>NC_090447.1:1085300288-1095300288 GCF_031143425.1 Pleurodeles waltl
CAGGTATTTGGCTTTGGTAAAACGCAATTTAGCCCTTTTTAACAACCGCTACATAAAGCTTCTCATTAAGGCACTGCTGCACAGCACTATCGAGATGAAACCTAAAAAATAACACCACAGAGTTTTGTCCCCTGAATGTGTTTATGAACATTACAACCAGTTTCTGCAAAGTGAATATTATAACAATAATTTGGAAACATTGGTTGCAATGCTAAATTATTTTGAAGACACCAGTATTGGTCATGTAAATTGGTCTGAAAACCAATGTACCAAATACGACATGTACTGACCAAACTCGACAGTCCAAGCAAAGCGGACATTTGCAGTGCCATTGTGCCACAAACGATCACAGCTGACCCTAAGAAAAATTTAAATGTTCCATGTTACTCACCTTTTTTATGTACGATATTTGTATTTGACTTCGAGAAACTTTGGTTACTGTCGATCAGAATCCGACAAGCAGTTACACACAAAAATATATTTGACGTGCTAGTAGGTGCGCTGCAGTTTTGCACAAGTTTTCACTAAATCACAAAATGTAATTATGGGCTATAAGACTGACGGAATTATTTTTCTCACTTGCATCTAAAACAATAATTTGTTTTAAAATCCTGTTCTGGTTTGCGTAACCTGCAAGTGTCTGATATAAAGGTGTTAATATTGGCTAAACCGTAAGTGCATTAGGAATACATCTCAATTTTTGCAGATTGTATTTAATTTAGCATGAGAAAATTATTTGCCCATCCTGCTACACTGAATTTCCTCAACAGTCTTTAGCAAAAGGCCATGTGTTCATCCCTGCCTGGCATTTAGTGGTTCAGAAAACATTGTTACTTTTCACACCTGCTCTTCTTTGGGGCTAACATGGTCAACTAACTTGATTCAAATGTCAACCACACAAATGAAGTAGGATGTTTGCCTTTTCTTAGTGCTTAATTTAGTAAAAGTGGTGGCTTTGTTCCATCCTTTCTTGCTGTGCAAATCCAGAAACACGATTAAGCATAATTATATTTTAAATCTGTAAAAGTCAAATCTGATACACTAAATTAACTCTTATGTTTTTTCTCTCTCTTGTATTAAGGCCTAATGTAAGAGATGCGGCTTTGAACTTTCAGAGGGCAAAGGCTTTAAATCATAAATGTGCAATTTGTTCAATCAAAAATATAACCATCAAGTAGGTTTACAACTCCATTCTGAGCACATCTCTGAATTTTCAGAATTATCAATCAAATACGGAAGCACTGCCAGGCGGCTGCAACTATCTCAAATTACAAGGATTACTTACATGCACATTGATTTATGCGCATCGAAACGTACAGGTGTACATTTATATATACAGAAATGTGATTCGAAATAGGAGTTTTTCTCAAATGGAAATTTTGTTTTCCTAGCTCTATTCTCCTGAAATGCATCCAAGAACGTTAGTTGTGTTCTGTTCCAATTTCTACTATGAAAACAGATTTAGGGTCCAATGTATATTTAGACAGTTAGCCAGTTTCTCTGCCAGGGCGACAGTAAATTACTGTTGCAATTTAGTTCCTTCTCTGCCAACATGTAAATTAGGCAACATCACAACACAAAATAAAATGATGGACAGAGTGATGAAACTTTTCAAACCCTCACCCCCAGTCACAGAACTGGGTTTAATCCATCGTTATTTTGCTTGCCATGTCACCCCAGTTTGGACCCAGCCATATGCAAATCAGTCTTGACCCTGTTCCCTATGGGAACAGTCCAGCTCGAACTGCCAAGCCAGGTCCTCCCTGGACAGGAACCAAACATCCTTGGTCCGGTTTCTTGGTATCACCCTTCATCAGCCAGGCTAGCTTGAATCCAGTGACATAGCAAGCAAGTGGCCCACGTCTTGGCATATCCTAGCCACTTAGGACGCACAAAGCAACATCACAACACAAAATAAAATGATGGACTGAGTGCCCTAAGTTGGAAGTGTATTCCCAGACGTGGTTCCCGTGCTCACTGTGCCACTGGATTCACTAGCATGGCTGATGAAGGGTGATACCCTGATCCCAGGATGATTGTTTCTGGTCCAGTGAGGGCCTGCCTGGCAGCTCGGGCTGGACTGAGCCCAAGGAAAACAGGATCATGAATGATTTGCATATGGCCGGGTCCAAACTGGGGTGGCATGGTGAGCAAAAGAACGATTGATTAAACCCAGATAAGTGACTTGGGGTGAGTGTTTGAAGTTTCAACATTCCATCCACCATCCTTTTCTGTTGCTAAACATGTAAATTAGGCCCTTACTTATCACTTAATTCAAATAAAAATACAATCATTTTTAGGGTTGGAATTTACCTGCAGAATGGTTTTATGTACTCATAAAAGTGTACAGTTGTTTGTCTTTCACACACCCATTCTTATTGTAGGTACTCTCACTTAGAAATTTCCCAATTTCTGTTCATAATCAAACACTTTGTTATGAGTTGGATTGTTTCACCTAGAGCGTTCTCTCTGGGTTAAATAACCAAGGTCTTCATTATAAGTGGTAAGGCTCAGAATTCTCAGGTCTGAAAACTTCGGACCTGATAATTCCAGGCCCAGTGGCACTGAGGGCTATATTTCCAAAGCACGTGGCACAGGGCAGCAGAGCATGGTGCAAGGGAGCCTGTGTTGTGGGGATGATTGTTTTTGTGCAGGAAGGGACACCTTCCTGCACAAAAACAATCAATGGAGGTGATTTCATCCTTCTATGTGTGCTGCAAAATGCAGACTCTCACTTATGACAGTGTGGGGTCAGCACAAGATGTGGATGATTTGCATCTCTCTGGAGAAGTTAGAATTGATGGGTGTCATATTGTGATAAAAAAACCTGTGAATAAGGGCTACAGGAGCAGTCAGTGCGCTTGTTCCCCTTGTGGTTGGGCCCCCATACCAGCTGATTCACATTAAGCCATCTCTTTAGCTTCATCGGCTGTGTAGCTGACAATATTAGCTTAAAAGTGGTTGAGGAGGTTTGCAGGCAGTGGCACTTAGGGGATTTTAAATCAGTTGAGGCAGCGCTGGTGTGATTTGTTACTACTACCTAGGCACCCAGGTGAACTCTCTTACTGGGCTAAGAGCTATAGCAATAAGGAAATGGTTGTGGCCCCCAATACCCGTAGAGGAGTTGCTTTCCCCTTTACATATTTGAATGAAAAATGGATAAACAACAAGCAGCATCTTGTATCCTGAGGTCCATGAAAGATCATATGGAGTCCAAGGGAAACGGCAAAACCTGGAAGCAGTGAATAAAGGACTGACAATCCTCTTTGGCAAACAATGAAGGTGAAATGGGAAAAATGTTAAATCTTTAATGGTAGAGACAATCTATTTCCTCTATCAGATTCCATTAGAAAATTTGTATCAAAACTTTTTTCTTCTTAGAAAGGGGAAAAGATGGCCTGGTAATGTACTCCAGTGAATAAATCAAAAAATGTGGCAGAAGGCTGAGAGGGTCAAAGCAATATGAATATAACCGGATCATCAGGGTTATTTGATGGTTTACCACGCTCCAGATTATCATCATCCCCAAGTCCACCAGGCAAAATATTAAATGATACTATAGGGTCAACCCCCATAGCTGAGGTGCTAAGGACCCATATATCAGAAGAACAATTATTTTCTGCAGAGGCCATTTTTACCAGAGATCAATCGGCATTAAGCAACATAATTGTAACATCATTATTATCATCAGTGTAAACATAAATCCAGACATGTCCTCTGCACGTCTTGATGTATTACTGCAGGGGCAAGAGACACCTAAAGGAATTTTAAAAGTTTTAATAGTAGTTAACAAAAATCCACAGACTTGTTCTTCTCATGCAAAATATAACTGAGGATTAAAAAAGTGAATATCTGTTTACCTACACTAATAAAACCAATAAGTGTGACGCAGAAAATTATCCCACCAACATTTCAAATAATTTGGCTGAAAAACATCTTCTTATTAATGGTTTACCTTCTGATGGTACAGTAATAATCCAAGCAGACGGAAAAGGGACTGTATGTATCGTCCACTGCTCAGTGTTTGTCGAGTATTGATTCCAAATTAGAACATTCGAATGTTGGCATGTCCATTGAAGACAATGGACTGCTGCGGGCTTTTACAGGCCGGTAAAAGCCCGCAGCGCCAACATTCCAATGTTCCCTTTGTTCACAGCAACAGCTGTGAACAAAGCCTCACGGAGCCCGAGGGGATTTAAATCCCCTCGGGCTCCATGAATTTTTTTTTTTTTTAATAGAACATTCTGCCCTGTGTGGCAGAATGTTCTAATAGCCTTAGAACCCGCCGTAGCGGGCTCTACCGGCTATTAAAGTCCCTCTCCCTTGTTAAATGCCCTCGCCTTCGGCTCGGGCATTTAACGCGGGGAGCGGGCCTTTAATAGCCGGTAGAGCCCGCTACGGCGGGTTCTAAGGCTATAATAGAGGGTCCGTAAAGCTATCCTCCAATGATAATTTCTCCTATTGAAGATAGGAAACGAAATGGCACTAGCAGCGACATGGAAACTTAAAAAAAGATAACCTGCCCAATCGCTGGGAAAAAAGGAAAAAAGACGAATGTGTCAAGACAATATATTGCGGGAATGAAAACACTGACAGGAAACAGAGTTGAGATAGAATGTCTAAATCTGCAAAAAAAGAAAGCATGTAGGATCACAATTTTTCAGAAAACAACTCTATGGATAAAGCTGTAAATCCCAAGTGATTAAAGAAAAGTATCCAGACTCAAGAGCTGAGTCTTCAGTCTAATGAAGCGTCCCAAATATTAAAAATGCCCCTTAGGTCATACAAACAGCTGTCAGAAGAGCATAGCCACTTCACCTTCGGATTTTATACTATTCCCAAGGGAAAAATAAGCAAATAAAGTTGCTCTCCAAACAAATCGAACCTTCTCTCCCTATTTAACTAAACCCCAGCAGTGATGGATATTGAGCCATTATTTCTAAAAGCAGCAGGCTTCATGATGACTAAAGAAGGAAAGAAGTGATATTTAATTTCACTCTTTTAGGTCTGTAAAAGCTGAGGAGGGGTCAAACTCTGTGGGCTTGTCTCTAAGTTTGAAAGATGAAAAATATCCTTCCAACGTTTGAGGTTTTGTTGTTCTGCATCTACATGGAAGTTTGGTGAAAAAGTCAGCTTTTATCAATGTCAGTATATAGATAGTACTTACCCCAGAGATGAGAGGGAACGAAGGCATGTCAGTCCAACACAAGAGAGAACTTGCATATTGTGTTTATAAACTATTATATTTAACTAAGGGGGGGGTATAAGACTTTTTAACAAAAACAATTGTTATTCTCCCCTATATGATTACATCATATGTGCATCATGGTTACCCCCGGAGTTCCGTACGTTGTATTTGGAGCTCTCTGAAGTTCTGTAGCTGGAATCTACAAGGTTATCAATAATGTGCAAAGTGGGAAAGATTCAGTCTCTTTTGGATGAATACCATGTTTTCTTTCTGCAAAAAACATGGCTGCACTACAACCCAAACATTGAAGGTTTTCTATCAATGTTAAATCAAGACATGTCAGGGAGAGGGAAATTATCTGAGGGACTACTTATGTTGACCTCTACAAGGATAATAGGAAATATAAGAAGGATAGAATCTGAAAGAAGGTGGTCACAAATAATGGTTCCCAAGGTGCCGGGAGAATGTGACAAAAAAAATCTTTAATACAGTAAATATATATGCCTACACAAGGAGAGAAAATCAAACTTGAGGGCCTTTTTGGAAAAACTAGAACTTATGTTGTTTACAATAAGATCTGAATGCATAGAATGTATTCTGATCATAGAGGGAGACTGGAAATTTGAAACTGATTAGTTGGAAGTGGATGAATCACTGAACGACATCTTAGAAATGTATACTATTCCAAATGCAATGTTTACAATTGTCCCACCTTTGAAAGAGTCAAGTAGTATATGTGTCTGGTTTAGTAGAAATGGATTAATAAGCGTGAATAGTTGATCTGCACAAGGTACTCTAGCTAGAGAGCCTTTTAGGTTTGGATTTCATCACTGCCCAACTAACTATGATGTTGACCATTATGATATATTTGAATTTTTATGAGAGTTTGCTTTGTTACAGTAGGAAAAAAGTGACTGCTTGTTATTACAGGGCACACCTACTCTAAAAAAAGCAGTCTTTGCTAATAAATACCTTCATAATTAAATAACCTCCATGCACTTATTACATTTTGACTGTCCCATGACCCGGTAATAACCTTTCAATTCACATGAATAAGTTAGAATGCATGGCTTCCGTATCTGAAAATGTGCTTGCATGTTTACGTTCATATTTTTAACGCAGCTTGAAAGGTGAGGAATACTTATTCTAGCAACCAGAAAGAAAGTTGGTTGGACCAAGAATGTAGAGAAAAGAAGAAGGCACTTCGGAAATCAGTACCTGTAAACACTGAACAGGTACTCTGGATAAAAAAAAAGTTTATCAGAAATAAGGGAGTTTTATTTTTTAACAAATGGAATTAAATGCTGAAGGTCATACAGTCAGGTGATCAGAAGAAACTTTGGGATGTGTTAAATAATATATTTGATACACATGCAGCGGCACCATTCCATATGTTATCTGAAGCGGATTGGGCCCTACAACCCGTCGAATATATATGACCCCCCAATCTTTAAATGTGCAAAAAAGTAGGGAAGCAGTTGACGCATATATAATAGATTCAATTGCAGTGAAGTAAATTAAAGAAACAATATCTCTGTTCAAATTTAGCAGAGCTACCGGACCCGATAACATTCCAGGAATTATTACGAAAACTAATATTGATTGGTGGGCAGAACATCTGAAGCTCCTCTTCCATTGGATAGCAGAAAGTGATTTTATTCCCAACTCATAAAGGGGCTCTATGATTAAACAGTTACTAAACACAGGTGATCGGAGAATTACTGTTAATTATAAGCTAATTAGTCTTTTATGTGCACCTTGAGGGTTGGGTAATCTTTGCCCCTAGACCAGGGTGGTTTTCAGGCTGGACGTTTGTGGTAGTAGATATCGAAATGATGACCAGAACTGCAGAGGTACTCTGGAGCTGTGATTTATTCAGCAGAGGAGACCCACGGCCGGCACACAAAGCAGGCAGCAACCGCTCTCCAAGCCGCATTCCATAAACTGACTTTCCCAATCCCCATAACAACCACAAAATTCTAATCCCCATAGCAACATACACAGTATTAAGAATACAACACCATCTCCCTTTTAACAAAACAAAAGAAAAAAAACATAATTAAAGAAAACACGAAAAATATACACAAGGAAAAACTAATACTGACAAAACAATAAATTCAACAGAAGCATTCCTAACTCTACAGAGAATACTAATATCTGACAAAATCTTTGAATCTAACAGGAGCATTCCTAACTCTACAGGTCCTGTTCACATTCTTGTTAACAGAGGAGTCAACAACATTACGTTGAACAATGGAACAATCAGTAAGTGGGGACCCAAAATCCCTGTTATGAGTCTCCTTGTCATACACAACATCCCAGAAGTCACATTCAAAGTTGTCATGGAGAGGTACATCCCCTAACTTTTTCTTAATGATATCAGCTTGCTCACTAGTTATCTTCATAACAGCATTCTTGTTCCACCAACCCTTACCCTGTAAGCAGACCGCTCTTCTAGAGATTTTCTCAACCTTGACCGGTTGAGAAAATTTCGAATCACCTTTGTTGATCTTCATAGGTTTTTTAACTAACACCCAATCCCCGGGTTCCACCTCCAAATCTTTCACACTCTTCACTCTGTCAAAATAGTCCTTAGACTTCTCTTGTTTGCCTCTCACCCGCATACGAACTTGACGCAGATCAACAGAATCAGCAGAAAGGCCAGTAACATCATCCAACCAGGTAGGTCTTAAATCTGTAACAGGATCTCTTCCCCTTAAAAGAATAAAAGGAGAAACCCCAGTAGTACTATGAGGTGTGGTGTTATAGGACCAAACTTTCTGTTGCACATACTCAGCAACATTGAGGTTATTAGAAATGGCAGTTTGTATTCCCTCCTTCAAAATACGATTCGCTCTTTCGACCAATCCATTAGAAGAAGGACTGTAAAGAGGAACCTTGATGTGTTTCACTGAGTGATTAAGAAAAAAAAATGTCAGTTCATTGGAGACAAAATGTGTTCCATTGTCAGTAACCACCTGTCTAGCAGGACCTTCAACTTGAAATAAACGTTTCAAAAATTTAATGACCACATTGGAATCAGCAGTGCTAGAAAAGGCAAAATACAACCACTTGGAGAAATAGTCAATAGCTACAATCATGTACTTATTCTCATTCTTCAGTATATTAAATGGACCAGCAAATTCCAATCCTATTTTCGCCCAAGCATTCTTGGGCCATTCCGTACAACACAAAGAATTAGTTTTGGTTTTCCAGTGCTTGTCGGAACACAAACACTCAGGGCATTTATCCACATAACATCTTACTTGAGAGTCCAAACCAGGCCACCAGAAATGCTGCTTAATATTCTTGATGGTAGCAGAGATGCCCAAATGTCCTAGATGTCCTACTGAAATAATGCCATCCCTCAGGGATAAAGGTGGCACAAACATATTCTGCCTCATGACAATACCATTAACCACCGATAATTCAGATGCAACCTGAGCAAACGACTTTAATTCTTTGTCTAAGCGCATTTCAGGAGGCCAACCAGAAACAAGGAAGTCTTTAACTTTGGCTAGAGAAATATCATTGTCAGAACTCTTATTCCAAACTTCCTCTGAAATTTTTAACGCAGAAGCTGCATCAGAAACTGTCATCACACATTCTTCTTCAACAGGCAATTCAGTGACATCCTCCACAACTGGCAAACGAGAAAGACAATCTGCCCTTACATTTTTTCCTCCAGGAATATATTTTATATCAAAATTAAACTCAAGTAATCTGGACATAAGTCTAACCAACCTGGAGGACGCCTTGTTAGAGCAACTGTCTCCAAGCATGTATATTAAAGGCTTGTGATCAGTATACAAATCAAATTTGGTACCCCAAATATACAGTACATTTTAAACTTCTCAGTTGCCCAGGAGCAAGCAAGCGCTTCTCTTTCAATAGTACTATAATTTTGTTCTGCATCACTCAACATGCGTGATGCAAAGGCCACAGTACTTTCAACACCATCTACAAATTGGCTCAAAACAGCGCCTAAGCCCACAGAGCTTGCATCCACTGTGATAATACACCTAACACCATGAGAAAAAGGTTTAATAACAGGGGCCTCCACAATGAGTTGTTTCAAATGATCAAAAGCCCTGTGGGCCTCGTCAGTCCAAGCAAACTTAACATGCTTCTTCAGCAACGCCCGTAGAGGTTGTACCACCATAGCAAACCCAGACACAAATCTGGAGTAGTACTCACTCAAACCTAAAAAAGATCTGAGATAATCCTTGTCCTTAGGAACAGGGGCCTCAACTATGGCTTTGATTAAAGATGACTTGGGCGCAATACCTCTAGCAGAAATGTAATGCCCTAAAAAATCAACACTATCTGAAAAGAGCTTGCATTTATCTTTGTTGACAGTGATATTATGTGTTTCCAACTTCCTATATACTCGAAATAACATCTCAAAATGTTTTTCTTTAGTTGCAGTATGAATGAGAATGTCGTCCTGAAAGACCTGAACACATTGTTCCTCCGAAAACAAAGCATCCATCAATCTCTGAAAAACACTAGCGGCAGAAGCCAAACCAAAAGGCAAACGCAAATACATGAAAGTTCCAAAGGGCGTCACAAATGAAGTTAAAGGCTGAGAATCTTTGGATAAGGGAATTTGGTGATAAGCTGACCTTAAATCAATGGTGGAAAAGTACCTACTCTTACCCAAATTTGCCAATAAATCATTGATTCTGGGCAAAGGATGAGCATCTACGAGAATGTTGCGATTAAGTGCGTGCAAATCAACACATAGACGAATACTTCCACCCTTTTTTTAGCAAGAACAATTGCCGAAATCCACTCAGAGGAATCAACTGGAGTGATAATATCCTGTTCACACATTTCATGAAGTAAAGTTTTAAGATCCTGTCTAACCGAAAATGGAACCGGTCTAAGCTTCTGCTTGACAGGCACTGCATCTTTTTTTAACTTGATTTGATATTCAAATCCCTTGATAATACCAATATCTTTCTTAAAGACCCTAGGAAAGTTTTCATACAGATTTTCAACTGAATCAAGATCCAGGGGTAATTTCCCTTCAGTCACACTTAGCACAGGCACATCACCAAGAATTACAGGCACAGAGTGACCTGGTCTTAAAATAATACCCAACTTAGCCTGATCTTGCCAGCCCAAAATATCTCTGCCACGTTCAGCAACATAAATTTTAGTATTAATGCATCTGCTCTTGAAATCAAGAATATCCATGAAAAAACCCTTCATAGCAATGTCAAACTCGCCAAAAGCTTTTGGATTGACATCAGATCTGTGAAGCTGCTTCCCGGACCACAATCTGTCAAACGTCACGTCAGACAGGATAGTAATTGGTGAACCGGAATCAGCCATAACGTTCAAATTAACAGAGCCTATAGTTACAGAGCAAATGGGACCTTTACATTTGTTTTGAGAAGTTCCAACAGTATCAATAGTTAACAACACATTGTTAAAAGAATCAGTCAGTTCTTCTTCAACTATATCAATTTGAGATATCTTAGCTTTGGCCTTAGCTAGACGACAAACACTTTGGAAATGGCCTACTTTTTTGCAAAAATTACACTTTTTTCCTTGAGCTAAACAAGATGGACTATTTCCCATATGAGTCTTTGAACCACATCTAAAACAATAACCAGAATAGTTCTTTTTATCAACACTTTTGTTCGCTTTGCTCCTACAGGATACAGCATTAACTTCCAAACAATCAGCTTGCAGGACAGCAGAAACTTGAGCAGAAGCTTTAACATCTTCTGTTAAAATTTTGGAAGAGATGAGAGAGCGTTCAATGCTCTTAGCTATGTCCAAGACTTCACCCAAAGACGGATTCTTACAAGTTAAAATACGCTCTTGTATTTTTTTGTTATAACAATTGAAAACTAATTGATCACGCAAGTAAATGTCTATATTTGAACCAAATTCACATTTCGCAGCAAGAATTCTTAAGACTGCCAAGAAATCTTCAATGGTTTCATCCACAAGCTGTTTCCTTTTAAAAAAATGATGACGTTCCAACATTACTGAAGGTTCATCAGAATACTGTTTAGCTATACGTGCTGTAGCTTCAATATATGCATCCCAGGATTCATCCCCCAGTGGTGCAACTATGGCTGGTAAGTTATCGAAAACTTCTTGACCAGTTTCGCTTAAGTGGTTGAAAAGGAGTGCAGCTCTGCATGCAGCATTGTACCTGGAAGCGTCGATAGCAACCAAATCATTTTCAAAAATACTTTCTCCAAGGAATTGGCGGTCTACCAGGTTTTTGGAGAAACCTGAGCTGTTGCCATTGTAGAAAGAAGAAGAAAAAAAAGAAAAAAAAATATATGTATATATATTTATATATATATATTGTTTTAAATAAATATCACTAAATTCCCTAAATTAATTTCTTAGTTTCTTTTAAGAAAATAGACCTCAGCAAATTAACTGTCACAGGTGTGTGTGTCACTGAAGATACGCACACAGAACAAGATGAAGAGAATGGAAACCATCCCAAAGTCTTAAGATGGCCGCCAAAGCAAAAGGAAATGTTTCTAAAGGCGGTGTAGCTTGCACGCGAGGAACAGCAGTCAGGTGACTGAGGCGCACAAGGAGCAGACAGAAGAAATTGCCTCCTTCCACTGAGGCGCGCGAGGAGCAGAAGAAAATGCCTCAGTCCATATCAGGAACCGCAGAAAGAAGCAAGAAGAAAACTGACTTCACCTTCCAGGAAGAGCCAATGAGTAAGTAAATCCTGTAGGGCCTGCAGGGCCAGCAAGCCGATACGAAGCAGAGTGCAGGGTCGGTGGGTCTCCAGAGAACACCCTTGTCGCCAAAATGTGGTAGTAGATATCGAAATGATGACCAGAACTGCAGAGGTACTTTGGAGCTGTAATTTATTCAGCAGAGGAGACCCACGGCCGGCACACAAAGCAGGCAGCAACCGCTCTCCAAGCCACATTCCATAAACTGACTTTCCCAATCCCCATAACAACCACAGAATTCTAATCCCCATAGCAACATACACAGCATTAAAAATACAACAACGTTCCACAGTTGATCATTAATTTGCTCCATGGGAAAATGCAAAAACGTCTAGAGAAACGTGCCAGAGGCTGGGCAGTTGATTCGTAGACTTCTGCACCTCTTTCAATTCAGTTTATACAGGGAGTCTATGGAGAAAAATGCAAAGCTGGAATAAAGCAAGGGATCTATTGTACCTTATCTAAGCATTGCACACATCTAATTGAGCCCAAGTGGTAATGGACTCTTTGGGTCCTTTCTCTGAAAATATTTCAACAGGAAATGGTCTGCATCAAGGCTGTGTCCTAGCCCCAATTCTTTTTAGTCTAGGTGTGCCTGATTACCAAGTTCTTTAAATAAGTAAAATTATTTTTCACCAACAATGGGGAGATCCCACATACCCTGTTTAATACAGTTGACCTTGTTTTACTAAATTATACTCCAAGAGGCCTACAGAAAATACAATTGATGCATTGAACAGAATACTATAAATTAAATAGTTTACAGTAAACATGGAAACATGGAAAAAACGAAAGTGTTATATTTGGGGAAAGAGTGTTAACTGTGTTTTATATAAACTGAAAATTGAAGACATCAAAATATATAATTGCACGGTGCTGCTGTTTAATATAAATTTAAAATGCAATGATGATATGAATGTTAATAAATCTAGAACAGTTTATAGTTGTGAAGTTTAATTCTATATGGGGGTTATCCCTCACTCTACTTCTGAAAGCATTTTTGTACAAAATTCCTCTGTTGGCAGTTTATGGTTCAGAAATATTTTACATTGATAAAATAGATATCTTTGATTTAGTGGAGAGAGTTTAAAAAGAATGTTTAACCTCACAAAAGGGTAAGTGACCAATAGTATCTATTGTGAACTGAAATTATTATCATGGCCACGTATTGCGGGAATCCCCCTTTTAAAATATTTTAATAAACTTTTTTTAGATGATTGCTCTAACAAATTATCCCAGATTTGTTGGATTGAAGCACAACATAGTGAATTAAAATTGGTACGGGTTGTCTTGAACCATACAAATAATATTAAGCAGTATTTCTTGTCTGCAGGATCTTTGGCAGTTGGGACCAATTTCCCCATAAAAAGCTGTTTCAAAAGGGTGCATTAGTCCTGACTCAGGAAAAGGATATGACGTATTGATCTAACTTCAATCTGAAATTAGCATTTTCAAATTTTGGCAACTCTGATATGTTTCCTTCTCTTTTTTATCTGCCAGATCCATTGCTTCAAAAAGAAATGTAAATACAGATTAGGATGCAACCTTTTAATGGGTTTTCCCTGCCCGCTATGTTAGAAATTGGGTCTCTAGTTGGCAGAGGTATGGCCCCTGTCCAAGTAGGGACAACAGTCCTAGTCAGGATAAGTCAGATACATGCTTTCAAATTAACCAGTGCTCACCCTCTAGTTGCTTGGTGCAGAGCAGGCAGGATTAATTTAAGAGGCAATGTGTAAAATATTTGTGCAACGCACACACACATGCACAGTAATATAATGAAAACATCACAAAAAGTTTCCACACAGATTTAGAAGAATAGAGAATACGTATCTGAGTAAAACAAGACCAAAACAACAAAAATCCATCAGTAGATTATGATTTATTCACTTTCAAATACATCAAATCAGTGCTTTAGAATATAGGAGCATTTTTTAAAAGTACATGACTTACTGTAACTTTAGAAATGAATGTGTTCTTTTAGGGTAATTAGGGTCCCACTGGGGATTGAGTAATTAACAGCAGGAAAGTACATATCCCCCAACTACAAGGAGCGCAGTACAGAAATGCTGGGACCGCTTGGGTCAGATTCAAGTAATCAAAAACAAAATATGTGCAATCAGCTGCTTGAATCGCAGCACAGTAAGACGATGACCACTCAGGTCTGACAGTTGGCCAAACAAGCAAGAGGTTACTTAGCTGCGAGGATGCAGCGTGATCCCCAAGACTACTCTCCAGAAATGAGTAGAGGAGAAGTTACGGTGCTTGGGAGCTGTTGATATCTCCGCCATCGCTCTAGTGTAGAGTGCAGTTTTGACACAGAGTGAAGAATGGCCTCCTCAGCAAATCACAACCCACAAGGCCTTGTTGGGGAAGTAACAGCATGCACAGTCCAGTTAGTCATTGAGCACACAGGGTTTGGTAGCAATCCTTTGCAGGGATACAGTAGTTGGGAAACGATAGCCAGGTCTTTGATGTTCCTGAGACCACAGGGAAAACAGGGGGCAAGCCAGCTAGCCTTTGGAGTCACTCTGGGTATAGTTTGTAGCTCATTGTGGCAGGGCAGAACCCTTTACTGCTTATTTGAACTCTTTCTCAAGCATCACTCTCTAGATGCTGACAATCAGCTTACACAGGCCTTCCACTCACCTAGTCTCAGTACTACCTTCCTGTCTAAGGTCTCTAACATCATAACTGTGGTCTCAAACACCTACTCTATCATCTTTGCAAGTACGTTTTGCCTCTGAGATGACACATACAGCATGAGCATGAAGAAAGCCTTCATCAACCTAGTAGAAAAATCTTGTCACAACAGGAAGCTACTTGTACTTCATCTGAAGTACTAGCTCTTGTCATGCACCACAGCTCCTCCACAGGATGGGAGACACTGCCATCTCATCTCATCTTCTCCGAATAAGACAAGTCCACTGAGGATAACAAAAACCATACAAGCAATAGTACCAGTCTTTCAAGGACTTCTCCATCTTCTGACATCTAACCCACTGAATCAGCTCTCTTTTTCTCTGGTCGTAACCACAGCTTGCAAGAAAAAAGCTGACATCCTTTCCCTTGCCCAAACTCACCCTTCCAAAGCCAAGCTCCAGGGTATGCACAAAATCCATGGACAGATGAAATCAGAAGGCAGAAGAAACAGTATCATTGGTCACAGCTACAGGAAGACTTTACAATATGGCAGAATTTCCATGAAAACCATAGGCAGCTTGTTGCAGAAACCAGTGGTACCCACGACATCACAATCATAACGTAAGCATTCTACAAAAATGAGAAAATAAGTAAGTATTGTCTGAGTCCCACTCATCAACCATTAGAAGGAGATATATGTTACTACCAACAAATTCTTCAAAAACTATTAAATAAGTAAACAGCACATTGACAGCCAGAGGCCTCACCCATTTTTCCATAGTATAAACCATGGAAAAAATAAAAGTGGACCCACTTTGACCCACTCTCCATGAAAGATCCCGACTATACTCACTGAAAGCTACATAATTTGAAGGCAACATCATCACATCATTAATTATGACATTCATCTTCTGCAAAGGCCTCAAACCACTCCTTAGCATCATCTATGTGACACTAACTCAAGGCATCGTCCTCAACTCACCCAAGACCAAACAAATTCTACCCCTCCTTAAGAAACCTAAGAGAGCTTGATTACACCTACTGACACATCATCCACTAACTATTCCTGATTAAGATAATTAAAAATAAAATCAGCAAAGGAGGGAACTGATTGATCTCCTCGTCTAGCAAAATTTGAGCAATTTGCTTTTGCATAATTATTCAAAATTTGGCAAAGTTACAAAAAATTACAGGTAATTATTTCAAATACAAATAGGTAACTTTGAGCTCTATTTTATAATGTATATCTTTATGTCACTTTTTGGTGCAAGGGCACATTTCGATATAATAAAATTGTGCAAACAAAAGCATCAACTGGCACTCCTATTCTGTTGTTCTAGTGTGTGTGTGTTATATCTTTACAGAGAGTGCACACGTTCTCTGTAACATTTGACCTAAAATAGTGTGTAATTACACAAAGGAGCATCATGGCATAATTACAGCAAATATTCAAACTATGCTGGTGTAATCTTCATTTCACCCAGGCCTAATGCTTGATTGCCAGCAGGAGGTCCAGATACCTGAGTGTGGTGCAGCTTTCCAAGCTACTGCTGCCAATGTTTGTGAATTCCAAAAAGTAGTACATTTAGACCCATTGAAGAAGTGCTTGTAGGAGTGCAGAGTTATCACTTTTTTGGTAAAACAGCTACTATATATATGTGTAAGTTCTCAGTCCAAAAAATGAACACGATAAAACCTCTCATTGAAATCAGTACAGTGAAAAAAACACAAAACAAGACCGATAGCCAACCCGCTCAGGGCCCCCTGATCTTACTATCAAGCCAAGAATGCATTTTTTAGGAGTGTCACACCAAACACCCCTCCCCTCGGCAGCAGTGGTGGCTGATAAGTTTTAACGTGGTGGAGTGGAAAGTGTAATATATGTATATATATATATACACATATATATGCATAATAATGTACCTCTGCAATAGGATTTAACTCTGCAGCATATTACTAAATGTACTTGAAACTTGTACATAAACTTACCTTGATTGACGTTCAGATGGAGCGATGCTCCCGAAATCAAATCCCCCACCTCTCACAGCCTGGGTGTCACTATGAGCTTCCTGAACCTAGGGAACAAAAAGTCCAAGCACCCCAGCGAATTCAAGCACTGCTCTCATGTGTCTTCAAATACTAAGGGGTATAAGAGCGGTGCTAGGACTGGCGGGGCATGCAAACATGAGGCTTCATTTAACTCTGATGGGGTCGTGCCTCTGCACATGCAACTCAATGGTAGCCTTTAATGTGGAAGCCTGAACTGCACGTCAGGCTGGCCACAAAAAAACAAGGGCCAATCTGACATGCTCATTTCAGTGAAAAAAAGCTACAGCTAGTCGTCCTGCCCACCCACTGCATGCCAGGAGGGAGAGTCTCCATTACAAGGGAAAGTGAATAGAGGTACAGATAAAGTATTTACATTTGTGAAAATAATGAGCCTGGGAATTAACGGCTCGCAGTAGGGGATCAATGGCCCTTTGCTTCTATGGATGAGCCACCACTGCCCTGCAGCTGCATCTTTGCAAATTTCTCATTACATATTTAAACCTACAGATTGCCACAATCCCTAACTGAATTAACGAGGTATTTTCTCCTCACAAATTCACCTTAAAGTTGCACTTAGGTGAACAAAAACCTTGGCTAATCAGCAAATAAGTATCTTTTGTGTGTGCAATATGATTATATTATCCACAAACTTGGTATATGTAGTATTTGAGATGTTCTGAACTATATCCTCCATAGATTGTTCAGGGAGTCAACCTACTTTACTCTCCATTTTATCCGTGAATAGATTTAAAGGATTAATATGAGCATTTATCATATGGTTTTATTAAATGCGTGAAAAAAATGAAAGTCGATGTCTAGGTATATCAAAACAAAATACAACCTTCATATTTCTTATGTGAGCAATTTGTATGGCAAGTTGTATCAAAATGCATCAATAATCTTTTCCTTTGCTGGATATATAAAAACAGATATTAATGTTTTTTAATTTCCTTTCTAAGCTGTCTTTCCGGTGCCAGATCGATAATGAAAACCATTTCCTGTCAAAAACTGTTGATGTTTTAATGGTTTAACCAAAGCAAATATGTTTACAATAATGAGGATGATAATAATAATGATAATAATAATAATAATAATAATAATAATAATAATGATAATAATAATAACAATAATAATCATTTACAGTTTAATTGTGAAGGGTTTAACTTTCTCAATAAAATCACTTTGAAGCTGACCACTATTGTCATTTTTCTGTTTCATAATAGGACGAAGTTACTTCGGTGAGTGCACGTCACACACTTTTCAAAAGTACAATTGTCTAAAAAATGACTAAAGGGTGAAGCAAGCACGCCTTTCCTTAGAACCTTGGCCGTAAGCTGCCGTGAGGGAAGCAACACTATTCAAAAGAAAGACCTTAGGACTTGAGAGCACCTAATAAGAGTACAATCAAAATTGTCTTGCACATAAAAGAAAACAGTCTGACCTAGAAAAACAGTGAGATTCTTGTATTTTTGAATGAGACAGGGTCACATTCGGAAGCCTGAAACAATAGCTTTTTCGTGGAAACAGAATGAGTGAAATAGTTAGCAGACAACCGATGCCAAGCCTCATTGTTTGTGTAACTGTAGTTCCAGTGAAAGGGCCTGTGGAATGGAATGCCGCCCTTTTTAGAGTCGATATGGAAGCATTGCAGCTTAAGTCACATTTAGTTAATATTTTTAAAATGATTGAGGCAAACATAGTTTGTACACTTGCTAAACAAGTACCATAATCATAGAGCCAGCCACATTAGTTAAAGCACGTGATAGCTGTGTACACAAATAACGGTGCAGCAAAAAAACTTTTTTAACGACTTGCAGAATAATACGGCGTTACAGAGACATTTCTCCAATTAAGATCTCAACTGAAAGACCTAACGTAAAATCATGAAAAACTTTGTTGAATTTCTATACTTGTTCATCGGCCAGGTTACGTTGTATTGATTAGGATTGCAGCCCTTCACACATTTCAATAGAACGATCATTTTGATAAGGAATAAACCGCTTCACTGGTATTGAAACACAAACATATTTTTAGTTGATTCTTGGACATGTAATATTTGACACATGCAGTGCCCAATATGTAAATAAAAAGGTGCTATGCTCAAAGCCCTCCTCTTAAACACGCAGCTGCTGCAATTAAATGTGTGAACACGTAGTACTGAGGCGGCATAATCCTGGAGCCATCTCGGGCCTCTTTAATCCATATACAGCCACTCCCTGACCCTTCAGCCCACTCTTGCAGCTTTCTACTCTCTCCCTTTGTAACGCTTTTTCGTGTTCCCCTTCCTCTGTCTGTCCCATTTGTGTCTTTTGCTCACAGCAAATGCTTGAGGCAGAAGAATAAGCTCCGGCCATCAGCAATAAGTGCCGGTGCTCAACACCGGAAACAACAAGCACAAATTAAGCACTGGACACATTTAAGTAAAAATCTTAAACTTAAAGCTGCCATAGTTTTTCGTAACGCTTCAATACTACATTTCTATTAAGGTCAGCAAATGCATTTCTGTCTTTTTCACTTTCGCACAACAGCACAAAGGAAGGGTTACACTTTACAAGGAACTGACAATATTTTGTGGCTCTTGTCCACCATTGTTGTAGTTTTGCAACTTGTGCAGGGTTAAATGCTACATGTAAAAACTCTAGTCAAGTTTCATATAAATAACATTGTCTGGACAGCTGGGATATTTAGCTATCCTATCCCATTTCATGCCCTGGCAGACAAAATATTAGAAGGTAATCCCTTTCTGTGCACCTTGAAAATTAACCAAGAGATTGAGCTTTCCCATCCATCTAGCCTTTCCCCGAACACAGGAAACCCTGAGGCACGGACATGGCTTCTGGAATCCCCTCATGTTGGTGAGATTCATACAGACATGGCCTCTGCTCTATGCAAACACCACGTAGAACTAGGCTAAAAAGACTGGTCTAGTACTGATCAGGGAGGGACATGCAAATATAAAAGACATCTACATAAGTGTAAGTCGATTGCTAGTCACTAAGGGCCTGATTTATACTTTTTAGCGCCGCATTTGCATAATTTTTTTTGACGCAAAAACGGCGCAAACTTACAAAATTCAATTATATTTTGTACGTTTGCACCGCTTTTGCATAAATAAATGACGCAAATGCGGCGGTAAAAAACTATAAATCAGGCCCTAAAGGCACACCCACATGTACTCCAGTAGTGCGACAGCCTAAACATGCTCAGGTGTACTCTAACCATGCCTTGAAGTAATGCACACAATGCAAAAGGCCACTCACAGTTACAGCACAGGAAGCACTTTCAAATCAATATAGGTAATAAATAATATTTCCAGCAGAAAGGAAAAACTGAAAAATATATGGAAAAGGTTAACAAAATAATTTTAGTTAAGAAAATACACTCGTAGATGCAATAAAGTAAACATAGGCAGAAATAGTAGGGCACGCTGTAGCTGCAGGGTTATATTCCTATTTAAAACACCAGCTAATTGAAGGGGTGGGGAAATTGTCAGTAATTGTCTCAGCCATACCACTCAGCAGGAGAAACTCACTGTAGAATCAGACAACCACACACGCCCTGGCCACATACAAAGGAATCTCACATACAACACATTATTTTTCACCATGTTGATGAATGTCTTTGTCGACTTGCCTGCATCTTAAGGAATCACTGTTTGAGGAGGAGAGAGGATATATAACAGTGGATCAACATTTTTGGTGTGATCAGTAAACAGCAATGGAAACTGTTTCTATCTTGTGATCCCTAGCATGGCTGTAGGCTGGGAGCATTAGCTACCATGACTTAAAGCCCACTTTAAAACCATTCCTGCACGTCAAAATACTGGTTGTACTCTCCTTCTTGGCCACAGAAGCTTTTCAGAGGATCAACAGAAGCATTGTGGGATAATCAGAGGCAAGGCAATCACAGAGATTGCATCAGATACTGAGTATATCATCGTGGAACATTCACTGATGGAATTGCAACAAGGCGCAAGGGATTTAAATGGCATTGCCCACTTCCCTTTGCTTTCTGGTACCATTGATTGCATACAAGTGGCACACCAGCCACCTTGCCACAGAGAACACCATTGCCAAAACAGACTCTGCTGGCACTGTCAGTGTATGAGCTGTCTGCAATGCTAAAGGCTATTTCACTGAAGTGAATGCCATCTTTCCAGAGTGCACTCAAGACAGCTACATTTTCTGACACTAAGCTGATGCATGGTATTTAGGTGCAGGGGGGTTTGGTCACCTGTGGCTATTAGGAAAGTTTACTTAACTTTCACTGGGACTGCATGTGCACCCATGGAATGGCTTCATAAAGATATTCACTGATAACTTCAGCCCAAACCAATAGACTCATGACGGCATGGTATGCATGAATGGAATATCAACAGTATTGACATGGCATCAACAATAACACAAAGATTATAGCTCTTTTTTGCAAGTGATGCTGTGTATGACCACTTACTTTGTTTGCTTACTCTATCCCGACATCCAGACATCCTTTCTCAATAGAGGTGCAAAAGGGCAAACCCCTATAGAAGCCATTATTTAGTGCACTTCAGAGTCAACAAGGCTCGTTTTAGATGCCAGTGGATGCAATAGTACTCACAAGAAGTGTCCAAGATTATGATACCCTTTTGCAAGTTGCACGACATCGCCATGCAAAATGGCTTGCATGTAGACCATAACCCAGGATTATGACTCCATCCTGATTCCAGCGTTCATTCACAGCCCAGAGGTCAAGGTATGTAGGTGTGCCACTCATTAATGGTCTCTCATTTCACTTGATCTGTTAGTATGTTTGCTGCATCCCAGAAATTGGACAGGTTTGTGCCAATTATGAAAGGTAGACTATGACACCATCCTCATATACTACCCTGAAACAACACTTACATCAACATAATGCTAGAGCCAAACTTTCCCTTGTAATTGTAATATCCTTCTGCACATACAGTAGCACTTATTCATCCATATATTCCATCTTGTGAATCCATATGTCAGTCACCCAAACTTTCAATTTCACCACAGCTCAGGGCACCGCACATGTAATATACAGAGAAAGATGCCTACCACACAAAGTTACATATCCACACATCTTACATTACAAATTTAACACTTAGTTTTACCAGTGTGTAATTTCACTAGAAAGAGTTGTGTGGTATCACTATGGTGGCATCCATGGCCCCAGGTATGTTGTTCGCTTGGTCCTCTCTCTTTTTCATTAGTTTTTATTCCTACATGATGTAGACCAACAAATCACTTGTGGATGTATTTGCCACACTGATTCAGAACTTCAAAACAGAGACGTAGTTTTCTGTTAACTAGGACAAACAGGAATGGAAGCAGAAGAATGGCCATTTTTAAGCTGTGCTTGCACCGAGTACATTGATCCTCTATCCTGCTACTGGGTCCATCATAACCCCCCCGCCACAAATAATTGAGAAATGCAAGGAAAGGACCACTAAGAAACTTGTAGTCAATGGGAGGAGATCTACCCAACATACAGCCAGTTATGTAGGGCTCAGAAAACCAGCTGAGCACTGTAACACATATAGCAGTATGGGTAGACCTCAGCATGTATTGCAGTTGAGTGGGTGTTGACACCCATTGAGCCAGGTACAACCAGAATCAATGGGATGACATCTTGCACTGAGCAAAACTCAGTGTTTCCCCAAGCACATAACCATTATCATCAGCTCACCTCACGGCTGATGAAGGTCCTAAGACCAGATTGACTGGACAACCGTGCTAATACAAGGAGCTTGGAGAATTATCTGTTATGCCTCCACCATAACTATCAGTAACAAATCCCTACACCATCAAAGAATCACAAGACCTCCCCACGTACAAAGGCACATCTCAATCAAACCAAATGCATTTGATTTGCTGCATTTTGTGCTCAGGAAGTTTCATGTAGACATTATCACTGTTTGCTTCCATTTCCTCACTGAAAGATGAACATTGCCATCTGGCGTGACATTCCTGACATGTTTATTGTGTTGCCCACCACCTTCTGAGTTGATACACCTCCATACATTTTTAAAGTTTACATCCTATCTCTTCATATCCCATCCCTGGATCCCATACCCCCTTTCCTTTTTTTTTTTAAACGAAAAGTTTGGATATAGTTATACTTTCTTAAACCTTAACTGGATATACTGTACTCTGTAAAGACTGTGTGGGTGTGCCCATAGATTGATTGATTGTGTGGTTGTGGTGACCTCTGGGTGAGTGACACATGATCAAAACTCTCGAACTCATAACATGGCATTAGTCACATGTACTCACTTTAAGACCCAGGCAGGAGACAACACTCTGAGGGAAGGTACGTGCAATCAGTTTGCATTCAAAATGGTTAACAAAATGAGTTTTCTTGTACACATTAAGTGGTACAAACATTAGTAGGGAGTGTGCTGTGAAGAAGGATAAGTAACTGAAGAATGAAGTCTTCATAGTGTTGGTGATCAGTGTTCACACACATGGGAGGTTTGTCCTCATTGATACCTATGCAACAACAGGCCCACTTTGAGTTGAGGATCAGGTTGTACACTGGAAGCAGATTGGATGGTAGAGAGACATGCATGTGGTTGTAAACATTCAGTAGTCTGTGACACCTTGCAATAAGACTCTGCTAGAGAGGGCCTATGTGAGCTGACCCATTTTATGATGTTGTGTATCCTCTCTATCCTCATACAGAGACCCTCCCAGTATGACCTTACAACTGTCCTTGAGGATTTTTTTCATATTCTCCTAGACCACAGCCTATCTCTCCATCATTCTTGGGAGGTCTTCCAGGTGGGTATAAAGGAAATGTGGAGCATAGTCCAGCATATCACAAATCTCACACCACATAGATTACTATTGTTCAAATAACTCATCTTGCCAGAAGGGTCTCTTTCCGATGCCTTTGCATCCCAACCTGCATGGCCATTTAAGACAACTAGCTTGTTGCCCCCCCCATGATAATGGTTAAAACTTGACAGTTTGTAGGATGGAGATCCATCAAAGAGAAGTCTGCCTTATCTGGATTTCCTCTCCAGGGGACTAAGGTGAGAAGACTGGAATTGCACCTTGTTTGGAGGGCGTGAATAGGGTAGGTAAGTGAGGCGCATGCAGGCTGAGGGATGGGAGAAGTTGAGCCCTCCATAGCCGGATCAAGCATTCATGGCTTTACTTTCTTTCCTGGTGTATGGAAACCTGCAATCCAGAGAGAACCAAATAAGGGAGACTCCTGGCCAAAAGTGAGGTGGTCTTAGAGGTGTCAGCCTGTGTACAGCCAATAGCTTCTTCTTCCTCTGCACTTTTTGATACTGTGGATATAGCAGCTTGCAGACGTACTGAGGTTTTTTTACAGGTCTCCATCAGAGGGTTGGGATATAACATTGTCATGTATGGGTATATTGGGCAGTATTTATGACTTCTGATGCAACACTGCATTGCAGCAGCGTTGAGACAAAAAACTCAGCAATGTGTTCTGGCATTTCCATGTCCCATGGATGTGCCATATTTCTGGGACAGTGCATGATGGGACAAGGACCAAAGAGGCGTCACAAAGTCTGATGCAACAGTGTCAGGAATGCTGCAAAGTGCTGCAATGCATGCACTCCCTACCTCACCCAAAGCTGATTTGCATGCCGTAAAACACTTATAGATGCTGCAAATCAGTATTGCACCATGCAGGAGTTCTTTGCATCACAGGAACATTTAAAAAACAACACAGCAACACTACAACTACTGAGAAGCATGGAAGAGGTCTCAGGGTGCCAGGAGGGTAACAACCCCGACAGAGAAGACTTGCCACCATCCCAGGGGAAGAGGAAGTCCAACATCAGTGAGCAGGAAAACCAGATTTTAATAAGTGAGGTGACAAAAAATGAACATCTCTTTTTTGTCACCCCAAAATTACCGTTAACAATGAAGGCTGCCATTTGTCAATACATAGTGGCCAAAATCAACTGTGTAGCACAAACAAAAATGACCATCCCACAGTGCAAGCACAAAATAAAACAGAAACTGGCCAGGAACTCTAAAGCAGCCATGTGGACCGGAGGAGGACCTCATGTCCGGCATGAATGGAATCCATTGGAGGAACTGGTGGCATCCTTCATTCCAGCATAGTTGGTAGCTGGAGTGAAAGGACAGGACAGTGCTGAAGTAGAGGACCAGGAAGAACTACAGGGTGAGTCAAAACAAGTGACCATATGCTAGCAAATTGTCATGCAGGGCAATGCAGCAATGGACTTTGCACTGCATGAAAGTAAAAGGGCAGGAAAGTCATACATGTCAACTCATCCTTCAAATAATTGTTCTTTCCATGGGCAGAACCAATTTTACCAGCCGAGTCCAGTGCTGCCACGTTTCCCAGGTCGATGTGTAATGTGCTGCCCCAGTCACGGTATTACCTCTGAATACTGGAACTTGTAGTGTAATTTATCCCTTCACAAAACCGGACTACAAGTTACAGAATCTAAAGTATAACACCTGGACTGGAGCAGCACAACACGCACAGGCCTGGGACACTTGGGAGATATGCCATGCGGTTGCTGCCCCCTTGCAACATCACACAACTGTGCTTGTATTGGGGCCAGATAGCACAAAGGGTACTGTAATGTGTACTGTAATGTGTCTTTGCAGAGGGTCAACATGTCACCTGAGAGGGCCTCCAGGTGCTGAGGAGATCATGCATTGCAAGTAATATCACTCAAAGAGCCATGTGTACAGTTTCTAGTAAAAACCTTTATTTGATGCAGCTGACTTGATGTACTGCGGAAGGTTGTCCCAGGTGTAGGGTGCCATGTATGAGAACACCTGACCTTCTGGCTTGATCATGTGGATTTTGGGGGTGTGGGCTAGTCCAAGTGATGTAGAGCAGAGGTTCAGAATTGGTTGTTAGAAGCGTAGCTGGTGTGTGATCTAGGTGGGTCCCTGGTAGTGCAGTGCCTTGCAGGTGTGGCTGAACATCTTGAAATCCCAGTGTTTCTGAATGGTGAGGCAATGTAATTTTATGAGGTGATGTGATGTGTGAGCCACAAGGTAGGCTGAGTAATAATCTGACAGTGGTGTGTTGGAGAGTTTGCCTCTTGTTTAACAGATGTGAAGTGATGCTGTAGTAGAGGTAATTGGTGTACTACAGTCAACATGCAATGATGGCCTGGATGATGGCCATTCAGGTGTCAAGAAGGAGCCATATGACAAAATGCCTAATAATGCAAATAAAGTGAAACCAGGGGGAGGTAATTGTGGCAATTTTAAGTTTCATAGTGAGGTAGTTGTCCAGGACGATGAACAGGTGTCTGTGGTAGTTAGAGGGTGAAGGTTTTGGACCTAGTCATGTGGGCATGTTGTAGAACATCATCAGTTCTATATTGTCATATTCAGTATGGGCAACTAATCTCACATACAGGTAGTCTTGTTGGTCAATGGCGTAATGTAACTACTGCTGGTGATGTTGGTGTCTCCTGTGAGTTAGTGTATGACCTGTGTGTCATCAGTGTAAGAGAGGAAATACACTCCTTGGGTCTGAATAATGACTGCCAGAGGAGCCATGTACATGTTAAGAGAGTGGGGCAGAGTGAATCGATTTGCTGGACTCTTTATATGAGCCCCTTGGGTTCTAAAGGAAGTAAGTGAACATGGACTGTTGCATACTACGAATTATGAAGGAGGCTGTCCACTTCAGAATCCTTAGTGTTTAGTGTTGTAGAGCCTGGAGTTTACTCTGTGTGTTAGAAAACTACAGAATTCTCCAGTCACATGTGGATTAAGGCTTGTACAGGCCCTTCCCTTCACATGGAGTGAGGGGAACTTGCCACGTAGTGTTATGTGGATGGTTGAGAAAGATGAGCCCTAGGGTCCAATAATGCACAAATTGCATGCACTACAGTACAACAAGGCAGCCTGGTGTGTAGTGATGTTTCAAAGAGGAAACAACCTTAACAACTACATTTGAATTACTACTTGCTTTAGCAACGAATCTTGAAGAACTACAACTGGTTTAACAACGATTTTACCTTAACAACTAATGCCAGAACAACGAATTTTAAGGTAAGTGAATTATTGTTTGATGAATTTTAAGGTGAGTTTTGTGTTTTGTTTTTTATTTGTTTAGGGTTTAATTATTATACGTTTAGTTTTTTAAAGTATATTGTGTGGATTAAGTAATGGATTCTATGGGTTGTGGGTGTTATGGGTGGGGTATTGTATTAATACTCAGGTATTATTTTAAGTACTTTTGTATTTTTTATGTGTTGTAATTTATGTTGTGGGTTTAGGGGCGGGATATATGGGATGTAGGGGTTATGGGTGGGGAAGTGTATTAATACTCAGGTATTAATTTAAGTACTTGTGTTTTTTTATATGTTGTAATTTATGTTGTTGGTTTAGGGGCGGGATATATGGGATGTAGGGGTTATGGGTGGGGAAGTGTATTAATACTCAGGTATTATTTTAAGTAATTGTGTTTTTTTATATGTTGTAATTTATGTTCTAGGTTTAGGGGCGGGATATGTGGGATGTAGGGGTTATGGGTGGGGAAGTGTATTAATACTCAGGTATTAATTTTATAACTTGTGTTTTTTTATATGGTGTAATTTATGTTGTGGGTTTAGGGGTGGGATATATGGGATGTTGGGGTTATGGGTGGGGAAGTGTATTCATACTCAGCTATTAATTTATGTACTTGTGTTTTTTTATATGTTGTAATTTATGTTGTGGGTTTAGGGGCGGGATATGTGGGATGTTGGGGTTATGGGTGGGGAAGTGTATTAATACTCATGTATTAATTTCAGTACTTGTGTTTTTTTATATGTTGTAATTTATGTTGTGGGTTTAGGGGCGGGATATGTGGGATGTAGGGGTTATGGGTGGGGAAGTGTATTAATACTCATGTATTAATTTCAGTACTTGTGTTTTTTTATATGTTGTAATTTATGTTGTGGGTTTAGGGGCGGGATATGTGGGATGTAGGGGTTATGGGTGGGGAAGTGTATTAATACTCAGGTATTAATTTCAGTACTTGTGTTTTTTTATATGTTGTAATTTATGTTGTGGGTTTAGGGGCGGGATATGTGGGATGTAGGGGTTATGGGTGGCGAAGGGTATTAATACTCAGGTATTAATTTCAGTACTTGTGTTTTTTTATTTGTTGTAATTTATGTTGTGGGTTTAGGGGCAGGATATATGAGATGTTGGGGTTATGGGTGGGGAAGTGTATTAATACTCAGGTATTAATTTAAGTACTTGTATTTTTTTAATATTGTAGTTTATGTTGTGTTTTTAGGTGCGGGATATATGGGATGTAGGGCTTATGGGTGGTGAAGTGTATTAGTAATTGGGTGTTAATTTACATAGTTTGGTATTTTGTTTTTGTTTTGTGAAATTGGTATGGGGTAGTATATTCATATTTGAGTATTTTATTAGGACTTTAAGTATTTTTTTATCTTTTATTAAGGGTATATTGTGAATTAATTTTTGGAATGTATGGGTTGTGGTTGTTATGGGTGGGGAAGTGTGTTAATACTTGGGTATTAATTTAAGTAATTGTATTTTATTAAATTTTGCAATTTATGTTGTGGGTTTTGGTGTGGGATATATGGGATGTAGGGGTTATGGGTGGGGAAGTTTATTAATACTTGGGTATTAATTTAAGTTATTGTATTTTATTAAAATTTTGAATTTATGTTGTGGGTTTAGGGGTGGGACATATGGGATCTAGGAGTTATGGGTGGGAAGTATATTAGTAGTCTGGTATTATTTATTGTATTTGGTAATTTATTTTTATTTTTTATTGAAAGTATATTTAGAATTAGGGGTGGGATATAGGGGATGTAGGGATTATGGTTGGGGTATTGTTCTTATGATTAGTTTTTTTTTTCTATGTTTGAATTTTTTTTTTTATGTTATTTATTTTTTGGGGGATGCAATTTGGTTTATTGGTGGATCATGATTTGGACATGTATTGATAGTTTATAATTTTTTATTATGGGTGAATTATGTTTTTGTGTTATATTTTTAGGTTTTGTATTTTTTTGTTGTTGTTATTGAAGGTGTAAAAATAATTGTGTTTAAAAATAGTTATGTTTAAAAATTTATATTTGATTTTTTAATAGTATAGTAGTTGGTATAGTAGATTTTGGAATATAATAATGTTATTTTTTTTTATTTTAAATATTTATTAGATTCAAAAAAGAAATTGTGATTTGTAAAATTTGTTAAAATGTTTGTTATTTTTTATTTTGATAATTTTTTTTTGATCTGATGTAATTAATATTATTCATATTTTTTAATTATTTTTTTGGATGTATAATTTTATACATATATTAATTTGTCTTAATATTATTTCTAAAAATTAATTAATTAAATAATTATTTGTAGATTATATATAGATTTTTTTTTTTTTTGGTGTTAGAAATGTTTGCATTTGCAATAATGTTTTTTTTCATGTAAATTTAATTTTTTTTTAAATAAAAATACCATTCATTTTTTAAAAATATTTTTTATTTTGAACATAATCAAGTTTAAAAAATGCAAAAAAAATGTTTTAAATTATTGTTTGATATTTACAGATTTATAGAATTTTTTTATTTATGTTTTTATATTTCTTTATCTATTTTCTGTGGTATTTTCTTATTTTCCCTATTATAGTCTATGAGTGAAATAGTGCGTTTTCTATTTTTAGTGCTCTTCCATGTTTACATTGTTTGACGTCTTCTGTATTCAGTCGGTGGAGCGTCGCGGTGAAGATAGGACGGAAGTGGAGACCTCGTTCAGGTAAGTGGGATTATAATTTTTTTTACAGTATGCAGTAGGGTATTTTTATTACAGAAATAGTTGTCGGAGGTAGTTATAAAGTAGGTAGTAGATTTTTGGTGTTTGTTATGTTTCTTATGTTTAATTATTTGTTATTGTATATTTTTGAATACGATAGTGGTTTCGTAAAAGTAAACAAATTTGTTTAGCAGTGTTTTATCTTAGAAATGATTATACTGCTTTTGTAGTAGTTGGAAAGAATTGTATATTTTTTTGATAAATGTAGTTTTGGGATTTTTGAGGGAGTTAGTTGTTCGGTTTATGATTTTTTTTTTTACTTCATTGTAATAGGTTTTGTGATTAAATTTTTCTTTTGTGTTAGTAGTATCCTTTATATTATTTTCATGTCTTTTTCTTGATAGTTAATGTTTTAATTAATGATGTGGCTTTGGTTAGTATGTGATTAATTTTTGTACTTTTTTTTGGTAAAAAAAAGTATACTTGGTATTTTACGTTTTTTAGAGATTTCTCGAATTTCTGGTTTGGTAAAGTATTATATTTTATTTCTTTCATTGTTTTTATAGTATATAGAGTTTTTTTTTTTATCATCCATGCAATATGAATATTTGTTATTTGTTTTTGGATGACTAATGTTTTTTTTTTCTTTTCTAAGTATGAGATGCTTCTTTCTATATTAATGAAGAAGATTTATTCAGCATCACATGTTTGGATAAAGACATGAAAACTTGAAAGGTAAGAACAATTTTTGTTGTGTAAATTTAGTGTAAAATAAATTTGAAAAATGCCAATTTAATTGATGGTGTTTGGTGTTTTTTAGAACTGGCAAGTAATTTTTCAGTAGGTTAGTGGTTGTTAGTAATGTAGAATATATGCTAGACTGTTGAGGTAATCTGATGGTGTTATTGTATCAAATTGTTGTATTTTTAGCCAAAATTCTTTCGGTCATTTCTTTGCTTTTTTTACTTGTGCGTGGGTTCAGGCTACCTGACAGTGATTGAGCAAGTCTCATTTCTTGGAAACTTTGTTCCTTTTTCAAAATTTCCATGAAATTATACAGGTTTGAGTGGGGTTTACCTATTACTTTATTGAAGGCGTTGTGCTATCCTTCAATGGCATTATTAGTCTTTGTACCACCTTCTAAACAGGTTTGGTAGCAGTTCCACCATTCTATTGGAAATCTTGGCTTTCGCCTGCGACCAGATCTGTTTAGGTGTCCAATCCAGGTTTCTTCGAAGTAATTTAGTAAGGGTTCTAATTTGTCTTCATTTTGTGTATAATAGTTAGACTCTGTTATTGCGGTGTAATACTCATCTACTTTTGTAGGTGGTACAAAGCATAATGCTGTGAGTTTTTTTAATTCAAATTGTAGTCTGCAATCTGAGAAATATTCTCTACTTAGGGATGATTTTTGTATTCTACGCCAATATGCTTGTGAAAAGTGGAAAAAGCATCCTTGAATTTGGGTTTGTGGATATATTTTTAGTATTGTATTTATCACTGATAATTCGAAATCTAGTATTACTTTTCTAGGTGTTTTATTTAATGTTTTGTTTTTGATTGTTGATAAAAATTCATTGTATGTAGAGGAATGTTTATCAGGTAGTAATGCATACACTAGGGGGATTGTAGTGTTATTTTTTGTGGCATGTATGGTGTAAATTTGAGTTAATGGATGGGGTGTAGATTTAAAAGTTCCATTCATCGTCCAAATTTCACTATTTTGTAGGATTAGTAAGTTGGATGTTGTGCTGAATATTAAAATTCTTTTTTGAGGGTTTTCGTTGTCGTGAATGAGGAAAGTTTCTTTGGAGAAGGTAATTGTTAGTTCTGGGGGATGTTAATGTCTTCATAGGTTTGTGGTGTTATATGTTGGGGATTACTTGCCAGTCTTTCTCGTTGAAATATTCTCCTAAGGTTTGGTACAGAAGGCATGCTACCAGAAATCTGTACTGGAATATTTTGTACTACCTCCCTTATAACTTGTCCGCAGGAGACATTGGAGGTGTGTGCAATGTTTTTTATTTTTTGTATGTTTTCTCTTATCTCAATTTCAATTGCAGAGGCAGAGTGATTGTGATCTGATGTCTTAACAACTGTGTTTTCTAGAGTTACAGCTCTGCCTCTACAATGTGAAGAGTAGAATTGTACACACCTCCAATGGCTCCTGAGGTTGACAACCTTGTCTCTGCAATAAAGATACCCTTCATACTTTAGTAGCTGGTTTCCTGTTCTTGAGGTTATGTAACTTGCTTCTCCTTGCAATGCCATTTGTGAAATATCTGTAAATAATATAAAAGAAATAGGTTAAAAGAAGTTTGCAGTTTTTATTATTAAATTTGTGGTGGATTTAGTTTACTACTTAGTAAGTTAATTAATATATAATGTGTTCTATTTGTAAGTGTTTCGTGTAGGTGGTTTGTTATCTTTAATATTTGGTGATTGTGTGTTATTTATTGAGGTAATTAGGTTAGTGGGGGGTTTTAGGTTTTGGGGAGGGGGTGGGGGGTTGGGGGGTTTTAGGTTTTGGGGTGGGGTTGGGGGGTGGGGCTTTTTTGGTTTTGGGGAGGGGGTTGGGGTGAGGGGGTTTTAGGTTTTGGGGTGGGGTTGGGGGGGTGGGGCGTTTTTGGTTTTAGGGAGGGGGTTGGGGTGAGGGGGTTTTAGGTTTTGCGGTGGGTTTGGGGGGTGGGGTGTTTTTGGTTTTGGGGAGGGGTGGAGGGTCAGGGGGTTTTAGGTTTTGGGAAGGGGTTGGGGGGTGGGGCGTTTTTGCTTTTGGGGAAGTGGTGGAGGGTGAGGGGGTTTTAGGTTTTGGGGTGGGGTTGGGGGTGGGGCGTTTTTGGTTTTGGAGAAGTGGTGGAGGGTGAGGGGGTTTTAGGTTTTGGGGTGGGGTTGGGGGGGTGGGGCGTTTTTGGTTTTGGGGAGTGGGTGTGGGGTCAGGGGGTTTTAGGTTTTGGCGTGAGGTTGGGGGGTGGGGCGTTTTTGGTTTTGGGGAGGGGTGGGGGGGTAGGGGGTTTTCGGTTTTGGGGTGGGGTTGGGGGGTGGGGCGTTTTTGGTTTTGGGGAAGTGGTGGAGGGTGAGGGGTTTTAGGTTTTGGGGTGGGGTTGGGGGGTGGGGTGTTTTTGGTTTTGTGGAGTGGGTGTGGGGTCAGGGGGTTTTCGGTTTTGGCGTGGGGTTGGGGGTTGGGGCGTTTTTGGTTTTGGGGAGGGGGTGGGGATCAGGGGGTTTTAGGTTTTGGGGTGGGGTTGGGGGGGTGGGGTGTTTTTGGTTTTGGGGAGGGGGTGGGGGGTTAGGGGGTTTTAGGTTTTTTGGGTGGGTTCGGAGGTGGGGCGTTTTTGGTTTTGGGGAGGAGGTGGGGGTTAGGGGGTTTTAGGTTTTGGGGTGGGGTTGGGGGGGTGGGGCGTTTTTGGTTTTGGGGAGGGGGGTGAGGGGTTTTTAGGTTTTGGGGTGTGGTTGGGGGGTGGGGTGAGGGATGTAGGGTGAATGGTGATTATTAGTAATGCTTTTATTAAGAATGCTTTTACAATGAAATATTGTTGTTAAGGCATTTGTGGTAAAATTATTAGTAGTAAGAACAAGGTTGGTGTTCTGTACTTGTTGTTAAGGTACTAGTTGTTTTGGAAGTTGGTGTTTTGTTGTGAAATTTATTTATGTTTATAGTCCAGCAGCTGTTTAGAGGTAAGTGTTTGGTGGAGTTGTAATAGTTATTTTTTTTTATATAATATATGTACTGTGTTTGTGAAGTGTTTTTAATTTTATTGAATTTATGTGTTTGGTGTTAAGTTAAGGGGTATTTGAATAAGAATGTTTGTTTAGTTTTATTTAACTAGAAAATCTAGTTGTATGTTATAATGAAAATATTATACTTACTTTGAGTTTATTTTCTTATTTCAGATGTTATTTGTTTTTAAATTGATTTATTTCACTTTTTTATGTCTTCTGGTGTTTTTTGGGGTTCTTGGAGTCTGTAAGAAATAAGAAAGAGTGTATTATTTAGTTTATTCTTTTGTTTTATTAATTATTTAGTTTTTTTGATTTAAAAGTAATTTTTTTAGCAGGTTTGAAATTTGGTGAATAATATTTGTTTTTTTGTTAAATTTATTAGGTGAATTAATTTTTTTTTTAAACTAATTTGTAGATTTATTATTTTATATATATATTTTAATTATATTATGGTATTCGTTATTTAACAATTTTTTTAATGCAATTGTTTATGGTTTAGTGAAATTGTTTTTGAATAATGGTAATGGTTTACCTTTGATGGTGAAGGTGTGGTGTTTATCTTTTTGGTCAGATTCTTGATATTTATGCCTGTAACAAAATAGTACGAAAGGTACATTAATTATATATTATTTTAGCTGTGGTATAGGTTAGTACATTTCTTTATATTTATTTATGGATATTTTACCTTGTTATCTCAGTAGATGGCAGTGTTGGATACATTATATTTTAATTCTTTTCCGTAGTGATATGCTCGTCTTCTCTGTAAGTTGTTCGGTGTAGCAATGAGTAGAAAATGGAGGTCGTTGGTATTTATATGTGTTTTTGTAAGTATTGTTTTATTTGTAAATTGAATGTGTTTTCGATGTGTTTTTTTATTATGAATTCGTTTGTGATGTTAGATATATATAATTGTGGAGTGTATTTGTTTTGTAGTTTGTATTTTTTTTTATGTTCGTTCTCGTTTGTTTAGTCGAGGAAGTACTTCATGGTTCATGTAGAAAGTGTTGTAGGACTATCGTTTTATGTAGGTTTTTTTTTTAGTGTTGTGTTTGTTTTATAATTATTTAAGTATTATTTATTTTGATTTAAAACGGTGTTTATATGTTTTGGATTTTTGTGATGTTTTGTTTTTTGTATGTAGGAAATATATTGTTATTTTCGATTTCGTTTATTTTTTACGCAGTACTGTAGTGGTTTTAATATTTTATTTATTAATTGTTATTGTTTAGTTGTGATATTAATTATTAATATTTTTCGTTGTTTGGAGTTCGTTTTAAATATATTAGGGGGCATATTTATACTCCGTTTGCACCGGAATTGCGTGAATTCTGAGGTTGTGTGAACAACATACATGTATTGCCTTGTGAAAAGCAACAATAATACAACATGGCGATATGCACTTGTAGAAACATATGTTCCACACATCCCTGTGTACTTCAAAGTGAAAAAAATACTGTCTGAATCTTGCAGAAATCACTTCTAGCATATTGAATTATAGAATACTTTCACATACTTCTAATTGTTTTCAGAGGGACAAACACCACCTTGTGGAGATCAGGCTGTCCGAGAGGCTCAACCTGTTGAGGACACTGTCCTGCCCCCCATGTGTGGAGACACTTTTCAACAGCTCCTGGTCTCTTTTGACAATTCTCCTCAAGAACTGGCAAGGGAAGACAATGTAACTGGGTCTCCAGATGAACCCACACATATTGAACATGGACCATCAACCAATGGCATCACATCTGAAGATGCTGAGGACCCAAGCCGCTTTTCTATGGCGAGGGGTAGGAGTCAAGCAGCAGATGGCTGATGAAGTCTGTTTGGAGCGGGAGACCATCGCAGGCATTCTTGAAGGAGTCTGTAGGTGTCCTAGCCATATTAAGGAGATATCAAAGGGCATCACAGATTCCTACTCTTGGCTGCATGGGATTGAAGAGCCCCTAGCTGACATTGCTGGTGTCATGCTGCAGAAGGAAAAACAATACAAACCTTCTACATCTGACACCAGTGAATTTGTCAGGCTACTGGGGGCCATTAATACATCCATCCAGTCCTGGGAGGCCAAGATAGACTCCTACTTAGCAAAAACAAGTGCCTTCATTGGCAACGCCCTTGCTTTCTTGGCTAACCAGCAAATCCTTGACAGGGACTCGCATGCTGCCTTACTGGCACTCACAAATGTTGTTGGGATCATGGAGGGGTCACACCTTCTGCCTCTGATGTGTGCCTGCCTGAGGCTATTAACATTCCTCAGCTCCTTCATATTCAAACACCACACCTCAGGGGAGGAATACGTAGACTTCTGCAGTTTCCAAAGTAGAAAATCCTGATAAACATTTGTGAATGCCTCCTGGCCAGTTTTATATCTGTCCTGTGTAGGACATCATGCCAGGTAGTTCTCTTTGTTTGTGCTGTACTTTATTTTGTCCACTTTTGTTCCTAAATAATATGCAACACCTGATAATGGTAATGTTTTCCTCTTCATTGATATCACTACACAAATGTAAATGTGTTGTAACATGTGTAAACTAATGTATGTTTACTCATAATACCTATTTGATTTGACATATGTGTTTACGAAGCTTTCTAAGAATAAACCTACTCACATGTTGTGATATGAGGATAGGAATCTCAACAAGAAAATAAATATGATTTTTTTTTAAAGCAAACGGAGATTTGTATGATTGTTCCTCAAAGGTTCACATATATATTGTAACTATAACCCCCAATGTCACTTTTGTTAAGCTGAAGAAGAGAGAGCTCAACTTAATTGCACATGCTGCCTTTGTATGTGCACATACACCAGTTACACCCATTGAAATGTTATGATGAGCAATGTCATGTCAAGGTGTATCAACAAGATACAGTTTCTTGACTGGTGCAAAGTGAGAAGGTTCTGATAGAGTACTCACAAAATTATTAACTGTAAATGGGATGTTTGTGGCATGTGAGCTCAAAACACAGTAACAAATGTCAACATCACTGTTGCAATGTAAAGATTATGGGTCTCATTACAACCCTGGCGGTAAAAGACCGCCAGGGCTGTTGTGGCAATTGCACCAACCAACAGGCTGGCGGGACAACCTGGCGTATTATGACTGCGGTGGTAGCGTCGCGGTCGCACCGCCGGGACCGACGGTTTCCCGCCATGGTTGTCTCGGCGGTTTTAATCCGCCAGGGCAGCGCTGCTTGCAGCGCTGCTCAGGGGATTACGACTCCCCTTCACGCCAGCCTGTCCATGGCGGTAGAGACCGCCATGGAAAGGCTGGCCGCAAGGGGAGTCGTGCACTGCCCATGAACTTGGCATGGGCAGTGCAGGGGCCCCCAGGCACAGCCCCACCCTGCTTTTCACTGTCTGCTTTTCAACAGACAGTGAAAAGCGTGATGGGTGCAGCTGCACCCGTCGCACGCCCGCAACACCGTCGGCTCCATTAGGAGCCAGCTTCCATGTTACGGCCGACATCCCCGCTGGGTTGGCGGACGGAAACCCTGTTTACGCCCGCCGGCCCAGCGTGGATGTCGTAATGCGGCCGGCGGGATTGCGGCTGCATTGGTGGGCCACAGCGGTCTAACCTTGGCGGGCGGCCTCCGCCGTCCGCCAAGGTTGTAATGAGGCCCTATGTCAGTTCCAAATGTTAAAGCATCACTGTTCACAAAAAACATGCTCTTGATGGCTGTACCAGTACCAGCCAGATATACATGCCCATAGTCCTCATGAATTAAAATTGTAATTGTGCCACAGAAGGATGTACAAAGGCATACCAAAACTGCAAATGATAGTGACCAAGACATTCAAGTGCACTTTATCTCCTCCTGTGTAGACTGATGCATTGAGTAATTCAACAGAGACTAAAATAGATGTCTTATGTTACTCTGCCACAGAGAGGCCTCACATGTGTTGAGTGTGAGTGAATCCGCATATCAAATAATTTCCACATACAATTTTAGCATAGGTGGAAGACTAGTGAAAAAGTATTAATGCTACACCTCTCCTCACCTCTCCTCACTAAAGGATTTAAATGGGAGACAACAATTTATGTTGTTGACTTTTTCTAAGTGAGCTGCATAATGTGGCACACTAAACAAGACTACATCCAAGTAATGATGGACGTTGTCCAGGCAGGTGTCTCTTCCTGCACAATCCACACAAGGCAGACCTCATTGCATAATGGTGCAAGTATGTTAGCATTAGTGCTATGCATCCGTTTAGGTCACAATGCAGGCAAATAACAGCACTCTGCAAGCAAAAGTCAAATTTAAACATGTACCTACCCACTCGCTTTCACACAAGATGCTTCAGTAAGGGAGTACTAGTGTTGTGCTCTGTGTAGTCTCACTTTCTTCGACCCACTTTCAGTGTTTAAAGAATGGAAATGGTTCCATACATAACTCAGAATTGAGGAAGACCTACAGTTGTCCTGAGGCCTCTGACAAAGCAACATGTACCAATAATGAACTCAGGGCAATGTATCCATCATGTACTCTACTACTCACCTAAAACAATAGTACCAAATCTTTATAAAGAATATTCATCTAGAGAACAATGATACATTTATTATTGTTGAAAAAGTACTATCTACAAAAACTAGCTAATCCTTCCTATCATACATTAACTATCCTTAAAACTAGCCTATTCTAACACATCTTACTCTTAACCTGTCTTAACCACTATTCACACATGACAAGTTAAATGTTGCCTCCCCTCCTCCCTTCATTCACATAGCACATTACAATACAAACATCAACTACATCCTAAACATAAACTACACAGAGAAGAAAAAACAAATATATTTTTGGGGGGTATTTTAATTTTTTGAAATGTAATTCTTATTGTTGTTGCTTGCTTTCCGTACCCTGAAAGATAGCTAGATGGTCCCAGCTATCGACCTCTGCTACAATTGATAACTGCTTAATTAATTCCAAGTGTCACTTATGGAAGTGAAGCTTTGCGGGGTAGGGATGCATTTACCTTGAATGGGATATCTGATAAAGTTATAGAGCTCTTTTTCATCTCTAAGTGAAAGCAAAGACCCAAATCAGGCTGGAGTATGGACATATGAATTGCAAGACAGGGTGCCTATATTAAAATCTGGAAACATGTACAACAAGCAAAGGGAAATGGGTTAAGTCAAGCACTTTGAAAGGAGATGAGTTTGAATTCAAGGGCTCCATCTCGGTTATATCAGACCAAGTCCTAGATCATTTGGGGGCCTGTTCACTGTGGGATGAGAAACAATCACTTGATGATGCTTTTAAAAAAAGTTATTAATCATATAATAAAGAAAAAGTCTTTGGCTGTGGATAAGGGTCTTTTTGCAGGTAGATTGCATTCCTGGGTAATAATAATTGAGTATAAAACCCTAAATACCAGTTGTATCTGGAGTCGGGCTGGTCAAAGAAAGAAAAAGATGTATTCATTAAATTGATATTTGGCCTTCTCCCAGGAGGTTCTAATACTAAGTTGGGAACCTTATTCATTTGATTTGTATATGACAAAGTTTAAGGCAAGATCGTAGAAGATATCTTAAGGATGCCTTTAACCCCTACGGTGCCTTGGACGAGGTGGTCTCGTCCCAGCACACGGTTCCCGTGTGTGGGATGAGACCACCTCGTCCTGCACCGGGATCACGGGGGAAGCGCTAGCCCTCCCCCTGTGGGCCCCCCAGCGAACGCGATGCGATCGGGCAGCAGAAATGCCCACTAGACACCAGGGACTTTCGTTTTTTAAAAAATTTACATGAGGGGAGTGTCCCCTTGGGCAAGGGTCACTCCCTAGGGGCCAAATAACTTTTAGGTAATTTCTGCCCCCGGGGGAGCAGAAATGCCCACTAGACACCAGGACATTTTTTTCTTTGTTTTTTTTTCTTTTATGTGCAGGGAGCGACCCCTTAGCCAAGGGTCTCTGCCTGGGGGGCCAAATTGTGTTTAGGCCATTTGTGCCCCCCCTGGGAGGCAGATCGGCCTATTTTTGTCAGGCCAATCTGCCCCAAGGGGGGCAGAAACCACTAGACACCAGGCATTGGTGTGTGTGTATGTGTGTGTTTTGTTTGGGGGGGCAGCCCCTAGGGCAAGAGTCGCTCTCCATGGGGACACATTACTGTTGGCCATATCTGCCCCAGTTGGGGGCATATTGGCATTTTTTTTGAAAGGCCCATCTGCCCCCAAGGGGGACAGAAAGCTCACCAGAGACCGGGGAAGATTTGTTTTTCAAAATAAGAGGGTGGGGTTATGGCCATACCCCCACCCCAAATAAATGGGGCCAAAGTTGTTCTGCCTACCAGTGGGCAGGTAGGGCAATTACCCTGATCCACACCCCGGGGGCAGAAAGTATAATAGAGGCCATGAAATAAAAAAAATAAAAGAAAATAGTTGGGTGGTGACTACCAACCAGTATTGGCCTGGTTATGCCCTCACCCGAACTGAAGGGGCTAACAGTCGTTCAGTGCTCCCCTGCACACTAAAACATCTTATCCCATGGCAAGCAAGAGCACATTTGAGTTTTTTGGTTTTTGTTTCACATTTGGGCCATGAGAGATTGGTAACTCTCAAAATCGTCCCACTTGGAATCGTGAGGGCTGCACTTTTTTTAACTTTGGGACGCTGCCATGTAGAAAAATCCACAAGACGTAGACACATCTGAAAACTAAACATCTAGTTGATTCCAGGATGGTGTGCTTCACATGCACCCCTCACCATTTCCTTACCCATAATGCCCTGCAAACCTGCAACTTTGCTTTACCACCCAGCATTGTCTCATCTATACTGATAAAATGTCTGCTGCACTTGTCAGCCTAAAAATGTTTTGTTTCAAACTGCCCTTTTGGATCCACTTTGGTCCCCCCTCAATTTCAACGTGTTTTTGGCTCTTCCCTGTCACAAACACTGGGCCCACCTACACAAGTGAGGTATCATTTTTACCGGGACACTAAGGGGAACGTTGGGAGGTAGGAAATTTGTCCCGGTGCAGTGATCCCACACAGAAATGTGGGAAAAATGTGATTTTTTAGCTAAATATGAGGTTTGCTGAGGATTCTGGGTAAGAAAACATTGGGGGATCCATGCAAGTCACACCTCCCTTGAATCCCTTGGGTGTCTAGTTTTCAGAAATGTCTGGGTTTGGTAGGTTTCCCTAGATGGCTGCTGGGCCCAGTACCAAAAACACAGGTGCCCCCCGCAAAAACAGTTAGTTTTCTATTTGATCATTATGATGTGTCCAGATAGTGTTTTGGGGCATTTCCTGTTGCGAGCAGAAGGCCTACCTACACAAGTGAGGTACCATTTTTATCAGGAGACTTGGGGGAACGCTGGGTGGAAGGAAGTTTGTGCCTCCTCTCAGATTACAGAACTTTCTGTCACCGAAATGTGAGGAAAAACTGTTTTTTAAGCTACATTTTGAGGTTTGTAAAGGATTCTGGGTAACAGAACCTGGTGAGAGCCCCACAAGTCACCCCGTCTTGGATTTCCCTAGGTCTCTAGTTTTCAAAAATGCACAGGTTTGGTAGGTTTCCCTAGGTGCCGGCTGAGCTAGAGGCCAAAATCCACAGGTAGGCACTTTGCAAAAAACACATCTGTTATCTTTGGGAAAATTTGATGTGTCCACTTTGTGTTTTGGGGCACTTCCTGTCGCGGGTGCTAGGCCTACCCACACAAGTGAGGTACCATTTTTATCGGGATACTTGGGGGAACATAGAATATCAAAACAAGTGTTCTTTCTCTAAATTTTTTCCTTCCAAATATAAGACAGTGTGTAAAAAAGACGCTGATTTGAAAAATGGCCTGTAATTCACATGCTAGTATGGGCACCCCAGAATTCAGAGATGTGCAAATAACCACTGCTCCTCAACACCCTATCTTGTGCCCATTTAGGAAATACAGAGGTAAGTTGATACCTATTCTTTACTCTTTATATTTCAGCAAATGAATTGCTGTATACCCAGTATAGAATGAAAACCCACTACAAGGTGCAGCTCATTTATTTGCTCTGGGTACCTAGGGTTCTTGATGAACCTACAAGCCCTATATATCCCCACAACCAGAAGAGTCCAGCAGACGTAACAGTATATTGCTTTAAAAAATCTGACATTGCAGGAAAAAGTTACAGAGTAAAACATAGAGAAAACATAGAGAAAAATGGCTGTTTTTTCACCTCAATTCCAATATTTTTTTATTTCAGTTGTTATTTTCTGTAGGAAACCTTTGTAGAATCTACACAATTTACCCATTGCTGAATTCAGAATTTTGTCTATGTTTCTGAAATGTTTAGGTTTCTGGGATCCAGCATTGGTTTCACACCCATTTCTGTCACCTACTGGAAGGAGGCTTAAAGCACAAAAAATCATAAAAATGGGGTATGTCCCAGTAAAATGCCAAAATTGTGTTGAAAAATTGGGTTTTCTGATTCAAGTCTGCCTGTTCCTGAAAGCTGGGAAGCTGGGATTTTAGCACTGCAAATCCTTTGTTGATGCCAATTTCAGGGAAAAAAAACACAAGCCTTCTTCTGCAGCCCTTTGTTCCAATTTTATTTACAAAAACAACATTTTTACTGTATTTTGGAAAATGTCTTGGTCTCCTTCAGGGGAACCCACAAAGTCTTGGTACCTCTAGTATGCCTAGGATGTTGGAAAAAAAGGACACAAATTTGGCGTGGGTAGCTTATGTGGACAAAAAGTTATGAGGGCCTAAGCGCGCCCTACCCAAAATAGCAAAAAAAAGGACTGGCACCTGAGGAGGAAAAGGCCTGGCAGCGAAGGGGTTAACCAGAGAAATGTACGTATATGTAGGCAAGCAGTGATTGCTAGTTTTAAATCATCCAACATTGTTCTGAATATTAGATTAATAAAATGTTTAAGTCATGTCTCCAAAAAACTGGATGTCCAAAGTGAGATGAACACATTGAGGGTACTGTAAGACTCTGAGTCCTTACAGTATTTTAACTATATTTTACCAAACTTCAGGGCTATAGGCAATAAGGTTTAGCAGATTTGTAGCTGACCTTCATTGTATATGGTTTTAAGTAATAAGTTATTGGTTAAGCCTTGGTGTACCCTATACAAATCAATTTTAGAGGACAGGTTTTATGGTTATAGGAAAAGCTTGGTTGTCTTATACTTGTGCTTAGTAATTGATACTGCGCTGTTAAATTTATGTATGATTTTATGGATTCTAACTAGTACTAGGTGCTGTATTGTAAAAAAATATATATGTGGTTTTATGGTTTCGTATGACATTTGTATTGTGAGTCTTATCTTATTATGGATGGTTTAATGGTTTTGATTAACTATGCACCTTAATAAAGATTAAAGAAGGGAAAGAAAGATTATCCTACACACAAAACATTAACTCCCTCCCACGTACAAGCCTGCCATATTAAGAACACACTAAAAACGATATGAAAACACCTTAGTTATCTATAACTTATCTAAACTAAAACTACACCTAGACTAAATCAGTCAATCAATCAATCAGAACACTTGTAGAGTGTGCTACACACCTGTGAGGGTCTCCGAGCGCTGAGTGGGTTGGGGGTAATGCTACTGCTCAAACAGCCATGTTTTGAGAAGCCTCCTGAATGTCAGCAGGTCTTTGGTCTGTCATAGGAGCAATGGGAGGGTGTACCAGGTGGGAGAAGGATCTGCCTCCAGTGGTCACTCTTCAGATGCGAGGGACGGAGGCAAGGATGAGCTCAGCTGAGCGGAGTTGTCGGTTTGGGGTGTAGAAGGTGAGTCGCCCGTTGAGGTAGGCTGGACTGGTGTTGTGGAGTACCTTGTGTGCATCGGTGAGGAGCTTGAAGGTTATCCTTTTGTTGACGGGGAGCCAGTGTAGGTCTCTCAGGTGGGGAGTGATGTGGCTCTGGCAGGGTACGTCGAGAATTAGGCGTGCACAGACGTTTTGTTTATGTTGCAGTCGTTTGTGGAGTTTGGCTGGGGCTCCTGCATAGAGGACGTTTCCATAATCAAGTATGCTGCTGACGAGGGACTGGGTGACTGTTCCTCTAAACCCTAACACTATTCCTACTAAAAATATTTTAAAAATCTACAAAAGAAAATATCGGGGAAGTAAATGTTCTGAGGGAGAGAGTGAGATTTGTGTTGCTATCTTCTCCAGTGCATCCTGGCATGTCAAAAATATTTCTTGAATGCTCACCTGCTCTTTCTCAATGCAAGTCATCCTCCTGTCCATTAGCAACATCGCTTTCACCATTGCATAATTGAAAGTGGATAGTGCACCACATCTAGCTCCCTTTTTCCCTGTGGCTGCCCTGATTCATTCACTTGAGGATCCCAGAGTCAGTGGTGTGCTGCCCTGCTGCTGCTTGCCACCCTGAGAATCCTTAGGTGCCAGGATCTTCTGTGTGGTGGACCTGCTACCCAAGCCTCATATTCCACTCTCCTTTGCCTTCTTTTGGATGCAACCCATTTTGTGATAGCCATGGGCAATCTTATGGATGTGGACATCGCATGCCAATTGAGGCTCAAACCTCTTGGCCATGCCAGCTGTCATGTTATCTAGGGAGCACATGTAAACACATGATAGTTCAAGTTGCAAATGTACGGGATATTTACCAAATTTTGTCTGACATTGACATGGCATCATAAATGTCAATCCATACATACACCAAATCTTGAGATACATATATGCACACTATACCTTCAGTACAATGACATCTGCTAATACAATGTCAAACTGACCCGAGTGAAGTCAACATTAGTGTACAATTATATATATTTAATCACTATATAATAACATGCTGTTAGAAATGGGGTTTTTGGTTGGCAGTCAGGTTACCTCCTGTCCAAGCAAAAGCCCTCACTCTAGTCAGGGTAAGTCACACACTATCCAAGATTATCCTGTGCCCACCCTCTGGTAGCTTGGCACGAGCAGTCAGGCTTAACTTAGAAGGCAATGTGTAGAGTATTTGTGCAATAAATCATACAATACCACCATATAGCACCACAAAAATACACCACACAGTGTTTAGAAAAATATATAATATTTATCAGGATAATTGTAGGTCAAAAAGCATAAAGTTGCAATGGAAAATTGTAGAAATATCACAGGGAAGTGATATAGAGTGTCTTAAGTCCTTTAGAATGCAATACAGTGTCTTTCAAGCACAAAGTACCTGGTTTCTGGTGGAAAATCTCCTCAGAGGGCCACAGGAGAAGAGATGCGTGGAAAAAGGGGTGTGTGCGTCGATTTCTCCTCAGCACACACAGACTTGCGTCGGTCTTTTCCACGCGGGGAAGTCGGGCGTCGTTTTCCGGCGCGCAGACAGTCTCTTTTTGTGGATCGCGGGGATTACCAGATGTCCCGGGTCTGTGCGTGGATTCTCCTGCTTGTTTTCCGGCTGCGCGTCGTTCTGCGGGGCTGCGCGTCGAAGTTTCGATCTCACGGTAGGCGTCGCGTCGATTTCTCCTTGGAAGTCGGGCGGCGTTGTCCTTGCGAGGCCGTGCGTCGAAAGTTTGGTCTCACGGCAGGCGTCGCGTCGATTTCTCCTTGGAAGTCGGGCGGCGTTGTCCTTGCGAGGCCGTGCGTCAAAGTTTCGCACTCACGGTGGGCGTCGCGTCGATTTCTCCTGGAAAGTCGAGCGGCTTTGTCCTTGCGAGGTTGTGCGTCGAAGTCTCGATCGCCCCAAGGGCGTCGCGTCGATCAGCGTCGGTGTGCGGCGTTTTTCTCGCCGCGAAACAAGCTGTGCGTCGAAAGTTTCGGCGCACAGAGCGTCCAAGTGAAAGGAAGAAGTCTTTTTGGTCCTGAGACTTCAAGGAACAGGAGGCAAGCTCTATCCAAGCCCTTGGAGAGCACTTTCACAGCCAGACAAGAGTTCAGCAAGGCAGCAGGGCAACAGCAAGACAGCAGTCCTTTGTAGAAAGCAGACAGGTGAGTCCTTTGAGCAGCCAGGCAGTTCTTCTTGGCAGGATGTAGTTTCTGGTTCCGGTTTCTTCTCCAGCAAGTGTCTGATGAGGTAGGGCAGAGGCCCTGTTTTATACCCAAATGTGCCTTTGAAGTGGGGGAGACTTCAAAGAGTGGCTAAGAAGTGCACCAGGTCCCCTTTCAGTTCAATCCTGTCTGCCAGGGTCCCAGTAGGGGGTGTGGCAGTCCTTTGTGTGAGGGCAGGCCCTCCACCCTCCCAGTCCAGGAAGACCCATTCAAAATGCAGATGTATGCAAGTGAGGCTGAGTACCCTGTGTTTGGGGTGTGTCTGAGTGAATGCACAAGGAGCTGTCAACTAAACCTAGCCAGACGTGGATTGTAAGGCACAGAAGGATTTAAGTGCAAAGAAATGCTCACTTTCTAAAAGTGGCATTTCTAGAATAGTAATATTAAATCCGACTTCACCAGTCAGTAGGATTTTGTATTACCATTCTGGCCATACTAAATATGACCTCCCTGCTCCTTTCAGATCAGCAGCTGCCACTTCAACAGTGTATGAGGGCAGCCCCAATGTTAGCCTATGAAGGGAGCAGGTCTCCCAGTAGTGCAAAAACGAATTTAGGAGTTTTACACTACCAGGACATATAACTACACAGGTACATGTCCTGTCTTTTACCTACACAGCACCCTGCTCTAGGGGATACCCAGGGCACACATTAAGGGTGACTTATATGCAGAAAAAGGGGAGTTCTAGGCTTGGCAAGTACTTTTAAATGCCAAGTCGAGGTGGCAGTGAAACTGCACACACAGGCCTAGCAATGGTAGGCCTGAGACAAGGAAAAGGGGCTACTTAAGTGGGTGGCACAATCCGTGCTGCAGGTCCACTAGTAGCATTTAATCTATATGCCCTCGGCACCTGGAGTGCACATGACTGGGGACTTATAAATAGATTAAATAGTTCAATCAGGTATGATCCAAAGTTACCATGTTTACAGAGAGAGAGCATATGCACTTTAGCACTGGTTAGCAGTGGTAAAGTGCGCAGAGTCTAAAAACCAGCAAAAATGAGGTCAGAAAAAGAGAAGGAGGAAGGCAAAAAGTTTGGGGATGACCCTGTCAAAAAGCCAGGTCCAACATGACCCCCTCCCAGCCTAAAGCCAGGGTTGACTAATCAACACTCTGATGGACTTCCCTGCTTAAGGCGATAGAACATGGACAATGGCCCACTACTGCAGGGGCACTCGCCAGTTCTACGCCTTTCCGAACTCAGTGAGGCTTCTTTGTCTATACTCTCTGGGGCCACTGATCTGGCCCATGGGGAACCCTTCTCATCACCTGAGGACCCCATCTGTACAGCTCCTAACTTTAATTTGCTTACAGATGTATCCCAGTATGCAGACAGTATCACCATGGCCAACAACGTGATGTGGCCCATTCCATTCCTTGGGTCTGACTTCTGTCCCCAACCCAGGGAAAACTCTGCCCACAAGGACAGAAACCAATAGATGCTACTGACAGCTGTCAGTGTCATGAGCCAGGCCCCTGACCATCCACTGCTAGGTGGAGACCCGGAGGGAGGCCGTTGGCTGAGCTTCTCCTCCAGCTGGGTGGCTGGTAGGGAGCTCCCAAGGGATTCCTGTAGCATCCCAGAATGGGGGGTAGTAACCCCAGGGGTCTGGCACCCCTTCTCCACTCTCACCAGGTCAGGGGTGGGTCCCTGATACTGGTCCCTCAGCCCAGGGTCTGTACTCTGAGGCTGAACAGAGGACAGGGGGGAGTCCTTTTTCCCCGTGCCTCCCCATCTGGGCTTCCATACCCTCCTTCTGGGAGTGGTACCGCCAGATATCTGAACTGTTAGGGCACCCTTGGGGGTCGGCCCTCTCAGCTCTCCTGACACTAAGGGAAACTCATTCCCCAGAATGCAGTCAATGGGCAGCTGGGGACTAACTATGACCCGCCTCTGGGTCACCTCCCCACCCCATTCTAGGGACACCCGGGCCAGGGGGCGGAAGAAATCTTCCCCAATGGCTGGAGTCACTCTACACACCTGTCCGGTGTACTGCTCTGGTGACACTAGTCTCTCCACAATCATGGTAAGACTAGCCCCCGTGTCTCTCAGAGCGGTGACTGGGATCCCATTCACTCCCACCTGGTGGAAGTGACGACTCCCACCCTCAGGGATCACCAGTTTACCCTCTGAGTCCACCTCCCAACTGAAGGAGATGGAGGCATGATCTACGACCTGCCCCTGGGGATGACATTCCCCTAAGGCCACATTGGCCACCCCTGTAGAGGTCCCAATAGTGGGTGAGTTCTTTGGACAGACAGAGTCCCCCTTCCTGTGTCCTATCTGGGAACACTCAAAGCAGCGGGGTTGGGAATGGGATGCTTTGGGCCACTGCCCACCAGAACCCCCACCCTGTTTCTCAGAGGGGGTATGGGAACCCTTTCTTCCCCCCTTACTCTGGAACTCGTCTGGGTCATCTCTAACCTCCCCCTCACTTTGTTGGGGGGAACCGGAACTACCCTTCTCGGGGTCACTCCCAGATACCTTTTTGGACACTCTGGTGCTTGCCCAGAGGTCCGCCTCCTCAGCAAGCTTCCTGGGATCAGTCAGCTTACTATCCACTAAGTGCTGGCGCAACTCATACCAGTGATTCACACTCATCCAGATGCGTCATTGGCAAATTGCAGACATGGCCCAGTTATGGTAGCTTTTAGTGTTGGTGTTGCATCATGCAAGGGGCGGCAATATTTTAATAAAATCTACATGAGAGGTGATAAGGTGCACTAGTCCAGCTTTTGCAACTCTGCATTTCATAAGTAATCTGGAATTACACAAGAAAGCACACTTACTCTCTATCAGGGAGCTAGTCCAGATATGAATGGTAGGTGTCCCACTGCCACAAGACTTTAATTTTTTAACACTTTACTAAATTAGCATCATTGATAGACCTGGAAAGATGACATAATGCATCATGTATTCCTGTGTACCAACACAGGAGAAATGTAATATTTAGATTTTTCTGTATACTCATTCTTTCTGTAGTCCATTCATCAGCGCACAAAGAAATGTCAATTGTCTCTCAGGAGAGTGTGTATGCAGGCAGGAGTACTCATCTGGCCAACAACTATGTTGCCTACAATGCAGGGCCCATTGCGCCATGATTTAAGGGTGCCTGCATTGGTGCTAGCAAATCAAAAGTACACCACCAATAGGAAAGCACAGAATTGTGCTGTCTCCTGGTATCACTGTTCATTACTGCACTTTAGGTTTTACACAGTGCAGCATCTTGGCTTCACACCTTGCATTGTACGAATGCTTCACAGAAATTCCACAAAGGGATATACTGGCCATGAGACTGACACTGATATGGAAATGCATGTGAATATATATTTTTTTAAATCACCAGAACAATAGCCAGATTATGGATAATGTTGCAAATGCATCAAATCTATAAGTTTGCAAAAATTGCCTTGGCTGCACAATTGCACAATTTCAGTGGTCCTGCCTATATTTACATCAAATTAGCATTAATATGCCTCGTCATCAATTCTAAATGATCTGTGGATACAGGCTTTTGTGTAGGCGCTCTGAATGACATTTTTTGCCAGGTGAGGAATAATTCCCCATACACATTACACTGTTACAACTATCATGGATCATACACAGACATGACAGAGCTACTACTATGTACTCATCAAACGTACTTGTTGCATCGGGTTCATGGAAACTTTCCTCTTCTCTGCAGTGAAACACACATGTCCTCCTGGTTTGCAATGAGTTAGAAATTGCATTGCAAGTGGTGCAATTACACACAGTTCAAATTCAAAACTATCCACTATGACATCCCAATGTATTAGTACATTTCAACACCCATACACACATATTTATACATAGTCAGAACATGGAATTCAACTAGTTATCTTGCAGGACAGATCTGGTTGGAGGTAAAAGGCTGGTCAGCATCATCACAGCCCCCCTTGCACCATAACATACGGGTGCAACCATTGGCACTAGGCACACAAAAGTGTTCCTGCACTAGGAAACAACAGAAATACAATGTAAAGGTTAAACAGGATGTATTCCTGCCCTTTCACTCTGGAGTAGCAGAGCAAGATAACTTGGAGTGCTATGCACAATAATAGTAAATGTGAAACTTGATCCATACATACTAGCCTTGCCACACACATAAGTCATACCATGTGCAATGTGGATGCTATATGTAGTGTATATCTAGCCATAAGGGCAGTTTGTCTGACAAAGTGTGCAGCATTAGCATCAACTGAGCGAGCCAAAACAGCAAAATATCATGTATAACATTACATTGACATTCAGAACATTGATCAGGGTGGGTTACTGGTCGATAGTGTCCCTCAACTGGGGAAAGGGCTGCTCACCATTATTTGGCCTCATGAGTGCTTATGCCATATAAATCTAGGCAGATTATGCATAGTGTGATCTTTTGATACTTCTGCCACTTGCTGTCACTCTCTTTTGCCTTGTGTGTCACAAGGCATCCACACATTGCAGCTACATTTTGGCGGTCATTATGAACACGGCAGTAAACTCTGCTGACCGCCGTGGCGGTGGTGACCAGAAGACCGCCGTTGGTGTTGAATAGAAACCCGCCATATAATGAACCAAAATCCCAACCCCGCCAAATATCACCAGACCACCAGTCACCGCCATGACCTTGTTGGCGGAAATGCTGGACCTTCCACTCCACCACTGCCAAGCACACCCACATCCCGCCGTCCAAATGATGATGCACAAATCACCTTGGCAGACAGTGGAGGGCGGACGACCATTGGCGGTGCCAACTGCCACGGGCGGCAAGTGGACTTAACAGCAAGAAGTGCACACATTGGATATGCTTGAAACCCACACACCTGACACACATCCATAACCCTATAAAACACTCATAGACACACCCCACAATCCTTTGCAATGAAACCAGGCCAAAGAAGACGGAGAGCACCAGAAGCAGACACCGAACACCACAATACACGAGACGCACACTAACCCACAGAGGAGCACACTCACCGCGTATCCAGCCCCGACACCATTCACTACACTCACCATGTTACCCCCAAAAAACATCCACGCTTCACAGAAAGGGAGCTAAGGACTCTGGTGGATGAGATCCTGAAGGTGGAGCCACAAATATTCGGGGCTCAGGTGCAGTATACACCCCTCGCAAGGAAGATGGAGCTTTGGCAGACCATTGTGAACAGGGTCAATGCAGTGGGACACCATCTGTGCACCAGGGACGACATCCGCAAGAGATGGAATGACCTGTGGGGGAAGGTCAGGGCATTGGCATCCAGGCACCACATTGCAGTCCAGAAGACTGGGGCAGGTCCGCCAACAACACCACCCGAATAAACCGACTGGGAGGAAAAGGTACTGGCCATCTTGCACCCTGAGGGACTCACTAGAATCACTGGAGGAATGGATTCGGGTAAGCCGTCTACATTTACCCCATATACACCATACCTGTAATGCATGCACCACCCCACCCCACCCACACCCACCAGGACCAATACCCCACCCAGGCATCAGCCACTGAATACACCCCCCTCCATGACCACAAACTCGCTAACAGGCCCACATTCCTCCCCCTGTGCACAGCCACTTACCCCTGCAAGTATTCACAATGAAACTTCACCCCCCCAATGCAACTCCACACCCTAAGCTAAATGCAGTGAAAACCTCACAAAGGCACCCTGGATGGCCACTAAAAGTTACACCAGCACAAAATAGCCCAGTCCTGTGCACCCCAACCGTTCAAGCATTTGTAACAGACATGTCTATGTCCCCCAACAAGCACCACCACCCATGCCACTCTCACGGATGGGACAAGGAGTGCCAGTGACCCCCATGGAGACAGAGGCACCTCACAGGACACTGGGGAAGGATCCCTGGACACTGATGAGCAGGCAGGCCCCTCACACAGTCCTGGACTGTCACCATGTAGCAACCCCACCCAGGATACCACTGACTCCCCTACCACCCAGTCAAGAACTGCAGCCCAGGGCAAGCATCCCCACAACAGTGTATCCAGGCCACAGACTGTTGGAACACAGGTACAGAGGCCACAGTCTCCCCTCTCAACATGCAAGAAGGCGAGGGCCCCAGTACAAGTGGTGCCGCCAGACCTGTGCAGGGGACACAGGCATAGGGGGGGTAGGGCAAGTGCTAGAGCCTCAGTGGGCCAGGCCCCTGGATGGATGAAGCAGCCTAGGACGTGATATCTGAGGTATTGGGGGCCTACCAGCATACCCATGACAGGTTGGCACATATAGTATCCACCCTGGAGCACAGTCAGAGGATGCAGCAGGAACACCACCAACAGGCCATGGAGCAGTGGAAACAGCACAACACCACAATGGCCGGCATAGCAGGAGCACTGCTGCAGCTGGTACAAACCCAGTCTGAGACCCACACAGGACAGTAGGCCCCCACTACAGCACCGGACACAGACCGGACAATTACACCATCATCAGCAATATCCCAGGAACTACCCTCAGAGGAAACCCAAGGGCTAACCATGTCATCCCCTCAAGGTCAACAGCAGGCGCCCAAACGTACCCTCAGGCCAAGATATGGCACTGGAACCCCAGCAAAAAACAAGGCCCCCCCTTCAAGAAGTAACTCAGCAACAATCTGCACAGCAACCATCCCACTCAATCAACCACCACACAGTGCTGAGAAGCAATATGAACTAATGTAAGCATTGATGGATCCATCAATACTACCAACAAGGCTGCCACCATATTGGCATTGAGGACAACCACCCATGACCACTTGCCATCACTGTAACTTGCACTGTTCACTCCCTGACACCAATAAAACACATATCACACCTGTAACACTTTCCCCTGTCATAAAATGTGAACAAAGTGAAGTATGGATGCAACCATTTTATTTGCAATGTGTTGCATGAAAGGACTCCTGCGTGCCTAAATGTGGCCCCAAACTAAATGCACTAAATTGTATTCTGTATCATGCAGACCTGGACCCAGTTTCACATAGAAGATTCAAACCTCCCCTAGATGACAAACCACACTGACAGTATGTGTCACAAACCCCAATGTCAGCCCTTAGTCCCACATACTTACTGGAAGTAGAGTTGTATCAGTTGGGTCCTGGAATTGACATCTTCCCCTTCCTCATTATCAGCATCACTCTCCTCACCTCTCTGAGGTAGCTGGTCAGGACATACAGCACCCTCCACCTCCAAGAGGGGGATAGAATTTCTCACTGCCACGTTGTGCAGCATGCAGCAGGCCACCACTATTCTACACACTTTTTCAGGCCCATAGGCCAGGGAACTCCCAGAGATATGTAGACAATGAAATCTAGCCTCCAGTAGACCTATTTGTTCGCTCTATCACCCTCCTAGTACATCCACAGGCCTCGTTGTAATTCCTCTCTGCATCCGTCCCAGGATTCCTCACTGGTGTCAGGAGCCAACGCAAGTTTGGATAGCCAGAATCACGTAGAAAAAGGTGCAATACAGAGTAGTCATTGTCAAGCCTCTTAGTCAGACAGCCTGGTTGTCTGCTAGGTATCAGTTAGTGACAGAAACACTTAACTATGATCCACCATCTGTCCTCTTTGAGTATTTCCATCTTCCGTGGCACACTACTGTTCCTCAACACAAAGGAATCATGGACTGAACCTGGGAACATGGCATTCACATGTGAGATGTACTGGCCTTGGGGGTATGATCGGTATGTGGGTGCCATCGATGGCACCTATCACAGGGGGTATGTTGGCAAAGGCATAGAGGTCCGACTTGATGGCAGGGAGGTCAGTACTTTGGGGAAACCTCACATGGGACTGCAGATGTCGTACAAATGTATTTAGAAATCTTGTCAGTACCATGCTGAACATTGGCTGTGAAATTCCAGCACCCATGCCCACTGTCACTTGAAATGAGCCCGTGGCCAGGAAATGGAGTGCGGAGAGCACCTGCACTTCAGTAAGGGTGGCATACTGATTACAATTTCCCGGATTTATTGCAGGATCCAGTAATGCACAAAGTTCAAGAATTGTTGCATGGGTGAGTCTGTAATTGATTATGATCTGACACTCCACCATGGTCCGCATATCCACAAGTGGTCTGTACACCGATGGTGCCCTTCCTCGCCACAAGAGTCGGTACCTAAGAGGGATTTCAAACATGAGGAACACACATACAGAGGCACACATTGTCATTAATTGTGCATTGCATACTTGATTGTAGGGACTCAACAGTAACATGTTCTTGACAGATCTTCATCTTCACCTCAATGAGGGAACAGTGTTTGTCATGTGTGTTTTTTTCAATGGTCACATGCATGGGTGCTTTATGTGGAAAATAGTGCATTGTGCACAATTAATTTTAAAGATGCGTAGTTAATGCCAAAATGTCTGCCCATGTGATCCAGGACTGTCGTTGTGGAAGTGACCTCATACCGCTAGCGGTTGACGTAACAGTGTAAGGCGGTGTTTACAGCCGTTCGCACCGTCATTGGTTAACATGAATGCCAATGGAGAATCCTGGCGTATCATGATAGCCGCCAGCGGTGATGGTGCACACCACTGTGGTACGTACGCGAATTTGTCATCTATACTTCACTTGACTCCCTGATCTCGTGTGAACAGGTACTCCACTGTGTGTACTGCTGTGTCCTGCCTCTGGTTATGGAAGTGGCTCATGTTGCAGGGGAAAAGGCCCGTCCTTCACCCAGGAGGAACTGGAGAGTCTAGTGGATGGGGTCCTGCCCCTGTATGCCAAGCTCTACAGATGGCCAAAGGTACAGAGAGTCGGGGTTTGGGGTGCACTGTTTGGGTGTAATGGATGGTTTTGTAAGGACATATGTGTGCTCCTCTGAGCCTGCATGGGCCATGGTTTATGGCATGCTGCGGGCGTATATCCTGTAAGTCTGACAGTACTGTCCGTCCCATAGTGGACAGATAGCCAGCTGTACCTATTTTGCAAGTGCCTGACCTCTATGTTCCATTTCTGTTTCACCTTTTTAGGTCGGCGCCCACCAGAAGGGGGCACTTTGGCATGCCATCACCAAGGACTTGCAGACCTTTGGGGGTCTACAACCGCAGAGCATCCACTGCAGATAGAGGTGGGAGGACCTGTGGCGCTGGGCGCAAAAAATCTGTGAGGCCCAGCTGGGGAAGTCCTCCCAACGTGGAAGGGGTGCCTGTCGGGCACTGACCCTACTCATGCTATGCATCCTGGCGGTGGCATACCCAGACAAGGATGGGTGCTTGAAGGCTGCACAGCAGTCACAAGGGGGTGAGTACTCATGTCACAATCTTAAGCCTTGATAGATGTCTGTGTGTGCATTAGGGTTCATGCTGCTTAGAGGCAGGGACTCTGACTGTTGTCTACCTACATGATGACCCCCGTAGGGTGTAGGAGTGTCTTGGTCAGGTCTCCTACATGTCGGGTCCTTAGGTAGTTCAGGGGATGGGTGTAGAGCAGGGTTCCGGTCAGTAGTCAGGGGCATGGCCATGGGCATAGTGAATGGTGCTGCCTGTTGGGGGTGTCTTGTGGCTGGGTGTATGTCTGGCCACTATGTACCTCCATTCAGCTATTTACAAGTGTCTCTCCTGTTTTGTCTCCCCATCCCTGTTCTCTTGTGTTGTTTTTTACATCAGCAACATCTGGCAAGGGAGCTGGGGCACTGGCAAGTGGGGAAGCAGTGGCCCACGGATCCTCGAGGCAGAGTCATCCGACGCCAAGGGGACCAGTGGGTGGGAGGGCAAGGGGAGTACCACGGGGGAGGCAACTACCACTTGAGGTGGCGGACCCTAGTGGCCACACCACTACAGTGACATCTTCTGCCACCCCCCATTCCATCACCACCCTCCCTTTTGCTCCCCACCGAGTTGCCCGTGCCCTCTCACCCAGAAAGGGGGGTGTCTCCTTCGCCCCAGGCACCTTCTCCCCTGCCCCAGTCAGCCCTGCTGCCCTCACAGAGGAGGATATTGACCTCCTGAGAACCTTCTTTGTAGGGCAGACAACCATCATCAATGCCATCCAGGGGCTAGCATCAGAGATGAAGCAGACCAATGCGTATCTGGATGGCATTCACGGTGCCATGTCTGGCCTACAGAGATCTTTTCAGGCTCTGGCCTCCTCTTGGACGGTAGCCAGTTTCCCTGGTCATTCCGTCCCCCCTCCAACCTCCTCTACCCCTTCCAGCACCCCACTCCCTTCACCCGTCCAAAGCACACAATCTGACATGCAGTCAAGCACCTCAACACACAAGAAACACACTTCTAAATGCAAGCACCACACCTCCCACCAGAAGCATTCACACAGCCAACACACACATGCACTCACAGCAACATCCACTTTCCCCAGTGTGCCCACCTCTTCCACCACCCTGTCTGTCCCCTCTACATGCACACCCTCATGCACTGCACCTTCAGTCACTGTTGCTGCTCCTCTTACTGCTGTCAACACAATAGCAGACATCCATACATGCACCCCAGACACCACACCTGCACTTACCACAACTACTGTAGTTGACACATGCAGCACACTCACCAGACTTGCAGACACCCACACAGCATACATCCACACTGGCAGCCTGTCTTCTGCCACTGTGTCCACCCCCTCCTCCAAAAACACACAAATGTACCAAGACACCCACCCATCACACATCCACCACACCTCAGCATACTGTCCAGTCACCTGCACCCACTACACGCACACCCCTACACCACATACAGCCATACCCTCTGCCTCCACTCCCACACCCTCATCCAGTTCTACCCCAATTGCTCCGAAAAAACTTTTCCTCTCCCGTGCTGACCTCTTCCAACCCACTGGCCCACCCCATCTTGTCCCTAAGCGTGCACACCACCTTGCCCTTTCCACTCCTTCCTCTTCACAGCCCACACCTGTCCGCCCTTCATATTCCCATGCCCCTTCCCCAGAGAAGAAGAAGTCCCGTGCAGAGCAAAGTCCATCTGGCTCCACCCGCTTGAAACACCCTCCCACCTTCCAACGCCAAACCCACACCTCCTCCACCTTACAAGCGCAAGTCCAAGCCCCACCCCCCTCGCAAATCCCCACCCCCACCACCTCCCGCCCCCGTTCCGTGAGGTGCCTGGATGCCCCTTTGTTGCCCCATTAGGTGGAGTATCGTGCACTTTTGGGAGTCAGGTTGGGGCCGTTGTGGCCATGGGACTTCTAGCAATACAGACTGGCCATTGGCTTTGTTGGAAATAGTTGGCTCTGTGAGCTGTAATAAATATTTTTGTGTGGCCTGTGTTTCGGCTGCACTCTGTTGAACCCTGGTCTTTTGTTTCATTGCTTGTGGGTGTGGGACATTTGCATGTACTATGGTCAAGTTGGATTTGCCTTGTGTCGGGTATGTACCTCTTGCTGTGACGTGTATGGGTTGTGCTGCTGTGAGGGATTGGGGGGCGTTGCTGGGTGGGTGGAGTGGGTAGGTATGTTACTGTGCCCTTTCCTCCCTTGTTTCATAGGTTGCAGTACTTACCGTTGTCGTCGATCTCGGTCGTGGAGGTATATGGCAAGGAGCAGGGCTGGCATGATCTGCAGCTCTCTATCCATGTCTGCTTTGCCGCGTTGTGTGGGCCTCCGGTGAGTGTTTCATTAGATTTGGTTAATTTCCGTTTGGACTTGCGTGGCGGTGGTTCCCGCCCTGGAACTGGTGGCGTACTAGTGGTTCATTATTTGATGGGCGGGTTGGGCCTTTCCGTTGGTCTGTGGGCGGACTCTGCCGTCGTCATCGGCACTCCTCTACTGGCAGTGGGTGGTTTTCTGGATGCCTGTGTTTCCATTAGTTCATTATTTGGCGGTCCAGACTGCTCCTCTCTTGGTAGTTTTTACCGCCGGCGGCGTAGTAGGGACCGCCGTGTTCATAATGAGGGCCTTTTTGTTTTAATTTTGACATGAACAATATTGCAACATTACTATATGCTGATAGTACACAAATACATACTTACGGGGCCTTCAACCTCCAAACCCATGAGGTCCACAACATCCACCTCACGTGATGTGACATACGCCCAACGATGCTTGAGCTGTGAAACAGGCTGGTGTTCTCCAAAAACTGGGCCATGTGCTACTACATCCTCTCCCATCTCTTCTTTTGGTTCTTTGGTTCTTTGGGGGTAGTCTTGGCTCACCCTACTGCCGAAGTCACCATCTGTGGCAGGGAGTGCCTCACCAGCCCAATCAAGCCACCAAACTATCCCTAAGAATTATTATTTCTCTACCATTCCCAGGCATGGCCCTATCCCTCCTTAACACCCTAAACAAACAAATCACAAACTAGGGGCCTGATTTAGAATTCGACTGACAGGTTACTCTGTCACAACGGTGAGGAATATCCTGTCTGCTCAAATCTGAATCCCATAGATCATAATGGGATTTCGATTTTGGCGGATGGGGTATCCATCATTGGTCAAAATCGGTCCCTAGGTCGAAAATAAAACGTAATAAAAAAAGACAAACATCCAACAATGCAAAGGCATATACAATTACATCCTGCAACACAAAGATACAAAAAAATTATACAATATAGAGAAAACAGGAACAGAGTAGACACTGACGACATCACAAACAGCCATAATATCTGCAAATATCTCTCTCCACTCCAGCAACAACCAGTTACAGCCAACAGACACTAACAGAAAGTGAAAGTAACTTTCAAATTTCCTAGTATACTCCTTCCCACACCCATTGCATAATGTCCTGGGTGAAACCAGCAAGTTTTCAGTGCTTGCATTGATTTTTTTATGCATTGCTACGCAAATGTACATTGTGTGATGCACTGCACAATTGCATTTATGCAGCTATGCACTGATGGCAATGCACCGGTTTTGAGCTGCACAGTTCCAGCCCATACAACAGGGGTGATGCATTGGTTCTGAACTGTGCAACAAAGGTGATGCACCGTTTCTGAACCGTGCAACAAGGGTGATGCAACAGTTCCAAACAGTGCAACAGGGGTGTGTGCCAGTTCCAAACTGCTCAACAGAGACGATGCGCAGGGTCTGCAGAAGAAGTATAGCTTCTGCAGAGCAAGCAGCTTAGGCTTACTTTTATGAGCAAACACCTTGGGCCCACTTCCATGAGTCAAAAACTGGGGTGGCAGGTGCCGACGCAGGAAGATTAGAAGTCTTTAGTGTCCCTGAGTATTCATAAAAGGAGGCCAGACAAATTGCCATTGGAGTCATTGTGGATTTCAGGGCTGCAGATGTCATCACCCAGCCAGGGGAACAGAAGGCAGCAGGGTGGTACAGCAAGGCATGAATCTAGAGCTCATTGCTCCTACATGCATTTTCTTATGAGTTAGCAGGATATACACCTAGATGTCAGCCTTGGTCATATGTGCATTTAAAGGTTGATCCTGGGCCCTTTGTTCCACGTTTTTATGTTCCCCACTCAGCCCAATCTCTCACTTCCTGAGATGTGTCAAGGCCCCTTCCTTGAAATGTGTAACAGATCTAACACACACTTAGGGAAGTCCAGAAACAGACTGACTCTTTCATACTCCAGTGGATGTCCCACTCATGTTGCAGCTTTGCTGCACTGTCAAACTCCATCTGGTGGGTTTCCTGTAATCCTCATGTTTCCACCGGGCCACCATGTCTTACCCATGAAAGGACTCAAGGTTCTTCATGTTATGTAGAGGGGCAGGTACTTCTGCATTCAGTGTACATTCAAAGCACATTAACCCCTTCGCTGCCAGGTCTTTTCCCCCTCAGGTGCTAAGCCTTTTTTTGGCTGTTTGGGGCAGTTCGTGCTTAGGCCCTCATAATTTTTTTTCCACATAAGCTACCCACGCCAAATTTGCATCCTTTTTTCCGACATCCTAGGGATTCTAGAGGTACCCAGACTTTGTGGGTTCCTCTGAAGGAGACCAAGAAATTAGCCAAAATACATCAAAATGTCATTTTTTTCACATAAATGGGAAAAAAGGGCTGCAGAAGAAGGCTTGTGGTTTTTTGCCTGACAATTGCACCAACAAAGGGATTGCAGTGCTAAAATCACCATCTTCCCAGTATTCAGGGACAGGCAGACTTAAATCAGAAAGCCCAATTTCGCAACACAATTTTGGCATTTTACTGGGACATTCCCCATTTTTACTATTTTTTGTGCGTTCAGCCTCCTTCCAGTTAGTGACAGAAATAGGTGTAAAACCAATGCTGGATCTCAGAAAGCTAAACATTTCTGAAAAGTAGACAAAATTCTGAATTCAGCAAGGGGTAATTTGTGTAGATCCTAGAAGGGTTTCCTACAGAAAATAACAGCTAAAATAAACAAAATTTTGAAATTGAGGTGAAATAAACAGCCATTTTTCTCCACGTTTTACTCTGTAACTTTTTCCTGCGATGTCAGATTTTTTCAAGCAATATACCGTTATATCTGCTGGGCTCTTATGGTTGCTGAGATATATAGCGCTTGTAGGTTCATCAAGAACCCTAGATCCCCAGAGCCAATAAATGAGCTGCACCTTGCAGTGGGTTTTCATTCTATGCCGGAATACAGCAATTCATTTGCTCAAATATAAAGAGTGAAAAATAGGTATCAAGAAAACCTTCATATTTCCAAAATGGGCACAGGATACGGTGTTGAGAAGCAGTGGTTATTTGCACATTTCTGAATTCCGGGGTGCCCATACATACTGGCATGTGAATTACATGTTTTTACACTCTGTCTTACATTTGGAAGGAAATAATGTAGAGAAAGACAATGGGCAATAACACTTGTTTTGCTATTCTGTGTTCCCTCAGGTCTCCCGATAAAAATGGTACCTCACTTTCGTGGCTAGGCCTAATGCTCGCGACAGGAAATGCAACATGGACACATCACATTTTTACATTGAAATCTGACATGTTTTTTGCAAAGTGTTTGGCTGTAGATTTTGACCTCTAGCTCAGCCGGCACCTAGGGAAGATGGGTCTGCCCCCATATACCACCAGCCGTATTACGAGTCTATTATATCCTATGGAACTCGTAATACGGCTGGTGGTATATCCGTCACTTTACTGTCTCTTTTGGGACGGATTAACACCTTCTCCAAAGTTGTAATAACCCCCTAAATGTTTTTGCGGGGGCACCTGCGTTTTTGGTCCTGGGCTCAACAGCCATCGAGGGAAACCTACCAAACCCAGACATTTCTGAAAATAGACACCCAAGGGAGTCCAGGGAGGGTTGACTTGCATGCATTTTTAGGCTCACAAAGTGCAGCATGTCCTCTTGCTTGCCGTGGGATAAGAAGTTTTAGTGTGCGGGAGGAGAGCTGAAAGAATGTTACGCCCTTCAGTTGGGGTGGGGGTATAACCAGGCCCATACTGGTTGGTAGCCACCACCCCACTATTTAAAAAAAATAAATCCCTGGCATCTAGTAGACTTTCTCCCCCCCACCCCCCGGAGTGTGGATCGGGGATAATTGCCCAATCTGCCCACTGGTGGGCAGAACAACTTTGACCCCATTTATGTGGGGTGGGGGTATGGCCACACCCCCACCCTCTTATTTTGAAAAAAAATCCTCCCTGGTCTCTGGTGGGCTTTCTACCCCCCTTGGGGGCAGATGGGCCTTCCAAAAATAGGCCGATCTGCGGGCCAACAGTAATGTGCCGCCATGGGGAGTGACCCTTGCCTAAGGGGCCGCTCCCCTTATGCATAAGTATATCTAAAAAAAAAAAATCCTGGTGTCTAGTGGTTTCTGCCCCCTGTGGGCAGAAATGGCCTAAAAATAATTTGGCCCCCGGGGAGCGACCTTTGCCTAAGGGGTCACTCCCCACATATAAAAAAAAAAAAAGAATTATGTCTGATGTCTAGGGGTTTTCAGCCCCCAGGGGGGGCAGAAATGACCTAAAAACAATTTGCCCACCCTGGGGAGTGGCCCTTGCCCATGGGGCCGCTCCCCCTATGCGTAAGTATGAAAAATAAAATCCCTGGTGTCTAGTGGTTTCTGCCCCTTCCCCGGGGGCAGAAATGGCCTAAAAAGAATTTGGCGCCCAGGGAGCAATCCTTGCCTAAGGGGTCACTCCCCACACATAAAATAAAAAAATAAAAATTATCACTGGTATCTAGGGGTTTTCTGCCCCCAGGAGAGGCAGAAATGGCCTAAAAGTTATTTGGCCTTGCCCAAGGGGCCGCTCCCCTTATGCGTAAGTATGAAGAAAAAAAATCCCTGGTGTCTAGTGGTTTCTGACCCTCCGCGGGGCAGATAATTAGGCCGATCTGTCCCCAGGGGAGGCAAAAATAGCTTAAAAATAATTTGGCCCCCTGGGGAGCGGCCCTTGCCCAAGGGGCCGCTACCCTCATGTCAATTACAAAAAAAAAAAAATTCCCTGGTGTCTAGTGGGCATTTCTACTGCCCGATCGCATCACGATCAGGCAGCAGAAATGCTTGCAGAGACATGAATGGAAAGTAAAGGCCTTTCCTTTCCTTTCATGCCTCTGCCAGTCCCCTCCTCCTGAGTGGAAGAGAAATGCTTTTGCATTTCTCTTCCGCATTGCGAGGAGACCTCTGATAAGATCAGCACGCGATCTCGTGCTGATGTCATCAGACATCACTGGTGGGGTCGGGGGGGTTGGGTGTGGAAGGGGAAGCGATTCCCCTTCCAGCCCTGACCTGGGAGTAGGGGGGCAGCCCTCGGGGGGAGCGCTAGCCCTTCCCCCGAGGGGCGGTACATGGACATAATGGTTACGTCTGGGGCGCCTGAGAGGAGCAGCCACGGACGTAACCATTACGTCCGTGGCGTACAAGGGGTTAATTGACTAGTACTGTACTCTGCATGTTTCAGGCAACCACCAGCATACTGACTTGCAGCACACACACTCAGTTTTCACTTACTGTTCAGTAATACAGTCCCTCTGTACTGTGCTAGAGTGGCACTTTAAACACACACTACAAGCACAATTCAAAAAGGCACATGCATTTTCCACATGTGTCTATCACATTCACATTTCCAAATCAAGCTGACATTGCACAGGGGTGAGTGAAACACACAGCAGTAGAACTTTAGAAGAGGTGAGCCAGGGTTGAATGGTCATTTTTACTACTACTGATCACTACACAGTACTCTGTCCCCCACATTTGTTCCATTTTACTTCTGGGAAAGGCAGTAGCGTACAACAACTATAAAGGTAGGACTTTGGGTGTCCCTCCTGGTCCAACCAGACTGCAATCCATGACACATGCCTATGCAGAAACAACAAAGTAATGGATGGAATGCTTGCATTAATCCCAGATACTGACAATCCCTGGAGCCACATCCCAATCCATCAGTTTTTTTCCCACCATGCCACCTCAGTTTGGATGCAGCCATATGCAAATCAGTCTTGACCCTGTCCCTCATGGGAACAGTCCAATCCGAACTGCCATGCCAGTCCAAACTCGGGTGTCTTTTGTACTTAATAGGCCTATGTCTTGGCACACACATATATTCCATGTTCCCATTTGTGAATATATCAGGATTAGTGATCCACACAACAATACTGTGGGCCGCTCAGGCCAGGGTTTCACAACTCTTACCATGCAGTGCACATTTATTACCCAACACCACCATTGCACCATGTTCGATAAAATTGTATATGTCTACAACCATTTGTGCTTGCATTTTGACATACACTCTTCACACATTATTCATCTCTGTTTTCCTAATGTGATGTAATGGTTGGCAAACACCTCCCTCGTCTTCCTTCTCTAAAAAAATGCCGTGCATTGTTACCTCAACAGTTTATTATGTTTTGTTATGGCCCTCTGAGCCTCCTTACATTGCTGTTTAAGGCATAGTAAATGTGTATTGTATCACATGTGGGCAAATGTAGTATTTTCATCAATCAGCCTTGGAAAGATTTACATGTGTGCCGTTTTCTGGATACCCAAACATGGATGAATGAATTCCTTAGAAATTACATTTTGGCCCTCATTATGACTTTGGCGGTCTACAATGTGGACCGGCGAAGTCCCGCCAGCCACAAGACTGCCAATGATGTGGTCATCTGACTGCCATATTATGACTGCTGTCGGCTCTCCACCATAAATTGGGCGGAGAACCGCCAGCAGCCATACTGGTAGTTGGCGGTGCAGTGGAGGTTGCTCCGCTGGCACTTCCACGTCAACACAACACTGCCACGCCTATTATGACTTAGTAGTAGGTGTGGCTGTGTTGTGTTAGCGGGGCGATGGCGGCAGAGCAAGCACCATGGACCCCGTTCCCTCCCGGACGAATACCTGGGCCAACAGGTAATGTGATCTACCAACAGGAGAGAGGTATGGGGAGAGAGGGTGTTGAGTGTTGTGTGCATGAATGAGGGTGTGTGTTTGTGTGAAGGGAGGGGGTGGGGGTGTAGAAGCCATGTGTGCATGTGTTTGTGAATGAGTGTGCGTGTATGTGTGCATGTATGTATTTATGTGTGATGTGTGCCTGCATGGATGTGTGGGGATAGGGGGGTTTGGAATGGGGATCAGGGTGGGGGTGTCACTGTCTGGGGGGTTGGGTGGCTTCAGATGGGGTCCGGGGGTTACGGGGTTTGGATTGGGGATCGGGGGTGAGAGGTATCACTGCTTGAGCGGTGGAGGGATTCAGATGGGGGTGGGGTGGGGGGAGGGTCCTACATGGAGGGGGTGTTGGGGAGTCCTGCAAAGGTGACAGGAATGAGCATTCCTGTCACCAGTATTGTTACTGCCAGGGATTCAGTGGCGGGGCTGCCACCACGGAATCCCTGGTGGTAAGGATGCACAAAATACTGAGGGCTGTGTTAGGTGGACGGCCGGGTCGAAGATGGTCAACCTTCAGCCAGGTCGTCCAACCACCTGGCGGTACAGATGGTGAACTGGCTGCAATACAGCCAGTTCACTTCCATTGTCAAAATTTGGCGTCCTGCATTGCCACGTTGTCGGCGGTCTGGCTGCCACCGCCGGTGTGGCGGAGCAGGACTGCCAGGGTCATAATGACCCTCTTTGACATTTACACCTCGGACTTGGCCTTTGGTATGACAGATGTCTCCTATGATCTGCGATATCATCTGCTGAAACATACAGTAGCTACCAGCAAAGTGCTGTCACTTTGCATGCTAGCCCATACGTGAAAAACACATAAATTTTTTAGATTGCCTCAGGAACTGACTTATTGAGAGATGTGTGAGGCGACCACATTTTACGCACTTTAATGAAGCAAAACACTGCAAGAAAGCTTGCTGTGCTTCACTGCACTGCTTAAGATAGGGAGAACAGGAATGTCCCATATCTATCTAGATATGATGCAATCCTGCCCCATAACTTTCATGCAATGCACTGCATCACATTGACTTGCTGTGTTGATTTGTTCTGAGCTGGAGAAAAGCCCCTATGTTCAGCAACGGCTAAAAATACAAATTCTAAATGTTGAGGCCTACATCTAATTGGCAAGATGTGAGTGACTATATAGGTGCATTAATATTCACAGACACCACCAGACACCACACAATGGATGAGTTCAAAACAAATATTCATTGAATGAGAAGTTGACATAATTTGTTTTATTATTGATGTAATTTCCATCTTACCGTGAAAAAAAGTTTTCAACAATTTGGTCCCATCCCTGCTGACCTGCCACTGTGTGGACAATCTCTCCCTCAGAGTGTTTGGCATTTTCATGCTCATGTGGGACCGCCCCCTCATTGTACCATGGGTCATCGGTCCTTACACATGTATCTAAATTGCCCAAACTAATGCAATTTTGCACACCATGGCAGGTGAGTAGAGCAGTTTACCAAGTGACTTGATGAGGCACCTAAAGCAGGACTTTAGTACCCCAAACATGCACTCCATCACATTGCAATCTTTAGACAGAGCAGCGTTGTACTTCTTCTGTCCATCTGCCTGTGAATTAGTGAATGGTGTCATCAGCCGAGGCACACATTATCCCTAGTCACCTGAAAATAGAAAATATCAAAAGACAATGATTGTTTTGTTTTTGTCTTCTACATAAATACCTATGTTTCATTTGTATGCAGGCATTATGAAACACATTTAATTTTAATTGACACTGATATTTTAAGTTATTAGTGAAAATGGCTCTGCACATGCTTGTTGTTAAAATTGTTGAACATGTTTACGTATTGTACAGCATGGAAGAGATACAACACATCAACATGAGAGTTAACATGTTTAGACAAGATAAGCAAATTTGCCTATGTGTTTGTGCAGTATTCAGACAAAATATGGAGTTAAAAATATTGCGGCACAAAACATTGAGTTTTTATTTTTTTTATACTAAATATCGTGATGCAGGAATATCGTTGACATAAATATTGATTTTCTAAGTTAATATCAAAGTTAAAAATATCTATGTTGGTATGATCGTTCACAAAAATATTGTTGTAAATAATATTGTTTTTTAATTATCTTTATGTATTTTATGTATTTTAGTATATATTGTGTATGTAATAAATAGTTTATATAGTTACTGTTAATATTTTTTTAATTTGATTATTAATTTTTAGTTGTTTTTAAATGTAATTTTATAGCCAGTTGTGGGGTCTGTAGGGGGTACAGGGTGTGTAACAAACAAATATATTTAATTAATAATTAATTGTAATTAATATTAATTATGTAATTGATAGTTAAATATGTAAATTGTATAAGCATTTTCTTAAAATTATATTGGAGGTGTGAGTTGTGGGAATTGTCGAGGTATAGGGTGTGAAGTTAATGAACTATAATTAAATAATTCATTTTCAATTAATATGAATTAACTGGAGTGGGAATGGTAAATTTTATCCCTCCGGTGTCCAACACTTTCCCTACTGTTGCACCAACTGCAGTGTGAATAGTAAATTTTACTCGGCCTGAGTTCAACACATTACTTACTGTTGCACACATTAGAGTGGGAACAGTACATTTTACCCCTCTAGCGTTGATGCTTTCCCTACTGTTGCACAGACTGAGGTGGGAATAGTAAATTATATCCCTCCTGAGTCCAAAGCTTTTCCTACTGTTGCCCTGACTGATGTGGGCATAGTAAATTTTACCCCTTCTGCCGCCGTACGCTACTATATTTATTATTTCTACTGTTTAATAGTTCAGTTAGTATTATGCAAATATTTATTATTATTATGTGTTGGGTATTTAATGTTGTATTTTTAATATAAATTCATGTAATTTTAACACATTTTAGTAAAACATATTTTTATCTGTTGTTAACTGTGTATGTATAATTAAATTGGAAATATTGGAAATATTTTCAATGTTTTGCAGTTTAGTTGTTAATTTTTATTTGTTATGTGTATGTAACTATATATATATATGTATATATCAGTTACTGCCAAACCACTGAGCTCACCTCGTCAGACCATTCCATCATACATTTCACTATCACCGGACCTAACCGTACCACCTCCAATAACCACGGTGCCCCCTCTTGCAGCTGAATCAAGGTCACATAACACCAATTGAAACTCTCAGTGCCACACAACCCAACACCATAACTGACCTGAACCAGGCAGTAGAGAACTTCAACTCCTTGATCACATTTGCCACCAACCTAGTCACACCCACCAAACCAGCCAGACTGCACAAATCCAACCGACATGTCAGCGGGTACACCCTGGTACGCAGGGAATCAAACTGTGAATGCAAACTATTTGAAAGAAAGTGACAGACCAGCAGAAACAACACTCAATAACTACCGCTATCTGCTCAAAGCCATGCGGAAGGCCCAGGCACGCTGGATCGAGACCAGAACCAACCAAACCAAGGAACTCTTTACCATTGTCTAAGAGTTCAGCCAACCAAAATCCTCTGAAAACTCTATCTCCCCCTCACAAAGTTCAGCCAACCAAAAACCTCTGAAAACTCTATCTCCCCCTCACAAGAACTCTGTGACAACCACTTCCACAACAAGATAGAAACCATCTACAGAAACCTGGGCCCCCAAACAACAGACCGCACCTGCAACTCACCCACCATGGCCACCGACCACCCTCTCACCGCATGGGAACAGGTTAGCACACCAAAACCCTCATGAACTCCATCCACTCTGGAGCACCCACCTGCCCATGCCCCGAGACTCTTCACCTAGCAATAGAAGAAATGAGCCTCCACCTTACCACCATCCTCAACAACTCCATTGCCAAAGCCACCTTACCTGACACCTGGAAACATGCAGAGGTAAGACCACTCCTCAAGAAACCATCACCTGACCCCGGTCAACTCCTGAACTACTGTCCCATCACACTGCTCCCGTTCTCTTCTAAAGTCCTGGAGAAGGCCATCAATAACCAACTCATCGAACACCTGGAAAGAAACAACTTACTGGATCCCTCACAATCAGGATTCAGAGCCACCCACAGCACCAAGACAGCCCTTATTGCTGCTGACTGATGACATTCGCACCCAGCTCAAATGAGAAGAATCAGACGCCCTGATCCTGCGTGACATCTCCTCAGCTCCCAACACTTTCTCCCACCCCACACTCATCCACTGTCAGAGACAGATCCGAATCACAAATGACATGCTCAACTTTCTCTTGGGGTGCATGCAGAGAATCCAGCTCCCTCCTATCACTCTACAACCCATGCATACCACCTGCGGCATCCCTCACTCAGTCTCACTCTCCTTAATATCTACATGACTTCACTCATTGACATCGTCAGATCCCTTGACATAGTCTCCTTTGCCGACTACACCCTGTACATCTTCTCGCTTTCAGTGGAGCCCACCACAATGAAGACCAACTTCCACAACTGCATGAAGAGCGTCTTAACCTGGATGAAGAACCACTGCTTGAAGGTCAACATGGACAAAGCTGAAGTACTGATCTTCGGCAGACACACCTCCCTCTGAAATGACTCCTGGTGGCCATCAGAACTCAGATCTCCCCCTACTCCAAAAGACCACACCGACAACCTCAGCATCATTCTGGACAGTGAACTCTCCATAAAATGCCAGGTCAACGCAGTTGCTTCATCCTACTGCCACACACTCCACCAGCTCTACAAAGTCTTTAAGTGGCTCCCAGTCAACACCAAGAAAACGGTGATGAAGTCTATCTTCACAAGCAGACTGGTCTATGGCAACACACTGGTTGCTGGCACCACTACAAAACTCATGAGAAGACTCCAGGCAATCCAGAACACAGCAGCCAGACTGATCCTCAACATTCCAAAAAGGACCCACATAACGCAGCACCTGAAAGACCTTCACTGGCTCCCCATCCAGAAAAGTTATCAACTAAAGCTCCTGACCCATGCCTACAAATTCCTCAATGACCAAGGACCCACATACATGCACCACTGCCTGAGCTTCCATCTACCTTCTAGGAACCTCCGCTCCACTCACCTAGCCCTGACTCATTTACCACCCATCAGATGTTGCTGCATCGGAGGTCGCTCCTTCTCCTACATTGGTGCCAAGTCCTGGAATGCTCTCAACCTCCACACTTCACCGTTGCTGGCTGGCTGTTCGACGGAAGCAGCAGCACAGCACCTGGATACCCGCTCGGGTGAGTATATATATATCTATATCTCTATCTATATATCTCTATCTATATATATATATATATATATATATATATATATATATATATACATGTATATATACACACACCACACACACACACACCACACACATACAGGTATGTGTATATACATATATATATATATATATATATATATATTAAAAATGTATGTGTATATATATATATATATATATATATATATATATATATATACTTGTCATATTAGTATATTTGAGAAAAAATTTAAAATTACAGTTTTTAACATATTTAATTTATTTTTTATTAATGTTATTTGTTAAATTATGTAAGATTGTAAATATATATATATATATATATATATATATATATATATATATATATATATATATTTTAAAAAAACAATATTTGTATATATATTTTTTGACAATAGAGTAAAAAGATATTTTGTACTGACCTTTATATGTATAGGACAACAATATTTTTGTGATCGATATTTTTGACACAATATTTTTGCATCACAATATTTTTGGTTTAGATATTATGTCAGTGAAATGTAGTAAAGGGGGACTACAAGTTTACAATGTTTCCAACATTACATGAGAGTCATCTATAGGCATATTGAGATCTATTAAGATCAATGCGTTGGAATAGGGACAGTATGTTCGATACTCACAAATAAAGTGGAGGTATTTCCAATTATGATGTGTTTGGTTGCCTACATGATATACAACTGCCTTACATAGCTAGCTATGAATTTGCAGGTCCTGTTGCCTATTAAAAATGTTTTACATTGTTTGACATATGACATGGGTATTTCAGTTAGGAATAATCACCTTTCAGGTAGAATGAAACATAGGAATAAACCTGTATGAGACCTAATTATGTTTGAAAGACTGACTGGGTTCAACAGACCTGTATGCATAGTTTTTTTTCTCGGAAAATGTATGTATGTGAAATGTCAATGTTGATGAATCAGTACTTATCGGCCTTGATTCTTACACCATTTCTTGATCATAACTATATAGAATTGTTTGTGGTAATTCACCGTGATACTTTTCCTTCATCACTGTGTAACCTAGGTTTGTCCCAGTGTATTGACCTATGTACGCAATGTGTGACAATTACTTTGATTAAGTGAGATGCAGCACAACTTGTGGCATGCATATAATCTTCTACTAATTTGATGAAAAAAATCAATGTGCCTTATTATGAATTTGTATTACATTACATTGAATGTTGTAATGACTGGTGTATACCTACCATTTGCTCTTTTAGAGTGACGTATGTACTAAGAGTACATATGTGTTACATTATTTAACCCAACACTTTCAGTACATGACAGTCATTAATATTTGATGGCCCTTTCACATTTCTGGCCCTACGAAATACACCAGCCAACATATATACTGAAATCAAGGGAACTCAAGAGAACTTGATACATCTTGATACACCATTGCACAAACATCACACACATGTTTGAGGTTCTTCCTGTAATGTTAGCTTCAAAACAATTGTGGGGCACGTGGTTTGTCATTTGCTGTCAATGCAATGACACTACTTGTAGTTCTGCCAGCTCACACAGTATGACAGGTCACAACACCTAGCATTATATATTTTTTCAATCCTTCCATTTCTGAATCTATGAGGTAATCACACATTGGGACATCGTTGGTTACATGTTTGAGTGACATCCTCCTACTAGGATCACATCACACATGATCCAAATACAAACAGAGAGATTGATATTCAGTCATTCATTTCAAAATAGTCAAAGTATTGGTAATTCTGCTTCCCTTACTAATGAGTAGGTCATTCCTGTAATGGCCATTCTCAAACCACTCATTGTTGAGACTGTGGCAGAAAATGTAGGCATCATGAGCACTTCGTGGGTATTTAGTCAAAATGTTTATGAAGAGCCCCCAATCGTCCATTATTGCCTGGGCAGTTATTGAATAATTATGTTTGTAGTTCCTGTACAGGTATGCAGTGGCTGCAGGGGGGACACATTGCATATGTGTATAATCTACGACAAGAAGCTCATGGGGGAATTCTGCAATATTGTAGAACCCTTGTCTGTTATCGAATTGCTGTTGATGAGTTTGAGAGAAGAGGAGGTACTGTAGGGTCATTTTAACTATGGCATTCAACACGGGTGGGAGAAAGGCAGAAAATGCTCTCTGTGATAGGCCTGCTAATCTTTCTGCTGTAGTTTGGAACAATCCAGAGGCCAAGATGTGCAGCACATGCATCAATTTGGATGTGTGCTAGAATGGTATGGGTCCTTGTAGTTACTCTCTGAAGACGTGGCCCTACCTTCTCCAGTAATTCCATGATGGACTCCCTCTTCAACCTGTAAAACTGTATGACCTCCTCCTCCCAAAGGGCAATGAGGGATATGCATTAGGAGAAAATATGTTCCTCCTTGTTTCCCTGCCTACGTGGTGGTGGTTTCCTAGCTAATCCTAGTTGCAGTAAGACAACCTGTGTAGATGAGCTTGCCAAAAGGTTCTGTGATATTGTGGCTTTCATACCACAGCCATTGTGTCATCTCTTACACTTGGTTTGCCAATGTGCAGCAATTCTGGCACATTCCTAGCTATGCGTTGTACTACTTCACGATGCATGACATAGTGCTGAACTCATAAATATTACTATATTATGGTTCATTGGATGTTGTGGGGGAACACCTACACTGCATATATTAATTTCTGCATGACACAGTAGGATTCAGTAAAGCATTTGCCCCATGCAAACCTTTAAAAAACAAGACATTTTTGCAGATGTGTCATGTTTTAAATATGACTTACTGCTTGCACTGGTCTTGTGTCAACCTAGCTGACACAAAGCAAGCCCAATTCACTCATAAATGCCCCTTGGTGCTTCATATGTGCTCATGGAGATGTTGTACGATACTGTCTTGACTGTCAATGCGACTGGTACTCACAGTATATATTGAACCCTTGATGGTAGGTGTTCACTAACTGTCCCTGAAGATGGCTGTGAGTATATGTCATCTTCTATAGCAGCTGCAGTAGAGATTGATGAAAAACTAGAATTCTGACAGTGTGACTGAGAGCGACTATCATAAGTGAAACAACCTATGTCAATTCTGACAAGCATCAAAGGAGGATATGATAAATATTCCTTTCACATTGGTAACATGATAAATGGACAGCCTTTTGTTATAAAGGAGAAAGGGGGTCAGTGTAATGTATATAGATATACATAGTAGTGTATGTCCTAACCAATGAATGGCAGATGGATGAATTGTTTCTTACAGGATCATGGTTTAATGGGCACTCTGTAGTGTTAACACCAGGGTATGATTGTTTGGGAAAATGTTAGTGTTACACAGTGATTAAACCTGCACAGAATCTTGCCTTGTGTGAAAGCTGCTGGGAGAATGATGTCAATTGGAGACAGACATTGATGTAATGTGAGAGAATTGTAGGTACTGTGACAAAGAACATATCAGTGCATGATTGGTTGCAATGGGAACATGGGAAGAGCCCAGGGATTGGACTGTCTTTATTTGCTTCCAGTGTTAATGTTTGTCAGGTATTGTTCTTATGGCTGTGTCCCTATTCTTTTGCAATTCGTAACTCTATTGGGTATTTGCAAAGACCAGCCAATCCTGAATCAATCAATCAATCAATCAATCAGGAATTTGTAAAGCGCACTACAAAGCTACATTTATTGGCATATACATGAAAAAAAGTTTCATAATGTCACTAGTAGTAACTTTAGAGTTGCATTTAGAGCTGTAAGTGTCCCCAACCACCAAGGCAGGTTTGGGAGAACCCAAACTCCTACTACTGGACCTAGATATCCTGCTGGAATCCCTAATTTGCACCTAGGCTGAGGTTTACACCTACTTTCTGGTGTAAATATATATGTCTGAAAAACTCCACTGGTGGTTTTACCTTTGTGAATAGGCCACATGCTCCCCTCTAGACCGTGCACTGTTTTTCCCACCCTGAATCATCTCTGTTGTCTGTCAACTGGTTCCTATGCCACTCCCCACCACTCGAATCCTGGTCTTATCTCAGCCTTTTAAGGCCTTGAATTCCCTCTTTTTCTTTGGAACCTCCCCTTTACCACTGGACCCTGCCTTGCTACTCCTCCCTAAACCTTGCATTGTTTGCCATCCATGGATTTTGCACTTCTCCTTGCCTTTGGACCCAACACCACTACTGCACCGTGGATTGGGTGTTGCTCTCTACCCATTCACACATTTAGTTGCCAACTGTCTCTAAGTAGTCTGCGATCCCTTGGATACTGAACTACCATTGTGAGTCCTTCCCCTTTGCTATTTCTTAATGGACTGCTCCCACTAAATCCCCAGTGCTCCCCAAGCCATATCCCTGCTCTCCCTAGACACATCATTCCTTCATCCGATTATTAACTCTTAAGTGCAGTGCCCCGCCCCTCTTGACTATGTTACCATACCAAACAAACATCATCAAAGTTGCCAAAGGGTTCCATTCTGCATAAAGCACAAATATCACAGAGGTGTTTTTCCACCCAGAGGTACTGGTATCATACCTGTCTTTTCTTTTTGGTTGCAGGAATAAAGAGCAATTATGAATTTGCTTCTGCAAATAGTTGAATAACGTGGAATATATCATTTTATCACCAATTCTCACACCATTTTCATTCAGTCTCCCTCATGCACATTTTGATTGCTTTTTGCAAGACAAATGTCCAGAGATTAAAACATCAGTGATGCCTTATTGCCAGACAAAAGATAATTCATGTTTGTTCTATTTACCATAGGAAGCTTTGGCTATTGTTCTTCAAGTCTTTCCCGTTTGTAATTCGTTTTATCCCAGCTGCAGTATGATTTACATTGATGTTGTAGGGAAGCTCAACTTATAATAGATGTAGAGTTTGCTTAAGGGCAATTTTTTCTAACTAGACATTATACCCTAATACCAAGACAAGGCCTGAAATTGACTTTTTTCAGTTAATGGGGAGCAATCAATTTACTTGGAGTGCTAAAAATCCTTGACTGTTAGCAAAAGAGAATTGAGAATCTGTGGATGTGGCATTAGATTTCCTTTCAACTAATATCAAAGAGATTTAGTGGCATTTTTACAAAATATGGTGCTGCACCTATTGCAGCGCCACTTTTCTTGTGCCTCTTAGTGCCCCCCTAACACCACCATGGTAGCGCCATATTTATAATAAGATACACCATGACAGTAGTCAGTAGTAGTCACAAATTATGACGCTAATCTTGCAGGGCAACCTGAGGCCCATTGTAATCAATGGGGGCCTCTTTTTAACGCCTGTACTTAGCAGACATTAAAAAATGCTGATAAAAATGGCACGAAAGAATCTTATAGATTAATTTATGCCATTTCTACGGCTCCCTCAGCGCCGGAAAGCTCCCCTTGCATACTTTATGCCTGGTGCAGGCATAAGGTGGCGCAAGGCGTTACAAAGTGGCGCATTGCAAGCATTGTGCCATTTTGTAAATATGGCGCATGGGAAATACCAACTTAACAACACATTTGTGTCAAAATAAATGCTTCAAATTTGTCGCAAGGTGGCGCTAGGGGCTCATAATTAGGCCCCTTAGGCTTTGAGAATTTGATGCTCTTCAATGCATATTGATGAGCTGATTTATTTCCCTTTCATTCAGGTTTGTGGTCAGCTATATTGGCCTTTAGTACAGAGTAAGAAGACCTAGGGCCTACTTTTAGAATTACCAACCAATTTGTTTCAGTTTATGAGGTCTTTTGTGAAGTGTTTCTATTGAGGAATGCTGGGCTTGGGTAGGTGGTTTAGCATTCAACAGAAATGTAAGAATGAACACGGGGCATTATCATATAGGGTCACCTAGGTGCCAACTATACTTTTTAGTTACATCTAGGGCCCATCAGACGGCACAACCTCATAGTCATATCTTCATATGATATTTGGTAGACAGATTAAGGAAAAATAAGAAAATTCCATGGTGTCAGACACGCTGTAATAAGTAGACATTTCCTGAAGATGATTGTGCGCTTGAGATGACACACTCAGACAGGCATTTAACTAAACGGCAAATGACTGTAGGGGGCAGTTTAGAGATCTCCCTACACTTTTCCAACTCCTACTCTACACCTGTGCAGTTTAACAGTTGCATTAGTCATCCAGTGTAAGAAATTAGGTTATTGATTGACTGGGATGGAAGCCACACTCAGTCAACAACCACAATCCTAAGTCACTAAATTAACCTTCTGGTAGCTTGGCACAAAGCAGTCAGGCTTAACTTAGAGGCATTATGTAAAATATTTATGAAGCACACAAACAGTAATAAAATATAAACACAACATTGGAAAAAACACAAACAAATGTAGAAAAATAGAGTAAAGTTTTGTTAACGCGTCCTTTTATGTCAATTTATGCACATTAGGACTTGTTTTAGGCCGATGAATCTTTTGACCCAGTGGTGAGACACCGTAGGACGAGATAACTGATCAATATGTTGCGCAATATGTCAATGATGTCAACAATATTTATCACCACAATACACTTTACTTTGGATAAAGACATTGATTAAATTGTCGACTCAACCATGACCTTTCAGCCATGAATAATCACACCTTTAATAGAATTTTATGAATTTTATTCTCTATTGATTACAATCTACTAGCAGAAGTGTCAATCTCAAAACCAAGAAGCACATAATCATAGTCACAACATGGCAACTGTGATAGGATTTCATTAATGCGATAATCACAAACATGAGTATGTAACAAAGCGTGAACATAGATCAGAATAGAAGAATATCACCTAAGTCTTAGTTCAGCATAGTGTAACGTCAGTCATTAGCCTAATGCGTCAGTCAAAGTTAACTCCTAACCTAACCCCTAATTAGCATCAGTATGTTTGGGCTTCATGCAAAATAATTTAGAACACCAATTTAGAAAACATCTAACTATGGCCTCTATTAAAAAATACAGCAGTTGGTACCTAGAAAGGAAAAGCAAACAGACAAATTACAATAGCATTGTCATAGTTACCCTCCAAGGATTAAGTCAGCACATTGGATCAGTCTTCGTCTTCAGGACATCAGTCGAATCACCATCAGTCTAACGTAGTCTAGTGGACAAGGGGACACTTCCCTCATATGGAGGAGAAGCGTAAAGGGGCAGTCTATGGGTGAAGATATTTTATTAAGTCTCAAAGTCTCCAACCAGAGTGACAAAGTTTCTGGATAAAATCGACAGCATTCCCTACCTAGTTCTAATGACCCTTCTGTGACATGAGTTTTTATCCCTTTTTCATAATACCTTCCCCCAAAATTCTATTGGATATTCACTATACCCCACTATCTTTGACCTATCAAATTATACATTAGGTAATCCCAATTGTCACCCCACGATAATTTATAACACTTTGAATGGTCTTCATAATTGACGTCTTTGTAGGTAGCACATCCGGATTTACTTCACCGTCTTGGCACGTTCCTCGGGTCATGAGTTTCTCTTGTCCCTGGTCAAATGTCCTTGTACATTCTTTCATATACTTTTGTTTCAACTTTGTATATAAACTCATACTAAAGCAGCAAGCATGCGGATGAGAACAGAATCCGTACTGATACATTCATCTTTCCAAGTTGAAGAAAAAGAACATTTGCAGGGTCATGGCCCTTTGCGAGTCAGCACACTGAAAAACAGGAAAATGCTTTTAATATGAGAGCTAGGCAGCTAAATCCACAGCTCACGCTAACTTAAGGCCTATAGGATTTTCAATGCAATATCGTAAATACTAATATAAGCTTGATTAATCATATCACGAACAATTTTACTCATTACTGTCATTAGTTCACATTAGTAGCTCCACATATCATAGTCATCAAATCACGAATTATTGTTGTTTTCTATGCAGCATCATTAAGCATTGATATAAGCATTTTCGTATTTAGTATATGTATTATTTAAACTACGCTCTCTCAGTCCCTCCTCTGATGACGCTCGTCATCACACAAACCTTTCCCTTTGTCCTTTCACTTTTTAATTTTTCACCTTGTGCATAATACGCATTTCAACATCTTGCCCTTTATGTGAACTTTCCCAGATTTAATTGAACATTTTCTCTCTTTTACTTTCTTCGTTTCTCCTGGTTCTTTTAGTTCAATTTCTCTTTATTTTGTCATTAACTTTACATGCCCCCCATAATCCTAATAGACAGACCAAAACAATTAATAGACCCATCAATATTTTTGCAAGTACCCCGTTCCAAATGCTAGTAAACCAACTCCCAACTCTAGCAATCCCCTTTCCAAATTTTTCCCAAACACCAAGTTCTTTCAAATCCTTCAAATCTGTACTATCTCTAGTAAGGTTAGTAAGCATACTTCTAATCTTTTTACTGTTATCCGGAATGAATGAGCAACAATGACGCTCGTTGAGCATCTTGCAGACCCCTCCACTCTTAGCTAAAAGAATGTCTAAAGCAAGTCGATTTTGAAGAGTCATAGCTCTTTCTGCAGCAAGTTCGGTATCCATCAGGAGTATAGCCCCTGTGAAATGTGTCAGCATGTTATCCACTATAGTAGACAACTTTTGAATGTTCATAGAATTCAAGATAACCCCTACTAAAGGGATTATGGCTCCAAATATATCACCAATGACAGCCGCCACTGATTCTCGTTTTTGTCTAGGATGTTGTAATTCAGACGTCTTAGGTATGTGTTTTAAGTTATCAATCTGGTAAATCTTGGGGAATACTATTCCCAAATAACATGTCCCGTACCATCCCTTAGGGAGACGGTAATAAGCATTAAGCCCACAGATGTAATAGATCCCAGGGATCGCTGGATCCTGTCCATTCAGCATAAAGGTCCATTTACTCTGAAACAAAAACACATGCCTGCACTCACTCATTCCCACAAACAGGTTGTCCTGCTCAGATTTTGGCCTATTTATACAAAGTCTACCTATATGTAATGCATCTATAGCTAATTTCCCTTGTGTCTTGATTGAGGTGTAAGCATAATCATTTGCGTATGTGCGTTTTTCTAACCCTTTCTCTAATCTTTCTTTCAATGCTTTGAGTCTATCATCAGTGTGATCTAAAAGGCTTTTCTCAACAGGTGATAATAAGCAAGTCAAATTATTGCGATGTGCATGAGCTGTCCCGAATGTAAGCGTCGGCTCAAAGAACCCTCTAACTATTTTTACATCATGTTCCTTAGCTAACTTGTTTAAAAATTCAATCACAGGCACAAAAGAAAACACAACATCCAAGTTTGAATAAAAGTATTGCACATGCTCTTGATTATAGAACCTTGTTAGTAGCAAGCTGCAACTAATTCCGTAAGTAAGAGGGAGGCTATGGTATGTAACTCCCTCCTGGACAGATGAAGGAATCTTAGTGCATCATAACAATCTTTCGCATCCATGGTTTCCACATACTCATTTAGTAAGCGATAGAAGACATTAGTAGAAAGTTCCCCATTTGCATTAGTTCCCTCATGCATGTGTCTTGCATCCTGCTCAAATCTTTCCCACGGTGTTAGTGTGGTAGTTTCAGGTTTTGAAGTAGCATTAATAGTTTCTTTCTCTATCCATGGCAGTCCTACAATCACTCCCACGATTATCACTGCACACACAACACCCATTATAAGTCCTATCCAACCACACACTTTACTTTCCTTGCTACTACTTCTATTGTAAGCCATGTTTGTATAGAATCAGATAGTAGATCAACAATCAACTTGAGTATGATTTAGAATATTCTCTTGCTTCCCGCGTATATTTACACCGTCTTCACTCACTCCAGGACCCTTTTGTCAAATCAGGTTAGCAGCTTGTCGTAATCAGGTCTTAAAAGTCAATCCGGTTTTAGTGTCACGTTTCGGTAATTTTCAAAGTCTCTTTTCAGTTTTCAATTTTTCAAAATTTAAACCAAGCTTTCCTCATATTCGTTCAGGTACCGTAGTATTGGCCTGGTACTTCTCGATCAAAACAGAATACTAGGAATTCTTGTTGCCATTCAGATGTTGTAGCATATGCCCATTCAGGACCTGTATATCTTCTGTTTGCGACTCTTTTTCTTTTCAGCCTTCGTTCACCCTGTTGTTCTCCTTCACTTAGATCTTCCCCTCGAGATGTATTGTTCTCCTCTATTATTGTGTCGTTTGATATGTCTCTTATCTTGAGGAGTGGTCTATCTGGCCAGTTATCACCTTTATGTGCCTTCTCTTGATGTGTCTTTTCAGGACGCTAGATAGCACCCTCCTCTTGTGATATGGTGTTCTCACTTGATGGACCTGCAGCTGGCTCTGGAGACTCTGGTACATTCTGATTTCTCTCTACAATTTCTCCTTCTTCTTCTTCTTCTTCTGGGACTGTGCCGGGTTCAAGTTCTAACCAGTATTTGTCTACTTCTGGGAGAAGTTCTCCTTGATTTAATTCTCCTGCCGCCTCTACTGAGATAGGCACTCTGTCACCTCTCTCGAACTCGTTGACTGCTTGAGGGACAAGGCTGTTCTCAGTGGGCTCTCCGATCGTCTCAGTTCCGTCTTGCCTGTTTTCTGGCCCTGAGACTTCTCTTCCTGAAGCTGTTCGGCCGGAAACTTTGAGTTCCTCTTCGACAGGACACGTTACCCTTTTCGTGTGACTGGCATGTATCCAGTTTGGAACTCCGGCACACTTTACAGCAGTAGTAGTTGTCAAGATTACTTGATATGGCCCTTTCCAACGTGGTTCTAGACACGATTTTCTCACGTGCTTCTTGACAATCACCCAGTCACCAGCTTGTGGCGAGTGGCCTGGATCGCCAATCGGTGGCAATGTGTTAGCTTCCACCTGGTGAGAGAAAGAGTGAATCACATCAGCCAAACCTTTGCAGTAATCCAACACCATATCATCTGTAATATTCACTAGCGCATTTGCAGGTACTGCTGGTAATCTCATAGCTCTACCCATGAGGATTTCATGGGGGGATAGTCCCGTTTTCTTGTCTGGGGTGTTTCTCATTGACATCAGCACTAGAGGCAAGGCATCTGGCCATTTCATGTTAGTGGCTGCACACATTTTTGCCAATCTCGATTTCAAAGTACCGTTCATTTGTTCTACTAGTCCTGATGCTTCGGGGCGGTAGCTACAATGCAGCTTTTGTTCGATGTTAAGTGCGGCACACAGGAGTTTAATCACCTCATTGTCGAAGTGTCTACCCCTATCTGACTCCATAGAGACCGGAAACCCAAACCTTGGTATCAGTTCCCTAAGTAGTAATTTTGCAACTGTAAGACTGTCATTTCTACGTGTGGGATATGCCTCAATCCAGTGACTGAAAACACACACAATCACCAACACGTACTTCAATCCTCCACAAACAGGCATTTCAATGAAGTCCATTTGCATCTTGTTGAATGGACCCCTAGCTCTCCCAATGTGGCACAAAGTTACCACGGTTCCTTTCCCGGCATTCATCTGTTGACAGATGATGCACCTGTGACAGGTAATTTCTGCGGCATGTCTGAATTTTGGGTTAAACCAATCAATTTTGAATGACCTGATCATTGCATCTCTTCCAAGGTGAGCCTGTCCATGATAGAGTCTGGCAAACTGGGATAGAAGACTGTTTGGCAAGACTAATTTCCCTTCTTCTGAGACCCACAAATCATCAGCCCTCTGTACACATTGCATTTGCCAAGAGCCTTTCTCTTCTTTGCTTGCACGGCTCTGTAATGTTTTTAACTCATCTAATGTGTCAACTACCCGCAATGCAAGGTTCAAACATGTGTCATTTTCAGTTTGTGGTAATAATTCCCATTGCTCCTTGAACGATATACAGTTCAATGCGCAAAATCTTGCGACTTGATCTGCATAGCCGTTTCCCATGGACACAAAGTCTTGTGATCTAATATGGGCACTGCATTTCACCACTGCAATTTCAAGAGATAACTGAATTGCATGTAACAAATCCTTTAATTGCTCACCATTTTTCACAGGAGAACCAGATGAGGTCATAAAACCTCTCTGTGACCAAAGTTGGCCAAAATCATGTACAATTCCGAGTCCGTATCTGCTGCCAGTATAGATAGTGACTTTCAAATTTACAGCTGCGTGGCATGCCTTAGTAAGGGCAATCAGTTCTGCCACTTGTGCGGAAAACACTCTTTCGAGCCAGGAGGCTTCAACGATACCAGTAATGGTACATACCGCATAGCCAGCTCTCAGTGTTCCAGCACAATCTCTTAGGCAGGACCCATCAACAAACATGATACAGTCATTTTCTTTTAACTGGGTGCCCTGTATGTCTGGGCGAGGTTTGGTACATAGCTCGGTTACCTCAAGACAATCATGTTCGAATTCTTCCTCATTTTTGATTTCAGTATTTACATCAGGAAGCAAAGTTGCTGGGTTCAATACGTTACAGCACTTGTGAGTGAGATTTTGGTGACCCCAGTATGATCGTCTCATACCTAGTAGGACGAGCATTTGTCATGTGTTAGGTTTTAGTTCGAGTCAACAGAATTTCAACTGAATGTGGAACCATTACTGTTAGAGGGTATCCCATGACTATGCCTTCACATTGTGTAAGGCTCTGACCAACTGCTGCGACTGCACGCAAACAACCCGGTAAGGCTGCTGCGACAGGGTCCAAGGTAACTGAAAAATATGCTACAGGGCGATTTGCATCTCCATGGACCTGTGTTAAGACAGACAAAGAACAAACATCACGTTCATGACAAAACAGCAGAAAAGGTTTCTCATAGTCTGGCATTCCTAATGCTGGTGCCCTGCACATGGATTCTCTTAACTCCATAAATGACTCAAGTTCTTCCTTAGACAAGGTTATAGTATATGGGTCATCCTTGATTTCTTTGCCTGTCAGCTTTATCAATGGTTTTGAAATGATCGAGAAGTTGGGTATCCACTGGCGATAGTAGCCCACCATTCCCAAAAACATACTGACATCCCTTTTTGTCGTTGGGGGGTTCATTTGCAAGATAGCTGTTATTCTTTCCTTTGATATTCTCCTGGAACTCTTTCAATCAAATGACCTAAGTATTTCACCTCCTTCTGACAGTATTGTAGCTTTCTGGGTGACACCTTATGTCCATTCTTTCCCAGATGATTCAGTAATGCAATGGTATCATATTTACAACTGTCTCTAGTTTTGGACGCAATTAACAAGTCGTCAATGTACTGCACAAGAGTTGAATTAAAAGGCAGCACCAGTGGCTCCAAATCCTTCTTCAATATTTGATTGAAGATGGACGGTGACTCAGAAAACCCCTGAGGAATTCTGCACCAACTGTACACCTTATCCAGGAATTTGAAAATGAACAAAAATTGGCTGTCCTCATGAAGAGGTATTGAAGAGAAGGCTTGTGATAGGTCTACCACAGTAAACCATTCAGCATCACAGGGGACATGGAACATTATTAATGCTGGGTTGGGCACCACAGGGCAACATTTTATCACAATTTTGTTTATTTTTCTCAAGTCCTGCACAATTCGAATGTTTCCACAGGGCTTCTTTAAACCCATTATGGGAGAGTTACATGGACTGCTCAAAACTTCTTTCAGAACCCCTGTCTGAGAAAATCTGCAATTATTTGTGACACTTCGATGAGAACGTCTTGGGTCATGTGGTACTGTGACACTTGAGGGAACACTGCATTTGGTTTTATCTGGACTTTAACTGGTTGCACTCCTTTTATTAGTCCTACCTCTTTCCCAGTCAGATCCCATACTTTCTCTGTTACTGTTCCCTGTAATTCGACAGGCAAATCAATCAAGGTATGCATTGGGAATAGAGTAATCAGAGGGTAGTCTTCATTTGTTCCTGTTTCTTCCTCTAAAAACTGACTTTCATCTCCTTCATCGTCACTATTTGTCTGCACCTCAATTCCGTTATTAGAACAGGTAATTGAACATTTTGTCTTACACAGTAAGTCTCTTCCCAGCAGGGATACTGGACTCAAGTCACAGACTACAAACCTATGTAGCCCCCTGAAGTTGCCAATCTCAACTTGCACTGGATCTGTAATCGGGTTAGTTAAATACTGATTTGCTACTCCAACCACTCTTATGGTACGCCCTGAAAGAGGCAATCTTGGAACTTCTGCACTTCTAACTGTGGAGCGTGTGGCTCCTGTGTCGACCAGGAATGAAACATTGTAATCCATCACCTTTCCTTCTACATATGGGCCTTTCTGATCCACCTCTAAAGACGCTGCAAGCCTGCACTCCTCACCATCTGAGCTATCATCTGACCAATCCTCATTTATGCCATTTTCACCTCGTAATGGGAACTGTTGTACAGTATTATTTTGATTTGTTACCTGGCCTGTGACCTGCTGAGGAAGCATCACCTGTTGCTGTCCCATCGGAGCCATTGGTAATTGCATTTGCTGTCTAGGCACCATAGGAATCTGCTGCTGTAGTGGTTTCATTTGTATTGACTGAAAACGCGGCATTTGCATCTGCTGCATGGGCTGTACCCCTTGCATTTGTACCATATTGTTCTGAAAATTCGGGTTTTGATGTCTCATTTTCTGACCTCGTGAATTTTGTAATGTACCGACATTAGCACTTTGCTGAACAGCACCATCCTGCACCATATTCGGGCACTCCTGTTTCCAGTGCCCCATGCCCCCGCACACGTGACATGGTGACATCTTTTTCGCCCCTTGCACATCATTTTGAATTACGATCGTATTCAAGTCTGAACCGCGGTTCACAAACCCTCTGCCTCGACCTCTCGGTTGTGCCTGAAACACACCATTCATTTGCGGTTGCTGCTGTATCATCTGTTGAACTCCGTTTCCCTGTATTCCAGCCTGTGCAGCCCTTATCTGCATCACCATCACCTTTTCTTTCAACTTCTTTTGCTTCAGTTCAATCTCATCACTACAGTATTTTGCATACTGTAACACTTCATCAATCGACTTTGCTTGCCAAAAAATTAAATGATTCTTAATCATCTGACTAACTTCTGGTCTTAGTCCTTCGACGAACCCTAAATACAAGATGATTCATGTCCTTTGGTTCAATTGTCTCAGTACCACTATAGTGTTTGAATGCCTTTAGCAGTCTTTCGTAATAAGCATGTATTGACTCTTTAACCTCTTGAGAGGTCCGTTCGATTTTCTGCCAATCAGTCACTTTCGGCGACACCTTTTGTTTCAAAAACTCAATCACCTTATGATAATACTTCATCACCTCTTCAGAGGGTGCCCCGGTCACCTTACCTCTTGCCGGCTCCTTCGTCGGCCAATCTACCCCTCTCTTGCACTCGAGCCACAAATCAGGCGGAACGATGATCTCAAACAAGGTATTCAAGTCTTCCCAGAGACACCTCGCAAGTTTCCCAAACCTATCTGTTTGCTGATACCACTCGATCGGTTTCTCTCTCAATCTGAGATAATCGTTAGTAAAGGATAGAATGTCTCCTCTGGTCCATGGCACATGAACTAGGACACCACCAGCTGTTTCTTTCATAGGTAATATTTTTACTGATTCTAGATCGGGTGAGGCCGTGGCTTGATTAAACCCTGGGCTGTCACCTTTTCCTTTGTCTCTTTTCTTTGCCCATCTGCCTTCCCATTTCTCCAGTGCACCCCAAATTTGTGCGCTTTGCAACAATTCTCTCAAATGTGCTTTCATTCCTGCAGACCTCATGTGTTCAAAATCTTTAGAGTCAAAATCTAGTCTATAACTTTGTTTCAAATGTTTAGTGTTTCCGATATCAATATTATATTTATCTGCCAGGTTCGCTAATCTCTGATGCACCTTGCCTACTTCCTTGGTAATTTTGGGACATAGGAATCTTAATTCTACCTCCGTGTATGACTCCAACCTGTTTACTTCCAATGTACCTTCCACTAACTCAGCAGCTTCCGCCCCTAGTCTTACAAAGTTCAGGTATTCGTCTTGTTTTTCTTTTTCTGGTTCGACTGTAACCACTGCAGTCTTTTGTGAAGTATAAGTCTTTTCTAACCATTCATTTAGCTGTTGGACTGCAAAACCCTGCAACAAAATGTTCCCTGCATGCATCATTGGGGAATGTGAGGTGTTCGTACTCATTGTTTGTGGAGTTAAAACTCCTAACCCTGCTTGACGCATTGCTTCGAGGGGTGCTCCCACTGGACTAAGGTCCATTAAAGATCTCGGTTGTTCAACCGCTTGCTCTCCGGGGGCCATTATCTGTGGAGTTCCCATAGACCCTCCCCTTATCGCATCTTGAGTCATCACTCCCTGATCACATATGCCTGTTTTACCCTGTGCATACAATGGCACTGGTGGACCAACAGTAATTGGTAACGATATGGCAGCAGGTGTCTGACCCGGTCCCAGACTCCGTGGAGCAGTGACTCCATAGGTCTGTTCTAAGGTACCCAGAATTGGTACTAATGGCGGACCAGCTACAGGGTTATACCCTGGTATCAGTTGTGGTTGTGGTTGGGATAGCAATTTCGGAGTTGATTCAATCAGTATTAACTTTGGCTTCGTGTATATTGGGTCTGGCGGCACTATCAGATTTGTAGTAGTCTCAAGTACTGGAACGTCTGGGTAAATTCTCTGTATCTGCGGTGGAGGTTGCAACTGTATCAGTATGTCTGGTGCAGTGGGTACACTGACACCATTCTGTATCGAAGCCATATCACTAGTCTGTACTGTATCAGTAACTCCATTTTCCTGCGTCTGGTTCCCAGGATCCATGCTAGTGCTTGGAGCACTATCACTCACCGCATAAGGTGGTGGGCGATCATGTAGTAACCTGTCCATAAATTCCTCATCGTCTGAATCATCTTCCTCTTCCCAAGGTCTTTTATTCTCTTTAGATTTGCCTGTGTCTTTATCTGTTTTACAGGAGGCTTTCTTTCCTTGTGTCTCTTCTCCCTGCGATATTGCTGGGAATAATTTTATCCCATCAACAATCCCCCTTCTCCACATTTTGCTCTCGTTATCCCATCTAGCCTCTGCATAAGATTTTTCTGCCCTTCTCAGTCTTCTCTGAAACTTTTCTTGTCTTTGTTTAAGAGCCATTAAATCCCAAACCGCTAATGCCTCATACTGAGCTGGTCTCGGAGGTGGTTTCTGTGTACTTAACATCCACCTCAAGTTTTCAAGAATCCTTGTATTGAACGTTCCATATTCCGGAAACTCTAAACATCCCTCCTTCTCTGTTAGTTTGCGCCACTGTTTCATCCATAAACAAGGCGCGACAACCTTTCTCTTCCATGACAATATAAGCTGGAGTACCCTCGGGTGGTGTAGGCTCCCCATCGGTTGCTACAATATATACGTCTCCTTTCAGAGCGCTCTTGAATGCTTTAACAAAATTCATTTTTGCGATTCTCTCTTAGTTTTGTATTTAATCAGAAGTGACTTAGTTCCCAGGACACTCTTCACCCACCTTCCTCAACCTATTGCCTCTCACGGACGGCAGCCAATCCGTGCGCGACCCCTCTCAACAACTGCCCTATCTCAGCGCGGCACCACTGACGTCACACTCACACACGCTGCAGCTGACAAAGTCTTGCGGCTTGTCCGCTCCTCACTGAACCCATACAAACCCACGCAAACTAATGCAAATTATTGCGAGCACCTTAAATGACAACATAAATCTGCCGGTTTACTACAGGAAGGGTAACACATTCGCTTTAGAACTTTACAGAGATTTGACTTGAAGCCTCAGCCGCTACTCTCTCCTTTTCAGTTCCCGCATACGCAAGCAGAATTCGACCCGCAAATTCTACTCTCGACTTGTCAATGGCTCCTCCTAGTGCACTTTAGAATTTGCCAAATCTCCATCGAAGGTTTCACACATACATTATGATTCAAACTTGACTTGTCAACCACGCCCGATTGACCTAATAAACCGCACAGATTACAACATAGACCACACTTATCTACATACTCCGGAGTCTTAGACCTCGACAGGTCCGTACATAACAACCAACCACGTGGATAATTTTGAGCATTAAGCGCCACACTCACATGAAGTACGCCGACTTCCCTACTTTCAAACTGCAGAGTACGCCCACTCCTCCTAAAACAGCATTTATTTGGTCTAAATGCACACAAATTTCACAATCACTTGCAAAAGGCATAAGCTAAGCAAGCGCAAAAACCCTAAACCACATACATTATGGCGCCGAGAACATTCCCAACTCACTTAGGCAGGCTCCGAGATCCCGGGAAAGTCATGGTGAACTTAGAAACCCATCATACCTCCAATTTGCATTATCACAGAAAAACAAATTAAACAATGACTCTCCGTCCTAGGGCCCCCAAGGGCCAAACCGTCGCTCTGCTACCAGAACTGTTAACGCGTCCTTTTATGTAAATTTATACACATTAGGACTCGTTTTAGGCCGATGAATCTTTTGACCCAGTGGTGAGACACCGTAGGACGAGATAACTGATCAATATGTCGAGCAATATGTCAATGACGTCACCAATATTTATCACCACAATACACTTTACTTTGGATAAAGACATTGATTACATTGTCGACTCAACCATGACCTTTCAGCCATGAATAATCACACCTTTAATAGAATTTTATGAATTTTATTCCCTATTGATTACCTTCTACTAGCAGAAGTGTCAATCTCAAAACCAAGAAGCACATAAGCATAGTCACAACATGGCAAATGTGATAGGATTTCATTAATGCGATAATCACAAACATGAGTATGTAACACGGTGTGAACATAGATCAGAATAAAAGAATATCACCTAAGTCTTAGTTCAGCATAGTGTAACGTCAGTCATTAGCCTAATGCGTCAGTCAAAGTGAACTCCTAACCTAACCCCTAATTAGCATCAGCATGTTTGGGCTTCATGCAAAATAATTTAGAACACCAATTTAGAAAACATCTAACTATGGCCTCTATTAAAAAATACAGCAGTTTGTACCTAGAAAGGAAAAGCAAACAGACAAATTACAATAGCATTGTCATAGTTACCCTCCAAGGATTAAGTCAGCACACAGGATCAGTCTTCGTCTTCAGGACATCAGTCGAATCGCCATCAGTCTAACTTAGTCTAGTGGACAAGGGGACACTTCCCTCATATGGAGGAGAAGCGTAAAGGCGCAGTCTATGGGTGAGGATAGTTTATTAAGTCTCAAAGTCACCAACCAGAGTGACAAAGTTTCTGGATAAAATCGACAGCGCTCCCTACCTAGTTCTAACAACCCTTCTGTGACATGAGTTTTTATCCCTTTTTCATAATACCTTCCCCCAAAATTCTACTGGATATTCACTATACCCCACTATCTTTGACCTATCAAATTGTACATTAGGTAATCCCAATTGTCACCCCACGATAATTTATAACACTTTGATTGGTCTTCATAATTGACGTCTTCGTAGGTGGCACATCCGGATTTACTTCACCGTCTTGGCACGTTCCTCGGGTCATCAGTTTCTCTTGTCCCTGGTCAAATGTCCTTGTACATTCTTTCATATACTTTTGTTTCAACTTTGTCTATAAACTCATACTAAAGCAGCAAGCATGCGGTTGAGAACAGAATCCGTGCTGATACATTCATCTTTCCAAGTTGAAGAAAAAGAACATTTGCAGGGTCATGGCCCTTTGCGAGTCAGCACACTGAAAAACAGGAAAATGCTTTTAATATGAGAGCTAGGCAGCTAATTCCACAGCTCACGCTAACTTAAGGCCTTTAGGATTTTCAATGCAATATCTTAAATACTAATATAAGCTTGATTAATCATATCACAAACAATTTTACTCATTACTGTCATTAGTTCACATTAGTAGCTCCACATATCATAGTCAAAATTCCAATACACGTTAAGCAAATCACTAATTATTGTCGTTTTCTATGCAGCATCGTTAAGCATTGATATAAGCATTTTCGTATTTAGTATATGTACTATTTAAGCTACGCTCTCTCAGTTTAATCAATGAAATGATACCAGAACAACGAAAATCCAGTCAGTCAAACCAACGATATGCAGTTTCAAAATGCTTAGTAAGTACAGCACCTAAAAGCGAAAAGTACCATTTGCGCTCATCTAGTCAGACTAGACCGGGTAAATGTCACAAGTTCAGGCTGACCACAATGCAGCTCTGGCCAGATACAGGGACCAGGTTAGTCCTGCTGAAAAAGTTACCTTCTCAAAGTCTGGCAAAGAGTTCTGTTCGTGGTGGAGGATGCTGCGAGGAGCAGGGAGAGTGTTGAGGTCACTGTAGCACAAAAAGACGACCTAGTATTGCAGGCGGTCATTGATGTAGCAAGAACATCTGGTCGGGAGTAGCAGAGGGTTGTTGCTAGAGCTTCTTGTTGGCAGTCACCGTGGGCTGGCTGTGCTCTAGAGCGAAGTGCAGATCTGCATTGCTCATCCTCACTTGTAGTCGCTGTTGTGAGAAGAGTTGGGCTCACCAGAGCTTTGCAATGTTGGTTTTTGCGGGCAGGAGAGTCTTGGTGGCAGACAAGATTCAATAAGTAGACATTGCTTGGGGGTGTTTGTGCAAATGAGGTGGCACACTCAGAAAGGCATTTGACTAACGGCTAATGGTTCATGGGTGAACTGTAGGGGGCATTTCAGAGCATGTTAGTGGTTGTTTCAGCTTCAGACTTCAGGATTTCACCTTCTTTCATATGAGAAGTTCTACTGCTGCCAGCCAAAGGTCCAGGACCTGGGTAGGCACCTTTTGTGGATTAGGAACTCACTCCAGCAGAGGTCAGCAGGGCTCAGGAACATCCAATTGCAGGTCCAGGCAAGTCCAGTGCAGCAGTCAGCTGGGCAATTGCGAGGAGGCTTCTGGAGATCGTTGTGTCCTATTGGCTCAGACAGGAGGTGAACAAACTGATCCTAGGAACCCCCAAGGGTAGCCTGGGATGAATGGAGCAAGTCCAGTCTTTGTTCTCAGAGAGCAGGGCAGGTGTCAAGCAGCAGGGCAGACCTCCAGGAAAAAAGGCAGGTCTCAAGCATGAGGGCAGTTCTCTGCTAACATCAGGGCAGTCCTTTGGGGAACAAGGCAGGCCTCAAGCAGCAGGGCAGTCCTCTAAGGTAGTGGTTCCCAACCTTTTGATTTCTGCGGACCCCCATTTTAACATTAATGGAACCCAGGGACCCCCACTGAATCATCATGGGAATCCAGGGACCCCTGCCTGAGTCATTACTAGAAGCTGGGGACCTAATTTGTCAATATTTGTTCATATGTTTTAATTTTCTAGGCTCTCGCGGACCCCCTGAGAAGGCTTCGTGGAACCCCAGGGGTCCCCGGACCACAGGTTGGGAACCACTGCTCTAAGGAACAAGGCAGCCTTTCTTCTGTAGTGTCCATAGGTTTAGGAGTGTACTGATGTGTTGTTCTGAGGGCCCAATATTTATACCAGGTGCCATCCTTTGAAGTGGTGGGATTCCCTATACCAACCCCACATCTGATTATGGAAAGTTCTTCCCTTCCCCTGTCAAGGCTCTAAAAAGTCTTGGTGACAAAAGACTAGTGTCATCTTCCTCTGTGTGTGTTGGAAGCAAGCCATTGGAAATGTAAGTGTGGCTTAGTACAGCTCTGCCCCCTACCAAGTTGGCAGGATGGCCCATGCTGCCCACACTGATAGTCTCCTTTGTCTCACAGTCTGAGAGGAATACACAAACCCAATATCAGAGCCATCAAAGTCATTCAACTCAGGATACTGGCAGAGACACCAAAGGCTAGAACAGGAAAATGCCAACATTCTAAAATTAGCATTTTTTTAATTGTAACTCAAAATCTGACTTTATCATTAAAGAAGATTACAATTCATTTCAACACTATACCTCTATCTGCTCTCACCCAAATGTTATCACAAATTAAGGGTAGTAAGGTAAGTTAATAGGAGAGATAAGCCTATCAGTAGTGCAAAATCACTTTTGAAGTTTTTCACTACCAGGACATGAAAAAACTTAAACCCACATCTTACTTTTTTAATACAATGCACCCTATACTATGCACCTAGAGGGCCTACCGTAGGGGTCACTTATAGATATTAAAAAGGAAGGTTTAGGCTGGGCAAAAGATTTATTTTGCCAAGTTACAATGGCAGTTTGAAACTGCAGTTCTGGCTGTATTAGCAAGCCTGAGACAAGCTCTAAAGTGCTACTTCAGTGGATGGTATAATTAATGCTGCAGACCCACTAGTAGCATTAAATGTACAGGCCATAGATACCACGAAGTACCACTGCCAATTGTACCATGTATTAAGTAGAAAGCACAAGCCCTTTAGTACTGCTTTGCAGCTGTAAAGTGCACAGAGACCTAATGCCAATAAAAGAGAATTCAGAAAGCCTGAAGTGTGAAACCACTGACGTTTTGGGATGACCATACAGGGAGGGCCATGTCTTTAATCCAGAAAAATGTGTGGGTAGATTGTTAGTCTCTGAGCCCCTTCATAAATATGTGAATTTTAAAGCAAATAATAATCTTCACTTAAAGATTAGTTCAGGCCTGTGTTCGAAAGGGGACCAACAGATATTTTTGAACTCCTAACACCACTTAAATTATTTATAAGTGCATGTTAATGTAAATAATATTGGGGTCGTATGTCATCTATATTTACAACAATTTTCCATAGGTGTCTTAAAGTGAATACATTAACTGTCTTATTCGATGAAGGAACAACAGTCGAATAAAACTACTAAAATGCATTACGTCATTGTCCAAAACTATCGCCATTCACGTTTTAAAATGGCCTTGCACATGTTCTTGTTGCTTTCACTAACAGCAGATGTGCGCCATTTTCTAGAGAAAACCTTGAGTGAAACACAATTCAAAAATGTCCTCGCATTTTTCAGGTTTTATAACTGCTACCCCAAGGTGAACTGCCTAATATGAATTGAAGGTGAACTCTACTGCTATTAATTAGGTTCACTTAGAAGGTTGCTTCCAGAAAATCGCATCTAAGTACGTAAAATACTGCAAATAGGTGATATTTCAGGGTTTAAATTTTATACCAAAGTCTAAGTGACATTGAAACTGGAAGTGCTGAATGAATAAGACAGATGATATTTTTGGAGATAACATACCGGCTTATATGATTAACAGTGATGAAGTGCTGTAGTGCCAAGTATCTGTCAGCTCTGAGCCAAATACAAGATGAGGTGAAAATGGAACTTTCAAGGCTGGTATTAACATTTTACCCGAAATCGCAAAATAATGTTCTATGATGGGCCTGCCACCAGCTAAATTTGTCATCTATTGAAGTTCAACTGCAGTGACATCAATCTACTAGTAATTAACTGGTTAACCATTAGGTCTGAATAAGTATTGCATATTTTAGTGACGTACAAGTCATGCAGCAGTAAGAGAGTATTACTAAAACCCCAGTAAATTCTCCTTTGTCTGTGTAGTCTGCTTTGTCGATTTTTTGTATGCAAAAAAGGCTCATATTTCCATCTACTTTGCTATATTTTGGAACATAATAAATGGGTGTGTTATGCACATGAGTTAAAGAATACCGCTATTTAGATCCATGACTTTTTATTTGTCATACACTGATTAAATCGTTTTGCTCGTATCTCGGCAAACTACAAAAGCTTTTTCCACCACAAAGTTCGCAGACAAGAGGAAATACTTAGTCCCAGATTTAAAAGGGTAAAGCGCTATCTAACGCTACATTAGCATAATTTCTTTATGCTAATGTTGCATTAGATGGCCAAAAACACTGTGCCAGATTTACAAAGTGGTGCAATGCTTGCATTGTGCCACTTTGTAATCCCTCACGCCACTACAGCAGGCATAATGTATGCAAGGGGGGGCGTTCCAACGTTAGGGAAGGCTGAAAAAATGGCACAAAGAAATCTAAAAGATTTATTTGCATAAGTTTTCCGGCATTTTAATGCATGCTCAGAGCAGGCGTTAAAAGGAGGCTCCCATTGGTTTCAATGGGTCTCTGGGTGCTTTGCAGGATTAGTGTTAAAAGATTTTACGCTAATCCTACAAAGCATCAAACCAGTGTAAAAAATGTTGATGCTAGTTCCCAAACTGCTGCCATGATGCGCCATATATTAAATACGGCTCACACACTGTGGCGTTAGAGGGGTGCAAGAAATAAACCTGCCCCTTAAGGTGGTGCAAAACCATTCTTTTGCTGTATCCAAACCAGGAGTTGAGCAAGGAATTTCAGTGTCCTGGTCAGAACAGAGAATTTCCTTCTCCTGCGTTCTGCTTTTAAAAAGGCGATTTTGCAGTCAAGTATTTTGCAGTAATTTTGCATCAGCACTAGGTAGTGCCATCACCTGGGTTACTTTGTTGTGTGGAAAGGCTGGAAAGACTGAACCCTCCTACAAAATAGAGGGGAAGTTGATAGAAATAATGTAGTGACAGAAGTCCACGCAAGGATGGAAAAAGCTGTGCTGCCCTGCCCTGTTTATTTTGTCAGCTCTTCCCAACAGACATGGCAATCTGCTAGCCAGGCAATGGTGTTTTTTACAGTAAAATCAATATTTTATAATTAAGGAACTCATTACATGTTCCTGGATTTAGGTGTAGATCATCAAGACTTCACTCACCTGAAACCCAGGATCCGTAGGAGCAAAGATACTCCTCCCTGTACTTCTTAGGAACAATCCTCAACACCCCGTGTATATATACGGGTACCAATAAGCTACGCCAAATGGAAAGGGGGTGTAGGAAATGGACAGGATGGGGAGGAAGAGAAGACAGCACTGTCAGGCTGAACACCACAGCAGAGAGACACCTCAGGCTGAAGATCCAATCTCCCTATGATTGGAGTACCCTATTGAAATAAAACACAGAATCACAATCAATGGTTTGTCCAACAGGAGATAATGCACTTAACTAGGACTGGATTTGCCAGTAATCACTCATCAATGAAAGTAACAAGGTACAACATAGAAGTCGTCAGCCTTCAGGTAGGAAACATAGGACTGTGGTGAAGGAAATTATTCTGTTATTCCCAATAATATACAATCCAATGATGACAGGGGTGTTAATCCATAGCTTGTTGTTTTTGGTTTGGAGGCTGCATCCACAGTTCATTATTATATCAATAACAGTTACAGTCTTACTTTTAGTATCTGTTTTGCATTGTTTTTTTGTAGACATAGGGCCTGATTTAAATGTTTGCTGTAATGGTCCCACTGTTGACTTTTCCATTGAAACCCTATCCTCCGCCACAACGGTCTGCCAGCCGAATTTAGATGTTGGCTGACCCATAGACCAAAGACTGCATTTCAACCAATGCCTCTGACAAGGAAAAGTGGATGCTGGCGGGACCGCAGCCAGCCTTTCTGTCAGGCAGATTTAAATATGCCTGATCACCAAGGAAACAGTGGCAGTCCAAATTATACTTCTTGGTTGGCAGATTGGGGGGGAAAGGGTGAAAACCCACCATTTTTCCACTTTCTCACCATTTTCTACTGGACAGAACTGGACAGCACTTGCTATCTCTGCTGCCACTGACCCACAGAGAAAACACGACCCCTCCACGTTGGCAGACTACAAGGTAGGGAGGCTGCATTGTCAGGGTACGTTGGGTAGGCACTGCACAGGAGCTGGGGACCACTGGAGGCATATACATGTCACAGTCATTTTATTTCATCACTGTGACATGCATATGTCAGGGATACAAGTGGGTCAGACACAGTTGGGGACACATTGGTACACAACACATATCACGCACATTCCCAACTGTCATTATGGTGCCAGTATTCATTGGTAAATGAATGCTTGAACCACAATGATGGTACATTCATACCTGTCAACTGTGTCCACATGTGTACATTGCCAGGGGCCTCTACCTGTCATGTTGTGCTGCGAGTTGTGTCTGTGTCAACACGTGTATGTGTGTATGCGATGTGATTGGCTGGGTGAGGTGGGGGCAGGTGTGGGTGACATGATTGTGTCTGTATGTGTGTCCCTTGCATTGTAAGACCGATGTTGTTGTGTATGTTGTGTTTCTCTGAGTAACTCAGATGAGTGTTGTGTAGCTGAGTGTGTAGTTGTGTTGTTTGTTGTGGTTGTTTCATGTGTGGATGCAGTGTCAATGGTGTGTGTATATTATGTCATGGATGTATGTCAATGTGTGTGTTTGGCATGTATGGGTTGTATTGTGTTGTAATGTATGCATGTGTTGTGTTTTGTAGTGTGTAGCGTGAGGGTACACCTATGGCTAAGGGACAGTGTGTGTGTGTGTGTCACTTACCTCTCTTCCATAGCCCCTGTCATTGTACAAAGTCCTTTGAGTGCTACCGCAGTCTCCCTCCATCAGCAAATCGCTGCTGTTCAAGCCACTTGCAGAACTGTAACATCTAAATACAGCAGGCAGAAGACTGGCAATGTAATGGTCTTCTTGGATCGGGCCTGACCCAGCTTTGCAGTCTGACCACCAAGATCTAAATCAGTCCCTAAGTTATGTATTGTTTGCTGGAGCCGAGGGCTCAGTGTACTGACCTGTTTAATGATGTTTGTTGTTTACTTGTAGTGATGCAGGAGATGCGATGCAGGAGGGAAAAACAGATCCAGACAAATAGGGAGAGATGCAGAGCCAATCGGAGAGCTGCCAAGAAGGTAAGGAACTCCATGGTTGAGTTAGTGGTAAGTATACGGGGACGGGGCCATGAGGGCTCAATTTGGAACAGACATCACAGAGCGAATATCTACTGCTATTGGACTGGAAGCCAAGCTTGGCTTCAAGCTGGGATGCAGCATTTTAACGGTGCCATGTCCAGGATGCCTGCTGGATCACCCACAAGGAAGAATGTTTGCAAGTTCTCGCGCATGATTTTGGCATCCATCCAGGAGGAAACAGAACATGAAACGGGTCTAATTCGACCCAAAAAAGGTGTGTGGTCTGGGACATGACCCACACCATAATACCAAGGAGTGTGGGAGTCCAGAACAATTCCCAATGAAACAAACACATATCTACTTCTCGTAAACCATACAAGCGTGGAATGAGCAAACCCATCCATGGATACAGTCGGACTAGAATCTTAAATTCTGGCTGGTATCCTTGCATCTAAAAAGTATAGGTTATTTCCTCCAGAATATGAAATATGTAGACCCAGGAATACATATTTTGTGCCATACTGTGATGGGAGAGATAGGTGAGCATTTAGGAACTCATTACATTAAAGATAACTTAGGGACTAAAGTACAGATCATTTTGTTGAACCAAGTGGTCTTTGGATGAAGATCTTCTAAATACTTTTGACTGATTTTTGTGAGGTCTAAATACTTTTCAGAAAAGAATAAACTATTCCAACAATATGTTTAGCAGGAATTACAAAGTGTTCATGGGTAAGTGATGACTCACAGTAACAGTAGAACAAAGCATCTGCAACTATATTATTTAAACAAGGAATATAAATGATGTTGAAAATCAAACTCAGCACCGAAAAATACCCCTCATGTCTGACAGCTGTTTCTACATTGAAAATTCCTAAAATCTTGCAAATTATGAAGGTGAGTTCAGATTTTAAATAGTTCTTCAGAGACCGTCAAAAAACTTTAGTTTACCATAAGCCATCTTCAAAGCAAAAACTCTTTTTCAAGCACAGAATAAATGAGCCATGAATCTGACAGAACTTAGGACAGATAAAATGCAGATTGTTCCTTTACATCAATGTTTGTAGTACAACTTTTTCCAGTGTTCTCTTGAAGGCATCTGTCTCCACAATAAACTTCTTTGAAGTGTCCAGATGACAAAGGGTGGTCACTTTAACACACACACTGTTTTAATGCATTAAACGTTATTTCTGATGGCCCCAACAAAATCTTTTCTTCAAATTCTCTTACTGTAGTTGTGAGTAATGTAGCTAGTAATATTTGTGGATCCTTTGATAAACCAAAAATAAACATTTGTGAACTAATTTAAGCTTTGAGTCTCTGTAACACTTGTAAGAGAAGTACCATTCAAACTCTCAATTTTTTTTTTAGACCCATAGAGAGGCCATGGACATTTAATGGCAAGCTATTCATCTTCTTCTCTTTCAAGCTCACACTTATCTGGTTTTCAGTATAAATAATATTACTGAAGTCTGGACAGTACCAGGAGTGAGTTGTTGATGTTTCCCATGGGTCTTTAAACATAAAAAATTAATGTGTTAGTAGAGAAAGAAAAGCTGATTTAAGACATCAGAGAATATTGAATCCATGAAGCATTTGAAAATGTCACGAATATTGCATAACCTAAACAGAGTCATACTATATTCATAATGTCCAAATAGGGTACAGGCGGCTGACTTCCACTCATCACCTTCCTTGATACGTTAGAGATGATATGCTTCTTGAGAGCCTAGCTTTGTAAGTCTTCATAATTCATGAGCCTATTCTAAAATATCATCTATATGAGGGAAAGGATATCTATCCATGATTGTGATCTTGTTCAAACCCCCATAATCAACGCAATGGGCTTATTTGGAGTTATGTGTCTGGTCTGTCAGTCTGCCATAAAAGGGAAGATATTTACTGCCCTTGTAGAAGACTTACCACCATATTTAGAGATCTTTGCCAGATAGGTGGAGATCTCCATGCTTCCAGCAGAGAAACCTTTTTAGTGGCTGAGGCACTGGATGTTTGCCAAGTGCCCATCATGTTCAGTTCAGGAACTCAGCAAAGTTCCCTGTTTTTCGAAAACAAACTCCCAAAGTGGAAGGTTGTTTTGTTTTTTAAATCAAAAAAACAATGTTACTGACAATCTGAGAGTTTTTCCCAAGTGTGTGAGGGTCATTTGTGGCTTTCTTGTTTGGAACTGCCAGTCTTTCTCTGGAGGTACTGAACAGGAAAAAGGTACATTTAACAATCACCACAAATAGGGCTGCAGGTCTAAGTTATTTTGACTTGCAGCTCTTTGTCAGTCGGGTCATCAGTCAAAGTATTCTACTTTTGAAGCCAGTGAAGGATCCGCTGGCAGAGCATGGCAGTTCTCCAACTCTAAACAGGGTGGGCAGACAACACTTTAAGTGGACAGGTTACCCACCACACTTGTGGTGAGGTACCCTGGCCACCAAATTCTAAATGAGGCCAAAGTCTTGATCCTTATTAGGTACAGAACACAAAGATTCTGCAGCAGATCAAAAAGATGGAACAGTCTCCCAATTCTATAGATTTTCCTGTAAAGTCATCTATAGGACTATCTTCCCTTTCTGCGCCACAGGTCAATATATGTAGGAGAAAAAATGACATCAGGTTCATTGGGAATACTGCAAACATGCTGCCTATGAGGGAGAAGTAAGCAAGCTTCAGACTTAGCAAGAATGTGAGAAAACACATCATGCTCCAAAGGCACTGAAGTTATGTAGTCACTATGATATTAGATTTGATTACATTAGATATTAGCATCTCACAATTAAACCAATAACCAATAACTTCCTGAGGAATAACAGTGATAAAAATTATGTTTACAATGATTGAGTATTCGTCAGCCAGATGACATAAGGAATTCCAAAATTTACAACATAATTTGGGGAGGCTATATGGTTAAAAGATGTGACCAAAGTATGAGCATCAAAATATACTTACAATGGATAATTAATTTAACATTGGAAGTTGGATGTTAATGGTAAGCTATCAACAGTGTAAACCTCATCATGCATTGTCTCAGTTTTGTTTTTTTTAAATATAATTCCATATGGACAAATCTTGATCAATAAACATTCCAGAATCTTCACAATCCATCAAGTCAGAGATGTAAATAAACTTTCAATCTTCTGTTCTAATTACAAGTGGAAACATGAGGAAATTATTAACAACATTATTCATAGAAGATCAAATATAAAGGATCCACTTCTGTCCTCATTAAAATTAGGAAGATGAACAAATGATTATCACCATTATTAATTGAAGATCCAATATAAAGGAGCTAACGTTCTCATATCTTCTTCTCAGGAGAAGCTTAATGAGATCCAGCTTTCCAGGACAAGCCTTCAACATATGTCCCTTATTCTCATAGTACAGTCTTACCTTACCATTACACTAGCACTCCTTCTCACTCTTAGTCAAGGACCTCTCACTGCTCCAAATTGCACTGACTCGTCACGAGACAGTATATGCAGAATCTCTGATTTGTCAGATGAACAGATTTTAGGGATTACTGAGCGACCAACTCACAACTTCCTATTTCCTCTTTGTCTTTCTTATAACAATGTTTATTTGCCAGGGCTCCCATTACCCTGTTACCTCCCATTTTTTAAGGCATTCATAATGTATGGGATATCAGCAGGTTATAGGGGGAGATCTACTGCAGTGTTATGTTCAGAGAAGAGATACATTCGGTGTTGCTGTGCAAAGTAAGAATGTTGCGTTACTAAGAATGCAGTGCTATGTTGATGCACTCTGGTAGTACAGTGTGATGTGTGCGAGAAAAAGACACTATGATGTTATGATATCATGGCATACCCAAGTGATGTAGACACTCTTGATGCACAAGGTGATAGAACCATTAATATCATACCATCCATAGGGCTGAAGATACTAATGTGGTTTAAGAAACGCCATGTCATTAAAGTTAAAGCCCATCTTGGTCTGAGGAGCATGCAATTGTAATGTCATGATTGTACATTTATGGCTGATAGTATCTGTCATCCACAGATCGAGACTACGCATGCCCAGGTGGCTTAACACAGCTCAGTGAAGTACAGTGAGAGCCGTCAAGGTTTCAGCCACCGTCTTGAGGGTGGCGGCCATATAAGTAGCCGCCCTACCATTTGTCAACCGCTTGCTATTGTGCAGTGGAAAGACTCCAGAGCATTCAGAGACCCATTGGAAAGCCCTGTAATAAGCCCTGAATCCATCACAGAATCACAGTAAGAGGCTGATGCCTTTATTGCTGTACAGTTCTGTACTAGTGTTGATTCCAAAGTCTGACAAACAGTATGTGATGCAACAGTGAGTCACATGATTGTGGTTCAGCGAACAGTGTGTAATTCAGTAGCATCTGACTTCCAAACCTGGTGAACAGAGTATAATGCAATAGTGAATCACTGAGGATAAGTGCTCGCTCATAAGAGACTCCTGGGCTATAACAAAGAGCCTTTTGACTGTGTAAATAAACTCCACATGTTCTCGACCTTTTTTACATGTGGATGCACATATGTGAGAATCTACTTTGATATAACTCCCACGTTGGTACTATAATTGCACTACTTCAAAGTTCTGAATACCAGGAATTTTGATCCCCATGCTGATGTACTTTCCATGTTCAGAGTAGGCCACAACATTGACCTCTAGTCCTAATACCTGTGTCAGAAAACATGATTGTTTCAGATCTGTGAATAATATGCCAAGGTTGTGACTCATCTCACCATAAGACTTTCACTTTTCTCCACAGGTAAGAAACATCATTACATGAGTAAGCTACTATGTGTGTTCATGTTAGACTTTTCATCCTTGGAGTGGTCTCCCTTATTTTTTTGCCTGTTTCCCAGGTTGTTGATGTGTGCTGGACTCTGTTTTTTGCTGTTTTTGTTACTCTGGGCACTTTACCACTGCTAACCAGTGCTACAGTGCAAGTACTCCTATACAAAATGTGTATGTAATTGGTTCATCCATGATTGGCATATTTGATTGACTAGTATTTCTCTAGTACAGTGCACTAGAGGTGCCCAAGGCTTGTAAATGAAATGGCGTTAGTGGGCCTGCAGCACTGGTTGTGCCACCCTCATGAGTAGCCCTGTGATCATATCTCAGACCTGCCACTGCACTGTCTGTGTGTGCAGTTTTAAACTGTAAATTCGACTTGTCAAGTGTACCCACTTGCCAGGCCTAAACCTTCCCTTCCCTTCCCTACATGTAAGACACCCCTAAGGTAGGCCCTAGGTAGCCCCAAGATCAGGGTACAGTGTATGATTAAGGAAGGACATATAGTAATGTGTTTTATATGTCCTGACAGTGAAATACTGCTAAATTCGTTTTTCACTGTTGCAAGGCCTGTCCCTCTCACAGGTCAACACAGGGGCTACCTTTAAATAAGATTAAAGTGTAGATTCCCTTTGGGGATGGATAGACATGGAGTTTGGGGACTCTGAACTTAGAATTTAAAAATACATCTTTTAGTAAAGTTGATTTCAAGATTGTGTGTTTGAAAATGCCACTTTTAGAAAGTGGGCATTTTCTTGCTTAAACAATTTCTGTGACTCTGCCTGTTTGTGGATTCCGCGTCTGGGTCAGTTTGAAAGTTGGCCTGTTTGCACCTTTTTCTAGACAGTGACACAACGTGAGCTGGTGTGTAGTTTGCATTTCCTGATGAGCAATCTGTGCTGGAGGGAGGGGAGGAGAGGTCACTTACACCTGAAAGGACTGTGCCTGCCCTCACACAATGCAGTCTCCAACCCACTGGTGTTTGTCTGGGGCCTGGTCTGGGCAAGGCAGGATTTTACAAACAAGAGAGTAAGCCTACTTCAAAGGGCAAAATGGGTATAAGAAGGACACCTCAAACTATAGACTTTAGAACACTTCTGGAAAACAAGAGGAACCTCTGCCTGGAGAAGCGCTGGAGAGCTGAGGAAGAAGAGTTTCCCTGCCTGTGACTGTGCTTTGTGCAGCTATCCTGCAGTTGCTGCTTCTGCCTGTGCTAGAGGACAAAGACTGGACATTGTATGCCTTCCTTCTTGTGAAGAACTCTCCAGGGGCTTGAATTAGAGCTTGCCTCCTGTTGTTTTAAGTCTCAGGGACAGCAAAGACTTCTCGCTGCCAGCACCTGGAGCCTCTGCTGAGACTCCTACTCTGCCAAGTGGTGCCCATCCTGTTCCTGGGACCCTGAAAGGAGAAGCTGGCAGAACAATAGTGAGAAATCCACACAACAACCGCCGTGCGGGGAAAAGATCGACGCAGCTCTGAGAGGCGGCTGAAAAGTCGATGCGCTGCCGGCTTCGCAGTTGAAAATCGATGCTCACCTGCAGTGCCACTGAAAGATTGACGTACCTGGCTGGAGGAGAAATGATGTGCAGCATCGCTGACGGAGGCTGGATCATCGTGCGGCAGGATTTCAGCCGCAAACATTGCTGGGCGTGTAAAAATGACACAAGGCCTGCCCGGTCCCGAGAGTGTGGTTCGAATCGATGCATTGCTCTCCTGCGGAGAGAAGGAAAAATGCATGTTGAGGCGACTGAAGAAGAAACGATGTACTGTCTCGCTCATGAGTGATATCGACACATGGCAAGCCCTTTTTGAAGCACACTCGCTCGTGTGGGGTTATTTTTGACACACCCAGGTACACTTCCACACTAAGAGCGTTAGCGTTGTGTTTAAAATTACATGAAGACTCTTTTTCGTTTTTAATTGATAACTTGACTTGTGTATTGTGGATTTTTGTCATTTTGGTCTTGTTTTGTTTAAATAAATATTATCTATTTTTCTAAACCTGTGCTGTGTCATTTTGTCGTGTTTTCATTGAGTTACTGTGTGTGTTGGTACAAATAATTTACACCTAGCACTCTGAAGTTAAGCCTGCCTGCTTGTGCCAAGCTACCAAGGGGGTGAGCGGGGGTTAGCTGAGGGTGACTCTCTTTTACCCTGACTAGAGTGAGGATCCTTGCTTGGACAGGGGGTAACCTGACTACCAACCAAAGACCCCATTTCTAACACTGGTGATCCGCGGTTGGGATTTGTACTTGTATTTGTACTTGACATACAGTGATTAAGTGTACACTACTGTTTTGAGTGCAGACCACTACGTGACCACATACTACTTGTCTTGTTATTTTTGCTTTTTCTCTTTTGCTTGGATTTTTCCCTACATCCATTTTTGTGTAATCTTTGATTGATTTCTGAACTTCATTGGGAACTTGTTTTCTTGCCTTTTGGGATGTTGCACTTTTGTTGACTTTTCATCATGTCCCAATCTGGAGATGCATCAGTTGGAGCTACTTTTAACCTGGAGAAATTAGAGAGCTATACAGTGGTTCAGTTGAAGCAGTTCTGTAAAAGTTTTGACTGTCCCATTAAGAGCTCATCCAAGAAGGAGGAGCTGCAAAATGCACTGATGTCCTGGGTGACAGCCAAGAACACTGAAGGGCACACAGAGGATGAGGAGGATGATGAGGAGGAAGAGCATTCCATGCACAATGGTATTGTGGGTGGGCCTGTTATGTCTAGGGAGAGGGTCTCCAGGGCAGGTAGCAGTGTCTCATCTAAGAGTCTGACTCATGAAGAATTGCAGGACAGACAGGCAGAGAGGGAGCACCAGAGGGAGTTGGACAAAATGAGGAAGGCCATAAAGGAGAAAACGTTATTGTTGGCTCTTGAGCTCAGCTCAAGGGAGCTGGATCAGAGTAGTCAGTCTAGTAGTGATCGTAGCAGCCAACTCACAGTGCTGCCTGAGAGGAAGGTGGAAATTCCTAAAGACCTTGTCTTGAGGATGACATATACTTGTGGTTCAAAGTGTATGAGTCTGCTCTCCACATGAATCTGGTCCCTGAAGCTCATTGGAGGGCGGGTCTGTGGAAGCACTTTGAGGTATAGGGGAGGGATACACTGACATCCTTAAGGGATGCTCAGAATCTCACCTACACTATCATGAAGGATGTCCTACTCACAAGATAAGATCTCACCCCTGAGTAGTATAAGGACAAGTTTAGGTCCTGTAAGAAGAAAGATCCCAAAATGGTTAGAATGTGTTGAGTCTTATTACAGGTCACTGGAAGGGCTTTAGAATCTGATTGCTTGGGAGCCCTTGTACAGATTATGTTTTCCAGAGCTGCGCCAGCACCTGATTGACAGCAATCTGACTGATCCCAGGAAGCTTGCGCAGGAAGCGGACCGCTGGGAGAGCACCAGGGTCCAAAAGAGGTATGGGGGAGCCCACGCCAAAGGTGGGCTGGGTCCCTCTCGGAAGAATGGAGGGTAAGGTTAAACTGGGGGAGTTCTCTAAAGGGCCCCAAACTGATTCCCAGGGTAAAGATCCCCAACCCCCCAGTGAGAAGAAGCCATGGTTCTCCAAAGGGAAACCAGTGGCAGGGGGACCCCCACATAAGTGTTATGTATGTGACCAAGTGGGTCATGTGAAGGGGGACCCCAAATGCACCAAGAGTACACCGGCACCCACTGGTGCGCAGCCCCAGGGTTTGGCTAGTGTAGCGCTTGGGGAGGAGTTGGTTCCAGGTGGGTGGGAGCCAGCTGAGATGACCCTTGTCTCACTAGGGGACAGTGAGATGGTCCAGAGGACCCTCGTACCTGAGAACACTAAAAGGTACAGGCAGTGGGTGACCATCAATTGACAGAGGGTGGAGGCTCTGAGACACACAGGAGCCAGTGTGACTACAGTGAAGAGTCAGCTGGTGTCTGAAGAGCAGATTGATCCCTGGGTACTGCAACAAGTAGTTGCAGTGGACAACTCAGAGCACCTGTGCAGAGTGGCACAGGTTCCCTTTGAATGGGGGGGTATGAGGTTCCTTGAAAGCATCTGTGAGTCCAACCATGCCTGTAGATTGTTTGTTAGGCAATGACCTGGAGGATTTCTCTTGGAAGGAGGTGGAATACAGGTCTCACTTGGAGATGTTGGGTCTGCCTGGGTGGTTATGCGTATCCACCCGGTCAATGGCAGTCCGTCAGGGTGGTCAAGAGCCCCTGGAGCCTGAAACCGAGGCCCAGGGAACCGCCAATTAGAGGAAGGGCAGGGGGCGTGGGAAACCGGCCCCAGAAGTTCCCACGGTCCGGGAGGAGGCCGAGCCTGAGGGTGACACCCCAGAGCCTACAGTGGAACAGGTGGCTGAACTGGGGGAGGTCCCTGAGCTGTCGCAGTGGCAGCAGGAAGGGTACTCACCAGGGAGGCATTCTGTGAGGCACAGAAAACGTGCCCTACTCTAGAGGGACTGCAGCGGCAGACTGCAGCCTAGGCGGCTGGCGAGGAGCCCAGTACTCACCTGATCTATTGGGAGGACGGCCTCCTGTATAGTGAGCCTAACGTTCCTGAGCGAGGGTCAGCTCGTATGCTGGTGGTACCCCAGTGCTTCAGGGCCTCCCTACTAGGGTTGGCTCATGATGTGCCTTTGGCAGGACATCTGGGGCAGGACAAGACCTACAAGTGGCTTGTCTCCCACTTCTATTGGCCCCATATGCACAAGAATTCTGCTGCACACTGTAGGTCTTGCCCAACTTGTCAGGTAAGTGGCAAGAGTGGGGGGAAATGTAAGGCTCCCTTCTAACCTTTACCCGTATGGGGTTCACCAAGGAAGTGGTATCTGATAGGGGTACCAACTTCATATCCACTTATATGAAGTCTCTCTGGAAGGTGTGTGGGGTGACCTACAGGTTCACCACACTTTACCACCCTAAAGTAATGGTCTGGTTGAGAGAGTCAACTGCACCTTGAAAGGCATGATCCAGGGCCTGTCAGAGCCCTTGAGGCGAAAGTGGGACGTCCTCTTGTCATGCTTTCTGTTCGCTTACAGGGAGGTGCCTCAAAAGGGACTTGGGTTTAGTCCCTTTGAGCTTATCTATGGCTACCCTGTGAGGGGACCTTCAAGTCTGGTGAAGGAGGCTTTGGAGAAAGCTCCTAGTAAACCCTCCCAGGATGTATTTAGCTACATGCTAGCTTTGAGAAACCAGACTGCCCACTTCAGGGGTCTCACACAGGATAACCTAGAAGCAAGCCAGAAGGATATGAAACGGTGGTATGATCAGAATGCCACTCTGGTCGAGTTTCAACCTGGTCAGAAATTGTGGGTGATGGCACCAGGGGAGCCTAGGATGCTCCAGGATAAGTGGACTGGACCATTTGAGGTGGTGGAGCGCAAGAGTGAAGTCACCTACCTGGTGAACTTGCAGTCTCCAAGGAACCCTTTAGGGGTCCTGCATGTTAACCGCTTCAAGCCACACTTTGAGCGGACTGAACTGTCCATGCTCCTTGCAACAGATGGTGGGGTGGAGGAGGAGAGTGACCCTCTTCCTGACCTCCTGTCTGCAGGAGAGAAAGATGTGTCTGTGGAGGGAGTGATCCTCTCCCCCTAGCCGACTGAAGAGCAGCAGAGGGACTGTTGCCAGGTGTTGGAACAGTTCACCTCACTGTTTTCCTTGATCCCAGGGGTCACACACTTGTGCACACATGATGTAGACACTGGGGACAGTCCACCCATTAAACAGAAAGTTTACAGGGTGACTGACAGGGTCAGGGCTAGCATTAAGGATGAATTATCCAAAATGTTAATCCTAGGGGTTATTGAGCATTCCAGTAGTCCTTGGGGCAGCCCAGTGGTAATGCTCCCAAAGGCTGCTGCACCTGGTTACACTCTAGAACTCAGGTTCTGTGTGGACTACCAGGGACTCAATGCAGTCAGCAAGACTGACGCACACCAACTCCCCCGAGCTGACAAGCTCATAGACCGGTTGGGAGCTGCCAAGTACCTATTCACGTTTGACTTAATGTCTAGGTACTGGAAGATTGCCTTGACTGTCGGGGCCAAGGAAATGTCTGCATTTTCTACCCCAGATGGGCACTTTCAATTCAAAGTGATGCCCTTTGGGATGGAAAATGCCCCTGCCACCTTTCAGAGGTTAGTCAACCAGGTGTTGGCTGGGCTGGATGAGTTCAGTGCCGCCTACCTGGATGACATTGTTGTTTTTAGTTCCACATGGGAGGAACACCTGCAACACCTCTGGAGAGTGTTAGAGGCCCTGCAGAAGGCAGGCCTCACTATTCAGGCAAGCAAGTGCCAAATAGGGCAGGGTTATGTGGTGTACTTGGGACACCAGGTGGGGAGTGGCCAGGTGGCACCCCTACAGCCAAAGATTGACACCATTCTGGCATGGGAGCCTCCCAAGACCCAGACTGAGGTGAGGGCCATTTTAGGCCTCACTGGCTATTACAGGAGATTTGTCAAGAGGTATGTTACCATTGTGACACCCTTGACTGAGTTCACTTCTAAGAAACATCGAAGGAAGGTCATCTGGACAGAGGCTTGCTGAAGGCACCTGACTACTCCAATGAGTTTGTTGTGCAAACAGACGCCTCAGAGCATGGTATTGAAGCAGTACTCTCACAGCTTAATGAAGAGGGCCTAGATCAACCCATAGCCTTCATTAGCAGGAGGTAACGTAGGTGGAGTGCCATAGAACGCAAAGCGTTTGCTGTGGTCTGAGCGCTGAAGAAGCTAAGACCCTACTTGTTTGGGACTCACTTCCGGGCTCAGACCGACCACAGGCCCCTCAGATGGTTAATGCAGATGATGGGTGAGAATGCAAAACTGTTGAGGTGGTCCATTTCCCTACAAGGGATGGACTTTACAGTGGAACACCGCCCTGGTACAGAACATGCCAATGCTGATGGTCTGTACCGATTCTTCTGCCTTAGTGATGAGAACTCCCATAAGGGTGGGTAGTTGCTCCCCACTTTCAGCTGGGGGGACACGTGTTAGACTTTTCATCCTTGGCGTGGTCTCCCTTAACATTTTGCCTCTGTTTCCCAGGTTGTTGATGTGTGCCCTTAATATTGTATTATTTCTGACTTAACTGAATTTTAAAAAAATCAACTAATCATCTATAACCCACTTTGATTTAATCTTGATTAAACTGTGCAGAGTGAAAAGTAAAATGTGCCATGAGAGAGTCCAAAAGCCATTTTATTTATCTGAATCACCCCAAAAACCATGAGGTATTTAAAGGGACTACTGGGATGTCTATAGATCATGACACTAAGGTAGTGGTTCCCAAACGTTTCCGACCGAGGCTCCCTTCACCTATATTGGCCATTGCCCGCGGCTCCCCATTATGTTCCTTTTTTTCTTCGAGTGGGCGATGTAAGCCCAACCTCAGGAGTACTTCAATTTTACTCCCTGCAAATAATTGGGATGAAGGCAATGAAGGTATTATCTCATATTGGTAACAAAATAAAAATACAAGTTTTTTACTTTAAGAATTTGTTTTAATTCAGTTAAGTCAGAAACAATACAATATTAAGGGCCAAAAATATATCCATTAATTAGCAACCTTTTTTGAACACATGTAAGATTAACCACACAACAAAGTTCTGTAAAAAATGTTTTTTTAATTAACAAGAAAAAACAGTGAGTCTGAATGTAAACAAAATAGAAAGGCCTACATTAGTTTGGAAAATCCTAGAGAGATGGATGTGCTTGTTTTTCTTTACAAAGCTCCTCAAATCTTGGTGTTATTTTTTAGATCGCAACACGCATTTCTTTTTCAAGGTGAATTTTTGCCCTATATTTTGACTTTATCACCTCAACTGCTGAGAAACCAGCTTCACAAAGGTAGGAAGTAGCAAACAGGCTCAAAACACGCAGGACAATCTTGCTAATCACTGAGTATTCTTCTTGAGTTTGGCACCAAAACTCAAGCAGTAACAGAGACTGGAATTGTACTTTCAATGTTGAGTCACTTGAAATGTCAATGAGCTGTTCTGCTTCCTCGTTATTGAAATGCTGAGGTATCTCAGCATTGAAGGGGACTCTCACCCATTTTATTGGCTCCACTTCATCCTCTGGAAAATATTTCTGAAGGTAAAAATACAGTTGTGACAAATACAGAACAAAAACTGTCCTCAGTTCCTCCTTTAATGCGATCTCATTGTCTCGCAGAAACATGTCCAATGAAGGAAACCATTTATAGTCTCCTTTGCTTACACTGCCTTTCCAAAGGATTACTTTTTTCGTAAAACCTGAAACTTTGTCTGAGAGCTGCAAGGTGTTAGTATTATTACTTTGCAAAGACTTGCTCAGCACGTTCAGTTTTTCAAAACGATCCAAAGGCAATTGTATTAGAAAGTCTGCATCAATAAATTTGTCGGTAAAACAATGTTCATCATCATGTAGATATGAGTGTATTTCATTCCTAAGGTCATACACTCTAAGTAGGGAGTTACCGAGAGACAGCCATCGAGAACTGCTGTAGAACAAGAGGCATGAGTGTTCGGCACCCATGTCTTCACACAGGTTTTATGACTTTGGTGATTATTTTCAGAATATTATGCAGTTCTTCACTGAGGTTTCCTGCTGCTAGTGCTTCTCTGTGTATTATACAGTGTGTCCAAACAGCATTAGGTGCCTTAGACCGTATGCAAGCTTGAAGTCCTTGGTAGCATCCTGCCATTGAACGACCCCCTTCTGTACAAACTCCAACACATCTCTCCCAGTCAATCTGATTCTGTACCATAAAATCATCCACAACCGCAAACAAGTCTTGACCGGTAGTTCTACCTTTAATTTCCTTACAGAACAACAAATCCTCAACTATTTTGTTTTCATTAACAAACCTGACATAGCAAATAAGATGGGTGTCTTTTTGGTTGTCTGTTGCTTCGTCCAATTGGAGTGCCACGTCTTTGCCTTTTAAGTTACAGATGAGCTGATCGTTAATATTGTCAGCCATATAATTTATCCTCCGGCTGATTATTAGAAAGAGGCACTTTGAGCAGCTGTTTACCAGCATCTTCGCCGAGCATAATGGCTACCATATCAACAGCAGCAGGGAAAATCAACTCTTCTGCAATTGTGTGTGGTTTTTTACACTGTGCAACACAATAGGTCACTTTATAAGAAGACAAGAGGGCGTTACTATTAACTTTGGCTTGTTTTGAGAAAGTGGTCTTTTGTAATTTGGCTTCTGTTAGTTTTCTTTGGAAACATTCCCTTGGCATTCCAACCACATTTGGGTGAAGACTTTCAAGATGACGCTTTAGTTTACTTGGAGGCATGGATTCTAAAGCCAAAACTTTTAAACAGATTACACAATGAGGACGCTCCTCATTATTAACCTGTACACATGTGAAACCATAATCTAGATACCTGTCATCATACTTTCTGTACCTGGTTTTTCACTTCCCGTCCTCTTTTTTCTCTGAAGAACCTGAGACTTCACTTTGCTCAGACAAACTTGAACTCAGTATTAAAAATCACTTCATTGTCAATCATAAAGATGCCAATCACTGCAGACGTAGAAGAGAAGAGAAGGAAGGGAAGAAATGAGTCAACCAAACAAAGCTATTAAATAAAGGCCCTTCTGTTTGTTAAGTTCCTTGTCTTCTTTTCTTTTCCTTAGCTCAGGCTGGTATCTCCAGGCTTCTTCTGGGTTTCATCCACAGTCCCCTCTGAATAATAAGCCTTAAGTTAAGGATAGAGCATCCAGGTAAGTGTAAGAAAAGCTAAAGTTATTCTCTTTCTATTCTACTGTTATTTTAGTAGCACATGATGATGGTGACCACTGTGACTTCATTGATATCAAAGACAAAAAGAGCATTCCTTTCTTTAATGAAATTGGAGATCAGAAAATTTGTTCAAAGGATGAAGGAAGCCAATTTGTAGCTGCTAATGCATACATCAGACTATTATTTGAAATGGAAAATATCACACTTCAACCATTCCTGGTCCCATCCAATGAGATATCAATTTTTTTCATCAACATCAACAGTTATAATGGATTATGTTTTAGCTATCTGTGCAATTCTCTGAAAAAATCAACTAATACCTTTTGTGCTTTTTTAGCCAAGATGAATGAAAAATGTAGGTTGCCATAACATTTGCTGCTTAGAATAGTTTTCGTCATTTTTCTGGCATAATCGTGAAAACAATCAACAGTAGTGCAAGAGATACAGAAAAAGGAGAGTTCACATGCCCACAGGACTAAGAATAGAAATAATAGAAATACATAAAAACAAAATGGCACAGGGAAACTTTGCTGATTTTCAGCGCTATGGCTGCAACCAACAACACAGGAGACATGAGTGACTCTAGCTCAGTTCATAAATTAAAAGCTGGGTAGGAACCACTTCACATACCTGCACGTACTTCAATGAAGTAATCTTTAGGTACCAATGTGTTCTTTGAATGATGGATCCAGTTTTGGCAACAGCAAGTGATTCGCCACAGATTGATGGACTGCCTGGAATGCCTGGTTCACTGGGTTCGGCTGGTGCAATGGATTGGCTTTTCCACAGGAGTATGCTTCTTCCCTACACAGATTCAAAAGCGATAAGACTTATTATTACTGTTTTTTCTTTTACCAACCTTACCACAGGCATCAATTTTTGTTAATTCAGTGTGTCATCCAAATAATGATCTATATATGTTTCAAATAGCAAATATGACCTAAAATTATTTTTAATGTATGTTACAGCTGCATTAATGCTATGTACTGTTATGTGACTATAATTGAAGTGAAAACAACAAAGTGATGGACAAAATGCTTGAAATAAACACTTGGGGCTCACCTTTGGAGCACACATTCTGCCTTCAATCTGGAAACTTTCTCCTCTAACACTACTTAACAGTACTTGATCATTCACCAGTGCTTATTTTTAGCTTGTTTCCGTTGCAGAGCACCAGCACTTATTTTTGAGGGCCAGCACTTATTTTTCTGCCTCAAGCATTTACTGCAAGCAAAAGACACATATGGGAAAGACTGAGGAAGAGAAAACGAAATAGTGTCACAATGGGAGAAAACAGAAAGCTGCAAGAGTGAGCTGAAGGGGAACGAAGTGGTTTTAAAATCATTGAAGAGGCCTAAGATGGCTTGAGTATTACACTGCCTCAGTTTTCCGTTTTCGAACATTTAAGTGCAGCAGCCACATGTTTAGGAGGAGGGCTTTGGGCACCGGCACATTTTTATTTACAAATTAAGCATTGTCGTTCACACTCCCACCCTGCAGTTCCTCTTTGTGCATCTTCCAGGTACTATATATGAAGAGGTACATTTCCAGACTGGCCTATCCCACTATGCCTCAGATGTCAGTAGTTTGTAAGTCTGGCTGATGGAAGGTTCATTGCTCTTGTAGAACACTGACACACGCACCAGCTTCTGTTTTAACATTATGGGCCTTATGGTACACAGAGTACCTTTCTGCTTTTTCCACTTACACAGGTCATACCAGAACCATGTTTTGGACCACACTCATGGTCCCCTGCTGTGACTAAATGTGTTTCTTATCCTCAGGTGGACTCACTTCTAGGAAAGACTATTACGGTAGTGTAATGTTTATTTGTGTGCTATGGTATGAATTAATAAATTAATAGCCAATTGCTAGGCAAGGTTCTCGCCTCCCGTTTAAATTAGATAATGGGGTACTGATACAGCCAGACCAAAACGGTTTCACACAGGGTAGGTGGGCTGCTTGGAATTTCCAATGCCTGGCAGGTGTGCACACAGCAGTGACAACCACAATTCAGAAACTGGCAGTGGTGTCACTAGACACCGAGAAAGCATTTGAAATAGTCACATGTCACTAACCGAAACACTCAAACAATGACCTTCAGACCAAAGTTCATAAAAACGATTGTCTGATTATACACCAGGCTGCAGGTGAGGGTCTGCAGTAATGACGGTCTTGGAGGAGTGGAAGCTAGGCAGAAGAATTGGACAGGGCTGCCCTGTCACCTCTGCTGTTCACGTTCGTGATAGAGGCCTTTGCATGTATGTTGCTAATATACCTTTTGGGTGCATTGAGTGGCATAGCAGGAGAGCAACTCCATGACCTGGGCATACCCTGGGAGCTCGCATCATTTAGATATCTAGGAACACAAGTAAAAGATCACCGGTACCAGTGGGCGATGTTAAATCCAGCCAAACATTTATCAGACATACAACACAAGATAGATTATTGGATATTCCTCCCCCGTCCATGATGGGCAGAATAGACATAGCAAAAATGCTGGTGCTTCCCAGATGCGTAAACCTATTTTAATGTTGTATGTTTTCAATCCCTCTCGATTTACTCACAAAACCTCAATCAGCTTTGAGTGGCTTCATCTGGGAAAAGTGGAGCAGATTTCAATTGGAAAGGCTGCAATGCACCTATGGAGAATGTGGACTTTGGGTCACATTCATTAAAACCGCAATCAGCAACAGTGGATTCTGCATTATACACTTCAACTTTGTTCACCATACATATACAACCCCTGCCATGCCGCATAAACTAGATTACACAAAGTCATTCCTCTGCCCCAGATGAGGTTATGATTGGGAAACGTACCACCACTTAACATAGACATGCAGCAAAACCCAGCAAGAGCAGTTAGGCCGGGAACAGAAGCCCTAGTTTAGAAATTCTAAAAACAAAAAGAATTACCTGATTATTAAAAAATTAGCCAAAATTCGACAATGTGTGCACCTTAATGAGGATCGCACGGCTAGCAATAACACCCCAGTGCTCTCTTCTGAATTGCTGCAAGCCTGGCAACGCCAAAGGTTCTAAAAACGTAATCACGCTGCTGGGTGAAACCATGCTGCAGACGGCAAGACGTTGACAGGTGGGGATCATGTAACTCCCCCACATGAAATGGTATAATCACGAGTTACTCAGCCGTAAAATAATTTTTACCTCGCAGCGTAACATAAGCTACTGCGAGCATTCTTCTTTTTTTAAATGTGTATGTCATGTTTTCAAAACTGCGCGCGGCGCCGCAGGCAACTTCTACTGGCACACCGGAGTGCCGCAGCGCACAATTTTGGAACCACTGCACTAAGGGGTTGATTTATGAAAAGTTAGCACCACCTTTACATTATTTTTTGACGCAAAAGCGGCGTAAACTTACAAAATATAATTGTAGTTTGTAAGTGTGCGCCGCTTTTGTGTAAAAAAAGTGACTCAAATGTGGCGCAAAAAAAGGATACATATGGGCCTAAGTTCTGTTTTAGCATATAATTCTCAAGGCACAATCATTAAAACATTTGCACCAGGTCCTGGGCAGGATCTAGATTACTTCAGATCCTACAGAGTAGGTTGGGTTGCAATTTGTCAAGGGTTGAGTGCTGAAATGGTATGTTGACTACCCTTCTAGATTGCCAAAGGAAAAGGCCACTCCTCCCAGTAGCCAGGATGCTACTTTGCACAGAATAATATACATGAGATATTTCTCCTCTGGAGGGTCACAGTCTGGGGGAAAGCTCCTGAACAGGGGGAAAACATCTTCTTTGCCAATCTTAGCAAATCTTAATTACCAATGAAGACAGCTTTGTTGAAAATATAAAGACACCAGCAGGAGAAAATATAAGGTGCAAGCGTTCATAGCAAATGGGCTTGGAGCATGATGAAAAATGAAGGAACGGAATGCATTGAAAGCAAAGTCCATTCCAAACACTGCGTTATAGATGCTTGAAATAGTGACTGGCATCCTAACAAGAAACACTGCTATGTTTTGGATAAGGTAACACCAGTATCGTCCACTGCACTGACCACCCATCTTGAGAAGGGCATTATATGAGGTTTGGTTATTCCACCTCTGAAAATTCATGTTATTCACTCCACCTCAAAGACGAAGACAGAGTTTAACATCCAATTTACCATCCAACACCTCTGGGTCAACATGGACAAGAAATCTGTGGACCATCTCCAGCGGCGAGGGAGCTCTCTGTCTGATTGAACATGGTGTTCTGCAATGTGCTGATGTTAAATGAATAAGAAACGTCATTCTCTTCCGAATCTACATAACCTCAGCTGAGGTTGAAATAAAGTCTTCCACATGAATGTAACATACTCTTCTCAAATAGCACTCCAGCCACTTTATATGAGTTCCTTAAGCTATGCATTTAAAGTGTACACTCACTCAGTTAAGGGTAGCTGCTTCTCTCTGACACCAGACTTGGCATATGGGGATTGGTGGTATCTTGTGAATGGGCTATGTGCACTGGCATTTTTACTTGTAGTCCTGGAGGGGAACTGTCCTACTTGTCACACCTATATGATCAGTCCTAAATGGCATAGGTGTTTGTCTTCCTGACGGTGTGATCTTTGCAGTGCATTAATTTTTTGTGTGTACAATGCTTGTGGGGCCAGGATACCTTTTGTAGGATGACTGATGACCACTAAGAGACCGTGTTTGAGTCAATACAAAAAGATAATTTCTGCAAAATGTATGTTAATACTCTAAAACCCAGGGGACATGACTGCATATATAAGGGATTTATTCTTGTCTAACGTCCCGAAACTGTAGCTACCTGGTGGTCTGGGAGAGAATCACCATTTCTGCCCTTTTACGTTAATTTTTCCTTCCCTGACGTCCTTCCCTTCCTTTGTTCCTTTTTTTTGTTTTGGTAGGCAGCTAGCAGTGTGGCAAACGTGGGTCTGGCTTGTTAACACAGTTTATTGTGATTGGTTCTGACAAGCTGGAACAACTCCTGGCTGACTTAAAACTAATATAATAGAGAAGCTAACATAAATATTCGCTTCCTTGACGTTGTAGTTAGATTTCCGATTTTAAAAGAAGCTGACGTGACCAAGTACATTCTATTCATCTGGACTGCAGGAGGTGGTGCTGTCTTCAAAAGTGTCTAGTGAAAATAATGTGGGAAAAAGTAGAATTAAAAAAGTTTTTTAAATATTGTCTTCTGAAAAAAATGCATGAGAAATGGTTGTGGCCACAAAACAAACATAAAAAATGTGTTACCTTATAGGGCAAAGGTAAGTATTCTAGGACAAGGGGCAAGCGACTATTCTCTTGCTGAAATAGAGAGGAGCATTTCCAGTGAGGTATAGTAGGAGGGGGAAATAGTACAGTTTTTTTTATAGGATTCAAAGATGGAAAATGTTAGAATTCAGGGATTATTAAGGGGTAGTGGGGTAGCATAAAGGGATAGTATGACTTTTTTTAGGGTTCAGCGAAGGGTAACAATAAGGAGAAGTAAGGGATTTTTATGCTTAGAGAAGGGCCTTGTTAACGATTAATAAGGAGTTTTTAGGGTTCAGGGAACCGTAACATTTAGCAATAGATTGGGGTTTTAATGATTCAAGGAAGGAACATGTTAAGGACATATTAAGGAGTAATAAGAGATTATCAGAGTACAGTTAGATAAATGTAAAAAATGAATGCAATTCGAACACCATTTAAAATTTTAAGATTCTTGGAATTGTCATTAGTAAGAACGAAGGACACAACATTATTCCATCTAGGGTTTCAACTCATCTTTACTATTGTCAACATTTTTAAAGCTGACTTTATTACATACAATGTCTACAAATGCAGAGAGAGACGCTCTTCTAAGGAAAAGATCACACAGTTGTACTTCTTTTTGATTGGGACAAAGCCTAAGACACTGTTAGAAGTATGAGCACAATACCCTGCTCAGAAGTATGAGAAGCTGAACTATCCGGAGAGAAAGGGAGAGTAGCATGCTCTGACCAAGAGTGAAAAGAACAAGGGCCAGTTAAGGTAAGCCTTCTTGGAGGTTGTTGCCGAGGAGCCACAAGGCCTCTCAGCTTTCATGAACTCCTATCTACTTTTTAACACCAGGAAGTTTAGTCTGCTCTTTTTACAACTCATGATGATACCTACAAACAATTGGCCCTAACAGACGATACACGGGATATAGCAAATAAATTTTCATATCCAGACTCTACACCAGTAGTCAAATAACCTCAGCTCAAAGGAGTGCTCTGCTTATCTTCAAACTAAGAGGGAATGAGGCTAAAGAATGCAAACAATGCAGCACTCTTAGCCCAAGTAATGAATTTATTGAAGAACTTCCCAGGGTTCAAACAAACGTTTACAAAAATATTAAAGTGAGCATTTAACTTGAAAGCAGCAAAACCTGTGCAGCTACTAAAATAATCACAGCAGTAGAATAATAATAATCAGAAGAAATAATGCAATATATCAACAATGAATATGTATGCAGTGAATATATATATATATACATATATATATATATATATGCATGCACACAGTAAAGCTAGATAATTAAGAATTAAAAATGCATCACCATTGGGTTGAAATCCAACATCATACTTGTCTTTGCCAATGTCAAGCTGTGCAACCTTGGACAGCTGAGTTCGGAGAAATTTTCTCCAATGAGACTCTTCTGACCAAAGCATCCACCCTCAGAAATGAGCTCCTTCTACCTCAGCACCAAGGTTCCCCATCTTATGTACTTTAAACAAACTTAAAAGGAAGGTTCTGGTAACCTCCCTCCCTTAGAGTGAGTTGTGAAATTCAAGCACTGGCTGTAATTGGTCAGTGTTGAAAACACACACAAAAGGATTGGCCAGATCCCAAGGTACATTTCCAGGATGTTGCCATACCCTTTTCTACTATAAACATTCTCAACCTGGTACATGCTTATCAGCATTGCATCCCCCATGTTATGTATGTTCCCTTCACTGGTGAGAAAAGTGAAAACACGTTCAATGTAGGGAACAAGCTGTGCATGGAAAAATACCTGCACCACTAATGTGACGGCATTTGAAGCTAAGCTAAACACAAACATGGAGTCAGTGGTCAAGATGGAATTGGTAGATCAGTATGGTAGACCATTATTTCATGACAGATAAAAACTCTTTTAGAAAAGGGGGAGAATGTATACATATTACAGCACAAAAAACAATACTTAATTGAATTGAGTACCAAACTGTATTAACTCAGAATATATCCATAAACATGTCCCTCATCATAACGTTGCTCCAAGGGTGTAAATTAGAAAGTGCCTGGGAAAAACGTTCTTGTGCATATGTGAAAATAATTAAGAGAAAGTGGATTAAGCCATCTAGAAACTCAGTTCCAGGATCTCAAATTCACTGACCTGGCCAGCTTTGCACCTGGTTCTGCAGAGTTACTAAGTTAGGGGTCATACACATCATGCACATATGGACACATTCATTTTCAATGTCTAGTATCTATGCTACATTGACAGTGTGAAGATAATCAAACTGTAATAATACTTGATGACCACAAAGGTTTCCAAGACTATTACATTGCTTTCCTTTAGGTAAACACGGGCTGTAGGACTCAAAGTGATGGAAAATGCAGTGACTAGCATCTAAATGCTGTAATTACAATTTAGATATTATCTCAGCTTCAGAAGGTGCAAATATTTATTTCTGTATGTTTAGCACTTGCATCATGCAAATCAACCGATGCTTTCCTATTGTTTCCTGTGATTTGTTACCTCATTTTAAATAATTAAATAAAAAATCTCAATGAGTCTTTGTTTGTGATGCACAATCACAATAATAGTTCAACATTACAGAAGAACATCCTCCAGTTAGAGAAATCACAGATGGTTTCTGCCTCATTTAACAATGTGGGATTGATGAACGAAGATTCAATACATTTCTAAGTTCATTTATACAAATTTTGTCCAAGTCATTAATAGATTTTTCTAAGAGCACAATTGCTGCGTACAGTAAGATAGGACTACAGGGACATGATAAAAAATTGAAGTCCAGGGCTTTGAGTGGTTGGTCCTGTCCTACATGAACATGATTTTTTGCTTCTTTTCTTTCAGACGATATTTGTTGAGATATTTGTCAAGACTGAGAGCGATACTGAGGATTTGATGACTACTGTTAGAAATTGGGATTCTGGTTGGCAGAGGTATGCACCCAGTTCAAGCAGGAACCACAATCCTAGACAGGGTAACTCAGATACATACCACAAATTGTCCGTACTCACCGTCCTGTAGTTTCGCACAGAGCAGAAAGGCTTAACTTAAGAGGCAATGAGTACAGTATTTGTGCAACACTTCAAACAGTAAAACAGTGAAAATACCACACTAAAAATAACGTACACCAAGTTAGAAAAATAGATCTTAATGTAATAAACACAAGACCAAAATGACAAAAATCCAATACGTAGAAGTTGAGATGAGAATTTTTAAGGGATATCTGCAATTACACTGCTTAAAAGATTAAAGCGACAACTGGGTCTATCTGGCTGCACTGGACTGTTGTTAATCCAAAGTTCATGTCAACCAAAGTGGAGCGCGGCAAGCTACAGGGACCATCCTTGTCCTGCTGAAACAGTACCTTGTGATGGAGGGGATTGCGTCACATCAACGATCCGATGCAAGGAGTAGTGGAAATGATGCAAAGTGTTGGTGCTAATCCGCACAGTCAAGGGATGCATTATTGTCGAGCTGCGCAGCCATCGATCCTTGAGTAGTGGTGCGGAGTCAAACCCTTGGTGATGAAGGCGATGCATTGTTGTTGAGCCACGAAGCCGGCGATGCAAAGGTGATGCACTGGGGCTGATGGTGTTGCGTTGGTTCTGAGCCACGCAGTCGGCGATGCAAAGTCCGCATCCTCAGCGACAGCAGAGATGTGTTGGCAGCGAGGAGAGATGTGACGGCACCGATTAGAGCAGTGACAGCGAAGCATGGATTTTCATAGAACACATTTGCAGAATCCACTTCCAAGGGCCAAGAACTGGATTGGCACCACATGGCAGGGTAGGAATCACAGTTGGCAGATGCCTGAAGCTGTGGCAGAGATATGTTAAGTATTTGATTTCCCTGAGACTTCAAAACAGGAAGCAAGCCAGCAAGCCCTTGGAGTCACTTTGGTTCTGTGGATGAAGAGATTCTGGTCCAATCCTTCTCACTCCCATGCAAGGAGAGCAGTAGGCAGCAAGACAGGCACAGCAAAGCAGGAGTCCAGCAAATTCCAGCAGAGTTCCAAAGAGTGACAGTCCCAATAGCAGCACAACAGTCCTTCTGCCTGGCTGAATGTTCTCAGGTCCAGAAGTGTACTAATTTGGTGGGGTTTGGATTCCAGTACTTTACCCAGTTGTGCTTTTGAAGTGGGGGAAACTTCAAAGAGAGGCTTTGAAGTCCACAAAGTCTCTGCCCTTCCATCTCTGGTTCCAGACACACTACAGGAGGTTATGCTACCCTTTGTGAGGGCTCAGAACCCAACCTTTTCACGTGTAAGTATCAGCTCGCCCCTCCTATCCTGCCCAGGATGGCCCATCAAGATGGTAATGGCCCATCCGGCTGTGGAAGGCCCATCAGGAACCCCTATGCTTCCTTTGTGTGTGGCTATCTGGAAGGAATACACAAGAACCCATCTGTCACCTACCCAGATGTGTATTCAGAGACAGACAGAGGCAGAGAATGGTTAAAGTAAGAACATGCTAACTTTCTAAAAGTGGCATTTTCAGACTTGCAACTTAAACTCCAACTTCACCATCAGTTATGATTTTACATTTTGAGTCGAGAGACTCCAAACTCGAAATATCTATCAGGTCCCAACTAGAAATTGCACTTATAAAATGTAATACAGCAATCCCAATGTTAACCTGTGGGTGAGGTAGGCCTTGCAGTTCAAACAATTTTCATTACCTGGACATGTAAAACTTAAAACTTAAACATACATGCCCAACATTTTACATACACCGCACCCTGCACAATGGGCTGCAGAGGGCCTACCATAGGGGTGACATTTATGTATTAAAAGGAAAGGTTGGGCCTAGCAAGTCTGTTTCTTTGCCAGGTCAACATGGCAATTGAAAATGGAACCATGGGCTTCTGAAGTGGGTGGCACAATCAGTGCTGCAGGCCCATCAGAAGCATTTAATTCATAGGCCCTGGACACGTTTATTGCACTTTAGTAGGGACTTACATGTAAGTTAAATATGCCAATTGTAGATAAGCCAATGTTAACATGTTTTATGGAAAGAGCATATGCTCTTTAGCATTGGTCAGCAGTGGTAAAGTGCCCGAATCCTAAAGCCAGCAAAAGCAAAGTCAGCAAAACAGAAGGTCAGAATGTAAAAAGCCAGGGAGCACCACACCGAGGATGCCATGTCTAACAATAACTGCTAAGTATCCATGCTTGTAGTTGTAATTATACTAGAAAGGACTTTTGCTAAAGATGTAAAACCTTCCGCTATAGTCTTATCAATACTTGTGGGTTTTTCATACCTGTGAAATTCGTTGGTATAAGAATCCATATTAAATGTCTCCTGAGACCAGGCACATTGAGCTTAGAGCACCTTTGTTAGTACAAGAGGAGGTTATGGATATTATTGAATTCACATTTTCAATAAGTCCCCTGGACTCGCTGGCATTATCATCTGCATTGTTATCAGACTAGACTTCTATGGTAGACCCTGCAGGGCATTTTTTCATAGCTTTCACACAGCGAAGCACAACAAGCCACCTTGATACACTGCACTGCATAAAAAGGGAAAGGGCAGGAATACTTTGTATGTAACATAATACAGCATATTTCTGCTCTTTTCTTGCACTGGCACCCTTTTAGCTGCCCATCGCCAATGCATGCAATTTTGCGCTGTGGTGCAAGGGTGCCCCATTGTGGGCAGGATTGTTTTTGTGAAGGAAGGGACACCTTCCTGCGCAAAAACAATCCTCTGAGGCCTTTTCCTCTTTCCATGTGCAGACCTCGGCACTCATAGAAAGAGGAAAAAACAAGGAGAAAGATAGATTTCTACTTCTTAAGCCTCCCATGGGAAGACGTAGCATTCTGACACATTCTCAGGTTTACCAATGTTGGTTAATTTTTAGAATGCACCAAAATCCAACAGTAGATCATGGGAACACCCACACTCCACCCATGGTACTCCTCCCTGGGGCAGAGTAATGCAACACAATGATTTGCACTGCATTGTGTTACTCTGGATTTATCATGCAAGGTGGTCTTGTGTAGATTGATAGATTCGACTTAAGTTTTGCATCACCTTTGCACCCTCTTGAATGGCACAAGGGCGCTGCAAAACCTGCATAAATGTGCCCCAGAACCCTTATTTTTTAAAACCTCCTCTTTTTGGTTGAATATAGGGAAAACGGTTACTTCAGTTTTACTACCAGTATTGTCTACTGGAGTACTGATAGAATTCAAAAGGTTTGATTGTTTATTTAATTTCCTTAATTCATTTTCAAGTTCAGATGTATCATGCCCCCCAGTTTGATGTTGGTGCTGATGATCGGATTTGACTGTTTTGACTTTTCTGATAACAGTTGCAAAAGACCGACTATATTATCCAGTCTTATCAAAATAGGGGTATGTTTCTAAGATTCCAGCTTTTCCAAGGATTTTTGATTTTTTTAAATGTTCTCCTGGGGACTGGTCACAAAATATAACTTATTTTTCAAATCTTTCAGTAAAGATATTTTTTTCACTGCAACTGATTGATTGACTATTGTGTCAGCCATTTTGGTCAGAATTGCTGTGATTGCCCCCATTGCCTGTAGGACTGGATAGACCAAACAAATTAATGTCTGATGCGTATTCCTATTTAATGCTGAGATATTTGTTCTATTATTCGTTTTATTCCAGGATGAATTTGATAAATTGGATACTGTTTCTTTGACTGGGATCTCCTTAAAAACGTTCCATCTCTTGTAACAGGCTTGATTTGTTCAATGAATTTAAAAAGTGTAACTTCCTAAAGATTTACTCCATGTCACTGACTGTATTTGAGTCTGATATTGTGTCCTATTATCCAGGTATTCCAATTCTCCAGATATTTCCAATGGTGGATCAACACTATAAATAGATTCGGGCTCTGAGTGGAAATTGCAGGCGAATTAATGTTTGTTTTCTGGTATGATACTGATTGTAGCTGTTCTAATTAATTTGAAATATGAAAATCAGATACAAGTAGATCCTACTTCAGGGGAGCCAGTGACAGATGAAAGAGGGTCTGCAATTACTGGAGAATTCATCAGGACTGAATCTGTTGAGTGTATTGACCCAACAATCACTGATGAGATGCCCCCTTTCTGGAAAAAGTCCTTGATTAAAATGTGTTTATTCCCAATTCCACCAGATTATGTTAATTTAGCTGTGAAGGGCCAGGGAGATCTGAGGTGTTGGAGTTGTGATCACACCCTTCATGGTATTCCCTGATGACGTAAGTTACATTGGTGACATTGATAATATTGATGGTGTTGTATTTCCCTTATTTGCCATTGTGTTTTACAGTCTGATTTTCAGATCAAATTTATATCAGTAGGAAAGGCTCCAAAGGCTCTAAAAAGAGTGTAAGGAAGCATAATCAAGCTGTTGCCAAACATGTGAAAGGAGAGACAGATCGTGGCAATACCTATCAGTATAACAACCAACCAGCACTTTGGATCCAGCTGCTCATTTAGGTCAAGAGAGAGAACTATCCGAAACCACTACTGGCCCCTTTTTCACACAGCAGCTACAACTACAACCTCCTTTTGTGTACCACTCTATCTTCTCTCAGAAATCTACAACTCTGCCCACTCCACTCCCCACAATTTCCTCATACATACCTTTGGTTAGAAAATCTGCCTCACTATACTGTACTGTAACCTCAACAGTTGCCCTTGCCTATGAGGACAGCAAGCAGTTGCTCTCTGAATAGCTGACTTCTCTGCACTCTGGGGCCCGCCCAAGGCATGGTGCCTCTCAGCATCAGGAAATTATAACCTGGTCAGACAAGCTCACATGGAGGATGAGGGACAAAGAAGCATGAAGACACAAATGCACAACCAAGGCACAGGGCACACTTGACCACACTCTGTTAAAAGAGATGAGAATTCTGGAGGGTGGAGGGCAGAGGGGGACTAGGAATGGCCAGCAGTTGTAGTAATCCCTGAATACAGCAAAAAAGACCGTATGGTAGCAAGGAATAGATACAAAAACTCAGGATACTGAGAACTTGCTGGACAAACTAGCTTGGATGCCAGAGTCACTGGGACAAGCACATATGCACTCTTGACAGACACACAGGCCCGAGCCAGGCAGCACAAGAGGTCCTAAGACGGGAAAGAACAAAAATAGAATATGAGAATGCAAAGAAAGAGAGGAGGAAAAAGAGGATTTATGAATAAAAAGAAAACAAGAAATATGAAACTAAAGTGAAAATACATAAAATGGACAATGGTCATAGAGGATAAACATGGAGAGAAACAGATGGCAAAGAAAGAAAAAGATGTTGAAGAATGTCAAAACAGAAAACAATGGAAAAGAAAGAAAATGGTGACAAAGTAAGACAGAAGGGAAGAAAAAGAAAAAAGGAAGTGTTAACACCGTAATACAAAGTAAGGTCAGATTTAGAAGAACTGCAAAAGGTAGATTAAAAAGTAAGCAAGAAAGAAGAAAGAAAAAAGTGAGTGAAAGTGAAAAGAATACAAAGCAAAAAAGTGATTGAGAATAAAACTAATACAGAGAGACAGGCTGAGGAAAACAAATATGGAAAGGTAAGTATCCAATTATGCATCTGCAGAGCTCCCAATCCTTGATTCTTTGATGGCAGCCTGGGACATCACCAAACTTAAGTCCAGAAAATGGACACACTGTTAAATGAAGTTGATTTTGAAAGATTCATGAAGTGCTTAGTTGTTGATTATTTCACAGTCAGTCTATTGTGGCCCTAGGTAAGTGACATAGCTGGCTATTTTATGATCACCATCATGAAGCACTGTGCCTGTGCTCATGGAATATCAAATTACAAGTATTCCCAAGCAAATGTCCACCAAAGTTCACGTTTGGCCAGGTATGCTAAAATTGATAACAATGAGCGAAGTATCTACAACCAAACAAACATTATGAAGTGACTAGAATGGGAGAAATTGCAAAAACTCAAATGAAACCATACTCAGACAGAAAATGCTAAGTGATCAACCTCAAAGCAGTCAGGGTGAATGGTCCTGGTGTGCCAGCGACAAACACAAAATCAAATCAGTCTTTCTAAAACAAGGCTAACTGAGATGAAAGAGATTTGTGATTATTTTTTCTTTGTTTTTATTTTTTACTGAGCAGGATAAAAAATGAGAAATGACATCAGGAAAATGAAGAATTTGAAAAGAAATATCTTCTACATTGTTGGACACAGCAAAATAGCAAGAAAGTTAAATAAAGTGCATAAAAGTTTTACTAATAAACACATTTTTCAGCAGCAGCATTAGCGCTAAAGTGCAAATTAACCTCTTGTATTGACAACCTTTCAGCAAATATATTCCAGTGCGTACGTGCGTACAAATATTACTGACTTTCATCAACCTCCCTGCTCACAAAATAGGTCCAGTACTTAAAGTGCATGCATGCTATTAAAGTACAATCAGATGTCTCAAACTGGCCACCTAACTCAACAATAAGATAGATCAAGGGAGAGGTGAAAATTTAACTAATAAGATCACCAACCTTATTTATGCTTCAACCAAATGTGAGAATGGGTGAGGCAGCAGGCGAAGCCCACATGGCTTGCTGCTAGGATCCGCTCCTGTGATCCCTCCTCCTCACGTGTGTTATACGTGAGCCTGATGAGCCGGATGAGGTAGGGAACACTGCTCGAGTGCGGATGTCTGCAATACCCGTGATTGCAGGATATTTTTCCAGCTTTCCCTGCTCCAGAAGTTGAATTTTGATGCATTTTTTGACAAAACTTACTGCAGTGTCCCAAGAAGACAGGAGAGACGGGGGAGCTGGAGTTTTGAAAGACCAAGACTGGTACGAGCTGAATGGCTGGGTGGGTGGGAAGTGCCCACCTGAATCGAGAAAGTCGCTTAGGAGATAATAGACGATCCAGGTACAAGAAACTGACCAGCTCCCTATATTCCTATGTAAGGAACCGTCTGCACAATGGCAGAGGGATTGGTCTGAGGGATTTGGTGGGGCCTTGCAATATTAATATGAAGAAGCACCACATAAAGTTAATGGCTATCGGACAGACCATTTCTCCAGTAAAAAAAGCAAAGCAGCGGGCAGGACAAGGATGCCTGGTCTTGACAGCCTCCAGGAGTGTGGGCCAGCTAGATAGCAGTGATATAACTGAGACACATTCATCCTCTAGTCAAAAGACTAATTTGTCTTAATCAAGACAGCCACACCATCTAGCAGTGAGTGCTTCTCCAACTTTTCAACAGGTTACCGCCCCCAAACAGCGCAATCAATGTCTGAGTGTGTAGAAGGGAATAAACAAACAATCACAGCAGTACAAAAATCAAATAATGAAACAAGAGGTGTGAACACTGCTACATTCGGTGGTGCAGGTTCAGCGGCAAAGGCCGAGGAATACCCATTATTTCAGAAAGTAGTAAGCAACCAATTGAATAATGAGATGAAGCAAAAGCAACTGCTAAGTAAAGTGATTTTAAGCCCAGATATGGATGCTGGGCAGAGTGACAACGTAGTGGTAATAGATATTGATCACCAGGCAACGGTGTATTCGGGGGAAAAGATGTTATATACTGTGACTAATAGTTTAGGTGAGACTTCCTTAGTCACTGAGGGTCCGGAGGGCTGCAGGCAGAGATGAATCTGCAGACAGCAAAAAACAGAAGCACTTATTTTTACGGTGTGCTGCAAGTAGAGTTTTGTTCGCTGAGATCTGTGAATTAAGACGGCAGCAGGTACAGGAAATTGCAAAGTTACAACAATGATTGACTAGGATTGAGCAGCTAGTTAGATCAAGTACCAAAAAGGCTGCAAGCAGCTGAACAAAGGATTTCTGCCCTTGAAAGTTAAAGTGGGCTCCTGTGAGAAAGAGATGCTGGTTTAAGTATTTTTAATACTTAGAAAACAAAATGGAAGAAGTGGACAACCATGTGAGACGTTCAAAGCTCCAATTTACCAGGATTCCATAAGGAAGTGAATGCCGATGGTCAAGCCATAATGTAACACAGTTGATGGATTCTCTTATTAGGAAGCATATCTTAGTGGGCTGACCAGATGACCTGACAATCACGAAGGTGCACAGAGTCCCAATGCATTGGCCAGTAAATACAAAGTATCCAAGGGTAGTTTTAGTTAACTTTACAAACTATCGGATTAAAGAGGAGATTCTGAAGACAGCGATTAATAAAAAGTAATTCCCGTTATCAGACAACAATCATGTGAGAGTGTTCTCAGATCTATCAATAACAGCTACTTGACATTGAAAAGCTTTTCAAGGACTGGTTAAGGAGTTTAAGCTTGTGGGGGTACAAGCCTTATTATGTCAACAATTTATGTTGAAGGTATTGGTTAGTGATCAGTTTCATGTGTTGAGGCGGCACAAGTTTTCTTGTCCAAACTGTCAAGGTTTTGAATGTCATAAATGTGAATTATTGGGATGAGAAGTGAGGAAACAGTCTCTATGAGGCTCTATGAGGGTTATAGTTACAAATGAGCTGAGCTTTAGTAAGTGGTGAAGTTATGAGGGGGGTTCACAATAAATGCAAGGTGCAGTGCCAGGGCACCATTTGAGGGCAGGGAACCTTGGGGGAGGTGGTGAATCCCAGGATACAAGGATGGGATGGGGTAAGGGTGTGGTGGCTGTTGGGGGAGGGTAGCAGTCAAAAAGTATTGGTTAAGAGTGAGTCTGGAACAGTTGAAGTTTAAGTCATAGTCAATTGTGAATGTGAATACTAAGTTGTTGAGTAAGTGGTAAAGCCTGGATTTTGTGATAAAAGGAAATGCAGAGGTTAAAGGAAAAAAGTGAGCAATGCAATATGTTAAAATTATTATGTGCAATGTGAATGGATTGTGAAATAGGTGTAAATCAAGAGCATTGATGAAGTGACTCTTTTCATTCAGCCCTGATGTTATTTATTTTCAGGAAATACATTTTAAGAGCAAGACCCTGAAATTGCTTTTACCATGAAGATTTTCACATGCTTATTTCACCTCGGCTGGGGAGGCAATGAGATGGGTAGCAATTGTGTTTACAGACTCCGTGGAATGGCAAATAAAAGATGGAGAGAGGGACAACAATGCAAAAGGATGATTGATGAAGTATTGAAACATTACAACTGCACAACTGGATTCAAGCTAGCCTGGCAAATGAGGGATGATAGCCCAAAACGAGTCTCAGGATGCTTGTTTCTGGTACAGGGAGGACCTGGCTTGACAGCTAGGGCTGGACTGTTCCCATGGGGAGCAGGGTCAAGACTGATTTGCATATGGCTGGGTCAAAACTGGGTGTTGTGCCTGCAAACCTGGATGTGCTCCAGTAAAGAACTCTTAAAACCAACCATCTTACTTTGCAGGGACCCCATAAGAATGTTTTACAGATACTAATGCTTGTTTACAAAGACCAATGCTTCTCGAAACCAATGCTTGTTTAGCACACTTGTTGCTCAAGGTTCTAGCATTCCTATGATTCAGACTGGGAGCAGGCAGCAGGTTTTTAAACCACACCTGGCCTGAGTGAATTGCTTGCTGTACAGGTCACTGGCTGCAGAGAAGGAGTGTCTGCTTCTCTACGTTTGATCTTTGTGTTCAGTCCTGTATCCTGGATGCCGCTTCTGGGGAGTTGAACAGATCGAGAGAATTGACTACTAAAAAGGCGGTAATGCCTGTTCACGCTCGAAATGCATTTATTTGTGAGAACTTGACACTTGTTGACTTGATATTTGAAAGTCGGATGTTTCGAAGTGCGATGCACCTAAGAAGGCACATCATTGGTGTTTAAGGTCACTGGAATGCTCGTCGCTAGTCACGTAATAATGCTTATTGTTGTTGCTTGCTATATATTGCAGAAAGGAAATTCTTTCATGCATTTATCTTAAAAACAATGTATTGTGAATATGTTTGTTATCACTAAGCATAATAGGACATTTTCATAATTGGTGCTGGTAATACGGAACATTCTGTGAATGGCCTGAAAGCACATGCACGTTAGGTACACACCTACCCCTCCCCCCATTACAGTCGACCCACCTACCTGAAAGGGCCACACTGCAGCCCATGTCAAGCAGGTCATTTGGGAAGGGAGAGATGTCAGCGGTGATGGCCGCCGCATACCTGATAGTCACCATTGACGATGATCATAATGGACCCCAGTCCCCCATTGACGGCAACGCATTCCCATTGGATGGTTGTTAGACTTTTCATCCGTGGCGTGGTCTCCCTTAACTTTTTGCCTCTGTTCCCCAGTTTGTTGATGTGTGCTGGACTCTGATTTTGCTGTTTTTGTTACTCTGGGCACTTTACCACTGCTAACCAGTGCTAAAGTGCAAGTGCTCCTTAACAAAATGTGTATGTAATTGACTTATCCATGATTGGCATATTTGATTCACTAGTAAGTCCCTAGTAAAGTGCACTAGAGGTGCCAGGACCTGTAAATCAAATGCTACTAGTGGACCCGCAGCACTGGTTGTGCCACCCACATAAGTAGCTCTGTAATCATGTCTCAGGCCTGACATTGCAGTGTCTGTGTGTGCAGTTTTAACTGTGAATTCGACTTGGCACGTGTACCCACTTGCCAGGCCTAAACCTTCCATTTTCAATTTACATGTAAGGCACCCCTAAGGTAGGCCCTAGGTAGCCCCAAGGGCAGGGTGCAGTGTATGGTCAAGGTAGGACCTATAGTGATGTGTTTTTTATATGTCCTGACAGTGAAATATTACTAAATTAGTTTTTCACTGTTGCAAGGCCTGTCCCTCTCTTAGGTTAACATGGGGGCTACCTTTAAATAAGATTAAAGTGTAGATTCCCCTTGGGAGCGGATGGACATGTGGAGTTTGAGGTCTCTGAGCTCACAATTTAAAAAAACATCTTTTAGTAAAGTTGATTTTAAGATTGTGTGTTTGAAAATGCCACTTTTAGGAAGTGGGCGCTTTCTTACTTATACCATTTCTGTGACTCTGCCTGTTTGTGGATTCCCTGTCTGGGTCAGTTTGACAGTTGGGCTGGTTGCACCTCACACTAGACAGTGACACAAAGGGAGCTGGGGTGTAGTCTGCATTTCCTGATGGGCCATCTGTGCTAGGAGGGAGGGGACGAGTGGTCACTTACACCTGAAAGGGCTGTGCCTGTCCTCACACAATGCAGTCTCCAACCCCCTGGTGAGTGTCTGGGGCATGGCCTGGGCAAGGCAGGATTTCACATTCAAAAGAGACTTTACTTTGAAGTAGGACTACTTCAAAGGAGAAATTGGGTATAAGAAGGGCACCCAAAACCACAGACTTTAGAACACTTCTGAAAAAACCAAGAGGAACTTCTGCCTGGAGAAGAGCTGAAGAAGAAGAACTGCCCTGCCTGTGACTGTGCTTATGGAGCTATCCTGCAGTTTCTGCTTATGCCAGAGTAAGAGGGCAAAGACTGGACGTTGTGTGCCTTCCATCTTGTGAAGATCTCCAAGGGTTTGATTTAGAGCTTGCCTCCTGTTGTTTGAAGTCTCAGGGACAGCAAAGACTTCTCTCTGCCAGCACCTGGAATCTCTGGAGAGACTCCTACTCTGCCCTGTGGTGCGCATTCAGTTCCTGGGACCCTGAAAGGAGAAGCTGGCAGCCTAAGAGGAAGAAATCCACGCACAGAGCACTGTGCGGGTAAGAGATCGACACTACTCCGATCTGCGGCTGAAGAAATGACGTGCCGCCAGATCTGCAGCTGAAAATCGACGCTTGCTGGAAACGCGACCGAAGAATCGACGCACGGAGTAGGAGAAATGAAGCACAGCATCGCTGACGGAGGCTGTAAGATCGCAAACCCACGCTGCATGTTTTTTGGATCATCGTGCAGCTGGATTTCTGACACAACCACTGCTGGGCGTGGAAAAAGGCCTGCCCGGACCTGAGAGTGCTGACCAGATCGACGCATTGCTCTCCTGCGGAGAGAAGAAAAGACGCTCCCTGACCCGACAAAAGGAGAAACAACGCAAGGTCTTGCTCGTGAGAGAAATCGATGCATCACAAGCCCTTTTTGACGCTCACCCCCCTGTGCAGGGTTATTTCTGATGCACCCAAGGTACATTTTCACGCTGACAGTGTTAGTGTGTGTTTTAAAGTACATAAAGACTCTTTTGTCTTTTTAATTGATAACTTGACTTGTGTATTGTGGATTTTTGTCATTTTGGTCTTGTTTTGTGTAGATAAATATTTCCTATTTTTCTAAACCTGTGTTGTATCATTTTGTAGTGTTTTCATTAAGGTACTGTGTGTGTTGGTACAAATACTTTACACCTAGCACTCTGAAGGTAAGCCTACTGCTTGACCAAGCTACCAAGGGGGTAAGCAGGGGTTAGCTGAGGGTTATTCTCTTTTACCCTGAGTAGACGGAGAGTCCTTGCTTGGACAGGGGGTAACCTGACTGCCAGCCAAAGACCCCATTTCTAACAGTGGTGAACGGAGGTACAAACCACCAAGGGTCCACCGCCATGCAGTGACCACCTTCCTGAAATGTGGCTCGTAATATGGCAGATGCAATCTTCACGTCGTGGTGGTGCAGGTGGTGGGATCGCCTCTCTCTCGCCGTCGGTCGGCCTAGCGGTGGCTTTAAAGTGGCCGTATTTAGACGGTCTCCTGTGTGCGCCTCGTAATACGGTGGTCATGCCGAAATACCGCCAATGTCGTAATAAGGGCCTGAATGTGTGTTCCTTGGAAATCTACGTACAGTGTGTAAATTAACCCATGAATGTCTGCAAACCTAATATCCCTGGGAACTTGTTGTCATTATTTGTTACCTATTTAAATGTCTATGGAGTTGAGTGAATCAGCATCTTAGGAAATCTCAGCAAGGTCATCAAAAAAGATATTGACGGAACTTCAAGTACATTTAGGTAGGCAATTAATTAAGGTGCCATGGGATCATTCTTGGGTCACAGTGGGAGTACTCATTGATCTTATAGGAGATTCAAGGTTCTTATTTAATTAAAGGTAATCCACATTGTTTCCCGAAAATTCCTAGAGAGAGGGAGAGCCATCTAAAGCAGGACAGGAGAACCTAACAGGCACACCTAGCTTGCACATAGTAGTCAGAGACTGGTATGTACATGGTTACAAGTTATGAGCTGTTTGACAGATGTGTAATTTATCATAGGGAATCACTGCTCTTCAAGAACCATCATCCAGACCTGTGACTCCAATGTCTCTCTCTCTCCTTCATCCATCCCCTTTTCACTGGGGTTTTCTGATGCCAATCATGTGCATTTAAGTGGGAGGCATATAACATCTAGGTGGAATTGGGAATAAGCAACTTGGTCAACATTGTGTCTCTGTGGGACAAAACAGGTTAGTGCTTGATAGTGGGGTGAAGTGATGATCAAAATAACGAGCGATTAAACTCAGATATGTGACTAGGGGTTAGTGTTTGAAAAGTTTCAACACTCCGTCCATCAGTATATTTTGTGATATTGCTATGTGCACCCTAGGGTATGCCCAGACGTGGGTCCCTTGCTCATTGCACCACTGGATTCAAACTAGCCTGGCTGATGAAAGGTGACACCCCAAATCCGGTCCCAGGATGCCTGTTTCCCGTCCGGAGAGGACCTGGCTTGGCAGTTTGGGTGGGACTGTTACCATGGGTAGCATGGTCAAGACTGATTTGCATATGGCTAGGTTCAAATAGGGGTGAAGTTGTGAGCAAAATAACAATGGATTAGGCCCAGCTCTGTGACTGTGGGTACGTATTTGAAGAGTTTCAACACTCTGTCCATCATTTTATTTTGTGACATTGCTATGTGCACCCTAAGTGGCTAGGGTATGCCAAGATGTGGGTCCCTTACTTGCTGCAACACAGGGTTCAAGGTAGCCTGATTATTGAGGGGTGATATGGCAAATCTGGTCCCAGGATACTTGTTTCTGGTCCAGGGCTTGGTAGTTCGGGTTGGACTCTTCCCTTGGGTAGCAGGGTCAAGACTGATTTACATATGTCTGGGTCAAAACTGGAATGAGGTGGGGAGCATAATAACAATGGATTAATCCCAGATCTGTGATTGGGGGTGAGTGCTTGAAAAGTTTCAACACTCCATCCATCATTCTGTTTTGTGACATTTTATTTTTTGAGAGGGACCACAATGGCAGGTGGATCTGGGTTATATCCTTGGTGAAATATACAATGGTTAATTTTGTAAACTATTATGATCCTGTGATAGATGTTCTGCAACCATTGAAACAAAGCTAGAATTTAGCTATGGAAGCAGAGGAGAAAATAGCTATGGAAGGGGATTTTAACTGTATTAAAGAGATAACAAAAAAACACCTCAAATAAAGCAAACATAACAGCTGAGACCAAAAATAACCAAGCTGATGCAAATAATTAGGCAGGATCTTAGATTAATCGAACCTTGGCAGGTGGGTCATCCAGAATTTTTACAATTTACATGCTACTCAAATAGATTTAGATCTGTCTCTCCATTAGATTATCTTCTTATAATGAGCACAGTGAAATGGGGGGGTGGAAATTGTATCAAACTCATTCTGCTACCATTCAATAGTTAATCTTCAAACAAAGCTGAGTCCTCCCCTAAAAGCAAGGCCAAGGTGGAATGTTTATAGGTCGCTCCTTTCATACCAGATTTGGTTGGAGGAGATGAAGGGTTTTTATAAACAAATTATTTGAAATAAGCTGTAATACTGCATTTGATTTTATGGTTTGGGATGCGTTTAAGACAGCATTTAAAGAGCAACTAATAGCTTATAAAGCAAGATGTAATAAGCATAGTCTTGGGAAAATCCAGAGGCTTCAAGGTCTAGTCGATAAAGCGATTAATGTTTTTGGGGGAATTAAGGCCAAACCCATAGCCTTGGCAGAATATCAAGAAAATAAGGACTTGCTTGATGAAGCGAAACAAGATCTGAAGCATCTATTTTTAGTTGAAGACATCACAGGGGTTAAACATTCCTGCAAAACCCATGTGAGTAAAATCAACAAGTGGGGAAATATTTGGCCTGGTCCACAAACATTAGAAAGAAAAAGCCAGGTGATAATTACAATGAAAAGCCCCCCACAAGAGTTTGGGAAGTGGAGGAAGGGACAATTGAAGAGGTGTTTTTATGGCATTACAGGCGTATAAAGGAAGAAATAGAGGTTCTCCTCCGGGTTAAGTTGGAGCGATATTTTGAGGGACTAAGGCTGTCACAATTATCAAATTAACACAAAAGTGCTCTGGCAGATCAAATTGATGAGGTTGATGTAGTCAATGCTCTTAAAAAGATGGTGAATGCAAAAGCCATGGGTAGTGGCAGTATACCGTGAGAAGGTTACAAAATGTTCCTAAAGGAACTCCATCCTTTTTAACAAGTCTTTTCAACCAAATCAGAGCAGGATTAGAGGTCCCAAGTTCGTTCCAAGAATCTATAATAACCATTTTCTTTAAAATGGACAAAAGTGTGACAGATGTCAACGTGTATCGCCGGATAAGTCTGCTAAATGCAGATTATAAATTTTGTATAAAACTTTTGGCTGATAGGGTTGCTTAAGGGGCACTGGCGGTTATACATAGAGACCAGACTGGACTTCTACCCAAAAATTGATGTCAGCAAACACACAGTTTTTGATGCAAGCAATAGATTATCTTTCAGTCAAAGCAGCAATTGTAATGATGGATGTGGAAAAAGCATTTGATTGAGTAAATTGGCAGGCCCTGTTTTTTATTTTAGAGAGGTTCAGGTTTACAGCTCAATTTTTAAACATGCTGAAGAACCTATACATGGAGGCAGAGGCGAAGGTTCTGGTTGACTCTATAAAGGCAGGGGACCCAGTGGGGTGCCCTGTATGCCCATTCTTTTTACACTTTTTGTAGAGCCATTTGCAATTAGGGTTTGAAGCACATCACGACACATTATCACATCAGTGTTCTGTGGCAAAGTTCACGATCAGGGGCCGACATGAGCTTCCAGAGATACTTGCTTTTCAGATGCCTACATATTAGCAATTCTTGAGAGTGTTAATTGGCACTAACATGTTACAAGCAATTTCTATGCAGGCACATTCCTTGCTTAGTTTCTCTTGTGACTAATTTGAAACAAGAATCTGCTGGTAACGTGTGAGCATTTTGTGTGTAAATGTGTCCTTTGCCTAGGATTTTTTTCGCAAGTCACTCAATGTGAGAAATGCTTGTGAAAGGCGACATTTGTACACATTAGCACTCATCTCACTGTACAATGGGTAATTTGCGTTCTTTTGTAGTTTTTATATAAGAATTATAATTATTTTCAATAAAAAAAATTAAAAAAAAACAATTATGCAAGTTTGCACACTCCCGCCTTGCACAACTTGCACAAGTCAGAGAACATTCTTACCTTTTATGTTAGAACAGTATAAAAAAAATCATTTATACTGCGTCATTTCTGAAATGCAGCCATTATGTTTACACAGACGGTGCAAGCTGTACAAAACTCAAATGTCAGCCTGCTCCACTCACAGTTGGAGCAAACCCTGCAACATAGGCTTAGAAAATCATGTAGCTATAATGGCCAGGTCTAAAGCAGAAACATAACCGGCGAAGTAATTGTTGCACTTTAAATAACAAATTCTAACTTTAAAAATTAGCTGTCAATGTTGTATTTAAGGTCATGCACACCATTTTCTAAACTCTCAAAAGTAAAATTGTTATTTTGCTGCAACCAAACAATGACCATGGACTTAGAGCCATGGTTAGATAAGGAGTAGTTTAAACATGATCTTTTTGCTTTAAATGTAAAAGCTATTTTATCCAACTTCTCAAAAATCTAAACGCTTAATTCTCATAGCCATGAAAGGGGCCATCCAGTGTAGAAAAAAATAGCTATTTTTACCTGGTCCTGCAGCTCTAACAAGCAATAGGTATTCAAGAAGTTTGCTTTGTTCGATGACATTTGCTTGGATGTTGAAATCTATCAGTCGCCTGGTGGTGCATTTCAGTAACTAAGGTAAATAAAATCCTTGGACACCTTTGAGTTATTTTACTTTCAATGCAAAAATTCTATGCAAACATTTGTTTTTGCCTGAAAAGTTTGACCTGTCTGAACTGGCAGCATAGTACCTTCTTTTTATCAATCCTTTAGGGAGGTCAAGGCTAATGACTATCATCATCTCTCGCCACCAAGGTTAAAGCATTTCCTAAACTAAGTCATTGCTGTTACTGCATCTCCAACATGGAACAACATCTATCAATTAACGGATTCTGTAACACAAATTTCCTTCCAGAAGAATGGCCATGGCTGACCTGGTGAAGCCGGCACCTACAGACAAGGAGAAAGGATCTACCCAGGAGTGGTGAGAATTTGTCATGATCCTTTGGTGGTTGAAATTAGCTGGAGTTTGGAGAAGTTGATGGAAGGAAGAAACTAGTGTGTGCTACTGCTTTTGAAAACTAGAGTACCAGACAATGTGGAATTTTTCTCTAGTAAAGCAACTTTTCGAAATAGGGACCAGGTAAATGCAATAAAGTTATGCGGGGAAAATGAGCCAGATTCATTTAGGTAATTTGTCATTCAATAAGTGCTGCCACTATTCTCGTGGCATAGATCTGAAAAGCACTAAGGGCAGAGCAGACTACTTACTCGGAAAAATCCAGGTGCCAGAAGAAGAAGAATGGAGAGGAGTCACTAGCTTTATCCAGAGTAAGTGGACCTGGAAGCTACTCTGAAACTTGAGTCAGGTAGTCTTTCACTGAACTAAAATGACACAGGGGTTCTAGGTTTGCAAAAAAAAATCTGTCTGCTGAGGAATGTCTTTATTGAAGATGGGAAAGTGTGGAAGATCCTGAGAATGAGGACAGGTGTATCGACCTAAAAGAACCCAGCATTTTAGCCTAGACCTGGGAAGTGGTGACAACACTTTTCATTACTTGAGCCCAGTAGTTGATGTCCAGGTAGCCAGCCTGATAGGCTGAGGCTCTTAGCAGACTATAAAGGAAGTTCTGTGACTTTTCCAAGACCTCTGTAATTTTCTATCTCTTTACCCAAAAGTGCCTATGTCCTGGTCTTCCAAGTATATGGGACTAGGGTGAATCTGTAGCTCGCATGTAATGTTTTTCCATTGCAGGTCAAATTAGGTGGGTCATTAGGCCCTAATCAACTGCACCTCTTTGACTTGGAATGTATTTTCTCCACATTTTTCCTATTGGATGTTTTTGATATTTTAATACCTCCTCATCACTACCTCTAGTTTCCTTCATGTTTGTATAATTTAAATCATGACATGTTATTCTTTTGAACTCAATTAATTTGCAAATGTACACATCATCATTTCTTAACTGTACCGTGCTCTTATGTTGATGCTCTTGAATCACTTGATGCGGTCACCAGACATAGGCGGAAGGACTACACCTCCCATACTTTTTGAGGTTTCCCCCACCCACCTGTGATTGGCCACCAATGTGAATGTCCAGATAGCGCCTGGAGGCGCATACATTTTAGCTCTAGTGCCGGCTGTGCAGCACGAGCCCGGGCGCATGCAGTAGGCCCATTGGTGCCTGTCAGTGCCCAAAAGAGCCCAGGCCAGGCCTCTCCTCTTGATGTTTGTTCACAGCATTAACATTTGGTTTAAAAGATGGGTAAAAAGAACACAGTGGAAAGATGAAGAAAAAGAACGTATCGTCCCTCAAAAGGGTAAAGGTAGACCCTGCAGTCTCTCAAAGCAAACTCTTTTGTGATGAAATTTGCTCAAGGATGGAAAAAATTATCAAAAATCTCTTATCACCCATAAATCAACATTTTAATATGATTGAGGCCTTTTTCTTAGAACTCAGCATGCCTAAAAAGGTTTCTCAATCCGTTTGTGTAGCTCAGCCACCAGACTCTATGGATGAGAATTCTTTGGGGTGTGTGCTAGCCTTGAGCTCATCACAGTCAAATGGTGCGCAACTTGAGCGGGGACTCAATATGAGTGTAATTTGCTCGGAGTCACAGGAGATCCAGCAAGGGGGTAGGACTGCTTTGTGGGCAAAACCAAGGGGAGGGCCACAAGCACAGGGGTTCTAATAGTCAAAACCTGGAAGCTGGAGAGCAGGAAAGCTGGAGCGTTAGCAAATAATGGGGTTCGAGATAACACCCTTGGAAAGGATGGAATGTTTGACTAGGCTGCAATTTCCACCTGTTTCGCTTCCCCTAGTGGCTGTAGTGGTGGGGGTTCACCTTCGACAGGGTCCTGTATAATCCACAGGGGAACTAATGCAGAAAGTTGAACAGAGGTGTGATAATGCAGTAGATTAAGGGTTGGCCCTTTCCCACCATATAATCATGGCCAGAGAATGGGTTGGTTGGGTCATAAGGAGAAAAATATTAATAGAGATTGTGTGATAGTGAATCTGGGAGGACCCGAAGGTCACACAGGATTTAGTGCATTCGAGAATCCTTAGGGGGAAAAAGGATACAGAGATTCGAATTGTACCTTTGCCGTATTTCTATTCCTCATCCCCTGTGTATCTTAGTAGGCAGAGTTTTAATCAGCAAGGGTTTGTGGGGGATATTTTAGGTCTCCCCTTAATGCATAATATAGCAGCTAATCACTTAAGCCCTCTTCCCCTTATGAATACATTTGAGCCCTTTAGCAGTTTGGATGACAATGATTGACTACATCCTTGTGCGAAGGTATATGCTGAAAATGCTAATGGGCAAAGGACGAGTAGGACACAGGATGGAGGCAGAGGAATAAGGGGCGGTTTAGTTGTGAAGCTAGCTTGCTGGAATATAGCGGCACTGAATGGGAAAAAATAAGGGGAGAGATGGCTGAAGTTAGTCAAAGAGCAGCACTTATTAGCAATGCAAGAAACTTGGGCGATTGATAGTTCCTTCCATCTGGAGGGGTTTGTTTCTTTTTTAACCCAGTGGAGCCCTCAAATTCAGGCAGAGCAAAAGGGGGCTTATTGACTTTAGTATTACTGAAAATCCCTTGCACGCTGTTTCAGATTGAGACAGGTTCAAACTGTCTTTTGGCAGTAAAACTTGTTTTTAAATCGGCCCCAACCCTGGTGATTGTAAACTTTCATAACTCTTTTGTGAGAGGGGAATTTATAGAACATTTAGCTCATATTAAAGGTTTTTGAAGACTTTGATGTGACTCAGAGAGATCTCTATTTTGCCATTGTTATGTGTGCCCCCAATTATGGTGTAATTACAATATTTTTAGCTGTGATTGGGAGTTTGGTACTCATTTCGAGCATTGAGAACAAGGGGAGGCTCTAGAAGATCTCTTAGCGTTTAGGAATATGTGCCGCTTACAAGGGAACAAGGGTGTTGCCGTCAGTCGGACGAGGAGGTGACAGTCAGTCGGTTATTGATTTTTTTTTCTTTTCATTTCGTCTGATCCATCACGTTGTGCAGGTGAAGATAGAATGGAATTTTCCTATTGATTATATAATTATATATGATATTAGAGGTGGGGGGAGTCTTGGCCCAGGTCCAAGTACTCCGACATAGTCACTAGAGACCAGACACAAAGCCTTAGGTTGAGCAATGTGGTCCCAGAAGCCTTTATGGAAAACCTTTTAGCGACTTTATTGTTTGTCTAGAGTAGGTACCCGATACTGTAAGGTAATGTATGCCTTTAACAGGCTGTGTTTGCAGGTTAGGAAAAAACGTTCAGTGAAGAAGAAACGTAGGCATATGCAAGGAGAGAAATGGTTTGATGAAAACTGTTCAAAAGTTCACACCAACTTGCGAAAGGCCTTCAATCAAAATCCACGAAACAGGTCCTAATTGAAGGAGTGTAGGAGGTCTGCAAATCCTTTACAGAGGTATGGAGAATGGAGCTTAGGGACCAGGTGTGGAATGATCTAATGCAGATGTGTTTTAAATGATAGTACAAAGTTCTGGGAGGTAGTGAATACACCCGTGTTTAGAGGGGTTAGATCTGAAGGTGCGGCATGCACAATCCAACCCGAGATAATGGATCAGGCATTTTCAGGGTTTGTATGGGGACATGGAAGAAGAGTGCTCTTCTAACAGTCAGGAGCTGTCTAGTGAGCTATTCTCATTAGTGATTGAGGAGAGTGAGGTATACGATGCAAAAATGTCTGTGCCAAGTAGTAAAGCCCCTGGACTGGATGGTGTTTCTGTACGTGTCTATAAGGTGTACCCTATGTTTTGAGAAAATATATGAATTAAAATTTTTAGTGCAATGGGATTTACTGGCCTATACCATCATGGTCTGAATCTACTAAAGTTTCCATATTTAAAAACGGTTTAAAAGAACCTCATTATCATAAGCCAATATAGTTGGTAGATTCCACTGTAAACATTTAGGGGAAGGTTGTTGTGCTAGCCCGATTGAATGAGTGGTTGGAGCATAATCATGTTCTCTCTAGCCTTCAGTATGGGTTCAGAGTAGGGAGGGGGATGATTGATCAATGTATTAATGCAAAATTGATTACTGGGAAGAATACTTTAGTGAAGAGGGGTAAACTATTTCTGACATTTATGAACCTCACATCAGCTTTCGAAAGAGTGAATAGGTTGACACTTTGGGAGCTGCTTAGAAATGTGGGTATTGACAGGAACACATTAAATCTCCTAATGGAGCTCAACAGCGAGCTGTGGACCTCTTTAGGTATAACATGGATGGCAGTCTTACTGACTGGGTCAGGCAAGGGTATATTTTAGCCCCTTTGCGGTTTACTCTTTATATTAATCACTTAGGGCCCACTTTATGCAGGGCTTGTAAGAATATTCATTGGGTGGGCTCTAATCTTATCCCGCACTTCTGTATGCAGATGATGCAGTGTTTCTGGCAAGGACGCCTGTGGGACTTCAGCATCTGATTCATGCTTTTATTCGTTTTATGGGGAACTGGATTTAAGCACTAAATATTCCAAGTCACATACTATGGTAGTGAGACCAGGAAAGAAAGTATGGCATATATGTCTTTGGGGACATGTGGAATTATCTAAACTAAGGCCCTCATTACAACCCTGGCTGACGGTGTTAAAGCGGCAATAATACCACCAACAGGCAGGCGGTAAGAAAAATGGAATCACGACCACGGCAGAAACCGCCAACACTTACAGCCACTTTAACACTCCTACCGCCACGGTGGTAGCAACAAACACCGCAGCCGTAACCGCCAACAGACAGGCGAAAGACAATGTACCGCCCACCCCATTACAACCCGCACATCTGCCTGCTTTTCCGAGGTGGTACCAATGCCATCAAAAGCACGGCGGAAACAGTACATGGAAGGGATACCACTCACCGCTCGACACTCAAGGAAGAACCAGGACGCCATGGAACCCGAGCTGCAGGTCCTGCCCATGCTGGTCTATCTTCTCATACATCATGAATACCAGCGGCGGCGACAATGACGACTACAGTGAGTACAGCACCTACTAGACAGGGGAGGGGGAGGACAAAGAGAGTGTCACACTCACGCAACACCCCTACCCCACCCTCATCCCCAACACCATACACACAAACACATGCAACAACATTACATATACACCCCGTAACCCTCTGGAATAATGCAAGGACAAAAGGAATTGAGTTAAATTAATGTAATATTAGAATTTAAGAGAAATATGTTCATAAATAAATAAACAGTATGTACAATATATACAATATATACAAATTGAGGGACATTGTCCACACAAAAATAGTCCGTGGCCCACTGGGCCAAAACACATAGGCCAAGCCCACACTTGACTCCTTCCTCAAAATGGAGAGAGCACTGCAGGGGCATCAGGTCAAATACACACAGGCACCTCGGAGGGACGGGGAAGGGGGAGGCACCTCAGCTGGAAGATGGTACTAAGCCACTGCTCCTGGAGGGGGCTCCAAGCCCACAGCGATGTCCTGGGGAGTGCAAAGCCATAGGGGGTCAGCCGCCCGCCAAGCAGTAACCGCCGTGCGGCCGCACTCCTGCAGCCCCCATTACGACATTCCCGCTGGGCCGGCGGGGATGAGTCCGCAACATAGGAGCCGGCTCCTAATGGAGCCGGCGGTGTTGCGGCCGTGCGACGGGTACAGTTGCACCCGTCACGCTTTTCACTGTCTGCTATGCAGACAGTGAAAAGCTGGCCGGGGCCCTGTTAGGGGGCCCCTGCACTGCCCATGCCAATGGCATGGGCAGTGCAGGGGCCCCCAGGGGCCCCAGGACACCCCTTACCGCCAGCCTCTTCCTGGCGGTGCAAACCGCCAGAAACAGGCTGGCGGTAGGGGTGTCATAATCCCCAGGGCAGCGCTGCTTGCAGCGCTGCCCTGGCGGATTCTCACTGCCGGGGCTAAAATGGTGGGAAACCGCCAGCCCCGGCGGTGCGACCGCGGCGCTACCGCCGCGGTCGTAATAAGGGCCTCCGTACCGCCAGCCTGTTGGCGGTACGGACGCTACATTACCCCTGGCGGTCGTAATGACCCCCATAGTCTCTCAAGTCTCTCCAGTGGGTGGGTTGACCACTGCTTGGTCCTGGGGAGTGCAAAGCCACAGTCTCTCAAGTGGGTGCTGTGCCCACTGCCTGGTCCTGGGGAGTGCACATCCACAGTCTCCCAAGTGGGTGGGTTGCCCACTGTTTGGTCCTGGGGAGTGCAAGGCCACATTCTCTCAAGTGGGTGGTTTGCCCACTGCCTGGCCCTGGGGAGGGCAAAGCTACAGTCTCTCAAATGGGTGGGTTTTCCACTATTTGGTCCTGGGGAGCACAAGGCCACAGTCTCTCAAGTGGGTGGGTTGTCCACTTCCTGGTCCTGGGGACTGCAAGGCCACAGTCTCTCAAGTGGGTGGTTTGCCCACTGCCTGGTCTTGGGTGTGCAAAGCCACAGTCTCTCAAGTGGGTGGGTTGCCCACTGCTTGGTCCTGGGGAATGCAAGGCCACCACAGTCTCTCAAGTAGATGGCTTCTTCCACTGGTTCTGGAGTGGGCTTTGTGCCCAGTGTGCTTCATCATGCCAAGGATAGGGTTAGTGGATGCCTTTCTCCACTGGTTCTGGAGGGGGCTGTGTGCCCAGTGTGCTTCATCCTGCCAAGGATAGGGTGAGTGGATGCCTTTCTCCACTGGTTCTGGAGGGGGCTGTGTACCCAGTGTGTTTCATCCTGCCAAGGATAGGGTGAGTGGATGCCTTTCTCCACTAGTTCTGGAGGGGGCTGTGTGCCCAGTGTGCTTCATCCTGCCAAGGATAGGGTGAGTGGATGCCTTTCTCCACTGGTTCTGGAGGGGGCTGTGTGCCCAGTGATGCAGCAATTTGGGTGTGCCAGGTCACAGTCCCTCACCTGGGTGTCAGAGCCATGAGATTTTCAGTGGTCAGGATGCATGATAGTCCATGGAGGGAGGGCTACATTCCATTCGTCGGCGGATACAGCTGTACAGTGGTGGTAGTGCCGGTGGTGGTGGGGGTGATGCCAGTGGTTGGGGAGGCTCCAGCCCTTCTCCTGCAGCCTCGGACGGCTGCCCACTGGGGCTGCTGCCAGTGGTGCTACTGTCAGCAGTGCAGGTGGTGGTGCTTGCAGCGGTGCCAGTGGCGGTGCTGGCCCCAGTGGAGGTGCCAGTGCTGTCAGTGGTGGGGGAGGCTCCAGCCCTTCCCCTGCAGCCTCTGACGGCTGCCCACTGGGGCTGCTGCTGCTGACAGTAGTGGTGCTTGCGGCGGTGCTTGCGGCGGTGCGGATAGCGGTACTGGCTGTTGTGCTGGTAGCTACCAGGCCTTTACATGCAGGCTTGCACGGCTGAAGTGCCTTGGCTGGTGTTTTCTGCCCCTTCCTGCCCTTGGCAGATGGTGGTGTCACCTTGGGTCTGGCAGCTGGAGTCTTTGACGTGGCCTTGCTGGGTGGTTGTGGCTCCTTCCCCTTACTGGATGCTGTCCCCTTCTTTACCTTGCCAGGTGCCGGAATGTTCTTTGCCTTGGCAGGGGTTGGCGGCACACTGGCTGGCCTGACGTGTGTCCCCTTTGAGCCTATGACAGCTGCAGGAACCACAGCAGACATGACTTGGTGGCTGAGGTGCTGAGCTTAGTGTTGGCCAACCTGGCCTGAGGGTAAGGACGGGGGGAGAGGAAGGGAACAGGTCAATGTTGGCTAGGAAAAGCTTCTTATGGACATTGGGGCGGGAAGGGGGTGAAGGTTTGGGAGTGGAGGGAGAGGGAGAGGGAGTGGTTGTAGGAGGTGTCTGTCTGCTGTGTTTGGGTGCAGGTGCATGAGCTGGATGCTGTTGTGAGGTAGATGGCTGTTGGGTGGGTGTGTGCTTGCGTTTGTGTACTTTGGGAGGAGGGGTTACAGACACATAGGGAGAGGACACAGGGGAATTGTGCATGGATGTGGGGGTGGTGACTGCCAGTGAGGGGTGTGTAGTGATGGGCGTGCTGGTGATGGAGGTAGTGGATGAGGATGTAGTGCATACAGATGTGAGTGGAGACACCACTGGGAGGGAGGTGGACGAGGAGGAGGAGGGGGACACATTGGAGGCAGTGGATGTTGGTGTGTCTGCATGGGCATGGTGCTTGTATGAGTGCCTGTTAGATGAAGTGTGGTGCTTGTGTTTGCCTGAGCCACTTTTGTGTGTTGATTTGGGTGAATGCTGGTCTGAAGGTGTGCTTGGGATAGGTTGGGGTTGAGGGGATTGAGACTGGGTAGAGGAAGTTGGAGGGGGAGGCGAGAGACAGGGACAATGGCTTCCAACAGTGCGCTCTGGTGGGCCGCCACACCAGAATGAATGCCCTCCAGATATGCATTTGTTTGTTGCAAATGCCTCTCGACATCCTGGATGGCATTCAGTATGGTTGACCGCTGCCCAACAGTGAGGGATCTAAGGAGGTCAATAGCCTCCTCACTGAGGGCAGCAGGGCTGACTGGGGCAGGGCCTGAGGTGCCTGGGGCAAAGGAGAAGCCCACCGTCCTGGATGAGTGGGCATGGGAAACATGCTGAGGGGCTGCCGGGAGGGCAGTGCTGGTATGGGGGGTGGCTGTACCTGTTGTTGGGGTGGGCACAGTGGTGTCCGCCACCGCCAGGGGGCTTCCATTGGAGAAGGAGTCGCTGTCTGTGGTGTCCCCTCCTGTCTCCGTTGTGGTGATTCCCTCGCCCTCTGTTCCACTGGTGCCCTCACCCTCAGTGGATTCGGCCTCAAGGCCCGTGTGAGATGCAGCTCCCTCCATCACCGGTGCCTCTGCTCCTCTGCCAGATGATGCTAATGCACACAAGTACAGGGTGACAAAACAAAAAGGGGGAGAGACAGAGGATACAGTTGGTCAATGCCAGCAACACCATTATCGTTGGAGTACACAACACACAGGGAATTGCCCTATGCACTAGGCCATGCACTACCAGTTACAATGCTAGTCTCCAGCCCATGGGGGACATGACATAACACCATCAGCTGCACACCTGAAACCCACAGGACCCAGCCCAGTAGTAGATGACCACTAACACCATTGGAGTTCTTCAGAGCCTGCTCAACAAGGGACCCCCCCTGCAATGTTTGCCCTGGCCTAGGGGCACCCACAGTCCACATCCCCCACCCAGGTAAAACCTTAATGCACGCCAAATCATGAATCTGAATCTGTACTCACCCCCTTGTGGCTGCTGTGATGCCCTCAAGCGCCCATCCAACTCTGGATAGGCCACAGCCAGGATGTGGAATATCGGGGGTCAGGGTACGACAGGCACCCCTTCCTCGTTGGGAGGCTTGCCCAGCGGCGCAGGTCCTCCCACTATTTGCGGCAGTGAGTGCTCTGCCTGTCAAAGACCCCCAGGGTCCGCACCTCCTTGGCGATGGCACACTAAATACCCTTTTTCTGATGGGTGCTGACCTGCAGGAAAAATAAAGCAGAAAAGGGATTAGTAATACCGTCCGGACCGTCACACTCATGGCCAACCATATCCCTCCCATCCACTATCGCACATACATTGGCCACCATACATGCAGCACTCTGGCCAGGACCCCTCAGACCCACCCCTACACGGGTCTTACACACACAGCAACCCATACATTCATGGCCCACGCTTCATGCTCACAGTGTACTCACCTGTTTGTCTGGAGGACCATAGAGTAAAGTGTACTGGGGTAGGACCCCATCCACAAGTCTCTCCTACTCCTCCACAGTGAAGGCCGGGGCCCTTTCCCCAGACACATGAGCCATTGTCCCTTCCAGACACAGGTCACAGCAGCACTTGAAGTGTAGGTCCTCTCCTGTGGAAGGTCAGGTAGCAAGTGAGTGAACAAATAGAAAATGGCGGTCACATCTGTGGCGGTGTGTACCGTCACCGCCGACGTACATTGCCATTGGCTCCTGGAACCCATAGGGCCCAAGTGTAACCAATGCAAAGTTGCACGGCGGTCATTGACCGCCTACCGCAACGGCACACAACGCCAGTGGACTTACCTCATTTCCACTTGTCCCTCCACACAGGTCAGGGAGCCGCCATTTCAGGGGGGCATAGGCGATGGGACCTAACTGCATCACAGCAGACATTGGCACATCAACTGACTCTCAGATTCACATACTGATTCTGTAAATGAAGAGATGCATCATTATTGCAATAGACGTGTGAATATGACCCTCTGCTCATCGTTTTCCTCTCCAGTCTTCGACCGCTGAGGATGAATATGAGATGGAGACATCCCCCAGTGTACAGATCCCTGGAGGACCTTGCGACAATGGAGGACAGACACATTATCCTAACCTACAGACTTGATCTGGCCACAATCCAAGAACTGTGTGCTCAATTGGAGCCAGACCTGATGTCAGCTATCCGCCAGCCCACAGGTATCCCCCCTCTAGTGCAGGTCCTGTCAGTGCTCCATTTCCTGGCAAGTGGTTCCTTCCAAACAACAGTGGCCTTGGCATCAGGGATGTCTCAGCCAATGTTCTCAAACGTGTTGACCAGAGTGTTGTCTGACCTGCTGAAACACATGCACAGCTACATCGTATTTCCACAGGTGAGGGATTTGGCAACAGTGAAAGCTGACTTTTATGCCCTGGGACATATCCCCAACATCATTGGTGCCATTATGGTACACAAGTAGCATTTGTCCTCCCCCCCGGAGAATGAACAGGTGTTCAGGAATAGAAAAAGCTATCACTCTATGAATGTGCAGATGGTGTGTTTGGCTGACCAGTACATCTCCCATGTGAATGCCAAGTATCCTGGCTCTGTGCATGACACCTTTATCTTGAGGAATAGCAGCATCCCATATGTGATGGCTCAACTCCAGATGCACCAGGTGTGGCTAATAGGTGAGCCCAAGGTCCCCACCCAGTATATGTTGGTGTCTGGGTATGGGGTTGTGCCTAAGGGTTAGTATGTGTCTAACAGTCGTTCCTCGATGTTTTCAGGTGATTCTGGTTACCTCCACCTCTCATGGCTACTGACCCCAGTGAGAAATGCCAGGACAAGGGCAGAGGAACGGTACAATGAGGCAAATGGGTAAACAAGGAGGGTTATTGAGCGAACCTTTGGCCTCCTAAAGGTCAGGTTCCGGTGCCTCCATCTGACAGGTGGATCCCTGTACTACTCACCCAAGAAGGTGTGCCAGATCATCGTTGCATGTTGCATGTTGCACAACCTGGCCTTGAGACGCCAGGTTCCTTTTCTGCAGGAGGATGAGCCTGGAGATACTCTTGTGGCAGCGGTGGAGCCTGTAGACAGTGAGGAAGAGGAGGCAGAGGAAAAAGATGTGAACAATAGAAGTAATATCATACAGCAGTACTTCCAGTGATACACAGGTAAAGACACTGTAACTTCACTATACTTTTCAGTTTTCTGTTAGACATTGTACATGGCAGCCTGATTTCCCTATGGCTATGGCCACTTATTGTACCCTTTGGCATCTCTATGTTCAGATCTATGTGGACCACTCTGGCTCTTGGTATGTTTACTGCTGCCAGCTAAAGGTCATACCAATGTATTAATTACTGCACATATGGATTGCAATGTTTTCAGAATGTTGTACTATTACATATTTCAATCAATTGACAGACTCCAGATTCGTATTTGTTCCAAGAGTGTTTATTTAAGTGCTAATAAGTAGAGGGGGATGTGCAATGGGCTGGGGTGATGGTGGAGGAATGTCCAGTTAGAGTCCAGTCTCTTGGTATCAAAGGTGCATTGTCCAATGGGGCATAGGAAGGGAAGTAATGGCAGTTCAAAGTGGACAGGGTGACAGAGTGGGACACAAGGGTGACAATCAGGAGAGTCTTAATTCCTGGCAGGGGTCTTAGCAATGTTCTCTGGCTTCTGCCTGGATCTAAGGGACCGTCTGTGGGGTGATTCTCCTTCTGGAGGGGGTGGGGTGCTGGTGGCCTGTTGGTCCTCTGGTGGCCTCCTGTGCACTAGCTCCAGCGGAAGTGGAGGGCTGTTTATGGGTGTGGCTAGTGTCAGGGGCCCGTTGGTGTGCCACTGCCTCCCTCACGGTGTTAGCCATGTCAGCCAGCACCCCTGCAATGGTGACCAGGATGCTGTAGATGTGTTTGTGGTCCTCCCTGATCCCCTGTCCCTCCTGCAGCCGCTAGATCTCCTGCAACTTGGCCAGTATCTGGCCCATCGTCTCCTGGGAATGGTGGTATGCTCCCATGAACCTTCTCCTCTCCTGGAGAGTAGGTTCCCTAAGCTTGTCCTCCCCCTGTCACACAGCAGTCCTCCCAGCTTCCCTGCAGTCCTGTGTCTCTGTCCCCTGAACCATGTGCCCACTGCCACTGACCCCAGGTGTTTGATTTTCTTAGCTTTGTAGGGTTGCCTAGGTTCCCTGTATTGGTGGACACCCTGCTGATCGACGTGTCCTGGGGACAGTAGCATGGGCCCGCTGGGTGGGTGATGTGCTGGTATTTCCTGAGGTGGGAGGCTCTGTGGTGGTATGGGACTGTGGCAGGGTAACCGTCTGTCCAGAGGTCCCTGATGGGTCAGGTTGATCATCGTGATCCAGGCGTGCAGAGCTGCTGTCATCACTGTGGGTCTCTTCTGGGGGGGACTGGATGTTGCTGGCAACTCCTCTCCAGTGACATTGAGTAGGGGTTCTGTGGGGATACAAATGCAGTGTTATTGTATCTGCGTGTGCCATCTTGTGCATGGGTGTGTTTCCCTGTATGGTTGTGATTGCCCTGTCAGCTTTGCCTTGTGTGAGTGGTGATTTTGTGGGATAGATGATTCTTTCTAAAGGGCATGCTGTGGTGATGGGTGTCCATGCAGGTCTGTGATGGTGGTCCGTGGGTTGGTGTGGCATGCAGGGCTTGGTATTGGGATGGGTGGGTTGTGATAGTGGGGTATATTTGAGGTGGTGGAGTGATGGGGTGTGGGTAGGGGGAGGAGTTTGGTATGCAGGTAGGGTGGAGGATATAATAGTAAAGATTTGACTTACCAGAGACCAGTCCTTCTGCTACTGCTGCGAGGCCCTCAGGATGCATGATCGCCAAGACTTTCTCCTCCCATGTTGTTAGTTGTGGAGGAGGATGTGGGGGTCCACCTTCAGTCCTCTGTACAGCTACCTGGTGTCTTGCAACCACAGAACGCACCTTCCCCCGTGGGTCATTCCACCTCTTCCTGATGTCATCCCTTAATCTGGGGTGCTGTCCCACGGCGTTGACCCTGTCCACGATTCTCCACCAAAGCTCCATCTTCCTTGCTATGGACTCCTGCTGCACCTGTGATATAAATAGCTGTGGCTCTACCCGGATGATTTCCTCCACCATGACCCTTAGCTCCTCCTCTGAAAACCTGAGGTGTCTTTGGGGTGTCATGGATGTGGTGTGAGTGATATGTGTGAGGATGTGTGGGGTGATGTATGGGGTGATGTGTTGTGGTATGTACTGTGAGGTGCGTGGATGGTGTATGGTTGATGGTGGCCTGTGGCTCAGATTGGGTGGGTGTTCCCGGCTAGTCTTTCTTTTTTTTTGTTGAAAGGGTTGTAGGTAATGTGGGTGTGTGTTTTATAGTGGTCTGAGTATGTGGGTGTGGTGTATGTATGTGTGTCAGTTGTGTATAGTTTGAATTGTCCAATGTGGTGTAGTTTTGTTAGTGTGTATGTATTTTGAGCGCCGCGGTGTGTACCGCCAATGGTTTACTGCAGTTGAAAGACCGCTGTGGTGATTCGTGGGTCCTGATACTGCGGGCGTATTCCTGTTGGCATAACAGTGTGGGTTTTGGTACCACCAATTTATCACTGACATTTGGTCTGGCGGACTTGTGTGGCTGTCTGTGTAGTGGCGGATTTCTCTGTGTGGGTCATAACATCCGTAGTGGTATACCGCTGCAGTCACGGTATGCTGGCGTCTGTCAGCACGGTGGTAGGTGGCATTTACCGCCAAGGTTGTAATGAGGGCATAAGTTTTTTCCCCTATTTGAAGGTTCTTTTAAATGGGCAGGAGTTGGGGGTCCCACAAAAGAAGGCTAATCATAATATCTTGTCTAGAGCCATGGGAGCTATTTTCGATTTCGCAAAGAACCTGAGGGCTAAGCCATGTCAGGCTTTGCTGAACTTTTATCAGGCTAAATGCATCCCTATGGCCATATATGGGAGGGCTGGTGGCGGTATATGAATTCCAACGATCTGCAGATAGTGGAAAATGACTTTTTGCTCAGAATACTTGCAGTACCCCAGGGAGTAGCTTCCTACATCTTAGATGAAGAAGTTGGGTTGGGTTATATTGCAGACCTGGTGGCCCTGGCCCCTGTTATGAGGTGGCTTAGGATATGGTTTAACCCTGAGCTAGAACTAAATCAAGTAGTGATTGGGGACTGTTTATCTCTGGAAAAGGCAAACCGTATCCCGTGGCTCATGTATGTTAAGACTACTCTAAATACTATTGGACGTCTTTTAGGGAAACCGAAGGCTATAGTGAAGGATGATCTAAGAAGTCTCCAGAAACTTTTTTATAACTATAAATTGACTAAGAGGGAGGCGAGCGAAAGTATGAAACAGTCAGTATGAGCATACATGCTGACAAAGACGTGTAGATCATTAGAATTGTATCTCACATTGCCTCATCCTGCGTGGCAGCAGTTTTTCCTCACAAAATTGAGGTTCAACTTAGTCCACTGGCTTTTTGCTTACCTAGTGGCTTTTGTAGGGTTCAGGATCTGGGCCCCTGCACTTGTGACAACTTTTCATCGCAGGACAGTTTGCATTTTTTTATGTGGTCATTATGGGACTTTATAGCAATGTTTTATATTTGCCATTGCTTAAATAGCCAAGTAAGACATGCCTGTTTGCAGATGCTCGTGAGCCCACTAGTTTGCCACTGAGTGGCAAGTTTTTTGACGGAAGCTTTAAGAGTGACGAAAAAGCTGGGGGGAGGTAATTGATCCTAACAGGTTTTTATTATGTATGACATGTGTCATATATATTTAAGTGTGATAGGCTTTTTATCTTTTTGTATGATATTAATGGTAGGGTTTATTTTCCTTTTGTTACTTTTAAATAGTGATATGTGTATGTATTTTTATGAATTTTGTATTGTTGGAAGTTGTGCACTTTTATGGTTTTAGGTAGCCGAATAAATAATGTATTATTTACTTACAATTGTAATATTCAGAGGAAGCCCTTATTGTTTGTCCCAAAACACCAAGGATAAGCAATGAATTCTTCACAGAAACACAGAAGTAATTGCTTTGATTATGGGGGAGCTCAGCCTCTGATCATGTCACCATGGAGGACTTTCTCCCTCTCTTTTTCAAAATAGAGGTTTTGCCCATTGATTTGAACCCTTAGGATTACCAGTCCTATGTACAGTTACAACTTCTGTAATTTATGAACTTCTCCCAGAGCACAGGCACCTCTCAGCCACACTATCTTCACAACCCACCCTTTTAGAGATTGTCTCTGGTGCACATTGCCATTCTCCATCGGGCGGTTCCCCCGTCCTGTTCAAGCCCAGCTATGCATGTTTCCTCTCCTCTTAGATTGAATTATTTCACCCTTTTTGTAAAATATGTTTTTGCAGCACATCCTATGAATCTTGGGGGAGGATGGACCCAGGCATGTGCAGTGCATATCTATCTTATGTTTTTTTTTGCAGTTCATCATATCCAATATCCATTTCTTAACTGTTGGTCTTGGCACCCTATCCCAGCACACAGCCACCACTCTTTTGGCCAAAGGCTAAAGGGTCTCATGGTATTGGTATTATCTTTAAGAAGCCCAAGAGAGCTACCAGTGGAGAAGGGGTCAGCTGCATCTCAGTATTCCCAGATGGTTGAGAAATACCTCATACCATTAGGATGCAAATGTGGGGCATGGCGAGGCCAAGTGAAAGGAGGTTGCACTGAGACGTCAGCATATCACACAGCTGAGTTCCACATCTCTAAAGTATAGAGGTCATACTAGCTTGCAGTACACGGTAAGTAGAAATCTAAAGTGCTGTTCAAAAAGATTGTCTTGGGTTGGGAATTGCATACGTTTCATGGTTCATCTAAGTTCAGGAAGCTTATATTTCCCTCCCACCAAAACTAGCTAGCTGTACAGACCATTATTTAACAATAGATATAAGATTATATAACTAGAGGGTCATACCTCTGTTTTTCAGGTCAGAGGACCGTGACTTCACTGATGTAGTGTGTTTTATGACCACTTAGTATGTTGAAATCTATAGTACAAAATTATGTCAAACAAGCATATGTCTCCCAGAGATTAGTATTGCGCCAGTGATATAAAGTGCTCATTTGTGAACAAATCCATCATATGTACTATCCCCTGCCTCTAGATGCCAATGTGAGACATGCATGCTCTACAATAAATGAACACGTCAGAGGTGCTTACCGTATCAGACTATTCAACCAGCAGGGAGTCTACAACTGTCTGTGTTTTCAATGGTAGTGTATACTGTCAGTGCCATAATCCTTACATGTTTGCAAGTAGGCTATGCCTCTAAATTTGTTTTTATTCTGATGGATTCTGATGATGAAGCTTCCTGGCAATACATTGTGGTTGTGTCTATAAAGCAGATATTGGGGTCTTGGCTTGCCTCATTCTGACATCTTGTTTGTCTACCTGCTCCATAAGGTGTCCACCCTTGCAATTAGCAGAACTATTTTAATATCAATAAACTTCAAGGTACCTTGTATATCCAACAATGTAGTTTGTGTATCCACTTTGTATTACAGTACCTGTTTCTGTGACATATTTGGCTCTTCACTTTCTTCATTACCTGCATGTTTCAAACGTTGTTTTGGTCAAAGAGTAATTCACTCACATGGGTGTCAACCTTCCACATTTTGGTTTCAGAAGCAAAGTAGTTTATTGTGTGGGCCAAGCTGTATGCATTTCTCTTACCAGTACCACTGTATGATGCCAACAGGATGTTTATACATTACAACCAGTAACCTCAGACCACTACTTCATGATCAGCTGTAATGTCATTAATACAGGGCAAATTTAATAGCATGGACTGACAAGTTCAACTTGTGCGCAGCAATCTATTGGCATCGTACACCAGACAATCAGTCCTGAATCGTCCAATACCTTACATGTCACTGTGGTCTGAGGCCCCCGGATTTGCATAGTGGAAACAGCATGGGATGTCCAGCCTGGGCAGTAATGAATTACAGAACAGGATCTTTGCATATCCATATGTCTGGGTAGTTGGCAATGCAACATGGTTTTGTTCCAGGTCCGTCTCTTCCCATCTCCTGTCCTCACCAAAGTATGAAGTGGCTGCAGGCAACACAGTCTTCAATTTGCACCTGCACAGACTGGCAGCACCTGCCCTGGAGGGTGCATGCCATTAAAGACTCCTTCAGGTGTCTCTGCCTCCTCCTGTGTCAGGAGGGAAGATGGGCACAGGTCACTTGCCGGCTCGGCATTGTGAGTGCAGGTAGAGCCTCAGGCTAAACAGCAACCCCTGTCACCATCAGGCATCTGAGGCTGCACGGAACATGGCATCACCTACCAATCCTTGGATTCGCCACTATCCTCGCACCTAATGTAGGTGGCCACACCACTCAACTGCAGAGTGTTTGCCTGGCCCTTCCAATAGGTCGCCAGTCTCTGAGTGACTTTTAATCCACAAATGATGTTTGAAGCACTCGGTCATCTTGAGCGATAGTTAACCATGTCCCAGGTTCCCTAGAGTTACAAATATGCAAAACACTTCGATAGTCCAAATCCTAAACCCTTTCTTAACTCAAGCTTTTCTCAGTCAGGCCCACTGGAATTATGTGGAAATTAAGTGGCATACTTGAGCGACCTATGCAGCAAGAAAAGGCAAACTAAGCAGATGCATGTGGCACATTCGGTGGTGGTATGTTACTATTTTAACATTTTAACACAGTGATCCAATATGGACGCTAGAGCTATGGAAAATACAAAGGTTTCCTGAGAAGAAGACGCTGCAGATTCAAGCTGTCCGTTATAAATGACATAATAAAATGATTTGTGTAAACATGCTATTGATTTGTTAACATCTGTATCAGTCGTAACATTTATACCTGCTGCTTTGATAACAGTGCCTGTAGTATAATTTGAAAGTGAACAAATTTAAAAAAACTTCATGAAAATAGGGAATCAATCTTCCCATTCCTTTTTAATTGGGATGACATGTGTACTGCTTTTCACATTAATTTATCTACGTGAAACTGCCACGTCCTTATTGCTTGTTTCATGCTTCAAAACAGCAATCCACCGTTAAAAAGTGACCAGTTAGTTAGCTTTTTGTAAAGCGTTTGTCACTGCATTTCTCCCAGTATGTCATATATATTTCTTTTACATTTGATTTGTTTGAAAACACGTTTTTAAAAACACGCAGCAGATGGTGATTAACATGTCAAATCTCTAGTTTTGAGCCAACAGTTGCAGGCTACTGAATCATTTAATTCTAGTGGCCATGATCACATCTCAGATTATGAAATACCAATTTGACGGTTCTTTACGAATGCATCTCAGATGCTGGACTGCAGCTACAAGAGATACAAATTGGCAGTCTTTCCGTGTCCCTTCTTCATTATCGGTCCAATTAATAAACCTCTTGTGGGAAAAGTTTGGAATCCTATCAAGTATTTTTTCTACTTTGTTAAAGTAAATTTTCTTATTTTGAAATTCAAACAGATGGAAATAGGGATTATGTGTTAATTTGCACATAAAACATTGTAGTGCTTTGGGTTACCTGGGTAGATGTTATACTTCATTTTCCCTCTTACTTCCACCTTTTTTATGAGTCAACATGAGAGTATAAATTGAGTGGAAGTTGTAGTAGTCCCTTTGTGAAAACACACAATTATGCAACTTCCTGGGATCTTACAGCATTTGCAGTTTTCAGCCTCCTGTCTCCAAAGTGCAGATTCTCACGTTGAAGAGTAAACTAACATTGGAGCAAATTTTACCCTCATGACAGATTTTTCTCTAGTGTCACAAGTGCAACAGTAAATTCATAAATTGTCATGTAGAAATTAGGAGCGTAACGGCATCTTGTTTTACTCACTAGTTAGAAAGACTAATTCGAAATCAGTAGCTAAATCTTCTCTTATATACTGATTCTCTTCAGCTTTCAGTTTTCCAAAGAGGGTCTTTCAAAGAGCCAAACAGTTGAGGAGAGAACAGAGAGTGAGTGCCCCTTTCGAAAGCCTGTCAGAAATCAAAAGGAAATGGCCGCTTCATAAAAAAGATTCATTGGTTAAGACAGGCAATTGGAAATACCTGAATGCATAGAGCTTGTGCAAGTTCAAATATACCTTGTAAAGCGCTCATCCTCTCTGAAGAATGACCACAGACCTTTGTCATTTGACAAGATATAGAGTCGCATCTAAAAATATATATTCAAATATTGCTAAAATGTTATCACTACAAATATTGCAAAACTGTCGATCGACACACGGTTCAAAATGAGCCAATGAAATGTGCTTTAATACTTCCTTCGCAACATGTGTAAAGCTGGCGTGATTTATGTGTACACTTGATAGGTCTTTTGTACGGGAACCGTCCCTCATTCGCACTATAGTTGCGCCTAAGAATGAACACATTTTGAATTAACTGTTTCAAAGAATACATCTTATTTTATCTTCTAATTTAAATGAGTCAGCAGGAACAACCCATTTCATGAGACACATCAAATGTAAGTGGTATCTGTATGGATGAAGAAATGTCTCCTCAGAGACTTCGGAAAAGGTCATTCTTCTGCACAAGAATCCCCTCAGGCTCTGAAGGAGAAGATTGCTTCCCAATATTAAGCAACCAGTACGCCTTCGTAAAAGCCTTGCCTAAAGTAGTCGTCAATGCGTGTCAATTTCACACACTGTAGTCTGCATTTTTAATATATATGTGAATAACTGAGCAACTACTACATGCTCGAAATAAGCTGAAGCAACGACCCTCTCCCCTTCCCTACAGGGCGCCCTCCTTCACCATCTCATTCAAAGTAAAATGCCAATTTTCTCTTTCGAAATGTGATCAGGACTGCCAAGAAACGCACCCGCGATTGAAGAGCAAGCAAATTACTCTATCTACCTCCTTGTTAGACATAAATAACAGTTACATATGCAAATACATCAAAAGACAGCACTGTAAGAATTAAAAGGTCGGATTTACAAGTCTGGAAACATAAAAATGTAAAATTAATTTACGTTACAGTTAAACTAATACAAATCTTTTTAATGAGCGCTCACTAACCCCCATTCAAGGTACGATGTTCACTGTGATCCCCCTGCTGGAATGTTCAGCTTGGGTCAGACCTTAGTGTCCAGCACCTCTGCTAGATATGGGACCAGCTAAACCCCCTCTGCTTTTGGGGACCTTTACAATTAAATGTCAGATTTATTTTTAGTAAATGCAGTAGTGTGTTTATTGGGACTTACCTTAATTAGATCTGTGAAATGGTCAGGCTATATTAAGATCCATTAGTCAGAGTCACTGAATTTACTTTTTGTGTTGACTGAACATGAAAAGACAAATTTGTATGTGAACATCCATACCAGTGTTAAGGTTCCAGTTTCACAGGAGGGGAGCAATTGCGGAATGCTCCTCTATGAACACTCGTTTCATTTCTACTACACACTTACACTTGCAACATTTTGCGCACAAAAACGTAAATAAAATGGATTATTTGTTTAAAGTGCAAACATAAACAAGCATTGGTAAAGTTTGCCACCTTTTAAATTTGTCAATGCTTCATTTGTTTTGTTATGTTTTTATAAAACTTTTAAAATTGGGGAGGCACCGAGCCCTCGCCAATTTAACAAAAAGCAGTGATGAAGCCAAGAGGTTTGGGGTTGACTCCCATCGTTTTAACTTTACCAGTTCTTATTTTCTTTGTGAATATTTTTGCAGGAAAACATGCGAGCCACAAGCAGCCCAGTAGCAAGTATGGGGGTGCTGCCGTTCCTTGCCTAAGTAAAACAAGCTTTGTCAAAAATAAAAAGCATATATAGTGTTTCCTATAAGAGCAGGCATTCCACCAATAGTCTCTAACACATAAGGTGAATACTTAGTATACAGAAGAAACAATGACGTTTTCAAACTTATAAGGTAATGCAAAAAATATGATAACAACGCTATTACAGCATATTTGTTGCTTAATCAAGACCTATAATGTATTAGTGAGCCCATGTTTCAGCGTGATGCCTGATCATAATATGACATTTCGGCATAAAGCATGGGTGGCATGAATGTGCAGCACACATAGAAAGAGGAAAAAAACACCCAGAATTGTTTTTGTGCGGAAAGATAGCCCTTCTTGCACAAATATAATCCTGCATGCAGCGCAGACACCCTTGCACTTTGGTGCAAGGGTGCCTGCATTGGTGCTAGGCAGCCCATTGAGCTCCAGCACAGAGGGAAAGGACAGGAATGCATTGTATGCTGTAAATATGGCACATTCTTGCCCTTTCACTTTGACGCAGGGCAGTGGAGCAAGGTGACTTGCTTAACTGCCCTGTGCCAAATCCCATAGGTATGTTCCTTTGTGTTTTACATGCCCTGGCAATGAAAACCCCTAAAATCATTTTCCACTACGGTAAGGCACTGGTTTACATTATTGCACTGAATGTGTGCTAAATTCAGTTTGTGAACAGCTAGATAAATAAGCACTTGCATCACAGCACCATGCAGATCCTGATTGGCTGTTTCACTGGGCCCTATTCAGAGTGTCGCACTGCTGCACCATGTAGGTCCTGATTGCCGACTTCGCCTGATATGACAAGGAGTGATGCAGATCTTTGCATTGCATCACTGCACAGTGCCCGATCAGTGGCTTCACTTGACCTGATGAAGAGGCTTGCAACATAGGCCCAAAGACAGGACGTACAACTCTTATTAGGCTGAACCTAGTCCTGTATCTAACCCACAGTCTATCATGATCAGCCAGAACTTGTGTCTTTGTCCCTGTCCAATAAGACCAGATACCCGCAGTTGGTGCTTTTTTTACCTAAAACTTTCAAAACTCATAACTCTGGCTCTACAGATTGGAATTTTAACATTTTGTTGTCATGTCTATTTATGAAAGTTTACTGTATTCTTCGAAATAGGTTTACTTTTTTTTGTAGTCAGAGGTTGGATCCACTACTTGTGTTTGTGCACTGCCACTCAGTGATTTGTGTAAAACCGAAAATCCCTTGATAATCAGACACCTGAATCAATGTATTTACAAATTCCTCCTTGATTTTTAATTGGGCATTGTTTCCTTTTTCATACATTACTTTCCTGTCCTACAAGAAGCAGGAGTACCAGATCAACATCTGTCTCTATGAAGCGGTCTGCCTGTTGCAGCCTACATTACAGGAGCAAGAGTATGATATAGAAGGAGAGAATAAAATGGTGGAAGAGTGAGTGAATATCATGGCTCTCGCCCAGGAGCCAGAGAAGAGAGGAAGACCAAAAAGAAGGAGGCCCCTTGCTGGATCCAGAGCAGAGAAAAGTGTGTCTTCCCACAATTTGACCCCTGAAGAGTTGGAGGACAGGAGGGCTGAAATATAGCTGAGCTTGCAACTGGCCACTTTGGCCATGGAGAAGGAAAAGATGGTCAAGGAGGAAGTGGCTGTCACAAGGGTGCTGGAGGGGAAAAGGCTGGCCTTGGAGGAGAAAAGGTATTTTTGGCCCATCATGAAGGCCAAGAGGACCACGTAGTCCAGTGCAGATGGTCTCAGTGACACAGTGGTGCCTAGAGGAGGTAAAATGATCTACATTTCCAAAGACCTGCTTGCGAGCTATGTAGTGGACATTATTAAGTGTTTTGCAACACATGAGGTAGCCTGATGTATGCACATAACTTTTTTTTCAAGAATCAAAAGAGATCTCAGCAACATTAAAGTCTTCCCTGTGGTAGAACCCTTCGACTTGTAATTCAATTTCTCACATGTATGCTAAAGAATTGAATGTGGATAAGGTACTTCCAATTTACAGTGTTTGCGATGTGCCTCTGCATGGTCTGAGTGAGAGTTTGAGTACAGGGCATACTGTGATGTTTGTGTGGTATACTGTATCCAGAGTGTTCCTAATATCTGCTTTAGTGATTAGAGTGCATTCAAAACGTCACATCATGACTCCAGTCTCCAGTTTTTATGCAGCTGATTTCCTTCTCCGTTACAAATGACATTTCAGTAGAAAGCATGGGTGGGATGAATTTCCTTCTCAGATACAAAGTGCATAGTCTTTAAATCTATTTGCTTCATACTTATACAGCAGCCCACCAATCTTCTACTTCTATTTTGGCTCCAAGATTCAAACCAGCATGCATTATTTACCAATTCTGGGCCCAGTGGGCCTTTTCTTTACACACTCCACAAGATCTTCAGATTTGTGGACAGAGCTTTTGGAGTTCTAGTGTCAAGACTCGGGCATACCACATATCTCTGCTTGAGAGGAGCACATTTTCTTCAGGAAATTGTTAAAAACGAACCTCTTTTCTTCTTACAAATTTTAAAGAAGACTAAACTTACCCTTAAAACTGATTTAAGCAACTGTAACTAGAATATGGAGAGGTAAAAACCAAATTACTCCTAAATTCCCATGCATGATTCACAAAGATGTTTTCTGTGACTACTTCTATCTTACATTAGATGAGGTGTGGCTTACTCTTGACCTTCTGACAGTAAGACACGCCTATGGTTCAACATTTTTCAGTGTTTAAGAATGTTGGGTTCTAGTAATCCACAAGCATATTGGAGTTCCTGAAGTTCTAGTGATGCATAAACTTATTGGATATTTTGAAATTATGTTTTATATTTTGGTCAAGCTAGTCATTTTGAGATTCACATTTAAATTCACACTTCCCATAATATACCTATTCTGTTGATCTTAGTTAGCATGTTTTCTCAAATACAAGCTTCAAATTTATATAACGTCTTAGCGCACAGTGTACCAGTCACCTAATTCTGTATCTCTTGTCATGTATTTCTGACAGGTGGAAGTTCTAAATTTTCCTTTCAAACATGGTGATTTGCTCGGAACCAGGATAACTTTTGAAAGAGTGATGTTACTTTACAGAACTATGGGCCATATGTAATAAGCACTGTTGGCAAACTACTGGTCAATGCAAAAACAACAAGGTGATGGGTGGAATGCATGAATTAATCTCAGCCGCTGGCAATCGCTTGGAGTCATATCCCAATCCATTGTTGTTTCGACCACCATGCAACTTCAGTTTTGACCCAGTTTCACCCCACTTAAGTCTCTTCGGCCATGTAGAGCTTGGTTCCAGCGGCACAGTGAGATTGGGACCCACATCTGGGCATACACAGCACACTTAGGTCAGCATATGCAAAAAAACAAGGGGATGGATGGAATCCTTGGATTAATCTGGCAATCCCTCCGGCCGCATTCCAATCCATCATTTTTTTTACCTACCATGCCATCTCAGTTTGGACCTAGCCATATACAAATCAGTCTTGACGGCTCCTTATGAAAACAGTCCAGTTTCCCTCATAGGAACAGTACAGCCCAAAACTGCCAGGCCATGTCATCCCTGAACCGGAGCACACACAACTAGGACTGATTTCACCCTAGTTAGGCTTTTCCAGCCAGGTATAGCTTGGGTCCAGTGGCACAGTGAGCCACTTTGGCTCCCAGAAGAATAGGGAAGTAGACAAACGTCTTGACTCCTGTCTTCAAGGAAGGATTTCATCCTCTCCATGCATTGTCTCTGATGTCGATCTCCTGGAAGCCGGTGAGCAGCCTGCCATGTGGGATCGTGTCAAATGCTGCTGGCAGGTCTAACAATACCAGGACAGCTCTTTTGCCTGCATCAATAGTGCTTCTCATAAGATGAGAGACTTTCAAGAGGGCAGTCTCTGTTCTGGAACTTGACCTGAAGCCTGACTGGCTGGGATGTAGTAACCTGACAGTCTCAATATAATTGGAGAGCTGAGGGTTGACAAATTTTCCAGTAATTTAGATGGTGAAGGCAAAAGTAAGATGGGTTTGTTACCAGGGACACCTGGGTCCATACTAGGCTTTTTCTAAAAAGGGGTACAATGTTATCCTGCTTCCAACAGAGCATAACTGTAGCTGTAACCAAGGACTAACTTAACAGGAATTTCATGATGAGGTTGATGGAACCTACTGCCAAAGATAGGGTGGAAGGGGGACAAGGATTGGAAGGGGATCCTGACATGAAATTTAGAATAGCTATTCGAGAATCTTCCAGAGAGCTTTCATTAAACTGGGAAAGCCAACAAGACACAGTGTTTAGAAGAATGAATTGATCTAAGAGCATTAGCTTCCGTAGTCCCTGTCAAAGATAAATTATTCTAGATCTCCTTTATTTGTTTGTGAAAAAATGATGCCAGTTATGCACACCACTTGGCCGGAGGAACCCTATTTCTGTGGCAAGCAGCTGGATCTGAGAAAACTTTCACGATCTTAAACATTTCTCTAGATTTCTTTCTGCCCTTTCAATCCTTCCTTCATACTACTCTGTCTTTATAGGGATAATCAAAGTCACATAATTCTTGAGAACATTTTTCTACAATGCCTTGGTCTCTATACTGTAGTTTCTTTCCATGCCCTTTTGCATATTTTTTCTCTTTGTTTGGAGCATGTTTGATTCAGGGACTTGAGTTCACATTTCTGCTTGGCACACAACTTGGGAGAGGGGCTAATTTCTCCAATGGGGTGCATAGCCAGTTGTTAAGCACCTGTATTTCAGATTCAATGGAGCCACAGAGAATGGGCTTGTTAGTTTCCAGGACAAGCAGAATGCTGTTTTTAATAATCTTAGAGAAAGATCTAGAAAGGAGAGGAGCTGTCTGATCACCTAGACCACACTGAGGAGAGGTGATCCTATTGAATTAATTTCAATAATGATCCATCCAGGCTAGAGGAACTGGGTCCGGCAGAGACATGCTAAGATTAGTAAAAACAAAATCAATTGTATGACCCCTCCCAAACGAGTGGTGTTCGTGACCGATGTGAGAGAGACCAAACGGGGACAGGATGTAATTTAGGGTCCATTTATCTTTGTCGGAAGAATAGTCCCAATGAATATTACAGTCCCCAAATATAATACAGTGGGAGAAAAGCAAAAGAACATATGAGATAGATTCAATAAGAGTGTTCAAAAAGGGACCAACCAGCCCAGGAGATCTATGAATCAAAAGGACCTCTACCGACGTTTGGGCATTCAATGAAAGACAAAATCACAAGACCTTTGCTTCCAAGAGGTTTGTAACTGGAAAAAAATAGCAGGTATCGACATCTTTATATATAATAGCAATGCCTCCACCTCTTCCAGTATCCTGGTTGAGATTCTGCATCTTGTAATCAGAGGAAATAGCTATTTTTACCACTGGTTTAGCCAACGTCGACAGCCAAGTCTCAGTTATAAATAAAATGCCTGAGCTCTCATCGAAGAGAAGGTCGAGGACAAGTAATGCATGCTGTTGGAGGGAGCGAACATTAACAAGAAATGAACATAACCTGGTAGTAGTGGTATTATTGAGCAAACATCCTTTAAGTATCTAAATGTAGATAGCAAAAACAAGTAATAAAAGCAAAGATGCGCTGACTTCCAACATGGTGCTAAACAGTAGATTATGTCTTACTTCCAATAGGCATATTAGTGCACCCTACAAGGTAACACTGTACATATAATGGTCACAAGGATACCGCCGCACTTTAAGACAGTCCACAATATGTTGTCAACAAAGAGAAGTCTATTGACAACTTGAAAGGTTAAATCCTTCTATAAACATTTGAGACCATCGGTATTGCAAACGTACAAATGTAGGAACATCACCAGCCAATGTGTAATCTGTCCCATGCGTCACTTTTTCAAGGCCAATGCGTACCCATTAAATTTCAAAGTCAGGCTAGAGGAAAAGAGATGCACAAATTGTAGTGCTAGAATTGGCAATTAATGCAATGAACTGTGAAGAAAACTCAATCAAAAGTCTGCAAAGTCTGTGTCACAATCACAAAAATGACAACAAAGGCAATTGATGACAATAAGCCCTGAACACGTATTTTGAAAACCCAGTATCATATAGGTACTTAGGTTTAAGAAAGCACAAATACTTAAAAACTGTAGGATTTTGAGCATGGGTTTTGGGAGTGTTAAAATGATTTGTTCTTGGCAAGAGAAAAAAAAACAACATAGTGCTTGAGGTGAGGGAGAAAATTGGGGAGATGGATAGTGATAAAAACACACATCAGAGATATCAAGAGACATGCCTACTGTCCAATGAGAATAATGGCAGGAAGAGTAAAAGATAATGTTTCAAAGAAACAAAGTAAATTTTAAACCTAGAGTAAATGCCATAAGGCAATCCAAACTTCAAAATGTGTCCCCCAATCAAGATGGTCTGTCAGAAAAGTTTATCTGTATTGAGGATATTAATTCCTGGCCATCCTTCAATTCCTTCATTAGAATAACTGGTATCTCCTCATTGGGCATCAGCATTTGGGGGGCAGGGACTGGACACCTGATAAGATTGAGGACACACTGGAGTAGTTGTAGGCTCAGAGTAGGTTGATAACAATAGGAGAAACAGCAACAGAAGGAGGGGAGAACTGGGTCACCATAAAAGACACAGGCCCTCATTATCACTGCAGCGGTCTTTTCCCAAGACCGCCGCAGCCGCAGCTGCCGGGAGACCGCTGGTGCTGGCGTTCTTCCGACTGCCATATTATGACTGCAACTGGATATCACCACCACAGGCGATCGAATATCCGGTGATATTCACTAGAGCGGTTGGCAGCAAGTAGGCGGTTCCACTGCTGACACCGCCATGACAGAAAAAGACTGGTCTGGCGGTCTTTTTCTGGTCTGGCGCTGCCAGCGGTGGGAGCGCCAGGTCCCGTCCCCTCACTGAGGAGCATCTCGTCAGACGAGATAAGTGTTGTCCGCAAGCGAAGGGGGGTGTGATTGGGTGTGTGTGAGTGTGTGTATGTGTGTTATGAAGGTGGGGGGATGGAGGAGGAGTGATTGCGCATGTGTGAGTGTATGTCTGTGTGTAAATATGTGGATGCATGTGTGTATGCATGTGGACGTTGTGGGGTGAATGTGTAAAGGGTAAGGGGGTGTGAGTGAGTGCATAGAGGTGCATGTATGTTTGTATGTGTATATAGTGTGTGTGTGTGCATGTGAAGATGAGTGGGGAGTGGGGGTTGTGTAAGTATGTAGTTGAAGGGAGGGGGTGGGGGATGAAGAGTGTATGCATGCATGTGTGATGTGTATGGGTATGTGTGCATGTCTATGGGGTAAATGTTGTGAGTGCGTCTGTGCGTGATTGTGTGTGTGCTTGTGCACAGAGGTATTTGGGGGGATATCCCGGCGACAGGGTCACAAGTTCCTGTCGTCGGGATACCTTTCCGCCAGCATTTTCTGGTGGTGAGGAAAATGCTGGTGGTGTTCCTACTCAGAATAACCTTGGTGGTTATTCGACCCCCACTGGGCTGCAGATGGAAACCTCCAGCCCGACGGGCTGTGGTAAAGCAGTGGGATGGATAGGGATGCAGCAGTTTGGCAGTGGCCAAACCGCTGCAGTCATAATATTGCGATCTGCACCGCCAGTCCCGCGGCAGTGAGACCGCCACAGCAGCACTGGCAGTCCATATACCACCAGGGTCATAATGAGGTCCATAATATCTGCAGCTTTGAAGAATGGAAGACATCCAGTTTTTTGCTTCTCATCATACTGTCCTTGCTGGGTCTACATTAGTGATACCATCTCTTGAAGGCTCAAAGAAAAGGACTAGTGACCAGCAACCACCTTCCTCATCACCTTCTGAAAGGCAAAACCATCTATGGTGAAATTTGAAAGAGGAGCAATTCCACCTGAGGGCTCGAGGTGAATGTTATATTTGGCTGCTGATGTCATGGGAAGGCACTTGGTGGAGGAAGGGTAATAGAGTAAACCTGGAGGCCCCGTTGTTTTGTGGGGCCTCTTGAGTGAGGAAGAGTGTGTGTGGATTTAGTTCTTGATAATGGCGGGATCTACTCCTGCTGCCTCACATAGGCTCTTTCAGGTCAGGAGGAGCCCCATCATTAGACTTCAGGCATGTGGTGTCCTGCTCAGCCACCCCTTGGATGTCTACACACCCTCCATTGGGATTCTCTTATTTTGTGATTGAGTAACTCTCTGAGGAGCAAACCCTCCCCGCTGGTGTCTTCTCACTCCTTCTTTATTGTTGTGCCTCTTGTGTCCACCTAGCAGCTTAGTTTGTTCCATTCTTTTGCCCTGGATCCTATGATCTCAGCTTTCTTCTTAACTGTCTGCTGAAAATAAAAGGCTCAGAAGTCTGTAAGCCCAATACTTCATGTACATAAAAATACACAGTATCAGTATTGAACTACTCACTTTAGAAAAGACTGACACTGTCACATACCTCACTTCCCTATTCCATGCAAGGGAGATATTCCCATATGCTGATTTTAACAGTGGGTGAATATGGTCAGCAAAGGTGCAGCAACTGCTTGTTACATTCAACTCAAGAATAATCCTTTGTCTCTACATAAAAAACACTGCCTTTGCATGGGGGATGAATGATGTACTCAAGCAATGTTACATTTGCATCATCCCATTATTAAAAAAATGGAATATAGGCCTTATTCCGAAGTCAAAAGTTGAAGGCTGATGGTCGCAGTATGCATGGGTTGTAGCTGGCACACATCTCTGAATTTACATAGTATGTACATGACTTGACAACGATAATGTAAGTGTGTACTATATTACAATGACCAACACGTCTTTCATGCTAAAATTGGTATGACATGACAGAACTGCACATGATTAAAGGTGTTATGTGGAGTTTTCTAAGTAAAGTCATGCATGATGATAATGAAACCTTGTGAAAATGGTGACCTGAACATTCTTCACAATTAAACTCATGCTTTATCATTAGCAAGCTCCTGTATGCCAACATATGATACAGCAGATTAATATGCATTTATTATAAACAGTTACATTAAAAATTATATTGACAACAGTCAATAGCACCTTTTAAAAGACGGTATATAGTACAGACAACTTGGACCTAATGAGACACATTGAACATGAGACATAACACTGCTATAGTTTGAATGCAGAAAACAAATTATTAATTTTCTTTAGGTTAGGACTTACTACCTTTCTGCTACTTGTGCACAGGGGGTTCACAGTGGGAAGAGACTGGCATCCTATAAAAGGGGCAGGGAAATACCCTAGCGCATCCAGTGCCTATAACCTTGCTCAGTGTTTGAATTCATTTAGGACCTTGCAACACTCTTTAGCTCTACAGGTGACAAAACCCAATGCACTGAAGTGACGTGATGTTCTGCTGTATTTTCATGCCAACTGCATTGCTCAACTGGGTGTCTGCCCACCCATCCCTTATAGCCGAGGATATTTTTGGAGGAGTGCCTCACCAATCACATCTAAACTTCTCCTAGGAAAAAGTGGGGGCTCTCTCTTATTTATCCTTATTTTTGCTGAAACTAAAAAGAAACATCAGAATTGAGAGGCGTTCTGTGGAGATGGTTTGATGGCTTAGGAATGGCCTACTTCCTTTTTCTATGTATAACATTTGTTGAGGATAGCAGACAACTTTGTTGCTGCTACATAGTTTGCAATATTTGTTATCAAGTTCCGGATGCCTTTGCATAGGGGTTACAATCTGCCAGGTAGGTGTAATAAGTAAGAAAATATAGCAAGAGAAGGAAACAATTTTTCTCAGGTTCTAAATGCCAACCCAGTGGCACCAGAAAACATTTTGCATTAACATAATGTTTTTGTAACCTTTAATAGTAAAATGTGGAAAATAAGGTATGTGGGTGTGGTAACGCGTCCTTCCATGACAATTTATTACACATTAGGACTCGTTTTAGGCCAATTAATCTTTTGACCCAGTTGAGAGACACCTTAGAACGAGATAGCTAATCAATATGTCAATCAGTACGCCAATAATGTCATCAATATTTATTACAACAATACATTTCACTTTGGTCAAAGACATTAATCAACTCAAGACACCACCATGACCTTGCAGTCATGAATAACCACACTAGTTTAGTAGAATTTTATGAGTTTTATTCCCTATTAATTACAATTCTAAAAGCAGATGTGTTAATCTCAAAACCAAAACACTTGATAACATTGTCATAATTTGGCAACCTTGATTAATACTTTATCAAAGCAAGGTAAGCAAGTAATAAAACATAACACAGCGTCAACATAGATCTACTTTAGCAGAGTGTCATTAACGCGTCAGTTCAACAAAGCATAGATTCACTCGTTTGTCTATTTGCGTCAATTTAGTGAACACCTGTCCTAACCACTGATTAGCATTGGCATGTTGGGTTTCATGCAAAACAATTTAGAACACCAATTTGGAAAACATCTAGCTATGGTCTCTGTCAAAAGTAAGCAGTTGGTACCTAGAAAGGAAAAGCAAACAGACAAATCACAATTTCATTGTCATAGTTACCCTCCAAGGTTTTGGGTCAGCACTCAGGTTTGGTCTTCGTCTTCAGGACATCAGTTGATTCGCCATAAGTCAAAACTCTGCTCTGGGGCAAAAAGGGGCACTTCCCTCATAAGGAGGCAAAGTGCAAAAATGGCCAATCTAAGGAAGAGGATGGTTTTAAGTAAACTAATAAGTCACCAAACAGAGTGACAAAGTTTCTGGATAGAATTAATAGCATTCCCGAACCCACCTAGTCTAATCTACTTCCTGGTGACAGGGGTTTTTATCCCTTTTTCATAGTACATTCCCCTAAAATCTAATTGGCTAAGGGGTTGCACCCCACTATCTCTACCCAATTAACTTTGAATTAGCTCATCAAATTTGTCACACCACGGCAGTTCACAGACATTTTATTGGTCCATATGATTGACGTCTTCAGAGGTAGCACGTCCGGTATGATTTCATCCTTCTGTAATTCTTTGCGCATCTTTTGGTCAGTAGCTCCATTGTCTGTACCGGTTTGAACGACCTTGTACATTATACTAATCTACACTGTTGCATTTTGATTAAAACATTTCTACAAGCAATCTGAATTTCATGAGAACAGATCTACTATAGTTACATTCAGCTTCTAGTTTGAAAAAAACAAGAGGTCATGTCCTTTTGCGAGTCAGCACACTGCGTTTAGAAAAACACATTTAATATGAGAGCCAGGCAGCTAGGCTTCGGCTCATGCTAACTTAAGGCCTACAAGATTTATTTAGCATAACTGTAATCACATAATCATTAATAATTAGTATAAAACCATTCTTTAATACAAGAATTCATAAGCATTAGTCATTTTCATTCGTCCCCGTATCCATTGGCGGCCACTCCCCGTGGTCACGTTTCAAGTGCACTTTTTAGCAAAACATATTATCACGGTTTCTATATGGCATTATCATACATTAGTTCATAAACATTTTATGTTAATACAGATTATATAAACTACACTCTCTCAGGTGTAATCCTACATATGATAGGTGTAATATTTCACACACTATTTGTGGAGAACCCTAATCTGAAATGAGATCCCATCACAATAGAGGTGAATAATGTTTGTTGTTATATAAATAATTGTTTTGATGACTACATGAGAGGTGCCTTTGAGGGTGCACATTATATATAGATTTGCATGTTTGGTTTACATAAGTGGTTTGTGAGGATGGTATACATGGGTGTACCATAGTTTAACATTCTCAACACTCAACACTGTAGAACCACCATGATGCAGCAACCCAGGACAACTGGTCAAGTAAAATGTCAAGCCAAATAGCAGGCACATACCTGCAGAAACTATCTATTATCTATATCCTTCTCTGTGGATCTAGAAGGGGTCATGGTTCAGGAGTGAAAACCACAACCAGCGTCAATGATCTTACACAGCACACTGGGGAGTACTGTTGCACCATTTCAACCCCATTATCATCAAGGCATCTGAAACACAACATGAGGAAGCCTTGAGTTCCAGGGCGTGAGTATTTATGTGTTCACAGTTCAACAGCAGTTATGGTTGTGTGGTTAGATGCCTTAATCGGGGAAGAAAGCAGCAGAGACAGCATACCTCACACTTCCTGCAAAAACATTCGATTTTTGTTAAAATTGTGAGGTAATGAGGGAAATTAGGGTCCAGCTTCAGGTATTCCCAAAAACAAAAGTTACACTCTTGATGTCAAAAGCATCTAAGCAAATTCAACTTTGAAGGCACCTTATTGGTTCTTAGATTGACTATAAGGGGAGTTTGTGATTATCATGATTATCTTATCAGTCAAATGTATTATAGTCTTTATACATTCTAAAAATATCTAACTCTTAACATTAGCAAGACGCTGCTGGTTACAAAAAGAAAAAAATAGATTTAGCAGAACATTTTATTTCCCAAAAACAGTCAACATGTTTCTCAGCCAAAGGCCATTTCTGCAAGGGAGGAACAGAATAATCATTGGCAACGTTTTTTCAGATTGTTCTTTTCCCATTAGTTTAAGGAATGTAGTTTTGTAGGGGGAGTAAATTGGATGTTATCATTTCATTCCTTTTCCTCCGTTTGTAGTCATTCCATTGGAAGTGCTTACATTGATAGCGATGCTGCAGATGCCTCAATTTTAAAGGCGTGTGGTTCCTTTAATTTGCCCTCAGCAGTCATTTTTGGCTTCTGACCTTGCTTTGCTCAGAAGAAATGCTACTCATGTGTGTTTCACTATTTTCTCTGTTTTTCATTGTGAAGATTTGTATTTCTACAACTAGTATCATGACTCCATCTTTGAGCTTTTTACCCTTTTAAGTTCTTCTTACTGGTGGACATTGACATGGTAAAAAAAGTTGCCTTTTTACTATCAACATCATCATCATCAATTTACTTTATTCGGTACAGATAAAAACATAAAAGACATCCACTAAATAAATAAAACATACAGATTTCTTAATCATAAAATTACTAAAAGCGTCATTAATACATATTTGGAATTTCATAAGCAGCATATATCACATTTAACAGGGACTGAATTATATCCGCATTTTCCAGGTTGTGTACATATAAATAAGCAAGCTGATTAGTTCTAATACTTTTAGATAAAAATAGCGGACGTAAAAACCTTTTTCTCGGGACAACATAGAGAGTGCAAAAGAGTATAAAGTGCAATGTACTCTGGGGTGTCTTTCCATCACAGCAACATGGGGGAAGATTCTTGAACCAGGTTCCACGTACTGGAAATGCTACCAAGTAATGTAATGTATTTACGCGTAACCTCGTAAGTAGGAACCTTTGTCGCTCAAGACTAATGGTAGTCAGATATAGCTTTGGATGCAATAGCTGTATCTGATTCCTTGCTAATGTTCAATTTGTGCCCGGGGTTGACTCCATGTCCTGGCTTTTCTGCTAATATATATCTTTAAACTTTTTAATATCCCGTTTTGTTAGAATATCCGGTTTGAGGAAAATTTCTCCTAGTCCGAAAGATTGTAAGGTGGAGTGGACATATCTAAGCCAAGGTATATCCAAGGATCGTGATAAAAGGAGACAGTCCTGTATTACCTTTTTACATAAAGAGGCTTCTGGCTTAGTCCAAATTTTTAACCATAATAGGACGGGTTGTAGCTTTATGTAACTAGATATGCATCTCAAACCTACCTCTTCATGAAAGAACATTACTGATGTTGATTGGGGACTGCTAGTAGCCTTCTTAAAAACTTATTTTGTACGATCTTAAACAATCTGCATGTCCCCAAACCCCGGCTCCAAATGTTGCAATAGAAAGACATTTGGTGGAAAAAACAGTCATCATTTCTTTTACAGGTTTATGTCGCAATCTTTTTGCGAACCTAAAAACTGCTTCTATGGCTTTTTGAAATTGTATTGAACGTATATTTACTAAAAATTTCCAATTAAAATCTACATCGATGGGGACCTCCAAATGCGTAAAGTGTGGGACCTTAAGGCAATTTTTTTTGTTTTTGCTAGTTTGAGCCCAGTCTTCATCACAAATGACTTAGATCTATTGATTTTGAGCCCAAGGATCCCCATAAATGTGTTAAAAGCATTCAATAAAATCTGGAGGCCATTAGCTGTCCTTGAAATGAGTACAGCATCGTCCACATACAATAATACAGGAATTGGGGATTTTTTTATAACTGGAGAGTCCTTCCCCGATTCACAGAGAAATTTCTCTAACCCATTTATGTGCAAGAGAAAAAGAAAAGGGGCCAGCACGCAGCCCTGTCTAACTCCCTTTAATGAGGAGAACTTCTATGTTAAACCACCGTCCCGGAAATAGCAGACCCGAGCCACTGTGCAGGCGTGGAGTCTACTAAGTAGAATGATTATGTCTTTGTCCATACCCATATTCAACATGACCATCCACAATTTTTCTCTGTTAACTGTATCAAAAGTGCAGGACAGATCCATAAATGCTAGATGTATGCACCCCCTTTTAGCTTTAATTTATTTTTGTACTATGATGGTCAGATTGAGAGTTTGTTCTACTGTGCCCACGCCAGGCCGAAAGCCAAATTGGACTTCTGAAAGAGAATGAGATTCGATCGCCCAATTTTCCAACTTATTTAGGATCACTCAGCCTAAAATGTTATCCGAGCTGTCCAGTAAAGAAATTGGTCGATAGCATGAAGGATCTGCCCTGTCCCCCTTCTTAAAAATCGGGATGATAATCGCCTCTCTCCAAGTATCAACTAGTGGGCCTGTCACAACAGATCTCAAGACGTTGGTGAGCAATGGCCCCCAGAAATCTGGAAGCGCTTTATATAAATCAGCAGGGATTTTATCTGGGCCAGGAGCTTTCTCAGAGGGGCAATCTTGAATAGCTTGTATTACATCATCCATACTTATGGTATTGCTGAAAGCCACACTAAACTCATTGTTTCCTCTTATCTTCAAACAATTCATCTTTTCTAGTTGAACGTTAGGCTCTGTTGCAAAGGTTTTTATAAAATAGACCACCCAAATTTGGGCTGGAATGACAGTATCCATGGACGTCTCATGTTTGTCATTCAGCGGTGGAGAGTTGACCACACGCCAGAACGCAGTTGTATCTTTGGTTCTGCTTGCTTCCATCAGTTCCTCCCAGGCAGACTCACTTAATTCAGCTTTCCTCTTGGCAAGTACTTCCTCATAGTTTTTCCTAGCAACTTTAACTGCTTGACAATCTTGGGGAAATGCACTAGGTATTTTCTTTAAGTTATTTAAGGATATAGTACATGCGTGGTTAAACCATCTCGGGCCATGTGCTTTATTAATGCCAGAGGACTGTAATTTCTCAGCCATATACTTTGTCAAAGAGGAGAATGCACAGACAATTTCATGGGGAGACCTATCTTCACTCAAAGTTATCATAACGTCTGACCATTTATTAAACATTAGATCTTTAAAAAAGCTATTGCTATCTATTTTTCCCCATTTGATTGTGAGGCCTTTTTGGGCTGAAAACTTCATGTCGGGATGTCACTTCTCTCTTCTCGAATCACTCTTCAAGTCCAAACTTATCTCAATAGATAAAGGGTTATGATCGCTAATACAGGTTGGAGTCACCCTGAATTGCCCAACAAGAGAGGATAATTCTCTAGAATAGAAGATAAAATCAATAGTAGTGTGAGCGCCTCCTCTTATAAACGTCGGTACCCCTCAAAAAACTGGTATAGGGAAGAGTAGAGATTAGCTGTTATCAGAGAGTTAAGAGCATTCCCATATAAAGAATGTTTAAAATGCTGAGTGGGACTGTCATTTTCGTCCAAAAGTCCACAACAATCCAGATACTCTGGCTCACACAGATGAGCATTGAAGTCGCCGACCCAAATTATTCTTAGGTCCTTTTTACTAACTTTGTTGCCTTATATATTGTCATCTCTAAGCTACCAAGTACACTATTGTCTGAATTATCAAAGGTGTTATTATAATAGTTAATCAATAATATATCGAATGGCTCTGGTAATTTTAAAAATAAAGCCAGAAAAAAAGGGGATGTGCCCACAACACACGCATCCACCCCCCTAGCCTTTACCAATACAAAGGTGACCAGGCCTCCCTTGGCCCTGCCCACAGAGGTCTTAGTTGCATGGACGCTATGTGTGGTGTAGCCATTAATATACGGGGCTCTACAAGCCAGGTCTCCTGGCAGCAAATAAGAAGGTTTTCCGTCACTAATTCTAGCCAATCGGGGTTTCCTATTTTTGATTTTAGGCCTGCCACATTCCAAGAAATTATCCCTGAGGCTGTCAGACCATGTATGTCATGTGTGTCGAAAGCTTCCTTGGGCAGCAAGAGAAACTGATGCAGTATATTTTTCTCCGAGGGGTCTTGCAAAAGGGGCCCAGTTTCTGGTGGTCAATCTAGCTGCTCCAGTGAAGCTAAGGGCTCCAATCTATTAGACAGTGTCAGGACAATATCAGGGGAATTGGAAACACCACAATTAACAAAATTCTGTTTCCCAGAGTGAGTTGAGTCTAAGTGACATAGATTAGGTGTCGGTGAAATGAACTTGAATAGTCGTTGAACTCTTATAGACCCTACCGGTAACCTTATAGTTGAAAAATGGTAATACAGAGCGTTGACTATCCAGGGACTCCTGAAGTTTATAATAATGCAGTCCCCTTGTGAGACTTCAGGGGATGAGCCAACCCAGGGGACCCTTCTTACTGTTAAAATGTCCCTGTGGAAGTCTACCCTCCCTGCCGAGTGCTTTCCTACCCAGTGCGTCACTTTATTTAACAATGATGCATGAGACTCATGGTGAGTGTATCCTAATATAGGAGCATTTTCCAGGATTAAAATATAGAGAGCACAGCCAGCAGGATCCTTGGACAGGCTGTTTGGGTTCTTATAGTCACCTGGCCCACTGAACCCTCCCACTTATTTAAACCCCTCTGAGGCTGTAAGTTTATGGAGTTTTGTGTTGCCTCTAGGTTCAGGGGCTTTGGGGCTAAGTTCTGGGCAGGAATTGGCCTATAATTTTGATGTTGATGGGTGGCCGGGACAGGTGAGCGTGCAAGAGCAGTATGATTATTCTGAGGCTCATCTCTCGATAGAGTGGAAATCGTTGTCGTTGATATATATTCAACCTTCTCCTCAAGGGCGGCCCCTTTCTCCAGAACCAAAGAGCATAACTTTTTTATGTCCCTAAGTTGATCCTCAATCTGGGAAAGACAGTTATTTGAGTAGTCCAAGATCTTTCTATCCTTTGTCTGTTTTCCTGTTTTTTTTAACGGGTTAGGTAAACGTTTCCCCTTTTTCTTCTCTGTTACTGCTGAGTCCTTTTCAAGTTTGTGACTATTTATGGGAGACCGGACTAAATCTAGGGAGGGTGCTACAGTGTGGGGGGGAATGACTTGCCTACTCTTTTTTGAGGGTGGACTCTCTGGGGTCATAGGAGTGATTAAATCAATTCGAGAGTCCTTATCTGTTGTTACACAAGGATTTCCTGCCCTTATCTTACCTAATGGAGATTTTGCAAGAGAAATACTTTCTTCCCCCCCACCCTTTCCTAATTTCTCAAGGGATGACTCTAAGGTAGCTTCCACTCTCCATATCTCTGACTCAATAGCACCCATCACTGAGGTTAGGTAGCTAGTTATCAACCTGGGGGGGGGGCTCCTGAGTGGGATCCCTCCTCCCACAATCTCCTTTACATTTCCCCATCAGGACAAACTGGTCCTTTGGTGAAGGAAAAAACACTGTATGTCTTTTTGCAAGTATCAGTGCCCAGTACTCAGCAGGAGTAAAACTAAATTTAATGCGACTCCTGTCTTGAGGAAAATATCCGGTCACAGCTTCTTACCACAAAGGCCCTAAAAATATAATACTATAATCCTTGCCGTCGCCTAATACATATATGAGTCAACAAGGCACAAGAGGGGCTAAATGAGATGTCTTAAATACCAAAATTAGCAAAGGCTCCACTTTTCTTCCCTTGCGTCAGCAGCTCTCCATGAATCAGTCTTATCCACTGGGCCCCCAATGGCAGAATTGAAAGGGGGGGGCCCAACCCAGTCTCTTTCTGGCGATGACGGGCGAAGGACGGGCCTGCCCTTGGCCTGGGCTACGCCCGCGCGCCGCCCGCGCGCGTCCCGCGAGGCGTGAGCGCAATGTAGAATTTAAAGGGCTCCTGACCTCAGCAACACACCTGCGGCCAGCAACTAGCACGTCCCGCGAGGCGGGAGCGCAATGTAGAATTTAAAAGGCTCCTGCCATCAGCAACACACCTGCGGCCAGCAACGAGCGTGTCCCGCGAGTCGGGAGCGCAATGTAGAATTTAAAGGGCTCCTGCCCTCAGCAACACCCCTGCAGCCAGCAACAAGCGCATGCCTTTTTACTAAATCTTTATGAACCTGAGGTGACCAGTAAGACATGAGAGCTGATTGGCAAAAGTGGGTGATCATTTAATTAGAGGCATGAAAACTAACATTCCTCTTCTGGAAATGTCTGATAATAATTCTGAAATTTATAAGCCTACTGTGGTATAAATGATATGTGTTTCTTACATTATGTTATGTTTATTGTTTATAATCATGTACTTTTCTCATCATCATCATACACATTTTCACTACCATATGTGATTCCCTGTAGAAACTAAGCAGCAGACAGTGCTTCTTTCTACTAACAGTCAAGCAAGGGTCTGATGTTTAACAAAAGGAACTGTGATTTCCAAATTGTGATTCTCATTGAATTGTAATGTGGAAATCATAATTCCTAATGTCTGACAATTTCATTTTTAAAATAGTGATACCTAGTGTGTCAGAAATCTACCTACCTTGTGAATATTAAATGTTGGTTATAACGCAGACATATTTTTTTATGCAGCCAATTTCCCTTTGGGGAAATAGGACTGTGCTTAAAAAAAGTGAATTTCTTTTGTGGATGACTGCCTGATCTTAAACAAACTTTTGTTTTGCATTCACATAGGGGAAGGAGGTCCTTGAAGACCCCTTCTCGAAAGCAAATTTACCTTGAAATAATGAAAGACAAGAGAAGTTTTACAAAGCAGGGACAGTTTGTTTAATTAAACATTACGGCTGGTATAACCGGTACAGAACTGGGGTCTGAAGGTACAATTGATCTGAGTGGTGTTTTATACATTTCTATGAGTGCCATAAAGAAATGTAAACATTCCTTTTTTGGTCATAAATGTGAGCAGTTGTCTTAAAGTGGGAAATAAGGTCCCAATAACAAATGCAGGTGGGCCTCGACCTTGAGTGGGCATGGAGAAGGCCAGTGAGTAATATGTGCATACTGTGTTCTGATGGACTGGTTCCTAACTACATGTGCTATCTGACTTTATTGTGTTTTGGGAATGCGTGCACCTCTCTGGCCATATGTGCTTTGTTGGAGCCAGTCTCCTGGGTCCATTGTGGTATTGGTGCGCTTATCTGTTTACTGATTGAGTTTCCTTTTCACACGTTAGTCTGCCGGCTACTTGCTCTTCCACCTGTAATCTGTCAATCTGTGAGGACAGGTCCGAATCTCAGAGCCTGCCTGATCATATATTTATGTCAGGTTGACAGAATGTTCATGACGGGTGAACTCGGCAATAGTGATGCGATTTTGTTTTTATATGTGAATCAATCAATCAATAGTTTAATAAAACGTGGCTTATCATCCCGGGGGGTGTCCAGGCACTGGGGGTAGTTCCGCCATGCTGGTAGCTATTCTTCAAAGAACCATGTTTTAAGCATTCTCCTGAAGTTGATGAGGGTGTCCTTGGTCCGCAGGTGAGCGGGGAGGTTGTTCTAGATTTGGCAGCTAGGTGGGAGAAGGTGCGCCCTCTGCTGCAGCTGTGTTGAACTCCCAGGACTTGGGCAAGGGATATCGATCAGAGCTCCCTGGTGGGCAGGTGGAAGGAGAGTCTGTGGTTGATGAGACTAGGTCAGATCTTGTGTAGGACTTTGTATGTGATTGTGAGAACCTTAAATTTGCACCTCTTGTGCACAGGCTGTCTGAGGTCGGGTGTGATGTGGATCCACCTGGGGAGCTCCAGGACGAGCATCACAACTGCATTCTGGATGGTCAGGAGGTGGTGGAGGAGTTGGATGGGGAATTTGGCATGGTGGGCATTTCGGTAGCCTAGTCTTCTGGTGATGAGGGCTTGGGTTACTGTCTTTCTGGTTTTGATATGGATTCATCTGGAAATCTTCTGTAGCATGAGAAGATTATGGAAGCTGCCAGAGGCTACTGCATTTATCTCTCGCTTGAAGGTGAGTTTGCTTTTATCTGGTGTTGAAGGTGAGTATGTGAACGTGTCATGGTGCTCATGAACATTGATTTTTCCAATATTAACAAATGCATTACACTGCAATTCTGTATCAGTAAAGTATTAATTGTTTGCAACGAGAATTCCATTGCAAAATTTTCAGACATATCATTCCAATGCGATATTTGGAAGGGATGCCCTAAACACGCCCCTTCCAAATACTGAACCAGCATGCTCATTCCCGGATTACAATTTGGTAATGTGTTAACGAATCGCAATTTAGGGCTAATACATACCAAAATGCCCTTTTGCATTCGCAAACAGTCCGATTCTGCGAATCGGGCCATTTGAAAACTCAATAAGCCTGATACACCTGGGCCCATGGTTTTCACTTCCTTTTTCAGTGCTTTCACATGACGAAACAGACCAGAATGCTTATTGCATGCACGTAATTGAAAGCAACACCCCTCTGTTACTTCATTCAGTATCATTCTTCGGTTCACTTTTCAATGCCAATGCATTTCCATCTGCCCTGAGCTTTCGTTAGTTTACAGGCTCAGAACGCCCTGCTTGTCAAATGCACAATTATCATGAATCATCAACTCGCTGAGCCAGCTTTAAAGACGCAAAGGGAACTTATTGTTTTTTCTCAGTTGTCGTTTTGAAAATGTACATTTGTACATTATGTTAATAGTTGTCATTTGGTAAGGTTACACTGTAAACATTATCAAAATGTTTCATATAGTTTAAGTGTAAACGGTCCCCCAATCTACCAAATACAATTTTGCCAGGAACATGTGAGGAAAATAAAGTACCTCATCGATTTTTCATGTCCATGTTTGTTGCACTAGAGAGGTTGTATATTTACTTGTTTACTACATTTACATATGTCAGTGGATATATATATGCATCTGTCTGTGTGTGCTCCCAATGGGATACACTTATCTATAGCAGCATACGCATCACAGACAGAAATAACACATTGCAGTCTACAGGAAAACAAGGACAAAATACTGCACGGAATTACGTTGTCCCAGTTTTCCGCTTCAGTAAAGTCAGATTTTCAGCAATTAGATCCTTGTCTGGGAGTATTATCCTCACGCTCCAACGGGGTCAGAGTGGACATCAAAATCCCAGTGGATAGATTGCCAGATCTACCTGCATCCCTAGTTGATGAATTAGAAATGAGATCTTTCAACCTCCTATTGATCAAACTATGCATTTCTGTCTTCACCTTTAGGCTTCCATGTTATATGTTTTTCCTCCTCAGGAACATGGTAGAAATGTGATACCGCACACTCGGATATCACAGAGATCCCATGACCCAGTAATTACTGCTTGGGTTTTATAATACCGTCTGCACCTCCAGCAGCAGATGGCAGAGTCAGTTAAAGACAAATTTATATTATTACAATGAAACTGCTTTCCTTCGCTACTGTGACTCATTCGTCTTGATAAATCTGGTTGTGGGGGCGGAAAAGGAGTTGGAAGCAGTTGCTAATTGAGATGTGTGATGGTTTTATCGTCACTGATAACATCTTTATCGGTATCATATTGCAATCTGTGTTCTTGTACATTGTCTAGAAGACGCAGGAGAAAGGCTTTGTTTTCCAAGTAAGGTCATAAACGCTGGAATAACCTTTAAAAACCATCAGTAAAATTGTATTGTTTACAAATTGTGACCTTATTATCTCTTATCTGTGGCCTGTACAAAGTCTGTAAAAAGCGAATAATGCTTTGTTAAGTGTGTATTTAATTAACTGTTATTAAAAGGCTCACATGGATTGCATTTATGAAACTCCTTTTCTATTCTTAAATAAAATCAATCATTTTATTAGTTAATGCTTGAGATCGCATGCATATCAATTATAATTATTAACGCCATTGCATTTCCTGGTTCATTTAACTGTGTCTGTGCACAATTATGTGTGACATTTAAAAAAAAAAGAGGCAGCATTTGCATAATGATTCAATCAATTCCTTCATACTGCCAGTAGAGGCCTAATTTTCAGTTTCTCTCCGTCTCTCTTTCTATGCCTTTGTAATAAACTAACAATGAAAGAGTAAATCTTAAATGAAAAAGGTGTGCCGCAAAGAGAACCTATCCCTGAACATGTAAAAAGCTTGTTTTTTCTAGGACATACGATCACAACTTAAAATATTAGGCTGGCAAATACAACATAAGAACAGTCAGGCCAGTCAGTGTGCGTGTCTGCCATAATATTTCCGTGTTTACTTTAGTCCATTTCCGTGATGGCATTATAACCTAGAGCATGGCCATGAGGACATACAGGATGCCAAACGTTTACCCCTCCGTTCACTTGGCAACGAGAGACTGACATCATCGACAGCATGCCTTCATAATGGAGAAATAGGCTTATTTTTGTCCTCTGATAATAATAGTGTTGCCTATTGTCGTGTCACTTAGGCTATCAGCTGCCATGTGGGACATAGATGAGAAACAAGCATTGGCCATGCCAATAGGTCTCGCCTATGGGTGAGCTATTTTTGGCTTTGCAATACGATGGGTAACAGAGAGGGATGTGGGGGCAGGTGTTTTGGGATAAAGGGGTGTGGGTGCAATGGTTGGATTACAGAACAGTTATAAAAGTAAACTACAAGGTCCCTTGGAAAACAGAACTTGACATTTGAGCACATTAAGGGTAATGAACAACTATGTCAAGTTGCTGCCCTTATGAGGCCGAAGGTGCTTGATTCAAAAATGTTTCGTGCAGTACCTGGCAGAGTAACAATATCTTTCATAGTAGAATGCCTGTGTGGTTGTGGTAGGATGTGCAAAAGGATGCCTTTTGGTGTACTGCCTCAGTGCCCTTTTTCAATCTGCTCCAGAGCGGACTTTATTTTCTGATAAGTTTTAAAGGTTCTCCCCCTTGAGAGCTGCGTGGGAATTGCAGTGCTTAATTTGTGCTTGTGGTTTCCGGTGCGGGGCACCAGCACTTATTTTTGAGGGCTGGCACTTATTATTCTGCCTCAAGCATTTACTGTGAGCAAAAGACACAAATGGGAAAGACGGAGGAAGAGAAAAATGAAAAAGCGTCACAATGGGAGAAGGCAGAAAGCTGTAGGAGTGAGCTGAAAACAAAACAAAACAAATCTAGACATGGCATTTTGTGATGCGCAAATGATATTCACTGAAATCCGATTTCCATTATCATTTGTGTGTAATACAGTTTTAACACTAAAACTGTATGTCTGTGCAAAATGGCCATTTTGTTCTAAAAAGTGGGCCATCCTTGTAAAACGTTTGTGAAGCACTGGTCTAGGACATGATACCAGGCAGTATGGGGCTCAGGCAAAGATAAGCAAAATACAAACGCTGTGGGATAGCGTAACTGGATGGACGGAATGCGGAACCAATCAAACATTCACCCCCAGTCACAGATCTGGGTTTAATCCATCCATTATTTTGCTCACCATGCCACCCCAGTTTGAACCCAGCCATATGCAAATCAGTCTTGACCCTGTTCCACATGGGAACAGTCCAGCCCGAACTGCCAGGCCAGGTTTCCCTGGACCGGAAACAAGCATCCTGGGACCGGTTTCGGGGTTTCACCCCTCTTCAGCCAGGCTAGCTTGAATCCAGTGGCACAGTGAGCCCGGGACCCACGTCTGGGCATACCCGGCGCACTTAGGGCGGCAAAAGCAAAGCAAAATACAAACGCTGTGGGATAGCGTAACTGGATGGACGGAATGCGGAACCAATCAAACATTCACCCCCAGTCACAGATCTGGGTTTAATCCATCCATTATTTTGCTCACCATGCCACCCCAGTTTGAACCCAGCCATATGCAAATCAGTCTTGACCCTGTTCCACATGGGAACAGTCCAGCCCGAACTGCCAGGCCAGGTTCTCCCTGGACCGGAAACAAGCATCCTGGGACCGGTTTCGGGGTTTCACCCCTCTTCAGCCAGGCTAGCTTGAATCCAGTGGCACAGTGAGCCCGGGACCCACGTCTGGGCATACCCGGCGCACTTAGGGCGGCAAAAGCAAAGCAAAATACAAACGCTGTGGGATAGCGTAACTGGATGGACGGAATGCGGAACCAATCAAACATTCACCCCCAGTCACAGATCTGGGTTTAATCCATCCATTATTTTGCTCACCATGCCACCCCAGTTTGAACCCAGCCATATGCAAATCAGTCTTGACCCTGTTCCACATGGGAACAGTCCAGCCCGAACTGCCAGGCCAGGTTCTCCCTGGACCGGAAACAAGCATCCTGGGACCGGTTTCGGGGTTTCACCCCTCTTCAGCCAGGCTAGCTTGAATCCAGTGGCACAGTGAGCCCGGGACCCACGTCTGGGCATACCCGGCGCACTTAGGGCGGCAAAAGCAAAGCAAAATACAAACGCTGTGGGATAGCGTAACTGGATGGACGGAATGCGGAACCAATCAAACATTCACCCCCAGTCACAGATCTGGGTTTAATCCATCCATTATTTTGCTCACCATGCCACCCCAGTTTGAACCCAGCCATATGCAAATCAATCTTGACCCTGTTCCACATGGGAACAGTCCAGCCCGAACTGCCAGGCCAGGTTCTCCCTGGACCGGAAACAAGCATCCTGGGACCGGTTTCGGGGTTTCACCCCTCTTCAGCCAGGCTAGCTTGAATCCAGTGGCACAGTTTTGTTTTGCTCAGGCAAAGATACCAGGGTGTGGGAGCGCAAGCTAATAGAAGTAAACTTGTACATTCCAGGTCATCATGTATTAAAACTCAGTCACAGTGCACACAGTGGTTCTCTGAGGCAGTCTCGAACATGGCAGTATGGAGACAGAGGCACCGGATCAGATAGCCTTGGGTCAAAGGGCAACAAACCAAGAGTCCCAAGAACATCGCATTGTGGGACCTAGTCTGTGACCCGGGGGTGCCTTCTACATGATACTAGGCAGCATGTGACCAACCTGAACAACATATTGGGGAACAGTCTGCAGCACAAAGGTTTCAGTCAATGGTGCAGGAGTCTGGAACAGGGCATCACATATTGGAGCACGGTCGGCGACACCGCAGTCTGATACAAGGCACTATATAGCTCTGTGACTGAGGATAAAATACTCTCTGGAATGATGCATACAGCCGAGACAAGAAGGGGGACATATCCCGTGGAACAGTTTGAGGAAGCACAGCCTGGGGCAAGGTGTTATGTTACACTGTCTGTTGTAAAGTGGGGCTGACTGAGTCTGTGATCGGAGAAACTGGGGTAAGTACACATAGTTGGGCCTTGTACATTTAAACCAGATCATAGTGCCACGCAGACGTGTACTCTGATGCACACAGTCTATATCATTGGGTATGCACAGTTTTGGGATGTGAGTGCCCATAGTCAAGAGCTGCATCTAATAGACAAAGGCACAGATTCTGGGGAGCAGGGGCACACGGAGGGTCACATTTTGATGCACTGAACTGAGGGCTTCAGTGGGTATTCGGAATGTGCACCCTTTGATTGACATCACACACCACGACTGGGTCACAGGGCACACGTGCTCGTATATAGAGGGCACGGTGTATGACAATAAGTGCACACAGGTTTTTTTCCTACAGGGGCCTGCTGTCTGGGACACAAAATACTCAGCCTGGGTAGATGGGCAAGCCGCCTGTTGCACAAGGAGCACACGAGATGTGGAGGACCGAACACACAGATTGAAGCAAACAGGCTGATTCATAGGGGCACAAAGATTCGGGTACTAAGGCAGTGAAGCCACCAAGGAGAATGTGGCAGAGAACATGTGGTATCATCACGAACCGACGCTCACAGCACGCTTGGCAAGACATCAGGCTGGGATACTACGGCATTCGGCAGGACCACACAGCAAGTAGGGCAGCCCTCTGGGGCCACCAGGCCAGCTTATTAGGACTCAGGCACTAACCGGCTCTGTTGCGCCTGGGCTGTAAGTCCCTCCACGACAGCTCCTTCCTCCCCGGGTCCAAGGTGACTTCATAGCAGCGGTTCTTCCTGAGCAGTGTAGAGCTCAGCGTCTGCAGATCGGGGTCCATTGTGCTGCTCTACCCGAGTCTATTTCTGCTGGACACAGGCGCCCAGGTCTTTGGGGTGCCCGTTGTGCCAGGACTCCAGCGTTGCCCTTCGCAAGATCTAGAGATGGCTAGGGGTCCCTGCGATCCATTGTTGGGGGCAGAGGCGGGCACAGGGACGGGCACCGGCTCTCACGTCACCTGGCAGGAGATTAGTACCAAGGCCGGGACGTCACTAAGAAGGGCGTGCATCACCTCGCGGACTGAGCCTGCCCGCCTGGGAAGTGGGAGGAGCGAGGAAAGTGCGTGAGACAGAAGCACAGTCGGAGGCAGCCTGGGGGAGCCTTATGGACAAGAGCTCCTCCACTTCCTTCCGAACGTGAGTTGTGAAACTGGCTGCACTGTAAAAGTGTCTGCGACTGCTATGGTACACAACCTGAAATACACATTTCTTTAAAAACAAGCAACAGAGAAGAAAAGAGACGCGCTCGTCATAACGTAAATTACGTCATCGCGCCTGACGTGCGGTGGCCTTTTTGAATTGGCGGAATAAACTTTGAATATTGTACCGGTAGCGATTTTCTCTATGCACTGGCAGTGCGTAAGAAAATCAATTGTCTTTGCACGAGGGAGGCAGAGGGCAGAAATAGGCACCCTCATAAAACAGCCTCTAACATTTGACCCGGTCTTAAATGCACAGCACATGTAACCAGAGAAGAACATGATTCAGAGCCCTGTTAACAAAAACAGACTGGAGCCACTGGAAACATCCAGCGCTCTGGTCAAATGCTATTAGCCTCAGAAAAAGTAGTCCCCAAGCACATGCTACATTGGCACAAGTGGAAGGGTACAAGTACTAGGGCCATGCTCCAGGGGAGTGTACATCTGTGGAAAAGGTGGGGCAAAGAGCAAGGATTGACCACTAGCAAGCAAAGATTTTTTAAGGACACTGAAACAAACCAATAAAAAGCAGAGAGCCCACAAAGAAGTATAGAAGTATATACTAAAGTGTATACAAGAGGTCTCGAATGCTCGACCTAAAAATGGGTGATCTGGATGTATGTGGCAGAATTATGAAGTGAGTGTAATGTATGAGGACAGGAATCTGTTGGACTTTTTTGCTTATGCAGGGCCATCCCCAATCTTTTTGCCTCCTGCCTCCTATTTTTTTCTGACCTGTTGCTGTTGTCTTTTGAACTCTGAGCACTTTACCTCTGCTAACCACTGCTAAAGTGCATATGCTCTCTGTGTAAATTGTATGTAATTGGATTATCCATGACTGGCATATTTGATTTACTAGTAAGCCCTGAGTAAAATGCACTTGAGGTGCCAGGGCCTGTAAATCAAATGCTACTAATGGGCCTGCAGCACTCGTTGTGCCACCAACATTAGTAACTATGTAATCACGTCTCAGACCTGCCACTGCAGTGTCTGTATGTGCAGTTTTACCTGTAAATTCGACTTGGCAAGTGTACCCACTTGCCAAGCTTAAACCTTCCCTTTTATTACATGTAAGGCACTCCTACGGTAGGCCCTAGGTAGCCCCAAGGGCAGGGTGCAGTGTATGGTTAAGGTAGGACATATAGGGGGTCATTCTGACCTCGGTGGTAAAAGGCCCTTACCGCCGGTCAGAAGTCCGCCATACTACCGCCGCGGCCGCGGTAGACCGCCACGGGCATTCTGACCACCAACTGTGAAACCGCCAAAAATCCGACATCCAAGGAAGGCCACCACATCAGCGGGCCGCGGAAAACTGGAGATGACCAAACCTCCACCGTCACGCCAACACAAACACGCCCATGCCATTCTGACCCACGAATCCACGCGGCGGTCTTTCAACCGCGGTATTCCATTGGCGGTACACACCGCCGCGGTCAAAATACACACACAGCTCCAAAACACTGCCACATTGGACAATTTGAAATACGCACACCTGACACACATACAAACAACGCTCCCACACATCCAATCAACTATAAAACACACACCCACATCACCCACAAACCCCCACTAGTTGGAAATCGGAGCGAAGGCGAGAGCGAGAGATAGCGATAGCGAGCACAGCATTAGAAAACCCCAACACACACAGGAACACAACTTCATCACCCACACCACATCTACGCACACATCACCACATATCACCACGCACATCACCACAAACACCACCCCACACCTCATCCACACCACCCCATGGCACCCCAAAGACACCCAAGGTTTTCGGACCAAGAACTCCGGGTCATGGTGGAGGAAATCATGAGGGTGGGGCCCCAGCTCTTCGGCACACAGGTGCAGCACACCACCATAGCAAGGAAGGCTGAACTATGGCAAAGGATCGTAGACAGGGTCAACGCTGTGGGACAGCATCCCAGAAATCGGGAAGATATCAGAAAGCGATGGAACGACCTACGGGGGAAGGTGCGCTCGATGATCTCCAGGCACAACATCGCTGTGCAGAAGACTGGCGGCGGACCCCCACCCACCCCACCCCAATTCACAGCATGGGAGCAAGAGGTGGTAAACATCCTGCATCCTGATGGCCTCGCTGGAGTACAAGGAGGAATGGACTCTGGTAAGTAGAATCTCAACTACTTCACCCCCCCAAACACCAGCATGCCAACACCCCTCACCCCCAATCTCACCCCCCAGCACATAACCTCCCTGCCAATGTCTCACCAGCACAACCCACCCTAAACAACACCAACCCCTGAATGCCAACACAAACCATAGACAGCCACCACCAAAGCATGACCATTGCACATACCCATACACCCCCCCCCCAAACCCTCACAACACCTCCCACAAGGGAATCCCAGCACTGGGGGACAAGGGCACCCAAAATGCACGCCATGGCACACACAGAAACAATAACCATACTCCTTTACCCCTGCAGGGCCCGAACGACAACACACCGCCACGGAGGGTCCAGAGATGTCCATCCCACCCCCAGAACAGGCCCCCAGCGAGGACAGCAGCTCTGTCGACCTAGAACCTGACGACCAGCCCGGACCATCGGGGACCTCTGGACAGTCGGTTCCCCACACACAGACACAGGCCACAGCAGACCCAAACCCCTCTGGGAACACCAGCACAGCTCCCACCCAGCGGGCCCATGCCTCTGTCCCGCGGACGCGTCAATCAGCGGTGTGTCCGCCACTACAGGGCACCCAGGCTGACCCAACACCTCAACAACAACAGGGACCTGGGGGCAGTGGTAGTGGGCACACCGTCCAGTGGACAGAGGCCCGGGGAAACAGGGCAACTGGAAGGGCTGCTGTGCGACAGGGGGGGGAGGACAGGCCCAGGGAACCGACTCTCCAAGAGGCCCTCACCACCATCATGGGAGCGTATCATCACTCCCAGGAGACGATGGCGACGGTACTGGCCAGGTTCACCGAGATCCAGGCACAGCTGGAGGAACGGAACATGGGGTTCAGCAATGAACTCCGGGCCATCGCTACCGCAATGGGGACCATAGTCCAGGCCCTCAACCGCATTGAAACCACATTGCGGGACCATGTGGCACCGCAAAGGGCCCCTGTCACTAGCCAGGAACAGCCTACCACCTCCGCCGGCGCTAGTGGTCAGGAGGCCCCCACAGAACGACGGGCCACCAGAACCCCACCTCCTGCTGAAGAACAACCACCCCGCAAGAGGAACCTGAGATCTCAAAGGAAGACAGAGTAGGATGCCAAGACCCCCGCAAGTCTAATATCCCCCCGGATGTCATTCCACTGTCCCACAGTGTCACCCTGTCCAACCTTGAACTGCCCCTGCTCCATCCTTCCACTGCCATATGAACAATGCACCTGTGCGACCGAGAACTGGACTCTGCCATGGACATAACTCCACCCTCACCCTTCACCGTTTTAATATCATGTACCAAAATATAGCACTAAAAATAAATCACTCATTGCACATAAATCATTCTGGAGTCAGCCTGTATTATTTACAAATGTATAACACATTACTTATCAATAATGTTCTGTTACATATGTGTGGACAACATACCGATGTCAATAAGCATTAGTCCATGGGCTAACCAGGCAGAAGTCACGCAGTGGGTCATACAGCACTGAAAAGGGAAGGGAAAAGTAAACTTCAGCTCAAAAGAACTGGGGGGAAATACACAAAGTAAAGATGCAGGGGGCATTCACTAAATGGTAAATGGCGTGGGTGATTCCTACCTGTGTGCTACTGAAAATACTGTAGGATAACTCTGTCCCTGTTGTCTGGGTCGTCCTCTTCGTCTTCCTCCTCTTCACTCTCCGCAGGCTCCACAGCTGCTTCAACACCACCATCTGGACCATCCTCCTGCAGGAAGGGCACCTGACGTCGCAATGCCAGATTGTGAAGCATACAGCAGGCCACGATGATCTGGCACACCTTCTTTGGTGAGTACATCAGGGATCCCCCTGTCATATGTAGGCACCTAAACCTGGCCTTCAGGAGGCCAAAGGTTCTTGCAATGACCCTTCTAGTTCGCCCATGGGCCTCATTGTACCGTTCCTCTGCCCTGGTCCGGGGATTCCTCACTGGGGTCAATAGCCAAGGCAGGTTGGGGTAACCAGAGTCACCAATTAGCCACACACGTTGTCTCTGTAGCTGTTCCATCACATAAGGGATGCTGCTATTTCGCATCACATACGCGTCATGCACTGACCCAGGGAACATGGCATTCACATGGGAGATGTACTGGTCAGCCAAACAGACCACCTGAACGTTCATCGAATGGTAACTTTTCCTGTTTCTGTACACCTGCTCATCGTCTTTTGGGGGTACTAAAGCCACATGGGTCCCATCAATGGCACCAATTATGTTGGGGATATGTCCAAGGGCATAAAAATCACCCTTCACAGTGGCCAAATCAACCTCCTCAGGGAATACAATGTTTCGTCAGGGCAGACAACACTCTAGACAAGATTTTTGAAAACATAGGCTGAGACATTCCAGATGACATGGCCACTGTTGTCTGGAATGAGCCACTTGCCAAAAAATGGAGGACTGACAGAAGCTGCACTAGAGGGGGAATTCCTGTGGGTTGGCGGATGGGGGACATCAGGTCTGGCTCCAGCTGGGCACACAGTTCATGTATAGTGGCTCGGTCAAGTCGGTATCGTAGTATGATGTGGCGTTCTTCCATTGTCGACAGGTCCACCAGCGGGCGGTACATGCGAGGATTCATCCTTCTCCTCGCAAGTCCCAGCGGACGGTGCCTAGGAAGGACAACATGGAGCACAGAGTCAAGCAAGTCACAGGTACGTTCACCACTGCATGCACAGTACACGAAAAGGTATGGATGGCTATGTTTGGATGTGTGGCAATGCAAGGCCTAGGCCTGTGTGACGCAGTTGAAATTAAGCCATGTGGGCCCTTGAAATGGCGGCTGCCTGACCGGTGAAGTGGGACAATGGGATGTGAGGTCAATGCGCTGGCGTGGCACACCGTGGCGGTAGGCGGTCGAAGACCGCTATACGAGCCCGCATTGGTTAACATTGAACCCTATGGGATTCAGGAGCCAATGACGATGTGCGCCGGCGGTCGCGGTACGCACCGCCGCGGTACGCACCGCCGTGGGCGTGACCGCCATTTTCTATCTGCCTAATCACTCGATACCTGATCATCCACAGGAGAGGACCTATAATGCAAGTGCTGCTGTGACCTCGGTCTGGAAGTGACAATGGCTGCTGCGACTGGGGAAAGGGCCCCTGCCTTCACGTCTGAAGAGTTGGAGAAACTAGTGGATGGGGTCCTCCCCCAGTATGCGCTACTCTACGGTCCTCCAGACCAACAGGTGAGTACACTGAGTGCACATTGAATAGGTTATGTCTGTGTGGAGTGGGGTGGATGTAAGTTGTTGGGGTGGGGAGAAAATGAGGACTGCAACGCACGACAGATGAGAGAATGGGCCACATGGCAAGGTTGGGGAGGGGTGGGCATGTACTCCAAACATGCCGAAATTTCACGTATTCTCTTTCCCACCCTGTACATGTCTAACAGATGAGCGCCCATCAGAAAATCGACATTTGGCGTGCCATCGCCAAGGAAGTCCGGGCCCTGGGTTCTACACCAGACGGGGCACCCACTGCCGCAAGAGGTGGGAGGACATCCGCCGCGGAACCCGTAAGACCGCCGAGTCACTGCTGGGGATGACCTCCCGACCTAGGAGGGGTGCCAGTCGTACCCTGACCCCCCTGATGTCCCGGATCCTGGCGGTGGCCTACCCTGATTTGGATGGGCGCTTGAGGACATCACAGCAGACACAAGGGGGTGAGTACCTGCACATTCTGCTATCCTTAAGCGCAGTTGAGGCGTCTGGGTGGGGGAGGAGGGCCGTGGGTGACACTAGGCCAGGGCGCTTTCTGTAGTGTAGTCCCCTCCCTTAGACATGGCCCTGTGCCCCCGCCCCCCACCTCTGTAGGGTGCCAAGTACAGCTATCCATGGTCCTGCATCACCCATGTGCGCGTCTGTTGTCCCTAGACCTGTTGGCCTAGTCAGAAGTACTGAGTAGTGTACCCCAATTTCGCGGCTTAGTGCATGAGGCACCTGTGTCTGTCCTCTCCGCCAACGGTATTGACAAGGCATACACTCAACTTTGTATTATTTCTCCCCCCACCCTTATTCTTTGTCTTCTTGTGCATCAGCATCATCAGGCGGAGGAGAATTGGCGTCGGAGCACGAGGGAGCTGCAAGTCACAATGCCCCGGTGGGCACTGGAACAGACACCGAGGGCACCAGTGATCCGGAGGGCGAGGGGAGCACCACAACGGGGACCGGTGAAGACACCAGCGACACGGACACGTCCTCGTTTGGGTGCTCCCTAGCGGTGGCGGCAACATCCGGGCCCCCCGCCTCCACAGGTACAGCCGCCACCCAGCACTCCAGCTCCGCCCTCCCAGCAGCCCCTCAGCCTTCGCTCCGTGCCCGCTCGCCGAGGAAGGCGGGTGTCTCCTTCGTCCCAGGCACCTCAGCCCCTGCCCCAGTTACCCCTGCTGCCCTCAGTGCGGAGCTCATTGACCTCGTGAGGACGCTCATTGTTGGGCAGACTACCCTTTTGAATGCCATCCAGGGGGTGGAAAGGGAGGTGCATCGGAGCAATGCCTACCTGGAGGGCATTCATTCGGGTCAGGCTGCCCATCAACGATCGTTCACTGCTCTGGCCTCAGCACTGACGGCAGCCATTGTCCCTGTCTCCAGCCTCCCTCATCTAACTGCCTCCACCCTTTCTCTGTCTCCTGTCCCTCAGCCTATCCCATCCACACCATCAGACCAGCCTGCACACACCTCAACACCCAAGGCCAGATCATCCAGACACAAGCACCACAGGACACACAAGCATTCACCCCAGCAACACCCAGATGCAGACATTCCAACAGTCACTACCACCTCTGTGTCCCCCTCCTCCTCGTCTCCCTCCTCCCTCCCTGTGACGTCTACACTCACACCTGCATGCACACCACCATCAGCCAGTGCTTCCATCACCAGCACACCCTCCACTACAGTCCTCACACGTGCAGTCACCACCCCCACTGCCATCTACACGTCCCCTGTGTCCTCTCCCACTTTGTCTGTCACCCCCTCTTCCAAGACACATAAACGCAGGCAGACACCCAAACAACAGCCAACCACCTCACGACAGCCTACGCCTCAGTCACCTGCACCCAAAGACAGCACACCTGACTCTCCTACAACCACATCCTCTTCCTCCACTTCCATCACCACTACTCCTACCCTTTACCTTGGTCCTAAGAAATGTTACCTCTCTAACCTTAACATCTTTCCCTCCCCTGACCCACCCCCTCCATCGGTTAAGAGTCCCAAGAGCACCTCAGCCACCACCAGCCCAGCTTCGAGTGTCCAAGTGGTACATGGCTTCTGGAGTCCACCCTTTGGCGGCAGTGACACTTCACTGAGCAGCAAGGGGACATCCAGCCCACCCCCAGGCAAGAGGACACGTAAACTGAAGGGCCGCCGTGAGAGGACTGAGACGGCTGCCCCCAAGGAGCCAACAACGGCCACTTCACCTGCCACAACAGCCAGGGGAGGCAAGGGCCCGAGAGCCCCATCTAAGGAGAGAAAGGGCAGCAGGGCGGAGAGGTCATCCATCAGGAGCGCGGAGCTGGAGGGCCCCGCAAGCCCCATCCCGCCTGCAAGGGACGACAGCAAAGGGCCCAGGACTCCGTCCCCGAAGGGGCCTGCCACTGCACAGTCGGAGGGTGAGTGATCAGGGTGTCCAGCCCAGGTCTGGCTCCCTAGACTTCCTGGAAGAGAACCGCTGAAGAGGGCCCCGCCGTGCAGAAGAGCACCGCTGAACAGGGCCCCGCCGTGAAGACAGGCACCGCTGAACAGGGCCCCGCCGTGAAGACAGGCACCGCTGAACAGGGCCCCGCCGTGAAGACAGGCACCGCTGAACAGGGCCCCGCCGTGCAGAAGAGCACCGCTGAACAGGGCCCGCCGTGAAGACAGGCACCGCTGAACAGGGCCCCGCCGTGCAGAAGAGCACCGCTGAACAGGGCCCTGCCGTGAAGACAGGCACCGCTGAACAGGGCCCCGCCGTGCAGAAGAGCACCGCTGAACAGGGCCCCGCCGTGCAGAAGAGCACCGCTGAACAGGGCCCCGCCGTGAAGACAGGCACCGCTGAACAGGGCCCCGCCGTGAAGACAGGCACCGCTGAACAGGGCCCCGCCGTAAAGACAGGCACCGCTGAACAGGGCCCCGCCGTGAAGACAGGCACCGCTGAACAGGGCACCGCCGTGCAGAAGAGCACCGCTGAACAGGGCCCCGCCGTGAAGACAGGCACCGCTGAACAGGGCCCCGCCGTGCAGAAGAGCACCGCTGAACAGGGCCCCGCCGTGAAGACAGGCACCGCTGAACAGGGCCCCGCCGTGCAGAAGAGCACCGCTGAACAGGGCCCCGCCGTGCAGAAGAGCACCGCTGAACAGGGCCCCGCCGTGAAGACAGGCACCGCTGAACAGGGCCCCACCGTGCAGAAGAGCACCGCTGAACAGGGCCCCGCCGTGAAGACAGGCACCGCTGAACAGGGCCCCGCCGTGCAGAAGAGCACCGCTGAACAGGGCCCCGCCGTGAAGTCAGGCACCGCTGAACAGGGCCCCGCTGTGAAGACAGGCACCGCTTAAGAGGGCCCGCCGTGAAGACAGGCACCGCTGAATAGGGCCCCGTCGAGCAGAAGAGCACCGCTGAACAGGGCCCCGCCGTGCAGAAGAGCACCGCTGAACAGGGCCCCGCCGTGAAGACAGGCACCGCTGAACAGGGCCCCGCCGTGAAGACAGGCACCGCTTAAGAGGGCCCCGCCGTGAAGACAGGCACCGCTGAACAGGGCCCCGCCGTGCAGAAGAGCACCGCTGAACAGGGCCCCGCCGTGAAGACAGGCACCGCTGAACAGGGCCCCGCCGTGCAGAAGAGCACTGCTGAACAGGGCCCCGCCGTGAAGACAGGCACCGCTGAACAGGGCCCCGCCGTGCAGAAGAGCACCGCTGAACAGGGCCCCGCCGTGAAGACAGGCACCACTGAACAGGGCCCCGCCGTGCAGAAGAGCACCGCTGAACAGGGCCCCGCCGTGCAGAAGAGCACCGCTGAACAGGGCCCCGCCGTGAAGACAGGCACTGCTGAACAGGGCCCCGCCGTGAAGACAGGCACCGCTTAAGAGGGCCCCGCCGTGAAGACAGGCACCGCTGAACAGGGCCCCGCCGTGCAGAAGAGCACCGCTGAACAGGGCCCCCCCGTGAAGACAGGCACCGCTGAACAGGGCCCGCCGTGCAGAAGAGCACCGCTGAACAGGGCCCCACCGTGAAGACAGGCACCGCTGAACAGGGCCCCGCCGTGAAGACAGGCACCGCTTAAGAGGGCCCCGCCGTGAAGACAGGCACCGCTGAACAGGGCCCCGCCGTGCAGAAGAGCACCGCTGAACAGGGCCCCGCCGTGCAGAAGAGCACCGCTGAACAGGGCCCCGCCGTGAAGACAGACACCGCTGAACAGGGCCCCGCCGTGCAGAAGAGCACCGCTGAACAGGGCCCCGCCGTGAAGACAGGCACCGCTGAACAGGGCCCCGCCGTGCAGAAGAGCACCGCTGAACAGGGCCCCGCCGTGAAGACAGGCACCGCTGAACAGGGCCCCGTCGTGCAGAAGAGCACCGCTGAACAGGGCCCCGCCGTGCAGAAGAGCACCGCTGAACAGGGCCCCGCCGTGAAGACAGGCACCGCTGAACAGGGCCCCGCCGTGAAGACAGGCATCGCTGAACAGGGCCCCGCCGTGAAGACAGGCACCGCTGAACAGGGCCCGGCCGTGCAGAAGAGCACCGCTGAACAGGGCCCCGCCGTGAAGACAGGCACCGCTGAACAGGGCCCCGCCGTGCAGAAGAGCACCGCTGAACAGGGCCCCGCCGTGAAGACAGGCACCACTGAACAGGGCCCCGCCGTGAAGACAGGCACCGCTTAAGAGGGCCCCGCCGTGAAGACAGGCACCGCTGAACAGGGCCCCGCCGTGCAGAAGAGCACCGCTGAACAGGGCCCCGCCGTGCAGAAGAGCACCGCTGAACAGGGCCCCGCCGTGAAGACAGGCACCGCTGAACAGGGCCCCGCCGTGCAGAAGAGCACCGCTGAACAGGGCCCCGCCGTGAAGACAGGCACCGCTGAACAGGGCCCCGCCGTGCAGAAGAGCACCGCTGAACAGGGCCCCGCCGTGCAGAAGAGCACCGCTGAACAGGGCCCCGCCGTGAAGATAGGCACCGCTGAACAGGGCCCCGCCGTGAAGACAGGCACCGCTGAACAGGGCCCCGCCGTGCAGAAGAGCACCGCTGAACAGGGCCCCGCCGTGAAGACAGGCACCACTGAACAGGGCCCTGCCGTGAAGACAGGCACCGCTGAACAGAGCCCCGCCGTGCAGAAGAGCACCGCTGAACAGGGCCCCGCCGTGAAGACAGGCACTGCTGAACAGGGCCCCGCCGTGCAGAAGAGCACCGCTGAACAGGGCCCCGCCGTGAAGACAGGCACCGCTGAACAGGGCCCCGCCGTGAAGACAGGCACCGCTGAACAGGGCCCCGCCGTGCAGAAGAGCACCGCTGAACAGGGCCCCGCCGTGCAGAAGAGCACCGCTGAACAGGGCCCCGCCGTGAAGACAGGCACCGCTGAACAGGGCCCCGCCGTGCAGAAGAGCACCGCTGAACAGGGCCCCGCCGTGAAGACAGGCACCGCTGAACAGGGCCCCGCCGTGCAGAAGAGCACCGCTGAACAGGGCCCTGCCGTGCAGAAGAGCACCGCTGAACAGGGCCCCGCCGTGAAGACAGGCACCGCTGAACAGGGCCCCGCCGTGAAGACAGGCACCGCTGAACAGGGCCCCGTCGTGAAGACAGGCACCGCTGAACAGGGCCCCGCCGTGCAGAAGAGCACCGCTGAACAGGGCCCCGCCGTGAAGACAGGCACCGCTGAACAGGGCCCCGCCGTGAAGACAGGCACCGCTGAACAGAGCCCCGCCGTGCAGAAGAGCACCGCTGAACAGGGCCCCGCCGTGAAGACAGGCACTGCTGAACAGGGCCCCGCCGTGCAGAAGAGCACCGCTGAACAGGGCCACGCCGTGAAGACAGGCACCGCTGAACAGGGCCCCGCCGTGCAGAAGAGCACCTCTGAACAGGGCCCCGCCGTGAAGACAGGCACCGCTGAACAGGGCCCCGCTGTGCAGAAGAGCACCGCTGAACAGGGCCCCGCCGTGAAGACAGGCACCGCTGAACAGGGCCCTGCCGTGAAGACAGGCACCGCTTAAGAGGGCCCGCCGTGAAGACAGGCACCGCTGAACAGGGCCCCGCCGTGCAGAAGAGCACCGCTGAACAGGGCCCCGCCGTGCAGAAGAGCACCACTGAACAGGGCCCCGCCGTCTCAAGCACCGCTCCGCTGGGCCCTTCCTGTCAAGCACCGCTCCGCTGGGCCCCGCCGTCTCAAGCACCGCTCCGCTGGGCCCTTCCTGTCAAGCACCGCTCCGCTGAGCCCCGCCGTCTCAAGCACCGCTCCGCCGGGCCCTTCCTGTCAAGCACCGCTCCGCTGGGCCCCGCCGTCTCAAGCACCGCTCCGCTGGGCCCTTCCTGTCAAGCACCGCTCCGCTGGGCCCCGCCGTCTCAAGCACCGCTCCGCTGGGCCCTTCCTGTCAAGCACCGCTCCGCTGGCCCCGTCGTCTCAAGCACCGCTCCGCTGGGCCCTTCCTGTCAAGCACCGCTCCGCTGGGCCCCGCCGTCTCAAGCACCGCTCTGCTGGGCCCTTCATCTCAAGCACCGCTCCGCTGGGCCCCGCCGTCTCAAGCACCGCTCCGCTGGGCCCTTCCTGTCAAGCACCGCTCCGCTGGGTCCCGCCGTCTCAAGCACCGCTCCGCTGGGCCCCGCCGTCTCAAGCACCGCTCCGCTGGGCCCTTCCTGTCAAGCACCGCTCCGCTGGGCCCCGCCGTCTCAAGCACCGCTCCGCTGGGTCCTTCCTGTCAAGCACCGCTCCGCTGGGTCCCGCCGTCTCAAGCACCGCTCCGCTGGGCCCTTCCTGTCAAGCACCGCTCCGCTGGGCCCCGCCGTCTCAAGCACCGCTCCGCTGGGCCCTTCCTGTCAAGCACTCCCCAGGATATGGCAGTGGGCAATCCAACCACTGTAGAGACATTGAGAGACTGTGGTTTTGCACTCCCCAGGATATGGCAGTGGGCAATCCAACCACTGTAGAGACATTGAGAGACTGTGGCTTTGCACTCCCCAGGATATGGCAGTGGGCATGGTGGCCCCTTCGTGGGTCTGGCGTCGTGGACTCATGTGGCTGAGGTGCCCCCCCTTCCCTTCCCCCTGAGGTGCCTGTAGTTTTGTCATCAGATGCCCCTGCAGTGTTCTCTCCAAAGGACTGAGGTCTCGTGTGTGGGCTTTGCCCTTGTGTTGCTACACTTTGGCCCACAGACAAATCGTTACTACGTAAAATGTGCAGGACTGATTTCTGCAGTTGTCCACTGCTGTGTATATAGACTTTTTAAATGTAAATATTCTGGCTAGTTGACCAATACTTATCGGAGGCTATTTTGGACATAAATATTTATTGACAATTTTGAAATGTCATTCCATTTTTTACGGGGGTTTGGTTGGTGTCACTGTGACTTGTTGCTCTGCATTGGTGTGTACAGATTGTGGGGGGGGTTGCATATGTGTGTGCCCGTAACCTTTCGTCCTACCCCCTCCCGTGTGTCGTAGGTGCTGTACTCACCGTTGACGTCTGCGCCGGAGTTCGTACTCGTGGTAGATGAGCAGGTAGACGAGAGCAGGTATGATGTTCAATTCGTGTTCCATGCTGTCCTCCGTACTCGTGGAGTGCGTAGAGGTGAGCGTTTTCACATTCGTAGTCTGTTTCCGCCGTGTTTTTATCGGCGGGGCTCCCGCCCCGGAAAAGGTGGCGGATTGGTGGGTCATGATAGTGTGAGCGGTACATTGTCTGCCGCCTGGCTGTTGGCGGTGACCGCCGCGCTGTTTGTCGGTCCCGCCGTGGCTGTCGGAGTGTTATTGTGGCGGGCTGTGTTGGCGGTTCCCGCCAGGGTCAGAATTTGATTTTTTTGACCGCCAGCCTGTTGGCGGTTTGGCCGCTGCTTTATCACCGACCGCCAGGGTTAGAATCACCCCCATAGTAGGACATATAGCTTTTTATATGTACTGACAGTGAAATATTGCTAAATTCGTTCGTGGAGAAGAGCTGAAGAGCTGAGGAAGAAAAGCTGCCCTGCCTGTGCTTTGTGGAGCTATCCTGCAGTTGCTGCTACTGCCAGAGTAAGAGGGCAAAGACTGGACTTTGTGTGCCTTCCATCTTGTGAAGACATCTCCAAGGGCTTGATTTTGAGCTTGACTCCTGTTGTTTGAAGTCTCAGGGACAGCAAAGACTTCTCTCTACCAGCACCTGGAGTCTCTGGAGAGACTCCTGCTCTGACACGTGGTGCCCTATCCAGTCCCTGGGCCCTTGAAAGGAAAGCTGGTGAAAATCCAAGGAAATCAACTTCGGACGGCTTCGGACCGATGCCGCTGCTGAATCCGGTGACGCCGCCTGCAACCGATTCCGTGATCTTCGCTGAAACGCAATGACTTTGCAGGCCTGATGCCGCTGCAGCCCGGCTGAAGTCTCTGTGGAAGTCGCCGGAACACGTCGTGACCGACGCTGCTCAAAGTGCGCGGATTCAACGTTTCGCACAGATGCCGCGATCCCCGACTTCGCGCATCAACTTGTTTTCACTCTTCACCAAAGGTACTGTACTTGGGGGTCTACGCAACTCCGTGTCAGGCGCCGCTGGTGTCGGCTTGTTGGGAACGACTCCGTCACGACGCCATGTTAACACCTCATCGAAGTATTTTGGCCCATATTTATACTTTTTGACGCTAAACTGCGCTAACGCAGTTTAGCGTCAAAAAATTTTGCGCCGTCTAACGCCATTCTGAAGCGCCATGCGGGCGCCGTATTTATGGAATGGCGTTAGACGGCGCAATCAGAGCGGCGCTGCCTGGTGTGCGTGGAAAAAAAACACGTAGACCAGGCAGCTCCGGCGTTGGGAAAAAATTACGTTAGGGCGTCTTAAAATGGCGCAAGTCAGGTTGACGCTAAAAAATCGTCGTAACCCGACTTGCGCCATTTTTTTTCGACGCCCATCCCCCATCAACATGACTCCTATCATTGTAAAGATAGGAGTCATGCCCCCTTGCCCAATGGCCATGCCCAGGGGACTTCTGTCCCCTGGGCATGGTCATTGGGCATAGTGGCATGTAGGGGGGCACAAATCAGGCCCCCCTATGCCACAAAAAAAAAAAAAAAAAAAAACTTACCTGGACTTACCTTAATGTCCATGGGATGGGTCCCTCCGTCCTTGGGTGTCCTCCTGGGGTGGGCAAGGGTGGCAGGGGGGGTCCCTGGGGGCAGGGGAGGGCACCTCTGGGCTCATTTTGAGCCCACTTGTCCCTTAACGCCATGCCTGACCCAGGCGTTAAAAAGCGGCGCAAAAGCGCCGTTTTTGGCCACGCCCACTCCCGGGCGTCATTTTTGCCCGGGAGTATAAATACCACGTAAAGGCCTGGGAGTCATTTTTTAAGACGGGAACGCCTCCCTTGCATATCATTAACGCAAGGAAGGGGTTCACGCTAAAAAATGACGCCCACTCCGGGCACTTTGGCGCCCGAAGCGTCTAACGCCATAGTATAAATATGGCGTTAGTTGGCGTTAGTTTAGCGTCGAATTTGCGTCGAAAAAAACGACGCAAATTCGGCGCAACCAGAGTATAAATACGGCCCTTTGTGTTTCTAAGCGCTGTTTTTAAGTTTAATCTTCAATAATTCATAACTTGACTTGTGTAAGTCGGATTTTTTTTGTTTTGATCTTGTTTCCTTTAGATAAATATTTCCTATTTTTCTAAACTGGTGTTGTGTCATTTTGTATTGTTTTCATTAAGTTGCTGTGTGTGTTGGTACAAATACTTTACACCTAGCACTCTGAAGTTAAGCCTACTGCTCTGCCAAGCTACCAAGGGGGTAAGCAGGGGTTAGCTGAGGGTGATTCTCTTTTACCCTGACTAGAGTGAGGGTCCTTGCTTGAACAGGGGGTAACTTGACTGTCAACCAAAGACCCTATTTCTAACAGAATCCATCTTGGAACTTTGCATGAAGACCAATGAAATGGAGACTGAATATAAGACTGCTCACTTTCTTTGACCATAGAGCGCTGCAGTATAGGTATCGTTCTGCTTTCCCTTCCCCAAGATCATCTTTGCAGACAGAATTGTGTCATGCTTGGCTGGTGTCGTCTGTCTTTCTATTGTGCACTAGTTCTTATCTCCAATCAACACCAGAAAAAATATATATAACCCAAAAGAGAGCAGGGTGTTTCAATCCACATTTGTGTCATCTAGCCAGGCATAAATACTGGTTATAAACCAATGGTCCTGGTGCCAGTGTTCACTTTACCACAATTAAGCTATACACTAGTGTACTTGTGTTATCTCTTGAGCTCTAGGACCTGGGTTTCTGACCGGCAGTTTTGTTACCACATTAGGTAAGGACTTGGGAGCCCAGAAACTCGGTAGAAGTACTGTTAGACTCTGGACTCTGTCCGTGAGGGTATAAGCCCAGTTACTCTGGTGTAGATTGTTAAGTGGTCAATGCAGGAAAAGACATCCTACCAGAGGAAGGATCACAGCTGAACAGTCTGTGAACTTAGAAACCTGTGCAAAGAGATTCAAGAAAGCAACCTACAACAATTCTGCATGGCCTATTTGTGTGTGGCCATACTGGGCTTTACCGAAACTCAAGCTTGTTCAGTCAGCCTTCCTAGCCTTGAGTGGTTGGTAAGATTGTAGCTTAGCCTAGGTGCTGACACACAGCACACTGCATCCGAAACTGACTAGTAGTTGTAAACATATCTAAATTTTGTAGATTCACAGCATGGCTGACCACACCCTGTTTATTCCTTGTGCGGCTGGGAGGTGCATGAAAAGTGACCACATTTAGAAGAGTTGTGATATGGACAGTTGGGCTTCCAGAGGATGTCTCTGCACTAATGCAGATTGAAGTAACAAGCCAGATTGCCATCCTTCTTTCACCTTTGTTGTAGCTTCATCCCAAAGCTTGATAACATAGTATATTACATGGCTTTAGTTGTTTAATCAATGGAATCAGGTATATTAGTTTTTGGAACCATCTGTAATCCCCCTCCATGCCCTTCCACCCTCAGACTGTGTCCCTCCTTATGTGTGAGGTTGAGCTTGTGACTGCTTGGGTGGGAGCCCGGGGTTCAATATGTGGTAAAACAATTGAACAAAGGGGTCCAAGACCACAATGAGCCAGCAGGCGAGGCTGTGGTGAGCATGCCCCTTTTCTCCTTCACCAGCAGGACGTCCGTGTATCCAGCATGACTTCCCACTCCTTCACCTTACTGCCATCTCAGTGCATGCATGTGCACACTATCAACATCAGACCACTATTTATTGGACTAGCTCTAAAGGTAGCAAAGTCCCACAGGACCTTGATGGGAGACTTTGCATCAGGTGCATATGGGGCCAACTCCGTTCATAACCTTTCACATCTTCACTCTAAGTTGACCATCAAGACCTTTGAGACAACAGTTCTAGTGTGTTCTTAATTCCACTGTGGCCAGGAGACTTGGAATCATGACAGAATTCCAAGGATACCTACAGAAGAAGGTAGGACATGTACTGGAACCCCTACACTGCGGCCACCAGTTCACAAGCACGTCAAGCGAGGCTCCTGACCCAACCTCAGTTAGTACCTCACCGAGCCCTGCTTCCCCCATGGATACGGAAATCAGAAAACAGCGGGACGCAGAGCACCTGATATTTTTTCAGAAGGTTTTTGAAGACAGATCATGAAGGGCATACTGATCCCTTTAATAGGGTGTTTCCAGTGTTTGAGTGCCTATACAAAAAATGATCTACAGATGGTACTTTTCGTATTGCGAGGTCTGTTGTTCATAGTTTTCTTTATGCTTCTAATATACTTTTTTTTCCTTTGTAATCTATCTTAGGTACACTTTCATGTGAGCTTTCTCATAATTTCAGTTGCTTCTGTCAGAACCCTGAGATTTTGGCTGTTCCATCAAGTCTTGAAAGAGGTTGGCTAATCCTATCAAATCTGAGGATATTTGACAGTCTTGCAGGCCCTGACAGCCTTCCTGTATGTGTTACACATATAAAAAAGCTGTCATCAGGAAGTGTTGCTTGGCTTTGAGTGCTGGGAACAGTCCGATACCAGTGTTCCTATTCTTGCTTCCTTACTCAAAAGAAGGCATTAACTGGCATACTGCATTGTTCAGGGAATAGTTTTACTAAACATTTAGGGCCAGATTTATACTTTTTGATGCAAAACTGCGCTAATGTAGTTTTGCATAACAAATGCTAGCGCTAGCAAGTGTCATTTCTTAACGCCACCTGTGTGTCAAATTTATACTTTGACAGTTGGCGGCACTAAGAATAGATTAGAGTCATTTTTCCTGATGCTAACCAATGCGCCTTGTCATAAGGCAAAATGACGTTAACACAGGAGAAATGACTATAATCCGGTTTGCGACATGGAAAAACGTCGCAAAACGGATATGTGTAATCTTTCCACGCAATAGCATAAAAAAGCAATGCAAACGTAGCAAACAGTGCTAAGGAGCCCCAAAATGGATCCCAGAAGCCAGGAGAGACCCCAGGGAGACCCCAGACAACCAGGGACCAGCCAGGAGGACACAGACAAGAACCAGGGGAGAGACAATAAGAAGAGGAAGTGTCGCTTCGGCGCAGAGGAGCATGAAATTCTGGTGAGAGAGGTGACTGAGCACCAGCATCAACTCTTCATCACCTCTAAATTGCTAATTGGGAGGAGAGAGGCAATTTGGCAACAGATTGTGGACAAGATTAACAGTGTGGCAGAGGTCAGGAGAACTGTCACTGAGTGCAAAAAATGCTGGCATGACTGAAAGCGCAAGACAAAGGAAAAAATGGCAAGGAACAGGAAGGCAGCACTGCAGACCGGAGATGGGAGTACAGCACCGCAAGAGGACTTGTACGAATCGAAGGAAATGGTTGCAGCTGTCATCCCAGAGGAAATCATCACTGGTATCGCAGGACAGGACAGTGCAGACTACCAGGAAACATATGCAGGGTAAGTTGCATTGGGGACCAAAATGCATACTACACAATGCATGTCAGCCCTGAAAATCAGGCAGTGCAAAGGGCAAAGGGGCACGACACAGGATTCCCTGCACAGCCCATGCGAGGTGCATGGGCTGTGCAGGGGCATCCAGGGGCACAGCACAACACAACACCAACAACCTTTGCATGGGGGTACACTGCCATGCCAAGGCTGCTGGAAATGCTGAAGCAGACAAGAAGGGTAGGGTAGAACGTAAAACTGGTCTGGTGTCACAGGACAGCTGGTATTGTCAGACATCAGAGGATGAAGATGTGGAACAGAAAATCTTCACCCATAGGAGTACCCGGTAGCACCAGTCGATGCAACATGGGCACTGATTTTCCTTTGTCCTGTGCTTGACAATATGCCAGTGTTGCTACAGCTGGTGACATGCACTCTTCACTGACACACTGTTAACCTTTCCACTATGGACTGCAGTAGTCTCTCACTACTCCATTGGCAATTCATGATCCTCTGCACTGAACATCACTTCATCTCAGTAGGTCCAATGACATGTCACAATATAATGTTGTGTGTTGCGTCACAATATAATGTTTTACACTAATGGTGTCACAGACCTTGACTATGTAAATATCGCACTACAGCACTTTTAAATAAACAGCACCTACACACCTACTTTGTCTCTTTGCAGTAGATTTGTGATGCATGTAACATGTATATGGTCAAGGAGTGTCAATACCAGAGTGCAGAAATAATGTGGGCAGATATCTATGCACAAGGGCTCTGATTTATACTTATTTTGCGCTGCATTACTGTAATGTTAGACGCAAAAGCAGCACAAACGTGCAAAATATCATTTTATTTTGTAAGTACGTGCTGCTTTTGTGTAAAAAATGATGCAAATGAAGCGCTAAGTAAGTATAAATCAGGGCAAAGGTATCTACAACATGAAAGTCAATGCTGGTCACCTCCCCTACAAGCAAGTCATTGTGTATGTGACATTTGCTTTAAAACATACATGCCTCACCCACAACATACAGCAGGAAGGGCTGTGCAAAAGTGTTTGGCCAATAACGTCAGCTGGGAGTGCAAGTAAAACACATATGCGTGAAATGTGTATACTTCACCTCATCTGAAATTAGCACTACTCAGTGTAGCAGTGTTGACATGAACTTCAGGCTGCAGGTAGACGTCCCACAGTGCCCAACATCATGACACAGGATCAAAACTATTACAGATTAAGAAGCACACCTACCTGTCTAATACAAGGGAACAATAGTCATGTTGAGTGGTGGGTACAATGGATAGAAGATGCATTGAGATTTAGATTTGTTGTAGCTGGCAATGTGACAGCTCAGTTGGAAGTGGGAATTAACATGTCAAGAGAGGGATGTGGATGCAGTACGGAATATACAAGCCAACAGACAATTGGCACTGTACACTCATGCAAAGACCCTGAGCCCCAAGCATATGACACATACAGTAAGGGAGTACCTACATCTTTAATAACTATGTACGAAACAGAACTTAAAATTATGTAACACACCTATACTAACCTAATCTATCCTAACTATACATTACCCACAACTGGCCCTAACTACCGTATGCTAAGCTTACTTACCACATTTAACAACACACTCTAAACATTTACCCCCCCCACCCTCTTGGAGGACAACAGATACTAACCTAAACATATACTGCCTAATACTAAACAAATACATACATTTTTTTTAAATGATTTCTTTTTAAATACACAAAATCCCCAACATTAACCACCATCCACTCACCCACAAACTAACATGTAATAATATGAACCCTCCACCCTACTTATCCTATCTAACCTACTACCCTACTCTAACCTATGACTAAACCCCTTAAACCCACTACAAAACAGGATGAGGAATGAGGAGAGAGGGGACTGAATTAAGGGTGAGGGAAGGCAAGAGTTCACAGGTTTGCCCTCCTCACTGTCTTTTTAATTGCCTTGAGCCTCTCAGTATTTTTGTCCACATCCTTATGTATTGTGTCAAGCTTTTTCAACACTTTCCTCATGTCCCTCTGGAGCTCAGCAATTACGTCCATGTCCATTGGAGAAGGTGTGGTGGTCTGTGTTGCAGACGCTGAAGATCAGCAGGTGTTGTGGTCTGTGTTGCAGACATTGAAGGTGCAGCCGGTGTGGTGGTTGGTGCTGCCGAGGATGGCGGTGCAGCAGGTGGGGCTGAAGTGTCGATGGCCGCTGTGGTACTGGGTGTAGTTGTGGTGGTGGCTACAACCTTTGTGGCCAGTGCCGGTCCCCTTTGGCTGAAAGCCCGCCATTCTCCTGTGGCTCACGCTCTCTGATAGCGTCTTGCCATCCTTCGGTAGCCAGACTCGACTTCTAAGATGTGTCTGTATCTCACTGCCCGCTTCTGGAAAGCCCTGATCTCCGCTAGATCCATGTTGGTAGCTGTAAAAATGAGACAGGCAACCATCAGTGTCATGATTGTGTGATGCATGTACAGATAATGATCTAACACTCTTCCTCAATTTGCACATGCAGTCTAAATCACAGTCGAGATGATATAATGTCCCTGATGAATGGAATGGTAACGCTGCCTACCCATCATGTCTTTTACACCACAGCAAAGCACAACAAGAGTTGGACCAAATAAAGTGATCTGTGAATTGATGTAGTGCAATGTGTCACAATGCAAAGGCAGCAACTACTTCACATGGGCCAGGCTGACTAATCGTTATCATCTGACTCAACTTCAAGGCACCCAATACCAGTGATTTGTAGATGTTATTGGCAAGATGGTATGCAGTGGCTAATCAAAAGGGGTCAGTGTTGTTTGGGACACATGCATGCTTAAATGAGATGACTGTCATCTACACTGTGACCATCACGTCTAACTACATATATGTTGTTCCCCTACCCCTGTGCCTCAGGGGGGATAGGCATGCAATACATAATCACAACTGCACAGGACAACCACGAAGGCATGTCCCCTGGTACATGGATTTAGTGAGTGGAACACATGTGAGGAGGGCTGCCACCTGCTCTGACTCATATAGAGGGATGTTCCTTCTCATACAAATGTTGTGCAGGATAGCACATGTAAGTATGATTTTGCAAACAATGTGTGGGGCATATAGGAGGCTGCCTTCTGTGATGTCCAGGCACCTGAATCTGGACTTCAGTATGCCAAAGGTCCTTTCTACAATGGTGCATGTCCTCCGATGTGCCTCATTATTGGCATGCTCTGCTGCTGTGCTTGGGTTGGTGAATGGGGTCATTATCCATGGCTGGATCCCATAACCCTGATCCGCTGCAAAAGATAATATGAGTGACTATTTTGTTTAACAACTTGCAGCAGGAATGTCATGTAGCATGGCAGTTGATATCTTCTGTCGTCTGTGACGCATATGTGTTTGTGGTATTGTGTGAGATCCTGGGCTTCTGTGAGGATTGTTCTGCAGTGGGTTGTTTGACTTGACAACTTGTGTTTGGGTCATTGACCTTGGATCTATGATTTTGTTTCCAAACTGCTGATCAGTATGTATGTACCATGCGTTGTGTAGTGTCCAACAGGTTTTAGTGTGCTTTCACTGGAGGGGACATGATACTTTCACACACACAATAGATTCCAATGTGGTGGTAACATGGTTGCACTACATGGCCTGGACATCCCATCCAATTAGACATATGTCAGTGCAGATGAAATGCAACAGTGAGGCCCTTTGATTTGGCTTGGTGACAATGCACAACACATCTCCAAAAGTTGGCAGCACTGAGGTGTGCAGTATTGAAACTGCACAATTGTTCCATGTGTGACTTGGTTCTAGGAAATCCTTTGTTGTTCCCTCTGCCAGTGGCTCATGTCCAACCGTGCACCTATACTACCAAATTTGCTCTAGGGAACCTGGCTAACTGCCTTGTGGAGGTGGATGTATCTGTGCAGGAAGGGGCATCTCCCTGTATTAATGTTATTTTGAGGGATAATTGGCTCTTTCAGTGTGTGCAACAGTGTGCAGTTTGCATAAGTGGCACATCAATATGTGTTCATAGCACAGTCCACTTCCTTATTGCTACCTGGCAACAGCACGCCAAGAGTCATGTATGATGTTGGGACTGTCTTAGTATTTCCGTGTCACCTACATGTGAGTCAGCATCATCATGCTATGTTTCTCATGGTGTTAGACCTGCAGCAACACACATTACACACCTCTTCCATGCTACATACTGCTTGAGAGGGTGTTGGATTGACTATGTGACCCAATGTAATTGTAAATGGCTCAGCTTCCAAGTTGTACTTCCAGTGCAGGCCATGTCATTGTCACTGTGTGCTTTTACATTGGTCCCTTGTATCTATAAGATGGCAGCAAATGTTTACGGCAGCCATCATTTGTCCAAAGGTGTGTATCCCATTGTGTCAGGGTGTACAACGTAACTAACTGTGTCACACCTCAGTGTCATCCTGCCCACATGTCAATGTAGTGGTGTATATTTTGCGTGTCCTACAGGGTTGCTGTGCTGTGTGTATATTGCTAGGTTTATCGACTTACAGACAAGAAGGCCATTGCCATATTGTCCATCCTGGAAGTGCTGATTGATTGTGCTGTGGCGGAATATGAAGGACTCATGTACACTCCCAGGATACTTGGTCAAGATGTTGGTGAACAATCCCTGGTGGTCAACTATGGACTGCACATTGATGGAGTGCATGTGCTTTGTGTTCCGGAATAGATGATCTGTTGCTGCAGGTGGTACGATCTGGACATGGGTGCAGTCAATTGTACCGAGCACATGCGGGAAGCCATGGATTAGATAAAACCCCTGTTTTATCTCCTGCTGCTCCTGCTGGGTGTTGAGGAAGCTGAAGTGGCGGGGTGTGAGGGAGATGATGGCATCTAAGACCTTGGGCAGGAAGGAGGAGAATGAGGGCTGTGATACCCCAGTGACAAGGGCAACCGTTGTTTGTAAGAAGCCACTTGCCAACATATGCAGGACAGCTAGCAGTTTGGTTTCCGGTGGTATATTGTGTGGTATCTGCAGGCTGGCTGTTATTTGGGGCTCAATTTGGCACAGTAGCTGCTGTATGGCTTCCCAGTTCAGTCTATACCTCCGGAAGATGTCCTGTTCCCTGAGGCCATGGAGGATTGTCCTGTTCCTGAAGACCCTCTCCTGCCTTCTGCGTTGCCTTTGGGGGCCATGTTGGGGTGGTGGTGGCTGCTGTTGTTGATCCTGTGCTCGGCATCGTCTCGCAAGCTGCATCAATAGCACCTCCATGTGGTCCTGTTGGGCTGTGATGTTGCTTGTGTGTGTTTTCCTTAAGTAGTGGTGTGTTTGCCTCATTTTAACACCTACCCTGACCCAGACATTAAATTTTGACACAAATCGGGTTTAGCGTCATTTTTTGGGTCCTCATCCCACCGGTGCCTCATTTTTGCCCTGCTGGATAAATATGACACCAACGTGTTTGAGTCATTTTTGGACGGGAATGCCTACCTTGAATCTCATTGAAGCAAGCCGGTTTCACGCATCCTTAAAATGACTCTGACTCCATATTTTTGATGCTAGACGGTTCAGGTGTGACTTCTCAGGAGTCCATTTCAAAATAAGGAAGTGGGGGACTACCTTGTGTCCATTTCACTCTTGCAGGAAGGTACAAGCCTGGTAGATAGAAATCTGTTTTCCACAGTTGTCAGAGATTTTCTCTAAGAAGTCTTTGGTGTCTCTTACGTACAAGGGGAGACTGATAACAAACTCTCTCAGTACCCCATCCACATATTTAGACACATTCGCAGCCGCACTCTCCCTCAAAGATACAATGGGTCTAACAGAAGGAGGTTCTGGGTCTTTGTGTATTTTCGGCAAGAGGTAAAGGTTGAAGAGCCTGGGAAATTCTTTTTTTAAGAAACAATACTCCTCCCATCACAGCAATCCCTTGTCTTTTCAGCCTGTCAATTTGTCCCACAATTATGCTTTTAACACAAGCGTCTCTATCTACCATTTCATGAAACAATTTGTTGTTGAGTTGTCTCATTGCGCCCTAAATATATGTTTCCCTGTTCAACACCTCAACATTACCCTCTTATCAGACAGATGAATAATATCACTTTCATCATTGGCAAGAGAATTCACAACATCAAATAGTTCAAGAGTAAAGTTCCTCTCACTCTTCAATTGGAGTTCCTTTTAATTTTTTGAATTCTTGAATCACCACCTCATTAAAAGTGTAAATATTATCATGTGGGATGTTAGACTGAAAAAGTAAAAGAGGATTTTAAGTTGCTGTCATCATGAAGTGCCCCTAGACACTCTAGGTTTTTTTCTGTGTCATCATGAATTACCCCTAGACACTCTAGGTTTTTTTCTGTGTCACCCCCAGCCCCACCTCACACTGTGTCTAATTCTAACTCATGCAAGGTTATAAGGACATCTACATCCCCAATAGTAAGTACATCCAATATTGGATCTGCTACCAGAGCTTTCATCTGATGCCATTTGGAAAGTTTTAATTTTCTTATGAATTTAAACAAATCAGTCTTACTATCAACAAAACGGAAATTTTGAAGTGAACAGAACGAAACACTCAGGAACAGATGATGTTTCTCAGTATCTGTAAGTTCTCTAGGAGAAAGGTTAATGATAGTTTGATTTACCACTTCGGGATCCATTATTCTGTCTGGGAGGGGCTTCTTACGATATTTCCCATTTGCCCCAGTGATTTTCTTCTCCTCTGTTGCCTTTGCCGGATCCTCTGTCTCTGCCTGCTGCTCCTTGTCGTCCTCCTCTTCCTCTAGCTTGGGTTGCTGGTCCCCTGGCCTTTGTTTCTCAGCACCGTAGTCTCACCTGATATCTGATGATTTATTCTCAGTAGTCTGTACTGATCTAACAAAATGGGAGGTTTTGTCTGGTTTCACTTCCGGAGGTACTGCAACCCGCTGTACCTAAAGTATCCATGTCATGGCCTGTATTAGCTTCATTTTCATCAGTTGGGGCCTGGTTAGAAGTAGAGTCCACTAGATTGCCACTAATCTTGTTAGTTTCTTCATCATATTTGTGATTGTACGTTAGTGTTGTGCCTCTAGCATAATCATCACAGTTTCTCTGTAACTTGTAGGGCTTGTGAAGTTTGATATCCTCCTCATGTTTGTTTAGACAGTTGTTCATCTCTCTCATAAATTTCTCAATTATTTCCTATCCAGTTCTTGCTTTTGTCCTTTTTTGTTTTTTATTATTATTCAATGTGTACACATTTCATTATTAAGTGATTAAGGTCGCGGTGACGGCCGAAACACGTCTGTGTTTGGAGTACATCCTGTTACCACTACTCTCTGAGTGAGCGTGCATTTTCTCATTGTGACCATTTTTATATATATATATATATATATATATATATATATATATATATATATATATGCATATATATATATATATATATATATATATATATATATATATATATATATATATATGTATATATATCCTCACAAGAAAACTGGAATATAGAGGCTGTCAATGAGTGGTCCGGTACATGTTTCGGCAACCCTTAAACATTCAAAAGCAGCCTCCTTAGTGTAAAGAAGAATCCGGACTCCGTGGCACTGCAAAATATAGTTTAGTTATGTAGACATAAATACTGGCATCCACACCACAAAATAGTACTTTAATCATAGGAGAGTAGTTTCAGGTGTCCACAAAGCCAGTGCTTTTAACTCATGAACCATATGACTTGATAATCACTAACTACATTTCCCATAGTGCACCATGTTGTTACATCCATCTCTTCTCAATCCTTTGCTCACCTTGTATTTCAATGTCTTGGTTAAATGCCATGTAGAAAAGAAGTAAGCAGGTCATACCCCCACAAATGAATTCATACACACGAGCAAACTTCGCAAGGGGGCCACCGAACCTGCAGGGCATCCTCAGCTCCAAGGAGGAAGTATCCAGTTGAAAACAGGCACTCACTTCCAAGAGAGATTTCAGGGTTTTCGCTGTTTACTCTCATTGTCACACATAGCATGTTCACTTTATTCCATGAGTCACCAATGAGTATAAACGAGTTTCTTTTTAGATCTATGTATTTCTTTTATTGAGCTAAACCTTCCTAAGAAAGATACAACAGTATATGTTAGTGCAGTGTCTAATACATGATAAAAACTGTCACATTAATTATTGCACTTAACATGGATGTTATGAACATAGCATAGTTCAGTGCATCACAGGATTGACAGGTGCCACAAATCATATTATGCTTTATGACAAAACCAGTTGAGCTGTTCATCAAGCCAAAACACATTTCCCACCAACACAATCGTACTGTGAAATATTTGAAGTTGGTCCACCGCTCATTAGAATACCACAGAGGACAGTCCAAAGATAGTTTATGTAAATCTATAAGCATTGGGGTGATGAACAAAGTTAGTGACCAGAAGTCCATGCAACATGCTTTGTGATAGTACAGGGAGGAGAGATCGAAGGTCATATATATTGCTGCTCCTTTCATCATCTTATTAACATACAACAAAATATGGCTATCCACCCTTGCTAGCTCACAGATATTTGACATCTACATAAGTTCTCATCTTTCCATTGACCTTTCTGACTACGAATACAAGGAATCTATTTGTTTTATCTCTCAGCTCTCTTTGGGAGTCACATAGAGCACTTCTTCTGCTACCTTTTTATCTTGATTTTAAATTTTCAGTAACTCACACTTATTATTCCAGTTTTCACATCTCAAAAGTGAGATTGCATCCTTCACCCAACCCGCTTACTTGCGAACAAAATATGCACCTTCACAATTCTTTTGCATCATTTTCTTTTTCTGTCATTCACACTCAATTGACATTGTTCTCTCTCGTTCCTTCTCATCCTAACATAATGACTGATTTGGGTAATTTTCGTCCGATTGTGAAAATGTGGGACATCCTCTTTCAGTAGCCACTTGATCCTTAAAAATCACATTGAAACTTTATCTTTTATGGAATTCTGTCTTTGTTTTCTTCGTGCATTAATGCTTTATGTATGTTATTTTGTATGAACCTTTTATCTTGCTGCTTGACCTAATGAACTTTTCATTGCTAATATGTCCTTGACTAGTCCCCTTTGGATGGAATATTTACTTCTGCTACGGCAGTCACCTGTAGTTTAGGGTATTATCTCAAATTCCGTCCTAAATATTGGCAGACATGAGTAAATATTGTAATCTCCTTGATCGTATATCCCACAGATACCATAGCAGGTTGCTTTGCTGAGATCCACCTAAAGCAAATGTTTATCTGTCACTATTTCTGCTACCTAAATCCTCGTATTTGCATCATATGCTCTCTGCGCTGGTGCATGGTTGATAAAAGTGTGCCACACTTCTTCCATCAAAGCAACCCACTCACATAGGAGCATATTTATGAAGAGTAGGGCCGCACCTAGTGCAGCACCACTTTTCTTGCGCACCTTACTACCCCCCCTAATGCCAACGTATGTGTGTCTTATTTAAAATATGGCATACCGTGGCGGTAGTCTGAGGGACTTGCGTCATCATTTTTTACGCTAGTCCAGCGATTTGCAGGACTACCGTTAAACATTTTGACGATAATCCTGTAAAGAATACAGAGGTCCATTGAACACAATGAAAGCCACTTTTTAATGCCTACACTTAGCAGGCATTAAACATGCTGATAAAAATGGTGCAAAGGAATCTCATAGATTGCTTTGTGCCAATTTTATGGCCCCCCCTAGCGCCGGAACGCCCCCCTTGCATACAATATACCTGGCGCAGTCATAATGTGGTGCAAGAGGTTACAAAGGGGTGCAATGCAAGAATTGCACAACTTTGTAAATCTGGGGTGGTGTTTTTGCCCTTCCAACGCCACATTAGCATCATATAAATGATGCTAATGTGGTGTTGGAATGGCGCTAAGCCACCATAAATCTGGGCCATACTGCCTTACTGTGGACACTTCCTAGGTGTGCTAGAGGTTCTTCCTGTGATGCAATCTTATTTGAAGATACAGATTTGCTGCTCCATGGTTGGAAGTAAAGCATCAGGCAGCAAGCAGAAGCTTAATCATGATATGGTCCCCATGTGCCCCCACCATGCATGTGAACACTTCATAGTAGCTTTCCATCGCACAAGCACCAACTTGTCTGTTACAGATCAGGCAATGTACACACAAGATTTTGAAGAACATGTATGTTGAGGGACAAACCTCATTCTCTAGGGCACTGCACTCACAAAGAGCAGATAAGTACAAGTACATGCGAAGGACAGGGACATTGCTCCTCCATTTAGGTCACTTTCACATACTGTGAAATGCACCTTCAAGTGAAACAATCTACCTCTTTATGGGGTGTCCTAAGAAGCACGTTTGGTGTGTCTCCTACGTAGGTTGTCTTTCTTGACATGAGTTTCTCAGTGGCAGCGGTTTGCCTCTTCCACCTCCATCGTAGCACAGAGGCTCTGTATTCATCGCCAGTGGAATCAAGCATTTACAATGCAATAGGTCTAGCATTTGCTTGTGTTAGAGCTATTGGTGTTGTAAAGGCATAACTGGACTTTTCTTGCCACATAAATTGGTCAACCTTTACGCAGAATTTTGTCACCTCTGCCACATAATTTCAGTGGCCCTGCATATAACTAAAGCGCTTCCATTTACCTTCTTCCTCTATCTGCAGCAAAAAATGAAAATATTGTCATTATTAAATTTGCATTGACTGCAGACTTCAGTCTGGTGTAAGTGCTGTGTGTGTGAGTGATGACATGTTACTGCAGTGTCAGTCTGTGATCTGACATGTGACAGACACTGCTCCAGCTCAGGAAGCCTTTCACAGCCAAGCCTGACGTATGACTGACACTCTGACACTTCCCTAGCTCAGCCAGCCTTCCATAGCCAAGCCTGATATGTCATCCACTCTCCCAAACTCTGCCAGCTTTCGCCATCAAGCATGACATGTGACCGACTCCTCCTTAAGTATTGGCCTTTGAGTGATCAGTCAGACATGTGACTGCCCCTTCTCCAGCTCAGCTAGCCTTTCAAAGTCAAGCCTGACATGTGACTGACTCTTCCTTATCTATTGTCCTGGGTGGTAACATGGATCTGTTTCCAAGTTCTTTCGGCCTTCCATAAGTGACCGTAGCATTTGAATGACTCTTCACCAGCACCACAAGCTTGCATAGCCACACCTTATGTGCCTGGCACTATTGGCGTTCCATAAGTTACCATGGCATATGAATGACTCTTCACAATCCCCGCAAGCCTTGCATAGCCATACCTAGTGTATATGGCTCTACCCCAGCTCCATCAGCCTTCCATGAGTGACCGTGGCATGTGAATCAAATGCCCTGTAAGCCTTGCATAGGTACACCTTCAGTGACTGGCCCTATCAAAGCTGTGTCGGCCTTCAGTAAAGTGACAGTGGCATGTGCAAACTCTTCACCAGCCCTGTAAGCCTTGCGATGCCAATCCTAATGTAACTGACTATCTCAACTCTGTTGGCCTTCCAAGGTGACCAGGGCATGTGAATGACTCCTCACCGGCCCTGTAAGCCTTGCATACCAACCCCAATGTGCCTGGCTCTATCCTCGCTCTGTGTACCTTCCATAAGAGACCATGGTATGTGAATGACTCTTCACCAGCCCTGTAAGCCTTTAATGCTGGCCCTAATGTGACTGGCTCTATACTAGCTCTGTTCTTTCCATAAGTCACCATGGTATGTGACTGACTCCATCAACTCTACAAGCCTTGCACAGCCCAACCTGACAAGCAACTGACTCTTTTCTGCATATATTTGTCTTTCTTACCCAAGCCTGAGTCCTGCCATATATGGGCCCCATGAATGTTTGATTTGGTCTACATTCCGTCCATCAACTGTTGTTTTTGCATTTGCCGCCCTAAGTGGGAAGGGTATGCCCAGACGTGGGTCCCGTGCTCACTATGCCACCAGATTCAAGCTAGCCTGGCTGAAGAGGGGTGATACCCCGAAACCGGTCCCAGGATGCTTGTTTCTGGTCCAGGGAGGACCTGGCCTGGCAGTTCGGGCTGGACTGCTCCCATGGGGAACAGGGTCAAGACTGATTTGCATATGGCTGGGTCCAAACTGGAACGGCATGGTGAGCAAAAAAACTGATGGATTAAACCCAGATCTGTGACTGGGGGTGAATGTTTGATTTGGTCTACATTCCGTCCATCAACTGTTGTTTTTGCATATATGGGCCCCACAGCAGAATATCTGATTTAACAATAGTTTGACTTACTCTGCCCCAGCTCTAGCAGGCTTTCACAGCTGCGTCTGATGTGCCCTGTTGGCCTCTCAGATGTCAGCACCATGTGACTGACTGTCACAACCACACAGGGCAGTGTGTAAGGAGCGGCTGCTTTGGTGTGACAGATGTGAGCTCACAGAAGCTGTTCACATGGCCACAGTTCTTTAAAACTTGTCAACTCCCCCCTCTCCAGCCCCCATATGGGTATCTTCTATTTTCAAGAATGTTTCCTGAGGTGGTCCGTCCGTCCACCCTCCAGCACAGAATTGAAACAGCCAGGTGATTTGTTGAAAGAAAAATGGAATTTGAACCCTGGTCTAAATTATACTTTGTATTTTTGAAAGACCATTGCGGACAGATAAAGTGCATGACTTTTAGGTCGAGGTAGTGGCTGTAGATGCAGAAGAGGTATTTGTTGCTGGCAATTCGTATTTTCTGAAATACCTGGAAAATAACATAACAGCATTACAAAACACAACATAGCATAACACAATACAGCATACCATAACACAACACAGCATAACATAATACAACATAGCATAGCATAACATAACACAACATAACACAGCATAACATAGCAGAACATAAGACAACATAGCATAACATAACACAAAATAACACAACATAACAAAGCATAACATAACACAACATAGCATAACATAACACAACATAACTCAACATAGCATCACATAACGTAAGACAACATAGGATAACTTAAGACAACAAAACACAACATGGCATAGCATAACAGAACACAACATACGGCAACATAGCCTAACATATCACAACATAAGACAACATAGCCTATCATAGCACAACACAGCATAAGGTAACATAGCACAACCTAACACAACATACAACATAGCATAACAACACAACTTAGCATAGCATAACATAACACAACATAACACAAATAATTCCATGCCACACAATATACATCCACTCCATTCCAAACCAAAACAGATGGGTAAAAAACATTGGGGGTCATTCTGACCCTGGCGGCCGGTGACCGCCAGGGTCACCGACCACGGGAGCACCGCCAACAGGCTGGCGGTGCTCCCGAGGCCATTCTGACCGCAGCGGTTCAGCCGCGGTCAGAAAGGGTAAACCGGCGGTCTCCCGCCGGTTTACCGCTGCCCCATTGAATCCTCCATGGCGGCGGAGCGCGCTCCGCCGCCATGGGGATTCAGACACCCCCTACCGCCATCCTGTTCATGGCGGGAATGGCATGGGCACTGCAGGGGCCCCCATAAGAGGGCCCCGCAAAGTATTTCAGTGTCTGCTTTGCAGACACTGAAATACGTGACAGGTGCAACTGCACCCGTCGCACCCCTGCAACTACGCCGGCTCAATTCTGAGCCGGCGTCCTCGTTGCAGGGGCATTTCTGCTGGGCCGGCGGGCGCTCTTTTGGAGAGCGCCCGCCGGCCCAGCGGAAATGTCTGAATGGCCGCCGCGGTCTTTTGACCGTCCGCCAAGGTCTGAATCACCCCCATTGTCATTTACAACATCAATCTCTCTAACTCTAGCAAATGTGAGACCAATTGCATTGCAAAGGCTTGTTTGATGTGGAGATTGCATGAGCTTTCATCAGTTTCAGTTTTTGCATGAATCTATACAGATCTGTCTCGGTTTGTACATAATAACTCATTTGTTGGGCAGAAAAAAAGGCCCAGGCTGAGGGTGTTCATCTCCTCCTGTGTGAGATCCTTGTTGGTTAAGTTGATAATGGTGTCATTGGTTATTCCTCTGGGGACTTGCCCCTGCCCCTTCCTCTTTTGGGCCTGGCACCTCTACCTCTTTCTCTTTGTTCTCCTTCTCCATCATTTTGTCTTGTTTGTCTGGGTGCCATTGGTTGTTCTTGCTGCAGCACCCTTTACTCGTTTTAAGAGATTCTTTCCACATGTGGTTTCTCCTTAATATATTCACTGGTTTCTGTTCTATGTCAGAGGTCAAAATGAAACTGACATTTGATGTCCCTCCAGCTCTTGATTCTACCATTGCGTAGGATTTTTCCAACGCTGTGGTATTATCAAATTTCTTTGCAAAAGTCAGGACTCTGCCATTGTCATAATCACTCTTGTGCCTTAGGGATTTCCAGTGATTCCTTGATGTTATGTCATCCTCATAACTTTGAATTTGAGTTTCCATCTTCCCCTTAAAAGATTTAGGTGGTCATTACAACCCTGGCGGTCGGTGTTAAAGTGGCGGTAAAACCGCCAACAGGCCGGCGGTAAAAAATTTGGAATTATGACTGTGGCGGAAACCGCCAACAAAGACAGCCACTTTAACACTCCGACCGCCACGGCGGTACAGACAAACACCGCGGCGGTCACCACCAACAGACAGGCAGAGGACAATGTACCGCCCACAGAATTACAACAAGCCAATCCGCCACCTTTTCCGGGGCGGATTCACCGCAGATAAAAACACAGCGGAAACAGCCATTTCAAAGGAAAAACGCTCACCTCTACACACCGCACGAGGAACGACGACACCATTGAGCTGGAACTCCATATTCTCCCACCGATAGTCTTCCTGCTCCTATCCGAGGATCAACAACGCCGGCGGCGAAGACAACGGTGAGTACTGCACCTACGACATAGGGGAGGGGGAGGGAAAAACACTGGAACACACACAACCAACATCACAACCCCCACCCGACCCTCACCCACTAAAATACACACACCAATGCATAACCAAACATTACAGTAACAACCCCCCCGGAAGAATGCAAAGACAAAAGGAAATGAGTTGAACCATTGTACTATATCAAAATACAGTAACCAAATACATACATATATATATATATATATATACATTAAACAAAATATGCACCACGATTAGTAGTGCAGGTAATGCACCATTCATTGTCTGTGGACCACTAGGCCCAAAATGCATGGGCGAGGCCCACACTAGATACCTGATCAAAACGGAGAGAACACTGCAGGGGCATCAGATAGAAATACAACAGGCACCTGAGGGGGAAGGGAAGGGGGGGGCACCTCAGCCGGATGAGTGCACAACGCTAGATCCGCGAGGGGGCTCCATGCCCATTGATGTATCCTGGGGAGTGCAAAGCCACAGTCTCTTAAGTCTCTACAGTGGGTGGTTTGCCCACTGTACCATCCTGGGGAGTGCAAAGCCACAGTCTCTCAAGTCTCTACAGTGGGTGGGTTGCCAACTGTACCATCCTGGGGAGTGCAAAGCCACAGTCTCTCAAGTCTCTACAGTGGGTGGGTTGCCCACTGTACCATCCTGGGGAGTGCAAAGCCACAGTCTCTCAAGTCTCTACAGTGGGTGGGTTGCCCACTGTACCATCCTGGGGAGTGAAAAGCCACAGTCTCTTAAGTGGATAACAGTCTCCACTGGTTCTGGAGGGGGACTGGTGCCCAGAGGGCTTCATCAATCAATCAATCAATCAATCATAGTATTTATAAAGCGCGCTATGTACCCGTCAGGGTTTCGAGGCGCTGAGAGGGGGGGGGGGGAGCGCTGCTGATTTAGCGGTCGAAGAGCCAGGTCTTGAGGAGCCTTCTGAATGCGAGGAGGTCCTGGGTCTGGCGAAGAGATGTGGGGAGAGAGTTCCAGGTCTTGGCGGCGAGGAAGGAGAAGGATCTGCCGCCGGATGTCTTGCGCTGGATTCGGGGTACGATGGCGAGGGCGAGGTTGGCGGATCGGAGTTGACGTGTTGGAGTGTAGAAGTTAAGTCTGGTGTTGAGGTAGGAGGGTCCGGTGTTGTGAAGTGCCTTGTGAGCGTGGGTCAGGAGTTTAAAGGTGATCCTCTTGTCTACCGGGAGCCAGTGGAGTTCCTTTAGGTGAGGGGAGATGTGACTTCGGCGGGGTATGTCGAGTGTCAGTCGGGCGGAGGCATTTTGGATGCGTTGGAGTCGTTTGATGTCTTTGGTTGGGATGCCTGTGTAGAGTGCGTTGCCGTAGTCAAGTCTGCTGCTGACGAGGGCCTGGGTCACCGTCTTTCTGGTTTCTGTTGGAATCCACTTGAAGATTCTGCGGAGCATTCGAAGGGTGTTGAAACAGGAGGAGGAGACGGCGCTGACCTGTTTGGACATGGTGAGGGCGGAGTCCAGGATGAAGCCGAGGTTTCTTGCGTGGCTGGCAGGGGTGGGCGGGGGTCCGAGGACGGAGGGCCACCATGAGTCGTTCCAGGCCGAGTGGGAGTGGGAGTGGAGGAAGAGGTAGTGGTTGTAGGAGGTGTACGTTTGGTGACTTTCTTTGGGTGAAGGTGCATGCGCTGGAGGCTGTTGTGAGGTGGATGGCTGTTGGGTGGGTGTGTGCCTGCGTTTGTGTATCATCGGAGGGGGCGTCACACACACACTGGGAGAGGACACAGGGGACGGAGTGGATGCATGTCTCCACTGGTTCTGGAGGGGGACTGGTGCCCAGAGTGCTTCATCCTGTGCAGGACAGACGGAGTGGATGCATGTCTCCACTGGTTCTGGAGGCGGACTGGTGCCCAGAGTGCAGCACTCACCCCGTGACGGTCCCAGTTGCGTCACTGCCCCTGCCGCTAATGGGCTAGCGGTGCTTGCCATGGCGGTCTTTGCCATGTTCAGCGGTGCATTCCATGGCGGTCTTTGCCTTGTTCAGTGGTGCTTGAGTTTGCAGTTTCTGACCTGTTCAGCGGTGCTTGCCCTGTTCAGTGGTGCCTTCCATGGCGGTCTTTGCACTGTTCAGCGGTGCTTGAGTTGGCAGTTTCTGACCTGTTCAGCGGTGCTTGCCCTGTTCAGCGGTGCCTTCCATGGCGGTCTTTGCCCTGTTCAGCGGTGCTTGAGTTGGCAGTTTCTGACCTGGTCAACGGTGCTTGCCCTGTTCAGCGGTGCATTCCATGGCGGTCTTTGCCTTGTTCAGCGGTCCCTGGCCTGTTCAGCGGTGCTTGCCATGGCGGCCTTTGCCTTGTTCAGTGGTCCCTGGCCTGTTCAGCGGTGCTTGCCAAGGCGGTCCTTCATTGCCCAGCAAGCCTGTGGCTGGCGGTCCTTCATGGGTCAGCTGGGCTGTGGCTTGCGAGCCCTCCTGGCCAGTGACGATTGGGCTGGCCTCCTGGGCAGTGACTCTGGCGGTGGCCTCCTTGCCAGTGACGATTGGGCTGGCGGTGGCCTCCTGGGCAGCGGGGATGATGGCGGTCTTCTCCGCCGTGCTGCCCCTCCCAGACTTTGGAGATTTCGTCTGCCCCTTCCCCACCTTGGGAGGAGTCACAGCTGAGTCAACACTACCCCCGGGACCCTAGTGAGCGGCTTTGCTGGCTGGAGTCTTCCCCCTCTCCCGCCGGGCACTGTCCAACTTCTGGTGCTTCACAGGGGGGGGGACTGGCTGTGCTGTGGCTCCGTGCCACACTGGCTGGCCTGGTGGCCGGTGCACTCCACATACCTGTAACAGGCACCACTGGTCCCGGCGATTTTTGGGCTGAGGTGCTAGTACGGGACCTATGAGTTGGAGGGGGGGGTGGGAAAGAGGTCAAGGTTGGGCAGGAAAAGTTTTTTAGGAACACTGGGACGGGTAGCTGGAGGGGGTTTGGGAGTGGAGGAAGAGGTAGTGGTTGTAGGAGGTGTACGTTTGGTGACTTTCTTTGGGTGAAGGTGCATGCGCTGGAGGCTGTTGTGAGGTGGATGGCTGTTGGGTGGGTGTGTGCCTGCGTTTGTGTATCATTGGAGGGGGCGTCACACACACACTGGGAGAGGACACAGGGGACGTGTAAATGGGAGTGGGAGTGGTGACTGCACGTGAGCGGGGTGTGGTGGTGGGTGTGCTGGTGCGGGACGTAGTGGCTGTAGAGGTAGTGCATGCAGGTGAGAGTGTAGACGAGACTGGGAGGGAGGAGGGAGACGACGAGGAGGGGGACACAGTGGAGGCAGTGGATGTTGGTGTGTGATGCTTGCGTGAGTGCTTGTGGGATGTGTGGTGCTTATGTTTGCCTGAGCTTCCCTTGTGTGGTGAGGTGTGTGCAGGCTGGTCTGATGGTGTGCTTGGGATAGGCTGGGATACAGGGGATTGGGTCTGGGTGGAGGAAGTTGGAGGGGGGAGGCTAGAGACAGGGACAATGGCTGCCATCAGTGCTGAGGCCAGAGTTTGCAGGGTTCGATGAAGGGCAGCCTGACCAGAATGAATGCCCTCCAGGAATGCATTTGTGTGTTGCAATTCCCTTTCTACACCCTGGATGGCATTCAAAATGGTAGACTGCCCAACAGTGAGGGACCTGAGAAGGTCAGTGGCCTCCTCACTGAGGGCAGCAGAGGTGGTAGGGGCTGAGGTGCCTGGGGCGAAGGTGATGCCCACCCTCCTGGGTGAACGGGCACGGGGCACACACTGAGGGGCTGCTGGGAGGGCGGTGCTGGTTGGGGGGGTGGCGGCTGTACCTGTAGAAGTGGGGGGCACAGATTTTGCCGCCACCACAAGGGAGCTCCCATCGGAGGACGAGTCTGTGTCGCTGGTTGCTGATCCTGTCCCCGCCGTGAAGCTCCCCTCGCCCTCCGTCCCACTGGTGTATTCCGAGTCCGTGGTGTGGCCCTCCATGGCCATGTGGGATGCAGCTCCCTCGTGCTCCGGTGCCACTGTACCTCTGCCTGATGATGCTGATGCACACAAGTACAGGGAGACTACAAAAAGGGGGGGGACGACAGAAGAAAGACAGGTTGAGTACATGGCTTACCGCTACCGTTGGTGGACAATACAGACACAGCATCCCCCTGCACTACGTCGCGCTGTTGGGCTCTACAGATGCAATTCCTGGGATATGTCCTACATGGCTATGGTCGACATCTGCACACATAGATGACACAGGGGCATGTATACCTATACTTGGCACTCTACAGAGGTGGGGTGGGGTGCCACATGGCCTGCATTACGGAGGGGCCTAGCCTACGGAACTCGCCCTGGCCTAGGGAAACCCACAGCCCTCCTCCCCCACCCAGACACCTTCACTGCGCGCAAAGTCCGCTGAATGATGTTGTACTCACCCCCTTGTGTCTGCTGTGATGCCCTCAAGCGCCCATCCAACTCAGGGTAGGCCACCGCCAGGATCCGGAACATCAGGGGGGTCATAGTTCGACAGGCACCCCTCCCACGTTGGAAGGCCATCCCCAGCTGAGCCTCTGCCGTCTTCTTGCTCCAGCGGCGAATGTTCTCCCATCTTTTCCGGCAGTGGGTGCTCTGTCTGTGGTGGACCCCCAGGGTCCGGACGTCCTTGGCGATGGCACGCCAAATATCCTTCTTCTGGTGGGCGCTGACCTACATGACATGTACAGGGGAAGAAGAGAAGTCATTACCAACTGCACCGTCAAAGTGAGTGGCCCACATCCCTACCCTTGCCATGTGGCACATGAATTCACAGTCCTTCATGCACGCAGAACTGTGCCCCCTTCATTCTTACAACCAGCCCTCTCCACACAGGCATAGCCCATACAACGTGCTCCCTGTGTACTTACCTGTTGGTCTGGAGGACCGTAGAGTAGCGTGTACTGGGGGAGGACCCCGTCCACGAACTTCTCCAACTCCTCTGCAGTGAAGGCAGGGGCCCTTTCCCCAGACGCACAAGCCATTGTCTCTTCCAGACCGAGGTCACAGCAGCACTTGCAGTGTAGGTCCTCTCCTGTCGAAGATCAGGTATCGAGTGATTGAACAGATAGAAAATGGCAGTCACGTCCGTGGCGGTGCGTACCATCACCGCCGGCGTACATCGTCATTGGCTCCTGGGACCCATAGGGTCCAATGTTAACCAATGCAGCATTGCGCCGCGGTCTTCGACCGCCTACCGCGACGGTGTACAACGCAAGCGCAGTTACCTCACATCCCATTGTCCCACTTTAGAGGTCAGGCAGCCGCCATTTCAGGGGCCCACATGGCATCATTACCAACTGCGTCACACAGACCTAGGCCTTGTCGCGCAACACAAATACAGGCCAGATTTTGTGTATGAATGGTGTTCTGTGTAGACTGTAGGTACATACCTCTGAGTTGTTTGACTCTGAGGTCGCTGTTGTCATTCCTAGGCACCGTCTGCTGGGACATGTGAGGAGATGGCAGAATCCTCCGGTGTACCGACCGATGGTGGACCTGTCGACAATGGAGGAAAGACATTTGATCATCACCTACAGGTTTGACCCTGCCACAATCCAGGAACTGTGTGCCCAGTTGAAGCCAGACCTGATGTCAGCAATCCGCCATCCCACAGGGATCCCCCCTCAAGTGCAGGTGCTATCATTGCTCCATTTCCTTGCAAGTGGGTAATTTCAAACAACAGTGGCCATAGCATCAGGGATGTCCCAGCCTATGTTTTCCAACGTGTTGTCCAGAGTGTTGTCTGCCCTGCTGAAACACATGCGTTGCTACATCGTTTTCCCTCAGGTGGAGGATTTGCCTACAGTTAAAGGTGACTTCTATGCCCTTGGACATATCCCCAACATCATAGGTGCCATTGATGGGACCTATGTAGCTCTGGTCCCCCCCCACAGGAGTGAACAGGTGTACAGGAACCGGAAGAGTTATCATTCCATGAATGTACAGATGGTATGTTTGGCAGACCAGCACATCTCCCAGGTAAATGCTATGTTCCCTGGCTCTGTGCATGACGCCTACATCCTGCGGAATTGCTGCATCCCTTATGTGATGGGTCAACTCCAGAGGCACCGGGTGTGGCTATTAGGGGACTCTGGTTACCCCAACCTGTCATGGCTACTGACCCCAGTGAGGAATCCCAGGACCAGGGCAGAGGAACGCTACAATGAGGCCCATGGGCGGATTAGGAGGGTGATCGAACGCACCTTCGGCCCCCTGAAGGCCAGGTTCCGGTGCCTCCATTTGACAGGTGGTTCCCTATTTTACTCACCAAGAAAGGTGTGCCAGATCATCGTGGCCTGCTGTATGCTTCACAACTTAGCTTTGCGACGACATGTGCCTTTTCTGCAGGAGGATGGGCCAGATGACGGTGTTGTAGCAGCTGTGGAGCCTGTGGACAGTGATGAGGAGGAAGCAGAGGAAGAAGACATTGACAACAGGGGCTCAGGTATCCAGCAATATTTCCAGTGACACACAGGTGAGAACACATTCCTGCCTACTACAAGTACTTTCACACTTCTACCTCTATCCTGTCTGTCGATTTCACCCAGTATATGGTAACTGAATTGTACATTTCCCTTACGGTTTCACAGGTGTGGTTTACAACGTGTGTCATCTGCTTAGATTCCTCATGGACTTGAGATGTGTGACATAGGTATGTTGACATTACATATGAAAACGCATTTTGTCACTGTCATTGCTAATACACATTTTCGAAATCACAGACTGACTCCAGATTGTTTTGTGGTTCAAGGGTGTTTATTGAAGTGCTCAATATAGGAGGGGGGTTGTAAAATGGTGAGGGGTGATGGTGGAGGAATGTCCATGGCAGAGTCCAGTCTATTAGTCTCACAGGTGCATTGCACATATGGGCATAGGAAGTGGAGCTGGGGCAGTTCCAAGATGGACAGGGTTACAAAGTGGGACAGTAGGATGACAATCAGGGTGGTCTCATTTCTTGCCGGGGGTCTTGGCATCGTGCTCTGTCTTGTTCCTGGGTCTCAGGGACCGTTTGCGGGGTGGTTCTCCGTCTGCAGGGGGTGGGGTGCTGGTGTGGTGGTCCTGTGGCAGGGCGTCCTGTCCACTAGCGCCGGCAGAGGTGGTGGGCAGTTCATCGTCCATGCTAGTGTCAGGGGGCCCCTTGCAGTGCCACAGTGTCCCTCCTGGTGTTAAGTATCTCCCTCAGCACCCCTACGATGGTACCCAGGGCAGAGCTGATGGTTCTGAGTTCCTCCCTGAACCCCAAATACTGTTCCTCCTACAGCCGCTGGGTCTCCTGAAACTTGGCCAGTACCCTTGCCATCGTCTCCTGGGAGTGGTGGTAGTCTCCCATGATGGAGGAGAGGGCCTCGTGAAGAGTGGGTTCCCTAGGCCTGTCCGCCCCCTGTCGCACAGCAGCCCTCCCAGTTCCCCTGTGTTCCTGTGCCTCCGTCCCCTGGACCGTGTGCCCACTACCACTGCCCCCAGGTCCCTGTTGTTGTTGGAGTGGTGGGTTATCCTGGGTTCCCTGTAGTGGTGGACACACAGCTGATTGACGTGTCCTGGGGACGGAGGTATGGGCCCGCTGGGTGGGTGCTGTGCTGGTGTTACCAGGGGGGGAAGGTCTGTGGTGGCCTGTGACTGGGTGTGGGGAACCGACTGTCCCGAGGCCCACGATGGTCCGGGCTGGTCATCTGGATCCAGTTGGAAAGAGCTGCTGTCATCACTGTGGGCCTCTTCTGTGGGTGGGGTGGAGATGTCTGGACCCTCCTGTATGGTGACGTTGGGTAGTGGTCCTGCAGGGGTATAAAAGCATGGTTATTGCATCTGTGTGTGTCATGGTGGGCAATGGGTGGGTGAGCATGTACCCCAGTGCTAGCATTCCTGTGTGGGGTCTTGTGTGATGATGGTTGAGGGGGGTGTTATGGGTATGTGCAGTGGGCATGCTTTAGTGATGGGTGTCCATGCTTTGTTGTGTCATGCAGGGCTTTGTGTTGGGATGGGTGGTTTGTGTTATTAGTACATTTGTGAGGAGTTGGAGTGATAGGGGAGGGGGCGAGGGTGGGGGTCTGTGATAGCATGCAGGTAGGGTGGGGGATATGATAGTTAAGATTTGACTTACCAGAGTCCATTCCTCCACCGACTCCTGCGAGGCCCTCAGGATGCAGAATAGTCAAGACCGGCTCCTCCCATGTTGTTAGTTGTGGGGGAGGAGGTGGGGGTCGGCCGCCAGTCTGCTGTACCGCAATATTGTGTCTTTAGACCACGGAACACACCTTCCCCCGTAGGTCGTTCCATCTCTTCCTGATGTCGTCCCGATTTCTTGGGTGCTGTCCCACTGCGTTGACCCTGTCGACAATTCATCGCCATAGCTCCATCTTCCTAGCTATGGAGGTGTGCTGCACCTGTGATCCAAATAGCTGTGGCTCTACCCGTACGATTTCCTCCACCATGACCCTGAGTTCCTCCTCAGAGAACCTGGTGTGTCTTTGCCGTGCCATGGGGTGGTGTATGTGATGTGTGGGGTGGTGTATGTGGTGATAAGTGTGGTGATATGTAGTGGTGTGTGGTGTTTTGTGCGTGGAAGTAGTGTGGGTGATGGTATTGTGTGTCTGTGGCTGTTAGTTTGTGGATGGTGGTGTCTCTCTCTCGCCTTCTTTCTGAATTTTTTGTCGTAGGGGTTTGTGGGTTATGTGGGTGTGTGTTTTATATTGTATTGGGTGTGTGGGAGTGGTGTGTGTATGTGTATCAGGTGTATGTATTTTGAATTGTCCAATGTGGCTGTGTTTTGTAAGAGTGTGTGTATATTGAGCGCGGCGGTGTGTACCGCCAATGGAATACTGCAGTTGAAAGACCGCTGCGTGGATTCGTGGGTCGTGATCGCATGGGCGTATTTCTGTTGGCGTGACAGTGGAGGTTTTGTTTTTGCCAGTTTATCACTGACCTTTGGTGTGGCGGACTTGTGTGGGTGTCTGAATTTTGTTGGATTTCGGGATGTGGGTCGTAATAGCTGTTTCGGAATTCCGCGGCCGCGGCGGTGTGTTGGCGGTCTTCTGCACGGCGGTCATCGGCTTTTACCGCCAATGTTGTAATGACCCCCATGATCTCTTCAGTCCCACTATAGGTCTCCAATTCTTCCTCTAACATTTCAATGCTACCTTCATATTTCTTTGTGGCATGTGTAATCAATATTTTGATCATCCCTCTAAAGCAATTAAGATTGATAACCACCTATTGTTTCAGGAGGTCATCACTCAGGATCGTGTGTAGGTATTCTGTAAATCAGGAGACCAAAGGGTATTCTATCCGCATCCAAATATTGGTGGAGGGTTAAACCCTCCCACCATCTGTTTATTTCACATTTTCTCAAATTCTCCAGTTTCTGGAGTTTCTGTTTTACTGACTCTGGTTCTTCTGCAGCAGCTACTGTCCCCTTGTGGGTCCCAGTTTTTGTGTGACTACTTAGTGTGAACAAATTTTGAAAGGGTTCCTGCCTTTTATTTGCCCTCTCCGTTGCCATTCTGTCCCATTCAGAATTCACCTTTTCTCAGTGCTAAGCATACATTAATCAATAATGTGAGTCTTCCTCTGCCTTCCTCATATGTGGATTTTTTGTGTGCCACAGGAGAAACATCAAATTCATATTGGTCCTCCTTAATTATGGCTAGTGCTTCTCTTCACCTCCCCAGGTGTTTGTATTTACATGATTCTGTGTTTGCTTTACTAGGTGACTCGTGCACAGTTACTTACCGGTAATTTCCATTACTCCAAGTCCATGTCTTACTCATCACAGTCCTTACGTACAAATTTATCTCCATTCATGCAAAACATAATTACCAAACTTTACTTTTCCTTCCCAATCCAAGATGGACCCCATCCAAAGGAGTCCCTGGGAAGGACTTCCTGAAATAATAAAACCCAGAAACAAATCAGTTGAACAAAAGGGGGAAGCGGGGAGGCTCAGGACTGTGACGAGAAAGTCATGGACTCAGAGTTATGAAAATTACTGGTAAGTAACTGGGCATTACTTCCTGATCTGTCTTCCTCTCACAGTGCTTATGTATGAGTGCGTACCCAAGCCAAGCAAATGATTTCAAAACAAAACACACCAACCTCATAGCAAAATGAAGCATACAAAATACAATGACTCAAAGACACTACTCTGCAGGAGGACCCACAGAACCCAAATCAGCAGAACCAAAATCAGAGGACACAACCCCACCCAATTGCAAATGTCAATGGGTCACAAAGCGTGAGGCAAAGCCCAAGGGGTAGCAAAACAAAGGGACAAAGAGAAGCCACCACAAATGCTGTATAGGGGGCAGAAACACATCTAGTAGACCTCTCAGGATGGATGCCGGGACAGGCTGACCAGCCAAGGAATAGGAAAGAGGAACTGCCAACAGAATCCAATGGGACAAGTCAGAGAGGGAAGGCCAAAGACTCCACATAGCTGAACCATGTGAGTCGAATAAAGCACCAGACATGCAAAACACAGCAGGACATTGGAAAGAAACAGTAAGTGCACAATATGCAACTAGGAAATGCAGTGCATCTCCACACCAGATACTGAAGGTGGGCAAAAGGTAGGAAAAACAAGATGTGAATCCAAATGAAAAGAGGACACCACTGTAGGGAGAAAGGCCAGACTAGGAGGAAGCATCAACCCCTCAAAAAAAAAACAAAGGAATGGAGGGGAGGACAACAATGCCCCAATCACCCCACCTGTCTCCCAGATGAAGCAGCAAGCAGAAAAGCAACATTGGCTGACAGAAACCTAAAGTCAGCAGACTCCAAAGGCACAAACAGATCATGCTGCAAAACTTTCAGCACCAGAACTAGGACTCAAAGAGGTACTGGGGATTGAACAACAGGACACAGAAGAAAACAGCTCTGCAACAAGTGAGCCACCAGAGGAACAACGTACAAAACCAGAGCCCCAAAAGCAGGAATAGCCTCCTACTAAGGAGAGCAGACACCACCAAACTAAGCTTAAAAATCCAACCTGAAGGAATTTCAACACAGCAGTAGGGGTACAAGAGGAAGACAAAAACTCCTCAACCAGAAACCATATGGAAATATTCTGCCAAAAGCGTCAAAGGCAGACAGCCCCAGGGACCGATGGATCCACACAGCAACAGCTAAGGAACACCCCCGGCGAAAGAAGGACATCCCCTCAAGAGCCAAGCCACTAGCCCCAGCCAGCACATAGTGTTCTGTGGAAGAAGTAGCTTACGCAGCGTGGATGGACTGATCAGTAAAACCCCATGGGGCTGACTGACAGACGGAGAAGACAAGAGAACCAATGGTGCCTCAACAAAACTGGGGCAATCAACAGAACTGCTGCCTGGTCCAGCACCACCTCCCTGACCAACAGAGGAAGGAAAGGGATGTACGGATACAAGAAGAAGACCCCCAGGCCAGGGAACAGCCAGAGCACTCAGTGCCCAGGGCCCACTAGGACGGAACCAGTCTACAAAAGTGGGGAAGAAGGGCAATCTCCATGATAGAGATCAAAACTAGTCAAGGGTGACGCACTGACAAAAATGGACAGAAAGAGAGCCAGAACCAGACACGATGACACAGAGGATGGAAACCTCTGGCCCAGAGCAATGACAGGCACCTTATCCCCACCCATTAAGATAGACTGCAGAGAGAGACAGAAGATGGGAGTTGGCCAAAAGACAAATCTCTAGGAAAGGAGTAACAGAAAGGGACACATGCCACACAGCCAGGCACATAGGAATGGATAATCCAAATGGCCGTCTGCACACACACCCTAGTGTGGAAAAACAGGGAACGAAACCCCTCCCAAAAAAGGCCTTCAGGACTGCCATAAGTTCCTACCAAGTCAAAGACTAAAGTGCCCTAATTCCAGCTCCCCCATATAGCGGAAAACTCCAGGGTGACATCGCATCTCATCCCACTGGGATTGGCGGTGAGAACCAGAACAGGAAGATGAACCAAAGCAAAAGCCTCTGCACAGAAGAGTGAGTCCAACCACCAATGGATCCAAGGAGCCCCAAGATCCAGTGTGACCGACAAGCGAGACAATGGGGTCCAATGCCACAGGAGATGGTGAACTAGGAAATACAGGGTCAACCCTCCCAAGGGACAAAGGCTAACGTCATAAAAGACATCCCCTCAGACTGCACAGTCATGCCCTCGCAGATGTCGAAGGACGAATAATGAGAGAGGACAAAAGGGAGCAGAGACGAACACAATGCCCCACTGACACAAAGTCCTTCACCAAGGCCATCTGGAGATGGGCCCTCAAGAAGAGGAGAGCCAATGATGGCTGGGCGAGGGACATCTCACAGTCGATCAAGAAACTGCATTCCAGCAACAGCGTGGACACCCTGAGAACCTCAACTGGGCGTGGAAAATTAACAAGAGGTAGCCAGACAGCCATCCAGAGAAGGGAATGGTGGGACACCCCAAAAAAGGAAAACAACAACAAGTTTGTCAAAGGAGTGGGGAGACAAGCAAAGTGTGGGTGCCAACCTGAAGGGCAGGACCAAAATCAAAGAGCAGATGCCCAGGATAGCTAAACAAAAGAACCACAGAGAAGATGGAGGACCCAGGACTCAGAGGAAGGCATCCATGAGAACTAAGGAGGGCAGGAATTCAGCCTACCGGAAGAGACCAGAGAAACACCAACTTGAATGACATATGAGGGCCAAACCAAATTACCCCTTGGGCCCACCCACCCAAAGCAAACAGGACCAGTAAATGAAGGAATAAAGAACCATGGACACCTCCCAGGAGGCCTCATAAAACCTGGGAAAAGTAAGACCTGTCATCAGTGAAACAACACTCATCACAGAGGGAAAACCACAGCAAAATACACCAGCAGAAACCACAAGGAAACAAAACAGCAAACACCAATCTGATCAATATCTGCCCACTCTCGACTCAAGAGCCCACCAATACCAAAAGTGAAGGCAGAGACTCAGGCTCACACTACTGATACTAGGAAAGAACACCATCCACAGCTTTAAAGAAGGGTAATTACCACTGACACTTCTAGACTGGAAGCCTCAACCTGAGGTGTAGGGGTCTGAGACCTTATCAACTAAATCAAAAATGACTCTTTTCCAGGAACCAGAAAAAAATCAAAAGGGCTGAAATGTGAGCCTGGAGATGCAACAGATTTGAGCTCTGAACGTTTATGCCCCTGAATACCATATCTGCAGATGGCAAAGTATCAGGATCAGCAGAACATGAAGCTGTATGCACTATAGGGGTTGAAGATCCCACTCCAGGTGCAAAAGCAGTGTCCACTGGCATGACAACAGTGACGGCAGCTCCAGAGTAAGCGAGGAGCCCCCACCCAACAAAGCACTATGAGGCCAGGACCCTCCATGCCCGAGAGACAATAACATGGCATCACCCAGAAGCATGCTATCCCAACATGGCAGCACCAACAAAAAAGGAAAACTCGAACCAAAGAAGCTGGCAGGTCCATGCTGCACCATGTCACCCAGCAGCAGAGAGACATCGCCTACCCCTGTCATACTGTTTACGAGCAAGGACAAGAAATAAGCAGCAACTAGACCGCATCCTGGGGAGAACCAGAGGGACCTCCAAGCACTGAAGCAATGCGTGTCTGAAACCCCGCTTCTGAGCACAGCAGAGTAGCGGGAACACCAGTACAGGGAGGCCCTCAAGAGCAAGCTAACGCCCAACAAATCACAGCCCCCATAATCACCCAGTGGAGGGGGTAACACAAATATGAAATACAACAAATGAATATGTTAAAAAAATCACAAAATTTATAATTAAAACACAGATCAATCCGAGCCCCATGAAAAACAGCCCTCAAGACCCCCTCAGAAGGACCCCTATAAACTCAAACAGAGGGTGCCTTCATGGGCCCCAAATACAGCCACCAGAGCAGCCACAAGGGGATCCTGGAGAACAGGGGTCACATCAGCCCCCGTAGATGGCCCAGCCACCACTACAGAATCTTCAGAATCACTCTTCCTGGCCAGAAATGCCAAGGTCATGTCAGCACCAGGCCAACAGCAGAGCAGAGCAACCGAACACCCCCAGAAAGGAAACTGAACCAGCAATCAGATCAGCACAGGAAAACACTTCCTGAAAAGCTGGCTGGTTGCCAAGGCAGCGCTGTCCATGAGCGCACTCCCCACCCAGAAAGGACAGGTGGAAGCAAAGGGACTTATCAGCAAAGCAGAGACAGCATTGTGAGATCAGGCAGATGCCACTAAACTGCTCATCTCCTAGATAATCACAATGGGCAGGCAAAGTACCCACACATCCCCTGAAAGACCTAGATGCTGGGAAGATAACCAGAGGAATCATGTGCACACAAAAATAAAAGAAACAACAAAACACAGAGAAACATCCCTTCACAGGCTGTCCAGCAGACTACAGATGCCCCCTGTGGCCTTGCGTGCCCTGCATATAAGCATGACCACCAAAAAACAAAAAGAAACTACCAAGCATGTCTCCAAAAAAAATAAAAGATAACAGAACAAACCTGTAGCCAAGATGGTAATGGGCTGCAGAATCAAGAAAACTGAAGTCCTTCCCAGGAAGTGATATATTTATATTCCTCTGGATGGGGACCATCTTAGATTGGGAAGTAAAAGTCAAGTTTGGTAATTATGTTCTGCGTAAATGGAGATAAACTCGTACGTAAGGACTTTGAAAGGAAAATGGACGAGGAGGTAATGGATCTTTTTTGTCTCTTCGTGCTTAATCCTTGTTTTTGTTTCTTGTTGTGCAGTCCTTGGTAGTGCGAATGCAATGTGGGAGAACAGCTGAGATTCTCAAGTCCTCTGACTCAGCAGAGTCTCAGTGCTCGCCCACAATAACATCCACATCCCCACATATTTTGCTCTTGGAACAGTAACTGATGCCCAGTCCTGGGTTTAATAGTGGGTTTTAAACTCCTTATTGGACTCAGCACAATAGTCTGTGTATGGCTACTGCATCAATTACCAGTTCAAGGAGCCCATCAAATATTTTCTAGTTCCCTTTGTAATGTGAAGGAAACACGCCACCCAAAGTCTTCATAGTATAGTCACCATCATGTTTAAAGAACTATGGCCCCTAGTGCCATTCCAACACCACATTAGCGTATTTTTTTAAGCTAATGTGGCGTTAGAAGGCAAAAAATGTTGTGCCATACTTACAATGTGAGGCAATGCATGCATTGCACCACTTTGTAACCATTTGCTCTACATTATGCCTGTACTAGGCATAATGTATACAAAGGCGTGGTCCCCCTTTAAAAGGGGAGGGGACAAGGACCTCAGAGAAGGTGTTAAAAGGAGGCTTCCATTGCTTACAGTAGTACACTGGGTGCTTTTCAGGATTAGCGTCAGAATTTTTTTATGCTAATCCTGCAACGCTCCGGACTAGCATAAAAAATTCATACACTGGTCCCCTAACTACTGCACGGTGCCCCATATTTTAAATATGGCGCACACATGGTGGCATTGGGGGCACTAAGGGGCACAAGAAAAGTGGTGCTGCACTGTGCTCAGTGCCACTTTTCTTAAATACGCCCCTATGTTTTAGAAGCTTACTACACATAAACAATTGTTTGTGGATTTAGATATATGACGTGACTACTTTCACAGATGTTATCCTAAATAGCCGCTATTCCCAAAAAGACACTGTGCTACACAAGCCATTTGGTAAATGATAAATACAGATACTTGCATATTTCCAGTGGCGGAGTGTGAAACGCTCCCAGCATTCGTCTGCTCCATTCTGTCTTTACAAGTGCACTTTTACATTCCTTGCACTAAATCCTCTTTTTTTTTTTAAATACATTTTTATTGTTTTTCGTTGTAAGCTTTACAGTAAGACTTGTATTTTTCCATAACAATATAATGTGTCATTTGAGCCTCGACTGTTTCTTGAACAGATTACATCTATTGCATATAATTGTAGGAGTTGTCTGATTCAAATCATAAAATAATGGAAAGCATTGCAGTCTGGTATTCAAATTTGATAGTACTTTCTCATGGCTTACTCAGGTTCAACAGCAACTTGTCTCTTGATATTTCTTGATATTTCTCCACCCTCCATCCTCCTTTAAACGTGACATCTACTGTGAAGGACATCCGTGTGAAGACAGCAGTTAAATACTCTGTTGTTGATACTATATTGTGTGATGTGTAGCTGCGTTAAGTATCTTTATCTAATGTTGGACTATGGTTCCATCCCTGGTGGAGGCCCATGTGTATTACGATTCGTTCTTTACCATATTCATTTCTGGAGGTTCCTGTTAAGTCTAGGGTTATGTTGTTCACAGTGTTGGCAGCCTCATCTATTCTCTGTTCCATTATCGAGGGCTGTTGTGAAAGCTTCTAATAGAGTATCCCCTTCTAGTGCTATGGGGTGTTGTCGCAATCCTCTGTATTCCACCCGACGGAGGGAAGCACCTTCAGCTAGACCCCACTCTTCCACCTCCACTCTCCAGTGTGCCACTGAGGGTGCTGTTGCTGCTTTCCATCGCCTAGTCAGTAAGCGTCTCACCAGCAGCAAGGCTAAATCAGCATATTGCGATATCATCTTCTTGCTTTTGGTATGTGGGAATAGACCCAGCAGGCAAACCTCTGCTGTTCGCCAGTCATCCCTTCCTGTCACCTCTTCTAGGATTATTCCAATGCAGGACCACTATTGGGCTATAATAGGGCAGTTCTAAAGCCTATGAAGTAGTGTTGCTTCTTCTGCCTTGCATCTCGGGCATGCTGGTGATACTGCTGGGAATAAGATGTGTAATCTATGTGGTGTAAGATATGCTCTGTATTGTATTGTATGAATTTAAATTTGGTATGTCGTTATACTCTCTTAGAGTATGCCAGTATTAAAGCCCACTCTTTGTCCGAAATTTCCCTACCTATATCTTCCCCCCATTTGGCTCTCAGTGGTGTCTGGGACTTCGATAGGTGTGCTCTAATACCTTTATAGAGCCATCTAAATTAGTGTTTCCCATGTCCCATGGTATAATTTGCTTGAATAAATTTGTGCGTTGGGGGTTCATTTCCGTCCAGTGTCCAGTGGTCTTTGATATAGTGCACTATGCTTTCATGTAGTAGGAATAGAGAGGTGGGCACGTTGTGTTCATGGGTAAAGTGTGTGCGTGAGCAATTTTCGGTCCCTAAACAATGCCCCAACCGTTTCCACTCCCTTATTACCAAAATCAATAGTGTTTCCCATAACAGTCTTTGCAAATGAGAATGCTATTGATTTACTGTAATTTATTGTGAGTCCAGAAAGGGGCGCAAAATCTGTAAATATCTGTGCTGCTGTTGTTAGGTTTTGGCCCAGATCTAGTGTATATTTAACAATGTTATCAGTAAACATGGACACCAAGTGAATTATACTTCCTAATGTGAAACCCAATATACCGGCATCTAGCTGATGTCATTGCTCTAGAGGCTCCACCACCAAGACAAACAGCAGGGGGAGGGTGGGCATCCCTGTTGAGTGCCCTGGAATATGGGGTAGGAATCCGATATACTCTGTCGGGGATGTGCCCTTTCCATGGGACAGGCATAGAGTAGTTGCACCCAAAATATGTACGCCAGGGTAAGCCCAAAGCATTCAAGAACCGCGAACATGTAGTACCAGTTCAGTGTATCGAACGCCTGACTTAGGTCCAGGGAAAAACAACCTGCTAGGGCATATCTATCTCCCCAATAGTCCATAATATGGTACACGTGGCGAATATTAAGGGACATGTTTCGGGTTGGTACAAATCCACATTGATCTGTTTTTATCAGTTTACAAAGTAGCGGGAAGAGTCTCTGTGCTAAAACTTTGGCCAGTATTTTGTATTCGGTATTTAATAATGATAATGGTCTATAGGAAGACTTTTTCAGGTTTTCTAGGTTTTAATAGAAAGGTCACTATTGTCTGCTTTGTAGTATCGGGGAGGCGACCGGCAATTAGTGAGGCTTTGTATAGCTTTTCCAATTGGGGAACAAGTTTTGAACTGTAAACCTCAGCCAGAAGGCGATCTTTCCCCGGCGATTTATTACAAGCTCTTAATGGCTTGTCGTATTTCCCCTTGCATGATCTGAGCTCCCAGGGCCTGCCTCGAGGTGTCTTCAAACACCGGCAGTATAAGATTATGGAGAAAAGATCGAAGCTTTCAGGGGGGGCAGAATACAGGTCTGTGTAAAAGTCTCAGAATGCTGTGTTAATCTCATTCTGAGTGTCGACATCGGATAATTCAGGGGTGAGTATGTTCAAGAGGGCAGTGGGCAACTTTTATCAATCGAGCCAATAGTGTGCCTGCCTTATCTTCTTCACTTTATGCTCATTCCCTGTATGTTTTATGGTCCACTACTCGCATTCACTTAAGAAGTTCAGCATGTTCAACCCTGGCATCCTGCAGCATCTTGGCTTGGGGGCATTAAGCACAGCTTTTGTCTCTAGTTGGCCTAGTCTTTCCTCTATGAGTTTCAGCTCTTTCACTATTGTAGATGGGGCACCTACTGTAGCTCCCATTATTGCCCCTCTAATTACCACCTTGAATGATTCCCATTCTACTATCAAGGAAAAGGCAGTCCCAGTGTTTTCAGTGAACTAATTAGTTATTATTGTAGCTACCTCGTTCTTCAACACTGCATCTTCCAGGAGTAGCCGTTCGTTGCCGCCACGTAGGGTTTGGAGGGGGCATTTTTCCCCATAACAGCATCAGTTCTAGTGGGTTATGGTTGGACAATGTTTTCCCCAAGTAGGCAGCGTGAGCTATGTGGGTTTGTAGTGTAGCAGTGCACAGTATACTGTCAAATCTTACGTGTAATCTATGTGGATATGGGTAAAATGAGTATTCCTTCATCCTTTCATTCCTTGCTCTCCATATGTCAGTGAGTGTCCAGCCCTGCATTAAACCCTGGATCGCTTCCGCCTGTCTCTGTGCACTGGTGTACGACAGCAGGGGGAGGTGGAGCGGTTAACGGATGCATCAAGTACTGTGTTATAGTCAACCTCTAGCAGCCAGGGTAGGTGTGCCCAGTGTGTAACGACATTCAATAGATGTGTCAGAAAAGTATCTTGTTCCGTATTTGGGGCATAGATGCTTCCTAGCACCACAGGCTCTCCATCTAAATTGCCTTTAAGTAGCATGTAACTGCCATCCTTGTCTACTTTTGTTTCTGTTACTTTGAAGGGAACTCCAGAGCATATCCATATGGCCACTCACTGGGCAAATGCAGAGTAGGAAGTGTGCAATACTTGTTCTCTCCATTTTTTGCATAATTTAGCCGCCTCATCTGTGGTCAGGTGTGTCGTCTGTAGGTGTGCTTTGTGGCAGTTCAATTGAGCTAATATTCTGTGCCTCTTATGGATAGAGCCCATTCCACACATATTCCAGGTGATAATGTTATAGTTGAACAACATTGTATGTTCTTAGTGTACAGTAACTAGCCTCACCACATGTATCTCTGCCGTGCATAGCGCTTGTAATAAGTGTGCAGATGTCCTGAGCATAATATAGTAAACATTTCCCCAAACTGTTTTCAATTGTAGGCCGAGTAGGAACTTACTTAGCCAAACTATTAACAAACAAGAAACTCTTAAGTCATTATATAACAAAAGCATTCGCTAATGGGGGTGTATTAGATTTGGAAGCAATGTGCTTCGCAGTGGTGATAAACAAATTGTTAAACATGCTGTACTGATCGCAGAGCTGCCCAGGTCTGCCATTTAAAAATGAGAATACACCCTCTGTAGAGGGCAGGGCTAAATTATCCAGCGGTAGGTCCTCAGCTCACAGTTCACAGCGGGGCCTCGTTGTCTCAGCAGGTTCTGACTATATTGATTTTCTGTGTATTGCCCACATGAGCTATCAGTGTTCCATGCCATATCTCTTGTCCTTTGCAGCACACACCGGTCTAGGCAGTTAGCCCTTTTGCCATCTGTGACTCTTGGATTTCTTTCTGGATGACATCTAATTTGTCCAGTTGGGGGGTCCGTTAGTGTGGGCAATACATAGTCTTCGGATACCTATGCCTCCACACTCCCCAGGTCATTCTTTTTTGTGTGACCCATTGCTATATGTTTGTCTGTCTCCAAGTGTCCCTGACTTAATGCAGGTTGTGTGACTTGACTAATTGGACCATACAGTCTGGCCTTCAGGGCCCGATATTCAGTCCAGCGGGGGGTGTCCCCAGACGTCAACAATCCAGAGAGGGGGACCTGCAGTGCCACCCACGGTCCCAGCTATTCCTCTGTTGGGCAGCAAGTCAGCACCATTCATTGTGGCCCTCCAGCAGAATCCATCTGGTAAGGGGGTCAACTTTGATTAACCACCGGCCTCCCCCTCCTTTTCGCTTGGTCACCATTCCCCGGTAGGGAACTTGGATGGAAGGGGGGGGCGCCATATAGGGCTTCGCGGCGTCTTCCCCGATGCTCTCACCTCCTTACATTTTCCTCAAGGCCCCCTCAGCCCCATCTCCCAGCCGTGGCTCCCAGCCCTTGTCCACGATGTGCTGGTTCGCAGGTGCTGCCCTGCTCCGGTGCCACAGTGCAGCCGGACAGCCCCGCCACTAGGCTAGGGCCACACTCCTCATCCACGGGGATCAGCCAGCCCAGACTCTCTACACCGGCAACCAGCCTTGGCAGCACCCATAGAGCATTCCCCAGACCAGGGTCACCTTGCCATGTCGTCGTGGCCAGCCCCAGGTGGCAGGAATCGTCACTGCCGTACAGGCCCAGCCTGCCACTAGGCCTGGTCCACCATGCAGCGTATCTCTTCTTCCTTGGGGAACAGCCAGTCCCAATTCTTTCTCAGCTGGTCACCCACTCTGGCACCGTCCATGGGGGCCTCTCCCAGCAGCAGCAGATAGCCCTTTTGTGTTGTATATCATTTGTGGCTGGCGGGCCTGGATTGGGAGCCCTGCGATCAGACGTCCGACATCTTTGGCCGTTAGCCACGCCCCCCTTCACTCAATCCTCTTAATGTGCATCTGAAAACCTCAGGGACGGAGGTGGGAAAAAGGACCCCATTCCTTTATTCCAGATATTTTTGGTGTGTCTGTACAGGCAGGGCTTTAGTCGCTTTTCTGATGTTAAGGAGACATGAAGATTTCTGCAACATAAGCGCTCAAAGATCAGAAACGAATACCAGAATCCTCTGGAATTGTGAGTTCTACACAGCTCATACTTGTTAGAAACATTGCCTTTATCTCTTATTGGACACAGATTGTTGAAGAAGCTCCAGTGTCATGTTTGTTAAATGATGATGTTAGGGTTGAAAGTAAAAAAAAACTCTGATGGAGGATAGGCTCACTGGCTATATTCATCTCACACACTTTCTTCTGCTTCAAAGTTCAACCCTCCAAATGCGATGGCCTCTTTGTGTGGGAAGGCACCTGCATGCTTTACATCATCAAGTTTTCCTGTACCACCAGGAAAAAAAGGGGGAACACTGGTGACCAACAGCAAATTAGTGAAATATCACTGTTTTATTAGGTACAACAGAATCCAGTGCGTTTCATCTCCCACAAGTGTTTTTTTTTATTTCTGACTGAGCCAAAATACACACACGGAAAGGAGTCGAAAAGATTCTCTGGAATGCACTGCTTCATCTAAAGAAGACATTTATTACATCTTTTTGCAAGGCTCATGAAAGAAGGCCTGCATAGCCAAAAGTGTACCTTTAACATGTGCAACAATAAAGTAAGAAAAATAATCTTTAATCTATGAACAGAAAATATATACATGCAAGGATACAAACACTTATATTGATATTTGTATATATATTCATACACAATGTGAAGCAAATAATTAATAAAAATACATCACCGTAGTGCCTGTCTGGTGCTTCATCTTTCTCCTGCCAGCAAGCCAACAACCCTGTTCTGCAACGAGAAAGAGAAAACTCTACCCTCACGGGAAACATATCTGGCTTTCAATGTCTAAGCTCCTGATTGAGGTCTCTGAATCTCCCACTGTCGACCTGGGTCTCTTATATATTTTAAACAAACAAGGAAGGCGCTTTCTGAAAAAAATCCTGGCTATTAAGGTAAGCTTTGAAAGAAACACGTCAGAACTTTTTGTCATAGCTCTTTGATGAGAAAAAGAACATGCAGAATAGAAAACACGTTGCATAATATGTTTTGTGTGGAAAACTACTCACACCTTTAACGTGGCAGTGAAGCTAAGGTTAAGCTGAATACAAAATGGAGTCTGTAACTGGTGACCACTAATTTGCCGGTGGACAGCTAAGCCAAGTACAAAGTTGTGTGACACAAATTCAGTGGTCAAAATACAAATATCACTACAACAACAGAGCGTTGTTCACAGGTGGCTGTCCTTGCGTGCATCAGACAGCCAGGGGCTGTCTGACTCTGCAGTGGGTGTGTACATGGGAGGGGCCCTGGCTGTCCTAGCACCCAACTATGGAGGTGGCACTGTTGCTTCCCGTGGGGTGCCCCTCTAGACTCACCCCCTCCAGTGATGGTAGCAGAAGTGCTTTTCTGCCACTCCTGATCCTCCTGCAGCATCTGATGATGTCAGCATGCACCACAGGCCGACATCATGAGAAGTCGCATGGAACAAGGTGGAAGTCATTTGCTTCCAGTGCATCAGAGAGGAAATAGGTGAGTTTATCCTCGGGGTGAGAGGAAAACAAAGAGACATTAGGGGAAAGGAAAGGCTTTTTCTTTTCTCTGATGTCTCTTTGAAGCATTCCTGCTGCACAGTCACACATGTGGCCATGATCGTGCAGCAGGAATGCCCACTAGACACCAGTGACTTTGTTTTTTTTGTTATTGTGCATGTGTTGTTCAATATTGGGGAGCAGCCCCTTTGGTAAGGGTTGCTCTCTTTAGGGAGCAATGATTTTGGCCACTTCTGTCCCACTTGGGGCAGATCTGCCTCTTCTTTTAGGCCCATCTGTCCCCTAGTGGGGCAGAAACCACTAGACACCAAGGATTTAAAATGTTGTCAATTTTGGGGAATGGCCCATGGGCAAGGGCTGCTTCCTTTAGGGGACACATATTTTGGCCCTTACTTCCCCCCTTGGGGCCAGATTAGCCTCTCATGTTTAAGCCAATCTGACCCGGAGGGGGGGGGGGTAAAAACCACTAGACAGCAGGGATTTTACATGTTGGTGATTTTGGTGAGTGAACTTTTGGGCTTGGGTCGCTCCCTTTAGGGGGCACATATTTTGCTGATTTCTGCCCCCCGTGGGGGCATATAGGCCTCTGTTGTTAAGGCACATCTGCCCCTAAAGGGGGCAGAAACCACTAGGCAGCCAGAGATGTTTCATCCACTATGTTGCTGCTCTTGGGTAAAGGTCACTCCCCTTTAGGAGGTGAATGTTTTACCCATATCTTTAGGCCCATCTGCCACCCCCAGCTTGGTGTGCATGGACTGCGCATAATTTAGATATGTGATTGTAATGTTAATTTCTCCTTTTTCTTCTAATGAAAAGTTTTTGATTCCTTTGCTGTGACTCCTGCTTGCATGGTAGATCTGCAGTTTGAGTAATTGCTTGTGTTTGGTAAGAAAATGTTTTTGTACTGTTTACTTCAGTGAATATCATTGCCATACATGAATGAGGTTTTTGTAAATGGTGTAATAATGGAAGCATATTTAGCTTACTATTTATTTTGTGCGAAACTCTCCTTGGTTTTGTGCACTACATGTATTTTGTTGTGTTATGTCTAATTTTATTTTGCTTTTCCTTTTAAGTGGAATATCATTGGTGCTTGCTGTGTCTGTCCAGAGTAGGCGCTGGTGAGCCCAGCTGTCTCTGCCAAGTGAGAGGTATTTTTTTAGTATATAGGTCTTTGTGATAAAGCCACAGATTGTTTATTACCTATTTTACACAGTGTTGATTGTTGTTGATGTATATGTCAAGTTACTTCTGTTAGGAAGGATTATTATTAGCTGCAGGATAACCACTCAGTAGGTTGTTGATATGTTTTTGAACCCCTTCGCTGCCAGACCTTTTCCCCCTCCTGTGCCGGACCTTTTTTTGCCTATTTGGAATAGTTCTCGCTTAGGCCCACATAACTTTTTGTCCACATAAGCTACCCACGCCAAATTTGCGTCCTTTTTTTCAACATCCTAGGGACTCTAGAGGTACCCAGACTTTGTGGGTTCCCCTGAAGGAGGCCAAGAAATTAGCCAAAATACAGTGAAAACTTCGTTTTTTTCAAAAAAATGGGAAAAAGGGGCTGCAGAAGAAGGCTTGTGTTTTTTTTTTCCTGAAAACAGCATCAACAAAGGGTTTGCAGTGCTAAAATCACCAGCTTCCCAGCTTTCAGGAATTTTATGATTTTTTGTGCTTTCAGCCTCCTTCCAGTCAGTGACAGAAATGGGCATGAAACCAATGCTGGATCCCAGAAACCCAAACATTTCTGAAAAGTAGACAAAATTCTGAATACAGCAAGGGGTAATTTGTGTAGATCCTACAAGGGTTTCCTACAGAAAAAAACAACTGAAAAAAAATATATTGAAATTGAGGTAAAAAAAACAGCAATTGTTCTTTACGTTTTACTCTGTAACTTTTTCCTGCAATGTCAGATTCTTTAAAGCAATATACCGTTGCGTCTGCTGGACTCTTCTGGTTGCGGGGATATATAGGGCTTGTAGGTCTAATAAGAACACTAGGTACCCAGAGCCAATAAATGAGCTGCACCCTGCAGTGGGTTTTCATTCTATACCGGGTATACAGCAATTCCTTTGCTGAAATATAAAGAGTGAAAAATAGCTATCAAGAAAACTTTTGTATTTCCAGAATGGGCACAAGATAAGGTGTTGAGGAGCAGTGGTTATTTGCACATCTCTGAATTCCGGGGTGCCCATACTACCATGTGAATTACAGGGCATTTCTCAAAGAGACGTCTTTTTTACACACTCTCTTATATTTGGAAGGAAAAAATGTAGAGAAAGACAAGGGGCAATAACACTTGTTTTGCAATTCTATGTTCCCCCAAGTCGCCCGATAAAAATGATACCTCACTTGTGTGGGTAGGCCTAGCGCCCGCGACAGGAAATGCCCCAAAACACAACGTGGACACATCACATTTTTTTACAGAAAACAGAGGTGTTTTTTGCAAAGTGCCTACCTGTAGATTTTGGCCTCTAGCTCAGCCGGCACCTAGGGGAACCTACCAAACTTGTGCATTTTTTAAAACTAGAGACCTAGGGGAATCCAAGATGGGGTGACTTGTGGGGCTCTGACCAGGTTCTGTTACCCAGAATCTTTTGCAAACCTCAAAATTTGGCTAAAAAAACACGTTTTCCTCACATTTCGGTGACAGAAAGTTCTGGAATCTGAGAGGAGCCACACATTTCCTTCCACCCAGCGTTCCCCCAAGTCTCCCTATAAAAATGATACCTCACCTGTGTGGGTAGGCCTAGCGCCCGCAACAGGAAATGCCCCAAAACACAACGTGGACACATCCCATTTTTTGACAGAAAACAGAGGTGTTTTTTGCAAAGTGGCCACCTGTAGATTTTGGCCTCTAGGTCAGCCGGCACCTAGGGAAACCTACAGAACATGTGCATTTTTGAAAACTAAAGACCTAGGGGAATCCAAGATGGGGTGACTTGTGAAGCTCTGACCAGGTTCTGTTACCCAGAATCCTTTGCAAACCTCAAAACTTGGCTAAAAAAACAAGTTTTCCTCACATTTCGGTGACAGAAAGTTCTGGAATCTGAGAGGAGCCACAAATTTCCTTCCACCCAGCGTTCCCTCAAGTCTCCCGATAAAAATGATACCTCACTTGTGTGGGTAGGCCTAGGGCCCACGACAGGAAATGCCCCAAAACACAACGTGGACACATCCCATTTTTTTACAGAAAACAGAGGTGTTTTTTGCAAAGTGCCTACCTGTAGATTTTGGCCTCTAGCTCAGCCGGCACCTAGGGAAACCTACAAAACCTGTGCATTTTTGAAAACTAGAGACCTAGGGGAATCCAAGATGGGGTGACTTGTGGGGCTCTGACCAGGTTCTGTTACCCAGAATCCTTTGCAAACCTCAAAATGTGGCTAAAAAAACACATTTTCCTCACATTATGGTGACAGAAAGTTCTGGAATCTGAGAGGAGCCACAAATTTCCTTCCACCCAGCGTTCCCCCAAGTCTCCCGATACAAATGATACCTCACTTGTGTGGGTGGGCCAGGTGCCTGCAACAGAATAAGGCCAAAAACTTGTAGAGATACAGGGAATAGCACAGCGAGTTGATAATGACATATTCCTCTTTTATACATTTTTGTCTGACTCTGCTTTGGGGACCCACACAAGTGAGGTGTCATTTTACTTGGGAGACTGAGGGGAATGCTGGGGAGTAGGAATTTTGTGCTGGAGCGGTGATCGTACAAAAGAAAGTCAGGATAATATGCTTTTTTAAGCATATTCTGAGGTTTGCAGAGGAGTCTGGGTAAGAAAATGTTGGGGGATCCACGCAAGCCACACCTCCCTGGACTCCTTGGGGTGTCTAGTTTAAAAAAATGTCTGGATTTGGTAGGTTTCCCTAGATGAAGACCGCACCCAGGACCAAAAACATGGGTGTCCCCTTCCCCCCAAAACAGGTAGTTTTGTAATATATCATTTTGATGTATCCACATACGTCTGTGATGTGCCAAACACTAAAATTGTAAAAGAAACGCACTTAGGTTCTGTGAAAAAGACCCCTCACTCACCAACCAAGTTGGTGGCATGCTTCATCATCTGGGTCCCACCTGTGACACGTAGCGTGTCTCAAGTGTGCAGCGACGCCTGATTACAGCGGAGCAGGTTTTGTCATTTGTACCACACATACTGGTTGGATTTGGCACGAGGGTGAGTGATGGTTCAGTAGATCAAATTTTATTAACAAGAGATTTCACAAAAGTGAAATGCACTGGTAATAACTGAAAGGCCAGAAAACTGAACCAATGACTCACAGCTCGTGAGCTGTAAAGCCACGGCAAGGCACCAACCGCTTTACAGTCCATTGACACACCTTTCATACATGAAATGCACAAGACCATTCACGCCGCCAGCCATGGGCCCAGCACATTACAACACTCGCATCGACAGACAGCGCCAGTCAAGGGCCCATCACTTTCATGTGCCCACATGCCTGATACAGCAATCACACCAGCTGATGAGTGTGTGGACTGATGTTTGGCTGGCACCGCTAGCCAAGCGCCACCCCACCCATTCCGCCAGCCAAGCGCCACCCCAAGCACACCGTCAGCCAAGCGCCACCCCACTCATACCGCCAGCCAAGCGCCACCCCAAGCACACCACCAGCCAAGCGCCACCCCAAGCACACCGCCAGCCAAGCGCCACCCCACCCATACCGCCAGCCAAGCACCACCCCACGCACACCGCCAGCCAAGCGCCACCCCACCCATACCGCCAGCCAAGCGCCACCCCAAGCACACTGCCAGCCAAGCGCCACCCCACCCATACCGCCAGCCAAGCGCCACCCCACCCATACCACCAGCCAAGCGCCACCCCAAGCACACCGCCAGCCAAGCGCCACCCCACCCATACCGCCAGCCAAGCGCCACCCCATGCACACCACCAGCCAAGCGCCACCCCACGCACACCGCCATCACTTTTTTTTTGTTTATAAACAACAAAGAAACCACTAACTAATTATAAAATAAGTACAAAACTACAAACACAAAAACTCTAACTAAATACATGACAGTAATGCCAACCGTGAAACTGAACATATGAAAATATAAAATAGGCAGTTTACGCTCACGGTATTTCCCAAAAGTTTTTCCTTGTGTGGTAACTTCTAAAACAGCCGGGCACACACAGCCCAGGCTTTGAAGGGCATTCGGGGCAGTACATCAGGCTCTCCCACCGGATTGATCTCCGGGCACCATACTCTACATTTCTTTGTGGGCAAGTCTTTTTTGGGAGTGGGAGGAATGTGATCTGGAAAGTGGTGATCTTTCAATCTAGCCACTTCCTCCACCACTTCTACTCTAGGAACTGTTGCCCGTTCCACCACAATAAGGCTCTCTATAACTGACTCCTGAAATTTAACAAATGTCATCCTTGACTCAGGTGAACAATCCTTGAACACAATAAAAGCATTTAAAGTTGCCAAATGAAATAAATGTAGGGCCAAATTTTTATACCACACGTAAGACTTACGAAGAGCAGTGTAAGGTTCCAACCTCTGATCTATTCTATCAGCACCACCCATGTGCCTATTGTAGTCCAAAATGCATGCAGGTTTGTGCACTTCCGCAACCTGACCCCAAACAATTACAGGGGAAGTACTCTCATCATGGATGGTAGATAGCGTGTACACATCCCTCCTGTCTGAAAATTTCAGAGCTAGCAGCTCATTATTCCGCAAGGCACTGCACTGTCCCCTCTCAAGTTTTTTACAGACAAGCTCCCTTGGATAGCCTTTCCGGTTAGAACGGATTGTGCCACAAGCAACAGTATCCACTCTAAACAACTCCTTGAAAAACTGCACTCCAGTGTAGAAATTATCTACGTACAAATGGTGACCTTTGTTAAACAGTTGTCTACCAAGTTCCCACACAATTGTTTCGCTAACTCCAAAAGTGGCGGGACAACGAGGAGGGTCAATACTGGAATCCCTACCATTGTAGACCCAGAAATTATACGCATACCCTGTGCTGCTTTTCTGCAGCATATACAATTGAATCCCATACCGTGCACTCTTACTAGGAATGTACTGCTTAAAAACTAAACGCCACTTGAAAAGGACCAAAGACTCGTCCACACTTATCTCTTTGCCTGGAACATAAACCTCTGAAAAACGATAGATGGGCCTACAAAAATCAGGCTGATCTGCCTCCAAGGTGGGCAGAAATGGCCATCACTAACGTGCCCTCTTTGGGGGCAACCCTTGCCAAAGGTGCCGCCGCCCCCCCACACAAAACACACACACACAGGATCCGTGATGCCTAAGTGGATTCTGCCCCCAAGGAGGGCAGAAATGGCCAACAGCTCTGTTACCACTTTAGGCGGCAACCCTTGCTAAAGAGGGCAAACGGGGGCACCCCCAGCACGAAACAAAAAGAGGGGAACCAAAAAAAAAGGAAAATCGGCCGATCTGCCCCCGGGGTGGGTGGCGGGGGGGAGGCGAAAAAGGAAAATAATGCCCCCCAACCCTTGCCCAAGGGGTCGCTCCCAAAATATATGCAAAAAAATGATATCCCTGGTGTCCAGTGGTTTTTTGGCCCCCCCTGGTGTCAGATCGGCCGAAAAAGGAAAATAATGCTCCCCAATGGGAGCAACCCTTGCCCAAGGGGTCGCCCCCCAAAACTAACATAAAAAGGAAATCCCTGGTGCCTAGTGGGGGTTTCTGCTCCACGATCGTAGGAATCCACTGAAAACAGGCACAGGGGGAAAGGAAAAACCCTTTCCTTTCCCCCATGTCTGTTTCGCCCCCCAAGCCCCAAAGAAGAAAGGACTCACCTTGTTGATCCTTTCTCCTGGATGTGCTGGAAGCAAATGGGTTCCAGCGCGTCCCTCGGCAATATGTGATGACGTTGGCGCGCTGTAAGCGCGCCAATGTCATCGGATTGCTGAGGGGGGGGTCGGGGGTGGAAGGGGAAGGGCTTCCCCTTCCATCCACAACCGGGGGGGTGTGGTTGGGCTCCCCCCAGTTCCCGGGTGCAGGACGAGGTGATCCAGGGCACCGTACGAGTTAAATCTTCCTCTGACCATGATTATGAGACTAACTCTGCATCTGAGGTAGAGGAGGAACTGCAAGATTCTGGAAGTGAACTTCCTGGCCAGGAGGAATCATCTGATGATAAAGAAAATGTCAGTGGGGATGAAGTGCCTGTTTTGGAGGAGGACACTGATGTGCCGATAGTGCAGCAGCCTTGGGCTGAAACTCTATCCTTTGGATGATCTGACCTCTCGGCTGCTACTAACATGGTGCAGCCGGCATTGCCTGCCTTTATGATGTTGCAGGGTGTAGAATGAATACTGAAAACGTTTTGCCAATAACTTTCTTTAAGTTGTATCTGGCCAATGTATTTTTGGGTGAGATTGTTGAGCAGACTAATTTGTATGCTGAACAGTATTTCAGGGACAACAGTGTCAGACTTAAGCCCCACTCCAGAGCTATCCAGTGGACTCCCATAATTCTGGAAGAGTTGAATAATTTCTTCGGTTTAACTTTTTTGATGGGCTTGATAAGGAAGCTGTCACTGTCTTCATACTGGTCTACCAGTCCCTTGATGACAACGGGCATATTTCCTGCAATCATGGGTTGTGATCAGTATTTACTTCTGCTTCAGGTGGTGCATTTTGTTGATAATGCTTTAGCGTTGCCACAAGATAACCCTGATTGTGACCCTCTGTTTAAGATTTGGCCTGTCCTTGTTCACTTTGCAGATTGATTTTCAGAGATATATGATCTAGGGTAAGAAATAGATGTTGACGAGTCTTTGGTCCTATTCAAGGGCTGTTTGGTTTTTAGGCAGTACATTCCTAGCAAGAGGGCCAGTCATGCAATTAAGATGTATATGCTGTTTGAGAGTTGTACAGGATATGTCTATAATTTCTGGGTCTACACTGGTAGGTATTTCACTATTGACCCCCCCCCCCCGATTAGTCATCCACTTTTGAGGTTAGTGAGAATATTGTTTGAGAACTTTGTAGCTGACCTTTTAACAAAGGTCACTATTTGTACCTAGAAAATGTTTACACTGGTATGTAATTGTTTAGGGAACTATTCAAAGTGGACCCTGTTGCATGTGGCACAGCCCACTCTAACTGTAAAGGTTATCCAAATGAGCTTGTTTGTGAAACCCTTTAGAGGGGGAAGGGCAGTTCCTTGCACAGTGATGAACTGCTTGCTGTGAAATTTGCAAACAGAGTGGATGTCTATATGCTGACTACCATCCATGATGAAAGTCCTTCATCTGTGACTGTTTGAGGTCAGCTTGCTGAAGTGTACAAATGTGCCTGCATTTTGTAGTACAATAAGCACATGGATGGTTTAGCTAGAGTAGATCAGAGGTTGGAACCTGATACAGCTATTTGTAATGCTTATGTTTGGTATAGGAAGTTGGCTATCTATTTCTTCCATTTACCAATGCTTTTGTTATGTTCAAGGATTGTCCTCCAGAGTCAAAGATGACTTTTGTTTAGTTTCAGAAATCTGTGATAAGCAGCCTTGTTGTAGTGGAACAGGCAAGTGTTCTTAGAGTTGGAGTGGTGGAGAACATATCTAGACTGAAAGATCACCACTTTGCTGATCACATTCCCCTACATCCAAAAAAACAAATCCCTATAAGCGATGTTGAGTCTGTATGTGAAGAGGCATGTGGAAAGAGAGTTGTATGCATTGCCCTGATTGTCCATGTAAATGTGGACTGTGTATGCCCACTTGTTTTAGAATGCACCACAAAAAAAAAAAAAATTGAGAGCATCCATGAGTATTGCCTGGTCTGTATCATTTATATTTTTTGTTCAGTTTCATGGTTGGCATTAGTGTGATGCATTTAGTGAGAGTTGTTGTGTTTGTAGTTTAGTATTTACTTACAAATGGTTTGTGTTCTCTTTTTTGTTAAAAGAAATGATGGTGGTATGCATAGACTGGCCCTTGGCTGGTGGTGTGTGGGCTGGCCATTGGCTGGCAGTGTGTGTGGGCTGGTGCTTGGCTGGCAGTACATGAGTAGTGACTTGCTGTTTGTCACTACACACACTGCTAGCCAAACGCCAGTCCACACGCTATCAGTAGGTGTCTTCACTGTGTCAAGCATGTGGGTGTATGAAAATGATGGGCCCTTGAATGACGCTGTCTGTCGATGTGAGTGTTGTAATGTGCTGGGCCTGTGGCTGGTGGTCTGAATGGTCCTATGTCTGTCATGTATGAAAGGTGTGGGAATGGACTGTAAACGGGTGGTGCCTTTGTGCAGCTTTACAGCTCATGAACTGTAAGTTATTGGTTCAGGTTTTGACCTTTCCATTATTAATAGTGAATTTTATTTTTGGGAAGTCTCTTGTTAATAAAATGTCATCTATCCAACCATCACTCACCTTCGTGCCAAATCCAACCAGTTTGTGTGTATACTCGATCAATATATCCCCTTTAGCATCTTGAGATCCTAACGGGTGAGTAGCTGTGCTTTAAAAAACTGTGATTGATTGTGAAGTGATAATTGACTTTTCTGTCCTTCTTTGCCAAGGTTTACATTTTCTCTACATTGTCCCTTATTATGAATGTTGTGATATGCTGGGCCAACAGCTGGTGGTGTGAATGATCTTGTCTGTGTCACGTATGAAAGGCGTGTGAATGGCCTGTAAAGTGGTTGGTACCTTGTTGTGGCATTACAGCTTATGAGCTCTGAGTCATTGGTTCAGTTTTTTGACCTATAAGTTATTAACAGTGCACTTAATTTTTGTGAAATCTCTTTTTTTTAATTGAATTATCACTCACCCTTGTGCCAAATCCAACTAGTACGTATGGATACCGGTGAAGAGAGTGAGAAGAGAGAGCTCGCTCACCTTTCCAAACTACTATAAGCAACCACAAGAAGCGAGCATGCTACCAAGGTTTTTACTTCTGTGATATCCCAAACACTCAAATTTGGAAAATTACTGTTTTTGCCCAGTGCTACCATGATTACAAACAGGCTTTATTGGTGGATAACCACAAGACGATTGCATTGCACTTCTCCTATCAGTTGGATATTCAACTCACGAAAACAAACACTCCACTGTAATCAGACGTCGAGTCACACCCCTTACATGCTAGGTGTCTTGAGTGGGACCGCAATGATGAAGCATGCCACTAACAAGGTTGTTGAGAGAGGGGTCTTTGTAACAAAGCCTAAGGGCCTTTTTTACAAGTATAGTCTTTGGGACATCACAAAGTAAGAGACTTGGTAACGTGCTCGCTTCTTTTCTAGGGAAAATCTACCAACTCTAGATATGTTAAAAAGCTAGACACCCAGGAGAGTACAGGGTATTGTGCTTCTTGTGGATCCCAACATATTTCTTGCTCACAATGCCCTGCAAACCTCAAAATGTGACTGAAATCAAACATTTTCCTTTCATTTCTGTGCCATATTGTTCCAGAAACAGAAATAAACCAGTGTTCCCCTCGGTCTCCAGATAAAAACGCTACCTCACTTGTTTGGGTGGGGCAAGTGCCCGCAACAGGGAAGAGGCCAAAATGCTTTGCGGAGATATCAAATTTATCTATCACAAAACAACCTGTTTTTGCAAGGGGCACTTGTGTTTTTGGTCCCGGGCTCGGCGGCCATCTAGGGAACCTACCAATCCAAGACATTTCTGAAAACTAGACATGCAGGGTGTTAGAAATGGGTGCAGTCAGGTTACTTCCTGTCCAAGCAAGGACCCTCACTCTGTAAGTCACACACAATCCAAATTATCCTGTGCCCACCCTCTGGCAGCTTGGCACTGAGCAGTCAGGCTTAACATAGAAGGCAATGTGTAAAGTATTTGTGCAATAAATCATGCAATAACACAGTATGAACACCACAAAAATACACCACACAGTTTAGAAAAAACATAGAATATATTTTTCTGAGTAGATTTAGGTTAAAACGATCAAGATTTGCAATAAGTAGAAGTTGAAATATGAATTTCAAGAGTTATATGACAAGCAATTATTGTGCAGAACTGTGTCATAAGGAGGGTTATAACCCCTTTCTGGATTTGCAGTTGGGATTCAATCCTATGATCTAGAGGGGTTATATACAGTGTTGTTCTTTATGAAATGGACATTCGTTGGAATTGTTGTATTTTTTTGTAACTTCCGGAATATTGAGTAATATATTGGATTTTAACAGCACGGAGTTGTCTTATTAATTGAAGACGGGAACATATGTACGTAAACTATATCTAAATAGTTCCTCTAGGAGCATTTTTAAGTGAGGCATTGTCTGTACCCAGTTCCAAGGGGAATACTTGGTTGCCCTTAAGTGTGTTCATTTACAAGAGCAGAGGTATCTCTGAGAGGGCCCCTTTATCATTAAGTGACTGTATTAGTCTTTCAAGAACTATGATACATGCGGGTGAACTTTTCATTTAGTTAGTTTTTGATATCTATGTTTAGTTTGTGTGAACATCTTTGTTAAGTGCACCTTGCGAATGGATAACTGGATAAATGTCTGAACAAGAAACATTATCTTACAATGATGATTACATTGCTAGGGTACCCAGCGGCCAGTCTCTTCTGGGACAACAGAGGGCATCAATTTTACATACGCAACAGGATTCCACTTTACGCCAACTAGAAAAATTGCATACGAAATTGGTAAAGACTGAGCTACACGCCAAGTTTTTAAAAGATTGTTTAAATGCAAATATTATCCAGGTGGGATTACAAGTATGGAATAGTCTGATTATTTTTGTGGATGATGAAGAATTTTAAATTGGGTTCGGTTTTGTTTCAAACAAATGCTCAAGAAATTGGATGGTCCTCAGCATAGAAACAGCTCTAAAACATAGAAAGGATTAAAAAGAGATCACAGAGCTAGAAAAAAGAACTAATACACTGAAGAAAACAGATAAGTTACAAAAAGCCATCAGGCGATATAGTAAGGAGCGCACATATCAATATCTAAACAAAGAATTTTACCAACATGTACAGTAAATACTGGTGGTACTCTGAAACATATTGTTACTTTCTCACATACTACGAGTGATTCTGACAGTGACAACTCTGTTCCTACTGCGCACCTCCCTAATACAAGTTGTAATACTGAACCCTCCATCTCTAGACAAACCTTTTTAGAAAGGGGCCTGAGACCAGCACGTGGAAGGGTAAGGAACTTCAAGCGGGGTTGGTTCAGGAACCAATACACCCCAGGGTTCAGACAAACCAGGAATCAATATTATGAGTAGTAGACAATATGACACGTAATCCTGGTTTCAAGGAGGTACCTATCTTCAACTTGTCCGCACATGAGTACCAGTCTATCCTTTGGGCCAATTCATAGGAAAGACCAAATTTTTACTCGAATAGAGTTATATAGATTTTTTAGGACCTTCAGACTTAAATTTTGGTTTACCAAAAATCCACATGTAAGTACAGAATATATCACAGGCTTGAGATGTGCCTCTACATTTTTTCTTCGACTAACTTGATGCCAAAGGAAATCATAACGTTTGAGAATGCTGTTCTGTTTGAGGTAGAGAGAGTATGCAAAGAACATAAATATGTGCAGTCTAACTTTACTGGAGCTCAAAATGTAGCTTTATCCTCCGTAGCCAGAAATAAAAATATAGCTATCAAACCTGCTGATAAAGGAGGAAGAATCATTATTCAAGATAGAAAAGATTATGAACATGAAGTTTTGAAACAACTACTTAATCCTTCACATTACAGCAAATTAAAGAAAGACCCTACACCATCCATCAAAAGTGAAATTTGTGAAGTGACCAATGAGGGTCTGCATGGTGGGTGATTAAGCAAAATGGAATATGACTACCTTAATAAGGATGATTTTACCATGCCAGCCTATTATGTTTTACCCAAAATCCACAAAGATACAAAGAAACCACCAGGAAGACCTATTGTGGCTGGCTGCCAGTCTGTTTTACAACCACTTCCAGAATATGTAGATTTTTTTAATCAAACCTTTTGTATCCCCAAACCAAGTCATACAAAAGAGATAGTCTGTTGTGATCACTCAAACAGAAGGGGCTTCTTTTAATCCTGAGGTTGACATCTTTGTTACAATGGATATAGAAACCTTGTACACCAATATTCCACAAGATGAGGCAGTTGAGGTAACTACCACCATTCTTGACTCTAGACCAAGACCTCATAGGGTCCCTACTGATTTTATCACAAGTTGTGCTCAGATCGCATTGGAACTCAATTACTTCCTAATCAATGATGAGTTCTTTGCACAAATAAAGGGAGTAGTGATGGGAGCTATTTTTGCTCCTGATATTGCAAATCTATATGTGGCCGCTTTTGAAGAGTATACAATCCATAAGGGAGATAATCCTCATGGCAGTTACATCACAAAATGGCTCCTGTATATAGATGACATCTTCTTTATTTGGCATGGTCCAATAAGTGACTTACTACAGTTTCACAAATGGATTAAGAATCAAAATACCAATTTAACATTTACCCTGATGTATGATACCCATTCCATTAATTTTCAGATTTAAAATGTTCAGTTGATGAGGGTGAGCTGTTTGTGGGCCTATATACTAATCCCACTGACAGAAATACTCTTCTGAGACATAATAGCCATCATCCCAGGAATGTAGGGGCAATTTATCATTTTGGAAATTCTAAAGGATTAAACATAATTGCACCAAGAAAGATGACTATTTTTTGGAAGCCAAGACTCTAATGTCCAAATTGATCAAAAGAGGCTATCCATATAGACTGGTTAAAAGAATCCCTGAAACCTACCTGGTTTTACAATCGACCAGACCTACTCCAGGTCAAAGAGAAATCTGTTCACTCTGGTATGACTTGTGTTACAACTTTTGGTCAAATGGAATTAAAAAGATTATTTAAAACAATTGGCACTTATTAGCCTCCCTTGATATTCCACTTGAGAAACCATTATTTGCCTTCAAAAGGGGTAAAAACTTGAGAGACAGTCCAGTGAGGGCCTACATTGAACCAGAACCACGCACACTGATTAACATCTGGGGGCTAACACCGAGGGATGGGCATTGCCTGTGTGGGAATTGCAGTGCATGTGCTTCCACTAAAATTGTAAAAACATGTTGACTAAATGAGAGAACTTGGCAGCTGAAACATTTTTCTAATTGTGGCTCTAAAAATGTTATTTACTGTATTCAATGCTTATGTTCTTTGTTTTAAATTGGTAAAACAACTCAGGAGTTCAGAAAACGGATTATTGAACATCAATCACGAATACGGTGTAATGTTGTGAATGCTCCTATGGTTGAACATTACAGTCTTATGAAACATGCCCCGATGATATGCACTGATGTTATAAAACCCTCTAAAAGATGTGTAAATGTGGACCACCTGTTGACCATTAAAGAGAACCGATGGATTTGGCTTGCAGGTACAGTTAAAAAGGGTGTGACTCAACAGGTGAAATGGCAGATACTAGCAACGTCGTAGGTAGACAATCTTGAACGGAACAGTTATTGTGATGTATTCCACATAGACGGTTATGGATCTTAACCACCTTTCATGGTCCTGTGCCTGCAATTGAAGACACGGAATCAATATATAGCAGCTCTACTAGAGAGGGTATGGTCCCTTTCAGGGTTTCCTATTGTGTCCTTTTCTTTGTTATGGTTGGTATGTGGGCTGTGATTCCCTTTATCTGTACTTTTATTTCTGACATTTAGTTGTGTTGGTTGTGATGGTTGATGGCTAATAATCCCCTGAGAATAATTGGTTGGCTCTTTTCTATCTGTTCTATGGATAAGCTAGACTCTGAGGCTACCTACAGCAGGGTTGTGAAAGTAAATTTAGTATTGAAGAGTGTTTAGATGGGCGATTGTTACATTTAAAGATGGCTGCCACAGTTACTGCATTGGTCATGTGACATGTGACTACCTGAATGCTCTGTAATAGGGAGACAGACAGCGTGTGTATCTTACTAGCATGGACTGAGCTGATGGCCCAGATGGATATTTTATTTATTAACTTACTGAGGTCCACAACAGTATACTTACCGTAATTACAACAGTTTCCAGACTCTGGGTATTAGTTAAGAATTTTTACCAGTTTAAGATGGCCGCCATAGACACTGGAAGGGTCATATGACCTTTCACTTCCTTATTGAAACTCATCGGGCAGGCCAGCAATGTTTGATTGTGACTCGCATGTGTTGAGCAGATGTGGATGGAGACAAACGGTAGCAGTCCCATATTTATAAGGTATTAGTGTGCTGCAACGGAGGCAGAGTTTTTCTAGAGTTTATGTTGTATGACGGTTAAGCAATTCTGATATTTTAATTTTTGTAGATTTCTTTACTTGGGCTTGTAGGTTGAAGTCCCCTGGTGTGTTGCTACAGAGCCTATTTTTGCAACCTGTTGTGAGTAGCAGAATATAGCTATTCTGGTTGGGAGCCTGACACAGTGTACTTTATGGTGCACATTTGCTATGTTTTTAAAGTATTTTTTTAACTTTCCGTGTCATATAGGTGGTGGCCTATACTAGTATCCACACCTGTGTTATGGTGTTTTTTTGGGTTCAACAGTCGGTACACATGGTGTAAAGAAATAGTTTCCACATACTGTTTAATCGATTTTTCTTCTGTGTAGGTATCATTTAACAACACTGAGTCCTGATGATTTTTGAACTTCCTGAATCCTATTGAGTAATATATTGTATTTTAACAGTACAGAGTTGTCTTATTCATTAATTGGGGATTGAAACATATGTACGCATACTATATCTAAATAATTCCTCTAGGAGCACTTTTAAGTGAGACACTTTCTAAAAGTGGCATTTCTAAAATAGTAATATTAAATCTAACTTCATCAGTCAGCAGGATTTTGAATTACCCTTCTGGCCATGCTAAATATGACCTTTTTACTCCTTTCTGATCAGAATCTACCACTCAAACAGTCCAGTATATGAGGGTAGCCCTAATGCTAGCCTATGAAAGGGGGAGGCCTCACAGCAGTGTAAAACAACATTAGGAGTTTTACACTACCAGGCACATAAACTACATAGGTACATTTCCTGCCTTTTACCTACATAGCACCTTCCCCTATGGGTTACCTAGAGCCCACCTTAGTGGTGAAATATGTAGGAAAAGGGAATTTAAGGCTTGGCAAGTACTCTTAAATGCCAAGTAGAAGTGGCAGTTAAACTGCACACTCAGGCCTTGCAATTGCAGGTCTGAGGCATGGTTAACAGGCTACTTATGTGGGTGGCATAATCACAGCAGCAGGCCCACTAGTAGCATTTAATCTACAGGCTCTGGGCACATGTAGTGCACTTTTCTGAGGACTTACAAGTAAATTAAATAAGCCAATTGGGTATGAGCCAATGTCAGCATGTTTCAAGGGAGATAACATATGCACTTTAACACTGGTTAGCAGTGGTAAAGTGCGCAGAGTCCTAAAACCAGCAAAACAGTGTCAAAAAGTGGAGGGAGGCAGGCAAAACGTTAGGGGTGACCACACTAAGGCTATCAGGTCTAACACAGGGGAGTCTAGGAAGGTGTGGCTTGTGTGGATCCCCAAATGTTTTCTTACCCAGAATCCCCTGCAAACCTCAAATTTCGCTATAAATCACATTTCCTCACATTTCTGTGTGGGATTACCACACCGGCACAAATTTCCTACCACCAGGCATTCCCAGATTTTGAGTTTGGGAAGGATTCTGGCTGACAGAACCTGGTGAGAGCTCCACAAGGCACCCCATCCTGGATTCCCTTAGGTTTTTAGGTTTCAAAAATGTACAGGTTGGCTAAGTTTTCCTAGGTGCCGGCTGAGCTGGAGACCAAAATCCAAAGATAGACACTTTGCAAAATATGAGTCAGTTTTCAGGGAAAAAATGTGATGTGTCAATTTTGCATTTTGTGACATTTCCAGTTGCGGGCACTAGATCTACCCACACAAGTGAGGTACCATTTTTATAGAGAGATACTTGGGGGAACACAGAATACTAGAACAAGAGTTATCACCACTTGTCTTTCTCTGCATTTCCACCTTCCAAATGTGAGACAGCATGTAAGAAATTTTGAGAAATATCATCTAGTTCAAATGATAGTATGGGTACCCACAAATTCAGAGATGTGCAAATAAATACTGTTTCTAAACTCCACATCGTGTGCACATTTCAAAAATACATAGGTTTCCTTGATACCTATTTTTCACTCTTTATATTTTACCAAATTGTTGAATACCTTGTACACAATGAAAAACCATTGCATGGTACAGCCCAGTTATTGGTTCTGGGAAGCTTAGGTTCTTGAAGAACCTACAAAACCTATATATCCCTGCATCCAGAAGGGCCCAACATATGTAACAGTATATTTCTTTAGAAAATCTGCCATTGTTAGAAAATGTTACAGAAGAAAACGTAGACAGAAATGACTACTTTGTTCAACTCAATTCCAATATTTTTTCATTTCAACTGTTTCTGTAGGAAAACCTTGAAGGATCTATACAAATGATCCTTTTCTGAATTTAGAATTTTGTCTACTTTTCAGGAATGTATAGGTTTCCAGGATCCACCATTGGTTTCACACCCAGTTCTGTCACTAATTTGAAGGAGGTTGAAAGCACAAGAAATAGGAAAAATGGGAATGTCCCAGTAAAATGCAAAACTGCATGGAAAAAAAATGATTTTCTGATTCTAGTCTTCCTGTGCCTTTAAAGCTTGGAAGATTTGGATTTTAGTACCTCAAACCATTTATTGATGCCATTTGTAGGGAAAAAACAGATGCTTTCTTCTGCAGCACTTTTTCCCACTTTTCCCAAAAAAACATATTTAAGCTGTATTTTGGCTAATTTCTCAGTCCCCAACAGGGTAATTTAAAAACCCTGGGTATCTTTAGAATTCCCAGGATGTTGGAAAAAAAAGGACACAAATTTGACATGGTTAGCTTATGTGGACAGAAACATTTGGGGCCCTAAGCCCAAACTACCCCAAATAGCCAAACAAATGTCTTAGCACAGGAGGGGGAAAAACCTTAGCAGTGACGGAGTCAAAAGGAGAAAAGTGCACCTGTGCTCTTAATATAAACAGACATAGCAAAATATAAAGTTGTAACCAACAGTATTTTATGATAATAACAAATTTCTCCACTAAAGTATAAACAAAGGCATAAATGATAATGGAATAAAACTGGTGGTAGTGATCCATATTCTCTTCCAAACGGAACACTTGAAGAGAAATAAATACATTGAAAAAAAAGTTTCTCCACAATTTATTTTTATTTTTTAAGAGACTATGGGCCTGATTTAGATTTTGGGAGATGGGTTACTCTGTCTTAAAGTTTAGTTATTCGGTCTGCTATATCACAATTTCTATAGGATATAATGGAATTATAGTACGGCGGACAGGATATCTGTCATGTTTGTGACAGAGTAGCACATCTGCCAAGTTCTAAATCAGGCTCTCAGTTCTTTAGCACATTAATGACGATATATTTGTTCACAGCTGACAATCAACATGTACCAGGAGGACTTTTCGTTTTTTTGAGTGGATATGAATGTGACAAGGATATTAATGTATGATTATCGAGCACACGTTTTTGAGTGGTGTTTGCCTATGGGTTCTATTGCCATAAATATTAGTTTATTTTATATTACTTCACAGTAGTCTTGAGATGGTGTTGGATTGCACTTTTTGGATAATAGGTCAAGGATTGTATAGACAGGTTTATTTACTGTATTAAGTGTAGTAAATTGTATCAATGGAACCACCTGTGCTTTAGTAATGTTATTATATATTAGTTACTGTGACTTATGGGGAGTTTTGAGCTACATGAGCACGTTTAATTTTTCCACATGGTTTGGGGAATACTAATGTGATTTTGCATGGTATTGGGATGGAGAGGCAACTAGCATGCAGGCCATTTGGTGTGTTAAGCTTGGACTTCCTGTACACCTTTCCACTGGTGGCAGATGCATAAAAGATGCACGAGGATGTGTACTACGTTGGTTTTGTTTCAATGGATCTTATTTTTCATTATGTAGCTTTAGATTAGATTGTTTGGGTTTCCACTATACATTAAATTAGTTGAGTATGGGTGGTATGCTCTTAATAAGAGGTGGAGTTAAAAAAAAAATACATCTAATGATTGTTGAATTGATGTATTATTATTTTTGTTCTTGCCCTAAGGAAGTCATGGTGGAAGACACCCGAGTGACAAAACATGTGTTGACAGTGGGCAGCAAATCAATAAAGATATGATCTTTGTTAACACTGATATTAAAGACCAATGATTGCATTTTTGGACTTTGGTGTGTTAATGAGTGCTCGAGGATTGTGTTTTTCTTTGTGCCCTATATAGGACTCCAAGACTGTTGTGCCCAGGTTCACTTCCTCCACTACCCATTGCATGAATTAAAGTTCTCACTCTGGTAATCTTTCATTCAGAAAAGTGGTGGTTGTTCAAATGGATATTTTAGTGAGGTGTAATGGAAAAACTTTACAAATCAAATATGGTGCTTCCGTAATCATATTACTTTTTATTCTGTTGAGTGCCCCCTTTATTTTTTTCTTGGAAGTGTTTTGCTCCTTTTTAGCTTGCTCACTTTTTCCACACAGACAAGTCATGTATGTTTAGCACCTAAAGGCATATTGGAGTGTATGTTAAACTTTACAAATAATAAACTATATAACCCGCTGCTTAAATATAAATTTGTGAAAGCGATGAATGAACTTAAATTCAGTTTTAGTGCATAAAAGTGAGAAGGAGCCGCTCCGCTACCTATTTTCAGATATCATGTGAAATCCCCCCAACATCTAACGCGTTATACATATTTTCTGCACACAAAAAAGGCATGTTGCTTACAATGCAGTGATTTAAAGAGGTACCACTAATTGTCCTCCAAATGTAAAGTTAAAATTAGCCAGATATTGCTTAGCTATTAATATGTATGTCAGTGACATAACAATCTGATTTATCATTCCAGCAGATTGTGTAGGGTGACTCCCTAGTAGCACTCCAGCGGAAACGTTGATCCAACATTCGCCCCCGCATTTGAGGATTGGTGATGACATTAAAGTCACATATTGGCTTACTGTTACCGTTACTACGTCCCCAGTGTAGAGACTAGATACAGAAGTCGGCAAAATGGCCTAGCATTAAATATATACATTTTACAAATATTATATGTTTTACAAGACGTGAGCTTAGAAGATCGTCTATGTGAAAATTGTATGTGAGGTATTCAGTTACATTGGACAATCGTTTGCGCGACAATTGAACTAAATTAATGCCTTTTATAGGAAATCACGTGAAAACCCTGTATGATAGATTTTTTCCCTACTTGAATCAGGCTTCCATAAAAAATAAAAAAAAAACAGTAATTGAAAGAAAAAAACAACAATCTTTTAAAATGACACAAAACCCAATAAAGGAGATTTCTGTAAATTTACATTCGGTTAAAAAATCATTCCATGCTAGTGGTTTAGCACTTTTCTAAAACCATTCTTGTCACCTTTTTCCACGTCGGCTCTTTTCTCCACCGTGCAACAAAAATAAAAAAATTACTGAAGCAACAGTTCGCACTTGTTCTTACTAGAAGCAACAAATTGACTGTTTTATGGCAAATACGAACCTAAGACTGACAATTTATTTTTGAAATATCAGAATGTGTGGCGTGCTTCATTCTAAGTGTATAATTACCAACCCTGACTGTCACTGTGTTCCTGTGCTGGGAAGAGACCCGCATTATGAAAATAAGGCTCTGAGCCAGCTACAAATTCACGCCCCGTGTGTTTTGACATGCATGCTATTCAAATGCCTTTGATTTCATTCTCTTACATCTCCCGGTGCTGCTCATCAACATATGCACTGAATTCGTGTATCTAAGTGTTTCATGTTTTGTCACAGAGAATAAATTGGTATATGTATTTACGCCTCAATTTCTAGAGAGGCCCTTGTGTTGAAGCATCACATCAACGTATAATTATCCATGAATAAAATCATCATAGAAGATTGCGGGAGACGTCGGAGATGCCATCAATATACATTTCTCAAAAAATTCTTGCATCAATGTACATAACCGACAAGACAGATGTGAGTTTATTTGTGATCTACCAACGACATCATAAAACAGGCCTCCAAAGAGTCAAAATATCAGCCTACACACTGACTTTTCAGACCATTGCATCAGGCACCCCACATTGCCCTATGGATCGGTCCGATCTTGATAAGGGGCATGATGCATTGTCTCACATTCCCATAACCTTGGGATGCAAAGTCATGGTGCTCAATTACTAGTTTTTGCAGCAGGGCAGTGGAGCAAGTCACTTTGCTGCACTGCTCTGCCGCCAAAGGAAGGGACAGGAATGAGCTGTATTAATGAAATATGGTGCATTCCTGTGCCTTCTGCCTGTACCAGAGCACAAATTGGTGCCTAGGACCAACGCAGGCACCCTTGTACCATGCTGCAAGGCTGTCTGCATTGTTGGCATGATTGCCATCCCGCACAAAAACAATCAATGGAGGCATTTTGCTGTTTCTAAGTGAGAGAGCGCAAATTTGAATAATACGTTTGACATGGAAGTTAGCATACCTTACAAACCTTCATTTTAAAAGTCTAACAGAAAAAGTAACATGGAAATGTAAAATGTGCACATTGAAATAGTGGTGGACAATGTCACCGCCATTTGTATTTTGACATCACATTTAACATAAAAGATATTGTGCGTTTATATTGTAGTGAATTACTTGCATGAGATAATGCAAAAAGTGTTTTACTAGATATATATTAGAAGTGAAGTAATGAATGAAAATGAATTAATCAGACATATTGAATTAAATGGATTTTATTACCATAAGTTACATGTGTGCAGAAAAATAAATTGTGTTGTAAATAATCTTTGCAATAACATAATTTGCATTATACATATATGATTCTATTGTAAGGTGTGCAATAGGTTTTATAAGTATTTGAATTGTATTGATATGTGTTTAGGCTTTTTTAGTTTGACTAGGCCTGAGAGATTCGTTCTTGCAGCAGTAGAGGAAACTGACTTGCTTATTCTGTTCCCTCTGATCTGAAATCTTTCCCTAGGTTGCTGAAGTGATGTTGAATGTCCTATTGTATTGAAGATGAAGGGCATGTTTCAATGTTAACTGTCAGCTCAAGCCCTAGGCCCTTGTAACACTATTGTAGCCCCTCCAGGGAAAGGTAGACTAATAAATTAACCATGAGCTACCCTATTTCGAACCCATATATAATTGAATAAATTACCTGAATAAATGCCTTCTGAGCCCGTATGTACCATTCTTTTTCAAAATATAATCTTCTTTATTATATTCCAAGTAAACATAATTGAATTTTATATTCCATAGATATCAACAATTTTCATAGATCTGTATAGAGGAAACAAAAACACTCAAAAGATGCTGTCCACAGGCGATAACACCAACCTCCCTCCAAAATAGATACATGCTGATCCCATTACCATAAAAATACCATTCAAACCCAGTCGTTCCATAAAATACACACAAACCCATTAAAACTTAAAATTAAAAACACCACACTCAAACTCAAATGCAAACTCCAGAGAATCCAGAACACAGCCGCACGCCTCGTCCTTGGCCTCCCCACCACGAACGAATCTCACCGCACCTCAAATCCCTTCAGCTCCCCATAGACAAGAGAATCACTTTCAAGATCCTCCTCCATGCACACAAATCCCTCCACAACACCGGCTCTACCTACCTCAACGAAAGAGTGAACTTCCACACTCCCACCCGCAACCTCTGATCAGCCGACCTCGCACCAGCTACAGTCCCCCCGTATCCAACAAACCACCACAGGAGGCAGGGCCTTCTCTTACCTCGCCCCCATAACCTGGAACACCCTCCCTACCAACCTCCGCAAAACCAAATAGCTCCTGCTCTTCAGAAAAAACCTCAAGACAAGCCTGTTCGAACAGTAACCCACCCTCACTCTCCCCACACAAGCACCTTGAGACTCTCACGGATGAGTACCGCACTTTATACATTTTTTTGATTGATTGATTGATTGAATGTTCAGGGCCAGGTATACAATGGTCCTGATTCATGAAAATTTTAGTGCACCTCATGTACTGCTCCTGGTTTACTCCTGCAATTCGAATGAGCCAGAAGGAGAACTGGCTTATTCTGGAGTTCAGGAGCAAGCCAAGAGTACTAGAACAATACATCATACTGCCTTAGAGGAAAACCTCTGTGAGCAATACCCAATGATTGTTCTGTTAGCAGGTATTTTTTCTCCAGAGCTAGGTGGGTGTCACAAATGAATATTCAGGCCTGTTCACAAACCATTTCAAAAGGAAGAGTGTCATATGCCAGGCTAAGGTGTGACCCACACATTTCCAGAAATGATGCATAATTTCTCATAGTTTCTAAGAGTAAGAATTTATTTCATTGCAAAAGTATTCACAGAAAACGCTTTAAGAATCAGGCCTTAGAGTTCAAGTGTACCTCTGACCAAAGTCTTTAGTAACACACTTTAATTTTCTAAAGGCTTTGGGAAATGGCCCATTATAGTCATGTCTCACTCATAAACTATTTTTTGTGCAACCAACTTCAACATAGATGCAAAATACAATATTTGACAATAATTCCACATCGCCTGATTTGCAGAATAATCACATCAGTGCTGAGAACTGTGCTAGAGCTCAGTACTGTGCAAGAGCTTACTAAAGATTGAACACATCAGGAAAAGAAGGAGCACTCCTTACACTCTCAGACAATGGTACTCTAATCTACACTAAGCACATGGTTAAGAATCTGCGCCGCTTAGACCACAGTGGCATCTCTGCACTCACAGTCACCTGGATGCATGCTCCACTAGCTGGTTGGAGCACCAGGCATGAAGGGTAGATACAAGGTTTGTAAAATTTGGTCCTGGGCAGCAGATGTTCAAATGGACACACATGTTTTTTTCTTCCTATATAGAACTATTTTAAGGAGACATTTGACACATTTCACAAATATTATTTGGTCTAGGAAGATACTGTATCTATAGGTAGAAGTCACTATTTACTTGGACTTTCAAGAAGTGTACTCAACAGACCTTCTCAATGTCTTGTTGATGACAGCCACTTACAACCACAAAGTCATTAATATTTCTATGATCATAAGCATTGTTTTTTCCATCCCTTAACAACTGGGGCCATATCATAATTGTTCTTAATGGCAAGGCCCAGAGGCACGTACCTAGTTTATGTGCCCCAAAGCCGTAAAGTGCATTAATTTAACCCTTAATATCTCTCTGAGTTAATTCCTTATTTTCAGGCATCAGAAATCAGAAACAGAAAAGAGGTAAACCTTGCCCACTGTTTCCATGCAGTACTATATGAAAATGAGGTTCTAACTTGCCAGAACATTGGATAAAGTGTATTCACCCTACTCCCTTTTTGGGCATAAAACAGATGCTTGGGTCTGTGCTGCACCAGAAAAAGCCATTACGAAACTACTTCTGGAAAGTTACTAAAAAATGATTGGTGTCAGTGTGTAAATAGGAAGATTGGAGTTCTAAAAAATCCACATTGTTTTAGGGATTGAACGTGTTCTTCCAGAGGACACAATGTTTTCCATGTCAGAAACAAAGTGTGGTGTACTAATGCACATTTCTGTGACCTTTACTCCTGAGGATTGCCTGTTGTGTAGACATACCCAACAAATGATTTTAGAGGCAAGGCAATATGTATGGAATTAAATAACTGTAGATGTCCCCATATGTCCCCATGGCTATATTTGAGGATGTTTGTAAAGACTTATGGTGTTGGAAATATACACAAATCACAGATTAGATTGTGAAGCTTCAAAGTGTTATTTCAGAATCAGGCCCTGCATTTTTCCATGATTTACTGTTTTCTTTTAATTTGCAGAATTCTGCAGGGTTACAACTGAATAACTTTGTCATTGTTCTGATCTCTGTGCAGAGCCCCAAAGGCCAAAGATGCTGAATCTCTCTCTAACCAGTTTTGGGGAAAGGTATACAATGCATTTTATACTTTTATGTTAACATGTTTGCTCTCCACAGCAAACAAACAGGAGGAATCCCTGCATCAATATCTCCTTCATCAAAAACACCAGCAAATGGAATTTAAATTGGTTAGAATCCATAAATCCTGGTTCTATGGATCATGATCTAGCACCTGATTTTGGGTTTTGCGGCAAGGTTATTCCATAACAAGCATGACGGATATTCCATCTGCCATAGTACGATTTCCATAGGATATTATGGAATCAGAATACAGCAGATCGGATATCCATCACGTTGGTGACAGAGTAACCCCATCTGCCAAACTCTAAATCAGGCCCTCAGTGTTTATGAAGGCAAACTCAATTTGTGGCAAACATAAGTGACAATAAAGTCCACAATAACGTTGTAAACAAGGTTTTCCTTCCAAAGTATTCCATATTATTCCCTAGGTAAGCAAATATCCTTGAGCTAAAACAACCTTTGGTCACAATGTTCACACTTTGGCCATACAGAAACCTTCATTACTTCTGCATCAGTAATTCAGATGCAGTAATTATTTGCACACAGAGTTAGCAATAACACATGTGTAAGTATTTCTAGGACTTGAAATTACTAAAGGATTATGAATAATCCCTGCTGATGCTGTGGGAAGGAGCAGTAACATCTACAATTCATATTTTCACTTTGATTTCTACTTGTCATTTCAGAATCCCATGCCACTATGCAGGATCTAATTCACTAATTTCTGGCTTGGCACATTATCTCTAAAGAACACCAGCTTTCATGTTGAATGCAGTAATACCCCACTCAAAATAACTGCATTTCCTGTAATATAAATTAAGAAAGAAAGCTCTATTTAAGCCCACATTGCTATTAGGAGGCCACTTGCAATAACCACAGAGTTATTATAGGGTGCAGCCTTTAGCATGCACATTTCTGTCAAGAGATGACAGTTATTTCTAAACATTAAAATGGATCATTTTAAATTACAGACAACAAAACAGTAATTTTGTTTCTACCTATCAGAATTGCATATAACTCTCTTGAATACACCATATAGACTATTAGAGCTTCAGTGTCTGCGTGTTCCCCTCTGCAAAGCTCCAACTGTTGCTGCTGCTTCTGCTGTGATCAAACTGAGAGCCTGTCTGACTCTCAGGTCGAGGTCCAGCTCCACCTGCAGACACCCACCTGCACCTCATCCCTGGTGGTCTAGCAGTCATGTGTCAGTCTGTGTGTATCAGTGCTTTATCTTTATTTTTTTTAATTTTATTCCTGTCTTTTCTTTTAGTATCATTTATTCTAATTTTTTTCTCCTTTGCTAGTAGCTCCTTTTCCTCTCCCTACACTCTGTTTCCATGCCGCTACTAGCACTGTAGCCCCAACCTCCTCCCTGTGAAGCCCTTTCCCTCCCTCCCGCCTCCCAGCTGACCGGACCCTCCCGCCTCCCTCCCCTTCTTAATAGCGACAGCTGCATAGTGAGAGGGCAACTCCTCTGATCTCCTAGTCAGCTTCTGCTCGATCCCCTCTGTGCAGCTCCACCTGTTGCTGCTGCAATTGAACTGAGAGCCTGCCTGACTCTCAGTTTGAGACCAACCTCCATCCACAGGCACCTGCCTGCTCCTCATCCCCGGTGGCCTAGGGACCATCTGTGTGTGAGTATCTGTGCTTTATCATCTTTATCTTTCTTTATTTTCTTCCTTTCTCTTTTCCCTTGATTTAGTTTTTTCTCCTCTTTTCCTCCTTTGCTAGTAACCCTTTTTCCTCTCCCTGTGCTCTGTTTCCTTGCCGCTGATGCCCTGTGGCCCAGCCCCTGTCCCTGTGAAGTGCTTTTCTGCCGTCCCGCCTCACAGCTGACTGGACCCTCCGACTGTCCTCCACTTCTTAATGGCAGACAATGCGCAGTGAGAGGGCAACTCCTCTGACCTCCTGATCAACATGTGCTCTCTCCCTCTGCCCAGCTCCACCTGTTGCTGCTGTGATTGAACTGAGAACCTGGCTGACTCTCAATTCGAGGCCCACCTCCACCAGCAGGCACTGCGTGCTCCTCATCCTTGGGGGCCTAGGTGCCATCTGTGTGTGAGTATCTGTGCATTGTGATCTTTATGTTCATTTATTTTCTTTCCGGTCCTCCCTCTTCCTAAACTGACCGGACCTTCCCACTGCCCTCCCCTTCTTAATGGAGGCTGCTGTGCAGTGGGAGAGCAACTCCTCTGACTTCCTGGTCAGTCTCTCCTCACTCCCCTCTATGCAGCTTCATCTGTTGCTGCTGCTTCTGCTGCGATCAAACTGAGAGCCGTCCTGCGCTCAGTTACACACCCACCTACTCCCACAGGCACCTGTTTGATCCTCATCCCTGTTAGTCTATTGGCCATCTGAATGTGAGAGTATCCATACTTTATTATCATTTCTCCTTTATTTTCTTCCTGTGTCTTTTCTTTTTGTATTGTTTTTTCTCCTTTTTTCCTGCTTTGCTAGTAGCATCTTTCCCTTACGACGTGTTCTGTTCCTTCCGCTGTTGCCACTCCGGCCACCCCACCTTCCCTGCAAAGCACTTCCCGCCCTCCCACCTTCCAGTTGACTAGACCCTCCCACCTCTCTCCCTCTGCTCAGCTCCACCTGTTGCTGCTGCTGCTGTGATTGAACTGAGAACCTGGCTGACTCTCAATTCGAGGCCCACCTCCACCAGCAGGCACCCGCATGCTTCTCATCCTTTGGGGCCTAGGTGCCATCTGTGTGTAAGTATCGGTGCATTGTGATCTTTATGTTCATTTATTTTCTTTCCCGCCCTCCCTCCTCCTAGCTGACCAGACCCTCCCACCTCCCTCCCCATCTTAATGGCGACTGCTGTGCAGTGAAAGGTTGACTCATCTGACCTACTGGTCAGCGTCTGCTCACTCCCCTCTGCACAGCTTCACCTGTTGCTGCTGCTGCTTCTGCTGTGATTGAGGTGAGAGCCTGACACTCTCAATTCGAGGCCCACCTCCACCGGCAGACACCTGCATGCTCCTCACACCTGGTGGCCTAGTGGCCATCAGTGTGTGATCATCTGTACTTTATCATCTTTATTTTTCTTTATTTTCTTCCTGTCTCTTTTCTTTTTGAATCATTTTTCTCCTTTGCTAGTGGCTCTTTTCATTCTCATTGTGCTCTGTTTCCCTGCCGCTGCTGCCCCTGTGGCTCCGCCCCCTTCCTGCGAAGCGCTTTTCCACCCTCCCAGCTGACCCGACCCTCCCGCTTTCCTCCCCTTCTAAATGGGAGCCTCCGCACGGACGCGCGCAGTGGGCATGCTAAAGGTGCACAAAAGACAAGGCCATCTCTGCCCGTCTGCGCCTGGACCCCACCCAGCAGCATGAACACTGGCCCTCCGACCATCCATTGCAACAACCCAAAGACCCTCAGGGGCTGAACACAGGACGCTCCACAGAGTGCCATCTTGCATCACCCAGAGACACCCATGGACCTTTCTCCTGCTTCTACTGCCACCGTACCCTTCACCAAATACTGGACCCTCCTGCCATTGGCCAATTAAACACCCACCCAAGCACCTTAGCTGCATCTTTCTCAACATACGCTCCCTCCACAAAGATGCAGTAAAAGTCTGGGACCTGCTAGATTACATCCGCACCAAGCATCGCCTTTCTCACTAAAACATGGACAAACCCAGCGTCAGCACTGGACATCACCTTCACCATCCCTAGCGACTACAAACTGTACTGCAAATACCGGCTCTCTTGGCCAGGTGGCGTACAGGCCATCGCACACAAATCCACCCTCCATCTCACAACCAATGTAGAGGAACACTGCCCCCTCATGGAGCACCTCCATTTCCAGATTCACTTCACCCCTAAGTCCACCTTCTGTGGCACCCTCATGTACCGGCCCCACGGCCCCCGCCCAGCCTTCAGCAACTCCATTGTCAACATATTATCACCCTGGGCACTTGTTTTCTTGAACTACATTCTCCTTGTTAACCTCAACTATCACATTGACAACTGCAACAACCTTAACACCATCTCCCTGCTTGGGAATCTCACCTCAATAGGCCTCAAGGAACTTGTCACCTCGCTAACAGACATCACTGGACACACACTCAACCCCATTTTCTCCACCAGCAACAACATTACCTTTGACAACATCTCCACACTCCACTGGACCCACCACCACTGCATTCATTTCTCCATCACCACACCGACCATCCACCCCTGCACACTCCGCTCACCCCATAGGAAATGGAACCAGATCACTGAAGATGACCTCATCAGCACCCTCAACAAGTCACCACCTCAACACAGACACAAACTTCTCGGCATGGAACTTCCACCATTGTATCGCCGAATGTGCCAACACCCTAGCACCACTTTTACCTACCTCAGATAAACACAACCTCAAGAAGCCCAGCTGGTTCTCCCCTGCACTCCAGGCACACCTGCAGATGGCTAAAGAAAAGATGGAGAAACAACAAGTCCCTGGAATACCTTGTATCCTTCAAAATCTGTAATCATATCCCACCACCACCTCATCAGATCTACCAGGAAACCTGCCCTGCAGGACAGTATCAGCGCCACTGCACACAACCCCAAAGAGCTCTTTGCCATGGTCAAAAAGTTTGCCAAACCCCAATTGGAAGCGGCAAACATCCCTCCATCTCAGGAGCTTTGAGACATACTAGCCACCTTCTTCCACCGAAAAATCAAAGACATCTACGATAGCTTCAGAACTCAAGACCCTTTAAGCCCACCAACAACCCCCAGCGTGAACCCTCCAAACTTTCACAGATCATGCACTGCTAGACGACTCTCACCACGGACGAGACCCACTCCCGCATGAGCAGCACCCACTCCGGAGCCCCTACCGATCCCTGACCTCACCACATTTTTAAGAAAGCCAACACCTCCATTGCTCGCATGCTCCGCCACACCCTCAACTGCCTCTTGGAGACAGCCACCTTAGCCAAGAACTGGAAGCACGCCAACATCGGCCTGCTCCTGAAAAAACCCTTGGCAGACCACCTGGACCTCAAGAACTACTGCCCCATCTCTCTGTTGCCTTATCCATCCAGGGTTATTAAAAAGGCCATCAACGCTCGGCTCTGCAAACAAATTGAGGATAACAACATCCTGGGCATATCCCAATCAGGTTCCAGGAGAAACCACAGCACAGAGACTGCTCTCCTCGCCACCACAGATGACATCTGCGTGCTCCTCAACCATGGCCAAATAGCAACCCTCATCCTACTGGACTTGTCATCCGCCTTCAACTCAGTCTCTCATCACACCCTCTGCTCCAGACTTCATGCAACTGGCATCTGAGGAAAGGCCCCACAGTGGATACGCTCCTTCCTGACTGTCAGAACATAGTCAGACTCCCGCCATACCTGTCAGAACCTACGGAGATCAGCCGTGAAGTTATGTAGGGCTCCTCCCTGAGCCCCACACTCATCAACATTTGCATGGACCCGCTTCCATCCATCATCAGGAACCATGGACTGAACATTCTCTCATATGCTGACAACACCCAACTGATCATCTCACTGACTCAAAACCCTACAACTGCCAAGAAGAATTTCCACAACAGGTTGGAAGCTGTTGATGCCTGGATGAAGGAGAGCTGCCTCAAGCTCAACTCTGACAAGACCAAATTCCTCATCCTAGGACCCTCCACTTCAGCTTTAGAAGACTCCTGGTGGACTGCTACCCTCGCACCCCACCACCCCAGCAAACCATGCACGCAACCTCAGCTTCATCCTGGATTAATCGCGCACCATGACCTGCCAAGTCAACTTTGTTGCATCCTCATGCTTCAACACACACCAACATCTCCGTAATGCCTTCAAATGGATTCCAAACAACTGCAGCAAAACTGTAAACCACGCCCTGGTCATCAGCAGACTTGACTATGGCAACACCTTATACACTGGCACCACCCAGAAGAACCGAAAGAAACTACAGCACATCCAAAACACCTCCACTAGACTCATCCTGTATGTCCCTCACTGCAAACACCTCACCAGAACCTTAGGGACGTCAACTGTCTTCTTGTGGAGAAAAGTATCAACTTCAAACTCCTCATCCATGCTTACAAGGCTCTCTATGACCTAGCTCAACCACAGCATCACCTTACACTCTCCCACCACACCTCTCCGCTCCACTCAAAAGGCACTAGCCACCGTACCCTGCATATGGAAAACCTCTGCTGCAATAAGATCCTTTGCCTACCTCACAGCAAAAAAGCTGGAACAACTTGCCTCTTTACCTCAGTCACCATCCTTACCTCAAGACGTGGCTCTTCGACTGAAGCACAGAGGACCAACCCCACCACAGTACCTTTAGACCCTTATGGATGAGTAGCTGTGCTCTATAAATTGTGATTGATTGATTTATAAGTCCTGTGGCACAGGGTGGCACAGGGTGGCACAGCAAGCTCCTTGCTGACCCACCCTGTGCTACTGTAAAAAGGCAGAAATGCACTGTGTCTACACGATACAGTGAATTTCTATCCTCACCCACTGTGTGGATACACGTATTGCTGCCTAGCACTAAAGCAGGCACCCTTGCACCATGGTGCAAGGATGCCTGAATTCTGGGGCTGATTGTTTTTGTACAGGAAAGGACACCTTCTTGCACAAAAACAATCACAAGAGACAAAAACAGAGAGAGATAAAGATATTTCTCTCTGTCGCGTCATTCTTACGCCACCCCTGAGGTGGCGTAGGAATCTGATGCAATCCCAGCTTTGTAAATCTGAGATTGCATCACATTTCTTCGGGTTCCATGGGTGGAACACCCCAAGCAATACCCATGGAATGCCCCTTTCACACAGCGTTATGCATGAAAGTGGAGAATTTTTAAAAGGCCATGAAAACCACACAAGGTGGCTTTGCAGGGCCTTGTAAATATGGGCTGGCACACTTCTCCACAGGAGCATTTAATAAAATAAAGCTGTGGTGGTGCATTTCGCTGGTAGGGCCTCATTAATGAGGCCCTTAAATTCTTGACTTTGGTTGGAGCAGTTGACAGTCCTTTAACCTCATGTGTCTCCCTTGCCCGTTTTGCGGACTTCTTTATACATGTCTCGAAAGTACAGCATTTTCATACTGCAGATTTTACAAGAATCTGATGGAAGCTTTTATTTACAAGCAAGAGGCTACAGCCCAGGTGAAAGAAGGGTTATGAGTAGGGCTACCAGTTTTGTGGTATTTTTTGCCACTTCCTTCTGTATTTATCCATATTTATTTTTTGCTTAATGTATCTGTGTTTATCATAATTTGTTTTGGACTATGTAGAAAGTGAAGCTGAAACTAATATTTCCTATTGATTAAAAAATAAATGTACACTTATATTCAAATTCCTGACAAGTTGTAATAGTACTGGGTGTCTAGTCGGTAGAGGTATGCACCCTGTCCGACTAGGGACCACAATTCTAGTTAGGGTAAGTCACAACACAGTCTAAATTATCCTGTTCTCACCTTCCCGTAGCTTGGCACAGAGCAGGCAGGCTTAACTTAAAAGGCAATGTGTAAAGCATTTGTGCAGTAACACATAGGGTAACACAGTGAAAACATCACAAGAAGTACTCCACACCAGTTTATGAAAATAGATAATATTTATCTGTATAAAACAAGACCAAAACAACAGAAATCCAATATAGTCAAGATATCACTTTTAAGAAGTTTAAGTAAGTCTTAATCCATTGGAAGCAATAGATGTATCTATTTAGCACAAAGTACCTGGGATGTGTAAAAAATGACACTGCGCGCCACAGAGGGGGCGAGGCTTCAGAAAGTAGAACGGCATGTTGATTTTTCCAGTGCAGCAGAGGGAATGCGTTGATTCTTTCCTCCCAGGCAAGGTGATGCATCGACTTCCGGGTATGCAACCTTGATTCCTTACTGGGGGGTTTGATGAAAATTGATGCCCTGGGATGATGCATGGAAAATCCAAATGCACCTTAATGACGAAACAGGTGCTGCATTGATTTGCATGCGCTGTATCATTTTTTCAGTCACAAGACCACCGCTGCATCGATTCTGCAGTTGTTGCATCGATTTTTCTGATACAGTGGTTGTTCTTTCTTCAGTGAATTCTTTGGCACTGAGGCTTCTTAAAAAGAGGCACGCTGACAAGCCCTTGGAGATCACCTGAGGGGGGAAGGCTAAGGCCATTTAGCAAAGTCAGGGAGCAGCATCCAACAGGGCAACAAGCAGAAGAGCAGTCCGTCCAGAAAAGCAGTTGTGATGAGTCGTTTGGGTAGCACTGCAGTCCTTCTTACAGAGTACTTTGTAGGTCCAGACATGTCTGATTTAGGGGATCACAGGCCCAGTATATATAACTTAATTTGCCTTTGAAATGGAGACTTCAATGAGTGGTTTGGTTTTCAAGTGCACCAGTTCCCCTTTCAGCCTAGTCCTGTCTGCCAGGACATCTGTGAGGGGTTATCAGTCCTTTGCATGAGATCAGGTCGCTACCCTTTGAAGTGTCACTGAGAGGCCCCCCACCATTCCTGCCCAGGAAGACCCATCAGTATGCAGATGAATGCAGATGAGTGTTATGTGTTTATGGTTGTCTGGGTGAAATTCACAAGGAGAGCTGTCAATCAACACAGACCAGATGTGGATTGGAGACAGGCTGTAAGGCACAGAGAGAAGTAAGTATATTTCCCAAATAGTAATGTTACATCCAACTTCACCAGCAAGCAGGATTACTCACTAACATTCCAAACATGACAATGCCACTCTTTTCAGATCTGAAATTACCCCTTAGCAGTACTTAGGGGATTTCAAATGCTTGCCTATGGGAGGAGCAGGCTTAACAATAGTGAAAAACATATTTGGGAGTTTTTCACTACCAGGACAGGTACAACTTATAAATACATCTCCTGTCTTTTACTCACATAACACCCTGCCCACGGGCTACCAAGGTCCTACCTTAGGGGTGACTTATATGTAATAAAAGGGGCGTTTAAGGCCAATCAAGTAATGTTAAGTGCCATGCTGAAGTGGCAGTGAAACTGCACACACAGGGCTTGCAATGGCAGGCCTTAGACATGGTTAAGGGGCTACCTATGTGGGTGGCACAATCAGTGCTGTAAGCCAACTGGTAACATTTCATTTATAGGCTCTGGGCACAACTAGTGCACTTTGCTAGGGACTTCTAGGTAAATTAAATATGCCAATTGGATAGGGGGCAATAATACCATGTTTAGGGAAGATAGCAAATGCACTTTAACACTGGACAGCAGTGGTAAGGTGCACAGAATTCTAAAACAAGCAAGAAGTGTCAGACAAATGGAGGGAGGCAGGCAAAAAGTTGGCAGGATGACCACCTTAAGGCTGTCTGGTCTAACAGTAAAGTTGGATTTTAGATTGTCTGTTTGAAAATGCCCCTTTTATAAATCGGGAACTTTCTTGTTTAACCATTTGTTGCCTTTGCCTGGCTGCTGATTACACGTCTGGGTCAGACTGACAGTTGTGCTGTTTGTGAATTCACTCTAGACAGTGACACAAAGGGAGCTGAGATGTGTCCTGCATTTCCTGATGAGTCTTCAAGAGCTAGAGTGGGAGGGAGGAGTTGACACCTGAACTTGAAAGGCCTATGCCTGCCATCACACAATACAATCTCCAACCCCCTAGTGTGTGTCTGGGGAAGGGCAAGGAAGAGGCAGGGCCTTGTGCAGTACAAAGACTTTTCTTTGAAGTTTGCCTACTGAGGAATGAGTATAAGTATGGACGTAAAACCCTAGACTTTCAGATTGCTTCAAGATCAAGAGGAACCTCTGCCAAGGAGAAGAGCTTGACGCTTGAGGAGGACCTGCTACTCTGCATGTTGCTTTTCTGTGCTGGTTTGCTGCTGCTGCTGCTTCTGCCTGAAGAGGATAAGGACTGGACTTTGCTTTCTGAAATCCTGCTTATGAAGTTTCTCCAAGGGCTTTGACTGAGCGTGCCCCCTGTTCTGAAGTCTCAGGAACATCAAAGACTTCACAGTGCCTGGGCACTTCTGCTGAGAGTCCTGTCTTGCTAAATGGTGCCAGGTCCAGTCCATGAGCCCTTAGAAGTGGAAGCTGGTAACCCTTGAGGGAAAATCTATGCACCGTTGTCTTTGTTTCAGAAACATTTATGCAGCACCTGTCGTGAGGTTGAAAATTTGATGCAGCGCCTGCCTTGTGGCTTCAAAAATCAAAGCAGTGCCTGTTCTCAATGCAGACTCTTTGCACAGCACGTCGGAATTTCCGCGCATTGACAATGGGCATCAAAATCCTCCACATCACTGTACAGACCTGAGGCTGCTTGTCTGGAAATTGGCAGATCCCTTCCCTGAGAGGAAAGAATGGAGGCATTACTTACTCAACGGGGAAAGAATCCACACACGGCCTCGCTTTTGAGTAAGGAATCAACACATCATATGCTTTTCCAATGCATGCCCGGCAGTGCAGCTTTATTTTTTGACGCATACCAGGTACATTGTGCTAAAACCACACATCCATTAATTCCTATAGATTAAGACTCTTTTTACGTTAAAAATTAATATATTTGCTCATGTATTTTGATTTTTGTTGTTTTGGTCTTGTTTTCTTTAGATAAATATTGGCTGTTTCCAAACTTGGGTGGAGTCCTTTTTGCCGTTTTCTCTGTGCTACTGTGTGTGTTTTTACAAATATTTTACACAATTTCTCTGAGATAAGTCTGACTCACTGGTGAGCATTGGTTATGTAAGCTGTGTATCTCCCTTACCCTGACAAGAGTGAGGGTCCCTACTTGGACAGCCAACTAGAGACCCCATTTCTCAAAACCACTTATCAGTTTTGTTTTTGAGTCAATTAGCACCGTTCATTCAATTAATTTTCCAACAATTTTCCTTAATGAAAACTCAGAACAATCTCAAGGTGCGTCATGTAGTTCTTTACTCAGGAGTTCTGATATCAGGATGTTTAGTACTTGGCTGACCTAGTAGGTTCATTCCAGTGCTCAATATCTTCAACATGGTACTCTAGCTCTTTTAGATCTTATGAACATTTGTTGATCTCCTTCTGTGCCACCCATCTGTTTCCTCATCAATTGTAGGGAGGTTTAGATCCAGCTGACTTGATTTCAATTTCTTCCCAAAAGTAAGCTTTTGGCCATTTAGCATAATAGACATCTTTTTTTTACATTGATTCAGTGTGTTTTCCTTCTCCTGAATTTCCTTGGGGATCTGAAGTGCTCATAGTGTCACCTCAGCTTGAGTTCTCGCCTTCTACATCAAGAGCTCCAATTACACTCTCTGACATATCCGACAATTGGAGTTCTTCACTTGTCTGTAGTTTTTCACCCCCTTCTTCTTGACTACTTGCATCACAAACCTGAGTAACTCATATAGCTTGAGGTGGTACCCTCACCAGTGTTTTTGGTTCTGTCTCATAAAACACTATTTCTTCATGTGGATTTCTTTTTCTAATGGTATGTGAAGCATGTATCCCGTTTGGCACTCCAGCACATTTGAATGCTGTGCTTGTGATCTGGATTACTTGGTACTTTCCACCTCGGAACCAGACAGGACTTTCTCACATGCTTTTGTATCAGCACCCAGTCACCGGGTCTGAGATCATGACATTGCCCTTGGTGCAGGTGTGCATGTGACTGCTTCAACCTTCTGGGAGACAGAATGCATCACATCAGCTAATTGTTTGCAGTAATCGAGTACCATGTGATCTATTATGTTCACAGTACATTTGCAAGCACAGCAGGCAGTCTCATTGCTCTGCCCATAAGAATGTCATGAGGGAATGAACCTGTTTTCCTGTCACATTTACTTTGAAGACGCATCAGCACCAAAGTCAAAGCATTGTCAGCCAAGACTCATTTTTCCCATTGATCGCTTCAACGATGCCAGAAGCTTCAGGTTGATACTTGTAATGCTGCACACAACATCTCAATGATCTCACTATTAACGGGAGTCCCTCAATAAACATCCATGGAAACCGGTATGCCGTACCTAGGTGCCAGTTCCCTCAACAGCAACCTGGCTACAGTGAGACTATCATTTTGACTTGTTGGGTAGACTTCCAGTCATCTGGAAAAATTGCAAACTATGATCAGTTTATGTCTCACCCTATCCAAACAGGCATTTCGATGAAATCCATCTGTATTCTATTGAAGAGACCACCTCGTCTTTTAGCATTTTCTCTGACAGTCTCATTACATTCTGGTAACATGAATCCTCCATCAAAACATGTGTACCACCTTGCATTGATTGTGTTGTAAAGACAATGCTCCCTCCTTCCCATGTGCCTAAGTAGTTTGAGGCACTGTCCACAGAACCATCTGAGAATTTTGTGAATTTGGAATAAATCCAGTCACTTTTGCTCTTTCAGCATTTCCTTAAGCTACCATATTTGTGACAATAGGAGCACACACATCACAATGAAAGCAGTCACATTAGCAAGCATTGCTGCTTGTACAGGAATAACTAGGACAGGTATATTATGTGGTATAACAGACCGAAAAAACAGACTGTGTCATAACAGATTGTGCTACAGTGAACTGAGCTACAACAGGCAGTGCTACTTGTACTGGTCTCTCAATGTGATATGTGTTTAGATTGACAGGAGTTGTAACAACTGTTACATTACTAGCTGTTGTCCCACCTGTACCCGTCCCAGCTACATCCATTCCAAGTCTCACATAAGGTGGTGGACGTGCAGAGAATAAGTCTTATAAGATATCATCATCCGAATCAGTGCCAGTATCTGGTTTTGCTTCATCCTTTGTCCCTGCTTCTCCATTTATCATTTTCTTTTTAGCCTTTTGGGGTTCCTCAGACTGCTTGTTTTTCTCATTCATACTTGCCAAGTATAATCTATCTCCCTCTATTATGTTTTTTCTCCATCTTTGTTGTTGATCAATCCAAATTGCATCTGTATAATTTCTCATTGCCCTTTTTGTTTGTCTCTGATACTTTTCTCTATCCCTGTTACAAGCCATCTTCTTCCATGCACTTTGTGCTTCAACTTGTGTTGGTCTAGGAGGAGGCTTATTTTCACAAAGTACTTCTTGTAATCTGTCAATAACTCTCAAATGAAATGTACCACATCTAGGGAAACTCAGTGGACTCTTTTTCTTAGTGATCTTGCACCATTGACAAAGCCATTGACATGTGTATAACCCTTCTTCAAACATCATATGGTATACTGGCGTAACTTCAGGAGGTGTCTCTTTGCCCTCCTGAATAGGAACAGTCACATCACTCCTCATTTGACTTCTAATAGCTTAAACAAATTTCATGATTTTGAATTCAAATTAACTGATTGCAATGTAATGAAATACAATTCTTCAATGTTTTGATTCAGTTCAGCACTGTCAAATTTCAGTAAGACCTGCTCCAATCCTTGTGTGGCTCAGTGTATCAACAACCAATCACATTGCAGTTCTACGCAGCTCAACCAATCTCAGCAACTCCAACCAACCAATACCAGCGCAGCACAATATGACACAATCATCTTCTACTTGCAGCAGCTCACCTTCCTTTACCATTTTTCCACATTCACACAAGGCATCAATTCTAATCAACAGTCTTAAACTGTCTCTTCTAAAGAAAACAAAACATTGATTCCACAACCAGAATATTCAGGTTTGTCCTCCTTCTGACTTTCTAAATCAAAAAACGTTTTGACGCACACCAATGAAATCTCAACCAGCTGGAAATCACTGGATCAATGTAGTCTCACCTTTGTGCATTAGGTTCAACACTGATTAATAATAGCACAATCACAACAAACTTTCACTGTCTTTAACCTCTTAGCTGCTGGGCCTTTTCCCCCCCAGTGCTGAGCCCTTTTTTGGCTATTTGGGGAGGTTCGCGCTTAGGCCTTCATAACTTTTTGTCCACATAAGCTATCCACGCCAAATTTGCGTCCTTTTTTTCCAACATCCTTGGGATTCTAATGGTACCCAGAGTTTGTGGTTTCCCCTGGAGGAGACCAAGAAATTAGCCAAAATACAGTGAACATTTCGTTTTTTCCCAAAAAATGGGAAAAAAGGGCTGCCGAAGAAGGCTTGTGGTTTTTTCCCTGACAATGCCATCAACAAAGGGTTTCTGGTGCTGAAATCACCACCTTCCCACCTTTCAGGAACGGGCAGACTTGAATCAGAAAACCACTTTTTTTCAACACAAATTTGTCATTTTACTGGGACATACTTAATTTTTACTATTTTTGGTGCCTTTAGCCTCCTTCCAGTTAGTGACAGGAATGGGTGTAAAACCAATGCTGGATCCTGGAAAGCCAAACATTTCCGAAAACTAGACAAAATTCTGAATTCAGCAAGGGGTCATTTGTGTAGATCCTACAAGGTTTTCCTACAGAAAATAACAGCTGAAATCAAAAATATTGAAATTGAGCTGAAAACAGCCATTCTTCTTTATGTTTTACTCTGTAACTTTTTCCTGAGATGTCAGATTTTTAAAGCAATATACCGTTATGTCTGCTGGACTCTTCTGGTTGCGGGGATATAAAGGGCTTGTAGGTTCATCAAGAACCCTAGGTACCCAGAGCCAATAAATGAGCTGCACCCTGCAGTTGGTTTTCATTCTGTACTGGGTATACAGCAATTCATTTGCTGAAATATGAAGAGTGAAAAATAGGTATCAAGAAAACCTTTGCATTTCCAAAATGGGGTCAAGACAAGGTTTTGAGGAGCAGTGGTTATTTGCACATCTCTGAATTCCGGGGTGCCCATACTAGCATGTGAATTGCAGGGCATTTCTCAAATAGACGTCTTTTTTACACACTCTTATATTTGGAAGGAAAAAATGCCTACCTGTAGATTTTGGCATCTATCTCAGCCGGCACCTATGGAAACCTACCAAACCTGTGCATTTTTTAAAACTAGAGACCTAGGGGAATCCAAGATGGGGTTACTTGTGGGGCTCTGACCAGGTTCTGTTACCCAGAATCCTTTGCAAACCTCAAAACGTGGCTAAAAAAACACGGTTTCCTCACATCTCAGTGACAGAAAGTTCTGGAATCTGAGAGGAGCCACAAATTTTCTTCCACCCAGCGTTCCCCCAAGTCTCCCGATAAAAATGATACCTCACTTGTGTGGGTAGGCCTAGCGCCCGCGACAGGAAATGCTCCAAAACACAACGTGGACACATCCCATTTTTTTTACAGAAAACAGAGCTGTTTTTTGCAAAGTGCCTACCTGTAGATTTTGGCCTCTAGCTCAGCCGGCACCTAGGGAAACCTACCAAATTTGTGCATTTCTGAAAACTAGAGACCTAGGGGAATCCAAGATGGGGTTACTTGTGGGGCTCTGACCAGGTTCTGTTACCCAGAATCCTTTGCAAACCTCAAAACGTGGCTAAAAAAACACGGTTTCCTCACATCTCAGTGACAGAAAGTTCTGGAATCTGAGAGGAGCCACAAATTTTCTTCCACCCAGCGTTCCCCAAAGTCTCCCGATAAAAATGATACCTCACTTGTGTGGGTAGGACTAGCGTCCGTGACAGGAAATGCCCCAAAACACAACGTGGACACATCCCATTTTTTGACAGAAAACAGAGCTGTTTTTTGCAAAGTGCCTACCTGTAGATTTTGGCATCTATCTCAGCCGGCACCTAGGGAAACCTACCAAACCTGTGCATTTTTGAAAACTAGAGACCTAGGGGAATCCAAGATGGGGTTACTTGTGGGGCTCTGACCAGGTTCTGTTACCCAGAATCCTTTGAAAACTTCAAAACGTGGCTAAAAAAACACGGTTTCCTCACATCTCAGTGACAGAAAGTTCTGAAATCTGAGAGGAGCCACAAATTTTCTTCCACCCAGCGTTCCCCAAAGTCTCCCGATAAAAATGATACCTCACTTGTGTGGGTAGGACTAGCGTCCGCGACAGGAAATGCCCCAAAACACAACGTGGACACATCCCATTTTTTGACAGAAAACAGAGCTGTTTTTTGCAAAGTGCCTACCTGTAGATTTTGGCCTCTAGCTCAGCCGGCACCTAGGGAAACCTACCAAATTTGTGCATTTCTGAAAACTAGAGACCTAGGGGAATCCAAGATGGGGTTACTTGTGGGGCTCTGACCAGGTTCTGTTACCCAGAATCCTTTGCAAACCTCAAAACGTGGCTAAAAAAACACGGTTTCCTCACATCTCAGTGACAGAAAGTTCTGGAATCTGAGAGGAGCCACACATTTCCTTCCACCCAGCTTTCCCCCAAGTCTCCCAATAAAAATGATACCTCATTTGTGTGGGTAAGCCTAGCGCCTGCAACAGGAAATGCCCCAAAACACAACATGGACACATCCCATTTTTTGACAGAAAACAGAGCTGCTTTTTTGCAAAGTGCCTACCTGTAGATTTTGTCCTCTAGCTCAGCCTGCACCTATGGAAACCTACCAAACCTGTGCATTTTTGAAAACTAGAGACCTAGGGGAATCCAAGATGGGGTGACTTGTGGGGATCTGACCAGGTTCTGTTACCCAGAATCCTTTGCAAACCTCAAAATGTGGCTAAAAAAACACGTTTTCCTCACCTTTCGGTGACAGAAAGTTCTGGAATCTGAGAGGAGCCACAAACTTCCTTCCACCCAGCGTTCCCCCAAGTCTCCCGATAAAAATGAAACCTCACTTGTGTGGGTAGGCCTAGCGCCCGCAACAGGAAATGCCCCAAAACACAACGTGGACACATCACATTTTTTCATAGAAAACAGTGCCTACCTGTGGATTTTGGCCTCTAACTCAGCCGGCACCTGGGGAAACCTAGAAAACCAGCGCATTTTTGAAAAAAATAGAAACCCAGGGGAATCCAAGATGGGGTGACTTGTGGGGCTCTGACCAGGTTCTGTTACCCAGAATCCTTTGCAAACATCAACATTTGGCCAAAAAACACTTTTTCCTTTCATTTCGGTGACAGAAAGTTCTGGAATCTGAGACGAGCCACAAATTTCCTTTCACACAGCATTCCCCCAAGTCTCCCGATAAAAATGGTACCTCACTTGTGTGGGTAGGCCTGGTGCCCCCGACAGGAATAGATCACACAACGGTCACTGTTGGTCCTTACATGAGGCAGCTGTTGACCCTGGGGTGATCCATTCCTGACGCAGGCACTAGGTGTAGGCACTCAAGTGGGGTAGTGTTTTTATCAGGACAGGTGAGGAATCACTGGGTGGTAGGAATTTTGTGGATCCCAGCATATTCCTGTAGTTTGTGTGACAGAAATGCGAGAAAAATAGAGTTTTCATTCAACATTTCAGCTTTGCAGGGTATTCTGGGTAAGAAAACTTTGGGGAATCCACACAATTCACACCTCTGTGGACTCCCCCGAATGTCTAGTTTCAAGAAATGTTTGGGTTTAGTGTGTTTCCCTATAAGGCCGCCGAACCCAGGACCAAAAACACAGGTGCCTGCCTTACAAAACCAGTTTGTTTTGTGATAGATAATTTTGATGTCTCCACAATACGATTTGGGCGGTTGAATTTGGGGCTGAACAAAATTGGGGAGCTCCCAAGAGAGCATTCTCTCTCTCTCTCTGCTTGCCGCCACATTCACCTGCTCTCTGGATTGGGCTAACCCACTATTACCCAGTTGCACAGCCTGCTTGCGAAGGGACAGCAGGACTGTCCTCATCACCTCCCTCATAATGTACTGGAAGAGGAGTTATCGAATGGGACTCCCCCGACTGAAAAATCACTCCCAGAGTCTGCACCATTGTCCTATCCCTCAGATGCTGTCTCAGTCTCTGATCCTATGTCAGAGCTGTCCTCTATAACCCGAGTGCCGGCAGCAGTCATCCATCAAGATGCCATCTCAGCTATTGGCTAAACTGTTGCTCTAAAACACTAGCCTACGTAGACAGTCACAAAATCGATGGTGTGTGTAAGATACGTGCAACAGTAGAGGCCACCTAACCTGCGCTTCTTCCCTCAATCAGCACGTTCTTTCAAGACACTCAAAAAACACCTTGTCACATACCATTCGTCACAGTCTTTAGCACTTGCAGTTATTCCCAACAGATGTGTAGCACTTCTGACTTTTGTTTGCTTGCCTTCATCACAGGATCTCTCTTAATTGTGTCTAATAAGCCATTTAGATTTTGGATAAAACATTGGAAATGGAAGGTGTCAACGTCCTGCCTATCCTCCATACCCTGCCTTCTGGATGTCATTAACTGTCATTAATGGAGACAGTTGAAATAATGTTCACCAACAGACCCCCGCCCGCATTATTTTATCATTTAATTATCTGTGATGTACTTTTAGGTGGCCTAACCACCCCCAGGGCTACAGAATATACTTTTGGACTTTTACGTTGTACTTGTTACATGAAAGTCCTACGTTTACACAAATACACTACATTTGCAGTACAATTATAGCACAGGAACAATGATAATGATCAGAATGTGAACAGTTGACATTCGTGGAACTTGTATTTATGACACTCATTTTTTTACATGAAATGCTTTCTCACATCAAATATGGAGGGGTGAGGCTTTGATAATAAAATAATTCACTTAAACACCTTCCCCTCAACAGCCTTCTCTGAGTCTCCCATGTTTGGGGCTCCAGGGTGGAGATCAGGACATGATGTAATTAATTTTGAACACTTGCCAGACCCTGTACCACTTTCACTTATCTGTCTTAATAGTTCAAGATATATGGAATCATTGGTCTGAGTTGACCTCTAAGAAAGTGCTCAGTAAGTATTGAGTACACACTGGAGTCCCTTTCACACTTCAGTTACATTTTTTCTCAGGTACCTGGGGCCTGATTTATACTTTTTTAGTGTCGCATTTGCGTACATTTTTGATGCAAAAGTGGCACAAACGTATAAAATATAATTGAATTTTGTGAGTTTGCGCCCCTTTTGCATAAAAAAATAACACAAATGCGGTGCTAAAAAAGTATAAATCAGGCAACTGGTTCTTAAAATATCATCATTTTTAAAGAATAGTAAAGAAAAGTTGAGTATAGAAGAGTCAGAGTTAAGAAAAAATCATAAGGGACATCATTTGACACAGATTTTCCTCAGCATAGATATTGAGGCTCTGTCAACAGTGCTAAATTGCATGCAACACTACAGAGCACTGAAGAACATGGCTCCCAAATCTTTTGTGATGTAATGCGTGACTGTCACCATGAAAGAGTACTTCTTTTGTTTCGAGAACACAAGGCATCTACAAATAGAAGGCACTTTGAGGGGTAGTCCATTTGTCCCAAAGCTATTTGTATATGCACACGTTTGAGACATAATACATATATACAATGCTACAAAACCATCCTCCTCTAATATGAAGCTTGGAAAGTGATATATTGACAATATCTTGATAATCTAGGTGGGCAGTGCAAACTAAACAGACTACATTTACAGTATAGATGAACACTATAAACCCCATCTCCACTTTGTTGCTTCCAGTAAATCTAGCCTGTCCTTCCTTGAATGTTTCGTTATTTCAGTAAATGATTACCTTACCACAGATGTCTACAACAGCCAAAAGAAAACAGGAACTCCTTATTTCAGTTTGACAGTCATCATCCAGGGAAAATTATGTGTCTTAATCAAAAGGCTATTTGTTACTTGTTTGTGGCTCTCCCTCACATTGTATGAGAACAAGATTGGCAGGGTACTTGCAACCCTGTACGCAGTAATTACTAGGTCCAGAGATTGCAGGTCTGGTAATTCCAGCCTGGAGGCACCCGGAAAGTAGGAATATCCCAGAGATGTATCCCCTCAGTGATACTGAAACCACAATATCAACTAAGAATATATTGTTTGTGATTGTAGTTATATGGGGTGGTAAGAACAGTAAATATCTAGCTCCATGGTTTGTATACTTTTCTTGATGATATGGTAGTAATTGATATTGACAGTGATATTCTGGCATATATATTCTGCCTAAAATCTTGTAATAAATCAATCAGGATGTAAAAAGTGTAGCTGATCACCCAATAGGGTACCATGGTGTTTGCTGGTTCCAGAGGCTTGTTCAAACAGCCAGGTCTTGAGGGCCATTTGGAAATCTGGATGTCAGATGATGGTCCGGAGGTGCTTGGAGAGGCTGTTCCAGGGTTTTGCTGTAATTTGAGAGACTGTGATTCCTCCACTTCTGCTTCGGTAGAGGCAGGGAGTATGGGCAAGTGAAAGAAAGGCAGAGTGTAGTCTTCTCGACGGTTTGTGGAAGTTCATGTGGTGGTTAATATACTTGGGTCCTGATTGTGCAGAGCCTTGTGTGTGTGTGTCAGCAGCTTGAAATGGCAACTCTTCTGTATGGTGAGCCAGTGGAGTTGCCTTAGGTGGGGTGTGATGTGGGTTTGTCGGGGAGGCTGAGGATAAGTCTGACTGCGGTGTTCTGTATGGTCTGTGAGAGGTGTGCAGTGATTCCTACATTGAAGGCGTTGCTATAGTCCAGTCAGCTGGTGATGAGAGCCTGTGTCACTGTGTATCTCATGTGTAAGAGTAGCCACATGAAGATTTTACATGGCATACACAAAGTGAGGAAGCAGGGTGAGGAGACGGCATTGAGACAGTGTTGATCTGTGATTTCATGGTGAGCTTGTTTTCAATGATGATTCCAAGGTTTCTGGTCGGAGGGAGTGGATGCAAGTCCTAGGTCTACTGGGAACCAGGAGCTGTACATGTGTTGCTGCCATTACCAAAAATCAGTACTTCAGTCTTGCCTGTGTTCAGCTACGGACAATTGTTCTTCATCCAATCAGCGACGCTTGTCATGCATCTGTGGACGTTGGTTCTGGTGGTGGAGGGGTCATCGGTGAGTCAGAGGATTAGTTGGGTGTCATCCGCATAGGGAAATATGTTGAGACGATATTGGCAAGGAGGGACATATATGCGTTGAGGAGCATGGGGATGAAGGATGAGCCTTGGAATACACCATAGATCTCCTTGGCTTCGGAGGTGAAAGGTGAGAGATGGATCCTTTGGGTTCTTCCAGTGAGGAAGGTGTGATTCATCTGAGCGTGTCCCTTTGGATGCCGATGTGGTGGTGTCGTTCAATCAGCATATGGTGGGATACAGTGTAGAAGGCTGTGAGAGATCTCGGAGGTTCAAAGCTGCTGTTTCTTCTCAGTCAAAGAGAGTTTTGATGTCATCGGTGGCTGCGATCAGGGCAGTTTATTTGTTGTGATTGCTGCAGAAGCCAAATTGGGAGGCGTTGAATAGCTGGTTCTGCTCTAGGTTTGTCATGAGTTGCTTGGTGATTATCTTTTCCAGTACTTTCACTGGGAATGGGAACAGGGATATTGGCCGGTAGTTTTGGGGTTCACTAGGGTCAGCGTAGGGTTTTTGGCATAGTGGTCTGACTTTGGCGTGTTTCCAGGTGTCGGGAAATGTTGTGCCAGACTTTAAGGAGAGGAACTACTGCATTCTGTAATCCTGTGAATGTGCAAGTCGGTTATCCTGATAATATGACTATTTGTAGATGTTTTGAGTAAAATCCTGAATTGCCTAGTTTATCAATCTGAGGGCCATTTTACTCTGCAAAGCATACAGCATTATAACGAGGTCTCGGGTATAATGAGAGCCATCCTTCATAACATTAATTGTATGAAATATAAGAAAGGTCCAGAAAGGTGCTTTTTTTCATTATAAATCCCATTCATAGCAGAAGTATATTAGAGGTAATCGATGTTTGCTATAGCCTGTAACTTCATCCATGCACCTTTTATAGGTGATATACATTTCTGAATGAACATCTTTTTAGGAATATATCTCAGGTTTATAGTCAAGCAGGTCTCACAAATCCCTTTGTGGCACTTGTGTAACAAGAGGCTCTTTGCAAAATTATGAAGTCCAAGGGAGCAGATTCCTCTTCAGGGCTGAAACATATTTGTCAGCATTTCAAATTGATAGCTGCCAACCTGGAACTAGGAGCATTGTCCAGCTTCTCACTGCAGTCAACTTATGACTAAATAATTAAGTTGTGATTACATAAATAAGATCACTCTCTTTTCATGGATACTGAGAAGTTGTTTGTGAGTGACTAACAAGCACAGCACAGTTTAACTAGAAGCTGCTTTGCACAGCTATAAATTATTGTAATGAGCTGTTGTTTTTTAAGTCCGCGAACTATTGGTACGAAACTTTTGATTAAATTAATACAAACAAAATACTGTGGTTGGTTACAGTAAATGTATGCTTTTAGACTTTATTCAGAATCAGATATACATCGAATAAATTGTGAAAAAAGTGTAGATAAATAAGTCATTCGCACTATTTCATAAATTGCACCTGTGTAGCAATTTTTATCCTACCAATTTTCACCAGCTCAAATCAGGTAAATAACGACTGGCAAATATCCCACCTTCCCTGCTTGCGCACTTTGTAAAGGAATATAACACGCATTATTATCCAATGCTTTAAATGGGTCGGCACGGTCCGGTCCTGAGTACCGGCGCTTTTTTATTTTGAGGAGGAGAGTACCTGCACTTCTCAAGGAAACCGTAATAATTCTAATTGGAGAGTACAGGCACTTCTCAGAAACAAGCAGGTACTCTCTGGTACAGAGTACCTGCTCTTCTATTTTTCCATTTCAGTCACTGCTATTAACACATTACGCCGAATTCTGAGATACGTGAGTAGGGAACGGAACACATTCTGCTCCTAGTAAATACTGAGCCCTGAACACCCAGTTCGCACACAATTTGCAGGTCTGTTGTGATCAACGTCTTGCCGTGCCAGAATTTAAATATGTGTCAAATGTCTCAGAGTTGCATATTTAATCCAGTCGCTATTTATCTAGAACCCTAACTATCTGAATTTGATGTTGCCTCTTATATAGCGTATTTGTTTAGAATTGCAAATAACTCGTCTTTGCATGCGGATCATAGGAGCCAATACCTGTTGAGAAAGAGAAAGACATAACTTGCAAAAATCGGGGTGTTTCCTACTTTTCCCATTATTGCCGGGAGGAGATGATTTCATAAAACAGTTGCAGGAGACTTTTCTTGCAAAAAATGATTGCAAGACATCTATCAGTAAAATACCGGTATCAAGTTGCACTCCAGGAACCCAGTCTTGGCACTCCTATTTAGTTTTCTGCTGATATTAGTCTCTTCATCTTAAAAATGCTATATTTGTAAGGTTTCAACAGATAATTTTGCAGTGGAACACATTTTCCAAATCTGTACACTCCTGGTACAAATATAAATCATTTACAAATACATTATTGTATCATAAGCGTTAGATTTTATTAAAGGTAGTTCTAAAGTTAGATGTTAAGGATAAGATTTAAGAAAAGTGGCACTACATTCCAAGTAGTGCCATTTTTCTTGCGGCCCCTTACGCCCCCCTACCACCGCCATGTGTGTGTCGTATTTAAAATATGGCGCACCATGGTGCAGGTTAGGGGGCAATAACATCAGAATTTCTGATGCTATTGATGTACTGTTTTTTGGCGCTAACCTGAACAGTACATAGGGACTCATGGAAAACAATGGCATGCCCCTTTTAGTGCCTGCTCAGAGCATAAAATAAAAAATGCCGAAAAAAATGATGCAAAGAAATAATTTAGATTTCTTTGCTCCATTTTTTCAGCCCTCCTAATGGGGGAATGGCCCCCTTGCATATATTATGCCTGGAGCAGACATTATGTGGTGCAAGAGGTTACAAATTTGCACTATTCATGAATTGCACCACTTTGTAAATTTGGCGCAGCGATTTTTGCCCCGTTGGGCCACAGAACGTTTAAAAAATGACACTAATGTGGTGCAAGGAGAAACCAGGGGCTATCAAATATGCCCCTAACATCATCCATTTTTGACTGAATAGAAGGAAATATTAGTGTATTTAAAGCCAGAGTTTGGTGTTTGTAAAAGATGAGGAAAGAATTGTACAGTAGGACTTAAATTTAGTGGCTAGAAAATCTGAAATGAATGGGATAATTCACCTTTCGCACAATGTTGGACGGTTTGTAAATAATTGGCTTACGCACTGGGACAGTGATTGTCCATTGAAAGCACAGGTGAAAATACCATATCTCAGTATATAGAGGAACTGTGCAAGCCGCACCTGAACAGTATGAATCTTCCAGTGAGCCATACGAGCACCCAAACAGCAATTCGGCACAAATGTTCTAAGTTGTCATTCAATTCAGCACAAAGCATAATCTACATTTACAGTGTTGAATTGCACACGGAGGACACCAAAGTGCAGCACCATATCTATAACGATTTGCCGGCTGCTGGAGTCTTCCGCTGTGATGGCATTCAAATAGGCTATGGCATGTTGCCAAGAAGGCAGTTACCTGTCTTACTTATGATATGTACTAGAGGCATTCGCTTCTGGTACACACTTCAATACGTAATCAGCTGCAGGAGGGATGCAATGCATTGGTTTCTAGTAGAAAGTAACACATTCCACCGTGGTTGCACCTGCCCCCACCAGTCATTAGTTTTTGGCTCAAATTACGATCAGTTTGTCTTAGTTGATCAGGCTTTGTGTCAAGACCAATGAGAGCTGCCCTGTTGTGCCCCAGAAATGCTCCCTTGATGCAAAGGGACACAAAGTGGATTTAATGTTGTGTGAAAGGGCACCTATTCACAGTGGCGGCCGGCAGCTTTAGGTGGGAGGGGGGCGGGCGGGGCACACACACAAACACTCATTCGTTCACACACAGACACGCATGCACACACATCCATAAACAAGACTCATATCATTCAAACATGCACACACACACCAAACATTCATTTTAAAACATCACACACACTCATTCTTTCACACACTCACATCCATTAACAACATTCATACCATTCAAACATGCACGCACCAAACATTCAATTTGAAACATCACACACATACACACACACTTACCTTCGGCCTCCAGGTCCCAGGAGGGTTGGGACTGCTGCCTTCCCTCATTGGCTGACCATAGGTCCATAGGTCAGCCAATGAGGGAAGGCAGCAGTCCCAGCCTCGTCACAGAGTGGGATGGGGTCAGTGAGACTGCTGACCCCACCCCACTCTGTGATGAAGTGTCACTGATTGACACTCGTCCTGGGCACTTCAGGGCTTAAACTGAAGCACCCATGGAGAGTGTCAATTGGTGACGCTTTCCTCGTCACCCAGGGGAGGGCCTAGAGGTACCTTTGCTGGGCTTAGGAAGTCACGCCCATAGGAGCTGTGATGCATGTCTGCTCCTGGTTGCCTGACCTGAACATGAAGAGGGTGTGTCAGGCCGACCTTTGTTCAGCCTGACACACTCTTCATGGGGGGCAAAAGGTGGGGGGGTGTGGCCCCTCTTCCCTAAAGGACGGGCCGCCACTGCCTATTCAGCAGAAAACATATTTATTACTGAAAATTAAATCATAGCTGCTTCTTTGTGTCAGTCTGCATTACCTTGTTTTGTGCTGGTGCAAACTCTTAGTAAAGCTTGGTCTTTATGTGGCTGTATGAAAGGACCTGCAGGAGCCAGGTGCATTTGAATAAGGTAGTGGACCTTTTACATCTGTGACATATTCTCCACACCATAGACATTGGCACTTGACTCTCCAGTTCTGGAGAATCGCTGTCAGATATACCACCATTAGAACTGGACAGATAACAGTAAAACACCATAGTAGTGGAAGTGCTATAAGTCTCCAGACAATGGCACTACCTTGAGACATGACGTGTCGTACACAGAGGAACATATGGAGTAGTTGGATCACTCAGTAGTGTCCTGGCTACTTTTTATGAGATGCACAATAACCACTAATGAAGAGCAATCATAGCAGCAGCGGCCTGCAGGTCTCACCATATCTGGGGCTCCCTCAGACTCCAACCAATCGTAGAGCTTCTCTTATGCTGCATGACAGCAGCTCCAGGATTGGTGGGAGAAGGTTAACCCAGAGCTCATTGTGAGGCTGGGGACCTGGGACAGCAATTCCCCGACTGTTTGACAGCCTGGGCATTGGTGGGTATACAGTGTGCATGTCGGACTTGCCATAGCCCGACAGATGGCCAACCCAACATGCGCACTGTAAGGGGCAGCAGTTATCCTGCATTTGTAGGATTCCCCTACCCCCTGCTCTCACGCTTGCATTGTTTACAGCGTGAGAGTGAGTGATAATAAAATGGCATTTTTATGCCATTTTATTATTTGTTTTCCTGCTGCGCTCGCTGCAGGTGGGGCGACGCTTCTCCGCTCCCTAGGAGGAACTGCCTCTGATTCATAGTCTCTGCAGTCATATCGCCAGTTCCCCTCTAACAAAGGCAATCTGTGGAAGGATGACTGGTGCAGGTGTAGTTGAGTTGAATAATGAGGAGGAGCAAAAATGGTGTGTCTCTTACTTTTCAAGATATTGTGGGTGATGCTCTTCTAGTTTATCACAAAGTCTCTGTCCTTTGAAAACTAAACATTTCAACTCTCAGAAATGGCATTTATAGTGATCTTGTCAGAACACAGGTTGCAGTATTATTTACAGTTTCTGGGTACTGGGATGATGGATCCTGAATGGTGCTTCTGAGTCACAATACATCAGTCACATTTCTATTTTTAAGTCTTCCTGTTACTGTACAACTACTCTCCAACACATTTCCTCTCTCTTCCTACTCTAACCTTAAAGGGGTCACCAGGAGAAAGACATTACTGTGGTCATTGTGCAGAAATTGACCACTGTATGACCTACTGACTTCCTTTATAAACTCTGTATTCAGAGATATATTGGCATGTTTAGGATAGTACTTTGGATGGTCAAACGGAAAGGGAAAATAAACGCATGAGCTGGGTGTTATTGTGAAAAGGAGGGTAGTATCTTAATAGCATTTGAAGCCTTTTGCATGAGCCTTATAGCAGGTTGAGAATAAGGGGCTTGCAAATGTACAGACACCCTGATCAGTGAGAAGATATTTGTTGCCATGCTGTCATGGCAATATGCCATATTGAGGGTGGTAATTATGTGGCAGTAACACACAGTGCTCTAGCATGGCGGTTTGTCATTTGGAACAATCTTTCCATGCTCACTCTATTCTTGCTTAATGTGCCTGTATTTTGTTTACCAAGTTATTACATTTTGCCAATGAAAAGCCATTTCCCTCTTGCAGTGTTCTTTTTTTAAACAGCGTGTTCCCTTTCTGTCCCTTCAGAAATGGTGCATTAGAATGTATGTACTACATATGATCACCAGAAAGAGGTCCTTTCTGGGTATGTTAGTGTGCGCGAGTGCATGTGGAGGTGTTACTGCTAATTAACTTTGTTAATGGCTGGAGAAAGCTTGGGCCCAGCTGACCTCCTCAATGGGAATTTGTTTTAGGAATATACATCTTATTTTGGGAACGCTATTATGTGGCTGCAGATACATCACAAATCACGAAAAGAATCATATAAGAACTTAGGGCCTCATTTACAAGGATTTGGACTGCTTCAAGACAGCTCATGACGCCATGGATGAACCATATTTACAGTATGGTGCACCATGGTGCAGGGTCCCAAGGATGCATCAAATACTGACACACCCAAGGGAAGGATGCCACAATACTTCCTCCCAAAAAGTGATGCAGTGCTGAAGTTGGGCTTAGAACGAGCTCAACTTCGGCAGTGCACTGAAACACATAGGTGACGCATCAGTTCTAACTGGCGAAGTAGCCTTATGTGTGGGGACCAATGTAATAGAGTACAAAAATGGTGGAAAACGAATTTGTTAATCTATTGTATTGGTCCTGGATGTACAGTATGTGTGACATAATGTGTGACACTGTCATGTGAGTGGATGCAAGTATGTAGTGTTTTTAAAGTGGCAAATGTGTGACCAACCTTATGTGTGTACTTACCTGTTGTGCTTTGGTGTACACTTGGCTGGACTATGGGACCTATACCTATACGGAGATGTGAGAATCATGGCCTATCCCTTCCATGGTGTGCACAGTGTCACATTGCACTGCTTCAGTGGATGTTGATATCTCAGGTGCCATAGTCCTAGGTTGGTCAAGGAGTCCTGCTAAATGCTTGTTACATGTGTAGTCCTATTACTAGTTGAGGTATGTGATTTTATAAGTTACTACTGTATATAAAGTGACTTCAGCTGGTCAGATTCCTATTAAAAAGCAAATGCATCATTTCATACGCCTAGGTAACATAGGTGTAGGACACATTAGAGGTTAAATGTGAGACATCTCAAAGATGTGCCACAAAATGGAAAACCTGTAACTATCACTGCTTCTATTTCAAGTGAGTTTTTACGAAGGAACGCCTACCCTGCATATATAACTGCATGGCTCAGCCGCTTCCAGCGCAGGTATTTTTTTTTAAAGTGATGCATTGGGCAGAATCTATAGTTTTGTAAATATGGGACACATAGAGCAGAGAATGCGCCAATAATGCTCCAAAAAACATGACGCAACGGAAGTCTAACCTACTTGTGAATATGCCCCTGGATATATTCAGGTACAAATGAGGACCATTCATAAAAAGGCCAAGCTTGAGAGCACTGCTTCCATGATCTGTATAGAGCGAAGATTGTGTGTGATACAGAGCCAGCAAGGCTACGACCCCCTTCTCTCAAGAAGGGAAATACTAAAGCCCAAAATACCTGTTGAAAAACTAAGATGCAGGAAAACAGTCCTGAAATCAATTTGCTCATCAAATGGCCCTAAAGGCTCTAATGTAGTTCAAAGAAAGTCATCACATTGATTCATTGATTGGCTTGCCCTAAATTCTGTCATTCTATTTGAGTATTGGTGAAGAAAAACTGGCCAGAACTCCATTTGAGTCATATCACCTGGGCAATTATTATCAGCTGTAAAGTCCAGCAACAACTAACCAGGAGTCTCTCATGGAATGCTCAACAACCCCTCTTATTCTGTTAATAGGGGATAATAAGAACAAAATGGAGGAGGTACACATAATGAATGGAGCTAATTACATTCTGACCTGACTTAATTTTATTATACAATGCTGGATATTTATTTAGATTATCAAGCATACTGAAGTGGGGAAAAAAATCAACAGAGTCTCCAAAGCAGTTGGAAAATATTCCTTCACCAAGGAGAACATTATCTCTTTTTGAGAGCAGTCCTCTCACTTTGGAGGATATTTCTAACACTCCAGAGCTGCGCTTAAATACCAGTATTCATTTAGTATTAATTCACAAGGATATTAAGTCCACACATATGAAGCCCTCTACATGTTACTGGGCATCTTGGATTCAATCCTAAAACTATTGGGGAAAACATTTAATTCAGATCATGTGCTGTAAACACTATCAGCTATTGTTCTTCCTATTACAAAGTAATGGTATTGTAAATGGTCAACAAAATTAATCTTCTCCAATCACTCTCCCCTCTTGCGGTCAATCTCAATCATGTCTAATAGAAAAGGAAAAGAATGAAAAAATAAAACAGTCTAAGCAGGAGACCTTTCAATATTAAAGACAAACACAACAACAAAATAATCACATTGTTTGACCTTGTAAACATTTTTGCCCAGATGCATCTGTCCTTACTGTCTTAACTGATAAACTGCAGGTACTCAATGCTTCCTTTTCATCTACAAACACATTTGCTGTGTTCTCCAATATTTACCATAAATCAAAGGGGTGACAAAATACATCATTGTACCAAATAGAGGAAATGGGAGAGTAGAAGTTAACCTCTGAAGTAAATATATTTCAGAAATCCTTTAAGAAGCATCAAAAGAAAAGGGAAAGGTTAAAAAATGGAAAATGTGGGAAAAAGACAGGAAACACATACATTTTCACACAGTAGAGATGGGTACACCTTGCCAAATTTGTAATGAAGTCATTCACGCTGTTGCATCCTCTATACAAACAGCAAGTGCCAGTCCTGAGAGAAAAGCAAAGGAATGAATAGGGCTCCAGTAAGGAGTATTAAATTCCAGGATGGACAAGCCCCTGATATCATTCTGGGTTACAAAGACCTCTTTGGAAAGAACTAATGTGGTGTGTTTTCAACGATGCAATCGTATTAAGGGATAATGTTGTAAATAAGACAATTTATATTTTTTGAACTAATTTGGAAAGTTATTACCGCTCTAAATGATCACAGGCACTTCAAAACTTGGCACACACAGTAGTGTTGGAAATGTACTCGCCATATAGTGTGCCAGCAGACGAATACTGATTGTTTTTGTTATCCTTGCTTTTGGGTGCATTGAATGGAAATAACTTTCAAGACCAACCACAGAGATTAGAGATAAACTATTACTTATATCCTGGAATTTATCTGACTTCGATAAAGAAAAAGTAGACTTTCCAGGGGAACAGAAAGTAACAATCTGTATCAAGGAAACTTGGTCTATAGTTGATTTTCATGTTTGAGCCCTGATATGTATTTAATATCCCAGCCATCCACTCTAATTATGGTCATGCAAAAGGTGAAACTACTATTCTACTTTTGACTGATTGTAACTGGAATACCCATCTCAGTCCATAATTTAATAACTATCTTCAGAGCAAGGATTGACTTCTTAATGATTATTGAGGTAAACAGCCACCCCTGTTGCTATTTATTATCTATAAATATCCAGGGCAGCATAATAACTGTATAGTTACTAAGGTATTTGAGCCTATATATTTAACAATAGCTAGAAAGAAGACTACCTTGGTAATTATCACTGGAGACTTTAATGCTAAAGATTCCAAAAAGTCAGTGCAAGCCTTTGGGAACGTTGAAGTGGAATAGGTTTTAAGATCCAGGAGTCCCAGTTCCTATGCAATAATAGAGCAGACAAGAGTGATAATCTTCTCCTGGGTGAGCTAAATTCCTTAGGTGCTATAACCCTAAATGGAAAAGTTGACCCGGATATTCCAGCAAACACAGCTAGACTAGGCCTCAAGGGATCTTCAATCAATTACTATATGATAGTATCTTATATGGTATTTGATCTTGTCCTGGGAATGAAGGTATCAAACACAATGCACAGTGATCATGCCTTCCTGTGAATGGTAATATAAAAGCCTCTTTAAAAAACTGAACTAACACAAGGAACGGGTACTGGTTTAACTGATATCCAAATGAAAAAAATTAGACTAAATTGAAACCCTTGTTATTAAACCTTTCAACAATTTAATCACCTCATTTGACATAGCAACATATGGTTCTCCCTCAGGAGACCCAATTAGTTCTTATGACTCACTCATGTACGTCCTGCTAAACCATAGAAAAGACACCGAAAAGAAACATTTTCATCCCAATAAGCCAGTGAAAAGCATTTTGAAAGTCCAACTGTCAAAGGAGATAAATAAACTTGCACGAAAACAGTTTCTTCAATTTTCAGCAGAGCGTATGAAAATAATTAGTTCTCTGAGGAAAAACAAAAAGCAGTTGTGTAGCTCAAAGGGAAATACAACTTAAACTGAACCATTGCAATCTCCCTCATGTCACACAAAATTATAAATCAAGTTCACTCTGGCAAATTGTAGCCATAATTGCAGTTCAAACATTAAATCCTCAGAAAACTTGACAGAAAGAAGGGTACCCGAGTTTAGTAATCAGTTGTCCTTTTACATTCTTCTCCCAAAGTCATGATCTGATAGTTGGCTTTGTAAACAGAGCAAGAGCTTCTGCTGCTATGGGAACAGATGAAATAACAATCACTGTTTACAAAAGAAATGTCTTACTGTGGGCAAAAATATTGAGGCCACTATTCACCTGTTATTTTTTCTCGCTCTGTCCCAAAATCGTGGTAATAGTCAAAAGGGAGCATCATTGTACTACTTCATAAAAAGGGATGCAAATCAATCCCAAAAAAGAATTGGAAAATAGCTCTGCTAAGCCTGGAAGGAAGATCTTTGCTTGGGGTGTTCTGGAACATTTGGAATCTTGGGTACTAGAGGTGAACATTATTACCCTGGAACAGTCACTCTCTAAAGCTGACCCATCTGTGATGAACAACATCGCAGTATTAGTCCCTCTTAGGCAAATAGGTTGTGAAAAAACAACAAGTTGTATATACTGCCTTCATTGACTTTTCACCTGTGTTTGATCTAGTGGACAGATCCATCTTATGGCTCAAGTTGTTGCTATTGGGTATACCTATTAAATACGTTTACTAATTATCTCTCAATTCCTCAATATGGTGCAAAGTCATGTTAGGAACACTAAAGGTATTTCCCCTGCCCTTCCAATGCACAATGGGTTAAAACATGGATGTCTGATAGCTCCTCTACTATCTGCACTCTATTTGTCTGATTCCCTACAACAATTCCTGCAGCTGATTAACCTTTTCCTTAATTTGGGATCCAAATAACTGTATTCTCCCACATACAGTGATACCATAATCTTGCTTGATTTAATCCTATTGGTTATCCATAGAAACCTGTGAAAATTAGGTAATTATGTTGCAAGTTTTTTTTTTTAATTGCAGAATCAAAGGTTCCTCCATTTAGGGGCAAAAATGGAGGGTTAGTAATATATAATTGGCACATGGGACATGAAAAACTAGAAATTGCAGAGATGTGTGTCTATTTAGCAGATCCTTTTCGAGCATCATGTGCCATGAGATGCACTTCAGCGTTCTAGGGAATAAAGCTTTGGCCCATGCAGGCTTTCAACATTGTCTCTAAAATCAATAGGGAGGTGACATTTTTAACCACTTATTACATGTTCATAAAACAAGATTACTACATACTCTTATCTATGGTCTTGAATGTACTCTTATTTCGAAATGGTCCTTTTTAAATCTATCTGAAAGAAGGATCGTATGAAAATGTTGTAGCCTGATCTCTGCAACACCATTAAAAATTCTTAGACTAGAGTTTGAGCTCCCTAGCTCAATTGTAAAATCACTGGCAAACATAATCAATTGGGGATAGAAACTTATCCACGCAACAGCTTCATCTCTAGGGGCACTCCTCAAAGTGAACCTTTTTATTGGACCTGCTGATAAAATGATTTTTCACAGAAATCTTAAATTTACACTTGAAAGCTTTAGCAGTAATATGGGTCTTCTTAAGTTATGGAGCTCTGAGCAGCTGAGTCAGTTTCCTAAAGCCCAAACTGTTAGCTGAAGCATCTCTTGAGACATACAAAAACTGTGGCAATCTGAACATATATAGATGTTTTACCTCCACTATTCTAATATTTCATTTAGTCAGATCTAACCATATGTCCCCTATTAAATTATCCATGATTTGAAATGTCTGATTCTTTTCCTTCTAATAGGCAATATCCCTCTCAGTTCCGTAACTGGAATGTGGAAAGGTCAACTCTTAGTATCTTGGTAATTTGTGTTTCAAGGGATTTTAGAACATGGCCTTTGAACTCCTTAAAAATGAATGTAATTATTACATCACACCATAAATCGATTCAGTTAATTACTTGTCCCACAAATGAGCAAGTTCGTTTTACAGTGTTTAAATGTTATAGGAGGTTTCTCCTAATATTTAACAATTGTGCATTGTTATGGTTTATTACTTGGAATTTGCTTGTATTATCTAGAGATTTTGTTATGACTATTAATATAGCCTTATTGCCTGCCATAGCTGGCAACAGCAGCCATTAAAGGCCCACTCCAGCTTTAAAGGCCTGATCTGAAGGCAGGGGGCCTTTAATGGCCTGGTATAGCCCAGCAATGGTGGGCTATAAGGCTATTTGAACATTCCGCCCCAGCAGAATGTCCTAATTACAGAAACAAAGGTGGGCCGTGGTCACTAAGATGGACGATCAGTCACACTAAAGCAGTACGCCTGACCCAACATCTGCATACTTAATAATCCTCCCTGCCCAGTGAACCCCAAACCGCCTGACAGTCCACTGCATTCTGGAGAAAAGCAGAGACCTAAATACATCAGACTGGGGATGTGACAGATGGCAACGGAACCTGCCTGGGAGTGACATGCTTATCTTGCACAAGAGGGACCGGCACAGAGTGGTCTCTAAGTCAATGCCTCTGATCCAGCTCCTGACAGACCTGGCTTCTGGTCACAAGAGGAGGGGGCCTGGCTCCTCCCAAGATGGAAGAGGCCTAGCCCGTAGAGACCATCTGTGGCACCACACTGTGGTCACACACTCAAGTTATGCCTACTTGCCGAGGCCCGAGGCCCGGGGCTGGAAAGCTGTAGCAGGCCTACCCTGACCCTGGAAACTGCCTGTGGACTCACTCTCTGCTGCCTGAGTGGTTTGGCAATCTTTCTGTGTGATTGCCATGGCGGCATTAACTGTAGGCTGAGTCTTGGAGCCGCAGCAGTTTGGTGATTGTGAATTAGGCTCCCAAAGCCCAAAGACAACATTGCACCCACTCCCCCCCCAGTGCTGGAACATTGATTTGGGCCAGCGACGGGTCCCTGGATTGAGGGAATTGAGCCTGAGGTCCCGGGGAAATTGTGTCCCCCCTTTTTCTCCCCTCAAGTGAGGACAAATCATAAGACAGGGGATGGCTGAAGCAGCACCACTGCTGACAACTAGTGTGACAGCCCACTGGAATTGGTGAGGAGAGGAGACCAGGGTGCGAGGCCCCAAGGGTGCCGACAGGCAAGATGCAGAGATCATCAGGTGAGAGGGAAAGAATGCCCCAATGGAGATTGACCTACTGTGATGATTGCCCCCCGGCAGACGGTGGCTGGGATTTTGACCCCATCCCTTATTGCCTTCTGACACTTGCTTTCCCCCCTCGTGGCCTTGCTGGATCATCAGTGGGGGCCCTACCACTGAGGGGCTGCTGTTTGCCCTTATTTTTGAGAACCGAGGAAGTGAAGTGTGCCCTGTGCCCGTCGCCCCTATGACAGCATACTTCCTGTTGCCCCAATCTGGAGACGTGCCCCCCCACTGATTAAGATGCACAACTGCTAGGCAAGATACTGCTGCTGACCCAGGGCATCAACAATACTCTTGTGTGTTGTGATGATCCAAGAAAAGAAAGCATGCACCGAGCAACAAACCCCCATGGACTAGCTTGCAGCCATATTAGTTCAATGAGGTGCCCTCAGGAAGCTGAGACAGATGAATTGCAGGGACCATCAGGTCCCACGGGATTGCAAATCCTGCCAGACATTAAGGCATCTAGCATTGCGGTACAAGCCAAAATTGAGTCTACAGCACTCAATGTGAAGCTGTTGCGCACTGATATCCGGAAAGTGACGAAAAGGACAGATGCAATGAAGAGACACGTTCGTGGACACCAGACAGAAATGTAGGTTCTCAAAGCCAAGGGGACAGCATTAGAAGCTCAGACGTGGAAGCTGGAACTAAGGGCAGAATATGCAGAAGAAAGGGCCCGCAGATGCAATTTGTGCTTCATGGGGTTCCCAGAAAAAGCTGAAGGCTCCATGACAGAGGCGTTCCTGGTGGAATGGATCAGAGCACAGCTCCTGGACATTGGATTACCCCAATATTTTGTGGTGGAAACAGCCCACTGATTGCTTCCTCCCAGCCTTAACCAGGGGGTGTACTCCAAGGACAATAATCGCAAAGTTACTGAATACGGAGACCATGATGCCATTTTATAGTGAATGCACTAAAGGGGTGATCCCACCTTTGATAACCATGGGATTAAGATTTTGCCAAATGACACACGGACAGTCCAACAACAACAGCACACCTTTGGTGAGGTCAGACAGAAGCTGGGGGCAATGGGCCCCCAATATATGCTTCATTATCCAGCCCAGCTAAAAGTTTTGCATGATGGTCACTTGCACTTCTTTACGACACCAGACGATATCCCGGACTGGCTGGAGGTCCACTGTGTGGGGGCCATATTGGGCCAAGGGGTGCCAGAGGCAGACCCAGAGGAAACCAAAGGGCAGAACCAGGATCCAGAAGAGAAGCAGATGACGGCAGCACTATGGACCCAGGACCAGATTAGGGGGCATATTTATACTCTGTTTGCGCTGAATGTGCATACAAAATTGACGCACATTCGGCGCAAACCGTGCACCATGTTTAAACTTTGATCCGAGCCTGCGGACGTCAAAATTCCTCTGTGTGCGTCATTTTTTTGGATGTGGGAAACTGCCTTGAGTTAATGACATGCAGGGTAGGTGTTTCCGCCCAAAAAATGACTTTAAGGCCTGTGCGCCTTATTTATACTCCAGCGTCATTTTGACGCACGGGTGGGGGCAGGCCTTAAAAAACGGCACCCAGCCTGCTGTGCGTCATATTTTAACGCCTGGGTGAGGGCAGGCGTTAAGGGACCTGTGGGCTCATGTCCATGGTCTCTGACCATGGAAGCAATCCACAGGTGCCCTTACCTGCCCCCAGAGACATCACCTGCCACCCCCACCCACCCCTGGAGGACACCCATGGATGGGGGGACCCATCCCAGGTAAGTATAGGTAAGTTCAGGTAAGTATTTTTTGTAATTTTTTTAAGTGGCATAGGGGGGCCTAATTTGGGCCCCCCTCCATGCCACTGTGTCCAGTGACCATGCCCAGGGGACAGAAGTTGGGTAAAGGGGCATGACTCCTGTCTTTGCTAAGACAGTCATTTTTTGACGCACAACCCCCATTTTCCCCTACGCTGGCACTGCCTAGTTTGAGTCATTTGTTTTTACTCAGACCAGTCCGCAGCGCCAGCTAACGTCATTCCATAAATAAGGCGCCTGCATGTTGCGTAGGAATGGCGTTAGCCGCAGTAAAATGGCGCATACCAGCGCCGGCGCAGCTGATAAAATACAAAAAAAACTCTCCATGATATACAGACATCACAACTAGCTGGGAAAGAAGCTACTGATGGAACTGTCAACTTCGACCAACCTCCCAAAACTCTTAATGGGGGGGCATAGAACTCCGATGGGCAACCCCCCTTATAGTATTCATAATACAGAGGCCTAGGAAAGGGTGGTAACACACATATTAAAGCATGCACCGTATGACACCCTTTTTGTGTTTGAGGGACTCCATGGATGTAACGCCATGGCTAGAGGGTGGCTGTCAGAGTGCGAGCGATGTTTATTTGAAGAACTCATTTCTAATGCTCGACATAATTGAGGACCTATTCAGGATTTCTGCAGTATACCCGTATATCGCACACGGCCCGCAATGTATGGCATAGTTACCCTGATGACCCGGAGGAATACCCGATGCTAAAGATTTTACTGGATCTGGGTTCACATTGGAGCCTTATTTTCTGACTCTATGCAGCCCTGAAGTGTGACAGGCAGATTGCTATATCTAAGTCCCCCTTCGGTGGGATGAAGAATTCGATACCCCACTCACAGATAGCGAGTGGAAGCGGGACAGGGGAAAGATGCGGGAGGCTGAAAGCAATGCCAGATTCAAACTGATGCAATTCTACTTCCTCCGTGGAGTGTATCTGACCCAATAGAGACTTAGCAAGATCTACGAAGTGCATTCAGTTGTCTAACGTGTGGCAAGTCTCCTGCCAGATTTAACCATGTTCTGTGACGTTGCAGGATATTACATTCATATTGGACCCAAGTCACTTGCTCAGTGACTTGGATAGTTGGGACCCATCTGGTCAAGACAATTTGACATTGCCTTCTGGGTCTTCTACCTCTCCCTAAGGAAGGGGAAAAATAAGTTACAGATACCCTCTTCTTGGCCCGGTACTCGCTAGATCAAATATATTGCCATTAATTTGGCACAGGCAGTGCCCCAACTCATGACAGGGTGCAGACGGATGGACCTTAAACGGGCCCCAATTTGCCATTCATTTGGCAGGGGCACTGCCCCGACTCATAACACATAGCAGACGGATGTACCAAAATGGGAAGTGGTGGAGGAGGTACACCTCTTGAGCATCTACATGGATGAAAATGAGGAGGGGGACCTTGAGAGATGGAAAAAGATGGTGGTCTGGGTGGCAAAGGACTGGGAGGAAGAAATGGGGACCTAACCTGAGGGATCACCTGAATCTGCACAAACTCCTTCCCAACCCTGCAAAGATGATATGCACGCTGGCTGGATCATCGGGCAAAATACACCCCTCCATGCTAAATGTGACATAAGCAGAACGAATGGTGAGATGTGACCCGGAGCAAGTGTTAGGATTGAGCCATGTTCCCCAATTTTGGACCCCTAGGATCCCTCTATTTGCCATCAACCCCCAGCCCCCTGAGGAGTTACAGGACTCTTCTGCATAGATCACCTTGAGTATGGAAGTTCCTCTCCCTCTAACCTCACTGCTCCGGGACTAGGTTCTTACCATTATTTGTTGAATGCAAACACCACTGTTGGCGGAGTAAAGTAGCCACTGCAATGATACAGCAAAATGTTCTCTTTTTTCATGATTGAATTAAAACATATTTTAAAAAATAAACACAATTATAGAAACAAAGGCATTGGCTCTCTAGTGGGTTGAAATTCCCGAAGCTCCAATGCCTTTCATTCACAGCGGTTGCTGTGATTGTTCAACATCTAACAGTGCAGGCTTAACCATGGTTGTTAGCTGTTGAAAATTCACAGACGAACTGTGAAGGGGGACTAAAGTCAGCCTCTGGTGTTCACTTGGCTCTGCTAAACTACTTTTTTTGTTCAACAGTCCGAGAAAGATCCTGAAAGTGAGCAGCATTTCTCCTCCTTCCTCTGAAGCTCAAGTGACACTGAGTTAGGGAGGCAGAAGGCTCCGGTGTGTCCTGCAGCACATTTTCTGCCTTTCCTTTTCCTCAGCCTACTCCATGTATTTTGGAAAGACAGGGGAAAGAGAAATGCAGAGGTTGTTTATTAGTACATTGAAATGTTGAGAGCAGCAGGCCTATACCAGTTTATAGAGGCCGCTGCTGCTCCTTTGTCTTCAATGGAGCTATCAACATTCCAATGTTCTGATGTGGTATATAACCTCTGTTGAGGTCTATATCAATTCTTAATAAAGGAAATATGTATGCACTATTGCCTTGACACCATACATTGATAGCCTTGAGATGCTCCTGTTTAGTTGTCTTTATGTTCTACAGATTCCTTATTTTGCTTGCACATTTCCTTTCACTGACAGCTACACAGTATTATGTGACGCTCCTGCACAGGAGATGGCATCTCTATTGCACAATGGGTCCCTTATGACTTGATATCTGATAATGGTTCTAGTGTTTCTTATAAACATCTTGGTCAGCTGTGTCAGTCCTAGTTAGCCTTCTGAATTATTTTCAATATATCACAAGTATTTCCAATCAATCAATCCTGGAGGTCCAATCTGTCATGATTCTGAATGTCTGAGGTTACAGTCTTGGTGCCCATCATTCAAGTTCATGTTTGCACTGAACAGTGCAATGATGGTTGATTCCTTTGGCTACATTTGATCCTGAGCTGTGGCATTGTCAGGCCGCACACTTGCGTATCACACGTTCTTCAACTGGCATCTGCTCTTTGGCTGAGTTATCACGTTGGCAAAGGTATTTGCCATCTTTCAGTCATGGGAACATCTGTTTCCCTTGTGAAGAAAACATGTTATAGAGATGTGAGCTGTTGAAGGTTAGTTCACACTTTTGGCTTATAAATACAAGTTCCAGGAAGGACGTATCCCAGATTAGAACTGGCGTATGCAATCAGGCATAGCATCACATATTCATCCCTCACTATCCTTTTCATTTATTTATTTAGTATTTCTATAGTGTGCTAGAACCTTTGGGTTCGTTACATTGAACACTAAGCACAACATTGAGCAAATTCAAAAATTCATGTACCCTACTCTTAATTTTCTGTATTTAGAGGGTAGTACGTCTCATATTTCAGTTTCATGCACACCATTTCAGCGTCTTATGGAGCATTAGCAACACCATCAAACACCTGTTCATTTGCGGTATACAGTTCAGTCGTGCCAGGTCAGAGGACTTCATGTGTTTCTCACCGACTAGTTTTTAATTATCTTTTCGCAAGTGTCCGCTAATTGGTAAACATATTGTATTCTGCACCTAAAGCTTATGGCGTGCAGGAATGCATGTATATTTCACCTAAACTTTTAGTCCCGCCAGCTTGTTTCATTTTGCCCTGTTCATAGTGCAGGAGCACACATGTTGTCACTCCCCATCGCAATTTAGCATCAACAGTTTTTCGTGTGCAGTTACCAATGTATGTTCTCTCCACTTTTGGATTACATGGTCACTATTCACAATCTATATTAAATCGCCGTCTCTAAACGAGGGACTCGCTACAAATATTCTTTCTTTTCTACTTCACCATGTAGTTATAGGGTAGTAAAAAACACCTCTCTGAACATCAGAATTCACTCTCTGGTCAGTAACCCCCTAAGGCTTTAGTATGAAACAGATGATTCAATTTCTGCTCGAATGGTCACTAGTAATTATTATTTTTAATATATTTTTGGCCAATTAAGCTGCAGTAACATGTCTCTTTCCTTCGGTTTACCACAGACCGATTAAAAGTTATTACATTCTCCCTCTACCAATTTGGAGCACACTTTAATGCTCACTGGCCAGTAAACCTTTCCGTTTCCCACACTGCACCCACTCTATCTTCTTCTATAACTAGACACTCCCTTATAAGTCTCACCCTCTTCTACGTCCTGGATTTTCAATGTTTAGTGTTCAGATAAAGAGGCTGGTACTGATGAAGCAGAAAATGAAGGTTTTGATTTATTAACGCATAAACGTAGTGTGAAACAATCATGTGTGATATTAACCGAACTAATAAAGATTGTACGGGGACAAAATGTGCCCTCAGAGTAGTTTGCCATCATTTATACGCGTGCTTTATATAACGTGGTGTGGTAGAATTGTGCTAATCCGACATAATCATAAACGTGTGCTACGATTTGCTTGTTTGAAACGTTTTAGCTTAGCATTACTTTAGCGGAGGCTTTGGCCTAGTTGCCTGGTCTCACGGTTTAGATGTTCGTATTTTTCCACTGTGCTATTAAACGTGTATTTCTGCTTGAAGCTGTACTTTTCCACAGAAACTGTTCACATGCTTATCTTAAAGTTAGTGCCAGCATGGCATATTTTCTCTTTAATTCAAGGTCGACTTGCAGGTGCGGACAATGGAGGCTCTGAGAGTAAGCTAATCGAGAGACAATGTTGCAAATTACGTACCCATCTCCAAGGATAATGTATGCTTAAGTAAAAGCTTGAGAACTGTCGTTTTTGATTGGTCAATTTGAAGCTAACCTATGAACCCACCAATGGAGACCCTACTGGACTTGAACTGTTGTCTATAAAACCCAGGTGCACGAGAGGAAAGCTCTCTCTCTCTCTATCTTCGGACATCCCGCCATTTTGACTTCGTAGCTACTATGACCCATTTTGCTGCGACGCCATTTTGAGAGACTTTGATGCTTTCTCTAGTCGAGAGAAAGAGACTTTAATGATTCTTGCCCTAGAGACTTTAACTTTGATTTGTCCCTTTACATGAAGTAGTAGTTTTACCTTGCCGCCGTGAGGCAATTGCCCCGTCCACCCCTGCCCCTTTGTCCCGTCCCCATGCTGATTGAGAAACGGTACCTGTGAGACGAAGACTTCATTGATTGCTGATCGGAATTGGTAATTATGAAAGGAAATTGTAAAATTGCATTGTGTTTCTTTTAGGTAACCAACTGCTGATTTTGATAAGGACCCTAGCTAGGAGTTTTTTAAATTGATGTTGCTAAATTGTTTTTGCATGAAGTCCCACATGCTGATGCTAATTTGAGGTTAGACGAGGATTCCATATGCGCACGATGCAATTTGAGATCTTGTTATGCTGACTAAATGTACGCAATTAGTTCATTACAGATTATCGTATTAGTGCTTTGCATTGCCATTATCGAATGCCTTGTGATTCAAATGCTACATAGATTACACTTGTTTCGACGATATGGACAGCTATTAATGTTCATTTATGTTTATCATTTGGTGTTGAGACACATCTATATCGTGCTAGCTTTGTTAATATAGGGAAATAAATTCACTAACTTTGCAATAAACTGGTGTGGTTATTCCTGACTGAAAGGTCAGGGTTCGCCGAAATGTATTCTGGATTAATTGTTAAGTGTTATGTTGTTCAAGGTGTTGCTTATGTTCGTTATTGATTATTGATCTAATGAGGTTGATTGATTAAGAGTACAGAGAGTTCCCACTAAGTCAAAAGATTCATCGACCTAAAGAGCGTCCGAACGCAGGTAAATTGTTACCACGTTCCGCTCTATCAGTAGATGGTAGCAGAGGACGGCTACGTCTTTTGGGACCCTGTACTATTAAAGTACATGGTGTCGGATTAGCGGTTACGCATTTTGAGGCCTCATTCGAGAAGTTGAATTAGATTTTCTTGGATAAAACTGATTGACAGAATGATGATGGGCTAGGTCCACCGCGACTTTCCCGGGATCTCAAAGCTTGCGAATGGAGAGAAAGGAGATGTGGAAACAGCGTTGGCAGTATTAGTGATGGTATGAATGAAGTTAGGGTTTTGCGCTTGCACAGCTTATTGCCGCAGGGTGTGTGAAAAGGTTGCGAGGATTTTTTTTAAGGATAGCGGAGGTGCGACTCCGAGTGTAGAAGTAGAGAAGTCGTCGAACTTCATAGAGATAGCGGAGGTGCGGCTCCGAGTGCGAGAGTAGGGAAGTCGTCGAACTTCATGTGCGTCTGGCGCTTTGTGCATAAAAAGGTCCACGTGGTTGTTGTTGTTGAGACGGGCCCTGCGAGGTCAAGAGACTCCGGAGTATGTTGATCCATGTTGTGGTCTGGGCGGTTTAGTAGGTTGATCGGGCGTGGTCAACGAGTGGGTACGTGTGTTAGGGAGTGATAGAAACTTCGACTTCGGGCTTTGACAAGATTCTAAGTGCACTAGAACAGATCATTGACAAGTTGAGAGTAGGTCTGCAGGTCAGATTTGCTTGCGAATGTGGGGACTGAGAAAGACCGAATAGCGGCCGAGGCTGGTGAAAGAGATCGAATAGTGGCCGAGGTTAGTGAAAAGTCCCTAAGGTCCTGAAGCGATTATGTTACCCTTCCTGTAGTAAACCGACAGATCTGTTTTAGTTTTTGGTAGCTCGCGATACATGCAAAAAAAATAAAAATTGTTACGGGAGGAACTGAGTGAAGGAGGACTAGCCGCAAGGCTTTGTCAGCCGCAGTGTGTGTGAGTGTGACGTCACTAAGAGCCGCGCTGAGATAGGTTGGTCGGAGAGAAGGGTCGCGCACGGATTGGACGCAGTCCGTGGGACTCGATTGGAAGGGGAAAGGCAGGTGAAGAGTATTCCGGGAATTAAAGTCACCTATTGATTACAAATTTTGTGGAATAACAGTGACCTATTGATTATAAACTTTGTGAATTAAAAGACGAGAAAATGAAATTCCTTAAAGCATTCAGGAGCGCGATGAAGGGAGAGTCATACATTAAAGCGAGCGTAGGAGAGGAAACGCCGCCCGAGGGTACACCAGCTTACATTGTAATGGAGGAAAAGGGGGTAGCTCCGTGCCTTTGGCTAAAGCAATGGCACAAGTGGACAGAGAAACATGGGAGCGTAGCATTCCCGATACATGGGACATTCAATATAAGGGTCCTAGAGAATTTGAGATTTACGATGTATGACATGAAGGTGCCTCCAAGGCCAGCACAGTTTGAAGCTCTAGCAATCTGGGAACTCATGGCTAGACAGCAACAGAAGAACAAGTTTGAAACAAGGATGAGGAAAGTAGAAAAGACACTAGCGGATGCTAGGTGGGATAATGCGCAGAAGGTGTGGAGGTCAGATGTATTGCAGGGAATAAAATTGTTCCCCGCAATTACTAAAGATGAAGAGGAGGCAGGTAAGAAAGCTACCTGTAAGACAGACAGGAAATGTTCCAAGGATAGAGAGAACGAGGAAAAGCTGAGAAGAGAAGAGGAGTTAGAGGATGAGGAGTTGATAATGCAATTGCTGAATGACCGTCCACCACCTTATGCAGAGAATGGACAAGTTCCAAGTACCAGTTCTGCCCCTCCGGCATCGGTACAGAACAGTGAAACGCAGAATCCAGGAGCACCATCGGGATCTAAGGATCCGAGTTTACTGCTCACCCCGCAGATACCGCAGGTCAGGAGAATGTATCCAGATGTGCCCGTGTTGAAACCAGCAGAACATTATCAGCCGCAGATGCCAGGGTACTACAGCAGTGATAACAGTGGAGGAATGATTCTAGATCCGACCGTAAGGGGCGTACAGAATGGTTACAACCCAACAATGGCACAAGCTGAATCAACTCAGTTTATGATGCCTCAAAAGCAGATGCAGGGAGGAAATGTTCATGCTCAAATGACGGGGAGTCAGATGGGCATGCCGGCAATGATGGCCCATAATATGGGGATGAACATGCCTCAGAATATGGGAAATGGACAGAATCCAGATGCAATATCACTGCCCATTACCGTAGGTCCAGTGGTACCTTTGTATAGTCAGCCTAACTTAGGTATGAGCAGTCAGGGACCAATGCTGCAGAATGGGACAGAAAGAAGGTGCATAGAAAACACTCCAGGGATAACTCCGATAGCGACTCAGCCAACTGGGTCTGGGTCCTTGATGGAGTTTAGTCCCGTATGCGCTCAGTCAACACTGGTGAGGTCGAGCCCCCCACTGATAATACCATTAACATCAAACACTGAAAAGTTGCCGCAACCATCAATGGCAGTCGATGTGAATGCTACACTGATGGGGGTAAATGCGCAACAGCTGACACAGTGGTTCAACAGTTTAAATTCCACACAAAGTTCAGACAGTGGGAAAGGAGACGATTACTTGAGCAGGATGAGGCTGAACATGGAAGCACAAGAATTGGTGGAAGGGAATATGGGTGTGAACAGGTTAGAATCCTACACGGAAGAGGAATTGAGGTATCTATGTCCAAAGATCACGAAAGAGGTAAACAAGGTACATAAAAGTTTGCAGGAAGTAGCAGACAGGAACGGGATTGACATAGGCAAGACGAAACACTTGAGCAGGAGCTATAGGTTGGATTTTGGGACCACAGATTTTGAACACATGAGATCAGCAGGCATGAAGGCACACCTTAGAGAATTGTTGCAGAGTGCCCAAGTGTGGAGGTGCTTAGACAAGTGGGAAAGCAGATGGGTAAAGAGGAAGGATAAGAGGAGGGACAGTGCCACAGAGCACAATGAGAAAAGACCGCAGAGCAGCGAGACCGTAACCATGTTACCAATGAGGGAGACAGCAGGGGGAAAATTAGTACATGTACCATGGCACAGGAGCGATATTCAGTCTTTTACGAATGATTTTCCCAAACTGAGGGAGAAGCCGATCGAATGGTATCAACAGACTGATAGGTTTGTGAAGCTTGCCAAATGTCTATGGGAAGACCTGAACACTTTATTCGAGATTGTGGTTCCGGCAGATTTGTGGGAGGATTGCAAAAGAGCTGTAGGTTGGCCGACAAGTGAACCAGAGAGAGACAGAGAGACGGGTGCACCATCACCTATGGTGATGTGTCTGTACTATAAGGTGATTGAGCATTTGAAGACGAAGGTTGCCGCGAAAAATGTGGATTGGCAGAAAATTGATCGAACTGCCCAAGAGGCTAAAGAATCGATTCATAGTTACTATGAGAGGTTGTTGAAGGCGTTCAAGAATTACAGTGGCACGGAAGCAATTGAGGCGAAAGATATGCTTCATTTTGTGTTCAGATTTGTGGAAGGGCTGAAACCAGAGATAAGTCAGATGATAAAATCGCATTTGATCTGCTGGCAGTCGAAACCGATTGATGAAGTCTTGACTTATGCGAAATACTGTAGCGACGAAATTGAGGTGAAAGAGAAAAGGCTGAAAGAGAAGGTGATGATGATGCAGCTTAAGGCGGCTCAGACAGGCTTGCAAGGTCTGCAAGGACTGCAAGGGTTGCCAGGGATGCAAGGGTTCCAACAGCAGGTACCGCAACAGCAGCCGCAGTTGCAGGGAAACATGGCGTTTCAGCAACAGCAGTCGCAGTTGCAAGGAAACATGGCATTTCAGCCACAGGCCAGAGGCAGAGGTAGAGGAGGTTTTGTGAATAATGGTCCGGATTTGAACACTGTTGTGACAGGTGTGCAGGCAATGAAGAAAGTGATGCCGTGTCACGTGTGCGGAAACGTAGGTCATTGGAAACGCGAGTGCCCGATGGTGGTGCAGGAAGGTGCAGGTGCAGGTGTAGGTGTTGGTCAGCAAAACAATGATGTCAATGCATTTCAGACAATGAGAGGACCGAAAATGAGAGGTCTAAACCCAAATTTTCAGACCATAAATGAATTGCAGGGATTACAACCTATGCAGCCGCAGCAGATGCAGATGCCCCGTGTGCAGATGACGCAGATGCAGCCGATGCAACAGCAGTTACCTTTGGTACCTAATCAGCAAATGCAAATACCTTTGGCACCAATGAGTCAGCAGCAAGTGATGGTTCCTCCACAGGTAACGGGTCAGGTAATGAGTACGAACGGCACAGTACAACAGTTCCCATTACACAGTGAGAGTGGAATAAACAACGTATGGGAGAGTGAAAGTTCAGGAGAAGAAGGAGACTGTGTGCTTGCGGCATCCCTAGAAGTTGATAAAAGGGGTCCGTACGTAGAGGGAAGAGTAATGGGTCATCGTGTCTCATTCTTGGTTGACACGGGAGCCACACGTTCAACTGTTAAGAGCAGTGAAGTACCAAATTTGCCACTCTCAGGGAGGACAGTTCAAGTGGTGGGAGTAGCAAACAGGCATCTGACGAACCCAATAACAGATCCGGTACCAGTCAACATTGGTAACTATCAAGGGGTACATCAGTTTGTGGTGTGTGACTCAAGCCCGATAGCACTGTTAGGAAGAGACCTATTGTGTAAATTGGGTTGCTCGATCATGTGTTCAAACGAAGGAATAACAATAGAGACGAGCAATGATGGGGAAGACGAGGACAGTGTAGAGGGGGATGAGATAGAAACAGTCGACGAAGAGTATCCTCTGATTTGTCTTTTACCAATGATAACTGGAGAAGATATCCCAGCAGAATTACGGGAGACAGTCGGAAAGGAAGTGTGGGACATGACAGGGAAAGAGGTGGGATTGATGAAAGGAGTGGAACCAGTAAAAGTGATGGTAAAGCCCAATGCGATCTTTCCCCAGACCCCACAATACCACATGCCACAAGATACCCTCATGAAAGTTGCCCAACTTATTGACGAATTCGTGAAGCAGGGAGTACTGAAAGAAGTATTAAGCAGCCCATGTAATTCACCGATAATGGGACTAATAAAGCCAAGTGGGAAAGTCCGACTTGTACAGGATTTGAGAAAAATAAATGACATCATAATCAAGTGCTGCCCTGTCGTACCGAATCCAGCTGTGATAATGTTTCAGATCCCTTGTGAAGCTGAGTGGTTCTCAGTCATCGATTTGTCACAAGCATTCTTTTCTGTGCCTCTTCATGAGGACAGCCAATTTCTCTTTTGTTTCAAATTCCTAGACAGAGTGTACAGTTGGTGTCGAATTCCTCAGGGGTTTTCTGAGTCACCGTCGATATTCAATCAAGTCCTAAAGAAAGATTTGGAAGAGTTAGAGTTGCCATTCGAGTCAACCCTAGTACAGTACATTGATGACTTACTGGTTGCATCAAAGACAGAAAATGGCTGCACAGCTGATACCATTGCTCTGTTGAACCATTTGGGAGGGAATGGACACAAGGTGTCTCCTTCCAAACTGCAGTTCTGTCAGAAGAAAGTGAAATACTTGGGTCACCAAATAGAAAAAGGGTCACGGAAAATAATGAAGGAAAGAATTACAAGTGTACTTCAAATGAGTCCACCAAAGACAAGGAAGGAGGTGAGGAAGTTTTTGGGAATGGTGGGATACTGTCGCCAGTGGATTCCCAACTTCTCGTCTCTAGCGAAGCCTTTGCTGAAATTGACCCAGAAGGATGCCCTGGATCAGATCGAACTGAAAGGGGATGAGATGGATGCTTTTGTTGAATTAAAGGAGTGCATGTGTAGGGCTCCAGCTTTAGGTATGCCTGATTACACGAAGCCTTTCACATTGTTTTGCCATGAACGTGATGCATGCTCTTTGTCTGTCTTGACTCAAGCCCATGGTGGCGTAAACAGACCAGTAGCGTATTTTTCAGCTACTTTGGATCCGGTTGCAGCAGCACTCCCAGGGTGTTTGCGCGCCGTAGCAGCAGTTGGTATCAGCCTCACTCAGAGTGAAGGAATAGTGATGGGACACCCAGTAACAGTCATGGTCCCTCACTCAGTTGAGATACTTTTGACCCGCTCCCGAACGCAGCACATGACTGGAGCAAGACTCACAAGGTATGAAACGACTATTCTGGGCTCACCGAATGTGCAGCTGAAAAGGTGCACCACGTTGAATCCAGCTACCTTGCTTCCTGGAGAAAATGCTGAAATTGAGAACGCTGAGGACGTCGAGCATGACTGCCTTCAGGTGACTGAATTTTGCACAAAACCCCGACCGGACATCAAGGATACAAAACTTGATGAAAATGACCAAATTCTTTTTGTTGATGGTTCATGTCTAAGAGATGGGGTGGGAATTTTGAAAGCAGGATATGCTGTATGTACTGTGACAGGGGTCTTGGAAGCGGGATGGCTCCAAGGAGTCTATTCTGCACAAGTAGCAGAACTTGTAGCCCTTACTAGAGCATGTCAATTGTCTGCATTGATGAAAGTCACCATTTACACTGATAGCCAATACGGGTTTGGGATTGTGCATGACTTTGGACAACTATGGTCACAGAGAGGTTTCCTGACTTCTTCAGGATCCCCAGTGAAAAATGGGGAGAGAATAAGGGAGTTGTTACATGCCATTCAAGTGCCAGCTGAAGTTGCAGTGGTAAAGTGCAGTGCTCACACGAAAGGACAGGACTATGTGTCTCTGGGAAACGCCTATGCAGATCAAGTCGCAAGATTTTGTGCCTTGAACTGTATATTGTTAAGGGATGATTGGAATACAATAAGTGAACCAGAACTCGAACCAGCTGAAGCATTTGCCTTGAAGGTCGTAGATACAATAGAAGAACTAAAAGCACTACAAAGTAATGTCAGGGAGGATGAAAGAGATTCCTGGATTAAATCACAATGTATAAAGAGACAAGACGAGCTATGGGTTTCACATGAGGGAAAATTTGTTTTGCCAAATAGTCTCTTATCACAGCTTGCGCGGTTCTATCATGGGCAAGCTCACCTAGGGAGAGATGCCATGATAAGATTGTTCAAAACTGATTGGTTTATCCCCAGATTTCGTCAAGCTGCAGAAGCAGTTTGCCATCGATGTGTCACTTGCCAGCAGATGAACCCAGGAAAGGGGACAGTTGTGAACGCGAGTCACATTGGTAGGGCAAGCGGTCCTTTTAGCCGTATGCAGATGGACTTCATTGAGATGCCTGTACATGGAGGTTTAAGATATGTGTTGGTGGTTGTGTGTATTTTTAGTCACTGGATTGAGGCATACCCCACACGTAGAAACGACAGCCTTACAGTTGCCAAGCTATTATTGAGGGAGTTAATACCACGTTTCGGATTCCCGATCTCTTTAGAATCAGATAGGGGAAGTCACTTCAATAACGAGGTGATGAAGTTACTTTGCGAAGCACTGAACATTGAGCAAAAGCTGCACTGTAGCTATCGCCCTGAGGCATCAGGACTGGTGGAGCAGATGAATGGTACGCTGAAGTCGAGAATGGCAAAAATATGTGCATCAACAAATTTGAAATGGCCTGACGCATTGCCCTTAGTGCTAATGTCAATGAGAAACACTCCGGATAGAAAAACTGGATTGTCTCCACACGAAATTCTCATGGGCAGGGCTATGAGACTTCCTGCAGTTCCCGCAAACATGCTTTTGAATATTACAGATGATATGGTGTTAGACTACTGCAAAGGTCTGGCTGACGTGGTTCGCTCTTTCTCTCACCAGGTGGAAGCGACCACCTTGCCACCGATCCAAGGTCCAGGACACGCACTGAAAGCAGGTGACTGGGTCGTGATAAAGAAGCACGTGAGGAAGTCATGTTTGGAACCCCGTTGGAAAGGCCCTTTCCAAGTGATCCTGACGACAACTACCGCTGTGAAGTGCGCGGGGGTTCCCAACTGGATTCACGCCAGTCATACAAAGAAGGTGTTGTGTCCCACAGATGAGGAAGTTGAAGCGCTGAAACTACCAGTGCCTGATAAAACGGTGCCGAGTGCTGGGACAGAACAAAAGCGAACTGAAAGCGAACAAGCAACAGCATGAGAAAAAGAGATATTATTGGAGAACGAAGAGTCCGACTCACTTGGGGAAGACCAAGGAGAAAGTTCAGACAGCGACGACGAAGCTGCAGGTGACAAAGAGCCTGAAGAAGCTGAGGGTAGCAAAAAGCCTGAAGCAGCTGAAGGTGACAAAGAACCTGAAGCAGCTGAAAGTGATACAGAGCCTGAAGAAAGTAACGGTGACGAAGGGCTCGAAGAGAGTGAGAAAGCAGGAGAGCCTGAGCAGAAGGGGGCTTTCCCAGAAACAGACGATACAGAAAAGGAAAAAGAGAACGTGACCGATTCCCCTGAAGGGGGGGACAAAGAAGAGCAGAACGAGAGAGTTCAAACCTCTACAGAAAAGATCGCAGGTCCATCAAACGGACACGGTGCAAAAAGAAGACTAAGTATCTCACCGATAAAAGAAAAGGGTAAAGAAGGTTTGAACGAGGGAGGAAGGCCAAAGGTGAAAGAGAAAAGAAAGGAAGTGACTGTCGTGGAACAATCGTCAAGTGAAGAAAAAGACTTGGCGAAGGAGGAGAGTGCCAGCGAAGCAGAATAGAAAAGAGAAGCAAAATTGAAAAGGAAAAGGATACCAAACAGGAGGTATTCCGGTCCTGAATGGGCATATGCGGTAAACGATGATTGGACTGATGAGTTTGTATCTCTAAGCATCGAGAACGAAGAAGAAGAAGAGATACCAATAGAAAAGAAAAGTTTCATAGACTCTGTTGATTGAAACGGTAGTAAATGGTATTGCTTGCTGCAATATAACGTGAGACAAACAACCAGCTGAGACATTGCTAAACCGAATTGAGACAAATGCTGCTAACCGATAAGTGACTGGCCTTTTGAAGAAGACGGTGTGAACATTGTGCTCGTTCAGCTTTGTAACTGAATTGCTAAGTAGTTTCATTTATAAGTGCTTCTAGCTCTCTGATTCTATACAGATAATGCCTAGATACGCTATGCAAAACAATAGAAAGAAATATTGTAAATACGTGTGTATAGGCTTGGTACTAACATGTGTACTAATAATAATGGCAATTGTGTTTGGAATGCATGGAAAGGGTGAGAATAAGACTATTGCTGCTTCTACTATTGTTCCTGTTACTGTCACTGAACTAACACCATTGAAAAGACTAGCACTGGATGAGAGGCTCTTGCACGATAAGAAAGAGCTTTCGTATAACGTTTTCTATCGCTTATTAACAGAGTATGTTGAGACTATGGATGCGAAAGATTGTTATGTGTGTACCCAGATACCGACATCAGTAAAGGAAGGGGTGACTTATCACCACATGCCTCTTACATATGGGATTACATGTAGTATAGTAATGTCTAGGTTTTATGGTCAAAATAACATACAGTATTTTTACTCGAATTATGATGTTACATTTGCTTATGTTCCTATAATAGCACAGCTAAGCCAGACTGCAAAATATTGGGATTATAAAATTATGGGGGAATTTTTCGAGCCAATGCAACCTTTTGAAACGGCTCATGCTCATAGGGAGAACCTTACTTGCTCCGTCTCGCCTGTAGAAATAAGCTTTTTAGATCGCACAGATGATAGAAGGGCTCAAATGAAAGCGAAATTAGAAAAAGAGCTACATAAGAGGACTTCAGTAGATAATTATGACTTTGCTGCTATAAAGACACAAGGGAAAATTGCTTTAGATGCTTGGCATGTAGGGAAGTTCTGTATATATCGAGGTGAATCTTACTATGACAATATTTTTGTAGGAGCGAGTGAATGCAAACATACGTTTATCTTTAAGGCCAAATGGACATTCATGATGGACGGACTTGACCCTGTCATTCCAGGGGTGTATTACATTTGTGGGCATAATGCCTATTATCGTCTTCCAAAGGGATGGTGGGGAAGATGTTATTTGGGTATAGTGTTTCCAAAGGTTTATCAACTGGATGACATATCGATGATTCAAAAGACACTTGGATCCCATCGTATCCAGAAAAGAGAGACCGCAGCTGCTGTGGTAGGTGACATATTTGGAGCCATGATTCCTTCATTGGGAGTTGTGCTGAATTCCATCAAAATAAGAAAGTTGTCTACTATAGTGGATAACATGTTGACAAAATTTTCAGGTGCTATAATCCTGATGGATGCTGAACTTGCAGCGGAAAGAGCTATGACTCTTCAAAATAGGCTTGCTTTAGACATTCTTTTAGCAAAGGATGGAGGCGTTTGCAAAATGATTGGTGCACGTCACTGCTGCACCTATATACCTGATAATAGTGTGAAAATTAAAATTATGCTTGCTAATATAACAAAAGAAAGTGCAGATTTGAAAGAACTGAAAGAACCAGGAGTGTGGGAAAAGGTTGGAAAGGGACTTGCTTCAGTGGGACATTGGATTGGGGGAATTTGGAATGGAATATTATTGAAAATAATAGAAGGGATATTAATAGTGATAATTTGTGTATTTGGAATTTGGGGAATAAAAAGGGGAATAATAATGATTATGGAGAAAATTAAAAGAAGAAAGGAGGAGAAAATAATGAAAAGAATGGCAGAAGAATACAAAGCGCAAACTAGGGGAACTAAAAGGAAAAGGGAGCTGACAGAATTTTAATGGGATAAAATTTGTGGGCTAAATTTGTGTGATGACAAGTAGTCATCAGAGGAGGGATTGATGAAGCAGAAAATGAAGGTTTTGATTTATTAACGCATAAACGTAGTGTGAAACAATCATGTGTGATATTAACCGAACTAATAAAGATTGTATGGGGACAAAATGTGCCCTCAGAGTAGTTTGCCATCATTTATACGCGTGCTTTATATAACGTGGTGTGGTAGAATTGTGCTAATCCGACATAATCATAAACGTGTGCTACGATTTGCTTGTTTGAAACGTTTTAGCTTAGCATTACTTTAGCGGAGGCTTTGGCCTAGTTGCCTGGTCTCACGGTTTAGATGTTCGTATTTTTCCACTGTGCCATTAAACGTGTATTTCTGCTTGAAGCTGTACTTTTCCACAGAAACTGTTCACATGCTTATCTTAAAGTTAGTGCCAGCATGGCATATTTTCTCTTTAATTCAAGGTCGACTTGCAGGTGCGGACAATGGAGGCTCTGAGAGTAAGCTAATCGAGAGACAATGTTGCAAATTACGTACCCATCTCCAAGGATAATGTATGCTTAAGTAAAAGCTTGAGAACTGTCGTTTTTGATTGGTCAATTTGAAGCTAACCTATGAACCCACCAATGGAGACCCTACTGGACTTGAACTGTTGTCTATAAAACCCAGGTGCACGAGAGGAAAGCTCTCTCTCTCTCTATCTTCGGACATCCCGCCATTTTGACTTCGTAGCTACTATGACCCATTTTGCTGCGACGCCATTTTGAGAGACTTTGATGCTTTCTCTAGTCGAGAGAAAGAGACTTTAATGATTCTTGCCCTAGAGACTTTAACTTTGATTTGTCCCTTTACATGAAGTAGTAGTTTTACCTTGCCGCCGTGAGGCAATTGCCCCGTCCACCCCTGCCCCTTTGTCCCGTCCCCATGCTGATTGAGAAACGGTACCTGTGAGACGAAGACTTCATTGATTGCTGATCGGAATTGGTAATTATGAAAGGAAATTGTAAAATTGCATTGTGTTTCTTTTAGGTAACCAACTGCTGATTTTGATAAGGACCCTAGCTAGGAGTTTTCTAAATTGATGTTGCTAAATTGTTTTTGCATGAAGTCCCACATGCTGATGCTAATTTGAGGTTAGACAAGGATTCCATATGTCGCACGATGCAATTTGAGATCTTGTTATGCTGACTAAATGTACGCAATTAGTTCATTACAGATTATCGTATTAGTGCTTTGCATTGCCATTATCGAATGCCTTGTGATTCAAATGCTACATAGATTACACTTGTTTCGACGATATGGACAGCTATTAATGTTCATTTATGTTTATCATTTGGTGTTGAGACACATCTATATCGTGCTAGCTTTGTTAATATAGGGAAATAAATTCACTAACTTTGCAATAAACTGGTGTGGTTATTCCTGACTGAAAGGTCAGGGTTCGCCGAAATGTATTCTGGATTAATTGTTAAGTGTTATGTTGTTCAAGGTGTTGCTTATGTTCGTTATTGATTATTGATCTAATGAGGTTGATTGATTAAGAGTACAGAGAGTTCCCACTAAGTCAAAAGATTCATCGACCTAAAGAGCGTCCGAACGCAGGTAAATTGTTACCACGTTCCGCTCTATCAGTACCCACGTGCCTTCCAATGCATGACCTACACCTTTAAGATCATTGCTGACGAATCACAAATAGAATTGGCCATTAATTGGTGATATTCACTACGTATATCCTTTACACACGAGTCTGCACATCTTAACATTTATAAACTAATTAATCTTGTTAGTTAGCCGTGAAATAAAATGTCACCTCCTGAACTCATTTTTGACAGCATTTTCATACCCTCTTTATCTCTTTTCTTTTTTAACCTGTAGTTCACCCTGTTTTCGATACGGGGGATGGGGAATCATTGTTTCTTTCTTTCATTTTCACACCTACTATTTCTCAACTTATTCCATGAAATCTGCCATTTCGATATTATACAATGCCAATACTATGGTCATTAATCAACAGCCTTGACCAATTTATTTATTGAGATAATACTTGTGACTGCTAATTCTCAATATGATAGATTGTTCAATAAGATTAATACTCTCCAATGGCTGCATTTGGGATATGAATAAGACTCTTTAATGCTGTCCTGTCATAACTAATAACAAAACAAATAACAAAAAGAAATCCCTGCTGGTAGACTTTTCATCCTTGGAGGGGTCTCCCTTAACTTTTTGCCTCTGTTTCCCAGGTTGTTGATGTGTGCTGGACTCTGATTTTGCTGTTTTTGTTACTCTGGGCACTTTACCACTGCTAACAAGTGCTAAAGAGCAAGTGCTCCTTTACAAAATGTGTATGTAATTGCTTTATCCATGACTGGCATATTTGTTTTACTAGTAAGACCCTAGTAAAGTGCACTAGAAGTGCCGGGCCTGTAAATTAAATGCTACTAGTGGGCCTGCAGCACTGGTTGTGCCACCCACATAGTAGCTCTGTAATCATGTCTCAGGCCTGCCATTGCAGTGTCTGTGTGTGCAGTTTTAACTGTAAATTCTACTTGGCAAGTGTACCCACTTGCCAGACCGAAACCTTCCCTTTTCTTACATGTCAGACACCCCTACGGTTGGCCCTAGGTGGCCCCAAGGGCAGGGTGCAGTGTATGGTTAAGGTAGGACATGTGTTTTATATGTCCTAACAGTGAAATATTACTAAATTCGTTTTTCACTCTTGCAAGGCCTATCCCTCTCATAGGTTAACATGGGGGCTACCTTTAAATCTGATTAAAGTGTAGATTCCCTTTGGGAGCGGATGGACATGTGGGGTTTGGGGTCTCTGAGCTCACAATTTAAAAATACATCTTTTAGTAAAGTTGATTTTAAGATTGTGTGTTTGAAAATGCCACTTTTAGAAAGTGAACATTCTTCATGCTTATACCATTTCTGTGACTCTGCCTGTTTGTGGAGTCCCTGTCTGGGTCAGTTTGACAGTTGGGCTGGTTGCACCTCACAGTGACACAAAGTGAGCTGGGGTGTAGCCTGCACAGCCAGACGAGCCATCTGTGCTAGGAGGGAGGGAAGGAGTGGTCACTCACACCTGAAAGGGCTGAGCCTGCCCTCACACAGTGCAGTCTCCAACCCCCTGGTGAGTGTCTAGGGCCTGGCCTGGGCAAGGCAGGATTTCACATTCAAAAGAGACTTTGCTTTGAAGTAGGCCTACTTCAAAGGAGAAATTGGGTATAAGAAGGGCACCCAAAACCACAGACTTTAGAAAACACTTTGATGGAAACAAGAGGAACCTCTGCCTGGAGAAGAGCTGAAGAGCTGAGGAAGAAGAGCTGCCCTGCCTGTGACTGTGCTTTGTGGAGCGATCCTGCAGTTGCTGCTTCTGCCAGAGTAAGAGGGCTAAGACTGGACTTTGTGTGCCTTCCATCTTGAGAAGAAGTCTCCAAGGGCTTGATTTAGAACTTGCCTCCTGTTTTTGAAGTCTCAGGGACAGCAAGGACTTCTCTCTGCCAGCACCTAGAGTCTCTGGAGAGAATCCTACTCTGCCCTGTGGTGCCCATCCAGTTCCTGGGACTCTGAAAGGAGAAGCTGGCAGCCTAAGAGGAAGAAATCCACGCACAGAGCGCTGTGCGGGAAAAAGATCGACGCAACTCTGATCTGCGGCTGAAGAAATGACACGCAGCCGGCTCTGCGGCTGAATATCGCCGCTCGCTGGAAACGCGACCGAAGAATCAGCGCACGGAGCTGGAGAAACGACGTGCAGCATCGCTGACGGAGGCTGGGAGATCGCAACCCATGCTGCATGGTTTTCAGATCATCGTGCGGCTGGATTTCTGATGCGAACCATTGTTGTGCGTGCAAAAACAACGCAAAGCCTGCCTGGACCCGTGTGCGGACCAAATCGACGCATCGCTCTCCTGCGGAGAGAAGTACTGACTCACGCTGACTCGACAGAAGGGGGAAACAACGCAAGGTCTCGCTCGTGAGTGATATCGACTCATCGCAAGCCCTATTTGATGCACACCCACCCAAGTGGGGTTATTTTTGACACTCACCAGGTACATTTTCACACTAGCAGCGCTAGCGTGTGTTTAAAACTACTTAAAGACTCTTTTTGATTTTTAATTGATAACTTGACTTCTGTATTGTGGATTTTTGCCATTTTGGTCTTGTTTTGTTTAGATAAATATTTCATATTTTTCTAAACCTGTGTTGTGTCATTTTATAGTGTTTTCATTAAGTTACTGTGTGTGTTTTGGTACAAATACTTTACACCTAGCACTCTGAAGTTAAGCCTACTGCTCTACCAATCTTCCAAGGGAGTAAGCAGGGGTTAGCTGAGAGAGATTCTCTTTTACCCTGACCAGAGTGAGAGTCCTTGCTTGAACAGGGGGTAACGTGACTGTCAACCAAAGACCCCATTTCTAACACCTGCTATATCTTTTGGTGCATTAATAGAGGAACTATTCCATACTATTGCACCAATGGGCTCCCATTCATTGTTGTATGCTCTTGACAACCTGAAAGGTGAATTGGGTTTGGTAAATATCAATGTACAAAATGAGACAATTTTTACCAAATGCATTATTTGTGTATAAGGCCCTTAAGCCCTGTACTACGTTATTTTTCTGTCTGTGAAATATTCATAAAATCAGAGTCTTTCCAATCACGCAATTACAGTTCTGAATTCACCAAACTAAATTTGCTATTTGGTACCATGTTAATTAATGCTACCAAATCGCAATTTGGAATAGGGACTAGATACGGGATTGGTATTTGGAAGGTACGTGTTAAGGGCATCCCTTCCAGATACTGGTTCCTATAGCAATATATTATTGTTTTGTGACCAAAATCCTGTCTCAAAACACTAATAATTTACCACCTCATCAAAGTAGATGATAAGCCATCCGCAAACTGCAAGGTGTCGCCAAGGGACCCCTTCCCTTTATGAATATTCATAAAACATTTTTTGGGAGGAGGCACTGGTCTGAGGGTACTGCCTGCTCCTAAAAAAAGGTTTATACTTTTTCTTTATGGAAAACGGGCAGGGGTGAAGCTTTCGAGGGGAAGTGTTTGGGCTATTACATTCCCCTACCCCCTAAAAAATGCTTTTGGTAGTGAATAGTTGGGTATAGTAGAGTAGGGTGAAGTGCCTGTCGGATTTCATACACACACCCTCTCTCTCTCTAATCTGTTTTGATCTGTTTCCAACAAAAACTTGAATGGGACTAATAGCACCAAGAAAACGAACGCAGGGGAGCACCAGAACAGCACCCACAGACACATGACACCCCCCTCACAAGAGGGAGCCATAGACACAGACAGCAACCGCAGGAGGGAGAAGTGCAACAGAACCAGAATCAAGTAACCCAGAGGCATGGGTCACCACCCAGTAGGTCAACCCCCCCCCAAAAAAAAACAGATAGCCACAGCCAAAAGCCAACCCACCCTCACCCACAAGGCAGGGAGAACCATTACACTTGCAGTCATCCACACTCATATCAGACCCCAGCACCCAAAAGCAGCTGCACCCTCAAGAGGAACATGGGAGGGATCCCACCAAAAAAAGAGAATCCAAGACTGGGAAGCAGGGAGAATACCCCAGCCAGTCAACCCCCAGGCACTGTGGCGCTGCTTCTGGTGTTGTTCGTGTCCTGCACATCTCCTGTGATGCAGGCTAGCCTGGAGGGCTGTGTGTGAAGTTTCCACTCACTGCCTGATTTCCAGGTGGGACAGGACACCGCTGGACAGGGGTATGGCACGTTGGGCTTTTGTCAGGGCAGCGTTGATGATGCCTTTCTCTGACAAAGTGGCCCCCATCACCTCTGCACCATGCTGGGCCCGGGAGAGCAGGAACTGGTGAGTGAAAGTGAAAGGAGGAGCATGCCCAGGTGAGAAATCTAAAAGACTTGAGACATATTTCACCAGCAACCCATGCTCATATCATCTCACCACCAGCCCAGGAAGCAGAGAAATGCACACCCAGCCAGCCAGCCAACACCCCTCCACTGCTGGGGATGCTGGCATGGAAAGCAGACTACAAGGAACACTGCAGTACTTATCCCAGCCACAACCCCGAAGTGCTCCAGAGGACCCACACTGATAGAACTGGAAAGGCTTCCACATGCCCACCCCTTCTCATAGGGGAGCATTCCCATACGGACATCTGGAAACCTGACGCCCGGATACCACCAGCAACTGCAAGGTGACTAGGACCCCTGGGCACTGTTGGCACATCTGAGCTTAATAAGTAAACTTACAAGGGGACGCAAATAGGTTGATGAACCTTTTGACTCGCTTAAAGTTGTTCCCACCAGTGATCCAGTACATGCAGATCAATAATCAACCAAAAACATCAATAATCAATAATAATCAATAGCATTATTAATCAATTGGAGTCATATTGTCACACACCATGACCTTGCAGTCATGAATAACCACACCTTTATGTAAAAGTTAGAATATTTACTTCCCTATATTAACAATGCTAATGTCACATAAAATCTCAAAATCAAATGATAAACATACAGAAACAAGACTGGCTGTCCGTAGCGATGAAAGAAATGCAATCTAAACAAATCCCGAACTATTACACATTCCAAAGTTACAGTTACAACTGCGCAAACGACACTACATACATTTAGATTCAGCAAAGAAAATAAATCACAGGTTACTTCATAGATTGATTTTCAATAGTGAGGATCCTAACTAACACCAGATTAGAATTAGCATGTTGGGCTTCATGCAAAAGAATTTAGTGACACACAGTTAGAAAAACATCTAACTACAGCTCTATCAAAATAGCGCAGTTGGTACCTAGAAAGAAAATCAAATAGACATAGCAAACAACATCATAGTTAATATACCTATCCTCAGTTTGGATTAGCAAGCCGTGACGTTCTTCGTCATCAGGACATCAGTCTGGTCCGCAAGCTTCAAGATTCATCATCAAAGTTCAGAAAAGGGAAAGTCTTTTAAGCATTAAAGTTAAGGCACGTCTCTTCTCACGATGAAAAATGGGCAAGAATTGGCAAAAAAACAAATGTGCAATGGCAAATGCTCGAATGTGGCTACTCGTCAGTGCAGACTGGCTACGTTAGATTTCCTAAAACCATTTCCCATGTCCCTATTGTTCAAGGAATCGCATGCTCACACTTTGTCCAATAAAACTAAAACGTAAAATCTTCATTTCTACTAGTTCACGGTTCACATGTCGATGATTGGCTCCTTCCGTACTGTTCTCATCCATCCGGCTCGTCAGATAACAATATTATTGCAGCTTATACTCCAGTCAGTGTCCTTATTGTTTTCTCCTGAGAAAGTCAGTCTTACACACATTACATTTTCAATGTAACATTCCGCAAGAACAGCATCTTCTAGCAAGCTGTTCTCATGAGAATGACTTTTAGCTATGAGCACATTAGGTCAGCACAGTGGAAAATCACAATTTAATTCTCTAAGCAGACATTTTATTAAACGCCTAGGAAATGCAGCTTGACATGAGGCTGTGCAACTAGGCCAAGACCTCCGCTAAGTTACAGCCTACAATTAATAAAGCTAATACATTATACGCAACCCTTAATATGATATATTACTACATTAATCCAACATATGCTGATCACTTCATATTAATAAGCCATTAATAAGTACACTTCGTGAATATTGACGGCCACTCACGTGATCATATTTTCAAATGCGTACATTATTTTTCTCTAAATTATTACATTTTGTACGCAAATCTGTTACTCCAAATACATGAATGTTTATTATTAATAATTTCATTAGAACCTCTGCGCTGGCAGCACAAAGAGACTCCATTCAAGCCCCATAGGTAGGGAAACATGAATCCAGCCAGCTGACACCCCAGCTCAGCTGGGATGCCAGCCAGCAATCATGACTGTAATCCAGGAGGAGCTCCGCATGAGCAATCCTCATTCGTTGTCCACATAATCATGTAGTCAGACAGAAAAAAGAGCAGGCTAAATGCTTGGTAAGTACACCTTATGTACTCCTGGTGGTGGGAGTGGGAGGGTAGGGTCCCTAGCATTCCTTGTTCTTTTTTCTGTCAGTGAAATTGGTTTATCTAAATTGTAATAAATGTGATGAGAGCAGGGGGGACCACGGGGCACTGCAAACATACTGCTTCTTTTAGTTTGCCAACAGAGCAAACAGGAGGAAAAGCTGATCATGAATGCTCTAAGGATAAACTAGAAAAATTCACACTTTCAGCACAGGCGAAAAAACCCTGTGTTCACGCCATATAACCGTCTCTGGGCTGCAAAATGCATCCGAGAGACAAGTAAATACGTTTTGAACCCCTTATGTGCTTCTTGTTATCACCGATCGCATAGCCCTTGAATGTTGACACCAGATTTTAAACTATGTTAAACCTCATCACTGTCCCAAGCGAGCACGATTATCACACAGCTCATAATTAGTGGTGACGTAAAATGTAGTGCAAAAATAATTTGTGTTATTTAGCATCAACCTCAAAATGAGACCTGGCGTATCCTCTACGGATTGTTCCCTGGGCTTCAGTTCATGGAGTAGTGCAAATTGTCGGACTGAAGCACTGGTTTGGTGGGAGATGTTATAGGAAAATACGGAGCAAACCACTTCGTGCCGGAATAACCTGGCGACTGTATCAAAACGGCGCTGTGAGATCAGGTAGGATATGCACAAGTCTTCAGTGAGCCCTGGCAAATAGTGAAAACGCTATAAGCAGAATAAGTAGCAGGCTAAAGCCATTTTAGATTTTTTACTAAACGTCTCTGCAGGGTAACACGTATCTTAATATTTTTAAACCTTTATTTAGCTGGAAATGTGCAGAGGGACACACTAAGAGATGGAATCTTTTAGTACAGGTCTGTTTTGTTAGGGTTTTAACAATTCATACTAAGAGAGCACTGCGTGCTACCACAGTGATGTCCAGAGTTTTTCAGATAGATACTCCTGGTAAACTAGTCCTCTGTAACCCCTAAACGTACATTTCTTTTACTATAAAACAGGGATGAAAATTAGGTTTATTTGGGAAAAATGAATATTCCATCTTGATTTCCTTTTAAGAATCTTTCAGACTGACGACAGATCAGTCCTTTGCCATAAAGCTGTAAGATAATTTCCCTCAACTTAAAACTCTTAGTATGCAACTTAGCTATGGTAACTACGGCTCCTCCGTTTAAGACCTTCTCAACTTCTTAGGGCTTTACATATATTTATCCGTGCATTTTCCATCAATCTACAGGAGACCAGCTTTTCCACAAAATTGGTAAAGTTTGGCAATCTTCTCTCAATAATTTGTTTGTTAACTATGCATCCTTGCAAAGCTCTCAGTGGCACAATAACTTCTTATTGCAGGCTTCCAGGGACACATTTCTTTTCAAGGAGACTTCACAATACCTAGAGCCCACTCTCCCTGTGGTAAATGAGGAATGTGTCTTCCACAGCTCTGAAGCAAGGTATTGTACAATAGTTCAAGCCAGAAATTGAAGCATTTCTTTTATTTGCTCTTTGGCCGACAACAAAGAGATTCTTCTAAAAACAAGGAGGAAAGTAATTATCTTCATGTGTTGTCGCAGCCTTTAATATGCTGTGTAGCTAGTTTAGGGTTCTATCCATAATGCTGTTTCTAAAGGGTTCTCATAGTGTCCACAGCTATTTTTCTATAATACGCAGACTTTCAGACTTTCCTCCTGTGAGAAAAACCTCTGTGACAGATAAAACAAAATCCAGGGAGTTATTGACGGCAAAATCCTACATGGCAAAGGGTTTCTAAATTTGGAAATTGCTCCCTCACTTTAATTGACTTCTTCAGGTAACCAGCTTAGCCAAATCCTCTTCAATTAATTCAGTACCTACATTATAGAGTCTATAGAAAGTCTTGAAGTTGAGTGATTTTGAATAGCCTAGCTGACAAAAATGAAACAATTATTTCCTGATAATGATAGACTAATCAATCACACTTCCCCTCCTCTTTTCTTGGCTTTTTAATGGATCAATTTGACCCAGCCTGTTGGCAGCTGACCACATTGTGTCCACAAAAAATGTACTCACAACCCAGGATGTATAATTAGCCTCATTAACTTAGGCTGTACAAGAGGTGTACCAAACTTCAAAAACTAAAAGATAACCAACATCTGCGTACATTGCTTTTACTTTTGTCCACCACACGCTACTGAGGATCTTAGCATTAATGTAGTCTACATATTAGGAGAACTATGCACACTGCTTAAACTAGCTTTATCCGCTTCACAAATGTAATATAATTCGCCACTTCTACAAGTAATGTACAAAATGCCAGTCATTAACTAAAAAAACGAAAACATGGGGGAAGTTAGAGAAAGATGAAGTGGATTTATCTATTCACAGGTTAACCTTGGGTGGAGTTAAACCCTCACACTCCACCTTTCAAGCTAAGCTGCCCTTTTTTGTTTTTTGTTTAATAGCTTACTTTACTATGTGACCAGCACAAACACTCACAGGCACATATACATGCATACATGTTCCATTCTGTTATTCCTATTCTGTCCAATTTTCTATTAATAAAATTATCATTGTCAATCCCTCTCCCCTTTTATCTCTGTGTAGCACTATTTCTCTTTTACTGCTCTACATAATCTTTCTACAAAATATATGTCCAATTACTTTTTTTGTCCCATGTTTTTTCTCCATTATTCCTTCTTCTTTTCCATTTGATCCGTCTATCATCTGCAAATGGTCTTGCTTTTTGTTTTTCACCCCCTTTGATTTTCTTACCCTTATTCTGCTAATTCTCCATCTATGTAGGGTTGGAGGAAAGACATTTAGGTGGTCATTATGACATTGACGGTCAGATGACTGCCACGCTGGCAATGGCAGTAGTACTGTCGCCAGGCCGGCGGTAATGACCGCCAAATAATGACCATGGCGGTGATCCCTTCCATAGACAGCCAATGTACCACCCCAACCGACAGTGATGGTATGACCACTGACCACAGCGGTAGCTCCAGGCAGGCGGAAGACAAGGATCCGTCTACCATATTATGACATAGCAGACCGCCAGGATTTCCGGGGCATTAGCATCACCACCAAAAGTCTGGCGGAAACACATCATATAAAAGGAGACACTCGCCTCCAGGGACACAGAGGAGTCCACAGCCGCTATGGAACCAGAACTGGAAGTCTTCCAGATACTGTATCACGCCACAGGCTGTCCTGGAGTGCCAACGAAGACGATGATTGTGAGTACAGTTGCCTAGCACACAAGGGAGGGAGGGGCTAGGTACATATCCAAAACACAGCCTGGAATTCCCCAGAGGACAACCCATTTCCCCAATATTTCAATTGGATGTTTATAGATTTTCTGATTATTACCACTTTTCAGTCTTCCTTGTTGTATTTCAAACATTTTGAGAGTACATTACGGCCAGGAAGCAGAAAACTGTGCTTTCCCTTTAAACAAAATGACAGATTATGGACTCTCCTCATGCCCTGAGAGTATAAATGCCTCACTTTCACGCGGAGAGCCTGCATGAGGTAGGCTCTGCGCTCAGTGCATCTCTGTATCTTTCTAAGATCCATTTTCATTGTTTTCCTTGCTTTATATTTTTAAATGTTTTGGGTGTGGTATCTAGAGACTAAAATCCTACAATTATTTTGTGGTTTATACATCAAGAGGTCTATCTGTATATCTGAAATGCATTTGAAATTGTGCTGTGGCCCATAGAGAAACTCCATCTCTGCTGTACTGTTTGTTGCTGTGTGCAGTCACACTCACTACTAAAATACTCTATGTTGGTTCATATTAAGAGTGTCAAGTAGTCATTCTTCAAATGGCCAGGACACAGTATTAACATTTCCAACCTTGTTAAGGGCTTGTAAGCATGCTAACCATTGTAAATCTTTGTTAAAAACACCCACCCATTGTACAATAATACCCTGGTATAAAGGTTTGCTCACTAAAAGTGTGATGCAAAGTAAACACATTCACAATGAGACAGAGTAGGGTATTGCAATTCAGTTTTTATATTTTATTGTTTTTCAAACTTTATTTAGGTATGACTGAACTTTGACGAAACAGACCACGAGTTCAAGCAATCACAATGAGAATGACCAACTTGGGCCTGCCAAGTTGTTTGGTCTTTGAAGCAGTCGAACTCATTGTAATCTGAAATGACCTGTTTATTTCAACACTGTCTTGTGTGCCAGGAAGACGTTATATGGGTGGAGATGGGTATTCCCATGCAGCCACCCATGTATGTTGAAGCATCCCCAGATTTACCAAGATTAGTTAACCTGGGAATGTATGAACATTTTACATCTTCCCAATAAAGGTGCAACAAGGAGAAATATTTTTATTACTTCTTGTTTCCTCTTCCTGAGTGTGCTGCGTACAAGGATTGTTTTGTGCAGGACAATGACTTTCCCCTGTCAAAATAAATCCTACCTGCAACACAAGCACCCCTTATCATGTTGTACGGATACCTGCACTGGTGATAGATGGACACAAGTGTGCCAATGCAAGGAGAGAGCAGGAATGTGCCATACCTCGATAGACATGGCACATACCTACCCTCTCCATTTGACACAACAAAGCAAGTTGTCTTTGCTGGATTGCACTTCTTCAAATAATGCTAAATCTGGCCCAGAGTTTTTTGGCTACTCTCCAGAGGCATATTTCATATGAGTCCTCTTGCTGATTTTGTACTTAGAGATTTTGCAGACCCTTCTTGTCTTGTAAACTGAGCGGTGTACCCCTGTGAAAGATTATCATTCGGCCTTATACTCAGATTTTCTCTTGATCTGGGAATATTTTGATGCTGATGTCAACTGACTAACTACCTTTTGCTTCCTGTATGGATTATTCCCTTTGAATGAACCTTCATGTATTTGACATTGAATAACATCCTGCAGATGTTCCCTTTATTTGCCTTGGGGCCTCATCCTTTTGGACTTATACGCCTCAGTCCTACGTATTTACCTTTTTATTTATTGGTGTAAATAGACACTAAAAGCCTTCTACTTGAGCACATGTTTTCAACAGAACATTCTGTGCAGCCTGGCCATTATGAGTTGCTTACCCAATTTAGAAGGTTTGCTGCTTTTTTTAATAGCTAATACATCTCAGTTAGATGGATTGATGAGGGAGATAACTGGATGCAAACCATTGCTTATGCTGCTCCATAGAGCCGATGAGTTTCTTGTGAAGTTGGTGAGTATAGGAATATCAACCACAGGGACAAAGGGATATCCATTGTTTAATAGTACCTGCAGGGAAAAGTTGAACAGCTTGGCCAAACCCAACGATCCTGATACAAGGTGTTACTTTGATATATTGAGGACACTGCACCAACATCGAGAGAAATGATGATTAGCTATATGTTTCCCAGGGAGCAGTGCATGAGGGAAGATCAATTACAATTGATTGATTACAGCATTTCAAATTGATGTTATAGGACCTTAATACTGTGAAAGTGATTTGCAAATTTTCCTGAAGAAGATGGCTGTCATTGGTATTTTCATCTAAAACACATTAATGAAGTAATGAGGACATGATCTAGAATGTAATGGGGGATCCGTATATGTTAAATGAATTCATATAAGCCTAGTGATATAATTATTAGATGTGTCTTCTTGCAAAGACTAATTGTGCTGCCTATAGTGATTTCCCATTTGTGCTGTATTTATAATGGTATTAATGTGATATCTTAAGTGAAAAAATGTAACTGTGCTCAAAAGATAAAAATGAAAGCAATTTATTTTTTCTAAATCGTTCATTGGTATATGGTTGAGTGCACTGTTGCTTTGATTTGTATGAGGACTGTGAATACTGAGCTAAGTAGGGTACCCAAGAGAATTAAATACTTTCTGATTGGTAGAGCCCTGTCCTCGTGGTGTGAGGGGTTATGCTCAGTTTTTATCATACCTTTTAAATTAATCCAGTACTATGTGAGAAGCCTCTGTCGGAGCTTCGCATCGGTGGGGGACTGTACAGAGATCATTATTGGCACAAAGAACTGATTGCTGGTCGGAGCTTCACATAGTTGGGAAACATGGGTCAGTCGAAGAGCAAAGTATGGGTGAAGTCCAGAGTCTGTACCCAGGTTAGCAGTCAGAGTAAGATTCCATGTTGGCCTCTGCAAATTCTGCTTGCATTTGCGAGGAAGTGGGCATGGTTCTTCCGCAATAAAAAGAGCCTAAAACTTCTGGATTTTCACTTGGAATCCAGTTCTTGTAGTTTTTAGGTTGGAGGAGTACACCCTGACTCCAACCAAGGGTCCAGGACCTAGAGGAGCACATCCTGGGGGCCAGGAGTCATTCAAGCAGAGGCCATTAGCAGGTTTCAGTCAGGTCTAGGCGGGATCAGTTGGTGGTGGGCAGCTGGGCAGTTTCTGGCAAGGCCTATGGAAGCTTGATGTGCCCCTGTAGCTCAAACAGGAGGTAGCCAATTGACTATTAGAGTCACTTCTGGGATCCTGGGTTCAAGTCAAGCCGATCAAGTCTTCCTTCAGGCTTCAGACAGCAGGTCAGTTCACCTTAGTCATCTCCACAGCTCCTGGAGTGTTCTGTTGAGAGGTTCTGAAGGTGCAGCTCTTATACCCAGTGCCAGATTGTATATGGGGTCATCATCTTTGTCTAATCCTAAACAGGCTCTGATAATTTCTTCCCTTTCTCCTCAGTTTGGCTCCAAAGTGTCTAGGTGGACAAAGGTCAGGCAGACCCAGGTGTGAGCTGTGTTTGCCAGTGACATGGTAGGCAGCTAAAGCAGTCAGGAAGAGGGTGTGCACAGCCCTCAGACACTCCTGTCAACTTCTGAAATGCTGAATACAACACCCCAGGCCATCCTGCTCAGGAAAGCCACATCTTTCCCCATACCCAAGTCCCTTTTGTCCCCTGTCCAGAATGCATACACTTCACACTACAGGAGAGGCATTAACCGCCATGTGACCCGGGACAGAGGCAGAAGGCACATTTGGTTTAGGCAGGAAAATGTCTACTTTTTAACAGTGGCATTTTCAGAATAGCAACTTAATATCTGAATTAATTATTAACCCCTTAATCCCCACGGACGTAATGGTTACGTCCGTGGCTGCGCCCCTCAGGCGCCACAGATGTAACCATTACGTCCGTGTACCTGCCCTCAGGGGAGGCACTAGCGCCCCCGAGGGCCACCACCCGAGCCCACCAGGTCAGGGCTGAAAGGGGAATCGCTTCCCCTTCCACCCGTCCCCCCCAGTGACGTCTGATGACGTCAGCATGCGAAAGCGTGCTCACCTCATCAGAGGTCACCTCCCATCTCACTGGAAGCATGATTCCAGCGAGATGGCGGAAGAGAAATGCCCAGCATTTCTCTTCCATTTGGGAGGAGGGGGCCAGCAGAGACATGAAAGGAAAGGAACAGCCTTTCCTTTCCTTTTCATGTCTCTGTAAGCATTTCTGCAGCCCGACCGCGATGCGATCAGGCTGCAGAAATGCCCACTAGACACCAGGGAATTTTTGATTTTTGTTGAAATGAACATAAGGGGAGCAGCCCCCTGGGCAAGGGCTGCTCCCCATGGGGGCAAATCATTTTTAGGCCATTTCTGCCCCCCTGGGGCAGATCGTCCTAATATATATATTTTTTATCTTATACTTACGTATAAGGGGAGCGGCCCCATGGGTAAGGACTGCTCCCCAGGGGGGGCAAATAATATTTAGGCCATTTCTGCCCCCCTTGGGGCAGATCAGCCTATTTTTGGAAGGCCCATCTGCCCCCAAGGGGGGCAGAAATCACTTGACACCAGGGATTGGTGTGTGTGTGTATGTGTGTGTTTTGTTTGGGGGGGCTAATTCTTGGGCAAGGGTCACTCCCCATGGGGGCACATTACTGTTGGCCAATAATTTTTAGGCCATTTCTGCCCCCTTGGGGCAGATCAGCCTATTTTTGGAAGGCCCATCGGCCCCCAAGTGGGGCAGAAAGCCCACCAAAGACCAGGGAAGATTTTTTTTCAAAATAAGAGGGTGGGGGTATGGCCATATCCCCACCCAAAATAAATGGGGCCAAAGTTGGTCTGCCCACTAGTGGGCAGATAGGGCAATTACCCCCGATCCACACCCTGGGGGGGCAGAAATTCTACTAGATGGAATGGAATTAAAAAAAATAATAATAATAATAGTGGGGTGGTGGCTACCAACCAGTATGGGCCTGGTTATGCCCCCACCCCAACTGAAGGTGGTAACAGTCTTTCAGTTCTCCCCCGCACACTAAAACATCTTATCCCACGGCAAGCAAGAAGACATTCAATTATTTTGGGTTTTGGTTTTACATTTGGGCCATGAGAGCTTGGTAAGTCTGAAAATCGTCCCACTTGGAATGGTGAGGGCTGCAATTTTTTGACTTTGGGACGCTGCCTTGTAGAAAAATCCACAAGACCCAGACACATCTGAAAACTAAACATCTGGTTGATTCCAGGGTGGTGTGCTTCACATGCACCCCACATAATTTTCTTACTCACAATGCCCTGCAAACCTCCAGAATCTGCAGGAATCCACAATATTCCTACCACCCAACATTGTCTCATCTATGCCGATAAAAACTCTGCTGCACGTGTCAGCCTAAAAATGTTTTTCTTCAAACTGCCCTTTTGGACCCGCTTTGGTTCCCCTTCAATTTCAACATGTTTTTGACTCTTTCCTATCACAGGCAGTTGGCCCACCTACACAAGTGAGGCATAATTTTTACTGGGAGACTGAGGGGAATGTTGGGTGGTAGGAAATTTGTCCCGGTGCAGTGATCCCACACAGAAATGTGGGAAAAAGTGATTTTTTAGCTAAATTTGAGGTTTGCTGAGGATTCTGGGTAAAAAATAATTGGGGGATCCATGCAAATCACACCTCCCTGGACTCCCTCGGGTGTCTAGTTTTTAGAAATTTCTGGGTTTGGTAAATTTCCCTTGCTGGCTGCTGAGCCCAGGACCAAAAACGCACCCCCCCCCCTCCAAAAAAAAAAAAAAAACAGGTAGTTTTGTATTTGATAATTTTGATGTGTCCTGATAGTGTTTTGGGGCATCTCCTGTCGCACGCACTAGGCCTACCCACACAAGTGAGGTATCATTTTTATCGGGAGACTTGGGGGAGCGTTGGGTCGAAGGAAATTTGTGGCTCCTCTCAGATTCCAGAACTTTCTCTTACCAAAATACGAGGATAAAATGTTTTTTTAGCCAGATTTTGAGGTTTGCAAAGGATTCTGGGTAACAGAACCTGGTGAGAGCCCCACAAGTCACCCCCATCTTGGATTCCCCTAGGTGTCTAGTTTTCAAAAATGTGCAGGTTTGGTAGGTTTCCTACATGTCGGCTGAGCTAGAGGCCAATATCTACAGGTAGGCACTTTGCAAAAAACAGCTCTGTTTTCTTTGGGAAAATGTGATATGTCCATGTGTGTTTTGGGGCATTTCCTGTTGCGGGCACTAGGCCTATCCGCAAAAGTGAGGTACCATTTTTATCAGGAGACTTGGGGAAATGCTGGGTAGAAGGAAATTTGTGGCTCCTCTAAGATTCCAGAACTTTCTGTCACCGAAATGAGAGGAAAATTTATTTTTGGGGACAAATTTGGAGGTTTGCAAAGGATTCTGGGTAACAGAACCTGGTCAGAGCCCCACAAGTCACCCCATCGTAGATTCCCCTAGTTGTTTAGTTTTCAAAAATGCGTAGGTTTCCCTAGGTGCCGGCTGAGCTAGAAGCCAAAATCCACAGGTAGACACTGAAAAAAATAGCACGGTTTTCTTTGGGAAAATGTGATGTGTCCATGTTGTGTTTTGGGGCATTTCCTGTAGCAGGCGCTAGGCCTACCCACACAAGTGAAGCATCATTTTTATTGGGAGACTTGGGGAAATGCTGGGTGGAAGGAAATTTGCGGATCCTCTCAGATTCCAGAACTTTCCTTCACTGAAATGAGAGGAAAAAGTGTTTTTTTGGCCAAATTTTGAGGTTTGTAAAGGATTCTGGGTAACAGAACCTGGTCAGAGACCCACAAGTCACCCCATCGTAGATTCCCCTGGGTGTCTAGTTTTCAAAAATATGCAGGTTTGGTAGGTTTCCCTAGGTGCCGGCTGAGGCAGAGGCCGAAATCCACAGGTAGACACTTTGCAAAAAACAGCTCTGTTTTCTTTGGGAAAATGTGATGTGTCCATGTTGTGTTTTGGGGCATTTCCTGTTGTGGGCGCTAGGCCTACCCACAAAAGTGAGGTACCATTTTCAGCGGGAGATGTGGGGGAACGCTGGGTGGAAGGAAACTTATGGCTCCTCTCAGATTCCAGAACTTTCTGTCACCATATACCCAGCCTGTCGTAACAGGCCTAGGAGTGCGCACTAACACTTATGGTGTTTTGAACATGTATCTCGCCTGTCTTTGCAGGCTTGTGTGTGCATTTACACCTATGTTTCTTCAAAACATGTGTCCAGTCTGCAAACAAAGGCTTGTATGTGCACTGGGGCACAAATGCCCAAAGAGTAAAGAATACCCATGTGTGTTTTCACTGCGTAGGAGAACTGCTCTGCCCAAAGATTAACATGGGGGAATTGGTACAAATACTCCTAGCTGCAACAGTGGATTGCATCAGAGCAGCCTCTTTTTGTTTACTATTGTTGGATTCATCCTGACAAACCCTTTTCTATAGTGAAGGTGATTTTGTCAATACTCATAGAGAAATGGCACTTCTAGAAAGTGGACATTTCTTTGCCCTAAAAGGATTTGTGTGCCTTTTAATTTGACTCAAGTCCACACTGGGAGATGGAGGAGCACATCTATGCATTCCCCAGTGACAGCTATCAAACTTGAGCACACAAACGGGACGAAGACCTCTGCCATTTGTGGGCCTGGCTGGAAAGATTAGATAGAGAGGTTTTGAAACTTGGCCTCTCGAAACCAGATCATGGCCCCACTAAAGATTAAGATCTGCATTTCACAGCACCATGGCAGACCAGACTAAAATTTAGGTGAGACATCTACGGTTCAGTTCAGTGGGGAACCCTCTGAACCGCCCCAAACATCAAAGGCACACTATAGTATAACTACTTGTGCCACATTGCAGCAAAGCAGAGATATACTGCAGGAACATGGGATGGAGACCCTGAACCACATGGTGCACACTGCTAGAATAATCTGTTGTGCGCAAGCAGTAATTACTGCCCTAGGAAGGGACCGCACACCCTTCCTGCATTGTGGCTGGCATTGGCCCATCGGTTGTTGCTATGTGGCACTCTGAAGTGTACTCTCCAAGGACATGTTGGCTTACCCCCGTTCTTTTGTGGAGGTCTCCAGTGAGGGACCTACACCTTCTACCGTTGTCAGCTGGAGGGCAGTGTCCTCTTAGGTGCCTCCATTGGCTGCGGGACATTACCTGTTAGCAGCGGTGTGAGAGTGGAACAAAGTATTGCACCTGGAGGCCTGATATGTCTGTTGAGGGACCATCAAAGTATTGCCAGTATTAAAGGAGTGTGGCCCTTCATAATGGGCCCATGACACACACAAGTGTGTGGTTGGTAGTGAGCAGATTCATTGGTTGCAGGATCCTGCGTGGCCCGCGTTTGTAGGGTATGATGCATTTCTCTTGTGTGACACCAGACTGCATGCTCATTGTATGCAGTGTCCAAATCATTGTTTGCGACTCTTGAAGGTGGGAAGGGGTACCCTGAACAGTGTCGCATTCTAGCTCATGCAGCACCACTGAACTTGTGTCTCTATGTGTGTGACCATATTTGTCTAATGCGACTCAAGTCATCACACACCAGACCTTATGCCTCATTCCAGGGCAGTACACAATTGGGAACTCATTCCATGTCTATTCAGAATTGTCTGGTACCACTCAAGTCATTGCAAACCAGATAATGTGTGTCATTCCAGGGAGGTAAGCAATTGGTAACTTTCCATGAATGTTCCGAGTTGTGTGGTGCAACTCAAGTCACCACATTCCAGACGTGGTTCCTTATTCCAGGAAGGCTTAAAAGTTGGTAACTCTTTGTAAGTGAGCAGAATCATCTGATGCAACCCAAGTCATCACACACCAGACGTGCCGCCTTCTAGGGAGGTCATGCCCCAGACATTTTGCCCCTCCCAGGGAGGTGCAGAATTGGTATCTATTTGTGTATTGGAGTGCCTGGCTTGGCTGGGCACCACTGTGAACAGCATGTTTCCTAAGGTGACTCTCCCCGTGCTTGGCAGACCATGGCCCGCGCTAGAAGGCACTGTGTGGAAACTACTGAGTGAACTTCTCCAATGGTGCCCAAACCTCATTTTTTCGACTGTTGCCTGATCAGCCATTATCTCTTTCTCCCCACCTTTGCCCTATGATCCAGAGAAAAGGGTGCTCTCATCTCCAGCTCGTGGGGAGCGGGGTAGTAGGAACTGGTTGGAGGAGGTAGGTGGGTTTGGACCAGGAGGATTCTGCAAGCCCAGTGACCACTATCCTGACAGATATCAGTACACCACATTAGGGTGCCAGGAGCACATGTGTGTCAGTGCATGTTATACTAGCCTGCCTCTTAATTATGGCACTGCACAGCAGTGCAAAGTGAGTGAGTGGAAGTGATTGCCTGTGATTGGCTGCACTGCACTGCAGTGCTGCAATACATTTTGGTTCTTTGTCAGAGGATTATCACAGCTGACACTGGGTTTTGCTGCTATCGTTGTGAACCGGGGTGCACCCTTTAGCTGTGTGATATTGGATTGGGATAATCACTATGGTGGGTTCCATGCTGACAATGTTTTGGTACCGCATGAGGGTGCTGGGAGGGAAAGTATTACTTTTGACACATGTACATACTGTTAATATAATTTTAGCACAATTGGGCCTAGTACTGTTAGTGATATTTCTGAATGAGATTTAAGCCCAGATTTACATGATGTTCATGTTGTGTTAATTATTGTGTGTGTTGAATACAAACTTTATTTACAAACACCTCATGTAAATTCTCTTTTGTGACGCTCAGTGTATTTTTTGTGTTAGTGCTGTGCCAATGCTTTACACATTGCCCCTGTAATAAGCCTAACTGCTCCGTGCCAAGCTACCCAAATGGTAAGCGCAGGTTATACCATGAATATATTCACCCACCCCTGATCGGAGTGGTAGGTTCTGCCTGGCTAGGGCCTCGCCTCAGCCAACCAGAATGTGCCACCTCCAACAGTTAGTAATTGGTGGGTGGCATTTCCATAGCATGTGATATGCATGCCTGCCCATTGGCACACAAATGTAACTAACTAACCCCAAGGGGACAGTTAACTAAGTATGACTTGCCCACGGTGTTAAGAATGAAATGCACATAGCAAGATACATTGACATAAGCATTATTATTAAGTTGGGAAAAGCTATAAACCTCTCTATTATAAAGAATTGTCTTCATTTACAGAGTAATGATTTACGACCCACCCTCCCTCTAGCCGGGGCTTAATTTGACAATGGTGGTAACAAACAGAATTTATGGAGGAGAGACTAGGTATTCATGCCTTAAGATCAAACAGTGGGTCTAAAGTTTTTGTTAAAGTTGAAAGACTGGCATAAATACACATTTCCTTGACGTCACTCACACTTATATCATAAAGACTTTAACAAGGAAGATTAGAACTGGTGTAATCTGTGTGCGAAAAAATACATTAATGAGATGGAGCTGAAATCTATAATGTTAAATGCAATTTGCAATTTCAAAAACTGGTTCTAACACAAACACTGCCTTCCACAGTTCACACTTTAAAACAATTATTATGAAACCTGGCAGAGGCCTAATGTAGGCCCCTGCAGCCCCAGCCCAATGGGTGAGGTGCTCTGGCCTTTAGGCATCCCCTCAACTTTTGAGATATGGGTTACACAAGAACCTCTCTTCAAATTCTGAGGGCGGAAGCAAAGGTATGAACAGCAAAGAAGAAAATATGCATTAATTGAATAAACAATCTATAAAACAAGCCGTACAGATGGAAAGTGAAAACAAGCAAAACAACACATGAAATTATGAAGAAATGAAAACAAATTCTTCTGTAGCACTTGTTTTAAGCTAATTCACGCTGTTATCATATGCTACAAGAGGAGAGATAGAATCTTAAAGCAAACAATAAATTAACTTTGTTTATAGCAGCTGTTGCTATTCTACAGAGCACACGCTCTATTATAAACATGTTGTAATGAAACAATGCTCTAAAAATAGGCAGCTGTTAATACTTTCATTGCTACTACACCCCCCATGCTCCATAACTTAATATCCACATAAGGTATCTGTGCCAAATTGGTGTCCTTTTTCCCCAACATCCTGGGTATTCTACAGGTACCCAGGGTTTGTGGATTTGACTGGGGGGGGGGGCAAGAAATTAGCCTAACTACAGCTAAAGTTTGGATTTTTGGAGAAAACCGGGGTGAGAGGGTGTGGGGGGGTCTGAGTGCTGCAGAAGAAAGTATCTGTTTTTTCCCTGCGATGGAATCAACAAACGGCTTGAGGTGCTAAAATCACCATCTTCCCAGCTTTCAGTAACAGGCAGGCTTGTTTCAGAGAACCACATTTTTCAACACAGTTTTTGAATTTTTTTGGGGGACTTAGCCCATTTTTCCTATTTGTTTGTGCTTTCAACCTCCTTCCAGTTAGTGGTTGAAATTAGTGTGAAAGCAATGGTGGATACCAAAAAGCTACACATTTCTGAAAAGTAGATAACATTCTTTCTAAATTAATTGTGTAGATCCTTCAAAGTTTTCCTATAGAAAGTAACAGTTGAAATAAAGAAATATTGAAATTGAGCTAAAAAAAGTCATTTGTGTCTACATTTTCATCTGTAACTTCTCCTAACTACGCCAGATTTCTGAAAGCATTATAGCTTTGCGACTACTGGACCCTTCTGGTGGCAGGGATCTATAGGGCTTGTAGGTTCACCAACAACCCTATGTTCCCAGAGCCAATAGCCAATAATTGAGTAGCACCTTGCAATGCTTTTTCATTGCTTACTGGGTATAGAGTAATTAATTTGGTAAAATATTAGGATTAAAAAATAGGTATCAAGGAATTCCGAAATGGGTACAAGATATGAGTTTAGGAGCAATGGTTATTTGCACATTTCTGAATTTGGGGATACCCATACTAACATGTGAATTAAAGGGCATTTGTCAAAATGGCTTCTTTCTTACACCATGTCTTACATTTGGAAGGCACAAATGCAGAGAAAGACAATTTGGTTATGGCACTTGTTCTACTATTCTGTGTTCTCCTAAATCTCACGATAAAAATAGTACCTCACTTGTGTGGGTAAGCCTAGTACCCACGACAAGCCCACAACACAAGGTAGACACAGCATGTTTCTCCACTGAAAACTGACTCTTTCTTTTCAATGTGTCCAGCTGTGGCGTTTGGGCCCTGGTTCAGCCAGCACCTAGGGAAACCTAGTAAACCTGTACAGCTTTGAATACTAGACACGTAGGGGAATCTAGGATGGGGTGACTTGTGTGACTCTCGCCAGGTTATGTTACCTAGAATACCTTGCAAACCTTAAAATGTATCTAAAACACACATTTTTCTCACATTTCAGTGATGGAAAGTTCTGGAATCTGAGGGGAGCCATAAACTTCCTTCCACACAGCATTGTTCCAAGTCTCCTGATAAAAATGGTACTCACTTTTGTGGATAGGCCTAGTGCCCACAACAGGAAATAGCCCAAAAGATAACCTGGACACATCACATTTTTCCACCCAAAATGGCCACTTTTTTTGCAATGTGCCTAGCTGTGGATTTTGGGCCCTAGCTCAGTCAGCACATATGAAACATAGCAAACCTGTAAATGTTTTAAAACTAGACACCCAGAGGAATCAAAAAGGAAGTTACTTGTGTGACTTGCACGAGGTTCTATTACACAGAATCCTTTGCAAATCTCAACATGTGTCTAAAAAACACATTTACTTCACATTTCTGTGATGGCAGGTTATGAAATTTGAGGGGAGCCACAACCTTCCTTCCATCCAGCATTCCCAAAGTCTTCTGATGAAAATGGTATTTCATTTGAGTGGGTAGGCCTAGTGCCCACAACAGGAAATGGCCCAAAACGTAACATGGACACATCACATTTTTCCACCCAGAAACTGACCCTTTTTTTGCAATGTGCCTAACTCTGGATTTCTGGTCCTATTTCAGCCGGCATCTAGGGAAACCTAGCAAACCAGTACATTATTCAAAACTAGTCACCCAGGGAAATTCAGGATTGGGTGACTTTTTTGGCTCCCACCAAGTTCTTTTACCCAAAATTCGTTGCAAACTTCAAAATGTGTCTAAAAGGCACATTTTTCCTCACATTTCTTTAATGGAAAGTTCTGAAATCTGAGGGAAGCCAAAAATGTCCTCCCACACAGTATTCTCCATGGTCTCCCGATAAAATAATACCTTGGTGGGCCACATGCTTTCAACAGAGAAGAGCCAAAAACATATAGAAATTGAGGAGAAACCAAAGCGGGTCCAAAAGGACATGCTTTTTTTCATGTGCATTTTAGGCTGACTCTGCTTTGGGCATCCACACCAGTGGGGCAGAGCTTTTACCAGTGCAGTTGGGGCAATTCTGGGTGGTAGGCATTTTGTGTATTCCTGCGGATTCTGGAAGTTTCCATCACAGAAATGCAGGGAAAATGTGTGACTTCAGGCAAAGTTGGAGATTTGCAGGGCATTGTGGGTAAGAAAATGGAATAGGGTGCAGGTGAAGCACACCACCCTGGACTCCCCCAATGTTTAGTTTTAAGAAGTGTCTGAGTATGGTAGGTTTTTCCAGGTGCATTGTACCCATGTCAAACATGTACAGCCACTCACCATTGCAGGTGGAATGATATTGGGAGTTAGCCAAGCTCCCCTGGCCCATATGCAAAATCAACATCCGAAACCGTCAAGTGTCCCCTTGCTTGCCACTGAGAGAAGATGCTTTAGACTACTGGGGGCAGAAAGACTGTTGCCCCACTTTAGAATGGGTAGGGGCATAACCATTCCCACCCCTTTTATTTGCTTTATTCCCTGGTGCCCAGTGAGCTGTCTGCCCCCCCTTCCCCGGGGTAATTTCCTCCATCTTCCCTCCCAGGTGGACAGACAGTCTATGCACCCCTGTGGCAGATTAGGGGTAGAATGACTGTGCCTATTTTTTGTTTAATATATTTTAGCAAGATTTTAGTTTACAGATTACCACAATACATTTATGCATTAGAGGCATCTCAAACCATAATGCACAGTGGATCATCTAAAACACATTAAGGACATAAACTGGGGGAGGGGAGGGCCCCACTGAGGCTCAATTGTACAGACTTTACTCCACTTCCCTCAACCACAAGTCTCAGAACCAGTCAGCAAGCGAGAGCAATCCCAGGTGACTGAGAGCCTGCGAGGTGTATAGCCAAGTGGAGTGCCCCCTGTGGATGCTATGACTGTACCTATTTTTAAGAGGGGTGGGGGCATTGCTGTGCTCATTCTGGGCAGCCCCCAATCCTAGACCATTCTAAATAATAATCCCTGGTGCCTAGCAGGCTTCTTGCTACCCCTGGGGGCAGATTGGGGGTAATAATCCCATCTGCTCCCTCAGGGGGACAGAAAGACTGTGCCTACTTTTGGGGATGTGGGCATTGTCTTGCCCATTCTGCACATCCCCCATCCCTCTGCCACCATCCCTCTATATATGAAAAATCCCTTTTGTCTAGTGGGCCCATTATGCTAGACAAATTACACAGTTATCATGGTGTTCATTTTGCTATGTAAACTATGCACACATCATGGCCTAAAATATTCTGAAGTACTAGAGAAAAATATACAGAAGACTTCTTGTATGTTCTGCATGCTAATGGAGCCACAATAGCCATTTGTCTATTAATTCCATGTAAATGCATCATTCTTAGTTGTTGGTTAAAGCTTAATTTGTGGTTGAGATGTAATAAACTCAGATGGGAAGTCTTATCAAGCCCACAAATGTGTTAGAAATTCCAGTACATACACACAACCAGATGTTGATCATCCAGTTGGCTGTATGATTGTTAAAGCACACTGTAAATCAGACTGCTGTAAACAACCAAAATTCTGCATGTTGATTGCCTCCTAGGCAGGCAATCTCTCTCTTGGACATTTGCAGCTAGCACCAGAGTCAAGTCCTTGTTACAGTATCCCTTAACATTTGCAAGTAAACAGCACATGGGTTAAATAAAGAACTAGTGGGTTCCCACAGATTAAAGAATGTGCCTGCATTGGCAACTATGCTGCATGAGAGTACAGCGCTTTAGAGGTCATTGACTACTAAATGCTCATCTACTTCAAGTTCCTCCATGGTAAAACCTTAAATGCAACAGTTCCTATTCCTGAAACATGGTGTCAAGTTGTACTTTCACTTTTCTCATGAATATAGTTGTTTGTAATCTAGTTCATCATCACCCTGAATTGAAGCTTCTATAGAAGACAGAGAAATCAACAGACAGATTGATGTAGCTGTTTGAGGCATGTTTCACTCAGCATGCAAGACTTTTCTCACAAATGAATGAGGAAAATGTTTGTGAATTTGCAGAAAATATGTTCTCATTTCAATTCCCATGGCAAAATTAAACATCACATTTGTTTTTCATTTACTGAAGTGTCCTCACCTGGAAATGCTTCCAAATATACAGCTCTTATTACAGCAACATTGTGTTCAGATGTGGCTCCTGCTATGAGTATAGAAAGTGAGTACTCATGTTATTCAATGGAAACCTGTGGAAGCTCTAAGCTCTAAGCAGCGTCAGGCCTGGTTAGCCAGGCCCAACCCTGCTTAGGGCTTCAGAGATTAGGCACATTTAAGTCAGGGCCTATTTCAGGCCTCTTCTGCTGACACAGATCACCCACCAGTCTGAAGCCTGCTGCTCTCCACACCTACACAGTTCCCTTCACCAACTGCCCTCCTTCACAAACTTGCTACGGAGCACCAAGCACACCCCCTTTCTTGCAGTAGCCTTGCAATTGCTTCCTGTACACTTACACACAGCCTCAGACCACCCTTTCTTTAAGGCCCAGCACTAGCAGCAGCGAACCAACTCACCACCGGCAGTCTAATATTTTCACAAAGTGCCTAGCCTTGCTTGCCACTGGGCTCTAAGGAAATCTCTCAAGCAACACACATCTCTATCTGGTGGGGGCTGCTTGACTGCCAATCACCCAGTCTTCAGCTCTCCCTGTTGGCCTCAGCACAGTACCCCATAAAACCACTATCTTTCCCAGGGACTCTGGGAAGACACGTTCTTTTCAAGTGGAGCTCTGATGGCAAGTTTGATTTTTTCCAGGCACAGACCTCCCCACCCCCACCCCCACCCCCTCATATGCAAATGTTGTCCATGCCCAGTGCCGTCCCCCATGTGCACATTGAAGAGAAAGCGCAATGAGGTTCTTACTTGGGTCTGACTCCCAAGGTCCCCCATGCCAGCAAGGAAAACTAGTCATGGTGGCAACAGTAAGAATCAAGTAAACATCAAATAAACATGATGATGTATTACTGTTTGTCAGAGTCTGGCATCAATCATTAAGAAGATATATATTAATCTTGGAGAAAAATGAAAGTGCTAAAATATATATGGTTTTGCTACACCTGGCATATTTGGAGTGGTTTGCTCCATAATTTTATGGCCTTCTGACCTCCTGTTTTGCTGACTTCGTTTTTGCTGGATTTAGGACACTGTACACGTTACCACTGCTAAACGGTGATAAAGTGCTTGTGCTCTCTCCTTAAGTCATGTTAAATTGACTTATACTCAATTTGCATATTTAATTTTCTTGTAGGTACCTAGTAAAGAGGCACTACATGTGTCCAGAGCCTATAAAATAAATGCACCTAGTGGGCCTGCAGCACTGACTGAGCCACCCAGTGAAGTAGCACTTTTAAATTGTCTCAGGCCTGCATTGCAGCCTGTCAATGTGCAGCTTTGAACTGCCCTTTTGACTTGGCAAAGTAAACCATTTCCCAGGCCCAAAACTTCCTTTTTAAAGCATATATCACCCCAGGGTAGGCCCTGGGCAGCCTACCCTGGGGTGATAATGTGGGAATGTACCTTTCAGTCTTACATGTCCTGGTAGTGAAGATTTCTTAAACTCGTTTTTCATTGCTGCAAGGCTTACCTATCCCATAGGCCATTATTGGAGTTACCTTATTACACTTTGAAAGTGTAATTCCCAAACAAGAACAGCTAACCATGTTTGGTGTCTATGGAATTGTTATACACACTCCTAATTTATGGTGATGCCAGATTTTAAATTACAATTTAGAAAATGCTTCTATTAGAAAGTTTCAATTTTCGTGCCTTACACATTTGGTGCCTGCAACCTGCCTTTGGGTCACATGAATTGACATAGTTGACAGTTGGCCTTTGTGTATTTTCCCTAGACAGCCACACACAATGGGGAGTGTAGGTGTGACGTGATGGCTTACCACTGTCTGGATGGGAGGGAGGAGCTGGACCCTGCCCAATTTATACTTAAATAAGTTGTGTACTGTCTCCACACAAAGGGCTGCATACCTGCTATAATTGGCCTGGAGCTAGGGCTAGGAAAGCATGGTACCTGTGCACTGCAAAGGCATGCCGCTAGAAGCCTCTCTTCACTTTAAAGGCACTACTGGGTATTAGTTCTGGACCTCAGACACCAACTCTATAGCACACTTCTGGATGTGTGGATACTTTGTCAGGAAGAATGACTGCTGTGCTGCTGAAAAGACTGCTGCTCAGAAGGAACTGCTGCCCTGCTTTGGTGACCTGATGCCTGCTGTCCTTTTGCCTGAGAAGGACTGCACCTGCATCTCTTGATGTCAGAACCCAGAGTGACTCCAAGGGGTACTTGGCTGTCCTTCTGATCTGAAGCTTCAGGGACATATCAGTTTTTCAACAACCCTGCGCAAACACCTGGACTCTGTCATCTGTGAGTCTACACTGCCAAGTCGTACCACCCTAGTCCTGAACCCTTGGAGGTGGGCCTAGGGTGCTTGCCAGCCTCTGTAGATGCAGTCGAACCAAAGCATCTACTCTGCTGTGCAGCACAACCCAAATCAGAACCGACGCATCGCTGCTTCCGCATGGATTGGATCCCTTGCAGAGACTGCCTCTGTCGTAGTAGCCTACGATCTCCTTTGGAACTGCCACTGCGCAATGCACCCTCGGTACAGGCCTTCACATCTCTTGTTGACGGCAGAATCATATACGACACCGAACGCCGCATTGCAGCAACACATCTGTTACGCGGATCCTCTGTTCAGCCCTGCCCCTGTAGCCAGCCTGTGCTGCATCATGTTTGGCCTGAACTCGTGACTTTGTCCTGGTGTGGCACAACCAGATATCCACAATTGCCATTTTGTACTTTCTGGCTCTGCTTTCACTAAAATCTTTAAAATTGCATGTCTCCGGTGGTACTGATTATGTTTTTTGGTCTTGTTTTATTTATTAAAATTACTTTGTTTTAGCTTTGTGTGGGAACCTGTTTATGTGGTGTTTTCATTTTATTACTGTTTGAAGTACTGCACAAAAACTTTTCACATCTCCTATAATCCAGGCTTGATTGTTCTGTGCTAAGCTAACAGAGGGTTGAGCACAGGTTAATTTATGGTTGACTTGTGCCTCACCCTGAGAAGGATCCAGTCAACCAACAAATCAGTTTCCTGCAGGTTGTATGGTAATTGTTTAAATTGGAAGTGGCCCAGGTGTACTAGAAGAGTTAGCATTTGTGCTATCTATTTTTCTAAACTAATATGAACATTGTAACGCATTATTTGATAATAGTCCTAGGAATGCAACATTATAGATGGTTCAGAAATATTGCCTCACAGCAACATAATGGGATAATTGTAATCCAATATATCTCATTCATATTGATCAGGCCAAGAAATGCTTTACGCTTTAGGAAACAAAAAAAGACGTAAGCCTCTGAGAGTGTCCTATTGTGATAAATCCAGTTTATTAACAATACAGCTAACTACATGTAGAACAAGTCAAGTGTGGTATGCTATGTGGCCGTGTTGGTTCTTATGGGGAAAGTTAAACTGCCCTAGTCAGCTCACACTGTATTTCAATTATTGTGTCAAGAGGGATGTCAGAAATGTCTAGTAATATCTACAGGTACTCAATTTTTTAACTGGAAAAGAAAGGCTGTGCCCTAAAGAAAATGGAAAATAAGGGAAAGTCACAAGGTTGAACTGCTATCTGGAGAGTAACATAGATTATTATATACATATGTACATATAACTAGCAAATTTAAAAGCTTCTTCTAAGAATCTTTAGAAATGATGTGAAAAAATAATTGTGTTTACAATGTTTTATTTTTCTACAATTTTTATGAACCCTGAAACATTATGTATGTCTATGTGTACATGTGTATTACGTATTATTTGAAAAGAGCAAACCAGAAAACCATGCCAAAAAAGCAGCTGAGTAATGTACAGGGTCAAAGGCAAGCATAGAGTCAAGAAGTGAAGAGAGAGGTTGACCAATATTGCATTATTACTGCTCTAAAGTGTAGTGTTCTTTAAGAGGTGTGTCTTAAACTCTTTCCTAAATTTGAGTAGCATTGCGACGGTCCTTATGGATACAGGGATGTTGCTCGTTGGTTCGTAGATAGAAAATGCTGCCTTGTCTTTGGGCTTGGATAAAACTTATGAAGACACTTTATAGCAAAAAAGTTTCACTTTCTTTAGAAGAAAAAACTGGTACCAAACTGTTCGTATTTTTTGGAATTGTCTTCTTTGAGGTTGAGGCTTGTGTCCAAGGTGAATCCATGTGACTTTGCATTTGGTAAAATGTGTGGTGCAAAGCTGTCAAGGTTCATATAATTGACAAACTTGTACTATTTCTTAGTTGTTTTTCTTGAATAGTAATAGGAATTCTATCTTGTTTGGGCTGACAATGGACATTCAGGTATATCTGAGATGTAGATAGTGTTTTAAACATTGGATGTCTGAAGCAGTAGAGACCCTTGTAAAGTTGTTTATCAGCTTATTGGTGAATTGTAATGATGTCATTTGAGTAGAGCTCAAAGAGGCCCAATTTAGGGGTCAAAGATAACAGCAGACAATTTGGAACCTTAGGGGACCTGGGGACACTTTGGAGAGCTCCACATTTGGGACCTTGAAATACTGTGGTGAATAATTAACAATCTGGTGTTGATTGAAATGGTATGAGGAGAACCAAAGGGGAACCAGTGAAATAAACAAAGTGATTGTTTGAGTGATTGATCAATTGACTGGCCAATATTTGCAGCCAAGCCTATGTGCTGTTGCCTAGAACCTTTTTAAAATGTTCCAGTGCAGCTCTTGTTAGCCCATGGGTATCCCAAATGTACCCTGTACATCTTCTGATTTTCTCCAGTGCATGTCTGTGCAAGTAATCCACACAACTGATGTGAATATGAACTTCTCACCATCATCCCCTAGTTTCTTGCAAAGGAAATCTTTCTGAAACGAGTTTATCAGTGGAATTAAATCTGTATTCAAACATATTGTTTCCTGTATACATGTATTTAGCTATTCAAATTTGTTCAACTCTTAAACTTAGTGGATTAATCAGAACACCAGGATTTCTTTAATTTCAAAATTATTTTGATCAGCAACCACCATTCATCAAAATGATTGGTGAAACTGAAATGGTATTAACCATAGTTTGCTTGCCAAACACATTACTATGGGTGTTAAGATGGAAACATTACCCGCATGATGAGGATGTACACCTCTGCCCTGTGTGCCTTAGCTGCATGAATACCTGGATCACTCATACTCATTGTGGTAACAGGCAAACATAAATCTTCCATGTGTGCCATGATCTGTCTCACAGAAATGAGGTCTGTTTAAAGCAGAAGGGGCACACAAGTGCTACCCTCGTGAAGGTAGAGGGCTACTGCCCTTGTCTGGAGTTAAGTGACAGGAGAGCAGTGATGGCAGCATTGCCATTTTGTGTTCAGTAGAATCAATAATGTAAACAGGCCTTTTTACCTATGCCACTTGAGTGGATCCTTTTGGCCCACTCCTGTAAATTTCGATGGCTGTGTATTTAATTCACCCTTGGCCTGCCTGTGTGTCACACCGGACTGCGCATGATACTTGTGTTTTCTTGCTGGGTTGCATGTGGGTGCTTGTGGATGGTACATAACATGGAGGCTTGTGGGTTCCATTCTGGAAAGAGGAGAGATGAGGACTCCTTGATTCCAAGTTGAGGTTTTAGTCAGTGGGGCCTGGACTCATTGTCAGGAGATGATGGGACTATAAGTTTGGCACTACCAGGTAATCTTATTGGAGAGGAAGCCTTAGTCCTTTAAACATTTATTGTGCATATTTCAGAGGAGGCTAACAGCTAGGTGTGATCCCTGGTTCCTCCCGTGGCTTGTGTAGGAGAATCACTCAACATTTTAGCCATTCCTTCTGTTCCAGACTGTCATTTTGGTCTAGTTTTATTTATTAAAATTACTTTAATCAGGACAGTGTAGAGAAGAGGCGATTTTGAAGGATCTATTACCCCCTCGCATGAATGTCAAAGGCTAGGCACAAAATCAAACATATTCCTGGGTTTAGACTATAAAGGTGGGATCATGAGCCTCATACTATGTTGAATAGCACAGTCACATCAGGAGAGGGAAGACCACAAAGACTTATTGCTGCTGAAACCAGGGACTGAGGTCTGCCAGTCTCCCATCTGATAAGAGACCATGACCCAGGTGCCAAGATCACTCTCCCTGTACCTGGAGCAACAGCCCTCTGCCTGCCTCCCAAGACCAATGACCCTAGGTCCCTGTGACTGCTCAACCCACTCTACCACTGAGAGTCAAGTGCTGAACGGGTAGTACTCTGCAAGTTACTCAGGATCCATTGTGGGTTGGGACATCAGGTATAAAAGGTCAACCCAACTGATGCTGTCCAAGCAGAGTATACTTCTGGTCCCTGCACCAAGCAAAGCAAATCAATTGATTTTATTCGGTTTCATGCTGTAGACAGTGTTGGTCTGCTGCTGTAATTAGCAGCTGATCTGGATTCTCCATAGCAAGCATTACAGATGCTTCATTTTTGGACCTTTTCTCAAGTGCGTATTTCCAGATTATTGGTCTGTCTGGAGAAACCCTGCATGGACTCTCCTCAAAATATTATACTCAGATGTGCAAAGCTGAACCCAGAGGCATGCTGCTGAACATAGAACAATACTGTAATGTTGAAACGTCAACTCCCTTAAAGTAAATCAACATTTCTTTTAGCAAAAGACTGACCTTACTGTGGCAAAATGGTGTGATGTACCCTAAAATCAGCTTATAACTTGTTATTGTAACAGGTGTTTAATTGTTCTCTTTTACAAAAATGTCCCATTACCGTTACTATGTTTGATCCCTGTGTCACCAACGCTTACAGTCAACTTATGTCTTCACATTTGAAACTATAGTGGTCATTATGAACACGGCGGTAACAACCACCGTGTTCATGCTGGCGGTCAAAACACTGACCGCCAGTGACTCCGGAAACATTGTTTCCGGCCTCCGGCTCTTAGAAAGGCCAGGCCGGGACATTGACGGCGGCTCGAAATGGAGCCGCCGTCAATGCCTCTGTGAGGCAGGTGCAGCTGCACCCGTCGTGCAGATCACTGCCCGAAAATCGGGCAGTGACCTGCGCGATGGGGCACTGCAACGGGGCCCTTGCATTGCCCATGCAAGGTGCATGGACAGTGCAGGGGCCCACAGGGATGCCCCGGGGCACCCCCTCCGCCAGCCTTTCCCTGGTGTGATAGCCCACCAGGTAAAGGCTGGTAGATCAGGAAACATTATCCAAAGTCTAGCACAGCTACCCTGTCGGATGGTGTTTCCACTCACCGCCAGGCTGCCTGATGGCGGAAGCCTGGCGGTGAGTGAGGGCTGCCAATGGCGGCCCTCTATGTGTTTATTATGTGACGGGTTGGCCCGCCATGCTGGCTGGTGGCTTTAGCCGCCAGTGCCAGCATGGCGGGCCAACCCGCCATGTTCAAAATGAGGGTTTATTTGTGGTTGTTTGTCCTGGTGTGCAGATAAAGTTCTAAAATACAAACTTAAGAACGAAGCAGTGGAGCAATTGTTTTTAAGCCGTAGATCGTGACTTCAAGCAATATGGATGCCTGTGTGAATCCAGAGTGCTGCATTACCTGCATTTCTGTTGTGAACAGTTTTCGTGCAGCGCAGCTGCCACATTGTCAACTTCTTTGCACCACAACCTCTGCCGGTCATGATTGATCAGGCAGCCTGTTGCTTCTACATTGCTTCTATATAATCTAGATGAAGGCAACTGCAGAGAATTGAAACTAGTGTCAAATTGTGCCAATAAGAACACTCTTAAATCAGATGTGTGTTCTTCTCTATAAAGAGGATCTAGCCTTACTAATGTTGTCAATGATCACTCCATAGATAAAAGCAACATAAAGGTTAGAGAGTAATGAAATGAAGAATACTTCAAAAGCAGTATTCGGATCCTGAAACTCATTAGGGTTGCTGAGCATATTAACTTAATAGTAATACAAGACTTCGGGGGTCATTCTGACCCCGGCGGTCATGGACCGCGGGGCCAGGGTTGGCGGGAGCACCGCCAACAAGCTGGCGGTGCCCCGCAGGGCATTCTGACCGCGGCGGTTCAGCCGCGGTCAGAAAGGGAAAACCGGCGGTCTCCCGCCGGTTTTCCGCTGCCCTGTAGAATCCTCCATGGCGTGGGGATTCTGACACCCCATACCGCCATCCTGTTCCTGGTGGCTCTGCCGCCAGGAACAGGATGGCGGTATGAGGTGTCGTGGGGCCCCTGGGGGCCCCTGCAGTGCCCATGCCAATGCCCCGTAAGAGGGCCCCACTTTGTATTTCAGTGTCTGCTTTGCAGACACTGAAATAAGCGACGGGTGCCACTGCACCCGTCGCACCTTCCCACTCCGCCGGCTCAATTCTGAGCCGGCGTCCTAGTGGGAAGGCTGTTTTGCACTGGGCTGGCGGGCGGCCTTTTGGCGGTCGCCCGCCAGCCCAGTGCAAAACCCAAAATACCCTCAGCGGTCTTTCGACCGCGGAGCGGTATTTTGGAGGGGGGAACTCTGGCGGGCGGCCTCCGCCGCCCGCTAGGGTGAGAATCACCCCCTTCATCTTTGTACTAAAAAAAAAGATCCACAGCTAGCTTTGAAAGTGACTTCAAGATGCGCTGCGTGGGGTTTGCGTCATTTACATCAGCCGCAAGTGGGTGTTGCACATCGTTTCCCCAGCTGTGATGTGTCAATCTCCCAGCCACGATGTAGGTGGAGCATCGATTTGAGCCGCAAAACCGGCTGGTGCGTCGTTTATCAGCTGCTTTGCAGACGGTGGGTCAAATTTCCCCACACAGCATTCTGTGCGTTGATTTTCAGCTCTTGTTCTGCAAACTTCACCTTTCAAGGGCCCAGGGACTGGATAGGGCACTCCTTGGCAGGACAGGAGTCTCAGCAGAGAGTCCAGGTGCTGGCAGAGGAAGTCTTTGATGGCCCTGACACTTCAAAACAGTAGGCAAGCTTTGTTCAAGCCCTTGAAGATTCTTCTCAAGCAGGAATGCCCAACAAAATCCAGTCTTTGTCCCCTTTCACAGGCAGAAACAGCAACTGCAGGATAGCCCAACAAAGCACAGTCACAGGCCGGGGCAGCACTTCTCAGCTCTTCTCTTTGGCAGAGGTTCCTCTTGAATCCAGAAGTGATCTAGTTTTCATGGGTTTTTGGTCCAATATTTATACCCCTTTCTGCCTTTGAAGTAGGCACTCTTGAAAGGAAAGTCTCTGTTGTTCGGTAGATCCTGCCTTGCCCAAGCCAGGCCCCAGACACAAACCGGGGAGTTGGAGACTGCTTTGTGTGAGGGCAGGCACAGCTCATTCAGGTGTAAGTAATAATTCCTTCCTCCACTCTAGCACAGATGGCTCATCAGGATATGCAGGCTACTCCCCAGCTCCCTTTGACGCACTGTCTAGAGGGGATTCACAAACAGCCCAACTATCAAACTGACTCAGACAGGGAATCCACAAAAAGGCAGCGTCACAGAATGGTTTAAGGAAGAAAATGCCTACTTTCTAAAAGTGGCATTTTCAAACTAACAATCTAAAAACTAACTTCACTAAAAGACGTATTTTTAAATTGTGAGTTCAGAGACCCCAAATTCCAAATGTCTATCTACTCTCAGAGGGAATCTGCACCTTAATGATATTTAAAGGCAGCCCCCATGTTAACCTATGAGAGAGAGAGGCTTTGCAGCAGTGAAAACTGAATTTAGCAGTATTTCACTGTTAGGACATGTAACACACATCAGTACAGGTCGCACCTTCAACATACACTGCACCCTGCCCATGGGGCTACCTAGGGACTACCTTAAGGGTGTCTTACATGTAGAAAAAGGGATGGTTTAGGCATGGCAAGTGGGTACACTTGCCAAGTCGAATTGGCAGTTTAAAAGTGCACACACAGATACTGCAATGGCAGGTCTGAGTCATGTTTACAGGACTACTAATGTGGGTGGCACAACCAGTGCTGCAGGCGAACTAGTAGCATTTGATTTACAGGCCCTGGGCACCTCTAGTGCACTCTACTAGGGACTTACTAGTAAATCAAATATGTCAATCGTGGCTAGCCAATTATATGTACATTTTACACAGGAGCACTTGCACTTTAGCACTGGTTAGCAGTAATAAAGTGCCCATAGTATCAAAAACAGTGAAAACAGAGTCCACCACCCATCACCAACCTGGGACGCAGAGGAACAAACTTAGGGGGGAACCACACCAAGGATGCCAAGTGTAACACCATGAGTTTGAATAATGGTAGAGAGATGGTTATTCCACACATTAAAATGAATATAATTGCCTATGCTGTACACAAACAAGCTATTGCAAGTACCTGTGAGCTTTTTCCTCTATTGTGCCACAGAACTCCCCTCTGGCTTGTAATATCGCTATGATGTATGTTAAAAGTCTTGCACCGCATAGATTAGGCTACAATAGAGAGGCTGTTTCAGTCAGGGTTTGCCAGACGTAGTGGTGCTTAAAAGTGGTTCATAAAAGTACTCGGAAAATAATATATTCCTGGTAATTGTTGAAGTTAGATGCAAACGCTATACTTCCCTCTGAATATAGTACACAGTTATGCATGACACGTAAACTATGATTCATTTATATGAATAAATATGCTAAGTAAATGATTAAAGAAGAGGCCTGATATCTCGGTAGCTGAAAATCTGGGATAAAGTACCATACAAGTCACTGCAGAGTTTGTGATGATACAGAGGCAACAGGCTGAGGCCCTTAACGGTCAGAGACCTCTAAGGGGACTTCAAATAAGCCTGAATAGCCACAATTTAGGAATATCTAAAGCCATACAGTGAGTGGATGATTAGATTCCCCAAGTTCTGAGTCTGTCTGAGTACAAGTGTGAGTATAAGAGGAAACACTAGGACTGGCTTCAACACTCATGCCAAAACCTGGATAACTGCTTTACAAGGTAAGAGTAGGACACTTTTAAAATATTTTTTTTTACAAGGTATCACTATTTTCTTTTTAACTCGTCCTACATGCAGCCTTGGTTTGTAGGCTGGAGCTGTTAATTGGCAGAGAATTGTTTCAGCTACTTCTCGGTCCAGCACATTGCAACTTAATTGGAACCCATAGGGAAGCATTCTTCGTGTATCCAGTGGCTATCCCAGCTCTGCTGTCCTGCGCGCATCATCGTTTGTGAAGCAGACAGCAGGAAATGAGGAGGGAGGCAAGGTAGCGGGCAAGTGGTCTGGTGGCTGTGGTATGTGTGACAGAAATGTAGTCACCACATGGATATTGGGCGGGGTCCTGAGGGCGTGGATGCTGAAATGTGAATGGGGGGGATCTGAAATCCGACAGAGGATCAGAATAGGGGCAATGTTACATTACCACTATCAGTAGTGTTGTATTGTGCAGTGTGCGGATGTCAAAACACACTTGTGTTAAGAAAATGCAACAACTCTATTTATAGATAAATTGCAAACTCCAATTTACTATAAATGTATTGCCTATTCAAAAACTCTCTTTTTGAAACAAGTGAAAACAGCTACATGGTTGTCCACGTTTGCACGATCTTCTTATTGGCAGGTGGTTGTTTTGTACATTTTGATGTCAAGCAAAAACATGTATTATGTATATGAGTTAGGGGATAGTACATAAATATAATTTCAGAAGTTTACAAATGCCAGAAATCTTTCAACCATGGTATAAATGCTCGCTAACACACGAAAACTTTGTGCTGCAACGAATAGGAAAACATAGTGGATATATGCCTGGTGTGATTTTTTTTCTGTTATCCGTTTTTATAAACTTTATTAAATCGAGTCTGATTCTGAGCCCCCATGCTCCATTGCCCCCGATCAGCCCTTACACTGTTTGCTATCTGCTCTTTACTTTGTTCATTCTGCCTGACAGTTTTTTTGTGCTAGTACTATGTAGTGCACCTAAGTCGACCCATGTGTAACTGCAGGTTGCTTGACATTAGAAGCATATGCACGTGGTAACGCGTCCTTCTATGTTAATTTATACACATTAGGACTCGTTTTAGGCCGATGAATCTTTTGACCCAGTGGTGAGACACCGTAAGACGAGGTAACTGATCAATATGTCAAGCAATATATCAAACATGTCATCAACATATATCACCACAATATATTTCAGTTTAGACATTTGTTAAAACTGTCGGCGCAATCATGACCTTTCAGCCATGAATAACCACACCTTATTGAAGTTTTTGTGAATTTTATTCCCTATTGATTACAATCTAATAGCAAATGTATTAATCTCAAAACCAGAAAGCAAAGGAGCATAGTCACAATATGACAACTATGATAAGATTTTGACAATGTGAAGATTAGAACCATTAAAAACACTCACATAAGAAATACACAAGTCAGAATGCATAGAACATCATATAAGCCCAGTTCAGCATAGTACAGTGTCAGTGTCGGTCATGTCCGTTTGTCAGTCAAGGTGAATATCTAATCTAACCGCTAATTAGCATCAGCATGTTGGACTTCATGCAAAAACAATTTAGAACACCGATTTGGAAAACATCTAACTAAGGTCTCTAGTCAAAAATACAGCAGTTGGTACCTAGAAAGGAAAAGCACTTAGACAAATCACCATAGCAGTGGTCATAATTACTTTCCTCGGAATGAGTCAGCATACAGGTTCAGACTTCGTCTTCAGGACATCAGTTGGATTTTCATCAGTCTATCTAGTTTAAGGACAGGGGACACTTCCCTCATAAGGAAGAAAATGTAATGGGGCGACTAAGGGTGAGGATAGTTTTATTAAGTCTCAAGTCACCAAACAGAGTGACAGAGTTTCTGGATGCAATCAATATCATTCCCTACCTAGTTCTCTCGAGTCTTGTGTGTCATGGGTTTTTATCCCCTTTTGGCAATATCTTCCTCCAAAACTCTATTGGATAGTCATTTCACCCCACTATCTGTAACCTATCAAATTATACATTAAGTAATGCACTTGTCATTTCATGATAATTATTATCATTTTGATTGGTCTTCATAATTGACGCTTTTCGTAGGTGGCACATCCGGGGTGACTTCATTCTCTGGCACGTTCTTCAGGTCAAAAGTTCTCTTTTCCATGGTAGAATGTCCTTGAGAGTGTCCATATTTTGTTGCAAAGCGTATAACTTTATACTAAAACAGCTAGCATGCGGATGAGAAAAACTAGCAATGTTGCAAAAACAAAGAAGAGAACAAATTCTGGGTCATGGCCCTTTTGCAAGTCAGCACACTAGAGAAACAGAAAAATATGCTTTAATATGAGAGTTACACAGCTAATTCTTCGGCTCACGCTAACTTAAGGCTTATGGATTCTAATAAAATGCAACCTTCGTAAATGTTAATGTATTCGATTAATTCATAATGCAAGCAATCATTCCTTATAGATGACATTAGTATATGCGTACAATAATTCTTCACGTTTAAAATACGTTTCAATGAATAATATTATTAATGCAGTATTGTTAAATATAAGCATTTCACAGCTAGAATAGGTAATGTTTAGATTACACTCTCTCAGTCCCTCCTCTGATGACGCTCGTCATCACACAAATCTTTCTTCGATCTAGTTTAGCATTTCAACATCTGGGCCTTTATGAGAACTTTCCCATATTTCATTGAACATTTTCTCTCTATTACTTTCTTCATTTCTTCTGGTTCTTTTGGTCCAATTTCTTTTTACTTTGTCATTGGTTTTACATACCCCCCATAATCCTAATAGACAGACCAAAACAATTAATAGACACATCATAATTTTTGCAAGTACCCCATTCCAAATGTTGGTAAACCAGCTTCCAACTCGGGCAATTCCTTTCCCAACTTTCTCCCAAACACCAAGTTCTTTTAGATCCTTCAAATCTGTACTATCTCTAGTAAGGTTAGTAAGCATGCTTCTAATTTTCTTACTGTTATCTGGAATAAATGAGCAACAATGACGCTCATTAAGCATTTTGCAGACCCCTCCACTCTTTGCTAAAAGAATGTCTAAAGCAAGCCGATTTTGAAGAGTCATAGCTCTTTCTGCAGCAAGTTCAGTATCCATCAGGAGTATGCCTCCTGTAAAGTTTGTCAGCATGTTATCCACAATAGTAGACAACTTTTGAATTTTCATAGAATTCAAGATAACCCCTACTGATGGGAATATGGCTCCAAATATATCACCAATGACAGCCGCCACTGATTCTCGTTTTTGTCTAGAATGTTGTAATTCAGATGTCTTAGGTATCTGTTTTAAGTCATCAATCTGGTATATCTTTGGGAACACTATCCCCAAATAACATGTCCCATTCCATCCCTTAGGGAGACAGTAATAAGCATTTAGCCCACAAATGTAATAGATTCCAGGAATCGCTGGAACTTGTCCATTCAACATAAAGGTCCATTTACTCTGAAACAAAAACACATGCCTACACTCACTCGTACCTACAAACAAATTGTCTTGATCAGATTTTGGTCTATATACACAGAGCCTACCTACGTGTAATGCATCTATAGCTAGTTTGCCTTGTGTTTTGATTGCAGTATAAGCATAATCATTTGCATAGGTGTGTTTTTCTAATCCTTTTTCTAACCTTTCTTTTAGTACTTTGCGTCTATCATCTGTGTGATCTAGAAAGCTCTTTTCTACAGGCGACAATAAGCAAGTCAAATTGTTGTGATGTGCATAAGCAGTTCCAAATGTAAGTATTGGCTCAAAGAATCCTCTAACTATTTTTATATCATGCTCTTTAGCTAATATATTCAAAAATTCAATCACAGGCACAAAAGAAAACACAACATCTAAATTTGAATAAAAGTATTGCACATGCTCTTGATTATAGAATCTTGTTAGTAGCAAGCTGCAACTAATTCCATAAGAAAGTGGGAGGCTATGATAAGTAACTCCCTCCTGCACAGATGAAGGAATTTTAGTACATACATAACAGTCTTTCGCATCCATTGTTTCCACATATTCATTTAATAAGCAATAGAAGACATTAGTAGAAAGCTCCCCTTTTGCATTAGTTCCTTCATGCATATGTCTTGCATCCTGCTCAAATCTCTCCCACGGTGTTAGTTTAGTTGTAGTTTCAGGTTTTGAAGTTGCGTTAATAGTTACTTTCTCTCTCCATGGCATTCCCACAATCACTCCTACAACCATTATTGCACACACAACACCTATTATAAGACCTAACCAACCACACACCTTACTTCCCTTACTTATATTGTAAGCCATGTTTGTATAGAATCAGAATAGCAGATCAACAATCAACTTGAGGAAAAACCTCTCTTTTTTTTTTTTTCTACGTATATTACAGCGTCTTCACTCACTCCAGGACCGTTTTCGTCAATTCAGGTTAGCAGCTTGTTGTAATCAGGTTTCTTTTCAAGTTATGTCTGGTTTTAGTGTCACTTCCAGTAATTTTCTAGAGTCTCTTTCTTTAGTTTACAAAATTTTCACACTTAGCCAAGTCTTCCTTGAGTTTTGTTCAGGTACCGTAATACTGGCCTGGTACTTCTCGATCAAAACAGAATGCTAGGAATTCTTGTTGCCATTCAGATGTTGTAGCATACGCCCATTCAGGACCTGGATATCTTCTGTTTGCAATTCTTTTCCTCTTTACTCATCGTTCTCCTTGTTGTTCTCCTTCACTCAGATCATCAGCTTGTGTGGTATCACTTTCTTCTATTATGGTGTCATTTGATACCTCTCTTATTTTAAGATGCGATTTGTCTGGCCAATTATCGCCTCTATGTGTCTTTTCTCGACGCTTCCCTTCAGGACGTTGGACGGCACCCTCCTCTTGTGATATGGTGTTTTCTCTTGACGGACCTGCAACTGGTTCGGGAGATTCTGACACGTTTTGATTTGTATCTACAGTTCCTCCTTCTCTTTCCTCTTCTGGTTCTGTGTTGGGCTCAGATTCTAACCCGTATTCGTCTACTTCTGGGAGAACCTCTCCTTGGCTTAGTTCTCCTGCTGCCTCTACTGAGATAGGCACTCTGTCACCTCTCTTGAACTCATTGATAGCTTGAGGGACAAGGCTGTTCTCAGTGGGCTGTGATCTCTGACTCTGAGACTCCTCTTCCTGAAGTTGCTGTACCAGAAACTTCAAGTTCCTCTTCAATAGGACACGTTACCTTTTTTGTGTGACTGGCATGTATCCAGTTGGGAACCCCGGCACACTTTACAGCAGTGGTAGTCGTCAATATTACTTGATACGGTCCTTTCCAACGTGGCTCTAAACACAACTTTCTCACGTGCTTCTTGACAACCACCCAATCTCCAGCTTGCAGAGAGTGGCCTGGATCGCCAATTGGTGGCAACGTGTTAGGTTCCACCTGGTAAGAAAAAGAGCGAATCACGTCAGCCAAACCTTTGCAGTAATCCAACACCATATCATCTGTAATATTTACTAGTGCATTTGCAGGTACTGCTGGTAATCTCATTGCTCTGCCCATGAGGATTTCATGGGGGGACAGTCCTGTTCTATTGTCTGGGTTATTTCTCATAGACATCAGTACTAGAGGTAAGGCATCTGGCCATTTCATGGTTGTTGCTGCACACATTTTCGCCATTCTTGATTTCAGAGTACCATTCATCTGCTCAACTAGTCCTGATGCTTCAGGGCGATAGCTACAATGCAGCTTTTGTTCAATGTTGAGTGCGGCACACAGAAGTTTAATCACCTAATTGTCAAAGTGTTTTCCCCTATCTGATTCTATGGAAACCGGGAACCCGAACCTTGGTATCAGTTCCCTAAGTAGTAGTTTTGCAACTGTAAGACTGTCATTCCTACGTGTGGGATATGCCTCAATCCAATGACTGAAAACACACACAATCACCAACACGTACTTCATTCCTCCACAAACAGGCATTTCGATCAAATCCATTTGCATTTTGTTGAATGGACCTCCAGCTCTCCCAATGTAGCTCAAAGTTACCACAGTTCCTTTTCCAGCGTTCATCTGTTGACAGATGACGCACCTGTGGCAAGTGATTTCTGCGGCATGTCTGAATTTTGGATTGAACCAATCAATCTTAAAGGACCTGATCATGGCATCCCTTCCTAGATGTGCCTGTCCAAACTGTGACAAAAGGCTATTTGACAGGACCAATTTTCCCTCTTCTGAAACCCATAAGTCATCAGCTCTTTGTACACATTGCATCCTTTGTCAAGAGCGTTTCTCCTCTTTGCTCGCACGACCTTGTAATGTTTTCAGTTCATCTAAGGTGTCAACCACTCGTAATGCCATATTTAAGTGTGTGTCATTTTCAGATTGTGGTAACAATTCCCATTGTTCTTTAAACGATGTACAGTTCAATGCACAAAATCTTGCGACTTGATCTGCATAGCCGTTTCCCATAGACACAAAATCTTGTGACCTGATGTGAGCACTGCACTTCACCACGGAAATTTCTTGAGGTAACTGAATCGCATGCAACAACTCTCTTATTTGTTCACCGTTTTTTACTGGAGATCAGAGGAGGTCATAAACCCCTCTGTGACCAAAGTTGGCCAAAATCATGCACTATTCCAAATCCATATCTGCTGTCAGTATAGATAGTGACTTTCAAATTTACAGCTGCGTGGCATGCTTTAGTAAGAGCAATTAATTCTGCTACTTGTGCAGAGAACACTCTCTCGAGCCAGGAAGCTTCGACAATGCCAGTTATGGTACACACTGCGTAACCGGCTCTCAGTGTACCGGCAGAGTCTCTAAGACAGGACCCATCAACAAACATGATGCAGTCATTTTCTTTCAATTGAATGTCCTGAATATCAGGGCGTGGCTTGGTGCACAACTCAATCACCTCAAGACAATCATGTTCAAATTCTTCCCCATCTTTGATTTCAGTGTTTTCATTAGGAAGCAAGGTTGCCGGGTTCAGCACAGTGCATCTCTTAAGAGTGACATTCGGTGACCCCAGTATGATCGTCTCATACCTAGTGAGACGTGCATTTGTCATGTGTTGTGTCTTAGTTCGTGTCAAAAGAATTTCAACTGAATGTGGAACCATTACTGTCAGAGGGTATCCCATGACTATGCCTTTGCATTGTAAAAGGCTCTGACCAACTGCTGCGACTGCCCGCAAACAACCCGGTAAGGCTGCTGCGACAGGGTCCAAAGTAGCTGAAAAATATGCTACAGGGCGATTTGCATCTCTGTGGACCTGTGTTAAGACAGACAAAGAACAAACATCACGTTCATGACAAAACAACAGAAAAGGCTTTTCGTAGTCTGGCATTCCTAATGCTGGTGCCCTGCACATGTATTCTTTTAATTCTACGAATGACTCAAGCTCCTCTTTTGACAAAGTTATTGTGTATGGCTCATCTTTGACTTCCTTTCCTGTCAATTTTATCAAAGGCTTTGAGATGATTGAGAAGTTGGGTATCCACTGGCGACAGTAGCCCACCATTCCCAAAAACATCCTGACATCTCTTTTTGTCGTTGGAGGATTCATTTGCAAAACTGCTGTTATTCTCTCCTTGGATATTCTTCTGGACCCTTTCTCAATCAAATGTCCCAAGTATTTCACTTCTTTCTGACAATATTGTAACTTTCTGGGCGACACCTTGTGTCCATTCTTTCCCAGATGATTCAGTAATGCAATGGTATTGTATTTACAACTGTCTCTGGTTTTGGACGCAATTAACAAATCATCGATGTACTGCACAAGGGTTGAATTAAAAGGCAGCACAAGAGGTTCCAAATCCTTCTTCAGTATCTGATTGAAAATGGATGGTGACTCTGAGAACCCTTGAGGAATTCTGCACCAACTGTACACCTTATCCAGGAATTTGAAACTGAACAAAAATTGGCTATCTTCATGGAGAGGTATCGAAAAGAAGGCTTGTGATAGGTCTACTACGGTAAACCATTCAGCATCACAAGGAACCTGGAACATTATTACCGCTGGGTTAGGTACCACAGGGCAGCATTTTATCACAATTTCATTTATTTTTCGCAAGTCTTGCACAATTCAAACTTTTCCACAGGGCTTTTTTAAACCCATGATGGGTGAGTTACATGGACTGCTCAAGACTTCTTTCAGAACTCCTTGTCTGAGAAAATCTGCAATTATTTGTGACACCTCAATGAGGACATCTTGGGTCATGTGATACTGTGACACTTGTGGGAACACTGCATTTGGTTTGATCTGGACTTTGACTGGTTCTACCCCTTTTATTAATCCGACTTCCTTCACAGTCAAATCCCAAACTTTCCCTGTCACCGTCCTTTGTAATTCAACAGGTAAGTCAATCAATGTATGCATTGGAAACAAAGTAATCAAAGGGTAATCTTCATTTGTCCCTGTTTCTTCCTCTATGAAATGACTCTCATCTCCCTCATCGTCACTGTTTGTCTGTACCTCAATTCCATCATTGGAACAGGTAATTGAACATTTTGTCTTACACAGTAAGTCCCTTCCTAGTAAAGATACTGGACTTGAATCGCATACGACAAATCTATGCAGCCCTTGGAAGTTGCCAATTTCAACTTGCACCGGATCAGTAATCGGGTTAGTCAGGTACTGATTTGCTACTCCAACCACTCGTATGGTTCGCCCTGAAAGAGGTAATCTTGGGACTTCTACACTTCGAACTGTAGAGCGTGTAGCTCCTGTGTCGACCAAAAATGAAACCCTATAGCCCATTACTTTTCCCTCTACGTATGGGCCTCTCTGATCCACCTCTAGGGATGCTGCAAGCCTGCACTCTTCACTATCTGAGCTATCATCTGACCAGTCCTCATTCATGACATTTTCACCTCGTAATGGGAACTGTTGTACAGTGTTATTTTGATTTGTTACCTGACCTGTGACCTGCTGAGGAAGCATCACCTGTTGCTGTCCCATCGGAGCCATTGGTAATTGAATTTGCTGTCTAGGTACCATAGGAATCTGCTGCTGCACTGGTTGCATTGGTATTGACTGAAAACGTGGCATTTACATCTGCTGCATGGGCTGTACCCCTTGCATTTGTACCGAATTATTCTGAAAATTTGGATTTTGATGTCCCATCTTTGGACCTCGTAAATTTTGTAATGTACCAACATTAGTGCTCTGCTGAACTGCACCATCCTGCACCACATTCGGACACTCCCGATTCCAGTGCCCCACACCCTCGCACGCGTGACATGGTGACATCTTTTTCACTCCTTGAACGTCATTTTGAATAACAACATTATTCATATCCGAACCGTGGTTCACAAACCCTCGACCTCTGCCTCTCGGCTGTGCCTGAAACACACCATTCATTTGCGGTTGTTGTTGTATCATTTGCTGAACTCCATTTCCCTGTATTCCTGCCTGTGCAGCCCTTATCTGCATCACCATCACTTTCTCTTTCAGCTTTTTCTGCTTCAACTCAATCACATCACTACAGTATTTCGCATACTGCAACACCTCATCAATCGGCTTTGCTTGCCAACAAATCAAATGATTCTTAATCATTTGGCTAACTTCTGGTCTCAGCCCATCAACGAATCTGAACACAAGGTGATTCATGTCCTTCGGTTCAATTGTCTCACTGCCACTGTAATGCTTGAACGCTTTCAACAATCTCTCATAATAAGCATGTATTGACTCTTTAACCTCTTGAGAGGTCCGGTCGATTTTCTGCCATTCAGTCACCTTCAGCGACACCTTTTGCTTCAAAAACTCAATCACTTTATGATAATATTTCATCACCTCTTCTGAAGGTGCTCCGGTCACCTTATCTCTCGCCGGCTCCTTTGTCGGCCAATCTACCCCTCTCTTGCACTCGAGCCACAAATCCGATGGAACAATGATCTCAAACAAAGTATTCAAGTCTTCCCAGAGACACTTTGCAAGCTTCACAAACCTATCCGTTTGTTGATACCACTCGATCGGCTTCTCTCTTAGCCTAGGATATTCATTTGTAAAAGATAGAATGTCTCCTCTAGTCCATGGCACATGTACTAAAACACCACCAAAGGTTTCTCTCATAGGCAGTATTTTTACTGAATCCAAATCAGGTGATGTCCTAGCTTGATTAGACCCTGGACTATCACTCTTTCCCTTATCTCTTTTCTTTGCCCATCTGCCTTCCCACTTTTCCAATGCACCCCAAATTTGTGCACTCTGCAACAATCCTCTCAAATGTGCTTTCATGCCTGCAGATCTCATGTGTTCAAAATCTTTTGAATCAAAATCCAATCTGTAACTCCTTTTCAAATGTTTAGTGATTCCGATATCAATATTGTATTTGTCTGCTAAGTTTGCCAATCTCTGATGTACTTTGCCTACCTCCTTAGTAATTTTGGGACACACATATCTCAATTCTGCCTCTGTGTATGACTCCAATCTATTTACTCCCATTGTCCCTTCTACTAACTCGGCAGCTTCTGCCCCTAGTCGTACAAAGTTCAGGTATTCATCTTGTTTCTCTTTCTCAGGTTCGACTGTGGCCACTGCAGTCTTTTGCGAAGTATAGGTTTTCTCTAACCATTCTTTTAACTGTTGTACCGTAAATCCCTGCAGTGAAATGTTCCCTGCATGTATCATTGGAGAATGCGAAGTATTCGTACTCATGGTTTGGGGAGTTAAAACTCCTAATCCTGCTTGACGCATTGCTTCGAGAGGTGCCCCCACTGGACTAAGGTCCATTAAGGGTCTCGGTGGCTCATTTACTTGCTCTCCAGGGGCCATTATCTGTGGAGTCCCATTAGACCCTCCTCTTATTGCTTCCTGTGTCATCACTCCCTGATCACACACCCCTGATTTACCTTGTGCATATAACGGCACTGGGGGACCAACAGTAATAGGTAGCGATATAGCGGCAGGTGTCTGACCTGGACCCAGACTCCTTGGAGCAGCAACACCATAGGTCTGTTCCAATGTTCCCGGAACAGGTACTAATGGCGGTCCCGCTACAGGGTTATACCCTGGTATCAACTGTGGGGGTTGGGACATTAACTTCGGGGTTGATTCAATATGTATTAACTTTGGCTTTGTGTATATCGGGTCTGGCGGCACTATCAAATTCGTGGTAGTCTCAAGCACTGGAACATCAGGGTAGATTTTCTTTATCTGTGGTGGCGGTTGCAACTGTATCGGCATGTCGGGTGCAGTGGGTACACTGACACTATTCTGTATCAAAGCTGTATCGCTAGTCTGTGCTGTATCAGTAACTCCCTTTTCCTGCGTCTGGTTCCCAGGATCCAAGCTAGTGCTTGGAGCGCTGTCGCTCACCGCATACGGTGGCGGACGATCATGTAACAACCTATCCATAAATTCCTCATCGTCTGAATCATCGTCCTCTTCCCAGGATCTTTTATTTTCTTTAGAATTGCCTGAGTCATAATCAGTTTTACAAGAGGCTTTCTTTCCTTGTGTTTCTTCTCCCTGAGTTATTGCTGGAAACAACTTCAACCCATCTACAATTCCCCTTCTCCACATTTTGCTCTCGATGTCCCACCTGGCCTCTGCATAAGATTTTTCTGCCCTTCTCAGCCTTCTCTGAAACCTTTCTTGTCTATGTTTAAGAGCCATTAAGTCCCAAATCGCTAAAGCCTCATATAGTGCCGGTCTTGGAGGTGGCTGTTGTGTACTTAACATCCACCTCAGATTTTCTAGTACCTTTGGATTGAACGTCCCATGTTCTGGAAACGCTAAACACCCTTCTTTCTCTGTTAATTTGCGCCACTGTTCCATCCATAAACAAGGCGCAACACCTTTCTCTTCCTTAACCGTATAAGCTGGAGTACCCTCAGGTGGTGTAGGTTACCCATCACTTGCTACAATATATACATCTCCCTTTAGAGCGCTCTTGAATGCTTTGACAAAATTCATTTTTGCGATTCTCTTATTTTGTATTTAATCAGAAATGGCTTAATTCCCAGGACACTCTTCACCCGCCCTTTCTCAACCTATTGCCTCTCACGGACGGCAGCCAATCCGTGCGCGACCCCTCTCAACATCTGACCTATCTCAGCGCGGCACCACTGACGTCACACTCACACACACAGCAGCTGACAAAGTCTTGCGGCTTGTCCGCTCCTCACTGACCCTTACAACTCACACAAACTAATGCAATTTATTGCGAGCATCTAAAATGACAACACAAATCTGTCGGTTTACTACAGGAAGGGTAACACATTCGCTTCAGAACTTTACGGAGATTTTACTTGAAGCCTCGGCCGCTACTCTCTCCTTATCAGTTCCCGCATACGCAAGCAGAATTCGACCCGCAAATTCTACTCTCGACTTGTCAATGACTCCTTCTAGTGCACTGTAGAATTTGTCAAATCTCCGTCGAAGTTTTCATACATGCATTATAACTCAAACTCGATTTGTCAACCATGCCCGATTGACCTATTAAACCGCACAGATTACAACATAAACCACATTTATTTTCATACTCCGGAGTCTTAGACCTCAACAGGTCCATTCACAACAACCAACCACGTGGATAATTTTGAGCAACAAGCGCTACATTCACATGAAGTACGCCGACTTCCCTACTCTCATACTGTGGAGTACGCCTACTCCTGCTAAACAACACTTAATTTGACCTAAATACCCACAATTTTCCACAACCACCTGCAAGATGCATAAGCTTTAGGCAAGTGCAAAGACCCTAACCACTCATACTATGGCGCCGAGAACATTCCCAACTCATTTAGGCAGGCTCCGAGATCGCAGGAAAGCCATGGCGAGCTTAGCAACCCATTATACCTCCAAAATGCATTATCACAGAAAAACAAATTAAACAATGAATCTCCGTCTTAGGGCCCCCAAGGGCCAAACCGTCGCTCTGCTACCAGAACTGGTAACGCGTCCTTCTATGTTAATTTATACACATTAGGACTCGTTTTAGGCCGATGAATCTTTTGACCCAGTGGTGAGACACCGTAAGACGAGGTAACTGATCAATATGTCAAGCAATATATCAAACATGTCATCAACATATATCACCACAATATATTTCAGTTTAGACATTTGTTAAAACTGTCGGCGCAATCATGACCTTTCAGCCATGAATAACCACACCTTATTGAAGTTTTTGTGAATTTTATTCCCTATTGATTACAATCTAATAGCAAATGTATTAATCTCAAAACCAGAAAGCAAAGGAGCATAGTCACAATATGACAACTATGATAAGATTTTGACAATGTGAAGGTTAGAACCATTAAAAACACTCACATAAGAAATACACAAGTCAGAATGCATAGAACATCATATAAGCCCAGTTCAGCATAGTACAGTGTCGGTCATGTCCGTTTGTCAGTCAAGGTGAATATCTAATCTAACCGCTAATTAGCATCAGCATGTTGGACTTCATGCAAAAACAATTTAGAACACCGATTTGGAAAACATCTAACTAAGGTCTCTAGTCAAAAATATAGCAGTTGGTACCTAGAAAGGAAAAGCACTTAGACAAATCACAATAGCAGTGGTCATAATTACCCTCCTCGGAATGAGTCAGCATACAGGTTCAGACTTCGTCTTCAGGACATCAGTTGGATCGTCGTCAGTCTATCTAGTTTAAGGACAGGGGACACTTCCCTCATAAGAAAGAAAATGTAATGGGGCGACTAAGGGTGAGGATAGTTTTATTAAGTCTCAAGTCACCAAACAGAGTCACAGAGTTTCTGGATGCAATCAATATCATTCCAAAATTCTATTGGATAGTCATTTCACCCCACTATCTGTAACCTATCAAATTATATATTAAGTAATGCACTTGTCATTTCATGATAATTATTATCATTTTGATTGGTCTTCATAATTGACGTTTTTCGTAGGTGGCACATCCGGGGTTACTTCATTCTCTGGCACATTCTTCAGGTCAAAAGTTCTCTTTTCCATGGTAGAATGTCCTTGAGAGTGTCCATATTTTGTTGCAAAGCGTATAACTTTATACTAAAACAGCTAGCATGCGGATGAGAAAAACTAGCAATGTTGCAAAAACGAAGAAGAGAACAAATGTTGGGTCATGGCCCTTTTGCAAGTCAGCACACTAGAGAAACAGAAAAATATGCTTTAATATGAGAGTTACACAGCTAATTCTTCGGCTCACGCTAACTTATGGCTTATGGATTCTAATAAAATGCAATCTTCGTAAATGTTAATGTATTCGATTAATTCATGATGCAAGCAATCATTCCTTATAGATGACATTAGTATATGCGTACAATAATTCTTCACGTTTAAAATACGTTTCAATGAATAATATTATTAATGCAGTATTGTTAAATATAAGCATTTCACATCTAGAATAGGTAATGTTTAGATTACACTCTCTCACACGGGTTGCTGGCCTTTACGGCTATTTGGTCTTAAAATTGTGTCACTAATCGTAGGCAGCAGCCAGTCATATTCATGTAACACTGTCAAATACATATTCCTAATTGAGCAGAAATGTATGTTTATGGCTATAATAAGATATTAATATCAGCATACATTACTAATGGAGAAACCTAATGATGCATCAATTTTGTCCCATGTATCTATTTAAAACGCTAATGATGCAAGCACTTACACATTTGTTCCTGATGAAATGTTTCCTAAAGACTTACGCCCAGGACCAGAGCATGCACCATTGTTAAAAGAAAAGGGAAGCACGTTTTCATAATAATTTAATCACTTGTCTGTAAGTGTATCGTAACCATCATACTCAAATCATTGATTTGTGCTTAGCAGATTATGCTTGGATACATTTCACTCTGAAGAAGAAAGTCACTGTGGCTCACTATTTCTTTTTGAGGCTGATGTAAACGTATCAGTGATGTATCAGTAATATGTGGGTACCTGATCAACATTAATACATCCCAGGAAAAGTTAATTCACAATGTGAGTGTCAGCATGGGCATCAATGCAAAACTCACGGACATGAAGCGGGGTTAATTTCCTAAAGATGTAGCACACCACTGTTGTGTGGTATGTGATATAAAATAATTCCTCAAAGGCTCTCTTGTCAGGTGGGTTCCCTGAGGGATTGGGTACCCCCTGAACCATGTGGGTTGCGCAGCCAACATTATATTCAAAGGAGACTGGCGCAGAAAAGGCTTGGACTGAACTGCTGCGGAGACCCTATGAACATCAAATCACAAAAACAGTGAAAAATATCCATGGTGGAGAACCAGAGCTGAAGGGCCTCAAGGGTGAGCTGGCCTACAAACGGAGCCTGTTATACACACAAAAGAGCCATACAAATGATTTTTCAAAGCGTTTTCCAACTATCCCACATTTGGTAATTTCTGTGTTTCCAGACTGCTCTGAGGCACACATAAAAGTTTGACAGGATATCTTCACACACCACCAGGAGTCAAGCTTCATCATAGGAAATCCCCTCACGCTACAAAAACTTGATTTGATGAAAAGCAGGCTTATGCCCTGCAATCACGGATCTGTGAAAAAAACTACTTACAAAACAATGTGTTTACCCAATTTGTTTTTTATATTATGTAAGGGGCACTTAGTATTAGAAACAGTGTGGGGAGCAGGGGAACTAGTATACCATCCCCACTATACCATCAACATGTTTCTACCTAGTGGCTGAGCAGAGTCCATGGCATTTATCAGGTTGGACATTGGACCGTCTGATGTCATATAGTCAATGTATATATCCCTAAGTTGGTGTTCCAACCTTTTGTTACCACTACAACGTTCTAGATCTCTTAGATACCTGAAAAACATTAATGACAAATGTCTGTTACCACTAGAGATTTAAAGGCTGATACTTCAGGGCCAAGTGTCTCTCAATTACATTTAGAAATCAATTGCATGTGTTGCAAGTGTGGCACTGCACTTGTGTACTACACACACATCCAAGTGAGCTGCTGTGAGGTCGGTTCCTTTGCATTTGACCTAATTAAGGGTCATCTGAGCGCTTTGGAGTACCACTGTAGTCACACTTTAAAAAAAGAGGGAAAGAGATTTTTGACCCTGTTCTTTTAGAAAGATTAAAACCTACAATGGAGAGGGTTTCTGCTTCCACCACTACCTACTTACTACACCCAAGTGCCCTCCTCAGTGGCAACCTGCTTGTACTGGCTCCTTCCTCAGATGATCGTGGGAGTCACTATGAGGCAGTCTTAGAGTACTTATTCATAAATATGACCCTAAATCTTAGAGCTGATGCGTTGCCAACACTGTTAATTGACAAAAGTTGCATTTGATGTTGATAGAATAGGGTGCGGCAATGTCTGATGACTTTGAATCATTTCACAGGGTAATGCGATTTCATATACATATGGAGAAATACATGTTTTCTATGTATCAAAGTGAAGCATCAATCAAATTATGCTTTCTTGCTTACGTTTGTTTTGATATTTGAAGGGGCCTTAGTCATCTTGTGTGACAGTGTCAGGGACATATCAAATAACTGTCACATTTTAATTAGTTAAAAGGGCTATGGGAGTACAGCACTCATTATGTATTGTTATGAACTGATCTTCAAGCAACACATCACATTTACATTTTAGGATATTTTCACACATGTCATGTTCACATTGTATGCAACTCAATACTTGTAAACATTTTTATATATTAATTAATGTATAGTTGTGATTTTCATCGATGCTAAACAATATGCTTCCGTTTTTTTTTTTAATACTTTTTAATCCTATGGACTTTGAAACAATTGTATTGCTATCCATATTGTTGTTTTCCTTTGAATTGGTTACATAAGCAACACATTTATTTAATTTGACAAGTAAATAAAAAGAAGATGCTTGGAAAGGAAGCCAAATATGAAAAATTGGATAGGCAATAAGGGCTTAATGCACTACTTCAAATGACAAACCTGGGATGTGCAATGTGCAGACTGACTGTTTTGCAAATGCACTTTGAGATGCAAACTATTTAGTGATCACTGTGAAAACCAAAGGCTACAGGGAAATTATAGTTAGGTTCTGAACCTACACATACAAAACCATAGAATTCAGCAGTTATAGTGAGTTATTTCAATAAACTATAACTCGCACCATAAGGTAACTATAACTCGCGCCCCCGACTACTAAATGGATTTACACCAAATATGCAAAAGTGTAATCTGTGAACTCAAACCTACCTTTCTGCCAAATTTGGTTTAATTCCATTCAGCGGTTCGGGCTGTAGTCGTGTTCAAAGATCCAAATTAACATTGGAAACGCATGTTTTTTGATCCCTCCCTTTTTCTCAGCCCCCCCTCCATGAATCACGCCAAAACATCCCATGTGTAACATCATCTGCACACTTTTTGGGGAAAATTTCAGGAAGTTTCATCAAACAGTGCTGAGGATATAGGCAAGTAAAAAAACGCTTTTTCTAAATAAACATGGTCCTAATTATAACTATCTACTGGCGAAGTCTGATCACAAAAAGTTATATTCACAAAGTTTTGCATAGTGATCCACCTAATGAATATCAATTAGAGAGTTCACAATTTGCAACCCCTTGTAATTGGGTTCAAATGCAGGCATGGAGAAGACCTACAGGGACCAGCAGACTTCCTTCTCTGCATTGGCATTCCAAACCGAGAAACACTTTTTCAAAGTAGCCAGTGTCCATTAAAGTGACATGTACTGCATTAAAAAATACACTTCGGGGGAGAAAGACTAGACTTCAGCCTGCTCGCCCTAAGGCTGTCAATGCAATTACCAACGGGGAATCTACCTAAAGGGGGTATCTTCCCATATAGCGAATCAGTAATGACCTTTTCTTTGGCGCCAGTAACTATTCAATGGTTTGCAGCCACAATTGCAATGACAAACCATTATTACATTGTATTTAGAATACCATATAGAAGGCAGAGACATCGCTCATGCTCTCCTTGTAATTCGTAATGGATTGAAAAAGCAATTTTATTAGTCAGAAGTAATTTTTTCGCTCATAAAATGGTGTTGATACATTTTGAAAAGGTGATTTGCAGTTGCAAAGCAAATGTTTTTGTGAATCACGGGCTCGGAGACCCTACATTCCTTAAGGGGACATTTGTGTCTAAGCAGTTTCAAATAGTTTGCACCGGTGGCAACTACTAAAGCAAATTGTGAAAATTGTGAAAAATAGCTTAATAACGTTTGCAAAATGAATTAAAACATACGCTCACTTTGTTCTGAATGACTTATTTATAACCAAGACACTACTCATATCCAAAATAACCCATCACAGAAATTACCTGAGATGTATCACAAATGTCATTTGCACCAGGATATTTTTGCAACCATTGTTTTCTCATACGTCTAAATGAACATGCAAGTGTGGCAACAGAGAGCCATTCTTGTCCTTATATGAGTGAAGAAGCACATGAATGTGTGAAAGTATCACCTCGTTTCATATACACTATCGCTTTTTCAAATGTTACGAAAAAAGGTGTTAAAGCTAACTTTTTATAGATTCTGATTAGCTGTCATACCCACAGATTGATTCTACAACCACCTTCAGCAAATCGAAGCGTAAGGTCATTTTGCATGGATAGGTGAACTCTCTGTAATGTGAGCAAAATCCTATATGGAGCATATTTCATAGAATTTCCTGATTTTCCTTTGTTAATATCCAGGTAATTTTTTCTCAACAAAGTGGTAATACTTCCTCTGTAGTGCTAAGTGCCTTTATAAATTAATATTCGATTTTCTTCTGAGCTAACTTAAAAATATTCTTTGGGTCTTGGAAACTTTTTTCTTATGTCTTGGGAACTGGACGGAGGTCTGCAAATATTTTACGATATTATAATTTAAAATAGATGAACAGATAGATTTTCATCTAAAAGACCAGACGTAGAAAATCTTCCACACTATAGGCCTCATTTACGAGCCCCTTGTGCCGCCACTGCATCATTATTTTTGACGCAGCGGCGCCGCTAGCAGTGCACTACACTGCTCCATATTTACAAACTGATGCATTGGGCCCAATGTGTCAGTTTTGAATGCCTTGCGCAACATTATACCTGCGCCAGGTATAATGAATGCAGGGTAGGTGTTCCAACGAAAAAAGCCAGGTAAAATTGATGCAGTGAAATTGATAACTTTTCACTGTATCACTCTGACTTCACTGTGTCAAAATTTTACCGCTTGCTCAGATCAGGTGTAAAATTGAAGCAGGGCTTTTTTACAATGGGACTCTCCTTGCATTGCTGGAGTTGTGTTAGTTTAACAACACAACTCCAACAATGCGTCACTTTAGCACCAACAGACGCATCAGAATTTCTGACACATTTGTGAACACATGCGCCACTGAGCTCTGTTTTGTAAATACAGCGCATCCATAATGTCACTAGGGATGTCCAGCAGGTGCAAGAGATCTAAGTCTGCAATGATGATGTGCCAATTTCTTGTAAATGAGGCCTTGTGAGTAATAATCTTAGTATATGTGATAAATCCAAGAAGGTGGCTAAATAATAGCTGATTTGTACACATCTAGGGACATATTTACAAAAAATGACTCATTGCTGCATTACAGTAGCAATGTGTCAAAATAAATTGTGTTTAGTGCAACATTTCCTTACATCATGGATGCACCATATCAACAACACAGCGCATCATGGTGTAAGGTCCTCAGCTGCGTCAAACCTGACACATCCATGGGTGTCATGTCATAAGGAACTCTGACGCTTCTACTGCAACAGTGACACAGGGTTGATTTGCAGCACGTAAATCAACACTAAACAGCCTTGCATCACTTTTGAATGTGGAATGCATCAAAAATCCTGCAAAAAGTGACACATTGCAAAAAAATGTTTTCCACCTTCACAGAAATGGAACATGGAGCAGCCAACAGCAGCCAGGGCGTCAATCCCAGCATCAGTCAATATGTCCAACCAGAGTTCCAGGGGAAGAGGAAGATGAATTTTAGTGAGGAGTAGAATGAAATACTAATAACAGAGGTGACAAAGCATGAAGATCAATTTTTCCTTACCTCATAATTGCCATTAGGAAAGAAGAAGGACATATGGAAGTCCATAGTGGATAAAATCAACAGTGTAGGGGAAGTCAAGAGGACTGTGACAGATTGCAAGAAGGTCTGGCATGACTACAAGAGCAGGACCAAGAAGAAACTGGTCAGTAACGTGAAGGCAGTCATGTGTACCAGAGAAGGAGCACCTGAGGTCTAGGAGCAGCTGACCGTCTTGGAGGAGCATCAGTCATTCCAGACGAGTTGGTGGCAGGATTGGAAGGACATGATAGTGCAGCCTATGACAACTTACAAGACACACAGGGAAAGTGGCACCAAGGGAAAAGTGCACAAAATATGTCTGGTTGTGCAGTGCAGCATGATACCCTTTGGCACTTCACTCTGCTGAGTGTAGGAGTCCAGCGGCAGATGTTGAATGATGTGAATGGAGAACAAAGCGGGCACCCTAGAGGAAGCCTGTAGGTGACTCAGTAACAATAAGGACACATCTGATGCAATTAGAAGCACCTACACTCTGCTCCACAGATTGGAACAGTCCTTGGCTGTCATCGCTGGTGTCATGAGGGAGAGGCAACAATTGTCCTGCCAATGTGACACCAGTGATGTTGCCACACAGCTGGGGTTCATACGTAACATTCTACAATCCATGGAGTGAAAGCAGGACTCCTATATTACAACTATGGGGGCTTTCTACTGTTATGCTGTTGCCCTTCTCACTGCTGTGCTACCTTCCTTCTTGGCACAGGCAAATGCTGCTGGGGTCATGGCACCCACTTCTCCAGCCTCTCTGTGTGTGCCTCATATGCCTCCTGCACAGACACCACAGCCTTCAGGGGAATACACTCCACATAGGGGGGAAGAAGTGGATTTCCCTACTTTCAGGTGGAGAACTTCACAGTAACATTTTTCTGTGCCACTTGCCCAGTTTCCCTATTGGAATTGTGTTGAGTAACATGCCATCACCCTGGTCATCTGGCACTGTCTAGGTTGTCATTGCCCACCTGTTGATCTTATTCATTTGTGGACTGTCGATGTGTCCTCCCTTCTCTAATGGCAATTTGGATCTTCTTCTCTTTGGATACCGCTCTCCTCAATATGTCTCATTACATGTATCCCCCATGGAGTCTGTCTGGAACTCGTATAGCTCTATAACAATGTTCGGGTTGTTGCTGCAGTAACTGGAACCGTGAACCTAGAGATTTAGACACATATTAATAAATGCACTGACTTCAACCTGTGTGTTATATGGCTGTTGATGATTGTACTAAGCAGACCATGATGGATGTGCAGACCCTAAAGACAACTACCAGCCAAAGGGAAATGTGTGTCATTCAGACTTGGGCAGATCTACACAGGCCAAGCTAAGTATGTTTTGTGACCCTATGTGCATCTTAACTAGCAAATATTTACTCACGGTCTCAAGCCTGAAGTGCAACAATTAGCAGTCAGTCTATGGTAAGGGTGACTGAAGTCACAGCACAGACGGGGAGCACCTCCATGGCCACTAGCCACCAAACAACACTGTTATGTCAATAAAATGGTGGAAGGGTGATTGTGTAAGTGGCTGGCATCAGTGTGTGACCCCCAAATATCCTTGATTGGTGAGAATAGTTTGACATAGGTATCCTTTCAATGCATGTGCCAAGACTTACACACACAGTGCAACAATAGTGGAATCATTGTTTTGGGCTGTGTATCCATTCACAGCAAGAGTGCTAGTTACAGTGTTCAACTATGTTTGAAGATCCCTTAAGGAATTACATGGAAAACTTGACAGATTTTTCTCCATAGGTGTTTCACCAACTACACATCTACAAGCACTGTTTGGAAATCCTACTGCATTTACTTAACACAACCTAAGCAGGTCAGACAACTCCTACACAGTAAATCATGAAGCAGACTTCTACGAGGAAAAGATTGCTATTTAATGTATAGATAAAACTTATCAAACCTGAAACTACCTAGACTTCACCACCTTACTTGTCTAATTTAAATTACACCTAAACTAAATTATGCTACCTAAACTACACTACCTTATCCTAAAATCTATATAAAACTACCCTACCTTAACTTATTCTACTCTACACGTATACCACAACAGACATGTTAAACATCACCCCCAGTCCCTTAATACAAATTTTCACACAATAACAATATAACCTACACCTATACACAAATCACCTTACCATAGAAAGCTAAATAAATATATGTTTATTGTAGTTTATATTTTTTAACACATGTCCTATACATCAACACCCAACCACTAAATAACCTACACACCCATATAACCACCTAATAACAAACCCTACCTTAAACATTAAGGCCCACATTTAACAAAAATGACACACAGCTGCGCTAGCGCAGTTGTGCAGCAAAAAAATACTGCAAGCCAATGCCATTCCCTAGCTCCATCTGTGTGCCATATTTATAAAATGACGCTTGATGGCGCTAAGGAATGGTTAGCGTAAAAACAAATGACGCTACCCTTTCGACATGCAGTAAGAAAAAATGACGCTAATGCTGCAAAAGTGTTGTTTGAACATTTTGGGGCATGTTTTTTGCTGAAACCGGGTTAGTGCCATATTTAAAAGCATAAGCGTTAAAAAAAATGTGCGAGCAAGAAAAAAACATCTTGGAAGACAAGATGGAGAATGCAGGCCAGGAAAGACCCCTGGGAGATCCCTATCAAACAATTACCGGCCAGGAGGATCTAGCAAAGTCTCAGGAACAAGAGAAGGAGAAGGTGAAGCGGAAGTGTCGCTTTAGTGAGGAGGAGCATGACATCTTGGTCAGAGAGGTCATGGAGCACCAACACCAGCTCTTCGTCACCTCAAAATTTCTAATAGATATGACAGAGGCTATATGGTAGGCAACAGTAGATAAAGTCAATAGCGTGGCAGGGGTGAAGAGAACAGTCACTGATTGCAAGAAGCGCTGGCATGATTGCAAGCACAGAGCTTAGAAGAAACTGGACAGGAACTGAAAGGCAGCACTGCAGACTGGAGATGGAAGTCCTGCACCCTAAGAGGACTTGAATGAGCTGGAGGCGATGGTGGCAGCGGTCATCCCGGAGTAACTGGTCACTGGAATTGCAGGACAGGAAAGTACAGACTGCCAAGAACTACCACAAATGCAGAGTATGTTTCAGAGGGGACTATCTGTAATCTCACAAATGGCAGAAGGGGGAGGCACATAGGATACACTGAAAGCATGCTAAAGGGTTGCATCGGGACACATAGGGCCAGAATCAAAAGGCCCCATCGCCACCCAATCCTCACTTTTAGTGATGCTCTGGTGGCACCATGCACTGAAATATACAGAATGTGGTCTTAAACCACTTACTGTGGCTTTACACCACCTTGTAAATATGCAGCATATTGCCTGGAAAGAATGTGCTATTAGTGTGGCTGTTTCCCAGATACAACACAACATGTTCACCAGAGACTGTGACTAAAGTCAACAACACCCCAGGGGTTGTGTCAGGATGGCGCAACAAGGCAACATGCTTTCCATGCTCCTTGTGTCATTACCCTTCTCATGTGTGCTGTATCCTGCAGCACACATAGAAATGACACCTTGCCTTAATATATTGTTTATGTGCAAGAAAGTACAGCTTCCTGCATGTAAACGATCTATCCCCTCAATGCAGGCACCCTTGCACTATGGTGCAAGGATGCCTGCCTTGGTGCATGGTGAACAAATCTGCACAGGCGCTGGGGGAAACTCAGGGGTGTGCCTTATTTTCCAGTAAACATGGCGCATACCTGTGTTTCAAAAATGGTGCAGCACCGTGCAATTAATATTGCTGCTGCACCGAGCAGTGCCATTTGACGAAAAATCAGGGCCTTACAGTCCAACATGTGGAATGCAACCCGCACAGGGGGGCCCAATGACAACTCTCACACACCTCCATGCATCCTTTGGGAATGGGCACAAAAGTGAACTCATACAACTCATGGAGCATTCCTGTGATCATCATTTGTGCTGCTATACAAGTAGCTTCAATGTTACCATGTAACAAGGTTGTCTGTGTCGTCTGAATGGTTGGTGTTCTGCATAAAGGTACATCTACATACGTAAGAACAGGCACAAGTTGCATATATGTTGCACTATGAGCACAATGTCGCTGGCCCGTAATGGAACTGTGCCATCATACAAATAGTTGCCCATGTGGATCCAAGCTGCCCATTCCCCTTATGCCACCTCAACAAAGTCTCAAAAAGCATGCATTAATCCACATTGTACATCCTTACACCAACATATGCCTGTGGCATATATGCTGTATGCAAGGAACTGTCCCAAATGTAGGGCGGACAAATTAATGGGCCAGACAGTCCATAATGGTGGCACTGTCCCATCAAATTAGCACATGTGTGGGGCCTGCTAATGGCAGATGACAAAGTAACACAAGCATTGTAAGCAATTGGGCCTACATGTGCTTTGCGGCACTAGTGCCATCATTCATGTTGCCAATGCAGTAAAGCACACACATTACTCTATTGTGGGAATGTCGACCATTGTGAATAGGAAGGTAAATGGCACACTACCATGGTGTCAGTAGCTGGGGCAAAGGGCCTGCAAGGAAGATGGTGGTGTGAGATCAATGCACAAAATACCTTGAAAGGTTGCCCCATGTGTGATGCACAATGCAACACATAATTTACAACTACAACATGGGGACTGTAAAATGTCACTAAGCCTCCAGTAGCAAGTAAATAATGATCCATGCCACCAGCCACTACAGCCAAAGATTAACATCTCACTATCTCATTGCAGAGGATGCTACCTTATCTCCTGCCGACCTGCCTGTTCTGGATTTTAAAGATGACATGGATGACCAGCTGCCGACCATCAATGAAGAGACACTCCAGGATACCCTAAGTTCCCGCCAGACACCACCTCCAGTTGTAGGGAGGATACACAGCTTTGCATGGTCTCCACATGAACCACCCAGCTAACAACACAGAGCACCAACCAGTCCTGCCACAGCCCTGGACTCTGAGGACCCAGACTTCACCTTCCAGAGGACAGTGGTAGGAGTCCAGCGGGAGCTGACCAAGCAGGTGTTGGTGGGGATGGAGACAATGGCAGGCAGTGTGGAGGGAGTGCAGAGGTGCCTCAGTCCAAATAAGGACAACTCAGCTGCCATCAGTCACTCACTACCCGCGACTTGGACTCCAGCAGTCCCTGGCAAACATAGCTGCGATCATGAGGTAGAGGCTTCAACTATTTCCCTACCAAAGTGACAGCAGCATGATAGACAACAGGCTAGGGGCTATAAAGAGTACCCTGGAATCCATATAGTGGGAAGTGGCCTCCCTCAGGGAAAACATGGCTGCCTATCACCATGATGTTGTTGCGGTGTTGAGAAATCAGCAGTTCCTCCTTGCTGCAGTGATGCCTTATGTGTTCCCACAAATGACAGCTGCTGGGACCTTTGACTCCACATCTCTATCCCATGATGTGTGTTTGGCCCCCTCAACATCTACAACAGCACCACCCATGGCACTTGAAGCACCACACACATCAGAGGATGAAGATGGGAAAGGAACAACATTCAAAAGGAAAACAACCTGGTAGCACCAGTCTGTGCCACAAGGACAGTATCTCCTTAGTTCTGTGCTTCGGGTCATGCCAGTGTTGTGACAGCTGGCAATATGCCCTCTTCATTCAACCTCTGTTGACTTATCTGCTATAGACATCAGTCATTATCTCAATTCTTACCTTTGGTCAATTTGGACACCTCCTCACAAATGCACACTCCTCCTACCCATGTCTCATGACATGTCCCTCACCCCTGCACACTGAATGTGCAACAAATGGTTCAAGATCTCTCATGGGGTCTGGGAACCGAATACTGTATTGCTTTGGAAAATACACTTGCACATGTAAAAAAAAAATCTCCATATGCACATGTCTCATGTCAACTTTTACTGTGATCCATCAACTCATCTAAATGTATGCATTGTGTGAAGGTATGTCAATGAGGACAGAACCTAATTATATGTGTGGCTTAATGTCTGACACAATGTCACATACTAGGGCTCTAGATGAAAAAGATGACTAATGGTGTTGTGGGCTACAACCAACGTACATAGCCTTAAAAGCATGTAATTAACATATATCCATTCAAGTTGACATATGGCATTATTGGGTCAGAACCAAGTGTCTGGAATTTTCCATGATGAGAGCACCAATACTACTAATATAGCTCTTAGTGTGCCAAGATTCATACCCCAAATGAGTTTTAGAAATATGTGCCCCACATTACTAGATGTCTTGGTGACAAACCTCACCAATGACAATTGAAGCTCCATACTTACCTGTAAAATAATCTGTATACATACATAATGTGAATATCAGGAACTGGGGATGGAAAATGTTTTGAGTAGCGGTGTCATATTGCAGCCAATCTGACAGCTCCTTGGCCATAGTGGATACACAAGGTCCTACATGTAAATCAATACAGAAAGCATACCCTAAGGCATCTAACTTGGCCAGTGCACACATGAGAACACCCAGGCACTCAATCAACATGGAGACCTAATTGTCTAAAACTAACAGGATTTATTGTAACATTAAAACACCATATGACACCCTAATGTAGACACTATCCTACACTAAAATAACCTATACTAACTTATTGAAACTTATCCCTACAGCTATGTATCCTAATCTAAACGCATCATAAAGATATAATACAATTAACTAAACATTGTCCCCCCGCCCCTATTATGACACAAAGTATGAGTAGAGCAACATAAACTAAGGTGAAAGATATACTAACTTACCCTATATCCTAAACAAATATATATATATATATTTATTTTGGGGGAGGGGGGCTTTATATATATATATATATATTTTTTTAATATACATAGAAACCCATACATAAACCCCCACCCAACGCCCCAAAAATAAAAAGCAGTTCTATATACCTCCCCCAACTATACTTACTGTATCCTACAACTAACCTAATCTAATTAACTTACCACCTAAAACCCACTAAAAATGATAACAGTACACAAAGGGAGAGGGGAAGTAAATGGGATGCTGTACATCTACATGTTTAGAGCTTCTTCAGTTTTTTTTTACAAAACTTAGGCAACTTGTAGTTTCTAGCATTGTCCTTCTCAAGTTGGTCCAACCTTCCCATTATGGCTGCCATGTCCCGCCTCATGTCCACCTCTAAGTTTGAGACTGTGGCTGCTACAGGTAGCTTTTGTGGTGGGTGACTAGGCATAGTGCAGATTATGTGGTTGGGGTTGGATCAGCTGACGCCCCTCTCACCCCAGATATTGTGCTGGGTGTGCCCTGCACAGTTGCGGCCTTTAATGGAGGTGCCCTCCCCCACTGTGGAAGTGCAAGCCAACCACCTGAAGATTTCTCACAGCGATAGCTCCTGGCCACATTTTGGTACCCGGCCTGGACCTCCATGATGTGGCAGAAACGTTCTCCCCTCTTTTCAAAAGCATGCCTCTGTGCTGGGGTCATAATGGCAGCTAAAACTGAGGAGACCATGGCATCAAATACTGCATTGGGAAGAGGTAGAACAAACAAGCAATGCACGCAGCATCCTCAGATGACACATGCTATCAACCAGACATTCCACAACAATACCAATCTCCAAATCAAGACTAAACTTCCTACTAGCCATCTACAGTATCATGTACATGTCACTGGGTTAACGGTTATCCATTGTTGACAATAAGGGCCCAGAGGTAAGTAGACTTATGCCTCCTTGTGCAACATTTGTGTCTTCATACTAGAGAGGATCAAGAGTTGCAACAAGTACAAAATCCCTGTGCCATTGTCAAAAAGTGTTGCAAGGCATGCATTCCACTACTTTGACACACCTTGCGCAAAGTTTTGGCCAGGCATCATGGATCCAATGTGGGCCTCACCCGGTAGGGAGACAGGAAAAAAGGCACCAGGAATTCTAAGCAATCGCATGAGTTACAAGGAGGCACACCATTGCTTATAATGGGCCTCTAGGTACAGTTCAGGGTTAATGCCCAAATAGTTTGCCCTAAGCCTGAATAGTACATCTATATTGTCTACAGATGTTGTATCTATTGCCCCCTACCCTGTGCGACACACACACGGTGGCTGTATGGGTGCCCTAAGGGGCACAGGAAGAGTGACAATGCCCTGGGTGCAGCAACAGTATTTCTTCTTATTGTACTACCTGTGCACATGCATTTTCTGACATCTCCCAAGTACCAGGTATACACTCAGCATCCACATTCTATACACACGTGATGTGACCAAGCTCACTCACATTTATCATGAAGCTTTAATCATGTTGGTAAATCTGCACTGTCGTAGTTTGGACTCTTGCTCGGGGCAAGACTGCTGGTCTGAGGATGACAGTACTTTTGTTCGTAGGCGACTATGCCTATCCTACAACAAGTCGCAACTGTTATCCCAGCCTTACCGGCTCACTAGCAGCACCTCACCAAAAACACAATAGAAAAAGGTGATTTGTGGCAGCCTTTACGCATGGACTCGAGAATAAGACATCTCAGGGAGTGTCGTGGTTAAACAGAGATTACCCCTTTCTCACAGATACATTATGTCTCAACCGAACACAGGCAATAACAAAGATGCAGTAACATTTAAATCATTTTTATTTAACACAACTGCAATTTGCGATATGCTGCATGGACTGCAATGATTAGGATAATGAATAGTGCAAGAAACAGAATTTTGAAGACGAGGGTCATTGTTACAAAGACCCCCACCATTTTGCAATGCATGTAAAAGACATAAGAGTTGTAATATGCCCTAATACCCTAATATGATAAGCCTAAACTCCTACCTAAATGGAGAGCTGGGTTTGTTAAACCTAATCTGCCAATGCCATGTCCATGAGAGGAGCCCCCAACCCTCGTTACCTTGGAATGAGGTCTCTATCTCAGACTCCGCAGGGACATGAAGACTGGGTCAGCATCAAGACGACGTGCAGCATCGGTATCAGCGATGGTGACGATGCCCTCTGGTCGGAATCCCTCTGATTATCTGTCTAAAGTGTGATGTATTTATACAGATATACTAGGACCCCTGACGTAGGTGTGTTCCCAAACAATAGATAACAGACATGCTTGGGACGGCAATTATTAGAAACAAATCACTCGAAAGTATAGAGATGGAAAATCCCTAAGTGTGAACACCTACTGTTTGTTTTTGTCGCTTGATCTTGATGCCTTAGCGCAATGGCACTGGTAATGCAAAGCATAACAAGTGGCCTAACTATAAACAAGGCAGCCATCTTAGATTAATTAAATAATTAAATGGGCTAAGACAGAGCAAGCTAAGTAGGTTAAAAGTCACTAGGTGACGGGGGCACGAGTCTGCAAGCCAAAGGCTAAGCTAACTCCTGTAATCCCATTAAACAAACTAGGATTCACTACACATCTAGTTTGCTACACTCCTTAGGCATGTCCCACATCCATCTGGAGCACAGTTGTATTCTGATTGTGTTCTCAACTGACTCTTGCCCATCACAATAACTCTCCTTGGAAATTAAACCTCACAAATCTATCTTCCTTCATTGACATATGTTGGACATTGTTCAATAGTTGTGTAGTCATATCAGTTTCACCTATGTTTCTGTATATGGTAACATGTCTGAAGGCCTTTAAAGTCTATGTATGATCATGTGATACAAATACATTTTCATTAGTGGAAAGTAGACTTTTGTGCATACTCTAATACACAATACCAGGCCTGTACCATTGAAGTGGTACATATGTGCTGAGGAATCAGACATATGTTTTCAAGGCACAAACTAGGTACATACCATTGACGAAAACATGCTTGTTGCAACTGTTACATACAGTAGCATGCAGCTGTATAGCAGGGTTGCAGTCAGGCAATGATAGCACCCTAGACATCATTGCTCCTGTGGGACTTTGTGTGCTCACACAGACCCATGTTTGCATGTTTTGATGCAGGTTGATGGCGCTCCACTAGGCTCAGTCCACTGTGCACATGCATCAGTCCCCTGATTGTGTCAAGAGTCAATGTAGCTTTAGCATTGGAGTTAGGGGGTGTTGGGTGGGGATCTACCCTCATCATGATAGCTCTTCAGCAGCGTAATACGCAGTTCCCTGCAGACAGACACCTGCACAAATGTGATCCCATGGCTTAGGATTTTCCATTTCCTTTGGGGTACTTGATGTCGGGCCCTGTCAAGTACAGGGGACTGGCTGCTTGTATGTGTAGGACATGTCTCATCATTTGGCATAGCCTGACACAAATGGTTATACATTGTATTTTCCGTATGCAGCTTGGTTAGGGCATGTATTTCAAGTGTAACTTGTTCATGTTTCCTGACTCATGGGACAGATGTTGTCATCTGTCACCACCGTCTGTCAGAATAGTATGCGATGGGCAACTACATCATTGTTGTTGTTGCAAACATAAATGGGTTATGTACTGACCTAGACATCCTATGTGGACATATGTTGAGTGATCACATGGTAACATTGTTCTGTTGCACAGTCAGTCACTGGTCTTGTTTGGAATTGATTTGGTCCTACATTGCTGGCATACTTATACTTTGTACACATCCTCCACTGAAACATTGTCCGGACATACATGGAAAGGATGCTACGCGTCATTTGTGTGATTTGAATGTGTACACATCTTCTTCTTCTGGCTACATGATAGTTTCCCTCCCATTTCCAGGCTTTACGAGATTACATGACTTACACACACACACATGACAGTACACCAGCCACAGCACTTGTGTGGTGTCCAAGTGACCTCCACATGTTGTATCTCCAAGTGTCTGAGGGAGTCTCTCAGCTGTTCTTCCACATCCTTTGGTACATGGGCATGCACTCGCATCTGCATTCCACACCTATGTCGCTGTCACCATGAGTGAATCTTGGTAGTGTGTGAAATCATCTCTGCTATGATTTTTTGATTTGCCACATGCAACATATCTGTCTCCTTCTTCACCCATACAGTTTAGGATAGGATAGGTATGTGACATGTCTGGACCTGATTGGCATGTGGGAGACCTAGACATTTTAGGGTATTGGGCCCAGTAGGTCACTTTCACTTGGTCAGGCATGCGAGTGTCAATGAGAGGTATGTTTTCAAATGTGGTATGTGATGGTATCATAAAGACTATTCTGGGTTATCTTGCTGACACATATCAACCATTGTAGGTAATTGCAAACCGTTTCCTACCTAGTTCATACACAGGTACATCAGTCTTCACGTGTATTTCACATGTATTTCCTGATTAGCTGCAGGCATATGTCAAGACAGCACAATTGTATGACGTGTTAGAATGTACATAGGAAGTGCTACAGATTCTGCCTACATTCCTCCCATACATTCATGTTATGGTGCATTCCCCCATTTTATTGATCATTCCTGGCTATGGGGCATATGTGTGGAGAGTGGATCAGCACCCATTGCTGCTTCACTTGTCTAGCGAACCTTAGTGCTCTCCACAGCCAACATGTGTGTGCTATATTTGAGGTACAGCACACCATGTGGCAGGGTTGTGGCCAATAGTGCTCATGGTACGTAACACCATTGATATACAGTGCAGGCTTAGGCTCAAACTTTTGCCCCCCATGTCACACATGGTTGGTGCTGGTGTTACATCTACCAGCCGGAGATGTGACACAGTTTAGTTCCTTATTTTCAAATACACCATTTGGAAACAGCCCCTACCGTATGTACGCCCCCTTGCATACATCTTGCCTGGTGTAGCCATGATGTGGTGAAAGGAGTAGGATTATGCACTATGCTTACTTAACACCACTTTGCTTTACTGGTGCGTGAATCTCGGCCTTCGATAGCCACATGAGCGTGAGTTATGTGACGCTGATGTGTAGCACGGAGGCGCTAGACCCTCTTATAGCACAACCTATGTTCTAACAATCTTTATAACCGTTGTATTTTTTTCCTGCTCTCAGAGATATGAGCAACATTCCAATGGTACATGTAGTAGAGAATGAGTACACAAAGGGCAACCTGGTGCAAAGTGATTTAATGGTGATATTTACAAGGTGATATTAGTTGTACAGTGTCTAGGTCTAGAAGTTCTGTATAATTTGTCTACTGTCAACTCCAGCAGCAGTGTTTTGTTTTTCCCCCTCTACCGATACTGCGCCATTGTCATCTTCCTCATCATTGGGGACATCTACTAGTTCATCCCAGGGGACATTATTCTGAATACATATGTTATGCAAGATTACACATACAAGGATCATCTTGCATACCAGGGGTAGTGCATACAACAGGCTTCCCCCTGTAAGGGCGAGGCACCTAAACCTTGACTTCAGGAGCCCAAATGTCCTCGCCACCATATTTTGGCCCTTATTACGACCCTGGTGGTTGGCGGAGAAGTGGCGGTCTTACCGCCAACAGGCTGGCGGTAAAAAAATTGGAATCATGACCATGGCGGTTACCGCCATGGTCATCCGCCACTTCTCCGAACCGACCGCCAGGGTGGAGACGACCGCTGGGCTGGAGACTTGGGTCTCCAGCCCGGTGGCTGTCACAAGACCGCCGGCGGTATCATGACCCATTGGACCGCCATGGATTTCATGGGATTGAGCACCGCCATGAAATCCATGGCGGTAAGCACTATCAGTGCCAGGGAATCCCTTCCCTGGCACCGATAGGGGTCTCCACCACCCCGAGTCCTTCCCCGACACCCTCCACCCCCCTGCCACCCTCCAAAGGTGGCAGGATCCCCCTCCCCACCCCTACCTCGACATCACTACACAGACACACACCCGACATGCATGCAGACACCACGAACACACGAACAAACATGCCAACAGACACACACACAGTCATACACGCACACCCACATTCAGACATACACGCACACATCCATACAGACATACATACAGGCAGACACGCATACATTCCCAAACACACTACACCCCTGCATGCATACACGCACTCACACACCCCCTCTTCATACTCACACGCACACCCCCATGCATGCACACAACACACAACACCCCCCACCCCCCTCCCCTAACTGACGATCAACTTACCTGGTTCGTTGATCCTCCGGGAGGGGACAGCATCCATGTGGGCTGCTCTGCCGCCAGCACCCCGTCAACAGAACACAGCCACGGCGAATCACGTAACGTGTTCTGTTGACGGGGTGGTGGAGGTGGAGCAACCCCCACTTCCCCACCAACCGCCAGTATGGCTGCTGGCGGCTCTCCATCCGGAAAAGGATGGAGGGCTGCCAGCAGTCATAATTTGCCAAGCGGAAAACCGCCACCACTGGCGGTCTTCAGCACATTGGTCCCTCTGCAGTCTTTTGAAAAGACCGCCGAGGTTGAAATGACCCCCTTTGTGTCCTTATATGCCTTTCATTGTATGCCTGCTCTTCCATCGTTGTCGGCTTTCCAAAGGAGTCATCAACCATGGCTGGATGCCGTTACCTTGATAGGCTGCAAAGGAATGCAAACATGTGTCGGTCATGAATATTTGTGGTTTCATATGTGCCATGGCAGATGTTCGTTTTAGGTGGAGTGGCGATTTATACTTGCTTTTGGTATTGTGTGTGTTCCTGTTTTGTTGAATGATTGCATTGGTGTGTGGTGGTGGACATTACTATCATAGGCTGTGGCTCAGGGACCTGGTGAATTTAAATCTGGACTGACAGTTTGACCATGCAAAATATGCGTTGTCCATATTTGTGTCCTAATGTTAGTGGGACCTACCACCCCCCTTCACCACAATAGTGTACTTGTAATGACACTATTTTAGCCCTATAAGGCCAAACTCAGGTCTCCATGCTACCATGTGGCACTACTCATGCAGTACGACACTTAGTGACCCTTTGTGGCAGAATATCTCTGTGTCAGCCATCATGTGTACAAGGGTGAGATTCACACAATAGGAGGAGTAGCAAAATTGGTGCAGAGGAATCTCCAAGGTTCATAGACATGATTTATCACAGACACTTCCAACACATGCACAGAGAGGACATTAGGAAGGGCAACACCATAGTTTTGAATGGGTCCACATGCACTGTGCATGAAATGGTCAGGTATGTTCTCAATACTCCTACAGAGTTCTAATATGGCATCCATTACCTTGACGCTGTTGCACCTACTCTACACCATTGTACGCCGTTTATTGTATGCGATGCACCCATGGTCTCATTAGGGGGGTGCTAAGGGGTGCAAGAAAAGTAGTGCTGGACTAGGTGCAGCACCACTTTACATAAATCTGCCCCATGGTCTTTCGTGGCTGGTGATGTTGTATTCCTATGTGTGCAGCACAATGCACCAGACAGGTAAAGGTTCACTATGCTTAGGTGATGTGTAGTTGATGATGGCAACACTTGGATGGCATTTGATATTGGTGCTGCTGGAGGCTACGATACCATGAAAAATGTGGTGCTGTGCCTATATGTGACTTTCTTTACATTGGCATGGCCGATTTCATTCACATAGCTAAGCTATTTGTTGTTAGGTGTTATATGTGTGGGGTCTGTATTTAGTTGTCAACCAGTGACACTTGCAGTGGTTTGGGCCCACCTTCTCTATGCAAAGAGGACATAGCTCCACCTGCCTTTGTAGTGTGGTTAGTTTTACGTATTCATTGCGCTTTAGCTTCAGGCTTTAGGCCTTTGTGCATTTTGCCCTGAATATATTTTATTAATTTGCTGACAGCTTAGAGCCTCTGTGCACTCTGCTCTACATGCTTTTTATTAGGCTTCGTACTGTTATTTTTCAAATAGCCAGTTCTACGGTGTTGTTTTTTATTCATATCACACTGTTTTGCCTACTTCAGCACTGGAGTTCTCCATAACAGATTCACTCTGTGCTTCAGTCAAGGATACAGTCTGGTACATTGCCGATAGACGTGGTAAGAGTTTAGACTTGGCATTCCTGCGTAGGGACATTTTGTGATCACGATGACATGTTAGTTATAAAATCACTTCCTTATCCCAATACACGCAAGAGGGAGATTCCGACCAGGGAACCACAACTTGACGTTGACTGCCTCGTTGCAGATGCTGAACCAAGATCACAGGTCTTTGCTCAGGTATGAGGGCTGATATCCCCATAGTGATTCTAATAGGCAAACTAGAAGCTTAACATGCTGTGCTCTAGATAGAACAAGCAGAGGGAGAGTAGAAACTGTTTGACAATATGATAGCTTTGTTTTTATGTTTTACTCTCCTGGTAACTATCACAATCCTACTGTGTTGTATCGTTCTGGTTATTGCTGCTCACGCCTTAATATCTAAAATACAGTCGTTTTATTAAAACATTATATAAAACTTATACTGTCTTTGTCATTTGTATATGAGATCATATTGGAAATAAGAGAGTTGGTTTGGATCTGAGTAACCACGACTTCCCTGAGAAGTTCCGAAGATGTCATGCGCTCGGCTGCCAAATCATTCCTTCCACAGGGGAGAAATGAGGCACTGCTAGTGAGCCGGAGCAAAAACCGGATTTAGGGTGACAGAGTTCTTTACACGTGGGTCAGACTCAGTCCCCCACACCGTTATCGATCCTGCTACCTAGAAATCCAGTAGTCTCATTTAGAATAATGAGAGCCCACGCGACACCTTCATGTGCTGTGCCAGTCTGGTTGTGGCTGTATTCTGCACATATGGGTGTATGTGTGGGAGCGATGCGCAATGAATGAGGTGTATTGTGGCATGTAACATGTTTTGTTGTCTGTACATCTGTGTTCCCCTGTCCATGTGTGTTCAGTGTGGTGTATGTATTGTTCATCCTACAAGGTTGGTGTGTTGTCTGTGTAATGATTTGTATGGTTGCTTACCTATGACAAGCCCGTTGCCCTATTGCCCATCCTGGAACCACTCATTGATTGTGGAGTGCTGGAATATGTAGGCATCATGGACGCTGCCAGGGATATTTGGCTAGGATGTTTGCGAAGAGCCGACAGTGGTCCAAAATAGCCTGCACTTTTATAGAATGGGTGTGGCTGCAGTTCCTGTAGCGGTGTTCCATTGCAGCAGGTGGCACAAGTTGGACATGGGTGCAGTACATTGTACCCAGCACTTGTGGGAACCCACCAATTTGGTAGAAACCTTGCTTGGTCTCCTGCTGCAGTTGATGGGTGTTGGGGAAGCAGATGTGGTGGGTGCAAGTGAATGATTCCACCCAGAACTTTTGGTAGGAAGGCCGAGAAGGATGGCTGGGAGATACCACCCGCTTGTGCCAATTGTCTGGAATGATCCTGATGCCAGCATTTGAAGGACAGCCAGGAGTTTGGTCATGGATGGGATAGTTGTTGGAGTTTCGACCCTTGCTGTGATGCATGGCGCAATGTGGTGCAGCAGGCGTACAATTGACACCCGATTTAGACGGTAGGGTCTGATGACATCTTGTTCCCTGCATGCAAGGATGGTTGTGTGCTCTCGGAATATCCTTTCCCACCTTTTGCACTGCCTTTATGGCTGCTGTGGTGGTGTTTGGGTGGCTGCAGTGGTGCCGGTGGGAGGTGTTGTCATCACTGTCGTCTGTGGCGTGTGCCAAGCTGGAGCATTACCAGTTCCATGTAGGCCAGGGGGTTGCCAATGCTCCTTCTGTGTGTTTTCCTTAAGTAGTAGGGTATGGGCCTCATTTTAATGCGTGGTCCAACCAAATGTTAAAATGTTACGCTTATCGGACATTGTGTCATTTTTTGGGACTGATTCCTTAATGTGTGTTGTTTTTGTGTTGGACAATAAATATGGTGCTGGATGGATAGCATCATTTTTTGGAAGGAAACACCTACCTTGCATCTCATTGTCACTAAACAACGCAAGGTGGGATGGCGCTCCCAAAACAAGAAGCTAACTCTGAAATTTTGCCGCAAGATGGCCCTTGAGACAAAATATAAATATGGGGCTAGGTTAGCACTGCGCTTGTGTAAAAAAAAAGAAGAAAAAAAAAAAAAGTGCAAAGGCTGCGCTAACTTTTCTTAAATATGGGCCTAACATCACTAAGACTAAACTAACTTATGCCTACACTAAAACCTATCCTAAACTGTGCAATAAAACCACTATAAAGTAACAACACACTCAGAAGAAGAGCTTCAGGGGCAGACCACAAGCCCCAGACTTCCCAAAACTGCCCAGGATCTCGGGAGGCCACGGGGAACGTCATTATGCCTTGTCTGGTGCTGAAAAACATTGTTGGAGTCCTGCAGTACAGGACACTCAGGAGAGGAGCTGCGGGGGATGCCTGTAGGAGGCTGGCCTGGTTTATAGTGGGTACCAAGGGGTACTTACACTCTGCACCAGGTCCAGGTATCCCTTATTAGTGTAGAAGAGGTGTCTAGCAGCTTAGGCTGATAGAAAATGGGAGCTTAGCAGAGCAGCTTAGGCTGAACTAGGAGACGTGTGTAGCTCCTACTATACCACTAGTGTCATATGCACAATATCATAAGAAAACACAATACACAGATATACTAAAAATAAAGGTACTTTATTTTTATGACAATATGCCAAAGTATCTCAGTGAGTACCCTCAGTATGAGGATAGCAAATATACACAAGATATATGTACATAATACCAAAATATGCAGTAATAGCAATAGAAAACAGTGCAAACAATGTATAGTCACAATAGAATGCAATGGGAGCACATAGGGATAGGGGCAACACAAACCATATACGCTAGAAGTGGAATGCGAACCACGAATGGACCCCAAACCTATGTGAGCTTGTAGAGGGTCGCTGGGACTGTAAGAAAACAGTGAGGGTTAGAAAAATAGCCCACCCCAAGACCCTGAAAAGTGGGTGAAAAGTGCACCTAAGTTCCCCAGAGAGCACAGAAGTCGTGATAGGGGAATTCTGCAAGAAAGACCAACACCAGCAATGCAACAACGATGGATTTCCAGATGAGAATACCTGTGGAACAAGGGGACCAAGTCCAAAAGTCACGTTCAAGTCGGGAGTGGGCAGATGCCCAGGAAATGCCAGCTGTGGGTGCAAAGAAGCTGACACCGGATGGTAGAAGCTGTGGATTCTGCAAGAATGAAGAGGGCTAGAAACTTCCCCTTTGGAGGATGGATGTCCCACGTCATGAAGAAGCTTGCAGAGGTGTTTTCGTGCAGAAAGACTGCAAACAAGCCTTGCTAGCTGCAAGGGTTGCGGTTAGGGTTTTTGGATGTTGCTGTGGCCCAGGAGGTACCAGGATGTCGCCAATTGCGTGAGGAGACAGAGGGGGCGTCCAGCAAGACAACGAGCCCACTCAAAAGCAGGCAGCACCCGCAGAAGTGCCGGAAAAGGCACTACGAATTGGAGTGAACTGGAGCTAACCCGAAGTCACAAAGGAAGGTCCCACGACGCCAGAGGACAACTCAGGAGGTCGTGCACTGCAGATTAGAGGGCAGGGGACCCAGGCTTTGCTGTGCACAAAGGAAATCCTGGAAGAGTGCACAGGAGCCGGAGCAGCTGCAAATCACGCGGTACCCAGCAATGCAGTCTAGCGTGGGGAGGCAAGGACTTACCTCCACCAAACTTGGACTGAAGAGTCACTGGACTGTGGGAGTCACTTGGACAGAGTTGCTGAGTTCAAGGGACCTCGCTCGTCATGCTGAGAGGAGACCCAGAGGACCGGTGATGCAGTTCTTTGGTGCCTGCGGTTGCAGGGGGAAGATTCCGTCGACCCACGGGAGATTTCTTCGGAGCTTCTAGTGCAGAGAGGAGGCAGACTTCCCCCACAGCATGCACCACCAGGAAAACAGTCGAGAAGGCGGCAGGATCAGCGTTACAAGGTCGCAGTAGTCGTCTTTGCTACTTTGTTGCAGTTTTGCAGGCTTCCAGTGCGGTCAGCAGTCGATTCCTTGGCAGAAGGTGAAGAGAGAGATGCAGAGGAACTCTGATGAGCTCTTGCATTCGTTATCTAAATAATTCCTCAAAGCAGAGACCCTAAATAGCCAGAAAAGGAGGTTTGGCTACCTAGGAAGGAGGATAGGCTAGCAACACAGGTAAGAGCCTATCAGAAGGAGTCTCTGACGTCACCTGCTGGCTCTGGCCACTCAGAGCAGTCCAGTGTGCCAGCAGCACCTCTGTTTCCAAGATGGCAGAGGCCTGGAGCACACTGGAGGAGCTCTGGGCACCTCCCATGGGAGGTGCAGGTCAGGGGAGTGGTCACTCCCCTTTCCTTTGTCCAGTTTCACGCCAGAGCAGGGCTGGGGGATCCCTGAACCGGTGTAGACTGGCTTATGCAGAGATGGGCACCATCTGTGCCCATCAAAGCATTTCCAGAGGCTGGGGTAGGCTACTCCTCCCAAGCCCTGACACCTTTTTCCAAAGGGAGAGGGTGTAACACCCTCTCTCTGAGGAAGTCCTTTGTTCTGCCTTCCTGGGCCAGGCCTGGCTGGACCCCAGGAGGGCAGAAACCTGTCTGAGGGGTTGGCAGCAGCAGCAGCTGCAGTGAAACCACGGGAAAGGTAGTTTGGCAGTACCCGGGTCTGTGCTAGAGACTCGGGGGATCATGGAATTGTCTCCCCAATGCCAGGATGGCATTGGGGTGCCAATTCCATGATCTTGGACATGTTACATGGCCATGTTCGGAGTTACCATTGTGACGCTATACATAGGTATTGACCTATGTATAGTGCACGTGTGTAATGGTGTCCCCGCACTCACAAAGTCCGGGGAACTTGCCCTGAACAATGTGGGGGCACCTTGGCTAGTGCCAGGGTGCCCACACACTAAGTAACTCAGCACCCAACCTTTACCAGGTAAGCGTTAGACATATAGGTGACTTATAAGTTACTTAAGTGCAGTGGTAAATGGCTGTGAAATAACGTGGACGTTATTTCACTCAGGCTGCAGTGGCAGGCCTGTGTAAGAATTGTCAGAGCTCCCTATGGGTGGCAAAAGAAATGCTGCAGCCCATAGGGATCTCCTGGAACCCCAATACCCTGGGTACCTCAGTACCATATACTAGGGAATTATAAGGGTGTTCCAGTATGCCAATATGAATTGGTGAAATTGGTCACTAGCCTGTTAGTGATAATTTGTAAAGAGAGAGCATAACCACTGAGATTCTGGTTAGCAGAGCCTCAGTGAGACAGTTAGGCATCACACAGGGAACACATACATATAGGCCACAAACTTATGAGCACTGGGGTCCTGGCTAGCAGGGTCCCAGTGACACATACGAAACATACTGAAAACATAGGGTCTTCACTATGAGCACTGGGCCCTGGCTAGCAGGATCCCAGTGAGACAGTGAAAACACCCTGACATACACTCACAAACAGGCCAAAAGTGGGGGTAACAAGGCTAGAAAGAGGCTACTTTCTCACACAACCCTCCCCCAAACGAAGGACCCTAAGGCTAACCTTGGCCAGTTGAGACTTTATTGTCTAAGTGGTGATAAGTAGAGAGTAGCTCTGCAATAGACTGGTTACTCCCTTTATCATCCACTATATGGTTACTTCCCTGTGGGGATGTAAACCACCCTGTTTGAAGTTTTTTAGCTAAGCAACAATGTGAAGATATATTTTCAGAGTTTCTATCAGTAAGTTTTAGTTTAGAACAGTGGGAATTGTCCACTGGACCTATTTCTAGTGATGAGAATGCCAGACAGGGATGCTGTCTCAGTAAAGCCATAGCTGGGCAAAAACTTTGTCCATATGGCTGGAAGAGAGAACATGGATGCTGTTTCTCTTGAGTTGGAGCAGGGCAGGGATGCTGTCATATGAGCTCCACACTAGGGCAGGGCTGCTGTCCTAAGTGTTGTGAGGTAGTGCAGGGTTTCTGCACTAAAGTTTCTCTGGGAGGGTTGGAGGGATGCTCCATGTTAACTAAAATGGTGCTCTTTTTCTCGCCAATGTTAGTTATCCCACAGAGAGGTACTTCCACCTCAGGGAGTACAGCTATGCCAGCTGATGATTCCTTTGGAGCAGGTGCCACCCCAGGAGAGGTTTCTCCCACCACAGGAATGGTATCCTGAATGGCAGGGTGGTTAGAGGATACTGTGATACCCTTTTTACCTGTTGTTGGAGAAGGATCCTGAGTTTTCAGGCCTTCTACCCTTTGCTTTTTCATTTCAGTAGAAATGAGAGGGAACAATTCCTCAGGGATACCCAGCATGGCTGCATGGGTATAAAACTCTACATCAGCCCAACCTGAGGCCTCTAGGTCATTACCTAAGAGACAATCTACAGGTAAGCTAGGTGACACTACCACCTGTTAGGGCCAAAAACTCCACCCCAACTAAGCTGAACTATAGCTAAGGGAAGAAACTTAGTGGGGTTATGGACATCAATAATCTTATACTGTTGTCCAATGATATGTTGTTCAGGAGCCACTAGGTTTTCAGTCACCAAAGTGATACTGGCACCTGTGTCCCTGTAGGCCTGGGCCTCAACACCATTTAGTGTAACTGTCTGCCTGTACTTATCAATTGTAAGGGGACAAGCAGCCAGTGTGGCAAGGCCAATGCCACTAGGTGTGACAGAAACTGTCTTGGGACTGACTACCCCAGTTTCTATGATGGACCCATAAGTAAACCCAACTACACCCTTAACTTGACTGTTGCCAGCAGTCCCACCACTAGTACCACTACTGCTAGGGGCACTAGAGCTTGATGTATTAGTGGTGGTAGGCTCATGGGGTTTACCTGGACAGGACTTATCCCCTGGCCTATGGCCTATGTTTTTACACACAAAGCACCAAGGCTTTTTAATGTGTGCAGGTTGTGAAGAAGAGGAAGAATTTGTTTTATCCCCACCCCCTGAAGAGTGTTTAGGATTTGAAGAAGGATCTTTGGTTTTACCCTTATCCCCATGCTTATCCTGAGATTTCTCACCATCTTTCTTCTTGCCATCCTTGTCACCACCTGTATGAACTTTTCTGTTCACTCTTGTTCTGACCCATTTGTCTGCCTTCTTTCCCAATTCTTGGGGAGAGGTCAGATCTGAGTCTACCAGGTACTGGTGCAACAAATCAGACACACAATTATTAAGTATATGCTCTCTCAGGATTAAGTTATACAGGCTTTCATAGTCAGAAACTTTACTGCCATGTAACCACCCCTCCAAGGCCTTCACTGAATGGTCAACAAAGTCTACCCAGTCTTGTGAAGACTCCTTTTTGGTTTCTCTGAACTTGATCCTGTACTGTTCAGTGGTTAAGCCATAACCATCTAGGAGTACATTCTTAAGAACTGTAAAATTATTGGCATCACTTTCCTTCACAGTAAGGAGCCTATCCCTACCCTTTCCACTGAAAGATAGCCATAGGATAGCAGCCCACTGCCTTTGAGGGACCCCCTGTACAACACAGGCCCTCTCAAGTGCAGCAAACCACTTGTTAATGTCATCCCCCTCCTTGTAAGGGGGAACTATCTTGTGCAGATTCCTAGAATCATGCTCTTTCACAGGATTACTATCTGTAAAACTGCTGCTGCCACCATGGGGTCCAAACCCCAACCTCTGTCGTTCTTTTTCTAAGTCAAATGCTTCCCTGTCTAGATCCAGCTGTTGCTTTTTAAGCTTCAGCCTGGACTCTTCCACTCTCAATCTATTGAGTTCCCTTTCTAACATTCTGTCTTCAGGGAGGGTGGGTTGGGCATGCCTTGACACAGAAGAATGGTGTGAATGGACAGAGGGAGACCTGTCCCTAACAGATGGCACTCTAACATTCTGGCTTACAGAAGTAACACTCCTACTGTGATGAGAACTCACATTAGTACCAGCCATGCTAGGCGGTCTGCTAAGGGGCAGGTTGGGAAGGTTCCCTTCTAACACTTTTACTGGGGCTACCCCAGAATCAGAGTGTGAGCCATCAGCTAATTTCTCACCAGATGTGCCAACTATGGTCTTATCCTGTTCAATGAGCATATTAACTAACAGTTCTCTTGAGGGATTCTTCCCTACCCCTAAACCCCTTTCAATGCAGAGACTCCTTGCTCCTTTCCAGCTAAGGTGATCATAAGCAATTCTGGTCAGATCAACAGTTTGACCTGTGCCAGACATGATAGAAAAGGTTTAAGGGACAGAAAAATGAAGAACAAGTTTCAGAACTTTTTAAGGAACAGGAAAAAAAACTTTTTCAACTTTTAAGAACATTTTTTAAAGTTTAGAGGTACTTTTCAGCACTTAGCAAATAGAGTAATAGAAGAAAAGCAAAACTTTTTGGTTAGGTGTACATACACTGAACTTGTTTTGTATATTTTTCTCTTATGAAAAGTACAAAATGACAAAGTGGTAAGTAGTTGCAAGTACTTATCCCACCGCTGTACGACCAATGTAGGAGGCTGGCCTGCTTTATAGTGGGTACCAAGGGGTACTTACACTCTGCACCAGGTCCAGGTATCCCTTATTAGTGTAGAAGAGGTGCCTGGCAGCTTAGGCTGATAGAAAATGGTAGCTTAGCAGAGCAGCTTAGGCTGAACTAGGAGACGTGTGAAGCTCCTACTATACCACTGGTGTCACATGCACAATATCATAAGAAAACACAATACACAGATATACTAAAAATAAAGGTACTTTATTTTTATGACAATATGCCAAAGTATCTCAGTGAGTACCCTCAGTATGAGGATAGCAAATATACACAAGATATATGTACACAATACCAAAATATGCAGTAATAGCAATAGAAAACAGTGCAAACAATGTATAGTCACAATAGAATGCAATGGGAGCACATAGGGATAGGGGCAACACAAACCATAGACTCTAGAAGTGGAATGCGAACCACGAATGGACCCCAAACCTATGTGAGCTCGTAGAGGGTCGCTGGGACTGTAAGAAAACAGTGAGGGTTAGAAAAATAGCCCACCCCAAGACCCTGAAAAGTGGGTGCAAAGTGCACCTATGTTCCCCAGAGAGCACAGAAGTCGTGATAGGGGAATTCTGCAAGAAAGACCGACACCAGCAATGCAACAACGATGGATTTCCAGACGAGAGTACCTGTGGAATAAGGGGACCAAGTCCAAAAGTCACGATCAAGTCGGGAGTGGGCAGATGCCCAGGAAATGCCAGCTGTGGGTGCAAATAAGCTGCCACTGGATGGTAGAAGCTGTGGATTCTGCAAGAACGAAGAGGGCTAGAAACTTCCCCTTTGGAAGATAGATGTCCCACGTCGTGAAGAAGCTTGCAAAGGTGTTTTCGTGCAGAAAGACCACAAACAAGCCTTGCTAGCTGCAAGGGTTGCAGTTAGGGTTTTTGGATGCTGCTGTGGCCCAGGAGGGATCAGGATGTCGCCAATTGCGTGAGGAGACAGAGGGGGCGTCCAGCAAGACAAAGAGCCCACTCAAAAGCAGGCAGCACCCGCAGAAGTGCCAGAACAGGAACTACAAAGTGGAGTGAACCGGAGCTCACCCGAAGTCACAAAGGAAGATCCCACGACGCCGGAGGACAACTCAGGAGGTCGTGCACTGCAGGTTAGAGTACCGGGGACCCAGGCTTTGCTGTGCACAAAGGAAATCCTGGAAGAGTGCACAGGAGCCGGAGCAGCTGCAAATCACGCGGTACCCAGCAATGCGGTCTAGCGTGGGGAGGCAAGGACTTACCTCCACCAAACTTGGACTGAAGAGTCACTGGACTGTGGGAGTCACTTGGACAGAGTTGCTGAGTTCAAGGGACCTCGCTCGTCATGCTGAGAGGAGACCCAGAGGACCGGTGATGCAGTTCTTTGGTGCCTGTGGTTGCAGGGGGAAGATTCCGTCGACCCACGGGAGATTTCTTCGGAGTTTCTAGTGCAGAGAGGAGGCAGACTTCCCCCACAGCATGCACCACCAGGAAAACAGTCGAGAAGGCGGCAGGATCAGCGTTACAAGGTCGCAGTAGTCGTCTTTGCTACTTTGTTGCAGTTTTGCAGGCTTCCAGTGCGGTCAGCAGTCGATTCCTTGGCAGAAGGTGAAGAGAGAGATGCAGAGGAACTCTGATGAGCTCTTGCATTCGTTATCTAAAGAATTCCTCAAAGCAGAGACCCTAAATAGCCAGAAAAGGAGGTTTGGCTACCTAGGAAGGAGGATAGGCTAGCAACACAGGTAAGAGCCTATCAGAAGGAGTCTCTGACGTCACCTGCTGGCTCTGGCCACTCAGAGCAGTCCAGTGTGCCAGCAGCACCTCTGTTTCCAAGATGGCAGAGGTCTGGAGCACACTGGAGGAGCTCTGGGCACCTCCCAGGGGAGGTGCAGGTCAGGGGAGTGGTCACTCCCCTTTCCTTTGTCCAGTTTCGCGCCAGAGCAGGGCTGGGGGATCCCTGAACTGGTGTAGACTGGCTTATGCAGAGATGGGCACCATCTGTGCCCATCAAAGCATTTCCAGAGGCTGGGAGAGGCTACTCCTCCCAAGCCCTGACACCTTTTTCCAAAGGGAGAGGGTGTAACACCCTCTCTCTGAGGAAGTCCTTTGTTCTGCCTTCCTGGGCCAGGCCTGGCTGGACCCCAGGAGGGCAGAAACCTGTCTGAGGGGTTGGCAGCAGCAGCAGCTGCAGTGAAACCCCAGGAAAGGTAGTTTGGCAGTACCCGGGTCTGTGCTAGAGACTCGGGGATCATGGAATTGTCTCCGCAATTCCAGGATGGCATTGGGGTGACAATTCCATGATCTTAGACATGTTACATGGCCATGTTCGGAGTTACCATTGTGACGCTATACATAGGTATTGACCTATGTATAGTGCACATGTGTAATGGTGTCCCCGCACTCACAAAGTCCGGGGAATTTGCCCTGAACAATGTGGGGGCACCTTGGCTAGTGCCAGGGTGCCCACACACTAAGTAACTTAGCACCCAACCTTTACCAGGTAAAGGTTAGACATATAGGTGACTTATAAGTTACTTAAGTGCAGTGGTAAATGGCTGTGAAATAACGTGGACGTTATTTCACTCAGGCTGCAGTGGCAGGCCTGTGTAAGAATTGTCAGAGCTCCCTATGGGTGGCAAAAGAAATGCTGCAGCCCATAGGGATCTCCTGGAACCCCAATACCCTGGGTACCTCAGTACCATATACTAGGGAATTATAAGGGTGTTCCAGTATGCCAATATGAATTGGTGAAATTGGTCACTAGCCTGTTAGTGACAATTTGTAAAGAGAGAGCATAACCACTGAGGTTCTGGTTAGCAGAGCCTCAGTGAGACAGTTAGGCATCACACAGGGAACACATACATATAGACCACAAACTTATGAGCACTGGGGTCCTGGCTAGCTGGGTCCCAGTGACACATACCAAACATACTGAAAACATAGGGTCTTCACTATGAGCACTGGGCCCTGGCTAGCAGGATCCCAGTGAGACAGTGAAAACACCCTGACATACACTCACAAACAGGCCAAAAGTGGGGGTAACAAGGCTAGAAAGAGGCTACTTTCTCACAATGCCCATGAGCCCCCGACTGCCCAGGATCTTGGGAGGTGGTGGGGAGCATCATCGCACCTTGTCTGACACTGAAAAACATTCTTGGAGTCCCGCAGCACAGGACGCTCAGGAGAGAACCTGCGGTGGCAGACCACAAGCCCCAGACGGCCCCAAACTACTCAGGATCTCAGGAGGCAGCAGGGAGTGTCATCATGCCTTGTCTGGCACTAACAAAATCGTTGGCGTCCTGCAGCACAGAACGCTCAGGAGAGGAGCTGTGGGGACGGGCCAAATGCCCCAGACTGCTCCAAACTGCCCAGGATCTCAGGAGGCAGAGGGGAGCGTCATCACACCTTGTCTGGCACTGAAATACATTTTAGAGTCCCCCCGTGAGGGACATGTGCGGGACACACATGGGTGCATGCCCGGGCCAAGACCTGGCTCGTCTTCACCTGTCACTGACCGGAGGAGACTGGACTGGGCCCCATATCTTACATTCTGCAGCTGACCTATTGATGGTGAGTCTGCTTCTTTTCGTCTCGATTTGTCTTCTGTAGGCTTTTTTCCCTGGGACTTCACGTTTTGTTCAGGGCTACCATGGGCAAGCACAAATTGCAGAAAAACAACGTTCATCCAAAAAGAACCGACAAGGATCCATGCTTGACTCTTTTCTAACCCAGGCCATGGAGGTCATTGCTAGGGAAATTGACTTTGCAGAGAGGCGGTTATCGATGGACTCAGGGAAAGGACCTAGTTATACACTGTTGCTGCATCAAAATATATATCCTCTGCAAATCTAGATAAACCAATCCCTGGGGTCCTTATTGATTCTACCAGATTACCTACTCTTACAATTGTGGTGATACTGGGGGTGAACCTTCTGCAGAACCACCAGACCAGTACTCCATGCATCGGTGGCCCAGAGGAAGCGACAGTGAAAATCTGCAGTGAAAAGTGATCTCCCAGGTGGCAGGGTAGGGGAAAGGGGTTCTAAGTCCATCCAGGAAGTAGCTCCCTTGAACTGGGATTTTATTTTAGATAAATTCAAGTTGGTGATTGAGCAATCTGTGTCCCCCTTGGTAGAGAGGTTGCATAGCCTGGAGTCAATTGTTCTTGCATGGGTAAACCAGCAGCCTTAGATACTGCAGTTAACAATCCTGCCCAACTTAGTATTGCACGTGTGAAGATAGGGAAAAAGGTCCTTCTAACCATGGTGAGCTATCTATCATTCCTTCTTGTAAGTCCTGTGCACCAGCATTGTTACCCTGTAAGGCTACGTTTCCTCAGACCAGGCATAGGAAGGAAAGAAAGGACCAGACTGAACAGATGGAGAGTGAGGTCTCAAAGGGTGCGAGTGAGGAAGCCCCCAATTTGCCGTCTCAAATATTACCACACCTGAATTTGCCACCTGCTTGCTGCCCATTTGTTGCAGTTTTAGCGAGGGTGCCCCACCTTAAGACATCAAGGGAAGAGACCACTGGCAATCTTCTGAGTACAGTCTGCCATTGGCTGAGCCATAATACTAACTTCGATTGTATGGAACTAAGAGACAGATTAGTTGTAAGAAGACTGGATTGAGTGGGTCCCTTGGATAAGTCAATTGCAGGTGATAGCGTGGTGATTAATTGTAGAATGCCTAACTTGGCCAAGCAGCTGATTTTTGCATGTAAGCAAACACATTTTTCAGATATGGGTATAAAAATCTCACCAATGGGCTTTTTTATAAGCATCTATTGTCACAACCTAATGCAATGCCAATGTATGCCCTTTTCAGTTTGGGGAATTTCTCTGTCCTGACAAGGAATAGGTCCATCCCTGGACAGTAATGATTGACGGTCTAGGCATATGCCCTTGGTGGGGGTAACTACTGGGGGAAAGCATCTGATGATTGTCCATTGATAGGAGCAACTGTACAAACTGGTATGGAGCTTAGATTTTTTTCCTGGAACTGTGCAGGCCTTAGTGATAAGATTTCTGATCCTGAGTGGTTGAGATTTATTTCTCAGTTTTTATTTTATTACAGGAAACATGGGCACAAGAGCTGCTTACAGTGAATGGTTACAAGATGTATACTATCCCAGCAACTCCTTTTCTGGATCATAGAGGCTGCGGGGGGGTTAGGTACTATGGCCCTCATTATGACATTGGCTTGCCAACATACTGCCGCGGTGGCGGATATCCGTTTTCCATATTATGACACACACACACCAATCCAACAGAATACAGCCACACTCACAAATCCGCCAGCCCAAATGTCTACTAAAATGGCAATACCAACACCCATACCGTTACGCCAACAAAACGATGCCCACCACATTATGACCCAAGAATCACCACAGCAGACATTCAATGGTGGTAAGCCATTGGCGGTACATACCGCTGCGCTCAGAATGGACACCCACATACAAAAAAACACTACATTGCCCAATACTAAAAACATACACCTGGCATTCATACACACACCACACCCACACACCCACATTACCCACAACCCTTTGCCAACACCAAAAGACTGCAAGAGTTAGACACCAACATCAGTGACAGCTTCACACACACACCACTTACACCCATACATCCCTCATACAACCTACATCACACACCCCACCACATTACTCAACACACTCACCAACACACAACATACAACACCCATGGCACCACAAAGACACCTCCATTTCACTGAGGAGGAGTTAAGGGTCCTGGAGGAGGAAATTGTCAGGGTAGAGCCTCAGCTCTTTGGAGCACAGGTACAACAGATTTCCATTGCAAGGAAGATGGAGCTATGGTGGAGAATCATGGACAGGGTGAACTCTGTGGGACAGCACCCAAGAACAAGGGACGACATCAGGAAGAGGTGGAACGACCTATGGGGGAAGGTACATTCCATAGCAGCAAGGCACCAGCTCGCCATACAGAGGACTAGCAGTGGACCCCCAACTCTTCCCCTACAGCTGACAGCATGGGAGGAGCAAGCACTGGCATTACTGCATCCTGAGGGACTCGCTGGAGTAGCCGGAGGAACCAGACACTGGTAAGTCAATATTTACTACTTATCACCCCCATACCTGCATACCATCACAACCCCCTCACCCTCACCCCATCACTCCACTACATCCCACACACTGCACCTACACATATGACTAACCCCAATGCCAACCCCTGCATGCTATACCAATGCATGGACGTGACTAACAATCCCACAATACATCACCATACACAAACAAAAGGTGGCAGGGCAACAGCAACCATAGAGGGGAAGCCAGGGATGTACAGTATGTCATACACATGAAGCATGATACATCACTTGGTACTACAGCCAATGTTAGCGGAGAGGAGGTGACACGACTATCCAGTTCCCCAACAGAACATACCCCAGTGATGACAGTAACTCTGGACCTCAGGATCTGGATGAACAACCTGGCCCCTCAGGGACCACTGGACAGAGGGTCACCCAAGCCCACTCACAGACCACCACATAGCCTTCCCCATCAGGCTACAACACCAAAGGGCTCACCCAGCGTACCCCCACCTCTGTCCCCAGGACACGTCAAGCAGTAGTGTGCCCACCTGAATAGGAACCCCAGGCCATGCATCGCCCCAAGACAATCAGGGACATGGGGTCAGTGCCAGTGGGCACACCGTTCAGGGGACAGAGGCATGGGCCAACAGGGACACTGGGAGGACTGCTGTGCACCAGGGGGAGGACAGGAGCAGGGAACCGACTCTCCAGGAGGCACCCTCCGAGATACTGGGAGCCTACCAACGTTCCCAGGACATGATGGGCCAGATCCTAGACAACGTACAGGAGAACAGGCGGCTGCAAGTGAGATAGTATCAGGGGATCAGGGAGGACTTGCAGGCCATTCACTACCCTGATCTCCATAGCAGGGGTGCTGACAGACATGGCCAACATCATGAGGGAGGCATCATCGCACCAGCGGGCCCCTACCACTGGTCCATTGACCATCCACCCACCTCCACCTCTGCTGCCGCTAGTGGGCAGGAGGCCCAGCAACAGGCCACCAGCATCCCTCCCCCTGCAGAAGGTGAACCACCCCGCAAACATTCCCTGTGACTCAGACAGAAGCCAGAGACACTTGCCAAAACCACCGCCATGAAATGAAACTCTCCTGATTGTCCCCCTTGTGTCCCACCTTGTCCACTTTGACCTCCCTTGGACACCGGACCTGTGCTACAGACTGGAACAATACCCTGGACGATCCTCCACCGTCAACCCATTCCATTGCACTTCCCCTCAATTTCTCAGCACTACAATCAACACCCTTGGATACAGCTCGAGTACTTGCATGTCATGTGTTGAAAATGTGTATTCACAGAAACAGTTTCATCCATTGCAAATGTACTGTAAATTGTGAGAGCATAGACATAATGATCTGTAGCTGGCTGTAGTCAGCACATCAGTATACAGTTGTTATATCACCGACATCTGATAAATGACAATCTATAGGTGACAGTAAGTAGAGGTAAAAGGAAGTGAATGCCATCATGCCACAGCCACACAGAATGCACCAATAGTCATAGAAATGTTAAGTTGCACTGTCTCACCTGTGTGTCTTTGGAATTACTGGCGGATAACTGATGTTCTGTTGTCCTCATCCTCATGCTCAGCCTTTTCATCCTCACTGTCATCAGGGTCTACTGCTGCCACAGGGGCATCTCCAGTCTCCTCCTCCTGCAGAAAAAGTACATGGTGTCTGAGGACCAGGGTGTGCAACATGAAGCATGCCACCACTATCTGGCAGACCTTCTTGGGTGAGTAGCACAGGGATCCCCCTGTCATATGTAGGCACCTGAACCTGGCCTTCAGGGGGCCGAAGTTCCTCTCGATGATCCATCTGGTTCACCCATGTGCCTCATTATAATGTTCTTCAGTCCTTGTCCCGGCATTCCCCACAGGGGTAGGTAGCCACGATAGGTTTGGGTAGTCAGTCACCTGCAAGTATTGAGGGAAAACATTTAGCCAGACACACTCCTATGGGGTTGACACCAGATTCATACACTAACATACAGTGGGTGGGGACCAAGGCTCACCAATTAGCCACACCCTGTGCCTCGGTAGTTGGGCCATCACATTGGGATGCTGCTATTCCTCACAACCAAGGCATCATGCACTGACCCAGGATACTTAGCATTGACGTGGGACATGTACTGGTCCTCGAGGCAGACCATCTGCACATTCAGTGAGTGGAAACTCCTACGATTCCTGAACACCTGTTCATTCTGGCGGGGGGTGGACAAACACAATATGTGTTCCATCAATCGCACCAATAAAATTGGGGCTATGTCCCATTGCATAGAATCCGGCCTTCACAGTGGCCAAATCTTCCATCTGTGGGAAGGCTATGTAGCTACACATGTGTTTTACCAGGGAAGACACAACTCTTACCAGCACTATTGAAAACATTGGCTGTGGCATTCCTGCTGCCAAGCCCACTGTCACTTGGAAAGAACCAGTTGCCAAGAAATGGAGCACTGATAGAACTTGCACAAGAGGGGAGATCCCAGTCGGATAACGGATAGCTGATATCAGGTCAGGCTCCGACTGGGCACATAGCTTTGTGATTGTGGCCCTGTCCAGTCTATAGGTTAGTATTATATGCCTGTCCTCCAGTGTAGCCAAGTCCACCAGAGGTCTGTACACGGGAGGATGTCCCCACCTCCTTTTCATCCGCAGCGGTAGGTATTTAAGGGACTCAAGAGTGAGTAGGGTGTCACAGTTGGAACAAACAATCCACAACTGCAGTCCACATAGTGCAATTATGTATTGGGACAGTGTAAATGGTGAAGTAAGTGCCAATCTAATCTGTGACACAGAAATTGTTGATAAGCCTGTCTCCACTCCTCCGAAATGGTGACTGCCTGTCCTGTATGGAGGGACAGGTGGATGTGAGGTAATTCCGCCAAAGCTGGGTGTCGTGGCGGATGGCGGTCTTGCACCACCATGCAATTCCTCATTGGATAATATGGGGCCCGTTGGAGAACAGTGGCCGTTGAGGATCTACGCTGGTGGTGAAGTTGTACACCGCCGCAGACGCGACCGCCATTTTCTATCTGAATCCTCACTTGTTTCCTGACCTTCAGCAGGAGAACACCTACACTGCGTGTGCTGCTGCGACCTGTGTCTGGAACCTACCAAGGCCCGTGTGACCAGGGAAAGGACCCCAGCCTTCACTTCAGAGGAGATGGAGCGACTGGCCGATGGGGTCCTACCCGACTACGGACTGCTGTATGGGCCTCCAGACCAACAGGTGAGGACGTTTTCGGCACAATGCATGAGGGAAGGATGCAAGCATCGTGTGAGGGGCATGGAGAGGGGAGGGGAATGTCTAGTGGCGGGGTACATATTGTGCACTGGACTATGTGTGTGCCAATGGTGATGGAAACGGGTATGGTGGGCCATTTGTGTGACAGGCTGGACTGTTTGTCTAATGGTGCTCTGCTGTCTATCTTGCCTCTGCAGGTCAGCGCCGATAAAAAGAAGGGAATATGGCGTGCCATCGCCAAGGACGTGTGGACCCTGGGGGTCTATGGCAGGCGGAGCACCCACTGTCTGAAATGGTGGGAGGACCTGAGACGTTGGGCACGGAAGACCTCAGAGGCCCAGCTGGGGATGGCCTCCCAACGAGGAAGGGGTGCCCGTCAGACCCTGACCCCCTGATGGCCTGCATACTGGTGGTGGCCTACCCTGAGCTGGATGGGCGCTTGAGGGAATCACAGCAGCCACGAGAGGGTGAGTACAATGGATATTAAATCATATTTTGGCTGGTGGGGTGGTATCCGGGTGGTGGATGTGTGTTAGTGGGTGCCTCTAAGGCCAGGCCAGACATTGCAGCATGGGTCAACTGAAGGGTAATGAGTGTATGGCAAATACAGGTAACCTAGCTTGTTAGCAGTCCATTTCAGCCAGGCCATCGTGGATCCCAGGAGTGCTGCAGTTGGCAGTGTGTGGTCCTCATCTTGCCTGAGTGATTAGCCAGATCACTGGTAGTGCAATGCATGGTGCTTAAGTCTGTTCACTGTGTGTGACGGTGACCGCGGCAAGGCAAGGGTCGCTCCGGGGGGGGCAAATTATTATTAGGACATTTCTGCCCCCCCCTGTAGGGCAGATCGGCCTAATATAATTAGGCAGAGCTGCCCCCAGGGGGGGCAGAAACCTCTAGACACCAGGGATATATATATTTTGTTTATTTAATTTATGTTTTTATGTATGGGGAGCGAGCCCTTAGGCAAGGGTCGCTCCCCTGGGGGGCAAATTGTATTTAGGCCATTTCTGCCCCCCTTGGGGGCAGATCAGCCTATTTTTGTTAGGCCAATCTGCCCCCAAAGGGGGCAGAAATCCCCAGACCACGGATTGGTGTGTGTATGTATGTGTTTTGTTTGGAGGGGGCAGCCCCTTGGGCAAGGGTCTCTCCCCGTGGGGGCACATTACTGTTGGACTTCCTATTTTGGAAGGCCCATCTGCCCCCAAGTGGGGAGAAAGCCCACCAGAGACCACAGAAGATTGTTTTTCAAAATAAGAGGTTAGGGGTATGGCCATACCCCCACCCCAAATAAATGGGGCCAAAGTTGTTCTGCCCACCAGTGGGCAGATTGGGCAATTACCCCCATCCACACCCCGTGGGGACAGAAAGTCTACTAGATACCAGGGAATACAAAAAATAAAAGAAGATAGCGGGGTGGTGGCTACCAACCAGTATGGGCCTGGTTATGCCCCCACCCGAACTGAAGAGGCTAACAGTCTTTCAGCTCTCCCCGCACACTAAAACATCTTATCCTATGGCAAGCAAGAGGACATTTGATTATTTTTGGTTTTTGTTTTACATTTGGGCCATGAGAGCTTGGTAACTCTCAAAATCGTCCCACTTGGAATGGTGAGGGCTGCACTTTTTTTTTTACTTTGGGACGCTGCCATGTACAAAAATCCACAAGACCTAGACACATCTGAAAACTAAACATCTAGTTGGTTCAAGGGTGGTGTGCTTCACATGCGCCCCGCACCATTTTCTTACCCACAATGCTTTGCAAACCTGCAACTTTGCTGGAAAGCACACATTTTTCCCACATTTTTGTGATGGAACCTTCCGGAATCTACAGTAATCCACAAAATTCCTACCACCCAGCATTGTCTCATCTATACCGATAAAATTTCTGCTGCATTTTTTTTTTCATACTGCCCTTTTGGACCCACTTTGGTTCCCCCTCAATTTCAACGTGTTTTTGGCTCTTCCCTGTCACAAACACTTGGCCCACCTACACAAGTGAGGTATCATTTTTACCAGGAGACTGAGGGGAATGTTGGGTGTTAGGAAATTTGTCCCGGTGCAGTGATCCCACTCAGAAATGTGGGAAAAATGTGATTTTTTTAGCTAGATTTGCGGTTTGCTGAGGATTCTGGGTAAGAAAATATTGGGGGATCCACGCAAGTCACACCTCCCTTGACTCCCTCGGGTGTCTAGTTTTCAGAAATGTCTGGGTTTGGTGGGTTTCCCTAGATGGCTGCTGAGCCCAGGCCCAAAACGCAGGTGCCCCCCGCAAAAACAGGTAGTTTTCTATTTGCTAATTTCAATGTGTCCAGATAGTGTTTTGGGGCACTTCCTGTGCGAGCACAAGGCCTACCCACACAAGTGAGGTACCATTTTTATCAGGAGACTTGGGGGAACGCTGGGTGGAAGGAAATTTGTGGCTCCTCTCAGATTCTACAACTTTCTGTCACCAAAATGTGAGGAAAAAGTGTTTTTTTAGCCACATTTTCAGGTTTGCAAAGGATTCTGGGTAACAGAACCTGGTGAGAGCCCTACAAGTCACCCCGTGTTGGATTCCCTTTCGGTCTCTAGTTTTAAAAAATGCACAGGTTTATTAGGTTTCCCTAGGTGGCGGCTGAGCCAGAGGCCAAAATCCACAGGTAGGCACTTTGCAAAAAACACTTCTGTTTTCTTAGAGAAAAAGTGATGTGTCCACTTTGTGTTTTGGGGCATTTCCTATCGCGGGCACTAGGCCTACCCACACAAGTGAGGTACCATTTGTATCGGGAGCCTTGGGGGAACGCTGGGTGGAAGGAAATTTGTGGCTCCTCTCAGATTCCAGAACTCTCTGTCACCGAAATGTGAGGAAAAAGTGTTTTTTTAGCCAAATTTTGAGGTTTGCAAAGGATTCTGGGTAACAGAACCTGGTGAGAGCCCGACAAGTCACTCCATCTTGGATTCCCCTAGGTCTCTAGTTTTAAAAAATACACAGGTTTGGTAGGTTTCCCCAGACGGCGGCTGAGCTAGAGTCCAAAATCCACAGGTAGGCACTTTGCAAAAAACACCTCTGTTTTCTATGGAAAAATGTGATGTGTCCACTTTGTGTTTTGGGGCATTTCCTTTCACGGGCACTAGGCCTACCCACACTAGTGAGGTACCATTTTTATCGGGAGACTTGGGGGAACACAGAATACCAATACAAGTGTTATTGCCCCTTGTCTTTCTCTAAATTTTTTCCTTCCAAATATAAGACAGTGTGTAAAAAAGAGTTAGACAGCCACAGACAGCCACTTTAACACACCGACCACCACGGCAGTAGCAACAAACACCGCGACGGTCACCACCAACAGACAGGTGGAAGACAATGTACTGCCCACCCCATTACAACCTGCCAATCCGCCAGCTTTTCCGGGGCGGTACCAACGTCATCAAAAGCACGGCGGAAACAGTGTTTGGAAGGGAAACCACTCACCTCTCGACACTCAACCAAGAACCAGGACGCCATGGAGTGCGAGTTACAGGTCCTGCCCATGATGGTCTACCTCCTCATACACCAGGAATATCAAAGGCGGCGGCAACGACAACAGTGAGTACTGCACCTAGCACACAGGGGAGGGGGAGAGGAAAAAGAGTGACACAGACACGCAACATGCCACCGCCCACCCTCACCCACAACACCATACACACAAACACTTGCAGCAACAGTACATTTACACCCTGTAACCCCCTGGAAAAACGCAAGGACAAAAGGAATAGAGTCCAATCAGTGATATATTAGAAATAGGCATATATACGTAAAAAATTGAAAAACAGTCATTACAAATATTTACAACATGTACAGAAGGCCACACACTGTCCTTTGCAAATGCCGTTGGCCACTGGGCAAAAAATCTTGGGCTAAGCCCACACTTGACTCCTGCCTCAATTGCCTCACACTGCAGGGGCATCAGGTTGTAAACACACAGGCACGTCAGGGGGATGGGGAGGGGGGGACACCTCAGCCGGAAGATGGAATAATGCCACTGCTCCTGGAGGGGGCTCCATGCCTACAGCGATGTCCTGGGGAGTGCAAAGCCACAGTCTCTTAAGTCTCAAGTGTGTGGGGTGCCCAATGCTTGGTCCTGGTGAATGCAAAGCCAGTGTCTCTCAAGTGGGTGGGTTGCCCACTGCTTGATCCTGGGGAGTGCAAAGCCACAGTCTCAAGTCTCTCAAGTTGGTGGATTGCCCACTGCTTGGTACTGGGGAGTGCAAAGCCACAGTCTCAAGTCTCTCAAGTTGGTGGTTTGCCCACTGCTTGTCCTAGGGAGTGCAAAGCCACAGTCTATCAAGTCTCTCATGTGGGTGGTTTGCCCACTGCTTGGTCCTGGGGAGTGCAAAGCCACAGTATCTCAAGTGGGTAGTTTGCCCACTTATTAGTCCTGGGGAGTGCAAAGTCACAGTCTCTCAAGTAGGTGGCTTCTCTACTGGTTCTGGAGGGGGCTTTGTGCCCAGCATGCTTCATTCTGCCAAGGAAAGGGTGAGTGGATGGCTTCTTCCACTGGTTCTGGATGGGGCTTTGTGCCAAGTGTGCTTCATCCTGCCAAGGAAAGGGTGAGTGGATGGCTTCTTCCACTGGTTCTGGGGGGGGCTTTGTGCCCAATGTGCTTCATCCTGCCAAGGAAAGGGTTAGTGGATGGCTTCTTCCACTGGTTCTGGAGGGGGCCTTGTGCCCAGTGATGCAGCACTTGGGGTGTGGCAGTTCACATTCCCTCACCTGGGTGTCTGAGGCATGAGATTTGCAGGGACCAGGTAGCATGATACTCCATAGAGGAAGGGCCAGACTCCATCCTGCGGTGACTAAGGCTGCAAACTGGTGGTAGTGCCGGTGCTGGTGGGGGTGCTGCCAGTGGTGGTGGGAAGCTCCTGCCCATTCCTGCAGCCTGGGACGGACGCACACTGGGGTTGCTGCTGCTTGTAGTGGTCCTACTGTCAGCGGTGCTTGCGGCGGGGATGCTGGCGGTGCTGCCCTTGGTGCAGGTGCTGGTGCTGCCAATGGTGGAGGGAGGCACCAGCCCGTCTCCTGCAGCCTCAGACGGCTGGCCACTCTGGATGCTGCTGCTGACAGTAGTGGTGGCAGCGGCGGTGCAGGTGGCGGTGCTTGTGGCGGGGATGCTGGCGGTACAGGTGGTGGGGCAGTCAGTTTTGATGGTGGCCACAAGGCCCTCACCTGGAGCCTCCGACACCTGAAGTGCCTTGGCTTGGCTTTTCTGTCCCTTCTCGGACTTGGTGGCTGAGGTGCTGGCCTGGGTTCTGGACACTGCTGTCTTTTCCCTCCAGGTCAGTGCCAACCAGAAAAAGGGTAATTGGCGTGCCATCGCCAAGGAGGTGCGTACTGTCACCGCCGGTGTACATCGCCATTGGCTTCTGGAACCCATGGGGCCCAATGATAACCAATGCGATTTTGCGCAGTTGTCATCGACTGCCTAACGTGACGGCACACAACACAAGCGCAATTACCTCATTTACACTTTCCCCTCCTCACAGGTCAGGCAGCCACCATTTCAGGGGGGCACAGGGCATGGCACCTAACTGCGTCACAGCAGACATTGGCACATCAACTGACTCTCGAGTTCAGATACTGTTTATGTAAAGTAAACAAATCATCATTAGTTCAATAGATGTGTGAATATGACTCTCTGCTCACCGTTCTCTTCCATAGGCTTCGACCGCTGAGGCAGAATATGAGATGACGGCATCCTCCGGTGTACAGACCCCTGGTGGACCTTGTGACAATGGAGGACAGACACATTATCATTACCTACAGACTTAATTGTGCCGCAATCCAAGAACTGTGTGCCCAATTGGAGCCATACCTGATGTCAGCTATCTGCCAGCCCACAGGAATCCCCCTCTAGTGCAGGTCCTGTCAGTGCTCCATTTCCTGGCAGGTGATTCTTTTCAAACAACAGTGGCTATGGCATCAGGGATGTCTCAGCCAATTTTCTCTAACGTGTTGACCAGAGTGTTGTCTGCCCTGCTGAAACACATTTGCAGCTACAACGTGTTCACCCAAGTGGAGGATTTGGCCACAGTAAAGGCTGACTTTTATGCCCTGGGACATATCCCCAACATCATTGGTGCCATTGATGGTACACATGTGGCATTTGTCACCCCCCCCCCCCTCCGGAGAAATGAACAGGTTTACAGGAATAGAAAAAGATATCACTCTATGAATGTGCAGATGGTGTGTTTGGCGGACCAGTACGTCTCCCATGTGAATGCCAAATATCCTGGCTTTGTGCACAATGCCTTTATCTTGAGGAATAGCAGCATCCCATATGTGATGGACCAACTCCAGAGGCACCAGGTGTGGCTAATAGGTGAGCCAAAGGTCCCCACCCAGTATAAATTGGTGTATGGGTATGGGGTTGTACCTAAGGGTGAGTGTGTGGCTAACAGGTATCACTCAATATTTGCAGGTAACTCTGGTTACCCCAACCTCTCATGTCTACTGACCCCAGTGAGGAATGCCAGGACAAGGGCAGAGGAACCTTACAATGAGGCACATGGGCGTACAAGGAGGATTATAGAAAGGACCTTTGTCCTCCTAAAGGCCAGGTTCCGGTGCCTCCATCTGACAGGTGTACTACTCACCCAAAAAGGTGTGCCAGATCATCGTTGTGTGTTGCACAACCTGGGCTTGAGATGCCAGGTGCCTTTTCTGCGGTATGATGTGCTGCAAGATGGTCTTGTGGCAGCGGTGGAGCCTGTGTACAGGGAGGAAGAGGAGGCAGAGGAAGAAGATGTGGCCAACAGAACCAATATAATTCTGCAGTACTCCCAGTGACACACGTAAGACAATGTAAGTTCACTTTACATTTCAGTTATCTGTTGGACATTGTACAAGGCAGCCTCTTTCCCTATGTCTATGGCCACTGACTGTACACTTTGGAATCTCTATTTTCAGATCTCTGTGCCCCACTCTGGCTCCTGCTATGTGTACTGCTGCCCACCAAAGGTTATCCTAAAGTATATTTCATTTGAGTTGCAATGCTTTGATAATGTTGGACTAATACATTTGTGAATCATTTGACAGACTCCAGATTGGTATTTGTTCCAAGGGTGTTTATTTAGGTGCTCATACCTAGAGGGGGATGTGCAAGGGGCTGGACTGATGGTGGAGGAAAGTCCAGGGTAGAGTACAGTCTCTTGGTATCACAGGTGCATTGTCCAATGGGGCATAGGAAGGGGAGTACTGGCAGTTCAAGGTGGACAGGGTGACAAAGTGGGACAGAAGGGTGACAATCAGGAGAGTCTTATTTCCTGGCAGGGGTCTTGGCAATGATACCTGGCTTATGCCTGGATCGCAGGGACCGTTTGCGGGGTGGTTCTCCTTCTGCAGGGGGTAAGGTGCTGGTGGCCTGTTGATACTGTGGCGGGGCCTCCTGTCCACTAGCGCCGGCGGAGGTGGAAGGCTGTTCCTCGGTTTGGCTAGTGTCAGGCACCCGTTGTTGTGCCACTGCCTTTCTCATGGTCTTGCCCATGTCAGCCTGCACCCTTGCACAGGTGACAAGGATGGTGTATATTTTTGTTAGGTCATCCCTGAACCCTAGGTACTGTCCCTCCTGCAGCCACTGGGTCTCCTGCAACTTGGCCAGTATCTGGCCCTTCATCTCCTGGGAATGGTGATATGCTCCCAGGATGTTGGAGAGTGGGTTCCCTGGGCCTGTCCTCCCCCTGTCGCACAGCAGTCCTCCCAGCTTCCCTGTTGTCCTGTGCCTCTGTCCCCTGAACCGTGTGCCCACTGCCACTGACCCCAGGTCCCTGATCGTCCTGGGTTTGGGGTTGCCTGGGGTCCCTGTAGTGGTGGACACACTGCTGATTGACTTGTCCTGGGGACACTGGCATGGGCCCGCTGGGTGGGTGCTGTGCTGGTGTTTCCTGAGGGGGGAGGCTCTGTGGTGGGTTGGAACTGTGGCAGGGGAACTTTCTGTCCAGAGGTTCCGGATGGGCCAGGTTGGTCATCCTGATTCAGGTATGCAGAGCTGCTTTCGTCACTGTGGGCCTCTTCAGTGGGGGACTGGATGTGGCTGGCATATACTGTCTGGTGACGTGGAGTATGGGTCCTGTGGGGATGCAAATGCATTGTTAATGTGTTTGTGTGTGCCATCTTGTGCATGGTTGTGTTTCCCTGTATGATTGTGATTTCCCTGTCAGCTTGGCCTTGTGTGAGTGGTTATTTTGTGTGCTGGGTGAGCCTCTCTACTGGGCATGCTGTGGTGATGGGAGTCCATGCAGGTCTGTGATGGGTGTCCATGCATTAGGGTTGCATGCAGGGCTTGGTGTTGGGATGGGTGGGTTGTGTTAGTGGGGTATATGTGAGGTGGTGGAGTGATGGAGGTGAGGGTAGGGGTAGGAGTTTGTGATGGCATGCAGGTAGGGTGGGGGGGATAAAGTAGTTAAGATTTGACTTACCAGAATTGTCGCGTGGGCTCTCATTATCCTAAATGAGACTACTGGATTTCTAGGCAGCAGGATCGATCACAGTGTGGGGGACTGAGTCGGACCCACGTGTAAGGAACTCTGTCACCCTAAATCCGGTTTTTGCTCCGGCTAACTAGCAGTGCCTCATTTCTCCCAAGGGGAAGAGATGATTGGGCAGCCAAGCGCATGACATCTTTGGAACTTCTCAGGGAAGTCGTGGTCACTCAGATCCAAACCAACTCTCTCATTTACAGTATGATCTCATTTACAAATGACAAAGGCAGTATAAGTTTTATATAATGTTTTAATAAAACGACTGCATTTTAGATAATAAGGAGTGAGCCGCAATAACCAGAACCATACAACACAGTAGGATTGAAATAGTCACCAGGAGAGTAAAACTTAAGAACAAAGCTATCATGGTGTCTAATAGTTTCTACTCTCCCTCTGCTTGGTCTATTTCGAGCACAGCATGTTAAGCTTCTAACTTGCCTTTCTGAATCACTGGGGAGCCATCAGCCCTCATACCTGAGCAAAGGCCTGTGATCTTGGTTCAGCATCTGCAACGAGGCAGTCAGCGTCTAGTTGTGGTTCCCTGGTCGGAATCTCCCTCTTGCCTGTATTGGGACAAGGAAGTGATTTTATAACTAACATGTCAGCGTGATCACAAAATGTCCCTACGCAGGAATGCCAAAGACTAAACTCCTACCACGTCTATCGGCAATGTACCAGACTGTATCCTTGACTGAAGCACAGAGTGAACAGGAATGTGTTATGGAGAACTCCAGTGCTGAAGTAGGCTAAACAGTGTGATATGAATAAAAAACAAGACCGTAGAACTGGCTATTTGAAAAATAACAGTACGAAGCCTAATAAAAAGCATTTAGAGCAAAGTGCACAGAGGCTCTAAGCTGCAAGCAAATGAATAAAATACATCCAGGGCAAAGTGCACAAAGGCCTAAGCCTGAAGCTAATGTGCAAAGGATACGTAAAACTAACCACACTACACCCTCCCCTTGTCGGTAGCAAGTCTTTCCAATATCATAAAAGTATGCCCCAAATATAAACAATACAGAAAACTATATATATTTTGACAAGGTCAGAAGACAACAAAGTCATAAATTTAGGAAACATGTCTTCGGGGTGCTATGGATGTGATGCGAGTGATATGTGTGAGGATGTGTGAGGTGATGTGTGGGGTGATATGTTGGGGTGTATGCTGTGATGTGCGTGAATGGTATATGGATGATGGTGTTCTGTGCCTCTGATTGAGTGGGTCCCCCTAGCTTGTCTCTCTCTGTTTGATATCTATTTTTTCACTGTAAGGGGTTGTGGGTAACGTTGGTGTGTGTTTCATATTGGATTGGGTGTGTGGGTGTTGTGTGTGTATGTGTGTCAGGTGTGTGTAGATTGAATTGTCCAAGTGGTGTAGTTTTGTGTGTGTGTATTTTGAGCATGGCGGAGTGTACTGCCAATGGTTTACCTCATCGTGGGTCGTGCTACTGTGGACGTATTCCTGTTGGTGTAACAGTGTGGGTTTTGCTATCGCTAGTTTATCACTGTCTTTTGGTGTGGCAGACTTGTGTGGGTGTCTGTATAGTGACTGATTTCTCAGTGTGGGTCATAATTCCCATGGCGGAATACCACCGCCGGCACGGTTTGTTGGTGGCCGTCAGCACGGCAGTAGGCGGCATTTGCCGCCACAGTTGTAATGAGGGCCTATGTGTGGCACATACACAGTGCCACTGCAGATTGGAGTTTGCCTTTATTATTAGCCGATATTTGGGTGATCACGAGGCCAGCTTTGGTAGCCAAAACAAGTCTGAGTACTTCCAAGGAGATGTATGTTTACAATTAGCATCCATCACATTATTTTTCCATAGTGAGGGGTTCAGTGAACTTAAAATGTGTGTAGGCATTCACACAAGATGGGCATCTGGTTCTTTAATAACACATTATGCCACCATAACCTAGAATGCATCAGTGCATGCTACCTTATTAGAAGTTATCTTGCATAGTCATCGCTTCAAATCTTTTTTTTTTTTTCCTATCTGTTTGTGTCCTGTTTTTAACAACACACATAGATGAAGCTGTAGGACTGACAGCATTATTTATATCTGAGAGAGACACACCAGCACGGTCAAATACATCCATGCAGGTTACAGTTGCATCCTTGCCCAGTGGGGCAAATGTGCCCGCATTGGGCCTCCGCAGCCAATCCAGCACCACTATAGTTAAGGAATCCACATTTATAAGTGATATGTGAGATGACACATTGATTTTTCTCTGTGCTAGCACTAACACTGATGTAGCATATGGTGACTATGTGTCTTGGAAGGTGTGACCATGCACATCATATGTACCTCTTGTCAAAGTCATTGGAATATAATTTCACTGTAGTGTCCTCCATAAGTATAAGGTACTACAAATGGTGAGATGTACAACACGCTCACAGTCATTGCACACTGTTTATACTCCCTTTGGATTGTGGTAGGATGTCTGAGACTCAGTATACTGCAACAGCCCACATACACACATGTGCACACTGTGCCACATTGCTAGCTTGGTTTGGTGTAAGTCTTCCTAAGCACATGTGTTTGGCACATGTTGTTATGCGCATATATTTTGAGGCACATGATTGTTGTCCGGCAGCGATTTAAAACCTAGCTACCTACCTTTGCGATGGGGCAAGAACTATCAGCTGAAAAGTGAGTGTAAGAGACTCAGATTTACTCAATTTGCAGTGCCGTGCTGTGCCACTTTTGAAATGCAGGGATGCGCCTTATTTACAAAAATACAGTGCACCCGTGTGTTTCCCCCTGCACCAGCGCCAATGCAGAAATCCTTGCACCATAGTGCAAAGGTGTCTGCGTTGAGGGGATTGATTGTATATGTGCAGGAAGGTGCCCCTTCCTGCACATAAACAATCTACAATAGTGATTTGGCACTTCTATGTGTGCTACAAAATACAGCACACGTAGAAGTGCCAAATTGTCATTTTTGAACCTTCCCACACATAAAAAATAATTCATGGCCTTTTGGTCTTTCTATGTGTGCTGCGGAATGCAGCACACAAAGTAAAAGCTAAAATAAGGAGAAATAAAAGTGTTTCTCATTGTTGCGCCATGCTAATGCCACCCTTCGGGTGGCGTTAGGTTTTTGCCACTGCTGCCAATTTACGATTTCTCGTAAATCCGGGCAGTGTCAAAAGCAATGGGTGATGCGGTGGAACGCCCACAACAACACCCATTGCACTCCCCTCTGCTGCAGAAACCTGCATTGAAGGGGCCCATGTTTACAAGGAGGCGTTAAGCCATAAAAAGTGACTTAACGCCTCCTTGTAAATATGGTGCAGTGAATAGCGTCACCGGAGAGTCACTAAAAGTGATGCTCCGGTGGCGCTATGGCCTCGTAAATCGGCCCGTTGATATTTACAGTGACTTTGAAATGAGATTGCTTAAACAAAGGTAGTATTCTTTCATTTATTGCCATTTTTTAAAACTCTTTGAAAACAATAAATCAACTAGTGTCCAGCAAGATGCGCCATTCATCTGTGAAGAGGTTTTGTACGATGTTATTTCTTCACCGGGTACCAGCAGTAGTGGGAATATTTTGCCCTTGGTCTTCATTTTCATCTGTGCCTTCATGGTCCTCATGGTCCTCATCCCATGGGACATTGGTCCACACACATAGGTTGTGCAATATGCAGCACACAAGGATGATTTTACATACCATGGGGTGGTATAGCAAGCTCCCCCTGGACATATTGAGGCAGAGAAAATGGGACTTCAGTACTTCAAAAGTCCACTTCACTATACCTCTGGTCATCCAAATGCATGGTTGCATTTCTGCTCGGCCTCGGTCTGGGGATGTGTAAATAGGGAACAGGGTCACGACTGATTTGCATATGTCTGGGTCCAAACTGAGGTGGCATGGTGAGCAAAAGAACAATGGATTAAACCCAGATCCGTGACTGGGGGTGAGTGTTTGTATTGTTCAGCACTCCGTCCATCATCCTTTTGTGTTGCTGATGTGTGAATGGGGTCATGACCCATGACTGCAGACCATACCCCTGGTCAGCTAAAAAAACAGGAAATGAAAAATCAGGCAATGATCATGATGATTGATGGACCCACAATCAAGGACATGTCTGTTATGTGTATCATATGAATCATACACAATTCCACCAGAGTGGGACCTGCACTGACATTGGATGGCATACATGCCCTTACTTTCTTAGTATGACTGAGCTGTACTACACATATGAATATACAGGACTATGTTATACACTCATTATTTAGAAAACTCTTTCTTGCTGATAGCATAAACATGTTGATTGTTTACTGATATCAGTGAGTACACTATTAAGGAGACACTTCTTTCATACTTCTCTATTGGTTTGGATTGGGACTACCTTTGGCATTTCCGGCCTACTACATGTATTAATTTCAAATAGTTGCCTGTTGCGGATGATGTTGTCCCATTTATTCACACAGATTTGGATGTGACAGTACTAGTCAATGTTGTTAAGTAGCTACTGTCATGGATGGATTAGTGAGTGCATGTCAATGTGGGACATCATTGTCTACACACGACACTAGGGCACAGAAATCTAGTATTCTTGCACTGTACAGTGCAATTAGTAAGTTAACAGCACTGCACTGCCTGACTAAATAGGGACAGTTGTAGGACCTATTTTAGGCCATACAGGAAAGTCCTGACTTCTCAGGCTGCACTAGCACAAAGTAAGCTGTGTAGCACCAAGACAGGCATAATTGAGACATGGTGAATGGTGAATATGTGGCTGTATTTCCAGTGAGATGTACTTTGTGCATGTGCTTCCTGCACAGCCTGTACTCTTATAGGCTTGATAGTGTATGTCTGTGTGCCACGGAATGCACCAAACATAGGCAGCAAGAGTGTTTAGGATCAATGAAGTTCAATTTCCGTGGTACACATGACCTGGGGAGGGCAATTGGTGTGAACCATTTCACAGTTTGGCTGGTGTTGGATACATGGCATGCCTCATGACCAGGGGAGTTACATGTGGATTCACAGACAACAAACATGGAAGCCCTTCCTTGCACACCGTGTTGCATCACAGCATTTTTTAAAGCATTCCATTTATCTAGATCTTCCCAACATTGAAAGGCACACACAGTGGCTTAGCTGGTCTTAAGATGTGTGACTTGCAGGGTTGCATTGCACATGTGACATGGTGCATGCTTCACATATGAGGCACACCCCTCCTACACATGCAATGTCTCAGTCACCATGCACATAGAAGAATATATTATCATGCTATATTGTCTATTTTTGGGTCGGTTATGTACTTCAGATGTACTTGCCAAGCAGTAGGCCATTCCCATGTCTCGCATTCTGGAAGCACTCAGAGTACCTGAAGATGTAGGGATCATGAGCACTCCCAGGGTACTTTGCCAGCACATTGATGAACATCCCCAGATGTTTCACTATTCCCTGTATGTTGATGGAATATATGTGCTTCCTATTGTCATTAAGGTGGGATGTAGCAGCAGAGGCAGCAGCTGTACCTTGGTACAATCCTTTATCCCCAAGACAAAAGGAAAGCCAGCAATGGCATAGAAGCCTCGTCTGTTGCCCAGTTGTTGCTTCTGGGATTTGGGGAACATGATATACTGGGGTGTCAAGCTGATGATGGCATCCAGGATGGAGGGTAGGAATTCCAAAAAGGATGGTTGTGATATTTCTGCAATTCTGGCTGTGGTAGTCTGGAATGACTCAGATGCCAGCATATTGAGGACTGGAATCAACTTAACCCGTGGAGGGATGTTGGTGCACCTCTGTAAAGTTGTCTGAAACCTTTGTGCAATCAGGTTCAGGAGTTGTATGATGGAATCCCTCCTGAGCCTGTAGTAGTAGGTCATGCCCTCCTCCTCCCTGAGGCCAATGAGGGTAGATCTCTGGTGGTACACCTGCTCCCTTCTCCTCATCTGCCTCTGTGGTGATGGCGGTGGTCTTCTTGCTGCTCCTGGCTGCTGCATAAACATCAACATTGCATTGCTGAACTTGCTAGAGTGCTTTGGTTATGTTCTGCTTATATCCCATTGACAATGCATGAATTCTGATGCCTGGGTTGCCGATGCGCAGGAGTTTTGACACATTTTCAGCTATGTGCACCACTTGCCAGCAATGCGTCACTTTCCCAATGATTCATAAATGTCAATGTGTTGGTTCTGCATTTGATTTTACGAGGGAACGCCTAACCTGCATTTGTTTCATGTTACGTGACGAAGCCGGTTCATGGGCAGGAAAAATCTGACCGAGGCCAGCAGAAAGTGACAAATTGTGCCTTATTTGTCACTTTGTAAATATGGAGCACAGAATGAGCCGCCACCGTATCAAAAATATGAAGCAGCAACAGTGCATGCTCCTTGTAAATATGCCCCTCAATTTGTAAACCACACAGATGTTTTTGTTTACATGTGCTATAAAACATCGACTTATTGCAGTCTTCTCCTTTCATGCTGTTATGCCCCAGCAGAATGTGACTGGGGTCAAGTTACAATATCCCTTCACTTGTGAGTCAACAAGATATTAGTAAACACAACTATAAAAGACATTGACAATCTGCCTTGGTAAAACCATTAAATCTTGCAATACTAGCACGAAAAGGCCTTCTTGATGTTAACCTTCAGGAAGTTAATTTTGAAATTTATCTAGGGATGCTGCAACACCTCCCACACTTCTTGTTACTGTGCAATTGTGCATCAGGTGTTCTGCTGGTTGCTAATGGTTAGCTTTGGTACCTATGCCAGGGGTCTGGGACTCATTAGAGCTGATGGCTATGTGGTGGATACTAGTATTCACTTGATGTTGATCAGGGAAATATTCAGAGGAATCATATGACTTCTTCCCTCAGAAGAGAATTGTGTTCTGCATGGGACATACAACATTCAGTGGTTGTATTCTAGGCAGTGTCCCATCAGCAGCTGCCCACATAACTGTACACTATGCAGGTATGATAAAAACACAGACTCTGAACCTGCACATAACTGTGTTTCTTTTTACACTTAGGTGCATATTTATACTCTGTTTGCACCCGATTTGCCGCATTTTGTTTTTACGCAAATCCGGCGCAAACTTAACTCCATATGTGTACTTTGGCGCTAGACCCGTCTAGCGCCAAATGTATGGAGTTTGAATCATTTTTTTACCATGGAAACCTACCTGCCGTTAATGAGATGCAAGGTAGGCGTTCCAGGGCAAAAAATGACTCCAAGGCCTTTGCGCCTTATTTATACTACCAGGCAAAAATGACGCACGGGAGGGGGGTCCCTTAAAAAATGACTCCAAACCAGTTTAGAGTAATTTTTTAACACCTGGGTTAGGGCAGACGTTAAGGGACCTATGGGCTCATTTCCATGGTCTCCGACCATGGAAGCAGTCCACAGGTGCCCTTCCCTGCCCCCAGGGACACCCCCTGCCACCCTCAACCACCCCTGGAGGACACCCATGGATGGGGGGGACCCATCTACGGTAAGTAGAGGTAAATAGAGGTAAGTATTATTTTTTATTTTTTAAAGTGGCTTGGGGGGCCTAACTTGGGCACCCCTACATGACATTGTGCCAAATGGCCATGCCCAGGGTACCTAAGTCCCCTGGGCATGGCCATTGGGCAGGGGGACATGACTCCTGTCTTTGCTGAGACAGGAATAATTTCCATGGGGGTTGTGCATCAAAAAATGACACTAGTCAGGTTTGAGTCATTCTTTGATGCACAACCCTCATTCTTCCCTACGCCCACGCTGCCCGGTTACAGTCATTTCTTTTTACGCTAACTAGGCTGCAGCGCCAGCTAACGTCATTCCATAAATAAGACGCCCAGCTGGCGCGTTGGAATGGCGTTAGCTGGCGGTAAACTTTTTGACGCAAATCTGCATTAGAACTGATTTGCGTCAAAAAGTATAAATATGGACCTTAGTACCATAAGACTGGAGGTGTCAGCAATGGTATGGGTGCATATCTCTTGGGAGTTCTAGCACAACAGGCAGCTTGAGATTTCAATGTGCAGAGAATTCTAGGATGTACAGGACATTTTGTATTTACTACAAAGCTAATTTTCAGAATAATCTGCACAGTACAATGTAAACTCATACGGTATCCAGTTGCTCCTACAAGAGACCAAAATTTATAATTCTGTGAGGGACATCAATAATATTTTTAGTCATATGCCTCCTGTTTTTCTCTTTCCAGGGGATCTGCTAAGAAATACTATCTGGTAGGGCTGATATCTTTTGAGGAAGGGGGGCAGAATTTAATTTTCAACATAGAAGGCAGGAGAATGAATACTAGGGATCAAGGCATACCAAATTATATCTTCCAATGATTGGTCAAGGGGTACTGGTGTTTATCCATCTGTCTCGCTGCTAGCGAGGCCCATTTTTCTCCAAGTCTGCCTTCCCCTCAATACCTATCTGTCACTGCTGTATGCAACTGACCTGATAATGAGGGTCACATGCTTATTTATTATTTGTATGTTTTATAATGAGTTTATATGTCCAAAGGATGCCAGAGAGCACAAAGGAAATAGGGTAAGTGGGGATAGTCACTCAGACTTAAATGTTTGGAGGAAGACATGGGTCTTCAGTTGCTTTCAATACGAGCTGATATTAGAGCCATCGTGAAGATACACTGGGGGATAGTTCCAGAGATAGGAGCTTTGATGTTGCACAGATTTATCTTCTAATGGTTTAAGTTTCAATGAGTGCAGTTTTAGGCAGTAGAGGAAGGACAAACTGAGAAGAAAGAACAACCTACCTCCTAATTCGGTTCCAATGCTGGAATCCCTGCAGTGATTCTTTAGGTGTCAAGCATAAACTTATATATACAAGAAACAAATTAAACATGATTGTTTTTATTTATATTTATATCTATGCAAATTATTATTCAGTATCATTGTATATCTCTATCACAAGAGGAAGGACCTACATTTCTACTTCCTATCAAAATCACACATACCTACATACTCTCCTTATTCTCACCAGTTAAAAAAACAAAAAATATGAATGGCCTAAAGGGATGACTTCCATGCCCCTCCCCTAGTATGAAAAACAGTAACATAAATTATGACATTTACTACACATAGCTCATTTTCAATCCTGATTAAAAAACGTATATTCATCACCCATCTTCTTATATTGTTGAAAGTCAGTCATAATATATTGGTCCCTATTTTCAATGAATCATCATCCAAGTGTCTATCTCTACTGAATGTATATTGAAGGATTCAAGAAGAGAAGCATCCAGAAGTCATATCCAGCCAAGGATCATGCCTACTCGCGTTTCGATGTAAAAAGGTCTCACACATTTGTCAGAGCACAATATCCATACTAGCTGATTATAATTTCACACAGCGAAGTATGGTCCTATCTTTAGCACACCTATAAAAATAATATAAAGCCAAGATAACTATTTGCTTGACCCAAGCCCTAGTTAGGTGACTGTATCTTCAACCATGCTGATTAGTGAAATGGACCCATTCAGATCTGTGCCGCATTTCAGTGAAAACAACCTTGTGAATCTCGATCTAAATCAGTAATACTTGAGATAACGACACTGTGCAATAAAAACATACTTATATGGTGCTCTCCCAGGCTAGAAAAGATCCCAATATTTCATATTTAAAAGTTGATGTTAATCAGGGCGAAATGGGAGCCAGGGAAGGAAAAGGAAAAAAGAAAAAGGAAAAAGAGAGCAATCTAAAAGAGAAGAAGGAAAAGAAAAAGAATGGAAAGAAAAGGAATAAAGAAACAGAAGGGCTCACCTACTGCTCCTTTGCAGTAAAGATCTTATTCAAAGTGGCAAACTCCAATCCTTTCCACAAACCAACACTTCTAAATAAAGCCAATCAGAGATCTAAAAACAGAAATATAAATATATTGATCTCAATATATCTCTCCTAAGTCCAAACCTTCCTCATAAAATTGACATATCAATAGTGGAAGCCTAGGTTCTCCTGGGCACCAAGAGTTGATTCAGATAAGGCTATAGAATAAAATAAAAGCTTGTTTTTGTATACCCTATGGTATACATCACATTAAATCTAAGGGATTTATGGCCCATAGAAGTACTTCAATCTTTTGGGTTCATCATATCATACTGTTTATAATATACATTAAGTCAAACAGTTGTATGCACTAAAGGCATTAAATTCACAAGATGGAGAAAGATAAATAAGATGGGGAAAGAAATACCCTGCCTCCTCAAGTAAACCGGAGTCCGAAGTGCAGTCCTAGAATAAAGTTACAATTAAATACTCCCCATATTAAGATAAATTCTTCCTTGTGGGGTAACCTCATAATAGTCACAAAGAAAGGGACTCTTGAGCCTCAAGTCATCTAATTCAGCCACCTCACAACACATCCTCCCATTCCATCGCTTCCCAGTGCTTCAACTACATACGTCAACCTTTGTGCCTGTACGCATAATTGCTTTTCCCCTGTTAATAATTATTCAAAGCCTCATATCATCATAAATTAGGGCAATCTTCCAACTGATGGCATCCAATTAATAAGGCTCCACACCAAGAGGCGGATAAGAACCACATCATGTTGCTTCTACGGTTTCAAATGCCCATCTATTGCCTAGACCCATCGAAATACATGAGAGTAACTCATGTTTAGTTGTCACTTGTGGAAAGCTCCATGGTTAACTAAGGAGGGGAAGTCTTCCAAATAAAAACATCCCATTATCGAACCTTACCTCCAGGTGGTACAATAGGCTCCTGAGTAGACAACAAAACTCTGTATGATCAAATATAGAACTGTCCCTCATAAGAGAAATGATTCAAATGGTGATATCTAGCCTGTGAGCCTCGCTGCTGAACACTGAATCACCACCTCCTAGTATCACCTCTACACACCTCGATCCGTTGTCTGACCGGACAGACACATAAATATTCCTCAGATTGAATCCTCACCTGTAAAACAACTCCCCAAGGATTCAAGTGGGAGGCAGGGGCCACAGGACTCCTCACACTGGCAGAATCACATCCATGAGTCTCTCACACCAGGTAGCACGCCATTTCCCTTCTCACGTTGTCTCACCGAAAAACGGCCACGCCGCACACCAAGCTGGCATGTATCCTTTCTCACACCTGATACCAATCAGAGGAGGTAGTAAAAATAGAAGTAGAGAAAGGACAACCTTTGGTTTCAGTCTGCTTAAATAATATGAAAGTTAGACTGGAGCTGAGCAGTTGCATAGATCTGTGTACCAGACACATGAATTTAAAATGTCTTTCAATCCATAGATAAGCATGCAATCAAGTATTGCTCTGTGTAATGAGCATAGTGGATTAACTGGAAGGCGGCCATATTTGCAATTGAAGTACTGAGGCTAAGACTGTGATAAGCATGGTAACGCTTTAATTACTTACCGGTAATTGCATTGCTTAGTTTTCCCCTAATTAATTACATAATGAGGCCACTGCGCCTCCTTGATACACACCTACCAAAGTACAAAATCTAAAAGTTTCTCCCACCCTCATCTCTTCATGTTTTATCTGACTCAAGCCTCCACATAATACAGTTGGCATGGTCCTAAAAGGGTGGGAGGGAGGGGTTAATTAATTAGGGGAAAACATACTTGGAGTAATGCAATTACTGGTAAGTAATTGAAGCATTACCTCCTCATAAACTTTCCCCTAATTAATTACATAATGAGATATAGCAAGCAATGACAGACCAGGAAAACTGAATTCACATGCAGAACGCAACCCAGTTTTATTTCTTTGGAATCAAAAATCTCCTATATTGCCTCATACAAAAAAGTACTTTTTTGATCCTACCTCCTCCAGGTCAATTTCCTGCATTACCTGCAAAGTCGACAAAAGTAGCAGGTGTAGCCCACATTGTGGTCTTATTACATTCAGTCAATGACACTCCTTGTGCCTCAGCAAGGGAAGTAGACATGATTCTGGTGGAGATATCTTCTACCCCTGCTGAACAGAGTCCTTACCTCCTTATAGGCCAAAGCTTTAGGAGATCAGACATACATACTCAGGGGTATATTTACTACGTTTTTAGGCTGTTTTTTTATCACATAAGTGACACAAATTGATGCAAAATCTTTTTTGATCTATTTACTTTCCAGCACAAAACGTGTTTTTCATAAAAAAATCACTTAAAAGTAATTCAAAGCACCAGTGGGGTGTACCTTTGGGGGTGCATGTGCATTCCTATGCAACCACCCAAGGTTTTTTTACTCAAAAAACCTTTTTTACTATAAAGAGGAAACAGGGATTTGTGTAGAAAAATAGCACCCATTCCAAGCAAGTGATATCACAGTGAATTACTATTATTTGTCCTTTCTTTTCCAACTCTGCATGCGTGCTGCACTGCGCAGCACACAAACAAAGTTGGAAAAGCTTTAAAGTGTGTCTATGCATAGGATTGTGTACTGAAAGGCTATCTTTCCATTACAAAACCCATGCTAGACTCACACAGACACCTTTGAACTATGTTGCAAAGGTGTGTGTGGCGCACAGCAGTAGATTTCTGTGTCTGCGCTAGGGAGAGGGAAGGAGAGTGGCATATTTCTGTAAAGATGGTGCTCTCCTGCTCTTTCCTGCTATTTCCTTCTCACACAGCACAGTTTGTGGCTGCTGCATGAGAATCTAGGTCTCCAGGTCTTGACGGAAGGCTTAGTCCCATTCCTGGCAGGACCAAAATTACCAAACAATGAAGAAGACAGCATGACTTCAGATACTCTATCTAGTTAAATAAGAAGTGCTTGTTTAACAACCAGAGACATGTAAATCCACTGCTTCAAAAGTGCTAGGATTAATAATGAAAACTGGAAGAATGAACTTTGTTGCCTTAGGAAAACAAATTTAATTTTGAGCACACAAATGAAGGAACAGGCCGGAGTGCTACCCTGTCCTAAAAACCCAAAAGAAGGAATGCCTTACTGGCAAGAAACCTAAATCCTCCCAACATCCTCCCTAAATTAATTGCTACCAAGAAGAATATTTTCAGGGTAAACAACCTTAATGCAACCCTCTCAAAGGTTCCATGGGAAAAAGCCTCAAGACATCAAGGACCAAGAGAGATCCGAAATGGGATAAACTGGCCAAGTCAGAGGTCTCAGTTTACAAAGGAAAAACCCTAATAACCACTTAAACTAGACCAGAGCCTCAAACTGTTTCTGTAACAATAGCTACTTGTGTTCACCAGAAATCCTCGTGAACTGCTAACACTAATCAAGACATAATAGTAATTACATCAGACAAGATAACATTAGAGGCCACTATTATTTAAATGACAGTTTTGAATATATTTTGGAAATTGAGCTGTCTTTCTGGAAAGAACAGCCCATGAATTCTGAAAATACAGACATTTCAGCCCAAAATACATACTCTTCAGTTTGGCATATATCCTAATTCAACCAAGCAAAATCCTGCACTCTAGCTCACTGGGATGCACCTTGAACAGCCACCCACAGGTAGCCAGAGAGCCACCAGCAGCTCACAAGTTACTTGCTGGAACACCATGAACTATACCATTCTTATCATGTAGAATCCCCAAAATAAAACAACAAAAAATTAAAATTTCCAATGGATTCCCATTGAGCTTGAAGAGTAAAAACTTTCAACCCTATAGCAAATCCATCCAGTTGGAAATCTCATACCCTAACTAGCTCAACTGACAAAGCCATCAAGTATCTGGACTCACACTATACCTGAAATGAAGCCCATGTCTTGCATAGGAAGACAATGAGAAAGCCCCCCTAAAAGACCTGAATAGAGAAATCCACCCTCTCCAGCATCAGCCGTGCCCTCTCATCTTGGGTCAGATGAGACATCATCGAATTACCAGAAGTCCACGATGTGTTAGTACTGGAAGCACACGTGGTCTAAGTCTCTATGTTCTTCTAGAATGATGAGATTACTGAATAGTTCACCAGGGGAAATACAAAGTGTATCACCAATGCTCTCTTGACTGAGTGACCAGCTTCCCTTGCTGACCAATTTCCTCACAGTTCCACCTCCGGCTCCATCCATAGAACAAGATTGAAATACTCCACATTTTCCTGGATGGGTGATGACAAAGATTCCAAATGCCTCACCAGCGAATGCATTGTATATGCATCAATCTGTCGCCCCCAAGAACCAGTGCATGTCATATTGATCTCCTCCTTCCATGGTCTTAAGATCAGCTCCATGGCGCCTCTTATGAAGTGGACATGTCAACACACTTGGGGGCATATTTATACTCTGTTTGCGCCGGAATTGCGTCGTTTTTTTTTACGCAATTCCGACACAAAACTAACTCCATATTTATACTTTGGCGTTAGACGCGTCTAGCACCAAAGTCCATGGAGTTTACGTCATTTTTTTGCGTGGACACCTACTTTGCGTTAATGATATGCAAGGTAGGCGTTCCCGTCTAAAAAAATGACTCCGAGGCATGTGCGCCGTATTTACACTCCCGGGCAAAATTCACGCCCGGGAGTGGGCGGGTCAAAAAAAATGACGTCCAGCCACTTTTGCGATGTTTTTTTGCGCCTGGACAAGGCAGGCGTTAAGGGACCTGTGGGCTCGGAAGGAGCCCAGAGGTGCCCTCCCATGCCCCCAGGGACACCCCCTGCCACCCTTGCCCACCCCAGGAGGACACCCAAGGATGGAGGGACCCATCCCAGGGACATTAAGGTAAGTTCAGGTAAGTATTATTTTTTTTTTTGTGGCATAGGGGGGCCTGATTTGTGCCCCCCTACATGCCACTATACCCAATGACCATGCCCAGGGGACAGAAGTCCCCTGGGCATGGCCATTGGGCAAGGGGGCATGACTCCTGTCTTTGCTAAGACAGGAGTCATTTCAATGGGGGTTGGGAGTCGAAAAAAATGGCGCAAATCGGGTTGAGGCGAAAAATTTGCCTCAGCCTGGCTTGCCCCATTTTTTGGCGCCCAAGCTCCATATTCCCCTACGCCGGCGCTGCCTGGTGTACGTCATTTTTTTTCATGCACACCAGACAGTGCCGGCGGCTAACGCCGGCTAACGTCATTGAATAAATACGGCGCCCGCATGGCGCTTCAGAATGGCGTTAGCCGGCGCTAATTTTTTTGACGCAAAACTGCTTTAGCGCAGTTTTGCGTCAAAAAGTATAAATAGGGCCCTTGGTGTGGCATACTGCAAAAAGAGTCTTGGCTGTAAAAGAACTATTGGAACCACCTCTTTAATCAGGAAGGCTGATCATTATTTCAGTGCTCTGCAAAATACTTTATTGTCTAAGTACCTTTTCTAAGATGAGAACAATCTCCTGTTCCAAGTATTAACTCTCCACACACTCAACACAACCAAATGCACATAGCACAGTTGACAACCACTATCTGGGCATATAAGCACTTTAAGTGGCACCCTAAATGTGAACACCTGTGCATCATTGCAATCTGAACCTTCGATGGCCTTGAAACCTTGTAAAATTGGGCAAAAAGATAGCAGCATCATATTAGGGCAATCATTGAGCCCATTAATCAATAAGAACGGTCATAATTAGCTGTCAACGCATGTGGGCACTAAGCTTCAACCCCATAATCTTCAGAGTGAGAGTATAAAACCATCATCACTTGGCCACAATTAACTCTTTAACACCCAACACCTTTATCATGGATAATTATGTCACCTGGCTAATTTCCTACAGGCCTGACCAGTATCTCATCGTGTCTGCTAGTACAAAAAGAAGAAAAGTCATAAAAAATGATTTGTTTTCCCTTTAGAAGTACATACATCAAACGGCAAATAGAAGAAAAGTACACATAAACATGTGTTTCAGATCCACATACCAGTCTCTAACTGATAATTCAAGTAAATGGAAACAGAAAGTCACAGAATTGAAAACACATGACTTTATACCACATTTTAGTTAAGCCTTAAACTGGGCCCCTGCAAACCTGATCAAAGGGACCGTATATCTGTTTTGGAAATTATGAGCCATATTTCACCATATGTGCATGGCTTTGCTTGAATTCCAACCAAGAAGCCCACAATGTAAAATGGTATCAAACTTCATCATGTTTAAATTTGCCTTAATCCCCTTGATAGGACTCAAATCCGTCTCTGTAAGGAAACACTGAAAGCAGAGGCATGTGCCTGCATCATTGAGCTATAGCTATGGGCTGCTTGTGTGCATTTTCATTCACTACAGATTTGTACTTCACCATGATTTCCACAATAGTGCCAACAGTTCTCACTTACTGATGGTGCTTACATGTTTTGGTTTTCACTAATGACCGAGCCGGCAAAAATCTCTGGAATGCAATTCTTAATCCAAAGAAGACATTTATTATTTCACTATGCGAGGTTCCTAAAAGGAGATCAGCATATTGAAAGCACACGTTTAAAAATAGTCACAGCAATGAAAGTAAAACATACCAAAATGATTCTCCACTGCAATATACACAGCAAATATATGTATCTACATTATAATGCAAAGCAAATAACGAATTAAAATGCAATACTATAGGGCCTGTCAGATGCTTCATCTTTCTCATGCCAGCAAGACGATGATCCCATTCGAATGCAAAAGAGAAAGAGATCTCTACCCTCATGGGAAACATATCAGGCATCCGACGTCTAGAATCCTGATTAAGGCCACTGACCCTCTCACTGTCACACTGGGTCTTTTTATATCTTAAAAAACCAAGAGGAGCTTTCTGGAAAAAACCCTCATTTTGTGATTCAAACATGCTGGCTAGTTTAGGTATGCTTTGAAAATAACACGTTTGGGTTTAGCCACAATCCCAAGATGTCAAGTCAAAACAAGGCAGTTCCCTGCTGTCTGAGTACATCCTTATCATCCAAAGCCCTTTGTGAGAAAAAGCATGAAAACAAGACAGAATGCACAGTTTACAATGTGGAAAATTACGAGCAGCCTTTAACATGGCATTGTCTAATGCTACGATAAAGTTAATAGGCAGAATGAATCTAAGGCTAAACTGAATACAAAATGTAGTCTATAACTGGTAAACACTGGCCAGCTAATCCCGATGCAAAGTGGTGCAACACAAAGTCAGCGGTCAAAACACACATTTCACTTCATTCTGCCCTTTGATCAATTACTTTGTGTAAACTACAGATTGAAAATCAACTTCTCTCTTATTATTTTTTTCTCTTTAAAAAAAATACAAGCAAATCAGGTTTGCATTGTACACAGCAACATAATGAAATGATAAAAGCAATCACTATAAAGCAATGGAAGTGGATTAGTGTATTGATCTTATAAACAGTTAAACCATACACACCTACAATGAAAGACTGAAGCTTATATATTCTAATTGGGATAATAACTGATTGAATAGTGTCTCTAGGATAGCAAGTTAGTATAGAATTAGTTGGAAACATCATGATTCCTAATCATGCAAAGGTACACGCTCCACCTGTAATGTTTGTTGTAATGTAACTGTTCCGATACAAGAATAGTCAGCCAACTGGCAATTTAAACATGCTTAATAAGATTGGCAGCAGTCATCAGATGATAACAAGCCATGGGTTAGTTCGAGGAAAAAATGTAATCAAACAGATTGACAGAACATCCACTGTACTCTGCATTGTTCCCATGCAGAACTTTGATCTGTGAAGCACAATTAGCACTAAATGGATCCATAGGTTTTGTACTTTAAAAGCAGCAGGAGCATTCCACAAAGGTGATAAATCAGGTTCAAGTTGGGGGTGCTGTCCCTCCCCAGACCCCACCCGCAAACACACACAGGGAGACCACACAGCACACTCATGGTCAGTGGCAAGTTGAAGTAAAATCTGTAAAAGAAACAAGTATGATTTTTCTTGCAAATAACATTTGTCATCTGAAATGTGCTCCCATTTTTCCTTTCCTTGTTTTATAATCAGCAGGGTGTTATTGGGGCCCTTGGCTATAATTTCTGCAGGTTCTGGAGGGCCATTTGGGGATTCCATCCACACCTTAGCACAGGGTTTTTTATCAGCTAAACCACAACTTCCCTTTCCTTGCACTGTTATGAGGTCTGGGGCAGTCCCCTTCCTCACCAATCCTCTATACACTGAACTTATTACAAATTGAGCAATTCTGTCTCCATTCTGTATGAATAAATTCGTTTCTCTACTATTTAACAGAATAGCTTTGAATTCTATCTCTCCTGGTAACTTTCCTCTCCCCAGTTGACCTTTGACTGTTTGTGGGACAGATCTCTGTTGTGTGTGCAGACAAATAGGACATTACAAAATCACAATTTTTATCAGATGTACGTGAATGTGCATCCCTCGAATCTCTGCCCACCTGTAGGTGGCTTTTTCTCCCAGGTGTCCACATTTCTGGTGTGCTCACTTAGCCATCCCCACCAAGTCAGAATTCTGGGTTGCCAATTCTGCCTCTGAAATTTTTGCTTTGTCGTCTGAAATGGAATTGAACCAGCATTCCAGTGAGTCAATGGGACAATGAGCATCCATGACTTTACTCTTTTTTAACATTTCACAAATTTCCTGCCACAACTCTTTGCTCCACACCTCCTTGGAGTGAATGAACCAGTTATGTGCATGCCATGTGGGAAGCCAAATGGCTAATCCATTTGCAGTGGACCAAGAATCAGGGTAAATATGACAAGTCCCAAGCAGCTCTTGCTTTACAGCTTGATACACAGTGTACAACTCTGCATATTGGCTACTTTTTCCTTCTCCTGTGGTGGTCAGCAAATTTTTAGTAACTGAATTGTATGACACTGCTTTCCAATGTCTTTTGGTACCCACGTATTTGAATGAAACATTAGTGAAACAAACATGCTTCCTATCCTCAGGGGACAAGGATTCAAATGGCACACCCCATTTCACTGGTGACTCTTTTACCTGTGGCACCTCCTGCACCCTCTCCTCATCATGTACAGGGGCTTGTGATACCTGTTCACGTAGGGTTGCAGTGCCTGCCAGTCCTACTCGAACCCTGTCTTGTATGTACCATTTCCAAAGTATGATACTAGCCTCTTGTGCATGTCCTCTATGGTGAGATTTAGGTGAACTCATCACCCACTGGATGATTGGTATTTCAGGTGTCAGAATTACATTATGACCTAGTGTTATTTGTTCAGTATCCACTAGAGCCCAATAACAGGCCAAATGCTGCATTTCAAAAGGAGTATAGTGCTCCCCAAAGTCAGGTAGTTTTCTACTCCAAAACCCCAGGTGCACCCTCGTCCTCCCCTGTTTTTGCCACATACTTCAATTTTCTCGTTGTCCCTGAACAGTTATATGTAACTCAATGTCTCCCTCCTGCACTGGCCACATGTGTAAAGTCTGTTGAATTATTTAATTTGCCAAATCAAAAGCATACTTCTGATCTTCACCCCATTTAAACTCATGTTTTTGTCTGGTTACTTTGTACCAAAGGGTTAAGATTTTACTCAGATGAGGGTTATGCTGTTTCCAAAAATCAAACAATCTCATGAAACTCTGTGTCTCCTGCTTAGTGCAAAGAGTAGCAAATGCCAAAATCTTTTGTTTTACTTGTAACAACATCTCTCTATGTTCTGGATTCCATTGAATTCCTATAAACTGCACATTTTGCGACAGTCCCTGTGCCTTGTCTGAATTAATTGTACACATTGTACTCTGCAAAAGTTGTCTGAATATATAGTTAACATCCTCAACTTTTTGCTGGGTGTGATCTTTTAAAAAATGCATTTTAACTCCTGCCAAAAACTGTGGGCTACTCTGTATTTTTCATCCAAATATTGGCTGCGCACTAACTATGTTCTCCTCATGCACCTCACATTGGCCCCCACCTTTTTTAACCTCCTCATTACTGGAATGTGAAAAGTCACCCCTGTGACAGCTTGGTAGATTTCAGCTTTATCTTGTAATAACTTGTTCTGGCTAAATTGCTTTCCTAATTTCTTATTTTCATATTCTAACTGTTTACATCTCTGATGCATTTGTCTGTAAGGAGACAAAAGTATCCAACCCCTCCTGTCAAGAACAAAAGGGATATCATTCCTTTAAAAAAACACCTTTTCTAAACAAGTAAACATATTTAATATTTTTGTTTCATCCAACCACCCATCCCAAAATGTAGAAAGTCCTGATGAACAAGAAAACACATTTGCCAAGACATCATAAGGCATTTTAATTTCACATGCATATTCAAACATGGTTTGTGGTTCTTCCTTTAACTCTCTGAATAAAAATATATTTACACTTTTAAATCATGCACTCTCAACCTCCAACATCTGATTGCCTGATCTACGCCAAAATGTTTTGGTTTTCACTAATGACCGAGCTGACAAAAATCTGTGGAATGCACTTCTTAATCCAAAGAAGACATTTATTATTTAACTATGCGAGTTTCCTAAACGGAGATTAGCATGTTGAAAGCACACGTTTAAACATAGTCACAGCACTGAAAGGAAAACATATGAAAATTATTCTCCACTACAATATGCACAGCAAATATATGTATCTATATTATAATGCAAAGCAAATAATGAATTAAAAATGAATCACCCTAGGGCCTGTCAGGTGCTTCATTTTTCTCATGCCAGCAAGACGATGACCCCGTTCGACTACGAAAGAGAAAGCGATCTCTAACTTCATGAGAAATATATCAGGCATCCAACATCTAGAATCCTGATTGAGGCCACTGACCCTCTCACTGTGTTTTTTTATATCTTAAAAAACCAAAAGCAGCTTTCTGGAAAAACCCTTCATTTTTCGATTCAAACATGCTGGCTAGTTTAGGTGTGCTTTGAAAATAACACGTCAAAACAAGGACGTTCTCTGCCGTCTGAGTACATCCTTATCAACCAAAGCTCTTGGTGAGAAAAAGCATGAAAACAAGACAAAATGCACAGTTTACAATGTGGAAAATTGTGGGCAGCCTATAACATGGCACTGTCTAATGCTACGATAAAGTCAATAGGCAGAATGAATCTAAGGCTAAACTGAATAAAAAATGTAGTCTGTAACTGGTAAACACTGGGCAGCTAATCCAGGTGCAAAGTGGTGCAACACAAAGTCAGTGGTCAAAACACATTTCACTCCAGTCCCCTGCAGCTGCTTAGCCCCCTGGGGTACATCCACCGTTTGCCTCCTCCTCCACTGCTCTCAGCAGGAAGATGAGCAGAAGTGCAGCAATGCAGGAGTAGGGCAGACTCTCTTTCTTTCCTTGGCGTCCTCCAGAGGTTCTCAGCAGCCCGGGGGTCACTGAAATCTTGCCTCCTTGTCCTGCCACCTCACAAGCAAGAACAGAGAGGCACCCAGTGCAACACGTTCAGACCCTCAATTAAGCCGCTTCTGGCCCACATACTCTGCAATGTGGATGCCGAGACATGTAAATCTTGTAAAATCATCACTGTAGTAAGAAATAATAAATAAAGCCGGAGTGGCCACTCATTAGCAACCCATATGGTGTGCCTATGAGACACAACTAAAACAGGAAGTGGTAAGGGTAGAGTGGATTTTAAACATTTTACTTTAGTCGCAGTGTGTCTAGGAGGCACTGCAGCCTGATTATGTAATTATATAGGGGAAACATAGGAGAAGGTGATGTACGTTTATAGCAATACTGCTAACCTGGGGGGGAGAAGTATACATCGTTATAACTTCCTTATTTACATATTTGTCTTCAGTTATAGGTGCGTAAAGGGAGAGAAGCCACTTCGATGCATGAGGACCAGATTTTCAGGAACTATGTAAATAATCTCAGATTTTATGTCCTTTGTGCAAAGCTTTTTGTTAGTCATCCATTCAGCAATGTAAATGTAGACTATCATATTACTTTTATGTTTTATTTAGTTTTGGAACTTGATGACTGAAAATCAATAGCATTCACATGATAGCCAATATTTAGACTGTTGTGGACCACAACAAAAGAAAGCAAGGTTTGAAGGAGGATGACATTTGAGGTACACCGTAGGTTAACTGTGTAGTATAAAACAAGAAGTGACCAATTTTTACCTGATGGATATGGTTAGAGAGGAAAGATCTGACCTTCTGGTGCACAACCCCCCCCCATCCCAAACGTAGACTTTAGTCAGAAAAGGACCCTACCTTGATCTACTGTATTTAAGGCGACGAGCAGGGTCAGGAGAATCAAGTCACTGATTTGACCATTGTCGGAAGTGGAAGTGTCAGGTCTAGGAAGATGAAGGTACAACTTTACCATTATCTCCGGTAATAGCAAGTTCATCCCTAATGCTCATCATGGCAGTTTCAGTGCCTCTTGCAGGACAGAAGTCTGATGTTGTGTCACTTGAGAGGTTATGGGTTTCTAGGTGAGTGGGAAGTTGTGAAAAGAGGACTTCTGCTAGGATTTTGGCAATTTTGGGGAGACCATAAATTGGTCTGAAGTTTGCAAGATTGTTTCATTTGGACCTGGGCTTCCTAAGGAAGCAATTTAATGATAGGATGTTTGAGTTCAACTCCTGGGTGCTGCTTAGGGTGTTACTCACAATGGAGTTTTTTCAGTTGCTGTTTTCCTCATCAATTGGTCATAAGAATTGACATCTCTCTCTTTTCCTCCTCTTCCTTTTTTTACTCTTTCTCTCCACATTAACTATCTTTTATTTGCTAGCCTTGTGCCACCCATTTTCTTCTCTAAGCCTCTTAAGTTCTTTCTTACCCATCTTCTGTCTATTGCATTCCCAATTGCTCTTTCTGTGTTTCTCTGTTTATCTTTCATGTAATCTTCTCTTTCACCCTCTATCCTCTTCACTCATTTAATTCCCTTTCTCTTCTGTCCTGTGAAATATGCCTCTATCTCATATCTTCACTTTCTCTCTGTTTCTCTCAATCCCCTCTCAGATACTGTTTATTTCTCTTTCTGTCCATTCCCTATTTGCTATCTTTTGTGTCTCTCTCTCTCTTTCTGTCCTAATATTTCTCCCTCTTTTACTTCACTTCCCTCTCCATCTTATTGTTTCTTCATTTCACCTCCTCTTTCATTGAACTTTTTCTCTGCCTAGCACCTGTCTCTCACTCTATTGTATGTGGTAAAGGTATTCAGTTAATCTCTCCCTTTCTCTCGTCTGTTCTGTATTTTTACCTCTTCACACAATCTCATTGAATTAGTTCAAGTTTAGTCAGTTTAATAAGGCTTTATAGGTATGCCTTAGGTGGTTACAGGTGTTACTGATAATTTTGAAATATGTTTTCATTGCTTTTTTGATCAGCTCTGAGTTTTCGCACTGCAGAATTTAGCACTTGCGCTGAGCATGAAGCTTTGTGAAATTAATGATCTTGAAGTGTGGTTTCCATAAATGAGAATGTGTTGCTTGAGCAGGGGCAACTATGGTGTTTTATAAGGGAGTTTCTTAATTTGAATGTGGTGTATGAGCTGACTTGTATTAGTGTTAGAATTGATTTGGAGTGTGTTATTTTTGTAAATGATCTGAAGCAGTGTACTTCTTTGATTTCTGAACTGGTATGTATGTGTTCAATACCTGCATGCATGTGAAACAAGATCTAGGGGAGTATTTATCATGGTTTTGCGTCTTCGTTATGCCACGCTCGGGGGCACAAGGGTGTCACAAAACCTAGAATGACATTTACCAAGCCTTACAACGCCACCTTGTGTAGAGCTGTGTAACTTGGTATAGGTGGAGTAACGCAAGGCAGTGCAAGTCACTGCCCTACATTACTCAGCTCAAGGGAGGTGTTTCATGGGGGGAGTGTGGGTGTTCCCACACATCTACACAAGGATTGTGGCACATTCCCAGTTTTGCCATTAGTGGTATACCTTGGAATGTGTCAAAATGCTACACCTTCCCAGGAGAGGCATAACAAGGTTAAATATCTTTATTTCACCTAGTTCTTTTCTCTTTCTACGCGTGCTGCATTCTGTCCTTTCTACGTGTGCTGCATTCTGCAGCACAAGTAACAGGAGGAAAACCCCTAAGAAGATTGTTTGTGCAGAAAGAGAGCAGGAATGTGCTGTATAATGTTAAATATGGTGCATTAATGCCCTCTCCCTTTTTTTCAATGCAATACAGCAAATTGGCTTGCTGCGCTGAGTTTTGTGAATATTTGATAAATATTCCCCCTAGTGTCCTAAAAGGACTGTGCTGTTGTAGGTTTGTAACTGTTATTTGCTGCTATTGTGTCTAAGGTGGGACAAATTACTGCAGCATTTTGTTTGCTAATGGTTGACCATTATATTATCAATAACTGATACCCACCATAGGTTTGAGTCATCCTCAGTTCTACCAGGTAAATCATTTTCCTGTCACACTCTGTGGTTCTGGCTGTGACCTTTGGTGGTTCATTGCTCAGCCATTTTATGAGTATGCTTTAAGACAACAACTTGCCTCAATTGACTGAAGACTCAGACGTCTTGGTTGTGTTTGGACATCGAGTACTTATTGAATCACACATGCAGGAAGCACATATGCACATGTATTCACATATAATCAGCTAAATGCCCCTTAACCGAACTGATTCACAGTGGTCTACTCGGAAAAGGCAGACACCGACAATAAACATGTGGAGTCCATTTATCAAGTGACTATGTGGGTGGGGCGCAAGTGGTAAGAAAATCAGGTGATCAAAAAACAAAAAATCTGGGGGTAATAAATAGGTGGAATCCAATTGCAAGAGAAGGCTTTGCCCACCATCTAAGGATTCAAACGTGTGACCTGCAGCTTATCACTTTTCTCAACTACTAGTGTCTAACTCAGAGAACCATTATAGGAAATTGGGTTACTGGTTGACTGGGGTGTGAGCCTTGGTCAAGCAGCAACCACAATCCTGGTCAGAGTAAGGCACAAGCAAACTCTAAATTAACTTGTGCTCAACCCACTGGTAGCTTGACGCAGAGAAGTCAGGCCTAACTTAGAGACAATGTGTGAAGTATCACACAAAAAGAGCCCACACCAGGTTACAATAATAGAGCAAAATGTAATAAATAAGAGAAGACCAAAATTCAACCAATAGAACCGGGCTTATGAATTTTAAAAAATAAACTGTGAAATAGCACCTAGAAACAAAAATCGACAACCCCAGGCATTTGGTCATGCAGGACTGGGTCAAAGTCTAAAATTCAGGCTGATCGCAATGGAATGCATGGCAGATACAGTCCCAGAATAGTGCCACTGAAGTTCTACCTTCTAAACAGACGGGCTGGGGGTCGCTCCTGCTGAACTTTGGTGCAAGCTGCACTGATCCAGTGGGAACAGGCATGTTTGTGGTCACAAAGCCCCCAAAAGCTTAAGTTCAAGAGCTCAGGAGCCAAACCTAGGGTTCAGGACCAGAGATGCCCCACTTGGGGTCAAAAACTCCCTGAAGACAGGTCCAGGTAGTCTTTTATATCCCTGAGGCTCAGATCAGGAGGCCAACAGGTGAGTCCTTTGAGTCAATCTGGGGCCCTGTCTTTAAGATGAAATTGCAGGTCCAGTTCAGTTCTCCTTCCCCAGGCAAGAGGGAAGCAGGCAGTAGGCCAACACAGTAGGTCAGCAGTTCCTTGAAAGCAGTAGTACAGTAGAGTGGCATTCCTCATGTCAGCACAGCAGTTCTTCTTCCTGGCAAAGTATCCACTGGTTCAAAAGTGTACTGAAAACTTGGTGTCTGAGGTCCTTCTTTTACACACAGTTGTGCCTTTAAAGTGCGGATAAGCTTCTATAGACATGTCTTTGAAGTGCACAGATGCCTTGTCTCCCTGGCCGTGGCCCTAGACTAACTACAGAGGGTATGCAACCCTTTGTATGGAGCCAGGAGTAAGTGAGGCTGGACCCAGCTTCTCCCTCCCATTCTGCCAGTGATTGTGGGTCCAGTCACACCTAAGCTCCCATTTTGTGTGCCTATGATCGAAGGAATACATACTGCCCAATTGTCAACTACTCCCAGTCATGTGATCAGAGGCAGGTTGCAGGCAGCAAATGGCTACAGCAAGAAATGTAAACTTTCTAAAAATTGCATTTTCAGATTGTAATTCAAAATCCAACTAAACCATGGGTTATGATATTAAATTAGGATTCCAAAGACACCAAACATGAACTGGTCATCCCTTGCCATTTGGAAATGACACTTATATAATAAAGCAACTCCAATGTTATCCTGTGAAAGAGATAGGTCTTGCAGTAGAGACAAACTAATTCAAGAGTGTTTCCCTACCAGGAGATGTAAAACTGCCCTACATTTTAAATATATTGCACTTTGCCCTTTGGCTGTCCAGGGCCTACCGTATGGGTGACTTATACGTATTAAAAAGGAAGGTTTGGGTCTGGCAAAAGGTTTATTTTGCCAGGTCAATATGGCGGTTTAAAACTGCACCAACAGGCTCTGCAATAGCAGGTTTGAGACATGTTTAAGGCTACCTAACTTGGTGGCACAATCAGTGTTGTAGTCACACTGGTAGTATTGACTTTATAGGTCCTGGGCACATGTAATGCACTTTACTAGGTACATATAAGTAAATAAAATATGCCAATTGATATAAAACAATGTCACTATGCTTTGAGCAGTGAGCATAAGCAATATAGCACTGGTTAGTAGTTGTAAAGTGTGCAGATTTGTAAGACCAGCAAAAATGAAGGCAGCATAAACAGGAGGTCTGAAGGTAAAATAGTTAGAAGAAAACCATGCCAATGATGCTAGGTTTAATAACCGTCATAGCAGTTTATGCACGACTCAGTTGAAATTCACAGTAAGCAAAATGGAGAGTGATTTTGTTAATTTCACATTAGTCTTGTTCATGTACATGAAATGTTTGCAATTACGCTATATCACTCTGCTATGTAATTACATGCTGTTAGCAGTAAAACTTTAGGTCAATATCTATGGAAAAGTGGCGCAGCAAAGTCTAGCAAGTCGCCTTGCTGCACTGCACTGCGACACTAGGAAAGGGCAGGAATGTGCTCTATTTTAGGATTGAGGGACATTCTTGTCCTTTCTCCCCACACTGGTACACAATGGGCTGCGTAGATCAATGCAGGCACTCTTGCACCATGGTTGCATTGCACTGAAGATGATTGTTTTTGGCATGAAAGAACTCCTTCCTGCACAAAACAATCCTAGGAGGCATTTCTTTCTTTCTTTACGGACTGCAGAATAAAAGAAAAAAAAATGAGGAGAAATAAAGATATTTGTCGTCCTAATGCTTCCCCTTGGGAGGGTAAGGTTTTGGCGAGTTCACAGATTTACAAGTTCTTGTAAATCTGGGAGTGACTCAAACTCCATGGGAGTTGCTTTGGAAAACCCATGCAACGCCCAAGGAACGCCTTCCCAGGGAAGAGTAAAGCCCAATAGGAATTTGTGCTGCGTTACCTTTCTTCATATTTTTGGAGCCACTCAATGCCTCGTAATCTGGCTTTCCAGGGCTTCAAAAATATGACTTAAGGTTTGCATTATGCATGTACCATGTTGCACTGCGCAAGCATGATGCAAACCACCCATAAACTTCCCCATTATGTGTTCACGCAGTAACAACATGAAGGACAGAAAACGAGCAACTGTTGTTTGTGATGCTAGTGTTTATGTTGTGCTGATGTGTTTTGGACAGATACAACCTTATTCTGAATTAAGATATAGAGCCAAGTGCTGGTTTTACATTTTGCATAATTTACCCTAAATTTTGCATAATTCCATGAAAGCAATTGTGCGAATTTCGCACATCCTTAGTTTACGCCATATTCAAATTAGTCATCACTGCCGTTGTTAAAAACCTTAAATAAATAGTGATTTCAAGCTATAATAAAAACGAAGCTAACCAAAATAGTCACAAACACCAGAAACTAAGAGGCAAGCAAAAAGGTTCCAGTTCTTTCAGGCCTGAATCATCTTTACTGCCCTGCTGACACTGTAAGGAGGCGAGCACCACAATGGGCGTTTAATTATAAGGAAGGCGAAACTACTTCAGGGAAAAAGAGCCGAAGCAGAGCTCCACCAATTGTACAGTCAATTGACCTCTCTGACCTATCATATTTGTAAACCAGTAGCTGCACAGTGAAGCAAATCGGGCACCTTTTGGGAATGCCTTTCTGAATTTTGATGAGTTTTTTTCAGAAAAATGTAAGAAGTAGTAAAGAATTATCCTGTCTTCTATGACGATAAAATATGTCAAGTTTCAAATAAGCTGGTTGAACACATTCTACATATCATAAATTAGACAGAGGGATTTTGTGCATCAACTTCCTACAGAAAAAGCACATCATTAGCACAGTTAAAGTAGTCCTTATAACATGAAACCAGGGTATACTGTCATCGCCCAGTGACTGTTTTCAGTGCTGAGTCATGACTACTACCAATGCAAGAACATTTATCTTCCATGATTCCTATACTTGTATGCATCGTACGGTTAGGCGGGAGGTGCATTTCGTGGGCAGCTTCCTTTCCTGTGCTCTAGTGAGAAAATATTTTAACAGAAAATCTGATTGCTGATATGCAGGTTTTATCATTCTAGGGTGGAGAAAGTTTTTCCTTTTAGTGGAGGAATCTAAATAGAAAGAAAACCAAAAAAACTTAGATAAGGCTGATATGTCCTGCCTCCGCAGGTGAAATGGTTGATTTATTTTTTAATCCAAGCCTATGCCACAAAATAAAATGAGCATATGGCAGCCATCCAACATTTTTAAAATGCAAAAATGGCCTATGATGAGACCACTTTAATACTGATGTTTCCACACAACAAACATTTCAGTTGTGCTATAACTGTTATTATTATCATTATTTGTGAAGGGGTCAAGAATAAAGGTCCTGATTTATGCCAAAACGGCGCAGCGCGGTGCTGCACCAAAAAAAACAGTGCATCACCACTTTTGAAATAAAGGGATGCACGTATTTACAGGAATATGCTGCACCCCTGTGTTTCCCCCTGCACCGGCACTGAATTAAGCTGCAAGGGTGTCTGCATGGAGGGGATAGATTGTTTATGTGCAGGAAGGTGTCCCCTCCTGCATATAAACAATCTATAATGGCAATTTGGCAAAACGCAGCACACATAGAAGTACCAAAGCGCCATTTTTGAATGATTGTTTATGTGCAGGAAAGGACAACTTCCTGCACATAAACAATCATCCATGGCATTTTGCTTCTTTTATGTGTGCTGCAAAATTGGTGTTAGTTTTTGGCACTGCCACAGATTTGCGATTTCTCGTAAAGCTGGGGCAGCATCAAAAGCAATGGGTGTTGCAGTGGAATGCCCATTGCATGCCCCTCTGACGCAGAAAACTGTTTTGTAGGAGCCCATATTTACAAGGAGGCATAACGCTACAAAACATGGCTCGTTGTAAATATAGAGCAGTTCTTAGCTCTAGGGCCTCTTTAATCAGCCCCAAAAGTATCACCAAACCAAATACTCAAACCAAATACTCAAATCTCAGACAGATACAATGTTATAGTGTCACATGCACACTTTTATAACAGCAACTTCAAAAATGGGCTGAAAATAAATCACCAACTAAATAGATGCCCTAGTTGCAGATAAAGTAAATAGCAGGTATTTAAAATTAATATAAAATAATGATAAAAAGCACATTTTGAGCTAGCTTTGTCACTGAAGAGAAATGAACTATTTTTAGCCTGATGTGACCAATGTGCACAGGCTCAAAGTGAATGGATACAATGGGTAAACCAGGTTCTGCCATTCCATTCACCACACTGGGCAGAAGAAAATATGAATGAAAATTTAACTAACCAATGACTATAGCTCTTTGATCACCATGCCTCGTCTGAATGTATATGAATTATACATTTCTTGGAAAACTGTAGTCAGGCGAGACACCTAAAGCTGTCTCAATGGCCAGGCTTGAAATGTCGAAGAACAACCAATGATCTTGAAATTTTGAATGTTTGAGTAACTACAACGTGGATCTTATAAACGGGAGGCATAATGAACAGATATGGAATTGATATATTGCTCACAATTTGCTGCTTAAGTCTTTTGCAAATCTATGAAAATCATTGAATCCAATGTGTATACTAAACTCTAATGGGGCCGTTTATCAAACAGCAGCAAATTCACAGTTTTCTGAAGAAAGTGACAGCACACATGGGCCCTTATGTCTGAACACTTATTCACTTGGACACAGAGGGGGTCATTCTGACCCGGGCGGGCGTCGGACGCTGCCCGCCTGGCGGGAACCGCCAAATGGCCACTCCGCGGTCAGAAGACCGCAGAGGCCATTCTGACTTTCCCGCTGGGGGAGCGCCCGCCGGCCCAGTGGGAAAGGCCCTGCAATAAAGAGGCCGGCTCCGAATGTAGCCGGCGGTGTTGCAGGGGTGCGACGGGTGCAGTTGCACCCGTCGCGATCATGCTGGGGCCCTGTTAGGGGGCCTCTGCACTGCCCATGCCAGTGGCATGGGCAGTGCAGGGGCCCCCAGGGGCCCCACGACACCCGTTCCCGCCATCCTGTTCCTGGCGGTCAAAACTGCCAGAAAAAGGCTGGCGGGAAGTGGGTCGGAATCCCCATGGCGGCGCTGCTTGCAGCGCCGCCATGGAGGTTCAGCCCAGCCAGGGGAAATCCGTCAGGAAACCAGCGGATCCCCTTTTCTGACCGCAGCTTTACCGCCGCGGTCAGAATGGGCACTGAAGCACCGCCAGCCTGTTGGCAGTGCTTCCGTTGCCCGCGGCCCTGGCGGTCTTAGGAATGAGGGCCAGAATGTGTAAAACCCTTTCATACATCAGACCAATGATCCTTAAATTGGTTTTTCTTTTCTTACATCTGGAATTATTTCCAGATTGAGGAATCAGTTTTCACACACAATTTGCACAATTGTTACAGCCTTTCCATGTACAAAGACCCTCGTTATGAACAACCAGGGTATAGGAGATAATAATTATTGTTCTTGATAAAAGCCAACAATGAGGTATTCTGAATTTATCGGTGTTACAATTAGGTTTAGTACAGGTGAATTGTAGTACTAAATAACTTCCCAAAGCAGAATATGAGAAATGGTATGCTGTGGTACAAGGCAGTAAAATGTTCTACAAAAATCATGCGCTGCTTGACCTCAAACACGTTAGACAAGAATTGTTTCTGCTTTAGTTGTCAATAAATATCTTCTGCTACACTCACCTGGCAAGCAGTTGTTTTTATAATGACGAGGATGGAATAATTATCATCCATCACAAGTTTGTCCTTGAATTCATTGGAAATTGCCCCCCCAATAGATTTGTGCTAAAAGTTACCTGAGGAAACCTTTGGAGCTCAAGTGTTTTGCCATATACTTCATAATTCCAATATGCCTGGTGAGAAGAATTACCGCATGTATCAGAATTTAATGGGCTACTCATAGTGTCATCGTCAACACTCAAATTGACTTTAAAAAAACATTAGGAAGGAGTGTGAATAAACACATTTAATACTTTGTGGACTTCTTGCTCTCCTAATTGTGAACTCCCCCTCTCCTCCCTACTCCTCCCCAGGAACTGCCATGTTCACATATTTAACCCTCCACTTGTGAAAACAATTATTTTTTGCAGGTTTTTCCATTTTCTTAACTGCCATGTGAAGGAGTGACTGCCTCCAGTTTGTGATTATGGCCCACACAATCTTCTTTTTATATGCACAGATGGCAAATGTTGCACACATTAGTGTCCATAGGTCTGAAGATGGTTTTGTGACTTGGGTTGAAGTTGTTTTCAAATTTGAAGCATATGATTTAAAGTTTCAGAGCAGCAGAGGTAAGGGTTCGATTCCTTGGTGATTCGACAGTAATATGAAGGCGAGGTAGTTTTGAAAAAGTATTGAAAGGCTTACAATCTTTAGTGAAGCAGCAAGGTATGCATTATTATGGATAAAAGGGAACAAGGAACAGCAAAACAAGCTAGAAGGTACTAGGCATATCACAAAGAGCATTTACAATGCAATAGGTCTTGCATTTGTGAGAGTTAAAACTATTGGCATTGTAAAGGACAATGTTTCGCTATGTGTTTTGGTTTGGAGTGTAGTAGATGTAGGTCAGGTGCCACAGCAACGCTCCCACGCCTCTTGCTGCAGAGGATCCAACAAGGCCGCCATATTAGGAGTGTTTTTGCCTCATTCCTACTGATTGGCTGTGATACCCTAGAGAAGCAACCCTTTCTAGTGTTTTTATCTAAACTTCTATAGCACCGAACAATCTACAAAGAGGCACCTTTGTGGCATTTAACCTGGAGAATGAGGGAATAAAAGAGTTAGGAGCAAAGAAAAGGGGGAAGCCAAATATGTCTATGTGTTAAACCCTTAAAGGAATTATTCCTCTACATTGGCAATACCAGCCTACCTTTTAAAAACAATGACTGTATACAAAGATAATAACAGAAGAGGCAGCTTAACTGCAAATGAATTATAATGATTTTGTTAAGAATGGCACCTGATTTGCAGTGCTATGAAATGGCCAAATCTGTATTAGCAAGCGCTATATTAAAAAATTAGCTATTCCTAGACTGCCCCAACACGCACCAGACAGAGAATCCTAGGGGAGAGGATGTGGCGTAAGGGCCAGAACTGCCGACTTTGAAGCTCGGGAACACTGTTCGAGTCTCTGCGCTGTCTCAACATTCCGGTGACTCTGGGCAAATCACTTTATCTACCCTTACTACCAAAAATGAATTTGCTCTTGTGTAATGTAATCGGTGCTCATGTAAAGCGCTGTAATACCTTTGTATCAAGTTCACGATAACTGAACGCTATTTTAAGAGGCCCAATTCACATACAAAGGCTAGATGTTTTTTGCTTTCAAGCTTGAGGCTGTGAAGTGCTTGGGAATGGAGTCAGGACTCCTTTTCAAGAAGTATGGAGACAACACTTTCGCCATCTTCTTGTCTAGAACTAACTTATGTGCTTGATTGGTGACCCTCCTGAGGTTATCAAGAGCAAGTGCTATTGCCTAGTGTTAAGCTCTATTCAAGTCAGTTGGTCAATGCACCCACTGCAGAGGTCTTGACAGAATGAGAATGTCACAGATAACAATCCTGACATAGCTTTTTCACCTCTTCATCTCTGCAAGGTTGATGTAAATTAATTATAGTGATTTTGTTAAAAATGGCACCTGCTTTGCAGCACTATGAAATGGCAGAACCTGTATTATGAAGTGCTATATAAAAAAATGAGTTATTCCCAGACTGCCTCAACACGCACCAGACAAAGAAACCTAGGGGAGAGGATGTGGCATAAGGGCCAGAGCTTCCGACTTTGGAGCCAGGGAACATGGCTCCAGTCTCAGCACCGGCTCAACATCCTGTGACCCTGGCCAAATCACTTTATATCCCCTTTCTGCCAAAAATAAATGTGTTCTTGTGTAATGTAACTGGTGCTCGTGTAAAATTCTGTAATACCTTTGTATCAAGTTTGCGCTATATAATACTCCAATTTTTTTTTTTTTTTAAGTGCTCCAATACCTTTGTGTCGAGTTCTCGATACATAAAACTGTGAAAAAATAAAAAAAGACCCCACAGACATCACAAAGAAACAGCAAGATGCTGGAAACCAAGGAGGAGGAAGAAACAACATACCACCATGAGTGCGAAGCGGTGGGGCAAAATAAAAAATAAAAAATAAAAATAGTGTGCCACACTAAGGTATTTTGCCGATCGTGCAATAACCCAATGTAACAGGGTCAGTCTCCAAGGAAGCAACAAAACAGCCTCAAGGTGGGACAAACAAAAGCATTTACCAACGACATCAAGGGATTTTTGAAGGACAAGCCCAGGAACAAGGGAAATTGATGGCCATGATTTGGGTGTGGGTCAAGCCCACAGCATAAATTTCAACAACATGTCAAAAAGAGCAGCGCTTGCGCCCTGCTATGCTCGAAGTAAAAAAAGTGAGATGGTGTCTGAATTTAGCTGAAGCAATGACCATGTCATACACACAGATTTGTGCTGGCGATATTTCTCTTTGCTAGTGGAAAAAGACGTGACTAAACAGCGCCAATCTGTAATTCTAAATGGTAGTACCACTTTACCTCAAGCAATGTTTTTAGATTGTTGCCAATGGCACATACCGGAAACTATTGTGCACAGCAGTTGAAAAGAATTCTTCCTGGTCTACGGCGAAATTTCAAATACCACTGACACAAATCTATTCTTATGATGGGCCTAAAGCCACCACACGTTCAAACACCGGTTACAGAAACAGATTATGTGATACTGTCCGCTGAGGTGAATTGTTGACCTTTTTATTCTTCTATAATTTATATTTTGAGAAGGTTTGTAGCTGCCATAATACCGTCCCTTTAATTGCGGGCCTATTCCTAGCTCCCTCTGTGGCTTCCTCTGACAGTCTCATGGAAGGTACTTGGTGCTGACGTATGATCAGTTTTACTTTTTGTACAACTTTTATTTTAACTACTCTAACTACATGGAAGATGACAGGTTGGCATTATCTAAAATGTCTGCTAGTACAAAAATCCCTTGCAGCTGTAACTCTCACTTTTTGTGAACTGTTTTTGATACATTCCTGGCTGTGTTTGCTCCACTGCAATAGAACGGCTTGCAGGGAAATAAGAGATTGTTCATGTCACTCTTATAAAATACGCTACTGGGAAAAATACTTTCCAGTATCTTTTTTGAAAAAATAAATCTGCAAAATATGTTTTCCATGCTCCAGTTCTATTAATTACAAATAAAGGCAATTGGTGGACAAGTATGAATTTTAGTAAATTGTTACTTTGATCAATACCACTTTCACCAGAACAAGACATGTTGTTGGGAAAAACTAAGCAAAAATCATAATTGGTGAAGTCTGAATTTCTTAAAATGGAGCAGGAATTTGGCAGGTACCTCCACAACGATTTTCAACAAGGATAAGGTAACAATGTTAACTTTGATACCAGTACTTAATTTGTGCTAATGGGGGCATTTATTTGGGGATGTAGAATTATTTTTCATCATCACATTTCGAGCAAGACTGAAAAGAAAGTAAGAAGATAAATATCAGAAAACAGAAATAAAGAGAAAGGCATGAGGTAGAATCAAAACTAGACAGTGCTGGTGTAGCCAACCACTGCATTCTGAAGCACTCACAGGAGGTGCCTAAAAAGTGAACCCCAGTGTTTACTTTGCCTTTTTAATGAATAAGGGCTGTTTAATACACCTCTAATAACAAAGAATAAAATGTTAATATAAAATACTTCAAGAAAATACAAACATTATACAGTAGAAGAACTGGTATGAAAGTACTTTAACAAGGATAGTAGCCAGGTTTTGAATAAGATGGCTAAGTATATAAACCTTTGAGGGTGCAACAGACTTCTGGTGTCATGTTGATAAAGACGATCAGCAAATGTATATCTGATCAGTTGCCTCTCTTGCCTTGCCTCTTCAATAGCGAATACCTCCCAGTTAGTTATCTTATTTAGTAGCAGTGGCGGCCTGTAACTTTAGGAGGGAGAGGGGCAGGCGGGAAGCACACACACACACACTCATTCTTTCACAAACACACCTTTCACGCACGCACATCCATTAACAACATTCATAACATTCAAACATGCACACACCAAACATTCATTTTAAAACATCACACACACACACTCATTCTTTCACACACGCAAGCACATCTATTAACACTCATAACACTCAAACATGCACGCTTGCACCAAACATTCATTTTAAAACATCACACACACTCATTCTTTCACACACACACACGCACATCCATTAACAACATTCATAACATTCAAACATGCACGCACGCACCAAACATTCATTTTCAAACCTCACACACACTTACCTTCAGCCTCGAGGTCCCAGGAGGGTTGGGACGGCTGCCTTCCCTCATTGGCTGACCTTAGGGAAGGCAGCAGTCCCAGCCTCGTCACAGAGTGGGATGGGGTCAGTGAGACTTCTGACCCCACCCCACTCAGTGACAAGGTGTCACTGATTGACACTTGCCCTGGGCACTTCAGGGCCTAAACCTGAAGCGCCCAAGGCGAAGTCAATGGGTAATGCTTTTCTCATCACCCGGGGGAGGGCCTCAAAGCACCTTTGCTGAGCCGAGGATGTCACGCCCATAGGAGCTGTGACTTCCTCAGCCCAGCAAAGTTCAGCTCAGGCAGCCAGGAGTCTGCGCAAATTGCGCATGTCTGCTCCTGGCTGCCTGAGCTGAAAATGAAGAGTGTCTGTCAGGCTGACCTTTGTTCAGCCTGACAGACACACTTCATGAGGGGAAAAGGTGAGGAGGCATGGCCCCTCTGCCCTAAAGGACGGGCCGCCCCAGTTTACTAGGCTGCATAACAAAAACAGTTTCTGACAAATTTTGTTTGTGGGTTCCTGAAATTATACACCTTAGAAAATTGGTGTTGTTTTGCCAGTTAGATATTGTAAAGCTCTACAGCGTTTCAACCACTGTTATTTATGAGTTAATACTGGGCCCAGCACCTACGAGTGAGTTCATGCACTTCCCTCTAGATTGATGGCATGGGTAGTAGTGCCCACTAACTTAATTTTCTCGATTCATGTTTCCTTTTATTATACATAGCAGAAAGACTGGATTATATATATTGTCCATAGCACGTGACATCTGGTTGTTAGTTTCGAGGGTCGGTCGGCAGTTTATCATTCTCAAGCAATGATGAATGTATATCTTCTAACATTTGGAAAGATTGGTTCGTAACTTATTGCACCTAAGGGACGATTACCCCAGGCTACTGCAGGCAAACTGCAGTTCAAAGGAATGCATTAAAGGTGTATAAACCATAATCTTATGAATACAACAGGCCAGAACGTAAGGTCTAATCACTCAAAAGAGCATGGCAGCTGTTTGCATATCATAAAGTTTGGATTTGTGAACTTAAGACACACACAAGAGGAAATGAGAGAAGTAAGTTCACAGCCCCAAGCAAAACACACAGAAGGCAGTAGACTTTTGAAGGTGCGAATTACAGGCATCTCACTCAATAAAATATGTCAAAAAATACTCCCTGGTGGAATTTTCGTAATACTAACATAACCTCACCTAATAACTGGTATTTCCCATTAGATGTGTTACGAGAAATTCCTTAAATCATGCCTTTATTCCATATTGTATTATTTGAAGACTGTTAAGGTAAAAAATCCTATTGCAGGATGGTGGGAAAAAGGACCTTATTTATGGGGTTTTGTCGTAAAGTCATCCTCCTGTGCTTCCTTACACCAAAGTGAAAGGGCAGGAATGCACCGTATTTTTGCAGTACAGTGCATTCCTGTCCTTTCTCCCCCTTGACCCCTGCTCTGGTTCCATTTTAGCAGCCTAGTGCCAAGGCAGGCACACTTGCACTGGTGCAAGGTACAAGCATGCCTGCGTTGTATACAGGATTGTTATTGAGCAGGAAGGGACACCTTCCTTCACAGAAACAATGCAGAGAGGCGTTTTCCTCTTTCTATGTGTGCTGAAGAATGCTGCACACAAGGAAAGAGAAAAAAATGAGGAGAAATGAAAATATTTCTCCTTGTTATGCCTCACCTTGGGAGGCATACAGTTGTGGCACTTCCCCAGGTTTACATGGTTAAGTAAATTTGGGGCAGTGTCAAAATCTTTGGGTGTTGCATGGGAAAACCCGTCGCAATGCCCATGGAATGACTCCCTGGCGCAAAGTAAGACAACACAGTATCTTTCACTGCTTTGCCTTATTCTATATCTATAAGTGGCTGTGCATGGCCTCATAGATATGGTTGAGAAGTTTGCGCCGCCGGAGCACCGCAAAAATTGATGCTCCAGCAGCGCAAGCCTCTCTTAAATAAGCCCCAATTTGAATAACAGAACACATGCATCTGTTCCTAGCACTTTGGAATTTTGCTCTATTTTTAAACACAAACTCTGTCATCATATCTTGCATTCAAATACAGTCTTAAATGCCGGATTTATAGATGGGGGGTGAGTGTCTTTCTGGATTCTGGAAAATTAGAGAAGTGTTTGAGCTCCAGTGGTAGTAATAATTTGGAGATGGACTTTTGGAACGGGTTGGGAAACTGGGGTGGTGGCACCAGAATAGTTAGAATGTTGTCTGGCATAAATTTTAAGTCTTAAATATAATTTACAAACATATTAACTCATTAGAATTAATAATAGCACAATCTTCTCCTAATGGGACTACACTTTTGTAAATACTATTTTAAACACAATAGGTCTCATATGCAAAAGAAAACTTATGCATGAGTTAATCTATTTGTGTGCGTTTACTCTTACACATATGTTTAACTTTGCTGCTTTGGGATATTCATCATTTAGAAGTGTATCTTAAGTCAAAAGTGTAGATATGTCCCCATAACCTGAAATAGGGCGTGGGGTCAGAAAAAACATCTTATAAGATTTTGAAGTTACTACTACCAGTGACCTCACAACTGTATTTTACGTTCTTCACACTTGGAGGACACTTCTGTCTCTCCCTAAATCCTTCCCTAGCACTGTCTGGATCCCTCCTTAATTCTCCCTAAGTGGCAGTCAGTCTGACTCACATTTTGTGAAAAGCATATGTTAAAAGCTCAGAGGGTCTGGAAAGTTGATTGTCATTACACTGTGTTAACGCTTTTTAAAATAAAATCCTGTGGTAGAAGATTTGTTCTTTGATAATCCTTATTAGGTCTGTTTTTTAGGTGTTGTATATTGTTTTTCCAACTGTATTTTTATACATCTTTATACTTTTCTGACTACTCAGAGAGGGTCTTTTGCTCAGCTGAAAGGTTCATTCTCTTTGATACAGATTTTAATTAAGCAGAAGTTGTTGAAAAAGTACACATTGTGCCTTGTGGGAAAACTAATGCTCCACACAGCAGGTCTGAGATGGTGATGGTAACAAGCCATTAATCGAACATACCTGTCTGATCTGAATCTTATGAAATGTTGCAGCAAAGGAAATAGATCTGACATATGTATAGCGAAAAGCTTATGTTAAAATAAATAGGCTTTTTTTGGGTGGAATGCCATAACACTGTGGTCAAGTTCAGAAATAGCTGTTTTGGTAAATGGATCTCACAAATTAACATAGCAGGCAAGGGTTTTGATGTAAATTACCTCCTCAGTTTGAAGATTTTCACTAACTAACACTTTTCATGCAGTTTTAGGAAGTATTGTATATTATTTCGTAAACAGCAATTTTATGCATATTCGTAATCTTACAATACTATACCAATAACTCCAGTAGCATTGAATTGGTCATGGTGACAAGCCAGTGATAAAAGCTACAGGCCTGCTTAGTTCATTAGATATGTTATGTCAGAGGCAAAAGGTCTATTTTATTGTGACCATTTATGACAAATGTAGTAAGCCTGGCTTATTTATTATAAAAAATATATATATTAAAGCAAACATGCCTTTTAATAGAGGAGTCTTAGTATACTCTGTTAACTAAAGTCTGTAGACAGTTATTGTGTTACATGGATCCTCACAGTCTACTATAGTAGACAAGGGTTATGGCGGTTAGTTTCCTGCTCTGGCAAACAGTTTGGTTCGATTTACACTTCCATAACACTTACAAAACATTTTGGGATTGGTTGAACATTGTTTTGTGAACTGTAATTTGTCTATATTTATAGGGTTGCCTTTTGGGAAAGCTTATGCATAATTCAGTAGACCTGATCTGGATATAGGGGGTGATTCTGATTCTGGCGGGCGGCGGAAGACAGACCGCGGAGGGTATTATGAGTTATGAGTTTTCCCTGGGCTGGCGGGCGGTCTCCAAAAGACCGCCCGCCAGCCCAGGGAAAAACTCCCTTCCCACGAGGATGCCGGCTCGTAATCGAGCCGGCGGAGTGGGAAGGTGCGACGGGTGCAGTGGCACCCATCGCGTATTTCAGTGTCTGCAAGGCAGACACTGAAATACTTTGCGGGGCCCTCTTACGGGGGCCCCGCGACCCCCCCTACCGCCATCCTGTTCATGGCGGCTTTCCCGCCATGAACAGGATGGCGGTAGGGGGGGTCAGAATCCTCATGGCGGCGGATGAAGGATTCCCCCGAGCAGCGGTAAGTCGGCGGGAGCCCGCCGACTTGCCGCTTCTGACCGCGGCTGAACCGCCGCGGTCAGAATGCTCGTGGGAGCACCGCCAGCCTGTTGGCGGTGCTCCCGTGGCCGGTGGCCGCCAGGGTCAGAATGACCCCCATAGTAACAAGACAGGGATACAGGATTTATAGGCAATATTAGTTGTTTGCAAGAATGTATGTCAGGTCACTTAGGCCTAATATGTTTATTATGAAAAGTTATCAGAAAGTAAACATGACCAATTTATTGTGAAATGCATTTGTTCAAGCAAATAGGCCTTTAAGGGTGGCTTGTGAATATACAGTCTTAAATGTTGAAGGCATATATTTTTTATATGGAATCCTACAGATTACTTTCAGTAGTCAATAAGTAAATAGTTTTATTTTCAGCACATCTGCCGCATAAAAATACATAAACTCTCTTCTGGATGGGGAGCCAGTGGAGGTTCCTCAGGCAAGTCGGGTTGCAGCGTTCTGAATGGTCTGCAGTCTTCTGAGTAGATGGATGGAGATGCCAGTGCAGAGGGCTTTGCCATAGTCGAGGCAGCTGGTGATGAGGGGTTGAGTTATGTTTCCCTGGTTTCAGTGGGGATACATTTGAAGGTTCTTTGGAGCATGCAGAGGGTATGGATGTTTCATGGTCAAATGACTCTCGAGGATGATCCCTAGGTTGGGGGAATGGTCTGTAGGGGTAGGGCTGGGTACGAGTTGAGTTGGCCACCAACTGTCATCCCAGGCAGAGGGGTTGCTCCCGAAGATGAGCTCTTCAGTTTTGCTGAAGTTCACCTTGAGGTGGTTGCCTCCTATCCAGTTGGCAACGCCATTCATGGCGTTGGAGAAGTTGGTGTTGGTGTTGGCTGGGTCATTGATGAGGGAGAGGATAAGTTGTGTGTCGTTGGCGTAGGAGATGATGCTAATGCTGATTCCACCGGATCTGACAAGGTTTGCTAAGGGGGGTCATGTAGGCATTGAACAGGGTGGGGCTAAGGGTTGATCCTTGGAGTATGCCACATATCTGCTTTTGGGTGCTAAAGTGAAGGGGAGCAGGCGGATGCCTTGGATGCGTCCTATGAGGAAGGAGTAGATTTACTTTAGTGTGTCTTCTTGTATTCTTAAGTTGTGGAGTCTGTTGATAAGAGTGTTGTGGGACACTGTTTTGAAAGCTGTGAAGAGGTCAGATAGGATCAGAGCTGCCATTTCTCTGCTGTCAAGGAGTCTTCTGATGTCATCTGTGGCGGGGATTAGAGTAGTCTCAATGCTGTGGTTTATGTGGAATCCTGACTGTGAGGTGTTCAGAAGGTGGTTCTTTTATGGGAAGGTGGTGAGTTGGAGGTTGATGGCTTTCTCCAGAACCTTGGTGGGAAGGGGAGGAGAGAGATTGGGTGGTAGTTTTGGGGGTTACAGGGTTTGGCAGAGAGTTTCTTCAGGAGAGGACTGACTTTGGCGTGTTTCCAGTTGTTTGGGAAGGTTGCAGTGGAGATGGAGGCATTGATGATGCTCGCAAGGTGTGTGCTGATCTGGTTGGTTCCGAAGTAGTAGGGGTAGTGGGGGCAGGTGTCGGTGAGTGCACTAGAGTGGATGGAGGTCAGGATGGCTAAGGTGGTTGAGGTGGAGAACAGGGTTCCGGGGTGATGGTCTGGTTGGCGTTTGGTTTGGGTTGTCGGGGTTGGAGGTAGCTGGTTGGAAGTTGATACTGTGGCAGTTGTTGATAATCTTGTTGTGGAAGAGGGTGTCGCAGAGGTCTTGGGAGGGATGAATGGTGTTCTCTATGGCAGTTGGATTGGAAAAATCTTTTACAATTTTGAAAAGTTCCTTGATGCGGTTGGCTGCTGAGCCGATGCAAGTGGTAAGGGCTGCTTTTTTGGCCTCTTTGATGTGCTGGTGATAGGTGTTGAGGGATGCTTTGTAGGTGGCTCTGTCGGCAGGGTTCTCAGTGGTGTGCCATCACTTTGTAAGTTGGTAACATTTGCGATTCATGGTTTGGAGCTCCGTGGTGAACCAGCTAGCTCATTTGGAGGTCCTGTTGGTATTTATTGTTTTCAGTGGGGCCACCCTGTTGGCGCAGTCGGTGATAAAGGAAGTGAGGTTCTAAACTGGTTGGTTGAGGTCAGCAGTGACTTCTGGTTGCAGTTGCAAAGTGGCAGTTCCTCCTGGCAGCACAACAGTCATTCTTCCTGGCAGGGTGTACCTGGTTCCAGTAGAGATCTGATTTGGTGGGGATTGAGGTCCAGTATTTATATCTTGGTGCCGTGGTTCTGGTAAGTAGGAAGCCCACAGGGTCCCTGTCCTGCCCTGCCTGGCTCCAGACACTCTATAAGGGGTTATTCAACCCTTTGTGAGAGGAGAGTCACAGCCCTATTCAGGAATACGTGTCAGTTTTTCCCACCCATCCAGGCCAGAAAGACCCATCAGCCTGGTGATGGGCCATCAATATCAAATGCCACACCCAAGCTCCTAGTGTGTGTGTGACTGTCCAGTGGAACTGCACAATGCCCAGCTGTCATCTACTCCAGATGTGTATCCAATGACAGGCAGAGGCACAGAATGATTAAAGTAAGAAAATACCAACTTTCTAAAAGTGTAATTTTCAGCCTTATCATTTAAACTAAAACTTCACCATAAATTGTGATTTAAAATTGGGAGTCCAGGAACACCAAACCCCATATGTCTTTCTCTTCCCAATTGGAAATTACACTTAAAAGATGTTTTAAGGTAATCCCAATGCTATTCTGTGGGAGAGTTAGGCCTTGCAATAGTGAAACTATCAGGGCATGTTAAACGTAAAAGTGCATGACCAACATTACAAATACACTACACCCTGCCCCTGGGGCTAACTAGGGCATACCTTAGGGGAGACTTACATGTAATAAAATGGATGGTTTGGGCCTGGTAAGTGGGTACACTTGCCAGGTCAATATGGCAGTTTAAAACCGCACATGCAGGCTCTGGAGTGGCAAGCCTGAGACATGTTTGAAAGGTTACTATAGTGGGTGGAACAGTTAGTGCTGCAGGCCTACTAGTAGCATTTAATTTACATGCCCTGGACACATATAGTGCAGTTTACTAGGGACGTAAAAGTAAACTAAATATGCCAATTGTGGAGAAGCCAATATTACCATATTTAGAGTACAAAAAACCTACCCTTTAGCACTGGTCAGCAGTAGTAAAATGACTAGAATCATAAAAGTAATCAAACATCAGTCAGAAAAACAAGAGGTTAGAGAGCTAAAAGTTAGGGGAAACCACGCCTAGAATGCCAGGTCCAACAATTACATTATAGGCCAAATGGCTCTTTTAAGTGCTATAAATGTAATGTGTTCAAATTTGGAGTAAACACAATCAATGAATTTAGTTATAACACAATAATATATCATTTTATCAAAAGTAAAGTACAACATGTGGAGTAATTGTTAACTTGTGAATTAAATCTGTTGGGTGAAGGGGATAGAAAAATGTAGTTAGAACAGGAAGAGGGAAAATGGGTCATTCAATTGAAAGCTGTTAAAAAGGGCCATAGTCTCGATCCAGATTTTATGTTTTTTTTTAATCACTGTTGTTAAATAGTTCATGATTGACATTAAAATCACAAAGAACTCTTTCTAGTGGGTTGAATCATCTATAGTTAGAGTCCACAATACAGTAAGTTTATTATTGATCGCAGATCACACATATTTAGTATGTGCAACGTAAAATTTTGAACACTTATTATAACATGTCTTCTACCATTCGCAGACGGTGCTTGTTGTGCTCTATTAGGACCTGAAGCCTCGTAAATCAACTCATGATATCAGTTTGTTATGACATCGTCAGAATGAATGATCCTAATGTTTATAGAAAATGCCTTCAATATACAATGTTCAAAAGCAAAAGAACTGGAAGTAAATCAATGAAAAAACATTGGAATCAAAGGCTCTTACTTTATTTTTTATGTTAAGATAATACTTGCCACTCTTAAAAACTATTTCTAACTCCATTGTACAATAATCTAGGTAGTCTAAGAAACAGAATGAAACATTTCAAGAAATAAAATACATTTCTGAAAAAACATCTTGAATTCCACTGAAGTCTGGAAAGAGAGAAGAACGTTCAATAACGGCCAAAAGGCCTACAAGGGAACTGTGCGGTGATGAATCTTCTTTCTGGCTCCAATACCTAGGCAAAAAATAGGTCGACCTGGTTGTGAAATAGTACAGGAAGGAAATAATATTATAGCTATGTGTAATTGGGAACAGAAAAGAAAGAAAAAGTAACTACAGGATTCTTCCCACTAGGGAACAAAGGATGAAGTGATGCTGAGAGACCCAGTCTTGTGCTCAACTCAGGATTGGTGACACTGTGGTGTGCAGCATTTTATGGACTTTCCTGACAGCCGTTGATAGATTGCGATAAAAAAATATTACTTCGGGCATGTTCTGGGACTTCCTGCTACCGCTGAGCTAAGGTATTTCCAAATCAGATACTCATTAGCCATTCCATTGAGAAATTCAGCAACTGCAATGCAGGTGAAAAGAGTAAATATTTCTTGCTCAAAGGACAGGCGTTTGTTTCCACACTTGACTGATCTTAGGTATGTAAAAACAGAGGGGAAATAATCTTCTATGTTTTGAGAATTGTGATGCACTGAATGTAAACGTTACAGAATTACTGTGGCAATCAGCACCTATGTTTGAGGATTGGGGTGCATTGAATATAGGCAGTGCATGCCGTTGTTGTAGTAACTGTGCTAAACTCTTTACCTTTAGTCTATAAATTATATTATAACATGTGTTTTTTACAAGATGATTTAATATATATTAATAAGTATTTCACTTAAGTCATACTACCCACAATATCTTTTTAGAATATTATACACATTGTCGCTTTTCAAATAAACGATTAGGAAGAAAATTAACAAATGTCTGCCTGTTATAGAAGCATACTACTATGATTGATTGTGATGTATTTTCACGTAATGTTGTGATGCAACAAATACAATAACAAAAATTAGTTGAATAAACTATTTCTAAAGAGTACATTATTTACATATTTGGCAAATTATACTGATGACTTTGGTGTATAGTGCTTGTCAGTTACAAACCTACAATGCAACTAGGCTCCAAACTAGTGATGCATGACAAATCCTATTCATGGAATTTCGATATGGCATTTGCAATTTATATACTTGTAAATTGTTGCTGTATCCAAGGATCAGTTGCCCCATTATTTTTTATGTTGCTCAAATACGTTTTCTCACTTTACTCCAAGATAAGCTTGAGCTTGCTTCAGTGTAAGTCTTTACTGCTGTCTGATGTGATAAAACAATTGGTAACTTGTTAACCCCTTCACTGCCAGGGACTTTTCCCCCTCCTGTGCCAGGCCTTTTTTTTGCCTACAGTATTTGGAATAGTTCTCGCTTAGGCCCTCATAACATTTTGTCCACATAAGCTACCCACGCCAAATTTGCATCCTGTTTTTCCAACATCCTAGGGATTCTAGAGGTACCCAGACTTTGTGGGTTCCCCTGAAGGAGGCCAAGACATTAGCCAAAATACAGTGAAAATTTCGTTTTTTTTAAACAAAATGGGAAAAAGGGGCTGCAGAAGAAGGCTTGTGGTTTTTTCCATGAAAATGGCATCAACAAAGGGTTTGCGGTGCTAAAATCAACAGCTTCCCAGCTTTCAGGAACAGGCAGACTTGAATCAGAAAACCCAATTTTTCAACACAATTTTGGCATTTTACTGGGACATACCCATTTTTACGATTCTTTGTGCTTTCAGCCTCCTTCCAGTCAGTGACAGAAATGGGCGTGAAACCAATGCTGGATCCCAATAACATTTCTGAAAAGTAGACAACATTCTGAATAAAGCAAGGGGTAATTTGGGTAGATTCTACAAGGGTTTCCTACAGAAAATAACAACTGAAATAAAAAAATATTGAAATTGAGGTAAAAAAACAGCAATTTTTCTCTACGTTTTACTCTGTAACTTTTTCCTGCAATGTCAGATTTTTTAAAGCAATATACTGTTACATCTGCTGGACTCTTCTGGTTGCAGGGATATATAGGGCTTGTAGGTTCATCAAGAACCCTAGGTACCCGGAGCAATAAATGAGCTGCACCCTGCAGTGGGTTTTCATTCTATACTGGGTATACAGCAATTCATTTGCTGAAATATAAAAAGTGAAAAATAGCTATCAAGAAAACCTTTGTATTTCCAAAATGGGCACAAGATGAGGTGTTGAGGAGCAGTGGTTATTTGCACATTTCTGAATTGCGGGGTGCCCATACTAGCATGTGAGTTACAGGGCATTTCTCAAATAGACGTCTTTTTTACACACACTCTTATATTTGGAAGGAAAAAATTTAGAGAAAGACAAGGGGCAATAACACTTGTTTTGCTGTTCTATGTTCCCCTAAGTCTCCCGATAAGAATGGTACCTCACTTGTGTGGGTAGGCCTAGCGCCCGCGACAGGAGATGCCCCAAAACACAACGTGGACCCATCGCATTTTTCTACGGAAAACAGAGGTTTTTTTTGCAAAGTGCCTACCTGTAGATTTTGGCCTCTAGCTCAGCTGGCACCCAGGGAAACCTACCAAACCTGTGCATTTTTGAAAACTAGAGACCTAGGGGAATCCAAGATGGGGTGACTTGTGTGGCTCTCACCAGGTTCTGTTACCCAGAATCCTTTGCAAACCTCAAAATTTGGCTAAAAAAACACGTTTTCCTCACATTTCGGTGACAGAAAGTTCTGGAATCTGAGAGGAGCCACAAATTTCCTTCCACCCAGCCTTCCCCCAAGTCTCCCGATAAAAATGGTACCTCACTTGTGTGGGTAGGCCTAGCGCCCGCGACAGGAGATGCCCCAAAATACAACGTGGCCTCTAGCTCAGCCTGCACCTAGGGAAACCTACCAAACCTGTGCATTTCTGAAAACTAGAGACCTAGGGGAATCCATGATGGGGTGACTTGTGGGGCTCTCACCAGGTTCTGTTACCCAGAATCCTTTGCAAATCTCAAAATTTGGCTAAAAAAACATGTTTTCTTCACATTTCGGTGACCGAAAGTTCTGGAATCTGAGAGGAGCCACAAATTACCTTCCACCCAGCGTTCCCCCAAGTCTCCTGATAAAAATGATACCTCACTTGTGTGGGTGGGCCACGTGCCTGCAACAGAAAAAGGCCACAAACTTGTAGAGATTATGGGGATAGCACAGCGAGTTGATAACCACATATTCTTCTTTTATACATCTTTCGGCTGACTCTGCTTTGGGGACCCACACAAGTGAGGTGTCATTTTACTTGGGAGACTGAGGGGAACGCTGGGGTGTAGGAATTTTGTGCTGGAGCAGTGATCGCACAAAGAAAAGTCAGGAAAATATGTTTTTTTTAAGCAAATTTTGAGGTTTGCAGAGGAGTCTGGGTAAGAAATTTTGGGGGATCCACGCAAACCACACCTCACTGGACTCCTTGGGGTGTCTAGCTTTAAAAAATGTCTGGGTTTGGTAGGTTTCCCTAGATGAAGGCTGCACCCAGGACCTAAAACATAGGTGCACCCTCCCCCCCAAACACAGGTAGTTTTGTAATATATCATTTTGATGTGTCAAATGTGCCAAACACTAAAATTGTGAAAAGAAATGCACTTAGGTTATGTGAAAAAGATCCCTCACCCACCAACCAAGTTGGTGGCATGCTTCATCATCGGGGTCCCACCTGAGACACCTAGCGTGTCACAAGTGTGCTGCGACGCCTGATTACAGCGGAGCAGGTTTTTTAATTTTTACCACACATACTGGTTGAATTTGTCACAAGGGTGTGTGATGGTTCAGTAGATCAAATTTTATTAACAAGAGATTTCACAAAAGTGAAATGCACTGGTAATAACTGAAAGGCCAAAAAACTGAACCAATGACTCACAGCTCGTGAGCTGTAAAGCCATGGCAAGGCACCAACCGCTTTACAGTTCGTTCACACACCTTTCATACATGACATGCACAAGACCACTCACGCCGCCAGCCACAGGCCCAGCACATTACAACACTCGCATTGACAGACAGTGCCAGTCAAGGGCCCATCACTTTCATACGCCCACATGCCTGATACAGCAATCACACCAGCTGATGAGTGTGTGGACTGGCGTTTGGCTGGCACCGCTAGCCAAGCACCACCCCACACACACCACCAGCCAAGCACCACCCCACGCACACCGCCAGCCAAGCGCCACCCCACCCATACCGCCAGCCAGGCACCACCCACGCACACCGCCAGTCAAGCGCCACCCCAAGCACACCGCTAGCCGAGCGCCACCCCACCCATACCATCAGCCAAGCGCCACCCCACGCACACCACCAGCCAAGCGCCACCCCAAGCACACCGCCAGCCAAGCGCCACCCCACGCACACTGCCAGCCAAGCGCCACCCCACGTACACTGCCAGCCAAGCTCCACCCCACACACACCGCCATCACTTTTGTTTTGTTTATAAACAACAAAGAAACCACTAACTAATTATAAAATAAGTACAAAACTACAAACACAAAAGCTCTAACTAAATACTTGATTGTAATGACAACCGTGAAACTGAACATATGAAAATATAAAATAGGCAGTTTACGCTCACGGTATTTCCCAAACGTTTTTCCTGGTGTGATAACTTCTAAAACAGCCGGGCACACACAGCCCAGGCTTTGAAAGGCAATCGGGGCAGTACATCGGCTCTCCCTCCAGATTGCTCTCCGGGCATATACTCTACATTTCTTTGTGGGCAAGTCTTTCTTGGGAGTGGGAGGAATGTGGTCTGGAAAGTGGCGATCTTTCAATCTAGCCACTTCCTCCACCACTTCTACTCTAGGAACTCTTGCCTGTTCCAACACAATAAGGCTCTCTATCACTGACTCCTGAAATTTAACAAATGTCATCCTTGACTCAGGTGAACAATCCTTGAACACAATAAAAGCATTAAAAGTTGCCAAATGAAATAAATGTAGGGCCAACTTTTTATACCACACGTGAGACTTATGAAGAGCAGTGTAAGGTTCCAACCTCTGATCTACTCTATCAACACCACCCATGTGCCTATTGTAGCCAAAATGCACGCAGGTTTGTGCACTTCCGCAACCTGACCCCAAACAGTCACAGGGGAAGTACTCTCATCATGGATGGTAGATAGCATGTACACATCCCTCCTGTCTGAAAATTTCAGAGCTAGCAGCTCATTATTCTGCAAGGCACTGCACTATCCCCTCTCAATTTTTTTACAGACAAGCTCCCTTGGATAGCCTTTCCGGTTAGAACGGATTGTGCCACAAGCAACAGTGTCCACTCTAAATACCTCCTTGAACAACTGCACTCCAGTGTAGAAATTATCTACGTACAAATGGTGACCTTTGTTAAACAGTCGTCTACCAAGTTCCCACACAATTTTTTCGCTAACTCCAAAAGTGGCCAGACAACCAGGAGGGTCAATACTGGAATCCCTACCAGTGTAGACCCGGAAATTATACACATATCCTGTACTGCTTTCTGACAGCATATACAATTTAATCCCATACTGTGCCCTCTTACTAGGAATGTACTGCTTAAAAACTAAACGCCCCTTGAAAAGGACCAAAGACTCGTCCACACTTATCTCTTTGCCTGGAACATAGACCTCTGAAAAACGATCTACAAATGATCAAGGACAGGCCTAATCTTAAAAAGACGGTCACAATCAGGGTGATCTCTTGGCAAGGCTAAAGCATTGTTTACAAAATGCAGCATACAAAGAAGAAGCAAATAGCGATTACGTGCCATAGTTGCAGGTAATATAGCCGTTGCCATCAAGGGACTAGTAGACCAATAAGAAGCCAGTGACGGCTTCCTGATCAACCCCATCAAAAAAGTCAAACCTAAAATCTTTTTCATCTCTTCCAGATATGTGGGAACCCACTGAGTAGCTCTAGACTGAGGCCTAAGTCTGGCAGCGTTGTCCCTCAAATATTGCTCTGCATACAAATTAGTCTGCTCCACAATCTCTTCCAAAAACACATCGCCCATAAACAAGTGAAAGAAATGGACAGGCAAAAAGTTTTCAGGAAAATCGGGCGATCTGCCCCCAGGGGGGCAGAAATAGGAAATAAAATAGCCCCCAATGGGAGCGACCCTTGCCCAAGGGGTCACTCCCCTAAATACCATTCAAAAATAATCCCTGGTTCCTAGTGGGGATTCCTGCTCCACGATTGCAGGAATCCACTGAAAACAGACACAGGGGGAAAGGAAAAACCCTATCCTTTCCCCCCGTGTCTGTTTTCCCGCCCAAACCCCCAAAAAGGGAAAGACTCACCTGTTTTGAGTCATCTTCCCTCAACGCGCTGGAAGCAAATGGCTTCCAGTGCGTCCTCGGCAATATATGATGCTGTGAGCGCGCTGATGTCATCAGATTGCCGAGCGGGGGTCGGGGGTGAAAGGGGAAAGGATTCCCCTTCCATCCACGACCGGGGGTGTGTGGGTGGGGGGCCTAAGGGGGGAGCGCTAGCGCTCCCCCGTGCGCAGGGTGCAGGACGAGGTGATCTCGTCCAAGGCACTGTGCCAGTTAAGAGAAGAAAAAGGTGGTTTACATTCACTATTGTAACATATTTATGGTGTTTATTTATGTTTAACAAAGGATAAATGGGGTATAAAAACTCTGAAGCACTAGGCAACGTTCTATTCCCTTATTTGAAAGCTTCCTGTTCCCTCATGTGGGTTGCAGTTGTTGGAGTGTGTTTTTAAGCAATATTAATATGAAAAGCTTGCAATATATTGTGTGATAAAGCTGCATAGAAAATGTGTTAACAGAGAAAATAATGCACATGTTTGAAGTGCCCACGGGGAGTGGCTACCAATGTATACGAAGACTAATTAAAAAACTTGTTCATTCTGAATTATTATGCAATAATGTTTTGAATTTGTATTAGTATATCATAATTAGAGTTATGTGTTAAGAGTTTGCTTTATTAAAATCAGAGGGCCTTAGCTTAGCGAGGGTCTGGGCCTAGCTGCCTGGCCTCATATTAAACTGCGTTTTCTAACATGTAATGTGCTGTTCTTCTGAAGGACACAAAGCTGTACTTTTCCAGGAGTTATGTGTGTGTGTAGCAGTAGTAAATTCTTTCTCATGAGAACCGACTTGCTGAAGGCGATGTTCTTGCTAAATGTAACAGTGTAATTCGTAACAGGTGCAAGGTTAACTGTACTAGGAGAAGACAATGAACTGACTGGAGCGCAAAGTGTAACTTTTCCTACCTGACATTCCAACCATTAAAGATGTCAATAACTTGGACCAATCCACGACATGGGACCTGTGGTTTGTGGAAAATTCTAGCAAGGTGCTTACTAAAATTATTGGATAGAGATAATATTGCACCAAACTTCATCCAATGAGGAGTTAGGGACTAATTAGACAGTTTTGACTTAACCACATGATCCAAGAAGAAGGGGCTCACTTTCCAGAGGACGCTTGCTACTTTGCCATTTTCACTATCTTGTTATTCCCTTATGAGTTACTGAGTTACTATTCTTCCAGCGTTTTTGTCCTGATACTTTAAACCATCCTCTACCCATTCTTGTCTGATACTTACTTCTCCTCCATATGAGGCAAGGGGTTTATTCTTTAGCTATGTTATACTGAGACTCTGCCCCGTCCTATCTCTGCTGATGGTGAATCGACTGATGTCCTGAGGACGAAGACTGACGAAGACTGACGCTGTTTGCTGATCTGTTGGATTGGTAACTATCTGATGCAAATTGTAATTGTCTGTCTGCCTTTTCTTTCTAGGTACCAACTGCTATTTTGATAGAGACCTTAGTCTAGATGTTTTCCAAATTTGTGTTCTCTAAATGTTTTGCATGAAGCCCAACATGCTAATGCTGATTTGAGGTTAGTTAAGGCGTTCACTAATAAACTTGTGCAAATAGACAAATGACTGAATTCTTGCTTTGTTGAATCATGTACTAGTGAGACTTTGCTAAGTTGCTTCATATTGCTGATGTGTCTAAACACTGAATTAATATTTTCGATGCATTGATTAATTGCATTCTAATGACTAATTAAAGGAGATTCTAATGAGGATTTTTGGTGTTGAGATTAACAGACATGATATTAGATTGTAACCAATAGGAAAATAAATATCTCAACTGTGACTAAACTGGTTATTTGTGACTGAGAAGTTACTGGTGTGTTCGATGATTAAGTCCTTAAATTTTTTTTTATTGACAAGTGACTGTTGTTATTGATTGGTTATTGATCTATTGATTGGTAATGACAAAGAAATATCTCGTACTGGGAAGTCCCCGAACGTGGTCCAAAAGTTTGTCGACCTAAACGCGTCTCCTTGTAAGTTAACTTATTAAGGCTCTGACACGCTAACACAGCCACAACATGCAAACAGATGTGCATGGCTCAATGGTAAGTGACTTGAACAGAAATCAGAAACTGCCAAACAAGAGCAAGAAGAACCCTTAGAGCCCCGATTTCTTGCTCTACTGTTCCAATTAACTTTTTGTCATTTGGCAAGCCAGAAGGTGCAATTAGGAGCTGTGAAACTACCTCACCCCTCCTTCCGTGGCTGTTGCTAGCACTGTAGCTGCATGTCAGTGGCAGTGTAAGCTGTGGGAGGAAGGTTCCAGTTGGCCACAGTCTTTCCTATTCCAGCTCACTCACAACTCACATGTCCTGAGAAGAAGTGGAATGTGTTACATCCGCTCGCCGCCGTTCAGAATGATACACGATGCGATTCTTCTTAAATGGTGAGTTTATTCTGGTAAGTATAATTGACATTAAAACCCTTGACCCGGCTCCGTCCTTTCCAACCGCCTCCTCTCTTTTTACGCTTCGTTCCTCCTTCTCTCGAATCCCCGTTACCGGGATACCGCCGGGTTCTCTTTTCTTAGCATTCTCATCCTTAAAGCCCTATTACCACTATACTACAACATAACACATCCCTTATTCTATATAACAATTGAACAAAGCCTATAATAAATATAACATAACAACATTCTAAAACTAACATTCGTACTAACACTTATGAACCTAATAACACACATAGGCCCATATTTATACTTTTTGACGCAAAACTGCGCCGGCGCAGTTTTTTGCGTAAAAAAAATTACCACCGGCTAATGCCATTTTGGTGCACAGTGCGGGCGTCATATTTATACTTTGACGCACGGCGGCGCAAACAACAGGTGGGAGTCATTATTTTTTACATACACCGCGGCGTTAAGTCGTAAAGGAAAACAACGTTAACGCGGCGGAAATGACTGTGGGTCGATTTACGACACCGCAAACCAGATAGGCACAGTTTTTTTACGCAATAGCGTCAAAAAATCCCGCGAGCACTGCCAGTTCACCAGAGGAGAGCCAAAATGGATCCCAGATGCCACTACAGACCCCAGGAAGATGACAGCAGACCAGGAACCAGCCAGGAGGATCCACACAAGAACCAGGACATTTTTAAGAAGAAAAGAAAGTGTCGCTTCAGTGCAGAGGAGCAGGAAATCCTGGTTAAAGAGGTGACGGAACACCAGCACCAACTGTTTGTCACCTCAAAGTTGCCAATCAGTAGGAGAGAGGCTATATGGCAACAAATTGTTGACAAGATTAACAGTGTGGCTGAAGTACGCAGAACAGTCATCGAGTGGAAGAAACGCTGGCATGACTGCAAACGCAGGACCAAGGAAAAGATGGCCAGGAACAGGAAGGCAGCACTGCAGACTGGAGGGGGGAGTCCAGCACAGCAGGAGGCCCTGGACCACATGGAGGAGATGGTCGCAGCCGTCATCCCTGAGGAGATCGTCACAGGGATTCAAGGACAGGACAGCGCAGACTACCAGGAGACAACGCACATGCAGGGTAAGGCGCATGGGGAAATATAATTCAATAATGTCAACTGCAACCGGGGGGGGGAATACCTACTACACATTGCATGTAAGTCATCATATACATGGAGTGGCATGGGTAAAGGGGCACGGCAGGGGGGCATGGCCTGCACAAACATAAGCTGGGGCACACCATTACACTACACCAACTACAGTCCCATAGTGGCATGCTGTCATGCCAACGATGGAGCAAAGGGAAAGCCACGACAGGAGGGAAGGCCACTACGTCAAACTGACATCCTGGCACTCATCAGCCAACATACCTCCTACATTAACTAGGGCCCTATTAGCAATCCTCTAGCCAAACCGACAACTGCAATGTAACTGCGACAACAGTTGCCACTACCACCTCTGATCTGTGTGCAGCTCAAGTAGCCAATTGCAGTAACCTCCCCATGGAACATACATACCTAAATTAGGGGGTGAGGATGACAACTGCAACAATCTCCTGAAACAAGACAAAGGCCCCAGTACACTCAAATGTCAATGCCCATAGTTGCCGCAAACATCAGCCAATGTAAACAACAATAGGAGCGACACAGCACTAAGGACACACCCATGCTGCATATATCAGGGTCCATCCTGTGCCTGGGTAACAAGCCAACATCACAAATGTCATACTGCTCAGACAACACCATTGAGGAGGGGATACATGTAGTTGGTCACTGAAGTACACCTGCACAGTCAGAGGACGAAATAGGACACTGATACGACTATCAGGGCAATCCAATGTAACACACATTACCCAACATCAGCAGGACACATTAACAATGTCTACATCCATATCAGATCATAACTATGCCATGCATAGGATATGTAACATGTCAATTACATTTAAGTGGATGTGAAAGATCAGGGATTGGGGCAGGTCCTGAGAGTTAAGTGTGCTGCCAGGGCCATCAGAACACCCATAGATAGTGAAAGGTCTCACCATGAGAATGGATATACACAGAGGGTCGAGTAGGACAAAAAGGTGGCAATTCTCTATTTGGCATAAACCCACACCTAGAGGCAATGAGGCTGACAAGTCTGATAACTCAATAACATACATGTAACACAAAGGTGGGCCATAGGCCTGAAGCAATGCCCATCTGAAGGACTGCAGATATTAATACAAAACAAGATCACAAAGTGAATTCATCAAAAGGCAGGCACGTCACGTCAAAATTGTCACAACACAGACACACTAATTGTACCCTGTTTCATTGCAGAGGAAGATGGATCTCCTGCCGATATGCCTGTCCCATATTTCCCTGATGACATGGATGACGATCCGGTAAACATTCCCCAGGAGACCATCCAAAAGGTCCTTTAAACCCTCCAGATCCCACCTTCAGTCACAAGGAGGAGCACAGAACAAGCAGCCATCGCAGAGGAACCATCCACCACCCCAATTGTAAGACCTGCCAGCTCCAATACAGCTGAGGACTCAGACGACACTGGCACCAGCTTTGAGAGAACTGTAGTTGGAGTACAGCGGGAGCTGGCCAAGGAGGTGCGGGTGGGGATGCAAAATATGGCAGCCAGCCTTGAGGGGGTGCGTTCGTGCATGATGTCATCTGCAGATCAGGCAGCAGCTATGCAAGCCCTAACATCCATACTGCAAGGACTACAAGAAACTGTCAAGGAATTCACCACTGCAGTAAGGGAGTTGCCACAATACCTCGCACCCCAAACCTTCCACTGCATGCACGAATGCAATCATGACTCCCTCAGGGCCGACCTGGCTGCCTACCATCGTGATGTGGCTGCTATTCTCAAGAACCAGCAGATCCTCCTTGCTGCAGTACTGCCCTTAAGACCTTCACAGGGAGCAGCGACCGGGATGTCTGACTCCACGTCTTCTAACACTGAGGTGTGTGTTGCCCCTTCACAACCAACAACAACAAGGACAGAGGAGGCAACACACACATCAGAAGAAGAAGACATGGAACAGATCACATTCACAAGGAAGAGTACCCGGAAGCACTAGTTCCTGCACCATGGTCAACTTTTACCAAGGTGCTACGTTATGTCAAATGCCAGTCTTACAACAACTCTACTCAATGACTGTTCTGCTAACCACTGTATATCTTGTCAGCATGCCCAGTGAATGTCTCTCTCCTACTAATCGGCAAATCCTGTCCCTCTGCACTGTCTGTAACATCACCCCAGCATGTCAGTAGCATTACCTACCCCCCTTCTGTAGGATCACAATGTAAGATTTCACTAGAACGGACTCATCATACATGGACAATATACATATTGCACTACAGCACTTTTCAATAAATAGCACTTGCACAACAAATATGTCTCTGTGTAATGTCACACATCAACTGTGCAGTAGATAACACAAATGTGCCTGTGTTCAAATCATGTAGCTTGTCAATACAACTGTCCTGACATCATGTAGTCAGATACATCTGCACAGTGGGCAGGATTGCATCATAGCCTGCCCATCCTGAGGAGAATAACTGATGAAGTGAGAAACCACACACCAACATGCTGTGTTGGACAGAATAATGCTTCCTCAAGGGATATCAAAGTCAACTAATAGTGGCTGATAAATGTTGTCACCATGCAATACTAACACATATAACTGTGCAGTCTAATCTAAGCAAACACTACAAAACCCTGCATGAATTAAGCTTTCTGAGTTAACATCCAAATAGGTAATCATGCTGAATAGTGACACAAATGATCTATGTGAGTCATGAAGACAAGAAGACAAGAGTGTTTACAAGAACTCATCTTAGAAGGGGTCCCTGAACATCACACTGCAGTCAGACCTAAAACTGTCCCCCCAATACCAAGTCTGGAAGCACACTTTGTGACGTAGAAAACATACTCGTCAACAAAAATACTTTGTGATCCATGTCAACTGTGATTGGTGGTTCAAACAAATGGTGGATTCTTACCAAGGTAGCTCTGGGGTAGCTGCCATTTTACACCTCAGTTTGTATTTGTTTGTAGCATAGGACACAAATGTCATAGAACAACAATCATCTACACTGATGCCAAGGCCATGATCAAGTAGCAGGTAACACATAATGTAAAGGGTTATCTATTTATTTATTAAAAACTAATCACACAAGAGGAAACCAAGGGAAAAGTCATACCTACCCTAATCTAACCTGACTACTCATTACCCACAACTGTCCCTAACTAACCTAAGCTAAACTTACTCATCACATGTAACGAAACGTTCTATACATCAACCCCCCATTATGAGACAGGACACATGGAGGACAACACATACTAACCTACACAAATACTATACTATCATAAACAATCATATATTTTTTTGTTTATTGTTTTTTTTTTTTTTTTTTTTTTATGAAACACACAGGAACCCCAACATTGCCACACACGTAATAAGTAAAAGTAGAAAGAATCAGGACCCCCCATACTAACCTAACACTAATCCCCCAAGCCCACTAATCATGAGAACAAGGAAAGAGGAGGGAGGGGAGGAAATCATGTCCATTGCAAAAAGATATTTCTAGAGGTTGGCCCTCCGGAGGGTCCGCCTGATCGATTTGACCCGCCTCTATATGTAGATGACATCCTGGGTAAGATTGTTCACCCTCCTCAAAACTCGGTCCATCTTATGTTCCAAAGCCTGGAATGCTGCTGGGTCTACTGTTGGTGCCGTTTGTGTCCCGGCCGAGGTGCTCTGTGGCCGTGTGGAGCCTAGCCCACTGGACTGTCCTGCAGCTGTCACACTGCTGGGGCCTGGGTGTGCTGCAGATGTAGGGAAACTGTCCCCGCTGTGGGTGGGGCCACCTGGGGAGAACCGGTGGTTGTGGTGGTGGTGGCTGTGGTGGGCAACGTTGGGCCACCCTGTGGTGAAGCCCACCATGCTCCAGAGGCCCGATCTGACTGGTATGTACGGGCCATCCTTCGGAACCCCAACTGCACCTGCAGGATGTGTCTGTACCTCATGGCCCGCCTCTCAAATTCATGCTTCTGGGCGGGTGTCATGTTTCCAGCTGTGAAGACAAAGGGCAACTATTTACCATAGGAACTGCATTGTGTGAAATAGCACAAGTGGTCAATCTGACAATACATCTACTGTACTTGTAACAGCTCATATGACCATACAGATCATTGAAAGTCTCAGAGGAAGTACATGGCAAGCCTGCCTACAAAGGTCATCTCACACATAGCACATCCAAAACCTACATGATGGGTAACAACTGGCAATAACTTGCCATCAGAGTACTGACAGTTGTCAGCTAACAATCATGCTGCACATCCTCCGCCTATTGCCTAGACTACATATGTCAGTGTATGTGATGAGAAACACAAACCACAAGGTCTGCTATTTGTAATAGGATTTGCTAGTACAGTACTCATGTGCCATACCTGAGTGTGTACACTAGGTTCAAAACAAACTTTCAAATAGTCACAAGTATGTGTCACATACTGGTAGCTTCAGTCCTAGGTACCCTATTCACAAACCCATGCCTGTGTTTGAGGGGGGGGGGAGAACAACAAACAATTCCAAACTACATGCACACCCAGGAGTGTATAGAAAGCTCAACATGTGTTTGGCTCTACACACACACCACCGGTAAGGGCTATCAACAAATCAGAGTCAGCTAAACCTTGACCTATCCAAGGCCCACACATGTCAGAATATACTGACCTAGATCAACATCACATACTTCCAGTGAGGCATTATTTTCAACAGACACAGAGTAGCAAGAACAACCATGATCATGATTAGCATGCACACCTAGGCCTTTGCACTCTAGTTCCACACACTTGTAGTACAACATGTGGAAGTACATGCTCCCAGAAGGTTCAACCTACAGTGTACTCAGTACATCGGCGAATAGGGAAGCAGCAGTCTTCAGAAAAGCAATTTGCAGAAGCTATCTGGGAGAATGTGAGTCTGACATGCAGACTTAGTCTGAGACGAGTCCCAGCGCAACTCTTATTAGTGTATTCCACATGATTCACCCCAGTTCTCATAGCGGGGCGTACAGGAATGGTCTACAAACCCTAGATCAGACAATTGGATAAGCATTGGTCAACTCAAAATTTTATAAGAACTGAAATCCCACTAATGGAACAAGACTAATGATTTGACAGCGCATCACACCTTGCAATGTGTTCAACACACAGGAGTCCCTCACACATCACCAGCAAACACAAAACATAACACACAGGTCAACACTCACTGTAGGTGTCGGGGTCCTCAAAACGAGCCACCTCTCCCACTGTGTATGGTGCCGGTCCACCTGTAAAGCATGGAAGGAAGAATGTGCTCAGAATCAGTGCACTGACAAACAATTTCAATAACAAAAACAATGTGTAAGCTGACATAAGTAATGAAACCCTTTCAGACATGCTCATACTGCATGGAATATCTCACGGCCAACATTTACATAGGATGGGTCTCCTGCTACAGTTACACACACTTCTACACACATGCAGTGGCCCTGACTGTCATGTGGTGGCAAACATGCACATCCATTAGTGAGCAGCAACAATATTGGTGTGTATTCGTCTCATCATGTGCATCCAAGAGAGACATCCAAAGGCTGGTTACTTGAGGACTGCATGACCTGTCAAACAGCCTATGTGGTCATGACACATTTGTGACAGATAGGTACATTGTACAGAGGGGCAGGGACTTTGGCAATACCTCATGTTGTTACAGTTTCATAAATTGATGTGTCCCAACAATGGTGATTGGCACCAAACATAGATATTTGTACCCTAGTCCATACCTTTGGACTGCCATCCCTAATTGGATTTTGGCACAACAAACACCAAATACCTGTCTAAGATGTTAGCTGAGGGCATCTGACTCCTTTCCAAGAATGGTTCATGTCCAGATCTGGCATATATCAATAAAATATGAAGGAGCACATTAATCCCTAACAGGCATAGCACTTCCGTGAACACTTTCCTTACACACTCACCAGACACACATGAGACATATGTCTGGGCCACATTGCTATCATCAATTGACGTGAAGGCAGCACTCATTTTCAGCATCATGCAGGGTTTCCAATGTCAGTCTAGCTATAGCAATAACATATGTAGGTATGATGTTAGTACATCCATACTTCACTGGCAATTGTGACCTGTAGAGTCATGATCGCCTCATTAATGTTTAGCTTGTCTGACACAAAGGCGGCACTAAATTACATTAAGCAACAAGCAACCTGTAAGTTTGCAGAGCATGAGCTGCCTGACTGCTAGCATTTGTCATCCTTCACATAGTGCATCAATTACCCTGTATGTTTCCGCAGCATTACACACAGTCAGCAACTTATCTGGCAGATTGAGTACCAATCATGTCATGTCACTAGCCAGCTTTTAATTGTGCACATTTACATGATATGTACTCACCAACAGGTCCACCAATCATGATTCCCAGGTGGCCCAGCAGATCTTGCTCCCTGGAGATCAGGTCAGCCCAGCGGTGCTTCAGCTGGTGGTCATTGCGTTGGCTCCCATACACACGCAGCAAGTGATGCCGCACCTTCCCCCACTGGACTTTTCGGGCCTCAGTGTGATACCCCTGTATCACCCTACCCCCAGCCTCGAGCATCAGTGGGAGGAAATGGCACACCAGCCATATGAACCCCCCCAATTCCTCCTCACCCATCCTGCCAAGACGTGGCCTACCTGACATCTCAGCACAGAAAAGGGGAAAATGTAGGGGAAAAAAATAAGAAAGGCGAAAATGGGGAAAGTAGGAGTAAGGAAATACAAAGTAAACTTAACAATTAGAAGAGCCCAACTATCCCCTATATAACAGTACCCACAACAGACTCCCACAGACAATAAATACACCACTGGACTGGACAAATGTAAACAACACACACTCAGACAGTATTATACAACAATATTTAAATGACAAAACAACAAGTAAGATAGCACTCAGGACACAAAAGCACAAAATTACAGGACACCACTCTGCACACAGCCACACAGTCTAGAAGAATCACAGACTGCAAAGTGAAAGTGAAAGTACACCCACTTTACAGATTCTGTAAACAGGATATCCTATTACATCACATCCAGCATAACATGGCCGCCGTTTTTTTCTATTATGCGTCATATTTTCACGCATCCAGCTTGTGCGTCATATTTTTTGACGCACAGGAGTGAAAATAATGCCGGCTCCAAATATTATTAATAAATGGTAAATATAATTTGGATGCAGCATAATTTTCACTTCCGGAGGTGAAAAATATGCCGCATCCAAATATTATTGACCAATTATTAATAATATTTGGATGCAGCATTATTTTCACTCCTGTGCGTCAAAAAATATGACGCACAAGCTTGATGCGTGAAAATATGACGCATAATGGAAATGATGTATTTTTTATGTCCTGATGATTCATGCAAAGTTGCTTTACCTAACGGTGCTAAATGCAAAATACTGGGCTTAGCGAAAGCAAATGTGCCTTTCAGGATGTATGGAAGGCATTCACAGTGCAAAAGTAAGGATTGGCCTAAATGGAGATTACTTATAATTGAGCACACATTTAGATAATTGCAAATTGCGACTCTCCAAATATGAAAGAGCTAATAGGGTGTCCTTATTAGCTAATTTGTGAGCACATGTATCAAGCTTTTCCTAATTGCAAAATGGCCATTCAGGTAATGCAATTGACGACTAAACAAAATTTTGGTGGCAACCATATGCTAATTACCAGATAATTTTGAAGAAAAATGTTTTACTATTGACATGTAGCGCACACATGCCCCTGAAGCATGTGTGTGCTTCACGTGTCCGTAAAAAGATTTTAATTGGGCTGCAGCAGAGGGGGACTTAGGCCCCCAGCACCCTGGGATTTGCTGTTCCTTACTTGCTAATTCATCAACGGTTTTCACAATTTATGTACTGCTAAACCATTGGCAGCAGGCCCATAGATGCAAATTGAGTATGATTCTCTATTTGCAAATCAGTAATAGCATTTGCCCATTTGAAGTTTTCCATATTACTGCTTTTGAAAAATCAGACATACCATTTAGCATTGATTTACTTGCAAATGCTTAAAGTTCCATATGTTATAATAGCAAATAGGTTTTTGATGCATGTGGCCCTTAATGCATTACCTGGTTTTGTGGCATGTTTCAATCTTCATGCTAGGTTACAATTGGGACACTACTGTGATAGGCTGCTTGCAACCATTTTGGTTATTGGTGGTGTATGTTCATATGTGAGACATCATACTGCAGCTGACAATGCACCACTACTTCCTTAGCTGGAGTTTGACGGTTGGCTGACGTACTAGTTGACCAAATGTGTGGGCTACATATATGTCTTGCAGAATTTGGCCATGTTTGCCATCAGGAGAAGATAGCAGTGTGACGTACATGGGTACGATACCTCAATGCCAATGGCTCACTGTGTGTGCAGTGGCCACTAATGTAGTTGTAGGCCCAGTGTGTGTGCATCACAAGATGCATTATAGCAAATTAGCTTGTAGTATGTGTAGTCAATGTGTCCATACCATAGATGCAAGTCAATGTGGAAATGCGTTAGGACATGTGTCAGTCATACATGTGGCAACATCCATTGTGTGGCCTACCAAGATTTTGGGTAAGGTAGACACCACAAATGGAAAAACATGCACCAGATGGATGTCTGACATTTGGTAATGAGAATTGCCCACAGTCGGACCTTCCTATTGTCCTGGATATTTGTAAACTGCTTCGTAGGCGCTTGTTGGTGACTCTAACAGTGAGTCAGGGAAAAGCCTTGGCGAAGTGGGTACCTTGTAATTGTGCCAGAGAGCCAAAGGTGAAGCAGATATGTATTATGAGGCCACAGTTGATGACATATAACTGAGCCACACCTCTCCAGTGGCTGTGGTGTACCAGCATCCGAGGCAGCCCGTGTCCACATATTTCCTGTGATCAATTGCACAGAGGTGTCATGTTCATGTGTGTGGTCCAATGTTGATCCTGTATCAACTGTTAAGGTGTATGTTGTCACTGTTATGTCCAGGTCTCATCATGAGTTAGTGACAGCTAATCGTGTATCTACTGAGTATCCTTTGGAGATAAATGTGAGTAAAGTCATTGAGGACATGGGAACCTACACGTGGGTGGTCCCACCCTGTCACTGAAGACAAGTAATGAGAATTTCAACTGGGCAACCTTGGTGTGCTGAGTGAGAGAATGTCTCAGGTGTCAGGATCCGGCATGTGTCATTGCAACATTTGTACTCAGGTTGGCCTCTGTGGATGCAACTGCATCTGGGAACATCATAGCCTCTGTGCAGAATAATATGGCTGCTATTCACCACACACGGGCATCTCTATTATTTGGACAATGTTACTCAGCGTGTGAACTGTCAGGGTCCTAAAATGTGTAGACTTTTCATGGACATTATCTGAGGTTGCTGGTTCTGCTGGAGCCCACGTACACCATCCCAGGCTATGGCCCAGGTACACTGTCACACTTTGTAGTTTAGGCATTAATGAGGCACAGACAAGGGTTGGGGCATGATTTAGCTATTCAACGGCACTGTAACAAATAAGGTACAAATAAAAGTCAGATTATGCAATACAATGTATTTGAGTATACATTGATGAGGAAAATGACAAATTAGCCTCTGAGGAATGAGAGGTTTTGTACAGCAAGTGTGGTCCATATGTGGCCACCGGGAATCTTTAGGGTGACCCACGGACAGGTGCCAGTCAGGCTGACAGGATGCAGGGTCAATCAGGATCCAGCTCTTTCACAAGTGACATGATCAGTGGTCTCACTAAGACTGGTCGGAGGGAGCAGTAGACAGTTGACATGTCAAACTGTGTATGTCCTGTGTTGTTTTGAAGGTGACACATGAACCCAGATGCAATGTTACACGGCTACATTAGTAGAAATGCTTAACGGTGTATTTGCCAAAATGTCAACATCTAGGCTGTTGGAGGCATCAGCAGGGACGGTACCTGTAAATTTGGGTGGTGTGCATGGAGGTGATCACTGGTGTGGCCTCCATCAGTGTCTCACAAGTCCTGTCGGATGAGATTTGCTTTCAAATGGCCTACAGTACCTTTCACACGGGAAGCAATCTACAGGTGATACCAGGCCTTATAAACTCCAAGCCAGTGTATTATTTGAGCTGACGTCCATGCAGTCAGATAGTACTATGACAATGGTATACCATAGGAAAGGGTGTGGCACACTGGATGACTCTTGTTAGTGTGTGTGTGTAGATGAGGGAATATCAGGGTACACATATTTGTATTCCAGGGACCTCTTCAGACAGGTGGGGTGTGACCAGGCGCATGGGTGTGTCAGGATTTTAGAAAAGGGCTGACATGTAGATGGGATGTAATGTGCTGGATGCTTGTCATATGTGTGGCACTTGTGCTGTGTATGTTCTGCTTATGTTTACCTCTAGTGACAGATAGTCTTTGCAAAGATTGTAGGTAGTTGGACTTACTGCTGTCAAGGGTCTGGTCATACATTCCTGTTCCTGAAGCAAAAGCATGTCAACTGCCTGATGTATGAGGCCTGTTTTCCCCTACTTGAGTGATGGTGTTTTAGTTGTGTGCCATATGCTGCGATGAACCATGTTTCCAACATGTATGTGTGTAATAGGTGTGGTCCTCAGCTATTGCCCTTCAAAGGCGAACTGTACAGGATGTCAGTCATTTACATTGTGTGTGTATGTGACCGTTGTATGATAGGCATCACATTTGTAGTGGGATTTTCTGTGTCCTGATTATTATATCATCAATGCTCCATGAGGCGACACTCTTTTTCTGATAGTTAGAGCTAAAGGTGTGCAGAAATGATTAGCCAGACCATGATGTGGTGTTTCTTATCAGTGTTTATTTACAATAGTTCATAAAGTGGTGATGGTGATTAAATTTAAAAGAAATTGTTCACAATGTGTTGGCGCCTACGCACTCCAGCAGCCGTGTTTGGTTGTTCCCCCTCATGTTGCAGGGCAGCATCCTCCTCTTCCTGGTCTTCAGGCATGTGTGGGTCTGGTTCCAGGAGGGGAATGTTCCTTCTTATGCAAATGTTGTGCAGGATGGCACATGTTAGTATGATCTTACAGACCATTTCAGGGGAAAATAGGAGGCTACCACCAGTGATGTTGAGGCACCTGCATCTGGACTTGAGGATGCCGAAGGTCCTCTCGACTATGCTGCGTGTCCTCCTGTGTGCGTCATTGTAAGCACGCTCTGCTGCAGTACTTGGGTTGGCAAATGGTGTCATGATCCATGGCTGGATCCCATACCCCTGATCAGCTGTAGGAGAAAGAGAATGGGATAATTTAGATGTAGCTTGGCCCATTAATATCAGCTTGCATGTCAGTAGTTGTCTTGTGTTGTCTGTGTCTCTTTTGTGTTATTGTGTTGCATCCTGGGCTTATAGGATGTACCATCTGCATTGTGTTGTTTTGTTGGCTCACCGAGTGTTTGGCTGGTGAGTGGTTGCGAGCAGTATGTTTAGGACTTTGCAGTCCAGTGTGCCCTCCCTTGCACTGTGACTTGTGATCCAGGTGTCCCTGTGTCTTGATTGGGGGTGAGATGATAGTTCCATACACAGGTTAATTTTGACAGTGTTGTTAACACGTTGATATTAATGTACCATGTACATCCCATACCTTTAGACTTCTGCAATGGATTGTAGAAAACATGATTTGAGGCTTACTATTTCCAGGTGACATTTATCCGACCCACTCCAAACGTTGTGCCACAGATGTATTAACATTAGGCTGTACAGTATTGTCAGATGTGTGACAAGTTCAATGGTGACCAATGAAACCTGGCTAGCTATGTCATGACCTGAGTGTGTTCTTGTCGACATGTTGCAGTTGTGGTGTATGTGTTGTGTGTCCTAGAGTGTTTCTGTGCAGTGTGAATGTCAGTAGGTTTTCTGTACTTACCAACAAGTAATCCATTGCCATATCGTCCATCCTGGAATTGTTGATTGATGGTGCAGTGACGGAAGATGTATGAGTCATGTACACTCCCAGGATATTTAGCCACGATGTTGGTGAACATTCCTTGGTGATCGACAATGGCCTGCACATTGATGGAATGTGTGTGCTTCCTGTTGCAGTAGAGGTGTTCAGTTGCAGCAGGTGGCACAAGGCGTACATGTGTGCAGTCGATTGCACCAAGGACGTGTGGGAAGCCACTGATTGCGTAGAACCCCTGTTTAGTTTCCTGCTGCTTCTGCAGTGTGTTAGGGAAGCAGATGTGGCGGGTGTCAGTCGAATGATGGCATCCAGTACTTTGGGCAAAAAGGCGGAGAATGATGGTTGTGATATTCCACCTATCAGGGCACCAGTTGTTTGAAAAGAGCCACTTGCCAGCATATGAAGTACGGCAAGCAGCTTTGTTTCTGTTGGGATGGTGAACAGGGGAGGTGGGCCTAAATAATGGAGCTAAGCTTGCCTAGCGCCATTATTTAACGCGTGGGTCAGGGCAGGCGTTAGGGGACCTGTACACCAATTTCCATGGTCAAACACCATGTAAAAAGCCGAGAGGTGCCCGCCCCATGAACACCCACATCCACACCAGAGGGACACCAGAGGGACACCAGAGGAAGGGGGGACCCCATCCCATGTAAGTCGGTTAAGTATTTTAAAAAATTGTTAAAGTGCCATTGGGGGCCCTGACATGGGAGCCCATACATGGCACTGGGTGCAATGGCCATGCCCAAGGGACCCTTGTCCCCTCTGCTGTCCACTGGGGTGGTAGACATGACACCTGTCTTTTATAAGACAGTAGTCATGTGGTATGGATGGTTTTGCGTCAGGAAATGACGCTAAGCTGGTAAACGGCATTTCTTTTGCCTGTAACCAGCCTTGCATCATTTTTTGGTGCAAAACCCCCTTCCTCCATACCGCCACCCCTACCCAGCTAACGTCATTTTCCCAGACGCTAGCCCACCCTTTTGCCAGCTTGCGGGGTTCCATAAATTTGGTGCGCGGCAGGCACTCTGGAATGACGCAAGCCGGCGCTCTGCTTTTTGACGCAAAACGGCGTTTGCACAGTTTTGCGACAAAAAGTATAAATATGGGTCTAGGGCCCTCATTACAGCATTGGCGGTGAATCCTGCTTACAGCCGTGCAGAAGACCGCCAACACACTGTCGCGGCCGTGGAATTCTGCCACAGCCATTACGACCCACAGCTCGGAATCCGCCAAAATCTAGACACCCACACAAGTCTGCCACACCAAAGGTCAGTGATAATCTGGCGATAACAAAACCTCCACCGTCACACCAACAGGAATACACCCACACTATCATGACCCACTAATACACGCGGCGGTCTTTCAACCACGGTATTCCATTGACGGTACACACCGCTGCGCTCAAAATACACACACATTAACAAAACACTACCACATTGGACAATTCGAAATACACACACCTGATACACATACACACACCACTCCCACACACCCAATACAATATAAAACACACACCCACATTACCCACAAACCCTTACTACCAAAAATGCGGAAGAAGCAGAGAGATAGAAAAGCAAAGACCACTCCAGCATACACAGGCCACAACACCATTACTCATACACATCCACGCACAAAACACCACACACCCCTAAACATCACCCCACACATCACAACACACACCACCTCACACATCACCCACAACACCCCATGGCACCACAAAGACACCCCAGGTTTTCTGAGGAGGAGCTCAGGGTCATGGTGGAGGAAATCATCCGGGTAGAGCCACAGCTTTTTGGATCACAGGTGCAGCACACCTCCATATCTAGGAAGATGGAGCTATGGTGCAGAATCGTGGACAGGGTCAATGCAGTGGGACAGCACCCAAGATCACGGGATGACATCAGGAAGAGGTGGAACGACCTGCGGGGGAAGGTGCGTTCCCTGGTCTCAAGACACCACATTGCAGTTCAGCGGACTGGTGGCTGACCCCCTTCCCCTCCCCCACAACTAACATGGGAGGAGCAGGTCTTGGCTATACTGCATCCTGAGGGCCTCACAGTAGTAGCTGGAGGAATGGACTCTGGTAAGTCAAATCTTTAACTACCATATCCCCCACCCTACCTGCATGCGATCAAATACCCCCACCCTCACCCTCACCCCCATCACTCCAACTCCTCACATATGTCCCACTATCACAAACCACCCATCCCAACACCAAGTCCTGCATGCAACAACAGAGCATGGACATCCATTACCAATGCATGTCCACTACACATACCCACACAGATCCCCAAACCAAATATCACACAATGTCCTACACAAGAATGTAAGCACCACCCATTGCACACCATGGCACACACAGATGCAATAATCATGACTTTACACCCCTGAAGGACCCCTACCCAATGTCACTGGACAGGAGGTTCCAGACATGTCCACTCCCCCCACAGAAGAGGCCCACAGTGATGACAGCAGCTCTGTCCAACTGGATCTAGATGACCAGACTGGCCCATCTGGTACCTCGGGACAGTCGGTTCCCCTGACACAGTCACAGGCCACCACAGATCCTCCCCCCTCTGGAAACACCAGCACAGCACCCACCCAGTAGGCCTATCCCTCTGTCCCCAGGACACGTCAAGTAGCAGTGTGTCCACCACTACAGGGAACCCAGGCAAACCCACCACCCCAGAACAGTAGGGACCTGGGGGCAGTGGCAGTGGGCACACGATTCAGGGGACAGAGGCCCAGGAAAACCATGGGAACTGGGAGGTCTACTGTGCGACAGGGGGAAGACAGGCCCAGGGAACCCACTCTCCACGAGGCCTCTCCAACATCATGAGAGCGTACCATCATTCCCAGGAGACAATGGCAACGGTACTGGTCAAATTTCAGGAGACCCAGCGGCTGCAGGAGGAACAGTATTTGGGGTTCAGGGAGGAACTCAAATCCATCAATACCACCCTGGGCACCATTGTAGGGGGGCTGAAGGACCTTGTTAACACCAGGAGGGACACTGTGGCACAACAAGAGGCCCCTGACACTAGCCTGGATGATGAACTGCCCACCACCTCCGATGGCGCTAGTGGACAGGAGGCACCGCCACAGGACCACAACACCAGCACCCCACCCCCTGCAGATGGAGAACCACCCCGCAAGCAGTCCCTGAGATCCAGGACAAAGACAGAGAACAATGCCAAGACCCCTGCCAAGAAATGAGACCACCCTGATTGTAAACCTTCTGTCCCACTTTGTCACCCTGTCCATCCTTAAACTGCCCTAGCTCCACTTCCTATGCCCCTTTGGACAATGCACCTGTGAGACAAACAGACTGGACTCTGCCATGGACATTCCTTCACCATCACCCCTGACCACTTTCATACCACCTCAACCATTTTTCACTTAAATGAACACCCTTGAATCATGAAACAATCTGGAGTCATTCTGTTCTTTCACACATGTGTATTTGCAAATACCAATGTCCATTCAATTTGTCAACATACCTATGTCACACACCTCTAGTCCATGAGGTAACATACCAGAGGTACCCACATCTGTGAAATGGAAAGGCAAAGTGACAAGTCAGGGCCCATACACTGGGTGAAAGTGACAGACAGATGATAGGTCTTACAATTTTATCAGATGTAGGAGGCGGTGATGTCTTCTTACCTGTGTCTCACTGGAAGTATTGCTGGATCACAGTGTTTCTGTTGTCTATGTCCTCATCTTCTGCCTCCTCTTCTTCACTGTCCACAGGCTCCACTGCTGCCACAAGACCCCCTTCTGGACCATCCTTCTGCAGAAAAGGCACCTGTCATCGCAAAGCCAAGTTGTGCAGCATACAGCAGGCCACGATGATCTGGCACACCTTCTTTGGTAAGTAGTAGAGGGAACCACCTGTCATATGGAGGCACCGGAACCTGGCCTTCAGGAGGCTGAAGGTCCTCTCTATGACTCTCCTAGTTCGCCATGTACGTTCCTCTGCCCTTGTCCTGGGATTTCTCACTGGGGTCAGTAGCCATGACAGGTTGGGGTACCCAGAGTCACCTGCAAATGTCGAGGGACAACTGTTAGACACACACTAACCCTTAGGGAAAACCCCAGACCCAGACAACTATTCACTCGGTATAGGGTCCTTGTCCTCACCTAGTAGCCACACATGGTGCCTCTGGAGTTGTCCCATCACATAAGGGATGCTGCTATTCCTCAAAATGTAATCGTCATGCACTGAGCCAGGAAACTTGGCGTTCACATGGGAGATGTACTGGTCGGCCAAACACACAATCTGCACATTCATCGAATGATAGCTTTTCCAGTTTCTGTACACCTGTTCACAGGGGGGTACCAAGGCCGCATGTGTCCCATCAATGGCACCTATGATGTTGGGGATATGTCCCAGGGCATAGAAGTCACCTTTCACTGTAGGCAAATCCTTCACCTGAGGGAAAACGATGTAGCTGCGCATATGTTTCAGCAGGGCAGACAACACTCTGGACAACACATTTGAGAACATTGGCTGGGACATCCCTGATGCTATGGCCACTGTTGATTGAAAAGACCCACTTGCCAGGAAATGGAGTACTGACAGGACCTACACTAGAGGGGGGATTCCTGTGGGATGGCGGATTGCTGACTTCAGGTCTGGCTCCAACTAGGCACACAGTTCCTGGATTGTGGCACGATCAAGCCTGTAGATGACTATTACATGTCGCTCTTCCATTGTTGACAGGTCCACCAGCGGTCTGTACACCGGAGGATGCCGCCATCTCCTCACCTGCCCCAGCGGACGTGCCCTATGGATGAGAACAGCGAGCACAGAGTCAGCCAACACTGAGGTAGGAAAAAAACAATAGTATTGCATACATTTGTCAATGCACTATGTGCCTGTCTCTGTGTATATGCAAGGCCTATATATGTGTGACCCATTAAAAAAATAATGCCATGTGGCCACCTGAAATGGCAGCTGCCTGACCTGTAATGTGGGACAAGGGGATATGAGGTAACTGCACTGGCATTGTACACCATCGCGGTAGGCAGTCTAAGACCGCAGTGCAATCCTGCATTGGTTAACATTGGGCCCTATGGGTCCCAGGAGCCAATGACGATGTACGCCGGCGATGACGGTACGCACCGCTGCGAACGTGACTGCCATTTTCTCTCTGTTCACTCACTTGATACCTGATCTTCGACAGGAGAGGACCTACACTGCAAGTGCTGCTGTGACCTCGGTCTGGAAGCGATGATGGCTCATGTGTCTGGGGAAAGGGCTCCTGCCTTCACATCGGAGGAGTTGGACAAACTAGTGGATGGGCACCTCCCCCAGTACACGCTATTCTACGGTCCTCCAGACAAACAGGTGAGTGCACTGTGAGCATGCTGTATGGGCAATGCCTGTTTGGAGTGGTGTGGATGGAAGATACGGGGGAGATGAGGCCTGCATGATCGGATGGTGAGTGTATGTGCGTCAGGGCAAGGGTGGGAACTGGTGGGCAAAGAGTATGACGGTCTGGACGGTAAAAGTGTTAAAGTTTCCCCTGTACAATTCCTCTAGGTCAGTGCACACCAGAAGAAGGATATTTGGCGTGCCATCGCCAAGGACGTCCGGACCCTGGGGGTCCACCCCAGATGGAGCACCCACTGCCGTAAAAGATGGGAGGACCTTCGCTGCTGGAGCAAGAAGACGGCGGAGGCCCAGCTGGGGTTGGCCTCCCAACATAGGAGGGGTGCCCGTCGCACCATGACCCCCCTGATGTTCCGGATCCTGGCGGTGGCGTATCCGGAGTTGGATGGGCACTTGAGGGCATCACAGCAGCCACAAGGGGGTGAGTACACTCACATTCAGCTGACTCTGCGCGCATTGGAGGTGTCTGGGTGGGGGAGGAGGGCAGTGGGTTCCCATAGGCGAGCTTTGTAGGCAAGGACCCTTTGTGAGGCAGGCTAAGTGGCACCCCATCCCCATCAGTGGTAAGAGCCATCTACACCTAGTCGGGCCCCTGTGACTTCCATGTGTGCAGCAATCGGGCATAGGCCATGTACCCCATGTCCCTGTGATTAATTAGGGAACTCCAAGTGCCTGGCGCAGTGCAGAGGGCTGCTGTGTCTGTAGTGTCCGCCAACCGTAGGGGTATTGTATGCACTGAACATGACTTTCTTCCACCCACTTTTGTGATCTCCCTGTTCTTGTGTGCATTAGCATCATCAGGCGGAGGAGCTGTGCCACTGGAGCAGGAGGGAGCTGCATCCCACATGGCCCTGGAGGGCCAGACAACGGAGTCTGAATTCACCAGTGGGACGGAGGGCGAGGGGAACTCCACGGCTGGGACAGGAGCTGAAATCAGCAACACAATCTTCATCTGATGGGAGCTCCCTTGTGGTGGTGGGTCCCTCTGTGCTCACTGTATCTACAGGTACAGCCACCACCCCCCTACAAGCACCACCCTCACAGCAGCCCCTCAGCTTGTGTCCCATGACCGCTCACCCAGGAGGGTTGGCATCTCCTTCGCCCCAGGCACCTCAGGCCCTTCCCCAGTCAGCCCTGCTGCTCTCAGTGAGGAGGCTTTTGACCTCCTAAGATCCCTCACTGTTGGGCAGACTACCATTCTGAATGCCATCCATGGTGGAGAGAGGCATTTGCAACAGACAAATGCATACCTGGAGGGTATTCATTCTGGCCTGGCAGCCCAGCAGAGCATTTCAGGCTCTGGTCTCTGCACTGATGGCAGCCATTGTCCCCTCCAACTTCCTCGACCCAGACCCAATCCCGGGTTCCTCAGCCTATCCCAAGCACACCATCAGACCAGCATGCACACACCTCAACACACAAGGGTGGCTCTGGCAAACATAAGCACCACACATCCCACAAGCACTCACACAAGCATCACACCCATGCACACATACCGACATCCACTGCCTCCACTGTGTCCCCCTCCTCCACGTCTCCCTCTTCCCTCCCTGTCATGTCTCCACTCACACCTTCATGCACTACATCTTCAGCCACTACCTCCATCACCAGCACGCCCATCACCACACACCGCTCACGTGCACTCACCACCCCCCACCACCATGCACACATCCCCTGTGTCCTCTACCAGTGTGTCTGTGAGCCCTTCTCCCAAACTACACAAACGCAGTCACACACCCACCCAACAGCCATCCACCTCACGACAGCCTCCAGCCCATGCACCTTCACCCAAAGTCAGCAAACGAACACCTCCTACAACCACTACCTCTTCCTCCACTCCCAAACCGCCTCCATCTACCCGTCCCAGTGTGTCAAAAAAACTATTCCTCTTAAATGTTGACCTCTTCCCTACACCTCCCACCCGCCCGTCCACTTGGGCCCGCCTTTCTAGGTCCCAACCCAGCATCTCAGCCACCACATCACCGGGCACAGTGGTGCCAGCAATACCCGGTTTTTGGAGTGCTCCAAGCAACAGGGCTGCCAATGTCCCAAGGAGCGAGGCCAAAGACATTCCCCCACCTCCAAAACAGAAGAAGTTGCCCACATTCCGGAGGGAGAAGGTCAAAACACCTGCCACCAAGGGCTCAGCCAAGAAAAGTGAGGGGAGTGGCAAGACAGCTGTGCCAGCATCCAAGGAGGGGAAGGGCCTGAAGCAGGAAGGTAAGTCAACGTCACCGCCAAACTGCACAGTGGACAAGACCGCCAATGGCACCGCCACATGCACCGCCACATGCACCGCCGCCAAGGACACCGCCGCCAGCAGCCCAGATACAGAGCCCTTCAGCAGCACCGGGGTCAGTGAGCCAGCCACCAGCACCGCCATTACAGACACGGCCGCCAGCACCACGGTCAGTGAGCCAGCCACCAGCACCGCCATTGCAGACACCGCCGCCAGCACCGCGGTCAGTGAGCCAGACACCAGCACGGCAGTCAGTGTGCCAGCCACCAGCACAGCAGTCAGTGAGCCAGCCACCAGCACTGCTGCCACAATGATGCCGCAAACACCGGCGCCACAATGACCGCCGCAAGCACCACCGCTAATGACACCGCTGCCAGCCCCGCCAGCGGCTCCGCGACAACCTGAGCCAGTGGCACCACTGCAGACATGGCTGCCATCCCCAATGGTCATCCGTACATGGCTGGTGGTCAGTTCCAGGGGCCTGGCCAGCTTCCATGTTGCCCTACCGTCAGTGGAGTTTCACATCCACTACCTCAGTCCTTGGCAGGATGAAGCACTCTGGGCACAAAGCCCTCTCCAGAACCAAGGGAGAGATGCATCCACTACCTCTGCCCTTGGCAGGATGAGGCACTCTGGGCACAAACCCCCCTCCAGAACCAGTGGAGAGATACATCCACTACCTCAGTCCTTGGCAGGATGAAGAACTGCGCACAAAGCCCCCTCCGAGACCAGTAGAGAGATACATCCACTCCCTCAGTCCTTGGCAGGATGAAGCACTCTGGGTTCAAAGCCCCCTCCAGAACCAGTGGAGAGATACATCCACTACCTCAGTCCTTGGCAGGATGAAGCACTCTGGGCACAAAGCTCCCTCCAGAACCAATGGAGAGATACATCCACTACCTCTGTCCTTGGCAGGATGAAGCACTCTGGGCACAAAGCCCCATCCAGAACCAGTGGAGAGATACATCCACTACCTCAGTCCTTGGCAGGATGAAGCACTCTGGGCACAAATCCCCCTCCAGAACCAGTGGCGAATGACATCCATTACCTGAGTCCTTGGCAGGATGAAGCACTCTGGGCACAGAGCCCCCTCCAGAACCAGTGGAGATATACATCCACTACCTCTGTCCTTGGCAGGATGAAGCACTCTGGGCACAAAGCCCCCTCCCGAACCAGTGGAGACAGTTATTGACTTGAGAGACTGTTGCTTTGCACTCCCCAGGATAAAGCAATGGGCAACCCACCCACTGGAGAGACTTGAGAGACTGTGGCTTTGCACTCCCCAGGATAAAGCAGTGGGCAAACCACCCACTGGAGAGACTTGAGAGACTGTGGCTTTGCACTACCCAGGATAAAGCAGTGGGCAACCCACCCACTGGAGAGACTTGAGAGACTGTGGCTTTGCACTCCCCAGGATAAAGCAGTGGGCAAACCACCCACTGGAGAGACTTGAGAGACTGTGGCTTTGCACTCCCCAGGATACATCAATGGGCATGGAGCCCCCTCGTGGAGCTGGCATTGTGCACTCATCCGGCTGAGGTGCCCCCCTTCCCTTCCCCCTGAGGTGCCTGTTTATTTCGATCTGATGCCCCTGCAGTGTTCTCTCCGTTTCAATCTGGTATCTTATGTCGGCCTCGCCCATGCATTTTGGGCCCAGTGGTCCACGTACTATGTAGGTGCAATACCTGGAATTTAATTCTTGGTGTACATATTTGTTTATTGTGTATATAAATTTTTGACTAATGGATGTTTATTGATTACAATGGTTACCATAATTTCCTTTTGTCCTTGCGTTCTTCCAGGGAGGGGTGTAAATGTAATGTTTCAGCATGTATTGGTGTGTATGATGTTGTGGGTGAGGGTCGGGGTGGGGGTGTTGCGTGTTGCTTGTGTGTGTCGCTCTCTTTTCCCTCCCCCCTCCTCGGTGTCGTAGGTGCAGTACTCACTATGGTCGTCGCCGCCGTCGGTCGTGCTCCTGGTAGGGGAGCAGGATGACAATCGCAGGGAGTATTTGGAGTTCAGGCTCCATGGCATCCTGGTTCCTCGTGAAATGTGTAGAGGTGAGTGTTTTCCCTTCCAAGTCCTGTTTCCGCCGTGTTTTTGTTCGTGTTGAATCCGCCCCAGAAAAGGTGGCGGATTGGCCTGTCACAATAGTGTGGGCGGTACATTGTCTTCCGCCTGTCTGTTGGCGGTGACCGCCATGCTGTTTGTTTGTACCGCCATGGCTGTCGGAGTGTTAAAGTGGCTGTCTATGTTGGCAGTTTCCGCCACGGTCATAATTCCATTTTGTTTACTGCTGGCCTGTTGGTGGTTTTACCGCCGCTTTACCACCGACCGCCAGGGTTGTAATGAGGGACTAAGGGGGTCATTACAACATTGGCGGGCGGCGTTAACCGCCATGCAGCCGCCAATGCGGCCGCACTCCCGCGGTCCCCATTACAACATCCCCGCTGGGCCGGCGGGCGCAAACCTAGTTTACGCCCGCCGGCCCAGCGGGGATGCAGCCACAACATAGGAGCCGGCTCCTAATGGAGCCGGCGGTGTTGCGGCCGTGCGACGGGTCCCTGGACTCCCCTTACCGCCAGCCTCTTCCTGGCGGTGCAAACCGCCAGAAACAGGCTGGCGGTAGGGAAGTCATAAGGATTATCACCGCTGGGGCTAAAACGGCGGGAAACCGCCGGCCCCGGTGGTGCAACCGCGGCGCTACCGCCGGGGTCGAAATATGGGTCTCCGTACCGCCAGCCTGTTGCCGGTACGGACGCCACTTTAGCCCTGGCGGTCTCGGACCGCCAGGTTCGTAATGACCACCTAAATGTCTATAGACTTTTTTTTTTTTAAAGAGGAATTACATTCATTAAATTAATTCTATACATAGATTTTAATAATATTTATTACATTAATATTATAAACAGTATATTTTAGGTGTGATTTTAATACATTTCAAAAATAGATTTTAAAATATAATCTGTTTTTTCCTTTTGTTCTACATGGAAAAGAAACATATTCAATTAATGTATATGCATTTTAATATTTAACACTGAAATATTGTTATTATTGTTTATTGTTGGAAATGGCTCTCTCTGCAGGGTCACCCCCAAACCTTTTTTGCCAATTTCCCTCCACTTTTTGCTGAATTTGTTTTTGTTGGCCTTTGAATTCTGAGCACTTTACCACTGCTAATCGGTGCTAAAGAACATGTGCTGTCTTCCTAAAACATGGTGTGATTGGTATGTACCTAATTGGAATATTTAATTTACTTGTGAGTCCATAGTAAATTGTTCTACATGTGCTAAGGGTCTGTAAATTAAATCCTACTGGTGAGCCACCCACTTAAGTAACCCTTTAAACATTTCAGTCCTGCCACTGCAGAACCTGTGTGTGCAGTTTAAACTGCCATGTCGACTTGGCTTTTAAAACCCCTTGCCAAGCCTTAAACTCCCCTTTTATTACATGTAAACCACCCTAAGGCAGGCCCTAGGTGGCCCATAGGGCAGGGTGTGGTTTAATTGAAAGGTTGGACATGTACTTTTAAGTTTTATATGTTCCTAGTAGTGAAAAACTCTCAAATTAGTTTTTCACTACTGTGAGGCCTACCCCTTTCATAGGATAACAGTGGGAATTCCTTATTACATTGGATAAACTGGAATGCCTGATTGGGAAGGAGTAGATCTGTCATGTTTAGCACCTATAGAATTGTAATAATAAATCTTCTTTAGTGGTAAAGCTGGATTTAGTGTTACAATTTTGAAAATGCCACTTTTAGAAGTTGGCATTTACCTGCTCTTAGGTCTGTGTGCCTGTGGGCTTCTCCAATACACATCTGGGGTGGGGAGGGAGCTGGGTTGTGCATTCCCTCTAGGCAGCCTCACACAATGGGAGCTTATGTGTGACTTGATGGGCCATGATGGGCCATTAACCAGTTTGATGAGGGGTGGAGTTAAGCACAGCCCCACTTGCACCAGAATAGGCTGTGCCCTGTCTCCTCACAATAGCCCTAACAACCCTGTATTGTAACTCCAGCCTGCTTGAAGCCAAGGAAGGGGTGTCCCTGCACTTCAAAGCCACTGTCTAGAAGCTTCTCCCAGATTCCAGAATCAGCCAAAGTATAAATACTAGACTTCAAACACCATCATTTCAGTACACTTCTGAACCTGTGAAGAACTCTGCCAGGGGGAAGGACTGCGATGTTGCTACAAGGACTGTCACTCCGGGCTGCTGCTGCTCTGGAAGAAGTTTTTCTGCTGTTCTGCCCTGCTGCTTGCTGTCCTCTGCTCTGCTGGGGAAGGACTAGACCCATGTCACTGGAACCCCGAGTGACTCAGACTGGGATTTCAGCTTGGACAGGGTGCATTTCTCTGCCAAACAGAAACCCAATTTCTAACATTTATGTTTATTACTCCTTCTAACCTTTCACTGTACTTTACCATAAGGTAACATATAGACAGAAATCTCCACCTACATGTGACTTTTCAGGAAGTAACTTTATGCTCATAAATTGGGCTCCACCCCTGGCTTCAGGGGGCGGTGACATGCAAGGCACATGCATTCTCCTAATAGGGCAATGTTGTACGTGATTTAATGCCCTTAAGGCAGTACTATTGCATCAGACTTCATTTCCAATGTCCAGTCTCCCTTATTGCCACACTTTCAAGAATTCAGAACTCTAACATTCGACCTTTGATCTTTACAAATGTACTGGTGAACATTAGTCATTCTAAGAGCTCACTACATCAGATGGTTAATGGGTGCAGGGTGCAGCTCAACAGGTATTAAATATGCACTAAAGCCTTCCCAATGAAGGCTCATTTTGCGATATATTTGAGACTTACACAGACATTCTATGATAACTATCACTGAAAATATGCCCATTTCGATTTCACAAAGAATGTGCAGAGGACAAGCCTTTCTTGTTTAGGCATATCTGTCTTAGAACTTTACTTCGCACCCTACCCCAAATAGAAAAGGGTAGTCGCAAAACACAGAGATATCATGACGAAAATAAAACATGTATCCCGGTTTGCATTTCTTAAATAGCGAATTTTAAGAAATCCCTATTTTAGAAATGCAAAATGAGGTGTATCAAAACTGCAAGTCTGCAATAGTGATTTCTTAAAATTCGCAAACACAATTTGCAAGTTGCAAATAGTGATTCACAAAAACATTAGCGATTCGGTATTTGAAAATCACAAATTGAAAAATGGCAAGCCTGAACAGGCTGATGACATCACAACCAGGAAGTGAGTCAGCCCATGCTGTTTCCGGGAGCCACACCCACAGGAGCAGGCAAGGAGACACAGCCCAGCACCAGGGAGGCAGTTCTGTGATCCAGCCAGGACCAAACAGCAACATGGCCAATGATGGGAATGTGAAGGAGAAAGGAGACGGGAAGCGCAAGCTAAAATTCAGTGAGCAGGAATTGGAGGTGCTCATGGAAGAGGTGGTAAAGAACCACAACTAACTTTTTGGCAATAACTCACTCCAGGTACCTGAAAGTGAGAAGAGGAAACTGTGGACAGAAATCCAGACAAAGATTATGCGCAGTGGGTGTTGCGCAGCACTCTGTAGGGAGATACTCAAGCAATAGTACAACTTGCGTTCCCGTGCCAAGGAGAGGGTGGTCAGCAGGCTAAAGAAGGCAAGGAGCACCAGAGGAGGACCACCCACCCAGACACTGTCTACACCATTGGAAAACATGGTGGAGTCCACTCTGCTTCCTGAAGCTGTCAGTGATGTCATTGACATTGACACTTCAGGGACACCCAGCACCAGCAAAGGTAAGGGCAGTATTGATGTGTATCCCCATATGTGCTTGTACAAATGCCCCCTAGAAAATAGCTATTAGCTTGATGCATTGTGAGAAGTAGTCCATGCCACATCTTACATATAACGCAACAATTCCTTATGAAAGTGGTAGTCCAAACCCCTAAGGTGCTAATCCCACATATATAGCAAGTTAGTGTACAGCCACACAGAAAAACAACACAAACAACTCACTGTGATACGATGTTAGTGTACAGTCATTATTATTGTGCAGCATTTAGTGAAATATTCATAAATGACATGCTGCACATTGTCGTTGTAGATGTCCCGGGCCCTGACGCAGCAGAAGGTGGAAATGTGGGAGATGGCGAAACACAGCCACAGTCTGACTCAAACACCAGTGAGTCCTTTAGTATTGCACCAACTAGATGCAGGGCAAGGGTGTTACCTCTACCAGAGTATAACCTGGACTCAGCTGAAATACCAGATGAAGTGCCCACACCACTCCCAAAGACTACATCCACAGGAAGACAGCAGTCCCTGCCCCAGCGTGAGTCAACTCCCACCAGGAGGCGTCACAATGCAGGCAGACAGTGCACAGATGAAGGAGAGGGCCCATCAATTTTTGGCGGCCTTGAAGCTTCTATGTTGAAAGTGCAGCGCCTGCAATGAAAACACATGAGGTCAATGCACAGGCAGTTTGTGTCTCACAATGACAATTTGGGAATACTGCACAAGCAGTTGGATGCACTCAATGAAAACATGGGATCCATGCACAAGCAGTTGGAGTCTATGAATGAGGAACAGCAAACAGCAGCGGAAAACACAAAGGAGTTGACAAACACCATTAGGGAACTCTCCACTGAGATTCAGCAGGAGCATGTCAGCCACTGTAAGCGCCATCACCAATTTATGGGACGGTTTGATGGGTTCTGCAGATCAGCCAATCGGCTCACTAGCTCAACTGCCTTGATTTCACGACGTGCTGTGGGCATATAGGTGGAGATGGCACATTACACTCTGGATGTTGCACAGGGATTGGTACAAATAACCAATGTTCTGGATGCAATGCATACAGCACGCAGTGCTACAAATATCAAACTTGGTGGTGGGGATAGTGAGGAGCTCTCTAGCCTCTGCAGTCTTACAGCCCCTGTGATGGATGCTAGGTGTCACAGTACCAGACACAGTACTGTCTTGGAACCCACTACAAGAGGTGCCAGCGAGGCCTCTGAACACTCAAGTGGAGTGCGTGGGTGTAGGAAGTAATGGAGAGGGCTACAGGGGACTAATTTAACATGTAGCACTACAGTTATACTATGATGCTTATAGTGTGACACTGTTACTTGCACTTGTTTGCCTATAGTGCATAGCTATATCCTATTGACACATGTTACTTGAAGTAAAGGTAATAAAGATGCTAACTACAGAAATACATAAAAATGAAGTAGTGTTGTCATTACTTACATCAGAAATGGTTGTGCGTGATGTCAGTACGTCTTTGCCTGCCCTCTGCTGCACTGCTCCTGTCTACTGGGTGAAGGGGTGGTAAGGGATCACCATCCTCATCTGGCTCCGTGGGTTCCACAGGTATGCCCCTTGTTGTTGCAATGTTGTGCAACATAGCACATGTAGCCACAATTTTGCAGGTCTCTGGGCTGTACTGTAGTACACCTCCACTCTTATGAATGCACCTGAAGTGGCTCTTCAGCAGTCCGAAGGTTCTCTCCACCACACTGGGGGTTGCTCTGTGTGCAGCATTGTACCTCCTCTCGGCTGGCATTGCAGGGCTCAGGTAGGGCGTCGGTATATAGGTCCGCACTGCGTAAGCACTGTCTCCTGTAATTATAAGAGAGTAAAATGAGTACTTGTGATATCTGACGTCACATTTACATCAATGCAACATTGTCAACTATTGCATTACCCAGTAGATATCCTTTGCCAAACTCCCCAACTAGTATTCTTGTGTGAATTCTGCTGTGGTGAAAGATGTACGAGTCATGTGTGCTACCTGGGTATCTGGCCACGAGATCGGTTATGATGTTGGAGGCATTGCTAATCACTCCTATGTTCATGGAATGATGGTTCTTACAGTTCCGATGAACATACTCAGTGGCTGATGGTGGACAGATTGCTACATGTGTCCCATCGATGGCACCTATGACATGTGGGAATTGTGCAATCTGTTAAAAATTATATTTTGTCTGAAGTAATTCCTGTGGGGTGTTGGGGAATCTTCTGTGCTGTTGAATTTCGCTCAGCATGGCATTGAGAAATGCATTGAAAAATCATGAGACAGCACTCTGTGAGACCCCTCCTGCTGCTGCTATGACCCCTTGATAGCTCCCTGTGGCTAATAGGTACAGGAAGCATAATATCTGTACATGGGTGGGTATACTATTAGTCCTTTGTGTGGTGCGCTGCAGTAGGGGTTGTAGATCAGCTATCAGGTCAAGTATCATGGCTGAGCTAAACCTGTACTTCTCATACATTTCCTCCTCTGTCTGGTCAAAAAGGGTTATGCACACTTGGAAAATGCACTCCTGTCTCCTCCTCCCTCTCCTCACATCTGCCAGGATCCTCATCCTCCTCGCCATCACGTAGAGTGCAGCCATTGTGGAAAAGAGGCTGAGTCATTCTGGGCCTCTTTATATAGGTTGCACTTGGTTACCACCTGATTTCAATTTGTGGTAAACTGCATGTGCAAAAGGCCATTCTGTGAATATTCGCTATTTGCGAATTTTTGATGCATCGCATTGCGAAACGGAATTTGCGCGTCGCAATCTGAGTCTCGCAAATAGCGTCATGATTTTGCAGATCACTATCTGCGATTCGCAATTCTACTTTGCAATTTGTGTAACGCAGATAGCAATCATGTCGCTATTTGCAATATGCAGATTGCGACATGCAAAATCTTGTTGCAGTGACAAGGAGTCGCTATTTTAGCAATTCCTTATTTTCGCACTGCGAATGACTTTCATACATCATATTTGCCATTTTTGCATTCACAAACGGCCTATTATTGCGATTCACACAATTTGCAAATGCAAAAAAGTATGGTACATCTGGCCCTAAGCCAAATGTGAGGAAATCCATCCATGTTGCTATGTTGCACACTTTCTCTTTTTAAAATCTTTACAGATAATTAATTTTCAAACTGTACAGTGAAATGAGGTGTTAACAGGACCTTTTCATTTGTTTACTGTGGAGTTCCTCCTACTGTAGGCTGCCTTAATTCTGTTAGGGTGTTATCCTGTTACTTAAGCTTATCAAAATATTAATACCTTACAGAGTGGAAGCCAGTGGTATTAATGTAGAACATCTTGTTCTCCTGCAGAGGGTTCACGTGAGCAAAGCTTTCCCGTGTGACTTAACCCATTTCTGTCGGCTAGTCTATTGCATGTCTTATGTCCGTGCATTTTGTAAATGCAGGCAAGGTGAAAAACATATCAATTTTTTTTTTTTGCATGAAACACTCAAATCCGCAATCAGATTTGAGCTTATCTAATTATGAGACATTAGGGGAATACTGTGTGCCTAATATACAGGACGTGCCCTAGTTAGACATGTTTTAATTCTAAATAATTTATTTAGCCTCTAAACAGAAAAAACTGTTTCACCTCGTGTCTATTGATGGTATTTCTTAAATGGTCCGGTGACCCATGTTTCAAAAGAACCCCAGCAGAGGTCAGTAATAAGGAAAGAGAGATGCTCTAAGACCACAACTTAAGCACTTATTTCTCAACAGCGAGAGTCACACTGGATTATTTCCAAGTAGAGGGCTCTCAGCAGATCTACATTTGGCACGTCTCAGCAAGTGTTCCTGGGTTAGTGTAGGCTGATGATTTTGGAATTCTTTCAAAAAAGATTGGGCTGAACTAGGCGGTATTGGATGGAGCTGAGTGGCGAGGGACAGCAGCTTTTATTTTTTTATTTAAAAAATATGTATAATTTTATAAATGTAAAAAAAAATAAAGTGTATCTTTTAATATGCTATTAAAATATGATTACTCAATACAGAACAAAGAGATATAGGGGGTCATTCCGACCCTGGCGGTCCATGACCGCCAGGGCCGGGGACCACGGAAGCACCGCCAACAGTCTGGCGGTGCTTCCAGAGCCATTCTAACCGCGGCGGTAAATCCGCGGTCAGAACAGGGGATCCGGCGGTTTCCCACCGGATTTCCCCTGGCCCGGTGAATCCTCCATGGCGGCGCTGCTTGCAGCGCCGCCATGGGGATTCCGACCCCCTTCCCGCCAGCCTGTTTCTGGGGGTTAACACCGCCAGGAACAGGATGGCGGGAACGGGTGTTGTGGGGCCCCCTAACAGGGCCCCAGCAGGATTTTCACTGTCTGCTTTGCAGACAGTGAAAATCGCGACGGGTGCTACTGCACCCGTCGCAGTCCTGCAACACCGCCGGCTCCATTCGGAGCCGGCTTCTATGTTGCAGGGGCTTTCCCGCTGGGCCGGCGGGCGCCCTTTTGGCGGTCGCCCGCCGGCCCAGCGGGAAAGCCAGAATGGCATCCGCGGTCTTCTGACCGCGGAGCGGCCATTTGGCGGTGACCGCCATAATACTTTGCAACATCACATTAAATTGCAATTAGCAATCAAATATAAAGTGCAGTTTTTAGAGGAATTAAAAGGTTGCATAAGCAGTCAGTAAGAGAGCCCATCTCCTCCTTTATTTCTGGCTATCCAAATCCCTTTAAAGGAGAGAGAACTCTAATCTGCACAGCTATGCAAATTCCCTCCACCAAGTGCTTGCAGTGAGGGATGCCAACTGTAGCCATAATCAGGGTATAGCATGTCTTACAATACTTAATTTAAAGTAAAACAGCCCTAAATAATCTTTGGATCCCATAATATATTCATTCCCATTGTCCAATTTAAGTCACCAAACACATGTTTCCAGTTCTGGCTGCTTAATATTAGGATATTTTGCAAATATATAGGATGTTGTTGCATATATGCTATATGTTGGAAATGGGTTCTTTGGTTGGCAGTCAGGTTACCCCCTATCCATCGTGCGTTGTTTCTCCTTCTCCGGTCGGGTTGGCGTGTGTCGGTTTTCCTCTCCGCAGGAGAGCGATGCGTCGATCCGGGCAGGATTCGGGTCCAGGCAGGTGTTGCGTCATTTTTCCACGCCCAGCAAGGTGTTTGTCGAAAATACTGCCGCACGGTGTTAGCAAAACCGCGCTCTGTGGAATGCACAACACAAGTCCAGTCTTTGTCCCCTTTCACCAGGAAGAAACAGCAACTGCAGCATAGTTACACAAAGCACAGTCACAGGAAGGGCAGCACTTCTCCTCAGCTCTTCAGCTCTTCTCTAGGAAGAGGTTCCACTCGATGTCCCGAAGTGATCTTAAGTCTGTGGTTATGGGTGCCCTTCTTATACCCATTTTGGCCTTTGAAGTAGGCTTACTTCAAAGGAAAGTCTCTCTTGTTTGTGAAATCCTGCCTTGCCCAGGCCAGGCCGGAAAAACACACCAGGGGGTTGGAGACTGCTTTGTGTGAGGGCAGGCAAAGCCCTTTGAGGTGTGGGTGACCACTCCCCCCCTCCCTCCTAGCACAGATGGCTCATCAGGATATGCAGACTACACCCCAGCTACTTTGTGTCACTGTTTAGAGAGATGTGCAAACAGACCACTGTCAAACTGACCCATACAGGGAATCCACAAACAGGCAGAGTCACAAAATGGTTGAAGCAAGAAAATGCTCACTTTCTAAAAGTGGATATTACAGATGGGGATTTCAAGAAGATGGTGTGCTCACTATTGTGTCCTATGTGAAGTTATCTATAGAAGGTGCTCTCCTTGGTTGTTCCCCAAAACAACCTAAGTTAGAAAGCCACAAGGCTATCCTTCAATACATTTAACAATGGAAGCACTCAAGCCTTATACATAAAAGCATTAAGTTCACAAGTCCATTATTCCATTTGTGACGTTTATCCTCTTATTTATTTATTCTTATTTGGTAGCCACAGCCAAGCCAACACATGTTTCATCTGGGTACATATCTCCCCATAGACTTCTTCAGGGCTTCTCTCAGCTGTTAATGATGTATAATATATAGCCAATCAAGTACTCAAATAATTAATAAATCCCAAATGAACTTAGATAGCTTATTAAACAAATATATCCCATGATGTGTAATTTACTTTAACGTGGTGGAATTTCCTTATATGGTGTGTTCCCCTAGTTATCACTAGTAATCATTCTATCAGTTTAGATTATAGATAATCCCACGTGCACCAACGGGTGACTCACCCCGCACCAGAAAACACCAAATTGTATCCATCAAATTGGACCACAAATAAATAGAAATACTAATTTTACCTGACAAAAATGACTCCCTTTACCACTATGAAATGTAATCTAAATTGCATGATCTGTAAGAAACATCATGAAATAGGAAAAGATTTTAATGCTTTCTCCATTCTTGTTTACAAACAGTATTAGGAACTTTAAATTGTGCATGACCACTGATATACTCACACTATGAAGTTAAAATGTAATGTCCAGTGCTAATCCCAAAATCGATCTCCTTCCTTTCTCCATAGAGAGAAAGAGATGCGTTTTTGAATCATCAACCAAAGTAAGAAAAGTATTGTTTAGCTTTGCGCTAACACACCTTTTAAATACGAACTGACCTGTCTCATGAGAAAGCGTCACGTAAGGCGTCTTGCCGTCTTCGTTCTCTTAAAAATCACGAGTAGCCGAGTTGTTTCAGCAGGTAGCCACTCGCGAGTATGCGAAAGGGAACCAGAGTTACGAGTTCCCATATTTAAATTCTACCTTACATTAACATTGAAAACGGACTTCCCGTTTCACTTTCCAAAATAATCGCACTAGAAAGAGGACGACTATTTCTTCGGATACGTGTACTCTAATGCGTTGCAATAGCCATAAAAGTAAGACTCAAAACATTGTTCTCTTCCAAGAAATAAGACCCGAATTCTCCATTATTACACTCATATTAGTAATACCTAAAACATCTATTATGTAAATGTACATGGACTCATCTTACTTGCATTATTCATTTGCTCTGCAGTGAGATTTCGTTATGAAAAATAGAAAAAGACTAGTTACATAAAGAAAAATAAGTGTAATCTAATTACTATATAAGTATTATATAATTGGTCTCTGGTGTAGAGGCCTCACTCCTTCGTGCACGTGATTAACTATTATCTAAAATAACAATCATTTATTAATTTACTCAGTCCCCCAGAAAATGTTAAAGTTCGTAATCAGAATTCAAACCACGTTCAACTGCCATTAATCTGATAATCCAACATGATTCCCTCCTTCTTAGAGCAAGTTCTCTATTCCCTCCTCTTGGATCTACTTTAACATGGTCAAATCCCAAAAATTTGAATTCTTTCTGTGTTTCTTGCATGTCACAATCTCTCATATGTAACGCAATAGGAAATCTATCATCATTGTGTTTTATGGCTCTCTAATGTTCTCCAATCCTTATTTTTAGTTGGCGGATGGTGCTCCCTACATATATAGGCTTACATTTGCAAATCAACATATAAATAACATAACTCGTATTACAATTGATAAACGTATGTATTGGGTATCTTGTGTTGCCTATCATTCCGCCAAAATTTCTTTGTCCTTAGCATGCCCATCTACATACGTTACAACTGCCAAACTTAAAAAAACCTCTACGTTCTTGATTTAACCAACTGGTATTGGTATGTAAATCTGGATAGCCAGGACATAGTATATGACTAAGAGTCTTGCCTCTACGGTAGACAACCGCTGGCCTTTTACCAAGGTATTTCTTAAGAATTTCATCTTGCATTTAAATATGCCAATACTTTTTCATACTTTTCAGCAACAATATAGAACTATCAGCTCTATCTCAACTTTTGCAGCTCCACCTTCCTTGTGGCAAGCTTGGCAGAAGTCCTTGAGCTGGCCCACAGTATAAATCTCCAGGTTGGCCAGCTCAAAATCCATTTTTGTTGGGAGCAGATGTAGATCCTGCACTTAGAGACATGATTTTAGGGAAAAGAATTAAAAATGCCAATCAAGGTGAATTTTTTTTTTTTTAATGGTCTTGGATGTGGATGGGTAGTGTACACCAAGTTACTGTATGGCACTGCGCAAACACAAGCCCTATCCTCACCGCTGATCACCAGTTAGAAATTGGGTTTCTGGTTGGCAGCGGTATGCACCCTTTCCAAGCAGAAACCATAATCCTAATCAGGGTAAGTCAGACACACAATAAGTTAACCTGTGCTCACCCTTCGGTAGCTTGGCATAGAGCAGTCAGGCTGCACTTAAGAGGAACTGTGTAAAGTATTTATGGAACACTTCAGACAGTAATACAGTGAAAGCAACAAAACAAAAATCCACACCAGGTTAGACCAATAGAGCCTAATTTATATGACAAAACAAGACCAAAACGACCAAAATCCAATAAGTAGAAGTTGAGATATGAGTTTTTAAACAATAAATTAAACTGTATTGCTTAGTAGCAGAAAACGCCAACTGGGGCTATCTGGTGGAACTGGACCAGACCAAAGTCAAAAGTTCAGGCCAACCATGATGGAGCACAGGCCGGCTACAAGACCAACACAGGGCTGGCTGAGCAAAATTACCTTGGCACTTGAGATGCTTTAGTTCTTATTGGCACAGCAATTTTGACGCATCGGTTCTGATTCCACTGTACAGAAACCAGTGAAGCGATGCATTGGTGTTGATCTGGAGGATGAAGTCGATATTTCAATTCTGGTAGTGTAATGAAAGGGGCCACTTGTCACAATTAATGAGTTCCAGCACAAAGGGAAAACATCAAATTGTGAGAAGCAAAGGACACTCTATAATTACTTACAAATACTTTTCATATTTTAAGCAAGGACAACCAGAAATGCACCAAAATATACTCTGTATGGATATAATATTCTTTATTATTATTCATCCTCGATTTATTATACACACATATACAATTTATTATAAAAAGGGGAGGTCTGATATATGTATATGGACTACACTCATCCACCTTTCACCTCTACAATCACACAGGACGTTCTCTGGCCAACACATATAGGTCATAATATCTTGCAACAAAATTTGAAAAGTGATTATTCTTATTTAATCTCTATGTATTGAAGTATACTCATAATTATTCTAACACGATGTAATTTACCTACATGCAGTAGTCTTATATAAGCTAATTATTCTTTCTAGGGGGAATTGCAGCAGTCACATTGACACTCATTTCAGCGCAACAGCGCCTTCTTCAGGATGTCTACCAGTGACCTTTCTCTTTTTAATTAATAATTAGCAGTCAGCAATCCTTTCTGGATCTATTTCCAAAGCCACACAACAATCAAATTCTCATGTTTGCTTGAGAACAAGGGTGACCGGGAAATGGGGAGAGGATGCCATGACAGTAGAATGGCCTAGGGATCTATTTTATGTATTTCCAGTCCCCCTAATCACAAGGACATTAACTCAGTGGAAAGGGAGCAACAGAGAGACAATATTGATAGTAGCATTCTGGCCAAGGAGGTCTCAGTTGCTCCTATTCCAAAGGCTGTCAATCTGTCCAAGATTACAAATTCAAGAGACCCTTCCCTTCTATGTCCTTTGGTGCTGACAATGAAAGCTTATCATGTACAAAAGTAAACAATGGTCCATAGTAACACTTTATACAGAACAGGGGATCAAATTGTAATTGTATAAATCAAAAAATGAACAAACACTTTAAAAATTAATAGTGGCACAGTGAAAGTTAGTGTATTCGAGGTGATGCACTCATGTGATAAAATGTGGTCAGTGCGTGTATCTGCAAAGCAGGAATAGCACCTGTCAAGTAAATCCCATTTATATAATCAGCTATAGTTTGTGTTTATAATGGTCAATAATGTTTCAATCCCATTTTGGGTGGTCACTTAACAATCTTAGTATAGAGAAAATTAAAAAATGATAGATGAACTAAAAGAAACACCGGGCATTGCAGGTGGTAAGGTTCATCAGAAGAAGAGCAGGGTTGGCCTTAGGAATAAACAAGTCATCACTCCAAGTGGTGCACTACAATGGAAGCAAATTGTGTAAGACAGGACTTGCGCAATGAGTTACTGGAGGCTACAATCAGTCCAAATGATTAAGTGCGGTTAGCAGAAAAAGAAATTGCCATATGCTTAAAGTCAGTCTCACTGGTAGAGTACGTAGTAAAGGGACACCCAGCATGCTGCTCAGGACCAGCTCAGCTCAGTGCCAGTGGAGGGCATTACTTTTAGTGCATCTACTTTTTTCATGCAGGTTTGTGTGCTTTACAAATGTTTAAATAAATATCAGTTAATAATGCACATGGACACTACTATTTTTTCCACGTATGCAGCTGCTCCTGTGTGCCCTACTGCAAGCATCCCCACAGTGCACTTCTCTACCTAAAATCAAGATGACAGAAACTTTTTTCCCTAGAAGTGTAGTGGGGGAAAATAGCAAACCCTGCCTTTTGGTCTTTCAAAACCTGTTCTGGGGTCAGCTCCTCCCCACTGAGATTGGTGGCTTGCTGGCTAGCAGAACAATAGAAGGGGAAGGGCCAGGTGTGAGCTACATCTGACAATTTGATTTTACCAATTAATTGTATTTGTAATGTGTATCATAAAAGTCTAAGAAGTAACTTTTGACATGGTTCCTAGGCACAGATAACATTATTTACTGTTTCCAGTGTCTCCATCAATCAATAATTTTTTGTAAAGCACAATTACCCACCCGTGAGGGTCTCAAGGCGTGGGGGGAGGCAGCCAGCCTCATTCGAAGAGCCACGTCTTGAGGTTCTTCCTGAAGATGGTGAGCGATGGGCTTTGTCTGAGGTACATGGGGAGGTTGTTCCAACTCTTTGCTGCAAAGTAGGTGAAGGGCCTGACTCCGGCGGTGGTTTTGAGTATGCGTGGTATGGTGGCCAGTGCTTGCTGGGCAGAGTGGTGGGATCTGGCAGGGGTGTGGAAGGAGACAACGTATTCAGGTAGGCCGGTCCGATGTTGTGTATGGCTTTGTACATGTGGTTGAGTACCTTGAAGGTGATTCGGTTTTTCTATCGGGAGCCCTCAAATGCTGGGAGATATGTTCTTGGCGTAGAAGGTTGAGGACAATTCTGGCAGCAGTGTTCTGGATGAATTGCAGCTTTTTTATGTTTCTCGTCGTGGTGCCAGCGTAGAGAGCTTTACCGTAGTCAAGCTTGTTTGTGACTGAGGCGTGGGTGACTGTCCTGCGGTAGTCCTCTGGAATCAATTTAAAAAAATTTCAGAGATTGCGGGGATGTGCCAGCAGGAGGAGGTGATTGAGTTTACCTGGTGGGTTATAGATAGGGAGGAGTTGAGGATGATGCTTAGTCAGTGATGGCAGTGTGCTGAGAGATGTGGGCAACCAGGAGTGTTCCCACACTGAGTTGGCGTTTTCCAAGATGATGACCTCTGTCTTGTCAGAGTTGAGCTTGAGGCAGCTTTCTCTCATCCAGGTCGTGACGGCTTCCATTCCCGCGTGGAAATTCCTTTTGGCCGTGTCCAGGTCTTCAGTGAGGGAAATTATGAGTTGTGTGTCATCAGTGTATGACACAATGCTCATTCTGTGGCTTCTGATGATGGCTGCAAGTGGGGTCATGTATATGTTGAAAAGAGTTGGACTCAGAGAGGATCCTGGGGGAAATCCGCAGCTGACTCCTGTGGGTTTAGATGTATAGGGAGGGAGCCTGACCCTCTGAGTTCTTCTAGATGGGAAGGAGTGAATCCATTTCATGACTGTTCCAGTGCTATCATGTGGAACAGCTAAGCCTGCTACACTGAAAACAGTTTTAGGCCTTTGAACTGGAAGGGCATGCTTTACTTTAAACCTTTACCCTTCCTTATGGACACTATATGGGTAACATACCAATATTTAAAATGAGGTTTGAGGCCTGTCAAAAGGTGTTATTTTCACTGGTTGAATTTGCAGTTTAAACTTACAGAGTCTTCTACTGGTAGTCGCCTACAGTTATGTTTTATATTGTCACTTTGGTGGTGACACAAAATATACTACAGTCTACTAGTGGCATTTAACTGATTTAACTGACAGGCCCTGTGTACACTTGGTACAATATGCTAAGGACTTATAGGTATGTCAAATATGGCAATAAGGAGTGTAGCCAAATTCAACATGTTTTAGGGGTCAGAGCACTGGGGCTTGTAAGCAGAGTCCCAGCACACAGCATCAAAAACCCAGCAGCATCAGTCCAAAGAGATGAGTCATTATGCCAAAAAGAGGCATTTTCCTACACTTGGCATCAGAGTGCCCCTCGTTTAACATGAGCAACATGGATCCACTATTAAAAGGCAGCATGTGTTCTCTTTAAAGGGCAAGTGAAGACCTGTACTGATAGACAACATGTTCATGTCCTTGTTGCTCTCATTCCTCTTGTTAAATGGCAAGAGGTTTAAGTTTAAGAGCTGCTTTCTCTACCTCTAGGTTCCTCTTCAACCTTAGATGATCGGTCTCCTGCTTGACTAAATCAAGGGAGAGCGAATGGTTTCATCCCAGAGGAAAAGCACAAGTCTCAGTGCATAGATGGCAAAGAATGAGGGCAGCAGGCATTCCTGTAAGTTATCAGGGGTTTGAAGTGTTCTTTTTAAGAACCTCCTACAGCTCAATACATATCACAGAAGGATCCTCAAGGTTTCTGCAGGACCAAGGTCACCTGATGCTGCACAATCCAGTGCAGGGAGAGGTTAGTCAGGCTACTGGTGCAAAATACTCATTCTCAAACAGACTCACTGGTCTTTTATTTGCCTTTTTGGTCAGAGAACCTCTTCCTCAAAGGCATTCCAATGTCTGAACACCACAGACTAGGGATGCATTCTCCACACACTTTCCCACAAACCCTGGAGGATCCTGGGAAATTTTTCATTCCACGTGTTTCAGGAATAAGTACCCTCTGGCACTTATTTCAGAGACATCCAAGTGCTTTTAGTTCATCTTCACTATGACTCTATTGCCAGTTAAGCCTGATATCTTCTGAATTAAGAAGCCATAATGCTGATTTGTAGGTATTTTCTTCTTGGAACATCACAGACAAACATTACTGCATGAATGTATATATCTACATGTCCTGCTTCCTTTTTAATTGGTTCATTTATAATTAAACACAATAAACAGAGGTACCAGTGGTGGCTGCTGGCAATCAAAAGTGGAGAGGCAGAAGATGGCAGCAGAGGGGACCACTTACCTGCTTCATGAGTCTCGGCTCCAGCCATCTCAGTACTATTTACCCTACCTGCGGTCACTGGGGCACAAAAGCACAGGCTCCCAATCCAGAGGCTGTTTTCATTCTATATCAAGCATGATGGCAACGCCGGGATTGGCCTGAGTGGCTGGTCTGATGCTCGCTCAGGCACAGGGAGCCTGTGCCATTTGCCCAACCTGGCGCTGTGACACAGCTGGGCTGGAGAAATGTAAGTCCTCATGTTGATTTGACCATCCTAAGATGGCTGATCAAACCAACATATGCACTTTACAGTGTCCACCACTCCTCCTCCTTATGGTCCAGCCCCGCCATATCTGTCAGAGAGACAGTGGCTCTCAGAGAGGCTGTATGAAATAAAATTATAACATTATTTTCTTATCATTTTCTTTGTCACTGCCTGACTCTGAGCAGAGGACGATTCTCCTCCGCTATTATGTAGAAGCCGCTCCTGAGAGGTACATAGTCCATTACTATTAAATGCACAATGAGAAAACTGCATTATCTGACAAACTCAAAGATTATCATAATGCTGATATAATGTTTTCATTTATGGCCCACCCACTCCTTATATGTACACTGCCCCACCCATCGAACGTAAGGATCAGACAATCAAGGATGCACCCTAAAGACACATAAATTCAAATAGAACCCAGCATACCCTATAAAAGCACCAGCAAAAAAGCTAATATCAACCGTTCATCAACAAATTCAGATTCATGTTATTACCACAAACTCACAGAGGCATTATAAATATTTTGCTGTGTCTGCAATTATGAGGGTCTCCTGAGGGAGTTGAAGTAGTTACTGGGTATGGCAAATACCTGCTATTCCTAGTTTTAACTCAGTAATGGGACACGAGGCAGAATCCACTGCTTACTGATCAGAATTCAGCATGTTCCAGCTGTTACTAGATGCACCCCCATCCCACCACCACACATGAGTAAAGTTCAGCGATTTTGAGCTACTGAAATAACCTGGCGAAAATTGTGAGAAAGTACTGTTTATCACACTCTCTATTTAACCCATGCAGTAAACTCCTCAGGGGTCATAATTGAAATCCCTGTGCAAACAAAAATGTGTTAAGGCATCAATATTTAACCTCAACCCCTGAATAGGGGAATGTACACTTGCCATGTGCAGGTTGTAGACCAAAACTTGCTATAAACTTTCCTTCAGAAAACATGAAAACCTCACATTAAAATTAAATCCTCGGCGGATTGCTCTATTTTGCAGAGGCAAAATAGAACAATCCACCGTTGTAAAGGTTAAGAGGCAAATCTTCACATTGCACATAACCTTCTTCTCCTGAACCTTCACCTTTGTTCCAAATGAAGGACATACTCTTTAATCAAACTCAATGCTGCAGCACAGAAAACAATCATTTCTGCGCCATCCAACAGCAATTAGATACGACCTCGGCTATTTATCAACTGATTAATTGTACCTTTTTTCTTGGAAAATAATGAATACTTCTTTTAAACGTGAACATACTGCTAGTGGGATGTTTTATTCATCTATATCCATCTTTGCCGTGTGGTTTCAGGTAAAAGGTATTTTTTCCTTTTTTCATTTTTAGTGAACTTGAAACACACTTGCATAAAAGATAGTATAAGCTTATCTGTCATGATTTGATTGAAGTTGTATGTATTTATCATTTACATTTTGAATCAAATTTATGTTGTTTGTTCTTTTTAGGTCTGCATTGCACTTTTGGTTGTAGGTGAATGGTTGCATCTTTTCCATATATCTCATATTAATCAGAAAACTTTGTGGCCAGATTTATCATACTTTCACTCAAAGCATCAAGTCACCTTGTTTTGCTACATAAAAGGGAGAGTGCAGTAATGCACCATATTTAACAGTATATGGCACATTCCTGCTCTCTCCTGCACTGGTGCACTTTTGGCTGCCTAGCGCCAACACTGGCACCCTTGCCCCAGGGTTCCTGCGATGTAGGCAGGATTAGTTTTGTGCAGGAAGATGCCCTTAAAGGCATTGTTCTCTTTCTAAGTGTGATGCAGAATGCAGCACACATACAAAGAGGAAAAAACTATGAGAAATAAACATATTTCTCCTCGGTAAGCCTCTCCTGGGAAGAGGTGGAATTTTGATGCATTCCCAGGTGTACCTGTCTTGATAAATCTGCGAATGCGTGAAAATCCATGGTTGGATGCGTGGGAACACACAAGCTCCACTCATGGAATGACTTCCCAAAGTGGCCTTGTGTTGCCTGGTAAAGCTGACTGATTAATTGTAGAGAAAGACTGACAGTTGGATGGAAAATGTAGATTTTTCAAGTAATTTATGATGGAAAGTCTTCATTTTATTGAAGACAGGGAGGCGAGTATTATGCTTTCTTTTCCTGCTTTATTTTGACAGCAGCCAAGAAAAAAACACCAATCCCAAAGGTTTGCGTAACAGGCAACCAATGGGGAACGAGAGTAATAAACTGACCAATCACAACACTATACACCATAAGATATACCAATCCTGACTGCAGGCAGCCCTCTTTTCAGCTGCGAGATAGTCAAGAGAATGATTTGAATAAAGGTAAAATACAACAAATTAAACATATTGCCAGAAGAAATGCAAATAAGTCTTGAACTCTGTCCAGGGTAGTCGAGGAGAAACACTTGACAGGATGGTGAATCGAGGAATCCAGCTTCGATGATGATTGGACTGAAGGCATAGTTTGAGTAGAAACTGCATCCGATGATTTAGTTTGGAGTAGACGCTGGTGCGTTGGTAGCGACTAAAGGGTGGGAAAATAGAACAACATTAATATAGTAAGCGGTGGGATAATACTCGCCTCCGTATCTTTAATAAAATTAAGACTTTCCATCATAAATTACTAGGAAAATCTCCATTTTATGACAAGACCGGAGGCTCCTATTATGCTTGTTTAAAGCATGTTAATTACTACAGAAGTTGCTGTATCAATGGGTTTACAATAAAAAGTGTGAAAAATAAAATCTTTTGACCAATCTGACGATCTCAGAATATCTTCCAAACGAGATCCAGCCCAAAAGGCTTTAGACGCCATAGCCCCTCTAGCAGAATGGGCTCCAAATTTTGATGTATCGATGCCCGCTAGTGACATTACCCATTTAACCCAACGAGCTAAGGTAGGGGAAGATACAGGTTTATAAGGTTTTCTGAAGGAAATGAAAAGTTGAGAGGCAAAAGATGTTCTAAGATCAGCAGTCTTTTGTTCATAAACCTTTAAACAATTTCCCACGCATAGTTTCGGGTAATTGGGGAAGAATGGATAGAAAACAGAAGTAATATTGGTTTTAGTACGACGAGACACATTGAACAGTACACCTGAAGGAGTAAAGTGACGAGCCGAAATATCTAAGGCTTTGACATCGGACAAACGTTTGATAGAAACTAGACAAAGAAACATTGTTAGTTTAGTGGAAAGCATCTTCAAAGGCAATAAGTTATTATCCTGCCAGGATAGGAACATTTGTAAGACGAGATTTACATCCCATAGAGCGGTATATTTGGGAAGGGGAGGGTTGGAGAATTTTACTCCTTTCAAAAGACGACAGATGATAGGATGTTCTCCTACGGGTTTCTCGTTTATAAAAGGATGATGTAAGGAGATAGCTGACCTATATAAGTTAATGGTTCTGTAAGATTTGCCAGCACTAGCCTGAGAGGCAAGGAAGTTAGCTATCAGACTGAGATCTGCTGAAAGGGGATCACATGCTTTTCCCAGACACCAGCTAGACCAGATGGACCAAGCTGATTTGTAAGCCTTGGAAGTGCCTGGAGCCCAGAAATTGTTGATGTAGGTTGAAGACTTGAGTGAAATTCCTGGATAAGATGAGGAAGACCTGAAACTTTCCAGGCAGATAGGAGAAGGGATTGGCTGAGAATGAGATCGTGAGGGAGACCTTGTGGATTGAGAAGGAGAGAAGGGAAGGAGGGCAGGAGTATTGGGAAGTCGATTGATAATTCGAGAAGGGGGGGATACCACACTTGAGATTGCCACAACGGAACAATTAGAACTACTGTGGCTTTTTGACGATGAAGATGAGCGAGTACTCTGTTTATCATGATGAAAGGAGGAAAGGCATAGTTTATTGCGTGGGGCCACTGTTGAAGAAATGCATCGGTCGCTAAAGCTTGAGGATCGGGTCTCCAGCTGAAGAAATGAGGAAGTTGAGTATTCAGACGGGATGCGAAGAGATCTATATGAAAGGGACCCTGTAGTATGTCATGAGAATGTATATGTTTGGTATAGTCTGTCTTCCCCTCCAACTGTGATCATCTTTGTCCTTTCTGGACTGAGGTGTTCCAGAGAGATGACAGTTGGAGAGGTGAAGGCTGGATGAAGTCTGGATCTACTGTGGATGAAGTTTTCTTTCTCTGAGGATTTATCAATAAACCATTATTCAAGTAAAACATCTTCTTTGGATGTCTTGGAGTGTGGGAAGCTTACTTCACTTTTGGCGACGACTGGGTTTTCCGAACCTACTTCGACTTTGAAAGAGACTTCAACACAGACTTAGTTTATGAGACTGAAGGTATTTTAATTCTTGAGTTATTCTTTGATGAACATTTTTGAAAGGAAACCTTTTTGTTTCCATTTATTTTTATTCCCTTTTTATTTCGTACCAAGTTTTTTTTAAGGTACGGTATACAAGCGCAGTGTTCAAAGCTTGTTGTTTCCTAGCAACACTTCCGCGTGCTAGGAAACATTGACGCAGCTTTCGCCACGTTCTAGGATCAGCACGTGCCGCATCTAAGCAACGCGCTCGCGTGCTTAGCAACAAGGGAACTATTCCTGTCTTCTAGCTCAGCTGTCTCGTACCAGGAAACATAAAACACGGCCGTGGCAAGCTCTAGTAGTAACGTGAAGCATCTAAGCATATAACCAAATATTTTTGCAGCTGAATGAAAACTTTTGAACACTTGTGGAGATATTTTACACATCATTCTTTCCTAACTCTGATGTGCACAGAGGATTAATAAGGATTATAAGGATTTTTCCAAGATTTACAAGCAACATATTTAACGCTTTCTAAAACGATTTCTGTCTATCTCTTCCATTTCTCTTGTGCATACATGGAGTATGTACATAAAGTGTAAAAATGTACATAAAGTAGTAAATTTCTTCATCTTTATTTTTAAAAGACAATTCATACAAAATGCAGAACATCACGCCTCCTCAGTTTTTTCTTACATTACCTGGTGAGCCACCTATTGCTTGGAACAAATGGAAGAAAGTCTTTCTCACCTACATTAGGGTTTGTGGGAGTAACCTATCTGCAGACAGAAAAGCGTCACTTCTTTAACACTGTTTAGGAGCCGAAGGTCAGGAAATTTTGGAATCTCTACCTTCTATTGAATCCCCAGATGGTGCTGATGGGGATGCGTCTTTGAATGAATTTGAAATAATTTTGCTAAAACTTGATAGACACTATTTACCTAAAGTGTCCATAATTCTTCAAAGATACTACTTTGGCAAATGTAAACAAAGTGACTCTGAAACTGTGGAGGATTTTGTTACAAACTTACGTAAGTTAGCCAGCCAATGCAAATTTGGTACAAGTGTGGAAGAGCGCATCCGTGATTAGTTTATGCTTGAATGTAAAAACGATAAGATCAGAGTAGCACTGTGGTCAAAAAGTGAACCAACCTTGGATGAAGTGTTGCTCATCGCAAAACAAATTAAGCACTCGGAGTTATGCATCGAGAACTTAAGAAAATCCAAGCATGAATCTAAAACTGTTCAGCTGGTGGAAACAAAAGTTAAATTTAAGACTGCTACCGTAGCAAAATCTAAATTGTTATGTTTTAGGTGCAATTCGTCTTCTCATTTAGCTAATAGTAAGGATTGTCCTGCAATTACTGTTGTTTGCAATAAGTGTGGGAGGAAAGGGCATTTTGCAAAATGTTGCAGATCTCTTGGGAAAGTGAAAGCTAAGGTGAATGAAATTGTGTGTGACAGTGATGATGACAAAGATCACGATTTCATTCTTCAGGTGATTAATGATGTAAATTGTGTAAATCATATTCGTTGTGAGTATCCGGCTGACAAGGTGGATGTAGAGGGTATCAATATTTCCATGATGATAGACTCTGGAGCCAAGTTAACTTTAGTTTCTCAATCAGACTACTTCAAATACTTTTGTGGTAAAGTAACATTGCTTGAACCTGATGTTACACCATATAGTTATGGTGGAAAACCAATTGAATTGAAGGTTTTTTTTAATGCGTCTATCAATTTCAAAGGTAACAAGATTAATGGTAAGGTATATGTCCCTGTGGTAGGAGATACCATCCTAAGTTGGCCACATCAAAAGCTGTTGGGCATAATTTTGAATCCAAATGCTGAACCACAGGTACAAATACAGAAAGTCAATAATTTTGAAGATGAACTTGTGAGTGAGTTTGGTGATGTTTTTAGCGACAAAATTGGGTGTGTTAAGGGCTACAAACATCTGATAATATTGAAGGAGAATGCTTCACCTATAGCATGCAAAGTTAGGAATATTCCTTTTAGTTTAAGAGATAAGGTCAAACAGGAACTTCAGAGACTGTTGTCAGAGGGAATAATTACTGAGGTAGAAGCTTCTCCATGGATTGCACCCATTGTTGTTGCCACGAAGGGCTCGGGTGACATCAGGCTCTGTGGACTTGCGCAATTTGAATAAAGTGGTAGTTGAAGATAAGTTTCCTTTGCCCAATATTGCTGAAATGGTTGGGTCATTGGGCAATGCTAAATATTTCACAACTTTAGATCTCAGTTCCGCTTACCACCAAGTGCCATTGTGTGATGAGTCTAAATTGTTGACTTCATTCATCACTCCATTTGGTGTTTATAAATTGAACCGCATGCCTTTTGGTCTTTGCTCTGCCGCCTCCGTGTTTCAGAGACTCATGAATGAGATTTTGGGTGGTATGACTTGTGTTAAGTTTTTTCAGGATGATGTTCTCATCTTCACTGACACACTTGAACGACATGTCCAGTGTGTTAGGAAGGTTTTGAAGACTTTCCAACTGAAAGGCATCACTCTTAAGGAAACCAAATGCAAGTTTTTTAAATCTGACATTACCTACTTAGGTCATGTCATTTCGGGCGATGGAGTAAAACCTAAAGGGGATTTAGTGAAGGCTATTGTTGATTTGTCTGCTCCTGTGATAAAAGAGGATGTGCAGGTATTTTTAGGCATGGCAGAGTTTTATTCGAAGTTTGTACCAAATTTTGCTAAGAGAAGTTCGTCGATCAGGAATTTGCTCAGGAAAGGGGTAGAGTTTGACTGGTCTACCAAATGCCAAGAAGAATTTGATGATTTAAAAAAGGCCTTATCCTCTGCCCAAGCCCTAAGTAGCTTTCAACCAGGTTTACCCTGCTTTGTTGCTACTGATGCTTCAGAAAGAGGTCTTGGGTGTGTGTTGAAACAGCTGAAAAAGGGTGAGTTTAATAATATTGTCTTTGCATCCAGAAGTTTGCGTGGGGCAGAGAGTAAATATTCTACTATTGAAAAGGAAGCTTTGGCTATATACTGGGCAGTTACAAAATGTAAGCAGTTTTTGTGGGGAACATTTTTCAAAGTGCAGACCGATCATAAGCCTTTGCGTGAGGTTTTTGAGAAGAAAGGTTTAGACAACATTTCCTCTCGCATATGCAAATGGGTAGTAGGTCTTCAAGATTTTCATTTTGTGGTGAAGTATTTACCAGGGTGTGTGAATAAGACTGCTGACTGTTTGTCTAGATTGACAGGAAAGGATTACATTGAAGATGAAAATGACTCTTCATGGTGGGTCGATGATGAAGTTAAGATTTGTGTGGTTACCGAGGGTTGCATTTCTAAGGAGGAATGGCTGCAGGAGACTGAGAATGATGAGGAGATGTGTGAAATCAAAAGGATTCTCAATTCTGGTATGGCTCCTGGCAATGGTGAGAATATTCGGTTGCAGTTTAAGAAAGTCTGGAATGAAATGTCTGTTCATGGGGGAGTGATAATGAGAGGAAGTAAGTTAATACCACCCTCGTGTTTACGAAATCGCTTAATGGATCTTGCTCATGGAGGGCATCATGGTATTTGTAAGACTAAAGAGAGGATGAGAAGTGCTTATTGGTGGCCTGGCATGGATTTATCTATAGAAAGAATGATTTGTGATTGTGTAGAGTGTAAGTTAGCGGACAAGTCCATGAAACTTAGGACTCATCCTATGATGTTGAAGGAGGTTCCCAAAGAAGTGTGGGATGAAGTTTCCGTTGACATCATGGGTCCTATCAACTCAGGAAGTTCTCCTAAATATGTTCTGGTTGTCATGGATGTATTGTCACGCTGGCCTGAAGTATTAATTACCTCAGAAATAACATCTATGACTGTTGTGAATTTTTTGTCAGAAATATTTGGGAGGGAAGGAAATCCTAAATGTATATTAACGGACAATGGAGTTCAATTCACCTCTAAATTAATGTGTGAATTCCTAGCTTCAAGAGGAATTGTTAAAAAGAAATGTGCTTTATATCATCCAGAATCCAATGGCATGGTAGAACGGTTTAACAGGACTCTGAAAGAAACCATCCAATTGGCGAAACAGATTGGTAATGAGTGGGAAAAAATTATAAAGGATTGTGTTGAGGAATATAGATTTACTCCTCACACTAGCACAAATGCATCTCCTTTTTCTATGTTCAGAAAGAGAATTCCTCACACTAAGATGTGTCCTCCGTGGGTCAATTTTTATGTAAAGGAACAATTTGACTATGATAAGTGTAAGAAGTTGGCATTAAAGAAAGAATTAGATTGTCAAAATAAGAGGAAAAAAATTAATGACACAAGAAAATCTGTAAAGGAATTGCATGTGAGTGTAGGTGACTGTGTCAAGATTAAATTACCTGGAAAATTTAGGGCAGGTCAATCTCATTACAGTAAAGTTTTTAAGGTCGTCAAAGTTTTCAAGGGGGCTATAAAGGTTGATGATGGTCGAATATGGAATCTTAATAGAGTTGTAAAAATTGGGTGATTGTATCATTCTCAAATTGTTTTAGTGTTTTGTTTTGTTTGGTGGGAGGGGAGGTAGTGTAGTATGTCATGAGAATGTATATGTTTGGTATAGTCCGTCTTCCCCTCCAACTGTGATCATCTTTGTCCTTTCTGGACTGAGTGTTCCAGAGAGATGACAGTTGGAGAGGTGAAGGCTGGATGAAGTCTGGATCTACTGTGGATGGAGTTTTCTTTCTCTGAGGATTTATCAATAAACCATTATTCAAGTAAAACATCTTCTTTGGATGTCATGGAGTGTGGGAAGCTTACTTCAGACCCCATTTGCGATGAAGAGAGTTGAAGACCGAAGAGTGAAGTTTCCAGTCGCTGGAGTCAGAAAGATGACGCAAATACCAGTCTGCTACTGAATTGAGCGAACCTGGCACGTATTCTGCTCGAACTGAAATTTTTCAGTGGAGGCAGAATTCCCAGAAATTTTGGGCTAGTTCGGCTAGGGGTTTGGATTTGGTACTGCCTAGATGATTGATAGATTTGACTGCCGTGAGGTTGTCCATACGCAGTAGTACGGAACAATGGACAATGGTGAAGCTTCTGATTGCAAAGGAGCCTGCAAGCATCTCTAAATAGTTGATGTGCAATGAAGACTCCTGAAGAGACCATGTGCCTCCAGTCGATATTTGACCACACCTTGCGCCCCAACCTGTTAGACTTGCATCGGATTCTAAGACAAGATCTGGGGCTGGGGCAAAGATGGTCCTGCCATGCCAGGCTTCTAGATGATGGAGCCACCATTGAAGTTCTGTACGGGATTCGAGATCGAGGGGGATGAAATATGAATAAGCAAGACCTTTGCGCAGGTGATGAATTTTTAACCTCTGAAGGGCCCGATAGTGAAGAGGGCCTGGAAATATTGCCTGAATCGAGAAGGAAAGAAGACCTACAATCCTTGCAAGAGACCTTAGGGAGAGAGAAGTCTGCTGTAAAGATAGGGTTATCTCTGATTTGATAGCTTTTATTTTTGAATCCAGAAGTTGTAGAAGGCCTAGGGAGGAATTTACTAGAAAACCTAGGAATTCCATGGTCTGTGACGGAGTAAATATCGATTTCTCATTGTTGATTATAAAACCTAGATCTGAAAGGAGGGATATAGTGTAGGACAGTTGAGACCGAAGAATGGCGATGTCTTGATGCATAAGAAGGATGTTGTCTAGATAGATTATCATTCTGAAACCTTGAGACCGGAGAAGAGCTACGATAGGTTTCATTAACTTAGTGAAACACCAAGGGGCCGAAGAAAGCCCGAAGGGCAGGCAAGTAAATTGATAGCTTTGATGTTGCCAATGAAACTGCAGAAACTTTCTGTGAGAATAATGAATAGGTACTGTTAAGTATGCATCTTGAAGGTCCAGGCGGACCATCCAGTCGTTCAGGAGAAGCGAGTCTCTTAGATGAAGAATTGTTTCCATCTTGAAATGTCGATAAACGACAAATTGATTGAATTGTCTGAGGTTGATGACTGGTCTGATCTTTTTGTTTTTCCGGATTACTAAAAACAGGGGGCTTATAAAACTGGATGGAAGAGGACGAGCTGGTTGAATAGTTTGTTTTCAAAGTAGATCTTGAATCTCGGTAGAAATGAGATTTGACATCTCTTCTGCAAAGAAGAGAGGAGGAAGTGGAGAAGGTTGGAAGGGAGTCTCGTAAAATTCTATTAAGTAGCCTTTGACTGTGTTGAGAACCCAAGGGTCTGAGGTAATCTCTTTCCATTTGTGAAGAAAAAACGTTAGATGACCCCCTACAGAAAGATGGCCAGAAGATTGGCTTACCTGAATTGTTATATGACTTGCGTTGGTTCCTGCCTCTGAACCCTCCTGAACGCTGGGGGTAGAATTACAGCTGAAAAATCTTGTTGCTGGTAATTGTAAGACCCTCTGAAGCCTTGATTCCTGAAGGACCGGCCGGTGGAGCGGCCTCTTCCTCTACCGGCCCTGGCAAAAACCCGTGTGTTGAAAACCTTTTTGAGAGACTGCTGTGCTTTGTCCAGAGAGGCAAAACTGGTGACGTATTTACTCAACTCTTTAATAAAAGAGTCCCCAAAAAGCAAGCCATCAGCTTTAGATCCTGGATCCATAGCTGCCAGATTCGCTAGCTTAGAATCTAGCTTGAGTAAAAGTCCTTTTCGACGTTCATGCGTCATAGCTGAGTTTGCGTTACCTAGCAAGCAGAAGGATCTCTGAATCCAGAGGGACAGTTCCTCAGGATCTATAGATTCATCTTTAATTCTTGCGGATTCTGCCAAGTCAAAGATGCGGGTTAAGGGACTGACCAAATCAATAACTTTATCCTGGCAGAGGGCCCAAGCTCGGTCTACCCCTTTGCGGGGATCTTTCCCAAATTTAGAGAAAATTTAGAGAAAAAGCTAAGTAGTGACGGATCTATAGAAGGAGTTGCAGTAATGTGTAGGGGAAGTGAGGGCCTGGGGCACTCGGAACGTAATTTGGCCTGTACTTGTTTATCTAAGGGAAGACGTAGTTTTGCTAAAATATAATTAGCAACGTGCTCCGAAGGTAGCCATTCAGTGGAATCGGGGTGGTGAATTAAACCAGGATCAAACATGGGATTGCCCTCCGAATCTAGCAGGGGGGAGTGTGCTTGGTCAGCAGATGCTGGTTTTGTCTTTTTGGGAGGAGGAGGCCCAATCCAAAAATCAGAGGTGTTAGTATCCTTCTTGTCTGTATTAGAATCAATGTCATCCCCATCATCATCTGTGTCTCTAATGTCCTCAAACACGATCTTATGGTTCTTAGATAAGTTTTTTGTTTTAGCTTTACTTTTCATACCCATAGACTTATTCCCCTCCGTAATAGGAGGCCTGTGAGGAGCTTCGCCCTCTATCCTGAGTGAGTTTGACTCACAATCAGTTAGCGCAGAAACTGCATTTGCCTGATTAGAAGTAGAAGCCTCCGAGGTTTTGCGCTTTCTGCTTTCCCCCGCAGAATGGGCCAAATGTGATTGGGAGAGACAGGAAGACACAGGGGGTCATTTTGACCCTGGCGGTACATGACCGCCAGGGCTAAAATGACGGAAGCACCGCCAACAGGCTGGCGGTGCTTCCTGGGTCATTCCGCCGCCACAATGGCCCCGGCGGTAGTAATCCGCCAGGGCAGCGCTGCTAGCAGCGCTGCCCAGGGGATTACGAGTCCCCGACCGCCAGCCTTTTCCGCCAGGAAAAGGCTGGCGGTACGGGGAGTCGCGGGGCCCGTGGGGGCCCCTGCACTGCCCATGCCACTGGCATGGGCAGTGCAGGGGCCCCCTGACAGGGCCCCATGCGACTTTTCACTGTCTGCTATGCAGACAGTGAAAAGTGCGACGGGTGCAACTGCACCCGTCGAACGGCCGCAACACCGCCGGCTCCATTTGGAGCCGGCTCCCATGTTGCGGCCCACATCCCCGCTGGGCCGGCGGGCAGAAACTCGGTTTCCGCCCGCCGGCCCAGCGGGGATGTCAAAATGGGCACCGCAGGAGTACGGCCGCATTGGCGGCCGCACAGCGGTTACAACATGGCGGGCGGCGCTTGCCGCCCGCCAGTGTTGTAATGAGGCCCACAGTGTTTTGAATTTGTTTGGTAATTTTTACCATAGAAGCCAAAACTGCTTTCTTGACTGAAGACTGTATAAAGTTATTTAAGTTAGATGAAAACATTTCTTCAGAATCTTCATTTGTTGAGAAGAATTCTGAAAAATCCATTTTTCTGTGGGGAAGAGCAAAAAAACTGTAAATAAGGGGTTAAAAATTGAGGCGAAGGACTTGTGAACAAGAAACTGTGACTCACCAGGAAGCTGTAAGCTGAGAGGCCGGAACGTGCAAGCCACGCCTCACAAGGAAGTGGCAGAGTCAGCAATTGAAACCGGCTGAGTCAGGGAGCGAAATGAGGCTTAAAGAGCCGACAAATGTTTAATGAAGACGAACAAGATAAATATTGAAGAGCGCTTCAATGGAGCTGCTCTCGGAACAGAGATGTAGGGAGAATAACGGTAAGACGGCACTCGCGTCAGCTGGCGTTCATAATAGAACGTTAGCTACGCGAGCGAGTGAAAAATGAGTGAGTGAGAAGCTAGTTTGTTTCCGTCATTTGCTGAGCAATACAAAATAAATACAAACATATAAATACATTTCAGAACCACCAGCCTCTGTAGCATTTATATAACTAAAATAATAATTCAGAACATATGGGTACTCAACACCTTCAAATGAAAAATTTTGGAACTGCTACCACTTATTATCGAGTACAGTAACTATGTGTAGGAAGATGGCTCTTTACATAGTGGACCAAAATGAGGTACACTGTGCAAAGAGTCCAAGCAATCCTCAGACGTTTCGCAGAGGCAAAATGGCATCCCAAATGCTCTCTTTTTTTTTGGTAGTGTGGACAAGCAGTTAAACATATCAGAGGGTAGTGTTAAGCACTTAAGACACACACTCATTCAGTAAGTGAGACACACACTCAATGAAGAAATCCAACAACAATTTATAAAAATAACACCTACTTTTATATAAACTTTGATACCAAGTTCACCGGTGTCAAATGAGTACTTTTCTAGTTATACATTTTTTGAGTTTTTAAAAGTAGACTCGAAAACGAAGATGGCAGCCTAGCTAGAGTACAACGACTTACAGAATCAATCTTATGGACTTAAGGTCCAAGGCCACACCAATAGGTCACGTTGGGGAACTCTGGTGCGTCCAGGTGCAAAGGTGTGTTACGGTGTTGAATTTCCTATTAAAGTCAATGGGGATGGGTCTGGTTGCTGCAGAGATGGACTGGAAGGACAGTCCAGGGGAACCCACCAAGGAGTTAAACGCTTGAGGTCCCCAGGCACATGGGGACACAGTAGGCCACTCCTCCTCAGGCTTTAGGGTGCAGGTGGGGGTGCAGGGATGTCTGCAGGCATGGATTAAGGGTCCACTCTGGCTAAGCCAACAAGTGGCCCTTGGTCTCATGAGGTGGGGAGATGCGAGGACACCCTGGGTCCAGGACATACTGGTGCAGAGGTGTCCTAGAGCCTCGGGTCTTTGTCTCCTCATCAGTCTGGGCTACATGGGGGGTCTGCAGAAACAGCCTGCAAATACCATTGGGAACACCACAGTGGGTGAGCATATGGTGGACTTCTTTTCTGGAGGGCCTGGGGACCACGCTGACACTGTTGGCCCACTTCAACATGCGCAGGGGGGCTTGGGTGCAGTGGTCATGTCTGGTGTCACGTTTCTGACTGTCCTGGTCCTCTCAAGGCTTTCTCGGGGGCCTGCAAATGGAGAGGATCAACTCCTCTACTTCAAAGTAGATCCACCTTGTAATTGGCGAACCTCTCCTGGTTTCCTGGAGGCTGCAGCAGCAGGACAGGTCAGTTGCTCTTCTAGGGTCCGTTGCAGCAGGCAGGCCAGCAGGGCTGATGCCAAGTCAGCCATGCTCCTCAGTTCTCGGGTCCAACATTCTTCTTGTCCAGTCCTTCTTTTGGGTCCAGCGAAGATCTGAGGATCTCATAGTAGGGATCCCCTAAATACTCAATTTAGGGGGGCACTAAGGAAAGTGAAGGGTAATAGTCAATGGGCTACTTATCCTTGGGGTCACTACACCCTCTAGATGACCACTTCCTCTGGGGAGTGGGCATCACCCTGCCCTGAGTTTCCTAAATTCGACCACACACAAGATGGCATAATTTCCTAGGCTATGTTAACTTGAGGCTGATCACCCTAGGGTTGTGTCCAGCCTGGAAATGCAACATGACTCCTGCATAGTTAATTTTCCCACCTGTCCAGGTGCCAGATGGACCCTGGGGCAGGGGGTTTTGCATATTCCTCTGAGGAAGGCCAGATCACCATACCAAAGGCGGTGGGCTTCTTTGAAGCTTCTATCTTGGAATGCAGGTCATCCTGTGGGGAGCGGTGGTTAACACCTCAGCCTGGACATGTTTTTGTTTCTGACCTCTCAAGAGCGGAAGCTCTCCCCCTGGATGGTCAGAATCTCATCTGTTGGTGGCAGGCTGGCCTGAACCAGTCAGTAAGCTCACCGGCAGTTGTTAGGTTTTTCAGGGGGCACATCTAAGGTGCCCTCTGTGTGCATGTATTAATAAATCCATCACCGGAATCAGTGAGGGTTTATTAATACAAGATGTTTGATACCAAAAATCCCTGGGTTCAGAGAAGCAACAATGTAGCGGAGGAACTCGTATTGACCAGTGTTCAGCGCATGTATTTAAAATGGCTTCCCTGTACACTTACTATGTCTAAGAATTGACAAAGACATAGTAGGGGCATATGTGCTACCTTAGGGCTCAAGGCCTGCTGTAGGGGTGACTTACAGATATTAGAAGCAGTGTTTTAGGGGACATGGCACACATGTGGGTGCTGTGTCGAGTTTTCAGTTTTGAGAGCACCTTGTCACGCAGCCTGCATTTGAAGACTGATAAGTTTGGTGCTAGATTCCTCAGAGTGGCACAAGTTGTGCTGCAGCTCTGAGGGGCCCCTCTTCAGTACTCATGTCCTATGTTCCAGGGGTATCATTTACTAGGGACTTATATTAGGGATGAAGGGCCTGGTCACTTGGGGATCAAGTGACCAGGTGTCTAGTTTTGGAGAAGGAACGCTGGCACTGGGGACCTGGTTAGTATGACCACAGTGCACTTCAGTCAAACCATCTGAAAACCAGGCAAAAAGGTGTGAGGGGGTGCTACAACCAGAGCCCAGCTCCCTACACTGTGGCAAAACAGATTTTTGGCTCTACTACTATCCTTTCATCCACCATGATAGGCTTGTTTTGTTCATTTTCACATTTTTGACTGACCTTATTTGCAAAGGAAAATTCGAAATGTCAAACAAAAAGGGTTAACCACTTCACTCAAACAAATCAAAACAAATTCACAATAAATTAGTAGCATACATATGTAGGTAACAAGTCCTTGAAGAAATCAGAGCTGAGTTTCATGAACTATCAATAACCCCAATAGTCTGTGCCTTTTACAGATGGGCACACCACGACCTTGACACCATGAAAGAAAGAGAATATTGCATGGAATCAAATAAATAGGCAAACTATCATTGATGCATGACCTCAGCTGGAGGCATACATCCTGGCCTCACAATGGCAATCCTACATCAATATTACCAATAGTCTACCTTGTGGCAGTATAACAATTCGAGGCCACATGAGCATTACAGGACACTGTTTCAGTATCTGCAGTAATGTTGCAAGCACCTACCTCCACTGAACACAAATAAAGATGTAGCCAATGTGAACGAAGAACAGTATGCTAGGGTTTGACATATACATGTGGTTGGATCAGGTTAAGTGTCACATATTGCCTTGATGACACTATGAATAACACACAGAAAACAAGTCTGATCCAATCACTGAAACGTCCATCATTCAAAGTGCAAGTTGTCTCTGTACAAGATCTGTCCATCGAAAGTGGGTGTCTGTCCCAGGATCAACACATGTTAACATTATACTTTCCAACAGCAATATATCACTGCAAATATCATAAATTTGAAATGTCCAAATGAAGATGACATGTTGAAGGACCCTGACACAGAATAACAAAGGATAATGAATTATTCTACAAAACAATTGTGACTCAAATAACAAGTTAGGAGGACACTTATACTTAACACAAGCAAAGTTAATCTATAGCAACAAACACTGTAGTCAATGTAGGGAAACTGATCCATTAACATATTTGCCTTGGACTTTACTGAACTGACCATTCCTACAAAATTACCATTGCCGACTGATATGTTCCCCATGTCACAAGTTGTACTGATGTTGGAGATCACAATATGTAAAGGCACACATACACTCATGTGAAGAAGTGGTCAATGACATTTTGATGTAGGTCAGTTCCTTCTTCTTCACCACTGTCATCTTCATTAGGGATTTCAATATCCTCACCCAGTGGTTCTTCACAGTATCCCTCCTCTGCATTTATTGGGATGTTCCGTCACAGGGTGATGTGGGGCATGCAGCAGGCAACTGTGATTTGGCACACCTTATTGGGTGAGTAGAGGGAGGCTCCACCTTCTTGTCCAGACACCTAAACCTGGCCTTGACGAGCCTAAAAGTCCCCTCCACTGGCTGCCGTGTTCTTCAATGGGCATCATTGAAGCAGACTTCCCCTAGCATTGTTAGATTCCTCAGTGGTGTCAACAACCATGATTGGTTAGGATATGCTTTGTCTCCTGCATGGAAGCAACACATCAACAAATTAATGTAATAGCAAGCCATTGTCCCTTTCTAAACTAGGACACAGTCAAAAGATCCTCAAGTCATATTGTGCTTACCAACAAGCCAGGCTCTCTCCGGTCCAAGTTGTGATATTTGCAAGGGTATGGTGTTGTTCTGCAGTACAAAGCAATCACGTGTTGACCCAGGAAAGCTGGCACACACACTTGAGATGTACAGATACACTAAGCAGACAACTTATGCATTGTGGAAGTTCTTCTGATTGTGGTGGATCTGTTCCCCTGCGTGTAGTGGCACCAAGGTAATATGAGTGCCATCTACAGCTCCAACCTCTTGTGCAAGTCAACCCAAATCATAAAATTCTCCCTTAACAGTGGTCAAATCCTGTTGTCATTGCAACTGCATGTATCTGTTGATGTGTCTCAGAAGTGAAGAAAGGGCTTTTTGTATCACACCACTGAAAGTTGGTTTGGACATGCCCCCAGATACTGCTACAGTGTATTGAAAAGAGCAAGTGGTCACAAAATGAAGTACTTCCATGAGTTTCACTATTGGTGTTATTGCTGTTGTATTCATATTGTGAGGCAGTGGATCAGGCTCCAGCTGGTGACAAAAATTCAAGATTGTTTGCCTATTTAGCAGAAACTTTTTAAATCACATCCTTCTCCTCTATGGTGCCAAGGTCTGGAAATGGCCTGAAGAGCTGAGGCCTTCACTTCCTACCCATGCTGAGATACAAATGTCTGCATGTATAGAAAAGAAAATATCAGCTTAACTGGTCACACCATACCTTGATAATCAATACACATCTGATATCTTTGTAGCATTATTAATCTCATTGTGTACATACAATGTTCCCAAATAGTTTCTATAGTAAAAAAACAATTTTTTTCCTGTTTATACATTTTTTTTATATTATGTGCAAATAATACATTTGGAATGTATTATTTGGGCATATTTAAAAAAAAATGTTTTTTCTAAATACTGGCAATGGAGGTATTACTTCCTTCATGGCACTACTGATGTGAAACACAATCACGGTTCGCTTTAATGTGTCATATGTTGTCAAAAACAGTCATGTTCGTATCTGACATTTGTAAATACAGTGGCCTCTATCTTGAGTGGTGGTGATGGACTAACAATTAAACAAGGCACTACATCACACCCTAAAATAGCAGATGCCATTAGGAAATTGGCTGCCCAACAGCCATCAGTGGAAGTTGATCACGTAGTAGGAGGGACCCTCCATGACGGTCCCTGCAGTAGGCTAATGTGTGTGATGGTGAAGCATGAAAGTCAATGGCTGTGTCCGCCTCTGTCACAGATCGCATCCGCTATGTACTTGTGCACGTCGTATTGAAAAAAGCTCACCTGCCTCCTAACACTACAGCCAACACGACCTCCTCATTTTTTGCTGCTGTTACCGATCTCTGAGAGCCAGGATGCTGGGCAGAGCAGGTGACAGGACCCTTGTCTTCAGCACAGAGGAGCTGGGGTTCCTTGCCAGGGAGGCCCTGTTTCTGTACAGCTATCTCTCTTGGAAGCCAGAGGAACTGGTACATGCCTGATTGGGAATTGTTTGAATAACTGATTCCTTTTTTGACCACAGCCTAATTTGTCCCTTTTTGTTCAAGGGTGAAGTGTTGTGATTTGAGTGGAGTGAACTGAATGATTTTGTGGGTACAGAAAGTTGTGTGCCACTGTTAGAAATGTCTGTGCATGGAAATGTAAAGTTACCTGAAAGAAGAAGCTGTAATAACTGTCCGTGTAACTCACAATTCCAGTTTCATCAGACAAACTGCTGGCCCCACCAGTGACCAGTAGAGAGTATACCAGTAGTATGAGTGACAACATACAGCCAATATCAAAATTAAAGTGATGTTAAGTGGAAGAAAATGTTTTAAAGTTGTGGAGTTGTCTGATGTTGTCATGTCAAGTAGGACTACAGCCCATATAGTGGAATAGGGTGCTCTGTATGGTTTTATGCATGTTATGGTGCCACATATATGGAAACATATTTCCTGTGTTGAAAGTTTAAGTGCCACAGGCTCTCATTCACCCACACAAGTATGCCCCATTTCTACACACTTGTTTGCACATCCCCCAAATCCCTGCTCTCGCTGACACATAGCTGCCCTTCCATACTGCCCTTAGTTGCTGTATGTGATGCATACCATGGGTTCTGACTCTTAGGAGTTTAGGCATGAAGCCAATGTAGCTGTACATGAAGTTATGTGCAAGGATTGTACAGATTGTTTAGCATTTAGTAGCTCACAGTGATTGTGAGTAATCAGGAGTGGTCTCTCAACAGAAAATGTTTCACAGCCCTGGCCTAGATGATGTTTTGGACCTGAATTGGTAACATGAGGAGATAGAAAGTGTTGAAAGTGCTCAACCAATTACTGAAAATCAGTATTTCCTAAGAAGCTCCAAATGTTTTAAAAAAAGATGAAGTTACTGGTTTTTGAATACATGTGAGCGATGCTACAAAATTGGGTGACAGCACTACGGACATATCAACAGCACGAAATATGGAAGCCCATCGCAAAGAAGGTTTCTGGGGGTCCAAAAGCAGCACAATCTGCATTCCTTGATGTGCAAGTCTGCAGTAGGCCAGCTAGGGCAGTCCTCACAATGATTCAAGCGGGTGTGCCACACCCTGGGCCCCTAATGGCCAGCATCCTTGCAATGACCTACCCAGAGCTTGATGGGCAGTTGAGGGCCCAACAGCAGCAACAAGAGGGTGACATATTGTCTGTAGCTATTTTTGTTGTTTAACCTTTCTCTTAATTTCCAGCAAAGTTTTATGGCATCAACATGCCAGTTGGCACACATCCACCGTACTTGGGATTCCTGGAGGTGTAAGTGAATCAGACAGTGTCTGATGCTGTGTTTGATGTATTGCTTTGTGCTCAAGGCTGCCACTAGAATCCTCATCACAAGTCAACTACTGTTTTGAGCAGAGACATGGCTGCATGCAAACAGATATCATTCCTTAATTGAAACATGTTTGAAACCTATATGTACAGAAATTATTTCAGTCATTTTATATGGATTGTAGAAATGTTTCAAGGTCTATGTGTTTACTCATGCTGTTGAAGCTCTTTATCATGGAGCGGACTACAAGCGGCTAAGAGACAAAGGCATACATGACATGAGAGCAAGCATGGGGAATTTCTAGATTATACCAAATGATGTGGGATCAAAGTTCACATTCAATTGAATTCAATTCAATTTTCACAGATACCCTCAAACTGTTGTATCTGTCTTTTCAGCATTGTCTGGGTAAGGTGAAGGTGGCAATGGCCACATTGGCAGACAGGAAGCTGGCTGCTGTGGCTCCTGTAGGGACACCACAGACACTGATGGAGCCAATAGCAGGGAGGGTGAGACTACTGGAAAGGCCACTAGTGACTCTACATCTTCTTTGGAGGACTCTGATGAAGACCAGTCTCTAGTGGTAGTAGTCCCTAGAGGGACTGTTTACACCTATGTAGTTGTCCAGTACCAACGTTTCTATCTCCACCCTCCCTCTTGATCCCCCCAGTTGGCCGTCTCCACCCTCTAAAAAGGGGTGGCATCACCTTTGCTTGAGCCACCTCCCCCAACCAGCTCCGGTGTCCCATGTTGCACCCTAGTAGGAGGCTGTTGATCTTTTAAGGACTAATGCTGTAGGGCAGACTGCATTACTGAACGCCATCCAAGGTCAGGCTGGGCAAAATACCCAGTTGCTGACTGACCTGGATAGGATTCACAGTGCCCTGTCTGGCCTACAGGAGTCATTCCAGTGTCTGGCCTCCTCTTTGACCGTAGCTTCCCACCTACCAGAACTTAGTGCCCAGACTCCCACCCCTTCCCAATCCAAAATCCCTCTACCCAACCCTACGCCAAGTACACTCAAACATTTCTACACACTCACTACAATGAATTTTCTTTGAAGTAAGCCGACTTCAAAGGGCAAAATGGGTATAAGAAGCGAACCCAAAACCACAGACTTTAGAACACTTCTGGAAACCAAGAGGAACCTCTGCCTGGAGAAGAGCTGAAGAGCTGAGGAAAAAGAGCTGACCTGCCCATGACTGTGCTTTGTGAAGCTATCCTGTAGTTTCTGCTTCTGAATGTGCAAGAGGACAAAGACTGGACTTTGTGTTGCCTTCCTTCTTGTGAATAACTCTCCAAGGGCTTGAATTAGAGCTTGCCTCCTGTTGTTTCAAGTCTCAGGGACAGTAAAGACATCTCTCAGCCAGCACTTGGAGCCTCTGCTGTGATTCCTACCCTGCCAAGTGGTGCTCATCCAGTTCCTGGGACCCTGAAAGGAGAAACTGGCAGAACAAGAGTAAGAAATCCACGCACAGACTGCCGTGCGGGGAAAAGATCGATGCAACTCTGAGACGCGGCTGGAAAATCAACGCGGCGCCGGCTTCACGACTGAAAATCGACACTCGCCTGCAGTGCGGCTGGAAGATCGATGCATGCGGCTGAAAAAATGACGCGCAGCACGGCTGACGGAAGCCGGTTGAGATTGCAACCCCCGCTGCGTTTGCTTCGGATCATTGTGTGGCAGGATTTCCAACGCAAACATCGCTGGGTGTGTAAAAATGACGCAAGGCCTGCCCAGACCCGAGAGTGCTGTCTGAATCGGCGCATCGCTCTCCTGTGGAGAGAAGAAACGACACACGCCGACTCGACTGAAGGAGAAACGACACATGGTCTCACTCATGAGTGATGTCGATGCATTGCAAGGCCTTTTTACGCACACTCACCTGTGCAGAGTTATTTTTGACGCACCCAGGTAAATTTCCATGTTAATAAAGTTAGCGTTGTGGGTAAAATTACATGAAGACTCTTTTTGGTTTTTAATTGATAACTTGGCTTGTATATTGTGGATTTTTGTCGTTTTGGTCTTGTTTTGTTTAGATAAACATTTTCTATTTTTCTAAACCTGTGGTGTGTCATTTTGTAGCGTTTTTATTAAGTTACTGTATGTGTTGGTACAATACTTTACACCTAGCACTCTGAAGTTAAGCCTACTGCTCGTGCCAAGCTACCAAGGGAGTGAGCGGGAGTTAGCATCTTTCTACCCCTTCCACAACAAAACCACGCCTTCCATATACCACCCCACCCCTCTGAAACATAAGTCCACCCCTCCCAAAAAATGTTCTACCCTTTCCACATCCCAACTCACAACTTATAAATCCCAACCCACCCCTCCCAACCACACCACACACCAAGGGGAAATGTGACTTTCATACATCTCTGCCATGTTTGCAGTTTGAAGGTAAGATTGGTATCACGTTCTGTGTACACCCCCATGTAGCATGCTGTAGTGGAATTGCTACATTATCATGGGATTGAGTAGTTCCTATTGGGTATACTGTTTTCAGTTAATGATTTTGATTTTATTGGGCTATTATTGCACGCACCTGTGTGGACACATTCCTATTTGTGATTGCTGTGACTTTTTGTGTATGTGTCCATTGCCATGAAAGCAGATCATACCAGATTGGTGGTGCTGCCAATATCTCAAGGTGTGTTATAATACATTTTCTAAGTACAACATTACACACATAAGCATTGCACATCATTATGGTATTGTCTGCCAAAAATGTTTGCACATGCTTGAGTCCAGTGCTACTGTACAGCAACAATTCCGAGAGTCACAGGTATGACTGTGATGTACCTTCTATTCCAGCCACGTTGGGGTTGACTGGTTTTCAGATGGTAAAGCGACAGCGGGACCATTACTGTCAAGATCTAAATCAGGCCTGTAGTCATAGAGAAAGATTTGTGAATATGGACCTTGATGTCACCTCTCTTTTGTAAGTACCTACTTAATCCAACTGGGGATACTAGATACTTTGGAGCATATTTATACTGTTTTGCACCAAATTTGCATCATTTTTGTACACAAATTTGGTGCAAAACTAACTCAATATTTATACTTTGGCGCTAGACCCGTCTAGCACCAAATTTATGGAGTTAATGTATGGAAACCTTTTTTGCGTCAATGAGATGCAAAGTGGACGTTCCTGTGCAAAAAATGACTCTATGGCCTTAGTGCCATATTTATCCCCCATGCTAAAATCACGCAGAGGAGATAGGAGGGCTCAAAAAATGGTGCAAAGCTTGTTTTTCACCATTTCTTCACGCCTGGGTCAGGGCAGGCATTAGGGGACCTGCAGGTCTATTTCCATGGTGGAGCACCATGGAGTAATCCCACGGTGCCCTCTCCAGGCCTCAGGGACACCCCCATCCACATTAGAGGGACAGCGGAGGATGGGGGACCCCATCGCAGGTAAGTATAGATAAGTACAGGTAAGTATTTTTTTTAAAGTGCCATGGGGGGCCATGAAATGGGATCCTCCAGATGACACTGGGTGCAATGGCCATGCCCAGAGGCCCCTGGTCCCCTGTGCTGGCCATTGGGGTGGTGGGCATGACTCCTGTCTTTTTCCTAAGACAGGAGTCGTGGTATGGATGGTCTTGTGTCAGAAAATTATTCTAGGAAGGTTAGAGTATTTTTTTTTTACTCTAACCTGCCTAACGTAATTTTTTGGTGAAAAACCCCCTTCTTCCATACCACCAGCCCCACCCGACTAATGTCATTTTTTTAAACACTAGCCTACCCTTTGCACCAGCTTGCACCATTCCATAAATATGGTGCCCGGCTGGTGCACAGAAATGATGCAAGCCGGTGCTAAACTCTTTGGTGCAAAACTGCATTGGTGTAGTTTTGCACCAAAAAATTACATTAGGGCCTTTGTCTGCAGCTTTAAATATCAGATGAAATATGCCTTATACATGAAAGTTACTCAACACTTATTTTAGCATGTGTACATTGTGATTACTGTATATTTTGCTTAAGACTTGTTTTTGTCACTGTGCTAGTATAAGTATAGCTCTGTTTCTGGAGAGTGAAATCTCACTTGATGGATCAATGAAAGGAGTACAAAGAAAAATATTATAAAGACCACAATGACCCCTTCTTTAGGTGTAGCAGTAACTGAGGAGTAGGGTATACATACAAACATTTACTTTTCTTTATAAAAGGATTGTACAAGTATGGTTTCAATGGATGAATCTAATGATATTAGTTCAGATTGCTTCTGTGTTTACTAATTCAATGGGTAGTGTGAAGGGACCCAAACAAATAAAGCTCCTTTTTCCCTGGTGAGCATGTGTATTTCCTAATAAGGATTATTTTCTAAATACGTTATAGTTGAGTTTGATAGAGCATCTGTGTTTTTTGTCTTCCTAATGGTAAATTATTTTACCAGTACTATCTTGGAACATATAGAAATCTACTGAATATGACCAAGATTAAGTGGCAGGGGCAGACACCATCAGAGATGGCAAGATCTGTGAAAAGCTTGCAAGTTTGTTGGGCTTAAAGCCATGATGGACTTTAAGGGGAGAAGCTTCAAGTCAATTTAAGACCTGTAATACCGCCAACAGGTCGGTGGTAAAAAAAAGGAACTATGACCACGGCGGAAACTGCACAGACAGGCAGACACTTTAACACACCGACCGTCACAGCGGTATCAACAAGCACCACGGCTGTAACTGCCAACAGCCAGGTGGAAGACAATGTACCTCCCACTGTATCAGGACAGGCCTATCCATCACCTTTTCTGGGGCAGTACCAATGACTTCAAAAGCACGGCGGAAACAGAACACAGAAGTCAAAGGACTCACCTCTAGAGACTCAGGGAACAACCACAACGCCATAGAGCCCGAGTTGCACAGTTTCCCAATGCTCGTCCACCTTTTCCTGGATTATGAACATCAACACCGATGAAGATGACCATGATGAGTACTGGCACCTAACACACAAGGGAGGGGGGAGGAAAAAGAGAGCGAGACAACACGCAACACCCCCACCCCAACACCATAGACACAACCAGATGCAATAACATTACAAATGCATCCTGTACCCCTCAGGAATAATGCAAGGGCAAAAAGATTGGAAGAAAGTGAGTGTAATACGATAATATAACATGAATAAGTGCATCAAAATACAAACGTATATACATATTTACAAAAGGAGGTACACTGCCCAGTCCTCAATGTCCGTGGGCCACAACACATAGGCCAAGGCCCCACTTCACTCCTGCAACATCACGGAGAGACCACTGCAGGGGCATCAGGTCAAAAATACACAGGCACCTCCGGGGGACAGGGAATGGGGGGCACCTCAGCCGGAAGATGGTACAACGCCACTGGTCATGGAGGGGGCTACACTCCCTGTGCGATGTCCTGGGGAGTGCAAGGCCACAGTCTCTCTAGTGGGTGGTTTGCCCACTGCTTGGTCCTGGGGAGTGCAAGGCCACAGTCTCTCTAGTGGGTGGTTTGCCCACTGCTTGGTCCTGGGGAGTGCAAGGCCACAGTCCCTCAAGTGGGTTGTTTGCCCACTGCTTGGTCCAGGGGAGTGCAAGGCCACAGTCTCTCTAGTGGGTGGTTTGCCCACGGCTTGGTCCTGGGGAGTGTAAAGCCATAGTCTCTCTAGTGGGTGACCTCTTCAACTGGTTCTGGAGGGGGCCTTGTGCCCAGTGTGCTTCATCCTGGGAAGGATAGAGTGAGTGGATGGCTTCTTCCACTGGTTCTGGAGGGGGCCTTGTGCCCAGTGTGCTTCTGCCACTTGTTCTGGAGGGGGCATTGTGTCGAGTGTGCTTCATCCTTGGAAGGATGGGGTGAGTGGATGGCTTCTTCCACTGGTTCTGGAGGGGGCCTTGTGCCCAGAGTGCTTCATCCTGGGAAGGATGGGGTGAGTGGGTGGCTTCTTGCACTGGTTCTGGAGGGGGCCTTGTGCCCAGTGTGCTTCATCGTGGGAAGCATGGGGTGAATGGATGGCTTTTTCCACTGGTTCTGGAGGGGGCCTTGTGCCCAGTGTGCTTTATACTAGGAAGGATGGGGTGAGTGGATGGCTTCTGCTACTGGTCTTGGAATGGGCCTTGTGCCCAGTGTGCTTCATCCTGGGAAGGATGGGGTGAGTGGATGGCTTCCTCTACTGGTTCTGACGGGGCATTGTGCCCAGTGTGCTTCATTCTGGGAAGGATGGGGTGAGTGGATGGCTTCTGCCACTGGTTCTGGAGGGGGCCTTGTGCCCTGTGATGCAGATTTTGGGGAGTGCAAGGTCACACTCTCTCACCTGGGTGTCACACCTACAGGATTTGCAGGGCACCACAGCCCATGGAGGCAGGACTACACACTGGCCGCCGGCGATGACTGCTGCTCAGTGGTGGCAGTGGCGGGCTGTTGTCAGGTCTGGCGGTGGTGGGGGGAGGCTCCAGCCCTTCCCCTCTAGCCTCGGACAGCTGCCCACTGGGGCTGCTGCTGCTGGCAGTGATGCTGGTGGCTGTGCTGGCAGTGGTGGGGGGGAGGCTCAAGCCCATCCCCTGCAGCCTTGGACGGCAGCCCACTGGGGCTGCTGCTGCTGGCAGTGGTGCTGGTGGAGGTGCTGGCAGTGGTGGGGGAGGCTCCAGCCCATCACCTGCAGCCTTGGACGACTGCCAACTGGTGCTGCTGCTGCTGGAAGTGGTGCTGGTGGCAGGGCTGGTGGCGGTGCTGGTGCTGGCTGTGGTGAGGGAGGCTCCAGCCCATCCCCTGCAGCCTCAGACGGTTGCCCACTGGGGCTGTTGCTGCTGGCAGTGGTGCTGGTGGCGGTGCTGGCTGTGGTGGGGGGAGTCTCCAGCCCTTCCCCTGCAGCCTCGGACAGCTGAATCGCCATGGTTGGTGATGGGGGCTCCGAATGAGTCCTAGCACCAGGCCTCCTGTCCTTCCTGCCTGCAGGTGCAGGCCCCTTGCCCCTCCCTTTTGCAGCTGGTGGTGTCTCCTTGCCCTTCCCTTTCGCAGCTGGTGGTGTCTCCTTGCCCTTTCCTTTTGCAGCTGGTGGTGCCTCCTTGCCCTTCCTTGATGCACCTGGTGCAGGCACACTTTCAGTGCTGCTGGCTGGATCCCAAGATCCTCTCCCACCTGCAGTAGCTGTCAACACTACTGTGGCCGTGGACTGGGTGGCTGAGGTGCTTGCCTGGGTTCTGACCAACCTGGCCCGACGTGAAGGACAGGGTGGGGAAGGGTAGGGAAGAGGTCAACGGTGGAGAGGAAAAGCTTCTTAGGGACTTTGGGGCGGGAAGAGGGTGAAGGTTTGGGAGTGGAGGAAGAGGAAGTCGTTGTAAGAAGTGTCTGCTGTATTTGGATGCAGGTGCATGGGCTGGATGCTGTTGTGAGGTGGATGGCTGTTAAGTGTCTGAGTGCTTGCGTTTGTGTACTTTGGGAGGAGGGGGCACAGGCACAGTGGGACAGGACACAGGGGACGTGTGCATGGATGTGGGGGTGGTGACTGCCAGTGAGGGGTGTGTACTGATAGGCGTGCTGGTGATGGTGGTAGTGTATGAGGATGTAGTGCATGCAGGTGTGAGTGTAGATGCAACTGGGAGGGAGGTGGACGAGGAGGAAGAGGGGGACACAGTGGAGGCAGTGGATGTTGGTATGTCTGCATCTGGATGGTATTTGTGTGAGTGACTGTGGGATGAAGTGTGGTGCTTGTGTTTGCCTGAGCCACTCCTGTGTGTTGTCCTGGGTGCATGCTGGTCTGCCTGTGCGCTTGGGATAGGTTAGGGTTGAGTGGAATGGGATTGGGCAGAGGAGGTTGGAGGGGGGAGGTTAGAAACAGGGACAATGGCTGCCATCAGGGAGGAGGCCAGAGTCTGGATTGACCTATGTTGGGCCGCTTTGCCAGAGTGAATGCCCTCCAGGAATGCATTTGTTTGTTGCATATGGGCTGCCAGACCCTGGATGGCATTCACAATGGTTGACTGCCCAACAGAGATGGATCGCAGGTGATCAATAGCCTCCTCACTGAGGGCAGTAGGGCTAACTGGGGCAGGGCCTGAGGTGCCTGGGGCCAAGGAGATGCCCACCATCCTGGGTGAGCGGGCACGGGAAACACGCTGAGGGGCTACTGGGAGGGTGGAGCTGGTACGGAGTGGCAGCTATACCTGTAGTTGGGGAGCCACAGAGGTGTCCGCCACCACCAGGGAGCTTCCATTGGAGGAGTTATCACTGTCCGAACTGTCCCCTCCAGTGTCCACTGTGGTGCTCCCCTCGCCCTCTGTCCCACTCATGCCCTCACCATTGGTGGATTCAGCCTCCTGGGCCATGTGGGATGCAGCTCCCTCTGTCGCCGGTGCCTCTGCTCCTCCACCAGATGATTCTAATGCCAGAAGGACAGGGTGACAAAACAAAAAGTGGGGGAAGAGACAAAGGATACACTTGGTCAATGGCTACTCCATCACCACTGTTGGAGTACACCACACACACACACACACAGGAAAAGGCCCTACGCATTAGGCAATGCACCACCAGTCACAATGCTAGTCACCAGGCCATGAACAGGAATACCTAACGCCAATAGCAGCATACCTGAGACCCACAGACCCCTGCCCAGTAGTGGATGCCTACTAGCTTGGTTGGAGGTGTTTCACATCATACCCTGCCCAACATGCCCACATCCCCCACCCGTAAACCACCCCACCACATGCAAGTAGTATATTGGGAAACTGGACTCACCCCCTTGTGGCTGCCGTGATGCCCTCAAGTGCCTATCCAGCTCTGGATAGGCCACGACCAGTATGCAGGCCATCAGGGGGGTCAGGGTTTGACGGGCACCCCTTCCTCGTTGGGAGGCCATCCCCAGCTGGGCCTCCGCCGTTTTCCTTGCCCAGCGTCTCAGGTCCTCCCACCATTTATGACAGTGGGTGATCCGCCTGCCATAGACCCCCAGGGTCCACACGTCCTTGGCGATGGCACACCATATACCCTTTTTTTGGATGGGCGCTGACCTGCAGAAACATACATGTAGAAAAAGGTATCAGTCAGAAAGTCCGGCCTGTTACACTCATGTCCCACCATAGCCCTCCCATCCCCTTATGCACAGACATTGCCCACCATACATGCAGCACACTGCGCAGGACCCTTCAACCAACCCCCCACCTTACACACTGCCCTCACTCACAGCACTCCATGCATTCATGCCCCATGCATCGTGCTCACAGTGTAGTCACCTGTTGGTCTGGAGGCCCATACAGCATTCGGTACTGGGGTAGGACCCCATCCACCAGTCTCTCCAACTCCACAGCAGTGATGGCAGGGGCCCTTTCCCCATTGACACGAGCCATGGTCGGTTCCAGACACAGGTCACAGCAGCACTTACAGTGTAGGTCCTCTCCAGTTGAAGGTCAGGTAGCAAGTGAGTGAACAGATAGAAAAAGGCAATCACGTCCGCCGCGGTGCGTATCGTGACTGCCAACGTACATCACCATTGGCCACTGTAACCCATAGGGCCCAATGATATCCAATGAGGAGTTGCACAGTGGTACTCGACCGCCTCCAGCAACAGGGCACAACATCAGCAGAATTACCTCATTACCACATATCCCTCCATTCAGGACAGGCAGACGCCATTTCAGGGGTGGGGCAGACCATGGCACCGAACTGCGTCACAGTACACATATGCACCATTTGGGCCTACACAACAATGTACTGTTACACTCACAATATGCAATGCAGTGTAGTATTTGGAAATGTGGAATACTGACCTGCTGTTCACCGTTTTGCCACCTGGATTACAACCGTTGCAGATGAATAGGAGATGGAGACACCCCCCGTGTATAGACCCCTGATGGACTTGGTAACTATGGAGGACAGGCACATCATCTTCACCTATAGACTTGACAGGGCCTCAATCACAGAGCTGTGTGCCCAATTGGAGCCTGACCTGATATCAGCTATCCGTCAGCCCACTGGGATCCCCCCTCTTGTGCAAGTCCTACCAGTGCTCCATTTCCTGGCAACTGGCTCCTTCCAAGTGACAGTGGGCTTGGCACTGGGAATGTCTCAGCCATTGTTCTCAATAGTGCTGACCAGAGTGCTGTCTGCCCTAATAAAACACATGTGCAGCTACATCATATTCCCCCAGGTGGAGGATCTGGCCACAGTTAAAGCTGACTTCTATGAAATGGGACATAACTGGGGCTATTGATGGTACACATATTGCATTAGTGCAACAGGTGTTCAGGAATCAAAAGAGATTTCACTTGATGAATGTGCAGATGGTGTGCCTTGCGGACCAGTACATCTCCCACGTCAATGCAAAGTATCCTGGGTCTGTGCATGATGCCTTTATCCTGCAGAATAGCAGCATCCCATATGTGATGGCTCAACTCCAGAGGTACAGGGTGTGGCTAATATGTGAGTCCTGGTTCTCACCCAGTGGATGTTGGTGTATGGGTATGGTGTTGGCCCTAAGGGTGAGTGTGTGGCTAACAGTTGTCCCTCGATATTCGCAGGTTACCCCAACCTCTCATGGCTACTGACCCCAGTAAGGAATGCCAGGACAAGGGCAGAAGAACGTTACAATGAGACACATGGGCGGACAAGAAGGATTATCGAAAGGACCTTTGGTCTCCTGAAGGCCAGGTTTCATTGTCTCCATCTAACTGGTGGATCCCTGTATTACTCATCCAAGAAGGTCTGCCAGATCTTCGTGGCATGCTGCATGTTGCATAACCTTGCCTTGAGATGCCTAGTGCCTTTTCTGCAGGAGGATGAGGCTGGAGATGACCGTGATGAGGAGGCAGAGGATGAGGATAACCAGGGTGGTGTTTATGCCCTTCAAGTCCTCCCTGATCCCCAGATACAGTCCCTCCTGCAGCCGCTGGGTCTCCTGCAGCTTGTCCAGTATCTGGCCCATTGTTTCCTGGGAATGGTAGTATGCTCCCAGGATCCCTGCAAGTGCCTCCTGGAGAGTCGGTTCCCTGGGCCTGTCCTACCCCTGTCACACAGCAGTCCTCCAAGCTTCCTTGTTGTCCTGTGCCTCTGTCCCCTGAACCGTGTGCCACTGCCACTGACCCCAGGTCCCTGATTGTCCTGTGTTTGTGGGGTGGCCTGGGGTCCCTGTAGTGGTGGACACACTGCTGATTGACGTGTCCTGGGGACAGAGGTATGGGCCAGCTGGGTGGGTGCTGTGCTGGTGTTTCCTGAGGGGGTTGGCTCTGTAGTGGTATGGGACTGTGCCTGGGTAACCGACTGTCTGAAGGTCCCTGATGAGCCAGGTTAGTCATCCCGATCCAGCTATTCAGAGCTGCTGTCATGACTGTGGGCCTCTTTTGGGGGGGGACTGGATGTTGCTGGCACCTCCTTTCCGGTAACGTTTAGTGGGGTACCTGTGGGGATGTAAATGCAGTGTTATTGTTTCAGCGTGTGAGATCTTGTGCATGGGTGTGTTGCCCTCTATGGTTGTGATTGCCCTGGCAGCTTTGACTTGTGTGAGTTGTCATTTGGTAAGCTAGATGATTGTCTCTAGTGTGCACGCTTTAGTGATTGGTGTCCATGCAGGTCTGTGATGGGGGTCTGTGCATCAGTGTTACATGCAGGGCTTGGTATTGGGAGGGGTGGGTTGTGATGGTGGGGTGTACGTGAGGTGGTGGAGTGATGTGAGTGAGGGTGGGGGTGTGTGATGGCATGCACCTGTGGTGCCTTTGTGGGTGGTGCCATGGGTGTAATGTGAGTGGTGTGGGTGAGGGTGTGTGGGGTGATGTGTTGGTTGTGTGTGATGTAAGGTGTGTGGATGGTGTATAGGTGATTGTGTTATGTGCTCTGGTTCTGTGGGTGCTCTTGGTCTGTCTTTCTCAGTTGGCAATTTCTTTTAGTCGTTAAGGGTTGTGGGTAGTGTGTGTGTGTTTTATAGTGGTGTGTGGGCGTGGTGTGTATGTGGGTCAGGTGTGTGTAGTTTGAGTTGTCCAATGTAGTGTTGTTTTGTTGGGTTGTGTGTATTTTGAGCGCAGCGGTATGTGCCGCCAATTGTTTACTTCTGTTGAATGGCCGCAGTGGTGATTCGTGGGTCAAAATGTGATGGGTGTCATTCTGTTGGCGTAACAGTGTGGGTTTTAGTACCGCCAGTTTATCACTGACCTTTGGGCTGGTGTACTTGTGTGTGTGCTGTATAGTGACAGATTCCTATATGTGTGTCATAATATGGGGAGCGGTAAACCGCCACGCTGGTGGTATGTTGGCGGCAGTCAGCATGGCGGTAAGCGGGACTTACCGCCAATGTCATAATGAGGGCCTATGTCCTTTCTTACACAAACTCTAAATCCTGTTTGTTAGGATAATAATATCTTACTTTACATTAAAATAACCGTCAGAAATTCACTGAAAGAAAACAAAGATCAAAGTGACATTATAGTTAGGAGAAAATGACAGTAAAAATGTAACACTTTCAACAAAAAAACACTGAAAATCTGAGCTGTTCATTGTTGGAGCTTCGCACTGCAGTTCATAACAGGCTGTCAGGTCTTGGCAGATAAAGGTCACTTTGTAGTTATGAGGATCCCAAAACTCCTGTATCATCACGTTTCTTCAGGAGGAGTACACTCTGATGCCAGCAATGAGTCCAGGTCATAGGGCACCTCTTAGGGATCAGGAGTCAATCCAGCAGAGGCCAGCAGCAAGTTTCAGGCAGGTCCTGGTGGGTACACTTGGTGCTAGTCAGCTAGTCAGTTGCAAGGCTGCCCCTTGAAGTGAGTTGTGCCCCTGTTTGTCAGACATGAAGTCAGATAACTGACACTTGGAGTCACATCTGGTGTCCTGGGTTTAAGGAAAGCAGGTGCCATCTTCCTTCAGATTTCACACAGCTGAGCAGTGCTTCTTCTGACCTTCACTGGTGCAGACGTATGCTGAGGAGAGCTCTGTGGGGGTCCACCTTTATGCCCAGTACCAGCTTGTGGATAAATGGAAGGCCTTTGTCCAAATCCCAAACCTGTTATGGTCAGATACTCTGCTACCGCTGGGTTTGTTGCCAGCCTGACTGGTGAGGCAAAGGAGGGCAGGCCTAAATGTGAGCTTCACCTGCCAATGACAAGTTAGGCATACTTGCAAGCTCACAAAGTGGCTGGGCAGAGTCCCAATGCCATCCTGTCAAGGGAGCAGTCTCCCTCCCCACACCCAGAGCTCTTTGTCTACTGTTTGGGAATCATACACATCTCACCCCAGGAAAGTCATTGTGAAGGCAAGGCCTGGTGAATGCTTGGGGTTGTTTCTAACTAAAGTACTTGCCGTTGAAATTTAGAATCTCCTCTAAAGTAGCTGTGTGTTGCTTTATCATGTACCATATATCCCACAAGGCCTGGACTTTTAAACTCATTTAGGGCATTGTGTGCTAAAAATGCATCCAGTAAAATTTGTTGCAATTTGCACACCAATAATTACTGAGTGCATTTGTAGTTATTAAATAACCTTTGTATTAATAGGTCAGTTCACAAAATACAAAATTGTAGTAGTTCACTATTCAATCTACCTCATAAATATTAATGAGGTAGGTTTTCAAATTGTGAACCACTATAATTGGCTGCAATCACAAGGATCGTGGCCTGCTGGGTCAGCAAACCACCATGTCTGTGACTGCATTTCAATTAACCAATATCTCTTTTAAATGTATTTCCAAAATAGAAAATGTGATGAGTTTAAATAAGAAAATGTAAATGTTTTGAATACATGTTTTATTAGTATGCAGCAGTTCCATGGACCACTGCCCACTCCTTAAAATGTTTTTATAACATTCACTCGAAAATGTCCCTTGAGGATCACTTCCCATTTATGAATGGTTACCACCTCTCTTGAGGATGTAGTAAAATAGTAATGTTTTGCAAATGGATTTTGGTTGCAAATACATACCAGAAGGAATCCATATTTGAAAGTGATGCCGTTAACATGATCTTACCAAATACCAATTCACAATGGTTTCCTAAACAAATGTAATGATTCCTGAAAAACTTTTCCAAACCATTAAATGAGCTTTGTACATTTTAAAAAGGATTTTAGCATTTGCAAACCCTCTGATTTACTGAATTAAAAGGTTTGTTACTGCTAAAACCCTAAGCACCTGAGGCTACCAGTGTCACAGGAATTCTCCCTCCCAGAGCTATCACTTTACAAAGACCTGCTTGATTCCACTGAGGCTGAATGAACTCTGCTGGATAATGTATAACAGATGTTTAATTAAAGCCACAGTTGACAACTAGCTGGAAGTCCCATTTGCCTTCCTCGCCACTGTGCAGCCAGTCCTTTGAAGTCAAAATTTGCTGGTTTCTTAGAAGACGAAAAACATATGTGATTCTAGAATTAGATGTGAACATGTTTGGAATGTAATAAGGTAAAAAAAACTCATATTTAGTATTTCTAAATTGTTAGGAAGGGTATATATAACATCACACTAACATTACTAAGGGGGTCATTACAACCCTGGCGGACGGTGTTAAAGCGGCGGTAATACCGCAAACAGGCCGGCGAAAAAAAAAGGGAATTATGACCGTGGCGGAAACCACCAACATAGACAGCCACTTTAACACTCCGACCGCCACGGCGGTACAGACAAGCAGCGTGGCGGTCACCGCCAACAGACAGGCGGAAGACAAAGTACCACCCACAGTATTACAACAGGCCAATCCGCCACCTTTTCCGGGGCGGATTCACTGTGGATAAAAACATTGCGGAAACAGCCATTTCAATGGGAAAACGCTCACCTTAACACACTCCACGAGGAAGGAGGGCACCATGGAGCCGGAACTCCAAATACTCCCTGCGATAGTGTTCCTGCTCCTCTACGAACATCAGCAACGCCGGCGCCGAAGACAACGGTGAGTACTGCACCTACGACATAGGGGAGGGGGGAGGCAAAAGTCACGGACACACACACGCAACACCCCCACCCCCACCCTGACCCTCGCACACTACAACACACACACCAATGCTTTTCCAAACACCACAGTAACAACCCCCAACCCCCCCGGAAGAATGCAAAGACAAAAGGAAATGAGTGCAACCATTGTAATGTATAAAAATACAGTAAGCTAATATATATACAGAAATATATACACAGTCCAAAAATATACATCACTATCAGTAGTGCAGGTATGGACCATTCAATGTCCGTGGACCACTGGGCCCAAAATGCAGGGGCGAGGCCCACACAAGATACCTGTCCAGAAACGGAGAGAACACTGCAGGGGCATCAGATAGAAATACAACAGGCACCTCAGGGGGAAGGGAAGGGGGGGCACCTCAGCCGGATGACAGCACCACGCCAGATCCATGACGGGGCTCCATGCCCATTGATGTATCCTGGGGAGTGCAAAGCCACAGTCTCTCAAGTCTCTACAGTGGGTGGTTTGCCCACTGTTCAATCCTGGGGAGTGCAAAGCCACAGTCTCTCAAGTGGATAACAGTCTCCACTGGTTCTGGAGGGGGACTGGTGCCCAGAGTGCTTCATCCTGTGCAGGACAGATGGAGTGGATGCAGGTCTCCACTGGTTCTGGAGGGGGACTGGTGCCCAGAGTGCTTTATCCTGTGCAGGACAGACGGAGTGGATGCAGGTCTCTACTGGTTCTGGAGGGGGACTGGTGCCCAGAGTGCTTCATCCTGTTAAGGACTCAGGGAGTGGATGCTGTTCTCCACTGGTTCTGGAGGGGGACTGGTGCCCAGAGTGCATCACTCTCCCTGTGACGGTCCCAGTTCCGTCACTACCCCTGCTGCACATGGGCTAGCGATGCTTGTGTTGGCGGTGCTTGCCCTGTTCAGCGGTGCTTGCCATGGCGATCTTTGCCCTGTTCAGCGGTGCTTGACTTTGCTGTCTCAGACCTGTTCAGCAGTGCTTGCCCTGTTCAGCGTTGCTTGCCATGGCGGTCTTTGCCCTGTTCAGCGGTGCTTGACTTCGCTGTCTCGGACCTGTTCAGCGGTGCTTGCCCTGTTCGCGGTGCTTGCCATGGCGGTCTTTGCCCTGTTCAGCGGTGCTTGACTTTGCTGTCTCAGACCTGTTCAGCGGTGTGTGTCATGGCGGTCCCTTATTGCCCAGCGGGTCTGTGGCTGCCGGGGCCCTCCTGGGCACTGACTCTGGCGGTGGTCTCCTGACCAGTGACTATTGTGCTGCCCTCCTGGGCACTGACTATGGCAGTGGTCTCCTGACCAGTGACGATTGTGCTGCCCTTCTGGGCACTGACTCTGGCGGTGGTCTCCTGACCAGTGACGATTGTGCTGCCCTCCTGGGCACTGACTCTGGCGGTGGTCTCCTGACCAGTGACGATGGGGCTGGCGGTGGCATGCTGGGCAGCGGGGATGATGGCGGCCTTCTCCGCCGTGCTGCTCTTCCCAGACTTTGGCTCTTTCTTCTGCCCCTTCCCCACCTTGGGAGGAGTCACAGCTGACTCGACACTCCCCCCAGGGCCCTTGTGAGCGGCGTTGCCTGCAGGAGTCTTCACCCTTTTCCGTCGGGCACTGTCCAACCTCTGGTGCTTCACAGGGGGGGGACTGGCTGTGCTTTGGCTCCGTGTCACACTGGCTGCCCTGGTGCCCGGTGCACTCTACATACCTCTAACAGGCACCACTGGTTCCGGACATTTTTTGGCTGAGGTGCTACTACGGGACCTATGAATTGGAGGGGGGGTGGTGGGAAAGAGGTCAACGTTGCTCAGGAAAAGTTTCTGACGAACACAGGGACGGGTAGCTGGAGGGGGTCTGGGAGTGGAGGAAGAGGAGGTGGTTGTAGGAGGTGTAACTTATGATGATTTGGGTGCAGGTGCATGTTCTGGAGGCTCTAGTGAGCGTGGTGCTGGGTGTTCTGGTGCATGTCCTAGTGGCTGTAGTGGTAGTGCATGCAGGTGAGAGTTTAGACGACATTGGGAGGGAGGAGGGAGACGACGAGGAGGGAGACACAGTGGAGGCAGTGGATGTTGCTGTGTCTGTATGTGGGTGATGCTTGTGTGAGTGCCTGTGGGATGTGTGGTGCCCATGTTTGCCTGACCAGCCCTCGTGTGTTGAGGTGTGTGCAGGCTGGTCTGTAGGTGTGCTTGGGATAGGCTGAGGTACAGGGGATTGGGTCTGGGTGGAGGAAGTTGGAGGGGGGAGGCTAGACACAGGGACAATGGCTGCCATCAGTGCTGAGGCCAGAGATTGCAGGGTTCGGTGATGGGCAGCCTGACCAGAATGAATGCCCTCCAGTAATGCATTAGTGTGTTGCAACTCCCTTTCTACACCCTGGATGGCATTCACAATGGTAGACTGCCCAACAGTGAGTGACCTGAGGAGGTCAATGGCCTCCTCACTGAGGGCAGCAGGGGTGACAGGGGTGACAGGGGCAGGGGCTGAGGTGCCTGGGGCGAAGGTGATGCCCACCCTCCTGGGTGAGCGGGCACGGGCGAAGGCTGAGGGCCTGCTGGGAGGGCGGTGCTGGTAGGGGGGGTGGCGGCTGTACCTGTAGAAGTGGGGGACTCAGATGGTGCCGCCACCACAAGGGAGCTCCCACTGGAGGACGACTCCGTGTCGCTGGTTGCTGATCCGGTGACCGCCGTGAAGCTCCCCTCGCCCTCCGTCCCACTGGTGTATTCGGAGTCCGTGGTGTGGCCCTCCATGGCCATGTCGGATGCAGGCCCCTGGTGCTCCGGTGCCACTGTACCTCCGCCTGATGATGCTGATGCACAAAAGAATGGGGAGAGCACAAAAAGGGGTTGGGAAACAGAAGAAAGACAGGTTGAGTGCAAGGCTTACCGCTAACGTTGGCGGACAATACAGACACAGCAGCCCCCTGCACTACGCCGCGCTCTTGGGCTTTACAGGTGCAGTTCCTGGGATATGGCCTACATGGCTATGGTGGACATCTGCACACATAGATGACACAGGGGCATGTATAGCTGTACTTGGCACTCTACAGAGGTGGGGTGGAGTGGCACATGGCCTGCATTACGGAGGGGCCTAGGCTACGGAACTCGCCCTGGCTTAGGGAAACCCACAGCCCTCCTCCCCACCCAGACACCTTCACTGCGTGCAAAGTCCACAGAATGAGAGTGTTCTCACCCCCTTGTGTCTGCTGTGATGCCCTCATGCGCCCATCCAACTCCGGGTAGGCCACCGCCAGGATCAGGAACATCAGGGGGGTCATGGAGCGACAGGCATCCCTCCCACGTTGGGAGGCCATCCCCAGCTGAGCCTCCGCCGTCTTCTTGCTCCAGCGGCGAATGTCCTCCCATCTTTTACGGCAGTGGGTGCTGCGTCTCTGGTGGACCCCCAGGGTCCGGACGTCCTTGGCGATGGCACACCAAATATCCTTCTTCTGGTGGGCGCTGACCTACATGACATGTACAGGGGAAGAAGAGAAGTCATTAACAACTGCACCGTCGAAGTGAGTGGCCCACATCCCTGCCCTTGCCATGTGGCACATGCATTCACACTCCTTCATGCTCACAGAACTCAGCCCCCTTCCTTCTTACATCCAGCCCTCTCCACACAGGCATAGCCCATACAACTTGCACCACTGTGTACTCACATGTTGGTCTGGAGGACAGTAGAGTAGCGTGTACTGGGGGAGGACCCCGTCCACAAGCTTCTCCAACTCCTGTGCAGTGAAGGCAGGGGCCCTTTCCCCAGACGCACAAGCCATTGTCTCTTCCAGACCGAGGTCACAGCAGCACTTGCAGTGTAGGTCCTCTCCTGTCGAAAATCAGGTATCGAGTGATTGAACAGATAGAAAATGGCGGTCACGTCCGCGGCGGTGACGTCCGCGGCGGTGCGTATCATCACCGCCAGCGCACTGCGTAATTGGCTCCTGGGACCCATAGGGTCCAATGTTAACCAATGCAGCATTGCGCAGCGGTCTACGACCGCCTACCGCGACGGTGTACAACGCCAGCGCAGTTACCTCACATCCCATTGTCCCACTTTAGAGGTCAGGCAGCCGCCATTTCAGGGGCCCACATGGCTTCATTTTCAACTGCGTCACACATACCTAGGCCTGGACTCAACACACATACAGACAACTTTTTGGAGTTTGTTTCATGTTCTGTGTAGATGTGGGTACATACCTCTGAATTGCTTGACTCTGTGGTCGCTGTTGTCCTTCCTAGGCACCGTCAGCTGGGACATGTGAGGAGATGGCGGAATCCTCTGGTGTACCGACCGCTGGTGGACCTGTTGACAATGGAGGAGCGACATTTAATTATCACCTACAGGTTTGACCGTGCCACAATCCAGGAACTGTGTGCCCAGTTGGAGCCTGACCTGATGTCAGCAATCCGCCATCCCACAGGAATCCCCCCTCAAGTGCAGGTGTTATCAGTGCTCCATTTCCTAGCAAGTGGGTCATTTCAAACAACAGTGGCCATGGCATCAGGGATGTCCCAGCCTATGTTTTCCAACGTGTTGTCCAGAGTGTTGTCTGCCCTGCTGAAACACGTGAGGAGCTACATCGTGTTCCCTCAGGTGGAGGATTTGGCTACAGTTCAAAGGTGACTTCTATGCCCTGGGACATATCCCGAACATCATAGGTGCCATTGATGGGACCCATGTAGCTCTGGTCCCCCCCCACAGGAGTGAACAGGTGTACAGGAACCGGAAGAGTTATCATTCGATGAATGTACAGATGGTATGTTTGGCAGACCAGTACATCTCGCAGGTAAATGCTATGTTCCCTGGCTCAGTGCATGACGCCTACATCCTGCGGAATAGCAGCATCCCTTATGTGATGGGTCAACTCCAGAGGCATCGGGTGTGGCTATTAGGGGACTCTGGTTACCCCAACCTGTCATGGCTATTGACCCCAGTAAGGAATCCCAGGACCAGAGCAGAGGAACGCTACAATGAGGCCCATGGGCGGACTAGGAGGGTGATCGAACGCACCTTTGGCCTCCTGAAGACCAGGTTCAGGTGCCTCCATATGACAGGTGGTTCCCTATTCTACTCACCAAAGAAGGTGTGCCAGATCATCTTCGCCTGCTCTATGCTTCACAATCTTGCTTTGCGACGCCAGGTGCCTTTTCTGCAGGAGGATGGTCCAGATGACGGTGTTGTGGCAGCTGTGGAGCCTGTGGACAGTGATGAAGAGGAAGTAGAGGAAGTAGACATTGACAACAGGGACTCAGTCATGCAACAATATTTCCAGTGACACATAGGTGAGAACACTTTCTTTACTAATACATTTACTTTCACACTTCTACCTCTATCCTGTCTGTCAATTTCAAGCAGTATTTGGTAACTGAGTTGTACATTTCTATTACGGTTTCACAGGTGTGGTTACCAACGTGTGTCATCTGCTTGCATCCTTCATGGACTTGTGATGTGTGACATAGGTATGTTGACATTACTATTGAGAACGTATTTTGTCATTGCCATAACTAATACACTTTTTCAAAATCACAGACTGACTCCAGATTGTTTTGTGCTTCAAGGGTGTTTATTGAAGTGCTAATTATTGGACGGGGTGGTAAATGGTGATGAGTGATGGTGGAGGAATGTCCATGGCAGAGTCCAGTCTATTAGTCTCACATGTGCACTGCCCATATGGACATAGGAAGTGGAGCTGGGGCAGTTCCAATATGGATAGGGTTACAAAGTGGGACAGTGGGATGACAATCAGGGTGGTCTCATCTTTTGGCGGGGGTCTTGCCATCGTGCTCTGTCCTGTTCCTGGATCTCAGGGACCGCTTGTGGGGTGGTTCTCCGTCTGCAGGGGGTGGGGTGCTGGTGTGGTGGTCCTGTGGCGGGGCGTCCTGTCCACTAGCGCCGGCGGAGGTGGTGGGCAGTTCATCGTCCATGCTAGTGTCAGGGGCCCCTTGTAGTGCCACGGTGTCCCTCATGGTGTTCTGTATGTCCTTCAGCACCCCTACGATGGTGCCCAGGGCGGAGGTGATGGTTCTGAGTTCCTCCCTGAACCCCAAATACTGTTCCTCCTGCATGCGCTGGGTCTCCTGAAACTTGGCCGGGACCGTAGCCATCGTCTCCTGGGAGTGGTGGTATGCTCCCATGATGGAGGAGAGGGCCTCGTGGAGAGTGGGTTCCCTTGGTCTGTCCTCCCCCTGTCGCACAGCAGCCCTCCCAGTTCCCCTGTGTTCCTGTGACTCCGTCCCCTGGACCGTGTGCCCACTGCCACTGCCCCCAGGTCCCTGTTGTTGTTGGGGTGGTGGGTTATCCTGGGTTCCCTGTAGTGGTGGACACACAGCTGATTGATGTGTCCTGGGGACGGAGGTATGGGCCCGCTGGGTGGGTGCTGTACTGGTGTTTCCAGAGGGTGGAAGGTCAGTGTTGGGCTGTGCCTGCGCGAGGGGAACCGACTGTCCCGAGGCCCACGATGGTCCGGGCTGGTCATCTGGATCCAGTTGGCCAGAGCTGCTATCATCACTGTGGGCCTCTTCTGTAGGTGGGTTAGAGATGTCTGGACCCTCCTGTCTGGTGATGTTAGGTAGTGGTCCTGCAGGGGTGTAAAAGCATGATTATTGCATGTGTGTGTGTCATGGTGTGCAATGGGTGGGTGAGCGTGTACCCCAGTGCTAGCATTCCTGTGTGGGGGCTTGTGTGATGATGGTTAGGGGTTGTTATGGGTATGTGCAGTGGGCATGCTTTAGTGATGGGTGTCCATGCTTTGTTGTTTCATGCAGGGCTTGGTGTTGGGATGTGTGGTTTGTGTTATTAGTACATTAGTCAGGAGTTGGAGTGATAGGGGAGGGGGTGAGGGTGGGGGTGTGTGATAGCATGCAGGTAGGGTGGGGGATATGATAGTTAAGATTTGACTTACCAGTGTCCATTCCTCAACTGACTCCTCCGAGGCCCTCAGGATGCATAATGGTCAAGACCTGCTCCTCCCATGTTGTTAGTTGTGGGAGAGGAGGTGGGGGTCCGCCGCCAGTCCTCTGAACTGCCAGGTGGTGTCTTGAGACCACGGAACGCACCTTCCCCCGTAGGTCGTTCCACCTCTTCCTGATGTCCTCCCGATTTCTTGGGTGCTGTCCCACTGCGTTGACCCTGTCCACGATTCTTCGCCATAGCTCCATCTTCCTAGCTATAGAGGTGTGCTACACCTGTGATCCAAATAGCTGTGGCTCTACCCGTACAATTTCCTCCACCATGACCCTGAGCTCCTCTTCCGAAAACCTGGGGTGTCTTTGGCGTGCCATTGGTAGGTGATGTGTGGGGTGGTGTATGTGGTGATGAGTGTGGTGATGTGTAGTGGTGTGGGGTGTTTTGTGCGTGGATGTTGTGTGGGTGATGGTGTTGTGTGCCTGTGGATACTAGTATTGTTGATAGTGGTGTCCCTCTCTGGCCTTCTCTTGGTAATTGTGGTCGTAGGGGTTTGTGGGTGATGTGGGTGTGTGTTTTATATTGTGTTGGGTGTGTGGGAGTGGTGTTTGTCTGTGTATCAGGTGTGTGTATTTTGAATTGTCCAATGTGGCGGTGTTTTGGAGATGTGTGTGTATTTTGAGCGCAGCAGTGTGTACCGCCAATGGAATACCGCAATTGAAAGACCACCGCGTGGATTCGTGGGTCGTAATAGTATGGGCGTGTTTCTGTTGGCGTGACGGTGGAGGATTTGTTTTTGCCAGTTTATCACTGACCTTTGGTGTGGCGGACTTGTGTGGGTGTCTCAATTTCGGCGGATTCCGTGACGTGTGTCATAATAGCTGTGGCGGGATTCCGCGGCCGCGGCGGTGTATTGGTGGTCTTCTGCACGGCGGTAAGCGTTTTTTACCTCTGATGTTGTAATGACCCCCTAAATGTCTTTTCAGCTCAGATTACCTACATACTGCACACTCTTATTTCCTAGGATTTCCTCCCAATTCTTACTGATTTAAGGCCTATTTAGACATTGGTAATTCGCCCTGTAGGTAGTAAATGATGGTCTTTTTAGCCCATATTACCTACATGCTGAAAATTGCTGCCCATGCCTACCATGCCATTTCTGCCACATAATTTAAAAAAACATTTGTCAAGAGCAACAGGAACACAGCCAATGAAATGAGTTATTAAACACTGAGAATTCAAAATTGCTTTACCAGCATTTGCCTCTGCTGCAGTACAAAAATGAATCTAGTGCTTCTGTTATGCCAGTGGAAGACCATGGTTTATTTTCCCATGTGGGCTTTCAGATCACTCTCTGTTATGCAAACTGTGAAGTGTATGTTCCAAGTGAGTGAAAGAAAACTCAGAAACTTCACTGAGTCTTGTATGCTCCAATTGGAATCAACTTCTAAACTCAGCAAGCATAAATCATCTACAAGATAATCTCTCACTTCTCCTAAATCTGTTCAGGAAATCATGGACACTCAATCAGAGCTAGGCAGAATCACAGTTATTTTAAAACTTTCTTAGGTGTTATCTGCACTACAATCATCATACAAACACCTTTTTGTGCAAACACTACTTTTTGTAAACTATCTTCAAGGCTAACAAATGTCCTACTTCTGTTTCATTTATTCTTTGTAATTGTATGATAAATTGGGCCTGGAAGTTAGTAAGTATAAAAGTATTTTATATCAAGTAGTCCCTTACATACAAACAGCATTAATCCAACTGAGATGCCATCCAATTAATAGACCAGTACCAATACAGTAAAGGGTGAAATGGATGTCTAGCTAGTGGGTCTGTTTGCTTGAAAGGCCCCTGTCTGCATACTAAACTGTTCTGAGATTGTTGCTTATTTTATGGTATTAGGCAGTAGCTCAGGGGGATTCAAATTAATCACACATGGAAGTAATGGAAGGTAGAGCAACATTAAATTGCATTATTGTTTTGCAAACCCAAAACTAGGGCATCATGGTAGTTGTAGTCATCTGTTGACACCATAGACAATACTTTGTTAAAAATGGGTCACACATTTCTATTTCAATGACTATAGTGGAGACATACAAAAACAAAGAGGGAGAAGGAGGTTGTGGGGCTGGGTCTGTCCTCCTTATCGCCTATATAACATTACAAAAGAGGCCCAGCTAAAAGAACTACCACAGGATGGGTAGGAAAAAATATGTTCCTGTTAGAAAAACCCTCACCCACCAGGGTTAAACATGTTTGAAAGTTTTAAATGTAGTATGTCTTGTACTGTTGATTGTGAGAGTACTTTTGTCTCTCAGTCCTGATATTCAAGAGTGCTGTTTCCGACGAGTGAGGTGCAGTTTGCAAATAGGTGGCACCACACCCACAAACAACAGATATAGCACCCCATTACAAATGGTGGCTATGACAACTATGCCTCTCTTGTATTTCCACAGGTATCAATGACGGACACCATAAACAATAGGTCTTGACACCACATTAGTAAGGTGAATTGCACCACATAAAAGAGCATGTATTATTCATGCTTTCATTAGCGTTAGTCAAACAAGGAGTGGCACCAGGGAGTCCACCTTGGTTCTGAAGAGAAGCCCAAGGGTAAGGGTCTGAAACATATATAGGTACATTACATCCCCCACTTCCGCAGCCCCTTTTTAATCTTACCGCCTCCAAAAGATCTATTAAATCAGTGAAATTACTAGGAGACAGGTATTTTTAACTCACCCCACCACTCCTATCCCTCCTGTGATTCACATTGACGAGACTACATCAGTGCTCCCACATATCCTGTAGGTTGTAGCACACCCTGCTCCGTAGCAGAACGGGAAGAAACCCAATGATGAAGCATGCCACCAAGAGGTAACCCTGGTGGGTGAGGTTTTTCTAACAGGAAAATACTTTTTCCTATCTATCCTGTGGTAGTTCTTTTAGCTGGGCCTCTTTTGTAATGTTATATAGTGGGGATAAACACCCATTTACAACATGCACACTCATATAGGTATGATGTGACTAGGTGAAAATACCACTTACAAACACTATACCTTCATGTGCAACTGGATGGAGTTTTGAACCTATTTATGGGAGAATAACACCATACATTAATAGAAAGCAAGGGACTGAGCAAATGCAAGCGATGATCCATGGGAAACAGCACACAATCTCACTAAACACATTGTTAAAAAGAGAAATACAACCATGATTCTTATATAAAAGAGAGACAACCATGATGTAAGTGAAAAAATACATTTTGTGGGTTCAAGTTCAGATATACATGTTTTGCTAAGGGTATTAATCCCTTCGGAATGTTTAACCTAAGTGCAGGACTCCATTTCTGATTGTTGAGAAATTGCTTAGTGCAACTTACCAATCCACCAGGAATTCCAGTCAAGCTTTCAGGATGTAGGATCTGAAAGGCCTTCTTCCTATCCCAGAAAATAGTTGTGATGGTGGGCTAGGAGAACCACCTCCAGTCCTGTGGGCCTTCAGGAGACGGTTGGAGGCCAGGGAACACACTCTCCCCTGCAGGCCTTTCGACCTCTTTCTAATCTCCTCCTGTGTATGCAGATTGTTAGATACAGCAGTCATTCTGTCAACTATTCTGGCCCACAGTTTCCTTTACTGAGATATAGTTGCATTTTGTACTTGTGCTCCAAACAATTGTGGCTCTACTCTAATGTTTTCTTCCACCATGACAGACAGCTCTCCCTCTGTTAAACATGAATTTCTCTTCCCTGCTATTGTGATTTTTTTCTAAACACATCTAGTGCCCAAAAAATGAAGGATCCTGTGGGAAAGCAAATTTACCAAAAATCACAGAGGGAGAGGAACACAGAAAAAAACCTCCTGTGTTTGAATTTGGCTGTCTATCTGGTCTTCTGCAGTGTGATGGCAAAGGATTCTGGTTTGAAATTAAGTGTGTTTTACAGGTGTTTTGCAGGTGTTCACATTTGTCCAATGTACAACAGGTGTGGGCTACTAGCATCCAACCAATGGCCACAGTCATAGTACTATACTGAATGAGTCCCACTACGGACTCCACCGTCATGGGCCTGCTACTTATACACCACCCTCATGACTGCATGATCTAAACAGGCTCAGTCAAGACAGCGACAGAGAGCCTAGTTGTCAGCATTGGTGTCTGTCCCATCAGGTCCGGGATGCAGCTTGTGTGACAAAGTGGACTCCACTGCGACGGTCTTTGGTTCAGCCGCAATACATCTAAATAAGGTAGGAGGAACACCAAAAAAAAAAATGACGCAAATGCGGCCCTAAAAGAGTATAAATATGGGCCACAGTTTGGTGGTAACATCATCAAGATCTTAATCATGCCCTAAGTTTCTTTTACTCCAAGCTTCAGTGTAAGTTACACCAGAATATTAAGTCTTGATTCATAAGATTTGTTCCAGAAGTATGTGTGTCTTCGTTCAGATTTTCGTGAGATTTACTCATTAATTTCAAACAGGAAGACATACGTATTCAAAGGTTCCATGAGAAAGCATGCCTTACTCCTGGAAATTACTTACAGAAAGTTTGTGGGCCCCACATGAGTTACTTGTAGAATTATCAAAGGCAACATATGGCACAAATTCTGTGCAACAGGTTTACAAATACAACAAACTTTTTCCTAACAGCCGACACCTCATTATGAGCGCCCTGGAATTCATTATATGACCATAACCATAGTTACCAGCCTCATCAGGAACTACAAAGTCTGCAGAAGCATTACAGATTTGCCAGGCTTCTGCTGGAGATTTCAGCTGCCAAATTGTCTGGGAGAAATAATGAGGGAATCAGAAATTACTCATAGAATGAGTACATTTGTGTCCAATTGCCTAGTTAGTTTCTACTTTCTCAAGGGATTCTCACAGTTCAATCCACAATCTTTTTCAATTCTGCTCCCCTGGTGTTCATAGGCCCCGATTTTCGGGTGTACAGAATTAGCTTTATTGCACAGTAGAACTTATAGTTAGGCCCTCAGATAATTGCATCACAGATGTATTGTCATAAAAATCATGGAAATTTGTAATTGTAGAGTATTTCACAGCAAAGAGAATATTCTAGTAAGGTGAATTTTACCAAGAAATAGTCTAAACCCAGTGACATACAGCTTCTTTCTAATGCTTGCATTGCTTTTCAACTGATCAATTTTTTCTGTTTTTTGTTAAATGGTTTCATTGGTATTGCTGTATGACTATCAATATTCCTGAAGTTCCTAATGCAGCAATCCAGTGGTAGGGAGTTGCAGCAACAGATGGAATATGGCAGATGCTGGAAGATTCTCATTGAGGAAGTAGCAAAATTAAATAAGACTAGAGTTATGATGAGATACTGTGCTGGGATTTAAAGCCGAGAGTCTGGATGCAGGAAAGGTAACAGCCTGAAGACAGGGCAACATGAATATTCATGTAAAGATAAATTAACTCATGAGGATGGAATGAAAAATAAACAAAACAGAAGAGTATCCTGTGTTAAAGTAAAACTAAAATACAATATCTATTCAAATGATATAGATATGAAAAACATTTGGAAAATATATAATACCATATCTGGTACTAGTCAAATGAATCATTTTTCCAAACATACTTTCTTTGCAACCTTTAGAACACATTGAAAGTCCTTTTGTTCAACAGCAGAAATAGGTTTGGTCCTTGTGTTGTGAAGTAAACATTTTTAGCCAGCTGAAGTCAGGAGTTTTCTTCCAGCAATTACTTCTTCAGGTGGAGTCTTCCCGGGTCCAGACATGTTCCATGAAGTTATGGTTCACTTGCCAAATTTATCCTGTGCATTACCCAGTGACTGGAGAACTTCTGGTGTCAAATCCTAATTATTTCCTTGCACTCCCCACATTCTTTATTCTACACTTACTCAGCAGCCCCAGTTTGAAAATGGCAGAACCCTTCTCCCACCAGGCAGGCCTGCCTTTAGCCCCTATACTTTAATTGAGCTCTCCTCCCAACTGATAGGGATCAAACCAGTTTTCTTGGTCTCTCACTATCACTGGAGCCTCCGTCTAGGAAGGTCTTAGGAATAAATAGAAAAGGTCCTCCCTAGGCCTCTAGTTCAAAAGAGATGGTACTAAGGATGTCCTATGTTTGGCCAAATGTTCCTGTCCATGCCCAGAGAGTCAATCCTTGCTAAATGGTCAGCAGTTAACACCCTCTGTCCTTCCTGGGTTCAGAAGTAGGGTCAATAATTCTCTCAGTCAAGGATATGCATTCCAGCCCTAACACTATGAGTGGCAGAACTAATTTGAACCAGTTGTCAAAAATCTGAGTGCACCAATAACTTAGATTTTTTAAGGGTAATTAAACACAACCTTGAATGGCTTTCTAACATTTTCTCAGAAAGTGATATAAAATTAAATATCACAACTAGGGATAGAAAATGTAGCTGTGGCCTACTCAGTAAAATAGCTTTTAGGACTCCAGTCACTGGATGACACATATATATATATATCCAGCATCTTGCCTTATGGGTTTAACAGGTTTAGTTTTGGGGTGAATTATTATGTATTCCTACATATTGAAGGTACTTTTCCATGCCATGTGTTAGAGTAGTAAGTCCCTAAACCTCAGCCCAGAAAACATGGAGCTTCCAGGCTATGTATGCTTGTCACATATGAGGTGATGTAAATACACACTGCAGCCAACATATGGCATTTAACCCCATATTATTGGTGCATTTTATGCATCCTACAATATGAACCTATAGGAAATTTAACAGGCCAAGGGGGTCTTACGTGGGAGGTAAATAGTGAAAAATTCCACTTTTTAGCCCTCTGAAATGGGGAAAATAATATCCATTTTAATGTGCTCCCATTTCGGTTCAGGCAACTCGGAAATGGTTGCAAAATGAACCAATCTGCAATCACCGAATGCACAATTTGCACCTGTGATTGCACCATCTTTGTAGTCAGGGTCTACACAATGCTTGCAGTGACAGATATAAAAGTGTAGTTTTATATTTAGTTATACAACGTGGACATAGTCCCAGTAGTCAACAAAACACCATCCACACTGAGAGAGTTTTCATGACTGTCGAGTCATTGCTAAGACATTTTTTATCCAAAATGCCACAGGAAGTCAGACAGCGTGTAAAAGCTCTTGACTTCCCAGTTAGGAAGGAAAGGGTCAATGAAAGGAGCACAACTGTTAATGTGCCTGTTAAGGATTTGCTTGGTTTAAATGATGTAGAATTCTGTTAGACGATTTGCTTCTTAGTCTCAAAGAAAAATGTTATTGCTGATTTCAATGGGAGTTTTACCGCTTTAATTTCGCTTGCATTCGTACCGTGGAAATCTTAGATTTAGTCACTCCCCACCCGAGCAGTAGATACTATGAGAATGCACTGATAGAATCAATTAAAGCTATTTATACTGAGTGGGTTTATGTCCTTTATGGATATCTTTCCTCATTATGTTGGGTTTTCAAGTCTCATTTGTCAAATGTATTTGTCGGTACATTATAGTCTGTGTGTAATAACGTTGGTAAAAAAAGAAACTTATTTGCTTTTATGCTCTGCTTTTCTATGAACTCAAGATTATTCGCAATTTATTACAGTCTCGCTGTGGTTGATTTTATGTGACCATTTTTATTAACAGTTAATGACTGCATCCTGTGTTTCTAGTATGAATCAATTTTTTACATTTTTGCAGCACTTTTCCTCTCTAAATATTGTGCTGCCTTCTTTATAGCAAACCCATATTATGCAGCAGTGCTTAAAACATAGGTGCATATTTAAGAGCCTCTATCACCATTCTAATGCCATATTAGCAACATTTTGTGATGCCAATGTGGTGTTAGAAGGACAAAAACGCCATGCCATATTTACAAAGTGGCGCAGTGCATGCATTGCACCACTTTTTGACCCTTTGCATGTATCTGAATGGGGTGTTCCCCCCTTAGGGGGGTCCAAAAAATCACGCGAGGAAATCTAAGAGATTTCCTTGAGCCATTATTTTCGGCAATCTTAACACCTGCTCAGAGCAGGCATTAAAAGGAGGCTTCCATTGGTTACAATGGGTCTCTGGCATCTTTGCAGGATTAGCATCAGAATATTTTCCACTAATCCTACAAAGCACCGGACTAGCATAAAAAATTCTGAGCTAGTCCCTTAACTACCACCATGGTGTGCCGTATTTTAAATACGGCACACACATGGTGGTGTTAGGGGGGGCGCTAAGGGGTGCAAGAAAAATGGCGCTGCACTGGGGCATATTTAAGAGCCCCTAGCTCAATTCCAACACCACACTAGCGTAATTTTTTTATGTTAATGTGGCATTAGAAGGCCAAAAACGCCACGTCATCTTTACAAATTAGCGCAATGCATGCATTTCGCCACTTTGTAACCCTTTCGCTACATCATGTCTATGCCAGGCATAATGTATGCAAACTGGGCGTTCCCCCATTAGGGACTGAAAAAATGGCACAAGGAAATCTAAGAGATTTCTTTGCATCGTTTTTTTTAACCAATTTTAACGCCTGCTCAGAGCAGGTGTTAAAAGGAGGCTTCCAATGTGTGCAGCACCACTTATCTTAAATTTGCCCCTTAAATCCATAATAGAAAAGAGTCTCTTTAAACATTTTTCAAAACACAAAGGAGCATATTTATGAAACGTGGTGCTGCACTTAGTGCAGCACCACTTTTCTTGCGCCCTTTAGCACTCCCTAACGCCACCATGTGTGCTACCTATTTAATATACCACGCACCATGGCGGTAGTTAGGGAATTAGCATCAGAATTTTTGTCACTAGTTCAGTGCTTTGCAGGATTAGCATAAAAAAATTGACGCTTATCCTGCAAAACATCCAGAGGACCATTGTAACCAATGGGAGTCTCCTTTTAACGCATGCTCAGAGCAGGTGTTAAAAGTGCTGAAAAAAATGAAGCAAAGACATCTAAGAGCCATTTATACTGGCCCCCTTTGCATACATTATGCCTGGCTCAGGCATAATGGAGCGGAAATAGTTACAAAGTGAAGCAATGCATGCATTGTGCCACTTTGTAAATATGGAGCAGCGTTTTTGGGCATCTAACGCCACCTTAGTGTAAATAAAATGACACTAATGTGTTGTTAGAATGGTGCTAGGCCCTCTTTAATCTGGGTCAAAATATCCAACTACAAAATCTGTTTCATGCTAAAGAACATAAGCAACCAAATCCACACATTGGCATTCTTGAAAATTAGCTTGTCCGAGTTGTAGAACTTATTCTTTGGTCAAGTAGTTTGCATCTCCTCCCCTCCAACTACTCATTTTAGAGCGTTTTTTAAGATTGTCACAAGTATATTTTCTATGAACACTTACAGATACCTTGCTATTGAATAACAGCATGTAATACTTCTCCCACTAATAAGTAACCATAGAGCATCCTTTACTGTTGACCACAAAACTCCAAGAACATCATCTTCAATATTCCTTTCCTCACTTGGAGATACATTGAGCACGTATATACTCTATGACTTTTTGCTTCCAGACCCCCCTCTTTCATAGACAAACTTTCAACTTGTGGCATTTTTGTGTGGGAGCCTGCTTTATGTATGAGGAATTTAGGAGTTTATTGATATTTTAGGATTCAGGATAAAAAAGTAATAGTGGTATGGACTAAAAAACGTTATACAATAAGTGCAGAATAAGGTTTTTTAATGTCTTCAAGATTGTCTTATCACTTAACTAAGGGGCAAGTGGAATAGTTTGTCTAATGCACCACACTTGAGTTTTACTGTAAATCCCTATCTGCTAACATTGTCAGATTTTGATTTGCAACAAACTTTTACCACTTTGAAGCAGGTGCAATGCTAAAGAAAAGTCTTCTTCTGACCCTCCATGTTTGCTGTACAAGACAGCACACATAAAGAGCAATACAAGTGATAAACTATTTCAAAGTATAGCATTTTGTACTGGATAAGTGTTGTAGTGAATCCTAGTTTGTTTTAATGGGATACAGGAGTTAGCTTAGCCGGCGGCGTGCAGATTCGTGCCCCCATCACCCAGTGACTTTTACCCTATTTAGCTTGCTCTGTTTTAGCACATTTATTTAATTAATTATTTTTAAGATGGCTGCCTTGTTTTGACTTAGGCCCATGTTTTGATTTGCATTATCAGTGACACCGCACTAAGGCGTCAAGATCAGGCGACAAATACAAACAAACTGCAGGTATTCACTTTAGGTACTTTCCCTCTTCATGCTGTCGAGGGAATTGTTTAAACTAATTACCGTCCCAAGCACGCCTTGTTAGCTATTGTTTGGGAACAAACCTACGTCAGGGGTCCAAGTAGATCTGTGTAAATATTCCTCACTTTATCAGATAGTCAAAGGGATTCTGACCAGATGCCTTCGCTACTATCGATGCAGCATGTCGCTTTGACACTGACCCAGTCTTCGTGTTCCTGCGGAGTCCAAGCTAGAAACCTCATTCCAAGGTAACAAGGGTTGGGGTCTCTTCTCATGGACATGGCATTGGCAGATTGAGGTTTAAGATACCTACCTCTCCTCTAGGTTAGGGGTTAGGCCTCTATGCTAGGGTATCAGGACATATCATACACCTCATTTTATTTCATGATATTGCAAGATGGTGGGGGTCTTTGTTTTAATGACTCTTGTTTTTACCATTTTATTTCTTGCACTGTTCATTATCTTAATCATTGCAGCCAATGCAACTTATCGCAGATTGCAGTCTTACTAAAATAAAACCTATTGAAACTTTACTGCATCTTCTTCATTGCCTGTGTGTGATTGAGACATGTTATTAATGGGAGGAAGGGGTAATCTCCGTTTAACCACAGCGCTCCCTGACATGTCACCCTTTTGAGTCCATGCGTAAAGGCTGCCACAAATCACCGTCAACTGTTTTGGGTTTTTGGTGAGGTACTGCTTGTGAGCCGGAAGGGTTGGGACGACAGTTGCATTTTGTTGTAGGACTGGCATAGTCGCCTACAAACATACTGTCATCCTTAAACCAGAAGTCTTGCCTAGAGCAAGAGTCCACCTACGACATGGTGCCACCAACGATGGTGTTTAGGCACTGATTTACGGATACCCCGCTAATCACAGTCTCACATACTACAAGTACCCTAAGTACCATCAAACGGAGATGTCCGTGGTCTTGGGGAAGATCCTTCTCAGCTGAACAGGGACCACCTAATTCGGATGTAGGTTGTTTGAGCTCGAACTCATAAAAGGACTTTTTACTCCCCACTTGGTGTTCTATCTCTTCACTTATTTTACAATAATGCAAACGCCATAGACATTCCTGAGAATGCTAGACAAGCATTAACTTTACATCTAGTAGCACATGGCTTAACAGATGAGGGCATAGTAGAAGCTAATGAAGCTTACCAAAAAACAATTTACTCTTGGATCACCTTTCCTGAGATAGACCAAAGATCATTCACATATCACACAAACAGAATTGCAAATGTACCTCAACGGTACCAAGCATACCAGTATCTTGAGATTCCGATTACCTATCAAGAACACCAGAACTGGTTTAATGGCACCCTACCACTTGTAATACAATCCGTGAGATTATGTCCCTTAGGTAATGACGGACCAACGTGGCCTATGTTTGCCACATACACACCGCACTCAGGTATACAAAATATGCAGGCAGCAGACTTGCGAAACGTAAATCTTGAATTAGTAACACTGTACAGAAGACTTGTTCAGTTCGTAATGTGAATATTGAACACAACACTAGCGCGTCCAGCACCCCCAGCACCTGCTGGACACTAATTGGCTACTGGGATGAATCCACAAACAGTACATACCATTATGGGTAAAGTACCCAGAGAACAAGAGAAAATACCATTCTGGATAACCCAGAAAACAAATCAACTGGAAGCTGTGTTTCCCCATACGGGACCACAGAAGAAACATAGATTTCTCACTATATGCTTGCCTTTCAGGATGGTTTCCTGAGTGGATTGCTACACAACATGGGGTACAGTCTTCGCTGCAATATACACTACCACACATTGTATCCCGACACTTGCCCATTTACCGGAAGTGTTAAAACAAATACAGAATGAACATGGGGCTGCACCAACCCTAGATTTGGGGATGAAATGAATGCGTAACTTCGATGCAGTCTCCTCAATAATACTCAGCAACATTAAAGGGGAAGCGGTGGCACTGGCTATACGCCAGCATCTCAGAGAGATTCCACATTTGGACCAGGAGAGAGAACTACCAAAAGTTATTTCTGATACCTATACTAGTATAGGACTAGTATAGGACGGGATAGTTTGGGAGCCAAACCGAAAAATCTTGAAACACAATGTACTACCCCTAAGGAAGATACTAAACAAATGCAGGAAAATACTAGGAAGTGCTGGAATAAGCAGAATCAATTTAAAGAAATACGAAATAGGAGAGCAGATTCTTCAGATCCCAAGAACTCCGAAAGGAGAAATAGAGAAAGTATAACAATTCCTGATAGAAATACTGATTCAAATTCCCCTTGTTCCTTTCAGGACGCAACAGATAGACGTAGCAAGAGAGGGGGCCGTCCTAATCGACGTCTGAATATGTGAAACAAAAGAAAGACTCACCTCAGTCTTCAGACAAAAAAGATCAGTCCCCACAACAGAAGCCACAGTATAAAAAGAAATAGGTGGCATCACTGTCAATTAAAAATGCCAGTACACTTGACAACATTGCTGAAGAACATGACGTGAGCAGAGACACTGTTAGACAGCGCAGCAGAGGTCACGATATGTCTTCGGAGTCTGAAAGATCATCTGGAGGCGACAGCAACTAGCGATTTCATTGCAGTTGAAACTGCGGACTGGAGCGTTCTCCCACTCTATAGGGTTTATGATTTAAAAATTCAAATTGAGGGAGATATAGAGCACACTATTAAAGTGATATTCTGGGATGAAATTAATTGAGATATCCTATTGGCTGAAAGAGACTGGCCACCTGAGCAGGTCTGTAAGCTCCCACATGGGTAAGATGTCATTTTGCCTTCTTTCTCTGATCTTGTTCCGGAGGCGGTAAAACAAGCCTACGCTGTCAATTGGGCCTTAAGGCAGGCTCCTGCATTATACCGCAATCATGTAGGTTGGGAAAAGGACTCTCCTTGTGATGTAATACCTATCAGGTCTACATCCCAACCTCAGCCACAATATCCTGTTAAACACGAAGCTAGAGCTCCAGTGAGGGAAATTCTCACCCAGCTTGAGTACCAGGGAGTAATTAAGCCCTGTGCCTCTGCGATGAATAACCCATAATTCCCAGTTGCAAAACCTGACCATTCCTACAGAATAGTCTTAGATTACAGACACTTAAACGGTCATACACGCACATACACTATACAAAATTCACATAGCACAGTACTTGATAACAATATAGTGAGCAAAAAGTACAAAACGACGTTGGATATTTCCAACGGGTTTTTCTGCCAAAACGTAGCACAAGAAAGTCGGGACCTGAGTGCATTCTCATTTGGCTCACAGAAACGCTTTTGTCTTTTGCCCCACGGCTAAAAAGAACTGTCCAGGACTGTTTTCGGTCCGTGTAACATCAATATTACATGATCTTGATCCTGAGGTGCTATCCTATGTGGATGATATCTCTTTCACAGACCTCACCATTCATCTTGTCAGGGTCAATCAGATCATTTTAGGATTTTGAGACCTTAGTTACAAATTTTACTTTAAGAAAAGTAAGATAGCTTTTCTCAGTGTATTGTTCCTGGGATATGAACTATCAAATGAGGGGAAGAGTCTGGCCCAACACTTTCTAGAGAAATGTGCACAACTGCACCCACCTAACACCCTCAAGAAGCTACAGTATCTACTTGGCTTTTTTAATTTTGCCAGAACATACATTCCTGACTATGCACAACGTATCAAGCCACTTTATGACTTAATACGCCCAGATTTTTCTAGCATACACTGGACAGTTGAACACACATGCACCCTTAGAGAATTGCAACATGACATGCTAGAAGCCAATCATTTACACACACGTGATAACAAAACTAACTTGGTCATCAGAATAATTGCTAGTGCCATTGGGTTTACTTATGTCACCTTTAACAAGGGTGACACAGTTCCCATAGCATATAAATCCCATTTATACTCTAATGCAGAATGATGTTTTGCACCTACAGAAAAAAATCTGACCGCGGTTCAAATGGCTGTCATTAAGGAGAGGCCACTAGCCTAAGGGAAATGCATTATTGTCGTTACTAAAACAAGCGTTCCTAGCGCTAAAGCACCACTTTGGATTCAGTGGGCTACCTCCCTGACTAACAATGATGTTAATTACATCTTTGATACAAAACTTCAGACACAAGAATATCTCCAGTATGAACAGGAGTACCCTGCTCCTCTAGATATCTTACCACTTGAAAGATACCATACTGTCATTTATACTGATGGTTCAGCACAACCAGCTGTAGGTACCAAACATTAATATTCAGCCGCTTGCACAGCCATGAGTGGAGTGATGAAGGAGGGAGTTTTCCACCCTCATAATACTTACAAGCAGACCCTAAGGGACTGCACAGCTCTGCTGGCTGAACTCAAAGCCCTTCTTCTAGCGATATAACATACAGAGCCAGGATTGCCGACTTTGATAGTCTGTGACTCTTACTACTGCGTCCAGTTCTACAATGATTACCTCAATCATTGGAACCTGAACAGGTTTGGAGATTCCAAAGGGAACACCATAAAACACAAAACTTTGTGGGGGAGGGTGGCTGATCTTAAGGTTAAGCTGCAGTGTGTCCATGTAGTACATACTTTAGGCCACCAACGTGTAGGAGTACATGTTATTGATAACACTTTGGCTGATGAAGCAGCCAAATCCGCAGGAGCTACGGCTTCTGTGGCTGCAGTGACTCGTTCTCAGATGAGATTGGAGAAATACTGACTGCCGTGAAGGCTTCGGCTGAAGGCAAGTCTCTCTCAAAAGCATACCCTACAAAATATTCATACCACATCAGTGCACAGAATGTTGCTTATGCAACAGTTCCTGGGGTTGGAGATCGAGTGATCCCCAAAGAAGACCAGAGACTAGGTTTAATTGAAGCAGCGCATGAAGGTGTTGCTTCTGAATATGCTGGTATTTTGGCCACGATAACACTCTTACAGAAACGCTTCTGGTGGCCAGGCCTAAAGAAACAGACAAAACAATACGTCCTTTGTTGTGACATTTGCCAGCAAATAAAGGGCTCTAATATCAAACGCCCACATCAGACATCCCGTTTAGTGTCCAGCAGGCTACTACAATGTGTGTACCTGGACCATTGCAGTCCACTCCAACCAGATGGTGAATACAAATACATCTTAGTCGCTGTTGATTCTTGTACTAGATTCCTGTGGGTATGGCCTCGGCGGTCGGCTGACGCTCGAACTGTTATAAAAGACTTGCTGATCTTTATCGGTACATATGCGGTTGTGGCATTCCATTCAGACCAGGGACCAGCATTTGCGTCTATGGCATTCAGGGACACCATGGGGATGATGGGTGTTGAACTACATTACTCCTCACCATACCATCCTGAGGAAAATTCGGTCGTGGAGAGGCGGAACCATGATCTAAAGCAGTCCTTAACAGCCAGAGTATTAGGTTTGGGCCGCAGTTGGCTTTATCACCTGTATGGGGTCGAGAGATCACTGAACAATCTGCCAAGTTGGTCCTTGGGGGAGGCACTCCTTATGAGGTTCTCTTTGGGATACCTATGCATGTCCCAGATCTTGATGGCCCTGGTTTGGTGGCTGCAAACATACCTTTTGCCATAAATTAACATCTCACTGTCTTACAGGAGCTTCAGCAATTTCGTGTTGATAAATCATCCGCCAATCCTGCCACTTTAGGAATAAGGGATATACCAACAACTTCCACCGGCTGGATTCCTTAAGTAGGGGATCTGGTGCGTGAGAAGATCGCTGTGAAAAAGGAATTCAGTCCATCCTACAGAGCACCAGTCCCCGTCTTGGGAGTACAAGGTACCAGAACTGTCATCTTACCACCACTGCCTGGTTCCAGAATAAACAGATTAATTTCCATTGATGACGTTAAAGTTCACCATGTGGCGGATCCTGCACAGTAGACCCCGAGGTCCCTTGGGTAGTTCCTGATTCCCTTTCACTACCCAACAGGACATACCTCTTCAAAGTAGATTTAACAACGCTACTTCGGACTACATGACAATGTCCAACAATGTTTCAAACACCTCCTCGACCATGGGGAGGGCAGAAAATGAGCTCTTGCTGATTCCAGTTACCGCATCAACGACAGCACCTGTCCAGGATTTGGCTGTTTTTTACACCAACATTACACAGACTGATGACACCGTCTACCATGAGCCTCCACGTGACATGGATCAATCTACCAGTAATGCACCTGCTCCAGTTTCCAGTTTTTGCAGAGACTGCCTCTGGTTATTTCATTGACATTGATGACTTTCCCTCAGACTCACCCACTCCAGCTATTGAGAATGTATCAAAGTCACGTAAGCTGTACCTATGGCTTAAAAATAATAATTTAATTTGCCCATGGAACTATTTATGGCTCTGTCTGACATTTTTTGCATTGTTCCAATGTATTGGGTTTGTGACTGTTTTCTTTTTACTTATAAATGGTCATTACCTTCCTGAACGCTCCTCAGTTGAGCTTGTGGATGAAGTCTTCACTCCACATCATTCCTCACATAAGGTCTGAAGAGACTTGTCCCTTGTGAACATTTCAGCTGGACCAATTCCTGATGGTAATATGTAGGACAACGTTCCATTTGATATATACAGGCCTACTGAGGTCATTCAAATTCCATGTGTTCAAAATTTCTATGACAGATGTCATTACACCTGGTGTTGTATCTGATGATTGGGGGTTCCAGGCAGTTGATTCTATGTTAACTGAAATGAAGGACTATTCAGTTTATAAAAGTGATGATGTATATAGACATACAATGAATTATGGAGAAATGTTCTGTTATAATAACTGGGGACATTACTACCTGCACCGTGCTACTAGACACCGACCTGTACTTAACTTCACACAGTGGGAACACTGTTCTACACCAACAGTGGGGAGCCCGAAACACTATTTAGACAAGTTCACTTATTTCACTGGGCATGACACAAAAAATTCAGCGTCATATTATTTCAAGTCACCTCCTTGGAAAATAAGGAAAATATTGCTAACTGATGCAAAGCTGATTTATTCAGAGTCCTTTGTTTCCTGTCTTACAGTTGAAGAATACGAATACTGGAAGAACACTGTTGATTTAAAGTGTATGGGGAACACACGATTGGCAAATACAGGGGAGGGAAGCTTTATTTGTAGCATGCCTGATACCTGTCCAAATTATCTTTTTAAATGACACCATTCAACAGACATCCTGTCTGGGTTTAGCAAAAGTAAAATAAATTGACACGCCCACTATCCCCACACCTGCAAAGTTTAATGATTGGTTCTTCTTTCTGAATGTCACAGAGGAAGAGCTAGAAACAAAGGTTCAGGCTGGTACTTATAATTCTTCACTTTCCAGTCCGGGCGGGTGGTTAATTTGGCCAATAGACACCAATGGATGTCAGGCAAGTTTTTTTAATTTCTCAAGGGGTTTCAAGATTAGCCGGCCAGACCCTCGCTTTATCTCGGGTCAACACACAGATATAGTTACAATATATAGGCCCTCATTATGACATTGGCGGTAAATCACACTTACCGCCATGCCGACTGCCGCCAACATACCGCTGCCGTGGCAGATATCCGCTAACCATACTATGACACTCAGACACCAATCCGTCACTATTCAGACACACACACAAGTCGCCATCAGTGATAAAGTGGTGGTAGCAAAACCCACACTGGTACGCCAACAGAACAACACCCACAACATTATGACCCACGAATCACCACAGCAGACATTCAATGGCAGTAAACCATGGGCGGTACATACCGCAGCGCTCAAAATACACACACACTAACAAAACAGCACCACATTGGACAATTCAAACTACACACATACACACACCACACCCACATACACACACCACTATAAAACACACACCCACAGTACCCACAAACCTTTAAGACTACAAACCGTTGCCAAGAGGCTGACATCACGACTACTGACAAGACCAGACCCACACACCACCATCACCTACACATCACCTATGCACCTTACAACACACACCCTAACACATCACCCTACACACCCTCACACACACCACTCACACTACACTCATGACACCACAACAACACCCCAGATTCTCTGAGGAGGAGCTGAGGGTCATGGTGGAGGAAATCATCCGGGTAGAGCCACAGCTATTTGGATCACAGGTGCAGCAGATATCCATTGTTAGAAAGATGGAGCTATGTCGGAGAATCGTGGACAGGGGTCAATGCCGTGGGACAGCTCCCACATCCTTCCCCACAACTAACAACATGGGAGGAGCAAGTCTTGGCAATCATGCATCCTGAGGTCCTGGCAGGAGTAGCAGGAGGACTGGACTCTGGTAAGTCAACTCTCCATTTCTATCACCCCCCTACCTGCATGCCATCACATACCCTCACCCTCACACTCAGTCACATCACTCTACCTCTTCCCACACACCCCACCATCACATCTCACTCATCCCAATGCCAAGCCTTGTATGCTCTACCAATGCATGGACACCCCTCACAGCCCTGCATGGACAATAAAGCATGCACATTAGACACAATCAGCTAGCCCACCAAATAACTCACACAAGGCAAAGCTGCAAGGGCAATAACAACCATAGAGGGCAACCCACCCATGCACAAGATGTCACACACAGAAAAAATAACACTGCATTTACATCCCCACAGGTATCCCAGCCAATGCCACCGGAGAAGAGGTGCCAGCAACATCCAGACCCCCACAGAAAGGCCCACAGTGATGACAGCAGCTCTGGTCACCTGGATCTGGATGACCAACCTGGCCCATCAGGGACCTCCGGATAGTCGGTTACCCAGCCTCAGTCTCACACCACCACAGAGCCTCCCCGCTCAGGAAACACCACCACAGCACCCACCCAGAGGGCCCATACCTCTATCCCCAGGACACATCAATCAGCAGTGTGTCCACCACTACATAGACCCCAGGGCACCCCACAAACCCAGGACAATCAGAGACCTGGTGTCAGTGGCAGTGGGCACATGGTTCAGGGGACAGAGGCACAGGACAACAGGGAAGCTGGGAGGACTGCTGTGCAACAGGGGGAGGGCAAGCCCAGGGAACCAACCCTCCAGGAGGCACTTACTGCGATCCTGGAAGCCTACCAGCATTCCCAGGATATGCTGGGCCAGATTCTGGACAAGATGCAGGAGAACAAGCGGCTGCAGGAGGGACAGTACCTGGGGATCAGAGAGGACTTGAAGTCCATTAACACCACCGTAGGCTCCATTGCAGGAGTGCTGGCAGACATGGGCAACAGTATGAGGGAGGCAGTGGCACACCACCGGGCCCCTGACACTAGCCTAACTACTGAACAGGCCTCCACCTTTGCTGCCGCTAGTGGACAGGAGGCCCCGCCACAGGACCAACAGGCCACCAGCACCCCTCCCCCTTCAGAAGGTGAACCACTCTGCAAAAATTCCCTGCGACCCAGGCAGAAACTAGAGACAATTGCCAAGACCCCCGCCAGGAAATAAGACTCTCCTGATTGTCACCCTTGTGTCCCACTTTGTCACACTGCAATTGCTCCCCTTCGTATGCCCCCTTGGACACTGCATCTGTGATACAAATAGACTGTACTATACCCTGGACATTCCTCCATCATCAATCCAGCCCATTGCACTACCCCTTCTACTTTAGAGCACTGCAATAAACACGCTTTGAAAAAATACAAGTATGTGGTATGACAAATGATTTTAAAATGTATTCGTTTAACAAGGATCAAACGTTGCAATTCAACTGTACAGTAATGTTTACATAGGAAAGACCTGTAGTTGGCTGTACTGAACACACCAGGAGTGATAATGGGGTACCAACATCTGCAAACAGAGATGCCAAAGCGTACAGTGAGTGGGCATAGAAGTAGGAATTCACATCCGGCCAGTGACCATGCTACACATCAAACTGTAAATGAAATGTGAAGTTACACAGTCTTACCTGTGTGTCGTTGGAAGTACTGATGAATGACTGCACTCCTGTTGTCCTCATCCTCATCCTCTGCCTTCTCATCTTCACTGTCCACAGAGTCCACTGCTGCCACACAGCCGTCTCCAGCCTCCTCCTCCTGCAGAAAAGGCAAATGGAAGCACAAGGGAAGGTTGTGCAACATACAGCATGCCACGAAGATCTGGCAGACCTTCTTGGGTGAGTAGCACAGGGATCCACCTGTTAGACGGAGGCAATGAAATCTGGCCTTGAGGAGGCCGAATGTCCTTTCAATTATCCTTCTTGTTTACCCATGTGCCTCATTGTAACATTCCTCTGCCCTTGTCCTGGGATTCCTCACAGGGGTCAGTAGCCATGAGAGGATGGGGTAACCAGAGTCACCTGCAAATATCGAGGGACAACTGTTAGCCACACACTCACCCTTAGGGTCCACAACATACCCATACACCAACATCCACTGGGTGGGAACCAGGGCTCACCTATTAGCCACACCCTGTGCCTCTGGAGGTGGGCCATCACATTTGGGATGCTGCTATTTCACAGGATAAAGATATCATGCACAGACCCAGGATACATAGCATTGACGTGGGAGATGTACTGGTCCGCCAGGCCCACCGTCTGGACATTCATGGAGTGAAAACTCTTTTAATTTCTGAAGACCTGCGCATTCTGCTGGGGGGAAAAAATGCAATATGTGTTCCATCAATTGCCCCAATGATGTTGGGGATATGTCCCATTGCATTGAAAGTCAGCTTTCACTGTGACCAAATCCTCCACCTGGGGTAAAACAATGTAGCTGCACACGTGTTTTATCAGGGCAGCCAACACTCTGGTCAGAACTATTGAGAACATTGGCTGTGACATTCTTGCTGCCAAGCCCACTGTCACTTGGAAAGAACTAGTTGCCAGGAAATGGAGCACAGATAGCACTTGCACAGTGGGGTGACGGACAGCAGATATTAGGTCAGGCTCCAATTGGGCACACAGCTCCGTGATTGTGGCCCTGTCAAGTCTATAGGTAAGGATAATGTGCCTGTCCTCCATTGATGCCAAGTCTCCCAGGGGTCTGTATACGGGGGATGTCTCCATCGCCTATTCATCCGCAGCGGTTGCAATCTATGTGGCAAAAGAGTGAGCAGCTGGTCATTATCTGTACATTGCAACCACTACAGTTCTATGCATATTGTGATTGTTACATTATGTGGGTGTGATAGGTCAAAAATGTGAATCTGTGTAATGTGACGCAGTTAGGATCCATGACTTGCACCGCCCCCGAAATGGCATCTGCCTGTCCAGTATGGAGGGACAGGTGGAAGTGAGGTAATTTCGCTGACGTTGTGCGCCGTTGCGGGAGGCAGTCAAGAACCGCCATGCAACTCCTCATTGGTTGTCATTGGGCCCTATGGGGTGCAGTGGCCAATGGTGATGTATGCCGGCAGTGATGATACGCACCGCCGCGGACGTGACCTCCATTTTCTATCTGTTCACTCACTTACTACCTGACCTTTAACAGTAGAGGACCAACACTGCATATGCTGCTGTGACCTGTGTCTGGAACCAACCATGGCTCGTGTGACTGGGGAAAGGGCCCCTGCCTTCACCTCAGTGGAGTTGGAGAGACTGGTGGATGGGGTCCCACCCCAGTACTGATTGCTGTATGGACCTTCAGACCAACAGGTGAGTACACCGTGAGTATGATGCATGGGACATGACTGCCATTTTCTATCTGTTCACTCACTTACTACCTGACTTTCAACAGGAGAGGACCTACACTGCATGTGCTGCTATGACCTGTGTCTGGAACCAACCATGGCTCGTGTGACTGAGGAAAGGGCCCCTGCCTTCACCTCAGCAGAGTTGGAGAGACTGGTGGATGGGGTCCTACCCCAGTACCGATTGCTGTATGGACCTCCAGACCAACAGGTGAGTATACCATGAGTACAATGCATGGGCCATGAATGCATGGATTGCTGTGTGTGAAGGCCTCGTGTAGCGGGGTTGGTGGATGGGTCCTGGGCAGCATGCAGCATGTATGCTGGGCCATGTCTGTGCTAATGAGGATGGGAAGGGGCATGGTGGGCCATAAGTGTAAAAGACAGGACGGTCGGACTAATACCTTTACCTGTGTGTATTTACCTGCAGGTCAGCGCCCATCAAAAGAGGGGTATATGGTGTGCCATCTCCAAGGACGTGCAGAACCTGGGGGTCTATGGCAGGCAGAGCACCCACTGTCGGAAACGGTGGGAGGACCTGAGACGCTGGGCACAGAAGACCGCGGAGGCCCAGCTGGCGATGGCCTCCCAACAAAGAAGGGGTGTCCGTCAAACCGTGACCCCACTGATGGCCCTCATACTGGTGGTGGCATATCCGTAGCTGGATAGGTGCTTGGAGGCATCACAGCAGCAACAAGGGGGTGAGTACAGTGCCCTTCATTTCTACTTATGCCTGGTGGGGTGGTATCCGGGTGGGGGGTGTGGGCCTTGTGGGTGCCCCTAGGCCAGGCCTGACATTGCAGAGTAGGTCCCATGTAGGGCAGGGTTCTGATTTGAAGGTCCTCCAACCTGGGCAGGGGTCTGTGGGTCTCAGGTATGCTGCAATTTGCATTAGATGTCCCTATCCATGGGCTGGTGACTAGCATTGTGACTGGTAGTGCATTGCCTAATGCGTAGGGCTGTTCCATGTGTGTGAGTGTGTTGTGTACGCCATCTGTGTCATTGTTGCTTCCAATGACCAAGTGTATCCTTTTCCTCGTCCCCCCCGCTTTAGTTTAAAGGAGTTTAGAGGAGCAGAGGCACCGGCATCCCACAGGACCCAGGAGGCCGAATACACCGACGGTGAGGGCACCAGTGGGACGGAGGGAGAAGGGAGCACCACGGTGGAGACTGGAGGGGACGGTTCGGACACGGATACCTCCTCCGATGAAAGCTCCCTGGTGGTGGTGGACACCTCTGTGCCCACCCCAGCTACAGGTACAGCTGCCACCCCCGTACCAGCACCGCCCTCCCACCAGCCCCTCAGCGAGTTTCCCATGCCCACACACCCATGGGGGTGGGCATCTCCTTCGCCCTAGGCACCTCAGGCCCTGCCCCAGTAAGCCCTGATGTCCTGAGTGAGGAGACTACTGACCTCCTGCGATCCATCTCTGTTGGGCAGTCAACCATTGTGAATGCCATCCAGGGGCTGGCAGCCCAAATGCAACAGTCCAATTCATTTCTGTAGGACATTCACACTGGCTTGGCGGCCCAACAGAGATCAATCCAGGCTCTGGCCTCCTCTCCACCCAATCCCATTCCCCTCAACCTCAACATATCCCAAGCACACAGGCAGACGAGCAGGCACCCAGTCCACGGGCACAGTAGTGTCCCCAGCTACTCCAGGTGGGAAAGGATCCTGGCCACCTGCCAGCAGCCAGACGTAAAGGGTGCCTGCCCCAAGTGCATCAAGGAAGGGCAAGGAGGCAGCCCCAGCTGCAGGAAGGAAGGGCAAGGAGGCAGCCCCAGCTACAGGAAGGAAGGGGAAGGAGGCAGGCCAAAGGAAGGGCAAGGAGGCAGCCCCAGCTGCAGGAAGGAAGGGCAAGGAGGCATCCCCAGCGGCTGGAAGGAAGGGCAAGGCAGAGCCACAGCTGCAGGAAGGAAGGACAAGGGGCCTGCAACAGCATGCAGTAGAGACAAGGGGCCTGGTGCTGGGACTCAATTGGAGCCCCCACCACCAACCATGGTGGTGCAGCCGTCCAAGGCTGCAGGGGATGAGCTGGAGCCTCCCCCTACCACTGCCAACACCTCCATCAGCACCACCACTAGCAGCAGCAGTCCCAGTGGGCAGCCGTCCAAGGCTGCAGGGGGTGGGCTGGAGCCTCCCCCGCCACTGCCAGCACCGCCACCAGCAGCAACAGCCCCAGTGGGCAGCCGGCCGATGCTGCAGCGGGTGGGCTGGAGCATTCCACCACCACTGCCAGCTCCACCAGCAGCACCACCACTGCCACCACTGAGCAACTGTCACAGCCGGAGGACAGTGTGTAGTCCTGCGTCCATGGGCTGTTGTGCGGCCTGGCCCATGCAAATCCTGTGGGTGTGACACCCAGGTGAGAGACTGTGGCCTTGCACTCACCAGAACCAAGCACAGGGCCTGTTGTCCCCTCCAGAGCATGTGGACAAGTCACCCACTTAAGAGACTGTGGCCTTGCCCTCCTCAGGACAGAATGAGGGGCACAATGCCCCCTCCAGAAACAGTGGAGAAGCCATCCACTCACCCCACCCTCCCCAGGATGAAGCTCACTGGGCATGTTGCCCCCTCCAGAGCATTTGGGCAAGTCACCCACTTGAGGGACTGTGGCCTTGCACTCCCCAGGACAGAGTGATGGGCATGTTGCCCACTCCAGAGCATGTGGGCAAGTCACCCACTTGAGGGACTGTGGACTTGCACTCCCCAAGACCAAGCACAGGGCATGTTGCCCCCTCCAGAGAATGTGGGCAAGTCACCCACTTAAGAGACTGTGGCCTTGCACTCCCCCAGACAGAGTCATGGGTATGTTGCCCCCTCCAGAGCATGTGGGCAAGTCACCCACTTGAGAGACTGTGGCCTTGCACTCCCCAGGACCAAGCACAGGCATGTTGATCCCTCCAGAGCATGTGGGCAAGTCACCCACTTAAGAGACTGTGGCCTTGCACTCCCCAGAACAGAGTGATGGGAGTGTTGTCCCCTTCAGGACCAGTGACGTTGTACCATCTTCCAGCTTAGGTGCCCCCCCACTCCCCGTCCCCCTGAGGTGCCTGCCTATTTTCAACCTGATGCCCCTGCACTGTTATCTCCATGTTGTTGCAGGAGTGAGGTGGGACCTTGGACTTTGTGATGTGGCCCTGTGGCCCACGAACATTGAGGACTGGGCAGTGTCCTTTGATTTGTGGATATGTATATACTTTTTGATTTGGATGCACGTATTACTACTATATTTACCTTATTACACTCTGTTTACTCTATTTTAGTTTCCTTGCATTATTCCTGAGGGGTACAGGGTGAATATGTAATGTTACTGCATCTGCTTGTGTGTATGGTGGTGGAGGTGGGGGTGTTGCATGTTTCATGTGTGTGTCACTCTCTTTTTCCTCCCTCCTACCCTTTGTGCTGGGTGGCAGTACTCACCGTGGTCCTCTTCGCCGGCGTTGGTGTTCGTACTGGAGCAGAACATAGAAGAGCATGGGGAACACATGCAACTCGGGCTCAATGGCGGCGTGGTTCTTCCTTGGGTCTCCAGAGGTGAGTCATTTCCCTTCTGTGCAGTGTTTCCACCAGCCTTTTGATGTCGTTGGTACAGCCCCGGCAAAGGTGGCAGATTTGTGTGTCATTTTACAGTGGGCAGAACATTGTCTTCTGCCTGGCTGTAGGCGGTTACCACCGTGGTGCCTGTTGATTTGGCACTGGCAGTCGGTGTGTTAAAGTGCCTGTCTGTCTGAGCGGTTTCCGCCGTGGTCATAATTTCATATTTATTACCGCCAGCCTGTTGGCGGTATTGCCGCCACTATATCACCGACCCCCAGGGTTGTAATGAGGGCCTATATCTCTTGATATGTTTTTTAGAAATTTGATTTTAACATGTTTTTTAAAGGATTTTTAGCTAGTTTTTATGCTTTCAACTTTTAGTTTAGTGCCTTTTTAGCATTTGGATTCATTTCACCTTCAGTGGAGTCCATATATGGCGTCATACTTGTTACGGAAATGGGGAGGATGTAGTGAATCCTAGTTTGTTTTATGGGATACAGGAGTTAGCTTAGCCTTCGGCATGTAGACTCGTGCCCCAGTCACCCAGTGACTTTTAACCTACTTAGCTTGTTCTGTTTTAGTGCGTTTATTTAAGTAATTCTTTTTAAGATGGCTGCCTTGTTTTGATTTAGGCCCATGTTTTGATTTGCATTATCAGTGCCACCGCCCTAAGGTGTCAATATCAGGTGACAAGTACAAATAAACTTTAGGTACTTTCCTTCTTCATGCTGTCAAGGGAATTGTTTATACTAATTACCATCCCAACCACACCTTGTTATATATTGTTTGGAAACAAACCTACGTTGTGGGTACAAGTAGATGTGTATAAATATTCCTCACTTTAACAGATAGTCAGAGGGATTCTGACTAGATTCCATCACTTCTATCGATTCGGCACGTCGCTTTGACACTGACCCAGTCTTCGTGTTCATGTGGAATCTGTGCCAGAGACCCCATTCAAAGGTAACGAGGGTTGGGGGTTATTCTCATGGATATGGCATTGGCAGATTGAGGTTTAACATACCTAGCTCTCTTCTAGGTTAGCGGGTTAAGCCTCTACACTAGGGCATCAGGACATATCATACACCTCATTTTATTTCATGATATTGCAAGACAGTGGGGGTCATTGTATTAATGACTCTTGTTTTAACCACTGTATTTCTTGCACTGTTCATTATTATCTTAATCATTGCAGCCCATGTAACTTATCACAGATTGCAGTCTTACTATAATAAAACCTATTGAAACTTTACTGCATCTTCTTCATTGCCTGTGTGTGATTGAGACATGATGTTAATGTGAGAAAGGGGTATTCTCCGTTTAACCACGACGCTCCCTGAGACGTCACACTTTTGAGTCCATGCATAAAGGCTGCCACAAATCACCTTTGACTGTTTTGAGTTTTTGGTGAGGTACTGCTTGTGAGCCAGAAGTGGCTGGGATGACAGTTGCGTTTTGTTGTAGGATTGGCATAGTTGCCTACAAACATAAGTACTGTCATCCTTAAAACACCAGTCTTGCCTTGAGCAAGAGTCCAACTACGACAGTGTAAAACGTAAGCCATTTCAAATGCCTTATTCAGTGGCTTCTTAGGGATTTATTCACATTTGGTGGGCGGGATAATCCAGCAAAACATGGCAGATAGCCCATCTGCTGCATTGCAAGGCTTAGGATACTATGCACTTGTAATATGGCAGACATTATATATGCTGCATGACAGAGTATTCCATCTGCCAAACTTTAAATGAGACCCTAAGCAAGTCATAACGACCCTGGCAGTCTTCAGACTGCCAGGGCCACGGTGGTGGTCCGGCAGCCACATTACATCCGTGGTTGTGCCACGGTTCGACCACCAGCACCATCACTTTTCAGCCCTGATGGCCTGGTGGTGCTGGTGGTCCCAATCCGCCAGGGCAGCGCTGTAAGCAGCGCTGCCCTGGAGATTACAACCCCCTCTCCGCTGGCGTTTACATAGCGGTTGCCCCGCCATGTCAAGGCTGGCAGAGTCAGGTTGTAGGGGGCCCCATGGGAGCTCCTGCACTGCCCATGCCTAGGGCATGGGCAGTGCAGTGGCCCCCATAGCCAGCCCCGCCTCACTTTTTACTGTCTGCTTTGAAGACAGTAAAAAGCGGGATGGGTGCTGGTGCACCCTACACACCTCAACATTGCCACCGGTTCAATTATGAGCCGGCGTCAATGTTGTGGGCTGATTCCCATTGGGCCAGCTGGTGGAAACTCTGTTTCCGCCCGCTGACCCAGTGGGAAATTCGTAATGGGGCCCGCGGGAAGGGGGCTGCACTTGTGGTAACCTGACCATGGTAGTTTGGTGAACAGCTTTTTCCATCCACTAAACTCATAATGACCCCCTAAGTCTTCTGTCTAAGATGCTGGATTCTATTTTTCACCATGTTGTCTTCATATAATCCCTCAATACAGATCACTCACAATGCCACTGAAGGAGTATACACTAAAACCTGATATACATAAATCTAAACCACACATTCTTCTGTCTCTCCCAGTCTTCCTCAGCATATCCACTGCAACCTTATAAACACAAGATCAGCCAGTTACTAATGCAACTAAATATTCAGCCACATTACAAGCTAGACACAATCTTCATTCCAAAATCCTGGCCAAATGGGCATACCACACACATCTTTGACTTGGTGGTCCTGATACGTACTAAACATTCAGGGCTGATAAACAACACAAAGTAGGTGGGATGGTACGCAGTGTTTAGAAAAGACATATCAAATTGCCAGGTCACATTGATCATCTTATGACTCTAGTAAATGTTACACATTAGTGATCCAGCCATTTGCACTTGAAATCACAGTTGTATGCTGTGAACAAACTACATATTTTTGAACTCTTTCGGTCTTGTCTGGTGCAATTGTACACTAGCTATTGATCACTTGGTGAATATATAGGGTCTTATTTATGAACTTGTGACGCAGTGCAGCAAACCACTTTGCTGCGCTGCATTACATCACAGGAAAGAGCAGGAATGTGCAGTGTTTCAAATATTATGGTGCATTGCTGCCTTTTCCCAGCATTTGGACACAATGTGCTGCCTAACACCAATTCAGACACCCTTGCACCAAAGTTCAAGGGCACGTACGTTGTAAGCAGGATTGTTTTATGCAGAAAGGGGCACCTTCGTGTACAGAAACAATTCCCTGAGACATTTTCCTCTTTCTATATGTGCTGCAGAATGTACCTCACCTGGTGGGATACAGCAATTTTGGTGCATTACTAGGTCTACCACTTATGGTAAATCTGGGAATGCATCAAAATCCATGAGTGCTGCATCGGAACACCCAAGCATCACTCATGGAACACCTCCCTGGGGCAAAGTAACGAAATGCTGTGATTTGTGCTGTGTTATGGTACTCTGGATTTATGAAGCCAAGTAAGGCTTTATAAATCACATTTTTTACTTCTGTCACACTTCCACTCCATTCCATTGTGCAAGAGTGACCCAACTCATTCATAAATAGGGCCCTCGGTAATTAAAACATCAGAATTATTTGCCCTACTCCTTCAAATGTTTAAATACTTGATGTAATCTTTGTCAACTCTGATCACTTAACATGGCCATCACCCATCCATAATGTTTGGCCAGAATGCTTTCTGTTGCTTTTTTACATTACACACAACTCTTCTGCCATCATGGAGAAATTTCCTTTACAAACCTTCTAATGACTTGAAAAAGATCACACACATGGTACCCACACTAAACCAGGATGTTGCCAAAAAACATGGTTAATCAATTGCCTTGAAATAGAAGTACCTTATAGTAACAGACTAAAATTATCTTGCTCTACTTTGTTCCAGAAGAAAATACCCAAGACCCAATCACCCTTGGTTGTCCGAGCAAAGCCCTGCTGAAAGAGGAAATATAATATGGAATAGGGGAAAACACATTCTACCCAAGCATTTACCAAATTAGAAAAGAACAATAATGAATATGAATCACTCATCCAATATGCAAAATCGTTAAAAATAAAAACAATCAAATAAAATCTTACCCAAATGTGTCCAGATTGCAGTTCTCTCATATTAAATACGAATCGACCCCAGGACTGAAACAGCCAGCCTTCTAAATCCTCAAAAGTCCTTTGTGAGAGTTTAATAGCCCACTTCAATGGGAAAATTTGCAAAATTAGCAGCAATTAAAAGAAACAATTGAGGCTAATCATCCTAATTGCTAACACTACAACCTCTTTTCAAAATATAACTAACTATGCGAAGAATCTCAAGCTCAAAAGGTACTTGCCACCCATCCCAGCCAGGATCATGAAAGATAAGTTCTTTCTCTTCTTGGATGGCATATGTACTCTAATAAATGCATCCCCGACACCAGGAATATTTTCAAATATCAATTCTTAAAGGCCAGACACATGAGGTGCATGCCCTCTGCCCTTCAAAGCAGTGAAGATTTGGAAGTCAAAATTAATGCAGCTTGCAAATGGACTAACAAGTATTAGCATTAGTATGCCTTTTCCACCCATACCGCCTTACTTTTTACCTGCAGATATTTACCTGCTAAACCTCACTGGTCATCTGAATTATGCCTATTTAAAGTTACTAAATTTCATAAATCATCTACCAGGGGATGCTCAGTTTGTGTGCCTCAGCTGTGGAACAAAGTACCTAAGGAACTGCAGCTGTGTCCAACACATTTAAATTATTTGAACAGGTTCTTAAGTATAGCTGGTTAGTGTTCTTTTTGTAGGGTGACAGGAGATCCTCAGGTGACCGTCCACTTTATAAATGCACATAACATATAACATAACCTTCAAAAACAGTCAATACTAAAAAATCTAATTTGAAACCCTTGAGCGTGGACAATAACCTTTACTGCAAATTTCCCTTTGCTTGGAAAAGCCATTAAAATAACTAGCTGATTACCTGAACTCTCTCATGAACAAAAAAGGCAGCTGGCCAATCACCAATAAGGCTTCAGGCTGTTTATGTATGGTGTATGCTTTCATTTTTTCTTGGGTTGTCTTTGAAAATGTTCCTCCGGGAGGAGTCCCTTTCTAGCCCAGCTCAACAATGACCTCCATTTTGCTGCAGGCTTTTCCACAAGTCAAAGAAATACTGGATTCCTATTCCGCACATGATTATCTTCAAATCTGTGCCCTTACCCACATAGCCAATCAACCCAACAGCCCATCCTACTGAAAGAAACTCTTGGCTATCTCAAAAGACTCTAGAATAAGAAGTAGGGATTCACTGTTACCTGAAGTCACAAGATCAAATTTGCCACAGGAGTAAACAAGCCAGCTTGGGTGCTCTGTTAACAGCTTAGAAATCATTTCTGGCCTGCCTCAAAATAACATCCATTCAAACAATTCCTGCCACAGTTACTTTAACCGTTCAATTCTGTTAATATTGATTTGATTGCTAGACTACATACACTTGGCAAGTCATTCTTTTTACCACATATCCTTGTTTTTAATTTTGGTATTTAAGTGTTAAGAGATAATCTGAGCAATTGTTTGTTTCTTTTTCCTCTTTGAGGTAACCCATGTAAGGTTGTAATATCCAGTTTTATGAAATGCTCCTTATACATTCATGGTCTGAGGTGCACTATATACATGTTAAAATCAATAACAATAAAATATATATTTCACCTAAAAATACCACCTAGAGTAACCACAAAAGTTCAATGCTATACTGCTTGCAGATCTAGAGCATGTTGCAGTCTGACATGCATTACTTGATTACTACATGCAATGTTTTTATGAAGAGATGGGCCAAGTTGACCTATCCCTTTCGATTATACCCATTTTTCCCACAGTGACCAAAACATTTTCCTCTTGCTGGGGGGCCACTATGATCTAAACGATACAAGTTATTGACCGCTGTCAGCCATTATTGCATGGTTGGAAACAAAGGGAGGACCCACTTTAAACAAATCCCCCAGTTGGGCCAAGAGGATTAGCACAAACAACAGGTATCTTTAATGTCTGTCAAACTTCTGACCTTGTGCTTGCCCTTTAGTTACCCCAAGTATTACCAGTGAGAGGCTTACCTTAACCTCTGGGTTAATCACATTCATGAGCACCTTACCCCTTTCTTGCCAGAACTGACCAAGCCTAGGGCACTGCCAAAACATATGAAGATCATATGCCCTCTCTTCATTGCAGCAGGGGCAGTTCTTCTTGGTCTTCCCCAGGGCTGTTATCTTCTCCAGCCACCAGTGGGCCCTGTGCAATGTTCTTTAAGAAGGCAGATTTAACTGTAATCCAAAGTGTGGACATTGATACTTGTCAGAGATTGATGACATCTAGCCATGGCAGAACCTTTTCCCACATCTTTTCTGGCAAGAGGGGGAACTCTTCCCCTGCCTCTATTAACATCCAATACTATAAGGCAACCTCTTTATGATGAGTGCATCTGGGAAGCAGTTTCATCTCCCAAATGCTCTTCCCTTGCCCTTCCTTCAGAAGGGTACTCACCCAGCTCGCCAACTGATAATATTTACATTTAGAAACTGCGCCTCCCACTTGCTCCATTAATATGGACCATGATAGCAAAGTGTGATCCTCGATAATTTGGCCCCACTTCTTCAACCCCTTCTCCCGTAAAGGGATAGATAACTTATCTTGGAAACATTCTGGGGTGCCTGGTGACTCCCAGATGGGAGCCGAACTGCTATAATATAATATCCCTAGGACTCGCCAAACCTGAAACCTGTCTTGCAAGCCACCATCAGAGTCTTTAGCCTGACCCTTTTAAAGTATTTTGGATGGTCAAATTTCAGTAAAAAGTTATCCCCTGTCTCCGGGAGGTGTCAAGTCATTGCCCTAAATAGAGGGGTGAAACTGGGGCTATCATTCAGTAACGTTCTTATATTTTTTAGCTGAACTGCCAAATAGTATTTATAGAAATCAGGAGTTACAATCTCCCCTTGCTCTTTCTTCTTGCACAGGTTTTTCCAAGCGATACAAACTCCAGTTAATGCCGAAACAAAAGTAAAAAATCCCCCTGTAGCTTTTTGAACCGCACTGGCTTAAACTCTAAAGGGATTGTATTAAACAAAAAGGTAAACTTTGGTAGACTACTCATCTTCAAAACATTCGATCTACCAATGAGGGAAAGTGGGAGACCAGCCCATATTTTTGATACCTCCTTTGTGGCTGCCCATGCTCATTAAAATTGACCTGGGCAACCTCCTCCAGATTAGCTGTGATCTGCACCACCAGATAACGTAGCTCCTGTATGACTAGAGAGCTATTGTAGGTGGAATTCCAACACATATTTGCAGTCTTCTGCTGGTTTACCTAGTAACCTGATACCATCCCAAACTCCTCTAAAGAGTGTAGAATATTTGGGAAGGATCCAACCAAATCTATAGTATATATCATTAGATCGTCTGCATACAGTACTACTTTGTTCTCCCATCTTCCACATTGGAAGGGTGCAATGTTTAGGTTCCTTCTAATCATTGTAGCCAAATGCTCAATATACAGGTTGAAAAGAAGGGGTGAAAGTGGGACGCCTTGACGAGTCCCTCGCCCAATTTTAAATTGCTGTGACAGGTTGCCATTGATCAGTATTCTGGCCACAGGGTTCTTATATAGGGCCCTAATTGCCCTGGAGAAAACATTCCTGAACTTGTATACCTCCATGAACATCTGCAGAAAGGGCCAGCTGCCCCGATCAAATGCTTTAGCAGCATCAAAAGTAAGAACCGCTAAGGGAGAATCATCTTGAAGGGCCAGATCTATAGTGCCCAGTATGTTGTGTGTTAATTCAAAAAGTTGTCTTCCCGTAATAAAGCACTCCTAAAGCCTCTTTAATATAGTATTGGTAGTCGGAATTTAGTAATGAAATGGGTTTATAGGACTCACATTGTGCCGGATTTTTATTAGGTTTCAAGATTAAGCTAATAATAGTCTCGTCCCATGATTTTGGCATCTTTAAACCCTTTGAGAAAACGTATTTAATTAATTCCAATATGATTGGGGCCAGCTCATCCTGGAGCATTCTATAAAATTCATTTGGTAAGCTATCAGGGCCAGGTGCTTTCCCCCTTTTTAAGCTTGTAATGGCTTCAAGTAACTCTTCCATGTTTATCTCTACTTCCAACTCATGCCTTGATGTTCCATCTAGCCCAGGGAGGGAATGTGACCCCTAATCTGGTCCTCTTTGGCCTCTGAGAACTCTGTATATAATTTTTCAAAAAAAGGAGATAAAAGCGTCTTCTATCTCAGCCTCTCCTGTGAAGTAAGAACCTGTTTCTTTATTTTTTTATAGATGTAATACTATTTCTTGTCTGTTCTACTTTTGTTTTCCATGCCAGAAGCTTACTACACCCTTCCCCATACTCATAATGTGCAAACCTACTGCTTTCCCATCTTCTTCTATTCTTATCTTCTAAAAAAAAGCCTCAAGGTCTGCCCTGGCCCTCTTCATCTGAACGTTCAGAGTAATTGATTGTTGTTTATCATAAAACATGAGGGCCTTCAGTTGCAGCTCTTGTATAGCAAATTCAAGCTCTCCTAACTGTTTCCTCTCTTCTCTGTCTATAGACAGACATGTTAATTAGCCTCCATCTTATATAGGCCTTATAAGCATCTTAAACCACCTGTAGAGTAGCAGATCCACAGTTTATAGCAAAAAATCCTTTAGTGTCCTGCTTTGAGCCCTCAATAATCAATTCATCCAAAAACAAGACCCGGTTTACAGTCCACCAAGGATGAGTGATTGGCTTATCAAGAATAAAATGGTTTCACCGCTGAGTGATCAGATAAGTGCTCCGGAGCAGGTCCAACATACTTAGCTTTCCCACACAAGCTTCTATTCACTAAAAAGAAATCAATCCTGGAACGATGGCTATATTTCTTATTATAAAAGGTAAATCTTGGACCGGATCCACCCTTCCAGCACCAAATGTTTCCCAGACCCAGATCTTCCATTGCCTGTTTCACCCCGGTTCTTGTTTATGGTTAATTCACAGTGCCTCTAGAGGTAGACTTATGCAAAACTAGATCCAACAGCACATTGAAATCACCCCCTAAAAGGATTGGGTACATTGAAGTTAACTTTTGGTTATGTAGGGATTGAAAGGGTGCTGGATCATTTGTATTAGGACCACAGTAACATATCGTTGTGAACCAGGACCTGTACACTTTTGCTTCCATAATCAACAATCGCCATTTGGGGTCAGCAGTGACATTGCCCAGGGTTGCCCTTATAGATTTTTTAAATAGGATCACGATTCCTTTAACCACACAGGATTGAGTATTGCTCACACATTGATCTACCCATTTCATAAGCTTAGTATGTCTCTCTACTCCTTCTGTAGTAGGTGGGTCTCCTGGAGGATGATCACGTCTTTGTTTATTGCTCTCAAAAACTCAAGAATTTCCACCTTCGTCCCTTAACCCTCAGCTGGGCAATCTTAATTTTAGGCATTAAAGGACAGAGGTGCTCTGACATTTCAACCTTACCCAAGTATAATCTGGTCTTCAGTATTGCACTTCAGGAGGACTAATGTTTTAGATTTTTTTACCACATGCTCTCACACGCTGTAATGAATAGACTGACCTAAACTTTAGTAGTGACCCAAACTTCCTTCCCCATCCCCAGGGAACCCTCCCTTCAGGAGAACGGGGGAACATGGTGGCAGGTTGAACAAGCACGGTGGCGTGAGCTCTCAGAAGTCTGGACAACACTTTCTTTTTATTGCCACGCAAGTGAAAATGTAAAAGAATCTTATCTGAAGCGGATTCCTTTTTACACCAAGAGCTTACGTGCTCTGTGAATGCGAACGCTGGAGGCCGAGCCAAACGGAGCTCTGGCAGTGCTGTAGCAGAAGGCGGATGGTGGCAGTGCCGGCTTGTGGGCAGAGGCAGCCTGGAATCTAGACTGGGGGAGACACTTCTCAGCCTGGTTTGACTTCTGGGGCACAGGAGGTGCGCGTAGCATCATTCCCATTCCGGAAGAGATGGCTTTGGGTGCCAGAGGTTCGGGGCACTGCGGGCTGCGAATTTGGGAGGCTCCCGACACATGAATCCAGCCCGTACCCGGACGTGGGCATGTGCTGAGGTAGCTTCTCCGTTCTCATCCTTTCGAGCTCTTAAGCTTCACAAAGGTAAGGGAGTTCCTCTCAATTCTTTCTTGAAGTCAGCAGGGGGGGTTCCCCCACTGAGCTCCTAGTGGTCGGGGACCAATATCGAAGAACTAAGGGTGGGACAGTGTGAAAGGGGGACTTATTGGTGGCAACACAAAGAACACTGATAGCTTGGAAAACCAGCAGGTTTTTTCTAACTCTGGTAAAAAAAAGGCAACTAAAGGTATTCCTGCTGTGCATAGGAGGAAGGGAATTCTCCCTTTTGAAGGCTCTAGGATCGCCCCGTTGCTGCACTCCTTTTTTAAGACTCTTCCTAGGGGTTTTGATGGCTCAGAAGATACTGCTCTCCCCTTAACCATGGAGGGCACAATTTTAAGGATGGAGGTTTTGAAAAAATCTGACTAGAGGATCAAGTTGCCTCAAGCAGACTGCTCAACAGTATTAGACTCCCCTAATGGGCTTGTGAAACCCCCACAACGTCCATCTTCACCTCAGGTCTCAGGGCCCACACCTCAGCCCATGGCCCCTCATTCTCTGGGCCCAGGAGCCCAGTTGGACATTCAGAATCTTTTACTTCCTTTGACGGAAGAGATAAGAGGAATGTTCGAGATCTCTGAGCGTAATCAGGAAACGATTAAAGAGACTCGTGAGGCTAAGGAGAATAAGATAAACATACTGACGGAAAGGATGAGTAAAATGGAAGTTGCCATTGAGGAACTCGACAGGCGGGTGGTCTCAAATAGACAAGAGATTCAACAACGAACATCTGGACAGAAGGTCCTGGAGGATAAACTAGAAATCCTGGAAAATAATATAAGCAGTATTATCAGGCTGCTGATGTTCGATAGGGGGTGGAAGGGGATGATATCAATGTCTATGTCATATCTTTAATTAGAGTTTCCATCCCCGAACTAGGGCACCTTAACTTAGAGGAGGAAATTCAAAGAATACATCAAGCCCCCTTTAAGAAAAACATATCCAGAAAAAAAAAAAAAGGAAAATATTGGCACATTTTGGATCTTACTCCATTAGAGAGAGGATTTTGTCAAAAGCTCTCAAAGTCAATAGTTTTTCCAAGGGAGACTGGTCCTTCCGAATAAGATCAGATATTTTGAGGGCTATTCAAGACAGGCAATAGGAACTGGGGAAGGATATCCAGGAACTCAGGTCCTAGGGGGCAACTGTTCAGATGCGATTTCCAGCAGCATTTAGAATTATGTGGAATAATAAGAAGCATAATATTAGGGATCCAAATGAAGTTTGCACTTTTTTGGAGCAGATTGAGGCATCTTGTTAAACTATGTGCATTAAGTTGCCCAGCGCAAAGAGAGCTCAGCTAGGGTAATTTTTCTAATTCCCCCAATGAAAGAAGGGATGGCTCAACATGCTGTCATGCATATAAAACTACTAGCCATTAAAAAGGTAACATAATTTAGTGTACAACCATGCCAAAATCTAAACTGCTTTCGGAGTCCACCTGGTTTGTGTCGTGCCCTATTGACATGTGTACAAAAAATGTCAGGGACTGGACACCGATAACATACATTGTGGAGTGATGAGACATTAGAGCATTTAGAGGCAAGAGGATGAAACAAATGGCCATCAAAGGAGACCAATGAGCATCCTAGACACTCTTCCAGCTCTCATTTCAACTTGGAGACTTTTGATTGCCACAAGGTTTTATCAGCAAAGAAAGTCCCAGCACGAGTGAGAACCCATGAAACTCATGTTCCCTCACTATTTGTACATTAGATCTTGCAGTATCTGAACTACCACCTCATTTGCATTGATGAACAAATGGTTTAACCCGTGATATATGTAGGAGAGTGGAGCGTGGACAATAAACAAGGTTTGGTGAATGCAAGGTGGTGGCCTGATATGAAGGCACAAGGTGTCTTTATTTCAGGCTCCATTACAATTTCCATTGCAAGAAACAAAGGATGGATACATGCTGAGCAAGATCAGTGTGACTGATATTGAAGTTGTAGGAAGCTAACAGTGATGCTTGGTGTAACGGCACATTGGGACATACCATTCAGGAGAAAGGGGATAATTGTCATAGAAAGGGGATGGGCAAGGGCAAGATAATGTGGGCAACTCCTATTCTATTTCTGTGTCTAATTTTTGCAGCTGCTCCCAAGACAGCTCTATGGCCACCCATTAGATGCTGAGGAGCTATTTTATCTGATGGACAGCCAGGTACCCATTCCTTGATTCACTGTTATGGTAATCACACTCCCTCATATGGCACCAAAATGTCACAATTAAGGAGGGCTCTGATGACCAGACAGTATACTGTTGATCTCAGTCTCTGATTTCACTCTCACCAGAATCACCCTGGACTGTAGTAGTAGTGCCTCTAGGTTCAGTGGCACCTTTCCCAGTTGTTATTTTTTGTCTTGTGTTTGTCATGAAGCATGCCCTTTATCCTTGATTAGTACTACTATGAACACTCTCTAGCCCCTATAGAAGTACATTTAAAATTAATAAATAATGTGTGTTCAGTTAACTGGAATAAGGGTCTGATTTAGAGTTTGGCAGAGGGGTTTACTCCATCACAAATGTGACAAATATCCCATCAGCCGTACTACAATTCCATTATAGCCTCTGAAACTTGTAATATGGCGGACTGGATATCAGTCATTTTTGTGACAGAGTAACCCCTCTGCCAAACTCTAAATCATGCCCTATAAATGATATGAATGGGCTGCATTTTACATACCAAATCTTTTTACACAGTTCTAGCTATGCTTCATATCCACTTGCAGTTGTTGTACATTGCAGATTTTTTACATTATCACGTTTTTCTAGTTTCTAGGAATGTACCAGCTCGAATTGTGTCCTTCAGCACTTTGTGAAATACTCTGAATTCAAGCAGATTTACTATCATATCATATATTCTCTGTATCTTAAAAGGCATTCTTCTTTGTGTTACTAATATCCTGGGGGGAAAAGCAGAACTCAACTACATCTTTACAAGACAACTTCCCCTGGCTAGCGGAGGTTGTGTATATAACTTCAAATGTGCCTTTTTTCCATTTTGATGCACAGTACATGATTATTTATTAGTTTTAGAACAAAAGTAATTTTCCATGTGATGTGTTTTATGAAGATATTCCAGACTCATCCACTGAATGGTGGAGCAATGTGCAACATGTGAATCTAGAATTCAATGCACAAGAATGCATAATTGTAAAGAGTATGTCTTTTTAACATTTGTTTGCCTGATTACACAGATGACCTGTTAACTTGCAATCCCAGCGGAAATCCATGTTTGAACTAGGATCATAATGATAAGTGGGTCAACGATTTTCACACCTGTGAATTACTTGGTGAAATAAAGTTTGCAACCTCCATTAAATTTGACAGTTCATACTTGTCAGAATGTATTTAACATTGGGAAAATGCTCAGTATTTACTAGTACGTACAGATTTGAGTACAGTATAATTATCACATCTGATAAATTCCAAACACCTGCATCTGAGTGCAAAAATTATCGCATCTGACAGAGGCAACTCTTAATTGGATCCTTACTGATGATTCAAATATCTCCACAGCACAGGCTGTTTTGGACAACATTACAGTATCAGGATACACTCCCAGGTGAGCAGTGTCCTATTAAAGCACAGAGAAGAACACGTTCCATATGTTTTATGATTGAATATGGTAATGTATCATTTGTTTCACATCATGCTGACAGTGTGATTTGTTTGTTTGAAAAATATATATCATGATGTTTTTGAGCTGTGAAACAGGACATTTCTCTTCTTCTCTTTGAAGACTCCATGTCATCTTCTTATTGAAATAATACTTAAAATATATTTTCATTACTTTCCCTTGTGCTAAACTCTATCTGATTCTAGCAATTCAACTGGAAAAGGGCTTCATAACCCTATGCTAATTCCCATTGATTTGCATTTATGACACAATAATGACATTTTGATTAGAACTAACTAAAAATGTTGCCTTCTGTAATGATTCTAAAATGTATTAAGATTATGAATGCTGCATAGTGCAGGTTTGGTTTGAATTTGTGTATCTTTATCTCTATTCTAATTTCAACAGTTTTGGGAGAACAAAATAGCACCAATGCCCATAGCATGGACATCTACAGTACAACATCTTAAAATCTGGTGGGAGATCAGCCTATTGATATAGTTTGCAGAAGGGGAGCAGCACAGTATCCTTTAACAATATGAAAAATTGCACATCTTAAATATGGGTTCTTAATAATTCTACATTGGTGGCACTGGTATCCATCCAGGCTGCAGTTGACAAAACTGAGCCCAATGTTTGTATGCTGGAGATGATCTCAAACAGGATATCCTATTAGTAATACCTGTGGGATTAAGATAATGTGGGCAGTCATTTGGGAAGCATTGAGGGACAATCTATATTCATTAGCCCCTTTATCTGCATGGAAAGCATTACTTCCTAACTTCCTAAATCTCTGAATTGTCACAGTTTACTAGACATAGGTTGTCCACTTCATAGACATTGGCTACAACTGGCATCGTGAGGCTGTGCAAAATTCATAGGGTGGCGAAGCATAGCACCTGCATACAAGATAAGTTAAACATGAAACTCTTTGTAAGAATTATTAATACATTGAATGCCCAATTCATAAAATCGGAAGAGATACAGGCCTCTTTCTCTGTACATAGATGGATCTGGATTGCCCTTTCCCCATGTATTGTGTTAACCTATTGTGGGGAGGAAGGGTGCAGATGCTAACATCTATAGTCTTTCTCATAGTGTTTAAAGTGTAACATCTTTAGTGTTCACAGGTTAGAAAGTGCAAGGTTTCCTGGGTTATGGGGGAGGCTGTGGGAGTAGGGGATATCTGATTAGTTGTTCTGGACACTTTTTATTTTCTATTGATGGACATGGCCCTCTCTGCAGTATCACCACAAACATTATGCCTTTCTCTCCACTATTTTGCTGAATTTGTTTTGTTGGCCTTATGATTGTGCACTGTATTACTGCTAACCAGTGCTCAAGTGCTTCTGCTCACTTTCCTCAAACTTTGATAACTTGACTTATACCCACTTGGCATACTTAATTTACTTAAAGGTCCCTTGTAGAGTGGTTTACCATATACCCAAGGCCTGTAAATTAAATGCTACCAGTAAGCCTGTAGCTTTTTTTGTGACACCTACTTAAGTAGCACCTTAAAACATGTCCGAAGCCTGCCGCTGCAGCCTGAATGCAATGTTAAACTATCATGTTGACTTGACAATAAATCCCCTTAACAAGCCTTAAACTACAATTTTATTACATATACATTACCCTGCTGTAGGCCCTCAGTAGCCCACGGGGCAGATTGCTGTGTAATTATAGGTTGGACATGTATTATTAGGTTATGCATGTCCTGATATTGAAAAACTTCTACATTTGTTTTTTTACTAATGTGAGGTCTACCCCTCCCATAGGATCACATTGATGACTCCTTACTGCATTTAATAGGTACTAATTTCCAAATGGCAACAGGCGGTTAAGTCACATAGGGTATCCATAAAATTGTAATGGCAAACTACAATTTAGAAAATGCCACTTTTTGAAAGTTGGCATTTTTCTGCCCTTATCCCTCAGTGCCTGTAGACTGTCTTGGGACACAACTGGATGCAGTTGACAGCTAGAATTTCTGAATTCCTTCCAGACTCACACAACAGAGGGATTAGGTGTGCCTCAATGGGCCATCTGTGGGCAGCTGAGCCCAGAACCATTTACAACTAAATAGGGTGTGCTCCACCTCCACACAAAGGAACTAACAAATTGTCACTACAGCCAGCTTGGGGGCAGGGCAGGTGAGTCGGGAAATTCTATGCACTTCAAATAATCTTTCTAGAAGCATCTCCCACCTTCAGAGGAAAGGCACCAGGGTATAAAAATCAGACCCTCCGACCCACTCTTCGGTTCACTCCTGGACCTGTGGAAGGACTCCCAAAGGACTGCCTTCTGCAGGAACCTGATGTACACTCAGCAAGACTGCTGCTGCACCTAAAAGGGCCACTTTACTGTCTGGATCCTGCGTGGAATCCTCCAAGAGTAGCCCTGCTGTTGAGCCCTGTATTAATACCTGCACCTAGGTATACCAGAGTGACTCTAAGGGCTAATTTGTTGGCCTCCTGTTCAGAGCCACAAGGAAATAACAGGCTCCAACCCTCACCTTGGGCCCAGCCTGAGTGAGTCCTGAATTCCCTCACCTGGGCCCAGCCTGAGTGAGACCTGAAATCCCAGTCATTGACCCTTGGTTGTGTGCAAAAGATGCCCAGATGGCCAAATCCCAAACCTGGGAACTGGGGAAAGTTTTAGCCAAAAACTGCTCTGAGAACCAAGAGGAGACCAGGACCAAATTGCTTGCCTATCCGTCTGAGATGCACCTCTGGCTGGATCAAATGTGTGGCTTCTCTCACTACTTCCTTCTCCACAGAGTTACATCTCTTTCACCAGTTATTTGCCAAAAGGATATCCGGCTTCATGGAATTGTCTTTGCTTACAACCCTCTGTGTCGTCATTTCAGAGACTAAGGGCCTGATTGTGATCTTGGGGGATGAGATACTCCATGACAGATATCCACCCTGCCCTATTACAAGTTCCAATATATCCTATGAAACTTGGAATACGGCACACCGCATATCCATCATGTTTGTGACACAGTATCCCATCCGCCATTATCTTAATCAGGCCCTAAGTCTGAACAAAGAAATCTTCAATGCAGGTTTCATCAAGGGCTATCTGATGACAACGCTTCCTTGCTCTGCTGAACCTTACCTTCTCAGAATACTTTTCTCAAAAAAACTTTTAAGTATGAGGGTAAGTACTGACTTGGCTCATTCCACTTTTTCTATCCGAACTCTGCTCCATCACCGTCGTGCATATTTTTTGACTCTGACCCTGTCCCTCATGACTAGATGTCCACAGTTGGTGCTTTGATTTTTCAGGTGTTATTTAAAAGCTCTAAAATTGGTAATTCCAGCTCTACAGACAGATTTTTGTCATTTTGATGTCAAATAATTTATTAAAATGATTGTGTGTTGAATACATACTTTACACATTGCCTCTCAGTAATGTCTGACAGATTTTATGTGCCAAGCTGCCTAGGATTAAACACAAGTTAATTTTCTGACTTTTTGCAGTTTACCCTGCAAGGGATTTTGGCTCACACCCCAGTCAACCAACAACCCATTTTCTCACATCTACTGTTATTCAGGTAGATGCAGAATACTCTAAAGAGTTATTAGAACTGAATAGTGTCCTTTCTTTGATACAGTTACACTATCATTGAATTATCTCACTATAGAATAGTTTCACAGAGAAAAAGGCAGGTGAAAACACAAACCCAATGGGATGACAAGTGTATTAGCACAGTGAAATGTCTAATAATAGTGTAATGATTCTCACATCTACCCCATCCGGGAGAACATGAGAGTGAGTATATCTACTGCTGTAGTGGTTATTGAAAAAGTAAGTGAACCTGCGAGTGCCAAGAATCAAAGATACTACACTGAAAGCAGTGAGATTTACATGCAATAAAACGGGAATTGGGTCTACCAAAATACAGACTGTTTTCCCTAAACAGGACCATTGGTCCCTGATATGCTATACATAAAGAGTCTTTTGCAAATATGTCATATTTTGAGTGACAAAAGTTGTCACCTAGTTTCAATTGAAGATGTGTAAGTCATTCACCCATCCAGAGATGAAAGAGGAATGGCATTCCGCCACTGCAGAAGAAAGCAGCTCAGACCTACCTAGTCATCAATGAACAATTAAACATTGAAAATATACATTTATTCTATCACATTTAGAACCCTTCCTGTCCCAAAGGGATCCCAGCAATATCTCATTATATGCCTACCCTAACCTCAATCTCCTCATTGTCTGACTCAAATATATAGGAGCATATTAGTTTATCAGTGTTGCAGCACCAATAATTGGCATAGCAGCAAGGCTGAAGTATAACATTAATGGCTCCTTTCTAGTTTGTGTATAGTTGTGAGAAATATAGAGGAGAGGCAAACTTTCCTGACAAGGTTAATGTGTATTCACAAGGGAAAGAGTCATTTAGGCGATGCTCATTTTCTTGTATGAGAGGACAATGATCAGGGTCTCAATGGACTTCAATAGAATTTCTGACATCTGGTGAAAAATTAAAGGTCTGGAGTCAGGCTGGTGGGTCATGAATCTGGAGATAATCCTTACTTTTGTCTGTGCATTGTGTGCATTAAGATTTATCACTTGGACCATGAATTGGTTTTCCTAAATGTGTTTGTGACTTATAAATATAATGGCATGATAATCTGCGATTTAGGAATATGGGTGCCTGTGCTGGATGCTGAGAGGCCGATAACGGGGAGTTGCTGCAACTGTTGCAACTTGTGTTGAGGTCATTTTGCATACGTTTCTATACTTCTCCACTACTCTCTTCTTCTCTGCAACTGTGTGTTGATTATTACAAAGTCAAAAGTACTGGTACCTATCCATGTTATTCAGTGCAGTGAGTAGGTAAAGGAAATAATGGATGAATCACAGATGCTTGACAACTGGCTTGGGTTTGCACACTTGCTAGAAATGATCATAATGAGGGTGCAGGTGCCCCCTCTTCTTCTCCATGCAGAGCCTTTCTGGTTTGATTTGTCTCTTACAATATGGAATATCATATAAGTCATTTTATTAGCATGAAGCTGAAAGGAAGTGCGGCCTGAACTTTGTGTTCAGTATCACCTTGGGGCATGTTCCTTTATCAGGCTGTCACTTTCCTACAGCTTTCCAGTCAGTTTGAAATCTACAGATCTCAAAGATTTTGAAGGCTGCCCTACCCATAGTCTCAAAGGTCCTCGCCTCATACCAGTTGCAAGAGACTCTCCCTGGTGTTCAGTGAATGGGCTTAATGGTGACTTCCTAAAATCATTGTACAATTTTGTAAAACCGTCTTATTTTAGGTATGTGGCAATAGAGTACACTTTGCTGCAAATCTGTTGGCACAACCTGGCACTAAACTTGAGGCTTGTTTTTGCCATGATCTTCCAAACAGTCAAATTACTTTGTTCGTCTGTGCCTGTAATTGTTCATCAAAGAATTTAATTGTCCTGTCACGTACTCTTCCTGGCATTGAGCTGAAATGCAGGTCAGTAAAGTAGATTTGGATGTTAATGATTTTGGAATGTTGCAAAACCCCTCCCTGAGTCAGGAGCATAAAAGGCGGAGCTACACCGAAGATGTCCAACCATTACATTTCAAGTGAGCAGCAGGACATTTGTGAGTGGAAAGAGTCTTTCTTTTACCTTTCCATCCATTGTGCTACACAAATCTAGGATTTCTGCACATCAGGATATGAGTCCACCCCCACTACTGCTAATGTTGTATTTGTCTAGAAAATACAGAGATCTATAAATGTAGCAATTGCACCACTACAAAGAGGCACACACATGATATTTGATGATCGTTCTGAAGCATTGCCTACTTTCAGAAAACTCTTAAACAGCTCTTATGTACCATTATAAATGCATTTTTTCACCAAGTGGAAGCATTATCTCCCGCATAGACAACCATTTACCTACAGTTCCACCTATTTTGTGAGTGTTGCCTTCCATTTCTACCCTGCACACAGTATTACTGTTGTATCTGACAAGATTAAATCTCTGATCAAATGCAGAATGGAAATGTACCTTAGATATGTTTTCCAATAAGCACTAATTTGCATGTTAGTATTCAACTAATTTCCTCCTCACCCTGGCGCATCTACATTTCACTCCATAAGGAGATTTAGGGGGTCATTCTGACCCTGGCGGTCATGGACCGCCCGGGCCAACAACCGCGGGAGCACCGCCAACAGGCTGGCGGTGCTCCCATGGGCATTCTGACCGCGGCGGTACCCCGCCGGTTTCCCGCTGCCCTGGGGAATCCTCCATGGCGGCGCTGCAGGCAGCGCCGCCATGGGGATTCCGACCCCCTTACCGCCAGCCTGGTTCTGGCGGTTTTGACCGCCAGAACCTGGCTGGCGGTAACGGGTGTTGTGGGGCCCCTGGGGGCCCCTGCAGTGCCCATGCCAATGGCATGGGCACTGCAGGGGCCCCCTAACAGGGCCCCACCAAGATTTTCAGTGTCTGCAAAGCAGACACTGAAAATCGCGACGGGTGCAACTGCACCCGTCGCACCCCTTCCGCTCCGCCGGCTCCATTCGGAGCCGGCATCCTCATGGAAGGGGGTTTCCCGCTGGGCTGGCGGGCAGCCTTCTGGCGGTCGCCCGCCAGCCCAGCGGGAAACTCAGAATGGCCGCCGCGGTCATTTGACCGCAGTGCGGTCATTCGGCGGCTCCCGCCGGCCCTGTGGTTACTGCGGCCGGCGGGAGTCAGAATGACCCCCTTAGTCACACCTAGGCCTGCATTTAAGAAAAGTGGCATTGCATTCAATGCAGTACCACTTTTCTTGTGCCCCTTAGCTGCCCCTACCATCACCATATGTGCACCGTATTTAATATATGGCACACCATGGCACAGAGTAGGGTCAACATTTTTGACACTATTGATGTACTGTGAAGGATTAGTGCGAATGTTTGGCACTAATCCTGCAGTGTACATAGAGGCACATTGAAAGCAATGGTATGCGCCCTTTAAATGCCTGCTATGTGCAGGCATTAAAAATAGCTGTTAAAAACAAAGCAGTGGAATCTCTTAGAGTCCACTGTGCCTTTTTTGCGGTCCGCCTAATGGGCCCCCTTTTCATAATGTGGTGCAAGGGGTTACAAAGTAGAGCAATGCGTGCACTGCGCCACTTTGTAAATATGGCATTGCAACTTTGGCCTCGCAGGGACACATTAGCATCATAAAAAATTACACTAATGTGGCACAAGGAGGTGCTACGCCCAGTTAAATATGGGCCTTAATATCTTGCGATGTTGGGTGGATTACATAGTGTTAGACCTGACAGCCTTAGGGAGGTCACCCCTAACTTTTTGCCTGCCTCCCTCCATTTTCTTGACCTTGTATTTGCTGGTTTTAAGACTCTGCGCACTTTACCACTGCTAACCAGTGCTAAAGTGCTAATGCTCTCTCCCTTTAAACATGGTAACATTGGGTCATACCCAATTGGATTATTTAATATACTTATAACTCCCTAGTAAAGAGCACTATATGTGCCCAGGGCCAGTAAATGCTACTAGTGGGCCTGCAGCATGATTGTGCCACCCACTTAAGTAGCTCCTTAACCTTATCTCAGGGCTGCCATTGCAAGGCTGTGTGTTCAGTTTCACTACCAATTCGACTTGGCATATAAAAGTACTTGCCAAGCCTAAAAGTCCCCTTTTTCTACATATAAGTCACCCCTAAAGTATGCCCGAGGTAACCCATAGGGCAGGGTGCTGTGTAGGCAAAAGGCAGGACATGTACCTGTGTAGTTTACATGTCCTGGTAGTGTAAAACTCTAAATTTGTTTTTACACTGCTGTGTGGCCTGCTCCCTTCATAGGCTAACATTGGGGCTGCCCTCGTACATTGTTTGAGTGGTAGCTGCTGATCTGAAAGGAGTAGGAAGGTCATATTTAGTCTGGCCAGAATGGTGATACAAAATCCTGCTGATTGGTGAAGTTGGATTTAATATTACTATTTTTGATATGCCACTTTTAGAAAGTGAGCATTTCTCTGCACTTAAATCCTCCTGTGCCTTACAATCCACGTCTGGCTGGGTTTAGTTGACAGCTCCCTTGTGCATTCACTCAAACACACCCCAAACACAGGATACTCAGCCTCACTTGCATACATCAGCATTTTGAATGGGTCTTCCTGGCCTAGGAGGGTGGAGGGCCTGACACTTGCATGTCAAAGGACAGTAGTCTACCCTCACACAAAGGACTGCCACACCCCCTATTGGGACCCTGGCAGACAGGATTGAACTGAAAGGGGGCCTTGTGCACTTCTAGGCCACTCTTTGAAGTCCCCCTCACTTCAAAGGCACATTTAGGTATTTAAACAGGGCCTCTGCCCCTACCAACTCAGAAACTTCCAGGAGAAGAGAACCTGAACCAGAACTTGCATCCTGCCAAGAAGAACTGCCTGGCTGCTCAAAAGACTCATCTGTCTGCTTTCTGTGAAGGACTGCTGCCTTGCTGTTTCCCTGCTGCCTTGCTGCTCTCTGGCTGCGGTGAGAAGTTCTCTCGAAGGGCTTGGATAGAGCTTGCCTCCTGTTCACTGGAGTCTCAGGACCAAAAATACTTCATCTCCTTGTGCGGCGAAAATCGATGTACAGCATGCCAGAAACAACGCACAGCCTGCACTCCGGTGAAAAATTCACAGCACGCTGAACCGGAATGACGTAGCCCGACTTTGCATCGAGAAGATCGATGCAGCGCTAGCGCAGCACCCGGAAATTCGACACATGGCCCAGTGGATCGCCGCACAGCGGAGCCGGAACGACGCAGCCTGACTTCCGGAGAGCAATCGACGCAGCGTCTGCCGTGCGGTAGAAATTTTGATGCAGCGCTCACTGAATCGATGCAGCTCCTGTGACTTCGTCCTGCCAGCTCAGAAAATCCATGCAATGTCCCCAGGGTGTCCAAAAACCCCGCAACTTGAAGAGGGTCCTAGACTGAGCGCTGGAAATTGATGCAGAGCCGTCCCTGTGTGAAAACTAAACGACGCATTGCCGTGTGCAGCCTTAGAAATCAACGCACCCCCCTTTGTTTCCACGCATCTCCTCCTCTGCGGTCCTTTGCGGAGATTTTGCACGCGAACCATGTACTTTGTGCTTGAAAGAGACATTTATTGCTTTTTAAAGACTAATGACACTTTATATCACTTTTACAGTGATATCTCATAATACTGTATACTTATTGCATTTTAATAGTTTTGACCTGCATCTTATCCGATAGATATTATATATTTCTCTAAACACTGTGTGGTGTATTTTTGTGGTGCTATACTGTTGTGTTATTGCATGATTTATTGGACAAATACTTTATACGTTGCCTTCTAAGTTAAGCCTGACTGCTCAGTTCCAAGCTACCAGTGGGTGGCCACAGGGTAATTTGAATTGTGTGTGACTTACCCTGACTAAAGTGAGGGTCCTTGCTTGGACAGGGGGTAACCTGACTGCCAACCAAAGACCCCATTTCTAACACATAGGTACAACAGGAGTGCAGTAGGCATTTCTACTGATGTTGGTGCTAATGGGAACACCTGTGTGGCAGGCTGAACAGTATAAACCAGACTGAGACCGGATAGTGTGGTAAAACAAAAATGAGGGTTTTTATTTGTGTTCGTTCTCTTCTTTCCCTTTAGTTCAATCAGAAGAAATTATAGTCCGCACTGGGGTTCTTTGGGGTTGTGGTTTCTTCTCTCCTTGTAACACTGTTTTCTTTCTTCTTCCCTAGGTCGGTGACTGCGAAGTGGCAACATGGGAACGAGGAACTGACGTCTCGACCTCGTCCGTCCCGGAGACTGCTGCCGTTGCCAGAGGCGATTTTGGGTCAGCTCGACCACACACCCCATCCCAAGATTGGTCCTGATCGAGGACCGGAGAAGAGCAGTGAAACCGGGACAAGTAATCCGCAGGGCCTTGTTGCGAACCAGGGACATGGCAAACCTGGAAGGTAAAAGGCTGTAGTTCAAGGAACCATCGTAGGATTCTAGAGTTGGAATCTTTGTGGGAGGCAAGCCAGGTAAGGGGAGCGTGATCAGTATACAATATAAATGGTCTGCCCAGAAGGTAATATTGCAGGCTCTCCACCGCACACTTAATGGCCAAGTACTCCTTTTCGATGATAGGATAATGGCACTCTCAGGAAAGAAGTTTCCTGCTTATGAACACAATCGGGTGATCCCTGTCTTCTTCATCAGGCTGGGTGAGTACTGCTCCAAGTCCCACGTTAGAAGCATCTGTGTACAGATGAAAAGGTCTAGTGAAATCGGGACATTGTAAGACAGGATCCAATGTAAGAGAGGATTTCAACCGCTCAAAACTAGCCTTTTGACCTACCGTAAAGGGTTCTAACTTGTTAGGATGACGTTTGGATAACAGATCAGTCAGGGGGGCTGCAATAGTGGAATATCCTGGAATTAACCTACGGTAGTAACCTACTAAACCTAGGAAGGAACAAAGGTCTTTTTTCGTTTTAGGGGTTGGGGCTTGGGTAATGGCTTCCACCTTCTTTACTTGTGGTTGTATGGTACCCTTGCTTATCTTATACCCTAGGTACAGTATGTCTGTGTTTCCTAAGATACACTTCTTAGGATTGGCCGTCAATCCAGCTTCTGCTAGTGTGGTAAAGATTTGATTGAGATGGTGTAGATGGTCTGACCAGGTGTCGCTAAAAATAACGAAATCGTCTAGATAGGCTGCAGCGAACGTATAAAAAGGTTTTAATAGTCTATCCATTAATCTCTGAAAGGTAGCTGGGGCTCCGTGAAGACCAAAGGGTAACACTGTGAAGTGATAAAGACCGGATTGTGTCGAGAAGGCCGTTTTCTCTTTATCTTCTGGGGAAAGGGGAATCTGCCAATACCCTTTAGTAAGGTCTAACGTAGACAAATATTTAGCTTTCCCTAGCTTTTCGAGGACATCATCCACTCGGGGAATGGGATATGTGTCGAACATGTATATTGCATTGAGTTTACGAAAATCAATACAAAATCGGACTGAGCCGTCCGGTTTTGGAACCAGGACTACTGGAGAGCTCCACGGGCTACTGGATGGTTCGATTACTCCTAGGGTCATCATTTTTTCTATTTCTTCTTCTATGATATGTTTCCTAGCCTCAGGAATACGGTAAGGACGTAGTCTGATAGTTTGTCCTGGGGTTGTTTTTATTTTATGAGAGATCAGGGAAGTTCTCCCTGGTATTTCTGAAAAAACATGTGGATACTGGTTTACCAAGGAGTACAGCTGTTGTCTTTCTGACATTGTCAGAGAGGTGTTGACAGAGGGCATATTTTCTTTTCCCTGATTTCCAAAAGGGAACAGTTCTATGTCTAACTCCTTATTGGTAGAGACAAGACAGCCCACCCCCACTGTCTCGGTCACCTCCTCTACTGCTTCCCATTTCTTGAGGAGGTTCACATGGTAAATTTGTTTTTTTTTGGGGTTGCTACTTAATTCTATAAGATAAGTGACGGGTGAGACTGCTCTAATAACCCTATAGGGTCCTTGCCATTTAGCCAATAATTTTGTTTCCGAAGTGGGTCGCATTATCAAGACTTGATCATTCGGGAGAAATGTACGTAGTTTACTTCCTCTATCATAATATTGTTTTTGGGTCTCTTGGGCTTTTTCCAGATGTTGTCTTACATCTTCCCATAGATCTTTTAAGTGGTTTTTAAGTTTCTTGACATATTCTAACAAGGGCCTTCCTTCCTCTTCCTCTTCTTCCTCCCATGTTTCTACGGCCATCTCCAAAAGACCACGGGGTTGCCTTCCGAACACCAGTTCAAACGGGCCATGTCCCGTTGAGGCCTGTTCATGGATTCTAATAGCATAGAGGACTAACGGTAATTTTTGGTCCCAATCTCTCCCCGAGTCATCGACAACCTTTCTTAATAGGGTTTTAATGGTCCGGTTATAGCGTTCTACCAGTCCATCTGTCTGGGGATGATAGACTGAAGTTTTTATTTGGGTAATTCCCAGTACCCGGCATATTTGTTTCATGAGGTTCGACATGAATGGTGTACCTTGGTCGGTGAGGATCTCTTGGGAAAACCCTATCCTAGAGAATACCGTTACCATAGCCTGTGCCACTGATTCGGTTGTCATACTTGCTAGGGGAAGAGCTTCGGGGTATCTTGTAGCATAGTCTACTATAACCAAAATGTAAGTATGTCCTCTAGATGATGGAGGTAGGGGTCCAATTAAATCCATTCCCACCCTGCTAAATGGAATCTCAATGATAGGAAGAGGTATTAGGGGTGCTTTCCTGGGTCTGCCTGGTTCGGTAAGTTGACACCTAGGGCATTGTGAGCAACACTTCCTAATATGTGCAAATACCCCTGGCCAGTAGAACTTCCTAAGGAGATATTCGTTTTTTTCTCGGCCGAAATGCCCCCCCCGGCTGATTGTTTGCTAGAAAGAGTACTTGGTTCTTATAAGCTTCTGGGACTACTAATTGGTGTTTGCGGTCCCCTGTTCTGGTAGTGGTAACCCTATAAAGAAGATTCTTTTTTACTAAGAAATAGGGACCCACCTCATCTGTCTCTTCGGATTTCGCCGTTCTCCACGCATGTGTGAGGGTAGGGTCCTCTCTCTGATGTTGTCGAAAGCTGAGGGGGCCGCTATGGTTCTCGGCTACTATTCTTATAGGATGTTTGTTCTCTTTGGTTGCCTGAAATTTCAATCTCTCATCCCTTTTCTCTCTGCGGGAAAGTTTCCTACGTTGTGGGGGACACTCAATGGGGTTACCAAAAAAAGGCACTTCCTTCCACCACTCGAGGTTCTCTGGCTGGGTTTGAGTACAATCTAAGAGTTGTTGAAAATGTACATAGTCTGTGCCAATAATACACTCTTCAATCAATTGGTCCATAACTCCCATGGGAAGAAAGTCTCTGTGTTGTCCCCACTCGAGCTCCACTACCGAAAGGGGGTATTGCTCTTTATCACCATGTATACAGCAGATGGTAACCCATTGTCTGGGGTTCTCATCCACAGTACTTATCAGATTTTGGCGAATGACGGATTGACTACAACCCGAGTCTATGAGGGCAGAGAGGAACCGTCCATTTATTTTTATGGTCTGTTTAAATCTGGCATGCCCCCCCCCCAGTGCATAGGACTCTTCGTCGGGTTAGACCTATCTCCATAGGTTCCACTCCCTCTACTTTCCTGGGGCATGTGCGGGCTATATGACCCCATTCCCCGCAGTTGAAACACTGGGGCCCCTGCATTGGGTGACCCTCCCCTTGTTTACGGGGACTCGGTTCCTCCAAAGGATATCTCGGGATGGGTTTTGGTGGTGGTGCGAGGGGTTTTATGTTGAGACGCGGTGGTGGTGGTCTCACGTCTGTGGATCTGTGAAAAGCACAGGCCAAATCTATAGCAAGCTCAGTATCCACCTCTGGATGTTGCCGTATCCAATTTTTAGTACTAGTGGGTAGGGAGTCCAAATTTTGCTCTAGAATGACTGTCTTTATGACATCTTCTCCATTGGTTCCAATCAGGCCTAACCACTTGAGTGCTAAATCTTTCACCCTAAAGTAAAAGGTTCGGGGATCCTCATTTTGTCCCCATTTTACCTTTAGAAATTTTACTCTATAGAACTCCGTATCGGGCCAACCCGTTCCAAAATGCTCCTCTTTATGTCATGGTAGGACGTGGTACCACCCGGATTAGCTGCTTGATAAGCCGCCTGCATAAGTCCTGTGAGTAACGGGGCGATGTATTGGCCCCATTGTTCCTCCGGCCATTGGGCGGAGGAAGCCACCCTTTCGAAGTTGGTAAAGAAAGAGTCCGGATCTTCCCCCTCCTGGAATTTTTGAAGAACTGAACTAGGGACATTAGGATGCACTTTGCTGGCGGCTATTGTTTCTGTTAACTTCTTCATTGCGGTCTCATGCACCAGTTGGTTGTTTGCTAAGATAGTCGCTTGGCTCTTTAGGGCCGACTGTAAGGCCTCCCTATCCTCCTTAGCCTCTCGTTGGTGAGCCTCCCACACCAACTGTAAGTGGCGCTGGCCTTCGGCCAGCTGTTTAATCATGTCCTCTAGAGTAGGGCTCTCACTCATTGTCTATACCGTTCTTAGCCTGAGGGTAAAAATCCCACTCCTGTCACCACTGTGGCAGGCTGAACGGTATAAACCAGACTGAGACCGGATAGTGCGGTAAAACAAAAATGAGGGTTTTTATTTGTGTTCGTTCTCTTCTTTCCCTTTAGTTCAATCAGAAGAAATTATAGTCCGCACTGGGGTTCTTTGGGGTTGTGGTTTCTTCTCTCCTTGTAACACTGTTTTCGTTCTTCTTCCCTAGGTCGGTTACTGCGAAGTAGTGCGGCTGGCTCCAGTGGATTACCGGAAAGAAAACAGAACAATGCCAAGGTAAGTGATGGGTTGCTTTCTGGGGTGCTTTTCTTATAACGAGGGGGAAAGGGTTGTAGGGGAATAGGGTAGTGTGTAGGGGTAACCGTGTACAGGACAAAGAATAGTGGTGACGGGGGTTTAGTGTGCACACCGGGGTCCCAAGTTTCCGTAGAATAGTCCGTCTCTTTCTCTTATCTCTGCTACACCTGTGCCCCTTCCCTTATTGCCTTCCCCAACTCTTCAGTGGATTTTTAAATTTAAATTCTCCCGTTCCCAGAATGGACCGTACCTTGGTAAGCCACGACCCTCCTGGGTCGTGGCTGGCACCTGGGTTTTCCGGCTCCGGTCTTTCGTCATTCGTATCTCCTCCTTCGGCGGCTTCCTCGATTGGTTCGATGCTCTGCTCCTCCGTCTCTGCACTCTGCACGTCCTCCTTCTCTCCTTCCACCCGTACGTTTGGCTGGCCGCGGACCTTCGTTTTACCCTCCTCGGTGTCCCGGAAGTTCTCGAGCGTTTCCCTGGAAACAGGGAAACGCGTCAGCAATGCCGAGAGCGTTCCCATGGCAACATGGGAACGCGGAACTGACGTCTCGACCTCGTCCGTCCCGGAGACTGCTGCCGTTGCCAGAGGCGATTTTGGGTCGGCCCGACCACAACCTGTTTTACGGAAAAGGCCATAGAGAGTTGCATATCACTTTCTCTAATAATTAGTTAAACATTAAACAATTAAATCGCACAATGAGAGGGCAGAATGTGATCAAGCACCCAACCTCTTATCAGATGCCTGGAGGAACTTTACGTGTCAGAACATTATTTTTCAAATACAAATTACATGTTTGTGAATACTAAAAGTGAATGTAAACTCCTAAAACAATACTTTTACTCAACAAAGTTCAATGTTCCCATGCCTAAAAACTTATTGTGACCTTGTGTAATGTAAATGGTGCTCATGCAAATCACTTGAATACGCTGGGGTGGAGTTCGTGCTGTTGAAATTGATTTGTAAAATGGAGACAGAGACAGGTTTGAAATGGCCCTTTCTGCTGGGTCATGCCCAGATTTGTTGCCTTCCCTCTCCCCTTTTTGCTGAATTTGCTTTTGTCCGCTTTAGAACTCTGTGCAATTTGCCACTGCTAAATAGTGCTAATGTACATGTTCTTTCAATTTAAAACATGTAATATATGCTTATTCCCAATTGGCATATGTAAGTTACTATTAAGTCCCTAGTGCAACGTGCTATGTGGGCCCAGGGCCTGTGAATTAAATGCTACTAGTGGCCTTGCAGCACTGATTGTGCCACCCACTTAGGGAGTCCTTTAAACCTATCTCAGGAATGCTACTGCAGAGACTGTGTGTGCAGTTTTAAACTGCCATACCAACCTATCAAAGTAAACCTTTTTGCCAGGCCCAAACCTTCCTTTTTAATACACATGTCACCTCTACGTAGGCCCTAGACAGTCCCTAGGGCAGAGTGCAGTGTAGTTAAAAAGTTGGACATGTACTGTTATGTTTTATATGTCCTGGTAGTAAACACATCTCTTAAATAGTTTTTCACTACTACAAGGTCTATCTTTACTTAGGTTGACTCTGGGATTGCCTTATTACCTCTTATAAGTGTAATTCACAATCCGGAAGAGATAGACTTTTCTTGTTTGGTGTCTCCGGAATCACAATTTAAAATCAAAACTTATGGGAAAGTTGGATATTAAATAGCTATTCTGAAAATTCCTCTTTTAGAAAGTTTTTATTTTTTTATTTTAGCCATTTGGTAAATACTTAATTAGGTTGTTAACCTTAGTATCTTTTGTTGGACCTCTGACCCATGAGGAATTTGGCCAAAAAGGAGTCGTATTATGGTTGTATCAGTATTGGAAGATCTCAATCGCCTATAGGAATCCAAGTATTAGAAACTTAGCCAACTGAACAAAATCCACCATCTGACTAAAAGTATCTAAAAGGCCAAGGAGGTATCCATGCTATACTTATAAGGTAATTGCCATGGACCTAGGATCTCCCTATTTCAATCCAGATGTGTTTATTTATTTTAGTTTGCCATTTTGATTTGATATTCTTGGTAGTTTTTCACAGCGACCTAAGGAACAGCATTCTAACTCTTCTTATTGGGTATTTGGCCCCTTCTTCAAAGTGACTTAAGGAGTAGGTTTCTTATGTTTCTTATTGGAAAACCTCATGTCCCTAGGTTGTGCCATGCTACTCTCTCCTCACCCTGAGACAATTACTTCATCAAATTAAGTAGGTACGAACAGACTGGGTTTCAAAATGGGCAGAGAGGGTATTTAACAAATAAAGTCTTTCCAATATCAGGGGCCCACTACAGAACGGGGAACGTGTTAATCAGATGTAGATATAGGATTATGGGGGCAATTTAAAAATGGCTCAGAAAAACAACTCGTACCTAATACGGTCATTGGGGATACAAGACAGGACAGAAGAGACCGATCAAAACTTGGGTGTCAGGTAGGGTCTCACAGGTGTTATTGAGTGAATGTTTTTTTTTTTCTCAAACTGTGCAAATATATATGCGGATGCGACCTGGGTGGGATCACGTCAACTCTTGAACTACCCTAAGCCAGATAACATGATTCAGAGTATGGCAACGCATAGGCCTTTTTTTGTGTCAATCTCTGGGACATTTGAAATATGTTCCTATGTTTGCATGATTTATATAATATGGCCCAATCTGGGGTTTGAGCATGTAACCACACGAGCCAGTTCGACACTTAATACATGATTGTTGCCTACAGTTTTCTGATTAGCCTGCCTCTCTAAATGCCGCTAATGGGCTTGAAATATGAACAACCTTATGAGAAGAGTCAAATGTACAGACCTGACCCCTGTGTGCAGACAATATTTTTAAAACTCCTTTTGGTTATAATGAGATAGCTAAATTCTTTGTTTTCCTCGAACTGGACCTGTATCTTAATCTGGCTTGATCACCTTGGGATAGTTTATAGTGATGTTCTATTACATAAACTTCTTTGACAGATCATCCAACACAGACAGATCTTTGTATATAAAAAATGGAAGAGAACCTTGGAACAGAAGCTAAAATAAGTATTCAGGTATTGAGACTCAATGTAATAGTACCAGTGATAAAGTAAATGCTACTTTGCAACCCTTTCAATTATTATATGGGTACTTATTTGTATAACCTAATCCAACTTTATATTTTAAGGACTATCCAAAACCTTTTTTGTTCTTTTTTGTTTCCTTTCTTTAATATTTAGTGTTTAACATAAGGCAAACAGCTTCTTGTGTGTGGAATAGCAGAACACTATCACTTTTCCTTATTTTGAACATGAGCAAGCTAGTACAAATAAGATTATTTAGGAACCGCGGAATGGCACAGGAGGTGTGTATAGCACGAGTAGAATGCATGACGTAATATGTATGTAAACTCATTTAATCTCTTTAGCCTTGGGAAGGACCTTGCTTTGCAGGCATTTAAAAAGGTGAAACACGTGTTGGATATAGTACTCCGTTTGGCATCGGATGGAGAGGGCGACTTACGATTGGATCTCAATGTGGTGAATTATGAAAAATAAAGAAACCTAAAACCTACAGATGGATTACCTTGTATATTGAAGATTATGGCCCTCATTACAACCCTGGCAGTAAATCCCACTTTCCGCCGTGCTGAAGACCACCAACATACCATTGCGGCAGCAGAATTCCACTACAGGTATCATGACCCATAGCTCGGAATCCGCCACAATACAGACACCCACACAAGTCCGCCACACCAAAGGACAGTGATAAACTGGCGATACCAAAACCTACACCGTCATGCCAACAAGAATATGCCCACACTATCAGGACCCACGAATCAATGTGGCGGTCTTTCAACCGCGATAATCCATTGGCGGTACACACCGCCGTGCTCAAAATATACACATTTACAAAACACAACTACATTGGACAATTCGAAATACACACACCTGATACACATACACACACCACACCGACACACCCAATCCAATATAAAGCACACACCCACATTACCCACAAACCCTTGCAACCAAAAATCTGAAAGAAGGCCAGAGAGAGAGATTAGCTAACACAACACCAGCATCCACAGACACACAACACCATCACCTATACAACATCCACGCACCTCAAACAACACACACCAACACATCCGCTCACACATCACAAGAGACAGCAGCTCACACATCACCCACACCACATCATGGCACTTCAAAGACACCCCAGGTTTTCAAAGGAGGAGCTTAGTGTCATGGTGGAGGAAATCATCTGGGTAGAGCCACAGCTATTCGGATCACTGGTGCAGCAGACCTCCATTGCGAGGAAGATGGAGCTATGGCGGAGAATTATCGACAGGGTCAACGCAGTGGGACAGCATCCAAGAACATGGATCACATCAGGAAGAGGTGGAACGACCTACGGTGGAAGATACGTTCTGTGGTATCCAGACACCAGATTGCTGTACAGAGGACTGGCGGTGGACCCCCACCTTCTCCCCCACAACTCACAACATGGGAGGAGCAAGTCTTGGCGATCATGCATCCTGAGGGCCTCGTAGGAGTAGCAGGAGGACTGGACTCTGGTAAGTCAACTCTTTACTACCATACCCCCACCCCACCTGCATGCCATCACATACTCCCACTCTTACCCTCACCCCATCACTCCATCAACTCCATATGTCCCACAATCACAACCCACACATCTAAATACCAATGCATGGACCACCGTCACCAAAGCATGGCCTGTACAGCAACCCACACAGACCCCAAACCAACTATCACAAAAAGGCTAACACAATGACGCAAGCACAGGAGTAGAGGGTACCGCACCCATTGACAAGATGGCACACACAGATATTAAAATTATGTATTTACACCACAACAGGACCCATGCCCAACGTCACCGGACAGGAGGTGCCAGACATATCCAGTCCCCCCACAGAAGAGGCCCACAGTGATGACAGCAGCTCTGCACGCCTGGGTAAAGATGACCAGCCTGGCCCATCAGGGACATTGGGACAGTCGGATCCCCTGACACAGTCACAAACCACCACAGAGCCTCCACCCTCAGGAAACACCATCACAGCACCCACCCAGCGGGCCCATCCCTCTGTCCCCAGGACACGTCAATCAGCAGTGTGTCCACCACTACAGGGACCCCAGGCAAACCCACCAACACAAGAAAATCAGGGACCTGGGGTCAGTGGCAGTGGGCACACGTTTCAGGGGACAGAGGCACAGGATAACAGGGAAGCTGGGAGGACTGCTGTTCGATCGGGGGAGAACAGGCCCAAGGAACCCACTCTCCACGAGGCACTCTCCAACATCATGGGAGCATACCACGATTCCCAGGAGACCATGGGCACGGGACTGGCCAAGCTTCAGAAGACCCAGTGGCTGCAGGAGGAACACTACCTTGGGATCAGGGAGGACTTGAAGTCCATTAACACCACCCTGGTCACCATTGCAGGGGTGCTGGGAGACCTGGCCAACACCATGAGGGACACAGTGGCACTCAAATGGGCCCCTGACACTAGCCTGGACGATGAACAGCCCTCCACCTCTGCCGGCGCTAGTGGACAGGAGGCACCACCACAGGAAAAAGAGGCCACCAGCACCCCACCCCCTGCAGAAGGAGAACCAGCCCGCAAATGGTCCCTGAGATCCAGGCACAAGACAGAGAACATTGCCAGGACCCCCACCAGGAAATAAGACCCTCCTGAATGTCACCCCTCTGTACCACTTTGTCATCCTGTCCACCTTAAACAGCCATTGCTTCACTTCCTATGCCCCATTGGACAATGCACCTGTGATACAAATAGACTGGACTCTGCCATGGATATTCCTCCACCATCACACCAGCCCATTTCACACACCCCTCCACTTATTTTCACATAAATAAACACCCTTGAATCACAAAACAAGCTGGAGTCAGTCTGTGCTTTCACAAATGTGTATTGCAAAATCTCTGGAATATAGCAATGTCAATGTACTTGTTCACATACCAAGGGTACACAGCTGTAGGCCAGGAGTAAACATAGCAGAGGACACAAATTGGGAGCCACATCTGTGAAATGGAAAGCCAAAATGACAATCCAGGGTCCATACACAGAGTGAAAAAGGCAGATTTATGCTAGCTCCTACAATAGTATGAGATGTGGGAAGTAGTTCCATCTTCTTACCTGTGTCTCACTGGAAGTATTGCATGATGATGTTGTTTCGGTTGTCTACATCTTCTTCTTCTGCCTCCTCTTCTTCACTATCCACAGGCTCCACAGCTACCCCAAGACCAACATCAGGCCCATCCTCCTGCAGAAAAGGCACCTGGCGTCGCAAAGCCAGGTTGTGCAACATACAGCAGGCCACGATGATCTGCCACACCTTCTTCGGTGAGTAGTATAGGGATCCACCTGTAAGATGGAGGCACCGGAATCTGGCCTTCAGGAGGCTGAAGGTGCGCTCTATAATCCTCCTAGTTCCCCCATGTGCCTCATTGTAGCGTTCCTCTGCCCTTGTCCTGAGATTCCTCACTGGGGTCAGTAGCCATGACAGGTTGGGGTAGCCAGAGTCACCTGCAAATATTGAGGGACAACAGTTAAACATCCTCCAAACATTAGGGAATCTCCCATACCCAGACACCAAATGGAACTGTGTGGGGGTTTTAGGCTCACCTATTAGCCACACACGGTGCCTCTGGAGTTGCCCCATCACATAAGGGATGCTGCTATTTCTCAAAATGTAAGCGTCATGCACTGAGCCCGGATACTTGCCATTCACATGGGAGATGTACTGGTCTGTCAAACCCACCATCTGCACACTCATAGAATGGTAGCTTTTGCAGTTTCTGTACACCTGTTTATTCCTGCGGGGGGAAGGGACAAATGCCACATGTGTACCATCAATGGCACCAATGATGTTGGGGATATGTCCCAGGGTATAAAAGTCACCTTTCACTGTGGCAAATCCTCCACTTGAGGGAAAACAATGTAGCTGCACATGTGTTTCAGCAGGGCAGACAACACTATGGACAGCACGTTAGAGAACATTGGCTGGGACATCCCTGATGCCATGGCCACTGTTCTTTGAAAAGACCCACTGGACAGGAAATGGAGTACAGACAGAACCTGCACTAGAGGGAGGATTCCTGTGGGATGGCGGAGAGCTGAAATCAGGTCTGTCTCCAACTGGGCACATAGTTCCTGGATTGTTGCACAATCAAGTCTGTAAGTGATAATGATGTGTCTCTCTTCCATTGTCGACAGGTCCACCAGGGGTCTATACACCGGAGGATGCCGCCATCTCATCAGCTGCCCCGGCGGACCTGCCCTATGGAGTAGAACAGTGAGCAGAGGGTCATACAACACTTAGGTATTACAATGTGTTTTTTGCAAAAATGTTACAAAATCGCCATGTGCCTTTGTCTGGCCTAAATAGGTGTGATGTAGTTTTTTTGCCTGCCATATGGCCCCCTGAAATGGCAGCTGCCTGACCTGTAAGGTGGGACAAGGGGAAATGAGGTAACTGCGTTGGCGTTGTACACTGTCACGGTAGGCGGTCGAAGACCGCGGCGCAATTCAGCATTGGTTAACATTGGGCCCTATGGGTTCCAGGAGCCAATGACGATGTACGCCCGGCGGTGACGGTACGTACCTGGAGGGTGAAGTAACAGAGTCTGAAGGCACCAGTGGGACAGAGGACGAGGGGAGCTCCACGACTGGGACAGGAGCATACACCAGCGACAGCGACTCCTCCTCTGAAGGCAGCTCTCTTGCGGTGGCGGGTACCTCTGGGACCACCGCATCAACAGGTACAGCCGCCACCCCCCCCTACCAGCACCGCCCTCCCAGCAGCCCCTCAGCGTGTGTCTCGTGCCCGCTCACCCCAGGCACCTCAGGCCCTGCCCCAGTCAGCCCTGCTGCCCTTAGTGAGGAGGCTACTGACCTCCTGAGATCCCTCAGTGTTGGGCAATCTATCATTTTGAATGCCATCCAGGGTGTTGAGAGGCATTTGCAACAAACAAATGCATACCTGGAGGGCATTCATTCTGGGCAGGCGGCCCAACAGAGAGCATTGCACACTCATCAACACACAAGAGTGGACATGGCAAACATAAGTACCACAAATCCCACAGGCACTCACACAAGCACCATCCCCATGCAGACACACCAACATCCACTGCCTCCACTGTGTCCCCCTCCTCCACGTCCTCCTCCTCCCTCCCGGTCTCGTCTCCACTCACACCTGCATGCACTACATCCTCAGCCACTACCTCCATCACTAGCATGCCCATCACCACACACCGCTCACGTGCTATCACCACCCCACTACCATTCACACATCCCCAGTGTCCTCTCCCATTGTGTCTGTGAGCCCTCCTCCCAAAGTACACAAACTCAGGGACACACCCACCCAACAGCCATCCACCTCACAACAGCTCCAGGCCCATGTACCTTCACCCAAATTCAGCAAACGTACACCTCCTACAAGCACTACCTCTTCCTCCACTCCCAAACCCCCTCCATCTTCCCATCCCAGTGTGTCTAAGAAACATTTCCTGGCTAACATTGACCTCTTCCCTACACCTCCCCCCCGTCCTTCCTCTAGGGCCAGGCTTTCCAGGTCCCAGCCCAGCACCTCAGCCACCAAATCCCCAAGCACAGTGGTGCCAGCAACTCCGGTATCATCGAGTGAGCCACCCATCATGGCTGCCAGAGTGCCACCTAGCGAGGCCAAGGAGCAGGCCATTCCGCCACCTGCCAAGGTGAAGAAGGTGCCCACATCCTGGAGGGAGAAGTCGCACCTACCAGCAAGCAAGGGCTCCTCCAAACCAAAAGGGGACAGTGGCAAGACACCAGCGGCAACATCTAAGGTGGGGAAGGGACACAAGCCGAAGAGCAGGTCAGGACAGGGCACGGTGGCTCCGACTGAGGGACTAGAGTCACCCCTTCTGTCAACCACTACACCAACCTGTACGGTGGTGGACACCGCCACCTGCTCTGCCACCAGCACCGCCACCTGCACGTCTGCTGCATCAGCAACAGTCCCCAGCATCATCCCCAGTGGGCAGCCATCCGAGGCTGCAGGAGACATCCTGCTGTGGCCCTCAACAAGTGCAGACACATGCACCACCGCCAGCACCTCCGCCACAGACACCGCAGCAAGCACCGCCACCAGCCCCACGACGTGCTCAGACATTACCACCACAGCTAACATGGCTATCATCCCCAGTGGGCAGCCGTCCGAGGCTGCTGGAGACGTCCTGGACCCTGCCCAGCGTACATGAGGCATGACTCTCAGCATTGTTTGCACCTGCAGGTGTCAGGCGAAGCCGCAGCACGGTGGGGTATGTCTCTGCCTCCATGGTGTATCATGCTACCTGTTCCCAGGCAATCTCGTGGCCCACACACCCATGTGATGGAATGGGACCTGCCACACTGCATGTGAAGCACTCTGGGCACCAAGCCCCCTCCAGAACCAGTGGAGAATCACATAAACTCACACAATCCTTAGAAGGATGAAGCACTCTGGGCACCAAGCCTCCTACAGAACCAGTGGAGAATAACATCCACTTCCTCAGTCCTTGGCAGGATGAAGCACTCTGGGCACCAAGCCCCCTCCAGAAACAGTGGAGAATCACATCCACTCACACAGTCATTGGCAGGATAAAGCACTCTAGGCACCAAGACCCCTCCAGAAACAGTGGAGACTGTTATCCACTTGTGAGACTGTGGCTTTGCACTCCCCAGGATAGAGCAGTGGGCAAACCACCCACTGGAGAGACTTGTGAGACTGTGGCTTTGCACTCCCCAAGATAGAGCAGTGGGCAAACCACCCACTGGAAAGATTTGTGAGACTGTGGATTTGCACTCCCCAGGATACAGCAGTGGGCATGGAGCCCCCTCGTGGAGCAGTGGCGTCATACGTTCATCTGGCTGAAGTGCCCCCCTCGCCCTCCCCTTGTGATGCCTGTTTCATTTCAATCTGATGCACCTGCAGTGTTCTCTCCGTTTCGAGTCAGGTATCTTGTGTGGGCTTTGCCCATGCATTTTGGGACACTGATCCACGAACGATGTTAGATTAATATCCCGACTTGTGTAGTTGGTGTACATATTTGTATATGCTTATTTTGTAACTTGCACTATCTGATTTTTATTGATTACAATTGTTACAATAATTTAATTTTGTCCTTGCGTTCTTCCAGGGGTGTATATGTAATGTTGCTGCATTTATATGTGTGTATGGTGTTGTGGGTGATGGTGGGGGTAGGGGTATTGCGTGTTGCGTGTGTGTGTCACTCTCTTTTCCTTCCCCCCCACCCCTGTGTTGTAGGTGCAGTACTCACTGTGGTCATCAACAGCGTCTTTCATGCTCCTGAAACATAAGGAGGAAGAGCAGCATGGGCAGGACGTGTAGTTCGGGGCTCTATGGCATCATGGTTCCTCTTTGGATGTCAAGAGGTGAGTGGATTCCCTTCTGTGTTCTGTTTCCGCCGTGCTTTTGATCGCGTTGTTACCGCCCCGGAAAAGGTGGCGGATAGGCCTCTTGTAATGGAGTGGGTGGTACATTGTCTTCCGCCTGTCTGTTGACGGTTACCGCCGCGTGGTTGTTTCTACCGTCATGGCGGTCGGAGTGTTAAAGTGGCTGTCTGTGTTAGCGGTTTCCGCCATGGTCGTGATTCAATTTATTTTTCCGCTGGCCTATTGGCGGAATTACCGCTGCTTTAACACCGACCGCCAGGGTTGTAATGAGGGCCTATGTGTTTTACGTATGATGAAGAGGATCATTGATTTACTAACCATAACTCACTTCTTAAAAACGAGAGACTGAAAATTGGACTCTGAGCAGAAACATAACAGGAAATATTGTGCTGTCTAGTCACGACCCTTGTTTGTGAAGGAAAGCGAAGTTAGCACCGACTCAAATACAAAATGCCCAAAAACCCAAGCAATTATTATTACTTTATTTGAAAACTCTTGTTTGAAATGCAGTAAATGTACTGAAAAGCAAGGCACCTGAAGCATGATTTTCTTCAAGATTGATTTAAATAAATAGAGCTGTTTTAGCCTGCGCTGATGTTTTTAACCAATAGGACTTTCTTGGAATAAAGGAAATATAAAATCCATAACATTCTTGCAAAAATCATAAGTTGTTGTTCGAAGGAGAGGTAAATGGTGTCTGCACATCAGTTGGTAGATTTTAATGGCGGTGAAAATAGGGATACTTATACAACCTGAACATCTTAAAGCTCATAAAATCAATCATGAAGCTCCCTTATAAAAAAGCCAGGGGTGCACTTAGAGAAGAGTGATAACAATAGGGATTTGTTACAAAAGAATGTAATGAAAATGGGGGCGCGAGTTGTATTCTTTCTCCGTAGCTAATACTGCACCAATACTACTTGCATAGCCAGCATACCAGCATTTACACAGAAAAATAATGTGAATGGTTTCATGGAAGTGGTCTAATAAGTAAGCACTACTTAATGGCATCTTCACAAGTTTAATTTTCTTTGCAAATTTGAAGAGTGCCAGTCCCAGGTTGTTTTCAAATAAGACATACGTTGGGGATGGTTCTAAGTTTTAAGCTATAATGCTAAAATAAATAAGACTGACTGCAAAATCTAGGGTAATTGGTCAGATCGTATTTCGGAAGGTGCCAACCCCAGAACAAAAGAATAGGTGGTACCTATCTGCATTTATATACCTTGTATATATATATATTTATCTTCAAGGTACCTAAATGTGGAATTACGAATAGTAAATATGTAGGTAATAATACATAATTAACTCCACGATATTTCGTCTGTTAATATGGTTGGTATAATATTCTCTTAGCACTATATGTAGCACACAATATTCTCGCATACAGAAATTCGGTAGTAGTTTTACATGTACCACCTGGGCATAATTACGTTTCTCCAAAGTCACTCAAATGATGTAGGCATCTGTGTTGGGGGATACTCGTTTAGACATTGTGAGCATGTTCAATACAATTGCCTATGTAAAAGTTTAAAGGAAATTTAAATAGGGGGTTAGGGAAAACAAAAACGTATTAGCAAAGAATGTTTTTGCTGCTTTGTCACTAATTTTGAAGAACAGTTACAAGAAGAGGTGAGATTATTATGTTTACCGTGTGTTACTAACTAGGTTAGTTGATGTAGTTTAATTGATTTTACGTTTAATCTGTTATTAGTAAGTGTAATTTATTGTTAGCTAGGTAGATATATGAAAGATAGGGTGAAGGACACAGTGGAATGAAGGGTGGTGGAAGAATTAGTTTGTAGAGAGGGATGTTGATTTTTAAACTGACTTTACTCTTGTGTTCTGTTTGACAAATTTGCCATATAGCAGGTCAAGATGTATGATGGGGACGACATGATCCTGGTGAGGAATGAGATCAAGACGAGATCTAGGTCATCCTCCTCGAAAAGCATTAGCCAACTGCATTCTGGAGAAGTTCACCTTCTCCGAAATCCTCTCATCCTGCCACTTGTCCCCTGTGAGTGTACTTTCACAACCAATACATTGACATAAAATACGAACTCCTGCCATGTGGCTACCGTCTCCAGTCCACTGAGGGAGTACAGAGGCAGACCATGAAGGCCCTTGTGAAGTTTAGCATCAAAGGTAACTACAAGGTCTGTCTCCTCTTCCTTGGAGTTACACCTACTCTTTAGTGGATCATCTTTTAATCTGTAAGCATGGTATGCTGCCAGTTAGGTAGCCCAAGGGGAAGAGGGCAGAGGTAATGTGTTAATGTGTGTATAATGTTTGTGAATTGGGTCACATCAATGGTGTTTCCCTATTACTTTCCATTCAGAGTTAGCAGTTCTGCTCATGGAGATCTCCACTCCAGCACCTGGGATGTCCATCACTGGGGTAGAGAACCCTCTAATAGGTGTTAGCGGAAATTCAAAGGCAAGTTTACGAAATGGAAGAAATTACAGTTGTAGGATGTTCTTGTCTCAAATAAGGAGGTGAACAGTCATACATTTCACTTATAAGTGGAGATTTCTACCCAAATTGCTGAATTCCCAGGTGGATATTCATATGTGCATAGCACTTCACACATAGATATCATGTCCCCGTTCCTGTGTGAATACTCTAACTCCTGTGCATATTTACCAGTGCTCATTTAATATTACTTATGAGGGAGTGTAACCAGCTATGGGTCATTCTATAATATTATTTTGAGGTGAGGACACAAAAACAGTTCAAGTCCTATTGGGTTCCTGCTCAAATAGCCTTTGTTCATTACGCTGAGCAATTTAGTTTGACACTAAATCTACTTGGTATTGATTAAACTTAGTTTAATTTTGTATTGTTTTAAAGAAGTGAATTTCAATTTTCTTGTATCCTTTTACCTAATCCCAGCAATAATCAAGCAAGATCATTTTATTTCATTTTTGATCTTGGCAACAAAGCAAAATGTTCTCGAAAACAAAATGCAGTTTGTTTTTTACTTATAACCCAGTCATGCAAAATGCAAAAATAAATATATAATTGATAAAGTATATCACCCAAGTAGTTACATGGTAACCTACAAGTAGCTTGGAATGAATAGAAAATTGAATGCTGATTGCAGTGGAGACTACTAATAGTTACAATGATTCTCAAGACGAATAGTGGCTGTGTAATACAATGGTGCGCACTTCCATAACTTATATTTTGCTAGTATAAGTCCGTAACAATCAATAATAATGAAACACTAAGCATGTATGTTGTGAGGAGTGCCAAGGTGATTCCACACCCAGCCACAAAGCGTGTAGATTGTGAGCCAAGAGGTCCACAATGAGTCAATGAAATTTGAAAGAACCACAGCACATCCAATCAGTCCAAATGTATATCCTTTAATCTTCTTGGGTAATTCATTGGATAAAAACCATTATAGTGTTCCATGTACAAACAGCCGACACGTGTTTCGTCGTAACAACGATTTTCTCAAGGCTGTGAAATAATATTCAAAATAACATAGTCAACCAATAGTTCTACTAGACAATGGAACTATTGGTTGACTATGTTATTTTGAATATTATTTTACATGCCGTGGTTCTTTCAAATTTCAATAGTTACAATGATAATTAATTATAATGTTAGTTGATGGTGATTCCATTTTGAACCATCCTCCTTCACACGACAGGACACCAGGAACCATAAGTAAAGTATTGGTTTATTCAATTAACTCCTCTACAACTCTGCACAGCTGTCCCTCAGCTAGTCAGACACCAAGTGGGATCCCTGGAATGCAGGCTCATGAGCTGGAGTCTTGAACATGGAGAGAAGCCACTTTCCAGGTTCCAGGTACATTACATCGCAGGATTATAACACATCCTCCTCCCATACAAACACTGGGTATGAAGCATTAAAAAAAAAACATCCACTTCACAATCAATGGCGACAATAGCAATGGAATAGCATGTGATGAAACTTGCACAATTAACAAACATAGGTCCTCACTACGACCCTGACAGTCGGTGATAAAGTGGCAGTAATACAGCCAACAGGCTGGTGGCAACTACCGCCAAATTATTACCATGGCGGAAAGATCTCTGAAAGACAGCGAATGTACCGCACCGACCGCCAGGGCAGAAAAAACAGGCACCACGGCTGTAGCCACCTACAGCCAGGCAGTAATCAATGTTCGGGGCGGTACCAACAACATCAAAAGCCTGGCAGAAACTGAGCTAAGAAGTCAAAGGACTCACCATTGGAGACACAGGGCAGAACCACGCCGCCATAGAACCCGAACTGCATGCTTTTCCTATGATATTCTATGTTCTGCTCCACCACGAACAGCAACGCCGGCGAAGACGACAACGGTGAGTACAGCCGCCTAGCACACAAGGGACGGGGAGAGGAAAAAGAGAGTGACACACATGCACAAAAAACACCACACAAACACACCATACACACAACCAGATGCATTAAAAAAAACAATATGACCCCGTAACTCGGCTGAATAATGCAAGGACACAATGATTTCGCAAAAGTGTTTGTAATAAGATCAACAAAGTCGAAATAATAAGTTGGGCAAGATAATAGATATACATATATTTACAGACAAAGGGACATAGCCCAGTCCTCAATTTTTGTAGACCTCATGGCCAAAGGCCAAAGTCCAAGGCCTTACATGTCACCTGTTTCAACACGGAGAGAACACTGCAGGGGCATCAGTTGGTAAATAGGCAGGCACCTCATGGGCACAGGGGGCACCTCAGCCAGGAGATGTAACAAGACAAGTGGTTCTGGAGGGGGCAACGTGCCCTGTGCTTGGTCCTGGGAGTGATGAGCCACAGTCTCTCAGGTGGGTGTCTTACCCACTGGGTCTGGAGGGGGCAACGTGCCCTGTGCTTGATCCTGGGAGTGCAAGGTCACAGTCTCTCGAGTGGGTGTCATACCCACTGGTTCTGGAGTGGACAGGCCGCACAGCAGCCCAGGGACGCAGGATTACATTCCGTCCACTGGTGGTGACGGTCTGCACAGTGGTGGTGCCGCTGGTGGGGGGAGGCTCCTGCCCATCCCCTGCAACCTCGGGCAGCTGCACAGTGGTGGTGCCACTGGTTGGGGAAGGCTCCTGCCCATCCCCTGCAACCTCAGACAGATGCACAACCATGGTTGGTGGTGAGGGCTCTGTCACAGTTCCTGGTCCAGGCTCCTTGCCCTTCTTGCCTGCTGGTGAAGGCTCCTTGCTCTTCCTGCCTCCTGGTGCAGGCTCCTTTCTCTTCCTGCCTGCTGGGGCAGACTCCTTAGCCTTTCGTGTGGCAGGTGCATGCTCCTTGCCCTTCTTGCTGGCTGGGGCAGTCTCCCTCCCCTTTAGGCTGGCTGGTGCAAGCTCCTTCCTCTTCAGTACATGTGGCCTAGATCCCTTTCCAACACGAGGGGGTGCGGTTAGGATTGGGCCTGTGGACTGTGTGGCTGAGGTGCTTGGCTCAGTTCATGATACCCTGTCCATACGTGCAGGACAAGTGGAGGGGGAGGGAAGAGGTCAATGGTGGATAGGAACAGTTTTTTAGGGACATTGGGGTGGGAAGAGAGAGAAGGAATGGGAGTGGAAGATGAGGGAGTGGTTGTTGGAGGTGTCTGTCTGCTGCTTTTGGGTGCATGGCCTGTATGCTGTTGTGAGGTGGACGGCTGTTGGGTGTCTGAGTGTTTGCATTTGGGTACTTTAGGAGGGGGGACAGACACAGTGGGAGAAGACACCGGGGAAGTGTGCATGGCTGTTGTGGAGATGTCTGCCAGTGAGGTGTACGTTCTGCTTGGTGTGGTGATGATGCTGGTAGTGGATGATGATGTAGTGCATGCAGGTGTGAGTGTAGACGTGGGTGGGAGTGAGGTGGTGGAGGAGGGGAATACCCTCCACACTCAGGGCAGCCGGACTAACTGGGGCAGGGCCCGAGGTGCATGGGGCAAAGGAGATGCCCACCCAGGAGCAACTCTATGAGGGGCTGCTGTGAGGGCGGTACTGGTACAGGGAGACGCCTGTACTTGGGGCTGGGGGGTCACAGAAGTATCTGCCACCACCAGGGAGCTTCCATTGGAGGAGGTATCTTTGTCAGAACTCTCCCCTCCAGTCTCTGCTGTGGTGCTCCCCTCGCCCTCTGTCCCACTGGTACCCTCAACATCGGTGGACTCTGCCTCCTGGGTACTGTGGGATGCAGCTCCCTCCGTCACCGGTGCCTCTGCTCCAATGTAAAATGATGCTAATGCACATAAGGACAGGATGACAAAACAAGAAAAAGGGGGAAGAGACAAAGGATACACTGGGTCAATGGCTGCACCAACACCACTGTTGGTGTACACAGCACACTCACACACAGGGAACAGGCCTACGCAATATGCATTGCACCACCAGAGAAATAGTTTCCCGCCAAGGCATTCGGAGGGGCACACACCCCCAAATGCAGCACACCTGGGACCCACGCAGCCCTGAACAGAGTGGATGCCTACCAGCTAGGTAGCAAAATGTTCCCTTCCGAATCCTATCCACCAGGGGACCTATGTTGCAATGTCAGGCATGACCTAGGGGCACCCACTGACACACATCCCCCAACCGGATACCATCCTACCATGCGTAAGTTGTAATGATGGGCACTGTACTCACCACCTTGTGGCTGCTGTGATCCCCTCAAGCGCCCATCCAGCTCAGGATAGGCCACTGCCAGTTAGCAGGCCATCAGGGGGCTCAGGGCTCGACGGGCACCCCTTCCTCGTTGGGAGGCCATCCCCAGCTGGGCCTCCGCTGTCTTCCGTGCCTAGCGTCTTAGGTCCTCCCACCGTTTGTGACAGTAGGTGCTCTGTCTGCCATAGACCCCCAGGGTCCGCACCTCCTTGACATTCGCACGCCATATACCCTTCTTTTGATGGGCGCTGATCTGCAGAGGCAATACACACAGGAAAATACAATTAGACAAACAGTCCTGCTTGTTACACATATGGCCGACCATACCCATTCACATCACCATTTACACACACATGGCCCAGCACACAACCTGTACACCGCCAAGAGGACATTCACCCACCCACTTACACGAGGCCTTCACACACACAACTCCATGCATTCATGCCACATGCATCGTGCTCACCTGTTGGTCTGGAGGTCCATACAGCAGTCCGTACTGGGGTAGGGCCCCATCCACCAGTCTCTCCAAATCCTCTGAAGTGAAGGCTGGGGTCCTTTCCCAGGTCACACGGGCCATGGTAGGTTCCAGACACAGGTCACAGCAGCACATGCAGTGTAGGTCCTCTCCTATGGAAGGGCAGGTAACAAGTGAGGAATCAGATAGAAAATGGTGGTCATGTCCACGGCAGTGCATACCGTCACCACCAGCGGAGATCACCATTGACCACTGTAACCCATAGGGCCCAGTGTTAGCTAATGAGGAGTTGCACTGCGGTTCCCGACCGCCTCCAGCAACGGCGCACAACGTCAGCGGAATTACCTCACGTCCAACTGTCCCTCCACACAGGACAGGCGAACACCATTTCAGGGTGGGGGGTCAGGCCCTGGAATAATGCTGCATTACAGGAGATATTAGCACTTACTGGACAAATCACAATGACCCATTTCATGTTTATGGGATGCAAAATTCTGTTTTAGTTCCATTGTTCAGTTTGTGACCAGCTCCTCACTCTTTTGTCCCTTAGATTCCTTCTGCTGCGGATGAATAGGAGATGGAAACATACCCCTGTGTACAGACCCATGGTGGACTTGGCAACACTGGAGGACAGGCACATTATCCTCACCTATAGACTTGGCAGGGCCACAATCACAGAGCTGTGTGCCCAATTGGAGCGTGACCTGATATCTGCTATCCTTCACCCCAATGGGATCCCCCCTCTTGTGCAAGTGCTATCTGTACTCCATTTCCTGGCAATTGGTTCTTTCCAAGTGACAGTGGGCTTGGCAGCAGGAATGTCACAGCCAATGTTTTCAATAGTGCTGACAAGAGTGTTGTCTGCCCTAATAAAACACATGTGCAGCTACAATGTTTTCCCAGGTTGAGTATTTGGCCACAGTGAAGGCCAAGTTTTATGCAATGAGACATATCCCCAATGTAATTGGGGCGATTGATGTAACTCATATTGTATTTGTCCCCCTGCCAGAATGAACAGGTGTTCAGGAATCGTAAGAGTTTCCACTCTATGAATGTTCGGATGGTGTGCTTGATGGACCAGTACTTCTCCCATGTCAATGCTTAGTATCCTGGGCCGGCGAATGATACCTTTGTCCTGAGGAATAGCAGCATCCCAAATGTGATGGGCCAACTACAGAGGCACAGGGTGTGGCTAATAGGTGAGGCCTGGTTCCCACCCAGTATATGTTGGTGTATGGGTATAGTGTGGGCCATATAGGATAGTGTGTGGCTAAATATTGTCCCTTAATATTTACAGGTGACTCAGGTTACCCACACCTATCATGGCTGCTGACCCCTGTGAGGAATGCCAGGACAAGGGCAGAAGTTATAATGGCACATGGGCGAACCAGAAGGATCATTGAAAGGACCTTTGGCCTCCTGAAGGCCAGGTTCCGGTGCCTAAATCTAACAGGTGGATCCCTGTGGTACTCACCAAATAAGGTTTGCCAGACAGTGGTGGCATGCTGCATGTTGCATAACCTGGCCCTCAGATGCCATGTCCCATTCCTGCAGGAGGAGGAGGCTGGAGCTGCCCGTGTGGCAGCAGTAGACCCTGTGGACAGTGAGGATGAAGAGGATGAGGACAACAGAGCAAATGTGATCCAACAATACTTCTGATGACACACAGGTAGGACAGTGTTACTTCACATTTCAATGACATTTGTTTTAAATTGTGTGGAAAGGGCATGCTGATATTTTAAACTTCTAGGCCCACTTGCTGTACCCTCTGTCAATTCATTTTGCCGATGTTGGTGACCTGACATATACTCCTGGTGTGATCACTACAGCCGGCTGCAGGTCATTAATCTATGCTCATTCTCTGTACAGTTGATTTGCAATGTTTGTACCTGGTACAATGAATACATGTTTGATATACATGACATCCTCCAAAATGTTTTTTTTTTCAAAGGGTGTTTATTGAAGTGCTAATATATGGAGGGGCAAGTGCAATGGGACGGGGTGATGATGGAGGAAAGTCCAGGGTATTGTTCCAGTATGTTTGTAGCACAGGTGCAATGTCCATGGGGACATAGGAAGGGGAGCAATGGTAGTACATGGTGGACAGGGTGACAGAGTGGGACACAAGGGTGAGAATTAGGAGAGTCTAATTTCCTGGCGGGGGTCGTGGCAAGTGTCTCTGGCTTCTCTCTGGATAGCAGGTAACGTTTGCTGGGTGGTTTACCTTCTGCAGGGGGAGGGGTGCTGGTGGTCCGTGAGTCCTGTGGCGGGGCCTCCTGGCCACTAGCGGAAGTAGAAGGCTGTTCAGATGTCTGGCTAGTGGCAGGGGCCCGCTGGTGTGGGACTGACTCCCTCATAATGTTGGCCATGTCTGCCAGCTCCCCTGCAATGGAGATCAGGGTGTTGTTAATGGCCTGCAAGTCCTCCCTGATCCCCTGGTACTGTCCCTCCTGCAGCCGCCTGTTCTCCTGCACATTTTCCAGGATCTGGCCCATCGTGTCCTGGCAATGTTGATAAGCTCCCAGGACCTCTGTGAGAGCCTCCTGGAGAGTTGTTTCTCTGGGCCTGTCCTCCCCCTGGCCCACAGCAGTCCTCCCAGAGTCCTTGTTGGCCTGTGCCTCTGTCCCCTGAACTGTGTGCCCACTGCCACTGACCCCAGGTCCCTGATTGTCTTGGGGGTGAGGTGTGGCCTGGGGTCCCTGTAGAGATAGACACACTGCTGATTGACATGTCCTGGGGACAGAGGTATGGGTATGCTGGGTGGGTGCTGCAGTGGTGTTTCCTGATGGGGGAGGCTCTATGGTGTTGTGTAACTGGGCCGGGGTAGCTGTCTGTCCAGTGGTCCCTGATGGGCCGGGTAGGTCATCCAGATCCTGAAGACCAGAGTTGCTGAAATCACTGTGGGCCTCTTCACTTGGGGGACTGGATATCACTGGCACCTCTTCTCCCCTGACATTGGCTGGGGTACCTGTGTGGATGTAAATGATGTGTTATGGTTTCTGTGTCTATTATATTGTACATCCGTGGCTTCCCCTCTTTGGTTGGATTTGCCCTGGCAGCTTTCACTTGTGTATGTTGGTGTATGGTGGGATTGTTAGTTCTCTATGGTGTGCATGCTTTAGTGATGAGTGTCCATGCAGGGCTGTGAGGGCTGTCCATGCATTGGTACAGCAAGTAGGGCTTGGCATTGAGATGAGTGAGATGTGATGGTGGGGTGTGTGTGAAGTAGTAGAGTGATGGGAGTGAGAATGAGGGTAAGGGTATGTGATGGCATGCACGTAGGGGGGTGAAAGTAGTAGAGAGATGACTTACCAGAGTCCAGTCCTCCTCCGACTCCAGCCAGGCCCTCAGGATTGCCAAGACTTGCTCCTCCCATGCTATGAGTTGTGGGGAAGGAGGTGGGAGTCCACCGCCAGTCCTCTGGTTCGCAAGCTGGTGTTTTGCTGCAGTGGAAAGTACCTTCCCCTGTAGGCCGTTCCACCTCTTCCTGATGTCATCCCTAGTTCTTTGGTGCTGTCCCACGGTGTTGACCCTGTCCACACTTCTCTGCCATAGCTCCATCTTCCTAGCTATAGATATCTGATGCACCTGTGCTCCAAACAGCTGTGGCTCTACCCTGGCAATTTCCTCCACCATGACAGTTAACTCCTCCTCTATAAAATAAGGGTGTCTTTGTGGTGCTTTGGGTGTTATGTGAGGTGTGTTGGTGAGGGTGTGTTGGGTAATGTGTTGGAGTGTGTGATGTCTAGTGCGTGAGTGGTGTATAGGTGTGTACTGTATAGTGTGTGGCTCAAGTTGTGTCAGTGGTCTTGGTGTCACTCTCCTAGCAGTAATTGTTGTTTGTCAAGGGTTGTGTGTAATGTGGGTGTGTTTTATAGTGATGTGGGTGTGTGGGTGTGGTGTGTGTATGGGTGTCAGGTGTGTGTTGTTTGAATTGTCCAATGTGGTGTTGTTTTGTATATGGGTGTCCATTGTGAGCACGGCAGTATGTACCACCAACGGTTTACCGCCGTTGAATGTCCACCGTGGTGATTTGTGGGTCATAATGTGGTAGGCGTAGTTCTGTTGGTGTAACGGTGTGGGTTTTGATACCGCCTGTTTATCACTGACCTTTGGTGTGGCAGATTTGTGTATGTGGCTGAATACTGATGGATTGGTGTGTGTGTGTCATAATATACGTGGCTGTAAGTGGGATTTACCGCCAATGTCATAATGAGGGCCATAGTCTCTAAGGTACCAAGGAGGTCGAATTTCTCTTCTGACTCTTGCCTCATTTATGAAAAGTTTTGGCCCATTGAATTCACTGCAGGTTTCGCCCCTCACATCACCTCTATCTTGGGCCATCACCCCCATGTCACCATTTCTTTGGGAGGACTGAGATAACTCACTATCCGACATCAACATTAATGCATTGTTCCCCTTCTCCCAGTCCCTCACCTCTCATTGACCACCTCCTTGATAAGGGCCACCCACCTATTGTTCCACTCTTCACCATTGTCAAACTTAACTGAAAAACGAAGGGCATGTGCCACAGAGAATGGGTCTCTGAGCTTAGACAAACCACCTCCTTTCTCACCACAACGCAATTTCACACAATCACCTTCACATATATGTCTGTTGACAATGCACTCCTTAATTAGATCCTTGTCTGAAATGCCCCTTTGGACACATTTTACCACCTCCTTCATCCATGCAGGAACTAACTTTGTTCCTGGCATTCTCCCCTGCATCATTTTAAATGGGGTCTTACCAGTTGCCCCGTGAGTGCGCGTGCAATATGCCCACATCGTCTCCATCATCATGCTGTTAACCACTAGTCTACTAGCAACAGACATCTGGATGGCACCCTTGCCCATCCTCTTAGCCCTTTCCACAATTCCATCACTTTGTGGATTATAAAATGAGGTGCCATTGTGCCTAATCCCAAAGGACTCCAAAAACAATTGCATTATTCGTGATTATAATTGATGGAACACCCTCTTCACACAGAACCTTCTTCAACTGTGAAACAGTTGGTCTGGTAGTGATTTCTTACATAAACCTAACTACTATCCACCTTCATAGTTTAATGAAGTCTAAACACACTGTGTGCCATACTTTCCCTGGATCCTTAATGTGCCCCAAGTCTCCTGCACACCTGCTTTTAAATGTTTCTCTCCGTCCTTACATACACTGCATACCTCAACCCACGTTTCTACTTGTTCATCCATGTCTGGTCACCACCACTCAGCTCTCAACCTTCTTTGTTTTAAATTGGTGAAGATGCCCCTCATGTGCCATTCATACAAGTCTCAGTTGTAACCCATGTGGTGGAATAAATTGCTGCCCCTCATAAACACAGTATCTTCACACACCTACAACTCATCCAAGACCTTGAGGTAGGGTCTGACGGAGAGTGCCACAGAATGCTCCCTCCTACATCCCAATAAAATCTGATGTTTTACCTCTTTAAGAGTAAGATCCAACTCTATCTCGCCCACCCATTCTTCCATGGAAATAGCATGCACACTACTAATATCCAACACACCCATTTCTGATGCCACTGCACCTTCGGTCTCCTTCCCCAAAACTGCAAGACTATCCAACCTTGACAAACAGTCAGCTTGACAATTCCTCTACCCCTGAATATGTTCTAGTGTGTAACAAAAATCTTGTAGGTAAGTAGCCAGCCTAGCTAATCTCACAGAGATTAACCAGCTCCACCTGGTAGCAACATCTTAACCAGAGGCTTGTGGTCTGTCCGCAGTATACATTCTGAACACCACAGGCAAGTCCTAAAGTAGTCCACACCCCAAGCTGATGAAAGTGCCTCACATTCATTCACAGAGTAGTTCCTCTCAGAGGGGGTCACGGTTCTAGATGCAAATACCACTGTTTTCTCCTGTTTGTCATGTATTTGTGATAGAATAGCCCCCAAACCTGTGGCACTTGCATCAACCATGAGAATAGATTTCAATCTGGTGTCAAATAATGTTAATATACCCGCACTACAAATTTCTTCTTTAATTTGCTCAAAACACTCCTGTTGCTCATCTCCTGACTGGACATTGGCTCCTTTCTTTAGCAAAAGCTTCAAGTATTCAGTCTTATCTGAGAACCTTTGTACAAACTTGGCATAATATTAGATGAGGCCCAAGAAGGACCTCAAACGATCTTTGTCAAGTGGTGAAGGAGCCAACCTTATTGCATCCATCAAATTTTCTGTGGGTTTCACCCCATCAACAGTGATAATATACCCAAGGTATTCCACCTGATCGACCCAAAACTTTAACTTGTCTCACCTTAAAGATAATCCAGCTTCCTTTATCCTATGGACGGCTTCCCTAAAGATCATGTTATGTCGTTTGATGAAATCACCAAATTTCAGAATATCATCTTGGAAATAAAGATTGTTTTCCATGACTCTGAACACTTCATTCATCATGCACTGAAAGACACTTGCTGCCAAACATAAACCAAATGGCATCCTTGTAAACTGAAAGCAAATTCCATACAAATGAGAGCTGTAAGGGGCTTCAATTCATCTTGTAGTTTGATTTGGTGGTAGGCATTCTTCAAATGAAGTTTGGAGAAATACCTTCCACCACATAGGGTCAGTATCAATTTGTTTATGTTTGGCAATTGGTCAGTAATCACCACCGGAGACATCCACCTGGATGTCTCCACTGGTTCAATTACTCCCGATGGAATATTTTCTTCTAACATATCCTTCACCGGTGCCCATGCCACTAAAGGAATCCTATGCATATTATATTGAACAGGAACTGCACCGGGTCTTAACACAACCTTGTAGACATGACCCCTCAAATGCACAATTTTTCCTTATAGACATCCTGGGCCTATTCTAGAATATCAAGCAAAGAGATGTCATTAACTACCATCAATTGATTGGCCGCTTTTGGATTTATCACAATGTTGAGGTCACACTGGTGCATCCAGCCTAAAGTGGGTGGTCTATCCTCAGCCACATAAACTTTGCCTATAATTACTCTCCCACCAAACTCCGTAGTTGTTTCCATGTATCTTACTATTACTATGTTTGCGCCTTGATATCCCATTGGGTTAATGTACTTAGGCAACAAGTTCAACCCAATCCAATGTTCCAAAAACATAGCTTTAGGAACAATGGTATACATAGAACCTGAATCTGTCATGAGCTGTACTGTACTTTCATTATCTAAAAACTCTGCACTGTGTCAACATCACCAATGCAGAGAATTGTATCTTGTTGCTCTGCTATTTTACTTTCTTCATCTATCGTACCCACCCTTAACGTATTCACTTGCTTACATACTGTCACAAAATGACCCCCGATGGCCACCTTTTCGACAACCCTAATTTGTAACCTTACATTAACAGCAGTGTGAAAGTTACTTACACACTTATAGCATGCCCTAGAAGCCTGCTTAGTTTTAGTAGCAGTGCGACCTGACTTAAATACTGCATCCACATCCAGCTCCTCCTTACCAATAGTCGAGACCGCACTATTAGCACTGTCTTTCTATTCTGTTTCGCTCATTCAAAGTTGAGATGGCTCAACAACCTTGGCAATATCAATTGCATCCTTGAGAGACGGATGCTTGGAAACCCATAAGCGCTGCTGCATTTTCCTGCATTTACAATGCACTATTAACTGGTTGCACACTAATTCATCAGTCATTGCCCATAGTTTGCATTTCAAAGAAAGTTCCCTCAGTTTTGGCACAAAGTCATCTATGGATTTGGTCTCTCCTTGTGGGTGGGTTTAAAACTTGTAGTGATTCATTACCAGTTTTTTTTCTTTGTAAATCTAAGTTCAAGGCATTTATTTGTTTCAACAATAACGTCCTCGATAGGATCACCATTGGGCTGGGTAGCAGTAGGCAAATACTTAAATAGATGTTGATCTTCCTTGTGTAAATTGTGCAAAAGTAAGGCATTTCTATGTGACGCACTGAACTTTGTACCATTTAATGCTTTGATGTAGGTTTTGAACATACTTATGCAATCCTCCCACTCCAGGGACAAAGAGTTTGGCACTGACAAAAATATAGGTGGTGAAACAATGGCACTCTGAGACTCCATGAAGGCAAACAAAGTGACAGTCTGTGAGAAATGAGGCATACAGAAATGATACCCCAGTTGCTGCGCATTGTGAGGCTTCAATAACATGCTATTTACATTTCTCAAAATAGCACTAAAGACTCACAATGGGTGTGCAAGTCACTGGTCCACTCAAATTGCTGAAGGGAAGCAACTTTGCTATGCATGCATAGACACAACTATTTTATTGCCGGTTTGGCTGGTGTGTGTATATGACTGAATGCTGGCCAACCGAAAGTTGCCCTAGGTTACACAATGATACGCAAAGTTGGTGTGCATAGCACAGTATGTGGCCAACAGAAATTGCCCTAGTGAATGCAGTGTCAGTCAGCTGGTGTGTGTCTCACCATTGTGGGCTCAGATAACGATGGCAGCCCCATGTATGATGTATTCTACGTCAGGACGCACCATCAGCTGAGTGCGTGTTTCTTGTGTTGAGACTTGCAGCACTGCTCTTCCCCCTGACTGATGCGCCTTGTCCTTGAATGAAGGCACAGCGCATGTACTTCAGCGGGTTCCCTGTGCTAAAATGGTTACTGGGGGATAAGGGAACAGATGATACCAGTGTTGGTGGAATACTCATGCCAATCCACCTCTGATTGAAACAACACCTCAATGTAATCCAACGAATGCCACAGTGAGTCCAGGATGAGTTCACAGCTGCGAGTTGTAGATTCTGGATGGCCAACTTGTTGCCAAATTCTTGTACCATCCTCCTCCACATGACAGGACACCAGGAACCATAAGTAAACTATTGGTTTACTTGATTAACTCGTCTACAACTCAGCACAGCTGTCCCTCAACCAGTCAGGCAACAAATGGCATCCCTGGAACGCTGGCTGATGAGCTGGAGTCTGGAACATGGAGAGAATCGACATTCCAGATTCCAGATACATTACACCACACAATCATAACATTCAGTAATAGCATGAAAAGAGAGATAATGATGACTAGATCTGACCCCTTCGGAGTTCAACGTTTAGTAAAACTTAACACAATGCAAGACCAACCTCTTAGTGTGGGACTATATATATAGATAATACAGTGGCAGTCATTACACACTTCAGTGCAAAATAAACAGGCACTGTCAAAGTCAATAAATGTAATTTTTTTTCATTGAGTGACAAGTTTATATATTTACGATTGTGTAGAAGGCACAGTGGGTAAGTGTGAGAATGATTAGGTGACTGCAAATAAGGATTTATGATCCATGGACGAATGGCATAAGCACTGTCTCCTCCTAAATCAACACATGATTAAATGTAATAAGTATAGTGGGGTATGGTAAATAAGGTGTCAAACTTCTTAATGGCACTCACCTAGCAAATACACATCTCCATGACTGTAGATTGTAGAATGGTGAAATATCAGCAAGCTGTGTGCTTTCCCAGTGTTATTGGGAGACAATGTACATTATAATATATTTTGAATTGAGCACCACTTGAATGCTAATTGAGGGCTTATGTTTATGTTTCTGTATATGTACTCAGTAGCAGAGGGCAGACATATAAGTATTTGTGTATGGTCCACACATCCTCTTAGTAAAATTAGCAATTGATAAAATTGTACCTTAGTCAACTGAAAATTGGCAGGGGTATCTGGAAAGATATATGTGCAGTGATCTTGAAGAGCAATGCATCCAAAAATGACCTAACAACTGTGGGACAGGACGTAGCACTGTGAAAAATCGAATCAGCAAAAAACAGTGCTTTGGTAGTTCCCTGCTGCTAACTTATTTTGCATTTAAACGCATAAAACCTGAATCTACACAATGATGTGCAGCCGTTGCAGATGTTTGGGCTTTAACCAGGTGGCCTTTAATAATTGCCATTTGGTTACCACCAGCTTCCATTTGATGGTCTTTTTGCATGCACTATTTAGCTTTCTTGGGTGCATTCGCAATTTGTAAATGGTATGTACTTATAAATAATGATTTGTAATTTGTGAATCTTATTTAAGAACCTTTATTTAGCAACTTCCTAAATATTTGGGGCCATATTTATACTTTTTGACGCAAAACTGCGCTAACGCAGTTCTGCACCAAAAAAAATTGCGCCGGCTAACGCCATTCTGAAGCGCCATGCGGGCGCCGTATTTATTCAATGACGTTAGCCGGCGTGAGCCGCCGGCGCTGTCTGGTGTGCGTTAAAAAAAACGACGTACACCAGGCAGCGCCGGCGTAGGGGGAAAATGGCGTATGGGCGTCCACAAATGGTGCAAGTCAGGCTGAGGCAAAAAAATCGCCACAACCCGATTTGCGCCATTTTTTTACGACGCCCATCCCCCATTGAAATTACTCCTGTCTTAGCAAAGACATGAGTCATGCCCCCTTGCCCAATGGCCATGCCCAGGGGACTTCTGTCCCCTGGGCATGGCCATTGGGCATAGTGGCATGTAGGGGGGCACAAATCAGGCCCCCCTATGCCACAATTTTTTTTTTACAAAAATACTTACCTGGACTTACCTTAATGTCCCTGGGGTGGGTCCCTCCATCCTTGGGTGTCCTCCTGGGGTGGGCAAGGGTGGCAGGGGGTGTCCCTGGGGGCAGGGGAGGGCACCTCTGGGCTCATTCTGAGCCCACAGGTCCCTTAACGCCTGCCCTGACCCAGGCGCTAAAATCCGGCGCTAATGCGGGTTTTTTAGACCCGCCCACTCCCGGGCGTCATTTTTGCCCGGGAGTATAAATACGACGCATATGCATCAGAGTCATTTTTTAAGACGGGAACGCCTACCTTGCATATCATTAACGCAAGGAAGGTGTTCACGCAAAAAAAATTCGCTAATTACATAAACTTTGGCGCTAGACGCGTCTAACGCCAAAGTATAAATATGGAGTTAGTTTTGCGTCGAATTTGCGTCGAAAAAAACGACGCAAATTCGGCGCAAACGGAGTATAAATATGCCCCTCGGTTTTATGTGCAGAATTTTGGAATCCTACTTTTAAGACAGTTCTATATTTGGAATCACTATTTTACTGTTTGCAAACCAGTTTGCAAACGATTTGACATGCTAAAGCTTTGCACTTGAGGCCCTTGGTGAAAAAGTAAAACTAAGGGGCCTGATTCACTAAGGCATTGTGAAATATGGTGAAGTTGAATCCCTCCAGTGCAACTTCAGATACTCAAATGCCTTTGTGAATTGGCTCCAAAACACCGAAAATGGCGACAAAACGGGACTGTTCCAGGAATATTCATATACAATTAATACACATAGAAATTCTTTATCCACCTAGCACATTTACTAAGAGGGTGTTGGAAACGTCAGGGCAAATCACAAAGGCATATATAGGTCCGCGTAGTAGAACTTCTGTAGTACTACTACACATTCTCATGCATTTCTTTTTGAGTCAATCCTTAAGCATAGAGAAATAATGCCGCCCTTAGTAGGAACAATTGTACATCAAGAATAATGGCAAGCTACAAAACATCACCTACTTTACGGTATTGCATCCCGCGTCTTTCCGTTCAAGAAGTCATGGTCATATGACAGATTTATGCCTTGGCTAAGATGAAAATTTGACCGGCTTTCTTTGTCCATTGGTCATATTGAAAGAAGCAGTAGGGATGTATAAAGGGGGCTTTCAAGGGGACAGAGAAAGGCATGGGAGGCTGGAATGGCAGAACTGATATGAAATCTAAGCCATGACGGAAAAGGCTACTGAATACGTAGCAGTATGTGACATTTTAAGACTCACAGAAAGCAAGAGTGAAGAGGGGTAATGTTCACTGTAAAGCATTTCCAATTCCTTCCCTTGTTTAATGTATAAATGATATCTCGGTAAAACGGGAAAGATATCTAGCTAACAACCAAGCTTCAACAGAACTTGCAATTTAACCCCCCTAATAAAACATTTCTGAGTTGTAGGATAACCGAGAAATGGTGCTGGGATGCCGAACGGCAACCAGTAATAAATTTGTGCTACCACCATTATTGTAGAAAAAGCAATGGGTACTGCGCAGAGAGTATTGTCCTCGAAGTTCCGAGGTGCTATGGATTGTGACATGTTATTGTCTGTTATAATGCACCATGTAATTTAGAAAGGGCAGTAGGGCACCACTACCACTACGGCCCTAATTTTGAGTGGGCCCATAAATAATGATATATTTGGTAACTTTTGTTTATTGCACATACCAGATTTATGACTGTTAAACGTAACACTGCACCCATTTAATTTCCCATGTAACTTTTGAAGGTCAAACATGCCGAATTTTAGAAAGATTAAAATGGTGGGTAATTACTTAAACATGCAGATTTTGTTGTGGGAATCCACAATCCACGTTATTCCCTGAAAACTTTAAATAGTCAAAAATTATCGTACCTGAATCTCACCTTGAGATGGATTTTATTGAGTGTGATAATTATAGCATCCGATAAAGTTCCACTTGTAATGAGGGCCCCAGTACTGGCTTGTGGTTCTGCTCACTACACATTTATTGATGGTGCTACAATACAAAGAGGCACATCAAACTCCGTGAAAGCTAAGAACGAAACTGTCATGCTTTTCAAGGCTGAATGAATGAATCTTTTGAAAAATGGTTGCTATTTGAAAGAGGAGGCAGTGGAAGTCCTGAGGGGAGCGTTGAAGAAGAAGGGAAAGGGGGTTCTAAAGAGAAGTGTATTCCTCTTAAGGCATGCCATGCAGCATCTATAAATGTGCAGATCAGTGCTAGGTCAATTCCGCAGCACAGCTGTAATGTGAGAAATTTCACGTATTAAATTTATTTTACACTTTAATTATTTTTTGTTTTCACGTCTTTATTTACATGAACCTTTATTTTTTAAATCTATATTCACGTTTTTTGGTACACCATATATTCAACCAAGCAGATTATACAGTCATCAGAAAGCGGAGCACATATTAACTTAGGGCTATGTGACGTTCGACCCTTTAACAGCTTCTTTGTTACAATATATAATGAGTTCTCAATGTTTCTACAAGTCAAGTGGAGATATACTTATTTAAACCAATATTATGTTGGTTGGGGACACAAACCTGTTGAAGCTGCTCATTTCTCGTGAGGATGATTTTTTTTTATAAATCATTATCAAATTTGCCCATGCTGTACAGCCAGGAGTTACTGCATTATTCAAGAAGAAATTGTGTATATTAGGAAAAAATATGTAAGTAATTATTGAAACAGTGAAAACACAAATTATTTACAGAATGAGTCCCGTATTGCTTTGGACAAAAAAACGTTTATGTAATTTATTGATATCACACAATGGCCCACACCTCAATATCATGGCACCTAGCAGGGAATTAATCATATACAACATTACAAAACAACATTACATACAAGAAGAATAATGATTGTTGCATCACTGCACAAAACAAGGAACATGTCTAGATGCTTGTAAATCAATAGAATATAGCAAAAACGCTGATAGACTCTCTTCCAATATATTAGATACAATATGGCTGTCAGTCCAATTCTAAAAGCACAGACCACGGAGGAGAAATTTATGTCCATGATTATTCCGTGCATGTTGCGTCAATAGAACTCCTTCCTAAATCCAAAGATTCCTCCAAATGTAGCGTTGACGTGTTTCTGCCCCTGGTAAGTATCGGCCTCCTCAGGACTTTGGAAGAGGGAAGCACCTGAACCAAAAGTCTAAGGCACACTAAACGGCCTCAAGCCCATGAATGTGAGAGTAAGTAATGTCAGGAGTGACGTGTGTGCAAAGTCGTTCCTCAGCACCGAAATTCAGCAACTAACCAATGAGCTCAAGGCCCGGTGAAAACCGATGGAGCTGGAAATCAATCCTGGGACCTCACTTTCAAAGGCAAGTTAAACCGCTACTTGGCGGTATGGGAGGTGGGTCTACAAAAAGGCCGGAGGTGCCCAGAGAGATAGCCTCTTCTTGAACATTCCAGTGTTGACCAGGTTTAATGGGGTTATAAGGGCATTTCCCGATTCTAACACCTGCCAGGAGTTATTGCAGCATAACTTACTGATTATTGGTGACAAGGGAAATATGGTGTCATTCTTTACATCACCCATCAAAAGGATCATAGGGGACTAACAGACAGGTAATGTTTTCCATTCAAGTTAGGACCTCTTTCCAAAAGGTTTATTCAGATCCACTTCTTTTGGATGATATCTTTAAGAGAATCACACCCCCTCCAACACGCATCTGTTGCTTCACTGGCATTAGAGGCACCATGGTAATTTAATGTTGTACATGTTTTCTTTGAACTGTTACCAAATATAGGATTGTGTGGCCTAAGATCATAAGCAATCAATGATTCTTGAAGTGTGCCTAACCACCTAACGCTCTGAGTTCAACATGATTTTAGTGTTTAAATAAGAACAGGATGGTTCTGAGCTCCTTTAAAAATGTAGATAATTCTTTTGGTATTGGATTTTACTGAACTAAGGATTTGGCAGTTTTAAAATTCCTTCTTCCCTATTTTTGAAATTTATTTTGCTTAGTGCGGTGCCAAATTTTACAAGGTGAGACCTGTCAATATTTCTAACTCTTCTAACACCCTCTTCAACACTTACATGACTCCCTTTACCAACATCGCCGATCCCACTTCCTCAACATCATATCATACACAGATGATACTCTACTCATCCTCTTCCTCTCAGAGGACCCCACGACCACCACCATAACCAACTTCCACAGATGCATAACGAGCTTTGCCACTGAATGAAAGACATTTGCCTGAAGCTCAACACTGACAAAGCTAAAGTACTGATCTTCAGCAACAGCACCACTCCCTAGAACACTTCAAATTGACCAGTGGACCAAGGACCAGCACCCTCCTCATCGGGCTACACCAGAAACCTTAGCATTATCCTTGAAAGCAAAATGACCATGAAGTCCCAGATCAACCCAATCACCTTTGCCTACTTATTCACTCTGTGTGTGCTACAAATTATCTTCAAATGGTTCTCCCTGAAGAATAGATGCACCATCACACAAGCCTTCACACTAGCAGACTGGACTGTGGCAACACCTTCTACTCTGGGATTGCTGCACACCTCCTTCAGAGATTACAGACCATACAGAACACTGCGGTCAGACTTGTTTTTGACCTCCCTCAAAGGACACATCACCCCTCACATCAAGGAACTCCACTGGCTCCCAGTACAAAAAAGAGACCAGTTCTAGCTTCTGACCCACACATACAAGGCCGTACACAACCTAGGACTGGCCTACAAGTTGTGGGAAAGCTCTGGGGCCAGATTGAATATCAGGAGGTGTGTAGGCTTCTGAAACGCATGTTTGGAACCCATATCTCAACAAGCTTACCAACTGCATTCTGGAGGGTGCTGAGCTATCAAAATCCTGGCATGATGCAGAGATCACACCAATCCACACGAAGGGCTGCTCTGAGGAATTCATCAACAAGATCTGGTAGCAAATGCTCAGGTTCACAGCAAACACATAGAATATCATGTGAACAAGTTGATTATATAACAGCCTGTTGATGTTTGCAGTCGTTAATACCTACATTAATATTCCATTTATAAACTAGGGTCTCCAATGTGCATGCAAACAAAAAATATAAAGGTGTGACAAGTGTGTTTGGACTCCACAAAAAGTACAACTGCATTAAAGGCAAGGCCAACATTACAACCAAATGGTCAAGCTTAAAAAAAAGCCTGATTCGTTTTGGGGGCATAAAAGTTTGTCAAATATTTCCTCATTTGTTAGGCATACACTATGTGGAGAGTTTGACATTGCATTTCAATAATAGAATAGGATGATAAGAAGAGACACTGAACCCAGCTAATGCAGGTCATACTAGCAACCCCTGAGAATATTTGTAAATCATTGATGTGACATATAGAAGTAACTCTCCCAACTCTTGCAAATCTCCAAATGATATATGTCAAACTTTGCTTCATTATTTTTAATTCGTCTGTGTTTGTGCGATTGGCCTGCTTTCATTTTGTGGCTTAAGTGCCTGTTGGACTTCCTCACTTTCTCCACTATAAAAGTACAGCTACTTTGATGATATTATTTTGTGTGCTCCATCGTTTTTACTTAAGGCTTCTAATTCTCCTCTCTTCTTCCTTCGTTCTGTGTAAACATTCTGGGAGGGGGAAGTCTTATATTATATTTGTGCTCACAAAAGCAATTTTGTGTGTTTGGTATGTGTTATTAACACATTGATTTTGGTTTGCCATACAAGCTGAAAGTCTTATGTTTAAATGATGATAATTGGTATCAACAGCATAATTTTATGACCATGCATAATACATTGTTACAATTGCTTGGTTTCCGTTGACTCAAAGAAGAGCATGTATGGTCGCATAGGCTCTCATTATCCTAATGAGACTACTGGATTTGTGGGCGGCAAGATCGTTCGCAGTGTGGGGGACTAAGTCTGACCCACGGTGAAGGACCCTGTCACCTCAAATCCGGGTTTTGCTCCGGCTAACTAGCAGTGCCTCATCTCTCCCGAAGGGAAGAGACAATTGGGCAGCCGAGTGCATGACATCTTAGTACTTCCCAGGGAAGTCGTGGTCACTTAGGTCACAACCGGTTCTCTCATACACAGTGCAGTCTCATATAGAAATGACAGAGGCAGTTTAAGTTTTAAAGATTGGTTTAATAAAACGACTGCATTTTAGATAGCAAAGCGTGAGCTGCAATAACCAGAACTACACAACACAGTAGGATTAAAATAGTAACGATGAGAGTGAAGCACAAGAATAAGGCTGTCATAGTGCAACTAGATTAGGTTCTCTCTAAGCTAAATTCAGAGCACAGCATGTGAAGCTCTAAGCCTGCCTTTCAGGTTCCCCCGGGAGGACATCAACCCTTATACCTGAGCAAAGGCCTGTAATCTGCATCAGCATCTGCAACGGGGCAGTCAGCATCTAGTGGTAGGTTCCTTGTCAGAATCTCCCTCTGACGTGTACTAGGACTAGAAAGTGTTTTTATAACTAACACGCAGGTGTTCTAAGAAATGTCCCTACGTAAGGATGTGTACTTTCTACGAACACTAGAGTCTAAACTTCTACCACGTTTACCGGCAATGTACCAGACTATAGCCTTGACTGAAGCACAGAGCGAGCAAGAATGTTTTGTTGAAGAACACAGTGCTGAAGTAAGCTAAACAGTGTGATAGAATGAAATAAAAACAAGACAGTGAAACTGGTTATTGTAAAATAACAGTGCAGGATTGAATAAAATGTATCTAAGGCAAAGTGCCCAGAGGCCTAATACGTTAAGCTAACGCGCATAAAGCTACATTAAAAATGGCTACACTACAGTATGTCCACCAACTGTGCATTTGTTCAGTCTTTGTACTTGAAATGAATGCAGACATTGTGAGGGAGTTCACAAAACCCACTACGACCATGAAAGACATTAGAGAGCAAACTAGTCTTCGTCCTAAAAGCCATCTAAAGTGGTTAAGAAACTCTGCTCTTTGCAAGTTGTTTATGCCAGTCTTCCTTGGTGTATATCTCAGGCTGTGAAATTTGACTTTTTAGTTACAGTGGTGGTCCACCTGAAAAAGGATGGTGAACACTCAGAAACTCACATTTCCGTAGCTACTCAAAAACATTTTACTAGTTGATAACTTCAGAAAATTAAAATACTCATGTCAAGTGCAGGAATGATTTCATTTCTGTGCTGTGAATGCAAACCTAACATATTCAGCTTACAATGAGGTTTCAGGAAGGGTTTCTACATGGAAAGAACATGCTTTATTCCTTAGGAAACAAAAGAAAATAGTGCAAATTTCAAATTTCTATAAAACTTTCATGGCCATCAAAATTAGTTACCAAGTGCTGCTTGTTACCTATCAGGTGCACCAATTGCCAAGGAAATGCCATCAATGATGTTATTGAATATGTCATGAGAGTTGTAATATGCAACTTCATAAGGAGAGCATGGTCGGGCCAAGTTATAATAAGCTTAGTAAACTGTAACTAATGAACATATATATTTATATATTCACTTAAGAAAACAAAGGTTACAGGGACATTACAGTTTGGCTCTGAATTTCAGCAGTTATAGTTAGAGTGATTTCAAGTAGCTATAAACTCACACCCTAAAGTAACTATAACTCATGCCAACCCCCTGAAACCACCCAACACAGTGCCACGCATGGCCGAAGGCAGGAGTTGGCCACAGGGTCTGTCTCTCTGGGTGTGAGAATAGGTGCGAGAGGGTGTCTCTGGGTGTGAGAGTGGGTGTGAGAGTGTCTGTCTGGGTGCGATAGTGGGTGTGAGAGAGTGTATCTTCACGTAAGCGTGTCTCTGCGAGTGGATGTGTGAGTGTCTGTGTGGATCTATGAGTGGGTGTGTGAGAGATTGAGTGGGTCTGTGAGTGAAAGTGTGAATGTCTGAGTGAGTCTGTGACTGGGTGCATGAATATCGAAATGGTTCTGTGAGTGAGTGAGTGAGTGTCTGATTGGGTCTGTGAGTGGGTGTTTGAGAGTCTGAGTAGGTCTGTGGGTGGGTGCATGAGTGTCTGAGTGGGTTTGTATGTGGGTGCATGAGTGTCTGAGTGGGTCTGTGAGTGTCTACGTGGGTCTGTGAGTGGGTGCATCAGTGTCTGAGTGGGTCTGTGAGTACATGCCTGAGGGTCTGAGTGAGTCTGTGAGTCAGTGTCTGAATGGGTCTGTGAGTGGGAATGTGAGTGTCTGAGTGGGTCTGTGAGTGGGTCTGTGAATGGGTGTGTGAATGTGTGGAAGGGTCTTTGATTGGGTGCTTGATTGTCTGAGAATGGGTGTATGACTCTCTGAGTGGGTCTGTGAGTTGGTGCATGAGTGTCAGAGTGCTTCCATGAGTAAATGATTTAGGCCCTCATTATGACCCTGGCAGTGAGTGATAAAGTGGCGGTAATACCGGGGTGTTGTTAGTGGCCTGCAAGTCTTCCCTGATGGCCTGATATTGTCCCTCCTGCAGCCGCCTGTTCCTCTGCACGTTGTCAATGATCTGGCCCATCGTGTCCTGGGCATGTCGGTAGGTTCCCAGGATCTCTGAGAGAGACCTCTTGGAGAGTCGATTCCCTGGTCCTGTCCTCCCCTGGCACACAGCAGTCCTCCCAGTTTCCGTGTTGGCCTGTGTCCCTGTCCCCTGAACGGTGTGCCCACTGACCCCAGGTCCCTGATTGTCTTGGGGGCAAGGTGTGGCCTGGAGTTCCTGTACAGGTGGGCACACTGCTGATTGACATGTCCTCGGGACAGGGGTTTGGGGATGTTGGTGGGTGCTGTGGTGTTGGATCCTGATGGGGAGGCTCTGTGGTGGTATGTGATTGTGCTTGGGTAACCGGCTGTCCAGTGGTCCACGATGGGCCAGGTAAGTCCTCCAGATCCTGAATTGCAGAGTTACTGTCATCAATGGGGGCCTCTTCTTTTAGGGGACTGGATAGTGGTGGCACTTCCTCTCCACTGACATTGGCTGGGGTACCTGTGGGGATGTAAGTCATGTATTATGCTTCATGTTTGTGAGATATTGTACATCCTTGGCTTCCCCTCTATCGTTTGTGATGCCCTGCCAGCTTTTGCTTGTGTATGGTGATGTATTGTGGGTATGTTAGTTTCCCTATGCTGTGCATGCTTTAGTGATGGGTGTCCATGCAGGGCTGGGAGAGGTGTCCATGCATTGCAATAACATGCAGGGCTTGGCATTGGGGTTAGTGAGATGTGTAGGTGCAGTGTGTGGGTTGGAGTGGAGTGATGGGAGTGAGGGTTTGGGTGTGAGATGGCATGCAGGTATGTGGGGGTGATGAGTAGTAAATGTTGACTGACCAGTGTCCAGTCCTCTGGCTTCTCCAGCGAGTCCCTCAGGATGCAGTAATGCCCTTACTTGCTCCTCCCATGCTGCGAGCTGTGGAGGAAGAGGTGGGGGTCCACCACCAGTCCTCTGTATGGCGAGCTGGTGCCTTGCTGCCAAGGAATGTACCTTACCCCGTAGGTCATGCCACTGCTTCCTGATGTCACCCCTTGTTCTTGGATGCTGTCCCACGGTGTTCAAACTGTCCTTGATTCGCCGCCATAGCTCCATCTTCCTTGCTATAGATATTTGCTGTACCTGTGCTCTAAAGAGCTGTGGCTCTACCTTGACAATTTACTCCACCATGACCCTAACTCTTCCTCAGTGAAACGGGGGTGCCTTTGTGGTGCCATGGGTGTTGTGTGATGTGTGTTGGTGAGGGTGTGTTGGGTAATGTGGTGGCGTGTGTGATGTGGAGTGCATGAGGGATGTATGTGCTGTGTGTGTCTCTGTGCCCTTCTTCTCAGTCTCCTGGTGGCAATTGGTGTTCGCAAGGGGTTGTGGATAATGTAGGTGTGCGTTTTATAGTGGTGTGGGTGTGTGGGTGTGGTGTGTGTATGGGTGTCAGGTATGTGTATTTGGTATTGGCCAATGTGTTGTTGTTTTGTATGTGGGTGTCCATTCTGAGCGCAGTGGTATGTACAGCCAATGGTTTACCGCCGTTGAATGTCTGCTGTGGTGATTCGTTGGTCATAATGTGACAGATGTTGTTTTGTTGGCGTAACGGTATGGGTTTTGGGACTGACTCTTTATCACTGACCTTTGGTCTGGTGGATTTGTGTATGTGGCTGTATTCTGTTGGATTGGGGTCTGTGTGTGTCATAACATGCTGAACCGATATCCACCACTGCGGCAGTATGTTGGTGGCCCTCAGTGTGGCGGTAAGTGGGATTTACCGCCAATGTTATAATGAGGGCCTTAGTGTATGAATGGGTCTGGAATGTTTTAAAAAAAAATGTTTGTCTGTGTTCGCAAGCTCGTCGCAACGTTACACAGAGGCCGCTCTGAGCGTTGCAACATATTTGCGAATATCATGAATGGTGAAAATAAATCTTTTTAAACTAATCATTTGTCTCAAAAAACCCTATAGCACACCCATAGGGTCAGGGTACCTCCACCCTGAACCCCTTATACCTCTTTATATTTTATGTTCCAGCCTCGGGGACCATCTCCCATGACCTAAAATGGCAGCTGCAACTTTCTGGGCAGGATGCCACCAGCCAATCACAGCATTCCCTTTAGGAATTCACCCCGATAAAGGCGAAAATGTCTTGACGGATCCACGGCCTTAGATATGCACATTTATTTTCCCTTAAATATCTTGAAATCTACTGAAAGGATTTACACCAAGTAACAAAGAAAGCACAATCTGTGAAAGCAAATCTAGCTTTCTGCTAAATATGGTGTACTTCCGTCCTGTGGTTTGGGTATGCATATATATATAAAGAGAGAGAGAGAGAGAGAGAGAGAGAGATAGATATTTATATATCTATGTGTGTGTGTATATATATATATATAAACACACACACATATACATATATATATATATACATATACATTTATATACACATATATACACAGACACACACACATATATATATATATATATATATATATATATATATATATATATATATATATATATATATATGGGTTTATGTGTGTGTGTGTGTGTGTGCAATTAAAAAATAAGGACTGTATTTTATGATATAAATACAATGATACTTCATATTTAAACGGAAAAAAGAACATTTGGTAAGTGGGACTCCAACTGCCCCATATCAGTTTATTTTGCAGATGTGTTTATCATGCGCTTTGGCTACACAGAACTAGAATTTTGCTCACTGTTTTTGATGGGCACAACACACTGACTCTGGCACCAGTACAGATAGGTGGACGTATTTGATCATACTGTGGCAAAGCTTAAAAAACATGTATGTATACATCTATCTAGGGAGAGAGAGAGAGAGAGAGAGACAGGTACTAGAAATACACTTATCTACATTGATGCAGACTAAAGGCATTCCCAATGTAAAAGCTTACTATGTAAAGGTATTCCTCTTGCACATACTGTTAGAACTGGCATCTCCTGTGTGGTTTCCCTTGACTTTTTGCCTTCTGACGTTCTGTATTTGTGACTTCATTTTTGCTGCCCTTAGGATTCTGCGCACCTTACCACTGCTAACCAGTGCAGGTGCTCTGTACTCTAAAACATGGTGTTATTGGCTTATGCACAAATGTCCTATTGAATTTACTTGTGAGTCCCTAGAAAAGTGTACTATATGTGCCCAGGGCCTGTAAAATAAGTGCTACTAGTGGGCCTGAAGCAAACAAACACAAATGATGGACGGAATACAGAACCAATCAAACATTCACCCCTAGTCACAGATCTGGGTTTAATCCATCAATTTGTTTGCTCACGAGTGGGCCTGCAGCAATGATTGTGCCACTCAGTACAGTAGCCCTTTAAACATGTCTCAGGCCTGCCACTGCAGAGCCTGTGTGTGTGATTTTAAACTGTCATTTGAAACTGGCAAGTGCACCCACTTGTCAGGCCAAAACCTACCTTTTTATTACATATATCACTCCTAGGGTAGGCCCTAGTTAGCTCATAGAGTATGGTGCACTGTGTTTTAAATTTTAGACATATAACTTTAAGTTTAACATGCCCTGGAAGTGAAAAACGATTACATTTGTTTTTCACTCTACTGCAAGGCCTTTCTCTCCAATAAGTTATCGTTGTAGTTACCTTGAAGCAGCCTTTAAGTCTAACTTCAAATTGGGAAAAGATAGACCTTTGGAGTTTGCTGTCTCTGGACTCAGAATTTCAAATCACAAGTTGTGGTAAAATTGGATTTTAAATTGTAAGTCTGAAAATGCCACTTTGAGAAGTTCAACCATTCTATGCCTCTGCCTGCCTCTGAATATAGGTCTGGGGTGGATGACAGCTGGGATTAGTACATTCCCTCTAGATAGTCACACACAAAGCTGGGGTGTGATATTTACATACTGTTGGCCATTTACCAGGCTTATGGGACTTACCAGGCTAAATGGGAGGGAGGAGCTGAAACTTACACCTGAAAACGGCTGCACCTGATGCCACACAAAGAGCTGCATAACCCCCTGTAGAATGTCTGGAGAGAGGGAAAGATGTAGCCAAACAATGGACACTTCAAAGGCCTCTCTTTGAAGTCTCCCCTACTGCAAAGGTTCAACTAGGTATAAGTACTGGACTCCAAACCTCACTAAATGAGTACACTTCTGATTTGAGGACATTCTGCCGGGAAGAAGGACTGCTGTGGTGTAAGGAGGGACTGCCACTTTGCCACTATTGACCTCACTGGATAACTTTCTGCGTCACATATTATAACTAACATTTTCAACGTCACCCCAGACTTTCTCCAGCAGCCTGACAGATTAAAAACTCTTGGTTGATTGTTACAGCAAAGTCCCCCAGAAATCTAAACACCACACTGAGAGACATTCAGGGATCACTGTGCATGCAAGAATGTCTAGACAGCGCAGGCTAGGACTTGGATTTAGAGACCTTCCTCACTGATAAAGTATGGCTATACTTCTGCACTCAAACAGGCTAACTACTATCAAGCATTAGCCTAAGTTTCATACACTTTAGATTTATTCACAGAGTGTACTATTCCCCATTAGTATTACACAAATGTGGCCTAAGATTCTATGAAAGGACCAAGATGCTGAGATTAAGCAATAACTTTCTCCATTTTATTGCTCAACGGCCACACCAACATTATATCAAACAACATTAAAGACTACAAATCCCATGAATCTTTGATTTTGTACGTTCAACAGCTCACTGCCATATAAAACTTCCACCAAGGAAAAACACTTCCTATGTCTTCTCTGCTCAGCAGCCAGATATGTTCCTTTCCTTGGCTACTTTGTGCACGGTTTTAGTATTCTGTGCTGTTTTTTGTATTCATGCCTATTTACAATATCTAGTGTATTTGTACAGGCTGTTATTGGTATTTGCCACAGCTGGTCACAAGTGGCAGTGGGTTCCTCACTGGGAGCTTTGTAATTGTCTCTGCAGGTGCAGTGCATTCAAGCACTGTTCAGGGGCGTGTGATATTTTTATTTTCCTGTCGGGCCCTCTAAGGGGCACAGGGTACGCGGATGAAGCATCTGCATTCTTTGCATTGCAGGCATTCCTTACCTGCGGACACTTAAACAGATCCTGGTTGGGTTCTTTAGAGGGTGTAGTGAAGGTGGACAGAACATCTGCAATCCTATCATGCCTGTCATTCTCTACTGCGTGGCTTGTCAGCACCGTTTCCAGTGAAAGGGAATCCCAGATGTTTGCCATTCAAGCGTGCGGTGAGCAGAATGCATTTTCATTCACTCACTCCTTATCAGGATTTTTTCTTTTGCTCCAGCGGTTTGTTCATATGATTGGACAGCTTGCTCCCCACTAAGCCTGCCAGAAACTCCTGGTGTATAAAGCATTGGTACCAGTAAAAATTCCCAGACTGTTAAAAACAAGCACTTTTACGATGATTGTCACAGGTTTAACTCCTTACTGTGTGACAGACTCTAGTGTTGAGTAGTAAATATGTCTGCTTATACCGTCTCTTCTCTGGACCTGATCCCCATGACAGGTTCTAACACTGAGTTCTGAGGGGCAGGAAATGAGGAATAGCCTCTCTATCCCATTCACCTGGAGTTAGTAGACACCATTGATGTCTCCCTCCAGAGATCAATCTGTTTGGTCTTACAACCCCTGAGTAGGCCTCAGGTAATGTGGCACCCCTACAAGGGAAAGGTTTGGGGCTTATAACACCCAGTAACACTCAGGGTGCTGTAAGAGTAAATGGAAAACCAAGGTCTGGGCTGTGCCCCCAGTGGGGGATGCTTTTGAAAGGCTGCACAACTGTTTCCAGAGAGAGTACATTAACATCTTGGAGGTGCATGATTTAGCTTCCCAGCCTGGAATTACCCCCAGTGACAATGATTCCTACTCCCCTCAGGAGCGAGATGATGATTCCGGGGAAGACTCTGATAGCCCTGATGAGGACTCGGGTAAAGAACCAGGTCCCAGTAGACCCTGCTGACAGGAAGATGGTGACAAACATCCCCAGCTGGATGATCAGAGTGTGGTCATTCAACAAGATGCAGTGAACATACAGCATCTTGTGGATCCTGATGAGACTTAACACCCCCGCTCAGCAGACTAGATTCTTCCCAACCATTTTGCAACATATCTTGCTTCCCAAATTTGCAAACCTCTGTACAAAGATGTCAGGGATAGACTCAGAGCTGAGTGCCCGAGACCTCCCATAGCGGGCATGTGGCTTGTACCCCAGAGATTGGCAGAAAAATGGCAACATTTGTCACAAAGTTTATGAAGGATCCTAAAAAGACTCTGAACTAGTCCTGGAGATCCTGCCAGAATAAGGTTCTTGATGTCCTGGGGCCATTCACAATTTTTTTTTTACATGTCTGAAGCTGTCTGTGAATCAGGTGAACTGACTGACCCTGCTATCATCTATGGATGAGCCATCAGGCTATTTGCCTCCTGGGGAACATAAATTGTGTATTATCCATGGAGGGCAGGTGTTCTTTGTTGATTATTATTGACCTCAAGTTAGGGGAACTGGTCACCACAGAGGCCGGGGCAGTGCAGAGGGAAGTCTCTACGGGAGATCCTTTCATTAAAGAGCTCACAAAATTTGTTATAACTTTTTCCCCTCTTGATAAAGCCCATCAGTCTATCCATAACGTTTTCAGCCAGAAGGTTTTTTGTGGGGGTGGAAGAGGTAGGAGTGCACCTCTGGCTGCACCTACAACGCCGACCCCTGCAACCTCCTGACAAAGCGATCCCTGCACTGGCAGGACCAAAAGAAGTTTGGAGGCTTCTACTCCACTTGGGGCAACAGTCAAGGCTACAGCAGCCGAGGAAACTTCTAAGGAGCCAACAAAACTTGGGGGCTCTAACTGTAAGCAATACCAATTTTTCCCTGCCAGAGGTAGGAGGCAGGGGACGATGGTTCATTCAAATGTGGGAATCACTCACAGGGGATGCATGGGTGCTGCAAACAGTGGAGGGCTTCCACATAGAATTCTTTGGCACCCTCAACCAGGTCTGGATCCCCGTTCCCTAGTGTTCTTACAAGAGAGAACACACATCGGCGACCAAGAGATCCAAGATCTGTTACACAAAGGGGTGATCCGTCATCCCAGGAGTTTTCTCAGCAACATATTCCTGGTGGAAAAGAAAGACAAAGGCTTCTGCCCTGTAGTCCGTTTACAAGAGTTCAACAGGTGAGTGTTATATCATCACTTTAAAATGGAGGGGATTCATCTCCTTCAGGGATTCCTTCTTCTGAACAACTCATATCTCATCATTCTGATTTTTCCCCCACATCAACACTTTCTACAATTCATGTGGAGGAATCAGATATTCAAGTTCACATGTTTCCCTTTCGGTCTCTCCGCGACATTGTGCTACACCCAGCCATAGCACTGCGTTGCTTCGAGCAAGAGGAGTCAAACTCATTGTTTATTTGGGTGACTTCTTAGTGATGATTCAGGAGAGGTTCAAACTAGAGATGCAATTACAACTGACAATATCTCTGCTTCAAAATCTAGGGTTTATTAATGCTCCTCTGCCAGGGGCGGCTCCTCCATAAGGATGGGGGAGTGTCACCCAGCCAGCAGCTGCAAACCTTTTCCCCCAAAACGATAATAAACTGTGTTTATTATTGTTTTTGGAGAAAAGGGGCGGGGCCACCGGGGTGAAAAGCAATGAGGTGGAGGGCTCAGCGCGCCCCTCACTGCGCATGTATGTTTGGCTTGCCATCTCGGGCCGGCCAAACACACATGCACAGAAGGGTCTCTCCATCCCAGCAACACAGTTGCTGGGCTGGAGAGAGCCTACACAGGCTCCCAGTCTGCCTGTGAGTTCCCTGGCTGGGAGCTCCCACCCAATACTGATGCTGCTCTGAGCAGCGTCAGGATTGGCCGCAGGGCAGGCTGGAAGCCTGTGCCTTCAGCGAGACAGAGCAGCGGAACAGTGCATTGAGGAGCAAGGTACATTTAAACAAAAACAAAAAAATTCTAATGTAATATGTCCCTCATCACCCCCCATGTAGGAAAAGGGATGTAGGTGCCCTTGCCAGGCCGAAATGGCAGTTTAAAACTGCACACACAGACACTGATTTGGAAGGTCTGAGCCATGTTTCCTGGGGTACTTATGTGGGTGGCACAATCATTGATGCAGGACCACTAGTAACATGTGATTTACAGGCCAAGGCCTCACACTGCGCACTGTACAAGGGACTTACTAGTAAATCAAATATGCCAATCAGGGATAAACCAATCACCAATACCATTTAGACAGAGAGCACTTGCTCTTTAGAACTAGTGAGCAGTGGTAAAGTGTCCAGAGTCCTAAAGCCAGCAAAAACAAAAATTCAGCACAAGATTAAAAACAGGGGGTCAGAAGACAAAAAAAGAGGGGAACCACACCAAGATTTGACAGGTCTAACAGTGGTCATAAAGATCTTGGACTGGATGCTGAAAGGCGAAGTCTCATTTTTTGGAAGACTGAACGAACTTTCACAAAGCAGAGTATTTTCCGTTGTGGACTCACTCTCAATCAGACTCTAGATCATCTATGTTTTTGTAAGCTCATTATTAGTTTCTCCAATCAGCTGTTAATATTTAGATCATTCATAGAACAATGGCCACTCCACATTAAACAAAAGTGCTCAAATAAAAATGAATGTGTTCCATTTGTAAATCAGGACTTTATGATATTTTAACTGAAATTCTGGGACTACTTCAATGCTCCTTGCTCTATTCATGCTCTGATGGTTATGTTCGGCATTAGTACTACATAACTGAGCGTCAAAATATTGACATTATCAATTTAATTGTTTGCAGAATTGGATTGACACATGCTAATATTCCTTCAGCCAATTAGAAATGTGCATATTTTGCTGCTACCTCAACAATCAGCAAAGCACTATCATTGAGTACTCATAGAGTAAAATACTTGAACTAATGTACGTGACCACCACACCAGAAGCATACAATATTTTGTAGACCATCGAAGAACCAACCATACTGGTTAACTAATGTATTGCAAAGCTTGGTGCTATCCTACTATTTATATCTTTGCTGGGGTGAAGGCAATTATGAAGAGGAAATATGAAGAAAAATGTCAACGATAATAGCATGATGTGTTTCATGAATTAGTTCCAGACAGTGATTTTACAGTTCAATGAAGATTAATGAGTAATATCATCCATCATTATTTCTGAATTCATAATTTAAAATATAAGTGTGTGAAATCAAGAGATCATTGCTGTAATAAATTAATGTATGTATTGTTATGTTATGTCAATTTTTATAGCACACTAATCCTCTTTGAGGGTATCCAGGCATTTGAGCAGATGTGTAGGTGTGTGATCCCCGCAGTTATTAGAAGAGCCATGCCTTCAGCTTTTTGTGGACTTCAGGAAGTGAAGCAGAGGCTCTGATGTGTTATGAGAGGTTGTTCCTGGGAGGCTGGTGAAATTATATGCAGCTGTTCAGGTACGCTGGCACAGCATTGTGCAGGGCATTGTATAAGCTTGTGAGGAGCTTGAATGAGCTGTGTTTGTGGATCGGGAGCTGGTAGAGCTCTCTGAGGTGGGATTAGAAGTGGGTACAGTGTGGGAAGTTGGGTAGGAGTCTTGCTGCTACATTCTGGATGGTCTAAAATCTGTGCAGGAGCTGCTTGGAGATTCTGGTGTAGAGTGCTTTGCCGTAGTCAAGTCTGCTTGTGGTGACGGCTTGTGTGACAGTTTGTGTGGTGTACTGTGCCAGTCACTTGTATTACATGTAGGACGTAGAAGTAGGCAGCACTCACTGCGTTGACTTGTGCCGTAATGTTGAGCCTGTCAACCAAGATAATCCCCAGATTTGTGGAGTGGCTGGAGGGTGTTGGGTTTGATTCTAGCTCCTTTGGCTACCAGGTGGCTTCTGATGGGGAGAGCTTGCTTCCATGGACCATTACATCCATCTTGTCAGAGCTGATATTCAAGCAGTTGGTTCTCATCCATTCTGCTACCACGGTCAAGCAGTTGCCGAAGTTTGGTTTGATGGTGGTTGTTTTGTCCGTCAGGAAAAGGATGAGTTGAGTATCTTCAGCATAGGATACAATGTTGATACCCTGGGATCAGATGATGTTGGAGAGCAGAGTCATGTAGACATTGAATAGGGTTGGGCTGAAGGACATCCTTGGGAGACTTTGCAAATCAGATTTTTGGTCTCCAATGTGAAGAGTGGCAGTCTGACTCTTTGGGTTCTTTTCGTGAGGAAGGAGCAGATCTGGTTGTGTCCTTGGATGCTGGTCTCATGGAGTCTTCTGATGAGAGTGTTGTGGGAGTCTGTGTTGAATGCCTCGTAGAGGGCTACTGTTTCTAGTCAGTCCAGCATGGTCTGGGTGTCATTGCTTCTGTCATGAGTGCTGGTTTAGTGCTCTGCTGTTTTGGCTCAGGTTGGCTGACGGCTTCTTGTGGAGGGCTTTGACTGCTGCATGCTTCCATTCTTCCAGGAATGTGCCAGATGTGATGGAGGCATTGATGATGTATGTGAGGGAGCTTCTGATTGGTGATGCTTCAAGATCATAGATGTGGAAAGTGCAAGGATCTTTTGATGTTGCTGAGTGGATGGTCTGCATGATTGTTGCTGTATTTTCTCTGGTGAGAATATCCATTCGGTTAGGTGGTTGTCTTGGTTTGTGAGCGACAGGTTGGCGATGAGATTGCCTGGGTCTGACTACTGTGTGCAGCTGGCGTAGGTCTTTGAAATTATATTGTGGAAGAAGTCTGATAGGTCATTGCAGAGTTCTTGGGTGGGGATGATGCTGTTGACAGAGGCCAAGGTTTTGGTGAAATCTTTGATGATGTTGAAGTTTTCGAGGAGTATGAAAGCTCTGGAGTTGAAGATGAGAGGGTCGATAAAGTTGGTGATGAAGCTGGTGAAGGTACCTTATGGTCTGGGCAGTCGGTAGACCAGGGTTCAATTTGGGGTGAAGTTTTTGGAAATTTGCAGCCTCAAGTGCAGATGTTGCTTGAATGGAGTGACGCTCTCTGTGGATGTTGAACAATTGATGGAGTTTTTGTAGACAACTTTTAGCTCTTTTCCTGGCTTGTGAAGACAGTCCTGTTGTGCGATCTTGTTGACATTACAATGTCAAGAGCCAATGTGAGGTTGAACCAGTGTTCTGTGAGGAAGAAGCGTTCCAGTGCATTACTGCACAGCAGCTCCCAGATCTCAGTAATGTGTTTGCTGAGAGATGTTGTGTTGAGCAGAATGCATCTGAGTTGGTGTTGGGGTGTGGTTTGTGGTAGTGTGTGGATTTAGGTGAGAGTGTTGATGGTGCTTGTGTGGGATATGTAGATAGGCTTCAGTTGGTGAAGGGTCAGTGGGTGCAGGTGAAGGTTCCTACCATAGTGAGTGGCACAGCAGCAGCATGGGGAGAGGCGTTTCAGGTTGGGCAATCTAAGGCTGCAGTTCAGGGGCAGATGGGTGCAGAGAGGCTTGCCATTGGTGTGCCAGTGACACAGCAATGCAGAGGCTGCCTTTAGGTAGTTGGTGGGAGGGGGAGGAGTGATGGGCAGTTGGCGGGGCTACACTGTGATGTAGGAAGAAGAAAAAGATGTGAGAGTGGGCAGGTGAGGGGGCGGAAGGTGGGATTTGGAAAACAACACAGGATTGAATGGAAGGCCAAAGGCAGACTGAGACTGGGAGAGTTGTACCATGACACAAAAAGGAACAAAACAGGTAAAATTGAAATTAGAAAGGAATGGCAGAGAAGGCACAATAGGGAGATAAGAGCTGACAGAAAGGGCACAAAAAGAAAATAAGAGCAGGCAGAAACAGCACAAACGGAGAGGCAGAAAGGCAAAACATGTTCAATTATATTATTATTAAAGTTTGTTTATATTTCCACAGACAAGTATATATACTGATGAAATAATGTTTTTTTTAAATACATACATTTTATCTGCTTAAATACTTTACTCTGTATTATCTTTCAAAATAAATATTTAATCTTAAACATGAAAGCTAAAGTGATGCAACAAAACAGTCAAAGATTCAGACATATCATAGAAAGCAATGTAATCAAGTCCTATCAAATTTGGATTAAAGGGGATATACACCTGTCAATCATCATACACTGAGACCTAAAACAAGTATTAAAGCCACATCTCTTTATTAGTCTACTCAGTGTGGTCAGAAAAAGCTAGGCTAGATATTTAAGTTAATGGTGAAGCATGGTAGTCCTAAATGCAGGATCGTATTATAAGTCTCAGTCAAAACACCATAAACAAAAGGAAATTTGTATAAATATCAGAGTAAAGATGCTTTTAGATTGTAAGGGGTATTATTAGTATTTCTTTCTAGTACTAATAACAGATATAAAGGACACGTAGGAAAAAGTGAGGTAACCAAATGGAGTAATAGCATGCTAGCACTTCTGTGTGATAAAACTCTCCATCCCCACATACAGTTCTTAAAATCATGTAATGCTGTTTGAATGATGCAATTTTATGTGTTTGTTAGATCAATATCATGTGCATTCTTTGTGAAAAAGTATGAATTACAGATTGAAATGGATTGTTAAAGGCCCAGGATTAAAGAGATGTGCCTAAAGGTACATATCAATGTCCACCTTTGTATGTAGTCGATACGCCCAAAAGATGAGTGTAGGTCATGTTTGATCCAGTCATCTTATAAAAAAAGTCATGCTTAAAATTAGAGTTAGAAAATGTGTTCTGTGGTGAGCCTACTACATAACTGTTATTGTTCAAAAAAGGGACATGTAACTGTTATTTTGACAGACAGTCAAAGCGTGCAGTCATTCAGTCCATGTCTGTCTCTGTGTAATTTATGAATCCAACATTTTTCTTTTACAAATAATCCATGCCTAGCACTAGAGACAGCAAGGTGAACCCTACTTCGTGTTCACGTATTTGCATTGAATGGTGATCTGATGTTCATTGATGCATAATAAACGTTTTCCTACAACTAAGCCAATGTGAAATTGCTGACAAGGGCATACAGTCATGTACATCACAATATCACTGTTACAGTTCTTGTAGTCTATAAGTGTCACTGGTGCAGATAATCTCTAACCTAAAGTGCTCTTGTTTTCAGCCCACAATGGGAATGTCCTTTGTCCCTTGATTACTAATAGACTAGTTTTGTACACCTGCTTACAAAAGTTCAGGGTGTGCCATTGTTCATTAGTTATATTTTTATTATAAATTGGAGGCCAGACAAAAAGGGGTCCCGTCAAATTGTCTTGCTGAAATGGTTCTTGAAAAGAATCCTTATGATTATTTGCTCTTTTCATGCTATGGTGCATACTCCTTTTTGGCTAAATCTGTCTTCCAATGTGTGTGTCAAGGTGTATGATTGGCACTGAAAAGGAGAAAGCAATGCACAATTTATGCTTAAACTGCCCGAAGGCTGGATTCTCTTTAAATTCCCCAGGATGCTGGCTACCAAAACAATGGTCTTGTTTTCAGCCATCAAAGGAAAAATGTCCCTTTGCTGGTGCTAGGATTCAAAATGACTATTTTTGTGCTCCTGCTTACCAAAGTTCAAGATGTGCTATTGTTCATTAATAATCTTTTAGATATGATTAGAGACCTGAGAAAAAGTAGTTACACATGCCATTCTGTGCTTTTTATTTCAATTCTTATTCCTGAAGTGGTTCTAGAAGTGAATCCATATGATTATTTGCCCTTTTTGTGGTGCGGTGCATAATCCGTATTAGGTACCTCTGTGCTCTAATTTGAGTGTCAAGGCATACCCTTGTTCCTGAAAATGAGTAGTGCAAAATTGCTCCCTAGCCTCATAAACTGCTCAACGGGTGGATTATCTTTCAATACCGTGGGATATTGGCTATCAAAGAGAAGGAGGGCATTTCAGTCAGTTGCCTTACAGAATATTTCTGTAGTAAGTCTACCCTTACTTGGTGTGATGAGAACATCAAGGAAAGAGAGATTCTTCTGTCCGATCATGATAATGAAATGAAGATGGGGGTTCAATACATTGTATTGATTGAGTTATGTTGTCACTGTGCCACATCACAAGGATATGGTCTATGAAGCAGTTCCAGAAAAGTATCAAATTGGAGAAGGAGTTGGAAGGACTGTAAATGTGTTCACACTTGAAATTCTAAATATAGTGATTCACTAAAATGGAGGCATAGATGTCCCCTGAATTTGTTGGAAAAAAGAGCTCTCAAACTGAAAATGATTCTCTTGAATAACCAAGGAGTCACACTTTATTACATAGGATATCGGAGTCATATGGTCCCATAAAAGTCTTCTCAATAGGTCTGTCAGTCAGTCAATCAGAATTAGTTTTTCCAGACCTTAGTCTTTAAAAGAAAACCATTCTAAAAACAATTCACACTAAATACTCCATACATACAAAATACTAAAAAATAACATTAAACAATTCTGTGAACATTCAAGATAGAATTAACCCATTTCGAAGCTAGCACCTCGCTACCACTTTCTTTACAGATTTTATACATGAAAACAATTCACAGTAAATACCCCACAAATAAAAACTGTTAAACATCATAAAACAAGTCCATGGAAAATTCCAAATGGAATTAACACATTTCATAGTTCATGATTAGTACCTCACTAACACTTACCTTATAGATGTTATATACCTCCCTAGTTCACATGCTATATCCTAATACCTCATATCCATCAGGAAAGTTGCTGCTTGGCTCCTTTCCTTAGCATCATATTTCTTTAGACTAGGTCTTAGTAATGTAATGTCAGTAATGTTTTCTTCTCAAGCAGAAACCACAAACAATCTAATATACAGTGAGAAAGATCACATTTTTTAATCCACATTTACAATTATTGCTATCTTCTTTGCAGGCAAGATTAAAATTGGGTTCAACCTGTATATAAGCCTGAATAATTCCAGTTGTATGTGTTCACTGGGTACCTTTTCTAGGTATGGAAAGGTTACTACTTTGATCCAAGATGTTCTTGTGTGGCATACAGATCTTTTATCTTCCAAGTATTTCAAATCCTCTAGCCTCGTCATATATTTTGTCAACTTTCTCAGCTCACCTTTATTAATTCATAATGCTTGCTGCACATTATGTTTTATCACCATTTTTCCATGTCATGGAGCCTTTGCCTGACAGTCATTGCCCATTTTCATTCACTATTTTTAATCTCAATTTGACCGAAAGTTTAGATTTTATGGAGTCACCTTGGTTGATTTTGTTACAGGATCTGATCACACTCTCATAGGCTAAATTATTTCAAGCCATTAGGACTGTCTCCATCCGGACAGCCTGGATAATTGAGGAGGGTGGCAAAAGACAAAAGACTTTTCAAACAGCCAACTTTCTCAAAATCACAATTAGTTTTTCTCACTCAAGCTCAGTCCTTTTACTTCACATTGAAATTGGGGCTGAATCATTGCTTGATAGGCAGCTAAAAATGTTCGTAAGGAAACCCTCCATATGCTTTACCAAATTTCTTAAGACCACTTACATTGGAAAAGGCTTTTACTTGTAATACTTCAATGTGGTGTTTCCATGTCAATTTATCAATAAACCACATTCCCAAATATTTTTATTTATTTACTGCCTCTATTTCTGTACCATTTGTGAGCACAGTTCTTTTTTCCAAACAGGAGCACTTTGATTTGATCCAGATTTATTAACAGCTTTGAATTCTTAAAGTAATTTGAGAACACATCTAGTTTTCGCTGTAATCCAAGTTCTGGTAGGTCCAAATGACCAAGTCATCTACATACTGGAGGCAGCTAATGTGGGTACAGTTTATTTTTGGGATGACACTATTTATTATTCCAAGTGTTTTGGGTAAATCTGCTAATAAAAGTGAGAATAACAGTGGCACCAACATGCAATCTTGTCTGAGGTCATTCTTAATATATATTTTGGGTGACAATGAGCCTTCCATATTTAGTTCCACTTGTTCACAATTTTCCCCATGAATTTTATGTATGATTAAAAGAAAACCACATTGTAATTTATATTTTCACAGTATTTCCCATGGTAAATCCTGGTTGACTATATCAAAGACCAAACAAAAATCCACAAAGCAACTGCACAAACTTCCTCTTCGCTCCATTGTTTTTGCATTATAACCCATAAACTGAGATGGTGGTCAATAGTGAGTGTTCCTCCTTAAACCCACCTTGCTCCATGAGAATTATAAATTTAGTCTCAGCCCATTCCTTCATTATTTCCAAGAGTATTTTTGAGAAGATTTTCCCTCCCACATGTAAAAGGATTGTTTGCATATAATTTTTAGGGGCAGTTGTATCTCCTTTTTCATAAATGGGTTTCAGCACTGGACCCTTCCAACTAGTCAGAAAAATTCCCATGTTTATAATTATTGAGTACAGTACATAAAACAGGCTATTCCACCAATAACTATTTGATTGTACTATTACTGCAGGTAAGTTATCAGGCTTAGCTGCTCCAGCCAATTTCAGTGTTCATATGGTTTCTTTAATTGTCCTCACTGAGAACTACTCCTTTATATCTTCTTCTATATTAAATCTACCAGGTTGAGGGCTAGTCAAAGGCTGAGAGCTATAAATGTTCTCCTGAAATTGTATCCAAGTATCTTCTCCCACCATACATCTCAGCTTTACCTCTTTCTTACCAAGCCCATTTTGGACCAAGTCCCAAAAACTCTTAATATTTTAGCTTTGACCACTTCTACCATGACTTACTAACATTTGTCTTGCTGGATCATTTCCTTATGCCTAAATAACCCTTTGTAATCTCTTCTGGGGTCAAGACGCTGGGCTTTGGCCTCATTATTCCTGGAAAGCATTGTTTCCAATTCTGTGTTTTTTAGGTTCCTACATTCTTTGAAGAACAACATATTTCTGTGCCACTTTTCAAGCATCGTTCCCTTCCCCTTGTTACTTCCAAAGATTAGATTATCTATTAACTTTGTTTTAGAAATTAGGTTGTTTGTTGACTGAGATGGAAACATTAGTCAAACAGCAACCACAATCCTAGTCGTGGTAAGTGTCATTTGATCCTAATTTAACCTGTGCTCACCTTCTAGTAGCTTTGCACAGAGCAGTCAGGCTTAGCTTAGAGGTAATGTGTAAAGCATATGTGCAACACTTCAAACAGTAAAACATTTCAAAACACCACACAGAAAGATTCCACAACAGATTAGAAATATAGATGTAAATTTAATAAATAAAACAAGACCAAAATGACAAACATCCAAATATGTAGAACCTGAGGTATGAATTTTTAAAGATTAAGCTGTGAAATAGCACTTTGAAGCAGTAAGTGCAAATTAGGGATATCTAGTCCACCAGACCTGAACAAAGTCAAAAGTTCAGGTCAACCACAATAGAAAGTGGGCTGGCTACAGGGACCCAGTTAGGCCCAATGAACAAAAGTACTTTAATCCTGGTTGTGGAGTGGTGCGTTGGTTCCAAACCATGGAGTAGAGGTGAGGTGTTGAAATTCTCTGTGCAACAGTGGCGATGTGTGGGTTTCGAGATGAGTCAGACTTCAGGTACAAGTGCCTGATTCATTGACATTGAGGATCCTGGTATCTGGGCTTGCAATGTAAAGACCAGGGTTGAAGATGCATTGTGCAGTCAAGGTAATGCCTTGGTTCCGATGAGCGCAAAGGCTGCAAAGCAGGCTTTCGGTGTCAAGGTTGTTGTCAATGGGAATGCAAGGACCTTGCACTGGGGGAAACCAAGCAGTGGCAGTTTCAAAGGCGATGGGTCTGTTCTGTTCCACCCAACAACGGTGATGCACTGATTCTGCTCCCGCAGCAGAGGACACATCGGTTACGCTGACGCAAACACCTTTAACTCATTTCCAAGAGTCGAGGACTAGGGTGACAGTACTTGGCAGAGCTGACAAGGCCTGGATCCACTTACCTGAAGACCAGGTTTTCAGCAGGAGTGAATAGCGACGCCCACTCCTCTATGGCCTAATCCATGTTGAGATCAACAGATTGTAAGCGAGTAGCTCCGAGGGGAGAGGGGGAAGCGATTGGAAGTAGGAAGAAGGAAGACAAAAACTGGAGCCCAGTATAATGGATCTGCTCCTGGTGGTCCGAAATCCAGTGTGAGAACAGGTGGTAGAATGATACCTTTTAGGAAGACAGAAATGAACACAATTGAAATCTTCCATGTGTCCTCAGGCCCACAGTAACATTATTCTCCTACTTCTTATATAGCCCTCTTATAACTCACCAAACAATTTTTATAAGAAAAATCAAGGATAGTTGTTCATGAGTCTTGTCAAAGCACTGGGTACTGATCGGAAATCAACAACGTTCTGCCCTTTTTTTTTTAAAGCAGGTGTTCATAACACACAATGGTCCTCATTACAACCCTGGCGGTCGGTGATAAGGTGGCGGTAATACTGCCAACAGGCTGGTGGTAAATGCCGCCAAATTATGACCATGACGGAAAGAGTTCAGACAGATAGCTACCTTACCACACTGACAGCCAGGGCGGAATCAACAGCCACCACGGCGGTAGCCGCCTACAGCCAGGCAGAAGACAATGTATCACCCACTGTATTATGACATCCCAATCTGTCACCTTTTCCGGGGTAGTACCAACAACATCAAAAACCTGGCGACAACACTGCACAGAAGGGAAGAGACTCACCATTGGAGACTCAGGAAAGAACCATGCCGCCATGGAGCCTGAACTGCAGATCTTCCCAGTGCTTTTTTACGTCCTGCTCTACCACGAACACCAATTACGGCAAAGACGACCACGGTGAGTACAGCCACCTAGCACACAGGGTAGGAGGGGAGGAAAAAGAGAGTGACACAATCACGCAACATGCAACACCCCCACCCCCAAACCCATACACACAAGCAGATGATGTAAGTAAACGTATTTACCCTGTACCCCTCAGTGATAATGCAAGGACAACACGAATAGATGAATGTGAGTGTAATAATATAAATACAGTAAAAATACGAACAATCAATCCAAAAGAATATACATATGTACATTACAAGGGACACTGCCCAGTCCTCAATGTGTGTGGGCCACAGGGCCACATGACAAAGTTCAAGGCCCCACTTGTCTCCTGCAACAACACAGAGAGAACACTGCGGGGCATCTGTTCAAAAATAGGCAGGCCCCTCAGGGGGACGGAGAACGGGGGCACCTCAGCAGGAAGATGGTACAACACCACTGGTTCTGGAGGGGGCAACATAACCTGTGCCCTTTGTCCTGGGGAGTGCAAGGCCACAGTCTCTCAAGATGGTGATTTGCCCACTGCTTGCTCCTGGGGAGTGCAAGGCCACCGTCTCTCAAGTGGGTGATTTGCTTACTGCCTGGTCCTGGGGACTGCAAGGCCACAGTCTCTCAAGTGGGTGATTTGCCCACTGCTTGGTCTTGGGGAGTGCAAGACCACAGTCTCTCAAGTGGGTGATTTGCCCACTGCTTGGTCCTGGGGAGTGCAAGGCCACAGTATCTCAAGCGGGTGACTTGCCCACTGGTCCTGGAGGGGGCATTGTGCCCTGCGATCTTCATCCTGGGGAGGATGGGGTGAGTGGGTGCCATACCTACTGGTTCTGGAGGGGACATCGTGCCCTGTGATCTTCATCCTGGGGAGGATGGGGTCAGTGGGTGCCTTACCCACTGGTTCTGGAGGGGGCATCGAGCACCGTGATGCACATCTTGGGGAGTGCAAGGTCACAGTCTCTTAGGTGGCAGTCATACCCACAGGATTTGCAGTAGGCAGGCCGCCGAGCAGCCCATGGATGCAGGACTACAGACTGTCTGCCGGTGGTGACGGGTGCTCAGTGGTGGTGCTGCTGATGCTGCCACGGGTGGTGGTGGGGGGAAGCTCCAGCCCATCCCTTGCAGCCTCAGACCGCTGCCCACTGCTGGTGGCGGTGCTGCTGCTTCTGCTGGTGGTGGGGAGGGAAGCTCCAGACCATCCCCGGCAGCCTCAGATGGCTGCCCACTGGTGCTGCTGCTGCTGGTGGTGGGGGTAGGGGGAAGCTCCAGCCCATCCCCTGCAGCCTCAGACGGCTGCCACTGGTGCTGCTGCTGCTGCTGGTGCTGCTGCTGCCACTGGTGGTGGTGGTGGGTTGAAGCTCCAGCCCATTCCCTGAAGCCTCAGGCGGCTCCACCATGATGGTTGGTTATGGGGGCTCTGACTGAGTCCCAGCACCAGGCCCCTTGTCCTTTGCCCTTCCTGGCAGCACCTGGGGATGGCCCCTTGCCCTTCCTGGCAGCAGCTGGGGATTGCTCCTTGCCCTTCCTGGCAGCAGCTGGGGGTGGCTCCTTGCCCTTCCTGGCAGCACTTGGGCCAGGCACCCTTTCCGTGTGGCTGCCTGGTGCCCAGGATCCTTTCCCACCATGAGTGGGTGAGGACACTACTGGGCTCATGGACTGGGTGGCTGAGCTGCTTGCCTTGGTTTTTGCCACCCTAGCCAGACATGAAGGACGGAGGAGTGGTAGGGAAGAGGTCAATGGTGAAGAGGAAAAACTGCTGAGGGACATTGGAACAGGAAGAGGGAGAAGGTTTGGGAGTGTAGGAAGAGAGAGTGGTTGTAGGAGGTGTCAGTCTGCTGTGTTTGGGTGCAGAGGCATGGGCTGGATGCTGGTGTGAAGTTGATGGCTGTTGGGTGTCTGAGTGCTTGCGTTGTGTACTTTGGAAGGGGAGAGCACAGACACAGTGGGAGAGGACCCCGCGGACATGTGCATGGCTGTTGGGGTGGTGTCTGCCAGTGAGGTGTGTGTTCTGATAGGTGTGCTAATGATGGTGGTAGTGCATGAGGATGTAGTGCACGCAGGTGTGAGTGTAGACGGAACTGGGAGGGAGGAGGAGAAGGAGGGGAGACAGTGGAAATTGTGGATGTTGGAATGTGTGCATCTGGATGGTGTGTGTGTGAGTGCCTGTGGGATGAAGTGTGGTGCTTGTGTTTGCTAGTGCCACTCTTTTGTGTTGTCCTGTGTGCATGCTCGTCTGCCTGTGTACTTGGGATAGGATGGGGTTGAGGGGAATGGGATTGGGAAGAGGAAGTTGGAGGGGAAACGGTAGAAACAGGGACAATGGCTGCCATCAGAGAGGAGGCCAAAACATGGATTGATCTCTGTTGGGCTGCTAAGCCAGTGTGAATGCCCTCGAGAAATGCATTGGTTTGTTGCATTTGGGCTGCCAGCCCCTGGATGGCATTCACAATGGTTGACTGCTCAACAGAGAGGGATCGCAGGAGGTCAATAGCCTCCTCACTCAGGGCAGCAGGGTTAACTGGGGCAGGGCCTGAGGTGCTTGGGATGAAGGAGGTGGCCACCCTCCTGGGTGAGCGGGCACGGGCAACTCAATGAGGGGCTGCTGGGAGGGCGGTGCTGGTACGGGGTGGCGGCTGTACCTGCAGATGGGGTGGGCACAGAGGTGTCCACCACCACCAGAGAGGTCCCATCAGAAGCGGTATCTGTGTCCGAACTGTCCCCTCCAGTCTCTGCTGTGGTGTTCCCCTTGCCCTCCGTCCCACTGGTTCCATCGGCGTCTGTGGACTCTGCCTCCTGGGTCCTGTGGGATGCAGCTCCCTCCGTCGCCAGTGCCTCTACTCCTCCACCAGATGATGCGAATGCACAGAAGGACAGGATGACAAAACAAAAAGGAGAGAGAGAGACAAAGGATACACTTGGTCAATGGCTGCACCTAAACCACTGTTGGCGAACACAGCACACTCACACACAGAGAATAGGCCTACGCACTATGTAATGCACTACCAGTAACAATGCTAGTCATCAGGGCATGGGGAGGGACACATACTGCCAACTGCAGCATACCTGGGACCCACACAGCCCTGCCCAGCAGTGGATGCCTACTAGCTAGGTTGGAGGAATATCACATCAGAACCCTGGCCGGCATGGGACCTACTCTGCAATGTCAAGCCTGGCCTAGGGGCACCCACTGACACACATCCCCCACCCGGATACCACACCACTATGCAAAAGTTGTAATGAAGGGCACTGTACTCACCCTCTTGTCGCTGCTGTGAGGCCCCCAAGTGCCCATTCAGCTCCAGATAGGCCACCGCCAGTATGCGGGTCATCAGGGGGGTCAGGGTTCGAGGGGCACTCCTTCCTCATTGGGATGCCATTCCCAGCTGGGCCTCTGCCGTCTTCCGTGCCCAGCGTCTTAGGTCCTCCCACTGTTTCCAACAGTGGGTGCTCCGCCTGCCGTAGACCCCCAGGGTTGGCACCTCCTTGACGATGGCACACCATTTACCCTTCTTTTGATGGGCGCTGACCTGCAGAGGAAATACACACATGGAAAGGTATTAGTCAGACTGTCCTGGCTGTTACACTCATGGCCCACCATACCCCTTCTGATCGCCATTTGCACGGACATGACCCAGCACACAAGCTTCACGCCGCCCAGGGCCCATCCACCAACCCCTCCGCATGAGGCCTTCACACACACCACTCCATGCATTCATGCTCCATGCATCGTGCTCACAGTGTACTCACCTGTTGGTCTGGAGGACCATACAGCAGTCCGTACTGGGGTAGGACCCCATCCACTCGTCTCTCCATCTCCGCCGAGGTGAAGGCAGGGAACCTTTCCCGAGTCACAAGGGCCATGGTAGGTTCCAGACACAAGTCACAGCAGCACATGCAGTGTAGGTCCTCTCCTGCTTAAGTTCAGGTAGCAAGTGAGTGGACAGATAGAAAATGGTGGTGATGTCCGCCGTGGTGCATACTCCCACCGCTGGCACACCATTGGCCACTGTACCCTATAGGGCCCAATATTATCCAATGAGGTGTTGCATGGCGGTTCCCAACCACCTCCCGCAACGGCGCAGAGCATCAGTGGAATTACCTCACTTCCACCTGTCCCTCCATACAGGACAGGCAGACGCCATTTCGGGGGGAGGGGCAGGCCATGGATCATAACTGCGTGACAGATCAAAATTGTGCACACAGGACAAATGCCACTAAAACAATTAAAATTCACATCATGCATTTAACTGTAGTGGATACAATCCACAGTTTATGACCGGTTCCTTACTCTTTTGCCCCATAGATTGTAACCGCTGAGGATGAATAGGCGATGGAGACATCCCCCTTGTACAGACCCCTGGTAGACTTGGCAAAAAGGGAGGACAGACATATTATTCATTCATTCATTCATTGCTTTACTTAATTCGGTGCAAAAAGACCAGAAAAGACATAAAATAAATTAACATACACATTTCTTAATCATAAAAATTCCTAAAAGACGTTATTAATACATTTTCCGAATACCATGAGCAGCATGTATGAAATTTAACACAGCCTGAATTATGTCCATATTTCCCAAATCATGTAAGTGGGAATAAGCAAGCTGGCTAGTTCTAATACTGTTAGACAGGAATAACGGACGTAAAAACCTTTTTCTTGGAACAGCATATAAAGTGCAAAAAAGCATAAAATGTAATGTACTTTGAGATGTCTTTCCGTCGCAACAACAAGGAGGGAGGTTCTTAAACCAGGTTCCACATACTGGGAATGCTACCAGGTAGTGTAAAGTATTTAAACATAGCCTCGTATGTAAAAACCTTTGTCACTCGTGATTAATAATGGTCAAATACAATTTTGGTTGAAGTTGTTGTGTCTCATGGCTCATCCATAGTCTCATTACACCAGAGGGTGGCTCCGTGGCCTGATTTTTCTGCCAGAATATGTCTTTAACCTTCTTGATGTCCTGTCTTGTTAGAGTATCAGGTTTAAGAAAAAAATCGCCTAATCCTAATGATAGGAGAGAGAGATAAACATATCTAAGCCAGGGTATAGCCAGAAATCGTGACAAGAGGAGACAATCCTGTATCACCTTTCTACATAAAAACGCTTCTGGCTTAGTCCAGATTTTTACCCACAATATTACAGGTTGAAGTTTTCTATAGCTAGATATGTATCTCAAACCTACTTCTTTATGACAGAACATTACTGGTGTAGATTGAGGGACTGCTAGTAACCTTCTTAAAAAATTATTTTCTATAGTCTGAAGTCCTGTACATTCTGCATGCCCCCAAACCCCAGCTCCAAATGTCGCAATACAAAGACACTTAGAAGAGAAAACAGTCATCATTTCCTTAACAGGTTTATGTCGGAGTTTTTTCGCAAACCTAAAAACAGCTTCAATGACTTTTTGGAATTGTATTGAACGTATATTAACTAAAAATTTCCAATTAAAATCTACATCAATGGGGACCCCCAGATACGTAAAATGTGGGACCTTAAGTATCTCATGCCCGTCTAAAATGAATTTTTTCATTTTTGCTAATTTGGGTCCGGTCTTCATCACAAATGATTTAGTTCTGTTAATTTTAAGACAGAGGTTCCCCATAAAAATATTAAAAGCGTTTAATAAAATCTGGAGGCCATTTGCTGTCCTTGAGATGAGTACTACATCGTCCGCATACAGGAGTACAGGAATTGGAGGATTGTTGATGACTGGGGAATCTTTCCCTGATTCACAAAGAAATTTCTCTAACCCATTTATATACAAGAGAAATAGAAAAGGGGCAAGGACACATCCCTGTCTGACCACCTTTAATGAGGGTAATTTCTCTGTCATACATCCCTCCCGGGAATAGCGAACCCGAGCCTCTGTACAGGCGTGAAGTTTGCTAAGTAATATAACTATATCTTTATCCACGCCCATACCCAGCATGACCCTCCACAATTTCTCCCTGTTAACTGTGTCAAAGGCACAGGACAGATCCATAAATGCTAGATGTATACAACCCCTTTTGGCTTTGGTGTATTTCTGAACTATAAGAGTCAAGTTAAGAGTTTGTTCTACTGTGCCCACACTTGGGCGAAAGCCAAATTGTATTTCTGAAAGGGAGTGAGATTCAATCGCCCATTCTTCTAGCTTGTTTAGGATCACTCGACCTAAAAGTTTGACTGAACTATCCAATAAAAAAATTGGGCGATAGCACAAGGGATCTGCCCTATCTCCCTTCTTAAAAATCGGGACGATGATCGCCTCTTTCCAAGAATCTACTAGAGGGCCTGCCACAGCTGATCTCAAGACATTGGTAAGCAGTGGTCCCCAGAAATCTGGAAGTGCTTTATATAAATCAGCAGGAATTCTGTCTGGACCAGGGGCTTTTTCAGAGGGGCAATCTTGAATGGCTTGTTTAACATCATCCACACTTATAATATTGCTAAAAGCCAGACTTAGCTGATCATTTCCTGCAAGCTTCAGACAGTTTAACATTTCTGATTGAACATTTGTCTCTATGGTGAAGTTTTTTTAAAAATGGTCCACCCAAGTCTTTGCTGGAATAACAGTGTCCATGGGCGTCTCATGTTTATCATTCAACAATGAAGAATTAACCACACGCCAAAATGCAGTTGTGTCTTTGATTTTACTTGCAACCATCAGACATATTATCCTCACCTACAGACTTGATATGGCCACAATCATGGAGCTATGTGCCCAACAGGAGCCTGACCTGATATCTGCTATCCGTCACCCCACTGGTATCCCCCCTCTTGTGCAAGTGCTTTCTGTACTCCATTTCATGGCAACTGGTTATTTCCAAGTGACAGTGGGCTTAGCAGCAGGAATATCACAGCCAATGTTCTCAAACGTGCTGACCAGAGTGTTGGCTGCCCTGATTAAACACATGTGCAGCTACATTGTTTTCCCCCAGGTGGAAGATTTGGCCACAGTGAAAGCTGACTTCTATGCAACGGGACATATTCCCAACATCATTGGGGCGATTGATGGAACACATATTGCATTTGTCCTCCCCCCTCAGCGAAATGAACAGGTCTTCAGAAATCGAAAATGTTTTCACTCAATGAATGTACAGATGGTGGACCAGTACATCTCCCATGTCAATGAGAAGTATCTTGGGTCTGTGCATGATGCCTTTATCCTGAGGAATAGCAACATCCCAAATGTGATGGCCAAACAACAGAGGCTCAGGGTGTGGCTAATAGGTGAGCCCGGGTTCCCACCCAGTGGATGTTGGTGCATGGGTATGGTGTGGGCCATATGGGATAGTGTGTGCCTAACTGTTGTCCCTCGATATTTGCAGATGACTCAGGTTACCCAAACCTATCATGGCTACTGACCCCTGTGAAGAATCCCAGGACAACGGCTGAGGAACGTTACAATGAGGCACATGGGCGAACAAGAAGGATCATTGAATGCACTTTTGGCCTCCTGAACGCCAGGTTCTAGTGCCTCCATCTAACAGGTGGATCCCTGGGCTACTCACCCAGGAAGGTCTGCCAGATAATCGTGGCATGTTGCATGTTGCATAACCTTGCCTTGAGGCGCCATGTACCGTTTCTGAAGGAGAAGATGGCTGTGTGGCAGCAGTGGACCCTGTGGATAGTGAAGGTGAGGAGGCAGAGGATGAGGATGAGGACAACAGAACTGCAGTGATTAGACAATATTTCCAATGACACACAGGTAAGACAGTATAACTTCACAATCCATTGTAATTTTTTTGTTTCACATTGTCACTGGCATGCTCTTATTTCCCACTTCTATGCCCACTCACTTTACCCTTTGACAACTCTTTTTGCAGATGTTGGTGCCCCACTATCGCTCCTGGTGTGTTCACTGCAGCCAGCTACAGGTCTTTCCTATGTAAACATTACTGTACAGTTGAATTGCAATGTTTAAACCTTGTTAAACGTTTACATGCTTAAATCATTTGACATACTCCATACTATTTTTTCAAAGTGTGTTTATTGCAGTGCTAAGAAGTAAAATGGGAGAAGTGAAATGGGCTGGGGTGATGATGGAGGAAAGTCCAGGGTATAGTTTCAGTCTATTTGTAGCACAGGTGCATTGTCCAAGTGGACATAGGTAGGGGAGCAATGGCATTTCAAGGTGGACAGGGTGACGGAGTGGAACAGAAGGGTGACAATCAGGAGAGTCTTAGTTCCTGGCGGGGGTCTTGGCAATGTTCTCTGGCTTCTGCCTGGATCACAGGGAACGTTTGCAGGATGGTTCTCCTTCTGCAGGGGGAGGGGTGCTGGTGGCCTGTTGATCCTATGGTGGGGTCTTCTGTCCACTAGCGGCAATGGAGGTGGAGGGCAGTTCAGTAGTCTGGCTAGTGGCAGGGCCCCACTGTTCTACAACTGCCTCCCTCATAATGTTGGCCATGTCTGCCAACACCCCTGCATTGGAGACCAGGGTGGTGTTAATGGCCTTCAAGTCCTCCCTGATCCCTTGGTACTGTCCCTCCTGCAGCCACCTATTCTCCTTCACGTTGTCCAGGATCTGGCCCAGCATATCCTGGTAATGTTGGTATTCTCCCAGGATCTCAGTGAGTGCCTCCTGGAGAGTTGATTCCCTGGGCCTGTCCTCCCCCTGGCACACAGCAGTCCTCTCAGCTTCCCTGTTGTCCTGTGCCTCTGTCCCCGGAACCGTGTGCCAACTTCCACTGACCCCATGTTTCTGATTGTTTTGGTTCTGAGGTGTGCCCTAGGGTCCCAGTAGTGGTGGACACATTGCAGATTGAAGTGTCCTGGGGACAGAGGAATGGGTTCGCTGGGTGGGTGCTGTGGTGGTATTTGCTGATGGGGGAGGCTCTGTGGTGGTATGACTGTGGCTGGGTAACCGACTGTCCGGAGGTCCCTGATGGGCCAGGTTGGTCATCCAGATCCAGGCAAGCAGAGTCGCTGTCATCACTGTGGGCCTCTTCTGTGGGGGTCCGGATTGTGCTGGCACATCTTCTCCGGTGGCATTGGCTGAGATACCTCTGGGGATGTAAATGCAGTGTCAGTGTTTCTATGTGTGACATATTGTTCATGGGTGGTATGCCCACTATGGTTGTAATTGCCCTGACAGCTTTACCTTGTGTGAGTTGTTATGTGGTTTGCTAGCTGACTGTCTCTAGTGTGCATGTTTTAGTGGCAGGTGTTCATGTGTGTCTGTGAGTGGTGTCCATGCATTGGTATGGCATGCAGGGCTTGGCATTGGGATGAGTGGGTTGTGATGGTGGGGTGTGTGGGAGGTGGTGGAGTGATGGAAGTGAGGGTGAGGGTATGTGATGGCATGCAGGTAGGGAGGTAGTAGTAGTATAGAGTTGACTTACCAGAGTCCAGTCCTCCTCCTACTCAGGCCAGGCCCTCAAGATGCATGATTGACAAGACCTGCTCCTCCCATGTTGTTAGTTGGGGAGGTGGTGGGGGTCCACCGCCAGTCTTCTGTACTGTGAGTTGGCGTCTTGCAGCAATGGAACATACCTTCCCCCGTAGTTCGTTCCACCTCTTCCTGATGTCATCCCTTGTTCTGGGGTGCTGTCCCACGGTGTTTACCCTGCTCCTGATCCTCTGCCAAAGCTCCATCTTCCTAGCAATGGATATCTGCTGCACCTGTGCTCCAAAGAGCTGTGGTTCTACCCTGATGATTTTCTCCACCATGTCCCTTATGTAGGACAGTACCATCTTGCCTGGCATGTTACCCCCATTTTTCACATGTATGTAAGTTTGTTTTTGCCTGTCTCACTGGGATCCTGCTAGCCAGGACCCCAGTGCTCATAGTTTGTGGCCTGAATGTGTGTATCTGTGTAGTAACTAACAGTGTGACTGAGGCTGTGCTAACCAGAACCTCAGTGCTTATGCTGTCTCTGCCTTTAAAATTGTCACTATAGAAGAGTGACCATTTTCACCAATTCTAATTGGCACACTGGAAAACCCTTATAATTCCCTAGTATATGGTACCTAGGTACCGAGGGTACTGGGGTTCCAGGAGATCCCTATGGGCTGCAGCATTTCTTTTGCCACCCATAGGGAGCTCTGACAAATCTTACACAGGACTGCCACTGCAGCCTGAGTGAAATAACGCACACATTATTTCGCAGCCATTTTACACTGCACTTAGGTAACTTATATTTCTTACCCTCACTTAGTGAAGGTTAGGTGCAAAGTTACTAAGTGTGATGGCACCCTGGCACTAGCCAAGGTGCCCCCACATAGTTCAGGGCAATTCCCCCGGACTTTGTGAGTGCGGGGACACCATTACACGTGTGCACTACATATAGGTCAATACCTATATGTAGCTTCACAATGGTAACTCCGAATATGGCCATGTAACATGTCTAAGATCATGGAATTGTCCCCCCATGCCAAATCTGGTATTGGGTGCCACTCCCATGCATCCCCGGGGCTCCACTATGTACACCGGGTCCTGCCAAACCAGCTCTCTGGGGTTTACTCTGTAGCTACCGCTGCTGCCAACCCACAGACAGGGTTCTGCCCTCCTGGGGTCTAAGCAGCCCAGTCCCAGGAAGGCAGAACAAAGAATTTCCTCTGAGAGAGGGTGTTACACCCTCTCCCTTTGGAAATAGGTGTTAAGGGCTGGGGAGGAGCAGCCTCCCCCAGGCTCTGGAAATGCTTTGAAGGGCATAGATAGTGCCCTCCTTGCATAAGCCAGTCACTGGTTCAGTGAACCCCCAGTCCCTGCTCTGGTGCAAAACTGGACAAAGGAAAGGGGAGTGACCACTCCCCTGTCCATCACCAACCCAGGGGTGGTGCCCAGAGCACCTCCAGTGTGTCCTAGACCTCTGCCATGTTGAATCCAGAGGTGTGAGGGCACAGTGGAGGCCTCTGAGTGGCCAGTGCCAGCAGGTGATGTCAGAGACCCCTCTTGATAGGTGCTTACCTGACTAGGTGGCAAGTCCTCCTCTGAGGACTATTTAGGGCCTCTCCAGTGGGCTTTTCCTCAGATAATGACGTGCAAGAATTCACCAGAGTTCCTCTGCATCTACCTCTTTGACTTCTGCCAAGGATCGACTGCTGACTGCTCCAGGACGCCTGCAAAACTGCAACAAAGTAGCAAGAAGACTACCAGTGACATTATAGCGCCTAATCCTGCCGGCTTTCTCGACTGTTTCCTGGTGGTGCATGATCTGGGGGCTGTCTGCCTTCACCTTGCACTGGAAGCCAAGAAGAAATCTGCCGTGGGTCGACGGAATCTTCCCCCTGCTCCAGCAGGCACCAAACTTCAGCGTCACTGGTACTCTGGGACCCCTCTCATCCTGACGAGCATGGCCCTGGAACACAGGTGGTGGACCCAAGTGACCCAGACTGTCCAGTGGTCCAACTGTCCACATTTGGAGGAGGTAAGTCCTTGCCTCCACTCTTCAGACAGTAATCCTGTGCACTGCGTGAACTACAGCTGCTAGGGCTTTTGTGCACTTTTGCAAGGAATCCTTCATGCACAGCCTAGCCCAGGTCCCCAGCACTCCGTCGTTCATTGCTCAACTCGCTGAGTTGACCACCGGCTTCGTGGGACTCTCTTTTGTAGTGTTGAGACGACTGCCATGCTCAGTTTTCTTGAACCCATGTTCAAGTACTTCTGCGGGTGCTGCCTTCTTGTGCATGGGCTCTCTGTGTTGCTGAGTGACCACTCTGTCTCCTCTTCCAAGTGCCGACCTTCTGGTCCTTCCTGGGCCCGTGCAGCACCCTTTTTATTTAACTGTGACCTTTGCAGCTAGCAAGGCTTGTTTACAGTCTTTCTCCAAAGAAACAGCTCTGCTTCCACCAGCACTCCGTGGGACATCCTTTGCACAAAGGAGAAGTTCCTGGCATCTTTCGTTGTTGCAGAATCTTCAGCTTCTTCCATCCGGAGATAGCCATTTTGCACCTTCATCCAGGGTTTAGTGGGCTCCTGCCCCCCCTGGACACTTTCGTGACTCTTGGACTTGGTCCCCTTCCTTTACAGGTCCTCAGGTCCAGGAATTCGTCTTCAGTGATTTGCAGTCTGTTGTGGTCTTTGCAGAATATCCTATCACGAGTATAGTGTGTTTCTGGGAAAGTAGTATCACTTTACTCCTACTTTTCAGGGTCTTGGGGTGGGGTATCTTGGACTCCCTTTGTGTTTTCTTATACTCGCAGCGGCCCTCTACACACTACACTAGGCCAGGGGTCCCTAAGTCGTTCGCATTTCACTTTCTTAGTATATGGTTTGTGTTGCCCCAAGGCCTGTTGCATCCTATTGTATTCTACAGTGTTTGCATTACTTTTCTAACTGCTTACTTACCTGATTTTGGTTTGTGTGTATATTTGGTGTATTTTACTTACCTCCTAAGGGAGTATATCCTCTGAGATATTTTTGGCACATTGTCACTAAAATAAAGTACCTTTATTTTTAGTAACTATGAGTATTGTGATTCTTATGATATAGTACTATATGATATGAGTGGTATAGTAGGAGCTTTGCATGTCTCCTCGTCCAGCCTAAGCTGCTCCGCTACAGCTACCTCTATCAGCCTCAGCAGCTAGAACACTACTAATCTACTAATAAGGGATAAATGGACCTGGCACAACGTGTAAGTACCATCAGGTACCACTTTAAGCTAGGCCAGCCTCCTACACCTTAGCCCCTCCTCAGAGAATCTGGGATGTTATTGTGGTGCCATGGGTGTTGTGTGAGTAGTGTGGATGAGGGTGTGTAGGGTGATGTGTTGGGGTGTGTGTTGTGAGGAGCGTGGGTGGTGTATAGGTGATGGTGGTGTGTGTCTCTGGTCTTGTCTGTGGTTGTGGTGTCTGTCTTGTGCCAATGGTTTGTAATGGTAAAGGGTTGTGGGTAATGTGGCTGTGTGTTTTATATTGGTGTGGGTGTGTGGTGTGTGTGTGTGTGAGTGTTAGGTGTGTGTAGTTTGAATTGTCCAATGTGGTGTTGTTTTGTTTGAGTGTGTGTATTTTTTAGTGCAGCGGTATGTACCGCCAACGGTTTACCCCCGTTGACTGTCCGCCATGGTGATTCGTGGGTCATAATGTGGTGGGCGTAGTTCTGTTGGCATAACGGTGTGGTTTTTGATACCACCAGTTTATTACTGACCTTTGGTGTGGTTGACTTATGTGTGTGGCTGAATAGTGACGGATTGGTGTGTGTGTCATCATATGGTGAACAGATATCCGCTGTGGTGGCAGTATGTTGGAGGCAGTCAGCATGGTGGTAAGTGTGATTTACCGCCAATGTCATAATGTGGGCTAGTGTTTTTTGACGGGTACTAGTTCTTAGCTCTTAAAGTTTCACAATAAACAAGGAAAAGGAGCATGGATTATAAATTATGGCCCATATTTATACTTTTTAATGCAAACCAGCACCTGTGCTGGTTTGCGTCAAAAAATTTACCTCTGGCTTAAGCAATTCCAACCCGCCAGATGGGCACCTTATTTATGGATTGACGTTAGCCAGCGCTGCGGGCTGGTTAGAGTAAAAAGAAATGACTCTAACCGGGCAACGCATGGTGCAAGTCAGGTTATGGCTCCAACCGGACTTGCGCCATTTTTTGATGCACAAACCCCATTGAAATGACTCCTGTCTTAGGAAAGACAGGAGTCATGCCCCCCCTGCCCAATGGCCATGACCAGGGGACTTCTGTGCCCTGGGCATGGTCATTGGGCACAGTGGCATGTAGGGGGGCCCAAGTTAGGACCCCCATGCCACTTTAAAAAATTAAAAAATATACTTACCTCTACTTACCTGTACTTACCTGGGATGGGTCCCCCCATCCATGGGTGTCCTTCAGGGGTGGGTGAGGGTAGCAGGGGGTGTCCCTGGGGGCAGGGAAGGGCACCTGTGGACTGCTTCTATGGTCGGAGACCATGGAAATTAGCCCACAGGTCTCTTAATGCCTGCCCTGACCCAGGTGTTAAAAAATGGCCCAAATCAGGCTAATCAGGCAAATCAGGCTGGGTGCTATTGTTTAAGGCCCGTCCCCTCCTGTTCGTCAAAATGACGCGGGAGTATAAATAAGGCTAGAATCTGGAAGATAGTATGTTAGGACGCTGGAAGTAAGAACTTGAAGCCAAGCAAATATGAGGGACTGCAATGTGGCTTAAATGGGAGACTCACAGGTTTGGTTGACAAAGGAGGGATGGGGCTGCTGAAATGGCAATAGGCACCTGGTGATGGCACATTACAGGAATGTGCTGCAGCATGAGTATGAAAAGAGCAGTCTTTAAAACGTGTTATCTTCTGTTTAGAAAGTTATGTTCACATAAAGAAAACAAAAAGGTGTAAAACTGACTTCCTTTCTGCACATATGACAAAGAACAACTGTGATCACTTAAATCATAAAAGGGACAATACTTTGATTCTGAAGGTAGGGTGGGGATGAGTCCTAGGGGAAAGCACATGAAGCACGCACCGTGCCAAGAGCAGACTCACAGTTGGCAGAGTCTAGGTGCAGGAGCAGGGTTGTTGGAAGTCTTTTATGTCCCTGAGACTTCAGATAAGGAGGCCTGTCAGCTAGATCTTGAAGTCACTCTGATTTCAAGTGATACAAGTCCAGTCTTTCTCATCCAGGTGGGGGAACAGCAGGACAGCACAGCAAGGCTGGAGTCCAGCAAATCAGCAGTCCAACTGAGTGGAAGTCTTTCATCAACACAGTAGTCCTTCTTCCTGGTCAGAGTGGTCACAGGTCCAGAAGTGTACTGAGTTGGCGGTGTGAAAGGTCCAGTACCTATACCCAGTTGAGCCTGTGAAGAGGGGGAGACTTCAAAGACAGGCATTTGATGTGCACAGATGTCCTGCCATTTCTTCCCTGGCTCTCAACTCACTACCAGGGGCTATGCAGCCTTTTGTGTGATCACAGGGCACAGCCTATTCAGGTGTAAGTGAGGCTGTGGCCAACTCCTCCCTCCCTTCCTGCCAGGACGGCCTACCAAGTCCCATCAAGTCACACCTAAGCTCCCATTGTGTGTGGCTGTTTAAATGAAATACACAAAGCCCGGCTGTCACCCACCACGTACAAGCGGTCAGAGACAGGCAGTAGGCACCAAACAGCTACAGTAAGAAACTACCAACTTACTAAAAGTGGCAATTTCCGAATTACAATTTAAAATCTGACTTCACCATAAGCTGTGATTTTAAACTGTGGTTCCAGAGACGCCAAACTTAAAACGTTTACCTCTTCCAGATTGCAAATTACACTTATAAGAGGTAATAAGGTATTCACAATGTTATTCCATGGGATAGATAGGCCTTGCAATAGTGAAAAATAACTTTGGGACTTTTTCACTACTGGGATGTGAAAAACTAAAAAGTACATGTCCTACCTTTTACATACATTGCACCCTGCCCTATGGGTTGTCCAAGGCCTATCTTAGCTATAACCTGGCAAAAGGATTATTTATCCAGGTCGACACGGCATTGTTAAACTGCACACACAGGCCCTGCAATGGCAGGATTGAAATATGATTAAAGGGCTACTTGATTGGGTGACGCCATCAGAGCTGCATGCACACAAGTAACATTTAATTTCCAGGCAGTGGGCACATGTATTGCACTTTACTGGGGACTTACAAGTAAATTAAAAATGCCAACTGGAGAGAAGCCAATGCTGCATGTTTAAGGAAGAGATCACTTTAGCACTGGTTAGCAGTGCTAAAGAGGACAGAGCCCTAAAACCAGCAAAAAACAAGGACAGAAAAGTAGAGGAGATAGGCAAACAATTAGGGGGAAGACCATCCTAAGGGTGTCACATCTAACAACATGCTACCGGCTGTGTTATTTATTTTCTCATACCAACATACAGAATTTAAAGGTACATCTGCTGATGAGACCACCTTATAATTTTGTTGAAAATCTTTTAATGGGGTTAAATGCTTCTCTTTTGTTCTTGTGTTTAAGCATCCGGGACAATGCAATTCTAGTGAGAGAACATCCTCTCTTTTTTGGTTTGTTTCCAAATTTAGGACTTTACGTAAAGAATGGTGATCACTAACTCCAATTTGAAGGACTTCAAATTGTAAATTGCAATTGCAGGTCAGTTCTGTACGCTGATGTAAAAGGCCTCTATATTTAAGCGAGTTAGTATCTCTGTGGCACAGACAAAGTATGGTCATTAAGGAATATTAATATATCATTTTCATTCTTCAGATAGTAAGGTTTACACTGTAATGTCCCTCACTCTCCCTATAGTTATAGTTGTTATAGTCATAGAAATAGTTGTATTTATAGTCATAATAATAATTATAGGGGAAGCATAGTTCAATAAAAAGTGAATCATTGTCTGCTCTGCCTTTCCATCACATTGACATCTTGGCAAGTTGGAGCGCAATGTCTGTATTTTAGGGAAGACCATTAGGTAACAAATTGGCTCCAAATGCAGCCTGGTCAACAAGAATCATTCATAAAGATTTTTCACATGGATCAAATATCCTTGCACCCCCTACTGTACTCTACTGTAGAATTAATTTCTGATTTGATTTTAGTGAGAGGTCAATCCATGCTTTTGGAGCAATGCAAGAGAAAGCTCATCCCCAAGATTTGGTACTGTGCTTGTGTGAGATAAGCGTGAGTAGGATCCCAGTGAAGCACAGATGTATGGGTGGTTGGTGGTAGGAGATGTGACTATTGTGGTAGGTGGGACTTTAAGCTGTCTTATGCCCTGGACTTGTGACTGAGGAGATTAAACTGAGCATGTTTGTGTACTGGAAGCCAGTGGAGCTCCCCGAAATGTGGTGTGATGTGATTTCTGCATGTGAAGTTGAGGATAAGTCTGGCTGATGAGTTCTGAAATGATTGTAGTGTTTTGGTAAGTCGCTTGGTGATTCTTCCATAGAGGATGTTTCTGTAGTCCAATTTGCTGGTGATGAGGGCATGAGTGACAGTTTTTCTGGTGCGGCTAGGGAGCCATTTTAACATTTTTTTCAATATCTTCAGAGTGAGGAAGCAGGATGCTGTGACGGTGTTGACTTGTGTGGTCTTGTCTAGTTTGCTGTCAATGATGATTCTGAGGTTCCTGGTGTGGATGCTGGACATGGGTGTGGGTCCAAGTTTCACTGTCCACCTTTAGGTGCCCTATGGTGAAGTGTTCTTGCTGAATATCACTACTTCTGGCTTTTTGGTGTTGAGTTTGAGACAATTGGATTTCATCTAGATGGCAACTTTGGTCATGCAGCTTGCAAACTTGTTTCTTGTGCTGAAAGTTTATTGTCCCCATAGAAAAATATACTGATGAGTGAGTGGATAACATTGGCCAGAGGGATTATGTATACACTGTAGAGGGTAGGGCTGAGAGATGCACTTTGAGGCACTCCACATATTAATATGTGGGCTTCCAAGCAGGATGGTGCCAGGGGAACAGCTTGTGTCTGTCCATCAAGGAAGAGCAGATACAGAAGACAGCAGGATCTTGAGTCATGCAAATCTTGTGTAGGCATGTGATGAGGATGGTGTGTGACACCATGTCAAATGCTGCAGAGAGGTACAGGAGGATGGGCCACCATGTTTTCTCTGTCCAAGATCATGCGGATATTGTCTGTGGTGGGAATTAGTCCTGTATCTGAAGTGTGGATGGGTCTCAAGCCGGATTGCATTATGTAGAGCAGCTGATGGTTGCTAAGGTGGTCGCTGAGGCATCTGTTTATAAGCTTCTCTAAGACTTTGACCAGGTATGGTAAGGGGTTCCGTCTAGGTGGCAAGTGTATCTGAGTCATTTATGGTTTTTGAGTAAGGGAGTGACAGCAGCATGTTAACAGATATCAGGCAATGTGGCTGAGTTGATGGAGGTATGGAGGATGGGTATAAGAGCTTTGCTGATAGGTAGAAGTTCTAAGTTGAAGGTGTGCTTTAGGCAGTGGGAAGATAGGGCCTCCAAGTGGATTGAATTCATGAACCAATGGTTTCATTAGTAATGATGGCAGGCCACAAGGTCAGGGACCTATCTTCATCAGAGATGGGAAGTTGGGTTGTAACAGTGTGGTTGACCTCAACACTGTAAATACTCACTCAATTATGTGATTGAGACCACATGTGCAGGAGAATACAAATGCATATCAGAAGGAGGCCTTATGATGTATCATACAACCTGTGAGTGTGTGAGAGCACAAACGTCCTTAAGAGAAAATTAATGACACTAGTTGTGGTTCATTACACATAAGGGGGTAATAGACAGTTCCTAAAAAGCAAAAGGTTGTTTCCTGCCTCCCCTAATATAGAGTTCATGTTTAGAGTACTCAATTAGCCATAGCATATGTTTGTTTTTGAGGGTTGTACCCTGCATGATCTTCCTTCTTCTCCTTCTTATTGTTTGCCCACTGTATCCACTTGTAATGAAGACCTTAATATGATAACATCAGTTTGTAATGATGGTGAAAAGAGATCCCTCCTCCCAGATTCCCACTGCAGTTGCTGTCCATTGCAGTAAATTTGGACATTTTCCTTGTCTAACTCCTAAGAAAGATACCTTTTCACTGACCACAGGGTTAGTGTTGTCAGGCTCAGCATGAACCTAACAGCAGGTCCCATGCTGCTTTTCACTTTAATGCCATTATGGCAACACAAAAAACTGATTATTTGTTCATTGTGGTACCATCTTGTATTCTGTTGAATATTATCTTTTTCAGATGATTAGAAAGATAGTTATAAGAAAGTGGTTAAGTAGTTGTGATGGATGTGAGTCCTTCACAAGTAATAATAGCATTTTTCCATCTACTGGAACCAAAAAAACCTTTATAGTATGTGGCTCTCTCAGGGTAGCAAAGCAGAGCAGTCCAAGGCCTACTCGGGGGAGGTGGTATGGGATAGTATTTCAGTTCACTGGTATGCAAAAAACACATACTAAACAGAAAGACACTTTCTTACACACACATTACTATTATGCATTAAGTCACAAATATATACACGTAGGCAGGTCTAAATACCTATGGTGACATCCTACCAATAGCCCACATCCATAGTGAGCCATAATGAAATCGTTTTCCTTTAACTGGGTATCCTGTATATCTGGGCGAGGTTTGGTACAGAGCTCAGTCACCTCCAGACAATCATGCTCAAATTCTTCCCCATCTTTTATTTCTGTATTCTCATTGGGAAGTAGAGTTGCAGGGTTTAGCACAGTACATCTTTTTAATGTAACATTGGGTGACCCCAGGACAATTGTCTCATATTTGGTAAGTCGTGCATTTGTCATGTGTTGTGTCTTAGTTCGTGTCAACAGAATTTTGACAGAATGTGGAACCAATACTGTCAAAGGGTATCCCATGACTATGCCCTCACATTGTAAAAGGCTTTGACCAACTGCTACGACTGCTCGCAAACAACCCGGTAAGGCTGCTGCGACAGGGTCCAAAGTAGCTGAAAAATATGCTACAAGGCGATTTGCATCTCCGTGGACCTGTGTTAAAACAGACAAAGAACAAGCATCACGTTCATGACAGAACAACAGAAAAGGTTTCTCATAATCAGGCATTCCTAATGCTGGAGCCCTGCACATGCACTCTTTCAGCTCTAAAAATGACTCAAGCTCTTCTTTTGTCAAAGTGATTGTGTATGGTTCATATTTGACTTCTTTTCCTGTCAGTTTTATTAAGGGCTTTGAAATGATCGAGAAGTTGGGTATCCACTGGCGACAGTAGCCCACCATTCCCAAGAACATTCTGACATCTCTCTTTGTTGTTGGGGGATTCATTTGTAAAACATCTGTTATTCTCTCTTTTGATATTCTTCGGGACCCTTTCTCAATCAGATGCCCCAGATATTTTACTTCTTTTTGACAGTACTGCAGCTTTTTAGGTGACACCTTATGTCCGTTCTTTCCTAAATGATTCAACAATGCAATGGTATCATATTTACAGCTGTCTCTGGTTTTGGATGCAATCAACAAATCATCAATGTACTGCACGAGAGTCGAATTGAAAGGCAGCACAAGAGGTTCCAAATCTTTCTTCAATATCTGATTGAAGATGGATGGTGACTCAGAAAACCCCTGAGGAATTCTGCACCAACTGTACACCTTATCCAGGAATTTGAAACTGAACAAAAACTGGCTGTCTTCGTGAAGTGGTATCGAGAAAAATGCTTGTGATAAGTCTACTACAGTAAACCATTCAGCATCACAAGGAACCTGGAACATTATTACCGCTGGGTTGGGAACCACAGGGCAGCATTTTATCACAATTTTGTTTATTTTTCTCAAGTCCTGCACAATTCGAACCTTTCCACAGGGCTTCCTCAAACCCATAATAGGAGAGTTACACGGACTGCTCAGGACTTCTTTCAAAACTCCCTGTCTGAGAAAATCTGCAATTATCTGTGTCACTTCAATAAGGACATCCTGAGTCATGTGGTATTGTGGCACTTGTGGGAACACTGCATTTGGCTTTATCTGCACCTTGACTGGACCTACTCCCTTGATTAATCCGACCTCTTTTCCAGTCAAATCCCACACCTTCTCTGTTACGGATCCTTGTAGATCAGCAGGTAGATCGATCAAGGTAAACACTGGGAATAGAGTAATTAGAGGGTAATCTTCATTTATCTCTCCTCCTTCTTCTATGAGTTGACCCTCATCTCCCTCATCATCACTGTTTGTCTGTACCTCTATCCCACCATTGGAACAGGTAATCGAACATTTGGTTTTGCATAATAAGTCTCTTCCTAATAAGGATACTGGGCTTGAGTCGCACACAACAAATCTATGCAGGCCCTGAAAATTTCCGATTTCAACCTGCACTGGGTCAGTGATTGGATTAGTCAGGTACTGGTTAGCCACACCGACCACTCGTATGGTGCGCCCCGAGAGAGGTAATCTCGGTACTTCTGCACTGCGAACCGTAGAGCGTGTAGCTCCTGTGTCAACTAAAAATGAAACTTTGTAGCCCATTACTTTTCCCTCCACATATGGGCCTCTCTGGTCTACCTCTAAAGATGCTGCAAGCCTGCACTCTTCACTGTCTGAGCTGTCACCTGACTAATCTTCATTCATATCACTTTCACCTCTTAATGGGAATTGTTGTACAGTGTTGTTTTGGTTTGTTACCTGACCTGTGACCTGCTGAGGAAGCGTCACCTGTTGCTGTCCCATCGGAGCTAGGGGTAACTGCATTTGCTGTCTAGGCACCATAGGGATCTGCTGTTGTATTGGTTGTACTGACACTGTTTGGAAACGCGGCATTTGCTGCATGGGTTGCACCCCTGACATTTGCACCAAATTATTTTGATAATTCTGATTCTGATGTCTCATTCTAGGGCCTCGTGAATTTTGTAGTGTACCGGCATTAATACTCTGCTGAACTGTACCATCCTGCATCATATTCGGACAATCCCGTTTCCAATGTCCCACGCCCCCGCACGCATGACATGGTGACATCCTTTTCACTCCTTGACTATCATTTTGAATAACGACATTATTCATGTCCGAACCACGGTTCACAAACCCCCGACCTCTACCTCTCGGCTGTGCCTGAAACACACATTCAATTGCGGTTGTTGCTGTATGATTTGCTGAGCACCATTTCCCTGTATTCCAGCCTGTGCAGCCCTTATCTGCATCACCATCACTTTCTCCTTCAACTTTTTCTGTTTCAACTCAATTTCGTCAGTACAGTATTTTGCATACTGTAATACTTCATCAATCGGTTTAGCTTGCCAACAAATCAGATGATTTTTAATCATTTGGCTGACCTCCGGTCTCAGCCCTTCGACGAATCTAAACACAAGATGATTCATGTCCTTCGGTTCAATTGTTTCAGTACCACTGTAATGTTTGAATGCCTTCAACAACCTTTCATAATATGCATGTATTGACTCTTTAAGCTCTTGAGAGGTCCGGTCGATTTTCTGCCAATCTGTCACCTTCGGCGACACCTTTTGTTTCAAAAACTCAATTACTTTATGATAATATTTCATCACCTCTTCAGAAGGTGCTCCAGTCACTTTATCCCTTGCCGGTTCCTTTGTGGGCCAATCTACCCCTCTCTTGCACTCGAGCCATAAGTCTGGCGGAACAATAATCTCAAACAATGTATTTAAGTCTTCCCAAAGACATTTCGCAAGTTTCACGAATCTATCTGTCTGTTGATACCACTCAATCGGTTTTTCTCTTAACCTGGGATAATCATTCGTAAAGGACAAAATGTCTCCTCTGGACCAAGGCACATGCACCAAGACACCACCAGCTGTTTCTCTCATAGGTAGGATTTTCACTGAGTCTAAATTAGGTGTGACTGTTGTTTCATTAGATCCTGGGCTATCTCTTTTTCCCTTATCTCTTTTCTTTGCCCACTGGCCTTCCCATTTCTCTAGTGCTCCCCAAATTTGTGCGCTTTGCAGCAGCTCTTTCAAGTGTGTCTTCATGCCTGCAGATCTCATTTGTTCAAAATCTTTCGTGTCAAAATCTAATCTGTAACTCCGTTTCAAATGTTTCGTGTTTCCAATGTCGATATTGTATTTGTCTGCCAAATTCGTTAATTTCTGGTGTACTTTGCCTACCTCTTTGGTAATCTTAGGGCATAAGTACCTCAATTCTGCCTCAGTGTAAGATTCCAACCTATTTACTCCCATTGTTCCAACCACCAATTCAGCAGCTTCTACTCCTAGTCGTACTAGATTCAGGTATTCTTCTTGTTTTTCCTTTTCAGGTTCGACTGTAGTCACTGTAGTCTTTTGTGAAGTGCAAGTTTTCTCTAACCACTCATTCAACTGTTGTACTGTAAAACCCTGCAGTGAAATGTTCCCTGCATGTATCATTGGAGTATATGAGGTATTTGTACTCATAGTTTGGGGAGTCAGGACTCCCAATCCTGCTTGTCGCATTGCCTCAAGAGGTGCCCCTATTGGACTGAGGTCCATTAAGGGTCTTGATTGTTCGCAAACCTGTCCTCCCTGGGCCATTATTTGTGGAGTTCTAATAGGCCCTCCTCTTATCGCTTCATGAGTCATAACCCCCTGTTCGCATGTCCCTGTTTTCTCCTGTGCATATAATGGTACTGGGGGTCCAACAGTAATAGGTAGAGATATAGCGGCAGGTGTCTGGCCTGATCCCAAGCTTCTTGGAGCGGCGACACCATAGGTCTGCTCTAATGTCCCTGGTGCAGGTTCTTTCAAAGGACCCGCTACGGGGTTATACCCAGGTATCAGTTGTGGCGGTTGTGACACTAACTGTGGAGTTGACTCAATCTGTATTAACCTAGGCTTTGTATATATCGGGTCCGGCGGCACCACCAAGTTTGTAGTAGTCTCAAGTACTGGGACATCGGGGTAAATTCTTTTTATCTGCGGTGGAGGCTGCAACTGTATCGGCGAGTCTGGTGCAGTGGGTACACTGACACCATTATGTATCAAAGCTGTATCACTAGTCTGCACCGTATCAGTAACGCCCTTCTCCTTCGTCTGGTTCCCAGGATCCAAGCTAGTACTTGGAGCACTGTCGTTCACCGCATACGGTGGCGGACGATCATGTAACAATCTATCCATAAACGCCTCATCATCTGAATCATCCTCTTCTTAGCAGGGCCTTTTGTTCTCTTTGAATTTGCCTGAGTTTTTGTCAGTTTTGCAAGAAGCTTTCTTTCCCTGTGTCTCTTCTCCCTGTGTTATTGCCGGAAACAGCTTTAACCCATCCACTATTCCTCGTCTCCACATTTTGTTCTCATTATCCCATCTAGCCTCTGCATAGGACTTCTCTGCCCTTGTTAATCTTCTGTGAAATCTTTCTTGTCTATGTTTAAGAGCCAACAGGTCCCAAATCGCCAAAGCCTTATATTGTGCCGGTCTTGGAGGTGGTTTCTGCGTACTTAACATCCACCTCAAATTTTCTAACACCTTTAGATTAAATGTTCCATGTTCCGGAAACGTTAGACACCCCTCTTTCTCTGTTAATTTGCGCCATTGTTTTATCCATAAACATGGTGCAACACCCTTTTCCTCCATAACCGTATAAGCTGGTGTACCCTCAGGTGGTGTAGGTTCCCCATCAGTTGCAACAATATACATATCTCCTTTCAAAGCGCTTTTGAATGCCTTAACAAAATTCATTTTATTTGTATTTAATCAGAAAACGGCTTAGTTCCCAGGACACTCTTCATCTACCCTTTGCTCAACCTATTGCCTCTCACGGACGGCAGCCAATCCGTGCGCGACCCTTCTCGGCATCTGACCTATCTCAACGCGGCACCACTGACGTCACACTCACACACACTGCAGCTGACAAAGTCTTGCGGCTTGTCCACACCTCACTAACTCCTTACAACTCATACAAACTAATGCAAATTATTGCAAGCACTTAAAATGACAACACAAATCTGCCGGTTTACTACAGGAAGGGTAACACAATCGCTTCAGAACTTTACAGAGATTTCACTTGAAGCCTCGGCTGCTACTCTCTCCTTCTCAGTTCCCTCATACGCAAGCAGAATTCAACCTGCAAATCCTACTCTCAACTTGTCAATGACTCTTTCCAGTGCACTTTAGAACTTGTCAAATCTCCATCGAAGGTTTCACACATGCATCATAACTCAAACTTGACTTGTCAACCATGCCCGATTGACGTACTAAACCGCACAGATTACAACATAAACCATATTTAACATCATACTCCGGAGTCTTAGACCTCAATAGGTCCGTATACAACAACCAACCACGTGGATAATTTTGAGCAATAAGCGCTGCATTCACATGAAGTACGCCGACTTACCTACTCTCATACTAATAACAATCGGCCGATCTGCCCCCAGGGGGGTAGAAATGGCATAAAATAAATTTGCCCCCCACTACCCCGTGGAGCGACCCTTGCCTACGGGGTCGCTCCCCTTGCGTGACGGTGCAAAAAAAAAGATCCCTGGTGCCTAGTGGTTGCTAGCGCCCCTTTCGGGCAGATTGACCTAAAATCAGCAGATCTTCCCCCAAAGCGGGCAGAAATGGTCTAAATACAATTTGCCCCTCCAGAGGAGCGACCCTTGCCTAAGGGGTCGCTCCCCATCTGTAAAACAACAACAACAACAAAAATCCCCGGTGCCTAGTAGTTTCTGCCCCCCTTGGGGGCAGATCGGCCTAATTACAATAGGCTGATCTGCCCCCCTGGGGGCAGAAATGGCCTAAAATCAATTTGCCCCCCAGGGGAGCGACCCTTGCCTAAGGGGTCGCTCCGCTTACGTGAAATTCACAAACAAAAACAAAAAACTCCCTGGTGTCTAGTGGTTTCTGTCCCCCTTGGGGACAGATTGGCCTCAAAAAAATAGGCCAATCTTCTCCCAAGGGTGGCATAAATGGCCTAAATATAATTTGCCCCCTATGGGAGCGACCCTTGCCTAAGGGGTCGCTCCCCACCTCTAAAAGAAAAAAGAAAAAAAAAAAAAGAAAAAAAAAATTAGCCTTGGTGCCTAGAGGTTTCTGCCCCCCCTGGGGGCAGAAAAGGCCTTAAAAAAAAAGGCCCCCCCTGGAAGCGACCCTTGCCCAAGGGGTCGCTTCCTCATGCCAGTTTCATTTTTAAAATTAAATCCCTGGTGTCTAGTGGGCGTTTCAACTTTTGAAACACAGAGAGAGACTTCAAAGGGAAGGAAATAACTTTCCTTCCCTTTGAAGCCTCTCTGGGCCTCCCCCACGTGATCGAAAGAGAAATGCAAAGCATTTCTCTTCCGATCGCACTGGAAGCTGAGCTTCCAGCGCGATGGGAGGAGGCCCTGTGACAATCAGCGCGCAATCGCACGCTGACGTCACAGGGGGGGAGGTCGGGGTGGAAGGGGAAGGGCTTCCACTTCCATCCCTGCCTTGGGGGGGGCTGGGGGGGAACCCCACAGAGGGAGCGCTATCGCTCCTTCTGGGCTGTGTGCCCAGGACGTAATGGTCACGTCCTGAGCACAGTAGCACTGTGCCTCAGGACGTAACGATTACGTCCTGGGCACAGAAGGGGTTAAACTGAAGACCTTCTATCAGCACCTTCAGCAAAAATCCTGATGGGCACCAAGGGCCAGATGTAGGTAGGAAAAAAATTGTGACTCGGAAATAGCGACTCCATGCGAATCGCTATTTCTGACTCGCAAAACCAAATGCGAGAAAGACTCGCCATTCCAAATTGCGAGTCACAGAGGTGTCGCACCGCAACTTGCGACCTCCGTTTTTAGCGAGATCACAATTTGCGACCACGCTAAAAGTGAGGTCGCAAATTGCGCGAAGAGTGTGGTCCGGTGTCGCAAATTGCGATTAATTCGCAAATTGCCTGCAGGTGTATCAAAACAGTTTGAATACCCACTTCCTGGATCTCGGTGATGACAACAGAACCAGGAAGTCACCAAATAGAACTAGGAGGAGGGAGGAGCACAGCCAGCCCAAACTGCAGAGCCACACCCAGGTGAGAGGAGCTGCAGCAGCAATGGAGAATGAATCACCCAGTGCTGGCAGAAAGAGAAAAATATAGTTCTCTGACTCTTTGGCAAGGCAGCAATAACTGTCCCTGACACTCAAAAAAAAAAAAAATATGGCAAGACATCCAGGACAAAATTAATGCCATTGTGGTAAGCCACCGCACCCTGGATGAAATTAGGAAAAGGTGGTATGACCTTCACTCCAGGACCAAGGAGAGGGTTGCGGAGCGCATGAGGGAGATGAAGGGCACTGGAGGAGGCCCATCCACCATTCCACCACCTACAGCCCCGGAAACCATGGTGGAGACAACACTGGAGCCGGAGGCTGTACTGGGCATAGGAGATGTGGACAGTTCGGCGCCTGGAACATCAAAAAGTGAGTACCATGATATATGCTTTGACACCCACAAATGCACCATACACACAATCCCAGTACACAACAGCAGGCACCTCTAGACCAGCTCCATTCCAGTCTAGCAACCTCTACAATAGTGCATTATAGGCAATTTAGTACAGTAGTCCAACTATAGGCAAATGTCTATTATGAGGCAAAAAATAGATGTGTGAGACTGACAGTGTATCCCCTATGTCCCACAGGTCTCCCACAAGGCCCCTCCATCAGCGAAGACGTGCAGGGAGAGGAACATGGGCCAGACCCACAGGAGGAGGCTGCCTCTGACACAGCAGGGCACAGCAGGACACCACCACCAATGGAAATGCCACCGGAGTCCATGGAAGATCCTGCGCTGGATATGGAGGCAGCAGTGGTAGTGTCAACACCAGAACAGTACGCGCTCTATTGGTGTCAAAAAATGCAATCACTTTCAAAATAACATGATTCATGCCTTGTGCTGATATGTTGTATTTTACCCTTTTGCATTGCAGAGTTCAATCCTAAACACTTATTCTTAATATGTTTACAACTACTGTTTCTTTGCAAGGTATTACTACAGGTTTTCAGAGTGGGTTAGGGTGTGGCCTCTTTCCAGGGCCTTCCAGAGACTTTCCCCGCAACATGCCTGGGCGTGGTTCTGGGCTGGGCCAAGACTCTATATAAGGAGAGTCAGCCCAACTCCCAGTGCTCACTATTCATAGGTTCCAGTGCAGAAGAGCAGCTATTTTGAGAACTTCAGTTCCAGTGGCCTTTTTGATCTCCCAGTTCTGCTTTGAAATCTTCATTGGTGCATCTTGTTCCTGGGTGGTAAGACGGTAGTTGGGTTTATTCCCAATACCGTTTATTTTATCTAGAATTATCTCATTCTAAGATCTGATGGTTTATTTATGTTAACAATTTGTTTTAAGGTCATAGTCATAAAAAGTGCACTCGAGTATTTTTGTTAAAGTGTGTACATGGATGTTTATGAATCGGCAAGAAGCGTCATTCGTTTATAGTTTTGAAACTCATGTTACATTGCACGCCAGTGTTTATTGACATACACGTGGATATTTATGAATCAGCGGGAGGCGCGATTCGTTTGAAAAGCTTTGAAATCTTGAGTTGCATTGCGCGCTGGCATTTATTGACACATATGTTAACGCGTCCGTCTATGTTAATTTATACACATCAGGACTCGTTTTAGGCCGATGAATCTTTGGACCCAGTGGTGAGACACCGTAGGACGAGGTAACTGATCAATATATCAATTAATATGTCAATAACATTATCAACAGTTAGCACCAAAATATATCCCACCTTAGACATTAATAAGCCTTCGGCGCAATCATCACATTTCAGTCATGAATAATCACACCTTCATGAAGTTTTATGAGTTTTATTCCCTATTGATTACAATCTAATAGCAAATGCGTCAATCTCAAAATCAAGAAGCAAATAAGCATAATCACAAGATGACAATCATAATAGACTTTCAATATTGCAAAGGTCAGAAACATAGACAATCAGTTGACTATAAGCAGATCGAAATACATAGATCCTTCTAGAGATACAAGTTCAGCATAGTACCAAGTCAGTCACGTCAGTTTGTCAGTCAAAATGGATGCCTCATCTAACCTCTAATTAGCATTAGCATGTTGGACTTCATGCAAAACAATTTAGAACATCAATTTGGAAAAACATCTAATTAAGGTCTCTAATCAAAAACATACAGCAGTTGGTACCTAGAAAGAAAAGCAAGTAAGTAGATTTCATTAACAGCATTTATCATTACACTCCTCAAGTTAGGTCAGCATACAGGATCAGTCTTCGTCTTCAGGACATCAGTTAGATCACTGTCAGTCTATCTAAGTTAAAAGCAAGGGTCACTTTCCTCATAAGGAGAAAGGTGTAATGGGGCAGTCTATGGGCAAGGATGGTTTTATCTAGGTCTCAAATCACCAAATAGAGTGACAGAGTTTCGGGATGCAATCCATATCATTCCCTACCTAAAGTTCTCTCCTCTCCTGTGTCATGGATTTTTATCCCTTTTTCGTGATACATTCCCCCAAAATTCTATTGGTCAGTCAATACACCCCACCATTGGTAACCTATCAAATTATTCATTAAGTAATGCATTTTGTAATTTCTTGATACTTTCCTAATTTCTAATTGGTCTTCATAATTGACGTATTTTCGTAGGTGGCTCACCGGGGTTACTTCATCGACTTTGCACATATCAGGTCAAAAGTTCTCTTCTTCTCACTTCATCGTCCTTGGAAATATCCATTAATGTTTCGAAGTACATATCTGTTATGCTAGAAGCTACTAGCATGCGGATGGGAGAGTTGGGCATTGTATCAAATAAGTAAGGAAAAAGAACAATCGCTGGGTCATGGGGGGTCATTCTGACCATGGCGGTCGGTGATAAAGCGGCGGCCAACCCGCCAACAGGCTGGCGGTTCCAAAAATGGAATTCTGACCCTGGCGGGAACCGCCAACACAGCCCGCCACATTACCACTCCGACCGCCACAGCGGGACAGACAAACAGCGCGGCGGTCACCGCCAACAGGCAGGCGGCAGACAAAGTACCGCCCACCCTATCACAACTCACCAATCCGCCACCTAAGCCCCGCCGATAAAAACACAGCGGAAACAGACTACGAACGGGAAAACGCTCACCTCTACACACTCCACGAGGACAGAGGACAGCATGGAGCCCGAATTACACATCCTACCCGCTCTCGTCTACCTGCTCATCTACCACGAGTACGAACTCCGGCGCAGACGACAACGGTGAGTACCGCACCTACGACACAGGGGAGGGGGGAAGGAAGGGTTACGGGCACACACATACGCATCACACCCACCCCCCAACTATCTACACACCAATGCAGAGCACCAAGTCAAAGTTACCCAACCCAAACCCCCCGGAATGACGAAAAGATATGATTCAAGTGAGAAACAATATTTATGTACAAAATAGGTTCATTGAAGACATGGCAAAATAGGGAAATGATGGAAAAATTATCTAATGTAAACATTGCGTGACCGAGAAATAGAGGCAGAAAGTCCCGCACAGTCACAGAAATTGCAAATGTCCGTGGGCCGAAGTGCATCAACACATGGGCAAAGCCCACACAGGAGACCTGAGTCCGTTGGAGAGAACACTGCAGGGGCATCACATGACAAAACTACAGGCACCTCAGGGGGAAGGGAAGGGGGGGCACCACAGCCACATGAGTCCACGACGCCAGATCCAAGAAGGGGCCACCTTGCCCACTGTCATATCCTGGGGAGTGCAAAGTCACAGTCCATCAAGTGAATAACAGTCTCCACAGGCAATGGAGGAGGCAGGGTGGGCCGAGTGCAGCGTGAACATTAGCACGACACAGAACCGGCACAGTCATTGGCCCAGCGGTGCATGAGACGGCGGGGCCCAGCGGAGCGGTGCATGAGACGGCGGGTCCCAGTGGAGCGGTGCCTGAGATGAAGGGCCCAGCGGAGCGGTGCATGACAGGAAGGGCCCAGCGGAGCGGTGCTTGAGATGAAGGGCCCAGCGGAGCGGTGCTTGAGATGAAGGGCCCAGCGGAGCGGTGCATGACAGGAAGGGCCCAGCGGAGCGGTGCTTGACAGGAAGGGCCCAGCGGAGCGGTGCTTGAGACGGCGGGGCCCAGCGGAGCGGTGCTTGAGACGGCGGGGCCCAGCGGAGCGGTGCCTGAGATGAAGGGCCCAGCGGAGCGGTGCTTGAGATGAAGGGCCCAGCGGAGCGGTGCTTGACAGGAAGGGCCCAGCGGAGCGGTGCTTGAGAGGAAGGGCCCAGCGGAGCGGTGCTTGAGACGGCGGGGCCCAGCGGAGCGGTGCTTGAGACGGCGGGGCCCAGCGGAGCGGTGCCTGAGATGAAGGGCCCAGCGGAGCGGTGCTTGAGATGAAGGGCCCAGCAGAGCGGTGCTTGACAGGAAGGGCCCAGCGGAGCAGTGCTTGACAGGAAGGGCCCAGCGGAGCGGTGCTTGAGACGGCGGGGCCCAGCGGAGCGGTGCCTGAGATGAAGGGCCCAGCGGAGCGGTGCTTGAGATGAAGGGCCCAGCGGAGCGGTGCATGACAGGAAGGGCCCAGCGGAGCGGTGCTTGACAGGAAGGGCCCAGCGGAGCGGTGCTTGAGACGGCGGGGCCCAGCGGAGCGGTGCTTGACAGGAAGGGCCCAGCGGAGCGGTGCTTGAGACGGCGGGGCCCAGTGGAGCGGTGCCTGAGATGAAGGGCCCAGCGGAGCGGTGCTTGAGACGGCGGGGCCCAGCGGAGCGGGGTCTGTCTTGGCGGGGCCCTCTTCAGCGGTGCCTTCCTGCACGGCGGGGCCCTCTTCAGCGGTGCCTTCCTGCACGGCGGGGCCCTCTTCAGCGGTGCCTTTCAGGACGGCGGGGCCCTCTTCAGCGGTGCCTTCCTGCACGGCGGGGCCCTCTTCATCGGTGCCTTTCAGGACGGTGGGGCCCTCTTCAGCGGTGCCTTCCTGCACGGCGGGGCCCTCTTCAGCGGTGCCTTCCTGCACGGCGGGCCCTCTTCAGCGGTGTTTGTCCTGTAATTCCAGGGAGTCTGACCTGGGCAGGACTCCCTGCTCAGTCGCCCTCCGACCGTGCAGTTGCTGGACCCTTCGGTGACGGTGTCCTGAGCCCTTGGGTGTCCTCCCTCACACCCGGGATGGGGCTTGTGGGGCCCTCCTGGTCCGCGCTCCTGCTGCCTGACTTCTCCGCCCTGCTGTCCTTGCCCTCCTTCGCTGTGGCTCTCTGGGCCTTGCCTCCCCTGGATGTTGTGGCAGGTGAAGTGTCCGAACTTTGGTCCTTGGGGGCAGCCGTGGCACTCCTCCCGCGGCGGCCCCTCACTTTCCGGGTCCTCTTTCCAGGGGGGGGCTGGCTGACCCCTTGCTGCTGACCGATGTCTCACTGCTGGCAAAGGGGGGACTCCAAAATCCATGGACTACGCTGACACGTGAACCCGGGCTGGTGGTGGCTGAGGTGCTCTTGGGACTCTTAGCAGATGGAGGGGGTGGGTCAGGTGAGGGAAAGAGGTCAAGATTGGAGAGGTAACACTTTTTAGGACCAAGGTAAAAGGTAGGTGCAGTGGTTATGGGAGTGGAGGAAGAGGAGGTGGTTGTAGGAGAGTCAGGTGTGCTGTCCTTGGGTGAAGGTGCATGGACTGGAGGCTGTTGTGAGGTGGTTGGCTGTTGGGTGGGTGGCTGCCTGCGTTTGTGTGTCTTGGAAGAGGGGGTGACAGACACAGTGGGAGAGGACACAGGGGACGTGTAAACGGCAGTGGGGGTGGTGACTGCACGTGTGCGGACTGTACTGGAGGGTGTGCTGGTGATGGGTGTACTGGCTGTTGGTGGTGTGCATGCAGGTGTGAGTGGCGATGTCACAGGGAGGGAGGAGGGAGACGAGGAGGTGGGGGACACAGAGGTGGTAGTGGCTGTTGGCATGTCTGCATCTGGGTGTTGCTTGGGTGAATGTTTGTGTGATCTGTGGTGCTTATGTCTGGAAGAGCTGCCCTTGGGTGTTGAGGTGTGTGCAGGCTGGTCTGATGGTGTGGATGGGATAGGCTGAGGAACAGGAGACAGAGACAGGGTGGAGGCAGTTAGAAGAGGGAGGCTGGAAACAGGGACAATGGCTGCCGTCAGTGCTGAGGCCAGAGAATTGAACGATCGTTGATGGGCAGACTGACCCGAATGAATGCCCTCCAGGTATGCATTGCTACGATGCACCTCCCTCTCTACCCCCTGGATGGCATTCAAAAGGGTAGTCTGCCCAACAATGATGGTCCTCAGGAGGTCAATGACCTCCTCACTGAGGGCAGCATGGGTAATAGTGGCAGGGCCTGAGGTGCCTGGGGCGAAGGAGACGCCCGCCTTCTTGGGCGAGCAGGCACGGAGCGTAGGCTGAGGGGCTGCTGGGAGGGCGGAGCTGGTGCGCTGGGTGGCGGCTGTACCTGTAGAGGCGGGGGGCATGGATGTTGCCACCACCGCTAGGGAGCTCACTTCCGAGGACGTGTCGGTGTCGCTGGTTTCACCACGGCTCCCCGTTGTGAAGCTCCCCTCGCCCTCCGTATCACTGGTGGCCTCGGTGTCTGTGCCATGGCCCACCGGGGCCTTGTGAGTCGCAGCTCCCTCGTGCTCCGGTGCCAAGTCTCCTCAGCCTGATGATGCTGAAGCACACATGCACAAGAAGATAAAGAAAAAGGGTGGGGGGAGACATAATAAAAGGTTTAGTACATGCATTGTCAACACCGTTGGCGGAGAGGACAGACACAGGAGCCTCATGCACTAAGCCGCGCAATCGGGGTACACTACTGAGTACTTGTGACTGGGCCAACAGGTCTAGGGACAACAAACGCGCACATGGGTGATGCAGGACCATGGCTAGCTGTACCTGGCACCGTACAGAGGTTGGGGGCGGGGGCACAGGGCCATGCCTAAAGGAGGGGACTACACTACAGAAAGCGCCCTGGCCTAATGTCACCCACAGCCCTCCTCCCCCACCCAGACGCCTCCACTGCGTGTAAAGATAGCTGAATGTGCTGGTACTCACCCCCTTGTGTCTGCTGTGATGTCGTCACGCGCCCATCCAAATCGGGGTAGGCCACCGCCAGGATCCGGGACATCAGGGGGGTCAGGGTACGACTGGCACCCCTCCTAGGTTGGGAGGCCATCCCCAGCAGTGACTCGGCGGTCTTCCTGGTCCCGCGGCGGATGTCCTCCCACCTCTTGCGGCAGTGGGTGCCCCGTCTGTTGTGGACCCCCAGGTTCCGGACTTCCTTGGCGATGGCACGCCAAATGTCGATCTTCTGATGGGCGCTGACCTATTTGACATGGACAGGGTGGAAATTGAAATATCATCAATTTTCCGCATGATAGATGCGATTGGCCCCCCCTCCCCAACCTTGCCATGTGGCACATGCTCTCATCTGTCGTGCCTTGCACTCCTCATTCGCTCCCCACCCCACCATCTTACATCCACCATACCCAACCCAGGCATAGCCCATTCAACGTGCACACAGTGTACATACCTGTTGGTCTGGAGGACCGTAGAGTCGCGCATACTGGGGCAGGACCCCATCCACAAGTTTCTCCAACTCTTCTGTCGTGAAGGCAGGGGCAGTTTCCCCAGTCGCAGCAGCCATTGTATCTCCCAGACCGAGGTCACAGCAGCACTTGCAGTATAGGTCCTCTCCTGTGGATGATCAGGTCTCGAGTGATTAAGCAGATAGAAAATGGCAGTCACGTCCGCGGCGGCGCGTACCGCCGCGGTGCGTTCCGCGACCGCCGGCGCAGCTAGTCATTGGCCCGTGAAACCCATAGGGTTCGATGTTAACCAATGCGGCTTTGCGCCGCGGTCTTCGACCGCCTACCGCCACGGTGTGTCACGCCAGCGCATTGACCTCACATCCCATTGTCACACTTCTAAGGTCAGGCAGCCACCATTACAAGGGACCACAGGGCTTAATTACTACTGCGTCACACAGGCCTAGGCCTTGCATTGCCACTCATACAAGCCAATCAATGCATTGAGAATCGTGTACTGTGCAAGCTGTAGTTACGTACCTGTGGGTTGTTTGACTCTGTGCTCCATGTTGTCCTTCCTAGGTACCGTCCGCTGGGACTTGCGAGGAGAAGGATGAATCCTCCCGTGTACCGACCGCTGGTGGACCTGTCGACAATGGAGGAACGTCATATAATACTTACATACCGACTTGACCGAGCCACTATACATGAACTGTGTGCCCAGCTGGAGCCAGCACTGATGTCCCCCATCCGCCAACCCACAGGAATTCCCCCTCTGGTGCAGGTTCTGTCAGTCCTCCATTTCTTGGCAAGTGGGTCTTTTCAGACAACAGTGGCCATGTCATCAGGGATGTCTCAGCCTATGTTTTCAAAGGTTTTGTCCAGAGTGTTGTCTGCCCTGACGAAATACATGCGGAGCTACATAATTTTCCCTGAGGAGGGTGATTTGGCCACTGTGAAGGCTGACTTCTATGCCCTTGGACATATCCCCAACATCATTGGTGCCATTGATGGGACCCAAGTGGCCTTAGTACCCCCAAAAGACGATGAGCAGGTGTACAGAAACAGGAAAAGTTACCATTCTATGAATGTCCAGGTGGTCTGTTTGGCTGACCAGTACATCTCCTATGTAAATGCCAAGTTCCCTGGGTCAGTGCATGACGCGTATGTTATGCGAAATAGCAGCATCCCCTATGTGATGGAACAGCTACAGAGACAGCGTGTGTGGCTAATTGGTGACTCTGGTTACCCCAACCTGCCGTGGCTACTGACCCCAGTGAGGAATCCCCGGACCAGGGCAGAGGAACGGTACAATGAGGCCCATGGGCGATCTAGGAGGATCATAGAAAGGACCTTCGGCCTCCTGAAGGCCAGGTTTAGGTGCCTGCATATGACAGGGGGATCCCTCATGTACTCACCAAAGAAGGTGTGCCAGATCATCGTGGCCTGCTGTATGCTTCACAATCTTGCATTGCGACGCCAGGTGCCTTTTCTGCAGGAAGATGGTCCAGATGGTGGTGTCGTAGCAGCTGTGGAGCCTGTGGAGAGTGAAGAGGAGGAAGACGACGGGGACGACACGGACAACAGGGACACGGTCATACAACAGTATTTTCAGTAGCACCCAGGTAAGAATCCCCCACGTCATTTTACATTTACTTCTGGCCTCCTGCATCTCTACTTTCTGTGTTTCCCCCCAGTTCCTTTCAACTGAATTGTGACTTTCCCTTGGCTTTTCAGAGCTGTATGACCCACTGCGTGACTTCTGGTTTGTTCGGCAATGGAGTAAAGTAAATTGACATTGGTATGTTGTCATCACAAAGTAACTGCACATTTTTGACCCGTTATGCATAATACATTTGTTAAGAATACAAGCAGACTCCTGAGTGTTTTATGTGCAATAAGTGATTTATTTAAAGTGCTACATATAGGTCCATGATAGTAAAACGGTGATGGGTGGGGGTGGAGTGATGTCCATGGCAGAGTCAAGTTCTCGGTAGCACAGGTGCATTGTCCATATGCCTGTGGAAGGATGGAGCAGGGGCAGTTCAAAGATGGACAGGGTGACGATGTGGGACAGTGGTATGACATCCGGGGGGATCTTAGGCTGGCGGGGGGCTTGGCATCCTACTCTGTCTTCCTTTGTGATCTCAGGCTCCTCTTGTGGGGTGGTTGATCTTCAGCAGGAGGTGGGGTTCTGGTGGCCCGTCGTTGTGTGGGGGCCTCCTGTCCTCTAGCGCCGGCGGAGGTGGTAGGCTGTTCCTGGTCCGGGCTGGTGACAGGGGCCCTTTGGGGTGCCACATGGTCCCGCAATGTGGTGACTATTAGGTTCAGGGCCTGGACGATGTTCCTGAGCTCCTCTCTGTACCCCATGTACCGTTCCTCCTGCTGTGCCTGGATCTCCTGGAACCTGGCCATTACCGTCGCCATCGTCTCCTGGGAGCGGTGGTATGCTCCCATGATGGTGGTGAGGGCCTCTTGGAGAGTCGGTTCCCTGGGCCTGTCCTCCCCCCCCTGTCGCACTGCAGCCCTCCCAGTTGCCCTGTTTCCCCGGGCCTCTGTCCCCTGCACGGTGTGCCCGCTACCACTGCCCCCAGGTCCCTGTTGTTGTTGGGGTGTTGGGTCAGCCTGGGTGCCCTGTAGTGGCGGACACACCGCTGACTGACCTGTCCTGGAGACAGAGGCATGGGCCCGCTGGGTGGGAGCGGTGCTGATATTCCCAGAGGGGGTTAGGTCTGCTGTGGCCTGTGTCTGTGTGTGGGGATCCGACTGTCCAGAGGTCCCCGATGGTCCGGGCTGGTCATCAGGTTCCAGGTCGACAGAGCTGCTGTCCACACTGCGGGCCTGTTCTGGGGGTGGGATGGACATATCTGGACCCTCCTGGCCGGTGTGTTGGCGTTCGGGCCCTGCAGGGGTGAAAGAGTATGGTTATTGCTTCTGTGTGTTCCATGGTGTGCGATTTGTGGGTGCCCTTGTCCCCCAGTGCTGGCATCCCCTTGTGGCAGGAGTTGTGAGGGTGGTTTGTGGGGGGGATGGGTATGTGCAGTGGTCATGCATAGGTGATGGGTGTCCATGGTTTGTATTGGCATTCAGGGTTTGGTTTTGGGTTGGGTGGGTTGTGCTGGTGAGACATTGCAGGGAGGCTGTGTGCTGGGGGGTTGGGGGTGAGGGTGGGGGTGTGGGTTGGCATGCTGGTGGTTTGGGCGGGGAGTAGTTGAGACTAGACTTACCAGAGTCCATTCCTCCGCCTACTCCAGCGAGGCCCGCAGGATGCAGGATGTTAAGGACCTCTTGCTCCCATGCTGTGAATTCGGGAGGGGTGGGTGGGGGTCCGCCGCCAGTCCTCTGCACAGCGATGTTGTGTCTGGAGACCATCGACCGTACCTTCCCCCGTAGGTCGTTCCAGCGCTTTCTGATGTCTTCCCGGTTTCTGGGATGCTGTCCCACAGCGTTGACCCTGTCGACAATCCTCTGCCATAGCTCCGCCTTCCTGGCTATGGTGGTGTGTTGCACCTGTGTGCCGAAGAGCTGGGGCTCTACCCTTATGATTTCCTCCACCATGACCCGGAGTTCCAGGTCCGAAAACCTGGGGTGTCTTTGGGGTGCCATGGGGTGGTGTGGATGAGGTGTGGGGTGGTGTTTGCGGTGATGTGAGTGGTGGTGTGTTGTGATGTGTGCGTAGATGTGGTGTGGTTGATGATGTTGGGTTCCTGTGTGTGTTGGGGTTTTCGATTGCTGTTCTCTCTCTCTCGCTCTCTCTCGCCTTCTCTCCGATTTCCAACTAGTGGGGGTTTGTGGGTGATGTGGGTGTGTGTTTTATAGTTGCTTGGATGTGTGGGGGTGGTGTTTGTATGTGTATCAGGTGTGTGTATTTCAAATTGTCCAATGTGGCTGGGTTTTGGAGCCTGGGTGTGTATTTTGAGCGCAGCGGTGTGTACCGCCAATGGAATACCACGGCTGAAAGACCGCCGCGTGGATTGGTGGGTCATAATGGCATGGGCGTGTTTGTGTTGGCGTGGCGGTGGAGGTTTGGTCATCTCCAGTTTATCGCTGCCCGCTGATGAGGCGGCCTTCCGTGGATGTCGGGTTTTTGGCGGCTTGGCAGTTGTTGGTCAGAATTACCGTGGCGGGTTTCCGCGGCCGCGGCGGTAGAATGGCGGTCTTCTGACCGGCGGTAAGAGCCTTTTACCGCCGAGGTCAGAATGACCCCCATGGTCTTTTGCAAGTCAGTACACTGAAGAGACAGAAAAATACGCTTTAATATGAGAGCTACACAGCTTTGCTTGACTCACGCTAACTTAAGATATATGATTCTAACGAATGCAGTCTTATGCGTTTTAATGTGCACAGCTTTGGCAATCTATGAACGATTATTTCTTACAGTTGACATTAGTTTACACACATGAAAATCCTTTACGTTAATGAATATGTTTCAATGAATATTTTATTTAATGCAGCATTGTTAATCATAAGCATTTCACGTCTATAATATGTAATATTAAAATACGCCCTCTCAGTCCCTCCTCTGATGACGCTCGTCATCACAAAATCTTTTGATCTTAATTTTTCACCTTGCGCATAATACGCATTTCAACATCCTGCCCTTTATGTGAGCTTTCCCATATTTCATTGAACATTTTCTCTCTTTCACTTTCTTCATTTCTTTTGGTTCTTTTAGTCCAATTTCTTTTCACTTTATCATTAATTTTGCATAGTCCCCATAATCCCAATAAACAAATCAAAACAATTAATAGACCCACCATAATTTTTGCAAGTACCCCATTCCAAATGTTGGTAAACCAGCTTCCCACTCGGGCATTTCCTTTCCCAAATTTCTCCCAAACACCAAGTTTTTTTAGATCCTTCAAATCTGTACTATCTCTAGTAAGGTTAGTAAGCATGCTTTTAATTTTCTTACTGTTATCAGGTATGAATGAACAGCAATGACGTTCATTAAGCATTTTGCACACACCTCCACTCTTTGCTAAAAGAATGTCTAAAGCAAGCCGGTTTTGAAGAGTCATAGCTCTTTCTGCAGCAAGTTCAGTATCCATCAGAAGTATAGCTCCTGTAAAATTTGTCAGCATGTTATCCACAATAGTAGACAACTTTTGAATTTACATAGTATTCAGGATAACCCCTACTTAAGGGATTATAGCCCCAAATATGTCACCAATGATAGCCGCCACTGATTCTCGTTTTTGTCTGGTATGTTGTAATTCAGACGTTTTAGGTATTTGTTTTAAGTCATCAATCTGTTAAATCTTTGGGAATACTATTCCCAAATAACATGTCCCATACCATCCCTTAGGGAGACGGTAATATGCATTTAATCCACAGATGTAATATATTCCAGGAATCGCTGGGTCTTGTCCATTTAACATAAAGGACCATTTGCTCTGAAACAGAAATACATGCCTACATTCACTCGTTCCCACAAACAAATTGTCTTGATCTGATTTTGGTCTATATATGCAGAGTCTACCTACGTGTAATGCATCTATAGCTAATTTGCCTTGTGTTTTAATTGCAATATAAGCGTAGTCATTTGCATAAGTGCGTTTTTCTGAACCTTTTTCTAATCTTTCTTTTAGTGCCTTGCGTCTATCATCTGTGTGATCTAAAAAGCTTTTCTCTACAGGAGATAGTAAGCAAGTCAAATTATTGCGATGTGCATAAGCAGTTCCAAATGTGAGTGTTGGCTCAAAGAATCCTCTAACTATTTTAATATCATGCTCTTTAGCTAACTTATTTAAGAATTCAATAACAGGCACAAAAGAAAACACAACATCTAGATTTGAATAAAAGTATTGCACATGCTCTTGATCATAAAATCTTGTTAGTAGCAAGCTACAGCTGATTCCATACGTAAGAGGAAGGCTGTGATAAGTAACTCCCTCCTGCACAGATGAACGAATTTTAGTACATACATAACAGTCTTTCGCATCCATAGTTTCCACATACTCATTTAGTAAGCAATAGAAAACATTAGTAGAAAGTTCCCCTTTTGCATTAGTTCCCTCATGCAGTTGTCTTGCGTCTTGCTCGAATTTCTCCCATGGTGATAGTTTATTAGTAGTAGTAGTAGTAGTAGTCTCAGGTTTTGAAGTTGCATTAATAGTTTCACTCTCTCTCCATGGCATTCCTACATTCACTCCCACAATCATTATTGCACATACAGCACCTATCATAAGTCCTAACCAACCACACACTTTACTTCCTTTGCTACTATAAGCCATGTTTGTATAGAATCAGAATAGCAGATCAACAATCAACCTTGAGAAGCAAACTCTTTCTGCGTATTTTTACAGCGTCTTCACTCACTCCAGGACCCCTTTTCGTCAATTCAGGTTAGCAGCTTGTCGTAATCAGGTTTCTATAAGTTAAATTCAGGTTTAATGTCTCTTTCCGGTAGTTTTCTTAAGACTCTTTATTATTTATTTTTCTTCAGCTTTCACAATTTCAATCTTTATCTCAGTTTTCCTGTTGTATATTTATCAGGTACTCTAGTATTGGCCTGGTACTTCTCGATCAAAACAGAATGCTAAGAATTCTTGTTGCCATTCAGAGGTTGTAGCATATGCCCATTCAGGACCTGTATATCTTCTGTTTGCTATTCTCTTTCTTTTTAATCTTCGTTCACCTTGTTGTTCTCCTTCACTCAGATCGTCTGCTTGTGAGGTATCGCTTTCCTCTATTATTGTCTCGTTTGCTATTTCTCTTATTCTAAGGTGTGGCTTGTCTGGCCAATTGTCACCTCTGTGTGTCTTGTTTCGGCGTTTCCCTTCGGTACCTTGGACAGCACCCTCCTCTTGTGATATGGTGTTTTCTCCTGATAGGCTTACAACTTGTTCAGGAGATTCTGATTCGTTTCGATTCGAATTTACCACTTCTCCTTCTATGTTATCTTCCGGTTCGACACTGTATTCAGGCTCTGAATTGTATTCGTCTGCTTCTGGGAGAACCTCTCCTTGCCTTTGTTCTCCTGCTGCCTCCACTGAGATTGGCACTCCGTCACCTCTCTCAAACTCACTGATAGTTTGAGGGACAAGGCTGTTCTCAGCGGGCTCTCCTGTAGTCTCAGATCTCTCTTGACTAATCTCTGACTCTGAGACTTCACCTCCTGAAGTTGCTGTACCGGAATTTTCAGGTTCCTCTTCAACAGGACACGTTACCCTTTTTGTATGGCTGGCATGTATCCAGTTGGGAACCCCGGCACACTTCACAGCAGTAATGGTCGTCAATATTACTTGGTATGGCCCCTTCCAACGCGGCTCAAGACACGATTTTCTCACGTGCTTCTTGACAACCACCCAATCTCCAGCTTGCAGAGAGGGTCCTGGTTCGTCGATTGGTGGTAACGTGTTAGCTTCCACCTGGTGAGAGAAAGAGCGAATCACGTCAGCCAAACTTTTGCAGTAATCCAACACCATATCATCTGTAATATTCACTAGTGCATTTGCAGGTACCGCCGGTAACCTCATTGCTCTGCCCATGAGGATTTCATGGGGGGACAGTCCCGTTTTCTTATCTGGCGTGTTTCTCATAGACATCAGCACTAGAGGTAATGCATCTGGCCACTTCATGTTTGTTGCTGTACACATTTTTGCTATTCTTGATTTTAAAGTACCATTCATCTGTTCAACTAGTCCTGATGCTTCAGGGCGATAGCTACAATGCAGCTTTTGTTCAATGTTGAGTGCGGCACACAGAAGTTTAATCACCTCATTGTCGAAGTGTCTCCCCCTATCTGATTCTATAGAAACCGGAAACCCGAACCTTGGTATTAATTCTCTGAGTAGTAGTTTTGCAACTGTAAGACTGTCATTCCTACGTGTAGGATATGCCTCAATCCAATGACTGAAAACACACACAATCACTAACACGTACTTCAAACCTCCACAAACAGGCATTTCAATGAAATCCATTTGCAATTTGTTAAATGGACCTCCAGCTCTCCCAATGTGGCTTAGAGTTACCACGGTTCCTTTTCCAGCGTTCATCTGTTGACAGATGACGCACCTGTGACAAGTAATTTCTGCGGCCTGTCTGAATTTTGGATTGAACCAATCAATCTTAAAGGATCTGATCATGGCATCTCTTCCTAAATGTGCCTGCCCATGGTATAATCGGGCAAATTGTGACAGAAGACTGTTTGGCAAAACCAGTTTTCCCTCTTCTGAAACCCATATATCATCTGCTCTTTGTACACACTGCATTTTCTGCCAAGAAAGTTTTTCTTCTTTACGATCGCGGCTTTGTAATGTCTTTAATTCATCGAGGGTATCAACCACTCGTAATGCTAGGCTTAAGGTCATGTCATTCTCAGGTTGTGGTAACAGTTCCCACTGCTCCTTAAATGATATACAGTTTAATGCACAAAATCTTGCAACTTGGTCTGCATAACCATTCCCCATTGACACAAAGGGGGTTATTCTAACTTTGGAGGAGGTGTTAATCCGTCCCAAAAGTGACGGAAAAGTGACGGATTTACCACCAGCCGTATTACGAGTCCATTATATCCTATGGAACTCGTAATACGGCTGGTGGTATATCCGTCACTTTACCGTCACTTTTGGGACGGATTAACACTCCTCCAAAGTTAGAATAACCCCCAAAGTCTTGTGATCTGGTGTGAGCACTGCATTTCACCACGGCAATTTCAAGAGGCAACTGAATCGCATGTAACAAATCTCTTATTTGTTCTCCATTTTTCACTGGCGAACCAGAGGATGTCATGAAACCCCTCTGTGACCAGAGTTGACCAAAATCATGTACAATTCCAAATCCGTATCTGCTGTCAGTATAGATTGTGACTTTCAAATTTACAGCAGCGTGGCAGGCTTTTGTGAGAGCTATTAATTCTGCCACCTGTGCAGAAAACACTTTCTCGAGCCAGGAGGCCTCGACTATGCCAGATATGGTACATACTGCGTAACCAGCTCTCAATGTCCCTGCTGAATCTCTTAGACAGGACCCATCAACGAACATAATGCAATCGTTTTCCTTTAACTGGGTATCCTGTATATCTGGGCGAGGTTTGGTACAGAGCTCAGTCACCTCCAGACAATCATGCTCAAATTCTTCCCCATCTTTTATTTCTGTATTCTCATTGGGAAGTAGAGTTGCCGGGTTTAGCACAGTACATCTTTTTAATGTAACATTGGGTGACCCCAGGATAATTGTCTCATATTTGGTAATTTGCATTTGTCATGTGTTGTGTCTTAGTTCGTGTCAACAGAATTTCGACAGAATGTGGAACCAATACTGTCAAAGGGTATCCCATGACTATGCCCTCACATTGTAAAAGGCTTTGACCAACTGCTGCGACTGCTCGCAAACAACCCGGTAAGGCTGCTGCGACAGGGTCCAAAGTAGCTGAAAAATATGCTACAGGGCGATTTGCATCTCCGTGGACCTGTGTTAAAACAGACAAAGAACAAGCATCACGTTCATGACAGAACAACAGAAAAGGTTTCTCATAATCAGGCATTCCTAATGCTGGAGCCCTGCACATGCACTCTTTCAGCTCTAAAAATGACTCAAGCTCTTCTTTTGTCAAAGTGATTGTGTATGGTTCATCTTTGACTTCTTTTCCTGTCAGTTTTATTAAGGGCTTTGAAATGATCGAGAAGTTGGGTATCCACTGGCGACAGTAGCCCACCATTCCCAAGAACATTCTGACATCTCTCTTTGTTGTTGGGGGATTCATTTGTAAAACATCTGTTATTCTCTCTTTTGATATTCTTCGGGACCCTTTCTCAATCAGATGCCCCAGATATTTTACTTCTTTTTGACAGTACTGCAGCTTTTTAGGTGACACCTTATGTCCATTCTTTCCTAAATGATTCAACAATGCAATGGTATCATATTTACAGCTGTCTCTGGTTTTGGATGCAATCAACCAATCATCAATGTACTGCACGAGAGACGAATTGAAAGGCAGCACAAGAGGTTCCAAATCTTTCTTCAATATCTGATTGAAGATGGATGGTGACTCAGAAAACCCCTGAGGAATTCTGCACCAACTGTACACCTTATCCAGGAATTTGAAACTGAACAAAAACTGGCTGTCTTCGTGAAGTGGTATCGAGAAAAATGTTTGTGATAAGTCTACTACAGTAAACCATTCAGCATCACAAGGAACCTGGAACATTATTACCGCTGGGTTGGGAACCACAGGGCAGCATTTTATCACAATTTCGTTTATTTTTCTCAAGTCCTGCACAATTCGAACCTTTCCACAGGGCTTCCTCAAACCCATAATAGGAGAGTTACACGGACTGCTCAGGACTTCTTTCAAAACTCCCTGTCTGAGAAAATCTGCAATTATCTGTGTCACTTCAATAAGGACATCCTGAGTCATGTGGTATTGTGGCACTTGTGGGAACACTGCATTTGGCTTTATCTGCACCTTGACTGGACCTACTACCTTGATTAATCCGACCTCTTTTCCAGTCAAATCCCACACCTTCTCTGTTACGGATCCTTGTAGATCAGCAGGTAGATCGATCAAGGTAAACACTGGGAATAGAGTAATTAGAGGGTAATCTTCATTTATCTCTCCTCCTTCTTCTATGAGTTGACCCTCATCTCCCTCATCATCACTGTTTGTCTGTACCTCTATCCCACCATTGGAACAGGTAATCGAACATTTGGTTTTGCATAATAAGTCTCTTCCTAATAAGGATACTGGGCTTGAGTCGCACACAACAAATCTATGCAGGCCCTGAAAATTTCCGAATTCAACCTGCACTGGGTCAGTGATTGGATTAGTCAGGTACTGGTTAGCCACACCGACCACTCGTATGTTGCGCCCCGAGAGAGGTAATCTCGGTACTTCTGCACTGCGAACCGTAGAGCGTGTAGCTCCTGTGTCAACTAAAAATGAAACTTTGTAGCCCATTACTTTTCCCTCCACATATGGGCCTCTCTGGTCTACCTCTAAAGATGCTGCAAGCCTGCACTCTTCACTGTCTGAGCTGTCACCTGACTAATCTTCATTCATATCACTTTCACCTCTTAATGGGAATTGTTGTACAGTGTTGTTTTGGTTTGTTACCTGACCTGTGACCTGCTGAGGAAGCGTCACCTGTTGCTGTCCCATCGGAGCTAGGGGTAACTGCATTTGCTGTCTAGGCACCATAGGGATCTGCTGTTGTATTGGTTGTACTGACACTGTTTGGAAACGCGGCATTTGCTGCATGGGTTGCACCCCTGACATTTGCACCAAATTATTTTGATAATTCTGATTCTGATGTCTCATTCTTGGGCCTCGTGAATTTTGTAGTGTACCGGCATTAATACTCTGCTGAACTGTACCATCCTGCATCATATTCGGACAATCCCGTTTCCAATGTCCCACGCCCCCACACGCATGACATGGTGACATCCTTTTCACTCCTTGACTATCATTTTGAATAACAACATTATTCATGTCCGAACCACGGTTCACAAACCCCCGACCTCTACCTCTCGGCTGTGCCTGAAACACACCATTCAATTGCGGTTGTTGCTGTATGATTTGCTGAGCACCATTTCCCTGTATTCCAGCCTGTGCAGCCCTTATCTGCATCACCATCACTTTCTCCTTCAACTTTTTCTGTTTCAACTCAATTTCATCAGTACAGTATTTTGCATACTGTAATACTTCATCAATCGGTTTAGCTTGCCAACAAATCAGATGATATTTAATCATTTGGCTGACCTCCGGTCTCAGCCCTTCGACGAATCTAAACACAAGATGATTCATGTCCTTTGGTTCAATTGTTTCAGTACCACTGTAATGTTTGAATGCCTTCAACAACCTTTCATAATATGCATGTATTGACTCTTTAACCTCTTGAGAGGTCCGGTTGATTTTCTGCCAATCTGTCACCTTCGGCGACACCTTTTGTTTCAAAAACTCAATTACTTTATGATAATATTTCATCACCTCTTCAGAAGGTGATCCAGTCACTTTATCCCTTGCCGGTTCCTTTGTGGGCCAATCTACCCCTCTCTTGCACTCGAGCCATAAGTCTGGCGGAACAATAATCTCAAACAATGTATTTAAGTCTTCCCAAAGACATTTCGCAAGTTTCACGAATCTATCTGTCTGTTGATACCACTCAATCGGTTTTTCTCTTAACCTGGGATAATCATTCGTAAAGGACAAAATGTCTCCTCTGGACCAAGGCACATGCACCAAGACACCACCAGCTGTTTCTCTCATAGGTAGGATTTTCACTGAGTCTAAATTAAGTGTGACTGTTGTTTCATTAGATCCTGGGCTATCTCTTTTTCCCTTATCTCTTTTCTTTGCCCACTGGCCTTCCCATTTCTCTAGTGCTCCCCAAATTTGTGCGCTTTGCAGCAGCTCTTTCAAGTGTGTCTTCATGCCTGCAGATCTCATGTGTTCAAAATCTTTCGTGTCAAAATCTAATCTGTAACTCCGTTTCAAATGTTTCGTGTTTCCAATGTCGATATTGTATTTGTCTGCCAAATTCGTTAATTTCTGGTGAACTTTGCCTACCTCTTTGGTAATCTTAGGGCATAAGTACCTCAATTCTGCCTCAGTGTAAGATTCCAACCTATTTACTCCCATTGTTCCAACCACCAATTCAGCAGCTTCTACTCCTAGTCGTACTAGATTCAGGTATTCTTCTTGTTTTTCTTTTTCAGGTTCGACTGTAGCCACTGTAGTCTTTTGTGAAGTGCAAGTTTTCTCTAACCACTCATTCAACTGTTGTACTGTAAAACCCTGCAGTGAAATGTTCCGTGCATGTATCATTGGAGTATATGAGGTATTTGTACTCATAGTTTGGGGAGTCAGGACTCCCAATCCTGCTTGTCGCATTGCCTCAAGAGGTGCCCCTATTGGACTGAGGTCCATTAAGGGTCTTGATTGTTCGCAAACCTGTCCTCCCTGGGCCATTATTTGTGGAGTTCTAATAGGCCCTCCTCTTATCGCTTCATGAGTCATAACCCCCTGTTCGCATGTCCCTGTTTTCTCCTGTGCATATAATGGTACTGGGGGTCCAACAGTAATAGGTAGAGAAATAGCGGCAGGTGTCTGGCCTGATCCCAAGCTTCTTGGAGCGGCGACACCATAGGTCTGCTCTAATGTCCCTGGTGCAGGTTCTTTCAAAGGACCCGCTACGGGGTTATACCCAGGTATCAGTTGTGGCGGTTGTGACACTAACTGTGGAGTTGACTCAATCTGTATTAACCTAGGCTTTGTATATATCGGGTCCGGCGGCACCACCAAGTTTGTAGTAGTCTCAAGTACTGGGACATCGGGGTAAATTCTTTTTATCTGCGGTGGAGGCTGCAACTGTATCGGCGAGTCTGGTGCAGTGGGTACACTGACACCATTATGTATCAAAGCTGTATCACTAGTCTGCACCGTATCAGTAACGCCCTTCTCCTTCGTCTGGTTCCCAGGATCCAAGCTAGTACTTGGAGCACTGTCGTTCACCGCATACGGTGGCGGACGATCATGTAACAATCTATCCATAAACGCCTCATCATCTGAATCATCCTCTTCTTAGCAGGGCCTTTTGTTCTCTTTGAATTTGCCTGAGTTTTTGTCAGTTTTGCAAGAAGCTTTCTTTCCCTGTGTCTCTTCTCCCTGTGTTATTGCCGGAAACAGCTTTAACCCATCCACTATTCCTCGTCTCCACATTTTGTTCTCATTATCCCATCTAGCCTCTGCATAGGACTTCTCTGCCCTTGTTAATCTTCTGTGAAATCTTTCTTGTCTATGTTTAAGAGCCATCAGGTCCCAAATCGCCAAAGCCTTATATTGTGCCGGTCTTGGAGGTGGTTTCTGCGTACTTAACATCCACCTCAAATTTTCTAACACCTTTAGATTAAATGTTCCATGTTCCGGAAACGCTAGACACCCCTCTTTCTCTGTTAATTTGCGCCATTGTTTTATCCATAAACATGGTGCAACACCCTTTTCCTCCATAACCGTATAAGCTGGTGTACCCTCAGGTGGTGTAGGTTCCCCATCAGTTGCAACAATATACATATCTCCTTTCAAAGCGCTTTTGAATGCCTTAACAAAATTCATTTTATTTGTATTTAATCAGAAAACGGCTTAGTTCCCAGGACACTCTTCACCTACCCTTTGCTCAACCTATTGCCTCTCACGGACGGCAGCCAATCCGTGCGCGACCCTTCTCGGCATCTGACCTATCTCAGCGCGGCACCACTGACGTCACACTCACACACACTGCAGCTGACAAAGTCTTGCGGCTTGTCCACACCTCACTAACTCCTTACAACTCATACAAACTAATGCAAATTATTGCAAGCACTTAAAATGACAACACAAATCTGCCGGTTTACTACAGGAAGGGTAACACAATCGCTTCAGAACTTTACAGAGATTTCACTTGAAGCCTCGGCCGCTACTCTCTCCTTCTCAGTTCCCTCATACGCAAGCAGAATTCAACCTGCAAATCCTACTCTCAACTTGTCAATGACTCCTTCTAGTGCACTTTAGAACTTGTCAAATCTCCATCGAAGGTTTCACACATGCATCATAACTCAAACTTGACTTGTCAACCACGCCCGATTGACCTACTAAACCGCACAGATTACAACATAAACCATATTTAACATCATACTCCGGAGTCTTAGACCTCAATAGGTCCGTATACAACAACCAACCACGTGGATAATTTTGAGCAATAAGCGCTGCATTCACATGAAGTACGCCGACTTACCTACTCTCATACTAATAACAATTGGCCGATCTGCCCCCAGGGGGGGCAGAAATGGCATAAAATAAATTTGCCCCCCACTACCCCGTGGAGCGACCCCTGCCTACGGGGTCGCTCCCCTTGCGTGACGGTGCAAAAAAAAAGATCCCTGGTGCCTAGTGGTTGCTAGCGCCCCTTTCGGGCAGATTGACCTAAAATCAGCAGATCTTCCCCCAAAGCGGGCAGAAATGGTCTAAATACAATTTGCCCCTCCAGAGGAGCGACCCTTGCCTAAGGGGTCGCTCCCCATCTGTAAAACAACAACAACAACAAAAATCCCCGGTGCCTAGTAGTTTCTGCCCCCCTTGGGGGCAGATCGGCCTAATTAAAATAGGCTGATCTGCCCCCCTGGGGGCAGAAATGGCCTAAAATCAATTTGCCCCCCAGGGGAGCGACCCTTGCCTAAGGGGTCACTGCGCTTATGTGAAATTCACAAACAAAAACAAAAAACTCCCTGGTGTCTAGTGGTTTCTGTCCCCCTTGGGGGCAGATTGGCCTCAAAAAAATAGGCCAATCTTCTCCCAAGGGTGGCATAAATGGCCTAAATATAATTTGCCCACTATGGGAGCGACCCTTGCCTAAGGGGTCGCTCCCCACCTCTAAAAGAAAAAAGAAAAAAAAAAAAAAGAAAAAAAAAATTAGCCTTGGTGCCTAGAGGTTTCTGCCCCCCCTGGGGGCAGAAAAGGCCTTAAAAAAAAAGCCCCCCCCTGGAAGCGACCCTTGCCCAAGGGGTCGCTTCCTCATGCCAGTTTCATTTTAAAAATTAAATCCCTGGTGTCTAGTGGGCGTTTCAACTTTTGAAACACAGAGAGAGACTTCAAAGGGAAGGACATAACTTTCCTTCCCTTTGAAGCCTCTCTGGGCCTCCCCCACGTGATCGAAAGAGAAATGCAAAGCATTTCTCTTCCGATCGCACTGGAAGCTGAGCTTCCAGCGCGATGGGAGGAGGCCCTGTGACAATCAGCGCGCAATCGCACGCTGACGTCACAGGGGGGGAGGTCGGGGGTGGAAGGGGAAGGGCTTCCACTTCCATCCCTGCCTTGGGGGGGGCTGCGGGGGAACCCTACAGAGGGAGCGCTATCGCTCCTTCTGGGCTGTGTGCCCAGGACGTAATGGTCACGTCCTGAGCACAGTAGCACTGTGCCTCAGGACGTAACGATTACGTCCTGGGCACAGAAGGGGTTAAACTGAAGACCTTCTATCAGCACCTTCAGCAAAAATCCTGATGGGCACCAAGGGCCAGATGTAGGTAGGAAAAAAATTGTGACTCGGAAATAGCGACTCCATGCGAATCGCTATTTCTGACTCGCAAAACCAAATGCGAGAAAGACTCGCCATTCCAAATTGCGAGTCACAGAGGTGTCGCACCGAAACTTGCGACCTCCGTTTTTAGCGAGGTCACAATTTGTGACCACGCTAAAAGCGAGGTCACAAATTGCGCGAAGAGTGTGGTCCGGTGTCGCAAATTGCGATTAATTCGCAAATTGCCTGCAGGTGTATCAAAACAGTTTGAATACCCACTTCCTGGATCTCGGTGATGACAACAGAACCAGGAAGTCACCAAAGAGAACTAGGAGGAGGGAGGAGCACAGCCAGCCCAAACTGCAGAGCCACACCCAGGTGAGAGGAGCTGCAGCAGCAATGGAGAATGAATCACCCAGTGCTGGCAGAAAGAGAAAAATATAGTTCTCTGACTCTTTGGCAAGGCAGCAATAACTGTCCCTGACACTAAAAAAAAAAAAAAAAATGGCAAGACATCCAGGACAAAATTAATGCCATTGTGGTAAGCCACCGCACCCTGGATGAAATTAGGAAAAGGTGGTATGACCTTCACTCCAGGACCAAGGAGAGGGTTGCGGAGCGCATGAGGGAGATGAAGGGCACTGGAGGAGGCCCATCCACCGTTCCACCACCTACAGCCCCGGAAACCATGGTGGAGACAACACTGGAGCCGGAGGCTGTACTGGGCATAGGAGATGTGGACAGTTCGGCGCCTGGAACATCAAAAAGTGAGTACCATGATATATGCTTTGACACCCACAAATGCACCATACACACAATCCCAGTACACAACAGCAGGCACCTCCAGACCAGCTCCATTCCAGTCTAGCAACCTCTACAATAGTGCATTATAGGCAATTTAGTACAGTAGTCCAACTATAGGCAAATGTCTATTATGAGGCAAAAAACAGATGTGTGAGACTGACAGTGTATCCCCTATGTCCCACAGGTCTCCCACAAGGCCCCTCCATCAGCGAACACGTGCAGGGAGAGGAACATGGACCAGACCCACAGGAGGAGGCTGCCACTGACACAGCAGGGCACAGCAGGACACAACCACCAATGGAAATGCCACCGGAGTCCATGGAAGATCCTGCGCTGGATATGGAGGCAGCAGTGGTAGTGTCAACACCAGAACAGTACGCGCTCTATTGGTGTCAAAAAATGCAATCACTTTCAAAATAACATGATTCATGCATTGTGCTGATATGTTGTATTTTACCCTTTTGCATTGCAGAGTTCAATCCTAAACACTTATTCTTAATATGTTTACAACTACTGTTTCTTTGCAAGGTATTACTACAGGTTTTCAGAGTGGGTTAGGGTGTGGCCTCTTTCCAGGGCCTTCCAGAGACTTTCCCCGCAACATGCCTGGGCGTGGTTCTGAGCTGGGCCAAGACTCTATATAAGGAGAGTCAGCCCAACTCCCAGTGCTCACTATTCATAGGTTCCAGTGCAGAAGAGCAGCTATTTCGAGAACTTCAGTTCCAGTGGCCTTTTTGATCTCCCAGTTCTGCTTTGAAATCTTCATTGGTGCATCTTGTTCCTGGGTGGTAAGACGGTAGTTGGGTTTATTCCCAATACCGTTTATTTTATCTAGAATTATCTCATTCTAAGATCTGATGGTTTATTTATGTTAACAATTTGTTTTAAGGTCATAGTCATAAAAAGTGCACTCGAGTATTTTTGTTAAAGTGTGTACATGGATGTTTATGAATCGGCAAGAAGCGTCATTCGTTTATAGTTTTGAAACTCATGTTACATTGCACGCCAGTGTTTATTGACATACACGTGGATATTTATGAATCAGCGGGATGCGCGATTCGTTTGAAAAGCTTTGAAATCTTGAGTTGCATTGCGCGCTGGCATTTATTGACACATATGTTAACGCGTCCGTCTATGTTAATTTATACACATCAGGACTCGTTTTAGGCCGATGAATCTTTGGACCCAGTGGTGAGACACCGTAGGACGAGGTAACTGATCAATATATCAATTAATATGTCAATAACATTATCAACAGTTAGCACCAAAATATATCCCACCTTAGACATTAATAAGCCTTCGGCGCAATCATCACATTTCAGTCATGAATAATCACACCTTCATGAAGTTTTATGAGTTTTATTCCCTATTGATTACAATCTAATAGCAAATGCGTCAATCTCAAAATCAAGAAGCAAATAAGCATAATCACAAGATGACAATCATAATAGACTTTCAATATTGCAAAGGTCAGAAACATAGACAATCAGTTGACTATAAGCAGATCGAAATACATAGATCCTTCTAGAGATACAAGTTCAGCATAGTACCAAGTCAGTCACGTCAGTTTGTCAGTCAAAATGGATGCCTCATCTAACCTCTAATTAGCATTAGCATGTTGGACTTCATGCAAAACAATTTAGAACATCAATTTGGAAAAAATCTAATTAAGGTCTCTAATCAAAAACATACAGCAGTTGGTACCTAGAAAGAAAAGCAAGTAAGTAGATTTCATTAACAGCATTTATCATTACCCTCCTCAAGTTAGGTCAGCATACAGGATCAGTCTTCGTCTTCAGGACATCAGTTAGATCACCGTCAGTCTATCTAAGTTAAAAGCAAGGGTCACTTTCCTCATAAGGAGAAAGGTGTAATGGGGCAGTCTATGGGCAAGGATGGTTTTATCTAGGTCTCAAATCACCAAATAGAGTGACAGAGTTTCGGGATGCAATCCATATCATTCCCTACCTAAAGTTCTCTCCTCTCCTGTGTCATGGATTTTTATCCCTTTTTCGTGATACATTCCACCAAAATTATATTGGTCAGTCAATACACCCCACCATTGGTAACCTATCAAATTATTCATTAAGTAATGCATTTTGTCATTTCTTGATACTTTCCTAATTTCTAATTGGTCTTCATAATTGATGTATTTTCGTAGGTGGCTCATCCGGGTTTACTTCATCGACTTTGCACATATCAGGTCAAAAGTTCTCTTCTTCTCACTTCATCGTCCTTGGAAATATCCATTAATGTTTCAAAGTACATATCTGTTATGCTAGAAGCTACCAGCATGCGGATGGGAGAGTTGGGCATTGTATCAAATAAGTAAGGAAAAAGAACAATCGCTGGGTCATGGGGGGTCATTCTGACCATGGCGGTCGGTGATAAAGCGGCGGCCAACCCGCCAACAGGCTGGCGGTTCCAAAAATGGAATTCTGACCCTGGCGGGAACCGCCATCACGCCCCGCCACATTACCACTCCGACCGCCACGGCGGGACAGACAAACAGCGCGGCGGTCACCGCCAACAGGCAGGCGGCAGACAAAGTACCGCCCACCCTATCACAACTCACCAATCCGCCACCACATCCGGGGCGGGAGCCCCGCCGATAAAAACACGGCGGAAACAGACTACGAACGGGAAAACGCTCACCTCTACACACTCCACGAGGACGGAGGACAGCATGGAGCCCGAATTACACATCCTACCCGCTCTCGTCTACCTGCTCATCTACCACGAGTACGAACTCCGGCGCAGACGACAACGGTGAGTACCGCACCTACGACACAGGGGAGGGGGGGGAGGAAGGTTTACGGGCACACACATACGCATCACACCCACCCCCCAACTATCTACACACCAATGCAGAGCACCAAGTCAAAGTTACCCCACCCAAACCCCCCGGAATGACGAAAAGATATGATTCAAGTGAGAAACAACATTTATGTACAAAATAGGTTCATTGAAGACATGGCAAAATAGGGAAATGATGGAAAAATTATCTAATGTAAACATTGCGTGACCGAGAAATAGAGGCAGAAAGTCCTGCACAGTCACAGAAATTGCAAATGTCTGTGGGCCGAAGTGTATCAACACATGGGCAGACCTGAGTCCGTTGGAGAGAACACTGCAGGGGCATCACATGACAAAACTACAGGCACCTCAGGGGGAAGGGAAGGGGGGGGCACCACAGCCACATGAGTCCACGATGCCAGATCCAAGAAGGGGCCACCATGCCCACCGTCCAACCTGGGTAGTGCAAAGCCACAGTCTCTCAAGTCCCTACAGTGGGTGGCTTGCCCACTGTCATATCCTGGGGAGTGCAAAGTCACAGTCCATCAAGTGAATAACAGTCTCCACAGGCAATGGAGGAGGCAGGGTGGGCCGAGTGCAGCGTGAACATTAGCACAACACAGAACCGGCACAGTCATTGGCCCAGCAGTGCATGAGACGGCGGGGCCCAGCGGAGCGGTGCTTGAGACGGCGGGGCCCAGCGGAGCGGTGCCTGAGATGAAGGGCCCAGCGGAGCGGTGCTTGAGATGAAGGGCCCAGCGGAGCGGTGCTTGACAGGAAGGGCCCAGAGGAGCGATGCTTGACAGGAAGGGCCCAGCGGAGCGGTGCTTGAGACGGCGGGGCCCAGCGGAGCGGTGCTTGAGACGGCGGGGCCCAGCGGAGCGGTGCCTGAGATGAAGGGCCCAGCGGAGCGGTGCTTGAGATGAAGGGCCCAGCGGAGCGGTGCATGACAGGAAGGGCCCAGCGGAGCGGTGCTTGACAGGAAGGGCCCAGCGGAGCAGTGCTTGAGACGGCGGGGCCCAGCGGAGCGGTGCTTGACAGGAAGGGCCCAGCGGAGCGGTGCTTGAGACGGTGGGGCCCAGCGGAGCGGTGCCTGAGATGAAGGGCCCAGCGGAGCGGTGCTTGAGACGGCGGGGCCCTCTTCAGCGGTGCCTTCCTGCACGGCGGGGCCCTCTTCAGCGGTGCCTTCCTGCACGGCGGGACCCTCTTCAGCGGTGCCTTCCTGCACGGCGGGGCCCTCTTCAGCGGTGCCTTTCAGGACGGCGGGGCCCTCTTCAGCGGTGCCTTCCTGCACAGCGGGGCCCTCTTCAGCGGTGCCTTTCAGGACGGCGGGGCCCTCTTCAGCGGTGCCTTCCTGCACGGCAGGGCCCTCTTCAGCGGTGCCTTCCTGCACGGCGGGGCCCTCTTCAGCGGTGTTTGTCCTGTAATTCCAGGGAGTCTGACCTGGGCAGGACTCCCTACTCAGTCGCCCTCCGACCGTGCAGTTGCTGGACCCTTCGGTGACGGTGTCCTGAGCCCTTGGGTGTCCTCCCTCACACCCGGGATGGGGCTTGTGGGGCCCTCCTGGTCCGCGCTCCTGCTGCCTGACTTCTCCGCCCTGCTGCCCTTGCCCTCCTTCGCTGTGGCTCTCTGGGCCTTGCCTCCCCTGGATGTTGTGGCAGGTGAAGTGTCCGAACTTTGGTCCTTGAGGGCAGCCGTGGCACTCCTCCCGCGGCGGCCCCTCACTTTCCGGGTCCTCTTTCCAGGGGGGGGCTGGCTGTCCCCTTGCTGCTGACCGATGTCTCACTGCTGGCAAAGGGGGGACTCCAAAATCCATGGACTACGCTGACACGTGAACCCGGGCTGGTGGTGGCTGAGGTGCTCTTGGGACTCTTAGCAGATGGAGGGGGTGGGTCAGGTGAGGGAAAGAGGTCAAGATTGGAGAGGTAACACTTTTTAGGACCAAGGTAAAAGGTAGGTGCAGTGGTTATGGGAGTGGAGGAAGAGGAGGTGGTTGTAGGAGAGTCAGGTGTGCTGTCCTTGGGTGAAGGTGCATGGTCTGGAGGCTGTCGTGAGGTGGTTGGCTGTTGGGTGGGTGGCTGCCTGCGTTTGTGTGTCTTGGAAGAGGGGGTGACAGACACAGTGGGAGAGGACACAGGGGACGTGTAAACGGCAGTGGGGGTGGTGACTGCACGTGTGCGGACTGTACTGGAGGGTGTGCTTGTGATGGGTGTACTGGCTGTTGGTGGTGTGCATGCAGGTGTGAGTGGTGACGTCACAGGGAGGGAGGAGGGAGACGAGGAGGTGGGGGACACAGAGGTGGTAGTGGCTGTTGGCATGTCTGCATCTGGGTGTTGCTTGGGTGAATGTTTGTGTGATCTGTGGTGCTTATGTCTGGAAGAGCTGCCCTTGGGTGTTGAGGTGTGTGCAGGCTGGTCTGATGGTGTGGATGGGATAGGCTGAGGAACAGGAGACAGAGACAGGGTGGAGGCAGTTAGAAGAGGGAGGCTGGAAACAGGGACAATGGCTGCCGTCAGTGCTGAGGCCAGAGAATTGAACGATCGTTGATGGGCAGACTGACCCGAATGAATGCCCTCCAGGTATGCATTGCTACGATGCACCTCCCTCTCTACCCCCTGGATGGCATTCAAAAGGGTAGTCTGCCCAACAATGATGGTCCTCAGGAGGTCAATGACCTCCTCACTGAGGGCAGCAGGGGTAACAGTGGCAGGGCCGAAGGTGCCTGGGGCAAAGGAGACGCCCGCCTTCTTGGGCGAGCGGGCACGGAGCGTAGGCTGAGGGGCTGCTGGGAGGGCAGAGCTGGTGCGCTGGGTGGCGGCTGTACCTGTAGAGGCGGGGGCACGGATGTTGCCACCACCGCTAGGGAGCTCCCTTCCGAGGACGTGTCGGTGTCGCTGGTTTCACCACAGCTCCCCGTTGTGAAGCTCCCCTCGCCCTCCGTATCACTGGTGGCCTCGGTGTCTGTGCCATGGCCCACCGGGGCCTTGTGAGTCGCAGCTCCCTCGTGCTCCGGTGCCAAGTCTCCTCTGCCTGATGATGCTGAAGCACACATGCACAAGAAGATAAAGAAAAAGGGTGGGGGGAGACATAATAAAAGGTTGAGTACATGCATTGTCAACACCGTTGGCGGAGAGGACAGACACAGGAGCCTCATGCACTAAGCCGCGCAATCGGGGTACACTACTGAGTACTTGTGACTGGGCCAACAGGTCTAGGGACAACAAACGCGCACATGGGTGATGCAGGACCATGGCTAGCTGTACCTGGCACCGTACAGAGGTTGGGGGCGGGGGCACAGGGCCATGCCTAAAGGAGGGGACTACACTACAGAAAGCGCCCTGGCCTAATGTCACCCACAGCCCTCCTCCCCCACCCAGACGCCTCCACTGCGTGTAAAGATAGCTGAATGTGATGGTACTCACCCCCTTGTGTCTGCTGTGATGTCGTCATGCGCCCATCCAAATCGGGGTAGGCCACCGCCAGGATCCGGGACATCAGGAGGTCAGGGTACGACTGGTACCCCTCCTAGGTTGGGAGGCCATCCCCAGCAGTGACTCGGCGGTCTTCCTGGTCCCGCGGCAGATGTCCTCCCACCTCTTGCGGCAGTGGGTGCCCCGTCTGTTGTGGACCCCCAGGTTCCGGACTTCCTTGGCGATGGCACGCCAAATGTCGATCTTCTGATGGGCGCTGACCTATTTGACATGGACAGGGTAGAAATTGAAATATCATCAATTTTCCGCATGATAGATGCGATTGGCCCCCCCTCCCCAACCTTGCCATGTGGCACATGCTCTCATCTGTCGTGCCTTGCACTCCTCATTCGCTCCCCACCCCACCATCTTACATCCACCATACACAACCCAGGCATAGCCCATTCAACGTGCACACAGTGTACTTACCTGTTGGTCTGGAGGACCGTAGAGTCGCGCATACTGGGGCAGGACCCCATCCACAAGTTTCTCCAACTCTTCTGTCGTGAAGGCAGGGGCCTTTTCCCCAGTCGCAGCAGCCATTGTATCTCCCAGACCGAGGTCACAGCAGCACTTGCAGTATAGGTCCTCTCCTGTGGATGATCAGGTCTCGAGTGATTAAGCAGATAGAAAATGGCGGTCACGCCCGCGGCGGCGCGTACCGCCGCGGTGTGTTCCGCGACCGCCGGCGCAGCTAGTCATTGGCCCGTGAAACCCATAGGGTTCGATGTTAACCAATGCGGCTTTGCGCCGCGATCTTCGACCGCCTACCGCCACGGTGTGTCAAGCCAGCGCATTGACCTCACATCCCATTGTCACACTTCTCAGGTCAGGCAGCCGCCATTACAAGGGACCACAGGGCTTAATTACTACTGCGTCACACAGGCCTTGCATTGCCACTCATACAAGCCAATCAATGCATTGAGAATCGTGTACTGTGCAAGCTGTAGTTAGGTACCTGTGGGTTGTTTGACTCTGTGCTCCATGTTGTCCTTCCTAGGCACCGTCCGCTGGGACTTGCGAGGAGAAGGATGAATCCTCCCGTGTACCGACCGCTGGTGGACCTGTCGACAATGGAGGAACGTCATATAATACTTAGATACCGACTTGACCGAGCCACTATACATGAACTGTGTGCCCAGCTGGAGCCAGCACTGATGTCCCCCATCCGCCAACCCACAGGAATTCCCCCTCTGGTGCAGGTTCTCTCAGTCCTCCATTTCTTGGCAAGTGGGTCTTTTCAGACAACAGTGGCCATGTCATCAGGGATGTCTCAGCCTATGTTTTCAAAGGTTTTGTCCAGAGTGTTGTCTGCCCTGACGAAATACATGCGGAGCTACATAATTTTCCCTGAGGAGGGTGATTTGGCCACTGTGAAGGCTGACTTCTATGCCCTTGGACATATCCCCAACATCATTGGTGCCATTGATGGGACCCATGTGGCCTTAGTACCCCCAAAAGACGATGAGCAGGTGTACAGAAACAGGAAAAGTTACCATTCTATGAATGTCCAGGTGGTCTGTTTGGCTGACCAGTACATCTCCCATGTAAATGCCAAGTTCCCTGGGTCAGTGCATGACGCGTATGTTATGCGAAATAGCAGCATCCCCTATGTGATGGAACAGCTACAGAGACAGCGTGTGTGGCTAATTGGTGACTCTGGTTACCCCAACCTGCCGTGGCTACTGACCCCAGTGAGGAATCCCCGGACCAGGGCAGAGGAACGGTACAATGAGGCCCATGGGCGATCTAGGAGGATCATAGAAAGGACCTTCGGCCTCCTGAAGGCCAGGTTTATGTGCCTGCATATGACAGGGGGATCCCTCATGTACTCACCAAAGAAGGTGTGCCAGATCATCGTGGCCTGCTGTATGCTTCACAATCTTGCATTGCAACGCCAGGTGCCTTTTCTGCAGGAAGATGGTCCAGATGGTGGTGTCGTAGCAGCTGTGGAGCCTGTGGAGAGTGAAGAGGAGGAAGACGACAGGGACGACACGAACAACAGGGACACGGTCATACAACAGTATTTTCAGTAGCACCCAGGTAAGAATCCCCCACGTCATTTTACATTTACTTCTGGCCTCCTGCATCTCTACTTTCTGTGTTTCCCCCCAGTTCCTTTCAACTGAATTGTGACTTTCCCTTGGCTTTTCAGAGCTGTATGACCCACTGCGTGACTTCTGGTTTGTTCGGCAATGGAGTAAAGCAAATTGACATTGGTATGTTGTCATCACAAAGTAACTGCACATTTTTGACCCGTTATGCATAATACATTTGTTAAGAATATAAGCAGACTCCTGAGTGTTTTATGTGCAATAAGTGATTTATTTAAAGTGCTACATATAGGTCCATGATAGTAAAACGGTGATGGGTGGGGGTGGAGTGATGTCCATGGCAGAGTCAAGTTCTCGGTCGCACAGGTGCATTGTCCATATGCCTGTGGAAGGATGGAGCAGGGGCAGTTCAAAGATGGACAGGGTGACGATGTGGGACAGTGGTATGACATCCGGGGGGATCTTAGGCTGGCGGGGGGCTTGGCATCCTACTCTGTCTTCCTTTGTGATCTCAGGCTCCTCTTGTGGGGTGGTTGATCTTCAGCAGGAGGTGGGGTTCTGGTGGCCCGTCGTTGTGTGGGGGCCTCCTGTCCTCTAGCGCCGGCGGAGGTGGTAGGCTGTTCCTGGTCCGGGCTGGTGACAGGGGCCCTTTGGGGTGCCACATGGTCCCGCAATGTGGTGACTATTAGGTTCAGGGCCTGGACGATGTTCCTGAGCTCCTCTCTGTACCCCATGTACCGTTCCTCCTGCTGTGCCTGGATCTCCTGGAACCTGGCCATTACCGTCGCCATCGTCTCCTGGGAGCGGTGGTATGCTCCCATGATGGTGGTGAGGGCCTCTTGGAGAGTTGGTTCCCTGGGCCTGTCCTCCCCCCCCTGTCGCACTGCAGCCCTCCCAGTTGCCCTGTTTCCCCGGGCCTCTGTCCCCTGGACAGTGTGCCCGCTACCACTGCCCCCAGGTCCCTGTTGTTGTTGGGGTGTTGGGTCAGCCTGGGTGCCCTGTAGTGGCAGACACACCACTGATTGACCTGTCCTGGAGACAGAGGCATGGGCCCGCTGGGTGGGAGCGGTGCTGATATTCCCAGAGGGGGTTAGGTCTGCTGTGGCCTGTGTCTGTGTGTGGGGAACCGACTGTCCAGAGGTCCCCGATGGTCCGGGCTGGTCATCAGGTTCCAGGTCGACAGAGCTGCTGTCCTCACTGCGGGCCTGTTCTGGGGGTGGGATGGACATATCTGGACCCTCCTGGCTGGTGTGTTGGCGTTCGGGCCCTGCAGGGGTGAAAGAGTATGGTTATTGCTTCTGTGTGTTCCATGGTGTGCGATTTGTGGGTGCCCTTGTCCCCCAGTGCTGGCATCCCCTTGTGGCAGGAGTTGTAAGGGTGGTTTGTGGGGGGGATGGGTATGTGCAGTGGTCATGCATAGGTGATGGGTGTCCATGGTTTGTATTGGCATTCAGGGTTTGGTTTTGGGTTGGGTGGGTTGTGCTGGTGAGACATTGGCAGGGAGGCTGTGTGCTGGGGGGTTGGGGGTGAGGGTGGGGGTGTGGGTTGGCATGCTGGTGGTTGGGGGGGGAGTAGTTGAGACTAGACTTACCAGAGTCCATTCCTCCGCCTACTCCAGCGAGGCCCGCAGGATGCAGGATGTTAAGGACCTCTTGCTCCCATGCTGTGAATTCGGGAGGGGTGGGTGGGGGTCCGCCGCCAGTCCTCTGCACAGCGATGTTGTGTCTGGAGACCATCGACCGTACCTTCCCCCGTAGGTCGTTCCAGCGCTTTCTGATGTCTTCCCGGTTTCTGGGATGCTGTCCCACAGCGTTGACCCTGTCGACAATCCTCTGCCATAGCTCCGCCTTCCTGGCTATGGTGGTGTGTTGCACCTGTGTGCCGAAGAGCTGGGGCTCTACCCTTATGATTTCCTCCACCATGACCCGGAGTTCCTGGTCCGAAAACCTGGGGTGTCTTTGGGGTGCCATGGGGTGGTGTGGATGAGGTGTGGGGTGGTGTTTGCGGTGATGTGAGTGGTGGTGTGTGGTGATGTGTGCGTAGATGTGGTGTGGTTGATGATGTTGGGTTCCTGTGTGTGTTGGGGTTTTCGATTGCTGTTCTCTCTCTCTCGCTCTCTCTCGCCTTCTCTCCGATTTCCAACTAGTGGGGGTTTGTGGGTGATGTGGGTGTGTGTTTTATAGTTGCTTGGATGTGTGGGGGTGGTGTTTGTATGTGTATCAGGTGTGTGTATTTCAAATTGTCCAATGTGGCTGGGTTTTGGAGCATGGGTGTGTATTTTGAGCGCGGCGGTGTGTACCGCCAATGGAATACCGCGGCTGAAAGACCGCCGCGTGGATTGGTGGGTCGTAATGGCATGGGCGTGTTTCTGTTGGCGTGGCGGTGGAGGTTTGGTCATCTCCAGTTTATCGCTGCCCGCTGATGAGGCGGCCTTCCGTGGATGTCGGGTTTTTGGCGGCTTGGCAGTTGTTGGTCAGAATTACCGTGGCGGGTTTCCGCGGCCGCGGCGGTAGAATGGCGGTCTTCTGACCGGCGGTAAGAGCCTTTTACCGCCGAGGTCAGAATGACCCCCATGGTCTTTTGCAAGTCAGTACACTGAAGAGACAGAAAAATACGCTTTAATATGAGAGCTACACAGCTTTGCTTGACTCACGCTAACTTAAGATATATGATTCTAACGAAAGCAGTCTTATGCGTTTTAATGTGCACAGCTTTGGCAATCTATGAACGATTATTTCTTACAGTTGACATTAGTTTACACACATGAAAATCCTTTACGTTAATGAATATGTTTCAATGAATATTTTATTTAATGCAGCATTGTTAATCATAAGCATTTCACGTCTATAATATGTAATATTAAACTACGCCCTCTCACATACATGATTGATCACGAATCGGCAAGAAGCGCGGTTCGTTTATGAAGCTTTAAAAGCTTGTGGTACATTGTGTGTTATTATTTATTGACAGTTAAAAGAAGGTTTTGAAGTGGCACGATGTATAATTCAATTTAATATAATTTCAAAACCTGTCGCTATTTATTGTGCAACCATTTCTTGACTTTGCATGGTGGCATTCGAGTCAGCAGGACATGCAATTTTTTACTAGAGTTTATTTATGTTGTGAACTGCATATTACCATTCCAGGATAATTGCTTGGTACAATTCGAGTTGACAAGTATGGGAACTATTTCTTGAACTATTGAACCCTTTGAAAAATATTTCTTCTCTAGTGTTTTAAGAGTGTAATCTGTGTTGAAAACATTTCAAGGAAAATATATATAGGATCAGAAGTTCTAGATGCAATATTATATGCTCCTATTATGCATACTCTTGTTATTCTAATTCATGCTTGAATAAGAAAAGTTTTATTTCAATTAATCTTGATTCCATTACAGGTATCTGATCATCACAAAATCTGTTCATTTTTAAAACTGCAGTTCAAGATTGCTCATATTTTCAGAAAGACTATGTTTATTAATATTAACTTCAGGTTATATTGTGTGTTCTAACCTTTTTTCCCATTAAAGGTCTCCTTCCCAGCAGTACCCTTCCTAATCCCCTCTTCCCCTCTTGAACTCTCACAGTCTCTGTGAATTGTCTATCAGAGTCTTGGAGTTGTTCATTAGAGGAAGTGTTGGGAACGTGCGCAAACCCCGAGGATCTGGTGACTCTGACAGAATAGTGAGCCCACGAATTATTATCCTCCTGGTTTGTGTATGTTCTCAGCATGGCCACGCTAGACAAGTTAGTTAAGGCTATCACCCAGCTCCAAGCAGAGGTGGTATCATCCAAAGAATTGACAACCAGCTTAGCAGAGAGAGTGAGTCAGTTGCAAGATAAAGTAGAGAAGAAGGAGCAAAGTCCCACAGGGGTGTTTTGGCCAGGTACTTCTTCTCAGGCTTCTGGAAGTAGTCCAATTTCCCTAAATGTTCCTGCTGCTATTCCTTTAGCTCCCCCAGAACGTTTCTCAGGTGACCCATTGAAAGCGCAATCTTTCCTGGTTCAAGTGGAACTACACTTCACCTGCAGACCAAATACCTTTCCCGATGCCCAGTCCAAAGTAGCTTTCTTGTTATCATATCTGACTGGAGATGCAGCTACTTGGTCAATTCCTCTTGTGCGTAAAAATAGTCCCTTGTTGTATAATTGGAGAAATTTTGTTCGTGAATTTGAGAGAGTTTTTGATCGTAGAACTGTAACACAGTCAGCAGATCATGAATTATTAAACTTACGCCAAGGAAATCAAGACCTAGTGTCGTATTTAGCCAACTTTAACCGGCTGGTTGCCGACACTTCCTGGCCTGAAGAAAAACAAGCGGTCTTGTTTTACAAGGGACTCAAAGAGGAATTAAAAGATATCTTAGCACAAATCGATCCACAACCTACAGACTGTCAAGAGTTAATAAATCTTGTCTTGAGACTTGACCATCGTTTAGCAGAACGTAAAGGAACGCACAAAAAGATTGAAAAATATTCATGGCGCGTTCATGATAACAGAGATTCAAGAACTCCGAAAGAAAGAACGTCGGAACCGATGGAAATTGGAAGCATCAGAAGACCTTTGACTAAAGATTAAAAGGACTTACGCAGAAAAAATGGACAATGTCTTTATTGTGGGCGAAAAGGTCATTTTGCAAAAGATTGTCCCATCAAACCAAAGAACAAGCAAGGTCCAGTTCAGAAGGTCGCAGCCAATGCACCAGTCGAGTTGGAAAACTAAAACACCCGAGATGAAGAGAAGGGTTGCTCTTGGGTGTCACTGTGGACCCTTCACAATCTAGACATCTTAAGCTGGAAATAAGAGTTCAGGTCAAGAAAGAGATCTATTTAAAAAAAGCTCTAGTCGATTCTGGAGCTATTGGGAATTTTGCTGATGTCCAATTGGTTCGTGCCTGAGGGATCCCATGTATTGAAAAGAAAAACCCAGAAATCATCCAGGCAGTCGATGGAAAACTCTTGACTGGTGGTCCGGTAACTCTTCAGACTATCCCCTTGTCAATGATTTGTGAAGATAAGATTCTAAGAAAGAAACATGAAGAGAAAATCATTCTAGATGTGATCCATGCTCCCCAATATGGGATTATCCTCGGCTTGCCATGGTTAACTCATCACAATCCAGAAATCAATTGGGCAGAATGACAAATTGTGTTCTCATCTGCGCTATGTAATGAACAATGTCTCCAAAAAAATCAAGTACCAACAGTTTGCAACTCTAATATAGCTACTGCTGCGGAGAAAGAAACTCAGTTGCCCAAACAGTATTCATCGTACAAAGATGTATTTGATGAGAAAGGAGCAGAGACTCTACCTCCTCATAGATCTTATGACTGTCAAATTGACCTAGCCCCAGGTGCGACACTTCCCAACTGTCGTGTATATGCTCTGTCAGAACATGAAAACCAACATTTACGAAAATACCTAGATCAATTTTGGGAGAATGGCTTCATTCGCCCCTCTAAGTCGCCTGCAGCTTCGCCTTTATTTTTTGTTCCAAAAGCTAATGGAGAACTTCGAGCTTGCATTGACTATAGAGGTTTAAACAAAGTCACCATCAGGAATAAATATCCTTTACCCCTAATTCCGGTTTTATTGGGACAAGTAAAGAGAGCAAAGATCTACACGAAGCTTGATCTTCGAGGTGCTTATCATTTGGTCAGAATGAGAGAGGGTGACGAATGGAATACAGCGTTCAAGACAAGATATGGCCTTTTTTAATATACCGTCATGCCTTTTGGTCTGTGTAACGCTCCAGCAGCTTTTCAATTTTTCTTGAATGGCGTTCTTAGAGAGTACCTCGACATATTTGCCATAGTCTACATTGATGACATTTTGATCTACTCAGACAATGAAAAAGAACATGTACAACATGTCAAGAAAATTCTTGCAGCCCTTCGAAAACACCATTTATATTGTAAACTAACCAAGTGTGAGTTTCATGTTACCACAGTTGAGTTTTTGGGGGTTATTCTTACCCCTCAAGGTTTGGTGATGGCAGAAAAGAAAGTAAAAGCTGTATCTGAGTGGCCCATTCCAAAAACTGTTCGTGATGTACAGTGCTTCCTGGGGTTTGCAATTTTTTACCGGAGGTTCATAAGTCATTTCTCCCAGACAGTGGCTCCAATCACTAAGCTACTAAGAAAGAAAGAAATGTTTGTATGGTCCCCAGAAGCTGATTAAGCCTTCTCGACTTTAAAGAAAGCTTTCTCCACTGCCCCAGTTTTAACTCACCCTGATGCGAATCAACCGTTTATAGTGGAAGCTGATGCTTCAGATGTAGCAATAGGAGCCGTCTTATCACAACGAAATAAAGATACTTGTCAACTTCATCCTGTAGCTTATATGTCTCGGAAGTTGAACGAAGCCGAACAAAACTATGTCATTGCTGAAAAAGAACTTCTGGCAATTAGGGACGCCTTTAAAGAATGGAGACATCATTTATTGGGTGCCAAATACACTGTTACAGAATGTACTGATCATTGTAATCTTCAATTCATGAGTTCCGCCAGACTTTTGACCCCTAGGCAATTACGCTGGATGCTTTTTTTTTGCCGAATTTGATTTTGTAGTAACCTTCCGGCCTGGTAAAGATAATCGCAGGGCTGACGGCTTATCCGGTCAAGAGTCTACCACGTTGCCTGCATTTCAAGCCTCCAGAGCTATCATTGCTCCAGACAGGGTTCTATGTATTATAAAAACTGAAGATTTCTTTGAAGAAATTCGTAATTCCTTCACTGTTGAAAAATGGCAAACATGGGCCCAAGCTGATCCCAAAAGGTCAATCAAACAAGGTTTACCCTTTCATGATGCTTGTTTATTCATACCCACTATCAAACTTCGCAAGATAGTGTTTCATTGGTTACATGTTATACCTACGGCAGGTCATCCAGGTATTCCTAAAACTCTTGAACTGATCCAACGTTATTTTTGGTGGCCTACCCTAACAAAAGATGTAAAAGCAATGGTAAACAACTGTGAAGTTTGTGCTCTCATTAAAACAAGTCATTCTAAACCAAAAGGATTATTACATCCACTTCCAACTCCAAGTCGTCCATGGGAACACATTTCATTAGACTTTATTACAGGTCTGCCAGTGGTTCAACAGCATTCAGTAATTCTGGTGGTAGTAGATAGTCTCACAAAATATGGACATTTTATTGCCTGTAAAAAATTGCCCACTTCTAGTGAATTGGCAAACATTTTACTGAACAGAGTGGTTCGTTATCATGGACTACCAAAGGTTATCCTCTCCGATCGGGGGTCACAATTTTCCTCCAATTTCTGGAAGACATGGTGTAAAACACTCCAAGTGACATCTACACTATCTACTAGTCACCATCCTCAAACAGATGGTCAAACAGAAAGACTAAATCAGACTTTAAAACAATACCTACGTGCCTATGCTGAAAAGGCACTTCATTCTTGGACATCTATGCTCTGGTTAGCTGAGTTAGCTTACAATAACTCATTCCACACTTCCATTGGCGTTACACCCTTTTTTGGTTTATTTGGTTATCATCCTGACACCTTGCCCATCACAATTCCTCAAGAAAGTTCTCTTACTCCAGCTGTGTCAGAAACCATTCAGCATTTACATCAAACCCAGAAGCTGATTCAACAGTATCTAGAAAAAGCCAAACAAAAATATAAAAGACATTATGATAAGAAACATTGTGAGGGACCGCAATATCAACCAGGTGACAAAGTGTGGCTTTCCATAAAACATATAGACTTCAAGAAGAAGCACATGTTTAACCCCAAATTCATAGGTCCTTATACTGTCCTTCAGCAAATCAATCCAGTGACTTATAAACTACAATTGCCCGGATCCTTACGGATTCATCCAGTGTTCCACACTTCCCTCTTGAAAAAGGCAGTCCAAAAGGTCCATCCTCATCCAGCTCCTGTTTTAGTACAAGGGGAAGAAGAATATGAATTCAAGAAAGTGTTGGATTCTAAACTGAGAGGACGTAATCTTTGGTATTTAATCTCATGGAAAGGTTATGGTCCTGAAAGTAACTCATGGGTTTCCGCATCTGATGTTCATGCTCCAGTACTTGTGAGACACTTTTATCGTCTTAATCCAAGCAAACCAGGCCCGAGAGCGCATCTGGGAGAGGGGAGTACTGTCAACACTAGAACAGTACGCGCTCTATTGGCGTAAAAAAATGCAAAAAAACATCACTTTCAAAATAACATGATTCATGCATTGTGCTGATATGTTGTATTTTACCCTTTTGCATTGCAGAGTTCAATCCTAAACACTTATTCTTAATATGTTTACAAATGCTGTTTCTTTGCAAGGTATTGCTACAGGTTTTCAGAGTGGGTTAAGGTGTGGCCTCTTTCCAGGGCCTTCCAGAGACTTTCCCTGCAACATGCCTGGGCGTGGTTCTGGGCTGGGCCAAGACTCTATATAAGGAGAGTCAGCCCAACTCCCAGTGCTCACTATTCAGAGGTTCCAGTGCAGAAGAGCAGCTATTTCCAGAACTTCAGTTCCAGTGGCCTTTTTGATCTCCCAGTTCTGCTTTGAAATCTTCATTGGTGCATATTGTTCCTGGGTGGTAAGACGGTAGTTGGGTTTATTCCCAATACCGTTTATTTTATCTAGAATTATCTCATTCTAAGATCTGATGGTTTATTTATGTTAACAATTTGTTTTAAGGTCATAGTCATAAAAAGTGCACTCGAGTATTTTTGTTAAAGTGTGTACATGGATGTTTATGAATCGGCAAGAAGCGCCATTCGTTTATAGTTTAGAAACTCATGTTACATTGCGCACCAGTGTTTATTGACATACACGTGGATATTTATGAATCAGCGGGAGGCGCGATTCGTTTGAAAAGCTTTGAAATCTTGAGTTGCATTGCGTGCTGGCATTTATTTACACATACATGATTGATCACGAATCGGCAAGAGGTGCGGTTCGTTTATGAAGCTTTAAAAGCTTGTGGTGTATTGTGTGTTACTATTTATTGACATTTAAAAGAAGGTTTTGAAGTGGCACGATGTATAATTCAATTTAAGATAATTTCAAAACCTGTCGCTATTTATTGTGCAACCATTTCTTGACTTTGCATGGTGGCATTGGAATCAGCAGGACATGCAATTTTTTACTAGAGTTTATTTATGTTGTGAACTGCATATTACCATTCCAGGATAATTGCTTGGTACAATTCGAGTTGACAAGTATGGGAAATATTTCTTGAACTAGTGAACCCTTTGAAAAATATTTATTCTCTAATGTTTTAAGAGTGTAATCTGTGTTGAAAACATTTCAAGGAAAATATATATAGGATCAGAAGTTCTAGATGCAATATTATATGCTCCTATTATGCATATTCTTGTTATTCTAATTCATGCTTGAATAATAAATGTTTTATTTCAATTAATCTTGATTCCATTACAGGTATCTGATCATCACAAAATCTGTTCATTTTTAAAACTGCAATTCAAGATTGCTCATATTTTCAGAAAGACTATGTTTATTAATATTTACTTCAGGTTATAGTGTGTGTTCTAACCTTTTTTCCCATTAAAGGTCTCCTTCCCAGCAGTACCCTTCCTAATCCCCTCTTCCCCTCTTGAACTCTCACAGTCTCTGTGAATTGTCTATCAGAGTCTTGGAGTTGTTCATAAGAGGACGTGTTGGGAACGTGCGTAAACCCCGAGGATCTGGTGACTCTGACAGGTAGCACCAGGGCCATGGCCTACGGAGAGGCACACACAGCCAGCAGCAGGCGCAGTGCGCCGACGTCACCGCAGAGTGCAGTCTGTGCACAGCGAGGATGTCGCAGATGTTGAGTTTGCGGGATTTGAGGCATTCTTAGTACAGGGTCAGCGCCTGCAAAACAGACAGTTGAGGTCAATTAACAAGACTGCAGACCACTATGACCCATGGGCTTGCTAATGTGGACAATCAGTTCCAAACTATGAACACACATCTGGGGAACCTGACACAGTCCTCGACTTATTGGTCAGGGAACTGGTGGCTGACAGGTCACAGGCACGGCACAGGGAGCGCAACACTGCAGCCCGGTTAGACAGACTTGTAGCATCCATTGGGCGCCTGGCTACGAACACCACCTGCCTGTCAAGGTGCACTGTCAGCCTGCAAGTCGAACTGGGTCATTTTGCTGGTGATGTGCATGGGGACTTGGCCGCATCAGCCATGTGGTTGACATAATGGAGACCAGACAGGCTGCAAAGGGCACAGGGGATACCCCGCAGGACAGCGAGGAGGGCTCTACAATCAGCAGTGTGTCTGCCACTGATGCGCGTGTGCTGTGGAGTAGCAGTGCACGGCAGGGCTCAGGGAGTGAGCCATGGTGGCCGCAGTCGGAGGAGACTGTGAGCCACTGACATGTCCTAGTACTGAGGCACATGCAATTAATGTGTCTGATTTGACTGTTTCTAATACCAGACTGTTTGATACTGCACATTTCTAATGACATTATAGTTTAGCAATAAAAAGGTTTTGTTTGTTTCACTACACAACTGGGATATGTGTGTCTGACATTAGTGAGTGTGCTCACGGTTGCCAAGTACCTTCCAAAGTATTGGGTTGCAATGTGGTTCCATCTCTGTCTGCCCTCATTTGCGATGCTTCTATCCCCAGGCTGTGGGTGTGGTAGCTCTTGCTCCTCATCCTCCATGTCTTTGTCTTCAGGGGTGAGATGTAGCCCACGTCTGGTGGCAATGTTGTGTAGGATGGCACAGGCGGCAAATATCTTGCTTGCGGTTTCTGGGGCATACTGGAGTGCACCTCCACTTTTGTGGAGGCATCGGAATCTTGCCTTTAACAAGCCAAAGGTCCTCTCGACTACAGTTCTGTTCCACCGATGTGCAATGTTATAGCGCCTTCCGTTCTGATTGCCAGGTGTTAGGTATGGAGTGAGTATCCATGGTCTCAGGGCATATGCACTGTCACCTGTTTGACCAAAAAGGCAAATTTAGCAGGGCATCACAGGGTTACACAGTGACCTGTATGTAAGGCTTCAGAGTGTAGTCACAAATACCTAATAAATATCCGTCTCCAAACTCCCCACATTCTAGGCGTTGGTGTATCCCACTGTGCCTGAATATGTATGAGTCATGTGTACTCCCCGGATATTTAGCTACAATGTAAGTAATGACATTATGGGCGTCACATACCACCTGGATGTTTAGTGAGAGGGTCCATTTCGTATTGCGGAACACATATTCCAGATTTGCAGGTGGGCAAATTTGTATATGTGTCCCGTCCACACACCCTATTACATGGAGGAAGTTGGCAATTCTGTAGAAGTCCAACTTGGTGCTGTTCATTTCTGCCTCATTCCTGGGAAGGTATATAGATCTGGACATGTGTGCGAGTATGACATCTAGGAAACATCTGAAGAATCATGAGAGTGCACTTTGGGATTCCCCACCTGCCACTGCAATCACCCCCGATAGCTAAGAGGTGCAGTGAGCATAGCACTTGCACATGTGTGGGGATGGCGCTGCCGCACATTGTATATCGTTCAAGCTGAGTTTTCAGCAGTTCAATAATCTCTAAGATAATAGCACTGCTCAGTCTATATTTGTCATAAATCTCCTCCTCAGTTTGCTGAAATAGTGTCTGCCTGGTTCGATATATCCTCTCCTGTCTCTGCCTCCTCCTCCTCTGCTGGGCAGCCTGGACTCTCCTCCTCCATGCAATCACGTACAGTTCAGCCATTTTAAGTCACCCAGATGCCTTCTGTGTCTCCTTTTATACTTTGGTCTGGTTACCACCTGCTCTGGATCAGTGGTAATCTGGGTGTGCAAAACGGGCTTTTTGCGACTAATCGCAATTTGTCACTGGCTTTTGCATATGGGTTGCGACTCGCAACTTGCGACTTCCAGTTTGTGGGTCGCAAAATCAGGTCGCAATTTTTGCAAGTTGGTGCTGGGTCGCATCGCTAATTGGTATTCGGAAATGGGATTTTTGCATCCCATTTCGGATTTTGCGGGGTCACAAATAGCAATTCGGGCCATTTGCGACTCGCAAAACTTTGCTACATCTGGCCCCTAGTCCCCTACCTCGATGAGAGCCTTGTGCCTGTCTGATAAGCTATTTAAAAGTAGCCATCTAGCTTTGGCTTATTATCTTAGTAGCTAATATATATTTGGTCAAACTAGCAGGGGTGGAGGTTTTGGGTGTTGACTGTGCCTTCCTCACTGTGCTTTGATCTAGTGAGTTCTGTTTGTAATGGTGGTTTGCAACCCGAGCATATTTTTTTTGCCTACCTTGCTCTATTAGAAAGCATGTTCTGTCATCATGCATTGCATTTCTCATCCCTGCTGTGTTTTCCAGCTTTACCATATCTCCTCAAAAGATGAAGCATATCTGATTTGTCTCTTCGAGCCATGTATTTTTCCTAATATTGTGGACTATGGCTCCATGTCAAGGATTTCAGTCAAGCAATGTGTCAACAAGTGCCTACGGGTAGGCAAAAAAAAGCTTTAATAGAATGTCGACAAAAGGATCAGTTGAAACATCTGACTATGAAGTGCAGTTTTAATACAAGAGCATACGCAAAATCCTTGCTTTCTTTGCAAAATTGCACAATGAACACTTTAGAATACTGTAAACAATACAGACATTTAAAACCACCAGAAACCAAGTCCTTAAGTAAGCCGTCAGAGGGAATTTTGCATTGTCCTTTCATGACATTTGTCAGCAGAGTGGAAGTTCCAGCCAGAAAGTATTCTCTCAAACAATCTGTGGTAGCTTATCCATCATGATTGCAGTTCCTGGCAGAGAGGTCCAGTTTTTCCATACTTCCAAGGTCAGAACATTTAGGCCCTGTTTTAAGAAACATGGTGCTGCATCCAGTGTAGCACAGCTTTTCTTGCACCCTTCAGTGCCCCCCTAATGCCACTGTGTGCGCTATATCTAAGATACCGCACACCAAGGCGATAGTTACGGGAACTAACGTCAACATGTTTTACACTAGTTCGGAGCTTTGCAGGATTAGCGTGAAATATTTTGACGCTAATCCTGAAAAGGCCAATGAGGCCCATTGAAAACAATCACATGCCTCCTTTTTTAACGCCTGCTCTGAGCAGGTGTTAAAAGTGCTGACCGCCCCCTTTGCTCACATTATGCTTGGTGTCAGGTTACAAAGGGTTTATTTCTTAACCACTGTGAGTCATGTGATTGGACTCCCAAATGTTGGCTTGAGTGAGTCCCTGCCATCATTAACTCTACATTTTATATTTCTATTATTCAGTGTTAATGCCCCTCTAGTAGGGGTTGCAGTAAACTGATCCACTAGTTTCATATCTGAGCATGTCAAGTCTATATTTAGAATGGCGGTGTGACCTCTTATTTCATTGGCCTGGATATGCACAGAGTACATTAACAAATGGGGGAATGAACACACGGGGTCTTCCACCCAAACTATATGCCAAGGTGTGTGTGTCCACTTATGGCTGCTCTACCTGTGCCATATCACTATCGAGGTTACTAGTGGGCTCACAATCAAGGCCACTACATTGGCGACGAGTGTCCCCTGCTTACGTGATCTCAGTCAAAGATAGCTTGCAGTCCTCTGCACAGCCTGCTGCAGCCTAAGTGGAAGCTGTGTGCCCAGAGTGCAGGGCCCATCACTCTGCTTCCTGCGCTCGTCCCGCAGGCATTATCAGCAGTGCCTACCTGGCATCTGGGGCCTGCTTCTGATGCCACTGCTTCCTCCACTGCACAACCGGCATGCTGCCCTTACAGCTTGATCTCATGCCTGCCTCCTCTGAAGTCTGCTGTCTGCCTCTGCGGCTGGCAGTGAAGCCCCATTCCTGCAATTTCATTGGAGCAGCCACGGCCTGACAGGAACACTCAATGCCAGCCCCAGTCATCCCCCTCCATCAGGCCTGCCTGACAAATATTATGGCTGCAACCAACAATTCTCATGACACTGGACAGCTGATCGGCACATCGCATAACACACTTCAGCCATATGAGTGTTTCCTCATGGTACACCACACATAGACTGTCCTACCTGCCAAAGACTACACGTGTCCCTGCACAACCTGCTATCTGGGTACCACTCTGCACTGTCAAGGCCTGCTGCTGTCCAGCACATCCTGGTGGATGATCTGGTGCCATCTCAAGTGCCATTCCACGTGATCCCTGTTCATCTGAAGTACAAGTGTAGAAGTGAAAAAGGGCCCACCTAGGATGACGCACATTGGCCAACACAACAGTGGTATGACCACCAGAGACTTGCGGATATAGGTGGGGAGGCAAGATAATTATTTAATCCCCACTCATGAACACGACAGGGTCACTTTGCCCACACTTCGGGGGAAACGAAATATATAAACTCTTCAAGCACCTCTCAAAAACCAGTGCTGTTGTTGACTATGCCGCTGCAATGAGGGCAATTAAAGCTCATTTTGACCCACAACTAAATCCAGACTTTGAGTGCTTTAAGCTCCACCAGGTGTGCAGGAGAGAGGGGGAATCAATGGATCAGTTTTACTCTTGGCTCAAAGAGCTCGCCAGAATGTACACAGGGGATGACCAGCTCAAGGAGACATGAGCACAGATTATCCGGGGTGCTGTAACAAAATGCTCAGAGTACTCATGCTGAGGCACCCAAATATTAGCCTGGATGAAAACCTGATAATGGCAAGGTAACACAACCTCTCAGCCGCTAGGGCCACTGAAATGGAGATGGGGATAATACACGCACCCAAAAAGGCCCCTGTGATAAAGATGGAAAGTGCTGATGTGGTACAGAAACAAAATACAAAGGGAACGCCCGGGATGTACACCCCCCAAGAGGCAAGTGGCAGGCTGTGCATATTGTGGGCAAGAAGAACATGTCCCCAAAGACTGCCTTTCTCAAGGATGGGTATGCTCCAACTGTGGGCAAATGAACCATTTTGTGACAGTCTGCAGAGAAGGCACCCGAGGGAGAAGGGCAAGAGGAAGACGTGTCCCCACAAGAGCAGTGAAACAACTGTCACTTGAAGGACCACCGTCACCAGAAAACAGTCATTATGCATCAAAGTACAACCCCAAAGACTCATCTCCTGATGAAGAAGAAGTCTTCTTCATCTTGTTCACAAATGCCGTAAAGTGTCCCCAGATACCCCAGCCAACTTGTGTGATCAAGTAGTAGGATCCCAGGTAAATACCTCATACACAACAGTGCCTTGGTCAACATAATGGGCATGCAGCAATACCAGTGCCTTCAACCACGCACAACACTGATACCATCCAAAATAAAGTTATTCACTTATGGGAGCCTAACACCCTGGCCACTGAAGGGACATGACAGTAAGCATCAAATCAGATGACGAAGAGATTCAAGCCATGTTCTATATTCTCAGCCCTGCTCAGCAGCCACTCAGCAGAAAATTAAGGGCTAGTGTATTTTTCCAAAAGCATGAAAACATTCCAGAAAGAAGACCTACTAAGCCAGTTCCCAGAGCTGTTCATTGGCATAGGGTGTTTGAAGGCCCCACTAATCAAATTGCACATTGACAAGTCAGAAAAGCCCACTGTCATACAACACTGGAAAATCCCTTTTCGGCTCGGTCCACTGGTAGAGCAAGAACTGGACAAGCTGGAGAGCCAAGGAGTGATAGAGGAGGTGTCAGGGCCAACCCAGTGGGTATACTCCATGGTGACAGCAGAGAAGCCGAAACAGCCAGGGAAGATATGGCTATGTATTGACATGCGTCTTCTCAACCAAACAATCAAGATGGAGAGACCCATAACGCCCACCATAGACAACATAATCGCTGACCTAAACAGCTCAAGTTGGTTTTCCAAGTTAGACCTAAGTGTAGGATACCATCAGTTGCGCTTCTCGGAGGAGAGTAGGTACATGACCACCTTCTCAACACACCTAAGCTTTGGCATCTCCTGCAGCAGAAGTATTCCAGGATGCCATATAAACACTATCAGGACTTCAGGCTGTCATGAATGTAAGTGACAACATCCCCATCCACTCCTCCACTGTAGAGAAACACCATTAACACTTGAGGGACACTCTCAAGAGCTTGTCAGAGCATGGCTTAACTCTTCACAAGGAGAAATGCTCATTCTTCCAGACGCCCATTGAATTCTTTGGGTACGTTTTCAGCCATGAAGACATGCAAGTTGACCTGCTGAAATCCCAGGCAATAAAGCTGTCCCAGGAACCAAGAACTGCAATCGAAGTGTGGGGCTTCTTAGGAATGACCACCTAATGCAGGCGATTTACACCAAACCTATCCACGCTGACTAAGCCACTCCAGGTCCTCACCAAATCTGATGCTCCCTGGTCATGGGGACACAGACAAGAAGAGGGTTTTCAAGCACTCAAAGAAGCGTTGCTGTGAAAGACCACAATGGCGTATTTTGACCCGAAGAAGAAGAAGACAGAGCTCAAAGTGGACGCAGGCCCAGTAGACCTGAAAGCCATTTTGACTCAAGATATAGAGCATGGCAGGTGGGCTTCACCTGCTTTTGCAAGCAATGCTCCCACACAGACTGAGAAGCGCTACGCGCAGATTGAGACAGAAGCCCTCACTATAAAATGGGTCTGGTGACATTTTCATTTCTACCTCTGTGGAAGTTCTTTCAGAATGGTCACCGATCACCAACCACTTGTTCCATTCTTCAAGATTATTGCGCCACATCCTCCCCCGTTGATGGAATGCTGGTCCATCCAACTTCAACACTAAAGCTTAGTGGTAACATACCGCCCGGTGCTGGAAACCTGGCAGACTTCTTGTCCCATCACCCACCACAACCTGCTGAAGATAACACAACCGCTTTTGAAGTGGCTGATAAATATGTGCAACAGTGCTTGCCCAGAACACTCTACCTGAAAGAGAGTTCAGATGTCACCGCTGATGATGCATTTTTGGCAAAATGAGTCGCGCTCTAGCCGTGGGCACCTGGCAAGACTTCCTCAATGATGCCAATAATTTGACAAGCCTGAACAAGGAAAGACTGACTAAATTTCAGAGGGTCGGCAATACACTCAACATGACCCAGGATGGTCTCGTACTGCGATCTCCAACTGCCTCCAACATTGAGTGACAGTGCTAGCCCATGGGGGGTATCAAGGCACAGCAAAGATGGTCATGCATCCAAGAAAAGGTATGGTTTCCCTGCCTTGAAACTACAGTAGATGACCTTGTGAGGCAGTACTCAGCCTGCCAATCGACAAGTAAACCGAAAGCACCATCATCAGTCATGATGGAAGAACAGTGCACCACACCCTAGTCTAAAGTTAGTCTCAAATTTGGGAGCTTCCCAGTTGGACCGCTTTTATCCTGTTAGATGGTAACTTGAAGTATCCAATTGTCAATGCCATTGACTCCATCGCCTTCATCAATGTTGCACCTATTTTAGAGAAGGTATTCACAATGTTCTGACTCCCTGAGAAGAATAAACCAACAATGCATTGCCTTTCCAAGGAGCAGAATTCCAAGACCTGCTGAGGAGATTAAGCATAGAACACCAACAAATCACCCTGCAGTGGCCACAGGCAAATCTTGAGGTCAAGCGTTTCATGCACATGTTGAACAAAGTCCTCTGGATTGCCACACTTGAAGCTTATGACCCAGAGCTCAGTCCTCAGCACAGGACCCCCCCACTTCACCACGTGACATGGTGGTTTATGTTGAATGTGGAAAGAGAGACACCCTTCAAACCTACCCAGGGTGGCGGCCACCTCCATATTGCCCAGAAGAGACCCAGGCAAGAAATCAAGGGAAAAATGCTCACGCAAGCAAGAGACAACATGAAGCCACACAGCACCTCCATCCCAGGTATCCTTTCATCATTAGGGAGAGGAGGCCTGGCTGGAAGTTAAGACTGCCTTGTGAACCTGGAATATGGGCGGTCATTAGCCTGGCTGGCACCAAGGTCATGGCACAGAAGGGAGTTGAGGAGGTGACCAGGAAAATGTAAAGGGTCATTAGGGAAACCTTCACTGAACCCCCAGGAGCTACTTTGGGCCTTGATGACACCAACTGGGAACCACCACAGGACAAACAAGAATCAAGAGAACTGATACCCTGTAACCCTATCCCTGAACAGGGCACACCATTGACATCATTCCGGAAAGCCCTCCTGATTCCCAGACAAGAGGTGAGCCACTCTCACCAGTGGTATGGTCACTGGCCCAATTCACCACCAAGTCAGAGACTAAGAGACTTTGTATGCCGCATAACTGACTGAATATTCACATCCACTGGGGAGGGATGTAATGAGCTGCGCAGCTCTTGGCGGTGTGATCTCTTGTTATTTTTTTGCCCTCAGATATGCACAGAGTACATTCTCTAACCATGCATAGCAAGGTTCTATAAATACATTGGGGAATGACACACAGGGTCTTCCATCCGAACTACATGCCAAAGTGTGTCTCCAGTTATTGCCGCCCTACCTGCAGCATATCACTAACAAGGTTACGAGTGTCCTCGCCATCAAGGCCGCTACAGGTACTTTCAAATGCATCCTTACTCTACTTTTTCTTCTTTTAAATATTTGTATCATTTCTATGTTCTGTAAAACATTGACACACTTTTGGCATATTCATGTTTCATATGGCTTACACTGGGCGACCTTTCTTCCTTAAGTGATACAGCTGTTCACCTTAATGTTTGTGTTTCACCTCTGCGAAAACACGGTGTGCATCAAGCACTATCTCACTCCCCCAAGGAACCCAATGCTATCTTCTTTTGAGCCATTTGTCATCATCGGAACATAGGATATTTGACATGAGATAAAACAAAGCCACAAAACTGCAGAACATCTCTGCAAATTTTGATAATCTTTTGTTATACCCTTCACCACCTCTGGGAATTTGCAGCCTCTGGGCCTTCATGGCTTATTAACAATAATTTAAAAAGCTATCTACAAACCCATCTCCTCATTTTCAGAATTACAATCCTCTTGAAATATACCTGCATTTCTTTGAAGTTTAGGTCCTGTTTTAGAGTTTAGGGTAGAAAGCGTGACGGATTTGCCAACCGCCTTATTAGAAGTTTGATAGGTTGTAAAACACTTGTAATAAGGTGGACAGGATAACTGTCACACTTGTGACGAATTGAACCATCCACCAAACTCTAAATCAAGGCCTGAGTTTTCAATGGCCTTTTAACACGGTTTTCCAGGTTTTTTCTGCTAGAGAAGTATGGGGTGCTGTCCGTTCACCTACTAGTACATCTCACAGCTTTATATATAAGATCAAGTACTCCTTAACCACTTAGTTCTGTCACCATGAGGAGGAACTAGGCCAAAGGTCATGAAAGGCAAGACAGACATGCAATATCTGTTTAAAATATGGCAACATGATTTTATTTCATATAGAACATGGCATCAGCTCCCTTTCCACAACCTACTGAAATCCTGGTGTGAAAAAGACACTATTGTTGCAGACATCAAGAATAAAAGCAGGTTCTGTATTGTGGAATTAAACACACTGTGAAACAGTATTTACTTGTCGCAATAAAGATCTTACAGTTAGTTTAATTTAACTTAGATTTAAACATTGTGTAGCTTAGAATGTATAGAAACATGCAGAAATATTACTTATTTCATGTATAGCATGCAAAAAATAAATATTACCATAAATATATTCTCTCTGTTGATCAGTGTTTATTTTAAATAACAGATCAGAAGAATGAAAAGCAAGCTCTTTTTGTTGTTGTTTTAACAACAGCTCTTTGACCTCCCTTTTATCTTCCCTGCAGGCAGCATGCGTTATGATAACACTACTCAACCACACTAACATAATTGAGCAGCTGTGTCACCACAATGCAACTGTATTAATACAATTCATGACTTTATACAATGTTTGCAGGCTGCATGTATTGTATATTGGATAAAGTACACCCTGCTGTACATTATAAGGACATTGCACAACACTAGGCCCATTAAATGGCAGAATAAATTCAAAAATGGTGATTGGGTCTAATCAAGAACTGATTTTTGGAACAATTTAAATTTATAGAGTTTCATTACAAAGATATAGAATAGACAATACAAAGTAAATCAATGTTAGCCATGAGGAGCAGATACAGAAATACAAAGCCAGATATCAGAATTGTCAGGTTCAAACAAAGAACGCTAACAGAAATTCAAAAAGGGAAATTTACAGGATTGTGAGAAAAGTAAAAGACTCACCCATGACAACAGAGTTCTGTGGGGAAATAGAAAATCATCAAATATGCAGTATTTATTGGGGAAAAATAAGAGTTACCATAGTCACATAAAACCAAGGGTTTTCATACACTTTTTACGCATAAACAATTAGGAAAACTGCAGATTGAGCATAGCCTCTTTATCTTGGAATGTGTAGAAACATACAGAGAGATTCTATTTTATTCTATAATGACTAATGTGTTTAAAAAAATAAGCATTTTGTAATGTCCTTATTAGAGATGGCTAGGAGTGCCACAAGTAATGAGGAAAATAGATACATTTCTTTAGACGGGAATTGTTGGATGCTATGCATTAGTTACCATTAACTCTGCTTTTAGCAATATGAAGTTGTGAGAAGTATTTGTTCTTCGTGCATAGCTCGTTCTTCAAAAAAATCATGTTCATCCAGTATCTACATCAGTTGTTCAGCTGTTGCAATATCTTACACTCACAAAAATGTCACTCTAACCTCGTTCTCATTTATGACTGAGATGAGGTAATTTTAGACCTCAGAGGAAATACGGGGGGGGAGGCAAAAACAATACAGCTAAAATTGATTTGGAGCCAAGATTCGGCTGTGCTTTTTGCAATCGAATAAAACCTTAGCATACTTGTAACTCTTAAAACACCTTTTAGATAGGCAGTTACCAAGAGATATGTCCTGGTGAGAAGCAATCCTACATTACACAGATGAGAGCGCACTTTTCCACTGATGTCCTAAATGCTAATGTAAAACAAGATTAATTTGTATTTGTCCTCACGAGTACACAGGAAATACAGGGAGCAGAAATGGCTAGCATAGTGTAAGCAATAATCAACAACAGCGCCTCCATTTTTAAGATCTTTTACCCTGTGCCTGAGTTTTCAGGTGCAAAAACACAATGGTGCAAATAGAATTTACAAAAGGACACTGTGTATTTAATCATATTAGTACATGTGGACATTTTCATCATGTTATTACCAGTAGCACAGTAGTCCGCAAAATCAAATAAGACCAGGTTGCACTTGACTGCTGCTGGGTATTAGGGTATTGAGGCAATAGTGTAAAAATGTGCACTATATGCAACTTTGACCAATTTCTGTAATGCTGATCACGAATGTCATAACTTGTTCATCAGTAAAGAACCCATTCACCAATTGTGGCACCTTGGCGCATGAAAACAGACCTTGGCCTGTATTGATACTTTTTGACGCAAACCAGCGCCGGTGCTGGTTTGCGTTAAAAAATTTACCGCCAGCTAATGCCATTCCAACACGCCAGGCGGGCGCCTTATTTATGTATTGACGTTAGCCGGCACTGCGGGCTGGTTAGAGTAAAACAAAATGACTCTAACCGGGCAGCGCAGGCGTAGGGAAGAATGGGGATTGTGCGCCAACAAACATTGCAAGACTGGTTACAGTAAAAAATCGTGGCTCTAACCGGACTTGCACCATTTTTTGACGCACAATCCCCATTGAAATGACTCCTGTCTTAGAAAAGACAGGAGTCATGCCCCCATGCCCAATGGCCAAGCCTAGGGGACTCCTGTCCCCTGGACATGGTCATTGGGCACAGTGGCATGTAGGGGGGCCCAAGTTAGGCCCCACATTCCACTTAAAAAAAAAAAAAAATTACTTACCTCAACTTACCTGGGATGGGTACTTCCATCCATGGGTGCCTTCCAGAGGTGGGTGAGGGTGGCAGGGGGTGTCCCTGGGGGCAGGGAAGGGCACCTGTGGACTGCTTCCATGGTCAGAGACCATGGAAAGGAGCCTACAGTTCCCTTAATGCCTGCCCTCACCCAGGCATTTAATCAGGCTGTGCAAAATTTTTTAAGGCCCACCCCCTCCAGTGCATCAAAATGACGCAGGAGTATAAATAAGGCGCACATGCCCTAAACTCATTTTTTGGACTGGAATGCCTACCTTGCATGTCATTAACGCAAGGCGGTTTCCTGCATCCAGAAAATGACGCACACTGCTGAATTTTGACGTTTGCGAGGTCGGGCGTCAAAGTATAAATCTGATGTTAGGTTTGCACTGAATTTGCGTCAGAAAGTTTGGTGCAAATTCGGCGCAAACAGAGTATAAATATGCCCCTTATTTTATAAATTTTGGAAAGATAAATGAGTAGTAGACCCGCCAGGATGAGAGCCTGTGACCACGAGACCAAAAAATGATTTGAGGAGTGTGGGCATTAACAACTTTGATCAGGGAAGACAATAACAGGCTATTATAAACTTGAAGGTTTTCACAGTGAAAAAGCTCGAGGGAAAAGGAAGATTATTAATCTATAAACAAAACAACTCTTGGGAATTGATAGTAACAGAACATAAATGATGATAGATAACAAATATATATATATATATTTTAAATACAGATATATATAATGTGAATTGGTTTTAAGGTGAATACACTTTTAATTATGGCAATTTTATGTGGAAACATGACTTTGGAGACCATAGGACAAGAAGTTCGCTTGCCAGGCAGTAAAATAACTTTTAGAGTTTGTACACAAAAATAGAGAGAAAAATATGAATTTTGTAAATCGAGAACACAGATATATATTTATGTACTTTTGTCCTATCCACTTGTTTTATCTATGGTTCACAGGGAAGCCTCTCCTATAATCAAATATGTCCTTCTTTTATTTCTCAGTACATGAAAACATCCATTGTTCTGATGAATAAAACATATTCAAATGCGATTGCAACGTTGATGAACGTCTGACAGGTACTCTTCTCTTCGAGATGAAAGACTGCGCTGCACATTGTCAGTTATATTTCACCAAGAAGGGAAATTAAAAAAAAATATCACAGGAGAAGGATGAAATTACTCATCATAATTTTTTACACTGACGTACATGTGCTTAGATATGAAACACATTTGCAGGAGAGACTGGCCCATTTAAATTGTACTTTTGTACAAGAGTGAAATCGATGGTCAGAGATCCTTTGACTTAGTACATCGAGTGTGCCTTACTACTTGACCACACCATCCATGTTGTGTAGTGGCACCACTCTGAATTCAATAAGCAGGTGGTTGGAGTGATCTTTTTCTCAATTTTACAACATTTTAAGCTGCAGTTTGTCAAGAATGTTTACTATGCCAATTAAACTGAAAGAGAGAACCCTTCACATGTTATAATTAAAAGCCAATTTCGCTTCCCCTGAACTGTTAATTTAGAATTTTGTTGTTCTTGAAAAATAAACTAACTATGTAGCACAGGGTCCAATTGCAGATGAGGCCGAGCAGTGACACCAAAGTGGGTAACCAGTCGGCTAAACATGAGAGGTCTTGTCTTTCTGCATCTGGCATTACCAGTTATAGGAATACCACATGAACCCCTCCTACAAGATGGTGGGAGTGTGCAACGTTCCTTGAACTGCCCCACATACTTCCCTGGCCCTGACACCATCACCGAGTCAAACCCAGCTTCAGAATCTGCACCCCACTGGCATATACCACCAACAAAGAGCAGGTGTTAAATAGTGTAGGAAATGTCCCACAGATAAAACGTGTAATTACACAAGTCAGGGATGCAATTGACAACCAGAACTACTGATTCTAAAACTACTTATTTTGAAACCTCTACACGGTTCAACCCATCATCAGGACCATGGATAGAGTGATGTTAAGTCATTGCTAAACTATTTTTTGCTGTTTTGGCCATTTGACAGATATATTTGGCACGTTTAGCACCCGCCCAACTTCAGAAACTATAATGTGAGAGCCAGGTATAATGCCTTGGCATGTTGTAATTCTTCCATGGACCTTATTATGATGACTGCTGTATTCAAATATTTGTGTGCAGAGTGGATAGAAAACTAATTACCTGAAATCACTTGGAGCTTCATTTTATTTTGATTGTTGATGTTACTCTTATATGCACACCATGACATTACTGGATAAACAATTAACCAACTTTTTCAAATTAATTGAACAACAATATTATCCATATCGCATAAACAGACTATTGGCACTGTTTTTTAAATTTCCTGCTTCTAAATTTATTGTAGAAACATTTATTAAAGTTTAGCTGATGACAATAAAAATGCATTCTGTTACAATTCAAGACAACGCCAGTAACCTTTCTACAACTTGTGTCAAGCAAATTAAAACACTGCTACCAGTCTTTTTTCTGCTAAAAATCAAATACTTCCACCACAACTCTGTTGGCCTGACACAACAAATGGTGCTGTCCAATTCCGATCTCAAAAATGCAAAATTGTTTATGGATAACGGTCCAGGTATGTAGTCGAGCATTTCAAGTTGTCTAATTGTCAATTACATATTTATTTGTTAATAGAGTAACCATATGATAATAGAAGTTTGTTTTTCACTTAAGCAATGTTAAATGGCAGTAGTTATGTCTTAGTAAACACAAAGGCTACTAACCATTGAAATTTGCCAGCTATGGTATCTAACTCACAATGCACACCAAACATGTTGCCCGTCACCATGCTCAGTACACTCCTTTGAAAAGGGACATGCAAAATAAATCAAAGGCTTGCAACTGCAATACATGAGTGTGAGTTATAGGGTTATAATGTGTGTTGTATGTTGCATACCTCAACTGGCAAATCTCATAGTTTTTTAATCTGTATTAGCTCACCCATATGTAGACTGTGTTTTTTAGTGATTTTCAGCTTTTGTTTATGATATACTGCAGTCACTTGCCATATACCTTTCTGCACTGCACACAACCTTTGATCATGCACACAGAGCAAAAATGGCATTCAGAGAGGTGCAGCATGACCGTACCTGATCCTTACCTGTTTTCCATACATCCACACTATTTTTGATTGTTCCTTGTAAACACTCTATGAAACTTTATTGAAGTGCTGCAATATACAACTGGTCTGCGGGTAGTACAATGCTACTCTTGAATATTTTAAACCACATTTTGATTTACAAAACAACTCAATTCGGATGAAACTGATTGAACTCCATTGACCATTAGGATTTGTTCTGGGATTCCTTCTTTTGCAAACACGTTGAAAAAAATAAATCACTCTCTTTGCCATTGGCTCGCACTATAGAACGACCAATGAAATCAACTTCCAGCTTTTGCCAAGCTCTTTCTAAATAAGAAACATTACTTTGCTTGCCCACTTCAGCATCCAAACATTTGTTACTGTTACTGCACTATGTCAAACAACACAGCACCTCACTTCCTGCAAATACTCATCATTTTCAAGTTCTTTCAACAACCCATTTCACTGTGTACACACAAAGAATTATCTCCCAAGCTTGCAATGATGCACTCAACCATCTCACACTCCCAGCATTGCCCTTCTTCATCTTCCACAGGTAGCATTAACAGACAATCTACGCTGGAGTTTTCTCCCCAGGATTGTACTTCCCTCTAAAATTCTATTAAACCAACTTTGCTGACAATCTAGCCAGCCAGGCAGCTACTTTTCATATTAGTTCCTGGCAATATAAAGTATTGACGAGTGGTAGATGCTCTGTTTTGAGCATAAAGGGGGTCATTACGACCTCGGCGGTCTTTTTGAAAGGCCGCCGAGGGACCGCCGTGTGGAAGACCGCCTGTGCAAGCGGTTTGCCACTCGGCGTATTATGACTGTTGGCTGCTCGCCGTCGTTATTCCGACGGAGAGCCGCCAACAGCCATACTTGCGGGTGGCGGGGAAGTGGAGGTTGCTCCACCTCCACCGTCACGCCAACAGAACACCACCCAGCGAATCACGTCCTGTGATTCGGCGTGGCGTTGTTCTGTTGGCGGTGTGGTGTCGGCGGAGCTGCCCCCATGGCTCCTGTCCCCTCCCGGAGGATCGACGGACCAGGTAAGTCGATCGTCCGTTAGGGGAGGGGGGTGGGGGGTGTTGTGTGTTGTGTGCGTGCATGGGGGTGTGCGTGTGTGTATGTAGAGGGGGTGTGTGAGTGTGTGTATGCTTGCGGGGTGTTGTGTTGATGGGAATGAGTGCGTGTATGGCTGTGGGTATGTCTGTATGGATGTGTGCGTGTATGTTTGACTGTGGGTGTGCGTGTCTGACTCTGTGTGTGGATGTAGGCATGTATGTCGGGGTGTGTGCGTGTGTGTGTGTTGCTGGTGCCTGCATGCGTGTCGGGTGTGTGTGAGAAATGTTATGTTGGGGGTCGGGGTGGGGAGGGGTGCCCTGCCACCTTTGGGCGGTGGCAGGGGTGGTGGGGGGTGTAGGGGAGGGGTCGGGATGGGGGTTGGGGGTGGCAGAGACCCCTATTAGTGCCAGGGAAGGAATTCCCTGGCACTGATAGTGCTTAATGCCATGGATTTCATGGCGGTTCAAATCGCTGGAAATCCACGGCGGTAAGCCGGGTCCAAATACCGCTGGCGGGCGGGACGGAGAACCGGCGGTTGACCATGGCGGTAACCGCCATGGTCATAAAACACCAATGTAAGACCGCCAGCCTTTTGGAGGTCTTATCGTCGGTTGTACACCATCCGCCAGGGTTGTAATGACCCCCTAAGTGCCTTTCCTAAAAAATATATCATGAAGTTCTCCAAACACGTGAAAGAAACTCTTTTTCAATCTCTTAATTATTATGGGCATCTTTAAGAGCCCCCAGAGCCTCCTTGCGCCACATTAGTGTCATTTGTTTTATGCTAATGTGGCCAAACAAGGCAAAAATTCCCACGCCAGATTTACAAAGTGGAGCAATACATGCATTGTACCACTTTGAAACCCCTTGCACCATATTATGCCTGCACCAGTCATAATGTATGCAAGGGGGGGTTGAGGTGCTGAAAAAATGACGTAAAGAAAATCTAAAAGATTTGTGTTCGTCATTTTCTTTCAGCATTTTTAACGCCTGCTCAGAGCAGGTGTCACAAGGGGGCATGCCATTGTTTTCAATGGGCTCCTATGTACTGTTCAGGGTTGGAGCCAAAATTTAACCCTGAACAGTACATCAATAACATCAGAAATTCTGACGTTATTGCCCCTACCATGCGCCATGGTGCACCGTATTTTAAATAGGGCACACACATGGTGGTGGTGGTAGTGGGGTGATAAGGGGTGCAACAAAAGTGGTGCTGCACTAGTTGCAGCACCACCTTTCTTAAATCTGGCCCTTAGTTCTCCAAATCACAAATTTCATGAAGCAAACTTCTGCTTCCTTCAGTCCATTCAACTGTGTCAACAATGCTCCTGCACCCTCTGCACAGTCATCAACAGTCACAAAATTAGCTTTAGATTTCACAAAGTATTGTAATGCTTGGGCAACTAAAATTGCATCCTTGATTTCTATAAAGTACTTCTCATACATCAGTCCACACATATTCTGCCTACTTTTTCAACAGACTACTGTCATGTTCACAAAATGTCTCCAAAATGTTATACTGTTTGTACAATCCTAGAAAGGAAAGTAATACCTTGCTCTTGGCTGGAGCTGGTGCCATCACAATGCACTATAGTGGACACAGTCTTGTTTCACACTCTTTTCTGAAAGTACACGCAATAGACATTTTATTTCTGTAGCTTTAAGATTTAAATTCACACCGTACACATTTATTTTTCTTCAAAGTATTTTGCAATATTGAAAGTACTTTGACAATCATACTCTTCTTGTGTTGTAGAAAATATTAAAATGTAAAATGTCAGTTTGGAGAACAACTACGGATGGGTTATCTTGGAACAATGCTGCCATCGATTTTGTGAAAGACTGCTGCAGAGGAAACTAGCCTGCAAAGCTGAAACATGCCAACTGGTGCACAAAGGGAGTCAAATAACATGATTTAGGTTCTAGTTCAGTACGGCCTGGCGTTGTTTTGCTGTCGGACGTTCCACTGGCAGCAGCGCCCCATCCCGTCTCCTGCCGGAGGACCCAGTGCAAGCAGGTAAGTCGGGTTCTCCGACAGGAGAGGAGGGACAGATGTGTTGTGTGCGTGTGTGGGGGGGTGTGTGACTGTGTTTGAATGTGTGCATGCGTGTGTAATGTGTGTGTGCATGAGTGGGTGTGTGTGTACATGCACGTTGTGTCGTGTGATTGCGTGTGTGCCTGGATGTATGTTAGTGAGCGTTGTTGTGAGTGTGTATGAATGTGTGCATGTGTGTGTGTGTGTATGGGTGTGTATGTATGTGCGTGTTTATATGTGGGGGCAGGGTGGGGGAGGACTCTGGGGAGGGGGTGGAGGGCCGGGCGAGACCCCTATTAGTGCCATGGTGGCAGTACCGAAACCAGGGAAAGCATGGCGGTGGGGGGGGGGGTCAAAATGCCATGGGTGGCCTAGTGATTGCCGCAGGGCTGGAGACTGTAGTCTCCAGCCCGGCAGTCATTACCGCTGTGGCGGTCGGTGAGTTAACTTGGCAGTTTGGCTTTGCCCAAACCGCAAATGTCATAATAGTGGAGGTATGTACCGCCAGGCTATTGGCGGTAATATCTCCACTATTACTCCGACCGCCGGGGTCATAATGACCCCCAAAGTCATCAATCACAATGTACTAGTAACTACAAGTTATTTGTGCATTAATGCAACACTGAGCAAGAAAGGGAGAAAGGAAGTGAAAAGGAGAACTTTACTTAAAGAAAATATTAAACAAAAGCAGTAATGGGAAAATACTATTTGAAAAGGACTGATGCTCAAGAATGATCTCCTTGAAGGAGAAGAAGAAGGACACTGAAGCAGATTTTTTCCAGGTGTACTGCTATGCCAAACCTATTTGGGTCACTGCAGCAAAAGGTAGCTAAATATACACATAATCGAATTGTAAAGTGTATTCAACAATACATTCTCAATTAAGGGAATGTTATTACTTATCATCCTAAATGGAATGATGATATATGAAAGGTTCAATAAATCACTAAACGTCATAAGCAATAACAAAAGACTGTAAAATCACATTTTTTCCAAGTATTCCAAAGGGATTTGGATGCATTCTCCAAGTACAGACGTACTTATAAGAAAACTTTAAACACATTTTGAATCTAATTTTTGCTGTGGACACTGATATACGTGCAGGTCAAGGATCATATACCAAAGTCAATAAAGCAACCTACTCTGAGAGAACCCCCCCTTCCAGAAAATCTGGCTTCAAGTTGTCCTCCTGCATCTGACAATGAATGAAAATGTGATGTTCTTTGTAGAATTGGCCAACAGTTAATCAACAAGTTGAAACTGTTTCTGAATAAGTGTCATTAGGCAGCAGAAAAGCAAAACTCAGTTGTGGAGAAGCTTGACACAAGTGAAGTGAGCAAGCTTTTAAAATTATGTTGACAGACATTTCTGTCCCTGCTTTTGTGACAGCATAGTGTTCCATATTATTGTTATAGCTGTGCACCATATCTAAATACATAATTGCGTGTCCAAGTCATATTTATATACAGTCCTGCAGTCCACCATGAACACTTGAACACAGGAATTTGTACAAGCACACTTTATAATGAAATTGAAGTGACTAATGTCATTCATTTAAATTCCTACAAGGAGCAAGAAGAAGTTGGTGATAGCATACACATAAATGAGTTTGGGAAAACCTTTTCAACTTCTAAAAATGTACCACAGTTGAACAAAAAGCATATAGCCTTTTTTAAAACCAGATCTGTTGAGACTCCAAATAAGGTATGCAGAAACTAACATTAGTAACGTTAGATAGATGAAGAGCCCTACAGTGGTTTATGTTGGCTCTCTTCCTGGTAGATGGGGGTCAATTCACCATAACAGAAGATTACGTCTTCTACAAGTACTGTGCAATTGGGTTTGATGATCCACAAATACAACTAAGAGGAATTTAGAACAACCTGGAGCACTCCTACACTTGCTGAAACAGAACAAGTGTTTTGTGAATGAGAGTATTATCCATTAAACAGTACATTCCTTTCAGGCAATGGTATGGTTACAACCTAGAACTTCAAAGTTGCCTTAAAATCCAGATTCCTGATAATCCATGTGATTTGCCAATTGGAATCCAAGTCCCACTGTACAGACTTCTCCATAGCAGAGACATCTGACCTGAGGAATTGAATGTCCTGTTCAAATGTGAATTTTTTGACAGCTTTTTTTTCAAGAGGAAATGCTTTTCTCTATGGAGAAATCTCTTTCCCTACAGCCCTTCCACATGTAGGAGAAATGTAATCCCCTTCGAAACCTGGACATAGTATTTTCACCAGCAATGTAGTGAAGTAAAAATTATGACAAATATAAATGTTTGTAGATGCTCACAAACTTCCAAGGCTTGGAACACCCACTCATGTTAGAGATCTCGGAACTCATAAATGGGATTACACCTGCCAGAAATAACTTCTTAAGGGCCACATGTACAAAGCATTTTTCTAGTTGCAAATGAGCCGATTCGCAGATTCGGCCCATTTGTTACAAGAAAACTGTTTTTTGAGATGTACAAAGCCCAAATTGCGATGCAGCAACTTGTTACCAAATCTCAATTTGGGTTTTGAGATTTGGTATTAGGAGTGGGCATGTTCAAGTCATCTCTTCCAAATTCCAAATCTGAATGGTCTGTGTGATTGTTTTGCAACCGTGAATGTGGTCCCAAAAGAATTGCAGGTAACACCAATTTCAAATTGGTGTTAACCTATCCGCAAACCGGAAGGGGTCCCCATGAGACCCCTTCCCCTTTGTGAATGGTAACAAAAATATTTTTTCATTTTTCTTTTTGAAATACATCCTGTTTTCCTTTAAGAAAAACAAGCTGCATTTTATTTTAAAAAAACAATTTAAACAGTCACAGACATGTTGGTCTTCTGTCCCCAGCTAGCCATCATCCCTGTGAGTACTGTCATTCCCAATGGAGTCAAACATTGTGACCTACCCGATGAATATTGATGAGATAAGTTGTTTGTGATCCCTTTGGAAATCGCAAACAGTGTACTTAACACTGCTGTACATTTTGTTTTGCAACTCGCAATTAGTGATTCCGAAATGGATCGCAAATTGCAAGTCACAAAACAAAAGATCGTACATCTGGCCCTATATCCCTTGCAAGCATAAGTAAGTTGGTTCCTCCAAATTTGCTCTTGCGAATAGGCCCCTCTAAATGTACATTGTACACTATGCAAAATTGGGTTATTGATGGAATGGAGGTGACTCTTGAACAAGCAAGAGCCACAATCCCTGTCAGGGTGCACCACAAAAGTCACTAAATTAACCGGTACTTAACCTTCTGGTAGCTCAGCACTAAAGCAGTCCATCTTCACTAAGAGGAACTGTGTAAAGTATTTATGCAGCACACAAACAGCAATAAAGTGGAAATACAATGAAAGAAAAATTACACATCAATTTAGAAATAATGGGTATATTTTAATTATTAATTTGACACCAAAACAACAAAAATCCAATCTGTAGAACAGGAGATATGCCTAAAGTGCTAACTGTGATTATATTTGCACCAGACCGGGTAAAAGTCACAATTTTAGGCTGACCGCATTGAAGCAAGGTTCAGATACAAGGGCCAAGTTAGGCTAGCTGAAAAGAGAACCTTAATCCTTGCTGCAGAGCAATGTGAAACCCTGCAGAAAGGATTTGTTGTGCAGCAGTGATGATGTGAGACATTGTGTCAGAGAGGCATCACACAGTGGTCGTTCTGATGACCCGCAGGAGGTGATGCGATTTCTGGTGAGGAGGTGTGTTATGAAGCAGCAAGCTAGAGGAGCTACGGCAGCAATATGAGGTTCTATATGGAGATGCGTCTTGCAGAGGCAGTGCCGAGAAGTTGTGGGTTGCGATGTGAGGCCCTGCATCATGCACCAGCAGTTCTGATGAGCTGCAGGGCTATGAGGCGAAGTTCTGCTTTGGGGATGCATTTGAGGCATTGATTTACGTTGTATCCGCTTTGCTGGGACCACAGCTTGGCTGGCAGAGCACCTTCAGGTCTACCCTCAGGGGGTGAGGACTGGGATAGCACCACTTGGGAGAGTCACAGCAGACAGAGTCCAGGCACTGGGTTCAAGGTGTTTGAAACCTTTTCTGTCTCTGAGGCCTCTGATCAGGAGACCAGCCAAATGGCTTTTGGATTTACTCTGGTGTTCCTAGGCTCAAGATGTAGGCCCAGTCCTTCACTCAGGCATCAGTACAGCAGGCAGCAGGGCAGCAGGGCAGCAGGGCAACAGAGTAGCAGTCATTCTCGTAGTGCAGCAGAGCAGTCCTTCTGAGTCTTCCTCAGTTCCAGAGGTGTACTGACGAGAAAGGCTCAGTGTCCCCTCTATACTTGGTGCCTTCTTTGAAGTAGAAGAAGTTTCTAGAGAATTCCCTTTGAAATGCTGGAAGTTTTCTGACTGTCCTGCTCTGACTCCAAGCAGGCTGCATGAGCAATGCAGGGGTGACAAGCAGAGAACAGCCAATGCAAGTGAGGCTATGCCCAGCTCCACCCACCACATTATGCCAGTTGATGGCAGATCCAAGCCCATCTAATCCCTCTATTGTGTGGTTGTCTGAGAGGAACAAACAAAGTCCAGCTTCCAACTACCCCTTGTCATGTGACCCAGGATAGGCTGCAGGCACCAAACAGTTAAGGGCAGGAAAATGCCGACTTTCTAAAAGTGTCAAATAAAACAACAAAGACCCTCCAGCACCAGATATCAAACAGTCAAATCTTCATCAAAGTTGGCCCTTGTTATTTCATACTCCACCACTTTAGCCAAAGCATGTTTTGTCTTTTTAAAGACTTTCTCAGGGCTACAAAATCACAGAATATATAAGAATAAATTACTCCTTTCATATATAACAGACAGATATATGCTTAAACATAATTACATCAAGTATTGAAAAGTCCTATATAACAGATCATTTGACTTTGAAGTACTCAAAAACATTGGCCCTCATTACGACTTCGGCAGTCTTTTCGTAAGAGCGCCGTAGCTGCAGTAGCCGAACGACCACCCTATTACAACTGATTTCTGAACTCCGCCAAAGATCGGGTGGAATTCCAACACCATTCATGCTGGAGGTCGGCGGTGAAGAGGCGGTTCCACTGCAGGCACCTCCACGCCAAAAGGACGTTGCATGCTGTATTATAACCCGCTGTTAGAAATTGAGTCTTTGGTTGACAGTCAGGTCACCCCCTGTTCAAGCAAGGACCCTCACTCTAGTCAGGGTAAAAGAGAATCACCCTCAGCTAACCTCTGCTTACCCCCTTGGTAGCTTGGCATAGCAGTAGGCTTAACTTCAGAGTGCTAGGTGTAAAGTATTTGTACCAACACACACAGTAACTTAATGAAAACACTACAAAATGACACAACACCAGTTTAGAAAAAATAGGAAATATTTATCTAAACAAAACAAGACCAAAACGACAAAAATCCACCATACACAAGTCAAGTTATCAATAAAAATGCAAAAAGAGTCTTTAAGTACTTTTAAACACACACTAGCGCTGCTAGAGTGAAAATGTACCTGGTGCGCGTCAAAAATAACCCAGCATGGGTGGGTGGGCATCAAAAATAACTCTGCACGACGGTACATGAGTCGAAAATCCAGCCGCACAATGATCCAAAAATCCCGCAGCACAGGTTGTGATCTCCCAGCCTCCGTCAGCGATGCTGCGCGCCGTTTCTCCTGTTCCGTGCGACGATTCTTTGGTCGCGTTTCCTGCGAGCGACGTTTCTCAGCTGCGGAGCCGGCGGCGCAGCGTCTTTTTAGCCGCAGATCGGATTTGTGTCAATCTTTTCCCCTCACAGTGCTCTGTGCGTGGATTTTCTTGTCTTTAGGCTGCCAGCTTCTCCTTTCAGGGTCCCAGGAACTGGATGGGCACCACAGGGCAGAGTAGGAGTCTCTCCAGAGACTCCAGGTGCTGGCAGAGAGAAGACTTTGCTGTCCCTGAGACTTCAAATAACAGGAGGCAAGCTCTAGATCAAGCCCTTGGAGATTTCTTCTCAAGATGGAAGGCACACAAAGTCCAGTCTTTGCCCTCTTACTCTGGCAGAAGCAGCAACTGCAGGATAGCTCCACAAAGCACAGTCACAGACAGGGCAGCTCTTCTTCCTCAGCTATTCAGCTCTTCTCCAGGCAGAGGTTCCTCTTGGTTCCAGAAGTGTTTCTAAAGTCTGAGGTTTTGGGTGCCCTTTTTATACCCAATTTCTCCTTTGAAGTCGGCCTACTTCAAAGTAAAGTCTCTTTCGAATGTGAAATCCTGCCTTGCCCAGGCTAGGCCCCAGACACTCACCAGGGGGTTGGAGACTGCATTGTGTGAGGGCAGGCACAGCCCTTTCAGGTGTGAGTGACCACTCCTCCCTTCCCTCCTAGCACAGATGGCTCATCAGGATATGCAGGCTACACCCCAGCTCCCTTTGTGTCACTGTCTAGTATGAGGTGCAACCAGCCCAACTGTTAAACTGACCCAGACAGGGAATCCACAAACAGGCAGAGTCACAGAAATGGTATAAGCAAGAAAATGCTCACTTTCTAAAACTGGCATTTTCAAACACACAATCTTAAAATCAAGTTTACTAAAAGATGTATTTTTAAATTGTGAGCTCAGAGACCCCAAACTCCACATGTCCATCCGCTCCCAAAGGGAATCTACACTTTAATCAGATTTACAGGTAGCCCCCATGTTAACCTATAAGAGGGACAGGCCTTGCAACAGTGAAAAACGAATTTAGCAATATTTCACTGTCAGGACATATAAAACACATTACTACATGTCCTACCTTAACCATACACTGCACCCTGCCTTGGGGCTACCTAGGGCCTACTTTAGGGGTGCCTTACATGTAAGAAAAGGGAAGGTTTAGGCCTGGCAAGTGGGTACACTTGCCAAGTCGAATTTACAGTTAAAACTGCACACATGGACACTGCAATGGCAATGGATTACAGAGCTACTTGTGTGGGTGGCACAACCAGGGCTGCAGGCCCACTAGTAGCATTTGATTTACAGGCCCTGGCACCTCTAGTGCACTTTACTAGGGACTTACTAGTAAATCAAATATGCCAATCATGAATTAACCAATTACATACAATTTTACACATAGAGCATATGCACTTTAGCACTGGTTAGCAGTGGTAAAGTGCTCAGAGTTCAAAAGCCAACAGTAACAGGTAAGAAAAAATAGGAAGCAGGAGGCAAAAAGATTAGGGATGACCCTGCATAAGCAAAAAAAAGTCCAACACCCGCAATATGGTGTGGCAGTGTCCTGATGGTGGGGTGCTGCGTCCCCACCTGGATTACCTCCTCAGTGCACGAATTATGTGGATCATCCGACAGGGGGGGGCTGTGTACATGTCTGTGTGTGTAAGTGCATGTGTGAATGTCATAAATGCAGGGGGGTGTTTGTGGGTGCGTGCCTGTGTGTGTGAGTGATTGTGGATGGGATGAAGAGGGTGTGTGAGTGCTTGTAAATGGGGTGGAGGTGAGTGACTGTTTGTGGATGGAGAGGGGGTGAGTGCATGTATCTGTGCAGGGGGAGGAGGGTGTGAATGTATGTATGTGCTGGAGGGGGAGTGGGTGTGAATGTATGTATGCACTGGAGGGGGAGTGAATGCATGCGTGAGTGCAGTGTTTGTGTACGTGTGTTAGTGTGGATGGGGGTGTATGATGCAAGTGCATGGGTTTGTGTTTGTGTGTGGGAATATGTGGGTGCATTTGTGCAGGTATGTGGATGTGTGTGCGAGTGTATTCTGGCAACAGTAATGTCAGGATGCAAGACCGCCAGTTTTCTTTGGCGGTGCGACAGCCACAAAAAAGCTGACGGTCTCCCCCTTTGTAATACCACTAGAGGTGCAGAAGGTGCTCACCTCCAGCCCAGCAGACTGCGGAAAAGAGGTGGGACCAAACAGCCGAACTCATAATTTGATGGTATTCACCACCGGCTTGTCGGCGGTGAAACCATGGCCCTGGTGGTCTTTGGACCGCCAGGGTCGTAATGAGGGCCATCATTATTATTATTGTTATTATTATTATTATTATCATTATTATGATTTTTATTATTATTAGTCTGACATTCCCAAGACAAGCTAAACCTTGGAACTAGCTAAATATCATGGCTGAAGGCTTTTTCAAATGTGGTTCTGATTAAGTAGCTAAAATAGCAATGAATGAAAACCGATTGTTTTATTACAGTGGAAGCCCAGAATACACTGTTAAGATGCACCTGACATGTCAAACAAAATAAGTAGTATATGTTTTTCTGACTGCTTGTGGAAATATTTCTGCTGGACGTACTATTCAACATTTGAAAAAGAGAATTTAGAAACATTTAAGGGCTGTAGTTTAAATAATGATAAGTACCCAGGTACCATATTGGTGTACATTCCTCTACATGCCATTTTAGGAGTTCACAATGTAATTTTAGATTTCATGCTATAAATAGCATATTTATGGATCCCAAGGGTGGCAAAGGGATCTGTGTTTTGACACCAGGAATTGGATACTGAAATTGAAGCCTGAAGATTTTGGTCTGAATTTAAATTACAAATTAAAATCCTTTTGTGCTGGACTGTGTTCATATAATGGTTAGGAAGAATTTAGAGATGTATGCAATGTAATGTCCTCTTGTTTGAGATTGGATTTCATTTTCTCTAATTATTCCATTCTATCATTCTATTCTATCATTCTATAACTTTCTTTGACTAAAGTGGGCACTGAGATTCACCGAGATGGGGTATGGGTGCTTCTCTCCATTTTCACCTTTTCTTTGAGGGAGGTAGTGCTTTACTTTCCTTGTTTTACTAATTTCTTATTGATTGCTTTACTCATTTGATTAGGTGTTTAATCATAAGAAACATCTGGGTAACATCGGTGATGGAGACTACATATACCTGTTGTAGAGTATTGCCTCTTGAGGTTTTCTGCTATACAGACATGTATGGTACCTAGTCCTTTTTTCATGCTCTCACTTCTCCTCTCCTTATTCTGGCTTAAGGCATTTTTTAAATAATGAAACTATATTAGAAGGATTGGTGACACTCAACTTAACCATAGTTAAAATGATATCATAAGAAACATCTGGGTAACATTGGTGATGGAGACTACATATACCTGTTGTAGAGTATTGCCTCTTGAGGTTTTCTGCTATACAGATATGTATGGTACCTAGTCCTTTTTTCATGCTCTCACTTCTCCTCTCCTTATTCTGGCTTAATGCATTTTTGAAATAATGAAACTATATTAGAAGGATTGGTGACACTGAACTTAACCATAGTTAAAATGATGTCTGTGAAATCATAGTTATTTCGGGTTGGTCTTTTTTCATTTGGGGTATTTTTATACTTAGTGTTTGTTGCTCTTAACATTATATAGATATATTTTTTGATAAATCACTGATGCGGTTACATCAGTGATAATGATACCAAAGAGTGGAGGTTAAGATGGTGTCCATGTAAGGTGTTAATGCTGGGGAATGTTCAATATGTAGTCTTATTTCTACTTTACTGTTGATAAATACTGGTGGCAAAATGGTGCCCGTGTAGTACACCGATTCTCAAGGCCATGCAGACTTTTTGCTTGCAGAAAGGAAGTTTGAATCTGTGGAAACTATTTGTTTTAGCGGGTGTTTTTCTTTAGATATTATTTATGGTTTGTTGGTATTGGGGCAAACAGGTGAGGGGAGCTAATTTGTTCACTCTATTACTTTTTGTGAGGAAAATGTTACTTTGTTGAATACATAGATAAAATTTGGCAGTGATTGTATACAATGTATGTGTAAGTTCTTTATGTACTTAAGAAATTATGGTAAAGGATTAACTCATCCACTGAACTCCAAGTGTGAACGCCGCAAAGCAGAGAAAGCTTGGCGACAGGAAACCTCAACCACTAACTTCTCCACCCTCAAAACCTCCACTCGCAAACACCACCAACTCATACGCACCACCAAAAGAGCATACTACAAGGAACGTATAGACAGTAACTCTTACAACAGCAAGGAACTCTTTAACATCATCAAAGAGCTCTCCAAACCCAAAGCCAGCAACATAGACCCCACGCACACACAACTCCTCTGCGACTCCCTCTCCAACCATTTCCACTGCAAAATCTTAGACATACACAACAGTTTCAAACCACACGCACCCGCCACACACACATCTGACTTGACCAGCAAAGACCCTCCACCCCCCCATCCCACTACTCACCTGGGCCCCTACCAACGATGAAGAAACTGAAAAAACAATGAATTCCATCCACTCAGGCTCCCCCTCGGACCCCTGCCCCCATCTCATTTACAACAAAGCCAGCCCAACCATCGCCCCCAAGCTTCGCAACATAATCAACAGCTCTTTCGACGACGCCACCTTCCCAGACCCCTGGATGCATGCAGAGGTCACCACACTCTTGAAAAAGCCCAAAGCTGACCCTGATGACCTCACCAACTACCGCCCAATTTCACTCCTCCCCTTCCCCGCCAAGGTTGCTGAGAAGCTAGTGAACATCCGCCTGTCCCACTTCCTAGAGGAAAGCAACACACTCAACACCTCCCAGTCTGGGTTCCGCAAGAACCATAGCACTGAGACCACCCTTATCGCATGTACTGACGACATCAGAACCGGAGTCGACAAGGGCGAGACCATCGCACTCATCCTTCTGGACCTGTCCGCTGCCTTTGACACTGTCTGCCATCAAACACTCCGCACACGCCTCCACAATGTAGGTATTCGACACAAGGCCCTAGACTGGCTCACCTCCTTTCTGAACGAAAGAACCCAGAAAGTCCACCTCCCTCCCTTCCACTCCACAGCCACCAAAACCATCTGCGGAGTCCCTCAAAGGTCCTCCCTTAGCCATACCCTTTTCAACATTTACATGACCCCGCTCGCCAACATCCTCCGACCACACAGAATCACCATCATATCCTACTCAGATGACACCCAGCTCATCATCTCCCTCACCCGAAACCCTACCACCACCAAAACCAACCTCCACGCTGCACTCCTTATCACGGCCATATGGATGACAGCAAATCCCCCCAAGCTCAACTCCAACAAAACCAAAATCATCATTTTCGGCCCCAACAAAACCATATGGGACAACTCGTGGTGGCCCACCACTGTAGGCCCCCCACCAACCGACGCAAACTGCGCACGTAACCTCGGCTCCCTCTCATGACCCAGCAAATCAACCCCATCACCTACTCCTGTTTCAACACACTCTGCATACTGCCCAAAACCTTCAAATGGATTCCCATAGAGATCAGAAAGACCATCACCCACGCACACATCAGCAGCAGGCTAGACTATGGGAACGCCCTCTACCCCGGCACCACACTCCAACCAAACTCCAGAGGATCCAGAACGCAGCCGCCAACCTCATCCTGGACCTCCCACGCCATGAACACATCTCGTCACACCTCAGATCCCTTCACTGGCTTCCGATCGACAAGAGGATCACCTTCAAAATCCTCATCCATGCACACAAATCCCTCCACAACACCGGACCAACCTACCTCAACGAAAGGGTGAACTTCCACACTCCCACTCGCCACCTCCGCTCCGCCGACCTCACACTTGCCACAGTCCCCTGCATCCAACGCGCCACCACCGGAGGCAGATCCTTCTCCTACATCGCCCCCAAGGCCTGGAACTTCCTCCCCGCCAACCTCCGCAAGACTCAGAACCTCCTGCTCTTCAGAAAAAACCTCAAGATGTGACTGTTCGAACAGTAACCCCCCTCCCCCCCTCCACCAGCGCCTTGAGACCCTCACGGGTGAGTAGCGCGCTCTATACATTTTTTGGATTGATTGATTGATTGATACACACATTCATACACCCATGCATCCATTCATTCATGCACACATCCGTACCACATTCACACTGACATGCAGACACGCATTCACTTATCCATTCTTACACGCATTCTCACACATGCATACACGCACGCAAACAACACTACACATACATTTGCATTCATGCACACACCCCCCCACACAACACCCCCTCTCCTGTTGGAAACCCAGCTTACCTGGATCCAGGGGGTCTTCCGGCAGGGGATGGGAGAGGGCGCTGCTACTGCCAGCAGCGCTTGCCAGCAGAACACCGCCAGGCTGTAATATTTGACATAGTATGGCTGGCGGCTGTCTACTGGTGTGGCGCTGCTGGTGGTACGAGTGCTGCCTTAACGCCATCCCTTCTTGTGACAGAAATCCGGCTGTGGTCATTATTTGGCGGCCGGCTGTTAGCTGCGGCGACGGTCTTTTGGTGGCCGTCGCCACAGCAGTAAGTGGCATTTACCACCAATGTTTTAATGAGGGCCATTGTGTTTTTTGAGTACTTTGAAGTCAGGTGATGTGTAATAGGGGACTTTTCCCTTCTTGCAGTGATTATGTTTATATATATATACATATATATATATATATATATATATATATATATATATATATATATATATATATATATATATATATATATATGTATATATATATATAGATATAGCTATATATATAAATATTGTTTATTATGAAAGGAGTGATATATTCTTATATATTGTGTGACAAAACGTGTTGGCTACATCAGAGGAATATGAAAGAAAACAAGTGTAAACTTTGACCAAGCATGGGCTTTATGATTGATGAAGCTCGGGAGTCTTTGTTGTTTTATTTCAACCTTTTGTGTCATTGAGGTATTTGGTGGCCATCTCATTCCTCTTGAAGCACCTGTTTACACTGTGAAGAATAGATAGTATTGTCCAACTTTGTATGTGGAGATGTGAACTTTGAACCACAGTGTAAATAGTATCATACATTTCTAAAAGTGTCATTTTCAAAATTGTAATTTAAAATCTAACTTTACCATTAAAGAGGAATAAAGAGGATTTTGAATTACAAAATTTCTCAGACATCAAACATGAAATGCTTACCTGTTCCTAATCAAAAGTTAGCATTTAATAAATTATAAGGTAACGCATTGTCACCATATGGGATGTGAAGGGGCTCATGGCAGTGAAAACTGAATTTAGGAGTTTTTCCCTGCCAGGCCATGTAAAATTTAAAATTACATGTCCAAACTTTCAATTACAATGCACTCTGATCTAAGTGCCACCTCGGACCTGCCTTAGGGATGACTTTATCCAATAAAATGGAGTTTAAGAATTGGGAAGTGAGGTATATTGCCAAGTCAAATTGGCAGCTTAAAATTCCATACAGGTTGCAATGGCAGGTCTGGGACATGTTTTAAGGGGCTACCTAATTGGGTGTACAATAGGTGCTGCAGGCCGACCATTAGTATTTAGTTTATAGGCCCTCTGTATGTGGCATACCAGTCTACAAGGGGAGTATAGGTAAATGAAATATGTCAATCAGGTGTAAGCCAGTGTTACCATCTTTAAGGGTGATAGAATAAGCACTTGAGCACTTGTTAGCAGTGGTAAAGTGCACAGAGCCCTATAGCCAACAAAAATGAATTCAGCAAAATCGAAGGGGTGAAGACAAAATATTTGGTGGGAAGACTACCCTAAAGCTGACAGGTCTAACACATACCAAAGCCAAAAGGATGTGGTTGGAATTAGACAGTTTTGATAACAATCGAAAATGTTTTTTAATGTATGAAATAAAGAAAACACTCACATAAGTAAATTTTCATGCCAGATCAGTGGTTTGCATAGAGGTTAAAAAATCTGAACAGACTAGACAATTTGAAAGAAATAATGCAAACAAAAGAGAAGAAATGAATGACCGTTTCTATATTCACAGTTGTTAGAAATCGGGTCTCTATTTGGCAGTGGTTTGCACCCTGTCCAAGTAGGGACCCTCACTCTAGTCAGGGTAAGGTACACAGCTAAGATAACCCCCTAGGTAGCTTGGCACAGTCAGGCTTATCTCAGAAGCAATGTGCAAAGTATTTGTACACACACAAAGTAAGACAGTCAAAAAGACATAAAAGTACTCTATACCAGTTTAGAAAAATTGTCAATATTTATCTGAGTAAAAGAAGACCAAAACAACAAACATCCAACATACACAAGCAAAGATTAAATCTCAGTACATACCTTAGAAACACAATAGCTCAAACTGGGACTATCACAACAGCTTGATGAAACTGTTTCCAGAAGACTGATGCCGCTTGCTAGGGAGTGCGGGCCAGTCACAGAGTTGCACGAACCCAATGTACAGTACCTTGGAAAATGAGGAAACAAAGAGTCAGGGAGGTCAGACGTTGCTGGAGCCAGTGCGGCATTGGTTCCTTACTACTACCAGGGAGGTGAGGCATTAGTTCCTTACTGTGAGGCAGGGGAGTTGAGGTTTCAGTTCCCTATAGTTGCAGGGGAGGTGATGCAGCGTCAGTGGAGAGTTCCTTATGATGCGGTAGAGTAGATGAATCCAGAAGGTCAAGATTCAAGGCGCCGACATCACCACAAGTGCTATGGCAGAGTTGGGTGTCCCAGAAGTCAGGGACACAGCACTCAGGACTCACTCTGTGGAGGGAATTTGTAGGTGCTGCAGTGGCGTCAGGCCTGGGGCATCAGTCGTGGCACTCAGCAGGGAGAGTTTGTGGTTTCCCCTGGAGGAGACCAAGAAATTAGCCAAAATACAGCTAAAATATGTGTTTTTTTTTAAAAAAAGGGAAAAAAGTGCTGCGGAGAAAGCATCTGTTTTTTCCCCTGCAAATGGCATCAACAAATGGTTTGCAGTGCTAAAATCACCATCTTCCCAGCTTTCAGGAACAGGCAGACCTGAATCCCAAATTTCTCAACACAGTTTTGTCATTTTACTGGGACATACCCCATTTTTACTATTTTTTGTGCTTCAGCCTCCTTTCAGTTATTGACATAGAAATGGGTATGAAACCAGTGCTGGATCCCGGACAGCTAAACATTTCTGAAAAGTATACACAATTCTGAACTCAGCAAGGGGTCATTTGTGTAGATCCTTCAAGGTTTTCCTACAGAAAATAACAGTTGAAATACAAAAATATTGAAATTGAGTTGAAAAACCATCCATTTCTGTTCACATTTTCTTCTGTAACGTTTTCCAGCTATGGCCGATTTTTGAAAGCAATATACTGTTACGTCTGTTGGACATTTCTGTTTGTGAGTATATATATGGCTTGTAGGTGCATCAAGAAGCCTAGGTACCAAGAGCAAATAAATGACCTGCACCCTGAAATGGGTTTTCATTGTATACCAGGTGTACAGCAATTCATTTGGTAAAATATAAAGAGAGAAAATAGGCATCAAGGAAACCTTTGCATTTCCAAAATGGGCACAAGAAAAAGAGTTTAGAAACAGTGGGTACTTGCACATCTCTGAATTTGGGGGTCCCCATACTAGTATGTAAATTACAGGGCATTTCTCAAAATGACTTCTTTCTTACACACAGCCTTACAATTAGAAGGAAAAACCGTAGAGAAAAACAATTGGCATTAATGTTTGTTCTTCTATTCTGTGTTTCTCCAAGTCTTCCAATAAAAATGGTACCTCACTTGTGTGGATAGGCCTAGTGCCCATGACAGGAAGCCCCACAAATGCAACATAGACACATCACATTTTTCCTTAGAAAAATGATGTGTTTTTTGTAAAGTGCCTAGCTGTGGATTTTGGGCTGTAGCTCAGCCGACACCTAGGGAAACCTACCAAACTTATACATTTATGGAAAGTAGACACCTTAGGGGAATCCAGAATGGGGTGACTTGTGGGGCTCTTACTGGGTTCTGTCACCCAGAATCCTATGCAAACCTCAAAACTGGGCTAAAAAAACACTTTCCTCACATGTCGGTGCTGCAAAGTTCTGGAATCTGAGGGGAGCCACACATTTTTTTCCACCCAGCATGCCCCCAAGTCTCCTGATTAAATTGGTACCTCACTTGTGTGGGTAGGCCTAATGCCCGCGTCAAGAATGGATCACACAACGGTCAATGTAAGTCCTTACATGAGGGCAACTGTTGACCCTAGGCTGATCCATTCCTGACTCAGGAGCAAGGTACAGGCACTCAAATGGGGTAGCGTTTTTATCAGGACAGGTGTGGATACACTGGGTGGTAGGAATTTTCTGGATCCCAGCATATTCCTGTAGTTTGCGTGACAGAAATGCAAGAAAACAATTTGTTTTTTCATCATTTCACCTTTGGAGGGTATTCTGAGTAAGACAACTTTGGGGAATCCACACAAGCCACACCTCCGTGGACTCCCCAGGATGTCTAGTTTCCAGAAATGTCTGGGTTTGGTATTTTTCCCCATAGGGCATTTAAGGCTTTGCTTGGGAGTATTAAGAAGGACGATTTAGGCCTGGGATTATGCCAGGTCGAACTGGCAGTTTAAAATTGCACACCCAGTCTGCATGGGCAGGCTTGGACACATGCTGTAGAGTGCTATATGAGTGGGTGGTGCAGTGATTGAGAAATCCAATTAGTAGCATTTAATTTACAGGCCCTGAAGACATGTAGGGCAGAATTTAAGAAAAGTGGTGCTGCATCCAATGCAGCGCCACTTTCCTTGCGCCCCTCCTACCGCCACCGTAGGGTAGGGTTAATAGCATCAAAAGTTTTTGACACTATTGAGGTACTGTGCAGGATTAGTGCCAACATTTTGGTGCTAGTCCTGCAGAGAACATAGGGCCAAATTGAAAACAATGGTATGTCTCCTTTTAACGCATGCTCTGTGCTGGTGTTAAAAATAGCCATCACAAATGGCACAGTGGAATCTCTCAGATTTCACTGCACCATTATTGCAGTCCCCCTAATGGGGAAACACCCACCTTGCCTTGCGCAAGCATAATATGGCGCAAGGGGTTACATTGCGCCACTATGTAAACATGGTGGGGCAAATTAGGCCTTGTTGGCCCATATTAGCGTAATAAAAAATTACGCCAAAGTGGTGCAAAGAGGTGCTAGGCCCTCTTAAACCTGGGCAGTAGAAACATATAACCAAGACGTAGAGTAGGTTAAAGTATGTCAATTGGGTATATGTCTATTTTACCATCATTATAAGGGAGAGCACAGGCACTTTACCACTGGTTAGCAGGAGTAAAAGGTGCAGAGTCCTAGGGCCAACAAAACAGGTTTAGAAAATGACAAACAATCCCTGTTGAGCCTGCAGGAGTGGCAAATTTCCAACAATCCCAACAATTGCATTGGAAAATACATAGTAAATTCTTATAAATGATTAATGTTTGCTGTACATGAAGGTCTTGGAAGTGGACAAGGAGTTAATTACTGAGGGAAACAATTGCTGGAAACATTTTCACACAGTACTGCAAAAATGATTCTTCCCCTTCATTGAGGTGCAGTAGCAATCAAAACAAAGCATGTTAAGATCTACTGAAATATTACTGACTATTGTGCAATAATGCTATTCCCACTTTTCAAATTAAATTTATGTTTTTTTAAAATGGTAAAAGCATCCAAATCCACCTGTGAAGTTCAGTATGCCAAATCATTAGATTTATTTTCTCTAGGTCCAATCTGTAAACATTTAAATTTAATTGGTTGGAACCTTGTCTTTGATCTGTAAACGTGCACAATGTACCACTATAACATCCTTATAGGAAATTGGAGCCCAAATTGCAGTGACTCGCTTTTCCTTCCATTCTGCGGTAGGCAAGGTCATTTATCATGGTCAATAGTATATGGATGTTCAAATTTTGAATCTGTAAATGTGCTTTGAAGGTGGTATGTATTATGTTTGTTGCTGATGCTGGGGCTGATTAATAACCACATTGGCTCTGAAGATGACTTTCTTAGGGACTCGTCAGCATTTCCATTGGGTCTTTCAGACTCAGATGGAGCCTGATTTGAGCCCACCAGCCTTCTTTCCCATCAGGAGTCCAGAGGTTCTAACTACTGCTCCCAGCAATTTATAGATCCAAACAATTGCCTGACCAGGTGATACTGTAAAGGCTTTGAACTTTGTACCAGATACCATGATTGTTGCATCTCCAAAGTTTTTTTCTTTCCCAGAAGAAAACTCCTTAAGTGGGATTTTTCAGTTGAAAAACAAAATACTAGTGGCCATATATTGCAGGGGTATTCTCCCTGCACATGGGTGTCATTAGGTAATATACCTGCCCAGAACTGCCATGCCTCTTATGAGGGATGTAAGGTTTGGTGTTGATGCTGTAAATTACAGGCTTTACGTAATACGGTTTTTGCCTTGTGCTGATGTCACAACACTACAGCGCTTCTGGAAGTTGCTGCTGGAGCTGATGAGTCTAGCCACCGCCACTCTTCTGCTCCCCCCCTAAGAGCCCCAAGTGCCTCCTTGCCTGTCTTTTGCCCTTTCACCGTGGCATCTGACCACCCAACTGACTGAATACTCTCTGGACTCAGGGCACAGATACGCCCTGAGTGCAGAGAATACACTCCTAGTGTAGAGAGTATACTCCGGGTGCGGTGGGTACACTCCTCGTGTGTAGAGTACACTCTGGGTGTGGATAGCACACTCCAAGAGCGGAGGGTACACTCCGTACCAATAGTGAAATCTCCACACTGAGTGTGGACATAAAGATACTACTTATTAATGCCCTTTGTGAATATCGAAAGTGAATCAGGTCCATCGAACTGTGCAGCCCACTGTAGAGGTTCAGTCTGCTGCACGAGTGATCTGACACCTGAGACTCCAACAACAATAATATTAACATCTGCCCCAGTAGAGACTTGGAAGCCAGGACAATCTCTTGTGCTGGGGAATTTCTAAGACCATAATATTACATTACCATTTGATTTTATACTGCAGCGCTGAAAGATCCAGCAACTCAGTAACAAGTTTTGTTATGAATACTGTTGCTGCTCAACTTCAAGCTTGAAAAACAAGTTTAGAATCAAGCAACAACTGTTTTTAACACAAGAGCTCTAGGCGAGCAGCCCTTTCAGCAATTCTGCCCTTGCACAAAGTATAAAATATTATAAAACAGTACAAAAATATTGCCCTGCAAGGTAGAGCGTGGGCATAGCATCATGAGATTTGGCAGAGTAAGGCATCAGAGCCCTCCAGTGCCCAGCAAAAGGAAAAGGAGTCATCAGCTTGGAGCAGGTACTAACAAACAAAGTCACACACAGGGAAGGCCCTAATTGTTCCTGCCTCCTCAGAGGCAGTGTTAGAAGCTGCTGCAACAACTTACTGAGAGACGCCAGCACAGTGCTGTATTCAAGCAATGAGGGCTTTGATGGGCTTCTGTTGCCACTAAAACCAATGATTCTCACTCACACAAAGGAGAGTAGGGAAGGTCAGGGATCCATTCTGGGACAAATATAAAGGAGTCTGGGACAACATTGGCACCTGCAGATATTATTGAACACATAGGAATGACAGGACCAGCAGGGAGAACTGCCAGGGGGTCATGTCCAAACATCAATCAGGCCCTGGTTCGGATGATGTGGATCCATGGCACAGAGAGACAAGCAAATTCAAGCGAGGCCAAGCGGATGATCCAGAAACATAGGGTCAGGGAGATCTACCTACTGGGGATCCTCCAGTGGGAGATTTGGAACTGAGAATGACAGTAACAGATGAAGCCTCGGCTCCTCCTCCAGGAATGTCACCAAGTTGGCAACTCACAAAGTGACTCATCTGGAATCAGATAAAAATGAAAGGAAAAATCCAATGAAAGGAGAAATCTCCAGCTGCTGAAGCAAAGCTCCTCAGTTCTCCCGTCCACCTTAGCAGCCCAATTGAAGAACCCTTCCCCATTACCAAAGAAACACCATAGGAAATGGCGCCACCTAACACCCCAGCTGTGTTCTTCCTATTTGTCTCAATAATGTTTCACTCAAGCGTAAGGCTGTCTCACAGGACCAAGGCCCACAGGACCAAGATTGTGACACGTCTTATCCTACAACCCAAGAATGGGAGGACCTATTAGCCTAGTAACCTCCTATACGCCCAATCCTCAATCGAGGAAAATAGCCAATCCGCTAAAAGTGAGTTAAAACAGGAGAAGCAATGGTCAACACTAATGAACACCATGCAGCTCTCAGTAAAAACCCTGCAGTATCCATCAGAATAGACAGATTTACAACTCTCGCTCCTAAACTCCCTAGCCGTCTATATCTTGAATATCGATCATACACTTGGTGACCTAAATACCCTTAACAAGGGGGTAAAAAGTGAAACAGACTCTGCAACCAACCAGCTCTTGTGCCCCAGTTGTGGAAAAACTGCTAACCCTGCCTTCAATGCTGGGAGACCTTCTGGCCGACATAGAGCAAACAACTAAACCTCCAACTACGTCTGCTCAAACTGCCCTTTTCCTGGGGAGGACAGCACTTGCCCTAGACACTGACTCAATAAGACAGGAAGCTCAAGTTGCAACTACAATCACAGATAATAGTGAAAAGTGAGGCAATACCTTACAGATTACCATAGGACTCAAGGCGGCAGCGGCTCACAGACAGCAGGTCTCCACTTGGGGGGAACAGACACTAACAGACATGGTACAACTACTCTCAAATGAAGGCATCACACTGAGCAAAGGCCCTCAGCTGTAACACAAACAATAGAGGAAGGACAGAAAATAGAAGATTGATATCTCAGCTTACCTTCAAGTGGGCTCTACAACCCAAACAACCAGTAATCACCATCATTAATCCCCCAACAAATAGCTGCATGTCCTCATAGCGCATGCAGGTGCGCTGCTCTGGACACAAGCATGGTGAGAACCTCTGTGGAACAGGCCAACTTCATGATATGGGGACACCAAACTCTAAAAACTCTGACATGGTAAGACCCGGGGACTCCTCCTCCCATTCTATCAAGCAGTGAAACCGACATAGTCAATCACCCCACTCTAGGGAGGCATCAGGCCCAAGGGAGGTATGTGGCTCAACTGCTGGCAGTTCTATGCAGAGTCCTACAGCCGAACCAACTTGTGAGCAAAAAGGAAAGGACAGATTACAGAGCACTTCAACACTAATAATTGAAGAATATCAAGTAAAACAATCTATTAAAATGGACACTAAGGCTCCTTTGACACTGCCACCGACAGACATCATGCAATCGGAAGCTCAAAGGTCTGCATAAATCAGCCTGTGACAGTGATTCCTTCACAACTAAGCTGGATTCACCTACAAGCAAGTACAATCATACAGCCACAGGTACAGGTGGAAGTCAGCATGACTCTATTCCTGTTGGAATACAAGTCCAAAGGCCTAGGGGACATTCTAAATAGGTGGAACATACTATGATTACTAACAGCAATCAATGGTTTAGAGGACTTAAAATCATCTGAAATGCAATCCATAGAATTCATCGGGTCAGCAATTATTCAGGTATTGACGCAACAAAGGCTACCTGTACGTCCATGGACATTGTGAGGAGGGTCCTGAAGGCATTAGGGAATTCAGCTACTGCCTTGTCATAATGTGGGCTACCCCAAGCCACTGCTTGAGAGTGTCAAATAAATCCAGGGTCCTTCTCCGAGAACAACATGAAGAATCCCTACTCTGCACTTAAAGCTGCCCAGGGAGTATCTCTTACAGCTGCATCACAACTGGCAGAAGTTGCGGTAATATCAGACTGGGCCTGGCCAGCCAGCACCATAAATGGCCTGCAACAGACCAAGTGAAACCAGACATCATGCACAAGCCTCGAAAAGTATACTAAGCCTAGGCTCATGGAACATTAATGGATTGAGAATCAAAACTTCAGAATTTCAGTTGCTAATATATTTCCAATCATTTGACCTCATTACTTTGCAGAAGACCTGGCTGGACCGACATTCCACCTACATGGCTTTATGGTTTATCATCTTTCCACCTGTAAAGGCTCAAGGCTCAAGACTTTGCCATCTACATGGAGGTCTTGCAATATATTCTTCAATCGCAAGCAACAGCAAGGTCAAGGAGTTGCACCTCCAGTCAACCACAACAAGTGCACTACAAGCCATTAGAGTAACAGTCAAATGTGAAAGCTAAGATAGTAATAATAAATGTATGCCTGCATCCAAGACACCAGGCAGAGGGATCCACCTTGCTAATACGCGAGGTAGCAAGGCTGTTTGAAAAGGACCCCCACACCTGCCTTCATTATCACAGGAGATTTTAACATGCTCCCGCTAGGGTCTAACAATGATGATGAGTTTTTGGCAAATCAATCTCTTTAATGGAATGTCCTCCTCTGGTAAACAATCAAAGGGGAAAGCAAAACAAGCCTCCAAAGCAGCTATTGAGGGATCTTGAACTTTTCAGCTTCAGAGCACCTCCCCAGCTCCTCTGGCTGCTGCCTCTGCCTTGCCTGGGAACAAACTAAGAGCCTGCCTGGCTCTCAGTTCGATGCCCTCCTGCATCCACAGGCTCCTGCCTGCGCCTCATTCCTGCTGATCTAGTGGCCATCCCAGGTAAGTATCTATGTCTCTGCTCTCTCCTTTGCTCCCGTTTCTTTAATTCTGCCTTTTCTTTTACTTGTTTTTTACTTTTTGGCTTTTCCTTCTTTTTCTGTCATTTCCGTGACCCTCTCCCTCCCGTGTTGCTCCGGCCCGTGCTGCCCCACTCCCCTCCCTGTGAAGCGCCTTTCCTGCCCTCCCGCCTCCCAGCTGACTGGACCCCTTGCCCCCTCACCCCCTCCCCTACTTAATGGCAGCTGCATGCAGTGGGCGCCCCACTGGCGCACCAAAGGTGCACCAAATGCAAGCCCGTCTGCGGCGTTTGCGTCCAGACCATACCTAGCACCAGGAACCCTGAATCTCCATCAAGCCATCCCTTGGCCAGCATCCATTATGATGCAGTGCCCGTCCACCACCTTAACACTGGATGTCTAAGGGACTGCTGCACCATATCCCCCCAAGGACACCCACTGACCTTTTTTGTGCAGAAACTGCAACTTCAGAGCTGGCCACAGCAAGCAGAAGGCACTCCTCACACCTTTAAAGACCAACACCCACCACAACCCCATCAACTGCCCTCTCCTGAACATCCGCTCCCTCCACAAGCACGCCACCGAACTCTGGGATTTGATTGACTCCGCCCGTCTGGGCATCAGCTTCCTTTCTGAGGCCTGGACCAACCCCACCTCGGGACTGGACATTGCCATCCCGGACAGATACAGCATCCACCCGGGTGGAGGACTCGCCATCATACATAAGTCCTCACTACGTATCAAGGGCAATTCAGAAGAACAGTGCACCACCATGGAACACCTTCACTTCCTGGTCCACACCGATCACAACTCCTCCATCTGCGGGACCCTGGTCTACAGACCACCCGGCCCCCGACCCAGCTTTCATCGACAACATTATTGACATTGCCACCCTCCAGTCCCTGGTTTCGGATGACTACCTCCTCCTTGGTGACCTGAACTTCCATCTCGAGGACTGCAACAATCCAAATGCCACCGCTCTACTCGACACCCTTGCCACAGTCGGCCTCAGACAGCTGATCACGGTGCCCATGCACATCACAGGACACACATTGGACCCCATCCTCACCTCAAGCAACCGGATTATCATCGAGACCATGCCCACCCCAGACTGGACCGACCACCGCTGCCTACACTTCACCATCACTGCACCCAGTAGCCACATCCACACCCCCAGGACCCACCACAGGAAATGGAATGAAATAACCAACAAGCAACTCACAACAGCTCTCGCCAAATCCCTCCCACCTCCCTCCGATGACACCAACACCACAGTGTGCAATCTCAATACATGGATCACCGAATGTGCCGATACTCTAGCCCCCGCCGTCTGACATCGGCCAAGTACATACCAAAGAAAGCCAGCTGGTTCACCGCCAACCTCCAAGAATCCAAACGCACCCGCAGGCGCCTAGAGAGAAAATGGAGGACTAGCCAAATCAGCGAGGACCTCGCCTGCCTCAGAGCATCAACCGCCATCTACCGCCGACACATCAAGAACACACTCCAGGAACGCATTAACTCCTCCACACACAACACAAATAAACTTTTCTCAGTCATGAATGAGTTTACAAATCCCTCCTCCGAAGCCACCAGCATCCCCGTAGCAAGGCAACTGGGACAAACTTGCCATCTTCTTCCACTGCAAGATCCAAGACATCTACAACAGCTTCCTCCTGGAAAACCAACCCAGCACCAGAATCCAAGACTGACCTACCTCCTCACAACCCACCCAGACCATCCACAGCTGGTCCATTCTCACCACGGAGGAAACAGAAAGCATCATGAAAAGCACCCACTCCGGAGCCCCAATGGACCCTCTCCTGCACCACATCTATGTCAGAGCCAGCACATCTATCGCCCGAGCTTCGGAACACAATAAACCGCTCCATCAACACTGGTACCTTCCCCGAGGACTGGAAACATGCCAAAGTATGCCCCCTCCTGAAGAAACCCTCAGCAACCCATCAGGACCAAAGAACTTCTGGCCCATCTTGCTGCTACCCTACTTGGCCAATGTACCTGAGAAGACCATCAACACACAACTTCGAAATTTCATTGAGGTCAACAACTCTCTGGAAAGCTCCCAGTCCGGGTTCCGCAGCAACGGCAGAACAGACAGCAGCTACCGATGACATCCGATCACTTCTAGACTGTGGCCACACCGCAGCGTTCATACTACTCGACCTTGCAGCGGCCTTTGACACGGCCTCCCACAGCGCACCATGCACCAGACTCCACGACATAGGAATCCACGGAACAGCTCTGAAATGAATCCTCTCCTTCCTCTCCAGAAGGACTCAGAGGGTCAGGCTCCCTCTCTACATATCTAAACCACAGGAGTCAGTTGCGGAGTTCCCCGAGGACCCTCTCTGAGTCCAACTCTTTTCAGCCTATACATGACCCCATTTGCAGCCATCGTCAGAAGCCACGGAATGAACATCATGTCATATGCAGATGACACACAACTCATCATTTCCCTCACAGAAGACCCAGGCATGTCCAAAAGGAATTTCCACCTAGATGAGAGAAAGCTGACTCAAGCTCAACTCTGACAAGACAGAGCTCATCATATTCGAAAATGCCACCTCACCAAAGGTCGACTCCTGGTGGATGACATCTCTCAGCACCCCGCCTTCACTGACTGAGCATGCCCGCAACCTAGGCATCATCCTCGACTCCTACCATACTTTGACCCGACAGGTAAACTCAGTCACCTCCTCCTACTGGCACACCCTCTGCCAACTCCAGAAATTTTTCAAATGCATCCCAGCAGACTCCGCCAACTCCAGAAATTTTTCAAATGCATCCCAGCAGACTGCAGCAGGACAGTCACCCACGCCTTAGTTACCAACAAGCTTGACTCTCTCTATGCCAGCACCACAACGAGAAACATCAAAAAGCTGCAACTCATTCAGAATGCCACCACCAGACTTGTCCTAAACCTCCCATGCCAAGAACATATCTCCCAGCCCCTGCGGACCCTCCACTGGCTCTGATAGAAAAACTAATCACCTTCAAGCTACTCACCCACACGTACAAATCCATACACAATGTCAGACCGGCATACCTGAACCACTGCTTCTCCTTCCACACCTCCACCAGATCCCACCGCTCTGCTCAACTGGCTCTGGCCACTATCCCTCGCATTGAAATAACCACTGCCGGAGGACAATCTTTCACCTACATCACAGCAAAGAGCTGGGACAACCTGCCCCTAGACCTCAGAAAAAGCCCATCGCTCTCCATCTTCAGGAAGAACCCCAAGACATGGCTCTTTGGATGAAGCTCCACCCTTACAACTCCACCAGTGCCTTGAGACCGTCACGGGTGAGTAGCCATGCTTAACAAAAACTGATCGATTGATTGAGGGCCCTGAATGGACGTTTCTGAGAGGACTGTTACCTGGCAGCAGCATTTTATTCTGATACAACAATAGATTATACCTTTGCAACTATTTCAATATTTCAAACAATTGCTGCTTTCCATATAGGAGAAAAATATAATAGTGACCACCTTCCCCAATAAATCACCTTTAAATCATGTGCTTTAACAGTTGTCCAACCAGCAGAAGCCATAGGGTCTATTTATATAGTGAACAACAAAAGAATCAAATGCGAAGCCCGATCACTTTAAACTATTTTGGAATCGGTGAAGAAACTGATGAAAGAACAAGAAGTAGCAAGAATGGATTCAGTAGCCATATGGGAGCGCTTTACAAAGGTTTAGGAGAAGTACCCATCCCCATTACCTAGAAAATAGGGGATGCCTGCTGTCTCCTTAGCTGGTTGTAGAGACAGGGCAGAGGTCAGCAGTGAAATGGTGTACAGCGTGGATGGGTATCCTGGCCAGAATGACCTCCCTGTTTTTCCTAGACCTGTACAGTGATTTTACAAGAAAATGTTTCTTTTCTGTGAAAAAGGCTTTATGTGGGCATGTGCCTAAAGCCCTCATTACAACCCTGGCACTCAGTGTTAAAGCGGCGGTAATCCCGCCATCAGGCCGGCGGTAAAAAAAAAATGGGATCACAACCACAGACAGCCACTTTAACACACCGACCACCACGGCGGTAGCAACAAACACTGCGGCGGTAACCGCCAACAGCCAGGCGGAAGACAATGTACCGCCCACCCCATTACAACACCATCAAAAGCACGGCAGAAACAGTGTTTGGAAGGGAAACCACTCACCTCTCGACCCTCAACAAAGAACCAGGATGCCAAGAAGCCCAAGTTACAGGTCCTGCCCATGATGGTCTACCTCTTTATACACGAGGAATATCAAAGGTGGCGGCGACGACCACGGTGAGTACTGCACCTAGCACACAGGGGAGCAGTGAGGAAAAAGAGAGTGACACACACACGCAACACACAACACCTCCACCCCCACCCTCACCCTCACCCTCACCCACAACACCATACACACAAACACATGCAACAACAGTACATTTACACCCCGTTACCCCATGGAAGAACGCAAGGACAAAATTAATTGAGTGAAATAAGTGATATTTTAGAAATAGGCAGATATAGGTAACAAATAGAAAAACAGTATATATAAATATCTAGAAGGCCGTACATTGTCCTTTGCAAATGTCTGTGGCCCACTAGGCCAAAAATCATGGGCAAAGCCCACACTTGACTACTGCCTCAATACGGAGAGAACACTGCAGGGGCATCAGCTCAAAAACACACAGGCACCTCAGGGGGACGGGGAAGAGGGGGGCACCTCAGCCGTAAGATGCACTGCTTGGAGTGCAAGCCCACAGTCTCTTGAGTGGATGGCTTCTCCACTGGTTCTGGAGGGGCTCTGTGCCCAGTGTGCTTCATCCTGCCAAGGATAGGGTGAGTGGATGCATTTCTCCACTGGTTCTGGGGTGGGCTTTGTGCCCAGTGTGCTTCATCCTGCCAAGGATAGGGTGAGTGGATGCATTTCTCCACTGGCTCTGGAGGGGGCTTTGTGCCCAGTGATTCAGCACTTGGGGTTTGGCAGTTCACATTCCCTCACCTGGGTGTCTGAGGCATGAGATTTGCATGGACGAGGTAGCATGATACTCCATGGAGGCTGCAAACTGGTGGTGGTGCCGGTGCTGGAATCAGTACTTCCAGTAGTGATGGGAGGCTCCAGGCCGTCTCCTGCAGCCTCGGGCGGACATACACTGGGGCTGCTGCTGCTGGTACTGGTCAGCGGTGCAGGTGGTGGTGCTTGCAGAAGGGATGCTGGTGGTGCTGGCCATGGTGCAGGTGTCAGTGCTACCAGTGGTGGATGGAGGCACCAGCCCGTCTCCTGCAGCCTCTGACGGCTGCCCACTGAGGATGCTGCTGCTGCCACTAGTGGTGGCAGCGGCGAGGCAGGTGGCGGTACAGGTGGCGGTGCTTGCAGCAGTGCTGGCTGCGGTGCTGGCTGTGGTACAGGTGGCTGGGCTGCCGGTTCTGATGGTGGGCACCAGGCCCTCACCTGGATCCTCTGAGGGCTGAAGTGCCTTGCCTTGGCTTTTTTGACCCTTCCTCACCTTGGCAGATGCTGCTGGGACCTTGGCTCTGACAGCTGGAGTTTTGGAGGAGGCCTTGCTGGGTGGGTCATGCTCCTAGCTGCATGCTGTCCCCTTCTTCACCTTGGCGGGTGGTGGAATCGTTTGGTTCTTTGCAGGGGTCAGTGGCACACTGGCTGGCCTGACGGGTGCCCCTTTGATCCTCTGGGAGTTGCATGTTCCACAGTGGACGCTGACTTGGTGGCTGAGGTGATGGCCTGGGATCTGGACACCCTGGCCTGAGGGGAAGGACCAGGGGGGGAGGGGTAGAGAACAGGTCAATGTTTGCCAGGAAAAGGTTTTTAGACACACTGGGACAGGAAGATGGAGAGGCTTTGGGAGTGGAGGAAGAGGGAGTGGTTGTAGGAGGTGTCTGTCTGCTGACTTTGGATGAAGGTGCGTGGGCTGGATGCTGTTGTGAGGTGAATGGCTGTTACGTGGGTAGGTGCCTGCGTTTGTGTACTTTGGGAGGAGGGGTCACAGACACACTGGGAGAGGACACAGGGGACGTGTGCATGGTTGTGGGGGTGGTGACTGCTAGTGTGGGGCGTGTTGTGATGGGCGTGCTGGTGATGGAGCTAGTGGATGAAGATGGAGTGCATTCAGGTGTGAGTGTAGACGCTACTGGGTGGGAGGTGAACGATGAGGAGGAGGGGGACACAGTGGAGGCAGTGGATTTTGGTGTGTTTGCATGGGTATGGTGCTTGTGTGAGTGCCTGTGAGATGAAGTGTGGTGCTTATGTTTGCCTGAGCCACTTTTGTGTGTTGATTTGGGTGAATGCTGGTCTGACGCTGTGCTTGGGATAGGCGGAGGCTGAGGGGATTGGGTCTTGGTAGAGGAAGTTGGAGGGGGGAGGCTAGACACAGGGACAAGGGCTGCCATCAGTGCTGAAGCCAGAGCCTGAAATGCTCTCTGTTGGGCTGCCATGCCAGAGTGAATGCCCTCCAGGTATGCATTTGTTTATTGCAAATGCCCTGCTACACCCTGGATGGCTTTCAGTATGGTTAACTGCCCAACAGAGAGGGATCTCAGGAGGTCAATAGCCTACTCACTGAGGGCAGCAGGGCTGACTGGGGCAGGGCCTGAGGTGCCTGGTGCGAAGGAGATGCCCACCCTCCTGGGTGAGCGGGCATGGGAAACATGCTGAGGGGCTGCTGCAAGGGCGGTGCTGGTAGGGGGGGTGGCTGCTGTACCTGTTGTTGGGGTGGGCACAGAGGTGTCCACCACCGCCAGGGAGCTTCCATCAGAGGAGGAGTCGCTGTCTGTGGTCTCCCCTCTTGTCCCCATCGTGGTGCTCCCCACACCCTCCATTCCACTGGTGCCCGCACCCTCGGTGGATTCGGCCTCCAGGCCCATGTGGGATGCAGTTCCCTCTGTTGCCGGTGCCTCTACTCCTCCGCCAGATGATGCTAATGCACACAAGGACAGGGTGACAAAATAAAAATGGGGGGAGACAGAGGACACACTTGGTCAATGCCAGCAACACCACTACCGTTGGCATACAAAACACACAGGGAGCAGTCCTATGCACTAGGCCATGCCCAACCATTTACTAAGACAGTCACCAGCTCAAGGGGTACAATGCCTAACACCAGCATCTGCACACCAGAAACCCACAGGACCCTGCCCAGTAGTAGATGGCCACTTACACTATTGGGGTAGGAGTGCTCCAGAGCCTGCCCAACAAGGGACCTACCCTGCCTTGTTCGCCCTGGCCTAGGGGCACCCACAGCCCACATCCCCCACCCAGGTACCTCCTAACATGCACAAAGTCAGCTTTCAGAATCTGTACTCACCCCCTTGTGGCTGCTGTGATGCCCTCAAGTGCCCATCCAACTCTGGATAGGCCACCACCAGGATGCGGAACATCATGGGGGTCATGGTGCGACGGACACCCCTTCCTCTTTGGGAGGCCAGCCCCAGCTGGGCCTCTGCGGTCGTCTTTGCCCAGCGGTGCAGGTCCTCCCATCTCTTGCGGTAGTGGGTGCTCCACCTGTCAAAGACCCCCAGGGTCTGCACCTCCTTTGCGATGGCATGCCAAATACCCTTTTTCTGGAGGGTGCTGACCTGGAGGGAAAAGACAGCAGAAAAGGGAATTATTCACCCTCTTGACCATCAGACTCATTGCCCCCAAGTTCCCACCCATCCCTTGATGCACATATAGTGACCACCTTACATGCTGCACTCTGGCCAGGACACCTCAGCACCCCCCAACATGTGGCTTACATCCACAGCACTCCATACATTCACACCCCATGCTTCATGCTCACAGTGTACTCACCTGTTTGTCTGGAGGACCGTAGATTAATGTGTACTGGGGTAGGATCCCATCCACCAGTTTCTCCAACTCCTCCGCAGTGAAGGCAGGGGCCCTTTCCCCAGACACATGAGCCATTGTCGCTTCCAGACACAGGTCACAGCAGCACTTGCAGTGTAGGTCCTCTCTTGAAGGTCAGGTAGGAAGTGAGTGAACAGATAGAAAATAGCGGTCACGTCCGTGGCAGTGCGTACCATCACCGCCGGCGTACAACGCCATTGGCTCCTGGAACCCATAGGGCCCAATGATAACCAATGTGAAGTTGTGCCGCGGTCATCGACCGCCTACTGCAACGGCGCACAACACCAGCACAATTACCTCATTTCCATTTATCCCTCCTCACAGGTCAGGCAGCTGCCATTTCAGGGGGGCACAGGGCATGGCACCTAACTGCGTCACAGCGGACATTGGCACTTCAACTGACTCTCGAGTTCACATACTGTTTCTGTGAAGTAAATAAATCAACATTAGAGCAGTAGATGTGGGAATATGATCCTCTGCTCACCGTTCTCTTCCATAGGCTTCAACCGCTGAGGCACAATATGAGATGGCGGCATCCTCCGGTGTACAGACCCCTGGTGGACCTTGCGACGATGGAGGACAGACACATTATCATTACCTACAGACTTGATCGTGCCACAATTCAAGAACTGTGTGCCCAATTGGAGCCAGACCTGATGTCAGGTATCCGCCAGCCCACAGGAATCCCCCCTCTAGTGCATGTCCTGTCAGTGCTCCATTTCCTGGCAAGTGGTTCCTTCCAAACAACAGTGGTCATGGCATCAGGGATGTCTCAGCCAATGTTCTCTAACCTGTTGACCAGAATGTTCTCTGCCCTGTTGAAACACATGCACAGCTTCATCGTGTTCCCCAAGGTGGAGGATTTGGCCACAGTGAAGGCTGACTTTTATGCCCTGGGACATATCCCCAACATCATTGGTGCCATTGATGGCACACATGTGGCATTTGTCCCCCTCCCCGGAGAAATGAACAGGTTTACAGGAATAGAAAAAGCTATCACTCGATGAATGTGCAGATGGTGTGTTTAGCGGATCAGTACATCTCCCATGTAACTGCCAAATATCCTGGCTCTGTGCATGACACCTTTATATTGAGGAATAGCAGCATCCCATATGTGATGGGCCAACTCCAGAGGCACCAGGTGTGACTAATAGGTGAGCCAAAGGTCCCCACCCAGTATATGTTAGTGTCTGGGTATGGGGTTGTCCCTAAGGGTTAGTGTGTATCTAACAGTTGTCCCTCAATGTTTGCAGGTGACTCTGGTTACCCCAACCTCTCATGGCTACCGACCCCAGTGAGGAATGCCAGGACAAGGGCAGAGGAACATAACAATGAGGCACATGGGCGTACAAGGAGGATTATTGAAAGGACCTTTGGCCTCCTGAAGGCCAGGTTCTGGTTCCTCCATCTGACAGGTGGATCCCTGTACTACTCACCCAAGAAGGTGTGCCAGATCATCGTTGCATGTGGCACAATCTGACCCTGAGACGCCAGGTGCCTTTTCTGCAGGAGGGTGTGCCTAGAGATGGTCTTGTGGCAGCAGTGGAGTCTGTGGACAGTGAGGAAGAGAAGGCAGAGGAAGAAGATGTGGACAACAGAACAAATGTAATACAGCAGTACTTCCAGTGACACACAGGTAAGACACTGTGACTCCACTTTACATTTCAGTGATCTGTTTGACATTGTACAAGGCGGCCTCTTTCCCTATGCCTATGGCCACTGACTGTTCTCTTTGGAATCTCTATTTTCAGATCTCAGTGCCCCAATCTGGCTCCTGCTATGTGTACTGCTGCCCACCAAAGGTCATCCTAAAGTATATTTCAATGTACATTTGCATTGCAATGCTTTGATAATGTTGTACTAATACATTTGTGAATCATTAGACTGACTCCACATTGGTATTTGTTCCAAGGGTGTTTATTTAGGAGCTCATAAGTATAGGGGTATGTGCAAGGGGCTGGGGTGATGGTGGAGGAAAGTCCAGGGTAGAGTCCAGTCTCTTGGTATCACAGGTGCATTGTCCAATAGGGGAATAGGAATGGGAGTAATGGCAGTTCAAGGTGGACAGGGTAACAGAGTGGGACACAAGGGTGACAATCAGGAGAGTCCTATTTCCTGGTGGAGGTCTTGGCAAGGTTCTCTGGCTTCTGCTTGGATCGCAGGGAACATTTGCGGGGTGGCTCTCCTTCTGCAGGGGGTGGGGTGCTGTTGGCCTGTTGTTCCAGTGGCGGGGCCTCCTGTCCACTAGCGCCGGTGGAGGTGGAAGGCTGTTCCTCGGTTTGGCTAGTGTCAGGTGCCCGTTGTTGTGCCACTGCCTCCCTCATGGTCTTGCCCATGTTAGCCAGCACCCCTGTAATGGTGACCAGGATGGTGTATATTTTTGTTAGGGCATCCCTGATCTCCAGGTACTGTCCCTCCTGCAGCCACTGGGTCTCCTGCAACTTGGCCAGTATCTGGCCCATCGTCTCGTGGGAATGGTGGTATGCTCTCTGGATGTTGGAGAGTGCCTCATGGAGAGTCGATTCCCTTGGCCTGTCCTCCCCGTCGGACGTCAGTCCTCCCAGCATCCCTGTTGTCCTGTGCCTCTGTCCCCTGAACCGTGTGCCCACTTCCACTGACCCCAGGTCCCTCATCGTCCTGTGTTTGTGGGGTTGCCTGGGGTCCCTGTAGTGGTGGACACACTGCTGATTGACGTGTCCTGGGGACAGTGGCATGGGGTGTAGGAAAGTACCATTTTGCCTGGCATGTTACCCCCATTTTTACTGTTTGTTTTTGCCTGTGTCACTGCGATCCTGCGAGCCAGGACCCCAGTGCTCATAAAGTGTGCCCTGTATGTGTTCCCGGTGTAGTGCCTAACTGTATCACTGAGGCTCTGCTAACCAGAACCTCAGTGTTTATGCTCTCTCTGCTTTTAAAATTGTCACTGCAGGCTAGTGACCCATTTTACCAATTCTGATTGGCACACTGGAACACTCTTATAATTCCCTGGTATATGGTACCTAGGTATCCAGGGTATTGGGGTTCCAGGAGATCCCTATGGGCTGCGGCATTTCTTTTGCCACCCATAGGGGGCTCAGACAATTCTTACACAGGACGGCCACTGCAGCCTGAGTGAAATAACGTCCACGTTATTTCACAGCCATTTTACACTGCACTTAAGTAACTTATAAGTCACCTATATGTCTAACCCTCACTTAGTGAAGGTTAGGTGCAAAGTTACTTAGTGTGAGGGCACCCTGGCACTAGCCAAGGTGCCCCCACATTGTCCAGGGCAATTTCCCCGGACTTTGTGGGTGCGGGAACATCATTACACGCGCGCAATACAAATAGGTCAATACCTATATGTAGCGTCACCATGGTAACTCCAACCATGGCCATGTAACATGTCTAGGATCGTGGAATTGTCACCCCAATACCATCATGGTATTGGGGGGACAATTCCATGCATCCCCGGGTCTCCAGCATAGAGCCCGGGTAATGCCAAACTAACTTTCCGGGGTTTTCTCTGAAGCTACTGCTGCTGCCAACCCTCAGACAGGTTTCTGCCCCCTGGGGCCTGGGCAGCCCAGTCCCAGGAAGGCAGCACAAAGGATTTCCTCTGAGAGAGGGGGTTCACCCTCTCCCTTTGGAAATAGGTGTGAAGGGCCTGGGAGGAGTATCCTCCCCTGGCCTCTGGAAATGCTTTGAAGGGCACAGATGGTGCCCTTCTTGCATAAGCCAGTCTACACCGGTTAAGGGATCCCCCCAGCCCTGCTCTGGCACGAAAGTGGACAAAGGAAAGGGGAGCGACCAGTCCCCTGACCAGCACCTCCCAGGGGAGGTGCCCAGATCTCCTCCAATGTGTCCCAGACCTCTGCCATCTTGGATGCAGAGGTGTGAGGGCACAATGGACAGCTCTGAGTGGCCTGTGCCAGCAGGTGACGTCAGAGACCCCTCCTGATATGTGCTTACCTTTCTCTGTAGCCAATCCTCCTCTGAGGGCTATTTAGGGTCTCTCCTGTGGGTATCTCAGTTGATGACGAATGCAAGAGCTCACCAGAGTTCCTCTGCACTTCCCTCTTCGACTTCTGCCACGGATCGACCGCTGACGCAAGACGCCTGCAAAACCGCAACGAAGTAGCAAGAAGACTACCAGCAACATTGTAGCGCCTCATCCTGCCGGCTTTCTCAACTGTTCCCTGGTGGTGCATGCTCTGAGGGCTGTCTGCCTTCACCCTGCACTGGAAGCCAAGAAGAAATCTACCGTTGGTAGACGGAATCTTCCCCTGCCAACGCAGGCACCAAACGTCTGGATCACCAGTCCGCTGGGTCCCCTCTCATCCTGACGAGCATGGTTCCTGAAACACAGGAGCTGGGTCCAAGTGTCCCCGACAGTCCAGTGGCCCTTCTGTCCAAATTTGGTGGATGTAAGTCCTTGCCTCCCCAAGCCAGACAGTAATCCTGTGTACTGCGTGAAGTGCAGCTGCTCGGGCTTCTGTGCACTTTTGCAAGACTTCCTTTGTGCACAGCCTAGCCCAGGTCCCCAGCACTCTGTCCTGCATTGCCCAACCCGCTGAGTTGGACTCCGACTTCATGGGATCCTCTTTTGTTGTGCTGAGTCGACTGTTGTGCTCAGATCTTCTGAATGCCTGTTCAGGTGCTTCTGCGGGTGCTGCCTGCTTCTGCATGGGTTCTCCGTATTGCTGATCACCCCCTCTGTGTCCTCCTCCAAGGGGCGACCTCCTGGTCCTTCCTGGGCCCTGGCAGCACCCAAAATCCTCAACCGCGACTCTTGCAGCTAGCAAGGCTTGTTTGCAGTATTTCTGCGTGGAAACAACTCTGCATCCTCCAGCACGCCGTGGGACATCATCTGACCAAAGGAGAAGTTCCAGGCACCTTCCGTTGTTGCAGAATATTTGGCTTCTTCCACCCAGGAGCAGCCCTTTTGCACCTTCATCTGGGGTTTAGTGGGCTCCTGCCCCCCCCTGGACACTTGCGTGACTCTTGGACTTGGTCCCCTTCCTTTACAGGTCCTCAGGTCCAGGAATCCATCTTCAGTGCTTTGCAGTCAGTTGTTGTCCTCGCAGAATCCTCTATCTCGACTTTACTGTCTTTCTGGGGTGGTAGGGTAACTTTACTCTTACTTTTCAGGATCTTGGGGTGGGGTATCTTGGACACCCTTAGTGTTTTCTTACACTCCCAGTGACCCTCTACACACTACACTAGGCCTGGGGTCCATTTGTAGTTCGCATTCCACTTTTGTAGTATATGGTCTGTGTTGCCCCTATGCCTATTGTCTCCCATTGCGTTCTATTGTGCACTACTTTTCTAACTGTTTACTTACCTGATTTTGGTGTGTGTTTATACTTTGTGTATATTACTTACCTCCTAAGGGAGTATATCCTCTGAGATACTTTTGGCATATTGTCACTAATATAAAGTACCTTTATTTTTTAGTAACTCTGAGTATTGTGTTTCTTATGATATAGTGCTACGTGATATAAGTGGTATGGTAGGAGCTTTGCATGTCTCCTAGCTCAGCCTAAGCTGCTCTGCTATAGCTACCTCTATCAGCATAATCTGCTAGAACACCCCTAATCTACTAATAAGGGATAACTGGATCTGGCACAAGGTGCAAGTACCACAAGGTACGCACTATAAGCCAGGCCAGCCTCTTACATGGGGTGGTTCTCCTTCTGTAGGGGGAGGGGTGCTGGTGGCCTGTTGGTCCTGTGGCGGGGCCTCCTGTCCACTAGCAGCAGTGGAGGTGGAGGGCAGTTCAGTAGTCTGGCTAGTGGCATGGCCCCACTGTTGTATGACTGCCTCCCTCATAATGTTGGCCATGTCTGCCAGCACCTCTGCAATGGAGACCAGGGTGGTGTTAATGGCCTTCAAGTCCTCCCTGATCCCCTGGTACTGTCCCTCCTGCAGCTGTCTATTCTCCTGCATGGTGGCCAGGATCTGGCCCAGTGTATCCTAGGAATGTTGGTATGCTCCCAGGATCTCAGTGAGCGCTCCTGAAGTGTCGGTTCCCTGGGCCTGTCCTTCCCCTGGCACACAGCAGTCCTCCCAGCTTCCCTGTTGTCCTGTGCCTCTGTCCCCTGAACCGTGTGCCCACTGCCACTGACCCCAGGTCCCTGATTGTTTTGGGTATGAGGTATGCCCTGGGGTCCCTGTAGTGGTGGAAACACTGCTGATTGACGTGTCCTGGGGACAGAGGTCTGGGTCTGCTGGGTGGGTGCTGTGCTGGTGTTTCCTGAGGGGGGAGGGTCTGTGGTGGGTTGGGACTGTGGCAGGGGAACCAACTGTCCAGAGGTTCCAGATGGGTTAGTTTGGTCATCGTGATCCAGCTGCTGTCGTCACTGTGGACCTCTTCAGGTGTGGGACTGGATGTGGCTGGCACCTCCTCTCTGGTAACGTGGAGTATGGGCCCTGTGGGAGTGCAATGCATTGTTAATGTGTCTGCGTGTGCCATCTTGTGCATGGGTGTGTTTCCCTGTATGATTGTGATTTCCCTGTCAGCTTGGCCCTGTGTGAGTGGTGATTTTGTGGGCTGAGTGAGTCTCTCTACTGGGCATGCTGGGGTGATGGGTGTCCATGCAGGTCTGTGATGGGTGTCCATGCATTGTTGTTGCATGCAGGGCTTGGTATTGGGATGGGTGGGTTGTGATGGTGGGGTATATGTGAGGTGGTGGAGTGATGGGGGTGAGGGTAGGGGTATGAGTTTGTGATGGCATGCAGGTAGGGTGGGGGGATAAAGTAGTTAAGATTTGACTAACCAGAGTCCAGTCCTCCTGCTACTCCTGCAAGGCCCTCAGGATGCATGATCGCCAAGGCTTCCTCCTCCCATTTTGTTAGTTGTGGGGGAGGAGGTGGGGGTCCACCGCCAGTCCTCTGTACTGCTACCTGGTGTCTTGCAACCATGGAACGCACCTTCCCCCGTAAGTCATTCCACCTTTTCCTGATGTCATCCTTAGTTCTAGGGTGCTGTTCCACGGCGTTGACCCTGTCCACGAACCTCTGCCATAGCTCCATCTTCCTTGCAGTGGACGTCTGCTACACCTGTGATCTGAACAGCTGTGGCTCTACCGGGATGATTTCCTCCACCATGACCCTTAGCTCCTCCTCAGAAAACCTGGGGTGTCTTTGGGGTGCCATGGATGTGGTGTGTGTGATATATGTGAGGATGTGTGGGGTGATGTGTGTGGTGATGTGTTGGGGTGTATGCTGTGATGTGTGGGAATGGTGTATGTGTGATGCTGTTCTGTGGCTCTGATTGGGTGGCTGCTCCTGGCTTGTCTCTCTCTGCCTGTTGTCTTTTTTCACTGTAAGGGGTTGTGGGTAATGTGGGTGTGTATTTTATATTGGATTGGTTGTGTGGGTGTGGTGTGTGTATGTGTGTCAGGTGTGTGTAGTTTGAATTGTCCAATGTGGTGTAGTTTTGTAAGTGTGTGTGTATTTTGAGCGCAGCGGTGTGTACCGCCAATGGTTTACCGTGATTGAAAGACCGCAGCGGGGATTCGTAGGTCCTGATACTGTGGGCGTATTCCTGTTGGCGTAATGGTGTGGGTTTTGCTATCGCCAGTTTATCTTGTGTGGACTTGTGTGGGTGTCTGTATAGTGGCGGGATTCTCAGTGTGGGTCATAATACCTGTGGCGGAATACCCCCGCAGTCACGGTATGGTGGCAGCCTTCAGCACGGCGGTAGGCGGCATTTACCCCAGGGTTGTAATGAGGGCCTAAGTGTCTGACTGTTTACATACTCTTGTGGCAACAATGTTAGTTGGATTTTCATGTACTGTTCTTGTCAGCCTTGAACAGAGATACATGGTGAAATGTTGTGCACAGAAATAACAATAACACAGTTGCAGAATCACAGTTGATTAGAAAATAAAACATCCCTGCAAAAAGGAGGCTAACTCTAAATTAATAAAACTGAATAAATGAAATCAAAGCACATAAGTAGGTGAAAGGGCACAGGCCGTAAGCCAAAGCTAAACTAAAATATGTGTGCTCAAGCAAGGTGTAAAATGGACCCACGGCAATGCTACATCCTTTCTTCAATGTTAGGGCCATTCCTAGTTGCAGACAGGTTGGCATGTCATGTTTCACCATGGATGATTTACGGCTAAACTGTTTACTGGTGAGGTAACTGTCAGAGAAGACAAAAAGATGAGTGCAAGGCACACAGTAGGGACTATGCTCAAGACTCCATCAAGCAATAGACTGCATTTGTACTCTAGGGACAAATCAAATATGATTTAATTCCACACAGCCACAGAAGAAATACAGCCAAACTGCAAGTTGGCAAGGCATGGAAGCCATAGAAAGTATAGTTCTATTAACTTGAGACTCGGAGACCTTAGGGTTTGGAAGACTAGGTATTGTTATTTATTTTTTTTGTGTGAACTTGATATGTCACTTTTATTGACTCTAGCATTGACTGTGATACAGAAGCAAGCATACTATTGCAGCTTTTTGCAAATGAGGTAGATACTACACTTAAGGACTTTAAATATTTGCATCATGGTCTGCATGTTTTATAATACACTGTTTTATATATGATTCATCGTGCCAATGATTTTAATAAATCAAGCAAATTAATTAATAAGCTTGAAACTTAAAACTCATAATGGTAAATGGCAAGAAAAGCTACTGACAGTTGCCCTGCCTTAGGTGGGGCAATCACCACTATGAACTGGTGGCATAGTGGAAGCCAGGCCACCAGGTTAAGGAATTCTGTAGGTAGTCAGAATTCCCAAATCTTGAATCAGACATTCATATTTTAAGTATTCTTTAGGCCTTAAATTCCACATTTTTATTCATTTTATTTTATCTATTTGAGGAGTTTTATAAAGCACAAACATGACCAGTAAGGGAATCAGAGAGCTGGTCAAATAGTCTACAAGTCATCCATATACGGTAAAAAGCAATCAGGAAAAAGTGAGCATCAAAACAAATGTACTGTGAACAAAATTGGTTAGGTAGATTCACATTCTAGTGGTACATCAATGAATATTAGTCAGACGAGTACATCAGGTTTATTACTGAAGTAATTTTACTTATTTTTTTTAATAAGGTAGTCAAGGGGTTTGACCTGATTACAGGTGGTAGAGTGTTCTGTAATTTTGAGGCTCGGCCAGAGAAGGAGTGGTTGTAAGTTTTCTTTTTGTTGAACTTCTGTGGTTTCAAGAGTAGAGAGTTAGCGCTTTTTAAGGTACGACTGCCACATTAGAGTATGGGAAGTGTACGATGTGAGAGACCTACGACTGTGTGAAAGATTGTGTTATTGCTGAAACATCTGTGTTCTCAAAGGAGAGGTAGTGGGTGGCCATTGGATTAGTGATATTGACATGCGTAGTGGAAACTTCATGGAAATTAACTAACATATATAATCACCTAAACTGTATACCTAAACACAAGCCAGATTGAGAGTTTGACAGACAAGGTTACTTTGATACAAACGTGACAGATATCCAATCCACCATATTATGATTTCCATAGGATATAATGGAATCGTAATATGGTGGAGGGGATATCCATCACGTTTGTGACACAGTAACCCAGTCTGCCAAACTCGAAACCAGTCCCTAAGTGTTTAAAATGGTTGAAAATATGCCATAAACATCAGTAAAATTTCAGGATTTTTAATGTAATGGAAATTATAGCAGGAAAAAAATGTTAACATGTTGATAAGGCAATATTATATAGCTTGTATTTGCACCTTAACACTAATGCCAAAAATGGTTTACTAAGCACAAACAACTGTTAGGTGGGCAGAGAGAAATCTATGATTTTCATATGCTTCCATGCTGAAGTAAAGGGTTTTTTATAAATTTTATGTAAACAAGAGGTGAGAGTCTGTGTCTCCTAACATACCCGATTTTGTGTTTGAGACATAAGGGGACAGATTTATCAAGGTTTTACACCTCCCCTGTGTTAGACTTTTCATCCTTGGTGTAGTCTCCCTTAACTTTTTGCCTCTGTTTCCCAGGTTATTGATGTATCCTGGACTCTGATTTTGCTGTTTGTGTTACTCTGGGCACTTTACCACTGCTAACCAGTGCTAAAGTGCAAGTGCTCCTTTACTAAATGTGTATGTAATTGGCTTATCCATGATTGGCATATTTGATTTACTAGTAAGTCCCTAGTAGAGTGCACTAGAGGTGCCAGGGCCTGTAAACCAAATGCCACTAGTGGGCCTGCAGCACTGGTTGTGCCACCCACACAAGTAGCTCTGTAATCATGTCTCAGACCTGCCATTGCAGTGTTTGTGTGTGCAGTTTTAACTGCCAATTCGGCTTGGCCAGTGTACCCACTTGCCAGGCCTAAACCTTCCCTTTTCTTACATGTAAGACACCCCTAAGGTAGGCCCTGAGTAGCCCTAAGGGCAGGGTGCAGTGTTTGGTTAAGGTAGGACATATAGTAATGTGTTTTATATGTCCTGACAGTGAAATATTGCTAAATTCATTTTTCACTGTTTCAAGGCCTGTCCCTCTTATAGGTTAACATGGGGAATACCTTTAAATCTGATTAAAGTGTAGATTCCCTTTGGGAGCGGATGGACATGATCAGTTTGGGGTCTCTGAGCTCACAATTTAAAAATACTTCTTTTAGTAAAGTTGATTTTAAGAGTGTGTGTTTGAAAATGCCACTTTTAGATAGAGAGTATTTTCTTGCTTATACCATTTCTGTAACTCTGCTTGTTTATGGATTCTCTGTTTGGGTCAAGTTGACAGTTGGGCTGATTGCACCTCACACTAGACAGTAACACAAAGGGAGCTGAGGTGTAGTCTTCATTTCCTGGTGAGCCCTCTGTGCTAGGAGGGAGGGGAGGAGTGGTCACTCACACCTAAAAGGGCTGTGCCTTCCCTCACACAATGCAGTCTCCAACTCCCTGGTGAGTGTCTGAGGCCTGGACTGGGCAAGGCAGGATTTCACATTCAAGAGAGACTTTGCTTTGAAGTAGGCCTACTTCAAAGGAGAAATTGGGTATCAGAAGGGCACCCAAAATCACAGACTTTATAACACTTCTGGAAACCAAGAAGAACCTCTGCCTGGAGAAGAGCTGATGAGCTGAGGAAAAAGAGCTGCCCTGCTTGTGACTGTGCTTTGTGGAGCTATACTGCAGTTGCTGCTTCTGCCAGAGTAAGAAGACAAAGACTGGACTTTGTGTTGCCTTCCTTCTTGTGAAGATCTCCAAGGGCTGGATTTAGAGCTTGCCTCCTGTTGTTGAAGTCTCAGGGACAGCAAAGATTTCTCTCTGCCAACACCTGGAGTCTCTGGAGAGACTTCTACTCTGCCAAGTGGTACCCACCCAGTTCCTGGGACCCTGAAAGGAGAAGCTGGCAGCCTAAGAGGAAGAAATCCACGCACAGAATGCCGTGCAGGGAAACGATCGATGCGACTCCGATCCGCGGCTGGAAAATTGACACACCGCCGGCTTCGCGGCTGAAAATCGTCGCTTGCCTGCAACGTGACTGAAGAATCGACGCATGGAGCTGGAGAAACGAAGCACAGCGTCACTGGCGAAGGCTGGTGAGATTGCAACCCGCACTGCGCTGTGTGGTTTTCGGATCATCGTGTGGCTGGATTTCCGATGCAAACACCGCCGGGAGTGTAAAAACAACTCAAGGCCTGCCCGGATCCGAGAGTGCTGACCGGATCGACGCATCACTCTCCTGCAGAGAGAAGAAATGACGTGCCCCAACCAGACGAAAGGAGAAATGACGCAAGGTCTCGCTCGTGAGTGAAATCAACGCATCACAAGCCCTTTTTGACGCACATTCGCCCGTGCGGGGTTATTTTTGACGCACCAAAGGTACATTTTCACGCTAACAGTGTTAGTGTGTATTTATAACTACATGAAGACTCTTTTTGCTTATTAATTGATAACTTGGCTTATGTATTGCAGATTTTTGGCATTTTGGTCCTGTTTTGTTTGGATAAATATTCTCTATTTTTCTAAACCTGTGTTGTGTCATTTTGTTGTGATTTCATTAAGTTACTGTGTGTGTTGGTACAAATACTTTACACCTAGCACTCTGAAGTTAAGCCTACAGCTCGTGCCAAGCTACCAAGGGGGTAAGGAGGGGTTAGCTGAGGGTGATTCTCTTTTACCCTGACTAGAGTGAGGGTCCTTGCTTGGACAGGGGGTGAACTGACTGCCAACCAGAGACCCAATTTCTAACACCTTACATCACACAAGGGGGTGTAAGATAATGCAAAACCTAAGTGAGATTTATGAAGCCACACAAGGCCAGCTTGTGTGTCCCTGCATTGCTTTATAAATCTAGAGTAATGCAAGGCAGCGCAAATCACTGCCTTGCATTACTCTGCCCCAGGGAGGAGTTCTATGGGTGGAGTGGGGGTGTTACCGCACATCTACCCATGGATTTTGCCACATGGCCATATTTACCATGAGTGATAGACCTGTAAATACATTAAAATGCGACACCTTCCCAGGGCTGGTGTAATGAGGTGAAATATTTTAATTTCTCTTAGTTTTTTCCTCTTTCTATGTGTTCTGCAGAATGCTTCTCAGGATTGTTTTTGTGTAGTAAGATGTCTATTTCTGCAGAAAAACTATCCTTCCTCCAATGCAGGCAACATTGCACCATGCGCAGGTATGCCTGCATTGGCACTAGGCAGCCCAAAATGTGCCAACTCTAGGAAAGGAAAGCAATGCACTGTATAATGTTAAATACGGCACATTCTTGCCCTTACCCTTTCACGCAGCACAGCAAGGTGGCTTGCTGAGTTGCTCTGCAGGAAAAAAATATAAATATAGGCCTATATTCTAATCAAGGATTTCCATGGCACTTTCCACTTAAGCACAAAACCAACGTTACCATTGCTGAAGTTTTGTATTTATTTAAACTTTGTCATGATTCCCTAATGAAAAGTCTGCTTACAGAAATCATTAATAAGATTGAGCCTATTTTATGGATAGATTCTGCATTTCCAGCTCCTAGGTGCTAACCTTCTTGCAGAAGACTGTTGTCTCAGCTGTTTAAAAGGACGACACTTTATGTGCAATTTTGTTGTAGCTATTACAACCTCATTAACTAAGTCTTTGTTATGCTTTTACCACTCACTTATCACCTTTGACAATCCAGGATGATTAGCAAACCTCAATTAGAAGCTGTAACCTTTCGTTGCCATCTGGTAAAAAGCATTTTTCTAGAATGCTGTATCAGCTCCCATAGCTTCCGCACCTTTTATTTGTCCAATTCTAGCGTTCCTTGTGCATCATGTACATCTGTCAATATGTACTGCTTCAATTAAGGAAGTGTTTTCCTTGTTTACCGTCTATTCCCCGTATTTATCCTTTTTCACACTCTCAATTATTCCTATGCATTCGCTTGTAGATAACAGTGCTTGTCTTCCAAATTGTGTTACTTTCCTCTTTGTGGCAGGGTTACATAGGCTGCATTTATGCCTGTGCAATGTTACCCTAACACTTCCGGAATACATGGTTTGAATTGGTGCAGGTCAAATTTTGCAAATATAGTTAGACTGACTGACAAATATAGTTAAACCGAATAAAAAATCATTTTGTATGGACAATTTAGTGTCAATGCCACTTTTGTGGTTCTAAGATATCTAAAAAATTTGCTCGAAATTGCATTGACACCAGTGAACTAAATGCAAAATTGTACTGGTAATGATGCATAGTTTATAATCAGGAATTGGATGAGGAACCTACACACCAATAGAAGGCTAGAATTATGTTGACGTGTATTTTTACTACGCAGGTAGACGTCAGAAGGAGCAGTGTTTCTTTAGCTGTAAATATCTCGTGTAAGGTGTCTCAGGGACTGCCCTTTAAAAGTGAGCTTCAAAATGGCGAAACAGCACAAATTAGCCGTTTTGGTATCGGGGGAAGGTGAGCTTGGGAGCTAACCACAAAGCAAAACCAACTTCTTCAGACACATTTGGTGTGCGAAGTGTATGAAGTTTATTTACGGTAAATAGACGTGCTTAGAGTGATCCGTTAAAACCATGCGATTAGCTGGAAATCAGCGCGTAGCAATCCAATGAAGGACCAATGCACCTGTTTGTTTATACCCTAGTGACGTGCGTTTCTCCAGGATATCTAACGATACACTTTGCACTTTACCTGGCACTTCGTGAAGATGTCCGCTAATTAATACATGTGTGGTTGCCTCTCAGCACACGGGTGGTTAAGAAGACACGGTGAGTACAAGTCCAATGCAAGTGCAATCATATCAGAAGTAGCACAGTGCGCCTTGGTACAAAGGATGCAAAGTACATTCATACAATGCCATGATGCTGCTAGGTTCGAGGGCAGGAAACTTTGCCAGCGGCAAAACTACATTATGGTCGCTGAAAACTTTCATCCATTCTGTTCATTCATTAAAGGCACAGAACGCCAGGGCTAATGCAAGGGAGTGAAAACCTCTATAGTTGATGGCAATGGAGCACAGGGGCACTTTATGCAGTGGCTAGACTGGAGTAGTGAAGAAGAACCAAATATCAGGAGTAGATTTCTTCTTTTTAGCCAGAAAGCAACCTTACTGTATATGGTTATGAAGGGAGTGGGACTCCATGATGACCAAGATTACATACGTTTAATTGAGGTGTTGTCACATACAGAAGCAGAGCCTGGAAACACGGGAACTACGCTCAGATTAAGCACCAAAGAAGATCTGCCTATTTCTAATGATCTGTGTGTCATTCTGAACCTAGTAGTTCCTTTACCCTGTTAACAGAGAGGCAATTCGTAGATCTCACATCCCCAGCCTTGATGTTTTACAGCATTTTAAACAATTATGAGCACATTTCAATTGATAACATTGAAAGGTTTTTAGCCACATCTGTTCAGGCCTTCTCTTCTAGATATTCAGGTTATGTTATGCAGATATGTAGAGTGAATTATCACCCAGGAGGGTGTTCTGGCACTGAGTAGGTGTGAATATAACCAAATCTAGGGCCTAGTGGGACTATACAAAAAGATAGGTCTTCAGATTCTGGCAGAATTCAAGAAGTGAGGAGGAGACTGTTCTGTGTAGCTGCACATTGTTTCACCCTTCAGGAGAGATGTAGGAGAAGGCTGAACTGCTGGATCCAGTTTTCTGTATGCATGGGATGTGTGCAAGTATGAGTCTGAACAAACTGGGGTATCTGGAAGGTTTGTGAAAGTAGATGTGAACATTAAGATACGCTGGGTCGGTGTTTTGTAGTGCCTTGAAATTTTGGGTGAGGAGTTTGAAATGTGCTCAGGAGTCAATAGAGCTCCTTCAGGTGTGGTGTGATATGAGTGCAGTGTGGGAGGTTGAGGGTTATTCTAGCCACCAAGTTCTCCAGGGTCTGCCACCTCCTGGTGAGCTTTTTGTTGATCCTGGCATAGAGGGTGTTCTATAGAGCAGCTTGCTTCTTATGAGAGTGTGCATCATGGTATTCCAGGTGCTGACTGTGAGCTGTTTGAAAATCTTCCTCAGCATCTTGAGGGTATGGAAGCATGAGGTGGTGATGACACTGACGTTGGTGGTCATGTCAAGTTTGCTGTTGATGACTTTCCCAGGGTTCTTGGTGTAGGTGATGGGGTGGATGTCAGTCCTAGCTCTGTTGGCCACCAGTTCAAGTCCCATGGTGAAGTGCTTTCAAGAAGATTACAATTTTGGTCTTGTCACCGGCCAGCTTTAGATAGTTCATCTTCATCCAGTGGGTGATTTCAGTCATGAAGGCAATGAATTTGATCCGGGTACTGGACGTCGTGTCTTGTAGGAGACTATGTCAAACACTGCAGAGAGATCCAGGTTGATAAGAACCACCATGTCTCTTCCATCGAGAGGCAAGCAGATGTCAGCCATGGCAACAAAGAGGGCAGTTTCCATGCTGTAGTTAGGTCTGAAATGAGACTGAGTGGTATTATGGAGTTGCTCGTCATTGAGGTATTTGGTAAATCATCTGTTGATGATTTTCTCTAAGACCTTGGCCTGGAATGGTAGCAGGGAGATTTATAATATATCTTGGCCACATATGTTTTTGCCACTGATCAAGAGTAGTCATTTTCTGCACATTATTACCTCCAATATGGGGCCATGGAGGTCTACTAACATAAATCTTAACAGTAGCTGTTCCCCAATACTACCCAAACTGTCCACACTTACGGACATGCTGAAGACAGTTGTTCATGATTTTACAGCTTAATTTTTTAGCTCTTAGGCACATGTTCAAACAGGTTAACCAATGATATGAGCTGTGCAGGGTTAGCATCTGAATCGTTCCAGGCTTCTGCTACATCAGCTAAACCTCTCAGGTGCAGAAGAGCCTATTTTTGGAAACAAAGTTGAGCGCCTGATCGTGTAGCCTCTGTTGGCAAAGCAGAAGGTGAAGCCTAATTTTCCTTGTCACTAAGAACCATAGAAAGATAAGATTAACAAGAAAGTTAAATGTTTGAAATCTACTCTAACAAACAGTTCAGGGGCAAAAAGAAACTGATATTTCCAACGAGATGCTATCTTAGAGAATTCCTGGCTGATCTGAAAGGGTTTCTAGAACATCTAGCCCAAACTCTAGAAACTTACTGATTATGAGGAATGTAGGCCATATCATTGTCCTTTTATGGGCATTATCTAGGATAGCTCCACTAATACTATCACTGAAACTACTGAAGATGTGATGATGACTAAAGATGTGGCAAAGAAACACAAGGTCTTTAAAGCCTGCCTTTTGTTTGAGCAAATGCTTGTATTTTGAGAGCAGTACAAAGGGAATGGTGCATAAAAATAGATCAGTCTTTTAAAAGCTACATGACCCTTTGGCATCGATGGTAGTTTTTGAAGCTGAGGTGCACAGGAGTCTAGAGAATGCTCCCTCAACAGGCAACTGATAAAAAGAAACTAGGATTGTCTCAGTTGATAACCATGGAGCTGAAAAGCATAACTAGTAACTAACAGGTGTGTCACAAGGGGTACCACTGAGCTTGATATCAATAATTACAATAGTATTAAACATAAGCATATCAACAGTTTTAAAAGCCTAATCCCCACTCTCAAAGTAGAATATAGAGACCCTCAGAATATATTAAATAAAGGAAATATTGTGAAACTATTTGTGACACATCAAGCACTAGCTCAGCAATCTGGGGTTCACATCTATAGAATCAAAATTGTTTCACCCATGAAGGGAGGGGGTCATTGAAGTCAAACAAAGGGGCTTGGCATCACTCAGAAGTGGCAAGATATGTATTTACACTGTCACACATTTTTTAAAGCTAGGGGATCATGACAGTGAAAGGTCCAGTAGCAAAATGTCTAGTTGATTTTCTGAGCAAAGGAGACATTCTATTGCACAGTTCACCATATGTCAACAATCAAACAATATTTTGATCAAGTGCTCCATTTTAAAATAGGTGTAATTGCCTTTACAATGCATTCCAATCAATACTATTTTCATGACATATGAGATAGATTTCTTCACTGGGGAAAGGATGCTTGCCGAAATTACACATTAGAAGAACTCCGAAGTGTACGTCAGATTGGATCTGACTTGCAGCCTCTTTGGCAATACCAGACCCTCATTTATATTAATAACTAGTGAGAGTGATGTACGTGAAGATAGATGCTCAAGAAGGTCAAAGAAGATAAAACAATTGGCATAGAATTGTGCTGAATTTACCCATTCCAATTGTGCTTCTATTTTTTGTGGGTAATATATAATCTGTCTGCTTTAAAAATGGGCACAGTAGCCCTTTCATTTTAGTGGGCAACAAAGCTATTTTAAAGATGCAACTAGCACCAATAAATTGGGGAGGGTTTTCGTAGGTATGGTGTTTTTGTTTTTAATGGCTTAACAGGAACATCAAGTCAAATGTGATTGTTTACATTGCTGATTCATGCAGTTGATCTCAGGGACCAGTAAAGGACAGTGAAGGCCAAGTCTCAATTATTGCAAACATTTATATGCACCTGTACTGAAAAGGGACAAACATCTGATCCACTGATTTAATGTCAGCATAGGAAGAGATACATTTTGACAGTCCTTCTGATTTTTACCTGGTCATAGGTGATGTTAACTTAACTCTACCACAAGTTCCTCTACAGTGTCTGGTAGATTGGTTGAATGCTGAGCCGAACTTTCTGCAGTCTAATTTTCCACAATAAAAAAGAGATATACTAAAGGAGTGTTTGTTACCAAAATTGCATTCATATTTCTTTAAAGCAGGACATTCCTCTTATTGCTGCACCCCATAAGGATTTCCTTGGGAAAACTTTTCATCCCTGTCATGTTATGGTTATTGCAAAGATTAAACTGTCAACCCTCAACTCACAAAATGTCAATGGGCCAGATGTACAAAGATTCAATTTGCAATAAAAAGAGGCTTACTCACAGAAATAAGCAAAATTAGGGCCCATTCCAGCATTGTTTGGTCCACATTTAACTGGGTCAGGAGACAAGGCAGTGTGCCCTTTCATAATAAATACACTGTCCCAAGTGCAGTCACAATCTTGTGTCTGACCTAGGAGCACAGCATTACTGAAAGGTGAGTTGGCTGTTTCAATACATTGGTCCACATGTCACTGTGCATGTAGCATTCAATCTGCATTTGAAATGGGGGTAAAGATATCCCTGATGGCAGGTGAAGAGAGCAACTGAGGAGGAATGTCTGGGTAGTCTATATAAGCCCTTTCTCTCCTTTGAAGCACCAACTTGTGGTTGCACTGATTCTGCACCACCTTTTTGAGGCGCACAGTCAGTGAGCCCCCTGACAGATTCTTTGTATCAGCACCCATGTCTATCATACTTCACAGGCGCAGAGGCAAAGTGTTTCCTGACGTACATAGGGCCATGTCAATATGCAAATGAGGGTATTCTCCATTGAGATCATTCCAGCTTTTTATGTTCACTGATACAATCTGTATTCCAGAAAGGAGCCTACAAGTGTTTCCGGTCTCTTCTGTAGTACCAAAGTGTATTGGGTCATACAAAGTGAACATACTTGCATGTTACGCTCACTGAATACATTTAATAATACAGCCCTTAGGGGGTGCAATGGTGTGTGTGGCCATTTTTGCAGCTCCTCCAGGGAACTTTAGTATTTCAGAAAGGGCCATAGATAACTGTGCAGCCCTTTCTATAATACAGATCATGACTGTGTGCATGCAGCACTGGCGCAATCTCAAAGTTGTGTTTTCTAATTTTAACGGGAGATGGCTCCATGGAAATGAGGAAACACTTTTCACCCTTGCTGTATTATAGACACCGATGTTAGCGCATTGGACCTTAATAAGTAAACTTACAAGGGGACGCATATAGGTGAATGAACTGTTTGACTTATTTAAGATATTCTTACCATAGTTCCAGAGCAGAAACAATAATCAATACACAATAATCAATAATCATTAGTCAAATCAATAATCAATGGAGTCAGTAACTTACACACACCATGACTTTTCAGCCATGAATAACCACACCTTTAATTAAAGTTTATTTCCCTATTATTAACAATGCTAAAGTCGTGTAGATTAATCTCCAAGTCAAATCAAACGCAATTAATAATAATTGTTAACCAAAAAGACGCAAGAAACATGATCTAATCAAAGCTTGAATCACAATGCATTCTAAAGCATCAGCACAAATCATTAGTAAAACCAATTTCAATAATACTGCAAGATCCATAGAGTTCAGCAAAATAGTTTGTCATCCATTTGTCCCTGCAAATTGTCGGTCGTCATGTGAATAGCCTCAACTAACCCAAATTAGCATCAGCATGTGGGGCTTCATGCAAAACAATTTAGAACACAAATTTGGTAAAACATCTACCTAAAGAAAACTATTAAGACAGCGCAGATGGTACCTAGAAAGAAAAGGCATAAAAATTTACTTCAGTCACATTTTCATATCTACCTATCCACGGTATGGTCAGCAAGCAGAATCAGTCTTCGTCCTCAGGTCATCAATCGATCAGCAAAGCATCAGGCTCTCAGTCAGAGAGTATGAGCCCAATGACAGAATCTCATATCTCTTCTTCTCCCAAAGTCACTCTAGATCTCTGGTCTCATCGTCTGTCTAAGTTCCCTATGTCGCGTTGTTATATCAAAGTCACCTAAACTATCCCCTAATTTCCAATTGGTCAATTAATTGTACGTTATTACTCTGTCTAATAATTTTCTTATAGCAAATCTATGAATTCTAATATTTCACACTTCACACGTCGTTGATTGGTCTGCCTTACGATGTTCTCATCATCCGGCTCGTCAGGTATCAAATTTGTTGCATCTTCTTCTCCCCTCAGTGTCTTTATTGTTCACGTCCTGGGAGAGAACCTCTAGCACACATTACACATGTATTGATACATTTTAAGGACACTGTCTCCTGTTAGTTGGTTCTCATGGAAATCTTCTGCTAAGCATTCTAACAAAGCAATGAGCATTTCACACTTAGTTCACTCTGTCAGCATTTTTCATTAAACGCTAAGAAATACACCTACTGCATGGGGCCTGGCAAACTAGATCAAGACACTCGCTAAGTTAAGGCCTACAATTAATAAGCTAAAATATACTTCATAACCCTCAATATGACATATTACTACATTAATCTAACACATTTTCAATATTTCATAAGTATTAATAATTATTTAGTAGATTTTGTGAACACTGGTGGCCATTCTTCGAGGTCACAATTTCAAATGTGCACATTTTTTTTCTACGTTATTCATTTTTCTACATGTCATTTTTTCAAAATACGTAAACATTCATTAATAATTTCTAATTAAGACATCTACTTCAGCAATCGCTCCTCTGATGACTAAATATGTCATCACACCAAATTTCCCCCCCACAATTTTATAATTCTATCTTTTCGACATTTTGTCTTCTCCTTGAATTTTCCATATAAATTCTTTCCCTTTTCTTTTCTTCCCTCCTCTGATTCTTTTTAGACCTCTTCAATTTAATTATTTTGCATAATTTGCATAATCCCCAGATTCCCAATAGACAACCTATCATAATTAATATTCTCTGTATAATTTTCAACAGCACCCCATTCCAAATACTACTAAGCTAATTTCCCACTGAAGCAAACCACTTACCAACCTTTTCCCAAATACCTGGTTCTTTAAACTCCTTCAAATCACTACTTGCGTTAGCCAGGTTAGTAAGTAAGTCTTATATCTCTTTACTATTGTCAGGTATATAAGAACAGCAATGCCTAGAGTTAATCATTTTACAGACTCCGGCAACCTTCGCTAAAATAATGCGCAAAGCAAGATGATTTTGAAGAGTCATAGCTCTATCCGCAGCCAATTCAGTATCTATCAGGAGTATTGCCCCTGAAAAATTTGTCAGCATGTTATCCACAATAGTAGACAAATTTTGAATCTTCATCGAATTCAGGATGATTCCCACTGAAGGAATCACCGCACCAAATACATCTCCCAATATCGCAGAAGAGGACTCCCTCCTCTGTCTCTTATGATGTAATTCTGTCATTATCGGAAACTTTTTCAAATCCTCCATCTGGTAAATCTTTGGGAAAACTATCCCTAAATAACATGTCCCACACCATCCTCTTGGAAGACGGTAATAAGCATTAAGTCCACAAATATAATATATCCCTAGAATCGCAGGGTCCTGCCCATTCAACATAAATGTCCATTTACTCTGAAACAGAAATACATGCCTACATTCACTCGTACCCACAAATAAAGTGTCAGTGCGTGATTTTGGCCTATATATACAAAGCTTTCCTAGGTGTAATGCATCTAAAGCTAATTTCCCCTGTGTTTTAACTGCAGTGTAAGCATTATCATTCTTGTAAGTCCTTTTCTCTAAGCCTTTTTCTAATTTCTCCTTCATTGCCTTCCTCCTGTCATCAGTATGATCTAAGAAGCTTTTCTCTAAAGGTGCAAGCAAGCATGTGAGGTTATTTCTGTGTGCATATGCTGTGCCAAACGTTAGTGTAGGTTCAAAGAATCCTCTAACTAATACTATGGGCCTCATTATGACCCTGGCGGGCGGCGGAGGCCGCCCGCCAGGATGCCGCCCTCCATAATACCGCTCCGCGGTCAGAAGACCGCGGAGGGTATTATGAGTTTTTCCCTGGGCTGGCGGGCGGTCTCCAAAAGACCGCCCGCCAGCCCAGGGAAAAACTCCCTTCCCACGAGGATGCCGGCTCGTAATCGAGCCGGCGGAGTGGGAAGGTGCGACGGGTGCTACTGCACCCGTCGCGTATTTCACTGTCTGCTACGCAGACAGTGAAATACTAGCGGGGCCCTCTTACGGGGGCCCCTGCAGTGCCCATGCCATTGGCATGGGCACTGCAGGGGCCCCCAGGGGCCCCACGACAATCCTTACCACCTTCCTGTTCCTGGCGGGCGAGCCGCCAGGAACAGGATGGCGGTAAGGATTGTCAGAATCCCCTCGGCGGCGCAGCAAGCTGCGCCGCCTTGGAGGATTCTTAGGGGCAGTGGAAAACCGGCGGGAGACCGCCGGTTTTCCCTTTCTGACCGCGGCCAAAGCGCCACGGTCAGAATGCCCAAGGGAGCACCGCCGGCCTGTCGGCGGTGCTCCCGCCCCCGTTGGCCCTGGCGGTTCTCTACCGCCAGGGTCATAATGAGGCCCTATGTCTTTATCCTTAGCTACTCTACTCAAATACCTAATAATAGGAACAAACGAAAACACAAGGTCATGATTGGAGTAGGAATACTGAACATACTCTTGGTTATAGAACCTTGTTAGTAACAGACTACAACTTATTCCGTATGTTAATGGAAGACTATGATAAGTGACTCCTTCCTCGACTGATGAAGGAAACTGAGTACACACAAGACAATCCTTTGCATCCATCGTCTCAACATACTCACTCAATAAGCGATAGAAAACATTAGAAGAAAGTTCTCCTTGAGCATTAGCATAATCATGCAAATATTTGTCACCTAACTTAAATGTCTCTAAAGCTGTTAGTGTAGTAGTCTCAAAAGCAGGAGTATGGTTGGCTCCTTTTGCGTCAAGAACAGACATTCCCACAATCAATACTATAAACAAAACCCCACACATAATTGTCAAAGCAATGCTCATATATTTACAGCGCCTAGCACCCCTAATTTGCTTATCTACATCAGCCATGGTCTGTAAAGAATCAGAAAGCAGAAGTAACTTCAAAAACTTGCAGCAAAAATCAAAAATAGACAATTCTTTCAGCAGTTCAGTTTCACTTCCAGGAACCCGTCTTCCTTGTCAAAATCAGTTATCAGCTTTGTCAAATCAGGTTTCAAAAATCAAATCAGGTTATCAATGTCTTTTCCGGTTACTTTCAACAGTCTCTTTTCTCAATAATATTTTTCAGATTGTTTCAACAGTTCAGGTCATTGATCTTCTTCAGGTCACCTCAAAATATTGACTTGGAACTTTCCTATCAAACAAAAAGACATGAACTCTTGCTGCCATTCGTTTGTAGTTGCATACGCCCATTCAGGACCTGCGTATTTTGGACTTGCTATTCTCTTTCTTTTCAACTCTCGATCACCATTCAACCCTCCTTTACTTAATTCTTCCTTCCTTGTAGTATCTACCTCTTCCTCTATTGTTTGTTCAACTATCACCTCTTTCCTTTTCTCCACTTGCAAATTTGGCTACTTATCTCCTTTTCGTGAACCTTCTGTCGATATTCTCTTCAGGAATGAGCTTGAATCCTTATCTTTTTCTGTGGTGTTTTCTCCTGATGGACCTGCAACCGGTTCAGGAGGAGTCATATCACTTTGACTTTGATCCACCTCAACTCCTTCTGGATCTGGCAATTGCTCTGGTTGTCTCTCAGAATTGTCTGCTTCTGGGAGAACCCCCTCTGTACCATGCTCTCCTGCTGGTTTAATTGAGATAGGTTCTTCAACACCCTCCTGGACATCTCCACCCTCGTCTTTCACTGGAGTGATGGAACCATCCTCAACAAGCTCAGATTCAGCTTCTGTTCTTCTTTGCTCCTGTTCCGGTACTTTAATTTGTCGCACAATTGTTGGTTCTCTCAACAACTATTTTTCATGATCCAGTGGACATGCCACTTTCTTTGTATGACTTACGTGAATCCATTCCGGGATCCCAGCACACTTCACAGCTGTCGTAGTCATTGGGATCACTTGGTACGGTCCCTTCCAACGAGGCTCCAAACACATCTTGCGCACATGCTTCTGGACAACAACCCAGACACTGGCTCTCAGGTTGTGCCCTGGGACATGGACCGGTGGCAGTGTGGTGGCCTCCATCTGCTGAGAGAAAGCGGGGACTACATCAGCCAGACACTTGCAGTAATACAACACCAATTCATCTGTAATGTTCACATGTGCATTTGCCGGAACTGCTGGCAACCTCATTGCTCTACCCATGAGAATCTCATGGGGCGACAATCCTGTCTTCCTGTCGGGTGTGTTTCTCATTGACATCAACGCCAAAGGCAATGCATCAGGCCATTTCAGATTCGTAGCTGCACACATTTTTGCAATTCTTGACTTCAAGGTACCATTCATCTGCTCCACTAGTCCTGATGCTTCGGGGCAGTAACTATAATGCAACTTTTGCTCGATGTTCAGTGCTGCACACAATAGTTTAATCACCTCATTATTGAAGTGCATTTGCCTATCTGATTCTAAAGAGATCGGAAATCCGAAGTGCGGTATCAGTTCCCTAAACAGCAGTTTCCCTACTGTGAGGATATAATTTCTCCATGTAGGGTACGCTTCAATCCAATGACTAAAGATGCACACAATTACCAACACGTATCTCAAACCTCCACACACAGGCATCTCAAAGAAATCCAATTGCATTCTGCTGAAAGGACTTCCTGCTCTTCCAGTGTTGCTCAAATTAACCACTGTCCCTTCCCCCTCATTTAATTGCTGGCAAATGACACATCGATGGCAAACTGCTTCAGCTGCTGTCTAAACTTGTGGTTAAACCAATCCATTTTGAACGGACGAACCATGGCATCCCTCCCAATGTGTGCTGACCATGATAGTACCTCGCCATCTGAGACAACAGGCTATTTGGTAAAACCAACTGACCCTCTTCTGAAACCCACAACTCATCCTGTCTTTGAACACATTTCATTTTGCTCCATGAACGTTTCTCCTCTTTGTCAACATTACTCTGTAACGAATTTAACTCTTCTAAAGTGTCAACTAATTTTAATGCAAAACTCGTACATGTGTCTTCTTCAGGTAACAATTCCCACTTGTCTTTGAAAGATGTACAGTTCAATGCGCAAAACCTTGCGACTTGATCCACATATCCATTTCCCAAGGACACAGAGGGGGTCATTCTGACCCGCCAACGACTGCGGAAGCACCGCCAACAGGCTGGCGGTGCTTCCGGGGGCATTCTGACCACGGCGGTAAAGCCGCGGTCAGAAAAGGGAAGCCGGCGGTTTCCCGCCGGCTTCCCGCTGCCCCAGGGAATCCTCCACGGCGGCGCTGCAAGCAGCGCCGCCATGGGGATTCCGACCCCCTTCCCGCCAGCCTGGTTCTGGCGGTTTTCACCGTCAGAACCTGGCTGGCGGGAACGGGTGTCGTGGGGCCTCTGGGGACCCCACATAGATTTTCAGTGTCTGCGTGGCTCCATTCGGAGCCGGCATCCTCGTGGAAGGGGGTTTCCCACTGGGCGGGCGGGCGGCCTTCTGGCGGTCGCCCGCCAGCCCAGTGGGAAACTCAGAATGACCGCTGTGGTCTTTTGACCGTGGTACGGTCTTCTGGCGGTTCCCACCAGGCAGGCGGCATCCGCCGCCGGCGGGGGTCAGAATGACCCCCATAATCCTTTGACTTTGGATGTGCACTGCATTTCACCACAGCAATTTCTTCAGGTAGTTTAATTGCATATAACAACTCCTTTATTCTCTCACCATTTCTTACTGGTGACCCAGTAAAGTTCAGGAAACCTCTCAGTGACCACAACTGACCAAAATCATGAACTGTTCCAAATCCATATTGACTATCTGTGTAGATGGTGACTCTCAATCTAGCAGAAACATGGCACGCCCTAGTAAGAGCGACCAATTCTGCTACCTGAGCAGAATACACTCCTCGAAGCCAGGAAGCTTCTCAGGTACCTGAAATTGTGCATACAGCATATCCTGCTCTCAATGTCCCTGTACTGTCTCTCAGACAAGAACCGTTGTTAGAAATTGGGTCTTTGGTTAGCAGTCAGGTTACCGTCTGTCCAAGCAAGGACCCTCACTATAGTCAGGGTAAAATAGAATCACCCTCAGCTAACCCCTGCTTACCCCCTTTGTAGATTGGCGCGAGCAGTAGGCTTAACTTCAGAATGCTAGGTGTAAAGTATTTGTACCAACACACACAGTAACATAATAAAAACACTACAAAATGACACAACACAGGTTTAGAAAAATAGAAAATATTTATCTAAACAAAACAAGACCAAAATAAAATAAAAAAATACACAAGTCAAGTTATCACTAAAAATGCAAAAAGAGTCTTCATGTAACTTTAAACACACACTAACGCTGTTAGCGTGAAAATGTGCTTTGGCGCGTCAAAAATAACCCTGCACGGGCGATGCATCGATTTCACTCACGAGCGAGACCGTGCGTTGTTTCTCCTTTCGTCAGGTCAGTGCGCATTGTTTCTTCTCTCCGCAGGAGAGTGATGAGTCGATCCAGTCAGCACTCTCGGGTCCGGGCAGGCCTTGTGTCTTTTTTACACACCCAGCTGTGTTTACGTCGGAAATCCAGCCGCACGATGATCCAAAAACCACCCAGCTTGCAATCTCACCAGCCTCCGTCAGCGATGCTGTGCGTCGTTTCTCCATCCCCAGATGTCGATCTTCGGGTCGCGTTGCAGGCAAGCGTCGATTGTCAGCCGTAAAGCTGGCGGCACATCGATTTTTCAGCCGCAGATCGGAGTTGCATCGATCTTTTTCCCAAACGGTGGTCAGTGCGTGGATTTTTCCCTCTTGGGCTGCCAGCTTTTCCTTTCAGGGTCCCAGGAACTGGATGGGCACCACTTGGCAGAGTAGGAGTCTCTCCAGAGACTGCAGGTGCTGGCAGAGAGAAGTCTTTGCTGTCCCTTAGACTTCAAACAACAGGAGGCAGGCTCTAAATCGAGCCCTTGGAGAGTTCTTCACAAGACGGAGGCAACACAAAGTCCAGTCTTTGTTCTCTAGCACAGGCAGAAGCAGCAACTGCAGGCCAGCTCCACAAAGCACAGTCACAGGCAGGGCAGCTCTTCTTCCTCAGCTCTTCAGCTCTTCTCCAGGCAGAGGTTCCTCTTGGTTTCCAGAAGTGTTCTAAAGTCTGTGGTTTGGATGCCCTTCTTATACCCATTTTGCCCTTTGAAGTAGGCCTACTTCAAAGCAAAGTCTCTCTTGTTTGTGAAATCCTGCCTTGCCCAGGCCAGGCCCCAGATACACACCAGGGGGTTGGAGACTGCATTGTGTGAGGGCAGGCACAGCCCTTTCAGGTGTGAGTGACCACTCCTCCCCTCCCTCCTAGCACAGATGGCTCATCAGGAAATGCAGACTACACCCCAGCTCCCTTTGTGTCACTGTCTAGTGAGAGGTGCAACCAGCCCAACTGTGAAACTGACCCAGACAGGGAATCCACAAACAGGCAGAGTCACAGAAATGGTATAAGCAAGAAAATGCTCACTTTCTAAATGTGGCATTTTCAAACACACAATCTTAAAATCAACTTTACTAAAATATGTATTTTTAATTGTGAGCTCAGAGACCCCAAACTCCACATGTCTAACAACTCCCGAAGGGAATCTACACTTTAATCATATTTAAAGGTTGCCCCTATGTTAACCTATGAGAGGGACAGACCTTGCAACAGTGAAAAACTAATTTAGCAATATTTCACTGTCAGGACAAAACAAACACATTACTATATGTCCTACCTTAACCATACACTGCACCCTGCCCTTGGGGCTACCTATGGCCTACCTTAGAGGTGTCTTACATGTAAGAAAAGGGAAGGTTTAGGCCTGGCAAGTGAGTACACTTGCCAAGTCGAATTTACAGTTAAACCTGCACACACAGACACTGCAGTGGCAGATCTGAGACATGATTACAGAGCTACTTATGTGGGAGGCACAACCAGTGCTGCAGGCCCATAAGCAAAATAGTCCAACAACCATCAACAAAAACAATTTGGTAATGTTCTTCCATTCGGGTATCTCTAATGTCAGGTCTCGGTTTTGTGCATAACTCAGTTACTTTGAGACAATCATGTTCAAAATCTTCCTCTTTCTCAATTTCAGTAGTATCACTTGGAAGTTAAATTGCCAGGTTCAGCACTGTACATCTTTTCAGTGTCACGTTTGGAGCACCCAAAATACTTGTCTCATACCTAGTCAACCTAGCACCAGTCAAGTATTGGGTTTTCGCCATTGTCAATAAAATCTGAATTGAGTGAGGGACCATTACTGTCAGGGGATATCCTATCACCACTCATTCACACTGTGAAAGATTCTGACCAACTGCAGCATCTGCAACTGGGTCTAAAGTAGCTGAAAAATATGCTACTGGGCGATGAGCACCTGCAAGGACCTAAGTCAAGACAGACAATGAACATGCATCACGCTCATGACAAAACAATGTGAAAGGCCTCGTGTAGTCAAGCATACCCAACGCTGGAGCTCTGCACAAACTCTCTCTCAACTCAGTGAACGCTTTCATCTCATCCTCATCTAGCACTGTGGGATCTGTGACATCCTTATGGGTCAACTTCTGCAATGGCTTTGAAATTTCCAAAACATTTGGAATCCATTGGCGACAGTAGCCCACCATTCCCAAGAACATCCTGACATCTCTCTGTGAGGTTGGGGGACTTATCTGCAGTATCATTGTAATCATCTCTCTGGATAATTTCCTCGTCCCTTTCTCAGTTTGGTGACCCAAATACTTCACTACCTTCTAACAGTACTGCAATTTCAGTGGTGACACTTTATGACCATGCTTTCCCAAAATTATTCAACAGGGCAATCAAGTCATACTTACACTTGTCCATTATCTTGGATGCAATCAATAGGTCATCAATATACTGCATCAGAGTCAACTGAAAAGGCAATTCTAATGACTCCAAATTCTTTTTCAAGATCTGATTAAACAAAGAAGGTGACTCTTCGTATCCTTGAGGAAGTCTACACCAGCAGTAGGCTCGATCAAAGAATTTGAAACTGAAGAGAAACTGACTATCCTCATGTAAGGGCACAGAAAAGAACCCTTGTGACAAATCAACCACTGTGAACCACTCTGCATCACATGAGATCTGAAACATGATTACAGCTGGGTTGGGCACTACAGGACAACACTTGACAACACTGTCATTTATTTTTCTCAAATCCTGAACAATTCGAACCTTCATACCTGGCTTCTTCAAACCCATTATCAGTGAATTACATGGGCTGCTCAACATCTCCTTAAAAACTCCTTGCTTCACAAAATCTGCAATCTTCTGAGCCATTTTCATCAAGACATATTGTGGCATATTATACTGTGGAAGCTGCGGAAACATTGCATTTTGCTTCAAGGTAACTTTAATCGGCTCCACTCCCTTGATTAAACCCACTTCTTTCCCTGTCAAAATCCCACACAATTTATTGCACTGTTCTCTGCAAATGAGAATGAAGCTCTCTCACTGTGAACATTGGGAAAAACTCAATCAAGGGGTACTCCGCATTTGTAGCTTCACACTCAGTTTCTGGGGCTGGGTCTTCCTCATCATTACTATTTGTCTGGATCTCAATTCTATTGTTTGAACAAGTAATCAGACACCTTGTCTTACACAACAAGTCCCTTCCCAGTAGGGATACCGGACTCGAATCACAGAACACAAACTTATGCAGTCCTTGGAAACTGCCAAGCTCAACTTGCACCTGGATCTGTAATCGGATTTGTCAAAAATTGATTCGCAAACCCCACAACCTGAACTGTTCGACCTGAAAGCGGTAAAATCAAAACTTCTGCATTTCTCACTGTAGAGCGCTTAGCTCCAGTGTCCACCAGAAATTAGACAATGGGCCAGATGTTTGGAAATATTTTGCACTCGAAAACGGTGCAAATTGCTAAATTCGTCCGTTTGCGAGTGCAAAAATGTGGTCTGCAATGCATGAAAGGCATTCGCAGACCACAAAGCAGAAATCGCTAAAATTGCGATTTCTTGCGTTGCGACCTGGATTTTGCGAGTCGCAATTTGCGATTGACAAAATCCACATCGCAAGGCGATGCTGCAAAAAATCACAAATTGCGATTTTTCGCAGAATGGCATTTTGCACATGCAAAATACCATGATATGAAACCAGGTGGTAACCTGGTGCAAAATTAAAAAATGCAGCTAAACTGCATTTTTAAATTGAACATGTAAAGCACACATGCACCTTGGGCTTTTGCATTTCCAAAATTGCGATTTCTGGCTCAGAAATCGCAATTTTGGAAATGCAAAAAATGTGCAGCTATGGGCCAACAGGCCCATAGCTGCGAATGGGGCCGGTATCGCAATTTGCGATTCGGTAATAGCATTTGCGATTTTTAAGAAATCGCTATTACCGAATCGCAAATTTGATACATGGCACTTTGCGAGTCGGAAATAGCGATTTCTTAAAAATCGCAATTTCCGAATCGCAAAGGGCCGTGATGATACATCTGGCCCTATGTGACCCATTACCTTTCCCCTCACATAGGGTTCTCTCTGATCTACCTCTAGAGAAGTCGCAAGCACACATTGCTCCTCATCAGAACTATCACTCATCCATTCACCATTTATTTCATTCTCACTGTGTAATGGGAATTAGTGCACTGCGTTACTACTTCTGTCTTGTCTCTGACCTGAGACCTGTTGAGAAAGTATCATTTATTGCTGCTCCATCAGAGCTTGAGGTATCTCCATTTGCTGTCTAGCTACCATGGGAACCTGCTACTGCATCGGCTGCAACTGTGAGATTTGTGCACAAAGCATTTGCATCTGCTGCACAGACTGAAAATTGTGCACTTGATTCACATTATTCTTAAAATTTGGACTTGGACCCCTTAATCTCGGTCCTCTCACATTTTGAAATGTATTGAAATCGTTACCTTGCTGAACAACATCCTCTTGCATCATCATCGGACACTCCCGCTTACAGTGTCCCACAGCTCCGCCAATGTGACACGGCAATAGTTTCTTCATTTCCTGTACATCATTCTGAGCCACAACAGTATTCAAATCCGGACCACGATTCATATTGCCTCCATGACCCCTACCTCTCATCTGAGGCTGAAACATGACATTTTCCTGCTGCTGCAGCATCTGCTTCACAAAATGTCCTTGCACTCCTGTTTGAGCTGCCTTGATCTGCATCACCATAGCCTTCTCTTTCAACTTTTTCTGCTTCAACTCAATCTCGTCACTACAGTAGTTCTCATACTGCAACACTTCATCAATCGGCTTTGCTTGCCAGCAAATCAAATGACTCTTAATCATCTGACCTACCTCAGGTCTCAGTCCTTCCACAAATCTGAACACAAAATGCAGCATGTCTTTCGGTTCAATTGCTTCTTTACCACGATACTCCTTGAATGCCTTCAACAATCTCTCATAATAAGCATGTCTCAATTCCTTCACCTCCTGCACTGTCCTGTTGATTCTCTGCCAATCAATGTTTTTGGGCGAAATCCTTGTCTTCAGGATCTCAGTCACCTTACAGTAATATTTACTTAACTCGGGAGATGGTGCACCTGTACTTTTATCTCTCTCCGGTTTACTTGTTGGCCAATCTACAGCTCTCTTACACTCAACCCATAAGTCAGCTTTAACCACTATCTCCAGTAATGTGTTCAAGTCTTCTCACAAACATTTTGCAAGTTTCACAAACCTGTCTGTCTGCTGATACCACTCTACTGGCTTCTCTCTCAATTTTGGATAATCATTTGTAAATGACAGAACATCACTCCTACTCCAAGGAACGTGAACAAAATGTCCCCCTGGGATTTCCCTCGTTGGTAAAATCTTTACTGGATCCTTTTACTGTTGTACAATTTCTGTCACTTCTAAAGAATCTCTTTTCCTTTTGTCTCTTTTCTTCTCCCATCTGCCTTCCCACTTCTCTAATGCTCCCCAAACCTGAGCACTCTGGAGCAATTCTTTAAGGTGCGCCTTCGTTCCGGCTGACCTCGTGTGTTCAAAATCCTTTGCCTCAAAATCTAATCTGTAACTTCTCTTAAAATGTTTCATTTTCTCGATCTCTATGCCATGCTTTTCTGCCAAATCCGATAATCTCTGATGTACCTTGCCCACCTCTCTTGTCATTCTTGGGCATAAGTATCTCAACTCTGCCTCTGTGTAAGACTCTTATCTATTCACCCCCATTGTTACCTCAACCAGCTCACCTGCTTCCATGCTTAGTCTGACACAATTGATCTGCTCTTCTCCCTTAGAAGTATTCTGTGGAGTGTTCAGCTTGTCTAGTCATTCAGGCAAATGCTGAGCTGTCAATCCCTGTAACAAAATGTTACTCGCTTGAATCAGTGGCACCTGCTTTACCACTGCACTCGTTGTCTGCGGTGTCAATAGCTTCAAGCTCTGACCTGCATTAGGTCCATTCACAGCATATGGAAGTGCAACGAGTGGACTAAGATCTAACCAAGATCTCTACTCATCGAAGGTCTGACCCATAGAAGAGAATACCTGCACTTGTTCATCTGGTCCCCTCCTCATTAGACTCTGAGACATTGTTCCTTGTTCATTCATAATTGGTTTCTTCTGCGCAAATATTGGTACCGCTGGACCAACAGTAATCGGTAGCGATATGGCATCTGGGGCTGCTCTGGCATCTGAACACTGTGGGAGAGTAACTCCCATACTCCGATTCATCACCGGAGCCAAGTCTGACTGTGTCCCTGTCATTGGCGTAAATCTCGGCATCCTCTGCGGCTGTACCTGGGGCAACAAAATCGGAGTTGGCTCAGTCTGAACAAACAGTGGTCTCGGAACCACTTGGTCCGTAGGCACCACTAAGTTCGAATTGTCTCTAAAATAGGCACATCAGGATACATTCTCTGTGTGGGTGGTGGCTGCATCTGTGCCTGAACTATTGGGTAGTCAACACATTAGGACTAACTTGGACCACACCCAGTATCTGGCTAGCATTAACTTGTACCGGATTCACTGTCCCCACTGCCTGTGCCGGGGCTGTTGCATCAACACTAGTACTCACACCACTTTCATGCACCGCATACGGTGGTGGTCGATCTCTCAGTATTTGTGTAACAAGATCCTCAGCATCGGATTCCTCCTATACTATGGAAGACTTTCTTGCTTCCTTACTCTCAGACGGACTCTCATTAGTCTTTCTAGTTGCCTTCTTTCCTTCCGTACCATTTTCCTGTGTAATTGCTGGAAAAAACAAAACTCCCTGCAATGTCTCTGCTCCCCACCTTTTCTGCTCCCAATCCCATTTAGCATCTGCTAAAGACTTCTCTACCTTTCTTACTCTCCTCTCAATTTCATTCATTTCCTACCCCCCCACACCCCCCCTGTGACGTCAGCGCGCATCGCACACTGACAATCACAGAGGGCCTCCTCCCATCGCACCGGAAGCTCAGCTTCCAGCGATCACGTGGAGGAGGCCGGAGAGGGTTCAAAGGGAGGGAAAGGAATTTCCTTCCCTTTGAAGTCTCTCTGAGCGTTTCAAAAGCCGGATTGCAAAGCAATCCATCTTTTGAAACGCCCACTAGGCACCCGGGATTTTGTTTCTTTATAGAAATTGGCAATAAGGGAGCGACCCATTTGACAAGGGTCGCTCCCGGGGGGGGGGCATTTTTTTGGAAGGCCTTTTCTGCCCCCCCCGGGGGGGCAGAAACCTCTAGGCATCAGGGATCTTTTTTTTTTTTTTTTTTGGAGGTGGGGAGCGACCCCTTAGGCAAGGGTCGCTCCCCTAGAGGGCAAATTATATTTAGGCCATTTCTGCCCCCCTTGGGGGCAGATTGGCCTATCTTTATGAGGCCAATTTGCCCCCATGGGGGACAGAAACCACTAGACACCAGGGAGTTTTGTTTTTTTACGTGAATTTCACGCAAGGGAGCGACCCCTTAGGCAAGGGTCGCTCCCCAGGGGGGCAAATTTATTTTAGGCCATTTCTGCCCCCCCGGGGGGCAGATCAGCCTATTTTAATTAGGTCGATCTGCCCCCAAGGGGGGCAGAAACCACTAGGCACCGGGGATTTTTTTTTCTTGTTTTACAGATGGGGAGCGACCCCTTGGGCAAGGATCGGTCCCCTGGAGGGGAAAATTCTATTTAGGCCATTTCTGCCCCCTTTGGGGGCAGATCGGACGATTTTTGCTATGCCAATCTGCCCCCAAGGGGGCAGAAACCACTAGCCATGGGGATTTTTTTTTTTGCGCCAATGTCACGCCGGGGACCCCGTAGGCAAGGGTCGCTCCCGGGGGGAGGGTTGGGGGGCCAAATTTATTTTAGGCCATTTCTGCCTCCCCTGGGGGCAGATCGGCCTATTGTTATTAGGCCGATCTGCCCCCCAGGGGGGGCATAAACCTCTAGGCGCCAGGGCAATTTATTTTTTTGTGTTTTTTTTTTGTTTGTTTTTGTAGAGATGGGGAGCGACCCATTAGGCAAGGGTCGCTCCCCTGGGGGGCAAATTGCATTTAGACCATTTCTGCCGGCCGATTTTAGGTCAATCTGCCCACTAGGCACCGGGGATTTATTTTTTGCGCCAATGTCACGCAAGGCAAGGGTCGCTCACGGGGGGGTTAGGGAGGTGAGGGGGCAAATGTATTTTAGGCCATTTTTGCCCCCCCCAGGGGCCGGCTGAGCTAGAGGCCAAAATTCACAGGTAGGCACTTTGCAAAAAACACCTCTGTTTTCTGTGAAAAATTGTGATGTGTCCACGTTGAGGTTTGGGGCATTTCCTGTTGCAGGCGCTCGGCCTACCCACACAAGTGAGGTATCACTTTTATCGGGAGACTTGGGGGAACCCTGGGTGGAAGGAAATTTGTGGCTCCTCTCAGATTCCAGAACTTTCTGTCACCGAAATGTGAGGAAAACGTGTTTTTTCAGCCAGATTTTGAGGTTTGCAAAGGATTATGGGTAACAGAACCAGGTCAGAGCCCCACAAGTCACCCCATCTTGGATTCCCCTAGGTCTCTAGTTTTAAAAAATGCACAGGTTTGGTGGGTTTCCCTAGGTGCCGGCTGAGCTAGAGGCCAAAATCTACAGGTAGGCACTTTGCAAAAAACACCTCTGTTTTCTGACAAAAATTGTGATGTGTCCACATTGTGTTTTGGGGCATTTCCTGTCGCGGGCGCTAGGCCTACCCACAAAAGTGAGGTATCATTTTTATCGGGAGACTTGGGGGAACGCTGGGTGGAAGGAAATTTGTGGCTCCTCACAGATTCCAGAACTTTCTGTCACCGAAATGTGAGGAAAACCTGTTTTTTTTGCCAGATTTTGAGGTTTGCAAAGGATTCTGGGTAACAGAACCTGGTTAGAGCCAAACAAGTCACCCCATCTTGGATTCCCCTAGGTCTCTAGTTTTCAAAAATGCACAGGTTTGGTAGGTTTCCCTAGGTGCCGGCTGAGCTAGAGGCCAAAATCTACAGGTAGGCACTTTGCAAAAAACACCTCTGTTTTCTGTCAAAAATTGTGATGTGTCCACGTTGTGTTTTGGGCCATTTCCTTTCGTGGGCGCTAGGCCTACCCACACAAGTGAGGTACCATTTTTATCGGGAGACTTGGGGGAACGCTGGGTGGAAGGAAATTTGTGGCTCCTTTCAGATTCCAGAACTTTTTGTCACCGAAATGAGTGGAAAACGTGTTTTTTTAGCCAAATGTTGAGGTTTGCAAAGGATTCTGGGTAAAAGAACCTGGACAGAGCCCCACAAGTTCCCCCATCTTGGATTCCCCTAGGTCTCTAGTTTTCAAAAATGCACAGGTTTGGTAGGTTTTCCCTAGGTGCCGGCTGAGCTAGACGCCAAAATCTACAGGTAGGCACTTTGCAAAAAACACCTCTGTTTTCAGTAAAAAATTGTGATGTGTCCACGTTGTGTTTTGGGGCATTTCCTGTCGCAGGCGCTCGGCCTACCCACACAAGTGAGGTATCACTTTTATCGGGAGACTTGGAGGAACGCTGGGTGGAAGGAAATTTGTGGCTCCTCTCAGATTCCAGAACTTTCTGTCACCGAAATGTGAGGAAAACCTGTTTGTTTTGCCAAATTTTGAGGTTTGCAAAGGATTCTGGGTAACAGAACCTGGTTAGAGCCAAATAAGTCACCCCATCTTGGATTCCCCTAGGTCTCTAGTTTTCAAAAAGGCACAGGTTTGGTAGGTTTCCCTAGGTGCCGGCTGAGCTAGAGGCCAAAATCTACAGGTAGGCACTTTGCAAAAAACACCTCTGTTTTCTGTCAAAAATTGTGATGTGTCCACATTGTGTTTTGGTGCATTTCCTGTCGCGGGCGCTAGGCCTACCCACACAAGTGAGGTATCATTTTTATCGGGAGACTTGGGGGAACGCTGGGTGGAAGGAAATTTGTGGCTCCTCTCAGATTCCAGAACTTTCTGTCACCGAAATGTGAGGAAAATGTGTTTTTTTAGCCACATTTTGAGGTTTGCAAAGGATTCTGGGTAACAGAACCTGGTCAGAGCCATACAAGTCACCCCATCTTGGATTACCCTAGGACTCTAGTTTTAAAAAATGCACAGGTTTGGTAGGTTTCCCTAGGTGCCGGCTGAGCTAGAGGCCAAAATCTACAGGTAGGCACTTTGCAAAAAACACCTCTGTTTTCGGTCAAACATTGTGATGTGTCCACGTTGTGTTTTGGGGCATTTCCTGTCGCGGGCGCTCGGCCTACCCACACAAGTGAGGTATCATTTTTATCGGGAGACTTGGGGGAACACTGGGTGGAAGGAAATTTGCAGCTCCTCTCAGATTACAGAACTTTCTGTCACCGAAATGTGAAGAAAATGTGTTTTTTTAGCCAAATTTTGAGGTTTGCAAAGGATTCTGGGTAACAGAACCTGGTCAGAGCCCCACAAGTCACCCCATCTTGGATTCCCCTAGATCTCTACTTTTCAAAAATGCACAGGTTTGGTAGGTTTCCCTAGGTGCTGGCTGAGCTAGAGGCCAAAATCTACAGGTAGGCACTTTGCAAAAAACACCTCTGTTTTCTGTCAAAAATTGTGCTGTGTCCACGTTGTGTTTTGGGGCATTTCCTGTCGCGGGCGCTCGGCCTACCCACACAAGTGAGGTATAATTTTTAACGGTAGACTTGGGGGAACGCTGGGTGGAAGGAAATGTGTAGCTACTCTCAGATTCCAGAACTTTCTGTCACCGAAATGTGAGGAGAATGTGTTTTTTTAGCCAAATTTTGAGGTTTGCAAAGGATTCTGGGTAACAGAACCTGGTCAGAGCCCCACAAGTCACCCCATCTTGGATTCCCCTAGGTCTCTAGTTTTCAGAAATGCACAGGTTTGGTAGGTTTCCCTAGGTGCCGGCTGAGCTAGAGGCCAAAATCTACAGGTAGGCACTTTGCAAAAAACACCTCTGTTTTCTGTCAAAAATTGTGATGAGTCCACGTTGTGTTTTGGGGCATTTCCTGTCGCGGGCGCTACCCACACAAGTGAGGTATCATTTTTATCGGGAGACTTGAGGGAACATAGAACAGCAAAACAAGTGTTATTGCCCCTTGTCTTTCTCTTCATTTTTTCCTTCCAAATATAAGAGAGTGTGCAAAAAAGACATCTATTTGAGAACTGCCCTGTAATTCACATGCTAGTGTGGTCTCCCCGGAATTCAGAGATGTGCAAATAACCACTGCTCCTCAACACCTTAACCTGTGCCCATTTTGGAAATACAAAGTTTTTATGATAGCTATTTTTCACTCTTTATATTTCAGCAAATTAATTGCTGTATACCCGGTATAGAATGAAAACCCACTGCAGGGTGCAGCTCATTTATTGGCTCTGGGTACCTAGGGTTCTTGATGAACCTACAAGCCCTATATATCCCCGCAACCAGAAGAGTCCAGCAGATGTAATGGTATATTGCTTTAAAAAATCTGACATTGCAGGAAAAAGTTACAGAAGAAAACGTAGGGAAAAATTGCTGTTTTTTTCACCTCAATTAAAAAAAAAAACTCAGTTGTTATTTTCTGTAGGAAACCCTTGTAGGATCTACACGAATTACCCCTTGCTGAATTCAGAATATTGTCTACTTTTCAGAAATGTTTAGGTGTCTGGGATCCAGCATTGGTTTCATTCCCATTTCTGTCACTGACAGATTTTAGCACTGCAAACCCTTTGTTGATGCCATTTTCAGGGGAAAAAACACAAGCCTTCTTCTGCAGCCACTTTTTACAATTTTTTTGAAAAAAACGAAATTTTCACAACATTTTGGCTAATTTCTTGGCCTCCTTCAGGGGAACCCACAAAGTCAGGGTACCTCTAGAATCCCTAGGATGTTGGAAAAAAGGACGCAAATTTGGCTTGGCTAGCTTATGTGGACAAAAAGTTTTGAGGGCCTAAGCACGAACTGCCCCAAATAGCCAAAAAAAGGCCTAGCATAGGAGGGGGAAAAGGCCTGGCAGCGACGGGGTCAACCAAAGACATGGCGTGACACCTCTCTCCTCCATTACAATGTAAGCTGGTGTATTTTCTGGCAGGGTAGGCTCTCCTACACTCTCTCTAATGTAAGTATCTCACCTTTGGGTACTTTTCAACACCTTGAAAAACTTCATCTTTTCTACTTTTGGTTTATTCAAATTCAAATCAGGAAATTACTTTTACTCCCAAGATTCCTTTCACCCACGTTCTCAACCAATTGCCTCTCACGGATGGCTGCCAATCCGTATGCGACACTTCTCACTAACCGACCTATCCCAGCGCTGCTCCAGTGACGTCACACGTACTGTGGCTGACAAAGTCTTGCGGCTCGTCCTCCATAACTTCGATTCACACAAACTAATGCAAAATATTGCAAGCACTAATCAAAAACCAATAACCAAAAACAAACCTGCTGGTTTACTACAGGAACTGTAACACAATCGCTTCAGAAACCTTACAGATTTTCACTGATGGCTCTTTCACTCATGCAGCTATTTCTCTTTCTCGGTTTCCCAGATTCACAAGCAAAATTCGAACCACAATTGTTACTCTCAACTGATCAATGGGTCTGTCCTGGTGCACATAGGACTCTCCAAATCTCTGCTAAAATGTACTCCCGCCCACTTAACTCACACACTGACTCGTTGACCACACCCGATCAACCTACTAAACCAGACAGATTACAACATATAACCAAGTGTCTCATACACTTTTCAATATACTCCGGAGTCTTAGACCACGCAGGGTCCATACATCAACAACCACATGGACAAATTTTGAGCATAAAGCGCCACACACATGTGAAGTTCGACAAATTCCCTACTCTCATACTGCGGAGTACGCACAGTCCTATTAAAACTTCATTTGGAGTACGCAAACTCCCTAAATTCTCCAAGACGTCACAGTTCACCTGCGATTTGCATAAGCTGTGCAAGCTCAACCTATCTCTCTCACTCTATCACTAGAATGCCAGGAACATACCCAACACCACTAGTAGGATCCAGGATCTGGGAAAGTCATTTCTGGGCTTAAGGAAACATCCTTTTCTCTACAAATTCCATATTGAACTCAAAATCCAAATCTCAATAATACTGAACTCTTAATGGATTATTCTCAAACTATTACCATAACTGTAACACCTATCACTCTGCTCCGGACACTTACGGTAAGCTCCTAAAGAGACTAACCATCAGTCTGCTACCACAGCTGTTAGCGCGTCAGACCTTAAAAAGTAAACTTACAAGGGAACGGGTATAGGTCGATTAACCTTTTGACTCATTCAAGATGTTCTTACCATAGTTCCAGAGCAGAAACAATAAACAATACACAATAATCAGTAATCATTAGTCAAATCAATAATCAATTGAGTCAGTAAATTACACATACGATGACTTTTCAGCCATAAATAACCACATCTTTACTTAAAGTTTAGTACATTTATTTCCCTATTATTAACAATGCTAAAGTCATGTAGATTAATCTCCATGTCAAATCACATGCAATTAATAATTGCTAACCAAAAAGACACAAGAAACATGATCTAATCAAAGCTTGAATCACAATTTATTTTAAAGCATCAGCACATTAGTAAAACCAATTTCAGTAATACTGCAAGATCCATAGAGTTCAGCAAAGTAGTTTGTTAACCTTTTGTCCCTGCAAATTGCCAGTTGTCAGGTGAATAGCCTCAACTAACCTAAATTAGTATCAGCATGTGGGGCTTCATGCAAAACAATTTAGAACACAAATTTGGAAAAACATCTACCTAAAGAAAACTATTAAGACAGCGCAGTTGGTACCTAGAAAGAAAAGGCATAAAAATGTACTTCAGTCACATTTTCATATCTACCTATCCACGGTATGGTCAGCAAGCAGAATCAGTCTTCGTCCTCAGGTCATCAATCGATCAGCAAAGTATCAGGCTCTCAGTCAGAGAGTATGAGCCCAATGACAGAATCTCAAATCTCTTCTTCTCCCAAAGTCACTCTAGATCTCTGGTCTCATCGTCTGTCTAAGTTTCCTCTGTCGCGTTGCTATATCAAAGTCACCCAAACTATCCCCTAATTTCCAATTGGTCAATTAATCGTACGTTATTACTCTGTCCAATAATTTTCTTATACCAAATCTGTGAATTCTAATATTTCACACTTCACACGTCGTTGATTGGTCTGCCTTACGATGTTCTCATCATCCGTGTCGTCAGGTATCAAATTTGTTGCATCTTCTTCAGGCAATGTCTTCATTGTTCCCGTCCTTGGAAAGAACCTCTAGCACACATTACACATGTATTGATACATTTTAAGGACACTGTCTCCTGTTAGTTGGTTCTCATAGAAAGCTTCTGCTAAGCACTTTAACAAGACAATGAGCATTTAACAGTTAGTTCACTCCGTCAGCATTTTTCATTAAACGCTAAGACATATAACTTCTGCATGAGGCCTGGCAAACTAGGCCAAGACACTCGCAAAGTTAAGGCCTACAATTAATGATTTAAAACATACTTCATAACCCTTAATATGACATACCACTACATTAATCTAATACATTTTCAATATTTCATAAGTATTAAAAATTATTTAGTACATTTCGTGAATACTGATGGCCATTCTTCGAGGTCACAATTTCAAACGTGCACATTATTTTTCTATGTTATTCATTTTTCTACATAAGTCATTATTCAAAATACGTAAACATTCATTAATAATTTCTAATTAGGACATCTGCTTTAGCGCAGGTGTAGAGACAAAAGAGTTATCAATGGCCCACTGATTAATTGTGTGCCGAATAGAGGTGGCGCACACACGTTGCACCCTCAACGCCCTTCCTTGGAAGGAGTGTAACGATGGTCCAACAAACCCCTCCAGACATAGCCTTGAAGGTGGGGACAGTCACACGTTGCACTCTCGCACAGGGGATCTCTGTCTGCCTTTCAAATGCAGGCCTGTTTGGCATATACAAAGGGAATGGGGGACCAGTGGCTTCCAACAGATGGTTTGCCTTTCATTAATGTGCTCCTTATTGCAGGTTAGTCCCTAGTCTGCAGCTGTCCTGAATGCAGCACAATCATTGTCATAGAGCGCACTGACCTGGCCTGTGACCAGAGCACCCCTTTAAAAATGACAAGCAGCACTGACCACGTCAATGAGCTCTATATGTCACATGGACCGTGGTGTGTAAAACTTTATGTGAATCATGCATTCACATATGTGAAAAAATGGATACAATCGGGTATATCTTTGAAAATAACATGTCTATGTTTTATATGGATTTTTAATTGTGTCCCGCTAAACTGAGATTACCTTAACAGCTCAATATTCTGGGGAATGCACAAAGAATAAGGCTGGCACGCTAGCGTACGAGTGAGAGTCCCGGGCAGTGAGTCTACACTAACGTGAAGAATCTGCTGAAAAATGTCGGACTATCTATTTGATATATTTAAGTAAGAAAAAAGCAGGCAGCCCGGTCAGAGGGCATAAAAACAATAAAGCTCACAACTGGGGAAACGGAAATAGTTCTAACTTACTTGAAGCAGAGGAATGAGTGCGCGGCCTACAAACGAAGTTTCAAGGCTTGATGATTAAAAATGTCAAGCCCTGTAACTGCGGGCAAAAAAATAAATCAAGGGAGCGGCTGGGTATGAATAGTGCTCTTTAAGAAATATCGAAAAAGAAGTAGAGTCAGAAGGAATGATGTACCTTTTCACCTAAGGGTTGGTGCTAAATTAAGCGAAAGATCAGTTTGGTTTCAGCCGTTTTACAGTGATTGGCATGTCAGGAAACAGGCTGCAGGCGGGCGATTCTGTAAAATGGCTGCGCAGAGATCTACACCTGAGAGACAAACCTCGCACCTGTTGTGAATCTAACAACAGTTCGTGAACCATGCGCATACATAAAACCGAATCACAGGCGCATAGAAGCAAATGTTCTGCGCTTAGCAATGCTTCATTAGAGCCGCGCGCCTCCCAGCACCTCGCGGAGATTGCAAATGAAAGAAGAGAATGCAAGGGAGGGTTTACTTTTTTGGCTTTTCTTCAATGTATTTTTAGAACACAGGAAGCCACTTGACACTTTGCAATTGTGGTGCATGTTTTCAAACGAGCAATTAATTACATCAGATAGTGTACTTACATTTGAAGCCTATATTTTCGAATCATTTTCACTCCTCGCAGTATCAGGGGTAATGTGTTTAACACGCTTTTAAGGGCTCCCTCGCTTTCATGCTCTTATCTGCCACGCGAAAAGAGCATAAATCTGCTTAGCTGAGCAGCCAGCACTCCCCGTTACATCCCGTGCTGTAATGCTATTAGCGTAACCTACATATTCACTACTCTCAATAGGTGGGCATCTGCTCATAGGAAGAAGGGCAAGTTACCTGCTGTTGGCATTCACGTCGGTAGCTATAAAGCAGATTAAAAATAAAATATATAGAGAAATGGATGGTCAGGCTAGCTAAATCGTTATATGAAATGCATAATATTTAGATTTTAATACATGTGGTCGTTTTTGAAACTGTATCTAGTAAGCTCTGGCAAACCTAATAGGTCTGTCTTTTCCTAAGTAAGGCATGTCTTCATAAATGGACGAGTTTCTTTGTGCGCCCGTGTGTGCTTGTGAGTGTGTGTGTGTGTGTGTGTATATATATATATATATATATATACACACACACACAAATATATATGTGACAGTCCCGACATAGCAGAGACCACTGGGACACACTTCCCTGGAAGGCACCCTGAAGGCACTGAAGATTCCTGGGCTGCGCAGCAGTCTAGCTCACAGAGCACACCCCCTGACATCATGCAAGTCAGTGTTAGGTCCGCGGCCATGGAATCTGAGGGAGGAGAGAAGCGGCGAGGAGAAGGAACACAGAGAAAGCAAGATGAGCAGCGAACCCACCAAGTGGCACCGAAATACTGGCAGCCTGAGTAGTGAAGAAAACAACAGCTGGAGGAGCCAGGACTCCTCCAAGGCAATGCAGGTTGAGACCGGAGCACAAGGCAAGGAAACAAAGACTGGAGACATCAGAGAACCCTGCATGCCAGACAACTCTTCACGGTCCCAGTTGCCCTGCCAAATTCCAGGAGGAACGTGGCTGGACAAGGTACGGGCTCGGGTCTCTGACTACCGGGGCTGAGTGCGAGTGAGAAGAGTCACTGGAGAGGGTGAGGAAGAAAGAAAGACTAGGTAGTGCTTGCATGCCAAGGGCTGTTTTCATCGCATGCACGGGAAATAGCAAAATACAAAAGAAATCCTGTGATGGTTGCACACAAGTTTGTATCAGCCTCTATCCACAACGCTTACTCCCATTTCCCCTTTATATATTGTGGACACTATGGTATTGAAACTTACCAAGGATATTGTCTTCTCTTTTAAGAGACAATGTTTATCCTGGCCTAAGGAATCCTGTGAAGAAACAATAGGAAATAAATCTCTTTGAGAATACTAAGAAAATTGAGACCAGTCCTATAGGTCAAAAGGCAAAACAGAAAAAAATGCCCTATAGGACAAGGGTAATCTAAACCCCATAACTATCAAAAGAGAACTTACCTGTTTCCTGCGTGTATGTTGACTCCAACCACCAATTTCCCTTTTGCTCCTCCCTGACCTTGTGAAAGTGGTGTCAGAAGTGGGATTTAATAGCAGAAAGAACCTGACGGGACGGGATGGAACCTGCCGTGGCATTGAACAATATGGTTAAACAGTTGGCCGAAGGCCAGAGACATCCTCAACTGGTGGAGGAAGGACAAGCCAAGGCTGACCATAAGGATAAAGAGAACATGTAGAATACTCTTAAATCCCAGGCTTCGGTCTTTGCTAATAGCCAGCTGGTGCACGAGGCAGCAATACAGAAGTTGACAGAGACTATAGCACGTGCTAAAGTTCATCCAAACGTGCCCAGCTGTGTGCTACAAAAATAAAAAAGCAGGGAAGACCCTGATTCTTTTTCCACCAATTTTGAGAGAATAGCCACCTCCCCCACATAGTCACAAGACTGGTGAAGTCAGTATGTGGCTCCTTTACTGACAGGTGAGCTCCATGCTGCCTACCAAGCCATGAACCCGACTGGCTGTACTCCTTATTCTGAAGTAAAGAAAGCTATCCTGGAAAGACTTGGTTATGATAGTGAATTTTATTGCATCAAGTTCAGGAGGGTAAAATGGACTACCCAGGATAACCCTTGGGCCCTGTTCAATAGGCTACAGGAGCTAAGGCTACGCCTGCTGAGGCCCCTTAAATCCACCAAAGAAGAGTTGGTAGACGAAGTGATATTGGAGCAATTACTTGAGGCCTTGCCTGGTCCCACACATATGATTAGGCAACATCCCGACATCACAGTGCCAGTAGCCATTGAACTAGCCTATGTCTATCATAGATCCCCTGACTTTAAGATGCCCCATACCAGAAGCCCCATACTGCCCTCTACAGGATGGAGAAATAACCCAAGGGCTGTTCTCATCACATAATTGTGAATAGCAAAATACCCCCCCAAAAAAGGAGATGGTAGGACACAAGTTTGTTTCGGCCTCTATTCACAACCCTCACTCCCACTTTCCTTTTCTATATTAAGGCCACTAAGGTATTGAAACTTACCAAGGGTATTGTCTTTTCTTTTCTGAAGCGATGTTTATCCTGGAGATGGCCTGACAAGTCCTTTGAAGAAACAACAGAAAATAAACTTCTGAGAGAAAACTTAGCAATCTGAGACCATTCATATATGTCAAAAGGCAAAACAGATAAAAGGCCCTATAACACAAGAGTAATCTAAACTCAATAAATATCAAAAGAGAATTTACCTGTTTCTTTTGAGTTTGTTGACTCCAACCACCAATTTACTTGTCACCCCTTCCAGACCCTGTCACAATATATAAGTAGGATGTATCTAAAAGTGATTCACAAGATGCCCCACAAGTGTTCAGCTAGAGTGACTATTGAGATGTTTCAAGGGCTTCTTCCTTAAAGATTAGCTGGGTTCTAAACACCTACAATAATGCCTCAATGTGATTTAAAAGTGTTCTACAGGAGATTGATTTTGCGCAGCTTTCAAACATATAAATGGAATGTAAAACATGTTTCCAAAGTCTGTGTGGTCATAAAAGGCCTCAATATTTAACAAAGAGGCTTGGCGGCAGTCCTTACAAAGGGCTTAGCTAGTAGCTGTAGCTAGTTAGCTGTTTAAGGGTCTGTGGTTGATGCCACTGCTATTGAGGGATTTATGTCAAACAAGGCAAATTAATATGTTGTGGTATCCTGTTAGTGTTTTGTATGTTGTGCTGTTAACCAAGACAAATTGAATATGTTGTGGAATCCTGATATTGTTTTGTATGCTATGAAGGGGTTGAGGGCTGAGGATTCTAGGGGTCTAATGCAGCAGGGGTCTGACAGCTTGAGTTAACATTTCTAGGTTAAAATGCCCAAGGGACCTTATCAATCTTCATCCTTACGAGGCTTCTTGTATGTCACCTTTTGAAAGTGTGGCAAAGAAAGAGAAAAAGCAGCATTGTTGGGGTAGATAATTGCTCTAGCATCTTTTAATCTTTAATCAAATTTGTTTGGTGTTTTGGTGCAGGCTGTACAGCCTTCAGAGTGGGGCACTGAGGAACTGCTTACCTACACAAAAGGTACACGTGTATGTTTAGGGCTGAGTAGCTCTGATTCCATTGTAAGCCTTATTCATACACTATCCTGCATGTCCTGCTACATGTTCACCTCTTGCATGCTACCTTTCAAGCCTTATTCTTAGGCAAACTAGTATACCCCACTCTCTGTCTAGCTATCGCATGCTATCTTTCAACTCCTCTGCACCATGCATTACAGAGGCATTGTTATCCCTCACTGATTGGTGCAGCTTGATTAATAGTGTGTGTGTATGCAGCATGTGCTAAAGTGAAATGAACAACTACATAGGCCTAGAAAGATGAAAGTTTATCACAGATTCTAAAGTGCTCTTATGTTCCAGCATGTTTTTTTCAGGCAAAAATCCGCACATTGGCGCATGGGTTGAGGAGCTTATCGAAACCTTTAGCTCAAAAAAGGAGAGACACATGTCTACCAGTTTAAACGTGGTTCAGGATAACCTTCCGCATACAGGTAAATAACACAGGTCTTGTTACCTAAAAATTGTCTACAGATGCTCATCTGTCTCTTTGCCTACCCATATCGGCATCCTCTAACCCAAAAGTGTCTCACTAAATTAGTGCTTAGTATTGAAAATATAATGTGGATTCCTTTCTTCACAGCTTCATGGCTTGCCCTGGGAACCCACATCTATGCTGAGCCTTTTCATAACACAGCTCCCGAGCATGAGTATTGTGACCCAAAACAGCTTGCAGAAGATTGAGACTTTGTTCAAAAAAAGACCTGAGAATCCTGTAGACAGCCCATCTACAACGAAGGCTGTTCCTCAAAGGGCAAAGTGGTTGTGTATTATGAAGAATAGCATATTAAACATTTTCACATATGCAAGTTTTCTTATGCAGCCAATTTCTCCACCAGCTGAAGAGGTCTTCCGAAAATGTATAGAGTTATTTAGTCTGCTTGTGATAACCGTGCATCTGCAAAGGCATTAAATGGCATTTACTAATTTGTATTTTCTGGTATTTTAATCCCTAGATTGATTTCTCAAGACCATTGGGGGTGAAACTCCACATAAACAGGGTCAACAGTCGCCGGTTCAGATAAAGGACATAGAAACTGCGCTCCTGTCCCTGGAATCAGCATTTACAAGAGTTGCACCTGCATATAAACAGGGTCAACGGACTATGTTGCCTCAAGTGTCCAGAACAACAGCACACCCTGAGGAGGAATCAACACTAAAACTGGTGAGAGACATCCCAGGTGTACTGACTTATTAGAGACATAAGGTGCACAACCCCTGCGCTGCCTTCCCTGGCACAGTGAATGGAACTGCGCTTCTGACTAGGGACATAGCCCATCTAGAGAGCCACAATCCAGACCCAAATACACCTCTTAACCTTTCCTCAAAAAAGAAACTCCAATGCATGCTGCCACAATCTGCACCATTAGGCCTTTCATTAAACCATAACCCTGTTGACCAGGCATCTATAAATAATTCCGCAGATAATCCTCCAGCCCCTGAGAGACCGAATGGAGCTTTACACCCCACAGGGTCTCCAGAACCACTCCTAAATGTATTCACCTATGTAGGGGTTGAAGCACACAAGGTGTTTGAGATGGCTGCTGTAGATGTAAGGCTCTTCACAGATCTTAGCGAAGTGCAACAGTTTCTGAGATGCTCCCAGCAGCAGTCTGTAAATATGTCTTTTAAAGTAGACCAGGAGAATCATCAGACAGTAGCTCGCCGTACAGGTGAGACCCAAGGTAGTGCAGATTTTACCTACTGGGATCTGAATCTACATGGCCCACATCCCTGATTATACCCCCACGAGCATACTCCCAAACTAGCCCCACATCAGTTGTAAACCCCACTACTTCCACCTCTTCAGTCTACGACACTAGTGCAGAATGGCTCTAGGGTTTTAATCAAAACTTTGAACTAGAGCATCTTCCAGAGTCATTCTGGGAAAAAGGGACAATTATCACTCATGGTGTTCAGAGGGTGGATTGGATTTATTTGAGCAGACATGGGCAGGAAAGCAGGATGGCGCTCGGGGTGGTGAGAAAAGAGATATACTCTGGGAGATTCAAGTAATATTCATCCCAACCCTCATCACAATAATAACGTCCCACAACAAGAATTAGAGAGAGAGCATGCAGGTATAAGAAGACTAAAATTACTCTGTTATGCTACAGCCGCTAAACCATGGAAAAAGCAGGTCCACTTAGTTAATGGAAATTACACAGGTAGTGATAGAGTTTGTGGGATGGCCCATAAATATTGCAGCTGTGTAAAAGCAAGGTTCTAAATTCTAGTGAAACAGCCTTGTCAGACTTGAACAATATTTCAAACTGACACCAGAAATGCAGAGCTTTAGTGCTCCAGTATACTGTTTTTGTTTGACAGACCCAGACAAACAGCCCAATATAAAAAGAATATGCAGGAAATTGTTTCTAAAGCTTGGAGGTTAACTGGAGCACCTGGTCTAAAAAGACCGTTCCCTTAAGCTGGAGTCGGTCTAAAACACACAAATACCTTAACCATACACCCTAAAATGCAGAAGCGGGGAACCTGAAATGCTAATTTAAGAGGCATATACAGACCCTCCAAATGTTTTAAGAGCTTGTGGCACAAAGCAAAGAGAGCAAGAAACATCCAAAAAACTGCTGCCTCTGAGGTAAAGGATGGGGACACAGTGATAGCGGTGACTTCAACAAGTACTCCAGAGATGGTACATACCAGTACAGGGACAGAGTCTAAAAAAGGGTGGGTAGCTAAACAGAAAAGTGGGTTACTAGCTCCAAGCAGCATAGGCTTTTAATAAATAAATTAAAGGAAGCCAGAATTCTTGTCACAAAGGCAGATTAAAAAGGCTACTCATCAGAACTAGATTCAGCCTTCCCAAAATGATTTGAAGGAGGTCATGGCCCCCCTTCACATCCTCAATCTCAGGATTTAGAGACAATGATTTTAGAGAGCTTCAGAAGGTACCAGGTAAGTGCAATTTCAAGCAACAGAGTATTATGAAGAGTTCAGCCCTCAACTTAGAACGCATACATTCAATGGATCATGGTTTGTTAGCTATTCATCAAGTCATATAAGCTCTCATAGAGTGTTTGTTGCAAGGAGTAAGTCCAAAGGATTTTTTCTAGCTCCGCTTCTATGGTCAGGGTCTTGACAGTCCTTTGTTCACAAGTCATTCCTCGGGGATGTATTTAACACTGTTGACATTTTAGAACACCTTGCTAAGCTTTACAAAGCAAAAGTGGAAGGCACAGCTTTTGGGACCTTCAAAATAGTCACTCTCATTGTCCAGGGCCACGAGGGGAACGTACACCGAACCTTAAAAAGTATCCGCAGGTTGGAGAACAGCTGATGCCGCATACCTTCTAAAGCAGCTCAAGCCCACGCAGATCTTGAAATACTGCTTGATAGACTGGTCAGCTTCGGTCTATTTCATGTCCTGATAGCCTGCCGGAAGCAGTCATGAAAATCACTTTTATGGTATTTTGAACCTGAAGGTTTTTTTTAGGTGCTAACTATGCATGTGCACACTGCAACCGCATTTACTGTAACAAAAAGGCTCACCGGTGTGGAATGCATTGTAAAATGTGCTAGAGGGACAGTTGCATCTTATAGTAGGGTGCAAAAGGGAGATGCTGATGCTGTAATCTATTCTGTCACTCACAAACTGTCTGATTATACACCGGCAGATGGTGGGAGCAGGTGTGGTTCGGTGCATCCCCAAAGCTGGCTGCTCGGGATGCAGCCGATATACTACTGTTGACCATGACTGCCTGGGTGTAAAATGCCCCCGTTGCAAGGCACATTTTCTCCTTTGAACTTATCACATGTGTTGCATCACTAAAGGACATCTTGAGACCAAAACAGAAAACTCCATTGTGCTTGCTATAGAATGTACTCAAGAAAATGTTGTACATGAGCCCAACTACATATTTGTCCAGCATATAACTTCAGATGACCCCTGGGAGTTTGCAGGGCCTTCATGCATTAAGGATTTCCTTAACACGCTTGTGCAAACAAACCTCAAGGGGCATACATTGATAGCCTATAGCTCTAAAGATCATGATGTCTTCTTCATTTTACAAAATATGATTCATGAAAAGGTTTCTGTAGATCTCATCACGCAGGGTTCCAAATTAATGTAGCTCACCACAGTAACTCTACATATAAGATTCATAGATATGTTGAATTTTCTGCTGATTAAATTGAGTAAGCTGCCAAAAGCCTTCAGTTTACCAAGATCTGAAGCAATAGTCTTCAAACTTTGTAATGCAGTGCCCCTCCCCCCCCACCCCTGTGGAAAAATTATCATTGGGCCCTCCTCTGAATTTTTCATAATTATCCTATTAAATTGGCAGTGTTTAAACATGTCTTAAACACTGGAGTTAAGTTCTGTTGATATTTAAAAAATGCCATCAAATACACAATGCCAAACATACTATTCTGGTCAGGCAGACCGTACAAACATGTGAAAGTATACAGTGTGAATACCATACATGAGGGAGGGGGTTTTAAAGAGTATTTGGAGTCCCTCCTCTTTTGACACATACTCCCAGCTTGGATGTAAATGAGAAAACATGTTAGTAATGGCACCCCCCTCCCGGGATCATGTGAGGCCCCCTACAGGGGCCCGTCCCCAGTTTGAAGACCCCTGGTCTAAAGGCTATTTCCCCCAACATGTGGACTAATCAGAATCATGTGGGGCCCATGCAGCCACCTGACAACTATGGTGTGGGAGTGTATGATGCCTGACGCAAAGGAGAGGTTTTTAAAAATTGTATCATGAAAACTGTGAAGACATTTAATTTTTGAGCTGAGTTGAAAGCTTACTGTCAGCAAAATGTATTCATCTTGAGGAAAGCTTGCAACCCTGCAAGAAAAGTTTTTGAACCCCAACATCCCTAAGATAATGAAAAGTGTTGAGTACATAGCCCCTTTTCAACATGTGACAATTGCTTCCTCTTGGCTGGCTATGTACAAGGACATGTTTGCAACCCAAAAGCACAGCATTGGTGCCCCAGACCTCTATAATGGTAAATATAAACATTATTCCAAACCCTCTATTCAGTTGCTCATGTACGGCTCTGAAAAGGAAACATATTTATTCAATATGCTTTGCAGGGCGGAGAATACTGCTTGGGGCAGTATTTCCTAGTCGGTTGTGCTGTAATTAACAGTGTGCTGGCAGCCTTCAAATACAAAGACTGCTTTTTCCATTGTTGTCTGCAATGTTACAAACCCCATTATTTTATCGCCCTACCCGTTTTGAGCACCTGCAGCGGCGTATGCTGTTAAAGAGTTGAAAACAGTGGATTTGTTCTGAGATCCATTTGGGAGCACGAGTGGATAGATATGTTAAAAGCAGATGCAGATCTGTGATCCTTCATTAAAAGCAGGGAATTACCAGAACCTTTCAAACCCTGTAATGCCTTATTTTGGGGGGGGGGTATACTGACACTATACAGCTGTGCAATTGCATGTGAGAATGGGAGAAAATCCATTATTACGGTTTTACCAGTCTGTATCCTTCAATCCACAAGATGAAGCTGTACCACATGGGTAACCCTTGCTTCATATATAGGGACTTTAGGGACATCAACTAGTACTTTGGGCTGATTAAATGTCAAGTCTACCCTCCCAGGAGTCATTATTTCTCTGTTGTGCCACATAGAGTCAAGGGTAAACTAATGTTTCTGCTGTGTTGAACATGCGTGGAAAATAAACAGACTACAATGTGCAAGCACTCTGATGAAGAAAGGGCAATCAAGGGTACCTGGTATACAGTTGAGCTGTAAGCTGCCTTAAAAAGGTTACAAACTTGGAAAAATACATGAAATATGGCACTTTGAGCAGACTACAACCAAGCTGTTTTCTGAGTACTTAACTTATTTCCCAGAGGTAAACAAGAAGTGTCTGGCTTTCCAGAATGGTGTGCTGCAAAACCACAAAGAAGAAATACAGGGTATACAATTGAGACCAGAAAATATTGAAGTCACCGCAGCCAGACAACAGCTAACTAAATTCTGCCTCAATTTTTTACGAGGAAAGTTCACCCAGTGAACAAACATGTCAAACACCAAACACACAGATTCTGAAGAGTCATATAAATATCTGTTTGACTTGCGTTATGATATGTCCATCTGCAAGTTTATTGATGAGGAAACTACATCTTTGTGCTGGAATTACACAAAAGAGAATCTAACAACATCTAACAATAAAGATATTTTTATAGCATGTTTCACAACAGTGCATGCTCGCTTGGAGCGTCCTGGATAAGCTTCAAGACAAATGGCTGTATCACAATACAGACCTACTTTTTATAAGCAAACCCAGGGACGAAGATCCTCTGTCCGGGGATTATTTGGGTGATTTGATCCTAATGAACACATAGTAGTGTATGTCTCTTCTGGTCCAAAGACATAGGGCCTGATTTTGATGTTGGCTGAGGGGAAAACTCCATCACAAATGTGACGGATATCCCGTCAGCTGTATTACGATCACATTATATCCTATGGAGATTGTAATATGGGGGGCAGTATATCCGTCTTGTTTGTGATGGAGTATTTTATCCGCTGAGATCTAAATCAGGCCCCTATTCATTTCGGACATCAAGATATGTAATCTATATTAAAGTCAAAGGTATCAACCTAAATGTAATCAATACCATTAAAATACATTTTGACAGTCTAAAGGATCTGGTGAATATTTATTCCGCAGGTGGTGGCCACCAAAATGATAAAACTATTATTGTCCATCAGCCGAGCATCATTGGGTCCAGAAAATGGTGGGAAGTTACAACCGTTTGTTTGCAGAAAACCTTGCATGTTGTGTTTGATAAAAGGGTACTGAGTGACCACTACAAAACCCTGCCCTACGGGCATTGAGAGGCATAAACTCCTAGAACCAGCTATGTACTCCAGGCTGCAGCATCCATTCTCCTGTGTATCAGCAAGCCCCTCAAATTGCAGTAAAAGCTATTTTATAAAGAAGCTTTTAAAAAATACTTCCAGTGTTTTAACCCATACCTTAACCAACATTGGTTGTATTCATGCTGGTAATCTCTTTATACAGAACTCTCCTGAAAGTTTCCATATATTGAGGGACTTATTTCCAAGCCCCATCTGCACCACCGTAGCATCACTTTTAGTGACTCACACTGCAGGGTCATATTTATAAGGCTACGTAAAAACACCTTGCCTGGCTTTTAATGGCCTTGTAAATATGGACCGAGGCAACACAGCTCAAGTCCCTGCGTTGCCTCACCCTGTGACAGGGAGGTGTGCCACGGGCATTATGGTTCCCACGTAATCTAAGCATATGTTACATAGTGAAGACTTTGTTTTACTAAGTTAAGAGCAGCTGTTCTATAGCTCTCAATGCCTCTTTTCTGGTTGTATATAAAACCCTCTGGAACAAACAGCAGACTTCCATAAAAGCAAAACTAATGTACCCCAGAAACACAGTTTCTCTTGGAAGCCTTCAACGACGCCCCACAGTTTCTTTCTGGTAGATTTAAAAAACAACACTTCAGAAGACTGCAGACAGTGTTCAGGTATTTTCCACCCAATCTCCCTGGTACTTATACACTGAAGACCAACCTAAAAGCTATAAATAGAAATGTTAAAGAGACCCCTGGTACATATCCAGTATAGACCTTATAGTAAACAGTGTCAACCATTTTGGCACGTTTGCATCGAAATCTGACCATTAGTCACAGCCAGCCCCCAACAAAGAAAGGTCATCCGGTGTTTGGGTTCAAATTATATAGTGGGTTGTAATTTTAGAGGGCGCTCTAAACACTCTAAAAGGCAAAGTCCCTATGTCAGAGCATCAGTTCCAAGTTTTCAAAAGGCATTGTAGCTTGATCAAGAAGCTCAGTAATAAGCGCACATTCCTAATTTCTAAAATGAAAGTGGAGAGACGGTCAGGAGGGTCTATAGACACTTTGATGGGCGTAGCAACTCCTTTAATCACCAGCCTGTTTAACTCAAACTAACTGATGGAGTATGCCCAAAAGATATACTTGGTACGCCAACACCAGCTAGAACAGTTGGGGACACCTGCAAACGACGAATGGAACATTTGGACCAAAGAAGCACAGCGCCTGGATGCCAAAAATATAGACATTTAGAATTGAACCAACTTAAAATCTCACAACAAAGCCACTGTGTACTTAAATGCTCTTCAACACTTTTAAAAATAAAAATATTACCGCCAAGGTCTGGATGAACAAAATAGCGTTGACTATACTCCCTGGACTCTGAAAAACCCCCACCTTCAGATCCTCAAAAAACTATGCCCTACTGCAGACCCATTTGTTGAGATCCTTTAAAAAATATAAGTCAAAGGCATGGAAAAACTGCCCAACTGTTGCTGAGTAAAATGACTGCCTCTAAAGATATTACCTCCTGGAACGAGAAAGGGGCTTCCGGTTGTGGGGTCCCACATGTGCGATCTGGTCTAAAGTCTCACTCACCCCAAAACTCTATAACAGCAGAAAGCACCTCGAGGCTGGGAGCAGTTTCTGTGTGCCTCTGAAAAACTCAAAATTCCTTCTACACTTGTAGGTAATGTTGAACACTGGCAACAAATTGAATGCTTAAAAGCTCCAGCTTATTCACCTCCAGGGACGCGCTACCTGTTGTTTTTCACCCTTGCTCAAAGATGCTCATGTTGCCTTTCTTAAATGAAAGGAGCACCCAGGTTCCACCAATGGAACTAAAAAGACTTTATTCAGAATGAAGACGTGGCTACCCATCTAATTCATCTTTGAAAACTGTTTTGCATAACCATTCATTAAACACCAAGGTATATGTTTGCATAGACATTTTTATATTTTTTATTTCTGTAGTAAATGTTAAGCCCCCTTGTAGGATGAACACTGATTTGTGAATGAAAGCCTTTTTAACTTTTCACTGTTTATTTGGTATATTTAAAAAACATATTGGGCCATATTTATACTTTTTGACGCAAAACTGCGCTAACGCAGTTTTGCGCCACAAAAATTAGCGCCGGCTAACGCCATTCTGAAGCGCCATGCGGGCGCCGTATTTATTCAATGATGTTAGCCGGCGTTAGCCCCCGGCGCTGTCTGGTGTGCGTTAAAAAAAACGACGTACACCAGGCAGCGCCGGCGTAGGGGGAAAATGGCGTATGGGCGTCCATAAATGGTGCAAGTCAGGCTGAGGCAAAAAAAATCGCCTCAACCCGATTTGCGCCATTTTTTTACGACGCCCATCCCCCATTGAAATGACTCCTGTCTTAGCAAAGACAGGAGTCATGCCCCCTTGCCCAATGGCCATGCCCAGGGGACTTCTGTCCCCTGGGCATGGTCATTGGGCATAGTGGCATGTAGGGGGGCACAAATCAGGCCCCCCTATGCCACAATTTTTTTTTTTTTTAAATACTTACCTGGACTTACCTTAATGTCCCTGGGGTGGGTCCCTCCATCCTTGGGTGTCCTCCTGGGGTGGGCAAGGGTGGCAGGGGGTGTCCCTGGGGGCAGGGGAGGGCACCTCTGGGCTCATTTTGAGCCCACAGGTCCCTTAACGACTGCCCTGACCCAGGCGCTAAAATCCGGCGCTAATGCGGGTTTTTTAGACCCGCCCACTCCCGGGCGTCATTTTTGCCCGGGAGTATAAATACGACGCATATGCATCGGAGTCATTTTTTAAGACGGGAACGCCTACCTTGCATATCATTAACGCAAGGAAGGTGTTCACGCAAAAAAATGACGCTAACTCCATGAACTTTGGCGCTAGACGCGTCTAACGCCAAAGTATAAATATGGAGTTAGTTTTGCGTCGAATTTGCGTCGAAAAAAACGACGCAAATTCGGCGCAAACGGAGTATAAATATGCCCCATTATTTTTAAAGCTTCGATATGTATGTTTAAATGGGAATAAACAAACCGCACCAGGTATTCAGATGTAACTTTTCTTTTTAATTTTACATATGTAACCTAACACAAACGGGTGCCTCACAGAGGTTTAAACTTTTGACAAACTGTGAAAGTTGACTTAGCTGCACTTGCTGTAAGTCTAGTGTTTTGGTTCACATATTTCATAACAAGACATTGTTGAATGTAGATTTTTAAAATTTCTAAATGCAACACCTTTCAACATTTAACTAATAAAATCAATACATTGCTCACTGCACTTAAAGAAAAAAGTATCCTGCACTTGTATTTTGTTATTATTTATCTTTTTAGCAGCTTTCTATTAATAAGTGAATTTAGGTTTTGTATAGCTGAGGTGCATGGGAAATGCTGTGGCACTGTCAAACATCGTAACAGCGTCTTTATCTCAAAATAAAGCCACCAAATGAGTTCCTTTCTTATGGTGCAGATGTGTGTTAAACACAAGAGTGATAGGCCTTTCTATCCCAATTCCAGCAGGTAACGTATCAATTTAAAATATCTCTAATAAAAAGTATTTCTTGGCATATTTATGTTTGCATAAGAAATCACAAATCTGAAACATGTCCATTTTACAATAGTTTAAAGATGATCAAACATAATCTGGCGGACGTGGTTGATTTGGATGACTTTGTCAGACACGGAGAATACGATGATATTCAAATTTGCTGCCAGCGTTTGCTTTAAACATACTTCAGCTCTTAGGTTTCCATTCTTCATCAGGTTGTAGTGGTTATCATCTTCCATATCGGGACTCAAATCAAATGCAAAGAGCGTGTATCCCACCCATAACCTTTTCTTGACATGACTCCAGAGACCTGCAGGTACTTTCCTGTTATTGAAACCAGTCCTAGATATTCTGTAACAAAATTATTGTCTTCAAAGTTAGGTGTGTATGGTTTTTGCAGGAATCACAGCACCCTCATTTAACAGTGCAGCGTAGGTGATGTTGTACTTTTTGAAATTGAAAGGGTATGGGATGTACAGACTGCCAAAAGCTATGTTATTGACAAACCCTATGATAAAGAGTTTCAGTAGTAGTCCCAAAAATACTTTTTGTTGTTGAGTAAAACCTCTTCCCTGTGGGCAGGCTGAATACCTTCTAAGCTGTTCTTTCAACCGTATACTTGACGTTCAATAGCTGTAAAGCTTTGGTGTGCCCCAATCTGACGCTGGGTGACACTTTCACTGTCTTTACAAATAAACTAGCGACCAGTATGACAAGTTTATACCACTCCTCATCACCGCTTGTGGGACAGAACAAGTGTTTGTTGCAAGTAAGTTTGATTTTAAGATCAATACCATTGATGAGCAGCTCATCTAGGGAAAAGAGATCTGAATGTATGTGGCCAAGGAGGTCAAATCTTTTACTTGCGGCTGCGAAGCTAGCTCTCTTTGCAAAACCTTTATTGAGTCCATCAAGCTTCTTGTCTTCAAAATGTGCATATGTGTCCTTGTAGAACTGCCCAGCTGGAAGCTGGGTGTCCAGGGCATCACTGATGTATTTTTAGAATGCTATCAATGTAGGCTCTGTAGGCATACATGGTATAATACTTTGCCTAATGAGACAATTGCCAGTGGCAATGTCTTCTTGGTGAAACATGGTTGCTATGGTGAAAGCAATCATCATCACTTTAGCATCAGCATCTGTGTTGGCTTAGTTTGCTTTTGTGATTTTACAGACCAGATGTAGTAGAGTATTGTTGAGATCCAGATTTATGTTGGAATCCACTGAAACTAAAAACTCTATCAGATTGAGTGTAATTCAAGAGTCTATAGGTGAGACTTTCATTAAAAAAGCTATTTTCAATGCTGGTCTGTGTTTTATTGAGAGAAAATATGTCTATCTCAGATTTGGCACATTTTCCAGATGTGCAATGCATTAAGGACATGGCTGTTGTGTTTAGTTTTAGAATATATATTTACTCAGGCTGTTTTCTTGTTCTTTGACGCTCTCTTCTGACTTGGGACCTTCTTTTATGAGAGACTGTGAAGGTTGTGGGTGGTCCCACTGCCTTGATGCTTTTCGCTTACTTTTCACACCTGTGTTATGGTCGTAGGCAAGCCGTGCTCCTTCCTGAGGTTGTTCATTCACTCAGCAACCACCAATGTCACAGACCCTACCACATCCTAGGCAATGTTTGCGGTGACCTCTTTAACGTGAGGTTTTACAATTTCATAACCTCTTTTCAAGAAATGCATAGCTCTTTGAAGCAAACTGAAAAAAAACATCCTAGCCCCATGCCATACAAAACCAAGGGCAAATTGAAAGAATGGGGATCCGCCATATCCAGTCTTGTGTCAGTTATAGTTCCTGTACAGAGCAGGGTTGCCGTATGTTTTCAAGAACACCATGACAACTTCTTTAATGTTCTCGGTTGTGGCCTTAACTGAAGCTTGACAATCACTTTCCTATAATTAAAGGACACTGGTTCAGACTGTTCATCCAATATCATGATGGAGATAGTGTCAACTGTGTTTTTTGGAAATTGGTGCATAGTCGAGCTTCATATATTGAATATTTACCAGCGTGTTGTTCTCCCCGCTCACCTGTACCCACCTGAAGGGGGAAATACTATCTCCCACCCTCCAAGGCTCTAAAATATCGGTATATGCGAGGAGAATAGAGAACCTCTGTTAATATCAGGACACATAGGGTCCAACTCCACCATGCATTTTATATGTTGTATAGTCTCTAAAACCCTACTAAATTTACCCTTGCAAATAAACTCTGTATAGAGTCTGGGTGATCTAATAAACACCTGCCTTTTGACATTATCTAAATATAACTGACTATCTGAATATGCATCAATGCTGGCTAGGGTTGTGTTCATTGCCTTGACCACCGCAGTGACAAAGGGGTAATATCCAAGAGTAAACCTTGCATGGAGATACACAACCTTCTGGTTACTCTTTATAGTAAACTTCACCTCTGCTCGCGTAAATGTATTCCATGTTCAGGAGTATTGGATTTTAGTTAGGGATGCCTCCCAGTTCCCTTTCAGGTCCATCATTTTAGACAGTTACACTGTAAAATTAGAAATTTGATTGCTGAGAGCATGTCCTTTGACATGTTGGAAGGTAAGGTGATATAAAATGATTCGGTCGTCATTTTTTTGTTTTGCCTTCTTGTGCAGACAGCATTATACTCACGCAGGCTTAAGACAGCTAGCCTGCTTCCAAATTTCTCAGGCCAACCCCTCCATTTGATTTTCTTCTTAGCCACTCACCCTTTCCATTTCAGAACTTGTTCAACCCTGTAGAACCACTGGGGATCGGCTGACACCTTTTGTAACTCTTCTCTGTAAAAGCTACCTGTAACCTCCTCATCGCCGTAAACTTTTAAACTTTAAATATATATACCTTCTATAAGCTTTACTCACACCACTATAAATATTTAATCGCTAAAAGTCTGTTGGTAGCCTGTTGAAAAGACCCCTTTAAATTTAGACACCCTAATGTGATCACCTTTTTCTAAAACAGTTTTCTTTACTTTGATTGTGACCTAAAAGCTGTACGTGGTTCTCCACGTTGCTAAAGAACTTTGCGGTGTTATGGTTATTGGCGATGTTTTAATTGGTCTGTGGTAGCTGGCATTATAAATACCAGCAATACAACCACATAACAGTATGTTGTTTTAATAAATTCTGAAGAAGTTTGTTTAAAAATTATTTTCCTGTGTCTGTATGCAGTTTCTGAGGGGTTATACCTTTGCTGAATATTGCTTTAAAGGCTGCCGGGATGCTAGTTCCTGTCTTATCGCATAGTGATTTTGCAAAGGAGTACTTGTATAATACTTTTATGACCGTTAATATGTATCAAGCTCCGTTATTGTGTCTGGATAGGTCTTGAAGGCTGATGATGTCTGCCTGCCATTGATAATCTAGACTGGCATTAACGATGGTCAGCCTCTGCTTGAGATGCTTCCTAGCAAGTTTATGAAACAAATATTCCTCTTCCCCAGATGGCCACTCCTTCCCCAGCTTTCTATTTACCAGCTCTTTTTCAACTAGCGCCCTTCTAAATAAAGCTTCACTTCCAAAACTTCTGATGCTTCTTTTATTGCAATACATTTTCTTTAGCACATCATCAGCCATGTTATCAGCCTCTGTAGCCTGTGAAATGAAAAGCATGAGCTTTGTGGCAGGTCATTTTATTAAAAAGAAAGAATGTGTTGAATAGCATAATTTACAGTGTATTGATACAAGTATTGTAAATGTTGTTGTAGAGAATGAGTTTATTCACTCTATATACCTAATACATCTACACAATATGACATACATTACAGACATCACTTGGGTGAACGATGAAATATTGTAACAGAGTCACAAGTTTTGATTTTTCACAGCTACAAAGTCAACAGCTCTAAACAGGACTTCTCTATCGCCTCTCCTATAACTTTGCACACATGGGATGCTGGTGACATTCACAAGATGATACAATTTACCAACATACAGTACTTTATTTTGGAAATAATCATTGGTTAGAAAAAGGCGCTTTGCAAGCTGTCCATTGGCTGTAGAATTAAGCCCCATATATGGTACTTCCACATGTTCTAGTATTCATCAGCCTCCAGCTGGCTATGCACTTTGGTCCCTTTGGTGGCACACAGACCTTCAAAGAGCAAAGAATTGTGGGATGTATTTTGTCTATTCTTTCTTTAAGCAACACGTATATAAATTCTGCAATGCACATGTATCCAGGCCTTATAAAAGTGTCAGCCTGTGGATGATCATTCTGTAATTTGTTCTAGAAGTAAATAAGAATGTGCATTAAGTACCAAGATAATGCCCCAATAATGAGGTCTAAAACATTTTTTAAAAAGCTTTCGAAAGACTAAAGAGCCTCCCCAATGCCTATTTTTTATATTCACATCACACACATTCTTCTACAGCTCTTTCGACCATCTTTCTGACAAATGTTGAGCACTGCACTTGCTTTCACTCAAGTTTTGTGTTCGCTCGCATGCACATTGGATCCCTCTCAAAGTACTTGACAAGACCCTTATCGTATCTGGATGGACACTTTTTTCACCAGTTAAATGATACATCAGCTTTAGCAGATTATGGGGGTCATTCCTACCCTGGCGGTCTATGACCGCCAGGGTAGGTGACGGAGGAAGCACCGCCAACAGGCTGGCGGTGCTTCCGGGGGCATTCTGACCGCGGCGGTAAAGCCGCGGTCAGAAAAGGGAAGCCGGCGGTTTCCCGCCGGCTTCCCGCTGCCCCAGGGAATCCTCCACGGCGGCGCTGCAAGCAGCGGCGCCATGGGGATTCCGACCCCCTTCCCGCCAGCCTGGTTCTGGCGGTTGTCCCCGCCAGAACCTGGCTTGCGGGAACGGGTGTCGTGAGGCCCCTGAGGGCCCCTGCAGTGCCCATGCCACTGGAATGGGCACTGCAGGGGCCCCCTAACAGGGCCCCACATAGATTTTCAGTGTCTGCGTGGCAGACACTGAAAATCGCGACGGGTGCAACTGCACCCGTCGCACCCCTTCCACTCCGCCGGCTCCATTCGGAGCCGGCATCCTCGTGGAAGGGGGTTTCCCGCTGGGCGGGCAGGCGGCCTTCTGGCGGTTGCCCGCCAGCCCAGCGGGAAACTCAGAATGACCGCCGCAGTCTTTTGACCGCGGTACTGTCTTCTGGCGGTTCCCGCTTGGCGGGCGGGCGACCGCCGCCCGCCAAACTAGGAATGACCCCCTTAGGGTCTTATTTACAAGGAAAAAATGCAGCGTTGCACTGCAAGTCAGCTTGCTGCGATACACTGAATCATTTTGAAAGTGCAGGGATATGTCATATTCACAGAAATATGATTCATCCCTGTACTTTCCTCTGCGCTAGCGCACAACTGCCGCTAAACACCAACGAAGGCACCCTTAAACCACAATGCAAGGGTACCTGCGTTGCAGGGATGATTGTTTATGTGCCGGAAGGGGCACCTTTAGGCACAAAACAATCATAAATGGCGTTTTCCTCCTTCTTTGTATGCTGAAGAATGCAGCACACATAGAGGAAAAATCAGGGAGAAATATCTGGGAACGCATCAGATTCCATCAGATTTCATTGGTGATGCATGGGAACGCCCATGGAACAGCCCTTTCACGCAGTTTTATGCGTGAAAGGGGACCATATTTATAAGGCCAGGAAAAGCCATGCAAGGTGGCTTTGCGTGGCCTTGTATATATGGTCTTACGCTCCGGTGGCGCAGTGTGCCGCTTTGGCCTTCTCCGTGAGGCCCTAAAGGCCAGATTTAAAGAAAAGTGGCGCAGCATGGTGCTGTGCCAAAATTGGCAGCGCTGCACCACTTTAGAAATGCAGGGATTCTCCACATTTAAGGGAATACGTCGCACCCCTGTGTTTCCCCCAGCGCTGGCGCTAAATTTAGCTGCCAGCACCAACGCAAGCATCTTTGCAACATTGTGCAAGGATGTCTGTTTTGAGGGGTGTGATTGTTTATGTGCAGCAAGGTGTCCCTTCCTGCACGTAAACAACCACTAATGGGGCTTTGGCACTTCTGTCTGTGCTGCACAATGCAGCACAGACAGAAGTGCCAATGCGTCATTTTCAAATGGTTGTTTATGTGCAGGAAGGGACACCTTCCCACACTTAAACAGTCATTTCTGGCATTTTGCTTTTCCTATGCATTCGCAGAATGCAGCACACATAGAAAACGCAAACAACGAGGAAGAATAAAAGTATTCCTCCATGTTGCGCCCTGCTAACACCACCCCTGGGGGTGGCCCTGTCTCAGGTTTACAAGACCAACAGTGAAGTACCTTTTACCCCTGCTCTTTTTGATGATTCTTTCTGCAGTTCAAAAAAGAAAGAAAGACAATCAATTAGTTAACATTAAATATGTGTCTGTATACAGTTTAAAATGCAAAATAAATATATTTTGTTCACTTCAGAGCACACAGCTTGTTCAAAAACACCTCCTAGTTCTTGAGATTTATTCAGATACATTGATGCATACTTACTGTCAGAGCCCACCCCGGGTCTCGCATGTTGACACCGTCAGAAGACAACCGGACCGGAGACCCTATATCGTCATACACTCGACCTGTTATAGATCCTTCTGCTTCATCCATTTCAGCAAAATTGCTTCAAGCTAATGCCTCGTTACTGGAGAACCTGCCGCTGTTGAATCCCTTAAAAGGAGATAGCTGCGGCAAATCATTTGGCTAAGATCTGCAAACCTCCGGCACAACTCCTCATTAAAACCTGTGACATCATGGCCTACATCTTTAAAACCACTTTGCTGCAAAACCTAGGCCACTGTCAAAGGTGTCACGCTGTGGTAATATTTTTTGATGGTGTTCACACCGTTTGTATCGGTTGTCTTTTTGCAATGTAGTTGTTCCACTTCACAATAGTGTCGGGATATCTTTCCAGGACGAAAGAAGGGGTCTGGCGACCTCTGCTCATAGAGCTCCTTATAGGTATTTCCTACACCAAAAGGGGCATTCTCCTCTACATCACAACCTAGTCACATGGACTTCAGGGGTTGGGGTGTCGCAACATGCCAAGGCATGTTACAGTCCACCTGAGCAGGGGTGCAACAAGCCTGGCATGTTTAGACTCCAAATTAGCAAATGCCTCTACATCACAACCTAATCAAATGGTCTTCAGAGATAATGTGGTCAGCTGACTAAGGGGATGTCACCACCAGGGTCATGTGCTCTTCCGGGTCAGGATTCACTCGTGACATCAGCACTGTCACGTGATTGGTCGCTTAAGGGGACAAGACTGAGGTGATGTCATACCCACATAACCACACCACAGGTCACATGACCCACACAGTCATGTGACCCGGATATGATATTACATTTGGGACGAGCCCCCAGGGGCCCAGAAGTGCTAGCCACAGAAGTGACATCACTCCCGGGGTGGGATAACTGTGACTTTTAATTTGATAATAGTTATCATTAAATCTTAATTTTGGTGATTCTGAATGGCAAACTGACCCTAATCTGACTGGTTTAGATTAGCATTTTGTCTGTCCTCAATAAATATGCCCCTACAGGTAACTGCCTTTGAAAATGTGATTTTAAATGAAGTGGAAGCACTGAACACCAGAAAGGTGTTTTCCTATAACAACATGTGAAAAAGGAAAGAGTTTGTCTGAAGCAATTGTCAACTGCTTCTAATATTGTAATTAAACTAACGGTCAAGGCGAAGGAATTGTCATCTTGAACATAGCAAAATATGATGAGGAAATATTTTGGCAATTAAATACTATAAGACTTTACTACCAGCTTTGTCATACCCACACAAAGAGGCTGGTTAATGAACTAGGCAAAATCAGCAAAACTGGCACTTGATGAGGGATGAATTTGTGCTAAAGAATAAGAATTTCTAAATCAGAAAGATCCCGGTATGCTTGTGATGTGTATTCTTCCAAAGGCTCATAAAAGTTTGACCAATCCTCTGGATAGGTCGATCATTTCTGCATGTGTTTCTTTGTTAGAACCCCTTCCCAAAACCAGGACTTTTTTTTTCAGACCTTTTGTGTGTTTGACTTGTGCTTACATAAGATACTCTGCAGAATTTATTAATAAAATCAAGGGCAAAGAATTTTATGACAACACGGAAATTATTGCCACATTTGACATTGAGGTCCTCATTCTGACTTCGGCGGAACCTGAACCGCCACACTGGCGGTGATCTTTTGACCGCCAAAAAATGAGTGTGGAAGTTTGGCACATATTCCCATTGCTACCGCCAGGGCTTCTGGACCCACCGGGCCAGAGACGAGCATCTCCAACCCGGCGGGCCACCCAGTACCGCCGGCGGTATTCCGAGTCCCCGTTCCGCAAGTGATTCCGTGGCAGGAGCACCGCCGCAAAATCCCTGGCGGAAAGGCTACCGGCAACAGGAATCTTCATTCCTGTTGCCAGTCGATGACTCCCCCACCCCACTCCCAGTAGTGACCCTCCCACCCCCCACCTCCACTCCCAGTAGTGACCCTCCCACTCCTCACCCCCAGTAGAGACCCTCCCACCCCCCCAGTAGTTACCCACCCCGATCCCCATACTTCACACACAAACACTCCCCTTTCACCCTCCATGCATTACATACATACACACACTCACACACACCCATTCACACACCCCACTCCTACTCCTTGAGGAGGACACTTACCTCATCCAACGAGGTGCTCCTCCCTGAGGGGACGGGACCCAGCTCTCCCACCGCTGGCCCCGCACCGACATCACGACACCGCCAGGCTGTATTATATAATCTGGTGTTGTGTTTCCTTTGTGGTGGGGATATTGCGTCACATGTGTTGTGTGTGTTGTGCAAACGCTTTACACATTGCCTCCAGGTTAAGCCTGACTGCTCGTCCCAAGCTACCAAGGGGGTGAGCAGGGGTTATCTTAGACGTGTAACTCCCTTGCCCTGACTAGAGTGGGTAAGTTCTGCCTGGCTGAGGTGCATACCCTAGCCAACCAGAAACCCCATTTCTAACATTGGTCGTCAGCGGTGAGGATAGGACTTGCGCTTGCACAATACCATTGTGACTCATTATTTCACTACAAGGATTGTGTTTAGACCATCACATGTTTGGCTTCTCTTAACTTTCTCTCTTTGGTCATTTTTCCTGTTTTCAGTTCTCACGCTTGGGTATTGTGGTTGTCACATTTGAGTTATTTGTACCGTTTCAAGATGGGACTTACCTCTGATTTAGAGGACCTGCTGTTTTACACGCAGGAGGAATTAGAGGGGTTCTGTAGAGAGAGAGGGCTGCCTGTAGAAGGGGACCTCAGGAGATCTCTGAATTTTATTGAAAGGTTTGTGACATATACCCAGGGAGGGAGTGTGCTTAGGGAGTACCCAGAGGATCCAGAGTGTAGCGAGGGTTCTCATTGGGAGGGCTCCCAGACCTCATCCCTAGAGAGTGGTAGAGAGACTGATCAGGAGGGTGAGAATGACCGGTTGGGGACACCAGTTGACAGGGAAGGCCCCAGTGATAGGGAGTCCCTTGCTGGGTCCAGTGTAAGAAGCAGGGCTACCTCTCATTCCTTGACGCCTTGTGAGCTAAGAGATAGGCGGGAAGAGAGGGACCTGAAGTTGCAGTTAGAGCGCCTAGCTGTTGTGGAAAGAAGGGCTGAGGTAGAGAAGGCCTTAGTACAGGAGAGGATGGCAGAGGCAGAAAGGCCTTTGCCAGAGAAAGACTCACTCTAGAGCACAGTCTGAAGGTTCTGGACTCACCAGCGCTGCAGGTGGAGTCCAGTGGTGGCAGCAATGTACAGTGCTGTAGCAAAGATGTTCCTCACATACCCATAGATCTGGTACCTAGGTTCCAAGGGGGGGTGACATACGTCAGTGGTTAAAGGATAATGAGAGGGCTCTGGTAGAGCGCAGGATCCCTGAGAAGGATTGGGGAACTGGCCTAGGGAGCTTTATTCCTGAGGAGGGGAGGGATGCCCTACTGACTCTAGAAGAGAGTAACAGGGAGGGGTACTCCACTGTAAAAAATGCACTGATTGTGAAGTATGGTTTTTCCCCTGAGGAATACAGAAAAAGGTTTAGGGGTGGTAAGAAACTGTCCCACCAGTCTTGGAAGGAGTTTGTGGAGGATTGCTGCATTGCACTAGATGGATGGGTGAAGGGTAGCACAGTAAACAATTTTGACGGGCTGTTTAATCTGATTGTCAGAGAGCACCTGCTTCATTGTTGTTTTTCAGAGTTACGCCAACACTTGTCAGTGTGTGAGCTCTCTGATCCCAGGGAGCTTGCAAAGGAGGCAGACTTCTGGTTGCGTACCAGAAGTTCTGGTGTGGCATTAGGGGGTGTTCCTAATGAGAGTGGTCTAGGTGTTTCCCAACCAGGTGTGGTGTTAAAGGCTTGTGTCCCAGGTAGGTCCCAGTGTATTGGGGCAGGTAAGGCACCCCATGTCCAGTCTCAGATGAGAGGGAATTGGGTTGGGCTGAGGCCCAGGGTACCTGAGCTCCAGTCCCAGGTCCTGGAGGGTTCCATGAGTGAACGCCAGGAGGTGAGCCTAGCCTGTGCCGTAGGGCCAGCTGTTCAGAAGGATCCCATTTTGTCATTAGGACTTGGGCGGGTGGCTGGTGATAGCATTCCGTCGGTCCTGGTGTCTGGTAGTCTCGCTCTACAGCGGAGGAGGCGGAAATCCAGGCATAGGGTTGAGAGGGGGCTGCGGGCCTCAGTGGAGAACCTGGAGGGTCAGGGGTCAGCTCTGAGAGCAGAGCCCCCCAGGAATGATCTTGGTGAGACCATTTCTGGGCTGGGAGGAATCCAGACTCTGTCAGATGGGCAGAGGTCAGGAGACCTGCGCCAGCCAGACTCTTGTGTGGCCCTTGGGGAAGGTGTTTCCCTGGTGGGGGGTAGGTGTGCCCCGCAGGAAGTCCTGGTGCGCCAGGCAGTGGTTCAACCGCAGGGTAGTGACTCTGGGTTGGATTGCCAGATTCAGGGGGTAAGCTCTGATCTGGTAGGGGGTAGGTGTGCTCCCAAGGAAGTCCTAGTTCGCTGGGCAGTGGTCCAGTCTAAGGGTGTCGTCCCTGGACTAGATAGACAGGTTCAGGGGGTAAACTCTGACCTGGTTGGGGGGGCGGTTAGTGTGCTCACCCCGTGTGAAACTTCTGGTGGCTTCTCCCGAGGTGGGGAGATGCAGGACTCTGGAAGTGGGGTTCAGGGAGGGGGAAGCCCACCCCGGACCCCGGTGCAACCCAAGGGTGTCGTCCCTAGGTTGGGTGGTCAGTCTCCAGGTAGTGATCCTGGGCTGGCGAGAGAGTTGTGCAGGGCTGCTGTAACTAGCACCTTGGCAAGTGTGGATTCTGGTGATACCCCTCCTAGGAGAGGAGGGCGGGATCCTAGATGGAGGGGTAGAGGGAGGAGAGCCTCGCCTCTAGCCCCTGTAGAACCTATGGGTGCGGACCCTAGGTTGGTGGCTCAGTGGCAGGGTAGAGCCCCTGAACTGATTGGAAATGGAGTGGAGACAGGTTGCTTTGCACCTGGGGCTACCGCCCCCCAATCGTTATGGTTTCAGAGACCAGAGGCTCCTAGATGGCCTGGGGCCTGGTTCTGGCCATTGGCAGCTAGAGAATCCCCGTGGGTTGGTCTAGGCTGCCTGGGTAGCATTGACAGAGAGATCCAAGTGGAGTCAGGAAGGTGTAGAACTGGAACATGCCCCTGCTGTTGTGGGCCTGGGTCCTTGTTCTATCGCCCCAATCAGGGAAGCACATCAAGGTATTGATTGTTCTCCCCTGGCTTTTGGCTGGTAGGGGGTTGTGTTGGACTTTTTGCCTTACGCAGGGTCATCCCCAGTCTTTTTGCCTCCTTCCTCCTGGTTTTTCTGACCTCTCGCTGTTGGCTCTAGGACTCTGAGCACTTTATCACTGCTGACCAGTGCTAAAGTGCAGGTGCTCTCCCATCTAAAGTTGGTATGATTGGCTTATACCTAATTGGCATATTTAATTTACCCATAAGTCCCTTGTTCAGTGGTATCTCTATACCCAAGGCCTGTAAATTAAATACTAATAGTGGGCCTGCAGCGCTGCTTGCGCCACCCACTGAAGTAGACTTTCAAACATGTCTCAGGCCTGCTAGTGCAGGGCCTGTGTGTGCAGTTTCCTGCCACAGGGACCTGGCATCTAAATGTACTTGCCAGGCCCAGAACTCCCCTTTTACTACATGTAAGTCACCCCTAAGGTACGCCGTAGCTAACCCTATGGGCAGGGTTCCATGTATTTAGAAAGGCAGGACATGTGCCATATTGCATGGCCTGTCCTAGTAGTGACAAACAGCCTAACTTGGTGTCTCACTGCTGTGAGTGCTGCCTTCTCATAGGATTGCATTAGAAATGCCCTGCCTTATGTGTAAGGGGTATTGTCTGATTTATGAGGGGTAGCATAGGCGTGTTTGGTATGGTTGTAATGGTGATAATAAATGCTGCTTACTGGTGTGGGTGTATTTTTTATTACTATCACAGAAATGCCACTTCTAGAAAGTGCGCATTTATCTGTACTTATGACTCTGGTATTTTGCAGCTTGACTCCAATCCACGTCTGGGCAGAGTGACTGTTGGGGCTTTGTGCATACTTTTCAGACAGCCTGTACACAGGGAGGGTGGAGGTGTCACAGAGGTGCATCTGCATACTGAATAGTCTTCCTGGGCTGAGAGAAGGGAGAGGCGGGGCACTTCTGCATTTGTAAAGACTGTGCCCTGGCCTCACACAACAAGGTCGTTAACCCCCCACTGATGTTTGGAGCCTGTGCTGAAAGGAGAGAGGGGACACTCCCAGAACCAGTTGTAACTGGCTGGAACCTCCTCTCCCTACCATTGTAAAACACTGTAAGAACTGACTATAAGTACAGGGGAATTTTCCCCACAATTTGGAGACTCTTGGAATCATCTTGGAACTGGACACCAAAGGCTGAAGGGACTCACCAGGAACCGCCATGGACTGCTGCTGCTGTGCTGACCTGTGACCTGCCTGGTCACTGTGAAGGACTTGCCACTTGCTGCCTTTCCCTTGTGCTGGCCTGTAGCTAGGCCCTCCACCTGAGGACCTTGTCTTAAGATTCTGCTCCCCAGGGGCAGGGTGCTGTGGCCCCTGAACCCTGCATCCATTTCTTCACGAGGGGTGCTTCTCCGTGGTTGTGGCTGCCATAGCGCTGATTGCAGCGCGCTTGTGGAGCCTTGGGAGCTCGTAGGCTCCTTGCTGCATTGTGCCCCTTTAAATAAGATCACCACAGCGGCCCGGAAAGCTGGAAGAACACTCGCGCACCGCATTGGGTGCAGGCGAGTGTCTGCTTGGGCCCCAGGAGGGGTCTGATCTTCTTGTGGCTTCACGGCAGGACCAGGGGAAGGCGCTGGGAGTGCCCCCTTCCCCCTGGCCTCTGCGTTAGGAGCAGGATGCTCCTTTTCTGCTGTTAGGTAAAACGGACATTATTGTGCCCCCCCCCCTTGGTGGAAGGGCCAGTGGAGGCCCGGGTGCCCCCAGAGATCACAAGCTCCCGGGAGGGGCCTGTCATTAAACCGGAGGGGGCGCGTGGTGCCCCCTCCTACCCTAAGTTGTTTTTGCTGGCTTTGGCCCCCCTCGTGAGGGCTGGTTGAGGCCCTGGGGGGCCCCCAGTAATCACGGTCCCCTGAGGGGCCTGTCTATAAAAGAGAGGAGGTGCATGTCGCCCTTCTCTGACCCCAGAGTATAAGGGAGGCCCCCGTTTTGCGCATCGGAGCGCCGGGGGCCCCATTGTACGCCTTCTAGGCACTGGAGGTGCCTTCATCCAACCAGGTACTGTTTAAAGGACCAATATAGTTGCAATCCAAAGTTCTTTCTACAGACTTTTGTTTGATTCATAAATTACCTACCTGCGTTTGATGTTTTTACATATGTGTATGCAAATGCTCCTTTTATGGACATGCTTTCTAATATGTTTTTCTAACTTGCCATATGTTTTCTAATGTTCCTACTATGGGCATTTTATGATATTCTTATGACAAGTGCTGTGATGTAATACGTGTTTTCCTGACTACTGCTTATGTTGCAGAATACTGAGTAACCTGTGTGTTATGTGTGACTACTGCTAGGTTGCAGAGTAACTAATGTGTAACGTTCTGACAACTGCTAAGTAGCAGGATAGTACTGATATGTGATGTTTGGTCTGATAATTTCCTTGTGTACAATACAGTATATTTTCATATAATCTGGTGTTGTGTTTCCTTTGTGGTGGGGATATTGCATCACGTGTGTTGTGTGTGTTGTGCAAACACTTTACACATTGCCTCCAGGTTAAGCCTGACTGCTCGTGCCAAGCTACCAAGGGGGTGAGCAGGGGTTATCTTGGACGTGTAACTCCCTTGCCATGACTAGAGTGGGTAAGTTCTGCCTGGCTGAGGTGCATACCCTAGCCAACCAGAAACCCCATTTCTAACAGTTACCCTAGCTGCCGGCTGAGCTAGAGGCCAAAATCCGCAGCTATGCACTTTCCAAAAAACATTTCAGATTTCAATGTAAAAATGTGATGTGTCCATGTTGCGTTTCCTGTCGCGGGCACTAGGCCTACACACACAAGTGAGGTACCATTGTTATCAAGAGACTTGGGGCAACATGGAATAGAACAACAAGTGTTATTACCCCTTGTCTTTCTCTAAATTTTTTCCTTCTAAATGTAAGACAGTGTGTAAAACAGAAGTCTGTTTGAGAAATGCTCTGTAATTCACATGCTAGAATGGAGGCCCAATTCAGAGATGTGCAAATAACTACTGCTTCTCAACACCTTATCTTGTGCCCATTTTATAAATACAAAGGTTTCCTTGATACCTATTTTTCACTCTTTATATTTCACCAAATGAATTGCTGTATAACCGGTATACAATGAAAACCCATTGCAAGGTGCAGCTCATTTATTGGCTCTGGGTACCTAGGCTTCTTGATGAACCTACAAGCCCTATATATCCCTGCAACCAGAAAAGTCCAGCAGATGTAACGGTATATTGCTTTAAAAAATCTGCCATAGCCAGAAAAAGTTATAAAAGAAAACGAGGACAGAAATGGCTCTTTTTTCACCTCAATGTCAATATTTTTTTATTTTAGCTGTTACTTTCTGTAGGAAAACCTTGAAGGATTTACATAAATTACCCCTTGCTGAATAAAACTTTTTGTCTACTTTTCAGAAATATTTAGCTGTCCAGGATCTACGATTGATTTTATACCCATTTCTGTCACAAACTGGAAGGAGGCTGAAAGCACACAAATAGTAAAAATGGGGTATGTCCCAGTAAAATGCCATAATTGTATTGAAAAATGTGGTTTTCTGATTCACGTCTGCCTGATCTTGAAAGCTGGGTAGATGATGATATTAGCACCACAAACCCTTTGTTGATGCCATTTTCAGGTGAAAAAACACATGCTTTCTTCTCTAGCCCTTTTTTCCCATTTAAAAAACAACAACATTTTAGCTGTATTTTGGCAAATATCTTGGTTTCCTCCTTGGGCCCCACAAAATCTGGGTACCTGTAGAATCCCTAGGATGTTGGGAGAAAAAGACACAAATTTGGCATGGACAGTTCATGTGGACAGAATGTTATGAGGGCCTAAGCGCGAACTCCCCCACATAGCCAAAAAAGGCTTGATACAGGAGGGGAAAGGGCCTGGCACCGAAGGGGTTGATGTTGAATTCCATAACTATTCTACAATCTGAATTCTCTTACTGCAATACTAGAAATGTTGTGTATTGTTTTGTTTGCCCTATAAAAAGATCAATATATAAGCCAGACAACCAGCCAGTGAAATTGTGCGTTTTGCAACATCGTTCCAGAATTAGATAGGGGGAGGAATCGCCATCATCCACAAGAACTCCATCAACATCACGACCTCCACCGAAGACACCCTCCTCGCCGCCGAACACATGTACTTCCAGATCCACACCGAACCCAGAACCACCCTCAGAGGTACTCTCGTCTACAGGCCCCCTGGCCCACGCGCCCTATTCAGCGAATCAATCAAAGACGTCATCACCCCGCATGCCCTAGCCTCGCCAGACTACATCCTCCTCGGGGACCTGCACTTCCTCATGGAGAAGCACAAGGACATCAACACCGCCACCCTGCTTGACAACCTCGCCAAACTCGGACTCAAGCAACTGGTGAACACCCCACCCACACCGCTGGCCACACGCTCAACCCCATCTTTTCCGCCAGCAACCACATATCCTTCAGCCACTCCTCTGAGCTACACTGGACCGACCACAGATGTGTCCACTTCACCTTCAAACGTGAGACCCACCACCTTCGCACACAACAAATCCCCCGCAGACCCTGGAACTAAATCTCCACAGAGCAGCCACTCTCAGCTCTAAACCATAACCAACCAGCCATCACCACCGACGCCAACATCGCAGCCCTCAGCCTCACTCAGTGGATCACCAACTGTGCCGACAACCTCGCCCCTCTCAGAAGCCACCCAAGAGAGACCAACATCAGGAAACCCCTGTGGTTCACGGACGCCCTCAAAGAATCCAAGAAATCCTGCCGTACCCTCGAAAAAACCTGGCGCAAAGAACACACCGCAGAAAACATGTCAGCCCTCAAGATCGCCACCTGTAAACACCACCAGCTGATCCGCTTTCAGAGACTGAAACAAGAGAGACTTGACAACAACACCCACAATAGCAAAGAACTCTTCAACATCGTCAAAGAGCTCTCCAACCCCAACGCCAGCTCCAACACCATCACGCCCTCACAAGAACTCTGCAACTCCCTCGCTACTTTCTTCCATCGAAAGATCACCGACCTACACAACAGCTTCAGATCCCCAGACCCTGCCGCCCACCACTGAACCAACAGCCCCAGCCACTACCCTCAACGCCTGGACCCCCATCAGCTCCGAAGAGACCAGAATCACCATGAACACCATCCACTCCGGCTCCCCCTCGGACCCGTGCCCCCATCACTTCTTCAACAAAGCTGACACCACAATCGCCCCCTATCTCCAGAGCATCATTAACAGCTCGTTCGCATCTGTCACCTTTCCCGAGAGCTGGAAACACGCGGAAGTCAACGCTCTCCTGAAAAAACCCACGGCTGACCCCAACGACCTGAAGAACTTACGCCCCATCTCTCTTCTCCCCTTCCCGGCCAAGGTCATCGAGAAGGCCGTCAACAAGCAACTGACCAACTTCCTTGAAGACAACAACCTGCTCAACCCCTCCCAATCAGGTTTCCGTGCCAACCACAGCACGGAAACCACCCTCATCGCAGTCACCGACGACATCAGAACCCTGATGGACAACGGAGAAACAACCACCCTCATCCTCCTGGACCTCTCGGCGGCCTTCGACAGCGTGTGCCACCGCACCCTAATAACCCACCTCCGCTCCACTGGAATCCAAGGTCAGGCCCTTGACTGGATCATCTCGTTCCTCTCTGACCGTACCCAAAGAGTCTACCTACTGCCCTTCCGCTCAGAACCCACCGAGATCATCTGCGGCGTTCCACAAGGCTCTTCGCTCAGCCCTACCCTCTTCAATATCTACATGAGCCCCCTCGCCAACATCGCTCACAAACACAACATCAACATCATCTCCTACGCCGACGACACCCAGCTGATACTCTTCCTCACCAAAGACCCAGCCACCGCCAGAGCCAACCTGCAGGATGGAATGGAAGACGTCGCAGAATGGATGAAGCTCATCCGCCTGAAGCTGAACTCAGACAAAACGGAGAACCTCATCCTCGGGCACTCCCCGTCCCCCTTGAATGACTCTTGGTGGCCCACGGCCCTGGGCACCGCACCAACCCCTTCAGACCACGCACGCAACCTCGGTTTCATCATGGACCCCTCCTCACCATGACCAAGCAAGTCAACGCCATCTCGTCTTCTTGCTTCCACACCCTTCGCATGCTCAGAAAAATCTTCCGCTGGATCCCCTCCAAAACCAGAAAAACTGTTACCCACACCCTCGTCACAAGCCACCTGGACTACGCAAACACCCTGTACGCAGGTACCACCGCAAAGCTACAGAATTGTCTTCAGCGCATACAGAACGCCTCCGCACTCCTCATCCTCGACATACCACGCCACAGCCACATATCCACCCACCTGAAACACCTGCACTGGCTCCCCGTCAACAAAAGGATCACCTTCAGGCTCCTCACCCACGCACACAAAGCCCTCCACAAAAAGGGCCCGATTACCTCAACAGACGCCTCTCGTTCTACATGCCCACCCGTCAGCTTCGCTCAGCCAGCCTTGCTCTCGCCACCGTCCCTCGTATTCGCAGAACCACTGCTGGAGGTAAATCCTTCTCCTACCTGGCAGCCAGGACATGGAACTCCATCCCCGTTCACCTAAGAACCACCCAGGACCACCTCGCCTTCAGAAGGCGCCTCAAGACCTGGCTCTGTGAGCAGCAGTAACCCCCCCCAAGCGCCTTGAGACCCTCACGGGTGAGTAGCGCGCTCTATAAATGCCTTGATTGATTGATTGATTGATTGATGCTGTACTCATGGGGTCCCACTTGTACAGCACTACATGTGTATCAATCATACTGAAAATGATTTGGAATTGTCAGTGACTTGTGTAGCACAACAAGGCAGAAGAGGTGAACGCACCTCTACTATTCTAAACAGACAAAGGTGAGATTGATAGCGAAATTTCAGAGTGTGACAACAGGGCAAATGATTCTGATTATTTGTGGGCACTGATCCCACAAAATACAGCAGTGGTCCATAATGATGGTTTTGGCACCCGAGGACATCTTTTCTTTATTTCTGTACTGGGGCAGTATGGACAAGTGAGTCACACCAGAAGTAACTTTATAAATGGTTTCCGTTAAAGGAATACGTAATTTGCTGTCCATGTTTACTATAGAGTTGTTACATGTGATTAGTGTACATAACAGTTCTAAGTACCATCCCCAGCAATGACTGTTTTTATGAACAACAAGGATCTCTCTATCAGACCATTCAGTAACGAAGATTAAGCAATTGTACCAGACATTCAGGTGAGTGAGCAACACGGAGAGGTACCGCCTAGTCTCTAGAGAAAGAGTCTTTCTTGGTTGATCAATGTTACGATGTGTTCTTGTTTGAGAGATGATATGTGAAAGAGCAATAAGCTATGGTAACCGAGCAAAGGTGAAACATGTATAAGTGTATTGGATACTCCCAGTGATTGCTGAGTCTTAGGGGCCAGATGTAGCAAACTCCAGCATTGCAACTCGCAAATTGCGAGTCTGAGCGACTCGCAATTTGCGACTCGCAAAGCCGGATGCAGGATGGTGTCACAGGAAAACGAGATGCATTACAAAATGAAAAAATGAAACATGTCCGTTTCATTTTTTCAGAGCAGGCAGTGGTCCATCCATAGGACCACTGCCTGCTCCGAAAAATGTTCCCAATGCCATTCACAAAGGGGAAGGGGTCCCATGGGGACCCCTTCCCTTTTGAGAATGGGTTACCACCAGTGTAACACTGGTGGTAACTGCGAATTGCTTTGCGACCGCGTTCGCGGTCACAAAGCAATCCTGCATCGCGCTGCGACTCGCAAATAGGAAGGGGTACACCCCTTCCTATTTGCAACTCGGAGTCCCATTTTGCGAGTCGGTAACCAGGTTACCGACTCGCAAAATGGGAATGGGCATCGCAATGTGGTTTTTGCGCCTCGCAAACAGCGATTTTCGCTGTTTGCGACACAAAAAAACCTTTCTACATCTTGCCCTTAATGCGATATTTACCCCTTAATTATCCTACAACGGCTGCAATGCCACAGAGGGTAAGAATTAGCATGCCTTCACTTGGATATGCCTTGCTTGGATGTAGTATATATTGTTGTAGTCAACAACCCTGGAATTTTTGTTTCTTTGCAGGTCAGTACACATTGGTAGAACACACAGTGTGTATGAATTAGTACAATGTGAAGCACTTGTGCAAGATAATATTTGCTCTAGTATGTTTTGGTGTGCTACAGGGGTACATGTAGGTGGTGTTGTATCTTCCTTTATGAGATGTCTATGGCTTTAGGTGCTTTTTGTGTAATAATAAAGGGAATGAGATTATGATGTCAAAGATTTTGTTATGATTTTTAGTATGAGGTCACTTGCCTACGCAAGATCTTGAAGACGTCTGGAAAGCTGTAGGGGCCGAAATGCGTTGACCTGTTGTCTTTTGGAGAAGCTCACAGAAGATTAACTTTTGTTTGAGTACTTGAGTTAGGAAGGTCTGAATCTGCATATGTATAGTTTTCTCAAGCTAGACGTTTCGCTGCTACCTATGGGTGGATTATGAACTTTGAATATATATATATATACATATATATATATATATCATCACCTATTGCTTCCATATTTGTGGTTTGGACAGGCAAGAAATGACCACAAAATATATGTATTTGGTTTCAGTCTTGGTGTTTATGTGTCAATATATTTGTAAATATGTGTTTTGTTTATTTGTGATTTTTGCAAGTTTTTTTATAAATTGTGCTACATTGTATTCCCAAAAGCATATTGGCAATGAATAAATGCATACAAGGAATTGAACAAAAATATGTGCTGATTCATATTTATATTTCTAATTAATGCTCACAAATGTGGTGCGTTGCAAACAAATGAGTACAGGTTTGCCAATGAAAGCTTGTGGTACAAGCTGATGATTACCCTCCCCACTTCTTGTTGGTCTGTCAGATGTGTGTCTGTCATGTTGCATCTATTTAAAACTGATTTGAACCATTTGCTATTCAGAAAATGAGCCACACTTGCTAGTGTCAAGTTACATCACATGATGTTTACAGGTGCTTGTTTAGGGAGTTTACTAAACTGCAATTCTCATTCTGGGTGCTCTCAGGAGCTCTTTAGGGTTCTCAGTACTCCGGTGCATGTTATTGCTTTTACCACCACACTACCTAAACAACCAGGGAGCTGGGGAATCCAGACCATGTGCAACATTGGTGCGGCATAGATGAGGTGTTTTCTTGACGGATGAGCTGTGTAGAGAGTTGTGGAATTCGAAGCACGTGGTCTATACATTTCAACAGTCATCAAGGGAAAAAAGACGTCACCAGTTACTTTTGAAACTGGCTATGTATTCCTAATATTTAAGAATATTGTGCAAGGTGAGACATTTGTGCTTGGGGATAAACTGGCTTGAATGTTTATTGATGTTTTTTATTATATTAAGAGTTCTTTGAAAATGTTGACTATTCAGATTCCTGTAGCTCATGTTAGTCTCAAGGCTGACGCTATACCAACTGTTATTTCTTTTGAGACAGAAATCTTAGTAATGATAAAGGGAACTTATTCGTTATTTATTAACTTGTCTGTGACTGGGATTGATTTCAACGTAGTTATAGATGCAGGTCAAACCTTCAATACCATTCCCACTTATCACCAAAGAATCAAGAGGCACACTGCTTCATCCTCCATTCGGCCTCAGCAGGTTATAGTACACTTTCAGGCAGAATACACGTGGGTGCTGTATCGGTTGGCAACTCAGAGAGTAGTGGGGTGGGGAAAAGGGTGGCTGGTGGGCGCAAGCACACACGCTAATTGCAAGGCACTATGAAGTAAAATAAAAAGCCACTTACCTTGAATGCCTTGAATGATGCACAAAGACATGTCCTCCTCGCTCAGGCCCTCTTCTTCGCTCAACCAGGCTCCAGCACAGGCCCCAGCCAACTCTTGTAACCAATCCTGGTGCTGCTCTCATGCTGTTAATCAGCATGAGAGCAGCACCAGGATTGGAGGGAGCGGCCTCTCTCAGCGCTCCTGAGGGCACTGAAGGCCTGTACTTGCTCTCAACCCAGATGTCTAAGACAGCTGGATTGGGAGGGTTATAGTGCACATGTCTGGCTGGCCGTCGCAAGACACGTGGCCAAAGAGATATGTGCACTTAGCCCACCACTCCTCCTTGCTGCTGTCACTCAGCAGTCCCCGCCTCGTCCTGACACTCTGTTTGACATAGGTTGATGAAAAATAAAATGGTAATAAATTAGCTTTGTCACAATTTTATTTTTCATCCATGGGGGCATTTTAGTTCCTCTGCTCTAATAGCATGGATGTATTCCTCAGAGTGTCATGCTACCTCTGTGGGAAAATATTCTCTTTTCCCAGAGTCAAGGATTTGCCCCTCATGTTTGCAAGATCTAGACCCCATCCCAGTAGTTTTTGTCCAAGGGGGGATTATCAGTGGTGCACCTAGCACTTTTATTCCAATACATTTATAGGGCTAACACCGAGAAACATGTGTGCTGGTAAATGTCATAAAAGTGAACGTTTCTGAGCTTGGAACAGTGAAAAAGGCGCTGTATAGCCTAGTTTTTGCCCATTCTGACCAGTAGAAATCAAAATGAAATGGTAATACTGGACCTGGAAAAAGTTAATCCCTGTGATATTGCTAATTTCTTGAGTCTGCTAGCGCAGGTGTATTAATACAAATTATTAATGAGTGTTCATGTATTTTGAATAAGCGATTTGTGTAGAAAATGTAATAACATAGAAAAACAATGCACGCATTGAAAATGTGATTACGATGAGTGGCCTCCAATGTTTACAAAGTATACTTACTAGTGAATTAATATTATGAAATGTTGAATATATGTTTGATTAATGTAGTAATATGTCATATTAAAGGTTATGTATTATGCCCTAGCTTTATTAATTGTAGGCCTAAACTTAGCGAAAGTCTTGCCCTAGTTTGCAAGGCCTCATGTCAAAGCTGTATTTCTTATTAACGTTAAATAAATGGCTGTCCTAGAGAGTTAAACTGTGATTTTCCATTTTGCATTATGTGCTCGTAGCTGAGAATTGTTTCGCATGAGAACCGACTGCTAGAAGATGCTGTTCTTGTCAAATCTAACATTTTGTGTATAATGCATTTGAGACTGACTTTCTCAGGAGGAGAACCATGGAGATAGTGACTGGAGTGGAAGCTGCAACAATATTGTTACCTGACAAGCCGGATGATGAGGACATTGCAGGACAATCCAATCAACGACATGTGAATGGAGTAATAGTAGAAGTCATAGATTTGGAGTTTTAGTCTTATTGGACAAAGTGTGAACATGCGATTGACTGACCAATAGGGATTTGAGAAGTAGTTTTAGTAGTTTTGATTTAACAACACCTCACAGGGAGAAGACGTGCCATTTTCTCTATTCTTCTGGAGGATTTACCTCTGTTCTTTCCAGTTACCTAGAGACTTTGCATTTTCTGAACTTTGATGCTGAATCCTGATACCTTGCTGATTGACTGATATCCTCAGGATAAAGACTGACTCTGCTTGCTGATCCACACTGAAGATTGGTATTAGGAGCTAAACTGTTGATTATTATGCACATTTGCTTTTTCCTTCTAGGTACCAACTGCATTGTTTTGATAGAGCCATAGTTAGATGTTTTTCCAAATTTTTGTTACTAAATTGTTTTGCATGGAGCCTAACATGCCAATGCTAATTTGGTGTTAGTTAAGGATCCTCACCAATGAAATTATACTAATAGGGAATAATGCTTGATGAATTTCCCTGCTAAACTGAATGTATGTGATTACTTTGACACAGTTGATTTTGTTACTGATTTGCAACGTAACCTTCGAATGTGTTGTAGTTCAAGCTTTGATTAGAGTACGTTTCTTCCACAGCTTTGGACAACCAGTGTTGTTTCTGTATGTGTTTCATTTGATTTTCAGATTAATCTACATGACCTTAGCATTGTTAATATAGGAAAATAAATATTCTAACTTTTACTAAACGGTGTGGTTATTCATGACTGAAGGGTCATGGTGCGTGGCAATTACTGACTCCATCGATTATTACTGTTATTGATTGTTCCCGATTATTGACTATTGTGTATTGGTTATTGATTATGTACTGGAGCTATGGTAAGAACATCTTAATTGCGAGTCAAAGGGTTCATCGACCTATTCACGCCCCCTTGTAAGTTTACTTATTAAGGTCAGATGCGCTAACAAGTCATATTAGTTGAGTTTCATATTGCAAGTACAAAACAAGCTAGTACCATCTTAGTGACAAAAGCAGTGGGACTTTTTAGATTTATGGCAATATTGCCAGACCAGTCTGCACTTTTGAGAGGGTAAAATGCCCCACTTTTGAGAGGAGCTGATGTAAGTTTTGTTACCACTTACCAGTTTCATCTGGATTACTGGTCCACTTACACTTGCTCCCTAAAACACCTGCTCTTTTACACGAGTTCTTACTGGTGTTTAGGAAGCCTTTTGATGTTTACAAGTGGCTTCACGAATGACGATACACGTCTTTATAAAACTCGGTGTACGTGTAAATACGAAAACATATTCAGAGTGTGTTCGGCAGAAGAAGCTCTCTATTATTTCAAACACTGCTAGTCACACACTGTACTTAAGTTGTGTGCTTTCCTCAGAGGAAAAAGCATACTTATTGCAGCTAAAAGATGAGGTTTTCCAACACAATTGCAAGCTTAGCTTCATCCCTCTAACCCACTGCAGAAGACGTGCCCTTCAGAAAGCTCTGACGGGCCTAGGACAGATCTAATAAGAGGTGAGGGAGAAAATTGCTTCATATGTAACTTCCGCAGCTGCTGGTTACGGGGCTGCCACTTTGCTGCCTATTACCAGCAACACTTAGACAGATTCAGAGGAAAGGACACTTTTAATAGCCTATAAAACAGTCAAAATCTGTCATAACATGACAATAAAAAGACGTGAAGAGTTTTTTTTATTAGATTTTATAGGTACTGCAGCATTGCATTTTGTTATTGGCTCTGTTAGGGTGATTCACCTCTACTCATCTGACCCAGATCCTTTGTCACTGATTTAAGGCTGTGCAGTGCCCAGGTCCTATATTACCAGGTACTGCTGTCGCCTGTTCACAGTTTATTGCTGGACAGTGATATCTAAAAACACCCAGAACACGGCGTATTGTAATGTTCACGTACTCTAGAATGCTAATTTTAATATTGTTGGCAGCTACCTATGTCTGAAGCACAAAAGGGTCTGACAGCTATTGTTCAGGCTGGTAGCATTTCGCCGCTCAAAGAGATACTGCTAAAAAGAACTGGGCGAGAAAGGGTATGTGTCAGAAAACGAGATGTGCAGGTCGCTTCGAACGAATAACCCCACTTGACTCTCTCAAAACGCACAAACACATATTCACGTTGTAGAATTTCCAATCCCTTCAAGAAAGACCGCATAATTTATTTCCTGCTTTTCCTACCCTAATTGATGTAATACTTTACTAAATAAAGTCCCTTAATTACCAGAGGTTCTCTCAAGAAACAGTTTTTGCTGTTAAAAAACCTTACTAAATCACATGGATAGTTTCACTCTGCCTCAGGCCCATATTTATCAAGGTTTTGCATTGCCTTTGAGCCACTCAAGGTGAAGCGAGGGAAATGAAAACTTAAGTGAGATTTATCAAGCCAAAGCCAGGCTGAGTGTACATGCATGGCTTGATGAATCCACAGTAATGCAAAGTATTGCAGATCGTTGCTTGGCGTTATTCTGCACAAGGAGGCATTCCATGGTTGGAGCATGGGTGTTCCCACGCATCTACACATGGATCCCATTAATGGAAGACATGGGAGTGTGCCAAAATGCTACTCCTCCCCAGGTGAGTCGTAACAAGGAGAAATACCTTTATTTGTCCCTGTTTGTCCTTCTTTCTACATGTTTTGCTTTCTGCTGAAGTCATAGAAGTAAATGCCTCTCAGCAGTGTTTTTGTGCAGGAAGCTGTCCCTTCCTCCACATAAACAATCCTGCCTACAGCGCAGGCACCCTTTCAACGTGGCTCAAGCGTGCCTGCGAATGAAAGGACTGGAATGTGCCATGTAATGGAATTACTGCACATTCCTGCCCTTTCCCTATCATGCAGAGCAATGCAGCAAAGTGGTTTGATGCATTACGTGAAAGAATGATAAATCTTTCCCAAAATGTTTATTGTTTTTATTAACCCTCATCAGTCAAACCTTTTCACAAAGTCCACTGTTTAACACAGTTTTAAACACTATTCAATTGCTATTCACTTTTCGGGTAATTTCTGAATCGAATGGCCAATCAGCCAAAGAAGCCAAAATGTAGCACTGACTGCAAGCCATTTATATTAGCAAACAACATAAATCTCTATTCCTTCGCCGTATAACACCCCCAGCCCATTCCTGTCTCTCTAATACGACAAAATATATTACACCCTTCCCTATCTCCTATCTTTCCATTTATGTCTTGCCACACTCTCCATTGTTCCTTCTCTAGGGCACTCATTCATACCCCTTCTTTAGTCTCCCATGTCCTACTATTTATCACTTTGCTGACCTCCCCATGTCTCTCTTCTGGGAGTTTCACTAAAAAGACATTACTCATCTGCCATGATCCAAAAGACTATCCTTCTACATATGTTCCAGCTGTAGTTGTGTCAGCCCAGTCACCACCGGTCCAAAGTACACAAGTTAACACGTGGATCCGTAAGTTTATCACCTTCAGCCCTTACACATATACACCAAAATCTATTTGAGGGGAAGCACCATAAAAGTAATTGGCAACCCACGTAGTATAGCAAAAGCTTCATGTAAGCATACTGTCATATCAACAAATGATGTTCGATTCTTCATTTCTGTGACAACTACCAGTCTTATCGGGTGGTTAAAAGTGTAATAACCTCATAGTTTTATCCACGTCACTCAATCTACTAACCTGCTCGCTATATGGAATCACGGATCCTCCATGGTATCTCAAAGAAAAAAGCATTCTGATCTTGCGTCATCCTTATATAAAAAACGCAGTGCTTCTTAGATTACTGTTTCATGCATGAATGTCTTTTGATTCTGTGTCCTTTTTGCATTCTAAATAACTTTGAATGTATTTGTAAGATACAGTGGTATTACAAGTGCAATATATTCTCCTGTCTTTATTTGTTTTCTCGAAAACCATAACTCAGCATCATTATTTCTATTCCTCTGTAATAACATAACAATCTAATTGACAAACACGTCTGCTGTAAATATATGTAAAAATATCAGGCAATTAGGACATGATGCATCACATAAGTAAACAAATAAAACTCTTAAGACTGTATTCTTCATTAAGGCTCCTAACACTCATCGCTTCTAGTACCTCTACCATACAAGCGTAAGCTTGTGCAATCAATTGCTGACGAACTCCAACTCTTAGTGGTGGTTGTACAATTTGCAAGATTAATAATGAGTAGGATTCAAATCAAGTCGAGCCTCTTTGAAGGGTCTAGCAACAGGAGATTTCAAATTCTTCAGATGAATATTTGAACAATATTAATTGTACATATACTTTCTCAATCATAACTACTCAACTTTTTCTGAACAGGCATATTGTGACATAAATACATTCCATACTTTTGCAGGTTCCCACATTTTTTCAGTTATCCCCTTTCCACTGTGGAGCTGTAGGAGTGTTTCCCCATAAATCCTAAGAGCAGCACATAGAGTGTATGCACGGAAAGGTTCCTTTTATAGTTTTAGACGTTCATCTTAGTTGCTTTTCTCGCTGTGCAGTTGTCAAGTTCATGGATTTCATTACATACAGTGCTGGGATGCAACTGTGTGACTGTGCACTTGCTTTTCCTACCATCAGCAGGAACGGACCCTCTTCTATGGCGAATGAGTGTCATCCCACTGACAAAAAGCATAAAAATAAAGGGATAATAAAAGTATTTTATTATCTCTTTATTTTCCCGCTTTTGTATGGTGTGGTGGAGCCAGCCTCTCCCAAGTCAAGTGGAGGAGGAGTGGTATGTGCGCTTCTCAGTGCTCATGTCAGTTTGGCCAGCTAGCCCAGGGCGGCCAAACTGACATTCTCACTTTGAAACTCTCCACCCAGCTGTATCTTACAGCTGGGTGGAGACCAAGTGCAGTGCTCTACTCCCTTCCTAAGTGGCATTTCTGCCCAATCGGGCCAATCATGGCACTTCTTTCATGCTATGTAATAACATGAGAGAAGTGTTGTGATTGGTTGGGGGAGGAAGCATATGAGATGAGGCAGCTGGCGGGAGCCACGGATTGCGGGGGGCAGGTAAGTCTATTTACTTTTTTTTTTAACTGCCCCTGTGCCCCCTGCCCTGCACGCTGCCCCACCCCTCCCTGGTAGCAGCCACAACTCACATCAGGGCACTGCAATATTACAGAAGGGACTGTACTCATTTGTAGTGGGTCAGTGTCAGATCACAGACAGGTGTTAACTGTCATTTTCAGGGGAAGAAGCCATCTGGAGCGAGTAGATGAAGTCCCATAGACCCCCAAACAATCTCCCTGCATGCAGGTACAATCATTCACTGAAACTGCCTGAAGTGGGATCGCCGTACCATCTTTAAAGTGCTGTCTGCTGCTGCCTCCACTGTGAAACATAGAGGAGATTCTAAACAGACGCTTTGTATTTCATTGAATGTGCTGCCTCAAGGGACAGCCTGAAGTTTGCTACTGCCTTGGGGTAGTGCATTGATTGTAATATGATGCATTGTCCCTGTGGGCACCCGGCCTACATGCTTAAAGGTGCACCATGGTGGAAACAGGGACAGTGAGTCCATAATATAATAAAGGCCTTGTTCGTTGTAGCTTTTTTCTTCCAGATACTACCAATAGGATGTGTGATTTCATTGCAAGAGCAGATTGATGGATTGAGTAACATGGGTATGCAAGTTTATTATATTTTGTAGAACTGAAAATAAATGGATATATTCAGCTTTTTGGTCATCTTTTTATAGATAAACCTGAAGATGATATATTTACCAACAAGCATAGGGTGGAGGTATACAAAACCTGACTGATACTACAGCGATAATTTTGATCTATGAACTGAAGATATAGATCTTGAATTTTATATTAAGAATATTAAATAATTGAATAAATGTGTGAAATAAAGAGATTTATTCAGCTGTGATTTTTCACTGCATCTCTGTTTTTTCTTCTCACAATCCCTCTGTGCTGTTTTTCCTATTTATTTCCTCCTTTCTTTTTTATTTATTTTCCTTTAATGATCGCTCTCTCCACTGGTTTTCCACCACCAATTTTTTTTTTCTTTTTCTGTCCATGTCCTGTATTTTGCTTGAAACTTTGCTCTGTCTGTTCTTTTCATTGCCTCCTGTACTTTAACTGTCTTCTGTTCCATCACTGTCCTGTGCTCTTTTACCATCTCCTGCTCTATAACAATTTTTGCCTTCTTCTGGTGCCACGCTAGACATCACAGAAATGCCCAGTTACGTCTGGTTGTCCCAGAACTTCCACTTCCTGACCAGCATATAACAACACCAAGAAAGTCAGTTGGATTTTGCATAAGAATCTGGAGCAGATGCTAATCTTATAGGATTGCATTGGCTATTCATCTGTGGTTTTGTGCTGGTAAATCACTTGAGTATCTGCACTGAGGTAGGATCCATGCCACATCCCATTACATCTCACTCGTCAGACATAGTCCTGAAGAGTTTTACACAGATAGCACACCCAAACAGAAAAAAATGCAGGGGGGGATTCCATGCACTTCAAATCCACTGTTGAGTGGATTCTCCCATCTTCCAGCTCCAGGACACAAAAGTATAAAAAGAGGACCTCAGACAAAAACTCTTCAGTACACTTCTGGGCCTATGGATACTCTACCAGGAGGAAGGGCTGCTATACTGATAAAGAGACTGCCAATTTGCTGGACCTATCTGCTGAAGGAACTACTTACATAATGTGCTGAGCTGCTGCCCTCTTGCCTGTGGAGGAAGAACTGGGTACACAATTTCATCTTGAACCCAGGGCTCCCAGATTGACTCGACGGGCTAGTCTGATGGCCTCCTGATCTGAACCTCAGAAACATAAAAGGCTCTCCAACATGCTGCACCAGCCCCAGGACCCATTGCAGTCAGTGCCTGACCCCCAAATGGTGCTCCTCAGGTCCTAGGCCCTTGGTGTAGCTCATTGAGCAGAAATCTAACTTTTGGGCTCTTTGTGACCATGAACGCAGCAGTTCACACCGAGACCTCTCTGCTCATTCTGCGATTCAGTGTGAATCTCTGCCAGCAGGACTCTTTTCACTTCAGCATGGAACGCTAACGGGGACTGCCAGCACAAAGCTCCGGCAACCCCCTCTCACAAGTCTTTGCACTGCATCAACAGCCTCCCGCAATGCTCTCCCTGCTCCTCAGAAGAATGAACCTGGTGACTGTATTGACCTGTGCTCCATCACTGTCAGCCTGAAAGTGAGACATTGACCCAGTCCAGTGCGATCGGATCTCCTCAGTTGGCGTTTTGTGCTTTTTGGCACTTTTTTCACCAAAGTCTTTAAAAATTAATATCTCCAGTTCTACTGATTTGAATTTTGTTGTTTTGGGATCCTTTTTATGTGGTGTTGTTCCTTTATTACTGTTTGATGTATTGCATAAACACTGTACACATTGCCTCTAACAGCTCTGTGCCAAACTACCAGAGGGCTGAGCACATGTTAATTTAGGGTTGCCTTGCGCCTCACACTGACTAGCACTGTGGTTGCTGTTAGACCAGGACTCACACCCCAGTCAACCAACAACCCAATTGTTTAACAATGATGTAGATGTGTAGATGAGTCAAGTTTGAAAAGTAATTTTGCCCCATTGCCACCATGTCTCTATGGTGTGATCCTGTCAATATCAAAAAAATCTGTAAAGTCAAGTCCCGTATGTGAATTTCATCAAAATGTCTAGACTTTGGATATGTTACACACAATGATTAATACATATTTTGTACTCTAGAATCCTTTTTTTGGAAGAGAAGATTGTGCTACCCACATATTCATTTATGAGTGATATTCATTTTGAACCATGAATATTAACATCTTATAGGTTTTGGTAGCACTAGTGTTTCATTTATGATCTTTGTTCTATGCACCAATTTCATAATCTTGTATTTTCAGCTCCCTAGCCCTCCATGATGTCTGTTTAGTAAATTTGTCACTGGATTTACATATTGCCTCATAGTCTTTGCACTTTCACCAGTTGCCACATACCTATTCAGACAATCATATTTCCCCAGCCCATAGAGGTGTGATTTATGGACAGGGGCCATTACATATACCCGAAAATAACATGAAAGGGCGCTATAACACATACTCCAATAGCTATCTGCACAATCCAACTATACATTCACCACATTTGTACTGTGCCATGTTAGGCACCTGTGGCATTGTGCCCACATTTTGATTACATTTGATTAGATTGTATAGTGCACCGTACCCGCACCACTGCTGGCAGGGAAAATTCTGTGCCCTGACGGTAGTCTCCCTAGGAAACACCCAGGGTACTAGCCCTGGGGGATGTGGTCCCCAGTGCCATTAATGGCTCAGGAAGGAGGTCTGTGTAGCCCCATCCTTTTTGTTACAAGTAGTGGACCTGGGAGATGGGGTCCCCAGGGCATATTAGAGGCTTGGGGAGTGGGGCTGTGTGGTTTCTTGCTCCATATTTTTCAAATTAGGCTCTGGAAGATGGGGTCTTCGGGCTGAATTTGTCTCAGGTAGGGGGGCTGTGCAGCCCCTCCATATTAAATTGGGCCCCAGGGGGTGGAGTCCTTAGGGCCAAAATCAGGTAGTACAAGAAAGATGGAATGCAACAAAGATGCTAGTACTTTGACAAACATTTTCTATGCAGTATTTTGCCATGCCTGCCTTTCAAAAGGGCCACAGGTGTAGTAAAATATGGTTGGATTTGTCTGGTCATTGATCTCAAACATTTCAGATTTTCCACAGCAGGGTTGTATAGAAAATCATGTCATTCTACCCACCCCTGCTGTGGAAATCTGAATTTTATGGCAAGGCACGAAGGCCAAAATGATGTATGTTCAAAGCCTTGCTGTAACATTCACAGCAGCACACTCTATTGGCTTAAAATAAAATCTTTTAAATACAGAAAATGTTGTCCAGTCAGCGAAAGGAAGAATGTTTCCCAGCCTCCTTCCCATAAAAAAGGCTTTTGAAGCCTTAGAACATCTTTCCGAATGTGCCCCAAACATAGAACCTATGCCACTTAAGTAGGACATGAAACCGGCTAATGTGGGTGCCTGAATGAAATAAACAATTGAGAATCTCGTTGTCCTCTCAAACTCCTAGATCTTTTCCATAGTCAAAAACCTAACTACACACAAAATCTCCTTTCCCCCCCACACTGGGATAGAATATAATACTAGGCACGGTCATAGTTCTCCTCCTAATGTAAAAACAGCCCCCCTCTGAAAGATACCTTCTAGGAGTTACCTTCAACGCTCATGCCTGAAAGGCTTTGGAAGAAACCAAAGACAGAACTCATTATCTCCCTAAATTGACAACTCCCTCAACACCAAATCAACATCCCAAAGTGAAGAATATTTCAGTTCTGTAGGAACTTTAATGTGCACACTCTTACTCAATCCCTTCACCACATCATGCTGACCTACTGGCAATCCATCCCCAACACATGACCTGCCAAATTACCTGACCTATTTAAATTTACTGTACTGTAAGAACTTCCCCCTAACTGACAACACTACAGAACCAGAAATGAATCCAAACCGTACTCAGAACACCAACACACTGAACTCTTCCATGCCAATATGTAAGTCTTTATTGCACCCGGTGCCTAGGAACCCTTGATGAGTTTGAAGCTTCTGTTGATAAGCCTGACACCAGGCATACTCACCTGAAATCCTCCATCCTATCAACTACAATTGCCCCTGCAACACAGCTCATAACATTCCCCCATTGGAATAACCAACAACCTTGCATAACTTTGTATAAGCACCGGATCAGCTATCAGAAAACTCATCATATCCAGAAATCACACCTGAGACAGCCAAAATGGAGCCACCAACACCACTGCTGCCTGAACTTTCTTCTCCTTTACCCCCACCTCTGTATCAGGGAAAACAGCTGAAACACATAATTGCGTCCCATTCTCAAACTTTGCAGGAAGGCATCCACTTTGCCTCTGGGTCTGGCTTGCAACTGAAGAATACCAGAATCTGAGTATTTCACCTGCTTGTAAATGAGTGCATCCCTAAAAGATCCCACCTACTCTCCAAAGCACAGAATACCTCCCTATCCATCATCCAATCATTGGAGTTTTCAAATTCCTTGATTCCCAGTCTCCCACTGAAGTGCTCAAACTTACAATGTGATCAACTTGTACCATGACATTCTGGTTCAGACAAAAATGCCAGAAGTCTCTTTCTAAATCGTCCAACGCCTTTGATCAAGGCCTTCCTCATCTGTTCACAGACTTAACCGCTGACACATTTTTCCATCTTTAACCCCTTTGCTGCTAGGCATTTTTTGGCTTTTAGGGACAGTTTACGCTTAGGCCCTCATAACATTTTGTCCACATAAGCTACCCACGCCAAATTTGCGTCCTTTTTTTCCAGCATCCTAGGGATTCTAGAGGTCTCCAGAGTTTGTGGGTTCCTCTGAAGGAGACCAAAAAAGTAGCCAAAATACCACAAAAAAAAAGTTTTGTTTTTTAAATGGGAAAAAGAGCAGCAGAAGAAGGCTTGTGATTATTACCCTGAAAATGGCATGCACGGTTTGCATTGCTAAAATTACCTTCTTCCCAGCTTTCAGGAACAGGCAGACTTGAATCAGAAAACCATATTTTTCAACACAATTTTGTGATTTTACTGGGACACACCAAGGGCCATATTTATACTTTTCGACGCACAACTGCCCCAACGCAGTTGTGCGTCAAAAAATCTAACGCCGGCTAACGCCATTCTGAAGCGCCATGCGGGTGCCGTATTTATTCAATGACATTAGCCGGCGTTAGCCGGCGGAGCTGCCTGGTGTGCGTGAAAAAAAATGACGTACACCAGGCAGTGCCGGCGTAGGGGAATATGGAGCTTGGGTGCCAAAAAATGGGGCAAGTCAGCGCCATTTCTTTTGACTCCCAAGCCCCATTGAAATGACTCCTGTCTTAGCAAAGACAGGAGTCATGCCCCCTTGCCCAATGGCCATGCCCAGGGGACTTCTGTCCCCTGGGCATGGTCACTGGGCATAGTGGCATGTAGGGGGGCACAAATCAGGCCCCCCTATGCCACAAAATAAAAAATACTCTCCTGAACTTACCTTATGTTCCCTGGGATGGGTCCCTCCATCCTTAGGCGTCCTCCTGGGGTGGGCAAGGGTGACAGGGGGTGTCCCTGGGGGCATGGGAGGGCACCTCTGGGCTCCTTCCGAGCCCACAGGTCCCTTAACGCCTGCCCTGACCAGGCGCTAAAAAACGACGCAAAAGCGGCTGGACGCCATTTTTTTTGACCCGCCCACTCCCGGGCGTGATTTTTGCCCGGGAGTGTAAATACGGCGCACATGCCTCGGAGTCAATTTTTTAGACGGGAACGCCTACCTTGCATATCATTAACGCAAAGTAGGTGTCCACGCTAAAAAATGACGCAAACTCCATGGACTTTGGCGCTAGACGCGTCTAACGCCAGAGTATAAATATGGAGTTCGTTTTGCGTCGAATTTTCGTAAAAAAAAACGACGCAAATCCGGTGCAAACGGAGTATAAATATGCCCCCAAATTTTTACTATATTTTGTGCTGTTAGCCTCCTTTCAGTTAGTGACAGAAATGGGTGTGAAACCAATTCTGGATCCCAAAAGGCTAAACATTTCTGAAGGTTCATTTTCTGAAAAGTAGACAAAATTCTGAATTCAGCAAGGGTCATTTATGTAGATCCTTCAAGGTTTTCCGACAGAAAATAACAGCTGAAATTAAAAAAATATTGAAATTGAGGTGAAATAAAAAGCAATTTTTCTACACGTTTTATTCTACTTGTAACTTTTTCCTGTGATGAATATACTGTTATGTCTGCTGCTGGGCTCTTATGGTTGCAGGGATATATTGGGCTTGTAGGTTCATCGTAGAGCCAATAAAGGAACAGCCCGTTTTCTAAACATTTTACTCTGTAACTTTTTCCTGGAATGTCAGATTTTTTGAAGCAATATACCGTTACGTCTGCTGGACTCTTCTGGTTGCGGGGTTATATAGGGCTTGTAGGGTCATCAAGAACAGTAGGTTCCCAGAAACAATAAATGAGCTGCACCTTGCAATTGGTTTTCCTTGTATACCTGGTATACAGCAATTAATTTGGTGAAATATAAAGAGTGAAAAATAAGTAACAAGGAAAACTTTGTGTTTCTTAAATGGGAACAAGATAAGGTGTTGAGAAGCAGTGGTCATTTGCACATCTCTGAATTCCGGGGTCCCCATAATAGCATGTGAATTACAGGGCATTTCTCAAATATTTGTCTTTTTTACACACTGGCTTACATTTGGAAGGAAAAAATGAAGGGAAAGACAATGGGCAGTAACACTTGTTCTGCTATTCTGTATTCCCCCAAATCTCCTGATAAAAATGGTACCTCACTTGCGTGGGTATGCCTAATGCCTGTGACAGGAAATGCAACATGGACACATCACATTTTTACATTGAAATCTGACATGTTTTTTGGAAAGTGCCTAGCTGTGGATTTTGGCCTTTAGCTCAACCAGCACCTAGGTTAACCTAGCAAACCTATACATTTTTTAAAACTAGACACCTAGAGGAATTCAGAACGGGGTGACTTGTGGGCTCTCACCAGGTTCAGTTACCCAGAATCCTTTGCAAACCTCAAAAGCTTGCCAAAAAAACACTTTTTCCTCACATTTCGGTGACAGAAAGTTCTGGAATCTGAGAGGAGCCACAAATTTCCTTCCACCCAGTATTTCCCCAAGTCTCCCAATAACAATGGTACCTCACTTATAGGGGTAGGCCTAGTGCCCATGAAAGGAAATGCCCCAAAACACCATGTGGACACATCAAAATTATCAAATACAAAATTGTCTGTTTTTGCGGGGGGAGTACCTGCGTTTTTGGTCCTGGGCTCAGCAGCCATATAGGGAAACCTACCAAACCCAAACTTACTAACTAGACTAGACACCCGAGGAAGTCTAAGGAGGTGTGATGTGCGTGGACCCCCCCAGTGTTTTCTTACCCAGAATCCTCAGCAAACCTCAAATTTAGCTAAAAAAACATATTTTTCCCACATTTCTGCATGCGATCATGGCACCGGGACAAATTTCCTCCCACCCAACGTTCGATGGGCCAAGTGCCAGTGACAGGGAAGAGCCAAAAACATGTTGAAATTGAGGGGGAACCAAAGCGGGTCCAAAAGGGTAGTTTGAAAAAAAAATTGTGGGGCAGAATTTTTATCGGTATAGATTCAACAATGCTGGGTGGTAGGAACTTTGTGGATTCCTGCAGATTCCGTAAGGTTCCATCACAAAAATGAGGAAAAATGTGTGATTTCCAACAAAGTTGGAGGTTTGCAGGGCATTGTGGGTAAGAAAATGGCTCGTGCATGTGAAGCGCACCACCCTGGAATTATCCAGATGTTTAGTTTTCAGATGTGTCTAGGTCTTGTGGATTTTCTACATGGCAGCATTTCAAAGTCTAAGAAGTGCAGCTCTCACCATTCCAAGTGGGGCGATTTTGAGAGTTAGACAAGCTCTCATGGCCCAAATGTCAAACCAAAACCCAAAATAATCAAATGTCCTCTTGCTTGCCGTGGGATAAGATGTTTTAGTGTGCAGGGGAGAGCTGAAAGACTGTTACCTCCTTCAGTTGGGGTGGGGGCATAACCATGCCCCTACTGGTTGGTAGCCACCACCCCATGATTTTTTTTTGATGTTCTGCCCCCACGGGCGAGTTTATCGGGGGCAATATTCCCATCTGCCCACCGGTGGGCAGAACAACTGTGGCACCATTTATTATACCCCCACCCTCATTAAAAAAATAAAAATAAATCTTACCTGGTCTCTGGTGAGCTTTCTGCCCCCCTTGGGGGCAGATGGCGTTCCAAAAATAGGCTGATCGGCCCCCAAGGGGGGCAGATAGGGCCAACAGTAATGCCCAAGGGGCTGCTCCCACAAATAAAACACACACATACACACACACCTAATAGAAATAGGTTGATCTGTTCCCAAGGGGAGCAGAAATGGCCTAAAATATATCTGCCCCCCCAGGGGAGCGACCCTTGCCTAAGGGGTCGCTCCCCTTGCATGAAATTGCCACAAGAACAAGAATCCCTGGTTCCTAGTGGTTTCTGCCCCCCACTTGGGGGCAGATCAGCCTAATATAAAATAGGCCAATCTTCCCCCAAGGTGGGCAGAAATGGCCTAAAACAAATTTGCCCCTCCCCCCCAGGGGAGCAACCCTTGCCTAAGGGGTAGCTCCCCACAAATAAAAAATAAAATAAACAAAAAAAAAATCCCTGGTGTCTAGGATTTCTGTCCCCCACCTGGTGGCAGATCGGCCTAATTACAATAGGCCGATCTGCGTAAAACAAATTTGCCCCCCCAGGGGAGTGACACTTGCCTAAGTGGTCGCTCGCCTCACGTGAAACTGACGTAAAAAGAAAATCCCTGTTGTCCAGTGGTTTCTGCACCCCTTGGGGGCAGATTGGCCTAATAAAAATAGGCCAACCTGCCCTTAAGGGGGGCAGAAGTGGCCCAAAGACAATTTGCCCCACAGGAGAGTGACCCTTGCCTAAGGGGTCGCTCCCCACATCTAACAAAATAAAAAAAATATATATATATATATTTATATAACCCTGGTGTCTAGGGGTTTCTGCCCCCCCTGGGGGCAGATATGGACTTAAATTAATTTGCCCCCCCTGGGGAGTGACCCTTGCTCAAGGGGCCACTCCCCTTATTCAATAACCTAAAAAAAAAAAAAATCCCAGGTGTCTAGTGGGCATTTTTGCTGCCCGATCGCAATTCGGGTAGCAGAAATGCATAGAGAGACATGAAGGGGAACAGCCTTTCCTCTCCTTTCTTGCCTCTCTCGCCCCTCCACATGATCGGGGGACAGATGCTTTTGCATTTCTCCTCTGATCCACGCTGGAAACTAAGCTTCCTGAGTGGAGGAGGAAGCCTCTGATGAGGTCAACATGCGTTCGCCACGGGGGGGCCAGGGGGCGGGCTGGAAGAGGAAGCGATTCCCCTTCCATTCCTGCCAATGGGAGAGGGGTGCGAGGCCCCATACCAGGGCATAATGGTTACGACCTCGGCACCTGAGCGGTGCAAACGAGGAAATAACCGTTACGTCCCGGGAACTGAGGGGTTAACAAAACAAAGCACCTCACACAAAATTCTTTACTGTAAAAGATCCTGCCAGCAATTCCAAATAGAGAGGCATCTCGTTCTCTTGCAAAGAACACTGCCTTCTTGTTGTCAAAGAACCACATCTCGCACCCCATCCTTGAAGACCGGAACTGGGCTGCGTTGTGATTGGTGCTAGGGTTGGGATTCTTATTGGTTCATGTTTTTAATGTTGAGGTTGTGCTTGGTACTAGGTTTGGGATTCCTATTGGTTCCTATTTTTAGGGTTGGGGTTGTGATTGGTACTAGGGTTGGGATTCTTATTGGTTTGTATATTTAGGGTTGAGATTTTGATTGGCACTAGGTTTGGAATTCTTATTGGTTCACAGTTTTAGGGTTGGGGGTGTGAATGGTACTCAAGTTACGATTCTTATTGGTTCATGCATTTAGGGTGGCGTTGTGATTGGTGCTAGGGTTGGGATTCTTATTGGTTTATGTTTTTAGGGTTGGGTTTATGATTGGTACTAGGGTTAGGATTCTTACTGGTACGTATTCTTAGGGTTGGGGCTGTGATTGGTTCTAGGGTTGGGATAATTATTGGTTCATGTTTTTAGGGTTGGGTTGTGATTGGTTGTCAGGACTAGGGCTATGATAGGTGAATAGGGTTGGGTCTCACATTGGTTGTCGGGTTTAGGGTTACAAATCTGATCGGTTAGGGTTGGGACAAGGTTTCTATTGGCCTATAGGGCTATTTAAGCCTATGGCTCAGAGCGTCTCAGCCCGGGCATCGAGGCGAAGTTCGGAGAGAACAAAGGCATTTGACTGTTTGGGCCTGTTAAGGACTGGTTGAGCCTAGTGCCAGAAATGCAGACCCATTTTCCATTTACCAGAAAGGACATTACTCCCTATACATCCATCAACATCCAAACATATTATCAGCAATGACATCCAACTCATGCACCACAGACTGACCTCATACAGATTGCAATGTCTCATCAACCAGCACAAAACTCCATATCCCACACCTATACACATATCCATCACATCTACAACAAAACACCTTCATTCTCACAGCAAACACTACTCTGTCCATTTCCACTAAAACAACCTGCCATCACCACACAACACAAAACCACTTTATGCATTACTTTCAACCATCCAGATACACACTCCATGTTCATACAAACCAACAGCAATATCCTCTGCTTGCTCCTGCCAGATCTCGTTTTATCATGACAATACCTAAACCCAGCCTTCCAAAACACAATCTACAAACACCTTCCCCCTCTCTTCACCTATTACACACACACATAAAATCCTCACACTCCACTCCAGCACACATATTGCGTCTTCCAGTGATCAAATCTAATACAAACACCCCTAACCCACATCCATCCCCTCTTATACACCTCATACACTCTTCTCCAAAACACCCACCGATAATATTCTAATACCACTCTCCAGCACTAACTCACATACAAATCCTTCACAGAAAACCACTACATCAATATCTCCTCTCACTATTCCACAAAAACAAAACAACCCTTGAAAATTCTTTAATGTACTTCTACTTCTGCTGCCACACTTGTAAGAAGAATCATGAATAACTCTTGATAACTCAAAAGGAATTTTTCCTGAAGACCTGAAAAAGGCATACATACGTACCTTAATAAAGAAAAAACCTACACCCGCAGGACCACAACAACTACAGAGTGATCACAAATGGACCTTTTCTGGGAAAACTGATAGAAAGAGTAGCATTCGCCCAGATGTCACAATTCATTTAAAACAATTCCATACTTTCAGACTACTAAACTGGATTCCAGAAAGAGACACTGAATCGGCTCTTATAGCAATCTGTGATGATCTTAAAAACACAGTCGACCGCAATGAAGTTTCTGAACTACTTCTCTTGGACCTCTCTGCTGCCTTCGATACTCACATGTGGTGAGTGGAAAAATTATGACCCAATGTGCACCTGGCCTAAGGATCTCGGACCACTTCCTCAAGTATCCAAGGAAATTAAAAACTTTGGAATTACCATGGACTCCAAGCTAACAATGAATGCCCAAGTGAACAAATTAGCACGATCAAGCTTCACCACCTGGAAGACTCTGCGATGCATCTTCCCCCACCTCGGATTTCCACTCAAGGTACAGGCTACTATCTCACTTGTACTATCCAAACTGGATTATGCTAAAGGCCTCTACCATGGATCATGTCTGTCCATTATGAAAAAACTACAATGTATTCAGAACTCCGTTGCCAGGCTACTATTACATATAACCTTCATATAACATCTCACCTGCCCTGAGAGCACTACACTGGTTACCCATTACCTGAAGATCCAACTTCAAGCTGCTTTGAATCACCCACAAAGCTATACATGGAACAGGACCACTTTTTATCAGAAACAAAATAACCAAATACATTCAACAAAGAAACCTCCGCTCAAGATTGCCACCCCTCCTTAGAACACCACCAATCCAAGCAGCCAAAATATGGAATTCATTAGTCCCAAATATAAGATCCACGGATGAATATCTTGCCTTCAGCAGACTACTCAAGAGCTGGCTCTTTCCTTCATAACCACCATAACCAAACAGCAATAGACTGCATTTGCCTGTGTTGCTAAATATTTATAATCTGATTATGTGTATATTCTAGATATGTATAGTTCTTTAGGAAATATTTATTGTTACTGTGTCATAATAATAAATTAATCACATACTCTTTAAGCCTATTTAACAAATGTATATTTACTCACGGTTTACTCACGGTTAAATATATATATATATATATATATATGTATGTGTGTGTGAGTGTGTGTGTGTGTGTGTATATGTGTGTCTATATACATATATATGTGTATATTATTCTATGCTTAACATGTTAATAGGTCATTGCATAGCTCCTAGATGAGTTATATTAGATGCTTATGAATCCCTGCTTTCCTTTTTATGTCACACTGTTCAAATGTTTTATTATCATAAGCATTTCGCTATTCAAAAATTGAGGAAAGATAAAAAAATGTTAGATAAGTACACTTATTAATTAACTTCAAATATTACAAATCTTGAAAGTCTGTTTTCATACAATACTACTTTTTTTCTCATATTATTGTATCCATTATTATATTTTTTGCACGAATATTTCCTTACTATGTATTTACATATCTATTCATTACTCCAGACCTACTGTACTAGAGAAAAATTAAAGAAAAATAAAGAAAATAATATTAATTATTACAATTCAATTTATACATAATTAAATTAAAGTGTATATATATATATATATACATACATATATAAATATATATATATATATATATATATATATATATATATATATGTAATAATAATAACACATACATAAAACACATATATACATTTACCCTCTTGTAAGCTTTACTCTGTCTCCCCATCACCCTATGTCTCCATCAATCTAGCCTCCATCCACACTCTGACTCATTCCAAACCCATTCTGCTACTTCCATCTCCAAAGTAACCCTGCCTAAGCTCTTCCCTCCTCTACCACATCTAGCTTACCCCAAACCTCAGTTTACTACTATTATCTCCCTAACCCTTTCCACAGACTCTTCCCTCCTCCATCTCTCCTTTGCTCATCCCAAGCCTCAACCTATTACTATAGATTCCCAATTAACACTTCTGGATTCTTCCCTCCTCTATCCCTCCATTACTCCAGTCAATCCAACTAACAAAATCACATATCCTCTTCTCAAATTAACTCATAATAATATTAATACTGTACTCATGTTTCCCTATACTAATCCACCACTAATTCATTTTGGGTTCCGGAGTAGCGCGCTACTCACCAAAATGCGCTTCAACACCTTGCCCGGGGTAGTAAGCACTATATAAATACTATTACAATGCAGTACAATACTATGGGCCTGATTACAACTTTGGAGGAGGTGTTAATCCGTCCCAAAAGTGACGGTAAAGTGACGGATATACCACCAGCCGTATTACGAGTCCATTATATCCTATGGAACTCATAATGCGGCTGGTGGTATATCCATCACATTTGGGACGGATTAACACCTCCTCCAAAGTTGTAATCAGGCCCTATATCTGTGACTTCCCTAAAATGCCCTTTCCTTTCATTTCTGTGCCTCTATATTGGCCATCCAGCAATCAAGCTCCTGTTTTTGACTCCTGATTCAATACAACTTTGCTTGTGTAAACAAATTGTTCTCCTTCATTCTTGTTACCTCCCTGTATATTTTGATCACCTCCTCCAAAGGCAACCTCAGCATAATGTCAAACATATGTATCTAAAAACCCCAAAATACAGTCTCTTTCCATGGCACCGAACATGACTTCTCCTTGTTCACTTCGAGGCCCAGACCCCACAAATAACTTAACACTAACTCTATGTGCTCGTGGGCCTGCTCCCTTGTTTCTGCCAGAATCAGAACATTGTCCAGGTACAAACAAAAACTCTTCAACCTCAACTAAGCCATTTTACGGGTCCAATCAGTTTTGTGAAATACTGCAGGGCCGATGTCAATCCGAACTGGAGATATGTGAACCTCAATATCATGTCCTGCCACTGAAACCTCAGATAATCTCTGTCTTCCAGAGATACTGGAACAGTCAAATATGTGTACCTTAAATCCAGAAGAGTTAACCAATTTCTCTTCCTTATAATGTCTCTCAACAAGTGAATACCTTGTATTCTGAAATTTTTGTATTGAACCCAATCATTCAAATCCTTGAAATTGATCAACGCTCTCATACCCTTTTCCTTCTTTTCCACAAAATAATTATTGCTTTTAAACCCTTTTGAATCTCTTTGAGGCCTACCTATAGCACCCTTCGCAGCAAGTGTGTTAACATTTTGAGAGTCCAACATTTATTGATCCTTTGAAAACCTCAAAGACCTTGGCCTCCTTACCTGCTGTGATAAACTTACAAACTATGTGAAAACTCAGAACACCTAAAAAAAACATTGATCTTCTGTAGTCTCCTTTCATCGGGCTAAATAGTAGGTGAAACTGCCACCCAGCTTTACTGGGGTACATAAAGGGCCTGCTGTAGACCTCTTGTCCTTCAATCACCCCTTGAAGATCTCACTCTTCCTCTCTGATGTTACAGAACAACACACTGTCAACTGATAGGGTCTAAATCCTCTTGAAAAATAAGTTTGCATAACCCTATTTCTACTGCCAGGGAATCAACCCCACATTTCCTGGTTCCTCCAAAAACCGTCTTTATGAACTTTCTGAATGGAATTAAATGTTCCAATATATATGACCACATCGTTCCTGAATTCCTCACCAAAAAGTAAACAATTGGCTTCAAATCCTGACTCCTTGCTTGCCAGTCCAGCAAACTTTGGATCTTTTTCATTAGGATGCTCTTCCTTATTTTATTACATAAGTCAGCATTAGATACACCTAATAAACAAACAGCCTTCTGCACCGATTGGAGCAACTCCTCAACATTAATATTACTTTTATTTAAATAAGCATCCCCACACATAAAAAAAATCTTTGTCAGAGGTCCAAAGACATCCAACAATCTATCCTGACAGCCTTTAAGACACTTGTCCAATCCCTTTCTGGGTCCCGGTTAGAATTATTCAGAAATATAATAATCATAGGATCCAGCTCAGGAATATGAGCCACCTTGTGAATCAAAGATACCCTTGGGCACTCTGATCTCAACTTATCCTTACATCTTTAGGCATATCTGACCTAACCCAATACTCTACATACTCAGCAACGTGATCAGCTGGTCTCCATTGTGGAGATAGTGGGCATTAAATAAGGTGAGGATCATAACTTCACTCAAAGGATCTATCAATCCTTTTTTTCTCTGTCTTTTTAATGTCTCTCTTCCCCTTCTTTTCCTTCATTTCTTGCTGATCTGATTCCTCAAAATCAGAGACACAACTGATCTCCAGGTCACCACTGCTGGATGACAAGCAACCACTTTGTAACCCCTCTTAATGATCTTTATAGCCTTAACCTCCAGCTCCAACTGATTTGCCCATTTTTTTATGTTGCAGCCTACCAGAGAATGCAGCTTGGTGGTTTGCTAAAGACATCTTGGGAACTTTCAGAAAGTTGACATAGAAATGCATTCTGCTCTTTGAAAACCATTGGCTTTGTGGTTTATAGCTCATGCTTTTGGCTGCCTTTAATTGCTTTAGGCTCTCAAAGTTCCGTTCATCCCTCACATTATCTAAAGCATGTTTTCTGTATTCTACCAAGAACTTGCTTTCTGTTAACAGTCCATTAACCCCTTCCCTGCCAGTTACGTCCGGTGGTGCGGTGCTGAGGTGCCACAGACATAACCACTATGTCCTGGTATAGGCCCGCGGGGGAAGCGCTGGCGCTCCCCCCAAGGGCCTCCCCCTCACCTCCCCAGGGCAGTGCTGGAAGGGGAAGCTCTTCCCCTTCCACCCCCAACCCCCCCACTCCCCCAGTGACATCTGATGACGTCAGCACGCAATCGCTTGCTGACCTCATCAGAGGTCACCTCCCATTGTGCTGTAAGCATGCTTCCAGCGTGATGCGGAAGAGAAATGCTTGGCATTTCTCTTCCGCTTGGGAGGAGGGGGCAGGCAGAGGCATGAAAGGAAAGAGCTTTTCTTTCATGTCTCTGCAAGCATTTCTGCTGCCCGATCGCAATGCAATTGGGCAGCAGAAATGCCCACTAGACACCAGGGATTTCTTTTTTTTTGGACACTTACTCATAAGGGGGACCAAATTATTTACCCCCTAGACACCAGGGATACATTTTTTTTGTTTTATTTATTTTTAATATGTGGGGAGTGACCCCTTAGGCAAGGGTCGCTCCCCAGGGGGCCAAATTATTTTTAGACCTTTTCTGACCCCCCAAGGGGGCAGATCAGCCTATTTTTATTCAAAAACCACTAGACACCAGGGAATTTAATTTTTTATATACTTGTTCATAAGGGGTGCGGCCCCTTTGGCAAGGATTGCTCCCCAGGGGGGCAAACTATTTTTAGGTCTTTTCTGCCCCACCTGGGGGCAGATCTGCCTATTATAATTAGGCCGATCTGCCCCTAGGGGGGGGCAGAAACTCCTAGACACCAGGGATATATTTTTGTTTATGTTCACTTTCGTTTTTTATATATCGGGAGCAACCCCTTAGGGAAGGGTTGCTCCCCTGAGGGATAAATTGTATTTATGCCTTTTCTGCCCCACTTGGGTGTAGATCGGCCTATTTTTGTTAGGCCAATCTGCCCCCAAGGGGGACATAAACCACTAGACAGCAGGGATTTTTATTTTTTTGCGTCAATTTCACACAAGGGAAGCGACCCCTTTGGCGGGGGCAAATTTATTTTAGGCCATTTCTGCCCACCAAATGGGGCAGAAACCACTAGGCACCGGGGATTTTTTTTAACCAATTTCACGCAAGGGGAGCGACACCTTGGGATAGGGTCGCTCCCCTGGGGTGGCAAATTTATTTTAGGTCATTTCTATTAGGCCAATCTGCCCCTGGGGGCAGAAACCACTTAGGCACCAGGGATTGTGTGAATGTATGCGTGTGTTTTGTTTGGGGGGCAGTCCCTTGGGCAAGGGTCGCTCCCCATGGAAGCACATTACTGTTGGCCATATCTGCCCCCCAAGGGGGTAGATCAACATCATTTTTGGAAGGCCCATCTGCCCCCAAGGGGGGCAGAAAGCCCACCAGAGACCAGGGAAGATTTTTTTCAAAATAAGAGGATGGGGGTATGGCCATACCCCCATCCCAAATAAATGGGGCCACAGTTGTTAAGCCCACCAGTGGGCAGATGGGCAATTACCCCCGATCCACTACCCGGGGGGAGGTAACAGAAAGTCTACTAAATGCCATGGAATAAAAAATAAAAAAATAGTGGGGTGGTGGCTACCAACCAGTATAGGCCTGGTTATACCCCCACCCCAACTGAAGGGGGGAAACAGTCTTTCAGCTCTGCCCCTGCACACTAAAACATCTTATCCCATGGCAAGCAAGAGGACATTTGATTAATTTGGGTTTTAGTTTTACATTTGGGCCATGAGAGCTTGGCTAACTCTCAAAATCGTCCCACTTGGAAGGGTGAGGGCTGCACTTTTTGGCCTTTTGGACACTGCCATTTAGAAAAATCCACCAGACCTGGACGCATCTGAAAACTAAACATATGGGTGATTCAAGGGTGGTGTGTTTCAGATGCACCCCACACCATTTTCTTTCCCACAATGCCCTGCAAACCTCCAACTTTGCTGGAAATCACACATTTTTCCTACATTTTTGTGATGGAACCTTCCGGAATCTGCAGGAATTCACAAAAGTCCTACCACCCAGCATTGTCTCATCTATACCGATAAAAATTCTGCTGCACTTGTCAGCCTAAAAATGTTTTTTTTAAACTGCCCTTTTGGACCCGCTTTGGTTCCCCCTCCATTTCGACATGTTTTTGCTCTCCCTGTCACAGGCACTTGACCCACCTACACAAGTGAGGTATTATTTTTTCTGGAAGACTGAGGGAAACGTTGGGTCGTAGGAAATCTGTCCCGGAGTGGTGATCCAACACAGAAATGTGGGGAAAGTTTGAATTTTTAGCTAAATTTGAGGTTTGCTGAGTATTCTGGGTAAGAAAACATTAGGGAATCCATGCAAGTCACACCTCCATGGACTTCCTTGGGTGTCTTGTGTTCAGAAATGTCTGGGTTTGGTAGGTTTTCCTAGATGGATGCTGAGCCCAGGACCAAAAACGCAGGTGCCCCCCCCACAAAAACAGGTATTTTTGTATTTGATCATTTTGATGTGTCCAGATAGTGTTTTGGGGCATTTCCTTTCGCGGGCACTAGGCCTGCCCACACAAGTGAGGTACCATTTGTATCGGGAGCCTTGGAGGAACGCTGGGTGGAAGGAAATTTGTGGCTTCTCTCAGATTCCAGAACTTTCTGTCACCAAAATGTGAGGAAAAAGTGGTTTTTTGGCCTAATTGTGAGGTTTGCAAAGGATTCTGGGTAACAGAGCCTGGTGAGAGCCCCACAAGTCACCCCATCTTGGATTCCCCTAGGTGTCTAGTTTTCAAAAATGTGCAGGTTTGGTAGGTTTCCCTAGTGCCGGCTGAGCTAGAGGCCAAAATCCACAGCTAGGCACTTTGTGAAAAACATGTCAAATTTCAGTGTAAAAATGTGATGTGTCCATGTTGTGTTTCCTGTTGCGAGCATTAGTCCTAACAACGCAGGTGGGGTACCATTTTTATTGGGAGACTTGAGGTAACACAGAATAGCAAAAACAAGTGTTATTGCCCCTTGTCTTACTCTACATTTTTTCCTTCCAAATGTAAGACAGTGTGTAAAAAAAAAAAGTCTATTTGAGAAATACCCTGTAATTCACATGCTAGTATGGGTACCCCGGAATTCAGAGATCTGCAAATAACCACTGCTTCTCAACACCTTATCTTGTGCCCATTTTGGAAATACAAAGAATTTCTTGATACCTATTTTTCACTCGTTATATTTCGGCAAATTAATTGGTGTGTACCCTGTATAGAATGAAAACCCATTGGAAGGTGCAGCTCATTTATATTCTCTGGGTACCTAGTTTTCTTGATGAACCTACAAGCCCTATATATCCCCACAACCAGAAGAGTCCAGCAGACATAATGGCATATTGCTTTAAAAAATCTGACTTTACAGGAAAAAGTTACAGAGTAAAATGTTTAGAAAAATGGCTGTTTTTTTTTACCTCTATTTCAATTTTTGTTTTTATTTCAGCTGTTATATTCTGTTGGAAAACCTTGTAGGATCCACACAAATTACCCCTTGATGAATGCAGAATTTTGTCTACTTTTTAGAAGTGTTTAGCTTTCTGGGATCCAGCATTGGTTTCACACCCATTCCTGTCACTAACTGGAAGGAGGCTGAAAGCACCAAAAATATTGAAAATGGGGTATGTCATAGTAAAATGCCAAACCTGTGTTGAAAAAATGGGTTTTCTGATTCAAGATTGCCTGTTCCTGAAAGTTGGGAAGATGGTGATTTTAGCACCGCAAACCCTTTGTTGATACCATTTTCAGGGAAAAAAACACAAGCCTTCTTCTGCAGTCCTTTTTTCCCTTTTAAAAAAACCCCCGAAATGTTCCCTGTATTTTGCCTAATTTCTTTGTCTCCTTCAAGGGAACCCACAAAGTCTGGGTACCTCTAGAATCCCTAGGATGTTGGAAAACAAGTATGCAAATTTGGCATGGGTAGCTTATGTGGAAAAAAGTTATGAGGGTCTAAACGCAGACTGCCTTTAACAGCCAAGAAAAGGCTCGGCACCTGAGGCTGAAAAGGCCTGGCAGCAAAGGGGTTAAATCTTGTTCTTATCTCGTCACATTTGGTGTGCATTCAAAGACCAAGGTCAAATATTAGGCTCTGTCTTCTAAGGGCGCTTGTTTACTTTTCTTTCTCTGGCTTCAAAGAAAAAGGATTTATGTGACAATTTTGCTGGATACCGGGGTAGGAAAGAGATTTTTTCTAGCACACAACTACATTTAAGTGAACTTTGTAAGGGTAATTATGAATGAACAAATGAAGTGTGTTAGAAACAAGTACTGTAATATGATAAAAATTAATCATTAAACTAGATAATGCAATTTCCACACATTTTCATCTGTGCACTGTATTGTTTTATTAGTAATGCTGTATGTCTGTGCAAATGTACTGGTCATTTCAATTGTAAATGTGTTGTCTTTAATGGCAGTGTGCTACCACACCATTAATACTCCACTCTATGCTACTCCACTCTATCTGCACTGCTTCACATCACTGCACTCTACTATGCGCCATTCCACTATACACCAGTAAGCGCCATTGCACTCTGCACCACTCCACTCTACTCCACTGCACTCTATGCCACTTCATGCTACACCTCTCTACTCTACCCTGTACCACTCTACTCTATGCCAATAGACTCTTCACCACTCTACTCCACTCTGCATCACCAAACTCTGGCACTCTACTGTGCAACACTGCACTCTCTGCCACTGAACTCTATGCCACTCTACTCTGCACTACTCCACTTTACACTACTGCACTTTATGCCACTGCACTCTATGGCACTCTACTCTGCTCCACTCTAGCCTACTCTAGTCTGCACCACTCTATGCCAGTGCTCTCTATGCCACTTGACTCTATGCTACTGCACTCTATGCCACTTGACTCTATGCTGCACACTGCTCTCTGCATCACTCAACTCTATGCCACTCCACTCTATGTCACTGTACTCTATGCCATTCTACTGCATGCCACTGCAGTCCGTGCCATGCTACACTACTCTGTGCACTCTACTCTGCAACACTCCACTCTGCTCCACTCTACTCTGTGTCTCCCCACTCTACACCTCTCTACTCTCTACGCTGCTGACTTCGTAGGCACTGCACTGTGAAACACTCTGTCAATGCACTCTACACCATTTCACTCTACTGTATGCCACTCCAGTCAATGCCACTCTACTTGATCCCACACTATACCACTCCAATACACAACACTCTCTGCCACTCTACTGTACAACACTCTACTCCACTCTTCGCCATTCAACCCTATGACACTGTACTCCACTCTTTCCCATTCCAGTCTATGACACTCCACACCACACTCCTCTATGCCACTAACTTTTAACCATGCTGAACAGTATACGCTGGTGAACAACATAGTTAAAACACATTAGCAAAGTCAATAGCTCTTTCACATACAACAGCTATTGACTATGTCAATGATTGTCTTCTCTTGAGGACCCTTATGTCCTTTCATTGTAGCTTTTGTATCCCTTTCTCCCAATAAATGCTTCATTTTTGGAGACACCATACATAAAAAAAATCAAACTCAAACAAAATTATTAAAGCACAGCGCTATCACCCCAGGGAGTATCCGGGTTCTGAGGTTTCGCAGGTCTTAGTCAAAGAGCCATGTCTTGAGTCTGCATCTGAAGTCTGCCAGGGAGGGAGCAGGGCATAGGTGGAAGGGTAGGTTATTTCAGGTCTTGGCAGCAATCAGGGAGAAGGCCCAACGCCCACTGAGGCTACGACAGTTGCATGAAATGTGGGCAAGGCTCAGGGTGGATGAACTGAGGTGACTGGTGGGAAGGTGGAAATTTATGTGGTGGTTGAGGTAAGCTGGTCCTTGGTTATGTACAGCTTTGTAGGCATGTGTGAGCAGATTACACTAGCATCTCATCTGGATGGAGTGCCATTGGAGGTTTTTGAGGTGACGTGAGTTTGTTTGGGAAGGCAGAGTATGAGCCTGGCTTCTGCATTTTGTATAGTCTGGAGTCTCTTGAGGAGCTGAGTGGAGATGCTGGAATAGAGAGCATTGCCATAGTCTAACTTGATGGTGACGAGGGCCTGGGTGACAGTCTTTCTGGTGTTGATGGGGATCTATCTGAAGATTCTGTGGAGCCTGCAGAGGGTGTGGAACCAGGAGGATGTGAATGCATTGATTTGGCAATTCATGGTGAGTGTGTCATCGAGGATGATGCTGAGGTTGTGGGTGTGGCCCACTGGTGCAGGTCCAAGCTCAGAGGGCCACTAGCTGTGGTCCTATGGGGAAGTGTTTGTCCCGAAGAACAGTACTTCAGTCTTGCCTGAATTGAGTTTTGGGCAGTTGGTTCTAATCCAGCCAGCTACACTGGTCATTGAGTTTCAGAAGTTTGTTCTGGTGGTGGGGGTTCTTCAGTAGGCGAGAGGATGAGTTGTATGTCATCTGCATAGGATATGATACTGAGTCCATAGGGTCTGACAATGTCTGATAGGGAAGTAATGTAATTGTTGTTTAGGATGGGGCTGAGGGATGATCCTTGGGTATACTGCAAATGACATTGTTCGGTTTGGAGGTGAAGCTTGTCAGGCAGTTTCTCTGTGTTCACCCTGTGAGGAAGGATGTGATCCACTTTAAGGTGCTCCCTTCAATGGGGATTTTTTTGACTCTGTTGATGAGGATGTGGTGAGATACTGTATCGACAGCCTCTAATAGATTGAGAAGGATCAGGGTTGCTGACTAACAGCGATTGAGGAAGGTTCTGATGTCAATGATGGCTGTGATCAGGGCAGTCTCAGTGCTGGGGTTGGCCTGGAAGCCCAATTCGGAGGTGCTGAACACATTGTTTTCCCAAGGTGTTCTGTAAGCTGGTGGTAGATGGCCTTCTCAAGGACTTTGGGATGGGAAAAGTGAGGTGGGTTAGTAGTTCTTGAGCTCGCTGGGGTTGGTGGAGGGTTTCTTCAGGAGGGGTCTGACCTTTGTGTGTTTCTATCTGTCAGGGAGGCTCGCTGTGGAGATGGAGGCATTGAGGAGTTTGGTGAGTTCTGTGCTGATTTCCTTGGTTCCGAGGTTGAAAAAGTTGTGGGGACATGGGTCAATGGGTGATCTGGAGTGGATGGAGGACATGATAGCTGAGGTGATCTGTGGTGAGGGGATCCAAGTGGTGATTGTCTGGCTGGTATGCAAGGGTGGGTCTGAGTTGTTGACATTAGGAATGGAGGGTTGAGGGTGGAAGTTGTTGTAGATGGTGTCTATTTGGCTGTGGAAGTAGTCTGCAGGGAGTCACTGAGCTCTTATGAAGACTGAATGGTGCTCTTGGTGACTGACGGGCAGGAGAATTCCTTGAATATTTTGAAAAGTTTGTTCTTGTGGTTGGCACTTTTTTCAATGTGGTTTGTGAGTGCTGCTCTTTTGGTTTCCTTGATGCATTGCTGGTATTTGTTTAGGGCTGATTTGTAGGAGGTTTGATAGGAGGGATTTTTGGTGGTGTGCCATTGCTTCTGTAGCTGTTTGCGGTTGTGCTTGATGGTTCTGAGTTTTGGAGTAATGCAAGTGGCTTGTCTTGAAACTTTGTTGGCTTTGGCTGGCTTCATAGGGGCAACTGAGTCTGCACATTTGATGATCCAGTAGGAGAAGATCTGGATTGCCTGCTCCAAGTGTGAAGCAGCTTTGGGATGGATGGTGTTGAGGGCTTGTGTACACTGGGTTTCAGTCACATTCGTCCAGCTGCGGTAAGAAGAGCTGCGGGGCTTGGAGGTGTCATCCAGGGAGCTTGTGATTGTGAAGTGGCCCATTCCATGGTTGGTCCAGGTGAGTTTGGTAATGCAGCTGTATTTGACTCTGTTGCTGGATGTGAAGATCTGATCCAGAGTGTGTCCTACTCTTTGTGTGGGCTTGGTACCAATTGGGTGAGGCCAATGTTGCTCATGCTGTCCAGGAGATTGGTGGAGTTGGTGACATCGGGGTGGAAGTTGAGGTCACCGAGTTTTATGTAGTGTTTGGAGTTGATATCCAAGGGGAGATAAAGTTATAGATGGTATTGCATAGTGAGGGTCATAATCTGGAGGGAGTCTGTAGGCGAGGGTGCCTCTGATGGTCATCTTGGTGTCAGCTGAGAATTGGGAATTGAGTTGTTCCATGATAGGTGTAGATTTGTCTTTGGAGGCAATGCAACAGATACTTTTCTTGTGGATGCTGGTGATGCCTCAACCTGGTTTGTTTGCTCGGTCTCAGTGTATCATCCTGTAGCGCTCAGGTGTTGCTGTGGCAATGTCGGGGTAGAGGAGGGGTTGAGCCAGGTCTCGGTGATGAAGATCACGCTGGTGAAAAGGGTGGGATGATATTCCAAATTTTGTTAGCATGTTTGCAAGGGAATTGTGCATTCAGCAGAATGCACTGTAGTAGTCCCGGAGTGTTTGTGGTCTTCAGGGTGGGTTCCTGTGTGGGAGGGTGGTGCTGTGTTGCAGATTAAGTGACAGAGTTTGCAGCAAAAGGGTCCTTCGGTTGACCGGGGTTAGGTGTTGCAGCAGGTGTTGTTGTGGCATCTGGGGTCCAGGGCATGGAGCTTGGTAGTGGAGTATTGGCAGGTTAGCCGAGAGCCAAATTTCCTGGCACTGGGCATGATCCAAGCACAGATGGGCACTGATGGGCTTGCCTTTGGTGCCACTTTGGCACGGCTGTGCAGTGGCCTATATAAGTAGTCCTGGGAGGCGGGAGGGGTTGGCAGGTGGGTGGGAGGAGGCAGGATGAGATCAGGAGGAAAAGGCGGGAATGGAGTGAAAACTGACTACAATAGCACAAAACAGAAAGCATGCAGAAAACAGGCTAAACAATTAAGGACTAAACACTTAAAGGCTGACACAGCATAATGCAAAAAAAAAAAGCACACAGAGAAACAGGTTAAAGACTGAGGCAGAGTAACGCAAAAAGAAGGTGCACACCCACCTTCAAACACACCTGCCTTGATTCTCCTCCACTGACCAAAAATCCTCCTCAGTTCAGTTCACAGTACTCTCCAACATAGGCATGAGTCTCTCTACACAGTAGTCTAATCTCTTGCCCAATTGGGAAGTGAACGCTGAAAATGCTTTGTCCACACACCCTTGCACCTTCTCATCCAGACACTGCCCCCCAAAGATCTCTGCTGCCCCACCCTCCATAAATCTTTGCAAAGTAATAAGTCACATTTAACTCTCTTAATCTATTTGTGTTAAAGAAAAAAACACATCCTAGGCTCCTCAAATCAATTCCTCAATCTTAAGCACTTCCCTGCACTGCCTTCAGTGCTGTCTCCTAATATAAATACACCATCAATAATCCCCAAATATAGCCACCAATATCCCCAAATGCCTTATTCAATTCTAATGAGACGTGTCTGCCTCAACATGAAAGCATTTTGAAAATGAAAACTGTACAAGGTTAACTGCCTGCATGTACTCAAAACAAAAGGCTTTTGGCCTAATTTATGTGGCCTACGGTGCAGGGTGGCAGAAATGCACTGAATCTACAAGATACAGTTCATCTCTGTCCTCTTTCCCTGCTCTGGTACACAAATTATGCAGACACACTTGCACCATGGTGCAAGGATGCCTGTGTTACAGGGATGATTGTTTTTGTGCAGCAAAGAACACCTTCCTGCACAAAAACAATCACAAGAGGTATTTTCCTATTTCTAAGCGTGCTGCACAATGCAGCACACATAAAATAAGGAAAGAATGGAGAGAAATAAATATATTTTTTATTTGCGTCATTCTTATGCCACCCCTGAGGTGGCGTAGAAATCTGACAAATTCCCAGACTTATAAATCTGGGAATGCATCCGTCTCCTTCAGGTTCAATGGCTGTTGCATGGGAACACCACAAACAATACCCACGAAACGCCCCTTTCACACAGTGTTATGCAGGAAAGAGGTCCATATTTACAAGTTAAGGAAAAGCCATGCAAGGTGGCTTTACGTGGCCTTGTAAATATGGGCTGGCACACTGCGCCACCAGAGCATCAAAACAAATGATGCTTCATTGGCTCAATGTACCGATAGGGCTAAGGCCCTTTGTCTTACACTAGTACATTTCATTCAGTATCTTTTTGTAATGACAGGCAGGGCAACTCTGTGACTCGAGTAACTTAGTTTATGGAAAATTAGCTGTGTACCAGGCACAAACAGAGAGAACCTGGAGCTCTTCTGTGTGGATCTCTTGGGGCCTGTAAAGACTGGTGGCAAGGTGGTCAGTTCTTTAGAGTAGCATTGTGTGGCAGAGCTTGCTGATCTAGTGGGCCACTCTTCATGTTGCACTGTAGAGTCTGTGCCCAAATGCAATGCATGTAGGGGCTTGTTATTAGTGTTCATGTTGCCAGCAACCACGTTTAGGCGGTCATTATGAACATGGTGGGAAAGACCACCGACCGCTGTGTCTGCGGTGAACAGAATCCCGCCATTGGCGGTGAATGGAAACCCGCCATATAATGAACAAAAAACCCAAAGCCGCCAAAAATTCCCAGACCACCGCTCGCCGCCATGACTGTTGGTGGGAATCACGGCCCATCCCACCCCGCCACCGCCAAGCACACCCACATTCCGCCCTCCAAATAATTATGCACAAATCACCTTGGTGGACAGTGGAGGCCAGACGACCACTGGCGGCTGCGACTGCCACGGGCGGCAAGTGGACTCAACAGCAAGAAGAGCACACATTGGACAGGTGTATCACCCACACACCTTACACACATCCAGAACCCCATAAAACACCCCCAGACACACCCCACAATCCCGTGCAATGAAAGCAGGACAAGAAGATGGAGAGCACCTGAGCCAGACAACGAACACCAGCATACAGGAGACGCACATCGACCCACAGAAGAGCAACCTTACCTCGTCCCCAGTCCCAACACCATCCACCACACTCACCATGTCCCCCCAAAAAAATCCACTCTTCACTGAAAGGGAGTTAAGGACCATGGTGGACGAGATCCTGAAGGTGGAGCCACAAATCTTCGGGTCCGAGGTGCAGCACACAACATCGCCCGGAAATTGGAGCTGTGGCAGACCATTGTGAACAGGGTGAATGCAGTTGGACACCATCCACGCACCAGGGACAACATCCGCAAGAGCTGGAATGACCTGCGGGGGAAGGTCCGTGGCATGGCATCCAGGCACCACATCGCAGTGCAGAAGACTGGGGGAGGACTGCCACCAAAACCACCCGACTACACCGACTGGGAGGAAAAGGTACTCGCCATGCTTGACCCAGAGGGACTCACAGGACTCACTGGAGGAATGGACTCAGTTGAGTCATCTACAATTACCCCATATACACCACAGCTGCAATGCATGCACCACCCCACCCCACCCACACCCACCTGGACCTACACCCCACCCAGCCATTACCCACCACATCCACCCCCCTCCATGACCTCAAACCCACTAACAGCCACATCACTCCCACTGTGCACAGCCACCCACCCCTTCACATACCCACAATGAAACAATACCCCCACCACAATGCAACCCCACACTGGTGCTTGCAATGTCAACCTCACAAAGGCACCCTGAAGGCCACTTAAAGTAACACCAGCACAAAATAGCACAGTCTTGTACAACTCAAACCTACATGCATATGTAACAGACATGTTTAAGTCCCCCAACAGCCAACAGGCACCACCACCCATGCAACCCTAACGGACAGGACAAGGAGTGCCACTGCTCCCAGGGAGACAGAGGCACCTCACAAGACACTGGCGAAGGATCCCTGGACACTGATGAGCAGACAGGCCCCTCACACAGTCCTGGATTCTCACCATGCAGCTGCCCCACCCAGGAAACCACTGTCACCTCTACCACCCAGTCACGACCAGCAGGCTAGGGCAGGTGTACCCACACCAGTGTACCCAGGACACAGACTGGTGGAACACAGCTACAGAGGCCACAGTCTCATACTCCCAACATGCAGGAAGGTGAAGGCCCCTAGACAAGTGGCACTGCCGGACCTGTGCAGGGGACACAGGCACAGGGAGCCAGGGCAAGTTCAAGGGTTTCAGTGGGCCAGGAGGGAGGCCACAGGATTGATGCAGCAGCCCAGAACATCATTTCAGAGGTATTGGGGGCCTACCAACATACCCAAGACAGGTTGGCACAGATTGTGTCCACCCTGGAGCAAAGTCAGAGGATGCAGCAGGAACAACTCCAACAGGGCATGGAGCAGTGGAAAGAGCGCAATGCCACAGTGGCCACCATAGCTGGAGCACTGCTGCAGTTGGTCAAAAACCAGTCTGACACCCACACCAGACAAGAGGCCCCCACAACAGCCCTGGACAACCAGCATCAGATGACCCAAGCAGCAGAAACATCCCAGGAAATACCTTCCCAGGAAACCCAAAGGCCAACAATGTCACCCCAAGAAGCTCCATAGCAGGCGCCCAAACGTACTCTTAGGCCAAGGTATGGCACTGGAAACCCAGCTAAGAACAAGGCCTCCTCCAACAATTAACTCTGCTACTAATTCAAAGCAACCATCCTACCCATTCCCCAACAACACTTAGCTGAGGGCAATTTGAATGGACTCATCAATACCATCCAATAAGGCTGCCATCAAGTTGGTTTTGAGGACCCCCATCCCTTACGACTCCTATCATTGTATATAACACAATTCACTCACTTCTATCAATAAAACACATTTCACACCTGTAATACTGTCCCCTGTCTTAAATTGTGAACAAAATGGAGTATGGATGTAACTGGCAGAGAACAACTCTATTGTCAATTTTGTGCATGATGGTAGTCCTGTGTGCCCAAATGGTGGCAAGGAAGGAATACATATATTTTCAGTCAGTACCATGCAGAAATGGGCCATGTATCGCCTATCATGACCAACCCCCCAATATGACAGAGCACACTGACAGTATTAGTCACTAACCCCAATGACAGGTATAAGTTCCACACAGTTATTGGAAGTACAGTTGTATCATTTGGGTCCTGGAATTGACATCTTTCCCTTCCTCATCCTCACCATCACTCTCCTCACCTCTCTGAGGTAGCTGATCAGGACCTATATCACCCTCCACCTCCAAGAGTGGGATAGAATGTCCCACTGCCACGTTGTGCAGCATGAAGCAGGCCACCACTATTCTACACACCTTATCAGGCCCATAGGTCAGGGAACCACCAGAGATATGTAGACACCGGAATCTAGCCTTCAGGAGACCTATAGTTCGCTCTACTACCCATCTAGTACGTCCATGGGCCTCATTGAAATTCCTCTCTGCATTCGCCCTGGGATTCCTCACTGGTGTCAGGAGCCAACACAAGTTTGGATAGCCAGAATCACCTACAAAATGGTCCAATACAGACTCGTCATTGTTACGCCCCTTAGTCAGACAGGCTGGTTTTCTGCAATGTGTCACTTAGTGACAAGCAAACTTACCTATGATCCACCCTCTGTCCTCTTGTAGTTGTTCCATCTTCTGTGGCACACTACTGTTCCTCAACACAAAGGAATCATGTACTGAACCTGGAAACATGGCAATCACATGGGAAATGTACTGGTCTGCAGTACATACCAATTGGATGTTCATGCAGTGTAAGTTCTTCCTGTTTCTGTACACCTGTTCACTCAATCTTGGGGGGATGATAGCTATGTGTGTGCCATCGATGGCACCTATGACATGGGGAATGTTGGCAAAGGCATAGAAGTCAGACTTGATGGCAGGGAGGTCAGTACTTTGGGGAAACTTCACATAGGATTGCAGATGTTGTACAAATGGCTGAACATTGGCTGTGAGAAACCAGCACCTATGCTCACTGTCATGTGAAATGAGCCCTTGGCCAGGAAATGGAGTGCGGAGAGCGCCTGCACCTCAGTTGGAATGGCATGCTGACAACGATTTCCCGGAGTTAGTGCAGGATCCAGTAAAGCACAAAGGTCCTGAATAGCTGCACGTGTTAGTCTGTAAGTGATTATGATTTGACGCTCCACCATGGTCCCCATATTCACAAGTGGTCTGTACACCGATGGTGCCCTTCCTCACCAAAAGGCTCAATACCTACGAGGGGTTACAAAAAGGAGTGATGAAAACACATAGATAGGCACACTTGCCATCATATGTGCACGGCATTGTTCATTGCGGTGTCTCTACAATAACTGCTACCTGACAGATATACATGTACAACACAAGGAGGGAACAGAGTATTTCATGTGTGCTACAATAGTGAATGGTCAGAGGCCTAGGTGCATCATGTGGCTAGTAGGGCCGGCATTGTGAGTATTAATTAATTGTAGATGCGTAGGTAAAGGTAAAATGTCTGCCCACTGTAAATCTGCCCTTTCGTTGTGGAAGTGATCTCATACCGCTAGCTGTAGATGTCACAGCGTAAGGTGGTGTTTACCGCTGTTCGCACCCTCATTGGTTAACATGGGTGCCAATGGGGAATCCTGCCGTATCATGATCGCCGCCGGTGGTGACGGTGCACACCGCCGCAGCACGTATGCGCGTTCGTCATCGTTTGATCACTTGACTCCCTGATCTCGTGCGGATAGGTACTCCACTCTGTGTACTCCTGTGGCCTGCCTCTGGCTATGGATGTGCCACGTGTTGCAGGGGAAAGCGCCCTGGCCTTCACCCAGGAAGAACTGGAGAAGCTAGTGGACGGGATCCTGCCCCTGTACGCGAAACTGTATGGACGGCCAGAGGTACAGGTGAGTCTGGGTTTGGAGGGTCTGGGTTTGGAGGGCACTGTGTGTGTCTAATGGATGGTGTTGATTGGACATATGTGTGCACCTCTGAGCCTGCATGGGCTATGGTGCATGGCATGCTGCGTGCGAGTGTCCTGTATGTCTGAGAGTACTGTCCGTCCCATAGTGGACGATTAGCCAGCTGTTCCTATAGTGCAAGTGCTTGACCTCTGTGTTCCTTTTCTGTGTTGCCCTTCTAGGTCAGCGCCCACCAGAAGAGGGCACATTGGCATGCCATCGCCAAGTAGGTGCGGACCCTGGGGGTGTACAACCGGCAGAGCACCCACTGTCGAAAGACCCCAAGACCACACTCAGAGGCACCCTCATCTACAGACCCCCAGGACCCCGCACACAATTCAGCGAAGACATCGCAGACTTCATCAGCCCACATGCCCTCCCCTCCGCTGACTACATCCTCCTAGGGGACCTCAACTTCCACCTGGAGAACAACAACGACAACAACACCACCACCCTGCTGGACAACCTCGCCAACCTCGGACTCAAGCAACTGGTGAACACCCCCACCCACTACGCCGGACACACGCTTGACTCAGTCTTCTCCTCCAGCAAGTACATCTCCTTCAGCCACTCCACCGGACTCCACTGGACAAACCACAGTTGCGTCCACTTCAGCTTCAGAAGAACCACGACTCACCACCACCCACAACAGGCTCCCCGCAGGAGCTGGAACAAGATCACCACCGACCAGCTCTCCACATCACTGAGCCAGAACCCTCCCGCCAGCTCAGCGGACCCCAACCAAGCAGCCAACAACCTCACACAGTGGATCACCAACTGCGCTGACAACCTTGCACCTCTGAAAACCCATCCCACCAGGCCCAACAGCAAGAAAGCCTCCTGGTTCAACAACGACCTCAAGAACTCCAAGAAGAACTGCCGCACCCTCGAGAAAGCCTGGCGAAAAAACCCGACCACAGACAACATGACCGCCCTCAAGCACGCCTCCCGCAAACACCACCAGCTGATCCACACCACCAAGAAGACAGCATTCAAAGAACGACTAGACAACAACGCACACAACAGCAAGGTACTCTTCAGCATCGTCAAAGAGCTCTCCAACCCCAGTGCCGGAAACAACGACATCACTCCCTCACAAGACCTCTGCGACTCACTCGCCTTGTTCTTTCACCGCAAGATCGCCGACATACACAACAGCTTCGGCGCACAGACCACGCACCCAACCACCAAACCGACACCCCCCAACACCACCCTCCGCGCCTGGACCCCGGTCAGCACCGAAGACACCATCCAGATGATGAACACCATCCATTCTGGTTCTCCAACCGACCCATGCCCCCACCACGTCTTCAACAAAGCCGACTCAGTCATCGCACCCCATCTCCGGGACATCATCAACTGCTCCTTCAACACCGCCACCTTCCCGGAGAGCTGGAAACATGCCGAACTCAGCGCCCTCCTGAAGAAACCATCAGCAGACCCCACCGACCTCAAGAACTACCGCCCCATCTCTCTCCTCCCGTTTCCTGCCAAAGTCATCGAGAAGACCGTCAACAGACAGCTAGCCGCCTTCCTCGAGACTAATGGATCCCTCGACCACTCGCAGTCCGGCTTCTGAGCCAACCACAGCACCGAGACCACCCTCATCGCAGCCACCGATGACATCCGAGCCCTGCTCGACAACAGGGAGAAAGCGGCCCTCATCCTCCTGGACCTCTCCGCAGGGTTTGACACTGTCTGCCACCGCACCCTAGTGCAGCGCCTCAGCAACATCGGAATCCAAGAGAAGGCACTAGAGTGGATCATCTTGTTCCTCGCCGGAAGAACCAAGAGAGTCCGCCTCCCCCCGTTCAGATCCGAGGCCACTGAAGTCAGCTGCGGCGTACCACAAGGATCATCATTCAGCCCCACCCTCTTCAACGTCTACATGAGCCCCCTCGCAGCCATCGCACGCCAACACAACCTCAACATCATCTCCTACGCCGACGACACCCAGCTGATCCTCTCCCTCACCAACGACCCAGCCACTGCCAGAACCAACCTGCACGAAGGGATGAAAGACGTAGCCGAGTGGATGATGAACAGCCGCCTGAAACTGAACTCAGACAAGACGGAAGTCCTCATCCTTGGATCATCACCCTCTGCCTGGGACGACTCCTGGTGGCCCCCTGCCCTGGGCAGCGCACCCAAACCAACGGACCACGCATGCAACCTGGGCTTCATCCTGGACTCCTCCCTCTCGATGACCAGACAAGTCAACGCCGTCTCATCATCATGCTTCAACATCCTACGCATGCTCCGAAAGATCTTCCGATGGATCCCCACCGAAACCAGGAAGACGGTCACCCAGGCACTCGTCACCAGCCGACTGGACTACGGTAACACCCTCTACACCGGAACCACGGCCAAACTACAGAAAAGACTCCAACGCATCCAGAACGCCTCCGCACGCCTCATCCTTGACATCCCCGTCACAGCCACATCTCCGGACACCTGAGAGACTTGCACTGGCTCCCCGTCAGCAAGAGAATCACGTTCCGTCTCCTCACCCACGCACACAAGGCCCTCCACGACCTGGGCCCCAGGTACCTCAACAACTGCCTGACCTTCTACACTCCCACCCGCCAGCTACGATCGACCAGCCATGCCCTCGCCGCCGTGCCATGCATTAGAAAAGCCACCATGGGAGGAAGATACTTTTCCTACCTGGCAGCCAAGACTTGGAACTCCCTCCCCATCCACCTCCACCTGACCCAAGACCACCTCTCCTTCAGGAAGCAACTCAAGACCTGGCTGTTCGAGCAGTAGCGGTCCCCCCTCCCCCAGCGCTTTGAGACCCTCTGGGTGAGTAGCGCGCTATACAAATTTCTTGATTGATTGATTGAGGACCTGCGGCACTGGGCGCGAAAGATCAGTGAAGCCCAGCTGGGGAAGTCCTCCCAATGTGGAAGGGGTGCCCGTCGGGCACTGACCCCCCTCATGCGACGGATCCTTTCGGTGGCGTACCCAGACCTGGATGGGCGCTTGAAGGCTGCACAGCAGTCACAAGGGGGTGAGTACTCATTGACCATACTTCAGTCTGGAAGGATGTCTGGATGCAGAATAGGGCTCATGCTGCTTAGATGCAGGGAATTTGACTGGTGTCCATCTACTGTATGTTCCCCAAAGGGTGTAGGGGTGTCCCTGTCAGGTTTCACCTACTTCTGCTCCTAAGGTATCCCAGGGGATGGGTGTAGAGCAGTATTCTGGTCAGTAGTCAGGGGCATGGCCATGGGCATAGTGAACGGTGCTGCCTGTTGGGTGTGTTTTGTGGGTGGGTGTATGTCTGACCATTATGTACCTGAATTCAGCTAGTGTCTCTCCTGTTTTCTCTCCCCATCCCTGTTCTCTTGTGTGGGTTTGGTGCAGCATCAACATCAGGCAAGGGAGCTGAGGCACCGGCATATGGGGAGGCAGCGGCCCACGGATCCTCCGAGGCAGAGACAACGGACCCCCAGGGGACCAGTGGGTGGGAGGGTGAGGGGACTTCCACGGGGGAGGCTACTACCACAGGATGTAGTGACTCTGAGACCTCCTCCGATGGGGGTCCCCTGGCGGTAGCAGACCCTAGTGCACACACCACTATCATGACATCTTTTGCCACCCCCATTCCATCACCGCCCTCCCTTCTGCTCCCCACCGAGTTGGCCGTGCCCGCCCACCCAGAAAGGTGGGCATCTCCTTTGCCGAAGGCACCTCCTCCCCTGACCCAGTTAGCCCTGCTGCCCACACAGAGGAGGCAATTGACTTCCTGAGAACCATTTCTGTAGGGCAGACAACCATCGTCAATGCCATCCAGGGGCTAGCATCAGCGGTGCAGCAGACAAATGCCTATCTGGATGGCATTCACGGTGCCTACAGAGATCTTTTCAGGCTCTGGCATCCTGTTGGACGGCATCCAGTTTCCCTGGCCATTCCATCCCCCCTCCAACCTCCTCTACCCCTTCCAGCACCCCACTCCCTTCATCTGTCCAAAGCACACATTCAGACATGCTGACAGGCACATCAACACACAAGAAGCACACTTCCAAACACAAGCACCACACCTCCCACCACAATCATTCACACAGCCAACAGACAACTGCACACACCACAATGTCCACTTCCCTCAGTGTGCCCACCTCTTCTGCCTCCCTGTCTGTCCCCTCTACATCCACACTCTGATGCACTGCACCTTCACTCACTGTTACTGCTCCTCTTCCTGCACTCACAACAATAGCAGACAGCCACACATGCACCCCGTACACCACACCTGCACTCACCACCTCTACTGTAGTTGACACATGCAGCACACTCACCAGACTTGCAGACACCCACATAACATACATCCTCACTAGCTGTCTGTCTGCTCCCACTGTGTCCACCCCCCCACCTCCCAAGACACACAAACGCACCAAGACACCCACCCATCAGACATCCACCACACCACATCATACTGAGCAGTCACCTGCACCCACTACACGCACCCCTACACCCCGTACATCCTCTCCCTCGGCCTCCACTCCCATGCCCTCATCCAATCCCACCCCAATTGCTCCCCAAAAACTTTTCCTCTCCTGTGCTGACCTCTTCCAACCCACTGGCCCACCCCGTCTTGCCCCCAAACGTTCCCACCTCCTTGCCCTTTCCGCTCCTTCCACATCACAGCCCACCCCGGTCCGCTCTTCACATTCCCGTGCCCCTTCCCCACATAAGAAGAAGGCCTGGACAGAGCCTAGGCCATCCAGCTCCACCAGAGCCAAACAGCCCCCACCCCCTTCCAAGGAGAAGCCCACCCCCTCCACCCTCCAGAAGGAAGTCAAAGGCCCACCCCGTTGAAAAACCCCACCCCCACCAGCCCCTGCCCACCTTCTGTGAGGTGCCTGGATGCCAATATGTTGCCCCAATATGTGGAGTACCCAGCACTTGTGGGAGTCAGGTGGGGCCCGTTGTGGCCCATGACAATTGTGAATTCACGGACTGGCCATTGGCCCTATTTGCACTGTTTGGCTCAGTGAGCTTCTTATTAAAGATTCTGTTTGGCCTGTGTTTGGGCTGCAAGCCGTTAAACCCTGGTAATTTGTTTATTTTTTTTATGGGTGTGGGGCTTTTGTATGTACTATGGTCAAGTTGCATTAGCCTTGTGTCAGGTAAGTACCTCTTGATGTGGGGTGTATGACTTGTGCTGCTGGGAAGGGTTGGGGGGGCGTTGCCGGATGGGTGAAGTGGGTGGGTATGTAACTGTGCCCTTTCCTCCCTTGTGTCGTAGGTTACGGTACTTACCATCGTTGTCTTCGTCTGCAATCTCGTCGTGGAGGTATATGGCAAGGAGCAGGGTTGGCACGATCTGCAGCTCTCTAGCCATGGCTGCCGCAGCGCGTCCAGTAGAACTCCGGTGCATGGTTCCTTATATTTGGTTCATTTCTGCCTGGCTTTGTGTGGCGGTGGTTCCCGCCCCCGGAACTGGCGGGGGAATGGTGGTTCATAATTTGATGGGCAGGTTAGGCCTTTCTGATGGCCGGTGGGTGGACTCCACCATCGCCGGCGGGACTCCTTTCCTGGCGGTGGGTGGTTTGCGGAATGCCTGTGTTTCATTTTGATCATTATTTGGCGGTCTGGACCGCTCCTCTGTTGGTGGTTTCTATCCCCACCACGGGAGGAGCAGAACGGACCGCCATGTTCATAATGAGGGCCTTAGTGTGGCACTGGGAATTGAATGCAGGAATTGGCATTTTATGCAGGGCAAAAGCAATGAGGCCATGATATCCAGCATAGCAGAGCCTGTGGTCAGATAAGTATACATCTCTGCACCTGGGAATGTGATAATTTGTACTTCTGTTCAAATAAGTTTGCTTTGCTTGGTTTCTTCATCATTGGATTATAATGTAAAATAAAACACGGAGAAAGAAGAAATAAGATACTGATTTAAAGATTGGCCAGCCATTTCTTAGGCACTGATTGATTCTTCCATCCTTTTTTCGATAGAACTGTTTCAAGGAAGATATTTTGCTTTTGAAATTCCTCTTTTCTTAATTGGCTCTTTGCAGTAACCATGGAGCAGAAAGCTTGGTAAAAATGAAGCATTTTTCTGCTGACAATTCCTCAGACTATAAAAAAGATAGAAGGCATATGTGTACATCTAGGTACTCTTGATCTTATACTCCCCCTGAAGATCCAGGTCTCCTTTCTGCATAAAGAATTCAGAAGCTGGCCAAGAAAGCACTAACCAGGGCATAACTAGTGAGAAATTTTGGAGGAAGAGCAAGTGGTAAAAGCTCATTAAGGACAAGAAGATAGTGACTGATTCCTGTCAGTATAAAGTCAGTTTGAGTCTAGTTCCCCTTCGTATGGGAACTATAGAAGTAGAGAGGAGGTTGCCCAGATTCTTCATCATGTCAGAAAAATGTGGGGTTTCCTGACTTACCTTCACAGCATGATTCTCAGCATCTGCATCCTCAATGTGACAGACCTACTAGTCTGGCACTGTCATTTTATTAGATCATCAAGAATTTGATGTTGAGAGAACGGTATGATGAGCCATGATTTTCACAAAGGATGTGTGTTTTCGTTGCAACAGAAGAAATCTTGCCATAGTCCATTAAAATTGATTCTAAGTTTTCTATTTTCATTTGGTAAACGTAAGCAAATCCTAAAGATATTTCACCTACAGGTTCTCTTGGTATGTCAAAAAATAATGGATGGTTTCAAAAGATCTTATGCTGCTAACAATCTCATGCTAAGATCTAATACCTATCAGTCAAACTGCTCAATACTTAGTGAAGAATTTTCAGTTTTTGGTAGCAACATTGCAGGAGTGTGGAGACTGTTCTAAGTTCAGCCTAAATGGAACAACAAGCTTGGTTTCTTTTGCATGTTATCAGTTTGAATAAAGTAGCTTAATTGGTTTCAGGTTCATCCATTCTTGCCCATTGGTACGTTGATGAGGAACCTAAAGGAAGCCACAGCTGTCACTAAGGACGATTCCCTTTGCTGAAAATTGATTGATTGATGGTCAACTGAATGAAATTGTGAGAAAAGCTTTCAAATTCCCGACACATGCTCTACACAGAAGCAAAACTTTCTTCTGCAAGCTATTAGGGATGGGATTCCTACAAGAAGGAATACCATTCTTCTGGATCTTACCAGAAGACATGTTTTCAGTTAGGAATGTCTACAAAGAAAACTGTGGGGCTTTCCAATTTTCAGAGAGGAAGCAACAGTCCTTACTAACCACCAACAGGAGAGGATGTGTGCTCAGTAGAAAGGTATATACAAAAAGAACAGATGATGGATGGAATGCAGAGAAAATCAAACAATCACCCCCAGTCACAAAGATCTGGGTTTAATCCATAGTTTTTTTGCTCACCACGCCACCCCAAGTTGGACCCAGCCATATGCAAATCAGTCTTGACCCTGTTCCTCATGGGAATAGTCCAGCCCGAACTGCCAAGCCAGGTCCTCCCTGGACCGGAAACAAGCATCCTAGGGCTGGTTTCAGGGTATCACCCTTCATCAGCTAGGTTAGCTTGAATCCAGTGGCGCAGTGAGCACGGGTCCCACGTCTGGGCAAACCCTTCCCACTTGGGGCGACAAATGCAAAAAAGAACAGATGATGGACGGAATGCAGAGCAAATCAAACATTCACCCCCAGTCACAAAGATCTGGGTTTAATCCATCGTTTTTTTGCTCACCACACCACCCCAGGTTGGACCCAGCCATATGCAAATCAGTCTTGACCCTGTTCCTCATGGGAACAGTCCAACCCGAACTGCCAAGCCAGGTCCTCCCTGGACTGGAAACATGCATCCTAGGACCGGTTTCAGGGTATCACCTTTCATCAGCTAAGCCAGCTTGAATCCAGTGGTGCAGTGAGCACGGGACCCACGTCTGGGCATACCCTTCCCACTTGGGGCGACAAATGCAAAAAGGACAGATGATGGATGGAATGCAGAGCAAATCTAACATTAGGGAAGGTATAGCCATGAAATCCTACTAGCATGGAAGTTAAGCAATTGACACCATTCATTAAGGGCATGCTATAGACTTTGTCTCAAATCCTCCTGACTCTGGTAGCATAATAACACTGGTCCAAAAACAAGTGGAAGTTTTGAGCTCTGTGGAAGGGCATATTTGTATTGTTATGGAAAAAGCAATTATCTGGGTACCATTAAAGGAACAGGAATGCAGACTATTTGGCATCCTACATTTGGTTGAGAAGGCATCAAGGGGATATTGTCTAATGCTGTTTTTAAGAAAGTTAATTTGTATGTCAGGAGAATTTACTTCAAAATGGATCACTTTAAAAAAGTGATTGATTTGTTTCCATTAGGAAATTCCATGGTACCTTTAGCTTCAGATGATGTCTGTCTTCACGTCCTTGTTCTCTTGAATCATCAGAAGAAGATGTGAAGAAGAAAGCCCTCATTTTCAGTTTCAAGTCCTCCCATTTTTAATTAAGTCAGCTCCTAGGGTGTTTACCAAGGTGCTAGCTTTCTTGGCCGGCTTAATGCACAAGGAGGGACTCATGTTGCATCCATCTTTAATAGCTGGGTGATGCATTCCTCTTCAGAATCTTAAACCATTCATGAGAAGGACTTAATTCTGGAACCTCTACAGTTACATACGTTTCTGATAAATTGGGAGACTGGACTCTTCTCACGATGTAGATTTTATAGGAGCCTACTTTGCAGACTGCTGGGTAGAGGTTATTCTTCCTCAGAAGAGAATTCTAACGATCAGAAAATACATTATTTTCCTAATGTGCAATCCACCCTAAAGGTACGAATGTGTTGCAGGAGTAAAGGGACATAGCAGCCACAGTGATGGCAGTTCCTTGGCAAGGTTTTATCTGGAAGTTCTGATGAATAATATTTTTTGGAAATGTGACCTAGTATCTCAAGACCTACTGAAGAGAGATATGTCCACATTCTTACTCTTCTGCAGGAAGGTTTTTTTGGGTTTCAGTTCTTCAAATCTTTGGGTCCAGTGTGTCATCATGAAGGCCTTCTGAGAGTTATGGGTGGAGTGGAACAATGTGAAATATTTGACTTTGACTTCCTAAGTATTTTGATGTGTCTCATCCAAGTGGCTTTAGAAGCACTATTTAACATTTACAGTAGACCTTTTTTTCAGGCTTTAGATCTTTTGAGGTGTAGGACCTACACCAATTATGCCGATGATGCTCAGCTTATTATTAGACTTGATGGCTCCCTTGCATCCAAAAGGAATTTGCAATCTACCAGGTACTTTCTCTGGGACTGGATTTGTAGTCATTATGTAAAACTTAACGCAGAAGAAAAGAGTAATTGTTTTAGTGAACAACAAAGCAGGCCTACAGTCTTCTTACAACTGACCCCCAGCAGTGGGGGTGCCTCATTCCCCAATAATAATCGTTAAGAAGCCTGGGAGTGATTATAGACAATGGGCTGCCTTAGGGAAACCCAAATAGGAATGGTAATCCCCAATTGTGTTTTTATGCTCCATAACATTAAGATGATATATAGGTTCTTGTCCAAAAATACCCTAATCAAGGTGGTGATGTCTTAATCATTTCCCGCCTGGATTATTCTAACTCCCTTTACCTGGGTATTCCTAAAACCCAAGTGAGTAGACTGTAGATCATACATAATCTAAATGATAGACTTATTTCTAATCAACCTAGATATCGCCATATCACTCCACTTTTACTAGAACTTCACTGTCTTCCAGTGGTACAGAGGGTTATATTTAAGCTATGTTGCATTACCTTTAGGGCCCTCTATGATTTGTCCTCCAATTTATTCAAACCAGAATCAGGAGTTATACTCCTGTTTGGTTACTATGTTTCCTCTTCATCCACCTTGCTGACTAGCGTGACTTATAACAATGAAAAGGATAGGTGTTATTCTTTTGTTGTTAGCTCCAGCCCTTTGGTACTCTCTCCCTCCTGCCCTTTGCCCTACCAATGAATTTATGGGGTTAAGGAAAGATTTTAAAAATTGGTTATTTAAACAAACCTTTTATCTGTAAACTAGTGCAGCAGTGCTGCTTCCGGCCTTTACTATTATTACGTATTAGCACCAAGAAACCTTAGGGTGTATGTGTGATGCATAAATAATATTAACATAAGATTTAAAACATTGCCCTTTACTCCTTTCGATAATATTGATTGATTGAAAACTCTCACTCTTTAATCATTTTTGCTCCGGGCAATCCCTTCATCCAGAAGATTGTGAGATTTAGGTTCCCTTTCTTATTTAAGTATTTTCCTGACTAGACAAGTTCTGAGGCTGGTTCCTTCCTTTATTACAGCAGTTGTACCCAGTTTCTATTAGGAACAGGAAATTGTGTTGCACAAGTTTTGCTTTCTCCTTTCCCTCAAGAGGAACTGGCGTTACACAATTTGGATGTAAAAACAGTTTTGATTTATTCCAAGAGGGTAGCCTCTTTTCTGCTAATCAGACTCTCTTTTTGTAAATTTTAGACTAGCTAAGAAGAAAAGGAAATGTTTGGTTCCAACTTTAAGTCACTGAGTCAATCCAGACCCCGCTTGGCCCTATCAGATGCAGAAAGTGCTCTGTCGTCTGGGTGTGCAGGACAGATCCACGAGACACATGGTAACCTCCTGAATGGAACGTCAGGGAGTTGTTTCTTTGATGGAAATATGTCGAGCAGTGACTTGAATCTTGTTCTTCAATTTTGCCTCACATTGTAGACTTTTTCCAACTGACTGCAATGATATGTTTGGTTATAATGCAGTTTACATGAAGTACTGTTATTAATAGCATTTGTCTGGCTTTTCGCTTGGGTATACTTCCTTAGTAAAAACTGAAATGAAGACAGAGACAAAGTGGCAATGTAAATTATGAGTAATTTCCTCACTCTGAATCCACTTACCCTCATTTAATTCCTGAAGTCCACATCTTTCTGCCCATTGTTTAATAAACATGATCAAATAGGTCATGGATGGGGAGTTATTTTTTTTGTTTCCTTGGAATATACAGGACGTGCTAAAAGAAGACTGGCCTTTTCTGATTGTAGGTAGTCATATTTTGTCTGTTTCGGGTTTCAAAATGCCTATCTGTTATACGCGGATGTGACTCCTTAGTAAGGATTGACATTTTCAAGTGTTCCAGGTTCATTCTTTCTACTTTGAACCCCCACAAACTCATAGCTTTATGTCTATTCACATACCCTTTCATTTAGCATCACCCTTGGAAACGCACGAAAATAATATACTATTACCAATGCCAGAAGATTAGAGATAGAACAATCTCATACTTAAAGAGATTGTATCGAAGAAATAAAAATGTCGAAACACCATACACATGTATTATGCATATAAGGAATACTCCCATGGAGGTACAGACCTACTTGTCTTAAGTATTCTATAGGAAATTGAGATTTGCTCAAAGTGAAGGACAAATCCTACATCCGCAAATTTCAACCCCTCTTTGCTTATCTTACGTGACTCGGGTCCTAAAAGTTCAGCAGACAAGCCTGATTTATGTTTGCCAATGTAATACTTAGCTCTATCTTTCTTGATCGTTCTTGCTGCATCTGAAAGTCAGAAAATGTCATAAACATGTACATGAACTTTCACGTTCTAAATAAGTATAACCTCAATTACATGCATACCCAAGGTAAACATTTCATCTCCCTTCACGTCTTCTCTTATAGCTGTTAAAATGGGTAGCTGTTAATCTCTTTGTAACTGAAACATTAGTGGGTAATTTTGTTTAGTTTTTCTGATTTTGTACCTTAATTGAAAGCATTTGGCTAACAGCGTTACATAACAATTACACCCACTACTTTTTCTCATAAACTGCCTTTTAGTACTGTTAATAATACTTAGGATGATTTTTACAAAAAATACTAAGGTATGCCCTTCACTCATTCAATGCTTCCAATGACCAATGAGTATCCCTGGGAGCAAGTACTCTCCAATTGGACGCTAAGGGAGGAGAGTAGCTGCCCTTGTAACTGGGGAACCAGGCTGGAATTCTTGCATTCCCTCAGCATCCTGTGATTCTGGGCCAATCACTTAATCTCCCTGTGCCTCAATAATTGTGTTCCTAAATCTAGTACTATTGTAAAGTTCTCTAATATCCTCGGCTATGTTCACACGACATAAAACTCAAAAAAGAAAAAAAAATACAAAAATAGATTGCTATTTATTGAATTTCGCCCAAACCTGCTATGATAAAAAGTCCCCCCACCAAATATATATATATATATATTGCTATTGATATTAATACCCGCTTAGACAACATTTAAACTGACGATGTGGAAGTCACAAGACCCATAACCATGTACCAAAACTCTGAACTGCTAGGTCTCAACTAGGAAGACTGAAGTTAATAAAATATCCTTCCATTTTATTAATTGCCCTGGATGAATATCCATACTTCCTGTGGGAAGCGGATCTCTTGTATTTAGAAATTATATTTTCAACTTTCTACAGGGATAGAAAAGTGTCACCTCCCGGAAAGTCTCCAAAGCAATGACTACATTTGAAGTAATAAAGTCAAAGGAATTGACACTGAATTCCTAATGTATACATCTGTTGCTGGTTTTGTCATTCACATGGTTTTTCGAATTTCTTATTTCACTTGGAGTGTTATTTTTGCTATTTTCGATTTCTGTCGTGCAATACTGCTGCTGGCTCTTTAGATTCTGGTAGCAGCTGCCCTTATCTTGTCCTTGTGAGCTTGTTTCTGATGACACAGAAGGGTTGTGACACTGCCATGTTGTCCTTAAGGAAGACATCTGCTGCTGCCCCTTTACCAGTTGTGCTCAAATATTCTGTAGCATCTGCTTCCCTCAATAATATTTTCATAGGAACCAAACGGGGCATTCTGAAGTATTTTCTAACCTCGGGGTGTTGAGCAGTTGAGTTACTGTCAGCATTCCGCTCACAATCCTCAGCATGTTTTGCTCACTTTTGAATCAAACATAATGGCTGCGAATTCTTGCGTAGAAAAATACGCTGCCATGTTACTATATCTCAATTAGCATCTGCAGTCACCCAGAATATGTTATATTTGAAGACCGTTAATTTTCAACAATCTTTCTCAGGCACGAGTTGCTCGTTTCTGGCAGTAAAATACAGATTTGCGTGTATTTTAACTTTTTCAGCTCATTGCATTTAACTGAGTTGGTTTGGTTTCATGCGCGTCTCTTTAATGCACTTGTTTAGTGCATGCATGACAAAAGATGGAATAATGGAGTTTAAGTCTATACCCAATAAAGGGGTGGTGGGTGACACATTGGACCTTGATACATTGATTATTCTTGTTATTTTCAAATTTCTTCGATACCAATTTGTTATTTTGATTAACTTATACTAAACAACATCTCTGTTTTAGAGGTATAATTCTCCAGTTTGTCCCCAGGCGTCCAAATCTTACACCAAATACTTAACTATTCAGAAAACTTCGGTGAATTAAAATACAGGCCGTTGTATCAGCGAGTCAGCCCTCTTGGGACAACGGTATACGAGGATGTAATAAAACTATTTTTGAGAGTCTTATTATTGATTCTGAATTTTACAAGTGAAGATTCAGAAAAGAAAAATGGATCTCATGATAAAGCCGTAATAAAGAGTTAGGAGAGAAGTGGCGGCAGCCCACAACTTCTACAGAAGCAGACACTGAAAAATATTTAGGACCAGGTAGAAGAAAAATGGCACTACATTACATGTAGCTCCACTTTTCCTACGGCTCCTTGCACCCCCTACCACCACTATCTGTGCACCTTATTTAAAATACGGGCACAAGATGGCACAGGGTAGGAGGCAATAGCGTCAGAATTTCTGACGCTACTGATGTACTGTTCAGGGCTTGTCCCCAAATTTTGGTGCTAATCCTGAACAGTACATAGGGCTCTGAGCAGGCGTTAAAAATGTCAAAAAAAATGGCTCAAAGAAATCTAGATTTCTTTGCGCCATTTTTTCAGCCCCCTCACTGGGCAATGCCCTCCTTGGAATACATAATGCCTGGCGCAGGCATAATGTGGCGCAAGGGGTTTGAAAGTGGCTGCAATGCATGCTTTGCACCACTTTGTACATTTGGCACAGCGATTTTGGCCTTGTTGGGACACATTAGTGTAAAAAAATGATGCTAATGTGAGGCAAGGAGGCTCTAGGGTTTCTTAAATATGCCCCTTAGTGCACTATCTTGAGACTCTCCCCCTGAACGCACAAAAATGGAAAGTGTATCACCCCAATTAACTCACTGGCCCGTAATCTCTCCTTGCTCCCCTCCAAATCTCAGACCTGGTTTTCCTCTCATAAACAAGATTTTTTAAAAAAAATCTTTCAGTAGTATTCCGAACACCAGCATCTATTAAAATATCACAAAACCCCAATGCTATATTTGTGGATGGCTATGCCTCAGAGCTCAGTCACACCTGGAAAACACGGCGGTGAACCCATATGAACAGGATATGTAAGAAGTCAAATCTACAGTACTGGGGTGAATGTGAAGGATTCAAGTTTTAGACAAGGTATAAAATTAGCCCCAAAAGTCACTTATCAAACCAGGATACCGTCTTACAATGATCCATCCCCATTGGTTGCCCTCTGATTGCTGTCAACCCAGACCGGAAGTGTAATAACGTGTGAGTACAGAGACAAAAAACATATTGAACTACTATAGTAGCTCTCACTTTAGGAAAAATAACTGCATCCATCTGATTTGTGGCTCATTGTAACTCATTTGTTGAATGATTTCATACTAGAAACCTATAACCCAAAATTCTCTTAGTGTTAGTCTGATCTCCCCTCTGCTTGGCCTTCTTGGAATGGATGACTAAGGCACCGTTTGTGAACTAATAAAAATGGTTTCTATGAAACAATGCAAAACTAAGAAAAACATGACAAATGAGATTGCTAGACAGAAAGGAAGGAACATGTGCCCTCCTGAAAACTTTTGGCCACAAGGACTTTGTGGGAAGTTACTCATAATTTTCAGGCTGCCCAGAAAGAAGATCCCACTTCACCAAAACCTCCACAGACAACAGTATCCTAGAAAACTCCTTCAAAGAAAATAATTTTTCTTTACACATAATCAGCTAGTCTATTGAGTTCTGAGTTCTATTGAGAAAAAGTACTAGTCCTTAGCAGTACTAGGTCCAGTGTCTTGCAAGTTTTATGACAGAACCCTTTTGACTCCAAACAGACTCCATAGCAGTGTGACACAATCTCTAGAGGGGAATGTAAGGAAATCTTAATTTAGAATGCAGGCATTCACAGGTACATGCAGAAGAATAAAGATGTGTGATTTGCAGCTCCATGTGTGGAGTAGTCATTGGCTGGCACCCAAGCTGGGGATGACACTACAACTGGCAAGGAGATAGGGCATGTTAGAAATGGGGTCTTTGGTTGGCAGTCAGGTTACCCCCTGTCCAAGCAAGGATCCTCACTCTAGTCAGGATAAGTCACACACAATCCAAATTATCCTGTGCCCACCCTCTGGTAGCTTGGCACTGAGCAGTCAGGCTTAACTTAGAAGGCAATGTGTAAAATATTTGTACAATAAACCACACAATACCACAATATAACACCACAAAAATACACCACACAGTGTTTAGAAAAATATATAATGTTTATCTGGATAAATGCAGGTCAAAATGATTAAAGATGAAATAAGCAAATGTAGGGATATCACTGGAAGTGATATCAAGTGTCTTTAGAGTTAAAATTTCACTGTGAAAGCAATAAAAAGTGTCTTAAGTTCTCCTAGAAACTACAAGTGTCTCTTGCAGGGCAAAGTACCTGGTTTCCATTGAAAAATCCTCGCAAGGGACCGCAGAGGAGGAGATGCGTGGAAAACTGTGCCTGTGTGGTGGTTTTGCCCCTTTGCACACAGACTTGCATCGTTATTTTCCACGCGAGGAAGACATTGCGTTGATTTCCGGCGGGCGGACTTGGATCCTCCTCGGGTTGCAGGGTTTTCAGATGCCCCGGGGACGATCCGCGGCAACCTGGGCTTGCGGAGCGAAGTCAGAGAGGCTGCGTCGATTCCGGTAGGAGATGTGTGGAATTTTCTTCTGCACAACAGGCACTGCGTTGATTCCTCTCAGGAAGTCGGGTCGTCGTTCTGAGTCAGCTTGCATCGATCCAGTAGGGCTGTGCGTTGAGGTTCAGGTTGCCTCGCTGGCGCTGCATCGATCTTCCATTGCGAAGTCGGGCTGCGTCGTTCCGGACTCGGCGTACGGTGAATTGTACACCACGAGCAGGCTGTGCATTGTTCTTGGTACTTTTAGACTATCTTTAGCAGGTGTGGTTGAAGCTTGCTCAAAACTTTTAAATCCTACCTTGTATCCTCCATTTTAACTGAATTTCGTTTTATATCAGCCTCATTCAGCTGCTGCCATCTCCTGTGTGCTTCTCCAGATTAACTCCAAGATGCTCAGAGTGTGGATTTTGGGACACAGGTTTGTGTTTTGGGCCAAAGACAGTGCTAAAAGAAGAGGTATTGACAAGAACCTGGGATTATCTAATGTGGATGTTACTTGGGTTGGGCACAGAAGGTTAAAGCGGCATCAATTACTCGCTGTGATTGAAACCATTGATGATTGTCTACATCCAGAGCTTATGATTGTGCACTGTGGTGGCAATGATCTTGGCACAATTACAGGAATTGGTTTGGAAATTCCAATGAAGGATACCTTTGGAAAATTAATTACACCTTTCCCACATAATGTCTTTGTATTTTCAAACATTTTCGGCAGGCAGAAGTGCAACTTGTCAACTCAGTTTTGCCCACAAATACGCAAATCCAGGAAACGTGTTAATAAAACTGTTTCTGCATTCCTCAAGGACTATAACATGGGCTCTATATATCACAACAACTTATGATTTGACGTGGAGGGTACATACAGAAATGATGGAGTTCACCTAAAAGACAAAGGAAACAAGTGTTCCTGCATAACTTGAGAGACTGAATCCTCTATCATCAGTAGCAGTCACCTACACATAAACACAGAGGCTCTTCTCAGAGCCAATATATTGACCATACATAAATAAATATTTTTAAATATGTAGGGGCATATTTAAGAAAAGTGTCCCTGCACATAGTGCAGCACCACTTTTCTTACACCTCTTGGCACCCCTCGAATGCCACCATGCATGCGCCATTTTAAAATAAGGCACACCATGACAGTAGTTAGTGGACTAGGGTCAGAATTTTTGACACTAGTCTGGAGCTTTGTATGATTAGCATCAACATTTTTTATGCTAATCCTGCAAAGCCCATTGAGGCCCATTGTAATCAATAGTGCTCAATTTTTCAGCCCCCATAACGGGGGAACGCCCCCTCTGCGTACATTATGCCTGGCGCAGGCATAATGTAGCACAAAAGGTTACAAAGTGGCACAATGCATGGATGTGGTGCAAGGAGGCGTTAGGGGCTCTTTACTTTTTATGCCTCTTACCTTTGTTAATGTCACATGATCCATGGTTCCACCCTCAAACCCTCCCCCCCAAAAAACTAACATCATGTACACATTTTGTTTTCAATCTGCCATATTAAGTTAAATTTATTTAGTAATGGAGCTCATAGTCTAACTCATTTTATGCATAACTGCCCACATATTGGCCCCAGGACCTTTTTGTACTGACTGTCTGTCTGGAAATGGGATTTTGCAGCATCTCTCTAATTGTGAGACAGCTGTGACAGTGTATCTCCTGCTGTGAGAGAGAATGTGATAGTGTATGGCGCCATGTGAGGATCAGTGTAAGAGTGTGTCACAGTGGTGGTCATTACAACCCTGGTGGACGTTGTTAAAGCGGCAGTAAGACCGCAAACAGGTCGGCGGTAAAAAAATTGGAATTATGATCGTGGCGGAAACCGCCAACAAAGACAGCCACTTTAACATTCCGACCGCCACGGCGGTACAGACAAATAGCACGGCGGTCACAGCCAACAGACAGGCGGAAGACAATCTACCGCCCACAGTATCACAACCTACCAATCCGCCACATTTTCCGGGGCAGATTCACCACAGATAAAAACACGGCGGAAACAGCCATTTCAAAGGGAAAACGCTCACCTCTACACACTCCACGAGGAAGGAGGGCACCATGGAGCCGGAACTCCATATTCTGCCAGCGCTAGTCTTCCTGCTCCTATACGAGGATCATCAACGCCGGTGGCGAAGACCACGGTGAGTACTGCACCTACGACATAGGGGAGGGGGGGAGGCAAAAACACAGGGACACACAGAACCAACATCCCCACCCAAACCCCGACCCTCACCCACTACAACACACACACCAATGCATATCTATACATTACAGTAACAACCCCCAACCCCTCCGGAAGAATTCAAAGACAAAAGGAAATGAGTTGAACCATTGTAATATATCAAAATACAGTAAGCAAATATATACATATATATATATATATATATATATATATATATATATATATATATATATATATATACATTAAACAAAATATACACCACGATTAGTAGTGCAGGTATTGCACCATTCATAGTCCGTGGACCACTGGGCCCAAAATGCATGGGCGAGGCCCACACTCAATACCCAATCAAAACGGAGAGAACACTGCAGGGGCATCAGATCGAAATACAACAGGCACCTCAGGGGAAAGGGAAGGGGGGGGCACCTCAGCCGGATGATTGCACCACGCCAGATCGACGAGGGGGCTCCATGCCCATTGACGTATCCTGGGGAGTGCAAAGCCACAGTCTCTCAAGTTTCTACAGTGGGTGGGTCGTCCACTGTTCAATCCTGGGGAGTGCAAAGCCACAGTCTCTCAAGTCTCTACAGTGGGTGGGTTGCCCACTGCCATATCCTGGGGAGTGCAAAGCCACAGTCTCTCAAGTCTCTACAGTGGGTGGGTTGCGCACTGCCATATCCTGGGGAGTGCAACGCCACAGTCTCTCAAGTCTCTACAGTGGGTGGGTTGCCCACTGCCATATCCTGGGGAGTGCAAAGCCACAGTCTCTCAAGTCTCACCAGTGGGTGGGTTGTCCACTGTGCAATCCTGGGGAGTGCAAAGCCACAGTCTCTCAAGTCTCACCAGTGGGTGGGTTGCCCACTGTGCAATCCTGGGGAGTGCAAAGCCACAGTCTCTCAAGTGGATGCTGTTCTCCACTGGTTCTGGAGGGGGACTGGTGCCCAGAGTGTTTCACCCTGCCAAGGACAGACGGAGTGGATGCTGTTCTCCACTGGTTCTGGAGGGGGACTGGTGCCCAGAGTGCTTCATCCTGCCAAGGACAGACGGAGTGGATGCAGTTCTCCACTGGTTCTAGAGAGGGACTGGTGCCCAGAGTGCAGCACACACCCCGTGACGGTCCCAGTTGCGTCACTGCCCCTGCCGCAAATGGGCTAGCAGTGCATTCCATGGCGGTCTTTGCCCTGTTCAGCGGTCCTTGGCCTGTTCAGCGGTGCTTGAGTTGCCAGTGTCAAACCTGTTCAGCGGTGCATTCCATGGCGGTCTTTGCCCTGTTCAGCGGTCCTTGGCCTGTTCAGCGGTGCTTGAATTGCCAGTGTCAGACCTGTTCAGCGGTGCATTCCATGGCGGTCTTTGCCCTGTTCAGCGGTCCGTGCTTGAGTTGCTAGTGTTAGACCTGTTCAGCGGTGCATTCCATGGCGGTCTTTGCCCTGTTCAGCGGTCCTTGGCCTGTTCAGCGGTGCTTGAGTTGCCACTGTCAGACCTGTTCAGCTGTGCATTCCATGGCGGTCATTGTCATGTTCAGCGATCCTTGGCCTGTTCAGCGGTGCTTGAGTTGCCAGTGTCAGACCTGTTCAGCGGTGCTTTCCATGGCGGGCTTTGCCCTGTTCAGTGGTCCTTGCCAAGGCGGTCCTTCATTGCCCAGCAGGGCTGTGGCTGGCGGTCCTTCATGGGTCAGCTGGGCTGTGGCTTGCGGGGCACTCCTGGCCAGCTGGGCTGTGGCTGGCGGTGGCCTCCTGGCCAGTGACGATGGGGCTGCCGGTGGCCTCCTGGCCAGTGACAATGGGGCTCGCGGGGGCCTCCTGGCCAGTGACGATGGGGCTGGCGGTGGCCTCCTGGCCAGTGACGATGGGGCTGGTGGGGGCCTCCTGGGCAGTGACTCTGGGGCTGGCGGGGGCCTCCTGGGCAGTGACTCTGGCGGTGGCCTCCTGGCCAGTGACGATGGGGCTGGCGGTGGCCTCCTGGGCAGCAGGGATGATGGCGGTCTTCTCCGCCGTGCTGCTCCTCCCAGACTTTGGAGATTTCTTCTGCCCCTTCCCCACCTTGGGAGGAGTCACAGCTGAGTCAACACTCCCCCCGGGACCCCTGTGAGCAGCTTTGCTGGCTGGAGTCTTCCCCCTCTACCGCCAGGCACTGTCCAACTTCTGGTGCTTCACGGGGGGACTGGCTGTGCTGTGGCTCCGTGCCACACTGGCTGGCCTGGTGGCCGGTGCACTCCACATACCTGTAACAACAGGCACCACTTGTCCTGGAGATTTTTTGGCTGAGGTGCTAGTACGGGACCTATGAGTTGGAGGGAGGGTGGGGGAAATAGGTTAAGGGTGGACAGGAAAAGTTTTTTGGAGACACTGGGACGGGTAGCTGGAGGGGGTTTGGGAGTGGAGGAAGAGGTGGTGGTTGTAGGAGGTGTAACTTTTGTGGATTTGGGTGCAGGTGCATGGGCTGGAGGCTGTTGTGAGGTGGATGGCTGTTGGGTGGGTGTGTGCCTGCGTTTGTGTATCTTCGGAGGGGGCGTCACAGACACACTGGGAGAGGACACAGGGGACGTGGAAATGGTAGTGGGGGTGGTGAGTGCACGTGAGCGGGGTGTGGTGGTGGGTGTGCTAGTGCAGGACGTAGTGGCTGTAGTGGCAGTGCATGCAGATGTGAGTGTAGACGAGACTGGGAGGGAGACGAGGAGGAGGTGTTCACAGTGGAGGCAGTGGATGTTGGTGTGTCTGTATGTGTGTGATGCTTGCGTGAGTGCCTGTGGGATGTGTGGTGCTTATGTTTGCCTGAGCTTCCCTTGTGTGGTGAGGTGTGTGCAGGCTGGTCTGATGGTGTGCTTGGGATAGACTGGGGTACAGGGGATTGGGTCTGGGTGGAGGAAGTTTGAGGGGGGAGGCTAGACACAGGGACAATGGCTGCCATCAGTGCTGAGACCAGAGTTTGCAGGGTTCGATGAAGGGCAGCCTGACCAGAATGAATGCCCTCCAGGAATGCATTTGTGTGTTGCAATTCCCTTTCTACACACTGGATGGCATTCAAAATGGTAGACTGCCCAACAGTGAGGAACCTGAGGATGTCAATGGCCTCCTCACTGAGGGCAGTAGAGGTGACAGGGGCAGGGGCTGAGGTGCCTGGGGCGAAGGTGATGCCCACCCTCCTGGGTGAGCGGGCACGGGGCGAAGGCTGAGGGGCTGCTGGGAGGGCGGTGCTGGTAGGGGGGGTGGCGGCTGTACCTGTAGAAGTGGGAGGCACAGATTTTGCCGCCACCACAAGGGAGCTCTTATCGGAGGATGAGTCTGTGTTGCTGGTTGCAGATCCTGTCACCGCCGTGGTGCTCCCCTCGCCCTCCGCCCCACTGGTGTATTCTGAGTCCGTGGTGTGACCCTGCATGGCCATGTGCGATGCAGCTCCCTCGTGCTCCGGTGCCACTGTACCTCCACCTGATGATGCTAATGCACACAAGAACAGGGAGACCACAAAAAGGGGGGGGCAACAGAAGAAAGACAGGTTGAGTGCATGGCTTACCGCTACCGTTGGCGGACAATACAGACACAGCAGCCCCCTGCACTACGTCGCGCTGTTGGGCTCTACAGATGCAATTCCTGGGATATGGCCTACATGGCTATGGACGACATCTGCACACATAGATGACACAGGGGCATGAATACCTGTACTTGGCACTCTACAGAGGTGGGGTGGGGTGCCACATGGCCTGCATTACAGAGAGGCCTAGCCTACGGAACTTGCCCTGGCCTAGGGAAACCCACAGCCCTCCTCCCCCACCCAGACACCTTCACTGCATGCAAAGTCCACTGAATGATGTTGTACTCACCCCCTTGTGTCTGCTGTGATGCCCTCAAACGCCCATCCAACTCAGGGTAGGCCACCGCCAGGATCCGGAACATCATTGGGGTCATGGTTCGACGGGCTCCCCTCCCACGTTGGGAGGCCATCCCCAACTGAGCCTCCGCCGTCTTCTTGCTCCAGTGGCGAATGTCCTCCCATCTTTTCCGGCAGTGGGTGCTCCGTCTGTGGTGGACCCCCAGGGTCCGGACATCCTTGGCGATGGCACGCCAAATATCCTTCTTCTGGCGGGCGCTGACCTACATGACATGTACAGGGGAAGAAGAGAAGTCATTACCAACTGCATCGTCTAAGTGAGTGGCCCACATCCCTACTCTTGCCATGTGGCACATGCATTCACAGTCCTTCATGCACGCAGAACTGTGCCCCCTTCATTCTTACAACCAGCTCTCTCCACACAGGCATAGCCCATACAACATGCTCCCTTTGAACTTACCTGTTGGTCTGGAGGACCGTAGAGTAGCGTGTACTGGGGGAGGACCTCGTCGACGAGCTTCTCCAACTCCTCTACAGTGAAGGCAGGGGCCATTTCCCCAGATGCACGAGCCATTGTCTCTTCCAGACCGAGGTCACATCAGCACTTGCAGTGTAGGTCCTCTCCGGTCGAAGATCAGGTATCGAGTGATTGAAGTGATAGAAAATGGAGGTCACGTCCGCGGTGGTGCGCCACATCACCGCCGGCGTACATCGTCATTGGCTCCTGGGACCCATAGGGTCCAATGTTAACCAATGCAGCATTGCGCCGCGGTCTTCGACCGCCTACCGCGACGGTGTACAATGCCAGCGCAGTTACCTCACATCCCATTGTCCCAGTTTAGAGGTCAGGCAGCCGCCATTTCAGGGGCCCACATGGCCTAATTACCAACTGCGTCACACATACCTAGGCCTTGTCTCACAACACAAATACAGGCCACATTTTGTGTATGAATGGTGTTCTGTGTAGACTGTGGGTACATACCTCTGAGTTGTTTGACTCTGTGCTTGCTGTTGTCCTTCCTAGGCACCGTACGCTGGGACATGTGAGGAGATGGCGGAATCCTCCGGTGTACCGACCGCTGGTGGACCTGTCGACAATGGAGGAAAGAAGTTTGATCATCACCTACAGGTTTGACTGTGCCACAATCCAGGAACTGTGTACCCAGTTGGAGCCTGACCTGATGTCAGCAATCCGCCCTCCCACAGGAATCCCCCCTCAAGTGCAGGTGCTATCAGTGCTCCATGTCCTGGCAAGTGGGTCATTTCAAACAACAGTGGCCATGGCATCAGGGATGTCCCAGCCTATGTTTTCCAACGTGTTGTCCAGAGTGTTGTCTGCCTTTCTGAAACACATGCGGAGCTATATCGTTTTCCCTCAGGTGGAGGACTTGCCTACAGTGAAAGGTGGCTTCTATGCCCTTGGACATATCCCCAACATCATAGGTGCCATTGATGGGACCCATGTAGCTCTGGTCCCCCCCCACAGGAGTGAACAGGTGTACAGGAACCGGAAGAGTTATCATTCCATGAATGTACAGATGGTATGTTTGGCAGACCAGTACATCTCCCAGGTAAATGCCATGTTCCCTGGCTCAGTGCATGACGCGTACCTTCTGCGGAATAGCAACATCACTTATGTGATGGGTCAACTCCAGAGGCACCGTGTGTGGCTATTAGGGGACTCTGGTTACCCCAACCTGTCATGGCTACTGACCCCAGTGAGGAATCCCAGGACCAGGGCAGAGGAACGCTACAATGAGGCCCATGGGCAGACTAGGAGGGTGATCGAACGCACCTTCGGCCTCCTGAAGGCCAGGTTCAGGTGCCTCCATATGACAGGTGGTTCCCTATTCTACTCACCAAAGAAGGTGTGCCAGATCATCGTGGCCTGCTGTATGCTTCACAACTTGACTTTGCGACGACAGGTGCCTTTTCTGCAGGAGGATGGTCCAGATGGCGGTGTTGTGGCAGCTATGGAGCCTGTGGACAGTGATGATGAGGAAGCAGAGGAAGAAGACATTGACAACAGGGACTCAGTTATCCAGCAATATTTCCAGTGACACACAGGTGAGAAAACATTCCTGCCTACTACAAGTACTTTAACACTTCTACCTCTATCCTGTCTGTCGATTTCAACCAGTATATGGTCACTGAATTGTACATTTCCCTTACGGTTTCACAGGTGTGGTTTCCAACGTGTGTCATCTGCTTAGATTCCTCATGGACTTGAGATGTGTGACATAGGTATGTTGGCATTACATTTGAAAAAGCATTTTGTCACTGTAATTACTAATACACATTTTCAAAATCACAGACTGACTTCAGATTGTTTTGTGCTTCAAGGGTATTTATTGAAGTGCTCAATACTGGAGGGGGTTGTAAAATGGTGAGGGGTGATGGTGGAGGAATGTCCATGGCAGAGTCCAGTCTATTAGTCTCACAGGTGCATTGCCCATATGGGCATAGGAAGTGGAGCTGGGGCAGTTCCAATATGGACAGGGTTACAAAGTGGGACAGTGGTTTGACAATCAGGGTGGTCTCATTTCTTGGCGGGGGTCTTGGCATCTTGCTCTGTCTTGTTCCTGGATCTCAGGAACCGCTTGCGGGGTGGTTTTCCATCTGCAGGGGGTGGGGTGCTGGTGTAGTGGTCCTGTGGCGGTGCCTTCTGTCCACTAGCGCCGGCAGAGGTGGTGGGCAGTTCATCGTCCATGCTAGTGTCAGGGGCCCCTTGTAGTGCCACAGTGTCCCTCCTGGTGTTAAGTATTTCCTTCAGCACCCCTACGATGGTGCCCAGGGCAGAGCTGATGGTTCTGAGTTCCTCCCTGAACCCCAAATACTGTTCCTCCTGCAGGCGCTGGGTCTCCTGAAACTTGGCCAGGACCGTTGCCATCGTCTCCTGGGAGTGGTGGTATGCTCCCATGATGGAGGAGAGGGCCTCGTGGAGAGTGGGTTCCCTTGGCCTGTCCGCCCCCTGTCGCACGGCAGCCCTCCCAGTTCCCCTGTGTTCCTGTGCCTCCGTCCCCTGGACCGTGTGCCCACTGCCACTGCCCCCAGGTCCCTGTTGTTGTTGGGGTGGTGGGTTATCCTGGGTTCCCTGTAGTGGTGGACACACAGCTGATTGACGTGTCCTGGGGACGGAGGTATGGGCCCGCTGGGTGGGTGCTGGGCTGGTGTTACCAGAGGGTGGAAGGTCTGTGGTGGGCTGTGCCTGTGTGAGGGGAACAGACTGTCCCGAGGCCCACGATGGTCTGGGCTGGTCATCTGGATCCAGTTGGACAGAGCTGCTGTCATCACTGTGGGCCTCTTCTGTGGGTGGGGTGGAGATGTCTGGACCCTCCTGTCTGGTGACGTTGGGTAGTGGTCCTGCAGGGGTGTAAAAGCATGATTATTGCATCTGTGTGTGTCATGGTGTGCAATGGGTGGGTGACCGTGTACCCCAGTGCTAGCATTCCTGTGTGTGGGCTTGTGTGATGATGGTTGAGGGGGGTGTTATAGGTATGTGCAGTGGGCATGCTTTAGTGATGGGTATCCATGCTTTGTTATGTCATGCAGGGCTTGGTGTTGGGATGTGTGGTTTGTGTTATTAGTACATTTGTGAGGAGTTGGAGTGATAGGGGAGGGGTGAGGGTGGGGGTCTGTGATAGCATGCAGGTAGGGTGGGGGATATGATAGTTAAAGGTTTGACTTACCAGAGTCCATTCCTCCACCGACTCCTGCGAGGCTCTCCGGATGCAGAATCGCCAAGACCTGCTCCTCCCATGTTGTTAGTTGTGGGGTAGGAGGTGGGGGTCCGCCGCCAGTCCGCTGTACCTCCAGGTGGTGTCTGGAGACCACGGAACGCACCTTTCCCCGTAGGTCGTTCCACCTCTTCCTGATGTCGTCCCTATTTCTTGGGTGCTGTCCCACTGCATTGACACTGTTGACTATTCTTCGCCATAGCTCCATCTTCCTAGCTATGGAGGTGGGCTGCACCTGTGCTCCAAATAGCTGTGGCTCTACCCGGACGATTTCCTCCACCATGACCCTGAGCTCCTCCTCCGAGAACCTGGGGTGTCTTTGCCGTGCCATGGGGTGGTGTAGGTGATGTGTGGGGTGGTGTGTGTGGTGATAAGTGTGGTGATATGTAGTGGTGTGTGGTGTTTTGTGTGTGGAAGTTGTGTGGGTGATGGTGTTGAGTGCCTGTGGCTGCTAGTTTGTGGATGGTGGTGTCTCTCTCTGGCCTTCTTTCGGAACATTTTTGGTAGTAGGGGTTTGTGGGTGATATGGGTGTGTGTTTTATATTATATTGGGTGTGTGGGTGTGGTGTGTGTATATGTATCAGGTGTGTGTATTTCGAATTGTCCAATGTGGCGGTGTTTTGTATGTGTGTGTGTATTTTGAGCGTGGCGGTGTGTACCGCCAATGGAATACCGTGGTTGAAAGACCGCCGCGTGGATTCGTGGGTCGTGATAGCATGGGCGTATTTCTGTTGGCGAGACGGTGGAGGTTTTGTTTTCGCCAGTTTCTCACTGACCTTTGGTGTGGCGGACTTGTGTGGGTATCTGGATTTTGTCAGATTTCGAGATGTGGGTCATAATAGCTGTGGCGGAATTCTGCGGCCGCGGCGGTGTGTTGGCGGTCTTCTGCACGGCAGTAAGCGGCTTATACCGCCAATGTTGTAATGACCCCCTATGTGTCTATATTAGTGTAGGATTGAATATGAGACTCTCTGTCTGGGTGTGAGAGGGAATGTGGCAGTGTCTCCCTGGATGTGCAAGTAGGTGCAAGAGTGACTCTCTAAGTGAAAGTGACCGTGAGAGTGTCTGTGTGGGTGTGACAGTGAGTTGTAGAGTGTGTCTCTCGCTGTCAGACTACATGTGAGAGTTTCTGTCTAGGTGTGAGAGTAGGTGTGACAATCTCAGCCTTGGTTTGAGAGGGAGGGTGACAGTCTCTGCCTCAATCTGAGAGTGGGTGTAAGAGTATCTCTCTCTGAGTGTCAGAGTAAGTATGAGAGTGACTGCATGGGTGTGACAGTGGGTAGGACAGTGTCTGTCTGGTTGTGAGAGTCTTGGTGTGAGAGTTACTGTGATAGTCTCTACCTCAATGTGAGATTGGTTGTAAAAGTATCTATCTCTGAGTGTGACAATGAGCATGAGAGTGTCTGCATGGGTATGAGAGTGGTTGTGAGTGTGCTTGTCTGGCTGGGAGAGTGGATGTGACAGTGGCCATCTTGCTGTGAGAGTTCATCTGAAAGTCTGCATGGGTGTCAGAATGAGTTTCAGAGTGTGTTCATGGGTGTCAAAAAAGGCATAAGTACACCTCTGTTTGGGTGTGAGAGTGTCTGTGTTGGTGGGAGAGTGAGTGTCAGAGTGTTTCACTGAGTGTGAGACTACTGGTCACAATGTCTCACTGGGTGTGACACAGAGCATGAGAGTCTCTGTCTGGGTTTGAGAAAGAATGTGACAGTGTGTGCCTGAATGTGAAAATAGGTGCAAGAGTGTCTCTTTGAGTGTGAGAGTGACCATTAGACTGTCTTGTGGGTGAGAGAGTGAGTTTCAAAGTGTGTCTCTGGATATGACACTATGTGTGACAATGTCTGACTGGGTGTGAGAGTAAGTGTGAGAGTCTCAGTCTTGGTGTGAGAGAGAATGTGACTGGGTGTAAGAGTATTTCTCCTTGAGAATTAGACTGTCATCATGGGTGTGAGAGTGGATGTGACAGTGTCTGTGTGGGTGAGAGAGTGTAGGTGAGAGTGTCTATCTGGGTGTGAGAGTGGCTGTTAGGGTGTTTGTCTGGGTGTTTGAATATGTGCATGAATTTATATGTATTTTTACTTTGATGTTTCGCAAAATCCCCAGATCCACGCACAGATTTACACCGGGGGCCACAATGAGCCACAAAAATTGATCCACGGATGTTGGAAACTGTGAAAAAATGTGTTTTAAGGCACTTGAAGACAATTTTAACTTATTTAGCACAAGAATATAACACCTATGGGGTCAGGGAACCTCTACCCTAACCCCATCATATACACTCAGCCAAGATTTCAGCCCTGGGGACCAGGTCCGAATACAATAAAATGGCAGTTGCAACATTCCTGTGTGGTTGTGGCCAACCAAAAAATTCCTCCCTGTGGTGCTTGAATCTGCGGATCAATCCACGAAAATCTGCAGAGAATCTGCAGCTCTAGACATCTGTATTTTTTGGCCTTGAATTACTCCAAAACTACTGAACGGATTTACACCAAATCAGAAAAAAACATGATCGTGGAACAGAATCTAGCTTTGTGCAAAATCTGGTGTAATTCCATTCAGCAGTTCGGGCTGTAGGCATGTCTAAAGAATTGAAAACCCCCATAAACACAAAATGGAGAAAAAGTGTTTTGGGACTCCCTTTAATTTCAATCCCCGCTTCACAGATCACCCTGCATCTTCCAACATGGCAGCTGAACTGACCAAGGTATAAATTTTGAAAATTTCATGAAGATTCGTCAAGTGTTGCCAAAGTTGGCAAAACAGAAACGGTCCGTCTATAGAATAAGGGGCATATTTATACTCCGTTTGCGCCGAATTAGCGTCGTTTTTTTCGACGCAAATTCGGCGCAAAACTAAAGCCATATTTATACTTTGGCGTTAGACGCGTCTAGCGCCAAAGTATGAGGAAAGAGCGTCATTTTTTTGCGTGAACGCCTTCCTTGCGTTAATGAGATGCAAGGTAGGCGTTCCCGACCAAAAAAATGACTGCGACACAAATGCGTCGTATTTATACTTATACGCAAAAATCACGCCCGGGAGTAGGCGGGGCAAAAAACCCCGCATTTGCGCCTCTTTTTAACGCCTGGGTCAGGGCAGGCGTTAAGGGACCTGTGGGCTCAAAATGAGCCCACAGCTGCCCTCCCATGCCCCCAGGGACCCCCCCTGCCACCCTTGCCCACCCCAGGAGGACACCCAAGGATGGAGGGACCCATCCCAGGGACATTCAGGTAAGTTCAGGTAAGTATAATTTTTTATTTTTTTTATATTTTTTTTTGGCATAGGGGGACCTGATTTGTGCCCCCCTACATGCCTCAATGCCCAATGACTATGCCCAGGGGACATAAGTCCCCTGGGCATGGCCATTGGGCAAGGGGGCATGACTCCTGTCTTTACTAAGACAGGAGTCATGTAAATGGCGTCTGGGCGTCGTTAAAAATGGCGCAAATCGGGTGGAGGCGATTTTTTAGCGTCAACCTGACTTGCACCATTTTTAAGACGCCCTAACGCCATTTTCCCCAACGCCGGCACTGCCTGGTGTACGTGGTTTTTTTCCACGCACACCAGGCAGCGCCGGTCTGCTAGTGCCGGCTAACGCCATTCAATAAATACGGCGCCCGCATGGCGCTTCAGAATGGCGTTAGCCGGCGCTAAACTTTTTGACGCTAAACTGCGTTAGCGCAGTTTAGCTTCAAAAAGTATAAATACGGGCCTAAATGTCCTAACTATAACTATCTAGTGGCAACTGCCACTAGGTAATACATATACCTATCTATACATCTATATATACATCTATATATATATATATATATATATATATATATATATATATATCTCTACATATATATATATATACATATATATATATATATATACACATATATTTATATATATATAGACATAACGAAGAAAACTGTACTCCTTGTTTAAATTTCTTCAAAAGAAGGAAAAACCACATTCCAGGGTCGCTGCTGAATTCTTCGTTATTTTCAAACAAATGTATCTGGCAGAACCAAAGCTTAAAGCATTTCGATCACATGGACCTTGTTCACACGCATAAATCATTAGCCCTTCATTAGTGTTCACATAGCTATTGGCACACACCATTCTTTAACCCCCAAAATTATTTTCACTGGTGATTGCAAAAAGTTGTTAAATTAAAAGCTTATTACAGTACTGTTGTCTCTCACATTCTTTAGAAATGATTGTTGTGATTTCAATCTTTTTTTTTCCCATGCTTGCCATTTTGATTCCTCTATACAATCTGTAGCTTATCACATGGGTGTATCCCTAATGCATTGTGAATGTTGTGGTCTCTAATGATATTGTTAGTCAACCATCACCCTTATTAAGCTATCCCACCTTAGCGTGTTTACGATCACTCGTAGTCTCAGTTAAATAATCACATAAAATCATAAATGATGGGATTGGTTTAATAATGATTATGATGTTCGGAATACAGAGCTAATCTCTGATATGATTGCATAATGATTACATGGCTCACTGAACAGTTCATAATTGTAGATACTAAGGGCCGTATTTATACTCTGTTTGCGCCGAATTTGCGTCGTTTTTTTCGACGCAAATTCGACGCTAAACTAACGCCAACTAACGCCATATTTATACTATGGCGTTAGAGGCGTCTAGCGCCAAAGTTCCCGGAATGTGCGTCATTTTTTAGCGTGAACCCCTTCCTTGCGTTAATGATATGCAAGGGAGGCGTTCCCGTCTTAAAAAATGACTCCCAGGCCTTTACGTGGTATTTATACTCCCGGGCAAAAATGACGCCCGGGAGTGGGCGTGGCCAAAAACGGCGCATTTGCGCCGCTTTTTAACGCCTGGGTCAGGCATGGCGTTAAGGGACAAGTGGGCTAAAAATGAGCCCAGAGTGCCCTCCCCTGCCCCCAGGGACCCCCCCCTGCCACCCTTGCCCACCCCAGGAGGACACCCAAGGACGGAGGGACCCATCCCATGGACATTAAGGTAAGTTCGGGTAAGTATTTTTTTTTTTTTTTTGTGGCATAGGGGGGCCTGATTTGTGCCCCCCTACATGCCACAATGCCCAATGACCATGCCCAGGGGACAGAAGTCCCCTGGGCATGGCCATTGGGGAAGGGGGCATGACTCCTATCTTTACAATGATAGGAGTCATGTTGATGGGGGATGGGCGTCGTTAAAAAATGGCGCAAGTCGGGTTAAGACGATTTTTTAGCGTCAACCGGACTTGCGCCATTTTAAGACGCCCTAACGTCATTTTTTCCCAACGCCGGCGCTGCCTGGTCTACGTGGTTTTTTTCCACGCACACCAGGCAGCGCCGGTCTGCTTGCGCCGGTTAACGCCATTCAATAAATACGGCGCCCGCATGGCGCTTCAGAATGACGTTAGCCGGCGCAAAAATTTTTGACGCTAAACTGCGTTAGCGCAGTTTAGCGTCAAAAAGTATAAATATGGCCCTAAGACTCTTTTTATCGCTAATGGTATTTGGTCTCACTTTGAGTCTATCAGTACTTCACGTGGGTCATTCTAATTGCAACTATCATTATGGTTATTCCTACATTGTTTGCTATGATATAACATAACCATCACCTGTCCTACATGACTATATTACTTTGCAGAAATGCTGACCTTAATTAATTCTTCTGCATATTTATGTTCTAATTGATAATTTGTTAATCCGATCCTAATGTGTAGACCTGTAAGTGTTGTACCTGAACAGTAAGACAATAAATTCTATGCAGGATGTCCCTACATGTCTTGATCCCAATACCTCCTACCACTTCATTGATAATCATCAAAAACTCTTCCCAGTTTATGTAACTGCCAATGATCACATGGCTATGCACTTATTCATCAATTACCTGAATGTGGACAAACCAATGTAGCACTTCCTTAAAAACATACACTTAAAAGATCAAAAGGTAGGTTAAACAAAACAAATTCTGCCCAAAATATATCTAATAATTAAAGAGAAGGGAGGGAATATTTTTATCTATGCTAGGTATCTTTAACTTCTGCAGTTTGTTATACACTAGGGCCCTCATTACAACCCTGGCGGTAAATCCTGATTACCGCTGTGCAGAAGACCACCAACATACCGCTGCGGCCGCGGAATTCTGCTACAGGTATAACGACCCACAGCCCAGAATCCGCCACAATGCAGACAACCACACAGGTCCGCCACACCAAAGGTCAGTGATAAACTGGAGATAACAAAACCGACACTGTCATGCCAGCAAGAATACGCCCACAGTATCACGACCCACGAATCAACGCAGCAGTCTTTCAACCGCGGTAATCCATTGGCGGTACACACCACTGCACTCAAAATACACACACATAGACAAAACACAACCACATTGGCCAATTTGAAATACACACACTTGATACACATACACACACCCACAACACTATAAAACACCCACCCACATTGCCCACAAACCCTTACTACCAGAAATTTGAAAGCAGGCCAGACAGAGACACTCCCTAAAACAACACCAGCATCCACAGACTCACAACACCATCACTTACACAACATCCCCGCACCTCAAACAACACGCACCAACACACACCCTCACACATCACAACAGACACCACCTCACACATCACCCACACCACATCATGGCACCTCAATGACACCCCAGGTTTTCTGAGGAGGAGCTCAGGGTCATGGTGGAGGAAATCGTCTGGGTAGAGCCACAGCTATTCGGATCACAGGTGCAGCAGACGTCCATTGCGAGGAAGATGTAGCTATGGTGCAGAATTGTCGACAGGGTCAATGCAGTGGGACAGCATCCAAGAACACGGGATGACATCAGAAAGAGGTGGAACGGCCTATGGGGGAAGGTGCGTTCTGTGGTCTCCAGACACTAGATTGCTGTACAGAGGACTGGTGGTGGACCCCCACCTCCTCCCCTACAACTAACAACATGGGAGGAACAAGTCTTGGCAATAGTGCATCCTGAGGGCCTCGCAGGAGTAGCAGGAGGACTGGACCCTGGTAAGTCAAATCTTTACTACCTTATACCTCCACCCCACCTGCATGCCATCACATACTCCCAACCTTACCCTCACACCCATCACCCCATCACCCCAACAACCCACAGATACCCCACCAACACAACCCACACATCACACCCAGCGGGCCCATCCCTCTGTCCCCAGGACACGTCAATCAGTAGTGTGTCCATCACTACAGGGAACCCAGGCAAACCCACGAACCCAAGAAAATCAGGGACCTGGGGGCTGTGGCTGTGGGCACACGGTTCAGGGGACAGAGGCACAGGATAACAGGGAAACTGGGAGGACTGCTGTGCAACAGGGGGAGGACAGGCCCAAGGAACCGACACTCCACGAGGCACTCTCCAACATCATGGGAGCTTACCATCATTCCCAGGAGACGATTGCAACGGTACTGGCCAAGTTTCAGGAGACCCAGCGGCTGCAGGAGGAACACTACCTTGGGATCAGGGAGGACTTGAAGCCCATCAACACCACCCTGGTCAGGGGTGCTGGCAGACCTTCTCAACATGAGGAGGGACACAGTGGCACAACAAGGGGCCCCTGACACTTGCCTGGACGATGAACAGCCCTCCAGCTCCGCCGGCGCTAGTGGACAGGAGGAACCGCCACAGGAATAACAGGACACAAGCACCCCACCCCACCCCACCCCCTTACAGATGGAGAACCACCCCACAAACGGTCCCTGAGATCGAGGAACAAGACAGAGAACATTGCCAAGACCCCCGCCAGGAAATGAGACCCCCCCTGAATGTCACCCTTCTGTCCCACTATGTCACCCTGTCCATCCTTAAACTGCCACTGCTCCACTTCCTATGCCCCTTTGGACAATGTACCTGTGAAACAAATAGACTGGACTCTGCCATGGACATTCCTCCACCATCCCCCAGCCCATTTTAAACCCCCTCCCCTTATTAGCACAAGAATAAACACACTTCAATCACAAAACAATCTGGAGTCAGTCTGTGCTTTCACAAATGTGTAATAGCAATAATTATGGACTATAGCAATGTCAATTTACTTGTTCACATACCAATGTAACACAGCTGTAGGCCAGCAGTAAACATAGCAGAGGGCACAAAGTGGGACCCAGATCTGTGAAATGGAAAGTCAAAGTGACAGGTCAGGGTTCATACACTAAATAAAAATGACAGACTTATGCTAGTTCCAACAGTAGGATGAGATGTGGGAAGCAGTGACATCTTCTTACCTGTTTCTCACTGGAAGTATTGCATGATGATGTTGTTTCGGTTGTCGATATCCTCTTCTTCTGCTTCCTCTTCTTCACTGTCCACAGGCTCCACAGCTGCCACAAGACCACCATCTGGCCCATCCTCCTGCAGAAAAGGCACCTGGCGTTGCAAAGCCAGGTTGTGCAGCATACAGCAGGCCATGATTATCTGGCACACCTTCTTCGGTGAGTAGTATAGGGATCCACCTGTCAGATGGAGGCACCGGAATCTGGCCTTCAGGAGGCCGAAGGTGCATTCGATCACCCTCCTAGTTTGCCCATGTGCCTCAGTGTAGCATTCCTCTGCCCTTGTCCTGGGATTCCTCACTGTGGTCAGTAGCCATGACAAGTTGGGGTAACCAGAGTCATCTGCAAATGTCGAGGGACAACTGTTAGACACACACTAACCCTTAGGGACAGCCCTATACCCAGACAGCAAATGAAACTGTGTGGGGACTTTAGGCTTACCTATTAGCCACACACGGTGTATCTGGAGTTGGCCCATCACACAAGGGATGCTGCTATTCCTCAAAATGTAAGCGTCATGGACTGAGCCAGGATACTTGGCATTCACATGGGAGATGTACTGGTCTGCCAAACACACCATCTGCACATTCATAGAATGGTAGCTCTTCCGGTTTCTGTACACCTGTTCATTTCTGCGGGGGGGACAAATGCCACATGTGTACCATCAATGGCACCAATGGTGTTGGGGATATGTCCCAGGGCATAAAAGTCACTGTGGGCAAATCCTCCACCTGAGGGAAAACGATGTAGCTGCGCATGTTTTTCAGCAGGGCAGACAGCACTCTGGACAACACGTTAGAGAGCATTGGCTGGGACATCCCTGATGTCATGGCCACTGTTTGAAAAGACCCACTGGCCAAGAAATGGAGTACAGACAGGACCTGCACTAGAGGGGGGATTCCTGTGGGATGGCGAATAGCTGACATCAGGTCCGGCTCCAACTGGGCACACAGTTCCTGGATTGTTGCACAATCAAGTCTGTATGTGACTAGGATGTGTCTCTCTTCCATTTTTGACAGGTCCACCAGGGGTCTGTACACCGGAGGATGCTGCCATCTCATCACCTGCCCCAGCGGACGTACCCTATGGAGAACAGCGAGCAGAGACTCATCCAACACTGAGGTATCACAATGTGTTATTTGCAGAAATGGTATTAATCCGTAATGTGCCAGTATCTGTCTATATTCCCGGCCTAAATAGGTGTGACGCAGTTAACATCCATCCCATGTGGCCTTCTGAAATGGCGGCTGCCTGACCTGTAAGGTGGGACAAGGGGATATGAGGTAACTGCGCTGGCGTTCTACACAGTCGCGGTGGGCGGTCGAAGACCGCAGCGCAATTCTGCATTGGTTAACATTGGGCCCTATGGATCTCAGGAGCCAATGACGATGTACGCCGGCGGTGACGGTACGCACCGCTGCTGACGTGACTGCCATTTTCTGTCTGTTCACTCACTTGATACCTGACCTTCAACAGGAGAGGACCTACACTGCAAGTGCTGCTGTGACCTGTGTCTGGAAGCGACGATGGCTCATGTTTCTGGGGAAAGGGCCCCTGCCTTCACGTTAGAGGAGTTGGAGAAACTAGTGGATGGGGTCCTCCCCCAGTACACACAACTGTACGGTCCTCCAGACAAACAGGTGAGTACACTGTGAGCATGCTGCATGGGCAATGCCTGATTTGAGTGGTGTGGATGGAAGATACATGGGGGGGCTGCGGCCTGCATGTGTGGATGGGGAGTGTATGTGCGTCAGGGCAAGGGTGGGAACTGGGGGCAATGATTATGACGGTCCGGACGGGTAAGTGTGTGTTTCACATAAGCTTTATTCGGCCAACAGACCATCAAAGCAATACAATACAATACAATATAATATAATAATATAAACCATAATGTCATAGAAAAATTAAAAAAAAGAATGATCCATGTTTGCCCGTCTTAAAACAATTTCAACTCATTGTAAATAAAAAGTGCGTATGCGCCATGCTGTTGCTAAAAACTTACTTACTGCGTAAATTGTCACATTTGAATTGTGGCTTTTTAAGATCCGCAAAGCTAAAAAACATTTCCTTAAATTCAATTCCCTACAGATTTTATATATCCATTTAAACCTTGGGATTGAATAGGCGGGACAAAAAAACATAAAATGTTCTACTGTTTCGGAAGGAATGCCACATACAGGACAGGTATCAGAGCTTGACTTAGGTCCCCATCTGCTCGTTAAGGCCTTCAGGGGTAATGTTCCAAATCGAAATCTGGCATACAAACTTTTGCCTAACAAATCAGGTATTGTATCTAAGTATGGTTCAAACACAGGGTACCATTTAAAATCAATAAACGAGTTAGTTAAATGACCATTCGATTTCTGAGAAATGTAATTATTACATATGTGGGACCAGTAAGCTCTCTTCAATACTTTTACATGGGGCTTCACAAGTTGCTGGGGATTCTCCCAGAAGTTCCTCAGTCCTAGCATGCAAAACCAACTAGATACGTGTTTGATCCATGGTATGGACATGGAGTTAGAGGTTTTTAACAATTCTAATAGGGAAGACTTATATATAGCCAGTTCAGGAACTACCCAAAGCCTCACCCAATATAGTAGGGGCCGTAAGATAATCAAATCGGCTATACGTTTAAGCCCTAGATCTAAAAAAAGGGGGGTTAATGGGGTGCTAGTGGGACAAGCACATAGAGCCCGAGCAAAGCTATTCTCAATTTTAGTTATCCTACTGCTATCTGTCATGCCCCAAATCTCTGCACCATAAACAGCAGCACCCTGTGCCTTGGCCACATAGATCTTTACTGCTGGAGACACAACTTTAGCGATCGTATTCCTGTAAAGGCGTAATATGGATGCTGCCCGATGTTGCAAAAGCCCGCCACTATTACCGCCTTGTTCGTCCCAGAGGAGTGAGTCTGTAAGCCTCACACCCAAGTAGTCGATAGAGCTAACCTGGTCTAAAATAGCTCCATCTAACCTGATCGAACACTTCTTACGAGAGCCAGAGCGAAGCACCATCAATTTTGTTTTCTTCGAGTTCAGCTCTAAACCAAAATTCCAGCAGAATGATTTAAATCTATCCACAAGAATTTGCAGCCCCATAGGGGTCTTTGAGATCAATAGAGAGTCATCCGCAAAAAGAAGAATTGGGATTTTCTGATTGCCTAAGCTGGGAGCATCATTCTGGCATGTCATGAGTTCTTGGACCACCTCGTTAATGAATAAAGAAAACAAAAGTGGCGCTAGGACACATCCCTGACGAACACCTCTTTTAATGGGAAACTTGTTAGTCAGTTCGCCTTGGTTACCCCATCTTACTTGAGCGTATGTGCCTTCATGCATACGTGTTAATAAATGAATGATATCAGATGGTGCCCCTCTTTTGTGTAGCACTCCCCAAAGCTTGTCTCTATGGACCAGGTCAAAGGCAGAGCGCAGGTCTACAAAAGTGACATATAGTGTTTGCTTTGCCAAGACTACATATTTCCAGTGTAGCACGGTCAACCTAAATACCTGGTCAACCGTGCTAACTCTAGAGCGGAACCCTGCCTGAAGTGGTGATAGGATCTGCTGCTCCGTCACCCAACTCGTCAGTCTAACTAACAATTGTTTTGCAAAAAGTTTTTGTAGGTTGTCAATTAAACTGACCGGTCTGTAGTTAATTGGAAGATTTACGTTGCCCTTTTTATATATTGGAATAATTTCTGCACCCTTCCACGTCTCAGGGATCTGTCCTCCTTTTGCGATTTTGTTTGACAGCATATTAATATACCAGGTCCAGATGGGTAACTCTGATTTATAAAGGTCACCTGGAATTTTATCAGGGCCTGGGGCTTTACCTGTCTTTAAAAATTTAATGGCGTCTGCAGTTTCTTCTAGAGAAAAGCAAATATAGCTTTCAGAGTTAAATAGATTCCCACTGGACGGAGAAGTGGCAAGGTTAGCATTGGGTGAAATTGGGGGGTATAGTCCCACTTTCTCACAATCGACAGTCCCAGTGGAGGCAGTTCCTTCGTACAAGAGAGAGAAATGATCCACCCAGGTACCAGGTTGAATATGGTTCCTTTGTATAAACCTACCCCCTCTCTCGTGCTTAGTCAGCAGTTCCCAAAAAAGCGTAAAAGCGGGTAAGTAATTTCCTTTCCCCCTGTACCATTCCTCTAGGTCAGTGGCCACCAGAAGAAGGGTATTTGGCGTGCCATCACCAAGGACGTCCGGACCCTGGGGGTCTACCACAGATGGAGCACCCACTGCCGGAAAAGATGGGAGGACCTGCGCCGCTGGAGCAAGAAGATGGCGGAGGGCCAGGATGGCCTCCCAATGTGAGACCGTGACCCCCCTGATGTTCCGGATCCTGGCGGTGGCCTATCTGGAGTTGGATGGGCGCTTGAGGGCATCACAGCAGCCACAAGGGGGTGAGTACACTCTCATTCAGCTGACTCTGCGTGCATTACAAGGTGTCTGTTTGGGGGAGGTGGTCAATGGGTTCCCCTAGGCCAGGGCGAACTTGGTAGGCAAGGTCCCTTGTGATGCAGGCCATGTGGCACCCGAAACCCACCAGTGATAAGAGCTATCTACATCTAGTCAGGCTCCTGTGACTTCCAGGTGTGCAGCAATTGGTCTTAGGCCTCGTACCCCATGGTCAGCTGAAATTTCTAGGAACTGTCAGTGCTTGGGGCAGTGCAGAGGGCTGCTCCCTGTGTGTTGTGTCCGCCAACGGTAGTGGTGTTGCATGCACTGAACATGTCTTTCTTCTGTCTTTCCCCCCCTTTTTGTGGTCTACCTGTTCTTGTGTGCAATAGCATCATCAGGCGGAGGAGCATTGGCACCGGAGCAGGAGGGAGCTGCAACCCACTTGGCCCTTCAGGGTGAAACAACGGAGTCTGAAGCCACCAGTGGGGAGCTCCACGGCGGGGACAGGAGCAGACAGCAGTGACAGCGACTCCTCCTCTGATGGGAGCTCCCTTGCAGTGGCAGACACCTCTGTGCCCACCGCATCAACAGGTACAGCAGCCACCCCCCCTACCAGTATCGCCCTCCCAGCAGCCCCTCAACGTTTGTCCCATTACCGCTCACCCAGGAGGGTGGGCATCTCCTTCGCCCCAGGCACCTCAGGCCCTGCCCCAGTCAGCCCTGCTGCCATCAGTGAGGAGGCTATTGACCTCCTGAGATCCCTCACTGTCGGGCAATCTACCATTGTGAATGCCATCCAGGGTGTAGAGAGGCATTTGCACCAAACAAATGCATACCTGGAGGGCATTCATTCTGGGCAGGCAGACAAACAGACAGCATTTCAGGCTCTGGCCTCAGCACTGATGGCAGCCATTGTCCCTGTGTCCAGCCTCCCCCCTCCAACTTCCTCCACCCAGACCCAATCCCCTGTACCTCAGCCTATCCTAAGCACACCATCAGACCAGCATGCACACTCATCAACACAGAAGAGTGGCTCAGGCAAACATAAGCACCACACATCCCACAGGCACTCACACAAGCACCATCCCCATGCAGACACAGCAACATCCACTGCCTCCACTGTGTCCCCCTCCTCCATGTCCTCCTCCTCCCTCCCTGTCTCATCTCCACTCACACCTGCATGCACTACATCCTCAGCCACTGCCTCCAACACCAGCACGCCCATCACCACACACCGCTCACGTGCACTCACCACCCCCACTACCATTCACACATCCCCAGTGTCCTCTCCCACTGTGTCAGTGAGCCCCTCCTCCCAAAGCACACAAACGCAGGCACACACCCACCCAACAGCCATCCACCTCACAACAGCCTCCAGCCCATGCACCTTCACCCAAATTAAACAGATGTACACCTCCTACAACCACTACCTCTACCTCCACTCCCACACCCCCTCCATCTTCCCATCCCACTGTGTCTAAAAGACTTTTCCTGGCTAACTTTGACCTCTTCCCTACACCTCCCCCCCGTCCTTCCCCTAGCGCCAGGCTTTCCAGGTCCCAGCCCAGCACCTCAGCCACCAAATCCCCAGCCACAGTGGTGCCAGCAACTGAGAGGTCATCAAGTGCGCCACACATCAGGGCTGCCAGTGTGCCACATAGTGAGGGCAAGGACATTCCGCCACCTGCCAGGGTGAAAAAGGTGCCCACATCCCAGAGGGAGAAGCCGAAAGTACCTGCCACCAAGGGCTCAGCAAATACCAAAGGGGATAGTGGCAAGACAACTGCAGCACCATCAAAGCTGGGGAAGGGCCAAAAGCTGAAGAGCAGGACAGTAGAGGGCATGGTGGCACCGACTGAGGGACCAGTGTCACACTTTCTGTCCACGACCACACCAACCTGTATGGCGGAGAACCCTGCTAGCTGCCCTGCCACCACAACCGCCACCTGCACCGCCACCTGCACTGCCCCCGGCACATCCACAGCCTCAACGACAGTGCCCAGCCTCTTCCCCCGTGGGTAGACATCCGAGGCTGCAGGAGACGCCCTGCTCTGTCCCTCAGCAGGTGCTGACCCATGCACCGCCGTCAGCACCGCCGACAGCACCGCCGCAACAGACACCGCTGCAAGGACTGCCGTGAGAGACACCGCCACTAGCACCGCCCCTGGCACGTCTACAGCCTCAGCGACAGTCCATAGGCTCTTCCCCAGTGGGCAGCTGTCCGAGGCTGCAGGAGACATCCTACTGTGTCCCTCAGCAGGTGCTGACCCCTGCAATGCCGCCAGCACCTCTGCAACAGACACCCCTGCAAGCACCGCCGCGACAGACACCGCTGTAAGCACCGCCACCGGCCCGCGGCGTCCTCGGACACATGCACCACCACTGACATGGCTACCATCCCCAGTGGTCAGTCGTCTGGAGGAGAGTTCCTGAACCCGGGGCAGCTTCCATGAGGCATTTCTTCCATCAATGTTTGCACCTGCAGGTGGAAGGCCGCAGCAGTGCAAACATTGCAGCAGTGTGGGGTATGTCGCTGCCTCCATGGCGTATCATGCTACCTGAATCTCGCAAATCTCGTGGCACGCACACCCAGGTGAGGGAATTGTACCGCCCACACTGCACGTGGAGCACTCTGGGCACCATGCCCCCTCCAGAACCAGTGGAGAGATACATCCACTACCTCAGTCCTTGGCTGGATGAAGCATTCTGGGCACCAGGCCCCCTCCAGAACCAGTGGAGTACCACACCCACTACCTCAGTCCTTGGCAGGATGAAGCACTCTGGGCCCCAGGCCCCCTCCAGAACCAGTGGAGAGATACATCCACTACCTCAGTCCTTGGCAGGATGAAGCACTCTGGGCACCAGGCCCCCTCCAGAACCAGTGGAGACTGTTATCCACTTGAGAGACTGTGGCTTTGCACTCCCCAGGAGAAAGCAGTGGGCAAACCACCCACTGGAGAGACTTGAGAGACTGTGGCTTTGCACTCCCCAGGATACCGCAATGGGCATGGAGCCCTCTTGTGCAGCAGTGGCATTGTGCGTTCATCAGGCTGAGGTGCCCCCTCTCCCCCTCCCCCTGAGGTGCCTGTATATTTTCGATCTGATGCCCCAGCAGTGTTCTCTCTGTTTCCAGTCAGGTATCATGTGTGGGCCTCGCCCATGCATTTTGGGCCCAGTGGTCCACGGACAATGATCAATACACTATCCGGACTTGTGTAGTTGGTGTACATATTTGTATATACTGAATTTGGAATTTTGATTAATGGATTTTTAATGATTACAATCTTTACAATAATTTCCTTTTGTCCTTGCGTTCTTCCAGGGGGCGGGGGGATGTATATGTAATGTTGCTGCATGTGCTTGTGTGTATGTTGTTGTGGGTGGGGGTATTGCGTGTTGCGTGTGTGTGTCACTCTCTTTCCTCACCCCCTCCCCTGTGTTGTATGTGCAGTACTCCCAATGGTCGGCGCCGCCGCCGTTCTTACTCCTGGTAGAAGAGGAGGTAAACCAACATGGGTAACACCTGAAGTTCGGGCTCCATGGCGTCCTGGTTCCACGTTGGGTGTCGAGAGGTGAGTGTACTGTTTCCGCTGTGCTTTTGATAGCATTTGTCCCGCCCCGGAAAAGGTGGCAGATAGACCTCTTCTAATACAGTGGGCGGTACTTTGTCTTCCGCCTGTCTGTTGGCATTGTCCGCCGCGCTGTTTGTTTCTACCACCGTAGCGGTCAGAGTGTTAAAGTGGCTGTCTATGTTGGCGGTTTCCGCCACGGTCGTAATCCCATTTTTTTTCCCGCCGGCCTGTTTGCGGTATTACCGCCGCATTAACACCGACCGCCAGAGTTGTAATGAGGGCCTCAGTGTCTCTTATCTAAACCGATTTATTGCTGGACTAGAGTTCTAGACTAGAGGACATAATCAGTCACAACCAGAAATTGACATGTAACTCTTTATCAGAGTTAAGACCAAAAGGGGTCACAGTTTGAAATTCCACAATATGTCTGGACTCCCTCTATCAGAGTACTTTCTCACCATCTCCTCCTCTTTCAGCTTTTAGGACATGGTCAATTACATAGCACTTCAGATCTTTCCATTGGCTTTGATGTTCCACCTCCATGTGTGTAGCCGCAGCATAACTTCCATCCAATTTATGGTTGCACATTTGTGCTCCACAATGCTTTCCCTCCTTTCAAATATTGTGCTCTCCACATATTTCAGTCCATAAGGCTCCTGCATGTGAAATGATGTTTAATTTTTTTCATTTGTCCATTTCCTCTGATGTACTCTTTCGTATTTATTCCAATTAAACATGCTTTACAGTTTACAAATTTCCAGAATCCTGGTTGCGATAGCCATTGTTTCATTGAGTCTCTGAAGTGGCTTTTTACCATTTTATCCTTCAAGCTTGAGACTTTCTGAATGTCATTTGTGGAAAATCACCCACTTTTTTACCCACTGCAGGGTCCATCTTTAATAGTGCCCAGTGTTTTCTCAGTGCCGCTCGAACATCTTTGGCTTCTCCAGCATATGTAGTTATGAATCTTATTGTTTCTTTTGAATGAGTTTTCAATTCTTTGTTCTGGTGTATCAACTTTGATCTTGTTGTAATACACTTCACAGGATAATTTTTCATTTGAAACCTTTTCGCTGTGGCCTCCGAGTGTCTCTGGTATTCACTTTGTTCTGGACAGATTCTTTTTATCCTCAAAAATTCCCCATGAGGGCTGCTCCACCTGGTACTTGGTGGATGAAAGCTGTTAGCATGCAATACTGAGTTACTTGAAGTTATTTTTTTATGTAGTGTTGTTTGGACCTGGTTGTTACATATATTTCTGTGTCCAGGAATGTCACTCTTGTTCTACTTATGTCATAAGTAAAGGTCAAGTGTTCTGAGTTCTTATTCAGTTTCTCAAAATATTGCTCAAATTCCCTTTCTGTGCCATCTTAAATGATAAAAAGATCATCAATGAACCGAAGCCAGGTTTTTCTGCACAAATGTCTCATTTTCATGTTATCATGTTGGAAGTTTTTTTATTTTGCTGTCATAGGAAGTGTTCACCTGCTTTGATGCCTATGTTGTGTTCAATATTTGTATACAGGGCCACAACATCCATAGTGATTAATTTATGGGTTTCATGCAATGGGTACCCTTCCAAATGTTTCAAAGGATTGATTTTTCTTATATAGTTATACATGTCAAATCCAAGTTTGGGCAATATCTGCATGTGTTTTTGGACAAATGTTTAAACCATTCTTCAAACTGAAGATGGGAGTTATGGAATCCTAAGTATCATACTGAAAGCAGGATAGACAATCAGCACCTGTGTATGACCTTGCAGCCAGTGATCTATAGGTGTTGGTAACCCTCATTAATTTGAATAAAGCAATAGGTGGTGATTCTAAATTTAAATTTATGAAAATCATCACACCTTTTGGGACATTGACCAATATGCTGAATTAGTGGTTCAAGAGTTACATAAGATACAGTGGAGCAAATACAAAGGTAACCTAACCACAGATGAGAGACAAACATTAGTGAGCCTGCAAGCAGACAATATGTTTGAGATAAAACCAGGGGACGGGGTGAAAACATTATAATATTAACTAAAGAAGAGAAAATTGGAAAATGACAGAGAAACTGTAGGTTAAAAGTTGGAAAACAGTTCAGATATCATCTGTTGTGCGAATATTATTTTCAATGTACTGTTCCTTTTACCCCATGTGGGAAAGTGAATTGAACAAAAATCAAATAAGAGAACGTCTTCTGCACTATATAATTTGCTACAACTCCTAATGACTGACAGAAGTGTAATACATTCTGCTTCAGGGACCTGATACCTTTTAAATATATGTAGCGGAATAATAATGTTTAGTCTCAACACTCAACAAGACACACAAGAATTTATTATGATCATCTTTGGAGTCTTAGAACAAGAAGACGTGAATATTGATTACTTATTTAGACTTTAGACTCAGTTACAAATGGAACCATGACTATGAATATTGTTCTTTCACATCTAGCACTGTAATCAATTTTGAACAATTTCTCTACTTAACATTACCAGATTCTAAAACTGCATTTTTGACAAATTGACAGAAGTGCTAACCAAAATGCGACGTGCCCAAACTACAGATCAGATTATATGTCTACATTGTTTCTACAAAGAACTGGAAAATACCTTATAGTAGTGCTACAACGATGCAGAGCAGATGGTTCCAAATTGGAACCTCAGATAACAAACTTCAAAGCTGAACAAATATCATTTTCGGGAAGAACTTTTACTACTTTGGCTATCATCTTTTACAAAGAGGTTAATAAAACCTCTGGGCACTAAACTGTGTATTTAGGAAGCAAAATTGGGTGGACAGAATGCAATGACACCAACCTAAAATACAAACCGAAACTTCCATTCAAACTACCAAACTCATATCTTTCCTTTCTTCAACCAAAGTTCAAAGGAAGAATTGTGGTTTAAAAAAATGCTGTACGGTGTATGCTCTATTTAGTTCTTCTTCTTTTTAGACATTATTTGGCCTATTTAGAGTAATGATTTTAAAAAGCATGTTCAAACATCAAGAGTCATTTTCATTTTCCAGAAAGGAGTTATTATAACAACTCAATACAACACACTCTAATTAATGTAGGAAACCGGATGGACATACTCCAATTACAGCAGCTTTAAGTTGAAACCAAAAAATGCCGTAAAAGTAAAAAGAAATGGCCCCCTTTCATTTCTCCAATCAAGCTTCAATGTCGTAATTGAGGATCAAGACTTTTGTGTGGGAATTTTTTAACATGGATCATCAGCAGTTTTGGCACCATTTAGCCTACCAGGGATGATGTTTTCAAAAGAATCTCTACAATTCAAGAGTACTTTACATTTATTTCTGTTGTTGTACCAGATATGTTTAAATAACATTTTGTTTTAAATATGCTTCTTTAGATTACTATAGTAACTCTAGAAAAAGCCACTAAGTAGTGAATTGTAGTGAGTGCAATGCACAGTGTCACTTAATTTAAATGATCTACTGTGCAGTGTTGGGAATTGTTTTGCAATCCATTGATTGCTTTTTGCCCTCTGTTCGAAGATGATGCTTTATACAAACCATTGTTTACGGTGAAGAAGTATAAAGGCTGAGAACAGTAAAAAAGTGAAAATGTTATTTTAACTACATTGTAATAAGTCTTACATTATAAGCAATCACTATTGTTATTTTAGTGTAACTTTGAACATTAAATAGGAGCATGACGTTATCTTTCTTTTCTTTTCCAATAACAGCCGCAGTTCAACATTGTTAGATGTCTCCAAACACTTCTTGAACTACAAAGAAATAGCTTGGAACTATCCATGGAGAGTGTTTTTAAACATAAACTGCTCTTGCCATACCTTTTTCATTAGTTTCTTCTGCATGTTTCCTACTTAAACTTTCAGTCTAATACAGCCCCTTTTCAAGTAGTCACAACAACTCACTGAATCATCCATACACTTGATTATGCACATACTCACACAACCAATAACTTACTTATGCAGCCTCTCAGAGAAACAGTAATTCAGTGATAGATACACTTGCTTACCTACTCTTTCACGTATACAGTAGATTAAACCCCACTCATTCACAGAAAGAGCCACTGACATAACCATGCACTCACTCGTAATCTAATCACACACCCTCTCAGTCACTGATACAGCCCCTCAGACAGCCACTCACTCAAATAAACACTCACTGTCACACCCAATTTCTCACCTGTACTCGTACACCCTCTGACTAACCTATACAACCACTTACACAGGCATTAACTCACCTATACAGCCACACAGATTAGCACTCACTCACCCTTACAGTCACTCCCACAAGTACTCACTCACCCATAGAGCAACTCACACTTCAACTCACTCAGCGAAACAGCCACTCACATGCCACTCTCTCAATGGAAGAGCCACTGTCAAAGGCACAAACTCACCCATGCAGCCACTCATGCACCCTCTTACTCACTCATAGAAGTACTCACACAATCATTAACACACCCATATAGCAACTCACATTAACACTCACTCACCCATAAAGACACTCACACTAGCATTTGCTCACCCATAGAGTGAGTCACACAGGCACTCACTGTCTCATACAGGCTCTCACACAGCCAATCACTCACCCATACAACCATGCACACATCATTCACTAACTCTTACAACAGCCACACACACAACCACTCACTCATATAGCTACTCACACAGCCACTCACTCAACCAGACACTTGAGTCACTCATGCAACCACTCACACACCAACTCACTCAACAAAACAGCATTTCACACAGGCACAAACTCACCCATACAGCCACTAATGCAACCCCTCACTCACTCATATAAACACTCACATAGTCACTCACTCGCTCATACACTTATTCATGCACCCACTCAGTCACCCATACAGTTACACATGCGCCCTCTCATTCACCCATACAGTTACTTACACACCGACTCACTCACTCATATAGCCACTCATTCACACTCTCACTCACGCATACACTCATTCAGACACTAATACAAGCACTCATCTATCCACACACTCACTTATACAGTCACTCACATATATAGACACTTACAAATCCAGTCACCAATTCAGTCACTAACACACACACTCACTCACACACTTATACAACAACTGTCCTTTATATATACACAGACATACTGTTTATCTTTTTTTAAGCATAAAAGGCAGTTCTGAGAAGAACCTTTTTTGAAATAGTGTTTTGTATTTTTTTGTTTAATTTCCTAACATTTTAAACTTTTTCTGTATTTTTTATCAAAGAAAATGGCAAAGATAAGAAAACAATTCTAACCAAAAACACACAAAAACAGTGCAAAAAACAGGCATAAATTAAAATATGAACACATATGTTGCCTTGCGGATTCTACAATGGCATTAAAAGAATGCTCACCAGCTGTGAGCGTAGTGCTGCAGTCAAGCATTATGTGCCAACATGCCTTAACTCTGGTGCATTTTGTGGGCGAAGTCCCTCCACTTTAGATGGCACTCTCTCTCCATGAACATGTGGTGCAGCCCTGGGTGTGGATGGTCCATCGCCATCTATTGCCCTCTGTGCCCTCTTTGAGTCATTCCAGTGGAAGGCTTTCATGTGATACAACATACTAGTTGTAACACAGGAATATGTCTTCTCTGTTCCTCTTGAGAGGGTCTTGTCACACAAGCAGCATTTCACAAACTTTGCAACCGTTTTAGATTCCCTGGGTGGGATAGTAAAAATGTCCCAGGCAATACTTTGCCTCTTAGCAGGAGTTCCCTCATCATCAGAATCGTCATGATGCACCTCCTGCTGCTCACTGCCTCCTATTGCCATTTTGGTTCATAAAAAAATGACTAAAAAGCCCTAAAAAGCACTAAACAAAATTCTGCACTAGTGACACAGGACAGCTCCAAAGAATGATCCAGATATGGATTGGAAACGTCAAGAAGAAAGAAATAGGTGATAACTTCATTTGAAGATTCATAAAAACTGCCTCCTCCAATGATATATCTTTATTTCCAGGTCACGTGATATTCGCGACTACAGGCATCAGTTTGAGCACTAAATTAGTAAACAGCTATTATCAAACATTAATTAAAATATGTGTATATATTTGTTTTACACTCTGTTGTCTTCTCAACTTTTCTGTGAAACCAGAACATACATGCCTCAATATTTTGCAACAAAATTGCAATTACTTTGCGATGAATTTGAAATTATTAATAAAGTTTAAAAAATAACAATACTGAATGTATTCTGAACTATTAGCACTTATGCCACAGTTTTTCAGAACTGTTGCTTTAAATCCAAGTCAGAAAGGTCAATACCGGAACTATTAAGCCCCTGATACTAATTTGTGATCAATGAAACATCAGTTACAAGTACTTACGACTATTGAAAAAAAAAGCAGGTGCCCCCGGCAAACCTCTACTTTCATACAATGGAACCAATACTAACTAACCTGTAAAGGTAAAAATATTTCCTTTAAGGTTGCATATTCAAATAATTCTACAATCCTTAATGGAAGTGAATGCATCATAATATGTTGACTCTCCATCTGACCTTTGATGAAAGTGACAAATAATTTTTTAAATATTGTATTATTGTAAGATTAGAGTGCACAATTCTGTTCTTTAAACATAGTACATATGAGGATCCCCAAAAACCATACCACCACTCACACACACAATCACACACCTATAGACCCACTAACTCAGCCACCCACTGAACCATGGCATTACTCATAATGGGACTCACACACATACACACCCTTGATAGAACTAGTCTCAGACCCACAGGCATTCACACAACCAATCTCAGACCCACTCACACACTCATATAACATAATTCACACAGCCACTGGGACACTCACACTGCCACTCAGACCTAGACATGCACATCCATACATCCAGTAACAAATGCACACAGATGCTCACATATCTACTGTGAAACATTACAAGTTACTCTTAAGATTTTGTTTTATAAAAACCTTTGAAATTCACAGAAGAAAATAGGTTACAGGGATGTTATAGTTATGAAATAGAATTAAAAAAGCCTTAGAAATTAATTGTAAAAAAACAGCTTGTCAAAATCAGGTATCAAAAAGTATTTTCCGGTTGCTTTCAATAGTTTCTTTCTTACACTTTTCTCAGTGACAAGGCTTCCACAAGTCCTGAAGCTTCAGGGGGTAGGTACAATGCAACTTCTGATCAATGTTTAAAGCTGAACATAGTAATTTAATTTCTTCATTGTTGAAGTGATTTCCTCTATCTGGTTCGAAAGAAACCGGAAACCCAAACCATGGGATCAGTTCCCTAAGCAGTAACTATTTTTTTCTGTAAGGCTGTCATTTCTTTGTGTAGGATAAGCCTCAATCCAATGGCTAAAGATGCTGACAATCACCAATACATATCTCAATCCTCCACATACAGGCATCTCGATTAAATCCATCTACATTCTGCTGAATGGACCTCCTGCTCTTCCAATGTGGCTCAAATTGACAACTGTCCCTTTACCCATGTTCATTTGCTGACAAATGACACAACGATGTCAAACTGCTTTGGCAACCTTTCTAAACTTTGGATTGAACCAATATTGTTTGAACACTCGAATCACAGCATCCCTCCCAACATGTGCTTGACCATGGCAAAACCTCACCAATTGACTCAACCAACTGTCCCTCTTCTGACACCCACAGTCCATCTTCACGTTGGACACATTTCAATTTAATCTGTGTCTTTCTCCCATCCTTTTCAACATCATCCTGCAATGTTTTCAATTCTTCTAAGGTATCTATAACATATATTGCATAACTTGGGTACATCTCGTCTTCATCTGATAAAAGTTCCCATTGATCTTTAAATGATATACAGTTATAGGGACGTTATAGTAAGGCTAATATTTCACTCATACAGAACCAAAGAAATTCAGAAGTTGTAGTTACCTGAGCTAAATTACACTAACTTAGCTAAATTACACCCCTGCCATGCACTTCTTATGACCTCACTTATTACATTGCTCAAGACATGGTCAGTAACATCACTAATGACATCACTGATGACATCTTAACTTCCAAGCTTGATTCTATACTCAGATTCTATCTCTCTCAGGATCTATTCTGTCCCCTCCTTGTGCGCTCAGTGGTACCCTGTCAATACCAAAGAATTAAATATTTTCATTACTGGGCTCATGCATCCTATGCAATTGCTTGCAACTGGATAGCCTGGATGTGTGAATGGTAGGGGGGTGATTGCATGTGAATGCTGTGTGGTGATGGGCGTGCTGGTGTTGTAGGTAGTGGCTGAGGATGTATTGCATGCAGGTGTGAGTGGAGATGAGACAGGGAGGGAGGAGGAGGACGTGGAGAATGGGGACACAGTGGAGGCAGTGGATGTTGCTGTGTCTGCATGGGGATGGTGCTTGGGTGAGTGCCTGTGGTATGTGTGGTGCTTATGTTTGCCATGTCCACTCTTATGTGTTGATGAGTGTGCCTGCTGGCCTGATGGTGTGCTTGGAATAGGCCAAGCTACAGGGGATTGGGTGTGGATGGAGGAAGTTGGAGGGGTGAGGCTGGACACAGGGACAATGGCTGCCATCAGTGCTGAGGCCAGAGCCTGAAATGCTCTCTGTTGGGCTGCCTGCCCAGAATGAATGCCCTCCAGGTATGCATTTGTTTGTTGCAAATGCCTCTCTACACCCTGGATGGCATTCATAATGGTAGATTGCCCAAAAGTGAGGAATCTCAGAAGGTCAATAGCCTCCTCACTGAGGGCAGCAGGGATGACTGGGGCAAGGCCTGAGGTGCCTGGGGTGAAGGAGATGCCCACCCTCCTGGGTGAGCGGGCACAGGACACACGCTGAGGGGCTGCTGGGAGGGGGGTGCTCGTAGGGGGGGTGGCGGCTGTACCTGTTGATGCAGTGGGCACAGAGGTCCCCGCCACCGCAAGGGAGCTCCCATCAGAGGAGGAGTCGCTATAACTGCTCTCTGCTCCTGTCCCCACCGTGGAGCTCCCCTCGCCCTCCATCCCACTGGTGGCTTCAGACTCCATTGTTTCGCCCTCCCGGGCCAAGTAGGTTGCAGCTCCCTCCTGCTCCGGTGCCAATGCTCCTCCGCCTGATGATGCTATTGCACACAAGAAAAGGGAGACCACAAAAAGGGGGGGGAAAGACAGAAGAAAAACATGTTCATTGCATGCAAAACCACTAACGTTGGCAGACACAACACACAGGGAGCAGCCCTCGCCACTATGCCATGCACTAACAGTTCCTAGAAATTTCAGGTAACCATGGGGTATGAGTCCTAAGACCAATTGCTGGACACCTGGAAGTCACAGGAGCCTGACTAGGTGTAGATGGCTCTTACCACTGGGTTGGGGTGCCACATACCCTGCATCACAAGGGACCTTGCCTACCAACTTCGCCTGGCCTAGGGGAACCCACTGCCCACCTCCCCCATCCAGACACCTCGTTATGCGCGCAGAGTCAGCTGAATGAGAGTGTACTCACCCCCTTGTGGCTGCTGTGATGCCCTCAAGTGCAAATCCAACTCCGGATAGGCCACCGCCAGGATCCGCAACATCAGGGGGAGTCATGGTGCGACGGGCACCCCTCCCACGTTTGGAGGCCATCCCCAGCTGGTCCTCCGCCATCTTCTTGCTCCAGCGGAGCAGGTCCTCCCATCTTTTATGGCAGTGGGTGCTCCATCTGTGGTAGACCCCAGGGTCCGGACGTCCTTGGCGATGGCACGCCAAATACCCTTCTTCTGGTGGGTGCTGACCTAGAAGAATGGTACGGGGGAAAGGAAATTACTTACCCGTCCGGATCGCCATTGCCCCCCAGTTTCCACCCTTGCCCTGACGCACATACACTCACCATCCACACATGCAGGCCTCAGGCCCCCCATGTATCTTCCATCCACACCACTCAAAACAGGCATTGCCCATGCAGCATGCTCACAGTGTACTCACCTGTTTGTCTATAGGACCGTACAGTTGCGTGTACTGGGGGAGGACCCCATCCACTAGTTTCTCCAGCTCCTCTGAAGTGAAGGCAGGGGCCCTTTCCCCAGACACATAAGCCATTGTCGCTTCCAGGCTGAGGTCAAAGCAGCACTTGCAGTGTAGGTCCTCTCCTGTTGAAGGTCAGGTATCAAGTGAGTGAACAGACAGAAAATGGCAGTCACGTCCGCGGCGGTGCATACCGTCACCGCCGGTGTACATCATCATTGGCTGCACAGGTGATGAGATGGCGGCATCCTCTGGTGTACAGACCCCTGGTGGACCTGTCGACAATGTAAGAGAGACACATCCTAGTCACATACAGACTTGATCGTGCAACAATCCAGGAACTGTGTGCCCAGTTGGAGCCGGACCTGATGTCGGCTATCCGCCATCCTACAGGAATCCCCCCTCTAGTGCAGGTCCTGTCTGTACTCCATTTCCTGGCCAGTGGTTCTTTTCAAACAGCAGTGGCCATGTCATCAGGGATGTCCCAGCTAATGTTCTCTAACGTGTTGTCCAGAGTGTTGTCTGCCCTGCTGAAACACACACGCAGCTATATCGTTTTCCCTCAGGTGGAGGATTTGCCCACAGTGAAAGGTGACTTCTAGGACATATCCCCAACATCATTGGTGCCATTGATGGTACACATGTGGCATTTTTACCCCCCCGCAGAAATGAACAGTTGTACAGAAACCGGAAGAGCTACCATTCTATGAATGTGCAGATGGTGTGTTTGGCAGACCAGTACATCTCCCATTGGAATGCCAAGTATCCTGGCTCTGTGCATGATGCTTACATTTTGAGGAATAGCAGCATCCCTTATGTGATGGGCCAACTCCAGAGGCACCGTGTGTGGATAATAGGTGAGGCCACAGTCCCAATTCAGTTGACATAGGTGTCTGGGTATGGGGCTGTCCCTAAGGGTTAGTGTGTATCTAACAGTTGTCCCTCAACATTTGTAGGTGACTCTGGTTACCTCAACCTGTCATGGCTACTGACCCCAGTGAGGAATCCCAGGACAAGGGCAGAAGAACGCTACAATGAGGCACATGGGCAAACTAGGAGGGTGATCGAACGCACCTTCGGCCTCCTGAAGGCCAGATTCCGGTACCTCCATCTGACAGGTGGTTCTCTATACTACTCACCAAAGAAGGTGTGCCAGATAATCATGGCCTGCTGTATGCTGCACAACCTGGCTTTGCGACGCCAGGTGCCTTTTCTGTAGGAGGATGGGCGAGATGGTGGCCTTGTGGCAGCTGTGGAGCCTGTGGACAGTGAAGAAGAGGAGGCAGAAGAAGTGGATATTGACAACCGAAACAACATCATCATGCAATACTTCCAGTGAGACACAGGTAAGAAGAAGCCACTGCTTCCCACATCTCATTCTATTGTTGGAACTAGCATAAGTGTGTCATTTAGTGTATGGACCCTGACTTGTCACTTTGACTTTCCATTTCACAGATGTGGGTCCTACTTTGTGCCATGTGCTATGTTTACTGCTGGCCTACAGATGTGTTACATTGGTATATGAACAAGTAAATTGGCATTGCTATATTCCATAGTTATTGCAATTACACATTTGTGAAAGCACAGACTGACTCCAGATTGTTTTGTGATTGAAGTGTGTTTATTCCTGTGCTAATAAGTGGAGGGGGTTGTAAAATGGGTTGGGGTGATGGTGGAGGAATGTCCATGGCAGAGTCCAGCCTATTTGTTTCACAGGTGCATTGTCCAAAGGGGCATAGGAAGTGGAACAATGGCAGTTTACGGATGGACAGGGTGACATAGTGGGACAGAAGAGTGACATTAAAATTTATAATTACATACCAAAGTAATAATTTAAACAATGTTGTTATTAATAAATAAATTCAATTGTTGAGGTCTTGTTCTATATTTTGAAATAATACTAATCGATTGAAGATCGCCCAGCTTCGAGTTGTTAAAAAATGTTAATCGAAATAGACGAGGGAGCATCCTGAACCCTGTGTGCATAGTGTTAAAAATGTTAAAATGTGAAAGATGACCCCTACTCCTAATCCGTGAGTCTATGTTCAGGAGGGTATAAATCACAAGAATGGGCATGTACAAGTACTGAGCCTGCGTGAGCTGTCGGGGTCCCACTTATTAAAAAAGGCATATGGTACTGCACATATGACCCAATGCACATGTCAACAAGGATGTCCACAAAACAATTACATAGGAAGAGGTGTCCAGAAGTATACGACCACGACCCTGGGATTACATGTGAATGTAAATATTTATGAGGCAAGTGCCCTAGAGATATGGTAGAAAGGCTGCCACCAACATAGTGGCAGTATTGCCAAAGTATGCAACAAATATAATGAATAAAACAATCACTATGAATACATTCCATAATAGTAAATTACAGGCATCTATCGGAGTAGCATGATCAAAAATTGCCATCTGTATGGTGACAGTACCGCTTAATGTAGGGTGGTACATCTCATGAAACAAGGAATGCAATTCGAATCAGTTATTTAAATCCATATTTAGACAAAAAAAGGTGGTCTGCTGTGTATGCCCCTTACTGAGGTGTCCATATATATCACTGGTCAAGACATGTTGAGCATAAGCCCCTGAATGTTATCACATTTCTTAGTCTCGTCCCTTCCCATGACAGGACAAATCTGGACCAGGGAACCATTGCATAGCGTATCACATCCTTTCACCCAGTGATCCTTGCAAGTATAAATCTTATCTCTCATCTCTAAAAAAACGCCCTCTAATGAGGACCCCTCCATGTCCCAAAAGGTGCAAATAAGTCCATACGAGCAAATTTAAAACATAAATACAAGCAAAGATCAATGAATATAACTGGACCACATAACAGGCTTAATCACCTATGTGTACAGCCACTTCTTATTCCCCATTCAGACCTAATGTGAATTTGCAATTTAATCTTGATGATATATCGCTATTCCATTTCTCTCAGAGCTTTTTCTCAATTACCACTCCTGATGTTTTTGGTCACCCTGTCAACCCTAAAGTATCTTAAAAGGTCACTTTTACTTTCATGGTGTCGGTAGTAGTGCTTGGCTACTGAATAATTAGTATTGATGTTAGTGATAGAGCATTTATGCTTGAGAATTCTCCTCTTTATCTGTAATTTGGTACTACTGTCATATTTCAAGTTACAAAGGCATTTCTGTACATATACAAAAAACTCAGTTGTGCATGAAATGTGTTTAGTGATAGTCTGAGCGCGTCTGATCTTATTTGGTTTCTTATCTTTAATTTATAAGGGGACACGCTAGAGATTTGATGGACCTTTTAACTGCGCTTAGGGTAAATCCCACCATAGGACACAATTTCAATATAAATCATCAACAAGTATCAATCAGCAATATCAATAATCGTTGAAGTCAGTAATCCTACACACCATTACCCCTTTGGCCATGAATAACCACATCTTTCTTGTAAAAGTTATAATGTTTATTTCCCTATATTAACAATGCTAATATCACGTAACTTAGTCTCAAAATCAAATGATATACATACAGAAACAACACTGGTTGACCAAATCTTATAAAGAATCTCAATTTAACCAAAGCATATATTGTTGCACACTCTAGAGTCACCGTACAAATCAATAGCAAGAACAACTGCGCAGCAGAAATAGCATATATTTAGATTCCGCAACTAAGTAACATCTATTAATTGTTAATAGCAACCTACCAACCTTTAGGGTCATCCCTCACTAACCTTCTGATTAGAATAGCATGTTTGGACTTCATGCAAAACAATTTAGTCAACATAAATTTGAAAAAACATCTAACTATGACTCTATCAAAATAGTGGTTAGTACCTAGAAACAAAAGACAAATTACATTAAACACAATAACATTTGATTATACCTCTCCTCAGTATAGATCAGCAAGCTGCGACTGTCGTTGTCAATTGGACATCTGTTCAGTCAGCATCAATAATGGACCATGAAAGGGAATGGTTGAGACATGGATACTCTAAGCTATCCAAACCATTTGCAAAGCAAAGTCTAAGGATCAGCATTCAGCATCAAAAGTCTAAGCAATAAAGTTAAAGATAGAATTCTCTAAGTAGCAGAATCAAAGTGAGTACACCTCATCGGTGGAGAAGGAAAACGGGAATAATGTCATCATTGTTGGTATGGTAAGTTAAAATCCTCTAGAACACTTCCCATGTAGCTGTTGACCAAAGAATTGTAAGTTTACATTTACTCCAATGAAAGTAGAATTTCAAATCTAAGATAGACCCAAGCTGTCTTTCACATGTCGATGATTGTTTCCTCTACTCCTGTTCCCATTGTTGGACTCATCAGGTAACAATTTTGTATCTCTCTGTCCTTCAGTCAGTGCATCCATTGTTAGCTCCCAGTAACATCACTTTCCCACACACTAAACTTTACATTGTTGCTTCTATTAGGGCAATATTTTCTAACAAGCAGTTTCTCATAAGAACGTTGAACATTTACTAGCGTTTGGTCAACTCAATGAAACAATATAAATATGCATTTTTCTAAACAGCCATTTTATGTGAATTATTTGAACAGTGCAACTTAACATGAGGCTGTGCAACTAGGCCTAAGACCTCGCTAACATAAAGCTTACAATAAAGAAAGCAAATAAATAATAAGTAATCATTAATATAACACACTACTACATTAATCTAAACATGAGCACATCAATCCATTTTTATAAGCAATTGATAAGGACACTTCATGATTACTAGCGGGCACTCAAGTAGGCACATTTTCCAAGTCGTACATTATTTTCTATATTAAGTCAAAATTCTATGCAGATTCAACATTCAGAATACATGAATATTTATCAATAAAAATTCAGCATTCACAATCCCTCCTCTGATGACTAAATATGTCATCACACTGACATCTTCCCACATAAAATTTTGCTTCGCTAAAATTTGTCTTCCCTACATCTTCTTTCGCTTTTCGAATTCTCCCTAAATAATTTTTCCATTTTGATTTCTTCCTGCCTCTTATCATTTTTCATTTTCTTTCATTTAATCACGAGATACAATTTACATATTTCCCATGCTCCAATTATACAAATCACAATAATTAATATTCCTTGTATTATCTTCAATATTATTCCTTTTCCTGGGTTGCCAAGCCAATTTCCCAGGGAAGCAATTCATTTGCCAATCGTTTCCCAAACTCCTGGTTCTTTTAGCTCTTTGAAATCAGCACTATCTTTAGCTAGATTATTAATAAGGCTCATAATTTCTTAACTATTCTCAGGAATATATGAGCAACAATGTTGCGAGTTCAGAATTTTACAAACCTCCCATCCTTTGCAAAAAAATGTCTAACGCATGGCGGTTCTGAAGAGTCATAGATCTTACTCTAGCCATTTCTATATCTATTAGTGTCATGCCACCTGAAAAATTTGTCACCATGTTATCCACAATAGTAGACAAGTTTCGAATTTTCAATGAATTAAAAATAACTCTTACTGAAGTAATTATCACTCCGAATATGTCTCCAACTATGCCAGAATATAATTCCCGCCCTTATCTAACATGATGTAATTCAGTTATTTTAGGTAATTTACTCACGTTCTCTATTTTAAATGTCTTTGGGAAAACTATCCTCAAGTAACGTGGCCAATACCATCCTCTTGGAAGATGGTAATACACATTTTGTCCACAGATGTAATAAACTCCTGGAATTGGTGGATCCTGTCCATTCAACATGAACGTCCATTTACTCTGAAACAAAAACACATGTCTGCATTCACTCGTTCCCACAAACAATGTATTAGTTCTATATTTAGGCCTATAAACACAAAGCGTTCCTCCGTGTTGCGCATCTAAAGCTAACCTTCCTTGATTCTTTCTCTCACTAAATGCATATTCATTTCTAAATATCCTTTTCTCTAAGCCCTTTTCTAATTTCTCCTTTAATGCCTTTCTCCTATTATCTGTCTGATCTAAGAATCTCTTTTCTATGGATGTAAGCAAGCATGTTAATTTGTGGTGTACGTAAACTGTGGCGAATGTCAACGTAGGCTCAAAGAATCCTCTCACTAATTCTATGGTGTTCTTCTTAGCTACTCTACTCAAGTACTTAATTATAGTGACCAACGAAAATACAACGTCGTAATTGGAATAGAAATGCTGAATGTACTCCTGGTTATAGATTCTTGTTAGTAACGGACTCCAACTTATCCTGTAAGTTAGGGGCAAACTATGATAAATAACTTCTTCCTTCACCGATGAAGGAATCTGTGTGCAAACAGAACAATCTGTCGCATCCATCGTGTCAACGTACTCATTCAGTAAGTGATAGAAAACGTTAGAAGAAAGTTCATCTTGTGTGCCGTCTACGTGCAGATATTTCTCATCTAGTCTATACTTCTCTACTTCTGTGAGTGTAGTAGTTGTGCCTAAGGCTGAGGTGTGATTGGCTTCACTCTTGTCAGGAACAGTAATACCCACAATCAATACCAGACACAATATCATGCACACAATCGCCAAACCAAAACCCATATATTTACAGCACCTATTCTTCCCACCTTGTTGGCTAAGGTTACTCATGATCTGTAAAGAATCAGAAAGCAGAAGAGAAAAATTATAAATATGCAGCAAAAATCAAAAACAAATCTTAAGTCATCTTTTGCAATTATTTACAGCTTTCAGTCTTTCTTCCAGGATCCTTTTTGTCAAAAATCCGTAAGTTGTCAAAATCGGTTTAGCAGCTTGTCAAAATCAGGTATCAAAAACTATTTTCCAGTTGCTTTCAATAGTCTCTTTCTTACACTTTTCTCAGTGACAAGTCTTCCACAAGTCCTGAAGCTTCAGGGGGTAGGTACAATGCAACTTCTGCTCAATGTTTAAAGCTGAATATAGTAATTTAATTACCGCATTGTTGAAGTGATTTCCTCTATCTGATTCCTAAGAGACTGGAAACCTAAACCATGGTATCAGTTCCCGAAGCAGTAACTTTTTTCTGTAAGGCTGTCATTTCTTTGTGTAGGATAAGTCTCAATCCAATGGCTAAAGATGCAGACAATCACCAATACATATCCCAATCCTCCACATACAGGCATCGCAATGAAATCCATCTGCATTCTGCTGAATGGACCTCTTGCTGTTCCAATGTGGCTCAAATTGATAACTGTCCCTTTACCCACATTAATTTGCTGACAAATGATGCAACAATGGCTAACTGCTTTGGCAAACTTTCTAACCATTGGATTGAACCAATATTGTTTGAACACTCGAATCATAGCATCCCTCCCAACATGTGCTTGACCATGGTAAAACCTCACCATTTGACTCAACAAACTGTCCCTCTTCTGACACCCAGAGTTCATCTTCACGTTGGACACATTTCAATTTAATCCATGTTTTCTCTCATCCTTTTCAATATTATCCTGCAATGTTTTCAATTCTTCTAAGGTTTCTATAACATATATTGCATAACTTGGGCACATCTCATCTTCATCTGATAACAGTTCCCTTTGATATTTAAACAATATAGAGTTCAATGCGCAAAACCTTGCAACTTGATCCACATATCCATTTCGCACTGACAAAACAATCTTGTGATTTCAGGTGTGCACTGCATTTCAACATGGCAATCTTCTCAGGCATTTGAATAGCTTGTAACAATTCATGAAGCCTTTCATCATTTCTGACTGGTAAACCAGATGAGGTCAGGAAACCTCTCTGTGACCACAGCTGGCCAAAAATATTGGCGTATTCCAAATCCATACTGGCTGTCCGTATAGATGGTAACTTTAAACTATGCAAAGACATGGCATGCTCTAGTATGGGTTCCGAGTACCGCCACATGTGCAGAATATACCCAAAGCTAATACACTTTAAATATACCAGAAATTGTGCACACAGAATTTCCTGCTCTCAGTGTTCCCATGTTGTTTCTTAAACAGGAGCCATTGACAAAAATAATTTGGTCATTTTCCTCCAATCGGTTATCTCTAGTTTCAGATCTCAGTTTTGTGCACAAATCGGTTATTCCGAGACAATCATGTTCGACTTCTTCCAATTTGTCAATTTCAACATTCTCTTTCAGGAGTAAGGTTACTGGGTTAAGCACTGTGCACCTTTTCAATGACACATTTGGGGACCCCAGGATGCTTGTTTCATAATGAGTCAGCCTAGCACCTGTAAGGTACTGCGTTTTGGTTTGTGTAAGTAAATCTTTAATGGAGTGAGGGACCATAATAGTCAAAGAATGTCCCATCACAATGCTTTCACTCTGAGTGAGGCTCAATCCAACCACGGATACTGAATGCAGAAAGCCTATTAAAACTGCTGCAACTGAGTCCGAAGTAGATGAAAAATATGCTACTAGGTGGTTTACACCATCATGGACTTGAGTCAAGACAGATAATGACCATGCATCACGCTCATGACAAAACAATATAATGGGTTTTGTGTAATCAGGCATTCCCAAAGCCGGGCTTTGCACAGACTTTCTCTCAATTCTGAAAATGATTTCATGCAGGCTGGATCTAACAATAAGGGATCAGTAACTTCTTTGAGAGTCAGCTTCTACAATGGCTTTGAAATGACTGAAAAGTTGGGAATCCACTGGCGACAATAGCTTACCATTCCCCAAAACATCCTGACATTTCTCTGGATAGCTGGGGGATTCATCTGCAATATGGCTGTGACACTTTCTCTGGATATTTTTCTAATTCCTTTCTCAATTAGGTGACCCAAATATTACACTTCTTTCTGAGAGTACTGTAATTTCACTGGGGACACTTTGGGGGTCATTCCGACCCCGGCGGTCAAGGACCGCCGGGGCCGGGGATGCGGGAGCACCGCCAACAGGCTGGCGGTGCCCCGCCGGGCATTCTGACCGCGGCGGTTTGGCCGCGGTCAGACAAGGAAAACCGGTGGTCTCCCGCCGGTTTACCGCTGCCCTTGGAATCCCCCATGGCGGCGCAGCTTGCTGCGCCACCATGGGGGATTCTGACACCCCCTACCGCCATCCTGTTCCTGGCGGTTCGCCCGCCAGGAACAGGATGGCGGTAGGGGGTGCCGCGGGGCCCCTGGGGGCCCCTGCAGTGCCCATGCCAATGGCATGGGCACTGCAGGGGCCCCCGTAAGAGGGCCCCACTGTGTATTTCAGTGTCTGCAATGCAGACACTGAAATACGCGACGGGTGCAAACTGCACCCGTCGCACATACCCACTCCGCCGGCTCCATTCGGAGCCGGCTTCCTCGTGGGGAGGGGTTTCCCGCTGGGCTGGCGGGCGGCCTTCTGGCGGTCGCCCGCCAGCCCAGCGGGAAAGCCTGAATGGCCTCCGTGGTCTTTCGACCGCGGAGCGGCCATATGGCGGTTCCCGCGAGGCGGCGGGTACCGCCGCCCGCCTCACTCGGAATCAGGCCCTTTATGTCCATTCTTCCCTAAATGAATCAGTAAGGCAATCGTATCATACTTGCATTCTTCTTTTGTTTTGGATGCAATCAACAAATCATCAATGTACTGTACCAATGTCGATTAGTAAGGCATTTCCGATTACTCCAGGTTCTTTACCAAGATCTGGTTGAAAATGGAAGGTGACTGAAAACCCTTGAGGAATTCTACACCAGCTGTAGGCTTGATCCAAAAATTTGAAACAGAAAAGGAATTGACTATCCTCATGAAGAGGTACAGAAAAGAATACTTGTGACAGGTCTATTACAGTGAACCATTCATCATCTCATGGGATCTGAAACAAAATCACTGCTGGATTTGGCATTATGGGACATCATTTAATCACAATATCATATACATCCTCAAATCCTGAACAATTCGAAATTTCCCACAGGGCTTTTGTAATCCCATTATCGGTGAATTACATGGACTTCTCAAGACTTCCCTCAAAACTCTTTGGTTTACAAACTCTGCAATTATGGGTGCAATCCCTTCAATGGTGTTCTGTGTAATATGATACTGAGGAATCTGGGGAAAAATCGTGTTTGGCTTGACTGGGACCTGAACTGGCTCAACTCCTTTTATTAGACCAATGTCTTTTCCTGTAAAATCCTACACTTTCATCTTAACTGTTCCCTGTAAAGGAAGATCTCTCACTGTGAAAACCAGAAAGAAGCTAATCAAAGGGTACTCTTCATTCACTGTGTCACAATCTGTCTCTGGAGCCGGGTCATCCTCATCATCACTGTTTGTCTGAATTTCAATTCTGTCATTTGAGCAAGTAATCAAGCATCTCGTTTTACATAATAAGTCCCTTCCTAGTAAGGACAACGGGCTCAAGTCACTAACTACGAATTTGTGTAATCCTTTAAACTTTTCACCTTAACTAGTTCTGTAATTGGGCTTGTCAAATATTGATTTGCGACTCCTACAATCTGGACAGTTTTTTCTTAAAGGGGCAAGTTTGGAACTTCTGCAGTTCTTACTGTAGAGCGTGTAGCTCCTGTGTCAACCAAGAATGAAACTTCGTGACACAATACCTTTCCATTTACATATGGACCTTTCTGATCCACTTTTAGGGAAGCTGCAAGCACACGTTCTTCATCCGAACTCTGACTCACCCAACCATTGTTTATTCCATTCTCACTGTGTAATGGTAATTGGTACACTGTCTTATTACTCTGATTAAACCTTTGACCTGTGACCTGCTGAGAAAGCATCACATGATGCTGCTCCATTGGGACTTGAGGTATTTGAATTTGCTGTCTAGGTACCATTGAACTTGTGGTTGCATTGGCTGTAATTGGGGCATCTACAAACGTGGCATGTGCATCTATTGCATGGGCTGAAAACCTTGCACTTGATTCACATTGCTTTGAAAATTTGGATTATGACCTCTCATTCTCGGTCCTCTTGTGTTTTGAAAATAATTGGCATTACTCGTTTTCTGAACAACACCTTCCTGTGCTAACGTCGGACACTCCCACTGAGCCCTCCACAAGTGTGACATGGCAACAATCTCTTCATTCCCTGCACATCATTTTGAACCACTACAGTACTCAAATCAGGACTACAATTCCCATGTCCACTTACTCCACGCTTCTACCTCTTGCTTGATTCTGCTGCTGTTGTTGTGGAAAATGTCCCTGCATTCCTGTTTGTTTCACTTTAATCTGCTTTGCATCACCATTGCCTTTTCTTTCAACTTTCTCTGTTTCAACTCAATCTTGTCACTGCAGTACTTTGCGTACTGCAATTCCTCATCGATCGGCTTTGCTTGCCAGCAAATCAAATGACTCTTAATCATCTGTGTAATTTCACATCTCAATCCTTCAACAAATTTGAACACAAAATTAATCCTGTCTTTCGGCTCAATTGTCTCTGTACCACTGTAATGTTTAAACACCTGCAACAGTCTGTCATAGTATGCATGTATTGACTCTTTCGCTTTCTAGGCTGTCCTGTCTATTCTCTGCCAGTTAATGTTCTTGGACGAAATTCTCGTTTTCAAAACGTATAGTAATATTTTATTACATCAGGAGATGGTGCACCTGTTCTGGATCTCTCTGAGGTTCTCTCATCAGCCAATCTACGCTCCTCTTGCATTCAACCCATAAGTCTGCTAGAACTACTGTCTCTAACAGGGTGTTCAAGTCCTCCCACAGGCATTTTGCGAGTTTCACAAACCTGTCTGTCTGCTGGTACCATTCTACTGGCTTCACTCTCAACCTGGGATAATCATTTGTGAATGACAGAATGTCACTTCTGCTCCAAGGGACATGGACAAAATTCCCTCCTGGAATCTCTCTCATAGGTAGGATTTTCACTGGGTCCCCAACCTGCTGCATATTTGCAGTAAGATTTGCAGAATCCCTTTTCTTCTTGTCTCTTTTCTTCACCCATCTGCCTTTCCATTTGTCTAATGCTCCCTATGTTTGAATGCTCTGTATCAATTCCCTAAGATGAATTTTCATTCCTGGTATTCTCATGTTTAAAAAAAAACTTTGATGCAGTATTCCTGCTGTGTTAGTAATCAGCTTGCATAAGTATTGCAACTCGTCTTCCTTGAATGTATAAATCCTGTCTAACCCTCAATTAGGTCTTCTGCCTCTAGCCTAAGCCTGGTCAAATTCAGGGCACTTCTTCCGTTAGGATCTCCTTGAGTAGAACACAACCTCTCTAACCATTCAGTTAACTGCTGATCTGTCAAACCTTGCAACATAACATTATTGTGGCCCACACCTTGCACTTGCTGTAGTGTCAGATTCTGGTTTTCTGGTGTCACCATGCTTGGATTTGGACCTATATGTGATCTCACTTCATTATTTGGAGGAGTCCTCAAAGGACTTAAATCAATTAACAGACCTGTTCCATAAAACATCGGTCTCATGGGAGTTGTCATTCTTGCATTTGCGTTGTGTCCCTCCCTTTCTACACTCAGAATCAGAAACTTCTACTCACTGTTCTTGTTATTTCACTGGGCAAACAACAGTATGACTAGACTTATGGTAACTGGTACTGACACCGCATCTGAACTTGCTCTGACATTTTGGTCTCGTAGGTGCACTATTCCTGTATTCTGATTTTGTCAAAGTGAACATTTCTGTCTGTGATCCTGTTATGGGGATGTATCTTGGATCTGTCTGTGACTGCATGCAGACAGTAAATTCAGGGTGGACTCTATCTGGACCAATGTTGGCTTTGGTTAAACTTGTACTGTCGGTACTTTCAAGTTTGTTGCAGTATCTATAATGGGCACATCAGGGTAAATCCTGGAGGTATACATTTGAGGCATAGGCCTTTGAACTGCTAATGTAACTGGATAATTATGATTAACCTGTATCTGGCTCTGAGTTGATGCAACTGATATCGGGGCTGTAGGCTCTACACTGGGGTTTAAACTTCTACCATGTGCTGCATATGGCTTGGGATGATTTCTCAATAACTGTACAATTAATTCATCATCATCTGACTCTTCATTGTGTATCAAAGACTTCCTAGATTCTGTGGATTTCTGCTCTTTGTCATTAGAAGGATACAAATGTCTTTCTGGTGCTCTTCCCTGCCTCGTTTTTATTCTCTTGTGTAATTGCAGGAAACAACTTAATTCAATGTAAAGTCTTAGTTCTCCAACATTTCTGATCACTATCCCATCTAGCCTCTGTTAGTGTCTTCTTAGCCTTTCTCATTCTCGTCTCGAATTTCAATTGCTGTTGCTGTCTAGCCACTAGTTCCCAAATTGCTAAGGCTTCAAACTCTGCTGGTCTCGGAGGCGGTTTCATATCATATAATACTCTCCTCAAATTCTCTAGGCTCCTCAAATTAAATGTTCCATGGGCAGGAAACGCTAAGCTCCCATCTTTCTCTGTTACTTTGCACCATTGTTTTAGCCAAAGACATGGCGCAGCACCCTGTTCTTCGAATACAATATAGGTGGGTGTACCTTCTGGTGGAGTAATTTCTCCTATTCTCGTTGGAATATAGGTATCTCCCCTTAGGGCTCTCTTTAAAACTTTGAAAAATGACATCTCCAATTATTTTACGCTACTTTAAACAAATCAGGAAGTGACTTTCAATCTCCAAATCCTTTTTGTCGACCTTCTCAACCAATGACGCTTCACGGTTGTCCGCCAATCCCTTCTCACTAACCAACCTATCCCGGCATGACTCTAATGACATCACACTCACACGCACAGCGGCTGACAAAGTCTTTCGGCTTGTCCTCCTATACTCAGTCTCAGACGAAACTAATGCAAAATTATTGCGAGCACTAAACAAAACCGAACCCCAATTTGTCAGTTTATTACAGGTAGGGCAACACAATCGCTTTGGAAAGCTTACGGATTTTTCACTGACTGCCTTTTGCTCTAGCAGCTACTCTTTCTTTCTCAGGTTCCATGATTCACAAGCAAAATTCAACCCACAAATTTTACTCTCAACTGATCAGTGGATCTGTCCTGGTGTCCATAGGACTCGCCAGATCTCAGTCGAAAAACCTTTCACTCACTTTGACACGCACTCCCTAGTTTGTCAACCACACCCAATTGACCTATTAAACCAGACAAATTACAACAATAAACCAAGTGTCCCATACACTTTTCAATTACTCCGGAGTCTTACATCACAAAGGCTCTATATATCAACATCCACATGGACAATTTTTTACCACAAGGTGCCACACACATGTAAAGTTCGACGACTTCCCTCCTCTCACACTTCGGAGTACGCAAACTCCTTCAACAACTTCATTTGGAGTATGAAAACTCCTTAAGTGTTCACAAACATCACAATTCACCTGGGATTTGGTTAAGCTGATCAAACGCAAAATCTATTCCATTCATACAGTCACTAGAACGCTGAGAGCATCTTCATACAATCATTGGCAAGCTCTAAGGTTCTGGGAAAGTCATTCTAAGTTCTTAGGGACACATTTTCTCTCCACTTTGTATCCTCGAATCTGAAATTCTTAACTTTCACCAATTTCTCTACCCAATCTGTGAACAACTTTCTCTCTTTTTTGGGATTAACCATTACCCCACTACCATCTCTGGGGACCAGCTATTTCTCAAGGGGAAACTTTTGTGGTGGCCTTTCAAGGAGACATAACCATCCTACTCTTCTAGAAATGCAAATGACTGACCTTATCATGATGGGCTCTTAAGACGATAAATCATGTACGGGGCATTTATGATCATGGACTCTTAAGAAGACAAACTATCCTCTGCTACCATCTATGTGAGTGCATCGGTCCTTATTTGGCTTCTCATCTTTAATTTATGAGGGGACGCGTTAGAGGTTTGATGGACCTTTTGACTGCACTTAAAGTAAATCTCACCGTAGGATACAATTTCAGTACAAATCATCAACAAATATCAATCATCAATATCAATATTCATTAACGTCTCATGCACTATGACTTCTTTGGCCATGAATAACCACACTTTTCTTTAGGGTCTTCCCTCACTAACCTTCTGATTAGAATAGCATGTTTGGACTTCATGCAAAAAATTTAGTCAACATAAATTTGGAAAAACATCTAACTATGGCTCTATCAAAATAGCGGTTGGTACCTAGAAACAAAAGACAAATTACATCAAAATGATAACATTTGATTATACCTCTTCTCTGTATGGATCAGCAAGCTGCAACTGTCTTCGTCAATTGGACATCAGTTCTGTCTGCAACGGACCATGAAAGGGAATGGTTCAGAACTGGGGACTCTAAACTATCCGAACCTAAGGATCAGCACTCAGCACCAAAAACATAAGCAATAAAGTTAAAGATAGAATTCTCTAAGTAGCAGAATCAAAGCAAGTACACCTCATCGGTGGAGAAGGAAAACAGGAATAATGTCATCCCTCTTGGTGTGGTTTCAATCATCTAGAACACTTCCCATGTTGCTATTGGTCAAATAATCATATGTTTACATTTAGTCCAATGAAAGTAGAATTTCAAATCTAAGATATAACTAAGCTGTCTTTCACATGTCAATGATTGTTTCCCCTTCTCCTGTTCTCATCGTTGGACTCGTCAGGTAACAATTTTGTATCTCTCTGTCCTTCAGTCAGTGCATCCATTGTTAGCTTCTGGGAACATCGCCTTCTTACACACTAAACTTTACATTGTTGCTTCTACTAGTACAATATTTTCTAACACGCAGTTTCTAATGCAAAAGTTAAACATCTGCTAGCGTTTGGTCAACTCAGTGAAAGAAGTATTTATTTTTCTAAACACCCATTTTATGTGAATTATTTGAACAGTGCAAATTAACATGAGACTGTGTAAATAGGCCTAAGACCTCGCTAACTTAAGGCCTACAATTAATAAAGCAACTACACATTAATATAACACACTGCTACATTAATCTAAACATGAGCACATCAATCCATATTAATAAGCAATTAATAAGGACACTTTGTGATTACTGGTGGCCACTCAAGAAGCTACATTTCCAATCGTGCATTATTTTCTATATTAAGTCAAAATTCTATGCAGTTTCAAAATTCAGAATACTTGAATATTTATTGGTAAAAATTCATCATTCACAATAGTTTGTTTTCTTGCCAAGGGGTAGTAGGTAAGAGTTGCAATTTTTACTGCTGCCGCAGGCCTTGCATGACCCACATTTATAAAAAACAGGTTTGGGGGTTAGCCAGGTCGTTCTTGTTCAGGAGGTTTAAATGTGTACTACCATATCCTCTATCAATCTGAACTTCTCATATGCGATGACGGGGACATCTCTCAAACCATTCTAAATGACAGGGCCAGTTTTAATTAGCTTCCAATGTTTGTGGGTGAGATCCCATGTGAATGTTTATTTGAGGTGGTGATGAATCTGGGTGTGGTCAATGACTTGGACTCCCTCTATTGGGTTCATTCCCAAACAGTGCTTGCTCTTCATAGCATAGCATCAATCAATCTTAGCATTTATAAAGCTCAGCACTTTCACCATGAGGGTATCTGGGTGCTGAGGGTGCTGTGTGGTATGTTTGATTTGCTGGGTGGTATGTTTGATTTTATTGAGGACCTTTATAACAATATTAGATGGATAACCTCTCTGAGAGAATTGGGTGTTGGCCACAGGGCTTTCTGTCTGAGTCTGAGAATAGGTACAAGAAGCTGTCTCTGGGTGTGAGAGTGACTCTTTGGGTGTGAGAGTGGGTGTGAGACGGTCTATGTGGGTGTGAGAGAAAGTGTGAGAGTGTCTGGGTGTGAGAGTAGGTGTGAGAGGCTGTCTATGAGTGTGAAAGTGGGTGTGAGATTATCTCTTTGAGTGGGCGTGTGTCTGTGTGGGTCTGTGAGTAGATGTGTGGGAGTCAGAGTGGGTCTGTGAGTGGGTGTGGGAATGTCTGAGTGGGTCTGTGCATGAGTGTCTGAGTGGGTCTGTAGGTAGGTGCATGAGTGTCTGAGTAGGTCTGTGAGTAGGTGTAGGAGTTTCTGATTGGGACTGTGAGAGGGTGTACAAGTTTCTAAGTGGGTATGTGAGTGCCTGAGTAGGTTTGTGAGTGGGTAAACAAGTCTCTGATTGTGTCTGTGAGTGAGTGCATCAGTTTCTGAGTGGGTCTGTGTGAGAGTACATGAGTCTCTGAGTGGATCTGTGAGTGGGTGCATGAGCCTGAGTAGGTCTGTGAGTGGGTGCATGAATGTCTGAGAGGGTCTGTGAGTGGGTGTGTGAATGTTTGAGTAGATCTGTAGTGGGTGCATGAGTGTCTAAGTGGGCCTGTCAGTGGGTGTGTGAGTGTCTGAGTGGCTCTGTGAGTGGGTGCATAAATCTCTGAGTACGTTTGTGAGTGGGTGTGTGAGTGTCTGTGTGGGTGTGTCAATAGCTGTGTGAGTGACTCCACCACAAAGGAACCTCACCTGCCCTTTAATCCACAGCTTTGTAGGAAATATCCATCCAAGTGGAGTTCTTTCTGCCTCCTTATGTAAATGTCCAGTATGTATTCTACGCTACAGCTCTGTAATGTAGCACAAGGAAATGTCACTAGAGTCTATAACTGTAACTATAACTGCTGAATTTCTAGGTTTTCTACAAGTAAAGTAAAAATCTAACTATAATGTTACTGTAACCTTTAGTTTTTTCAGTGAATATATATATATATATATACATATATAGATAGATATACATTCACACACATACCCACACAGAATGTACACTATTCTAAGTAGATTATTTTCAATACATAAATAGAATGTACACTGTTCTTAGTAGATTATTTTCAATACTTTGCAAATAGTGTGGTATAGAGAGAATATTATCCATAAAGTAAACAGTGTTTACAGTACTCAGTTCTCTACTGATATCAGCTTCATTTGTTAATGTTGGCTCAGTGTGTGTCAGGGACTTGATACAGATAAAAGCTGACCGTAGTAGTGCATTTGTTTTGGAACTGGCATTCACTATCTTTGCTTTCTCTGAACAGTTGTATACAGATCGAACACTGTACTCAATAAGGGTTTTCCATATATATGTGACTGTGAACTATAGTAAGTGTAAAGCCAAAGCAATTTATACAGCAACATGCGGGAAAACAAAGCTTAGATGATATAATCAGTTATATCATCAATGATGTCATTTGAGATGTCACCAGTGATGTCATAAATGATGTCATGGAATATGCAATGAGTGATATCATATGTGAGGTCATAAGCAGTGCATGGCGGGGGCGCAAGTTATAGTTAGCCATGCTAACTATAACTGGTGAATTTCTGTGTTTTTCTTAGTTTGAAACGTTAATGTTGTTACTGAAATATTTCACCTAACTATAACTTTACTTTAGCCTTTGATTATTTTTTTGCCAGTGAATTTCTAAGGCTTTTAATTGAAAATTCATATTTTTATTAACTTATAATTTGGTCACTTCAGTTGCTGTCTGGAAAGTTTCGGGGTGATCCGTGAAGCAGGGCCGAAATAAAGAGGGGATCCTAATGCAGTTTTTTCTCCATTCTCTGTCCATGGGGATTTTGCATTCTTTAGACCTGCCTAAAGCCCGAAATGCTGAACGGAATTACACCAAATTTGGCACAAAGCTAGATTCTGTTCCGCTGATTATGTTTTTTGGTGTAAATTTGTTCAGCAGTTTTCAAGTAATTTAAAGCCAAAAATATAGTTATCTAGCGCCACAGATTCTCCACGGATCCTCGCGGATCGATCGACAGATCCACACGCCACAGGGAGGTTCTTATTGGCTAGCCGCATCCTGACAGGAATGTTGCGGCCACCATTTTATTTAATTATGAAACTGTCCCCGGGGATGGAATCTTGGCTGAATGTAGATGATGGGGTCAGAGTAGAGGTTCCCTTACCCTACAGGTGTTGTATATTTCTGGTAAATAAGTCAAAATAGTCTTCAGATGCCTTAAAATATATTTTTGGGATGGTTTTTGAAACCTGCGGATTCATCCGTGGGAGTCAACACGGCCTCCCGGTATATATCCACAGGGCAATCTACAGATTTTGCTGGACGTAACAAAAAAAAATAGATATAAATTCATACATCTTTTCAAACTTCCAGACAAACACCCTAACATCCACTCTCACACACAGAGAGACGCTGTCACATCCACTCTCACACCCAGACAGACACTCTCACACCCACTCTCACACCCATGCAGACACTCATGCTCACTCTCACACTCAGAGAGAGATGCTCTTGCACCCACTCTCACTTTGAGGCAGACACTGTCACACTCCCTCCCACACACGACTGAGACTCTCACACTTATTCCCACACCCAGACAGATACTCTCACACCCTCTCTCGCAGCCTTGCAGACACTCTCACACTCACTCTTACACTCAGAAAAACACTCCAACACCTGTTCTCAAATCCAGACTCAGACTGTTACACCTTCTCCCGCACCCAGGCTCTCTCATACTCACTCTGAAACCCAGAGAGATGTTCTTACCCTTTGTCTCACCCACCGACACACTCTGACATTCAGTCTGACACCCGTATAGAGACTGTCAGGCCAACTCTCACAGCAAGATAGCACTGTCATATCCGCTGTCACACCCAGGCACTTTCACACCCATTAGCACACTCATGAAGACACTCTCACACTCAGGGAGAGCTACTCCTACACCCACTCCAACATTGAGGTAGACACTGTCACACTCCTTCTCACACCAAGACCGAAACTTCCATACCTACTCTCACACCCAGAGAGACACTCTCACACCCATGCAGACATTCTAACATACTGTTCCACCTACTCTCACATTGAGGCAGACACTGTCACACTCCCTCCCAAAACAAGACCAAGACTGTCACTTAGAGAAACACTCTAACATTCACTGTCACACCCACACAAACACTCTCACGCTCACTTTCACACTTAGAGAGACACTCTTACACCTACTTTCACATCCAGGGAGTCACTATCACACTCTCTCTCACACCCAGACAGAAAGTCTCATAATCAGTCTCACACTAGTATAAACACTTTGATACATAAGCCTTCATTACAACCCTAGCAGTCCGAAGATTGCCAGGGCTGCAGTGGCGGTCTCACTGCCGACAGGCCAGCAGTGAAGACCGCCACAAAATGAGTGTTAAGCCGCCACATCCTCACTGGTACCTCCAGGGCGATTGGACAGGCGGACCAGAGATCAGCATCTCCGACCCGGGCTGTCCACTGAAGACCGCCAGCGGTATTACGAGTCTCCTTCCCTCCATGGTTTCAGAAGCAGTAGCACAACCAAGAAAACACTGGGGGAAAGGTTACCAGTGACAGGAAATTTCTTTCCTTTTGCCGGCAGACTACTCCCCCAACCGCCCCCCTGCAAATTCAGCACCTCCCTACACCACCCACCTTCCATAATGGCACCCCCTTCCCCACCTCGCCTTCCATAAAAGCACCCCCCTCACCACCCCACCTTCCATAAAAACACCCCACCCTCCCTGCATACACACGCATGCACACACACACCCACACGCACAACGCATACACTCATTTACCAGCACTTACATACATGCATTCACTCACATGCATCCATACACGGATTCACTCTCATGCATACATACACACATTCACTCACATGCAAACATACGCGCATTCACATACATACATACATACACACTTTTACGCACATGCATACATACACGCATTCACTCCCACGCATACATATATGCATTCACATAAACATTCCAGCACAAACTCACTTCAACAATCATACATGCATTCAAACACCCATACACACACACATTCAAACACCCATGCACACACACATAAACGTACGCATACACACTTACATTCACACAGGCAGACAACACCCACTCACACATGCACACACAACACCCCGCATCCTCCCATCCCCCTACCCAGTCAGACGATCGACTTACCTTGTCCGGTGAGGAAGTCTTCTGCTAGGGAACGGGGACAGGTGTTTCCACCGCCAGCAATGCCCTGCCATCAGGACACCACCACAAGGCCCTATTACAGGTCATAATACGGCTGGCGGAGTCCTTTTGGAGGGACGGGCCGGTAGTGGAACCACATCTGTGCCTCTGACCACCAGCATGACTGTTAGAGTATTTCCCCCTAAATTGTGGCAGAAATCCTTCAGTACTCGTAATATTGTGGTCGGAAGACCCCAAGCACTGGTGGTCTTCTGGGGCCCGTGGCTTCGACGGTCTTAGGAAAAGACCACCAAAATCATAATGAGGGCCATAGTCTCACACCCAGAGACACACTTTGACACTCACCCTCACATGGAGACATACATTATCACATTCTCTCTCACAGCAGGATAGACACCATCACAGCCACCTTACAGCTAGAGAGATGCTGTAAAATCCAGTGTCCAGAGAACCAGTCAGTACAAAAGGGTCCTGGTGCCAATATGTGGGCACTGATGCATATAAATGAGTTAGGCTACAAGTTCTATGACTAAATAAATGTAAATTAATATGGCAGATTGGAAAAAATGAGTTAGATTACCAGTTCTATGATTAAATACATTTAAATTAATATGGTGCATTGGAAAAAATGTGTACAGGATGCTAGAAATAGTATTTTTGTTAGTTTTTGGGATCTGCAGATCCATAGAACATTAAAAAAAATAAGTATTTAAAAGAAAGTATTTATTTGTGTGTGGTTAATTTATTAACTTTGAGAAGAGGCTTTGTGTTTGTGATGTGTAGGTGACTGCTACTGATGATAGAGGATGCAGTCTTTCAAGTTATGCAGGAACACCTTGTTGCCTTTTTCTGTCAGGTGAACTCCATCATTTCTGTATGTACCCTCCATGTCAAATCGTACATTGCTGTGATATATAGAACCCATGTTATGGCCTCTGAGAAATGCAGAAACAGTTTTATTCATATGTTTCCTGCATTTGTCTATTTGTGCGTAAAATTGAGTTGACCAGTTCTACTTCTGCTTTTGGCAAGTGTTTGAATTTACAAAGACAGTGTGCCGGAAAAGTGTCATTCATTTTCCAAAGGTATTCTTCATTAGGATTTCCAAACCAACCCCTGTAACTGTGCCAGGGTCATTGCCACCACAGTGCACAATATTAAAGTCTGGATGTTGGCAATCCTTAATGGTTTCAATCAAAGACAGTAATTGATGCGACTTTAACCTTCTCTCTGGCCAACCCAAGTAATATCCATGTTTGATAAACCCTGGTTCCTGTCAATACCACTTCTTTTTGCACTCCCACTGGCCCAAAACACAAAGCTGTGTCCACAATCCACACTCTAAACATCTTAGGGGTAATCTGAAGAAGCATACAGGATATGGTTGCAGCTGAATGAGGCTGGTATGAAATGGAAATCATTTAAAATGGAGGGTAGAAGGTAGAATCTGAAAGAACAGATTTAATTGACTCCCAGAGATATGTTTGTTGGTGGTTTTTGTAGTGAGGTTATGTGGATTGTAAGTAAATGGTGGATTTGCTTTACAAAAATGGAAGACAATATTACGGCCTGTGATATGTTTATTGTGAAAGCTTCAACCACACCTGCTAAAGATGGTTTAAAAGTAAGTATGCTCCAGTCAGAAACTGTTATGAACTTGTGACTTGGTGCAGCAGAATGTTGCAGACTATGTAACCATGGTAACACAGCTGCAGGAGCATGAAGGGGAAGGATATACAAAAAACTAGACTGTGACTATATTGTTGCAAATGTAGAAGCAGTAATGATTTGCAATAATTATTTGCTCTTCAGATTTGCTTTTGTGTCAACAAAAACTTTGATAAGGATGTGTGTATTTTAATATATTAAAAACTAATTTTTGGATTGCCTCGCGGATATAAGCCAGCCAAAAATGACTAACAGCATTTAGTAGCGATGAGAAAAGGTGCTTTGTGGGCATTTTTATGTTGTTTCAGTATACTTCACTGACCCCTGAGCTATGTTGAAGCCAGTATACAGAATGTAGAAATTATTTATTAAAACATAAAAAATGGTGTTCTTAGTATTAAAAAGTTAAATATCTATGCCTATACTTTTATAGATATTTATAAAAGCAATGGAGAATTCATTGAGAGTTACATATATATATTGAGAATTGACTGAGATAGTTTCACTAGCAGTTAGAGAGAGACATAAGTGAACCATCCTACTTATAAGTTTAACTATGAATATTTACTGGTATTTTCAGTTAGTATTAGGAAGTCTTAAAATGTATTTGTGCATAATGAACCTAGATACATAGTTTTCCTGTTAAGTAGACTTGGTACTACATGATGTGTTTAAGAAGCTTCGTACACCCCATTTTTTACAAATAACTGCTCCTTTAGGTTAGATGGAAATAGCTGACAAGAGTGAATGCTGTCTTATTAGATCATGAAACAATGTTCTCAGTTTAAGTAAGATATTAGCTTCCACACTCCTTTGCCAAGGTATATATACACTATTGTAAATATACAGTACTTATGTAGTTAACTACAGAATGGAACCAGTAACACTACCAGCCAATTGATGGATACACTGACACATCTACACCGACACTGACGTATACACTAACAGACCCAGGCAAGTAATGATGCATATAGTAACAAAGCTATATAGAAACTAATGTATACACTGTAACACGCAGGCACACACTTCTGTACACACTGGCACATCCAGACATGTACTAATACATGGTCTGAGATACCCAGGTGCACACTAATGTATACAAGGAGACATGCTGGCTTAGATAGATACATACAGTAACACATGTAGGGATGCACTGATGCATACACTACCACAGTCAGGCACACACTCATACATACACTGATATACCCAATCACACATTGAAGCATAGCTACATACACATAGACAGACACTGAGGCATACACTGACACACCTAGGCAGACACTGATGTATAGATTGAGACAGGTAGATAGACACTGATCCACACACTGACACACCTATTCACACACTGATGCATATACTGAGACGCCTAGGAACACAATGATGCATTAGGTGGCACACCAATGAGATTCCGATGGATACAATAACACATCCAGCCCAGGCTGATGCATACAGTTATATACCTAGGTACACACTGATACATTCATGACACACCCAGGCACACGCTAACATGTACATTGTTACATCTAGGCACACATTGCTGCTAGGCCCTCATTACAACCATGGCGGTCGGTGTTAAAGCGGCGGTAATACCGCCAACAGGTTGGCGGTAAAAAAAATGGGATCACGACCACGGCGGAAACCGCCAACATAGACAGCCACTTTAACACTCCGATGGCCTTGGCGGTAGGAACAAACACCCCGGCGGTCACCACCAACAGACAGGCAGAAGACAATGTACCGCCCAACCTTTCACAAGGCATCAACCCGCCAGCTTTTTTAGGGCGGTACCAACGACATCAAAAGCACGGCGGAAACAGTACACTGAAGGTGAACCACTCACCTTTCAACACTCAACGAGGAACCAGGACCCCATGGAGCCCGAGCTGCAGGTCCTGCCCATACTTATTTACCTCCTCATCTACCAGGAACACCAAAGACTGCAGCGATGACGACGGTGAGTACTGCACCTCGCACACAGGGGAGGTGGCGGAAAAAGAGAGTGACACACACATGCAACACGCAACATCCCCATCCCCACCCTCACCCACAACACCATACACACTAACAGATCCAACAACATTGCAGATGCACCCCGTAACGCCCTGGAAGAACGCAAGGACAAAAGGAATAGAGTGAAATCTGTGATATTTAGAAAATGCATATAAAGTTAACAATTGTAAACACCATTTTTTACAAATATGTACAGAGGGCCATACACTGTCCATTGCAAATGTCCGTGGACCAGTGGCCCAAAAAACATGGGCGAAGCCAACACTTGACTCCTGCCTCAAAACGAAGAGAACACTGCAGGGGCATCAGGTTGAAAAAACACAGGCACCTCAGGGAGAAGGGGGGCAACTCAGCCAGAAGATGGTACTATACCACTGCTCCTGGAGGGGGCAACACACCCACAGCGATGCCCTGGGGAGTGCAAAGCCACAGTCTTTCAAGTGGGTGGTTTGCCCACTGCTTGATCCTGGGAGTGCAAGGCCACAGTCTCTCAAGTAGGTGGTTTGCCCACTGCTTAGTCCTGGGGAGTGCAAGGCCACAGTCTCTCAAGTGGGTGGTTTGCCCACTGTTTGGTCCTGGGGAGTGCAAAGCCACAGTCTCTCAAGTGGGTGGTTTGCCCACTGCTTGGTCCTGGGGAGTGCAAGGCCACAGTCTCTAAAGTGGGTGGTTTGCCCACTGCTTGCTCCTGGGGAGTGCAAAGCCACAGTCTCAAGTGGGTGACATGTTCCACTGGTTCTGGAGGGGGCATTGTGCCCAGTCTGTTCATCCTGCCAAAGATTGGGTGAGTGGATGCATCTCTCCACTGGTTCTGGAGGGGGCATTGTGCCCAGTCTGCTTCATCCTGCCAAGGAAAGTGATAGTGGATGCATCTCTCCACTGGTTCTGGAGGGGGCCGTGTGCCCAGTCTGCTTCATCCTGCCAAGGAAAGTGATAGTAGATGCATCTCTCCACTGGTTCTGGAGGGGGCTGTGTGCCCAGTGATGCTGCACCTGGGGTGTGGCAGTTCACATTCCCTCACCTGGGTGTCTGAGGCATGAGATGTGCAGGGGACAGGTAGCATGATACTCATGGAGGCAGAGCCAGACTCTATCCTGCAGCGACGTAGGCTGCAATCTACTGGTGGTGCCAGTGCTTGTGCTGGTGCTTCAAGTGGTGGGTGCAGAGTCCAGGATGTCTCCTGCAGCCTCGGACGGCTGCCCACTGGGGATGCTGCTGATGTCCGATTTAGTTGCACTGGCTGGGCATGTTACGGTGCATATGGCGTTGCAGGTGGTGGTGCCTGCGGCGGAGATGCTGCCAGTGCTGGCCGTGGTGCAGGTGCTGGTAGTTGTGGAGGGAAACGCCAGGCCGTCTCCAGCAGCCTCGATCGGCTGCCCACTGGGGATGATGCTGCTGACTGTCGTTGTGGCAGCGGTGGTGCAGGAGGCGGTGCAGATGGTGGTGCAGGTGGCAGTGCGGGTAGCGGTGCAGGTGGCGGTGGCGGTGGTTGCAGCGGTGCTTACCGTGGTACAGGTTGCTGGCCTGTCAGGAAAAATGGTGGTCACCAGTCCCTCACCTGGAGACTCGAGCCCTGAATTGCCTTGCCCTTGCTTTTTTTCCCCTTCCCCTCCTTCGTAGATCCTGCTGGGACCTTGGCACTGTCCTCTTGTTGTTTGGATGAGGCCTTGTTGGGTGGGTCGTGCGTCTTGTCCATGTTGCATGCTGGCCTCTTCTTAACCTTAGCAGGTGGCGGAGTCGGAAGCTCTTTTGCAGTGGTAGGTGGCACACTGCCAGCCCTGACGGGTGCCCCCTTCAATCCTATCGGACTTTCAGGGACCACAGAGGATGCTGAGTTGGTGGCTGAGGTGCTAGCCTGGGATCTAGACATCATGGCCCTAGGGGGAAGAACGGGGGGAGGTGTAGGGAAAAGGTCAACGTTACCAAGGAAAACATTTTTAGACACACTAGGACGGGAAGATGGAGGGGGTGTGGGAGTGGAGGAAGAGGTAGTGGTTGTAGGAGGTGTACGTCTGTGAATTTGGGTGAAGGTGCATGGGCTGGAGGGTGTTGTAAGGTCAATGGCTGTTGAGTGGTTGTGTGCCTGCATTTGTGTACTTTGGGAGGAGGGCTCACAGACACACTAGGAGAGGACACAGGGGATGTGTGCCTGGTTGTGGGGTGGTGACTGCTCGTGAGGGTTGTGTTGTGATGGGCGTGCTGGTGATGGAGGTAGTGGATGAATTTGTAGTGCATGCAGGTGTGAGTGCAGACGAGACTGGGAGGGAGGTGGACGAAGAGGAGGAAGGGGACACGGTGGAGGCAGTGGATGTAGCTGTGTCTGCATGGGCATGGTGCTTGTGTGAGTGCCTGTGAGATGAGGTGTGGTGCTTATGTTTGCCTGAGCCTCTTTTGTGTGTTGATTTGGGTGAATGCTGATCTGAAGGTGTGCTTGGGATAGGCTAGAGTTGAGGGAATTGGGACTGGGTAGAGGAAGTTGGACCGGGAGGCTAGACACATGGACAATGGCTGCTATCAGTGCTGAGGCCAGAGCTTGAAATGCTCTCTTTTTGGGCTGCCACGCCAGAATGAATGTCCTCCAGGTATGCATTTGTTTGTTGCAAATGCCTCTTGACACTCTGGATGGCATTCAGAATGGTTGACTGCCCAACAGTGAGGGATCTCAGGAGGTCAATAGCCTCCTCACTGAGGGCAGCAGGGCTGAATGGGGCAGGGCCTGAGGTACCTGCTGTGAAGGAGATGCCCAAACCTCCTGGGTGAGTGGGCACGGGAAACACGCTGAGGGGCTGCTAGGAGGGCGGTGCTGGTAGGGGGTAGTGGTGGCTGTACCTGTTGTTGGGGTGGGCACAGAGGTTTCCGCCACCGCCAGGAAGCTTCCATCAGAGGAGGAATCGCTGTCACTGGTATCCCCTCCCGTCCCCGTTGGGGAGCTCCCCTCGCCCTCTGTCCCACTGGTGCCTTCACCCTCAGTGGAATCGCCCTCATGGGCCACGTGGGATGCAGCTCCCTCCATCACTGGTGCCTCTGCTCCTCCACCAGATAATGCTAATGCACACAAGGACAGGGTGACAAAACAAAAAGGGGGAGAGAGAGACAGAGGATACACTTGGTCAATGCCAGCAACACCACTACCGTTGGCGGACACAACACACAGGGAGCAGCCCTATCCACTAAGCCATGCCCAACCAGTCACTAAGCTAGTCACCATGTTGTAAGTCAGTAGTGATTAAATTAAGCATTAGCAGAAGACATCTTGTATTTAGCAACTATTGTGAACATTTCACGGAATCCATTTTGTATTCATGGCAGCCATTTTCTCTGCCATGTGCTCTGTCCTACCTTTCTGTTAACTACTCTTGAAAATCTGTCTAGTGACAAGTTATATTTAGCATCTCCCACTTTCGCACATGCCCAGTAAGATCTGCAGCTGTTAGTAATCAGTACCAGACAGTAATGTGTCAACTAGTCTTTGAAAACTGTTAGCCCCTCCCACCTGTCGACTGTGCATTTCCATATGACCTTATATGTATGTAAGTCTTGCTTTTATAATTGTACCACCTTCTTTTAGCCCCTGCGTGGGTATAAAAGGACCATGCTCTCTTAGTTCAGTGTGCTACTTCAAACATTACCGAAGGGTGCTGTTTGAACTGTAGTACCACCTCATGAGGTTTAATAAACTTTGTTTTTTATTTCAGTTTCTGTGCCAACTTCTTCCTATATGGTTTGAGGACTTTGTGCAGAGAGGGGTGAACCCCTTGCACTAGCAGGCCTTGCTGAGGCTTACTTCGACAACCAGCCAAGGGGTACAATGCCTAACGTCAGCATCTGCACACATGACACCCACAGGACCCTGCCCAGTAGTAGTTGGCCACTAGGACCATTGGGGTATGAGTGCTTCAGAGCCTGCACTCAAAGGACCTACCCTGCCATGATCGCCCTACCCTAGGGGCACCCACAGCCCACATCCCCCACCCAGCTAGTGCCTAAAGCGCACAATGTCAGGAATCAAAATCCATACTCACCACCTTGTGGCTGCTGTGATGCCCTCGAGCGCCCATCCAACTCCAGATAGGCCACAGCCAGGATGCGGAACATCAGGGGGGTCTTGGTGCGACGGGCACCTCTTCTACGTTGGGAGGCCAGCCCTGCTGAGGACACGTCAATCAGCAGTGTGTCCACCACTACAGGGACCCCAGGCAACCCCACAAACACAGGACTAACAAGGACCTGGGGTCAGTGGGAGCATGGTTCAGTGGACAGAGGCACAGGACAACAGGGAAGCTGGGAGGACTGCTGTGCGACAGGGAGAGGACAGGCCCAGGGAACTGACCCTCCACAAGGCACTCTCAAGCATCATGGGAGAGTACCACCATTTCCAGGAGACCATGGGCACTGTACTGGCCAAGTTACAGGAGACCCAGTGGCTCCAGGAGGGACAGTACCTGGGGGTCAAAGAGGACCTCACCAAAATCTTCACCATCCTGGTCACCATAGCAGGGGTGCTGGCTGACACGGGCAAAGCCATGAGGGAGGCAGTGGCACAAGAAAGGGCCGCTGACACAAGCCAAACTGAGGAACAGCCTTCCACCTCCATCGGCGCTAGTAGACAGGAGGCACTGCCACAGGACCAACTGGCCACCAGTACCACACCCCCTGCAGAAGGAGAACCACCCTGCAAACGGGTCCTGCGATCCAGGCAGAAGACAGAGAACATTGCCAAGACCCCCGCCAGAAAAAAAGACTCTCTAGATTGTCACCCTTCTGTCCCACTATGTCACCCTGTCCACTTTGAACTGCCATTACTCCCCTTCCTATGCCCCATTGTACAATGCACCTGTGATACCAAGAGATTGAACTCTACCATGGACTTTCCTACACCATGCTACTTAGCACAAAATATAAACACCCTTGAAATATAAACCATACTGGAGTCAGTGTAATGATTGGAAAGATGTATTCTTACAACATTCTCAAAGCATTGCAACGTCTAAATTCTAATACTTATACCACAGGATGACAGTTGGTGGGCAGCAGTACAAATAGCAGGGCCAGAATGAGGTACACAGATCTGAAAATAGGGAATCCAAAGGCAACAGCCAGTGTCTAGAGACAGAGTGTAAGAGGCAGCCATGTACAATGTCCAAAGGTATACCAAAATGTGAAGTTGAGTTACAATCTCTTACCTGTGTGTCACTGGAAATACTGCTGTATAATGTTTGTCCTGTTGTCCACATCTTCTTCATCTGCCTCCTCTTCCTCACTGTCCACAGGCTTCACTGCTGCCACAAGACCATCACCAGACTCGTCCTCCAGCAGAAAAGGCACCTGGCATCTCAAGGCCAGGTTGTGCAACATACAGCATGCCACAATGATCTGGAACACCTTCTTGGGTGAGTAGTAGAGGGATCCACCAGCCAGATGGAGGCACCAGAACCTGGCCTTCAGGAGGCAGACGGTCCTCTCAATAATCCTCCTTGTTCGCCCATGTGCCTCATTGTAACGTTCCTCTGCCCTTGTCCTCAGATTACTCACTGGGGTTAGTAGCCATGAGAGGTTGGGGTAACCATAGTCACCTGTAAATATCGAGGGACAACTGTTAGACACACACTAACCCTTTAGGGACAACCCCATACTCAGACCCCAACTTATACTGTGTGGGGACCTTGGCCTCACCTAATAGCCACACCCGGTGCCTCTGGATTTGCCCCATCACATAAGGGATGCTGCTATTCCTCAAGACATTGGCGTCATGCACTGAGCCAGGATAATTGGCATTCACATGGGAGATGTACTGGTCTGCCAAACACACCATTTGCACATTCATCGAATGATAGCTTTTTCTATTCCTGTAGATCTGTTCATTAATGCGGGGAGGGACAAATGCCACATGTGTACCATCAATAGCACCAGTGATGTTGGGGATATGTCCCAGGGCATAGAAGTCAGCTTTCACTGTGGCCAAGTCCTCCACCTGGGGGAATGCAATGTAGCTGCACATGTGTTTCAGCAGGGCTGACAACACTCTGGTCAGCACATTGGAGAACATTGGCTGAGACATCCCTGATGCCATGGCCACTGTTGTTTGAAAGGAACCACTTGCCAGGAAATGGAGCACTGACAGGACCTGCACTTGAGGGGGGATTCCTGTGGGCTGGCGGATAGCTGACATCAGGTCTGGCTCCAATTGGGCACACAGTTCTTTGATTGTGGCACGATCAAGTCTGTATGTGATGATAATGTGTCTGTCCTCCATTGTCGACAGGTCCACCAGGGGTCTGTACACCGGAGGATGCCGCCATCTCATAATCTGCCTCAGCGGTTGTAGCCTATGGAAGAGAACGGTGAGCAGAGGGTCATATTTCCACATATATTGCACTAATGTTGCTGAATTTACTTTACAGAAGCAGTACGTGAAGTCGAGAGTCTGTTGATGTGCCAATGTCTGCTGTGACGCAGTTATGTGCCATGCCATGTGCCCCCCTGAAATGGCGGCTGGCTGACCTGTGAGGAGGGACAAGGGGAAATGAGGTAACTGTGCTGGTGTTCTGCTGTGTCGCGGTAGGCGGTCCATGACCGCCGCGCAACTCTGCATTGGTTATCATTGGGCACTATGGGTCCCAGGAGCCAATGGCGATACACACCGCCGCGGACATCACCGCCATTTTCTAGCTCTTCACTCACTTGCTACCTGACCATCAACAGGAGAGGACCTACTCTGCAAGTGCTGCTGTTACCTGAGTCTGGAAGTGCTGATTGACGTGTCCTGGGAACAGAGGTATGGGCCTGCTGGGTGGGTGCTGTGCTGGTGTTTCCTGAGGGGGGAGGCTCTGTGGTGGTTTGGGACTGTGGCAGGGGAACCGACAGTCCAGAGGTCCCTGATGGGCCAGGTTGGTCATCGTGATCCATGCGTGCAGAGCTGCTGTCATCACTGTGGGCCTCTTCGGGGGGGCAGGCTGTTGGTGGCACCTCCTCTCCCGTGACATTGGATAGGGGTCCTGTTGGGATGCAAATGCATTGTTATTGTATTTGTGTGTGCCATCTTGTGCAATAGGTTTGTGTTCTCTGTATAATTGTGCTTTCCCTGTCGCCTTGGTCTCGTGTGAGTTGTGATTATGTGGCCTGGGTGAGTCTCTCTGGGGTCTGTGCATGCTGTGGTGATGTGTGTCCATGCAGGTCTGTGATGGGTGTCCATGCATTGTTGTTGCATGCAGGGCTTGGTATTGGGATATGTGGGTTGTGATAGTGGAAAATATGTGAGGTGGTGGAGTGATGGGGTGAGGGTAGGGATAGGAGTTTGTGTTGGCATACAGGTGGGGGGGTAAAAGTAGTAAAGATTTGCCTTACCAGAGACCAGTCCTCCTTCTACTCCTGCGAGGCCCTCAGGATGCATGATCACCAAGACTTGCTCCTCCCATGTTGTTAGTTGTGGGGGAAGAGGTGGGGGTCCACCGCCCGTCCTCTGTACATCAATCTGGTGTCTTCAGACCACGGAACACACCTTCCCCCGTAGGTCGTTCCACCTCTTCCTGATGTCATCCCTTGTTCTTGGATGCTGTCCCACGGCGTTGACCCTGTTGACGATTCTCCACCATAGCTCCATCTTCCTTGCAATGGATGTCTGCTGCACCTGTGATCTGAATAGCTTTGGCTCTACCCGGATGATTTCCTCCACCATGACCCTTAGCTCCTCCTCAGAAAACCTGGGGTGTCTTTGGGGTGCCATGGATGTGGTGTGAGTGATATGTGTGTGGATGTGCAAGGTGATGTGTAGGTGATGTTTTGGAGTGTATACTGTGATGTGCGTGGATGGTTTATGGGTGATGGTGTTGTGTGCCTCTGAGTGAGTGTGTGCTCTTTGCTTGTCTCTCTGTGCTTGGTCTCTTTTTTTTTGTTGTAAGCGGTTGTGGATAAAGTTGGTGTGTGTTTTATAGTGGTATGAGTGTGAGGGTGTGGTGTGTGTACATGTGTCAGGTGTGTGTATTTTGAATTGTCCAATGTGGTGTGGTTTTGTAAGTGTGTGTGTATTTTGAGCACGGCAGTGTGTACCGCCAATGGTTTTCCGCAGTTGAAAGACTGCTGTGTTGATTCGTGGGTCGTGATACTATGGGTGAATTCCTGTTGGCATGACGGTGTGGGTTTTGCTAACACCAGTTTTTCAATGACCTTTGGTGTGGCGGACTTGTGTGGGTGTCTGTATAATGGCGGTATGCTCTGTGTGGGTCATAATACCTGTGGCAGATTACCGCCGCTGTCACGGTATGTTGGCGCCCGTCTGCACAGCGGTAGGTGGCATTTACCACCAGGGTTGTAATGAGGGCCTATGTCTCTTCATACATCACAAAATCAGAGAAAAAATACATGAAGGAAACCAGGAGGAGATTACTGCAGAAAAACCCCTCTCAAATAAGTTATACAGTTTCAGGTTGAAAATGCTTTCACATAGGGAGATAAGCTCATTTGAGTGCTGTGATAGGTTGAGCTCCGCAAGCTTGTACTCAAAGTCTAGATTATTGTTTAGCTTAGTCTGGGACTTGCAAACACGAGAAAAGAGTTTTTAAATATTTCCCAGAAGTTCAGTATCTGGCAGAGTTTGATCCAGAGAGTACAGATATTGTGAAAATAAACATGTTGGATACCTACTATCTAAGAAGAAGCCCACATTTTGAAATGTGTGTCTTTATGAAATTCTACAACACTTTAGGTACAGAAATAATGTGTCAGAAAGTATCAATGAACTTAGGTATGCTGTTGCTGGTTGTGGCAGTTGTTTGGTTTGGCATGCAAATGTGACTTAATTAACCATAGAAAACTGACTTCTCAAAGTACTGAGAAAAACAAATGTTTCTACTCAGCACTTATTCAACTCTTCAAACCTTGGCATTCTGAGACAGAGTTACTTGGAGATTATGACTGCTATGAAGAGTCTTTCAATACTATAAAAGAGAGCATTGAGTGTACAATATTTCTGAACTATCTAAAAATTTTGAATGATGAAATTGAACAAGAGGACACAATTGCTGCTGAGATAGCAAAAGACAGCTCACAAAGCAGTCAGAGTTCTGCACCTCTTAGTCAAGATCCTCTTGGTCAGCCACATGTTGAGAATAATGAGCACATAGCAATGAATAAGGTGGAGGCAGCTTTGCAACAAGCAAGAGAACAAAATGTTGACTTCGAACAGCTAGTAGCACAACTGATTGATGAGCAGAAACAAATATATGAAGAAGTCAAAGAAAAAATATAACATGGATTCCTGCATAAAAACAATGAATGTAAGTGTTCAAGTTAAAAGCCAATTCTTTTATGTATTGTGGACACACTGGCACTGGAAGAAGCATTTTATTTCAAACTCTAAGTAGATATCCATGGAAGACTACAGACTTTATTTTGTCATGTGTTGTAACTGCACCTACTGGATTAGCTGCTCACAGCATCAAGAGAGTTACCTTGCATTGTCTACTTATGCTAACTGTTGAACACAACAATAAACTGGAGTATCAAAAGTTATCTGGTGAGATTTCTCACAAAGTTTCCAGAATGTTAAAGAAAGTAAAGGTTTTTTTTCATTGATGAGGTGAGCATGGTGTCTAACTTAATGCTTGCCTCAGTGCATTTGAGAATGCAACAGATGTTGAAGACAGAGTATGATGTACTTTTTGGAGGAAGGCACGTAATTGTTTTTGGTGATTTTTTACAAATTACTCCTGTGAATTGACAGCCTGTATTTAAGATACTCTTACATAAAGAAACTTGTAATTCCTTAGGGAGCATTGGAAATGTATAGACATTTGGTTGATCATCCAATACAAACAACTAATTAGAAATATGAGTCAAGTCTCTGGTAAGCAATATGGAAATATTCTGAAGGACACCAGAGTAGGAATACTGTCAGTAGAAGGGGAACATTGTTTGGAAACACGACTTATAAAGAATATATTTCCTTCTAAAAAATCTGCACGACAGCTAAGGTTTGAATTTATTCAATAAGAAACATCCACTGTATGTCTAATGCCTACTCTCCAAGAATATATCTCTTTGGATTAAGAAGTGCTGCAGCTGGAGAAAAAAACAAATACTAAATCTCACAGCAGCTGATAAAATGGAACATCAGGCAGTTACAATAGTCTTGAATGAAAAACTATAGTTTGAATTTGATTCTTTAGAAAAGCCTGTTTCAAAAACCAAGGGATTAGCAAAGTATCTACATGTTTGTAAGAACTGCAGGGTAATTTTGCATTGAAATATAAATGTTGAAGAAGGACTAGTTAATGGAGCCATGAGCAAAATTGTTGATTTCATTTTGTATCCAAATGGAAATGAGGTTCAATTCTTAGTAATTAAATTTGATGATGTTGGAGTTGTAAAACAGACACCAAGGTCTGTTGCATGTTTCCTGCTTGTAAAAGACCTGTAAGTTTGCAGAAAGCAGTTTTCAATTTGTTTTGCATATGCTGTAACAATCCATAAGTCTCAAGACCTAAGTGTAGACTCTGCATTTATTAACATTGGTATTGTATTTAAGGAAGAGATGTCATATGTAGCTGTATCACTGGTTGAAACTTTGTCTGGTTTGTATCTAATAGAAGTTGATGACAGTAAAGTAAATGCTGATTCAAGTTGTGTGATAGAGTATAACTGTTTGAGAAAGCTGTATACACCTCACTTAGGACAGTTCCTAGTCTTTGAAAAACCTAGATTATTACCGAAGCATAAGATTTTGAAGGATCATACTGATGTTCCTCAGAAAAAGAAGCAAAAAACAAACATTAGAAGCATTGGAGAAAAACAAAAGTATCAAAGGTGGTGAAGATGAAGGGTATCAGTTTTCAAATGTATCTGGAGTCAACTTCTATGCCAATGCAACCATCAATGCACTGTTCTCTTTACCTGCTCTGGTTCATGCAATTAAACAGAATAAGGAGAAAGGATTATGCTTTGCACTCTTGTATATTGTTAGAACACTTGTCTAGTGATAGAAGTAAAACATATTCTGCATCTCATATTACAGATCTTGTTGATGTGTGCACTGGATTTGTACATTTTACACAAAACACTCAAGAAGATGCACAGGAATGCTTGATGGTCGTACTTGGTATCTTAGAAGAAGAGATGGTACCTTATGATGACCTATTTGGACTGAGTTACTCAAGGCAGCATGGATGTGAAAATATTTCCTTTTCTTCAAAAACAGACATAGATACAGAATGATTTATCTACTTAACTCTACCAGTCTGTAAAACTGTCAGTTTTGACAAGTTGTTTAACGATGCATCACAGAATAATACCTGCACAACATTTAAGTCAGATCTGGTATCAACTCTGAACATAAGAAGAACTAGGAAGTATATCATCTTAATGCTACAGCAATGCAATGGAGATGGAACTAAGATGGAATCTCTAATTACACATTTTAAAGATTCACAAATGTCAATTTCTAGTAAAACATATATGTGTACAGCCATTATTTCCCATGAAGGTATAAGTGTTACATCTGGACATTACACCATCTATATAAAAAACACAACTGGATGGACAGAGTGTAATATTACGAAATTTTCATTTTAACATAGATTACCCTATAAACTACCAAATTTTTAGCTTCTATTTTTTCAACCATAGTTCTAAGGAGGATTGCTACTGGAGCAATGCAATAGTACACATGCCACATTTTTTATACAACAAAATAAGGCATCATACGGCCTAACAAGGGTGATGCCTTTCTAATGAATTGTAAATTTTGAAATGTTCTTACTCTTTGATGGAAACCCAGTCATACTAGTAAACTGGAAATGGAGATTAGAAACTTTGAAGTAGAACAAACATCGGCAAAAGATTTAAAGCAAGGCTGCTAAACTTCTGTATCAAGAACAGCTGGAAAATAATTAAAAGAAGAACACCATAGATATGCTGTTCGGCTACTCAATTAATTACTGTACTTTATGACACTATACAGCCTAATAAGGGTGATGTATTTCGACACCTTTTCAGTACTTTTATGATTTATACACATTAATTATATTGTAAAGGTAAAATATACTTTATAAAATTAGACAAGAAGACCTAATAGAATGTGGTTAATATTTGTAGTGAGTGCCATACATAATAATGTTAACATTGGAAAACTTGCTTTGGTAACTGAACAATAATTAAAATAAATGAACAGTGGTGGCTCTTTACTTTTACAAGCATATTTATTGTATCTGTTTTTTTTAAGAACAAGTTATTGGCACTTGCTACAGTGGATCACCATCTCCTTGAGTTCATTGCGAACTGGTGGGGAAATATATATATTTGTCAGAGCTGGAGCACCCACAGAAAAAGATGAACCTGGTGCCGAACGATCAGCAATTTTCTTTGATATGTAACAAAGATAAGTTTACTCATGGTGTGTTTTCAAATGTTTTCACGTAGTACAAGTACCATAACTGTACTTTTTCTATGTGCATCTAAAAAAGGTATTTTCCATATAAAATGCACTCCACATATCTGGCATAGGCTTTGTTTTCAGAAGAAGGGATAAAAGTTATATGTATATCGCACATAGTAATGTTAATTTCAAATAACATGCTGTGTACTTATGTTTTTTTAAGTCAAAGTAACTTCTTCTCCACCCCCGTTCAAGGATGAGTGTCTATAGGCACTTAATTCATAGTGCAAAAGTATAGAAGCTGACAACAGTGGAAAAGGGAATGTGACATGCTTAAGTAAAGTTTGCAATTTTTATACAGAAATATAAAATTCTTCTGTCTTACAATTAATAATATTATTTGTATTACAGGTGGACAATTTTAATACATACGTTATCAATATGAAACTTTTAGCTTTTATTTGTTTTCTCTTTTTATACAGATCAAACAAGCTATTTACTGTTCTAACATAAGTAACTAGTTATATATCACACACCCAGACACACATTGATGCATACAGTAACACATCCAGGCACACTTGGATGGATATACAAACATATTCTAGCAGACACTATGCATACAATGACACAGCCAAGTGCACACGGATGCATACACTACTACACACAGGCACAGGCTGATGCATTTGCAATCACACCCAGGCACACACTGGTGCATACACTGACACTCAAGGACACACTAATGCGTACACAAACCCATTTGTGCATACGCTGATGCAGAGAGTAACATATGCAACAACAGACTGATGTATACACTGACAGACCCAGGCAGACACTGTCGCATAAACTGACAGATCCAGGCACACACTCATACATACAGTGACAGATACAGGCACACACTGATGCATCCACTAACACAGCCGAGCATACACTGTTGATTCAATAACACACCCAGTCACACACTGATGCATACATTACCACACTCAAGCACACAATGATGGATACAGACATATACCAAGGAACAAACTAATTCATACTCTAACACATCCAGGTAGACACTGATTTATACAGTAACACACCCATGCACACAGTAAGGCATACACCCATAAACATACTGGCACATACACTGACACAGCCGTACATGCACTGATGCATACAGTAACATATTTATGGACACACTTATGCATACATTACCACATCCAGAGTCACACTCTTACCTACACTGACACATCCAAGGACACACTAATGTACATGCTAACAGATACATGCACACACTGATGCATACAATTACATATCCACGCACACACTGATTCATGCACTGACATAGCCAGGCATACATTGCTGTATTCACTTACTCACCCAGTGACAGACTGAAGCATACGCTACCACACCCAAGCACACACTGATGAATATACAGACACATCCAGGGACACACTAATTCATTCTCTAACATATCCACGTAGACATTGATTTATACAATGACATACGCAGGGACACACTGATGCACACACTTTCACACCCAGGAACATACTGATGCTTACGCTGACACAGCTTTTCACACAATGATGTATACACTAACTCATTCATGGACACACTTATGCATACATGACCATATCCAGACACACTCTGATGAACACACTGACACATCCAGGGACACAGTTAGGCAGATGCTGACAAATCAAAGCACACAGTAATGCATACACTTAAGGATCCAGGCACACGCTGATGCATACACTCACACATCCAGGCATACACTGCGACATTCACTGACACACCGTCACATTATGATGCATACACTACCACACCCAGGCACACACTGATGCATACACTGATGCACCGAGTCACACATTCATGGATACATTAACACATCCAGGCACACACTGGTGTTTACAGTGACACACCCATGCAAACACTGATGCATACATTGACACACCTAGGGACACAATGATGCATACACTGGCACACCCAGGCACACTGATACATACTCTAGTGGACATAGGGAGACACTAATGCATTCACTGACAGACATAGGGACATATTGATGCATAATTAGTACAAGGGTTCATGACGTGTGCAACACATATAATTTAATGCTATATTTTAATTTACACAGTATTACATGCAGAAACATTGTAAAACATAAATCCATGAATCTGCTGATCAGTATACAAACTAACACGTGGTCAGAGGAAAAATCAGAGAGTTCATCATTCACTTGGCAGGTTGTGGGTCTGCGGAAAATATACAGATCCAATTTTTTTCACAAATGAAAAATTAATTTGCTGTGCAATAAATCCCTATCATACTTTCATATTTAGTATAAATAAATTTCATTGCTTGTACATATTGTTTGCAATACCTTTAACTTAGTTACTGTTTTCAAACAACTTAATGATACATTATACATTATTTTATATCATGATGTTACATGATGATCATATAATTTTTAAAAATAAATACATAAGGAGTCACCATATTTTTCATGACCACAGCAAATACATTTAGTAAAAGAAATAAAACGTTTCAGGGAGGTTATAGTTAGGAATTTGTATTGAAAAGAACTACAGAAATTCACTGAAAAAACAAAGTTTACAGGGACGTTGTAGTTAGAAAAGAGAATAAAAAAACCATAGCAATTCATAAACAAAACAAAGGTTACAAGAAAGCTATAATTACAAAATACTTGTAAAAAAAACCTTACAAATTCACTGAAAAAATTCACTGAAAAAAACGAAGGTTAGAGAGATATTTTAGTTAGGAAATGGACTAAAAAGAAAATTACAAATTCACTAAAAAAATCAAAGGTTACATGGACAGTATCGTTATGTTCTGAATGTACTTGTACAAAACCTAAGAAATTCAGCAGGTATGGTTACCTCAGCTAACTACAGCTTGCGCTCCCATTAATGCACAGCTTATGACCTCACATATCACAGCTCACTCACCTTTTAAAAGCTGAGCCCCTTGTTAGAGTGTCAGATGCCTTGAGAATGCAATCACAAATGCCACGCAGTTATAATATAATTGGCTACGTTTAAGAAATGACATATTTCCACTGCAGGAGCAAGTCAAAAAGAAGCAGCTTCAGTTTTGAACATAAACTTTCGTTGAGAGAGCACATGAATAAAATTCTAATCTTCTAGGAGTGGTACCACCCATTGTTTGGCATTTATAAATATATGCATTACATGCTATTCCATCGGCCTGTCTAAGTCAATTGACTGGAATCCTTACTTGGAAAGAGCAATGATTGAGTATTATTGTATTAATCTGAAGGGGGCTCTAATCTAAAGTGACACACATCACTGGCAGATCAGAAGAAGCATTTTTGTATTGGACAGGACATGTCACCACAACGATATGTGACAAGGCAAGAAAAGATCATTTTGTAAAGGATATTAAAGAATTCGAAGTATATCAGAGTTGATAGCATACACTGCTGTGAGGGGAACACATTAGGCAAATGTATTTTCTGCAGTCTGTTGAAGATATTCGTTTGGAAGTAGAAACAGGAATCCAGACCGGCACATCCTATTTCACAAGGCCACGTGTTCCCCTCAAGGGTTTGCACCACATGGAAAATGCACATAACCTTGCCATGCCTTGGTAGAGCTGAGCCAATTTAATTGGTTGCAAGCATTCCCAAATGGGAAGAGGACGAACAACGCATTTGAGAAAAAAAGTGAGACACTAGCTGAAAGAGCAAACTGAAATCTGTCACAATTTGTCTTCCGCCATGAAAATATTTACAAACGTATTCTTATCATACTTTAGGTAAAGCTGGGTGTTTTTTTTTAATGATGTACTCTGCTTTCCCTGCATCATGACTTGTATCTTGAATTTGAGTTTAAATCTTATGTCCTCATTACCAGTGGTCTGGTATTATGTTTAGGCCTGAGCGAAATTTTAATTACGCCAGAGTAAAAGAAATAACCTTTCTTTCCCCCTCATTCGTCGTGACGCAAAATAACAGAAAATTGCATGATTATACTGCACATCCATAAATTAGAGTAAGTTTGTGCCAAAAAAGAGCACAGGAACAGAACGCAAGCAGCTGTTCATTTTTTGTTGCATTTAACACTATTTTCTTAGTGCAGAATCCTTATTGGATTCATTTTTAATGTGTGGGTTCACCTTGAGCTATGAAAATAGCACTTAATGCAGGGCAGACGCTACTCGCGTAATTTTTCATATTGTTGTCCTAACTTCAAGTAATCGCGCTACAGCATGTTAAGTGAGTTATGCCCACGCCTAAATTTGAGGCGTTAATTGCTGCATGGATAAAATCACAAACAAATGTGTTCCTATTTTAGTGGATGCGATCATTATCACATCTTTTGAGTTTTTAGGGAGTCTCATGCTGATTTTTACCCTTATGGCACCAAAATCACATGTCCTGGTGAAAACCGGGCCTTTTTCTCTTGCTAAATTCCGCCATACTAAAATCCAACTAATGGTATGATCTAGTCATTACCAAGTGTAATAAACATTGCACCACTTATAATTGCGATCCATGTGCATACAAATGTCTGTGAAATGATTGCAATTGAACAGGCCTCGCATAATTAGGGCCTTAGTGAGCCCCAGTGAGAAATATAGTAATTCTTTTGGGCAACCTCCAAATGACATAAACAAAAGATTTCGCACCGGTTCGGTGACAGGAACTATTCAGATGGCACATTTTTCGAGCGAGTCGATGCTTCTGATCACATTTCGGATAACAGTTTGATTATTTGATTTATAATTGTATTGTAGCATTTTATTGCTAGGTATCCTCTGTAATGCGTTGAAACACTTAGTATAACATGTATTTTTAATACATCATTTTATTCCATACCACTGCCATTTCTAAGCAGTGTGAATAATATGAGCTTATGTGACCCAGTTTGCCTACTTTGGAAGGATGAACGCCTGAGCTGGCCTCGCTGGGTTTCAAATTCGTGGCCTACAGATCAGCGCATATTTCAGAGGCACACATTGGTCTTAGTGAGCCAGGACATGGGTACGTTAGGTAAATTATTATGGCTAACCATCCCCATATCCACTTGTTCTCTCTGGTCGTACTCAGCTTGCAGATAATTTTTATTAACATGTTGTGATCCAAATATCTGAAAAGTTCATTTTAAAATTGTTCTCTATCGTAATTTTTGACATTTCTTATGGCAACTTTTCAAAATTGCAACGTCTCCTTTTAGTATCATCTTAGAAACACATAATAAGCACAAAGAGGCGGATTCTGTAGGTGAGATATTTGTGTTTTTGTGACAACATGGTAAGTGGCGAAACACAGGCGGATACCTTGTGGTTTGCTGATACAAATCAAAACAGAATCAATGGAATGTGTTCCTTTGTTACCAGAATTTTACCAAGTACATCTGAGGATTTTTTTCTGGCTTATCACCAATGACCAACTTGTCATCCATTTGAAATGTCCTGCTTGACACAATCTAAGGAACAATTTTAAACAAGAATTAAAAGAACGTCAGTGCCTCTTGCAACACTGGAAAACCCATGGCTGTCTCACTAGGAGTGGAGATCATTGTTTTCATTCCGCACTGACTTCTCTTATATTTTCTCATTGGCTGGCTGCAGCAGAATCCTATTAAATCACAAGTAATAAACGTTGCCCTTCTAATGAATCCCGCCATGCATGACTTGGAGGTCCCAGAAAACTCCCTGTGGGTAATGGGCATTGATTTTGTTTTATATTTTGGAGTTCATTTTGAAGAACAAAAACGAGTGGAACACAGGGCACAAAAACATAGCATCTGCTGGTCCTTAAACGCATCTGTCATTCCGCCAACAGGCAAGTGAGCATCTCTGGACTTGGTGAACAATCCTTTTTAATGGGAACATAGGCCAGGGATTCCACTGACCTGGCAAGCTGACTAGTCACCTGTTGCACTTCTCCATGCAATGGCTCCCTCAACCAGCAGGACGCCTTAACTGTAAACGTATCACTTACCGTGGACACAAATCGGTTTATTTAAAATTACAGACATGTAATATTTTCCCATCAAGTATTCTCAATACTAAATGCTTCGTGTGATTCCCACCATTCCCCTCTGTGGCAATACTAGGGAAAAGAAAAGTAAACTCGGCAGCTGATGCTTCCAGAAGCTCATGCAAACATCAAATAAAGGGCCGTCTCAACTTAGACCAGACGTCTAAGTCTACGACTATGGGAATTCACAAAGGGCATTTACCAGTACTATCTTTAGGTCTGCACTCGGGTCCCCTAAAAATAGTACTCGTAAATGTCCTTTATGAATCCTCAAAGTTGTAAACTTAGGAGTCTGGTCTAACTTTAGACCAAACGCCTAAGTTTATCTTTGTGAGTCGGGTCCGTAATGTTGGGTCAAACAGACGCGGCTGTATTTACCTCTAACTAGAATGTGGCTGGCCCCGTCGCACGCAGTGCGACGATAAGGGGGACAGCTTTCTAGTGTTGCTCCCCTGCCTGCCAGAAAGATGGTCCGGAGGGGCCTCCGTATTAGAGAGGGTGGGCCCCAGCTGGTTTATGGCCGCTAGGTGTGAGGAGGGAGGAGTGAGGCCGGAAGGTCTCTTAAGGGGAGACCTGGCAAGGCTGGGCCTCTTTGGGGTCACGGCGGCGAAGCAGGAGTTTATGCAGGTAATAATGCTGGGCCCCAGCTGCCTCGAAGAGAAGGGTTGTGACCAACCTGTGGGCAGCAGCGCCCGTGGCTTGGATGCATGCACGAAGTGGGTTATTGAAAAATAATAATAATAATGAATAAACAGATAAACGAAAGGAGCGCCAAAGGTTTAGGAATTTAAATGATTTCCAGCCAGGCCGAACTGTAGCCCGGGGGTAGGAAGCTGGCTCTGAGGATATTATTTCAAAGTAAGAAATGGCATGCACAGAGTACAAGGGTTCCCCTTAGAGGTAAGATAGTGGCAAAAAGGGAGAATTCTAATGCTCTATTTTGTGGTAGTGTGGTTGAGTAGGCTTATCAGAGGGTAGTGCTGGCCATTGTTGTTCACACACAGGCAATAAATTAGGAACACACACTCAGAGACAATTCCAGGACAATAGGTTGTTAGAAAATATCTTTTGTAGTTTATTTTAAGAACCACAGGTTCAAATTTACAAACAAAGGAAGTTGCGGCACAGGCGAGGAAAGGCTTATCAGAGGGTAGTGCTGGGCATTGTTGTTCACACACAGGCAATGAATTAGGAACACACACTCAGAGACAATTCCAGGCCAATAGGTTGTATAGTAAATATCGTCTGTAGTTTATTTTAAGAACCACAGGTTCAAATTTACAAACAAAGGAAGTTGGGGCACAGGCGAGGAGAGGCACTTCAGTTAGGGCCCAAAGATGGGGGGTGATCTCAACATGGGACGGGACATGGCAGAACTAAGGTACATAGGCTTTCTCCCCCCTCTTTAATGTCCCCCCCCCCCAATAGATCTACTCGGGAGGGACACCCATGCCCACTCTCAACCAGGATACCTCTGCTTCACCAGACGGCCAACCTTAAAGCAGGCCTATTACAAGGGGGGCATGTGGGGAGCAATAGCAAAAGCAGGAACTGACTGCGGTAATGGCGGACACATCCGAAGAAGTTAAGGGCCTGGCTAAGGTGCTAAAAATATTTAAAAAATAAAAATAAAATACAAAAAAAGGCATGAATATAGTATTGCATTGTCGAACCATAACATGTGCTGTAACAGATGTCAAGAAATTGTGAGGTAATGTTTCCCTTCTCGTCCATCTAGGGACTGCGACAGTATGATGATGGGCCCACTCATTGGTGGCCAGAGCAGAACACCTGGCCAGAGTGGGTGGCTGGAACCCCGGTTTCAGCGACGGCAAACTCGCCTGGATGGGAACCCCTGGAACGTGATGTGCCATGTGTGAGCTAGAGTTGCCCAGCGGGTGGGGCAAGAAGGGGTTAAGCCAGGCTTTCCAGAAATCCACCTGGGGAAACTAGCTAAACAACTGGTGGGAGAGGTCCACGGTGGCAGGCCGTCTTAACACTGGGTCTGGCCAGAACTGTCGCCCGAGGGAGGACTGAGTAATAATTGGGCCAAGTTGATCCCAGGGGAGGTGAGTCAGGGAGCCGGGTCTCCAGCCACAAGTGGAATGTCCAGGCAGAGAATCAACCAGCGCTAGTGCGTATCAGCACAGATTGTATTCAGCAGATGGATACACCGGTCTGAGGTGGGCACAGATACTTCCTAAACAAGAGTAGAGACCCTCTTGAGATAACAGCCTGATAATTAATAAGTAAGGCAGGAGCACAGGTGGGGGGGCCTCGGTTATGGCGAGATGCCATCCCCGAGGCTTGGCGGAGTTACAGGGCGATCCTAAAGCTTTATAAATGATTAAAAGGCCTCCAGATGGTGATTCCTGGAGCCAAAAGCTATTCCTCAGGCTACTTGGAGCCTTTACGGCGGGGCCTGGGATGACGCGACGGCGCTCCTTAATCCCGCAAGAGACAGTTGGAATCCTGAGCAACTGTGGAGACTGGCCGGGGTCTCGCTCTGACTTGTCAGGAGCATGACAAACTAATAAAGTGGTAAACCACGATAAAGGAATGAGCTGTAAGATGCTAAACATATTGGTGCAGAGAACACCAGACGTAACAGCTCTAGCTTTCTCAGGATGGGTGTCGGCCAATATTAATAAACTCATCTCCGACACCGGGATCGCCCGTAAGCTAACCCCACCTGTGAAATCAATAAATTGCGACATATTATACCCACAAACATTGTCCTGGCATTATTACGTGCATGCATGGTATTGTGATAAACACTAATTGTACTTACCTTAAAGAGCTAGGGGTAGCAGCGCTATGTGGCTGGCCCCGTCGCACGCAGTGCGACGATAAGGGGGACAGCTTTCTAGTGTCGCTCCCCTGCCTGCCAGAAAGATGGTCCGGAGGGGCCTCCATATTAGAGAGGGTGGGCCCCAGGTGGTTTATGGCCGCTAGGTGTGAGGAGGGAGGAGTGAGGCCGGAAGGTCTCTTAAGGGGAGACCTGGCAAGGCTGGGCCTCTTTGGGGTCACGGCGGCGAAGTCCTACCCACCCACCCTACAGAAGGAGAATAGAAGGCCGGGAGGCGTGCATAGTGGAAGAAAAGGTCAGGCTAGGGGAACAGGAGGATAACATGCTTTTCTTTACAGGAAATTACAAACCGTCGCAATGCGGAGTTACAGGGCGATCCCAAAGCTTTATAAATGATTAAAAGGCCTCCAGATGGTGATTCCTGGAGCCAAAAGCTATTCCTCAGGCTACTTGGAGCCTTTACGGCGGGGCCTGGGATGACGCGACGGCGCTCCTTAATCCCGCAAGGGACAGTTGGAATCCTGAGCAACTGTGGAGACTGACCGGGGTCTCGCTCTGACTTGTCAGGAGCATGACAAACTAATAAAGTGGTAAACCACGATAAAGGAACGAGCTGTAAGATGCTAAACATATTGGTGCAGAGAACACCAGACGTAACAGCTCTAGCTTTCTCAGGATGGGTGTCGGCCAATATTAATAAACTCATCTCCGACACCGGGATCGCCCATAAGCTAACCCTACCTGTGAAATCAATAAATTGCGACATATTATACCCACAAACATTGTCCTGGCATTATTACGTGCATGCATGGTATTGTGATAAACACTAATTGTACTTACCTTAAAGAGCTAGGGGTAGCAGCGCTATGATGTGAATCCATGCACGGATTCTGATTCGTTTTATTACCTAAATCCCTTCATCCAGAAGCCTGTCCATTTGCCTGGATTGCCTGGTGAAACACTCTCTTTACTTGACCACACACACCTCATTTTGACATGCAACATAAAAGTAAAAGTAGATTAATAAAATCTAATGCGATTTGCCCTTTCCCTTACGAATTACCTGGACCAGAGCGCCCTTATTTGTAGAAGTAAAACTTAAAATGATGTCAGTAGTTTTAAGCAAATGCAATTCTATATAAAAGAAAACGAGCATTTAGTTAAGGGGAAATCGAATTCGGACAAATAAGTTATCTTTACTGGAATTTCAATGAGCAGCTTCAAGGTCATCCACATTTTACCGATGCTAACCAGTTCTGTCGTCTGTTAGCTGCCGTTTCAACAATTTATAGGTTGAATGGACCCAAACGCTTTTCGCCATCGAATATTTCTGTGGGGCTTGGGGAAATGGGCTTGTGGTCATAGGATGCTCCTGGCTGGACAGGGAGTTGTAAGTCCACAGGAAATAGAAGCGCCGCAATGGACAACTTTAAAATAAAAAAAACACCCAGACTCGAAGCTGAGGCTTGAGCCAGACTGATGGTTATAACGAGCTATATTCTATCCAGTGTGGTGGGAAATCAGTGGGGTGCATCAGTTTGCAGTGCTGATAGACCAGCACCTAGCATAAACATTACATTCACAATTTAAAATCTGGAAAGAACAAAAAAAGAAAAGAAAATGAATAGTGTATAGCATCTGGCAAAGAGGAGAGCAAAGATGAATATGTTTCGTAATGCAAATTGCCGTGAGACAGTCTTCTAATTCAATATAATATTTCGGGAGTAAGCAGCTTGCAAATCGTATTGTTGATTAGACAGAAGAGATGGAGACGCTGGCAGGGAGTCTGGTTGGCAGGTTATACGTTGTACTGCAGTTGCTTAAGCGCTGGTGTCCCCCTGCTCATTCAACCTGAAACGTCTTTCTCAGTAAGCGATCGTGCAGCTGTGATAAACTGCAAACATTTCTAATGTTTTACTTCCGTAAGTCATTAGTTGCTTGTATCGTGTCATGGGGCCGAAGGTTTGACTGCTCCTCATTGTGAGCAATTGCCTTTGAAGCCGGAATCATTTCTTTCCATTAAGAGCAGCGGGGACCCAGAGAGCTGCCAAAAAACACACTTCATTGGACACTGATGAACTGAATTTCCTAAAAAGCAAGGATTTGTTTGCAGATACTGGAGTGCTGAAGTAGTACATAACCGGAAACCTGATGGGCGTTCTTAAGTTTTTGGTATCCAAGGCAAATTGCAGCTTTTGCTCCCCACCTTTCATTTGATTGACACCCATGTAGAAAGGCCACTCTTCAATGGTTAATGATTCAATCCACCAGCAGAGGAAGCCATAGGAGACCCCTGTGCATAATGCTTAATGCAGTCCTCATCAGAAGGAATGAAACGTCTATCCTTGATTCTTTCATAAATATTTCCTGGAAGAATTCCATCATGTACATACTAAATGGAGTCTAAATCAAGGAAATTATAAAGATCTATCACAGCAGCATGAAAAGATCAGTTTCCACCCTGAGGTAATTGACATGTTGCTTCTTCCTTCACCAATCCTATCCCCTCCTAGACCACAATTGCGACGGTAGTGGCCGTCAGGTGCATCCTGCAGGTGGCATGCTAAATGGTTACCTAGTGCTGCCTTGCCTTAGAGCTTTCTTCCCGAAATCTATTTATACCTCTAAATGCTATAAATAAAAAAAAACATAGATATTCCCTCAGCCAGTGCTAGTGAAAAGGATAAGTGAACAAGGCGGTTGGGTGGTGAAGTGAGGTCAAAGTGATAAATATATATCTTCTGCTAGACTGATGGAAGTTGGGCTGTGTGAAAACCATCCTGGAGGAATAAACATGAGATTAAAAGCAGACTTTTATTTCACAAGCGATGCACAATGGTTGATTTCTATGAATCAGGCCTGCACCTTCAAGTTAACGTCTCTCTCCCCCCTGCTCCACATACTTTCATAGTGCTTCAATCATACATTCTTACACTGAGAGCTGTGGCTTTTGATTGTTCTTTTGTCTCTCCTTAGCTCCATACTGCCAGGAAATGATGACTTATTGATATTTGGGGACTCAACAGCCTTCCCACAGCCCTAATGCTTAATGAGGCCGCAGGGGCTTCAGACTGCTTTCACCGTACCTTGTTTTATAAAGAAGCTGATAGATTAAAATGTATTTATATTGGTTGTGGTTCTAATATTTCGATGTATCGGTTGAGGCGCAGAGGCATCGCCGGAAGGCAGAAGCAGTCATTGACAGCATGCAGTAGAATGTGCTAACACATTTTCTCAGTGCAGTGAAGGTAGAAGTATTCTGCAGATCTCTGTTGGCATACATTGACCCATTATGGACTTCATTGTGTGGTGAGAAAGCTAATTGGGGTGCTCTAGTGTTTCCAGTGCCAGTAGCTTAGCAAGGATGGCATGGGCCCTGGTGGAAGCAAAGAAAGTGGCCTCTTTTGTAGGGTCGCGTGCAAAACGCTCTGTCCCAAGGTGTAATCTCTCTGTGGGCTTTTAACCACGCCCATGTCAAGCCCATTAGTTTGGTTGGCCCTTGGGCTTGCCTTTTAAAATTAGCTTGATTTAATTAGTGAAGGGCATGCATTCGTCATGCCTTTTCTGTTGTTTAGCCCACCTCGAGCGCACCGGCCAACTACAGAAAACATACGAGGCTCCAAGTTTTCTGTATGGTTTCTGCACTATTTATTTCGTAGGCAGCACGATCTCGCTGGGTAGTAGTAGAGCACTTTGCATGATATTGACCCTGTTACATGGATTATTTTTTTTTTTTACATGGATAATTGCACTTTTGCCAGTTACAAGGATAATTGCTCTTTTGCCGATACTTTTCATTGCAAGCAAACTTCTGTTTCTTTTTGTGTGTTTGCGCTCATGGTGGCTGTCGGCTCGCTTATGTGAAACTGTTTTACCTTTCAGCTTATGTGGCAAGAAAATTCTGGTTAGGAGTTTACAACGCTAATAGCTTTAACTCGAGTACACGCAAGACCCGTTGCATTGCAAATGCTTCTTATCTTCTGTTGAGGTAGGAAAATGCACCAATTAGAAGTGCTCACTGTGCTTCTCAGGGATCTGGAATTTAGTGCCACCATATCTGCTGCAGACAGGATAGTTATGGCCCTGGACTCTGAAACGTACGTATGCTTGCACTTTAACAAACTGATACCTTTTTTGCTCTGCAAATGCTTTTTTGAAATGGCTTTGTAAATCAGCAATAAACCTCTAGGACCTGTAAAGAGAAAATGACTGAAGGGGGTCATGTGCTTGTTAACATGGGTACAATCTCTCCCAGCAACAAGTATGCTTGCAATGTCATATGCCAGTTGGAAAAAAATACGAGAAAGAATCAAACTCTCCCTCTGTGTTTTAGGTTGAAGCACAAAATAAAAGGTTTTAAAATGTTCAAAGCTTACCAAAATGTCAATAGATTTAGCTCAAACTTAAATTTTCATAGAGTTGATAAGACAAATGATAGAAATTCATATTAGGAAGTCTTATTGCACTCAAACGTTACTAGGCCCTAATTGTGTTTACGGAGGCTTTCACCAGTGGTGTCCTAGGGCAGCCATTTTGTGGGCAAATTATTCCTTTTAAATCTTGACTCAAAGGATAATTAGGCAGAACAATCCGAGACTTGCTCAGTACAGTGCTGTGGGTTATAAAGTGAGAACTCATAACATTCAATAATTTATTGACCAGGTAGTGCATTTGCTTTAAAAAAGAAAAGTTCTTTAATGCTCACACAAGTAAGTAGTTTGTACAAATTCACAAATATTTACAATGTTGCGTGTGAATTTACAAATTGTGACTGTACTCCCATAGAATACCTACTAGGGCAACTTGCACTGCATTGCACTATTCCAGATTTATGAGGCCACTCAAAGCCAAGCAAAGTGGCTTTGCATGGCTTCATGATTCCGACACTAATTCGGAGCATTGAGTCACATATGTTCCTCTTTGCATAGGGCAAACGTGACTCAAGGCTCTTGTAAATATGCCCCCTAGTCTTTTATGGAAGACTGATTGAAAATGTGTGTACCTAGTAGTAAAAACAGCAATATCCTTAGGGCAAGAACATAGAGGCCTTTTACTATTCATTAGTCATGTATATTGTCTTTGTCAATATATTAAAATCAAAGTAACTGCCCTATTGCCTTTTACAATACAGGTTTTATGAATTAAAACAATTAACCTATTGGTGTTAACATGATATATAAAACATACTCCTTTCACAATATATGAAAATAGCATATTGGATTTTTTTTCACCCTCAGAAACTAATACCTACAACATTTGAAATTCAAGTTTCACCCTCTTTTGACAGATTGTGCTGTGACCAAACAACCCAAAGGATCATCACTCTTGTAACCTTCCCACCAAGCCCCATGGGCTTGATGGAGGTCAGTGCCTGCCAATCATGAGCAATAGCTCCTCTCATTGGCTCAAAAGATGAGATGCCTCTTGATCACTTAATAGGTTTCCTTTGGTGACTGCCCCTAGATATTTCTGTTCTTGGGACTCAACACTTTTGAATGGGCTCTCACAAATGTGATACATATTTTATGGTTTCTTTCATGATATGGTGAATTTAGTTTATATTTCCTCTGACAGGCGACTATGTGCACTTTGTGCCCTTATTGTCTTTTCATTTTTTGCAGCTGTATTCAGATGTTTTCAAATTAATGTGATCTTTGTTTTATGTTAATAGAATTTTCTGTGTAAACACTGACAATTTACCTAAACACTTGCAATTTAGAGGTACTTTCATCTTTCTGCCTCACTATCTACCACAGAGGTAGGGAAAATTAATTCCTTGATGTTTCTGAAGTTTGACTCATTTTTGTGATCCATGATAGAGGGGTCAGGACCCTTTAAAATCTTGAGCCATCAGTTGAATTTAGTGATTGTTTGGTGATTACCTATGACATATTTGCATGCTCAGGTGGATGATCTTTTTTAGATCATGCTTTTTTCAAGGTTAGATGTTTTTGCATTATCAATTTAACATCAGTGTCCAACACTGTGGGACATACAGGAAGTTGCATTTTCAGTGTCTCAGTGTTCTACTTGACAACTCATTTGTGGGTCTTATTGGAGGACAGGCCTACCTTTTCATGTGCAGATTTCTCCTCCCTGACTGCAGAGTCTTAAAATTACTACTAGTAAAATTAAACTTCTTGTTTGTGAATATCAAAAAATAGTAAACATTCAGAAACGTGTAGTTTCACCTTTGTGAAACAGGTCCACAATTTGGAGAGGGAGGTGTTGATATTTACAAGCTGTCCCTGTTTGAGAAGGGGATTTAAACATAATGATTTGCTTTTAAAATAGAAATGATGTAGGTGTGTGTGTGTGTGCAGGCTGCTCTAGAAAGAAGCCTGGAGTCTAGTGAGTGAGAGTAGAATTCAGTGATGTGCATCGCTGGTTAGCTGTCAGCACATAGTGATGCTTCAGATATCTTGGAATGTTTCTTTCCGAACACATACACTATTATACTACTACTGTAAACTCTGAACTGAACAGCACTGTAAGCAAAGCAGATGGCAGATGGTGTGCAAAGGACTCTTTTTTATCATTACCATTAACAAAATGCCAGTATAAATGATGGTAAGCCAGTTTATGATCACAAAGAAGCAAGCTGAAAATTAACTACATTTACATTGGAACTTTGATGAATTTACCTACATTAAGTATAACAATAGTGGAAGATGCAATGAACACTGGTAGATCTTACATTAGTAATTATTTGCCTGTTGTGACAACAAACTATAAAAGTTATATCTTTCTTGCCGTCTTGTAGTGCAATAGAGTTACATTAATGTAGCCACTAGCATTATCTAATATGATGTTTCGCCGTGGGACATTTGAATAACAGAGTTTCTAATAATGTTTTTTATCGTTATAAAGTGACAGTGCCATACGTGGACACATGACTCCAACCTAACAATGCCTCACATTTCAGTTGCTGGGCCCCACTATAGAGTAGAAAGTTAGTAGTATTTTAGGTCTACTTTTTACATGATTTACTTATGCATTAATTTATTTTTTTATATCACGATAAACCTTTCTCTTTAGCATACCTCTTTACTATTAACCAGCATGTCAGTTTATCTTGGACACAGGAACTGGTCATCCCCCCACTGCTCCCATGTATATTGAGGCATAGCCATGAACTGCATTTAGCATTTCAGTGTGCCTGGGGATCCAAGCCTCCACCCACCATGTTCCTCATGGTGCAATAATACTCATTGCAGGCTTAGGCTGGCCTACAGGCTTAAGCACTGGAATTCAGGGTGCAAGGGATGCTGCAGCATCCGCCCCTCCCAAAATAACAAAGCTGGAGTTCGAAAGTTGAACGCACAATAAATATGTATTTTTATTTTGCCTCATTACCTGTGCATTCAAACAGAGAAAAAATGTCAGGCTCTGCATTGTGACAATTTGATGCATGTTCTTTTAAAATGAGGACTGGCATTTGCTTTTCTTTCTCCGACTGCAAATTATGAAGTTTTTGTAAACTAATCTAAGTAAAAATATTGCTGGGGTACAAGAAGTGTGATGGGATAAGAAGGAGGATGTCATTTGTAAGAAAAATTTAAGTGACTGTAAATGATCTGACAACATATTTCTAAACATATCAGCAGTGGTTTACTATTGACTATGTACACCAACAGCATTGAGATACAAGAATATCGAGGACAAAATATTGAGAGACAAACTATTGAAATTTATGTGAATGTATGGATTTATGGATTTACTATTCTTAACCACACGCCTACATGCTTTGAAGATATATGTACCAGATAGGTACATATATGCACAGTTAGGTAAAGAAAATCTAGATTTACCTTTCTCTATTTGTTTTTAATATTTTGTCCTCAATGTTCCATCCCACTGATACTGTGGTTTGATATTCAGGGTGCACACAATTAGCCATTAGGAAATAGCAAATGAAGCACTTTTTTGTAATTCTGAAGTATGGTGGAAACAAAAATTTTAATAGGATAAAAAATCAAGACTTTTTAATTGGTGAAGCGTAAATGGGAAATACAATTTCAACATATCTTTTGTGTTTTATCTGTACAACTGCATGTCTGTGCAACTTCTGTGACCATTTCAACTGAAAATGTGCTGTCTGTAAATGACAGTGTGCTACTATGTCATGCTTTATACTTGTAACAGTGTGCTCAAAAATGCACCACTGGCTACATACTACACCCAGATCACTCTCCTGTTGAAAGGGCATGGCTCACTTGCTACACCTATTCTTTGTGTGATGCATTGATTTTTCACAATCCCTGTGACTTCAGTGATGGACATTTATGACAGCACCCCCACTCTGAAAATTGTTCCAGCACATATGCGCCCTTTGGACAACCTAGCAGTGCCAGACGTGGTGAAATATAGGTCAGTGTTGATGCCTGTTTTACAATTTGGTGGACCGACTTTTACTGTGGATTTTACTAATTTTACTACACACATTGCCCACAGCAAACACTAATGCATACTGTCTCTAATATCTTGCAAAACACCTATTCAGCTACACACTTTTAGCTGTCTGAGGGCATATTTATCACACTTTCACACAGCACAAAGCAGCAAGCCACCTTGCTGTGTTGCTTGACAGGGAGAGGACAAGAATATGCATTATTTAATATTACAGTTCACTTTTGCCTACCTAATGCCAATAAAGGCACCCTTACAACATGGTATCTGCATTGTAACAGAATTATTTTTTTGCTGGAAAGGACACCTTCCTTCACAAAACAATCCTAAGAGGCATTTTCCTCTTTTTATGTGTTCTGCAGAAAGACTAAAGATATTTCTCCTTGCTATGCCTCACCTGGGGAGGCCTCGCATTTTGACAAATTTGCATGTCCACCACTACAGGTAAATCTGGGAATCTGCCAAAATCCACGGGTGGATGCATGGGAACACCCACACTCTAAACAAATCCTCCCTGGATGGAATAGAGTAATGCCAGGCAGCTATTTATGATGCCTGGCGTTACTCCAGAATTATCAAGCCATGAAAGGCCACACAAGGTGGCCTTGCACAGCTTGATAAATCTATCTTCAGTTTTGCGTCACCCTTGCGCCCCCTTGTGTGATGCAAGGGCTGCACAACACTATGATAAATATGGGCCTTGGTTTGCACATGCTGGCCACTTTTTATTTTGGTGCTTGGGCTTATTTTCTGTCCCAAGTTCGACCTTGCTCCATCATACTAGTATCCATATACATGTTACTTGCATCCATACTAGTGAACAGCTACCATATAACCAAGACAGATGCTGTTTGTTTAGGCTTCGGGCAATCATTTCCATTTAAACCAATGTATGATGCTTTTATTTCCTACTGGATTATTGGTATTTTGATACTAATCCACTGGAAAAATGTGTCTCACAGTTGACAAAAAAAATAATAAAAATCTATTACCATTAACATGTTGATACCGTTTAAGACGCAGGGAACAGAGGAATGCAAGTATTAGAGCAACTGAATCACACACATATATAGAAAACCGAATGTGGTCTTACATTCATAATAGTGAAATTCATTGATTAATGTATTGTCTGTCCGACTTGGCGTTTCTGTTACAACTGTCAAAGTACACAGTCCTATGACAGCAAGTATCATCAAGGCTTGTCTGTGTGTGTTTTTTAATGTTTATTTTTGCAAACTCCTCAAACTTTCTCACCATCCTTTCATGCTACTAAGATTCATAGATCAGCTTCCTAGACAAAAATGAGGGGCACATGCCAAGAGGAAAATAATGTCCTGACTAGTGTCATATGAAGGATTTTGAGGGCCTTGGGCAAGAAAGACTTTGGGGTCCTTGTTCATAGCAACTTTGATTTTTTACACATTCTACCTATTCAAGCCCGATGGTGCCATAAATATTGATATAAATGTCAAAGGTAGATAGAGCAATAGAAGGACGACAGAGAAAAAGTTCACTTTCAACTGTGCCCCTGGAATGTGGGGGCTCTCGACAATTGCTCTCTTTCGCCATACCTTAAAACGTCTCTGGCCCAGACTTCCGAACTTTGGCAGATAAATATGATGTGTTGATAAAAACAAACAGCTTGCCTTTTGCGCCTGATTATTATGAGGTCTACCCAGTTTGCCGGTTCTCATTACTGCTCCCGAACATTTCACTCTTTGTCCCGTACAAATGCGATGATTTTAACAAACCTGCAAGTTGTTTAAAGTTCAGATTATTAACCGCTTCTGTGCCTTGGACGAGATGATCTCGTCCAAGGCTACAGTTCCCCTGTGCCTTGGACGAGATCATCTCATCCATGGCACAGGGGAACTTGGGGAACGCTAGCGCGCCCCCCGTGCACCCCCCTCCCCCCCCAAGCCGGGGCTGGAAGGGGAAGACCTTTTCTTAGAGATGGGGAGCGACCCATCAGGCAAGGGTCGCTCCCCTGGGGGACAAATTTATTTTAGGCCATTTCTGCCCCCCCGGGGGCAGAACCCTCTAGGCGCCAAGGCAAAAAAAATTTTTGTGTTTTTTTGTTGTTGTTTGTTTGTTTTTTTAGAGATGGGTAGCGACCCATCAGGCAATGGTCTCTGCCCTGGGGGCAAATTTATTTTAGGCCATTTCTGCCCCCCCTGGGGGCAGATCGGCCTATTATTAGGCCGATCTGCCCCCAGGGGGGGCAGAACCCTCTAGGCGCCAGGGGCATTTTTTTTTTTTGTTTGTTTGTTTTTTTAGAGATGGGGAGCGACCCATCAGGCAAGGGTCGCTCCCCTGGGGGGCAAATTGTATTTAGGCCATTTCTGCCCCCCTGGGGGCAGATTGGCCAATTTTAGGTCAATCTGCCCCCAAGGGGGCAGAAACCACTAGGCACCGGGGATTTGTTTTTTGGCGCCAATGTCACGCAGGGGGAGCGACCCCGTAGGCAAGGGTCGTTCCCGGGCAGGGGGGGTCTGGGGGGGTGGGTCTAATTTATTTTAGGGCATTTCTGCCCCCCCCCTCCCGGGGCCTGCTGAGCTAGAGGCCAAACTCCACAGGTAGGCACTTTGCAAAAAACACCTCTGTTTTCTGTGAAAAAATATGTTGTGTCCACGTTGTGTTTTGGGCCATTTCCTTTCGTGGGAGCTAGGCCTACCCACAGAAGTGAGGTACCATTTTTATCGAGAGACTTAGGGGAATGCTGGGTAGAAGGAAATGTGTGGCTCCTCTCAGATTCCAGAACTTTCTGCCACAGAAATGTGAGGAACATGTGTTTTTTTTGCCAAATATTGAGGTTTGCAAAGGATTCTGGGTAACAGAACCTGGTCCGAGCCCCACAAGTCACCCCATCTTGGATTCCCCTAGGTCTCTAGTTTTCAGAAATGCACAGGTTTGGTAGGTTTCCCTAGGTGCCGGCTGAGCTAGAGGCCAAAATCTACAGGTAGGCACTTCGCAAAAAACACCTCTGTTTTCTTCTAAAAATTTGGATGTGTCCACGTTGCGCTTTGGGGCGTTTCCTGTTGCGGGCGTTAGGCCTACCCACACAAGTGAGGTATCATTTTTATCGGGAGACTTGGGGGAACGCTGGGTGGAAGGAAATTTGTGGCTCCTCTCAGATTCCAGAACTTTCTGCCACAGAAATGTGAGGAACATGTGTTTTTTTAGCCAAATTTTGAGGTTTGCAAAGGATTCTGGGTAACAGAACCTGGTCCGAGCCCCGCAAGTCACCCCACCTTGGATTCCCCTAGGTCTCTAGTTTCCAGAAATCCACAGGTTTGGTAGGTTTCCCTAGGTGCCGGCTGAGCTAGAGTCCAAAATCTACAGGTAGGCACTTCGCAAAAAACACCTCTGTTTTCTTCCAAAAATTTGGATGTGTCCACGTTGCGCTTTGGGGCGTTTCCTGTAGCGGGCGCTATGCCTACCCACACAAGTGAGGTATCATTTTTATCGGGAGACTTGGGGGAACGCTGGGTGGAAGGAAATTTGTGGCTCCTCTCAGATTCCAGAACTTTCTGCCACAGAAATGTGAGGAACATGTGTTTTTTTAGCCAAATTTTGAGGTTTGCAAAGGATTCTGGGTAACAGAACCTGGTCCGAGCCCCGCAAGTCACCCTTCCTTGGATTCCCCTAGGTCTCTAGTTTTCAGAAATGCACAGGTTTGGTAGGTTTCTCTAGGTGCCGGCTGAGCTAGAGGCCAAAATCTACAGGTAGGCACTTCTCAAAAAACACCTCTGTTTTCTTTCAAAAAATTGGATGTGTCCACGTTGCGCTTTGGGGCGTTTCCTGTCGCGGGTGCTAGGCCTACCCACACAAGTGAGGTATCATTTTTATCGGGAGACTTGGGGGAACGCTGGGTGGAAGGAAATTTGTGGCTCCTCTCAGATTCCAGAACTTTCTGCCACAGAAATGTGAGGAACATGTGTTTTTTTAGCCAAATTTTGAGGTTTGCAAAGGATTCTGGGTAACAGAACCTGGTCCGAGCCCCGCAAGTCACCCTTCCTTGGATTCCCCTAGGTCTCTAGTTTTCAGAAATGCACAGGTTTGGTAGGTTTCTCTAGGTGCCGGCTGAGCTAGAGGCCAAAATCTACAGGTAGGCACTTCTCAAAAAACACCTCTGTTTTCTTTCAAAAAATTGGATGTGTCCACGTTGCGCTTTGGGGCGTTTCCTGTCGCGGGTGCTAGGCCTACCCACAGAAGTGAGGTATCATTTTAATCGGGTGACTTGGGGGAACATAGATTAGCAAAACAAGTGTTATTGCCCCTTGTCTTTCTCTAAATTTTTTCCTTCCAAATATAGGAGAGTGTGTAAAAAAGACATCTATTTGAGAAATGCCCTGTAATTCACATGCTAGTATGGTCACCCCGGAATTCAGAGAAGTGCAAATAACCACTGCTCCTCAACACCTTATCTTGTGCCCTTTTTGGAAATACAAAGGTTTTCTTGATAGCCATTTTTTACTCTTTATATTTCAGCAAATGAATTGCTGTGTACCCGGTATAGAATGAAAACGCACTGCAGGGTGCAGCTCATTTATTGGTTCTGGGTTCCTTGGGTTCTTGATGAACCTACAAGCCCTATATATCCCCGCAACCAGAGGAGTCGAGCAGACGTAACGGTATATTGCTTTCTATAATCTGACTTTGCAGGGAAGAGTTACAGAGTAAAACGTAGAGAAACATTTATGTTTTTTTCACCTCAATTTCAATATTTCTCTTTTTCAGTTGTTATTTTCTGTAGGAAACCCTTGTAGGATCTACACAAATGACCCCTTGCTGAATTCGGAATTGTGTCTACTTTTCAGAAATGTTTAGGTTTCTGGGATCCAGCATTGTTTTTATGCCCATTTCTGTCACTGACTGGAAGGAGGCTGAAAGCACAAAAAATTGCAAAAATGGGGTATGTCCCAGTAAAATGCCAAAATTGTGTTGAAAAATTGGGTTTTCTGATTCAAGTCTGCCTGTTCCTGAAAGCTGGGAAGCTGCTGAGTTTAGCACCGCAAACCCTTTGTTGATGCCATTTTCAGGGGAAAAACCACAAGCCTTCTTCTGCAGCCACTTTTTCCAATTTTTTTGAAAAAAACGAAATTTTCCCTGTATTTTGGCCAATTTCTTGGCCTCCTTCAGGGGAACCCACAAAGTCTGGGTACCTCTAGAATCCCTAGGATGTTGGAAAAAAAGGACGCAAATTTGGCTTGGATAGCTTATGTGGACAAAAAGTTATGAGGGCCTAAGCGCGAACTGAACCAAATAGGCAAAAAAAGGCCTGGCACAGGAGGGGGAAAAGGCCTGGCAGCGAAGGGGTTAACAAAGCATATATTTTGTTGAGACTTTTTTTTCTTACAAATTCAATACGAGCGGGTTGCACTTCTAAAATGGTTGTGCCTGATTATGGAAAGGCCAAACTCTTCCCTTGCCTTGTGTGCTCGCTTCTATCTCTGTCCTCCTAAAATGTAAAAAGTGTAATGATTTCTCAGTTGCATAAAACATCCCTAGAGTTTATCTATTGCTTTTCCTGGGAGTTAAAGCTTCCATCTTCTGCATACCAAAGATTGAGGAAGGCTTATTTCCTCCGATTGTCTCTAGGTGGAATTTAGTTAAGTTTCTCAGCAATGAAACAATTTTCTTTCTCCAGATATGTTTATATATTCTTTTATATCCCCCCTCTCTTTATTTCTCTGCCTCTTTTTCTCTCTCCATCTGATATTTCTCAACCCTCCCTCAGACGAGGAAAGTATAAAAATGAAGCTGAGTTAAGAATGAGAACTCTCACAAAAGTCAGAATTAATTATTGCCACATTGCATTGTATTGAATTTGCATTGATTCATACCTCTGACTCGAAGCAGTGCTTAATTTGTAAACAAAAATGTGCAGGTGCCCACAACTCTCCTTTAAAGCACGCGGCTGCTGCAATTAAATGTGCAAGCAGACAATACTGAGACAGGGTAATACTTAATTAATTTCTGGCCCTTAATCTATTCACAGCCACTCCCTGCCCCTCCGGCTCACTCTTGGAGTTGTCTGCTTTCTCCTTTTGTGACGCTTTTTCGTTTTTCTCTTCCTCCGTCTTTCCCATATGTCTTTTGCAGTAAATGCATGATGCAGAAAAATAAGTACCGGCCCTCAAAAATAAATGCTGATGCTGCCCACATGCAACCACCGGCTCAAATTGAGCACTGCACCGAAGTGCATTAGTTCATGGGTAGCATGCTACACTGTGGTGGAGTGCATGTTTGAAAAGTGTTACATTGAAATTGCAGTGTGGCCTGAGTGGAAAATGCGTTGGTATTGTGGGCAAGTAAGTGGTGCTCTTATCTTTTCTTCGTTCACAGCACAGATCCGCATAATGAATGGAACAGTAGTTAGAAATAGTACTGGACTCTCTATATTAATTTGATAATTATGCATGGCTTCCATAGGAAGCATCCACCATTTACTCTACATTCTAAGGGTGTCATTACAACCGTGGCGGACGGGGGTATTTTGGGGAAAGGCACTGCCAACAGGCTGGTGGTACCTTTCCCCAAAATATGACATTGGCGGTTTGGCTCAAGCCAAACTGCCAATGTACCACTCCGTCCGCCAGGGTGGTAACAGCTGCCGGGCTGGAGACTTCGGTCTCCAGCCAGGCGGCCATCACAATCCCACCCTCGGGATTATGACCCTGCCTACTGCCATAGTTTTTGTGGCAATCTTACCACCACGAAAACCATGGAGGTAGGCACTATCAGTGCCAGGGATTTCCTTCCCTGACACTGATAGGGGTCTTCCCCGCTCCCCTCCCCAGAGTCCTCCCTCACACTCTCCCCCACTTGCATCCCCCGACATCCACACACCCACACACGCACACATACACACTCATACACACACGCATACCCACATCCATCCATGTGTGCACACATACATACCCACACACCGCAACACACACTAACATACATGAAAGCACACACACATTCACAACATACACGTACACTCACATTCATTCATTCACACCTGCATTCCACATGACTCACACCCGAATGCACACATACAAAAACAGACACACACACACCCCCCACACACACAACACCCCCACCCCCCTCTCCTGTCGGAGAACCGGCACGAGACGGGACAAGGTGCTGCTGCCAGCAGCAGCGTCCGCCAGCAGAATACTGCCAGGCCATATCATTGACATGATACGGTAGGCAGTGATTTGCTGGTGTGGCGCTGCTGCTAGCAGCAGCGCCACCTTACTGTGGTCCGCCGCCATGACTGTAGACGGAATTCCACCAGCCTTCTGGTGGAATTCTGCCTACGCTCATAATGCGGTTGACGGCTGGTAGCCAACTGTTGATGGCCATTGCCGTGGCGGTAGGCGGCATTTGCCGCCAATGTCATAATGAGGGCATAAATCTAGTAATTCACAGCTATGATGTTGCAATTGTAATTGTAGTTTAATTGCATTTATATAGCAGTTACTACTTCGGATGAGGCGCTGAAGCACTTTCAATGAGTAGCACGCTACTTCTGACCCAAAAAGTCTTCAAAAGCATAAATGAGCATAAGTATTGGACTGCTGACCCCACAATTTCAGAATCCGGACTGAGGACATTGTGCCAGGGAGAAGAGCTGGATGCTTGAGAAGAACCTGCCACTCTGCCTGTTGCTTTGTTGTGGAGGCCTGCTGCTGCTACTTCTGCCCTTGGAGTGAAAGGACTGGACTTTGCTTTCTACATCCTGCTTTTGCAGGTTCTCCAAGGGTTTGAAGTGAGTTTCCCTCCTGTTAGAAGTCTCAGGGACATCAATGACTTCATCTGCCTGTATCTGGGCTTTCTTGATGAGAGTCCTGACTTGCCAAGTGGTGGCAAATCGAGTTACTGGGTCCTTAGAAGTGAGTTCTGGTGAAACCAGGAGGAAAGCAAGTGCATCAACTCCAAGCGGCTTCAGACACAGCGCCGCGGTCTGACTCTGTGCCACTGCCTGCACCATGAGCCCCACTGAGTGCAACGACTGCGACCGATGCCCCAGGCCTGACACTGCTGGAACGCCTCTGAAGTCCCACCACAGCATGAGTCCTGTGGCCCTGTTGTGTGATTGTGACACTGCGAAGTCGAAGCCGCATGTCTTGACCTACTGGATTCATCAACACTGTCGAACAGCATCACTTCCCCTGCAACCATAAGGAACCAACGCCTCACCTCCCCTGCTTTGCAGTAAGGACCCAATGCCTCACCTCCCTGGTAGAAGTAAGGAACCGACCCTGCACTGGCTCCAGCGATGCCTCACCTCCTCAACTCTGTGAAATATCTTTGTTTAATCATTTTCAAAGGCACTGAATCTGGGGCATCCGTGCAACTCCATTACTGACCCACATTCCTTTGCTAGTGGCGTTGGACTGTTGGGAAGGACTCCGTCAACGACGTTGTGATAGTTCCATTAGAGCTATTGTGTATCTAACCGCTACACTTAAGTTTAATCTTTCAAAATTCATATCTTTGCTTGTGTATGTCGGATTTTTGTCATTCTGATCTTGTTTTATTCATGTAAATATTGGCTATTTTTCTAAACTGGTGTGGTGTCCTTTTGTAGTCTTTTCACTGTGTTACTGTGTGTGGGTACAAATACTTAACACATTGCCTCTGAGATAAGCCTGAGTACTCGTGCCAAGCTACCAAGGGGGTGAGCAGGGGCTATCTTAGGAGTGTGTCTCCCTTACCATGAGTAGAGCGAGAGACCCTACATGAACAAGGTGTAAACTGACTGCCAACTAGAGACACCATTTCTAAACACGTCCCAGGCCTGGAACTGCAGAGTCTGTATGTACAGTTTTATACTGCCATTTTGACCTGGCAAATACACCTACTTGCCAGGTCCAAACTTGCCTTTTGATTACATATAGGTCACCTTTAAGGTAGGCCCTGGTTACCCCAAATGTGGGGTGCAGTGTATTTAAAAAGTTTGGCATGTACTTTTCAGTTTAACTAATACATTTGTTCTTCACTGTTGTAAGGCCTATCTCTCCCAAAGGGCAACATTGGGGTTACCTTGAAGCAACCTATAAGTATAACTTCCAAGGAAAAGATAGGAATTTGATGTTTGGTGCCTCTGGACTCACAATTCAAAATCACAACTTATGGTGAAGTCAGATTTTAAATTGTACATCTAAAAATGCTACTTTCAGAAAGTTGGCATTTTCTTACTTTAAACATTCTGTGCCTCTGCTTGTCTCTGAATTCACGTCTGGTGTAGGTGACAGCTGGGCTTTGTGTGTTCCCGCTAGACAGTCACACAGAAATGGAACTGGGGTGTGACATTTGCATCCTGTTGGCCTACTCCAAACTGATGGGCCCACCATGGCAATATTTGGAGGGAGGAGCTGACACTTAGACCTGCATAGGGCTGTGCCTCTCCCCAGACAAAGAGTTGTATAACCCCTTGTAGTGTGTCTAGAGCAAGGGAAGGAAGGACAGGGACCTTGTGTGCTTTAAAGGCCTCTCTCTGAAGTCCTTCCCATTTCAAATACTTAACTGGGTATCAGTACTAGACCCCAAACCCCACCAAATCAGTATACTTCTGCAACTGAAGGGCATTCTGCCAGGAAGAAGGACTGTTGTGCTGCCAGGAGGGACGGTCACTCTGCTCAATGCATTACTGTGTTGCCTGATGCCTGCTGTCTGTTGCCTGGGAGTGAGAAGGACTGAAGGTTGCTCTCTACATCCTCAGTAGAACTAAGTGACTCCAAGGGCTTGCCACCTGTTCTGGAAGTCTGAGGGCCATCAAAGACTGTTCCTCAACTCAGCTTTTGTTCCTGGACTCTGCCACTGAGAGTCATGCCCTGCCAAGAGGTGCCAATCAGGTCCTGGGCCTTGAGGAATGGTTTTGTAGCTGCTCTTCTCTCAAAACAGAACAGTCACTCTGAACTGCCCCAGTGACCTTCAACGCCCGCACTGTGTGATTCGATGATGATGCGGACCCGACAGCGAGGTTTGTTGACAATGCAGCACCAGTTCAAGGACATACCTGAGCAGGTCAACAATGATGCATCACCTGCATTGAAAGGGATTTGATGCTGAAGCAGGACCTGATCACGGGGGTCAACAACATCGCATCTACCCGATTATGCGGATCAGAACCAAAGTATGGAGCCTTCAATGTCGGTGCTTGCTCCATCCAAAGTACTATTTCAGCAGGCCCTGCATGAGTTCTGGGGCTAGCCTTCCTTCCACTGCTGTCAGTCTATATTTTGGATTTACCCCATTCTAGCGCAACCTCAAGTAACTTTTTAGCACTATTGACTTGAAAGCACTACATTGCAGTTTATTATTAAAAAAAGTCATATCTTGTGTTCTACATTTTGGATTTTTGTCATTTTGGTATTGTTTTACTCAAATAAATATTTTTAAGTTTTCTAATCTGATGTGGAGTATTTTTGTGGTATTTTGCACTATGTTACGGTAATTTAAGTGTTGTACAAATACTTTACACATTGCCTCTTATGTTAAAGCCTGACTACTCTGTGCCAAGCTACCAGAAGGTGAGCACAAGTTAATTTAGGGTGTGTATATCTGATTTACCCTGATTGGGATCATGGTCCCTACTTGGACAGGGTACATACCTCTGCCAGCTAGATGCCCAATTTCTAACACACACCTATACAACCACTCACACTCCCATACAGTCACTCACAAACCCCCAAAACCACTCTCACACCCACTCACAGACCCACACAACCACACATTCATCCACCCACTCACACATCCACCCACAGACCCACAAAACCACTACTACACCCATTCACAGACTCATGCAGCCACTTACACACCCACTCACACACCCACTCACACACTCACACACCCACCCACATAATCTTACAAGTCCAGATGCACACCTATACAAACCTATACAGCCATTAACACAGCCGCTAACAGACCCACAGAATGGGGTTGGCTTCATGTGGGGGGTTGGGAAAGGGAGAAATGATGTTCCCATTTTACATTAAAAAGAGCTCAAGGTTGTTGAAGGAATTACACGTTTTTCTGTACTTCATTCATTTGGGCTATATTTCAGGACCAAAGTAATGCATGTTTTCTATTATTATCTGATGGTATTTTGATTCTGGTGACTAAGATGCACAATAAGTAAGGTGTGTGTTGTGGCTCATTTTAATTTAAAAGGGGAACAACTTGCTCCCTTAGTTATGCACAATAAATATTTGCATTTTAATAGTGTTTTATTTTTATATGATTTCAATCAGCCTTGAAAAAATCCTGCGGAGGATGAAACATGTGTCGTCTGTGAATATTCATGAGGAACTAACAATAACAATCTCCACAAACTTTCACCTAAACAACTGTATTTGCATTTGGAATTTGATATGTTTGAGAAGTTTTCACCAAACAATTGTACCTACAATTGATGTATGGATACTACATATTTGTGGAGTTTGTAATGAGGACATCAATGTGATAGAAATCTTCCTTGTCTGCTGTTGGTCTCAAATAAAAGAAAAATACATTATCAACCTGAATGTTTGAAGTGACTTGTGCAGTAGCATTTCTGAAGTAATTCGGAATATAATGGATACTACAATGCATTAATGGACTGTTAGAAATGGGGTTTTTGGTTGGCAGTCAGGTTGCCCTCTGTCCAAGCAAGAACCCTCACTCTAGTCAGGGTAAGTCACACACAATCCAAAATCAGCCTGTGCCCACCCTCTGGTAGCTTGGCACGAGCAGTCAGGCTTAACTTAGAAGGCAATGTGTGAAGCATTTGTGCAATAAATCATACAATACCATACTATAACACCACAAAAATACACCACACAGTGTTTAGAAAAATATATGATATTTATCTGGGTATTTGCAGGTCAAAACGATTAAAGATGCAATATGAATTTGTAAAGATATCACTGAAAAGTGATATAAAGTGTCTTAAGTCTTTAAAAAGCAAACAAAGTCTCTTTCAAGCACAAAGTACCTGGTTTCTGGTGGAAAATCTCCACAGAGGACTGCAGAAGAGGAGATGCGTGGAAAAATGGTGTGTGCATCGGTTACGCCCCTTCACACACGGACTTGCGACGTTATTTTTGCACGCGGGGAGACGTGCGTCGTTCTACGGGAGGAAAAATGGTGTGTGCGTCGGTTGCGCCCGTTCACACACGGACTTGCATCGTTATTTTTCACTCGGGGAAGACGTGCGTCGTTTTCCGGCACGCGGACCGTCTCCTTCTATGGTTCGCAGGGATTACCAGATGTCCCGGGTCTGTGCGTGGTTTCTCCTGCTTGTTTTCCGGCTGCGCGTCGTTCCGTGGGGCTGTGAGTCAAAGTTTCGATCTCACGGCAGGCGTCGCGTCGATTTCTCCTCTGGAAGTCGGGCGGCGTTGTCCTTGCGAGGCCGTGCGTCGAAGTTCCGGTCGTCCCGAAGGCGTCGCGTCGATCAGCGTCGGTGTGCAGCGTTTTTCTCGCCGCGGAACAAGCTGTGCGTCGAAAATATTGGCGCACGAAGCGTCCAAGTGAAAGAGAGAAGTCTTTTTGGTCCTGAGACTTCAGGGAACAGGAGCCAAGCTCTATCCAGCCCTTGGAGAGCACTTTTACAGCCAGACAAGAGTTCAGCAAGGCAGCAGGCCAACAGCAGGGCAGCAGTCCTTTGTAGAAAAGCAGACAGGTGAGTCCTTTGAGCAGCCAGGCAGTTCTTCTTGGCAGGATGTAGTTTCTGGTTCAGGTTTCTTCTCCAGCAAGTGTCTGATGAGGTAGGGCAGAGGCCCTGTTTTATACTAAGTTGTGCCTTTGAAGTGGGGGTGACTTCAAAGAGTGTCTAAGAAATTCACCAAGCCCCCTTTCAGTTCAATCCTGTCTGCCAGAGTCCCAGTAGGGGGTGTGGCAGTCCTTTGTGTGAGGGCAGGCCCTCCACCCTCCCAGCCCAGGAAGATCCATTCACAATGCAGATGTATGCAAGTGAGGCTGAGTACCCTGTGTTTGGGGTGTGTCTGAGTGAATGCACAAGGAGCTGTCAACTAAACCTAGCCAGACGTGGATTGAAGGGCACAACAAGATTTTAGTGCAAAGAAATGCTCACTTTCTAAAAGTGGCATTTCTAGAATAGTAATATTAAATCTGACTTCACCAGTCAGCAGGACTTTATATTACCATTCTGGCCATACTAAATATGACCTTCCTGCTCCTTTCAGATCAGCAGCTGCCACTTCAACAGTGTATGAGGGCAGCCCCAATGTTAGCCTATGAAGGGAGCAGGCCTCACAGTAGTGTAAAAACTAATTTAGGAGTTTTACACTACCAGGACATATAACTACACAGGCACATGTCCTGCCTTTTACCTACACAGCACCCTGCTCTAGGGGTTACCTAGGGCACACATTAGGGATGACTTATATGTAGAAAAAGGGGAGTTCTAGGCTTGGCAAGTACTTTTAAATGCCAAGTCGAAGTGGCAGTGAAACTGCACACACAGGCCTTGCAATGGCAGGCCTGAGACAAGGTAAAGTGGCTACTGAAGTGGGTGGCACAACCAGTGCTGCAGGCCCACTAGTAGCATTTAATCTACATACCCTAGGCACATGTAGTGCACTCTACTAGGGACTTACAAGTAAATTAAATAGCCAATCATGGATAAACCAATCAATAGTACAATTTACACAGAGACCATATGCACTTTAGCACTGGTTAGCAGTGGTAAAAGTGCCCAGAGGTCAAAAGCCAACAACAACAGGTCAGAAAAAATAGGAGGAAGAAGGCAAAAAGTTTGGGGATGACCCTGTCAAAAAGCCAGGTACAACATGGACACTTATAGAGGACTGGTAACTAGGATAGTGAATATAAGTGTACCTAGCTTGAGGGCTCCACTAACATATATTTTCTGTGTACAACTGACCAGGGGGGGTTCTATGGGTTTCAGTTCCAAACATCTCAGCAACAGGTGTGCCATAGTGTTGGAGCACTACTGATAGCTCTATAGTACAATACACAAAGCCGTAAGGGATGTGCAACTAAGATATCACTGTTGCCTATTTTCAGTCTCACAAGAGAGAGAGTGGCCTGGACCTTGTGTGGAAATCCTAGGTGGGGAAGATGCATTGCAGAGTTTTCATAGTAATGTAGTGTGATCTTACAAATTTGTCCATTTGGGCTTTCAGGAGCAGGGTGGGTCATATTTTTTCCAATCGCCACATGGGAGTATTTCAGTTTTGGAGCCATTCAGTTTGAGATGGCTCCATCTCATCCTCTGATTAACAGCTCTTAGGCAAATGAAGATTTGTAAGTTTCCAATGTCTTTGGGGCTTTCCAGTTAAGGAGGTAGTTGTGTGTTATCTGCATAGTGTTAGAAATGGGGTCTTTGGTTGGTAGTCAGGTTATCCCCTGTCCAAGCAAGGACCCTCACTCTAGTCAGGGTAAGTCACAAACAATCCAAAGTATCCTGTGCCCACCCTCTGGTAGCTTGGCACTAAGCAGTCAGGCTTAACTTAGAAGGCAATGCGTAAAGTATTTGTGCAATAAATCATGCAATAACACAGTATAGCATCAACAAAATACACCACACAGCGTTTAGAGCAAATATATAATATTTATCTGATAAGATGCAGGTCAAAACCATTAAGATGCAATAAGTATATGTTGAAAATATCACTGTAGAAATTATATAAGCTGCCCTTAGTCTCTTAAAAGCAACAAATGTCTCTTGCAAGCACAAAGTACCTGGTTTTCATTCAAAATCTTCGCAAGGAACTGCAGAGGAAGAGATGCGTGGAAAACAGGGAGGTGTGTGTCAATTTCTCGGGCCACACACAGTGATGCATCGTTTATTTTCCACGCAGGGAAGGCTTTGCGTCGATTTCCAGCGTGCAGACTTGGATCCTCTTCGGGTTGCAGGGTTTTCGGACGCCCCGGGGACGATGCGTTGAAATACGGCGCTTGCAGGATGAAGTCACAGGGGCTGCACCGATCCAGTAGGCGTTACGTGGAAATTTGTACCACAAGGCAGGCGCTGCGTCGATTCCTTTCAGGAAGTCGAGCTATGTCGTTCCGGCTCAGCTTTGCCTCGATCCAGTGGGCCGTGTGTCGCTAGCGCTGCATTGATCTTCTCCTTGCAAAGTTGGGCTGCGCCATTCTGGTTCGGCGTGCAGTGCTTTTTTCACTGTGATGCAGGCTGTGTGTAGATTTCTACCGCACAGGGAGTTCTTCTTGCAGGAACTAAGGGCCAGATGTAGCAAAGGTTTGCGACTCGCAAACGGGCAGAATCGCAATTTGCGACAGTGCAAAATCGGAAATGGGATGCAAAAAGCCCATTTCCGACTCGCAAAAAGCGATGGGACCCGTTTGCGAGTCGCATCTGTTGCGACCCCATTGTGCGACCCGCAAATTGCGAGTCGCAATTTGCGAGTCGCAACCCATATGCAATTGCAACTCGCAAATTTCGACTAGTCGCAAAAAGCCCAGTTTGCATGTCCCATTTACCACTAACTCAGAGCAGGTGGTAACCATTACCAAAGTATAAAAGGAGACCCAGAAGCCATCTGGGTTACTCAAGCTGGCGGAGATATACCTGATAGCAGTGAGGAGGAGAGTCTACGCAGCCCAGCAGAGGAGGAGGAGGGGCCACAGACAGGAGAAGATATATAGAACAAGGCAGACCCTTTTCTAGCAAACTGAAGAGGAGATCTATGATAAATACCGCCTTAGCAGCGCAGCCATTCTAGAATTAATAGATTTACTAAAGCCACAGCTAGAACACAAGACCCTGCGTGGCTGCGCCATCCCTACGCATGTGCAAGTACTATGCGCACTGCACCTCTTGGCCTCAGGGAGCTATCAGGGGGTCATTGCCGTGGCAGGTGGGGTATCCCAAAGTGCAGTGTCAAGGTTCCTCAGGGCATTCCTAGATGCCTTAGTCACGCACAGGTCTCACTTCACATACTTACCAAGGAATGAGGCAGAAATTAACAGCACCAAGCTGGACTTTTACCGCATTGCCCACTTTCCCCATGTCATTGGATGTGTAGATGGGACACACATTCAAATATGCCCCCCTGCTAATCTGGAACACATTTTCCGCAACAGAAAGTGTACCCACTCACTCAACATACAGGTTGTTTGTGATGCCCATTACGTCATCACGGACATCGTAGCTAAGTTTCCAGGCAGTACCCATGACTCATACATTTTTAGGCATAGTGGGATACATCAACGCCTGGAACGTGGGGAATTTGGAGACGGATCCTAGGTAGAGCCACAGACACTTGCAGACATACACACAGGTCACTGTGCACGACTATCTGGACTTCCTAACAGTGTACTTTTGTGCCCAACAGGTGACAGTGCATATGCTCTAAGGCCATGGATCATGACTCCGTTTTTAACACCAAGAAATGAATCTGAGAGGCAATACAACAGTGCGCATAAGAGGACCAGGAACCTGATCGAGCGCACCTTCGGACTCCTGAAGGCAAGATTCAGATGCCTCCAACGCAGTGGAGGCGCCCTCCAATACACCCCCCTTACCGCATTCAAAATTGTGGTCGCATGCGCCATCCTCCACAACATAGCCACCCGACGTGGGCTACCTCTCACCCCTGCAGTCCCAGATCCTGATGATGAAGAGCAAGAACAACCACATCGCCATCATGGGGATAGGAGTCTAGCTAATCAAGGCAGACTGAGACGGGACCACATTGCAACGCAATATTTTGGACGGTACGTGTAAACTCCCACCATACTCATCCATTAACCAAACACTCCTTTTGTTAAGTGGAAGTAAAATAACTGTTTTAATAATGTAATGAATGAACTATATACAAGATAAAATTGTCCATGGGCAGGGAAATGCCAACCAGTCATGTGGCACATTAACGGCATGTGCCACATTTATTTCTCCTGGCTGTTCTCTAAGATCTCCTGCCCCTCCTGCCAGCCTGGCTGGTCCCTGCTGCATCCATGGTGCTCTGCCTACCACTCCTTAGCACCCTACTGTCAGTGGCAGATACACTGCTCACTGTGGAGCCCTCTTCACTGTCTTGGGGTGTTTCCCCGGTGGCCCTCGACATCTCCCGTGTCTCCATTAGTTCTATTATGTGTGTGAGACGTCCCAGACCCCTGGCAACATCCCCAGCAAAATGGCCCATCTCTATTTGCAGGCCAACTGTCCTCCTCGACAGGCCTGTTGTGTTGATGGCTAGCCTGCCGATCGATGTGGCCATCCTGTCCAGTCTTAGCATTATCTGGCAATCTCTGCGCCGCCCAGCCTCTGCCTGGCCCAGCAGTCCGCCCGCCAGTTCCCTGATGGCAAAGGCAATGTCCCCATTGTTCTGGCACATCAGGTCCATGCGTCTGTTGAGGTGCTGCATGCTTGCATGGTTGTGTCTTACAAAGCGGTGCAGCACCCCACTAATCCTGCCCAATATTCTGTTCTGCAGGCGCTGACCCCGCAGCAGATGTGCCTCACTGCTGGTTGGAGGAAGTATCCGGGATCCAGATGCTCTTGCCCTGCGACGCCTGCGCAGTGGTGGCTGCCCTGTGCTCCCACCAGTATCCTCCCTGGCTGTTGCTGGGGCAGCTCCTGGCGTTGTTGTTGCAGCAGGCGTTACCACTGCAGGAATGCTGCTGACTGTGCAGGTGGGGGTGCTGGAGGGTCCTGGGGTGTCCTCCTGGGCCTGGGTGCTTGGGGTGTTGGGGGTGTCTTGCTGGAGACCTGTGGGACATGGGGAACACACTGTCAGTGTCTAGTATCTATTGCACAATTCCTAATAAACATTTGCCTATGAACTGCCTATTTGACTACATTTCCCATAATGCATCTTTCTGGCTTTTTCTACCCTGAAATGGAGCTAATTTGGTTGTGCATGCACCTGTGTACATGGTGGGTGGGGTATGACATTGATAGGGGTACAGGCTTATCACATGGTACTCACCGGTTGATGTGCTGGGCTCTGAGGTGTCCAGGTCCCCAAATCCACACACTGCCTCCGGCTCAAATGTTTCCTCAATCCTTGCTTCAAGGGGTGTGGGTGGTGGCACAGATGATGGTCCCCCTTCAGTGCCTCTCATCTCCCGGAGCCTTTCTGCCACCCTCTCCTTGGTCTGGGAGCGGAGGTCATACCACCTCTTCCTTATGTCCTCAATTGTCCTGTGGCTCACACCCAGGGAATTAATTTTTTCTTGCATTTCCTGCCAGATTTTCTTTTTGGTGGCCTCAGGAACAGTGAGGGCTGCTCTCCCAAAGAGCTCATCATGGTGCTGACAACATTCCTCGGTCAGCACCTCAAGCTCCCGCTCAGAACATTTGATTTTCCTTTTTCGTGGGGTTCCCTCCATGGCTGCTGCTGCTTGTTCAGTGTGAAGACTGGCAGTTATAAAAGGGTGTGGTCCAGCCTCCTCCCAGGTGTATTAGTAAACTTCCTGGCTGTGATGTCATCATCATGTGCCAGGAAGTGTTTCCAGAGTGTTCTGGTGTGCTTTCTGGAGTGTTCTGCTGCACCTGCAAGCAATTTTGAAGGTACTCGCAATTTGCGACACCCACTCGCTAATTGCGAGTTCGTTTTTGCACACTCGCAAACAGCGACCTCGCAATCTGCGGACTCGCACACAGCGTTGCGAGTCCGGCTGCGAGTCGCTAAATCGGACCGGTTTATTTCCTGGCATACCCAATTGCGACTCGCAAAATGCGACTCGCAATTTTTATTTTTGCTACATCTGGCCCTAAGTCTTTTTGTCCTGAGACTTCAGGGAACAGGAGGCAAGCTCTATCCAAGCCCTTGGAGAGCACTTCTTCAGCACAGCCAGAGATCAGAAATGCAGTAGGGCAACAGCAAGGCAGCAGTCCCTCTCAGTCCCTCTCAGAAAAGCAGTCAGGTGAGTCCTATAGGCAGCCAGGCAGTTCTTCTTGGTGGGTTGCAGGTTCTGGTTCAGGTTCTTCTCCAGGAAGTGTCTGAGTTGGTAGGGGCATAGGCCCTGTTAAAATACCCAAATGTGCCTTTGAAGTGGGGGAGACTTCAAAGAGTGGCTTAGAAGTGCACAAGGTCCCCTTTCAGTTTCATCCTGTCCACCAGGGTCCCAGTAGGGGGTGTGGTGGTCCTTTGTGTGAGGGCAGGCTACTGTCCTTTGACATGTAAGTGTCAGGCCCTCCACTCTACCAGCCCAGGAAGACCCATTCAATATGCAGATGTATGCAAGTGTGACTGACCATCCTGTGTTTGGGGTTGTCTTTTAGTGAATGCACAAGGGAGCTGTCAACTAAACCTAGCCAGATGTGGATTGTAAGAAACAGAAGGACTTTAGTGCAGAGACATGCTCACTTTCTAAAAGTGGCATTTCTAAAATAGTAATATTAAATCCAACTTCACCAGTCAGCAGGGTTTAGTATTACCATTCTGATCAGAATGAGGGCATTTTGTTGGGTCTGCAAGTGTAGGTGGTGGAGGATGTGGTTGTGAATGATTTGCTGAGCTGTGTTGTTTTTGTACAGTATTGTTGTTTAATAGACAAAGTATAGACATACTAAATATGAACTTGTTACTCCTCTCAAATCAGAAGCTACCACTCAAACAATATATGAGGGTAGCCCTAAAGCCTATGAAAGGAGCAGGCCTCACAGCAGTGCAAACGAATTTAGGAGTTTTACACTACCAGGAAATGTAAACTACACAGGTACATCTCCTGCCTTTTGCCCACACAGCACCCTGCCCTATGGGTTACCTAGGGCCTACCTTAGGGGTGACGTATAACACATAGGTATAGCATGTGAGCTAAAATCCATTGATCATTGGTGTTAATGACTTCATGTAGATGTTGGAAAGCATGAGCGAGATGACAAAGCCTTGAGGTACCCCTGCTTTTGTGAAGAATGGTTTGGATGAGAAAGGGGCAGTATGGATGACATTTGTTCTGTTTTGGTGGTAGAATGCGATCCAGTTGAGAGAAGTCCCTTCTATGCTGGCTTCATTGACTCATTGGATTAGAGTATGATGGTCAACTGCGTCAAAGGCAGCTGAGAGGTCCAAAAGAAGTAGTGTAGCAACTCTTTCCAGCCTACTGTCTTTTTAAGGTCAACTACACAGGCTCATGTCCTGTCTTTTGTCTACACAGCACCCTGCCCTATGGGTGACTTATATGTAGAAAAAGGGGAGTTTTAGGCTTAGCAAGTACTTTTAAATGCCAAGTCAAATTGGCAGTAAAACTGCACACACAGGCCTTGCAGTGGCAGGCCCGAGACATGGTACTAGTGGGCCTGCAGCACAATCAGTGCTGCAGGCCCACTAGTAGAATTTTAATCTACTGGTCCTGAGCACATATAGTGCACTCTACTAGGGACTTTTAAGTAAATTAAATAAGCCAATTGGGTATGATCCGATGGCATCATGTTTTAAGGGAGAGAGCATATGCACTTTAGCACTGGTTTGCAGTGGTAAAGTGCGCAGGCAAAAAGTTAGGGGTGACCACCCTAAGGCTGTCAGGTCTAACACATAGGTATAGCATATGAGCTAAAATGCATTGATCATTGGTGTTAATGACTTCATGTAGATGTTAAAAAGCCTGGGTGAGCTGACAAAGCCTTGAAGTAGCCCTGCTTTTGTGAAGTATGGTTTGGATGAGAAAGGGGCAGTATAGATGACATTTGTTCTGTTTTGAAGGTAGGATGCAATCCAGTTGAGAGAAGTCCTTTCTATGCTGGCTTCATTGACTCTATGGATTAGAGTATGATGGTCAACTGTGTCAAAGGCAGCTGAGAGGTCCCAGAGAAGTAGTGTAGGACTCTTTCTGGCCTACTGTCTTTTTAAGGTCATCCCAGATCAGAATGAGGGCTTTTGTTGGGTCTGCACATGTAGGTGGTGGAGAATGTGGTTGTGAATGATTTGCTGAGCTGTGTTGTTTTTGTAGAGTATTGTTGTTGTGTAATAGACAAAGAGATGCAAAGTTGTGAAAAGCGGCATGTTGTTTATTTTGTTTATGGCAGAAGTTGTATGGGTTAGGGTGGTGGTGGAGCATTTGGGTCAATGTGTCAACAGTTGATTAACCATTCGGTATACACAGCTGCTATGCCATAAATACCTTCCAGGTCAGGTTGACAGGGATCTCTGAGAGCCTGCAAGCAGTGCTGCTCATATACTCTGACTGAAATCACAGTAGCAGGAAAGGAAGGCAGGAGAAAGTGGTGGAGGTTGGTTAAAGATGGCAGGTAATGTATTTTTTCACTTTTGGGTCAAGGATACATGTTGTGCATTTTCAGTATTTGCACTCTGATTTCCATTGCTGCTATTAATTTTGTTTTTAAAGTAAATTTTTAGAAATTGGGAAAGAAGGGACTTGTTTGTGTTCCATACAGGGGTTCAGTGGGGAATTGAATGGGAACATGTGTTTTTTAACTAATACTAAACAATTTGTTTTGATTTGTTGGTGCTTCTTTGTCAAATTGTTGCTGTGACCTTTGTGCATTTTGGCACCTTGTGCTACTCTGCATTACTGTCACCTCTATTTTACCTCTTAGTGGTGGTCCTTTTTCCGACCACCATCTTGGTTAGCCTGCAAGAACTGATGTTTGCGCTAGACCTTACTTACTTAATGTGGTCTGCTGCACTGCTGTGAGCAAATGGTCTGTGTATTTCCCATGTTTTTACTCTGATCTCTTAGAATTCTGATTTAATTTCTGATTTTATTATTATTTATTTTTTTAGAAATGGGTATGGAGGGGCTTGTTGTTGTCTATGTATCACCTGCGGATTTGGAGGGGAATTGTACAGGAATACAATTGCATTTTGAACTATTGGTTCTGATTTATTGATGCTGCTTTATAAAAAGTACTGCTGTGCAATTTGTGCTTTTCGGAACTTGGTGCTACTCAGCATTACTATCACTGATTGCTGCCATTTTCACTTCTTGAGGGTCGTCCTTTTTTCCGACCACTATCTTGGTTACCCTGCAATGACCTGTGTGCAGACAAAGCCTTGTCTACTTAAGGCAGTTTGTTCTGTGGTCAAAGGCAAGTCCGTCTGCACTCTCTGGGCACCAGTCATGCACTGTGCCAATCATACTGCTGGCTGTGTTTTCCAGTGATCAAATCTGGTGTTGGCTTTCCTTTCCAGTTTTTGCAGGTATTCCAGAGAATTCTAGTTGCTATGTAGGAGGAGTGCTGGCTGCATTTTCTTTCCTTTGGGGAGGAAGGGGATGTTGTTGACTCCTTGAGTTGTGATATTTGTAACCTCCTCGGCCTGGAACCTACAACTGCTGGACTCGAATGGGGAGGGGCTAAGATGGCCTTGGGGTGGACGGAGTAGGCCACACATCCCTGCACTGCACTGATAAACTGGGTTAAGGATTACCTTGTTGTTCATTCTATTCAATGCACACTCCATCATAAAGCATGCAGAAGCGATTTATGATGTATTAAAGGATGACAACCTCTACATACTCTTTATCCCCGAGTCTCGGACTTCCTTATAATCTAACCCTGATTTAGGAAAAATCTGTTCAGTGGGATATAAAGGTTTTACTTTTTCTTTAACAAGGTCCTCAGGTAGAGGTTTAGCTATTTTGTTTAAATACTCTTGGGGTGCACAGACCTTAGACAAATCTTCAGAGGTTGAACAGTTTGTGTTTTTGGTGCAGGTCTCCGGGTCCTATACCCTGGCTGGGCTTGTATGCTACCAGCTACTGGGCTCAACAGTGCATTTCACAAGTGCTTTAGTGGATCTTATTAAGCCCTTGCTTCTTTCTCTCTCCACCTTTCTTCTGCTCTGTGGTTTTAATTTATAGATAGTTTGACACCAACTCTCATGCTACTGACTTCATTAATTCTCTTGTGACTGTCAGCCTAAAACGAGTTGTTGGTGACCCACACATAGAAATGGATACATCTTCGCCTTATCTTTGGCTCAGAGATCATGACCACCATGAGGCCTATTCTGCGGCAGGTATGGTCTCATCATTTCCTAATCTATTTTTATATTTGGCATATCAAAATTAAAGCAGAAAGTGGAAGACACTTTTGGGCTAAGTTAGATGCAAACACTCTTACTAAACGGTTAGTAGAGACATGCCCTATTTTATCTGCTGACATGGGTTTGGACACCTTGATGGAGGTCTATAGTCAATACAAGGTCTCTGCTCTGAAGGTGATACTTCCTAAGACGTGATTGCCCATGTAACAAACCATCTGCACATTTGAAATCCAAATCCAAAATCGATTTATAGTGCGCAACTTATCACCCCTTTGGGAATCCAGGTGCTGGAATTCGTGGCTGCGAGCTGGTTCAGTTATTCCTCACAGAGCCATATCTTCAGCCTCTTCCTGGATTCAGCAGTTTTTTTTTAGGTGATTGGGCAGGTAATTCTAGTTCTTGGCAGCGATGTGCGAGAAGGTGCGGCCTTCACTTCAGGTTCGTCGGATTCTCAGGATATGGGCGAGGTTGGTTGATCGGAGCTCTCTGGCGAGTTGGTGGAAAGAGAGTCTGTGGTTGATGAGGTTGGGTCCAATGTTGTGGAGGGATTTGAAGGTGATGGTGAGGAACTTCAACTTGCATCTCTTGTGTACAGGCAGCCAGTGTAGGTCCCTGAGATGGGGGTGATGTGGGTTCTTCTGGGTAAATCCTGGACAAGTCTTGCTGCTGCATTCTGGGTGGTCTGGAGTCTTCAAATGAGTTGTGTGGGGAGTCCCAGATGTAAGGCATTTCCATAGTCCAGTCTGCTGATGATGGTGGGCTGGGTTACTGCCTTTCTGGATTTGGTGGGGATCCATCTGAATATCTTGCAAAGCATATGGAGTTAGTAGAATCAGTATGAGGAAATGGCGTTTACTTGTCTTCTGAAGGTGCCTTTGTTGTCCATGAAGAAGCCCAGATTTTGGGCGTGTTCTGTCGGGGTTGCGGGATGTCCAAGAGCATCAGGCCACCATGAGTCATCCCAGGAGGAGGGAATTTTCCCAAAGATTATCACTTCTGTTTTTTCTGTGTTAAGCTTGAGGCAGTTGTCTCTCATTCAGTAGACTACATGGTTCATGACTATGCTGAAATTATCTCTGGGGGAGGTATGGTCTCTGGGTGGGGCATGTCCTTCAGTGAGGGAGAGGATGAGCTGTGTGTTATCGGCATAAGAGATGCTGTTGAGTCCGTAGGAGAGCACAATCTCTGCCAGTGGTGTCAGATAGATGTTGAACAGGATGGGGCTGAGGGAGATCCACATATGATGTCCTTGGGCTCTGAGGTAAAAGGAGGGAGGCAGACTTTCTGGGTGCATTCTGTGATGAAGGCTTTCAAATTAGTATGGTGATTCACATAGAAGGTCTAAGATTGATTAAAAAGCTTGAAAAGCTGTGGTGAATCAACTATGCTCCAGAGAACAAATTAGCACTTTATACCACCTTGAGAACTCATGAAAAGCTTATTGCTACTAATAGAGCAAATTTCTCTACCACTTCAAATTCATCCAGGAAGATGTTTGCCATCACACACTCATTAGCTAATCTGACCTGTATGTCACACACTATGTAACATTCTCCCTTTAGAATGGAAGAAAGCCTCAGTGGTGGTACTGTTAAAAAGTCCACAGCCAACCGCATCCTTCCCAGTAATTCGTAGCCTATTTCACTGCCTCTATTCCCAGTTAAGATCTTGGAAAAGCACATTAATTCAAATCTCTCCACCTATCGAGAAATGTATAATTTGCTGAATCTTGCCTATTGTGGCTTTTGTCCCACACACAGCACAGAAACCACATTTGGTCTCTCTCCTGGATGACCTCAGGAGGGCAGTTGACAAGGGCAACTATTGGATCTGTTGGATGCTTATGAAACTATCTGCCATGTAATGTTGATTTCCAGGTTGGCTGAAATTTACATTAAGGACACAGATTTAAAGTGGTGTGCATCATATCTTGATAAGAGAGCTCAAGTTGTTCATCTTCTGGAATCCCACTCTGAGTTCCATCGTATTAAACCAGATGTTCCTCATACTTGACACTGAGTCCTACTCTGTTTAATATCCACTTGAGGCCACTAGATCAGCTAATTCATAAACATGGTCTTGTCTGGATGAACTATGCAGACGACACCCATGTTGTCATCTCATTGGACTCTATGTCATATGCACCCTGTGAGAATTTCCATCCCTGTAAGCATAAAATCACAAACTGGTTAAAATCATATGATTTCAAATGAGGATAAAATTAAGGATCTATGCTATTCTATGAAAAAAGATTCATCGGCTTCTCCTGGTATATTTTTGGCCCTCTTAGTCTAAATTTCCATTAGCTGGTTTGTCTGCTGTCAGGAATGTAGGGTTCCTTTTTGAAAGCAATGTATCTCTGATGACCCAGGTATTTAGGATGGCTTCCATCTGTTTTTCACTTCTCAAAATGTCCTGCAGGATACTACTTTTTGCTGTTCACCGATGGGCAAGCTCCTTTCCTATGAAATAGCATGCCTTTACCTATTTGGCAAGATTCTAACCTTAGACAGTTCAGCTAGTTGCTTAAGACTTGGCTTTTCACCCTGTAAAAGCGTATGTAGATAAGGAATGTGACTGTTGCTTAGCGCCAGGGCATCTTTTAGGTAATCATGAGTTCTACAAATGTTTATGGTATAATAATAATAATAGTAAAGGGAGACAAAGCTATGCTATTTATGACTCAGTCATTACTCCTTCGCCACTGAATATAACTTAAAAGCCGGGGCAGATGATTTTGGCAGCCATACAGGAGACATAACATAACATTCTATACTGATAACAAGTGATTTACGGCCTTGTCTTGATGTAACTGAGAACCCCTAGGTGAAAAACATCCCCTTAATTCAATGCTACCCATCCATAATTCTATATGTTATATGTGATTGAGTAGGCCTCTATTGGACCCACCCTGTTGCATTTGCCCAGAGGACACTAGATATTGGTAGTCATGGCAGACACTGCATGATAATTCGCAAAGGAACAAAAGACTAGTGACCTCCAGACATGGGTGGTATGCAGACTCACAAGGTAAATAAGCTCAAATCTCTCTAGAAGTGATGAAGAGTAGTCCACAAGAATGCACCAAAGAAATTCATATAGCATGTGTTTATGAGGAGAGGCTATGAAGAATATTCTAACTACAGCCTTGCAGACATAAGACAATGTGCAGTAAACAGAGGAGAGAGCAGAGACTCATGAATGAAAATAAACACTAACAGGCAGCCAATATGGCTTACTAGGTCGACCTGAGAGTCTCAATGGAGCAGTTAACAATACACACTGAATTATGTATCCATCAAAAATGGTCCAAGGAATCTATTAAAAGTGAAGAATGGTGACCTAGGGGTACTCACAGAAACAATACAACTATATAAATTGTTCTTTGCGGTTTTCCCAGGGGTGATGCGCATGCAATCTGAAGAAAAACACTAATAACATGTAGCCGGGGACCTAGATCAGAGATCTCACAACAAGGATTATAGATAGAGTTACACAGACAACATTAACTGATCAAAGAGACTGTGGGACTCATAGGCAAATCAGACATTTATTCCACTATCACCTACAGATAAAAATGCCAGGCAATATTTAAACTTTACTTGTTTGAGTCCAACAAATAGTGACAGAAAAACATACCTCAGGCATGTACTGGTTATAGGCATCCAGGCTAAATTCAGGTTAGAGCCTACACAGGAGTGACACACGAGCAACATACTGGCCAACTCTACACTGGATGCACAGAACCAAGATAGTTGCTCAAAGGGGAACTCCTCAGATTAAAAGGGTTCTAGTGGGATAATGCGGTGGAAATAATATGATTAGTAGTTTACTTGAATTGGGGAAAACGTTTTCATAAAGATCTAAGTGGGTACAAGATGGAGGAACAGGGGATTGGGCTCAAGATCTAGGCCCTTTCCATGCCCCAATAGGCCTAACCATGCAAGATTATCTTAACCTCTCTTCCCTTTGCCTCGCCAACCCAGGCTGAATGACCAGGGAAGAGGAGTTAAGTAGAGAATAGGCCAGGCAGGAATGGTCAAGCAGCATTTTTGACAAGTCATAACTCAATGGCATTAAGGAATAATGATATAGGTAGAATGAAGAAACCACAGCTTTATGGGAAGGGGATAAAAGGGCTGGAAGGAGGATAAGCCCAGGAAGGGAAATACATAAGACATGAGTTAAACAAAATTGAAGAAAACCTACTTGAGTAGCAGAAAGAAGCAGCGCCCTCTTGCGCTCAGCGTTGTGCCATTCACACTAATTTCACAGTGCAGGCCAAATTCCAGGCTCTAAAAATCAGCATGAGCAGTGTGACTTATCGTTCTCTGTCGCTCATGGAAATCTGCAGAGTGCAGTGGAGTTTTTTCACCACTTTGCAGCATTCCCCACAGCAGAACTGCACGAACTCCGCCCAGGTTTAATTTTTGTACATACAGCACTCAAGTGCAGCAATACTACATAATACACACGTTAGACTTGTCAGCATTAGGGTGGTCTTCCCTCAAACTTTTTGCCCTCTGGCCTCCAATTTTTCTGGGTCTTTTCTTTTGTTGGCCTTAGGACTCTCCACATTTTACCACAACTAACCTATGCGTAGGCCAGTCTACACCAGTTCAGGGATCCTCCAGCCCTGCTCTGGCGCGAAACTGGACAAAGGAAAGGGGAGTGACCACTCCCCTGACCAGCACCTCCCAGGGGAGGTGCCCAGAGCTCCTCCAGTGTGTCCCAGACCTCTGCCACCTTGCATACAGAGGTGTTGGAGCACAATGGACAGCTCTGAATGGCCAGTGCCAGCAGGTGACGTCAGAGACCCATCCTGATAGGTGGTTACCATTCTCAGTAGCCAGCTCTCCTTTCTGGGCTATTTAGGGTCTCTCCTCTGGGCTATTCCTCAGATAACGAATGCAAGAGCTCACCTGAGTTCCTCTGCACTTCCCTCTTCGACTTCTGCCAAGGATCGACTGCTGACTGCTCCAGGACACCTGCAAAACCGCAACAAAGTAGCAAGACGCCTACCAACAACATTGTAGTGCCTCATCCTGCCGGCTTTCTCAACTGTTTCCTGGTGGTGCATGCTCTGTGGGATGTCTGCCTTCACCCTGCACTGGAAGCCAAGAAGAAATCTCCTGTGAGTCAATGGAATCTTCCGCCTGCTAACGCAGGCACCAAACTTCTGCATCACCGGTCCTCTGGGTCCCCTCTCATCCTGACGAGCGTGGTCCCTGGAACACAGGAGCTGGGTCCAAGTGTCTCCCATGGTCCAGTGGCCCTTCTGTCCAAATTTGGTGGAGGTAAGTCCTTGCCTTCCCACGCCAGACAGTAATCCTGTGTACTGCGTGATCTGCAGCTGCTTGGGCTTCTGTGCACTTTTCCAAGACTTCCTTTGTGCACAGCCTAGCCTGGGTCCCCAGCACTCCGTCCTGCATTGCCCAACTCACCGAGTTGGACTACAATGTCGTGGGACCCTCCTTTGTGACTCTGAGTCAACCGCTGTCCTCAGATCTTCTAAGTGCCTGTTCTGGTACTTCTGCAGGTGCTACCTGCTTCTGTGGGGGATCTCTGAGTTGCTGAGCACCCCCTCTGTCTTCTCCTCCAAGGGGCGACATCCTGGTCCTTCCTGGGCCCCAGCAGCACCCAAAATCCTCACCGCGAATCTTGCTGCTAGCAAGGCAGTATTTCTGCGTGGAAACACTCCTGCATCCTCCAGCATGCTGTGTGACATCTTCTGACCAAAGGAGAAGTTCCTGGCACCTTCCGTTGTTTCAGAATCTTCGGCTTCTTCCACCCGGAGGCAGCCCTTTTAACACCTTCCTCTAGGGTTTATTGGGCTCCTGCCCCCCTGGACACTTGCATGACTCTTGGACTTGGTCCCCTTCCTTTACAGGTCCTCAGGTCCAGGAATCCATTTTCAGTGTTTTACTGGTGGTTGTGGTTCTTGCAGAATCCCCTATCTCGACTATACTGTCTTTCTGGGGTAGTAGGGTAACTTTACTCCTACTTTTCAGGGTCTTGGGGTGGGGTATTTTGGACACCCTTACTGTTTTCTTATAGTCCCAGTGACCCTCTACAACCTACCATAGGCCTGGGGTCCATTTGTGATTCGCATTCCACTTTTGGAGTATATGGTTTGTGTTACCCCTAGGCCTATTTCTGCCTATTGCATCCTATTGTGATTCTACATTGTTTGCACGACTTTTCTTAATGTTACGTACCTGATTTTGGTTTGTGTACATATAATTTGTGTATATTACGTACCTGCTAAGTGAGGGTATCCTCTGAGATACATTTGGCATATTGTCACTAAAATAAAGTACCCTTATTTTTAGTAACTCTGAGTATTGTGTTTTCTTGTGATATAGTGCTATCTGATATAAGTGGTATAGTAGGAGCTTTGCATGTCTCCTAGTTCAGCCTAAGCTGCTCAGCTATAGCTACCTCTAACAGCCTAAGCTGCTAGAAACACCTCTATTCTACTAATAAGGAATAACTGGACCTGGCACAAGGTGTAAGTACCACAAGGTACCCACTATAAGCCAGGCCAGCCTCCTACAGGTGAGTTATGTGCTATACAAATACACATAACATAACAAAGAATAACCACTTCATTGATCTTAAAGTAACTTCTCAATTTAGCCCACTGCATACTAAAGAATCAGTGTTTGCTTTGCTCATGTGAACTGATTAATCATCATTTGTATGAAATGCTACAATGTGAGAAACTATAAGGAGGAACACCTAGACTTAATCATTGAGGAAAATATGTGTTTACCCCATTAGACAATGCCACTGTGTGAGGAAAACCATTCAGAGAGAATTCTCATGTAGCTATAGATGGCAGAGAATAATGGAAAGAACCCAATTAAAGATGCTAGAGACCCTGTTTTGCCCTTCTGCCTTTGTCTTTGTATTTTATGCCCATGGTGTATGGCTACTCCTTTGAAGATTGCAGACCACCTGCTTGCAGTCCCCTTGTTAAAAACCATGAACTGTTTTTGTACTAAATTGAAGGAAACTAACAACTGTGGCACATTTCCTACGTCACTAGATTATGCGGGTATCAAGTCATAATAACCTGCAGGACATTGATTTAAGCCTAATTCCCATCAGTGACAGCTACAGATGAAAGACGGACGTCTTGGCCCTACAGTCTCAGCACCCAGAAAGTAGCAAAGCTGGACAGCGATCGCCAGCGCATGGTATCGTACTTGCTCCATCAGACGGCGTTGGACATCACAAAACCAAAGTTTCAGTGTAAAAGAGCTCAAGAGAAGGATTCCTGTTGTTGATGGCAGAGCTGTTTTGAGGTTTCATTTCTCTACCTGTCATGTGCTGGTAACCTCTGACAGTGTGCAATCCCTTGAGCCCCTTGGCCTGAGTTTTGGCCACACACCCCCTTTTCTTTGCTCCAACGGAAGAAGGGCAGTGCACCGGAGATTTCAAGTTTGGAAAAAGGCACTATATTGCGGTGCCCATGAAAGAGCAGCTTGAGCGTCCTCTGACACTAAATAATGAGTGTTGGAGTCTGAAAGTGCTGCTGAGCTTGAGCTATTTCCCAATTAATGGTGCTTGGGTCTGCACGAGATGATTTGTGCCCTTGATCAATGAAGAGCACATTGTTTGTAGTGTCTGCCACAGAGGAGAGACACTGGTGCATTGCTTTAAGACATTGAGACTTTCGAGTGAGCTGTGGGTGTTTGCCAGGAGGACACTCCAACTAAGCAGTACTTTTCTCACGAAGAGGCCTGAATTGAGAGGCCCATGCAAAATAAAACAACAAAAGAAAATTTGATGGACAATAGAAGCCTGCCAGAGAGGCTTTTTGAACGGACTCTGGGCATAGTTGGTTTCACAAGAGGTTTCCGTGTGATTGTATAGACTAGGTGTTAGGAGACTGATTGTTTTGCTGGCATTGTTTTAAAGTACTATTCTGTTTAGTAAAATCAGAATAAAGTCCATTTTCTGTGGAAAGAGTACCCCCTTTTCACCTTAGAGCATTGATGAGAGTCACCACTGTTCCACCTGAACATACAAAAATTACTGAAATTCAGAGGAGCCCTAAAAATGTTACTAGATAATTTTAGGATTTGCTTTTTGATTAGGGTTGTGAAAAATTATTATTTCATTTGTAATAGTGGTCACTACTTTTTCCCGTTGTCTATATGTTCTTAATAACGTGTTTTCTAGTGTCTTTTAAACATGACGTTGTCATTTATGGGTGGGATTGTTTTTCTCTACTCAATTGACTTCTGCACCCACTTCCTAACCTATGTCTTTTCCTACTATTGTTTCTTTGCACTCTTTTCACCCTTTTCCTGAACATGAGCAGGTTAGAAGATCAGAATTCGTAAGCAATTCTTTTGTACAGCTTCTGCATCAACACTAGTTAGTAGTGAACATCACTAATTGTTGAGTGTGTGGTCTTATGCCCCATACTACTGATAAAGGTATCCCTTATCTGGTCCTGCCTTTCAGCCATAATGGTTCTGTATGGGCATATAGAACGGTGTTCATATAAGCGTATGAAGCCAACCCCCTACGTTCTGTGAAAGATAATCCTAAGAATAGTGCTCTAGCTAAGGGTATAGTAGATATGATTAGGGAAAATATTTTCTATGAGACTATCCCGAGAGATGAGACACTAGCATATATTGGATGGAAAATAACAGGATATGGAGTTACTCTGAGTGGGAACCAGCGAGCAAAGAGATCCTCCCCGATTTGGATTGTACCCCATCAGGGTCACCTATGTCTGCAAGGTAGTGGCAAGAATCCCAGAGCTCAGTTAGGGAAAAGTATCTGCACTGAAACATATGTTTTTGCATCTCAGACTTCTCCTTCGTTCTAAGCAGCTAAGGGTACCTATTTCATCTGCCATAATAGAGCCTATACATGGTTGCCTCCTGACTTCTCAGGCACATGTTTTGTTTCGTTCCTGTTACCTCCCACCTACACGGCCGCGGCAGATTACCATAAGACAAGGATTGTTCGAGGTGTCATAAGTAAAGAAGACACTACAGGACAAGAATTTGGAGATTTCGTAAAGTGTTTTCTGCTGTTTTGGGGCCCTATGGTTAACAGCAGGAACATAAGGCAATTGACAAAGGTGGTCGAATCCATGGTAGTTGAAACCGCGGTGCCCTTGGTAATTTGACTGCTGAGCTCCAGTGGGATCGCCTTATGACTCTTCAGAACAGGGTCGCATTAGACGTCATACTTGCAGACCGAGGTGGGGTATGTAAAGTGATCCAATCAAGTTGCTGTGTTTTCATCCCAGATAACGCTCCGACAGTCTACCAGGCCATTTCCAAACTGCATAAGATCTCCGAATCTATTCACGTGGATAAAGGAGATTGGTCATTGATGGGGTGGTTCTGGGAGCTGATATCCGCCTGGGGATGGAAGACTCTGATAGTCATTGGGATGATCTTAGCCATTCTTTTCCTGTCCTGTCTGTGTGTACAGTGTGCTCCTGCAATATGTGGCCTCTGTGCTACATCGTGTGTAAGGAAACCTGTATCAAGGGACGAGCTAAGTAATAGGATGATGCTACAGCAACATCTCAACGACTTTATGAATATAGACCTGGACTCAGATTAGCGTGAGTATAGGTTATTGCCTATGTAAGGGCAAAAGGAGGGTCTGTGGTACTGAAAATTCTGGACCCGTGTTATAAACATTGTCGTATCACAACGATTTTGGTATCAGCAGACCGGGAATGATCAGAATAGTATGCACAAGCATTGTATTCATATTCGGGTAACGAAATCACCCGAATATCAGTGTTTCCGTCCTGAACCCTCGTGTTCCATTTAAACGACAGCCATTTTGTGATTGCCCTCACATAGGCCAATGTCTAATGCTGAAAACGAGTCTGAAGGACACGTACATCTTTGCTGACTCCTCTGTGACCTGGGCAAGCTGACTCCACTGCCTGAAGCCAAACCTGTTCGGCCAGTTTCTTTCCCAGTGGCCGAATGAGATTAGTATCAAGGCACAACACATCATAAACCTTTCATCACACACAAACCATGCCTAATCTTACACACACCTGTCCCTGTTTCCTGCTTTATGGCTTGCTTTACGAGGAAGAGGTGCCCGGTTTTATTGGGGTCTGCTGATATCTGAACCCTCGTGGGTAAATAATTGGAGGCTGTCCTAGCTGAAGTGTGGGAACATCATCATGGCTCTGTTTTTGTCGTTTGTAGTGAAATATGTGAATGGTCAACTGTAATCCTGTTAAAACCCCAAAGACTACTCACATGTTGCCTCTCTAGCTTTTCTCATTTGTTTAGGAATGTGACTGGTACAGCCCCCTTGCATGCCTAGGGCATAATAAATGATATAAAAGGTCTGAGCTAAGACCATTTCGAGAGACTGCCTCTTTCAGTTGCTATAGGTCAGCTTCTGGGAGACGTAGTCTCACTCATTTGAGTTTAATAAAGATGTCTTTTCATATTTCAGCTTCTTTGCCAAGTTCTTTGTTATATTACCCTGAGAATGAAAATCTCTAGTACTTCAGGCTTTAAAAGAATGCAGGTAATGCTACTACCTATCCTGGCAGAGGACACACTATGACCTAGAGACCCCAGGAGAATACAATCCCAAAACTACCTTCACATGCACTACTGACTGAGTCTGTGCAAACCTACGAGTACAAGTCATCAAAAAACCAGTAGGGCATCCCAGAAAGATGTGGAACATATGAGAGTGATCACATTCCAGGGTACCTAGCCTGAAACTACACTGCAGCGGCCAACATGTGCCAGCAAACCCTACACCAGTAACTCTGAAAGCTTAAATAATATTTTACACCTGCTGCATCACAAACAAAAGGACTTCACTCCTGAAGCAAAAAAGCAACTACATGGGAATGCTTCTGTGCAATTGAAAGGTAAGGGATGCACACATAACTATTTGCAAGTGTAGCAAACCTCCAGCCAGCAACATTTACTTCTCTGCCCACATGCTACCAGTAGAACACTGTCTCACAGGACCACCCTCAACATGCAGTGCTATCAAGCTGTTATCCAACTGCTACTTACCAACTAGACCAACAGAACATGACAGGTGCACATGTATTTCACACAGGATACCATTCAGGACATTGGTCTTCAGAGGGCTGCACATAGATGTGGATTAGACTGGTGGTAGCTGACACCTTGTTCATGGTCACCTTAGACAAAACGTTCATGCATGAGAGCAAATCACAGCTGATCCACCATTTACAGTCAATGTAAATTACCCGAATGGAAAACTTTACTGTACGTGTTAGGCTGGTTGTCCTGTGACCAGGAAACATGGTCCCACTGTTGTGAGTTCCTTTTAGTGCCTAGATTGGACACCTTTATTTTAGCTCTAGTCCCGTAGCCTGTGCCCTCTTATATACAAATACATTTTAACTGTTTACCCATTTTGTTTATATTTTTGCATAGCTTGCTTTCTAGCTTTTTTGTTTTTATATTTTAATCAGCTGTCTTTCTTACAAGGGACAGCTATTCATGTTTTACATTTATCTATCCTTTGCATGCATTTCATTCAGTGCCCTGCTCAAGGCTGTCATGTTTATACACAATGGTTTATCCAGTATTGTCACTCGAAGAGTGCCGGAGTCAAACCTCAACCCTAGACATGTCAGCACATCAGGCTTGTTCTTAGAACACAGCATATTTTTTTATATAAACACTGCATAGGCCAAAAGAGGGTTGAAGGCATTCGAACCATGGTCGTTTAGGAGTGTTCACCTTTTTGTTGACAGGTTCGCTGATCCTGGCCTTGTCTTTCCAGCCAACCAAGAGGATTGCCAGAAGACAACAGGCAGACCCTTGCCCACCTTCCAAGTTTGGTGTCGGGACTCCATCTATAGACAGGGACAGGCAGAAGGGCTAACACCACTATGCTCTCAAGTTTAGACATTCGGGTATAGGTAGGAATCACTAGACCTCACAATTAGATCAGGATGGTGGGACTGTTCATATGTTTTACTCTAATGGACACAATCATCACTGTATTATGTTTCATCTGCTTAATAATCGCAGTTCATGCTTTTTACCATCAGATTCAATTGTTTCAATAAATATTGAAACTTACTCTGCATCTCTTTGTCTGCCTTATTATGTGTGAGACTTTGTGCAACTGAGAGAAAAGGGTATGATCTTTTCCACCACAACTTCCCTGAGAAGTCATAGGCCCTCATTACAACCCTGGCAGTAAATACCACTTACCGCAGCGCAGAAGACCGCCAACATACCGCTGTGGCCACGGAATTCTGCTACATGTATTACGACCCACAGCTCAGAATCCTCCACAATACTGTTAGGGTTTGTGCACAGCAAAGAGCATGTCCCCTCTCACTGCACTAGTGGGTTCTGTAATAGCTCCCTTTTAAACTTACTATTGAAAGCCTTTCTTGTTATCTCACCTCCCCCCCTCCTAGGCTTCTGTGTATGTTGTTTAATGTGCTGTTTTGTTTACACATTGGGCCTTGCTTTTACCAAGGCTTCTTTAAAACACTCCTCCCTAGGCCATGTGTTAATTCAACTCACTTGTATAATAACTGAAACTCTGCACACCTTTCAAGAACATGTGCAGCATGTGAGGACCACACCCAGCTCTTCAAACCACACCCAGCTCTGCACACCTTTCAAGAACATGTGCAGCATGTGAGGACCACACCCAGCCCTTCAAACCACACCCAGCTCTTCGAACCACACCCAGCCCTGTCTATAAAAGGCAGCCCCCGAGCCTCACCCAGTGCTTGTGCTCGTCTACCTCCCGCTTACCTGAGACCAGATCCCTCGGCGCTGGCACTCCTGCTCTCTACAGACTTTCATTGGCTTCAATGGGTGCAGCTGCTGGCTCTTCCTTCCTCCAGTTTCCGGTTCCTCCTTGCCTCAGCCTCTCTCCTACAAGCAACCTGCAAAAGAGAAAGAAGACAAGGTTAGACTGATCAGTATCTCTTGCCAGCAACAAGTAAGTGCAAAACCTTTTATTACCTGAAAGAACTTTGACAACAATTTCTGGATTCGTGTATAGACAATTTGAAACAAGACACCTTCCACGAACATTGTGATTCAAACTCTTTGTTACAACAATACTTTGCGGAACTTTGTGAAGCAAACATTTTTTTTTTTATGGAACTTTTAAGAATTGAACAGTGGAAACCATTAACAGCAAGACAAACAGTAAATCAAGGACTTGCACAAATTACATGCTGTATTTTGATGTAAAAGTACAGTATTTGTTATATAATAGATTCTGGAAATATGGGAAAAGTGAGTCTGCTATTGGGAGTTTAGGCTTTAGTTATATTAAGATGAATGTTAGATATTGGTAATTCTGATAACAGTATTTGTTTAATGTTTTAGAAGCTTTACAGCAATAGAAAGCACATCCCAGAGTAGTAACACATTCCAAACCTGGAAACTAGAGACCAGGATCCAAGAGGAACTTTTAGAAGAGAATTTCTAATAAATAAAGGGATAGTCAGGAACCCATTTAGGAATAGGTTGTACTTATCTGTTCTTTGTTTATGTTTCATTAGGCACCAGTTTCTACAGAAGTCAGAAAGGGCCGCAGATTTGTGCAGCACTTCAACAGTGGAAACGCAAGAACGGTGTTGTCTCTCTTTTTTATTTTATCCACTTGCCCCCTTCCCTTCAGCTTCTGTTCTTAGTGCACTGTTTTAAAAACTAGTGTGCTGGAACAAGCAGTTTCAGGGTGGGGTCGGATTGTCTTCAACCTCCATCAGAACTGAACAAGGACTCAGGTGAGCTGGGCTTTGACAGAAGCACAAGCCTTAAAAAAAAAATATATATATCTATATTTCAGTTCTGGTGGACGATGAATACCGGGGAAGTAATAGAGGGCATTGACGTCACGGATATGGTGCAGGCCCCAAATGAGGACTTGGCTCATAATGAATCAGTGTCTGGCATCTTGCAACATATGCAAGAGGAAATAGAGAGATTAAAGATGGAGAATACCTCTTTAAAACAGGATTTAAGCAGGTATAAATTTAGGGGATCTCAGTGGAACACAGCTTTTACGCCTTTGTTTAAACCCTCCTCAGAGACAGGGGCACCATCAAAACATACAACTTTGCCTCCCCCAGTTGAGGTTACTGTTAATGTTCCTAATGCTGTGCCCTTAGCAGCACCTGAACGTTTTCATGGAGATAGTAACAAATTCCATGTTTTTATCAATCAATGTCAATTACACTTCGTTTGTAAGCCACAACAATTCCCTACTGATGCTACGAAAGTGGCATTCGTCTTGTCTTATTTGGGTGGCACAGCAGCCAATTGGTCAATTCCTTTTGTGGAGATAGATGATCCCATCCTCCATAATTGGAATCAATTTAAACGTACCATGACCAGCCTTTTTGAAAAACACACTTTCATGCAGGCAAGTGATAATGAGCTTTTAAATCTTAAACAAGGTAACAAGGATTTATTGACCTATCTTACTAGTTTTAATCGTTTACTCACCGAGACACAGTGGCCAGAAGAAAAGCGTGTCTCCCTTTTTTATAAATGTTTGAGAGACGAGTTAAAAGACGCGCTGGCTCATATCGTTGATTTGCCAGAAGACTATTCGGACTTTGTAGATTTAGTTGTGAAATTAGAACATAGACTAGGAGAAAGAAAGGCAGATAAATACAAACTGGAATCACGGTTAACTTTTATTAGACACGAGAAGAAAGACCCAGATAATAAACTCCCTGAACCTGAGCCTATGCAAATAGGGACACTCAGAGGTCCACTCACATCAGAGGAAAAAGAAAGAAGGAGAAAACTTCAATTATGTTTATATTGTGGCAGGCCGGGTCACTTTGCCAGAGAATGTCCAGTAAAGACTAAAACTCCACGAAAGGGTGCTGTTTCCTCCACCTCCTCAACTGAATCGGGAAACGATTAAGCTTGACAAGGGGAGAGGTTACTTGTTCGAGAAAACATCTTATTAAAATCTCTAATGCTGCAGCCTTCATGGTACCGCACATACCTAGACATTTCATAATTCAGGTAGTTTTAATTGTTACTACCCAAGTGAGGCATTCTCTCCCTGTCCTACTGGACTCAGGCGCGACAGGAAATTTTGTGGATAATAAGTTAGCTGAAAACTTAGGACTTCCTATGTGCCTAAAGCCTTGTCCAGAAGCAGTATGTGCAGTGGATGGGTCTGAATTGACCTCTGGATTAATCACAAAACAAACAAGTCCACTTGTTATGTTCTGTCAGAACGGGCACACAGAGGTGATTAGCTTTGATCTGATAGATACTCCTAATTTTGGTTTGATTCTCGGGGTACCCTGGTTAACAACTCATAACCCAAAAATTGATTGGGTGAATAGAACTGTTACTTTGGATTCCTCTTTCTGTAGAACCAATTGCTATCAAGAAGCAGGTACAGAACAGAGCACAGTATTACACTGTGCTTGTCTTACACAAGATGAACCAAGTCTCCCTCCTGAATATTCTGACTTTAAAGACGTCTTTGATCCAGTAAAGGCTAGTGTGCTGCCCCCACATCGGTCTTATGACTGTCGTATAGATCTTATCCCAGGGGCCCCTTTACCTAATAACAGAGTATATGCTTTGACTGACGAAGAAACCAAATACTTAAGAACCTACCTAGATGACCTACTACAGTCTGGGTTCATCCGTCATTCCACATCTCCGGTGTCATCTCCACTCTTTTTTATCCCGAAGCCGGATAAATCCCTGCGCGCGTGTATCGATTATAGAGGACTAAATAAGGCTACAATAAAGAATAAATATCCTCTTCCTCTAATACCTGTGTTGTTGGATCAATTAAGACATTCTACTGTATACACTAAACTAGATCTGCGGGGAGCTTACCACCTGGTCCGAGTAAAAGAGGGGGATGAGTGGAAGACAGCTTTCAAGACAAAGTTTGGTTTATTTGAGTACACAGTAATGCCCTTTGGGTTATGTAATGCCCCTGCGGCCTTTCAGTTCTTTATAAATGAGGTCCTACACGAATTCCTGGACGTTTGTGTCATAGTATACATAGACGACATCCTCATTTACTCTAAGAACTCAGAAGAACATACCCAACATGTTCGTGCAGTATTATCAAAGTTAAAAGAAAATCATCTTTTTGCTAAGTTAGAAAAGTGTACTTTTAATGTCAGCAAGGTGGACTTTTTAGGATACTGCCTGTCACCTCAAGGAATAACTATGGATGTAAAGAAAATCAGTGCTATTGCTGATTGGTCAGAACCATCCTCTGTAAAAGATATTCAGAAATTTCTGGGTTTCGCCAATTTTTATAGGAGGTTTATTGCACATTTTGCAGACATTGCGGCCCCAATAACTACCTTGTTGCGGAAAGGGCAACGATTTCTTTGGACTGATGAGGCGGCACACGCCTTTCAACTCCTAAAACAAAAATTCACTTCAGCCCCAATTCTGAAACATCCTGATCCTGACTTGCCCTTTTTTGTTGAAGCGGATGCTTCACAAGTAGCTTTAGGAGGAGTTCTCTCTCAACGAGATGCAGTAGATGGCCAGTTACATCCTATAGCCTTCTATTCCAAAAAGTTATTACCAGCTGAACAAAATTACACTGTGGCTGAAAGGGAACTACTAGCTATCAAAGTAGCCTTTTCAGAATGGAGGCACCATTTAATGGGAGCCAAGTACCCAGTTACAATCTTTTCTGACCATAGGAACCTACAGTTTTTTGGATCACTTAAAGCACTAACACCACGTCAGATGCACTGGTTAATTTGTTTTAGCACATTTGACTTTGTAATAACCTATAGACCAGGTGCACAACAAATTCAATCTGATGTGTTATCTAGATACGGACATACCTCAGACATGAAACAAGATAAAATAGGAGAACCCATTATTCCTCCCCAAAAGTTTTTGGCACCAGTACAACAGAAGGATTTCATCACAGATCTATATAATGCACACATGAAAATAGCATCTCAGGATTGGTTAAAGGATTCCCATAACACAATACAACGAGGTTTATTGTATCACGACAACATGCTGTTAGTGCCCACCTCTGAATTACAAACACAGGTGATAATGTGGCATCACGCCTCACCGTTGGCAGGTCATCCTGGTTGGGTAAAAACCCTGGAAAATGTGCAAAAACATTTTTGGTGGGACACTATAAGAAAGGACATTAAGCAATTTGTCACTACCTGTCCAATTTGTGCAAGACATAAATCTTCTCATAAGGCCCCTGACGGCTTGTTAATACCAATGCCAACACCCAAACAACCTTGGCACACTGTGAGCGTAGACTTTATTGTAGGTTTACCACCTGTAAAATCTTTCACAACAGTGTTGGTTATAGTGGATTTTTTATCTAAAATGGCACATTTTGTACCATTACGGAAATTACCCACGGCTGCAGAATTTGCCAATATTTTTATAAGGGAAATTGTGCGTTTACATGGTTTGCCAAGCAAAGTGGTGTCAGACCGAGGGAGCCAGTTCAACTCTAGATTTTGGAAAAAATTATGTGAAAAACTGAAAATAAATGTGGCATTATCCACTGCTTTCCACCCAGAGACAGATGGACAGACTGAACGACTGAACCAAACCTTACTTGAAACGCTACGTTGTTTATTGAGTGATTATTCTAGTGAATGGTTGGAAGCTCTCCCTGTAGCGGAGTTTGTTTATAATAATACTGAGCATTCAGCTCTACTTTGCTCACCATTCTATTTCTTGCAGGGGTATCATCCAAGAGCTATACCCATTTTGTTAGAAGATTCCCTGTTACCTACAGTAACGGATAGACTAACGAGGTTAGGTGACATACAAGACAAAGCCAGGAAACATTTATTAAAGTACAAGGAAAGCATGAAAAGACAAGCAGACAAACACAGATCTGAGGCCCCAATGTATAAAATTGGTGACGAGGTATGGCTCTCCACAAAGAACCTAAACATAGAGGGATCCCGAAAGCTGCAACCACGTTTCATTGGACCCTTTAGTATAACTGCCATAGTAAACCCGGTAACAGTAAAATTAGATTTACCAAAAGACTATCCAGTACATACTACATTCCATGTGTCCTTGCTTAAGCCGTACAACCCAAAAACCCGACCTGAACCACCACCTCCACCCATACCAATTAAGGGAAATCTAGAATATGAAGTGAAAAGCATAAAAGACTCAAAAAGAATTAGTGGACGTCTGTTTTATTTAGGAGAATGGAAAGGATATGATGAATCTGAGAATTCATGGGAACCAGCATCATATGTACATGCCCCACAGCTGATTAGACGGTTTTATTTAAAAAATCCAGGAAAACTCCGTCCTGTAGGAGGGCCTTTGATGGGGGCAACTGTTAGGGTTTGTGCACAGCAAAGAGCATGTCCCCTCTCACTGCACTAGTGGGTTCTGTAATAGCTCCCTTTTAAACTTACTATTGAAAGCCTTTCTTGTTATCTCACCTCCTCCCCCCCCCCTAGGCTTCTGTGTATGTTGTTTAATGTGCTGTTTTGTTTACACATTGGGCCTTGCTTTTACCAAGGCTTCTTTAAAACACTCCTCCCTAGGCCATGTGTTAATTCAACTCACTTGTATAATAACTGAAACTCTGCACACCTTTCAAGAACATGTGCAGCATGTGAGGACCACACCCAGCTCTTCAAACCACACCCAGCTCTGCACACCTTTCAAGAACATGTGCAGCATGTGAGGACCACACCCAGCCCTTCAAACCACACCCAGCTCTTCGAACCACACCCAGCCCTGTCTATAAAAGGCAGCCCTCGAGCCTCACCCAGTGCTTGTGCTCGTCTACCTCCTGCTTACCTGAGACCAGATCCCTCGGCGCTGGCACTCCTGCTCTCTACAGACTTTCATTGGCTTCAATGGGTGCAGCTGCTGGCTCTTCCTTCCTCCGGTTTCCGGTTCCTCCTTGCCTCAGCCTCTCTCCTACAAGCAACCTGCAAAAGAGAAAGAAGACAAGGTTAGACTGATCAGTATCTCTTGCCAGCAACAAGTAAGTGCAAAACCTTTTATTACCTGAAAGAACTTTGACAACAATTTCTGGATTCGTGTATAGACAATTTGAAACAAGACACCTTCCACGAACATTGTGATTCAAACTCTTTGTTACAAGAATACTTTGCGGAACTTTGTGAAGCAAACATTTTTTTTTTTATGGAACTTTTAAGAATTGAACAGTAGAAACCATTAACAGCAAGACAAACAGTAAATCAAGGACTTGCACAAATTACATGCTGTATTTTGATGTAAAAGTACAGTATTTGTTTTATAATAGATTCTGGAAATATGGGAAAAGTGAGTCTGCTATTGGGAGTTTAGGCTTTAGTTATATTAAGATGAAAGTTAGATATTGGTAATTCTGATAACAGTATTTGTTTAATGTTTTAGAAGCTTTACAGCAATAGAAAGCACATCCCAGAGTAGTAACACATTCCAAACCTGGAAACTAGAGACCAGGATCCAAGAGGTACTTTTAGAAGAGAATTTCTAATAAATAAAGGGATAGTCAGGAACCCATTTAGGAATAGGTTGTACTTATCTGTTCTTTGTTTATGTTTCATTAGGCACCAGTTTCTACAGAAGTCAGAAAGGGACGCAGATTTGTGCAGCACTTCAACAGTGGAAACGCAAGAACGGTGTTGTCTCTCTTTTTTATTTTATCCACTTCCCCCCTTCCCTTGAGCTTCGGTTCTTAGTGCACTGTTTTAAAAACTAGTGTGCTGGAACAAGCAGTTTCAGGGTGGGGTCGGATTGTCTTCAACCTCCATCAGAACTGAACAAGGACTCAGGTGAGCTGGGCTTTAACAAATACAGACACCCACACAAGTCTGCCACACCAAAGATCAGTGATGTACTGGCGATAACAAAACCCACACCGTCACGCCAACAAGAAGACGCCCACACTATCATGACCCACGAATCAACACGGCGATCTTTAAACCGGAGTAATACATTGGCGGTACACACCGCTGCACTCAAAATACACACACATATACAAAGCACAACCACATTGGACAAATCGAAATACACACACCTGATACACATACACACACCACACCCACACACCCAATCCAATATAAAGCACACACCCACATCACCCACAAACCCTTACTACCAGAAATTTGAAAGCAGGCCAGAGAGAGACACTACCTAAAACAACACCAGCATCCACAGATGCATAACACCATCACTTACACAACATCCACGCACCTCAAACAACACACAGGTGAAGCAGACATCCATTGCAAGGAAGATGGAGCTATGGCGCAGAATTGTAGACAGGGTCAACGCAGTGGGACAGCATCCAAGAACCAGGGATGACATCAGGAAGACGTGGAACGTCCTACGGGGGAAGGTGCATTCCGTGGTCTCCAGGCACCAGATTGCTGTACAGAGGACGGGCGGTGGACCCCCACATCTAACAACATGGGAGGAGCAAGTCCTGGCAATACTGCATCCTGAGGGCCTCGCAGGAGTAGCAGGAGGACTGGCCTCTGGTAAGGGAAATCTTTACTACTTTATCCCCCACCCTACCTGCATGCCATCACATACCCCACCCTTACCCTCACACCCATCACCCCAACAACCCACAGATACCCCACCAACACAACCCACACATCCCAAAAAGAAGCACTGCATGTAACACCAATGCATGGACACCCATCACCAAAGCATGTCCACTACAGATACCCACACAGACCCCAAACCAACTATCACACAAGGACCAAGCCAAGAATGCAAGCACGGGAGTACAGGGTCACTCACCCATTGCACACGATGGCACACACACATGCAATAATCATGCCTTTACACCCCTACAGGACCCCCTACCCAATGTCACCAGACAGGAGGTGCCAGACATATCCAGTACCCCCACAGAAGAGACCCACAGTGATGACAGCAGCTCTGCACAACTGGATCAAGATGACCAGCCCGGCCCATCAGGGACCTCAGGACAGTCGGTTCCCCTGACACTTTCACAAGCCACCACAGAGCCTCCCTGCTCAGGAAACACCACCACAGCACCCACCCAGCAGGCCCATCCCTCTGTCCCCAGGACATGTCAATCAGCAGCGTGTCCACCACTATAGGGAACCCAGGCAACCCCACTAACACAGGACGATCAGGGACCTGGGGGCAGTGGGCACACGGTTCAGGGGACAGAGGCACAGGACAACAGGGAAGCTGGGAGGACTGATGTGCGACAGGGGGAGGACAGGCCCAGGGAACCCACTCTCCATGAGGCACTCTCCAACATCATGGGAGCTTCCCATAATTCCCGGGAGACAATGGCAACGGTACAGGGCAAGTTTCAGGAGACCCAGTGGCTGCAGGAGGAACACTACCTTGAGATCAGGGAGGACTTGAAGTCCATTAACAATAGCCTGGTCACCATTGCAGGGGTGCTGCAAGACCTTGTCAACACCAGGAGGGACACAGTGGCACAACAAGGGGCCCCTGACACTAGCCTGGACGATGAACAGCTCTCCACCTCCGCCAGCCCTAATGGACAGGAGCCACTGCCACAGGAACACGACACCAGCACCCCACCACCTGCAAGCGGTCCCTGAGATCCAGGAACAAGACAGAGAACATTGCCAAGACCCCCCCCAGGAAATGAGACCCCCCTGAATGTCACCCTTCTGTCCCACTTTGTCACAATGTCCATCCTTCAACTGCCATTGCTCCACTTCCTATGCCTCGTTGGACAATGCACCTGTGAAACAAATAGACTGAACTCTGCCATGGACATTCCTCCGCCATCCCCCCAGCCCATTTTACAACCCCCTCCACTTATTAGCACAGAAATAAACACACTTCAATCACAAAATGATCTGGAGTCAGTCTTTGCTTTCAAAAATGTGTAATTGCAATAACCATGGAATTTAGCAATGTCTATTTACTTGTGCACATACCGATGTAACACAGCTGTAGGCCTGGAGGAAATAAAGCAGAGGGCACAAAGTGGGACCCACATCTGTGAAATGGAAAGTCAACGAGACAAGTAAAGGTCCATACACTGAGTGAAAATGACAGACTTATGCTAGCTCCAAAAATTGTATGAGATGTGGGAGGCAGTGACATCTTCTTACCTGTGTCTCACTGGAAGTATTGCATGATTATGTTGTTTCTGTTGTCAATATCCTCTTCTTCTGCCTCCTCTTCTTCACTGTCCACAGGCTCCACAGCTACCACAAGACCACCAGCTGGCCCATCCTCTTGCAGAAAAGGCACCAAGCGTTGCAAAGCCAGGTTGTGCAGCATACAGCAGGCCACGATTTTCTGGCACACCTTCTTGTAATATGGAGGCACCGGAATCTGGCCTTCAGGAGGCCGAAGGTGCGTTCGATCACCCTCCTAGTTCGCTCATGTGCCTCATTGTAGCCTTCCTCTGCCCTTGTCCTGGGATTCCTCACTGGGGTCAGTAGCCATGACAGGTTGGGGTAACCAGAGTCACCTGCAAATATCGAGGGACAACTGTTAGACATACACTAACCCTTGGGGACAACCCCATACCCAGATACCTATTCACAAGGTATTGGGACCTTGGCCTCACCTATTAGCCACTCACGGTGCCTCTGGAGTTGCCCCATCACATAAGGGATGCTGCTATTCCTCAAAATGTAAGCGTCATGTACTGAGCCTCGAAACCTGGCATTCACATGGGAGATGTACTGGTCTGCCAAACACACCATCTGCACATTCATCGAATGGTAGCTTTTTCTATTTCTGTACACCTGTTCACTCCTGAGGGGGGTACTAATGCCAGATGTGTCCCATCAATGGCACCATTGATGTTGGGGATATGTCCCAGGGCATGGAAGTCACCTTTCACTGTGGGCAAATCCTCCACCTGAGGGAACACGATGTAGCTGCGCATGTGTTTCAGCATGGCAGACAATACTCTGGACAACAGGTTAGAGAACATTGGCTGGGACACCCCTGATGCAATGGCCACTGTTGTTTGAAAGGAACCACTTGCCGGAAATGGAGTACTGACAGGACCTGCACTAGAGGGGGTATCCCTGTGGGATGGCGGATAGCTGACATCAGGTCTGGCTCCAACAGGGCACACAGTTCCTGGATTGTTGCACGATCAAGTCTGTATGTGACTATTATGTGTCTCTCTTCCATTGTCGACAGGTCCACCAGCGGTCTGTACACCGGAGGATGCCGCCATCTCATCACCTGCCCCAGCAGACGTGCCCTATGGAGGAGAACAGTGAGCAGAGAGTCAGCCCGCACTGAGGTATCCCAAAATGTAATTTGCACACATTTAGTAATCTGCAATGTGCCTGTAACTGTGTGTATTCCAGGCCTATATAGGTGTGCAACAGTTATTGTTAATGCCATGTGGCCCCCTGAAATGGCGGCTGCCAGACCTGTAAGTTGGGACAAGGGGATATGAGGTAACTGCGCTGGCGTTGTACACCGTCTCGATCGAAGACCGCTGCACAATTCTGCATTAGTTAACATTGGGCCCTATCTGTCCGAGGAGCCAATGACGGTGTACGCCAACAGTGACAATATGTCCCACCGCAGACGTGACTGCCATTTTCTATCCGTTTACTCACTTGATACCTGACCTTCAACAGGAGAGGACCTACACTGCAAGTGCTGCTGTGACCTGTGTCTGGAAGCGACGATGGCTCATGTGTCTGGGGAAAGGGGCCCTGCCTTCACTTCGGAGGAGTTGGAGAAACTAGTGGATGGGGTCCTCCCCCAGTACACACAACTGTACGGTCCTCCAGACAAAGAGGTGAGTACTCTGTGAGCATGCTGAATGGGCAATGCCTGTTTGGAGCGGTGTGGCTGGAAGAGACATGGGGGGCTGAGGCCTACATGTGCGGATGGGGAGTTTGTGTGCATCCTGGCATTGGTGGGAACTGGTGGGCAATGAGTATGACAGTCTGGATGGGGGAGTAATATCCTTTCCCCCGTACCATTCCTCTAGGTCAGCGCCCACCAGAAGAAGGCTATTTGGCATGCCATTGCCAAGGACGTCTGGACCCTGGGGGTCTACCACAGACGGAGCACCCACTGCCGTAAAAGATGGAAGGACCTGCACCGTTGGAGCAAGAAGACGGCGGAGGCCCAGCGGAGGATGGCCTCCCAACGTAGGAGGGGTGCCTGTCGCACCATGACCCCCCTGATGTTCCGGATCCTGGCGGTGGCCTATTCGGAGTTGGATGGGCGCTTGAGGGCATCACAGCAGCCACAAGGGGGTGAGTACACTCTCATTCAGCTGACTTTGCGCACATTACAAGGTGTCTGGGCGGGGGAGGTGGTCAGTGGGTTCCCCTAGGCCAGGGCGATCTTGGTAGGCAAGGTCCCTTGTGAGGCAGGCGATGTGGCACCCCAACCCCACTAGTGGTTAGAGCCATCTACACGTAGTCAGGCTCCTGTGACTTCCAGGTGTGCAGCAATTGGGCTTAGGCCTCGTACCCCATGGGCATGTGATAAATCTAGGAACTATAAGAGCATGGCGTTTTGCAGAGGGCTGCTCACTGTCTATTATGTCCGCCAATGGTAGTGGTGTTGGATGCACTGAACATGTCTTTCTTCTGTCTTTCCACATCCTTTTTGTGGTCTCCCTGTTCTTGTGTGTAATAGCATCATCAGGCGGAGGAGCATTGGCACCGGAGCAGGAGGGAGCTGCATCCCACTTGGCCCTGGAGGGTGAAGCAATGGAGTCTGAAGGCACCAGTGGGACAGAGGGCGAGGGGAGCTCCACGGCGGGGACCGGAGCAGAGACCAGCGACAGCGACTCCTCCTCTGATGGGAGCTCCCTTTCGGTGGCGGGCCCCTCTGTGCCCACCGCATCAACAGGTACAGCCGCCATACCCCCTACCAGCACCGCCCTCCCAGCAGCCCCTCAGCGTCTGTCCTGTGCCCGCTCACCCAGGAGGGTGGGCATATCCTTCACCCCAGGCACCTCAGGCTCTGCCCCAGTCAGCCCTGCTGCCCTCAGTGAGGAGGCTGTTGACCTCCTGAGATCCCTCACTGTTGGGCAGTCTACCATTCTGAATGCCATCCAGGGTGTTGAGAAGCATTTGCAACAAACAAATGCATACCTGGAGGGCATTCATTCTGGCCAGGCAGCCCAACAGAGAGTATTTCAGGCTCTGTCCTCAGCACTGATGGCAGCCATTGTCCCTGTGTCCAGAGTCCCCCCCTCCAACCTCCTCCACCCAGACCCAATCCCCTGTACCTAAGCCTATCCCAAGCACACCACCTTACCAGCATGCACACACATCAACACACAAGAGTGGCTCAGGCAAACACAAGCACCACACATCCCACAGGCACTCACACAAGCACCATACCCATGCACACATACCAACATCCACTGCCTCCACTGTGTCCCCCTCCTCCCTCCCAGTCTCGTCTCCACTCACACCTGCATGCACTACATCCTCAGCCACTACCTCCATCACCAGCACTCCCATCGCCACACACCGTTTATGTGCTCTCACCACCCCACTACCATTCACACATCCCCAGTGTCCTCTACCAGTGTGTCTGTGAGCCCTCCTCCCAAAGTACACAAACGCAGGCACACACCCACCCAACAGCCATCCACCTCACAACAGCCTCCAGCCCATGCACCTTCACCCAACTTCAGCAGACGTACACCTCCTACAACCACTACCTCTTCCTCCACTCCCAAACCCTCTCCATTTATCCATCCCAGTGTGTCTAAAAAACTTTTCATGGCAAACCTTGACCTCTTCCCGTCACCTCCCCCCCGTCCTTCCCCTAGGGTCAGGCTTTCCAGGTCCCAGCCCAGCACCTCAGCCACCACATCCCAAGGCACAGTGGTGCCAGCAACTGCGGGGTCATGGAGTGCGCCAACCACCAGGGCTGCCAGTGTGCCACGTAGCGAGGGCAAGGACATTCCGCCACCTGCCAAGGTTAAAAAGGTGCCCACATCCCAGAGGGAGAAGCTGAAAACACCAGCCACAAAGTGGTCAGCGAAAACGAAAGGGGATAGTGGCAAGACAACTGCACCACCATCAAAGGTGGGGAAGGGTGAAAAACAGAAGGGCAGGTCAGGAGAGGGCATGTTGGCACATACTGAGGGACCAGTGTCACACCTTATGTTCACGTCCATGCCAACCTGTACAGCGGCGAACACCGCCACCTGCACCGCCACCTGCACCGCCTCCGGAACGTCTACAGCCGCTGCAACAGTCCCCAGCCTCTTCCCCGGTGGGCAGCCGTCCGAGGCTGCAGGAGACATCATGCTTTTTCCCTCAGCAGTTGCTGACACATGCCCCGCCGCCATAGACCCTGCCGCCTGCACCGCCGCCACATACCCCACAGCCAGCACCGCTGCCATAGGCCCCGCCACCAGCACCGCCGCCACAGACCGAGCAGCCAGCACTGCTGCCACAGACCCCGCAGCCAGCACCGCCGCCACAGACCCCGCAGCCAGCACCGCCGCCACAGACCACACCACCAGCACTGCCACGAAAGACACCGCTACAACGACAGACACCGCCGCAAGCACCGGCAGTGGCCCCGCTTCGTCCTCAGACAGTGGCATCACTGCTGACATGCATACCATCCCCAGTGGTCAGTTGTCCGAGGCTCGTGGTGAGTTCCAGGACCCTGGGCGGCTTCCATGAAGCATTACTGTCATCACTGTTGTAAACCTGCAGGAGGAATGCAAAGCCGCAGCAGTGTGGGGTATGTCACTGCCTCCATGGCGTATCATGCTACTTGTACCTCAGCAATCTCATGGCACACACACCCAGGTGAGGGAATTGTACTGGCCACACTGCACGTGGAGCACTCTGGGCACCAGACCCCCTCCAGAACCAGTGGAGATTGACATCCACTACCTCAGTCCTTGGTAGGATGAAGCACTCTGGGCACCAGGCCCCCTCCAGAACCAGTGGAGATTGACATCCACTACCTTAGTCCTTGGCAGGATGAAGCACTCTGGGCAGCAGGCCCCCTCCAGAACCAGTGGAGATTGACATCCACTACCTCAGTCCTTGGCAGGATGAAGCACTCTGGGCACAAAGCCCCCTCCAGAACCAGTGGAGATTGACATCCACTTGAGAGACTGTGGCTTTGCACTTCCCAGGATAAAGCAGTGGGCAAACCACCCACTTGAGAGACTTGAGAGACTGTGGCTTTGCACTCCCCAGGATAAAGCAGTGGGCAAACCACCCACTGGAGAGACTTGAGAGACCCTGGCTTTGCACTCTCGAGGATAAAGCAGTGGGCAAACCACCCACTGAAGAGACTTGAGAGACTGTGGCTTTGCACTCCCCAGGATACATCAATGGGCATGGAGCCCCCTCATGCAGCAGTGGCATTGTGCGTTCATCTGGCTGAGGTGCCCCCCTCCTCCTCCCCCTGAGGTGCCTGTTTCATTTCGATCTGATGCCCATCCAGTGTTCTCTCCGTTTCCAGTCAGGTATCATGTGTGGGCTTCGCCCATGCATTTTGGGCCCATTGGTCAACGTACAATGAATGGTGCACTATCCGGACTTGTGTAGTTGGTGTACATAATTGTGTTTACTGGATTTTGAACTTTGATAATGAGATTTCACATGATTACATTCGTTCAAATCAATTCCTTTTGTCCTTGCGTTCTTCCAGGGGGTGGGGGGTGTATGTGTACTGTTGCTGCATGTATTTCTGTGTATGGTGTTGTGGGTGTGGGTGGGGGTGGGGTGTTGCTTGTTGCGTGTTTCCCTCCCCCCACCCCGGTGTTGTAGGTGCAGTACTCACCGTGGTCGTCGCTGCCGTTGTTGGTGCTCCTGATAGAAGAGAAAGAAGACCAGCATCAACAGTATCTGCAATTCGTGCCCCATGGCATCTTGGCTCCTCGTGGGATATGGAGAGGTGGGTGTTTTCCCTTCTGTGTGCTGTTTCTGCCGTGTTTTTGTTCGCGTTGGTTCCACCCCGGAAAAGGTGGCGGATAGGCATCTTCTGATAGGGTGGGCAGTAAATTGTCTTCCACCTGTCTGTTGACGCGCTGTTTGTTTGTACCGCCGTGGTGGTCGGAGTGTTAAAGTGGCTGTCTATGTTGGCGGTTTCCGCCATGGTCATGATTCCATTTTTTCTTCTGCCTGCCTGTTTGCGGTATTACCGCCACTTTAAAACCGACCGCCAGGGTTGTAATGAGGGCCATAGTGTCATGTTTCTGAGCTGCCACAAGCCACCTTTACTTTCTAGTTTTGGGTGAGGTGCTGCTAGCTAGCCAATAAAGTCAGGCTGACAGCTTCCAGATGGGGTGGGACTGACTCAGTGACCCACACTCAGTGGTGCTGCCTCCCTAACTAAGACGTTTTACCCCCATGGTAAGAGTCCTACAACAAAACTGATGCCCAACTAATGATCAAATATAGATACATGTCTCCCTACCAGGGGGTAATTAATGTAGAGATAAACTCCAGTGGCAATCACTAGCAGGTTGACCTGCACCTAAACAACATGGTCACACTGATGCACAATCAATTATCAAACATAGGTAAAGATGGCTCTTTGTCAAGACGTGCTTCATACAGAGAGAAACTCCAATAATGATTACTAGGAAAATACCAAAACCCAAGAGACATGATAGAAATGGCGGACATTGCAGTCTCTAGACCCAGTCAAGAATGATTTAAAGGAATTTTGAATAGTGATGCAGACTGTCAAGCGGGGTATAGGGACAGCTTGTCAATAATTGCTTGTGTACATTCCTGGTTTGAGGGCAAATAAATTGAGTCTAAGGGTGTCAGTTCCAACTTGTCTCCAAAACTGGTGACAAAACGAGCTCTGGCATACCAGCACACACATGAAGGAGCCCCAGAAAAGGCACAAATACTGTGTTCAGACTGAAGTTGTCAGATTAGTACAACATACTTCACTGGTGCCTGAGAAGGACTAATGAGAGAGCATCCACCAAGCATAAAGTCGCATTTAGGGAACACAATCAGGATCCTTTGTACTTATGCATCACTTCAGTGATACATACATTCTGAATGTAAATCAGTGTGTCAATGGGAGGTCAAATGCAATGTAAAGTCTATCTCTCGATAGGTGCAAGACAGAAATGTCTACCACAGAGGCACAATCTCCTAATTGTAGTCCAGCTTAGGTAAGAGGAGATTTGAGTTTGATTGTGTGTCTGGCATGTGTCACCAAGAGGGTTTTGGAGCTCCTTGCTCTCCAAAGGTTCCCTTAGGGAGTGTGAGGTATCCTTAGCTGTGTATCTGTCAGTATTGTATCCATCATGCTAGTGTCTCCTTCCTCTGGAGAGTGGGAGTCCGAGTGCTTTGCCTTCGGAGTGATTTCCTGACTACCAGATGACTAAATAGTTGTGACCATGGTCCTTTAAGGCTTGGTCATTAGGGCTGGTAATCATCTGTTTATGGCATATTGTGGGGAATAGGAGAGAATTTCAACAGACTCCAGGTTTTCTCTAATTGGTCTTGGCTATGACATATTCCTTGTTGCAGTCACTGGAATTACTGTATCCATGCAAGCACCCTATTGTAGATTATCTGTTTTCTGACAGCTTGGTTGTGAAAGTTGATAGCTAATGTCACCTGTCGGGTATACATATTTAGAGTAGGAGTGGCATGATGTCATGTGTGGCAGCATGCACAATTCATCTTGCAGACACAGTTATTGAATGTAGGTGCCTTCACACATGTAGAGATTCCTCTGAGCCCAGGATATCTGCATCATGCATGGAGCAGGGGAAAATATTGGAATATGAAATAAAGTTTATTTCATACACCAAAGGTATTTTGAGACTGGAGTATAGGCTAAGCAATGGCACAGAGGCTCTCAGGCCACCTGCATTCAGGGCCTCTAAGGTTGCCAGGAAGTGACACATTTTATAGAAGTCCCTTAGTGCTTGCTGCATATTCAATGATTTCTGAGGAAGGGTGACATATCTTGTCACATGGAGTCTGAGTGCAAGGAAGTGTTGCATTTTTGTCTTGATGAAGAATGGTTTTGATAAGCACATTTTCTCTCCTTTGGTTTTCAGAAATAGGACATTAGGCAGCTTCCAAGGCAATACAACGCAAATAACATCAATGCAGGGATGTTGAGACAGGTGTACAGACACAATGGGTAATTGACATTATTATGTACTGTTGTGTCAAATCGCATAAAGTAATAGCATAGTATGGCTCGGGTGATAGTCATGTTAACCCTCTATGTGCCCAACAAAGAGCCCAAATGTTTCCAATTATTTTTCTTCTGCCAGCATATACCAGTGGATGGGCCCGATTTGCAAACATCTAAATTCAGACCACAAGTCAAACTTAGATCAAAAGTTTAACTTTACTACTTTTGGGTATTCACAAAGGTAAGTTACGAGTAGTAAATTTAAGTTACTAGTTGTAATTTACCTTTGTGAATACCAAAAAGTAGTAAAGTAAGACTTTTGATGTAAGTTATGCTTTTGGTCTAAACTTAGTCTTCAGGTGTAAAGTTAGACTTCAAGTGTAAAGTTAGATTTCAGGAGTAAAGTTAGAATTTATGTCTAAATTTAGACTTCAGGTCTAAACTGAGGGGCAAATTTACAAGCCCCTATGAGCCACATCAGTGCCACTTTTTTGACGCTTCTATAGTGCACAGTGCAGACCCAGATCTACAAGGCCACACAAAGCTACCCTGCATGGCTTTCCATGACCTTATAGATATGGTGTAAGGCAATGCAGAGCAAGTCGCATTGTTTCCTCACACTGCATTTGGGAGGCATGCCATGGGTGTTGCGTGGGTGTTTCCATTCAACACCTATGGCTTTTGGCACTGCTCCAGACTTACAACATAGTGTAAATCTGGGGCAGGCCCCAAAAACGTACGCTTCCCCAGAGCACGCATAACAAGGGGAAATGTTTACATTTCTCCTCATTGTTTTCTCTTACCATGTGTCCTGCATTCTGCATCACACAGAACAAAGAAAACACCTCTTGTGATTGTTTTTGCACAGGAAGTTGCCCCTTCCTGCACAAAAACAATCATTGCAACAACATAGACACCTTGCACCATAGTGCAAGGGTGCCTGTGTTGGCGCTCGGCTGCAATTTGTGCACTGGCATTAGCTCAAAGGATAGGAATGCACCCTATCTTGCAGATGCTGTGCGTTCCTGCTCTTTCAAAATTGCGTAGGTCAGTGCAGTAAGATTACTTGTGATGCTGCCATATGCCAATTCTTTGTAGATAAGGTCCCCAGACTCTTGTTCTAACTTTACCGGTGTGAACCAGGCCCCATATCTTTACCCCACTCTGCCACGTCTGGAGCTCGACTTGCTTCCCATTTTCTGGATATATTATGTTTTGCCACTCCTTACCCCAAAGACAGCCACAGCTTGCTATACCTAGGCAGGGGTCGTCTCCCCAAATTTTCATGCACAACATTTAGCCAAATCAGGCACAGTGTAGCCTGACACAATTTTCATAATGTTTCTCAATGTTGTCCAATGATTCTGCATTTTAGGGCAGGACCAGAGCAAGTGGAGGAAGGTGCACACCTCCCCACATTTCTTGATGCAAATATTCATGAGACATCTGCCCATGGCATGTAGTACCATGCATGAGTACTAGGAGTGATGCCAAATGCACAGTTAGATTAGTCTAAACCCAGTGTTGATGGCAATTTCTCTCATCACTCCTGCGGCCCCCTCCCATTCTCCATCTCCGAACACAGACTGCCATTTCGACTTAAGTTGTTGTAATATATCACAGGAGCTATTAATCAGTGTTAGACTTTTCATCCTTGGTGTGGTCTCCCTTCACTTTTTGCCTCTGTTTCCCAGGTTGTTCGGGTGTGCTGGACTCTGTTTTTGTTGTTTTTGTTACTTTGGGCACTTTACCACTGTTAACCAGTGCTAAAGTGCAAGTGCTTCTATACAAAATGTGTATGTAATTGGTTCATCCATGATTGGCATATTTGATTTACTACTAAGTCCCTAGTACAGTGCACCAGAGGTGCCCAGAACCTGTAAATCAAATGCTACTAGTGGGCTTGCAGCACTGGTTGTGCTACCCACATTAGTAGCTCTGTAAACATGGCTCAGACCTACCACTGCAGTGTCTGTGTGTACAGTTGGAAACTGTAAATTCGACTTGGCAAGTGTACCCACTTGCCAGGCCTAAACCTTCCCTTTTCTTACATGTAAGACACCCCTAAGGTAGGCCCTAGGCAGCCCCAAGAGCAGGGTGCAGTGTATGGTTAAGGTAGGACATATAGTAATTGTGTTTTATGTGTTTTATGTGTCCTGACAGTGAAATACTGCTAAATTATTTTTTCACTGTTGCAAGGCCTGTCCCTCTTATAGGTTAACATGGGGGCTACGTTTAAATATGATTAAAGTGTAAATTCCCTTTGGGAGAGGATAGACATGTGGAGTTTGGGATCTCCGAGCTCACAATTTAAAAATACATCTTTTAGTAAAGTTGATTTTAAGATTGTGTGTTTGTAAATGCCACTTTTAGAAAGTGAGCATTTTCTTGTAAGCCATTTCTGACTCTGCCTGTTTGTGGATTCCCTGTCTGGGTCAGTTTGACAGTTGGGCTGGTTGCACCTCTCACTAGACAGTGACACACAGGGAGCTGGGGTGTAGTTTGATGGGCCATCTGTGCTAGGAGGGAGGGGAGGAGTGGTCACTCACACCTGAAAGGGCTGTTCCTGCCCTCACACAATACAGTCTCCAACCCTCTGGTGTGTGTCTGGGGCCTGGCTTGGGCAAAGCAGGATTTCACAAACAAAAGAGACTTTCCTTCGAAGTAAGCCCACTTCAAAGGGCAAAATGAGGATAAGAACGGCACCCAAAACCACAGACTTTAGAACACTTCTGGAAACCAAGAGGAACCTCTGCCTGGAAAAGACCTGAAGAACTGAGGCAGAAGATCTGCCCTGCCTGCGACTGTGCTTTTTGGAGCTATCCTGCAGTTGCTGCTTCTGCCTGTGCTAGAGGACAAAGACTGGAATTTGTGTGCCTTCCTTCTTGTGAAGAACTCTCCAAGGGCTTGATTCAGAGCTTGCCTCCTGTTGGTTGAAGTCTCAGGGACAGCAAAGACTTCTCTCTGCCAGCACCTGGAGCCTCTTCTGAGACTCCTACTCTGCCAAGTGGTGCCCATCTTGTTCCTGGGACCCTAGAAGGAGAAGCTGGTAGGCCAAGGTCTATGCACTGACCGCCGTGCAGGAAAAAGATCAATGCAACTTCGATCTGGGGCTGAAAAATTTACACACCGCCAGCTTCGCGGCAGAAAATCAATGCTCGCTTGCAGCGCAACTGAAAGATCAATGCACACAGCTGGAGAAACAACGTGCAGCATCCTTGACGGAGGCTGGTGAGATCGCAACCCTTTGTGCGTGTTTTTCGGATCATCGTGCAGCAGGATTTCTAATGCAAACATTGCTGGGTGTGGAAAAACGTCACAAGGCCTGCCTGGACACTAGAGTGCGGTTCAAATCGACGCATCGCTCTCCTGCGGAGAGAAGAAACGATGCATGCCGACTCGACGGAACGAGAAATGACGCACTGTCTTGCTCTTGAGTGAGATCGACGCATCGCAACCCCTTTTTGATGCACACTCACCCGTGCGGGGTTATTTTGATGCACCTAGGTACAGTTCCATGCTAACAGTGTTAGCGTTGTGTTTAAAATTACATGAAGACTCTTTTTGGTTTTTAAATGATACCTTGACTTGTGTATTGTGGATTTTTGTTACTTTGGTCTTGTTTTGTTTAGATAAATATTTTCTATTTTCTAAACCTGTGTTGTGTCATTTTGTAGTGTTTTCATTGAATTACTGGGTATGTTGGTACAAATACTTTACACCTAGCATTCTGAAGTTAAGCCTACTGCTCGTGCCAAGCTACCAAGGGGGTGAGCGGGGGTTAGCTGAGGATGATTTGTTTTTATCCTGACTAGAGTGAGGGTCCTTGCTTGGACAGGGGGTAACCTGACTGCCAACTAAAAAAAACCATTTCTAACAACCATGTTTTTTAATATATTAATGAAATTGCTCACTTACTGAGTGGCTCCAACAGAATTCAGTCCTCTAAGGGAGAGTAGTCATCAAGCATCATTTGTCTAGGAATATGTGCTGTAAGTGCATACCTGAGCTGGAGATACTGATAGAATTCAGTGTGGCTTAGTTTATAATGGTCTTGCATGTCAGAGAATGAAAGCATGCAACCATTTTCCTAGATCTCCCCTAGTTTGGATATACCAATAAGGTTCCACTTTTAGAATCCCTGTAATTTCCCCACTTCTGCTAGTTTGTTCCTCATCCATAGGAGCATAATTTCTGTAACCTCCACCCTGGAATGGTAGCGACCTCCCTCCATATGCGTATCCCTATCTTGGTGCATGTTAGCAATCATCGTGAGGCTATTACTTTGTATAGTGCCCCCAGATAGTTCCCCTGTCCCCAAGCCAATCTTTCCAGCCGAGTAGCCGGATCATCCAAGGCTGCGGATGCCTAATCATTGAACACTGCTAATTGCACTGCCCAATAGTATCTCTGTATATCAGGAAGGCCTATCCAACCATCATAAACTCCGCTCATTAGTTTCTGTAAGATGATGCGTGGTGGTCCGGTGCCCCAAGAAAGACTCTTAGCAGGGCCTCAGTCTGGAGGAAGAATTCTTTAGGGACTCAAAATGGGGTGTTCTGGAGAAAATAAAGCATTCTGGGTAGGGTCATCATTTTGAAAATTGCTGTTCTAACTAGGAGGGAGAGCAGAAAGGTTTTCCTATGTTGTACGTCTGTGGCAAAATGGTCCAGTATGGGGGTAACATTTTTCTGATAAAAAATTTGGGATCTTTCATCCCTAAGTATAAAAAAATAATCTTCAATCATTGGCATAGATGTGTCTACACATAGACAGGGTCTCAGGTCTGTGATCAGCTGCATTAGGGACTTGCCCCAGTTCATAGGGTAATCTCAGTACTCTCAGAAGATCTTGGTGTAGTTAGAGGGGGGTCAGTGATATAACATAGGATGTTGTCTGCATATAGGAAAATATGCTTGTTCCATGGTTCACCCCATCTAATTCCGTATATGGGGATGGGCCTTTCCTGATCTAAGCCACCAGTGGTTCAAGAGCCAGGGCGAAGTTTGCTGGGAGATTGGGCAGCCCTGTTTGAAACCTCGTTTTAGGGAAAATGTGCAGCATGACACCTTATTTACTCTGACTCGGGTGAGTAGACCTTGATGAAGGAGAGGTATGCAACCTATAAAGTTAGGACCAAAGCCTAATCTCTCTAGGGCTTCGAACATGTAGTCTAATTTAAATGTATTGAAGGCCATGGCAGCATCCATAGCCAGTGCCATGGTGGATATTTTACCGTCTCCCGCCCCACCATGACTCTGAAAGGCCGATGGAGATCAAGTCTTGTTTCTCTATTTGGTGTAAAGCCTGATTGGTCTAGATAGATAAGGGATGTGATGACTTGATAGAGTCTGTTAGCCAGTAGCTTGGCAAGAATTATTATCTCTGTGTTGGGCAATGATATTGGCCTATATGACCTGCATCTGTCTGGGGGCTTCCCTGGTTTGCATATGACCACTATCTTAGCTTGCCTCTGATCTTCTGGGAGCTCATGGGCTAACTTTGCTTCCAACCACATTTTAAGCAGGCGGGGTTCTGACTTGGTCACCACCCCTTTATATAATTTGATGTGGATGCCATTGGGTCCCATCACCTTACCAGAGTTTAGTGGACATAGCGCTTGGGATATCTCAGTGGGCTGGAAGTCGCAGTCTAGTGATTGTCTGTGCTTGTTGGACTGCTTAGGGATGTCAATCTCATTATGGAAAGTTTTGATATCCATTACTCATGTTCTCCTCTAGTGGAGTACTGGTCCTCATAGTACCCACAGAAGTCCTCTTTTTTGTCTTTAGGGCTGATTTTTGTCTCCCCCTTGTCATTAGTTGTTTTGAGGACCCAAGTGCAGCCTGGATCATGTTTTTCCATCCACGTCAGAAGTTTCCTAGCCTTATTGCCTATATCTCATAGCTTTCTCTGAGACAGTATTTAGGCCGTCTTTGCGCTCTCCTAAGCCAAATCCTTATATTTTCTCTATTTCTGTCAGAGAATGTGTGTATCATTCTCAGTTGGGTCATTGGTTGCTTGTGATTATATATCCATGATTTCCCCCTTTAGGCAGTTGAGGTTTTTTTCTTTTCACAATCAGGGAGTACACCGTGCATCTGAGAATTGTCCTATAATGTCAGGTCCAATTGTACCGACCCCGCATTCATTTTGTCAGTGGTTTGTCGCAATTTGGACATGAGGGCTTGGTCCTTCAGGTGCCAAATTACTGATGGGTGGCGGACCCGTTCTCCTCTCTGAGTTTCCCCAAAGCTCCAGCCACACCAGCGAGTGGTCAGAGATACCCCTGGCCAAGTGCCAAATCTCCACAATAATCCTAGCCATGTTAGAATGCTGTGTAAATGTGTAGTCAAGCTGGGAGAAGCTGTTGTGAGCCCCCAACAAGAAGGTATATTGACGTTCTTCGGAGTGTCAGATGCACCAAGTGTCTACCAGGTCCAGTGTTATTGTTAAGGATGGCCAATATAGCATCTGTCCTGGTCCAGTGGAAATCTGAAAGCCTATCCTTCCCTTCTGCCATTGTAGTTGATAACTAAGCCCTCTTATTTGCCCATCTGTGCAACATATTTACCTTGGGGGGGTCAGTTCAGGTCTTATGTGGAATAAATGGAGTGTTGTTATTAGGAAGGATTCCAACTCCTCTGTTGTTCCAACATCTAGATATGGTTTTACATTGTTTCATAGGAGATGTTTCTACTAGAGTAGGACAATGTCAGGGTTGTGTCTGCGAAGGTATTCAAATACCAGTCCTCTCTTTAACCGGTCACTTAATCTGCAATATTCCAGGACAGTACTTTTAAGAGACCGATATTGTGTTTTATCCTTGATGTGTAAGCTGTGGGTCAGCAATCATGCCCTTTCCTACGTGTGTCCTGGAGTGTTGTGTTTTATCACAGTGGGTTACATTGGGCCTGTCCTTCAACACTAACATTGAACATTTCCCTTTAACTAATACAACTGCCTACCGTCCCCCAACTTGCAGAGCACCTCTCGCCCCTTCAAACAAAATTGTGAACACTTTAACTGGGGGAGAGTTTGACCAATTAGGTAAAATTGTTTGTTGAACTCACCCTTACCTCATGGATGTTCATTGTTGCCCCCTCTCAGGGTGTATATCACAGTTCATGTGGTTGGACCATCCCAGGTCCACTTCGGCCCCCCTCCTCCCTAATAAGGCAAAAAGGGCCAGATGTAGCAAGCATTTTGCATGGTGCAAACTGCGAAAATCGCAGTTTGCGCCATGCAAAATGCCCATGGTGAATGCGACTCACAAATAGGAAGGGGTGTCCCCTTCTTATTTGCGACTAGCCTCGCTATGCTAAATTGCTTTGTGACCGCGAATGTGGTCGCAAAGCAATTCGCAGTTACCACAAGTGTCACACTGGTGGTAACCAATTCGCAAAAGGGACCCCTTCCCCTTTGTGAATGTTGCCCAAAATGTTTTTTCAGAGCAGGCAGTGGTCCAATGGACCACTGCCTGCTCTGAAAAAACGAAACCAAATGGTTTCGGTATTTTTTTAATTTTGCAACTCATTTTCCTTTAAGGGAAACAGGCTGCAATTTTTTTTTTTAAATTGCTTTATTTAAAAAGTAGTCACAGACATGGAGGTCTGCTGTCTTCAGCAGGCCACCATCCCTGTGAGTGCAGGGACTCGCTATGGGGTCGCAAAATGCGACCCACCTTATTAATATTAATGAGGTGGGTCTTTGAGACCGCATAGCGAATCGCAGACGGTGTCTGAGACACCGTTCTGCATCCGATTTTGCGAATCGGAAATTGCGAGTCGCACCGACTTGCAATTTCCGATTCGCAAAATCGGAACTACCTACATCTGGCCCTTAGTCTCAAAGTAATATCTTTACTTAGCAGTCCTTGTGTCCATAGGTTAATATATTGTGTTCCCCATGTTTTCCCCTTTCCCCTTCACAGGAGAAAATATTACACTTGCCGCTTGATCCACATACATTGTCCTTTGTCTTTCTGGGGGATCTCAATTTATTTTCCTATTGCAGGGGGCTTGTCGCTACCCCTTCAGCCACTCCCATGCCTCCTCTGGGGTATTAAGGTGCCAGGTTTTGCCTTCAGCAACCACTTTCAGTTTGGCTGAATGCAGCATCATGTATTTCAGTTTGTTGGTGCAGAGGAACCTCTTAACCTACAGGAAACATCATCTTTGCTGTTGTACTCTAAGTGTGAAGTCCAGATGGAGAATGGCCATTGTGTTTTCAAACTTCAAGTTGAGCTTCAGTCTGGTGACTTGTAGTATGACATCCCAGTCCCTGTGGCTAAATATATGGGCAATTATGGTCTATAGCGGAGATCCTGGTCTGGGCGGAGTCCCAGGTATCTGATGCATCCATTCTTCAAAAAAGAATTTAGAGAGTCCTCGAGGTTGTAAAGTAGTGAGGATGAATTGTTCTACAAAGATGTCTTTGCTAGGGCCTTCTGCTCTCTCAGGTATCCCCGTATGCGAATATTGTTGCCCCTTGACCTTCCCTCCCTGTCGTCCAGCCTAGTTTACATAAGGGCACTGTCTTTCTGTAGGTGGTCAACCTCATGTTTTAGGGTGGTTGTAATGGCATCAATATCTTTGACTTTCATGTCAGTGTCTTTTAGGCGGTCATTGGTTTTGTTGATGTCAGCTCGTAGAAAGGACATTTCCATGACAAAGGAGTCAACTTTGGGTTTCAGGGTTCCTTTGCTCACTTGGATGGCCACCATGATATCTTTGAGGTTGGGTTCTATAGTTGCTGCAGCAAGGTCCGTCATGGGGTCCAGGAACGAATACACTGGTTTGCCCTGCATGGTCACAGGAATCACATATTTGTCCATTTTGTTGTGTTGTGTTATCTTGCCTCTCTTACCCCAGGCCATGGCCTCAGCTGGTTAAGGGGCAACAGCAGCCTGCCCTTGAGTCCAAAAGGGTCTGGGAGTTCACTTCACTTCTTGTTTGGTAGAGCACTACTCATCGGTGCCTGCCAGGAGAATGGGAGAGGAGAGGGGCGAGCCCTCCCCTATGTCACCTCTCAGACCTGTGGCCTTTTGATGTTTACTGCTCCACCGCTTATTGATCTTGGTTCCCAGAGCCGCTAGTATTCACAGATGATGGAAAGCTGGTTTTGCTGTGACTAGGTCAGCTCTGGCAGCGTGGCATCCCACATGATAGTGTTTCTCATCAGTGCATCTCTGCTCACTCCAGAATGTTTCTCGGGCCCCTTCCACCCTTTTCTCTGTCTAAAGTTCTATGTTGGCCTCACCAGGTGTGTTTTGACCGGTAGGGGGGAGAGAGGAAGTCACGTGGGTCTTTACTTCACTGACTGTTGGCCATGTGGGGCTCAGCAGAGGCATGTGCTGTTTTTCTGCATTGATCCTTCCCAATTATGGAATGGGCCCCTGTCAGTCTTCGTACTACCTCGGAAATGCCCACTGTATATGTGGGTCACAAGGGGCTCTCAATAGTCTCCACTTTCTCTCAGGCCTGGTTTTTTTTTTTGTGGCTTGTTTCCCAATGGTTGTTGCCACCTCTTCTCTGGTGCAGCGTCCTGGTGGCAAAATGGCCACAGCAGTCTCTCTGAGTCTGGGGCCCAGTCCAGGATGTTTTGGCCCCCCTCTAAGTCTGCTTAGTCCCTGGAGGCTGGCCCCCCGTTACTCCTCACCTGTCGCACAGTCTTTGTACTAGGCCTCGCCCAGCTGTCTCAATCTCCGTAATGTATTGGCCCGGGCAAGGCAACACTCTCAGGCCACCCATGTCTTTGGACCTCCTGGAGCTCCAGGGATGATTCTTCCCCAAGTCATTCTGCAGCAGAAGGCAGGGGTGTGTGTGTGTGCTGTCCCCTTTTTTTGCATGGGTCACTCCTGGGTCTCTGCAGCTGTGCTGGCCTTCGATATTTCGTGCTAGCCTGACCTGTCCTGCAGAGTCCCCAGCCACGATGCAGGTCAGATTTAGTGATCATGCTGGCTTCGACAATCGGCCGGGGGTGTTAGAAAAGTCGTCCGTTGTTGATGCTTCACCTGCCAGGCATTCTGGGAGAATGGTGAAAGGATGGCTGGGTTAAAAATGTAGGGTGTACGAGCTTCCCTAAGGTACAGCCGCCATGTTGAGCTGCAAGCCATGCCCCCTCATCTTTTGATATTCTTGATACGATATTTGATTTACATTATATTTTTTCTCTGGATGTTTTGTCTAAACAGCATTTCTGATAATAGGAATCTTGCTGTCTTTTGGTTTGAAATGCTTAGTTCTTCCTTGTTTTTCTATTCTTGTCATCTTTGTGTTGAATAAACCTATTTATTTACAAGTTTTTTTCTGTTCTCTTGTACATTGTCAGTCACAATGTAGATTCCTGTTCCTGTTTGGATGTGTTTGCACAGTGTATTTCCCTTGTGATTTACATTTTTTAGTTGTGCCTAATGTAGTAGGTGAAGAAGTTCAAGGTATTTTATTGGTTGCTCAGTTGTTGATCTTTACCAAAGTTTTCCTCCTTTTTGGAAGAGATAACGGTCTTATCTTTGTAGTCTAACGTTCTTAAACCTAAAGGCCATATTTGCTTTCCCTGTGCAAGCATAGAGATTTATGCATTGTTACTGCCTGGGTGACCCAGTTTCTACATTTCCCTGTGACTACAGTTTTGACCAATCAGATCCTTAGGGCATGTTTCATTAAGATTTCTTGTCGATCGGTACATCTAACTCCAGTCATCAGTGTAATTTACACCTGATTATCCTTACTTATTCATAAAGCACCTAATATCGGTAGTTTGCAGAAGTAGGGCACGCTTTTTCTAGAAAACTGTGAGTAAGTCATGCTCCTGGAAATTCATGAGTTACGTCATCGTGAACCTGGCGTAAGCACAGGTTCTCCTAGAAAAGTACAGTATATACCAACGCACGTTGTTGCTATGGCAATCACTAGGTACATTTCTATTATAGTAATAATGATTCTACTTTTGCAATAGGGTTGTAACCCAAAGTATATGTGACTGCAATTATACAATTAATAATTTATAGTTCAAAATGAAACCTTAAGGGAAGGGAAGGAAAAAAAAAAAAGATTGCCTTGAAACCTTTCTGGAGAACAGCCAAACCTTAGAGGCAAACTCTGACAGCAGAGAATTCCCAAACAACAGTGAAAATGACTGAGCTTTAAACGAATTTTCAAAATTATGGTTAATGGGAAAATGTGCTGACACGTCTGCGCGTTTTCCACGAAACTAAATTAAAGGCTTTCATAGCTGCTGTTGTATTGATATAATGCATTGATGTCGAAATCCTATTTAGAAAATAACTGTAAAATGTTCCCAAATCTCATTCATATTGATACGGAAATCAAACACATCATAAAGATTTCCTGAACGCGTTGTCCTCAATCATAATCAATTCCTTGTTGGCATAACTATTGAAGGTGTAATTGCAATGCATTCATTGAAGAAACTTTAACTAAAGGTATTCGTTAGTAAAATAATTATTAAAACAGTTAGGAAAAATCCATATATCAGGAAGAAAAACACGTTCTCATTTCCATTGTCTCATGGTGACATCATATATGAAAAAGAACCATAGAGCTATGAATGCACTCCATGGTGCAGACACTGAACTATACCTTTGCATCTTGATTGAATAATGGTCGCATATCAAATGCTTACATACATGTATGTACCGTCAACTGGTCACCCCTGTCGTTGAGCTCTCGACTGTCTGCCGCCTGTCATGTTAGTTGCAGGTGAACCTGTGCAAGGAAAGTCAAATCTATTAATACATTTTACCGAGCACTGTTAAGATCCCAAATGCACAATTCAGGAAACGCCAATGACAGATTAATCAGCACCTTTGCTTTCAATGAAAGGATTTTGTTTAGACTGTTGGTAAGTCAACACGGTATGTTTAAATTATTAACGTTATGTAATCTCCAATGCATGCTAAATATACGCATACATACATGCATTGCTGTTTGTTCAATGATGTACTGAAGATATACTTTTGGGTCGCACGGTATGCAGTTCCATAAAATAACAATACAGGTACAAACATCCACTTTAACACCGTTATGTGGCATGTGGTAAATATGAAAAACAGACATTACCAGTCGTGGGGATGCCTGGGGGCGCTGGGTGGGGCGACATGCGGGGAATGGGTGGTCTTAGGGGGGAGATTAATACATTTAGATTTATTAAAAGAAAAAAGTTAAAAACGTATCTCCTCTGCCGCGCGCCGCTCCTCTCTCCTGAATCGTCGCTGCACGCAGGCACAGGCTCCCAGCCTGCCCTGTGGCAAATCCTTATGCTGCTCAAAGCAGCTTCAGGATTGGCTGGGAGCATACTGAATAGGCGGAAGTGGACGTCACCCTGTTTTCACTGAATACAAAAAATAATCTTAAGCATGACAGGGACTAAAGGAACCGTAGATTTGAAAAGGACCTCAAAGAGGCATTAATACTTCTGATGCTGAGAGCATTCTTTGCTAGGTCAATGGATTTGAATAAAGAAACAGTTGTGCCGGACTTCACTTTAACTGTAGTGAAAGTGTACAGATGTATATATATATATATATATATATTGGAAACCCCCAGGGAGGATGGCGACAGAACAGGTGGTGGTGGACAAAAATGGTACAGGGGTATGCCCTGATGGGTCTGCCACCATTAGGAAGTGTCCACTGGAAGATGAATCAAATGCTGAAGATTATGTTGTTCCGGTCTCCCCTGTGGCACTCCCCTCACCCTCCTGGCCACTGGGGCCCTATGTGTCAGTGGTGTCTTGACCCGAGGTAACTCATTCAACATTGGGTTTCCTCCTGTTCCGCTGCGGAAATGGGTGTGCTATGACTGATGGAATAGTTTCATCAATGTGAATTTTGAGAGGGATAGGAGTGGTGGGGTCTTAGGTAAGTTAAAAATACCTGCCTCTGGGTTGTATACTACTAAATTAATATGTCTCACAGGGGCGAAATATTTAAAAAGGGGTGTCAGAAATACAGTATATTATGTACCTTACCTCCTGGTCGGTCTACATCTTTTGAAGTCTAACTCCTGGACCCCTATTCAGAACGAAGATGGACTCCCTAATGTCACTCCTTGACTACCACTAGTAAAGGCAATAACACTGAGTTCTCTGTGGTAGAATGTGGTACCCCTAACTAAAATGAAATAATACCCAATGGAACCAATGTCCTTCTGAGATACCTGTGGGAACGAAAGAGCAAAGTTTATCATGGCCCTCATATGTATAGGGCTGCTATTCGTATGACTTATGGGTGTGGTGCGACTTCTTTGCAAACTCCACCCTACTCATGGGAAAAACCACTTGTGAATCTCATAAAATAAACAAATACAGGACATACTACACTTAGAAAAACATATAAATACACGTAAACGCGTGAAGCACCTCTTAAAACGCACACTTGGTGCATGTGTGACCTTCTTTTTAGTGTCAACGCTCTCATATCATAGATCCTCCGGGAGGGTTGTGTGCTTGTAGTCATGCACTGAAAATATATGTAGAATATTAGACTGACCAATTGGCTGCTTCTGTTGCACATTGTAAAGAGCAGTAAAAGCACTAACTTCGTCAATGCGATTCTCCCTCCTTGTGTGTAACGCTCACCTCATTGGGGACTGAAACACCGCGACTCATGTGGAAGTCAAGTTTATAAACTCACTGCAGCTGATGCGTCTCGACTTGCTGCCGCATTTGGCACTAAACCTCTCATTTTCCAATATGGGGGCCTCCAGTGGGCCAATGTAGGACTGAGAGGACCCCTAGATTAAGTGTCACTCGTGAGTGCCTGTTTCAGCACGAAGACAGGAAAAAGACTGGCAAAAAAGGGGAGGGGGCTACACTTTCTCAGATAAGGGAGGTGCCATCGTCATCCAAACCACAGAAAACTATCAGAAAGAGTGTCTGAGACTATTGATCGATACACGCAACTATGATAATCTCAAGGAAGGGCCCACAGAATTCCTTAAGAATAGGATCACTAGTATGGTGGAGCAAGCGCTAGTGCGCGACTGGATTTCCCAGGAAGAAAATGATTTCCTAATCAACAAAAATCCAGTGACTCCTTATTTCTATACCATTCAGAAAATTCATAAACATCTTGAAACACCCCCTGGTAGATCTATTGTATCTGGCATCAATTCAGTCTTGGAACCTTTGTCCCATTTTGCTGATGCCTTCCTGAGACCTAGAGTCCAGAGCACAGAAACATACCTTAAAGACACAAAAGATGTTTAGTGTCTCTTAAAAGATAGACTTTTCGACCCTGCAAATGAAACACTGATAGGTCTGGATTTTTGAAAGCTTGTACATGAGTCTCTCTCACTCTGACACACTGCGCGTAATCAAGGAGGTCATTTTTTATATAGATTGGGACTACCAAACATCATGAAACATGGTTATGGAATGTTGTTTCTGGGCCTTAAGAAAGAATTATTTTGAATTTGAAGGAAATCTGTCCCTTCAAAAACATGGGTCAAGCATGAGAAGCACCTTTGCTCCTAGTCTAGCCGGTCTCTACGTCTACCATCTCAAGAAAGAGAGAATTCTAAAGTCTACTAACCCATACAGAGACAACATTGTACTATGGAAGTAATACATTGGTGACATACTGGTCATCTGGAAAGGGGAAGAGACACAAGTAGGGTCTTTTTTACAGTGGCTCAATAGATAGGATCAGTTCCTGAGATTCACTCACACTTAAAGCAAGGAACAATTGGTCTTTCTGGACCTCAACATCATAGCAACCAATGGGGCCCTCAAAACAACCACCCATGAAAAACAGACAGCTAAAAACTGTCTATAACTTTTTGATAATGCCCATCCCCACCATTTGAGTGAGACCCTCTTGTTTGGACAGTTCCTCAGACTAAGGAGGAATTGCTCTGAGGTGTCTGACTACAAACAACAAACCCAGACTCTAGCATCAAAATTGGAGGCAAGGGAATACCCCCTCAAAATCATGAACTGAGCCATGAAACGAGCACGCAACAACAACAGAGAAGACCTCCTGGATATTCCTCCTCAAAAGGGGAAAGAGAAAGACCTAGATGTATCACAACATTTAATGTAGTCTCTAATCAAGCGAGCAAGATCATAAACAAACATTGGCGCATCCTGATCAGTGCCTCTTTGGAGATTCTCAAACTCATGTTTTCTCATAAACATGGCAAAAGTCTAAGGGACATGCTAGTGCATGCCCGCCCACGCCTGTCCAGGAAAAAAATGGACGGCAACAACTCTTTACCACCACCCACAGGACATTACCCGTGTGGCAACTGTAGGGTCACCTTCAATGACAATACAACATGGGAAACCAGGGATTTCACCAACTGCAACACCCAGCGAGCAATAAACATGATAACTTGCCCATGCAATTTACATTATATAGGGATGACCACCCGTAAAGTAAAAACTCGCACCTCGGAGTAAACTGAGATGTGGCAGAGCCACCACAAAAATGTCCACTCATTACCTTGACAAAGCATACACAATGGAGGATTACCGAAAGAGATTAATAGCGAATCCTTACTGTTAAAAAGAGAACAACATTGGGTCTTTAAACTATGCACACACCAATGAGGCTTCAATGAGAATTTCCCTTGGGGCCAGCTAATGCAACACTGACACCTATGTAACCCCACGACTGTAACGCAAAATAAACAGCAAGGCCATCTTTCCTTCACAATAATATGCGTGACCACCCCGTTACCTACAAAAGATCAGTAGTCTCAGGCCTCAAAAAACCTTAAGTTATACAACCCCCACTCCCCTGAGAATGTGCAGCATCCCCCCGCCAAACCCCCACCCCTTTATTTGCCAGCCTTTTTTCCATCTACTACAAAGAAATAGACACTCATGAGTGACACCTAATCTAGGGGTCCTCTCAGTCCTACATTGGCCCACTGGAGGCCGCCATCTTAGAAAATGAGTGATCCAGTGCCACATGTGGCAGCAAGTCAAGACCCATCGGCTGCAGTGAGTTTATAAATTCGACTCACACATGAGTCACGGTGTTTCAGACCCCGATGAGGTGAGCATTAGGCACAAAGCAGGACTGTCACTTTGACGAAGTAAGTGCTTTTACCGTTCTTTACAACTCGCAATAGAAGCGGCCATTTGGTGAGTCTAATATTCTGCACATATTTACAATGTGTGACTACAATCACACCGTCCTCCTGGAGGATCTACAATAAGAGAGCGTAGGTCACTCATGTACCACGTGTGCGTTTTAGAGGTGCTTCACTCGTTTATGTGTGTTTACATATTTGCCTATTTTATGAAATTCACAAGTGCTTTCTCCCATGAGTGGGGTGGAGTTTGCAAAGAAGTGACACCACACCCATAGGCAATACGAATAGCAGCCATAGGGTCATGATAACCTTTGCTCTTTTGTTTCCACAGGATATCTGCACCATTGGATATTATTTCACTTTAGTTAGGTTGTACCTCACCATACCACAGAGCACTCAGTGTTATTGCCTTTGCTAGTGGTAGTCAGTCAAGGAGTGACATTAGGGAGTCCAACTTGGTCCTGAAGAGGAGTCTAGAGGTTAGACTCCGAATCATGTAGACCGATCAGGAGGTAAGGTACATAATATAACCTATCTCAGACCACCCCTGTGAGACATACTAAATTAGTAGTACCACCCAGAGGCAGGAATGTTTTACTTATCTAAGACCCCACCACTCCTATCCCTCTCAAAATTCACATTGATGAAACTATAACAGTGCTCTCACGTATTCCGTAGGTTGTAGCATGCCCTGTTCGGCAGCAGAAAGGGAGGAAACCCCATAATTACCCAATAATTAAGCAGGCCACCATGTGGTAACCCTGGTGGGTGAGGGTTTTCCACACAAAATAAAAAAATGTCTTTCTTTTGTCCACCCTGTGAAATCTCTTTGGGCTAGGACTTTTTATAATATTATATAGGCTATAAGGAGGACAAACTCAGCCCTAAAAAAACCTCCTTCTCTTTCTTTGTTATTGCATGATCAACCTTGAACAACAGATCTGATTAGCAAACATTACCATGATGTAAAGTAGCCCCAAATCTCAAACTCCATCTAAGTGACCCTTACATGGGCCGTTCCATATGCATGCATGCCTTCTGAACTGTCAATAGTCACCTACTAGAAAGTCAGAATCTCAGACAACTACAGTTGCATTGCTGAAGTTGTGCAGTCACAATAACCAATGTCCTCATCACCCTAAATGTTTTTCCCCATTGAGCACACCTCAGTTACCTGTTGTCATACAATAGTAGGCCAATGCCAACTGGATTCCCACAGATCCCACACAATCCCACACAAGGCCATGCACACATCTATTTTGCAAATACAAAATGACCCAACAATAAGAAATGATGCTCCCAAATCCTGCCATGTTGCTGATAAAAGTACAATAGCCTGGAGAAGGTGACGTGAAAATACTCATGTCACACTGAAAGCAGTTTCACAGCACACACTTCACCAAGTGATATATGTCTGAATGGAGACATGGAGGTAGTACTAATGTTGCTCTGCTAGGCCACATATTGGCATCCGTCACTTTACCGTCACTTTTGGGACGGATTAACACCTCCTCCAAAGTTGTAATAACCCCTTACTCTGAGCGCATCAATAGACGCCACAGATATTGGAGAGGCCCAGGGATTTGCAAGTACTTTTTGAAGGCCCTCAACATGATGCCTAATTGGAAGCTGCATCATTGTCTTGATTATGGCCATGCAAACCCAGATGTCTGTAATTAATGCTTGTACCCAAACACATGTGATTTCAACATAACTGCATTTCACTCCATGATGCATGCCAACAGTCAGGTTACAAACCTTACCTATTTCACATGTGCCTAGCATTTTGCCACATGATTTTACATCTGGGGCATAGACATGTACACTGTGGCAAAACCTGTGGCAAAACTCTAGGCCTACATGTCATGTCCATCATAGCTACTGCACTTGTACATGCCACATGACATGCTATGATGAATGCGAGTATGTGTCAGCCAATAAACAATGGTGGCACACTCCTGTATGTGGCACCACATGAAATGTACCCCCATTGTAAATGTCTTATTCTGCACACAGGTTGCCATGCACATATATGTGAGGAAATACAGACATCATCCCAACAACAAAGTAGACCATGCATGAAACAGAAGCTTACAAATATTTTGCTAAAGAGAAAGGGACACATGCTGACATGTAGGCACAGTAAATGTTGGCAACAGTGATGACACATAAATCATGTCAATGGACATTCCCCACTTACCAAGGGAAAGGTCTGATCTGTAGCTGCATCTAAAGAGCAATGTGTGCTTTGTCTATGTATGATGGCCATCTTCACACTACAGAATGTAGTGAGGTACCAGCACCCATTATATGGTGAAGACAACTAGCCTCTGAGTGGCAGACACCAAAATATTCATTCTCCCAGACACATGGATGAGGACAGTGATCCATCACTTCCTTACTTTTGGCCTGTCACACTGAGGAGTAGTGGCCAGTTGCATATAATTTACAACCACAACAACAAACAGTACTTGATTGATCACTGTACATAGCCATATGTTGCCCCTGGAGAGCAATTTGTTTAGGGATTGTACACAATTTTGTCCTAGGTCCCAGGGCCAATAGGCAGGGCACATCAGTATACAACAAATGACATGTCTACACAAACAATCACTCATCTAGTGTGTTACACATGGCTCATCCCTAATCATCAGGGGGAGCTGTCAGAACCTAAAACATTCACTTGACAATGTGACAGGCAGGAATATGCCCTGTACTCACACCCTTGCGGCTGCTGTGATGTTTTCAAACATCCATCAAAGTCTGGGTAGGCCACCACCAGAACCGACGGGCACCCTGCCCACGCTGGGAGGGCATCTCCAGCTATCCCTCTGCAATCTTCTGTGCCCAGCGTCTCAGGTCCTCCTACCTCTTCCTCTGTGGACCCCCAGCCAATGGTTTGCACCTTCTTGGCGATGGCTCTCCATAGTTCCTTTTTCTGATGGGCATTGACCTGCATGGATGCAAAAGACAACTCAAGAGATTACAATCACTAGTTTTTCACAAATGGTTGAATCACATACATGTCAGTAACAGCAAGCTAGGACTTTTCTACTTGTTAATACTTTCCACAGACTAACACACTACCCTGCTCATGCCTACAATGTCTAAGCAAGCTTACTGACATCAGGTAGTCCATGCTCTAGTAACCTGTACTGTGATGTGAGCCACAATGAAACACCACGCACCTATGTTCAGTTTAGTTTACTGCATTTATTGAGCGCATGGCTACCTGGAGGCTTCCCAGCGCTAAAATAGAACCACTAAATTAGGAAGTGCCTTCACTGAGAATAGTAACGTCTTCAATTTCCTGTCAAAGGAGGATTCCAGGTGCTCCTAACGAAGTTCCAGAGGGAGTGAATTCCAGAGGAAAGCCACTTTGAAAGCAAAATAACTGCCTCCCAATATTGCTTTCTTAACACCAGGAGTGTTAATTAGCAAGACGGAAGAGGATCTAAGTGCCCTCTGAGGGGTTCAAAATGTTATAATTTGCCTAAGAAATGCCAGACTCTTATTATGAAGGGCTTTGAGTGCCATGCACATGGCTTTAATTTTGATACATTGCTCTACAGGAAGCCAGTGAAGCGAGGCCAGTGCTAGTTTAGCGGAAAGGTGTCTGGGAATATTCATGAGCAGAAGGGCAGCAGCATTCTACCCAACCAGCAATCTCTTTTTTATGTAGCCGGGAGAGGCTAGGAAAGGAGAATTTCCATAGTCTAGACAAGACAACATAAGGGCCTGAGTGATGAGTCTTTTAGCCGAGAAAGGAAGTACTTTGAAAATCTTTCTGGTAGTTCTTAGTAGGCCAAAACAGGTTGCGGAGAACTTTTTGGAGTGTCAATCCATCGTAAGACAGGGGTCTAACCAGAAACCTAAGCTCTTTATATTTTCTTTAGGCAGAAGGAGATCTTTTAACCCTTTCAGTACCAGGGACTTGATGAGAGAGAAATTCCCAACTAACATTGCTTTTGATTTATCATCATTGAGTTTGAATTTGGAGTTGCCCATTCATCTAGCTACATCTGAGAGACAGGAGGATAAATTAGCCTGTTGTGGGTTGACATTGGTGGAAAGAGAGACTACCAACTGATTGTCGTCAGCATATGATACCAAGGAAAGACCATAAGATTCCACGATGTTGGCCAAAAGGGACAAATACATGTTAAAAAGAGTGAGACTCAACAAAGACCCTTGTGGAACCCCACAAGTAAGGGAAAATGTGTTAGAATAAAAAGAACGATTGAGAACTTGGAAGGTCCTATCGCTAAGAAAGGAAGAGAACCAATTGAAAGTGGCCCATTAAAGTCCTGCCAGTGATATTCTTTGAAGTATTCAGGCACAATGATATCCGAGCCCAGAGCTAGAATATAAGGGGGAGCGGGATCTAAAGGAGATCCAGATTTTATTGTAGAAAGATAAGAGTGTAGCTCTGGAAACTGGGAGTTGTCCTGTACTTGCAAGTCTGCCTCTCGAGAGGGGTTAGAAGAAAAAGTTGAGTGAATATCAAGGATATTCTTTTGAAAGAAACATGTCAGATTATTACTATGTTCTGTGAAGGCTTCCAATGGATTGTCCAAGGAAGGGTCCAGGGTCATTTCCTTAAAAATCAGAAAGATCTCTTTCGGAGCATTAGCTGACGTTTCAATTCTGGAGGTACAGAAAGATGCCTGTGCCAATTTCCACATGGAAAGATCTGATTGCCTTTGTTTATTCTAGCTTGAAGGTGTCATCATAGTTCCTCCTCCACTTCCTTTTGAGCTGCTTACACTTCTTTTTTAATTGAAGCAGTTGAGGAGTGAGCCATGGTGTCTTCTTACCACCAGTACTTCTAAAAACAGTCTTGGTCAGCAGTATGGTATCTAGGGAGGTGGATATCCACTTATTAAATTTCTCTGTTGATCAAGGCTCAGAGCCATGAAAGGTGGTGTGGGAGAGATGTAAGGTGGCCGACCAGACCCTATGGTACAGTTTTGACCATTGATGATAGGTGAACTTTTTGGGCAGTTGGTGATTAGGGGCAGAGGGAAAAGGGAGCGTAAGTGAAATTAAATAATGATCAGACCAGATCAAAGGGTGAGGGACTTGAGGTGATATGTTTGGAAAGTTGTTGAACACCAGATCAATGGTGTGGCCTTTGATATGAGTGGGCCCATTAATCAGCTGCGTCAAGTATAATGCTGCCATATCAGTAAGTAGAGATTTGGCAGATATACCACTTGCCTCATCAACATGAATATTGAAGTCACTAAGAATGGTAAAGTTTGAATTTCTACTGGCTATATCTGCCACTAGTTTTGATAAAGCCTGTAGGAACCTACTGTAAGGGCCAGGAGGATGATAGATCAGTAATCCAGAGAGGGTGAAAGTGGCATTAATGGCTAAGGAGAAAGACAAACTTTCACAATCAGGAATGGCAAAAGGTTGGGTGAGGCATTTGATTAAATTCTTATAAATAGCGGTGATTCCCCCACCCTTAGAGTGAGGTCTATCTAATTGATGTGGCTTATGAAGGGTAAACTCCTTAGGCATGAATGAACCAACACATTCACACTCTGTGAGAATTACTCACTGCATACAGTCCCTACACGCAACTACCAGAGCATATATTTTTGCATTACATATGATAACTATCAATAGGCTGCCATTGTGGGTACAGAACGTGTCTTCCTTGTCCATTTGTGGACATGTGCAATGGTTTTGTGGTATGCACCTGTACCACAAAACACTCCTTTGGACATATGTGTCTATCCTACAGAGATGGTATATGTTAGAAATTGGGTCTCTAGTTGGCAAAGGTATACACCCTTGTCCAAGTAGGGACCACAATCTTAGTCAGGGTAAGTCACAACACAACCCAAATTATTCCGTGCCCACCCTCGGGTAGCTTGGCACAGAGCAGGCAGGCTTACCTGAGAAGTATTTGTGCAATAACTCATAAAGTATCAAAGTGAAAACACCACAAAAGTACACCACACAGGTTTAGAAAAATATATAATATTAATCTGAATAAAATAAGGAAAAAACTATCAAAATCCAATGCACACAGGCAAAGTTCTGAATTTGTAAAGATTAAATCCCACTAAGGTGCTTAAAAACACAATGGGGGTTATTCTAACTTTGGAGGAGTGTTAATCCGTCCCAAAAGTGACGGTAAAGTGACGGATATACCACCAGCCGTATTACTGGTGGTAAATCCATCACTTTTCCGTCACTTTTGGGACGGATTAACACCTCCTCCAAAGTTAGAATACCCCCCAATATCTCCAACTGGGGCTATCATGGCGCCATTGATGGAGTTGTTCCGAATAATCTGATGCCACAGGTGGCGGTCACGGACTCCTAGGTACAGTACCTTTTGGAAACGAAGAAGCAAAGATGTTGCATGGAGTTGGGAAGATGAGGCGTTGCTGAGTCCAGTGTTGCATCAGTCCCTTATGCCGTCTGTGGAGATGAGGCATCGGTTCTGCACTGCAAGGCAGGGGGGGAGCTGGAGTGGCATCGGTGGCGATGCGTCGGTTTCTTGTGGCACGGCAGGGTTGATGGATCGAGTCAGTCAAGACATGATTGGTGGACTTCACTGTGTCGCGATGACCCTGCGTGATGTCAGTGATGTCACAGCAACATCGGACTTGCGTTGCAGGTCGCAGTCATTGCATGCAGTGGTGCCCACGGAGCGGGAGCAGACATTGCAGAAGTCTTTATTGGCCCTGAGACTTCAGAACAGGAGGCAAGCTCAATCAAAGCCCTTGGAGAGCACTTGTGGGGAAGGCAGAGCCCTACCAGAAAAGCCAAAGGGGAGCAGGACAACAGCAGGGCAGCAGTCCTTCTCAGCAAAGCAGTCCAAATGAGTCCTTTGTGCATCCAGGCAGCTACTCTGACAGAGTTCAGGTGTAGATCCAGAATTGTCTGATTTGGTGGGGCCAGAGACCCAGTTTATATACCCAAAATGCCTTTAAAGTGAGGGAAACTGATAGAAGTGGTTTTGAAGTTCACAAGTACCCCTTTCAGCCCAGTCCTGTCTGCCTGGATCCCTGTGGGGGGTTATCAGTCTTTGGTGTGAGGGCAGGCTACTGGCATTTGAAATGTAAGAGAGAGCCCCTCCACCATTCCGGCCCAGGGAAACCCATTAATTATGCAGAGGAATGCAGATGTGACTGAGTGTCCTGTGCTCTCTGGGTGGAATGTACAAGGGGAGCTGTCAACCAGCACAAACCAAATATGGATTGGAGACAGGTTGTAAGGCACAGACAACAGTAAGTGCAGATTAATGCCTACTTTATAAAAGTGACATTTCTAAAATTGTGATATTAAATCCAACTTCACCAGCTAGCAGGATTTTCTATTACCATTCTGGCAATGATAGGGCCACTCCTTCCAGATCAAAACTACTACTCAAAAGTATATGAGGGTAGTTCTCATGCTAGTCTATGAAAGGAGTAGGCCTCATAGTAGTGGAAATACAACATTATGGATTTTTCACTAACAGGACATGTAAACCACATAAGTGCATGTCCTGCCTTTCACCTACATTTCACCCTGCCCTATGGGTTACCTACGGCCTACCTTAGGGGTGACTTATATGTAGAAAAAGGGGAGTTTAATGCTTGGCAAGTAGTTTTCAAGTTGATGTTGCAGTAAAACTGCACATATAAGCCTTGCAAAGGCAGGCCTGAGACATGGTTAAGGGGGTACGTATATGGGTGGCACAATCAGTGCTGCAGGCCCACTAATAGCATTTAATTTAGAGGCCCTGGGCACATGTAGTGCACTTTATGAGGTACTTATTGATAAATTAAATGTGCCAGTTTGGTAGGAACCAATATTACCATGGTTAGGGGAGAGAGCATATGCACGTTATCACTAATCAGCAGTGGTAAAGTGCTCAGAATCCTAAAACCAGCAAAAACAGGTTCAGAGAAATGGAAATGGGGAGGTTGAGGATGAGTCTGGTTGCAGAGTTCTAGATGACCTGGAAGAGTCCTAGGAGTTGTTTGGTGGTTCCGACCTAGAGAGAGTTGCCATAGTAAAGGTGGCTGGTGATGAGGGCCTGTGTAACTGTTTTCCTGGCGAGAGGGGTATCCAGCGAAACATTTTGGGCAGCATGCAGAGGGTGTTGAAGCAGGCCGACGAGACTGTGTTGATTTGTTTATTCATAATGAGGTGGGTGTCCAGAATGAGCCAGAGGTTACGAGTGTGGTCTTAGGTGGGAAGAGAGGAGCCGAGGGCAGTGGGCTACCATGTGTTGTCCCAGGAGGAGAGCTTGTTTCCAAAGATGAGGATCCCCGTCTTGTCCGAGTTGATCTTGAGGCAGTTGTCTTTCATCCAGGGGGCCATGTCTGGCATGGTGTCCTGAAAGTTGGTTTTGGGTGGCGGTGGCATCGCTTGTGGAGGAGAGGACAAGTTGGGTGTCATCTGCGTAAAAGATGATGTTGAGGCTGTGGATGCGGGGGAGGTCAGCTAGATGGTTCATGTAAGGTTGAAGAGGGTTGCGCTGAGGGGGGAACTCTTTAGAATGCAGTAAATTATGTCTTTGGTGTGCAGGAGAAAAGAGGTAGGAGGATCCTCTGTGTTCGGCCGATGAGGAAGGTGGCGATCCAGTTGAGTGCCTTATATTTGATTCTGATTGCGTGAATTCTGGGGATCAGGGTGTGGGGGAAGATGGTGTTGAAGGCTGCCGAGAGGGGTAGGAGGATGATGGTGGATTTGCTCCTGTGTTGTTGGTAGCTGCAGTTGGTGCTGTCTGCTTGCTGTGGTTGGGTCGGAAGCTGGATAGGGATGGGTCATGAAGGTGGTTGAATTCGAGGTGGTGGGTGAGCTGGCCATTGATTGCTTTTCCCAGGGCTTTGGTGAGAAACGAGAGGAGTGAGATCGGGTGGTAATTCTTGAGTTCACTGTGGTCGGCTGAGGGTTTCTTTAGAAGAGGTTTGATCTCTGTGTGTTTCCAGATGTTGGGGAAGGTGGTGGTGGTGGTAGAGCTGTCGAAGATCTCAGTGAAGGCGAATGCTAATTCTTCTTCACCCAGGTTGTAGAGGTGGTGCAGGCAGGTGTCCCCGGGTCATCCGAAGTGGATGGAGGTTAATAGTCTGGTGGTGTCTCCCTTGGATAGCTGCTCCCATTCGGAGATCTGTGGGATGGTGGTGTTGGGTAGGGTGCGAGAGGTGTTGGGGATTGAGAGATAGGTCTCAAAGTTGCTGTAGATGTCAATGATTTTCTGGTGGAAGAAGTCTGACAGCTTGTCACAGATGGATTGGGAGGGAAGGATGGTGTTCGCTGTAGCGGTGGGGCTGGAAAATTCTCTGACAATATTAAAAACTTCTCTGGGGCGGATGGAGCTGGATTTTATGTAGAAGTTCAATGCTTGTTTGTTGGTGTCCCTGAGTCTGGAGTGGCAGTTCTTGAGGGCGGACTTGAAGGGGTTGAGGTTGGTGGGGTCTTGTAGGAGCACCTGCATCTCTCTAATCTTCTGCATTGCTACTTGAGTGCATGAAGTTCGGGAATGAACTAGGTGGCTTACTTGGTGGTTTGGCTGCTTGAAGATCTTTTCAGAGGAGCTATTGTGTCTGCGGTGGCTGTGAGCCTGTTGGAGAGATTTTGTAATTGATGTTCAAGGGAGTCTGCTGGGGTGGTTTGGCATCACATATCATGGCCTTCCAGGAATCAAAATACTATCTGCACTGTGGGACTGTCAGTTATGCAATACGCCTGTACAGGACAAATATGACCTGTGTGAAGAGACGTGACATGAGTCTAAGACACACATTGACAATGATGCTAAATGCACATATGGACTAAAATAAATATTTACCTCTGTACCCATTCCTACTCTAGTCAAAAGAATGTGGCATTCAGGGCAGGCTTACCCACCAGAGCATCATATTGGCCACATGACAGGATGTGCTGGCATACAGGGGGTGGACACAGTGCCACAGTCGCATAGCCACAGTGAATCTACCACTGCTGAGACTAGGGGCCACATTTACAAAATTCAGGTTTTGTGACTCACAAATTGCAAGTCATAGCGACTCGCAATTTGAGAGTTGCAAAACCTGATGTACAACAGTGTCAGTGACACTGTTTACGATTCCCAATGGGGTCGCAAATGACCTACTTCATGAATATTCATGAGGTAGGTTATAATTTGCGACCCCATTGGGAATGGCCGCCCTCACAGGGATGGTGGCCTGCTGGAGACAACAGACCACCATGTCTGTGACTGCTAAAACAGTTTTTTTTTAATGCAGCCCCTTTTCCTTAAAGGAAAACTAAATGCATTTCAAAATCAAAAGTGAAACGTTTTCTTTTAATTTTTTCAGAGCAGGCAGTGGTCCGTGGGAACACTGCCTGCTCTGAAAAAATATTTTTGCTGCCATTCACAAAGGGGAAGGGGTCCTATGGGGACCCCTTCCAGTTTGCGAATGGGTTAGCACCAGTTTGAAACTGGTGCTAACTGAGGTTGTTCTGCGACCGCATTCACTGCAACAAAACAATCATACATACCATCTGAATTCGGTATTAGTAAGGGATGCCCTTGTCACACCCCTTCCTAATACCGAATCGCAAAACCCAAAGTGCGATTCGGTAACAAGTTACCGAATCGCAGTTTGGGCTTTGTACATCCCAAATAGCATTTTTCAAGTCGCAAACGGCCTGATTCGTCGTTTGCGACTTGAAAATGCTTCATACATCTGGCCCTAGGTCCCATACTGGGAGATACATCTGACAGGCCCTGTTCTCTGCAGGCTGAGCAGAAAGAACCTACATGACACTCCATTGCCATGACAATACCTCCTGTAGCCAACAGCAATTTGGTGTGTTTTGTGAGTGTTAACCTGAATGGCAGAGGGAGTCATGATCTGCCTTCTACACAACAGTTTATCAAGGTGGGATGTGGTTTGAAAGATCTGTGTCACTATACACATTGCTCACAACTCTCAAAATGACTCATACAAGATGCATACACAGCTCATGCTGTCATGCACATACATGTTCTCTGACATTTACAACAATCATGAGAAAAGATATGTCAGTGGATGGCAGTAATGTCTCCTTATCTAGTTATATGCATCCAACACAAGGATCATTTAGGACCCCAAATACCTCACACAACACAATGTGACTGAACTTTACATATGGCACTGGCCACCAATACCTGCACATTGCCCATCCCATTGATGCCACACGGACTGCAACTACTGAAACACAAGAGGTCTAACTGGCACACATGGGCACATTCTAGCCTGCGAGGAGGAAAAGGATGGTGAAGAACAGAGAAAATTGTGCACATGAGGGACTTACCTGTTACTCTGGTGAGCCATAGAGCTGTCTATACAGGAGTGGGACCTCAGTCACCAGTCTCTCCCGTTCCTCTGGTGAGAAGGCAGGGGCCCTATCACCTGCTAGACATGTCAAGATTGCTCCTATAGGTGGCACACAGCAGGTCAGATCATGGAGGTATTGCTGGCAGCAGTGTCAGGAGTGAGTGAATCTGCAGAACATGGCAGTCACGTCTGCCACACACATGGTCATCACCACTGGTGGACACAGCCATTGGCCCAGGACTGTCACTGGAAACAACATTAGCCTATGGCTGTGTCTGCCATGGTTGCAACCTCCTTCCACCATGATGACTTCCACCGGCGGTCGCGGGCAGTTCCTAATGTCCAATGGAGCAGGTCAGACAGTCTCCATTTTGGCAGCCCGAAATGCTGTATTGTGCTTTTGAAACTGCGTCACACCTGCAAAAAAGGATTTTGAACCTCACAAACATCCTTATCCTGTCATGTTTCGTAGGTCCCACTACTCAAACACCATTGTAGTATGTTGCAGGGCACAGATGGCATTTAACAGTGGGGCACAGCCCACCACCGCCAATGGTCATTTTGGCAGTCGGGATATGCAGTCACATTTTGAGGGGAATTTGTGTTGCCCGTCTCTGAGTTTGGTCCATATCCATGTTGTGGACACATGTGTGGAAAATTATGGGGGGCACATGTGACCCTTATGTTATTTTCAGCTATGATGTGTACTGGGTGCCATGTCTATCCAGTCAGAAATGCCTTGTCATATATCACTGATATGCATCATGTATGTTGCTTGTACACATTGACTAATGTTAGAAATCATGTCTTGTCATTCATAGGCCCCCATGGAGAGGTAGGATGTGACAACCTCCTGTCTACCGTCCATGGCCAGACCTTTCAACGATGGAGCAAGGGCACATAATATCATATTTCTGCCTGGAAAGGCAAACACTAGTGGACACGTTATCGTCAGTTGGACCCAGATCTGGTGCCCAACCAGCACGGCACTCATCAGACAAGTCATGTCAGTTTTGCACTTCCTAGCCACAGGGTCCTTCCAACATACAGTGGCCCTATCTGCTGGCATGTTCCAACCTATGTTCAGTCTAGTATTGAAGGATTTCCTCTCAGCAATGTTGAAACACCCGGACAGCTATATCCAGTTTCCACAATGTGGGGATTTAGCCCATGTGAAGGCTGACATTTATGGTTTGGCATGCATCCCAAATGTGGTGGGGGTCATTGATGGCACACATGTTGGTTTGGTCCCACTGCAGGCCAAAGAACAGGTTTTTTGCAAAAGAAAGAACTTCCATTCCATCAATGTGCAAGTTGTCTGTCGGATCTCTACATTTCACATGTGTGCCAATTATCTGGGTTCAGCCCATGATTCCTTCATAATGGAGAACAGCACTATACCCCAGCTGGTGTCATAATTGTACCCAGACAGGGCCTGGCTATTTGTAAGTCACATCTGTTCTGTTTGTGTGTGTGCAATGCCCAGTGCTACAATCATGAAGTGAGTGACTCATTGTAGCACATATGTCCCATTCCTTAACAGGAGACCCCACATATCCAAAAAATCCTTGGCTGTTGATGTCACTAAGAAATCCAACTATGCCAGGTGAAGTCTGCTTTAATGAGGCCCATGGAAGAATTCTGCAGGTAGCGGAGCGGGCTTTTGGGCTCCTGAAAGCCAGATCTAGGTGTTTGGACAGGGCTGGTGGAGCCCTGCTCTACTCACCCAGGAAAGTGTGTGAGATCACTGTGGCCTGCTGCATGCTCCACAACATCACCCTGCAGAGGAATTTCCCATATAGCCCAGAGAAGGGGGAGACTCAGTGCCACCAGGTGAGGCTCCTGAAATGCCAAGTGAGGATGACAGTGGTGAAGAGGAAGGAGCTGACTTGCAGGAAGATCTCATCAATGGCTACTTTTCATGAGTGTAAGTATGTCATGTGATGTAATGACTGTGACTGTACAATGAACTGTAGTTCTGATAATGTGTGAAATTTAGTGTTTTAGCTGCAACTGGGGAGCTGATACTCTGCAGTATTCAAGGCTGCTTTAAGAGTTATCCTTTGACATATCCCCACCTTAATGACGTTGCTTTGTTTCTGACAGTTTCCCTGCAATTGAATTACATTTCCAGCTGTGACTTGTGTAATAGGTATGTTTTCAAGCCTATACTCCTTGTTTTGTCTTTGAACAGACACCTTCACCTTGACATCTTCATGTGAGCATTTCAGAGTTGTGACACTGGCAGGTACCTGATGCTGTTCTGACATACAAAGTGGGCATGAATTGTTCCAGGTAATGTAGGTCTCAGATTTGGGGTGTATGAGAACTGTGCAAAGGCAGCTCGCACAGTGTTTGTGTGGAAGGTCAGAATTTCACATTGGACTTGTTTTGTGTGCTTTGTTGGGCCGATTGCATCATGTGTGTCATCATGTGGGCATGAAGTATGTAGTCTTAGATTGTGACCAAGTCATTCACCCTTCACATTGGCTAAACACTATTCTCGTTTGACCTGTATGTAGCTGTAGATGTGTTTCATCATTGCAGGCTACACTGCCTGTGCCGCAACACTGACATATGTTTGTGTCATACCACCAAATGCATGGTTATTGGATTATGATGGGCCTCTGATCATGGACTGTCAGACTGACATCTATCTGTATCTTGGATTACGTGATGTTGGATTACTTTGGTATTGTATGTGATAAGGCTCATGCTGGTGGCATAATCCACTTTAATGTTTGCCTATTCTACAGGAAAATGTCTGACAAATCCCTCCCTTCTGTGGTCTGGGGGCTGCACCCTGGAATATGTACTTTTACTCAGTATGAGTTACACATTATTGTGCCAAAAAGGTCCAGACATTCGGACATCCTCAGTACTGTACGCTGGAATAAAATGTTTGATGTGACCAGACACTTGTACATATGTGTTTGTGTTTAATTGTTGTAAACCTGAGCAGCACACTGTGTACCTGTAACATATCCCTCCTTGCACAAGTAAGTTATGTCTTCATCATGTGGTTCACATGGTCTTACATCTCTACATAGCACCATGTTGAAATTAAGCAAGAAGACAATGAGTTTTTGATGGGTGAATTTATTACAATTCTAGTGCAGTAAATAAAATTTGGACAGAAAAGAAGAAAAAAATAAAGGGAAGGTGTCAGTCATGGTGAATGAAATCATTGAAGTAAATGCCACACCATTGGGAGTCTAAAGTCCAGAGTACACCTCCCTTTGGAACTGGTAGGTGGTTCAGGATCTGTCAACAGAGTAAATGTGTGGCACAGATTGGAGTGCCTTTAAGAAAAGGTCACTTGCTGGCATGGGTTGGTGTCTTGCCATCTGCACCTCCTGGATTATTTTCTGGATGACTCCACTTGTGTGGTGGGGGATACTGCTGCTACAGAGGCAGGGATGTCTGGAGTGGGTTATTGTACTGTCAAGACCTCCCTTCCAGTGGTTGGCAAAGATGTAGATGTGCATGGTTGATGAGGCAAAGGAAGGAGAAGATTGGTTTAGATAAGCCCTGCTCAGGACTGTGGGAATGTTCCTCTCACCCCTGTTAGGGAGGCCATGTAGGTATTGTGGGCCTCCCACTGTTCTCACATGTTCTTTTTTTAGAATTCATTATATTGAGGATTTTTATCACAATCCATAATAAGACAAAGCAAGCAAATTCATATAGACAAATCAAGAGAACTCAGGTGAAACATGATTATATACAGGAGAGAGTAACAAAGTTTGGTACTTAAAGTGCTTTGTGCCACAGTACGTTTTACACAGAAAACCTCCTTGCTCGCTATAGTAAGTGCCAGATGTATGTACCATTTTTCTTGTTGCAAATGCTGTTTCCGAGAAGAAAAAAAAACATTTTGGTATGCACAGACACTATTTTGCAAATCAGTAATCTATTTACCGAATCACAAAATAGGTTTGTGAGTCCAAATTAGGAAGGGACGTTCCTTTCATAGTTGCAAGTCACAGTGCGATGTAGGAATATTTTGTGACCACGAATGCAGTTACAAAACAATTGCAATTAGCGCCTGTTTCAAATTCGTGCTAACCCATTCGCAAATGGGAAGTGGTCCCCTTTGTGAATTGTAGCGAAAATATTTTTTCAGAGCAGGCAGTGGAGAAAAAACTTTTCATTTTTGTTTTTGAAATGGATCCCGTTTTCCTTTAAGGTAGGTCATTTGCGACCTCAGTGGGAATCGCAAACAGTGTCATTGACACTATTATACAACAGGTTTTGCGACTCACAAATTGCGAGTCACTATGATTCGCAATTTGCGAGTCACAAAACCTAATATTCGTACATGTGGCCCTAAGTGACTTTGTAGAGTGCAGCAGTGCATAAACTGCTTGTGTCTTGCAGTACTTAAAATTCTCAACCATTTGCGTATGCCACATTCAGTACTCAACAGTGTTTTAATGAGCCTAAACCTGTTTATCACAGTGGCAAAGCAGAAATGCACACATACTAAAGGGGGCTTATATACTTCACAATATTAACCTATTAAATCAGGATCGATTGTTTACACCCCAGTCCCCTGATTTAAAATGATACACTATGTAGTACTTTAAGTGTTGTGTGCTTCAAAAAATGTCACGCAATTCGCTTCCTCTCTTACTGCAGTAAAGGTCATAAATGCCTAAAGTGGTTGTGCCTTATAGTACTAAAAATTTAGAACCAATATTAACTTGTTGTACAATATTAAAAAATATTACAAATGCGATTGGCCCAAACCTATAGTGAGATTTAGGGTACATTGATATAAAGAGGTGGTTATATGCTTTACAATATTGACATACTGAACCAAGACCAATCTTTAATACCCCGTATACCTAATTTAGGATAATGTGCTATGTATACATGATTGAGTAGAAACGACATTTATAGAATTTGATACTTAAAGTGCTGTGTGCTTCAGCACTTTACGCTGGATGGAAATGGTTTGATCGACTGTAGTGATACCTTTCCTGAACAGTTTGTAGAAAACCTGAACACCTGGGCATTTTAGACCTCACAGAACCAAAAAATTACTGTATAGGTGCTTACACACTTATTGCATCTAATGGAACCCAGATTCTCTGATGTTTCTTCAGGCAGCCCATTCGGATAGCATATGCTTTTTTAAATAGACCTACCCGCTTTAACTTTGCCAACCACTCCTGAGGAGTTGGCACTGTAGGAGTGCACCAACATTGTAGAATCAATGACGTTGCAACAGCTAAAGATGCAGCAATAAAGCTCTGTGTGTACTTGCTCAAGCTAGAAGTTTGATTTGATGTCCCAAACAGTACAACTTCAATTCCTCATACAGAGTCACCTTGATTCCTTAGCTCAATTGGCAGAATACACCACCCCAGAATGGCACTAGTTTGGGACATTAAAAAAAATGTGTACCCAGTTCCCTTGTTCCTCTTGAAAACATTTAAAACATGCATTAGTAACATATGAATACATTCTATGGATAGCTTTGTGGGTGTAGTATGCAAACCGACGCGATACAAAACACGTTCTTTTAAAATTGTTTGCCCCGAGTGATTTATATCCTAAAATTTAAATACATTCCCAATCCCTGGTTGTCAGACTGCATCCTATCTTCTGCTCTATATTGGTTAAGTGCCTTTCTATTATGAATCAGTTTATTTCCGTGAAGGCCTGTGGCAATTTCCTATTCCGACTGACTTTTGTACCATAATTTGATGATAGTTTCTGAAAGAAATGCATCTCTTGAAGACTGATGTTCATCTGACTTTTAAGTTGGGTGAAACTGTACCGAAGTTTGGGAGCCTCAGCCCCAATTCGGAATATGATCTCTGCCCAATTAGCCAAACGTGTGCCAAAAAAAATAAATCACCCAATGTCTAGTACCCTTTAGAATTCCCTTTCCTACAAATAGTTTCTGGGATTACCAAGTAGACAGTTCTGCAACATTGCCACTCAATGACAGGGCAGAATTTGCCTTGATTTAAAAAACGTTTGCATAAAACAGCATATATCACCTAGCACCTTTTGCAATGTTTTTTGGCAGTTTTACCATTTTGAGAAATACATGCAAACTACCTCCACTCTCCTGAACCATTTTCCTAATAAAGAAAATATCAAAACCCCCACCTGAGCCCCTGTCCACAAACCCCATTTTAACCATGGTACCCAGCCATGCAGCCTGATAATATAGAAAAAAATCGGGTAAAGCCAAACCTTTCTGCTCTTTATCTAACTGCAAGATGGAATAATTCACTCAGGGATGTTTCCCTTCCCATTAAAAAGTAATACTAAGGGAATCTAATTATAAAAAAAAAAAAAACGTGATTAACCTTTATAGGCGGATTTGCAAAGAGAAAAAAAAAACAATGGTAACACTGACATTTTAATCAGTGAAACTTTGCCTATTAACGTGAGTGGAAGGGAACATTTTTCAAGTAGACTTTTCAGTTTAAGCCGCATTTTATTCAGAACTGAGTTTGAATAGGTATAATTATCCGTCACCATAATCCCAAATGATGTTATGGGATGATTGTTACCAAAACTCTGGATTAATGCTGCTGGCAACACTGATGGACAGGCATTGAAAAGCAATGTCTCCATTTTATCCCGATTGACCTTGCAGCCTCCCTAATTTGTATAGTCTTGAATAGCCTCAAAAGCCCCTTCAATATTTTGCTGGTCGGCCTTCAAATAAAGTACTAGATCATCCGCGAATAGCTTACAGCGAATAGCTTCATTTTGGACATCTCTTGCAAAGGAGGGATAACATCGCCAGCACTGTGTATGCATTCTGCCAAAGGCTCAATGAACAGTATGAAAAGTATAGGGGACATTGGACACCCCTGCTGCGTACTACGTTGTATCTTCATCTTGCCAACTGGCCGTGTATTAACGATGACACGTGCTTCTGCCCCTTGATATAGTCTTTTAAGCATTGAGATAATTCGATTTGGAAATCCGAGTTTCTCTAGTGCAAAAAAAGAGCATCCCACTTCACCAGAGCAAACGCCTTCTCAACATTGACCATTATGATTGCAGCCTCATCCTGGGCATGGGAAAAGCAGCCGATAGCCTGAACCAAATATTGTGTATCGGCAGCCAATGTGCACTTCAGTGGAAACCTGCATTGGTCTTTAAGGACCAAAGACTGTCCAGTCTCAATTATACATGATGTTCAAATCTTAGCTAGTAATTTACAATTAGCAATGAGTAAGCTATTTGGACGAAAAGAAATAAGACTGACAGGATTTTTTCCTTTTTTTTAAAAGCATATGAGTACTGGTTCTTTAAGTCTCTGGAATATCGATACCGTCACTTATTTGATTAAATAAACGTACTAACTGAGGCAATAACACTTTCTGAAATATCTTATAAACTTCAGCTGGAATACCACCTATACCAGTTTCTTTGGCATTGGGCATCTGCTGGAGCACACTGGCCACCTCCTCCAGTGTAATATCTGTATAATATACTCAACCTGTACCCTTGCCAGACTCAGACGCCTAATTTGACTATAAAACTCTCCCAGACTGGGTCAAGAAACATTAGCATTACAAACGGATGATGGACGGAGTGTTGAAGCTTTTCAAACACTGACCCCCAGTCACAGATCAGCGTTTAATCCATCATTCTTTTGCTCATCCTGCCAACCAAGTTTGGAACCAGCCATATGCAAATTAGTCTTGACCCTGCCCCCCATGGGAATAGTCCAGCCTGAACTGCCAGATCATGCCCTCTCTGGACTGGAAACAAGCATCCTGGGACCGGTTTCATGGTATAACCCTTCATCATCCAGGCTAGCTTGAATCCAGTGGCACAGTGATCACGGGACCAACGTCTGGGCATACCCTTCCCACTTAGGGCAACTTTAGCAACACAAAAGGATGATGGACAGAGTGCTGAAACTTTTCAAAAACTCACCCCCAGTCACAGATCTGGATTTAATCCATCATTCTTTTGCTCATCATGTCACCCCAGTTTGGAATCAGCCATATGCAAATCAGTCTTGACCCTGTTACCCATGCTGGATCAAGAAACAGCCTTAGTGTGCTGTAAATGTTGCAATAATGGTGCAAAAATATGTGGGCAATTTTGTTGTCAGCATTTTGATTTAAATTAGATGCAGGATCTTTGATTTCCCTAATGTGCAGTGTTTCTTGTTTCCCTCGCAGAGTCTAAGCTAACAATTTACCCACCAACTAACTCTTCATACTGTTGCTGGAGAAAGTTTTTTGAGCTGGCAATTCCTTTGCACACATAAAAGTTGCGGAGCCTCTGTCTGGCCTGGTCAAACTTAAGCTTATGGTCATTTCTACACCGGTCCACCTCCTTCATTAGAGCTTTATGTGCTTGATCTAGGGCATCTTGCAGTTCCTTGACATGTGTTGTTCTAATCTGTCTCTGAGCTGACTTATAAGCAATACGCTGCCCTTGGAATGCAGCTTTAAATGATTCCCATCCTGAGAACAGAGAAGCCGTGCCCTGGTTAATCTCAAAGAATGCCTAAATAAATTTGTGTGTGCTACTCACCCATTCCTGATTGACAAAGAGCACCTTATCCCGCCACCAACATGCCCTTGAAATTCTGATGTCATCAACTGCCACGTTAACCCCAACCACTGAATGGTCTGAAAATGAATTAGCCCAGGTCCCGGCCCCTTCCCATTCAACTGACTTGGAAAGTAAAAAGTATTCCAACCTGGAAGCTCTAATATACTGACTTGAAAAACATGCAAATTCTGCTTGTCCATTGTGGTCGAGTAACCATGGATCTATTAAATTTAAACTGCTTTTTAGTACTCTCATCACTTTGGCTGTTTTGGGTTTCAACTGCTTTTTACATTTATTTGAAGTATCCAGCTTGAGATCCTGTCCGAAACTGAAATCTCTCCCCTCCCCCAAATTAACGGGCCTGTCACACCAATCACCAAAGAAAGTAATTCTTCAGGGGAGCGTCATTATTGTAGACTGGGCTCCCTCCATTATTGGCGAAACCATTGTCAACTGAGATACTTGCGCATGATGCCATCTACCAGACTTCTGACATGTCAGCTCCAACCTCAGATGGTGGGGTATTAATTTGCACGCGGCATGCTGGAATTCTTAGAGAATAGAGGATAATCACACCATCAGACCCCCCTTCTAACCACAGGCACCCTTCTGGGGGACTGTACCGGCCACTGAAACATATAACTGGGGGAGTTCATTGGAAGGGGGAAGAATGACCTGTCCATTTAGCGACTGCATGGCCTCGATTATTTCCCACTGTCAGAGTTCTCTGCATTTCTATTCGGGGGCCTCAGATTCTGGATTGCCTAATTCTTGGATTGTTGACCCCAACAGCTGTGTAGCCTTGACCATTGCCATCCCAGAAAGGTTGCCGGATATCTTACCCTTTTGTATGACCGAAGGGTGAATAAGCCACTTTTTGCCCTTTTAAATATTAGTGGGGAAGTCAGAGATCTCCGGGCTGAACTTGTGGCCCCTGTTAAAGAAAGGGCTGTTGCATCTCTTCTTAACCAAGTCTAGGCTTGGCCACTTACCCAAAGTTCAGGTAATAGACTACAGATTTCATTGTTGTATTGTGTTTTTCCTTGGGAAAATGCATCAGGAACAATGCCCCCACGCGTAGATTGTCAGAACACAAGCTAAGCGTATAGCGCAGATGCAGGGCCAGATCCAACGACCATCGACTAATAGTGAAAAGTGCTGAACACCAATAAGCAAGCACTTACCAGTAGGTGAGAAACCTGGAAATCCCTGAGCAATCTCGACCTCTGTCCTTCGTGGCTGCACTAATTCTCCCAGATTGCAATACTGTGCTGCGGCCAAGTATGAAGCACCTCCGCTACGATAATGGCTCCTCTTAAAACAAGCTTGTACTAGAGTGGCAGGCATCTTTTCCCGTGTCCCGGTGGTCTTACGACCCCCTCACGTCGTCATTGTGGCATCTCTCCAGTTCTATGGGCTCTGTTTGCTCGTGTCTCACGACTCCCTCACGGCTTCTTCATGGCCTCTCTTGACACATTGGGCCTGGTGTCAGCACACAGTACAGGAAGGAGGTTCATACAAATTTCCCACGCATCATGAGGGAGGTGTCCATGGGCTCCTGAATTCTCACATCCTTGCATGTCCCTATGCACCTCTCTGTAGCCGCTTCGGTTCCCGGAGTTCAGTTACTACTTGGCCCATCACACCTTGGTCCTCCTAATAGACCCCCAAGATATGGCTGATGGTCTCCTGGCCAGAAGCAGCCCCAGTGGCGTCACCCTGCTGGCCCACAGCATCCCTTTCACTCACCCTACCCCCATGGCCCTGTGCCCTTGCCACAGGGTGCACTCTCCCACTGGTTTCTAGACCCTCATTGTCCAAAGTGTTGCACTGTAACTCATCATCCAAGACTGGGGGGGGCACGCAGTGGTAGACACTGTGTTCAGTTCACAGGTTGGGGGTGAATGGTTGCCTGCGCTGTTGAGGCAACCGGACTGGGAGGTGTTGATGTGGCCACTGTGAGACTCACTGTTGGTGCTGACCAGATTTCCAAGGTGGGCCAGACCTGTCCTCCATGTCCAGACATCCAGGAGTGTCTTCACTGAGAGCTGTGGGGTAGTGGCAGTCTCTTCTGTGGCCTCTGTGTGCCCAGTGGCAGCTCAACCTGTTGATGTGAAAGATACAATGTTAGTAGTTGAATTGTGAACGCTACCTCCAACAATTTATTATTACATTAAGCTTTAACCTTGTACAAAGTTAATTTGAAGTTAATCTTATTGTGGCAGGTACCCACGGTATTGGTTGTATTGATGTGACATGTCTGAAGCATGCCAGTTCCATCCAAGTCAAGATGCTGAAATGTGCAAATCATTAACACTTGGGAGGATGGCTGAGAATGCCATCTTGCCACCAGTGAAGACAAAACAGCAGCTAGGCAATATATGCCTTTGGCCATTTTGGCCATTTTGAGGCCTAGTGGATTGTGATGCAGGCAAGCCCAGGAGTTTGTTGTATATGTGACTGGGGTCATCATTTGCTCAGTGCATTGTAAATGTGCCTACTGCCAGTACCATTATGGTTATGCATCTTGAGGCCTTTGGGGTCATTGTTTTGCGCACTAGGTAAGGTGTCCTTCCTGTCCTCAATAATTTCATCTTGGGTTACCAGATCAAGATGGAGCTAGGTGGCCAGACACATCCCAGAGTTGAGCATGATCAGTATCTTGGTCATCCAAGATGAGTAAACTTCAATTGAAAGTTAGCAGACAAGGGTATTTGGACAAGTTACCACTGGTCTGGTGTTTGGAGTTACTGAAACCGTGCCTCCAGGAAGTCGCAGTCATGTAAATAACTCCCTGTCTTACTCAAACTATACAAATATTATCCTCAATTGAGAGTTAAAACACAGGGGTCTTTGGATAAGGGAACACTGACCTGGTGTTTGGAGTTACTGAAACAGGGCCTGCTGGGAGTTGGAGTGATGTCACACTCTATAGTAGACAATATGCAAATGTTATCCCCCTAGGTGAACAGACTTCATTTGTGAGTTACCAAACAGGAGTCTTTGAAGTTGAGGACACTGGGCTGGTGATTGAAGAAACAGTGACAGACCCTCCTGGCCTTAGCAGTCATGTTACTTCCTCTACTACATACACTATACAAATGGTATATTCCCAGCTGAGTAAAATTACATTGAGAGTTGCTGAACAGGAGCCTTTTGATGAATGAACACCGTTCTGGTGTTTTTAGTTGCTGAAACAGTGCCTCCTGTGAGTTGCAGTCAGGTTATTCTATCTAGTTCACACACTTTTCCAATGTTATCCCCCTAGGCGAGTATACTTAATTTGGGAGGTGACACACAGGGTTATATGGGCAAGTGACCACTGTGCTGTCGTTTGGAGATACAGATACAGGGCCTGCTGGGATTTACAATCAGGTCACTCTATCTAGTACACACACTATACAAATATTATCCCCAGAGTGAGTTCACTTCATGTGTAAGTTACCAAACAAGAATCTTTTGAGAAGAGAACACTCAACTGGTGGTTGGAGTGACAGTAACAGAGCCTCTTTGGAGTTACAGTCATGTAACTCCGTGTACTATACACACTATGCAGATGGGGTCCCCATAGGCGAGTGCACTTCAATTGAGAGTTACTAAACAATGGTATCTGGACAAGAAAACACTGAGCTTGTGGTTGGTCTTACAGACACAGGGCCTTCCTGGCCTTAATGGTCATATTACTCCCTCTACTTCCCACATATTTGACAAATAGAATCCTCCCAGCAGAATGAACTTTAATTGTGAGTTGCCAAACAGGGGTCTTTAGACAAGTGACAACTGTGCCTCCTGTGAGTTGCAGTCATGCCTCTCTCTCTACTACACACCCTTGAACACTCTTCTCCCCCTAGGTGAGTATACTTCATTTGAGAGTTCACTAACAGATGTTTTGTAGCATGTGATCACTGTGATAGTGTTTGTAGTTATAGGGATAGTGCCTCCTGTGAGTTGCAGTCAGGTCACTCTCTATACTTCACACACTTGACAAATGGAGTTATGTCAGTCCCTGTACTAAACACTATACAAATCTCATCTCCCCAGGTGAGTACACTTCAATTGTGAGTTGCCAAATGGAGGTCTTTGGACAGTTGAACACTGGGCTAGTGAGTGGAGTGACAGTAAAAGTGTCAAAAGCTGAGCTGTGGGAATGCATGATATAGCATGTTGGTCACATTGTTAGGGTTGTGACTTACCACACTCTAGTCTCCCAGGCTTTCCTTTCAAGCCCTCAGGATGCAGGATGGCCTTTAGAGAGTAGGCATTATTGGCTTCATGAGGCCAGCTCCGCAGCTTCCCTAGAAAAAAAAATCTATTAGCCCCTGTAGGGTGGTGGTCCCCGGGGCTGAGGTTCCAAAACGGACCCAATCTTATTTAAATTTAGCCCCAGGGAGATGATGGTCCTCGGGGTTCTGGAGGAGATGGGCTGCCTGGTCCCCCGCATTTCACTGGATATCAGCCTCAGGGAGGTGGTGGTCTCCGGGGCTGCAGGAGGGGCCATACAGCTGCCCCCACATTCAAAATGTCAATGCCCCCAGGACCTGGCCTACCCAGTAACATATAAATATATATTCACTGAAAAAAACAAAGGTTACAGGGACGTTATAGAATTTACAAAAAACACAGAAATGTATTCAAAATACCAAAGGTTATAGGGACTTTATATTTAGACTCACATTTTAAATGTACAAAACCATAGAAATTCAGCTGTTATAGTTAGAGTTATTTCAAGTGACTATAACTTGCTCCCTTGCTATGCACAGTTTTCTTATCAATGTTGTTACTGCAAATGCTACAGTGGTATCATCAATGATGTTTTCAAAGATGTCATGAGTGCAGTAAAATATATGGTAATTAGCACTTCATGGGGAGGGTGCGAGTGATAGTTACTTTAGGACATGAGTTATAGGCTTGTCTGTTTCTCTGAGCAACAGGACAGACATCCTCAATGATATGCAGCTATACTTTCATAGTCTTTAACTTTCCCAAACCATGAAACAATGAAGGGATTTGTTTTACTATTTCATGATGAACATTCATGTTGTAATTCACAGAAATTAGTCCCATGTCAGCAGCAATTTTGAAAGTGAGCAAACAGGCACTTGCCGCTGTACCTTGAAGCACATGGATTGGTGCTTGTACCTTCGTTTTCTTATGTTTTACAGTCGCTACAAATGAACCTTGACTCTTCATGAGCATCAATGCAGTCTGAGGAGCCACTTTAGTCTTCCACTGTGTAATCCGGGGTAATGGAGACAATTCATTGTGTTTCTCTTCAGGCATTATATTTATCGATGGACCATTGTTGATAATGAAAGGTATTGAATATATATTTATTTTCAATGCAATCTTTGGACAATGTTTCTATGATTTTGTTGCTTTGGCATGTCAACTTTCCGTTGAGTGATATTTTTCTTCACATGCAACTATCCAACATGTGCATGTTTTTCTGAGGTAAATATCGACATGGCACAGTCATTTTCTTCACTTTCAGCTATTATTGATGCAGAAGAACTGTTTGACAATGATTTAGATGATGATTGACTTTGTTTAGTATCAATTTGCCTCAGCCGATTTCACCACTTGGCTTTATGGTTGTGCATCAAACATTGGTAATGGAACGTTCTGGTGGCCATTACGTTTTTGTGCGTAAACACTTACTTTTTCCTTCACGTCACAAATCATCAAAAAATGGTTCTCTTTTCCAACGCTTTTGCATATCTGTCCAATGAAGAGGCACTTTCCTTCATGTAGCAATGAAAATCCACATATGAAACACAACCTTTTTTTAAGTGTAGACATCACTTTATGCCTCTTGGCTATTGTTTTTGATTGCCTTTCACACTCAGGGCTAACTCGCTAGTGACACCTCCAGCCTCCGTGTCAGCAGCTCCTTTCTCAGCACATTCCTCAGCTTTGGCAGCCATAAACGCTCACTTCAGACTAAGGCCCATATGTAACAGAAAATGACGGAGCGCGATGCTGCGCCAAAATTGGCAGGGTCGCGCTCCTTCATTTTCCAACACAGGGATGCGCTATATTTAATTTCATACGACACAGCCCTGCGTTGTCCCCTGCATCAGCGCTAAATTTGCAGTCAAGTGGCAACGCAGCGACCCTTGTGCCATGGCGCAAGGATGGCTGCGTAAAGTAGGAGATTGTTTTTGTGCAAGAAAGGACACCTTCCTACACAAAAACAATTTTAAATGGTGATTTGCTCTTTCTATGAGTGCTGCAGAATATGGTGCAGAGCATAGCACCACCGGAGCGTCATGAAAAGTGACTCTCGGGTGGCGCTAGAGGCTTTTAAATATGCCCCTTAGAGTTTCTTTCATCATTCATTTCTCAATGAATCGGACAAGCATCCATCCATAACTTTAAGCCACATGGCTTCTTCATCATTACATTTATTGCACTTACAGTGTTTGATGAGTTTGTCGAGTCTTTTCCACAAATTCATTGATTGTTTCACCAACTCCTTGATGTTCTTGACTGAAAACTTTTTATTTATAATCACCTTTGGGTACTGAGTCAAATGTGAGGTTCAACATAGCCTTAATCTGACAGTATGTGACTTATTTGTCTGTTCTCTGCATTTTATTTATGACTTCTTTCACACCATCACTAGCAAGATTGTTGAGATATTTGATAATATTTCTGTTAGCCCTCTCTTCTAGTGCATCAATGAAATCTTCATATGTCGCTATCCAGACAGGTTGATGAATCACCAATATTTTGCTTTTTGGTGGTATTGAAAGGTGGTTGTGGTTTCAGGAATGTGGCAGCATTATAACTGTTCAAAGGAGTGTCTGACACTGAGGGTGGAACTCTGTCAAATGTTGTCAGCTGTCCCTGGGAATCTGCATCGTCGCTGAGGCCCAACAATGGTTCAGCCTCTGGGTCATCCTAGGGAGTCTTTGAGTTTTTACCTTCTTCTTGATCTCCACTGGAGCCTTGTCACTTTGGGAGACCTCTTGAGTTGTCCTGAGCCACCACCTGGCAGCCTAGGTGGTGTGCTGCTTCAGGTACTGGAGAGGTCAGTAAGCACAACCCCACTCTACACTATTCCACTGGACACCACTTCATTCTATGCTATTACACTGTATGCAAGTTCAATATTTCCCCCTCTTCTGTATGGTATTCCACTGTATAAGAATCCACTGTACCCCACTCCATTGTATGCTATTATACTCTACCCATCCCCAGCAATACACCATTCCAGTCTAAACCACGTCATTGTAAGTGACTCCACTGTACCCTACTACACTATATTCTATTACAATGTACGCCACTCCATTGTACTCTCCTCGACTCTATATGACTCCACTCTACAAATCTCTACTACACGCTGTGCCACTCTACTAGGCTCTACTCCACTTTATCCCCATATACTCCACTGTCCACATTTTCACTTGACTTAATGCCCGTACACTCTATTGAACAATACTCTACTCCACTCTATGATAGTTTCCAACACTGTACAACACAACACTCCACTTACTGTATGAGATGCCACTCCAATTTATAACACTGTGCTTGACTCTATGATACCCCACTTCAATGTGTGCCACCCCAGTCTAAGCTAATCCACTGTATCCTTCTCCACTGTATGCCAGGTAACTGTACACCCCCCCATTCTATGCTATACCACTCTATGCCACTCCACTCTTTTACACTCCAGTGTACAATATTCCACTGCATGCTATTCCACTGTATGTGACTCCATGTTACAGTAATCCAGTCTACTCCACTACATTGTACGCCACTCCACTCTATGCAGCTCCATTGTATGACAGACTCCGCCACTCTATACAACTCCACTCTATAAAAGTCTACCACACTTCAAGGCACTCTATAACATTCTACTCCATTCTTTCCTAATACACGCAAATGTCAAACTCTATACTCTACTCTATACCCATATACTCCAATGCACAACACTCTAATTCACTATACAACCCCTTTCTATATGACACAGTACTCCACTCTACAAGACCTCACTTTATAATAGTTTACGATCTACCCTATGGCATTATACTCCACTTTAGGACACTTGACTCTATGACACACCAATACACTCTATTGTACTGTACACACACTACATTCATCACTCAAGTAAACTCTACTCTGCTGTACAAGACTTTACCTCACTCTGAACTACTATACAACAATCAACTCTACACAGCTCCACTGTTTCACACACTATTGTACTCTATGCAACTCCACTCAACAATACTCTACTATACTGCATGTCACTCTCCCACTCTTTACTCCTGTCTACACCCCTTCAGTCCACTGTACAACATTGTACTATACTGCATGCCACTGTATAACACTCTGCTCCACTCTACTCTGTGATATTCTGGTCCACTACACAGTAGCGTAAGCAACTCTTTGTATGCCAGTGCACCACACTTTACTGCACTCTACTCTGACACAGTACTCCATTCTACTCCACTACTCCACTGTAATCCCCTCCACTGTATGCCACTCAACACCATTGTACTCTATAAAACTGTATGCCAATCCACTGCACCACACCATACAACATTGTACTGTAGACCACTCTACTCTACAAATATCAGCTACATTTATTGCCACTCTACTCTACTGTAGTCTACATCACTTTGCACAACAGTACAACACCTCACTACACTGTACTGTACAACACAGTACTCCTGCTTATGACACTTTACTCGACTGCATGCTACGCAACTCTACTTTACTGTACTCCATACCACTAAAGTCTACAACACTCCACCCTGTGATACTTTATTCCACTCTACACTAACTCACTGTAGTGTATCCCACTCCACTATAATCCACTATACCCCACTTTACTACACTTTATTCCACCCTACATGGCTGTACAATACTCAGCTCTATGTTGCTCCACTGTCCGAGACTCTTACCCATTGGATGCAACTCCACTCGACAACACAGTATTACGCTCTATGGCACTCTACTCCACTCTTTGCCAATCCACTCCACACCACTATACTACACTCTATGACACTCTGCAGCACTCCACTCAACTTCTCTCCATGATGCCCACTCCACTATATGACACAGCACTCCACTCTATGACACTCTTCTCCACTGTACTCTAAGACACTCCACTTGACGATACTCTAATCTATGACAATCATCTTCTTCACCCTACTCTACTCTAAAGCACTCTACGGCACTATATGACAGTTATTGACATCCTACTCTATTGTTCAACATGCAATTTCACTGCACAGCCTGCTGCTCCAGTTTGCAACACGTGAATCCACCATATGAGACACCATGCCACTACACTATCTAACAGTTTACTACACTGTATAATATGCTACTACATTCTACTGTTCTCCACTCCATTACTAACTACAAAACTCCAGTCTGTTACAATAGACTTTGCAACACTCTCCTCTACTGTACTGTATGAAACTCCACATAACAACTCTCTACTCCAGACACTGGACTCTGCGATTTGAAACACATGTTTTTTTTTTTTTAACATTAAAATTCAACGCCAAAACCATAGGTTAAAGCTTAGTTCCAGTTAGGAAAACAACCAAGTTTAAACTACACAAACTTTAAAAATTCTAAAATTATAGATATCATTTTCATTTTTAATTTATCCAGCACTTTCAATTTATTGTAAGTAACTGACCTTGTTACACACTCTTTTCAGCTCAAACATAGACCATTCATGGCTGAGGGTTATCTTCCCTCAGGAGTTGGCCGTGACAGGCCCTGATGCCAACATCCTACCGGAGACGGCTATAAATGTATCATAACAGGCAAAACTCTAGATTTAACAAAACATAGCATTTCCATGAAAATAACCAAAGCCTAAAGTGGATTTAGGCATGGATGAAGCTATTAAGATTTTATCTTATGTTAAAAATCCTTAGCAATTCACTGAAAAGCACTACCATTTCAAAAAACAAAAAACACTGAATTTCGCCAGTTATACGTAACTGACATGGGTATATTGATCACCTGATGCATGGGTAACAAGGAAGTTTGAACGGTTGACTAGGATAAACATAGATGAATGTGTAGTTGGTGGCACAGGCACTATCATATGGACATACTTTTAGGCTAGGTATGTTATACATAATGATGTGATAGAGGGCGTGAATATATCTGTATGGGCAGTGTTCCAAATGCAAACCTAGAGGTAGAATGCACTTTAATATATTAACTCATGTTTGATTAAATGAAATCATTACATGTATAAAACTGTACATAGCATTAGCACATGAAAGGAATGGTTAATTTGACCAGCGCATAATTAGTAAAACAATGATTATTTAAAAACAAATTAAAATCACTAGCACCTTCAAAATGACAAAGCATGCTTAAGTCTGAAGGAAGAAAGAATCGCCTCCTCAATCAATGAGACTGGCTGTTTAGGGAATAGCTGTCCACGGGACAAGGAGGCACCTGAAATAGCTGAACACAGCATGCAACCCTTGAGGCTAACAAGACTGGTTAGCAGCTCTCCTAGTATGAAGTGATATGGTTAAAGACTACAAATGAAGGCTTTGGAGAGTGATTGGTGGACAATGTACGTAAATTTCCCTAGACTAGCTGGGGGACTTGGGGGAGTTTTCAGTATAGCATAAGTCTGAGGCCTTCCAGCAGTGGCTAACACTTTTGAAGTGAAACAAAGAAAGAAGCAAACAATGTTTCGCTTCAGCAAGTTTAGGACAGCAGCACAGCAGGGGATACCAAGATTCTTTGCAATAATTTGAGTCTATCTGTGGTTGTCTCCCAATAACTGGCCCAAGTTGGGTTAAAGTCCGAGATGGGTAGAGTGATTAGCTTCATGTAAAGTATTTTACTGCTGGCCTGGGCTAAAAGTGCATGGCAAAAATAAGGCTGTGCTATCCCCGGGGAATAGGATGAGTCCAGGGCCTTCGTCATGGTACTGGCATGAAGACTTTTGATATCCTGCTCAAAGGAGACCCTTTTCACTTGCCTGTTCACGAAACATTTCCAAAATGAGTCCCTCATTATGACTTTGGTGGTGTCTGGGCAAGACCGCTGCACAGAATACCACCATCTTACGGTCAGTGTTGGCAGTACAGTGACCGCTGTATTATGAGTCACAAAGTGAAATCTGCCCAAAAACATCCATATATGCAACATCGCCAGGCCGACCGATGATGAAAAAAGACTGTCCGGCCACCAGCACCAGCACCACCACACCTACACCATTCTGTCCACTCTATCACATGTCAGTTCCCTGCCCAGAAGTCCATACATGGCGGAACATGATTGGCGGTGCGTACCGCCCTGGTTCTAAAAGATACCACCAATAGTAGGCAACACCACCTTGGACAGTTTGAAGACCCCACACCTGAGACACATACACAAAACACACACACACCTGCTCACAGCCCTATAAAACAGCCACCCACAAACCCTTGCGAATCCTATGAACAGCACAGATAGCGATGACCCTTTTACACAGATCCCATACACCACAGGCATATTCACGCTGCACACTCAGCACACACCAAACAACTGCACATTTTGCACTAGACACACATTACATTTACATATCAACACCACAACCCACCTGCACCCATATCCAAACACCCCCATCCCACTAAAATGGCACATCAAAAGCACCTACATTTCAGTGACAGTGAGTTGAGGGTCATGGTAGACGAAATCGTCGGGGTAGAGCCACACCTTTTCAGATCCCAGGTCCAGCAGACATCAATGGCAAGGAAAACTGAGTTAGGGCAGAGGATCATTGACAGGGTCAACTCAGTGGGCAAACAACCACGCACAAGGGAGGTCATCAGGACGAGGTGGAACGAACTACAGGGGAAGTTGCGTTCCATGGCGTCCAGGCACCAGATTGCCCTGAACAAGACTGGTGGTGGGTCCCCACCTCCACGCCTTGAGCTAACATCCTGGGAGGAGAAGGTTTTGGATATCATGCATCCTGTGGGCCTGACTGGAATCATCTGATGGTTCGACCGTGGCAAGTCAACAACACCCCAAGGCAGCCGCCACTTCTGCTCAGCATGCGACCCCACTACCCATCACTCCCCACCCATCCCACACTTCTGCACCCCCCAAGGCACCCCACATCCCTCCCCTGCATGCCACACCTCCCCACTGCCACCATCCCCACACAGTCACCCCCAAATGCACGGATACCAAGCACAATGCTGAGCACCACAACTCCCAAAATGCAACACTCCCTACACATCAGAGGATCACAGTCCCACTTCACAGTGGAACACCTGTATGGGAAACCAAACCAAATGTGACACCAAATGGCAGCCTCGACTGCATTCCAAAACATGGCAATGACATCAATGTTATCCACCATCCTCAACCCTCAATAGCATATGGAAACAATGGCACAATCCACATCCCCCAAACAATGTCCGCATCACTGCAGCTGTCATTGATGTCACTGGGAAGCAAGTTAGGCTACACGATGCATCACATGATGTGGTCAACAAAGACATTTACAAAATTGAACTCACTCCCTTTCCATCCACAGGTCCTGCGGCCACTGCTACCCACCAGCGTATGCCAGGGTCAGACAACCTTTCCCAGGATGAAGGTCCCAGTGGATATCCAGACAGTGATTACTTGCCTGGCCCATCCTGGACAACTGGTCAGTCCATACCCAGCAGCCCCACCCTGGACACACCGAACTCCCCCTCTCATGTGGCAGCCACACCTCAGCCAGCCTTTCCTCCCCAAACCAGTGCCCCAGGGATGGGTCATTCAGAAGTGTGCCTCACAGTACAGGAGCCAGAGTCAAGGGCACATAGTCAAGATGATGAAGGTCCTGGTGCTACTGGGAATGGGCACACTGCACCAGGGACACAGGCACAGGGGGCCATGGGTAGTGGGAGGGGACCTGTGGTCCAAGGGATGGGGCAGGCACAACAACAGTCTGTCCAGGTGGTCCTGGGTACATACCACCAAATCCAGGACACAGTGGGCCAGATACTCACGACCATGCAGGAGTACCAGAGGCTGCAGGGTGAACACCATCAGCAGCCCATGCAGCAGTTGCATGCCCTCAATGCCACCATGGCCGCCATTGCAGGGGTGCTCAAGGAACTGACCAGCATCCTGCATGAGTCCTCCCCCGTCAGCAAACACCTTCCACTAGCCACATCCCAACAGAGCCCTCCACTACAGTGGCAGCTAGTGGGATGGAGGCCCTGCCTGAGGACCCGCAGACCACCAGCACCCCTCTGTAGTTGAGGGCTCCCCATGCAAGCGAGGACATCCAACCAGACATCCTACAGGTACTGATGCCAAGACCAACAACACCACCAGGAAGTGACCTTCTCCTCCCTTGTGTGCCACTGACACAACCTGTTGACTGTCCACTGTCATCTCTCCATTCTCCCAATGCCCCCTATACTGGACTAAGACTACACATTGCTGGCCAGCCTACTCTGATGAGTTCCCCCATCATGGCCCCACCCATCACCCCTTGCTTATGTCAGTCACAAATAAACACTATTGAGCACAGCTACTGTCTATGTGCTTTATTGTAAGACATACCATTTACTGTGGCATTACATCCTTAACTGTCAATCCATTGTCCTGCTAAAGTTTGTGTAAGTGACAGAAGGGGGAGCAATATGCAGCATGAATGATAGTGGAGCAGGCAGAGGCTGGACACGTGTGTCAAGGGACGCAACAGGTGATGCAGGCACCAGAGTGCACCAAACAAATGCCCTGCAAGTAGAACAAGACAGGAACAACATTTACAATAGGAGTTAAAAATGCCCACACAACATGCATGCACCACAATTACAAAGACCCAAGGTTGAATTGGCAAGTGTCAGCTCTGGCCATATGTCAATGTCAGACCCACATTTCCAAGACAACCATCCGCAATGGTTCATCCATCACAGCAGACAAAGCTAAACTTAAGGCATGTTCCACAGTCAACACAGTAATGTTGGACGGCCTCCGATCCCAATTTGGACTCTTGGACAATGTGTAGCAGACATATTGCAGTTGAAGTGGCAACACAGGGAACAATGGAAAAGCACAAACATGTCAAATGCGAAGCAACACAAAAACAGGGAGATGATTGAACTGAAATGTGCACAGTAACAACCCCATTGATAGTGAAATGTGACCCCCCTCATATACACCCAGAGGCAGAGCAGAACCCAATTCCACCAGTGCTAACAAACATCAGAAGGATCTATGTCATAAGGCAGCCAGGAGTACAGGTCACATAACATACGTATGACACATACCTGTAGATCAGTGAAAGTATTGTTCAATCAACTCTGCTCTGGAGTCAGCTGCATCCTCATCATCTTCATCCTCTTCGCTCCCCATGTCCCCTTCATCAGCCACTGGTCCAGCTGCCACCTCCTCTGCATTCAACAATGGGATGTGATGTATCAAGGCCAGATTGTGTAGCATACAGCAGGCAACCACGATCTAGCACACTTTCTGTGGTTTGTAGAGTAGGGCACCTACATAGATATATAGACACCAGAATCTGGCCTTCAGTAGCCCAAAGGTTCTTTCAATCACACGCCTTATCCTACCTTGGGCCTCGTTGAAATGTTTTTCAGCATCTATAGTTGGATATCTCACAACTGTCAATAGCCAGGGAAAGTTGGGATAGCTAGAGTCACCTGTGTGCACAGAGGTAGGACCCATGTCAAGACCCGGAGAGAGAAAGGGCAGAGTGTGAAGAGAGTTGAGTGTACAGGGCACACATACTATTGGATACATACAGATGAGCCAAGCCAGTCCCTCTGTTCTGGTGCTATCATGTGTGGGACATTGCTGTTCCACAGAATACAGGAGTCATGCACAGAACCAGGGAACTTGGCTGTCACTTGTGAGATACTTTTGGTCAGTGAGACACACCACCTGCACATTGATAGAATAAAAATAGTTACGGTTCCTGAACACCTGTTCATTTCTCCTGGGTGGCACCAAGGCAATATGTGTGCCATCAATGGCCCCTATAACATGAAGGACATGTGTAAAATTGTAAAAGGCACCTTTGACAGTGGTTAAATCAGCACGCTGGGGGAACCTGATGTAGCAGGGCAGATGTCTTAGCAGGGCACACAGTACATACCACAAAACATTACTGAACATCGACTGTGGCATCCCTGCTGCCAAGCCCACCGTCATCGGGAACGACCCTGTGGCAAGAAAGTAGAGGACTGACAGCACCTGTACTCTGGGAAGGATGGCATTGGGATGATGGATGGCCGACAACAGATCAGGCTCCAACTGGGTCACCAGCTCCATGTTGGTCTGACGGTTCAGGTGATACATCTGAATGATGTGTCGCTCTTCCAGGGTGGCAAGGTCAATTAGGGACCGGTGCACAGGAGCATGTCTCATCCTCAACATTGCACTGTATCTGGGAATAGGAGGGGAAGAAGTCGGAAAAAGCTGCATTGACTGCGTGCACACAGTGGAGCTGTGCAAAAGTTGAAATTTTCACCCATGACGTAGCTAACATTCAGCCCCTATTCACAACATACATGTAAAATGGCAGCCACCTGTCCTGCATGCACAGGACAGATGGGAGTGACCTCATACCGCCGGTGTTAGATGTCATGGCGTTAGGCGGTCGCCGTGAAACTCCTCATTGGATAACATGGTTGTCTATTGGAGACTGGAGCCAATGGTGATCGCTCCCAGCTGTGACAGTGATGTCTGCGGCAGACTTAACCACCATTTCATGTGGCAATGCTCACTTGACTCCTGACAATCCTGCATACAAGACCTCCACTGTGTGTGCTGCTCTGTTCTGAATCTGATAGCCAAGATGCCCCGTCCTGTAGGTGATAGGGCGTCAGCCTTCTCCCACTTGAGACTTGAGAAGCTTGTGGGTGGGGTGGCTTGTGTGTGGGGCACCAGAGCAGCAGGTGAGTCTAATGTTACCGTCCTGTCTGATAGCGATGTGTATGTGGATGTAAGGCAGTGGGACGTGGCAGATAGAGTGGATGCATGGAGATGGGTGGGGAGTCTGACCGTTAGTGCGTGTAGACATGTGAGTGTGGCCATGAGATGTGTGAGATGTGTGCTGTCCACTGCTGTCCCTATGACGCCACTCTACATGACTTCTTACTTCTGTCTGTGTCATCCATGTAGGTAAGTGCCATGCAAGTGCAGAACTTGGGGGTTCATGCCTGGTGTAGCACCTACTGTTGAAAGAGGTGGAAGGACCTGAGATGCTGGGCCTGGAAGACCTCACAGTCCCAGCTGGGGACATCCGCCCAACAAGGTAGTGGTGCCTATCAAACCCTGACCCTCCTAATGGCCGGCATTTTGGCGGTGGCCCACCCTGAGGTGGATGGGAGCTTGAGGGCAGCACAGCAGCAACTAGGGGGTAAGTACACACTCTCACCTCTTTAATGTCTTTTTTAGGTGCATTTGGGTTGTTGACTAGTGGGAAGCTGTATCATAGGTACTAGGTAGATGCCTGTCCACTATGGGACTCAGTCACCCTGCCAGTATTGGTATCAGAGATATGTGTCCATGCAGTCAGTGACTTATAAGGGCAAGTATTTCCAATGTGTAATTTGTGTGGTCACCCTCAAACAAGTTTTGGTACCCAGATCCTGCCACCGTCATCAGTAGACCTGTGGTGTCAGGGCATTGTCATCTGTGTTTTCCAACCACTGAGCCAAGGGAGATGAGTGAGTCCTCATTCTGGTGCCTTGTACTGTATGTGTAGTGAGGAAGAGTACTGCAAGATGTCAGTGTTCTAGATGTTACTGGCTTAGTAGGCATGATACCCACCCATGCAGGATTCAGTTGATACAGGAGTACAGGATTTCTTTTCCTAAACGACCATGTGGAGTTGGCAAGTCCTGGGCATGTGTGACTGGTGTGACTCATATCAATTACATGGGTAAGATTGTACCACCATCAGCAGTACACATCAGCATAGCCATAGTTTGCCCCATGGTGTCCCACTATTGTAGCATGCATAGGTGAGGGCATGGTATGGCAGCAGAGGATCATGTGGTTAAACTGCGTGACTGTTGTGCTGGCATTGACCCATTGCAGCCTGTATCTCTCTCAGACCCTCTCCTCCTCTGTCTTTGTGTGCATCAGCATCATGGGGCAAAGGAGAAGGGGCACCGGCGAGTGGGGAAGTTGCAGCCCATGGGACCCAGGAGGCTGAAACCAGAGGAGCCAAGGGGACCAGTGGGACGGAGGGCAAGGGGAGTGCCACAGGGGAGACAGGATCAACCACACCATCTTCAGATTTCTTCTACGATGGCGGCTCTTTGGTAGTTGTGGACCCATCTGGGACCACTCCAGTTATATCCTGTAGAAACGTAGCCTCTTTCTAGCTTGGTTACCCCACTTCTGGCCTTTTTGTCGGTGTGTTTGACTGTGTCTACTGGGATCCTGCTAACCAGGACTTCAGTAGTTATGCTCTCTTCCCGAAATGTAGCTGTTGGTAACTATTATTATCACTGTATTTCATCCCACAATTGGCGCTGGTGCCCCATTATAAGTCTACAGTAAATGTAACCTAGGTATCCAGGGCTTTCGGGTTCCAGGGAATCCCTATGGGTTGCAGCATATGTTTTGCTTCCCATAGGGAGCCCAAGCAAAGGGTTCTGCAGGACTGCCATTGCAGCCTGAGTCAAAAAGGTGCAAGCACCCTTTCACTGCCACTTTTCACTGCACCAGGTCACTTATAAGTAACCCCTATTTCAGGCCTTCTAGCCCAGAGGGCAGGTTGCAAAGTACCTGTGTGTGAGGGCAACCCTGCACTGGCAGAGGAGCTCCCACAAACTCCAGGCCCATTTCCCTGGACTTCGTGAGCACGGGGACGCCATTTAACACGTGTACTGGACATAGGTCAATACCTATGTCCAGCTACATAATGGTAACTCCGAACATATGCATGTTGGTATCAAACATGTTGGAATCATACCCCAATGCTTTGGCAAGCATTGGTTATATGATTCCATGCACTCTGTGGCCTCCATAGAGGACTCCCAGTATTGCCATTAAAGCCTTCTGAGGGTTTCCAGGCAGCCCAAGCTGCTGCCACCTCCCAGACAGGTTTATGCCGTCCGGTTGCTTGAGAAGCTCAAGTCCAGGAAGGCAGAACAAAGGATTTCCTTTGAGAGAGGGGTGTTACGCCCTCTCCCTTTGGAAATAGGTGTTACAGGCTTGGGAGAGGTAGTGTCCCAAAGCCACTGGCAATGCTTTGAAAGAAACATTTGGAGCCCTCCTTTCATAAACCGGTCTACCATGGTTCAAGGGCCTCCAGTCCCTACTCTGGTGTGAAACTGGACAAAGGAAAGGGGAGTGACCACTCCTCTGTCCATCACCACTCAGGGGTGCTCATCAAGAGGGTCCCTGGGTTTTGCCATCTTGGATTCAAGGTTGGCAAGTAACTCTGGGAGCATCTGAGTGGATGGTGCCAGCAGGTGATGTCAGAGCGCCCTGCTGAAAAGTGGTCACTCAGCTAGGTGACCAATCTCCCTTTCAGGGCTATTTATGGTCTCTCTCCAAGGTGGTTCCTCAGATTGCAAGACTCCAGCAGGAATCCACTGCACCCTTCACTTCAACTTCTTACTGAAGAAACTGCATCTGGACGCTCCAGGACTCGACAAGCTGCAAGAAAGAAGCAAGGCGCCTCCTGCAACATTGTATCCGCGGCTCCTTCCAGCAACTGCAACATTTCCCCGGTCGTGCATTCTCTGAGGACAGCCCGTCTTCAGTCTGCATCAGAAGGAAGAAGGAATCTCCATTGCTTTGAAGGATTCACTCCCCTGCTTCTGCAGGCACCAAACTGCGACGACGACCAGCTGCATGGATCCCCTCTCTTACTGAGCTGCATGGATCCTGCATCAGGGATGGTAGACTGAAGTAGTCCTGACTGACCTCTCTTCCAGCTGTCCAACTTGGGTGGAGGTAAGCCCTTGCCTGCCCACGCAGGACAGTACCCCTGTGCACCACGTCATTTGCAGCTACCTAGGCTTGTTGGCACATTTTCCATGAGATCTTCAGGAAACTTGACGCTTCAGCCCCCAGCCCTCCATCCTGCGAGGCACAGCTCCCTGAGTGGTTAACCGGCGATGTGGGAGCATTTTTCATAGTGCTGCATGGGCCTCTTCCTCAACTTTCGCGTCCACGTCCTGTGGGACTCCTGTGGGTGCTGCCTGGTCTTCTTTGGGCTCTCCGTATTGCTGAGGGCCCCCTCCTGGGTAGAGTTCACCTGGTCCTTCGTGGTCCCCGGTAGCTCCAGTTTCCGCTAATCACAAGCTTTGAGTGTGCCAAGGCTTGTTGGTGGAATACCAAGCTGCAGACCCAACTGCATCCTCCTTCCGGAGTGGACATCACCCGCATCCTCCAGGAACTAGACTTTGTCTTCTTGGGAGCAGTGCTGACTCTCCTTCTACACCGTCAACTCACCTCTTGCACGTTCAGTCTGGGGGGTAGGGGCTCCTGCCCTCCCTGGACTCTGCTGTGCCTCTTGGACTTGGTTCCCTTCTTCCACAGGTCCTCTTGTCCAGGAATCCACTGTTGGTGTCTTACAGTCTCTTCTGGGTTTTGCATTATTCTTTTCTTCTAAGTGCGTGTTCCGGGGAATTTACAGTGATTTACTCCTGCTTTCCTGGTCGCTGGGGTGGATTGTGGTATTTACCTTTGGGCTTTCCTAGTACTCCCAGCTCCCCTCTACACACTCCACTTACCTAGGTGGGGGACAACTTTCGCATTCAGGTCCATATTTATACTTTTTGATGTAAAACTGCGCCAACGCAGTTTTTCGTCAAAACTTTTACTGCCGGCTAACGCCATTTATTTGCACCACTCGGGGGTCAAATTTATACTTTGACGCATGGCGGCACAAATCACTGGTGTGAGTAATTATTTTTTTACTCAAACCAATGTGTCACGTCATAAAGAAAAACAATGTTAATGCGGCGAAAATGACTGTGAAACGGTTTTCGACGTCGCAAACCGGATACGCACCTTTTGTTTGACACAAAAGCGTCAAAAAGCGGCGCAAACAATGCAAAATGTACTAAGGAGAGTCAAAATGGATCCCATATGCTTGCACATACCCCAGGAAGATGACAACAGACCAGGAACTAGCCAGGAAGACCCTCAGAAGACCCAGGACAGGGAGAAGAAGAAAAGAAAGTGTTGCTTCAGTGCAGAGGAGCAGGAAATTCTGGTGAAAGAGGTGACGGAACACCAGCACCAACTGTTTGTCACCTCAAAGTTGCCAATCAGAAGGAGAGCGGCAATATGGCAACAACTTGTTGACAAGATAAACAGTGTGGCAGAAGTACGGAGAACAGACATCGAGTGCAAGAAACTCTGACATGACTGCAAGCGCAGGACCAAGGAAAAGGTGGACAGGAACAGGAAGGCAGCACTGCAGACTGGAGGTGGGAGTCCAGCACCGCAGAAGGCCCTGGACCACATGGAGGAGATGGTGGCAGCCGTCATCCCTGAGGAGATCATCACAGGGATTCAAGGACAGGTCAGCGCAGACTACCAGGAGACAACAGAGATGCAGGGTAAGTCACATGGGGAATTAAAATGCACAAATGTTAACTGCAAGGCGGGAGGGGACATATCTACTACACAATGCATGTAAGTCATGATGTTCAGGGAGTGTAATGGGTAAAGGGGCACGGCACGGGGCATGACCCGTTCAGAGGAAACCTGGGGCACAGTACTACATTACACCAACAACCTTTGCATGGGGGTATGCTGCCATGCCAAGAATGTTGGAAAGGTAAAGACAGTCTAGGAGAGTAGGCGTACAACGTAAAACTGGCCTGCTGTCACACGTTAGCTGGTTTTCTCCCTACATGAACTAGGGCTCAATTAACAGTCTGAGGCCATAACTGCAAGTTGAATTTAACATTGACAACAGTTGCCACTACAACCTCTGCTGTGTGTGCAGGTCAAGTAGCTAATGGCAGTAACGTCCCCATGGATCAAACACACCCAAATTAGAGGTTTCAGGATGACAAAGTTATCAATCCCCTGTAATCAATAAAAATGTTCTAATCCTGTAAAATGTGATTGTCCATAGTTGCTACAAACATCAGCCATTGTCATAAACATTAGGAGGTACACAGCACTAATGTCATACCCATGCTGCACATGTCAGGGTCCACCCTGTGCCTGGGTCACAATAGCTCCAATGACACCATGCAACATCCCAAATGTCAGACTGATCAGACAACAGCATTGAGGGGGAGGATATATGTCACCGGCTAGTGAAATTCACCCTCAAAGTCAGAAGAGGAAATGGAACACTGCTAGGACCATCAATGCAATCCAATGTAGCACACATTCCCCTACATCAACATTAGACACTACCAATGCTGACATATGTAGTGTGCCATGCCAATGCTATACATAGTATATGCTGGGTCTCAGCAACATATAGCTGGATGTGAAATATCTACGACTGCCTCAGTTCCAGATTGTGAAGTGTGGTGCAAGTGCCATCAGAACAACCACAGCCAGTGCAAGGCATCACCATGAGAATGGAAGTAGACAGAGGGTTGAGTAGGACAAGAAGGTGGCAATTCACAATTTGGCCAGAACCAACACCTAGAGGATGTGATGCTGACAAGTCCCCAAACTGACCACAATACATGTGACATGCAGGTGGGGCATGGGCCATGGGAGAATGCTAATATGAAAGACAGGAGAAATGAACAGGAACCAAGATCACAATGTGCAACAAATAGGAAGGCAGGCACATCACATTACAAATCCCACAACACAGACACACTAATTGTACCATATCTCATTGCAGAGGACGATGGCTCTCCTGGGCTTCCCTGATGACATGGATGATGAGCTGACAAACATCAGCCAGCAGACCCTCTAAGATGTCCTTGGGACCCTCCAGACCCCACCTTCACTCGCAAGGAGGAGGACAGATACAGCAGCCATCACAGAGGAACCAACCACCACCTCAATTGTACGACCTGCCAGCTCCAATCCAGCTGAGGACTCTGACGACACTGGCACCGGCTTTGAGAGAACTGTAGTTGTAGTACAGCGGGAGATGGCCAAGGAGGTGCGGGTGGGGATGGAAAATATGGCAGCTAGCCTAGAGGGGGTGCGTTCGTGCATGATGTCAACTGCAGAACAGGCAGCAGCCATGCAAGGGTGAACATCAATCTTGCAGGAACTTGAAAAAAGTGTGAATGAAATCAGCACAGTTGTAAGAGAGTTGACACAACACCTCCAAAAACAGACTTTTCAACACATGCACAAAGGCAATATTGACCCCCTCTGGGCCGACCTGGCTGCCTACCACAGTGATGTGGCTGCTATACTTAAGAACCAGAAGCTCCTCCTTGCTGCAGTACTGCCCTTAATAGCCCCACAGTTGGCAGCTACTGGGATGTCTGACTCCACATCTTTAAACACTGAGGTGTGTGTTGCCCCTTCACAACCACCACCACCAAGGGCAGAGGAGACAACACACACATCAGAAGATGAAGATGTGGAACAGATCACCTTTACCCGTAAGAGTACCCGGTAGCACGGTGACACTAGTCCCTGCCACATGGCTACTTATAACCAAGGTCCTGTGCTTTGTAACATGCCAGTCTTACAACAGCTGCTCACAAGCACTGTTCTCCAGCCCACTGCTTATCTTGTCACCCTGCCCTGTGATTGCCTCTCACTAACTCATTGGCAAATGCTGTCCCTCTGCACTGTCTGACACTTCACCCCAGCATGTCCAATGACATGTCCTTTTGCACTTGTGTAGGATCACAATGGAAGGTGTCACACTAATGGACTCACAATCATGGACAATGTACATATAGAACTACAGCACGTTAAAATAAATAGCACTTACACAACAACTTTAGCTCTGTGTAATGTGACACATCAACTGTGATGGAGATCAGTGATGTTTACCTCAGGTCAATGATTATAGACTGTTAATACAACTGACCTGAAAGAATGTGGGCTGATAGCTATGCATTGTGGTCTGGATTGTACCATCATCATTCCCTGAGGAAGTACATGCCAACGCATCCTACACATGTCCTATCAAACAGCACAGTAATGCTCTAAAAGGAGCGTAACAACTTAAATGACCTATGCATCATTGTTCAGCCATTTGTCAAGTAAAAAATGCTGCAAGTCCTCTACGTGTGACAGGCCAACTAATGACTAACTTCTGGATGACAATCAAGGGCCACGAGATCTGTGATTTGTAAATGGAATTGCCAGGAGAAAATGCAGTTGCAAATCATGAGTGGGCATCCTAGTTTTGGACAAGTGATTTACAGATTTACATGTCTGTGTACTAAACTTGGATCATCAGTCCTAGGTACACATTTCATAACCCTACGGTTCTGCCTGAGGGGGGGAATGGACGAGCAACAAATATTTTCAAACATCAAGGACACTCAGGAAGCTTTGGGCAGCTGTAAATGGGTTTAGGCAGTCAACCACAGGTAAGGAGGATGTCCAACTAGGACACACCTAAACCTTGGACAATCCCATCCACATTTATGTTTGGAAATGCAGACAATTGTCAACATTATTTCATACCAGTGGTACATGACTTACAACAAGCAAATAGATGCAAGCACACATCTGGCCAGGAGCTGCATGCACACCGAAGACATTGTACTCAAGTACCACATACACATAGCACAACATGTGGAGCTACATGCTGCTAGGAGGTCAAACATACAGTCAAACATGTTCATTAGTGAACAGGGAGGCCCAAGTCTGTGGGTAAGACTTTGGCATCCCTATTCTGTGAGATTCAGGGTCTGACTTGCTGACTAAATCATAAATATGGTCCTCTGCTAAATTTTCTTAATGAAAGTTTTATCAACAAATGTCACCCTATTCACATGGCCGTGCCTACAGGGCTGCACTACAATCCCAAAATATGACTATACGCTAATGATTGTCCAACCCAAAGATGGAACAAAGATGATACCCACTCAAGTAACATATCCGATCATTTACCAGCGTATCATACCTTGCTATGTGTCCAACACACAGGAGTCAATCACACAACAGCAGCAAACACAACACAGAACAGAAATATCAACACTTACTGGAGATGTCTGGGTCCGCAAATCGAGCCACCTCTCCGATTGTGTATGGGGCAGATCCACCTGTACAGCATGGAAGGGAGAAATGTGCTCAATGTCTGTGCACTGTACAACACTTCCAAAATACAATTACTGTGTGTAAGATTAAATCAGAAAGTCCAGCCTCTCAGGCATGATGATACTGAAACCAACATACCACTGCAAACATGTACAGACCAGGTCACTCCTGTGAGTTATACACACATATCTGCACACATGCAGTGGCCCTAACTATCATGTGGTGGCAAACATGCTCCATCACTTGTTTGCAGGCTCATTTATGGAGTGTACTCCTCTCATCATGTGTATCAATGAGAGAAATGCAAAGCCACTTTCATGGAGCACTGCAATACCAGTCACTCAGGTATTGCGGCTTAGGCATCAAAGTACAATCCTTTACTGTGTGACGCACCTGTGGGTTAAATTAAGGTCATGATTTATCATGCTTTCTATGGTCCCTAACATGTAGGGCCTGAGTTGTGTGTAGGTTACATATGCTTCATTAACAGGGTACCCTGAGCCACATATGCCTCCTATTACACCACAATGGCAGGGCTCCTGTGCATTATTTGGTGACAGTTTGAGGCTAGCCATGGATTGACCAGTTTTCATATTTGGATACAACAAGGAGTTATATGTTGCCAGTGTATATTGTATTCATCCATGACAGACTGCATGGGCACAGGTGTAGTGATTGCACCTGAAATGTGTCTCTCATCGTCCTGTTTACCCAATATGGGTTTCAGAAATCACAGATGAGCCACATTCATCATCATACATTTGCCAATTTGTTTGATCAGCAGATATATAGCAAACTGACACTGTGATATTATTAATGCATGGTTTAGCAAATGTACCAGTGTGTCAATCATAAGGATGTAGTTTTCAATTTTTTATGTACCTTCGGCATGACAGCAGTCACAGGAATGTTGGTCTATTGATCTTAGCATACACCCAGGTCAGTGATAGCTTCCATACTGGGAGGTTAATTATTAAACATAAGCTGCACTTGATCAGCATGGGTGTGCCAAACTAAAGTAGCTAAGTATTAGTCAACTTTATATGTGTGATGAAATTGGTCAGTGGTCCCTTGCATGAGGTCATGCACTTAATCCATTGTGATCATGCATTTCCCAATGTCAGGTATCCCATGATGATCCCATAACTTATGAGAAGTACATAGCAATAGAGTAACACAGATGGCAAATGCAGTAGCTTGGGGCCAGCTATTATGACTAAGAGCAATGTACAACACACAGGTACAATGTACAGAGGGCCATGGATAGTTGTTACCCCTCTCTTTGCATCATTTGTTTCATTTTATGTGCCACAGCTATGGTAAGTTGCACCAAACATTTTGATATGAACCTGTGTGCATTACTTTTGGCATCCATCCCTAATTTAATTGCGGCACAACCAAGTCCAACTATCAGCCTAAGATGTTACCTGAGGTAAAAAATAACTTGTTACGTATGTGTCAGAATCCAGTTCAGACATGTATCAGAAATAATTGGGGGACACATTATTTCTTGAAAATATCTGGATTAAAAACATGTCTTTCCTGGTACACTCACAGGCCATGCATAAAACATATGTTAGAGCCACATTTGCATCATCGATTGACGTGAAGGCAGCACTAATTTACAGGCTCCAGTTGTGTTTTGTAAGTTAGTGCAGCTGTTGTGTCAACAAATGATGGTAATGTGTAGGAATTATTGTATAACTCACGGCAACTGTATGTTTAACTTGCATTCCACATGTCCAAAAACATTGCCTGGAGCATATGAACAAATCTGCTACTGTCAATACAGAGCATTTAAATGTGGACATTACTCTGAATTGTACTCACCAACAGGGCCACCAAACAATCCCCAGGTGGTCCAGCAGGTCTTGCTCCCTGGCAACCAGATCAGCCCAATGGTGTTTTAGCTGGTGGTCGTTGCGCGGTGTGTTGTATGTTCTTTTTAGATAATAGATAATACAGGACCTTTGCCCACCAGAGCCTCCTTGCCTCTGTGTGATACCCCTGTATCACATGGCCACCTGCTGCAATCATTAAAGGGAGGAAGTGGCACACCAGCCAAATAAATCCCCCAGATCCACCTCTCCCATCCTACCAAGACGTGGCCTACCCAACATGCTTGAAAAAAAAGAAGTAATTAAGGGGTACAGAGGATAATGAAGGGAAAGGAGGAGAGGGAAATTAAAACTAATTAACTGTAAAACAGCCCAATTATCCCCAAACTAACACTCCACAACAGACTCCCAACAGTACAAACACAAAATTAGACACCAGAAATGACAAAAATACACTTACACAGGATAACACAGACACTTAGGGAACACCAAAAGACAATATAAAGAGCACACAGGAGACAAATCACAGACTGCAAAGTGAAAGTACACCCACTGTACCAAGTCTATAAACAGGATATCCTATTACATCACTTCCTGCCTCAAATGCGGTGCGTTTTTATTCTGTGCGTCAAAATATTATAACGTTTAGAGTCTGTGCATCATTTTTCTTTTTACGCACATGCTTAGAAATTACCCTGCATCCATTGTTTCATTTATTTTTCATACTTAACCAATTTCATGGGGTACAGTGTGGGAATTACCGCTCAGGGCCAATGGATGTATCATGGCAGTGAGTATCATTTTTCAACGCATATGCAGCATTTTTTGACGCATGTGCGTTTTTTTTTATGCGTATGCATCAAAATTTCTGTCTTTTACTGGTTTTTGGTCATTTCTCAATTTCAATAGTACATGACAGGTGTGACTATACAGAGATATACTGTTTGCACCTACATTGTGAATTCCGGTGTATGAGCACATGTGGCAGATCACACTACTGCAGACCATGATCCTCTAGTTGTTGTACTGGATTTGCACTCTTCACTGGCCTCAATAGCTGCCCAAACGTGTGGAATACAAATTGGTATTACCCAGTTTGCGCATGTTGTGCGTCAATAGAGGATAGCAGGCTACACACTCAATACAGTAACTCATTGCCTGCGTGTCAATGTGTGTGAATTGGGTCTTACTAATGTAGTTGTCCCACTATGTGAACATCACATGACATGTTTTCTTAAATGTGCTTGTATGCATGTGTTCTCAATGTGGCCAACCATCATATGTTATTCAGTGTGGAAATGAGAAAGGAAATGTGTTTGTCATACACGTAGCAACAAATGCTGTGTGACCGTCGCAGGTTTTTTGGGACATAAGCATCTCCAATGACAAACCATGCACAGGATAGATAGAAGACGGTTGATCATGGCAAAGTTCCAAGAGTAGGCCATCATATGTCCTGGAATGTTGGATACCACTTCCTGGGCGCTTGTTTGTATACTACCCATGAGCCAGGCATTGGAAAATGCTATGTGGGTACGGTGTTTGTGAGACCGAGTCCCAAAACCAATCCACAAACGTAATGTCACCCCACAGTTTGAGTCATATAAATGACCTATGTTTCTCCTGTGGCAGTGGAGGACCAGCAGACCAAGCAGCACGTGTGCACATATTTCCAGTGGTTAATTGCAGAAAGGTGTCCAGTTCAAGTGTGTGGGGTCATGTGTAGCCTGTGTCATTATTGGGGTCCATGTTGTCACAGGTACGTGCAGGTCTAGTCATGAGTCTGTGCAGCCATTTCCTGCATTAACAAAGTATCCTTCAAAGCTGAATTGAATGAAAGCCGAAGAGGAATTGAGAACACACATGGGGATAGTCCAGCTATGGCTCTGCAGAAGTTTTATGAGGCTGACAACAGGGCAACCTTGGTGTGCTGACAAAGTTAATGGATCAGGAATTTTAAAACCGGCAGGTTTCATCACAACATATGTACACAGGGTGGCCTATAAAATTCCCACTGCAGCCCGGAACATCAGTGCCTCTGTGCTGATTAATCTCAGAGCTATTCACCACGCAAGCCCCACAAATATGTTGGGGGCAATGTGAATCAGTGTGTGGACTGTCAGTGTACAAACATGTTAACATTTCATGCACATTATCGTACGTTGTTTGGTGTGCTGGAGGCACCATCCCCAATCCATGCATCCAGCCATGGTACACTGTCACTATTTGTCACTCATGCATACATGTAACCCAGACAAGGGATGGGACATGATTAGGCTATTTGAAGGCAAGCTCCACCCCATGATATGATAAGTAAACTGATTACGCTATATAATCTATTTGAGTATTCATTGTAGACCTACATGACACAATACCCCAGGAGGAGAGTGAGGTCATGGAAAGCAACTATGAGACAAATGTAACCACAGGGAACCTTTATGGTGATGCAAAGACAGGAACCAGTCAGGCTAACAGGATGCAGGGTCAATCAGAAACAACAATTAACAAGGCAAATACACAGTGAGCAAACTGAGACTGGTCAAAGCTGGAACAACACTGTGGAAAATGAAAACTGTATTTGTCCCGTGTATTGCAACGTAACACAATAACCCAAGGCCTGTGTTACCCAAGTGATTTATACGGCACTGCATAACAGTGATATACTTATAATGGCAGTTTCTCTGTCGTTCTAGGCAGCTGCAAGGGCAGTACATGTTCAAATGGCTGGTCTGCATGGAGGTGCACACAGGTGTGTGGAGCTTCAGTCTCTCACAAGTCCTATAGGTGAGAATCAAGTTCAAAGGGCCAATAGTTCCCTCACATGGGAAGCAATGGACAGATGATTACAGGTCCTACAGACTACAAGGCAGTGCATTATTCAACCAGAAGTCCATGGAGACAGAAGAACAATGACTATGGCATATCATACTAAAGAGGAAAGCACACTGGAGTCAGAATGTGAGTCTGGGTGTGTGTAGATGAGGGATTATCTGGGTACAAATATTCCATTTCTACCTGAAGAACGGTGGGGTGAGACTGAGAACATGGCAGTAACAGGACTTATGACCTGGGAGGGCATGTGCAGGGGATGTCTTGTGAGCACTCCTGCTATCCATTTACTGCTTACATGGATTTCTAGTCACACATACTTGGAAAGATAGCTGATGTCACACTTACTGCTGCCAAGGGTCTGGCCATACCTTCTAGTTACCAATGCTGTAGCACATCCACTGCCTCATGCAAGAGGCATTTTGTTTCCTTAGTGAATGATGGGGTCTTAGTTGTGTGCCATATGCTGCAATGAACCATGATGCCAACATGTATGTGTGAAATAGCTGTGGTCCTCTGCTATTGCCCTTCAAATGTGAAATGGACAGCATATATGTCATTTACAGTGTGTGTAAAGTTGGGTGTACATTCATACCCATTAAATGTGATGTGGATTTTTCAGTATCCTAATATGTATTTCTGCAATGATCCATTAGGCTACACTCTGAATATGATGCTTAGGGATAACGTGATGCAAAAATGATTACCCAGACCATGATATAGTGATTGGAATAGGTGTTTATTGACATATGGTAAGACAGTGGTGATGGTGTGTAGAGTTAAAAGAAGTTTTGGACAATGTGTTGTCTCTGACACAATCCTGCAGCTGTGTTTGGATGGTCCCCCTCATGTTGATGGACAACGTCCTCCTCTTCCTCCTCTTCAGGCATTTGTGGGTCGGATTCATATAGGGGAATGTTCCGCCTGTCACAAATGTTGTGCAGGATGGCACAGGTCAAAATGATCTTGCAGACCATTTCTGGTGAGTATAGGAGGCTGCCTCCGGTGGTGTCGAAGCACCTGAATCTTGACTTCAGGATGCCAAAGGTCCTCTCGACTATGGTGCGTGTCCTCTGATGTGCCTCATTATAGGCACGCTCTGATGCTGTGCTTGGGTTGGCAAATGGGGTCATGATCCATGGCTGGATCCCATACCCCTGATCAGCTGAAAGAGAAAATGAGTGAGAAAATGTTGATGTTGCTTGCACCATGATTATCACTTTGCATGGCAGTTGTTCTCTTGTGTTGTCTGTGACTCATCTGTGTGTGTGTTATTGTGTGGAATCCTAGGCTTCTAGGATGGACCATCAGCACTGGGTTGTTTTATTATCTGAACTGGTGTTTGGCTGATTGACTGGATGGCAGCGGTATTTTTGTAGACTTGCAGTACATTGTGTACTCCCTTGCATTGTGTCATGTGAAAGAGGAGTCCATGGCCCTCATTACAACCCTGGCGGTTGGCGGAGAAGCGGCGGTCTTACCGCCAACAGGCTGGCTCTAAAAATTTTGGAATTATGACCATGGAAGTCCACTTCTCCGATCCGATCGCTGGGCTGAAGACCAGGATCTCCAGCCCGGCAGTCGTTACAATACCGCCAGCGGTATCATGACCCGGCTGACCGCCATGGATTTCATGGGGTTAGGAACCACCATGAAATCCATGGCGGTGAGCACTATCAGTGCCAGGGAATTGCTTCCCTGGCACTGATAGGGGTCTCCCCAACCCCGAGTCCTTCACCTACACCCCCCACTACCCCTGCCACCCCCAAAAGTGGCAGGACCCCCCTCCCAACCCCTACCCCCAACATTACATTACACATTCACACCCGACACGCACGCAGGCACCACCAACACACATACCCGCACACACACCAACATACATGCCAACAGCCACACACACAGTCATACGCACACACCCACATTCAGACATACACGCACACATCCATACAGACATACATACATACATACAGACAAGCACTCATTTCCTAACACACAACATCCCCGCATGCAGACACGCACTCACACACCCCCTCTACATACACACACACACACACACCCATGCACCCACACATCACACAACACCCCCTCAGCCCCCCTCCCCTAACGGATGATCAACTTACCTGGTCCGTTGATCCTCCGGGAGGGGACGGGATCCATGGGGGCAGCTCCGCCGCCAGCACCCCGTCAACAGAACACCGCCACGCCGAATCACAGGACGTGATTCGGTGGGCGGTGTTCTGTTGATGGGGTGGTGGAGGTGGAGCAACCTCCACTTCCCCGCAGTCTGCCAGTATGGCTGCTGGTGGCTCTCTGTCTGGAAAAGGACCGAGGGCTGCCAGCGGTCATAATGCGCTGAGCGAAAAACCGCCTGCACTGGCGGTCTTCAGCACGGCGGTCCCTGGGCGGTCTTGTAAAAAGACTGCCGAGGTTGTAATGAACACCCTTGTGTCTTAATTGGGGGTGACATGACACTTCGATACACAGAATCAATTCCACAGTGGTGGTAACACGGTTGCGTCTATATGGCCAGGACATCCCATCCAACTTAAAATATGCAATCAAATTAGTTAAACATCTGTGAGGCCCTTTGATTTGGCAAGGTGACAATGTACAACACATCTCCATAAGTTGTCAGCACTGACGTGTTGGCAATTGACTAAGCACAAATATCCCATGTGTGACAAGTTCTCTGCAGACCTATTTCTCTACCCTTGCCGAGTTGACTCAGGTTCAAACGTGTACCTATACTACTGAACCTGGTCCAGTTCAGCTGGCTAAGTTGGTTGTGAGGTTGTCGTTTACAGTGTCAGAAGGTCCATGTGCCTGTATATCTGTTGTGTATATGTGTAATTGTCTCAAACTGTATGTGTAGGAATGTGCACTTTCAATATTGTCACATCAATATGTGTTCTTCGCACAGTCCACTTGCCTATTGGTAGTGGGCAAGGTCAGAGCAGGAATGATGTGAGATATTGTTACAGCCTCATTGATTCCATGTCACCTTCATTGTATTCATCATCATCATGCTATGTGTCTCATGGTGTTTGACCTGCAGAAAAACACATTGCACACACCTTACACAGTACTTATTGGTTGGAAGGGTGTTTGATTGAGTGTTATTGATGTGATATTGAAAGATTAATCTTCCAAGTTGTACTGCCAGTTAAGGCCATGTCATTGTCATTGTGTTGTTTTTAAATTGTTCCCTTGTGTGTGTGGACTGGAATCTGTTGTTATTTGCATTTGTCATTTGTCCCTAGGTGTGTATCCCATTGGGTGAGGATATCAAACATGCCTAGCGGTGTCACAACCTCAGTGTCTTCCTGGCCACGTGTCAGTATAGTGGTGTATGTGTTGTTTGTCCTAGAGGTTTGCTGTGCAGTGTGTATATAACTGGGTTTCTGTACTTACCAACAAGTAGGCCATTTCCATATCATCATTCCTGGAAGTGTTGATTGATGGTGCAGTGACGGAAGATGAATGAATCATGTACACTCCCAGGATACTTTGCCACGATGTTGGTGATCAATCCCTGGTGATCAACATTGGCCTGCACATTGATGGAGTGTGTGTGCTTCCTGTTGCGGTATAGATGTTCGGTTGCAGAAGGTGGCACAATGTGTACATGTGTGCAGTCAATGGCACTAAGCATGTGTGGGAAGCCGCTGATTTGGTAGAAGCCCTGTTTGGTCTCCTGCTGCTTCTGCTGTGTGTTGGGGAAGCTAATGTGGCGGGGTGTGAGGGAGATACCTTGGGTAGGAAGGCAGAGAATGAGGGCTGTGAGATCCCGGCAACCAGGGCACCAGTGGTTTGAAAGGAGCCACTTGCCAACATGTAGAGTACAGCTAGCAGCTTGGTTTCTGGTGGAATGGTGTGGGGTGTCTGCAAGCTGGGTGCCAACTGTGGCTCAATGTTGTACAGAAGCTGCTGAATGGCTCTGTTCCTCTGGATGATGTCTTGTTGCCAGAGTCCCAGAAGGGTTGTCCTGGTGCGGAATATCCTCTCCTGCCTTATGCGTTGTCTTTGGGGTCCCTGCTGGTGTTGTAGAAGCTGCTGTTGTTGGTCTTGTGCTCTGCATCAGTGTGCATGCTGGATGAAAAGCACCTCCATGTCTTCCTTTTGGAGCGCTGCTGCTGCTTCTGTGTGTTTTCCTTCAGTAGTGGTGTGTTTGACCCATTTTAACGCCTGCCCTGAACAGGCGTTTTTTTTTTTAAACGCAAATCGGACTGTGCGTCATTTTCCGCCTCCGCCTCCCGGCTGTGCACGATTTTCGCATGGTAGCATAAATATGGCGCACAGGTTTTTAAGTCATTTTTTGGAATGGAATGCCTACCTTGCATGTCATTAATGCAAGGCGGTTTCCCACATCCAGAAAATGATGCACACGGCGGCCTTTTGGCGTTCGCGGGCTCGGGCGTCATTGTATAAATATGGTGCAAGGTTTGCGCAAATGTACGTCAAAAATTTTGACGCACATTCGGCGCAGACAGAGTATAAATATGACCCTGAATTTATTTTGTATATTGTTTGTGCTCTCCCTAGGGCTATTTCTCTCTATTGTGATGTTCACTAATTGCATTGTTTTCTAACTGTTTTTATGTCTCTTTCAGCATACAAGTGTGTATAATTTGTGTATTACTTACCTCCTAAGGGGGTATAGCCTCAATGGTATTTTTGGTATTTGTGTCAACCAAAATAAAGTACATTTATTTTTGTAACACTGAGGGGGTAAACCGCCACGGTCATTCTGACCCACAACTGCCAAACTGCCAAAAACCCGACATCCACGGAAGGCCGCCTCATTAGCGGTCAGCGATAAACTGGAGATGACCAAACCTCCACCGTCACGCCAACACAAACACGCCCATGCCATTACGACCCACCAATCCACGCGGCGGTCTTTCAACCGCGGTATTCCGTTGGCGGTACACACCGCCGCGCTCAAAATACACACACCCATACAAAACACAGCCACATTGGACAATTCAAAATACACACACCTGAGACACATACACACACCACTCCCACACACCCATCACCATATAAAACACACACCCACATCACCCACAAACCCCCCCCAAATCGAAATTCAGAGCCAAGGCGCAACACACAGAGAGAGAGCACAGGGAACGCAAACCACAACACACACAGGAACCCAACATCATCACCCACACCACATCCACGCACACATCACCACACACCACCACTCACATCACCAAAACACCACCCCACACCTCATCCACACCACCCCATGGCACCCCAAAGACACCCCAGGTTCTCGGACCAAGAACTCAGGGTCATGGTGGAGGAAATAATTAGGGTAGAGCCCCAGCTCTTCGGCACACAGGTGCAGCACACCACAATAGCCAGGAAGGCGGAGCTATGGTAAAGGATCGTCGACAGGGTCAACGCTGTGGGACAGCATCCCAGAAACCGGGAAGACATCCGAAAGCGCTGGAATGACCTACGGGGGAAGGTGCGGTCGATGGTGTCAAGACACAACATCACTGTGCAGAAGACTGGCGGCGGACCCCCACCCACTCCACCCGAATTCACAGCATGGGAGCAAGAGGTCTTGAACATCCTGCATCCTGAGGGCCTCGCTGGAGTAGGCGGAGGAATGGACTCTGGTAAGTCGAATCTCAACTACTTCACCCCCCAACCACCAGCATGCCAACCCACACCCCCACCCTCACCCCCAACCCCCCAGCACACATCCTCCCTGGCAATGTCTCACCAGCACAACCCACCCAACACAACACCAATCCCTGAATGCCAACACAAACCATGGACACCCATCACCTAAGCATGACCACTACACATACCCATCCCCCCCCACAAACCACCCTCACAACTCCTCCCACAAGGGAATGCCAGCACTGGGGGACAAGGGCACCCACAAATCGCACGCCATGGCACACACAGAAGCAATAACCATACTCTTTTACCCCTGCAGGGCCCGAACGGCAACACACCGGCCAGGAGGGTCCAGATTTGTCCATCCCGCCCCCAGAACAGGCCCCCAGTGATGACAGCAGCTCTGTCGACCTAGAACCTGATGACCAGCCCGGACCATCGGGGACCTCTGGACAGTCGGTTCCCCACACACAGACACAGGCCACAGCAGACCCAACCCCCTCTGGGAATACCAGCACAGCTCCCACCCAGCGGGCCCATGCCTCTGTCTCCAGGACGCGTCAATCAGCGGTGTGTCCGCCACTACAGGGCACCCAGGCTGACCCACCACCCCAACAACAACAGGGACCTGGGTGCAGTGGTAGTGGGCACACCGTCCAGGGGACAGAGGCCCGGGGAAACAGGGGAACTGGGAGGGCTGCTGTGCGAGAGGGGGTGGACCGGCCCAGGGAACCCACTGTCCAAGAGGCCCTCACCACCATAATGGGAGCATACCACCACTCCCAGGAGACGATGGCGACGGTACTGGCCAGGTTCCAGGAGATCCAGGCACAGCAGGAGGAACGGTACATGGGGTTCAGAGACGAACTCAGGAACATCGGTTCCGCAATGGGGACCATCGTCCTGGCCCTCAACCAGATAGTCACCACATTGCGGGACCATGAGGCACCCCAAAGGGCCCCTGTCACTAGCCCGGACCACGAACAGCCTACCACCTCCGCCGGCGCTAGTGGACAGGAGGCCCCCACACAACGACAGGCCACCAGAACCCCACCTCCTGCTGAAGATCAACCACCCTGCAAGCGGAATCTGAGATCACACAAGAAGACAGAGTAGGATGCCAAGACCCCCGCCAGCATAAGATACCCCCTGATGTCATCCCACTGTCCCACATTGTCACCCTGTCAAACCCTAAACAGCCCCTGCTCCATCCTTCCACAGGCATATGGACAATGCACCTGTGAGACTGAGAACTGGACTCTGCCATGGACATTACTCCACCCCCACCCATCACCGTTTTACTTTCATGGACCTATATGTAGCACTTAAAATAAATCACCAATTGCACTTCAAAAATCAGAAGTCTGCTTGTATTCTTAACAAATGTATTACACATAACGGTGCAATAATGTTCAGTTACATTGTGATGACAACATACCAATGTCAATAAGCATTAGTCCATGGTCAAACAAAGCAGAAGTCACGCTGTGGGTCATACAGCTCTGAAAAGGGAAGGGAAAGTCAAAAATCAGTTAAAAGGAACTGGGGGGAAACACAGAAAGTAGAGATGCAGGAGGCCAGAAGTAAATGTAAAATGGCGTGGGTGATTCTTACCTGTGTGCTACTGAAAATACTGTTGTATAACTGTGTCCCTGTTGTCCGTGTCGTCCCCGTCGTCTTCCTCCTCTTCACTCCCCACAGGCTCCACAGCTGCTACAACACCACCATCTGGACCATCCTCCTGCAGGAAAGGCACCTGGCGTCGCAATGCAAGATTGTGAAGCATACAACAGGCCTTCAGGACCCCGAAGGTCCGTTCTATAATCCTCCTAGTTCACCCATGGGCCTCATTGTACCGTTCCTCTGCCCTGGTCTGGGGATTCCTCACTGGGGTCAATAGCCAAGGCAGGTTGGGATAACCAGAGTCACCTATTAGCCACACACGGTGTCTCTGTAGCTGTTCCATCACATAAGGGATGCTGCTATTTCTCATGACATACGCGTCATGCACTGACCCAGGGAACTTGGCATTTAGATGGGAGATGTACTGGTCAGCCAAACAGACCACCTGGACATTCATCGAATGGTAATTTTTTCTATTTCTGTACACCTGCTCATTGTCTTTTGGGGGTACTAAAGCCACATGGGTCCCATCAATGGCACCAATGATGTTGGGGATATGTCCAAGGGCATAGAAATCACCCTTCACAGTGGCCAAATCACCCTCCTCAGGGAAAACAATGTACCTCCGCATGTATTTCATCAGGGCAGACAACACTCTGGACAAAACCTTAGAAAACATAGGCTGAGACATCCCTGATGACATGGCCACTGTTGTCTGAAAAGACCCACTTGCCAAAAAATGGAGTACTGACAGAAGCTGTACCAGAGGGGGAATTCCTGTGGGTTGGCGGATGGGGGACATCAGGTCTGGCTCCAGCTGGGCACACAGTTCATGTATAGTGGCTCAGTAAAGTCGGTATCGAAGTATAATATGTTGTTCTTCCATTGTCGACAGGTCCACCAGCGGTCGGTACAAGGGAGGATTCATTATTCTCCTCGCAAGTCCCAGCGGACGGTGCCTAGGAAGGACAACATGGAGTACAGAGTCAAGCAACCCACAGGTACGTTCACCCAGCTTGCACAGTACACGAATCGCTATGCATTGAAAGGCTTGTATGAGTGGCAATGCAAGGCCTAGGCCTGTGTGACTCAGTAGTAATTAAGCCATGTGGGCCCTTGTAATGGTGGCTGCCTGACCTGAGAAGTGTGACAGTGGGATGTGAGGTCAACGCGCTGGAGTGGCACACCGTGGCGGTGGGCGGTCGAAGATCGCAGTGCGAAGGCTCATTGGTTAACATTGCACCCTATGGGTCTCAGGAGCCAATGACGATGTGGGCCGGCGGTGGCGGAACGCACCGCGGTGGTACGCACCGCCGCGGGCGTGACCGCCATTTTCTATCTGCTTAATCACTCGAGACCTGATCATCCACAGGAGAGGACCTAAACTGCAAGTGCTGCTGTGACCTCGGTCTGGAAGAGACAATGGCTGCTGCGACTGGGGAAAGGGCCCCTGCCTTCACTTCAGAAGAGTTGGAGAAACTTGTGGATGGGGTCCTGCCCCAGTATGCGCTACTCTATGGTCCTCCAGACCAACAGGTAAGTACACTGGGTGCACGTTGAATGGGCTATGCCTGGGTTGTGTATGGTGGATGTAAGATGGTGTGGTGGGGAGCGAATGAGGAGTGCAAGGCACGACAGATGAGAGCATGTGCCACATGGCAGGGTTGGGGAGGGGGGGCAATCACATCTGACATGCAGACATTTTTTGAAATTTCCTTTCCCACCCTGTACATGTCAAATAGGTCAGCGCCCATCAGAAAGTCGACATTTGGCGTCCCATCGCCAAGGAAGTCCGGACCCTGGGGGTCCACAACAGACGGGGCACCCACTGCTGAAAGAGGTGGGAGGACATCCGCCGCGGGACCAGGAAGACCGCCGAGTCACTGCTGGGGATGGCCTCCCAACGTAGGAGGGGTGCCAGTCGTACCTTGACGCCCCTGATGTCCCGGATCCTGGCGGTGGCCTACCCCGATTTGGATGGGCGCGTGAGGACATCACAGCAGGCACAAGGGGGTGAGTACCAGCACATTCTGCTATCTCTATGCGCAGTGGAGGTGTCTGGGTGGGGGAGGAGGGCTGTGGGTGACATTAGGCCAGGGCGCTTTCTGTAGTGTAGTCCCCTCCTTTAGGCATGGCCCTGTGCCCCCGCCCCCCACCTCTGTATGGTGCCAAGTACAGCAATCCATGATCCAGCATCACCCATGTGTGCATTTGTTGTCCATAGACCTGTAGGCCTAGTCACAAGTACTGAGTAGTGTACCCCGATTGCGCGGCGTAGTGCTGGAGGCTCCTGTGTCTGTCCTCTCCGACAACGGTGTTGACAATGCATGCACTCAACCTGTCTTTATTTCTCCCCCCACCCTTTTTCTTTATCTTCTTGTGCATGTGTGCATTAGCATCATCAGGCGGAGGAGAATTGGCATCGGAGCACGAGGGAGCTGCAACTCACAAGGCCCCGGTGGGCCATGCTACAGACACCGAGGTCACCAGTGATACGGAGGGCGAGGGGAGCTCCACAACGGGGACCCGTGGTGACACCAGCGACACTGACACATCCTCGGAAGGGAGCTCCCTAGCGGTGGCGGCAACATCCATGCCCCCCGCCTCAACAGGTACAGCCGCCACCCAGCGCACCAGCTCCGCCCTCCCAGCAGCCCCTCAGCCTTCGCTCCGTGCCCGCTCGCCCAAGAAGGCGGGCATCTCCTTCGCCCCAGGCACCTCAGGCCCTGCCCCAGTTACCCCTGCTGCCCTCAGTGAGGAGGTCATTGACCTCCTACAGACCATCATTGTTGGGCAGTCTACCCTTTTGAATGCCATCCAGGGGGTAGAGAGCGAGGTGCATCGGAGCAATGCATACCTGGAGGGCATTCATTCGGGTCAGGCTGCCCATCAACGATCGTTCAATGCTCTGGCCTCAGCACTGACGGCAGCCATTGTCCCTGTTTCCAGCCTCCCTCTTCTAACTGCCTCCACCGTCTCCCAGTCTCCTGTTCCTCAGCCTATCCCATCCACACCATCAGACCAGCCTGCACACACCTCAACACCCAAGGGCAGCTCATCCAGACATAAGCACCACAGATCCCACAAGCATTCACCCAAGCAACATCCAGATGCAGCCATGGCAACAGTCACTACCACCTCTGTGTCCCCCTCCTCCTCGTCTCCCTCCTCCCTCCCTGTGACGTCTCCACTCACACCTGCATGCACACCACCATCAGCCAGTACTTCCATCACCACCACACCCTCCAGTACAGTCCGCACACGTGCAGTCACCACCCCCACTGCCATTTACACGTCCCCTGTGTCCTCTCCCACTGTGTCTGTCACCCCCTCTTCCAAAACACACAAACGCAGGCAGCCACCCACACAAAAGCCAACCACCAAAATACAGCCTACGTCACAAGCACCTGCACCCATAGACAGCACACCTGACTCTCCTACAACCACATCCTCTCCCTCCACTCCCATACCCACTGCACCTACCCTTCCCATTGCTCCTAAAAACTTTTCCTCTCCAAACTTGACCTCTTTGCACGACCTGACCCACCCCCTCCATCTGGTAAGAGTCCGAAGAGCACCTCAGCCACCACCAGCCCTGCATCAAGTCTGACCATTGTGCACGGGTTTTGGATTCCACCCTTTCCCAGCACAGATACATCGGCCAGCAGCAAGGGGACAGCCAGCCCCCCCCCTGGAAAGAGAACCCGTAAAACCAAGGCCCGCCGTGAGAAGGCTGACACGGCTGCCCCCAAGGAGCAAAGTCGTGGCCCGTCACCTGCCATAACATCAAGGGCAGACAAGGGCCAGAGAGCCTCATTGAAGGAGGGCAAGGGCAGCAGGGCGGAGAAGTCAGCCAGCAGGGGCGCGGACCAGGAGGGCCCCACACGCCCCATCCCGGGTGTGATGGAGGACACCCACGGGCCCAGGACTCCGTCACAGGAGGGTCCAGCAACTGCACGGTCGGAGGACGACTAAGCAGTGAGTCCCGGACAGGTCTGGCTCCCTTGATAGACAAGAAAGGCACCGCTGAACAGTGCCCTGCCGAGAAGAACGGCACCGCTGAACAGGGCCCCGCCGAGAAGACAGGCACCGCTGAACAGGGCCCCGCCGTGAAGACAGGCACCGCTGAACAGGGCCCCGCCGAGAAGAACGGCACCGGCTGAAAGGGCCCCGCCGAGAAGAACGGCACCGCTGAACAGGGCCCCGCCGAGAAGAACGGCACCGCTGAACAGGGCCCCGCCGTGAAGACAGGCACCGCTGAACAGGGCCCCGCCGAGAAGACAGGAACCGCTGAACAGGGCCCCGCCGAGAAGACAGGCACCGCTGAATAGGGCCCCGCCGAGAAGAACGGCACCGCTGAACAGGGCCCCGCCGAGAAGAACGGCACCGCTGAACAGGGCCCCGCCGAGAAGAACGGCACCGCTGAACAGGGCCCCGCCGTGAAGACAGGCACCGCTGAACAGGGCCCCGCCGAGAAGACAGGCACCGCTGAACATGGCCCCGCCGAGAAGAACGGCACCGCTGAACAGGGCCCCGTCGTGAAGACAGGCACAGCTGAACAGGGCCCCGCCGAGAAGACAGGCACCGCTGAACAGGGCCCCGCCGAGAAGAACGGCACCGCTGAACAGGGCCCCGCCGAGAAGACAGGCACCGCTGAACAGGGCCCCACCGAGAAGACAGGCACCGCTGAACAGGGCCCCGCCGTGAAGACAGGCACCGCTGAACAGGGCCCCTCCTGTCAAGCACCGCTCCGCTGGGCCCCGCCGTCTCAAGCACCGCTCCGCTGGGCCCTGCCGTCTCAAGCACCGCTCCGCTGGGCCCTTCCTGTCAAGCACCGCTCCGCTGGGCCCTTCCTGTCAAGCACTGCTCCGCTGGGCCCTTCCTGTCAAGCACCACTCCGCTGGGCCCCGCCGTCTCAAGCACCGCTCCGCTGGGCCCATCCTGTCAAGCACCGCTCTGCTGGGCCCTTCCTGTCAAGCACCGCTCCGCTGGGCCCTTCCTGTCAAGCACCGCTCCGCTGGGCCCCGCCGTCTCAAGCACCGCTCCGCTGGGCCCTTCCTGTCATGCACCGCTCCGCTGGGCCCTTCCTGTCAAGCACCGCTCCGCTGGGCCCTTCCTGTCAAGCACCGCTCCGCTGGGCCCTTCCTGTCAAGCACCGCTCCGCTGGGCCCTTCCTGTCAAGCACCGCTCCGCTGGGCCCCGCCGTCTCAAGCACTGCTCCGCTGGGCCCTTCCTGTCAAGCACCGCTCCGCTGGGCCCTTCCTGTCAAGCACCGCTCCGCTGGGCCCTTCCTGTCAAGCACCACTCCGCTGGACCCTTCCTGTCAAGCACCGCTCTGCTGGGCCCCGCCGTCTCAAGCACCGCTCCGCTGGGCCCTTCCTGTCAAGCTCCGCTGGCCCATTGACAGTGCCGGTTCTGTGTCGAGCTGGTGTTCACGCTGCACTCTGGGCACCCTGCCTCCTCCATGACCAGTGGAATCTGTAATCCACCTGATGGACTGTGGCTTTGCACTCCCCAGGATGGCACAGTGGGCATGGTGGCCCCTTCGTGGTTCTGCCGTCGTGAACTCCTGTGGCTGAGGTGCCCCCCCTTCCCTTCCCCCTGAGGTGCCTGTAGTTTTGTCATCTGATGCCCCAGCAGTGTTCTCTCCAACGGACTCAGGTCTCCTGTGTGGGCTTTGCCCATGTGTTTGGTAGACATTGGCCCACGGACTGTGGATATTTGACACACTGAGCAGGACTTATTGACTATGTACATAGCTTTCGCACTGTTCATGATTTTTGCTTTGATATTTCATAACGATAATTTTCAATGAACCTAATTTATACATAAATTAAATTTGACATTTTTATTCTGTTTTTGCATTTTTCAGGGGGGTTTGGGGGGTGTCACTCAGTTGTTGCTCTGCATTGGTATGTTGATAGTTGGGGGGGGGGCGTATGTGTGTTCCCGTAACCTTTCGTCCTCCCCCCTCCCCTGTGTCGTAGGTGCAGTACTCACCGTTGTCTTCTGCGCCGGAGTTCGTACTCGTGGTAGATGAGCAGGTAGACAAGAGCTGGTAGGATGTTTAATTTGGGTTCCATGCTGTCCTCCGTCCTCGTGGAGTGTATAGAGGTGAGCGTTTTCCCGTTCGTAGTCTGTTTCCGCCATGTTTTTATCGGCGGGGCTCCCGCCCCGGAAAAGGTGGCGGATTGGTGAGTTGTGATACTGTGGGCGGTACATTGTCTGCCGCCTGCCTGTTGGCGGTGACCGCCGCGCTGTTTGTCTGTCCCGCCGTGGCGGTCGGAGTGTTAAAGTGGCGGGCTGTGTTGGCGGTTCCCGCCAGGGTCAGAATTCAATTTTTTTGACCTCCTGCCTGTTGGCGGGTTGGCCACCGCTTTATCACCGACCGCCAGGGTTGGAATGACCCCCTGAGTGTTTTCTTTCATATTTGTAAGTACTAAGTGTGACTGGTCGCTGGGTTGGGTTGTGGTACTTACCTTTGGGCTTTCCTAGTACTCCCAGCTCCCATCTACACACTCCACTTACCTAGGTGGGGGACCGACTTTCGCATTCCATTTTCTTTGGATAATGTTTGTGCTCTCCCTAGGGATATTTCTCTCTATTGTGATTTTCACTAATTACACTGCTTCTAACTGTTTTTATGCCTGTTTCTGCATACTAGTGTATATCATTTGTGTATTACTCACCTCCTAAGGGAGAATAGCCTGTTATTTTTGGTATTTGTGTCACCAAAATAAATTATATTTATTTTTGTGACACTGAGTGTTGTCTTTTTCATATGTGTGAGTACTAAGTGTGACTACAGTAGTATTGCATGAGCTTTGCTCATCCACAGCTACCTCTAGAGAGCCTGGCTTCTAGACACTGACTACACTACACTAATAAGGGATACCTGGACCTGGTATAAGTGGTAAGTATCATAGGTACCCACCAAACACCAGGCCAGCCTCCTACACATTATTGTCCACTACCCCCCTTTCCAGCACCACCTTCCCTGTAGCTCCCCACCCAGTTGCTGTTGCCCACTCATCCAGGAGGGTGGGCATCACCTTCACTGCAGGCACCTCTGCTCCTGCCCCAGTCAGACCTGCTGCCCTCAAAGAGGAAGCTATACACCTCCTAAGGCCCATCTCTGTGGGACAGTCAACCATTGTGAATGCCATCAAGGGACTGGCATTGCAGATGCAGCAGTCCACTGCATTCCTGAAGGCATTCATGGTGCCCTGGCTTGCATGCAGAGATCGTTTCAGGGTCTGGCCTCCTCATTGATGGAAGCTAGTGTCCCTACTTCTTCCGTCCCCACTCCAGTTCCCAATTGCACTACCCTCTCATTTTCTGACCCACATGTATTCACATCAACAGACACGATATGCAAGGACAGACATAAGCACCACAAACGCCACCACTGCCATGCACACACTCAACATTCAGATGCAGACATGACAACATCCACTCCCCACTGCCATGAACGCACTCACATTCAGATGAAGACATGACAACATCCACTCCCTACACCGACTCCCCCACCACCACCCCTTCACAGGCACTACACCACTCACTCCTGCAGTCACCACCTCATCACTCCTAGATCCTGCCACACTTGCACTCATTTGCAACCCTTGGTCGCTCCCCGCACTGCCGCCCCGCGCCGCCTCCACTTGCCCCTTCCCTTTGCCTACAATCCCCACTGCTGTGTCCCAGTGGCCCCTCCCACCTCCCCCTACCTCCTCACCATTCACATTCCATTATTTCCTCTCTCTTCCCCTGCCGCTGCGTCCCCGCGGCCACTCCCGCCTCCCCCACCTCGTCACCGTCCACATTCCATTGTTTCCTCTCTCTTCCCCGGCCGCTGCATCCCCGCAGTGCCTCCCACCTCCGCACCTCCTCACTGTCCACATTCCATTGTTTCCTCTCTCTTCTTCTGCCGCTGCGTCCCCGCCGCCCCTCCCGCCTCCCCCCACCTCCTCACCGTCCACTTTTCATTCTTTTTTCCAGCCGCTGCTAATCCCTGCGGCCCCAAAACCCCCACCCCCCCAACCTTCCCATTCGCCCGGACCTCCCTCCTCCCAGCTGCCACTCCCTCCTCCCCATTTATGGCAGCTGCAGCGCGATAACAAGGAGCAACCCGTTCCCTTTGCCTACAATCCCCGCCGCTGCATCCCTGCGGCCCCTCCCGCCTCCCCCACCTCCTTACCGTCCACATTCCATTGTTTCCTCTCTCTTCCCCTGCCGCTGCGTCCCCGCGGCCCCTCCCCCCACCTCCTGACCATCCACATTCCATTGTTTCCTCTCTCTTCCCCTGCCGATGCGTCCCCGCGGCCACTCCTGCCTCCCCCACCACCTCACCGTCCACTTTCCATTCTTTTTTCCCGATGCTGCTAATCCCTGTGGCCCCCCCCCCCAGCCTTCCCATTCGCCTGGACCTCCCTCCTCCCAGCTGCCACTCCCTCCCTCCTCCCCATTTATGGCAGCTGAAGTGCTAAGGCGCAGCGGATGCGCCGCTGGCGTGCCGAAGGTGCACCAAAGGCAAGCCCGTCTGCCCGCGCCAACACCGTGCCCAGCGACAATCCCCCTGGCACCCTCAGACACATCTACTCCCCCCTCACCCTCCACTCACTCAATCCAGGCCCTCGCCCCACCTGCACCCTCTCCAGCCATACACACACTCAAGGCCCCTTCACCTGCCACACCTGTCATTTCTCCTGCTCCTCATCCCTCACACCACACACCAAACATAGCGACCCCCCAACAACAAACACAACACCCCCAATGCAATAGACACCTGCTATGTCCCCACCCCCACCAACCAGCCCCGCAGCACACCACTCCACAACCAGAACACACTCCGCAACAACACCCTCATACACCATACCAACACCACCCACCACAACCACCTCAACTGCCTGCTCCTCAACACCCGCTCCCTTCACAAACATGCCATAGAACTCTGGGACCTCATCACATCACACTCACCTGACATCGCCTTCCTCACGGAAACCTGGACCAACCCCACCTCGGAACACGACATAGACATCGCCACCCCCAAGAGATAAAAACTCCAACGCAAAGACCGCCTCAACAGGCCAGGTGGTGGCATCGCCATCCTACACAGGGACACAATAAAAGCCACCACCAGCTCCCAAGACACTATCAACAACACAAAACACATGCACTTCCTAATCCACATTAACAACAACTCCACCCTCAGAGGTACACTAATCTACAGACCACCAGGACCATGCCCCGCCTTCTGCGACACCATCGCCGACACCATCATCTTGCACGCCCTCACCTCCACAGACTACATCCTCCTCAGTGATTTCAACTTTCACTTGGAGAACCTTCAATACCACAACTCTACCTCCCTCATAGACAACCTCACCAACCTCGGACTCAAACAACTGGTCACCGCACCCTCCCACTCAGCAGGACACATGCTTGACGCAATTTTCACCTCAAGCCAACACATAGCCTACACCCACACCACCGAACTCCTCTGGACTGACCACCACTGCGTCCACTTCTCCTTCACCAAACCCCCCACACACCACCATCAACACAGCACACCCTACCCCATGTGGGACAAGATCCCCACAGAATGCCTGAACTCCCAACTGGCTCACAACTTCCCCCCCCCACACCAACAACACCAACACAGGAGCACACAACCTCTCTGAATGGATCACTACCTGCGCAGACACACTAGCCCCCCTCAAAAAACACATCGCCACCCGCAACATCAAGAACGCTCCATGGTTCACCCCTGAACTCCAAGACTCCAAACGCAAATGCCGCCAAGGGAAAAAAATATGGCGACAAGAACCCTCTACAACCAACTTCTCCACCCTCAAAGCCACCATCCGCACCCATCACCAATTCATATGCAACGGCAAAAGAGCCCCCTACAAGACACGCCTTGACAACAACTCTCAAAAAAGCAAAGGACTCTTCACCATCATTAAAGAGCTAGCCAAACCCAAAGCAAGCAACATAGACCCCACACACACACAGGCCCTATGTGATGCCCTCTCCAACCACTTCCACCACAAAATCCTGGACATCCACAACAGCTTCATACCACACACACCCACCACACACACCCCTCACTCACCCAACTCAACCCCCACTCACGACCCCCCCACCACACTCACCACCTGGGCCCCCACCACACACGAAGAAACTGAAAAAACATGAACTCCATCCACTCCGGATCCCCCTCCGACCCCTGTCCACATCGCATCTACAACAAAGCCAGCCCAACCATCGCCCCCATACTCCGCTACATAATCAACTCCTCTTTCGACTCCGCCACCTACCCAGCCCCCTGGAAGCACGTGGAAATCACCGTTCTCCTTAAAAAAAACAAAGCCGACCCAGAGATCCTCTCCAACTATCGCCCCATCTCCCTCCTCCCTTTCCCCGTCAGCGTTGCAGAGAAACTAGTCAACGCCCACCTATCCCACTTCCTCAAAGAAAACAACACTCTTGACCCCTCACAATCCGGGTTCCGCAAGAACCACAGCACGGAAACCGCCCTCATTGCATGCAATGACGACATCAGGACCAAAGTCGACAAAGACGAGACCGTCGCACTCATCCTCCTAGACCTCTCCACAGCCTTTGACACTGTCTGCCACCACACACTCCGCACACGCCTCCACAACATAGGAATTCGCCACAAAGCCTTAGACTGGCTCATCTCCTTCCTCACCGACCAGACCCAGAGAGTCCGCCTTGCACCTTTCCACTCCACCGCTACCAAGATCATCTGCAGAGTCCCCCAAGGGTCCTCCCTTAGCCCCACACTCTTCAACATTTACATGATCCCCCTAGCCAACATCCTCCGACCACACGGAATCACTATCCTCTCCTACGCAGATGACACCCAACTCATCCTCTCCCTCACCCGCAACCCCACCACCGCCAAAACCAACCTACACGCTGCTCTCCTCGACACCTCCAACTGGATAAGAACTAACCACCTCAAGCTTAACTCCAAACAAAACGAGATCATCATCTTCGGCCCCAACAAAACCATATGGGACGACTCCTGGTGGCCCACCGCCGTAGGCCCCGCACCTACCCCCACAAACCACGCACGCAACCTCTGCATCATCCTGGACCCCTCCCTCTCCATGACACAACAAATCAATGCACTAACCTCCTCCTGCTTCCACACACTCCGCACTCTAAAAAAATCCTTCAAATGGATTCCCCCAGAGACCAGGAAGACATTCACCCATGCACTCATCAGCAGCAGACTTGACTAAGGTAATGCCCTCTACGCCTGCACCACACTCAAACTCAAATGCAAACGCCAGAGAATCCAGAACATAGCCGCACGCCTCGTCCTTGGCCTCCCCCGCCACAAACAAATCTCACCACACCTCAAATCTATTCACTGGATCCCTATAGACAAGAGTATCACTTTCAAGATCCTCATCCACGCACACAAATCCCTCCACCGGCCCGACCTACCTCAACGAAAGAGTGAACTTCCACACTCCCACCCGCAACCTCCGATCAGCCGACCTCGCACTAGCTACAGTCCCCCGCATCCATCGAACCACCACAGGAGGCAGGGCCTTCTCCTACCTCGCCCCCACAACCTGGAACTCCCTCCCCACCAACTTCTGCAAAACCAAAGACCTCCTACTCTTCAGAAAAAACCTCAAGACATGGCTGTTCGAACAGTAACCCCTCCTCACCCCCACCAGCGCCTTGAGACCCTCACGGGTGAGTAGCGCGCTCTATAAATTTGTTTGATTGATTGATTGATTGATTGATTGACTGCCACCGTCACCACAAAATCAGACACCATCACATGAAGCACACCCTCCCTACCTACAGACTCCACCACAACAGTCACTCATACATTCCCCCTGCCATCTCCCTGCATGTCCTCCCCCTCCCACTACATGTAAACGCCCACAGTCACCCACCAAACAGTAATGCAGCACACACGGCATCCAAGCACACACCTGCATCCAAATCACCTCCACATACTCACCACTCAACCACTCCCTCTACTTCCACTTCCATACCTTTCTGCCATGACCATCCTCTGTAAATGTTCCCTTTTCTCCACAAGTGAACTTGTCCCTGCCCCACCCAAGCGCCCTTTTACCCTCTCCACACACCTGCCTTCCACCTCCCAGTCCTCCCGTGGTCGTCACCCTGCCCCACCCCACCTAAGACTTCTACCCCACCAAGTCCATAGTCACCCCTGCCAAGCCCAACCCCCCATCCAAGCCTTAGGACCCCCCCTCCAAACCCAAACCTAAAGATCCCCCTCCAAACACAAACCACCACCCAGCCCCCTCCACTGCATGCCTGCATGCCCCATTGTTGCCCCTTCCCAGTGGAGGCCAGAAGTTTGCAGTCAGGAGTCAAGTTGGGCCCTCATTCTGTGCCCAAAGTGCAAGGGGCACTATGGACTTAATGGGGCACATTGGACTTAATGGACTGGGACTTGGACCCCATTGTACATTGTTTATTATGTTGCTTTTAATGTTTATATATCTATATATATGAATAGGTACCCAAAGATTTATAATGACATACATGCAAATTAGAAAGATATAGCGAAAACATTGACATGTGTTGAAAAGTGATCCTGTGATAGGGATAGAAATACCCAATAAACCTCAGGTAACATACAGGAGAAGTAAATCTATGAGGAATATATTGGTGAAAAGTGATATTAAGAAATATGAAAAAGAAGTTGTGGTTTCAACAACACTATGAATTTGCAAATGCTCTAAATGTAAAGCTTGTAGGAATATTGAGAGTATAAAATCTTTGATGGTGGGACAGAAAACGGCACATAAAATCAGGGGACAATATGAATGTAAGAGCAATTATGTAATATATATTTTAAAGTGTAGTTTTCCCAAATATATGTAGGGAGCACCAAATTACAGGTTCATAAACGGATTTTACAGCACTTGAGAGCCATACAAAATAAGGATGATACTTATCCTGTTGTGCGCCACATCCATGATAGACGCAATGGAAGGCTGGATGAAATAAAATATAGTGTGATTGATGGAATAGCTAAGAATATTAGAGATGGTAATAGGGAGTTGAAATTAAGAACACTAGAATCGCAATATATAATCCTATTGGATACTAAAGAACCTAATGGATTGAATAGTAGTAAGGAAATGTTTATACATTTATAGTAAATTTTAGTGTTTGCCCTCATTAAGAAGAAACCAGCCAGTTAATTGAGAGTCAAGAAAATGCATGTAGGTGATTCAATATTGATTGCATGTCATGCCCTCAATTAATTTAATTAGGATATAGGTTTAGAAATTGGGTAGCTATTATCACATCAGTATCAGTAGAAGTAAGTTAACTTTTTAAATAGGTAGCACAATTGTAGATATGGAAATTGTAAGATTCCAAGATAAACATGCATGAAAAATGTAACATAGAAATTGTTTAGAATTTAGGATTGATAAGGTGCTATATTTCAATTTTGGAAGTGCACATTTATCGCAATTGAGATGAAATTATATGATTACTCTAAAATTATACATTTTGTTACGATGTTTTTGCTTGGAAGGATTTATGAGCAAAATTAGCACTATGTTTAATTTTATGGCTATCCATATCATTATGTTGGTTCAATCTGGAGTGACTTACGGACAGAATTTGAGATACGTTAAAATAATAATTTTTATTGAAGTATTATTATGTGAAAAATGAATTGGTACTGATTGTCTGGCCATATGACATATTACTTAAAAATTGAACGCGATTCAAGAAACGATTAGATCTGTGAAATAGATCGTATGGTATAAAAGGAGAATCCAAGATGGCGACCGCAAGGTTGACAAAGGCATAAATGCCAAACCGCGTTCCTTTGTGTGTCAATAAATTATTTTTCAGCAGGTGTGGAGTGCTGTATTCCTTTTTAACATAGAAGGAGAGTGAATATTTTTGACGCTGTGAGTTACGCCGAGTCAAGGGTTAATATATATATATCTATATATATAGATATATATATATATATGCAAAAAAATATATATATACATATATATTTATGTACTGCACGGTCCGTTGGTGTAGATGGTTACAACTTTGTCCTGGCTTTCCTTCCACATGTATGTGTGATAAATATGCGATCTGGTGTGTGTGACTCTAGGTATGTGTGTGTGTATGTGTGTGTGTTGGTACTGGTGGTGTGCATCCTCGTAATAGGATCATGGGAAACAGCCTCACCGCCGGCCTGGATATGCCTGCTGCCTGCCAAAGCAGTCTGTCCGCAGTGGTGGTTCTGGTGGCGACTTGGCAGTGTGCTGTTGGTTCTATCCCAGTGCTCATTATATGGTGGTCTGCCCTGCCGGGGCCGCTGCGCTGCGACCGCCACCTCCACTGTGGCGGTCCACGAACCGCCAAACCTGTAATGACCACCTGAGTATGTAATTTCGTGAGTCTGCAGCATGCCAATCTTGATCTTCAAACTGCTAATTGCCTCAGGTAGCCATGTTTGGCATGAGGATCCTGCCTCCTCAAAGATTACTTTAGAGGAGCTATTTGATGGTGGACTCTGGGGCTTGTTGGATTATATTATGTCCCCCTAGCATACAAGGTCTATACTCCCAAAATCCAGCTCCAGACTCAGCCTGGTTCTTCTTGCATACCGAGGGGCGAGCAGAACTTTCTTGTACGCCTTGATCAAGGCACCACTTAGAAATGTGTTGAGTGCACCCAGAAAGACCAAATGGCCATAACTGAGAGCCGGAATCAGTTTTTCTCCTAACATTTCAAGCATGGGCTCAGCAGTAGAACTGTGTAGAAGATTGCTTAGGGCTTCAGTAGGTTGATGACACTGAGGGAATTACATTTAAGATGCTCTAGGTGGATGGCCAGTGTGGCCTCTTCTGAGAACCAAACTCCAAGATAGCTGTAGACCGGAGCTGTCAAAATATGCAGTACTCCCAGCTGCCAGTGCAATTGTTCTTTTGTGGAGGTATTTGCCAAATCCAGCAATCTTTACTCTGGTTCACCTGCAAAATTATTTGTCTGGTTGTAGCTCTGCAGTGAGTTCAGGGCAGCTATTGTTTGCATATTGCAGGATGGGTAGGGTCACCCCACCCTGCTTTGGAGTAACTACACTGGCTCCGTCCAGAGCAGCAGGTAGGTGACAGTATAAAGGCTTAAAAGGAGGAGGACCGATATACAGCCCTGTTTGAGCCCATTGTAGGTCAACACCCTCGAGATAACTGTAGTGGGGCTTGTTTTTGCCCATACCCATGTTCCCTGATGTAATGATATGATTGTCCTGAGGAGCAGAGGTGGGATTCTCCACACGGCTAACTTCCACATCGCCTGCTCTGATCCACCCTGTTGAAAGTGGTGGTGTAATTAACAAAGCCGCAAAACAAGGTGGGAGGATTCTTCCTACCCGCATGAGATGCTTCGTACACTAATGTCATGATGTAATCCATTGTTGAACATTCGGGCCAAAAATCTCATTGACAAAGCAAAAGAATACTTTTTTCCGTTACCCATGTTTCTAATTCCTTCAAAATGATACATGCGTAGGCTCTGGCTTCAAAGTTGAGAAGGGCAGTGAGCCGATAATTGGCTGGGTTGGAATGGTCACCCTTTTTATTAAAGTGGAAGAGAATTACGTGTGACTGAGAAGTGGGGTGAGGATAGGCACTCAAAAATCCTTAGCTATTTTAAACATGGCTGTTGGAATCCCTTTGGAGCCAGGTGCCACGTCAGTCCTCATTTTCTTAACCGGTTTTCTTACCGCACCTTCTGAAATAAATGTTCTCTGAAGGGGCCAGAAACCCAGAACAGGGAGAGTGGGAGAGTGGGCAGCTTCCACCTCCTGATTGATTGTGCATAACTTTTCAATGTGGCTGATCCAGGCCTTTTCCACCCCACCATTCGCTATAGGCTGACCTGAGTTGCCTAAGCAATTTAAGTGCCTCTACAAGTGGGAGTGTTTTTGTCTTTTAATAATGTAAACATTCTGAGCCATTATGCTTCGATGTACTCCCATCTAAGCTGCCAAACTTTCAGCCTGTAAGCTGTGCTAAGTTCGGTGATAGCTGGTCCGTCTGGCAACTTACTGCATCTTCTTCTAGCAGCCAATGCCCTACGAAGTGAGCGTTTGCTGGCTGCAAGTTCCTTGGTGCATCTAGAGACATGAGTTGAAATCAAATCAACGTTGCCCGTTCCCCAATGCCTGATGTAAACCCTATTACGAGGCTGTACACCACCAGGATTCCTGGGACGGTAAGTCCCTCCTAGTGCCCAAATACTTTTGTTGCATTTGGTGTAATTTTAGCAGCCTCGCTTCTCTCGTCCTAGACTAAAAGGTTGTCACCAAGTCTAGTGGATCATTTGATTCTATGGAGAAGCTTGTGACGCTTTTTCCCTGTTGGTTACCTCAGTGCTGGTATTGAGTGAGAGTCTAAGGAGGCCAGTTTCAGGGTTGCCACAGGGGTATGTGGTCCCTATCATCGACTTCAAAGTCTTGGAACATGGGTGCCAGCCCTTCGCTGATGGAAATGTAATTGATTGTATATATGTTCTTAAAAGTGGGATTAGTGCTCCATAGGGGGAAGTGTGCTTCTTTTAAGATCCAAGATGATCTGGGGTTGTGATTATGGAGGAGAGAGTGTAGAGGTGCAGTCCTTCCTGACGTCCAAGTGGATTGTAAGGTTTATTCAGAACCCTGGTGTTGAAATCCCCATCTACTATAGCTTGATGAGAATCATATATGAGCAGCAGCTCTTCAATCATGCTTGCTAGCCAGGATTAGGCATCTTTGTTTTGAAACTGGGCAGGACTGAGGTAGCACTTCATTAGTACCAGACCTAGAGCTTGAAAGTCAGACTTTAAACCATTGATGAGCAGGGCTTGAAGAGCGTTCAAATTGCTGAAAATTTCTATGGCTGCTTTCTTTTGGGTGTGTTTAATGAAAATGGATAGGCCGCTCGATGGACAACCAAATATATTACATTTTGTGGTCATAATGTAAAAACCATAATAACCAGCAAGCGACAGAGATTCATAGGCCATGTCTCTTGGATGCATAGTGGTCACCATTACGTAAATCAGAGGGAGCTGACTCGACCTTTAAAGGTTTCTTGAGACCTGTCACATTCCATGAAATAATTGTCAGCTGTTGACTGCTGCCTTTCGCTCTGTTGGTATCCCTGTCTGGCTGGCTGTGATCGATTTTAGAAGTAATGCCTTTGGGAATTATGTCCTGCAAAATTATATGTTGTCAGTGTCCAAAAGGACGTGACCTGTTGATTTTCGGTGCCGGTCATCCTAAAGGTCATGAGAGCCATGTGGCATACGTGGAAAGCTCTGATGATGTTGTTACTTCTGTCTATGCTGCACAGGACTGATGGTAACCCCTGCCCTCCGGAGAGGGGGCCAAGGACATGGGGGTATTTCTCCGTACAAGGGAACTTGATTTCTAGCCCCCATACTGCCAGTTGAAGTGCTTGCTTGAGCATTGCAGTTTGGAGGGGCTGGTGGTGAAGGCCCACCAAAGTTGATTCACCGTGGGTGTCCCGGGAAGGTTCTGAAATCTTACCCACTCTAGATCCTTTGAGTGGATATGAGCCAAAGATGGTATGTGTTAGAATAACTGTAAAATGTTGCGCCTGATCAAGATGTTGTGTGAGCCTTAGACGTGTTATCTTGGTGTGAGCATTGCCTCATAAACACTGTAAACTTTGCTGCACTAAACACTCCTAGGCCTGATCTATCTTTTTGAGTTGGAATAAGAGGGCCCAAGCCAAGTGAGCCAGTCATTAAGATTTCATTATGGATAGAGGCCAGTGCTACCGAGTCATCGGGCAGCCTGTTGAACAATGAGGACGTTGAAGGCTGGCATGGAGAGGCCTCTGCTGGGGGCGCAAAAGGTGCAGCGCTTGGGTTGTATGCCAAGGTTCTCATCTGGACTGTGTTTGACTTGTTAGATGCTTGTGCGCATTTGGACTCGAAGGTGGGACTTGCCTCTTGGAGTGCCGAACTTTGATTCATTTACCAGGAGGTCCTGGATACAGGCAACCTTCTTCATCTTGTTGGTAACTTGTTGATTTGCAAGCTCAGAAGAGAAGCTAGTTTCACAGAGAGCGTGAGAGCTCTGTATGTTCCAGCCAGAAGAAAGAGACTTAGGTCCAGATGTACTAAGCAGTTTGCACATCGCAATGCACAGACCTCGTTTTGCGATTCGGTAACCTGGTTACCGAATCGCAAAACGGGTTTGCGAGTCGCAAATAGGAAGGGGTGTTCCCTTCCTAATTGCGAGTCGCTGTGCAATGCAGGATTGCTTTGTGACCGCAAACGCGGTCGCAAACCAATTGCAGTTTGCACCCTTTTGTAATGGGTGGTAACCCAATCGCAAAAGAGAAGGGGTCCCCATGGGACCCCTTCCCCTTTGAGAATGGCACTGCAAAAAAAAATTCGGAGCAGGCCTATGGACCACTGCCTGCTCTGAAAAAATGAAATGAAAACGTTTCATTTTTCATTTTTGTAATGCATCTCGTTTTCCTTTAAGGAAAATGGGCTGCATTAGAAAAAAAAAAAAAAAACTGCTTTATTAAAAAGCAGTCACAGACATGGTGGTCTGCTGTCCGCAGCAGGCCTCCATTCCTGTGAGGGACGCCAATCACAAGGGGGTCACAAATTGCGACCCACCTCATGAATATTCATGAGGTGGGCCTTTGCAACCCCCTTGCGATTCTCAGATGGTGTCAGGGACACCATCCAACATTCTGAATTGTGACTTGCAATTTGCAGGTCGCAGTTCGGATTGTACCTACATCTGGCCCTTAGAGGGCTTTGTGATGTCCACACTGGTTGGGTGTTTATTGGCACTCAGTTTGGAGGTGAAAATTGAGAATACTCCCAGTGTGGTGTGGGTTGGGAGAAGTTGCTGCTGCACTGTTCTTTTTCATTTCAACTTTTTATGCTGCTTCCTCAGCTTTTTTTTGGCCCGCCTACACATCAGTGCCTCCTAGATTGCAGGGCTAGATGGTGTCTCATTTTATTGTCCCTCTTATGGTCAACCTCAGAGTTGAGGCTGGAGTGTGGTTGATGGTCTGACACATCATATCATACTGCAGAAACCAATGAGTCCTGTAAGACCAGAGGACTGTCCAATTTGTGTGAACTTGAGCTGGGGAGTATCCCTTCTGCACTTGCAGAACCAGCAGTGTGTTTGCATTGGGCCCTCGGGCTGGAAGGTGCCAAAGGGCAGTTTTTGCCTCTGAGTATGGTAACGATCTTGCTAAGCATCTCAGGAAGTGTTGCTCATTTGTCTATTATCGCTGCACATGAACAGGAGCACAAAGTGGTGGCCAGTTTGCTTTGTATTTTCGCTTCAATGGAGTCGATCTTAGTGCCTAGGTTCAACAGGCACTGCACAATCGACTGCAGTAAATCTACTTGGAGCTCTCTTTTCATAGAGTGCCATATCATTGCTTTGGCTATTATATTTTATGCAGCTTTTGTAGCTGATGAATGCAGTTCCTCAATACTATTAGAGGCTTTCTTTCCAAGGCTGTAGGATCCTGTCTCTTCTGGCATTCCAAACAACTTTGGAGTGAGTTTGAGTGTTCTCCTCATTTTAGTTTCAAGGCTTTGTAAGAAAGAGGCTGTCAATTCCCCCATGTCTGTGAATTCATCCGCTTGTCCAGTTTTGGACAAAAAAGAGCCACAATATATTAGCAGGCAATCAGCCTTCAGCCCCTTGGGCCCTAGTGTGCTATGATGATGAATTTGCACCACAATTACTTGCTCTCTTCTCACTTTTTTTCTGAGGATCCCCAGTGCATGCCAAGTTTTAAGAGTTTGTGTCGACTAGCGTCAAGTGCTCCGGTGCTTAGGAGTTAAAAGCCTGCCATAAGTTAGTGGTGTCAGGCTCAGACACGCTTAGCAATGGTTACCAACAACCCCATGCTCCACCCTCAAATGACTCCAAAGGCTCCTAAGGCTCCAATGACTCTCAGCCCCCTGGGCAGGAGGTACAGGAGGGGGAGAAGGGGGGAAAGTTTCAGAGGGCGGCAGAGACACAGTGTGCCTAATGCACTGCACCGCTCCTGGCCTGGTCCTCACCCAGCACGACCCTCCCACTTCTTCCATTCACCACCTCACAGTCTATTTCTGCAAGGGCGAGGGCAGCATCTGCGGAGCCGGCAGCAAGCAGGCTTGCTAGGGGCCCCCGGTGGTCTGCAGGAGGGTTTGCCCCACATAGAATGCCTAGCTCTGGACACCTTGGCTGCAGCAGCTGCTGCTCTCATCTCTGCCATCTGCGTACAGCTCCACCCCGTCACCTCTCCCACCAGCAACTGCTTCCTGAATCCACTAGGTTGCATGTAACTCTTAATATTGTTGGTTGTTGCATCAATTAGGTCATAGGGTCAATTTTTGTTCTACCCCCATAGTTTGTAGTACATCATCACAGTATGAAGCCTCAGATTGCCATATTGTAGATGCATTAAAAAGTGCTGGACAGAGTCAAGTGGAGGTATACCCCTCAAGAAGGGATGTTAGAGGGCGGGTCATTAGTTGTGTGACCTTTACAAGTAATGGGTCCACACTCGACCACCACTGGGCACCAAACACCCCATTGTAGCAATTGACTCTCATAGGGTAGCAAAGCAGAGCAGTCCAAAGTAACTCAAAGAAGGTGGTCTGGGCTAGTAATCACCATTCACAAGAAAAAAGAATAACACTCAATAAATGAATGTCCAGTCTGTGCTTTTTCTTTGGATAAACTAATAGTACATTTATTACACACACACTACTCAATACTATGCAACAATTTATAAATATACACAAGTTGATGGAATTACTTTTGGATGACATTGCATAATCGTTCTTGTCTCTCCCAAAGGGAAATATAAACCAACGACCCACATGACAGAATATTCACTTGTATTCCAATGCAATATTTGACAGTAACTTGGAGTCAGCACACCTAATACTGGCTATAAAGCACATCTACTTTGATCACTAATGGCTTTCAGTCTCATTTCTTAAACAGGTATCAACAAGGAGCATGTTTAGGGAGGATGGAGTGGTTTTTGCTTAGGATTACCCTCAGCATGATCTATGCAGTCCACCCACACTCCTAAATGGTGTGCGCCAAGGTTCATCATATTCCACATTGAAACATACAACATAAAAATGATGCACAGTTGATACATTCCCTAAAGGACATCACTTGGTTGTTAATCATTAAGTAATACCAACTTTCACCCCCTAGAGGGTGCCTTTTCATATGACCCTACACAAGTCATATCATTGACCACAATGCTGCAGCCATACATTTTGAATCACATTTAGCATAAATGCTACCATTTTAACCATAGTACCTAAAGGACTCGATTTCTGTGACAACACATATAATTACAGCCTTTCACCCATAAATGGCTTTCACAATCCATTATTATCAGCATTCACACCACAAGGGTTGCAGCCATAATCTTCACCCCTAGGTGGCACATTTCCCCCCACCCTGGAAAAAAAGTCCCAGCTGGGACTGGCTTGAAACCACATTGAAGCCCATGAGGGGTCATCATTTCCAAGACCCTGAAAACTGAGGGGGGGGCAGTTGATAACTTCTTGAGGGGAGGCTGTGCTCCTCCTGCAGCTCTCCCCACATCTGGTGATGATTTTGGTGGTAGCCCCAATCTCCCAGAGGTCACCACTATGCCAAAATGCTCTCCTCTGGCACTTTCAAAATGTGTGCCTCACAAGGCATTATGGGGCACTCTCTCGCGGAGCAAGCATATGTAATTAGCAGCTCTCCCGCTGCTATGGGGAGAGCTGCACTGAAGCCATTCTCATTTGAGGGTATCCAGTCCCACCCGGACACACCGCATCCTTCATCAACATTGGAGAGCAGCTTGGGGAGCCCACCCCCGGCTGGTCTCGCTGGCTCCCCATCTGGCCAGCACCTTCATGATCTTCATTTGGAGTCTGGCCACTTCCACATGTAGACATGTGAGGTGCAGTGGCCAGGCTAGCTGCGTGGGGGAGTATGGTGGCACTCCCCCTCCTTCTTCGGTCATCAGGGGATCCCAGGATGGGGTCAGGGGCACCTCTCTCTATCTTGACTGGGGTGCTACAGCCTCCCCCAACTTGGCTTTGTTGTGGGGCCCCTTTCTCCATCTGCACTGGGAGTGTGACAGCTCTCCCCAGCCTTGGTTCTTTGAGGTGACCCGGGAGGGAGTTTGGGGGCCATCTCCTCATCTTTGCTGGGGAGTCCGATGGCATCAACGAACCTGGCTTCTTTGTGGGGCCACAGGTTGGAGTCCAGGGCCCCCACCCTCAACTTCTAGAAAACATGATGGCGCTCCCTTAATACAGCATGTACGTCAGGGACATGTGACGGTGCTCCCCGGCTCCCTTCTTCTTTGGAGGCAGCCCCTGGGTCCTGTCCCACTCTGGGGCAACATTGGAATCAGCAGCAGAGCCCCACTTCTGATCCTCCCTGGGGTCAAAGGTCATATACCTTCCCTCAGGCCCCCGTGGGCTAATTTAGCTGATCCTTGCCTCATTTTGCTCCTGATGGCAAGCCCTAGCCACCTGGAGCATTTTATTTTGGCTTCCTGGACTAGAAGGTTCCCATCTCAGTAAGGAGCTAGTCCCACTGACTCCCTGTGCCAGCCTTTAATCTGGGGGCCATCCTTTCTCCTTGTTCCAGAGCCCATTCTTTCCCCCAACTGGTCCTCAGGAGGTGTAAGGGGACCAGCTTACCTGATCCTTGGGTGTGCCCCACTGGTCTGGAGTCATTCAATGGCAGAGTTCTTTCCCCAGGGGGGCAGTCCAGGTGTTCTTCTTTCCAGTTGTCCATGACACCCATCTTCAATCCCAATATTCTGCAGAGAAGCTCATCCAAGAGAGAGAGCACTCCCCTGTGCAAGATATTTTAGGTGGGGACATAAGTGTCCAACAGGGCTGCGCCTCTGGCCGATCCTGATGTGCCACATCACTTCTCTGCCCCTTTCCCAACCTACTGTACAGTCTTCTGGGATAGTTCAAAATGGCAGCATCCAGGAGTCAGTTGCCACATGTTTTCTGAGAGACTCAGCCCCTCCTCACTGACATTATTGCTAGGGCCTCTCCTAGCAATTCCTTCAAGGAGCCCCTACTCACTGAGGGGCCCGGGGTAGGCCTGGTTCCTGGCATGGAATGACGGCTGGCTGATTGATGCAAGGCCCTGCTCTTGAAGCTGGGCAGAGCAGTAATTGGCCCTTATTCTGAGCTGAGTCAGACAAAAATGACATTCCTGGATGACCCATAAGCTGTACAAATATGCTTTTTAACCTACTGCATTATTCTTTTCTTATAGATTACAGTGTACATTGGTACGACTCTGGAGTCTGTGGGCCCTGGGGAACTGGAGTTGCGTCCTGGGCCAAATTTTCACATTGATATATAATGGAGTGTCACTACAATCAAGGCAGTAAGCACATTGACGATCCCTCACATGTGTACACCCATCTCATAAGGCCTACTCCAAGTCACCACCCACTCTGCATGGTCCCTTCTTCGCCAGGCTACCTAAACACAGTTCTTGGGCTGCGCACACCAGGAATCATTCCCACACAGTCTTCACATGAGTGCACACTTCTGTGCACACATGACCACGTGTAACCAGCCCTGGGCCTCCTACTGGTGGTGCTGCTTAACAAGGCAGCACCATATCACAAAAAGTAGTATGAAGGTAGGGATCAATTGCATAAATATTTTTAAATCACAGTGCTCAATACTGTCTTTGTGGAACAATTACTATTCAAAATGTATTGTAATTAATTATATGCAAGACAATTACTCATTGGTGAATATAAACAGAATACAACAATTTTTTCTACAACATAAAACATTACACACATAAAATCCAACACATGGACTTAAATTCACATTTGCATCTTAATTCGACTATGGTCAACATCTAGCTTCTCAAAGTCTTGTCGCTGACCATGTCGTCTATAGAGGGTTATGCCCAATATCCTTTCTTTGTACTAAAATGGTGGTCACAATTTCAAAATTCCAATTGTAATCCACTCTGTTGCGATGATTGGAGGTTCATGCACAAGCAACTGGCAAATACCTCTGTGTCTTTTAAGGTATTTTGTAGTGCATATTGAGTGATTTTTTGCCAAGCAGATTCCAATTTTAAGAACACAATCTCGCCAATATGTATGTCACCGCATTTCGGCCTTTTCAATCAGGGCCTCTGTGATGCTATTAATTGTGTTTGACCAATGACTTTGTGTTTCACCACTGCGCATATTAGTTGCTCAATGTTCACCAGTAGCACATTATATGTTTTGTTCAGTTTAGCTGCCTATTGGCTTTGACATGACATTAGCCATTACATTCTGTATTCAGTTTAGCAGTTTAGCTGCCTATTGGCTTTGACATGACATTAGACATTACATTTGATATTTAGGTTAGCTGCCTATTGGCTTTAACGTGGGGTTAGACATTGCAGGTGAGACATTGCAGATGAGCTGTGTTTTTCCAAGCTGTGTTTTTCCACAAGATGGACCAAGCTGTTTTCTTCACACCAGACCTTAGCTGATAAGAGCACATAGATTTTGTGTTTACCTCGCAATCCAGTCTGAGAGCGGGGAGCTCAGGAGAATTGGCCTCTCTCCAAGGTTCTTCGGCTCTTACACTGAGTTTGCTTTTAAGGATGACTCTGGGCTACGGTGAGGTAGATTAAATCTGCTTGACTTCAGACAGGAACTAGACGTCAGTTGCCTGTTTCTCGTTTGGGTAGAGAATCTCTTTCTCGAAGTTGACCGGAGTCATCAACTTGCAGAAAGATGAAGCTGAGCTATAGGCCCTACGGTGATGAATTTTGACTTTTATGCTTTGCTTTGAAGTTATGCTATAATATAATCACCTATATTTGCTGTGTATATTGCAACTGAGAAGTACTTTGATATATTTTGCTTTCATTGCTGCGACTACTTTTGAACGTGTGCTTCCAATCTACTAAATTCGTCTCTCAGGAACTTGTGGGTGGGGAATTAATAACAATAAATGTCTTCTTTAAACTCAGAAGTGCATTCCAGAGAGGTTCTGTAAGCTCGGTTATGAGATAAGAGGGAAAGCAGAACAGCCTCATCAGGACTATCAAAGGGCAGCGTCACCTCTGTCACCAGCCATATCTTTGTTCTATCTTAAGGAGCATCGGGTATTATCACCTGCAAATATTGGTCCGCAAAAGCTTCTCCGGTCATTGAAATGGTTTCAGCTTACAATTCGGCTCACAGCGTGGCGGCAGAAATTCTGCCTGGATGGCCTTCTAATACGTGTTACGCCGCATTGCCTCATAAAACTCCAGGCTACCTAAACACAGTTCTTGGGCTGCGCACACCAGGAATCATTCCCACACAGTCCTCACATGAGTGCACACTTGTGTGCACACATGACCACGTGTAACCAGCCCTGGGCCTCCTACCGGTGCTTAACAAGGCAGCACCAGCGGTAAATTCGCACAGCCCATTTTACCATGAGTTTACTGTGGGAGAGTCCCAATCTATGAGGCTCCCTCACAGCAAAAGGTCAAAAACCAGGTGAACTAAAGCAAATCCATCAAGACGGACCAGATAGTCAGAACCGTCCTCTCACAAAGGAAATTCTGGGTGTCTAACCAGTAATGTGCATGAAAAAGGCTCATGCGGAAGTACTGTTGTTTTAGATTGTAGGTAATTGAGTGGGAGGGCCTATGTGACAGGCAGTAGGGAATGCATCCCTCAGAATATACCAGGATGTGTTTAATAGGGGCAAGGAAGAAAGAGGAACGTGGATACCATGAAGAAAATTAAATCACTGTTCAAGGTTGGAGCTCTGGATAATTAGTCTGCAGTTGGGGAAGAAATTACTTAGAACAGGCAAAGGAGTGTGCGTACGGAAGGCTTAACTTAGTCAATGTTGTCTATCTATTGTGTAGATAGTCAAAAAACAATATTGTTTTCTGTATGATGGCATGCTAATGGGACTGTTAGTCCAAGTTAATTTTTTTTTTTTTTTTAAAGCAATGGCCTTACTCTTTAGTACGTAGGTGCATGACCCTCTCTATTTCCCTTTCTAAACCAGTCCTTAATACTCTCTAAACCCCTCCCATTTAGCTGTAAGTAAACCGCTTATTGTAATACTTTAGTAGTACTAGTTAGTATTTAATAGTACTATTGTAGTATTACCAAATCTACTTCAAAATGCAGTTTGTGAATAGGCCCTGAGTAGGTATATAAACCCTTTGACCTCGATAATCCACTTGTGTATCTGACTTTACTCTGTCACTCTTGGCCTGAAGTTGTGCCTGGGTCAGGGTATTTAAAATTAATACAATTATTTTTTTCAGTTCCTCTGCGCGTATTTGTATGATCTTCGAATCTTTTTCATTACATTTTTCTCTATTTCTCTAAAGTGGTCTGGGAAATGTATTATGTTGTGTTCTTTACATAAAACATTGTTGGCAGTGCATGAACATAGCATGCACTTCTCTGAGGACTGCCTGCTGCTTGTGTCACAGCCACCAAGGGATGAGCTGACATTCTCTCAGAATGGGGCAGTGACCTAATCAGAGTTTGTTTGTTGAATTGTCAATGGTACTTCCCAACTAAATTAATAACTCAATTTTTGTAGTAGCTGTCAGTGAACCTCACTAGAAGCTGATGACATACTGTCCCTGCATTTGCATTTTCACAAATCTTATTCAACACATTTCACTTAGACTTCAGGGAATACAAACTGCCTGGCTAGAAATGTGTCCATGCATGACAGATAGGGGGTACTTTGGCCCAAAATAAGTAAATCTGAAACAAAATTGAGTGCCTTTTTCAAGCAAGGTGAATTAATGTTAAGCCACACTTCTGGGGTGGATAAAAACTGTCTATGTAAAAAAAAAAAACACTTAGATGACTTTGTGTGCCCTTACTTGTTTCAAAGGTTTTCTGCGTGATGACAGGAGACTGTTGTGAGGGCATTTCTCAGTTGAACTTCACCCAGAAGTTATGCATATATTGTTTTCATTTACCCCCATCTATTCCAGCTGAGTCCCTCTGATTCAAAAGCCATGCCAGTGATTTTGCCGGAAGGTATAAGAATTGCTTAATTGTGGGGAGAATATGGCTTTGTTATCAACTGGATAATCTTAAGATATGGAAAAAACCCTGCTCTGTCAAACTGTAATTGTATGTATACAGCACTTATTATCTGTGATGAAGCATTGAAACAATTTTCGTCGAGTAACACGCTACTCCGGAACCCTAAGGATTAGTAGTGGATTAGTATAGGGAAATTTCATTTGGGAATTTGAGAGGTGGACATGTGAGTCTGTTAGTTTGATTGACTAGGATAAAGGAGAGATAGAGGAGAGAAGAGTCTAAAAGGGGTATTAGGGAAATCATGGCTGTAAAACGAGGTTTGGGATGAGGCAAATGAGTAATCCTGGGGGAAGAGCCTAGGACGTGTTATTTTGGAGATCATAATTGTAAAATGAGGCTTGGGGTAGGTCAAGAGGGTAGAGGAAGGAAGAGACTAGAAAGCATTATGGGGACATCATAGTGGTAGAATGAAATTTGGAGCAAGTCATGGATGGATAGAGGAGGGAAGAGTCAATAAAGGATCTTAGGGAGATCATAGCAATAAAATGAGTTGTGGGATGAGTCAGAGAGTGGAGGTAGAGGATATATTGAGAGATGTGACATAAAGTAGTGCATTGGAGGGAGTTGACTTTTTTTTTTTTACAGTTTTCTACAGTAGGACCAATGTAATGTAATGAATATATTTAGATACATAGAGGTACATAAATGTATAGAAAGGGTATACATGTGTCAGAGATAAAAATTGTATTTCATAACATTCCACATGTGCAAGTATAGATAGATATTTAGAAATTCAGACTTTCAGGTGTTGCTGTAGGCAAAAGCTAATTTATTTTCCTATTTGTATAATTTGTTTTCATATATTTTTTTTTATATCATTTTTTCTCAATATTTCAATAGTGAAGCATTCATCGATATAATTGTAGTGATCATAATATATTCATATCGTGATAGAAAGAGGCATAAAATAATATATAAATATAGATGTATATGTATATATTTGCTAACCATAAGTAATATTACACAGTTGTTAAGTAGACCTAAAGAATATCTATATATTTTAAATCATAAGTAGTATATATACTTGTACAAAAAATGCACACCTCTAAATACATACATATGATCTAATTAGACATATTGGGCCTGATTCAGACTCCGCCGTCCGCCAAGGTCCCGCCGACAAATGACCGCACCGCGGTCAAAAGACCGCGGCGGCCATTCAAACATTTCCGCTGGGCCGGCGGGCGCTCTCCAAAAGAGCGCCCGCCGGCCCAGCGGAAATGCCCCTGCAACGTGAACGCCGGCTCAGAATTGAGCCGGCGTAGTTGCAGGGGTGCGACGGGTGCAGTTGCACCCGTCGCGTATTTCAGTGTCTGCAAAGCAGACACTGAAATACTTTGTGGGGCCCTCTTACGGGGGCCCCTGCAGTGCCCATGCCATTGGCATGGGCACTGCAGGGGCCCCCAGGGGCCCCGCGGCACCCCCTACCGCCATCCTGTTCATGGCAGGTTTCCCGCCATGAACAGGATGGCGGTAGGGGGTGTCTGAATCCCCATGGCGGCGGAGCGCGCTCCGCCGCCATGGAGGATTCAATCGGCCAGCGGTAAACCGGCGGGAGACGGCCGGTTTACCCTTTCTGACCGCGGCTGAACCGCCGCGGTCAGAATGCCCTTGGGAGCACCGCCAGCCTGTTGGCGGTGCTCCCGTGGTCGGTGACCCTGGCGGTCACCGGCCGACAGGGTCGGAATGACCCCCATTAACAGGTACAGGCACATTCTTTACATTTATGTTTGAGTGATGTGGTCATGTTTGAAAGAGCAAACTCTTGAGTAGTCTTCTGAAGATAAGATAGTTATCTGTGGCTCTTATGTTAGGAGGTAATGAATTCCATAGTTTGGCTGCTTGAACAGAGAAACATGTACCAACGGCGTTTTTTTATTATATGCTGGGGTTTTGAGGCAAGGTGGCAATCATCAGCAGAGGTTCCTTTGTTGTATGTATTTGTATTTTTTTGTATTATTAATCATAAAAAGTGGTCCGGTTCCATGTATTGTTCTGTGGACAATAGGAAGCAGCGTGAAGGTGGATCTTCTAGCAGCCGGTAACCAATGGAGGGCCCTCAAGGAAGGGGAGATGTGGGCTTGTAGCTTTACATGTAGGCGTAGTCTGGCAGCAGTGTTCTTAATTTGTTGTAGTTTTTTCATGGTTGATAATGATGATCTCTGGTAGAGGCCATTGGATTAATCAAGTTCAGACAGTTCAAGAGAGATAGCAGCTTGGACCTTGTATGGAAATTCTAGGTGTGGAAAGATATGTTGCAGAGTTTTCATAGTAATGAGGCTTCATCTTGCTCGCTTGTCTATTTGGGCACTCATTGATAATATGGAGTCCATGGCAATTTCAAGGTTTCTTACTTCATTAGATACTTTAGGAGGTGGTACCAGATCTCCAGGCAGGTGTAGATTGGGTCATACATTTTTTCATTAGTCACGTGAGTATTTCAGTTTTGGAAGAATTCAATTTGAGGTGGCTCCATTTCTTCCACTGTTCAGCAGCTCTGAAGCAACTGAAGATTTTTGACTTTCCAATATCTTTGGGGCTTTCCACTTTAGGACGTATTTGATTGCCAACAGCACAGTTTCAGCATGTGAGCTGAAATTAATTGATCGTTGCTGGTAATAACTCATGGAGATTTTGAAAGGCAAGGGTGAGATGATAGAGCCTTGAGGGACCACTGCTTTTTTGAAGTACGGTTTGGATGAGGAAGGGGGAGTATGGATGACATTTGTCCTGTATTAAAAGCAGGAAATGATCCAGTCAAGGTCAGTTCTCTCTATGCTGACTACATAAGGTCTTTGTATTACAAAGTCACGGTCAACTCTGTGGAAGGCATCTGGAAGGTCCGAGGCAAGTAGTTCAGTGACACCGTTCTGGCCTACTGTGTTTTTAAGGTCTCCCCAGATGGTGATGAGGGCAAATTCAGAGCCTTTTTCCTGGTTGCAATCCTGTTTTGAAGTCAGAGAGTTTGGAGTTATCTATGATGAATGTTGACATCTGGACAAATGCTGCTCTTTCTATTGATTTGCCCAAGAAAGGTAGACTTGTAATCTGTCTAAAGTTTTTTGGATTGTGCAGAATAATGAGTGCACATATGCCCTTTTTAAGTCTTATGGAAAGAATCCTGTAGTTAGAGACTTATTGATGGTTTTTCTTACTGATGTGGCAGCAGAGCTAGTTAAACAAATATTCTTGAAGATTTATGGTGGAAAAGGGTCAGAAGGGCAGCTGGCTGGCCTGCTTGTTTTGACTAGATCCATAAATTATTTTTGCAATAGTTGTTTGAAGGACTGCAGAGACTAGGTTAGCCTACCCTTGGAGGGTATTGTTGGAAATGGGACAAGGCTGGTGGTTTTACTTAATTTTAAATAGAAGTCCAACATGTCTGCTTTGGTTATATAATGATTCACAAGTTTATTTGTAAATTCATGAGTCATAGGATGAGTTCCTTCTGTGTATTTAGGTTTATGAATTTCATCTAGAATTTTCTAATATTCTTTATTTGCACATTTTGTATGTTGAATTCTGTTTGAATAGTACTGTTTTTTAGCTTTTTGGATTGTTGACTTGTACATTCTGTTAGGCTTATGTAGGTGAAGTTTGTCTTGATAACAATTTGTTATGAATCAGGTATGTTGCAGCTTTTCAATTTATTGTTTTATTGTTTCTGTTTTAGTTCTGCATCCCTCAAAAGTATTGTTTACCTTTGTCCTTTTCTGTTGTTTTCAGTGATATTAAGACAGTAAATGCTTCCTGGAGCCACTCATAAAGTTTTTGATTGGAATTTATTCTGTCTAGTTCTGCGTGGGAAGTTATTTGTGTTTCTAAGAATTCAAAATTGAGTTGGTTGCACAGTCGATAGGTGTATGCATTTATGGTGGCCTTAGGTATGTTGATTTGTAGTGTTTGAGTTGAAAAGCTATCAGGTGATGTTCTGACCTGTGACTACAATAATCCTTTAAAAGATAACTTGTTCTTTATTTGCAAAAATGACATCTAGGATGTGTATAGCAATGTGTGTGGGTTTGTGGACAATCTGATGTAGGTTCAGTGTGTCTAGGTGAGTGATGAACGTTCTTGGATGGGGCATATTGGATTTATCAAACCAAATGTTTAGGTCACAAAGGATGGATTGTTTGGAGTGTAGTGTCATAAGGTTTGAAACTATGTCTTAAAAAGTCTCTGCAAATGTTGCATTGATTGGTGGTGGTCTGTAAAGAATGAGGAAGTTACATGAGGTAATTGGTGTAGGGTTATATCTGGTCATGAGGGCCTCACAGCCTTGTATGGAAATGTCATCAGTTTTGATGAACATTATTGTTTCCTTGAATATAACATCTAATCCACCTACTTTTTTTCCTATGCAATTTTGGTTGTCAGTGAGTAGGTCATAGATATGGTGCTTGTTTTCAGAGAATGATTGAGCGTTTAGTTAGCAGGCAGCCTAGAGATTGTGTTTTGATGGTGGTGTGACTTTGTTTGCTAGATGAGTGAATAGTCTCTGAACTCGTAGGAGTATTTTAGTGTTAGTATTAACTGTATGAAGATAACCATACTGTTGTTTGTATAAATCATAATCCTCATCCAGTAGGTTCAGAAAATGTTTTGCTGGGTCTGCATGAGTAGGTTTTGAATTCTGTTGTTTTTGTAAAGTTGCCTCCTTGTGCAATATACATGGGGATGCAAAGTTGTGAAGAGTTACATGCTGTTTATTTTGTTTGTGTATTTTTGGGGTGTAACGTGCATCAGTTAGGGGTAGTGGGGGAGCATGTGGGTCATGTTTCTAGTCTCTAAATTGTGCAATGGATGAAAGGTGAGTGAATGAGTGTTTTATTGGGGTGCTTGTGGTAGGTGTGGTGAAGATAGAAAATGTGGGAGCAAAGGTGGTTTAGGATCTGTATTATTTGTGTAGTCATGAGGATGGGAGAGGGTGTCTGTTTCTATTTTGTGATGAAATATAGTAAGAAGTTGCATTTGTGTGATATTGTGATGTGCTGGTGTGTGAGTTATGTTTGTGTTTGTGGAGTGGTAAGCTAACATATTGATGTAGTGAGTTTCTATTAATAATTTGAATGTAAAGTACTGTTGGTGAGAGAAAGTTGAGTGGTAAAGGGGGTGGTAATGTATATTGGAGGAGAGTGTATGCGTGTGAGATAGGGGTTGAACAGGGGTTATGAGTGTTTGTGTTAGGTCTGGTAGCAGGAAGAGGTAAGAAGTGTGTGGAGTGGAGTGTAAGGATTATTTTTCTGTATGTTTCGGTAGTTAGAGGAGTAGTGTTTTATTGGTGGATGATATGAGAGAGGATTGAGTGTAGTTGTGGTGGTGATAGAAAGGGGTCTGGTAGTAGTAAGTAGATGGTAGAGCTGGTGTTTCTAATCAACATGAAATGTGTGTTTGAAGGGATTAAGGTTATGATTAATGTTGGTTTGTGTTGTGCTTTGATGTGTGGATTTGACATATGTATAGGACAGAGTTGTTTCTGTGTGAGAGTGAAGTTATCATTGTGTGGCAGTTAGGGTAGGAGGGTGTGTAGATGGGCTTGTGGGGTTTTCTAGTGGTTGTTGAAAAACTGAAATGTGGATTAAGTATGTTAGTTGTAAATGAGTAGTTTCCTGAGAGTGTGTTGTTATAATTGTGGACGTGGATGGAATAAACTAGTGACTGGTAAGTGGAAAAAGCAGCATTCCTGGCCCTAGGCTTGTCCCTAACAGGTCTAAACAAGCAACTGCCCTTGCCCTCTCCAACCTTAGCCTTGACACTCGGGCTGAGAAACCCTGAGTCCTAAGGATAAGTATCTCTATGTCAGGTGACCTTTGGCTAATGGGAACCCTCGCTTGAACCCTACCCAATCAGAACCCTAGCCCTATACCCAATAACCAATGGGAGAGCAGGCCCTATCAATCAATCAGAGCTCTAGCCCTATCAGTCGATCATAACTCAAAGCCTAAGCCCAAAGTTTACTAAAGAGTCTAGCCCTAGGAATCAATCAGAAACCTAACCCTAGCAACCAATCAAAAGTTAACACCTAAGCCCTAGATCCAATAGAAATCCTAGCCCTAGAAACCAATCAGTAACCTAGTAACCAATCAAAAGTTACACCCTAAGCACTAAGTCCAATAACAACTCTAGTACTGGGAGCCAATCACAACTCTAGACCTATCAACCAATCAGAACTCAAACCCTAAGCCCCAGGTCTAATAGAAACCCTGGCCTTAGGGGCAGGCCAGAGCACAAGTACAACAACCAGTAAGACATTTCTATAAAGGGCATGTGACCTTAAACATAGACTGGTGTACATGGGTGCAGGGACGTGCTCTTGAAGTCAGAATCCCCTAGGACACTCTAGTCCACACTTTGTAGTTCCTGTTCAACACTTTGTGTAAGGTCCAAATTTTGTTCCATTAAAGATCTGCTTTTTGTGCACTTCAATAAATTACGTTTTTGTACCCCAAAACAAGTGCTACATACACTTTCCAAACACAATTCAAACCACAAAGTCAATTACACAGTCTCTTGAACACACTCTGGTGTGGTTCTGGGGTGTATTTTGCCTTTTGAGCTTGTAAAAAAGGGGTGGGGTGGGGAGATTTTCTTTGAGACAAGTCTCCCATAAAGTTATAAAAGGTAATAGATCACACTGTTAGGAAGGTGGATGTGAGAAAAATATGGGGTAGTTTGGGTTTGGTTATGGGGAACCTATTTATGAGGATGTCAATTATTGGCTAAAGAAAGAACAGTTTTTTAACTGCCGCAATGCTTGTAACCGAGTGTCTTTTTAAGTAGAATCAGGTATCCTAGTGCATTTAGCTCAAATGTCAACCCTACCTTAGAGAAAAGGATGATCAGTATTTAAGCTTCACGAAACAACAGTAAAATTACAAATTCAAACAGTAACTTTCACAAACCAATTTAATAATACTAAAAATGACAACAATTGGCTATGGTGATCAGGAGATATGACATTTTAAATACAAAAATCAAAAACCTCCCATAGGAAAAGCTGTAGCGATTACTGGTAGTCTGTGCATTAAGAAAAGTAGTCACCAGAGAACATTCTTGCACTTACAAACTGTCTTCCTTACAGACAGGGGTAAGGGTCTATTATCTTGCAGGCTGTTACACACAACTTCTCCTTAACATCTAGGAGCTCTCTGGGGGAAGGGGTTGGGCAGTCCAGTGATTTTTGGTGGAGGAAACCTTCTCCACTCATATATGTCAGAGGCAAATGTGTAGCCAAGTAGTTTTCAGATGTTACACCATTTCTTCCTGTTCATGTTTGACGCTCTCAAACTACATGGAAGAACTTCTTGGATACCACGGTGCAGACATTTTAGTAATCCAGGCTGAATCACTCCCTTCAATCATGGGACTAGAACATGTTCTTGTTCTCAATGGTCAGCTGGTCCTTCCTCAAATATATCCCTATTGACCTTTACGTCCCTCCAGGAGGGAAGCTGTTCTGACTCTTGAAAAGCTTGGGTAAAATGGAGTTCAGGTTTCAAGGACACAGTCTTGCTCCAGGCAGACAGCATTAGGCTTCCACTTTCTGTCTTTTTAATCCAAGTCCATTTGTATTCTGATTCTCTAAAGGGAGTTCTACGAAATAGTAGAACCGCAGCAGTAGTTGGTCAATTGCCTCCCTAGGCTCTATCACACTCTAACACTTCCTATGATCTTATATGAAGCTATATAAAGTTTCAAGAAAACAGGAGCCCCCACCACTGTGTTGGGATCTATCTTCCTGCCACGGAGTTGTCTATCAAAATGTGAAACTCCACTTCCCACCTGTGGAAAACTGACTTACTTGAAACCGACCATTCATCCCAACTCACCTCCTTGGTGATAGAAGCTAGCTTGTCTATGAAAGGTTTAGCTTCAAAGACACCCTATCATGACTAACGGTCCTTGACCTTGCAGACATTTCCATCACAATAGAGAATCTGGAAAGATACAATGAGAGTATACTCACATGCAGGTGGTGGAAACTGCAACGGAAGAGTACGGGCCCATGAAGATTGCTCCTGATAAAATTGACAAAAAGGAACATCTGAAGAGTTGAATGTGCGTGTCATGTACTTGCACTTTAGGAGTGATCACATCTGAGAAGGAGACAATACAAGAAGAAGAATCAGACAGAGATGCCTGGCCCCATCTGGGCTTCTCTTCACTTCTCTAGTTTGTATCTGGCCCTTTTGCTTCATGTGCATTGAGTATGTTTTTTGTTCCTTCGTTCTTTTGGATTGTACTAGTTACGAATACAGGGATACTTTCCCTAATCCATTACTGTGTCAGCTCATTTACTGCTTGGTGCTTCATTTCTTTAACCTTGTGTTCAAGTCTTATGCCAAACACAGCCCAGTGGCCTCTTATTACTGCAGAGGGATGCCAAGTTTATATTTAGAATGTCTGACTTTTATTAATAATTCAACCAGGCTTTTGGGTCACTATTTATAGGAGACATTGATAATGTCAAATGTAGGGGGAATAATGATAGATATGTTTTCACTTTCACATAGTTATGCAAAATCGCAGCAAAGTACTTCTCATACAGGCAAACAACCATTTTGTGCTATATTTTAGAGAGAAATGTGTTCTCATGTCAATTTTTGGAGCAATGTCTCATTTAAACAAAAGAACTGCAAACAACGTCTATTCAATATTCTGTTGTTCCTCTGTGTTCTCAGTGAATTTTTACCATGGATGGCATGTCCTTTTAAAAAGTAGTATAAAGGTGTAATTTTAGAAATTTCACTTAACAAGCGTAAAGTGAAACTCCTGAAACTATATGAATTACCCACATAATTTAAACTTCACCAAGGCCTAATCAAAACTAGGCACCTTAACATATCAGAAAAGGTTACCTTTACATGTGCTTGCGGGAGATTTTGGCTCCAGTAGCTTAAGGTTGGCAAGGAAACACTGGTACTTTGTTTATGGAGTCACTCATGTGGGTGGTGTAAAGCCACGCCCTAACCTAATTGTGATATCCGATGTTTCTGACACTGGTACACATCATGCAGTACAATAATAAGGCATCAGTTAACACAATTGTAATTATTGATAGATTGCCTCAACTAAGTAACAAAGCACATACATTGGGAGAAGCTTAGTAGCCTTCCAGTGACCAGAGTCAATAATTCCAACACATCCAGTCAAAAAAAAATAGAGGAACCACACACAAAGTTGCACTTTTCCACAATGCTGAGGAAATTTTAGCTTGAAATGTTTAAGTTCATGCAAAGCCCCTTCTAGTTTGATAAAAACTGAAAACTTAGAACATGATATAGTCTTTCCTGGTGAGAGATATCAAATGTTCTTAATATATTAGTGGCATAGAAGTTAGCATATGGTGACTAATTAACATACATTTAGAGGACTAACAGAGAAAATAACATAGAAATGTAAAATGTACATGTTTGAATTATGGTGGACATGTGGCCGCCATTCGTATTAGACATCATGTTTAACATGAGAGATTTTGCATTTATATTAAATGAAGTACTAATGTGAATTCACGTTAGTGGTGTTCTTATTAAGATGAATATTAGAATTGAAGTATTAAATGAACATGAATTAGTCATACTTATATTAACTTAAATGGATTTATTAACATGAATTACATGTGTGCAGAAAACTAAACACACATTTAAAATTGTTCTAACATGTCGTAAATAATGTTTTCAATCAAATAATTTGCTTTGCATATTTAATTTAAATTTTATGCTTTGCATATTTGATTCAAATTGACCTGAATTAGTTCTTTATGTAACAATATTTGTTCTAGCTTTCAAACTATACGGGAAACTCATGATTCTCATGTGAAATGTATAAGCTTATTTTGTGTATTGTGAGAAGTAACAAACAATTAGATAATGTAACGTTTTGTCGAAACTGTGCAATCATTGAAATGACAATGCACTTTTGCTGAGAAAATTCAGAATAGCTGCAAGCTGGATGGTGCATCTGCAGCTATTGGATGGTGACTTGTGTACTTGAGGATGAACCCACCTGAAAGACCAATCAACAGACTGGGAATATTTCTAATTGGCGAGGAACTTTGGAAACCAAAGAGTTAGTTCATATTGGAGTTGGTTCAAGCTAGTCTACTCCTGTCTTAAGTCTGCTACTGTCAGTTTGTTGCCCACATGTTAGCCCGTTCCACAAATGCAAGTCTGAATTCACAATTAATTAAATTACTGTGTGCAGCACTGAACATTGAACAGAAGTTGTATTGTAGTTACCACCCTGAAGATTCAGTACTAGTGGAACAGAAGAATGGTACTTTAAAATCAAGAATGTCAAAGATGTGTGCGTCCACGAATCTGAAATGGCCTGACCCACTGCCTTTAGTTCTGATGACAATGAGAAACACACCAGACAGGAAGACAGGATTTTCACCGCACAAAGTTCTCATGGGCAGAGCAATGAGGTTGCCAGCGGTGCCTGCAAATACGCTTGTAAGCATTACAGATGATATTGTGTTGGACTACTGCAAAGGTCTGGCTGATATGGTTCACTCTTTCTCTCAGCAGGTGGAAGCCACCACACTGCCACCAATCCATGACCCAGGACCTATCCTGAGAGATGGTGACTGGGTTGTGGTCCGGAAACACGTGCGGAAAACGTGTTTGGAGCCTTGCTGGAAGTTCTGGTTGCTACAATAGCTGTGAAGTGCGCTGGAGTTCGAACTGGATCCACGCCAGCCACAAGAAGAAAGTGGCATGTACTTTGAACGATGAAGAGGAGTTGTTGAGAGTACCAACAACGACCAGAGAAGCCTCAGAGCCGGAAGGAGAAGAAAGGGGAACTGAGACCTGATCCGAGCCCATTCAGGACAGTTTGGTTACTCCTGTGAGAGACAAAGGAGAAGACCTCAAGGAGGGTGACAGCGAGCCAACCTCAACTGAGCCATCAGGAGAGCTCAGTCAGAGGAAGGCTTTCCCTGAAGTAGACAGTTTTGAGAGACAAACAGAGTAATTGGCAGACCCCCGAGGGGGAAGGAGTTGAGGTGAATCAAAGCGAATGTGATCTAACTCCTCCTGAACCAGGTGCAGGTCCGTCAAGAGAAAATCCTGCTGAACAAGAAGAGGTTTCGAGCTCAACACTGAAAAGAACCTTGACTGAGGGTCCACTGAAAGGAGATAAGTGGATGGAGTCACAAGCAAAGAGAAAGGAAGCAGTTGTTGAGACAACAAAAGAGGAAGAAGTAGATACGACAAGGAGAGAAGATCTAAGTGAAGGAGAATTGTATGGAGATAAAAAGCTGAAAAGAATGAGTATAGCAAGTCAAAGGTATGCAGGTCCTGAATGGGCATATGTGACTACAAGTGAAGGGAAGAAATAATTTTTGTCTTTTTGTTTTGATCAAGACATTCCAGGTCAATATTTTGGCACTTGAAGGAAACTAATGAACTGAACTGTTAAGACAAATGTGAGAAAGTGCTAAGAGAAAAGAGACTGTTGGAAGTAACGGGAAAGTACTTTAAATCCCTGATTTGACAAGCTATTAAACCGATTTTTGTCAAGCTTACCGATTTTTTAGGAAGATTTTTGTTTTAGAAGTTTGCTGCATAATTACTAAATGTTTCTCTTCTGCTTTCTGATTCTTTACAGCTCACGAGTAACATGAGAGAGCAGGGTAGGAAGAACAGGTGCTGTAAATACATGACTATTGGTTTGGCAATTGTGTATGTCATATCTTGTGAGATATTGATTGTGGGTATGATTGTTCTTGACAAGAGTAAAGCCAACCATGCTTCAGCTTTAGAGACAACTACTTCGTTACCAGCGATAGAGAAGTTTAGGCTAGATGAGAAATATCTGCACGTAGGTAATAATGCACAAGGGCATCTTTCTTCTAAGGTTCATTGACCTATTCGCGTACCTCTTGTAAGTTTACTTATTAAGGTCAGATGCACTAACAGTACCTTTAATATAGGTGGGGGTAGGAATGTGCAGTTCCTTTAGCTTTTGACATATGCACTCACACACTATATTCCATTTCCTTCACATGTACTTGTGCATCGATCCTTTCCTATTTGTATGTCTGGCCAACCATATTTCCACCTCTCTCACTTACTGTTCTCTTACAGTCCCCATATTTACATCTGCCCCTTCAACTTCTTGTTTTTCTCACAACAGCTTGTTTTATTGTATAATGAAAGCTTAGGCAAGTATTCTTTTGTTCATAAGGTTATTATATGCAAAGCTCCTTTACACAGTGTTTTAGATGCATATTTGAGCACTATGCATGTTCAGAATATCATTTTGCCAGTGATCTGCGAGTGTAATAATGAGCGTAGGTGCCCATATGTTTATTTAATATGCAGGAGAAATTATCTGCTCAGTAATTTGGTGCTGATGGAGGACATTAGTGGTAGCCCTGCTACAGGTGGAGGTGGTGCTGTTGGGTACATGTGGTACCTTCATGGGAGTGCCTTCATCTCTAGGAAACACATTCGTTCTCTGTTTTGCAATTTGAAGTTCTCAAGTGGAATCATCATCACAATTCACACCATCTCCAGCACCCCTACCGGACCCATTGTAAAGCATATGTCAGCCCCCACTAAAAAAAACTTTTTTATCCGCAAATTCTGACATTTTGAAATGAATTAGAAAGATGTCCAAAATTCCTAAAATAATTCCTCATGTGTTCTACTTCCACTTTTTGAATGCAGTGGTTAATTAACATTATGGCACGACTACTGAAAATGCTATGCCCGTAAATTATGCCTTTGCAAAAACCGCCAAATAACTATAAACAAATGTGTCTTGGCATCAACGTCTTCGAAAATTAAAATGCATTTGTAATGCCTTCGACATTTCCAGGCGTGCTCAATTTGATTTCAGCCCAGACCTTCTTTTCAAAGTTACAAGCATTCTCATAAATTAAAAAAAAAAAAAAAAACTTGATAAAAACAAGTTAAATGCGGCGCACAAGTTTACACAATGAGAACAATTTATTAATGTTGTTTATGACTTCTTAGTTCATACTTCTCTAGGTGAATGTTTTTGAGATGCAAGGCCATACTGCTTCAATAATGTCTTTGAGGGAGAGTCTGTATCAATTGAGGCACTCCTCGTCAAGTATGTTTGATGAGACTTGTTGCTTACAATACTCTCTTGATATAGAAATCGGGGCATTGTTTACACTAACTTGCTTCTGCTAAAACTATCTTGGTGTTGACAGATAGTTTGTCTTGCACATTATGTAGGTAGCTTTGTGCTCTCCAGATAAAAACATCACTTACCAGTTTAATTAACAATGTGTATGATCCATCAGGAAACAGATTGCATGTGTATGGATACATGTATAGGACAAGCATCTACTATCAGTTTACGATTCGTGTTGCAGTACTTCCATTTCACACAGAGACACTAGCCCCCTAGGTTTGTGTCTAGATATTGCTGTTAATGACATGGCGATTAACCAGCGGCGACCTACACTTTAATCCACAGAGACGCAGAAAAAGAGGTATTGATTTGCATGTACACGTCTCTCCTATGAGTTGACAGTATGCTTTTTTTAAATGGATTGCCGGAGATGTACAATAATTTATATCAAATACATCAAGCGTTATACACTGTTCATAATTTCCTCAGTTCTGTACTGAACAACATACAGCTAGGATACTTAACACATAAATATCATGCTACATTGGCAAAAAAAAAAACATTTCGCCATAATAGGCATATTATGTAACTTCAGTTGTGAAAAATCGCTTACCATCTCGAAATGTTATTAAACCTGTTTAAAGCCCCTATCCGTGTAGCACAAATTATTTTCAGTGCCTGAGCTTTTCTAATTTTCTTAGCCCATTTTTTAAATTCTTGAGCTTCTCTATCTTTACAGTGGGTGTTAATTAACTACTAAGCTAATAATTCAGGTTGAAATCACCAACGACGTTCCCAAAAGAATACAAACAGAGTCAACAATAAATATAAAGATTTGTTTTAAAGTCATGTAAGGACAGCGCTAAACCATACGTACTAAATCACCTGAGCTCTGACACCTGGGGCGACGAATAAATATAGCTAATTACATTTGTGCAAATAGGCGGGAGTGTAGTAGACCAGCCATTGATCTTATAATTGCACTCATCTCAGGTTAAGCCCACCAACGGCATTTGGATTTTAATCACACTCTTACCTCCTAAGAGTGAAACTTATTATCAGGCTAGAGTCTTCCTACGATTTCTTTATAATCCCTACAAACATATTTTCTAAAATATTGATCCCAATCCGAAAATGTATTCGTTCTAAAACAGATAAGTGATGCACTTCTTGTGTTTTCAATTTGGTGGAGTGAACGCTGACTTAATGTGCTGTATACTTGGTGGTAAGAGAACTGAACACATCAATTATGTTTAGATATTTTGGGCCATATTTATGAGTGGGATTACATCGCTCTTACATCACGCCAGTATGGTGCAAGAGCGACGCAAGAGTGGCTTGATAAATGGGATTTATCAAGCCACAGAAGGCCAACTTGCATGGCCATGAGTGGCTTGATAAATCCAGAGTAATGCAATGCAGTGAAAAGCACTGTGTTGCATTACTCTGCCCCAGTGAGGTGCTCCATGGGTGTTGCATGGGTGTTCCCAAGCAACACCCATGGATTCACCAAAGTGGTAGAGCTGGGAATGTGCCAAAATGCTACACCTTCCCAGGTAAAGCTTAACAGGCAGAAGGATTTTTATTTAGCCTCATTACTTTCTATGTTTGCAGCACACATAGAGGAAAATGCCCCAGGATATTGTTTTTGTGCAGGAAGGTTCCCTTTCTCCACAAAAACAATTCTCCTTATAATGCAGGTACCCTTGCACCATGGTGCATTGGGGCTAGGCAGTCAAAACGTCGTCAGTGCAGGGTCAAAGGCAGGAACGCATCATATTCTTTTAAATATGGTGTATTCCAGCCCTTTCATTGTCACACAGAACAGTAAGATGATGTGCAGAACTATATGAATTTATCATAAATATGGCCCTTTGTCTTTTAAATGGTGCTTAACTTGAAAAAATTATAAAATAAGGGCCTGATTTAGAACTGAGGGATTGGGTTACTCCATCACCACGTTGACGGATATCCCATGTGCCAAAATCTAAATCCCATTATATCCAACCGGATTTAGATTTCAGCAGATGGGATACCCATCATCGTTGTGGTGGAGTAACCCATCCACGAGTTCTAAAGCAGGTCCATAGTGCTGGGCCTGATGTTTTGCCCATTGTCGGTGCTAAGAAATGTCAGCATGCCAAGTATTAAAGCTGTGTTGTCTGGATTCCACCTCAAGCCCTCTTACTATCCCACCACACACACTCTCCCCCTTTATCTCACTCTTGTACTACCCTTCTTTCTCCCTTTGTCACAATGTTTATTGCTTTCCCTCCTTCTTTCTGCCTTCCGTGTGTTTCACTCTCTTGTTTGATCATGAAAAATAAGTGCCAGTCCACAAAATTGAGTGCCCGTGAGCCTCACCGACTCATGTCAAGCACTGCCTTTAAACGATGTGATGTTTTTAGTCTAGAATTGATTACCTACTCACCGCTTTTACCATACTGCACTGCTTCCCAACCAATGAATTTTGATTGGAGCAACCTGCCTGCGTACGGAGGGCCACCAGTGAAGTTTTCAGTAAGGGTGTCCAGAATATGCACAGCGCAAGACAGCTGCTGTAGCCATATATTCAGCGTGTTCATAATGTTTGGATCATATTACCTTGTGATTTTGAAATCTTGAGGCCTGATTTAGATGTTGGAGGACTGGTTAGCCCATCACAATGGTGATAGATATCCTGTCTGCTGAAATCTAAATCAGGCCCTTAGTCTTTTTTGGATGTGAATAGGAGCTCATATCTTCTGTCATCAACTTTAAGTAAAAAGTGTCAAAAATTGTATCTGGATAAAAATGAGTATATTAATAGATAGATGACTGAACAGTAATTTCCTAAATTGGCAACTTCAATACTGCCATTCCCTCTTTCTTAGCGTCTTGGAACACCAAGACATCAAAATCCACCTCAAAGCCCTGCACTCCCATCAAGTCAAGGTCCTTTTTCTACCTAGAGCCTTTCCAATGGAATTCTCCAACACCAAAAATTGAGGTTAGACAGCCTCTCCAAGTTAAAACTGTATTGAAATATCATACTGTACCCTGATATAAATATGGCTTTTTCTTGAATGTAAGACTCAAAAGGTGTATCCATGTTACACGGTTCCTACAAAGTAGGACTGTGTTTCAGGTCAACATGAACTCTAGGAAATAGGGACTTGGTCCAACAATACCATCAGGAAATGTTGAAGCAATTCATAGCTAGCTTACAGTGCTCCATCTGAACCCCTAACCTCACTAGGGTACCAGGTGGTATCAGCAACCTCTAACATGATCACTCTTCTGCCTTCCCTTTTGTTGTTACTTTGCATGCCCAAGGTAAGCACAAGAAAGACATAAACATTATTTTAAAATGTTTATTGAAACAATTGCATTCTTGTACAAAAGGAATGAGCTGCAATTAGTATGTAGATGAAACAAAGCATGGTAACCAGTATTATAAGAATGGTAAAAAAGATAAACAATTCAACCATGGCACAGTTACTAAGTTACAGTCGCAGCTCGCAGCAACCAGAAGGGACGGGACAGCGCAAGGGTGGATGGTGGGGTGGGATGAATAACAAGTAAATAAAAAAGAATAAAAAAAAACACTTACCTCCTCCGCTGTGCCGCTCCTCTCTCCCTCGTAGCTCCAGGCTGCAGGCACAGGCTCCCAGCCTGCCCTAGGCCAATCCTGATGCTGATTAAAGTAGCATCAGGATTGGCTGGGAGCGAACAGCCAGGGTGCCCCCAGGCAGACTAGGAGCCTGAGCAGGCTCTCTCCAGCTCGTCAACTGTGTTGCTGGGCTGGAGAGAACCTACTGCGCATGTTTGGTTGGCCGGCCCGAGACAACCAGCCAAACACACATGCACTCTGAGGAGAGTGCTCTGTGCACTCCCCTCAAGTACTCATCGCCCCCCATGCCGCGTCCCTTTTCAAGAAAATGATTATAAACACAGTTTATTATCACTTTCTTGAAAAGGTTTTGCAGCTGCCGCTGCTGGCAAGAGGGGGGAACGCTCCTCTACCCTAATGGAGGAGCGCCCCTCCTAAGTTATTGCACTCCCACCTGCCACTATCGAGAGAATAGTGACAGTAAACTCTGCCATATCCATTGGGATAGCCTAACCATTCATGCCTCAGTAAGATGTGCCAGGAAGCCGGTCTGATGTAGAGCAGGCTATCGCTGTTTGCAGGATGCCAGTCAGTGTTAGCAGGGCGGCATCTCAGTCACAATGCACTGTGTTCCAGGATATTCCCAGCAGAAGTGCTCCTCTGCCAAATGTAGCATAGAGGCAGTTTATATAATAAAAGCACTGCTCAAATCATACTGTGTCAAAAGTGCAGAGCTGTTGCAATGGTTTGTCTGGAACCTCAGAACTGTCTCTAATCATGATACAAGGGCATCGCGTTCTGTGTGTCTAGTCTTGGACAGAGTGTAAGGACTACATGACAGCAACGCTTACTAGGAATAAGCTGTGTGTACAGTGACTTATACGTTATCGCATAAGTGTAGCAACAAGTAGAAAGTCACCATCAGAAAAAGATGTCAAGCTAAAATGTACAACCTAAAATGGAGCCTGATAGCAGGCCCTAATGCGCTTCACCACAATTCTACTTGCATTAAATCAAAACATTTCCTCCAAATGTGGGCAAGAGTCCTATTTAAAGTCCTAACCTCAGAGATGTCATGGCAGCTGCTGTAACAAGCAGTTGGAAGCAGTTAAAGTAGACAGATAGTGTAGTGGATAGGAGAGTTTGTACAAAGAAACATATATGGTGTGTTATTAATGACAAATATTGTTTCCACTTATCTGCTTTGAAATATATCTAAACTAACCATGAAGTAGACCTGCAGAGTCGAAAAGACAATCTGAAGTAAGAATTATTTTCATTAACTGGCAGTGATGATTTCTGTGCAATTGCCGCCATCCAAGTAATTGTGAAATCAAAGAAGAAAATAGAAATATTCACAAAGTCTAAGTGATCCCAAAAGTATCCTGCTCAGTAACTAAATAATTAGCCACCTACAGAGAACTTAATTGAAAAGCTCAAATCATGTGTTTTTGTTTTATTATAGGCTTCATTGCTTTGCACCGTAGATCCCTGTTTGTTCAGATCAAGGTGTAGGCCATGGATAATGGGCACACATGGTGTGCTACACAAGACCCTTCATACATCTGCGACTAGGCCAGACATGTTTGCCTGTGATGCATCCTATCATACACACTGCACACATTGGGCTACCATTGACAACACTCCTTTTCCTTTGGAAAATGGCGTGCGGTTGCTGATATTATGGCTGTTTTCATTTATGTTAAAGTAAGTATAGATATTATTCTGTATCACTGTGGAACTAGTAATCTTAACACTCTGAAGAAAGCATGCCTTCTGAAGAGTGGTTCTATGCAACCACCAAAAATTAATAACTCATCTCTTAGACTGCTGTTCCTGGGCAGTGCATAGTGCCTTTATGATATATATTCTTCCATCTTCTCTATGACTGGCTCCTTGGGATCAGCATGTATGTTGGAAACAACCATTGTTTGTGTGATATTCCTCCAGATTTTTGTCTTGACTAGTCTCTATTTTCTTTTGCATTAGGACTCTGCATACTTTAGTTGTTCTAAGCTGTGGTAAAGTACTTGTGATATCCCTTCCAAACATGGTAAAATCAATGTTCACCCAATGGGCACATTTAATATTTAATTTACTTTATAAGTCCATAGTAAATAGTATTACATGTAGCCACTGTAAAGTAAATGACTCAAACGGGATACAACATTTATTGTCAAGCTCACTGAAGTAGCACCATAAAACATGCCTCAGGTCTGGCACTGTAGCATTTAGTGCAGTTTTGACTGCCATTTCGACTTGACAAAACACCCTTTTGTCTGGCCCAAACCTTCCTTTGTAATGCTTATAAGTTACCCCTAAGATAGGCCATAAAGGCTTATAAGACAAGGTGCATGGTATTCAGCATGCAGGACATTCATACATACGTTTTACATGTTTTGACAGTGAGACGCTCCAAAAGTAATTTTTCACCATAACAATGCTAGCCCCCTCAAAGACTAACCCTGGGTTACCTTATTACACAATCAGTGATAACGTCAATGTGGGAACAAATAGAGAAATACTTATCTACTTATTTGAATTGTAATGGAACATCCTATTTCATGGTAAAGTTGGATTCTAACTTACTGTTCTGAAAATGTAATTTTTAAAAAGTTGGCATTTTACTGCCTGAACCAAATGTGCCTTCCTGCCATTGTCCAGGGTCTCTTGGCTCTCTTGAGGTTTAACGTGTATTTCTTCTAGACAGACATCAAAAATACCTTGGATATGGGCAGGTTGTTTCTCTCCTGTGGAGGATACCCTGGGTGGAGAGTTTAATCAGCACTCCCTGAGCTTCAAAGAGCAGCCTGAAGGATGAGGCAATCCACTTCCTAACTGGTAAAACTGCCTGCCCTGTCACTGACTGGCAAGCACAGACAACACTAGGGCCCACCCAGGGGTTATTCAGAGGTTTATTTAGTGACGTTTGTGGTTCACTATGACAAGGAGTGGGTTTATTACTTGATTGAGGCTTTCACCCTTCTCCACCAATAATCCAATGATCTACAGTGGGTATATACAAGTAATATGAATAAACTTTGAAAAGTGGCTTCCTGCAGATATTTCATTACTGCAATTGCAATATTATAATATTCTCACTTCAATGAATTTTAAGCTGTTCTCTTTATTTTCAGTGGCAAAAGCAGTTTACATCAGAAACAGGATAGATTATATTACAGATTTAGACTCCTCAGTGATATACTTGATGTTGGACCTGACAGCCTTAGGGTGGTCACCCCTAACTTTTTCCCTGCCTCCCTCCACTTTCGAGATACTGTTTTTGCTGGTTTTAAGACTCTGCACACTTTACCACTGCTAACCAGTGCTAAAGTGCCCATGCTCTCTCCCTTTAAACATGGTAACATCGGATCATACCCAATTGAATTATTTAATGTACTTATAAGTCCCTAGTAAAGTGTGCCCGGGGCCTGTATATTAAATTCTACTAGTGGGCCTGCAGCACTGGTTGTGCCACCCACTTAAGTAGCTCCTAAACCTTGTCTCGGGTCTGCCATTGCAAGGCCTGTGTGTGCAGTTTCACAGCAATTCGACTTGGCATTTTAGAGTACTTGCCAAGCCTAAAACTCCCACCCCTAACTTAGGCCCTAGGTAACCCAAAGGACAGGGCATTGTGTAGGCAAAAGTCAGGACATGTACCTGTGTAGTTTACATGTCCTGTTAGTGTAAAACTCGTAAATTAATTTTTACACTGCTGTGAGGCCTGCTCCCTTCATAGGCTAACATTGGGGCTACCGTAATATATTTTTGAGTGGTAGCTGCTGATCTGATACCAGTAGGAAGGTCATATTTAGTATGGACAGAATGGTGATACAAAATCCTGCTGACTGGTGAAGTTGGATTTAATATTACTATTTTAGAAAAGCCACTTTTAGAAAGTGAGCATTTCTCTGCACTTAAATCCTTCTGTGCCTTACAATCCACGTTTGGTTGGGTTTAGTTGACAGCTCCCTTGTGCATTCACTCAGACACACCCCAAACACAGGATACTCAGCCTCACTTGCATACATCTGCATTTTGAAGGGGTCTTCCTGGGCTGGGACGGTGAAGGGCCTGGCACTTGCATGTCAAAGGACAGCAGCCTGCCCTCAACCAATGGACTGCCACACCACCTACTAGGACCCTGGCAGACAGGATTGAACTGAAAGGGGACCTTGCGCACTTCTAAGCCACTCTCTGAAGTCTCCCCCACTTTAAAGGCACATTTGGGTATTTAAACAGGGCCTCTGCCCCTACCAACTCAGACACTTCCTGGAGAAAAGAACCTGAACCAGAATTTGCATCCTACCAAGAAGGACTCACATGACTGCTTTCTGTGAAGGACTGCTGCTTTGCTGTTGCCCTGCTGCCTTGCTGCTCTCTGGCTGTGGGGGGAACTGCTCTCCAAGGGCTTGGATAGAGCTTGCCTCCTGTTCCCTGAAGTCTCAGGACCAAAAAGGCTTCATGTCTACAAGAAGGACTCCTTGTGAGGTGAAAATCGGCGCACAGCCTGCCAGAAACGACGCACAGCCTGCACCGCAGTGAAAAATTCACCGCACGCCAAACTGGAACGACTCAGCCTAACTTCTCGATGAGAAAATCGAAGCAGCGCCAGCATAGCGACTGGAAATTAGACGCACAGCCCACTGGATCCACACACAGCTGAGCCAGAACGACACAGCCCGAGTTCGAGAGAGGAGTCAACGCAGCGCCTGCCGTGTGGTAGAAATTTCCACGCAACGCTCACTGCATCGATGCAGCCCCTGTGTCTTCATCCTGTCAGTGCCAATAATCCATGCAATGTCCCTGGGTTGTCCAAAAAGTCCACAACCCGAAGAGGATCCATGACCGAGCACCAGAAATCGTCGCACACCCATCCCTGCGTGAAAACTAAACAACGCATCGCCATGTGTGGCCAAGAAATCAACGCACACCCCCTTTGTTTCCACGCATCTCCTCCTCTGCGGTTCTTTGCGGAGATGTTGCACGCAAACCAGGTAGTTTGTGCTTGATAGAGACATTTATTGCTTTTTAAAGACTAAAGATACTTTACATCACTCTAACAGTGATATCTCAACATATACTTATTGCATTTTAATCGTTTTGACCTGCATCTTATTAGATAAATATTAAATATATTTCACTGTGTTATTGCATGATTTATTGCACACATACTTTACACATTGCCTTCTAAGTTAAGCCTGACTGCTCAGTGCCAAGCTACCAGAGGGTGGGCACAGGATAATTTGGATTGTGTGTGACTTACCCTGACTAGAGCGAGGGTCCTTGCTTGGACAGGGGGTAACCTGACTGCCAACCAAAGACCCCATTTCTAACACTTGAGTACTCCCATGATGTCCTGGCCTTGTCTCAATTGGTAAGGGTACAGAGAGCATGATGCAGTAAAACGTTGGTGCATGTTTGTGATGAGTTGGTCTGTGATTGAAATATGTGTTAGTATCATGGCTATGGTTAATCCATAGCCTTTTAGGAAAATACTATGTATTATACTATGTTAATGTTGGTTTTATATGTGAACATAAATGATCTCTTGAGCACTATAAAAGAAAGTCGGCCTTAACTAAAGTTTACAGTCATGGTCCTATGTTTCCCTCAAAGCAGCTCTGAGCATACCATCAGGAGCTGGTAGAATTGGCTTTATAAAATGTGGGTCTTGGAACAATTCCCCCAAAGGTGGCACACATTTCTATGAACTGTGATGGTTTACCTGGTGATATCAAATAGAGCTAGTGCCAGTTGGCTTTCATAATGGTAGAGCATTTGGCAGTGACATCCTAAGATCCCCCTTTTTGTTGTCCTTCGGCAGTGAAAGCTGCCAGACATCTTGTGCACTGGCCTGCCCCATGTGCACTGCACACAGGACAGGCCGGTGCACAAGAGGCCTGAAACAGCAGTTTCACTGCCTACGGCCCTAGCCTGAATTCATGCCAGGGCCGTAGGCAGGGAAAGAAAGCTGCCATTTCAGTCCTTGTTTGTGCACCAGTGAGCATAAACAATAACAAATAAAGAAAAGAGGGCTTACCTGGGTCTTCCCTGGGCTCCTCCTCTCCAACATGTCCCTCCTCAGCTCCAGTGCACGCTGCAGCCCGGTTATGGGCCACACAGCACACAGCACAGGCGCAGACTGTCTGAGCTTGCGCTGTGCAGCCCAGCACGCACCAGGTGAGTTCCACTCCGCTGGTGGGGCTAGTGGAGATTTTTGGACAACTTGTTAGCTCCGTCAGCGGAGAGGAGCACCCCACACACCCCTGGTTGAAAGGGAAGGGTAGCACAAAGAAATGTGGGCAACATAGTGTCCTCACTTTCAGAGCAACAGCTTTTACATAAACATTTTGTGTACGCATATGTATCCTCCCCCAACCTATGTGTGCTGTGTCTACATATAACAACATTGGGGCAATCTGCATCATTTTCTTCCTGTTTTACTGAAATGTGAGCCTTTAATTTGTAAAATCCTTAAACTGTAACACTCTGAGGCCTATCCTGGCACTTTCTCAAAGTAACTAGCCACGGACAATTCTGATTACAGGGGCAGAGAGAGGCTCTGAATGTGGATATTAAAACATATGTGATGTGACCCTCATTATCAAAGGCTAGTGAAGGAAATGATGAGAAAGAACATACTCATTCATGAAGGCAGTGAACTTCACAAGTATTTCATTCATCTAATGCATCTCCTAAACCACAACTGCCAATAAATAGATGAGGCTGTCCCCAAAGTTAATTCTCTCTAAACTGCTACTTTAATGACATGCTCTTTAAGTCTGACATAAGCCAAAAATCGCTACTCTGTACATAAATGCACAAAAAGTTGCCACTGCGTCAGCCATCTTCAGACCTTGTCTCATTTAGTTCAGGTTCTTGTGGTGTGCTCAAATATGTGTAGTTGCAGCTTTGAGCAGGAATGCCTAAACAAAGAAACTAGTGTAAGGCATTTAGAAGCACCATTCAGCAGAATAAGAGTCACATAACATGAAAGAAATCCAAATCCAATTTATAAAGATAGATCATATTTTTTATGAATTCTTAGACATCAAGATGAGCAAGCTCCACCAAAGGGTTCCAGCAGAACCGAAATCTCAGATTTGTAGTATGCAGCCTTAACAAGCAGTGGTAGGCGTAAAGTTTGGAAATGTTCTAAATGTTTGATAACTCCGCTCCAGACTGAACAACCATTTCCATCAGTGAGAAGGTCAGGTGAGCAAAGAAGGAGTGTTTAGACAGTTACTTGGTCTCAAGTCCCGTTCCACACTTTATGCAAAGATCAAGGCAAAAAAAAATATGTTAAAAAAAATAATAATTTACTGGAAATTCCCAGTGGATCTGTAAATACCTTGTATATATATATTTTTTAAATAGTGAGTGCTACCTTGCTTTAAGAAAACTTACCACCAGTGGGCCAGGGATGGAGTGAGGTGGCATATGTGTATACAGAAAGGCATGTGATGTGGCCTCCTCGTCAGGCTTTTCTAGGCCCCGGAGGACACATCCCACTGTTTAAATTTCATGTTTTAATTTTTAAGGGGATGGGCACTTGGCCTCCCTCCCTGTGCCTTCTACAGGCCCTGACGATCACATAACCCAGGACCAAATTCATTTTTAAGGGGATGTGGCATGTGGCTCCCTCCCCAAACCGTGCTTCCCATGCCACTGGATTCAAGCTAGCCTGGCTGATGAGGGGTGAAACCCCGAAACCGGTCCCAGGATGCTTGTTTCCAGTCCAGGGAAGACCTGGCCTGGCAGTTCGGGCTGGACTGTTCCCATGGGGAACAGGGTCAAGACTGATTTGCATATGGCTGGGTCCAAACTGGAATGGCATGGGCAGCAAAAAAACGATGGATTAAACCCAGATCTATGACTGGGGGAGAGTTTTTGCATTGTCAGCACTCCGTCCATCATTCTTTTGTGTTGTTAATGTCGCCCTAAGTGGGAAGGGTATGCCCAGACGTGGGTCCCGTGCTTCCCATGCCACTGGATTCAAGCTAGCCTGGCTGATGAGGGGTGAAACCCCGAAACCGGTCCCAGGATGCTTGTTTCCAGTCCAGGGAAGACCTGGCCTGGTAGTTCGGGCTGGACTGTTCCCATGTGGAACAGGGTCAAGACTAATTTGCATATGGCTGGGTCCAAACTGGAATGGCATGGGCAGTAAAAAAACGATGGATTAAACCCAGATCTATGACTGGGGGAGAGTGTTTGCATTGTCAGCACTCCGTCCATCATTCTTTTGTGTTGTTAATGTCGCCCTAAGTGGGAAGGGTATGCCCAGACGTGGGTCCCGTGCTTCCCATGCCACTGGATTCAAGCTAGCCTGGCTGATGAGGGGTGAAACCCCGAAACCGGTCCCAGGATGCTTGTTTCCAGTCCAGGGAAGACCTGGCCTGGCAGTTCGGGCTGGACTGTTCCCATGGGGAACAGGGTCAAGACTGATTTGCATATGGCTGGGTCCAAACTGGAATGGCATGGGCAGCAAAAAAACGATGGATTAAACCCAGATCTATGACTGGGGGAGAGTGTTTGCATTGTCAGCACTCCGTCCATCATTCTTTTGTGTTGTAAAAGATACCTCATTGCCTGGTGCCGAACAACATTTGATGTGTACTTATCTGTGCCCAACTGGGACACCGACAGCCATAGGTGGTCATAGGGTGGCCCCAGCGCCTTGCACCTGCCAACTCCCCTGCCTGCACCAATTGCAGTGTGGCTGGAGCTAGCTTCATTGATTTGCTCCCACCCGGCAGGAGCAGCTTTTCTTTGCTTCAGTAGGATGGGAGCACACTTATTTTCCCTGTCTGCAAGAGTGCTTCCAGGGAGTTGAACTTTTCCCTGCCCGTGTTCTTGCAGGCAGGGAAATGCAGTGTCACAGGGGTTGTGGTGTTTTGACAAAGCCAATAGATTTGTTTTATACATGTTGAAATGCTGACCCCTTTATAAAGCCAATTTTATAATTTGGTGTTTTGACTCATTGAGAAAGTCAGTAGTTCTGCCTTATGTAGAATGACATCCTTTATGTTGTAACATTACAAAGCCAGCTGTGTGCACCCGCGGGGTTTGTCTGCAGGCCCTGTGGCCTTCCCCACATTGTAAATGGCAAAAGGCTGTGCACGGTGTGGGATTGACTGCCCACAGGAAGTTGGATGCAGGGCCTGGCCACAGCCAACCCCAAGCCTGGTGTTGACATTATGGGGGTCATTCTGACCCTGGCGGTCATGGACCGCCAGGGCCAACGACCGCGGAAGCACCGGTAAAGCCACTGTCAGAAAAGGGAAGCCGGCGGTTTCCCGCCGGCTTCCCGCTGCCCCAGGGAATCCTCCACGGCGGCGCTGCAAGCAGCGCCACCATGGGGATTCCGACCCCCTTCCCGCCAGCCTGGTTTTGTCGGATTTTAACCGCCAGAACCTGGCTGGCGGGAACGGGTGTCGTGGGGCCCCTGGTGGCCCCTGCAGTGCCCATGCCACTGGCGTGGCAGACACTGAAAATCGTGACGGGTGCAACTGCACCCGTCGCACCCCTTCCACTCCACCGGCTCCATTCCGAGCCGGCATCCTCGTGGAAGGGGGTTTCCCGCTGGGCGGGTGGGCGGCCTTCTGGCGGTCGCCCGCCAGCCCAGCGGGAAACTCAGAATGACCGCCGCGGTCTTTTGACCGCGGTACGGTCTTCTGGCGGTTCCCGCCAGGCCGGCGGCATCCGCCGCCGGCGGGGGTCAGAATGACCCCCTATGTATGGTAATAATATATTACTTTACATTAAAAGAACCCTACAACCTGACTGGAAAAAGGTTAAAGTGATGTTATAGCTAGGTGTGGAAATAATACCTTACTTTGCATTAAATAAAGTCCTTAGAAACTCATTGAAAAACACAAAGGATAAACAGGTGTTACAGTTAGGTGAAAAAAATGCTAGTTAAAAGATGACATTTGCAACTAACAAAACCAGTAAAATTCATCAGTTATAATTATCTGGAATAATTATAACTTGTGCACCCAAGAAGCCATAACTCTTGTCTTTGTCATGCACTTTCATTTACCTCACATATTACATCACTGACATGTTCTATGTTGTCATTGATAACATCAGTATTATTAATAATATAATGAATTTGCATTGATAAGAATGTAGTGTGGTACAGTAGGGAGGGATAAAGTGGACTGTTGTATAGTGACATACAGTGGGATAAATTTTCTATATTTTTTAAAGCAGTTGAGGGAGAACTGTCCATTTTCCCTTTTTTTTAAATGAATGATGTAATGTGTAGGTATTACTGTACTCCTCCGTAGACATTTTTGTGCATATTTAAATATGTTAAAAATAGAAAATACACTTTAGTATACTGCCGATGTGAAATATAGTGTAAATATATACTCCTGAGGCAGTACTATGATGCTCCGTACATTTTCTAAATATGTAATAACAAACCTTTAAAGTGGTGATAGGCAGAGGAAAAATATCAAACTATATACTTATTCATGTCTGAAGACATAATGCAGAACACAGTCAAAGTGTACCTAAAAACAACATAGCTGCCTTTCACTTTTGTAAACACAGTCATTTGCAAATCACATAATGACTTGTCATCGCTATGTACCACAGTACTTCTGTGAAATACTGTGAAATTCTGAGAACTTTCACACATAAAATAAAATACTTTCTGCACACCATAATGTGTGATCTTGCCAAATTCCATATAAAACCGTCCAGGTGTTTTCACGCTACACGAGGTACAAAAGTCTGTGGACAATGCACCCTCTTGACTAATCACAGCAAAACTCTCCATCCTTCACTGATGTAGAAAAATATATGGGTCTGGAAAAATTTGTCAAGTGGATGCAAAGTTATTAATGGTGAAAGTCTGAAGAAATCCTATCTCTGGTAACCCTAACTATAACTACAGAGTGGCTACCATTAACACCAAGCTACAAAAGTGACAAAGCATTTTGATAGCTTAGCAAAATCTTTAAGCATGAAATTAGCAGGTGCTGTTCATACAGAGCTAAAACATGACAAATACATTTTACAGTTCCAAGCACAATATTGCAGCATTAGACTGGTGAATGCTGTTGAAAATTGGGATACTGGTTGAGGGGATGAAACCCTACTCAATCATCAACCACAATCTCTGCCAGGGTAAGTAATTCCTAAAACAACCTGTGCTTAACTCTCTGGTAGTTTTGCACAAAAGCAAGCAGTAAGACTTAATTTAGAGGCAAAGTGTAAAGTATGTTTGCATCACTTCGAACAGTAATAAAGTGAAAACACAAGAAAATCCCACAACAACTTAGAAATATGGAGTAACATGTAATAAATTATTAGAGCTGAAAAGGACAAAAATCTAATCAATAGAACTATAGATATACAATTTCATAATTTTGAGTTGAAATAGAGCCCGGAACCAAAAAGCATAAAATGTGTTTTTCTGGTTGCACTGGACCGGGACAAAGTTCCAGATGACCAGGATGGAGAACAGGCCAGATACAGAGACTGTTAGACTTTTCATCCTTGGCGTGGTCTCCCTTAACTTTTTGCCTCTGTTTCCCAGGTTGTTGATGTGTGCTTGACTCTGTTTTTGCTGTTTTAGTTACTCTGGGCACTTTACCACTACTTTACAAAAAGTGTATGTAATTGGCTTATCCATGATTGGCATATTTTAATTATTAATAAGTCCCCAGTACAGTGCACTAGAGGTGCCCAGGGCCTGTAAATCAAATGCTACTAGTGGACCTGCAGCACTGGTTGTTCCACCCACATAAGTAGCTCTGTAATCATGTCTCAGACCTGCCACTGCAGTGTCTGTGTGTGCAGATTTTAACTGTAAATTCGACTAGGCAAGTGTACCCACTTGCCAGGCCTAAACCTTCCCTTTTCTTAAATGTAAGGCACCCCTGAGATAGGCCCTAGGTAAGCCCAAGGGCAGGGTGCAGTGTATAGTTAAGGTAGGACATATAGGCCCTCAATACAACCCTGTCGGTCGGTGATAAAGCAGCGGTAATACAGCCAACAGGCCGACGTTAAGAACAATGGAATTATCACCACGTCGGAAACCGCCAACACAGACAGACACTTTAACATTCCGACCGCCACGGCAGCAGAAACAAACACTGCAGCGGTAACCGCCAACAGCCAGGCCGAAGACAATGTACCACTCACTGTATTATGACACACCAATCTGCCAGCTTTTCTGGGGTGGTACCGATGCCATCAAAAGCACGGCGGAAACAGTACACAGAAGGGAAACGTCTCACCTCTCGACACTCAAGGAAGAACCACGATGCCATGGAGCCTGAACTGCACATTTTTCCAATGCTAGTCCCCACAGTGAGTACCACACCTAGCACACAAGGGAGGGGGGAAGGAAAAAGAGAGTGACACACACATGCAACACCCCCACTCCCAACACCATACACACAAGCAGATGCAGTAACATAACATATTGACCCCATACCCCTCAGGAATAATGCAAGGACAAAATAAATTGATTAAAGTGAGTGTAATATTACAAATTGAGATAAATACTTCCATAAAGCACTAAACAGTATGTACAATATATACAAATGGAGGGACAATGCCCACTCCAAAATGTCCGTGGCATGCACGGTCTTAACACATAGGCAAAGGCCACTCTTGACTCCTGCCTCAATACGGAGAGAACACTGCAGGGGCATCAGGTCAAAAACACAGGCACCTCAGGGGGACAGGGAATTGGGGGTATCTCAGCCAGAAGATGGTACAACGCCACTGCTCCTGGAGGGGGCTACATGTCCTCTGCGATGTCCTGGGGAGTGCAAAGCCATAGTCTCTCTAGTGGGTGGTTTGCCCACTGCTTGGTCCTGGGGAGTGCAAGACCACAGTCTCTCAAGTGGGTGATTTGGGCACTGCTTGATCCAGGGGAGTGCAAGGCCACAGTCTCTCAAGTGAGTAGTTTGCCCACTGCTTGGTCCTGGGGAGTACAAGGCCACAGTCTCTCAAGTGGATGGTTTTTCCACTGGTTCTGGAGGGGGCATTGTGCCCAGTGTGCTTCATCCTGGCAAGGAGGGGTGAGTGGATGCCTTCTTCCACTGGTTCTGGAGGGGGCCTTGTACCCAATGTGCTTCATCCTGGCAAGGAGGGGGTGAGTGGATGCCTTCTTCCACTGGTTCCGGAGGGGGCATCGTGCCCAATGTGGGGGTGAGTTGATGCCTTCTTCCACTGGTTCTGTAGGGGGCCATGTGCCCAGTGTGCTTCATCCTGGCAAGGATGGGGTGAGTAGATGCCTTCTTCCACTGGTTCAGGAGGTGGCCTTATGCCCTGTGATGCTGACACTGGATGGTGATAGGTCACAGTCTCTCACCTGGGTGTCACACCTACAGGTGTTGCAGGGGTCAGGATGCACAACAGCCCATGTAGTCACGACTACACACTGCTCGCCAGCGGTGACGGCTGCTCAGTGGATGGCAGTTGTGGTGCTGGCGGCGGTGCTGTCAGTGGTGGGAGGAGGCTCCAGCCCTTCCCCTGCAGCCTCGGACAGCTGCCCACTGGGGCTGCTGCTGCTGGCAGTGTTGCTGCTGGCGGTGCAGGTGGCGGTGCTGGCAGCGGTGCAGGTGGCGATGCTGTCAGTGGTGGGGGGAGGCTCCAGCCCTTCCCCTGCAGCCTTGGACGGCTGCACATTGGGGCTGCTGCTGCTGGCAGTGGTGCTGCTGGCGGTGCAGGTGGCGGTGCTGGCAGCGGTGTTGGTGGCGCCACTGGCAGAGGTGGGGGGAGTCTCCAGCCCTTCCCCTGCAGCCTTTGACGGCTGAAGTGCCGTGGCTGGTGTTGTTTGGCCAGATCCAGCACCACCTCCAGGCACCAGATCCATCCTGCCTGTGGCGTCAGTGCCTCCTTGCTTCTGGCAGATGGTGTTCCCTTCCCGGTCTTCCTGGCTGGTGTTCCCTCCTTCCCTTGCTGGCTGGTAGTGCTTCCTTCCCCTTGCTGGCTGGTGTTCCCTCTTTCCCCTTGCTGGCTGGTGGTGTCTCCTTCCCCTTGCTGGCTGGTGGTGCCACCTTCCCCTTGCTGGCTGGTGTCCCCTTCCTGGCCTTGATAGCTGGTGGTCCCTTCTTGCCTTTGGCAGGTGGTGCAAGCACACTGGCTGTGCTGACGGATGCCTCCTTGGAGCCTCTCACAACTGCAGTGGCTGCAAAAACTACAGTGGCCATGGACTGGGTGGCTAAGGTTCTGGGTTGGGTTCTGGACACCCTGGCCCGAAGTGAAGGACGGGGGGAGGGGCAGGGAATAGGTCAAGGGTGGAGAGGAAAAGCATTTTAAGGACACTGGGGCTGAAAGAGGGTGAAGGTTTGGGAATGGAGGAAGAGGGAGTTGTTGTAGGAGGTGTCGGTCTGCTGTGTTTGTGTGCAGATGCATGGGCTTGTTGCTGTTGTGAGGTGGATGGCTGTTGTGTGTCCGAGTGCTTGCGTTTGTGTACTTTGGGAGGAGGGGGCACAGACACAGTGGGAGAGGACACAGGGGATGTATGCATGGGTGTGGGGGTGGTGACTGCCAGTGAGGGGCATTTTGTGATAGGTGTGCTGGTGATGAAGGTAGTGGATGAGGATGTAGTGCATGCAGGTGTGAGTGGTGACGCTACTGGGAGGGAGGTGGATGACGAGGAGGAGGGGGACACAGTGGAGGCAGTTCATGTTGGTGTGTCTGCATCTGGATGGTGCTTGTGTGAGTGCCTGTGGGATGAAGTGTGGTGCTTGTGTTTGCCTTAGCTCACTTCTGTGTGTTGATTTGGGTGCATGCAGGTCTGAAGGTGTGCTTGGGATAGGCTGGGGTTGAGGGGAATGGGACTGGGTAGAGGAAGTTGGATGGGGGAGGCTAGAGACAGAGACAATGGCTGCCATCAGTGAATTGGCCAGAGCCTGGAATGCTCTCTGTTGGACTGCCACGCCAGAGTGAATAGCCTCCAGGTATGCATTTGTTTGTTGCAAATGCCCTGCTAGACCCTGGATGGCCTTCAGTATGGTTGACTGCCCAACAGAGAGGGATCTCAGGTGGTCAATAGCCTCCTCACTGAGGGCAGCAGGGCTGACTGGGGCAGGGTCTGAGTTGCCTGGGGCAAAGAATATGCCCACCCTCCTGGGTGAGCGGGCACGTGAAACTCGCTGAGGAGCTGCTGGGAGGGCGGTGCTGGTACGGGGGTGGCGGCTGTACCTGTTGTTGGGGTGGGCACAGAGTTGTCCGCCACCGCCAGGGAGCTTCCATCGGAGGAGGTGTCGCTGTCAGAACTGTCCCCTCCTGTCTCCATTGTTGTGCTCCCCTCGCCCTCCGTCCCACTGGTGTCCTCACCATCAGTGGATTCAGCCTTCAGGCCCTTCAGCCCCATGTAGGATGCAGCTCCCTACATCGCCGGTGCCTCTGCTCCTCGGCCAGATGATGCTAATGCACACAAGGACAGGGTGACAAAACAAAAAGGGAGGGGAGAGACAGAGGATACACTTGGTCAATGCCAGCAACAACACGACCATTGGCGTACACAACTCACAGGGATCGGCCCTATGCACTAGGCCATGCATACCAGCTACAATTCTAGTCACCAGGGCATGGGGTACAATGCCTAATGTCATTGGCTGCAGACCTGAAACCCACAAGACCCTGCCCAGTAGTAGATGTCCACTAGCAGTATTGGGGTTGGAGTGCATCTGAGCTTGCCCATCATGGAACCTACCCTGCCATGTTTGCCCTGGCATAGGGGCACCCACAGACCTACATCCCCCACCCAGGTAGCACCTTAACACACACAAATTAATGAATGTGCATCTGTACTCACCCCCTTGTGGCTGCTGTGATGCCTTCAAGCTCCCATCCAACTCCGGACAGGCCACCGCCAGGATGCAGAACATCAGGGGGTCAGGGTATGACAGGCATCCCTTCCTGGTTGGGAGGCCAGCCCTAGCTGGGCCTCTGCCGTCTTCCTTGCCCAGTGCACAAGTCCTCCTACCGTTTGCGACAGTGGGTACTCTGCCTTTCAAAGGGGGCTTAAACACACGGCACTCCATACATACATGCCCCATGCATCGTGCTCACAGTGTACTCACCTGTTTGTCTGGAGGACCATAAAGTAAAGGGTACTGGGTTAGGACCCCATCCACTAGTCTCTCCAACTCCTCGGAAGTGAAGGCAGGGGCCCTTTCCCCAGACACTTGAGCACTTGCAGTGCAGGTCCTCTTCTGTTGAAGGTCAGGTAGCAAGTGAGTAAACAGATAGAAAATGGCGGTCACGTCCGCGGCGGTGTGTACTGTCACCGCTGGCGTACATCGTCATTGGCTACTGGAACCCATAGGCTCCAATGATAACCAATGATGTGTTGCATGGCGGTCATCGACTGCCTCCCGCAACGACGCACAACGTCAGCAGAATTACCTCATTTCCACTTGCCCCCTCCTCACAGGTCAGGTGGCCACCATTTCAGGGGGGCACAGGCCATGGCACCTAACTGCATCACAGTAGACATAGGCACATCAACTGACCTACACGTTCACATTAAGTATCTGTAAAAAAAAAAGTAAGGCATATTAATCTGAGTATATGTTTGAATATGACCATCTGCTCACTGTTTTTCAGCCTAGAGTTCAACCGCTGAGGATGAATAGGAGATGGAGACATACCCCCGTTTACAGACCCGTGGTGGACTTGGTGACAATGAAGGACAGGCACATTATCCTAACCTACAGATTTGATAGGGCCACAATCCAAGAGCTGTGTGCCCAATTGGAGCCAGTCCTGATTGCAGCAATCCGCCACCCCACAGGTATCCCCCCTCTAGTGCAGGTCCTGTCAGTGATCCATTTCTTGGCAAGTGGTTCCTTCCAAGCGACAGTCGCCATGGCATGAAGGATGTCACAGCCTATGTTCTCAAACGTGCTGACCAAAGTGTTGTCTGCCCTGATGAAACACATGCACAGCTACATTGTATTCCCTTAGGTGGATGATTTGGCCACAGTGAAGGCTGACTTCTATGCAATGGGACAAATCCCCAACATCATTGTTGCTATTGAAGGTACACATATTGCCCTTGTACTCCCCCGGAGAAATGAAGAGGTGTTCAGGAATCAAAACAGCTTTCACTCTTTAAATGTTCAGATAGTGTGCCTGGCGGACCAGTACATCTCCCATGTCAATGCAAAGTATCCTGGCTCTGTGCATGATGCCTTTATCCTGAGGAATAGCAGCATCCAATACGTGACGTCTCAACTCCAGAGGAACAGGGTGTGGTTAATAGGTGAGCCATGGTCCCAACCCAGTGTATGTTGGTTTATGGGTGTGGGTTTGGCCCTAAGGGTGAGTGTGTGGCTAACAGGTATCCCTCGAAATTTACAGGTGACTCTGGTTACCTCAACCTCTCATGGCTACTGACCCCAGTGAGGAATGCCAGGACAAGGGCAGAGGAATGTTACAATGATGCACATAGGCGAAGAAGGAGGATCATTGAGCGCACCTTTGGCCTTCTTAAGGCCAGATTCTGGTGCCTCCATCTGACAGGTGGATCCCTGTGCTACTCACCCAAGAAGGTGTACCAGATGATCGTTGCATGTTGTATGTTGTACAACCTGGCCTTGAGACGTAAGGTGCCTTTTCTGCAGGAGGATGAGGCTGGAGATGGTTGTGTGAAAGCGGTGGAGCCTGTGGACAGTGGTGAAGTGAAGGCAGAGGAAGAGGATATGGACAACAGAACTACTATAATTTAACAGTACTTACAGTGACACACAGGTAAGACACTTTACCTTCACCTTCCATTGCAGTTTTGTGTTGGACATTGTACATGTCAGCCTGACTTTCCTAATTCAATGGCCACTTACTGTACCCTTTGGCATTTCTATTTTCATATATCTGTGCCCCAAACTGCCTCTTGGTGTGTTTACTGCTGCCCAGTACAGATCATACCTATATATATATAACTGTACATTTGAATTGCAATGTTTGCAGCTTGTTAAACTAATACATTTATCAATCAAGTGACAGACTCCATACTTGTATTAGTTCCAAGGGTGTTTATTTATGTGATAATAAGTGTAGGGGTTATTGCAATGGGCTGGGTTGATGATGGAGGTATGTCCATGAGAGACCAGTCTATTGGTATCACAGATGCATTGTCTAAGCAGGCATAGGGAGTGGGACAATGGCAGTTCAAGGTAGACAGGGTGACAGAGTGGGACACAATGGTGACATTCAGGGGAGTCTTATTTCCTGGCGGGGGTCTTGCGAATGTTCTCTGGCTTCTGCCTGGATCGCAGGGACCTTTTAAGTGGGGGGTTTCCTTCTGCAGGGGGAGGGGTGCTGATGGCCTGTTGTTCCTGTGGTGGGGGCTCCTGTCCACTAGCGCTGGCAGAGGTGGAGGGCTGTTCATCAGTGTGTCTAGTGTCAGGGGCCCGTTGGTGTGCCACTGCCTCCCGCATGGTGTTGGCCATGTCTGCCAGCACCCCTGCAATGGTGACCAGGGTGGTGTGGATGTACCTCAGGTCCTCCCTGATACTCAGGTACTGTCCCTCCTGCAGCCGCTGGGTCTCCTGCAACTTGGCCAGTATTTGGCCCATCGTCTCCTGGGAATAGTGGTATGCTCCCAGGATGTTGGTGAGTGACTCGTGGAGAGTTGGTTCCCTGGGCCTGTCCTCCCCCTGTCACACAGCAGTCCTCCCAGCTTCTCTGTTGTCCTGTGCCTCTGTCCCCTGAACCGTGTGCCCACAGCCATTTACCCCAGGTCCCTGATCATCCTGTGTTTGTGAGGGGGGCTGGGGTCCCTGTAGTGATGGACACACTGCTGACTGACGTGTCCTGGGGACAGAGGTATGAGCCCGCTGATTGGGTGCTGTGTTGGTGTTTCCTGAGGTGGGAGACTCTGTGGTGGTTTGGGACTGTGGCTGGGTCACCGACTTTCCAGAGGTCCCTGATGAGCAGGTTGGTCATCTTGATCCAGGCATGCTGAGCTGCTGTTATCACAGTGGGCCTCTTCTGGGGGGGACTGGATGTTGCTGGCACCTCCTCTCCGGTGACATTGTTTGGGGTCCTGTGGGGATGTAAATGCAGTGTTATTGTTTCTGCGTATGACATCTTGTGCATGGGTATGTTCCCCTCTATGTTTGTTATTACCAAGGCAGCTTTGGCTTGTGTGAGTTGTGATTTGGTTGGCTAAGTGATTGTCACTAGTGTGCATGCTGTGGTGATGGGTGTTCATGCAGGTCTGTAATGGGGGTCCATGCATTGGTGTTGCATGCAGCTATTGGTTTTGGGATGGGTGGATTGTGATGGTGGGGTATATGTGAGGTGGTGGAGTGATGGGGTGAGGGTAGGGGTAGGAGTTTGTGATGGCATGCAGGTAGGGGATGCATGATCGCCAAGACTTGCTCCTCCCATGTTGTTAGTTGTGGGGGAGGAGTTGGGGGTCCACTGCCAGTCCTCTGTACAGCTATCTGGTGTCTTGCAACCACGGAATACACCCTCAGCAGTAGGTCGTTCCACCTCTTCCTGATGTCATCCCTTGTTCTGGGGCGCTGTCCCACGGCATTGACCCTGTCCACGACTCTCCGCCATAGCTCCATCTTCCTAGCAATGGACATCTGCTGCACCTGTGCTCCAAATAGCTGTGGCTCTACCCAGATGATTTCCTCCACCATGACCCTTAGCTCCTCCTCAGAGAACCTGCGGTGTCTTTGTGGTGCCATGGGTGTAGTGTGAGTGGTGTGTGTGTGTGTGTGGTGATGTGTTGTCTTGTGTTGCTGTGAGATGTGTGGATGGTGTATGGGTGATGGTGTTCTGTGGCTTTGATTCAGTGGATGCTCCTGGTGTGTGTCTCTCTCAGTTGTAAATTTTTAAGTCGTAAAGGGTTGTGGGTAATGTGTGTGTGTGTTTTATAGTGGTGTGGGTGTGTGTATGTGTGTCAGGTGTGTGTTATATAAATTGTCCAATGTGGTGTTGTTTTGTATCTGTGTGTGTATTTTGAGTGCAGCGGTATGTACTGCCAATGGTTTACCGCGGTTGAATGTCCGCTGCAGTGATTCGTGAGTCATAATGTTGTGGGTATATGTCTGTTGGTGTAACGGTGTGGGTTTTGGTACCGCCATTTTTTCACTGATTTTTGGGCTGGCAGACTTGTGTGTGTGTCTGTATAGTGGAGGATATCTATATGTGGGTCATAATACGCATAGCGGTATACCGCCACGGTCGCGGTATGTTGGCGGCAGTCAGCATGGCGGTAAGTGGCACTTACCACCAATGTCATAACGAGGGGCATAGTAATGTGTTTTATATGTCATAACAGTGAAATATTGCTAAATTTGTTTTTCACTGTTGCAAGGCCTGTCCCTCCATAGGTTAACATAAGGGCTACCTTTAAATATGATTAAAGTGTAGATTCCCTTTGGGAGCGGATGGACATGTGGAGTTTGGGGTCTCTGAGCTCACAATTTAAAAATACATCTTTTAGTAAAGTTGAGTTTAAGATTGTATGTTTGAAAATGCCACTTTTAGAAACTGAGCATTTTCTTGCTTATACCATTTCTGTGACTCTGCCTGTTTGTGGATTCCCTGTCTGGGTCACTTTGACAGTTGGGCTGGTTGTACCTCACACTAGAAAGTGACACAAAGGGAGCTGGGGTGTAGTCTGCATTTCCTGATGAGCCATCTGTGCTAGGAGGGAGGGGTGGAGTGGTCACTCACACCTGAAAGGGCTGTGCCTGCCCTCACACAATGCGGTCTCCAACCCACTGGAGACTTTGCTTTGAAGTAGGCCTATTTCAAAGAAGAAAATGGGTATAAGAAGGGCACCCAAAACCACGGACTTTAGAACACTTCTGGAAACCAAGAGGAACCTCTTCCTGGAGAAGTGCTGAAGAGCTGATGAAGAAGAGCTGTCCTGCCTGTAACTGTGCTTTGTGGAGCTATCCTGCAGTTGCTGCTTTTGCCAGAGTAAGAGGGCAAAGACTGGACTTTGTGTGCCTTCCATCTTGTGCAGATCTCGAAGGGCTTGATTTAGAGCTTGCCTCCTGTTGTTTGAAGTCTCAGGGACAGCAAAAACTTCTCTCTGCCAGCACCTAGAGTCTCTGAGAGACTCCTACTCTGCCAAGTAGTGCCCATCCAGTTCCTGGGACCCTGAAAGGAGAAGCTGGCAGCCTAAGAGGAAGAAATCCACGCACATGACGCCGTGCGGGGAAAAGATCGACGCTTCTCTGATCTGTGGCTTTGCAGATGAAAATCGATTCTCGCCTGCAACGCGACCGAAGAATCGACCCACAGAGCTAGAGAAATGACGCGCAGCATTGCTGACGGAGGATGGTGAGATTGCAACCCGTGCTGTGTGGTTTTCGGATTGTCATGTGGCTGGATTTCGCATGCAAACACCGCTGGGTGTGTAAAAACAATGCAAGGCCTGCCTGGACCCGAGAGTGCTGACCGGATTGACGCATCGCTCTCCTCCAGAGAGAAGAAATGATTAGCCCCAACCCGTTGAAAGGAGAAACGACACAAGGTCTCACTCGTAAGTAAAATCGACGCATCCGAAGCTGTTTTTGACGCACACTCACCCGTGCAGGGTTATTTTTGACGTACCCAAGGTACATTTTCACGCTAACAGTGTTAGTTTGGGTTTAAAAGTACATGAAGAATCCTTTTGCTTTTTAATTGATAACTTGACTTGTGTATTGTGGATTTTTGTTGTATTGATCTTGTTTTGTTTAGATAAATATTCTCTATTTTTCTAAACCTGTATTGTGTCATTTTGGAGTGTTTTCATTAAGTTACTTTGGGCCTCATTCCAACCCTGGCGGTCTATGACCGCCAGGGTGGAGGATGCCAGAAGCACCGCCAACAGGCTGCCGGTGCTTCAGATGGCATTCTGACCGCGGCTGTAAAGCCACGGTCTCCCAGCCAGGTCCGACGGTTGCTTGCAGCGCCGCCATGGGGATCCCGACCCCCTTCCCGTCAGCCTGTTTCTGGCGGTTTTCACCGCCAGAAACAGGATGGCGGGAACGGGTGTTGTGGGGCCCCTGGGGGCCCCTGCACTGCCCATGCCAGTGGCATGGGCAGTGCAGGGGCCCCCTAACAGGGCCCCAGCAGGATTTTCACTGTCTGCATTGCAGACAGTGAAAATCGCGACGGGTGCCGCTGCCCCCGTCGCACCCCTGCAACTCCGCCGGCTCCATTCGGAGCCGGCTTCCTTGTTGCAGGGTCTTCCCCGCTGGGCCGGCGGGCGCCCTTTTGGCGGTCGCCCGCCGGCCCAGCGGGAAAGTCGGAATGACCCCCGCGGTCTCTTGACCGCGGAGCGGTCTTCCGACGGGGTTACTTTGGCGGGCGGCCTCCGCCACCCGCCAAAGTCGGAATGACCCCCTTTGTGTGTTGGTACAAATACTTTACACCTAGCACTCTGAACTTAAGCCTGCCTGCTCGTGCCAAGCTGCCAAGGGGGCGAGCGGGGGTTAGCTGAGGTCGATTCTTTTTTACCCTGACTAGAGAGAGGGTCCTTGCTTGGACGTGGGGTAACCTGACTACCAACCAAAGACCCCATTTCTAACAGGGACCAAGTTAGACTTGCTGAACAAAGTACCTCAAATCTTGTTTATAGAGCCTTGCAAGAGCCCTTGTGAAGGATGCATTGCAAAATGGTGGTTCCGAGGAGCTGTGAGGCTGTGATGCAAAGTCCTGAGTAGTCATTGAGGTTGCTGTAGATGATGGGCTTGTGACACGAAGACCTGCATCTAGGATGCATTGCGCAGCAGTGACTTTGAAGAGACTGAGGACTGTGATGTGTGGTGCAGCATCCTGGATGTGTTACACTGTGATGGCTGCAAAGTGGATCTATGAGGTGCGTTGTGTAGGTTCCAACCACAAGACCTCAGCTCGCCTGGCAGAGCACCTTCAGATCCACTTTCAAGGGTCGAGGACTGGGGTGGGACAACTTTGAGGGCAAGACTCACAGCAGACTGAGCTTAGGTGCTGACATCAAGGTGGTGGAGGCCTTTTCTGTTCATGAGGCTGGGATCAGGAGGCCAGCCAACTAGCCCCTGGAGTCACTGTTGTGGTCCTTGGATCAAGATGTATGTCCATTCTTTTCGCTCAGGCAGCAAGGCAACAGAGCAAGAAGGCAACAGAGCAGCAGTCCTCCTTCTGAATCTTCCACAGGTCCAGAAGGGTACTACAGAGTTGTGTCTGAGGGTCCAATATGTATACCTGGTGACCACTTTGAAGTAGCAGAAGGTTCTTGATGTTTACACCTGCAGAAGTGCTTGGAATTTCCTCAATCCCTTCCATAACTCCTGCCTGGGGTCACAAAAGAATAGAGTGAAACACTTTCTGAGTGTTCTCAGATAGAGACTTTGCGATATGCAAGTATGGTAGGTGACAGTTCCTCTTCCTCACAAGGTCAGGGGTGGACCAGCCTGCCAATACCTGTTTCCCCTTTGTCTCACTATCTGGGCACAATACACAAAGACCAACTCCCAGCTACACCTACTTATGTGACCCAAGATATAGGCTGCAAGCACCAAAAGGTTAGGGCAAGAAAATGCAAAATTTTGTAAAGTGGTATTTTCAGCATTGTGACTTAAAATACGACTTTACCATAAAAGAGGGATTCAAATTATAATACTTTAGACACTAGACTTGACATTCCTATTCCACTCCCAATTTAAAGTTCTCACCTATTAAATTGAATAAATTAACCCAATGTTATGCCATTGGAGAGGCAGGCCTTGCAGTAGTAAACAACTAATGTAAGAGTTTTTCACTACCAGGATATGTAAGACTTACATGTCCAACCTTTTTAATACACTGCACCTGGCCCTGTGGGCTGTTTAGGTACTACCCTAGGGCCTGGGGGTGAAATATGTATTAAAAAGGAAGGTTGCAATGGTAGACCTGAGACATGTTCAGTCAATCAGTGCTGCAGGCCCCCTAATAGCATTTAACTTACCGGCCCTGAGCACATTTAGTACCACTGTATTAGGGACTTATAAGTAAATTAAGTGTGCCAATTGTGTGTAGGCCAATTTCACAGAGTTTAAAGGAGAGAGAACACTGGTTAGCAGTCGTAAAGGGAACATAGTCCTAAGGCCAACAAAAATGAAATCAGCAAAAATTGAGAAGTCAGGCAGAAAATGTGGACAAAGACTCCTTTGAGACTGGCAGGTCTAACAAATACTACCTAAGCCAACTTAGGACATGTAAAAGCAACTCCTCACACATAGGTTTTGCTCTTGCCAGGATTTATCAAAGAAGCAAAGCTTTGTCTATACATCAGTTGGCCACCTAAAGTCATATTATACATTGTGCCCTGGACGACAAAGGGGATGTGCGCCCACTTTGCGCACTCCTGGGGCGAAATGGTATATCAGAAGGGGCAGCAGAAACTTGTGCATCCCATTTTGTAATACTGATAGCGCTGGGGCACATGCAGTGTCAGCACTTTCATGAGAAGTTGATCCCTCATTTGCATGGGGCATGGCCCCATGCAAATGAGAGATTCACTTTGCCTCTGTGCCTGCACTGTATAATGGATGCAGGTGCAGACAGAAACAAGCTCTTAGGAGACACTCTGAAAGTGCCACAAAAAAAGGTGGAGCACATTCAGTCATCCTCCTAAAGGCAGCCCTCTGGAAGTGAGAAAGGGGGGTCACATGGACTGCTCAGACTCCACCTGCAGGTAGGTGAAGTCACTCATTGCAAGGAAATCTCCTTCCTCTTCAAAGTGCATGCATTATGTTGGCTGTCTGCCCTGGGAAATGTGGTGAGGCTTTAAAGCACCTGCTCACTATTTCACTGCACTGCTATGAAGACAAGTTCTTTCTAGTACAAAGCACTGTCTCTGTTTGCAACATGGCACATCTTCTGATATGGGTGCCATTGTTCAAACAGGGAAAGTGCATCATATACATAATTTGGCTCCTAGTATAGGTCCAAACCAAACACTTGTAAGGTTAGAAGGAAACATGTGCCATGAGGTCCTCCCACTGCAAATGCTGATCCTTTGATAATTTGTGATAATTATTTGGTATGTTATGGGCATTCATGGTACGATGATACTCACATCTTACTAATGCTGGTCCTGCCATAATGGTGGCAATTCTTAGTATATTGTGTGCATCTTTGACATGATCGTGCATAACCCTGGAATAATGCTGAATTTAGCATTCCTGGCATGAAGGTACCTAATTCTGGTGCAATACTAGCATGATTTAGGCAATTTTTAACATACTGTGGATAGTGCAGATGTGAATGTTGTATTGAACAATATTTTGAAGGTTTGAGAAAGAGATGCCCCTTGCCTCTTACTTAGTGGTGGCAGGCCATGTGCCCGAACTTTGTAGACATTTTGAAGATCTCTTAACCCCTTCGCTGCCAGGCCTTTTCCCCCTTAGGTGCCATGCTTTTTTTGGGCTATTTGGAGCAGTTCGTGCTTAGGCCCTCATTACGTTTTGTCCACATAAGCTACCCATGCTGAATTTGTGTCCTTTTTTCAAACATCCTGGGGATTCTAGAGGAACCCTGAGTTTGTGGGTTCCCCTGAAGGAAACCATGAAATTAGCCAAAATACAGCAAAAAAATCGTTTTTTTCAAACAAATGGGAAAAAAGGGCTGCAGAAGAAGCCTTGTGTTTTTTCCCCTGAAAATGGCATCAACAAAGGGTTCATGGTGCTAAAATCACCAGCTTCCTAGCTTTAAGGAACAGGCACACTTGAATCAGAAAACCACATTTTTCAACACAATTTTGTCATTTCACTGGGACATACTCCTTTTTGACAATTTTGTGTGCTTTTAGCCTCCTTCCAGTTAGTGACAGAAATGGGTGTAAAACCAATGCTGGACCCCGGTAAGCTAAACATTTATGGTAAGTAGACAACATTCTGAATTCTACAAGGTTTTCCAGCAGAAAATAACACCTGAAATAAAAAAATATTGAAATTAAGGTGAAAAAAACCAGCCATTTTTCTCCACGTTTTACTCTGTAACTTTTCCGTGCAATGTCAGTCTTTTGAAAGCAATATACTGTTAGGTCTGCTGGACTCTTCTGGTTCTGGGGATATATAGGGCTTGTAGGTTCATCAAGAACCCTAGGTACCCAGAGCCAATAAATAAGCTGCACCTTGCAATGTGTTTTCATTCTATATCGGGTATACAGCAATTCATTTGCTGAAATATAAAGAGTGAAAAATAGGTATCAAGAAAACCTTTGTATTTCCAAAATAGGCACAAGATAAGGTGTTGAGAAGCAGTGGTTATTTGCACATCTCTGAATTCCGGGGTGCCCATACTAGCATGTGAATTTCAGGGCATTTCTCAAATAGAGTTCTTTTTTACACAATGTCTTACAATTGGAAGGAAAAAATGTAGAGAAAGACAAGGGGCAATGACACTTGTTTTGCTTTTCTTGTTTCTCCAAGTCTCCCGATAAAAATGGTACCTCACTTGTGTGGGTAGGCCTAATGCTCACGACAGAAAACGCAACATGGACACATCACATTTTTACATTGAAATCTGACATGTTTTTTTTGCAAAGTGCCGACCTGTCGATTTTGGCCTCTAGCTCAGCCAGCACCAAGGGAAGCCTACCAAACTTGCACATTTTTTTAAACTGAACACCTAGGGTAATCCAAGATGAGGTGACTTGTGGGGCTCTCACCAGGTTCTGTTACCCAGAATCATTTGCAAACCTTAAAATAAAAACACACTTTTTCCTCACATTTCGGTGGCAGAAAGTTCTTGAATCTGAGACGAGCCACAAATGTCCTTCCGCCCAGCGTTCTCCCAAGTCTACAGATAAAAATGGTGCCTCACTTGTGTGGGTAGGCCTAGCGCCTGTGACAGGAAATGCCCCAAAACACAACGTGGACACATCACATTTTCCCAAAGAAAACAGACCTGTTTTTTGCAAAGTGCCTAGCTGTGGATTGTGGCCTCTAGCTCAGCCGGAACCTAGGAAAACCTACCAAACCTGTACATTTTTAAAAACTAGACATCTAGGGGAATCCAAGATGGGGTGACTTGTGGGGCTCACACCAGGTTTTGTTACCCAGAATCATTTGCAAACCTCACAATTTTGCCAAAAACACACTTTTCCTCACATTTCTGGGACAGAATGTTTTGGAATCTGAGAAGAGCCATAAATTTCCTTTCACCCAGAAATCCCCCAAGTCTCACGATAAAAATGGCACCTCACTTTTGTGGGGAGGCTTTGGCAACCGTGACCGGGAGTGCCCCAAAACACAACGTGGATACATCACATGTTCCCAAAGAAAACAGAGCTGTTTTTTGCAAAGTGCCAAGCTATGGATTTTGGCTTCTAGCTCAGTTGGCACCTACGGAAACCTTCCAAACCTGCACATTTTTTAAAACTAGACACCTAGGGGAATCCAGGATGTGGTGACTTGTGGGGATCTCACCAGGTTCTGTTACCCAGAATCCTTTCCAAACCTCAAAATTTGGCCAAATAAACACTTTTTCCTCATATTTCGGTGACAGAAAGTTCTGCAATATGAGAGGAGCCACAAATCTCCTTCCACCCAGCATTCCCCTAATTCTCCCGATAAAAATGTTACCTCACTTGTGTGGGTAGGCCTCGTCCCCCCGAAGGGAAATGCCTCAAAACACTATGTGGACACATCAAAATTATCAAATACAAAACTACCTGTTTTTGCAGGAGGGGGGACCTGTGTTTTTGGTCCTGGGCATAGCAGCCATATAGAGAAACCTACCAAACCCAAACATTTCTGAAAACTAGACACCCGAGGAAATCCAGAGAGGTGTGACTTAAGTGGATCCCCCAATGTTTTCTTACCCAGAACCCTTAGCAAACCTCAGATTTAGCTACAAAATCAAATTTTTCCCAGATTTCTGTGTGGGATTGCCACACCGGGACACATTTCCTACCAACCAACGTTCCCCTCAGTCTCCTGGTAAAATGATACCTCACTTGTGTCGATGGGCCAAGTGCCTTGACAGGGAAGAGCCCAAAACATGTTGAAATTGAGGAGGAACCAAAGCGGTCCAAAAGGGCAGTTTGAAAAAAAACATTTTTAGGGTGACAAGTGGGGCAACATTTTTATCGGTATAGATGAGACAATGCTGGGTGGTAGGAATTTTGTGGATTCCTGCAGATTCCGGAAGGTTCCATCACAAAAATGTGGAAAAAATGTGTGATTTCCAGCAAAGTTGGGGGTTTGCAGGGCATTGTGGGTAAGAAAATGGTGCAGGGTACATGTAAAGTACACCACCCTGGACTCACCCAGATGTTTAGTTTTCAGATGTGTCTAGGCCTTGTGGATTTTTCTAGATGGGAGCGTCCCAAAGTCCAAAAAGTGCAGCTCTCACCATTCCAAGTGGGACAATTTTGAGAGTTAGCCAAGCTCTCATGGCCAATTGTAATTCCAAAACCCAAGATAATCAAATGTCCTCTTGCGTGCCATGGGATAAGATGTTTTAGTGTGTGGGGGGAGAGCTGAAAGACTGTTATCCCCTTCAGTTGGGGTGGTCATACTGGTAGCCACAACCACACTATTTGTTTTAAATTCCCTGGCATCTAGTCGACTTTCTGCCCCCCCGGGTTGTGGATCAGGGGTAATTGCCCCATCTGCCCACTGGTGGGCAGAACAACTTCGGCCCCATTTATTTGGGGTGGGGGTATGTCCATTACCCCACCCTCTTATTTTGAAAACAAATCTTCCCTGGTCTTTGGTGGGCTTTCTGACCCTCTTTGGGGCAGATGGGCCTTCCAAAAATAGGCTGATTTGCCCCTAGGGGGGGCAGATGTGGCCAACAGTAATGTGCCCCCATGGGCAGCAACCCTTGCCCAAGGGGCTGACCCCCAAACAAAACACACACATACACACACACCAATCCCTGGTGCCTAAGTGGTCCCTGCCCCCAAAGGTAGCAGAAATGGCCTAAAATAAATTTTTCCCCCCAGGGGAGTGACCCTTGCCTAAGGGGTCACTCCCCTTGCATCAAATTGGCTCCAAAAAAAATTCCCCAGTGCCTAGTGGTTTCTGCCCCCAAGAGAGACAGATCGGCCTAATAAAAATAGGCTGGTCTGCCCCCAAGGGAGGCAGAAATGGCCTAAAATAAATGTGTCCCCCAAGGGAACGACCCTTGCGTGAAATTGATGCAAAAAAAAAAAAATCCCGGGTATCTAGTGGTTTCTGCCCCCCTTGGGGCAGATTGGCCTAATAAAAATAGGCTGATTTGCCTCCAAGGGGGGCCTAAATACAATTTGACCCACAGGGGAGCGACCCTTGCCTAAGGGGTCGCTCTCCATACATAAAAACATAAAGTAAATAAAAAAAAATATCCCTGGTGTCTAGGGGTATCTGCTCCCCCGGGGGCAGATTCGCCTAAGTATAATATATAATATATAATAGGCCGATCTGCCCCCAGGGATGGCAGAAAGGGCCTAAAAATATGTTGCCCCCATGGGGAGTGGCCCTTGCCCAAGTGGCAGCTCCCCTTATATGTAAATATAAAAAAAAAAATCCCTGGTGTCTAGTGGCCATTTCTGCTGCCCGATCGCATCGCAATCGGGTAGCAGAAATGCTTGCAGAGACATGAAAGGAAAGGAAAGGTCTTTCCTTTCCTTTCATGCCTCTGCCTGCCCCCTCCTCCCGAGCGGAAGAGAAATGCTGAGCAGGGAGGTGACCTCTGATGAGGTCAGCACATCATCAGACGTCACTGGGGGGATCGGGGGGTCGGGTGGAAGGGGGAACAATTCTCCTTCCATCCCCAATGGGGGTGTGTGGGCCGAGTGCAGGACGAGCTGGGCTCATCCTCCACACACGGCAACTGTGGCAGAGGGCGAGCCCAGCTCGTCCAAGGCACCTGAGGGGTTAATAATCTATTTATCCACAAACGTATTCAACGATTTATCTAATTATATGCTCACTTTTCCATTCATGCTGCCATCTACGAATTCACGCATGTATTAATTTGTGCAATGTTTGACTCATTGTTTTGTTTGCACGTCCACACACACAAACTCATCTATCATGGAAGAAGCACATTAATTTATGAGCCAAAGCTAAATATATGTTTAAATATTAATAATATGATGGCTGCGAAACTGGTAAAACTATTTGTAGTGGAACATAACATGGAAAGTACCATAACATTCTTAATAAAACACCTAAAAATCTGCAAAAAGCGCAGCTTCACAGGTGCACCTCAGGAATATTTTAAAAATAGTAAAAAGACGAACGTCAACGCAGGTGGTGGTTTATGGCTTTTTGTTTTTAAATTGGGCCTCTTGTCCTTAATGGAATCATAATATCAGCAAATAACCTACTTAACTCTTGTAGTCTAGTTTTCAAGCGCCCATTCGAGTGAGTCCAACCTTCCTCATGTCAATTTTTTCACCTTTTTCCTAATAACTGGTCCCTTAGATCCTCATCTTACTCGAGCTTTCTTGACTATTTGTCATATACTTCGGGGCATATTTAGAAGAGGCTTGCGCCATGCGTACGCCATGCAACGTGGTACACGCATGGTGCAAACCTCTAAGTCCTATTTTTGAAGCTAGGTGGCTTTGAATGGCTCCAAAAATATGGAGTAATGTAAGGCAGCACAAATCGCTGCATTAAGGACAGGAATTAGCTGTATTGGATTAATAAATTGATTTCCTGCCTTTCCCCTGTGACCCAAGGCAGCGCTGCAAGGTGACCTACTGCGTTGCCCTGTGCCACTAAACTCGTGAACATGGACCTTAGTGTAATATACGACATTTGGAACAAGTAATGCTATATAAACGTATGTAACATAACAAAGTGTAGCGTGACAAAGAACTATGCCACAAGAAAAAACATTATGCCTTGGTGCTTGCCACTACCACTGTTGTTTCAGTACAGTGCTTTGAACCTAGTTTACTTAGTTATTATCATCTAGTACATTTCAAAAACACTAATTTTACTGGAAACATTCTGTTTTTTTCTATGACATTTGTAATGAGACTCGAGTTTTTCCTTGCCATTTGGTAAAAAGAAACACATTCAATCAGCTCCAATAATAAAACGTGAATAAAATTCTTTAAAAGGTTAATCTGCGGAAAGCATAATTAGGGCTAACACTAGTTGCATAGTTCAAATGAGGCCTCTTAATTAGAGTGCAGGAAATATGTTGGAAAGTACTCGTTTGACATTTTAAACAGGCAATCTCTTCCTGAACTGCCCTTTTTCTCAGTGGACGCTTCTACCTCAACTTGGAGTTGTTATGTGAGCTTTGGAAGAAAAACATGTAACCAGCAATTTTATCTTCTCAAGACTTGCTTTTTTAAATTAAGAACAATTTGTCGGGAGCCAAATGTACATTAACTATTGTCCTGCCTATTCTGTTTATCTTTTTTGAGGGAATTTTGATATTTGGTCATCCGGTCATGATCTCGCATTTGTACAGTACGATTAATACTGTCCCAGTCCGTACAGCACACGTGAAAAATACGGTGCTCTGCAATTAAAATGAAGTAGCAATTCGTTACTTATATGGACATTATTTAATAATAATCATTTTTCCCTTGTTCATTTTTCCGTTTATGCAGTCAGTTTCGCTCAGAAAAGGGAAAGTCTGTTGCATCCACTTGTTTTGTCCCATAACTCATGGAAAGGCTCATGGAATCTATTACAAACACAGACGTAAATTAAGAGTGCTGTGGTACTTGCAAAATCAGATGCAAATGGTGTTTACATCTATTTGTTACTCAAAAAAGCCTGTAACTAGAAACATATACATATGCCTTGCATAAGTGTATTTACAACTTTAGTTGTAGGAAGCTGTGGCTGATGTCTTGATGTTTTACAAAATAGGCAATATCAAGCCTTCAGCAAAAACGCTGTTTTCTATTTCATTTGAATATATACTGTGAATGAAACATTTCATGACCAAGTCCACAATGTAGGTGATGGTGACAGAGGGCCATATTTATACTTTTTGACGCACAACTGCGCCAATGCAGTTGTGCGTCAAAAATTTTAACGCCATTCCAAAGCGCCATGCGGGCGCCTTATTTATGGAATTACGTTAGCCGGCGCAGCTGACTGGTGTGCGTCAAAAAAAATGACCCACACCAGGCAGCGCCGGCGTAGGGGAAAATGGAGCTTGGGCGTCAAAAAATGGGGCAAGTCAGGTCTGAGGCAAAATATTGGCCTCAACCCGATTTGCGCAATTTTTTTTTACTCCCAACCCCCATTGAAATGACTCCAGTCTTAGCACAGACAGGAGTCATGCCCCCTTGCCCAATGGCCATGCCCAGGGGACTTATGTCCCCTGGGCATGGTCATTGGGAAAAGTGGCATGTAGGGGGGCACAAATCAGGCCCCCCTATGCCACAAAAAAATAAATAAAAAAATACTTACCTGAACTTACCTTAAGTTCCCTGGGATGGGTCCCTCCATCCTTGGGCGTCCTCCTGGGGTGGGCAAGGGTGGCAGGGGGTGTCCCTGGGGGCATGGGAGGGCACCTCTGGGCTCCTTCCGAGCCCACAGGTCCCTTAACGCCTGCCCTGACTAGGCGTTAAAAAATGACGCAAAAGCGGCTGGACGTCATTTTTTTTGACCCGCCCACTCCCGTGCGTCATTTTTGCACGGGAGTTTAAATAAGGCGCACATGCCTTGGAGTCATTTTTTAGACGGGAACGCCTACCTTGCATATCATTAACGCAAGGTAGGTGTCCATGCTAAAAAATGACGCAAACTCCAAGATCTTTGGCGCTAGACGGGTCTAACGCCAAAGTATAAATATGGAGTTAGCTTTGAGTCGGATTTGCGTAAAAAAAAACTACGCAATTCCGGCGCAAACAGAGTATAAATATGCCCCAGAGTTTCTCTGTCATTAGACTAGAATACCAGCAGAGCTGGTAAGGTCCTATGCAACAACTGATGAAATAGTCATTTAAGAGGTGTTGTTAGTGTATTTATGATCTGTAAGGGGCAATGATGTCCACTATTCACGGTGCATATTGTGGAAATGCTCATGATCTGGCCTATTCTTTCATGGATTCCGTAATTTCAAGTCTAGCGATCTTGTGTCTTCCCGTGACTGGTTATGTTATTGTACTGGTTGACACTGCGTTGGAGGTCATGAAGCAGATTTTGAAGATGATGGGGACTTGAAGGAGAAAGCAGCACAACCTTATCAGTCAGAATATTATGTGGTATAGTCATTCATTCCTTTGAGTTGATTGACTGCATGAAGTGTGCCATTCTCCGTATTCACTATAGAGGTAAAGATTATATTGCACTCTATCGTTAGGAAAGGTCAAGGACTGCTTAATATTTCTGCTGTCCATCAGTGGAAGTGGTTAACAATTCTGCATAAAATTCTATGTTTACGCAATGCTTTCTGTTTTATTTAAGATGATCTGTGTTGTGATACAAGGCCACTTTAATTGACTTCATGAAGTCAACATTGGTAAAATCTGAAAAAAGGAAATATGGAATTTATTGATTGTCACCAACTGTTTGTATTCCCTCAGCTTTCCTTTGGATATTAATCATGATGAGATCAAGAACTATGGGACTAAGAACTAATATGATCGGTTTACTGGATTGTAGCTGAGTCTTAACTAACTCGGATTCAGCTATTACTAGGTTATGGATGTAGTCGGTTTCATTGGCTCGGGTAGTCCTGTGTTGCATAATGTCTTTGCTTTGCAGAGAGCTGTATGATGCACAAGTCATTTTAGTTCCCTAATGTAAGTTGTAATCACCTAGGAAGATGTTGGAAGAGGGTGTTCGTTTCTCTAGTATAACCTTTTCCATATAGAACTGGTTGTCTCCCAGAAGATGGTAAATAAGGTGGTATTTTATAGGAAGATCGCCAGATGTTATACCTTTAATTGAGAAACACTGGACGATTGAGTCATTTTAATGTTTCAGACTTCTGCATTGAAATACATTTATATTGCTATACCCTGACTATCTCTTCATTCTTCATTCGCTTGATAGGTGATCCTAGAGTACTAGCATGTCTTACAATGGCTGGGCGGCTTCTTTTAGCCACATATCAGTGATGTATAGGAGGTCAAGTTTGTTGTTGATAGCCAGATCTTATTTTTCAATTCTGTGCATTGCCTCGGATCTGCAATTGTGCAATAGGCATTTGAATAGAATTGGATAAGGGTGCTTGAAGAGTAAAAGATGTGGATTTTGATGAGGTTGCTCACTTTCCATCCTCTTTTGCTGGTAGCTTATCGTTGAATTCTATGGCTTATTATAGATAGGGTGTTTTGAGGGCTCCTGTAGGCATTTAAGTATGCTATGAATGTGCAGTTATCTAGATGACCCTTAATGTTTTTTTCAAAATAATCTGATTGTTACTAATTTGGTTGTGGCTTTTGTTGCTCAAAGGCGTGAAATATATTACTAATTTTGCATTGTGTCTGCAGGAAGAGTAAGGATCAATATTTACCAGATATTAGGGTGCTTGTTTCATGTTTGTATGACACCTGCAATAAAAATATTTTCATAAAGTAAGGTGTAAATTACCTTGAAGGAAGTGTGCTGGAGGAGATGCTTTAGGTAGTAGTTTGGCTCTTAGCTACAGCCAACTTCTTGGAACTGTGTGGATGTCCTGTTGTGGCTGTTATTCCTCATGGGATATCAGGGGTTGTGGAGTATGGGTGGAAAATCGTTTCAAAGAAGGGTCCCAGTAGCTCTTTTAGAGCTTTCTTCCTTACTCCATCAAGCAAACTTGTGAACATCTACTAAAGAAGTTTTACTTGAGTTGTTCTCCTTCAATAGCACCGGGGGCTCTGGAGATTGGGAACAGAGGAGAAGGGAATAGTAATCTTGCCTTGTAGGAAATGTGAGGCTTTTAAGAAGCATGGTTTAAAGAGTTCTCCTTGCAGGATAGGGAAGAGATAGAGTGATTATGATCATTATGTACATCAGTATTGTTATGGATATCTAAATTAAGGTTGTTCCAGATTGAGAAAAAGCTATAATGTAGGGCTATGCCCATATAGATGAGGGTATCAGCTGGTTCTTTTTTTGCCAATTGCAATCTTGTTAGAACTGGTCACACATAAATTGTGGGTACTGAGGTGGAGGTTACCTAGACTTTACCCACCTGATTTATCTTCATGATGAATTGGAACATTCTCTGTGGGTTGAGAAAGTCTAGATGAGGTAGTCAAAGAAGTAGTATGGGGAGAGGACTTTACCTTTTTTGTATTATGTACAGTGGTGCATTTTAATGTCCAGTTGTGGTTCATATGACAGTACTTTTAATAGGACACTTTGGCCCTCATTACAACCCTGGCGGTAAATTCTGCTTTCTGCCATGCTGAAGGCTGCCAACATACCTTTGCGGCAGCGGAATTATGCTACAGGTATTACGACCCACATCTCTGAATCCGCCACAATACAGACACCCACACAAGTCCGCCATACCAAAGGTCAGTGATAAACTGGCGATACCAAAACCTACACCACCACACCAACAAGAATACGCCCACACTATCACGACCCACGAATCAACGCGGCAGTCTTACATCTGCGGTAATCCACTTTGTCACCCTGTCCACCTTAAACTGCCATTGATCCCCTTCCTATGCCCCATTGGACAATGCACCTGTGAGACCGGACTCTACCATGGATATTCCTCCACCATCACCCCAGCCCATTGCACACACCCTCCAATTATTAGCACAGAAAGAAACACCCTTGAATCACAAATCAATCTGTAGTCATTCTGGGCTTTCACAAATGTGTAATTGCAAACTCTCTGAAATATAGCAATGTCAATGTACTTGTTCACATACCAATGTTACACAGTTTTCGGCCAGCAGTAAACATAGCAGATGGCACAAAGTGGGACCCAGATCTGTGAAATGGAAAGCCAAAGTGACAAGTCAGGGTCCATTCACAGAGATAAAAAGGCAGATTTATGCTAGGTCCTACAACAGTACAAGATGTGGGAAGCAGTGCCATCCTCTTACATGTGTCTCACTGGAAGTATTGCATGATGAGTTTGTTTCAGTTGTCTACATCTTCTTCTTCTGCCTCCTCTTCTTCACTGTCCACAGGCTCCACAGCTGCCACAAGACCACCATCAGGCCCACCCTCCTGCAGAAAAGGCACCTGGCGTCACAAAGCCAGGTTGTGCAACATACAGCAGGCCACGATGATCTGGCACACCTTCTTCGGTGAGTAGTATAGAGATCCACCTGTCAGATGGAGGCACCGGAATCTGGAGGCCGAAGGTGCGCTCTATTATCCTCCTAGTCTGCCCATGTGCATCATTATAGCGTTTCTCTGCCCTTGTCCTGGGATTCCTCACTGGGGTCAGTAGCCATGCCAGGTTGGGGTAACCAGAGTCACCTGCAAATATCGAGGGACAACTGTTAGACATCCTCCAAACATTAGGGAATCTCCCATGCCCTGACAGCAAATGAAATTGTGTGGGGACCTTGGGCTCACCTATTAGCCACCCACGGTGCCTCTGGAGTTGCCCCATCACATAAGGGATGCTACTAGTCCTCAAAATGTAAGCGTCATGCACAGAGCCTGGATACTTGGCATTCATATGGGAGATGTACTGGTCTGCCGAACACACCATCTGCACATTCATTGAATGGTAGCTTTTCCGGTTTCTGTACACCTGTTCATTCCTGCGGGGGGACAAATGCCACATGTGTACCATCAATGGCACCAATAATGTTAGGGATATGGCCCAGGGTATAAAAGTTACCTTTCACTGTGGGAAGATCCTCCACCTGAGGGAAAACGGTGTAGCTGCGCATGTGTTTCAGCAGGGCAGATAACACTCTGGACAACAAGTTAGAGAGCATTGGCTGTGACATCCCTGGTGCCATAGCTACTGTTGTTTGAAAAGACCCACTTGCCAGGAAATGGGGCACTGGCAGGACCTGCACTACAGGGGGGATTCCTGTGGGATGGCGGATAGCTGACATCAGATCTGTCTCCAACTGGGCACACAGTTCCTGGATTGTTGCACGATCAAGTCTGTAAGTGATAATGATGTGTCTGTCTTCCATTGTCGACAGGTCCACCAGGGGTCTGTACACCGGAGGATGTCGCCATCTCATCACCTGCCCCAGCGGACATGCCCTATGGAGGAGAACAGTGAGCAGAGGGTCATACACCACATAGGTTTCACAAGGCTGTTTAGCACAATTGTTAAATTTTCTCTATGTGCCTTTGTCTGTCCGTATTCCTGGCCTAAATAGGTGTGATGCAGTTAGTTGGCCTGACATGTGGCCCCCTGAAATGGCGGCTGCCTGACCTGTAAGGTGGGATAAGGGGAAATGAGGTAACTGCATTGGAGTTGTGCAGCATCGCAGTAGGCGGTCCAAGACCGCTGCGCAATTCAGCATTGGTTATCATTGGGCCCTATGGGTTCCAGGAGCCAATGACGATGTACGTCGGCGGTGACGGTACGCACCACCACGGACGTGACCGCCATTTTCTATCTGTTCCCCAACTTGATACTTGACCTTCATCAAGAGAGGACCTACACTGCAAGTGCTGATGTGACATGCGTCTGGAAGCGACAATGGCTACAGTGTCTGGGGAAAGGGCCCCTGCCTTCACTGCGGAGGAGTTGGAGAAACTGTGGATGGGGCCCTACGCCAGTACACGCAACTCTATGGTACTCCAGAAAAACAGGTTAGTAAACTGTGTGCATGGTGGATGGAACATGATTGTATGGAGTGTTGTGGATGGAAGAGACGGGGGGGACAGGCCAGCATGTGAGGATGGTGTGTGTATGTTTTTCTGGGCCAGGGTGGGAGGTTTGTGGCCAATGTATGAGAAGAACTGTACTGGGGAGTAACATCCATTTTTACTTCACTATTCCTCTAGGTCAGCGCCCACCAGAAGAAAGGTATTTGGCGTGCCATCGCCAAGGAAGTGCGGACCCTGGGGTTCTACCATAGACAGAGCACCCACTGCTGGAAAAGATTGGGGGACCTGCGCCACTTGAGCAATAAGACAGCAGAGGCCCAGCTAGGGATGGCCTCCCAACGTGGAAGGGGTGCCCGTCGCACCATGACCCCCCTGATGTACTGGATCCTGGCGGTGGCATATCCTGAGTTAGATGGGCGCTTGGGGGCATCACAGCAGCCACAAGTGAGTGGGTACACTCTCATTCAGCTGACTCCGCACGCTTGACGAGGTGTCTGAGTGGGGGAGGTGGGCTGTGGATTCCCCTAGGCCAGGGCAGACGCGGAAAGGTAGATCCATTGATTTGCAGCCTCATTCCCAGTCCAACCTCAAAGGTGGTATTTGCCCTCTACACCTAGTCAGGTTCCTATGGGTTCCAGCTGTGCATGAAATTGGTCTAGACAGAGTCCCCCATGGGCATGTGCTTTTTCCCTGCCCTGTTAATGCATGGCTTAGTGCATAGGGCTGCTCCCTGTGTGTTGTGTCCGCCAGCGGTAGTGGTGTTGCAGGCATTGATCATGTGTCTCCTCCTTCTTTCCCCCCCTTTTTGTTTTATCACCCTGTCCTTGTGTGCATTAGCATCATCTGGCGGAGGAGCAGTGGCACCGGAGCAGGAGGGAGCTGCATCCCACATGGCCCAGGAGGGTGAAGTAACGGAGTCCGAAGGCACCAGTGGGACGGAGGGTGAGGGGAGCTCCACGACGGGGACAGGAGGAGACACCAGCAACGGTGACTCTTCCTCTGATGGGAACTCCCTTGCATTGGCGGGCACCTCTGTGCCCACCGCATCAACAGGTGCACCCGCCACCCCCCCTACCAGCACCGCCCTCCCAGCAGCCCCTCATCAAGTTTCCCGTGCCCGCTCACCCAGGAGGGTCGGCATCTCCTTCGCCCGAGGCACCTCAGGCCCTACCCAAGTCAGCCCTGCTGCCCTCAGTGAGGAGGCTATTGACCTCCTGAGATCCCTCACTGTTAGGCAATCAACCATTTTGAATGCCATCCAGGGTGTTGAGAGGCATTTGCAGCAAACAAATGCATATCTTGAGGGCATTCATTCTGGCGTGGCGGCACAACAGAGAGCATTTCAGGCTCTGGCCTCAGCACTGATGGCAGCCATTGTCCCTGTGTCCAGCCTCTCCCCTCCAACTTCCTCTACCCAGACCCAATCCCCTGTACCTCAGACTATCCCAAGCACACTATCAGACCAGCATGCACACTCATCAACACACAAGAGTGGACATGGCAAACATAAGCACCACACATCCCACAGGCACTCACACAAGCACCATCCCCATGCAGACACACCAACATCCACTGCCTCCACTGTGTCCTCCTCCTCCACGTCCTCCTCCTTCCTCTTGTCTCATCTCCACTCACACCTGCATGCACTACATCTTCATCGACTACTTCCAGCACCACCACGCCCATCACCACACACCGCTCATGTGCAATCACCACCCCCACTACCATGCACACAGCCCCTGTGTCCTCTCCAAGTGTGTCTGTGAGCCCTCCTCCCAAAGTACACAAACGAAGGCACATACCCACCCAAAAGCCATCCACTTCACAACAGCCTCCAGCCCATGCACCTTCACCCAAATTCAGCAGACGTACACCTCCTACAACCACTACCTCTTCCTCCACTCCCAAACCCCCTCCATCTTCCCGTCCCAGTGTGTCTAAGAAACTCTTCCTGGCTAACATTGACCTCTTCCCTACACCTCCCCCCAATCCTTTCCCTAGGGCCGGGCTGTCCAGGTCCCAACCCAGCACCTCAGCCACCAAATCATCCAGCACAGTGGTCTCAGCATGTCCGGTCACATCGCGGGCGGCACCCATCAGGGCTGCCACCTAGCGAGGCCAAAGAGCAGGCCATTCCGCCACCTGCCAAGGTGAAGAAGGTGCCGGAGTGAGAAGCAGCACCAACCACCAAACAAGGGCACCTCCAAGCCAAAAGGGGACAGTGCGAAGGGACCAGCAGCTACATCAATGGTGGGGAAGGGACACCATGCAAAGAGCAGGTCAGGACAGGCCACAGAGGCTGCGGCTGAGGGACCAGCATCAACCCTTCTGTCAACCAGAGCATCAACCTGTACGGCGGTGGACACCGCCACCTGTACGGCCACCTGCACCGCCACCTGCACCGCCACTTGCACGTCTGCTGCCTCAGCAACAGTCCCCAGCATCATCCCCAGTGGGCAGCTGTCCGAGGCTGCAGGAGACTTCCTGGACACTGCACAGCGTACATGAGGCACAACACCCAGCACTGTTTGTACCTGCATGTGGCAGGCGAAGTCGCAGCAGGGTGTGTCTCTGCCTCAATGGAGTATCATGCTATCTGTTCCCAGGCAATCTCATCGCACACACACCCAGGTGAGGGAATGGGACCTGCCACACTGCATGTGAAGCACTCTGGGCACAATGCCTCCTCCAGAACCAGTAGAGAATCACATCCACTACCTCAGTCCTTGGCAGGATGAAGCACTCTGGGCACAATGCCCCCTCCAGAACCAGTGGAGAATCACATCCTCTACCTCAGTCCTTGGCAGGATGAAGCACTCTGGGGACAAAGACCTCTCCAGAACCAGTGGAGACTGACATCCACTTGAGAGACTGTGGCTTTGCACTCCCCAGGATAAAGCAGGGGGCAAACCACCCACTGGAGAGACTTGAGAGACTGTGGCTTTGCACTCCCCAGGTTAAAGCAGTGGGCAAACCACCCACTGGAGAGACTTGAGAGACTGTGGCTTTGCACTTCCCAGGCTACAGCAGTGGGCAAACCACCCACTGGGGAGACTTGTGAGACAGTGGCTTTGCACTCCTCAGGACCCCCATGGAGCCCCCTCGTGGAGCAGTGGCGTCATCCGTTCATCCGGCTTAAGTGTCCCCCCTCCCCCTTGAGGTGCCTGTTTATTTTCCATCTGATGCCCCTGCAGTGTTCTCTCCAATTCGAGCCAGGTATCTTGTGTGGGCTTTGCCCATGCATTTTGGGACACTGATCCACGGACAATGATTTCATTCCGGACTTGTGTTGTTGGTGTACAGATTTGTATATAATGATATTTTAATTTGGCCTATCTGATTTTTTAATGATTACACTTGTTACAATAATTTCCTTTTATCCTTGCATTCTTCCAGGGGGTGACAGGGTGTATATGTAATGTTGCTGCATGTATTTGTGTGTATGGAGTTGTGGGTGAGGGTGGGGGTGGGGGTGTTGTGTGTTGCATGTGTGTGTCACTCTCTTTTCCCTCCCCCCCATGTGTGCTAGGTGCAGTACTCACCATAGTCGTCGCCGGCGTCTTTGCTGCTCCTGATACAAGAGGAGGTAAAGCAACATGGGCAGGACCTGTAACTCGGGCTCCATGGTGTCCTAGTTCTTCCTTGAGTGTCGAGAGGTGAGTCGTTTCCCTTCAGAACACTGTTTCTGCGTGCTTTTGATGTTGTTGGTACCACCCTGGAAAAGATGGGGGATAGGCCTCTTGTAATACAGTTGGCGGAACCTTGTCTTCCGCCTGTCTGTTGGCGGTTACCGCTGCGGTGTTTGTTTCTACGACTGTGGCAGTCAGTGTGTTAAAGTGGCTGTCTATGTTGGCGGTTTCTGCCATGGTCGTGATTCAATTTTTTTTACCGCCGGCCTGTTGGCGGTATTACCGCCGCTTTAACACCGACCGGCAGGGTTGTAATGAGGGCCTTTGTCTTGTTATAACGGAAGGTTTGAGATACAGTTGGTCCTCAGTTGAAAATTCTATTCAACATTGCTGTTATCCTTACTGCTGATTTCTAGATTGCAGAGGGTTTATTTCTGCTTAGCCACTATCCTTGTTTCCTCATGTACAGATACACATCCTGTTGATGTAGAAACTACAGTAAAAATGTAAAATGATACAAGGGAGTCAGAATTATACTTTTCCCTCTAAACAGCAGCTCATTATTACTCAAACACCTCTGCTTAGATTCATCCCAAAACTACATCTACATTCATTCGATTTTCCATCACATCCAAAATATGACTGTGTCTTTGTGGTCAGCAACTACATTTGTGAAAGTTTGGAAACATATTCCATAAACAAATATCTTAAACTATTTATCAGACGTGGGTCTGGTGTGTTTGCAGACAGTTAAAGTGGGATATACTACTTTGTTCTTCACAACCTTTTCCTTGGACTATTAAATAAGTACTGTGCAGATAAAATGCGATTGAACTGCACATTTGGATGGTACAGTGCCTTAAACAGAATTAATCATTCTTAGGGTGCTCTCGCTTCACTGTTTGCTTTTTTTATCCAATGTTATCTCTTTAACTATGGAAACATTCTCTGCAGAGGTAATAATATGATATGAAATGTACTTTCTTCTTTTATGTGGGAGAGTGGAGGACCCTAATTTTTTATTTTTAACTCCACACCTCTTAGGGCCTGAGAGGAGATCTTGGGAATGGGTAGCATGAGCAATCTGCATATCAACATCAACAGTACATTTAGGGCCAGATGTAGGAAAGCTTTAGCGACTCGCAAACGGCAAAAAATGCAGTTTGCGAGTCGTTAAAGCACATCTGGTATGTAGAAAGGCATTTTGCGAGTCGGAACCGACTCGCAAAATGCATTTCAGAGTCGCAAATAGGAAGGGGTGTTCCCTTCCTATTTGCGAGTCGCACTGGTATGCAATTCCATTTGCGACCGCGAAAGCGGTCGCAAATGGACTCGCAGTTACCATCCACTTGAAGTGGATGGTAACCCAGTCGCAAACATGAAGGGGTCCCCATGGGACCCCTTCCCCTTTGTGACTGGACCAAAAAATAATTTTTCAGAGCAGGCAGTGGTCCAATGGACCACTACCTGCCCTGAAAAATACCGAAACAAAAGGTTTCGGTTTATTTTTCAAAGTGCAGCTCGTTTTCCTCTAAGGAAAACGGGTTGCACTTTGAAAAAAAAAAAACTGCTTTATTTCAAAGCAGTCACGGACATGGAGGTCTGTTGACTACAGCAGGCCTCCATCCCCGTGAGTGCCCTGACTCGCTATGGGGTCGCAAATTGCGACCCACCTCATTAATATTAATGAGGTGGGTCTTTGCGACCCCATAGCGACTCGCAGAAGGTGTCTGAGACACCTTTCTGCATCCCAAATTGCGACTTGCAATTTGCGAGTCGCAGGGACTCGCAAATTGCAAGTCGCAATTTGGGAAGTTGCTACATCTGGCCCTTAATGTTATCTCAGGAGTCAAGAATGATAGTTTTAATTGAAGTTTTTAAAGCTTTATTTTATTATGTTTTCAGTTTCTTCTTTATTAATCAATTAAAGTTCACAGAACATTGCATAAAGCATGTCCCACAATCTAACTGTATTATAATATTTTTAATCAATAAAGTAAAACACTTTACTCACTGAATAGTGAGAAAAACACATCTAGTAACAGTCTAGTCTGTGGAGCTATTAGTACTAGTAATAGACAATAGTCTAATCAGGAAACAAATCTAACTGTGTCAAGAGTTTAGAAAGAGATAGAGTCTGGGTCTGGGAGTGAGCCTCTAAGCCTTAACAAAGCTGATGGGTCTGACACTGCTCATGCTGAAGTTCTTGCTAGGTAAGGGTACTAGGTCTAAGTGATATACATAACATAACAAATACATTTTAGGAAAGTTTTTTCACTCAAGATATTAGACATTCAATCAAAAGCTGCGGTTCTTGAGAATGAAACACTTTCTGTTGATGTAACCTTTTAAACAAATAGCTGTCTAAACATGCAACACATATGTTTCTCTTTCAACATTATTCTGGATACATAACCATTCTTTTCTATGTGCTTTACTCTCTGAAAACAAGACTTGAATAAGTTTTTATGCTTATTTGCACTTCATAATTTCCATTCACACACATCTTCACACTAAAAGCCTATTCATAAAGAAGCAAGTTTCAGATTGGTTTAGTAAGTCTTGAAATTCCAGTGCAGTTAAGCCAATTAGAAAGAATAAAATAATATAACTTTCTTTATTATAGAGGACGTTTGTGTCATGCATAGGAAAGGTTATGATAGAAACATTTCTGCTAAAGCAAAGTATTTTTGAAGTTGTCAATTATGATAGAAACATTTCTGCTAAACCAAAGTATTTTAGAAGTTGTCAATGTTAGTTAATCAAGCAAGTCAAGTATGTACGGGTCATGCAAAGTTTAGAAAGGAAAGTGAACGTTTAAATGCAGCTTCTGAATATACCTAATTTACACTCATACATGTTATTTAATAATGAAAGGATTTTCTTTTCTAATAAAACTTCTATTCACCTTCCCCCCTTGATGGTTCGGAACCATCACAAATTCATTCACAATTCTATTTGTCAAAGTTCACTTTCATCTTCGTCTTCAGTATTTCGTCTTTTCCTTTTCATGTTTTCTCTATCTTTTAATCTTTTATATTTGTAATTCACTTTGTCACTCAATTTCAAATCTCTTTTCATTCTTTTATTCATATCGCTAGCTCTTTTTTTTGTCGGTGTCATTTTTATTGCTTTGTACATCGCTAATGTAGATAGAAAGCAAGCTACCTCAATTTCAAATCTCTTTTCATTCTTTTATTCATATCTCTAGCTATTTTCTTTATCAGTGTCATTTATATTGCTTTGTACATCGCTAATGTAGGTAGAAAGCAAGCTTCCTCTGTTAACACGTGAACTAATATTGTTTTGAGAATTCCTTCTCCTACTGTCTTAGGCCAACTAGCTACTGTGTTGAATCCTTTTGCAAAGCTCCGAACTATACAAGTAGTTTCAAAAGGTTCAAGATAAAGTTTTAAATCAGAAACATTCTTTAAATACACTACAGTCTTTCTATTCTTGTCTGTAATATATGTACAACAATTTTCAATCTTCAGCATCTTGCAGACTCTGCCTTTCTTTGCTAATCAGATATCTAATGTGCAAGAGTTCTGCAAAACCATAGATATAACTGCTACAAGCTCAATGTTTCTGCTAGTAGAGCTCCAGAGCTATTAGTTGCTAATCTATCAACTACTATTGAGAGCTTTCTAATTTTCTCATCATTCAAGACTACTCTTACAGCAGGTATTATAGCTCCAAATACGACTCCTACTAACTGTTTCCCTTCATTCACACTGTGTGCATATCCTTTGTGTGTTGGTGTCATTGTCAATGCTTCTAAGCTCTGGATATGATACATCTTTGGAAAAAGTAAGTTTAAATACCAAATACCCTGCCAATGAGCAGGCAATGCAAAATATGCTTTTTCCCCACAAGCAAACTATACCCCTTGTATTGTAGGATCATCTTCTTGCAGAATTTGCCATCTACTTCCAGACAACTCAAAAGCATGTCTCAATTACTATTTCCTGCGAGTGTCTTTCTTCCACTAATTTTTCTCTTAAACGCACCCTTTGTGTCTTTTCTCTAATTTGAGCCTTAGGAACAGACATTTTCTTACTAAATTCATACTCTTCCTTTCTCCATAAAGTCTTCTGAACATCCTCTTTCCTATAGCTACTTTTTGCAAATTGCTTATTTATTTCTTCTAGCATTAAAATAAAAGTTGTTTTATGAATTCATTAAGCATGTTAGGTTCTTCTCACGTGCTTTACCAGTGTTTACAAAAAGAAATGGTTCAAAGTAATGCCATGCAGTCTCCATTTCCTTAGCTTGTAGTGTATAATTTCATGTTTTTCAATAGTGTAACCTTAGAAAGTATTGTATCACAGTTTAAATATTAGCCTACATATTAAACTAAGAAAGAAGATACTACAAGAAATAGCATAGCAAAGTGGAATGTGCCTATCTGGAACCATTACATCATCTCTATGTTCATCTGCAGAGGATGGCATGTGTACACAGATATAACAATGTTTAACTTCAATAGCCTTAGTATATTCTTGTATTAATCTAGAGTAAACGTTAATTGAATAATCCTAATTCATGTAATTTACATATTAGATAATCTCTTTGTTCATCTATATCTGGTTTAACTGTGGCATTTCTGTATTCTACTACAGCTTTATCTGTGTCAGGTGTAAAGTGTGTCACTAATGTTATTGCTATTCCTACTAAAACTATAAGTGTCAAGAAAGTTCCTAAAATTATTTTGCACCTAGTTTTATTTGCATTACTTTGCATCTTTAAAATCAGATCTATGAACAATAATTAATTTGTGACAGCAAACTATGGCCCTCATTATGACATTGGCCGTAAATACCAAATACCGCTGTGCTGACTGCCTCCAGCATACCACCACGGATGCAGACGCCTGTCTGCTAAATTATGACACATACATACAAAACCGACAGAAAATAGCCACAACCACAAATCCGCCAGACCCACTGAGTGTGATAAACTGTCAGTACTACCACGCATACCGTTATGCCACCAATACAACACCCTCCAAATAATGACCCACGAATCACCACAGTGGACATTCAACTGCAGTAAACCATTGGCGGTGCACACCACCACGGCCGAAATTGCCATCCAAATACACAACAAGACAACATTGGCCAGAACAAAAAACCCACACCTGACAAAAATACACAAACCTCACACACCCACCAACAACACTATAAAACACACACCCACATCACCCACAATCCATTGCAAACACAAAAAGATGGTTAAACTTTGCTACGCCAATCCTAAAGAGAACTGCACACACATTTCACAACTACCTAATCATCCATCACGCACCACACACCACACACCCCACCACTTCACACATAACACTCTGTACAACATACACACATCACACAACATCCATGTCCTCACAAAGGCACCCTGGTTCACCAATGAGGAGTTGAGGGTCATGGTTGAGGAAATAGTCAGGGTAGAGCCACAGCTGTCTGGAGCACAGGTCCAGCAGATATCCATTGCCAGGAAGATGGAGCTATGGCGGAGGATCATAAACAGGGTGAACACTGTGGGACTACATCCACGCACAAAGGACGGCATAAGGGAGAGGTGGAACGGCTGATGGAGGAAGATGCATTCCATTGCAGCAAGCCACCAGCTCACCATCCAGAGGACTTGCGGTGGACCCGCACCTCCTCCCCAACAGCTGACACCATGGGAGGAGCAAGTCTTGGCAATCCTGCTTCCTGAGGGACTCACTGGAGTAGCCGAAAGACTGGACACTGATGAGTCAACATTTACTACCTATCACCCCCTCATGCATGCATGCGATCCCAACCCCTCACCCTGACTCCCATCACCCCACTCCATCCCACACAGTGCACCACCTCAATTAACAAACCTTAATGTCAAGCCCTGCATGCACACCCACCAACCAATGCATGCACTGCAGGGAGAACTAACAATCCCACAATCCATCACCATACTCAACCAAAGTTGGGAGGACAACAGCAATTATATAGGGAAAGCTAGTAATGCTAAATATGTCACTGACATGTACCATAACACATCACTTACATCCCCACAGGTGCCCCAGCCAACGCCAGCGGCGAGGAGGTGCCACAGCTACCCAGTCCCCCACCAGAAGATGTACCCAGCGATGACAGCAACTCAGGAGCTCTGGATCTGGATGAACTCCCTGGCCCATCTGGGACCACTGGTCAGTCGGCTACGCAATCCCACAGCCAGTCTACCACAGGGCCCGGCCTCTGAATCTAACACTACAGCAGCCAGCCAATGCCCCCACACCTCTGTCCCCAGGACACAACAATCAGTAGTGTGACTACCTGTACAGGGACCCAAGTCCATACCACACAGGCACCATAATGAGGGTCCTGGTGTCAGTGGGAGTGGGCACTCAATTCAGGGAACAGAGGCACAAGAGGCCAGGGACACTCAGAGGACAGCTGTGCACCAGGGGGAGGACAGGCCCTGGGAACCGACTGCCCAGGAGGCATTTCCAAATATCCTGGAGGTTTACCAACAATCCCAGGACAGGATGGGTCAGGTGATCACCATCATGCAGGAGAACCTGCGGCTGCATGGGGTACACCACCAGGAGGTCATGCAGCAGTTGCAGGACATAAATGCCAACTCGGCCTCCATTGTACGGGTGCTGGGTAACATGGCCAAAATCATGCGGGAGGACAGAGCACACCAGCGGGCCACTTCCACTAGCTACTCCACCTAGCAGCCCTCCACATCTGCTGCAGCTAGTGGACAGGAGGCCCTTCTCACAGGACCGACAGGCCACCAGCATCCCTCCCTTTGCAGAAGGTGAACTACCCCACAAACATTCCCTGCAACCCAGACAGACACCAAAGACAGTTGCCAAGACCAAAACCATCGCCAGGAAAGGAGCCCCTCCAGAATGTCCCCCTCGTTTTCCACTATGTAACCTTGTCCACTTTGAATTGCCATTGCTCCCCTTCATATGGCCCCTTGGACACTGGACCTGTGCTACAAACAGACTGGCCCACTACACTGGACTACTCCCAACCATCACCCCACTCCATTGCACTTTGCATAGTTTACCAAATTTACAAATTAACACCCTTGGACACAACTTGAGTAATAGTACTTTATCTGAAGGAAATGTGCAATGTATTGTACTGTATTGAACTCCGTGTGTGCTAGGTGGCTGTACTCACTGTCGTCATCTTCGTCGGCATTGGTGCTCCAGGATGACCATGACGTGGTACAGCATCGGGAAGGCTTGCAGTTCAGGTTCCACTCAGGCCACTGACTCCTGTGAGTCCCTGGAGGTGAGTGTCTCCTTTTATGTGATGTGTTTCTGCCAAGCTTTTGGTGGCATTGCTACAGCCCCGGAAATCCTGGCAGTGTGCTATGTCATTATATGATGGGTGGATCCTTCTCTTCTACCTGCCTGGAGATTGCTACCGCTGTGTTCATACCGCATTGGCAGGTGGTGTGGTACATTGGTTGTCTACGGGAGAGATCACCGCCATGGTCATTATTTGGCGGTCACTACCACCGGCCTGGCAACGGTACCACTGCCATTGCTGGCATGGCGGTCACCTGACCGCCAAGGTCATAATGCAGGCCTATATCTTTTTGAAGTTGAACAATATAAGCTTTCTCTTCTTCACATTAGTTTTTCTTTTTGAGTTAGTCTTTTTCTTTCTTGATGTTTTCTTTATGCTTTTCTTTTATCATTTTATCTTATTTATGATAATATCTTCATATAGGCAATCCTTAAACCTACTTAGGGGGTTATTCTAACTTTGGAGGAGGTGTTAATCCGTCCCAAAAGTGACGGAAAAGTGACGGATTTACCACCAGCCGTATTACGAGTCCATTATATCCTATGGAACTCGTAATACGGCTGGTGGTATATCCGTCACTTTACCGTCACTTTTGGGACGGATTAACACTCCTCCAAAGTTAGAATAACCCCCTTAGTGTTCTTCTAAAATGTTACCCCTACTTTTCAGCTGCTCTCTCACACCTAGGTGTGCTTCTTAACTTCTTTTTCAATTAGTTTTATTAGTCTATTTATGTTATAAACAGTTCGATAACATCTCAGTGTTTTTATTTTCAGTATTTGTATTTCTTAGTCTTATAATTTAAAATCAGGTACTTTCAAGGTGGCTCTGACAATGCTTTTGCTCCAATCAAGTAACTCAGAAATTGGAATGTTCAAAATTTAGCTTAAATAATTTGTCCATTCAGGTGACAAATATCTTCAACAAAGTACTCTAGATCATTTTGATCTTCTGAGTGCTCTTTGTTCTTCTTCGATGTCATGTATACCACCTGACTCTGCTTCTTCTCTGATTGTCAGTGGTATTGATTGAGATTACCCACTCAGTCCTGATTTCTTACTACTATGTAAGCTTTTGCCAATTGTTTGTTGTGTGAATCATTTCTTGTGGTTATTCCAGATCTTGCTCCATCTCCAGGATCATCAAAACAATTTGCTTTTTCTGAAACAGTTCCAGAAGTTACTTCATCAATTTGTGTTACCAGTTTGTCTCCGGTGCCACTTTGTAAGATGTCTGGCAATTGGACCTCTTCACCTGTCTGAGGATCTTCACGCCTTTCTCCTACTTGCTGTTTCTAATCACAGTCTCTTCTCTCCTGATTTTCTTCTTATACAACAGGCGATAGAACATACACCAATCCTCTTTCTTCTGACTCATAGAACACTATTTCTTCGTAAGGATCTCTTGTTCTGAGAGTATGCAAATTATGCACCCAGTTTGGAATTCCAGTACATTTAACTGTTGTAGTTGTAATCAGAATCACCTGATAGGGGCCTTTCCAACATGGCTCTAGACAGGGAGTTTCTCATGTGCCTCTTGATTAAGACCCAGTTACCAGGACTAGCTCATGGCACTGCGCCTGGTTTGGCTATGTGGTGACAGCTTCAGCCTATCGAGAGACAGAATGTACCACATCGGCTAATCCCTTACAGTAATCGAGTACCATGCCATGCATTTGCTGGTATTGCAGTTTATCTCATTGCTCTGCCCATAATAATGCATTCTTGTAATAAACCAGTTTTTCCGTCAGATGTAATTTTTAGACTCATCAACACCAGAGGTAAAGTATCAGGCCATTTCAGGGAATTGGAGGCATAATTTTTGCCAATCTTGATTTAATTGTGCCATTTAGTTGCTACACTATAACAAAAGCTTCTGAACGATGACTGCAATGGAGCTTCCGTTCAACTTATAATGCTGCAGACAACATTTTTATAATTTTGCCATTAAATTGAATACCTCGATCTGATTCTAGAGCAGGGGTCTTCAAACTGGGGGGCCGGCCCCCCTAGGGGAGCCTCAAGTGACTCCCAGGGGGGCACAAGGCTCCAGCCAAAGATGCATTATGGTAATGACAGGGGTTTGTTTGAAGCTTAAAACCTGAGTAGCAGTAAACCTCTCTGTAATGGGCCATCACTAACATGGTTTGCCATTTATTTCCAAGCTCGGAGTATGTGTCAGAAAGGTAGGGGACTCCAAATACTCTTCAAAACCCCTACCCTCACTTCTAATAATCTCACTGTGGATACTTTTACATATCAGTACGCCCTGCCTGACCAGAATAGTTTGTTTAGCATCATGTATAATTTAAAAAAACAGAAACAGAACTAACTGTAATGCTAAAATAGGTGTATACATATTTAAACAATACCAATTGAATAGACTAATTGTGAATAATTCAGAAGGGGGCCCCAATTTTATTTTTCCACGGGGGGGCAACATTAAAAAGTTTGAAGACCACTGTTCTAGTGAGTTAGGACTAACTCCCTCAACAGTTACTTTGCTACAGTAAGATTATCATTTCATCTTGTTGAATAAGCTTCTGCCCATCTGAAAAAGATGCAGACAATTACCAAAACATATATCAACCTATTTCAAGTGGACATTTCTATGAAATCCATTTGCATTTGGTTGAAAGGACCTCCTGATGTCCCTATGTACCTACATTCATTTGTTGACATGTCACACATCGAGGACACAATTTTTCTGCTTTGGCTCTGAATCTAGAATTCAACCAGAATTTCTTGAAGGTATGAATCATGGCGTCTCTACGTATGTGAGTTTGGCTATGGAAATGGCTTGTCATTGGAGATAGCAGACTGTGCGGCAATGCTGTTCTCCCGTCCACTGAAACCCAAACATTAGGTCTTAATTATTTCCCTCAAAATGCCCTTTTCAATCATGCCATTTAGTAAGGGTGTTATTACTTCTTTCACTTCAAGTGTCATGTGATAAGGTGGTGTTCTGGGGAAAACTGCATCTGGTTTAGATTTATGTTGACTGGCTAAACTCCTTTATTTAGTCCAATATATTTTCCTGTGAAGTACCATACTTATGGATTCAACATCTCAATTAAGTTGTCTGTCTCTTGCTGAACAATGTTAAAGTCATGTCCTCATTGTGTGTCTAGAATTCCACTGCTTGTACAATAAAAGGTGCAATTTAACTTGCACAGTAATTCTCCCCTAGCAGGTTAACAGGACTGGAATCACACACCACAAACTGATGAGTTTCCATAAAGGATCCATTTTTACCGGTATTTCTTTTGAAATCGAATTAGTAATTTGGCCATTTGTAACTCCCACAACTTTGGGAGTGTCCTTCAGTTTTTGAAATGGTAAAGGTAGGCCTCCACCTTCTGACAAATATCAAGACGTTTTGGGGACTATGGTCCACCTGTGCCCTAGCTGGACAGATGAAGTAGGATTTCCTTTCCTCTTGAGCTGGCCATTTATGTTTCCATACTACTTCCATTATTTCTAGTCCTGATGAAACTGGCCTAAAATCTTCATGGCTTGGGTGACTTGGAGATGATGGCTAGGCAGATTGTTGCTACCGCTGATTTAAACAGAGTCTTTCTCTTTTTATAGATCGTATTAGAGCTGCCTAGGCCTCGCAACCTTTTCATGCCTATTGTTCTACTTGTAGTCACTGATGTTAATGATGTGTGTGGCCAGGGGTTAGGGATTATTTTTCAGCTCTTTTATTCTATGTAGCTTTTTCCTAACAACCTTTTTTTTTACAGATGGCAAAGTATACTATACGATAAACAGTTTAGCTCTATCATTTCAACTAGCCATTTGCCATTTGAGGGAGCTCGACTGATTAGAGGCCAAATAATATGTTACCTCTATCAGTACATTTACTCAAATATGTGCTACTCCCTAATACCCCTACCTCTGGGCTCTGGATGATCTCAGAATATCTCAGCAATTATTTCTCTCAGAAAAGGTTTGTTTTGTCCTGTCAAAAATCTCAATGATTTTATCTCCTTCTATTAGGTACTGTGGGGGTCATTCTAACCCTGGCGGTAAAAACCGCCAGGGCGAATGACCGCGGCAGCACCGCCAACAGGCTGGCGGTGCACCGCTGGGCATTCTGACCGCGGCGGTTCAGCCGTGGCCAGAAACGGAAAGTCGGCGGTGTCCCGCCGACTTTCCGCTGCCCTTGAGAATCCTCCATGGCGGCGGAGCGCGCTCCGCCGCCATGGGGATTCTGACACCCCCTACCACCATCCTGTTCCTGGCGGGTCTCCCGCCAGGAACAGGATGGCGGTAGGGGGTGCCGCGGGGCCCCCGTAAGAGGGCCCCAAAAGGAATTTCAGTGTCTGCGCGACGGGTGCTACTGCACCCGTCGCACTCCAGCAACTCCGCCGGCTCCATTCGGAGCCGGCTTCATCGTTGCTGGGTCTTTCCCGCTGTGCTGGCGGGCGGCCTTTTGGCGGTCGCCCGCCAGCACAGCGGGAAAGCCAGAATGGCCGCCGCGGTCTTGTGACCGCGGTGCGGTCATTTGGCGGTAAACGCATGGCGGGCAGCGACCGCCGCCCGCCGCGGTTAGAATCACCGCCTGTGTCTTTACAGGGAACCTGTCTCTCTGCAAGGTTACCTGCCTGCCTAAGGGCTTATGAGTTAGAGATAGAGACTTTCAAGGCCTTTTCCTAATTACTATACACAACTTAACTTCAGTTCAGTTTTTGGTTGGTCTCTGTCATTACCCTTGCCAGTGGGGTAAGGGTTTATATCAATAGAGCCAGCAGAGCCTTCTTTGGCATAAATCTAGTGCTTCCCCTGAGTCTCAACATACTGAATGGACCACAACTTTGAGAGGAATAGAGCACAGCCATCTTAAATCACTGCTCATGTTCCATCTACCTAATGGCCTCCATTGTAATGTGTGAACTTCAAGTTAACATGTCTTTCGAAGCTGTACTTTACAAAACTTGTCTACACTAATGTGTAATCCAACTTGAATGTGTCAATCTACCGGGGTCAATTTTAGTTTAAATTGGGTTGTAGACTCAATAGACTTTCTACCAATAAGGAGTATCCACAAGTGGATTTCTTTTACAGAGGAATGCCAAAACAGTACAGTGCTTATGACACTTAAGTGACACACATAGCATGAACTGAGCAGAATTACTGACCATTTCCAGACCAGTAGCCTCAGCATACACAGTATGAGAGGAAGTTCAAGATGCGGAGAATGGCAGGAGGTTGGAAGAAATATACAGAATAGTGTGGAAGGAAGCAAGCACTGCAAGGGGTACAAAGGTTGTGTTATTTTAACAAGACAGAACATTGTTCCTGAGTGTAGGGGACGTCAGTGTGGGGAGGAGGTGATGAACAAAAGAAGTTTCCTACTGAGATAGATTTTCAGCCTAGGTCCACACACAAATTAAGATGTTATATTCTTATCATTAAGCATTTTCTTAGAGACATTCTCTTCTTTCTTTTGATGTTAAACTAGTATATGTAATAGGCTTTTGAAATAGAAAGGGTGCATCTTTTCCACATTATCATTGATGTGTGATGGCAGTTTGAACAATCTGTTCCACATATTGAAACCTGTTGGACCTGTCCCTTCTTGCAAGATTATCCCCAAACTTTTTGACTTCTTCCTCCTATTTTCTCTGACCTGTTTTTGTTGGCTTTAGCACTCTGGGCACTTTACCACTGCTGACCAGTACTAAAGTGCATATGCTTGCTGTCTAAGTGATATTGATGATTTGTTGATCCATGAATAGCTATATGATTTACTAGTAAGTCCTTAGTATAGTGCACCATTTGAGCCAGGGTCAGTAAATCAAATGCTACTTGTGGGCCTGCAACACTGATTGTGACACCCACATGAGTAGCCCTGCAAATATGTCTCAAACCTGCCACTACAGTGTCTGTGTTGGCAGTTTTAAATTGCCATTTCGACCTGGAAAGTGCACCCACTTACCTGGCTCAAACCTTCCCCTTTACTACATGCAGGGCGTGGTGTATTTAAAATGTAAGACATGTACTGGTGTGTTTTACATGTGTTGATAGTGCAATACTGCTAAATTCAGTTTTCGCTATTGCAAGGACTATCTCTTCTATAGGGTAACACGAGGATTGCCCAGAAGTATCTTTCAAGTGTAATTTCCCATTGAGAACAGCTAGAGATTTGGAGTTTGAGGTCTCTCTTGGTTTTTAAATTGTAAGTTTGAAAATGCCCCTTTTAGAAAGCTGGATTTTCTTGCTTAATCATTCTGTGTCTCTGCTTGCCTGTGGAATACATGTCTGGGTCAGGATGACAGTTGGGCGTTTTGTGAATTCACTCTAGACAGTCACACAAAGGGAGCTATGGTGTACCCTGCATATCCTTATGGGTCTTCCTGAGCTAGAATGGTGGGAGTAATTGACACTTGCTCCTGTATAGGGTTATGCCTGTCCTTACACAAAGTGGTCTCCAATCCCCTGGAGTTTGTCTGGCATCAGGGCAGGAAAGTCAGAGTCCTATGCACTACAAAGACAGTTTTTTTTAAGTTTGCCCCCTTCAAAGACAGAAATGGGTATAAGTACTGGACCTCTGACCCCACAAAGTCAGAATTCTGGACTGAGAACATTCTACCAGGAAGAAGAGCTGGATACTGTAGGAGGGACTGTCTATCTGCCTGCTGCCTTGCTATGCTGGGCTGCTGCTTGCAGCTTCTGTCCTTGGGGTGAAAGCACTGGACTTTGCTTTTTGCATCCTAATTTTAAAGGTTCTCCAAGGGCTTGGACTGAGATTGCCTCAGGGACATTAAAGACTTCACCTACCATTACCTGGGCTCTCTTGCTGAGAGTCCTGACTTGTCAAGTGGTGCCAAATCCAGTTCCTGGGCCCGTGGGGGTGAGTTCAGGTCTAACCAAGAAGATACAAGCACATCGTCTCCAGAGCAACTTCAGAGCCAGTGTCGCTCTCCAACTCTTTACTGCTGCCTGCATCACAGCTGTTGTGCCTGCTGAGTGCTACGACCACAACCGATGCTGCAGGCCATATACTGCTGCAGTGCCTCTGAAGTCCTGCCAGGGTGAGTTCCAAGTGACTTGTCGCAGACATCTGTGACACCCGATTCCACCGCAACACCTGTTGACCCATGGTGTGATTGTAACACTGCGTAGTCGCTGCCTCACCTTTTGACCTGCTAGTTTCATTGACCTTGCTTTGTCATTGGGAACTAACGCCTCGCCACTGACACCTCATCACTTCCGCTGCAACTGTAAGGAACCAATGCCTCACCTTCCCTGCCTAGCAGTAAGGAACGGATGCCTTACCTACCCAGTAGCAGTAAGGAACAAACACCACAGTGGCTCTAGCGACGCCGCAATCCCCGACTGGTACAACATCTTTTTTTCCTTGTTTTTCATGGTACTGTACATTGAGTCCGTATGACTTCACAACTGGCCTGCATTCTCTCGCGAGTGGCATGGTACTGTTGTGAATGACTACATCAAGATGTCGTGATAGCCCCTAAGCTCTATAGTAAGATTTGATCTTTGAAAATGTGTATCTTTACTGTGTATTTTGGATTTTTGTCATTTTGGTCTTGTTTTACCGTTTTAAATATTGGCCATTTTTCTACACTGGTGTGGAGTAGTTTTGTAGTATTTTCACTGTGTTACTGTGTCTTTGTACAAATACCTTACACATTGCCTCTGAGATAAGTCTGACTACTCATGCCAAGCATGAGTTGTCTTAGCTGTGTGACTTCCTTATGCTGACTAGAGTGAGGGTCCCTACTTGGACAGGGTGCAAACCTCTGCCAACTAGAGACCCCATTTCTAACAAAGCTGCATATGTTTGAAAACTGTAGGATGAAGATATCTAGATTTTTTTTAATTTAATGTGTGGTTATTTGGTGGAGTTTTCAACTGAAATGTAGTTGAGAATGCAGCTCAACACAATTCTTTGTATATAGTGTACCTTTCTCACTCTCCTAAGTAATACGAAATAAAGAAAGAATAGCCCCCTCTGTTCCATTTCCTAGTTCAACAAAATCTTTCTTTAGGAGTTGAGTATATTTTTAGATGTAGTGTTAATGCTTTATTTGTCTATGCACATATTCTCCAGATTGCTGATGAGTTCCCATTTACTCAGAAGAGAGTATGAAAATCCTTGGAATCCCCTATCATTTTCATACAAATTAGTCAGTATTTAATTTAGCCATGCAGCACCAATGCTGCTGTAGTCACTGAGTAACTGCTCTGTAATACTGTGGTACAGTAGACACTAAGGCACTCATTATGACATTGGGTGGTAAATCCCACTTACCGCCATGCTGACTGCCACCAACATACCGCCACCACAGCGGATATCAGTTCACCATATTATGACACACACACCAATCTGTCGCTATACAGCCACACACACAATCCGCCACACCAAAGGTCAGTGCTAAACTGGTGGTATCCAAACCCACACCGTTACGCCAACAGAACTACGCCCATCACATTATGACCCACGAATCACCATGGCAGACATACAATGGCGGTAAACCATTGGAGGGAAATACCGCCGCACTCAAAATACGCACACTCAAACAAAACTACACCACATTCGACAATTCAAACAACACACACCTGACACATACACACACCACACACACACACCCACACCACTATAAAACACACACCCACATTACCCACAACCCTTTACCACTAGAAACCATTACCAACAGACTGACATCATGACTACAGATAAGACTAGACCATACACCACCATCACCTATACACCACCCATGTACCTCACAACACACACCCCAACACATCACCCTATGCACCCTCACCTACACAACTCACACAACACCCATGGCACTACAAAGATACCACAGATTCTCAGAGGAGGAGCTAAGGGTCATGGTGGAGGAAATCATCCAGGTAGAGCCACAGCTATTTGGAGCTCAGGTGCAGCAAATATCCATTGCTAGGAAGGTGGAGCTATGGTGGAGGATCGTGGACAGGGTCAATGCCGTGGGACAGTACCCCAGAACAAGGGATGACATTGGGAGGAGGTGGAACAACCCACGGGCTAAGGTACATTCCACTGCAGCAAGACACCAACTCGCTGTACAGAGGACTGGCAGTGGCCCCCCACCTCTTCCCCCACCATTAACAACATGGGAGGAGCAAGTCTTGGCAATCATGCATCCTGAGGGCCTGGCAGGAGTAGCAGGAGGACTGGACTCTGGTAAGTCCACTCTATACTACTACTACCCCCATACCTGAAAGCCATCACACACCCTCACCCTCACTCCCATCACTCCATCACCTCACACACCCCCACCATCAAATTCTACTCATCCCTGTGCCAAACCCTGCATGCCATGCCAATGCATGGACACCACTCACAGCCCTGCATGGGCACATATCACTAAAGCATGCACACTAGAGAGAATCAGCTAGCCCACCACATACCAACACACACAAGTGAAAGATGCCAGGGCAAAAACAACCATAGAGGGCAACCCATCCATGCACAATATGTCACACACAAAAACAATAACACTGCATTTACTTCCTCACAGGTATCCCAGCTAATGTCACCGGAGAAGAGGTACCAGCAGCATCCAGCCCCCCCCACAGAAGAGGCTCACAGTGATGACAGTGACTCTGGTCACCTGGTCACCTGGACCTGGATCTCCAACCAGAAGCATCAGGGACCGCCAGACACTCGGTTACCCAGCCACAGTCACACACCACCACAGAGCCTCACCCTTCAGGAAACACCACCACAGCACCCACCCAGCTTGCCCATACCTCTGTCCCCAGGACACATCAATCAGCAGTGTGTCCACCTCTACAGGGACCCCAGGACACACCACAAACCCAAAACAATCAGGGACCTGGGGTCAGTGGCAGTGGGCACACGGTTCAGGGGACAGAGGCACAGGACAAAAGGAATGCTGGGAAGACTGCTGTGTGCCAGGGGGAGGACAAGCCCAGGGAACCGACTCACCAGGAGGCACTCACTGAGATCCTGGGAGCATAGAAACATTCCCAGGATACGCTGGGCCAGATCCTGGCCAATGTGCAGGAGAACAAGAGGCTGAAGGAGGGACAGCACCAGGGGATCAGGGAGGACTTGAAGGCTATTAACACCACCGTGGTCACCACTGCAGGGGTGCTGGCAGACATGGCCAACATTATGAGAGAGGCAATGTCACGCCAGCGGGCCCCTACCACTAGCGAGACTACTGAACAGCCCTCCACCTCTGCTCCCGCTAGAGGACAGGAGGCCCTTCCACAGGACCAAAAGGCAACCAGCACCCCTCACCCTGAAGAACATTCCCTGTGATCCAGGCAGAAGCCAGAGACTATTGCCAAGATCCCCGCCACGAAATAAGACTCTCCTGATTGTCACCCTTGTGTCCCTCTCTGTCACCCTGTCCACCTTGACCCGCCATTGCTCCCCTTCCTATGCCCCCTAGAACAATGCACCTGTCCTGCAAATAGACTGGAACTATACCCTGGACTTTCCTCCATCATCACTCCCAGCCCATTGCACTACCCCCTTTTCTTATTAGCACTGCAATAAACACAATTTGAAAGTATGTCAAATGATTGAAGTATGTATTCGGTTAACAAGGTATAAACATTGCAATTCAACTGTACAGTAATGTTAACATAGGATAGATCTGTAGTTGGCTGCAGTGACAACACCAGGAGCGATAGTGGGGCACCAACATCTGCAAAAAGAGTTGCCAAAGAGTACAGTGAGTGGCCATAAAAGTAGGAAATCACAGCCTACCAGTGACAATGTGAAACAAAAAACTGACAATGAAATGTGTAGTAACACCGTCTTACCTGTGTCATTGTAAGTATTGTCGAATCACTGCAGATCTGTTGTCCTGATCCTCATCCTCTGCCTCCTCATCTTCACTGTCCACCTGGTCCACTGCTGCCACATGGCCATCTCCAACCTCCTCCTCCTGAACAAAAGGCACATGACGTCTCAAGACAAGGGTATGCAACATGCAGCATGCTACGATTATCTGGCAGACCTTCTTGGGTGAGTAGCACAGGGATCCACCAGTCAGATGGAGTCACCGGAACCTGGCCTTCAGGAGGCCAAAGGTATATTCAATTATCCTTCTGGTTCGCCCATGTGCCTCATTGTAACGTTCCTCAGTCCTGGGATTCCTCACAGGGGTCAGTAGCCATGATAGGTTGGGGTAACCTGATTCACCTGCAAATATCGAGGGATAACTGTTAGCCACACACTATCCCTTATGGCCCACACCATAGCCATACCACAACATCCACTGGGTGGGAATCAGGGCTCATCTATTAACCACACAGTGTGCCTCTGTAGTTGGCCCGTCACATTTGGGATGCTGCTATTCCTCAGGATCAATGCATCATGCACAGACCCAGGATAAATCGCATTGACATGGGAGATGTACTGGTCCGCCAAGCACACCATCTGCACATTCATCAAGTGAAATGTTTTTTGATTTCTGGAGACCTGTTCATTTCTCCGGGGGAGACAAATGCAATATGTGTTCTATCAATCACCCAAATTATGTTGGGGATATGTCCCATTGCATGAAAGTCAGCCTTCACCGTGGGCAAATCCTCCACTTGGGGGAAAACAATGTAGCTGCACAAGTGTTTAGTCAGGGAAGCCAACACTCTTGTCAGCACTATTGAGAACACTGGCTGTGACATTCCTACTGCCAAGCTCACTGTCACTTGGAAAGAACCAGTTGCCAGGAAATGGAGCGCAGACAGCACTTGCACAAGTGGGCGGAATCCCAGTGAGGTCACGGATAGCAGATATCAGGTCAGGCTCCAATTGGGCACACAGCTCCGTGATAGTAGCCCTGCCAAGTCTGTAGGTGAGTATAATATGCCTGTCCTCTATTGTTGCCAAGTCTACCAGGGGTCTGTACACGGGGGATGTCTCCATCTCCTATTCATCCACAGTGGTTGCAATCTATGGCGCAAAAGGGTGAGGAGCTGGTCACAAAATGTACATAGTAGCCACTACAGTTTAATGCATGATATGCATTGTCAATGTATTACTGGCATATATCCTGTATGTACAATTGTGATCTGTGACGCAGTTATGTTCCATGCACTGCCCCCCCCCCCCCCAAAATGGCGTTCACCTATCCTGTATGGAGTGACAGGTGGAAGTGAGGTAATTCCGCTGACGTTGTGAGTCGTTGCGGGAGGTGGTCGGGAACCGCTGTGCATCTTCTCTTTGGTTATAATTGGGCTTCATGGGGTACAGTGGCCAATGGTGATGTACGCCGGTGGTGACAGTATACACCGCCGCGGACATCGCCACCATTTTCTATCTGTTCACTCAGTTGCTACCTGACCTTCGACATGAGGGGACCTACACTGCATGTGCTGCTGTGACCTGTGTCTGGAACCTACCATGGCCTGTGTGACTGGGGAAAGGCCCCCTGCCTTCACCTCAGCACAGTTTGAGAGACTAGTGGACCAACAGGTGAACACACTGTGAGCACGATGCAAGGGGCATGAATGAATGGAGTGCCTTGTGTGAAGGCCTCGTGTAGGGGGGGGTTGGTGGATGGGTCATGGGCAGCATGCAGCACGTATGCTAGGCCATGTCTGTGAGAAAGGGGATGGGAAGGGCTAGATGGGCCATAAGTGTAACAGGCAGGACGGTCTAACTAATAACTTTCCCTGTCTGTATTTTCTCTGCAGGTCAGCGCCCATCAAAAGAAGGGCATATGGTGTGCCATTGCCAAGGACGTGTGGACTTGGGGGTCTACAGCAGGCAGAACTCCCACTGTCGCAAAAGGTGGGAGTACCTGAGATGCTGGGCATGGAAGATGGTGGAGGCCCAGCTGGGGATGGCCTCCCAATGAGGAAGGGGTGCCCATCGAACCCTGACCCCCTTGATGGCCCACATACTGGCGGTGGCCTATCCGTAGCTGAATGGGCGTTTGAGGGCATCACAGCATCCACAAGGGGGTGAGTACAGTGCCCATCAATAAAACTTACGCATGGTAGGGTGGTATCCGGGTGGGGGATGTGTGTCTGTGGGTGCCCCTAGGCCAGGCCTGACATCACAGAGTTGGTCCCATGTTGGCCAGGGCTCTGATGGGTAAATCCTCCAAACTAGCTAGTAGGCATCCACTACTTGGCAGGGCTGTTTGGGTCCTAGGTATGCTGCATTTGGCGATATGTGTCCCTCCCTATGCCCTGTTGACTAACATTGTTGCTGGTAGTGCATTGCATATTGCGCAGGGCTGTTCCCTGTGTGTGAGGATGGTATGTACGCCAACGGTGGTGTTGGTGCAGCCATTGACCAAGTATATCCTTTGTCTTCCCCCCCTTTTTGTTTTGTCACCCTATCCTTATGTACATTAGCATCATCTAGTACCAGTAGCAGATGGAGCTGCATCCCACCAGACCCAGGAGGCAAATTCCACCAATGGTGAGGGCACCAGTGGGACGGAGGGCGAGGGGAACACCACAGTGGAGACTGGAGGGGACAGTGCGGACACGGATACCTCCTCCAATGGAAGCTCCCTGGTGGTGGCAGACACCTCTTTGACCACCCAAGCTACAGGTACAGCCGCCATCTCCGTGCCAGCACCGCCCTTCCAGCAGCCCCTCAGCAAGTTGCCCATGCCCGCTCACCCAGGAGGGTTGGCATCTCCTTCACCCCAGGCACCTCAGGCCCTGCCCCAGTGAGCCCTGCTGCCCGAGTGAGGAGGCTATTGACCTCCTGAGATCCATCTCTGTTGGAAACTGAACCACTGTGAATACCATCCAGGGGCTGGCAGCCCAAATGCAATAGACAAATGCATTTCTGGAGGCGGCAATCACACTGGCTTGGGGGTCCAGCAGAGATCAATCCAGGCTCTGGCCTCCTCTCTGATGGCAGCCATTGTCCCTGTTTCCACCCTCCCCCTCCAGCTTCCTCTGTCCAATCCCATTCCCCTCAACCCCAACCTATCCCAAGCACACAGTCAGACCAGCATGCACACAAGACAACACACAAGAGTAGTTCAGGCAAACACAAGCACCACACTTCAGCCCACAGGTACTCACACAAACACCATCCAGATGCAGACATGCCAACATCCACTACCTCCACTGTGACCCCCTCCTCTTCATCCTCCACCTTCCTCCTAGTTGCGCCTACACTCACACCTGCATGCACAACATCCTCATCCACTACCTCCATCACCAGCACACCTATCAGAACACACACCTCACTGGCAGTCACCACCCCAACATCTATGCATACGTCCCCTGTGTCCTGTCCCACTGTGTCTGTGCCCCACTCCCAAAGTACACAAACGCAAGCACTCGGACACCCAACAGCCATCCACCTCACAACAGCATCCAGCCCATGCACCTGCATCCAAACACAGCAGACAGACACCACCTACAACCACTCCCTCTTCCTCCACTCCCAGACCTTCTCCCTCTTCCCCCCCAATGTCCCTACGCAGCTTTTCCTCTCAACCATTGAACTCTTCCCTATCCCTTCCACCCCATCTTTCATGTCTTGCCAGGGTGTGTAAAACCCAGGCAAACACCTCAGCCACCCAGTCCACAGGCCCAGTAGTGTCCACAGCAACTTGTGGTGGTAAAGTATCCAGGCCACCAGCCGGCCACACAGAAAGGGTGCCTGCCCCAAATGCTGCCAGAAAGGGCAAGAAACCCTCCCCAGCTGCTGCCATGAAGGTCAAGGTGCCACCCCCAGCTGCTGTCAGGAAGGTCAAGGTGCCACCCCCAGTTACTGCCAGGAAGGGCAAGGAGCAATCCCCAGCTGCTGTCAGGAAGGGCAAGGAGGAATCTCCAGCTGCTGTCAGGAAAGGCAAGGGGCCTGCACCAGCAGGCAGAAAGGACAAGAGGCCTGGCGCTGAGACTCAGTCGGAGCCCTCGCTGCCAACCATGGTGGTGCAGCCAACGGACGCTGCAGGGGATGGGCTGGAGCCTCCCCCAACCACCATCAGCAGCAGCAGCGCCACCAACACCAGCAGTGGGCAGCCGTCCGAGGCTGCAGGGGATGGGCTGGAGCTTCCCCCCACCACCAGAAGCCGCACTGCAACCACCAGCAGTGGACAGCCGTCCGAGGTTGCAGGGGATAGGCTGGAGCTTCCCCCCACCACCATCAGCAGCACCGCCACCACCAGCAGTGGGCAGCTGTCCGAGGCTGCAGAGGATGGGCTGTAGCTTCCCCCACCACCATCAGCAGCAGCACCAGCACCACTGACCAGCCATCACCACCGACGGACAGTCTATAGTCCTGCCTCCATGGGCTGTTGTGCGGCCTGCCCTCTGCAAATCCAGTGGGTATGACACCCAGCTGAGAAACTGTGACCTTGCACTCCCCAGGATCGAGAGCACAGGGCACGATGCCCCCTCCAGATCCAGTGGGTATGGCACCCACTCCCCCCATCCTCAGCAGGATCCAAAGCACAGGGCATGATTCCCCCTCCAGAACCAGTGGGTATGGCACCCAGGCACCCCATCCTCAGCAGGATCCAAAGCACAGGGCACAATACCTCCTCCAGAGCCAGTGGGTAAGCCTCCCACCAACCCCAGCCTCCCCACGATCAGTAGCACAGGTCACGATGCCCCCTTCAGAATCAGTGAATATAGCACCCACTCACCCCATCCTTAGCAGGATCCAATGCACAGGGCACGATGCCCCCTCCAGAGCATGTGGGCAAGTCACCCACTTGAGAGACTGTGGCCTTGCACTCCCCAGGACAAAGCAGTGGGCAAGTCACCCACTTGAGAGACTGTGGCCTTGCACTCCCCAGGACAAAGAGCACAGGCCATGTTGCCCCCTCCAGGACCAGTGGTGTTGTTCCATCTGCAAGCTGAGGTGCACCCCTGTTCCCCCTCCCCCTGAGATGCCGGCCTATTTTTAAACTGATGCCTCTGCAGTGTTATCTCTGTGTTGTTGCAGGAGTCAAGTGGGCCTTGGACTTTGTAATGTGGCTGTGTGGCCCACATAGATTGAAGACTGGGCAGTGTCCATTGTTTTTACATATGTATATACTTTTAGATTGAATTTCTGTATTTCTACTTCATTTATATCATTAAACTCACTTTCATGTATTCCTGTGGTCCTTGCATTATTCCTGAGGGGTACGGGGTAAATCTATTATGTTACTGCATCTGCTTGTGTGTATGGTATTGGGGGTGTGGGTGTCACGTGTGTGTCACTCTCTTTTTCCTCCTCCCCTCCCCTGTTTGCTAGGTGGCTGTACTCACTGTGGTCGTCTTCGCCGTCGTTGGTGTTTGTGGTGGAGCAGGACATAGAAAATAATTGGAAAAATCTGAAGTTCAGGCTCCATGGTGGCTTGTTTCTTCCCTGAGTTTCCAATGGTGAGTCGTTTACCTTCTGTGCAGTGTTTCTGCCACACTTTTGATGTTGTTGGCACCTCCCAGGAAAAGGTGGCGGATTGGCCTGTCATAATACAGTGGGCTCAATATTATCTTCCACCTGGCTGTTGGCAGCTACCACCGTGGTGCCTGTAAATTCCGTCCTGGCGATCGGTGTGGTAAAGTGGCTGTCTGTCTGAGCTCTTTCCGCCATGTTCATAATTTGGCAGTATTTATCGCTAGCCTGTTGGCGGTATTACCGCCACTTTATCACTGACCACCAGGGTTGTAATGGAGCCTAAGTTCCTTCTGACCTTCATTGACGACTGGCGAGCTTAAATTGGAGGCTCCGACATCGCTTTAAGGATGTTGATCATCCCCAATATTTTGAAATGCTCACCCTTTTAAAAGAACGAGTTTCTGGTAGCAGGAGGAATTGTCTTCTGGCCTTGATTTTCAATCGAAAATCACTGTGTGTACACACTTTATAGAAAGGGCCACTAAAATGTTGTGACTTTTCAGTTGAGGTGTGCATACTGCCTACCACAGCCTCAAAAGGTTTAGTTTCCCTCCAGTTTAATTTCTCAAACTATGAACTGATAGAATCCCCATCTTATCACTTTCACTAGAGGAGGAAGACTGGTTTAAAGGGCCCCTTCAAACATTGCTGACTAGTGTTTTAAAATAAATGTCTGTTAGTCTTTTAAACTAAAAAATGTTTTGGTGGTGTGCAGGAGAATGTGCCTGTTAGACCTGACATCCTTGGTGCAGTTTCCTACTCTAGCTTTCAGCCTTCAATCCTTCAGCCTTTCCTGACTTAACTTTTGCTCTGCTGGTTTTAGGACTCTGCACACTTTACCACTGCAAACCAGTGCTGAACCTGGTAACATTGGCACTTTATTTACTTGCAAGTCCCTAGGAAAGTGGTACTACATGTGCTTTGCACATTTAGGGCCATATTTATACTTTTTGACGCAAAACTGCGCTAATGCAGTTTTGGGTCAAAAAAATTAGCGCCGGCTAACGCCATTCTGAAGCGCCATGCGGGCGCCGTATTTATTCAATGACGTTAGCCGGCGTTAGCCGCCGGCCCTGCCTGGTGTGCGTGAAAAAAAACGACGTACACCAGGCAGCGCCGGCGTAGGAGGATATGGAGCTTGGGCGCCAAGAAATGGGGCAAGTCAGGCTGAGGCAAAATAATCGCCTCAACCCGATTTGCGCCATTTTTTCCGACTCCCAACCCCCATAGAAATGACTTAGCAAAGACAGGAGTCATGCCCCCTTGCCCAATGGCCATGCCCAGGGGACTTCTGTCCCCTGGGCATGGTCATTGGGCATAGTGGCATGTAGGGGGGCACAAATCAGGCCCCCCTATGCCACAAAAAAATAAATAAAAAAACACTTACCTGAACTTACCTTAATGTCCCTGGGATGGGTCCCTCCATCCTTAGGCGTACTCCTGGGGTGGGCAAGGGTGACAGGGGAGGGCACCTCTGGGCTCCTTCCGAGCCCACAGGTCCCTTAACGCCTGCCCTGACCAGGCGCTAAAAAACAGCGCAAAAGCAGCTGGACGTCATTTTTTTTGACCCGCCCACTCCCGGGCGTGAATTTTGCGCAGGAGTGTAAATACGGCGCACATGCCTCGGAGTCAATTTTTTAGACGGGAACGCCTACCTTGTATATCATTAACGCGCCTAACGCCAAAGTATAAATATGGAGTTAGTTTTGCGTCGGAATTGCGTCAAAAAAAACGACGCAATTCCGGCGCAAACAGAGTATAAATATGCCCCTTAGTCTACTTTCAAGTTCCTAGTATAGGGTATTACATGTCCCAAGGGCCTGTAAATTAAGTGGTACTACTCGGCCTGCTGCACTGATTGTGCCACCCACTTAAATATCCTTTTTACCATGTCTAAGGCCTGTCATTGCAGCCTCTGTGTGCAGTTTTCAACTTCCATTTCATCCGGGCCCGAAAATCCTTTTCTCTGGCCTAAGTACTCAATTTTAATACATATAAGTCCCACCTAGTTTAGGCCCTAGATAGCCCATACGGTGTGGTGTAGTGTATTTAAAAGGTTGGGCATGTAGTTTTAGATTTTACATATCCAGTCAGTGAAAAACTCTTAAATTTGTTTTACACTACTGCAAGTCCTGCCTCTCCCATAGGACAACATTGGGTTAACTTATTACATTTAATAAGCAATAACATTCAATTGGTAACTGGTAGGAATGTTGAGTTGCATGTCTAAAGAATTTAAATGTAAAACCTTCTTCAAAATGGCAAAGTCTGATTTTAAGTCACAATTCTGAAAATGCAGTTTTTAGAAAGTTAGCATTGTCTTGGCAAAACCATTTGGTGTCACCAGCCTTTTTTCTGAGTCACATGACTAGGTATAGCTGCCAGTTGGTCTATGTTTTGAGCCCAGACAGTGAGACAAAGGAGCATATATTTTTGGCAGGATGGGCCATCACTGACTTTGATGAGGTTAAGGAGCTGTCACCTACCATACTTGCAAATAACAAATAACATGCTCACAAAGGGGTTGACACTAGTTTATTTTAACTCTAGGCAAGCTGTGGCCAGGTGGGGTGGAAACGTCCAGACCCTTCTCTTACTTAAATGTGGGCACGAAGTATAAACATTGGACCCTTGGATCCAAGTCTTTAGTAGACATCTAGACCTGTGGCAGACTCAAAAGGTCTGCTATTCTGCTCTACTTGAAGGACTTCTACTCTGTTGCCTTGATGCTCTGCTGCCTGAGTAAAGGACTGTACCTGCATCTTGAACTCAGGGCCACCAGAGTGACACCAAGGATTAGTGACTGGCCTCTAAAGTAGAACATCAGGGACAGAAAAGGCCCTTACCACTTTAAATCCAGCAGCTGGACCGTGTCAGCTGTGAATCTTCTCCCCAGGTGGTACCACTCCAGTACTGCACCCTTAGAAGTAAGCCTGAAGGTGCTCTACCAGCCCAACAGTGGTTCTGTGAGCAGGACCAATGCAGCCACACATTTCTTCACACCCACTTCAGAACTGCTGCAGCGCAAAGCATTCCGGACTCCGAACCTCATGTTACAGTTTGCGGTCTCCTCAGAACCGCTACTGCATGACACATCTTCGACGCAGGCCTTCACATTGCTAGCCCCTCATCTATGGTATCCTCGATGATGACACGGGACTCCACATTGCAGTTCCTCAGCTTCTTCAGAAGCACTGGTCCAAGATGCATTTTTGACACCAGACTTTGCATCGCAATCCTCTCTTTGATGGCATCTTCAGTGACAATGCAGGACACTGCATTGCAGTCTCCCAGCTCCTTGAAACCACAGCTGCGTGACACAACCTCAACCCAGGATCTCTCAATGCTCCCCAAATCAGGATTGCAGGTGCTTTGTTGAACGCCTCTAACTGGGTCCCTGTATTCGGCCCGCACTCCATCACAATCGGTCTGTGTTTATGACTTTGGGCCAGATTTTGAGTTTGGCGGATAGGGTTACTCCGTCACAAACATGACGGATATCTGGTTTGCCATATTACGATGCCATTATATCTTATGGAGATCGTAATATGGCAGACATGATATCTGTCACGTTTGTGACAGAGAAACCCATCTGTCAAACTCTAAATTAGGCTAATTGTCCCAGTCCAGCAGAACCAAATAACCACAGTTGGCGCTTTGTGCTTCCAGGCACTATTTTTTCTCAAAACTTTTAAATTGCATAATTTCAGTACTAATTATGGGATTTTTGCCATTTTTATCTCAAATAATATATTAATGGATGGATGTATGTAACTCTGGATTTGCGATTTCCGAATTGGGAATCTTTGCAATTTGCAATTAGGGAATCACAAACAGTGATGTACTAATGTGTCTTAGGCACACTTAGTGATTCCTAATAGGTCACAAATGGACCACCTCATCGATATTCTGAATCTGTGAACTGTTCAGAATGGCCATATATTACAGGGATGATGGCCTGCGAGGGTCAGCAGACCACCATGTCTATGAATGCTTTTTAAATAGAGCTTTTTTTTTTTAAATGCAACCCTAAAAGAAAACAGGATGCCTTTCAAAAAGAAAACTGAAAAGGCTTCTTTTTGTTTTTTAAGAGCAGGGAATAGTGTGTGGGACCACTGCCTGCTCTTGAAAAATGTTTTCACCCATATTTACAACACCAAAGGCGGTCCCTTGGGGACCTCTTCCAATTAGCAATTGGATTACCATACACAGAATCGGGCAGTTTGTGACTTCAAAAAAGCTGCATACATCTGCCACTAAATCATACTCTATTTGTTTATAAATTGGTGTGGGATTCGTCTTGTTTTGTGTTTTCACTTTATTACTGTTTGAAGTGCTGCATAAATAAGTTACACCTTGACTCTAAGAGGGTCATTCTGACCCTGGCGGGCGGGAACCGCCAAATGGCCGCTCCGCGGTCAGAAGACAGTGGAGGCCATTTCGACTTTCCCGCTGGGCCGGCGGGCGACCGCCAAAAGAGCGCCCGCCGGCCCAGCGGGAAAGGCCCTGCAACATTGAAGCCGGCTCCGAATGGAGCCGGCGGTGTTGCAGGGGTTCGACGGGTGCAGTTGCACCCATCGCGATTTTCACTGTCTGCAATGCAGACAGTGAAAATCTCTCTGGGGCCCTGTTAGGGGGCCCCTGCACAGCCCATGCCAGTGGCATGGGCAGTGCAGGGGCCCCCAGGGGCCCCACGACACCCGTTTCCGCCATCCTGTTCCTGGTAAAAACCGCACAGGATGGCGGGAAGGGGGTCGGAATCCCCATGGCGGCGTGGAGGATTCTCCCAGCCGGGGGAAATCCGGCGGAAAACCGCCGGACCCGGCTGGGCGACCGCGGCTGTTGCAAAGGAAGCACCGCCAGCCTGTTGGCGGTGCTTCCGTGGTCGTCGACCGCCAGGGTCAGAATGACCCCCTAAGTTATGCCCAATTGCTTTTCTGCCAAGCTACCAGAGGTTTCAGCACAGGTTAATTTAGGGTTTGCTTGTGTCCCACCTTGACCAAGATTGTGGTTGCTGCTAGAGTAGAGTTTCACCCCCTCAACCAGTGACTCAATTCCCAACAGTGCCTATCTCTCAGTGACCTGGCCCCTGCAGAGACATAGTAGACAAGGATACGCAAATAATTCTTTAGGATATATTTTATTTACTCTTTAACAGACAGGACGTTCCCTAAAACTTTCACGACTTCATTTTGTAAACTAAGTCATTTCTTTTAACTACGTCTGGTATACATTTATTTCTTTATCTTTTACAGGGCAGGGCTGGGGAAAAAATCCACAGTGGTAAAAACACTCAAATGAACCTCAGGCTGCTACTAAAATGATGCAGGTAACGCATGGGTCGGTCATAAAAGTCCATCCCTTTCCGAAAGCAGCCGCCTAGCGTTCAGTACTCTAGGAACATGCTAGAGTAGTAGAATGACCACTCCAACTATGGTATGTTTGAACTCGTCATTGTGTTAAGTTGTATGTGCACAGCCTTGAACTGTGTGATTGAATGCAGACAAAATAGGGCAAATAACTCAGCAATATCATAACAAGCAGAAAAGCGGATATTGGGGTGTTAGAAAAGGCGAGCAAGATTTTGAAAAATGCCCAGCAAACAGTAGTTAAATAGCTTTATCCAGTGCACACTGCTACCCAATCACGGACACAGAGCTGAACAACACAGCATGCCCTAGCCTCTCTTAAAAGGAACGGCGCGCTGCCCTCCTCGCACGTCTGATGAAACAGGCAATAAAAAGCTGCAAATGTTCCCAATTATGATTCCTATTTGACGCTTCCTCCAGAAGTAATTCTTGTCATGGGAAAACGTTATTAATAAGTGCATTATAATTGATCCTGTGGGTGCTCTTGTTTATTGAAGTATAGTGAAAATATGAAAGTCTGGAAATTGGTTAAAACACATATTATGTCATGAGGCAGCATCCCGGATAATAAATGCGAAATGGCAGTTCGCGGGCTTTAATAAGGTATATCAAGCGCAATAACCTGGAAGCGTTGTCGTTTTATTAAAAAGTGCAAGAGAGATGTAAGCTGCTGGTTTCTAGCAATTGATACTAAATCAGTTTACATTTCATCACGATTTCATTTACAGGATAAATGCACTTGTTAATGGAGATGTCCCACCCCCACAGTTTTAAGAAATGCTAGAATGGTTGACGTCACCATTGCTTGACTCTTGCTCAGAGGCTGCAATGAGATCGACCTGTCATGATATTTATTTGATCGAGAGGTTATCACTAATAAGCCGGCTGATAATAACATTAAAAAAAAAAAAAAACAATACCCATTTCTCAGTTGTGCAATATAAAATATATACCACACTGTTATCTGTAAATAATGGAGTAAAATTTAACATCATATTGCAGCGATAAATAGTGATCTCTTAGCAACTAAATGATACAGAAAGATAGAGACAAGATGAGTATGCGACTAAAAAGAAGTTTATTTACTTAGGGGTAGATTTATCAAGTTTTACTGCGCTCTTGCGCCATGCAAGATAACGTGACCCTGTGTGCTATGGTAAATCTTGTGTACCGCAAGGTAGCTCAAAGTTACTGCTTTGGTGTTACACTGCATTGTGGAGGTGTTACATGGGTGGAGTGTAGGTATTCCCACACATTCACCCATGTATTCTGACACATTCCCAAATTTACTGGCACGGTTATACCGGGGTATGTGTCAGAAAAACTAGAATCAGGTTTACCAAGCCATGCAAGGTCACTCGGCGTGGCTTGGTAAATGCAGTGTAAAGCAGGGCAGTGCAAGCTGCTTTCACAAAGCACTGCAATGTATCATGCTCCACTGAGTTGCATCAAAAAATGATAAATCTGCCCCTGGCGGTCTAGGTTTACAAAGGTTCTCTTTGAATTAAACAAAATACCTTCAGTTATCTAGGGCCATATTTATACTTTTTGACGCAAAACTGCGCTAACGCATTTTTGCGTCAAAAAAATTAGCGCCGGCTAACGCCATTCTGAAGCACCATGCGGGCGCCGTATTTATTCAATGACATTAGCCGGCGTTAGCCGCCGGCGCTGCCTGGTGTGCGTGAAAAAAAATGGCGTACACCAGGCAGTGCCGGCGTAGGGGAATATGGAGCTTGGGCGCCAAAAAATGGGGCAAGTCAGGCTGAGGCAAAATAATCGCCTCAACCCGATTTGCGCCATTTATTTTGACTCCCAACCCCCATTAAAATGACTCCTGTCTTAGCAAAGACAGGAGTCATGCCCCCTTGCCCAATGGCCATGCCCAGGGGACTTCTGTCCCCTGGGCATGGTCATTGGGCATAGTGGCATGTAGCGGGGCACAAATCAGGCCCCCCTATGCCCCAATTTTTTTTAAAAAATATACTTGTCTGAACTTACCTTAATGTCCCTGGGATGGGTCCCTCCATCCTTGGGTGTCCTCCTGGGGTGGGCAAGGGTGACAGGGGGGGTCCCTGGGGGCATGGGAGGGCACCTCTGGGCTCCTTCCGAGGGCACAGGTGCCTTAACGCCTGCCTTGTCCAGGCGCTAAAAAACGGCGCAAAAGCGGCTGGACGTCATTTTTTTTGACCCGCCCACTCCCGGGCGTGAATTTTGCCCGGGAGTGTAAATACGGCACACATGCCTCGGAGTCACTTTTTTAGACGGGAACGCCTACCTTGCATATCATTAACGCAAAGTAGGTGTCCACGCTAAAAAATGACGCAAACTCCGAGGACTTTGGCGCTAGACGCGTCTAACGCCAAAGTATAAATATGGAGTTAGTTTTGCGTCGGAATTGCGTTAAAAAAAACGACGCAATTCCGGCGCAAACAGAGTATAAATATGCCCCTTAGTGCGCATAGGGCAATCCTCTGCTTTGAACTAATTTGCATTTGAACTATATTGTGAGGAGAATAAGGGTGCATGTGAGGAGACCAAGGGGGCAATGGAGTACATACCTGTGACCAGGGCCAGCGCTACGCCTGGGCAGTGAGGGCAGCTGCCCAGGGCCGCTCCTGCTCACAACTAAGGGGCCTCATTCTGCCTTTCAAGAGACTCAGGCCCATATTTATACTTTTTTAGCGCCGCATTTGCGCCACTTTTTGGCGCAAAAACGGCGCAAACTAACACAATACAATTGTATTTTGTAAGTTTGCGCCGTTTTCGGGTCAAAAAGCGGCGCAAATGCGGCGCTAAAAAAGTAGTGTTACAAGGCCCGGAAAGCAGCTGAAATGCAGTGCTGTGAGAGCCAGAGGAGGGGGGAAGAGGGGTTCTCTCCCATGATAACAGCTATTAGATGGGCATTTGAAGTGCCCTTAGGTGTGAAGTGAGTTGACAGGGTTTTCTAAATTACGTGTCATAATAGGGCATATTTTGTGATAGTATTATCACATTATTTTGTCATTCATAATAATAAGCAACATGAAGATGACCAGTTAACATTTACGAAGGGCTTTCAGTAACAAGTGCTGTGTTTTTAGTAATATTTGAGATAGAATCAAAATATAAATTTTTAAAGCTGAAGATTATGGAACAGATGGCTTACGTGGCAAATGCCACAAATCTATAATTATGAGGAAAATGCAGTGACCACAAAATCAAATACTACCAGTGGCCCTGACTAACAGGCATGTCAGGGTTCATGTGTACCCTATGTGTGGACTACATTCTCATTAAATATACAACAAAATTATAGTGTATTAGATCAAACACAAGAGGTTTTCTTCAGCACATGCCCTGACTGCACGTACTTGAAAGTGCTCTGATGTGTGATAACGAGCAAAATGGAGGTTAGTGAAATATAGTATTTGCCTAGGATCACACAATTTGGTCAAGCAGAGAAACTGGATTTGTTCCTAGATTTTCCAGTTTCTCAGTGTGCAATTTGGCCACTATTTGGGTATCTCTTTATGGCATTAAAGCTTAATACTTCATCTTTAATTCTTGGAGGATGAGACTAAAGTCTGGGTGCCGGGCAGTGTCAAAATTAGTATCTTTGGTAGCTTTACATAGCACAAATAGTGACCGTGGACGTAAGAGTGCTTCACAACAGACACAGACTACAGTATTTGTTTTCCAGTGCAGAGATTTACCTGGAATTACCAGGGTATTGAATCAAGGCTAGGATTTAGGTCTGCCTGCCCATGATGCACTGTGGGCAGCTGTAGGAACCATTGCCACCTGTGAAAGCTTGGCTCATTTTGGGCTCTGGTTACAAGAGCACCTTGAGCTGAGCAGAGCCAGGCATCTGATTCGAGGTGGCTTGCCCGTCTATAATAGCATGTAAAGGAGAGTTAGGTTAGGAAGGGCAGAATACACGCAAAAATGTAAAACAATTATCAGAGTGGGCGAGTGTGGAAGAGAACAGCTGAAATAAGGTAAGAGGCTTGGGGTAGAAAAGTGTAAAGAGCAGCATATGGAGGAATATGTGGATTATAAGAGGGGTAGAATTAGGACGAAGAGGCTGCAGGAAAGTGAGAGACTGATGTAAATGGAGAGATCCAGCAAAAAAAGTGGAGGCAAGAGAAGGTAAGGCTGGGTGGAAAGATGAGAGGAAAGGAGTAAAGGATTGAGGGGAAAGATCGGTGTACGAATGGCAGAATCAGAGATAGAAGGTAAGATGCTTGTGTGAGATAAGTAAAAAGGAGATAATGCATAGAGTATATAGTGTATATATTAGGGCTCTGAAGCAGCAAAAGTGAGTAATAGGCTGGGCAAGTGATGAAGTAAAAAGTAAAGCATGGAGGAGAGAGGTGGATATAGGAGGGCAGAATCAGGAAAAAAGGTTAGTGGCTGGAGAAGAAATACAAATGTTGTTGATCCAGTGTGTGTTACTAAGGTAGTTGAGCCTTCTGCCATGGTTTACAATCCCCTGTCTCTTTATTTTCCTGTAAAAAATGGAAAAAAAAAGTCTCAGTTTTGAGATGAATGTAACTTTCTTCACAAAGGGATGTGATCTTGAACCATCCTTAATGTTTCTGCTGAATTTCAACATGCTCTCCGTCTACTCTATCACACCTCTTGACCCTTCCATTAAATCTCACTCCTAGTGGGACCCTTCCCTGCTCATGTCCTGATCGGAGATCTAAAGATCACAGCTTCTGCACTGAACACCCTTTGCAATATCTTGCTTGCATCATCATTGTTCCTACCAATGTGAAAACTAAACAAGCTCTGGTTGTTCCTCCACTCAAAAAAATGTTGGCCAGCTCAAAACCTCTCTGCATCTACTGAAATCTCTTTACTACCTTTTTCTTGAAAGTTCCACAGTATTTTTCTGTAATAGGAAAAAGGAAGAAGTATATTGTGAGATCTTTACTTGGGTCAGAGGCAATAGGTGATTAAGTGGCAGCATCTGTGAAGGATACTGTGGTTTACAATTGCTGTTTCAGAACCAGCTATTTAAGTTATCCTTTTTAGAAACTTGCCTCTCCAAAGATGACAAGAAGGAACCTTAAAAGGTTTCTTCAAGAGGTGATAAAGGTCATGGACCTCCACCAGAGTATGTCATAATAATCATACCTGATTACCACCTTACCCAGCCAGCCCAGCCATTGCTTTCAAAAGAGACTGATCTAGAGTAGGTGGATGTGGAAAGAAACAACAAAAATGTGTTCTGTGACTAATAGTCCCCCAAAATCCAACAAACATCTGACAATATCTCTGTGTGTATGCAAATTGTCCTGCAAAGTGATAATGAACAGTAGGCCAGCCTACAAGACTTAAGTTCTGTGAGGCCCATGGAAGGGGCTAGGCTTAGGTAGGAAAGACAGGGAATCCAGAGTTGACCATCAGGCCTATGGCTGAGGCCAGCTGGTGGAATTATATTTTTATTAATGTGGCTATATTGGCTCCTTGCTAGGCTGGCTTGGCCTTTGTTAAACACCCCAATAGGTTGCTGCAGGCTTAAGGCAGAAATGTGCAGTTTGACCATGCTCACACAGTCAGCCAGATTGCTGCCGTGTGCAGAACAGAATGAGAATGGTGCAGCCTGGGGAAGGACAGTATGATGTGGGCCTCCTCCCACAACAAATAATCCCAAATCTAGTGGAGTGACAGCAAGGCCTGGGGAAATTTCTGCTTTTCAGAGGCACAGTTAGAATTGTCACCTGTGGGAGGTGAAGAGAAGAAGGGAGTGAAGAGGAGATGGAGGCTGCAGGGAAGAGCAGCTGAGATGCGAGGAGGAATTCCATGGAGTACATCAATTGGAGTGATCTGCCAAATACTCAGAGTTAGAAATGGGGTCTTTGGTTGGCAGTCAGGTTACTCTAGTCACGGTAAGTCACACACAATCCAAATTATCATGAGCCCACCCTCTGGTAGCTTGGCACTGAGCAGTCAGGCTTAACTTAGAAGGCAATGTGTAAAGTATTTGTGCAATGAATCATGCAATAACACAGTATAGCACCACAAAAATACACCACCCAGTGTTTAGAATATATAATATTTATCTGGATAAATGCAGGTCAAAACGATAAAAATGCAATAAGTATATGTTGAGCTATCACTGTAAAAGTGATATAAAGTGTCCTTAGTCTTCAAAAAAGCAAAAAATGTCTCCTTCAAGCACAAAGTACCTGGTTCGTGTACAAAATCTCCACAAAGAACCGCAGAGGAGGAGATGCATGGAAACAAAGGGGGTGTGCATCGATTTCTTGGGCCGCACATAGTGATGCGTCATTTAGTTTTCACGGAGGGACAGCTGTGCGTCAATTTCCGGTGCTCGGTCATGGATCCTCTTTGGGTTGTGGGGTTTTCGGACACCCCGGGGATGATGTGTGGATTTCCTGCACTAGCAGGATGAAGTTAGAGGAGCTGCGTCAATTCAGTGGGCATTGCGTCAAAATTTCTACTGCACGGCAGGCGCTGCGTCGATTCCTCTCTGGAATTTGGACTGTGTCGTTCCACCTTGGCTGTGCGTTGATCCAGCGGGCCGTGCGTCAAATTTCCGGTTGCTACGCTGGCGCTGAATCAATCTTCCCATTGTGAAGGTGGGCTGCGTCGTTCCGGTTCTGCGTGTTTGTCACTGCGGTGCAGGCTGTGATTCATTTCTGGCAGGCTGTGCGTTGATTTTCACCACACAAGGAGTCCTTCTTGTAGAGATTAAGGTGGTCATTATGACCCTGGCGGTATTACAACCGCAGGGCCAAAAAGACAGGAGCACCGCCAACAGGCAGGCGGTGCCTCCTGGCGTATTTTGACCGCCGCGGTCACACCGCCGGGGCCAACGGTTTTCCGCCAGGGCAGCGCTGCTTGCAGCGCTGCCCAGGGGATTACGAGTCCCCGACCACCAGCCTTTTTCTGGCAGTCTGAACTGCCAGGAAAAGGCTGGCGGTACAAGGAGTCATGGGGCCCCTGGGGGCCCCTGCAATGCCCATGCCACTGGCAGTTGGGCATTGCAGGTGCCCCCTGACAGGGCCCCATGCACTGTCTGCTGTGCAGACAGTGAAAAGCGCGACGGGTGCAACTGCACCCGTCGCACGGCCGCAACACCCCCGGCTCCATTTGGAGCCGGCTCCCATGTTGCAGCCGTGATCCCCGCTGGGCCGGAGGGCAGAAACCAGGTTTCCGCCCGCCGGCCCAGCGGGAATCTCCAAATTGCCGTGGCGGGGCTGCAGCCGCATTGGCGGCCGCATGGCAGTCAGATCTTGGCGGGCGGCAAGGTCGTAATGACCCCCTAAGTCTTTTTGGGACTGAGACTTCAGGGAACAGAAGGAAAGCTCTATCCAAGCCCTTGGAGAGCACTTCTTCACCACAGCCAGAGAGCAGCAAGGCAGCAGGGCAACAGCAAGGCAGCAGTCCTTCATAGAAAGAAGACAGGTGAGTCCTTTGGGCAGCCAGGCCAAGATCTTCTTGGCAGGATGCAGGTTCTGGTTCAGGTTTCTTCTCCAGGAAGTGTCTGAGTTGGTAGGGGCAGAGTCCCTGTTTAAATACCCAAATGTGCCTTTGAAGTAGGGGAGACTTCAAAGAGTGGCTTAAGGGCACAAGGTCCTCTTTCAGTTCAATCCTGTCTACCAGGGTCCCAGTAGGGGGTGTTGCAGTCCATTGCGTGAGGGCAGGCTACTGTCCTTTGACATGCACGTGTCAGGCCCTCCACCCTCCCAGCCCAGGAAGACCCATTCAAAATGCAGATGTATGCAAGTGAGGCTGAGTATCTTGTGTTTGGCGTGTGTGTGAGTGAAAGCACAATGGAGCTGTCAACTAAACCCAGTCAGACGTGGATTGTAAGGCACAGAATGATTTAAGTACAGAGAAATGCTCACTTACTAAAAGTGGCATTTAAAAAAAAAAATCATATTAAATCCAACTTCACCAGTCAGCAGGATTTTGTATTACTATTCTGGCCATACTAAATATGACCTTCCTACTCCTTTCAGATCAGCAGCTACCACTCAAACCAATATATGAGGGTAGCCCCAATGTTAGCCTATGAAGTGAGCAGGCCTCACAGAAGTGTAAAAACAAACGAGGAGCTTTACACTACCAGGACATGTAAACAACACAGGTAGATGTCCTGCCTTTTGCCTATAGAGCACCCTGCCCTATGAGATACGTATATGTAGAAAGAGGGGAGTTTTAGGCTTGGCAAGTACTTTTAAATGCCAAGTCGAATTAGCAGTGAAACTGCACACACAGGCCTTGCAATGGCAGGCCTGAGACAAGGTTAAGGAGCTACTGAAGTGGGTGGTACAATCAGTGCAGCAGGCCCACTAGTAGCATTTGATCTACAGGCCGTGGGTACACTTTTTCACTTTACTAGGTACTTAAAAGTAAACTAAATAATCCAATTGGGTATTGTTACACCTGGCAGCTTTTTAGCGTGTTTTCCCTGTCTTTTTGCCTTCTGACCTCCTGGCTTTGGACTCTGATTTTTCTGGTTTATTGTCTGCTAAAGTGCAAATGCTCCCCATATAAATTGTACTGTGGATTGGTTTATCCATAGTTGGCATATTTAGTTTACCAATAAGTCCCTAGACACATGCCCTAGAGGTGCCCAGGGCATGTGAATCAAATGCTACTATTGGGCCTGCTGCACTGGTAGTGCCACCCACACTAGTAGCCCTATAAACATGACTCAGACTTGCCATTGCAGTGTCTGTGTGTGCAGTTTTAAACTGTCAATTAGACTTGGCAAGTGTACCCACTTGCCAGGCCTCAACCTTCCCTTTTACTACATGTAAGGCACCCCTAAGTTAGTCCCTAGGTAGCCCCATGTGAAGGGTGCAGTGAATGTTTAAGGTAGGACATATACTAGTGTGTTTTATATGTCCTAACAGTGAAATACATTGCCCCATTTCGCACCGCAATCCTGGTCTCCCCAATGCCGTCATCGGACGACTTCAGCGAGCCTCTACTCGCACCGCAAATTGCGGGCCCCACACTCCGTCATTGCTTGCTCACACCGCAGCCTGGGCATCCCCAATGATGACGCTCCTGCTGACACCGGCGCAAGCACCATCGACTCCTGTGTCGCCACCAGACATCCTGCCTGCACCGTGGCCTGTGGACACAGCTTGTGAGCGTCACGAAGCACCGTCCCGTACTGCACTGCTGGCTTGGGCCTACCGACAACAGCACTTCATCACCGATGCCGCTGCTGCCTGCACATGACCTCTGGACACCACACGTCACACAGCCCCGCTTCACACCGCAGCCCTGGTCTCAGCGATGCCGCTGGATGCCATCACCGAGCCGATGCTGCATCGTCCCACTTCGCACCACTGCCCCGCCGTCATCCACGCCGGCACACCTGACTTCATCAGCCTGGAGTTCGATCCGCAATGCGTGTGACCTCAAGGGCCTGACGACTCCTGCACCGACTTCGGAACGACACCACAATATCAGTGATGTCGGTCTCCAGAGCTCACCGCAAGGGTCACGATGCCCTGCGAATCCAAGGTATTGTTTGTGGGTCTTTCTGACACCGTAGCTGGCCTGCAACGCTGCGGCCGGCCTGAACTGTTGGTTTTGTTGATCACGACACTGTAATAGCCCCAGGTGGAGCTATCGACTTATATGAACTGTATTTTTGAGTAAATCTTGCAGAATTCATATTTGTATTGCTGTATGTTGGATTTTTATCGTATTTGGTCTTGTTTTATATAGATACATATTGGCTATTTTTCTAAACTGTTGTGGTGTCCGTTTGTAGTGTTTTCAATTATTACTGTGTGTTATGTGCAAATGCTTTACACATTGCTCCAGAGATAAGCCTGACTGCTTGTGCCAAACTACCAAGGGTGAGCAAGGGTTATCTGAGTGGGTATCTCCCTTATCCTGACTAGAGTGAGGGGTCCCTACTTGGACAGGGTGCAAACCGACTGCCAACTAGAGACCCCATTTCTAACAATGGTTGTCAGCAGTGAGGATAGGACTTGCATTTGCACTTGACCTACAGTGATTGGTGTACACTACTACCATATCGCAGACCATTACGTGCCACATACAGTTTTTTTTTTTTTTTTCTCTTTGACCTATTTTTGATCTTGAGGTCAAGTGAACCCCATCGACATCATGTCTTAATCAAGAGCATATTCAGTTGCATCCCAGGATTTGTTTTTTGAGGAGGATAGTTTGGAAACCTATTCCATGAAGGAACTGCTACCAAGGGGGTGAGCAGGGGTTATCTGAGCAGGTATCTCCCTTATCCTGACTAGTGGGAGGGCCCCTACTTGTACAGGGTGAAAACTGATTGCTAACTATAGACCCCATCACAAACAGGTGTGATCCAATGTTACCATGTTTAAAGGGAGAGAACATATGCACTTCAGCACTGGTCAGCAGTAGTAAAGTGGGCAGAGTCTTAAAACCAGCAAAAACAGTATCTAAAAAGTGGAGGGAGGCAGGCAAAAACTATCACTGAGCCTATGTGAGTCGGTAGCCAGTAGCTAGGAAGAAAGATCTTTCGTTGGAGGCTGAAAGACCAAAGGTGTGTGGCAACATACCTTGGGAGTGTCTGTAGTGACTTGTGAATGATGGAAATGGTCTTGAAAGGGCCTTGCATTCAATAATCTCTTTAACCAAAAACCCATAGAATTTGTGGGGCCAAGCACAATTTGATCATTACTTCTTAAGCTAAATATGAGTTGAGCTGTATTAGTTTTTTAAAACTGTAAGTCTCTGATATTACTTAAGTTTAATTTTACAAATCAAGCACCGCCTCCCTTAGCCTTTGTATTCCACATTGCACATGTTCCCTTCCATATTGCTGTAAACTGCACTGAATATACAGTACTATAGTAAGCCCTTTTTGTTTTGTTTCTTTAATGTGTCTCATTAGTGACAAGCTTCCAGTATAGCTTTGACAGTCTTTTTTACCTCGCCACAAAATGTTTTCCTTTTAGCCATCTCTTCTGTGTATATTTTGTTAGTTCAGCTCTTTCCATCTCTTACAAATGGAGTTTGACACTAATTGTTGTGTTTGGGCACTCAGTGTGCAGGTGTAGTCCAGCCTTTGGTGCTTCTGACTGCCAATATATTAGCCACCACACCCATGTATGGCATATTTCTGTCACCTCCTCTTATTTTTTGGAATCTGTGCTTTTGTTTTTTTGCTGCAACTCTTGCAGATCACTCACCCCATATTGCATGTATCTGTTTAAGTTGGTCCCCCAGCCCTGCTGAAAACCAAGGGGCATATTTATACTCTGTTTGCACCGAATTGGCATCATTTTGTTTACTCTAATTCGGTGCAAAACTAACTCCATATTTATACTTTGGTGCTAGACCCGTCCAGCTCCAAATTTATGGAGTTAAAGTCATTTTTTGGAAGTGGAAATCTACCTTGCCTTAATGAGATGCAAGGTAGGCGTTCCCGTGCCAAAAATGGCTCTATGGCCTTAACGCCATATTTATAATACTGTGCAAAAATGGTGCACAGGAGGGAAGAGGGGTCAAAAAATGGGGCAAACCTTGGTTTGCCCCCTTGGCCCCATTTTTTAACTCCTGGGTCAGGGCAGGCGTTAGAAGACCTGTGGGCCTATTTCCATGGTGGAACACCATGGAATGAGCCCGCAGGTCTCCTCCCCAGGGGCACCCCCCACCCACACCAGAGGAACTGCAGAGGACGGGGGACCCCATCCCAGGTAAGTACAGATAAGTACAGGTAAGTATAGCATTTTATTTCTTTTAAATGCCATAGGGGGCCCTGTAATGGGCCCCCATACATGGCACAGGGTGCAATGGCCTTGCCCAGGGGACCCTTGTCCCCTGTGCTGGCCATTGGGGTGGTGGGAATGACACCTGCCTTTTCTAAGGCAGGAGTCATGTGGCATGGTAGGTTTAGCTAATAAACAAAGAGGGACTGGGAGAGTTAAAGGTCCAGTATACGTGCTCCCTACATATAAACCTATATAACAAAAAGTATACAGTTCCAAAGAGTGTCTGCCTACGTTAATTATCCCAGGCAAATACTGTCATTAGGAGTACCCTCAAGCATCCGTTACGATGCTAGGCATCATCATCGGGCTGACTCCTCGCCGGACCGGCACTGCAATATCCGACGGGCCACCACTCAAAAGGTGGTAGGCTCTTTGACCGAAAATGATGTTACTAATCAAATAATATCAGTGAAATGTGATAATATATAGTGAAAAAAAGGAGAGTAAGAGGTGTATTAAAATTGGCTCTGAACACCAAATGTTTTTAATGCTATATAGGAGTCAGGCCAAGATTAAAAATGAATCAAGGAGTCTAAAGGGGAGTAATGTGCCCTATACTCCTTAACATAAAGTGAGGAAAGAAGGAGAAATACTCGATCCTAACACTGAGAGGTTGACATGTTTCACGCCTAAATGGTCTCAAAAAGATCCAGCGGCGTTTCTTCAGGACCTTAAAAAAGACAACTTCTCCTTGAGAACAAATAACAATAAGTGCTGGAAGGTCACTTACAGTATATGGATTAAATAGTCGCAGTCAGTCAACTATTAGGTCGCCCTGAAAAAGAACACAGACAGACGTAGAAAACAGCAAAATATACATTGATATATGCAGGTGAGTAAATAACCCAGTATCAACATAATAAAAATTCATCATCACTCAGAAACCGTGATCAAATTCATTCTGCATGGCATGAAAGGGATTACCATCCCATTTTGAGAAAGGGCATCATGAGGACGCTTAAATCCCCGACCAGAGACGGAACCACTACATCAAAAATAAGTAAAAGTGGTACAGAGTATAGTCAAAAAACCATTTAAGTCAAAAATATGGTAAAACAGATATATTCATGTATTTTATCTAGTCAATTATTCAACAATCTCTTTGTTAAAAATGTGGTCAGCAGGTAAAGCTCAGAGCATCCCTCAAACTTAGAACTGCAAACAGAGTCATAACCCACATGTACCTACATAATCAGGTAGTCGACATAATAAAATAAATCCATAGGCAGAGAGTCCATTGATAATTATTCCGTCTATACGAGGTACGCCTCACATGGGGAGTGGAAAACCGTGTCAATCTCATACTGCCACTATCAGAATAATCAAGTATGCGGTCTCGCGTGCTACTGCAAGTAAAGACAACAGATTGCCATGTACTGCCGCCGCGACCGTTTATTCGCGAGTCCTCAGATAAATACAGAAGAAGAAGGTAAAGCGGTAACCGCTGCACATCCCTCTTCGTAAATGAAGACAGGGACACGAGGAGCCGGTGCGTTTAAGAAGTTGTTTCATGAGGTCAATCGGAAGTGTCTCAAAAGATAGACACTGTAGAGGGACTAAAAATAATGTAAGAAGGTTCCATGAAAAATGGCGGCCGCCATTTTGGAGTGGTTTTAAAGCAATCACAGCTACAACTAGATCCACGAATTAACACAAAATATATTTTACTCAACTTTAGGGACAAAAAAGGGCTAAAAACTTTTTATTAAAGAAACGTTCATTCTGAAGTTGTCAACTAACTCATACTGATAGTTGTTCTGGAGCCCACTAATAAGTGATACCATATTGTTTGTCTCAGGATTACTGTAACAATAACAGAAAGGTAAAAAAAGGGTTTTTTTTCAACCGTTCGTTCTAAAGTTGTCAAATAACTTGTACTGATAGTTGTTCTGGAACCTACTAATAAGTGATACCATCTTGTTTGTCTCAGAATTACTGTGACAATGACAAACCACTATGGCATCAAAAGAAAAATAGCAAAATAAGAACTGTACGTCATACCCAATAATAGGCAATGTTTCTAAAGGTTTCGTCTATCCCACTGACGGGCCATCCCTAGACTGTCTCTTAGATCACTGGTCAGACCAGAGAGATCATGCACAGAACAGTGTCTCTGCAAAGATGTTCAGAGCAGCTACGGAGAGAGGGTGCACCAGGGGATCTCATCGTTGAGACCTATGTTGGCTGTTTTTAATTTAAAAATCCAGCGTTGTTCAGTCCTCAGCAGGTATCTAGGATCGCCATCGTTACGTCTGGGTACTTGTAAAACAATCCACCAAAGGTCATCAGGACCGTGGTTTGCTTCCAAGAAGTGTGCACTCAATTTTGTTGTAATTCTCGAGCATCTGATATTGCTACGGTGTTCGTTGATACGTAGTTTGACTGGTCTTGTCGTCATACCCACGTATTGTAGATCACATGGACAGGTTATCAGATAAATGCAGTTTCGGGTATTACAATTCGTATGTTTAGTTAATCGCCATGGGCCTACATGTTTGAGATCTATTATGTCTACCTTTTTAGTTAAGGGACAAACATTGCAGGAACCACACGGATAATGTCCCGATACAGGAGGTAAATTCCATAAGGTGGACTGCTCATGTGGGTTGTCGTGTACATATGGTCGTGTGTGGATCACCATGTCTCTGATGTTCGGAGATCTTTTGAAAGAAAACAGTGGTCTGTCCAAATGGACCCCTCCACTCTGTAGAATGGTCCACCGTTTATTGATAAGTTTTTTAATGGTATTTGACAACAGGGTGTAAGTAGATACACAAGTCAACCGTGTTAGGTCATTCCGTGTAGTCGGTGCAAGTAGAGCTTCACGGTGGTTGTTGCGTGCTCTCTTATAAGCCGGTTTTATGACCTTGGTGGGATAATGTCGTTCCTGTAATTTTGTTTGCAATTCACATGCCTGTAGTTCAAATGCTTCTACCGTAGAGCAATTCCGGCGTAGTCTTAAAAACTGGCCAAAAGGTAGGTTGTCACGTAGAGCTCTAGGGTGATGGCTCTCGTAAAGTAACAGGCTATTCCGATCACTGATTTTGTTAAAGGTATCAGTGACCAGTTTACCTTCCTCAATTCGAATTCTTAAATCTAGGAACAAGACTTGTGTCCTGGAGACATGAGCTGTGAACCTTAAGAAAGGGTCTAAAGTGTGGATCCAGTTGGTAAACTACACTTTTTCTTTAAAGACCGACCCGAACCTCTGCCCACCAATGACTCAGGCCTAAAAAAAACTTCTACCTTCATGCCCCCAGCACACTCTCTTCCATGTGAAGTTCTGGCTTTCGAAAAAGCTGTCCTGTCTGATCTTGACCAGGTGACACCTAAGCAACCATTCGTAAATCTACCTGGCCCAGAACGTGAAGCACTTAGGACTCTATTGAGAGATCCATCCATAGTAATCAAGCCAGCCGACAAGGGAGGGGCTATTGTGATTATGGACACAATTGATTATAGACAGGAATGTCTTCGTCTGTTAAGTGACACCACATATTACGCCCCCCTAAAACGGGACCCAACAGACAATTTACAGTCCCAGATCATGCGGATGATTAATGAGGCCCAAACCAACGCTTGGATCACTTCCAAAGAGGCTGACTTTCTAACTACTAGTCATCCTCGGACCCCGTATTTTTATTGCTTGCCTAAAATACATAAAGGAACCTTACCTCCACCTGGACGCCCCATAGTATCAGGCATTGGCTCACTGCTGGAACCACTCTCAACTTTTTGTGATACTTTTTTTCAGCCACTAGTAAAGAGTTCTAGCACCTATCTGAGGGACACTAAAGATGTCCTCAACCTCATTGAGAATATCAATTCATCTACACAGGTCGAAGTTTTGATTACCTTAGATGTTGAATCTCTATATACAAACATCCCCCAGGCAACAACTCTGCAGGTTGTCGAGTCCGCTCTTCTCCATCAACCTTGGACTTCCTCGACCCCGGTACACTTTATAATGCACTGTGCTGACCTGGCTATGACACAAAACTTCTTCCAATTTGAAGACTCACTATATCATCAGATAAGAGGGACATCAATGGGTAGCACTTTTGCTCCCAGTCTGGCATGTTTATACATGTATCAGTTTGAGAAACTTTATATTTTACCATCAACCAATCCCTTTTTTGACAATATTGAGCTATGGCGTCGTTACATAGACGATATCTTGATCATTTGGCAAGGACCTCTACAGACAGTTGACCTATTTACCAACTGGATCAACACTTTAGACCCTTTCTTAAGGTTCACAGCTCATGTCTCCAGGACACAAGTCTTGTTCCTAGATTTAAGAATTCGAATTGAGGAAGGTAAACTGGTCACTGATACCTTTAACAAAATCACTGATCGGAATAGCCTGTTACTTTACGAGAGCCATCACCCTAGAGCTCTACGTGACAACCTACCTTTTGGCCAGTTTTTAAGACTACGCCGGAATTGCTCTACGGTAGAAGCATTTGAACTACAGGCATGTGAATTGCAAACCAAATTACAGGAACGACATTATCCCACCAAGGTCATAAAACCGGCTTATAAGAGAGCACGCAACAACCACTGTGAAGCTCTACTTGCACCGACTACACGGAATGACCTAACACGGTTGACTTGTGTATCTACTTACACCCCGTTGTCAAATACCATTAAAAAACTTATCAATAAACGGTGGACCATTCTACAGAGTGGAGGGGTCCATTTGGACAGACCACTGTTTTCTTTCAAAAGATCTCCGAACATCAGAGACATGGTGATCCACACACGACCATATGTACACGACAACCCACATGAGCAGTCCACCTTATGGAATTTACCTCCTGTATCGGGACATTATCCGTGTGGTTCCTGCAATGTTTGTCCCTTAACTAAAAAGGTAGACATAATAGATCTCAAACATGTAGGCCCATGGCGATTAACTAAACATACGAATTGTAATACCCGAAACTGCATTTATCTGATAACCTGTCCATGTGATCTACAATACGTGGGTATGACGACAAGACCAGTCAAACTACGTATCAACGAACACCGTAGCAATATCAGATGCTCGAGAATTACAACAAAATTGAGTGGACACTTCTTGGAAGCAAACCACGGTCCTGATGACCTTTGGTGGATTGTTTTACAAGTACCCAGACGTAACGATGGCGATCCTAGATACCTGCTGAGGACTGAACAACGCTGGATTTTTAAATTAAAAACAGCCAACATAGGTCTCAACGATGAGATCCCCTGGTGCACCCTCTCTCCGTAGCTGCTCTTAACATCGTTGCAGAGACACTGTTCTGTGCATGATCTCTCTGGTCTGACCAGTGATCTAAGAGACAGTCTAGGGATGGCCCATCAGTGGGATAGACGAAACCTTTTGAAACATTGCCTATTATTGGGTATGACGTACAGTTCTTATTTTGCTATTTTTCTTTTGATGCCATAGTGGTTTGTCATTGTCACAGTAATTCTGAGACAAACAAGATGGTATCACTTATTAGTAGGTTCCAGAACAACTATCAGTACGAGTTATTTGACAACTTTAGAAGGAACGGTTGAAAAAAAAACCTTTTTTTACCTTTCTGTTATTGTTACAGTAATCCTGAGACAAACAATATGGTATCACTTATTAGTGGGCTCCAGAACAACTATCAGTATGAGTTAGTTGACAACTTCAGAATGAACGTTTCTTTAATAAAAAGTTTTTAGCCCTTTTTTGTCCCTAAAGTTGAGTAAAATATATTTCGTGTTAATTCGTGGATCTAGTTGTAGCTGTGATTGCTTTAAAACCACTCCAAAATGGCGGCCGCCATTTTTCATGGAACCTTCTTACATTATTTTTAGTCCCTCTACAGTGTCTATTTTTTGAGACACTTCCGATTGACCTCATGGAACAACTTCTTAAACGCACCGGCTCCTCGTGTCCCTGTCTTAGGGGACGCGCCCCAGGGTAGGTGCCGTGCAGACCAGTGGTTACACAGAAGTAAGTCATTTACGAAGAGGGATGTGCAGAGGTTACCGCTTTACCTTCTTCTTCTGTATTTATCTGAGGACTCGCGAATAAACGGTTGCGGCGGCAGTACATGGCAATCTGTTGTCTTTACTTGCAGTAGCACGCGAGACCGCATACTTGATAATTCTGATAGTGGCAGTATGAGATTGACACGGTTTTCCACTCCCCATGCGAGGCGTACCTCGTATAGACGGAATAATTATCAATGGACTCTCTGCCTATGGATTTATTTTATTATGTCGACTACCTGATTATGTAGGTACATGTGGGTTATGACTCTGTTTGCAGTTCTAAGTTTGAGGGATGCTCTGAGCTTTACCTGCTGACCACATTTTTAACAAAGAGATTGTTGAATAATTGACTAGATAAAATACATGAATATATCTGTTTTACCATATTTTTGACTTAAATGGTTTTTTGACTATACTCTGTACCACTTTTACTTATTTTTGATGTAGTGGTTCCGTCTCTGGTCGGGGATTTAAGCGTCCTCATGATGCCCTTTCTCAAAATGGGATGGTAAGCCCTTTCATGCCATGCAGAATTAATTTGATCACGGTTTCTGAGTGATGATGAATTTTTATTATGTTGATACTGGGTTATTTACTCACCTGCATATATCAATGTATATTTTGCTGTTTTCTACGTCTGTCTGTGTTCTTTTTCAGGGCGACCTAATAGTTGACTGACTGCGACTATTTAATCCATATACTGTAAGTGACCTTCCAGCACTTATTGTTATTTGTTCTCAAGGAGAAGTTGTCTTTTTTAAGGTCCTGAAGAAACGCCGCTGGATCTTTTTGAGACCATTTAGGCGTGAAACATGTCAACCTCTCAGTGTTAGGATCGAGTATTTCTCCTTCTTTCCTCACTTTATGTTAAGGAGTATAGGGCACATTACTCCCTTTTAGACTCCTTGATTCATTTTTAATCTTGGCCTGACTCCTATATATAGCATTAAAAACATTTGGTGTTCAGAGCCAATTTTAATACACCTCTTACTCTCCTTTTTTTCACTATATATTATCACATTTCACTGATATTATTTGATTAGTAACATCATTTTCGGTCAAAGAGCCTACCACCTTTTGAGTGGTGGCCCGTCGGATATTGCAGTGCCGGTCCGGCGGGGAGTCAGCCCGATGATGATGCCTAGCATCGTAACGGATGCTTGAGGGTACTCCTAATGACAGTATTTGCCTGGGATAATTAACGTAGGCAGACACTCTTTGGAACAGTATACTTTTTGTTATATATGGTAGGTTTAGCACCATAAAATGACGCTAATCTGGTTAGAGTCATTTTTTTTTTACTCTAACCTGCCTAATGTCATTTTTTGGTGCTAAACCCCCTTCTTCTATACCGCCAGCCCCACCCGACTAAAGTCATTTTTTTTTTACTCTAGCCTACCCTTTTCACCGGCTTGCACCATTCCATAAATATGGTGCCCGGTTGGTGCACAGAAATGGTGCAAGCTGGTGCTAAACGTTTTGGTGCAAAACTGCTTTAGTGCAGTTTTGCACCAAAAAGTATAAATAAGGGCCCAAATGCCTTATCTTGAACTTCACTAGTGTAAAGGAAGGGCTGAAGAGTCACTTGAAGTCTTATTGGATAGTTCTGGGACAATCTGACCTGCAATTTTAATCATGTCCTAATCTACAAACAGTTAGTGAACATTGTAGCAATTTATCAATTTTGGAGAGACTCAGGACTAGCTTTTTCGGCCAGTTTGAATAATGTAGTGTACTTACACATAACACATCTGTAAAAATAAGTACTTATTGTATTCGGATTATCGTTTATATTTTTAGCCACCTTAGTGATATCCAAACTTGGTAAGTAGTTTCCTGTAAATCTGTTTTGAAAATTCCAGAACATTGATATTCAACTGATGGCCCTTCTTGTGATGCCATATCTTAGAAGGGGGCTCCCATGTTCTTATTCTCTTCAGGGCCCATCACCGCCTCGGACCGGCCATTTCTGTGACTCCTGAGGCTCTGCGATTCCTCTCTGACATGGTCTCACCTTAAACAAATACAAATAGAGAGGTATTAAAAATGAATGACGGACAAAGGAGAGAAACAAGATAAATAGAAAAAGACTTCCTCTATCTCGACAGAAGAAGAAACAGGAAGAGAAGAAACAGAAAGGATGAAAGCCAGCCTTGTCGTTTCCTCCTTCTTGGAAATGACAGAAAAGGAGGAAGAGAGATGGAGTGGACACATGAAGAGTCCAGAGTGGTGGTTGTGCCAGGAGAATGCCCTGTGTGGTCAGGGGGAGGATGACTCAAAGGAGATTGACAGCGGGAGGCCTGCTAAGCAGTTGCCGTACCTCCCAAGTCAGTGGGACACTGAAGGGGCGCTCAGCTCCTGTTAACCTCACCAGGGAGCATGACTTAGTCACGTGAACACCCATATGTGGGAATGGAAAAGACCCAGTGACAAGGACAGCAGCAGGGAGGAAGTCCCTTTAAGGCTCAGGCTCTCACTGTTTCTTTCTTTTTTTCCCATAGTTATTTTGTTTTAGTTGTTTCTGATTTAGCGGATACAGGATTGAAGGTAACTCCCTGGGATATCACCCTTGCAGTATCCTCGTGTAGTTGGAGCTCTCTAAAGACATGAAAGGGAAGAATAACATTTCATTAAGAACACCCGGATTTCTCCTGTAAATTCATGTTTGTTATAACGTTGCACTGTTCGTTATGAGAAGTGCTTCTAGTACGGAAGAAAGGCTAGGTAGGGAATGTATCCAGATGAGCTTCCTCGGGAGCAAATATATCCAGATAGGCCTTCTAGAAAGAAATGAGAATAAAAGAAGTTAAGAAGAAAGGTGAGGAGAAAGTGAAGGATAGAAATGAAAGCGAAATACAGAAGAGAGACTTACCTGACCTTATTTCTTTTCCCTGGGTCTCTGGTTTCCCACAGGAGACAGCAAACCCTAGAACGAAAGAAGAAGCAGAATTATCGGAAAAAAACAGGTGAAGAGAAGAAATGAACTAACATAGTGTCATCTTTCAGAATATTAAAACCAAATAAGACACAATAAAATAAAGAAAAAGGAAACACAGCGAATTATTTGATGCAACAAGTCCTTTCTACAAACCCAACTATCACACACATTTTGCATGCCTCACAAACCAAAGATCAGTATTTCTAAAGTCCTCAAAGTAATTGAACATTTTAAGAGCCAAAACAGCTCCAAAAGTAATGGATTTTAAACTGTAATTATGGGTAATAAGATTGTGCTAAGTCTTACCCATGTCTACACTACATGGCCTACCTCTGATTTATTCAGAGACTTGGCACAAATAAAAACCAATCTAGCAAGCAAACTTTGGTGTGATATGGATTGCTGCTATTAGCCATAGCTCCTAAACAGGATCAGTAGTCCACTTTCCATTTGAAACTACTTACAAAGTTTGGACTGCATCCCCACAGATCCCCCACTCAATGGTAGCCCATGTCAGCTTCCAACTGGATTACGGAAATCTTACATGGAGGCATAGCCTCCTTCCAAATGCAAAGACTGCAGAGGGTACAAAACAAAGCTATAAGCTTTATCTTAAGGATCTGAAATTACCAGTTGGTCAAACTTGGGCACATATTTATATATTTTTTTTGCACGCATTTGTTCATTCTGTGTGGAATAGAACGACCACCACCTCAGTCTTTGCAACCCACCTAAATCCATGGACTTCAGGGAAAAACTAAGAGACATATCTGAGAGCCTGTATAGCTATTCCAACATCACATTAGTGTCACTTTTTTCTGCTAATGTAGCGTTAGAAGGCCAAAACCGCTGTGCCATATTTACAAAGTGGCGTAATGCAATGAACAGATAGTGGCATTAGGGGGCGCTAAGGGGCACAAGAAAAGTGGTGCTGCACTGTGTGCAGTGTCATTTTCATTACATATGCCCCCATCTTTTCAGTCAGGTTAGTCCCAAATTGATGCAGCCAATATTGTAAAACAGCAGCTTATACAAGTAGTCAAGGCCCAAACAAACGAACCTCAAAGCTGAGACCAAAGGAATTACCCTTGACTGTTGCGGGCGCACCCGTGGAATTCTTCTTCCCACCTCAGGTTCAAAAACCACTGCTGAGACACCATCACTATTCCTACAATTAGAGGTCAATTAGATCTTTGGACTTGGTGAAGAGTGTAGTAGTCAGATTCAATCAATTACAAATAAATGACATTATACCATAAACAATTCTAGACACCACGAACAATTTAACACTAAATCAAACTCCAAACTCAATAAAGTTTCAATTCTTTATTACAATCCCCAAATCAATGTAACATATATAGTATGCAAAACTAAGTTATAAAGGCTTAGAGCCTGACCGAAATGTCTAAAGCAATTCAACCTACTGAACATCAATACTTTTAAACACTCCAAAAGAATAACATAGATTAGCAAAAACATAATATGCACATCACTATCAGATTTCAAAGCAGATGATGGTGACATCAGCAAATCATCAAAATACAGTTTTAACATTCAGATTTCAGAGCTGGGCCATTTCCATCACTAACACAAATTTAGACTTTGTGAGAACGGACTAACATATGTGGGCATAAAGTGGCGCAAGGGTTTAAAAAGCGGCACAATGCATGCATTGCTCCACTTTGTAAATATGACGTGTAAAAAGCCACTTTAGCACTGCCTTAGTGTAAAAAATGATGCTATGACGCTCTGAGGTGGTGCTAGGGTCTCCTAAATCAGGCCCTAAGGCCCTGATTTATACTTCGTGACGCAAACCTGCATTGGTGCAGGTTTGCGTCATAAAGTATAGCGTCAGCTAGCGCCATTCCAGAGCGCCAGCCGGGTGCCATATTTAAGGAATGTCAGCTCTAAGGCCCAGTTAGCGACAAAATACATGATGCTAACCGGGTGGGGGAGGCGTAGGGAAAACTGGAGGTTTTGCATGAAAGAATGGCGCTACTCAGGTTAGAGTCAAAATAATGACTAACCTGACTAGCGTCATTGTTAGACGCACAACCCCCATGGACATGACTCCTGTCTAAGTAAAGACAGGAGTCATGCCCCCCAGCCCAAAGGCTATCCCCAGTGCCATGCAGGGGGCCCAAGTTAGGGCCCAGAGAGGGAATACAAATGTTTTTAAATACTTACCGGTGCCTACCTGGGATGGGTCTCCCATCCTGTGGTGTCCCTCTGGTGTGGGTGGCGGTGTCCCTGGGGCCAGGGAAGGGCACCTGTGGGCTCTTCCCATGGTCTCTGACATGCCTAAAGGTCCCCTTATGCCTGCTCTGACCCAGGCTTTAAATAATGGTGCAAAGCAAGCTTTGCACCATTATTTACTCCTCCCCCCGTGCACCATTTTAGCATGGGAGGATAAATATGGCGCAAAGGCCATAGAGTCATTTTTTGCACAGAAACACCTACCTTGCATCCCATTGATGTAAGGTAGGTTTCCACATAAAAAAATGGCTTTCACTCCAAAACTTTGGCACTAGATGGGTCTAGCGCCAAAGTATAAATATGGAGTTCGTTTTACACCGAATTTGCGGGGGAAAAAAACGACGCAAATTGGGCGCAAAACAAGTATAAATATGCCCCTAAGACTTTATTCTTCAGAAGGTAGCTAAGGGGCAAGGGGACTACGAAGAAGCAGAGAGCAGTTGGGCATCTTCAGTGCATAAAGACTGTCTCACAATAACTCTAACTCAAACTAGCTCTCAGTTTCCAAAGTTCCACACTAATTAGAACTATTCATAGTCCGTTTACTGGTCCTTCAGGTGGGTTCATCCTTACGTACAAGAATCAGCATCCAATGGCAGCTGGTGCACTATCAAGTTTTCTACTATTCCTGATTTTCTTAACAAAAGTGCATTGTCATTTCAATGATTTCACACAGTTCTGCTAAAATATTACATTATCTAATTGTTTGTTACTTCACGTCCTTTCTCACGATGCATAAAAATAAACTAACACATTTCACATGGGAATCATGAGTTTCCTGTCTTGTCTGACAGCTAGAACAAATATTATTAGATAGGTAATGCTGAAACATTTCCTTCGCCTTCAATACAAGAGAACATTCACTATCAAGTTACCAACCCAGGGAAAATAATTCAGGTCAGAGGGAACCGAAAGAGCAAGCAATTTTCCTCTACTGCTGCAAAATGAATCTTTTAAGCATAGTCAAGCTAAGAGAACCTTAATACACATGAATACAATTAAAACAATAATAAACCTATGGTGCACCTTACGATTCAATTCAAATAGGCAAAGCAAATCATCTAATTGCAAACATTACTTATGATATGTTGGAACTAATTTAAATGTGCATTTATTTTTCTGAATACATGTAATTCATGTTAATAAAGTCCATTTAAATCAATATAACTATGGTATGATCTTTTAATGATTTAATTTAAATATTCATTTTAATAAGAACACTCAACATTCATTCATATTAGTACTTAATTTAATATACATGCAAAATCTCTTTCATGTTAAAACATAATGTCTAAATAAGAATGGTGGCCACATGGTCCACCATAATTCAAACGTGAATATTTTTCATTTTTACATTTTCTCTGTTGGGCCTTTAAACGTAGGTTTATTAATCACCACATGCTAACTACTATGCTATTAATATATTAATAAAATGTGATCTCTCGGTTCCTCCTCTGAAGGCAATCTATGCTGTCAAAAAGAACGTTTCGAATTTACAATGAGACAAATCAAAACCTTGTAGTTTGATAATGCATAGATCTAGGTGAGCGATAATTGTCAATTCTCTTCATTGTCTGATAATATCTATTTCTCATATTCTCTGTTTCCGTTTCTGTCATCCTTTATCTATTCTTTACTTTTGGTTTATCCAGAAATTGTAGGCATTGTTAAATCCAAGTGCATTAATCATGCACATTGTCACAATTAATAACAGTTTAAGGATCATTCTCACACATCCATTTCCTCGATCTCCAAACCAAGATTCCACCTTCGCGTATCCTTCACCTATAGCTTCCCAAAGATGTGTTTGTTTCAGGTCACTCAGTCATTTTTCAGACTTAACAGATTAGATAGGTATCTCCTTATCTCCTTACTGTTGTCTGGAATATAAGTGCAGCAGTGTTGTGACTTTAAAACTCAACAGACTTAGCCTTCCTTTTCTAAAAGGATGTCTAATGCAAGACGATTCTGCAAAATCATAGACCTTGCCACAACCATTTCTGTGTCGTTTAGGAGCATTGCACCAGAAAAATCAGTGGACACCTCATCTACAATAGTTGATAATCTCTTTATCTTTATGTCATTTAAGATCACACCTACTGATGGAATAAAAGGTTCCAAAGTATCTCATGCAATCTTTGAATTATTTGCTCCTCTTTAAATCTCACTTTAATTCATGCAATCCCTGCTGGGTTGTCAATGTTGTCTACTTGTAATAAGGGTTTTTTCCACAGATGTAATATACACCAGGCACAGTGGGATCTTCTCCATTTAACATAAGTCCCGTACATTGTTAAAAACACATGTCTGAATTCATTCGTTCCTACAAACATATTGTCAGCTTTCGATTGCGACCAATACATCCAAAGCTTCCCTACATGTTGTCAATCTACAGATAAGCGTCCCTATGTATCGGATGTATTGTGAACTGTTTTGTTCTTGGTAACTATACCCTTATCTATCTTTTCTTTTATTGTTTTTCTTCTGTCATCTACTTTATTAATGAGCTCCTTTTCTACCTGTGTAAGAAGACATGTTAAGTTATTCTGGTGTGCATTTGTTGTGCCAAAAGTCAGTGTAGATTCAAAGAACCCACTTAATATATCTATGTTCTTAGCTTTTGCAATGCTGATTAATGCAAATAAAAGAGAAAACTAAATCAAAGAAATACTGAATGTACTCTTGATTGTACAAGTGTGTTAATAATAAACTGCAACTAATGCCATATGTCAATGGTAAGCTATGATATGTAACTCCCTCTTGTACTGACAAAGGAATTTGTGTACACACATAACAATTACACACATTCATTGTGTCCACAGACTCATAAAGCAAACTTTAATAAAGATTGGAAGACAAACTTTCCTTTGTGTCATCTAAATGAGGCAATCCCTAATCCTTATAAAACTTACCCTGCTTAGATGTTGTCATTCTTTACAAAGAAGTTGCTGTACTTTGCCTCTCTCCTTTCATTGAAACCCCCATTCCTGCAATCAATAAAATGCACACAATCATATATTCAATAAATAAACCAATGCCTGCTAATTTACTCACTATGGTAATGAACTATCCTTAAGTTGCTGAACAAACGTATCTACTATCACATTAATCTCATGACTCATTACCTATATTATGTGAATGAAATTCAATAACTGCAGAAATTGCTAGTACACAAATGTGGAATGTAGGAGTGGACAATAAATTCAGCTCCGCCAGTGGAGTTGGTGGAATTTTGGCCACTCTGCATAATGCGGAGTCACTGAGAAATTCTTCCAACCACTGCATGGTAGAGCTTTTTCTCATGCGCGGATTGCTAATAGTAAGTTGGCTAGTGCGAGCACGAATTGAAGTCTCCAAGCTAATTTTTCAGGCACTAGTTGATGCGACCATTCGTGTTGAGAAAGCTACTGTTCGAGTAGAAAATCTACTTGAATGGCAGCAAAAGTAGCTCAAGCAGCAGGGCCCTCTGAACACTGTGTGGTGCAGTTCACAATGACTTTTAACCGTGTAACAAGGTCTTGGTGCTAAAGATCAGCTTTAGCAGCATGACGTGCCATTTTCTGCCCATTTGCGGAACTCAGCGGAATCTCATGAAGGTTTTATGCAACTCTGCTGAATTATGCAGAGTGAAACTCCAAGAGTTCTGCCCACTTTATACTATAAATTAGGTGAAAGTACTACCCAGTACTCCAAAAACTTGACTTGGGACATACACTATCATAGGGTAACAATGGTTATTTCAATAATGGTCAAAACATATTAAACCATACATACAATGACATTGAAGCATGCTTAATATTCTTGACAGAAAACCTGTGAGCATTAAATCTGAAAACATTGAAAACAAGTAATACATTTATCATTAAATAAATCTATGGTATAGGGGTCCGAGAACAAATATTTTGTGGGTAGGACCTCAGTGACAGCACTAGATGCAGACGTTTTTCAATAAAGTGTATAAAAAATTTATGAAAGATACCAATATGACTGTCAGGGAAAGAACTACCTGCTGGGTATTTAGTCAAGGCTACGTTTCCTTTTGTATTACCAATGCTGATATGCTTTTATACATGTTTAAACACACTAAACCCTCAGCATTATTGCATGTTTACATACACTTTAAATGCATAGTCATTTTGTTATCATGTGTTGTATAAATAACATTTAACCTACCTGCCCTAGCAAGCAGCGCATCATTCTAACGTTGGCGCAATAAAGCATGAATTGCAGATCGATCCCCTGAAGTCCGATGTTTTCCTCTATCTCACCATATCACCTTCCATGTCTTCTTGTGTTCTTCTAAAAAGAGGAGCACAGGACCTGCTTGTTACTGTCTGTCTGTAGTTTACAAATGTAGCAATGAAGTGTAGCATGACATCCTTCAACTGATCCATGGGAAACTTATGTCCATGTATTTGACAATCTGCACTTATATTTTTAACATAGAACATGTGTTAAACTTATGTGAGCTTTCCAGGGTGTCTCTATTTGTTTTACACAATGCACACTGTGGCTGTGTAGGCTTTTTTCACTTTCCATATTGCTTGAGCATTTCTTATTTTCTGTGGCTGCTTTTCTGTCAACACCATGCTATGAATCCTGTACCTGACTCTACACCTCTTTGGTGCTCTGTCCTGGCTGACATGGACGGAAATTCTGCACCTCAGTGTCCTTCGGCTGGAGAGAGTGTGTTGAGCGATGCAGTGTCTCACCTTTTCCGACCTCCATTTCGAGTTGCCTAAGTGAGTGCAGCAGGGTCAGTGATCACAGTCAACTGCATCCCAATGCCTTGGCCCTTCAGTTTCAGCTACACTTTAAGGTCAGTCAGTGTTGCAATAAAGTTGGTGCTGCTGCTGGGTTGGTGGGATCTCTGTAAGGTCACCGTTCAGGACAAGGTACTGGTTTCTATTAACCTCAAATCAAATAAAGCTCTAACAACACTTAGGCGGTGTCAGCAATGACAACACACAGTCAACAGCTCATATTCTCACACTCTAGATAACTCGCTGCACTGGGCTGTGTCAAATGGAGTTGTCAGGAATGTGCCATGTCTACTAACAAATGGCGCATTCCTGCTCTCTCTCTCTGCTGGTTACCAATGCCAATGCAGGCATTCGTGCACCACAGAGCAAGGGTGCCTGGTTACAAGTAGGATTGTTTTTGCACAGGGAAGTGTTCCACTAATGCTTTTTCCTCTTTTTATGTGTGCTGCAGAATTCAGGACACATAGAAAGTGAAAAAAGTGAGGAGAAATAAACATATTTACACTGGTTGCACCGCCTCTGGAAAGACACAGTTCCAGATTTACTATTGTTAGCCTGGAAAAGAGCAATAAACCACAGGTGGATGTGTGTTGACATCCACGCAACCCCCGAGGACACCTTTCCAGGGCAGAGTAATGTAAGGCAGTAACGTTTGCTGCCTTGCTTTACTCCAGATCCACTATGCCACACAGACAGTAAATCTTACTTATGGGCTTGTGTTGCTCTTGCATCACCTTGCGTGACACAGGGGTAATGCAAGCCCTAAGTACATCTGGGCCAGAGTATCTAATGGTACACTGCACAAGTGAACTCATTATCAACTCTGCCAACCAGCTGCGGAAACTGGCAATTTGAAACAGCACTGAAAATATTCTGCAAATGTGGTCTGTGTTTAGTCTATAGAGCACTGCAGTAACAGAAAGAAGTGAATAATTTAGCTCCCACCACATACTTCCCAATGAGCAGTGCAAAAGTGAGTGCTTTTTTTAGTTTACATTTTAAGTTTACCTTGGGTACCCTTAAAATGGAGAATACTGACATATGTTTTTCCCATAAAGCAACACTTAGGGGGTCATTCTGACCCTGGCGGTCTTGGACCGCCAGGGTCATGAATGACGGAAGCACCGCCAACAGGCTGGCGGTGCTTCACATGCCATTCTGACTGCGGTGGTAAAGCTGCGGTCTGCCCGCCGGGGCCGGCGGTTTTCCGCCATTTTTGCCCCGGCTGGGAGAATCCGTCAGGGCAGCGCTGCAAGCAGCGCTGCCCTGGGAATTCTAACCCCCGTACCGCCAGCCTGTTTCTGGCGGTTTTCACCGCCAGGATGAGGCTGGTGGTAAGGGGTGTCCTGGGGCCCCTGGGGGCCCCTGCACTGCCCATGCCACTGGCATGGGCAGTGCAGGGGCCCCCTAACAGGGCCCCGGCCAGCTTTTCACTGTCTGCCTAGCAGACAGTGAAAAGCGCGATGGGTGCAACTGCACCCGTCGCACGCCTGCAACACCGCCGGCTCCATTCGGAGCCGGCTCCTGTGTTGCGGCCCTCATTCCCGCTGGGCTGGCGGGCGCTAACTTGGTTAGCGCCCGCCGGCCCAGCAGGAATGTCAGAATGGGGCCCGCGGAATATTGGCCGCATGGCGGTTTCCGCCTGGCAGGCGCCGGTAGCCGCCCGCCAAGGTTGGAATGACCCCCTTAATCTTCTCCACAGAGTTAATATTAAGAGTTTCTTCTCAGTAGCACATTCATTCATTGGTAGATGGCGAATTCAAATCAGGTAGTTTATTAACACTTGCTTGATAATCAAGTGAAGGAGCAAGCAAGCTACACCTCCTCAGCACAAGTTAGAAGAATGGCTGCACATGTTACCACCCCTGGTGTATTTAAAAGAAACATTCTCCAACATATAGGTCACCAGTAGTCAGCATGTAGAAAAAAGTACAGTAACTGTGGTTTTGAAGTAATAGCAAGGCACTATGGGTCATGGGTTGGGGGTCTGGTCAATGGGCACAGGGCGGGGTCAAGAGCATGGCTACAAATGGCAAAATATCCTCTAACTACTTTGTTGGCCTTTCACCTACAAATTCTGTATATGAGGGATTCTTGCTCAAATGATGCCTGTCCTGTACCTGTTCTATGTACAGTGAGTACTTACATAACTGCTGTTTGGTACTTGCTGTTCTGCTTATTAGCGAACGTTGAGCTACGTGGCATGTGCTTCACGTTTTTATTTATAAGAAAAGCTTATGCTGCTGATGTTGATTTCCTAGGAGCTCCGTTGTGCAGACTATGCAGGAAGATGGCAGGTGGATCTGATAGTGTGGCGACTGTAAATAGGCGTCTTCATTTGAAAAGCCTGCCTTAACACTGCCTGCCTCCTTCACTGCACGTTTTGGTTTCCATATGGTCTCCACGGAAAAAGTTATAGCATGTTCCTGCGGCACTGCATCAAGATTTTCCGGGCATTTAACTATTTCCAGACATTACAGTAGCTTGGGGTGAAATCAAATTCAGATAGGAATCTGAGAAACAAATGAAGACTCTGGCATCCAAAGCCACTAAACACAGACCTCTTGAAGACCTTGATTTTACCATCCGAAGGAACTCAATTAGAAATCAGGTGTCGGCATACATTTTAGATATTATCATTGAGAGTATTGAAATATGCTTTTTCCAGTAAACTGAAGGTGTGAGCTATTTCCTAATGACATAATAGTTTGCAACTTTTCAAAACCAAATGCCACATTTTTCAAGGATTCTGTTAATTTAACTCCTGTATCTTTGGTACGTAGGGGGTATGAAAACTGTAATTAGTACGACCGAGCATGTAGTATGCACAAAGACAAAACCAATAGGTATGACTTGAATTTTCAGTTACAGGTCCGACCTGTTGGCTTTGGCAATGTTCTCTTAAAAAAGAGACCTATTGGCTTTGACACCGCTTATTTTCACCTGAACCCATGTTGTTATGCTAAAGGAACAAGGACATTCTAGATATTTTGGGAGAGCAGGACAACGTCTTATAACTGTTGTAGCCAGTCATCAAAGTTTGGACATTTTTTTCACCTTCCAGAATAAGAATCTGACCATTAAAATGATTGAAATTCAAAGGAAAACGTTGAAGTTTTCAAGGTCCATGCTACATTATATGGCTTTTCTTATCTTGGGTAATTGACCCACCCTCACAAGTGGGGAACCGTTTTTATTGGGAGAATTGTAGGCGCACTTACTTTTATCAATCCTCTCAGATTACAGAACTTTCCCTCATAGATATTTGTGAAGCATCTGTGATTTAGACAAAGTCTGATGTTTGCGAGGTAATCTGAGTAAGAAACAGTAGTGATATTTATGCAACCAAAATCACACTGAAGTCCTTGGGGTGTCTAGTTTTCAGAAATGTGTAGTTTTTGGATTTCACTGCAAGCCATCCAACCCCCTTGCCAAAGGTCTGCTGCAACCCCACGTTAGAAACTTAAGAAATTGAATAAAAAATGTTGACATTCGTATGATAAGTTTTTAGGCCTTCTGTGTCCCTTGCGACAGCCACTGACGCATGAGCCACCTTTTTTTATAAAGAAAAATGTGAAAATGGAGTCCAGTAGAATATTTGTTACTAGTGATTGACTTTGGCTTCAAAATGTAAGCCCATGTGTACAAAAACACGTGTTTTTAATATGCCCTAAACACCCATCATATATATCATATTATAGTACGATCCCAAATTCAGTGTAGTACAAATAACCATTATTCCTTGGCACATTGCAAAAATGCATAACATTCCTTCATACCCACTTTTCATTTCTTGGATTTTTACCTTATGAATTAATGCATGTTGGAAACACAGTAAAAAGGCATTATAAGCCTCAAATCTGGTAATGTGTATTTTAAGACAACAGATGAACACATTGGTGGATATTTTACGTTTTTGGTGCAGGGCAGTGCGACAAATCTTGCAGCGCTGCCCTGTGTCAAAAAAAAAGGGCAGGAATATGCAAAATCTATAAGACCCAGTGCATTCCTGTCCCTTTCCCCTATAGAGGCGCACAATGGGCTGACCTGTGCCAAGGCAGGTAGCCTTGCACCATGGTGCAAGGGTGTCTGTGTTGCAGGAATTCTTGTTTTTGTGGCAGGAAGGCATTTTCCTCTTTCTATGTGTGCTGCAGAATACAACAAAGGTATTTCCTCTTGTTGCGCCTCCATTACCTCTCCCCTGGTGAGCTACAGGTATTTGACGCATTCCCATGGTTTTCACCGCCAGAAACAGGATGGCGGGAACGGGTGTCATGGGGCCCCTGGGGGCCCCTGCAGTGCCCATGCCACTGGCATGGGCACTGCAGGGACCCCCTAACAGGGCCCCATTGAGATTTTCAGTGTCTGCTTGGCAGACACTGAAAATCGCAAAGGGTGCAACTGCACACGTCGCACACCAGCAACTCCGCTGGCACCATTCGGAGCCGGCATCCCCGTTGCTGGGGCTTTCCCGCTGGGCGGGCGGGCGGCCTTTTGGCAGTCGCCCGCCAGCCCAGCGGGAAAGTCAGAATGACCGCCGCGGTCTTTTGACCGCGGTACGGTCTTCTGTCGGTTCTTAGTCTTTTTTTCAAAGATTTTCTTCAGCGGGATGAACCTGCCAGTCCAATCCGACCTCCTGGAGCCCTTCTCCGGATACGCGATGCTGGAATCCTCGGTGGAGATTTTTACCTTCGGACTTAGTCGTTTTTTCGAGGTGAAAATCCTTCGACCGGGGTAAACCTGGATCTTGATCCGACGTCCATGGAGCCTTTCTCGGATACGATGGCTGGGAAGTCCCGGTCAACTTTTTACCTTCGGACTTAGGGGGTCATTCCGACCCCGGCGGGCGGTGGAAGCCGCCCGCCTGGTGGGAACCGCCAGAAGACCGTACCGCGGTCAAATGACCACGGCGGTCATTCTGACTTTCCCGCTGTGCCGGCGGGCGACCGCCAGAAGGCCGCCCGCCGGCCCAGCGGGAAAGCCCCTTCAACAATGAAGCCGGCTCCGAATGGAGCCGGCGGAGTTGAAGGGGTGCGACGGGTGCAGTGGCACCCGTCGCGATTTTCAGTGTCTGCTAGGCAGACACTGAAAATCATTATGGGGCCCTGTTAGGGGGCCCCTGCACTGCCCATGCCTGTGGCATGGGCAGTGCAGGGGCCCCCAGGGGCCCCACGACACCCGTTCCCGCCATCCTGTTTCTGGCAGTTTTTACCGCCAGGACCAGGATGGCGGGAAGGGGGTCGGAATCCCCATGGCGGTGCTGCGAGCAGCGCCGCCATGGAGGATTCTTTGGGGCAGGGGTAAACCGGCGGGAAACCGGCGGTTGCCCTTTTCTGACCGCGGCTTTATCGCCGCGGTCAGAATTGCCCATGAAGCACCGCCAGCCTGTTGGCGGTGCTTCCGCGGCACTCTGCCCTGGCGGTTTTCAACCGCCAGGGTCAGAATGACCGCCTTAGTCTCTTTTTCGGAGATTTTTCTTTACCGGGACGAACCAGCAAATCAGGCCGGGTCGCGGTTGAGGCAAGCCGGCTAGAGTTGCTGCGGCGGGTCGGTCCCTCTATGGAGCTTTTTTACAAAAATTCTCCAAACTTTTCCAAACTTCTGGCGCTTCTCCCAGATGTCCTTTTAAGGTTCTTTTGGGGTCCACAGCTCACCCCAAGGGTCCAGAAGTTCTGAGATGGTCCTTGGGGGGTGCGGACTACAACTCCCAGAATGTACCTGGCACAAACTCCTTTTTGGCCACTGGGCAGTGGTCAGCTGGTCGCTTTCTTCAGGAGTTGGTGCAGGGGACTCTGGATAGCAATTTTTCACCTGTAGCAAACAGGGAGTCCCTCCTTGAACCAGTTGAAGCCAGGCAAAGTCCTTCTTGTGGTGAAGCCCAAGTGTGCAGCTGGTGCAGTCCTTCTGAGTGCAGGTTCCAGGTGCAGGCCAGGGGTCCAGCAGGGCAGTCCTTCTTCTTGTTGGATGTGGTAGGGAACTGAGGTGTGGGTGCAGGTCTGCCAGTTTTATCCTTGCTCCTGGGTGAAAAGCAGGGGGGTCCTGGTTCTCCAATCAGGTGCAGGGTCATTCCCCCTGTGATGACCACTTCCTGGGAAGTGTGGCAAAAATCAATCCCAGGAGGCAACATTCTCTAAAAATCCATCAAGGCTGAATCTAATTTTTGGAGGTTACATCTGTCTGAGCCCACCCACTGGTGTGGCTAAAAATCATAAACACACCCCTCGCCTGCCTTCTCCTAATCTAATCAAGGGGGCACTTAGTTGTCTGGGGTTGCATGATGTGGGGGTGTTGCTGGTTGCTCCAAATGTCCTTCTCTGCCTTTGAAGACCAGTTTGGCAGCCTTCCCCCTTCCTGCCTCACCATCTGCTGAGGGGAGATTCCCTCCCACAGGCACATTCCTTTGTGTGAAGCCAGGCCACTTCACACCTCATCAAGGCAGCTCGGCCAAGCTACTAGAGCTGGCCAATCAGAGCACAGCAGCAAAAACAATGCAGGGCTGAAATGGGCAACTTTTCAGGTAAAGTTTAAAACTCTTTACCTGAACAAGTTATATTAAATCCAACAACTGGAAGTTGTGGGATTTATTACAACAATCAATTTGATACCAAACTCTTGGTATGCATCATTTAAGGAGACTTTAAAAATTTAAATAAGGTCTCCCATTCTAGCCTATGAAGGCCATTTACTACAATGAGGGAAAAACGAATTTGACTGTTTTTACCTCACCAGGGCTTATAAAACTATTTTTATAAAGTCCCTGCTTATAGTTACATGGCACCCAGCCCTAGGGGAACATAGGGCACATCTTAGGTGTGACTTATATGTAAAAATAAGGTAGTTTAAGACTTTGGAACTACTTTTAATTCCAAAGTCGAATTTGCATATAACTTTAATTTAAAAGCAGCCAGCAAGGCAGGCCTGCCTTTAAAATGACACTGGGCACCTCAGCAGTGCACCTATGGGTGCACCACCTATGCTGTGGTCCCTAAACCTACATGCCCTACCATATACTAGGGACTTATAGGTAGGTTAACTGAGCTAATTATAATTAGCCTAATTTGCATATCCATTTTACACAGAGCACAGGCCCTGGGACTGGTTAGAAGTACCAAGCGCACCATCAGAGTCAGGAAAACACCAGCCAAAAGTGGAAAATGGGGGCAAAAAGTTAGGGGGCCTCTGCAATCAGCCCTGTTTCCTCACACATACAAATGAAAACATTGTCCCCTATTTCTATTTTTTTCAGCTTACATTTCTTATTTATTTTTAATTAAACAATTAGGCCCACATTTAAGAGGTCCTAGCGCTATTTAACAACACATTAGCATACATGTTTCAGGTTAATATGGCATTAGATGGCCAAAAATGCCACTCCATAGTTACAAAGTGGACCACTGTGTAACCCCTTGCTCCACATTATGCCTTCACCATGTATAATGTATGCAAAGGGGGGGGGGGCGTTCTGGAATTGAGGGGGGGGGAGGCTTAAAAAATGGCGCAAAGAAATCAAATAGCTTTCATTGTGTTGTTTTTTTCTAGCATTTTTAACACCTACTCAGAGCTGGCATTAAAAGGAGGTGACCATTGGTTTCAATAGACCTCTGGTTGCTTTGCAAGATTAGAGTAAAAAAATGTTATGCTAATCCTGCAATGCGCTGCACTAGCATCAAAGGTTTTGATGCTAGTTCCCTAACTACTGCCATGGTATGGTGTATATTAAACACGACCCTTTCAATCCACAACATGTGGAAGAAAAAAAAGACATGCATTTAGCCTGGATATGGCTGTAGGTAAAAATGGTCTGAAGGCCTATACACAGACTTCCTCAAATGTAAAAACAAAAGAGGGCTCAGCTTAAGTGCCAAGAGCATCATCTCCGAAATATGTCTCCACTCTTTCGTGATTTGAATGCACATGAGCAGCAGATGAAGCTTAATTCCCTTGCCTTTTGCCGTTTCCAGTATATTTCAGCTCTAAAGGACTGCCAGTAGTTTATATTCCTTCTGCTTTTCCCTTATTTCACAAACATAACACGAGGTTATTCTTTAAATAACAAAGAGCGATGTTATCAACTCACTGCCGGCTAGCTCTAGCTTTTAGCTTCAGATCTAGGTATGCTCCAAGACAGCTGAATAGTGAAAGGGGCTTAGTTTGAATTTTAATAGCTGCTGGGCTGACATGTTAAGCTGAGGACTTCTTTACTCACAACTGAGAAACTGCTGGCTGTCAGTTTCTAGACTCAAGCGGCCCCCACCATTTGAAAAAGTGTTTTGGTTTCAGCTTTAAATATTAAGGCACTATGGGCCATATTTATACTTTTTGACGCAAAACTGCGCTATCGCAGTTTTGCGTCAATAAAATTTGCGCCGTCTAACGCCATTTGGATGCGCCATTCGGGCGTCAAATTTATACTTTGACGTACGGCGGCGCAACCAACAGGTGGGAGTCATTATTTCGTGACGCACACAGCGTCGGTCTGTCGTAAGGGAAACCCACGTAAAAGTGACGCAAATCACTGTGGGTCGATTTACGACAGCGCAATCGTGAAAACACCGGTTTTTTTCACGCTATTGCGTGAAATTTTTGCGCGAAAACTGCACTTACAGGAGAGGAGACCCAAAATGGATCCTAGATGCCCCAACAGACCCCAGGAGGATGAGAGCAGACCAGGAACCAGCCAGGAGGAAGCATACAGGAACCAGGACATGTTAAAGAAAAAAAGAAAGTGTCGCTTCAGTGCAGAGGAGCAGGAAATCCTGGTGAAAGAGGTGACGGAACACCAGCACCAACTTTTCATATCCTCAAAATTGCCACTCAGTAGGAGAGAGGCCAAATGGAAACAAATTGTGGACAAGATAAACAGTGTGGCTGAAGAACGCCGGACAGTCACCGAGTGTAAGAAACGCTGGCATGACTGTAAACGTAGGACCAAAGAGAAAATGGCCAGGAACAGGAAGGCAGCAATGCAGACTGGAGGGGGGAGTCCAGCACAACAGGAGGCCCTGGACCACATGGAGGAGATGGTCGCAGCCGTCATCCCGGAGGAGATCGTCACAGGGATACAAGGACTGGACAGCGCAGACTACCACGACACTACGCACATGCAGGGTAAGTCGCATGGGGAATTACAATGCAATAATGGGGACTGTAAGCAGGGGGGGGATACCTACTACACAATGCATGTAACTTAGCACATATATGAAGTGGCATGGGGAAAGGGGCACGGCAGGGGGGAATGGCCAGTACTGACCATAGCCGGGGCACGACAAAATACTGCCACCACTACAGTCCCATTGGGACATCCTGTAATTACAACAAGAGAGCCAAGGGAAACCAGTGACAGGTGGGAAGGACACTACCCTGAATCCACATCCAGGCACTTGTTTTGCACAAACTATTCCCCATCAACTAGGTCCCTACCTGTAATGCAGTAGCAAATACACCAACTGCAACTTAACTGCCACCACAGTTGACAATAACACCTCTCATCTCTGGGCAGCTATAGTACCAAATGGCAGGAACCCCACCCTGGAACATACATACCTAAATTAGGGGGTGAGGATGACATCTGCAACTACTCCTAGAAATAAGACAAAGGTACCAGTACACTTAAATGCCGAATGTCCATAACTGACACATACATAAGCCTAAGTAAACAGCAATAGGAGCCACACAGCACTAACGACACACACATGCTGCATACGTCAGGGTCCCTCACGTGCCTGCCTAACAATGCTACATCACAAATGTCATACTGCTCAGACAACAACATTGACGAGGGGACACAGGCAACTGGTCAATGAAACACATCTGCACAGTCTAACCAAAAAATAGGACATTCATACGATAAACAGGCCAATCCAGTAAGACACACATGAGACCCCATCAGATACAAACATCAACAATGTTTACATCCATACCACATCCTAACATTGACATACATAGGTCATGCCACCTAACACGTACAGATCATGCAATGTGAATAAAAAGTGTATGGTGCAGGGCCTGTGAGGCAAGTGTGCTGGCAGGGCAGTCACAACACCCACAGTCAGTCAAATTGTAGCGTGGCAAGTGAAACGTATACTTTGCGCAATAGCCTCAGGCTGGAGGCCTTTGTGCATCTTACCCTGAATGTACTTATACTCATTTGCTGACATCTAAGTGCCTCAGAGCACTTTGCACTAAATGAATCTCATTGCCCTTCCTATCAGTTAATGTAGCAAATAGTCAGTCCTAAGGTGTTGGCAAATAGTCAAATCACCCTGTTTTGCCTACTTCTGCACTGGAGTTTGCCAGAACATATTCACTCTGTGCCCCAGTCAAGGATACCGTCTGGTTCGTTGATGATAGATGTGGTAGGGGTTAAGGTTTGCCATTCCTGCGTAGGGAAACTTTGTCATCACAATGACATATGTCTTTTAAATTCACTTCCTCGTCCCAAGACACGCATGGGGGAGTTTACAAACAGAAAATCACATCTAGATGCTGGCTGCCTTGCTGCTGATGCACAACCAGATCCCAGCCCATTCCTCTGATATGAGGGATGATGTCTCCCCTGTGATTCAGACAGCCAAGCTCCAAACTTAACATGCTGTGCTATATATAGAACAAGCAGAGGGAGAGTAGAAACTGTTAGGCACGATGATAGCTGTGTACCAATGTATTACTCTCCTGCGGACTATTTCAGTTCTAACTGTGTGTATTGTTTTGGTTATTGGGGCTCACACCTAAATTCCTACAAGTCAGTTGTACAATGAAACTTCATATCAAACAAATACTGTCTGTGTCATTTGTGTATGGGAACATACCGGAAAAGATAGAAATGTTTAGGACCTGAATGACCACCACTTCCCTGAGAAGTCCCAAAGATGTCATGGCCTTGGACTTCTAAACATTCCTCTGTTGTGGGAGACCAGAGGCACTGCTAGTCTGTCGGAGCTAAATAGAATATCTGGGTGACAGAGTTATTTACAAGTGGGTCAAACTTAGTCCCCCACACCATTAGCTATCCTGCTGCCTAGAAAGCCAAGAATCACATGTAGGATAATGAGAGCCCACCCAAACAAATGTCCCTCCATAACAATAGTGAAACACCGAGGGAGGAGTAGGACAAAAAAATGCATATTCCGAAATAATTACAAATCAACACCTAGAGATGACCTGGCAGGCATGTCTGATAGCTCCATATCATACATGTGACACACAGGTGGGCCATAGGCCTACAACAATGCCCTATGATGGACAGCAGATACCAAGACAAAATCAGAGTACAAAGTTAAGGCATCCAAAGGCTTGTATCTTCGTGCAAAATGATCTCAACACAGACACACTAATTGTACCCTGTTTCTTTGCAGAGGAACACGGATCTCCTGCCGATATGCCTGTCCATGAGTTCCCTGATGACATGGATGACGAGACCATCAACCTCACACAAGAGACCATTGACATGGTCCTCGAAAGCCTCCAAACCCCCCCTTCAGTAACAAGGAGGAGCCAAGAAGAAGCAGCCACCACAGTAGAACCACCCGCCACCCCAATTGTAAGACCTGCCAGCTCCAACACAGCTGAGGACTCTGACGACACTGGCACCAGCTTCGAAAGAACAGTCGTTGGGGTCCAGCGGGAGCTGGCCAAGGAGGTGCGAGTGGGGATGCAAACTATGGCAGCCAGCCTTGAGGGGGTGCGTTCGTGCATGCTGTCAACTGCTGATCAGGCAGCTGCAATGCAAGCCAGAACATCGCTGTTGGAGGAACTTTTAGTAACACAGAAGGCAATCTGCACAGCTGTCATCCAGTTGACCAAACAACTCCAACAGCAAGCCAGTCAGCGTGTGCACGAATGCAACATCGAACCCCTCAGGGCCGACCTGGCTGCCTACCATCGGGATGTGGCTGCCATTCTGAAAAACCAGCACGCCCTCCTTGCTGCAGTACTGCCCTTCATAACTGGACAGGGATCAGCCCCCGGGATGTCTGCCTCCATGTCTTCTGACACTGAGGTGTGTGTTGCCCCTTCACAACCAACAACAACAAGGACACACCAGGCAACACACACATCAGAAGAAGAAGACATGGAACAGATAACATTCACTCGCAAGAGTACCCGGAAGCCCTAGTCCCTGCACCATGCCCTACTCTGACCAAGGTCCTACGTTTTGACACATGCCAGCCTCACTCCAACTACCCTCAATGACTGTTCGGCAATCCACTGTTTAACTTGTCCACATTGGCTGTAAATGTTTCTCTCCTACCATTTGGCAATTCCTGTTCCTCTGCACCGTCTGTGACATCACCCCAGCATGTCAGGAGCATCATCCACACCCTGTAAATAGGATCACCATTTAAGAATGCACCAGAACGGACTCACCTAACATTGTTAATGGACTTTTTGCACTATTCCACCTAAAAATAAATATCACTTGCACACCTATTGTGTCTCTGTGTCATTTCACACTTCAACTGTGCAGTACATAACTCCAAAGTGGCTGTGTGGCAACCATGTTGATTCTCTATACTACTGTCCTGATTTCATGTATACTGAAACATCTGTGCAGTGGCCAGGATTGCATCATAGCTTTACTAGACTGAGGAAAATAACTGATGTAGGGACTAAGCACACACAATCATGCTGTGTTGGACAGAATGAGGCCCCATCCATAGCTATTCTAGACAACTAATGGTGGCTGAGAAATGTAGGCACCTTGCAATACTAAAACAAGAAATTATGCTGTAAAATGAAAGGAATGATAACCAAATTACACTGCATCAATCACCCTTACAGCGTATACTACCATGAAGGAAAGTCATGCTCAAGCAGTACACACATGATGTAGGTCAGCAATGACAGCAACAAGACAAGAGTGTGAACAAATACTCATCTACAAAGCTCTCCCTGAACTTCAAAATGCTGTCCGACCTATCGATTGACCTACAAAATCAACTCTGGAAGCACTCTTGTGAAGTAGGATACATACCAACCCCAAATCTTGATGATCTATGCACACTACCAATGGTGGCTCTCCCACATGGTGGATACTTACCAAGTTAGCACATGGGTAGCTGGCATGTTAAACCTCAATAGCCTGGGGATAGCGAGCATAGGACACAAATGTCATACTAAAACTTTCTGCTACACTGATGTCAAGGCCATGAAAAGGTAGCACCTAACGCATCAGGTAAAGGGCTAACAATTTTTTTATTTCCAATAAGTAATAAAAGAGGCAACTAAGGGAAAGATAAACCTACACTAATCTAACCTGACTACTACTAACCCACAACTGTTCCTAACTAACCTAAGCTAAACTTACTCTACACATGTAACGAAACGATCTAAACATCAACCCCCCACCCACCATTATGAGACAAGACACATGCAGGACAACACTTACTAACCTACACACATACTACACTATCCTAAACAAACATATATATTTTTTTTTTTAAACAGGAATCCCAACATTGCCCTACACAAAAAGATAAGATATAAAGAAGAAGGACCCCCCACCCTCTTACCTAACACTAACTAAGCTAATTTCCTACACTTATCCTATAACTAACCCCCCAAACCCAACTAACAGTATGAAATAGGAAAGGGGTGAGAGGGGAGGGGTAAAAGTTCTGGAGGGCAAAATGTCTACTGATTTGGCCTCCGTAGTGTTCGCCGGATGGAGCGCTCCTTCCTCTTCACCTCAGCCATGTCCTCCGTCAGGGTGTCAACTTTTGCAATCAACCTGTCCAATTTCCTTGACAATGCGTGGAAGTCCGCTGGGTTGATCGGAGGGTCAGTGCAGGTCTGGGTGCCGGTGGAGGTGGATTGTGTTGGTGGAGTGGTGTGGGCACGGGACTGCCCTGCTCCCACCACACGGCTGGGTCCAGGTCTGGATGAGGATGCCTGGTCTGTTGCTGGGTCCACTTGGCCAGACCTGGTGGATGTTGTGGCGGGGGTTGTTGGGGGCACCGTTGGGGGAGCCTGTGGTGTGGCATACCACGCCCGGAGGCCCGTTCCGAATTGTATCTGCGGGCCATCCTCCGATACCCACACTGCACCTGCAGGATGTGGCTGTACCTCATTGCCCGGCGCTCAAACTGGTTGCGAGCTGCGGCACTCAGGTTTGCAGCTGTGAAGAGAAAAGGCAAATATTGAGCATAGAATTTACAGTAGGTTGAATACCACAATGGGTAATTTGTCCATTACTAGCAATGTATTGGTTGCAGCAATTGTTACAACATAGTTCACGGGAAGGCTCAGAGGAAGTACATGTGAATCATGCATACTGAAGGGCATATCACATATAGCATATCCATGTCTCTACATGATGGATGACATCACCCTAAACTACTCATACAATTCATACCTAAGGCATTATACATTATGGCACCAGCTCGTCCGCATACTGACTTCACTACATATGTGATAAGAATCACACTCCTCACTCAATGGCATTTCGAAATAGTTGTGTGCTAAGATTGAACCCCTGGCCATGAATCATATGTCGACACTATGGGCCAGATGTAGGAACTGATGGGAAATCAACTAGCAAATTGCAAAGCTGAACGGTGTCTCTGACACCGTCTGCGAGTCACTATGGGGTCCCTAAATCCCACCTCATGAACATCAATGATGTGGGTTCCAACTTGCACCACCTTAGCAACTATGGGCACTCACGGGGATGGAGGCCTGCTGGGAACAGCAGAACTCCATAGACGTGACTGCTTTTAAATGAAGCAAGTTATTTTTCACCAAGTGTAGGCCCTTTATCTGAAAGGGAAATGAGCTGCGATTTGTTTAAATTCACAACAATTGATTTTTCTTAATTTACACAATAATTATTGCTCCCCGAGACCACTGGCTGTTTTGTGCAGGAGTATTTTGGTCCACTCACAAAGGGGAAGGTTCACAATAATGACCCCTTCCAGTCAGCAAGTTGGTTAGCATCCACTTCAAGTGGATGATAACAGCTACTCACTTTGCAACCACGTACTCGTTAGCAAATGGGATTGCCTACCACTGTGATTTGCAAGTAGTGCTGGTAAACTCCTTTTTTTTTTTCATTTAGAAAAGCATTTTGCAAATATGTACATGACCACCAAAAACATTTCGGATTAGGAAACAGACGTTTGCAACTCACTAACATAAAATTATGCTATTTGCAATGTGTAGACATTTTGCTACATCTGGACCTAGGTACAAACTCAAGTCACAAAAGGTGTTAAGTACGTGTAACATACTGGTTGCTACAGTCCTAGGTACCCTGTTTCACAGTAACATCCCAGTCTTTGTGGGTGGTGTGGGAAGAACAAACAACAATCCCATGATCAATGCACAACCAGGAGTGTACAGAAAGTTCAACAAGCATGTGCCTTCACACACAACACCTATGAAGGGCTAGCAACACGTTGGAGTCAGCCCAACCTTGTCACATCCCAGGTCCACACATGTCAAAATGATATGACTTAGCCCAACATAACATACTATTAGTGAGGCATGTTTTACAACACACACAGAGGAGGTAGAACACCCATTCACATGATTCAACAGAACACCTAGGCCATTGCACTCAAGTCACACACACTTCGAGGTCACCTTGTGGAAGTACATGCCCCCGGAAGATCCGACCTACAGTGTACACAGTCCATCCTCAACTAGGAAGAAGCACTTGTCATTGAAGCCATGTGCCTAAGCTATCTGGGAGACTGTCAGTCTGATATGCTGACTCAGTTAATGGCAAGTTCCTGACCAAGTCTAACATTGACCAGTGTATTCAAAATGAGTCATGCCATTCCCAATTGTCGCACTAATTGAATGACCTACTGCCCCTCAATCTGAGAGATGACTACGTATTGCTTTACAGAAACATTATTCCTATTTGATATCACACCAAAACAACAAAGCCAATGAACGGCCAGCACATCAAATCATGAATTATCCTGAACACACAGTAATCCATCATGCTTCATTTCCAAACAATGTAAATAGCAATTAGGCAACACTCACTGTAGGTATCGGGGTCGTCAAAATGGGCCACCTCACCAACGGTGTACGGGGCTGGTCCACCTGTAAAGCATGAAAGGAAGATTATACTCAGACTGGGTGAACAGACAAATAATTTCTGTTACAATGACACTGTGTGAATATTACATGGTAATGATACACTTTCACACATGCTCATCCTGCCTGGCTGACTTTGTATTCTAGATTCTCATTGGATGAGTCTCCTGCTCCAGTGACACACCCTACTACACTCATGCAGTGGCCAGGACAGTCATGTGTCGTCCAAGTTAATCCTCCATTAGTAGGCCCCAACAATCATGTGATCCATACATCTCAGCATGTGCATCCCAGAGAGAAACATTCCACAACTGGTTCCATGAGAACTGCATGACCACTCACAATCAAACAGGCTATGTGGACAGGTTCAACACACAGCAACCAGACACACATGTGACATATGTGTGGACAACATGACTAACTTCATGTGACGTGAAGGCAACACACATGTGTAGCATCATCATGTGTTTGGAATTTTCGGTCTAGCTATGGCGTCTACATATGTAGGTATGTTGTTTCTACATGACGTACTCACTGGCCATTATGACCAGTAGAGTACAAATAGAGCAGTTCACGTGTTGCTTTTCAGACACAAATGCAACAGTACATTCCATGCAGCTACAGCCATCTGGTATGTGTTGCAAAAATGAGGGATCGGCCTGGTAGCATAGGTCTTCATACACATCCTACAACAAATACACATTTGGACACATATGTATACCTTTGTAGCGCAGCATTTGCATCATTTTGTGACGCAGAGAGGGGCCTACTTAGCAAAATACAAATAGATGTTGCATTTTACTGCTGTTATTGGGTGTACATGTGTAGCAAAAATGGGGATTTATGTGTATACCCATGGGCCTAGGTTTCCCTAGCATGACACGCAGTCAGCTACTTATTCTGCAGATTGGCTACCAATCATCACATGTTCACGCACACATTCCTATTATTCCCATGTAATTGATTAGTACTCACCAACATAGCCACCAATCCGGAGTCCCAGGTGGTCCAGCAGGTCCTGTTCCCTGCTGATCAGATCTGCCCAGCGGTGCTTGAGTTGATGGATATTCCTCAGACTCCCGTAGACCCGGACCAGGTGATGGCGCACCTTCTCCCAACGGATTTTCCTCGCCTCCGTGTGATACCCCTGTATCACACGGCCCCCAGCCTCCAGCATCAGTGGGAGGAAATGGCTTACGAGCCATATGAAGCCCCCCAATTCGTCCTCACCCATCCTGGACAGGCGAGGCCTACCTGACATGATGAGAGGTGTAAAAAAGTACAAACGAAAAATGAAAGAAAAAGTGGGAAATGGGGAAAGGTAGAGGTGTGAAAGAAAAAGAAGAAGGAGAAAAATAGCCCAACTAACCCCCCAAACTATGCTACCCACAACAGACTCCCACAGACAATACAAACTATCACAGGTATAGACAAAATAACACTAAACAGACTGAGACAATGTTATACAACAATAAAAGATTGACACAAAGACAAAATACAAGGCACACAGGACACTAAAGCAGTAAAACACAGGACAACACCTTTCACACAACCACACAGTCTAGATAAGTCTGAGACTGCAAAGTGAAAGTGAAAGTCAACTCCCAGTACAGATTTGGTAAACAGGATATCCTATTACATCACTTCCTGCATAAAATGGCTGCCATTTTTCTTTTCGCGTAATGCGTCATATTTTCACGCATACACAGATGTGCGTCATATTTTTTTGACGCATTACAGTGCACATGATGCGGAGTGTAAAAATATGATATGAATATAATTTTTTAAAATTGTACATGAGATGACCAACATATTGTCCATGTAGCGTCATTTTTAGCACGCATACATCATGGGCGTCATTTTTTTTACACGTACAGTGGTGCACATGATGCTGAGTGAAAAAATATGATATGAATATTAATATTTCAAATTATACATGAGATGACCAATATATTGTGCATGTAGCGTCAATTTGACCACGCATACATCATGGGCGTCGTTTTTTTTACACGTACAGTGGTGCACATGATGCTGAGTGAAAAAATATGATATGAATATTAATAATTAATACTGTACATGAAATGACCAACATATTGTCCATGTAGCGTCATTTTTAGCACGCATACATCATGGGCGTCATTTTTTTTACATGTACAGTGGTGCACATGATGCTGAGTGAAAAAATATGATATGAATATTAATATTTCAAATTGTACATGAGATGACCAATATATTGTGCATGTAGCGTCAATTTCACCACGCATACATCATGGGCGTCGTTTTTTTTACACGTACAGTGGTGCACATGATGCTGAGTGAAAAAATATGATATGAATATTAATAATTAATACTGTACATGAAATGACCAACATATTGTCCATGTAGCGTCATTTTTAGCACGCATACATCATGGGCGTCATTTTTTTTACACGTACAGTGGTGCACATGATGCTGAGTGAAAAAATATGATATGAATATTAATATTTCAAATTGTACATGAGATGACCAATATATTGTGCATGTAGCGTCAATTTCACGACGCATACATCATGGGCGTGTTTTTTTTTACACGTACAGTAGTGCACATGATGCAGAGTCAAAAATATTGTGGATGTAAATAATAATTTGAAGGTGAAATATCAAGACACTTTTGGATACATTTGTATCTGACTCTGCATTGTGTGCACTCATGTACGTGAACAAATTATGACGGCCATGCTGTATGCATAGAATATGGAGCAAATTTATCAAAATGTCTTCATGTGTTTATCTTTTGAAAGGTGATTTGTCATGGTAAAACAGTGCAATGTGAGACACATTGTGTTTGTATATGACAAATGTCCGTACTTTTATGTATAGACGGCCTTCACACTGTGATGTTTGGGATACGTTAACTAATGTATTGACCATATTTGACAACATATTTGGTGTAATTGCTGATGGCTATTTTGAAATGATGTTTTTGATACCATTATGTATTCCGTCTCCAAAATGTCCCCACCTTTATGATGGGGATGCTTTTATCTGTAGTCCTAACAGGGAGTGGGAGAGTCACTTTCAGTTTTTATGGGGCTGACCATGTCCCATTATGATTTTGAGTTTCATATTTGTGTAGGACTTGTGACATGGAGGCCACACATGTGCCTTATGCATGTGTTTAGTTCACAAGTACATGATTCTTGTATGTTTTGGGGGTGGTAGAGGTGGAGTTAGGCCCCCAGCACCCTAGGATTTGGCCATCCAGAATAGCTACTGTATCCATGGAGTATTTTTATCATATCCTGGCAAACCTGCAGCAGTGGGCGAATGTAAGGCCATATGGTATGAATGACTGTTGACCATTCATTCATCTCATTAGCCCATTTGACGTTTGCAGTAATGATGATTTGGAGCTAAGTTGCATACCATTTTCATATGACTAAGGGGGTCATTCTGACCGCGGCGGTCGGCGGGCGCCGCCCGCCAAGCGGTTCCCGCCGAAAGACCGCGGCGGTCATTCGGGCTTTCCCACTGGGCTGGCGGGCGACTGCCAAAAGTCCGCCCGCCAGCCCAGCGGGAAACACCCTTCCCACGAGGACGCCGGCTCAGAATGGAGCCGGCGGAGTGGGAAGGTGCGACGGGTGCAGTTGCACCCGTCGCGAATTTCAGTGTCTGCAAAGCAGACACTGAAATGCTTTGTGGGGCCCTCTTATGGGGGCCCCTGCAGTGCCCATGCCATTGGCATGGGCACTGCAGGGGCCCCCAGGGGCCCCACGGCACCCCCTACCGCCATCCTGTTCCTGGCGGGTCTCAGGATGGCGGTAGGGGGTGTCAGAATCCCCATGGCGGCGGAGCGCGCTCCGCCGCCATGGCGGATTCGCAAGGGCAGCGGGAAGTCGGCGGTACACCGCCAACTTCCCGTTTCTGGTCAGAATGCCCATCGGTGCACCGCCAGCCTGTTGGCGGTGCTACCGCCGATCTCCGCCATGGCGGTAATTACCGCCAGGGTCAGAATGACCCCCTAAGTTTGCAAGACTCTCAGCATTCACGATGTGATAATGCGAAGATTGTTTTGCTTGTCTGTGTCCCTTTCTGCATAAACTGGTTTAGTGTCATGTTACAATCTTCCTGCTAGGTTCAAACTGGGACACAACTGTGATGGTCTACTTTCAAATATTAGGTTGGTTGTATGACATATGTGTACATGTGTGTGGGAATGTGGATCCAGTATGACCTGTCTGTGTGTATGTTGTCACTGTAACTTCAAGATCTCCTCCTGAGTTAGTGGCAGCTGATGTTGTTGCAATTGTGTATTGCTCACATCATACACTTGAGAGAAGCCATTGATGACATGTTCACGTACACATGGATGGTCCCACCCTGTCTCTGAACACGTGTGATGTGACTTTCAAAGGATCTCCAATTTTGGGCTGGATGAGAGACTGTTTCAGTTGTTTGGATCCGGCATGTGTAATTGTCACATTTGTACTCTTGTTGGGCTCTGTGTATGGTAATGTAACATGTCACATCCTACCCTCTGTGCATACAGTTGTGATGTTTATTTTTGGTGTGATGAATTTTAATGGCATTTTTGATCAATGAGACGACATTCATCTTCAGCTATTTCAAACTAAAGGTGGTCAGAAATGAATTGGCCAAAGCATGATGTGGTGTTTGTGATCTGTGTTTATTTACAAGTGTGGAATACAAGTGATTATAATAAGTTAAGTAAAAAAATTGTTCACAAGCTGTTGGCGCCTACGCACTCCTGCTGCGGTGTTAGGTTGTTCCCCCTCCTGTTGCAGGCCAGCATCCTCCTCATCATCATCCTCAGGCATGTCTGGGTCCGGTTCAAGGAGGGGAATGTTCCTTTGTACACAAATATTGTGTAATATGGCACAAGTGAGTATGATTTTGCATACCATCTCTGGGGAGTATAGGAGGCTTCCACCAGTGATGTCAAGGCAGCGTAACCTTGACTTTAGGATCCCAAAGGTCCTCTCCACAATGCTGCGGGTCCTCTTGTGGGCGTCATTGTATGCCCGCTCAGCAGCAGTACTTGGGTTCCCATATGGTGTCATTAGCCAAGGCTGGATGCCATACCCCTGATCAGCTGAAAGAGAAACACAGAATGGTATCAATTAGATGTAGGAGGCACTGTTGTACGTATCTTTGATGGCAGTAGTTGTGTTGTGTTGTCTGTGACTATTTTGTGTACTAATGTGACAACCTATGGTTGTTGGTGGAAACTTTGGCATTGTTTTTTTCCTTGGCTGAGCAAGTGTATGTTGGCTAACTGTTTGTCAGCAGGAGGAATTGGTTTCTCAAGTACAGTGTGCCCTCCCTTGCATTGTGACTTGTGACACAGGTGTCCGTGTGTCCTCACTGGGGGTGTGATGATAGTTCCATGCAGAGTTGAAACATGAAAGGGTATTAGAAACGTTCATATGAACATAGCCAGGCCATCCCATCCCTTAAAAGTTATGCATTGTATTAGTGTACAGGTTATTGTGAGACTTCCAATTTCCAAGGTGACATTTAGGCAACCACAGTCATGAATGTCTTCACACTAAGCTGTGGAGTAAATTCTAATGTGTGAGAGGTTCAATGGTGACTTGTGACACATGGCTAGTGATGTGAGTACCTCAGTGTGTTCCTGTCTAGGTGTTGCTATTGTGGTGTATGGGTTGTTTATCCTAGAGGGTTTCTGTGCAGTGAGTATATAAGTAGATTTTTGTCCTTACCAACAAGTAGTCCATTGCCATACCGTCCATCCTGGAAGTGTTGGTTGATGGTGGAGTGACGGAAGATGAATGCGTCATGTACACTCCCAGGATATTTAGCCACAATGTTGCTGATCAGTCCTTGGTGATCGACTATGGCCTGCACGTTGATGGAATGTGTGTGCTTCCTGTTGCGGTAGAGGTGTTCACTCGCAGCAGGTGGCACAAGGCGTACGTGTGTGCAGTCGATTGCACCAAGGACGTGCGGAAAGCCACTGATGGCGTAGAACCCCTGTTTTGTTTCCTGCTGCTTCTGCACTGTGTTAGGGAAGCAGATGTGGCGGGGTGTCAGTCCAATGATGGCATCCAGTACTTTAGGCAAGAATGCGGAGAAAGATGGTTGTGAGATTCCACCAACCAGGGCACCAGTTGTCTGAAAGGAGCCACTTGCCAGCAGGTGAAGTACGGCAAGCAGCTTTGTTTCGGTTGGGATAGTGCGTGGAGTCACTAAAGTGGGGGCCAATTGCTGTTCAATATTTGTCAGCAGCTGCTGAATGGCCTGCCAGTTCAACCGGTACCTCTGGATGATGTCTCGTTCCCTGAGGCCATGCAGGGTTGTTCGTGGGCGGAATATCCTCTCCTGCCTTCTGCGCTGTCTTTGGGGTCCCTGCTGTTGTTGTTGTGGCTGCTGTTGTTGCTGCAGGGCTCTGCGTCTACGTGCACGTTGAAGAAAAAGCACCTCCATGTCTCCCTGTTGCTGCTCTGCTGCTCTGCTGCTCTGTTGTTTGTTCTGTGTGTTCTGATTAAGTACAGGTGTGTTTGCCCCATTTTAACGCCTGCCCTGACCCAGGCGTTAAAATTTCACGCTATTAGTGCTTTGCGCCATTTTTTTGTGCCACCTGCCGCGCGGGAGTGATTTTTGCCCTGGAGCATAAATACCACGCACCGCTATGTGCGTCTGTTTTTAGACGGGAACGCCTTCCTTGCATCTCATTAACGCAAGGAAGGCGTTCACGCTAAAAAATGACGCTATTTGCCCATACTTTGGCGCTAGACGCGTCTAACGCCAAAGTATAAATATGGCGTTAGTTTTGCGCCGATTTTGCGTCGAAAAAAACGACGCAAATTCGGCGCAAACGGAGTATAAATATGCCCCTATGTTTAATAGAGCCTTCATTTACACATGACCTAGCAAGCATTGACTCCAAGACCACCTTCATGCTGTTTAATTTTTCCGCCCTTTGAATTTAAACCTAAATGGTAGGTTAGAACGTATGATGACTGATGCTCTTATCGTCTAATTATTAGGAATAGCCATAGGCTTCACCATGAATCACTTATCTAAAATAAGCATCTGCATGACACAGGTGCAGAACGTTTTCAATATAATTGTAGCCACAGAGCCAGCTGATATTCAGAGTTTATCACAAGCAGATAATTAGAGAACTAACTCTTCTGCCTCAGCTCTTCTGTGCATGAACAAGTGAATAGTTATTAGGGAGCTTGACTGAGAACACACTACACAGCATTGTTTGGGAATGTAAGGACAAGTAATATGGAAACTATTAGTGCTATATGAACTGTTGATTAATATATGACAGATATGTGGAGTGTGTTCTCAAAGGAGGGGCAAATTTACTTGGCTACTATTGTAGACCTACACTTAAAGAACACCATGCCACAGGTTATGGTAGTCTATCCTCTTGGAAAGGTTCTCGCACCATGTGTGGACCATTTTTTGAAGATACTTGATTCCTGTTGAAGAATGAATTAGTGGGTTGATGGTTTTTACTTCAGTCAAGTGGGTTGCTGCAGACTTTCTTCAAGCCCTTTTCCAGGGGGAACTTCACAAACATGGACAAAGTGTAGCTACTGATGCTCATAGTTGCACCCATCACTTAAGTGGTGGTATCCTGCATCCAGCTTGTAAACTCTAGACATCAGTAAGGCAAGCCAGGGCCAGGGCAGGGAGGCAGGAATGTCCATAAACCTCTGGGGATGGAAATTTCCAGAAGCTTCTCCTAATTCAAAGCTGACACCATGTATAAATATTGAAACCTCAGACCCAGTTTTACAGTGCACCTCTAAACCTGTAGAATGAAGACAGGACCTGCATCCTTCATCCCAGGCTGGAGTGAATCCAAGGGTCAGCTAACTGACCCCCTGTTCTGAGCTATATGGCCAAAACAAGCTCCTGAAATCCTGAAGCCTTCCTGCAACAACCCAGCTGAATGCTGCCTGGACTTGTGACTGGACCTGCCTGTACCCGGCTAGCGAGAGTTGTTGATCTACAAGAGATGCCCGTCAGGTCCTAGACTATTGATGTGGCATGAGCTGCGATCCTTATCGAAGAAAGGAAATCCTGATAAATTGCACTCTGCACAACCGTGAATGGGCCTGTTTGTGCCAAGATCTTGTTGTCTTCATCACCCGGGAACAGGAAGCTCCGGTGTGTCTGACTCTTTATGCCACAGTTACTGCAAGTGATGCTTGGCAATGCGAGGCACCGACAGGCTGCCATGACAGTCAACGTGAATCTCAAGCAAAGCCCTTCTGTGACGCTCGACAGAGACTTCATGCTACGGCTACGGCCATCTGCAGTGCTTGAACTTCTCTCTGCGCTGCAGTGCTGATCATAGAGTATGCTCTTCCTGCAGCCCCCTCCATAGCGACAGAACTCTTCATGCTGGACTTCTGATGATAGTAACCTGGCCCCTACCTCCGGCCCACACTTCATCTCGGTCAGCCTGAATTTTGACTTCAACTTAGTCTCGCACGACCAGATGACCACAAGTTGTTCTTCGTGCTTTTAGGTAGTATACTTACATTTCATTTTTTTAAATGCATATCTCCGGTTGTACTGATTAGTGTTGTACTGTTTTGTGTCAAATACTTTATTACATTCTACTCTCTTTTTCTAAATTTGATAGATTTCTTGTGTTGCATTTTTACTTTATTACTGCTTCAAATGCTGCCTAAATACTTTACACACTGCGTCTAAGTTAAGCCTGACTGCTTTTGTGGCAAGCCACCAGAGAGTTAAGCACAGGTTAATATGGAGTTTGCTTGTTTCTTCACCCTGACAGAAATTGTGGCTGCTGCTCAAATAGGGTTTTGCTCCCCCCAAAACAGCAATCCAAGTTAATTCAGCCATACATAAGCATTTTCAGAAAAAACAGCAGTACACTAGCAGTAGATTGGCTGCTTGCAGACAGCATCTTGAGCAGCCTCAGTTTATAGCTTCTGGACTGTTCATGAAATTGAGTCATATGTGTGTAACACAGGCAAGTGCATGGAACTGATGGATTATTTTAGGCAGTCCTAATAGGAGAGATGATAGGGCATCAGGGTAGGATCTGTAACCTGGAGTTGATGAACATTCCACAATGAAGTGTCCTAGCCCCAGCCTACATATACGCAAGCTAACCCTTTGTCTACAGGGGGAAAGAAGAAGTGGGTGTATGTAAGTGATACAGGCTTGAAGGATGGAAGTCACAGAGCTTACAAAAGCTCTGACAAGAATGTACACCAGTTCACATGGTGCTACTCATACCTGTCTTAACACAGATACGCATGAACTCAGAAACTAAACAAACTAGTTTACATAAGAAAACATGACAAAAAGGATCTGAAACATTCAGCACAATTCATTGTCATGCAACAATCCCTATTTTCTATTGTTGCTATTTCTGGATGATAATTGCGAGAGAAATGATTTCCTCTTACCATAATTTCCCTGTTTTGTTTTTAAAGACTGTTATTCCATGAACTGATTTAAAGTGTATGGCTTCATTTTTTATGTTTGTTGCTCTCATTATGTGAATTCAGGAGTGTCTTCTTCACATAAAGAAATATGGGTTGAGACATCTTAGTACATACATGACATCTCTATTGTGATCATTGGGACCAATTTGGTCCTTTCTCTGAGAATGTCCTGGCTCCTGGTTTTGACAGACTCAAATTATGTTCTGTCTTTTATGTCCTTTTCCAGTAGCATTCAGTGTTCTGTTTAGCTAGATCTTTTTATTGTGGCCTCACTGGTATATTCCTAGTTTCTTCTATACCCACATCTTTTGTGTCACAGAAAGAGAAGCAGAACCTGAGGAACATTGGCAATGCCTCTGTCTAAACTGCTATATGCTTAGTTTTGGATCCACCTTACCTTAATTGTTTGTTCATTTGGATGGCACCCTATTCTTGCTTACAGAATCCCTTCAATCCCTTCAAGGAATTTGATTGTAATTATTTTTTCCTGTAAAGGCCCCCTTTCTTTTTCATTTCACTCCATTATCCAAATGATAAGGTTTAGTGATTTGACATGTTTAGGTTACTTTTTCATGAAACATAGGTTTTTAAGCTTCTAAATCAGTAAATATTCCCACAAGCCTAAGTCATTTTTGACTATACCTGTTACAGGCCCCTGGTAATTCAGGCAGAGCTGGTACGAGGAGTTACCAACCCTGTCAGAATTAAATGTTTTATAGCTACAGCCCTGTGGAGGTTCACCTAGAGATTTCACCTGACGCCAGCAGGCAAAGTCTCTGGGTGGAATACTGAGGAAAACGTGGAAATCAGTACCATGAGTCTGATCTCTGCAGGTCATTTCCCAAGCACTTAAAGTTCTCATACATTTGTCATACAAAGAATTACCGGGCCCCCAGGGACAGTAATTCTGGCATTTTAGAAGTAACTGGAATTATTAGAGGACACTCATAATGAGGGTCTTACCGAGGTGATACATATGCCTGTGTTCTCATTCTCATTCAAGTGTGTTGAAATAACTTCTCCTCGTCCCTTTCTTTGCTGTATGGCAAAGGCACATACTGAAATTCGGACCACCTATCAGATCTTCTGTTGATGGTGCTACTGCTACCTGCAACTAATGTTTGCATCATGAACAGCACTATGTCCATTCTCCAGCCTCTTGTCCAGGGCACTTGCATGATATGTGTCCAATAGTTAGTTTCCCTTTATAAGTTGTGTCATATTTTCAGTGCAAAACCTAGGTGCCACCTGGAACATGAAGGTGACTTTCCATCTGATTTCTTGCACATTCTCTGATTCTAATTTAATAAACCGTGGTTGCTGCGGAATCCGGATTGGGAAGGGTCCAGGGTGCAGTTCTCCTCAAGGAAGCAGGTTAGTTGTCTGTTGAAAGCCTTCTTGATGACTTTTGCTGGGAAGGGGAGCAGGGAGATCGCCTGGAAGTTCTTGAGGTCCTTTGGGTCTGCCCTGGGTTTTTTGAGGTGAGCGTTGATCTCAGCATGTTTCCAGCTCTCCAGGAAAGTGGCGGACTCGAAGGACATGCATTCCATTTATCATATGCTTGAAACACTGTGAAGTTTTACAATTCCTATGCTCAAAACTTTAATGTGAGAGTTGGGATGGTATTGGAGGTAGGTCTTGGAAAGCAGAATGTTATGCCATAGGATGGGACTATTAATGCAGTTGATGGTGATAATTCCTGATACTCTAACACAGAGGTCATTATTTATCCTTTGGCAGGCCAGCCACCAAGCTGCCGGGACAACAGAAGCCCTGCCTTGGTCAGCCCTGTAGAGTTAGGCCCACATTATTTACAAAATGCTACCACATAGCAGGAGAACTTCCTGCGAAACTGGAATTCCGATCTGCTTAACCAGTCAGCATTGTTTGTTTGTTAAAAATCAAACCCCCAAAGAATGAGTTTGCACTGAAAAACAAAAACAAATCCCCTTATGCGCTTGGAGTTTTCTCTCAGCACATGTGTGGCATTTTTCTAGTTGGCATCAACATCCTTTCACAGCAGTGGTGAATAATGAAAAAAGTACTGAATTTCCATCCTATATAGGTCAATATTTCCGATGTTAAACAGCTGGAAACCCAATGATGGAAGGGCGTCCAATACATTTTTTCTACAGAGAACCCTCTGAGACTCTAACAGAGGCTTTCAAGTGATTCCCCACATTTTGATAGCATTTCCCAAGCCTCCAAATGAGATGGGAAAACTGGAAGTCATGTGAATGGAACATCTGCTGATCTTTGAATGATGTTCAATTACTACCCACTTCCCTGGTTCTTGTACATTGGTAGAAAATGGGAAGATCACACAAAAAATGTAGTTATGCAGTAAGGTTCGCTATAACTAGGAGGTATGTTGTGCAGCCAGAGGACAAGGCAGAGCAAAACAGTGAACATAATGAAACAGTGACAGAAGAAATCAACACAGAGAGGAAAGGATGTTGTTACATACACCCAATATAGCCTACATGGTCAAAGTTATGGAGGGATCTAAAAGATAGACATGTGGGCAGCTTTATAAGTCTCTTTTTATCATTGAGTCCTGCTGCTCTCTGACACTGCTGGAGTGGATTTAAGTTGGACTGTAACTACAATTACAAGTCCCTTATGTTCTCTGAAAGTGTCCTTCATTTTGTTATGCACACTCCTGTGCACATTTCACATATCCCTTTCGTGTTTTCATGTCCATGAAAGGTTTAATAATTGTAAGAACATATGGGCCCTCATTACAACTCTGGCGGTAAATCCCCCTTACCGCCCTGCTGACGGACGTCAAGATACCATGGCGGAAATCCGCTACAGGTTTTACAACCCACATCTCGTCATCCGCCACAATACAGACACCCACCCAAGTCAGCCACACCAAAGGTCAGTGATAAACTGGCAATAGCAAAACCTACACTGTCACGCCAACAGGAATACGCCCACAGTATCATGACTCACGAATCAAGGCAGCGGTCTTTCAACCGCAGTAATCCATTGGCGGTACACACTGCTGCGCTCAAAATACACACACATTTACAAAACACAACCACATTGGACAATTCAAAATACACACACCTGATACACATACACACACCACACCCACACACTCACACCACTATAAAACACACACCCACATTACCCACAACCCCTTACAACGACTTTTTTGGAATAAGCAGAGAGAGAGAGAATAGCTAACACAACACCAGCATCCACATCTAAAACCATTGCTCCTCCAATTAACCAGTTTTAAATTATTGCTGAACTAATCAGACCTTATCATCCAAAATGTTTTTTTTTCTTACAATAAAATGACTAACTTCAACCTAACTATCCTATGGAAAAGGCTATTATAACTCTTTTCATAAAAATCAAGCAGATCAAACACCAGAACTAGATCTCAACTGAACTGAGACAGAATCATGAAACTGGTTTGCACGGTACGGCTCTACTTTTCTGAAACATCTGCAAGATCTCCCAGATCCTCTGTGAAATCTAACCATTTGACATGTAGGAGCTTATGCTAGTTTCCTACACTATGGAACTAGGTCACAGTGTTCAACCCTAGGGTACACTGATGTGTTTGTAGATGATTCTGATGCTTCTAAATTAGCACCCGAAGATGCTTTCCCTTATAGCCATATTTTATTTTTGTTTGAAACAGGTTACTAATTCTCATCCCACTCTGTTTCAAAAATGGCCGGGAGAAGATTAATGCAAGCAAAGCTAGATACATTGGGCTTCTCTCCCACAGACATGGGCCCGACTGTGCTCATTCATCCTTCAGCTTTACGTTTCATTCAGTAAAAATGCGTAGTGGAACTCTCCTGTGTTTAATGGCCCACCCTGACACATCACTAGTTGTATTCCTGTTCCCCACCAAGTCTAGCTAACGTACATGTGAGGAGATAATGAACTTAACCGAAGCCCAAAAAAGATAGTAATGGGTCTTGAGTAAGTCATACAAGTAAAATGAGAGGCAGATTTAGTAAGAGTTTGCATCAGATTTGCATCACTTTTGTGATGCAGCCCCCAAGCAAAATACTTTTTGGTATTTACTTTGTATTACAGCATAATAATGCTGCATTCTGAAGCATTCCATGGGTTGGGCATGTGTGTGCCTATGAATGTACCCATGGATTTTGGCACATTCCCAGATTTACTACAGCTAGTAAATCTGGGAATGTTAAAACAATATACGGGAGCACTCCAAAAATGTGTTTACACAATACTGTTTGAGGAGAAAGATCCAGAAAAGTCAGTCCATAAGTCCAAGATCATGTGATATATGTTTGCTGCCTTTATTGTGTTTACATGTTTCCAACCAAGTACATGATCATCAGCCGACACATGTATTATTCCCAATGGGACTATCTCAAGGTGTTTCACTACAATCTGTATTTCTCATTTCTCTAACAATAATCGATGAAGTAAGATGATGTAGGTGCCAGAGTGAAAGTTTCTACTAGTGGATCTCTCCTGTGGCCTGTCAATGTTTTCAAGCTCACAATGAAGTGATGTTGCAGTTTAGTCATGGACGACACCCGCATTTCAATTTGCGAAGGCAAGAACAGAGCTTATCCGGGCTCCCTATGCCGGTGACGAGCATTCTGCAACACACATAGAAAGAGGAATATGGCTCTAAGGATTAATTTGTGCAGGAAGGTGCTGCTTCCTGCACAAAAACAAATTTGCCTGTTACACAGGCACCCTTGCACTATGGTGCAAAGGTGCCCGCACTTGTGCTAGGCAGCAGACAGTATGCCAGGGCAAGGGGAGAGCAGATATGCACCATATCTTTGTAAATGAGGCACATTTCTCTTGCCTCCCTTTCACGCAATACAGCAGAGCAACTTTGCTTGCTGCTCTGCATTGCGTGAAAGACTAGTAAATATACCCAGGTGTCTCTAGGCTCTGTTCTAAACCCAGCTGACCCACATTCAAAATAGGTGAAAAGTCAGTAAATTTGAAAATCTTCTCGGTGCCTCATGCAGCACCAAATTATTTTCCCCCACCTTTAAGGCTTGCATCTTCTGTCTCTCACAAGTCTTGCAGTGTTAGCCATTGGCATGTGGGCTAATGTAAAGAACAGGTGAACATCTAACCGGAGTGAATGGCACAATTTAAGGAAGCAATCCTCACAGAGGAAGTGTTATTGTCTTCCCTGTGATTTAAGATGTTACTGAATTGAGGCACTGTAGAAGGATGGGTCTATCCACCTCTGTCATCATTAATTTTAAAAGACACACCAAATGGGAATTGAATATAAAAGAGAAACTGAAAAAATCATTAGTGCATGTTTGAACAAACTGAGCTAGAGAGGCTAGCTTGCATGGGTTATAATCACTAGTTCAAGGTAATTCTGTTGTAAAATGTGATTGACAAGACCTCTTCATTGAAAACAGGTCAAAGATAATGTCTGAGTCACTTAAGGATTTTTCTTTATTGATGTAATCTTAAATGTGCAAAAGTTGTCCTCTTACCTTATCTCAGTTGATTAAAGATCTGTAAACATGTCAGTCTCATATCGAACTTTTGACCGTAAGGAAGCTGAAAGTAAGCTAGATTTTCTGAAGTCATTTAGTTTAAGCTCAGTAGTGTGAAATGTTACATATTTGTAGTGCCTGATGTGTCTCCTGAATAAGAACTACGTCAATTGAGGTTGGCTTGCAGTAGGTGGCAACCTTGCACACTATCCAATGGTCCAATGGTCCAATGGCTAATGATCCAATGGTCGTTTACCCCTTTTTAAATTCCAAGGCCCAGATTTTAGAGGGCCTAGTGCCATCCTAAAGACACATTAGCATCATTTTTTTACACTAATCTGGCGTTAGATGGCCAGAAATGCTGCAGCATATTTACAAAGTTGTGCAATGCTTGCATTGCACCACTTTGAAACGCCTTGCGCCACATTATTCCTGCGCCAGTCATAATGTATGCAAGGGGGGCAAAAAAATGGTGCAAAGAAATCTAAGAAATTTATTTCTGCCATTTTTGTCAGCATTTTTAACACCTGCTCGGGGCAGGTGTTAAAAAGGAGGCTCCTATTTCTTACAATAGTCCTCTGGGTGCTTTGCAGGACTAGTGTCAACATTTTTGATGCTGATCCTGCAAATTCTGAACTAGCATCAGAAATTCTGATGCTAGTTCGCTAACTACTGCCATGGTGCGCTGTATATTAAATATGGCACACTCATGGTGGTGTTAAGAGGGAGCTAAGGGGTGCAAGAAAAATGGCGCTGCTCTGGGTGAAGCTCCATTTTTCATAAATATGCCCCCAATTGAGTAACTTACGTAGAATCTTATTCTTATGATTAGTCGCTATGCCCTTGCCTGTGAGTATAGCTAACTCAGTTTGTGTAATCCTACTGTGCCTGTGTGTTCATGTATTTGTCTTTGGCAAAGATGTGTCTCCATTGATCATCATGTTCAATTCCCCTCTCTCTACTATGAAACTGCAAACACATACTTGCAGTGAAGGAAGGTGTTGCTTCTTGCACAAAAAAACAATTGTGCCTGTAAAGCAGGCACCCTGGCTCTATAGTGCAAAGGTGCTTGCATTTGCGCTAGGCAGCAGACAGTGCACCAGTGCAAGAAGAGAGAAGAAATGCACCATAGCTTTTTTAAATATGACACATTTCTATTGCCATATTTACATTTATATTCCCCCCATCCACCTCCCCATTACTCCAAAACAGTGAACTTAAAAAGCAAAGCGCACATTGGGAAGAATGTGAAGCTCACTGCCCCCTGGAGTAATGCAGAAGTGTCCCAGTAGGATGGGGTGTCCGAGAACCGGGAACCCCATCAATAAGGTCTAGGGAATAACAAGCTCCTCTTGAATGTTGCCCTTGTCTGCTCGTATAGCACTTTTTGTAGGTCATTTACAATCACTGGAAGGTGAGTTGTATGAGTCATGCATGCAAAGCAACACTAAAACGTACGATTGCCTACAGAACAGTCACTAATCAGCTTTCAACTAATACTGAATTTCAAACAATAAACCAGCATAACACCTTAGCATCGATGGCGCAGTCCAGACAAGGAAATAATCATTAATATTTTTTTCAATCATTGTCTAATAGAGCAGTTAATCCTTCTCTCTCGGCATTATATTTTCAAGAACCATAATTCGTCACATAGATTTTCATACTGTACTCGATGTTCATGGACTGGAGATCTTTCTTAGCTTTCTTAGCTGGCAGGAGTAGTTCCTTTGCTTTCTGATTATAAACTCAGAGAACAGCACAATTGTGGCTTCTGATGGTGGAAGTCGTTCTTCTCTTGTGCCCTTGTGAGCTCCTCATCTCAATGCCTAAAGTTGAGTAGGCTGACAATGATAAGCCCTGCATGAGGGTCTTGGATTGGCCTTAAGACCAGGGAGCAGGGCACCCGTTCAACAATGAACAGCTTCGAGAAATAAGCAGTGGCGGCTCCTTCGTTTGGACAGAGGAGCATTGCCCCCTTGCCAGGAGTGGCAGCTGCAAAACGTTTTAAAGAAAACAATAATAAACTATGTTTATTATTGTTTTCATTAAAAGGGGTGGGGCCACGGGGGTGACGAGCACTGAGGGGAAGTGCTCAGCACTCCCCCTTCACATCACATGTGTGTTTGACCAGCCATCTTGTGCCGGCCAAACACATGTGCGCTGTAGGCTCTCTCCAGCAAGAGAGAGCCTGCACAGGCTCCCAGTCTGCCTGGAAGCGCCCTCGCTGGCCGGTCCAAGCCAAGCCAATCCTGATGCTGTTCTGAGCAGCGTCAGGGTTGGTGCAGGCCAGGCTGGGAGCCTTTGCCTGCAGAGGCAGAGGAGCGGAGAGGGACAGAGGAGCGGCGTAGGAGGTAAAGATTTTTTAATTTTATTTTTAAATCAAATTTAATGTTTATACCCTCCCGCCTCCACCACCTGCTGCGCCTCTCCGCCTGCCCCGCCCCTTCTGTGGCCCTCAAGTCACTACTGGTAATAAGTCCACAAGTAGGGTTTCAACAATTGATTGAGGCACATCTAGGCCCATATTTATACTTTTTGACGCAAAACTGCGCCAACGCAGTTTTGCGCCAAAAAAATTAGCGCTGGCTAACGCCATTCTGAAGCGCCATGCGGGCGCCGTATTTATTGAATGACGTTAGCCGGCGTTAGCTGCCGGTGCCGTCTGGTGTGCGTTAAAAAAAACGACGTACACCAGGCAGCGTCGGCGTAGGGGGATATGGGGCTTGGGCGTCAAGAAATGGGGCAAGTCAGGCTGAGGCAATTTTTTCGCCTCAACCCGATTTGCGCCATTTTTTACGACTCCCAACCCCCATAGAAATGACAGGAGTCATGCCCCCTTGCCCAATGGCCATGCCCAGGGGACTTTTGAGCATAGTGGCATGTAGGGGGGCACAAATCAGGCCCCCCTATGCCACAAAAAAATAAAAAATAAAAACTTACCTGAACTTACCCTAATGTCCCTGGGATGGGTCCCTCCAGCCTTGGGTGTCCTCCTGGGGTGGGCAAGGGTGACAGGGGGTGTCCCTGGGGGCATGGGAGGGCACCTCTGGGCTCCTTAAGAGCCCACAGGTCCCTTAACGGCTGCCTTTTGCAGGCGCTAAAAAACGGCGCAAAAGTGGCCGCACGTCATTTTTTTTGACCCGCCCACTCCCGGTCGTGAATTTTGCCCGGGAGTATAAATCCGACGCACATGCCTCGGAGTCAATTTTTTAGACGGGAACGCCTACCTTGCATATAATTAACGCAAAGTAGGTGTCCACGTGAAAAAATGACGCTAACTCCATGGACTTTGGCGCTAGACGCGTCTAACGCCAAAGTATAAATATGGAGTTAGTTTTGCGTCGAAATTGCGTCAAAAAAACGACGCAATTCCGGCGCAAACGGAGTATACGTTTCTAATATTGTTGCACCTCTATTATGCCCCTGGGTCCTAGTTTTTCGACAAGTCATTGCTGTCTCCTTGACAATTTTAGCTTGCGTGTCTTTAAAGGTCATGTCGTCATCCTGATACCCGGCACTCAGGCATGCTGAGTCTGGAAGCATGTTTCTCTAAGCGGCTATGACATGCTGCCCAAAAGAAATGATTGAGCGTTGATCTTGCTGTCAATGTATTGAAAGCTGTGCTTCATGTCCTGAAGCATAGTTTGGATAGCTTAATTTCCATTTTCATTTGACAGGCAGTCCACTGCTTAATTTATCATGACTTCTCGATCTCGGCACCTCGGTTCTTGAACTGAAAAGCTCCTCAACTGATTCCGTGGAAAAGCTATTACCATGAATGGGAAATCCACATTTTCCCACAGATAGGTCTGGTGCAGGGTCTGTACAGATTTGGACATCTTTTCCACCCCCAACCCGTTGTTTGCACATACCCACTCCCAGGCAACAAATCAGTCAATCATCCTTGCATGGTTTACCACTTCCATCAGGTCACATACAGCGCATTGTCTCTTTGTGCCTGCTCATTATAGTGTACCAGTGAGGCAATAGAGACCTAGTTTTAGAAATTTACTGAATGTTGCTCCCCAACATAGTGCACCATTGGTCAGATTCTCAATAACTCTCTCCAGAGTCTAGGTGCAGATTTTGGTCACTCAGGGGGATATTAATGAGAACTTTGCATCATGCTTGCACTACACAACCTGGTACATGCATGATGTGGACCTCTAAGTCAGATTTTTGAAGCCACACAAATCCACTTTGAGTTGCTTCGAATGACTTCGAAAATGTGGAAAAACGCAATGCGGCCCAACTTGCTGCATTGCATTATTCTGCGCAAAGGAGGCATTCCCTAGGCACTTCATTGTGCATTCTACAGCTCACACACATAGATAAAGGAATGTGGAACTCAGGAATGTTTTTGTGCAGAAAGGTGTCCCTTCCTGCACAAAAACAATTTAGCATACAACACAGACACCCATTGCACCATGGTGCAAGGGTGCCTGCTTCAATGCTAAGCAGCCCATTGTACCCCAGCTCAGCGGGAAAGGACAGGGATGCACTGTATGCATTAAATACAGTGCATTCTTGCCCTTTCCCACTGACCCAGTCCAGCATGGCAAGGTGACTTTCAGTGCGCCACTTTGCCATAAATATGTACTCAGCCAAATTGTGCTGTGGTGGGGCCTGTAGCAGACCCTGGTTCATGTGGCCTGTACAACTATTGGTTATGTGCATCAATGGAGTTCCATCTGCTTTACTAGCCACACCAATTCAGTGAGTCATTCTGGAGTATGAGGGCCAGGGGCCGAAGTTTTGGTCTCCTTGCTCATTTTTATAGCCTTTGATGTTTCATCCATTCTTGGCAGAGAGGCCAGTTCAGCTGTTGCACATGTCTGGGTGTCTGCAGCAGCTGCATCCTGACCCTAACTGCCGCCCTTGATAACTGAGACCCATCCATTTGCAGGAGCCTGTCCGAGTGTAGGTGGACCAACCACACAGTCTGCAGGCTTTTTACCATTCACCCATCACTCTCCCATGCCGGGACTGTAGACTCCTCATCTTCACTTCAGTCCACTGGAAGGCCACCAGTTGGCTAATAGGTACCTGATACCATCTTGTCTCCTCACAACATCAATCACTTTGGTTGCTAATACTGGGTATCGCATCTAGGGAGTGTCTTCTGCAGTTTCATCCTTTTCTCAACACTTCTGCATCAATATGATCATCTGTAGTTGGTTAAATATGGCACTGGCATTTGCAGGATAATGTAAGATCTGTGATGTGGAAAAAGGAGTTGTGTTACAAGATGGCTACCTTCAAGCCCCACTAGCTCCATCCCCTAGGAGTGGGAATTGTTGTGTTCCTAGTGAAAAGTGTGGTGGCCACAGGGAAGGTGGCAACACACATAAAATCATAGCTTCACGGGTGATCCTCCCTGCATATTGAAATCCAAGAATGCAGAAGTATCCTAAATTCTAAAAAGGACTGGAATAAGAATGCAAGTGCAGCATGAAAAATGCCCAAACAATCCTATATTTTAGGGTGAATGGTAAGGGATTTACAGACAAGTAAAAAAAAGATATAAATGTAAATGTATAAATTTATGCTCTAACATTATTGGATAATCTGATTGTGGAAAGCCCACTAGTTTTGGCTAACACTTATGAAATGAAAATTACAACCCATGTGAATTTTGAAAATCTATTGCAAAAGCACAAATGTAAGCCGATGGATCGTAATGTTACTTTGTTCTTTGTGAATTATCTCTGATATTTTCCTACATTCATACAAATCCTTTTGGAAAAGTCCATAATATTTAAATAGCCTCAAAAACAGACACTAGATTTTTTTTTTTGCAGAACAGTCATTGATGAACCAATTTCCCTGACCATTTTTGGTAGCTGTTTTATTTTGAGGGGAGTTTGCTGAAACTATTTTCTATCTTGCAGGCATACCCTAACTCACTCTCTTTTTAAATGTCTCTGAAAACCATATAAGCCCAAATAAGGAAAGAGTAAATATTCACAATTTGAAACGATGGAGCTGCTGGGCAGAACATATGATAATCTGTGTATTGAATTATGGAAAGCAATTTACAATCCAACGAAAAGGCTAACAGATTGCATTTTCACACTTTTGTTGGTCTGATGGATCAGAAAATTGAACATGTACCACAACTATAAGAAATTACAAAATTCTCTCATGGACCCCTATTTCATCCTGTCTTATTTTCTGGATTTAGTACACCACACTACTGCTAAACAGTAGAATAATTCCTGTTTTTCCCCTGAAACGTGTACTGTGAATTCAGTTTTCACAATTGCATACTTAGTTTTTCCAAAAGGCCTTGGTGTATGGTGAATGCATTGCACCATTAGCAGAGAGGATAAAGGTCAAATATGGACTGCAGAGTGAATTCACGCCACTCACATCTACAGCAAAAATATTTTCCTCAAGGGCTTAGGTGGCAAGTCTACTCCTGTGAGAAAGCATCCTCAGCTGCCCCGAAATCCTGCTATGTCTCACAACGAGCTTTTAGCACCATAAAACAAAATCCATGCGTAGCTCAACAGAAATACATATGACTTCACGGGACGCTCAACTGTCTAGAAGACTTTGACTTCCGTAGAAGAGACTAAGTCAGATAGTAAAAGCTTATACATCCAATTTTGTGTCCATTGCAGTGAGCTTGAAATTGCTTGTTTGTCAACTATACACATAATATTCAATGGTGTTTTACTTTTCTAGGACCTTCTGAATTTAAACTTTAAACGGTTATATTTCAATGTCCCTTATCCAATTCTGAATATGTTGTTTGTGTTGCTTATTGAGCGTTTGTCTATTTTCTGAATCAATTTAGGAAATGTATTTTGTTGTTTGATTGAATTAAAAATTGTCAGTACCATCTGAACTTAATATGCATTTCTCTGGGAATTGCCTGCTGGATGATATTTATTAGGGTGTGTTTTCTAAGTTGGTAAGGATCATCCTTCTCAAATGAATAACCCACTTTCTCACAGTGACCATCTGCTGTGACCTCTGGAATATGTATTTGAATCTCTGCAAAATTAGTTCAGCATTCCATCCTTCTCACACTGGTAAACTTAGTTCAGTTTTGTGGGTAACAATAATAATAGTCACAGATTACAAAAACTGAAATACTATTTAACATGTTTTTAATATTTTTTTCATTATTCATATTATAAGTAGTAGAAAATATATCATTTTACATGATTATAGCACTATTATTATTATTGTTATTATTACTATTATTATTATTATTATTATTATTATTGTAATTATTATTATTATTATGAGCATCAATGGGAGAGCTATTCACATATTGACTGCTCCCTTTATCTTGACCGAGGCATCTAAGAAATAGATCACCACTATTAGGAGGAAAGAGTGCAATGTAAAATTAACACTTAAATGCTAATTCTAAATTGAGACGGACAAAATCTAAATCTCACTAAGAGCAATTTGATACCCCCAAGACTATTCAGATACCGGCAATGTATAAAGAAAAACAGACCCGGATACAAGGACCATAATATGTTTTTTATTCAGAGCAAAGCAAACACCAAGAAGAAAAGAATATCACAGATTAACATTTCACGCATTGAAGAGCGCAAATATTGTGTATCTGGCTTTGTTGCATTCCTCACAAATTCATAACAACAGATACATTGTAATGAAGATTAGATACATAAAGAAGTGCATAAGAGCAAATGATCATCCAACATTGTGTCACTTTGGACTTGAGTATTTAGGTTTGTGGTAAAACCATATGCCCATGTGAAAGGTTATTTCAGAAAGATATCAGAGAAAGAATTGGTGCTGCTTATCAATCTGGGAGGGGTTGTTAAGCAAATTCCAAACAATATCAAGTCCATCATTCCACCCTGAGAAAAATTATTTTAGGTGGAGTATGTTCAGCACAGGCACTAATCCATAGATCAACCTGCCTCTCAAAATATGGTGAACTGTTGCGCTCACGATTGTACCACTAAGGAAACACTAGAAAATATATGGCTTTCATGGTGAGGTATGTAGTAGGAAATCACTGTTTTCTCCAAAAGGAACATTAATGCATGGTCTAAGTTTCCAAAATATCCCTTGAAAGAATTGCAAATCCTCTGGAACAATGACAGATAAGATCAAAGTGGAGTTGTTTGGCTGTAACACAAAACATGGTTGGAGAAAACCAAACAATATATTGTCACAAAGACCTCATACTAACTGTTAGGTGTAATTGTGGAGGTGTGATGATGCCTTCCAGCGACCTCATCTGGACAACTCATAGTCATTTATTCCACCATGTGTTCCCCTCCATACAAGTGCAATCAGGAGGGAAATATTACATTGTTCTGTCCCATCTGCTAAAGCTTTGCCATAATTGATCACGCAACAGAACAATGATCCACATGCATCTGTAAATCTATCGCTGAATGGCTTACAAAAGTGGTAGCTGAGATAAAGACTGAAGCCTCTTCTCATGTATCAGTCCTGGTACAGATTATGCTGACAGTATGTTTCCACGAGCCATTGTGGCAGGATTATCTCCTTAAACTTGAGGTATAGTGGTGATATCCATTAAACTACTTTCTTTTTCAGTAAATGTCTCAAATGTTGCTAACGTCAACAAGGCATTAAATAACTCCTCTCTGTTACATCTGTTTGGTTTTGTATTGTCCCAGACTGATATATTTTCGCATCAATGGAAGTGAAACTCCCCCTCTAACCACCATACATGTGTCTAGAGTGATTATACATCTTGCCTCTAGTGATTCCTCCTATTTGTTTTAGGCAGTTATGTCGTTGGTAGTCTTGTCTTGATTCGTTGAGGCACAGTTTCCCTGTTTTGCCCTGCGGCATAAAATCACTTTTCTGTATTTCACTTTGTGGCTTTCTGAACGCTCTCCTTTTTGTGCACAGATTTTAATGCAGCTTCACATGTTACTGTATCTCTTGTTCTTTCATCAGCATCCTTGTTGTTTACGCCTGCCTTGTCTTGATAATCTTCCTGTCGCATTCTCACCGCCTATAATGGACTGGACAACAAAATTAATGATTCATAGGCATTAGCGAAAATGTGTCATAGCAATCTCAGCTACTGTGAAAGGGGGAAGGTGTCTTGTTGAGTTGATGATAGTGGGCTACCGGTGTGGGGTGTGTTTGGTGTTGCAAAATAGATGGGTTCTATTCTCCAGGGATTCATGTGGTTTGATCATGTAGAGTTAATTCTGGTTTTCATTTCAAATCTGTATGGGGTTGTAGGTGTGTTTAGGTACATACAAAACCTTATGTAAAGGCATGTTGATAATTTTGCAATACCTGCCATCCTGTTTTGAGTACCCTATTCTGACATACTCCAAGTTAGGTGTGGCGTTTGCTTGGAGGTGGAAAGGCGCTCATTTTGATGTGTACTTAGTTAAGTGGTCATTTACTGTGCACTGTTCGTTTCAAGGGCATTACTTGCTGTAAAATGCTTTTTACTTACGACTTTAACACAATGAAAGTTGTTTTCTGAGGCGTTCTTTTACAGGTGTTAGTGAGCTTTTTAGGTGTAAGTATGTAACTGTAGTCTGTATACTCTGTGAGTGTGCATATACTGACAGAGTATTAGTACGACATAAATACAAAATGGATGTATTTCTCTCGTACTGGTTAACAGGGCAATTATTTCGAGTGAGATGACGGGATGCTGTTAGTGTATTGTATTTCATTGCTGACATTTAAGCACATTGGCAGTATTGTTCAATGATATTTTCCACCTTATTTGTACGGTTTCTAGTTCTGTGTTGCATTCAACTTAGTGTGTAATGTGTGTGATTACATTTCTAGGTGACTGTTCAGTGTGAACGTTGAAACTGATTTTTAAATTGCTTTCGAAGTGCACCGTTACTGTGGATACATACTGTGCCTTCCCCTTTGGAGTTTGTATTTCTGCATCAGTTTTAGACTATTTATGGATCAGTAGGGGATGTTGGTGCATTTGTGCACTGATGCCTTTAAACAGAGATTTGTGGGGGCTCTGATTGGTATTGTATTCTGGAGTGAAAATGCTGGGTGTGTCATTGGTCCGTAACTGCTTGGTCTTTGCATCTTGTATGCAATGACTTCGTCAATTGATTGTTTGCGTGACTGACACGCCTGTCACCTTCCTTATACTATTGGTTGGTAAAGATCATGTCTGTGAGTATATTACGGTCTCAAGCCCTTGCTCATATAGTTGCTCAATGAGGTTACCAGCGTCTTTTCATCTCTTACATGACTACAATTGTTGTGAAGAACATTAAAAAAGTGAGTTTGCTCTGAATAGCAATGTCTACTGATTCCACATCATCAAACTTGCTCGTTCATTAAACATAGAGGGATTGATGACTCGAGCTTAGTTGCTGTTTTTGCTCAAAAATGCAGTATGCAAGACTTTAAATATTTTGGAAATACAGTATTTTTCACCTACCCTACCGGAATGATATTTGAATGGTATCAGGTGATTTTATCAATGTATGAAACTAAACATTGTAGTTTATACAATTTGTGTTTGAATTAGGTTTCTTTTTACACGTAAAATTGCTTATAGTAATAATGTTATGATAATTTAGAAAATCGCTGTAAATGATGCTCAGAAACATTTGTGGTTTATTCCTAACGTTCAAGGCACCTGGGAGCACTTCTGTTAGTCGGATTTGACTTGTAGTATTCCTTCTCTTCTGCTGCTGTTGAGGATAACATCTGTCAGAGTGAGACTGACTTCTACCAAGGTATTTCAAGAAGGATCAGCTGAATATGTTTTTATTGTGATTAGATGAAATGATTGATCTGGTTTGATATAATTGATGAAATACATATGAGTACTGGTTTAAATGATGAGGATCGTCACTTTAGAGTTCCGAGTAGTATATGAACAATCACCACCACGTTATTAACAAAAAAAGATATTAGATGATGCTGAAGAATGACTAACGAAGAAGGGACACTGTTTAATAGATATAATTGACCGCGCTACCTTTCTCTCTCTTATTAAATACGAGTTTAAACAGTATCACTGTATTAAAACTGGCGATGTGCTCTTAATTCAGATACGACTGTTACAATAATTAAAGTGATATAGGAAGACAAACGTGAAGGGAACGGGGGAAATGATTTACTGGGCAAAAAAAGAATAATGTTTTGTGAATGATAGATCAACAGTTGCATTACATAATTTTTATTTTAAATTTGTTAACTGTGCTACGTGAAGAGACCTTTATAATAAATCAGAAAGTCTGGAAAAAGTGAAAGTCTTAGTCTGGAAGTGTGAAAAGAAGGTGTTGCATCTAGAAGCACATTTATAACAATTTCTTTAAAATGCAAGTTCTGAAGGGGCGCTCCTGAAGGTTCCCATACTTTTAAGGTGTGCTAGGCGAAACTGGCCTTCAAAAGAGATCTCCGAGTTTTATTCTCCACAAGGAATCTTTGGGAAAAAGGTGATAAAATATTCAATTGTTCAGTTCAAATAATCTGGTAATGTAATATCATAAGGACAATTCCGAAAATCTCAACATTTCCCTTCCTTTCATTTTTATGACTGAGCATCTTTGCTTAAGAAGCCGAAGGAAAAATCAAATGTGGCAGAAATTTCACAATTCCAGGCTGTAGAAAGGACTAAAGAGCTCTTTCTGCGTCCCATGTTTGTGTTAGAACACAAATTACAGTGACCATACAAATTGAGACAAAGGCAGGTTACATTCATCCCAAAATCAACAGCACCCGATAACAGTAGTAATGATGTAATAAAAACACTTATTTATATATATATTATGAAATACCGCTGTAATATTGATTTTATTAAAATAGTACTTTCTTGCACCAATGAAACATTGTTAGCAATAGGTCTCCTGAACTTAACTTAAAATATGACTCAAATATCAGCTTCAAAATAATTTTTTATTGAAATAATTTTGCTATGAAATTCAGCTTTCATTTTGGGAAAACAAACTCAGGGCCTTGGAGTCACACCTCATGTTAATATTAGCTCGGCCTGCACTTAGATTAACAAGTGCCAAATGGTGTGGTCCTACATCTCAAACCTCCTCACCATTCCAATCTCTTTACACTAAAACCAGCATCTTCTTAAATGTACCATAAGTCTTAGCCATTTGATAAACTTGCTGTTTGTCTAGTTAGCTCTTCACATTCATTCAAACCCTGGGTCACAGAGTCCAAAAGGTGAATCCATTTATATTCATGCAAGTTCAGAATACTAGCTATGTCACCTCCACGTCGGTTTACAATAACTATGTAAATCACCCCGAATCTCAAAGAGTTTTCTGAGTGATTCATTGTCACAAAATGGTCAACCAGTAGTGCACCCCGTACCTTACATCTTATACGGCTAGAATGTTGTAGAACATGCACCTTTACTTCCTGTCTGGTCTGCCCTACATATATCAAGTCACATGGGCATTTAATCACATCAGTTACATTATTACTGTTACAACTAGTATGTTCTTTAAGTGTCACAGACACCTGCTTATATTGAAACGTTTTCATTTCCATGCAGCGTATACAAGCTTTTCATGTTCCACATTTATAATGACCCAAAATATTAGGTAAATTCCACATTGTACGTAAAGAGGATTTGCGGAGTGTATCTTAAAAAAAGAACTTACAAACCAATCTTTAATATTCTTACCCCTCTTAAAGGCATACATCAGGGTATCTCGTGTATCAAGCTCGTCCGAGATTAGGGACCAATATTTATTAATGATCTTTTTAATATCAGTGCTTCGTGTGCAGTATGTAGTGACACATATCTTCCTGTTGTTCCCTATATTTGTCCACTCATTAGGTTCAAGTAGTTCTTCCCTATGGCAGATCCACGCTCTTTTCAATGATCTTCTCGACATAGTCTTGCGGTAACCTCTCAACACAAGTCGCCCAATCAAATCTTCTGATTCTTTAAAGTAATTGTGCTTACGTAAGCTATTCCTCCGGAGACGGAGGAATTGGCCATAAGGAAGATTATCGCTCAAATTGTGGGGGTGATGACTCCTATATTGTAACAAAGAATTCTTCTCACTTTCTTTCCTATATAAGGTGGTATATAGTCGGTTCTCTTGCACATCTAAGAAATTGATTTCTCACGAACGATATTGGATGGTAAATTGTATATCATCTGATCTTTCATTCAACCATTTATGAAAATCCAGCAGGTCATGTTGTGTACCTGTCCAAATTATTAATACATCATTGATATATTGTTTCCATAAGATTATATGTTCACACTATGACAATGATTTATCATATATAAAATGTCGCTCATAATTGTCCATGTATAGAATTGCTACATCCGGTGCAAAGGTAGCACCAATGGCAACTCCTTCCGTTTGTACATAGAAGTCACCCTGAAAAAAGAAAAAATCCTTGGTGATTGCTACCTATAACAGGTCTACTATAAAATCTGTAGGTACTTGTGTTGGCTGTGATCTTCCATTGAGTTCTTCTCTCATGACCTGTAGGGCATGTTCCTGGGGAATATAAGTATATAATAAAACCATATCCATTGTTAACAAAATCTGGTTAGCAGGGTCAAATTCTAAATTGTCAATTAGCGTAATCACCTCCATCGTATCTCTCAAATATGCCTCAGTAACCTCAAAAAGTGGTTTCAAGAAAAAATCCACATATTTGCAAACTGGCTCTAGAATCAAGCCACAACCAGATATAATAGGGCGACCAGGGGGTTTCAAAGGAATTTTGTGTATCTTAGGTAGTGTATAGATAATAGGGATGCGTGGGTTCTTCTTATTCAAAAAATCATATTCCAAGTCAGTAAGGAAACCCAATCTAAAACCATTGTCAGTAACTCTTTTAACCAAAACTGCCACCTCATTAGTCGGATCCACATCCAGTTTATCATAACTCTCAGCTTATCACACTTATCTACTCATCACTCTTATGTCATGTCTCTATCAAACTATCCTCCATTCTCACTCTGACTCATCCCAAATCCCTTCTACCACTTTCATCTCCTAAATATCTCTGCCTAAGCTCTTCCCTCCGCTTCCACATCTAACTCACCAAACCTCACTCTACCTCTGTGACCTCCCACACAACCCTACTAAATTCTCCTGCATTCATCTCACCCTGCTACTATGCTCACCTAACCCTTCCACATACTCTTCCCCCTCCGCCCCCCTTTACTCATCCCAAGCCTTTGGGTTGAGTAAATGAAGGATATACTCCCAATTAACACTTCTGGATTTCTTTCCTCCTCCACCCCTCCATTACTCCAGTCAATCTAACTAACAAACTCTCATATCCGCGGCTCAAATTAACTCATAATAATACTAAAACTGTACTCATTATTTAACAATCCTAATCCATCACTAATTCTTGTTGGGTTCCGGAGTATTTGTGCAATACCTCACACAGTAACACAGTGAAAACACAACAAAAATTGCTACACACCAGTTAAGAAAAAAAGATAATATTTATCTGAATACAACAAAATCAAAATGACAAAAATAAAATATGCACAAGTAAAGATATCACTTTTTAAAGGTTTAACAAGTCTCAATCCTTAAGAATCAGTGGATATATCCTTGCAACAGACAGTACCCGGGGTGCATAAAAAATAACGATGCACAGGGGCAGCAGAGAAGGAGATGCATTGAAAAATAAGACACTGCATTGGATTTTCTGGAGTGGTAAACAAGAATGTCATTTCTTTCCACGCTGCAAGGTCATGAGTCGATTTCCTGGAGCACAGTCTTGGTTCCTTACTGAGATGCAGGGATATTTTGACACCCAGGAACGGTGCATTGAAACTCCTGGACACACTGGTAGAAGGAGCAGATGGTGCATCATTCCAGTAAGCCATGCAGAGATTTTTCAACAGCGAGGCAGACGCTGCATCAATTTCTGCAGGCATTGCATACATTTTCTGATGCCTGAGGATTTTCTTCCATGTGGGGAAGTCTTTGTGGCCCTAAGGCTTTAGAACAGGAGGCAAGCTCAATCCAAGTCATTGGAAAGAACCTGTGGGGAAGGCAGAGTACTTCCAACAGAGTCAGAGGCCAGCAATCAATCAATCAATCAATCACAATATTTGTAAAGCGCGCTACGTACCCGTTAGGGTTTCAAGGCGCTGAGGGGGGAGGGGGGGCTGCTATTGGTCAAAGAGCCAGGTCTTGAGGAGTCTCCTGAAGGTGAGAAGGTCCTGGGTCTGGCGCACGGGGTTCAGGATGGAGTTCCAGGTCTTGGCGGCGAGGTAGGAGAAGGATCTGCCACCGGAAGTCTTGCGTTGGAAGCGGGGAACGATGGCGAGGGAGAGGTTGGCAGAGCGGAGTTGGCGGGAGGGGGCGTAGAAGTTGAGTCTGTTGTTCAGGTAGGCGGCAAAGCAACAAGCAGGGCAGCAATCCTTCTCAGCAAAGCATTCCTGACGAGTCCTTTTGGCAGCCAAGCAGTCCCTCTGACAGAGTCCAGTTGTAGATCCAGAAGTGTCTGATTTGGTGGGGTCAGAGATCCAGTGTATATACCCAAAAGTGCCTTTGAAGAGGGGGAAACTTCAAAGAGTGGTTTTGAAGTGCACAAGTTCCCCTTTCAGCCTAGTCCTGTCTGCCAGGATCCTTGTAGGGGGTTATCAGTCCTTTGTGTGGGGGCAGGCCACTGGCCTTTGAAGTGTAAGAGTGAGTCCCTCCACCCTTCATTTCCAGGGACACCCATTCAGTATACAGATGAATGCAGATGTGACTAAGGTGGTCATTACAACCTTGGCGGACGGTGTTAAAGCGGCAATAAAACCGCCAACAGGCCGGCGGTAAAAAAATTGCAATTACGACCGTGGCGGAAACCGCCAACAAAGACAGCCACTTTAACACTCCGACCGCCACAGCGGTACAAACAGACAGGCGGGAGACAATGTACCGCCCACACTATTACAACCTACCAATCCGCCACCTTTTCCAGGGCGGATTCACCATGGATAAAAACACAGCGGAAACAGGAATTTCAAAAGAAAAACACTCACCTCTACACACCCCACGAGGAACAAGGACACCATGGACCCGGAACTCCAAATTCTACCTGCGATAGTCTTCCTGCTCCTCTACCAGGAGCACGAATGCCGGCGGCGAAGACCACGGTGAGTACTATACCTACGACACAGGGGAGGGGGAAGGCAAAAAACAGGAACACATACACGCAACACCCCCACCCTCACCCACTACAACACACACAAATGCACAGCAATACATCACAGTAACACCCCTCAACCCCCCGGAAGAATGCAAAGACAATAGAAAATTAGTGTAACCATTGTAATATATTAAAAACAAGTAGGCAGAAATATATATATACACCATGTACAAAATATATACCGAGCATAGTAGTCCAGGTAGTGCACTAAGATAGTCCGTGGAACACTGGGACCACACGGTATGGGCGAGGCCCACACAAGATCCCTGACCATGACGGAGAGAATACTGCAGGGGCATCAGAGAGCAAGAAAACAGGCACCTCAGGGGGAGGGAAAGGGGGGCACCTCAGCCGGTTGAGTGCACAATGCCAAATTGTGCAAAGCCACAGTCTCTCAAGTCTCTACAGTGGGTGGGTTGCCCACTGTTCCATCCTGGGGAGTGCAAAGCCACAGTCTCTCAAGTCTCGACAGTGGGTGGGTTGCCCACTGTTCCATCCTGGGAAGTGCAAAGTCACAGTCTCTCAAGTCTCGACATTGGGTGGGTTGCCCACTGCCATATCCTGGGGAGTGCAAAGCCACAGTCTCTCAAGTCTCTACAGTGGGTGGGTTGCCCACGGTTCCATCCTGGGGAGTGCAAAGCCACAGTCTCTCAAGTCTCTACAGTGGGTGGGTTGCCCACTGTTCCATCCTGGGGAGTGCAAAGCCACAGTCTCTCAAGTCTCTACAGTGGGTGGGTTGCCAACTGTTCCATCCTGGTGAGTGCAAAGCCACAGTCTCTCAAGTCTCTACAGTGGGCGGGTTGCACACTGCCATATCCTGGGGAGTGCAAAGCCACAGTCTCACAAGTCTCTACAGTGGGTGGGTTGCCCACTGTTCCATCCTGGGGAGTGCAAAGCCACAGTCTCTCAAGTCTCTACAGTGGGTGGGTTGCCCACTGTTCAATCCTGAGGAGTACAAAGCCAGTCTCACAAGTGGATGACAGTCTCTACTGGTTCTGGAGGGGGCTTGGTGCACAGAGTGCTTCATCCTGTTAAGGACAGAGGTAGTGGATGTCAGTCTCCACTGGTTCTGGAGGGGGCTTGGTGCACAGAGTGCTTCATCCTGCTAAGGACAGAGGTAGTGGATGTCAGTCTCCACTGGTTCTAGAGGGGGCATGGTGCCCAGAGTGCTTCATCCTATTAAGGACAGAGGTAGTGGATGTATCTCTCCACTGGTTCTGGAGGGGGCATGGTGCCCAGAGTGCTTCATCCTGCTAAGGACAGAGGTAGTGGAGGTCAGTCACCACTCGTTCTGGAGGGGGCATGGTGCCCAGAGTACTTCATCCTGTTAAGGACAGAGGTAGTGGATGTATCTCTCCACTGGTTCTGGAGGGGGCATTGTGCCCAGAGTGCTTCATCCTGTTAAGGACAGAGGTAGTGGATGTCAGGCATGACTGGTTCTGGAGGGGGCATGGTGCCCAGAGTGCTTCATCCTGCTAAGGACAGAGGTAGTGGATGTCAGTCTCCACTGGTTCTGGAGGGGGCATGGTGCCCAGGAGTGCTTCATCCTGTTAAAGACAGAGGTAGTGGATGTCAGTCTCCACTGGTTCTGGAGGGGGCATGGTGCCAGAGTGCATCATTCACCCTGTAACGGACTCAGTTGCGTCTGTGCCCCTGACGCTCATGGGCTAGTGGTGCTTCAGATGGTGGTGCCCTGTTCAGCGGTGCTTCAGATGGCAGTGTCCTGTTCAGCGGTGCTTCAGATGGCGGTCTCCATTGCAGGGTCTCAGCTGCTGGTGGTCCTTCATGGCCCAGCGGGGCTGGCAGTCCTTCATGGCCCAACAGGGCTTTTGCTGGCGGTCCTTCATGGCCCAGCTGGGCTTGTGCTGGTGGTGGCCTCCTGGGCAGTGGGCTTGTGCTGGCGGTGGCCTCCTGGGCAGCTGGGCTGGTGCTGGCGGTGGCCTCCCGGGCAGCTGGGCTGGTGCTGGCGGTGGCCTCCTGGGCAGCTGGGCTGGTGCTGGCGGTGGCATCCTGGGCGGCTGGGATGATGGCGGTCTTCTCCGCTGTGCAGCTCTTCCCAGACTTGCAAGGTTTCTTGTGGCCCTTACCCACCTTGGAAGGTGTCACAGCTGACTCCACAATCCCAACGGGACCCCTGAGAGCGTCTTTGGTGGCTGGAGTCTTCACCCTCTCCCCCCGGGCGCTGACCAACTTCTTATGCTTCACAGGTGGGGGACTGTCTGTGCTGTGGCTCTGTGCCACACTGGCTGCCCTGGTGGCCGGTGCACTCCAGATTTCGGTGACTACAGGCACCACTGGTCCTGGAGATGTTGTGGCTGAGGTGCAAGTTCGGGACCTATGAGACGGACGGGGTGGGGGAGGTGTGGGAAAGAGGTCAAGGGTGGACAGGAAAAGTTTTTGGGACACACTGGGACGGGTGGCTGGAGGGGGTTTGGGAGTGTAGAAAGAGGTTGTGGTTGTAGGAGGTGTACATTTGGTGACTTTGGGTGAAGGTGCAAGCGCTGGAGGCTTTCGTGAGGTGGATGGCTGTTGGGTGGGTGTGTGCCTGCGTTTTTGTATTTTGGGAGGGGGCGTCACAGACACACTGGGAGAGGACACAGGGGACGTGTGAATGGTAGTGGGGGTGGTGACTGCACATGAGCGGGGTGTGGTGGTGGGTGTGCTGGAGAGGTAGTGCATGCAGGTGTGAGTGTAGACGAGACTGGGAGGGAGAAGGGAGACGAGGAGGATGGGGACACAGTGGAGGCAGTGGATGTTGCTGTGTCTGCATGTGTGTGATGCTTGCGTGAGTGCCTGTGGGATGTGTGGTGCTTATGTTTGCCTGAGCTTCCCTTGTGTGTTGAGGTGTGTGTATGTTGGTCTGTAGGTGTGCTTGGGATAGGGTGAGGTACAGGGGATTGGGTCGGGCTTGAGGAAGTTGGAGGGGGGAGGCTAGAGACGGGGACAATGGCTGCCATCAGTGCTGAGGCCAGAGTCTGAAAAGCTCGGTGAAGGGCCGCCTGACCAGAATGAATGCCCTCCAGTAATGCATTGGTTTGTTGCAACTGCCTCTCTACACCCTGGATGGCATTCAAAATGATAGACTGCCCAACAGTGAGGGACCTGAGGAGGTCAATGGCCTCCTCACTGAGGGCAGCAGGGGTGACTGGGGCAGGGCCTGAGGTGCCTGGAGCGAAGGTGATGCCCACCCTCCTGGGTGAGCAGGCACAGGGTGTCGCGTTGGCTCTCATTATCCTAAATGAGACTACTGGAATTCTAGGTAGCAGAGTCGTTCCTTGTGTTGGGAACTAGGTCTGACCCACTAAGAAAGACCCCTGTCACCTTCAATACGGTTTTGCTCCGGCTAACTAGCAGTGCCTCATCTCTCCCAAGAGGAAGGGATGATTGGGCAGCCGAGCGCATGAGATCTTTAGAACTTCTCAGGGAAGTCGTGGTCGCTCAGATCCCAACCAGATCTCTCATTCACAGTATGATCTCGTATATAAATGACAAAGGCAGTTTAAGTTTTATAGATTGATTTAATAAAACAACTGCATTTTAGATAATAAGGCATGAGATGCAATAACCAGAACCATACAACACAGCAGGATTGAAATAGTCACGAGCAGAGTGAAACATAAGAATAACGCTATCATAGTGTTAATAGATTACGTTCTCTCTAATTAAGTTCTATTTCGCGCACAGCATGTTAAGCTCTAAGCTTGCCTTTCAGATTCCCTGGGAAGACATCAACCCTCATACCTGAGCAAAGGCCTGTGTTCTGGATCAGCATCTGCAACAGGGCAGTCAGTGTCTAGTTGTGGTTCCCTGGTCGGAATCTCCCTCTTACGTGTATTAGGACTAGGAAGTGTTTTTATAACTAACATGTTGATGTGCTAACAAAACGTCCCTACGTAAGAATGTGTATCGTCTATAAACCAAAGACTAAACTCCTACCACGTCTATCGGCAATGTACCAGACTGTATCCTTGACTGAAGCACAGAGTGAGCAAGAATGTATTATTTGAGAACTCCAGTGCTGAAGTAGGCTAAACAGTGTGATATAAGAAAATAAAACAAGACCGTGGAACTGGCTATTGAAAAATAACAGTACGAGGCTGAATAAAATGCATCTAGAGCAAAGTGCACAGAGGCCCGATGCTTTAAGCAAATGAATAAAATGCATCTAGGGCAAAGTGCATAAAGGCCTACTGCCTGAATCAAACGCGCAAAAGCTACATAAAAATGGCTACACTACACCCTCCCCTTGTCGGTAGAAAGTGGTTCTAATCAAAGCATAAAAAATGCCCTATATATAAAAATCTACAAAACACACATTTCGACAAGTCCAGAGGACACCAAAGCACAAAAAAAACTCTAAATTTAAAAATAAGCATGTGACTCGCGAGCCAAATTCATATAACAATGTCAATTTAGAACAAATCCAATTCAAATGGAACTCACGGAAAGCAGGATATTCTCCACTTCGGCAGATGACAAGACCGGAAAACCCACGCCAAACACTATCATGGAGCAGGTCTGTTCCAAAGCCCCAGAACCATCCAAGGCGGCATCCCATGCAGGGCCTATGAACGAGTCAATACCATCTTCCTCCAGGAAGGGAATCTCGTAAACTGCCTCGCAGTGAGCATGTCTGAGAATGAGCCCTGACCGGGAACATCAACAGATCAGCATCAACCACTGGGGGGCGCTGCAGTGAGAGACAGAGAGCTAGTGCATGTTTAAACGAGTACCAAAGGCACCGAAACACGGGCTGCACACAATACAAAACTGGTCTGAATGACAGGGACCAGTCACACTCCAAATATCCCAGGAGTGTTGCTCCAAAATGCTGCATCATGCGTTCACGACACAGCTGCACCGATGGGAGCGCCCACATTCGCTCTTGTTGCGGCGGGACAGCCATTGCGGAAAAACAACAGCAACAGCAAAACACCAGCCAATAAAGCCAAAATTATCGGAAATCCTCCAAAAATGCTTCCGAAAATAGAATGAATAGCCGAAGGTATCAAACCGAATATGGAAGAGAAGGTATGAGCAAAACCAACACCAACGGCTTTGAAAAAATGTGCTAGTCCAGCAGTGCTGGACGCATTAAATATATGTCCCACGAGTTCACCAAAGTGGCTCGGAAAGTTAGTATTTAACAGGGACTGTATTTCTGCTGATGACCTCGCCACCTGAAGTGCGTAGGTCTCGGATGTAGATGTAAGGGCCACATGCTTTTGAAACAATAGAGCCTTTTGTCGACTCAATTTGTCGAAATTCACCTTGGAAGTAGGAATGTGAGGCCAGATATCTGCCACCTCCCTCAATTTAGTGGGGGGAAATAACACATTCCCGCAGCAAGTAACGACCTTGGTGACCAAAACCACGTAAACTATTCCGGTACGCATGCCACAACAGTCTTCACTGTTAAGGAGGACATAGCTGCCGTTTGAAAGCACCTGGAATGTGTTTTTAATCACGGGGACTGGAACTCCCTTTAGATAGCAAGCCAAGTTCACAACCGAGGCATTACACGCCCCATGCAAGGACAGCTGCTTACACACCATCAAATGGCTGACAGAAGTTTCGCATTCACTACCGCTAAGAAAAACCTCTCTCATGCCATTAAGACATCTGTATAAAAGGGAAGCTCCCACACTGCATGTATATAACTGTCTTCCAATCTCTCATATCTGCCCACCGGAACATGTTTCAAACAAGAAGTGAATTGTAATGTGGAAATAGGCAGATTAATAACCCTGTGTATTAACCATTAACCATTCAGCTGAGGGAATCTCGGCCACGGTAAAAGGCAACCTCTCCAATTTTTCAATATTCAACATAACATATGTCGCTTCCTTTTACGCCATTAGCTATTGTTGACGTGTCAAATTGAAGGAAAAAAATATCTCCCTGGCTCTGATGTGCTGCCACGGAACGTATATCTACGGTCCGACAGGGTGTGTATTCCATTATCCACAACAGATAATGCTTGTTTCAAATTTTCCTGATCTATTTGCCTCAACCGGGCAGCCGCCTCCTGCTGTGAAAGTTTCCATATCTCATTGTACACTTCGTACAAAAAACGTTTTCTCCAGGGCACTCTCGGGCCTGACAAAAAATCTTGCAAGTCGGTATAATTAGACAGAAGCGTGAGATGTGTTTTAACTGCATCTAGCGTGGATGATTTTAACCATTGTTGACATAGTTTCCCCACGCTATATGTAGTAATGATATCAGCATGTTCAGGTGATATGTAGCGAGGGTCTGCCCTACTTGTCCTGAAACCCCCTGAGGAGGTGACAAAACGTTGATGACACCCATTTGCGTCTATGGGCCACAATAACCACCCGCCTGGACGTGTCAATGAAGTGTTAAACGTACCATTCTGGACCCACTCTGTAAGCTCACTAAAAGTGGCATTGATATATTGCTGCCAATCTTTCATTTTGGAAGGGACAGGTATGCCAGGCATATTCAATTCTCTAATGGTTGCTAAGCCCAAACAGCTAGTCTGTTGTACAGTGTCATTTAAGAAAATCATTTGGACAGTAATGAGACATGTTCTAAACAATGTTTCTCTACCTTGCGTCTGCCAATGTTTTGTTACCCAAACACTTTTCAAATCAACATTTTTTGACCAATATTCATACCCCTCAATAGACAGTTGGGAAACAAACAAATTTGAATACAGGAATTTCGTATTAGTCAACAGTATTTGCTTATTTGCATGCGAAGTTAATTAAAAATAATATGACTTAGCACTTGTTTGATGATGCCCAGAAAAATATGCAAATTTGTCAGAATATGTTTTAGAACTCCCTTGCGGAGGAGTTGGGCAATGCTCCCATTGCGTATAGTCAAATATTGTTTTGGGACTTCTGGCTTTATGAATAAAGTGGTGCCCATAATAATTGTAGCAAAACATGTCACCATAATTATCTCTAAACTGGTAAGCATCTTCATTTTCATAGACAGTATAATAATGCAACTCTGTTAACATAGAATCAACTGTCTTCACATCCCAATCATCAGATACAATGCCTGGTATTACGATATCATTCATTGACAACTTTAGAACATACGGTATCTGAATTATCTCAGTGGGATCATATATATCAAACATTACTCTATCCCACGCAATCCCATCCGGAATTGGCACAGCGGAAATGTTCACAAAGGACAAGTCTCTTCGAACCTTATGTGATGAAAAATGTGGTTTCAACACCTCTTCCACCTGTTCAACCTCTGATCACTCAGGAAGAAAATGACCATGTATTACTATAAAAAAGGTAACGCCAAACCCTATCCACAGAAAAAAAAACCATCAGAGTCATGAAAAGCCACAGATAGTTCCAAGTAAAAACAAAATACGTATCTTTAAGCCAATACATCAGCTTACGTGGACCCGGGTCAGGTGTTGAAGAGGACAAAGAGTCTGATAGACCATCGTCGTTGGTATTAAAGCATCCGGAGGCAGTTCTCGCAAAAGGTGCCACCGAAAACAAAGGAGTAGCAGGTGTCTCTCACCATGGTACACTGTAGATAACACCTTCAGCAACATCAGCAGTCACAGTGACTTGATCAAAGGATTCCAAATTATTAGTCGTCAGTGAACAATCGTAAGATCATCTTCTACCCTCCCCAAGCTCGGAGAGGAAACAGCGTTGGTGCAAATCACCTGCAGCGGAACATCTTCCCCAGTAGTAAGAGGGATTCGGGAACTACTGGGCGTTCCTCTTGGTCTGCTGTGCAGAATCGGCCACATGTTGTAACTTGACATTGTCGATAGAGACAAAGCGATTTTCTTTGGCACCTTGCAACGGCGACAAAATTACAGTTCTTGTTCCGTGGATTCCCAGTACAGGGACTGGTGCTCGATACGAAGGGCCAAATTCTTTTTTCACTGCAACCGTTTCACGCACAAGATCCCCAACTCTGGGATTCCAACCAGTAGGCGTTACTGGCTCATCGTTAATTCCAGTGGAGGCAGCACATGCAGAAGAGATATCTTCACAGAATTGTGGTAATCCTGCAAAACAGTGACATGATCATTTATGTCAAAAGGAGTTTCCGCCGCCTCCACACCAGGACCATCTAGATCTGGAGCATACATTTCTGTTCCAAACAGGCACTCATATGAAGTACGACCCCCCAGGGACCTTCTAGGCAAGTTATTCAGTGCTCTCTGTACTCCATACAGGTGGGTTAGCCAACTACGACCGGTACCTATAACTCAAGCCGTTAAAGATTGCTTTAAATCGCGATTTAAACGCTCCACGACAGAATTTCCCTCGGGATGAAATGGAGACAAGAACTGGAGCTGGACCCCCAACGAAGTCATGGCGTCCCTGAATGCCTTAGAGACAAAAGCAGGGCCCTGGTCCGAATGGAAAGCCGCAACTGCATATGTACCGACAAAGATGCGCAAATCTTTAATAACAGTTCCAGCGTCAGCCGAGCGCTGTGGCCACACCCACACAAATCTGGAGCACAAATCTACAGCTACCAAAATATATTTGTATGCACTATCTGGTGTCCGCGGACCACAATGGTCCAAGTACACACACTGTAATGGTTTATTTGATATCAGAAGAGGCGTCTGCGGTGGGCGTTTAGCCGTCGAAACTTTAATTTGTTGACAGATGTCACAACAAAGGACATACTGCTTTGTCTCTTTATAAAGACCAGGCCACAAATACCGGGCCTGTAACAGCAAAATCGTGGCAGCCACGCCAGCATGTGCAGATGCCGCCCCCTCATGTGCTGAGGTAATTAATTGAGGTCGCACTATCCTATTGGGCATGTTGCGTACACCTACGCCTGGAATTTTAACCTCAGCGGTCAGCATACCACCCATTGAGTAATGATATTTAGATGGAAATCCTCTAGGATAAGGCGTGCCATCAGCCGTAGCTTTTATGGCTGCCAAAATCTCTGTGTCTGGTTTGGAACTCGAATGAGTAACTGCGGCCACAGTGGCAACTGCCACAGCCGATTTCGCGGCTTCATCAGCCAACATATTTCCAGAAACGTGTATTCCAACGCGCTGGTGTCCAAGAGTATGTACAACATGGACTTTAGGAAGCGTCTCCTTCAGATCCGCTACCTTCCCCCACAGTAATCTGTGTTTTATGGTGTTACCCTTTGAATCTCTGAACCCATTCAACCGCCAGTAATGCAAATATTCATTAAAAGACTGGACACAGTAATATGAATCACAAACTAGCAGTGTAAACTGTGCCGGAACCGTATGTTCCAAGGCCAACAATAGAGCTTTCAGCTCAGCTAACTGTGCCGTACAGTCCCCCAATGTCTGTGTATAAGTATGTTGGGGGCAGAACTTCTCCCCCTCCATATGGCCGTTCACCACTGCACATGCAGCAGAATATTGGTGTTTTGTTCCCACCGCAGGTTGCGCAGAGCCATCGGTGTACATGACTACTTGATATTGATCAATAGGCAACGTGCCAGCGGGAACAGGATATTCTATTTCATATTGGAGAAATTCCCGTGTCTGTCGCTTTGGGTCAAAAATGTAATCTACATCAGTGGCTGTCAAAGACGTATCCATCGCGGGTGTAATGCTTTTGCATTAGGAACACTCGCCTTCGTAACAGCCTCTAGGGCCGGAATCGGGGAAACAACCATGATGCGTTTGCCCTGGGCAAAAGGTCGTTCTTTAATAACAGCCATCTGTACAGCAGTGAGAATCTTCTCTGTTGGTGCAAATCGTTGTTCTCCAGTAGAATACAAGTGAGACTTGTATCCTATCGGGACCGTTTCACCTTCATTAAACGTGACATGCGTAAACCCAACGGCCCAAGCTACAACCCTCATGACCAGATGTGTCTTATTGTCCCGTGTGTGTAAATGCTTTGCAGCTAGGAGATCAGTTTGTAAGTCTCGAAGAGTATGTGTATGCTCAATCGTCCAAAATCTACTCGAGAAATCCGGGCAAATCAACTCATACAATGGTTTTATACGTGTAGCATAATCAGGAATGTACGTTCTGCCAAAATTTAGAAATCCCAACAACGACTGGAGTTTCTTAATCATATTAGGAGGTTGCAATTGTGCACATTTTTCTAAAAAGTGTGGTGCTAGGCTCTTACCTTCATTCGACAGTTCAAATCCCAAGAAAATGACGCTGAGAAATGCAATTTTCGATTTTTTGAAGTTGAATTTGTAGCCAATATCTGCAAATCCCACAACAATGCGGGCTACCCGCCTTAAATGTTGTAGTAACTCGTCATCTGTGAGATATATATCATCAACATATGACAATGCTTCAGGGTCCAGTTCGTGCAATATTTCAGTCACACATGCCGAAAACAGTCCTGGGCTATTCTTATACCCCTGAGGCAAACAAAAAAAAAAATTCTGAGAGCCAAACGCACTGAAGCTCGTATAATCCCTGCTTTCGGGTGCTATATTTTGGCAGAAGAAACCATTAGACATATCAAAAGTGGTTTTGTATTTTTTACGCACAATATTATTCATGAGTGCTGCGCTATGTGAATTTTGTATAGCATATGTACGTGCATGTCCGTTCAAATGTCTGTAGTCCACCACTATTCTATAAGAATGGTCCGGTGTAGCTACAGGGAATAAGGGATTATTCATCGGCGAGACACAGGGTGCAATAACTCCCTGGTACTCCAATTGTGTAAGTATGTTTCTTACCGATGCCCTCGCTTCATATTTAATAGGATATTGCGGTTGTGGCTGAGGATCGCCCTTAATCGGAATTACATGATAAGGAGAATCCCTATCCCACCCCACATGATTTCTATATAAGGCAGGTGCTTGCTCCAGAGCCCATTTAATGCTATAGGACTCTGCGAGTTCTTTCGGAACAAGTGGTGAGAACGAAGGTGTAATACCCTCCTCCCCAACTGGACAGTTGTGTACAAAGTCAGAGGGCCAATCCTGTTCGGCCAGCAAAATGTCATATATCTTGACTACACGATCCCAAAAGATGGCGTTTATAGTGCGCTCAATTGTAAAGTGACTGTATAAACTCTATCGGGATCAGAGACACGCATATCTGCTGTTTCGACTTGTATGAAGTCATCAGTTGCTTTCACCTCCAGATGCTCTAGAAGATTCCGGCGAACTATTGTGACCTCTGCCGCGCTGTCTAGCAGTGCTAGTGCCCATGTCTTGTTCTTCAAGAGAACTCTCTTCCTGTGTAGCATGTCTAACTGAGACTGCCGCCACTTTTTTCTTTTTAAACTGTTGTTTTTGTTAGATCGGTTTCTCTTCCTTCTTTACAGAAACCTCAGAAGAGCGTTGTGATTCCTGTCTGGGTTTCACGTACTCTGTTCTCCACTCTAATCGCCCACCTCTCTCATGTCTCTTTTCCGATGAGTCCTGAAAGGAACGAGATTGACGTGTATCAGTATATTGATATCTATCAGGCGTTTTCAAATCATCCCTATTTCGAAGTTTATATTTAGACTGAGGGGTCTCCGGTCTCCGAGAGTCTCCCCTTTCTTTTTTAGGTGTCTGTTGTTTTTTCTCCCAGCGCTTCTTATTACCCTCAGGTTGCTGTTGTTTAGTAATATCTTTACTACCCTTACCCTGAAACTGTGGTTTCTGCAGTCTAGCCCCTAGGCTATCACGACCGATACTGGAATATGTTTCCGCTATTTTTCTCGGCAGCTCCCGCTCCTGATCTAGTTGCGGGACGTCACGAAGGCGCATACGCACCACTAGTGCCACTGCCTCCCCTTTTAGATTACTCAATATAATGGAAGAAACTGTGGCAAAATTGCCCATCAGTTGCATCCCCAAATCTAAGGCTGGGGCAGCCCCATATTCATCTTGAATTTGTTTGAGCACTTCTGGTAAGTTGGCTAATGTCGGTGTACTGTGTGCTGTAGTGCAGAGCGCGGCAAACACTGTGCCCCAAGTATTACAATGGTCCACTGTGGGAACCATACCAAACGGTAAACACATCGTCAATATTCTATGTTTATCCTGAGGGCCCGTATGGGGAAATACTGCCTCCAACGTATTAATTGTTTGCGCCAGCCAAAATGGAGTCTCCTCTCGCTTAGCCGGTACTTTACCCATAACAGAGAGTACAGTCGCCGGGTTGATACCCGGAACTACTGCATGTTGTTGAGCTAGGGCAGCACGTGCTGGGTTTATGTTTAGTGTCTGAACCACAAATTGTACTAAGCGTCTATATGTAGCCGTTAAGTCTGTGTATAAACGACGAACTTCAGCCACCGCCATGTTAGAAACCGCTGGATGTGGTGTGTATGTTGCCAATAAAGGCCAGGTAGGACCATTGTTACTCAGTGGACCTAACCGAACAGGTGCTATGGTGTGGGGTAGGGCACCATCAAGCCAATTATTATGTTCTTGATAAGATAGAGGTATCTCTAAATATGCATATGCCCTGTACTGTCCAGGGGCATTCGCAAACGTGTAATTGTGAAATGTGTTTGAATTCCCATCAACAGCTGGAAATATGACCCAAGAATAAAAAAGTTCTGTTCTATAGGCTGCATGGGCGTCCACCACAAACTTGACCGGACCCCCCTGGTTTGTTAGACCATGTGCTAACAAATGAACCGTGAACGGTTGTCGCATATCAAATGCTATTTGTATTGCCTGGGGATTCGCCATTATGAAAACAGCGATAGTTCAGAGAAGGCACACCAATAGCTGGGTTTTCCTTTCAGAGTTCAAGCTTGAACAACCAACCGCTATAATTAGGATCTACCTATATTGCGGTGGCGGTAGTCCTCAGTGCCACGGACGTCTCCGTTAACAGAACCGAGGAGTCAACATATATATGAGACCGCCAGACCCGAAAATTAGAGCCAGACCAATCGTTGGCAGCGCCATGTCGCGTTGGCTCTCATTATCCCAAATGAGACTACAGGATTTCTAGGTAGCAGAGTCGTTCCTGGTATGGGGGACTAGGTCTGACCCACTAAGAAGGACCCCTGTCACCTTCAATCCGGTTTTCCCCTGGCTAACTAGCAGTGCCTCATCTCTCCCAAGAGGAAGGGATGATTGGGCAGCCGAGCGCATGACATCATTAGAACTTCTCAGGGAAGTTGTGGTCGCTCAGATCCCAACCAGCACTCTCATTCACAGTATGATCTCATATATAAATGACAAAGGCAGTTTAAGTTTAATAGATTGATTTAATAAAATGACTGCATTTTAGATAATAAGGCATGAGCCGCAATAACCAGAACCATACAACACAGTAGGATTAAAATAGTCACGAGCAGAGTGAAACATAAGAATAACGCTATCATAGTGTTAATAGATTACGTTCTCTATAATTAAGTTCTATTTCGAGCACAGCATGTTAAGCTCTAAGCTTGCCTTTCAGATTCCCTGGGAAGACATCAACCCTCATACCTGAGCAAAGGCCTGCGTTCTGGATCAGCATCTGCAACAGGGCAGTCAGTGTCTAGTTGTGGTTCCCTGGTCGGAATCTCCCTCTTACGTGTATTAGGACTAGGAAGTGTTTTTATAACTAACATGTCGATATGCTAACAAAACGTCCCTACGTAAGAATGTGTATCGTCTATAAATCAAAGACTAAACTCCTACCACATCTATCCGCAATGTACCAGACTGTATCCTTGACTGAAGCACAGAGTGAGCAAGAATGTATTATTTGAGAACTCCAGTGCTGAAGTAGGCTAAACAGTGTGATATAAGAAAATAAAACAAGACCGTGGAACTGGCTATTGAAAAATAACAGTACGAGGCTGAATAAAATGCATCTAGAGCAAAGTGCACACAGGCCCGATGCTTTAAGAAAATGAATAAAATGCATCTAGGGCAAAGTGCACAAAGGCCTACTGCCTGAAGCAAACGTGCAAAAGCTACATAAAAATGGCTACACTACAAGGGCAAAGGCTGAGGGGCTGCTGGGAGAGCGGTGCTGGTAGGGGGGGTGGCGGCTGTACCTGTAGATGCGGGGGGCACAGATGTTGCCGCCACCACAAGGGAGCTCCCATCAGAGGACGAGTCTGTGTCCCTGGTGTCAGCTCCTATCCCCGCCGTGGAGCTCCCCTCGTCCTCCGTCCCACTGGTGAATTCAGACTTCGTAGTGTCGCCCTCCAGGGCCATGTGGGATGCAGCTCCCTCGTGCTCTATTGCCACTGCTCCTCCGCCTGATGATGCTAATGCACACAAGAACAGGGATACCAGAAAAAGGGTGGGGGAGACAGAAGAAAGACATGTTGAGTGCATGCATTACCGCTACCATTGGTGGACACGACAGACACAGAAGCCCCTTGCACTACGCCACGCTCTTGGGCTCCACTGTTCAATTTCTGGGAAATGGCCTACAAGGCAATGGACGACCTCTGCACACATAGATGACACAGGGGCATGACTACCTGTACTTGGCACTCTACAGAGGTGGGCTGGGGTGCCACATGGCCTGACATACGGAGGGGCCTTGCCTTCCAAACTCGCCCTGGCCTAGGGAAACCCACAGCCCTCCTCCCCCACCCAGACCCCTCCACTGCGTGCAAAGTCGGCAGAATGAGAGTGTACTCACCCCCTTGTATCTGCTGTGATGCCCTCAAGCGCCCAGCCAACTCCGGGTAGGCCACCGCCAGGATCCTGAACATCAGGGGGGTCATGGTGCGACGGGCACCCCTCCCACGTTGGGAGGCCATCCCGAGCTGAGTCTCCGCCATCTTCTTGCTCCAGCGGCGAATGTCTTTCCATCTTTTCCGGCAGTGGGTGCTCCGTCTGTGGTAGACCCCCAGGGTCCGGACGTCCTTGGGGATGGCTCGCCAAATATCTTTCTTCTGGTGGGCGCTGACCTACATGAAATGTACAGGGGAAAAAGAGAAGTTATTACCAACTGCACCGTCAAAGTGATTGGCCCCCATCCGTACCCTTGCCATGTGGCACATGCATTCACCGTCTTTCATGTACGCAGCACTCTCCCCCTTCCTTCTTACATCCAGCCCTCTCCACACAGGCATAGCCCATACAGCATGCTCCCAGTGTACCTACCTGTTTGTCTGGAGGACCGTAGAGTAGCGTGTACTGGGGGAGGACCCCATCCACAAGTTTCTCCAACTCCTCCGATGTGAAGGTAGGGGCCCTTTCCCCAGACACTCGAGCCATTGTCTCTTCCAGACCGAGGTCACAGCAGCACTTACAGTGTAGGTCCTCTCCTGTCGAAGATCAGGTATCGAGTGATTGAAGTGATAGAAAATGGCGGTCACATCCGCGGCGGTGCGTAACGTCGACGCCGGCGTACATCGCCATTGGCTCCTGGGACATATAGGGTCCAATGTTAACCAATGCAGCATTGCGCGTGGTCTTCGACCGCCTACCGCGACGGTGTACAACGCCAGCGCAGTTACCTCACATCCCATTGTCCCATTTTACAGGTCAGACAGCCGCCATTTCAGGGGCCCACATGGCTTCATTTCCAACTGCGTCACTCATACCTAGGCCTAGACTCAACACATATACAGGCCACCATTTGTTTATGATAGGTGTTCTGTGTAAACTGTGGGTACGTACCTCTGAGTTGTTTGACTCTGTGCTCGCTGTTGTCCTTCATAGGCACCGTCTGCTGGGACATGTGAGGAGATGGCGGCATCCTCCGGTGTAATGACCGTTGGTGGACCTGTCGACAATGGAGGAGCGACATTCGATTATCACCTACAGGCTTTACCGTGCCACAATCCAGGAACTGTGTACCCAGTTGGAGCCAGACCTGATGACAGCAATCCGCCATCCCACAGGAATCCCCCCTCAAGTGCACGTGCTGTCAGTGCTCCATTTCCTTGCAAGTGGTTCCTTTCAGAACAGTGGCCATGGCATCAGGGATGTTCCAGCCTATGTTTTCCAACGTATTGTCCAGAGTGTTGTCTGCCCTTCTGAAACACATGCAGAGCTACATTGTTTTCCCTCAGGTGGAGGATTTGCCTACAGTGAAAGGTGATTTTTAAGCCCTGGGACACATCCCCAACATGATAGGTGCCATTGATGGGACACATGTGGCTTTGGTACCCCCCCACAGGAGTGAACAGGTGGACAGAAACCGGAAGAGTTATCATTCTATGAATGTACAGATGGTATGTTTGGCAGACCAGTACATCTCCCATGTGAATGCCAAGTTCCCTGGCTCAGTGCATGACGCCTACATCCTGTGGAATAGCAGCATCCCTTATGTGATGGGTCAACTCCAGAGGCACCGTGTGTGGCTATTAGGTGAACACCTGGAAGCAAGTCAGTGGGAATGGTTGTCTGGGTCAGGGGATATCCCTCCAGGTTAGTGTGTGTCTAACAGTGTCCCTCACCATTTGCAGGTGACTCTGGTTACCCCAACCTGTCATGGCTACTGACCCCAGTGAGGAATCCCAGGACAAGGGCAGAGGAACGCTACAATGAGGCCCATGGGCGAACTAGGAGGGTGATCGAGCGGACCTTCGGCCTCCTGAAGGCCGGGTTCAAGTGCCTCCATTAGACAGGTGGATCCCTATTCTACTCACCAAAGAAGGTGTGCCAGATCATCGTGGCCTGCTGTATGCTTCAGAACTTGGCTTTGCAACGACAGGTGCCTTTTCTGCAGGAGGATGGTCCAGATGGCAGTGTTGTTGCAGCTGTGGAGCCTGTGGACAGTGAAGACGAGGAAGCAGGGAAGAAGACATGCATAACAGGGACTCAGTGATCCAGCAATATTTCCAGTGAGGCACAGGTAAGAATACAGAGCTGCCTACTTCATGTACTTTAACACTACTACCTCTCCACTGTGTGTCGTTTTCACCCAGTGTATGGTCACTGAGTTGTCACTTTCCCTTACGATTTCACAGATGTGGGTCCCACTGTGTGACATCTGCTTAGATTCCTCATGGACTAGAGCTGTGTGACATAGGTATGTTGACATTAAACTTGAAAGAGCATTTTGTCACTGTAATTGCTTATACACTATTTCGAAATCACAGACAGACTCCAGATTGTTTTGTGCTTTAAGTGTGTTTATTTAAGTACTCAATGTAGGAGGGGGTAGTGAAATGGTGAGGGGTGATGGCGGAGGAATGTCCATGGCAGAGTCCAGTCTATTAGTATCACAGGTGCATTGCCCATATGGGCATAGGAAGTGGAGCTGGGGCAGTTTCAGTATGGACAGGGTGACAAAGTGGGACTGTAGGATGACAATCAGGGTGGTCTCATTTGTTGGCGGGGGTCTTGGCATCGTGTTCTGTCTTTGTCCTGGATCTCAGGGACCATTTGCAGGGTGGTTCTCCCTCTGCAGGGGGTGGGGTGCTGGTGTGGTGGTACTGTGGCGGTGCCTCCTGTCCACTAGCGCCGGCAGAGGTGGTGGCCAGTTCATCGTCCATGCTAGTGTCAGGGGCCCCTTGGAGTGCCACAGTGTCCCTCCTGGTGTTCACAGGTTCCTTTGGCACCCCTACAATGGTGCCCAGGGTGGAGCTGATGGTTCTGAGTTCCTCCATGAAGCACATATACTTTTCCTCCTGCAGGCGCTGGGTCTCCTGAAACTTGGCCAGTACCATTGCCACCGTCTCCTGGGAGTGGTGGTAGGCTCCCATGATGGAGGAGAGGGCCTTGTGGAGAGTGGTTCCCTTGGCCTGTCTGCCCCCTATCGCACAGCAGCCCTCCCAGTTCCCCTGTGTTCCTGGGGCTCCGTCCCCTGGACCGTGTGCCCACTACCACTGCCCCCAGGTCCCTGTTGTTGTTGGGGTGGTGGGTTATCCTGGGTTCCCTGTAGTGGTGGACACACAGCTGATTGACGTGTCCTGGGGACGGAGGTATGGGCCCGCTGGGTGGGTGCTGTGCTGTGGTTTACAGAGGGTGGAAGGTCTGTAGTGGCCTGTGACTGGGTGATGGGAACCGACTGTCCTGAGGTCCCCGATGGGCCGGGCTGGTCATCTAGATCCCGTTGGACAGAGGTGCTGTCATCACTGTGGGCCTCTTCTGTTGATGGTGTGGACCCTCCTGTCCGGTGACATTGGGTAGGGGTCCTGCAGGGGTATAAAAGGATGGTTATTACATTAGTGTGTGTCATGGTGTGCAATGGGTGGGTGACCGTGTACCCCAGTGCTTGCATTCCTGTGTGAGACCTTGTGTGAGGATGGTTTAGGGGGTTGTATGGGTATGTACAGTGGGCATGCTTTAGTGATGGGTGTCCATGCTTTGTTGTTGCATGCAGGGCTTGGTGTTGGGATGGGTGGTTTGTGATATTGGGACATATGTGAGGAGTTGGGGTGCTGGGGGTGAGGGTGGGGGTATGTGATAGCATGCAGGTAGGGTGGGGGTTGTAATAGTTAAGATTTCATTTACCAGAGTCCATTCCTCCCCCTACTCCTGCGAGGCCCTCAGGATGCAGAATCTCCAAGACCTGCTCCTCCCATGTTGTTAGTTGTGGGGGAGGAGGTGGGGGTCCGCCGCCAGTCTGCTGAACCGCCTGGTGGTGTCTTGAGACCACGGAATGCACCTTCCCCCGTAGGTCGTTCTACCTCTTCCTGATGTCCTCCCGATTTCTTGGGTGCTGTCCCACTGCATTGACCCTGTCCACTATTCTTGGCCATAGCTCCATCTTCCTTGAAATGGAGGTGTGCTGCACCTGTGATCCGAATAGCTGTGGCACTACCCGGACGATTTCCTCCACCATGACCCTGAGCTCCTCCTCCGAGAACCTGGGGTGTCTTTGCTGTGCCATGGGGTGGTGTAGATGATGTGTGTGGTGGAGTTTGTGGTGATATGTGTGCTGATATGTAGTGGTGTGTTGTGTGAGGTGCGTGGACGTTCTGTGGGTGATGGTGTTGTGTGCCTGTGGATGCTGTTGCTCTTGCTGGTGCTCTCTCTCTCGCCTTCTGTCGCAATTGTTGTCGTAGGGGTTTGTGGGTGATGTGGGTATGTGTTTTAAATTGTATTGGGTGTGTGGGAGGGGTGTGTGTATGTGTATCAGGTGTGTGTATTTTGAATTGTCCAATGTGGCTGTGTTTTGTAAATGTGTGTGTATTTTGAGCGCGGCGGTGTGTACCGCCAATGGAATACCGCAGTTGAAAGACCGCCACGTGGATTCATGTGTCGTGATAGTGTGGGCGTATTTCTGTTGGTGTGACGGTGGAGGTTTTGTTTTCGCCAGTTTATCACTGACCTTTGGTGTGGCGGACTTGTGTGGGTGTCTGAATTTTGGCGGATTCCAAAATGTGGGTCATAATAGCTGTGGCGGAATTCCGCTGCGGTGTGTTGGCGGTCTTCTGCACGGCGGTATGCGGCTTTTACCGCCAATGTTGTAATGACCGCCTAAGTGTCTTGTGTTTATGGCTGTCTCAGTGTAATGCATAAAGGGAGCTGTCTACCAGCACAGACCAGATGTGAATTGGAGACAGGCTCTGAGGCACAGATGGCAATAAGGGTAGAGAAATGCCCACTTTCTAAAAGTGGCATTTCTAAAATAGTAATAATAAAACACCAGTAAGCAACATTTTCTATCACTGTTCTCGCCATACTAATCATGACGGGATACTCCTTCCAGATCAGAATCTACCACTTAATAGTATATGGGAGCAATTCCAATGCTAGTCTATGAGAGGGGCAGGCCTCACAGTAGTGGAAAACGAATTTGTCAATAATGTACTTCCAGGACATGTAAAACACATAAGTACATGTCCTGCCTTTTACTTACATAGCACACCGCCCAATGGGTTACATAGGACCTACCTTAGGGGTGACTTATTTGTAGAAAAAAGGGGTGTTTGAAGCACAGCAAGTAGTTGTAAATGTCAAGTCGAAGTGGCAGTGAAACCACACACAGGTGTTGCAATGGAAGGCCTGGGATATGGTTAAGGGGCTACTTATGTAAATGGCACAACCAATGCTGCGGGCCAACTATTAGCATTTCATTTACAGGCCCTGGGTACCTCAAATGCACTTTACTAGGGGCTTACAAGTACATTAAATGTGTCATTTGGGTAGGAGCAAATGCTACCATGTTTAGTAGAGAGAGCACATGCACTTTAGCACTGGTCAGCAGGGGTAAAGTGCACAGAGTCCTAAAACTAGCAAAAATAGTGTCAGGGAAATGAAGGGAGGCAGGCCAAAAGTTGGGGGATGACCCCCCCCCCTAAGGCTGTCAGGTCTAACAGATAGCATTATGTCAGTTGTTCACACCAGCATGACACAGAAGCCAACAGCATGCAAAGAGGGAGCACCACTATTAAAGGGCCAGCATTATGTCAGGGCTAGACCCCATGATGCAAGACAGTTCATAACATGCAAAGACTGGCAAGCAGTGTGGCCGGATCAGCATAATCGTGCCAAGTATGTCCTCTATATGCCAGGAATATGATAATTGGTTTGGTACGGTGAACATTATGGCAGGTGTTAATTCATACTGCTAAGGATGCCCACAATAGGTGAAGAATTATCACCAGTGCACAAATGTCAGTTTCATGCTAGGAATGCACACCATCCGGCCAGTAATGCCCAAAATATTAAACTGACCATCATTATGTTGGCACCTGCATTATGCTATTAGTGTGTTCCATAATAACTAGAATCCTCTAAGTATGTCAAGGATGTCCAGCATTATGTTAGTGAAGGGCACAGTAATGCAAATGAGCCTACAAATGTCTATCACCCTGCCAGGGCCAGCAGTATGTTAGAGACAGACACAATCAACAATGCAAAAAATTGGTCATAACTTTCTAAAAATGACCGTCATTTTGCCAGCATTAGACAATTGGTGGGTGTGCACCAGTGATATCAAGGATGTCCACACTATAGGGGGTATTATGACCCTGGCAGTCTAGTCACTGTGGTGGTCGGACTGCCGCGGTCATGGCCGTCCGACTGACACATTATGAACATGGCGGAGCCGCCATGGTCCAGCGGCAGACCGCCAGGCTGCCGCCAGCCTGCAGCCTGGTGGTCCCGGCAGTTGTAATCCACCAGGGCAGTGCTGCAAGCACCGCTGCTCTGGAGATTACTAGTCCCCATCCGCCAGCCTGTCCATGGTGGTATGGGGGACTCGGGGCCAAAGGGGCTCCTGCATTGCCTATGCACTTGTGCATGGGCAGTGCAGGGGCCCCCATGCACAGCCCCATCATGCTTTTCAGTGCTCGAACTACGGGAAGTGTAATGCGTGACGGGTGCTGCTGCACCCGCCGAACCCTCCGCACTGCCACATAGCTGCAATTTCAAAGCCCTGTTCCTCACTAGGCCAGCGGGTGGAAACACTGTTTCCACCTGCCAGCCCAGAGGGGAAACTATAATAGGGTTGGCTGGGTTCAGGCCGTACAGGCAGCCTGATGGCGGTATAGCATTGGCGGGTGACCTCTGCCGCCCGTCAATGTCATAATGAGGGCCTATGTCTAATATGGCATCCAATATACTTTAAAGTGTCCCTATTATATCATGAATGGTTGTGTATGCTCTAGTGGAACATCATGAGTCAAGGGTGACTTATTCCTCATATTTACATATGCAGACATCGTCCACATGGCAGGGTCATCAGTGCTCTGGATGTGTTTTTATGACATTGATGGGCAGAGAGCTCAACTAAAAAGCATGATACCATGATCTCAGGCGCTCGATCTCTAACACATCCCTGGTTCACCTTCTCTGTAAAAAAGTTGAAACCTTGCAATTTTGAAGCGCTGTTTGACCCATCATCCCACCCATGCAATTCCTATTTATTAATTGCGACTCTCAAAGTCTTAAGCTGTGTTGCACTGCCTCAATAAAGTGTTGCCACACAACATCAGGCCATGAAAGAGACAGAAAAAAAATCTAGTGTGCCTTTGTCCTTATTGGTGGGCCGCCACTCTGCTCAGGCAGCTTGCCTAATAAACAATCTGCCATACTAGGTTGGCAGAAATGTGCATTCACACATTTAAGTTTATTTATTTTTTCCTACAGAGCAACTAGATTCCACTGGCCAGACCCACATTTCCACACAAGCCATTTTAATTTTATTGTGTTACCATTTTGAAAGTTTTAGTGATAGTATGATAAAGGGACAACGGGACTCCTCTATTATTCTTCACTCACAAAGAATACATCCTTTCATTTTATGCAATAACCCAGTTTCTAAAATATAGAGGCGATAGAAGAACAAGGAAGTGCCAAAGACATTTAGATGCAGTGAGTCAAACAGATGTCTCTTTGGGCACACGTAAATGATGTGACAATTAAAGGAAAATGTGAAACAAACTGGGATTCCAAAGTGGATTTTTTCATTTTGTCACAGTTTATATTGCAGGTATAAATTCGTTTTCAATCTGAAATTGAATGCGCTTTTCTCAGTCTGATATACAAATTCTCTTGTCTCAAAGTGAGATAATTTTGGCTCCCACAGTTGTATTGTTTTCCTTACTTGTTTCAAGAGGTTGTGATTGTTTCCACCCTTGTCTAAATCAGATATTCATTTTTAAATCTCTGTGAGCATTGGCGTCTCTAGTTTTCAAGGCTAAAATGTGCTGCCTACAAGGGGTAAATATAGCTGCAGGAAAAAACAGCAAATTAATATAACATGCTATATGGTGTTCAAGAAAGAATGAAGACAGGGAGCGAACATGCCATCACCTAGTGCAGGCTGCAAAAGAAACATCAAAATACAGTTGGAGACATAGTTGCAAAAATAGCTACAATATTCAAGGCAGCATTTTCAATCTGTTGGTTAAAAGAAGTATGGACGTACTTACTGTTTAAGCCTGAGTGAGCTTCCTTTGATTGTACCAGAATGCAAAATATGATCATTTGAAAAACGATTGTTCAAATGGATGACAAATGGCAGATAGTTATTTAATGTTACAAGAGTGTTCTGGTTGTTACAATGTTATTAGGTATGGACTGGATGTGTATATATGTACATTCAACAGAATAAATTAGAATATCTACAAATATGTCATAAAAACATTTCTATGATTTACCTTTCATTGAGTGATGACAAAATGCACCTGGTTGCGGTGAATCATAAATTTGATGTGTGCTGTTGAGGGTCTTTTCTAGTTTTGAAAACCTGTGTGGTTGATTATTGTTAGACTTTTCATCCTTGGCGTGGTCTCCCTTAACTTTTTGCCGCTGTTCCCCAGGTTGTTGATGTGTGCTGGACTCTGATTTTACTGTTTTTGTTACTCTGGGCACTTTACCGCTGCTAACCACTGCTAAAGTGCAAGTGCTCCTGTTTAAAAGGTGTACGTAATTGGTTCTCCATGATTGGCATATTTTTTGGACTATTAAGTCCCTAGTAAAGTGCACTAGAGGTGCCCAGGGCCTGTAAAGCAAATGTTACTAGTGGGCCTGCAGCACTGGTTGTGCCACCCACATAAGTAACCCTGTAATCATGTCTCAGACCTGCCACTGCAGTGTCTGTTGTGTGTATTTTTACACTGTAAATTCGACTTGACAAGTGTACCCACTTGCCAGGCCTAAACCTTCCCTTTTCTCACATGTAAGGCACCCCTAAGGTAGGCCCTAGGTAGCCCCAAGGGCATGGTGCAGTGTATGGATAAGGTAGGACATATAGTAATGTGGTTTATATGTCCTGACAGTGAAATACTGCAAACTTCGTTTTTCACTGTTGCAAGGCCTGTCTCTCTCATAGGATAATATGGGGGCTACCTTTAAATATGATTAAAGCGTAGATTCCCCTAGAGAGTAGATGGACATGTGGAGTTTGGGGTCCCTGAACTCACAATTTAAAAATACATCTTTTAGTAAAGTTGATTTTGAGATTGTGCGTTTGAAAATGCCACTTTTAGAAACTGAGCATTTTCTTGCTTAAACCATTCTGTGACTCTGCCTTGTTTGTGGATTCCCTGTCTGGGTCAGTTTGACAGTTGGGTTGTTTTTCACCTCACACTAGACAGTGACACAAAGAGAGCTGGGGTGTAACCTGCATTTCCTGATTAGCCATCTCTGCTAGGAGGGAGGGGTGGAGTGGTCACTCTCCTCTGAAAGGACTGTGCCTGCCTCTGACAATGCAGACTCCAACCCCCTGGTGTGTGTCTGAGGCCTTGCCTGGGCAAGACAGGATTTCACAAGTAGGTGTGAGTCCCCTTTGAAGAAAGGTGACTTCAAAGACTAAAATGGGTATAAGAAGAGCACCCAAATCTACAGACTGGAGAAACACTTCTGGAACCAAGAGGAACCTCTCCCTGGGGAAGAGCTGATAGCTGAGGAAGAAGTGCTGCCCTGCCTGTGACTGTGCTTTGTGGAGCTTTCCTGCAGTGCTGCTTCTGCCAGAGTAAGAGGGAAAAGACTGGACTTTGTGTGCCTTCCATCTTGTGAAGAAATCTCCAAGGGCTTGAATTAGAGCTTGCCTCCTGTTGTTTGAAGTCTCAGGGACAGCAAAGACTTCTCTCTGCCAGCACCTGGAGTCTCTGGAGAGACTCCTGCTCTGACAAGTGGTGCCCTATCCAGTCCCTGGGCCCTTGAAAGGAAAGCTGGTGGAAATCCAAGGAAATCGACTTCGGCTGAATCCGGTGACGCCGCCTGCACCCGATGCCGTAACCTTCGCTGGAACACGGCGCTCTTCGCAGGCCCGATGCCACTGCAGCCCCGCTGAAGTCCGCGACTCCGTGGAAGTCACCGCACCACGTCGTGCCCAACGCCGCTCGAAGTGCACGGATTCAACGTTTCGCACAGACGCCGCGATCCCCGACTTCGCGCATCGGCTTGTTTTCACTCTTCACCAAAGGTACTGTACTTGGGGGTCTACACGACTCCGTGTCCGGCGCCGCTGGTGTCGGCTTGTTGGGAATGACTCCGTCACAACGCCGTGTTAACATCTCATCGAAGCATTTTTGTTTCTGAGCGATATTTTTTAGTTTAATCTTTAAAAAATCATAACTTGACTTGTGTATGTTGGATTTTTGTCGTTTTGGTCTTGTTTTGTTTAGATAAATATTTCCTGTTTTTCCAAACTGGTGTTGTGTCATTTTGTAGTGTTTTCATTAAGTTACTGTGTGTGTTGGTACAAGTACTTTACACCTAGCACTCTGATGTTAAGCCTACTGCTCTGCCAAGCTACCAAGGGGGTAAGCAGGGGTTAGCTGAGGGTGATTCTCTTTTACCCTGACTAGAGTGAGGGTCCTTGCTTGAACAGGGGGTAACCTGACTGTCAACCAAAGACCCCATTTCTAACAATTTTTTATTAGGGCTACTCTACTGCCCCTCTGCAGAATGGCACTGCTCTCAGAATACAAATAGATTTGTGTACTCATTATGGGACTCATGAGGGTCTGCCGGCACCAAATGATGGGCATTGCAGTTATTGACAAGAATGCGCAACCGAGTAATGGCTGTCTTTTTGTCAAACCCATTTACCACCTGCTTAAAGTAGCTTGTAAATGGGATCAGGATGATCGCTGCAGGTCGGGAGATGGGAATACATCTGGAGCAAGGGGGTGCTTGTGTGAGTCCGAGGAAGCATAGTCTGTCCCACCACCCCATTGTGGTAGTCGAGGGTGTTGGCAGAAGCCAAGCTGAGTGTCTTACCACACCCCTCTAGCTCTGGTTGTATCAGGTGCTAATCTCCAGTTCTTCCCATTTCTGATTATTTAGTGTGGGAAATACACAACCACTCATAATATGGCAGTCATATCCCCCGGGTACACTTACACAATACTCAAAATGAGGCGTTGAAAGAAATTGTGTTATTGGTTGAGAGAGGTGGAAGACCCACTCAGTCAACAACCATACTCTTTGTCAAGAGTGAGCCACAAAAGTCACTAAATTAACCTATACCTAATCCTCTGGAAGCTTGGCACCATCAGTCAAGTTTAACTTAGAGACAGTGTGCTAAGTATTATGCACAAACAAACAGTAATAAAGTGACAACACCACCCAAGAAAAATTGAGAATATGTTAATAAGTACCATGGGACCAAAGCGGAAAAAATCTACCGCCCAAGAAAAATACCAAATCGGAAAAATACCAATTCAGTTAAATTGAGAATATTTTAATAAGTACCATGGGACCAGAGTGGCAAAAATTTATCAGAAGAATCACAAATATGCAATTTCAAAGTTTTAGATATACAGGGAGTGCAGAATTATTAGGCAAATTAGTATTTTGACCACATCATCCTCTTTATGCATGTTGTCTTACTCCAAGCTGTATAGGCTCGAAAGCCTACTACCAATTAAGCATATTAGGTGATGTGCATCTCTGTAATGAGAAGGGGTGTGGTCTAATGACATCAACACCCTATATCAGGTGTGCATAATTATTAGGCAACTTCCTTTCCTTTGGCAAAATGGGTCAAAAGAAGGACTTGACAGGCTCAGAAAAGTCAAAAATAGTGAGATATCTTGCAGAGGGATGCAGCACTCTTAAAATTGCAAAGCTTCTGAAGCGTGATCATCGAACAATCAAGCGTTTCATTCAAAATAGTCAACAGGGTCGCAAGAAGCGTGTGGAAAAACCAAGGCGCAAAATAACTGCCCATGAACTGAGAAAAGTCAAGCTTGCAGCTGCCACGATGCCACTTGCCACCAGTTTGGCCATATTTCAGAGCTGCAACATCACTGGAGTGCCCAAAAGCACAAGGTGTGCAATACTCAGAGACATGGCCAAGGTAAGAAAGGCTGAAAGACGACCACCACTGAACAAGACACACAAGCTGAAACGTCAAGACTGGGCCAAGAAATATCTCAAGACTGATTTTTCTAAGGTTTTATGGACTGATGAAATGAGAGTGAGTCTTGATGGGCCAGATGGATGGGCCCGTGGCTGGATTGGTAAAGGGCAGAGAGCTCCAGTCCGACTCAGACGCCAGCAAGGTGGAGGTGGAGTACTGGTTTGGGCTGGTATCATCAAAGATGAGCTTGTGGGGCCTTTTCGGGTTGAGGATGGAGTCAAGCTCAACTCCCAGTCCTACTGCCAGTTCCTGGAAGACACCTTCTTCAAGCAGTGGTACAGGAAGAAGTCTGCATCCTTCAAGAAAAACATGATTTTCATGCAGGACAATGCTCCATCACACGCGTCCAAGTACTCCACAGCGTGGCTGGCAAGAAAGGGTATAAAAGAAGGAAATCTAATGACATGGCCTCCTTGTTCACCTGATCTGAACCCCATTGAGAACCTGTGGTCCATCATCAAATGTGAGATTTACAAGGAGGGAAAACAGTACACCTCTCTGAACAGTGTCTGGGAGGCTGTGGTTGCTGCTGCACGCAATGTTGATGGTGAACAGATCAAAACACTGACAGAATCCATGGATGGCAGGCTTTTGAGTGTCCTTGCAAAGAAAGGTGGCTATATTGGTCACTGATTTGTTTTTGTTTTGTTTTTGAATGTCAGAAATGTATATTTGTGAATGTTGAGATGTTATATTGGTTTCACTGGTAATAATAAATAATTGAAATGGGTATATATTTTTTTTTGTTAAGTTGCCTAATAATTATGCACAGTGATAGTCACCTGCACACACAGATATCCCCCTAACATAGCTAAAACTAAAAACAAACTAAAAACTACTTCCAAAAATATTCAGCTTTGATATTAATGAGTTTTTTGGGTTCATTGAGAACATGGTTGTTGTTCAATAATAAAATTAATCCTCAAAAATACAACTTGCCTAATAATTCTGCACTCCCTGTATTTAGCGTGGACCAGATACAGGAACCAGGTTAGTCCCACTGAATAAGTTACCTTCTCAAAGTCTGATGTAAAGAGTTCAAAACTTCAGGTTTTCACAGGACGAGCTCAATTGATGCCAGCCAAGGGTCCAAGACCTGGGGAGGCACCTCTAGGGGATCAGGAATTATCTTGAGCAAAGACCAAAAGGGCTCAGGCATGTCCAATTGGACCTCCAGACTGGTCCAGTTGCGGAGGGTCAGCTGGGCAGTTACAGTGAGGCCTTTGGAGCTTGTTGTGTCCCTGCAGCTCAGAGCAGGTGGTCAGCAAGATGACCCTTGGAGCCATTCAGATTAGCCTGGGATGAAAGGAACGGGTCCAGTCATCCTTCTCTCAGAGCATGGCAGGCCTCAAGCAGCATGCAGTCCTCTGGCGAAGATGGCAGCTTTCAGCAGCTGGGCAGTCCTCTAGGGGAACAAGGCAAGCTAAGACTTGTTTTGAAGTGCTACTAAAGTGGGTGGAACAGTGAGTGCTGCAGGCCCACCAGCAGCATTTAATGTACATGCCCTGATATACTAGGGACTTATAAGTAAATTAAGTACACCAATCAGGTATAAGACAATTGCACCATGTTTTAAGGAGAGAGCACAGGCATTTTGACACTGGTTTACAGTGGGAAAGTGCAAAGAGTCCTAATGTCAACAGAAATGAAGCAGGGGGGTTCAGGGTAAAATGTTTGTGGGAAAAACACACTGAGGAAATCATTGTACGCATTGTTGGTTACTAATAAGTTGTCTAATCTACACACTCTGTCCAATGATGAGCACACAGAAAAGGATGCCTGAACATTTTCTGTGTCCATGAAGAGAGCTCCAGATTTATAGGGACATCACAGCATCAAGCTTGCACCTCTGACACAGTGTAACATAGAAGGCATTTGTACTATAAAACTGGCTCTGGGTTATCCTTGCCAGAGGAGCACTTCTGCTGGGCTTATCCTGGAACTTTGCATGCATGCAGTGCGCGGGATGCAGTTTGGCTGACTCTGATGCTGATTCTGAATGTGACCACTACCTTTTACAGGACAAATAACCAGCACTACACAGACTGGCTTCCTGGTGTCCTAGTACATCTTACCCAGATATGGGGGTTCAGGTTTTCCTAAATGTTCTGGCAGAGATTTCTCCTACTATGCAATCAGCAGTGTAGGTAGTTACAGATAGGAATATGCCAACACAATCATAGAACCATGGCTGAACTGTTTATCCCCTCCACTATCTTTGTAATGCTGGTTACCATGCTCTGTCTTGTCTTGTTTGCCTACTAATCGCAGCTTGTGTTTTTTATGTAAGAAGAAGTCTATTGCAATAAATGCTATAAAATACATTTTGCTTTCTTAATTGCATCTATTCTTGGGTACTCTAAATGACAACAAAAGGTTAGGTATGTTTCCATGATTTCGTTGGGGACCTGAGTAGTCTTGAGGGGATTAACATGGAGGACCCTTGAAGTCCACTCAGGATGTGTCCTCCACCTTTCTTTCCTTACCCTTATAAGGTTCAGATCAGCAGTCTTATAGGCCATCCTGAGTACGCTTCTTGCAAGTTTGGTCCCACCACTACTTCACAAAGCTGAGTGGCCCCCTAACACAATGGCCATACAGGAATTCAAAAGGACTGAACCCATGTCCTTTCTGTGGCACTTGCCTGTCAGCAAAGAGAAGGCATGGCAAGAGGACATCCCACTTCTGCCTCATAGTCTCTAACAAGCCCATTGGTCTAGGGATTATACGATGTGGAGAACGTGTAATTTATTCCAAACTCATTCCAGATTGACTTCATGTATGCTGACATGATGTTTGTACTTCTATTAGACACTAATCCTTTGGAGAATCCTTATCAGTGCCTTGGCCATTACAGGTACAGTTACCATACTCAGGGGTATGGCCTCTGAGTATCTAGTGGTAAGATCCATCAAAAACAAGATAAACCTGTTGCGTAGGCCAGTCATGGGGTCCAACCACTTAGCAATGTTCCAAGGGGGTGACAATGACAGGTAAGAGAGTCAGGGTAGCCTTTAGCTTCCTCCCTGACTTCCCACTGGCCTTTGCTGGTAGGACATGAGATGCAGAATGCATCTGAGGTCACCTTCATCCAGGGACAATAAAAGTGGATGAGAAGCCTGATACAAGTCTTATCCTACCCCAGATGTCCTGCAGTGGGGTATGCCATGAGTCAGACACAGTAGGAAGGCATCATAGCACGGGGGGACCACCAAAACATGGATTTGGATTGCTCCATGCCCAGGAACCCTAATCTCACTATTCAGGAGGTAATTCTCCAAATTTATCAGGTGATCTCCAGAGGTGTCAGTGGCTGCCTGGGTTCCAGTCTGTCACCTGAGGGCCTCAAGGGCTTGGTACTCCTTCTGAGTCCTGCAGAATTACTCCCTGGAGGGTCCTCCTTCAGCTTGTCAACCAGCCAGCTCAGGGAGGACCCACAGGGCAGCAATGTCTTCCCTTGTAGGGTTTAGGGTGTCATCCTCAGGTTCAGCCTCCTCTCAGACCTTGGGGGTTTCAGGGGTAGGCTTCCCACACCAATTGCCCTTTCTCTTTTTGGTAGCTACACAAGCCATTTTGCCCAGACTCCATACCTTCTTGATTACCTTGTCAATCTGCCATGCACTCCCTCTCTGGCAACCCTAACATCTCAGACAATCCACCCCATTCATGACAGACTCACAGCTCCTGACAAGAAACCTGGGGGCATATTTATACTCCGTTTGCGCCGAAATTGCGTCGTTTTTTTTGACGCAATTTCGACGCAAAACTAACTCCATATTTATACTTTGGCGTTAGACGCGTCTAGCGCCAAAGTCCATGGAGTTTGCGTCATTTTTTTGCGTGAACACCTTCCTTGCGTTAATGAGATGCAAGTTAGGCGTTCCCGTCTAAAAAAATGACTCCCAGGCATGTGCGTGGTATTTATACTCCCGGGCAAAAATTACGCCCGGGAGTGGGCGGGGCAAAAAAACCCGCATTTGCACCTCTTTTTAACGCCTGGGTCAGGGCAAGCGTTAAGGGACCTGTGGGCTCAGAATGAGCCCAGAGGTGCCCTCCCCTGCCCCCAGGGACACCCCCTGCCACCCTTGCCCACCCCAGGAGGACACCCAAGGATGGAGGGACCCATCCCAGGGAAGAAAAGGTAAGTTGTGGTAAGTATTTTTTTTTTTTTTTTTTTTGTGGCATAGGGGGGCCTGATTTGTGCCCCCCTACATGCCACTATGCCCAATGACCATGCCCAGGGGACATAAGTCACCTGGGCATGGCCATTGGGCAAGGGGGCATGACTCCTGTCTTTGCTAAGACAGGAGTCATGTTAATGGCGTCTGGGCGCCCCAAAAAAATGGCGCAAATCGGGTTAAGACGATTTTTTTTGCCTCAGCCTGACTTGCCCCATTTTGGGACGCCCAAACGCCATTTTTCCCTACGCCGGCGCTGCCTGGTGTACGTCGTTTTTTTTCACGCACACCTGGCAGCGCCGGTTGGCTAACGCCATTCAATAAATACGGCGCCGGCATGGCACTTCAGAATGGCGTTAGCCGGCGCTAATTTTTTTGGCGCAAAATTGCGTTAGCGCAGTTTTGCGTCAAAAAGTATAAATATGGCCCCTGGAATCCCCCAACTCAATAGGAATCTGTGCCACTGGATAGTGACACTCGTGGTTATCTGCTACCACATCCTGGTGGAACTCAATGGGGATTACCTGCTTTGAGGACACCAGAAGACACCTTACAGTGGTCATACTGGCTCCTGTGTTCCTCAGAGCCTCTGCTCTCTGCCCATTGATGGTGACCCACTCTCTATACATGAAAGTGGTGGTAAGCATGTTGGCTTTGGACACCACATTTTTGTCACCCTGAAACACTAGGGTAAACTATGCACTACTACCATGTTAATGGTGACAACCTCCATCCTAAGCGCTACACTAGCCAATCCATTTGTCTACCCACCGTTGGGGCATTTGGTGTCTCACTTCATGTGACTATAGCAGTCATAACCTTTGGAGTTGCATATCTCTCAGGGTTTTTTTGTCAAGAAACCCATGCTTATTTTGGTTAGATTGGGATTGGGAACCCTTCCCCTGAAAACTATTAAGGGGGACTTGAAAGAACTCCTTATTGAATTAACTTTGCATTTCCCCTCTTTCTTCTAGTGGGGTGATCCCCCAGAAACCTCCTTGGGCACTCTGATGCTGACCCAGAAGTTCCCTCTGGGGCAAGCGCCCTAGGTGAAGTTAGCTTGCTGTCAATTATGTGAAGGCATAACTCTAATCAAATCATACAGAAGATTAAAAATAACTCAATATGCTGTCTCACACCAGACCACTCAGTGCTTTACTAGAATATTGAAAGATATCCACCCAAAACTAATATGGCAACTGCTGGTATCCTTAAATCTCATGTGGCACTTGTGTGGGGTGAGCCCAAGCTTTTTGAGAAGAATGGCTTTCATGGGAGCATACCTCATATGGCCCCCTACTTCTAGAGTGAGCAGAGTTTCCCTCCCCACTGTAGCATGTTTTTCCCAGAGACTTGTCCTCTTAATCCTCCTCTGGGACCCTGCGCATCCTCAGAGCTACATCAAAGGGTGAAAACCATGTATCTATGTCATAGCCCATCACAAAGTTAAGTACTAGGTCTTGGGAATATGGACCCTCAGTTTTCCACTGGATAGGGTATTGATGCAACCATTGTTGTTGGACTCTGAGATCTGCTTGGGTTTAAGGTACAGCTCCTGCTTACTCATCTCATGAGCCAGCAGTATGTTCATCTCCTCCAGGGCCTACTTTCTTTCCTGTCAGGCCCTGTCAGCCTCATCCTTTCTCTCCTCTATCTTGAGTTTGGACATCGGCAGCCTGAACTACAATTCATCCTTCCTGCCCTCTAATCCCTCAGGGGACATCAAGGATCCTGTGGGAGGACCCTTCTTTGTGGGAAGATACACTGTTCCCTGCCCTGACAGGGGATCTCACTCTTGCAGGTAAGGTGGCCTCCTCTCCCTCAGGGTGCTGAAGCTCAGTACCAGTGGCCAGGTACCTCTTCCTGCTCCTCCTCTAAAACAACCTCCTCCTCCTCAGGACCATCCTCTTCCTGCTCCTCTTGGATGGTTTGCATCCTTCTGACTTCCTCAAAGACATGGCGGGCTACCTGGTTGTCCACATTTATGGTCTTTCTTTTCACATTTAGCCCCTTCTCCTTGCAGAGCCTAAGCCTCTGCGCCTGAGCTCCACTCTGCTGAGGTAACCAACATTGATCAACATTGATCAACTCCATGTAGATGGTAACAGAAGGGGTGCAACTTTAATTTGGAAAAACAAACAAAAATATCTCCATTCAACCTCCCTGTCATCCATTTCCTCAAGGGACACTAATGAACCTGTAGAAAGACCCTTTTTTGTGGAGGAACATATTGTTCCCTGCCCAGACAGGAGACATCACGCCTGCAGGTAAGATGTCTCTATTGCATGGTGCTACAGCTCAGTACAAGTGGCCAGGCTACTCTTCCGCCTCCGCCTCTAAATCTATCTCCTCCTCAGGACCATCTGCTTCCTGCTCCTCTGGCATGGTTTGCATCCTTCTGATTTTCTCAAAGGCATGGCGGGAAACCTGGAGGCACATCTTTCTGGCCTTTCTTCTCACCTTTAGCCCCCTCTCCTTGCAGTTTCTCTGCAGTTCCACTCTGGTGAAGTCATCAACATTGGTCAATTGATCAACTCTATCTACCTAGTAACAGAAAGGATGCAAGGCTAACTTTAAAATGAAAAAACAAAAAATCTAGCCAAATAAAAAACTAAGGAGTAATAAAAAAATCACATTTTATGTCAGGTTATTTTTAGGATTTTAGTGTTACACAAAATTACTGAGTGGCACTTCATGAGCATATGTACTGGATCTCACTACTGAAAACCACTGTAAGAAATTGGGGTTACTGGTCAAGGGTGGTTTAAGCCCCTGCTCAGGCAAAAACCACAAGCCTTATAAGGTGAACCACAAATTACACTTAATTAATGTACTTAATCCTCTGGTAGCTTGGCACAAAGCAGTCAGGTTTAACTTAGAGGTACTTTGTTAACTAATTATGCAGCACACAAACAGTAATACAAGGAAAGCGCCACACAAAAAAACATACTAAACCAATTTAGTAAAATAGAGTAACATGTAATAAGTAAAATGAGACAAGGACAACAAAAATCCAATCAGTGAAATTAGAGATATTCAGTTTCAAGGTTTGAGATAATTATAGAGCTTAAAAGCACAAAGTGCCACTTGAAGTCATCTGGTCTTGCTAGACAATGGGAAAGTCACACGTTCAGACTGACCGCTATGGAGAGCAGGGTGGATACAGGGACAAAGTTAGTCCTGTTGAAAATAGTTACCTTTTCAAAGTCCAGCGCAAAGAGTTTAAAACATCAGGATTTCACAGGAGGAGCTCAATTGATGTCAAGGATCCAGGACCGGGAGAAACATCTCTTGGAGATCAGGAACTCACTCCTGCAGATGCTAGCTGGGCTCAGCCAGGTCCAGTTGCAAATCCAGGCAGGACCAGCTGGAGCAGGTCAGCTGGCTAGTTACAGGGAGGCATCGGGAGCTCATGTGTCCCTGAAGTTCATAAGAGGAAGTCAGCCAGCCGACTGACTCTTGGTTTCACTTAGTTAGCCCAGGATAAAGGGAGCAAGGCCAGTCTTTCCACAGATCAGGACAGATAACAGGGAAGTCCTCTGGGGACCAAGACAGGCATCAAATAGTAAGACAGTCCTCTGGGGGACCAAAGCAAACCTTAAGCAGCAGGACAGTTCTCTGGTAGCAGAAGGGTAGTCCTTTGAGGAACAAGGCAGACCTCAAGCAGCAGGGCAATCCACTGGGAAACACGTCCAGCCTCAAGAATTAGGGCAGTCCTCTGGGGAAAAAGGCAGACCTCAGGCAACAGGGCAGCCTTCTGGTAGCAGCAAGACAGTCCTCTGGAGAACAAGACAGGCCTCAAGCAGCAGGGCAGTCCTCTGTTGAAAAAGCAGTCCTTTTTAGTTTAATGTTCACAAGTGAAGGAGTGTACTGAAGAGGTGATCCGGAAGGTCCAATATTTATGCCAGATGTCAGTCTTTGAATTTGGGGGATTCCCTAATCTAACCCCATATATCTAGTTCAGGAAATGTCTTCCCCTGGTAAAGCTCAAGGTAGTCTGGGGTAACAAAAGACTGGTGTTGGGTTCATTTATATGTGTGCTATAGGCAGTCCTTTTATAAGGGGGCAGGGATCGCCCCCATCTCACCCATTAAGACAGGATGGCTCATCCTGCCAACACTTAGTCCCTCTTTCTTTCACTGTCTGGAAGGACTACACAAAGGCCAACAGCTAAGGTATTCATTGTCATGTGAACTAGGACACCGGCAGCAGGCAAAGGACAAGACATTTTTTCAGAATTGTGACGTTACTTAAAATCTGACATCACCATTAAAGAGGGGTATAAATTACAACCCTCTTGAGTCCACTTACTAAATGAAATAAGGTAACTCAATGTTATACAATAGGCGAGTGCCATACAGTAGTGAAAAACAAATTTAGGCCTTCATTATGAACGCGGCGGTTAACACCGCTGTGTTCATGCTGGCGGGCTTTCTATAGACCGCCAGCCCCCCTGGGACACCGCTGGCCGTATAATATCCATTTTGCTGGGCCGGGACATTGCTGGTGGCTCCCGTAAATCGGACAGTGACCTGCGCAATGGGGCACTGCACAGGTGCACCTGCACTGCCCATGCCAAGTACATGGGCATAGCAGGGGCACCCAGGGGAGCCCCGGAGCACCCCTTCCGCCAGCCTTTCCATGGCAGGGGAACCTGCCAGGGAAAGGCTGGAGGAAATGGGATCATTATCCGAGGGGCAGCAGCGCTGCCCTGTTGGATAATGATGCCGTCCACTGTCAAGCTGCCTGTCGGAGGCAGCATGGTGGTGGAGGAGGGCCGCCTATGGTGGCTCTCCCTGTCTTCATTATGTGGCAGTCTGGGCCGCCATGCCAGATGGCAGTATTTGCCGCCACCACCAGTATGGCGGCCCAGACCGCAAAGATCATAATGAGGGCCTTAGGGTTTTTTACTACCAGGACGTGTAAGACATAGAAACACATAGCCTACTTTTTAAATACAATGAACTCTGCCCTGTAGGCTGTTTAGGGCCTACCTTAAGGGTAACGTATATATATATTACAAAGATGTTTACTTTGCCCAGTTGAATTGGCAGTTTTAAAACTCAATTACAGTCTACAGGTGTAGGTCCAAGGTATATTTTGAATTGCTACTTAAGTGTGTGACACAATGGGTGCTGCAGGCTTACTAGTAGAATTTCATTAGCAGGACCTGTGAGCACGCAGTACCATATACTGATCCAATACCAATGAGGTGTAAGTCAAACGTACCATGTTTTAAGGAGTGAGCATGAGTACGCTACCACTGGTTAGCAGTGATAAGGTGAAAAGAGTCCTAATGCCAATAAAACCACGCTGCAGAAAACAGAAGGGATGAAGGTAAAAAGTATGGGGGAAGACCACATCAAGAATGACAGATCAAACATGTCTTTAATGTAATACAAAAGAAAACATGACTCAAGAAGCAGGTGTCTATTGAATTAGAAAGACCTGTGGACTATTCTTAGAGAGATTCAACACTATGGCCCAGTATGAAGAAGGTCTAGCGCCTCCTTGCGCCACATTAGAGTTATTTGTTATGACGCTAATGTGGCTCAACGAGGTCAAATTCGCCATGCCAGATTTACAAAGTGACGGAATTCATGCATGGTGCCACTTTGTAATCCCTTGTGCCACATTATGCCTGCACCAGGCACCACTGTCCTTTAAATTTGGCCATTGACTCTTAGACTTTGACACAATCTATATGCATGTGTGTGTTAATCAAATCAAACTGATAATACTGTTTTGAAGCTGACGGTCAACTAATTGACCACAAAGGAATGGGAGTGCAAGCAACAAAAAGCATACATTTTATATTTACTAGCGGGCACTGTAATGTAGATATCATTAGCGCAGGACATAAGGGCAATTACAAATCTGCTTAATTAACATTTAGGGCCATATTTATACTTTTTGATGCAAAACTGCACCAACGCAGTTTTGCGTCAAAAAAAATTGCGCCGTCTAACGCCATTTGGAAGCGCCATGCGGGCGTCAAATTTATACTTTGACGTACGGCGGCGCAACCAACAGGTGGGAGTCATTATTTCGTGACGCACACAGCGTCGGTCTGTCGTAAAGGAAACCAACGTAAATGCGACGCACATCACTGTGGGTCGATTTACGACAGCGCAATCGTGAAAACGCCTTTTTTTTACGCTATTGCGTTACATTTTTGGGCGAAAACAGCCCTTTCAGGAGAGGAGACCCAAAATGGATCCTAGATGCCCCAACAGACCCCAGGAGGATGAGAGCAGACCAGGAACCAGCCAGGAGGAAGCACACAGGAACCAGGACATTTAAAAAAAAAAAAGAAAGTGTCGCTTCAGTGCAGAGGAGCAGGAAATCCTGGTGAAAGAGGTGACGGAACACCAGCACCAACTTTTCATCTCCTCAAAATTGCCACTCAGTAGGAGAGAGGCCATCTGGAAACAAATTGTGGACAAGATTAACAGTGTGGCTGAAGAACGCCGGACAGTCACCGAGTGTAAGAAACGCTGGCATGACTGCAAACGTAGGACCAAAGAGAAAATGGCCAGGAACAGGAAGGCAGCAATGCAGACTGGAGGGGGGAGTCCAGCACAACAGGAGGCCCTGGACCACATGAAGGAGATGGTCGCAGCCGTCATCCCGGAGGAGATCGTCACAGGGATTCAAGGACTGGACAGCGCAGACTACCACGACACTACGCACATGCAGGGTAAGTCGCATGGGGAATTCAAATGCAATAATGAGGATTGTAAGCAGGGGGGGGATACCTACTACACAATGCATGTAAGTCAGCACATATATGAAGTGGCATGGGGAAAGGGGCACGGCAGGGGGGCATGCCCAGTACTGACCGAAGCTGGGGCACGACAAAATACAGCAACAACAACAGTCCCACGGGGACATCCTGTAATTACAACAAGAGAGCCAAGGGAAAGCAGTGACAGGTGGGAAGGACACTACCTCAAATCCACATCCAGGCACTTGTCTTGCAAAATCTATTCCCCATCAACTAGGTCCCTACCTGTAATGCTGTAGCAAATACAACAACTGCAACTTAACTGCCACCACAGTTGACAATAACACCTCTCATCTCTGTGCAGCTATAGCACCAAATGGCAGGAACCCCACCCTGGAACATACATACCTAAAATAGGGGGTGAGGATGACATCTGCAATTACTCCTAGAAATAAGACAAAGGTACCAGTACACTCAAATGCCGAATGTCCATAATTGACACATACATAACCCTAAGTAAACAGCAATAGGAGCCACACAGCACTAACGACACACACATGCTGCATACGTCAGGGTCCCTCACGTGCCTGGCTAACAAGGCTACATCACTAATGTCATACTGCTCAGACAACAACATTGAGGAGGGGACACAGGCAACTGGTCACTGAAACACATCTGCACAGTCTTACAAAAAAATAGGACATTCATACGATAAACAGGCCAATCCAGTAAGACACACATTATACCCCATCATATACAAACATCAACAATGTTTACATCCATACCACATCCTAACATTGACATGCATAGGTAATGCCACGTAACATGTACAGTTCATTCAATGTGAATAAAAAGTGTATGGGGCAGGGCCTGAGAGGCAAGTGTGCTGGCAGGGCAGTCACAACACCCACAGTCAGTCAAAGTGTAGTGTGGCAAGTGAAACGTATACTTTGCGCATTAGCCTCAGGCTGGAGGCCTTTGTGCATCTTACCCTGAATGTACTCATACTCATTTGCTCACATCTAAGAGCCTCAGAGCACTTTGCACTAAATGATTCTCATTGGCCTTCCTATCAGTTAATGTAGCAAATAGTCAGTCCTAGGGTGTTGTTAATTAGTCAAATCACCCTGTTTTGCCTACTTCTGCACTGGAGTTTGCCAGAACATATTCACTCTGTGCCCCAGTCAAGGATACCGTCTGGTACGTTGCTGATAGATTTGGTAGGGTTGAAGGTTTGGCATTCCTGGGTAGGGAAACCTTGTCATCACCATGACATATGTCTTTTAAATTCACTTCCTTGTCCCAAGACACGCATGGGGGAGTTTCCAAACAGAAAATCACAACTAGATGCTGCCTGCCTTGCTGCTGGTGCACAACCAGATCCCAGCCCATTCCTCTGATATGAGGGATGATGTCTCCCCTGTGATTCAGACAGGCAAGCTCCAAACTTAACATGCTGTGCTAAACATAGAACAAGCAGAGGGAGAGTAGAAACTGTTAGGCACCATGATAGTTGTGTACTAATGTATTACTCTCCTGCGGACTATTTCAATTCTAACAGTGTGTATTGTTTGGGTTATTGGGGCTCACACCTAAATTCCTACAAGTCAGTTGTACAATGAAACTTCATATCAAACAAATACTGTCTTTGTCATTTGTGTATGGGAACATACCGGAAAAGATAGAAATGTGTAGGACCTGAGTGACCACCACTTCCCTGAGAAGTTCCAAAGATGTCATGCGCTCGGATGTCTAAACATTCCTTTGATGTGGGAGACCAGAGGCACTGCTAGTCTGTCTGAGCTAAATTGAATATCTGGGTGACAGAGTTATTTACAAGTGGGTCAAACTTAGTCCCCCACACCATTAGCTATCCTGCTGCCTAGAAAGCCAAGAATCACATGTAGGATAATGAGAGCCCACCCAACAAAATGTCCCTCCATAACAATAGTGAAACACCGAGTGAGGAGTAGGACAAAAAAACGCCTATTTCTAAATAATTACAAAGCAACACCTAGAGGCGACCTGGCAGACATGTCTGAAAGATCCATATCATACATGTGACACACAGGTGGGCCATAGGCCTACAACAATGCCCTATGACGGACAGCAGATACCAAGACAAACACAGAGTACAAAGTTAAGGCATCCAAAGGCTTGTATCTTAGGGCAAAATTGTCACAACACAGACACACTAATTGTACCCTGTTTCATTGCAGAGGAACACGGATCTCCTGCCGATATGCCTGTCCATGAGTTCCCTGATGACATGGATGACGAGACCATCAACCTCCCACAAGAGACCCTTGACATGGTCCTTGAAAGCCTCCAAACCCCACCTTCAGTCACAAGGAGGAGCACAGAAGAAGCAGCCACCACAGTAGAACCACCCGCCACCCCAATTGTAAGACCTGCCAGCTCCAACACAGCTGAGGACTCTGACGACACTGGCACCAGCTTCGAAAGAACAGTCGTTGGGGTCCAGCGGGAGCTGGCCAAGGAGGTGCGGGTGGGGATGCAAACTATGGCAGCCAGCCTTGAGGGGGTGCGTTCGTGCATGTTGTCAACTGCTGATCAGGCAGCTGCAATGCAAGCCAGAACATCGCTCTTGGAGGAACTTTTAAAAACACAGAAGGAAATCTGCACAGCTGTCATCCAGTTGACACAACAACTCCAACTGCAAGCCAGTCAACATGTGCACGAATGCAACATAGAACCCCACAGGGCCGACCTGGCTGCCTACCATCGGGATGTGGCTGCCATTCTGAAAAACCAGCAGGCCCTCCTTGCTGCAGTACTGCCCTTCATTACTCGACAGGGATCAGCCCCCGGGATGTCTGCCTCCATGTCTTCTAACACTGAGGTGTGTGTTGCCCCTTCACAACCAACAACAACAAGGATACACCAGGCAACACACACATCAGAAGAAGAAGACATGGAACAGATAACATTCACACGCAAGAGTACCCAGAAGCCCTAGTCCCTGCACCATGGCCTACTCTGACCAAGGTCCTACGTTTTGACACATGCCAGTCTCACTACAACTACCCTCAATGACTGTTCGGCAATCCACTGTATGACTTGTCCCCATTGGCAGTGAATGTTTCTCTCCTACCATTTGGCAATTCATGTTCCTCTGCACCGTCTGTGACCTCACCCCAGCATGTCAGGAGCATCATCCACACCCCGTCTGTATGATCACCATGTAAGAATGCACCAGAACGGACTCAGAAAACATGGTGAATGGACATTTTGCATTACACCACCTAAAAATAAATATCACTTGCACACCTATTGTGTCTCTGTGTCATTTCACACTTCAACTGTGCAGTAGATAACTCCAAAGTGGCTGTGTGGCAACCATGTCGATTCTCTATACTACTGTCCTGATTTCATGTATACTGAAACATCTGTGCAGTGGCCAGGATTGCATCATAGCTTTACTATACTGAGGAAAATAACTGATGAAGGGACTAAGCACACACAATCATGCTGTGTTGGACAGAATGATGCACCATCTACAGCTATTCTAGACAACTAATGGTGGCTGAGAAATGTAGGCACCATGCCATACTAAAATTGGAAATTATGCTGTAAAATGAAAGGAATGAAAAACAAATTACACTGCATCAATCACCCTTACGGCGTATACTTCCATGAAGGAAAGTCATGCTGAATCAGTACACACATGATGTAGGTCAGCAATGACAGCAACAAGACAAGAGTGTGAACAAATCCTCATCTACAAAGCTCTCCCTGAACTTCACAATGCTGTCCGACCTATCTATTTACCTACAATAACAAGTCGGGAAGCACTCTTTGTGAAGTAGGATACATACCAACCCCAAACCTTAATGATCAATGCACACTACCAATGTTGGCTCTCCCAACTGGTGGATACTTACCAAGTTAGCACACGGGTAGCTGGCATGTTAAACCTCATTAGCCTGGGGATAGCGAGCATGGAACACAAATGTCATACTAAAACTTTCTCCTACACTGATGTCAAGGCTATGAAAAGGTAGCACCTAACGCATCAGGGTTAACCAAATTTTTATTTCAAAGTAGTAATAAAAGAGGCAACTAAGGGAAAGGTAAACCTACACTAATCTAACCTGACTACTACTAACCCACAACTGTCCCTAACTAACCTAAGCTAAACTTACTCTACACATGTAACGAAACGATCTAAACATCAACCCCCCACCCACCATTAAGAGACAAGACACATGCAGGACAACACTTACTAACCTACACACATACTATACTATCCTAAACAAATATATATATATATATATCTTTTTTTTAATTAAACAGGAATCCCAACATTGCCCCCCACCCACCCACCCACACAAAAATATTAGATAGAAAGAATAAGGACCCCCCACCCTCTTACCTAACACTAACTAAGCTAATTTCCTATACTTATCCTATAACTAACCCCCCAAACCCAACTAACAGAATGAAAAAGGAAAGAGGTGAGAGGGGAGGGGTAAAAGTTCAGGAGGGCAAAATGACTACAGATTTGCCCTCCGTAGTGTGCGCCGGATGGAGCGCACCTTCTTCTTCACCTCATTCATGTCCTCCGCAAGGTTGTCAACCTTGCGGATCATCCTGTCCAATTTTCTGGACAATGCCTGGAAGGCTGCAGGGTCAATAGGAGGGTCAGTGCTGGTCTGCGTGCCGGTGGAGGTGGAGGTTGTTGCTGGAGTGGAGTGGCCACGGGACAGCCCTGCTCCCAACACACGGCTGGGTCCAGGTCTGGATGAAGATGCCTGGTCCGTTGCTGTGTCCCCTTGGGCAGACCTGGTGGATGTAGTGGCGGTGGTTGTTGGTGGCACCGTTGGGGGAGCCTGTGGTGTGGCATACCACGCCCCGGAGGCCCGATCCGAATTATATCTGCGGGCCATCCTCCGATACCCACACTGCACCTGCAGGATGTGCCTGTACCTCATTGCACGGCGCTCGAAATGGTTGCGCTCTGCGGCACTCAGGTTTGCAGCTGTGAAGAGAAAAGGGAAATATTGAGCATTGAATTTACAGTGGGTTGAATACCACCATGGGTCATTTGTCCATTACTAGAAATGTATTTTTTGCAGCAATTGTTGCAACATAGTTCACGGAAAGGCTCAGAGGAAGTACATGTGAATCATGCATACCTAAGGGCATATCACACCTAGCATATACATGTCTCTACATGATGGATGACATCACCCTAAACTACTCAACCAAATCATACCTAAGGCATGAGACATTATGGCACCAGCTCTTCCGCATACTGACTTCACTACATTTGTCATTCTATTTGATAACAATCACACTCCTCACTCAATGGCATTTGGAATTAGTTGTGTGCTAAGATTGAACCCCTGGCCCAGAATCATATGTCCACACTAGGGGTCAGATGTAGGAATCTTGAAAAAACAACTAGCAATTTGCAAAGCAGAACGGTGTCTCTGACACCGTCTGCGAGTCGCTATGGGGTCCCGAAAACCCACCTCATGAACATCAATGATGTGGGTTCCAAGTTGCCCCACCTTAGCGACTATGGGCACTCACGGGGATGGGGGCCTGCTGGGACCAGCAGAAATCCATAGACGTGACTGCTTTTAAATGAAGCAAGTCATTTTTCCCCAAGTGTAGGCCGTTTCCCTGAAAGGAAAATGAGCTGCAATTAGTTTAAAAACACAACAATTCAACTTGGAAATTTTCATGGTAATTATTGGTCCCTTAGGCCACTGGCTGTTTTGTGCAGGATTATTTTGGTCCACTCACAAAGGTGAAGGTTTACAATGAGGACCCCTTCCAGTCAGCAAGTTGGTTACCATCCACTTCAAGTGGATGATAACAGCTACTCACTTTGCAACCACGTACTCGTTTGCAAATGGGATTGCCTACCACTGTGATTTGCAAGTAGGTCTGGTAAACCCCTTTATCATTTCCATTTTGAAAAGCATTTTCCTAATATGTACATGACCACCAAATACATTTTGGAATAGGAAACAGACGTTTGCAAATCACAAACATATATTCATGCCATTTGCAACGTGTAGACATTTTTCTCACTCTGGCCCTAGGTACTAACTCAAGTCACAAAAGGTGTTAAGTACGTGTAACATACTGGTTGCTACAGTCCTAGGTACCCTGTTTCACAGTAACATCCCAGTCTTTGTGGGTGGTGTGGGAAGAACAACCAACAATCCCATGTTCAATGCACACCCAGGAGTGTACAGAAAGTTCAACAAGTATGTGCCTTCACACACAACACCTATGAAGGGCTAGCAACACGTTGTAGTCAACCCAACCTTGTCACATCCCAGGTCCACACATGTCAAAATGATATGACTTAGCCCAACATAACATACTATTAGTGAGGCATGTTTTAAACACACACAGAGGAGGTAGAACACCCATTCACATGATTCAACTGAACACCTAGGCCATTGCACTCAAGTCACATACAATTCGAGTTCACCTTGTGGAAGTACATGGCCCCGGAAGATCCGACCTACAGTGTACACAGTCCATCCTCAACTAGGAAGAAACACTTGTCATCAAAGCCATGTGCCTAAGCTATCTGGGAGACTGTCAGTCTGATATGCAGACTCAGTTGATGGCAAGTCCCTGACCAAGTGTAACATTGACCAGTGTATTCCAAATGAGTCATACCATTCCCAATTGCCGCACTAATGGGCTACAACCCCTCAATCTGAGAGATGACTAGGTATTGCTTTACAGAAACATTATTCAAATTTGATATCACACTAAAACAACAAAGCCAATGAACTGGCCGTTCATTGGCTTTGTTGTTTTAGTCATGAATTTAGTCATGAATTCTCTTGAACACACAGTAATCCATCATGCTTCATTACCAAACAATGTAAATAGCACTCAGGCGACACTCACTATAGGTATCGGGGTCGTCAAAATGGGCCACCTCTCCCACGGTGTACGGGGCTGGTCCACCTGTAAAGCATGAAACAAAGATTATACTCAGACTGGGTGAACGGACAAATAATTTCTGTTACAATGACACTGTGTGAATATGACATGGTAATGATAGACTTTCACACATGCTCATCCTGCATGGATGACTTTGTATTCAACATTATCATTGGATGAGTCTCCTGCTCCAGTGTCACACCCTACTACACTCATGCAGTGGCCAGGACAGTCATGTGTCGTCCAAGTTAATCCTCCATTATTATGCCCCAACAATAATGTTAACCATACATCTCAGCATGTGCATCCCAGAGAGACATTCCAAAACTGGTTCCATGAGGACTGCATGACCACTCACAATCAAACAGGCTATGTGGACAGGTTCAACACACAGCAACCAGACACACATGTGACATATGTGTGAACAACATGACTAACTTCATGTGACGTGAAGGCAACACACATGTATAGCATCATCATGTGTTTCCAATTTTCTGTCTAGCTATGGCGTCTGCATATGTAGGTATGTTGTTTCTACATGACGTACTCACTGGCCATTATGACCAGTGGAGTACAAATAGAGCAGTTCACGTGTTGCTTTTCTGACACAAATGCAACACTACATTACATGCAGCTACAGGCATCTGGTATGTGTTGCAAAAATGAGCCATCGGACTGGTAGCATAGGTCTTCATACACATTCTGCAACAAATACACATTAGGACACATATGTATACCTTTGTAGCGCAGCATTTGCAACATTTTGTGACGCAGAGAGGGGGCGACTTAGCAAAATACAAATAGATGTTGGATTTTAATGCTGTTATTGCGTGTACATGTGTTGCAAAATATGGGGATTTATGTGTATAACCATGGGCCTAGGTTTCCCAAGCATTACACACAGTCAGCTACTTATTTTGCAGATTGGCTAACAATCATCACATGTTCACACACAGATTTCTATCATTCCCATTTAATTGATTTTTACTCACCAACATGGCCACCAATCCGGAGTCCCAGGTGGTCCAGCAGGTCCTGTTCCCTGCTGATCAGATCTGCCCAGCGGTGCTTGAGTTGGTGTACATTTCTCAGACTCCCATAGACCCGGACCAGGTGATGGCGCACCTTCTCCCACCGGATTTTCCTCGCCTCCGTGTGATACCCCTGTATCACACGGCCCCCAGCTTCCAGCATTAGTGGGAGGAAATGGCTTACTATCCATATGAACCCCCCCAATTCGTCTTCACCCATCCTGGACAGGCGAGGCCTACCTGACATATTGAGAGGACTAATAATGGACAAAAGAAATATGAAAGTAAAAGTGGGAAATGGGGAAAGGTAGAGGTGTGAAAGAAAAAAAAGAAGGAGAAAAATAGCCCAACTAACCCCCCAAACTATGCTACCCACAACAGACTCCCACAGACAATACAAACTATCACAGGTATAGACAAAATAACACTAAACAGACTGAGACAATGTTATACAACAATAATAGATTGACACTAAGACAAAATACAAGGCACACAGGACACAAAAGCAGTAAAACACAGGACAACACCTTTCACACAACCACACAGTCTAGATAAATCTGAGACTGCAAAGTGAAAGTGAAAGTTAACTCCCAGTACATATTTTGTAAACAGGATATCCTATTACATCACTTCCTGCAGAAAATGGCCGCCGTTTTTATTTTCCCGTTATGCGTCATATTTTCACGCATACACAGTTGTGCGTCATTTTTTTTTACGCATTACAGTGCACATGATGCAGAGTGAAAAAATATGATATGAATATTCATAATTTATAATGTACATGAGATGACCAACATATTGTCCATGTAGCGTGAATTTTACCACGCATACATCATGGGCATCATTTTTTTTACACGTACAGTAGTGCACATGATGCGGAGTGAAAAAATATGATATGAATATTAATAATTTATAATGTACATGAGATGACCAACATATTGTCCATGTAGCGTCAATTTTACCACGCATACATCATGGGCGTCATTTTTTTTACACGTACAGTAGTGCACATGATGCGGAGTGAAAAAATATGATATGAATATTAATAATTTATAATGTACATGAGATGACCAACATATTGTCCATGTAGCGTCAATTTTACCACGCATACATCATGGGCGTCATTTTTTTTACACGTACAGTAGTGCACATGATGCAGAGTCAAAAATATTGTGGATGTAAATTATACTTTGAAGGCGAAATATTAAGACACTTTTGGATACATTTGTATTTGACTCTGCATTGTGTGCACTCATGTACGTGAACAAATTATGACGGCCATGCTGTATGCGTAGAATATGGAGCAAATTTATCCTTATGTCTTCATGTTTTTAGCTTTGGAAAGGTGATTTGTCATGGTCAAACGGTGCGATGTGATACACATTTGTGTTTGGATATGACACATGTCCGTTGTTTTATGTATAGAAGGCATTCACACTGTAATGTTTGGGATACGTTAACTAATGCATTGACCATATTTGACGACATATTTGGTGTAATTGCTGATGGCTATTTTGAAATGATGGATGGGATACCATTATGTATTCCGTCTCCAAAATGTGTCCACATTTATGATGGTGATGCTTTTATCTGTAGTCCTCACAGGGAGTGGGAGAGTCATTTTCAGTTTTTATGGGGCTGACCATGTCCATAATGATTTTGTGTTTCAGATTTGTGTTGGACTTGTGACATGGAGGCCACACATGTGCCTTATGCATGTGCTTAGTTCACAAGTACATGATTCTTGTATGTTTTGGGGGCGGTAGAGGTGGACTTAGGCCCCCAGCACCCTAGGATTTGAGCATCCAGAATAGCTACTGTATCCATGGAGTATATTTATTATATCATGGCAAACCTGCAGCAGCGGGCTAATGTAAGGCCATATGGTATGAATGACTGTTGACCATTCATTGATCTCATTAGCCCATTTGACGTTTGCAGTAATGATGAATTGGAGCTAACTTGCATACCATTTTCCTATGACTATGTTTGCAAGACTCTCAGCGTTCCCAATGTGATAATGAGAAGAATATTTTGGTTGTCTGTGTCCCTTTCTGCATAAACTGGTTTAGTGTCATGTTACAATCTTCCTGCTAGGGTCAAACTGGGACACAACTGTGATGGTCTACTTTCAAATATTAGATTGATTGTATGACATATGTGTACATGTGTGTGGGAATGTGGATCCACTATCACCTGTCTGGGTGTATGTTGTCACTGTAACTTCAAGGTCTCCTCCTGAGTTAGTGGCAGCTGATGTTGTAGCTATTGTGTATTGCTCATATCACACACTTGAGAGAAGCCATTGATGACATGGTCACGTACACATGGATGGTCCCACCCTGTCTCTGAACACGTGTGATGTGACTTTCAAATGATCTCCAATTTTGGGCTGGATGAGAGACTGTTTCAGTTGTTTGGATCCGGCATGTGTAATTGTCACATTTGTACTCTTGTTGGGCTCTGTGTTTTGTAATGTATCATGTCACATCCTACCCTCTGTGCATACATTTGTGATGTTTATTTTTGGTGTGATGAATGTTATAGCATTCTTGCTCAATGAGACGACATTCATCTTCAGCAATTTCAAACTAAAGGTGGTCAGAAATGAATAGGCCAAAGCATGATGTGGTGTTTGTTATCTGTGTTTATTTACATGTGTGGAATACTAGTGATTATGATAACTTAAGTAAAAAAATTGTTGACAAGCTGTTGGCGCCTACGCACTCCTGCTGCCGTGTTAGGTTGTTCCCCCTCCTGTTGCAGGCCAGCATCCTCCTCATCATCATCCTCAGGCATGTCTGGGTCCGGTTCAAGGAGGGGAATGTTCCTTTTAACACAAATATTGTGTAATATGGCACAAGTGAGTATGATCTTACAGACCATCTCTGGGGAATAGAGTAGGCTACCGCCAGTGATGTCAAGGCAGCGGAACCTTGACTTTAGGATCCCAAAGGTCCGCTCCACAATGCTGCGTGTCCTCTTGTGGGCGTCATTGTATGCCCGCTCAGCAGCAGTATTTGGGTTCCCATATGGTGTCATTATCCAAGGCTGGATGCCATACCCCTGATCAGCTGAAAGAGAAACACAGAATGGTATCAATTAGATGTAGGAGGCACTGTTGTACGTATCTTTGATGGAAGTAGTTGTGTTGTGTTGTCTGAGACTATTTTGTGTACTAATGTGACAACCTATGGTTGTTGGTGGAAACGTTGGCATTGTTTTTTTTCCTTGGCTGAGCAAGTGTTTGTTGGCTAACTGTTTGTCAGCAGGATGTATTGGTTTCTCAAGTACAGTGTGCCCTCCCTAGCATTGTGACTTGTGATACAGGTGTCCGTGTGTCCTCACTGGGGGTGTGATGATAGTTCCATGCAGAGTTGAAACATGAGAGTGTATTAGAAACGTTCATATGAACATACCCAGGCCATCCCATCCCTTAAAACTTATGCAATGTATTAGTGTACAGGTTATTGTGAGCCTTCCAATTTGCAAGGTGACATTTAGGCAACCACAGTCATGAATGTCTTCACACTAAGCTGTAGTGTAAATTCCAATGTGTGAGAGGTGCAATGGTGACTTGTGAAACATGGCTAGTGATGTGAGTACCTCAGTGTGTTCCTGTCTAGGTGTTGCTATTGTGGTGTATGGGTTGTTTATCCTAGAGGGTTTCTGTGCAGTGAGTATATAAGTAGGTTTTTGTCCTTACCAACAAGTAGTCCATTGCCATACCGTCCATCCTGGAAGTGTTGGTTGATGGTGCAGTGACGGAAGATGAATGCGTCATGTACACTCCCAGGATATTTAGCCACAATGTTGCTGATCAGTCCTTGGTGATCGACTATGGCCTGCACGTTGATGAAATGTGTGTGCTTCCTGTTGCGGTAGAGGTGTTCTGTAGCAGCAGGTGGCACAAGGCGTACGTGTGTGCAGTCGATTGCACCAAGGACGTGCGGAAAGCCACTGATGGCGTAGAACCCCTGTTTAGTTTCCTGCTGCTTCTGCAGTGTGTTAGGGAAGCAGATGTGGCGGGGTGTCAGTCCAATGATGGCATCCAGTACTTTAGGCAGGAATGCAGAGAAAGATGGTTGTGATATTCCACCAACCAGGGCACCAGTTGTCTGAAAGGAGCCACTTGCCAGCATGTGAAGTACGGCAAGCAGCTTTGTTTCTGTTGGGATAGTGCGTGGAGTCACTAAATTGGGGGCCAATTGCTGTTCAATATTTGTCAGCAGCTGCTGAATGGCCTGCCAGTTCAACCGGTACCTCTGGATGATGTCTCGTTCCCTGAGGCCATGCAGGGTTGTTCTTGGGTGGAATATCCTGTCCTGCCTTCTGCGCTGTCTTTGGGGTCCCTGCTGTTGTTGTTGTAGCTGCTGTTGTTGCTGCAGGGCTCTGCGTCTCCATGCACGCTGAAGAAAAAGCACCTCCATGTCTCCCTGTTGCTGCTCTGCTGCTCTGTTGTTTGTTCTGTGTGTTCTGATTAAGTACAGGTGTGTTTGCCCCATTTTAACGCCTGCCCTGACCCAGGCGTTAAAATTTCACGATTTTCGTGCTTTGCGTGATTTTTTTGCGCCGCCTGCCGCGCGGGTGTGATTTTTGCCCGGAAGCATAAATATGACGCACCGCTATGTGCGTCGGTTTTTGGATGGGAACGCCTACCCTGCATGTCATTAACGCAGGGCGGTGTGCCGCTTCCAAAAACTGGCGCACATAGTGCCATTTTCCTTGTGCGCCGGATCGGGCGTCAGGGTTTAAATATGGGGCAACGTTTGCGCTGAAAGTGCGTCAAAATTTTTGCCGCACAATCGGCGCAAACGGAGTATAAATATGCCCCTTAATGCCTAATCAGGTCTCTGAGAGGCCTGCTTTTCTCACCAACTTAGGGATACTCAACTCAGCCTGCACTTTACATTCATTGCCCATGCATGGCATTTGTATCCCTGACAGAGACTGTCAAGATTGGGGAGTTAAATGATGATGTCTAGATTGTGGAGATTACCCCTTGTATTCTCCACAATCTAGACATCATCATCTTCTAAATTCATCACGTACTTGGTTTTCACATGTCCATGCATACAGAAATAGAAAGGGATAGATTTCCTAACGCTTAGCACCAGTGCTTGCACAACAAAAAGTGATGCAAAGTGGGACAAAGAAGCAGCTCTAGTTTCCTATTCCATGACAAAAGTGTTTTGTGCTGACGAGGTGCCCTTTTTCCAAGCATGAAATCTAGTTTGGACCCTGATGAGCAAAGGAAACAATTTAAGGCGCATCAGGGCAAGCACCTACAGGTTTTTATGCAAAGCCTTATCAGCTTTAATAGCTTAACCGGACTTTGCTCCAAAAATAATGTCTGGTGAAAGCAGGTGCAATCAAGTTGGAATGTTTTCATTTCTCCCAAAAACCAATACACTGCATGCATCCGGTGTTCCTGACCCTTCTACAGTTGTCTACATATAGATATTTGTACTGGAAGTGAATGCCTCCAATACTTATCTTAATCAAAACAGTGCACTATTTGCTCTGCAACATTGCACAGCCCTTTGTATATAATCATGTGTCAGTCCAAGGAAGCAACAACCAATGGAACCAATGTGACTATTGTCAACCTAAACAAATATAATCACCCAACTTCATCCATTTGTAATCCATTTTAGTCATAGTTTTATCTGCATACTTCTTCATTTTTTGTTCATACAACTTGATCCCAATATTCAAAAGAATGTAAAATGCCCATCCAGTCCTTTTCTACAGCTTGTCAGAATTCACAGTTCGTCAAACAACATGTCTTAGACCCAAAGTATTTTCTTCCTCAGTGGTAACTGTAGTATAAAAAAGAGGCACATCAGGATCAGCATAAACCCAATCTCTGATCAGTTAAACCATTAATTTAATTATTGCCTCATGACTTATGTGAAAATCATTAATCATGTAAAACATATCTTTAATATCCATTGAAACCCTGTGAAATGCAAAGCAAACTAAGAACCTGATAACAACCTTGGTGGATGGGATACTCCGTCGAAATTGTTACAAATATCCCGCCCGCCATATTACAAGTTCCATGAAATCCTATGGAACTTGTAAAACGGCGGGCAGGATATCCCATCCGCCAAGGTCATAATCAGGCCTTAAGTATTCAAAACTCAGCATATAATAAACCCTTCGTGCTTAGAATAAGTACCCCATGCAAGACAGTGAGAGTGAAAAGTGATAAATAAACCCGTATCACCCTCACCAAAAATAACTCACAAAAATGAACTTACGATATAGTGTGCTCATGTAGTGTTATTGTGAAAATAAAAATGTGAAAACCAACCTTTAAAACCACAATGACTCCAATGTGTAGACTAAACAAAACAAACTTGTCACTGTCTTAACCCTCCGTGAATATAAACAAATGCAACCAATGCCCTTTTGTTAACGTAACTCTAATTTAAGTCACGTAACTCACTTGCCAACCTAGAAAAAGACAAATTACATGAAGCCTGTATGAAAATAAACTGCTTAATTCCTTGCATGCTGAGGACAAAACGGCTTCATCCTCAGCCACGGTGGGTGTGTGCTGAGGATGGAACCATTCTGTCCTCGCACTCACCTATGGGGAAGAGCTGGCGCTTCCCCGTGGGTCACCTATTTCATCCCCTCAACAAAGGTGGCAGCTGAAATGCATTCACTGCTGCCCCCAACTTCCCCCCAGCATCTGATAGCGTAAGCACGCACATAGTGTGCCAACATCATCAGAAGCTGCAGAGGATGCACTGGAGGCCATTTGGCTTCCAGCACATTTGGGAGAAGGACACACTTGAGGTAGGTGCTTCTTCAGGGGGGTTGTTTGAAATACAGACACAGGTGGAAAGGAAGCATTTTGCCTTTCCCCCATGTCTGTTTCTGGGCTTCCTGCCCCATAACATCGGTTTTGACCACAATCACAGAGCAGGAATCCAAACCGACTAGACAACAGTGAAAATGTTTTATTTGGAAACCCTCCCCCTTTAACAATGACTGCTCCCCTGGGAGCAAGTATAATGAGGCTATATTTTGTCTCTCTTTGGGATTAGATTGGCCATTTTTTCTGGCTGATCTGCCTGGGGATGGGGGGAGGGGAGGATCTAAAGCCACTAAACACCAGGGATCTAATTTTTTGCAATATTTGTAGAGCGACTCTTAGGAAAGGGTCGCTCCCCTGAGGGCACTTATAACACACCTATGTTTCGGGGCCCCCCTGGGGTTAGAGCAGCTGTTTTTTTTCAGCTGATCCCCCGCCTGGTTTCTAGTGGGTGAAACCCACTAGAAACCAGGGATCAATTTTTTTGGCAACATTTTGGGAGTGACCCTTAGGAAAGGGTTGCTCCCCTAGCAGTATTAGTTATCTGTGCTTTGTACCTGCGCTTGGGCTAGTTTTAGCCATTTTTCTTTGGCAATCAGGAAAAACCCACTAGACACCAGAGATCTTTTTATTTGGTCATTTTTGGGAGCTCCTCTGCCATATTTTCAGGCCCATCTGCCAGAAAACCACCAGACACCAGGGAAAGTGTTTCTGTTTTATAATGTAAACAGCTTTGTTTCTTGCCATCATGCACATGTGTGATTGTAACATTTTATTTCTCATTTTATTCCAGTACAAAGCTTTTGATTTCCTTTGGTGCAACCCCTGTTTGCGGTTTCGGCACAGGTTAATCTACAGTTTGTGTAGTTGCATGGGTAAGAAAACGTTTTGTGTACTATTTACTCTAAATGAGTATCATTTCCCTGCATGAATGTGTTTTATTAGGCCCATCTGCCAGAAAACCACTAGACACCAGGGAAGGTGTTTTTGTTTTAAAATGTTAACTGTTTCGTTTCTTGTCATTGCATACTTTTGTGATTTTAATGTTTTATTTCTCCTTTTTATTCTAGTGCAAAGCTTTTGTTTCCTTTGCTGCAACTCCTGTTTGCGGTTTCAGCACAGGTTAATCAGCAGTTTGTGTAGTTGCATTGGTAAGAAAACGTTTTGTGTACTATTTACTCGAACTATCATTTCCCTGCATGAATGTGTTTTTTGTAAATGTTGTAATGATAGCAGGATGTTTAGATTCTGTTTTGTTGTGTGTGAAATTCTCCTTGCATTTGTGCACAATGTAAATTGTATTGACTTGTGAGAAATTTTCTTTGTTTTTCTTGTCTACTAGGAAATCAATGGTGCTCGTTGGTGCTTGCTGTGTTTGTGCAGAGTAGGTGCTGCTAAGTCTAGCTGTCTGTGGCATGTTAGTGGTATTGCTTTTTGAGTAATTAAGGCTCTGTGATAAAACAAAACTTTGTTTATTACACTGTGTTGTTTATTGTTGACTTATTTGTAAAGTTGCTTTTATTAATAAGGATTATGACAAGCCGCAGGATTACCGCTCTGCAGGTGGTTGGTATGTTTTTCTAATCTTCCTCTGACCATAAATATGAGACTGACTCTGCATATGAGGAGAGGAGGAAGTGCAAGATTTTGGCAGTGAATTTTCTTCTCAAGAGGAATCATGTGATGATGAAGCCACTCTCAGAGTGGAGGAAGTGCCTCTTTTAGATGAGGACACTGATGTGCTGATATTGCAGCAAGAGGCATCTGGATTGCAGGCTGGGGCTGCAAAGCTTCCTATTGGACGAGGTGAACTCTGTGTTGCCCCAAACATGCTGAAGCTGGCATTGCCTGTCTTTACTGGTGTCACAGGGTGTAGAGTGAATACTGAAAACTTTTTGCCCATAAATTTATTTCAGTTGTATGTGGACGATGCATTTTTCGATGAGATTGTTGAGCAGACTAATTTGTATGTTGAACAGTATTTAAGGGGACAACAGGGATAGACTCAAGCCCCACTATAGAGCTAGTCAGCAGACTCCCACAAATCTGGGCTCCAATCCCCCCGGGGGAACAAGTCTGCCATGTCTGGTGGCTTAGTGGACTAAAGCATCCACTTCAGATTCCTGGGTTAGACCTCATGGTCACAGGTTCAAACCCTGGTGGGTCCACTCAGCCTTACATCTTTCAGAGGTTGATAAAATGAGTACTGTTCAGTTGAGTAACAATAAACATATGTTAATCAGTGTCTTGATACCCACAGGTGATATGGGTGCTTCTTAAATACAAATGTTATGTATTGAAGAAGCTCTTGTGTATAACTTTTTTGATGGGCTTGATAAGGAAGCCATCACTGTCTTCATATTGGTCTACTATCCCCTTGATGGCAACAGCTATATTTTCTGCAACCATGAGTCATGATCGGTATTCGCTTCTACTTTGGATGCTGCATTTTGTTGATAATGCTTTAGTGTTGCCACAAGATCACCCTGATAGTGACCGTCTTTTTAAGATTCAGCCTGTCCTTAATCACTTTGTAAATTGGATTTCAGAGATATATGTTCCACGGAAAGAAGTACTGTGGACGAGTCTTTGGTCCTGTTTAAAGGCCATTTGCTTTTTAGGTAGTATATTCCTAGCAAGAGGGCAGGTTACGGAATTAAGCTGTATATTCTGTCTGAGAGGAGGACTAGATATGTCTATAATTTCAGGATGTACACTGGTAGGGATTCTATTATTGACCCCCCAGTTTTCCATCCACTTTTGGAGTTAGTGAGAACATTGTGTTGGACCTTGGTAGAGGACATTTTAACTAAGGTCACCATTTATATGTAAATAACTTCTATACAGGTGTGCAATTGTTCAGGGAATTGGTCAAAGTGGATTCTGTTGCTTGTGGCACAATCCGCTCTAACCGTAAAGGTTACCCAAAAGGGCTTGTTTGAAAAAAACTTGAGAGGGGACAGTGCAGTGCCTTGCAAAGTGATGAACCTTTCCCTGTGAGAATTGCAGACAGGAGAGATGTTTCCATGCTGACTACCATCCACAATGAAAGTACTTCACCTGTGACTGTTTGGGTTCAGGTTGCTGAAGTGTGCAAACCTGTGTGCATTTTAGACTAAAATAAGCACATGGGTGATACTGATAGAGTAAATCAGAGGCTGCAACCTTACACTGCCATTCGTATGCCTTACATTTAGGATATAAAGGTGGCTATCCTTCTTTTCCACTTAGCAACCTTTAATGCTTTTGTGATGTTCAGGGATCATTCTCCAGATTCAAGGATGACATTTGTTCAGGTTCAGGAGTCTGTGATAGGCAGTTTTGTTGTAGTGGAACAAGCAAGTGCTCCTAGAGTTGGAGTGGTGGAGGAGGTGGTTCTATTGAAAGGCACCACTTTGCTGATCACATTCCTCCTACTTCCAAAAAGACTTTCCCAGTAAGAGATGCAGAGTCTCTATGTGAAGAGATATGCAAAAGGAAACTCGTATGTACTGCCCAGACTGTCCTTCCAAACCTGGGCTGTTTGTGCCCCCATGTTGTAAACAGAAACACACGGAAAAATTATTTTTGGACGCAGTCGTGAGCGTTAAAGTGAACTGCTTGTTCCATATCGTTTTCTATTTTTTGTTCAGTTTCCGGTTGACATTAGTGTGATGTATTTGGTTAGAGCTATTGTGTTTGTAGTTCTGTATTTACTTACAATTGGCTTGTGTCTTCTTTTTTATTAAATAATTGTGATGGGGTGTGTATGGACTGGTGCTTTGCTGTTGGTGTGTGTGGACTGGTGCTTTGGCTGGCAGTGTGCATGGGCTGGTGATTGGCTGACAGTGTGCATGTATTCGCGCTTGGATTGCAGTGTGTGTGAGCTGGCACTTGACTGGTGGTGTGTGTGTGTGCTGGTGCTTGGCTGGCAGTGTGTGTGTGAGCTGGCTGTTGGCTGGCAATGTGTAAGTAGTTACTTGCAGGTGGTCATTACACACACCCCTAGCCAGATGCCAGTCCACACACTCCATCGGTGTGATTGCTGTCAGCCAGGTGGGTGTATGAAAGTGATTTACGCTTAAATGTCACTGTCTGTTGATGCGAGTGTTGTAATGTGCTGGGACCATGGCTGGCACCATGAATGGTCTTTTGTGTGTCACGTGTGAATGGTGTGTGAAAGGACTATAAAATGGTTGGTGCCTTGACGTGCCTTTACAGCTCACGAGCTGTGAGTCATAGGTTCAGTGTTTTGACCTTTCAATTATTAATAGTTCATTTCATTTTTGTGAAATCTCTTGTTAATAACATTTTATATACTGAACCATTACTCACCCTTGTGCCAGATCCAACCAGTGTGTGTGTACCTGATGAATTTATTGTTGTGGAACAATAATTGTCTTTTCTGTCTCTCTCTGCCAGAGTGTACATTGTCTCTTGTTGTGAATGTTATAATGTGCTTGGCTGAAGCTGGTGTTGTGAATGGTCTTGTATGTGTCACATATGAAAGGAGTGTGAATGGCCTGTAAAGAGGTTGGTGCCTTGTCTCATCTTTAGAGCTCACAAGCTGTGAGTCATTGGTTCAGTTTTTTTACCTTTCAATTATTAACAGTACATTTCATTTTTGGGAATTCTCTTGTTATTAAAATGTTATATATTGAACCATCACTCACCCTCATGACAAATCCAACCACTATGTCTGTGTAAAAATAATGGCGGGTAGCCACAAGACATACCTATTGCACTTCTCCTCTCAGTTGGGAGTTCAGCTCAAGAAAAAAAAAAACTAACTGTAATCAGGTGTCAAAGTACACCTTTGAACACTAGGGGAGGGGTCATTACGACCCTGGCAGTCTTCAGACCACCAGGATCGCGGTTGTCTGACCACTTCAGAGGCTATCTGACCACCACATTGTGACCATGGCTGTTGTGCCATGGTCAGTCTGCCAGCACTGCCAGTTTTCCTCCAATGGATAAAACATATACGCCCTTGTGTGAGTACCCAAAGCAGAGTCAGCCTAAGAATGTATTAAAAAAACTGCTTGATGCCCCCTCAATTTCTACTGTTTTTTTTTACCTTCCTTTACGCAGGCAATCGGCCCACCCACACAAGTGAGGTATCATTTTTATCAGGAGACTGAGGGTATCACTGAATGATAGGGAATTTGTGGCTCCCCTCAGATTCCAGAACTTTCCTTCACAGAAATGGGGGGGATTGTGTTTTTTAGAGAAATTTTGAGGTTTACAATAGATTCTGAGTAAAAACATATGGTGAGAGCCACACAAATACTTGATCTTGGATTCCCCTAGGTAACTAGTTTTAAAAAATGTACAGGTTTGATAGGTTTCCCTAGGTGCCAGCTAAGCTAGAGCCCAAAATCCACAGTTAGGCACATTGCAAAAAACGAGTCCGTTTCCAGTGGTAAAATCTGATGTGTCCATGTTGCGTTTTGGGGCATTTCCTGTAATGGGCACTAGGTCTACCCACACAACTGAGGTACCACTTTTATTGGGAGACTTGGAGAAACGCTGGGTGAAAGGATATTGGTGACTTTCCTCAGATTCCAGAATTTTGCATCACTAAAATATGAGGAAAATGTGTTTTTAGACAAATGTTGAGGTTTGAAAGGGATTCTGGGTAAAACAAATGCAGTGAGAGCCACACAGGCCTCCCATCCTGGATTCCACTAGGTGTCTAGTTTTCAAAAATTTACTCGTTTGATAGATTTCCCTAGGTGGCAGCTCAGTTTGAGCCCAAGATCTACAGCTAGGCACATGGCAAAAAACAAGTCCGTTTCCAGTGGTGAAATGTGATGTGTTCCATGTTGCGTTTTAAGGCGTTTCGTATTGCATGCGCTAAGCCCACCCATATAAGTGAGGTATCATTTCTATCAGGAGATTTGGGCAAATGCTGGATAGAAGGAAGTTTGGGACTCCCCTCTGATTCCAGAACTTTGCATCTCAGAAATGTGAGGAAATATGTTTTTTAGACAAATGTTAAGGTTTGCAAGTTATTCTGGGTAGAAGAATGTGACAGAAGTCATTCCAGCCTAGATTCTCTTATGTGTTTAGTTCTCAAAAATGTACAGGCTTGCTAGGTTTCCTTAGGAGCCGGCTGGGATAGAGCCCAAAATTCACAGCTAGACACATTGCAGGACACTAGTCAGTTTTCAGTGGAAAAATGTGATGTGTCCAAGTTGCATTTTGAGGCATTTCCTGTTGCGGGCAATAGTCCTACCTACACAATTGAGGTACCATTTTTATCAAGTAAGACTTGGGGGAACACAGAATAGCACAGCAAGTGTTATTACCAAATGTCTGTCTCTGCATATGTGCCTTCCAAATATAAGACAGTTTGTAAAAAAAGAAGTTATTTTGAGATATGCCCTTTAAGTCACAAGATTATATGGGTACTCCCAAATTCAGAGATGTGCAAATACTGCTTCTAAACTCCATATCTTGTGCCCATTTTAGGAAATACATCTGTTTCCTTGATATCTATTTTTCACTCTTGATATTTTACCAAAAGAATTGCTGTATACCTGGTACACAATGAAAAACCATTACAAGGTGCAGTTCAGTTATTGGCTCTGGGTAGCTTGGGTTCTTGGTGAACCTACAAGTTCAATATATCGCTGCAACCAGAAGGGTCTAGCGGACGCAACGGTGTATTTCTTTGAAAATCTGCCATACTTGATAAAAGTTAATGATGAAACTTTAGAGTCAATTTTGTCTACCATTCAGAAATGCATAACTTTCCCGGATCCGCTATTGGCTTTAACCCATTTCTGTCAATAACTCGAAGGAGGTTGAAAGCACAAAAAATAGGAGAAATAGGGTATGTCCCATGAAAATGTCAAAACTGTGTTAAACAATGTGTTTTTCGGATTCTAGTTTGCCTGTTCCTGAGGGCTAGGAAGATGGTGAATTTAGCACTGCAAACCCTTTGTCGATGCCATTTGCAGGGAAAAAAACTGAAGCTTTCTACTGCTCCACGTTTTTCCAATTTTTCGAATACAAAATATAATTTAGCTGCATTTTGGTTAATTTCTCAGTCCCCTCCATGGGATTTCACAAACCCTGTGTGCATTTAGCATCAACTGCCCCAAATAGCTAAAACATAGGCTCAGCAAAAGGAAGGAAAAGGCCTAGCAGCAAAAAGGTTCAAGAAAATAAACCACTAATTAAATGTGTGCTGATAATGAAAATCCTAATTACACAGTGATACACCAACAAATAATGAGTGATGAGTGGATTATTAGTTAAACACCAGTATTGTCAAACTTGCTGATTCACAACAAAATTATGAATCATGCTAGAATTGCTCAATTTATAAAACAACCAACAAGTCAAATATACAATGAATAATACATAAATTGCATATTGCAAGTTCAAATGATATTCACATAAAAAAACTCAAACATCAACATATAAGAAAAATGTGTCTTGTGGGTTATTGGTTTTTAAAAACTATATGCTTGGAAAAGCTATGTTGGTATGCTGGAGCAACTAAGTTTAGTGTTGCTTGGCGATTCATCGTTCAAAGCAAATGTTTTTCCATGCTCTATGGCAAAAATGTGTAATCCAGGGGTGCTGGCTATTCAGTGGGACCGAGTTTTTTACAATTAGGCCCTGATTTTGACCCTGCTGGGTGGCGGTCTGACTGCTGCCAAAGCGGTGGTCCGACAGCTTTGGCAGGGGTCTGACCATCGCATTATGACTGAAGTGGTTGTGCCGCTGTCTGGCCGCCAGAACCTCCACTCTTCTGCCACAGGACAGACTGGTGGTGCTGGGGGTCTTAATCTGATGTGGCTCTTCAGAAAAGACCCCTCAAGCACCTGGAGACCCTTACAGGTGAGTAGCCGTGCTTCACAAAAACTGATTGATTGATTGAATCTAGCAGGGCTATCAGCAGTGCTGCCCTGGGGATTACGACTCCCCTCTCCTCCAACAGTTTCATGGCAGTAGCACTCCCATGAAATGGCTGGCGGAGACAGGTTGCCCCTGGCCAGTCCTGTCACGATATTCAGTGTTTCCCTTTAGACTCGTAATTCTTGATGTTTCTGAAGGTAATATGCTGGAATGTCTCTTCAGAACATTTGCTGCTCAAAATGAAATACAGACAGTGAACATTGCGACGAGTGCTGGTGCACCCTACGCACTACAGAATTCCTGCCAGCTCTATTATGAGCCGGAGACATTTCTGAAGGCCATTTCCTGCTCGGCCAGTGGGTGGAAACTCTGTTTCCACCAGATGACCCAGTGGGAAACTCATTATGGGGCCCACAGAGAGGGGGCCGCACTGGCGGCAACCTGCCCATTTGGACTTCGGTGGACAGTGTAAACTGTCCGCTGAAGTCATAATGATCCCCTTATTTTGCTTCGCATTTCAATGGGTTTGAATTGGGCACATATCATTAGTTTGATATTTTTAATATGATTAATGTTTTTCACTGAAGTTATGAAGCATTAAATGAATGGTTTAACTGTTAATTGATAAGAGATTGAGTTCATTCTGGTCCTGATGTGCCTCTTTTTCATATTACAGTTACCTCCGAGGAAGGGCAAATGGCAGAAATGCATTGGGTCTAAAACATCATGTTGTTTGATGAACTATAAATTCTGTCAAACTGTGGAAAAGGTCCGGATGGGCATTTTCCATGTTTTTGAATATTGGTATCATGTTGTTTGGACAAAAAATGAAGAAGTATACCGATCAAATGATGAATAAATGGATTAAAAATGTGTGAAGTTTTGGTGATTAAATTTTTTTAGATTCACAATACTCACATTGTTTCAGTTGGTTGTTGCCTCCTGCGACTGATGCATGATTATGCACCAGCTTCGCAATGCATTATTTCTAAGTGCAAAGGGATGGAGCACTTACCAGGATGGCACACATAAAGACTTTGCCGTTGAGCATTCCTCAAGTAATTGTGTGAAAATTTTGATTATGGTCGCTCTGCAGTCTACCACTTATGCTGACAGCCCATTTGTATGTCACCACAGCAGAAGATCCCTGCAGCAGCCCAATCTTTATTCATATGGTGCTGTGTTTTGTATTACTAGATGGAAAAGTCAGAGGCTTGGTGTAAAACCCTTTTTGGTGTTAGCACCGTCAACTGAGAATAGTATCCATTGGATCTTTTGGACCCTTAGTACCTTCCATTCAGAGAGAAATTGAATACAGTTCAAGTATTTCTCATAGTGCATGCATCCTAATTGGCAAATTACCAGAGAGAAAAGCCTCATAGTATTTGGCTTTTCCAAAAAAATCACACACAGTTCACTGCATCTCTACAAAGGCTAACCAAGAAAACAGACTTTCTTACCACAATTAATAGACTGCATCCATTTAAGACCCAACGTAAGCACAGTTTAAATGGCAAATTTAGTACAAGAAGAATTATTATTGTAGAGGATGTGGTACTTTCATTTCATTTCAAAAACACTTTACCTGAATCTCAAAGAGTTTCCTATACTTGGTTGCGGGGTGGCTCCTTTGCAATGGCGAGGGAGCATTGCCCCCCTAGTTAAGTCAGCAGCTGAAAATTAAAATGATAGCTTACTATTGTTTTATTTTTCAGCTTCTGGCTCAGCCAGCAGCATGTCCAGGGAGGGGCAGGGTGGGCTTTGGGAGGGCGGAGAGGGATGGGGGAGTGTAGTGCACTTCTGTACGCATATGTGTTGGGTCAGCTGTCTCAAGCCGGTCAAACACACATGCGCACTAAGGTTTCTCCAACCTGACTATGTTACACAGCCAGATTGAAAAAACTGCACAGACTCCCTTGCAGTGTCTGAGGGGCAGACCAAGCCACTCTGACCAATCCTGGCACTGCTGTCATGCTAGGTTCAGCATGAGAGTGCTGGTGTCCGAAGGACTGCTGGGGCACCAACACCGTTGAGAGGGAGCAGGAGCGAGGTGGCAATTGTCAGAAAGGTAAATTTTTTAAAGATGATTCTTTTTTTTTCGTCCACACCCCTCCCCTTGAGTTTTGCGGCAGCTGCCGATGTGTGGTTGTGATTATCTTGTGTAGCACTTTTGGCTTTCTTCTGAAATTAAGGACCACTACAATATTGCGTCATGACTTCATTTTTGTCATCTTCGTCAACTGGGCCTTATTCAAAACTTTGCTACAACTCTAAACAGACCAGTCTTATCACAGACTTGAAGTGATAATCCGCATAAACTGTCAAGCCAGGTCCCTTTCGAACATGAGCAACCCAGACTAGTTTCATATTTGTCGGCCCTTTTCAGAACACACGCTGAGGTATGCCCTTCCTGCTTACGAAAACCCACAAAAATAGCATTAAAAGATGGGTGGAATAGCAAGATTAATTCAACCACCCCCAGCCATCACTTTTCTGTTTTTTCTCTTTGAGATGTCATAACTGTAACAGGCATGCCGAAGCATGGGTGCCAGGCTCACTGTACAATAAGACTCAACCTGCACCTCACTGATGAGGTCTGACAATGTAAAAAACAGTTTGGAGTTCTATGTGACCCTGTGATTTAATATGTAGTAATCCTATTGGAGCAGGGCCAATGTGGGACTGTGTCCAGTGTGGTACAGTTAGCAAACACCTTGTCTAAAACACAGCCATCATGAGTACTAGAGGTAGAGATTAAAGTAAGCACATTCTCAGTATATCTTTTAATCAGCATGCCTTCAAGTTTTACTTTCATTGTAAAAGACTATGGCCCATATTTATACTTTTTGACGGAAACCAGCGCCAGCGCTGGTTTGCATCAACAAATTTACCGCCAGCTAACACCATTCCACCGCACCAGGCGGGCGCCGTATTTATGGATTGACGTTAGCTGGCGCTGCAGCCTGGTTAGAGTAAAAAAAAATTACTCTAACCAGGCAATGCAGGCGTAGGGAAGAATAGGGGTTGTGCATCAAAAAATTGAGCAAGTCAGGTTAAAGTTAAAAATGATGGCTCTAACCGGACTTGCGCCATGTTTTGATGCACAACCTCCATTGAAATGACTCCTGTCTTAGGAAAGACAGGAGTCATGCCCCCCTGCCCAATGGCCATGCCCAGGGGACTTCTGTCCCCTGGGCATGGTCAGTGGGCACAGTGGCATGTAGGGGGACCCAAGTTAGGCCCCCCTATGCCACTTAAAAAAAATACAAAATTACTTACCTCTACTTACCTCTACTTACCTGGGATGGGTCCCCCCCATCCATAGATGTCCCCCAGGGGTGGGCGAGGGTGGCAAGGGGTGTCCCTGGAGGCAGGGACGGGCACCTGTGGACTGCTTCCATAGTCAGAGACCATGTAAATGAGCCCACAGGTCCCTTAACGCCTGCCCTCACCCAGGTGTTAAACAACGGCGCAAATTAGGCTATGTGCCATTTTTTGTGGCCAACCCCCTCCTGTGTGTCAAAATGATGCAGGAGTATAAATAAGGCACACATGCCTTAGATGCAAATTCGGCGCAAACAGAGTATAAATATGGGCCTTAGGCACATATTTATCCTTTTTTTGCGCTGCATTCGTGTCACTTTTTGAAGCAAAAGTGGCGCAAACTTACAAAATACAATAATATTTTGTAAGTTTGCGCCACATTTGCGTCACAAAATGTTGCACATGCAGCGCAAAAAAGGTATAAATATGGGCCTCAGCGTCATCAGACTCTGTTCAGAAATAGGCAATACAATCCCGAAAATCGTTTTTGAATGTGTCTCATGAGAGAGATTTATGTGATCCTGACAAATATAAAATCCATCTTGACAAATGGCCCATGAAAAAGTCTTTGTTGAAGTGCATGCATTACAGATTTGTTTTCTTTTTCTGAAGTTTTCGTCTCACTATGTCCTATTCTCCTTTCTGTTGTGGCATCGGGTGATGTCTATGTAATTTCTGGTGCAGGAAAGAGTTTTGCAAGTTCCCTTTTATTTTCCACTCACGAAGTTATATAAGTGTCTTGCAGCACCTAGCTCTTCGTCAGATAGGTATTACTTGCTCCGGGATTGGTGTTAGACTCACCATCTCTTCTCTTGTACTTAGAAGGGAGAAGGGATAACAGAAGCTAAGGGTGTAAGTACATCAAGAAAGGGTACTGCAGAAAAAAAAATCACAACATGGTGAAAACACTTCCATCAGGCACAACCGTTTTAATTACCTCTTTTACCTGTAGAAACTCCTCACCAGTACCAATGACAGTACGATTAATCTACATTTCAAAGACAAGTACTTGTACTTGAAAACCTGCACTCCACCGCAGATTGGAGCAAAAGGATTATGACCATAATATCTAGCAAAGGAATACAGTGAAATTAGCTACCCAAGTACTGTTCTAAATAATTCCTACTCAGGAGGATACTTTTTTGGCCACTTAGATCCTATGCCAGGTGATCCAGTTGGAAAGGGCAGTTTTTGCCTCGCCTCACATATACGCAGCCATGAAATTACCGTTTCCTCTATGTTGCTTTGAAAACAGAAGAAACTGTCGGGACTGGCTCTCAGTCACACATTTACCCCCAAACTGCTGTTCTTTTCAGGTTCTGGTCAAGGTGACACTAGTCGAACAGCCCTTGGTTAAAGAATCCATCCACCCGTGAATAACCGACCCTAACTTGATAGTGGGGTCGGAGCAATACCCTGTCAGTCCCGTGGTCTTTGACATATTATGAAGAGTTTGTTCGGACCCAATGCAGGAATTACAAGTATGTCGAATGTTAGGATGCTGACCTCACTAAAGCAAATACCCTAACTCTGTCTAATGCAGTATTAAAGAATCAGTAATTTCACACCCGTCGAAACGTGTCTTTAGGAAACCTCGATTTGTTATATTGTAGGCGGAATTACTACGCTACTGGTGAAAGGATTGACGTGAATGGAACAACGTGTGTCCATTAAAATAATTTTTGACATAAACTCTAGTTCCCCATTATGAGTGGCTTGGATTGTTTTCCTCTAACCTCTGTAATTCTGGGCCTGTAAACACCAGACCAGGAGACATCTGTGGACCTTTGGTTGCTGAAGGCAGCTGCTAAGCCTGGCCTCCATCCAATCATATTCTTCAGCATGAAGAGAGCACATGATGCTCCCTCTTTCTGTAGGGAAAAATAAACTGCCCTGCTGCTGTGCCCACCCCCACTACCCCAAGAGCACCCCCCTGCCCACTTAGCACCTGCTCCGAACTGGTGGTAAATGGCTGTGGATTGGAGCTCCTTTTACCTATAGAAAGGGCAAAAGCATGCAGGACAGCACCCAGTTTTCCTGGGTCAGCTTGTTACTCTCAATTAAAAAATAAACAACTCCTAATCTTATTATCTGAAAGGGACATACTTTCTGGTATATGAAACCCCAGCCCTCGTATCTCCCTAAAGAGATGACGGGGAACTTATTATGGAGAGATAAGTGGTGATAATTGGGCCTTTCACCCAACTACAGTTAACACTTTTTGTTGGTCTTGATCTTCCAGTGATGTCAATAGTGATTAAAAATATTTTTCCAATCTTCCTGCATGAGACATTCTGAGCTTTCATAAATAGATGCACATATCGCCCCATCCTTCTACCAAAACATCAATGGTATTGAGAAATGTTGATTACTACCAATAAAACTTACAAATGGATACACTTTTTACGGTGTTCCTTCTGTATCACATTAAAAGTCTAATTCCATTTTCTATTTTCATGGTGGAAAATTGGCCCCTTTAAGAAAATACTATTTTCCATTATACTCTCATTTTCTTATTTAAAGCCCCATAGTTTTCCTGTACTGCAAAGTGTGTCAGTGTTGTTTAAGTAATATCCCAACAGTCCCCATCTGAAACTTAATGATGTTCTTGTATTCTCTTATAGTAAATTATTAAGCTTTTCTGAAAAAGTAGAAGGTAAACATGTTCCCATTAACTACCTATTTATCTTTTACCATTGAACATTCATTCATGTTTTATCTTCAGTTCTCCAATGGTAATTCATTGTAACGCAAAGGCTTGAACGGCCCCTTCTGTAATACAGATAGCACTTGCGCACTTACAGTCCCAGTGATATAATCAAAAAGCATTCCCACATTTGCATGGGGGCATGGTCCAATACAAATGAGGTCATCTCTTTGCTTCTGCGCCCACACAATACTATAGACGCAGGTGCAAAGTGACAAAAGCTGTCAGGAGGTGAACTGACAGAGCGTCACATAGAGGTGGCGCACTGTCACTGCACCCCTTGATGGCAGCCCTCTGGACGGTGTAAAGGTGGGTGCTAAGGACCCCCCAGACATCACCTTGTAGGTGGGTGCAGTTACTATCACTCCTCCTAAAATTGAAGGCGGGTTGCTGCCTGCACAGTGAAACATAGAGTGGCAGCTTCAAAGCTGAATCATATTTCACTTGAATGCCCTGCCCCCAGGGCAGCGAGAGTTTGCGGCTACCCTGGGGACAGCACATTCATTCTAGTATGTCGCATTCTCCTTGTTTACACAGGGCACACCTTTTGAAAAGTGCACTCAGCAGAAACAAGAAAAATGCACCATATGTGTAATCGAGCCTCTGATTCGCCACGTAGTACTAAGAAATAAACTAGCATGTGCATCATTCTGTGTGATTGAAGCAGTTAACAAGGTATTAGGAACCCATTGTCCTTAAGAATACATGACAGGATGAAAATATGCTGAAAAATTCTGACAACCCACTCAATAGCTGATGACATTTTTGTGACATTTAACCATATAAGGTATAGAAATTTCAAGTAAAAGAGCACGTGTAACATAGAATTGTGAGAAAATAAGTAGTTGATTATGCATAATTAGTCAAAATCATTGCATAAAAAGGGCAATTTTCCATTATGATACAAAACGCATTAAAGGACAGCTATTGCTTATTATTGAAAGAATAATCAGACATTTAAAATCTAGGTTTAGTAAAACACTAAATAATCATCCTAAGGTAGATAGCACTTCTGATGCCTAGAGCATTCGATCTGCGTGGTTTAAAACATTTGTTAAATTGACAATTTAGGGGCATGAGGAATTGAAGCAAGAAGCTACTGCCTGTCTGCATGTTCAAATGCCCCTTGTGTTAAAATGTGCTCTTAAGAGGGGTCTCCTTTCAATTTGAAGCTTAGGGCAGAAACACAATAGATGGACCAGGTCTTCCATACCAAATTCACAAAGACAGCAAATATTTAAGATTCCGGGTCATGGACAAGGTGAAGAGTGAGACTGAGACTGAGCCTGAGGATGACCAAAATAGAACTTCATAAATGTTTCCTTTAAATGTGGATCCCACTTTGAAGAGAAGTAGTGCTGAGGCTTAAGTACTTTATTGTTGTTAAGTATAACCCACCCATGAGATCTTTTTCACAATTCTGTCTTATTTTCCACCACTGAGAACATCTTTCTTGAGTGGTTGATTGCCCTTTTGAAAACAGCGTGGGTAATATTAAGGTCCCATAGTGAACATGCATCCAAGGTTATGTTGGCATTCCAAATATAGCCTGACCAGAGCACCTTCATTTCTTAAGCTTCCTAGCTACAAGGTTTTTATTTAGGGTTTTGTCCGTTGAGGTCTTCAATTTGTACCAGGTCTTAAGATATAAGCCCCCTTCCTGGTGACTGATTGTTTTATCAGCCCAAACTCTAACTGGATTTGGGGTGGTGAAGCATTGGCATGTAAGGTGGAAATTCACATATATGTCTTTGATGTAATTGTGTCCAGAACTGCTGATTCCCACCTACTGAGGGCTTCACTACCGTATGTTAAATTTGGAAGTAGCTTAGCTGTGACCAACTTTAGCATTGGGGCTACGATGCGCCGGACCATGGATTTCTTTAAAACTTGAAAAGCGACTGTTAGGGTGCTGGCTTTCATTGTAGCTCCTGTTTATGAGAACAAATGTACACTTGTCACCAAATAGGGGGTCTAGGTATTTATGCTGTGTAACCCCATCCAGCTGGGTGCGATGTTGGTGCGCATATGATCTGTTCTGCTTTCTAGTTTTTACCACCATAGTCTTAGTTTTCCTTTGATTAATAGTGAAGAAGTTCTCTGTTTTGTACCTTGACAGTTCATAAATGAGCCAACGTTAGCCAACTTGTTGACTTTAGTTTGACTACGAAGTATGGTGTTGTCCGCATGTAGAAGGTTTGAGATGCATTGTCACCATAACTTAGATAAATGAGAATTTACTGCTACAAGAGCTTGTGACATACAAGCAAGAAATAGGTTGAAAAGCTATGACATGAAAAGACAACCTTATTTCAGGCTGGTTTGATTAAGATTTTTCTTGACAGGGTGGAGTCATAACCTATTTTAATTTTTGTCTGTGTAAAGTTGTATTGCTTTCATTAGGCTACAGAAAATCTGCCAGTGTATCAGTTTTGCCCAGAGGAGGTTACATCTTACATAGTCGAATGCTGACCTAAAGTTGACATAACAGAAGTGTGAAGGTGTATTGATGGATTTCATCTTGTCTGTTAGAAGAGAGAGTGCCAAAACTTTGTTGCTGTCCCTGAGCCGTGCACAACTCCGGTTTAGTTCTGTGGTAGTATTTAGTAGTCATCCTCCCATTCAGATAGCTCTTTTCATAGTAGCCCGGCATAGTATTTAGCCTCATTGTCTTCTTCGTCATTGCCGGTCTCCAACTTTGAATATCACGGTAAAGACAGAGCCCCTCCAGAGTCGTGGATAACTTGTAGTTGCATGATGCTGTTAAAGACTTGAGTCATCCTGTTAATCCAAAGAGAGGGATTGACTTTGTACAAAGTCTGTGGTATACAGTTTGGCCCACCTATATTTATTTTAGTATTTGATAGATCTTGTGTGAAAGTTGAGGAGTCAGCCTCAGTTAACTGCTACACTTTAAGGGTATCTGGAAGTGGGGCTCCAGTGGCTGTGCTTCCTCCTTCTGCTTGGGGAGGTTTGTTATACCCTGCCAATTGATTGTCTGTTGTTAGACAAAATATAGTGGTCAGTAGGTATACCCAGATTGATTCTGAGATGTTCAAGCTATCTGTGACATTTGTTGCCATACTGAATCCATTTACAGGTTTCCAGAAGTCCTGCAAGCTTGATTTTCTATTTACAGAAAAGGTTGTTTCTTAAAAAGCTTGTTCTGAATGGTGTATTTTCTCCTGCGGCAGTTCCCTATACACCTTTTTGAGCTTTGCAGGTTTTCTAGTTTAACTTGGTTATTAGGTATTTGTTTGAACATTCTAAGGCCTTGTTCAAGTGTCTTTTTTCAGCTGAAGCAGACATGAAGAGTATGTATTTGTTTGAGAAAATTTCACTTCTCCTTTATCTGTTGCTGCTGGTTGATGAATAAGTATCTCGAAGAGTGATTGTAAACTGTTCCCAGTTGGTAATCAGGGATACATTTTGATTATAGGCCATTTGAATCGTCCAGGTCGCAGCATTTTCTATTGTCTCTATACTGCTCTCCTTTCTCCTCAGTCTCATAAAATTAATAGACTCCTGGTTGCCTGCCATGTTTTTATGGACTTAAGTGTAGGATATTTGATAGATAGTTCAATGACTTGTGGATGGTAGTCGCTCTCCACCTCCTCTTCAATCTTGAATGTTTTGATAGAGGAGAAAAGGGGCAGACAGGCAATCATAAAGTCAATGCTGGAAAATTGTGTTGTCAAGTGATATATCTATGCTGGTGGACGATCAGTCTTAAATCTGCCATTTAGGACTCTGAAACCAAGAGTTTCAACTTCTTTTACCTGGTATTGACCCTTTGCATCTTTTCATTTTGTTTTAAGTTCTGCGCATAGAGGGTTGCACCAGAAAAGGTCCTGTTGGTTTTGAATGTTGTCCCTGACCATGTTCAGTGTCAGATTCATGGTAACGCCCCCAGAAACTAGGTAGTTTTTAAGCTGGCTTGTTCCTTGATCTGCTGTCTGTGTGGATATAGGCATTAAGAAACAGGAAGGGTCATCTAGTTTTGGGTGCCAATCTCTTATCTGCACTGTCAACATGGTTAAATTCATATTTCTCCTTTGTTTGATCTCCATTTCTAATGATGCTGCAACATAAAGCTCTAATCCTCCCATGGTACTGCCATACCTTCTTGCCTTTGTGGCCGGGTTAAAGAATCTTAGAAATCCATTAAGCAGGACAGGCAGTGCAGACCAGGTTTCTGGTAGAAGTATTATGTGAAAAGTGCTCAGGTACTTCATTAGTTTTAGGGTCACTCAGTTTGTTGCATAGGCCACTAATATTCCAAGAGCATATTCTCAGGAAATCAGGTTGTTGAACTACATTACTGAGTTGATGAATGGAGATTCACTGCTTGGTGGAACTGTGTAGTGCTGTTCAGATCCAACCCAGGTCTTGCTGTTTGGGTGTGTGTTTGTTAATTGGGTTGCCATGGCCATGTTTAGCATTAATCTGTTCCTCATTTATGCTTCTGATTTGGTTCCTGAGAAATTATTACATGTGATTGGTGGTTTTGTCCGATGACTCCCCTCTGTGGACTTCTTGAGCAAATAGCAGGTTTGGGTAGTTAGCTGCAGTATGCAAGACAACGATGATTCTCCCAGCTTCAATGGATTTTTTTTCCAGGAGGACTAAATGTGCAACACGAGCAGAGATGCACATCAGTAGCCTTTGCTCCCTCATGTCCTACTTCATTGGCAATAAGAATTCCACTATTTCAATAGAAGACATGGAAAAGTGGGCAAGTGTTTGCAGAACATTTCAGAGTTTTAAAATATTGCTTGGAGTTTATGAATCCCACCTGCCTCTTGATAAAAACTCCGGACTGAAAGTTGTGCATCTGAACGATGTGCTTAGTTCCTCTCCTTTAACCCCAATGGGTGCACATTTTGTTATGTGCTAGCCTCCCAATTGTTCAGAAACTATGTAGAGCTTTTCATGGAAGGAGGTATTAAAGGAGCTGTGAGCATCAGACATTCCATTTGGTGATGAGTTCCTTGAAGGGTGACCCCTGCTTCTGAGGTGTGTGTTGACTCCAGGTTGGCCTTTGTAGGTTGACCATGGAATGTACAGGCCTCTTTCAGTTTGCTAGCAGCAAGCTAGTGGTTGGTTTGGCAGGGGTTCTCCTTGATGCTGCATGATCTCAGGTTCTGATGATACCTGTAAGTTTTCAATATCAGTTGATTGTATTTGCTCCTGTAGGGGTGGGTCTAAGCTACCAGTTGCTTTAGGGTGAACTTTGGTTTGGGTGTTTCTTTGTATTATATTTGGTAAAATTGGAAATAGTTAAATGTTTGTTTTGTTGGAATTTTCTTCTTCATCTTCTGCCCTCTGTGAGTGTTTACTCCAATTTTCGTTTTCTGTCTGCATGATTGGAGGGTTTACGAGGAGAGAAGAAAAACTTGTTTACATTTTATTCCTTGCTTTGCACAATTTTTCCTTTGCTTTTTTTCTCATGAAAGGTCCTGTCAGACCTTGCTGTTCGTCTGTTCCACCGTCATGCTCTGCTTGGTTGAAATTCTATTTATTTTGGTTACACATGACATTGGTGCTGTTTTAATGGTCACTGTTTTTTTGTTATTGTCAAAGGCTGGGGTTTTTCTGAGGGACCACTCTCTTCCAGATTGATAAGTTCTGATCTGTTCCTTCAGACATCCAGTTCCAGGATGATGTGAGAAGGTTTAGAGATGTATCTGAGACTGATATATCATTTTCCTTCATCACAACACTCTCCTCCTCTCTCTTTGTTCCCTCTTTCAGCCCTCAGGACCCATGATGACATTTGGAGATTAACAAAAGAGAGTTTCCTGTGAGTTTGTGAATGAGATTACCTAAGACAGAGGGCCAGGTACTTAGTTTGTCAATTATTGGTCCTCAATTTCACTCCGATTCTTGCACTGTGACTTGGCTTTGTGCTCTGATGATTCTGCTAATTTATAATCAATTCCTGAGACTAAAACTGCTGGCATATTCAACAAGTCCACTTGCAGGTCCATTTTATTGGACTGATATGTCAGTGCATCCAGCGTCACTTGTGATGTCCTTAAAAAGGATTATCATATGTCACTCACGACAGCGAGTTGGGTGCACGCTTTTACTTCAGAGATGTTCTGTGGTTTTTGGTCTGAAGAGATTGAGGTATTTGTAGTGGCAGGTGTTTTCTTAGGTTCTCTTATATATTGTGCCCATTTTAAGTCAAGTGACCCTGGTGATGGATCTGTGAGCACGAACGTTTGTACATGGCTCGAGTTAGGGTTGGGACTAGAGGCTTGTTCATCAATATATGTTGCAGTCACTTGTTTATGGTTGAATTCAAAATCAATGGAGAGCCCAAATTTTCGCTGAATTGTGGCCAATTCCTTGTCCTTGATTCATTTAAGCCCTGTATGTCTGACTGTGGGTGGCATTTGTTTCTTTTACATTGTTGCACTCTTTGTGGGCCACATATTGGACATGAGTGGTCCTGCCAGTAGTCCTGCCAACCTGCTTTTGACTTGCAAATCCTTGGTTGAACTGAAAGCACAACCGTGATTGTGTTGTTTCTAAAACCTGTGCCACCAGTTGCAGTGGGGTTCTTGGGCTTGCTTGTTGCTCTACTTCATGCAGTGGACCACAGTTACTTCAATTGGCTGCAGAGAAAATGAGTCGGGAAGTGGAAGGGGAAATGGAAGGGAGGTGGCACAGGTTTAAGCAAAGGAATGGATGAAGGGAAGATAAAGCCAATTGCCTCTATTCTAGGTTCCTTACCCCAGCCTGAATCCTTTTTCAGCCTATTCTGTACCATAATGTCCACTTCACCCATCAGGCTTCTTGGTGTTATTTATGGAGAGATTTGTGTTGGGTGGCCCTGAAGCCCTTCTGTGAACGATAAAATGACCTCTCCAGAATCCCTTTAGAAGTTACATTTTGCAGGAACTTTGTTTATTTTTTCAAACATTTGGGCTAGGGAAAAGATTAGGCTCGGCCTGCCATGAACTGATCTAGATTTAGTGCTTTTTAGTGTCAACAGGGATTGCAATTTATTTTTCCTTCTGGCTGTAGGGCCCCTTGTCCAACCATTTCTCATGTTCTCAAAACTATGATAAGAGGTGGGATTCACGCCTAAGAATGGGGGTCACTGCACTACTTGAGCCCTCAAGAGATCAATGTGGATGATAAAAGAGAAAACAAAAGCACAGGGGTGGCATAGAATGTTGAAGCCACATGGCTCTTACCTCATCATTCACACCTGTGATCCAAGCTCCTTATTATTTGCTTTTCTTCTTGTCCTGCTCCAGGGATGTTTAACTGAGAAGTCTCTGGCATGGCAGGAGACCGTGCACAGGCTCGTCAAGGTTGCCCCTCTTCCGCCTATGTTTGTGGCTGAAGGAGGAGGGAAGGCCAGAACATACAGGATGGGAGGGTCGATGAGCCAGATGAGCTGTATGCACGCCACAAGCAGCACTGGTGGCACTTTCCTTGCTCAGGTGTCTGCATAAATAGTTGACTTCCTGTACAACCTCCAATACTAAGGTGCAGGTGCACCCCACAGTGGCGCCAGAGACATCAAAGGGTGGTGGACGGAACTCTTTGGTAGGCCGCCAACACCCAGTCTCAGCATAGGGGCAAGAGCACATCAGCTGTCTCAGTGGCATCGGACAACGTGCGCTCCTTCAGCTCCTCTAATACTGTGTATAGATCAGCACTTCTGTGTTTGATTCAGTAGCCTGGAATCTCCAGCCTTGAATGAATACTAACATAGAATTCGTCTTTTAACTGTCTTCTGTTATACCTATAGATCATATAATAAGAATAAGCACTGCTAATATGAAAGGCAACACTACAACTGTCTTTTTAAATTGTCTATGAAATATAAATGCATATTTATGAAGGGCTTTGCATTGCATTTGCACCACACAATATGGTACATATTACATATTATAAGCCACTTTGTATGGCTTGAGTGGCTTCATATATCTAGAGTAAAGCCATACAACGCAAATCACTGCGTTGCCTTATTTTCCCTGGGAAGGCTTTCCATGAGCATTGCTTGGGTGTTTGCACACAACTCCCATGGATTTTGACACATTCCCAGATTTACCAGAACTGGAAAACCTGGGAATGCACCAAACTGCTACACCTTCCCATAGGAGGCATAATGAGGATATATAGCTTTATTTCTTCTTGTTACTTCCTCTTTCTAAGTGTGCTGCATTCTGCTGCACACATACTTAGAGGAATATGTCTTGGGGAATTGTTTTTATCCAGGAAGGTCCCCCTGCATGCAACCATGGTGCAAGGGTACTAGGCAGTCAAAAGGGTGCCAGTGCAGGAGAAAAGGCAGGAATGTAACACATTGGCTTAAATACAGTGCATTCCTGCCCTTTCCCTGCAATAAAGTGCAGTGCAGTGTAGCAAGGTGACTTGTTGTGTTGCACTGCATGCCTTTCCATAAATATGCCCCAGAGAGTCTAGTGTAACCAGCATACAAATCTGCTTTGATTCAAATGATGACACTTATAATGTTCAACAATAATGGGACTGCACTAGATTGACTTTATTACGAAGGGTTCCTCAGCCATATGTCAAGGTTTAAGCCACAAGCCTTATTAGCATTAATAGAGTGTATTGCAATATTAGTCCCTTTGGTTAACCTCACATATACACAAGATATTCCCATTGTTTTTTAATACGTTCCTGTGGATGGTTGTTTGACTGGATATTGTGACCTAACATGATGTATGAAAGGTGGGTGAGGTGCAGGAGTAGACAGAATTAGGGAAGCAAGTTGTGTGTTCTTCCCTCTGTTTGATAATGCTTTGTGGGATGTGCATGCCTGTTTGCGTGACTGAGTGAGAATTAAAGTGTACCTGGCATGGCACGCCTCTGGACTCACAGTGTGCATGAATGGTAGCCACCAGGCCACTGGCATCTTAAGCCACATGTGGTGCCATTCAGTGTATAGGGAATATTTCTGCCTTCATGGGACCTAACCAGTGTTTAATTTGTAAATAAAATGTGCCAGTGCCTAAAGCCCTTCTCTCAAACACGAGGCTGCTGCAATTAAATGTGCAAACATGTAATACTGAGGCAGCATAATCCTAGAGCCATCTCAGGCCTCTTTAATCCATTTAAAGCCACTCCCTGCCCCTTTAGCTCACTCTTTTGCACTTCCTGCTTTCTCCTATTGTGACACTTTTTCATTTTTCTCTTCCTTCGTCTTTCCCATATGTGTATTTTGCTCGCAGTAAATGCTTGAGGCAGAAAAATAACTTCCAGGCCTCAACAATAAGTGCTGGTGCTCTGCACCGGAAACACCAAGCACAAATTAAGCACTGTACCTAACCCTGAAATAATGGATGTCATTCATGACATGTTATAGACATTCCTGGCATGACAGGTCCCACACCGGGTATAACATTACACCAAGTAATCAAGTTATAATCCTAAAATAATCCACTGGACCAGACAGACCACCACAAACTACCATTTCACATGAAGCATCTTGAGATCTCCAAAGCAAAACAAGGCAAAATAGAAAACGTTCTGCAGCTTTTAGAAGAACTGAGATACCTTACACCACCCTAGGAAACATAATTATAGAGGGAAGATCTCACCCCAAGTAACCATCAACAACTGCCCCAATCAGTGAACAGTCCCTTAGACAAAAATCATTTGCACTGCGGTACACCAATGATTTGAATACAAGCTGAGGTATAACCAGTGAACCTGAAAAGATCTGGCAAAAATTGCAAACTCCAAAAACATGAAAGGGACAAAAGCTACTGAGATAAAGCTAAAAAGAAAGAGTTTGCATCACTAAAGCCAGTTACTTCAAAAACACAGATCAATGAGGCCTCCAATCACTGTAGAATTATTTTCAAAGCAATTAAACACTGTTCTCCACTCCAGTGTATAAACCAAGCATCCCATCCTAACCCCGTAGTCAATACAGTCAACATATTGTTCGAAAATAATAACAACAATGAAATCAGTTTAAGACTTGCAACGTTTGCTAGAAGTTTTTAACCCTTCCACTGCTAGGCTTTCCATGCATTTCAATCCATTTTATGACATATCAGCAGTAAAAGGGCTGCAACAGACTATACAAAATGGTCTACATTAAAAAAACATAACACCAAGACATACACTAAACTAAACTAAACTATTGGATAGGCCAACCCCTTATGGAACGTAGATAATCTCATTCCAACAAATCTGCCACAGCCTTGCACTCAGGACATTGCTCCGTTAATTATCAATTGCACTCTCCACCCTAAAAGAAATATTCCCCTCTGCACTAAAGTTAGTCCAGCTGTTGCCCCACTTAAAAGACTGAAATTAAACTGATGGATTTCCAGAACATAAGGTCAGTTTTCAAACGCTACCGTCTAGAAAAAATAATTGACAACGTTTATGCAGTGCAACAACAATGGCCTATTTTACTCCTTCTAATCGGGATTCTGACTTAAGTACATTTTGGAGACAGTGAGTTCTCATATAATGAACGGTATTCTTCGTACAACTAAATCTGTTTATGCTTGCCTCCTTGAGCAAATAGATATGTTCACTCCTTTTGGTATCACTGATCTCATAACACTCCTCCCTAAACATTGCCCATCTGGAGAAATATGGGGCAAGTAAAATACTGGATTACATTTTTCCTCTATTCGAGATCAAAATTCATTATATTAGGTTCCTGGGGATCTATGGCTTTATAAGTACTATCATTCAAGGTCTGAGCATGTTTCAGGGGTGTAAATTGTCTGGCCATCCAAAGTCTCTGAATCCTGAACTGCAGAACTCTCTATGATCCTATTAGACCTCTGTCTAGCTCTCATTTCTAAGACCTGAGAGTGTGACACCTGTGTGACAGGTAATTTTCACACCCTGCTACTTCCAAGCAAGTTCTCAGTCATGAATTGCAATTAGAGACTCGCAAAATTAAGTGTACAAATGTGTCTCAGACACATTTAGCGATTCCAAATGGGGTTGTAAATTACCTACATAAATTATTATTCATGAGGTAGGTCGCAATTTGGAATAGCCACACTCACAAGAATGGTGGCCTGGTGGGGACACAGACCACCATGTCTGTGACTGCTTTTTGAATAAAACCGTTTTTTTTTTTAACCCCTTCGCTGCCAGGCCTTTTCCCCCTCCTGTGCCAGGCCTTTTTTTGCCTATTTGGGGCAGTTCGCACTTAGGCCCTCATAACTTTTTGTCCACATAAGCTAACCAAGCCAAATTTGCGTCCTTTTTTTCCAACATCCTAGGGATTCTAAAGGTACCCAGACTTTGTGGGTTCCCCTGAAGGAGGCCAAGAAATTGGCCAAAATACAGTGAAAATTTCGTTTTTTTCAAAAACATTGGAAAAAGGGGCTGCAGAAGAAGGCTTGTGGTTTTTCCCCTGAAAATGGCATCAACAAAGGGTTTGCGGTGCTAAACTCAACAGCTTCCCAGCTTTCAGGAACAGGCAGACCTGAATCAGAAAACCCAATTTTTCAACACACTTTTGGCATTTTACTGGGGCATACCCCATTTGTGGAATTTTTTGTGCTTTCAGCCTCCTTCCAGTCAGTGACAGGAATGGTCATGAAACCAATGCTGGATCCCAGAAACCTAAACATTTCTGAAAAGTAGACAAAATTCTGAATTCAGCAAGGGGTCATTTGTGTAGATCCTACAAGGGTTTCCTACAGAAAATAACAGCTGAAAAAGAAAAATATGGAAATTGAGGTGAAAAAAACATAAATTTTTCTCTACTTTTTACTCTGTAACTTTTCCCTGCAATGTCAGATTATCGAAAGCAATATACCGTTACGTCTGCTGGACTCCTCTGGTTGCGGGGATATATAGGGTTTGTAGGTTCATCAAGAACCCGAGGAACCCAGAGCCAATAAATGAGCTGCACCCTGCAGTGCGTTTTCATTCTATACGGGTATACAGTAATTCATTTGCTGAAATATAAGGAGTAAAAAATAGCTATCAAGAAAACCTTTGCATTTCCAAAAAGGGCACAAGATAAGGTGTTGAGGAGCAGTGGTTATTTGCACATCTCTGAATTCCGGGGTGACCATAGTAGCACGTGAATTACAGGGAATTTCTCAAATAGATGTCTTTTTTACACACACCCCTATATTTGGAAGGAATAAATGTAGAGAAAGACAAGGGGCAATAACACTTGTTTTGCTATTCTATGTTCCCCCAAGTCTCCCGATAAAAATGATACCTCACTTGTGTGGGTAGGCCTAGCGCCCGCGACAGGATATGCCCCAAAACACAACGTGGACATATCACAGAAAACAGAGCTGTTTTTAGCAAAGTGACTACCTGTAGATTTTGGCGTCTAGCTCAGCCGCCACCTAGGGAAACCTACCAAACCTGTGCATTTCTGAAAACTAGAGACCTAGGGGAATCCAAGGAGGGGTGACTTGCGGGGCTCGGACCAGGTTCTGTTACCCAGAATCCTTTGCAAACCTCAAAATTTGGCTAAAAAAACACATGTTCCTCACATTTCTGTGGCAGAAAGTTCTGGAATCTGAGAGGAGCAACAAATTTCCTTCCACCCAGCGTTCCCCCACGTCTCCCGATAAAAATGATACCTCACTTGTGTGGGTAGGCCTAGCACCCGCAACAGGATATGCCCCAAAACACAACGTGGACATATCACAGAAAACAGAGCTGTTTTTAGCAAAGTGACTACCTGTAGATTTTGGCCTCTAGCTCAGCCGCCACCTAGGGAAACATACCAAACCTGTGCATTTCTGAAAACTAGAGACCATGGGGAATCCAAGGAGGGGTGACTTGTGTGGCTCGGACCAGGTTCTGTTACCCAGAATCCTTTGCAAACCTCAAAATTTGGCTAAAAAAACACATGTTCCTCTCATTTCTGTGGCAGAAAGTTCTGGAATCTGAGAGGAGCCACAAATTTCCTTCCACCCAGCGTTCCCCCACGTCTCCTGATAAAAATGATACCTCACTTGTGTGGGTAGGCCTAGCGCCCGCGACAGGATATGCCCCAAAACACAACGTGGACATATCACAGAAAACAGAGCTGTTTTTAGCAAAGTGACTACCTGTAGATTTTGGCCTCTAGCTCAGCCGCCACCTAGGGAAACCTACCAAACCTGTGCATTTCTGAAAACTAGAGACCTAGGGGAATCCAAGGAGGGGTGACTTGTGTGGCTCGGACCAGGTTTGGTTACCCAGAATCCTTTGCAAACCTGTAAATTTGGCTAAAAAAACACATGTTCCTCACATTTCTGTGGCAGAAAGTTCTGGAATCTGAGAGGAGCCACACATTTCCTTCCACCCAGCGTTCCCCCACGTCTCCTGATAAAAATGATACCTCACTTGTGTGGGTAGGCCCAGCGCCCGCGACAGGATATGCCCCAAAACACAACGTGGACATATCACAGAAAACAGAGCTGTTTTTAGCAAAGTGACTACCTGTAGATTTTGGCCTCTAGCTCAGCCGCCACCTAGGGAAACCTACCAAACCTGTGCATTTATGAAAACTAGAGACCTAGGGGAATCCAAGGAGGGGTGACTTGTGTGGCTCGGACCAGGTTATGTTACCCAGAATCCTTTGCAAACCTCAAAATTTGGCTAAAAAAACACATGTTCCTCACATTTCTGTGGCAGAAAGTTCTGGAATCTGAGAGGAGCCACAAATTTCCTTCCACCCAGCGTTCCCCCACGTCTCCCGATAAAAATGATACCTCACTTGTGTGGGTAGGCCTAGCGCCCGCGACAGGATATGCCCCAAAACACAACGTGGACATATCACAGAAAACAGAGCTGTTTTTAGCAAAGTGACTACCTGTAGATTTTGGCCTCTAGCTCAGCCGCCACCTAGAGAAACCTACCAAACCTGTGCATTTCTGAAAACTAGAGACCTAGGGGAATCCAAGGAGGGGTGACTTATGTGGCTCGGACCAGGTTCTGTTACCCAGAATCCTTTGCAAACCTCAAAATTTGGCTAAAAAAACACATGTTCCTCACATTTCTGTGGCAGAAAGTTCTGGAATCTGAGAGGAGCCACAAATTTCCTTCCACCCAGCGTTCCCCCACGTCTCCCGATAAAAATGATACCTCACTTGTGTGGGTAGGCCTAGCGCCCGCGACAGGATATGCCCCAAAACACAACGTGGACATATCACAGAAAACAGAGCTGTTTTTAGCAAAGTGACTACCTGTAGATTTTGGCCTCTAGCTCAGCCGCCACCTAGGGAAACCTACCAAACCTGTGCATTTCTGAAAACTAGAGACCTAGGGGAATCCAAGGAGGGGTGACTTGTGTGGCTCGGACCAGGTTCTGTTACCCAGAATCCTTTGCAAACCTCAAAATTTGGCTAAAAAAACACATGTTCCTCACATTTCTGTGGCAGAAAGTTCTGGAATCTGAGAAGAGCCACAAATTTCCTTCCACCCAGCGTTCCCCCACGTCTCCCGATAAAAATGATACCTCACTTGTGTGGGTAGGCCTAGCGCCCGCGACAGGATATGCCCCAAAACACAACGTGGACATATCACAGAAAACAGAGCTGTTTTTAGCAAAGTGACTACCTGTAGATTTTGGCCTCTAGCTCAGCCGCCACCTAGGGAAACCTACCAAACCTGTGCATTTCTGAAAACTAGAGACCTAGGGGAATCCAAGGAGGGGTGACTTGTGTGGCTCGGACCAGGTTCTGTTACCCAGAATCCTTTGCAAACCTCAAAATTTGGCTAAAAAAACACATGTTCCTCACATTTCTGTGGCAGAAAGTTCTGGAATCTGAGAAGAGCCACAAATTTCCTTCCACCCAGCGTTCCCCCACGTCTCCCGATAAAAATGATACCTCACTTGCGTGGGTAGGCCTAGCGCCCGTGACAAGAAATGCCCCAAAGCGCAACGTGGACACAACCAAAAGTTTGGAAGAAAACAGTGCCTACCTGTGGATTTTGGCCTGTAGCTCAGCCTGCACCTAGGGAAACCTACCAAACCTGTGCATTTCTGAAAACTAGAGACCTAGGGGAATCCAAGGAGGGGTGACTTGCAGGGCTCGGACCAGGTTCTGTTACCCAGAATCCTTTGCAAACCTCAAAATTTGGCCAAAAAAACACTTTTTCCTCTCATTTCTGTGGCAGAAAGTTCTGGAATCTGAGAGGAGCCACAAATTTCCTTCCACCCAGCATTCCCCCAAGTCTCCCGATAAAAATGATACCTCACTTGTGTGGGTGGGCCAGGTGCCTGCAACAGAATAAGGCCCAAAACTTGAAGAGATAGAAGGGATAGGTATTTTTGCAATATATCATTTTGATGTGTGCACATACGTCCGTGATGTGCCAAACACTAAAATAGTGAAAAGAAACACACTTAGGTTATGTGAAGAAGACCCCTCACCCACCAACCAAGTTGGTGGCATGCTTCATCATCGGGGTCCCACCCGAGGCACCTAGCGTGTCACAGGTGTGCTGCGACGCCTGATTACAGCGGAGCAGGTTTTGTCATTTTTTACAACACATACTGGTTGGATTTGGCACGAGGGTGAGTGATGGTTCAGTGGATCAAATTTTATTAACAAGAGAGTTCACAAAAATGAAATGCACTGCTAATAACTGAAAGGCAAAAAAGTGAACCAATGACTCACAGCTTGTGAGCTGTAAAGCCACGACAAGGCACCAACCGCTTTACAGTCCATTCACACACCTTTCATACATGACACGCACAAGACCATTCACACCGCCAGCCACGGGCCCAGCACATTACAACACTCACATCGACAGACCGCGCCACTCAAGGGCCCATCACTTACATACGCCACATGCCTGATACAAGAATCACACCAGCTGATGGGAGTGTGGACTGCCGTTTGGCTGGCACCGCCAGCCAAGCACCACCCCACGCACACCGCCAGCCAAGCGCCACCCCATGCACACCGCCAGCCAAGCGCCACCCCACGCACACCGCCAGCCAAGCGCCACCCCACGCACACCGCCAGCCAAGCGCCACCCCACGCACACCGCCAGCCAAGCGCCTCCCCACGCACACCGCCAGCCAAGCGCCACCCCACGCACACCGCCAGCCAAGCGCCACCCCACGCACACCGCAATCACTTTTTTTTATTTATAAACAACATATAAACTACTAATTATAAAATAGGCACAAAACTACAAACACAAAACCTCAAACTAAATACACGACTGATGCCAACCGTGAAACATATGAAAATATAAAACAGACAGCTTACGCTCACGGTATTTCCCAAAAGTTTTTCCTTGTGTGGTAACTTCTAAAACAGCTGGGCACACACAGCCCAGGCTTTGAAGGGCATTCGGGGCAGTACATCCGGCTCTCCCTCCGGATTGATCTCCGGGCACATACTCTACATTTCTTTGTGGGCATGTCTTTTTTGGGAGTGGGAGGAATGTGATCTGGAAAGTGCCGATCTTTCAATCTAGCCACATCCTCCACCACTTCTACTCTTGGAACTTTTGCCGGTTCCACCACAATAAGGCTTTCTATCACCGACTCCTGAAATTTAACAAAAGTCATCCTTGACTCAGGTGAACAATCCTTGTATACAATAAAGGCATTAAAAGTTGCCAAATGAAATAAATGTAGGGCCAACTTTTTATACCACACATACGACTTACGAAGAGCAGTGTAAGGTTCCAACCTCTGAACTACTCTATCAACACCACCCATGTGCCTATTGTAGTCCCAAATGCATGCAGGTTTGCGCACTTCCGCAACCTGACCCCAAACAGCCACAGGGGAAGTACTCTCATCATGGATGGTCGATAGCATGTACACATCCCTCCTGTCTGAAAATTTCATAGCTAACAGCTCATTATTCCGCAAGGCACTGCACTGTCCCCTCTCTAGTTTTTTACAGACAAGCTCCCTTGGATAGCCTTTGCGGTTAGAACGGATTGTGCCACAAGCAACAGTGTCCACCCTAAACAACTCCTTGAACAACTGCACTCCAGTGTAGAAATTATCTACGTACAAATGGTGACCTTTGTTAAACAGCCGTCTAGCAAGTTCCCACACAATTTTTTCGCTAACTCCAAAAGTGGCCGGACAACCAGGAGGGTCAATACTGGAATCCCTACCAGTGTAGACCCGGAAATTATAAACATATCCTGTACTGCTTTCTGACAGCAGATACAATTTAATCCCATACCGTGCCCTCTTACTAGGGATGTACTGCTTAAAAACTAAACGCCCCTTGAAAAGGACCAAAGACTCGTCCACACTTATCTCTTTGCCTGGAACATAGACCTCTGAAAACCGATCCACAAAATGATCAAGGACAGGCCTAATCTTAAAAAGGCGGTCACAATCAGGGTGATCTCGTGGCAAGGCTAAAGCATTGTCTACAAAATGCAGCATACGAAGAAGAAGCAAATACCGATTACGTGTCATAGTTGCAGGAAATATAGCAGCTGCCATCAAGGGACTAGTAGACCAATAAGAAGCCAGTGACGGCTTCCTGATCAACCCCATCAAAAAAGACAAACCTAAAAACCTTTTCATCTCTTCCAGATATGTGGGAACCCAATGAGTAGCTCTAGACTGAGGCTTAAGTCTGGCAGCGTTGTCCCGCAAATATTGCTCTGCATACACATTTGTCTGCTCCACAATCTCTTCCAAAAATACATCGTCCATAAACAAGTGAAAGAAATGGACAGGCAGAAAGTTTTCCGTATTAACTCTACACCCTGGGAGACTAGTAAATGCAGGTAACTGTGGCTGCTCCATGTTTGGGGCAATCCAGGTGTCAGGTCTTCTAATGGGAAACCCTTCAGCCCCAGGCTGCTGCACTCTTGGCACATCAATGTCCTCCTCTAACTCAGGCCCTTCATCTGCACTGAGAGTAGCTTCCTCATCAGAAGAATACTCTTGGACAGAAAACTCACTTCCAGAATCTCCTGCTTCCTCCTCTGCCTCAGATGCAGAGTCAGTGTCGTAATCATGGTCTGAAGACGACTCAAAGAGCATGCGAACAACCTGCTGAGCGGTCACTTTGCGGCTAGCCATGATCCTAACAACAAATGGATTGCCAACAACAACTAGCACTAAAATAAGTAATAAACAAAGTGTAGCTTTATCACAAAGAGTTATGTACTACAAAAAACTATATCACTCAGTTGCCTGAAATAGCTACTCACCAAGCAACTACTCTGCACAGACACAGCAATCACCAATGATATCCCACTAAAAAGAAAAAAGAAAAAAGCAAATTAGACATATGACAACACAAACATCACTGTGCTCAAATCTAAGGACAATGTCAAACACACAATACTGCATTTAGTACACCACCTACAAACATGTCATTCATGCATGTCAACAATACTCCTTTGGAGTAAATTGCTTTCACTTACCTAAAACATGCAGCTATGCAAACCACTGGACAACTACTGCCAAAACCGCTAAGATCCACAGCAAAGGAAGCAAAAGCATTGAACTAGAAGAAAAAGAAGAAATACATTGTTATAATCACAAATACAAATACTTTGCCAGTTGACAAACACCCCACCACCAAGAACTTAGAAGTTGTCCCTGGTACCTAAGTGGATCCTGCCCCCCCTCGGGGGTAGATGGGCGTAAGAAAATTAGCCGAAATGGGCAACACCTCTGTGCCCCCTTTTAGGGGGCAACCCTTCCCAAAGGGGGCACCCCCAGCACAAAACAAAAAAATCCCTGCCGTATTGGTGGTTTCTGCCCTCCTTGGGGGCAGATGGGCCTACAAAATTACGCACACACCACACAATCCCTGGCGCCTAGTGTGCTTCCACCCCCCCGGGGCCAGATCGTCCAAAAAATGACTGGTCTGCCATCGGGGGGGCCGAAACAGAAAAAAAAACTCCCCAGGGGAGAGACCCTTGCCCAAGGGGTTGCCCCCAAAATAAACAACAAAAACAAAATCCCTGGTGTCTAGTGGATTTTGCCCCCCCGCCCCCCCCCCGGTGGCAGATCAGCCCAAAAATTGGCAATCTGCCCCCGGGGGGGAGAGGGGGGCAAATACTAAAAAATGTGCCCCCCAGTGGGACGCCCCTTGCCCAAAGGGTCGCCCCCCCAAAAAAACTTTACAATAAAAATAAATCCCTGGTGTCTAGTGGTTTTCAACCCCCCTCGGGGGCAGATCCGCCAAAAAATCAGCGGATCTGCCCCCCGGGGGGGGGCTAAATACAAATAAAAATTCCCCGGGGGGGCCACCCTGGCCCAAGGGGTCGCCCCAAAATATACACAAAATATAAAATCCCTGGTGTCTAGTGGTTTTCGCCCCCCCCCCCGGGGGCAGATCCGCCGAAAATTCGGCGGATCTGCCCCAGGGCGGGGCGAAATACAAAAAAAAATTGCCCCCGGGGGGGGCGACCCTTGCCCAAGGGGGTCGTCCCCAAAATAAACATAAAATACTATATCCCTGGTGTCTAGTGGTTTTCGCCCCCCCCCTGGGGGCAGATCCGCCGAAAAATCGGCAGATCTGCCCCCAGGGGGGGGCGAAATACAATACAAAAATGCCCCCGGGGGAGGGCGACCCCTGCCCAAGGGGTCGCCCCCAAAATAATCAATATAATAAATTTTCCCTGGTGTCTAGTGGTTTTCGCCCCACCCTGGGGGCAGATCCGCCGAAAAATCGGCGGATCTGCCCCCAGGGGGGGGCGAAATACTAAAAATAATTGCCCCTGGGGGGGGCGACCCTTGCCCAAGGGGTCGCCCCCAAAATATTTAACACAGTAAATCCCTGGTGGCTAGTGGAGATTCCTGCTCCACGATCGTGGGCTCTGCCCGCGATCGTGGAGCAGGAATCTAATGAAAACAGGCACCGGGGGAAAGGAAAAACCCTTTCCTTTCCCCCCGTGTCTGTTTCCACCACCCCCGACCCCCAAAAACGAAGAGGACTTACTTTTTGAGTCCTCCTCGGTAGACGCGCTGGAAGCAAATGGCTTCCAGCGCGCCCGGCAACACTAGATGACGTCATCGGATTGCCGTGGGGGGGTGCGGGGGTGGAAGGTCTTCCCCTTCCATCCCCGCCTGGGGAACTGTAGCCTTGGACGAGATCATCTCGTCCAAGGCACCCAAGAGGTTAAAATTGTAATGCAGTCCGTTTTCCTTGAAGGAAAACGGGAAGCATAACAAGCAAAAAAATGAAAAGTTTCCATTTCATTTTTTCAGAGTAAGCAGTGGCTCGTGGGACCACAGCCTGCTCTGAAAGAAATGTTGGCATTCCCATTCACAAAGGGGAAGGGGTCCCTTGGTGACCCCTTCCAGTTTGGGAATGGGTTACCACCATCCTGAAGTTGGTGGTAACTGCGATGGTTTTGCAACCACATTCACAGTCATAAAACAATCTTACATACCAATGCACTATTTGAAAGGAACACCCTTGGCACTCCCCTTCCAAATAGGGAGTCACAGAGTGTTGGAAAGTGGATTATTGGCAAGGACAGTTAAGTACCTACACTTAGCAATAGGCCACTAACCCGCACTAGGTCCAGTCAGGTTTCAATAAATGTATCCCCGCTCAAGCCTTGGTAGCTTGGCAATGAGTGACAAGGCTTAACTTAGGAGACAGGTGTGTAAAGCATTTAAAAATCACAAAACAGTAAATAAGTAAAATAAAAAACACAATAACAAATCTAACTCCAGTTTATGAAAATAGATTATATGGTTATCTTTAAAATGGCACCAAAACAATTAAAATCGGATAAGGGGAACTGGAGATATGACTTTTTAAAGAATTAATGTTTTCTAGCTCATAGAAGCAACTAGCGCTCAAACGGTTAAAAAAGGTCACATTGGAAAGGGACAAAGTCCAGAGTTCAGGCCATCTATGAGGGAACACTGTTACACTTACTTCCAGAAGTGTATATTGATTCCAGAAAGTGGTCCACAGCACCAGCCAAGGGTTCAGAGGCTCTGGTTTGCCTCTTGGGGTCTGGGGCTACAACTCCCACAGTGCACCTCTTCAACTTAAGGTGTTGCTCCATCACATCTCCTTATATCTGGATCTTCTTCCAGAGCTCATTTTTGGGTCCTTGAAGTGCTCCTGGGGAGTTGAGACTGCAATTCCCAGAATGCACCTGGTCAGAATCCTCAAATGGCCACTGGACACTGGTCAGCTGGGCTCTGCTTGCAGGACTTGATGCAGGGGACTCTGGGCAGCTCCTTTGTACCTGTAGCTTACAAGGAGTCAACTCCTGGAGTTGCAGAAGCAAGGCAAAGTCCTTTTCTTGTTTAAACCCAAAGTCCTTCTGAGTGCAGTGTCCAGGTGCAGGCCAGTGGGCCCAGCAGGACAGTCCTTCTTCTCCAGTATTTTCTTCCAGCAGGGATCTGAAGGGTAGGTGCAACTCTGCCCTATTTATCTGTGCTCCTGGGATGGAAAGCGGGGAGAGGGGTTGACTGTACAAACACAGACAGGCTCCTTCCCCCTTTGATGATTACTTCCTGGCAAGTGTGTCAAAAACCCATCCCAGGGAGCAACATTCTTCAAAAATCCAACATTGCTGAAACTAATTTTTGGAGGTTAGATCTGGATCAGCACATCCACTGGTGCGGCTAAAAATCCTAAGCACCCCTCTCCTAATTCAATCAAGAGGGCACCTAATTGTCTGGGGTTGCAGCAAATGGGGGAGGTCCTGAACTGCTCAAAATGTACATCCCTGTCTTTGAAAACCAGTTTGGCTGATCCCCCCCATCCTGTTTCACCATGTGCTGAGGTGGATCTCCTCCCCAAGCACATCCTTTGTGTTCAGGCCAGGCCAATTCACACCTCTCACTCCTGCTGAGAGAAGGGCACTACAGAGCTTTAATTGGCAACCTGTTGCAAGTGTCAGAAGAGATATGTTTTATGTGCACTAAGTGAATGTCTCAATATCAGTGCACGTGTATGGCACAACAAAGGGTCAGTATGAGGAGACTGGAAATGTCTCAGAGCATCATTACAAGTTTGGCAGTCGAACCAGCAGACCACCATGTTGGCGGTCCTGACAAGACTGCCATGTTGGAGTTCTTTCAGATCGCCGTATTACGAGTCATACAGGCAGGACCGTCGACCTACAACTGTAAGAAAGTACCCTCTTTCTAGCTTGGTTAGTCATCAGTTTTGGCCTGTTTGTCAGTGTGTTTGACTGTGTCAACTGGGATCCTGCTAATCAGGATGCCAGTAGCTATGCTCTCTCCCTTAAATTATGGTTGTTTCATACTGTTAACACAGTATTTCACCCACAATTGGCATACTGGTGCCCCTTTATAAGTCACTAGTATATGGTACCAGGGCATCAAGGTTCCAGGGGATCCCTATGGGCTGCAGCATATCTTTTGCCACCCATCGGGAGTCCATGCAAAGGCTTCTGCAGGACTGCCATTACAGCCTGTGTGAAAAGGTGCGTGCACCGTTTCACTGCCATTTACACTGCACCAGGTCACTTATAAATCACCCCTATAACTGGCCCTCCAGCCCTAAGGGCAGGGTGCAGAGTACCTGTGTGCGAGGGCACCTCTGCACTAGCAGAAGTGCCCCCACAACCTTCAGGACCATTTCTCAGACTTTGTAGGTGCGGTGATGCCATTTTACATGTGTACTGGACAAAGGTCACTACCTATGTCCAGCTACATAATGGTAGGCCCGAACATAGGCATGTTTGGTATCAAACATGTAGGACTCATACCCCCATGCTTTTGCAAACATTGGTTGTATGATCCAATGCACTCTGGTGGCTCCTTTGAGGACCCAAAGTACTGCAATTACAGCCTTCTGAGGTTTTCCAGGCAGCCCCAGTTGCTGTCACCTCTCAGACAGGTTTCTGCTCTTCTGTTGCCTGAGAAGCTCAAGCCCAAGAAGTCAGAACAAAGGATTTCATTTGGGAGAGGGCTGTTACAACCTCTCCCTTTGGAAATAGGTATTACAGGCTTGGGAGGGGTAGCCTCCCCAAGCCACTGGAAATGCTTTGAAGGGCACATTCAAGGGTAGAGTCAGCCTGGTCCTTCCTGGTCCGGGGCAGTGCCATCTTCCTCTAACCGCGAGTGTTGCTTGTGCCAAGGGTTGTTGGTGGACTACAGTGACACAAACCAGACTGCAATCCTCCATACGGTGTGGGACATCACTTGCACCAACCAGGAATTCAAATCCGTCTTCCTGAGTTCAATACTCACTGTTCTTCTTTACTTGTGGTTCTTCTTTTGCACCTTCATCTGGGTTAGCAGGGGCTCCTGTTCTCCCTGGACTCTTTGCTTCTTGGACTTGGTCCCCTTTTCCACAGGTCTTGAGGTCCAGAAATCCACTGTTGGTGTCTTTCAGTCTCTTCTGGTTCGTGCATAATCTTCTTTCTTGTGTTTCTGTGTGTTCTAGGAAAGTGAATGTGTTTTACTCCTGCTTTCCTGGGCTCTGGGGTGGGTTCTGTTACTTGCCTTTGGTATTTTATAATACTCCCAGCACCCCTTTATGCACTACACTTGCCTAGGTGGGAAACCGACATTCGCATTCCACTTTCTTAGTATATGGTTTGTGTTCCCCCTAGGCCCATTCCTAATAATTGTGATTTTCACTAATTGCTCTGTTTTCTACCTGTTTTTACACCTTTTTTCATATACTAGTGTATATAATTTGCATATTATTTACCTCCTAAGGGAGTATAGTCTCTATGGTATTGTTGGCAATTGTGTGACTAAAATAAAGTGCCTGTATTTTTGAAACACTGAGTATTTTCTTTCATGTGTGTGAGTACTGTGTGACTACAGTGGTATTGCATGACCTTTACATGCGTCCTAGATAAGCCTTGGCTGCTCAGCTACAGCTACCTCTAGAGAGCCTGGCTCCTAGACACTGCCTACATTTCACTAATAAGGGATAACTAGACCTGGAATAAGGTGTAACTACCATAGGTACCCGCTACAAACCAGGCCAGCTTCCTACCCCAACCAAAAAAGGCAGACCACCAGCAGTGCAGCGGCCTGGAAATAGGCAGTCCGACCTCCAGTGCCAACAGCACAGAGATCAACCACTGACCTTATTACAAGCACACCATTGCCATGGTGGACCCCCATAGAGGTCAGCCAGTGACAGTTCAAACCACAGTGGTTCCTGGTCAACAAAGTAATACACAACTACATATTGGATACGTTTGAAAACAACACAGCTGACACACATTGGCACACTGGACATACCTGCAAAGGACACTATAAAACACATCCCTTAACAGACCACAATTCTTTGCATTTACAATGCAACACACAGAGGCCAGAATGCTTTTTGTCCTCAGATTCCATATATTAGGCACCCCTTTTTTCCCTTCTCATTGAAAACTCTGCACACACTTTTGTCCATTCATACCTCTTTATACTTCCCCTGTTTATTAAGTCACTGTCACCCACTTTTTTCTGTTCCATCATGCCATGTTCTAAAAATACCCATTTTTTAGAAGAGTTAGGAATCATGGTGGATGAAATCACGAGTATAGAGACACAATTGTTTGGAGCACCAGTCCAGCATATTTTCTCAGTAGGAAAATCGAAATGTGGGACAGGATAGTTGACAGAGTGAATGCTATAGGCACCACCCTTTGCACAAGGGAGGACATCAGTAAGAGGTGGAATGACGCAGGGGCAAGGTTTGTTACCTGGTCTCCAGGCACCAGCTGCAGGCCAAGAAGACTGGTGGTGGCCCTCCCGGTGCCCTATTATATTTCTTTCCCTGGAAGGAGAAGGTATTGTCCATCCTGCATCACGAGGGCTTGACAGGAATACATGTGGAAGTGGAGTCTGGGAAGTCACATCACAAAAAATGTCAATAAAATGCTATGGTATGCATGCTCATAGCTCTCCTTTTGCCTCATTCACTGTTGCTCCACTCACCATCCAGTGTTTACTATTCCGAAAACCTCTATTGGGCAACTCACAATTTAAGTGTGCTCACCCGGGGAGATGACATTTGTATAGTGTGTCGTACAGGGTCTGACATGACTCCAACTCCCAATAGGCACTGTTTCCATAACTCCAAACACCAGTCCAGTCGTAACTTGTCCAACTACCCCATTTGTAATCTATCAATAAAGGTACACCCTTGAGGATTATACATTTGTGAAGGGTGTGTGGTACAGGGACTCACATGACTCCAACTCCCAGCAGGCACTATTTCTGTAACCACGAACACTAGGACAGTGATCACATGATACAATACATCTGTTAGTTAACTCACAATTTCAGTGTACTCATCTGGAGGGAGAACATTGGTCAAGTGTGTGTAGTAGAGAGAGTGACCTTACTGCAACTTACAGGAGCCATTGTTTCTCTAACTCCAACCACCAGCACAGTGGTCACATGCCCCAATATATCTGTTTCACACTTATCAATTGCAGTGTACTCACTTGTGGGGATAACATTTACATGCCATGTGTAGTGGCGAGAGAGATACGACCGCAACTCCCAGTAAGCACTGTTTATTTAACCACAACTACCATCCCAGTGTTTTCTTCTGCAAAGACCCCTGTTTACCATCTCCCAAATTAAGTTTACTCACCTCGGAGAATAACATTGGTCAAGTGGGTGAAATAGATGGAATAACCTGACCCAACTCACAGGAGGCACTGTTTCAATGACTACAAGCACCAAAACAGTGTTCACTCATTGAAAGACCCCAGTTTGGCAACTCCCTATGTATGTTTACTCAGCTGGAAGGATGCCATTTGTATGTGTGTGTAGTAGAGAGACTGATATGACTGCTTCTCACAGGAGGCACGATTGCTATCAGTCCAGCCACCAGTCCACTGTTCTGATCCCCAACTACCCTTGCTTGGTAACTCACAAATTAAGTGTACTCATCGGGAGGGATGACACTTATCAAGTGTATGAAGAAGAGGGAGTGACAACTGTTAAAGCCAGGAGGCTCTGTTTCTGTAACTCCAACCACAAGCACAGTGTTTGCTTGCCCAAATCCATCCATTAGTGAATTCTTCAATGAAGTGTACTCACCTGGAAGGATAACATCTGTCAAGTGTATGAAGTAGAGGGAGTGACATGACTGCTAATTCCAAAAGGCACTGTTTCTCTAACTCCAAACACAAGCCCTATGCTCTCTTGTCCAAATACCCATGTCTGTTAACTCACAATCGAAGTGTACTCACCTGGGAGGATACCATTTGTATAGTATTGGGAAGTACAGGGAGTGACCGGAATGCAAAGCATAATAGGCCCTTTTTCTCTAACTCCAACCATAAGCCCAGTGTGAACTCTCAAATGAATTATACTCACCTGGGAGGATAACATTTGTCAAGTGTGTGTAGTAGAGAGAGTGTTATGACTGCAGCTCCCAGGAGGAACTGTTACTATCACTCCAACCACCAGCCCAGTAGCCACTTGTCCAAATACCCTTGCTTGCTAACTCTCAATTGGCATTTACTCACCTGAGTGTGACCAAGATACAGATCATGGTCAACTCTGAGGTGCGTCTGGCTACCTAGCTCCACCTTGACCTGCTAACCCAAGTAGAAAATATTGAGGACAGGAAGAACAGCTCACCCAGTGTAAACAATGCTCCCAAAGGACTCAAGACTCATAATCAGAATGGTATTGGCAGCAGACACATTCACAATGCACTGACCACATGATGACTTCAGTTACATATACAACAAAAACCTGGGTCTGCCTACATCATAAACAACTAGGCCTCAAAATGGCCATAGACCTATCTTGCCTAGCCACTGTTTTGTATACACTGGTGGCCAATATAGCATTCTCAGGCCATCCTCCCAAGTGCTAATGATCTCCACATTTCAGCAGTTGCTTCAGTCAAAAAGATCGGGCATGCTCTACAAATGTCTTTTAGTACAACCAAAACTAAACTGTTAGAGGTAGATGTCACAATACACCCAGTAACACTGTATCTTTCACATCAACAGGTTGAGCTTCTACTGGGTACACAAAGGCCACCGAAAAGACAGACACTAACCCTCTGGCTGTAGCCCTCAGTGAAGAAGACACTCCTGGACATCTGGACATGGAGGACAGTCCTGACCCTTCTGGGCAACTTGGTCAGTTAGTCTTACTGTGGCCACATCAACGCCTACAAGCTCGGTTGTCTCAAAATCACAGGCAGTCATTCACCCACCAACCTATGTACCGAGCACAGTGTCTACCATCTTGTGGCCCCCAGTCCTGGATTCTGAGTGGCAGCCCAACATTCTAGACATTGAGGTTCCAGGATCCAATTTGAGAGGGTACCCTGTGGCAAGGGCACCGGCCCATGGGAGTAGGGTGAATGGGAGGGATGATGTTGGCCAGTGTGGCGAGGCCACTGGGGCTGATCTTGGCCAGGACACCATCATCCACTTCTTGGGGGTTGATCAGGAGTCTCAAGGTGTGATGGGCATGGGGACATGCATAGGGACATGCAAGAACAGATGGAGGCCTACAATAACAAAATGGCCTCCCTAACACGGGTGCTGCAGGATATTCACACAACCCTGAGCAGGGCTTTTCAAAACTGATCTTCCCTTTCTTTTGGCTCATCAACATCAGGTCCATCAACATCAGTGCCAGCCACTGGAAGGAAGGCCCTCCAGGAGGAACAACCAGACCCAGACACCCCTCCCTCCGTAGCAGCTGATCTGCCCCTCCACACACGCAAGCGGAGATGTCCAGCAAAAGATCCAGGTGGTTCCAATGGTAAAACACCCACCACTGCCAGCAAGTGACATCTTCCTAAAGGACCTCCTTTGTGTGCCACATAGGAAGTCTCTTGAAGGACCCTTAACCACCTACCAGTTCCAATGGGAGCAGTACTCTGGACTTTGGACTCCCAATGGTGTGGCATCTACTCCATTGATTTCATTCACCATGACTGACCCCTTCACTTTATTTTTTTGTTCTTTCTGTCCAAAATGCATTTTCTGTATTGGCATTGTAATACATTCACCCATCACAAACTCATGGTCTGCTTGCTTAATTTCCACAGTTTGCTATGAAACAATGTAAGACCATGTGAACCATATGGTGAAGACACAAGATACTTGTGGAAGCAGGTATATGTTGCAGGTACACAGTGTCCTGCTCAGGATTAAAAGCATAACACACAAACACATTAGCACAAGTGTCTGGTCACACCAAACATTATATTCCAGTGTATAGCACATAGGTTCTCTATAAGTCTTGACTTTAGGAAACAAGAATGTGTGACTCATATTGAGTCAAAGTACATATTCCAAGGTACAGCCCCGAGACCGTGGAAGGAAGGACTTTGTCAGACATTGTCCTGTAGAATAGGCAAACATTAAAGTGGATGATGTCACCGGCTTGGGCCTTCTCACATATTGCACCAAAGTAATCCATTGCATAATCCAAAATACAGACAGATGGCAGTACAACAGTCCCTGATACCACACCCATCATAATCCATTGACCATGCATCTGGTGGTATGACACAAATATATGTCAGTGTTGTGGTACAGGCACTGCGGCCTGCAATGTTGAAACCTATCTACAGCTACATAACGGTCATATAGAAAGTGTTTAGCCAATGTGAAGGAAAAATGACTTAGTAGCAATGTAAGACTTCATATTTCATGCCCACATGATGATACACATGATAGAATTGGCCCACCAGAGTACACAAAACAAGTCCAACATCCACTTTTGACCTTCCACCCAAAGACTGTGCAAGCTGTCTTGGCACAGGTCTCATACACCCAAACTCTGTGACCCACATTACCTGGAACAATCCATGTCCACTGTGTATGTCAGAACAGCATTAGATGCCTGCCAATGTCACAGCTCTAAAATGCCCACATGAGGATGTCATGGTGAAGGTACCTGTAAAAAGACAAACCAAGGAGTATAGGCTTGAAAATGTACCTATAATACAAATCACATAGCATGCATCTGGAAATAAAATTACATTACAAGGAAACTGACTCAAACAAAGCATCATCATCAAGGTAGGGATATGTCAAAAGCTAACTCATTAAGCAGCCTTTGGCAGAATATTGCAGAGCATCAACTCCCTAGCTGTTACAATACCCACAAATCCACACATTCTCACAAATGCAGTTCATTACACAGTCACAGTAATTACATCACATAACATACTTGCACTCATGAAAAGTATCTGTTGATGAGAACTTCCCACAAGTCAACAGACTCCTCTTAACCACTGTCATTCTCACTTAGCATTTCAGGAGTCTCACCTGGTGGCAATGCAGGCTCCCCCTCCTCCTGGATGTACAGGATATTTCCCCACAGGAGAATGTTGTGGAACATGCACCATGACACAGTGATCTGACACACTTTCCTGGTTGAGTAGAGTCGGGCTCTACCAGTTCTGTCCTACTACCTGCTGTGTTCTTCCATAGGCCTCCTCCTTGTCAGCACCTGTTTGCTCTCCTCTGTACAGCTCCACTTGTTTGCTGCTGCTGCCTCTGCTGCGAGTGAACTGAGAGCCTTCCTGACTCTCAGTTCGAGGCTCATCCCTGGTGGCCTAGTGGATATCTGCATGTAAGTATCTTGCTGTCTCTCTTCAATCCTGCTTTTGACTCCTGCTTTTACTTCTTTTTTTTACTTCTGCTTATTGTTCTTTAATTTTTATTTCATTTTGCTTTTCTTTCTTTTTGTCTCTTTCTCTCGCCTTTCACTCTACCCATGTTTTCCTGCACCGCTGCTGCCCCTGCTGCCCTGGCCCCCTCCCTCACTGCGAAGAGTTTTCCTGCCCTCCCACCTCCCAGTTGACTAGACACCGCCTCTCTCCCCTTCTTAATGTCAGCCAATGGTGCACCAAAGGCAAGCACATCTGTGCCTGTCTGCACTCAGTGCCACGATCCCTGGCCCTTCGACCTTCCATCACTACAAACGCAAAGACCCTCCACACAATGAACACAGTACGATCAACCACCTGCCAACTCGCATCACCCAGAGACACCTATGGACCGTTCTCCTGCCTCCACTGCCACCGCACCCTCACCGTAACCAAACACTGACCCCCTCCCACTATGGAACTGAGAGAGCGTAGCTTATATATTCTACATTAACATGAAATGGTTATGAACTAATGTGTAATAATGCCGCATAGAAAATGTATTAATGTACTGTGCTAAAACGTGCGCTTGAAATGTGCCCACGGGGAGTGGCCGCCAACACATACTGGGACTAATGAAACTGACTAATAATTGTTGAAATGCTATATTATGATATGATTTTATAATAATAATAATAGGTATATGCTCAAATTTTGCCAATAAATCATTAGGCTTTAGTTAGCATGAGTCGAGGCCTAGCTGCCTGACTATCATATTAAATGTGTTTTTCTAACGTGCAGTGTGCTGACTTGCTGAAGGACATGAACTCTTGTTTTCTCCAAACTAGAAGCTGAATGTAACTGTAGTAGATCCGTTCTCATGAAATTCGAGTTGCTAGTAGAAACATTTTAGCTGAATGCAACACTGTAGACCACTCGTAGGTACAAGGTCGCCTGAACCGGTACAGACAATGGAGCCACTGACCGAAGATGTGCAAAGGACCACAAGACTATGAAATCATACCGGACATTCCATCCGCTAGAGACGTCAATTATAAGGACCAATAAATACATGAGAACTGTTATGGGGTGACAAATTCAATGAGCTAATGTAAAGACAATTGGTTAAAGATAGTGGGGTGCAACCCCTTGTCCAACCAAATTTTAGGGGAATGTACAACGAAAATAGGATAAAAACCCTTGACACCAGGAAGTGAATTAGGACTAGAGAGACTTGAGAACAGGAGGGATAGGAGAGAGTTAGGGAAGATGCTGATGCGATTTGCTATGACCCAGACACTTTGTCACTCTGCATAGCGACTTTGCTGTTTGGTTCTTAAGGCCATTCTTGCCCTATAAATTGCCCGTTTACACTTTACCTCCCTATGAGGGAAGTGCCTCCTTTTACCCGATTACTGAATTCCTGATGGCGAATCAACTGATGTCCTGAGGACGAAGACCGAACCTGAGTGCTGACCCAAATACGGAGGGTAACTATATGACAATGAAATTGTGATTGTCTGTTTGCTTTTCCTTTCTAGGTACCAACTGCTTCTTTTTGACAGAGACCATAGTTAGATGTTTTCCAAATTGGTGTTACTAAATTGTTTTGCATGAAGCCCAACATGCTAATGCTAATTCGAGGTTAGGAAAGGGGTTTACTAAACTGATGCAAATAGACAAATGACTAAATCTATGCTTTGTTGAATAACATTATGATGATACTCTGTTAAAGATAACCTATGCTGACGCGGTGTTATATTCTAATGTTTGTGATACTTGGTTTGATGAAATCTTATCAGAGTTGCCATATTGTGACCATGCTAATGTGTTTCTTGGTAGAATTGTAATCAATAGGGAATAAACTTCACAAAATCATATTAAACTGGTGTGGTTATTCATGACTGAAAGGTCATGGTAGTCTTTCGAGTTTATTAAATGACTTTAAATAATTTGAATTGTCATATTACTGTGAACTTTGATGACATTATTGACATATTGATTGACACGTTGATTAGCTATCTCGTCCTAAGGCGTCTTCAATCAGGGTCAAAAGATTCATTGACCTAAAACGAGTCCCAAAGTGAGTAAATTGGTCATAAAGGGGCGCGTTAATAGTTCTGGTAGCAGAGCGACGGTTTAGGCCCTTTGGGGGCCCTAGGATGGAGGACTATTGTTTAAATTGTTTTTCCAGATAATACAAATTGGAGGGATGATGTGTTTCTAAATTCCCCGTGACTTTCCCGGAATCTCGGAGCCTGCCTAAGTGAGTTGGGTATGTCATCGGCGTTTCAGTATGTGTGGTGTAGAATTTGCGCTTGCTCAGCTTATGCATATTGCAGGTGTTTTGTGAATTTTGTTTGGATTTAGGTCAGGTAATGTTGTTTTAGTAGGAGTGGGCGTACTACGCAGTATGAGAGTAGGGAAGTCGGCGAACTTCATGTGAATGTGGCGCTTTGTGCTAAAAAATTATCCACGTGGTTGTTGGTGACGTACGGACCCGTCGTGGTCTAAGACTCCGGAGTATATTGACAAGTGTAGGAGACACTTATGGGTTTATGTTGTAATTTGTGCGGTTTAATAGGTCAATCGGGCGTGGTTGACAAGTCGAGTTTGAGTCAAATTGTGTGAGTGAAACCTTCAATGGAGATTTGGCAAGTTCTAAAGTGCACTAGAGCAAACCATTGACAAGTCGAGAGTAGGATTTGCAGGTCTAATTCTGCTTGCGAGTGCGGGAGCTGAGAAGGAGAGAGTAGCGGCCGAGGCTTCAAGTGAACTCTCTGTAAAGTTCTGAAGCGATTGTGTTACCCTTCCTGTAGTAAACCGACAAATTTGGGTTTTGTTGTTAAAGGTGCTCGCAATATATTGCATTAGTTTTATGTGAGGAGGACAAGCCGCAAGACTTTGTCAGCTGCAGTGTGTAAGTGTGACGTCAGTGTTGTCGGGCTGGGATAGGTCAGTTGCCGAGAGGGGTCGCGCACAGATTGGCAGCCGTCTGTGAGAGGCAATAGGTTGAGAAAGGTGGGTGAAGAGTGTTCTGGGAATTAAAGTCACTTTCTGATTAGATTCTAAACAAAATAAAAGATGTAAAAATGAAGTTTTTCAAGGCTTTAAAGAGTGCTTGGAAGGGAGATACATATATTATGGCGAGTGAAGGGGAGCCTACACCACCTGAAGGTACCCCAGCTTATGTTATGGAGGAAAAGGGAGTCGCACCATGTCTTTGGATGAAGCAGTGGTGCAAATTAACAGAGAAGGAGGGATGTTTAGCTTTTCCGGAGCATGGAACGTTCAATACAAGAATCTTAGAGAACTTGAGGTGGATGTTAAGTGTGCACAAGCCGCCTCTGAGACCAGCTCAGTATGAGGCATTAGCAGTCTGGGATTTAATGGCCATACGACAAAGACAGCAAAAATTTGAAAAAAGAATGATAAGGGCAGAAAAGACTTTAGCGGAGGCTAGATGGGACAATGAGAGCAGGATGTGGAGAAGAGGAATAGTTGACGGACTTAAATTGTTTCCGGCAGTAACCCAGGAAGATGAGACACAGGGAAAGAAAGCCATCTGTAAGTCAGACAAGGGCTCTAGCAAGTCAAAGGAGACTCAGAGGTCTTGGGTGGATGAAGATGATTCAGACGATGAAGAATTTCTTAATCAGTTGTTACATGATCGGCCGCCACCATATGCCATAAATGATAATGCACAGAGCACTAGTGTGAGCTCTGAAGAACCAGCCCAGAGTAAAGGCGTCTCAAGTACAGTGCAGACAAGTGATACAGTTTTGATACAGAACGGTGTCAGTTTACCCACTGCGTCAGAGACACAGATACAGCTGCAGCCACCACAGATTCAAAGGATTTATCCAGATGTCTCAGTACTAGAGACAAATACGAGTCTGATGGTGCCGCCTGATCCAATATACATGAGATCAAAGCTAGTGCAGATTGAGCCAACTCCACAATTGCTGCCCCAACCGCAGCAACAGCTGGTTCCGAGTTACAATGCAGTTGCAGGACCGCAGTCAGTAACTACAGTACCCATGATGAATCAAGGTATGGGAGTTAATGCTCCACAGGGTTTGGGACCTGGACAGTCACCAGCTGCTATATCATTGCCAATTACTGTCGGTCCACCAGTACCGCTTTATGCGCAGGGTAAGCCTGGTGTGTGTGATCAGGCAGTGATGACCCAAGAGGCTATAAGAGGAGGGTTCACAGGAACTCCCCAACTAATGACACCAAGAGAACAGACAGCCGAAGGACTCAGGACTTTGTTGGATCTTAGTCCGATCGGGCCTCTTTTGGAGACAATGAGGCAAGCAGGGTTAGGTGTGTTACCCCACAGATAATGAGTACAAATACGTCACAGGCACCATTGATGCAGTCAAGGAACATTTCATTGCAAGGCTTTTCTGGGCAACAGTTGAATGAGTGGTTAGAAAAGCTCATCACTTCACAAACTACTGCAGCGACCGCAGAGAAGTCTGAAAGGGAAGAATACCTGAATTTTGTGAGGCTGGGTGTAGAAGCAATGGAACTATTGGAAGGAACAACGGGAGTAAACAGATTAGAGTCATACACAGAAGCAGAATTTAGGTACCTGTGCCCCAAAATCACTAAAGAAGTGAGCAAGGTGCATCAAAGGTTGGCAAACCTGCCAGACAAATACGGCATAGATATTGAGAATACTAAACATATGAAAAGAAGCTACAGATTAGATTTCAATTCTAAAGATTTCGATCACATGAGGTCTACCGGAATGAAAGCGCATCTTAAAGAAATACTGCAAAGTGCGCACATTTGGGGAGCCTTAGAAAAATGGGAAGGCAGATGGGCAAAGAAAAGAGATAAAGAGAAAGGCGAAGGTACAGAACCAAAACAGGCTAAAGCCACACCGGACATGGGGACAATAAAAATGTTGCCAATAAGAGAGACAGCCGGAGGGGTGCTGGTCCATGTACCATGGTCCAGGGGAGACATCCTGTCATTCACACATGATTATCCCAGGTTGAGGGAGAAGCCAATAGAATGGTACCAACAGATGGACAGGTTTGTGAAGCTTGCGAAATGTCTCTGGGAGGACTTGAATACACTGTTTGAGATTATAGTTCCAACGATTTATGGCTTGAGTGCAAGAGAGGTGTGGATTGGCCAACACAGGAACCGGCAAGGGATAAGGTGACTGGAGCGCCATCTGAGGAGGTGATGAAATATTATCATAAAGTGATTGAGTTTTTGAAGCAGAAAGTGTCGCCGAAAGTGACCTTCTGGCAGAAAATCGATCGAACATCACAGGAAGCCAAAGAGTCGATTCATGAATACTATGAGAGATTGTTGAAGGCATTCAAACATTACAGTGGCACTGAGGTCATTGCGCCGAAAGACATGAATCACCTTGTGTTCAGGTTTGTTGAAGGGCTGAGACCAGAGATTAGTCAGATGATTAAGATTCATTTGATCTGTTGGCAAGCAAAGCTGATTGATGAGGTATTGCAGTATGCAAAATACTGTAGTGACAAGATTGCGTTGAAGCAGAGAAAGTTGAAAGAGAAGGTGATGGTGATGCAGATTAAGGCAGCGGAAGCAGGGATGCAGGGAAATGGAGTACAACAGGTAATACAGCAGCAACCGCAGGGAAATGGCATGTTTCAGGCACAACCGAGAGGTCGAGGTTGAGGTTTTGTGAACCGTGGTCCAGACTTGAATACTGTTGTGGTTCAAAATGATGTGCAGGGGATGAAAAAGGTGTCACCATGTCACGCGTGAGGGGACATGGGGCATTGGAAGCGGGAATGCCCAATGGTGGTGCAGGATGGTGTTGTTCAACAAAGCAATGATGTCGGTACCTTTCAAAATGTGAGGGGTCAAAATCAGAACTTCCAGAATAACATGGTTCAGATGCAGGGGTTACAGCCCGTGCAGCAAATGCAAATGCTGCGTGTCCAACCAGCACAAACGCAGCAGGTACAACAGCAGGTTCCCATGGTACCTAGACAGCAAATGCAAATATCGTTGGCTCCAATGGAACAGCAACAGGTGATGCTTTCTCAACAGGTCACAGGCCAAACGATGAGTCAAAACCCTAGGGTAGGTCGCTTCCCCGCCGTTGCAGCTCCGCCTGCCCAGGCCCCTGCCACGCCTTGCTAGGGTGTTCAGGTATTTCAGGTGTTTCAGGTTCGTCACTTGACCTTCGACTGTTTCTTGCCATTTCTCTTTTGCTCTTTGCTTTCCACTGTTTCCTGCCATTTCTCTTTTGCTCTTTGCTTTCCACTGTTTCCTGCCATTTCTCTTTTGCTCTTTGCTTTCCACTGTTTCTTGCCATTTCCCTTTTGCTCTTTGCTTTCCACTGTTTCATTTTCTTTTGCTGTGCGCTTTCCCGCTTTTCCCGCCGCTGACACCCGTGCGGCACCGCCCCCCCTGCTCCCATTCGCTGTCTTCCCTCCCGCCTCCTGCCTCCCAGCTGACCCCTCCTCCCCCCCTTCCCTCTTATGGCAGCCGCGGGCGTGCGCCAGTTCGCGCCTGGACTGCGCCCAGCGCCAGAACCCCTGGCCCGCACCGCGCTCAAAACACCAGACTAAGATACGACGCCGCCTCCCTCAACCCCGGACGAACAGCCACCTGCTACCAAGCCAGCCCTAAAGGTACTCATGGACCCTTCACCTGTCAAGCCTGCAAGTACACATTCCACCAAGCCTGCAGACCTCCCACCGGCCCTCACACCAACAACCACCTCAAGTGCATCCTCCTCAACACACGCTCTGTCCACAAGCACGCCATCGAACTATGGGACCTCCTGGACACAACAGCACCAGACGTCGCCTTCATCACAGAAACCTGGATGAACGCCTCCTCGGCTCCTGATATCGCCATAGCCATCCCCGACAGCTACAAGATCGCCCGGAAGGACCCCATCAACCAAACCGGTGGAGGAATCACCATCATCTACAGAAACTCCATCAACATCACGACCACCACCGAAGACGCCCCCCTCGCCGCCGAACACGTACACTTCGAGATCCACACCGACCCCAGAACCACCCTCAGAGGAACTCTCATCTACAGGCCCCCGGGCCCACGCGCCCAATTCAGCGAAACCATCATAGATTTCATCAGCCCGCACGCCCTAGCCTCTCCAGACTACATCCTCCTCGGGGACCTGAACTTCCACCTGGAGAAAAACAACGACAACAACACCACCACCCTGCTCGACAACCTCGCCAACCTCGGACTCAAGCAACTGGTGAACACCCCCACCCATACCGCTGGCCACACGCTTGACCCCATCTTCTCCGCCAGCAACCACATATCCTTCAGCCACTCCTCTGAACTACACTGGACCGACCACAGATGCGTCCACTTCACCTTAAAACGGGAGACCCACCACCATCGCACACAACAAATCACCCGCAGACACTGGAGCAAAATCTCCACAGAGCAGCTCCAACACTGAACCAAAACCCACCAGCCATCACCACTGACGCCAACAACGCAGCCCTCAGCCTCACACAGTGGATCACCAACTGTGCCGAAAACCTCGCTCCACTTAAAAGCCACCCAAGCGGGACCAGCATCAGGAAACCCCAGTGGTTCACGTACGCCCTCAAAGAATCCAAGAAATCCTGCCGTACCCTCGAAAAAACCTGGCGCAGAGAACGCACCACAGAAAACATGTCAGCCCTCAAGATCGCCACTGGTGAACACCACCAGCTGATCCGCTCCACCAAAAGGACATCATTCAAAGAGCGACTAGACAACAACACCCACAACAGCAAAGAACTCTTCAACATTGTCAAAGAGCTCTCCAACCCCAGCACCAGCTCCAACGTCATCACGCCCTCACAAGAACTCTGCAACTCCCTCGCTACGTTCTTCCACTGAAAGATCGCAGACCTACACTTCAGCTTCGGACCCCAGACCCCGCCGCCCACCACCGAACCAGCAGCCCCCACCACTACACTCAACGCCTGGACCCCCATCAGCTCTGAGGAGACCAGAATCACCATGAACACCATTCACTCCGGCTCCCCCTTGGACCCGTGCCCCCATCACATCTTCAACAAAGCCGACTCCATCATCGCCCCCTGTAGGAAGTTTGCTCTGTATGCACTATTTCAAAGTAAGGAATAGTATGCACAGAGTCCAAGGGTTCCCCTTAGAGGTAAGATAGTGGCAAAAAGAGATAATACTAATGCTCTATTTTGTGGTAGTGTGGTCGAGCAGTAGGCTTATCAAAGGAGTAGTGTTAAGCATTTGTTGTACATACACACAGGCAATAAATGAGGAACACACACTCAGAGACAAATCCAGCCAATAGGTTTTGTTATAGAAAAATATCTTTTCTTAGTTTATTTTAAGAACCACAGGTTCAAATTCTACATGTAATATCTCATTTGAAAGGTATTGCAGGTAAGTACTTTAGGAACTTTGAATCATTACATTAGCATGTATGCTTTTTACATAAAACACAATAAGCTGTTTTAAAAGTGGACACAGTGCAATTTTCACAGTTCCTGGGGGAGGTAAAGTATTGTTAGGTTTCACAGGTAAGTAAGTCACTTACAGGTTTCAGTTTTTGGTCCAAGGTAGCCCACCGTTGGGGGTTGAGAGCAACCCCAAAGTTACCACACCAGGGCCGGTCAGGTGCAGAGGTCAAAGAGGTGCCCAAAACACATAGGCTTCAATGGAGAGAAGGGGGTGCCCCGGTTCCGGTCTGCCAGCAGGTAAGTACCCGCGTCTTCGGAGGGCAGACCAGGGGGGTTTTGTAGGGCACCGGGGGGGACACAAGTCAGCACAAAAAGTACACCCTCAGCAGTGCGGGGGCGGCCGGGTGCAGTGTGCAAACACGCGTCGGGTTTCTAATGGTTTTCAATGAGAGATCAAGGGATCTCTTCAGCGTTGCAGGCAGGCAAGGGGGGGGGGCTCCTCGGGGTAGCCACCACCTGGACAAGGGAGAGGGCCTCCTGGGGGTCACTCCTGCACAGGAGTTCCGTTCCTTTAGGTGCTGGGGGCTGCGGGTGCAGGGTCTTTTCCAGCCGTCGGTAAATGGAGTTCAGGCAGTCGCGGTCAGGGGGGAGCCTCAGGATTCCCTCTGCAGGCATCGCTGTGGGGGCTCAGGGGGGACAACTTTGGTTACTCACGGTCTCGGAGTCGCCGGAGGGTCCTCCCTGAGGTGTTAGTTCTCCACCAGTCGAGTCGGGGTCGCCGGGTGCAGTGTTGCAAGTCTCACGCTTCTTGCGGGGAGTTGCAGGGGTCTTTAAATCTGCTCCTTGAAACAAAGTTGCAGTTCTTTTGGAGCAGTGCCGCTGTCCTCAGGAGTTTCTTGTCTTTCTTGAAGCAGGGCAGTCCTCAGAGGATTCAGAGGTCGCTGGTCCCTTGGAAAGAGTCGCTGGAGCAGGTTTATTTGGAAGGCAGGAGACAGACCGGTAAGTCTGGGGCCAAAGCAGTTGGTGTCTTCTGTTCTTCCTCTGCAGGGGTTTGTCAGCTCAGCAGTCTTCTTCTTCTTGTAGTTTCAGGAATCTAAATTCTTAGGTTCAGGGAAGCCCTTAAATACTAAATTTAAGGGCGTATTTAGGTCTGGGGGGTTAGTAGCCAATGGCTACTAGCCCTGAGGGTGGGTACACCCTCTTTGTGCCTCCTCCCAAGGGGAGGGGTTTACATCCCTAATCCTATTGGGGAATCCTCCATCTGCAAGATGGAGGATTTCTAAAAGTTAGAGTCACTTCAGCTCAGGACACCTTAGGGGCTGTCCTGACTGGCCAGTGACTCCTCCTTGTTATTCTCATTATTTTCTCCGGCCTTGCCGCCAAAAGTGGGGGCCGTGGCTGGAGGGGGCGGGCAACTCCACTAGCTGGAGTGTCGTGCGGTGCTGGCACAAAGGGGTGAGCCTTTGAGGCTCACCGCCAGGTGTGACAGCTCCTGCCTGGGGGAGGTGTTAGCATCTCCACCCAGTGCAGGCTTTGTTACTGGCCTCAGAGTGACAAAGGCACTCTCCCCATGGGGCCAGCAACATGTCTCGGTTGTGGCAGGCTGCTGGAACCAGTCAGCCTACACAGATAGTCGGTTAAGGTTTCAGGGGGCACCTCTAAGGTGCCCTCTGGGGTGTATTTTACAATAAAATGTACACTGGCATCAGTGTGCATTTATTGTGCTGAGAAGTTTGATACCAAACTTCCCAGTTTTCAGTGTAGCCATTATGGTGCTGTGGAGTTTGTGAAAAACAGACTCCCAGACCATATACTCTTATGGCTACCCTGCACTTACAATGTCTAAGGTATTGCTTAGACACTGTAGGGGCACAGTGCTCATGCACTGGTGCCGTCACCTATGGTATAGTGCACCCTGCCTTAGGGCTGTAAGGCCTGCTAGAAGGGTGACTTATCTATACCTGCATAGGCAGTGAGAGGCTGGCATGGCACCCTAAGGGGAGTGCCATGTCGACTTACTCGTTTTGTTCTCACCAGCACACACAAGCTGGCAAGCAGTGTGTCTGTGCTGAGTGAGGGGTCTCCAGGGTGGCATAAGACATGCTGCAGCCCTTAGAGACCTTCCTTGGCATCAGGGCCCTTGGTACCTGGGGTACCATTTACAAGGGACTTATCTGGATGCCAGGGTGTGCCAATTGTGGATACAAAAGTACAGGTTAGGGAAAGAACACTGGTGCTGGGGCCTGGTTAGCAGGCCTCAGCACACTTTCAATTCAAAACATAGCATCAGCAAAGGCAAAAAGCCAGGGGGTAACCATGCCAAGGAGGCATTTCCTTACACCCCCTATCTCCGGAGCATCATCAATAGCTCATTCTCATCTGCCACCTTCCCCGAGAGCTGGAAACACGCGGAAGTCAACGCCCTCCTGAAAAAACCCACGGCTGACCCCAATGACCTGAAGAACTTCTGCCCCATCTCCCTTCTCCCCTTCCCGGCCATGGTCATCGAGAAGACCGTCAACAAGCAGCTGACCAATTTTCTTGAAGCTAACAACTCGCTCGACCCTTCCCAATCAGGATTTCGGGCCAACCACAGCACAGAAACCGCCCTCATCGCAGTCACCGATGACATCAGAACTCTGATGGACAACGGAGAAACAACCGCCCTCATCCTCCTGGACCTCTCGGCTGCCTTCGACACCGTGTGCCATCGCACCCTAATAACCCGCCTCCACTCCACTGGAATCCTAGGACAGGCCCTTGACTGGATCATCTCGTTCCTCTCCGACAGAACCCAAAGAGTCTACCTCCCGCCCTTCCGCTCAGAACCCACCGAGATCATCTGCGGCGTACCCCAAGGTTCCTCGCTCAGCCCAACCCTCTTCAATATCTACATGAGCCCCCTCGCCGACATCGCATGCAAACACAACATCAACATCATCTCCTACGCCGATGACACCCAGCTGATACTCTCCCTCACCAAAGACCCAACCACCGCCAAAATCAACCTACAAGAAGGAATGAAAGACATCCCGGAATGGATGAAGCTCAGCCGCCTAAAGCTGAACTCAGACAAGACGGAGGTCCTCATCCTCAGACAATCCCCTTCTGCCTGGGGCGACTCCTGGTGGCCCACGGCTCTGGGCACCGCACCAACCCCCTCAGACCACGCACGCAACCTCGGATTCATCCTGGAACCCCTCCTCACTATGACCAAGCAAGTCAACGCCGTCTCGTCATCATGCTTCAACACCCTACGCATGCTCCGAAAAATCTTCAGATGGATCCCCGCCGAAACCAGAAAGACAGTTACCCATGCCCTCGTCACAAACCGTCTGGACTACGGAAACACCCTATACGCAGGGACCACCGCAAAGCTACAGTAACGTCTCCAACGCATACAGAACGCCTCCGCACACCTCATCCTCGACATCCCTCGCCACAGCCACATATCCACCCACCTGAAACACCTGCACTGGCTCCCCGTCAACAAGAGGATCACTTTCAGGCTCCTCACCCACGCACATAAAACTCTCCACAACATGGGCCCGAATACCTCAACAGCCGCCTCTCGTTCTACACACCCACCCGTCAGCTTCGCTCAGCCAGCCTCGCCCTCGCCACCATCCCACGTATCCGCAGAACCACCGCAGGAGGAAAATTCTTCTCCTACCTGGCAGCTAAAGCATGGAACTCCCTCCCCGCACACCTAAGAACTACCCAGGACCATCTCGCCTTCAGGAAGCGCCTCAAGACATGGCTTTTCGAGCAGCAGTAACCCACCCACCCCCTCCCCAGCGCCTTGAGACCCTCTCGGGTGAGTAGCGCGCTCTATAAATGCATTGATTGATTGATTGATTGAAATAATACAGTACAGCAGTTCCCATTGCCTGATGAGGATGGAATAAACGATGAATGGTCGGATGATTATTCAGATAGTGAGGAGTGCAGGCTTGTAGCGTCCCTAGAGTTAGATCAGAGGGGTCCCTATGTAGAAGGAAAAGTGATGGGTCACAAGGTTTCGTTTCTAGTTGATACAGGAGCTACACGCTCTACAGTCAGAAGTGCAGAGGTTCCGAAATTACCACTTTCGGGGCGTACCATAATAGTGGTAGAATTAGCAAATCAGTTTCTGACAAATCCGATTACAGACCCGGTCCAAGTTGAGATTGGCAACTTCCAAGGATTGCACAAATTTGTAGTCTGTGATTCTAATCCTGTATCCCTACTGGGAAGAGACTTGCTGTGCAAAACGAGGTATTCAATTGCCTGTTCCAACGAAGGAATTGAGGTGCAGACAAACAGTGATGCTGAAGGGGACGATGGACAATTTTCAGAGTTAGAGATGGAGATTCCGAATGAGGAATACCCTTTAATAACATTATTCCCAATGCTTACAGTAACAGACTTGCCACCTTAATTGCAGGGGACAGTGACAGAGAAAGTGTGGGACCTGACAGGAAATGAAGTGGGACTAATAAAAGGAGTAGAACCGGTCAAAGTACAAGCAAAGCCGAATGCAGTGTTTCCCCAGGTATCGCAGTGCCACATGGCACAAGATGTCCTCATTCAAGTAGCGCAAATAATTGCAAACTTTGTGAAGCAAGGGGTTCTGAAAGAAGTGCTGAGTATCCCGTGTAATTCACCAATAATGGGTCTGAAAAAGCATTGTGGGAAGGTCCAGATTGTGCAAGATTTGAGGAAAATAAACGAGATTGTGGTACGGTGCTGCCCCATAGTGCCAAATCCAGCAGTGATCATGTTTCAGGTTCCATGTGATGCAGAATGGTTCACAGTTGTGGACTTGTCCCAAGCATTCTTTTCCGTACCTCTTCATGAGGATAGCCAATTTCTCTTCAGTTTCAAATTCCTGGATAAGGTGTACAGTTGGTGCAGAATTCCTCAAGGGTTTTCTGAGTCACCTTCCATCTTCAATCAGATATTGAAGAAGGATTTGGAGTCGTTAGAACTGCCTTTCAGTTCAACTCTAGTGCAGTATATTGATGATTTATTAATTGCGTCCAGAACAAAAGACGACTGCAGGTATAACACATTTGCCTTACTGAACCATTTGGGAAAGAACAGACATAAAGGGGGTCATTCCAACCCTGGCGGTCGGTGTTAAAGCGGCGGCCAACCCGCCAACAGGCTGGCGGTCCAAAAAATGGAATTCTGACCCTGGCGGGAACCGCCAACACAACCCACCAACTTAACACTCCGACCGCCACGGCGGGACAGACAAACAGCGCGGCGGTCACCGCCAACAGGCAGGCGGCAGACAATGTACCGCCCACCCTATCACAACTCACCAATCCGCCACATTTTCCGGGGCGGGAGACCCGCCGATAAAAACACGGCGGAAACAGACTACGAACGAGAAAACGCTCACCTCTATGCACTCCACGAGGACAGAGAACAGCATGGAACCCGAATTAAACATCCTACCAGCTATTGTCTACCTGCTCATCTACCACGAGTACGAACTCCGGCGCAGAAGACAACGGTGAGTACTGCACCTACGACACAGGGGAGGGGGGAGGAGGAAAGGTTACGGGCACACACATATGCGACCCCCCCCCCAAACTATCTACACACCAATGCAGAGCACCAAGTCACAGTGACACCACCCAAACCCACCGGAATGATGCAAAGACACTATTAAAGTGAGAAACAAAATTTATCTATAAAATAGGTACGTTGACGTCATGGTAAAATAGCAAAAAGAAATATAACAAAATCAAGTAAGAACATTGCGAAACCGATAAATATAGGCAACAAGTCCTGCACAGTCACTTAAATTTCCACTGTCCGTGGGCCAAAGTGTATCAGCACACGGGCAAAGCCCACACAGGAGACCTGAGTCCGTTGGAGAGAACACTGCTGGGGCATCAGATGACAAAACTACAGGCACCTCAGGGGGAAGGGAAAGGGGGTCACCTCAGCCACATGAGTCCACGACGCCAGATCCACGAAGGGTCCACAATGCCCACTGTTCCATCCTGGGGAGTGCAAAGCCACAGTCTCTCAAGTCTCTACAGTGGGTGGGCTGCCCACTGTGCCATCCTGGGGAGTGCAAAGCCACAGTCTCTCAAGTCTCTACAGTGGGTGGGCTGCCCACTGTGCCATCCTGGGGAGTGCAAAGCCACAGTCTCTCAAGTCTCTACAGTGGGTGGGCTGCCCACTGTGCCATCCTGGGGAGTGCAGACACATAGGCCATCAGGTGGATGACAGACTCCACAGGTATTGGAGAAGGCATCGTGCCCAGAGTGCAGCGTGAACACTAGCTCGACACAGAACCGGCACTGTCAATGGGCCAGCGGTGCTTGAGACGGCAGGGCCCAGCGGAGCGGTGCTTGAGACGGCGGGGCCCAGCGGAGCGGTGCTTTAGACGGCAGGGCCCAGCGGAGCGGTGCTTGAGACGGCAGGGCCCAGCGGAGCGGTGCTTGAGACGGCAGGGCCCAGAGGAGCGGTGCTTGACAGGAAGGGCCCAGCGGAGCGGTGCTTGAGATGGCAGGGCCCAGCGGAGCGGTGCTTGACAGGAAGGGCCCAGCGGAGCGGTGCTTGACAGGAAGGGCCCAGCGGAGCGGTGCTTGAGACGGCAGGGCCCAGCGGAGCGGTGCTTGAGACGGCAGGGCCCAGCGGAGCGGTGCTTGACAGGAAGGGCCCAGCGGAGCAGTGCTTGACAGGAAGGGCCCAGCGGAGCGGTGCTTGAGACGGCAGGGCCCAGCGGAGCGGTGCTTGACAGGAAGGGCCCAGCGGAGCGGTGCTTGACAGGAAGGGCCCAGCGGAGCGGTGCTTGAGACGGCAGGGCCCAGCGGAGCGGTGCTTGACAGGAAGGGCCCAGCGGAGCGGTGCTTGAGACGGCAGGGCCCAGCGGAGCGGTGCTTGAGACGGCAGGGCCCAGCGGAGCGGTGCTTGAGATGGCAGGGCCCAGCGGAGTGGTGCTTGAGATGGCAGGGCCCAGCGGAGCGGTGCTTGAGACGGCAGGGCACAGCGGAGCGGTGCTTGACAGGAAGGGCCCAGCGGAGCGGTGCTTGAGACGGCGGGCCATGTTCAGCGGTGCCTGTCTTGGCGGGGCCCTGTTCAGCGGTGCCTATCTTCACGGCGGGGCCCTGTTCAGCGGTGCCTATCTTCACGGCGGGGCCCTCTTCAGCGGTGCCCTTCTGCACGGCGGGGCCCTGTTCAGCGGTGCCTGTCTTGGCGGGGCCCTGTTCAGCAGTGCTCCTCACGGCGGGGCCCTGTTCAGCGGTGCCTGTCTTGGCGGGGCCCTCTTCAGCGGTGCTCCTCACGGCGGGGCCCTATTCAGCGGTGCCTGTCTTGGCGGGGCCCTGTTCAGCGGTGCTCCTCACGGCGGGCCCTGTTCAGCGGAGCCTATCTTCACGGCGGGGCCCTCTTCAGTGGTGCCCTTCTGCACGGCAGGGCCCTGTTCAGCGGTGCCTGTCTTGGCGGGGCCCTGTTCAGCGGTGCTCCTCACGGCGGGCCCTGTTCAGCGGTGCCTATCTTCACGGCGGGGCCCTCTTCAGCGGTGCCCTTCTGCACGGCGGGGCCCTGTTCAGCGGTGCTTGTCGTGTCTTTCAAGGGAGCCTGACCTGGCCAGGACTCCCTGCTTAGTCGCCCTCCGACCGTCCAGTTGCTGGACCCTTCTGTGACGGAGTCCTGGGCCTGTGGGTGTCCTCCGTCACACCCAGGATGGGGCTTGTGGGGCCCTCCTGGTCCGCGCCCCTGCTGGCTGACTTCTCCGCCCTGCTGCCCTTGCCCTCCTTAGATGAGGCTCTCTGGCCCTTGCCTCCCCTGGATCTTGTGGCAGGTGACGGCCCAGGACTCTGCTCCTTGGGGGCAGCCGTGTCAGCCTTCTCGCAGCGGCCCTTGACTTTACGGGTCCTCTTACCAGGGTGGGGCTGGCTGTCCCCTTGCTGCTGGCCGAAGTGTCAGTGCTGGGAAAGGGTGGACTCCAAAACCCATGCACAATGTTGAGAGTTGAAGCAGGGCTGGTGGTGGCTGGGGTGCTCTTGGGACTCTTCCCAGATGGAGGGGGTGGGTCAGGTGGGGCAAAGAGGTTAACTGTGGAGAGGTAAAGTATTTTAGGACCAAGGTAAAGGGTAGATTTAGTGGTTATGGGAGTGGAGGAAGAGGATGTGGTTGTAGGAGAGTCAGGTGTGCTGTCTGTGGGTGCAGGTTCTTGTGACGTAGGCTGTGGTGAGGTGGTTGGCTGTTCGGTGGGTGGCTGCCTGCGTTTGTGTGTCTTGGAAGAGGGGGTGACAGACACAGTGGGAGAGGACACAGGGGACGTGTAAATGGCAGTGGGGGTGGTGACTGCATGTGTGCGGACTGTACTGGAGGGTGTGCTGGTGGTGGAAGTACTGGCTGATGGTGGTGTGCATGCAGGTGTGAGTGGAGACGTCACAGGGAGGGAGGAGGGAGACGAAGAGGAGGGGGACACAGAGGTGGTAGTGAATGTTGCCATGTCTGCATCTGGGTGTTGCTTGGGTGAATGCTTGTGGGATCTGTGGTGCTTATGTCTGGATGAGCTGCCCTTGGGTGTTGAGGTGTGTGCAGGCTGGTCAGATGGTGTGGATGGGATAGGCTGAGGAACAGGAGACAGAGACAGGGTGGAGGCAGTTAGTAGAGGGAGGCTGGAAACGGGGACAATGGCTGCCGTCAGTGCTGAGGCCAGAGCAGTGAACGATCGTTGATGGGCAGCCTGACCCGAATGAATGCCCTCCAGGTATGCATTGCTCCGATGCACCTCCCTCTCTACCCCCTGGATGGCATTCAAAAGGGTAGACTGCCCAACAATGATGGTCTGAAGGAGGTCAATGACCTCCTCACTGAGGGCAGCAGGGGTAACAGGGGCAGGGCCTGAGGTGCCTGGGGCGAAGGAGATGCCCGCCTTCTTGGGCGAGCGGGCACGGAGCGAAGGCTGAGGGGCTGCTGGGAGGGCGGAGCTGGTGCGCTGGGTGGCGGCTGTACCTGTCGAGGTGGGGGGCCCGGATTTTGCCGCCACCGCTAGGGAGCTCCCATCCGAGGACGTGTCGGTGTCGCTGGTGTCACCACGGGTCCCCGTTGTGGTGCTCCCCTCGCCCTCCGTATCACTGGTGACCTCGGTGTCTGTACCATGGCCCACCGGGGCCTTGTGAGTTGCAGCTCCCTCGTGCTCCGATGCCAATTCTCCTCCGCCTGATGATGCTAATGCACACATGCACAAGAAGATAAAGAAAAAGGGTGGGGGGAGACATAAAGACAGGTAGACTGCATGCATTTTCAACACCGTTGGCGGAGAGGACAGATACAGTAGCCTCATGCACTACGCTGCGCAATCAGGGTACACTACTCAGTACTTGTGACTAGGCCAACAGGTCAATGGACAACAAATGCGCACATGGGTAATGCTGGACCATCGATTGCTGTACTTGGCACCCTACAGAGGTTGGGGGCGGGGGCACAGGGCCATGCCTAAAGGAGGGGACTACACTACAGAAAGCGCCCTGGCCTAATGTCACCCACAGCCCTCCTCCCCCACCCAGACGCCTCCACTGCGTGTAAAGATAGCTGAATGTACTGGTACTCACCCCCTTGTGTCTGCTGTGATGTCCTCACGCGCCCATCCAAATCGGGGTAGGCCACCGCCAGGATCCGGGACATCAGGGGGGTCAATTGTCTGCTGGTACCCCTCACACGTTGGGAGGCCATCCCCAGCAGAGACTCGGCGGTCTTCCTGGTCCCGCGGCGGATGTCCTCCCACCTCTTTCGTCAGTGGGTGCCCCGTCTGTTGTGGACCCCCAGGTCCCGGACGTCCTTGGCGATGGCACGCCAAATGTCGACTTTCTGATGGGCGCTGACCTATTTGACATGTACAGGGTGGAAAAGTAAATATCATTAATTCTCTGCATGTTAGATTTGATTGCCCCCCCCCAACCTTGCCATGTGGCACATGCTCTCATCTGTCGTGCCTTGCACTCCTCATTCTCTCCCCGCCCCACCATCTTACATCCACCATCCAAAACCCAGGCCTAGCCCATTCAACGTGCACACAGTGTACTTACCTGTTGGTCTGGAGGACCGTAGAGTAGCGCATACTGGGGCAGGACCCCATCCACAAGTTTCTCCAACTCTTCTGAAGTGAAGGCAGGGGCCCTTTCCCCAGTCGCAGCAGCCATTGTCTCTTCCAGACCGAGTTCACAGCAGCACTTGCAGTATAGGTCCTCTCCTGTGGATGATCAGGTCTTGAGTGATTAATCAGATAGAAAATGGCGGTCACGCCCGCGGCGGTGCGTACCGCGGCGGTGCGTACCGCGACGGTGCGTACCGCGACCACCGGCGCACCTCGTCATTGGCTCCTGAAACACATAGGGTTCAATGTTAACCTATGCGGCTTGGCGCCGCGGTCTTCGACCGCCTCCCGCCACGGTGTGCCACGCCAGCGCATTGACCTCACATCCCACTGTCACACTTCCCAGGTCAGGCAGCCGCCATTTCAAGGGCCCACATGGCTTAATTTCTACTGCGTCACACAGGCCTAGGCCTTGCATTGCCACTCATAGAAGCCATTCAATGCATAGCGATTCGTGTACTGTGCAAGCTGTAGTTACGTACCTGTGGGTTGCTTGACTCTGTACTCCATGTTGTCCTTCCTAGGCACTGTCCGCTGGGACTTGCGAGGAGAAGGAGGAATCCTCCCGTGTACCGACCGCTGGTGGACCTGTCGACAATGGAGGAACGTCATATAATACTGCGATACCGACTTGACAGAGCCACTATACATGAACTGTGTGCCCAGCTGGAGCCAGCACTGATGTCCCCCATCCCCCAACCCACAGGAATTCCCCCTCTGGTGCAGGTTCTGTCAGTCCTCCATTTTTGGGCAAGTGGGTCTTTTCAGACAACAGTGGCCATGTCATCAGGGATGTCTCAGCCTACGTTTTCAAAGATTTTGTCCAGAGTGTTGTCTGCCCTGACGAAATACATGCGGAGCTACGTTGTTTTCCCTGAGGAGGGGGATTTGGCCACTGTGAAGGGTGATTTCTATGCCCTTGGACATATCCCCAACATCATTGGTGCCATTGATGGGACCCATGTGGCCTTAGTACCCCCAAAAGACGATGAGCAGGTGTACAGAAACAGAAAAAATTACCATTCTATGAATGTGCAGGTGGTCTGTTTGGCTGACCAGTACATCTCCCATGTAAATGCCAAGTTCCCTGGGTCAGTGCATGATGCGTATGGTATGCGAAATAGCAGCATCCCCTATGTGATGGCACAGCTACAGAGACACCGTGTGTGGCTAATTGGTGACTCTGGTTACCCCAACCTGCCTTGGCTATTGACCCCAGTGAGGAATCCCCAGACCAGGGCAGAGGAACGGTACAATGAGGCCCATGGACGATCTAGGAGGATCATAGAAAGGACCTTCGGCCTCCTGAAGGCCAGGTTTAGGTGCCTGCATATGACAGGTGGATCCCTAATGTACTCACCAAAGAAGGTGTGCCAGATCATCGTGGCCTGCTGTATGCTTCACAATCTGGCTTTGCGACGCCAGGTGCCTTTCATGCAGGAGGATGGTCCAGATGGTGGTGTTGTAGCAGCTGTGGAGCCTGTGGAGAGTGAAGAGGAGGAAGACGACGGGGACGACACGGACAACAGGGACACAGTTATACAACAGTATTTTCAGTAGCACACAGGTAAGAATCACCCACGCCATTTTACATTTACTTCAGGCCTCCTGCATCTCTACTTTCTGTGTTTCCCCCCAGTTCCTTTAAACTGAATTGTGACTTTGCCTTCCCTTTTCAGAGCTGTTTGACCAACTGCGTGACTTCTGCTTTGTTTGCCCATCGACTAAAGCTCATTGACATTGGTATGTTGTCATAACAATGTAACAGAACATTAATGAACCGTTATGTGTAATACATTTGTTAAGAATACAAGCAGACTCCTGATTTTTGAAGTGCAAATAGTGATTTATTTTTAGTGCTACATATAGGTCCATGATAGTAAAACGGTGATGGGTGGGGGTGGAGGAATGTCCATGGCAGAGTCCAGTTCTCAGTTTCACAGGTGCATTGTCCATATGCCTGTGGAAGGATGGAGCAGGGGCTGTTTAAGGTTGGACAGGGTGACAATGTGGGACAGTGGGATGACATCAGGGGGTATTGTTTGCTGGCGGGGGTCTTGGCATCCTACTCGGTCTTCTTGTGAGATCTCAGGTTCCGCTTGCGGGGTGGTTGATCTTCAGCAGGAGGTGGGGTTCTGGTGGCCAGTCGTTGTGTGGGGGCCTCCTGTCCACTAGCGCCGGCGGAGGTGGTAGGCTGTTCGTGGTCCGGGCTAGTGACAGGGGCCCTTTGGGGTGCCACATGGTCCCGCAATGAGGTGACTATCTGGTTGAGGGCCAGGACGATGTTCCCCATTGCGGTACCTATGATCCGGAGTTCGTCTCTGAACCCCATGTACTGTTCCTCCTGCTGTGCCTGGATCTCCTGGAACCGTCGCCATCGTCTCCTGGGAGTGGTGGTATGCTCCCATGATGGTGGTGAGGGCCTCTTGGAGAGTGGGTTCCCTGGGCCGGTCCCCCCCCTCTCGCACTGCAGCCCTCCCAGTTGCCCTGTTTCCCCGGGCCTCTGTCCCCTGGACGGTGTGCCCACTACCACTGCCCCCAGGTCCCTGTTGATGTTGGGGTGGTGGGTCAGCCTGGGTGCCCTGTAGTGGTGGACACACCACTGATTGACGCGTCCTGGAGACAGAGGCATGGGCCCGCTGGGTGGGAGCTGTGCTGGTATTCCCAGAGGGGGTTGGGTCTGCTGTGGCCTGTGTCTGTATGTGGGGAACCAACTGTCCAGAGGTCCCCGATGGTCCGGGCTGGTCATCAGGTTCTAGGTCGACAGAGCTGCTGTCATCACTGGGGGCCTGTTCTGGGGGCAGGATGGACAAATCTGGACCCTCCGTGGCGGTGTCTTGGCGTTCGGGCCCTGCAGGGGTAAAATAGTTTGGTTATTGCTTCTGTGTGTGCCATGGCGTGCGATTTGTGGGTGCCCTTGTCCCCCAGTGCTGGCATTCCCTTGTGGGAGGAGTTGTGAGGGTGGTTTGTGGGGGGGGATGGGTATGTGCAGTGGTCATGCATAGGTGATGGGTGTCCATGGTTTGTGTTGGCATTCAGGGTTTGGTTTTGGGTTGGGTGGGTTGTGCTGGTGAGACATTGGCAAGGAGGATGTGTGCTGGGGGGTTGGGGGTGAGGGTGGGGGGTGTGGGTTGGCATGCTGGTGGTTGGGGGGGGAGTAGTTGAGATTAGACTTACCAGAGTCCATTCCTCCGCCTACTCCAGCGAGGCCCGCAGGATGCAGGATGTTCAAGACCTCTTGCTCCCATGCTGTGAATTCGGGTGGAGTGAGTGGTGGTCCGCCGCCTCTCTTCTGCACAGCGATGTTGTGTCTTGAGACCATCGACCGTACCTTCCCCCGTAGGTCGTTCCAGCGCTTTCGGATGTCTTCCCGGTTTCTGAGATGCTGTCCCACAGCGTTGACCCTGTTGACGATCCTTTGCCATAGCTCCGCCTTCCTGGCTATTGTGGTGTGTTGCACCTGTGTGCCGAAGAGCTGGGGCTCTACCCTTATTATTTCCTCCACCATGACCCTGTGTTCTTGGTCCGAAAACCTGGGGTGTCTTTGGGGTGCCATGGGGTGGTGTGGATGAGGTGTGGGGTGGTGTTTGTGGTGATGTGAGTGGTGGTGTGTGGTGATGTGTGTGTAGATGTGGTGTGGTTGATGATGTTGGGTTCCTGTGTGTGTTGTGGTTTGCGTTCCCTGTGCTCTCTATCTGTGTATTGCGCCTTCTCTCAGAATTTCGATATGTGGGGGTTTGTGGGTGATGTGGGTGTGTGTTTTATATTGTAATGGGTGTGTGGGAGTGGTGTGTGTATGTGTCTCAGGTGTGTGTATTTTGAATTGTCCAATGTGGCTGTGTTTTGTAAAGGTGTGTGTATTTTGAGCGCGGCGGTGTGTACCGCCAATGGAATACCGCGGTTGAAAGACCGCCGCGTGGATTCGTGGGTCGTAATGGCATGGGCGTGTTTGTGTTGGCGTGGCGGTGGAGGTTTGGTCATCTCCAGTTTTTCGTTGCCCGCTGATGAGGCAGCCTTCCGTGGATGTCAGGTTTTCGGCGGTTTGGCAGTTGGAGGTCAGAATGACCGTGGCGGTTTACCGCGGCCGCGGCGGTATGATGGCGGTCTTCTGACCGGCGGTAAGGGCCTTTTACCGCCGAGGTCAGAATGACCCCCAACGTGTCCCCAAAGAAGCTGCAATACTGTCAGAGAGAAGTGAAGTATTTAGGTCACCTGATTGAGAAAGGGTCCAGAAAAATATCCAACTAGAGAGTGACAACCATATTGCAGAAGAATCCCCCGACAACCAAAAGAGATGTCAGAATGTTTTTGGGAATGGTGGGCTACTGTCGTCAGTGGATACCCAACTTTTGGATTATCTCTAAACCGTTGGTGAAACTAACAGGCAAGGAAATTCAGGATGACCCGGGTAACATAATCATGTCCGAAAAAGCGATGAAGGCATTCATGGAATTGAGAGAATGTATGTGCAGGGCACCAGCTTTAGGTATGCCTGATTACACAAAGCCTTTTCTACTGTTTTGCCATGAACGTGATGCATGTTCTTTGTCTGTTTTAACACAGGTCCATGGAGGTGCAAACCACCTAGTAGCATATTTTTCAGCTACTTTGGACCCAGTCGCAGTAGCCTTACCAGGTTGTTTGTGTGCAGTTGCAGCAGTTGGTCAAAGCCTCACACAGTGTGAAGGCATAGTGATGGGACATCCCTTAACAGTAATGGTTCCTCATTCAGTTGAAATTCTGTTAACCCGAACCAAGACGCAGCATATGACAAAAGCGAGGTTAACTAGATATGAGACTGTTATACTGGGGTCTCCGAATGTTTCCCTAAAGAGATGTACTGTATTGAACCCGGCAACTTTACTTCCTATTGATAATGCAGATATTAATGATGCTGAGGAAGTAGAACATGATTGTCTTGAGGTAACAGAACTATGCACCAAACCAAGACCTGACATCAAAGATATTCAGTTGGAAGAAAATGACTACATTATGTTTGTGGATGGTTCATGCTTGAGAGATTCAGAAGGAGTACTGAGAGCTGGTTATGCAGTGTGTACAATCACCAGTATTTTAGAAGCTTCCTGGCTTGAAAGAGTGTACTCTGCACAAGTGGCTGAATTAATTGCCCTTACTAAGGCATGCCACGCAGCTGAAAACCTGAAAGTCACTATCTATACTGACAGCAGATACGGATTCGGAATTGTACATGATTTTGGCCAATTATGGTCACAGAGGGGTTTCATTACCTCTTCTGGTTCACCAGTGAAAAATGGCGAAAAAATTAAGGAATTGTTGCATGCGATTCAGTTACCTCTTGAAATTGCCGTGGTGAAATGGAATGCTCATGTTAAGTCACAGGACTTTGTGTCAATGGGAAACAGCTATGCAGATCAAGTCGCAAGGTTTTGCGCATTGAATTGTATATCGTTCAGAGATCAGTGGGAATTGTTACCTGAAACTGAGAATGAAACATGTTTGAATTTTGAATTAAGGGTGGTTGACACATTAGATGAGCTAAAATCACTGCAGGGACATGCTAGCAAAGAAGAGAAATGCTCCTGGCAGAGAATGCACTGTGTACAAAGAGCTGATGACTTATGGGTCTCAGAGGAGGGGAAAATGGTTTTGCCAAACAGTCTTCTTTCACAGTTTGCGAGGTTCTATCATGGCCAAGCCCATATAGGGAGAGATGCAATGATCAGGTTGTTCAAAATCGATTGGTTAAATCCAAAATTAAGACAAGCTGCAGAGGTTATCTGTCACAGGTGCATCATCTGTCAGCAGATGAATGCAGGAAAAGGGACGTTGGTAAATATGAGCCACGTTGGGAGAGCTGGTGGTCCATTTAGCAGGATGCAGATGGACTTCATTGAAATGCCTGTGTGTGGAGGACTGAGATATGTGTTGGTGATTGTGTGTATTTTCAGTCACTGGATTGAAGCTTATCCTACACGTAGGAATGACAGTCTCACAGTAGCAAAGCTGTTGCTTAGGGAGTTAATACCATGTTTCGGATTCCCGATCTCTTTAGAATCAGATAGGGGCAGACACTTCGACAATGAGGTGATTAAGCTCTTGTGTGCTGCATTGAACATTGAGCAGAAGCTGCATTGTAGCTATCGCCCTGAAGCATCAGGACTAGTGGAACAGATGAATGGTACCTTGAAGTAGAGAATGGCAAAAATGTGCGCAGCTACCAATTTGAAATGGCCAGATGCATTGCCCTTAGTACTGATGTCAATGAGAAACACACCTGACAGGAAAACAGGACTATCTCCTCGTGAGATTCTCATGGGTCGAGCTATGCGATTACCCGCAGTACCTGCAAATGCTCTTGTGATTATCACAGATGATATGGTGTTGGACTACTGCAAGGGTCTGGCTGACGTGGTCCGCTCTATTTCTAACCAGGTGGAGGCTACCACATTGCCACCGATCAGTGATCCAGCTCACAAACTGAAAGCCGGTGACTGGGTTGTTGTCAAGAAACACGTGAGGAAGTCATGTTTGGAGCCACGTTGGAAGGGGCCATATCAAGTAATACTGACAACTACCACTGCTGTGAAATGTGCAGGCCTTCCAAATTGGATGCATGCCAGTCACACAAAGAGGGTGACGTGTCCAACTGATGAGGAACTTGAAGTATCCAAAACAACAGCTGTAGAAAAGGAAGTCTCAGGGCCAGAGAGTATTCAAAGGGGAACTGAGACTGAAGGAGAGCCCACTGAGGACGGCTTAGTCACTCAAAGTGAGTTCCAGAGGGGTGACAGTGAGCCTATCTCAGCTGAGATAACAGGGGAACCGACGCAAAGAAAGGTTCTCCCAGAAGCAGACGGATACGGGTTTGAAGTTGAGCCCGTAACAGACCCTGAAGGCAAAGGAGAAGAAGCAGAGGGAGGTCAAAGTGCACCGATTCCTCCTGAGCCGCTTGCAGGTCCATCAAGAGAAAACACTATAGCACAAGAGGAGGGTGCTATTCAATGTTCTGAAAGGCCAAGCAGGAAGAAAACACATAAAGGAGATAACTGGCCGAAGCCACAAGCTGCAGGAAAGGAAGTGGTACCTTGCGATACAATAGAGGAAGAAGTTGACACAACCAGACAGGAGGATCTCAGTGAAGGGGAGTTGCAGAGTGAATGCAAACTGAAAAGAAAAAGAGTCACAAAAAGAAGGTATGCAGGTCCTGAATGGGCGTATGCCACATCTGCTGAATGGCAACAAGAATTCTTGGCGTTCTGTTTTTATTGAGAGGTACCAGGTCAATACTACGGCACCTGAATTCAACTTTAGAAAGAGACTGTGTTAAAATTATTGAAATTAGAATCGAAAGCTGAGAAGCTGAGAAAAGTGACTGATAAATTACCGGATGTGACATTGATAACCTGAATTGCCTCTGAAAACCGGTTATGACAAGCTGCTAAACCTGATTTGACAAAGGGGTCCTGGAGTGAGTGAAACGCTGTAAATACTCGCAGAGAGATAGAAACTTTGCACAAAAAAAAAGCTTTATATCGTCCTCAAGTTGATTGTTTGTATTATTCTGCTATCTGTTTCTTTACAGATCATGAGTTACACTAAAAGTAAGAGTAAAAAGGGTAAGATATGTGGTTGGTTAAGTGCTATTCTAGGTATTGTATGTGCAATAATAATTATAGGTGTGATTGTGGGAATGCCATGGATGGATAAGAAAGTGACTAATAATGCTTAAAAACCTGAGACTGCTACACTAACACCATGGGAGAAGTTTGAGCAGGATGCAAAATATTAGCATGATTGAACTAATTCAAAAGTGGAACTATCTACTAATGTCTTCTATTGCTTGTTGAATGAGTATGTTGACACAATGGATGCAAAGAATTGTTATGTGTGCACAAAGATTCCTTCGTCAGTGCAAGAAGGGGTTACTTACCATAGCTTGCCGCTAACTTACGGGATAAGCTGTAGCTTGCTGTTAACAAGATTCTATGATCAAGAGCATGTGCAATACTTCTATTCTAACTTAGATGTAGTGTTTTCCTTTGTGCCCATGATTGAGGGCCAGATGTAGGTAGCCGTTTGCATGGTGAAAAACTGCGAAAATCGCAGTTTGCGCCATGCAAACAGCCTAACGTGATGCTCATTCTACCGACTCGCAATTTGGGAATGCGACTCGCAAATAGGAAGGGGTGTTCCCTTCCTATTTGTGACTCGCATCGCAATTCAGAATTGCTTTGTGACCGCGAATGCGGTCGCAAAGCAACTCGCAGTTACCACCAGTGTCACACTGGTGGTAACTCATTTGCAAAAGGGAAGGGGTCCCCATGGGACCCCTTCCCCTTTGTGAATGTCGACAAAAATATTTTTTCAGAGCAGGCAGTGGTCCTATGGACCACTGCCTACACTGAAAAAACGAAACCAAATGGTTTCGGTATTTTTTTCATTTTGCAACTCATTTTCCTTTAAGGAAAACGGGCTGCAAAATGAAAAAAAAAACTGCTTTATTTAAAAAGCAGTCACAGACATGGAGGTCTGCTGACTTCAGCAGGCCACCATCCCTCTGAGTGCAGGGACTCGCTATGGGGTCGCAAAAAGCAACCCACCTCATTAATATTGATGGACAGACTCGCAATTTCCGAGTCGCAACCTCAGACCTACCTACATCTGGCCCTGAGTTTCTAAACAAATTAGCTAAAGAACACAGCATAAAATTAGTTAGGGGTTTCTTTGAGCCGACACTGACATTTGGGACAGCTTATGCGTATCGCAATAACCTAACCTGCTTACTAACACCTGTAGAGAAGAGCTTCTTAGATCACACTGATGATAGACGAAAGGCATTAAAGGAAAGGCTAGAAAAGGGATTGGAAAAATGCACGCTTGCAAATGATTATGCTTACACAAGGCAAGTTAGCTATATATGCATTACATGTAGGTAGGCTTTGTATATGTAGGCCGAAATCTGAACATGACACTTTATTTGTGCGAACGAGTGAATGCAGGCATGTGTTTTTGTTTCAGAGTAAACAGACATTCATGTTAAATGGACAGGATCCCTGGGATCTATTATATATGAGGACTTATTACTAATTACCGTCTTCCTAAAGGATGGTATGGGACATGCTATTTGAGAATAGTTTTCCCAAAGATTTACCAGATTTACCAGATTGATGACTTAAAGCAAATTCCTAAAATGTCTGAATTACAACACACTAGACAAAAGAGAGAGACAGCGGCTGCTGTCGTTGCTGACATATTTGGAGCCATAGGGGGTCATTCTGACCCCGGCGGTCATGGACCGCTGAGGCCAGGGTTGGCGGGAGCACCGCCAACAGGCTGGCGGTGCCCCGCAGGGCATTCTGACCGCGGCGGTTTGGCCGCGGTCAGAAGTGGAAAACCGGCGGTCTCCCGCCGGTTTTCCGCTGCCCAAATGAATCCTCCATGGCGGCGCAGCTCGCTGCGCCGCCATGGGGATTCTGACACCCCATACCGCCATTCTGTTCCTGGCGGTTCTCCCGCCAGGAACAGGATGGAGGTATGGGGTGTCGTGGGGCCCCTGGGGGCCCCTTGCAGTGCCCATGCCAATGGCATGGGCACTGCAGGGGCCCCCGTAAGAGGGCCCCACAAAGAATTTCAGTGTCTGCTCAGCAGACACTGAAATTCGCGATGGGTGCAACTGCACCCGTCGCACCTTCCCACTCCGCCGGCTCCATTCGGAGCCGGCGTCCTCGTGGGAAGGGTGTTTTCCACTGGGCTGGCAGGCGGCCTTTTGGCGGTCGCCCGCCAGCCCAGTGGAAAACCCAGAATCACCGCAGCGGTCTTATGACCGCGGAGCGGTGTTCTGGAGGGGGGAACTCTGGTGGGCGGTCTCCGCCGCCCGGCAGGGTTAGAATCACCCCCATAATTCCTTCAGCAGGGGTTATCTTAAACTCCATAAAGATTCAAAAGTTGTCTACTATTGTGGATAACATGGTGACAAACTTCACAGGGGCTATACTCCTGATGGATACTGAACTTGCTGCGGAAAGAGCTATGACTCTTCAAAACCAGCTTGCTTTACATAGGGGGTTATTCCAACTTTGGAGGAGGTGATAATCCGTCCAAAATATGACGGATTTACCACCAGCCGTATTATGAGTTCCATAGGATATAATGGACTCGTAATACGGCTGGTGGTATATCCGTCACTTTACCGTCACTTTTGGGACGGATTACCACTTCCTCCAAAGTTGGAATAACCCCCATAGTCTTTTAGCAAAGAGTGGCGGAATCTGTAAGATGCTTAATGAGCGCCATTGTTGTGCGTTCATAACAGATAACAGCAAAACGATTAGAGGTATGCTCACTAACCTAACAAGAGATAGTGCAGATTTGAAGGAGCTGAAGGAACCTGGTGTTTGGGAAAAAGTTGGGAAAGGAATTACCAGGGTAGGGAATTGGTTTAGTAATATTTAGAATGGGGTTCTTGCAAAAATATTGGGGGTCTACTGATTGTTCTGATTTGTTTATTGGGATTATGGTTATCATGTAAAGTTAATGAAAGAATTAAAAGAAATTTGACAAAACGAAACAAAAAAAATGAAGAAAATGAAAGTTAGAAAATGTTTAATGAAATTTGGGAAAGCTCACACAAAGGACAGGATGTTGAAATGCGCATTATGCGCAAAGTGAAAGGTTGAGAATGGGAAAGGTTTGTGTGATGACAAGTGTCATCAGAGGAGGGACTGAGAGAGCGTAGCTTATATAATCTATATTAACATGAAATGATTATGAACTAATGTGTAATAATGCCGCATAGAAAATTTATTAATATACTGTGCTAAAACGTGCGCTTGAAATGTGCCCACGGGGAGTGGCCGTCAACACATACGGGGACTAATGAAACTGACTAATAATTGTTAAAATGCTATATTATGATATGATTTTATAATAATAATAATATTAGGTATATGCTCAAATTTTGCTGATAAATCATTAGGCTTTAGTTAGCATGAGTCGAGGCCTAGCTGCCTGACTCTCATATTAAATGTGTTTTTCTAACATGCAGTGTGCTGACTTGCTGAAGGACATGAACTTTTGTTTTCTCCAAACTAGAAGCTGAATGTAACTGTAGTAGATCCGTTCTCATGAAATTCGAGTTGCTTGTAGAAACATTTTAGCTGAATGGAACATGGTAGACCACTTGTAGGTACAAGGTCGCCTGAACCGGTACAGACAATGGAGCCACTGACCGAAGATGTGCAAAGGACCACAAGACTATGAAATCATACCGGACATTCCACCTGCTACAGACATCAATCATAAGGACTAATAAAATACGTGAGAACTGTTATGGGGTGACAAATTTGATGAGCTAATGTAAAGACAATTGGTTAAAGATAGTGGGGTGCAACCCCTTGTCCAACTAAATTTTAGGGGAATGTACAACGAAAATGGGGTAAAAACCCTTGACACCAGGAAGTAAATTAGAACTAGAGAGACTTGAGAACAGGAGGGATAGGAAGGGAAGATGCTGATGCGATTTGCTATGACCCAGACACTTTGTCACTCTGCATAGCGACTTTGCTGTTTGGTTCTTAAGGCCATTCTTGCCCTATAAATTGCCCGTTTACACTTTACCTCCTTATGAGGGAAGTGCCTCCTTTTACCCGATTACTGAATTCCTGATGGCGAATCAACTGATGTCCTGAGGACGAAGACCGAACCTGAGTGCTGACCCAAATACGGAGGGTAACTATATGACAATTAAATTGTGATTGTCTGTTTGCTTTTCCTTTCAAGGTACCAACTGCTTCTGTTTGACAGAGACCATAGTTAGATGTTTTCCAAATTGGTGTTACTAAATTGTTTTGCATGAAGCCCAACATGCTAATGCTAATTCGAGGTTAGGAGAGGGGTTCACTAACTGACGCAAATAGACAAATGATTAAATGTATGCTTTGTTGAATAACATTATGATGATACTCTTTTAAAGATAACCTATGCTGACGCTGTGTAATATTCTAATGTTTGTGATTCTTGCTTTGATGAAATCTTATCAGAGTTGCCATATTGTGACCATGCTAATGTGTTTCTTGGTTTTGAGACTAATAAACTTGCTAGTAGAATTGTAATCAATAGGGAATACGCTTCATAAAATCATATTAAACTGGTGTGGTTATTCATGACTGAAAGGTCATGGTAGTCTTTTGAGTTTATTAAATGACTTTAAATAATTTGAATTGTCGTATTACTGTGAACTTTGATGACATTATTGACATATTGATTGACATTTTGATTAGCTATCTCGTCCTAAGGTGTCTTCAATCAGGGTCAAAAGATTCATTGGCCTAAAACGAGTCCCAAAGTGAGTAAATTGATCATAAAGGGGCGCGTTAACAGAACCATCAAACATCCTCCTCAACATTCGCTCCCTCCACAAACATGTGGTAAAACTCTGAGACCTACTGGACTCCACCAGCCTGGACATCGTCTTCCTCACTGAAACTTGGACAAACCCAGCATCTGCACTGGACATCGCCATCAACATTCCCAGTGACCACAAACTGCTCTGCAAAGACCAGCCTTCTCCCCCAGGGGGCGGCCTGGCCATCGTACACAAATTTTCCCTCCGCTTGACAACCAATGGAGAAGAACACTTCTCCCTCATAGAGCACCTCCACTTCCAGATGCACGCCACATCCAAGTCAACCTTCCATGGCACCCTCATCTAAAGCCCACCCAGCCCCCATCCAGCTTTCAGCGACTTCATCGTTGACATCATTTCTCCTCACGCTCTTGCCTCCTCATCCTACTTCCTCCTCGGCTACCTCAACTACCACATTGACAGCAGCGACAACACCAACACCGCTCCCCTGCTTGACAACCTTGCAACAATAGGACTAAAGCAACTGGTCACCTCTCTAACACACATTGCAGGACACACGCTCAATGCCATCTTTTCCACCAGCAACATCACTGTTGACAATACCTCCACACTTCACTTGACCGACCACCACTGCATCCATTTCATCATTACCTCACAGACCATCCACCTCCACACACTCCAAGCCCCAAGCAGAAAATGGAACCAGATCACAGAGGAACAGCTCTCCAAAACCCTCAGCATCTCTCCTCCGCCGCTCACCGGAGATGCTAACATCTCGATACGGAACTTCAACCAATGGATCTCTGAATGTGCCAATACCCTAGCACCTCTCCGTAAGACCTCAGCCAGGTGTACCTGCAGACGGCGTGAGAAGGTTTTGAGGCTTTGCAAAGCAGCCACCAAATATCATCACCTCATCAGAGTCACCAGGAAAGCCACCTTGCAGGCCCACATCAGTGCCACCACTCACAAAACCAAAGAGCTCTTCGCCATGGGCAAAGTGTTTGCCAAACCACAATCAGAAACAGAAAGCATCCCTCTATACAAGACCTCTGCGACAGGCTAGCCAACTTCTTCCACCAGAGAATGAAAGACATACATGACAGCTTCAGATCCCAAGACCCTCCGAGCCCTCCAACAGCCCCCCAGGTCCATCCCATCAAAGCACCACAGTTGCTACACCGCTGGCCACAGACAAGACCTGCACCATCATGAGCAGCATCCACTCCAGAGCCCCTAAGAACCCCTGTCCTCACCACATTTTCAACAAGGTCAACACATCCATCCCACCCGAGCTCTGACACCCTCAACTGTTCCATGGAGACAGACAATTTCCCAGAACACTGGAAGCAAGCCCAGATCCACTGGCTCTTGAAGAAACCCACGACCTACCCCCTGGACCTGAAGAATTACCGTCCCATCTCTCTAATGTCTTTCCCAGCCATTATCATCAAAAAGGCCATCAACGCTCAGCTCTGTAAGCACATCAAAGACAACAACATCCTGAACACCTCCCAATCAGGCTTCAGGAGAAATCACAGCACAGAGAGCACCATCCTCCGCACCACAGATGACATCCGCCCGCTCCTCGACCGCAGCCATACAGCAGCCCTCATCCTAGTGGACCTATTGGCCACCTTTGACACAGTCTCACACCTCACCCTCTGCTCCATGCTCCACGCAGCTGGCATCTGTGGAAAGACCCTACAATGGATATGCTCCTTTCTGTCTGGCTGAACAGAGAGACAGACTCCTGCCTTACCTGTCAAAACCTACAGACATCAGCAGCTAAGTTCCACAGGGCTCCTCCCTGAGCCTCACACTCTTCAACATCTAAATGGCCCCTGTCACATCCATCATCAGGTAACACAAACTGAACATCGTCTCCTATGCCGACAATACACAGCTAATCATATCACTGACCAAAAATCCCTCTACTGCAAGAAGAACTTCCACAACGGGATGGAAGCCATCGCCACCTGGATGAAGGACAGCTGCCTTAAGCTCAACTCCGACAATACCGAGGTCCTCATCCTGGGACCACCCACATCAGCCTGGACAACTTCTGGTGGCCATCAACCCTTGGCACCCCAACAAACCACGCACCCAACGTCGGTGTCATCCAGCACTCATTGCTCATCATGACCCACCAAGTCAGCTCAATCGCATCTTCCTGCTTCAACACACTCCGACTTCTCCAGAAGATCTACAAATGGATTCCAAAGGACTTCCACAAAACTGTAACTGATGCCCTGGTTACTAGTAGACTCAACTATGGCAATGCCCTCTATACCAGTACCACCCAAAAGAATCTCAAGATATTACAGCACATCCAAAATGCCTCTGCCAGACTCATCCTGGACATTCCCAACTGGGAACATATGTCCAGTCACTAAGAGACCTCCACTGGCTCCCTATTGAGAAGAGATTTAACTTCAAGCTCCTCGTCCATGCTTACAAGGCCCTCCATGACCTAGGACCCACCTACCTCAACCACCACATCACCTTCTACTCCGCTGCCAGATCTCTCCGCTCTGTTCAACAAGTGCTAGCCACCGTATCCTGCATCGCATGTGGAAGAACTCGGCTAGCAAGAGCAAAGAGCTGAAACACCCTGAACCTCAAGCAGTCACAATTGCTACCCCAATTGATGAAAGACCTTTAAACCCGGCTCTTTGACTGAAGCTCAGAGGGCAACCCCCTTGGCACGTAATGGGTGAGTAGCTGTGCTTTATAAACTGTGATTGATTGATAGACTTCCCCTTGCGTAGTTGGATTCTCTTAGTGGTGTCAACAACCAAGGACAGTTTGGAAATGTGAGGGCTCCTGGGAATGGAACATATGTGCAACAATGAGTCACTCAGTTCATGATTGTATCACCTGACATTGCACATAGAGAATCAGGACAGATGTGACTTACCAACAAGCCAGGCCCTCTCTGTGTATGGTTGTGACATCAGCTGGGGTATGGTGCTATTTTGCATTTTGAAGGAGTCATGGGCTGAACCCAGATAACGAGCACAAATATGTGAAATGTAGAGATTCACCAAACAGACATCTTGCACGTTAATGGAATGGAAGCTCTTTCTGTTATGATAAACTTGTTCATTGACCTGCGTGGCACCAGGCCAACATGTGTGCCATAAATATCCCCCACCACATGTGGGAGGCAGGCAAAACCATGAAAGTCAGAGTTTCAATGGGCTAAATCCTCACGTTGGGGAAACCAGATATAGCTGTCAAGTATTTTCATCATTGCTGAGAGGAAATCCTTCAACACCAGACTGAATATTGGTTGGGATATACCAGCAGACAGGGACACTGTATGTTGGAAGGACCCTGTGGCTAGGAAGCACAATACTGCCATGAATTGTACAATGGGTGGTATGCTGGGTGGATAACTAATAGCTGACATCAGATCTGGCTCCAACTGATGATGTAAGCACACTAATATGCCATTGCTCCATGGTCTGAAGGTCTGACGGTAGACAGGAGGTTGTCACATCCTCCCTCTTCCAGGCTACCTATGTGTGACAGGACATGATTTCTAACATTAGTCAATGTGTCCACAGCAACATACATGATGCATATCAATGATATCATGTGGCAAAGCATTTCTGACTGTATAGACTTGGCACCCAGTACACATTAAAGATGGCAACTACACAAGGCTCACATGTAACCCCCATGGTTTTCAAAACATGTGTCCACAACATGGATTTGGATCAAACATAAATATGTGCAACACAATTGCCCCTCAACATGTGACTGTATATTCCAATTGCCAAAATGACTGTCAAAGGTGGTGGGATCTGCATCACTGTTAAATGCCATCTGTACCCTGCAACATACAGCAATGGTGGTTGAGTAGAAAGACTTACATCACAAGATAGGATAAGGATGTTTGTGAGGTAAAAAAAAAACATGTTTTGTAGGTGTGACAGTGTTTATAAAGTCCAATTCAGCATTTCATCACTTCAGGCTGCCAGAACGGAGGATGCCTGATCTACTTAATTGGGCATTAGGAACTAGCCGCGTCCTCCAGTGGAAGTTGTAATGGTGGTAGGTGGGTGCAACCACAGCAGACAGCCATAAGCTAACATTGTTTGCAGTGATAGATCAATGGCTGTGTCCGCTGGCAGTGATGACTGCATACGTGGCAGACGTGAACGCCATTTTGTGCACATTCGCTCACTTGATTCCTGACACTGCTGCCAGCAACACCTCCATGACCTGAGCTGCTGTGTGCCACCTCTGGGATCAATCATGCCACATCCAGCAGGTGATAGGGCCCCTGCCTTCTTTCCAGAGGAGCTGGAGAGGCTTGTTAATGAGGTCCTAACCCTCTATTCACAGCTCTATGGCTCACCAGAACAGCAGGTAAGTACCTCATGTGCACAATAATCTCTGTACTTCACCATCCTTTTCCTTCTCACAGGCTACAATGTGCCCCCGTGTGCCAGATAGACTCCTTGTGTGACTGTTGTTGCAGTCTGTGTTGCATCAATGGGATGTATAATGTGCAGGTAATGGTGGCCAGTACCATATGTTAAGTTCAGTCACATTGTATCTTGGGAGGTTTTTGGGGCCCTAGATCATCCTTGTGTTGGATGCACATAACTAGGTAAGGAGACATTACTGCCATCCAATGGCATCTCTTTCCTCATGATTGTTGTAAATGTTGGACAGCACGTTTGTGCATGACAGCATGACCTGTTTATGCACCTTGTACAGGTCATTGGAGAATCATGTGAGCCACATGTATAGTGCCACAGGTCGTTCAAACCACATCTGGCCTTGCTAAACTGTTGTGTGGAAGGTATATCATGACTCACTGTGCCCTTCAGATTTCCACAGACAGCAGATGTCAAATTGCTAAAGGTCACATGATGTACTATCATGCATGGATGTAATGAGAATGGAGTGTCATGTAGGTTCTGTCTGCTCAGCCTGAAGCGACCAGGGCCTGTTAGATCTATCTCCCAGAATGGGACCTAGTCAAGGCAGTGGGAGAGTCACTATGGCTATGCAACTGTGGCACTGTGCCCACTCCCAGCAGATCCTGGAATGTGGCAAATATGATGTTCTAGTGGTAGAACCTGTCCTGAATGCCTCATTCCTTTGACTAGATTAGGAATAGTTACAGAGGTAAACCATTAAACTAGTTCATTTGTGCAATTTGCATCATTGTCACTGGGCGTCTTTGACTCATGATAGGTCCCTTACTCCTACAGGTCTGTAATCACCTTCACACAGGTCATATTTGTCCTGTACAGGCTTATTGCATGAATGACAGTGCCACAGTGCAGACAGTGTGTTGATTTCTAAGGGGCCATGATATATAACTCAGTAGTTTGGTCACATAGCAGAAACTGTACAATGCTTGGCTTTGTATGTTGGATGCCATCTCTGCAGGATAGACACATATATCCTAAGGACTGTTCTGTGGTACAGATACATACCAGAGAACACACTCCCTGAAGTGGCATGAGTCTGCATTTGTTATTCCACATGTCCACACATGGACAAGGAAGACACTTTCTGTACCCACAATGCCAGCCCCTTGATGGTTACTCAAGTGTAATGGTGAAGGTGGTACTATGGCAGTTGTCTGTAGAGACGGTATGCAGAGAGTCTATCTCACAGAGTGTGAATGTGTTGGTCCATTCAGGCCTAAGGGGTTTACCCTTCAGAAGCCACATAGGTGTGTAGTGTATCATTGTGGCTCGCATCACAGTGCAGTGGCTACCTGATGTCAGTAAACTTGCTTAGCCATTGTCGGCCATGAGCAGGATAGTGGGTTAGCTTGCAGATGCAAATGTCTGTAGTCATGTCCCTGTATTTATTGACTTGTGTGTTTCACACTTGTGGAGTGTTAACAAATTGAAAAAAGGTATCTTGATGTTTCTGACATGTATGTGATTCAACCATATGTGATAAAATTTGTGATTGTAATCTCTTGATTTATCTTTGGCATCCATGCAGGTCAATGCCCATCATAAGAAGGATCTATGGGGAGCCGTCGACAAGAAAGTGCAGACCTTGAGGGTCCACAGCCAGCGGAGAGCCCACTGTCGCAAGACACTGGACCCTGAAGATCGCTGACATCCAGTGGGGGATGGTCTCCCAACGTCGACAGGGTGCGTGTGGGACCATGACCCCTCTAATGGCCCGCATTTTGGCTGTGGCCTACCCAGACATTAATGGGTGTTTGAGGATAGCACAGGAGCCACAAGGGGCATATTCCTGCCTGTCACATTGCAAAGTGAATGTGTTCTGATAGCTCCCCCTGACGCTTAGGGATGAGCCATGTGTAACACAGTAGATTACTGATTGTATGTGTAGACATGTCATATGTTGTATGCTGATGTGCCATGCCTATTGGCCCTAGGACACAGCTGTGTACAATCCACAAACAACTTTCTCTCCAGGGACAACATATGGCTGTGTACAGTGATCAATCAAGTACTGCTTGTTGTCATAGTGGTTGTAACTTTTCTGCAATAGACTACTACTCCTCAGTGTTACAGGACAAAGGTAAGGAAGTGATGGATCACAGTCCTCAGCCATGTGTCTGGTTAAATGAGTATTTGGGCTTCTGACACCAAGAAGCTAGTTGTCTTTGGCGTATGATGAGTGCTGGTGCCTCACTACTGCCTCTAATGTGAAGATGGCCATCATACATCTGACAGGGCATACATTATTCTTTGGGTGCAGCTACATATCCATAATTTCCCTTGGTAAGTGGGGAATGTCCATGGACATGGTTTGAGTGCCATCACTGTTGCCAACATTCCTTATGCCTACATGTCAGCATGTGTCCCTTTCTCTTTAGCAAAACATTTGTAAGCTGCTGTTTCAAGCATGATCTACATGTGATGATGGGATGATGCCTGTAGTCCCTCACATTTATGTGCATGCCAAACTGTAAGTGGAATAAAACATTTACAATGGGGGGTACATTTCATGTTGTGCCACATACAGGAGTGTGTCACCATTGATTATTGGCTCACACATACCCCCACCCATCATAGCATGTCATTTGGCATGTACAACTGCAGTAGCAATGAGGGGCATGATAGGTAGGCCTAGAGTGTTTAGCCACAATGTGTATTTATATGCCATTGATTAGAATCATGCAGCAAGGTTGTTGCACATGTGAAATGGGGAAGGTTTGTAACCTGACTGTTGGCATGCATCATGGAGTTACTTGCAGTTATGTTGAAATCATATGTGTTTGGATACAAGCATTCATCCACAGGCATCTTGGTTTTCATGACCAAAATTGAGATAATGATGTAGCTTTCAATTGGGAAACATGATGAGGGCCTTCAACAAGTACCTGCAAATGTCTGGGCCTCTCCAACATCCACGGGACTAATGATATCTACTGATGCACTCAAGTTATGTCATTGTAAAGGGTGACAGACATTAGTGGTGATTTCCCTGGGGACTGCTGATTCATTGTGTTGTGGAGTTTAGAGACATATCTCCCTGATATATTGCCCATTATGTCTACAGTGTCCATTTCAATTTCAAATGTGTGACCTATCTGAGCAACATTAGTACTACCTTCATGACTCCATTGGTACAAATATCACTTGGTGAAGTGTACATTGTGGAACTGCTTCCAGTGTGGCATGAGTATTTCCATGTCACCTTCTCCAGGCTATTGTACTGTTGTCATCAACATGGGAGAATTTTGGAGCATCATTTCTTATTGGTGGGTCATTATGTATGTGACAAATAGATGTGTGCGTGACCTTGAGTGGTATATGTGGGAATGGACTTGCATTGTCCTACTATTGTATGGCAACAGGTAACTGAGGTATGCTCTATGGGTAAAGCATTGAGGGTGATGAGGTCTTCTACTTGTTCATTGATTACTGTGATTGCACAACTTCAGCCATGCAATTGTAGTTGGCTGAGCTCCTGATTTTCCAGTGGGCAACTGTTCACAGTTCAGTTGGCATGCATTCATGTGGTATGGCACATATGTGTGCCACTTAGGTGGAGTTTGTTGCTGGAGCCTACTTGACATCATGCTAATGTTTGCTAATCAGAGTTGTTGTTCAGGTTTGAACATGGACATGTGATGACCCTATTTCTCTTTGTATTTGCAGCATCAGCCCAGGGAAGCTAAGGAGACAAGGCATAGACAAGTAGGAAAGCATCTGGCCATTGGACCTCGGGTCAAGACACCACTGACACAGAGGCACTCAGTCACTCGCAGGGTGAGGGGAGTGCCACAGGGAGACCGCTTCAACATCCTTTTCACCATCTGATACTTTCATTCTTCCTCAAGTGGCCACTCCCTAGTGGTTGTGGACCCATCTTTTTCCTCCATCCCTAGTTCTATCACCACCATCCGTGTTGCACACTTCCCAATTGGCTATGCCTGTCAAGAGGGTGGATATCTCCTTTGCCACAGGCACCTCCACCTCTGACCATGTAACCCCTGCTGGCCTCAGTAAAGAGGCTATTGACCTTCGGAGGTGTATCTCCATGGGTCAGACAGCAACTGTGAATGACATCAAGGGATTGGCAAGTCATCTGCATTAGACAAATGTATTCCAGGTAGGCATTCATGGTGCAATGTCTGCCCTACAGAAATCTATTCAGGCTCTAGCCTCCACACTGATGGCAGCCTGTTACCCCCCACCTTCCATGCCCCCTTCACCTTCCTCTTCCCGATATAAATCCCCCATTCCCCTACCTACCCCAAGCAGACAGACCAATGCGCACGCACTCACCTCAACATACAAGAGCAGCACACATAGACACAAGCACCACAAAACACACTGGCACGCAATCACTCAACAGATGCCCACACACACATCAGCCACCACTTCCCCAGACACCCTCACCACTCCCACCGTACCACACACGACATCAAGCATACCCACAGGCACCACCACAACAGTGACACACCCACCTCACTCGCCATACACTCAGACACCACCCCAACAGACTCACAGACATCACCACACCCACCATACTTGCAGATACCGCCCCAAGAGACACAGAGATATCCACCACTACCAGCATACCCACAGACACCATCCCAACAGACACACACACAAACACAAATCCACCACTCCCACATTACCCAGCATCTCCACCTCCCAGTCCCCCAAGACATGCAAACGCCTACACCGGCATGTGCAACAGACACCATCCAGACACAAGCATACCCCCCACACACCCAAGACATCTACAGCAACACAGCAGACAACCACTCCCTTGACCTGCAAAACCCCACACCCTTCTGATGACCATCTCTGCGTTCCTAAGTCTGTTTTTTTTTTGGAGCTTGCCCTTTCCCCTGTTCCCTCCACCCCATCCCAAACTCAAGAGGCCTCAACCCACCATGCAAGCCATCACTTTCACTTCCAAGTCCTTTCAAGTCACACCTGCCTCCCCTGCTAGCACCTATACCCCCACCCACGAAGAAACCCACCCCTCCTAAGAAGCAAATAGTGAAAATTACTGCAAGGTGGTTGATGCTTATACATCGCACATTGGAAACGAGAGGCAACAAAGTTCATGTGGAAAAGGCAGAGTCATGAGGAGGGTGCCAGCCTGGTGTAAATACCCAACCACCATGGGTATCGACGTGCACAGAACATAGAAGGATGGCAAGATGCCTACTCTGTGCCGTGTTGTACAGACAAAGTGAAAACAAAACAGAACCAGGGCACTCCGAGTAATAAGTCCACAGTGAAGAAAGATGCAGATTTCTTTATTTCCTTATGTTGAGAAATATCAAACATCAATGTTCAGAGACAGCCAACACGTGTTTCGTCCACACAGACTTTTTCAAGGCATAAAGATGGTTGAGAACACTATATCCAATGTTGTCCCTTACTGAACAGGAAAGCGAAGGTCCTTTATGGTGCCAGGACTACATACATCAAAACATCCGGAATTTACGGGATGGCATGTTTAAGGGCCCTGATAAGCCCACACCTGACCTCTCCCGGTCCTGAGAGGCAGGGAGGAATGAAGAAACGGCGTGCGTATAGTCCAAAAGTAAAAGGAAACACCATCTCTGCATTCCTAAGTCTGATTTTTTTTTTAGCTTGCCCTTTCCCCTGTTCCCTCCACCCCATCCCAAACTCAAGAGGCCTCAACCCACCACGCAAGCCATCACTTTCACTTCCAAGTCCTTTCTAGCCACACCTGCCTCCCCTGCTAGCACCTATACCCCCACCCACGAATAAGCCCACCCCTCCTAAGAAGCAGTCCATCCCTCCCAAATCCAAACACACCCATCCCAAATTCGACCCCCGCAAAAGATGATCCCTGAGGTGCCTGCCTGGCCACTTGATGCACCTTCCTGTGCAGGTTCTCTGGCAGTAAAGGAGTCAAGTCAGAGCACAGTGATGTGCCTGGACAATGGGATATGGACTGGCCCATGGCCTTGCACTTTCCAGATCTGTTTGACAATAAACAGTTGTTTTTTTGGGTATAGATTTGTCCTGCAATTCCTTTTCTACCTTTCTCTTGTTCCTGAGAAACTTGTGTTGTCTGCCTACATTTGTGGGTGATTCTGGCTTCTTGCTGATCCATTTGCTGTTGTTTGCTGTATGTGCCATTGTGGGCTGTGCTGATGTCCCCAAAACAAGGGTGTATGTTACCTGTATGGATATGTGGCTATAAATGTAATTGTGGTGTTAAAGCATTGTGTTCTGTTTGGTATGGCAAGTATTTCATCTTGTGTTGTCCAATATGAGCATGTACGGTGTTGGACCTGGCCCCTTGACAGGGATTATGGAATCATCTAATGTGTGGCAGCTTGAATTTTGTTTGTGGAGACATGGAGGGTGTCAACTGTGCTACTTTTGTTTGCATTTGACTGTGCATGTTTTCATCTAGCTGTGTGTACCTTGCAGCTACTTCATGTAGATGTATGTCCCATGCAGTTGGAATTGTATGTGCTTTGATAGACTTGCACTTTCACATTTTGCAGATAGGCATGTCATTTGGCTCTAGTATTGTTCCTCCCTTAGATACATGTAGGACCAGTTCCTGTACAAATGTTTTAAGAGGGCATGTGCACAGTGATGTGTGTCCCAGTGCAGCCTCCTTCCATGAGAGTGCCTGAGGCCCCCATCCCTATTGTGCAGGGATTGTGTGCATGATGAGCTTGGAATATTTGTCTCTCTGTCTATTGTGCATCCCATTGTCCTTCCATTGTGTTTCAATATGGGTGATGTGTGTGCCCATTCCAAGGCTGTTTAATGGGGGTGGTGTTTGTGTTCCGTGCCACATCCATACATATATGTGTTGAATGTGACGACAGTCCATGTCATGTGTGTAATCTGAGTGTGTGAGTTGTATTGGTAGATGTGATGTTGCAGGGTTGTTGTGTGGCACAATGTTGTGTACACTTCACTGTCCCTGTGTCTAAGATGAGTAGATGTGTGTTTTTGTGTAGTGTTGCAATGAATTGTGAATGACCTGCCCAAATGGGGTGTACTGTGACTGTGAATGTTTCCTTCCTTCTCTATGATTCCGACCCGGGACACAATGACAAGTGTACTTGGTGCCCGTAGCGTGAGCCCATATCATGTGGACGACGGCATGACAATCTTTTGTTGAGTGTAATGACACAGGTAGGTCTGTGCACTTATAGTCACTTGCGTCCAAGGCAGCATGGATTTTGAGCACCTTAGAGGATCATCATCAGCAGCAAGATGTGTGTGGTGGGCTCCATGGTGGCACTGGATGAGTAAGGCTGCCTTTAGGTGACTGTCTTCCTTTATACTCCCCGTTTCCGCCTGCTGACATGTGGTGGTTGGACTACCATGGTCACATTGGGAGGGTGCAACCTAATAATGTGCCCAGCGGAAACACAGCCTCCACTGGCCAGTTTATGCTGCCTCATGACCGTGGTGGTCTCCACTGCCTGGCTGTGCCGGTCTTTGCTCCATAGGCCCCCATGACTCATGATATGGCAGTCCGACCACCATCCAAATGGCAGTCAGATCACCAACATAGCGGTCCACGGACCACCAAACCCGTAATGGGGACTCATGCCTTGTTTCAACTGACAAGGTCTGTGGTGGGAGGTCTATAATTCTTGCAATTTTTCCAACTTTGAGGATAACCCTTTTAGCAATGTCGTGGAACATGGTGCTGATTACTAATTACCTTCTTCTGGCCATAGACCTGGCTCTTTTAGAGATTTTTGAGCAGGTAACATTCACAGGCAGAGGCAATGGTTCTTTGATTGACTTTTATTGGAGCATCCCAGTCATGGGCTGGGAAGGTGTGCAAGTTCTCCATTATAGAATGCCCAATAAACTATCATAAGCTGTTGGAACTGAGGACCTGATTAAGATCTTGGCTGTTGCACCATCAATATATGTCAATTGTGGACCCAAAAATACCTTTGCTGTTGTTTGCTGTATCTGCCATTGTGGGCAGTGCTGATGTCCCCAAAGCAAGGGCATATGTTAACTGTATGGATATGTGGGTATACATGCAATTGTGGTGTTAAAGCATTGTGTTCTGTTTGATATCACAAGTATTTCATCTTGTGTTGCCCAATGTGAGCATGTATGGTGTTGGACCTGTCCCCATGACAGGGATTATGGAATCATCTAATGTGTGGCAGCTTGAATTTTGTTTGTGCAGACATGGAGGGTGTCAACTGTGCTACTTTTGTTTGCAGTTGACTGTGTATGTGTTCATCTAGCTGTGTGTACCTTGCAGCTACTTCATGTAGATGTAGATGTATGTCCCATGCAGTTGGAATTGTATGTGCTTTGATAGACTTGCCCTTTCACAATTTACGTCAATTGTGGACCCAAAAAGACCATCAAGCCAACTGTGTTCTGCCTGCTGTATTTAGATGTTACAGTTCTGCAAGCGGATTGAATGCAGACGGATTGCTGACACAGGGAGACAATGGGCTCCCAATGGACTTCATACAATAGCAGGGGGTATGGAATAGAGGTAAGTGACACAAACACACTGTACCTTAGCCACATGCACATACAACACACCACATGCACACGATCATCATTACAATTCCAACACAACACTACCTGTACATGCTGAAAACACACATTGACATACATCCATGGCACAACATACACACACCACTGACACTGCACCCACACATGACACAACCACAATAAACAACACAACTACACACTCAGCTACACAAACAAACTCACACACAAGCACAACTACACCCAAAATGACAATGACCACCACACAACAACACTCACCTGAAAGTGCCATAGAGCACACAACATGCATAGCAACATTGGTCCCACATACAAGTGACATGCATACAGACGCAACCACACCACCCACTTCAGCGCCCTCCACCTCAGACAGCCAATCCACACACACACATACATGTACTAAGACATGCACAACAGATAGCACAAACCTACCTTTTATAGGTGCCCTTGAAATGTTCCATCATAGTGGTGCCAGTTTTCATTTTGCAATGATTGATGACACCACAATGACAGTTTTGTATGGGTGTGATATGCATGTTGTGCCCATGAGTCCCCAGCCATGTTTGACACCATAGTGAACCCCATATATTCATGTCTCAGCAATTAAAAAAAATACTGTGACGTGTATGACTTCAGAGGCCCGACTTCCCTTGCAGTGCCCACCCAATGTAACTTGGCAATGTGACGTCCCTAACTTCGAGTCCATTAACAGTGGAGGGTTGTGCTTTCTTCCTCGGTCGGAAGCAGTAGTGATGAAAGGTGTGGTTCAATCCTGTCCAGTCGAAAACAGGGGGTGGGGGAATGGGGAAAAGGTGAGTTTATGCCACCCTTCCCCCTCCCCTCTCTAGTCTGCCAACTCGAACTTGGAGATCTCAGCATCACTTTTCTCTTGGTGTTGTAGCTCATTCAAATCTGCACAGTGGTAACGGTATCTGGGTTCCCGGAATCAGACACTTTTCCCTATTGCGCCATTGACGCTGGTGGTGTTTCTTGGCGGAGACAGCAGTTCCAATGTGGGCTTTTGTTTATGGGACCACCAACATCTAAATACGGCTGGCAGACCGTGGCGGCAGTAGATGAGTTTTCAGTCAAATGTTGACAGGGGGACTGTTACTGCTAACATTCAAATCAGGACCTGAGTCCTAATCTAGAGCTGCTCTTAGTGACCCTTAACAAGATGGTTACCCCAATCAAATATTCCAGGAATAGGGGAATACGCTGCTAATGGAGTGATGTAGATTCAGAGGCAGTTTTAGCACTGCTTTTGGAGAGTCAAAGGGACCTCTTTGAGTTATGTTTGAGTATTGTCCAAGATCCAACAACTGTAATGGGGGCCTTCCTTGAAACGCTCAAAAAGGCACCTGAATTACTAACAGTTTCCCAGCAGTAGTGAGCCCCAAGATGTAAGAAGTGGTTAAATAAAGCTTGCTCCCAAGCACACAGAAACCTGTTGCATGCTCTTAAAAGTTCCCCTAGGGTTAAGGTAAAGATTAGGTCACTCAGAAAACAATACAAAGAAATTGTTGTGGCAAGAAAGGAGGAGGTCAGAAGGGAGGCCTGGGGAAAAACTAACTGTAACCTGAGGAAGGAATTATGGGGGTCATTCCAACCCTGGCGGTCGGTGTTAAAGCGGCGGCCAACCCGCCAACAGGCTGGCGGTCCAAAAAATGGAATTCTGACCCTGGCGGGAACCGCCAACACAGCCCGCCAACTTAACACTCCGACCGCCACGGCGGGACAGACAAACAGCACGGCGGTCACCGCCAACAGGCAGGCGGCAGACAATGTACCTCCCACACTATCACAACTCACCAATCCGCCACCTTTTCCGGGGCGGGAGCCCCGCCAATAAAAACACGGCAGAAACAGACTACGAACGGGAAAACGCTCACCTCTATGCACTCCACCAGGACAGAGAACAGCATGGAACCCGAATTAAACATCCTACCAGCTATTGTCTACCTGCTCATCTACCACGAGTACGAACTCGGGCGCAGAAGACAACGGTGAGTACTGCACCTACGACACAGGGGAGGGGGAGGACGAAAGGTTACGGGCACACACATATGCGACCCACCCCCCCAAACTATCTACACACCAATGCAGAGCACCAAGTCACAGTGACACCACCCAAACCCACCAGAATGATGCAAAGTCATAATTAAAGTGAGAAACAAAATTTATCTATAAAATCGGTTCGTTGACGTCATGGTAAAATAGCAAAAAGAAATGTAACAAAATCAAGTAAGAACATTGCGAAACCGATAAATATAGGCAATAAGTCCTGCACAGTCACTTAAATTTCCACTGTCCGTGGGCCAAAGTGTATCAACACACGGGCAAAGCCCACACAGGAGACCTGAGTCCGTTGGAGAGAACACTGCTGGGGCATCAGATGACAAAACTACAGGCACCTCAGGGGGAAGGGAAAGGGGGTCACCTCAGCCACATGAGTCCACGATGCCAGATCCACGAAGGGTCCACCATGCCCACTGTTCCATCCTGGGGAGTGCAAAGCCACAGTCTCTCAAGTCTCTACAGTGGGTGGGCTGCCCACTGTGCCATCCTGGGGAGTGCAAAGCCACAGTCTCTGAAGTGGATAACAGTGGGTGGGCTGCCCACTGTGCCATCCTGGGGAGTGCAAAGCCACAGTCTCTCAAGTGGATAACAGTGGGTGGGCTGCCCACTGTGCCATCCTGGGGAGTGCAAAGCCACAGTCTCACAAGTCTCTTCAGTGGGTGGGCTGCCCACTGTGCCATCCTGGGGAGTGCAAAGCCACAGTCTCTCAAGTCTCTACAGTGGGTGGGCTGCCCACTGTGTCATCCTGGGGAGTGCAAAGCCACAGTCTGTCAAGTGGATAACAGTGGGTGGGCTGCCCACTGTGCCATCCTGGGGAGTGCAAAGCCACAGTCTCACAAGTCTCTACAGTTGGTGGGCTGCCCACTGTGCCATCCTGGGGAGTGCAGACACATAGGCCATCAGGTGGATTACAGACTCCACAGGTATTGGAGGAGGCATCGTGCCCAGAGTGCAGCGTGAACACTAGCGCAACACGGATCCGGCACTGTCAATGGGCCAGCGGTGGTTGAGACGGCGGGGCCCAGCAGAGCGGTGCTTGACAGGAAGGGCCCAGCGGAGCGGTGCTTGAGACGGCAGGGCCCAGCGGAGCGGTGCTTGACAGGAAGGGCCCAGCGGAGCGGTGCTTGACAGGAAGGGCCCAGCGGAGCAGTGCTTGAGACGGCAGGGCCCAGCGGAGCGGTGCTTGACAGGAAGGGCCCAGCGGAGCGGTGCTTGAGACGGCAGGGCCCAGCGGAGTGGTGCTTGACAGGAAGGGCCCAGGGGAGCGGTGCTTGACAGGAAGGGCCCAGCGGAGCGGTGCTTGACAGGAAGGGCCCAGCGGAGCGGTGCTTGAGACGGCGGGGCGGAGCGGTGCTTTAGACGGCAGGGCCCAGCGGAGCGGTGCTTGACAGGAAGGGCCCAGCGGAGCGGTGCTTGAGACGGCAGGGCCCAGCAGAGCGGTGCTTGACAGGAAGGGCCCAGCGGAGTAGTGCTTGAGACGGCAGGGCCCAGCGGAGCGGTGCTTGACAGGAATGGCCCAGCAGATCAGTGCTTGAGACGGCAGGGCCCAGCGGACCGGTGCTTGAGACGGCAGGGCCCAGCGGAGCGGTGCTTGAGACGGCAGGGCCCAGCGGAGCAGTGCTTGACAGGAAGAGCCCAGCGGAGCGGTGCTTGAGACGGATGGGCCCAGCGGAGCGGTGCTTGAGACGGCAGGGCCCAGCGGAGTGGTGCTTGACAGGAAGGGCCCAGCGGAGCGGTGCTTGACAGGAAGGGCCCAGCGGAGCGGTGCTTGAGACGGCAGGGCCCAGCGGAGCGGTGCTTGACAGGAAGGGCCCAGCGGAGCAGTGCTTGAGACGGCGGGGCCCAGCGGAGCGGTGCTTGAGTCGGCAGGGCCCAGCGGAGCGGTGCTTGAGACGGCAGGGCCCAGCGGAGTGGTGCTTGAGACGGCGGGGCCATGTTCAGCGGTGCCTGTCTTGTCGGGGCCCAGTTCAGCGGTGCTCCTCACGGCGGGGCCCTCTTCAGCGGTGCCTATCTTCATGGCGGGGCCCTCTTCAGCGGTGCCCTTCTGCACGGCGGGGCCCTCTTCTGCAGTGCCTATCTTCACGGCGGGGCCCTCTTCAGCGGTGCCCTTCTGCACGGTGGGGCCCTCTTCTGCGGTGCCTATATTCACGGCGGGGCCCTGTTCAGCGGTGCCTATCTTCACGGCGGGGCCCTCTTCAGCGGTGCCCTTCTGCACGGCGGGGCCTTGTTCAGCGGTGCCTGTCTTGGCGGGGCCCTGTTCAGCGGTGCTCCTCACGGCGGGGCCCTCTTCAGCGGTGCTTGTCATGTCTTTCAAGGGAGCCTGACCTGGCCAGGACTCCCTGCTTAGTCGCCCTCCGACCTTCCTGTTGCTGGACCCTTCTGTGACGGAGTCCTGGGCCCGTGGGTGTCCTCCGTCACACCCGGGATGGGGCTTGTGGGACCCTCCTGGTCCGCGCCCCTGCTGGCTGACTTCTACGCCCTGCTGCCCTTGCCCTCCTTAGATGAGGCTCTCTGGCCCTTGCCTCCCCTGGATGTTGTGGCAGGTGACGGCCCAGGACTTTGCTCCTTGGGGGCAGCCGTGTCAGCCTTCTCGCGGCGCCCCTTGACTTTATGGGTCCTCTTACCAGGGGGGGGCTGGCTGAACCCTTGCTGCTGGTCGAAGTGTCAGTGCTGGGAAAGGGTGGACTCCAAAACCCATGCACAATGTTGAGACTTGAAGCAGGGCTGGTGGTGGCTGAGGTGCTCTTGGGACTCTTCCCAGATGGAGGGGGTGGGTCAGGTGGGGCAAAGAGGTTAACTGTGGAGAGGTAAAGTTTTTTAGGACCAAGGTAAAGGGTAGGTTTAGTGGTTATGGGAGTGGAGGAAGAGGATGTGGTTGTAGGAGAGTCAGGTGTGCTGTCTGTGGGTGCAGGTGCTAGTGACATAGGCTGTGGTGAGGTGGTTGGCTGTTGGGTGGGTGGCTGCCTGCGTTTGTGTGTCTTGGAAGAGGGGGTGACAGACACAGTGGGAGAGGACACAGGGGACGTGTAAATGGCAGTGGGGGTGGTGACTGCACGTGTGCGGACTGTACTGGAGGGTGTGCTGGTGGTGGAAGTACTGGCTGATGGTGGTGTGCATGCAGGTGTGAGTGGAGACGTCACAGGGAGGGAGGAGGGAGACGAGGAGGAGGGGGACACAGAGGTGATAGTGACTGTTGCCATGTCTGCATCTGGGTGTTGCTTGGGTGAATGCTTGTGGGATCTGTGGTGCTTATGTCTGGATGATCTGCCCTTGGGTGTTGAGGTGTGCAGGCTGGTCAGATGGTGTGGATGGGATAGGCTGAGGAACAGGAGACAGAGACAGGGTGGAGCCAGTTAGTAGAGGGAGGCTGGAAACGGGGACAATGGCTGCCGTCAGTGCTGAGGCCAGAGCATTGAACGATCGCTGATGGGCAGCCTGACCCAAATGAATGCCCTCCAGGTATGCATTGCTCCGATGCACCTCCCTCTCTACCCCCTGGATGGCATTCAAAAGGGTAGACTGCCCAACAATGATGGTCTGAAGGAGGTCAATGACCTCCTCACTGAGGGCAGCAGGGGTAACAGGGGCAGGGCCTGAGGTGCCTGGGGCGAAGGAGATGCCCGCCTTCTTGGGCGAGCGGGCACGGAGCGAAGGCTGTGGGGCTGCTGGGAGGGCGGAGCTGGTGCGCTGGGTGGCGGCTGTACCTGTTGAGGCGGGGGGCCCGGATTTTGCCGCCACCGCTAGGGAGCTCCCATCCGAGGACGTGTCGGTGTCGCTGGTGTCACCACGGGTCCCCGTTGAGGTGCTCCCCTCGCCCTCCGTATCACTGGTGACCTCGGTGTCTGTACCATGGCCCACCGGGGCCTTGTGAGTTGCAGCTCCCTCGTGCTCCGATGCCAATTCTCCTCCGCCTGATGATGCTAATGCACACATGCACAAGAAGATAAAGAAAAAGGGTGGGGGGAGACATAAAGACAGGTTGAGTGCATGCATTGTCAACACTGTTGGCGGAGAGGACAGATACAGTAGCCTCATGCACTACGCTGCGCAATCGGGGTACACTATTCAGTACTTGTGACTAGGCCAACAGGTCAATGGACAACAAATGCGCACATGGGTAATGCTGGACCATCGATTGCTGTACTTGGCACCCTACAGAGGTTGGGGGGGGCACAGGGCCATGCCTAAAGGAGGGGACTACACTACAGAAAGCGCCCTGGCCTAATGTCACCCACAGCCCTCCTCCCCCACCCAGACGCCTCCACTGCGTGTAAAGATAGCTGAATGTACTGGTACTCACCCCCTTGTGTCTGCTGTGATGTCCTCACGCGCCAATCCAAATCGGGGTAGGCCACCGCCAGGATCCGGGACATCAGGGGGGTCAATTGTCTGCTGGCACCCCTCCTACGTTGGGAGGCCATCCCCAGCAGAGACTCGGCGGTCTTCCTGGTCCCGCGGCGGATGTCCTCCCACCTCTTTTGGCAGTGGGTGCCCCGTCTGTTGTGGACCCCCAGGTCCCGGACGTCCTTGGCGATGGCACGCCAAATGTCGACTTTCTGATGGGCGCTGACCTATTTGACATGTACAGGGTGGAAAAGTAAATATAATTAATTCTCTGCATGTTAGATTTGATTGCCCCCCCCCCCAACCTTGCCATGTGGCACATGCTCTCATCTGTCGTGCCTTGCACTCCTCATTCTCTCCCCACCCCACCATCTTACATCCACCATCCAAAACCCAGGCATAGCCCATTCAACGTGCACCCAGTGTACTTACCTGTTGGTCTGGAGGACCGTAGAGTAGCGCATACTGGGGCAGGACCCCATCCACAAGTTTCTCCAACTCTTCTGAAGTGAAGGCAGGGGCCCTTTCCCCAGTCGCAGCAGCCATTGTCTCTTCCAGACCGAGTTCACAGCAGCACTTGCAGTATAGGTCCTCTCCTGTGGATGATCAGGTTTCGAGTGATTCATCAGATAGAAAATGGCGGTCACGCCCGCGGCTGTGCGTACCGCGGTGGTGCGTACCGCGACCGCCGGAGCACCTAGTCATTGGCTCCTGAAACCCATAGGGTTCAATGTTAACCAATGCGGCTTGGCGCCACGGTCTTCGACCGCCTACCGCCACGGTGTGCCACGCCAGCGCATTGACCTCACATCCCACTGTCACACTTCTCAGGTCAGGCAGCCGCCATTTCAAGGGCCCATATGGCTTAATTTCTACTGCGTCACACAGGCCTAGGCCTTGCATTGCCACTCATACAAGCCATTCAATGCATAGCGATTCGTGTACTGTGCAAGCTGTAGTTACGTACCTGTGGGTTGCTTGACTCTGTACTCCATGTTGTCCTTCTTAGGCACCGTCCGCTGGGACTTGCGAGGAGAAGGAGGAATCCTCCTGTGTACCGACCGCTGGTGGACCTGTCGACAATGGAGGAACGTCATATAATACTGCGATACCGACTTGACAGAGCCACTATACATGAACTGTGTGCCCAGCTGGAGCCAGACCTGATGTCCCCCATCCGCCAACCCACAGGGATTCCCCCTCTGGTGCAGGTTATGTCAGTACTCCATTTTTTGGCAAGTGGGTCTTTTCAGACAACAGTGGCCATGTCATCAGGGATGTCTCAGCCTATGTTTTCAAAGGTTTTGTCCAGAGTGTTGTCTGCCCTGCCGAAATACATGCGGAGCTACATTGTTTTCCCTGAGGAGGGTGATTTGGCCACTATGAAGGGTGATTTCCATGCCCTTGGACATATCCCCAAGATCATTGGTGCCATTGATGGGACCCATGTGGCCTTAGTACCCCCAAAAGATGATGAGCAGGTGTACAGAAACAGAAAAAATTACCATTCTATGAATGTGCAGGTGGTCTGTTTGGCAGACCAGTACATCTCCCATGTAAATGCCAAGTTCCCTGGGTCAGTGCATGACGCGTATGTTATGCGAAATAGCAGCATCCCCTATGTGATGGAACAGCTACAGAGACAACGTGTGTGGCTAATAGGTGACTCTGGTTACCCCAACCTGCCGTGGCTACTGACCCCAGTGAGGAATCCCCGGACCAGGGCAGAGGAACGGTACAATGAGGCCCATGGGCGATCTAGGAGGATCATAGAAAGGACCTTCGGCCTCCTGAAGGCCAGGTTTAGGTGCCTGCATATGACAGGTGGATCCCTAATGTACTCACCAAAGAAGGTGTGCCAGATCATCGTGGCCTGCTGTATGCTTCACAATCTTGCATTGCGACGCCAGGTGCCTTTCCGGCAGGAGGATGGTCCAGATGGTGGTGTTGTAGCAGCTGTGGAGCCTGTGGAGAGTGAAGAGGAGGAAGACGACGGGGACGACACGGACAACAGGGACACAGTTATACAACAGTATTTTCAGTAGCACAAAGGTAAGAATCCCCCACGCCATTTTACATTTACTTCAGGCCTCCTGCATCTCTAATTTCTGTGTTTCCCCCCAGTTCCTTTAAACTGAATTGTGACTTTCCCTTCCCTTTTCAGAACTGTATGACCCACTGCGTGACTTCTGCTTTGTTTGCCCATGGAGTAAAGCACATTTACATTGGTATGTTGTCATCACAATGTAACTGAACATTTTTGAACCGTTATGTGTAATACATTTGTTAAGAATACAAGCAGACTCCTGAGTTTTTTAAGTGCAATTAGTGATTTATTTTAAGTGCTACATATAGGTCCATGATAGTAAAACGGTGATGGGTGGGGGTGGAGTAATGTCCATGGCAGAGTCCAGTTCTCAGTCGCACAGGTGCATTGTCCATATGCCTGTGGAAGGATGGAGCAGGGGCAGTTCAAGGTTGGACAGGGTGACAATGTGGGACAGTGGAATGACATCAGGGGGTATCTTATGCTGGCGGGGGTCTTGGTATCCTACTCTGTCTTCCTTTGTGATCTCAGGTTCCTCTTGCGGGGTGGTTGATCTTCATCAGGAGGTGGGGTTCTGGTGGCCTGTTGTTGTGTGGGGGCCTCCTGTCCACTAGCGCTGGCGGAGGTGGTAGGCTGTTCCTGGTCCAGGCTGGTGACAGGGGCCCTTTGGGGTGCCACATGGTCCCGCAATGTGGTGACTATTTGGTTGAGGGCCAGGACGATGTTCCTGAGCTCCTCTCTGAACCCCATGTACCGTTCCTCCTGCTGTGCCTGGATCTCCTGGAACCTGGCCAGTACCGTCGCCATCGTCTCCTGGGAGCGGTGGTATGCTCCCATGATGGTGGTGAGGGCCTCTTGGAGAGTCGGTTCCCTGGGCCTGTCCTCCCCCCCTGTCGCACTGCAACCCTCCCAGTTCCCCTGTTTCCCCGGGCCTCTGTCCCCTGGACGGTGTGCCCACTACCACTGCCCCCAGGTCCCTGTTGTTGTTGGGGTGTTGGGTCAGCCTGGGTGCCCTGTAGTGGCGGACACACCGCTGCTTGACCTGTCCTGGAGACAGAGGCATGGGCCCGCTGGGTGGGAGCTGTGCTGATATTCCCAGAGGGGTTTAGGTCTGCTGTGGCCTGTGTCTGTGTGTGGGGAACCGACTGTCCAGTGGTCCCCGATGGTCCGGGCTGGTCATCAGGTTCTAGGTCGACAGAGCTGCTGTCCTCACTGGGGGCCTGTTCTGGGGGAGGGATGGACAAATCTGGACCCTCCTGGCCGGTGTGTTGGCGTTCGGGCCCTGCAGGGGTAAAAGAGCATGGTTATTGCTTCTGTGTGTTCCATGGCGTGCGATTTGTGGGTGCCCTTGTCCCCCAGTGCTGGCATTCCCTTGTGGGAGGAGTTGTGAGGGTGGTTTGTGGGGGGGGATGGGTATGTGCAGTGGTCTTGCATAGGTGATGGGTGTCCATGGTTTGTGTTGGCATTCAGGGTTTGGTTTGGGGTTGGGTGGGTTGTGCTGGTGAGACATTGGCAGGGAGGATGTGTGCTGGGGGGTTGGGGGTGAGGGTGGGGGTGTGGGTTGGCATGCTGGTGGTTGGGGGGGGAGTAGTTGAGATTAGACTTACCATTGTCCATTCCTCCACCTACTCCAGCGAGGCCCGCAGGATGCAGGATGTTCAAGACCTCTTGCTCCCATGCTGTGAATTCGGGTGGAGTGGGTGGTGGTCCGCCGCCAGTCTTCTGCACATCGATGTTGTGTCTTGAGACCATCGACTGTACCTTCCCCCGTAGGTCGTTCCAGCGCTTTCGGATGTCTTCCCGGTTTCTGGGATGCTGTCCCACAGCGTTGACCCTGTTGACGATCCTTTGCCATAGCTCCGCCTTCCTGGCTATTGTGGTGTGTTGCACCTGTGTGCCGAAGAGCTGGGGCTCTACCCTTATTATTTCCTCCACCATGACCCTGAGTTCTTGGTCCGAAAACCTGGGGTGTCTTTGGGGTGCCATGGGGTGGTGTGGATGAGGTGTTGGGTGGTGTTTGTGGTGATGTGAGTGGTGGTGTGTGGTGATGTGAGCGTAGTTGTGGTGTGGTTGATGATGTTGGGTTCCTGTGTGTGTTGTGGTTTGCGTTCCCTGTGCTCTCTATCTGTGTATTGCGCCTTCTCTCAGAATTTCGATATGTGGGGGTTTGTGGGTGATGTGGGTGTGTGTTTTATATTGTATTGGGTGTGTGGGAGTGGTGTGTGTATGTGTATCAGGTGTGTGTATTTCCAATTGTCCAATGTGGCTGTGTTTTGTAAGGGTATGTGTATTTTGACCGCGGCGGTGTGTACCGCCAATGGAATACCGCGGTTGAAAGACCGCTGCGTGGATTCGTGGGTCGTAATGGCATGGGCGTGTTTGTGTTGGCGTGGCGGTGGAGGTTTGGTCATCTCCAGTTTTTCGCTGCCCGCTGATGAGGCGGCCTTCCGTGGATGTCGGGTTTTCGGCGGTTTGGCAGTTGGAGGTCAGAATGACCGTGGCGGTTTACCGCGGCCGCGGCGGTATGATGGCGGTCTTCTGACCGGCGGTAAGGGCCTTTTACCGCCGAGGTCAGAATGACCCCCTATGTGACTAAGTTTTGGGAGGTAGTGTACACCCTCTTCTTTATGAATAGCCCCTCCACTAAGATACGTACCATAATAACTGAATTTACTTGGTTGAAGCACTTTTCAACAGATTATGATTTCCACAACTCAGCCAGTAGTGGTTACCCGTTCCCCTTCGAGACCCATGGATCCATGTACTTCAGAGTGTGATCACTATTGGCCCCCTGAAATCGTGGCCCAAGCAATAATCGTCCCAATTTTTAAAAAGGGTGATGTGGCAATTACCCAATATCTCTAATAGATTCCACCTCCAAGGTATTGGGAAAAATAATACTGGACCATCTGGAGAACTGGGCGAACGAGAAGGGTATTTTAGCTTTGGCCCAATACGGTGTCAGACAGGAACTCTGAATCTCTGATCAGTGGGCAAACCTACATTTACTGATAAAAAATAAAGAGCTTGTCAAAGAAGGGTGTCTTTTCGTAGCATTTATGAACCTCGGCCAGAATTCGATATTGTTGTAAGGGGAAGGCTGTGGTATATGCTAGTCACAAAGGGTGCTGTCCTGGGATTTTGCATCTACTTGCGCATCTTCTTAAGGATGTGAAGGCCAGTGTAAATTTTGGGGCTAAAGGAGAGTATTCAGACCTTATCAAAATCAGAAAAGGGGTCAGCCAGAGCTGTGTGCTTGCCCCCTTTCTATTTAGTTTTTACTTTAACAGGCTTGTTGATTATCTGGTTGAGGTGGAAGCGGACCCTACTCAGGCAGGGTCAAGGCCACTGCCAGTGCTAATGTATGCTAATGATTGAGTTTTAATGGTCAGAACAGGTTGGGGCTTCAAAAATGCCTAGACATTTTTTTTTACTTTTATGTCTGACATGGGACTTTTCACCAATAAAGCAAAATCCTTTGCCATGGAGTGTGGTCGATCTCAGAGTAAGATCTCTTCTTTTTACATCACTGGCACGGCATTCAAGTGTGTATATACCTTCATCAATTTAGGGGTCACTTTTGACAATGCTGGCATCTGGAAGCATCTGATGGGTATCAGAACAGTGTAATTGGATAAAATCAGAGCCAGATATGTTTCAGTTGCTTCCTTTGGTGCAGGGGTGGGAGTGTATACTGATAGTTCCTCTCCTCAGGTTGATGAAAATTGTTTTTTACGCAGGCTCCTGCCTCTCCGTAGATGTACTCCATCTTTAATAGTGAAGGAGGAATTAGGGCTTCATTATTTAGAAGCCATTATGAGGATAGCCCCCACCATGCTGTGGCTGTCGTTTTGGTCCATGCTGAAGGCTGTGCTTGGCCAAGCGGAGATTGCTTAGAACTGGGATGCATTAACAAAATGAGATGACTCACGCATGTAAAGGCCTCAAGGCCATTGTAAAGTGTGTACTATTCAACTATTTTGCTGCCAAAAAGATTGTTGCTGAAGTCAAAGAAAAGGTCAGCTGAGGTATAACTTCTGCTGTTTACTACCGCTGATGTGAAACCTCATCAGACCAAAGTACTGCATTACTAGAGATATTGCCGGTCAGATTTTGGCTTGGCACAGCCCATTATTTGGTATCCTATCCCTCTCATATTTGCAGTAGCCAAGATCCGATACCCTGTCCTTGTGATTCAGTATTTTCTCAATTACAACTTCACTTGTTCTTCTTTTGTGATCTTTACAAAAAGGTGATGTTCAACATTTTAAGACCTCTTTAGTGGGACCTCTATATAAGAAAGTGTATTCTGCATTGTTCTTTCTACAGCTCTTTCAGACTGAGGCGGTTTGTTTCACTATATGTAGCTTCATCGCCTCAGTAGTGCAGTTGCATAAAACAGTTAGGAGATGACTGTAGTATGGTTCCATGTGTTTAGAATGCCGGGGGTTGGGGGGGCCTATGTCAGCTTTACAGTCTCTAATCTGCTATATTTATCTCATGTACTTTAAGCCTATTTGTCTGTGTTTTTTAACTTTTGGTTCTGGGTTTTATCTTTCAGATTTTAATGCCCTTTCTAGATTTGTTCTACATCCTGGATTTTTAATATTGCTCTATGTCATGAAATCTTAGAAAAGGATTAGTCCTTTTCTTTGTTTTTGAATGATTTTTATGATAAGTAACCTACTTCACATGGTCCTGTCTCTTTAACATATATGGTAATTTTTGATACATTTTATTATGAGGTTTTGTGGTTTGCTCAAAATTGAATAAAGCTTGACTTGACTCACTATCAATAATTTAAAAAAAAGTCAAAATCACTTTAAATTACATGCGATATAAAAGAAAATAACGTTTATATGAACAATAGTATCACATAAAGTTAATATATCTACTAAAACACATACAAATAATTAAAACGTGAGAATTTTAACAAGTGGATTATGAAAAACAATATTTAAAAGATCAATATTCTATAAAATATTGCTCATCTCCCAAAAAGATATTCTAGTCAACAATTTTTACGCATTACAAAATATGTATGTCACAATATTTATTTTCAGATATTTATGTCTCCTGATATTTTAAACTCAATATTTTGTCTAAACACCATTGGAGGGACACACTCTGATAGTGACAGAAAGAAGATAAAGTTATATAAGGATGTTTCCAATCACAGACTACAATTTTTGTGCTTCATCTTTATGACTGTCTTTCAATTACATTGCCTATCCATCTTGACTAGCTGTAGTGTTCACCAATGATTTTGCTTACAGGAACCTTGTTCTATCTGTGCACCTTCACCCTGTGCACTTCCTTACAATCATATGATCTGCAATTATATATTTATCAACTGTATAGTCTGCAGTTTATTATTTCACATAGATCCTATTGTTTGTCCCTCGGTTCTTACATGCAGGGAGTCACGTGTAATGCTCTACAGGTGGTGCATAGCATTTACAGACAGGGACTTATGCTTCTAGTTGATATTTGTATCTTTTCTCTTCTCTATGCTGTTTTCTTTCACTAAGGCAGGACGTTTGGTGCACTCCCAGTATGATAACTTTTGATAGGCTTTTGATTGCTGTGCAATTGTGCCAACTGCTTGTTAGTCTTTAACTGCTGTAATTACTGACAAGGCACCATTTCCGCACACAATTTGTTGTACACAATTCAGTGCACAATTCAGCATGTAATTCTGCACAGATTTGGGACACATGCAAGTTATATACAGGGCTTATTCATAGACCTGCTAACTTATTTTGTATTTGTTGTGCTCTGTCTTGATGATTTGCAGGCAGTCCAATCTCTTTGGTAGAGTACCATAGATCCTCATAAGCAGCTAATGTGTCATAGCAATTTTGTCTGATTTTCAGTGAGTCTGGGACTTAGAGTTAAGGCATGCAATTAAGGGATGCATTAGATTCTTGATTGCACACACCTCTATTGAAGTTCCACTGTTATTAGTGCTGGTGCTATTTTGTTCTCAGTGAAACTGTGTAGTTAGAGTTGGTGAATTGTCTCACACTCTTAGGTAGATTCAGGGAAAATAATACAAATGTCTATGTGGCTTCTTGTCCCATATATGCACAAACCAAGATACGTCATACCAAACCAGCAGGACTGCTTCGGCCTTTACCTGTTCCCCCAGTTCCTTGGCATACTGTATCTACTGATTTCATGTGTTCCTTAACATTCTCTACAGGAAATCAAGTTATAATGGTTACAGTCGATTCATTTATTAAGATGGCCCATTTTACTGCACTAAAGAAATGACCTACTGGTAAAGAATTGAGTCAACTTTTCAGGACATCTTTCACCTTCATGGTCTTCCTCAAGTCATTATCTCTGATTGTGGCCTCAAATATATTTTATGTTTTTGGAAGCATTTTTGCAAAACACTGCACATAGACATGGCCCTGTCATCCGGGGTCCATCCTCAAACCAATGGACAAATGTAACATCTCAATCAAGAGCTTGAAAAGTATTAATGCTGTTTTTGCAATGCTATACAGAGTAATCGGTCCATGTATCTCCCAATGGCTGAATTCTCATAAAACAATGTAGTAAAAAGTGCATCAAAAGTCACTTCTTTTGTTTGCTCTTGTAGTTTTCATCCAAAAACCTTTCCGGTTGCTATCCGAGAATCATCTACACTCCCTGATATCACGTTGTTTGCTCGACGACTTCGTAAGATTCAACTAATCATACATTCCAACCTTCTATCTATGAAACTACGTATAAAGAAAATTATCAAGTATGAGACAAAGTCTGGCTTTCCTCCAAATATCTGCCTCTCCGCCTGTCCCAAAATAAATTTAAACCCCCCTCCTTCTGTTCATGCTCCTCTCTTGGTTCGTCATTTTTGTCTGTCTCTTCCCAGACAAACCCAGGGTTTCATGGGGGGGCCTACTGTTGTGCCGCAGGACCCTGCGGTGTCTCCCACCCGAGCGCATTGGGGTCAGCGGTCTGTTTTTTGGGCCAAAGCATTTTTCCTCAGCAGTGGTGCAAATTGTTGCCTCTGCGAGGTCTGAGGTCCAGAGTCGGGTGTCGGGCCTCGCTGCATTCAACTCGCAGCATGGGTTGTCACCATAGGGAGTCTAAGTCCTCCAGACCTTGACTTACCTGGTGCCTAAGCCTGAGGGTTCTTCCTTTTCTTCCTCTTCTTTTTCTGCTGTGGGCCATATTTTCTTATTCCCAGGTTGCAGTTCTTTTTCCCTGCATCCACCAGTTTCATTTTTTCTTCCTTTTCTATGATGGTGCTTGTCTCTGTTTTGTTTGTTCCTGTGACGTTTTCCCAATCAAAGATGGCGTTCTTTCTTCTTCATGCATGTCAATTCCTGTTTAGTCGTAAATAAGGAGCCAGATTCTTGTTTTCATTGCGTACCAACACTTCCCTGTTGGTCCTCGTTCCGGCTTGCTATCCTCGTTGAGTCCAGTCCTATTCCTGTTTCCTCAGCTACAGCCTGTTTCCAGTTTTCTGGCCTTTGAAGACCTACTATTTTGATGTGTCCTTTTTCTGTTACAGGAAATGCCTGTTAAAGAGTTTTTTTCCTTTGGGTTTTTCCTCTGGGACTCCTTATGGAGGGCACAGACTGCAGTGGTGTTCCTTGTCAACAGCACTGTGTCTACCAAAAGGGGTTGCCCCTACCTTGGCCAGAGCAGAACGTGCAAGAACGAGGGTTGCACTCCAGGTTCATCTGACAAGGCTGGTAAGCGGAAAGCAGATCCAGACACTCCTGGCAAGTTTCTGGCCCCCAGCCCTGCCGGTCTTTCTCTGTACACATGTGTTCTAATAGAGCTCATATCCAATGTCAATGGCACATTGCCCCACTTGAATGGTTGATCCCCGAGTACCATCAGCAGCCCTTATAAGAGGGTCTCTGAACCCGCAGCCTAACTGCTTAAGGGGCCCCATTGTCACCTGCCTCATCCTAGATTTCCCCGTCAAACTAAATGAGTCCTCACCAGCAAGGTTTGTTAGATTTAATGCTGACACCTTTAGAATTCCCTCCACAGCCATGTTGTTGCTGCCATTTGCATCCACACAACAGGCCTGCCTGCCAGCCGATAAATCCAACAGCAGGTCTGCATCGTTATAGGGCCTTCCTGCACATGCTCAGGCTCACAAAGTTGTGCAGGCCCCAAAGCTGCTAAAGAGGCAATGGACACCTTGTCTTGGTGTGCTGTTCCCACTTGAGCCTGGTTCCTTTGACCCCTCCCCTGTAACCTCTAAAAGCCCCAGCATGGAGCAAAGTAAGACATGAACTTTGCCCACGGAGGTCCCAAGTGGCTCAGCCTGGGCCTCAAAACCGCCTGGGCTGCTTTATCACGTGTCAAGGTTGCTGCTGCAGCCGCCACCTGGCAAGGCCTCACAGTCTGGGACATCCGGCCCACTGGGGGGCAGAGGTCTTTTGTTGGACCCTCCTCACCTGATTCTGTTTGCGCTGCACCTTCCCTTTCTTTGGTGAGCAAGCAATCATGGCTGCCCCATTGCCGCTTGCAAACCTCCACTGAGGCCCCAAGCGCTTCAGCACCCAGGCCTGGTCAAGGACTGCAGGTTGCCAGCCCTCTGCCACCTCTTGTTGTGGGCCCTTATGTTAGCCCACAGGGAAATTAATGTATCTTGCTCTAAAGACTTCCCTGCTCAGAATAGTTCCATACTCACTAACTTGCCCTGCAATATAACTTAACCCCACCTCTTTGCTATTCTAGCTAATCCCGTTTCTACCTTTCCTGGGCCACAAAACACACCCAAAAATACCAGGGTGCAGGCTTCACCCTTCACCCTCAAGACCCTATTGTGCATTGTTGACACCCTATCCAGGCAACCATTTTCCCTAATATGTCTTAATTATCACAACTTATTATGAGTGCGGCATAAGACTGCCATACTCTTGTTGGCCAGTCCGACCGCCCAAATATTGGCAGTCTGACTGCCTGATTAAGATCTTGGTGGTCCGACCGCCAGATGACTGCCACCACCACCAGGATCATGGATCCCGATTTAGTTGGCGGCAATGCAAGTTGTCGTCAAGCACAGTGATGCCGATGTTGGCACAGCCGTGCTGATCACGACTTGCCTTTCAGCCAGCCTTTTGATGGTGTGGTCACTGCCATTAAAAGGCTGGCAGAAAGGCAGGAACGGGCCCCCCTTAGCACACTAGCGATGCACACTGTCTACTATGGCAGACATCACATTCTGAGTGTGCTGCCGGCCCTGACAGTGTGGTGTCATTGGCCTTAGCTATCCCTGAGAGCCGAAACTAATGGTGCTGCACTGTCGGCGTTGGCCGGCACGGCAGGGAACTCATAAAATGGCAGTCGAGCGGGCTACGTCCTTTTGACTGCCGTAGTGGCAGTCCGATGGTCAGACTGCCACACTCGTCAGTAGGCCCTTAGTGCCTGACATGGACAAAGCATGCACATTTTTCCTGCAGCATGCTGCTAATAATTATCTCCATAATGGGCAAGAAAGACTGTGCCTGACGAGTGTGCCTGGGAATTTTGTGACAAAATTATAATGTCATTAGTAGCACACCAGCCGTAATAAAGACTGCTCATAGGGGTGTGGCTCCTGAATATCGAGTCCAGAGTATCGTCTGACACCATTATTATGGAGAAACATATCGAAAGGTAAGTATGTATATATGTTCTATACCTAACTACCCATGTTCACCATCTCATATACAGAAATATACAAAAATATAGCCACTCACGAGGGTAGCTTCCCGATTACAAAGACATAAAAGTGAAACCAAGCACCAGAAAACAATGAGCAAGCCCACCACACACTAACATTTTAAAAAGTGGATCTCTGTGAAGCCCCTAATAGAGGAGTATTAAAGGCCTTCTCAAAGAAATGTATGGCCAGATGAAGAATGCACTAGAACAGGCAGTAGAGGTGGCTAAAAAAAGCTAATGAACCTGGACTTTTGAACCCACATGAGAAAACATGTATGCCAAGTAAGAAAAAAAAGAATCTAACAGTGCAAACAAAATAATTGTCTAAAATAACACAACTCTGGCAGGTTCACAACCATAATCAAGCTAGAGTTTTGCTGAGATAAGTCCTGGGCGTTAAATCTTCACTTCTGGCCTAGCAACATGATTAAATACTGACGTTATTAACGGCATTACTCACATTATTCAGGGCGTCGGGTGCTGGCTTTGCAATTACGTAGTCAGAACTGAAATATGTTCGCATTAACATAGACAATAGTGCTCGACAGCACTGCGCGAGCAAAAGAAGTGCACATCCTGCTCTGTACTCTGAAAGAGGCATCAGAATTAACCGTTCTAAACACTATAAATCCTGATATGTAATCAAGTAAATTATCTCATAAATCTGAAGTAAACCAGCATAAAATCGAGTTGCATATTCTACTGGAACAAGCTTTCATGTAATGAGGATAGCACCGCGTTAGTGTTCTCAGAATGCGGGCTTTTCTAGCATAGACTTTATGAATCAATGTTTTCTTCCGGCTGCAATCAAATAGCTGATTTCTCTGGTATTTGGTGCGTTCGCTGTTTAAATTAAAATCCATGTTAGAAAATAATACAGGTATATCAAAAACAAAATGCAACCCATTGATCAAATTGGTCGCCATCATACATTCTAAAATAAAAAGTGTAAGAAATAATATTTTGCTATATGCTGATAAAAAATAAACATAAACCACTTAACACATTAAAATGGGGCGCTGGTGGCTGAACAAGACCTATTTTTACCCGTTGCATAATTTATGCTCTGCGATGAACTTTTCAGCAGTTGGGTTTCAGAAGAATGGAAGTAGGCGTCAAGGTGCGTTCTCTCTCAATCCTTTTCCCCAGAGCTGTTCTATGAAGGAAGGCGCCTTGATACAAGCCCATCTGTAGCCATGCTTTGTTTTTCTCTCTATCTCTCGCAAGCTGACAGGCAGCTTATTAATGGCGCAGCCCGTAAGGACTTTGCTGTTCTCATAAAAGTTTTGTGCAATGAACATCAGACATGTTTCATATTTTCCTCTCCAGACGAGCCCTTCTTGAAGCTAAGGAGACCTGCAGTGAAACACATCAGAAAAGATAATCAGGTTTTGTAAGCACGAGCATCATGCAGCATGTTCTCCCTTGTGTACAGACTAATTGCTGTTATAAACTTTAAGAAATCGAGCTGTGTTTGCTCCAGGAGCACTGATAGGGGCACAATATCAATGCAAATACTTCTGGTAAAATAGCTGGAAAAAAAGTTATCAAGCACAATGCGTCTGTTTTTTACATCTTGGGATGGAAGCTTGGTAGGCAAGTCACCACTGCCTCTATTACTAACTCCTCTGTTTCTTTCCTTCCCGTCCTCATGTGTCTGGAGGCTTCACGTTCCTGCACGGAATGGGGTGCAAAGGGTAAAGTCAGATTTATCAAGTAATGCAAGACCACGTTGCTGGGCCCTTAGTGGCTTGATAAATCGGAAGTAATGGAAGGCAGTGCACATCGCTGCCTTGCGTTACTCTGCTCCAACGAGATGTTCCAAGGGTGGAGCATAGGCATTCCCATGAATCCACCTATTGATTTTGGCACATTCCCAGATTTACCAACACTGGTAAACCTGGGAATGCTTCAAAATGCTACGCCTTCCCAGTGGAGGCCTAACAAAGAGAAATATCGTTATTTTTCCACATTATTTCATCTTTCTAAGTGTGCTTCGAAAGAGGAAAATGTCTCAGAGGATTGTTTTTGTGCATGAAGGTGTCTTTTCCTGCACAAAAACAATCCCGCCTGCAACACAGGCATGCTTGCATCATGATTCAAGGATGTCTGTGTTGGTGCAAGGCAGCATATTGTGTGCGAGCCCTTTTCCTTTCCCTTTCCCGCAGCACAGCAAGGTAGCTTGCTGTACTGTGATGTGTGAAGTACTGATACATCTGCCCCACACTTTTTTAAGTTATTCCTACAAATTAACTTCATTATTCTTCCAATGTTATCCTACATACGACATAAGGGAAAATCACCTCTGGCTTAAAAAAAATACAGGATGTGTGACACTCTTTTACATTTTTGTCTGCTGGCTGACTTCTATCGTACCTTGATTCACATCATATCTAGTTTTCCTCAATAGTCTGGTTCCCGAGAGGAAATGCAGACCAGGCTACGAAAACAAAAAAATCACTGTATGAGGAGGGTATGGGGCTTCACAATGAGAAGCACTTAACAGGTGCTTTTCTCTGTGCCATCTCCAAACCCCTCCTCCAAAAAAACAAAAAAATGAAATTATGATGAATCTGGTGTCAATGTTCTGGGCTGTTTTCACCCCCTATTAATGGATATGACAGTTCAAAGCCTCTAAACATGAGATGGTAATCTTTTGCAGTGAATTTCAGCTTGTTTTCCCTGACTGTGTGATGCAATCTGTTATTGTTGGTCACTCAGTGGCACCATGAGAGTTGGCAGGTCTGGAGATCAGGGAATTTGTCAGCACATATCAGAGTCACAAATTGTAAGGAAATGCCTTCTTGGCATGGTTACCCTCTAACTTTTTGCCCTTGCTGATGCTAAGTTATGATTGAAAGTGTGCTGGGACCCTGCTAACCAGGCCCCAGCACCAGTGTTCTTTCCCTAAATTGTACCTTTGTTTCCACAATTGGCACAACCCTGGCACCCAGGTAAGTCCCTTGTAACTGGTACCCCTGGTACCAAGGGCACTGATGCCAGGGAAGGTCTCTAAGGGCTGCAGCATGTCTTATGCCACCCTACGGACCCCTCACTCAGCACATGCACACTGCTTCACAGCTTGTGTGTGCTGGTGGGGAGAAAATGACTAAGTTGACATGGCACTCCCCTCAGAGTCCCATGCCAACCTCACACTGCCTGTGGCATAGGTAAGTCACCCCTCCAGCAGGCCTTACAGCCCTAAGGCAGGGTGCACTATACCACAGGTGAGGGCATACGTGCATGAGCACTATGCCCCTACAGTGTCTAAGCAAACCTTAGACATTGTAAGAGCAGGGTAGCCATAAGAGTATATGGTCTGAGAGTTTGTTAAACACAAACTCCACAGTTCCATAATGGCTACACTGAAAACTGGGAAGTTTGGTATCAAACTTCTCAGCACAATAAATGCAAACTGATGCCAGTGTGCAATTTATTGTAGAGATGCCCCCTGAATACCTACCCAACGTCTAGTGTAGGCGTACCAGTTCCTGCCAGCCTGCCACACACCAGACATGTTGCTGGCCACATGGGGAGAGTGCCTTTGTCACTCTGTGGCCAGGAACAAAGCCTGTACTGGGTGGAGGTGCTTCTCATCTCCCCCTGAAGGAACTGTAACACCTGGCGGTGAGCCTCAAAGGCTCACCCCTTTTGTTTCAGCGCCCCAGGGCATCCCAGCTAGTGGAGATGCCCGCCCCTCTGGCCACTGCCCCCACTTTTGGTGGCAAGGCTGGAGGAGATAATGAGAAAAACAAGGAGGAGTCACCCACCAGTCAGGACAGCCCCTAAGGTGACCGCTGCCTTGAGAAATCCTCCATCTTGAGTTTGGAAGATTCCCCCAATAGGATTAGGGATGTGACCCCCTCCCCACAGGGAGGCGGCACAAAGAGGGTGTAGCCACCCTCAAGGACAGTAGCCATTGGCTACTGCCCTCCCAGACCTAAACACCCCTCTAAATTCAGTATTTAGGAGCACCCCAGATCCCTGGAAATCAGATTCCTGCAACCTGAAGAAAGAAGAAGGACTGCTGACCTACAAGCCTGCAGAGAAGGAGGAAGACGGCAACTGATTTGGCCCCAGTCCTACCGGCCTGTCTCCAACTTCGAAAATCTGCTCCAGCGACGCATCCGACAGGGACCAGCGACCTCTGAAGCCTCAGAGGACTGCCCTGGACTACAGGACCAAGAAACTCCTGTGAACAGCGGCCCTGTTCAAAGTCAGCTACTTCTTTGCAACAAAGAAGCAACTTTCAAAGACTGCACGTTTCCCGCCGGAAGCGTGAGACTTCACACTCTGCACCCGACGCCATCCGGCTCAAGATCCAGAGAACAAACACCACAGGGAGGACTCCCCGGCAACTGTAAACCCGTGAGTAACCAGAGACGACCCCCCTGAGCCCCCACAGCGACGCCTGCAGAGAGAATCCAGAGGCTCCCCCTGACAGTGACTGCTTGTAACAAGGGACCTGACACCTGGAACCAACACTGCACCCGCAGCCCCCAGGACCTGAAGGAACCGAACATGGATGCAGGAGTGACCCCCAGGTGACCCTCTGCCTAGCCCAGGTGGTGGCTGCCCCAAGGAGCCCCCCCTGTGCCTGCCTGCACCGCTAAAGTGACCCCCGGGTCCCTCCATTGTTTCCTACCTCAAAACCGGTGCCTGCTTTGCTCACTGCACCCGGCCGCCCCTATGCCGCTGAGGGTGTACTTTGTGAGCCTTCTCATGTGTGCCGCAGTGCTCTACAAAACCCCCCTGGTCTGCCCCCGAGGACGCAGGTTTACCTGCTGGCAGACTGGAACTGGAGCACCCCTGTTCCCCATAGGTGCCTATGTGTTTTGGGCACATCTTTGACCACCGCACCTGACCGGCCCTAAGCTGCTGGTGTGGTAACTTTGGGGTTGCCTTGAACCCCCAATGGTGGGCTGCCTATGCCCCAAACTTGAGACTTGTAAATGTTTTACTTACCTCCAAAACTAACCTTTACTTACCTCCTCCAGGAACTGTTGATTTTTGCAGTGTCCACTTTGAAAATAGCTTATTGCCATTTTTACAAAGACTGTATGTGATATTGCTTTCATTCAAAGTTCCTAAAGTATCTAAGTGAAGTACCTTACATTTAAAGTATTAACTGTAAATCTTGAACCTGTGGTTCTTAAAATAAACTAAGAAAATATATTTTTCAATATAAAAACCTATTGGCCTGGAGTAAGTCTTTGAGTGTGTGTACCTCATTTATTGCCTGTGTGTGTACAACAAATGCTTAACACTACCCTCTGATAAGACTACTGCTCGATCTCACTACAGCAGAATAGAGCATTATAATTATCTACTATTGCCACTATCTTACCTCTAAGGGGAACCCTTGGACTCTGTGCACACTATTTCTTACTTTGAAATAGTATATGCAGAGCCAACTTCCTACACAAATTTACTACATTTATTTCTTCAGCCTGGCTGCTGGCTTTGATGAATTCTTTCTATGGTAGATTTAAACATAGAAAGTGGTCATGATGACAAGCCATAAGCAAAGATGTAGATTAACTTTAAGTCCCGGCTTTCCCAATGTCTCTCTGCAGGTAGAGAGAGATTTGCACACCCTGCAAGAGACATAAAGTGAACAATGGAGAAGGATAACAGAGAGACAGAGGATGTTTCAGGAGGGTTATCTGACAGGCTCAAATGGCAGGAAACTATGGGATGCTATGAATAAAGGATAAATACCATCATATTAGAATAAGGAGTATTCACAGCAGAATAGTATGAGAACAGAAATATATCCAGCTTAGCCTGCTCCTCAATAGTAGTTGCATGCATGAGTCCAAAAACAGACAAGAATGCTGGTTTTTGTTTGCTCCTTGGACACTAAAGAGCAGGATTCTGGATCCAAGCAAGATAATATAAGAGAGACTAAAAAGTGAAAGACAAATAAGGTAGGCAACATGGGGGAAGGTGGAGGAAACAGGGGAATCAACAAGGAGGAGCAAACCATATATAAAGGAGCACAATGCAGGTGAACAAATGAGTGAAAACAAAATTAAATGCAATTACAAACTGCTGAATTGGTGAAGAGCAATGTGCTGAGTGAGACTTAGTACTCTCTGTCCCTACTTACCCAGAAGTGGATTCCACTCCATGAACTCTTTACCTCTTATAGGCTAAAGGTCTAGCTCTCCACTTTTGCCACTGCCCTGTCTTCCAGAGTTTCCATTCAGCTCCTTGAAGACTATGGCCCACTTTACTGTTTTACCAGGGGATATTATGCTGTCTCCTACTTTGACCCTGATGTATCTGAAATGTTATTGCTGCATTTGACATAACATTAATCATCTGTACATGACGATCTTTGCATTTTGTTATTTGAAGCTCTAACAAGTTAACTGTAAAGTGGTGCACTGAAACCCTATAGTAAAGTGAATTCACTTTAGAATAGTGGTTCCCAGTGATTTGTGTAGAAAACTGGGCTTCTTTGCAGATAACCCCTCATATTGTCCAATTTTAGAACTACTAGATGCTGATTTTTGACTCTGACATTGCGACAGTGCACTGAGGCTTGCTAATCAGACCTCAGTCAATGAATCAATCAGTCATTTGTGGAGTCTGTCACTGTCACCCCTGGGGGTATTTGGGTTCTGGGGTGCGATATCTCTGTTGAAGAGCCAGGTCTTGAGCTGCTTTTTGAAGTCTACCAGTGAGGGTACAGTTCGGAGGGGAAGAGGTAGGTTGTTCGGGGCCTAAATTTAAGGAAAGCAGGCTGCTTTCAGATGCAATCAAAGGGATGGTGATCTGCTAAACCTTGCAGGCTACAATCTCAGTGATTGCTGTGGGATCTTGCAAAAGTTCCAAAATGTTGTATGTTGTTGGCCATCTTGTGTGTGGCTCCCATTTAAGCTTCTCCCACCAAAGGGAATGCTACATATATATCTAAATATATATCCGTATAATGAAAAAAAAAGAGAAATACGGAAGGGAAGATAGTCATAGGAATCCGCGCTCACAGTGTATCACCAAATTTGCAAAATAACAAATTAATGTATGCACGGTGCTCCTGGCAGGAGGATCTTCCTCACTCCTCCTATGTTTCTACAGAAGAAACAATACAGCAGCAACCGATGTCAAGGCACTTGTGAATATAAGTTCAATCATCCATGTGTTTTATGTCTTGGTGTCTTGTTCATGGCCATCAAGCAGAAGTCGTACCAGGATAATTGGCAATGGTTCAATTTATTCTTGAAATTAAGTATCCATTAAAGCAACAATAGCCAACACGTTTTTCGTCCTGTGAGAAAAATACTCTCAAAGACTTCATCAGAGCTGTAAGAAATACAAGTTGTGACTATGATTACAATAAAAAAACTCATCACAATGGACATCCAATACCAACACCCATGTGACTTTTGTGAAAAATCCTAACTCTAAAAGTGACAATTCGTGAGCAATAAAATAAATTATACATGAAGTTACCAATAGATGAACTAGTTGAAAAACAACAAAACCATGCCTAATGTTTATGTAGCAAATCGTTGACATAAAGGGTAATAATATATTACCAAAGGAAAAGCATTATGAAAGTCATGACACCCGCGTGAATGCCCTAACTTTTCCTGATTAAATGAGGAGTACTCATTATATGAAGACCAGCAGTGCATCCATGAAATCTAAAGAAAATGACAAGCACTATAATCTCCTAAGAGTGAAAAATAAATATCACCATAAGAGGAAAGAAATCACACCTAAGATCTAGAGAGGCATACCATAAACAATAATAATAATTCCATAGATGCTAAATTAGCTCTCCTGAAGTCCCAACAGAAGTCAACATCTATAAGTTTAGAAATAAATGGTAACCCGAGTTAGCCCAGGTTTACCACCAAATTTGTCAAGAAAGTGACTAAAGTAGTAACAAAGTCAGCAAAAGGTCCATCTACCCCGTAGTACAGAGTCCAAGTTCTGGCGTACATGTCCATATCGGTGTGTGTACACACCTGTACGTAACTGAAAACAAGCATGTGAAAATATTAAGACTCTCTCAATCATAACACTTAAATCCTGGTCAATGCTATCCATTAGGTATTTATGGCCGGACCCCCTCACTCACCATCGGGAATTACAAGGAAAAAGAACTGCGTTCCTTATGTCATGCGGCGCTCCCGTTTATTGTAATAGGAGCACCGGCACTCAGGAAGTCCTTATTTATAGTGAGTCAACAAGCAATCGAAAAATGAAAAAGTGAAAAAGGACTAACAACAGTCCCCTCCGCGGGCACCATCTAAGAGATAGAAACGTAGGACTAGTGTGGAGTGAAGTTCATTCCCATGTGTGAGCTTGGGTTTTGGCACTCTCTCACAAGAGCGTGCACAAGACTTTGGCGGTCATTACAACATTGGCAGTAAAAGCCGCTTACTGCCATGCAGAAGACCGCCAACACACCGCCGCGGCTGCGGAATTCCGCCACAGCTATTATGACCCACAGCACGGAATCCGGCAAAATTCAGACACCCAGACAAGTCCGTCACACCAAAGGTCAGTGATAAACTGGTGAAAACAAATCCTCCACCGTCACGCCAACAGAAATACGCCCACACTATCACGACACACGAATCCACGTGGCGGTCTTTCAACCGCGGTATTCCATTGGTGGTACACCCGCCACACTCAAAATACTCACACTCTTACAAAACACAGCCACATTGGACAATTCCAAATACACACACCTGATACACATATACACACCACTCCCACACACCCAATACAATATAAAACACACACCCACATCACCCACAAACCCCTACAACCACAATTACAGAGAGAAGGCCAGAGAGAGAGACACTACAAACTACTACCAAGCATCCACAGGCACACAATAAAATCACCCACAGAACTTCCACGCACCTCACACAACACACCACTAACTATCACCACACTTATTACTATACACACCACCCCACACATCATCCACACCGCCCCATGGCACGGCAAAGACACCCCAGGTTCTCTGAGGAGGAGCTCAGGGTCATGGTGGAGGAAATCTTCCGGGTAGAGCCACAGCTATTTGGTCCACAGGTGCAGCACACCTCCATAGCTAGGAACATGGAGCTATGGCGCAGATTAGTGGACAGGGTCAACGCAGTGGGATAGCACCCAAGAAATAGGAATGACATCAGGAAGAGGTGGAACAACCTACGGGGGAAGGTGCTCTCCGTGGTCTCAAGACACCACCTTGCGGTTCAGCGGACTGGCGGCAGACCCCTACCTCCTCCCCCAAAACTAACAACATGGGAGGAGCAAGTCTTGGCAATTCTGCATCCTGAGGGCCTCGCAGGAGTAGATGGAGGAATGGACTCTGGAAAGACAAAGCTTTACTATTACATCCTCCACCCTACCTGCATGCCATCACATACCCCTACCCTCACCCCATCACTCCTACTCCTCACAAATGTCTCAGCATCACAAACCACACATCCCAACACCAAGCCCTGCATGCAACAACAAAGCATGGACACCCATCACCAAAGCATGGCCACTGCACATACCCATAAACCCACCTAAACCACCATCACACAAGGTCCCACACAGGAAGGCAAGCACTGTGGTACGGTCACCCACCTATTGCACACCATGGAACACACAGATCTAATAAACATCCTTTTATACCCCTGCAGGACCCCTACCCAACGTCACCGGACAGGAGGGTCCATACATGTCCACACCACCAACAGAAGAGGCCCACAGTGATGACAGTAGCTCTGTCCAACTGAATCTAGATGACCAGCCCAGCCCATCGAGGACCTCGGGACAGTCGGTTCCCCTCACAAAGTCACAGGCCACTACAGACCTTCACCCCTCTGGATACACCAGCACAGCACCCACCCAGCGGGCCCATACCTCTGTCCCCAGGACACGTCAAGCAGCAGTGTGTCCACCACTACAGGGAAACCAGGCTAACCCACCACCCCAACAACAACAGGGACCTGGGGGCAGTGGTAGTGGGCACACAGTCCAGGGGACGTAGGCCCAGGAACACAGGGGAACTGGGAGGGCTGCTGTGTGACAGGGGGAGGACAGGCCCAGGGAACCCACTCTCCACAAGGCCCACTCCTCCATCATGGGAGCCTACCACCACTCCCAGGAAACGATGGCAACGGTACTGGCCAAGTTTCAGGAGACCCAGCGCCTGCAGGAGGAACAGTATTTGGGCTTCAGGGAGGAACTCAGAACCATCAATTCCACCCTGGCCACCATCGTAGGGGTGCTGAAGGAAGTACTCAACACCAGGAGGGACACTGTTGCACAACAAGGGCCCCCTGACACTAGCACCTCCGCTGGCGCTATTGGACAGGAGACACTGTCACAGGACCACCACACCAGCACCCCACCCCCTGCAGAGGGAGAACCACCCCGCAAACGGTCCCTGAGATCAAGGACAAAGACAGAGAACGATGCCAAGAACCCCGCCAAGAAATAAGACCACCCTGAATGTCATCTTTCGGTCCCACTTTGTCACCCTGTCCATCCTCAACCTGCCCAGCTCCACTTCCTATGCCCATTTGGGCAATGCACCTGTGAGACTAATAGACTGGACTCTGCCATGGACATTCCTCCACCTCTCACCATTTTACAACCCCCTCCAATATTGAGCACTTAAATAAACACCCTTGAAGCACAAAACAATCTGGAGTCAGTCTGTAATTTCGAAATAGTGTATTAGCAATTACAGTGACAAAATGCTCTTTCAATTGTAATGTCAACATACCTATGTCACACAGCTCTAGTCCATGAGGAAACAAAGCAGATGTCACACTGTGGGAACCACATCTGTGAAATCGTAAGGGAAAGTGACAACTCACTGACCATACACTGGGTGAAAATGACAGACAGGAGAGAGGTAGCAGTGTTAAAGTACATGTAGTAGGCAGGTCTGTATTCTTACCTGTGTCTCACTGGAAGTTTTGCAGGAACACCGAGTTCCTGTTGTCCATGTCCTCTTCTTCTGCTTCCTCGTCTTCACTGTCCACAGGCTCCACAGCTGCAACAACACCGCCATCTGGACCATCCTCCTGCAGAAAAGGCACCTGTCGTCGCAAAGCTAAGTTGTGAAGCATACAGGCCACGATGATCTGGCACACCTTCTTTGGTGAGTAGAATAGGGATCCACCTGTCATATGGAGGCACCTGAACCTGGCCTTCAGGAGGCCAAAGGTCCACTCTTTAATCCGCCGAGTTCGCCCATGGGCCTCATTGTAGCGTTCCTCTGCCCTAGTCCTGGGTCAGTAGCCATGACAGGTTGGGGTAACCAGAGTCACCTGCAAATGGCAAGAGACAACTGTTAGACACACACTAACCTGGAGGGATATCCCCAGACCAAGACAACCATTCCCACTGACTTCCAGGTGCGCACCTAATAGCCACACACAGTGCCTCTGGTGCTGACCCATCACATAAGGGATGCTGCTATTCCTCAGGATGTAGGCGTCTGCACTGAGCCAGGGAACTTGGCATTAACATGGGAGATGTACTGGTCTGCCAAACACACCATCTGCACGTTCATGGAATGATAAGTCTTCAGGTTTCTGTACACCTGTTCACTCCTGCGGGGGGACCAAAGCCACATGTGTCCCATCAATGGCACCTATGATGTTGGGGATATGTCCCAGGGCATAGAAATCACCTTTCACTGTAGGCAAATCCTCCACCTGAGGGAAAACGATGTAGCTCCGCATGTGTTTCAGCAGTGCAGACAACACTCTAGACAACACGTTGGAAAACATAGGCTGGGACATCCCTGATGCTATGGCCACTGTTGTTTGAAATGACCCACTTGCAAGGAAATGGAGCACTGACAGCACCTGCACTTGAGGGGGGATTCCTGTGGGATGGCGGATAGCTGACATCAGGTCTGGCTCCAGCTGGGCACACAGTTCCTGGATTGTGGCACGGTCAAGCCTGTAGGTGATGATCACATGTCTTTCCTCCATTGTCGACAGGTCTACCAGCGGTCTGTACACCGGAGGATGCTGCCATCTCCTCACATGTCCCTGCTGACGGTGCCTATGAAGGATAACAGTGAGCACAGAGTCAACCAACTCAGAGGTACGTACCCACAGCTTAAACAGAACACGAATCCTAATCTGAAAAGTGGCCTGTATGTGTGTTGAGTCTAGGCCTAGGTATGTGTGTTGCAGTTAAAAATTAAGCCGTGTGGGCCCCTGAAATGGCGGCTGCCTGACCTGTAAAGTGGGACAATGGGATGTGAGGTAACTGCGCTGCGTTGGACACCGTCGCGGTAGGCTGTGGAAGACCGCGGCACAATGCTGCATTGGTTAACATTGGCCCCTATGGGTCCCAGGAGCCAATGACGATGTACGCCGGCGGTGACGGTACGCACCGCCGCGGACGTGACTGCCATTTTCTATCTGTTCAATCACTCGATACCTGATCTTCGACAGGAGAGGACCTACACTGCAAGTGCTGCTGTGACCTCGGTCTGGAAGAGACAATGGCTCGAGTGTCTGGGGAAAGGGCCCCTGCCTTCACATCGGAGGAGTTGGAGAAACTCGTGGATGGGGTCCTCCCCAGTACACGCTACTCTACGGTCCTCCAGACAAACAGGTAAGTACACTGGGAGCATGCTGTATGGGCTATGCCTGTGTGGAGTGGGGTGGATGAAAGATGGGGGGGGGAGATTGAGGCGTGCATGAAATGTCAATGAGTGCATGTGCCACATGGCAAGGGTAGAGATGGGGGCCAATGACTGTGATGGTGCATTTGGTAATAACATTTATTTTCCCTCTGTAAAATTCATGTAGGTCAGCGCCCACAAGAAAAAATATATTTGGCGTGCCATCGCCAAGGACGTCTGGACCCTGGGGGTCTACCACAGACGGAGCACCCACTGCCGTAAGAGATGGGAGGACATTCGCCGCTGGAGCAAGAAGATGGCAGAGGCCCAGCTGGGGATGGCCTCCCAACGTGGGAGGGGTGCCTGTCACACCATGACCCCCCTGATGTTCAGGATCTTGGCGGTGGTGTACCCGGAGTTGGATGGGCGCTTGGGGGCATCACAGCAGCCACAAGGGGGTGAGTACACTCTCATCCTGCTGATTTTGCGTGCAGTGGAGGTGTCTGGGTGGGGGAGGTGGGCTGTGGGTTTCCCTAGGCCGGGGCGAGTTTAGTAGGCAAGGTCCCTCCGCAAGGCAGGCCATGTGGCACCCCACTTCACTTGTGTACAGTGCCAAGTGCACCTAGTAATGCTCCTGTGTCATCCATGTGTGCAGATGTCGTCCATAGCCTTGTAGGCCATGTCCCAGGGATTGAACAGTGGAGCCCAAGTGCACGGCATAGTGCAGGGGGCTTCTGTGTCTGTCGTGTCCACCAACGGTAGGGGTGATGCATTCACTCAACATGTTTTTCTTCTATAGTCCCCCCCCTTTTTGTGGTCTCCCTGTTATTGTGTGCATTAGCATCATCAGGCAGAGAAGCAGTGGCACCAGAGCAGGGGGGAGCTGCATCTGGAGGGTGAGACAATGGACTCGGAGTTCACCAGTGGGACGGAGGGCGAGGGGAGCTCCACAGCGGGGACAGGAGCTGACACCAGTGACACGGACTCGTCCTCTGATGAGAGCTCCCTTGTGGTGGCGGCCACATCTCTGCCCCCCGCATCTACAGGGTCAGCCGCAACCCCCCTACCAGCACCGCCCTCCCAACAGCCCCTCAGCCTTTGCCCCGTGCCCACTCACCCAGGAGGGTGGGCATCACCTTCGCCCCAGGCACCTCAGGCCCTGACCCAGTCACCCCTGCTGCCCTCAGTGAGGAGGCCATTGACCTCCTCAGGTCCCTCACTGTTGGGCAGTCTACCATTTTGAATGCCATCCAGGTGTAGAAAGCAGTTGCAACAAACAATTCCTGGAGGGCATTCATTCTGGTCAGGCGGCCCTTCAGCAAGCTTTTCAGACTCTGGCCTCAGCACTGATGGCAGCCATTGTCCCTGTGTCTAGCCTCCCCCTCCAACTTCCTCCACCCAGACCCAATGCCCTCTACTTCAGCCTATCCCAAGCACACCTTCAGACCAGCATGCACACACGTCAACACACAAGGGAAGCTCAGGCAATCATAAGCACCACACATCCCACAGGCACTCACGCAAGCATCACACACATGCAGACACACCAACATCCACTGCCTCCACTGTGTCCCCCTCCTCCTCGTCTCCCTCCTCCCTCCCAGTCTCGTCTACACTCACACCTGCATGCACTACATCTACAGCCACTACTGCCATCACCAGCACACACACCACCACACCCCGCTCACGTGCAGTCACCACGCCAATGCCATTCACACGTCCCCTGTGTCCTCTCCCAGTGTGTTTGTGACGCCACCTCCCAAGATACACAAACGCAGGCACACACCCACCCAACAGCCATCCATCTCACAACAGCCTCCAGCGCATGCACCTTCACCCAAAGTCACCAAACGAACACCTCCTACAACCACAATCTCTTCCTCCACTCCCAAACCCCCTCCAGCTACCCGTCCAAGTGTCTCCAAAAACTTTTCCTGTCCAAAGTTGACCTCTTTCCCACACCTCCCCCACCCCGTCTGTCTCCTAGGGCCCGACTCTCCAGGTCCCAACCTAGCACCTCAGCCACAACATCTCCGGGACCAGTGGTGCCTGTAGTCACCGGAATCTGGAGTGCACCGGCCACCAGGGCAGCCAGTGCGGCACACAGCCACAGCACGGACAGTACCCCACCTGTGAAGCATCAAAAGTTGGCCAGTGCCTGGCGGGAGAGGGGGAGGACTCCAGCCACCAAAGACGCTCCCAGGGGCCCAGGTGGGAGTGTGGAGTCAGCTGCGACACCTTTAAAAGTGGGGAACGGACACAAGAAAGTAAGCAGGTCTGGGAAGAGCAGCACGGCGGAGAAGACCGCCATCATTACCGCTGCCCAGGAGGCCACTGCCATCATCCCCGCTGCCCAGGAGACCACTGCCATCATCCCCGCTGCCCAGGAGGCCAGTGCCAGCACCTGCCCTGCTGCCCAAGAGGCCACCGCCACCAGCCCCGCTGGGCCAGAGATGACAGCCAGCACCAGCCCCGCTGGGCCAGAGAGGACCGCCAGCACCAACCCCGCTGGGCCAGAGAGGACCGCCACGGGCCAGAGAGGACCGCCAGCACCAGCCCCGCTGGCCACAGAGGACCGCCAGCACCAGCTCCGCTGGGCCAGAGAGGACCGCCAGCAGCTGAGTCACTGCAAAGGACCCCGCCTCCACAAGCACCGCTGAACAGGGCACCGCCGCCACAAGCACCACTGAACAGGGCACCGCCGCCATAAGCACCGCTGAACAGGGCACCACCGCCACAAGCACCACTGAATAGGGCACCGCCGCCACAAGCACCGCTGGCCCATGAGCGCCAAGGGCACTGATGCTCCTAAGTCCGTCACGAGAAGGATGAAGCACTCTGGGCACCAAGCCCCCTCCAGAACCAGTTGAGATTTACATCCACTACCTCAGTCCTTGGCAGGATGAAGGACTCTGGGCACCAAGCCCCCTCCAGAACCAGTGGACATTTACATCCACTACCTCAGTCCTTGGCAGGATGAAGCACTCTGGGCACCAAGCCCCCTCCAGAACCAGTGGAGATTTACATCCACTACCTCAGTCCTTGGCAGGATGATGCACTCTGGGCACCAAGCCCCCTCCAGAACCAGTGGAGATTTACATCCACTACCTCTGTCCTTGGCAGGATGAAGCACTCTGGGCACCAAGCCCCCTCCAGAACCAGTGGAAATGTATATCCACTACCTCAGTCCTTGGCAGGATGAAGCACTCTGGACACCAAGCCCCCTCCAGAACCAGTGGAGATTTACATCCACTACCTCTGTCCTTGGCAGGATGAAGCACTCTGGGCACCAAGCCCCCTCCAGAACCAGTGGAAATGTATATCCACTACCTCAGTCCTTGGCAGGATGAAGCACTCTGGGCACCAAGCCCCCTCCATAACCAGTGGAGAATGTCATCCACTTGAGAGACTGTGGCTTTGCACTCCCCAGGATGGAACAGTGGGCAAACCACCCACTGTAGAGACTTGAGAGACTGTGACTTTGCACTCCCCAGGAAGGAACAGTGGGCAAACCACCCACTGTAGAAACTTGAGAGACTGTGGCTTTGCACTCCCCAGGATGGAACAATGGGCAAACCACCCACTGTAGAGACTTGAGAGACTGTGGCTTTGCACTCCCCAGGATTGAACAGTGGGCATGTGGCCCCCTCGTGGATTTGGCGTCATGCAGTCAACCGGCTGAGGTGCACCCCCTTTCCCTCCCCCTGAGGTGCCTGTTTTATTGCTATCTGATGCCCCTGCAGTGTTGTCTCCATCATGTTTGGGGATCTTGTGTGGACCTCGCCCATACCGTGTGGGCCCAGTGTTCCATGGACTTCAATGGAGCACTACCTAGACTACTATTCTTGGTGTATATTTCGTTTATATTGTATATATGTATTCTTTTGTGTACTGGATTTTAATGTATTACAATGGTTTCACTCATTTTCTTTGGTCTTTGCATTCTTCCGGGGGCTGGGGGGTGTAACTGTAATGTATCATGCTGTATTAGTGTGTGTGTTGTCGTGGGTGAGGGTGGGGGTGTTGCGTGTTACGTGTTGCGTGTGTGTGTCCCTGTTTCCCCCCCCCCCTGCGTCGTAGGTGCAGTACTCACTGTGGTCTTCGCCACCAGCGTTCGTACTCCTGGTAGAGGAGCAAGAAGATAAGGGCTGGCAGGATCTGCAGCTCTGGTTCCATGGCATCCGGATTCCTCGTGGGGTGTGTAGAGGTGAGCGTTTTCCCTTCGAAGTCCTGTTTCCTCCGTGTTTTTGTCTGCGGTGAATCTGCCCCGGAAAGGGTGGCGGATTGGTAGGTTGTGATACTGTGGGCGGTACTTTGTCCTCCGCCTGTCTGTTGGCGGTGACCGCCACACTGTTTGTTTGTACCGCCGTGGCAGTCAGAGTGTTAAAGTGGCTGTCTTTGTTGGCGCTTTCCTCCACAGTCGTAATTCCAATTTTTTTACCGCCGGCCTGTTGGCGCTCTTACCGCCGCTTTAACACCGTCCGCCAGGGTTGTAATGACCCCCTTTGATCAAGCTGTTCTGCAGTTTTGCGTCAAAAAAATTAGCGCCGGCTAACGCCATTCTGAAGCGCCATGCGGGACTCCGTATTTATTCAATGACGTTAGCCGGCGTTAGCCGCCGGCGCTGCTTGGTGTGCGTGAAAAAAAACGACGTACACCATACAGCGCCGGTGTAGGGGGATATGGAGCTTGAGCGCCAAAAAATGGTGCAAGTCAGGCTGAGGCAATTTTTTCGCCTCAACCCGATTTGCGCCATTTATTTCGACTCCCAACCCCCATTGAAATGACTCCTGTCTTAGCAAAGACAGGAGTCATGCCCCCTTCCCCAATGGCCATGCCCAGGAGACTTATGTCCCCTGGGCATGGTCATTGGGCATAGTGGCATGTAGGGGGGCACAAATCAGGCCCCCCTATGCCACAAAAAAATAAAATAAAAAACTTACCTGAACTTACCTTAATGTCCCTGGGATGGGTCCCTCCAGCCTTGGGTGTCCTCCTGGGGTGGGCAAGGGTGGCAGGGGGTGTCCCTGGGGGCTTGGGAGGGCACCTCTGGGCTCCTTCTGAGCCCACAGGTCCCTTAACGCCTGCCCTGACCAGGCGCTAAAAAACGGCGCAAATGCGGCCGGACGTCATTTTTTTTTACCCTCCCGGGCGTGAATTTTGCCCGGGAGTGTAAATACGGCGCACATGCCTCGGAGTCAATTTTTTAGACGGGAACGCCTACCTTGCATATCATTAACGCAAAGTAGGTGTTCACGCTAAAAAATGACGCAAACTCCATGGACTTTGGCGCTAGACGCGTCTAACGCCAAAGTATAAATATGGAGTTAGTTTTGGGTCGGAATTGCGTTAAAAAAAACAACGCAATTCCGGCGCAAACAGAGTATAAATATGCCCCTTTGTATTTGCTCACACTGCTTCCGGCCGCGTCTACAGCCAAAATAGTCCTGCTCACGAACACAGATACACCTTGAGTAGATTTTCTACTCCAGATACATCTAAATCTATTTAAAAAGTAGTTTTTGCATAGGTGTTCTTCTCCAATGGACACTTCCAGAAGTTTTTTTTTAAACAGAAAGGAAGTGCCCCAGAGACTCCAACTTCCTGTTCCTTTCCAGCAGGATCCTCCCAGTGCTTTGTCCATTTTCTGGTCACTTTTCACTTGGATTTTGAGGTGGAAGGATCACTTTCTTTGCCTGCTGGATACACCTTTGGATTTAAGGACTTTGTTTTTTTGTGAAAGCATACAAGTAAGTTTAAAAACTTATAAGGGTGTTGTTTGTTTGCTTGGGCATGCACCAGCATTTCTTTTGTACCTTAATTTGATTTTATAATGTTTACAGTTGTGGATGACCTTGAGTTTAAGTATGGGCCTAGTTATTAGTTTTTTAGCATTTCCTTGATTTTCATCTTTTATAATGGAAAGTGTTGCACAGCTCAGTACCTGTCCTTTTCTACCTGTGTGTAACATTTGCAATATTATTTTACTATGTGGGGACATTTCCAGAGGGCCATCTTGCCAGTAGACCCAGTACTGTAGTTATCAGTACATGAAAAAAATATTTCAGTGGTATATGTTTTTTAAACTTCATTTAGGGAGGGATGGCATTGGATTTGAATAAAAATGGTGGCTATTTTTTGCATTTAATTTTTTGGGGAAAAAGTGTATATGTTGTGTGGTAATATTTGATTGCACTGGAGGGATGTGTGTGCTGCTTTGAAATTGTTAGAGCTCGGTTAATTTCTCTGTTTTGCATTGCTGAATTAATGTTAGTATTTTCTTCAGCGTTACTACCATGCCTCCTTATTGCCGGGGGGTGTATGTGTGTGTTTGTCATCATCCACCTTTTGTCTATGTTCTCCATGCCGTGTGGCCAGGGGCCATTTTATGTAATCTATGTAATATTAGATTGAACTCATGGCCACATAAGGAATCTACTTAATATAATGATGGCTTTTTCTCATAAAATAAAGGTCATATTTCTATGCCAGGGTAGCACAGCATGGTCATTCTTTGGAAAAATGGGGGGCATAGGGAATTAGGTTACATCGCATCTGGCATAACAGGCATGAATGAAGGGGTTATGATCCCTCTTCCATATCATGTCCAGAATTCTGTATATGGTTTATCATCATTTAACCCATTAATATGGGTCTGTAGTCTGAACACCCACCGCTGTTCCCTCTGAAACAGATTGTGTTTCTAAAATCGCCCATGTAAGTGTGTCTAGGGAGTGTCTTTGCTCTATAAAGTCGGTTGTTGGACCTGGCCCTTTTACAGGGTCATTCCCCAGACTTTTTGCTTTTTGTCTCCTTATTTTTCTGACCTTTGTTGGCTGACGTTTTGACTCTGAGCACTTTTTCAGTGCCAACCAGTGCTAAAGTGCATGTGCTCTCCCTTACAAAATTGGTATGATTGGCTTATTCCTAATTGGCATATTTAATTTACCTAACAGTCCCTTGTAAAGTGGTATCCCTATGCCCAGGGCCTATAAATTAAATGCTACTAGTGAGCCTGCAGGGCTGCTTGCGCCACCCACTGAAGTAGCCTGTCAAACCTATCTAAGGCCTGCTAGCGCAGGGCCTGTGTGCTCAGTTTTCTGCCACAGGGACTTGGCATCTAAATTTACTTGCCAGGCCCCAAACTCCACTTTTACTACATGAAAGTCACCCCTAAGGTACGCCCTAGCTACTCCTTTGGGCAGGGTGCATGTATGTAGAAGGCAGGGCATGTGCCATGTTGTGTGGCCTGTCCTGGTAGTGACAAACAGCCTAACTTGGTGTCTCACTGCTGTGAGTGCTACCTTCTCATAGGATTGCATTGGAAATGCCCTGCCTTATGTGTAAGGGGTGTTGTCTGATTTATGAGGGGTAGCTTAGGCATGTTTGGTATGGTTGTGATAGTGGTGAGAAATGCTGCTTACTGGTGTAGGTGTAATTTTTATTACTATCAAAGAAATGCCACTTCTAGAAAGTGCACATTTATCTGTGCTCATGACTTTGGTGTTTTGCAGCTTGCCTCCAATCCACGTCTGTGCAGACTGATAATTGGGGCTTTGTGCATACTTCTCAGACAGCCTGAACACAGGGAGGGTGGAGGTGTCACAGAGGTGCATCTATATATTGTAAAGCCTTCCTGGGCTGAGAGAAGGTAGCGGTGGGGCACACCTGCATTTGTAAAGGCTGTGCGCTGGCCTCACACAAAAGGATCATTTACCCCCCCACTGATGTTTGGAGCCTGTGCTAGAGGAGAGAAAGGGCACTCCCAGAACCAGTTGTAACTGGTTGGAACCCCCTTTCCTCCTCATTGTAAAACACACTGCAAACCTAGTATAAGTACAGGGAAATTTTCCCCACAAGTGGGACCTCCAGGAACCTTACCTGGAGCTGGACATGACGCTGTTGAAAGGACTCACCAGGACCACTTTGGACTGCTGCTGCTGTGCTGACCTGTGACGTGCCTGGTCACCAGGAGGAACTGCCACTGCTTGAACCCCCTTGTTGTGCTGACGTGCTGCTGAGTTCTCCAGCCCTGTGCCTCCTTCTGCCCCTGTTGTCTCCAGAGGCAGGGTGCTGTGGCCCCTGACCTCTGAAAACTTCCTTCAGCCCAAGGAGTGCTGCATTGCTGATGTAGCGTCGTTCTAGAGCGCTCTTTGTGCCCAGAAGAAACCACCACTGTAGTCCCTCGCGCTGTTTTGAAGCGCTCTTCTTGCCAGCAAGATCACCGCTGCAACCCGGGCTACAAGGATAGTCCTAGCGCTTTGAAAAGCGCTCCTCGTTTTCCAAAAGATCACTGCTGCGGCCCGGCTTTAATTGCTCCCTGTGCGTCAGAGCCGTGATGCCCCCGGTGCCCCCAAGGCACTACAAGCATGCCGGAAAAAGTGAACTCGCTCCTGTTGTGCCCCCGGCGTACTTGAATCTGGACCCGTGTCCCTGGGGCACTGGTTGACTCCGCTCCACATGGGAGCCAACCCCAGCCGGAGGAGAAGAGCTGTGACTCCTCCTGAGCAGCCGGACCTCCGCTGCTGCACTTCGAGGTCGCGAGTGGGAGGAGGCCTCATCGGGGGCCCCCGTGCTGCAAGACCTCACTGCCCTCTGTATTGCAGGACCCAGGAGAGGAAAGGGAGTTCCCTTCCCCCAGGCCTCTGCCTAAGGGGCGCGATCGCCCCGTACTTCCAGTTGGGCAATTGTTGGTGCCCCCCCTTTTGGGAAAGGGCCATTGGAGGCCCGGGGGGGTTCCATAGAGATCGCCGGCCCCAGGAGGGGCCCATTCTGTCACCATCGAGAGGGTGCTGTCCGCCTCTCTTCCCTCACAGAGACCACGTGGCCCCCCTTACTGTAATTCTTGACTACTGCTTATGATGCAGATTCCTGAGTACTTACGTGTTCAAATGTGACAACTGCTTGTTCTTGTGTAACGTTCTGACAACTGCTAAGGTAGCAGGGTATTACTTACATGCAATGTTGGTCTATTTATGTTTTGTGCAATACAGTTTATTTTTACATAGCTCAGTGTTGTGTATACTTTGGGGTGTACATTTTGCATCACATGTGTTGTGTGTGTTGTGCAAAAGCTTTGCACATTGTCTTTGGGATAGTCCTGACTGCTCGTGCCAAGCTACCAAGGGGGTGAGCAGGGGTTATCTTGGACGTGTAACTCCTCTGCCCTGATTAGAGTGGGTAGGTTCTGCCTGGCTGAGGTGCATACCCTAGCCAACCAGAAACCCCATTTCAAACATTGGTGCTAATGTTTGTGGTGGTGTGGTGGCATATGATCTCACTGAAGTGTTCATTAATACTTGTCTTATTAGATCTGATAGTCATTCATATGTAAAAGTGATTACACTGACACTTGATCAGGTAGATAGAGTTCTTAAAACGGCAATTTGTGTGTTTATTGAGATCCCAAGTCCCTGAGTCTCCTAAGTCTACTGATGTTGTTTTCTTCGATAAGCGGCAGACATTGCAATGGTGGCCTTGCTCCAGGGGTAGAGTCCTGTCAGTCATCAAGGTTGTGATGTTGGTAGGTCCTGTGCTTCTAGGTTGACTGCGAACTAACAAGTCCTTGATGTTCTTGGTCCTTTTGAAAGCAAATAAAGGATGGTTCAAGGTCTCGCCTGCACGAGTCAGAATAGACCAACTCTTGTTTATGATCTTCTTTACTTGATTAGAAAGGGGCATAAACGTGGTAACACATGTTAATCTAGTTTGATTAGATTTTGGAAAAGTCATCAACAATGTTTATCTCTGAGTTTTCCATGCTCTTTTCCTGTCCTGATTGATCATATGTGGTGGGTAGTGTTAATTACTCAGTTTCTGGCTTATAGTGTGACCATGATGTCGTACCCTGTCACAGAATTATAAAATGTATTTTACACCAAAAAATCACTCATTTAGATCACTGGAACATACTAAAGAATGTGTGAAGCTAACCTCATGAGACACAAATCTTACTATAGACTCAAATTAACTAGCCCCAAGAGATCCCCAAGAACCGCCAACGGTGGTACAGTTAGACACACTAAGAAAGACCAAATCCCCAAAATGACTGGTCACACTACCATGTAACAGTATGCAGATGGCCACCCCAATCCAATCATCAATTGTTAAACCCAGATGGACTGCAGAAATTCACATCATGCTCACAATAGAGATATGGGAATATTGTTGATCCCAAACTGGACCTATTACAGCAAGCAGATTGATGCATTACAGATACCACCATAGACTCTATCACACTGCACTAACTCTACATGAATGAGTCTTGGACAGCTTCTGTACTAGGTGCAACCAGGAAAATGCAGGATTACTAAATTTTGAGTGGGTCTGTCCCAAAATTAACACATTCTGGGAAGAGGTGTTGGCAACAAATAAATTACACATTAATTATCTCAACACCAATGACCACTACGTTACTACATGCTAATCACAAACTCATAGTGCTAGCTTTTATTAGCAAAGCATGGGGAGGTGGAAAAGGCTAAGTCATGTAACACTTGGTTGAGAGATATGATATAGTGCAACAAACAGATAGAACAGTATGGAGAACTGCTACCTAAAGACACCTGGTGTAGGAAAGTACCATCTTGCCTTGCATGTTACCCCCATTTTTACTTGTGTGTCAGTTTTTGCCTGTGTCACTGGGATCCTGCTAGCCAGGACCCCAGTGCTCATAGTTTGTAGACTATGGGGGTCATTTTGACCTTGGCGGACGGCGGAGGCCGTCCGCCAAGGTACCGCCGCTGAATGACCGGAACGCGGTCAAAAGACCGCGGCGGCCATTCAGACATTTCCTCTGGGCCGGCGGGCGCTCTCCAAAAGAGCACCCGCCGGCCCAGAGGAAATGCCCCTGCAGCGAGGACGCCGGCTCAGAATTGAGCCGGCGTAGTTGCAGGGGTGCGACGGGTGCAGTTGCACCCGTCGCGTATTTCAGTGTCTGCTTAGCAGACACTGAAATACTTTGCGGGGCCCTCTTACGGGGGCCCCTGCAGTGACCATGCCATGGGCATGGGCACTGCAGGGGCCCCCAGGGGCCCCGCGGCACCCACTACCGCGGGAGACCCGCCAGGAACAGGATGGCGGTAGGGGGTGTCAGAATCCCCATGGCTGCGGAGCGCGCTCTGCAGCCATGGAGGATTCACAAGGGCAGTGGTAAACCGGCGGGAGACCGCCGGTTTACCCTTTCTGGCCGCGGCTGAACCGCCGCGGTCAGAATGCCCTCGGGAGCACCACCAGCCTGTTGGCGGTGCTCCCGTGGTCGGTGACCCTGGCGGTCACCGGCCGCCAGGGTCAGAATGACCCCCTATATGTGTTCCCTGTGTGGTGCCTAACTGTATCACAGAGGCTCTGCTAACCAGTAACTCAGTGTTTATGCTCTTTCTGCTTTTAAAATTGTCACTGCAGGCTAGTGACTATTTTCACCAATTCTGATTGGAACACTGCAACACCCTTATAATTCCCTAGTATATTGTATCTAGGTACCCAGGGAATTGGGGTTCTAGGAGATCACCATGGGCTGCTGCATTTCTTTTGCCACCCATAGGGAGCTCAGACAATTCTTACACAGGACTGCCACTGCAGCCTGAGTGAATAACGTCCATGTTATTTCACAGCCATTTTAAACTGCATTTAAACAACTTAGAAGTCACCAATATCTCTAACCCTCACCTGGTGAAGGTTAGGTGCAAAGTTACTAAGCGTGAGGGCACCCTGGCACTAGCCAAGTTCCCCCCACTTTGTTCAGGGCAATTTTCCCGGACTTTGTGAGTGCGGGGACACCATTACACACGTGCACTACATATACATCAATACCTATATCTAGCTTCACAATGGTAGCTCCGAACATGGCCATGTATCATGTCTAAGATCATGGAATTGTCACCCCAAGCCAAATCTTGAATTGGGGTGCCAATCCCATGCATCCCCGGGGCTCCAGCATGGACCCTCTGGGGTTTTCTCTGCAGCTACAGCTACTGCCAACCCTCAGACAGGTTTCTTCTCTCCTGGGGTCTGGGCAGCCCAGTCCCAAGAAGGCAGAACAAAGGATTTCCTCTGAGAGAGTGTGTTACACCCTCTCCCTTTGAAAATAGGTGTTAAGGGCTGGGGAGGAGTAGCCTCCCCCAGCCTCTGGAAATATTTTGAAGGGCATAGATGGTGCCCTCCTTGCATAAGCCAGTCTACACCGGTTCAGGGAGCCCCCAGCCCCTGCTCTGGCACAAAACTACACAAAGGAAAGGGGAGTGACTTGCATTCAGAGGTGTGAAGGCACAATGGAGACCTCTGAGTAGCCAGTGCCAGCAGGTGATGTCAGAGACCCCTCCTGATAGGCTCTTACCTGGTTAGGTAGTCAATCCTCCTCTGAGGGCTATTTATGGTCTCTCTGGTGGGTTTCTCATCAGATAACGAATGCAAGAGCTCACCGGAGTTCCTCTACATCTCTCTCTTCAGCTTCTGCCAAGGATCGACTGCTGACTTCTCCAGGACGCCTGCAAACCACAACAAATTAGCAAGACGACTACTAGCAACATTTTAGTGCTTAATCCTGCCGGCTTTCTCGACTGTTTCCTGGTGCTGCCTGCTCTGAGGGCTGTCTGCTTTCACCCTGCACTGGAAGCCAAGAAGAATTCTCCCGTGGGGTGACGGAATCTTCCTCCTGCTAACGCAGGCACCAAACTTCTGCATCACCGGTCCTCTGGGTCCCCTCTCATCATGACAAGCATGATTCCTGGAACACAGGAGCTAGATCCCAGTGACCCCGACAGTCCAGTGTTCCTTCTGTCCAAATTTGGTGGAGGTAAGTCCTTGCCTCCCCATGCCAGACGGTAATTCTGTGTACTGTGTGATCTGCAGCTGCTAGGTCTTCTGTGCACTTTTGCAAGGATTTCTTTGTGCACAGCCCAGGTCCCCAGCACTCTGTCCTGCATTACTCAACTCACTGAGTTGACCACTGACTTCCTGAGACCCTCTGTTGTTGTGTTGATACAACGCCATGCTCAGATTTCTTGAATGCCTGTTCAAGTGCTTCTGTGGGTGCTGCCTGCTTCTGCACGGGCTCTCCCTGTTGCTGAGTGACCCCTCTGTCTCCTCCTCCAAGGGGCGACCTCCTGGTCCTCCCTGGGCCCGGGCAGCACCCATTATCTTTAACCACGACTCTTGCAGATAGCAAGGCTTGTTTGCAGTCTTTCTGCGTGGAATCAACTGTGCTTCCTCCAGCACACTGTGGGGCATCTTCTGACCAAAGGAGAAGTTCCTGGCACCTTCTGTGGTTGCAGAATCTTTGGCTTCTTCCTCCCAGTGGCAGCCCTTTTGCACCTTCATCCGGGGTTTAGTGGGCTCCTGCCCCCCCGGACACTTGCGTGACCCCTGGACTTGGTCCCCTTCCTTTACAGGGCCTCAGGTCCAGGAATCCGTCTTCAGTGCTTTGCAGTCAGTTGTTGTCCTTGCAGAATACCCTATCTCGACTTTACTGTCTTTCTGGGGCAGTAGAGTAACTTTACTCCTACTTTTCAGGGACTTGGGGTGGGGTATCTTGAACACCCTTAGTGTTTCCTTACACTCCCAGCAACCCTCTATACTTTACACTAGGCCTGGGGTTCATTCGTGGTTCGCATTCCACTTTTGGAGTTTATGTTTAGTGTTGCCCCTAGGCCTATTGTCTCCTATTGCATTCTATTGTGTTCTACAGTGTTTGCACTACTTTTCTAAATGTTTACTTACCTGATTTTGGTTTGTGCGCATATTTTGTGTATTTTACTTACCTCCTAAAGGAGTATATCCTCTGAGATATTTTTGGCATATTGTCACTAAAATAAAATATCTTTATTTTTAGTAACTCTGTGTATTGTGTTTCTTATGATATAGTGCTATATGATATAAGTGGTATAGTAGGAGCTTTGCATGTCTCGTTGTTCAGCCTAAGCTGCTCTGCTATAGCTACCTCTATCAGCCTAAGCTGCTAGAACACTACTAATCTACTAATAAGGGATAACTGGACCTGGCACAAGGTGTAAGTACCATCAGGTACCCACTATAAGCCAGGCCAGCCTCCTACACCTGGGCACCGCTATGTCAGTATCTCCTGACAGCTGCTAGGTATGTGTGGAACACTTTAAATTAGACAACAAAATATGTGCTGCACTGTACCACATAGAGTTAAGAACAGAGGACCTTTGTGGAGCAGACAAAGGGGTGAGAAACACAACAAACAATATAATCTTTCATATCAAAGCTCCATCTACAGTACTGTAGGGGTGGCGGGAGTTTGAAGGATGAAATGCACATGGAGAGAAATGGGGAAAATGACCTCAATGCTAATACTAGATACCATAGGGCGAACAAAATGATGAAAGTTAACTTGTATACTGATTGTGTAAGATAAGGATGGTGCAAACTGCTACTATGTACGTTTTGAATGCAACTCAATGAAAGAAAATAATGAAAACAATGTTAAATGACATAGGGGGTCATTACGACCTTGGCGGGCTGTGGTCACCGCCGTGCGGCCGCCAATGCAGCCGCACTCCCGCGGACCCCATTACGACATCCCCGCTGGGCCGGCCGGCGCAAACCTACTTTGCGCCCGCCGGGCCAGCGGGGATGAGGCCGCAACATAGGAGCCGGCTCCTAATGGAGCCGGCGGTGTTGCGGCCGTGCGACGGGTGCAGTGGCACCCGTCGCGCTTTTCACTGTCTGCTATGCAAACAGTGAAAAGCTGGCCGGGGCCTGTTAGGGGGCCCCTGCACTGCCCATGCCAGGCCAGGCCACAGGGGCCCCAGGACACCCCTTACCGCCAGCCTCTTCCTGGCAGTGCAAACCGCCAGAAACAGGCTGGCGGTAGGGGTGTCATAATCAAGCAGCGCTGCCCTGGCGGATTATCACCGCCAGGGCTAAAACGGCGGGAAACCGCCGGCCCCGGCGGTGCGACCACGGCGCTACTGCCGCGGTCGTAATAAGGGTCTCTGTACCGCCAGCCTGTTGGCGGTACGGACGCTAAATTACCCCTGGCGGTCTCCGACCACGAGGGTCGTAATGATCCCCCATAATGTGGAGTTTGGCAAGCTGCGTTTAATGTGAAATTCTAGGTTTCTCAAATTTCACCAACATGAATAACATTTCTTCCCGGGCTATTTAGAATTTGAAGCCGCAGTTTTTCAACCATGTAGACTCAGATCCCATTCATTAATGTTCTGCCGTTCTGTTTGCCATGCTTTTCTTTTATGTGGAATGTATTTGCATTTCTTGTACAGTTTTGTTTGGTGCTCTTGGGATGCTATGGAGGAAAACTGACAAAGCAAAAACAACCCAGCCATGTGAAAGCCCTACACTAAAGAAAATCTTGAGTGAATAGCAGACGAATTAAAGTGAAACGTGTTCGCAGAACTTACAAAGTGACTCGAGGCATATTGGGGTCCAAATGTGACCGGGCACTGAAAAAAACAAACTCACAATTTTGCTGTTTTCATTTGTGCAGTTGATTGTTTTTATTGTACAGCGGGCGGTGTGCTTTCAAAACGTTCTTTTGGCAAAATGAGTACCAGTTTAATATAGTCACAATAGGGTACCTTCGGCTAACCGTGACTTTCTTCAGACAGATAGCACTACATTGATCACGCAGCCTACTACCGGTGAACCACACATGTATTCACTAAGGAAATATTCCAGAACAAGGCACCAATCGTTGCAAAATTCACAAATACCACGTGCGGATGCTCACATTTCTATACTGGTAGAAATTATGTTTCGTTGATATAATGCCATGTACATGGAAATAGGATGCATGACAGTTAGTTAATTGTTTATTAAATGGCCCGTAGTCTTCAAGGAGGATTCTGGTCACAAAATAATACAATATTAGGCTGAAGAAAGATCGTCTGATGTGAAAAAAACACATGCATAAATCATAAATTATGACTCACGATGTTGCTTATTTATTTCAGTCTATAATTACCGCAGAAGGACAATGCCACAGTATATCCAAAAATGTGCGGCTATAATTTAAAGCACATTGTATGCGATTGTTACAGAGCGCAGTTCGTATGTCCTTTTCTAGGACACATTATGCTGAATTAGACACCCAAGTTGACCCAAAAGGACCGAACTCTTCAAGATCCTTCTATCTCATAAACTCTACTTTGTAACCACATGTCTATGACATTACATAATAAACCGCCCCTGTCTTTTCTGAGCCTTTTCCTTTTTATCGCATTTTGCCATTCATTTTTATAGTGCTTTGCAGGCCAAAGATGTGGCTGTGCCTAACAGGATAAAACACATACAATACTGTAATTAATATAATAAAAGCCAAATATAAGAAGACAGCAGTAGCTAAAGAACAAAAATACCGTCTATTCAGATAGAAAACATCAAGAAAATATTTTAACTGCATCCTAACATGAAGGTAGATAGGATTATATCATTAACTGGACGTAGTTAGTTAAAAACATGGTTGCTGCTCCAGAAACTGACTGTAGAATAGTCTTTTGATAGTAACACCCCCTGCAATTCGCAACGCGGAAGCCTATTGTTGGCACAAATAGAGATGAGTCAATTTATGTGGAAATTGCCAACCTTCAAAAACGTTATGTATTCTAAACGTAATGTAAATTGCCAGATTCTCCAATAGGTATCTGTCCCTCTTGACCCTAGTTAGGTTATTATCTCTTCTCTATGGCTGGATATGGTCTTCATCTACCCCCACATCCCATTTCCTTCTCATTCACCCAACAATTTCATTTGCAGTCATTCAAGATACTTGTCATGTCTGCACAATTAAACGGCGCCTCACCACAAAGTAGCACGCAACGAAGGAGGCATACAGATGGAGATATCATGCAATCAACCAGAGTCCACAGTCCATACGGAAACCATGTAATAGACCTTACATTTAATAGAACCAAGGGGCATATTTATACTGGTTTTGTACCGGATTTGTGTCATTTTTTTTACACAAATTTGGTGCAAAACGAACTCCATATTAATACTTTGGCGCTAAACCCGTCTGTTGCCAAATTTATGGAGTTAAAGTCAATTTTTGGACGTGGAAACCTAATTAGCATCAATAAGATGTAAAGCAGGCGTTCCCATGCAAAAAATGACTCTATGGCCTTAGCGCCATACTTTTGACGGTGGGGGAGGAGGGGTCAAATAATGGTGCAAAGCTTGCTTTGCACCATTATTTAATGCCTCGGTCAGGGCAGGCATTAGAGGACCTGTGGGCCTATTTCCATGGTGGAACACCATGGAATAAGCCCACAGGTGCCCTCCCCAGACCCCAGGGACACCCCTCCACTCACACCAGAGGGACAGCGAAGGATGGGGACCCCATCCCAGGAAAGTATAGGAAAGTACGGGTAAGTATTTTTTTTAAGTGCCATTATGGGTCCTGAAGTGGGCCCCCTACATGGCACTGGATGCAATGGCCATGCCCAGGGGACCCTGGTCCCCTGTGCTGGCCATTGGGGTGGTGGGCATGACTCCTGTCTCTTTTAAGACAGGAGTCATGTGGTATGGATGGTTTAGCATCAGAAAATTACGCTAGGCTGGTTAAAGTAATTTATTTTACTCTAACCTGCCTAACGTCATTTTTTGGTGCAAAAAGCCCTTCTTCCATACCGCCAGCCCCACCCGCCTAACGTCATTTTTTTTACGCTAGCCTACCCTTTGCACTGGCTTGCACCATTCCATTAATATTGTGCCCGACTGGTGCTCAGAAATGATGCAAACCGGTGCTAAAAGTTTTGGTGCAAATCTACACATGGTGGCAGTCCCTAAATGAACAAATGGCATATTACCTGTTTTGTGTTGGCTACGCCATTGCCCCCATTTCTAGCCTCAATATATAAGAATGTGTTATCAATGCAGGTGAAGGAAGAGCGCTTCCCAACTAACCCGGGAGACAGAGATGGTAAAATTGTTGGGATGAGAGCTGTGTAATGATAAATTGGTTGCATAAGAAGACAGAAGTTGCTTTCTGGGTTGTGCAGTCACTACATGCACAATTCAAAAATCCTTTTCATAAGTGTTAACATAATCTAACAGAGCTCTATTTATTGCTGGTCCACTAATCCATTTTATTACAGAGTAAATCGTGGGAAGGATTCAAAGAGCTCTAGTCCTACAAACCTTCCCACTATGTAAGCCCACAGGAAGGGCAGGCTGGGTCCAGAAACACGGAGCCAGAGGAAAGATGTATAACATACTTGACCTGATTTTCAAATGAAAGAAAAGCAGCAATCACAGATAAAGGCTATCAATCAAAATTCTCGACCATCATTGTAGGTTCAAGAGAAAAAGTTGGAGTAACATGGCCGTTTTGTGGTCCAAATAAAATTTATAGACAAAAGTGCTGTTGTCTAAAAAATCGTGAACAAGGTCTCGCAGTAACAGTTCATATTCCCACTGAAAAATGAGGTTGGCAGTGAGGGAAACTCTTTCATTGACTGCAGGTGAGCTGTTAGAAAAAAACACACAACTCTGGTTCCAGATTATGTAGAATATATTTCTTAGAAAAGAGAGTTACATAGTCAGTCACTGTGGAACAAGTCACAGTCAGAAAGAGAAACAAAGGTCCTCAAGATTGTGGAACATGGAGCCACTTGTTCCCACTGATAATCCTACATAACGTAATCAATCAATCAGTCGCATTTATAAAGCGTGCTACTTACCCGAAAGGGTCTCAAGGCGCTGGGGGGGGGGCGGGGTCAATGCTCGAAGAGCCAGGTCTTGAGCTGCCTTCTGAAGTGAAGGTGGTCTTGTATGGCGCGAAGGTGGCTGGGAAGGGAGTTCCAGGTCTTCGCTGCTAGGTAGGAGAAGGACCTGCCTCCGGCGGTGGCTTTGCGAATGCGGGGTACGGCTGCCAGGGCTTGTCCGGTCGAGCGTAGGGTGCGAGGAGGAGTGTAGAAGGAGACGCGGTGGTTGATGAGTTCTGGTCTGCGGTTGTGCAGGGCTTTGTGTGCGTGGGTGAGGAGTCTGAAGGTTATCCTCTTGTTGACTGGGAGCCAGTGGAGTTTCTTCAGGTGACCGGAGATGTGGTGGTGGCGGGGTATGTTCAGGATGAGTCGTGCGGCAGCGTTCTGGATTCGTTGAAGTTTCCTCTGCAGCTTGATGGTGATGCCGGCGTACAGGGCGTTCCCATAGTCCAAGCGACTGGTGACGAGGGCGTGGGTGACGGTCTTCCTGGTGTCGGTGGGGATCCAGCGGAAGATCTTGCGGAGCATGCGGAGGGTGTTGAAGCATGCTGAAGTCACCAAGTTGACCTGTCTGGTCATGGAGAGGGAAGAGTCCAGGATGAAACCGAGGTTGCGTGCGTGGTCGGTGGGTTGGGGAGTGCTGCCTAGGGCGGGAGGCCACCAGGAGTCGTCCCAGGCGGTTGGTGTCGGGCCGAGGATGAGGACCTCCGTTTTCTCTGTATTCAGTTTAAGCCGGCTGTCTGTCATCCAGTTCGCTACTTCCTTCATGCCTTCGTGTAGTCTGGTTCTTGCTGAGGTGGGGTTGTTGGTGAGGGATAGGATGAGCTGGGTGTCGTCTGCGTAGGATATGAGGTCGAGTCCGTGTTTGCGTGCGATGTTCGCCAGGGGGGTCATGTAGATGTTGAAGAGGGTGGGGCTGAGGGAGGATCCCTGGGGGACGCCGCAGATGATCTCCGTAGCCGTGGATCTGAAGGGGGGGAGGCGGACTCTCTGAGTTCTTCCGGAGAGGAAGGAGGTGATCCATTCCAGGGCCTTGCCTCTGATGCCGGCGTTGCTTAGGCGACGTATTAGGGTGCGGTGGCAGACCGTGTCGAATGCTGCAGAGAGGTCCAGGAGTATGAGGGCCATGGTTTCTCCTTTGTCGGTCAGGGATCTGATGTCGTCCGTGGCTGCGATGAGGGCGGTCTCGGTGCTGTGGTTAGCTCTGAAGCCGAACTGTGAGTCGTTGGTTTCCAGGGCGGTGGTGAGTTGAGCGTTGACGATTTTCTCGATCACTTTGGCGGGGAACGGTAGGAGCGAGATGGGCCGGAAGTTTTTGAGTTTGGTGGGGTCTGCTGTTGGTTTCTTTAGGAGGGCGTTCAGTTCGGCGTGCTTCCAGTTCTCCGGGAAGGTGGCAGTGGAAAAAGATGTGTTGATGACGTCTCGGAGGTGGGGTGCGATGATGTTGTCGGCTTTGTTAAAGATGTGGTGCGGGCAGGGGTCGGATGGTGATCCTGAGTGGATGGAGTTCATGACGCGGGTGGTTTCCTCAGTGGAGGTTGGGTTCCAGGTGTGGATGGTGGTGTTGTCGGTGGCGGGTTCCGGTGGAGGGTTCGTGTTGGTTGTGGTGAAGCTGTTGTAGATGTCGGTGATCTTGTGGTGGAAGAAGGCTGCGAGGGAGTCGCAGAGGTCCTGTGAGGGAGGGATGGAGTTGTTTTCGGCGTCGGGGTTGGAGAGCTCTTTGACGATGCCAAATAGTTCCTTGCTGTTGTGGGCGTTGCTGTCTAGTCTGTTCTGGAAGGCTGATTTTCGTGCTGCGCGGAGGAGTTGGTGGTGTTTGCGGGTGGCGTTTTTGAGAGCAGACATGTTTTCGTCGGTCTGGTTGAGGCGCCAAGTCTTCTCGAGGGTGCGGCATTCTTTTTTGGAGTCTTTGAGGTCGGGGGTGAACCAGGAATTTTTCTTGTGGCTGTTTCTGTTTGCTTGGGTCTTCAGGGGGGCCAGGACGTTGGTGCAGTCTGAGATCCAGCTCGTGAGGTTGTTGGCGGCTTCGTTGGGGTCTGTAGTGCTGGTGGGTGGGTTCTGAAAGAGGGTCGATGTGAGTTGTTCCGAGGAGATTCTGTTCCACTGTCTTCTTGGTGGCTGTTGGGCGTGGTGGTGTACGTTGGTTTTCTTGAAGCTGAAGTGGACACAGCTGTGGTCTGTCCAGGAGAGTACGGTGGTGTGGCTGAAAGAGATGTGTTTGCTGGAGGAGAAGATGGGGTCCAGCGTGTGTCCGGCGTAGTGGGTGGGGGTGTTGACTAGTTGTTTCAGTCCCAGGTTGGCGAGGTTGTCCAGTAAGGCGGTGGTGTTGTTGTCGGTGCGATTCTCCAGGTGGAAGTTGAGGTCCCCTAGGAGGATGTAGTTGGTGGACGGGAGTGCGTGTGGGCTGATGAAGTCTGCGATGTCTTCGCTGAACTTTGTGCGTGGTCCCGGTGGTCTGTATATGAGGGTGCCTCTGAGGGTGGTCTTGGGGTCGCTGTTGATTGAGAAGTGGAGGTGCTCGGCGTCGGGCAATGAGTTGTCGGTGTAGGTTGAGATGCGGATGGAGCTCTTGTGGCGATGGCGATGCCTCCTCCGGTGCGGTTGGTACGGTCTTTCCTGATGATTTTGTAGCCGTCGGGGATGGCTATGGCGATGTCGGGTGCCGAGGAGGGGTTCATCCAGGTCTCGGTGAGGAAGGCGATGTCCGGGTTTGTAGAGTCGATGAGGTTCCACAGTTCGATGGCATGCCTGTGGACGGATCTGGTGTTGACCAGGATGCATTCGAGGTTGTTTCCGGGCGAGTCGTTCCTGTTGGGTGTGGTGTGAGTTCGTAGGCAGGTGAAATGGCAGTTGCGGCAGGTGAAGGGTCCGTGGGTCCGCTTCGGGGTGGCGCGGCAGCAGCCCGGCGTGCGGCCGGGGTTGAGAGCGGTGAGGAAGGCGGGGTTGTGGGTCAGGCGGGGGAGGTGGGGGTCGCGGGGGCCAGGGGTTGTGGCGCTAGGTGCGGTCCAGGCGCGGACGGGCGCAGACGGGCTTGCCTTAGGTGCGCCTTCGGCGCTCCAGCGGCACGCCCGCTGCGCGGCCTCGCAGCGGCTACCATTTAAGGGTAGCCGGGGAGGAGGGGTCAGCTGGGAGGCGGGAGGCGGGGGAAACTGGAGGCGGGAAAAGAGCGGCGAGGAGGCCTGGAGGCCTGGGGAAAGAAAACACGGCAAAAGGCGGCGAAGCAGCGGCGGTAAAAGAACGGCGAGAGGCCAAGAAAAAACTCTAAAGGGAGGGGCTGAGAAGAGAAGAGGGAGGACGGCGGGGGGGGCACACGGCACTCAGGGGCACTCAGGCGCACTCAGGGGCACACGCACGGGATACACGGGGAAAAAGAGGAATCCAGTCAGTCCGTCACACAGGCACTCGGGGGTACACGGGCAAAGAAGGGCACACTCGCACACACTCACAGGAGGAGAACGGAGAGGAGGGCAGTCAGGGACTGGTGGCGCTGTGTGAGCAGGGGAGCGACCTACCCGAGGGTCAGTGGTCGCTCGTAACGTAACACTGAGTATGGACCCAAGAGGTAGGTAGTATGTCAGAGATCAGTGAGAAAGCACAGACTAAGCAACGACTAGTGCATTGTGACTATTAGAGACTCCTGCAACAACACATCAGTTCATGTCAGGAAATCTCTCCTATCCCCCTTGCTCCACCTTGTGAAGAACCAGGTGCCCAAATATATGCTCAGGATAAAGAAATACATAGTAAGTTAGATTCCACAATGGTAAATGTTTTTTAAGGTTATCTTAGATGTGCACAGTACCCATAGCTTTCTGTAGAGGGAATCTCATCACTTTTTTTGAAGACTAAAATGACTGAAGACTTTGTTGTTCCTATCGACCAAATCACCTTATTGAATTTAGACCACAATGTTTCTATAAGCATATTACCTCATTCAATGATCGGTGTCATTCACAGTCCTTAATCTAAATCAAACCAGTTTTACTATTTGTTAGAGGCAATACTTTTCTGTGAACATTCCGAGTCTACGCTTGAGGTTCTCTTTTAGATGCAGAAACAGCTTTCGGTCTAGTGAACTGGGAATTTATGAACCCCTTCACTGCCAGGCCTTCCCCCCCCCTCAGATGGCAGGCCTTTTTTTTCTATTTGGGGCAGTTCACGCTTAGGCCCTCATAACTTTTTGTGCAGAAAAGCTACCCACGCCAAATTTGCGTCCTAATTTTTCCAACATCCTAGGGATTCTAGAGGTACCCAGAGTTTGTGGGTTCCCCTCGAGCAGACCAAGAAATTAGCCAAAATACAACAGAAATTTCGTTTTAAAAAACAAATATGGGAAAAAAGGCTACAGAAGAAGGTTAGTGTTTTTCCCCCCGAAAATGGCATCAACAACGTGTTTGTGGCGCTAAGATCACCATCTTCCCAGTTTTCAGGAACAGGCAGACTTGAACCAAAAAAACACATTTTTAACACAATTTTGGCATTTTACTGGGACATACCCCATTTTTACTTTTTTTGTGTGTGCTTTTAGCCTCCTTCCAGTTAGTGACACAAATGGGTGTGAAACCAATGCTGATCCCAGATAGCAGAAAACATTTCTGAAAAATAGACAAAATCCTGAATTTACCAAAGGGTCATTTGTGTAGATCCTACAATGTTTTCCTACAGAAAATAACAGCTGAAATAAAAAAAATATTGAAATTGGGGTAAAAAAAAGGCATTTTTCTCCAAGTTTCAATCTGTAACTTTTTCCTGCAATGTCATATTTCCAAAAGTAATATACAGTTACATCTGCTGGTTGCAGGGATATATTGGGCTTGCAGGTTCATTAAGAACCCTAGGTTCCCAGAGTCAATAAAGGAGTTGCACCTTGCAATGGGTTTTCATTGGATCCCTGGTAGAGAGCAATTCATTTGGTGAAATATAAAGAGTGAAAAAAAGGTATCAAGAAAACCTTTGCTTTTCCAAAATGGGAACAAGATAAGGTGTTGAGAGATAGTAGTTATTTGCACATCTCTAAATTCCAAGGTGCCCATACTAGCATGTGAATTACAGGGCATTTCTCAAATAGACATATTTTTTACAAGCTGTCTTACATTTGGAAGGAAACAATGTAGAGAAAGACAAGGGGGAATGACACTTGTTCTGCTATTCTGTGTTCCCCCAAGTATCCCGATAAAAATGGTACCTCACTTTCGTGGGTAGGCCTAATACCCGCAACAGGTAACGAAACATGGACACATCACATTTTTACATTGAAAACTGACGTGTTTTTTGGAAAGTGCCTAGCTGTGGATTTGGATCGCTAGCTCAGCTGGCACCTAGGGAAACCTACCAAACCTTTTTTTGAAAACTAGACACCTACGGGAATCCAAGATGGCATGACTTGTGGGCTCTCACCAGGTTCTGTTAACCAGAATCCTTTGCAAACATCAAAATTTGTCCTAAAAAATACTTTTTCCTCTCATTTTGGTGAACAGAAAGTTCTGGAATCCGAGAGGAGCCACAAATGTCCTTCCACCCAGAATTCCCACAAGCCTCCGGAAAAAAATGGTACCTCACTTCTGTAGGTAGGCCTAGTTCCCACGACAGGAAATGCCCCAAAATGCCCCAAAATGTCCCAAAGAAAACTGAGCTGTTTTTTGCAAAGTGCTGAGCTGTGGATAGTGGCCTTTAGCTCAGCCGGCACCCAGGGAAACCTACCAAACCTGTGCATTTTTGAAAACTAGACACCTAGGGGAATCCAAGATGGGGTGATGTGTGGGGCTCTCACCAGGTTCTGTTATCTGGAATCCTTTGCAAACCTTAAAATCTGACCAGAAAAACACTTTTTCCTCACATTTCGGTGACAGAAAGCTCTGGAATCTGTGAGGAGCCCCAAATTTCCTTCCACCCAGCGTTCCCCCAAGCCTCCTAATAAAAATGTTACTTCACTTGTGTTGGTAGGCCTAGTGCCCGCAACAGGAAATGCCCCAAAACACAACGTGGACACTTTACATTTTCCCAAAGAAAACAGAGCTGTTTTTTGCAAAGTGCCTAGCTGTGGATTTTGGCCTCTAGCTCAGCCAGCACTGAGGGAAACCTACCAAACCTGTGCTTTTTTTAAAACTAGACCCCTAGGGGAATCCAAGATGGGTTTACTTGTGGGGATCTCACCAGGTTCTGTTACTCAGAAACTTTTGCAAACCTCAAAATTTTGACAAAATAACATTTTCCTCACATTTCGGTGACAGAAAGTTCTGGAATCTGAGAGGAGCCACAAATTTCCTTTCCTTCCACCCAATGTTCCCCCAAGTCCCCTGATAAAAATGGTACCTCACTTGTGTGGGTAGGCGTAGTGCCCGCAAAGGAAATGCCCCAAAACACTATGTGGACACATCAAAATTACCAAAAACAAAACTACCTGTATTTGCAGGGGGCATCTGCGTTTTTGGTCCTGGGCTCAGCAGCCATATAGGGAAACCTACCAAACCCAAGCAATTCTGAAAACTAGACACCTGAGGGTGTCCAGCGAGATGTGACTTACATGGATCCCCCAGTGTTTTCTTACCCAGAATCCTCAGCAATCCTCAAATTTAGCTCAAAAATCACATTTTCCCACATTTCTGTGTGGGATCACCCCACTGGGACAAATTTCCTACCACCCAACATTCCCCTCAGCCTCCCGGAAAAAAGTATACCTCACTTGTGTAGGTGGGCCAAGTGCCTGTGACAGGGAAGAGCCAAAAACATGTCAGAATTGATGGAGAACCAAAGCAGGTCCAAAAGGGTAGTTTGGAAAAAAATCATTTTTAGGCTGAGAAGTGGAGCAGAATTTTTATTGGTATAGATGTGACAATGCTGGGTGGTAGGAATTTTGTGGATTCCTGCATATTCCGGAAGGGTCCATCACAAAAATGTGTGATTTCCAGCAAAGTTGGAGGTTTGCACTGCATTGCGGGTAAGAAAATGGTGCGGGTGCATGTGAAGCACACTACCCTGGACTCACCCAGATGTTTAGTTTTCAGATGTGTTTAGGTTTTGTGGATTTCTCTACATGGCAGCGTCTCAAAGTCCAAAAAGTGAAGCCCTCGCCATTTCAAGTGGGACGATTTTGAGAGTTAGACAAGCTCTCATGACCCAAACCCCAAATAATCAAATGTCCTCTTGCTTGCCATGGGATAAGATGTTTTAATGTGTGGGGGGAGAGGGGAAAGACTTTCACCCCCTTCAGTTAGGCTGGGGGCATAACCATGCCCATACTGGTTGGTAGCCACCACCCCACTATACATATATTTTTTAATTCCCTGGCATCTAGTAGGCTTTCTGCCCCCCCCGGGTGTGGATCAGGGTAATTGCCCCATCTGCCCACCGGTGGGCAGAACAATTTTGGCCCCATTTATCTGGGGTGGGGAGATGCCATTCCCCCACCATCCTTTTAAAAAAAAACCTTCCCTGGTCTCTGATGGGCGGTCTGCCCCCTTGGGGGCAAATGGGCCTTCCAAAAATAGGCAGATCTGGGGGGCTGATATGGCCAAAAGTAGTGTGCCCCCATGGGGAGTGACCCTTTCCCAAGGGGCTGCCCCCAAAACAAAAAACACACACTCCAAACCCTGGTGCCTAAGTGGTTTCTGCCCCCTCTGGGGGCAGATCGACCTAATAGAAATAGAATGATCTGCCCCAAAGGGGGCAGAATCAGCCTAAAATAAATTTAGTCCCCCCAGTGGAGCAACTCTTGCCTAAGGGGTCACTCCCTATGTATGAAATTGGCGCTAAAAAAAAATCCCTGGTACCTAGTGGTCTCTGCCCCCCTCCTTGGGGGAGTTCGGCCTAATAAACATAGCCAGATCTGCCCCCTAGGGGGGCAGAAATAGCCTAAAATAAATTCCCCCCCAGGGGAATGACCCTTACCTAAGGGGTCACTTCCCTTTTATGGAACTGACACAAAAAATATAAATCCCTGGTGTCTAGTGGTTTCTGCCCCCCCCTTGGGGGTAGATTGGCCTAATAAAAATAGGCTAATCTGCCCCAGAGGGAGGCGGAAATGGCCTAAAATAAAATTGCCCCCCAGTGAGACCTTTGCCTAAGGGGTCGCTCCCCTTGCAAAAAATTGGTGCAAAAAAAAATCCCTGGTGCCTAGTGGTTTCTGCCCTCTTGGGGGCAGATCAGCCTAATTAAAATAGGCTGATGTGCCCCAAGGAGGGCAGAAATAGCCTAAAATAAATTGGTCCCCGAGGGGAGCAACCTTTGCCTAAGGGGTCGCTCACCTTACGTGAAAGTAACCACAAAAAAAAATCCCTGGTGTCTAGTGGTTTCTGCCCCACTTGGGGGCAGATTGGCCTAATAAAAATAGGCTGATCTGCGCCCAAGGGAGGTAGAAATGGCCTAAAGATAATTTTTCACCCTGGGGAGCGACCCTTGCCCAAGGGGCCACTCCCCTTAAAAGTGAATTTAAAACAAAAAAACTCCCTGGTGTCTAATGGACATTTCTACTGCCCGATCATTTTACGATCGGCAGCGGAAATGCTGAGAGAGACATCAAAGGAAAGGCCATTTCTTTCCTTTGATGCCTCTCTCGCCCCCCCAGTGATCGGAGGAGAAATGCTAAAGGATTTCTCTTCTGATCCGCGGGGGCGACCTCTGATGAGGTCAGCGCACGATCGCGTGCTGAAGTCATGCGACGTCACTGGGGGTGGAAGTGGAAGTGATTCCCCTTCTATTCCTGCCCTGGGGCTGTGGGGTGAGGCTCATGGAGCTGGTTCAAGAATGCAACGGTTACATCCTTGGTGCCTCAGCGCCGCAACCAAGGACGTAACTGTTACGTCTTTGGCTGCAAAGGGGTTAAGGAATCCAGGCCAAACTTCAGCCTCTGTCTGCAGATGGGGCATTTATTTTTCGACATTGGCCGGCACTTATTTTTCCTCATCAGACTCTGACCCTCAGCCAGAGAGAGCAACACACAAAAGGGAAAATGAATGAGAAAGAAAAATATGCAAAAAGAGTGACAAAGGGAGACACCAAGAACAACAAATAAAGGGCAGGAATGAGATAGATGGGCAGGGAGCGTCTGGTGAAGGATTAATTATCCATGTAATGGAATCAAAACTTGGTATTTTGCATCACGACTTCCTGCATTGCGGACAGCAACTTCCCAAAAAAGTTTGGACCCCAGCATGTATTATTTTACAAATAAAGCACAGCTTGCCTCCTTTCTGAATATAAAAAATATGGGGTAAATCACTCACAAAATATAAGCTAATCATCATCACCAAATATCTTTATTCTGCCAAAAACAAGCAATAAAAGATACAATTAAATACACAATGAAAAATACACACATACTTTCATTCCCACCAAGCGCGCCTAAATCTAACAGCAGCATTTTAAAACTTGCAACATTTTAAGCAATTAATTATTCAGACAATAATTGTAAAAGCAATAAAGCAGGTCGAACCTGAGTAAAATTTCGAATATTCAGCAGAGGAATTATATAACTTTATTTGGTTTAACATAAAATCTATAAAACATTGTAAAATGTATAGTATCTTGTGGAGTCACATGGCCTCAGCTGCTAGGACCCAACAACTTTGAATAATTTTTTCCTTTTAGAACCACTAGCAATAAATGGAACAAGCTAAACCTGAATCTAGCAAGTAAAAAACACTAAGAGCTATTGGTCACAACTGTTAGATAAGGTTCTATCGACTGGACCGTTTTCTACAAGAAAAATCCTCAGACTGTAGGTTTCTTTAATTGCTGACTTTACCTATACAGTAACCTTTGCATTAAAACATTTTCTTCAACTCATTTCCAATCAGACTTAACCAGTCCTCCAGGGTTAGTCAATAAATCTGCCCGTCCCATATTCTGAAAAGACTCCCTGGTGTACTTAAGCAACAGCATTCAGTTAGCATTATCAAGAGAGATACAATCTCACACAATTTCCTTATTTAGTTGAGTACCAGCTCTTGTCCATATATTTACCCAACACAGGATGGGACAAAGGGCCACTGTGTCAGCAAGATAGTGTTGTGTAGCCATTTTAGTTATAACTTCATGCACGTTATTTTAGCACACTAGGTCTGCCGCTGTGCATGTTAACCTAGATATATTTTATTGAGCTTTGTTTATTATTTTAACAACAGCCACTTTTGCGGTCTTGTTTTATTTATTCCTATCTAGCTGTTCTTGCTTAAGCCAGCACTACGTTCTCAAGCAAAACATTCTTGTTCACTCTATGCTTCTTTCATGGCTGCAGTAAGATAGGTTGCTGGTGAATGTGGTAAAAGTTTTGTCTGGTATTCTTAGAAAAACACACATTCTTACGTAGGGACATTTTCTCAGAACATCAGCTGTTTTATTATATACACACACTTCCCTGTCCCTTACACATTATATGGAGATTCCATCCAGAGGACCACAACTGTATGCTCATTGCTGAATGCTTCACTACAGCTGCTTGTGCAGCCATCAGGACTTTGCTCAGGTATGGGGGATGATGTCTTCCCAGGGGAACCTGAAGGACAGAATTAGAGCTGAATATGCTGTGCTCTATCATAGCCTAGGTTTGAATTAGCATATTGACTCTAGTGACATAATGGTAGCATTATTTCTATGCTTCACTCTCTTCGTCAAAATTCTAGTTCTGTCATGCTGTATCGTCCTGGTTACTGCAGTACATGCTTTGTTATCTAACATGCAGTCGGTTCATTAAAACCTCTTTGAAACATATACTGCCTCTGTTTGTCATTGTGTTTGTGAGACTAATGTAACTGAGAGAAACGGATGAGACCTAGGTAACCACGATTTCCTTGAGAAGTCAATTGTGTCATGCGCTCGGCTGCCCAATCATCCCTGCTCTTGGGTAGAGATGAAGCACTGCTAGTTAGCCAGAGCACAACCTGGATTAGGGCAACAGGTGTCACTTGTACTGGGTTAAGACTCAGTCTACCACACTGCAGGTGATTCTGCTGTTCAAATCCAGTAGTCTTATTACAATAATGAGAGCCGAAGTGACATGGCGCCACCAACATTTTGTCAGGCTCTAATTTTCGAGTCCTCCCGAGTATCTCTGTCTCACTATATACAAAGATACCTCAGTACTATATACGGAGACGTCTGTGGTATTGAGGATTTCCTCCTCAGCTAAGTTGGGAGCACCTATCTGATGCTGGAGGTTGTTCAAGCTTGAACTCTAAAAGGATAATCCCCATTTGGTGTGCTTATCTCTGAATAAATTTAACATTTAATATGGCGAATCCAAAACAGTTAGCAATTACAGTCAATTGGAGACCACCGCTTATTGCACATTTATTGGCACATGGCTTAACGGCCCAGGGGGGTCCAGTCACATTTGTTGTTGATACACACGTAACATATGGAACAGAACTCTTTTATTCTTGGGTCGCATTTCCAGCAGTTGATGGGAACACAAATACATTTAATCACAATACACCTGCAAACGTACCAGCACAATATAGAGCATATGCATAACTAGAAATACCTCTATCTTATCAAGAACATAATAATTGGCTTGATGGCGCCCCATATCACACAATTTTACACGTTAGGTTAGGTCCTCTGAGTAATGATGGTTCTACCTGGCTTTTGTGGCCATATATACACCTCACCCTGCTGCAGAAAACTTAACAGCAGCCGAAGTCTGTCACTTATATGCTGAGCTAATACAGATGGTTAGTACAGTTTGTAATGCAAACATTAAAAACAAAACCAGCAACCACATGCAGTAACTCCAGGCATTAATCCTGCCACTGTACATTTGATTATGGGTAAAGAACCCGCCAAACAAGAAGAATTTCCAGTTTGGTTAGCTCCAAAAATAAATGTGCTAGAATCAGTATTTCCCCATACGAGACCTCAGGATCAACACAGAATATTAACAATGTGCTTGCCATTTGGGATGGTTCCCACAATAGATAACTGTAATACATGGGGCACAGTATTTGTCACTCTCTATACTACTGCACACGGTACACCAACACTTGCCAATTTATCGGAAGTATTGAAACAAATTCAAGATGAATACGGGGCTGCCCTGGCCCTGGATTTGGGGATTTGCCACATTATCCTCAATCATTTGAAGTAACCTTAAAGGGGAAGCAGTAGCACTAGAAGTACACATGCAGCTCTGGGACGTTCTCCGAGAGGATCAAGAGTGCAAGCTGACAAAGATTATCACAAAGACTTACTCTAGTATTGGTTGAGATAGTCTGGGGGCCACACCAACAAAACCACAATTTCAAGGTAAATCTAATAAAGATTTTACCAAGCAAGCACCTGAGGGTAATAAGAAATGCTGGGACAAAAAAACAACAAACTCCTAAAAAAGAAAGGGGAGAATCTCCGCACACAGAGAACCCACAGAATAGATATAATCTCAGAAATACAGAAGATATAAAAACGCCTGACAGATATCAGTATACTGATACACGCCAATCTCGTTCCTTTCAGGACTCATCGGAAAAATGCGGTGAGAGAGGTGGGTGGTCAGAGCGAAGAACTGAGTACGTGAAACTGAGACAGGAATCACAACGCTCAACCGAGGTTTATGTTAAAAAGGAAGAGAAGCCTCCCCAACAAAAACCCCAATTAAAAAAAGAAAAAGGTGGCAGCAGTTGCAGTTCGACATGCCACTCAAGAAGAGGACTCTCTTCAAGAACAAGGAGTGGGCACTAGCCCTACTAGACAGCGCACAGAGGTCACAATAGTTTGCCAGAGTCTTGAACATCTGGAGGTGAAAGCAACTGATGACTTCCTACAAGTAGAAACTGTGGACATGCATGTCTCCACACCTGACAGGGTGTACAAAGTAAAATTACGTTAGAAGGAGACATTGAACGCAAAATAGATGCTATCATTTGGGATCGCGTGGTAAACATAAACGATATTTTGTTGGCCAAACAAGATTGGCCACCTGAATTTGTCTGTACATGCCATATGGGGAAGATGTTATCAAACCTTCTTTCCCACCCCTTGTTCCCACGGAGCTCAAAGAATCCTACACTATCGATTGGGCATTGGCGCAGAGACATCTGTTATATCGCAACTACGTAAGATGGGACAAAGATTCCCCCACCAGGTAATTCCGATTAAAAATCAACCAAATCTCAACCCCAATATCCAACAATAAAACATGATGCTAAAGGACCCGTGAGGGAAAATCCTCACACAATTGGAGTACCAGGGTGCAACTGAACCCTGTGTCTCACCTATGAATAGTCCTCTATTCCCAGTAGCTAAACCGGACCATTCGTACAGAATAGTCTTAGACTACAGACATTTAAACAGTCATACATGCACATATGCTATACAAAATTCACATAGCACAGCACTCATGAACTACATAGAGCGCAAATAATATAAAACAACACTGGACATCTCCAATGGTTTTTTCTGCCATAATATAGTGCCTCAGAGTACAGACTTAACAAGTTTCAGCGCACTAGTCTCCCAGAACAAATACTGTTGTTTACTCCAGAGGTACAAGAACTGTCCAGGACTGTTCGCGGCTCTTGTGACTTCAATATTGCACGACATTGACCCTGAAGCATTGTCCTATGTAGATGATATGTATCTCACAGATGATGCATTACTGGAACATTTAAGGCGGGTAGCCTTCATTCTTGTAGGATTTGCCGAGTTCGGCTACAAATTCAGGCCCATATTTATACATTTTTAGCGCAATAGTTGTGCCACTTTTGCGTCAAAAAGGGGCGGAAATGCAGCACTAAAAAATAATAAATATGGGCCTCAATTTCCCAAAAATAAAAATAGCCTTCCTTGGCATCCTATTTCTGGGATATGAGCTATCGAGTGATGGAAAGAGCTTAGCGCCACAGTTCTTGGAAAAATGGGCACAATTACAACCTCTAAATACCATTAAAAAACTCCAATCTCTATTGGGTTTCCTAAATTTTGACAGAACTTACATTCCTGATTATGCATCACGCATAAAACCTTAATATGATTTAATACGTCCTGACTTTTCAAGTAAATGTTGGACTTTTGAACACCCACACATTCTCAGAGCTTTGCAACAGACATGCTTGCAGCACACCACTTACACACAAGGGACAACAAAACACTTTTGGTCATCAGAGTAATTGCTGGTACCATTTGTTTCAACTATGTAACCTCTAATGAGGGTAAGGAAGTCCCGATAGCATACAAATCACATTTGTACTCAGCAGCAGAACAACGCTTTGATCTCGCTGAAAAAATACTCACTGCTGTACATATGGCTGTCATTAAAGAAAGACCTCTGGCCCAAGGCAAGCGCATTATTGTCGTCTCTCCAATTCCGGCTCTTGAGGCTGTCACCAAAGCCAGCGTTCCAAATGCTAAAGCACTACATCCATGTTGGATTCAATGGGCAACGTCTTTTACAGCCACTGATGTAGACTACATTTTTGACCCAAAATTACAAACTCAAGAATTATTGCAATAAGAACTAGAATACCAGTTCCAGCAAACACACTACCTATTGATCAGTATCAAAGAGTCGTGTATACTGATGGCTCAGTGCAACCTGCAATTGGCACAAAGCATAAGTACTCCGCTGCTTGCACAGTCGTAAGTGGCTACATGGAGGATAATAACTTTTGTACCCAGCATACATTCATACAAACACTAGGGGATTGCACAGCACAACTAGCAGAGCTAAAGGCTCCGGTGATGGCACTGGAACATACGGAACCTGCAAAGTTAACACTGATTGTTTGTGATTCGTACTTCTGTGTCCAGTCCTTTAATGAATACCTGCATTATTGGCACCAGAATGGGTTCAGAGATTCTAAAGGCAACACAATTAAACACAGACTTCTGTGGGGGAAAGTAGCAGATCTGAAGGAAATGCTACCAAATATCCATGTTGTACATACACTTAGACACCAGCGCAATAGAATACATGTTGCTGGGAATACACTGGTTGATTAAGCCACAAAGTCAGCAGTAGCCACAGCCACTGTTGCTGCAGTAACCTGCTTAGGTGCGAAACTGGACGATGATATATGGGCTGCCTTGAAAGCTACGGCTGAAGGTATGCCATATCCAAAAGCAGTTCCTGCTAAATATTCTGACTGAATGGGAGGCTGCCTAAACACTGAGGTTAAGATACCAGGCATAGGCTTTTTTTGAAATTCTCAACAAAGACATAAGATCAGAGTTGATTAAAGCAGCGCATGAGGGGGTAGCATCTGCCTATGCTGGTGTGGCAGATACAATATCATTGTTACAAGCACGTTATTGGTGGCCAGGTATGTACAAAGAGGCCAAGCAGTATGTCCTTTGTTGTGAAATCTGCCAAAAAATTAAAGTGTCCACTGCTAAACCCCCACCAAAGACACCCCTCCTAATTTCAAACAAACCATTACAATGTGTGTACTTGGACCATTGTGGTCCCCTAACACCGGTTAGTGCCTACAAATACATTTTTGTTGCTGTTGACTCATGCTCCAGATTTCTATGGATGTGGCCACAACACTCGGCTGACGCTTGGACTGTTATTAAAGATTTGCAAGTCTTTATCAGTACATACCCCTGCTTTCGCCTCAAGAGCTTTCGGGGACACCATGGCTTTATTAGGGGTTCAACTCCAGTACTCGTCTCCATTTCATCCTGAGGGAAATATTGTTGTGGAGTGACCAAACCGTGACTTAAAGCAATCCTTAACAGCCAGAGTCTTAGGTATGGGTCGTAGTTGGCTTAATCACCTATATGGAGTCCAGAGACCACTGAACAATTTGCCTAGAAGGTCCCTGGGGGGTTCCTATTCGGAACTCAAATGTACATTCCAGATCTTGATGGTCCGGACGTGGAGGCGGCAGAAATACCCTTTGACATAAATGAACATGTTACTGTCCTACAGGAATTGCAACAGTTCTTTGATAACAGTGCTTCTGCCAGTGCTGCCTCCACAGAAATTAAGGATGTACCTGTAACGCCTACAGGCTGCATTCCTAAAGTTAGGGATCTAGTATGTGATTGGATTGGGTTTGTTATAACATTCTTTTTATTAATACATGGTCATTTCATTTTCTTCCTGAAAGACCGACAGTTGAACTGGTGGATGAGGTCCTAAACCCAAATTTTTCTTCTCATGGGGTCAGCAGAGACTTGTCTTTTGTGAACATTTCCGCTATACCAATTCCTGATGGGATTTTTTGGGATAAAGTAACATTTGATATATACGGTCTGACAGAGGTCACTCAAATACCATATGTGTTTAAACTTTCAGTGAACAATGTAATAATACCTGGAGTTGTTTTTGATGATTGGGATGTGAAAACAGTTGATTCTATGATGACTGAATTGCAGTATTAGACTGTATTTGAAAACGAAGATGTTTACCAATCTAAAGAAAGCTATGATGATATGTTTGCTATAATTATAATGACCACCATTTCATCCACAAGTCCCCGAAGACTGCTTTTAATTACACACAATGGGAACATTGTCTGACTCCACCACAAGGGAGTACTAAAACATACTCTGAAAACTGTGCATATTTTTCAGGGCACGATGTTAAAAATGCTGAGTCATATTATTTTAAATTGCCATAGATCGAAAATGTATGCATATTATTGACAAATATGAAATTTATATATTCAGATTCCTTTGTTTCCCGGTTGACAATAGAAGGCTATGAATATTGGCTGAAGTCAATGTGGGGAACTAGACATTGGCAAACACAGGGGAAGGAAGCTTTATTTAGATCATGCCTGATACCTGTTCAAATGATATTTTTAAATTAAACTGTACAACAAACAAGTTGTTTAGGCTTAGCTAGGATTAAGGAATTGAATGCGCCCAGTATTCCTTCTCATGCAAAATTTTATAAATGGCAAAAATATATCAATGCAACTGAAGATCAGCTCGATGAATGGGTCCAGAATGGCACGGTTAATGCTTCACTGTCATGTCCTTGCGGGTGGTTATTGTGGCCAATAGATACCAATGGGTGTCACAAGCGTTTTAGAAACTCCACTGGGGTTTTATAACTAGTAGTTTGGACCCTCGCTCTATATCAACCAAACATATTGGCACAGTAACAACATACAGTGTAGGGAAACTATGCCAGCAATGGCTGAAGAGTTCCTCATTAGATGCTGTTAGAGAACACTTCAGTCTCCTGTCTAATAACACTGATTTACAGGACTTTTTGTTAGGCCCTAGATAACAAAGCAGAAAGCACTTCTTGTATCTAGTATATAATGAAATTTGGAAGCTTTCCCAACAAGAAGCTGCTTCCCGGTTAAGGCAAATAGACCAGGAAAATTTACAGAAGGCATTAGATAATGGGATTAATACCCTGTCCGACCGGATATACACACTAACTAACATTGTCTCTTCTGCTATAGACATAATACAAACTGATATGTCTTCTTTACACCATGGACAGAGTCAATTAAGGTCCATTATGCAGTTGGGTTGGACTTCAAACATTAAAGGCAGGTCACGTTCCCTGGCAACAGGTTAGCATGAGGGACATATTTTCAACATTTAATTTAACACGACAACAACAACTAATAACGAAGAAAGACACGACGTATGTCAAGATAAACATCAAAAAGTTTAAAAACTTGTCTTTTACTGTGGCTGAAATACCATATGCTGAGTGGTTAATACAGGGGGTCATTAATCTGCCTATTTCAACTCTTCAATTCACGTCCTGTTTAAAACATATTCCGGTAGGCAGATATGGAAGGCTGGGAAATATTTACCCCCATCAGGTGTGGGAGCTGCCCCTTCTCATACAAATGTCTCAGTGGCATGAAAGAGGTCTTCTGAGCAGTAGTGAATGCGAGACTTCTGTCAGCCATTCGATGGTTTGTAAACAGCTGTCCTTGCACGGGCCATGTATCGTGTCGGCAGCGAACTTGGCTTGTTATCTGAAGGGAGTTCCAGTCCCCTTGATTAGACCTACGTTCCAGTTGCTTTCAAACTGCAGCTATGTTCTCCTCAATAGTGAAGACTGTTGTGGGTTGTGAGCTGGAATTTTTTATGTTGTTTCATTCTCTAAGATTGTTACATGCTGCGGGAACATACTTTTTCCTCCCACTAGACAAAAAGAAGTAGTTCAGTTCACACAAGCTTTATTCGGTCTAGTTTAGCCATCAAAGCAATAACTTACAACAATAAAACCACAGTCCATGCATAATAAATATAATATCAAGGATTAAAAAATAAAAAGAATCAGTGATTATACAATAAAATAATAATGTAAATCTCACATGTATCTCCCCTCCTATATGTGAGGAAGAATCATCGATCTTTAGCTTCCTCATTGTTGATTAGATAAAAGTCACATTGAACTTAAAACTATTATATAAAACAATAGCTAAATTAAATAAGTTAAGATCGATGTTCAATTAAGAGCAAGTCACTATGATTTTTTAAAGGACGTGTGCGTATGTGCCATGCGGACCCAAGGAACTTGCTGACCGCACAAATTAAAAGGGAGGAACCATCTCTCATCATCAACCTTAGGGCATCTTTACACGTTCTCATATTCCTGCAGGCGGGGCGGAGAGAAGAAGACAAAAATAAGTAGCTGACATCTGGCCCCATATTGCAACTTCTAATATGAATTTTGACAAGTTGAGCAGACTCAAAGCTTTACTGTTTCAAAAACATGTGGCTCTCACATCTGCACAAGAGATCAAAGCACTTCAGGTAACAAGGTCATCCGCAGAGATACAATCCCCTTTAAGTACCATCTTTCTGAGACACTTTGGTGAACTCGTGGGATGAATATTTCATGCATCCAGTACTACAGGACTCGCAAATTTCTTTAAGGCTGTTAGTTCCGGTTTAATTCACACCTTCTCCTCCATATTCAGTTTAATACCATCAGCCATCCACTTAACATTCTCCAGTATTTTTGGGGGATTTCCAATAACTTTGGCTATAATAGTTGGCATTTTGCTATTGCTACTTTTTATGTGCAATGGCTGTCCCGCCGCAACCATGAGGAATGACAGCGCTCCCACCAGCGCAGCTGTGTTGTGAACACATGATGCAGTATTTTGGAGCAACACTTCTGGAGCAATTGGAGTGTGACTGGTCCCTGTCATTCAGACCGGTTTTGCATTGTGTACAGCCTGTGTTTCAGTGCCTCTGGTGCTCGTTCGAACATGCACTGACATTCTTTTCTTTCTACGCAGCGCTTGCTTTCATTGGATGCTGATCTGTTGATGTTCTTGCTGCGGGTTCATTACCGGACGTGCGCATTGAGGGTGCATTTGTTACGGGAAGCTGTTTATGAGTTGCCCCTCCTGGAGAATGCGTCTCTGAACTCATTACTGGGCACACCATGGAATGCTGCTGCCTTGGCTGAGGCTCGGGCTATGGAACACGACTGATCCTTGGTTCCTCTCGGTGATGCCTTTCCAACTTTAACACCTGTCCAAGTGGAAGATTTCCTGTCCTCCACTGTCCCGGATTCAATTGGGAACTTTCAAAATGACTCTGACTCTTGAAATTCGGCCCTTTTTACGCCGCATGTTAACATTTTAAATTGTCCTTTTATATATGCTCAGGTGTCCTTTTAACTTGTCATTATTGACACTTTTTACATATATATCTTAGGTTGAGTTTTAGTAGCTTTTATACATACTTAGGCTTTGAACAACCTTCAACTGACAAGGGGAGGAAGTAGCAATTTTAATTATAGCTTTATGCATGTTATTTTAGCACATTAAGCCTGCCGCTGTGCACTTTAACCTAGATATATTTTATTCAGCTTTGTTTATTATTTTAACAATAGCCACTTTTGCAGTCTTGTTTTATTTCTTTGTCTCTAGCTGTTCTTGCTTAGCCCAGCACTACATTCTCAAACAAATTATTCTTGTTCACTCTGTGCTTCTTTCAAGGCTGCAGTAAGATAGGTTGCCGGTGAACGTGGTAAAGGTTTTGTCTCTGCTATTCATAGAAAAACACACATCCTTACGCAGGGACATTTTCTCAGAAAATCAGCTGGTTTATTATATAAACACTCCCCTATCCCTTACAAGTAAGAGGATGATTTCAGCTAGAGGAACACGACTGTATGCTGATTGCTGAACGCGTCACTACAGCTGGTTATGCAGGCATCAGGCCTTTGCTCAGGTATGGGGGATGATGTCTTCCCAAGGGAACCCAAAGAGCAGAATTAGAGCTTAACATGCTGTGCTCTATCATAGCCCAGGTAGGAATTAGTCTACTGACTCTAGTGACAATATGGTAGTGTTATTTCTATGCTTCACTCTCCTTGTCACATTTCTAATTCTATCATGCTGTATTGTCCTGGTTATTGCAGTACATGCTTTGTTATCTAAGATGCAGTCGCTTCATTAAAGCCTCATTGAAACATACACTGCCTCTCTTAGTCATTGTGTATGTGAGACTAATGTAACTGAGAGAAATGGATGAGACCTGAGTAACCACGATTTCCTTGAGAAGTCAATTGTGTCATGCGCTCAACTGCCCAATCATCCCTGCTCTTAGGTAGAGCTGAGGCACTGCTAGTTAGCCGGAGCAAAACCCGGATTAGGGGGACAGGTGTCACCTGTAGTAGGTTAAGACTCAGTCTCCCACACCACAGGCGATTCTGCTGCTCCAATCCAGTAGTCTCAATAGGATAATGAGAGCCTACGCGACAATAGCTCACACCCAATTCCTCTTGAACAATGAATGATGGAATGCTTTGAGAAACACTTAATGGGCACCTCAAGAATTTATTTTCAATTATTTGTAGCTGTTTAATTTTAGCATACCCCCATACATGACCACCATAGAAAACTTCAGGAAGACATTTTGCCTGATATACCTGCAATAGTGTTTTTAGTGGATTCCTGCCTAATATGAAAGCAAAATTAAATAATGCTTTATTGCCCCTTACAAGCTTACTATGTTTTGTTTGTATCAGGGGTTTCCAACTCAATTCAGAATGGAACAAAATTCCCAAATAAGAAAATGTCCTAACATTCAATAAAGTATGTGCCTCCACCCGGAAAGTTTTGGACTTTGGAAATGATCTAGATCTTGGTACAATCTGTCCTACTGGTGATTTTTCATTGAATAAACCGCCTGCCTTCTTGGTGGCCCGCCCGCTCTACATACATGTTGGCGGTCCCATAGACAAATGTATGTCAATGAACCGCTGTCATGCCAGGATTGTATAACCGTGTCAATAGTGCAGTAGGCAGAAGAGGCTGGCGTAGGCTTTCCAGCCAGTTTTACCGAGAGCCCACTCATGATGTTGCTTTTGGCTAACTTAAGTGTGGCGGCTGAACCTCCACACAAGAGTTAGAGGATTGGGATATATATGAGCACAAACATTTCCTTTTTTCAAGTTTTCTCATTCCTTGCTGCCATGAACCGGATCGTCCAAGCTCTACCCTTGCTGCTGCTATTGGACAACAAAAAACAACCCTGTTGTCGCTAGAACCAAAAGTAAGTGACTGTTTACTGCTACTATCGGAATTGTCTGTGTACATTAGCCCTGGACACCTGCATTTAAAAACAAATCTGTTTTATTAGTTTCAAAAACATATCAACTGTGGCAACTACAGAAATGGGTTTACTGTGCATCACAATGAAATATAGTGTCCAAGGATCTTGATACCATAGACACCAATTTGCTGGGTGACCCCCAATAAGTAGTAATTACACATGCAATGACATTTGTCCTCTAAAATTTTAATTGCACACAAATGATCAGAATAAACATCTCGCCTTCGTGTTCCTTCCCGACCCAGATTTGAGAAGTCAGTCTTACCAGTCCCCTAGTATGGTTAAGATCAACATAAAGCATTTTTCCTAATAAAGGACACTGAAAGGTTTCACTATGTCCTTTTGTGGTGGTGTGACTAGTCTGGTTGTAAGTGGTTTCTCCAGGGGAAATAAGGGATGGCTCTGTATAATACATGGTCTGACAGTCCATTGGATCTTTCACAGTGGGAGGATGTCATTTTTGGTCTCTAGTTTTGTTACTACTGCGTCCCATGTGTCGTAGCCTGTGCTTAACTGGCCCCTATCGCGGAGGGATCTCACTGTGTGTACTTCTGTGAATGTCCATTTTAGTGTCAGGTGGCACCAGCTGGAGAGCTCTGGAGGCATAAGTGGCTTCCAACGCATAGCAATTAATCTTTTGTACATTATGAACGCCAGATCAGCAAACCTGTGGAGCTATTTGTATTTTGTGGGTCTAGGGCCAATTCCCAGAAGGAAGGACTCCTGGGTGGGGGCAAATGTGTGATCCATGATATCAGAGATGTCTGCCACTATTACCCGCCATACCTTCATCAGCGGGACGCATTCCCACACCATGTGTTAGAACCGAGCTGCGGGGAACCCACAACAAGGACAGCCACTATCAGAGGCAGCGTAAATGCGTTGGATACGATATGGGGATAAATATGTCTGGTGAACAAAATTAAACTTTTTTGATTGAAATCTAGGGTTACGGGACACCCTCTTTACCTGTTGGAGAACTTCCTTCCACAGTTTGGGTGTCAGGGGCTGTGGGAGATTTGTGTTCCATCTGTTAAGTGCTGCCTCTAGTTGTGTAACTTCAGTTCCCGCTAATGCTCTATACAGGGTAGTTATTACCTTTTTCGAACCAATGCCTGTAGGACGGGAGAGCACATAGGATCCCTATCCCTTTTTCCCCAGGCTGTTCTGATTAATAGGCATATAGCCTAATAAGTGAGCAAATGACCCGGTCTCAGAGAGGTAAGTTCCATAATATCTTCAAGTGACATTAAGACACCATCCTCAAAGTATTCTCCTACCGTCTCCATCCCCGCCTCCACCTAGGGAGAAATAGAATGAGGCTTGGGCAACCATGTACCACCCAGTATTTGTCCAATCAGGATTAGGGGTGAGTATGTAGAGAAAGACTTTCCACCCCGTATATATTGTCGTTAGCTTGTATGAGCAGCTCTCAGTAAAATGTTGTCTCCTGGTCAGTATATAAGGGGGTGTCTCCAAAATATAGTCACACCCATTTTGCTTCCTTACCCTCAGGAGCACCCAACGAATGCACAGGCCAATGCAATAGAGATGCAGCATAGTGAAGTTCAAAATTCGGTGCACTCAGGCCCCCCCTCCCTGTGGTGGGCGCTGCAAGGTTGCAAGTGCCAGTTGGTGTCTATCATGTCCCCATATGAGTCCCAGTAGCAAACTATTTCATTCACGAAAGAAACTCCCGGGAACAATTATGAGCAGTGCTGCAAAGTAGTATAATAACCTTGGTAGGATCAGCATATTGGCTATTGCCACTGTGCCCAGGGGTGACAGTGGTAATGATCTCCACAATTCGCAATCAAATCGTGCAACCAAAGTTATCATCTCTCAAGGCATTCATCTTGTGATACACTTGGATGCCAGGTATTTAAAGAAGTCCAAACACCATTCCATTGATAGGTAGAAAGTGCCTCCCTAATGGTAGCTGGCAATTTAGTGAGGAGGAAAAGGCAAGATTTGGACCAGTTAACCCGAAGGCCCGATATTGCTCCAAAGGTGTCCAATAATGACATCACGTCAGATAACGTTTTCCTGCCATCTTCTAGGCAGATCAATGCATCATCCGCATAAAGTGATATGATATGATACGACCCCATCCTCCGGATACCCCATTGCATTGCTATCACGTGTAAGTGGGCAGCAAGAGGTTCCATCTCAAGCACGAACAACAGGGGTGACAGTGGACAGCCCTGTATAGTTCCCCTGCTGATAGGAAAACTCTTGGATATCAGTCCTCCTGTCTTCACCCTGGCAGTTGGATTGGTGTATAATGTCTGCACCCATCTCACAAATCCCTGTCCAAACCCCATATGCCTTAGTGTGGCAAATTTGAATTCCCAGCTTAGGGTGTCAAATGCCTTTTCTATATCCAGAGAAATGGCCACACTGTTGTATGCTGTGGGCGGGGTATCATAAAGAATGCACAATAGTCTCCATATGTTAAGGAAAGTGCTGCGACCTGGTATGAAACTATTTTGGTCTTCGTGAACAAAGGTATGAATGACGGGGCAAGTCTATTTGCAGAAATCTTGCCCAGTATCTTGCAGTCAAGGTTGGGGAGAGATAAAGGTCTGTATGATCGTACGTCTGCGGGTTCACGGCCAGGTTTGGGGAGCACTACTATCAAAGCCTCTCGTTGCGAGCCCGGAAGCACCCCTCGGGTCCACGCCTCCTCAAACACAGACAGCAAGGGTTGGGTGAGATGTGCTAAGTATGTGGCATCGTATTCTATCGGTAGGCCGTCTGTGCCAGGTATTATATTGCAAGCTATTTGAGAGATGGCCAATTTAATTTCCTCTAATTGTAAGGGCTCTTCAAGTGCCTACCTTTTAAGCGGGGAGAGCTTTGCAAGTGGTGTCTTATCTAGGAATAGCTCCAGCTGTTGGCTAACCTGTGTTGATTGTGCTTGATATAACGTTGTGTGATAATTTCTAAAGGCATCATTAATGGCAGCCTTGGAAGAAACCATTGTACCATCAGCTATTCTGATCACTCCTATCGGGGTATGCTGCCGTTCTTCATGGACTATCCATGACAGAAGTCTGCTAGAGCAGTCACCCTCAGTATGAAGTCGAGTTAGATAATATTGCTAATGATAGTGACGTAGGCGCCAATCTGCCTCGTCATATAGTTTATGTGTATCTCTAAGGTGCTCAAATGGGTCTCTATGGTTTGCAACATCTATTTCCAGAGCCTGCATATCCCTTTCCAGGGTTCCCTGTACAAAGCTCAGCGTACACCCCATGTGGCCGATAGACAGTGGCCCCTTATTACTACCTTATGAGCGTCCCATTCCCTGGTCTGCAGGGCAGTGGAGCCATTATTTAGCCTCAAGTAGTGTGTAATACAACTGGCTAGTTCCTCTCTGAATGGCGCATCTAAGAGTGCCTCAGTTTGCTTTTGCCACATGGGTATGGTGGAACGCAGTTTGCCCCACTTTATACATAGCAACAGCGGGGAATGGTCAGAAATCATTGGCGCGCAATATTCTGAGTGTATTATTATGTGTCCCATTGAAGTGGTTCCCCAAATCTGATCTATCCTGGTATGAAGATCGAGTATTGGGGAGTGTAAGGAATATTCCCTATGTGTCAGGTGGCCAATATGCCACATGTCATGTAGTCCATTGTCCTTAGCACAGCATTCCAAGCAACTAGCGGGTTTCCTTCTTGTTGCACTATCTAGGGTGGGGGTGAACAGTCTAAATCCACTTCAGAAACACAATAAAAATCACCACCCCAAAGGCCAGGGGCCAGTAGGTCACCCAGGAGGGCAGTAGTGAGTGTCTTGAAGAATTCACCCTGAGCATAGTTGAGAGCATAAACCCCAACAATCGATAGCAGTCTTCCATTCAGCAGCCCCTCTAGTATAACAAAACATCCCCCTGTATCCACCCTCTGGGCATGCTGAACATAAGGTACCCCTAGTGCAATCCATATCATAACCCCCCTGGCATATGCTGAGGAGGAGGTACCGTATATCTGACCTCACCAACGCATCCTCAGGTTCTGCAGTTCACTGTCCAATAAGTGTCTCCTGTAGGATAGCGAAGTGGGCATTATATCGCTTGAGGAATGACTGATCTCTGCGTCTCTTAGCTTGTGTCGCCATACAGCACACCTTCCATGATAAGACATTATGGCCCTCATTACAACCCTGGCCGTCAAAGACCGCCAGGGTTGAAGTGGTGATCGTACCGCCAACAGGCTGGCGGTACAATTTGCCATATTTGGACCGCGGCTGCAGCGCCGCGGTCACACCGTCGGGACCGGCAGTTTTCCACCATGGTTGTCCCGGTGGAGACCACCATGGAAAGGCTGGCGGGAAGGGGAGTAGCAGGGCCCCTGGGGGCCCCTGCACTGTCCATGCACTTGGCATGGGCAGTGCAGGGGCCCCCAGGCACAGCCTCATCGCAATTTTCACTGTCTGCCTGGCAGACAGTGAAAAGGGCGACGGGTGCTCCTGCACCCGCCGAACCCCCACATTGCCGCCGGCTCCATTAGGAGCCGGCTTCAATGTTACGGCTGACATCCCCGCTGGGTCAGTAAGCAGAAAGTCAGTTTCAGCCCGCCGGCCCAGCGGGGATGTCCAAATGCGGCCGGCGGGTTTGCGGCCGCATGGGCGGCCGACTGGCGGTACAATCTTCGAGGTCGACCTCGTCCGACCACCAAGGTTGTAATGAGGACCTATATCTCTGTATATTATTTGTAGTGTGGGTACCCATGTTGTAAGAGAGTTCTTGGCAATACGTAACCTGGTATGTTCCCATCAATGAGAGCATGTGTTTTCATATCTGTGTGACGTACATGCATGATCATTGCAATTGACTGTAGTGCAACCCGTTGAAGTATACTTTGTGTGAACCCCTCCCTCCCAACAATAACATTGAAGCCGAAAACTGGTGGCATACGGGCACACTTTTATGTACCCCCAATACTGACAGTGAAAAAAACAAACAGTCGTAGGTGAAGGCTGTCCACGTGGAAACCATCTGGGGAGACGTGGCAGCTTCCATTATGGGCCTGTGCCTGGGCCATGTAAGATGAGAAATGATAGCCAAAACAAAACCATCCTCAGCTCCTTCACATTAAAGAACATATACAGTCCCAGGACGGGTGACTCTCCATTACCAGCATAATTACCTCTTCCAGATCTGAGTGTGTGGTGTCGTGGTCGTCGCGTTGCAAGTCCTCATTGTTCATTATTCTTGCAATCACAAGCCCTCACCACGTTACTCCGCAATTGGTGGACTCTCCTTCCTGTGTAAGAGTTTCAGGTTGGAAAATATATGTATCATGTTTAGAGTTTGTCTGCCGTTCGTGGGTGTGATGTCTGGGCCCTTAGTCACATCCAGGAACATTGAGCTAGAGCTTCTTGTGCAAAGGCTGTAGAATCAGTGGGGTTAAGGTCGCTGACGACAACTCGGGTGGTCCCTCTCGATCACACTGTGATGACGATCTGGCGGACTTAGTTTTCCATCATGCCTTCCGATCAATTGTTGCTCGCAGTATTTGTAAAGCAAGTCCTCGCCTAGAGATCTGAGACTCAGGGTTCTGCAGCAGCAACGTTCCCCAAGGGGTACCCTTCTTCACTCAAATGTTTGTGGCAGGCTATGCGATTGCTAGGATCTCTGTTTACAGTTCATTTCTCATCTGTCAACAAGGCGCCCTCGGATGTGGCCACCAATGCGGGGTGAGACACTTGTAGGGAGTATGGTTCTCAATTGCCCCTCACAGTGATTTTCATTTAAAATTGGGGGGGGGGCATCGTATACTGTCCCGAGTTAAGGTGTTGGGGAGGGTGGTGTTCCCTCCGGTAATACGTCCAAGGCTATCAGCACCGGTGCTGGGCTTTTGTCTCGTGCCCAGTCTTAATTTCCACCACCCCCTCCTAGATGCAAGTAGAGGCTATGATTATCCACTCGCCCTCCCAGTCTCACCGCATGGCCTCCTCAGTCCAGCGCCGGTTTGCGCATCGAGTTCCCTCACGCGAACCTAGCACATGATGGTCACCGGTATATTTCGCCAGAGAACCCAGAGGACATACCGAAGTGGCAACATGGTCACAGATGAGGCCGCCGATCCGGACCGCTGCGCCCGTCCCACCACAGGTGGTATCACTTCGCAGGTGGGGTCCGAACCAGCGCTGCCCCAGCCTGATGGGATGCTTGCCATCAGCCCGGCCCAGATTGTGTTCCACAGGCCCCAGTGCGGTCTGCAGGTCAGCTAGTTTGGCTTGGGTCAGCTTCTGCACGACTCCTGCTACTGCCTCGATGTTAGAGGCTGTCGGATGGGCAATGTTTGGCAGGATTTTTCAAGAGCCTAAGGTGGAGCTGATTTCTAAGTGTCCGACTCAGCCGCCATCTTGGCCACGCCCAACACCTGCATTTTTTTAAATACTTGCAAGCAGTAGTAATAAAATGTTCAATGCATATGTGTGTAATGTGGTCATTTTGGAAGTTTAAAGAGACACACATGTACATCTTAATTACAATCATCAGTTTGGTCCCAACCCCCTTCATACCAATGGACACCTACACAATACATTACGTTATTTCTCAATTCTAAATGTGGCAATACAGCTGTATTTAATCATTTTTCCTAAACTACCAAATCAGACACATATATATATATTACATATTAATGTAACCACATAAACCTAAGATAATTTAGTAATTGCACTACACACTGCAACAAGTAGGATCAACTTTGTTGTGTACATTTGTTTAACCATTATATTTCAAATAACTCAGAAGTGTCATTTATCATGTGTAATGCATACATGCTTGCTATTAACACATCATTTGTAAATAAAACACCTGCATTCACAGGCTTAAAACATATTTTATTTTTGTTGTAAGAGTCCACTATCATGATAAATACTTGCACCAAAATTAACATGCCCATCACAAATGTTCAACAGTAATGTATGCACTATACAAATAGGTCACAATTAAAACCACTGTCACTGTCAGAAATGAAATTAAGTGCATGTTACTAATATTTGCATTATTAACATTGTCATCAATCACTTGCCAATAATTTTAAAACAATTCTAGGACAAACTTTGTGAAAATAAAATAGATTTTATTGACAAAAATAAGATACCTCATTGTTATCTCATTGTTAAAAATAAAATAACAGAATAGAAATGTCCATCCAGTAATGTTTGGAAAAGTAGGCTTCAGACCCAAAACTTGCCTCCTACATACACTGCCGAGTACATACTCCTAGAAGGCAAGACAGGCAGCAGTGGGTTTGGATTTCTTTGGGGTTAGAGCCAGATATTCATTAAAGGTGGGTAAAGGAAAAGGGGTAAAAGGGGCGGGTTAGGATGGGGTTTGAGAGGTAGAGTGAGCTGGAGTGGGTGTTGTATGTGTGTCTTTTCTGCAGGTGCATGAGGGTCTGGATATATAGTGCATGTTCAGGCATGTGTGTTTGGGTGAGTGTGTGCATTTGCATATGGTGGTTGTTGGGTTATGTGTGCTTTTCTCTGCGTCTGTCTGTTTGGATGTGTGTGGGTTTAGAGATGCTCTGTAGTTAGGTGATAGTGAGTGTGTGCCTCTGGTAGGTGTTGTTTTGCATGTAGGTGTGTGAGTGTGACTGTGTTTGGATGAATGTGATCTAGATGTGGATGTTGTTGTGGTGCTTATGGGTGTGCTGTGTTTGTGAGTGTGGTGATGGTTGGGATTGTTGTTGTGGTTGGGTGCATGCATCTGTGGTGGTGGATGTTGTGGATATGGGTGTTGTGGTTATGGCTGTGGTGGGTACTATAGATGTGCTGGTTGTGTCTGTGGTTGTGGGTGGTGTGTTATGCCTGTGGATGGAGTATCAGTTGTGTTTCTGTTGGGTGGGTGTATTCTTGTGTTTCTTGGTGTGTTTGTGTTTATGTGTGGGTGTGCTACTTTTACCTGTTAGAGTGGGTGCATACAAGGACGTGAGTGTGCTTGGGATTGGGGTAGGATGTGGAATTTGGGATGAGGAAGGGACAAGAGCAGGGGACAATCGGGGCCAATTGGAGGCTGCGGTCAGTGCAAACAATCTCTGCATGCTGGTACACCCAGAAACTTAGCACGGCAAAAGACAGGTGCAAGTAATTAGCAAGAAGGTGGCACACAAGCATGAACCACAACAACAGAGCCACTTTCAAAGGGGCACTCAAAGACTACCACAGACGGATCAAAGATGCAAAAAAGGAGGCCCTGGCCTTCCGAATCAGCACTAGCACCAACCAAGCCAAGGAAGTCTTCACCATTGTCAGAGAGTTTGTCAGCCCATCAGCCACCCAAAACTAAAACCCCGGAACACCAGAACCCTGGAACGCCCTCATCAACTACTTCCACAGCAAGATAGCAGCCGTCTACAAAAACCTTGACCGTTAACCATCCAACCTCCTCAGCCACCAGTCAACCACAGAATACCCGCTCACAGCATGGGAACAACTCACCACACCAAACAAATCCAGTCTGATTAACACCACCCACTATGGAGCACCCACGACGCCTGACCCCATAGACTCTTTGACCTCAATAGAGAGGAGATTAGCTGCCAACCTATCACCATCCTCAGCACCTTGTTAACCATAGCCACCTTCCCCAACCCTTGGAAACATGCTGAGGTCAGACTGCTCCTCAAGAAACCATTGGCAGACCCAAGCGAGCTCCAGAACTACCAGCCATCTCACTGTTCCCATTCCCCACCAAAGTAACCAGCAACTCACTGAACACTTGGAAAGAAAAAACTTATTGCACACCTCCCAATGAGGCTTCAGGGTCAACCACAGCATCAATGCAGCACTGATCGCCACAACAGATAACATCAGCACCCTACTCGATGGAAGAGAACCAGCTGCCTTGATCCTACTTGACCTCGCCGCAGCCTTTGACACCATCTCTACCACACACTCATAAACCATCTATTCCAGATCTGTAGCACAGACAATGCACTTAGATGTCTGGCATCTTTTCTCACAGGATGCTCCAAGAAAGTTTGACTCCCTCCCTTCACATCACAAGCCCAACACAACATTTGTGGCGTCTCTCAGGGATCATCCCTCAACCCAACCTTCTTCAACATCTACATGACACCCCTCGCAGACGTCATCAGATCACACAACATCAACATCATCTACTCCAATGACACCCAGCTTGTCCTATCACTCTCTGCCGACCCCTATACGATGGAGGCCAACTTCCACAACTGCGTGAAGAATGTCTCAGCTTGGATGGGGAACAACTGCCTCAATCTCAGCATGGACAAGAGGGAAGTACTCATCTTCTGGAAACATGCAACCCTCTGGAATGACTCCTAGTGGCCAGCAGAGCTGACACCTACTCCCGTCCCAAAAAGCCATACCTGCAATCTCAGCATAATCCTTTCCAGGGAACTCTCTATGAAGCACCAGGTCAACACATTCTCCTCAGCTTGTTTCCAAATGCTCTGCATGCTCCACAAAATCTTCAAGTGGGCACCCATCAGCACCCAGAAGACTGTAACGCAGGCCCTCATCTCCAGCCTACTTGGCTAAGGCAATACATTGTATGCAGCCACCTCCACTGAACTCATGCAAAGACTCCAAAAAATTCTGAAATCAATCAGACTAGTTCTCAATCAGCCCAAAAGAATCCAGAGCACCCAGCAACTGAAGGACCTCCACTGGCTCCAGGTTTGGAAGAGATGCCATTTCAAGCTCCTGACTCATGCCTACAAAGCCATCAATGACCTAGGACCAGCCTATATGAACCAACACCTGCATTTCCACTGACTACCCAGCAACTGCCACTCCACATATCTATCACTGTCAGAGATATCTTGCATACAACTTAGCCATGCTGGAGGACTCTTCTTCTCTCACCTTGCCGCCCAAGCCTGGAACACCCTCCCCATCCACCTCTGCACTGCTCCTTTGCTCTCCATCTTCATGAAAGGGCTCAAGACTAGGCTCTTCGACAGAGACCGGCAGCAAGCACCCAAAAACCCTCACAGGTGCCAAGCAGCGCTCTATAAGTGTGACTTGATTGATTGATTGAATGATGCAGACATAGAACTATGAATGGCATCCAGGAATGCAACCATCTGTTGAGTTTGGCAACTAAGCCCCTGGATGCGTGTCACAATTGCTGTCTGGCTTACAGAGGTTCTCTGTAAGAGGGAAATAGCCTCCTCACCTAGCGCATCTGGTGGGACAGGGGCAGGGGAGGAGGTGCCTGTGGCAAAGCAGAACCCATCCCCCTGAGAGGGGCGGGATTGGCCAACTCGGTGGAGCAAGAGGGTGGCTGGAGATGGGAACATGGGTGGCAGGCAAGATGCAGATGTGACAGGTCCTGTCTGGTCCACCACCACTAGAGACTAGTATTCTGTGGAGGCTGCTGAAGAAAATGTAGAGCTGGGGGCCTCCGTGCCAGTGCCCTCACCCTCCATGCCATTGTGTCTGTCCTTGTCTGATGTTTCTGCACCCAAAACACAGTGGCCAGCTGCTCCTCCACCTTCATGGCCAATGTATCCTTCACCTGCTCCTGATGATGCTGAAAATACACAGACAACATTTTAGTATATCTGTGCAAATAAAGGTTTTAATGATGTTCATTAGGAAAACATTTCACACTTTTATTGTTTCACCTGCTGCAAGGCATTAAAAGTTTGGTATACCACACCATTACCCCATGCATATTGGAAACATATCATGGGCCCATTTGCTGCCTGTTTGTCAAATTAACATCATTGCTACCATCTCATTTTAGATCATTTCTCTTACGCACTTCAAAGTTTTCATGGAATTGTACATTACATCTGAATCGGTCACAAAATTAAATATGTCATGTGTCAGTGAGAGCATGGTTTTTGGTGATGAACAAGTACATGTATGAATGTGACATACTTGTATGGGTGATTGAGAGCCTATGGATTTGCGCATAGGATATTATTTTCCCCATATGTGGCACCGTTACATGGGTAAAATATACAGATACTCATTTATCAGAAACTTGGATACATTTAAAGTGAAAGAAATTCTGACAAGTCGATGACATAAAAAAGATTTCTTGCACTTTACATTTCTCTCATCTCAACATATGGTTGTTTTTTGCATGTAAACTTATGGCTATTGGTCACTGGAAGTAAGGGACATGAAATTTGTAAATTATGTAAGTATGTTCCCTGCCAAATTATTGAGTTGACTAAACTCCAATCACAACACCTCACTCACGGACTAAAAGGGACAAATTAGCCTGTGCATATAAAAGTTATTATTTAGAATTACATTTCCTATCACACATGTTGTGGTTCCTCTGGGTTCCCATACAACTGGCTGTACAGCAACGGACCTCCGTGGTGAGGAGTTCTAGTTCCTGAGTGGAGACGTTAGGGACCCTGTCACTGCTTTGCCCAGAATCCTTGTTCCTAGAGGCTGATAACAGTAGCAAAAGTGGAGAAAGTGTAGTTGGCTGCATTGTTAGGAGGAAAGTGAGTTTTTTCCTAAAGTTGCATACATATACATGACTTACACAGTAGTCGATGAATTGGGTTCACATGCAGTAGCCTATGGTTGTGTCTGTTGTGGTGTTTTATGGCTACTATGTGGCCAACTTCCACTGACAGCTGCCGTTTTGCCAGTGTCCTGACAGTAAGGTCAGGCATCACCCCCACTCACCCACTCAAAATGATGGCTAGTTTGTTTGCCAATTTGTAATACACACAACACTGTTTTTTAAATAAAATTAACACATTATAATTTAATGCCCTACTGTTTTAAGATTTGATATTTGTTTTTTATACTTCAGTCAACTGATTTAAAAAAAAAAATAATACTTTAGTGAATACAACAGTGATGCACACACTAGTCACTTTATGTCCTCTGTATCACGAGCTTAAAGGGACAAATTAACCTGTGTATATAAAAAAAAAGTTATTTAGAATTACATTTCCCATCCACTAGTGTACTAGTTCCTCTAGGTTCCCATACAGCTGGCTGTACAGGCACAGGACCTCCATGATGAGGAGTTCCAATTCCTCAGTGGAGAAGTTAGGGGCCCTCTGCTTTGCCCATAATCCTGGCTCCTAGAGGTCGATAACAGCCTATGGGTGTGTCTGTTGTGGATTTTTACACCTACTACATGGTCAGCTTCTGCTGATGGCTGTCATTTTGCCAATGTCCTGACAGCAAGGTCAGGTGTCACCCCCACTCACCCACTCAAAGTGGTGGCTAGTTTGTTTACAAATTTATAATACATACAACACTGTTTTTTAACAAAATTAACACATTATAATGTGATGGGTGACTGTTTTAAAATTCGATAGTGATGGGGTGTATTTTATACTTCAATTGACAGAGTTTTTAAAAAAAATTAAAAAATAATGAGTAAATAATAAAGTTTGTATTATTTACACATTGTTTAAAAAATAATATCAGACAGGTAAAAATTTGTATTTTAAGTTGCAACATCAATTAAAAATGATGTGTACATGTAAGTCACAAAAACCAATGTAATTTTACAAAAACATGAGATGTGTATTGATTATCAAATTATTGTTCAATCATTCAAGTGATAATTTATTTTTCCTAAATGCAGACATATGAACCCAGGGAGAGGTAAAAGATGACAGCTTTAATTGTTCAGACCTTTTCCAGACTTTGCCACAGTGGAAGAAAGGGACATTATAAAATAATTCTGATTGAATAGGCAAACTATTTTGATTTGATGTAATCAGCTGGAGCCAGATATTCTGCCTCACAATAGGAATCCCACATCAATAACATCAATAGTGAAAATCATGGCACTACTCCATTTTGTGGCCACAGGATCCTTCCAATACACTGTGGCTGTATTCGGAGGCATTTCACAACCAACCTTTGGTGCTGCGCTGCAAGAAGTCCTTTTTTCAATGATAAGACACATCAACAGCTACATTCAATTTCCATGATATGAGGAGTTTGCAAATGTGAAGGGATATTTTTGTGTACTGGGTGGCATACCACATGTGGTTGGAGCAATTGATGGCACACATATTGCCTTGTTACCACCACACGCCAGGGTACAGGTTTACAGCAATCAAAAGAACTTCCATTCAATCAATGTGAAAGTTGTCTGTTTAACAAATTTATATATACATATCAAGCATGTGTGCCCATTTTCCATGGTCAACACGTGATTCCTTTGTACTACAAAACAGCAGCATATTCCTGCAAATGTCTCAACTTGGGCCTGACAGGGCTTGGTTTGTTGCTAAGTACAATATGACAGTAGAATCATTTGCTTTAATTATAGTTTAGGATTGATGGGATGAGGTATTATTGTCTCAATATATTTTTACTTTCATATAGGAGACTCAGCTTATCCTAACCAACCATGATTGTTAGCACTGCTGAGGAATCCAACAACACCAGGGGAAGTCTGCTTCAGTGAGGCACATTGAGGAACACAGAGCCATTGGTGCAGCCTTTTGGGCTCCTGAAGGCTAGATTTCGCTATCTGAATAAGACTGGTGGAGCCCTCCTCTACTCACCCAATAAGGTGTGCTGTGTCGAGTCACTGTGTCCTGCTGCATGTTGCACAACAAGACCCTGTGACAGATCATCCAATACATTGCAGAGAACAGAGCCATGAAGAGCCACCAGGTGAGTGTGTTGAAGTGCCACATGAATTTGATAGTGGTGAAGAGGAAGGAATTGATGTACATCATTATGTTATTGACATCTTCTTCAAATGAGTGTAAGTTCACCTTTACATATTGTTAAATTAAATATCAAAACAACTTGTGACATAATGAGCATTTCAGCCTGTGCAGGAGATTTTTTGGGAAAGGTTAATTTAGGAAATTCCAGGGAAAAGATGTTTGTTGATCAAAGTCTTTGTACCTTGACTACTGTGTTAGATGTCCTCCTAACTTAGCATTTGAGTCTATTTTGTCATGTGAAAACATTAATGTTCCCTTGTTATTCTGTTTTAGGAAACTTCACCCTGTCATCTTTATTTGGGAATTTCAAAGGTGTGACATTCACAATGATATGTTGCTATTGGAAAGTGCAAAGGGAGCATGAGTTGATCCTGTGACAGACATACATTTTGGATGTACAGACCATATGCAGAGACAGCTTGCACATTGATTGAATGGATGTTTGTGAGTGTGCATCAGATACTTTGTTCTGATGAATGCTGCTGTCATGAGGGTACCTTAGTAGCTTTGTGGGCATGTTATTTTAGCCATAGGCCTGCAGCCTGTGCCCTTTAGCCTAGGTGCATTCACTGTATTAATTTTTATTTTCTGAGCAGAAGCTCTTTTCTACACTTTATCATGTATGCTTTTAGTACAGAAACTGCTTTCATTCTTTATACTCTGACATTCCTGTTCTGAGCTTCGATCAAGGCTGACTCCAATATGTTGCCGGCACAAAGTGGAACACCACATTCTATACCACTTCATGGAAACATGCAGGTTTTGTGTTAGGACAGTTTTCCTAGAACATTTGCTGTTTTATTGTAAAACATCTCTGTTCCCCCTGTATGTTAGAGGGAGAGTTCCAGCCAGATGATTGCCACAGCTTGCTATCTCTTCGTTGTAGCTGTCTGCAGTGGCATAATACAAGCCCCCCACCCCCTGTGGTGCAGGGGGGCCGATCTACAGGGGACCTCCTCAGCAAAACTGGCAGGTCGTGGGCTGGGGATAGGGGGCCCGCTCCATGTACTTTGCAGGGGGGGGGGACACAAGTTTTGTCTGCTGAGACTTGACATCTCTTTCTCTTTCTGACTACATGGGAGAGGACTCTTAGTAGACTAATAGCCCTCTTCACTACTACCAAATCCAGGTATGGGGGATAGTGTCTTCCTAGGGATTCTGAAGGGTGGATTAGGGCTAACAATGCTATGCTCTAATATGGTACTTTAGAGGCATAGGTAGGAACTCAAAAACCTAGCATTCTGACACTATTGTGGGACTTTTCTTATGTTTCACTTTCATTGTCAATGTATTATTATTATGTTTTATCACCCCACTCACTGCAGTACATGCCTTTTTTATTTAGAATACAATTGATTCAATAAAGTAGATTGAACCAAACTGCTTCTGTTTGTCTTTGCATGTGTGAGATTAATGTAACTGGGAGAAAAGGATGAGATCTGTTGTACCATCAGTTCTCAGTCAGAATGTCATGTGCATGGCTGCCACAAATCACCACCACTTTTAGGTGCTGGTGAGGTACTGCTAGCTGGCCCAAAGTATTAGGTTTACAGTTGTCACAAGGTGTGGAATTGGACTAAGTTGCCCACAGCCTGGTGGTGCTGCTGCCCGAATCCAGCAGTGTAATTTAGTATAATGAGAGCCAAACACGACACTGCCACCAAGGCAATATGTGCTGGTTAACTTTGACTAACCATAAGGGTATGTCAAGCTATTACATACTCATCTCTCTTTACATTGGCTAAATCTTCATTTTGTGTTAAGTGTATGAAGCTGTTGATGTGTCTCATCATAGTAGAAACAATGTTTTGTAGCACACCACAGATAGGTAGTTGTGATATTCAACCATATACTGCCACAATATACTGAAATTATGTTCTGGCCACAAGTTGTACTAATGCCATGATTTTGACTATTGGTGTTATCAATGTAGGATTCCTGTTGTGAGGCGATGTCTGGCTCCAGCTGATGACCTGAATCAATAATAGTTTGCTGATTTAATATGTTTATTTTGAAGATTTTATATTCTGACATGGTGTCAAGGTCTTGGAAACTACAAATCTTAACGGCACAGACTATTTGAGTCATACATGTGTTGTACAAATTATCATAAATTGTGACAAACAATTGTTTCTAACAAATGTATGAAACCAGTACATTGAGATATGTTGTTTATTGGTTGTTTCCCTTTTTTTTCAATGTGAAACACATAACCTAAATGTTATATTTTATTTTAGATTGAATCTTATTGATTATTAGGTTTTTAAAATGATGGTGGAAGGAAGACCTAAAAAGGGAAATACCACAATAAATAAAACACCAGTCTTTGACTTTGTGTTATTTGAATTTATTTTAGTAACACAAATTAACTTAAACTTGCTTAAAACAAAAAACAAAGGAAAATGAAAAAAATAAAAGTCATTCATAGTGGATGAAACTATTTTTGTAGAGGCAAAATTGTTTGAAGTCCAGTGTACAAAAAACAACTGCCCTCAAAAAAGGTAAATGTTTTCCTTAAATCGTCCACAGAGTGAATGGTGGACACACACTGGAGGAAATTAGGTTTGGCGTCTCTTAGAGGTGATGGTGGAGGTCTTGCCCTATTCCACTGAGACCTGGCAGAACTGGTGCTGGTATTGGTGTTTGCTCAACAGCAGCCAGGACTGGGCGGCACACGATGGTTGTGGTAGCCCTCTGGATGCAGGAAGTGGAGATATCCTGAGGGTGAGGTGGATATGCAGATGAGGCAGAAGGTGTAGGAGTGGGTCAAGTGAGATGCACAGGAGCTGCCTGCCCAGACAGACCAGATGGACCATGCAGCTCCTCATCATCTGGACTGAGGGGTGGGGTCCTCACTTAAGGCTTGATCCTGGTCTTGAGTGTAAGGTGAATATTTATGCTTGTTTTGTGCCAAATTTGAGTCATTTTCTTGATACAAATTCAGTGCAAAAATAACTCCATAATTATACTTTGGTGTTAGACCAGTCTAGCGCCACATTTATGGAGTTAAAGTCATTTTTGGGACATGGAAACCTACTTTGCATCAATGACATGCAAAGTAGGCATTCCCGTGCAAAAAATGGCTGTATAGCCTAAGCGCCATATTTATGTCCCTCTGCTAAAATCACACATGGGGAGGAGGGGTCAAATAATGGTGCAAAGCTTGCTTTGCACCATTTTTTAGTGCCTGGGTCAGGGCAGGCATTAGGGGACCTGTGGACCTATTTCCATGGTGGAACACCATGGAATAAGCCAACAGGTGCCCTCCCCAGACCCCAGGGACACCCACACCCACACCAGAGGGACAGCGAAGGATGGGAGACCCCATCCCAGGTAAGTATAGGTAAGTAGAGTTAAGTATTTTTTTTAAGTGCCATGTGGGGCCCTGAAATGGGCCCCCTACATGGCACTTGGGACCAGGGGACCAATGTACCCTGGTCCCATGTGCTGGCCATTGGAATGGTGGGCATGACCCCTGTCTTTTTTAAGACAGGAGTCATGTGGTATGGATGGCTTTGCGTCAGAAAATGACGCTAGGTTGGTTAGAGTCATTTTTTTTTACTTTAACCTGCCTAACGTCATTTTTTGGTGCAAAAAGCCCTTCTTCCATACCACTTTTTTTTATGCTAGCCTAACCTTTGCACTGGCTTGCACCATTCCATAAATATGGTGCCTGGCTGGTGCTCAGAAATGGTGCAAGCTGATGCTAAACTTTTTGGTGCAAAACTGCATTAGTGCAGTTTTGCACCAAAAAGTATAAATCAGGGCCTAAGTGTCCCCCTTGTAGCCATGGTCTACTGGCCCTTTGCATTGGACCTGATATGAATTACAAACAATAGGAAATTAAAAGTCTGGATTGTACCTCAAATGTGTCTTCCGCTACAAATGAAGCAACCTAAAAGTTAAAATATGATTAATGGAATGATTAGGCCTTTCTGTGACTCTTTTGTAAATTATAAATTCAGGTTAATTTACACAGATACGTCAGAAAAAGTGTTGAAGGAATGTCCTGAAAACAAATAGGTTATTTAGAAAGTGTACATTACGTGTACCAGACATTCAACCCAACACAGTAGAGAGGAGAATTGATACCTAATCGGTCCAGGGCTTAGCAGGCTACAAAACAGACTATCGTACAACATAGTAGAATTAAAGGCTTTGGTAATCATATAAACACTTCAAAGTAAATTGTGTTTCGATATTGCTTATATTCAGCATGCAACAAATATGATGGGAATTTTGTCAACATACTATGATTTATGAAAGCAATTACACCAACTCAATGACATCAAAAGAAGGTGACAACACACTAGATTAGCTCAAAAAATGCATAACACTTTGACATATGTGTGTATATGGAAGAAAAGAGAGGTTGAGCAACATCACATTGCACTATTAGTTTCTAGAGACAAAAGCTGTACATCATGGTAGTTGTAGTCATTTGTAATCACCGTTAACAATACTTGTTAAAATGTGAGTTAAACATACTTATTTAAATATCTGCATTGAAAATTCACATGCATTTACAATATGTACACAGATATGTGAATGATGTCAATAGGTGAAATGTACACTGACACACGCTATTCCTTCATGTGCAAATAGATGGAGTTTGGAACCTGTTTTTTAAGTTCAACAATATACACTGAAACAAACCAAGAAACTAGCCAAATGCAAGGGATGATCCATGGAGAACAACACACATTCTCACAACACAAAGCAAGCATTGTTAAAAAACAGAAATACAACCATGATGCTTTTTGGAAAACAATAAAATATATATCTTGATAATTTAAATTTTGATTTATACGTTTTGATTAGGGTCTTAAAACATTAGGAACAGTTAGTGTAAGGGCAAAAACTATATTTGTGATTAGTGTGACATTGCTAAGCTCAACATACCACTCTCCACTCCACCAGGGATTCCTGTCAAGCCTTCAGGATGCTGGAACTGCAAGACCTTCTCCTCCCAGGGAAAACAGTTGTAAAGGGGGCTGGGAGAACCACCAACAGACCTCTGGGCCTTCAGCTGGCACTTGGAGGCTAGGGAACACACTCTTCTCCACAGGACATTCCAACTCTTCCTAATTTCCTCCTGTGTGCACAGATTGTTTGCCTCAGCATTCACTCTGTCAACTATTCTGGTCCAAATTTGCCTTTTCTCAGGTATGGTTGTTTTTTGTACTTGTTCTCCAAACAATTGTGCATCTACTCTAATAATTTCATCCACCATGACTGACAATTCTTCCACTGTAAAACATGGATTCCTCCTTCCTGACATAGTGAGTAATTAAAAACAAATTATATAGTGGCCCACAAGTTGATGAAAAATGTTCAAAACAGTAATTAAAACTGAACAGAGGGAGGAAAAAAATAACTTGACTCCTCAGTGGCAAAATCAGCATCAGAATGGTGTTCTGCAGTGAAAAGGCAAAGGATCATTGTCTGGAATTGAGTGTGTTTTATAGTGTGGTTTGCAGGTGTTCACAATTGGCCAATATACATCAGGTGTGTGGTGCTAGCATCCATCCAATAGCCACAGCCATAGTACTCTGTTGAACGTGTCCCGTGACAGACTCCCGCCGTCGGGGAACCGCCACTGGTACATTACCTGCACTACTGCGATATCTAAATATGGTCAGTGTAATCCTGCCGTTCTGATCACTGGCATTAGAGTCCACCTTGTGGGCTGCGGGATGCTGCTTGAGCAATGGGAGACACTCCGTCAACATGGACAGACGTTCAGCCACCATAGATCTAAATATGGCATTCGGAACTCCGTCAGCTTGGTTGAGTACTTGGAACCGCCACCACGAAAGGGCAACAGCAGTCCCATAAAATTCTAAATCCGATAGTTAGTTTTGGCCCCTTCAGCATTACAACAGATATAATAAAATTATTTTCTAGGTCCAACTCATCTTGTCAAAATTGAATTTTCCACATAAAGCTGTTCTGACAAAGGTTGTGTCTCTATTAAGTGGCAATGTGCATTTATTGCCACTAGTGCCTGTACTAGTCTATTTATGGACAAAGTAAATGAGAAAGGTGCTAGCATGCACCCTTCCTGAATCCTCTGCCAGTATTAAATGATCGAGTACAGAGGGACTCATCTGTATATTGGAATACAGCCAAATTATTGGCATGGAGATTCCCCCCAAAAATAGACAAAATCAGGATCAACCGCCATAGTTAATTCTCCAAAGAATTCTCCATAATTTGAGACAGTTAACTGTATCAAAAGGCGATGCAAGGTCTATAAAGGCCACTTGTATAGAACCAGATTGTCAACTCTGTACTTGTTCATAACCATGTACCAATTCAGATGTTGGTCAATGGTAGACCTGTCAGGCCTAACTCCATACTGCAGACAAAACAGTGTACTGTTTTAATCTGTCCAGTCTGTCTTAAATAACCTGCCCCAAGACCTTCAGAACTAAATCAGTAAAAGGAATTAGTCAATTGTTCTTATCACCTTTTTTAAAAACTGGCACAATGCTAGAACTAGACCAGGAATGAGGAGGTCCTTCCCTAACAGCAGCGTTTAAAGACTGGGGGGCATATTTATGAGTGTAGTGGCACAGGGCTGCACAGCAAGCCATGTTGCTCCACTGCCATGCCTCACAGGGAAAGGGCAAGAATGGGTCATATCTATCCAATATAGTGCATTCCTATCTTTCCCCCTTGTGTAGCACCCTTTTGGGAGCCTAGCGGCGAAGCAGGCCCGCCTGCGTCATGGTGCAAGGGTGCCTGCATTTTATGCACGAAGGGAGTTGTTCCTGCACAAAAACAATCCTGACAGGTTTTTTTCCTCTTTCAATGTATGCTGCACAATGCAGCATACATAGAAAGAGGAACAAAGGAGAGAAATAAAGATATTTCTCCCCATTACACCTCTTATGGGTAGGAAAAATATTTTTGCACATTCCCAGGAGTCTTTGCAAATCTGGGAATGTGTCAAAATCATTGGGAGTTGTTTGGGTACCCCCACCGCAGCACCCATGTAACGATTACCCACGGCAGAGCAAGACAACACAGGGATTTGTGCTGAATTGCCTTTCTCCATATTTTGAAGCCATTCAAAGCAACACAAAGTGGCTTTGCATGGCTTAAAAAATATGACTTACTAGTTTGCCCCACCCATGTACCATGTTCTGTTGTTCAAGCATGACACAACCCACTCAGAAAGATGCTCATGGGTTAATACCACAGTCCATATCTCAATGTCACTTAAAGACAAATCAGGAGGGATCCCATCTGGCCAAGAGGGCCTTGCCGCTAGTCAGGGCTAATATACTCATTTCAACATCTTCTAGACTACCTACTAAAATAGAAATCCCATATACAGAGGACTTAGGTCCAGGGTCAATTTTAGAGACCACACAATTATAAATCCCTGCAAAATGAGAGACCAATCTGTCTGGAATACGATGGTGACCCATCATAATTTGAAGCAAAACAGGGTTGGTTGATAAAACTCTATAACAGAAGGCTGTTCCTCAGGCAACTTGGTTGAAGTAAGTTAACCTAGACATCATTTCTGATAGAAATATTTTGCCTTTTAAGTTCTAACTTATAGGGGGTCATTATGACCCCGGCGGATGGAATTAATATGGAGAAAAGTACCCAGACCTCCCCACTACATACACACACCTTCATGCAAACACGAACACATGCATACACACACTCATACCACATTCATCCATTCACACACACATCCACACACACTGACATTCAAACACACACGCATTCACACAACACAACCTACACACACTCACACATCCATACATGCACACACATACAACACACATCACACACCCGCATTCAAGCACGCACAGGCATACACCCACACCCCCACACACAACACCCCCTCCCCTGTCAGAGCACCGACTTACCTGATGTCAGGGGGTCCTCCAGCAGGAGACGGGCAGAAAAGAACACCACCAGGCCGTATCATGGGTCATGATATGGTCTGCAGCGGTCTACTGGTGTGGCGCCGCTGCTGGCAGCAGCACCACCTTACCGCCATCCACCGGCATGGCCACAGACGGATTTCCACCATCCTTCCGGCAGAAATCCGGCTGTGGTCATAATCCGGCTGACGGCTGGTAGCTACGGCAACGGTCTTCTGGCGGTCGCCGCAGCAGCAGTAGGTGGTTTTTACTGCCGGGGTTGTAATGACCCCCATAGTTCGTTTGACAAGCCACTACTAGTAGAGGATATGTGTGCTTAGACTTAAGGGCTCTAAATATTCTTCTGAGTGCTTGAGAATTCCCTCTATCAAACCATTTGAATGCAGGCTTGATCCTATTTGATGTTGAAAGAGTAAGGAATGCACCTTTCAGGTGTCACAGAAACTTTATCAGACTAAAGTGTTCCCATTGAAACAAGAAATTCCACAAGGTGCCTCCTTGAGTCCAATCTTGTTTAATGTAGACATGCAAACGCTGACAGATTTAATTGAACCCCTTAGGTTCTTGATTGTCTCTTATGAGGATGACATACAGCTTATCCTCGAGCTGTGAAAGAACTCTTCCCACGTGGCGTGCTCCTTATGCCTCTGCCTCGCCGTGGTTGAAAGGTGGATTCACATGAACTGCCTCAAGCTTAACACTGGGAAGACAAGGTTCTGACATTGGGCAACCATTCCACCATGTGGCCAACTGCATGGTGGCCCAAGGTACTGAGCCCAGTGCCTAACCCCAAACCCAAGGTCAAGAATCTTGGCATTTGGGTTGATGAAAAACTGTCTTTCAACAGTCAAATCATTGCATTCCCAGGGAAATGCTTTGGACTACTCAAGATGTTGAGGAAAATACTGTGCTTCTTGCCAGTGTTGGCAAAAAAGACAGTGATTCGGGTCCTGATTGTGCTGAGGCTCAATGTCTGCAATGATTTGCACCTCAGAGTAACTCAGGACAGGATCAGGTGACTTAAAGAGTGAAGAACGCAGTGGTGTGGCTCTTAATGTACCTGCCAAAGTGTGTGTCATTTGGGACTGTGCTTAAGGAACTCCATTGGCTTCCAGTGAAGCAGAGATCCTCATTCAAGGCCTTGTATTATTGTTACAAAGCTCTGATGAACAAAGGCGGGACTTACCTTCAACTGTTTGTTAGACCTTACGTACTGTTGAGGAACCTAAAATCAGCAGGGGAGATGCTGGTGATGGTTCCCAGAATCAAGAAAGTACATGTAGGTGGGATCTCTTTTGGCTACCTAGGGCCAAAGTTGTGGAATGTTCTGCCCCTAACAGTTCATCAGGCCCAGTCAGAATGTTTGGTTAGGAAAAAACTCAAAACCTGTTTTTTCAGTTCAGGTTGTAGCAAGGTTTAACAGCTGTATTGCGGCCTGTGGATGCTGGTACCTAAAGCTGGGACACCTCATTTGAGGTAGTTATGCGCTTTAGAAATCACATTGATATTACTATTATCATTATTATTATTATTATTATTAGTAGTAGTAGTAGTAGTAGTAGTAGTAGTAGCAATAGTAGTAGTAGTGTGTAGCCATCTTAGTTTTAGCTCCATGCACATTATTTTAGCACACTAGACCTGCCGCTGTGCACTTTAACCTAGATTTATTTTTATTTAGCTTCGTTTATTATTTTAACTATAGCCACATTTGCGGTCTTGTTTTATTTCTCTTTATCTAGCTGTTCTTGCTTAGGCCAGCACTACTTACTCAAACAAGACATTCTTGTTCACTCTGAGCTTCTTTCAAGGCTGCAGTAAGATAGGTTGCCAGTGAACATTGTGAAAGTTTTGTCTCTTGTATTCATAGAAAAATACACATCCTTACGTAGGGACATTTTCTCATAACATCAGCTGTTTTATTCTAAAAACACCTCCATGTCCCTTACATGTTAGAGGGAGATTCCAGCCAGAGGACCACGACTGTATGCTGATTGCTGAACACTTCGCTACAGCTGCTTATACAGACTTCAGACCTTTGCTCAGGGTTGGGGGATAATGTCTTCCCAGGGGAACCTGAAGGGCAGAACCAGAGTTTAACATGCTGTGCTCTAATATAGCCTAGGTAGGAATTAGTCTACTTGACTCTAGTGACAATATGGTAGCGTTATTTCTATGCTTTACTCTCCTTGTCACCATTTTAATCCTGTCATGCTTTATCGTCCTGGGTGTTGCAGTACATGCTTTAGTATCCAAGGTGCTGTTGCTTTATTAAAAACCTTATTGCAACATATACTGCCTCTGTTTGTCCTTGTATATGTGAGACTAATCTAACTGAGAGAAATGGATGAGACCTGAGTAACCACAATTTCCTTGAGAAGTCAATTGTGTCATGTGCTTGGATGCCCAATCATCCCTGCTCTTGAGTAGAGATGAGGTTTGTTAGTTAGCCGGAGCAAAACCCGGATTAGGGTGACAGGTGTCACCTGTAGTGGGTTAAGACTCAGTCTCCCACACCGCAGGTGATTCTGCCGCTCAAATCCATTAGTCTCATTAGAATAAGGAGAGCCTATGCAACAGTAGTAGTATTAGCTTTCTGGGAAATGCTAGAAAAAGCCCCTAAAACATCACTATGAGAGGACTCAATATTTAAACAGTAAACTCTAATACACATCTAGAAAACTATTCTGTCTTAAAACCTCAGAGGGCCACCTCTGTCCATCACAATCTTCTAACCTGATTGATTGCTGCCCACTCACTATTGTCTCCTTGTGTTTCTATATGAACCGACTGCATCCTCTCCAAACAGGGCTATACTGGATTACAATCACTGATCCTTAAAAATAAGATTACAGACAACAACATAAAATCAATTACAACCCCTACCGGTAAATGAATAAAATGGTGTAAGCTGAACTAGTGAGTTATTTTCTTTTTTTTTTTATTTTGTCCTCATAATTCCACCATTGAGCACAAACTACATTACTGCCACCTCATGCACTAATGGTTATACCAGTTATCATGTCTCTCTAGGCCAAGGGATGGGATGAGTGTCCCAGCCTAACCGAGTCAAAGGCAACTAATCATCGGACGAAAGAAAACATATCAAGCATATCAAAACTTCAGCAATTCCCCAAACCCTTCCCAATTCACCTTTGCTTCTCTCCTTTCTACCTCCTTGGAAAAAAGCACTGATCTTTTCCATGCATGCCAAGTAGGAGCAGAAGTTTGTGCCCAGCTCTTACAGATTTCTCTCCTTGCAAGTGGTATCAAATAAAACATCAGGCCTCAAAGGAGCAGATTGGAAATGAGGCAGTACAGTTCCTGACGTGCTATCCCAAACAAGATCAAACGGGGGCTTACCTCCTTGACAGTGCCCAGGGAGAAAGAAATGGTCTTACCCATGGCTGTCCAAAATTCCTCCGATTTCGGGCAGGCGGCAAATATGTGGACGTTGTATGCCTCACTGCAATGGCATCGCAAACATATGGAGGTTGTATTGCCTCTCATCTTTGCCAATTACTGGGGTGTCCAATACGCTCTGTGAAGGGTGAGAAAATGGTTTCTTCTTAGTGCAGCAGGCTTAACCACTGAATATAAAGTAGCAAAGGATAGTTGCCATAACTCCTCCAACTCCTCAGCCGGCAAGTAGCCACCCCACCCTGCATTGTAAGCTGAATTAGTGAGTTACATGGGTGTTGTATGTCATGTTTATGGTCTCTGTGGCCGAACAAATACATGGCAATTTTTCTACACAAATATTTGATCTCCAGAGCATAGTTATGAAAGAGGAAATATTTTACATTTACTTATCTTTGTTTGTTTCACAAAAATGTAGGTATCTAACTGACAATAGGTAAGGGTGACAGCAGATTTTATGGCATATATCTAATATTTGTGGGGTTAGGGTACTAAATGAACTGAAGACTGTAAGTCCTGAAGAAGGCCTCTGACCTTTCCAGGCATATTTATGCCTACTGAAACACGTTATCCTCATAAGAGATGACAGGGATACTAAATTATCCTACTTCATCTCCTTGTTTATATATTTTAATCCTGTCAGGGCAGTTATCACTTTTTTCTTTCTTCATGTCTCTGTTTGGTGTGAAGTATATACTCCAATCTTAAAAACTATGACAAAAAAAAACTTGTTCTCACACCTCATTGGGCAGAGCTCACATTGGACTCATTTGGGTCCAGGGTGTGGAAAGCCTGATGATGACGCATGCCATGTTTAGCTATAGGTGAGGGCCATGTTTTTGCCAGAGATATCTCTTTGTGTGAAGTAAAAGGTTTTTGGGGGATAATTGTGAAACCCTTTTGATATGAGTACAGCTAATAAGAAAGGCTCAAAGGAACCTACCATGGAATGATTTCGAAGCTAACTTGTTGGCTGCAAATTTACAGAGCACACCACCTTAGACCAGTTAAAAAAACACAGTGGAAGGCCCATATAGATGAAGATTTTCTGGCTTTAGACAAACCCGTAGAAGCCAACACATGAGCAGCCACTCTGGGCTCATTGATGTTTATCACAACACAATCACCAGGATATGTTTTGTGTCTTTCTCAATCCAACTTACACTTCCATGTTAATTTGATCATAAATGTTTGATCGTAAAGTGGATTGCTTCCCTATACAATGGGTAATATTGTTTTTTTAGTTGCTTTTAACTTTTAAGTTGCATTTGGCATACAACCTCATAAGCAGTAGCCTCCGGAGGGAGAATAATGGTGAATCATGCCCTTGGAGTAGATGATTTAGTTGGGCCACAAGCTGTGTGCTCCTTTAAAAGCATCAATTGACATCTCTGGTGGCAAGACTCAAGATTGATGGGGTTCTCTAAAATGGTTTGAGATAGAAGCTATTTCAGCCTGGATTTGACAAAGTCCTCCCGTCTGATCGACAAACATCATCATAATCCTTTACAGGCACCTAATTGGTTTCACTAGTGGTTAACTCAATCTGGTCAACCCCTGTAATCATGGCTGCAGTCCCTCACCTCCGTTGACAGACCGGATTTGGGTGAGAAATTCTATCTTCACTTTCAATTCAATGACTGATTGCTGTAAGCCTCAAATAGCCCATTAATGAGCAACTCAAACTTGGAGTACAATTGTTCCAATAATATATGAACCATATTGTTGTTCAAGTCCTGCATTAATCCATCTATACATTTCTCACTTTTCAAAGTGATATTTGATGATTTAGCCTCAGGAACTGCCCACTCCCTTTTTTAACTCCGAGCTTGGGGTGGGGGTCTGAATCTGTCTCCTCAAAAAAAAGGGGTGTGGGGGGCTACCTCAGAACAAGCCAGATGCACTTCTGAATGGGCCCTCACAGGGCTTCCTCTACAGAAGGGGCATGGTTACTAAAACAGAGTCATTCTTAGAAACCAGACAGGGAGTACGGTGACTATGGGGAGCAGGCTTGGAGTTGTTATATCCAGGAAAAGCATGGTGGGACAGCTCCTCTTCAACGCTGGTGATCTCATCATTAAAACCCCCGAGTGGGATGACAAATATGATTAAATGTTGGGCTTACCACAATTAGTCTGAGACATATAAGATATTTTCAATGTATGCTGCTTAATTGTTGTCTGTAACGGCACATATTTCTATATGTTGTTTAATTTTGAATGTTCCACATTTAGGTGGGTTGTGTGTGTGTATGTATGCCTGTAAGTCTATTGTTTGTTTTGTGTGCTCGTGGTTGTCTCTATTCTTGTTGGTCTGTGTGCAGTGCTTAATTTGTAAATAAAAATGTGCCAGTGCCCAAAGCCCCCTCTTAAACACACAGCTGCTGCAATTAAATGTGCGAAAATGGAATACTGAGGCAGCGTAATCCTGAAGCCATCTCAGGCCTCTTCAGTTCATTTAGAGGCACTCCCTGTCCCTTCAGCTCACTCTTGTGCTTTCTCCCTTATGTGGCGCTTTTTCGTTTTTCTGTGCCTCCGTCTTTCCCATATGTGTCTTTTACATTGCAGTAAATACTTGAGGCAGAAAAATAAGTGCCCGTTTTAAAAAATAGGTGCCGGTGCTCCGCACCTGAAACAACAAGCACAAATTAAGCATTGTCTGTGTGTTTCTAGGACATTTATAAACATGCTAATCTAATTGTGTTTGCATGTGTCTCTCTACATCCCCGTGTGCAATACTGTACAAGCTAGTCTTATTTCTTTGTCAAATCTTTGATTTCGTTCATTTTCCTACTGCAGCTAGCTGTTTTTACCATTCTTCCTTCCAGTAGCATATTTACGCTAGTCTCAAGGCTCAACAATGCATCAATATACCATAAAATAATGGAAGACTAGGGTGTAGCATAGCTACAGCATGAACAATATGGAATCTTAGGGCTAATTTGAACAGGCTAGATAAGAGTAATGTGGATAAGAGTTATTCCCCCTCAACAAATAACGGTCAAAGAAACCTGCATTGATTGGGTAAAATACTTTCAGTTACTTTGGGAGTTAATAGAATAGTTACCAAAAATAAGCTATAAATATTATTGAAAAACATGTGTCAGAACGACGTGGAATTTTCGCATTGCTATAGTTTATCCACTTTTAAATTTGGAGGGCAGACCAATATGTTGGTTGGAAGGGTACTACTTCGCCATTGTTATGGAGTATCCTTTGCACCAACATATAAGTCGGGCACTCAGTCACTTGAAAGACAGTCATTTGTTGAGGATGCTCAATATTTGCAGATGTGCTGCGGTTTGCTCGGAGGTCATAAATGGAATGAAGCAGAATGCATTTACAGAAATTAAATGGGAAGAATACCTAAGACAATAAATGTTTAATTGCATCTTATGAGATGGCAGAACATTGTCTACCTTACAGTAAACAGTATTTTTCTATTGCGTTTCTTAAATTGTGATAGAAAGTAGATAAGTTGTGATGAAAAGACAATACATATTCGAAGAGCAGTTATGTATTTTGGGCGTGCTATCGTGTAAGCGGGATTCCATCAGGTGTCAAAATATGTAAGGACAGTTGTTAATATGAGCCGGTGTTTGCTAGCACTTAATTCTTTACATTTATGCTTTTTACGGGTCCACCACTAAGTCCACCACTGATGCTAATTATCTGTTTTTTTAAAAGAGCACATTGACAAGTATTTCACAATTCAATACACATTATCAGGTTTTGTGTTAGAAATTGAGAGGCATATTTATAATCCCTTAGCTCCACCTTGCGCCATATTAGCGTCCATATTTTTTACGTTAATGTGGCCCAACGAGGCCGAAATCCCACGCCAAATTTACAGAGTGGCACAATGCATGCACTGCGCCACTCTGTAACCCTTTGCACTATATTATGCCTGTGCCAAGCATAATGTATGTAAAGGGGCCGTTCCCCCGTTGGGGGGACCGAAAAAATGGCACAAGCAAATCTATGAGATTTCTATGCATCATTCTGTATGGCACTTTTAATGCCTGCTCAGAGCAGATGTTAGAAGGAGGCTTTCATTGTCTAAAATTGGCCCCCATGTACTCTGCTGGAGTAGCGTCAATATTTTGGTGCTACTCCTGTAGAGTACATCAATAGCGTCAAGAAAAATGACGCTATTGCCCCTTACCCTGCACCATGGTGCGTCGTATCCTCTTCACATTCAGTTTCTACTCTCCTGCCAAATCAATGAAAAATTCCCACTCTATTGAATCCTTTGTCCACTCCCCAACTTCCACACTTTCCTCAGTACAAATCATTTCTTCTTCTTCCTCCTGGGGAGCAGATGAAGGTCCTGGAATTCTCTGTTGGTCTTTGTCAGTTGTGGCTCAGAAATTAAATATAGCAGTCACTCCAATTATGATCTTCACATCTCTTGTTCTTCATATGTTCAGAAAATGTTTGGCTTGCCTTCCTGTTGCTATGAAACAGGTATTTTTTTGGTATAGTGGAATGTTGAGGTTCAGTCAACAAATACTTTAGAATGTCCTTTAAATCATAAAAAAAAGTCCACTCTTTAAGCTCAAATGAATTGAGGATATAATTCACATTTTAAATTGTTTTTTTTTTATTGCATACATACCCTAAAGCTGTTGATAATCCTTCAGCTCTGAACAGAGTCCCCAAACTTTGAAAGGGGACCATGTCTGGGTCCACAAGACTTACATTTGGTAATGTGATACAGAGTTTGTGTTCTATGGCACAGAATCCAACATGGGTTAATTTTTGTTTAGTTAGTGAACTCAATGCCGGGTTCATGACCAGTGGAGCCAGATCAAGGGGGACTGTGCGTGTCGGCATCTTGTGAAAAGTCAGAGTAGTTTGTGGACTATGCTACAGAAACTAAGTTTTGAGGATGATTTTTAAACTTTGGTGTGTCCCTTTGATAGTCTGACACCAAGACCTGTGTTAAGACATGTTCCTAACCTAAACCCTTATTTTACCATTGATTTTAATTTGTGAATACAGCACCCATGGCCTGTGTCCTTTAAGGGAAACACAAGAGAATTTTATCTCCAGCATCCAGTCAGAGGGCCTCATTTACAACATTTTGGCACAGGCCAGCATCACAAGCCTTCTTGCTGCGCTGCCCTGCATCAAAACAAAAGGGCAGGAGGTGCTGTATCTACAAGAAACCTCACATTCTTGTCCTTTTCCTCTGCGTTGATGCACACATTTTTGTCATGTGCCAATGCCTGCGTTGTGGGGATGATTGTGTTTGTGCAGGAATGGACACCTTCCTGTAACAAAACAATCATGAGAGGCGTTTTCCTCCTTCAATGTGTGCTGGGGAGAAATAAAGACATTTCTCCCTGTTGCGCCACCCCTGAGGTGGCATGGGCTTTTGATGCATTCCCAGGTCAAAATCCATGGGTGTTGCATGGGAGCACCCATGGCAACATCCATGAAACACCTCTCTAATGCAAAGTAAGGCAACAAAGTGACTTGTGCTGTGTTGCCTTACTCCATAACTACAAAACCATGAAAAGCCACTTAAAGTGGCTTTGCGTGGCCTTACAGATAAGGGCCTATGCCTCTGGTGCATCATAGAAAGTGATGCACTGGTGGTGCAAGCCACTTGTAAATAAGCCTCAGGGTTTTGGGCCTGCAAACGGCAGTCTGCATTTACAGACCGGACATGGATGAGGTGCAAAAAGGCTTCTTCATTCGATCCAATGATTGTTTTGATATATACTGAAGTTCTCAAACTGCCCTAAAACCTGGGTCAACAAACAGATTGCTGACAAACAGTCCAGCTATATCTAACTTTTCACCATTGGAAGCCCACCGCCTTTTAGTCCCCCCCTGACGAATCTACACAAAGCAGCCCATACAGAACATTATTTAGATAAACGTTTTTTCTTGGAAAGCTTTGTGTAGGTTCAGAAGTTGCACCGAAGTTATCAGTAAGACAAAAAGCAACTTAATTGAAACTCTGACCTAACAATAACAACAAAGTCGCCATGACTGACTCTGTAATTTGTGTGTGTTTTGTGAGAGTATGAGATGTCCATTTGACAGAAGTAGAGGAAAATGTAATACATTTATAAAACTAGGACGGTACCATTTATTTTGTAGATCATATTTAAAATCGTTTTTCAAAAGCATATTTGCTCTAACCTAGCATTTTGATTGTGTGGTGAATCTGTGAAACTCATTTTTAGAAAACTTTAAAGCTCTTCTTTTTGGTGAAAATACTTAGGAGCTCATTCATTCTCCTGCCATGACACTCTACAATTATAGGAAACCAAAAAATCTATTCTTAGGCTGTATTACATGCAAATCAGGATAGATGCAAATGTGAGGGCGTTTATTATCTTCAATGTGAGTAACGAATGTCCAGACCTGTAGAAAACTGCAAGTAGTATCCTTTCCATAATTAGCATATTAAAATGTGAAAAAAAATCCTCAGGATTGCGCTATAAACTCTGTTATTACTTTTCCTACTTTCATTGCAGTTTAAATTCCAACCAATTAAGAACCAGAAAAGTGCTTCTCAGGATACTTAACTGTCATACAGTTCTGCAATTGCTTCCTTGAATCATTAGAGAAACCATTAAAAGTTGCTTGGTTGAAAATCGTTCTCAAGCATTGAAAAGTTTTACAAAAGAGTGCAAAAATATGAATTTTATAGAGCAAATCAAAGGCAGTCTGTTTTGTAGCTCAGTAGTGCTCTATCTTTGCAAAGCAGTCAAGCTATAGTATCATCCCAGATTACACCACAGTACTATGATCTGGGCATAAAGGGCAGTGGGCAATTAAAATGCAGGACGTATGTGATTGATTTCTTACTGATACAGAATGTGTGCTTGCACTAAACATTGATAGCTCCATTCACAAAGTGTGTGCTATAATTCTAATTCAATTTAAAGAAGGGTTACGGGGCGGAGTTGTGAAGAAGACTCGAGTTTCTCTTTGGCTAGTGGGTAGTATTGCACAATTATAACAGATCAAAAATGAAATTGGAGATTTGTGGGTTTTCAAAAATGTTAACTTGGCTTCTGTCTCTCTAAAGGTAAACAGAACTTACTACTCCAAATGGCAGGAGTATGTTTGTTACGTGAAAGGGACTAGGCGCATATTTCACCCATTTTAGGGAATAGATTCTTAACAAGAAACGTCGCTTTCGAGAACTGACACGATTTAAATAAAATGCATCATACAATTAAACCGGCAGAATGCCCTCCAGCAAACAAAGAGCATAGTGTAGCTGCAGAGAAATAATTTCAAAGCAAAAGTAAATCTATACCAAATCCTCGCTCATATTACATTTACTCAGATACTATAATGAATCAAAAGATTTCTCGTGAGTGTCAGTGAAAGTCACATGAATGATAAGGAGAGATTTTGGGCATGTCTGAATTAGAAACACAGGGTCTGATTCCCAAGGCATGTCCTAAAAGTAGTTTTCTCTCCCGTTTCAACATTGGCAGGTCAGTCTGAAGCATTGCTTGTGGGGTAGGGGCACGCCCAGTGTATATGGTTGACTCCTTTTTGTAAAGTCACAGACAAGCTACAAAACAAAACGATTGACTGGAGAGGTGCCAAGAGTGTTTAAAAGAGACTGATAATAATTCCTGCATTCCATATATCACTTTTTCTGCTAAGTGAGACTCCTTGAAATGGTCGTAAGCATGTTGAGACATAGGCCTGAAACTGCAACTCATGGGTGAGGCTTCACAAGCCAAAATCCAGCCTGGGTTTGCTTTAGTTGCAGGTCATGAGATCGTGACCTAGCAGTGCGGTTTGGCCCATCCACTGTAGAGCTAAGCCAGGACTGATGATTAAGTGTTCGGTTCCTTTTTGTCATGCCAAAGATGAGCTAAACCAACCAGATTGACTACCAGTTTCTTACATTATTTCATTAGTTTGACTCATCACTTGTTCTGCTACCTTAAAATAGATGCATAGACCTGACAGTTACTCTATCCAAGGCACTGCATGAAATGTCCCCATTTCCCGACAGGACATTGCCTATGAAAATATGGTAATGATGCTAATGATGGGCCGAGGTCATAGGTCTGCCTCTTTCCCTTTTCTAATGTATTCACTGTTAAGAGCCTTTTACTGAATGAGATTTTGTGACTGTGGTAGAGTTTTGTGTTTAATCTGCAAGTCAAACGCCCCAAATTTAGAAAGGCCCTGTATTTGTTTTTTTCTGTGTGGAGTTTTGCAGAGCAGAATACATAATCCTAGTAGGCCAGGATTGATGGCCCTTAGAAATGGGGTCTCTAATTGGCAGTGGTTTACACCCTGTCCAAGTAGGGTCCCTGACTCTAGTCAGGGAAAGAGAGTCACACAGCTAAGATAACCCCTGCTCACCCCCTTGGTAGCCTGGCTCAAGCAGTCAGGCTTATCTCAGAGGCAATGTGTGAAGTATTTGTAAACACACAGTAACAATGAAAACACCACAAAAGTACTCCACACCAGTTTAGACAAATAGCCAATATTTATCTGTAAAACGAGACCAAAATGACAAAATCCTACATACACAAGTAAAGATACGAATAAAAAAAGATTACATTTTAGTAAAGTGCTTAGAAACACAATAGCTCCACCTTGGCCTATCAGGGCGTCTTGATGGAATTGTTCTCAACGGTCCGACACCACTCAAGAGGGAGTGCAGGATGGGCACGGATTCGCACAGACCCTATGCACAGTACCTTTGAAAACGATGAAGAAACAAAGATGTTGCACGGAGTCGGGGAAGTGAGGCGTCTCTGGAGTTGTTGCGGCTTTGGTTCCTTAATGCAACGGGGGAGTTGAGGTGTCAATTCCTTACTGCAAGGCAGAGGAGTTGATGCATCAGTTTCTTACAGTTGCAGGGGAGATGATGTGCGTTGGTGGCGAGGCATCAGGCCTCCACTTTGCTGTGTTGTGATCACACCATGGGTCCACAGGTGCTGCAGCAGAGTCTGGTGCCACAGATGTCAGTGACACGGCACTCAGGACTAACGCTGTGGTGAGACTTACCAGGTCATTGTACTCTGTGGGGACAAGGCTCCGGTGCGGGCAGCTGAGCCGATTAAGACAGCAGCACTGGTTGTGAAGTCTCTCTGGGGTCAATGTACTCGGTTTCTTCTTGGTTGCACCAGCACTCACTCCCAAGGGCCAAGGAACTGGATTTGGCACCACTTAGTGAGTCAGGACCCTCAGCAAAAGAGCCCAGGTGCTGGCAGATGAAGTATTTGATAACCCTGAGACTTCTAACAGACGGAAAGTTTAGTCCAAGCCCTTGGAGAACCTTTGGAAGCAGCATGTAGAAAGCAAAGTCCAGTCTTTTCACTCCCAGGAGAGAAGCAGCAGGCCAGCACAGCAAAGCAACAGGCAGAGTGTCAGTCCCTCCTACAGCATATAGCTCTTCTTCCTTGCAGAATGTCCTCAGTCCAGAATGATTCTAAAGTTTTGGTCTCAGAGATCCAGTACTTTTACTAATTTCTGAACTTCAGAGGAAAGTCATTGCAGTGCCCAAGACCCTGCCTTTCCTGCCCCAGCCCCAGTCACACTCCAGGGGGTTGGTCACTGCTTTGAGTGAGTACAGGAACAGCCTTGTTCAGGTGCAAGTGTCAGCATCTCCCACCACTCTAGCCCCGGAAGATCCATCAAGATATTCAGGGCACACCTCACCTCCCTTTGTGTGACTGTCTAGAATGAATTCACAAACAGCCCAACTGTCATCCTGACCCAGACGTGTATACCACAGCAAGGCAGAGACACAGTGTGGTTAAGCAACAAAATGCCCACTTTCTAAAAGTGGTATTTTCAAATTTACAATTTAAAAAACAACTTCACCAAAAGATGTGTGTAGGAAAATGCCACTGTTGGCATGGTCACCAACCACATTTTGCCTAGTGTTGATGCCAGCCATGATTGGAAGTGTGCTGGACCCTTCTAACAAGGCCCCAACACCAGTGTTCTTTCCCTAAAACTGTACCTTTGCTTCCACAATTGGCACAGTTCAGGCACACAGTTAAGTCCCTTGTAAAAGGTACCCCTGGTATCAAGGGCCCTGTGGCCAGGGAAGGTCCCTAAGGGCTGCATCATGTATTATGCCACCCACAGGGACCCCTCACTCAGTACATGCTCACTGCTTTGAGCTTGTGTGTACTAGTGGGGAGAAAAGACAAAGTCGACATGGCACTCCCCTTAGAGTGCCATGCTCACCAACCACTTCCTGTGGCATAGGTAAATCACCACTCTAGCAGGCCTTACAGCTCTAAGGCAGGGTGCACTATACCACAGATGAGGGCATAGCTGCTTGAGCACTGTGCCCCTTCAGTGTTTAAGTCAATTCTTAGACATTATAAGAGCAGGGTAGCCATACTGAGTATATGATCTGGGAGTTTGTATTACGAACTCCACAGCACCATAATGGCTACACTGAATACTGGGAAGTGTGGTATCAAACTTCTCAGCACAATAACCCCACACTGATGCCAGTGTAGGATTTATTGAAAAGTGCACACAGAGGGCATCTTAGAGATGCCCCCTGTCTGTTAACCCAACTGCTAGTGTAAGGCTGACTGGTCTATGCCAGCCTGTCACATCCAGATGCGTTTCTGACCACATGGGATGAGTGCCTTTGAGCACTCTGTGGTCAGAAACAAAGCTTGTCCTGGGTGGAGGTGTATCACACCTACCCCTGCAGGAACTGTAACACTTGGCGGTGAGCCTTAAAGGCCCAAGCTTGGTGTTATAGTGCCCCAGAGCACTCCAGCCAGTGGAGATGCCTGCCCCCCAGACATGAACCCACTTTTGGCAGAAAGTCTGGAGGGATAATGAGGAGTGACCCCCCCCCCCAGCCAGGACCACCCCTAAGGTGTCCAGAGCTGAAGTGACCCCCTCCTTGAGAAATCCTCCATCTTGCTTTGGAGGACTATGACCAATAGTGATAGGGATGTGCCCCCCTCCTCAGAGGGAGTGGGCACAAGGAGGGTGTAGCCACACTCAGGGACTGTAGCCATTGGCTACTGCCCTCTGACCCTAAAACACCCCTAAATTTAGTATTTAGGGGAGACCCTGAACCCATCTCTTCAGATTCCTGACGACCTCAAGAAAGAAGAAGGACTGCTGAGCTGAAATCCCCGCAGAGAAGAAAAGGAGACAATAACTGACTTGGCCCCAGCCCTACCAGCCCGTCTCCTGCTTCAAAAAGCTGCAAGAAAAGAAGCACCATGAAAAGCCTCCAGAGGACAGCCTGCACCATCAAGGACCAAGAAACTCCCATGGACAGCGGACCTTTCTAAAAAGAAGACAAAGAAACCATCTTTAAAGGGACTCTTACTTCACTCCAGAAGCGTGAGCCCAACTACTTTGAACCCAATGCCCCTGGCCCGTGTCCAGAGAAACCAACTAGGCAGAGAGGACACCTAGGTGGCTCTGACTACATATCCACCCTGGACTGACCTCTCTACACCCCCCCCTGACAACGCCTACAGAGGGAATCTCGAGGACCCCCCTGACTGCGACTGCCCGGGGCTAAGATATCCGTTGCCTGGAGAAGCACTGCACCCACAGCCCCCAGGCCCGAGAGAAACCGACCACCAGTACAGCAATGACCATCAGGTGGCCCTCACCCTTGCTCAGTTGGTGGTTTGCCAGAGAGGGCTCCCTGTGCCCTGCCTGCAAAGCCTAAGTGACCCCCTGGGTCCCTCCATAGAGTTCTATTGAGAACCCGACGCTCTGTTTGGCCACTGTACCCGGCCGCCCCGTGTCGCTGAGGGTGTGTTTTTAGTGCCTACTTGGGGCCCCTCCAGTACTGCTCCAAACCCCGCTGGTATGCCCTCCGACGACGCGGGTACTTACCTGCAAGCAGATCGGAACCAGAGTACCCCTATCTCCATAGGGGCCAATGTTATTTTGTCTCCTGTTTGACCTCTGCACCTAACCGGCCCTGTGTTGCTGGTGTTGAGTGATTGGGGTTATCTTGAACCCCCAACGGTGATCTACCTATGCCCCAGAGATTGAACCCATATGTTTGTTACTTACCTCAAAAACTGTACTTTACTTACCTTCTCCAGGAACTGTGAAAATTGCAGTGTCCACTTTAAAAATAGCTTTTTGCCATTTTAGAGAAAACTGTGTACATTGTTGATTCCAATCAAAGTTCTAAGTATTACTGTGCAAAGTGCCTTTCATTTTACGTACTTAACTGTTAAATTAATCTTGTGGTTCTAGAAATAAATTAACAAAATAATATTTTTCTGTATAGAAACCTATTGGTCTGGAGTTAAGTCATTGAGTGTGTGTTTTCACTTATTGCTTGTGTATGTACAACTAATGCTTACACTACCCTCTGATAGGCCTAACTGCTCAACCACACGACCACAAATAGAGCATTAGTATTATCTATTATTGCTTCTGTCAAGCCTCTTGGGGAAGCCCTGGACTCTGTGCACACTATAGGGGTCATTACAACATTGGCGATAAAAGCCGCTTACCGCCGTGCAGAAGACATCAACACACCACCGCGGCCACGGAATTCCGCCACGGTCATTATGACCCAAAGCTCTGAATCCGCCAAAATCCAGACACCCACACAAGTCCGCCACACCAAAGGTCAGTGATAAACTGGCGATAACAAAACCTCCACTGTCACGCCAACAGGAATACGCCCACACTATCATGACCCACGAATCAACGCGGCGGTCTTTCAACCGCGGTATTCCATTGGCGGTACACACTGCCGCGCTCAAAATACACACACATTTACAAAACACTACCACATTGGACAATTCCAAATACACACACCTGATACACATACACACACCACTCCCACACACCCAATACAATATAAAACACACACCCACATCACCCACAAACCCTTACGACCACAATTGCGACAGAAGTCCAGAGAAAGACACCACCTAAAAGAACAATAGCATCCACAGGCACCCTACACCATCACTCACACAACATCTACACACCTCACACAACACGCCTCTAAATATCACCCCACACATCACAACACACCCCACCCCACACATTACCCACACCACCCCATGGCCCCGAATAGACACCCCAGTTCTCTGAGGAGGAGCTCAGGGTCATGGTGGAGGAAATCATCAGGGTAGAGCCACAGCTATTTGGATTACAGGTGCAGCACACCACCATAGCTAGGAAGATGGAGCTATGGTGCAGAATCGTGGACAGGGTCAACGCAGTGGGACAGCATCCAAGAACTAGGGATGACATCAGGAAGAGGTGGAACGACCTACGGGGGAAGGTGCGTTCCGTGGTCTCAAGACACCACATTGCAGTACAGAGGACTGGCGGCGGACCCCCACCTCCTCCCCCACAACTAACCACATGGGAGGAGCAAGTCTTGGCTATACTGTATCCTGAGGGCCTCACAGGAGTAGCTGGAGGAATGGATTCTGATAAGTCAAATCTTTCATTACTTCATCCCCCACCCACCTGCATGCTATCACATACCCCCACCCTCGCCCTCACCCCTGTCACTCCAACTCCTCACGTATGTCCCAATATCACAAACCACACATCCCAAACCCAAGCCCTGCATGTAACACCAAAGCATGGGCACCCATCACTAAAGCATGTCCACTGCACATACCAATACACCCCCCTAAACCATTATCACAAAAGGTCCTACACAGGAATGCAAGCACTGGGGTACAGGGTCACCCACCCATTGTACACCATGGCACACACTGATGCAATATTGAGGCATTTACACCCCTGCAGGACCCCTACCCAACGTCACCGGACAGGAGGGCCCAGACATGTCCACTCCACCCACAGAAGAGGCCCACAATGATGACAGCAGCTCTGTCCAACTGGATCTAGATGACCAGCCCGGCCCATCTGGGACCTCGGTACAGTCGGTTCCCCTCAGACTGGCACAGGCCACCACAGAGCCTCCCCCCACTGGAAACACCGGCACAGCACCCAACCAGCGGGCCCATACCTCTGTCCCCAGGACATGTCAATCAGCAGTGTGTCCACCACTACAGGAAACCCAGGCTAACCCACCACCCCAACAACACCAGGGACCTGAGGGCAGTGGCAGTGGGCACACGGTTCAGGGGACAGAGGCCCAGGGAAACAGGGAACTGGGAGGGCTGCTGTGCGACAGGGGGAGGACAGGCCCAGGGAACCCACTCTCCACGAGGCCCTCTCCAGCATCATGGGAGCCTACCACCATTCCCAGGAGACAATGGCAACGGTACTGGCCTAGTTTCAGGAGACCCAGCGGCTGTAGGAGGAACAGTATTTGGGGTTCCGGGAGGAACTCAAATCCATCGATTCCACCCTGGGCACCATTGTAGGGGAGCTGAAGGAACTCGCCACAGGACCACCACACCAGCACCTCACCCCCTGCAGATGGAGAACCACCCCGCAAGTGGTCCCTGAGATCCAGGGCAAAGACAGAGAACAATGCCAAGACCCCCGCCAAGAAATGAGACCACCCTGATTGTCATCCTTCTGTCCCACTTTGTCACCCTGTCCATACTTAAACTGCCCCAGCTCCACTTCCTATGCCCCTTTGGACAATGCACCTGTGAGACTAATAGACTGGACTCTGCCATGGACATTCCTCCACCATCACCCCTGACCATTTTACAACCCCCTCCACTATCTAGCACTTAAATAAACACCCTTAAATCAGAAAACTATCTGGAGTCAGTCTGTGCTTTCGAAAATGGGTATTTACAATAACTGTGGAAAAATGATATACCCATTGTATTGTCAACATACCTATGTCACACAGCTCTAGTCCATGAGGAAACAAAGCAGATGTCACACAGTGGGACCCACATCTGTGAAATCAAAAGGGAAAGTGACAACTCAGGGTCCATACACTGTGCGAAAATGACAGACAGATGAGAGGTAGAAGGATCAAACAGATGTAGCAGGCAGTGTTGTCTTCTTACCTGTTTCTCACTGGAAGTATTGTTGGATCACTGTGTTCCTGTTGTCTATGTCCTCTTCTTCTGCTTCCTCGTCTTCACTGTCCACAGGCTCCACAGCTGCCACAACACCTCCATCTGGACCATCCTCCTGGCAGAAAAGGCACCTGTCGTCGCAAAGCCAAGTTGTGAAGCATACAACAGGCCACGATGATCTGGCACACCTTCTTTGGTCAGTAGAATAGGGAACCAACTGTCATATGAAGGCACCTGAACCTGGCCTTCAGGAGGCCGAAGGTTCTCTCTATAATCCTCCTCGTTCGACCATGTGCCTCATTGTTGCGTTCCTCTGCCCTTGTCCTGGGATTCCTCCCTGGGGTCAGTAGCCATGACAGGTTGGGGTAACCAGAGTCACCTACAAATATCGACGGACAACTGTTAGACACACTAACTCTTAGGGACATCCCCAGGCCCAGACACCTAGTCACACTGTATTGGGTCCATGTCCTCACCTAATAGCCACGCACAGTACCTCTGGAGTTGCCCCATCACATAAGGGATGCTGTTATTCCTCAGAATGTAAGCATCATGCACAGAGCCAGGAAATATGGCATTCACATGGGAGATGTACTGGTCTGCCAAACACACCATCTGCACATTTATCGAATGGTAACTCTTCCGGTTTCTGTACACCTGTTCACTCCTGCGTGGGGGGACCAAGGCCACATGTGTCCCATCAATGGCACCTATGATGTTGGGGATATGTCCCAGGGCATAGAAGTCACCTTTCACTGTAGGCAAATCCTCCACCTGAGGGAAAACGATGTAGCTCCGCATGTGTTTCAGCAGGGCAGACAACACTCTGGCCAACAAGTTGGAAAACATAGGCTGGGACATCCCTGATGCCATGGCCACTGTTGTTTGAAAAGACCCACTTGCCAGGAAATGGAGTACTGACAGCACCTGCGCTAGAGGGGGGATTCCTGTGGGATGGCGGATAGCTGACATCAGGTCTGGCTCCAACTGGGCACACAGTTCCTGGATTGTGGCACAATCAAGTCTGTAGGTGATGATCACATGTCGCTCCTACATTGTCGACAGGTTCACCAGCGGTCTGCACACCGGAGGATGCCACCATCTCCTCACCTGCCCCTGCGGACGTGCTCTATGGAGGAGAACAGCGAGTCAACCAACACTGAGGTACGTAAACCCAACTTTATATGAAAATGTTGCAAATTCGACATATGGCTGTCTTAGTGTATAATCAAGGCCTATAAATGTGTGACGCATTAAAAAATAATGCTATGTGGCTCCCTGAAATGGCGGCTGCCTGACCTGTAAGGTGGGACAAGGGGATATGAGGTAATTGGGCTGGCATTGTACACCGTCGCTGTAGGTTGTAGAAGACCGCAATGCAAACCTGCATTGGTTAACATTGGACTCTATGGGTCCCAGGAGCCAATGACGATGTACGCTGGCGGTGACGGTATGCACCGCCGCGGGCATGACCGCTATTTTCTCTCTGTTCAATCACTTGATACCTGATCTTCGACAGGAGAAGGCCTACACTGCTGTGACCTCAGTCTGGAAGAGACAATGGCTCTTGTGTCTGGGGAAAGGGCCCTTGCCTTCAGAACGGAGGAGTCGGAGAAACTAGTGGATGGGGTCCTCCTCCAGTACACAGTACTCTACGGTCCTCCAGACAAACAGGTGAGTATACTCTGAGCATGCTGTATGGGCAATGGCTGTTTGGAGTGGTGTGGATGAAAAATGGGGGGGAGAATGAGGCATGCTTGAAACGACAGTGAGTGCATGTGCGACATGGCAAGGGTAGGGATGCGGGCCAATGACTGTGACTGTACGGGTGCTTATATCTTCTCCTTTTCCCGTGTACTATTCGTGTAGGTCAGCACCCACCAGAAGAAGGATATTTGGCATGCCATTGCCAAGGAAGTCCAGACCCTGGGGGTAAACCACAGACGGAGCACCCACTGCCGGAAAAGATGGGAGGACATTCGCCACTGGAGCAAGAAGACGGCGGAGGCCCAGCTGGGGATGGCCTCCCAACGTGGGAGGGGTGCCCGTCGCACCATGACCCCCCTGATGTTCCGGATCCTGGTGGTGGTGTACCCGGAGTTGTATGGGCTCTTGAGGGCATCACAGCAGCCACAAGGGTGTGAGTACACTCTCATTCAGCTGATTCAGCGCACAGTGGAGGTATCTGGGTGTGGGAGGTGGGCTGTGGGTTCCCCTAGGCCAGGGCGAGTTTAGTAGGCAGGGTCCCTTCTTAAGGCAGGTCCTGTGGCTCCCCACCCCACCCCACCTGTGTACAGAGCCAACTACACCTAGTCAGGCTCCTGTGACATCCATGTGTGCAGCAATCGGGCATAGCCTTGTAAACCATGTCCCTGGGATTGATTAGGGAGCTCCAAGTGCACAGCGTAGTGCAGGGGGCTTCTGTGTCTGTAGTGTCCGCCAACAGTAGCGGTATTGCATGCACTCAACATTTCTTTCTTCTGTCCCCCCCCTTTTTGTGGTCTCCCTGTGCTTGTGTGCATTAGCATCATCAGGCGGAGGAGCAGTGGCACCGGAGCAGGAGGGAGCTGCATCCCACATGGCCCTGGAGGGTTAGACAACGGAGTCAGAAGCCACCAGTGGGACGAGCGCGAGGGGAGCTCCACGGTGGGTCAGGAGCTGAGACCAGCGATACAGACTCCTCCTCTGATGTGAGCTCCCTTGCGGTGGTGGGCCCCTCTGTGCCCCCGCATCTACAGGTACAGCCGCCACCCCCCCTACCAGCACCGCCCTCCCAGCAGCCCCTCAGCGTTTGCCCCGTGGCCGCTCACCCAGGAGGGTGGGCATCTCCTTCGCCCCAGGCACCTCAGCCCCTTCCCCTGTCACCCCTGCTGCCCTCAGTGAGGAGGCCATTGACCTCCTCAGGTCCCTCACTGTTGGGCAGTCTACCATTTTGAATGCCATCCAATGCAACAAACCAATGCATTCATTCAGGTCAGGCAGCCCATCAGCGATCTTTTCAGACTCTGGCCTCTGAACTGATGGTAGCTATTGTCCCTGTCTCTAGTCTCCCCCCTCCAACTTCCTCCCTCCTCCCTCCCAGTCTCGTCTCCACTCACACCTGCATGCACAACATCGTCAGCCACTACCTCCATCACCAGCACACCCACCACCACACCCCACTCACGTGCATTCACCACCCCCACTACCTTTCACACATCCCCTGTGTCCTCTCCCAGTGTGTCTGTGAGCCCACCTCCCAAGGTACACAAACACAGCCACACACCCACCCAACAGCCATCCACCTCACAACAGCCTCCAGCCCATGTACCTTCACCCAAAGTCACCAAACGTACACCTCCTACAACCACTACCTCTTCCTCCACTCCCAAACCCCCTCCATCTACCCATCCCAATGTGTCCCAAAAACTTTTCCTGTCCAACGTTGACCTCTTCCCCTCACCTCCCCCACCCCTTCAGTCTCCTAAGGCCCGCCTCTCCAGGCCCCAACCCAGCACCTCAGCCACAACATCAGCGGGAGCAGTGGTGCCCGTAGTGGCCGGCTTCTGGAGTGCGCCAGGCAGCAGGGCAGCCAGTGCGCCAAGGAGCCAGAGCACGGACAGTCCCCCACCTCAAAAACACCAAAAGTTGGCCAGTGCCCGGCGGGAGAGAGGAAAAAAATCTTCATACAAAGCCGCTCCCAGGGGTACAGGTGGGAGTGTGGATCCAGCTGCGCCACCATCCAAGGTGGGGAAGGGGCACACTAAAACTGGCAAGTCTGGGAAAACCTGCACGGCGGACAAGACCGCCACCAGCACCGCTGCCAAGGACACTGCCGCCACCAGCACCGCTGACCAGGACACCGCCGCCACCAGCACCGCTGCCAAGGACACCGCCGCCACCAGCACTGCTGCCAAGGACGCCACCAGCACCACTGAACAGGACACCTCCACCACCAGCACCGCTGAACAGGACACCGCCGCCACCAGCACCGCTGAACAGGACACCGCAACCACCAGCACCGCAGGTCACTGAGCGCCAAGGATTGCGACGCTACTGAGGCTGCCACGTGCAGGATGAAGCATTCTGGGCACAAAGCCACCTCCAGAACCAGTGGAGAATGACATCCACTACCTCTGTCCTTGGCAGGGTGAAGCACTCTGGGCTCAAAGCCCCCTCCAGAACCAGTGGAGAGATACATCCACTACCTCTGTCCTTGGCAGGATGAAGCACTCTGGGCACAAAGCCCCCTCCAGAACCAGTGGAGAATGACATCCAGTACCTCTGTCCTTGACAGGATGAAGCACTCTAGGCACCAAGCCCCCTCCAGAACCAGTGGAGAATGACATCCACTACCTCTGTCCTTGGCAGGATGAAGCACTCTGGGCACAAAGCCCCCTCCAGAACCAGTGGAGAGATACATCCACTACCTCAGTCCTTGGCAGGATGAAGCACTCTGGGCACAAAGCCCCCTCCAGAACCAGTGGAGAATGACATCCACTACCTCTGTCCTTGGCAGGATGAAGCACTCTGGGCACAAAGCCCCCTCAAGAACCAGTGGAGAATGACATCCACTACCTCTGTCCTTGGCAGGATGAAGTACTCTGGGCACAAAGCCCCCTCCAGAACCAGTGCAGATATACATCCACTACCTCTGTCCTTGGCAGGATGAAGCACTCTGGGCACAAATCCCCCTCCAGAACCAGTGGAGAATGACATCCACTACCTCTGTCCTTGGCAGGATGAAGCACTCTGGGCACAAAGCCCCCTCCAGAACCAGTGGAGAATGACATCCACTTGAGAGACTGTGGCTTTGCACTCCCCAGGATAAAGCAGTGGACAACCCACCCACTGTAGAGACTTGAGAGACTGTGGCTTTGCACTCCCCAGGATGCAGCAGTGGGCAAACCACCTACTGTTGAGACTTGAGAGACTGTGGCTTTGCACTCCCCAGGATGCAGCAGTGGGCAACCCACCCACTGTAGAGACTTGAGAGACTGTGGCTTTGCACTCCCCAGGATGCAGCAGTGGGCAAACCACCCGCTGTAGAGACTTGAGAGACTGTGTTTTTGCACTCCCCAGGATACATCAGTGGGCATGGAGCCCCCTTGTGGATCTGGCGTTGTGCACTCATCCGGCTGAGGTGCCCTCCTTTCCCTTCCCCCTGAGTTCCCTGTTTTATTTCTATCTGATGCCCCAGCAGTGTTCTCTCCGTCTTGTTCGGGTATCTTGTGTGGGCCTTGCACATGCATTTTGGGCCCAGTGGTCCACGGACTATGATGGTGGAATCCCTTGGACTTGTATTCTTGATGTATATATTTGTTTATAGTGTGAATATCTTTATATATGCATATGTTTTTGATTCATTTCTTTGAATATATTACAATTATTCGACTCATTTCCTTTTGTACTTGCATTCTTCCAGGGGAGTTGAGGGGTGTAACTGTAATGTATCATGATGTATTAGTGTGTGTGTTGTAGTGGGTGAGGGTGGGGGTGGGGGTGTTGCGTGTTGCGTGTGAGTGTCACTTTCTTTTCCCTCCCCCCTCCCCTGTGTCGTAGGTGCAGTACTCACCGTGGTCTTCGCCGCCGGCGTTCGTGCTCCTGGTAGAGGAGCAGGAAGACAAAGGCCGGTAGAATCTGAAGTTCCGGTTCCATGGCATCCTGCTTCCTCGTGGGGTGTGTAGAGGTGAGCGTTTTCTCTTCCAAGTCCTGTTTCCGCCGTGTTTTTGTTCGCGGTGAATCCGCCCTGGAAGAGGTGGGCTGTTGTAATTCTGTGGGCGGTACATTGTCCTCCGCCTGTCTGTTGGGGGTTACCGCTGCAGTGTTTGTTTGTACCGCCTTGGCGGTCGGAGTTGGTTGCTTTCCGCCACGGTCGCGATTCCAAATTATTTCCGCCAGCCTGTTGGTGGTTTTACCGCCGCTTTAACACCGAACTCCAGGGTTGTAATGACCACCTATATCTCATTTGGATACAGTATATAGAGAGCCAGCTTCCTACAATGTGTTTTCTAATTTTGAGTTCAAAGACCCTAAACTCCAAATCTCTATCTATTCCCAATGGGAAATTACACTTAAAATATATTTCAAGGCAATCCCCATGTTAACACATGGGAGAGATGGACAATAGTGAAAACCAAGGCCCATATGTATACTTTTTCTCGCAAATCTACGCTAACACAGTTTTCCGTGAAAAAGTTTACCGCCTGCTAGCACCATTCCAAGGCACTGGCTGGGCATCTTATTTATGGAATGGCTCAATCTGGCGCAAAGGGTGGAAGAAAAAAGGTCAAGAAAAATTATATTAGCTAGGTGGCGGTGGCGATATGGGAGAAGGTTTTTTTTACTAAAAGATTATGTTAGGCTGGTCAGTTTAACAAATGATGACTCTAACCAGTCCAATGTCATTTCTTGATGTAAAAGCTACAATACGACATGACTCCTGTCTTTTAAAAGACAGGAGTCATGCCCACCACCCCAATGGCCAGCACAGTGGACAAGGGTCCCCTGCCTGTGAATGGCCATTGCACCCAGTGCCATGTGGGGGAGGAGGCATTTCAGGGCCCCCAGTGGCATTTAAAAAATAATGCAAAATACTTACCTCTACTTACCTTGGATGGGTCCCCCATCCTCCGCTGTCCCACTGGTATGGGTGGGGTGTCCCTGGGGCTGGGGGGGCACCTGTGGACATCCCATTGTGTTCCACCATGAAAATGGACCCACTGATCCCCTAACACCTGTCCTGACCCAGGAGTTAAATATTGGCACTTAGCAAGCTTAGCGCCATTATTTTGGCCCGCCTCCTTTCAGTGCACCATTTTTGCACGGGAGGATAAATAAGGCGCCTGGGCCTTAGAGTCATTTTTTGCCCGGGAACGCCTACCTTGCATCTCATTGACACAAGGTAGTTTACCACTAGCAAACACTGACTTTAACTCCATAACTTTGGCGCTAGATGGGTCTAGTGGCAAAGTATAAATATGGAGTTAGGTTTGCGCTGAATTAGCGTAAAAAAAAGACGCAAATTCAGCACAAAGCTAGTATAAATCTGGGCCCCATTTTAGCAGTATTTCACTATCAGGATATGTAAAACACACAAGTACATGTCCTACCTTTTAAATACACTGCTCCCTGCCCATGGGGCTGCCTTGGACCTAACTTAGGGGTGACTTACATGTAGTAAAGGGAAGGTTTGAGCCTGGCAAGTAGGTGTACTTGCCAGGTCGACATGGCAGTTTAAAACTGCACACATAGTAACTGAAGTGGCAGTTCCAAGACATGTTTACAGGCCTACTCATGTGGCTGCCACAATCAGTGCTGTAGGCCCACTAGTAGCATTTGATTTACAGTCCCTGGGCTCACCTGGTGCACTATACTAGGGACATAATAATAAATCAAATATGCCAATCATTGATTAACTAATTACCAATACAATTTAGACAGAGATTACTTGCACTTTAGCACTGGTCAGCAGTGGTAAAGTGCCCAGAGTCCTAAAACCAGCAAAAACGAAATTCATCACAGAATCAAAAACAAGGAGGTCAGAAGCCAAAAGACTGGGGAAACCCTGCAGAAAGGGCCATTTCCATCTGCAGCTGTGGTACAGATCTTTGTACATCTTTGTTTAGATCAGACCATCCATTAACTGCAACAAGCCCTAACACTAGTGAACCACAAGTTCATATCATGGGGGTGTTTACTTCCTTCAAATAGACAGAACAGCTGTAGGTGTTATAGGGACCCATCTTTAAAGGAAAATGTTGTGGAGTTCAATTGTAAGAAACTATCCTTTGAAAGCATTTCTGAATAGCAAGGTCTTCATATTTTTTCTCAATACTTGGTGATTTGGTTGTGACCATAGGTGAAGATCCTTATCATTGAATAGAGTATACTCTAGTGCATATAATGTTATACCATGGTGTTTCTTCGTTTTTGGATCTCTTCTGTTAGATATGCTTAGCTGATGTTGAGGTTTCGAACAGCAATTTAGACTGTTGCTTGTTATTATAGTGCTTTCAACACTCTTTTTATGAGGCTTCATGAACATTTTTAATGCAATTTTTTAGTTTGCTGAGACACACTGCATTGCCTTCAAGGCTCTCATAATGTGCTCACATTTGGTCAGAATTAGCACATTCTTGCTGCCTTATTTTGTAGCTTTGGAATCTAAGGGTCTATTCACAAACTGCATCTTATAGTATGCTCCATACTACTGTAATAAAAACTGCAAAATGCTGTTCACAAACCTACCATGCAGACAGTCTTACCCACATAGGTAACGTTTTAGTAGTAAATGTGAGAGGAACACATTGGAGTGGTTGAAAAATGAGGAATACTTATAAATAAAAGGAGAAGATTAGGGAGGAGTAAGGAGGGGTTTAGGGACGGTAAGGGAGGGATTTAAGCAGAGACATTATCCCAGCAACAAGAGTAAGCCTATAGCTATTCACAAACTTCACTTCTACTTACTATAGCCAAAAAGGGACCCACAACACTAGTAAAGTATAGAAGCACACATGGCCAACCACATTTATTGCAACCCCTCTCCCATTGAAAATAATGGAGTTTGGGACATTAACATTGGGATAATGTTAAATCGATTTCAATTATTTAAGATAGTAATAAATGTGTACACATATAAGTTAATATTAAAGATAATTTATAAAAATAGTGATTATGTTTTAGTTTAATTACAAGTGTTTTTTCAGTATGAACCTTCCTTTATTAAAAAATAGAAAGCAGATTGTATAACCTCAGTGTCAAACAACAAAAGCACAACCAAAAGCCAATCTAGCAAAAAAGTAGGAAGGTGACACCCAATGGGAAGGAAGTACAAATAGGGAGAAAGAGGGAGGCTGGCACATGGGGATGGAGCAGGTGATGGGTAAGGTGGACAGGAGTTGTAAGGAGACTGGAAGGGCCCAAAGGACCAAAGACTCCCAGTGGAGAGTGAGAAGAAAAAAACAATGGCTGGATAAGGCCGAATGGGGAGAGGAGGTGGGTGGTGTCATTCATTTAGCTGGTTCCAACCGCCGGGACGATGCTGGACCTTCACTCCCAAATGAGGCTGCACAATGTAACAACCAATATCTGTCTGCTTCCATCGGCACCCCCAGAGGGAAAGAGGGGTAGGATAAAACAAGAAAAAGAAGAACCCACACTCCTGGGGGACTGCTGTACTGCATCATACACTGCCTAGGTGACAGGGACTATCTGGGCCTCAACATCTCTTATGCAGATGTTGTACACTGAAAACAACAGAAAACAATGTTACTGACTATTCCTATTTAGAACCCATGAAGTATTATTTGCATTTGTGGTAAATTTACAGGCATAATCATAAGCATTTTAGGAAAAGGAAAAGAGCAGTTAATTCAACATTAACTGAATAACTTTCGAAACTCTGGAACATTCAGGAATTCTTAGTCTGAAAGATTGCAACAATAGTCTTTCGGAATCTATTCCTAGATGCAAGATACACATGTCTGAACACGACAAAGTTTCAGTTAAAATGTGTAGACTTCAGCATGCTACAAAAGAGTTCAAAGTGATGGATCCTGGGGGAAGCACTTAATAATCCAACAGTGTTTTGAGTTAAAAATACAGGATAGCCTTGCAGGAAGAAGGTCTTGAGATATAGCAGGTCTAAAAATGAATGCTCACTAACTTGAGAGTTAAGTACTTAGCCTTAATAATACTAGCACTGGAGACCAGAACCACAGAAAAAACTTAGGCAGTCATTCTGACCGCGCCATGCGGTCACCGCCAAATGGCCGCTCCACGGTCAGGAGACCGCGGATGCCATTCTGGCTTTCCCGCTGGGCCGGCGGGCGACCGCCAAAAGGCCACCCGCCGGCCCAGCGGGAAAGCCCCTGCAACATAGAAGCCGGCTCCGAATGGAGCCGGCGGTGTTGCAGGGGTGCGACGGGTGCAGTAGCACCCGTCGCGATTTTCACTGTCTGCAAAGCAGACAGTGAAAATCTTCATGGGGCCCTGTTAGGGGGCCCCTGCACTGCCCATGCCAGTGGCATGGGCAGTGCAGGGGCCCCCAGGGGCCCCACGACACCCGTTCCCGCCATCCTGGTTCTGGCGGTGTAAACCGCCAGAAACAGGCTGGCGGGAAGGGGGTCGGAATCCCCATGGCGGCGCTGCAAGTAGCGCCGCCATGGAGGATTCCCTGGGCCAGGGGAAAACCGGCGGGAAACCGACGGTTCCCCTTTTCTGACCGCGGCTTTACCGGCGCGGTCAGAATGGCCCTGGAAGCACCGCCAGCCTGTTGGCGGTGCTTCCGTTGCCCTCTACCCTGGCGGTCATAGACAGCCAGGGTTGGAATGAGGGCCTTAGTGTCAGAATATCAGCAGAAGCAGAGATGCAACTCGTGGAGGAACAACACTGGAAGCGTTGCCGATGTAAGAATCACAGAATTATGAGATGGGCTTGAAAGACTTAAGCGCTGGAAACTCCGGGCAGATCAGGCGATGAATGCAGATAAGAGACTTGTGCTTGACAAGACACAGGAAGTTGAGCACAGGAATGATGTTGCTGCACATCAGGAACAGGTTCAATGCTTAGCACTGATGGAGATTCAAGGAGTAAATTTATATAAGAAGCCAGGAGTGTTCTAAAAGGGCATGTGTGCCACGTGGAGGTGTTGAATATTCCAATGAATCTAAGGAGGGGAAATACACATGTTACATATAGGGAAAATGGGCCAACCCAGTATCAGGTGCATACAGTAATTGACATATGATCTTTGCAACAGGATTCAAGTGCATCATGGTACAACCCATTGTTCTTCAGAAGAAATGTGGTTATTCCAACTGAGTACATGATACATGCAGGTGCAAGATGGAAGAACCTGCATAGCAACACAACAGGAGGGCCAATGATTTAGACTTCAGCAGGAGGAGGAAAGCATAGAGAGAGCACAAGTCTGAGAGGAGCCACTAGGGAAGCAAGCTTGAATGGAATTTTTCAGGATTGGGAGAAGCCGTAAAAGAATGGTTACATGGGCCCGGTGGGAAAACCCACAACACATTGGGCACAAGATGGAGTTGTGACAATGTCCCCCACAAAGGACAACCCACTGGGCATGGTTTATCAGGGAAGTGGGCATGAAAAGGCAGAATCAGACCAGGGGCATGAACATTACCAGCTGGTTCTCAAGAATTCTCTTCCGAACCATATCCTTTCCATGCAATTAGGTAAAATAAACAGCTCCTAATGCATCATGAATTTAAAACCCTCTGAACCTCAAAATGAAGATGGCCTTCCACGGTTACAGGTGGAGGAGAAGGACGTGGTATGATTTGAGGAGAGAAACATGGAACACAGGATGAACGGGCAAATCATCTGGCTGTTACAGCTGAACTTCTATGGGAGTAACACACTTTTTAATCAGAAAGGGACCAATAAACCAAGGCTGCACCTTGTGGGGACCATGTAATCATAAATTCTTTGTGGCTAGCTAGACCTTATCTCCATGATGTTTATTAGCATGTCTTTCCATTTAACCTTAACCTGTCATAACTATCATGAAACTTCCTGTTGGAAGTCAGCAAGTTGCTTTACACAGTCTCGTATTGCAGGTACATTGTCAGATGTTCTAACAAGGCAGATAGCAATTGTGGATGGATGCCAGTTACACAATAAAAAGGAGATACCCCAGTGGTTGAATGCTGAGAATGGTTATGTGCAAATTCATCAAAAGGTAACAAGGAATCCCACCCTTTGGGAGTTGAGATTAGCAGATATCTCAGTGTCTGTTTGAGTTCTGAGTTTACTTGCTCTGTCTACCAACCGGTTTGTGGGTGATAGGCAGATGAGAGTCGAGAATCAGTGTCCAAGGATGTGCAAAGACTGTACCAGAACTGGGAAATATATTGTGGATCCCTGTCAGAAATAATGACAGATGGGCAGACCATGTAACCACAGGATATGTTGTACAAACAGGGTGGAAAGAGTCTTGGCATTGGGTATTTGTTTCAAGGCAATAACGTGGGCCATTTTGGAAAACAAATCAACCACCACCAAAATAGTACTGTGACCATTGGAGTTGGCCAAATCTGTGATAAAATCCATGCTTATCGTATACCAGGGATGTGGAGGTGCTGGTAGGCCCACAGGGGAATTGTGGGAAGCCTTGTTCTGAGAGCAGATAGGACAGGTCTGGAAATAATCATGACCCCCCTTAGACAAGGTAGTGTCACCAAAACCATTACCGACAACTGGATAGGGTCTTGTGACCTCCTTGATGTCCTGCCAATGGGCTATCATGACATCAAGTTAAGGCATCTTCCCTTAATTCTTTGGTGGGAACAAATAAGGTGGTACCATGATTTGAAAGGTTGTTATGAATATGGGTATCTTTGCCTGTCAACAGCACCTCTAAATCTTCTTGACTCAAACTTTGTCTAATCCTATTCATAAATGATTCTTATTCACACAGGCATATTATGGCCCTCATTTCAACCCTGGTAGTAAATGCCGCCTACCGCCAGGCTGATGGCTGCCAACATACCGTGACCGCAGTGGTATACCGATACAGGTATTATGACCCGCACAGAGAAATCCGCCACTATACAGACAGCCACACAAGTCCGCCAGACCAAAGGTCAGTGATAAACTGGTGGTACCAAAATGCACACCATAACGCCAACAGGAATAAGCCCACAGTATCAGGACCCACAAATCACCGCAACAGTCTTTCAACCGTGGTAAACTATTGGCGGTACACACCATTGCGCTCAAAATACACACACACTTACAAAACACCACCACATTGGACAATTCAAACTACACACACCTGACACACATACACACACCACATCCATACACCCACACCACTATAAAACATACACCCACATTACCCACAACCCTTTCAATGAAAAAAAGATATCAAACAAAGAGAGACAAGCCAGGCGCACCCACTCAATCAGAGCCACAAAACACCATCACCCATACACCATCCATGCACCTTACGCCACACACCCTAACACATCACCCCACACATCCTCACCCACACCACTCACACTACACCCATGGCACCACAACAACACCCAAGATTCTCTGAGGAGGAGCTTAGTAGTAGGAGGACTGGACTCTGATAAGTCAACCCTCCATTACTATCACCCCCCTACCTGCATGCCATCACATACCCCCACCCTCACCCTCACTCCCATCACTCCCCTACTTCCCACACACTCCACCATCACAACCCACTCATCCCAATGCCAAGCCCTGCATGCACCACCAATGCACAGCCCTCCATTGACACCTATTACCACAGCATGCACACTAGAGAGAATCAGCAAGCCCATCAAATAACAACTCACAGAAGACAAAACTGCTAGGGCAATAACAACCATAGAGGACAACCCACCCATGCACAATATGTCACACAGAAACAATAACACTGCATTTACATCCCCACAGGTATCCCAGCCAATGTCACCAGAGAAGAGGTGCCAGCAACATCCAGGCCCCCCCACAGAAGAGGCCCACAGTGATGACAGCAGCTCTGGTCACCCGGATCTGGATGACTAACCTGGCCCATTAGGGACCTCTGGACAATCGGTTACCCAGACACAATCTAACACCACCACAGAGCCTCACCCCTCAGGAAACACCATCACAGCACCCACCCAGCGGGCCCATACCTCTGTTCTCAGGACACAACAATTAGCAGTGTGTCCACCATTCCAGGGCCCCCTGGCCGCCCCACAAACCCAGGACAATCAGGGCCCTGGGGTCAGTGGCAGTGGACATACGGTTCAGGGGACAGAGGCACAGGACAATAGGGAAGCTGGAAGGACTGCTATGCGCAAGGGGAGGACAGGCCCAGGGAACCGACTCTCCAGGAGGCACTCACTGCGATCCTGGGAGCATTCCAACATTCCCTGGATACACTGGGCCAGATTCTGGAAATGATGCAGGAGAAAATGCGGCTGCAGGAGGGACAGTACCTGGGGATCAGGGAGGACTTGAAGTCCTTTAACACCACCCTGGTCTCCATTGCAGGGGAGCTGGCAGACATGGCCAGCAGTATGATGGAGATAGTGGCACAACAGCGGGCCCCTGCCACTAGCCAGACTACTGAACAGCCCTCCACCTCCGCTGCCGCTAGTGGACAGGAGGCCCCGCCACTGGAATAATAGGCCACCAGCACCCTTCCCCCTGCAGAAGGAGAACCACCAGCCAAACGTTCCCTGCGATCCAGGCAGAAGCCAGAGACTATTGCCAAGACCCCTGCCAGGAAATGAGACTCTCCTGATTGTCACCCTTGTGTCCCACTGTGTCACTCTGTCCACTATAAACTGCCATGGCTCCCATTCCTATGCCCCCTTGGACAATGCACCTGTGCTACAAATGGACTGGACTCTAACCTGGACTTTCCTCCATCATCACCCCAGCCCATTGCACTTCACCCTTTTCTTCAGAGCACTGCAATAAATGCACTTTTGAAGAAATACAAGTATGGAGTATGTCAAATGATTTCAGTATGTATTAGTTAAACAAGGTTTCAACATTGCAGTTCAACTGTACTGTAATGTTTACATAGGAAAGACCTGTAGTTGGCTGCAGTGAACACACCAGGACCAATAGTGGGGCACCAACATCTGAAAAAAGAGATGCCAATGGGTACAGTGAGTAGGCATAGAAGTAGGTATTCACATCCTGCCAGTGACAATGTCAAACATCAAACTGTCAATGAAATGTGAAATAACACTGCCTCCTCATCTTCACTGTCCACAGGGTCCACTGATGCCACACGACCATCTCCATCCTCCTCCTCCTCCTGCAGAAAAGGCACATGGCATCTCAAGGCATGGTTTTGCAACATACAGCATGCTACAATTATCTGGCAGACCTTCTTGGGCGAGTAGCACAGGGATCCACCTGTCAGATGGAGGCACCAAAACCTGGCCTTCAGGAGGCAAAAGTATGATCAATAATCCTTCTAGTTCACCTATGTGCCTCATTGTAACATTCCTCAACCCTTGTCCTGGATTCCTCAGTAGCCATGATAGGTTTGGGTAACCTGAGTCACCTGCAAATATTGAGGGACAACTGTTAGCCACACACTAATCCTTATGGCCCACACCATACCCATACACCAACATCCACTGGGTGGGAACCAGGGTTCACCTATTAGCCACACCCTTTGCCTCTGGAGTTGGGCCATCACATTTGGGATGCTGCTATTCCTCAGGAAAAAAGAATCATGCATCGAGCATTGATATAGGAGATGTACTGGTCCGCCAAACACACCACCTGCACATTCATCGAGTAAAAACCTTTTTGATTTCTGAAGACCTGTTAATTTTGCTGGGAGGGGAACAAATGCAATATGTGTCCCATCAATTGCACCAATGATGTTGGGGATATGTCACATTGCATAGAAGTCAGCTTTCACTGTGGCTAAATCCTCCACCTGGGGGAAAATGATGTAGCTGCACATGTGTTTAATCAGGGCAGACAACACTCTGGTCAGCACTATTGAGAACATTGGCTGTGACAGTCCTGCTTCCAAGCCCACTGTCATTTAGAAAGAACCAGTTGCCAAAAAATGGAGCAATGATAGCACTTGCAAGAGGGGGGATCCCAGTGGGGTGACGGATCACAGATATAAGGTCAGGCTCCAATTGGGGACTCAGGGCCAGATGTAGCAAGCAGTTTTGCCCATTCTGTGTCTATGGAAAATGTGTTCGTACATATGGCCCTCAGTTCTGTGATTGTGGCCCTGTCAAGTCTGTAGGTGAGAAAGATGTGCCTGTCCTCCATTGTTGCCAAGTCCACCAGGGGTCTGTACACAGGGGGATGTCTCCATCTCCTATTCATCCGCAGCAGTTGCAATCTCTGGGGCAAAAGAGTGAGCAGCTGGTCATAATCTGTACATACATTGTAACCACTACAGTTCAATGCACATTGTGATTGTTACAATTTATTGGTGGCATATGTCCAGAATGTGAAATTGTGAACTGTGATGCAGTTAGGATCCATGGCCTGCCCTCCCCCCTGAAATGGTGTCTGCCTGTCCTATATGGAGGGACAGGTGGAAATGAGGTAATTCTGCTGACGCCGTGCAACTCCTCATTGGTTATCATTGGGCCCAATGGGGTACAGTGACCAATGGTGATGTACGCCAGCGGTGACGGTATGCAGCGCCGTGGACATCACCGCCATTTTGGATCTGTTCACTCACTTGCTACCTGACCTTCAACAGGAGAGGACCTACACTACATGTGCTGCTGTGACCTGTGTCTGGAAACTACCATGGCTTGTGTGACTGGGGAAAGGGCCCCTGCCTTCACCTCAGCAGAGTTGGAGAGACTGGTGGATGAGGTCTTACCCCAGTACCGACTGCTGTATGGGCCTCCAGACCAACAGGTGTGTACACTGTGAGGGGCATGAATGCATGGAGTGGTGTGTGTGAAGGCCTCGTGTGGCGGGGTTGGTGGATGGGCCCTGGGCAGCGTGTAGCATGTATGCTGGGCCATGTCTGTGCAAATGGAGATGGTAAGGGGCATGGTGGGCCATGAGTGTAACAGGCAGGACAGTCCGACAAATACCTTTCCCTGTGTATATTTCCTCAGCAGGTCAGCACCCATCAAAAGAAGGGTATATGGCGTGCCATCGCCTAAGATGTGCAGACCCTGGGGGTCTACGGCAGGCGGAGCACCCAGTGTCGGAAACGGTTGGTGGACCTGAGACATTGGGCACGGAAGACGGCGGAGACCCAGCTGGGGATGTCCTCCCAATGAGGAAGGGGTGCCCGTCGAACCTTGAACCCCATGATGGGACGCACACTGGCGGTGGCCTATCCGGAGCTGGATAGGTGCTTGGGGGCATCACATCAGCAACAAAGGGGTGAGCACAGTGCCCTACATTACTTCATACACCTGGTGGGGTGGTATCCGGGTGGTGGATGTGTGCCTTTGGGTGCCCCTAGGCCAGGCCTGATTTTGCAGAGAAGGTCACATGTTGGGCAGGGTTCTGATGTAAAGTTCCTCCAACCTAGCTAGTAGGCATCCACTACTGGGAAGGGGTGTGTGGGTCCCAGGTATGCTGCAGTTGGAGGTAAATGTCCCTCCCCATGCCCTGGTGACTAGCATTGTAACTGGTAGTGCATTGCCTAGTGCGTAGGACTGTTCCCTGTGTGTGAGTGCGTTGTGTATGCCATCGGTGGTGTTGGTGCCGCCATTGACCAAATGTATCCTTTGTCTTGCTCCCCCCTTTTGTTTTGTCTCCCTTTCCTTATGTGCATTAGCATCATCTGGTGGAGGAGCAGAGGCACCGGCGACAGAGGGAGCTACACCCCACAGTACTAACTTGAGAGTTAAGTACTTAGGGCCATATTTATACTCTGTTTGTGCCAGAATTGCGTCTTTTTTTTTTACGCAATTCCGACGCAAAACTAACTTCATATTTATACTTTGGCGTTAGACGCATCTAGCGCCAAAGTCTATGGAGTTTGCGTAATTTTTTAGCGTGGACACCTACTCTGCGTTAATGATATGCAAGGTAGGCGTTCCCGTCTAAAAAAGTGACTCCGAGGCATGTGCGCCGTATTTACACTCCTGGGCAAAAATGTCGCTCGGGAGTGGGCGGGTCAAAAAAAATGACGTCCAGCCGCTTTTGCGTCGTTTTTTAGCGCCTGGTCAGGGCAGGCGTTAAGGGACCTGTGGGCTCGGAAGGAGCCCAGAGGTGCCCTCCCATGCCCCCAGGGACACCCCCAGTCACCCTTGCCCACCCCAGGAGGACGCCTAAGGATGGAGGGACCCATCCCAGGGAACATAAGGTAAGTTCAGGTAAGTATTATTATTATTATTTTTTTGTGGCATAGGGGGGCCTGATTTGTGCCCCCCTACATGCCACTATGCCCAATGACCATGCCCAGGGGACAGAAGTCCCCTGGGCATGGCCATTGGGCAAGGGGGCATGACTCCTGTCTTTACTAAGACAGGAGTCATTTCAATGGGGGTTGGGAGTAGAAAAAAATGGCGCAAATCGGGTTTAGGCGATAATTTTGCCTCAGCCTGACTTGCCCCATTTTTTGGCGCCCAAGCTCCATATTCCCCTACGCCGGCACTGCCTGGTGTACGTCATTTTTTTTTATGCACACCAGGCAGCTCCGCCGGCTAACGCCGGCTAACGTCATTGAATAAATACGGCGCCCGCATGGCGCTTCAGAATGGTGCTTCAGAATGGTGTTAGCTTTTTTGACGCACAACTGCGTTGGGGCAGTTGTGCATCGAAAAGTATAAATATGGCCCTTAGCCTTAATAATACTAGCTCTGGAGACCAGAACCACAGAAAAAACGTAGGGGGTCATTCTGACCTTGGCGGTCCATGACCGCCATGGCGGAGTGCGGCGGAAGCACCGCCAACAGGCTGGCGGTGCTTCCTGGCCGATTCTGACCACGGCGGTAAAGCTGCGGTCGGAAAAGGGGATCCGGCGGTTTCCCGCCGGTTTCCCGCTGGGCCAGGGAACCCGTCATGGCGGCGCTGCAAGCAGCACCGCCATGGGGATTCCGACCCCCTTCCCGCCAGCCTGTTTCTGGCGGTGTCCACCGCCAGAACCAGGATGGCGGGAACGGGTGCCGTGGGGCCCCTGGGGGCCCCTGCACTGCCCATGCCACTGGCATGGGCAGTGCAGAGGCCCCCTAACAGGGCCCCACAAATATTTTCACTGTCTGCTTAGCAGACAGTGAAAATCGCGACGGGTGCCACTGCACCCACTGCACCCGTCGCACCCCTTCAACTCCGCCGGCTCCATTCCGAGCCGGCTTCATTGTTGAAGGGGCTGTCACGCTGGGCCGGCCGGCGGTCTACTGGCGGTCGCCCACCGGCCCAGCGGGAAAGCCGGAATGGCCGCCGCGGTCTTTTGACCGCGGTGCGGTCTTTCGGCGGGAACCGCTTGGCGGGCGGCGACCGCGGTCTGCCGCGGTCAGAATGACCGCCTTAGTGTCAGAATATCAGCAGATGCAGAGATGCAACTCGTGGAGGAACAACACTGGAAGCGTTGCCGATGTAAGAATCACAGAATTATGAGATGGGCTTGAAAGACTTGAGCGCTGGAAACTCCGGGCAGATCAGGAGATGACTGCAGATAAGAGTCTTGTGCTTGACAAGACACAGGAAGTTGAGCACAGGAATGATGTTGCTGCACATCAGGAACAGGTTCAAGGCTTAGCACTGATGGAGATTCAAGGAGTAAATTTATATAAGAAGCCAGGAGTGTTCTAGAAGGGCATGTGTGCCATGTGGAGGTGTTGAATATTCCAATGAATCTAAGGAGGGGAAATACACATGTTACATATAGGGAAAATGGGCCAACCCAGTATCAGGTGCATACAGTAATTGACATATGATCTTTGCAACAGGATTCAAGTGCATCATGGTACAACCCATTGTTCTTCAGAAGAAATGTGGTTATTCCAACTGAGTACATGATACATGCAGGTGCAAGATGGAAGAAACCTGCATAGCAACACAACAGGAGGGCCAATGATTTAGACTTCAGCAGGAGGAGGAAAGCATAGAGAGAGCACAAGTCTGAGAGGAGCCACTAGGGAAGCAAGCTTGAATGGAATTTTTCAGGATAGGGAGAAGCCGTAAAAGAATGGTTACATGGGCCCGGTGGGAAAACCCACAACACATAGGGCACAAGATGGAGTTGTGACAATGTCCCCCACAAAGGACAACCCACTGGGCATGGTTTATCAGGGAAGTGGGCATGAAAAGGCAGAATCAGACCAGGGGCATGAACATTACCAGCTGGTTCTCAAGAATTCTCTTCCGAACCATATCCTTTCCATGCAATTAGGTAAAATAAACAGCTCCTAATGCATCATGAATTTAAAACCCTCTGAACCTCAAAATGAAGATGGCCTTCCACGGTTACAGGTGGAGGAGAAGGACGTGGTATGATTTGAGGAGAGAAACATGGAACACAGGATGAACGGGCAAATCATCTGGCTGTTACAGCTGAACTTCTATGGGAGTAATACACTTTTTAATCAGAAAGGGACCAATAAACCAAGGCTGCACCTTGTGGGGACCATATAATCATAAATTCTTTGTGGCTAGCTAGACCTTATCTCCATGATGTTTATTAGCATGTCTTTCCATTTAACCTTAACCTGTCATAACTATTATGACACTTCCTGTTGGAAGTCAGCAAGTTGCTTTACAGTCTCGTATTGCAGGTACATTGTCAGATGTTCTAACAAGGCAGATAGCAATTGTGGATGGATGCCAGTTACACAATAAAAAGGAGATACCCCAGTGGTTGAATGCTGAGAATGGTTATGTGCAAATTCATCAAAAGGTAACAAGGAATCCCACCCTTCAGGAGTTGAGATTAGCAGATATCTCAGTGTCTGTTCGAGTTCTGAGTTTACTTGCTCTGTCTACCCACCGGTTTGTGGGTGATAGGCAGATGAGAGTCGAGAATCAGTGTCCTAGGATGTGCAAAGACTGTACCTGAACTGGGAAATATATTGTGGATCCCTGTCAGAAATAATGACAGATGGGCAGACCATGTAACCACAGGATATGTTGTACAAACAGGGTGGAAAGAGTCTTGGCATTGGGTATTTGTTTCAAGGCAATAACGTGGGCCATTTTGGAAAACAAATCAACCACCACCCAAATAGTACTGTGACCATTGGAGTTGGCCAAATCTGTGATAAAATCCAGGCTTATCGTATGCCAGGAATGTGGAGGTGCTGGTAGGCCCACAGGGGAATTGTGGGAAGCCTTGTTCTGAGAGCAGATAGGACAGGTCTGGAAATAATCATGAACCCCCCTTAGACAAGGTAGTGCCACCAAAACCATTACCGACAACTGGATAGGGTCTTGTGACCTCCTTGATGTCCTGCCAATGGGCTATCATGACATCAAGTTAAGGCATCTTTCCTTAATTCTTTGGTGGGAACAAATAAGGTGGTACCATGATTTGAAAGGTTGTTATGAATATGGGTATCTTTGCCTGTCAACAGCACCTCTAAATCTTCTTGACTCAAACTTTGTCTAATCCTATTCATAAATGATTCTTATTCACAAAGGCATATTATGGCCCTCATTTCAACCCTGGCGGTAAATGCCGCCTACCGCCAGGCTGATGGCTGCCAACATACCGTGACCGCAGTGGTATACCGATACAGGTATTATGAACCGCACAGAGAAATCCGCCACTATACAGACACCCACACAAGTCCGCCAGACCAAAGGTCAGTGATAAACTGGTGGTACCAAAATGCACACCATAACGCCAACAGGAATAATCCCACAGTATCAGGACCCACAAATCACCGCAGTAGTCTTTCAACTGTGGTAAACTATTGGCGGTACACACCATTGCGCTCAAAATACACACACACCTACAAAACACCACCACATTGGACAATTCAAACTACACACACCTGACACACATACACACACCACATCCATACACCCACACCACTATAAAACATACACCCACATTACCCACAACCCTTTCAATGAAAAAAAAGATATCAAACAAAGAGAGACAAGCCAGGCGCACCCACTCAATCAGAGCCACAAAACACCATCACCCATACACCATCCATGCACCTTACGCCACACACCCTAACACATCACCCCACACATCCTCACCCACACCACTCACACTATACCCATGGCACCACAACAACACCCCAGATTCTCTGAGGAGGAGCTTAGGGTCATGGTGGAGGAAATCACCCGGGTAGAGCCACAGCTATTTGGATCACAGGTGCAGAAGATATCCATTGCTAGGAAGATGGAGCTATGGTGGACGATCGAGGACAGGTTCAACGCCATGGGACAGCACCCCCAGAACAAGGGATGACATCAGGAAGAGGTGGAATGACCTACGGGGGAAGGTGCCTTTCATTGCAGCAAGACACAAGCTCACAGTACAGATGACTGGCCTCTTCCACCACAACTAACAACATGGGAGGAGCAAGTCTTCGCAATCATGCATCCTGAGGGCCTGGCAAGAGTAGTAGGAGGACTGGACTCTGATAAGTCAACCCTCTATTACTATCACCCCCCTACCTGCATGCCATCACATACCCCCACCCTCACTCCCATCACTCCCCTACTTCCCACACACTCCACCATCACAACCCACTCATCCCAATGCCAAGCCCTGCATGCACCACCAATGCATAGAGACCACTCACAGCCCTCCATGGACACCTATCACCACAGCATGAACACTAGAGAGAATCAGCAAGCCCATCAAATAACAACTCACAGAAGACAAAAGCTGCCAGGGCAATAACAACCATAGAGGACAACCCACCCATGCACAATATGTCACACAAAAACAATAACACTGCATTTACATCCCCACAGGTATCCCAGCGAATGTCACCAGAGAAGAGGTGCCAGCAACATCCAGGCCCCCCCACAGAAGACGCCCACAGTGATGACAGCAGCTCTGGTCACCCGGATCTGGATGACTAACCTGGCCCATTAGGGACCTCTGGACAATCGGTTACCCAGACACAATCTAACACCACCACAGAGCCTCCCCCCTCAGGAAACACCACCACAGCACCCACCCAGCGGGCCCATACCTCTGTTCTCAGGACACATCAATTAGCAGTGTGTCCACCATTCCAGGGACCCCTGGCCGCCCCACAAACCCAGGACAATCAGGGCCCTGGGGTCAGTGGCAGTGGACATACGGTTCAGGGGACAGAGGCACAGGACAATAGGGAAGCTGGAAGGACTGCTATGCGCAAGGGGAGGACAGGCCCAGGGAACCGACTCTCCAGGAGGCACTCACTGCGATCATGGGAGCATTCCAACATTCCCTGGATACTCTGGGCCAGATCCTGGAAATGATGCAGGAGAAAATGCGGCTGCAGGAGGGACAGTACCTGGGGATCAGGGAGGACTTGAAGTCCTTTAACACCACCCTGGTCTCCATTGCAGGGGTGCTGGCAGACATGGCCAGCAGTATGATGGAGGTAGTGGCACAACAGCGGGCCCCTGCCACTAGCCAGACTACTGAACAGCCCTCCACCTCCGCTGCCGCTAGTGGACAGGAGGCCCCGCCACTGGAATAATAGGCCACCAGCACCCTTCCCCCTGCAGAAGGAGAACCACCAGCCAAACGTTCCCTGCGATCCAGGCAGAAGCCAGAGACTATTGCCAAGACCCCTGCCAGGAAATGAGACTCTCCTGATTGTCACCCTTGTGTCCCACTGTGTCAGTCTGTCCACTATAAACTGCCATGGCTCCCCTTCCTATGCCCCCTTGGACAATGCACCTGTGCTACATATGGACTGGACTCTAACCTGGACTTTCCTCCATCATCACCCCAGCCCATTGCACTTCACCCTTTTCTTCAGAGCACTGCAATAAACGCACTTTTGAAGAAATACAAGTATGGAGTATGTTAAATGATTTCAGTATGTATTAGTTAAACAAGGTTTCAACATTGCAGTTCAACTGTACAGTAATGTTTACATAGGAAAGACCTGTAGTTGGCTGCAGTGAACACACCAGGACCAATAGTGGGGCACCAACATCTGAAAAAAGAGATGCCAATGGGTACAGTGAGTAGGCATAGAAGTAGGTATTCACATCCTGCCAGTGACAATGTCAAACATCAAACTGTCAATGAAATGTGAAATAACACTGCCTCCTCATCTTCACTGTCCCCAGGGTCCACTGATGCCACACGACCATCTCCATCCTCCTCCTCCTCCTGCAGAAAAGGCACATGGCATCTCAAGGCAAGGTTTTACAACATACAGCATGCTACGATTATCTGGCAGACCTTCTTGGGCGAGTAGCACAGGGATCCACCTGTCAGATAGAGGCACCAAAACCTGGCCTTCAGGAGGCAAAAGTATGTTCAATAATCCTTCTTGTTCACCTATGTGCCTCATTGAAAGATTCCTCAACCCTTGTCCTGGGATTCCTCAGTAGCCATGATAGGTTTGGGTAACCTGAGTCACCTGCAAATATTGAGGGACAACTGTTAGCCACACACTAATCCTTATGGCCCACACCATACCCATACACCAACATCCACTGGGTGGGAACCAGGGTTCACCTATTAGCCACACCCTTTGCCTCTGGAGTTGGGCCATCACATTTGGGATGCTGCTATTCCTCAGGAAAAAAGAATCATGCATCGAGCATTGATATGGGAGATGTACTGGTCCGCCAAACACACCACCTGCACATTCATTGAGTAAAAACCTTTTTGATTTCTGAAGACCTGTTAATTTTGCTGGGAGGGGAACAAATGCAATATGTGTCCCATCAATTGCACCAATGATGTTGGGGATATGTCACATTGCATAGAAGTCAGCTTTCACTGTGGCTAAATCCTCCACCTGGGGGAAAATGATGTAGCTGCACATGTGTTTAATCAGGGCAGACAACACTCTGGTCAGCACTATTAAGAACATTGGCTGTGACAGTCCTGCTTCCAAGCCCACTGTCATTTAGAAAGTACAAGTTGCCAAAAAATGGAGCACTGATAGCACTTGCAAGAGGGGGGATCCCAGTGGGGTGACGGATCACAGATATAAGGTCAGGCTCCAATTGGGGACTCAGGGCCAGATGTAGCAAGCAGTTTTGCCCATTCTGTGTCTATGGGAAAATGTGTTCGTACATATGGCCCTCAGTTCTGTGATTGTGGCCCTGTCAAGTCTGTAGGTGAGGAAGATGTGCCTGTCCTCCATTGTTGCCAAGTCCACCAGGGGTCTGTACACAGGGGGATGTCTCCGTCTCCTATTCATCAGCAGCGGTTGAAATCTATGGGGCAAAAAATTGAGCAGCTGGTCATAATCTGTACATACATTGTAACCACTACAGTTCAATGCACATTGTGATTGTTACAATTTATTGGTGGCATATGTCCAGAATGTGAAATTGTGAACTGTGATGCAGTTAGGATCCATGGCCTGCCCTCCCCCCCTGAAATGGTGTCCGCCTGTCCAATATGGAGGGACAGGTGGAAATGAGGTAATTCTGCTGACGCCGTGCAACTCCTCATTGGTTATCATTGGGCCCAATGGGGTATATTGACCAATGGTGATGTACGCCAGCGGTGACGGTATGCACCGCCATGGACATCACCGCCATTTTGGATCTGTTCACTCACTTGCTACCTGACCTTCAACAGGAGAGGACCTACACTACATGTGCTGCTGTGACCTGTGTCTGAAAACTACCATGGCTTGTGTGACTGGGGAAAGGGCCCCTGCCTTCACCTCGGCAGAGTTGGAGAGACTGGTGGATGAGGTCTTACCCCAGTACCGACTACTGTATGGGCCTCCAGACCAACAGGTGTGTACACTGTGAGGGGCATGAATGCATGGAGTGGTGTATGTGAAGGCCTCATGTGGGGGGGTTGGTGGATGGGCCCTGGGCAGCGTGCAGCATGTATGCTAGGCCATGTCTGTGCAAATGGAGATGGGAAGGGGCATGGTGGGCCATGAGTGTAACAGGCAGGACAGTCCGACAAATACCTTTCCCTGTGTATATTTCCTTTAGAAGCACCCATCAAAAGAAGGGTATATGGCGTGCCATCGCCTAAGATGTGCAGACCCTGGGGGTCTACGGCAGGCGGAGCACCCACTGTCGGAAACGGTTGGTGGACCTGAGACCTCCTGCGATCCATCTCTGTTGGGCAGTCAACCATTGTGAATGCCATCCAGGGGCTGTCAGCCCAAATGCAACAGTCCAATACATTTCTGGAGGATATTCACACTGGTTCGGCGGCCCAACATAGATCAATCCAGACTCTGGCCTCCTCCAGCCATTGTCCCTGTTTCCACCCTCCCCCATCCAACTTCCTCTACCCAGTCCCATTCCCCTCAACCCCAACCTATCCCAAGCACACAGGCAGATGTGCATGCACACAGGACAACACATAAGAGTGGCACAGGGAAACACAAGCACCACACATCATCACACAGGAACTCACACAAACACCATTCAGATGCAGACATACCAACATCCACTGCCTCCTCTGTTTCCCCCTCCTCCTCATCGTCCTCCTCCCCCCCAGTTGCGTCTACACTCACACCAGCATGCACTACATCCTCATCCACTTCCTCCATCACCAGCACACCTATCAGAACACACACCTCACTGGCAGTCACCACCGCAACAGCCATGCACACGTCCCCTGTGTCCTCTCCCACTGTGTCTGTGCCCCTTCCTCCCAAAGTACACAAACACAAGCACTCAGACACCCAACAGCCATTCACCTCACAACAGCATCCAGCCCATGCACCTGCACCCAAACACAGCAGACAGACACCTCCTACAACCACTCCCTCTTCCACCACTCCCAAACCTTCTCCTTCTTCCTGCCCCAATGTCCCTAAGAAGCTTTTCCTCTCCAACGTTGACCTCTTCCATACCCTCCTGCCCCCGTCCTTCACATCAGGCCAGGGTAGTCAAAACCCAGGCAAGCACTTCAGCCACCCAGTCCACGGGCACAGTAGTGTCCACAGCAACTCCAAGTGGGAAAGGATCCCGGGCACCAGGCAGCCAGAGGAAAAGGGTGCCTGCCCCAAGTGCTTCAAGGAAGGGCAAGGAGCCACCCCCAGCTGCTGCAAGGAAGGGCAAGGAGCCACCCTCTACTATACTTATCGTATTACACTCACTTTTATCTATTGGAGTTGTCCTTGCATTATTCCTGAAGGGTACGGGGTCATTATGTTATGTTGCTGCATCTGCTTGTGGGTATGGTGTTGGGGGTTGGGGTTTGTGTTGTACATGTCTGTGTCACTCTAATTTTCTTCCCTCTCTCCCCTGTGTGCTAGGCAGCTGTACTCACCATGGTCGTCTTCGCCATCGCTGGTGTTCGTAGTGGAGCAGGGCGTAAATCAACATTGGGAATATGTGCAGTTGGGGCTCCCTGGCGGCGTGGTTCTTACCAGAGTCTCCACAGGTGAGTCCTTTGACTTCTGAGATCTTTTTCCACCAGGCTTTTGATGTCACTGGTACTGCAACGGAAATGTGGCGGATTGGACTGTCATAATACAGTGGGCGGAACATTGGCTTCTGCCTGGCTGTAGGCGGCTACTGCCGTGGTTCCTGTTGATTACGCTCTGGTGGTCGGTGTGTTAAAGTGGCTATCTGTCTGAGCTCTTTCCGCCATGGTCATTATTTGGCGGACCAGCCTGTTGGCAGTATTACCGCCACTTTATCACCAACTGCCAGGGTATAATGAGGGCTATAATTTCCATCAGACATTTTAGATTCAATATGTTATCCTTGATATTTTGCATGCCTCTATATTCTGGTTTCGATTTTGAGGGTGCACACTTTTTTTTAATATAGCACAGTGTTGCACTGCCAGGAGTTGGCCATGTATGGCGCTATAATTAATGCTGTTTCTTTTTTTAGAAGTAGCTTATACTTGCAAGTTAGGCCCCATCCCCTTTTTAGGGAGTTGAGACATGTAACTCTTTTGAGTAACTTTCCATTCGAGTCTGTGAATAGACAAAAACGTTACTCACAAGTGTAAGATTAAATGTGCACATGTGAAGTGTTCAAACGTGGTAGTTACCTTTTTGAATAACTCAACCCAATTTTAAAGGGCTGTGTGGATGATGTATAAAATCTCCATGAAAATGTATATTGAGGTAAGTGGTAAGAAAGCCTTTATTAGTGTGTTCAGTTCATAATTCATTAATTTGACCAATCTATTGATCTGCCAATTGATAGATAATTTACTCATGAAGATGGCCGTGCTCTCTTCTCTTTCAACTGGCATAGGGGTTACATCCAGTGTTTATATCAAGGATAAAGGTTTCTTCCCACTTTCAGAATCTCAATTTCAGATTTGTTTAGGCACAGTCAACCTTTCTGCATTCAGTGATGACTGTTCCCAAAGAGATGCCCAGCAAATTGCAGATCTGTGTAGCATTTACATTCACTTGGAATTGCAGTTGTTATAGCTCAATGAATTGTTTTATGGGCTTCATATACACATTAAACAGTGGACTAAAGTGCTAAACCGAATCACACACTCTATGTAACTATAATTATGCTTGAGAGGCCTTTTTTTATTTGGGCATGGAAGCTTCCATTGGTGAGAAAGAGCCACCTTTTAAAGTAGCTAAGTCACTTTAGAAACATTGTACGGTCAACTCTGTTGTACGAGACATGCAGGAACAAACTATAGGAAAAGATGGTTCATCCATATCCAGGGGTCTTCATAGGAGTCGAATATTACTACTCTATGCCATATATACATTGAAAGTGGGAATGTCTGTGATGAAAATTGATATAGGGTAGCATGAAGTGTTACAGGTGTTTGGCACTCTCTTTTTCAAAATGTATGACTTGATAAGCATAGGTTAGAAATTGGACACTAACTAGCTGTATCTTGTGATAGCCATATGACTTCTTTAACAAAGGTATGAAACAGTATATTTTACTGAGTGCAGAATTCTGCCTTAGGCTAAGGAGATTAGGAAAGTCTGTGTGTAGAGTATATCTGAAAGGTTAGTCATTACTCCAGCCTCATAGACTCCTTAAAATCCATGCAGAATATAATTTGTGGGGCATTCTTCAACCATGCAGTTTGAATTAGATTAGTGCAAAACAAATATAGGTGTATGATTTCCAAGTTGCATAATATAACATTATAAAATAGGACTATTGTGGTCCGTTTAACCCCAGTATGCAGTTCCCTGCTCTGTGAGGGGGCTGAAGTCATAGAATAGGCCACCCTTGGAGTGGACCGTCCATCCTACTTAGACATCCCTATCTCCCTGATGGATATCTGTGTGCTGTGAAGAGAGCCACCACTGTGAAGGCTCCCTTCAAAGCACTGCAGGGTTACCAATTGGGCACTATGGTTAAAGTGCCCACTTGGCAACCTTTTAGTTAAAGGAAAATAAATGGCCCTGACATACATGTCATTTTTTCTCTACATGTTGAGGCAATTATAAATTTTCAAGTGCAGGAAAAATAAGTGATATCACACCAATCCTCAATAGGGTGAGGTGACCTCCACTATGACCAGAGGTTTTTTATGAAGAACAGACCTCTGGGTCAGGGGTTCCCATTGGCAGTGCAAGCTGAGGCTCTGCAGACCAGTAATTGAAAAGTTCCCCTAACTATTAATAGGCAGGGGTATCTGTGAGTTTGACAAGGAAGTGGGAATGCCACTTGATGGCATTCCTTTCCCTGCTACACCCTAAATGAGGCTCTTAGTCCGGCCTGGCATTAGAGGTTGTTTATTAAGGGAACTCTATAAGCAACATTTGAAGGGAGGTTTCAGAATTGAGAAGTTCCTCAAGAAAGATGATATTGAAACCCTCAGTGTGTAATAGTAATTCATTAATACATATTCTAATTCTTGACATGCATCTAATACTAATTATCTAACACCTATTCTTCTCCCGGAGACAATATCAATGTGCCCGCAGAAAGGATAAAGAACCCTTTACATTCAAAGTCTCACCTCTCCCCTTCTAATATCAACATAATACATTATTTTGTTGTTGTTCTTTTTATAATACTTAAAACTGTGTGAGTGATGTTGCCACTATGTAAAGGGGAAACCTGGGGCATTTTCATTGTATAGTACCAATAATGGGATGTGTTAACTAGATATAATATGAGCATTCTCATAAATACCATCATACTACATGGGGGTTTAAAGACGAATTTATGAAAGTAAAATGGGACATATACACAGAAATATGGGGTATTAGCATAAACATGTTTCTAGCAACTTCTAGATTCTGGCCAGTGTTCAATTGCAGACTCAAAGGTTAAAAAAACAACATCATTGCAGTTTCTGTAAACCTTGTTACAAAGAATGAAGAAACACACATTACTTAATACAACAGCAGGTAATAATAGAATCAGTTGTAATCATGGACACAGTCTGACCAAAATGCCAGGGGTGTTGGAAGAGGCCTCCTTCAGACTTTGACTTCTCATGACCTCAAGTAGGTAGTCTGAAACATATCCTGCAACCGCCTCCTGTTTTGTATTCAAAGCTTTAGAGATTTGAAAGGGATGAAAATGCAGAAAGTACTAAATAATTTTACAGCAGTATTTTTCTGTTCCTTTACCTGCTGTTATCACCCCTAAGACAGTGATAGCAAAAGTGATGCGTAAAACTAATGAAACTCCTGGCAATGCTCTGCTAAATGATTTGTAGAGATCTAAATACAGGAATAGATATGCCTTTCAATTAACTCATTAATGCTGGCCTAGAAATGTTGCACTGTCGTTGAGATTAGTCGAATCCATAGTTGTAACAAATCATTTCCTATGATAGTAACTGAACTCCTTTCTAACGTTGACCACAGTGAAAGAGATGTGAGGATGTGCATTCAGGAGAGACTGAAACGTGGGCATTGAAGAGGAAAGAGATGAGGTTTAAGGCAAGCAGATTGGTGAGATGTTGAGAGAAAAAGAGCATATATATCTAACGAAGAGTTAAAATAATGGAAGTGAATGCAACATTCTTCCCACTTCCCTTCCACAGGTCTTAGTAACAATATTCAATTGATAGTCTCACAATTTCAGAATTGAAGCATTTTCCATATTAATTATTAAAATCAAAATAATTGTTGATCATTTACTTTGAACAGCTAACAACCTTCGACAAAGACAATAGTCCTGGCTGGTTTTAGTTGTATGTAACTTGTTGTGTTATATATCATAGTGCAATAAGCTCAGAGCGGAATAACATACCAGTCAGGTGCCAGATGTCTTCTTGTGTTCTCGCACATGTTTAGCTCACTGTATTAATTACAAAGCCCATCTGGGTCCATTTGGAAGCCTCTGGTTTGCATTGAAGAGTGAGGACAGTGGAAGTGTATTTCCTGCATTCCAGTGCCTGGAATGAGGGTGGAGGTGCATACACTGGTGTGTGTATGTGTGTGTGAGAGAATGGTGACTGGGATCTGGGCTCCCTTTGCAAATTAAATGCAGGCTTGGTTAGCAAGGGCTGCTGTTTAAACGTCCTGAAGCATCGTCCCTTTGGTGTATGGCAAATTTTGATTGTGCAGTTCCAGGGGCATTTTGGGTAGACCCCAGCTATTTGTGTTTCCTAATCTCACTTTCAGATCAGAAACACCACACCTATTTATGTTGCTGAAGTGTGTTGCTCATTCTGTGCCTATTGCAAAATACATTGATGCATAAGTGCCATGATATCGGACACTGTACAGGGTAAGACTTTAAAATATATGCTGAAGTGAAAACTAGGTCATGAATAGTTTGCTGCAAGACTGGGGATTGACACGTTGCAGATAAAATGGTTAGTGATATGATGAGGATACTGGTGTGAAAAGAGTCTGACGTTTTACATATTTGCCTCATTATATGCTCTGGACCAGTTAAATGTTTCTTGATAGTATATTGAGCATTTTCTATACTTTTGCTCCTTTGATTTGCAAGCCCTTACACATGTGCACTTCTTGCCTGAATTTCATCTGGTAGATAGTCTGGGAGATAATCAAGTACAGGATGCTGATTGGGTTGCAGTGGGGGCATGTGTCGTCAGGGAGTAAAAGCGGTTGCCACACAATACTTTGTGTAGGGTACAAATTATTTTGAACTTGTTGCAAAAAGTGACTGGAATCCAGCAAATGACTTTTAAGGAAGGTTTTATATGGAGCATTATTTTTAACTTATGGAATGGCTTTGCAAGTCCTTTGGCTCTCTGCACTCGGACTATAAGACTTTGGGGGTCATTACGACCCTGGCGGTCAGTGTTAAAGCGGCGGCCAACCCGCCAACAGGCTGGCGGTCCAAAAAATGGAATTCTGACCCTGGCGGGAACCGCCAACACAGGCCGCCGCTTTAACACTCCGACCGCCACGGCGGCACAAAAAAACAGCGCGGCGGTCACCGCCAACAGCCAGGCGGCAGACAATGTACCGCCCACCCTATCACAACTCACCAATCCGCCACCTTTTCCGGGGCGGGAGCCCTGCCGATAAAAACACGGCGGAAACAGACATTTCCAATGGGAAACGCTCACCTCGAGACACTCCACGCGGAATCGGGACAGCATGGAACCGGAACTCCACATCCTCCCAGCCATTGCCTTCCTGCTCTTCTTCCAGGATCACGAACGTCGCCGCACACGACAACGGTGAGTACTGCACCTACGACACAGGGGAGGGGGGAGGAGGAAAGGTTACGGGCACACACATACGCCACACACCCACCCCCACCCTCACCCCCACCGAAATACCTACACACCAATGCAGATTAAGAAGTCAGAGTGACACCCCCAAACCCCCAAAACAAAAATGCAAAGACAAAATGCAATGATTGTAAAAATAGAACTATATTATAGCAATAATTAAGTATAGCGAACTTAGCAATATATAAAGAATTATTACACATCTAGAACTATATATATACCAGTAGCAAAAGTCCGGCACAGTTTTGCAAAGTTCAAATGTCCGTGGGCCAATGTGCAGCAACACATGGGCAAAGCCCACACACGAGATCGAGTCCATTGGAGAGAACACTGCTGGGGCATCACAAAAATAAAATACTGGCACCTCAGGGGGAAGGGAAGGGGGGGCACCTCAGCCACATGAGTCCACGACGCCAGATCCACGAAGGGCCTCCATGCCCACTGTGCCATCCTGGAGAGTGCAAAGCCACAGTCTCTCAAGTATCTCCAGTGGGTGGTTTGCCCACTGCATTATCCTGGGGAGTGCAAAGCCACAGTCTCTCAAGTCTCTACAGTGGGTGAATTGCCCACTGTGCCATCCTGGGGAGTGCAAAGCCACAGTCTCTCAAGTCTCTACAGTGGGTGGATTGCTCACTGTGCCATCCTGGGGGGTGCAAAGCCACAGTCCATCAGGTGGATTACAGAGTCCACTGGACATGGAGGAGGCATGGTGGGCAGAGTGCCTCGTGAAGCCCTGCCCGACACAGAACCGGGCCTGCCAATGGGCCAGCGGTGTTTGAGATGAGGGCCCAGCGGAGCGGTGCTTGACAGGAGGGCCCAGCGGAGCGGTGCTTGAGATGAGGGCCCAGCGGAGCGGTGCTTGACAGGAGGGCCCAGCGGAGCGGTGCTTGAGATGAGGGCCCAGCGGAGCGGTGCTTGACAGGAGGGCCCAGCGGAGCGGTGCTTGAGAGGAGGGCCCAGCGGAGCGGTGCTTGAGATGAGGGCCCAGCGGAGCAGTGCTTGAGATGAGGGCCCAGCGGAGCGGTGCTTGACAGGAGGGCCCAGCGGAGCAGTGCTTGACAGGAGGGCCCAGCGGAGCGGTGCTTGAGATGAGGGCCCAGCGGAGCGGTGCTTGACAGGAGGGCCCAGCGGAGCGGTGCTTGACAGGAGGGCCCAGCGGAGCGGTGCCTGTCTTGGCGGGGCCCTGTTCAGCGGTGCTCCTCACGGCGGGGCCCTGTTCAGCGGTGCTTCTCATGGCGGGGCCCTGTTCAGCGGTGCTCCTCACGGCGGGGCCCTGTTCAGCGGTGCTCCTCACGGCGGGGCCCTGTTCAGCAGTGCTCCTCACGGCGGGGCCCTGTTCAGCGGTGCTTCTCACGGCGGGGCCCTGTTCAGCGGTGCCTGTCTTGTGTTTCGAGTGAACCACACCTGGCCAATACTTCCCGCTCAGTCAGCATCGGACCTTTCCGTTGCGGGGGCCTCCTGTGATGGAGTCCTGGGGCCCAGGGTCTCCTCCGATACCCCCGGAATGGGGCTGGTGGGGCCCTCATGGCCAGGTCGGCTGCTTCCTGCCTTTTGCGCTTTGCTGCCCCTGCCCTCCTTGGCAGACTCTCCGTGGCCCTTGGCTCCCTTACCCGATGTGGCAGGTGACGGTGCAAGGCTACCCACCTTGGGGGCAAGCGTATCAGGCCTGTCGCGCCTGCCCTTCAGTTTTTTGCTCCTCTTTCCAGGGGGGGGGGGCTGGCTGTGCCTTTGCTGCTGGCCGATGTCCCTGCCCAAGGAAAGAGCGGACTCCAAAAACCAGGAACGACGTTCTTGGGAGTTGCTGGGCTGGTGGTGGCTGAGGTGTTTTTGGAACTCTTACAAGTTGGAGGGGGTGGGTCAGGTGAGGAAAAGAGGTCCAGTTTATAGAGGAACATTTTTTTACGAGCAATGGGAAGGGTAGCTGGAGTGGGTATGGGAGTGGAGGAAGAGGATGTGGTTGTAGGAGAGTCAAGTCTGGTGTCTTTGGGTGCAGGTGCTTGGGCTGGAGGCTGACGTGAGGTGGATGGCTGTTGGTTGGGTGCCTGCCTGCGTTTGTGTGGTTTGGAAGCAGGGGTGACAGACACACTGGGAGAGGACACAGGGGACGTGTACATGGCAGTGGGGGTGGTGACTGCACGCGTGCGGACTGGGCTGGAGGGTGTGCTGGTGATGGGTGTACTGGCTGATGGTGGTGTGCATGCAGGTGTGAGTGTAGACGTCACAGGGAGGGAGGAGGGAGACGAGGAGGTGGGGGACACAGAGGAGGTAGTGGCTGTTGGCATGTCTGCATCTGTATGTTGCTTGTGTGAGTGCTTGTGTGTTCTGTGGTGCTTATGTCTGGATGAGCTTCCCTTGGGTGTTGAGGTGTGTGCAGGCTGGTCTGTAGGTGTGGATGGGATAGGCAGAGGAACAAGGGGAGTGGGACTGGGTGGAGGGAGTTAGAAGAGGGAGGCTGGAGACAGGGACAATCGCTGCCGTCAGTGCTGAGGCCAGAGCATTGAACGATCGCTGATGGGCAGCCTGACCCGAATGAAGGCCCTCCAGGTATGCATTGCTTTGATGCACCTCCCTCTCCACACCCTGGATGGCATTCAAAAGGGTAGACTGCCCAACAATGATTGTCCTCAGGAGATCAATGACCTCCTCACTGAGGGCAGCAGGGGTGACTGGGGCAGGGCCTGAGGTGCCTGGGGCGAAGGAGATGGCCGCCTTCCTGGCCATGCGGGCACGGGCCGAAGGCCGAGGGGCTGCTGGGAGGGCAGAGCTGGTGCGCTGGGTGGCGGCTGTACCTGTAGTATCGGTGGGCACTACTCATTCACTGGGACATGCCCTACAAGCCTATGTGCGACAACTGCCCACACAGAATACACAGTTCCATGAATAGCGTTACTAGGCACCCTACAGAGGTGGGGGCGGGGGCACAGGACCATACCTCACGGAGTAGCCTAGCCTACAGAAATCACCCTGGCCTAGGGATACCCACAGCCCTCCTCCCCCACCCAGGCACCTCCACTGCACGCAAATATAGCTGAATGTGCTGGTACTCACCCCCTTGTGTCTGCTGTGATGTCCTCAAGCGCCCATCTAAATCGGGGTAGGCCACCGCCAGGATCCGGGACATCAGGGGGTCAAGGTACGACTGGCACCCCTCCTAGGTTGGGAGGCCATCCCCAGCAGAGCCTCGGGGGTCTTCCTGCTCCCGCGGCGGATGTCCTCCCACCTCTTGCGGCAGTGGGTGCCCCGTCAGTTGTGGACCCCCAGGGCCCGGACGTCCTTGGCAATGGCACGCCAAATATCGATCTTCTGATGGGCGCTGACCTATGTGACATGTACAGGGGGGGAAAAGAAACATCATCACTTTTCTGCATGCTCAATGTGAGTGGCCCCTCCTCCCCAAACTTGCCATGTGGCACATGCTCTCATCTGTCGTGCCATGCATTCGGAATTCGCTCCCCTCCCCTCCATCGTACATCCACCCCACTCATCACAGGCATTGCCCACTATGCATTGGCCCCCGTGTACTCACCTGTTGGTCTGGTGGACCGTAGAGTAGCACATACTGGGGGAGGACCCCGTCCACGAGCTTCTCCAACTCTTCGGAACTGAAGGCGGGGGCCCTTTACCCAGTCGCAGCATCCATTGTCTCTTCCAGACCGAGGTCACAGCAGCACTTGCAGTATAGGTCCTCTCCTGTGGATGCTCAGGTCTCGTGTGATTAAGCAGAGAGAAAATGGCGGTCACGCCCGCGGCGGTGCGTACCGCGGCGGTGCGTACCGCGCCCGCCGGCGCACATCGTCATTGGCTCCTGAAACCCATAGGGTTCAATGTTAACCAATGCTGCTTTGCGCCGCGGTCTTCGACCGCCTACCGCCACGGCATGCCACGCCAGCGCAATGACCTCACTTCACATTGTCACACTTCACAGGTCAGGCAGCCGCCATTTCAAGGGGCCACATGGCTTAATTCCTACTGCGTCACACATGGCTAGGCCTTGCATCGACACTCATACAAGCCATTCAATCCAGAGAGATTCGTGTACTGTGCAGGCTGTGGGAACTTACCTGTGGGTTGATTGACTCTGTGCTCCATGTTGTCCTTCCTAGGCACCGTCGGCTGGGACTTGCGAGGAGACGGAGGAATGTTCCCGTGTACAGACCGCTGGTGGACCTGTCGACAATGGAAGAACGACATGTCATACTCACCTACAGACTCAACAGTGCCACTATACAGGAACTGTGTGCCCAGCTGGAGCCAGACCTGATGTCACCCATCCGCCAACCCACAGGGATTCCGCCTCTAGTGCAGGTGCTGTCAGTACTCCATTTTTTGGCTAGTGGATCATTTCAAACTACAGTGGCCATTTCATCTGGGATGTCTCAGCCTATGTTTTCAAGGGTTTTGTCCAGAGTGTTGTCTGCCCTGAAGAAATACATGCGGAGCTACATCATTTTCCCTGAGGTGGGTGACTTGCCTACAGTGAAGGGTGATTTCTATGCCCTTGGACACATTCCCAATATCATTGGTGCCATTGATGGTACCCATGTGGCTTTGGTCCCCCCAAAAGACAATGAACAGGTGTACAGGAACCGAAAAAGTTATCATTCGATGAATGTCCAGGTGGTCTGTTTGGCTGACCAGTACATCTCCCATTTAAATGCCAAGTTCCCAGGGTCAGTGCATGACGCGTACGTCATGCGAAATAGCAGCATCCCTTATGTGATGGAACAGCTACAGAGACAGCGTGTGTGGCTAATTGGTGACTCTGGTTACCCCAACCTGCCTTGGCTATTGACCCCAGTGAGGAATCCCAGGACAAGGGCAGAGGAACGGTACAATGAGGCCCATGGGCGTACTAGGAGGGTGATCGAGCGGACCTTCGGCCTCCTGAAGGCCAGGTTTAGGTGCCTGCATATGACAGGTGGATCCCTAATGTACTCACCAAAGAAGGTGTGTCATATCATCGTGGCCTGCTGGATGCTTCACAACCTGGCTTTGCGACGCCAGGTGCCTTTCCTGCAGGAGGATGGTCCAGATGGTGGTGTTGTGGCCGCTGTGGAGCCTGCGGAGAGTGAAGAGGAGGAAGACGAAGAGGACGACACAGACAACAGGGACAGAGTGATACTGCAGTATTTCCAGTAACACACAGGTAAGAATCTACTCCTGCATTTTATTATATCTGTAACAGTACTGGCTCTCTACTGTCTGACCTTTCACCCCAATGTATGGTAACTTAGTTGTGAATTTGCCTTCCTATTTCAGTGATCTGGTCCCCACGGAGTGCCCTCTGGTTTATTCCCCTATGGACTACCGCTGTGTGACACTGGTATGTTGTCATCACAATGTAATTGGACATTTTTGGTTGGTTATATCGAATACATTTGGTTTAAAAAAATGAATAGCAGACTCCAGATGGTTTTTGTGCAATAATTGTGTTTATTGAAGTGCAAAAATTGGTGTATAGTTCAAAAAGGGTGATGGGTGATGGTGGAGGCATGTCCATGGCAGAGTCCAGACTCTCGTTCGCACAGGTGCATTGTCCATATGCCTGTGGAAGGTGGAGCAGGGGCAGTTCAAGGTTGGACAGGGTGAACAAGTGGGACAGTGGGATGACATCCAGGGGGATCCATGCATGGCGGGGGTCTTGACATCCTACTCTGTCTTCTTCCTAGATCTCAGGCCTTTCTTGCGGGGTGGTTCATGTTCTGCAGGGGGTGGGGTCCGGGTGGCCCGTTGCTGTTGTGTCGGGGCCTCCTGACCACTAGCGCCGGCGGAGGTGGTGGGCTGTTCTTCCTCCATGCTAGTGGCAGGGGCCCTTTGGGGGGCCACATGGTCCCGCAATGTGGTGACAATCTGGTTGAGTGCCACCACGATTGTACCCATTGTGGAACTGATGCTGCGCAGTTCTTCCCGGAACCCCATGTACTGGCCCTCCTGCATGGCCTGGATCTCCTGGAACCTGGCCAGGACCGTTGCCATCGTCTCTTGGGAGTGGTGGTACGCTCCCATGATGGTGGTGAGGGCCTCTTGGACAGTGGGTTCCCTAGGCCTGTCCTCCCTCTGTCGCACACCAGCCCTCCCAGTTCCCCTTTGTTCCTGGGCCTCTGTCCCCTGGACGGTGTGCCCACTACCACTGCCCCCAGGTCCCTGTTGTTGTTGGGGTGGTGGGTTGCCCTGGGTGCCCTGAAGTGGTAGACACACCGCTGCTTGACCTGTCCTGGAGACAGAGGCATGGGCCCGCTGGGTGGGTGCTGTGCTGGGGTTTCCAGAGGGGGGTAGGTCTGCTGTGGCTGCCTGAGGGGAACCGACTGTCTAGAGGTCCCCGATGGTCCGGGCTGGTCATCAGGTTCTAGGTCGACAGAGCTGCTGTCATCACTGGGGGCCTGTTCTGGGGGTGGGATGGACATTTCTGGACCCTCCGGGCCGGTGTGTTGGCGTTCGGGCCCTGCTGGGGTAAAATAGTATGGTTATTGCTTCTGTGTGTGCCATGGCGTGCGATTTGTGGGTGCCCTTGTCCCCCAGTGCTGGCATTCCCTTGTGGGAGGAGTTGTGAGGGTGGTTTGGGGGGGGGATGGGTATGTGCAGTGGTCATGCTTAGGTAATGGGTGTCCATGGTTTGTGTTGGCATTCAGGGGTTGGTGTTGGTTTGGGTGGGTTGTGCTGGTGAGACATTAGCAGGGAGGATATGTGCTGGGGGGTTGGGGGTGAGGGTGGGGGTGTGGGTTGGCATGCTGGTGGTTGGGGGGGTGAAGTAGTTGAGATTAGACTTACCAGAGTCCATTCCTCCGCCTACTCCAGCGAGGCCCTCAGGATGCAGGATGTTCAAGACCTCTTGCTCCCATGCTGTGAATTCGGGTGGAGTGGGTGGGGGTCCGCCGCCAGTCTTCTGCACAGCGATGTTGTGTCTTGACACCATCGTCCGCACCTTCCCCCGTAGGTCGTTCCAGCGCTTTAGGATGTCTTCCCGATTTCTGGGATGCTGTCCCACAGCGTTGACCCTGTCGACGATCCTTTGCCATAGCTCCGCCTTCCTGGCTATTGTGGTGTGCTGCACCTGTGTGCCGAAGAGCTGGGGCTCTACCCTAATTATTTCCTCCACCATGACCCTGAGTTCTTGGTCCGAGAACCTGGTGTGTCTTTGGGGTGCCATGGCATGGTGTGGATGAGGTGTGGGGTGGTGTTTGTGGTGATGAGTGTGGTGGTGTGTGGTGTTTTGTGCGTAGATGTAGTGTGGGGGATGATGTTGGGTTCCTGTGTGTGTTGTGGTTTGCGTTCCCTGTGCTCTCTCTTTGTGTATTGCGCCTTGTCTCTGAATTTCGATTTGTGGGGGTTTGTGGGTGATGTGGGTGTGTGTTTTATATCGTATTGATTGTGTGGGAGTGGTGTTTGTATGTGTATCAGGTGTGTGTATTTTGAATTGTCCAATGTGGCAGTGTTTTGTAGATGTGTGTGTATCTTGAGTGCAGCGGTGTGTACCGCCAATGGGATACCGCGGTTGAAAGACCGCCGCGTGGATTCGTGGGTTGTAATGGCATGGGCGTATTTCTGTTGGCTTGACGGTGGAGGTTTGGTCATCTCCAGTTTATCGCTGACCGCTGATGTGGCGGCCTTCAGTGGAGGTCGGGTTTTTGGCAGTTTGGCAGTTGTGGGTCAGAATGACCCTGGCGGGTTACCGCGGCGGTGTTATGGCGGTCTTCTGACCGGCGGTAACTGCCTTTTACCGCCAGGGTCAGAATGACCCCCTTTATCTGTTATCATGGAATATAACACATTGCAGTACCTTAGGTAGACTATTGTCCATCTGCAGCAATGATAATATTTTCCAGGGCAAAAATAGATGAATATTTTCTCAGTGATCTAAAATTGCCTTTGAGGATATTGATGACATATAAAAGATCAGAAATTCATAAAATGTTTAGATTTCTGACTTTCTGCAGTGGGACTGAAGTTGATCCGAATCATTTTTCTGATTTCAGCAGGAGTTCATATCCTGTATGATTTATCATGGCATTGCTTCTCCTTTGCAGGTCTACTGAGGCTTAGGGAGCAAAGGCATCTTCTCCTCATAAAGAAGGTGCTAGAAATGGGGTCTCTGGTTGGCATTCAGTTTTCACTCTGTCCAAGCAGGAACCCTAACTCTAGTCAGGGAAATGGAGATACACACTTAGATAATCTCTACTCACCCACTTGGTAGCTTGGCACAAGCAGTTAGGCTTATCTCAAAGGCAATGTGTAAAGTATTTGTACCAACACACACAGTTATACAGTGAAAGCACTACAAAATGGACACCAAACCAGTTTAGAAAAATAGGCAATATTTATCTAAAGCAAACAAGACCAACATAACAAAAATTCTACATACACAAGTCAAGATATGAATTTTCAAAATAATTGATTCTTACTCCATAGAAAACAATGGAAACGTTGTTGTTACACAAAGTATCTGGAGTGCTAAAAAATAAAGCTGCCCGGGCGAGCATTTATCGAAAAAGTCAGCGATGCCTCTCAAGTGAGGCCGTGTGTCATTTTCCGGATGGGGCACCTTGGGTCTGTGCATGTTTACATTGATTTTTGATGCCCAGAGATAATGCATGAGAAATCCGGCAGCAGGGTGATGAAAAACTGCGCTGTGTGGGGTTTGCGCCATTTTCAGCAAGCGGGTGTTGCATTGTTTCTCCAGTCGAGATGCAGGTGATGCGTTGATTTTCCAGCTGCGATGTAGGCGGTGCATCAATTTCAGCTGCAAGGTGGGTGGTGCTTCATTTTTGCAGCCGCCTTGCAGGTAGTGCATCAAAACATTCCGCGCACAGCTTCCTGTTTGTGAAGTTCCAGCTTTACCTTTCAAGGGCCCAGGGACTGGATAGGGCACCACTCTGCACGGCAGGAGTCTCAGCAGAAAGTCCAATTGCTGGCAAAGGAAGTCTTTGATGACCCTGAGACTTCAAAACAGGAGGCAAGCTCAGTCCAAACCGTTGGAGATTCTTCACGAGCAGGATTATACAGCAGAGTCCAGTCTATGTCCTTTTTCTGGTAGAAGCAGCAACTGCAAGCCAACCCAGCAATGCACATTCACAGACAGGCAAAGGGGCAGTACTACTCCTCCAGCTTTTCCACCTTGGCAGACATTCCTCTTGGTTCCAGAAGTAATCTGAAAATCTGGGGTTTTGGGTCCACTACTTATACCCCTTTGTGCCTTTGAAGTTGGCAAACTTCAAAGGAAAGTCTCTGTTTTTCGTAAGATCCTGCCTTGCCCAGGCCTTGCTCCAGACTCACGCAAGAGGGCTGAAGACTGCATTGTGTGAGGGCAGGCACAGTCTATTCAGTTGTAAGTGACCACTTGTCGCTCCACTCTAGCCCAGATGGCCCATCAGGATATGCAGGCTGCCCTCCAGCTCCCTTTCTGTCACTGTCTAGAGGGGATTCACAAACAGCCTAATTGTTAGCCTGACCATGACAGGGAATACATAAGCAGTCAGTCACAAAATGGTTTAAGTAAGAAAATGCCTATTTTCTAAAAGTGGCATTTTCAAACTGACAATGTAAAAACCAACCTTATCAAAAAATTTATTTTTTAAGCTGAGCGACACCAAACTCCACATTTCTATCTGCTCCCAAAGGGAAACTGCAATTAAGAGATATTTGAAGGCAGCCTCCATGTTAACCTATGAGAGAGAGAGGCCTTGCAATATCGAAAAACAAATTTGGCAGTATTTCACTGTTAGGATATGTAAAACACATCAGTATATGTTCCTCCTCTATCATACAGTGCACCCTGACAATAGGACTACCTAGGGCCCATCTTAGGGGTGCCTTACATGGATAAAAATGGGAGGCTTGGGCCTGGCAAGTGAGTATACTTGCGAGGTCGAATTGTCAGGTTGAAACTGCACACACAGACACTGCAGTGGAAGGTCTGAACCATGTTTACAGGGCTACTCATGTGGGTGGCACAACCAGTGCTGCAGGCCCACTAGTAGCATTTGATCTACAGGCCCTGGGCACCTCTAGTGCACTTTACTAGGGACTTACTAGTAAATCAAATGAGCCAATCATGGAAAAGCCAATTACACATACATTTTAAACAGGGATCACTTGAACTTTTATCACTGGTCAGCAGTCGTAAAATGCCCAGAGTACCAAAAACAGCAAACAGTCCAAAACATGGGAAGCAGAGGCAAAAAGACAGGGGGGACCACACCAAGGATGCTAGTTGTAACAGATGATTAGGTGATTTATCAGTCTAATTCATCTTTCTTAGCTACCTGATTCCATTGCCTATCATCTGTGTGAAATTTGCATGTTTTTGTAGGTTCACCTATAAGAGTTTGATTACAGAAACTAATGGGCTCATTCAGATATTGAATTGGAGGGACAGAAAGGATGAATTGCATGAAACTCTACGTAGAACGTAATAATAGATAGACTCAAAAGACCGGATTCAAACTTTCCAGGTACTGCTGGTAAAGAATGATTTGATTTATTTAATTGTGGGTTCTGTTCTTCCAAAGCAGCCATTTATCCTTTTGAAAGGATGAACATGGTCTGCAGTATCAAATGCTTCAAAAAGGATGCCCCCCCATAACCCAGGACTGTCAGCAGATCCCCATCGATCTTTACAATTGCAGCTCGGGTATTTTTGATTGCCTAAAACCTAAATGTGATTATTTATTTCCAGAACATTTTTAGTTTATTCTCTCAGTAGAATTATGCATCGGAAAAGGGAGCTTGTAATTGTTCAATATATATGGGCCAATGGTTGGCTGTTTTAAGATTAGGGAACATTTAGCTTATTTCATATTAATAGGGACAAGTCCCTTTCACTATTTGAGTGTTGAGGACATTTGATACATTAAGGAGCTTAAGTTGGGATATGTCTTTGGGTCAGAACACTGGGCAAACCTCTAGCAAAATATCTGCAGGAGTATATGTTTGGTATTTAATTGATTCAAAGAATGAACTGTAGTTGTGTAGGCTCTATTGAAAATACAGGGAGCGTATTTGTAGATAGATAGATAGATAGATAGATAGATAGATAGATAGATAGATAGATAGATAGATAGATAGATAGATAGATAGATTTACATTTGAATTTGAAAATGTGCAATTTATCAAAAGGATTTGGAAAGCCCCCTCTATTGGGTTGGAAAATCATTGATTAGTTTGTCTTAGTATGACCTCTTAGTCCTTCTCATACTTTTATGGAAGTGTATTCCGAGAATTTTCCCTTAGTTCCTCTCAGAATCAAAGCTATTTAATTACATTGGCATTCAGGTTTTCAACATGTTTTCACTCAGGGAAGTCCTAGATGACAAACTGTATTACTAACCCTGTTTTCTTGTTTCTGCTTTTTCAGTTTTTACAGTTTACTGGGTGTGATTATGTCAATTTTGTTTTGCAGATTTCAAAGAAATCAAGCAATTAGGGCCCAAGGGTGCTTTATTGTAGTGATTTGTTTTTTGCTGTGGGGTAGGTGCTAAGAAATAGGCACACTCCCATTGAAGTGTGCTGCATGCTCACAAGCTCAAAGCAATTAAGGAAGATCTGTTCAGGTTGGGGCCAGTTTCAATACTGTAAATAAGCAGCAAATCTAGTGCTGTTCTTGGGGACTAAAACCATTGTGTTAAATGTTAGAGCTGGTATGTATTCTACAACCTCTGAGGCAGATTTATTTCTTAGAACATCCATCCATGAGGTAAAAGCTTCCAATGAAATGATTTTGATCTACGTACTATGGGTGCATTGCTAATTTCAGAACTTGTCAATTACGGTTTTTGTTTTTGACTGGAGTGAGGTTTAATTCTGCTGTGACAAAGGAGGTGGAAGGGTTGACTTAGCAATGAATATACACTTTATTGTAGGATTTGTGCTTTGGGATTGGGGTTTGTTAACTTGGTAAATCATCATTGAAAACTGTTCCTAGTGCAATTATCACTTTTTGCAACTAAATTTGTGACTATGGCAGAACATGTAATCAAGGATGGTAACTGAGGTATCTCAAAACCACGTCGTTAACATTAAGAGTTGAAGCCCAATTTTGCTGTCTTTTCAAGAATACTGAAAATGTGTTTTCTATTTGACAAAATGGTAATCACATGCATCTTTATGAAAGATTGTGGTTTGCTTGTGATATGGCTGTCAGTTCTGTTTTGATTAGAAGTTTATTCAAAATGTCTTCTGGATATGTTTGTTTTGATTTTCATACATGCTATTTACCATCAGTAGGTGAGGTAGCAGCCTCAGCAATTCTCTGTGTCTCTAACATTCTTATTTTCCTACTTCCTTTCTGTTGGATATAATGGTCTTTGGAGGAGATCAGGAACTGATTAATTTTTAAAATTAGATCAAAGTTCTATTGCTTGTAAATAATTAATAGCAGACAATGCGTTGGGCAAACTACAAAACAATACTTTTGAGAACTCTTTGATTGCTGGATGTTCTTGTGGAGTGTCCAGTTTAGATAGCTGGTAATCGTCCAGTCGCCCTTCTATGTATACAGATGCTACTGTTGATAGGGGTACATCAGTATACATGTATTCTGTGAGGCAAATTAGGTTCTTTTTTGTCATTGCCTGTCCCCGTGTGAATGTAAAACCACCCTTTTTGCTACTCATTTGCAATAGGTCTCCTGTTTGTGATATATGCTTTAGCGGCCTGTAATATCAATATACTCAACTGACATCATAGGTTGAATGGGTGTTTCTATACTTGTAGAAGGCCTCCTTTGTCTCGACATTTTGGTGGGGGCCTCCCTCTTTTCAGTTAATGGGTTTTTGGAGTCTGGCATGTGACTCAAGATTCTGTTATTGCTTGTCTGTCCCATGATTATTCAGTTATCTTTTAACTTTTTTGTAAATTGAGATTTGACTATCTCTAGTGGGGCATTTGTATCTAATCATAGATGAGTCGGTCTGTGAGGGTGAAACTACTATTGAAACCATGGTATGAATTGGTTGAGGATGTCACTGGGTTACATTTGAGTGACTGAGCTTTGAAACTCCCCTTTGCTTGCTTTTACAGTGCAATATTTTATATATATGTATGTATATATATGTATATATATGAATATATTATATGACATACCCCTTTTGTTTGCTGTTTTAGGGGAGACTATTGGGAACTCCAATCTCTAATAGTAGTCTATGAAGTTCCGGCACCCCAGTAAGCACAAGAGTTTGGACCTTTGAGGTGTGTAGAAATTAATCAGGAACTGCATACCAACAGTTTATCAATTCAAAGGTACCTGTATTATATAGGAGTCAATAATGATATTTTGATATGTTTTCAAATCTTCATTAAAAGTCCTTTTAGTAAATAAATTGTTATTTGGCAAATCATTAGGTTTTCAACATAAATATTAGTATAAACACAGGACAAAGCATGAAGCAAGTTCCATAAGTTTAGCCCTATTGTATTCCAAGGAGAGTGGAGAAAAGTAGCGATAGAACTCATAAAGAGCTCTAAATTTGAGAAGTGAAACCATAAAATCTGTAGCAGAACCATAAAGAGAAGTTTAATAAACTAAGGAGATTCTTTGAGCATTATAATTTCAAGTGATAATCAGAAATATTCCCCAGAATAAGTCTCGGATGCATTGGCAGAGTCTGTGTGAGAATGTACCTGTGTCAAAGGGCTCTCAAACAAATCTAGGACAAAGAGTAGCTCTCAAAGCACCAGCAGCAGCCTCTCTATACTGGGATCATGCATTTATACAATGCAACGATTTGTGGTGACTAGTGAAGATAACTCTTCATCTGGACAAGAAGGAAAATGATGTCTCCATGGGAATACGACAGCTTCCATCGATTTAGCAAGCATTACAAAGAACAAAAGATACACCGTTTCTATCATTTGAAACAGAAAACATCCCCCATTCATTCTATGTTGTAGTAAGGCATTTGTGCCATGAAAAGATATATACTTATGACCATGACACAGGTCAGAGCAAAACAACAAAGAACAAAAATAGGAAAGGAAGAGAGAAAAAATTATTTGTCAATGTTTTATGCTAAATTCACATCTGTATGAAAACTCAATGTGCAGAGCCTTGCTTGGGCAGCATTTGGTTGAGGCCTTAACGACATATAGAGGTTGATTATGTTAGTTGCACGTAGGGAATTACATTAATAATTATCAACCTAAAGCTTGGCCAAGCGCCATGAAAGTTTAAAGACTGCAGGGTTTGAAACCAATCTCGATGTCTGCACAATGTTACAAACTTTCGTGCCAACCTGCTGAGGCATTTTATAATACTGCTCTTTTTTAGGTGAGCAGAAAGCACACATGTAATTAGCTTCTGCAAATAAATCTTTATGTTTAACAGAGTTATATAAAGATAAGTAAAATGTTTTTGCAAAATGTTTTTTCAAAATTACTTAGGATACCATTTCAACTTTGACACTAATAGCACACAAAAAAGTACCCAAATGAAATAGCAACTCTGGGTGAATGAGGAGTGCTGTGCCTAATTCCTGGATTTATGGAAACACCATCACCCATGGTTCATGCCAGAGACAGGGAACGTGGGTTGTACATTGATGATGGATGACTCACATAAAAGGCAGATTAAAAAGGATGTGTTCATATCACAAGACTATGGACAGCAGGTATATTGAGGAAGAATGTGGTCTGTTTAGTGCCCCGAAGTATGTGTGTTTTTTAGGACACTGGGCCATGTAGAAATCAGTGTATGCACCAATTCACTAGGTAAACTACGAAGAGGGCATTTTCATAGGAGAAGCCCTATGTTTTGTGTATGACGCGGACCACATATACAAAGCCTGTGCCCTCGTTCTTGGACAGTGGTATGGCGCATAGGCAGAAACTTACTCTTACACAGAGGCAATTATTTCAATACCATGGAAATACCATTAATAAATCTACATCAACTATACTCCAAGTAAATGTTATCAAATTCTCAAGAATGGTTGTCTCAAGATGTGTCATTTTTGATAGGGAAAATAGTCAGCTTTGCCAAAGAATAATTAAGACAGTCTCTGCTCCAGCAGAGAATATTCTTTGAAAACAAGAGCTGGAGGTAGATGTATCAAGTTCTATCAATAACTATTTCTACATGATGAAAAGATTAGAGCTCAATGGTAGTGTTTTGGCCAAATCACAAACTCCACTTTGTACAAGGAGTTTTCCCAGCATCATAAAGAAAGCTTTGCTTGGATCTGAGCAAAGCTGACTGTTAAATGTGTAATATGCTTACATCTATATTGTACACAAATTACTTACACCTAAGTGGTAGTAGGTCGAAGTAGTACTGTTGGACTTTTTTGCTTATGCAGGGTCATTCCCAATCTTTTTGCCTCCTGCCTCCTATTTTTTTCTGACCTGTTGCTGTTGGCTTTTGAACTCTGAGCACTTTACCACTGCTAACCAGTGCTAAAGTGCATATGCTCTCTGTAAATTGTATGTAATTGGTTTATCCATGATTGGCATATTTGATTTACTAGTAAGTCCCTAGTAAAGTGCATTAGAGGTGCCAGGGCCTGTAAATCAAATGCTACTAGTGGGTCACTGGTTGTGCTACCCACATAAGTAGCTCTGTAATCATGTCTCAGATGTCTCAGACCTGCCATTGCAGTGTCTGTGTGTGCACTTTAACTGTAAATTCGACTTGGCAAGTGTACCCACTTGCCAGGCCTCAACCTTCCCTTTTCTTAAATGTCAGACACCCCTAAGGTAGGCCCTACGTAGCCCCAAGGGTAGGGTGCAGTGTATGGTTAAGGTAGGACATATAGGTGGTCATTCTGACCCTGGCGGTCTTTGACCGCCAGGGCGGAGGACCGCGGGTGGACCGCCGACAGGCCGGCGGTGCTCCAATGGGGATTCCGACCGCGGCGGTAAAGCCGCGGTCGGACCGGCACCACTGGCGGGGTCCCGCCAGTGTACCGCCGCCCCATTGAATCCTCCGCGGCGGCGCAGCTTGCTGCACCGCCGCGGGGATTCCGACCCCCCCTACCGCCATCCAGATCCCGGCGGTCGGACCGCCGGGATCCGGATGGCGGTAGGGGGGGTCGCGGGGCCCCTGGGGGCCCCTGCAGTGCCCATGCCACTGGCATGGGCATTGCAGGGGCCCCCGTAAGAGGGCCCCTACATGTATTTCACTGTCTGCTGCGCAGACAGTGAAATACGCGACGGGTGCAACTGCACCCGTCGCACAGCTTCCACTCCGCCGGCTCGATTCCGAGCCGGCTTCATCGTGGAAGCCTCTTTCCCGCTGGGCTGGCGGGCGGTCTGAAGGCGACCGCCCGCCAGCCCAGCGGGAAAGTCAGAATTACCGCCGCGGTCTTTCGACCGCGGAACGGTAATCTGACGGCGGGACTTTGGCGGGCGGCCTCCGCCGCCCGCCAAGGTCAGAATGAGGGCCATAGTAATGTGTTTTATATGCCCTGACAGTAAAATATTGCTAAATTCGTTTTTCATTGTTGCAAGGCCTGTCCCTCTCATAGGTTAACATGGGGGCTACCTTTAAATCTGATTAAAGTGTAGATTCCCTTTGGGAGCGGATGGACACATGGAGTTTGGGGTCTCTGAGCTCATAATTTAAAAACACATCTTTTAGTAAAGTTGATTTTGAGATTGTGTGTTTGAAAATGGCACTTTTAGAAAGTGAGCATTTTCATGCTTATACCATTTCTGTGACTCTGCCTGTTTGTGGACTCCCTGTCTGGGTCAGTTTGACAGTTGGGCTGGTTGCACTTCACACTAGACAGTGACACAAAGGGAGCTGGGGTGCAGTTTGCATTTCCTGATGAGCCACCTGTGCTAGGAGGGTGGGGAGGAGTGGTCACTCACACCTGAAAGGGCTGTGCCTGTCCTCACACAATGCAGTCTCCGACAGTCAGGTGAGTGTCTGGGGCCTGGCCTGGGCAAGGCAGGATTTCACATTCAAAAGAGACTTTACTTTGAAGTAGGCCTACTTCAAAGGAGAAATTGGGTATAAGAAGGGCACCCAAAACCACAGACTTTAGATCACTTCTGGACATCAAGAGGAACCTCTGCCTGGAGAAGAGCTGAAGAGCTGAGGAGAAGTGCTACCCTGCATGTGACTGTGCTTTGTGGAGCTATCCTGCAGTTGCTGATTCTGCCAGAGTAAGAGGGCAAAGACTGGACTTTGTGTGCCTTCCATCTTGTGAAGAAATCTCCAAGGGCTTGATTTAGAGCTTGCCTCCTGTTGTTTGAAGTTTCAGGGACAGCAAAGACTTCTCTCTGCCAGCACCTGGAGTCTTTGGAGAGACTCCTGCTCTGACAAGTGTTGCCCATACAGTCCCTGGGCCCTTGAAAGGAAAGTTGGCGGAAATACAAGGAAATCGACTTCAGACGACTTCAGACTGATGCCGCTGCTGAATCCGGTGACGCCGCCTGCAAACGACTCTGTGATCTTCGCTGGAATGCGACGACCTTCGCAGGCCCGATGCCACTGCAGCCCCACTGAAGTGCGTGACTCAGTGGAAGTTGCCGCACCACGTCGTGACCAACGCCACTTGAAGTGCGCGGATTCAACGTTTGGCACAGACGCAGCGATCCCCGACTTCGCGCATCGACTTGTTTTCACTCTTCACCAAAGGTACTGTACTTGGGGGTCTACGTGACTCCGTGTCTGGCGCCGCTGGTGTTGGCTTGTTAGGAACAACTCCGTCACAACGCCATGTTAACACCTCATCAAAGCATTTTGTGTTTCTGAGCTCTATTTTTGAGTTTAATCTTTAAAAATTCATAACTTGACTTGTGTATGTTGGAGCTTTGTCGTTTTGGTCTTGTTTTTTTTTAGATAAATATTTCCTATTTGTCTAAACTGGTGTTGTGTCATTTTGTAGTATTTTCATTAAATTACTGTGTGTGTTGGTACAAATACTTTACACCTGGCACTCTGAAGTTAAGCCTACTGCTCTGCCAAGCTACCAAGGGGGTAAGCAGGGGTTAGGTGAGGGTGAATCTTTTTAACCCTGACTAGAGTGAGGGGCTTGCTTGAACAGGGGGTAACCTGATGGTCAACCAAAGACCCCATTTCTAACAAGTACCAATATCAATTTGCATAATAGTATACGATAACCAGGCTGCTATAGGGCTACCTGTGCATTTCTAAACACTCTAAGATACATTCTGCATTCCCTGTCCCTCATTTCTTTATAACAGTAGACGTATGACGCACCCTGTCACCTATGGCAAAGAAACGACATAGCAACTCAACTGCAAAAACTTATTAAAGTTGATTTCTGACTTCACAATGCCTGCTCCAAAAGCCAATAGTCAGGGCAAAGGCAAGCCAGGACACAGAGCATAATTAAAGCAGCTTATTAAACAACAAAAATTAAATGGGGCTTTTCTTTCTTCTACTCTGTTTTTGTAGTTTTTCTAGCTGTACAATGATAAGCAGAAATTAGTTATCTATGTTAGCATGCTTCTATTCTACACTCCTTACATAATTAGAGAAAAATTTGAATCTTTCCGTATATTCCTACCCATTCCAGGTTACTGCACCCTTTTAAAAAAAATGAACTTGTAATAATCGAATTCTAATGTCTTTTTGCAACAAATATCTAACAGTTATTTTTGATGTGTTTAGTTTTGCATTAGTGATTCTATTTTTATTCTTTATGTTCTTTCAGATGAATGTGCTGCACACCAAAAGTGTACGTGGTTTTTGGAATGGTGAGGGAGTAACAATATATTATAAGGAATACAAATTGCCCCTGCTGTGCATTATAAGGATGTTGCAAGCCATCTTGGAATTCCATAAAATTATGAAGGAATTCCCCAGTGACTTGCAAATTGTTTATAATGTATTGCAGGAAGGTCTGGAAGCAGCTGCCCCAAAGGGATGTTCTACTTTGACATAGCCATTCCAACCAATCATTGAGCACGAACGATGGCAACTTTACCTCAAATAACTTCAGCCATGCCAGATACTCACCATATGGCCCACAGAGAATAATCATAATCCAATGTCATATAAAGGAGATAATCTAGATTCAAGAAGTGCACACAGAAAAACATGAAGATATCTACGAGCTTCAAATTTCTACAACACATAGAGAAATATGTTTTCAACAACTGAATTGGTTAAATTTGAATGTAGAAGCATAAATCACTGTTTGCAAGCTAATGCTTGCTGAATCGAGCGCAAATCCTGCATCTCTCTATTTGTGAGTATCTTATATAATATTTAAAAGTAATTATTATTGATAAACATAGAAAACAATGAACGTATATATAGTTTAGCTGATTAGATCTAAATCTTTCTGAGGATAATTCAGTTTTTTGGTTTTTAATTTTACAACATTTTGAAATGTGGTTCTTGTTGCATATTATTTACAACACAAGATTATTAATTTTTTGACAAATCACTTTGGCATATTCATTTCTGCTCTCTTCACAGTTGTGTCACAATTAATTAACTCAAGTTTACTGACTGACTGTTTTTGTGATGGGCAGGCAACATCATAAAAAAAAAGATAACATATAAATGCATCATTATTTTTTCACAAAAAGAGACACATTGTACATTTTCAAAAGTGTAATATGCATATATGAATAAAGTTCAACTACATTATCATTTCATTTCTACATGCAAAATGGCAGCAAACAAGAATAAGTGATGGTAGAGCAATTAAACTAATGTTTGCACACACAAAGAAACATATTACATTTACAATGTCCCTGCTGAAACCTTGCAAAGTTGTTGTAAATTATTTTTTACTAGAAAAACACAAAAATTATGTTGTGTTGTTTCCGAAGTATAGGATTAAATCCATGGCCAACAGAAGATCAGTGATCAGTAAAATATATGATTAGTTGAATCATAGCCACATCATAGCCACATCAAAATGTGGTACAACTTCTGCACATGCTCCAGCCCTGCATTTTTAAAAGAAAATGTTAGTCACAGTCCACTAAATCATGCAAGATATAAAACAACATCTGGGCTTTGCTTGCTGTAAGTCTTGCCCTGCCAAGTGGTGCCAATCCAGTCCTGGGCCCTTGGAGGTTGGGCTGAAGTGCTGCAACTACCAGAATCTGTACATCTACGCTATTGCTCCTATCGGAACTGGCACATATCCCTCCACACAGCTGCCATAAGGATCATGAACACAGCATCTCAGTCTGCATGACACATCATCTCCAGCTTTCTATGCATCTCTGACTTTGCGCGGCTCAGAGCTGACGAGTTCCTTAGAACCAAGGGATCGACAACAACGATCACCTCCTCTGCTCCCCATATCTCGACTTCTACGTCAATGAATCCAAGAACCAGCATACTTTTCCAGCGGGCCCGGCTGGTCTCTGTATCCGACCTGCACTCCATTGTTGTCTAAACTTCTGAATTTACCTGTGTCTAGCATGATGAGATAGCCCTGGTTGGCACTTTAAGCTTTTGAGCACTACAATTTTAAATCTTAAAAAATGCATTACTCTGGGTATACTTATTGGAGTCTTGTCATTTGTGTCTTGTTTTGTTCATTAAATTAAGTTATATTTTTTTAACTAGGTTTGGCATTTTTTGTGTGTTTTCGATGTTTAACTGTTTGAAGTGTTGCACAAATACGTAACATATTGCCAAGCTACCAGGGAATGAGCACAAGTTAATTTAGGATGTGCTGGTTACTTACCCTGACTAGGAGTGTGGTTCCAGCTTGTACAGGGTGCATACATCTGCCAACCAGAAAACCAATTTCTAACAAATGGATAGCACAGCTAGATGAATACATTAACATTCTCATGGCAGTTCCTTATGAGCAAATTCTCTTCTTGTGAATTTAGAACATGAGGCCAATTCACATAAAGAATGCTAAATGGTTTGGCAGAGTTCCAAATGCTAGCCATAAAACAATTATACAAGTACACCTAGAAAGGAACACCAGATGAAATTTTCCAGACCTTCCACATACAGGAAAGAGAACAGATGAAAAAGAGAATTTTCATCAAACCGCTGTCTGACTGTGCCATCACACATACTGCAGAAAAGTACAATGTCACAAGCCCCCTCTACATTGAAAAAATCTCTAACATTTGAGAGTACATCCACAACACTTATGAGTTTGGCTGTCTGACGGTAGGACTGCTGCGGTTTTGTCCTCCAAAAGGCTGCCATGTTGGCGGTCGACTGCCGCATTAAGAGATACACAACTCAGATTGCCAAAAAACAGCCAATTTCCAAAAATACCAGGACACAAGCGGGCAGCAAAAAGGTGGTCAGACCAACAGCACCACCAGCCCGACAAAAATCAACCAATCAAATTGCGATTTACAAATCATGAGAGCGGTTCTTCCATGGCAGAAAACCATCGGTGGTGTGATCCGCATCAGTCTGAACTCACATCAAGCAGAACACCACACCACATTGGACAGTTCGAATACACTACACCTGACACACATTCACAGGCCCGACACACTGCACTATAAAACACACCCCTACAAAATCCACAATCCTTTGCAACCAGAGAGTAGGATAAACCAAATGAACTAGTAAAATAAACAATAACTACTCCTACACATAACACTCAGCACATATCCCACATTTGCACAACAGACACAACACACAATTTACAAAACCACACAATACACAATAAGCATCACCCACTCACATCACAGCACCCACATCTCATCACAAACATCATTCATCTTTCTATTCACTACCTCACTGTCTTTAGCACCACTACCATGTCCCCACAAAAACAGCTGTGTTCACTGATGATGAGTTGAGAGTCATGGTGGACGAAATTGTCAGGGTAGAGCCATATCTATTCGGAGCACAGGTCTAGCAAATATCAATAGCCAGGAAAACAAATCAAATCAAATCAAATCATTAACATTTATAAAGCGCGCTACTCACCCGTGCGGGTCTCAAGGCGCTAGGGGAAAGGGGGGGGTTACTGCTGCTCGAAAAGCCAGGTTTTTAGGAGTCTCCGGAATGCGGAGTGGTCCTGGGTGGTCCTGAGGCTGGTGGGGAGGGAGTTCCAGGTCTTGGCTGCCAGGAAGGAGAAAGACCTCCCACCCGCCGTGGAGTGGCGGATGCGAGGGACGGCAGCGAGCGCGAGGCCAGAGAAATGGAGGAGGCGGGTGGGGACGTAGAAGCTGAGGCATCGGTTGAGGTATTCCGGTCCCTTGTTGTGGAGGGCTTTGTGTGCGTGGGTGAGAAGTCGAAAGGTGATCCTTTTGCTGACTGGGAGCCAATGCAGGTGTCTCAGGTGTGCAGAGATGTGGCTGTTGCGGGGTACGTCGAGGATGAGGCGGGCCGAGGCGTTTTGAATGCGTTGCAGGCGATTTTGGAGTTTGGTGGTGGTCCCAGCGTAGAGGGTGTTGCCGTAGTCCAGGCGGCTCGTGACGAGGGTCACGGTTTTTCTAGTGTCGGCGGGGATCCAGCCGAAGATCTTGCGGAGCATGCGGAGGGTGAGGAAGCAGGCGGAGGACACGGCGTTGACTTGCTTGGTCATGGTGAGAAGGGGGTCCAAGATGAAGCCGAGGTTGCGGGCGTGGTCTGTGGGAGTCGGTGCGGTGCCGAGGGTCGTGGGCCACCAGGAGTCGTCCCAGGCGGACGGGGTGTTGCCGAGGATGAGGACTTCCGTTTTGTCAGAGTTCAGCTTTAGGCGGCTGAGCCTCATCCAATCTGCGACGTCCTTCATACCCTCTTGTAGGTTGGTCTTGGCGCTGGCGGGGTCCTTGGTGAGGGAGAGTATAATTTCGGTGTCGTCGGCGTAGGAGGTGATGATGATGTCGTGCTTGCGTACGATGTTGGCGAGGGGGCTCATGTAGACATTGAAGAGTGTCGGGCTGAGCGATGAGCCTTGAGGTACGCCGCAGATGATCTCGGTGGGGTCTGAGCGAAACGGTGGGAGGTAAACTCTTTGGGAACGGTTTGAAAGGAAGCAGGCGATCCAGTCCAGGGCCTGGCCTTGGATCCCGGTGGAGCGGAGGCGGGTGATTAGGGTGCGGTGACAGACGGTGTCGAAGGCCGCCGAGAGGTCGAGGAGGATGAGGGCGACTGTTTCACCGTAGTCCATCAGGGTTCTGATGTCGTCTGTGACTGAGATGAGGGCGGTTTCCGTGCTGTGGTTGGTTCGGAATCCGGTTTGTGAAGGATCGAGCAGGTTGTTGTTTTCCAGGAAGGTGGTCAGCTGTTTGTTGATGGTCTTCTCTATTACCTTGGCTGGAAAGGCAGGAGAGAGATGGGGCTGAAGTTTTTCAGGTCGCTCGGGTCAGCCGTAGGTTTCTCTAGGAGGGCGTTGACTTCGGCATGTTTCCAGCATTCGGGGAAGGTAGCAGAAGAAAAAGAAGAGTTGATGACGGCCTGGAGGTGCGGGGCGATGATGTCGTCGGCTTTATTAAAGATGAAGTGAGGGCAGGGGTCCGAAGGGGCGCCGGAGTGGATAGAGTTCATGATGGATTTGGTTTCTTCAGTGTTGATGTGGGTCCAGTTGTTGAGGGTGAAGGCCGGGGGTGCGGGTTCGGTGATGTTAGGTTGGGTCTGGTGTCCGAAGCTGTCGTGGAGGTCGCTGATCTTGCGGTGGAAGAAGGTGGCGAGGGATTCGCACAAATCCTGTGAGGGCGTGACGGCGTTTGCGTTGGTGTTGGGGTTGGAGAACTCCTTGACGATGCTGAAAAGTTCTCTGCTGTTGTGGCTGTTTTTGTCCAGTCTGTCGGTGAAAAAGTTCCTTTTGGCAGCGTGGATCAGGTGGTGGTGTTTGCGGGTAGCGTTCTTGAGGGCGGTCATGTTGTCAGTGGTGTGGTCCTTGCGCCAGGCCTTCTCGAGGGTGCGACAAGTTTTCTTTGATTCTTTGAGGGTGTCAGAGAACCAGAGAGGTTTTTTGGTGTTGGTCTGTCGATGCGTGCGTTTGAGGGGAGCAAGGTTGTCTGCGCAGTTGGAGATCCAGTTTGTGAGGCTGAGGGCTGCGTCGTTGGGGTCGGTGGTGAGGGTGGGTTGGTTGGCGGCGAGTGCGGAGAGGAGTTGCTCTTCGGGGATCTTGTTCCACTGTCGACGAGGGATGGGTTGAGTGCGGAGATGGCGGGTCTCGCGTCGGAATGTGAAGTGGACACAGCTGTGGTTGGTCCAGTGTAGAGCGGAGGTGTGGCTGAAGAAGATGTGTTTGCTGGCGGAGAAGATAGGGTCGAGCGTGTGTCCGGCGATGTGGGTGGCGGTGCTCACCAGTTGCTTGAGGCCGAGGTTGGCGAGGTTGTCGAGCAGGGCGGTGGTGTTGGGGACGTTGTTCTGTTCCAGATGGAAGTTGAGGTCGCTTAGGAGGATGTAGTCCGGCGAGGCGAGGGCGTGCGGGGAGATGAAGTCGGCGATGGCGTCGCTGAAAGGGGCGCGCGGTCCGGGGGGACGGTAGACGAGGGATCCTCTGAGGGTGGTCCTGGGGTCGGTGCGAATTTGAAAATGCAGATGTTCAGCGGCAAGAGGGGTGTCTTCGGTGGAGGTGGTGACGCTGATGGAGTCTTTGAAGATGATGGCGATGCCTCCTCCTACTTGGTTGGTGCGGTCTTTTCTGGAGATCTTGTAGCCTTCGGGGATGGCAGTGGCGATGTCTGGAGCTGATGAGGCGTTCATCCAGGTTTCCGTGATGAAGGCGACATCCGGAGCTGTGGAGTCCAGGAGGTCCCAGAGTTCAACGGCGTGCTTGTGGACAGAGCGAGCGTTGACCAGGATGCACTTGAGGTGGTTGATGGCGCGTGGGCTGGTGGTCGTGGTAGTTGCGTGGTGGAAGATGCGTTTGCAGGAGTTGCAGGCGAAGGGTCCATGGGTGCGTTTGGGGTGGGCTTGGAAGCAGGTGTTGGAGCGCCCGGGGTTGAGGGTGTGGAGGGTGGTGGGGTCGTAGCGGGTCAGCGGGGTAGGGGAGGGCTGGGGACCAGGGGTCGTGGTGCTGGGCGAAGGCCAGGCGCCGACGGGCGCAGACGGGCGCAGACGGGCTTGCCTCTGGCGTGCCAGCAGCGCTGTCGCCGCGGCCGCCATAATAGGGAGGAGGGGTCAGCTGGGGGCGAATGGGAGCTGAGGGGCGGGGGCGTGCAGGAGGTCGCGGCGGGAAAGCGTGAGGGAGGGGGGGACAGGTAGAGTGAGAAGAGCTGGGGGAGGGGGGTTTAAGGGTGGATGGGGGTGAGTGTTAGAGTTTTAGGAGAATAGGGACATAGATAGGAGTAGGGTTGAAAAGATAGGGGAGGGGGGTGGTAGAGGTGGGTGAGGGTGAGAGGTAGAGTGAGAGGATGGGGAGATAGGTAACAGAGGGGGTGTCGGGACGGGGGGAGAGATAGGGAAATAGATAGATGGAGAGATAGGTGGAGAGATAGAAAAATAGGTAGATAGGAGGAGGGGGTGAGTGAGGGAGTTAGGTGGAGAGATAGGTAGAGGAGTGAGGGAGGCAGGTAGCGAAAGGGTAGATGTGGGTGATAGTGAGAGATAGGTGGAGAGATAGAGGGGGGTGAGGCAGGAGCAGGAGGGCAGAGACAGGGGCGGGAAGAGACAGGAGTCGGAGAGGACCGAAGAACAGAAGAAGCGAAGAACACAGAAGACCGGAAGAACACAGAAGAACAGAAGAACACAGAGGAAGATGCAGGGGACGGAGAAGCAGAAGAGCAGACGAACAGAAGATCAACAAAGAAGATACAGAAGACGAAGAGCAGAAGGCAGAAGACCACATAGCAAGATGAGGAAGAAGAGAGGTGACAGGAGAGGCTGAGGAGCACACAGAAGAAGAGAGAAGACGGGGAGAAGAAGAGTGCAGAAGAAGATTTCAGAGGAGGAGCGAGGAGGAAGAGACAGAGAGGAGGAAAAGAAGCAGGAGCAGGAGAGAGGGTGAGTAGCGTGGGGCAGGGCGAGGGGCTGGGAGGTGGGGGGTACTTACTGTGAGGTGGGTCTCAGGAACTCCGGAACCTGGAGGAGCTGGAGGAGCTGCAGCGGCAGGGGGAGCAACCTACACTTGGTTCAAGGGTCGCTACCACTGTCGCGCAGCGGCCGCCATAAGAGGGAGGAGGGGTCAGCTGGGGGCGAATGGGAGCTGGGGGGCGGGGGCGTGCAGGAGGTCGCGGCGGGAAAGCGCAAGGGAGGGGGGACAGGTAGAGTGAGAAGAGCTGGGGAGGGGGGTTTAAGGGTGGAGGGGGGTGAGTGTTAGAGTTTTAGGAGAATAGGGAGATAGATAGAAGTAAGGTTGAAAAGATAGGGGAGGGGGGGTGGTAGAGGTGGGTGAGGGTGAGAGGTAGAGTGAGAGGATAGGGAGATAGGTAACAGAGGGGGTGTCGGGACGGGGGGAGAGATAGGGAAATAGATAGATGGAGAGATAGGTGGAGAGATAGAAAAATAGGTAGATAGGAGGAGGGGGTGAGTGAGGGAGTTAGGTGGAGAGATAGGTAGAGGAGTGAGGGAGGCAGGTAGCGAAAGGGTAGATGTGGGTGATAGTGAGAGATAGGTGGAGAGATAGAGGGGGGTGAGGCAGGAGCAGGAGGGCAGAGACAGGTTCGGGAAGAGACAGAAGTCGGCGAGGACCGAAGAACAGAAGAAGCGAAGAACACAGAAGACCGGAAGAACACAGAAGAACAGAAGAACACAGAAGAACAGAAGCGAAGAACACAGAAGACCGGAAGAACACAGAAGAACAGAAGAGAAGAACACAGAGGACCGGAAGAACACAGAAGAACCGAAGAACACAGAAGAACAGAACAGAAGAACACAGAAGAACAGAAGAACACAGAAGAACCGAAGAACACAGAAGAACAGAAGAACACAGAGGAAGATGCAGGGGACGGAGAAGCAGAAGAGCAGACAAACAGAAGATCAACAAAGAAGATACAGAAGACGAAGAGCAGAAGGCAGAAGACCACAGAGCAAGATGAGGAAGAAGAGAGGCGACAGGAGAGGCTGAGGAGCACACAGAAGAAGAGAGAAGACGGGGAGAAGAAGAGTGCAAAAGAAGATTGCAGAGGAGGAGCGAGGAGGAAGAGACAGAGAGGAGAAAAAGAAGCAGGAGCAGGAGAGAGGGTGAGTAGCGCGGGGCAGGGCGAGGGGCTGGGAGGTGGGAGGTACTTACTGTGAGGTGGGTCTCAGGAACTCCGGAACCTGGAGGAGCTGGAGGAGCGGCAGGGGGAGCGACCTACCCTTGGGTCAAAGGTCGCTACCACTGTCGCGCAGCGGCCGCCATAAGAGGGAGGAGGGGGGGAGGGGTCAGCTGGGGAGTTGTGGCAAAGGATAGTTGACAGGGTGAAAGCAGTTGGCAGTTACCTACGCCCAAGGGAGGATATCAGGAATAGGTGGAATGACCTCAGGGGGAAGGTATGTTCTATGGCATTCAGGCACCAGCTGGCGTTTTTCCAGACTGACAGTGGGCCCCTACCTCCTCCCCCACAGCCCACATCATGGGAGGAGAAGGTCTTGGACATCCTTCACTCTTTGGGCCTGATTGGAATACCTGGGGAAGTGGAGTTGGGTAAGTCACTACACCAGTCATGTCACCAAAAGGTTTCATCTTGCATGCTCACTCATCACCTTTCCCCACCCAATGACGAAATAACCCACCACCCCCTGCCCAAATCTCCAAATACCCCTCACTGCCATGCCACATGTCAAGTATACTCACTTTGGGTCACAGTGTTTGGGAACGACATGTGAAGTCCTGGAAAATGACAGCACTACACCTCTCAGAAGAGACTGTTCCACCATAAACAAAACCAGAACAGTGCACTAAAGTTTAATATGTCTTGCATGTAAAACTAACTATCAAAATAATCCATCCTGAATGGTGCATCATTTAACTGTTCATGCCAATGACAGCTATGCAAAGGGCCACTACCAGTACCATTACAAGCAAATCACAGCTACAGCTGTGTCCCATACCAAACTGGACTCTGAGAATACCTCCCTAATTATGTCATATACTCACCTGGGGGTGACACATAAATATCAAACTGCACGCACTTGCAGTACATCCAGACAGATGCCCAGATCAAATTGTAACACCTATATTGTGTGCCAGCTCTGACACCATTGTGCATTGTTGAGCTTCTAGTTGACTCAATAAAGCCACACACCTTACTAGAAGACAAATATATAATGTTATGTCTGCACTCAGCCAAGATATGAGGGTATTGGCAGCCATTTTAACACCAGCATACTGCAAGAGCATGGAGCATGCTGTATGCAATTTTAAGTCTCTGTGCCCTGCATTCACTAACCCAGATTAAGTGGCAGCTATCATTGCCATGTCAGGGAATCATGTAAAGGCAGTGTGTGCATCTCATATACCATGTTTAGTTGTCTAATTTATACATCACTTGTTGCATCACATACACAAACTGCGTGTTCCACATCTCCTAAAGGTAACCTTGCCATCCCCAACATACCAGAGACAGACACTACCCCTTTGGATGAAGGCTCTGTGAAGGAAAACAGCCATGGATGCCTGAACACTAAGGTCAAAGCTGGCCATCAGGGACACCTGGTCAGTCAACAACTGTCAGCCTCGCCCTGCCCTCAAAGACTCCTCCTAACCCTGTCGTAACTACATCACAAGCAAACATTCTCCCCCAAACCTATGTTCGAAGGACAGTCTCTCGTATGCCCCCCAGTACAGGTGCCTGAGTCTCCTCATGTCACCACTGACAATGATGATCCTGCCATCAGTAGAAGTGGGCACACTGTGCCAGTGGCACAGGTACGTAAGGGTTGAGTGCATGGGAGGTATGGTGTGGACCACAGGAAGGGAGCTCCAAGGGACACAAGTGATCTGGGGAACATCTCCCAAGTCTTGGGAGACTACCAAAACTTCCAAGGGATTACGGGCCAGGTACTGACCATGATGGGGAGAAGCCATGCAGAAATGGCAAGCACAAAATGCCCTCCTGGCTTCCATTGCTGGGGTGCTGAGGGACATATATGCTACCATGGGTACCCAACATCAGGCCTCTTTCACTAGCCATGAGACATCAGGCCCCTCAACATCTGTGGCTGCTAGTGAAATTAAGGCCCTGCCAGGGGAAGGGAATGCCTCAGACACCCCACACTCTGTAGCAGAAGAACTCCCCAGAAACATAGACGTCCACCCAGACATCCAGGTGGAGAAGATGCCAAGATCAAACCCACTGCCAGGAAGTGAACCTCTCCTCCTGATTGGTCCCCTTGTGTGACTCATACACCCTGTTGACTGTTATGACAACTAACTCAATTTTCCTATGGTGCAAGGACACTGGATGTGTGTTTCCAAATAGGGTAGCTGCTACCCTGATGATTTCAACCACCATGACTGAACCCTTCACATTCATAAGCATTTAATTTTTGTTTCAAATTACTCATTTTGTTGTTCACCCCCCCAAAAATACCACTTAATCACAGATCCTGTGTATGTGTGATGAATCAACCATAAACAACTAACATGTATGAAAACAATTGTACCAAAATGTTCCTCTCAAAGGTTATACCTCAATAATGGTCATCACACATGTGCTGCACAACCAGGATACACATTGCTTTGGTAATGTGACATACATGTGACACAAGTCATCTGTATTGTACATCTCCACAAATTTATTACAAGAATGGCAATCAGCACATTTTGAAATAATGCTGTGGACTTCAGTGTTCCGGCATAGGTGTCATACACTGCCAACCCATAGAATACAGAGGTTATGTACATGTCTGTCTATCACCATACTAGGAGGCTGACAGATTGGTTCAATGCATCATCAGCTAAAGTCCTATCTCATACCCTTACCTCATCCTCCCAAATCACCATACCCCATCAAACAGACAGAGGTCAGTACTAAGCTCCAGAGTCATGGAACCTTCCACTTACCATGGTCAGGTATCTGTAGGCTAGCCACTCACCTATGTCAGTCTTCAGACACATGCACATTGGTCTGTAATGAGAAAACACACTGATAGCTATGCACAAGTCAGGTCGCAAACAACACAAACCATAATGATGGTGGAGGGTCTGGTTACCATATTATGACATGTGTCAGACACAAATTGACACACACAAATGCCACCATTTGAGCCACCTCCAATACAAAACAGGTATAGTTTGTGGAAAAGGCCACTTCTAAACCACTGTCCTGACAGTCTGGGCAAGGAATTCACACACCACAAATCTGATGCAAAACTGTACCTGGTCTAATCCAGGTCCACTGCTCATTTCAGTCAGCAAATCCTATCTGCCTGTGACACTGTCTAACAATGCCAAATGAGGATGTGTCAAACAGCCAATCTGCAAATCTGTGATTGACAAAAATAAGGAATACGCCAGAGTGAAACACAAACATCACATGGTCTATGAATAACTACTAAAGTTACTTTGATTGTGCATGTGCTGAACAAAAGGCCACGTACATTACATTTCTGTACACAACTCAAAGGGACATTAAGCATGCATATCTGAGTCATGATCTTTGGAGCCACTTAAGACCACACTGATGGTGGTGAAAAGCACATTACTTGGCATACATTACCTCAACGATGCCCCAAGGAATCTCGTTAGTAACATCACATCACATACCTTGAGCCACTTGAAGTACTGATTGATGACATCTGCCCTGATGTCTCCAGCTTCATCCTCATCATGCTTATCCTCCCTTGGCATATCTGCATTCCCACCCTCAAGATTTGCAGGCTCCCTGTCATCTAGTATGAATGGTGTCTGGTGTCTCAGGGCAAGGTTGTGGAGCATGCAACAGGCAACAATTATTTGACAGACCTTGTAGGGTGCCTACAGATTTGTCTATGCAGCAAAATCTTCCCTTCAGGACCCTAAAAGTCCACTCAACTAAACAGCTTGTCCTTCCGTGGGCCTCATTGAAGCAGACTTCCAATGGCGTAGATGGGTACCTCACTGGTGTCAATAACCAAGGATGGTTTGGGTAGCCAGAGTCCCCCTGTAAGGTATAGTTACAACAATCCAAGCTTTAATCTTGGATATCAACATATACAGTAGCAGGAATAAAGGGACAGACACACAAGACATACATGACTTACCAACCAGCCAGGCCATCTCTGTGTATAGTTGTGTCATTAGCAGTGGGATATTGCTGTTCTGTATGATGAAGGAATCATGGACTGATCCTGGATACCTTGCACAAACTTGTAAAATGTAGAGGTCAGCCAAACAGACCACTTGGATGTTTATGGAGTGGAAGCTTTTCCTGCTTCTATATAACTGCTCATCTGCACTAGGGGGAAACAGGGATACATGGGTCCCTATATGACTCCATCCACATGTGGAATGTGTCCCAAAGCATATAAATCAGCCTTCAATGGGCCAGATCCTCACGTTGGCGAAATCTGATGTAGCTGTCCAGGTGTTTTCACAATTCAGACAGTGCAACCTTCAAAACCAGACTGAACATGGGCTGAGATATTCATGCAGTAAGTGCCACTGTATTCTGAAAGGATCCAGTGGCCAAGAAGTACAGCTTTGACATGACTTGAACAATGGGAGGTATTCTATTGGAAATGCAAAAGGCAGGCATCAGATCTGGCCCCAGCTGACAACATAGATCCATAATTGTATGCCTATCCAGGTGACAGATTCGGATTACATGTCACGCCTCCGTGGTCCGCAGGTTGTCTAGTAGACGGTACTCTGGAGGTTGTCTTAACCTCCTCTGGCCTGGGTAACTATGTGGGAAGTCATCAGAAGGAATGTTAATGACTCAACCCATCCATCATAATTATGATCAAAAGAACTTCACACACATATCAAAATCATGTCACATGAAACAGTGAATATGTGGTATTCAGCACATAGCCAACCAAAATATGAAAGTGTACCAGATTCAAATCCTCTAAACCCTTGTATGTACTCTACATGAAGATACATGTCACGGACATTGAAAGTTACATCAACCCTGTAGACATGTCACACATATTTTTTTGCACCTATGCCATCTTCCAATTGTCATTAGTATAGTGAGAACACTGTTTCATGTGCCTAACCCAAAACGCCTCAGTTCACTTCCTCTACTAATTACATGCACATTAATACTTATAAACAGTAAGCCTGCACTTCACACATTGTCATAGATATGAGGTTTCTGTAAATGACATAACTTTCATTACTTCATCATACATATTAGAGCCCTAAAATGGCAGCAGCCTGACCTACTGTACTGGACTTCAGGAAGTGACCTGACTCCACTGGCAGAAGTCATCATGGCGGTAGGTGGTTACAACCATGGTGGACATTGCCTCTGGAGCACATTGCTGTCTTTGGCAGACTTGGGCCAATGGCGATGTTCTCCGACAGTGAATGGTCTGGTATATGGCAGACGTGACCACCATCTTCTGCACAATCCCTCACTTGACTCTTGACACTGCTGCCAGCAAGATCTACATGACCTGAGCTGCTGCGTACTGTCTCTGGGAGCAATCATGCCACATCCTGCAGGTGATAAGGCCCCTACCTTCTCAGCAGAAGAGTTGGCCAAGCTTGTGCAGGAGGTCCTACCTCTGTATAGACAGCTATGTGGTGCACCAGAGGAGCAGGTGAGTCCAATGAAAAACCAATGGGTGAAAGGTAGAGTGATTGCTGAGGTAGAATAAAGGTGCATGAATGAATGATTGAGCTAACATGTGTGGGTAAATGGTTATGTGCACATGTGCATAGGAAGACTGTTAGCCCTGTTAGATAGTATGTAGTGTGTGATGTATGTACCTTGCTCTGTAAATGTACACTACAGCATTTACATCAATCTTGCTGTGACAAATAGTTGTTGAAATGCACCATTTAAAGGACATACTTGTGGTCTTGCCCTATGTTTCTAGCCAAAACCTGGTACTGGGTATGCATGTCGTATGTCTGACTCCACTTCACACACGGCCTGACTGCAGAGGGCAATTTGCAAAAGAGTTTAAAGTGTGAGGAATGGTATGTATGGCAACTTGCACTAACTTGATTGTTCATCCTACTTGTTTGAAAATGGAGCATGTGTACATGACTTTCTCCTGTTGTCTGTATCATCTATGCAAGTCAACGCCCATCAGAAAAAGGGGAACTGGCGTGCCATCACCAGGAAAGTATGGACCCTGGGGGTCCACAGTCGGTGGAGCACCCACTGTCGAAAGTGGTGGGAGGACCTGAGAAGCTGGGCCGATAAGACCACTGGGGATGTCCTCCCAAGGACGAAGGGGTTCCCATTGGACCATGACCCCCATGATGGCCTGCATATTGGCTGTGACCTACCCTGAGTTGGGTGGGCATTTCAGGGCAGCATAGCAGCCACAAGTGGTAAGTATTGACTAAAGTTATTTACATTCCTCTGTACGATCAGTGTATGATGTGAAATACTGTAAGTTGTGACAATGTGGTAAGTGCTAAAGTTAATATGAGTCCTAGATAAACCTACATGTGGAGTACTCAACATTGTTACATCAGTGTGCACAATGTATTATGTAATGGGACACATTACTCACCTATGTAAACCCTTCTGTAGAGCAGCATATGATGGTGCACATGTGATTGGGTCATATGTGTACCACCATACTGCTCTTAGTACCCTGCTGGTTGTTCCTTCTCACCTACAAATCTATACTCCCAACAGCCTGATGGTAAGCCCTCCTGATTTTTGCCCTCTGTCCATTCAAATGTCCCTTGATCCATCTCTATGTGCAATATTGAATCTGACAAGTTGAGTAGATGCCTAAAATTACGGAGGGTTCCAATGAGTGTCAAATTATTGTGGGGCTGTGATCTCAATCTGACATGTGACATGTCACGCTTGCTGCACTTACTCATATCTGTTAGGAGGTGTACTCATTGGTAAATGAGGACTAAACATTGACACATGTGATGGTTCCTCAGAATGGACATCCTGCATGCACTAAACCTTAACAGTATTATTAGACTGCTAGTGCAAGCCATATCATTGATGTTCTTTGCATGGTAAGTGGCTACACAGCAATTTCCTATTACAATGTGTTGTTCGCATTGTTAACTAAGCCACAACATATTTGTAATTGGTATAATCTGAACTGGTTTTTGCCAACATCATGTGTACATGTTTAGGTCCAGACATATCAACATTGTAATGCAACTTAAACATACTTACCTATGCCATTGTGAATGTGTTTTGATGGCTCTTGGTATGGAATCCTTGAGCAGTTATTGACTGAATTGTGTTGCAGATGTGGCATTTCACATTCGCATTTTGTTGGAATGGTAGGTTTAGTCAGTCATTTGGCTTGCCTCAAGGTGTATGTCCCTATCATGTAAGGCTCAGAAGTGTGTTGAGGCATTGCAATGTTCATGTACAGATGTAAGATTGCTCAGGTCTGAAGTGTGGATAGCGATGTGTCCACTTGAATAATTGGCTGTTAATGTTGCCAATCATCATGATTAGTTGTAGTGTTAGTGGCCTTCCTCCACATGACAGGTGTACATTGTATATAAGGCGATAGTATGGTACCTGGCATTGTCTGTGTCTAAATCCTGTGGGCTAAGTTGGTCCCTATAAATGTACATGACTTTGTTTACAGGTGGAGGATGACTTTCATGATTAGCTCCATAAAGTATGTACCATCCTTTCTTACTTGAATATTGGTCCCTGTATTGCTGATGTGTTTAGACTCTATCATACTCCAATCATTAAAATGGTAGGTATGGTTGTTGCATATTTGCTTATATCAATAGTGAAGGTTGTGGACTCTGTGACATGAAATGGTATTGGCATGTATGCAACATGCTGTCTTGTGTTTGACACACAATGTGGTTCCTTTCCTGGTATGTGGCATCTGATCCAAATGTAGGTATGTGTGGATATTGTGTGGTATATGTAGAAATGTATGTTACCACTATTTCCCATTGCTTGGTTGTTGGTTGACTTTGTTGGTTTGGATAGGAACTCAGATTCATTTTTGCAAGTCAGGTTGTCATGGAATGGTTATTGTGAGTGCTCTACTGATATGATGGTATAGTAGGTGTGCGATAGGTGGCTTAGCTGGTGTGTGACATTGTTGTAATGTAGGGGTGTAGGTAGTATCTGGTTATGACATGGTGTTGGCACTGACCTGGTTCTACCTCGGGGTAGTACAAGTGGTTGATTTGTATAGTGTGATGTAAGTGTTTGAAAAGAATGTGATGACCCTACTTCTCTTTCTGTTTCCCAGCATCAGCATCGGCAGGCAAATAAGACGGGACACAGCTGAGTGGGGAAGCTGCTGACCACGGGACCAACACTGAGGGACCCAGTGACCCGGAGGGTGAGGGGAGTGCCACAGGGGAGAGAGGATCCATGTCATCATCTTTGGAATCCTCCTCCAGTGGACACTCCCAGAAGGTGGCGAACCCATCTGGGAACAACTCAGCACCGTCTTTGTCCACCAACCCCCTTTCTACTACTGCCCACCCAGTCAGTCATGCCCGCTCACCCAAGAGGGTGGGTGTCTGCTTTGCCGCAGGAACCTCTGCCCGGCCTTTGTTAGCCCTGCTGCCCTCAGTTGGGAGGCTGATCTCTGTGGGTCAGTCGACCATCATGAATGCCATCCAAGGACTGGCAACTCAAGTCCAACAGAGTAATGTGTTTCTGGAGGGCATTCACGGTGCACTGGCTTGCCTACAGAGATCCTTTTAGGCACTGGTCTCCACACTGATGGCATCCAGTCACCCTTTGCCAATCATACCCATCCACCTTCCTCTTCCCAAACCCAAACCCCCCTTCTCCGACCCAGCCAAAGCACACAGACAGACAGGTATGCATCCACCTCAACATCCAAAGGTAGCTCAGACAAATATGGGCACAACAAGACACACCACCGGCATGCACACAAGCAACATACAGATGCAGACACTGCAACAGTCGCAACCTGCCCTGACACCCTCACCACCCACAGCATTACTGAAACTACACATGACACACCTGCAGACACCGCACCAACATTCACAGATCCAGGCACTACACCTATCCAACCCACAGTCAGCATGACAGCAGACCCACAGATATCCACAAAGTCACCATACCCGTAGACACCACAACCACTGACACATGTACATGTAGCACATCCACAATACCTTCAGTCACCACCCCAACAGACAGTCACCTACCCACCCACCATGGCATCCCCCAGCACCTCCACCCCTCCAATCCTGTACACATAAATGCACTTACTCAACCACCCAAAACCCACAAGCATACCTCCCACAAACATGCGCCCCTGAGAAACCCACATATACACATCAGACAATCACTCCCTCACCCTCCACACCAAAACTCCCTTCTGATGACTGTCCCGTGTGTCAAAAAAAGCTTTCCTATTATGTGTTGGCCCTTTCCCTAATCCTCTTCCCCTTGGTGATACCCCTGAAGGCTCTGTTTCCCTCCCCACAACGGCCCCGTCCACATCCAAGCCTTACCGTACCCAACCCTGTGCAAGTATCCATGCCCCTCCCCCACCAAGAAGTCTGCTTCTCCCAGGAGAACCCAACCCTCTCCTAAGCCTAGACCTAAACACTCCCCCCTCCCAAGCCCAACCCCAATAACACCCCCTCCAAAACTTGGGCCCAAACCCCCCTCTCTGCCCCACACCCCTGATAATTCCTGAGGTTCCGTCCAGCCCTCTTGATGCCCCTACCTGTGGAGGTTACATAGCAGTCAGGAGTCAAGTTTGGGGCAAACAGATGTGCATTGTGTGCATATTGAATATTTACAATTGTACTGGCCCATGGCCTTGGACATTTCATTGGTATTTATTAATTTTAACACATATTTGGACCATCCCATTGTTGGTTTCAACATTACATATTTGTCCTGCATTTCTTTTCTTTGGATAGATTTGTTCATGGCTGACATTGTGTGTGAGTATTTGTGTGTAAGCGGTGCTTGTGCTACCTGTTTTGTCTGGGCATTATGTTAGGTTGTGTGCAGTGCTCTTGTCCCCAAGTGATGGGTGTGTGTTGTGTGATGGGCATGTGTATGTTGGGGACATGTTGTTGTCATGGTATTGAGTGGTGTTTGTGTTGACATCTGTTTGTTGCAGTGTTGTGTGTCTATGTGTGCTTTCACTGTGTGCATCTGTGTGTTTGGTGCTTGGTATGCCAGATATAATGTGGTGTATGTTTACTGTGTATGTCGATTGCTGTGTTGTGTGGTTGTGTGATTGTGTGTATTCATTCCCTGTTGGTGGTATGTTGTGTTGCAATGCATTGGTGGTGTTGCGGTTGTGGTATTGTTGTGACATGTTGTGGTGTTGTGTGTTATTGTGTGTGGCTGGGCCTTTGCTGTGTTTGTGTGTGTTTTTGACGTGTGTGTGTGTGTGTGTGTGTGTGTGATGGCCGTAATGTGTGTACTGTGCATGTGCGGGTGTATATGTGGCTGTCTGTGAGTGTGCATGTCAGTGTGCCTGTGGATATTCTGCCAGGAACAAGAACTACTGTGCCGCTGAAGGACTGCACCCTAATGGACTCCTGCTTTGCTGTCCGGAACTGTTTGCCTGCTGCCCTCTTTCCTGGGAATGAGAAGGACTAGACCTGCCTCTATCCAAAACAGAACTCAGAGTGACTCCAAGGCTAGCTTACTGGCCTCCTGATCTCAAGTCTCAGAGACATAAAAGACTTCCAACCATACCGCTTCTGTACCTGGACCCTACCACCTGTGAGTTTATCCTGCCAAGTGGTGCCACCCCAATCTTGGAACCTTGGAAGTGAGCCTGAGGTGCTTTCCTGCGAAACTGATGCATCTTCTCTGCTGAGTGGACAATTCCAGAGCAGAACCAATGCATCTCCTTGGCTAAGCGGTGCATCCTTGAGCAGAACTAATGCATTGCAGCTGCTGTGTGGATTGGACCCAGCGCAGAAGACTTGCATCACCATTGCATTCCGTATCTTGAGTTTGAAGATCAACTTCCTTACCACCACTGTGTAATGTTTCCCTGGAGCACACCCTTGCATTCCTCATTGATGGCAGCTTCAACAATGATGGCAAAGCTCCGCATTGCAGCTTCACCGCTCATCAGAACCCACGTATCGCCTCAACAGCACAACTTATTCCCAGCCTTGGCCTTCACATTCCATGCCCTATCAACGGGACCCTAGACGTCAACGCAACACGACCTCACACCACAGCCTCTCTGCATCCCAGGACCAATGCCTCACATTGGCTGTTTAATGCATTTTCGACTTGGATCCATTCAATGTTCCACAGCCAGGATTAAGGTACTTTGTTCAGCTGGCCTAACTGAGTCCCTGTAGCCGGCCTGGTCTCCATTACAGTTGACTTAAACCACTTATTTTGTCCTTGTCTAGCATGACCAGATATCTCTGGTTGGCGCTTTTTGCTTTTAAACACTATACTACAGTTTTTCTTTAAAAAAATACCATAACTCAAGTTCCACTGGTTGGATTTTTGTTGTTTTGGTCTTGCTGTATTTATTATATTAAGTTCTATTTTACCAACCTAATGTAGGATGCTTTCTGTGTGGTATTTTAACTGTTCTAATGTTTGCAGTATTGCACAAATTCTTTACACTTCACTTCAGGTTAAGTCTGACAGCTCTGTGCCAAGCTACCAGGGGGTAGGCACAGGCTACTTTGGGTTTGGCTTGTTCCTTACCCTGACAAGAATTGTGGTTGCTGCTTCACTAGGGCTTACATTCCAACAACCCAATTTCTTTTGATCCCATTGGCAGTAAGGTAAACAGGGACTACTGAAAAAGTGAATAGAATTGCCCCTGTAAACTTGTACGCCATAGGTTAGGGAGTGCCCAGGAGTCTACCTGATGCCTATCATGTATGTGGTACCCCAAGGTACCATGCTCAGAACACTTTGTGGACCTACAGTGGAACAGAAGAGGATGGGACCTGCTGTCTGTGACCTGAGAGGAGCCCTAAAGGAGTGAACCGCCATCCCATTGTACCCAGGACAAAGAAATGGACTCCAAGTATCAGTTGGCTGGCTTACTGTGTAGGGACACATGCTTCAGAAGAACTTTTTTTACAAAGTGTATAGCTGACCAATGGTAACTGGATTTTTCTATTTGCCTCTGCCTGATACTTTGAGAGTCTCTAAGGTCCATATTTATACTTTTTAGCATCCCAAAAGCGGCACAAACTTACAAAATACAATTATATTTTGTAAGTTTGCGCCCCTATTGCATCAAAAATTACGCGAATGTGGTGCTAAAAAAGTATAAATATGGGCCTAAATGCCTTGTGGCTGTAGTGGCCTTAGAAGTGTACTCATATGGCTGTTTGGGTCTTAGAAGACATTTCAGCTTTTTTTCAGGAAGTGGCAAAGTCCTTTTGTGTGTTGGGACTTAAAACTGTTTCAAACGTTTAGACTTAAAGACTGTCACTGGGACCAATCTACTTTTGTACCCAACCAAGGCTCTATTGAGGTCTGCCTCAAATAGCGCCTATGTCCCGATCTACCGCAACTATTGATTTTGTTTTGTCTATTAAATTTTACTTTATTTTTCTCAATTGGTTTGGTATTCTCATTGCTTAGTGTTTTGACTTTAATACTGTGTTAGTAATCTATTGAAACTTTACAGATTGCCTTAAACCAAGCCTGTCTGATCTATACCTTAGCTGCCAGGACGCTGAGCACATGGCAGATTAGTGACTCTGAGAGTTCACCATGACAACAAATGTCATAAATTATTGGGGTAAGCAGTAGCCAACCCCAAATATAAATCCAATTTCTTACACATACCATGTGATTTTCTAAATTGCTGGGACTAAAATTCCAAAATAGCTTTGTACATATGGCCTGTTCTTTTGCACATTTCCTATTGTTTTTTTGGGATTGTGATAAGAGAAATTTGAAGAAGTAAAACACGTATGTCTCCCAGGATTCATTTATTAATTCATGACAAATGTAAATGATGTCATTTTCAGCTGTAAACCTAACTTTTATGGAGAAAATTGTCTTTGGGAGTCAGGCCAAATATCTTTTTGTGTCATTCAGAAACAGTTTTCCATCCACTTCGCTCATGGTGAAAGTAGATGTAAAAGGGAATCATCAAGTAATACAGATTTTATGACCAGTTAAAAGGGCTCACTGCACCAAGTATATTGTCTTTCTCAAATATATTTCTCCAGGAGCCGAATTTCCAACATTTTGACAACTTTTATGGTGAATAGTAAGATTTGCAAGCATTTGTAAGTTCGGAAGAATCTCCACAAAGTGAAAACACACGTAGTGAATTACTCCCTGAAATATAGGGCCTGATTACAACTTTGGAGGAGGTGTTAATCCGTCCCAAATGTGACAGACATACCACCAGCTGTATTACGAGTTCCATAGGATATAATGGACTCGTAATACGGCTGGTGGTATATCCGTCACATTTGGGACGGATTAACACCTTCCTCCAAAGTTGTAATCAGGCCCAAAGTGTTTTACATGATGCAACTACGATCTGCCTTGTTGTGACCTGTGAAATTAAAAGGTGAGAATACCATGATACAGTGCGTAAATAAAAACCCACCGGTGCCCAAAGACGACCTCTTAAACACGCAGCTGCTGCAATTAAATGTGCGAACACGGAATAGTGAGGTAGCGTAATCCTGAAGCCATCTCGGGCCTCTTCAATTCATTACAGCTGCTCCATGACCCTCACTCTTGCAGCTTTCTGTTTTCTCCCATTGTGACGCTTTTTTCGTTTTTCTCTTCCTACGTCTTTCCCAAAGGTGTCCTTTGCTCCCTGTGAATGCGTGAGGCAAAAAAATGAGCACCGGCCCTAAAAAATAAGTGCTGGTGCCCCCCACCGGAAAAAACAAGCACAAATTAAGCACTGCATTAGTATCTGGCAGTGCTGCATATAGTGGGGATGCTGATCAAGTCCTGGGAGGCAAGTGTGTTCGTCCCAGAAATTCACTTGTTCGATTAAGTAGTTTATCTGTAGATGTTTGGAGTAACACCCTAACTCAAGGACTAATTAGATTCATTTAGTGTATTTAGGATCCCCACTTCTGTTGTACTTTGTTACCCTCATGTGTAGGTGAAAGAACAGACAGTGTGGGCTAAGTGGTGCACTTAGGGGCAGATTTAAGAGCCCCTAGCGCCACCTTAGCGCCATCATAGCGTCACTTTTTTGATGCTAAGGTGGCACTAAAGTGGCATTTCCCCTGCGCCATCTTTGCAAAGTGGCATAATACATGCATTGCGCCACCTTTTAACCCCATGCGCCACTTTATGCCTGAGCCTGTGCCAGGTATAATGTAGGAAAGATGGGCATTCCCCTGATAGGGAGGGCCATAAAAATGGAACAAAGAAATCTAACAGATTTCTTTGCGTGATTTTTTCCGGGATATTTAACGTCTGCTCAGGGCAGGCATTAAAAGGACGTTCCCATTGGTTTCAATGGGCCTCTGGGTGCTTGCAGGATTAGTGTCATAATTCTTGATGCTAAACCTGCAAAGCACCGAACTAGTGTAAAAAATGATGGCGCTAGTTCCCTAACTACTGCCATGGTGCACTGTATTTCAAATACGACGTACAAATGGTGGCGTGAGGGGGTCACTAAGGGGCGCAAGAAAAGTGGCGCTGCACTTTTCATAAATCTGTCCGTTAATGTGTTTGAAAACTGAATCATTCTATGTCACTAAGAAGGCCAAGAGGAAAGCTAATTTTAACTTTGCAAATTAATCCCATTCTAAATAACATCTACGAACTAAAGAAAAATAATTCTGTGTAACTCTAAATTTCGCTACTGACTTTATTAATGGCATAAGACCATGCTGGTCGTGCTATCTATGGGTAAATCTAACCAGAGTCGTATACTTCATTTGGATGCACTGAACTAGCAAGAAGCGTACAATGTCACATGGTGAAAAGTACTCTATTGAAACTTTAATGATTGCCTTAAACTAAGCCTGTCTGATCTATACCTTAGCTACCAGGACGTTGAGCACATGGCAGATTAGTGACTCTGAGAGTTCACCATGACAACAAATGACATAAATCATTGAGGTAAGCAGTAGCCAACCCCATTTATAAATCCAATTTCTTTCACATACCATGTGATTTTCTAAATTACTGGGACTAAAATTCCAAAATAGCTTTGTACATATGGCCCGTTCTTCTGCACATTTCCTATTGTTTTTGTGGGATTGTGATAACAGAATTCGAAGAGGTAAAACACGTATGTCTCCCAGGATTCGTTTATTAATTCATGACAGATGTAAAATATGTCATTTTCAGCTGTAAACCTAAATTTTATGGAGAAAATTGTCTTTGTGAGTCAGGCCAAATATCTTTTTGTGTCATTAAAAAACAGTTTTCCGTCCACTTCGCTCATGGTGAATGTAAATGTAAAAGGGAATCACGAAGTATTACATGGTGAAAAGCTTAAAGTTAGGAGAGAAGAATGTCTTCTTTAGCAGAAAACAGGTTCTGAGCGGGTTAGAAAATAGTCCCTGGCACCAAAATAAAAGTGTCTCCCATTAATGAATTCGATCGCTTAACCCCTTCGCTGCCAGGCCTTTTCCCCCTCCTGTGCCGGGCCTTTTTTTGCCTATTTGGGGCAGTTCGCGCTTAGGCCCTCATAACTTTTTGTCCACATAAGCTAACCAAGCCAAATTTGCGTCCTTTTTTTCCAACATCCTAGGGATTCTAGAGGTACCCAGACTTTGTGGGTTCCCCTGAAGGAGGCCAAGAAATTGGCCAAAATACAGTGAAAATTTCGTTTTTTTCAAAAAAATTGGAAAAAGTGGCTGCAGAAGAAGGCTTGTGGTTTTTCCCCTGAAAATGGCATCAACAAAGGGTTTGCGGTGCTAAACTCAACAGCTTCCCAGCTTTCAGGAACAGGCAGACTTGAATCAGAAAACCCAATTTTTCAACACAATTTTGGCATTTTACTGGGGCATACCCCATTTGTGCAATTTTTTGTGCTTTCAGCCTCCTTCCAGTCAGTGACAGGAATGGTCATGAAACCAATGCTGGATCCCAGAAACCTAAACATTTCTGAAAAGTAGACAAAATTCTGAATTCAGCAAGGGGTCATTTGTGTAGATCCTACAAGGGTTTCCTACAGAAAATAACAGCTGAAAAAGAAAAATATTGAAATTGAGGTGAAAAAACCATCAATTTTTCTCTACGTTTTACTCTGTAACTTTTCCCTGCAATGTCAGATTATCGAAAGCAATATACCGTTACATCTGCTGGACTCCTCTGGTTGCGGGGATATATAGGGTTTGTAGGTTCATCAAGAACCCGAGGAACCCAGAGCCAATAAATGAGCTGCAACCTGCAGTGCGTTTTCATTCTATACCGGGTATACAGCAATTCATTTGCTGAAATATAAGGAGTAAAAAATTGCTATCAAGAAAACCTTTGCATTTCCAAAAAGGGCACAAGATAAGGTGTTGAGGAGCAGTGGTTATTTGCACATCTCTGAATTCCGGGGTGACCATAGTAGCACGTGAATTACAGTGAATTTCTCAAAAAGATGTCTTTTTTACACACACTCCTATATTTGGAAGGAAAAAATGTAGAGAAAGACAAGGGGCAATAGTACTTGTTTTGCTAATCTATGTTCCCCCAAGTCTCCTGATAAAAATGGTACCTCACTTGTGTGGGTAGGCCTAGCACCCGCGACAGGATATGCCCCAAAACACAACGTGGACACATCACAGAAAACAGAGCTGTTTTTAGCAAAGTGACTACCTGTAGATTTTGGCCTCTAGCTCAGCCGCCACCTAGGGAAACCTACCAAACCTGTGCATTTCTGAAAACTAGAGACCAAGGGGAATCCAAGGAGGGGTGACTTGCGGGGCTCGGACCAGGTTCTGTTACCCAGAATCCTTTGCAAATCTCAAAATTTGGCTAAAAAAACACATGTTCCTCACATTTCTGTGGCAGAAAGTTCTGGAATCTGAGAGGAGCCACAAATTTCCTTCCACCCAGCGTTCCCCCACGTCTCCTGATAAAAATGATACCTCACTTGTGTGGGTAGGCCTAGCGCCCGCGACAGGATATGCCCCAAAACACAACGTGGACATATCACAGAAAACAGAGCTGTTTTTAGCAAAGTGACTACCTGTAGATTTTGGCCTCTAGCTCAGCCGCCACCTAGGGAAACCTACCAAACCTGTGCATTTCTGAAAACTAGAGACCTAGGGGAATCCAAGGAGGGGTGACTTGCGGGGCTCGGACCAGGTTCTGTTACCCAGAATCCTTTGCAAATCTCAAAATTTGGCTAAAAAAACACATGTTCCTCACATTTCTGTGGCAGAAAGTTCTGGAATCTGAGAGGAGCCACAAATTTCCTTCCACCCAGCGTTCCCCCACGTCTCCCGATAAAAATGATACCTCACTTTTGTGGGTAGGCCTAGCGCCCGCGACAGGATATGCCCCCAAACACAACGTGGACATATCACAGAAAACAGAGCTGTTTTTAGCAAAGTGACTACCTGTAGATTTTGGCCTCTAGCTCTGCCGCCACCTAGGGAAACCTACCAAACCTGTGCATTTCTGAAAACTAGAGACCTAGGGGAATCCAAGGAGGGGTGACTTGCGGGGCTCGGACCAGGTTCTGTTACCCAGAATCCTTTGCAAATCTCAAAATTTGGCTAAAAAAACACATGTTCCTCACATTTCTGTGGCAGAAAGTTCTGGAATCTGAGAGGAGCCACAAATTTCCTTCCACCCAGCGTTCCCCCACGTCTCCCGATAAAAATGATACCTCACTTGTGTGGGTAGGCCTAGCGCCCGCGACAGGATATGCCCCAAAACACAACGTGGACATATCACAGAAAACAGAGCTGTTTTTAGCAAAGTGACTACCTGTAGATTTTGGCCTCTAGCTCAGCCGCCACCTAGGGAAACCTACCAAACCTGTGCATTTCTGAAACCTAGAGACCTAGGGGAATCCAAGGAGGGGTGACTTGCGGGGCTCGGACCAGGTTCTGTTACCCAGAATCCTTTGCAAACCTCAAAATTTGGCTAAAAAAACACATGTTCCTCACATTTCTGTGGCAGAAAGTTCTGGAATCTGAGAGGAGCCACAAATTTCCTTCCACCCAGCGTTCCCCCACGTCTCCCGATAAAAATGATACCTCACTTGTGTGGGTAGGCCTAGCGCCCGCGACAGGATATGCCCCAAAACACAACTTGGACATATCACAGAAAACAGAGCTGTTTTTAGCAAAGTGACTACCTGTAGATTTTGGCCTCTAGCTCAGCCGCCACCTAGGGAAACCTACCAAACCTGTGCATTTCTGAAAACTAGAGACCTAGGGGAATCCAAGGAGGGGTGACTTGCGGGGCTCGGACCAGGTTCTGTTACCCAGAATCCTTTGCAAATCTCAAAATTTGGCTAAAAAAACACATGTTCCTCACATTTCTGTGGCAGAAAGTTCTGGAATCTGAGAGGAGCCACAAATTTCCTTCCACCCAGCGTTCCCCCACGTCTCCCGATAAAAATGATACCTCACTTGTGTGGGTAGGCCTAGCGCCCGCGACAGGATATGCCCCAAAACACAACGTGGACATATCACAGAAAACAGAGCTGTTTTTAGCAAAGTGACTACCTGTAGATTTTGGCCTCTAGCTCAGCCGCCACCTAGGGAAACCTACCAAACCTGTGCATTTCTGAAAACTAGAGACCTAGGGGAATCCAAGGAGGGGTGACTTGCGGGGCTCGGACCAGGTTCTGTTACCCAGAATCCTTTGCAAACCTCAAAATTTGGCTAAAAAAACACATGTTCCTCACATTTCTGTGGCAGAAAGTTCTGGAATCTGAGAGGAGCCACAAATTTCCTTCCACCCAGCGTTCCCCCACGTCTCCCGATAAAAATGATACCTCACTTGTGTGGGTAGGCCTAGCGCCCGCGACAGGATATGCCCCAAAACACAACGTGGACATATCACAGAAAACAGAGCTGTTTTTAGCAAAGTGACTACCTGTAGATTTTGGCCTCTAGCTCAGCCGCCACCTAGGGAAACCTACCAAACCTGTGCATTTCTGAAAACTAGAGACCTAGGGGAATCCAAGGAGGGGTGACTTGCGGGGCTCGGACCAGGTTCTGTTACCCAGAATCCTTTGCAAATCTCAAAATTTGGCTCAAAAAACACATGTTCCTCACATTTCTGTGGCAGAAAGTTCTGGAATCTGAGAGGAGCCACAAATTTCCTTCCACCCAGCGTTCCCCCACGTCTCCCGATAAAAATGATACCTCACTTGTGTGGGTAGGCCGAGCGCCCGCGACAGGATATGCCACAAAACACAACGTGGACATATCACAGAAAACAGAGCTGTTTTTAGCAAAGTGACTACCTGTAGATTTTGGCCTCTAGCTCAGCCGGCACCTAGGGAAACCTACCAAACCTGTGCATTTCTGAAAACTAGAGACCTAGGGGAATCCAAGGAGGGGTGACTTGTGTGGCTCGGACCAGGTTCTGTTACCCAGAATCCTTTGCAAACCTCAAAATTTGGCTAAAAAAACACATGTTCCTCACATTTCTGTGGCAGAAAGTTCTGGAATCTGAGAGGAGCCACAAATTTCCTTCCACCCAGCGTTCCCCCACGTCTCCTGATCAAAATGATACCTCACTTGTGTGGGTAGGCCTAGCGCACGCGACAGGATATGCCCCAAAACACAACGTGGACACATCACAGAAAACAGAGCTGTTTTTTGCAAAGTGACTACCTGGAGATTTTGGCCTCTAGCTCAGCCGCCACCTAGGGAAACCTACCAAACCTGTACATTTCTGAAAACTAGAGACCTAGGGGAATCCAAGGAGGGGTGACTTGTGGACCTCGGACCAGGTTTTGTTACCCAGAATCCTTTGCAAACCTCAAAATTTGGCTAAAAAAACACATGTCCCTCACATTTCTGTGGCAGAAAGTTCTGGAATCTGAGAGGAGCTACAAATTTCCTTCCACCCAGCGTTCCCCCAAGTCTCCCGATAACAATGATACCTCACTTGCGTGGGTAGGCCTAGCGCCGGCGACAGGAAACACCCCAAAGCGCAACGTGGACACATCCTAAATTTTGGAAAAAAACAGAGGTGTTTTTTGCGAAGTGCCTACCTGTAGATTTTGGCCTCTAGCTCAGCCGGCACCTAGGGAAACCTACCAAACCTGTGCATTTCTGAAAACTAGAGACCTAGGGGAATCCAAGGAGGGGTGACTTGCGGGGCTCGGACCAGGTTCTGTTACCCAGAATCCTTTGCAAACCTCAAAATTTGGCTAAAAAAACACATGTTCCTCACATTTCTGTGGCAGAAAGTTCTGGAATCTGAGAGGAGCCACAAATTTCCTTCCACCCAGCGTTCCCCCACGTCTCCCGATAAAAATGATACCTCACTTGTGTGGGTAGGCCTAGCGCCCGCGACAGGATATGCCCCAAAACACAACATGGACACATCACAGAAAACAGAGCTGTTTTTAGCAAAGTGACTACCTGGAGATTTTGGCCTCTAGCTCAGCCGCCACATAGGGAAACCTACCAAACCTGTACATTTCTGAAAACTAGAGACCTAGGGGAATCCAAGGAGGGGTGACTTGTGGGGCTCGGACCAGGTTCTGTTACCCAGAATCCTTTGCAAATCTCAAAATTTGGCTAAAAAAACACATGTTCCTCACATTTCTGTGGCAGAAAGTTCTGGAATCTGAGAGGAGCCACAAATTTCCTTCCACCCAGCGTTCCCCCACGTCTCCCGATAAAAATGATACCTCACTTGTGTGGGTAGGCCTAGCGCCCGCGACAGGATATGCCCCAAAACACAACGTGGACATATCACAGAAAACAGAGCTGTTTTTAGCAAAGTGACTACCTGTAGATTTTGGCCTCTAGCTCAGCCGCCACCTAGGGAAACCTACCAAACCTGTGCATTTCTGAAACCTAGAGACCTAGGGGAATCCAAGGAGGGGTGACTTGCGGGGCTCGGACCAGGTTCTGTTACCCAGAATCCTTTGCAAACCTCAAAATTTGGCTAAAAAAACACATGTCCCTCACATTTCTGTGGCAGAAAGTTCTGGAATCTGACAGGAGCTACAAATTTCCTTCCACCCAGCGTTCCCCCAAGTCTCCCGATAAAAATGATACCTCACTTGCGTGGGTAGGCCTAGCGCCGGCGACAGGAAACACCCCAAAGCGCAACGTGGACACATCCTAAATGTTGGAAAAAAACAGAGGTGTTTTTTGCGAAGTGCCTACCTGTAGATTTTGGCCTCTAGCTCAGCCGGCACCTAGGGAAACCTACCAAACCTTTGCATTTCTGAAAACTAGAGACCTAGGGGAATCCAAGGAGGGGTGACTTGCGGGGCTCGGACCAGGTTCTGTTACCCAGAATCCTTTGCAAACCTCAAAATTTGGCTAAAAATACACATGTTACTCACATTTCTGTGGCAGAAAGTTCTGGAATCTGAGAGGAGCCACAAATTTCCTTCTACCCAGCGTTCCCCCAAGTCTCCCGATAAAAATGATACCTCACTTGTGTGGGTAGGACTAGCGCCCACGAAAGGAAAGGGCCCAAAACACAACGTGGACACATCACATTTTTTTATAAAAAGCAGTGCCTACCTGTGGATTTTGGCCTGTAGCTCAGCCGACACCTGAGGAAACCTAGCAAACCAGTGCATTTTTGAAAACTAGAAACCCAGGGGAATCCAAGATGGGGTGACTTGCGGGGCTCTGACCAGGTTATGTTACCCAGAATCCTTTGCAAACCTCCAAATTTGGCCCAAAAAACACTTTTTCCTCTCATTTCGGTGACAGAAAGTTCTGGAATCTGAGAGGAGCCACAAATTTCCTTCCACCCAGCGTTCCCCTAAGTCTTTCGATAAAAATGGTACATCACTTCTGTGGGTAGGCCTTGCGCCCACAAAAGGAAATGGCCCAAAACACAACGTGGACACAACATATTTTTTCACAGAAAACAGAGGTATTTTTTGCAAGGTGCCTACCTGTGGTGTTTGGCCTGTAGCTCAGCCGGCCCCAGGGGGGGGGGGGCAGAAATGCCCTAAAATAAATTTGCCCCCCCAACCCCCACCCTCCCCCGCCGGGAGCGACCCTTGCCTACGGGGTCGCTCCCCCTGCGTGACATTGGCCCCAAAAAACAAATCCCCGGTGCCTAGTGGTTTCTGCCCCCTTGGGGGCAGGTTGACCTAAACTCAGCCAATCTGCCCCCAAGGGGGGCAGAAATGGCCTAAATACAATTTGTCCCCCAGGGGAGCGACTTTTGCCTGATGGGTCGCTCCCCATCTCTAAAAAAAAAAAACAAAGAAAAAAAAAAAGAAAAAAAAGAAAAATTCCCCTGGCGCCTAGAGGTTTCTGCCCCCCGGGGGGGGCAGAAATGGCCTAAAATAAATTTGCCCCCCCAACACCCACCCCCCCCCGGGAGCGACCCTTGCCTACGGGGTCGCTCCCCCTGTGTGACATTGGCGCCAAAAAACAAATCCCCGGCGCCTAGTGGTTTCTGCCCCCTTGGGGGCAGATTGACCTAAAATTGGCCAATCTGCCCCCAGGGGGGCAGAAATGGTCTAAATACAATTTGCCCCCCCCCAGGGGAGCGACCCTTGCCTGATGGGTCGCTCCCCATCTCTAAAAAAAGAAACAACAAAAAAAAAAAACACAAAAAAAAAATTGCCCTGGCGCCTAGAGTGTTCTGCCCCCCCCCCCGGGGGCAGTTCGGCCTAATAATAGGCCGATCTGTCCCCCGGGGGGGCAGAAATGGCCTAAAATAAATTTGCCCCCTCAACCCCCACCCCCCCCGGGAGCGACCCTTGCCTACGGGGTCGCTCCCCCTGCGTGACATTGGCGCCAAAAAACAAATCCCCGGTGCCTAGTGGTTTCTGCCCCCTTGGGGGCAGATTGACCTAAAATTGGCCAATCTGCCCCCAGGGGGGCAGAAATGGTCTAAATACAATTTGCCCCCCCCAGGGGAGCGACCCTTGCCTGATGGGTCGCTCCACATCTCTAAAAAAAGAAACAACAAAAAAAAAAACACAAAAAAAAAATTGCGCTGGCGCCTACAGTGTTCTGCCCCCCCCCCCGGGGGCAGTTCGGCCTAATAATAGGCTGATCTGTCCCCCGGGGGGGCAGAAATGGCCTAAAATAAATTTGCCCCCCCAACCCCCACCCCTCCCCCGGGAGCGACCCTTGCCTACGGGGTCGCTCCCCCTGCGTGACATTGGCGCCAAAAAACGAATCCCCGGTGCCTAGTGGTTTCTGCCCCCTTGGGGGCAGATTGACCTAAAATTGGCCAATCTGCCCCCAGGGGGGCAGAAATGGTCTAAATACAATTTGCCCCCCCAGGGGAGCGACCCTTGCCTGATGGGTCGCTCCCCATCTCTAAAAAAAGAAACAACAAAAAAAAAAAACACAAAAAAAAAATTGCCCTGGCGCCTAGAGTGTTCTGCCCCCCCCCCCGGGGGCAGTTCGGCCTAATAATAGGCCGATCTGTCCCCCGGGGGGGCAGAAATGGCCTAAAATAAATTTGCCCCCCCAACCCCCACCCCCCCCCGGGAGCGACCCTTGCCTACGGGGTCGCTCCCCCTGCGTGACATTGGCGCCAAAAAACAAATCCCCGGTGCCTAGTGGTTTCTGCCCCCTTGGGGGCAGATTGACCTAAAATTGGCCAATCTGCCCCCAGGGGGGCAGAAATGGTCTAAATACAATTTGCCCCCCCAGGGGAGCGACCCTTGCCTGATGGGTCGCTCCCCATCTCTAAAAAAAGAAACAACAAAAAAAAAAAACACAAAAAAAAAATTGCCCTGGCGCCTAGAGTGTTCTGCCCCCCCCAGGGGGCAGTTCGGCCTAATAATAGGCCGATCTGTCCCCCGGGGGGGCAGAAATGGCCTAAAATAAATTTGCCCCCCCAACCCCCACCCCCCCCCCGGGAGCGACCCTTGCCTACGGGGTCGCTCCCCCTGCGTGACATTGGCGCCAAAAAACAAATCCCCGGTGCCTAGTGGTTTCTGCCCCCTTGGGGGCAGATTGACCTAAAATTGGCCAATCTGCCCCCAGGGGGGCAGAAATGGTCTAAATACAATTTGCCCCCCCAGGGGAGCGACCCTTGCCTGATGGGTCGCTCCCCATCTCTAAAAAAAGAAACAACAAAAAAAAAAAACACAAAAAAAAATTGCCCTGGCGCCTAGAGTGTTCTGCGCCCCCCCGGGGGCAGTTCGGCCTAATAATAGGCCGATCTGTCCCCCGGGGGGGCAGAAATGGCCTAAAATAAATTTGCCCCCCCAACCCCCACCCCCCCCCCCCCCCGGAGCGACCCTTGCCTACGGGGTCGCTCCCCCTGCGTGACATTGGCGCCAAAAAACAAATCCCCGGTGCCTAGTGGTTTCTGCCCCCTTGGGGGCAGATTGACCTAAAATTGGCCAATCTGCCCCCAGGGGGGCAGAAATGGTCTAAATACAATTTGCCCCCCCAGGGGAGCGACCCTTGCCTGATGGGTCGCTCCCCATCTCTAAAAAAAGAAACAACAAAAAAAAAAAACACAAAAAAAAATTGCCCTGGCGCCTAGAGTGTTCTGCCCCCCCCCCGGGGGCAGTTCGGCCTAATAATAGGCCGATCTGTCCCCCGGGGGGGCAGAAATGGCCTAAAATAAATTTGCCCCCCAACCCCCACCCCCCCCCCCGGGAGCGACCCTTGCCTACGGGGTCGCTCCCCCTGCGTGACATTGGCGCCAAAAAACAAATCCCCGGTGCCTAGTGGTTTCTGCCCCCTTGGGGGCAGATTGACCTAAAATTGGCCAATCTGCCCCCAGGGGGGCAGAAATGGTCTAAATACAATTTGCCCCCCCAGGGGAGCGACCCTTGCCTGATGGGTCGCTCCACATCTCTAAAAAAAGAAACAACAAAAAAAAAAACACAAAAAAAAAATTGCCCTGGCGCCTAGAGTGTTCTGCCCCCCCCCCCGGGGGCAGTTCGGCCTAATAATAGGCCGATCTGTCCCCCGGGGGGGCAGAAATGGCCTAAAATAAATTTGCCCCCCAACCCCCACCCCCCCCCCGGGAGCGACCCTTGCCTACGGGGTCGCTCCCCCTGCGTGACATTGGCGCCAAAAAACAAATCCCTGGTGCCTAGTGGTTTCTGCCCCCTTGGGGGCAGATTGACCTAAAATTGGCCAATCTGCCCCCAGGGGGGCAGAAATGGTCTAAATACAATTTGCCCCCCCAGGGGAGCGACCCTTGCCTGATGGGTCGCTCCCCATCTCTAAAAAAAAAAAAAGAACAAAAAAAAAAAACACAAAAAAAAAATTTACCCTGGCGCCTAGAGGTTTCTTCCCCCCCTGGGGGCAGATCGGCCTAATAATAGGCCGATCTGCCCCCAGGGGGGGCAGAAAAGGCCTTCCCAAAAAATTGCCCCCCCTGGGAGCGACCCTTGCCAAAGGGGTCGCTTTCGCGCGCAAAAAAAAACTCCCTGGTGTCTAATGGTTTCTGCCCCCCTTGGGGGCAGATTGGCCTTATCAAAATAGGCCAATCTGCCCCCAAGGGGGGCAGAAATGGCCTAAATATATATTGCCCCGTAGGGGAGCGACCCTTGCCTAAGGGATCGCTCCCCACCTAAAAAAAAAGAATTCATCACAAAAAAAAAAAAAAAAAATGGTCCCTGGTGCCTAGAGGTTTCTGCCCCCCCTGGGGTCAGATCGGCCTAATAATAGGCCAATCTGCCCCCAGGGGGGGCAGAAAAGGCCTTCCTAAAAAAATGCCCCCCTGGGAGCGACCCTTGCCCAAGTGGTCGCTCCCTTTTGCCAATTTCAAGAAGAAAAAAAAAAATCCCTGGTGTCTAGTGGGGTTTCAAAAGCCGGATTGCAAGCAATCCGGCTTTTGAAACCTGTGAGAGACTTCAAAGGGAAGGAAATACATTTCCTTCCCTTTGAAGCCTCTCGGGGCCTCCCCCATGGGATTGAAAAAGAAATGCAAAAGCATTTCTTTTTCAATCGCGCTGGAAGCTCTGCTTCCAGCGCGATGGGGGAGACCCTGTGACTAATCAGCGCGCACTCGCGCACTGACGTCACAGAGGGGGTTGGGGGGGTCGGGGGTGGGAGGGGAAGGGCTTCCCCTTCCATCCCTGACTTGGGGGGGTGGGGGGGAACCCCACAGAGGGAGCGAGAGCGCTCCCTCTGGGCTCTGTGCACAGGACGTAATGGTTACGTCCTGGGCACAGCAGCACTGTGCCTCAGGACGTAACCATTACGTCCTGGGCACAGAAGGGGTTAAAAAATGGCCCATGTTTGCTAATTGGATCAGTTTTGATAAAATGTTTTGCAAATATGACTGACTGCATGGATTTGAGCTTGCTGGAGGCAATGTTTGTTTCAGTATGAGAGAAATCAGTAATAAAGACTTGACCAGCAGACCATAAACACCCAACAAACGGTACACACATTTACCTGTCAGACCAGCCCATCAGGTACTGCTATATAAGCTAGTCTGACTCTGCCTGCAAGTGGAAAAACCATGTTACACCATAGGAAAAGGGTAGAGCCAGTTGTGAAAAAACACAACAAATGAACTGCCTTGTGTAATAGAAAGCTCATTAAATATTATTAAACGTCATTATTTAACACTGAGGTGCTCATTACGACTCTGGCGGTCTTAGCACAAGACAGCCCTCTGTGCGTGTGCCATAAGTCTGTCGTATTATGAATCACAAACTGCAGACCGCCCAAAATCAGCCAAAAATCTGACACCATTGGCCTAACCAAGGGAGGGAGAGAGGCGGTTCCACCGCCAGCACCGCCACGCAACATCCTATCCTTCAAATTTTGACCGACAGATCAGCACAGCGGTCTTTGCACGGCTGTAATCCATTGGTGGGCCCAACCGCCGTGGTCAAAAACTCAACTCCACTAGAACAAAACGCCACATTGGAGAGTACTGTTAGACCTGACAGCCTTCGGGTGGTCACCCCTAACTTTTTGCCTGCCTCCCTCCACTTTTTGGATACTGTTTTTGCTGGTTTTTAGACTCTGCACACTGTACCACATGCATATGCTCTCTCCCTTTAAACATGGTAACATTGGATCATACCCAATTGGACTACTTAAGTTACTTAGAAGTTCCTAGTACAGTGCACTATATGTGCCCAGGGCCTGTAGATTAAATGCTACTAGTGGCCCTGCAGCACTGATTGTGCCACCCACGTCAGTAGCCCCTTAACCTTGTCTCAGGCCTGCCATTGCAAGGCCTGTGTGTGCAGTTTCACTGCCAATTCGACTTGGCATTTAAAAGTACTTGCCAAGCCTAAAACTCCCATTTTCTACATATAAGACACCCCTAAGGTATGCCCTAGGTAACCCATAGGGCATGGTGCTGTGTAGGCAAAAGGCAGGACATGTACCTGTGTAGTTTACATGTCCTGGTAGTGTAAAACTCCTAAATTCATTTTTACACTGCTGTGAGGCCGCCTGCTACCTTCATAGGCTAACATTGGGGCTGCCCTCATACATTGTTTGAGTGGTAGCTGCTGATCTGAAAGGAGTAGGAAGGTCATATTTCCCAAACACAGGATACTCAGCCTCACTTGCATATATCTGCATTTTGAATGTGTCTTCCTGGGCTGGGAGGGTGGGGGGCCTGCCCTCACACAAAAGGACTGCCACACCCCCTACTGGGACCCTGGCAGACAAGATTGAACTGAAAGGGGACCTGGTGCACTTCTAAGCCACTCTTTGAAGACTCCCCCACTTCAGAGGCACATTTGGGTATATAAACAGGGCCTCTGCCCCTACCAACTCAGACACTTCCTGGAGAAGGAAACTGGAACCAGAACCTGCATCCTGCCAAGAAGAACTGCCTGGCTGCCCAAAGGACTCACCTGTCTGCTTTCTGTGAAGGACTGCTGCCTTGCTGTTGCCCTGCTGCTTTGCTGCTCTCAGGCTGTGGTGAAGAAGTGCTCTCAAAGGGCTTGGATAGAGCTTGCCTCCTGTTCCCTGAAGTCTCAGGACCAAAAAGACTTTGGGGGTGATTCCAAGCTTGGCGGGCAGCGGGAGCCGCCCGCCAAGCGGGAACCGCCAGAAGACCGTACCGCGGTCAAAAGACCGCGGCGGTCATTCTGGGTTTCCCACTGGGCTGGCGGGCGACCGCCAATAGGCCGCCCGCCAGCCCAGCGGGAAACACCCTTCCACGAGGAAGCCGGCTCCGAATGGAGCCGGCGGAGTGGAAGGGGTGCGACGGGTGCAGTAGCACCGGTCGCGAATTTCACTGTCTGCTAAGCAGACACTGAAATTCTAAGTGGGGCCCTCTTACGGGGCCCCTGCAGTGCCCATGCCATTGGCATGGGCACTGCAGGGGCCCCCAGGGGCCCCACGACACCCCATACCGCCATCCTGTTCCTGGCGGCCGAAACCACCAGGAACAGGATGGCGGTATGGGGGTCGGAATCCCCATGGCGGCACAGCAAGCTGCGCCTCCATGGAGGATTCCCCTGGGCAGCGGAAAGCCGGCGGTACACCGCCGACTTTCCGTTTCTGGCCGCGGCTGTACCGCCGCGGTCAGAATTCCCAAAGGAGCACCGCCAGCCTGTTGGCGGTGCTCCCGCGGACCACGGCCCTGGCGGTGTCAGAATGAACGCCTTTATCTCTACAAGAAGGACTCCTTGTGCGGTGAAATTCGATGCAAAGCCTGCCAGAAATGAAGCACAGCATGTACCGCAGTGAAAGTTTTACCGCACGCTGATCCAGAACAACATAGCTCGACTTTGCAACAAGAAGATCGACGCAGCGGCAGCGTAGCGACCAGAAATTCAACGCACTGCCCACCAGAACGACGCACAGCTGAACAGGAATGACGCAGCCAGACTTCCAGAGATGAATTGATGCAGCACCTGCCGTGCGGTAGAAAATTTGATGCAACACCCACCGAATCGACGCAGCTCCTGTGACTTCGTTCCGCCAGCGCAGGAAATCCATGCATCGTCTTCTGAAAACCCAGCAACCCATCCACGACCGAATGCCAAAAATCGAAGCACAGCTGTCCCCGCGTGAAAACTAAACAATGCATCGCCATGTGCGGCCCGAGAAATCAAAGCACACCCCTTTGTTTCCACAAATCTCCTCCTCCGCGGCTCTTTGCGGAACACAAACCAGGTACTTTGTGCTTGAAAGAGACTTTGTTTACTTTTAAAAGACTTAGGACACTTTATATCACTTTTCAGTGATATCTCTACATTTACTCATTACATCTTTGATAATTTTTGACCTGCATTTATCCAGATAAATATTATACATTTTTCTAAACACTATGTGGTGTATTTCTGTGATGCTATATTGTGTTATTGTATGATTTATTGCACAAGTACTTTATACATTGCCTTCTAAGTATAGCCTGACTGCTCAGTGCCAGGCTACCAGAGGGTGGGCACAGGGTAATTTAGATTGTGTGTGACTTACCCTGACTAGAGTGAGGGCCCTTGCTTGGACAGGGGGTAAACTGCCAACCAAAGACGCCATTTCTAACAAGTACGAATACCCCACACCTGACACACAATCACACACCACGCACACCTGATCACTGCACTATAAAACACATCCCAACAAGTACCCACAACCCCTTGCATCCTGAATTTTTCACAGAGAAAGGGATGAATGCACAAATAGAAGACACTGGACCTGGATAAAATAGGTACCACCACACCTAACACGCAGCACACACTAGACAACTGCACCCCTGCACACAACAAACATGTCACCAATGCACACAACACCACATACCACAAGCACATGATCCACACAATCCCACCTCACAAAATAGCACACCCACACCCCTGCACATTACACATCCCACCACCCACAACACATCAACCATGTCAAGACAGAAACACCCACAATTCATAAACGAGGAGTTGAGGGTCATGGTACGTGAAATTGTCAGAGTGGAACCACAACTGTTTGGAGCACATGTCCAGCATACATCCATAGCCAGGAAAACAGAGTTATGGCAGAGGGTCGTCTACAGGATGAACTCAGTGGGAAACTATCCACGCACAAGGGAGGACATCAGGAAGAGATGGAGCGACCTACAGGGGAAGGTCCAGTCCATGGCGGCAAGACCCCAGATAGCCATCAACAAGACTGACGGTGGGCCCCCGCCTCCTCCCCCAGAGGTGTCATCGTGGGAAGAGAAGGTCTTGGCTATCCTGCACTCACAGGGCCTGACTGGATTACCAGGAGGAATGGACTCTGGCAAGTTAACAACACTTCCCGGACACCAAGTACTCCTACACAGCATGTACCCCCCCACCCTTACACCCCCTCACAGCACCCTTACATGCACCAATCCACCCTGAACCCAATACCCTTCCTTGCATGCCACACCTCCCCACTACCACTAATTCCATACAGGCCTACCAAGTGCACTGATATCTCCCACTGTAGCAAGTACTACAACTACCACAACAAAACACTCCCCACCCTTGTATAACTGCTAATTCCACACCACATTAGGAAACCTGCACATATATCCATGTCACCCCTTCACCTACAGGATACTTAGACTGCTTACTAGTACATGGCAATGACAGCATTGATGACCACAACCTTCTGTACCAGAAGCATACAACAGCACTATCCATCAGCCCTTAAACATTGCCAGTGAAAAAGCAGCTGTCATTGCCATCACTGGAAAGAATTTCAAGGCTATGATTGCAAACAGGCATGTGAACAATAAGTACATTTCAACAATGTAACACACTTCCTCTCCAGCCACAGGTACCACCCAGCAGAGGATACCAGAGACAGAAACTCAGCCCCTGGAAGTAGTCCCAAATGAGGACTACAACTCTGGATGTCTGGAAAGGGACGCTTCACCCGGCCCATCCGGGATGACTGGTCAGTCCACCACTGCCAGCCTCACCCTGCCCACATCTGAGTCCTGCATCTCTGTGGCTACTACAGCACAGACAACCCCTGCTCCCCAGATGGTGTCCCAAGGACAAATTAATCTATAGTGTGCCCTACAGTACAGAGACCTGGGTTGACCCCTAGGGTACAGGGGACAGGGGGCAGTGGACACAACTGTGGGTCAAGTAATGACTGGCCAAGAGGCCATCTCCAGAGTCCTAGGAGCATACCAGTAATCCCAGGGCAGGATGGGTCAAATACTGACAACCTTGCAGGAGAACCAGAGGCTGTAGAGGGAATGCCACCATGAGGCCATGTAGCAGTGGCAGGCACACAATGTCACCATGGCCTCCATTTGTGGGGTGCTCACTGAATTTACCAGCATCCTGCGTGTGTCCTCCACCCACCAGCAGGCCCCCTACCAGTAGCCAATCAACATATGTGCCATCTACATCTGCCACAGCTACTGCAATGGGGGCCCAGCCAGAGGACCTACAGGCTAGTAGCACCCCTGCAGCTGAGGATCCCCCACCCAAACAAGGCCAAGCATCCAGGTATCATGCAGGACCTGAGGCCAAGACCCAAAACACAACCAGAAAGTGCTCTTTCTCCTCAACATTCTCCCTTGTGTGCCACTGAGACACCCAGTTGACTGTCCACTGCCAAAACTAAATTTCCCCTTGGCCCTTGGAGATGGGACCTGTGAAACCAACAGCTGGACCACCTACTCTGATGCTTTCAAACCCCATGACCCTACTCCTCAGCAAATGCACTTTGAATCACAATAAACACATTTCAGCACAGTAATGGCTTACGTGTCATCATTGTCACCAGTACCATTTAATGTGAAAGCTATACATTGAAATGCACATATAGATGCATATAGATGTCAATATGTATGACAGATGGACAGATGTGAGAGGAATGTCCAGAAGGTGTGTCTTGACATCCTTCCTGTACTGTACACCTATGCAAAGGGTGCCAACTGTCATGTCAGAAAGACCACACATCTGGCCTGATGATAGATCAAGATAGGGTAAGGCTTCAATGATGTCTCCCATGTTGCCCATCCAATATACATACAATACATAATGTAATCCACAGGAATCATGTTGCAGTGGGGAGGTCACCACATATCTACAAGGTAGGTCTGTTGGTCACACACATACAGAGTAAAATAACCATTCCTCATATCTAACATCACCAACAGAAAACCTGTCTTGCAATGTCTAAAACAGGTAGGTACCAGACATCAGCTACGGGAGCAGTGTGGATTGGTAGCTGGACTGTTATGTGATGGGATTAGACCAGACCATAGACATCCAAACTGCAGTCTTAAAACCATGCAACATGGGGAACCCTATGCCGAAGTCATGCAATGTCAACAGCATGTACCACATGGCTTCTGCAGTATAGCAGTTACACCTACCCTGATGGTAAGTCAGCATCCCATCAAAATGCATTACACAGACAGATGGATGTAGTGCACTCACATCCCCTGATGCAAAACACAAGAAGGGACAATGTCACTAGGCAGTCAGAGTTAGAGGTTCCATTAACTTTAGACCACACATACCTGGCATTCATTGGAAGAATTTCTGAATCAACTCAGTCCTAGAGTCAGCTGCATCCTCCTCATCTGCCTCCTCATCAGTTCCAAAGTCACCAGCCTGTGCCACTGGTCCAGCTGCCACCTCCTCCTCATCCAACAGTGGAACGTGTCTTCACAGGGCAAGATTGTGTGGCATACAGGGTGCTACAATGATCTGGCAGATTTTCTGTGGTCTGTACTGTAGGGCACCACGAACACATGTAGGCATCTGAATCTTGCTTTCAGTAGCCCAAATGTCCTCTCGTTTACACGCCTCGTTCGGCCATGAGCCTTCATTGTAACTGTCCTTCCCACCTGTTGTAGGGTACCTCACTGTTGACAGGAGCCAAAAAATCAAAAAAATCATTAACATTTATAAAGCGCGCTACTCACCCGTGCGGGTCTCAAGGCGCTAGGGGAAAAAGGGGGGGTTATTGCTGCTCGAACAGCCAGGTCTTTAGGAGTCTCCGGAAAGCGGAGTGGTCCTGGGTGGTCCTGAGGCTGGTGGGGAGGGAGTTCCAGGTCTTGGCCGCCAGGAAGGAGAAAGATCTCCCACCCGCCGTGGAGCGGCGGATGCGAGGGACAGCAGCGAGTGCGAGGCCAGAGGAGCGGAGGAGGCGGGTGGGGACGTAGAAGCTGAGGCGTCTGTTGAGGTATTCCGGTCCCTTGTCGTGGAGGGCTTTGTGTGCGTGGGTGAGAAGTCGGAAGGTGATCCTTTTGCTGACTGGGAGCCAGTGCAGGTGTCTCAGGTGTGCGGAGATGTGGCTGCTGCGGGGTATGTCGAGGATGAGGCGGGCCGAGGCGTTTTGAATGCGTTGCAGGCGATTTTGGAGTCTGGCTGTGGTCCCGGCGTAGAGGGTGTTGCCGTAGTCCAGGCGGCTCGTGACGAGGGCGTGGGTCACGGTTTTTCTGGTGTCAGCGGGGATCCAGCGGAAGATCTTGCGGAGCATGCGGAGGGTGAGGAAGCAGGCGGAGGACACGGCGTTGACTTGCTTGGTCATGGTGAGAAGAGGGTCCAAGATGAAGCCGAGGTTGCGGGCGTGGTCTGTGGGGGTCGGTGCGGTGCCGAGGGCTGTGGGCCACCAGGAGTCGTCCCAGGCGGACGGGGTGTTGCCGAGGATGAGGACTTCCGTTTTTTCAGAGTTCAGCTTTAGGCGGCTGAGCCTCATCCAATCTGCGACGTCCTTCATACCCTCTTGTAGGTTGGTCTTGGCGCTGGCGGGGTCCTTGGTGAGGGAGAGTATAAGTTGCGTGTCGTCGGCGTAGGAGGTGATGATGATGTCGTGCTTGCGTACGATGTTGGCGAGGGGGCTCATGTAGACATTGAAGAGTGTCGGGCTGAGTGATGAGCCTTGGGGTACGCCGCAGATTATCTCGGTGGGTTCTGAGCGAAACGGAGGGAGGTAAACTCTTTGGGAACGGTTTGAGAGGAAGGAGGCGATCCAGTCCAGGGCCTGGCCTTGGATTCCGGTGGAGCGGAGGCTGGTGATTAGGGTGCGGTGACAGACGGTGTCAAAGGCAGCCGAGAGGTCGAGCAGAATGAGGGCGACTGTTTCATTGTTGTCCATCAGGGTTCTGATGTCGTCGGTGACTGAGATGAGGGCGGTTTCAGTGCTGTGGTTGGTTCGGAATCCAGTTTGTGAGGGGTCGAGCTGGTTGTTGTCTTCCAGGAAGGTGGTCAGCTGTTTGTTGACGGTCTTCTCTATTACTTTGGCTGGGAAAGGCAGAAGAGAGATGGGGCGGAAGTTTTTCAGGTCGCTCGGGTCAGCCGTAGGTTTCTTTAGTAGGGCGTTGACTTCGGCATGTTTCCAGCATTCGGGGAAGGTAGCAGAAGAAAAAGAAGAGTTGATGACGGTCTGGAGGTGCGGGGCGATGATGTCGTCGGCTTTGTTAAAGATGAAGTGCGGGCAGGGGTCCGAAGGGGCGCCGGAGTGGATAGAGTTCATGATGGATTTGGTTTCTTCCGTGTTGATGTGGGACCAGTTGTTGAGGGTGATGGCCGTGGATGCCGGTTCGGTGGTGTTTGGTTGGGTCTGGTGTCCGAAGCTGTCGTGGAGGTCACTAATCTTGCGATGGAAGAAAGTGGCGAGGGATTCGCACAGATCCTGTGAGGGTGTGACGGCGTTGGCATTGGCGTTGGCGTTGGCGCTGGGGTTGGAGAACTCCTTGACGATGCTGAAGAGTTCTCTGCTGTTGTGTCTGTTTTTGTCCAGTCTGTCGGTGAAAAAGTTCCTTTTGGCGGCACGGATCAGGTGGTGGTGTTTGCGGGTAGCGTTCTTGAGGGCGGTCATGTTGTCAGCGGTGCGGTCCTTGCGCCAGGCTTTCTCAAGGGCGCGACAAGTTTTCTTTGATTCTTTGAGGGTGTCAGAGAACCAGAGAGGTTTTTTGGTGTTGGTCTGTCGATGCGTGCGTTTGAGGGGAGCAAGGATGTCCGCGCAGTTGGAGATCCAGTTTGTGAGATTGAGGGCTGCGTCGTTGGGGTCGGTGGTGAGGGTGGGTTGGTTGGCGGCGAGTGCGGAGAAGAGTTGCTCTTCGGGGATCTTGTTCCACTGTCGACGAGGGATGGGTTGGGTGCGAAGGTGGCGGGTCTCGCGTCGGAATGTGAAGTGGACGCAGCTGTGGTCGGTCCAGTGTAGGGCGGAGGCGTGGCTGAAGAAGACGTGTTTGCTGGCGGAGAAGATGGGGTCAAGCGTGTGTCCGGCGATGTGGGTGGCGGTGTTCACCAGTTGTTTGAGGCCGAGGTTGGCGAGGTTGTCGAGCAGGATGGTGGTGTTGGGGTCGTTGTTTTGTTCCAGATGGAAGTTGAGGTCACCTAGGAGGATGTAGTCCGGCGAGGCGAGGGCGTGCGGGGAGATGAAGTCGGCGATGGCGTCGCTGAAAGGGGCGCGTGGCCCGGGAGGACGGTAGATGAGGGATCCTCTGAGGGTGGTCCTCGGATCGGTGCGAATCTGAAAATGCAGGTGTTCAGCGGCGAGAGGGGTGTCTTCGGTGGAGGTGGTGACGCTGATGGAGTCTTTGAAGATGATGGCGATACCTCCTCCTACCTGGTTGGTGCGGTCTTTTCTGGAGATCTTGTAGCCTTCGGGGATGGCAGTGGCGATGTCAGGGGCCGAGGAGGCGTTCATCCAGGTCTCCGTGATGAAGGCGACGTCCGGTGCTATGGAGTCCAGGAGGACCCAGAGTTCAACGGCGTGTTTGTGGACGGAGCGAGCGTTGACTAGGATGCACTTGAGGTGGTTGATGGCGCGTGGGCTGGTGGTCATGGTTGTTGCGTGGTGGAAGGTGCGTTTGCAGGAGTTGCAGGCGAAGGGTCCATGGGTGCGTTTGGGGTGAGCTTGGAAGCAAGTGTTGGAGCGTCCTGGGTTGAGGGCGTGGAGGGTGGTGGGATCGTAGCGGGTCAGCGGGGCTTGGGAGAGCTGGGGTCCAGGGGTCATGGCGCTGGGCGCGGGACAGGCGCGGACGGGCGCAGACGGGCGCAGATGGGCTTGCCTCTGGCGCGCCTCTGGCGCGCCAGCGGCGCGCCCGCTGCGCAATTGCGCAGCGGCCGCCATATGAGGTAGGAGGGGGGGAAGGGGTCAGGTGGGGGCGAATGGGAGCTGGGGGGCGGGGGCGGGGGCGTGCAGGAGGTCGCGGCGGGAAAGCGCGAGGGAGGGGGGGACAGGTAGAGTGAGAAGAGCTGGGGGAGGGGGGTTTAAGGGTGGAGGGGGGTGAGTGTTAGGAGGTTTAGGAGATAGGGGAGAAAGATAGGAGTAGGGTTGAGAAGATAGGGGAGGGGGGGTTGTAGAGGTGGCCAGGGCAAGTTGTGGTAGCCAGAGTCACCTATGTGCACAAAGGTACAAATCATTAGGGACCTATGAGAGGCATAGAGCTGACTGTGAAATGAAGTAGCATAGACGTTAGACATAGACAGTGGTACACTTACCAATGAGCCAGGTCCTCTCTCTCCGTAGTGGTGACATCATTTGTGGGACACTGCTGTTCCTCAAGATGTATGAATCATGTACAGATCCTGGAAACTTTGCTGTAACATGGGATATGTATTGGTCGGCAAGACACACCACCTGCTCATTGATCAAACATTGATTCTTCCTGTCCCTGTAGACTTGCTCATTGATCCTGGGAGGAACCAAAGTAATGTGGGTGCCATCAATTGCCCCTATTACATATGGGACATGTGCAATGCCATAAAAGACAGACTTCACAGTGCACAGATCAGCCCGTTGTGGGAACCTGATGTAGCTGTTCAAGTGGTTGAGTAAGGCATCCAGTACATCCTGTAACAGAAAACTGAACATCGGCAGTGACATTCCTACAGCCAGTCCCACTGTCACCTGAAAAGATCTTGAGGTGAGGTAATGCAAGACAGATAACACCTGTGGCGGCAGGAGAGCCGGCTACAACTGGGTACTCAGTTCCTGATGGTCTGACAGTTCAGATGATACATCTGTATAATGTGTCTTTCTTCCATGGTAACAAGGTTGACTAGGGGCCGGTAGACCGGTGCATTTCTCAATCTTCCCATTGGATGGCATCTAGGCGTAGGACAGAGCAAATTTCAGGACATCTGTTACACTGTCATTACTAAAATACACCATAGAATTGGAAAACAGGACAAGTCATGTTAGGTATTTGAAACCTGACACAAGGATGCAGTTATTCACAAACTACACAACTGCAACATCCTGGCTGTCAATTTCACTGCTATACTTGTCACAAGGGCTCTGTACAGAGATGGAAGTCAGCCATAGTAAGCTCGTCCCTAAGTCGGATACAGTTCTTAAACGTCCACACATTGAAAAGATAATACATCAGACATATTGGCAGGTGACACTCACTTCACTAGTGAGTTCACATGAGTTGACATCGGACATCAAGCAACTAGTGATTAAAATCAAGCTATGATGCACTGGGATGAAATAGATATCTTAAAAATATGTAAAATGGCAGCCGCCTGTCCTGCATGGAGAGGACAGATAGAAGTGACCTCCTTCTGCTGGCGTTAGTCGTCATGGCGGGAGGCAGTCAGAATCGCTGTTGAACTCCTCATTGGTTAACATTGATGTCTATGAGAAACTGGGGCCAATGATGATCACTGTTGGTGGTGACGGTCATGACTGCGGGGGCTGTGACTGCCATTTTCTATAACCCAGTTCATTTGACTCCTGACACTCAAGCAAGCAAGACCTCCACTGCATGAGCTTCTGTGTTCTGTATCTGGAAGCCGCAATGGAATATCCTGCAGGAGATAGGGCCCCAGCCTTCACCGCAGAGAAACTTGAGAAACTGGTGGAATGGGTCCTATCCCTGTATGGACAGTTGTATGAGGTTCCAGATAAAAAGGTCAGTACAATGTGGAATACTTATCAGCTAGGGTTGTGTTTGATGGTGAAAGTGTGTGAAGATTGACATGGCATGATTGACAACTGGGGTTGTGTTGTATGATGATGATTGCATATTGTGGACTCTGTGTGAGCATGTGCTGTGCATGCTGTGTCTAATCCACTGTAGTAGGTGTACTGTAACTCTACATGAATTTCTCCTTTTGTCTGTGTCTCCTGTGCAGGTCAGCGCCCATTAGAAAAAGGGGATATGGAGAGCCATCGCCAAGCAAGTGCAGACCCTGGGGGTCCATAGCCGGTGGAGCACCCACGGCAGAAAGGGGTGTGGGATCCTGAAACACTGGGCCCAGTAGACCGCAGAGGCCCAGCTGGGGGCATCCTCCCAATGAGGGAGGGGTGCTCATCGGATCCTGACCCCACCCCCATGGCCTGCATATTGGCAGTGTCTTACCTGGGGATAGATGGGCGCTTAAGGACAGCACAGCAGCCACAAGAGGGTGAGTACAAACTGTTTCATATCAGTTGTATGGGCTTCTATTGTGCAAGTTAGATTTCTTAGGAACTAATGAGGTGTGTGTACATCTGATAAGATTACAGTCCTGGCTATTGCTTCTACTGATTAGAGGTGGTGTAAATTAGCTTTTAAACACCATACAAGCAGTAATATGTTGGTGCTATACCTCCTTGTCCAGTTATGTTTAGACACACTACTATGTTGAGGGATTTTCAAACCTTAGTTCTCTATCCCTGAGTCTGCTTTAGATAGCCAATTTCATCTAGTTACTGCTGATATTGGGTAATAAGTCCAGTGAGTAGGGAACATCTACTGTGAAATCATTGCATTGTCAATGGACCTCTGTACATCCTGAGTCCTTTACCAACCTGCCTTATATTTTGTGTGCATTGTACATATCCAGGACATTTGAAAAACAATGTGTCAAAATTGTCAGACTGGTAAGTATCTGTGGGTAGTTGGTAGTTTTTCCCATTGTAGAACGACTGATGACAGACTGCAGCATGTCCAAACTAGTAATTTTGTCAGCATTAGGAGGTAACTGCTCGAATATTAGGTTATGTCTTCATGACCAATATTTGGGGACAATCTATCATAGCCATACCTTGCCACGCCAGAGGAGTAGATTGCTTGTTGGTATGTTTAATAGATGGGTAGGTATTTACCCTTCCCTCCCTTCTTTTCTTTCCCACCCTTTCTCCCTGTCCTCTTCTATCCTTGTGTGCATCAGCATCACACGGCGAAGGAGAAGGGGTACCTGTGTCTGGGGAAGCTGCAGCCCATGGGACCTAGGAGACAGAGTCCACTGAAGCCAAAGGGACCAGTGGGACGGAGGGCGACGGGAGCACCACGGGGGCAGACCTGTACAACTACATCATCTTCGAATTTCTCCTCCGATGGAAGCTCCCTGGCGGTTGCCAACCCATCTGGGTCCATCCCAGCACCATCCTTGTCCGCCACCCCATTACCAGCACCCCCCTCCCTGTAGCTCTCCACCCAGTTGCCACGTGCAGGATGTGCATCTCCTTCGCCACAGCCACTTCTGCCCCTGTCCCAGTCAGCCCTGCTGCCCTCAATAAGGAGACTATTGACCTCTTCAGATCCATCTCTGAGGGCCGTCAACCATCATGAGTGCCATACAGGGACTGGCATCATAGATGCAACAATTTAATGCCTACCTGGAAGGCATTCACGGTGCCTTGGCTGGCCTACAGAGATCCTTTCAGGCTCTGGCCTCCTCTTTTTTGGCAGCCAGTGTCCCTTCATCTTCCGTCCCTCCTCCAGCTACCTGTACCTAATCCAACATCCGTCTCTTGTCATCCTTCCAGAGTACACATACAGACCACCATTCACCTATTGCAACAGACAAGGTGCGGAAAGACAAACACAGGCATGACAGGACACACCACAAGCATGCACAGAGTCAACACACATCTGCATACACAACAATGGCCACTCCCTACACTGTCTCCTCCACCACCTCCTCCATCACAGTCACATCACCACTCACAACTGCTTTCACTATATCAACACTCTCTGATCCTGCCACCAGTCCTGTCATACCCACAGACACCACAAGAGTAGACCCCACAGACATCCACCCCACACACCACATCCACATTCACCATGACACGCTTCACCACCACATGCAGCACATCCACCTTACTTGCAGCTACCACCCCAACATACACTCACACAACTTCCATACCATCTCCATGCATCTCGTCCCCCTCCTCCCAAAAGACATAAACGCCCTCACTCACCCACCCGACATACACCTACCACACACAAGCACACATTGCACACACCTGCATCCACGTCGAGCACACCAACACCTCCTACAACCACTCACTCTACCTCCACTCCTAAACCTATTACCCATGACCGCCCCTGTCTAACTAAAAAAGATTTCCTTGCCAGTCTTTACCTGTCCCCTGATCCTGTACCGTCTGTGATGCCCCAAGTGCCATGTCTCCTTGCCTCGACCCAGACCTTCCACCTCCCAGTCCTCCCATGGCCCCCCTAGTAGTGTTTACGTCCCTCCCCTTGCAAAGAAACCACCCTCTCCAAAGCCTAACGTCCTTACTCCTACCCCAAACCCCCTTCTCCACAATCAAAATCTAAGCCTAAACCCCCCAAACCTAAGCCCAAGGACCCCTTTTCCAAGCCCAAGCCCCCACCACTGCCCCCTTCGCCCCTGAGGTGCCTGCCCCATTGATGGCCCTGCCTTGTGAAGTTCAATATGCAGTCAGGAGTCAAGTTGGGGCATGTAACTGTGCCCAGTGTGCCTGGGGCAATTAAGACATTTGGGCCCATATTTATACTTTTTGACGCTAAACTGCGCTAACGCAGTTTAGCGTCAAATAATTTAGCGCCGTCTAACGCCATTCTGAAGCGCCATGCGGGCGCCGTATTTATGGAATGGCGTTAGCCGGCGCAAGCAGACCGGCGCTGCCTGGTTTGCGTGGAAAAAAACCACGTAGACCAGGCAGCGCCGGCGTTGGGAAAAAATGACGTTAGGGCGTCTTAAAATGGGGCAAGTCAGGTTGAGGCAAAAAAATCGCCTCAACCCGATTTGCGCCATTTTTTTACGACGCCCAGACGCCATTTCATGACTCCTGTCTTAGTAAAGACAGGAGTCATGCCCCCTTGCCCAATGGCCATGCCCAGGGGACTTGTGTCCCCTGGGCATGGTCATTGGGCATAGTGGCATGTAGGGGGGCACAAATAAGGCCCCCCTATGCCACCCAAAAAAAATAAAAAATATATAAAAAATAATACTTACCTGAACTTACCGGAATGTCCCTGGGGTGGGTCCCTCCATCCTTGGGTGTCCTCCTGGGGTGGGCAGGGGTGGCAGGGGGGGTCCCTGGGGGCAGGGGAGGGCACCTGTGGGCTCTTTTTGAGCCCACAGGCCCCTTAACGCCTACCCTGACCCAGGCGTTAAATAGTGGCGCAAATGCGGGGTTTTTTGACCCGCCAACTCCCGGGCGTGATTTTTGCCCGGGAGTATAAATACGACGCATTTGCGTCGCCGTCATTTTTTTAGACGGGAACGCCTTCCTTGCATCTCATTAACGCAAGGAAGGCGTTCACGCAAAAAAATGACGCTATTTGCCAATACTTTGGCACTAGACGCGTCTAACGCCAAAGTATAAATATGGCGTTAGTTTTGCGCCGAATTTGCGTCTAAAAAAACGACGCAAATTCGGCGCAAACGGAGTATAAATACGGGCCTTGGACTGGCCAGTAGGCCTCACTTGCACATAGTTTTTACAATGTATTTATTTATTTATTTAATATATCTGCCCACATAGATGTGGATGTCAAGGTTGACAAATTGTCCTGGATTTCCTTCAACATAGTTGTGTTATATCTGTATACTTTGATGTTTGTGTTGTATATGTATGGGATGTATCTGTGTTGCTGCATGCACTGGGTTGATGACATGCCATGTGCGTGTTGTGATGTGTTGTCACGGTTGTGTTGTCGTAGCTTGGACTCTTGCTCTGAGCAAGACTGCTAGTTTAAGGATGACAGTACTTTTGTTTGTAGGCGACTGCGTCTTTCCTACCACAAGTTGCAACTGTTATCCCAACCTTACCGGCTCACTAGCAGCACCTCACCAGAAACGCAATAGTAAAAGGTGATTTATGGCAGCCGTTTACGCATGGACTCAAAAATAAGACATCTCAGCGAATGTCGTGGTTAAACGGAGATTACCCCTTTCTCACAGATATATTATGTTTCATACAAACACAGGCAATGACACAGATGCAGTAAAGTTATAATAGCTTTTTATTTAACATAACTGCAATTTGCGATAAGTTGCATGGACTGCAATGATTAGGATAATGAATATAGCAAGTAACAGTATTGTGAAGACGAGAGTCATTGTTACGAAGACACCCACCATTTTGCAATACATAGAAAAGATATATGAGATGTAAGATGCCCTAATACCCTAATGTAAAAAGGCCTAACCTCCTACCTAAAGGAGAGCTGGGTTTGTTAAACCTAATCTGCCAATGCCGGGTCCATGAGAGGAGCCCCCAACCCTTGTTACCTTGGAATGAGGTCTCTATCTCAGACTCCGCAGGGACACGAAGACTGGGTCAGCGTCAAGACGACTACAGCATCGGTATCAGCGAAAGTTGGCGATGCCCTCTGGTCAGAATCCCTCTGATTATCTGTCTAAAGTGTGATGTATTTATACAGATCTACAAGGTCCCCTGACGTAGGTGTATTCCTAAACAATAGATAACAGGCATGCTTGGGACGGCAATTAATATCAACAATCCCTCGAAGGTATAGAGAGGGAAAATCCCTAAGTGTGAACACCTACTGTTTGTTTGTCTTTGGTGCTTGATCTTGACGCCTTGGAGCAGTGACACTGATAATGTAACTCATAACAAGTGGCCTAACTATAAACAAGGCAGCCATCTTAGAAGAAATAAATAATTAAATGGGCTAAGACAGAGCAAGCTAAGTAGGTTAAAAGTCTCTAGGTGACGGGGGCACGAGTCTACAAGCCAGAGGCTAAGCTAACTCCTGTTATCCCATTAAAACGAACTAGGATTCACCACACCCTCCCCATTGCCGTAACAGGTATGATGAAGGTACAGAAACCCAAATACTAAAAGTTGCTTCTGAACTAAAAGCTAAAAGCAAAAACAAGATAAAAAAGCATTCGCATGTGTTAAAAATATGTTAAAACAAATCTGTTTAAAATACATACAGAGATGTTAATGTCAACTATGACAAGTAAAGCGTGCAACAGCAAATGTCAATTTAATTGCATAATTTGGAATTGGGAATGGTAAATCAATTCATCAAATTATTTGTTATACGCATGATGTTGAAGAATGTCATCGAAGTCACCAGTCAGCGATCTTAAAAATGACTCAACATCGTCCGAAGTTAAGTCGAGTGCTGGGCGGACAAACGGATCCACAGAGCAGAAGTGAGGCGTATTTCCTGGTGTATCGTTACTCGTTGCAGTATCCTCATCCATGGTAGATCTCACAACGGAAGGCTCATAGGTGGCCTCACGGAGCAACCTCAGTCTCAAGGGGCATGACCGTGTATGGACCCTCATCGGGGACATCAGCAGTTCGTGGTCCACAGGAGATGTCGGTGCAACAGCAAGACAGACCATAGGCAGATATTCAAAGAGACACCATATGCAGCGGAATACTGGTTGTACACAACAGAGAAGTGGCCGAAATGACAATGACCAGTCAAGCTCCAGTTCCACCAGCAAAGGTGCACCGAAGATCCGAACCATGCGCTCACGGCACAGTGGAGTTGGCGGGAGCGGCTCCATTGCTCTGCGTTGCTGGAAAGAAACAACCACTGTGAATCAGAAGAAATAGCAGTAGTAGTCCACCAATTAAAGCCAACATAATTGGAAAGCCACCAAACACACTTGAAAAGAGAGAATGGATGGCTGATGGGATGACTCCGAAGACAGTCTGAAAGATGGACACGAAACCAGACCCGACAGCCTTAAAGAAATGAACAATCCCAGTGGTGCTCGAAGCATTGAATATTCTGGATACCAGCTCTCCAAAGTGTTTGGGGAAATTGGCATTTAAAAGGGATTGTATCTCGGCTGTTGATCTCGCAATCTGGAGAGCATACGTCTCTTTTGCGGATGTCAAGGTGACCTGTTTCTGAAACAATAGCGCCTTTAGCCTACTCAGCTTGTCATAGTTCACATTAATAGTATCTATGTGGGGCCACATGTCAGATACTTTTATCTCTCGTGTGGGGGGAAACAAAACATGTCCACAACACGTAACGACCTACGTGACCGAGATTGCGTAGGCAATTCCAGGTCGCATGCCGCAACAGCTTTGATCGTTCAGTACCACATAACTTCCATTGGAAAGGACATGAAACACTGGACGAATCAAGGAGGCGGGAGTACCCTTCAGAAAATAGGCCAAATTCGCGACCCCCGCATTGCAAAGACCGTGAAGAGACACCTGTTTGCATAACATAGAATGACGAACAGCAGTCTCACATTCACTAAGAAAGACCTCCCTTTCACCGTTCAGACATCTATAGTCAAAGGGCAACTCCCACTCTTCCTTAATAAAGCTATCTCCTAGTTGCTCATATCATCCCACTGCAAGATGTTTCAGGCAGCTCGAGAAACGAAAGGTCGAAATTGGTAAATTAATAATGCCGTGTAAGAGCCAGATAGTTGAAGGACTCTCTTCTACCGTGAAGGGCAACTTATCTAATTTCTCTACTTGAAGCAGGGTGAACCTAGCCTCCCTTTTAGCCATTGTCTCTTATTCCCTGGAAAAATTAAAAGCAGTGAAGAATTCACTCCCATTAATATATTTCCATGGAATATGGCCATTTTTCAGTGTCTGCAACGTCCAACCTAGCTGCATGATGGAATGTAGCTGTGTTTGCCCATGATATAACCGGGACAAGACTGTCTGAGGGATATCAATAGCAGACGACACTATATTTGATAGTGAATAAATCCTGTTTGACAGCGTATTCATGCCATTGTCGACTACAGCTAATGTCTTTTCCAAATTTTCCTTATCTAGTTGCCTTACACGCGCAGCAGCCTCAATCTGGGAAAGTTTCCAAATTTCATTGTACATAGCATATAAAAACCTTTTTGAGCGCTGTTTTCCAGGACCCAGCAGAAAATCCTGCAAGCCTATACTGTCAGAAAGAGTGTTCAGGTGTTTCTTAACTGCTGTTAACGTGTTCGTTTGCACCCACTGCTGGCACAGCTTACCCACACTGTATTTTGTAACTATACCTGTATGTTGACCCCATGTAAAGCGAGGGTCTGGCCTGTTAATTGAAAAAAACCCTGAAGAGTTCAAGAAACGCCTTTGACACTCATTAGTGTCGGTGGGCCATACCAACCACCCGCCGGGACTGGAAAGTGAAGAATTATAGGTACCAGCCTTAACTATTGCATCTAGCCTGTCCTCAGTGAAATTAAGGAAGTGTTGCCAATCTTTAAATTTTGCCAGAGTAGGGATACTGGGCATGTTCAGATCTTTAATTTTTGCTAACCCCAGACAGGATGTCTGCTCAATAGTGTCATTTAAGAAAATCATTTGCACAGGAATCAGGCATGCTCGGAACAAAGCCTCCCTACCCTGTATCTGCCAATCTTGTGTTCCCCATACACTTTTCAAGTCAACAGTGCTCTTCCAATATTCGTAACCCTCAATCGAGAGCCGGGAAACAAAGGGATCTGAATAAATCAGTTTTGTATCTGTTGGCAAAATCTTCCTAATTTGTGCCAGAGGTATTTTAAAATAATATGACTCTGCTTTTCTTGTATCATGCCCTGAAAAGTATGTCAATTTATCACTATAATACTTTGGACTCCCCACCTGTGGTGTAGAACAGTGTTCCCACTGTGTGTAGTTCAAGAGAGGCCTGTATCTAGTGGCACTGTGTAGGTAGTGATGTCCCCAATTGTTATAGCAGAACATTTCCCCATAATTAATTGTATAAACATATACATCATCACTTTCAAAAGCGGAATAGTCCTTCATTTCAGTTAGCATGGAATCAACTGTTTGGACATCCCAATCATCAGAGACAACATCGGGTGTAAAAACATCAGACATTGAAATTTTGAACACGTATGGTATTTGAATAATTTCGGTAGGCCCATATATATCGAATGGAACTTTGTCCCACACAATCCCATCAGTAATTGGTATTGCTGTAATATTTACAGGGGACAAATCCCTTCGGACCTTATGTGAAGAATGATGTGGTGTTAAAACTTCATCAACAGGCTCCACTGAGGAGCGATCAGGAATATAGTGACCATTTATGAGCAAAAAGAAAACAGTCACAAAACCAATCCATAAAATTAATGCAATAAATGTCAAACAGAACCACAGGTAGTTCCATGGGTAGATCAAATAGTTCTTTCTAAGCCATCGATACAGCTTACTACTTTTTGAAATATTGTCAATCACTTTAGAGGATGAATCCGAAGAAAAATCATCAATGTCAATGGAAATGGAAGTGTCCGTGTAAAATACAGCCAAATCTTGACGCGGGGTGGTCACTGAAGATGTGACTGGAACCAACAAAAGTTCGATTTCCGCCCACCCCATGGTCGAGGAAGTGTCTGGAACAGCAGTTGACATAGTTGCATAGTCAGTAGTAGTGATGTTCATCCTACTATGTAGATGGATGTCCTGTTGGGTAGTGAGAGGGGATCAGGAACCACCCAAGTGACCTCCTGGTCTACTGTGAAGGATCAGCCACATGGTGTAATTTGATGTTATCAATGGATATGAATCTGTTCATCTCAGAACCAGACAATGGTGGTAAGATAACAGTCCTGGTGCCTTTTATTCCCAAGACAGGCACCGGTGCTCTGTATGATGGACCGAACTCCTTCTTCACAGTGATCTTCTCACGAACCAGATCCCCAACTTTAGGAATCCAGCCAGTCGAAGTTTTTGCCAATTCCCTTATTCCTAAGGTGGCAGCACTTGTAGATGATTTATCATCACAAAATTGTTGAAGCTCCTGTAAAACAGTGAGACGTTCTTTTATGTCAAATGATGTTTCTGCTGCCACCATACCAGGGGCATCAAGATCTGGGACATACATAGGTATCCCAAAGAGCACCTCATATGGAGAGCGTCCCCCCAAGGACTGTCTTGGCAGATGATTCAGTGCTCTCTGGACCCCATATAAGTGGTGTAACCAACTGCGGCCTGAACCTAATACTCGAGCTGTTAAGGACTGCTTTAGATCACAATTCCGCCTCTCCACGACTGAATTTCCCTCGGGATGGTATGGTGAGGAGTAATGGAGTTCAACACCCATCGTCCCCATGGTGTCCCTGAATTCCTAAGAGGCAAATGCAGGGCCCTGGTCCGAATGGAAGGCTGCAACCGCGTATGTACTGATAAAGATCAGCATATCTTTTATAACAGTCCGGGCGTCAGCCGACTGCTGTGACCATAACCACAGGAATCTAGAACAGGAATCCACAGCCACTAAAATGTATTTGTATGCACCATCAGGCTGTAAGGGACCACAATGGTCTAGGTACACACACTGAAATGGCTTGTCAGACACTAAGAGGGATGTCTGCGGAGGGCGTTTGATATTTGAGCCCTTAATCTGCTGGCAAATGTCACAGCAAAGGACATACTGCTTAGTTCGTCTGCATAGACCAGGCCACCAGTAGCGTAGCTGTAGAATTGTTATCGTGGCCTGTATACCAGCATGTGCAGAAGCGACACCCTCATGTGCTGCTGTAATCAGCTCTAACCTCTGGTCTTCATTGGGGATCACTCGATCTCCAACCCCAGGAATCGTTGTATAAGCAACATTCTGTGCACTGATATGGTAAGTATAGTTTGTTGGATATCCTTTCGGAAGGGGCTAGCATACAGCTGAAGCTTTAACGGCAATTAGTATTTAATTATCCAATCTCGTCCGAGAACGAGTCACTGCAGCCACAGAAGCCGTAGCTACTAATGCTTTGGCCGCTTCATCAGCCCATGTATTACCGGCAACGTGTATTCCTACACGTTGGTGTCCTAATGTATGAACTACATGGACACACTGTAGCTTATCCTTAAGATCAGCCACCCTCCCCCACAATGTTTTGTGTTTAATGGTGTTCCCCTTTGAATCTCTAAACCCGTTCAGTTTCCAATGATTGAGATATTCATTGTATAACTGGACGCAGTAATATGAGTCACAGACTATCAAAGTCTGTCTTCCTGTCTTAGTGTGTTCAAGCGCTAGAATAAGAGCTTTAAGTTCAGCCAACTGTGCCGTGCAGTCCCCTAAGGTCTGCGTGTAGGTATTGTGAGGGTGGAAAACTCCATCTTCCATCACTCCACACACGGCTGCGCAAGCTGCCGAGTATTGATGTTTAGTACCTACAGCCGGTTGTGCTGATCCGTCAGTATATATGATAGTATCGTAACTGTCTAGTGGCAAAATATTTAGAGGAGCGGGGTACTCTTGTTCATACTGGAGAAATTCTTGTGTTTGAAGTCTTGGATCAAATATATATTCAACATCAGTGGCGGTCAGAGACGTTGCCCACTAAATCCAAAGTGGATGTAATGCCTTAGCGTTCTGAACGCTCGCTTTAGTGACAGCCTCTAAGGCCGGCACCCGGGAGACAACAATAATGCGTTTCCCCTGGGCAAGTGGCCTCTCTTTTATGACGCTCATCTGAACTGCCGTCAGAATTTTTTCTGTAGGTGCAAAACGTTGTTCAGCATTGGAATATAAATGTGATTTATATGCTATCAGTATCGTGTCATCCTCATTAAAGGTGATATAAGTAAATCCAAGGGCACCAGCAATTATTCTGATGACCAAGTTTTGTTTTATTGTCACATGTGTGTAAGTGTTTAGCTTCTAGTATGTCCTGTTGCATGTCCCTAAAGATGTGTGTGTGTTCAATCGTCCAGCGTCTGCTAGAAAAATTGGGCTGAACTAAGTCATAAAGTGGCTTGATGCGTTCTGCATAATCTGGAATGTATGTTCTGCCAAAATTGAAGAAACCCAGTAATGACTGCAATTTCTTAAGTGTGTTTGGAGGCTGTAGTTGAGCACACTTCTCTAGAAAGTGTGGGGCCAGGCTCTTCCCCTCGTTTGATAGCTCATATCCCAGGAATAATACACTAAGAAAGGCTATCTTGCTCTTCTTAAAATTAAATTTATAACCGAGGTCTGCAAATCCCAAAATGATCCGATCGACCCTCACAAGATGAATGTCGAGGACGTCGTCAGTGAGATATATGTCATCCACATAGGACAATGCCTCGGAATCCATATCATGTAATATTGATGTTACACAGGCTGAAAACAGGCCTGGGCTATTTTTATAGCCTTGAGGTAAATGACAAAAGCGTTCTGAGAGCCAAATGAAAATGCACTTAGGTCCCTTCTTTCATGTGCTAAATTCTGGCAGAAAAATCCATTAGATATATCTAATGTAGTTTTATATTTTTTTTATCACTATATTGTTTATCCGTGCTGTGCTGTGTGAATTTTGTATAGCATAAGTGCGTGTATGACTATTTAAGTGCCTATAATCAACTAGTATTCTATATGAATGATCTGGCTTTGCAACGGGGAATAATGGATTATTCATTGCAGACGTACAGGGCTCAATTACTCGCTGGTACTCAAGTTGTGATAGGATCTCCTTTACCGGAGCTTTCGCTTCATGTTTAACATGGTATTGTGGCTGCGGTTTGGGTGTAGACCTAACGGGAATAACATGACAAGGAGACTCCTTGTCCCAACCTACATGATTGCGGTATAGTGCAGGTGCTTGTGCTAAAGCCCATTCAGCAGCATAGGCTCCTTTTCCTGCTTCCGGAAAGAGATCAGAGAAAGAAGACATCTTCCCCATTCGGGAGCTTGCGGACGTGTTCAGGTGGCCAGTCTCTCTCGGCCAATAGGATATCAGTAGTAAGTTCATCCCAAAATATTACACTAATAGTGCGCTTCACATCTCCCTCTATCAGAATTGTTAAATTATAAACCCTATCGGGGGGAAGAACGCGGCCATCCGCTGTTTCAACCGCGATGTAATCGCTAGTTGCTGTCACATCCAGATGATCTTTCAGACTCTGGCGACATATCGTGACCTCTGCCGTGCTGTCTAACAGAGTCACTGCCCACCTCTTGTTCCTCAACAGCGTTCTCAATATTACTGGCATTTTTAACTGTCAGTGCTGCCACCTTCTTCTTTTTAAACTGTGGCTTTTGCTGAGGAGTCTTTTCTTCTTTTTTAATGGTAGACTGTTGTGAGTCTTTTTTTTCTTTCACGTATTCCGGATGTCGTTCCTGACGTCCCCCTCTCTCGCTACGTCTATCCGGTGCGTCCTGAAAGGAACGAGAGGGACGTGAATCAGTATATCTGTCTGGAGTTTTAATGTTCTCCCTATTTCTGAGATTATACCTCCTTTCGGAGTTCTCCGGGTCTGGAGAATCAGCTCTCTTATTTCTTCTTTCTTTGAAATCTTTTTGTTTGTCCCAGCCCTTCTTAGAGCCCTCTTGTGCCTGCTTTGTACCCTCCTTATGGGCGGTACTTTGTAACTCCAATTTTTTAGGTTTGGCTCCCAAACTGTCCCGTCCTATACTAGTATAGGTATCAGAAATTATTTTCGGTAGCTGTCTCTCTTGTTCCTGGTTTGGAGTTTCCCGGAGACGCTGGCGAATTGCCAGTGCTACCGCTTCCCCTTTAATATTACTCAGTATGATTGAGGATACGGCGTCAAAGTTACACATTAATTTCATCCCCAGATCCAGGGCTGGTGCAGCCCCATGCTCATTTTGTATTTGTTTTAACACTTCCGGTAAATTGGCAAGTGTCGGGGTACCATGTGTGGTAGTATATATGGCAGCGAAGACTTTGCACAATGTGGCACAGTCATCCACCGAGGGAACCATATCAAAAGGCAAGCACATAGTGAGCAATCTGTGTTTTTCCTGTGGTCCCATATGGGGAAACACAGCTTCCAGCTGATTCGTTTTCTGGGCAATCCAGAACGGTATTTTTTCCCGTTCCGTGGGCACTTTACCCATAATAGTATGCACTGTTTGTGGATTAATCCCAGTAGCCAATTGATAACCACCAGCTAGTGGCGGTGCTGGACGCGCTGGTATTGTGTTCAATGTTCGCATTACGAACTGAACTAATTGTCTATATAATGCTACTAATTCATTATATAAAACTCGTAAATCTGCTATCGGCATATTCTGTATGCCTGGTTGAGGTGTGTATGTGGTGAACATAGGCCAAGTAGGTCCATCATTACTTAAGGGACCTAACCTCACTCTTCGTAGTAGATGTGGTAGGGCGCCTTCGAACCAGTTCTGATGCTCCTGATAGGTGAGCGAAATTTCATGATACTGGTATGCTTGGTACCGTAAAGGTACGTTTGCAACTTCATATGTGTGACATTTTTTGTTCTTTGGTCAACCTCAGGAAAGGTGACCCAACAGTAAAATGTTTCTGTTTGGTATGCTTCCGTAGCTTCTATTATCAGAGTAACATCCCCGCCCTCTTCTGTAAGGCCATGTATTAATAAATGTTGTGTTAGTGCATGTCTAGCATTTTCAGGAATGTCTATGGTATCAGCCATATTTGTTTAGAGAAATGGAACACCAGATAGGGGAAGTATTTTCCTTTTATGAGTTCGAGCTCGAACAACCTACAGCTTAATTAGGTGTTACCTTTTCAGCTGAGGAGGATTCTCCCAAAGACCACGGACGTCTCCGTATAATGGTAATTAGGGTACCTGTTGTCTGTGAGACAGTGATAGTCAGGGCATCCGTAAATTAGTGCCTAAACACCATCGTTGGCGGTGCCATGTCGTAGTTTGGACTCTTGCTCTAAGCAAGACTGCTGTTTTAAGGATGACAGTACTTTTGTTTGTAGGCGACTGCGTCTTTCCTACCACAAGTCGCAACTGTTATCCCACCCTTACCGGCTCAATAGCAGCACCTCACCAGAAACACAATAGTAAAAGGTGATTTATGGCAGCCGTTTACGCATGGACTAAAAAATAAGACATCTCAGGGAATGCCGTGGTTAACCGGAGATTACCCTTTTCTCACAGATATATTATTTCTCATACAAACGCAGGCAATAACACTGATGCAGTAAAGTTATAATAGCTTTTTATTTAACATAACTGCAATTTGCGATAAGTTGCATGGACTGCAATGATTAGGATAATGAATATAGCAAGTAACAGTATTGTGAAGATGAGAGTCATTGTTTACGAAGACCCCCACCATTTTGCAATACATAGAAAAGATATATGAGATGTAAGATGCCCTAATACCCTATTGTAAAAAGGCCTAACCTCCTACCTAAAGGAGAGCTGGGTTTGTTAAACCTAATCTGCCAATGCCGTGTCCATGAGAGGAGCCCCCAACCCTCGTTACCTTAGAATGAGGTCTCTATCTCAGACTCCGCAGGGACACGAAGACTGGGTCAGCGTCAAGACGACTGTAGCATCGGCATCAGCGATGGTGGCGATGCCCTCTGGTCGGAATCCCTCTGATTATCTGTCTAAAGTGTGATGTATTTACACAGATCTACAAGGTCCCCTGACGTAGGTGTATTCCTAAACAATGGATAACAGGCATGCTTGGGACGGCAATTAATATCAACAATCCCTCGAAAGTATAGAGAGGGAAAATCCCTAAGTGTGAACACCTACTGTTTGTTTGTCTTTGGTGCTTGATCTTGACGCCTTGCTGCGGTGACACTGATAATGTAACTCATAACAAGTGGCCTAACTATAAACAAGGCAGCCATCTTAGAAGAAATAAATAATTAAATGGGCTAAGACAAAGCAAGCTAAGTAGGTTAAAAGTCACTGGGTGACGGGGGCACGAGTCTACAAGCCAGAGGCTAAGCTAACTCCTGTTAGCCCATTAAAACGAACTAGGATTCACCACAGTGTATGGCATTGTTTGGTAGTGGTGTGTGCGTCCGTGTCTATAGTGATACATCTGTGATGTCCTTTGTATGTTGGTTGGATGTGGTGTTTCTTCTGAGGCCTTGTTTGGATGTCTGTACTATTTATATGATTGTGTATTGTTGCCACGTATTGGTGCCAGTATGTGTTGTTGGGTGGAATTGTTCGATGTGCCTGTCTGACACTGTGTTTGTGTGTTTGTGATGTTGTCATTGTGTGATTGAGGTGTATTGTGTATGGATGTGTTTGACAGTGGTGGTGGTGTGCTTGTGCGGTGTGCTGTGTGAATGGTATGTGCCTGTTGGCCATGGTGTGTGTATTTTGTGTATGTGTTTGTGTAGTTAGTGTGTGCCTCTGTGTCTGTAGATGTGTGTGTTGATATGAGTATTTCTTTGCACGTTGTCCGTGCCGGGTGTGTGTGTTGTATGTGGGTGTGTTATACTGCTCTTCCCTCCAGTGTGTTCTAGGTGGAGGTACTTACGGTTCTCGTATTCATCGTTGTCACAGGTCCTGGAGGTGTATGGCGAGATAAAGCAATTGAAAGACTTGCAGTTCTGGGTCCAATGATGTCAGCAGACGCATCTGTGTACCTAGAGGTGAATGTCTTATTTTATACTGGCAGTTTCCACCAGGCTTTTCGTGGCGGTCGGACTGGCCCAAAAATCCTGGCAGTTTGCTGACTCGTAATATGGTGGGTGGTGAATTGGTCCCCACCGGCCTGGAGATGGCTACCACCGTCGGTGGTGGTCCGACAACCCTGGCGGTACTGGCGGTGACTTAGCTGTGTTTCGCTTGGATCAACGCTGTGCTATTATTTATGGTGGTCTGCACCACCGGCTTGGTGGTAGTCTGCACCGCCGTCCGGTGGTGGTGTGACCGCCATCACCGGCATCATATTGAGGGCCTGATTATACTGTTAGAATTGCATCCTTGAACTGGAACAGTTATCAAAAGTCTACTGCATGTCCAGGACATTGCAAGGAATGTGACAGTGCCAGACCAGTATCTGCTGAATGTATCCACTACTGATGTAGTCTAAATGTTAGTGTCATCCCTCATGTCACAAGAGTCATCGAAATGTGACAGTTTATGCCTTAAGTAAATTAATAGGCCTAATGATATAAATGTAGAAACTGCACTGACAAGTTTTATAATTGTGCATTCATTTACACAGTAGAGTTTGACATAAGAGGTATTTGAACAAAATCAAGTATTTGCAAGATTTAAATGATATGATGTTATAATTTAGGCATTAGACTATAGAATATATCGAAACAATATTGAATTTCTGATGATTAATGAATTGAAAATACATGCAAAAATGAAAGAAATACATTTCCCTATCATACCTCATGAAATGTATTAACAGAGGTCTTTGTGTTTAAAATGAATGCAAAATGCATATTATTGGACCATTTTTAATGTTAAATGTATAAATCTGCATACTAAAAGTGTGATTATGAAAACATATTAACTAACTCTATTGCTTTAATTAATTTGCAATAGCGTAAGTGAAGCCTGTTAAATTGGTATATTGTGACTGTGGAGGAAATCCTGACTTATTTTCATAATGAGAACTCTCTTTCAGACTTGGTTCCCATGATAAGACCACCATTGGTAATAGGCCCTATTGTTTAGACATTGAGAGACAATGTAATAGTGTCTTTGGAATTAGAACATCCTGAGCAGATGGGCTGTTAAATTATACAAATGTTTCAGTCCTGTGTGGAACTACATGGATGGCTGAGGTTCCCCTGACAAGACATGGGAATGGATGCAAATGTTTCAACCTGAAGTCGTATGTTCAATTATTATTATTGGATGATACCCCTTCATTGTAATGAGGACTGCTTTCCTGAGTGAATCAATTTGCTTTATGAACTTTAATATATTGTTGATCAGTTAGAATTTGGTCAGAGAAGCTGAGCCCTTCTTCCTCTATGATGAGCCCCTTGGAGAGGTATCTTTGTCTCTGCTTGCCCCTTTGAAATGGCCCACTGAGACTTAGTAAATATCCCCAACAACTCTCAGAAGACTCTTGAACGGGGTTCTGACATTTTGATGCTATCTCTCTTTACTTATCTTTTGCCCACTTTAGTTAGTACCTTGGTGCTTGAGATTTCCTTTTTCCAAATTATTTTTGTCTTTTGCCCGCATGTGTTTTGCCCCACACATGTATTTCCCTGATTTGGTTAACTGTAGGGTTACCCCCTGTGCCCAGCTAAATTATGACTCTGCTCATTTGAATTGACTGATGATTGCGAATCCTGACCAATGCAATGTTTTGATCATATGTATGGTCCCTCTTGAATGCTTAGTTTTATTAATGTTAATTCATTGGAATTTATGTTGTTGCCTTGAGCAACCCTTGGTGATTATGTATCTTTATAATTTGGTCTTGCAAATTCACTACATGACTTTGATCTTGAGTTTGTAATAAACCCCTTAACTTTATTTCCAACTGGAATTTTCCTTCTGTGGCCACGTTGGTCTTGGTGTGAAATTTAATTGGGTTGTATTGAAATTGTGTTATTGGTTCTACATCACCCTGTCGCAGGCTCCAAATGTCCATTGGCCTCAATGAGCATTGATTCCTGCAAAGCTTTGTCAGTTCTGATTGCAGAGTTATTCGTTGTCTCACAAGGGGGGATAACTATTACTGTTTAGTGTTAGGGAGACCCGATTGACCTATGCGATTGCCCTGTCCAAAAATTGCCCACCCCGAATTTTGTCCCATTGTCCATTCTGAAGACAGATAAAGTTCCAGTGTCATGACTACGAGTAATAGATGTGTGAATATTAATAGGGCTCTACGCTTGCATTGCTTTTGCCTTGCAGATTGCAGTGAAGTGTGACGTAAAGTGTTTTGCGGAGTCGTCATACTCATTTGATTCTGGTGTTTTTTGCTCAAAATGTTTTGTGGGTTATTGTTGTTGTTGATGGGTCAGTTGTGGCGTAAGATTGTGCAATAAAGCACAAGTGTGGAGGACACATTAGTTAATTTATTGTCTTCAGTGAGGTACTTGTCATGAGACGTCATTGACAGTGTCAATAGTTTGCACTGCATGAGCACAAGTTGTGGTTGGTATTAAGCGAATCTTAAGTGCACATGGAGAAACTGTGCCATCCAGTGTTAGAATTGCAGGTCAAGTTTCACTGCTTGTATAATTGTGAAAGCTACGACTGGAAAGTGTATCTCTATACAGCTGTGACGTGTTTGAGTTTTAGTGTACAGACAGGTTGTTGATTTTTGCTTGCAATATTTGCAATCAGGTATGTGTGAGCGCTTGTGTAAGACAATTGTGAAGTGACTGCAGCTGCTGAAAGAAGTGAGTGTGACGTCATTTTGAGCCACACTGATATAGGTTGGTTGGTGTGAAGCCACGCTGGTATTAGTGGACAGTATTGCATTGCTATTGGTTGAGAAAATCTTGTGAAAAGGATTGTGGGATTGAAATTACTTCCTGATTTGATCGAAGGTAGTATGATTAATTGAATTTGAGTAAAAATGAAGTTTATAAGGCTTTGAAGAGTGCGTTAGGAGGAGATGTATTCATTCTAGTTAGAGAGTATATAGACGCTCCACCTGACGGAACTCCAGGCTATTCTGTGTCATCTGTAAAAAGATGTTCTGAACGTGTATGCCTTGAACAGTGGAGTAAAATTACCTAGATGAAGGTGTTTCAGCATTTCCCCATTATGGAACTTTTAATTTGAGAATTTTAGACAATGTGAGGTAAATAATGTATGAATTGAACCCGCAGATGTTTAAGCGTTAAGCATTTGGCAACACATAGCGAGAGAGAAAATGTTAACTAAATACGAGAACAGAAAGTAGAAAGCAATTAGGACACTTGCAAAGGCTGAATTGGATGTAGAGCAGAAAAGATGGGGACCAGAAATACTTGATGGCGTTAGAATGTTTCCCACTATTTCTACCAAAGAAGGTGAAAGCACAAAACCTAAGACTAAGAAAAAGACAGAAAAGACAGAACAGACCACAGAACCTGAGGTTAAAAAGACAATAACGTGTGACAGGGACTCTAATGATGAGTTCATTAATCAGCTTTTGATGAATCGTCCACCTACTTATCATTCAAGTGAGATAGGAACCACAAGTAGAGTAGCACAAGATGTAACTTCGAGTGTGCCGACTGCCCCAGTTTCACAGACCACGATTCAGACCTTTTATGCCCAGACCTGATCAGATTCAAAACATACACTGAAACACTCCACAAGGAGGAGTACCTTTTAACACGCCAGAGAGCATGTCACATTTTAATGCCCTGATTCAGCAGAATATGGGACAACCAAGAGAAGAAGTACCACAGAGAAATAATATCAGCATGCATGGTTTTACTGCACAACAGCTAACAGACTGGTTAAATGTTTTTTGAGTCCAGAACGTGCAACAGGTGTTATGAATAGCAACACAAGAACAGAAGAAGCGAGAAGAAAGAAATAGATCAGTGAATGATTCCAGATTAAAATTAGAATTGAATGAAATGATTTCCGACAAGTTGGACATTGCCCAGTTGGAAACTTACACAAAAAATTAACTGCAGTTCACATGCAAAGACATTACACAATGTGCAGGACAGGCTCCTGAGAGATTAGCGGAAGTAGCAGAGAAATACAACGTAGATTTAGAGAAATCAAAGGCGCTGAAAAGAATTTACAGATTGGAGATCAGTACAAAAGTCATAGCTAACATGAGATATCCTGGAATGAAGTTGCACATTAAAGAACTAATTACATACACTTAGACATGAGGAACTATAGACAAATGCGAAGGCAGATGGGCAAAGAAACAAAATTGAAAGAAATCAAAGGCAAATGTGCCTCAGCAGGAGCAAATCAAGCCGAAGATAGTGTGAAAATGCTGCCTATGAGAGAAATATAAGGTGGAGGTTATGTTCATGTACCCTGGAGTAGGAGTGGTACTTTGTCACTCACAAATGATTACCTGAGATTGTGAAAGAAACCAGTGGAGTGGTACAAGCAGACAGAGAGATTTGTGAAAAGTTCAAAATGCCTGTGGGAGGACTTGAATACGTTTGACATCATTGTTCCAACTGATTTGTGAAATGCATGTAAAGTGCATGCAGATTGGCCTGATTGTGAACCTCCAAGAGATCACGTTGCAGGTGCACTGTCTGAAAAGGTGATGAAAAAGTATTACAAAGTAATTGAGTTCCTGAAAGATAAAGTGTCCCCAAAAGATATTGATTGGCAGGAAATTGACAGGACATGCCAGGAGTTGAAGGAGTCGATTCATGCATATTATGAAAGATTGCTGCAGGCTTTCAAACAGCATATTGGCACAGAGACAATTGAAACAAAAGACATGGGTCATTTTGTGTTCATGGTTGTGCAAGGATTGAAGCCAGACATTAGTGAGATTAACGAGATCCTGTGGTATGCAAAATATGGCACTAACAAATGAACTGAAGCAGAAGAAGCCTAAAGAAAACATTGTAAGGATGCAATTGAAGGCTGCACGGAAAGTTAATGAGAGCCCACAGATGATTGTGAAAACTAGTGAAATGTAAGGTGTTCCATAGCAAGTGACAACTTTTGTTCAGTCCAGAGGTAGAGGACAAGGTGTTCAAGTAGATCAAAAGCTGAGCCCTTGTTCCTGTATGCTGAACCCCTTGGAAACGCATTGTCCTCTCTGCTTGCCCCTTAGAGATGCTCAACTGAGACTCAGAGAATATTCCCAACCCTTTCAGGGGCCTCTTTGCTGAATTTCTGACATGCTGACACTTTCCCTTTTTACTTATCTTGTGCCCACTTTAGTTAGTACCTTGATACCCGAGATTTCCTTTTTCCAAATACTTTTTGTCCTTTTAGTTTTTTGTCCACAAGTGATTCTCCCCACAGATGTATTTCCTTGATTAGGTCAAATGTAGGTTTACCCCGGTGCCCAACTAAATTATGACTCTCCTAATTTGAATTGACTGATGATTGCTAATCCTGAGCAATGCTTGATTTCTGTATCACAGATATTTCTTTTGATGATATGTATGGTTCTTCTTGAATGCTTATTTTTATTGATGTTAATTTACCTGAATTTATTTTGTCGCTTTGGACAACCATTGGTGTTTATAAGTACAAATAATAAACTGTTAGTATTTGTAAAACTGCTCATTGGCAGGAACAAAAAATATTACAGAACTAGTTTCATGTTAGTAACATTAAGATTAAAAATGGTGTAACTGCAGAAACTTCTGAGTAGACGGAATCTCGTACACAAGGAGGTAGAATGAAACATGTTTTAACTAACTTTGCACAAAGAAACAAACTTAAGTGAAAAATATGTGATCAGCACAGCTCAACATGAAAGGTGTCATTTTAATCAAAGCATGTTTGTAGTATACATGAAGACCCGCAATTCAGGTAAACTTGTAGATCCCAGTCAGGAAATAGGATCTACCTCATTGGTGTTCTTTCTACGGTCATTACAGAAAATAATCCAGTGTAATAATAAAAGTGCCTGCATTCTGCAAGATGACTGGAGAATCTAACTGTATCATTAGAGTGGATACCAATCAAAGTATTAGGCACCCTTAACCTTTAGATGCTTTAAGGCAGGGTGAAAACAATATTGACTCTTTAAGTGTACATTTGCCAGTGGTGCTCTTAGGCAAAAAAAATCTGCAAGTATGTTCAGGTGGCCCACTGCCTTCCAATATTGTAGGACACAGCATGTCCCATTTTGAAAACAACTGGAAAAATCAGTGAAGCTGCAGTGAAGCTGCAGTTGTAACTTTCTTATAAGCATTACGCCTTGCACTGCACCTGCACTGGATTGCACTAGGTTTTGGGGTGGACAGGATGATCACAATCACCATTCCACAGTTGTGGTTGAAGGTGCACGGCATTAACTCTTCAAGCAGGATAAGCTCAAACCAAGTTATAATGTAGAATTTGAATATATCTCAATGGGAAGAGTGCTAATACCATCTCCACAACTAGGTATTTGACTATGTTATCCCTATTTAGTATATACAACATATGGAGTGAGGAAGAAGGTAGTAACATTGGTCCAGAAAGGCTTTATGTTGGAAATGGCCTCTCTGCAGTGTCACCCCCAAACGTTTTGCCTTCCTTCGCTTCTTTTTATGACCTCAGTTTTGCTGGCTTTAGGACTCTGGTCACTTTACCACTGCTAACCAGTGCTTAAGTGCATGTGCTCTCTCCGTAAAAACATGGTAATTTTGGCTCATACCCACTTGGCATATTTAATTTACTTGTAAATTCCCAGTAAAGTGCACTACATTTTCCCAGGGCCTGTAAATTAAATGCTACTAGTGGGCCTGCAGCACTGATGTTGCCATCCACGCAAGTAGCCCCTTAACCATATCTCAGGCCTGCCAGTGCAAGGCCTGTGTGGGCAGTTTGGGAGAAACAATAAAGGGGTTCCCTAAAAAGATGCTAGTAGCTCAATCAGGGAAAATTATGAGTAAGACAAACTACAACGTGAGCTACAATAATCATATATGCTCTGAAGATCAGATAGTCTTCAGAGGTAACGCCCTATAGGGCTTGATAGATATATGGATGGATGGGAGTTGATGGATTGAGATCATTAAAAAAAGGGAATACCGGACTGCTAGATCAATTCAAATAATAACACAGAATTTCACTGCCACTTCGACGTGGTGTTTAAAAGTACTTGCCAAGCCCTAAACTCCATTTTTCCTACATGTAAGTCACCCCTAAGAAATGCCCTAGGTATCCCATAGGGCACGGTGCTATGTAGGTAAAAGGCAGGAGAGGTCTATGTGTGTTTTATCTGTCCCAGTAGGGGAAAACTCCTAACTTTGTTTTCCACTACTGTGAGGCCTGCTCCTTTCATAGGATAGCATTAGGGCTACCCTCATACCATGTTTGACTGGTAGATTATGATCAGAAAAGGGTAATCAGGTCATGGCCAGAATGACAATAGAAAATCTTACTTACTGGAGAGGTTGGATTTTATATTGCCTTACAACCTGTCTCCAATCCACGTCTGGGCTGGGCTGGTTGACAGCTTCCTTGTGTATTTCACCCAGACAACCACAAACACCAGATACTCAGTCACACCTGCACTCATCTGCATACTGAATGAGGCTTCCTGGGCTGGAAGGGTGGAGGGCCTAACACTAACATTGCCAAGGCTAGTGGCCTGCCATCACACAATGGACTGCCAAATCCCCTACTTGGATCCTGGCAGACATACCTGTACTGAAAGGGAAACTTGTGCACTTCAATTCCACTCTTTGAAAGCTCCCCTACTTCAAAGGCATTTTCAGGATTATAAACTGTGCCCCAGACCCCACCAAATCAGACACTTCTGGACCTGAACTTGTAACCTGTCAAGAGGAACTGCCTGGCTACCCAAAGGACTCATCTGGACTGCTTTGCTGAGAAGGACTGCTGCCCTGCTCTTGACCTGCTGCCTTTCTGCCCTCTGACTTTGCAGAGAAGCGCTCTCAAAAGGCTTGAATTGAGCTTGCCTCATATTTTTTGAAGTCTCAGGGCCATTCAGGTATGTGTCTCTTCAGGAAACTCCTTGTGCAGTGAAAATTGATGCACAGGCTGCCGGAAACGATGCACAGCCGCTTTGCGACCGAGAAAGTGCCGCACAGCCAAGCCGGAACGATGTAGCCTGACTTCCTGAGTGAAGAATTGACGCAGCGCCTGCCGTGCAGCAGAAAATTCGATGCATTGCCATACCAGATCGACGCAATGCCTGTGACTTCTTCCCGCATGCCCAAGATTTTCCCGCTTCACCCTTTGGCATCAAAAACATCCCCGCATCACAGTGAGGTACCAAGATCGCGTGCTGGAAATCGACGCAAAGCCCCTTGCAGCGTGGAAAGAAACAACTCATCGTCAATCTGACGCACACCCTATTTTTCCACGTGTCTCCTCCTCTGCAGTCTCCATGCATGTTATTTTTTACGCAAACCAAGTACGTTTTGCAAACAAGAGACAACTGTTGATTTCTAAGATTTAAGACTTTTAAATCTTGCTTAAGCGATATCTCAACTTGTGCTTATTGAATCTTAATAGTTTTGACCTTAATTTAACCAGATAAATATCATATATTTTTCTAAACCTGTGTGGTGTATTTTTGTGGTGTTTTGACTATGTTACTGTATGATTTATTGCACAAATACTTTACAAGTTGCCTTCTAAGTTAAGCTTGACTGCTCAATACCAAGCTACCAGAGGGTGGGCACAGGATAATGTGGATTGTGTGTGACTTGCCCTGACTAGGATTGTGGTCGCTGTTTGGACAAAGGTGTATACCCCTGCCAACTAGAGACCCCATTTCTAACACAATGGTGCTCATTACAAGTCATAAGTGATGGCTAAGTGGTGTTCAAGCGGAGGTGGCTAAACAATATAGATATTTAGGCCTTCTCTTAAGAAATAACCTAAACATTTAACCCCGTATAAATATCTGTGGGGCATGCTCTAAACTCATTGTCGATACTTTACATAGATTGGACCTTGCTTTGTGCCAAAAGTCTGCTGAAGTTGTAAGAGAGACCTATAATGCAAAAATTGTAATTGTAATTGTAATATCTTACTGCTGTGAGATTATGTCAGTAAAGTATATTAAGAGTTTGCAGACTATTGAAACTATTACCTGGAGAATATTTATCAGCCAGCCCAGAGGATCTGTGATCAGTGCCCTGAAATTGGAACTGGGCCATACTAATATACTATTTAAATACAAACAGCAGATCCTTAATTATTTGGCTTGTCTCCTAAAGTCAAAAGAGGGCTTCTTAGGGCAAATAATAATATTTTACCTGCAGGAGAGGTCTGTAGGACAATGGGTTGTGAATCTCTAAGTTATAAAGGCATTCTTGGATATTTCAGTTGGGTATGAATTGCAGAAAATGTCTGTAGTCCAGCTGAAACAAATAATAAAACATCTGATAAACGATTGCTCCAGGAAGGACGGCATAGATGATATGTGCAATAGAATTAAATAGCATTTAACAGCATTTAATGGAGGCACATTATGGTGGGAATACCCAGCCTTACCTGTGGGGCAATAAAAGTGTTAACATTAGAAAGTGGGCCTTGAAGGTTAGGCTAGGGCAGGTCCAAGCCTTTATAAAGTGTAAGTCAGTTAGACAGGCTGGGGCGGTTAGTGATATTTGACCCTTTTGTCAAAATTCTCCATTGTCCTTTCTGCATAGAATTGTATTTTTCACTTGCTTTGATAAAACTAGAAGTCTGCTGCTCCCTGTTTTTAGAATTTTTCTGGTTCAACGCATTTGTGATGTAATGGCAGTAATTTTAAAGTGTAATAATATAAAACTGTGCTATGCCGTTGGGAAATGTTTGCCTGAGTTTGTTGAATGGCTAGCAAAGCTTTAGATGTATCTATTTTTATGGAATGCTGAGGTTTGACTGATGTTTGGCCTATCCATTTAAGTATCTATGTACTGTGGAATCTATGAAATACTATGAAATTGATTTTAATTGACTAGTGCAATAGCTAGAAGCAGGAACAGGATGGTTCAACACTGTATTTACTCTCTATGATATTTGGCTCATGTTGTCTAAAACTGACATGTGAAATCCTATTTCTCTTTTGCTATATCTATATTTTTGCACAGAAAACAATTGTGTTTTGCACAAACATTACAGTCATGACTGTTTTTTTTTTGCAAAAAAAATTATTTGTATTAAGCACAAATATTAACAATGAGTCATTCTATTGTTAAATCTTTGTGCAGAGACTAGAATACTGGGTAGAGGACGCAGAGGGCCGTAGTCGCCGCAACAATGTACGCATTATAGGGCTTCCTGAGGGGCTGAGGGTGCTGATATGTTGGCCTTCCTGGAACCCTGGATAAAATCCCTCATCGGTGAGCAGATGTTCACTTCATTTTTTGCAATGGTAAGAGCGAACAGGCTGCCGCCTAAACCCCCAGGACCGGACTTGCCTCCCAGACCAGTAGTGGCTAGGCTGCTGCATTACAGGGATTGAGACATATTGTTACTGAGAGCACTAGAGATGTACCCTTTTACTATAGAGAACAGCAAAGTCAACGTGTTTCCTGACTATACAGCAGCAATGCAGGCAAAGCGGGCTTCATATCTATCTGTGAAGAAGGTACTGCGTGACAAGGGGGTCAATTATGCGCTGCTCTTCCCCTCCAAGCTGAAGATAATGTGGGAAGGCAAAACACACTTTTGCCAGACCCCCAAAGAAGCATGGGCCTGGCTTGAATTTTACATAGGTGGTAAAGTTGACTGTGAAGGAGTGCACCCAGCACCTCTGGCCTTCGTAGGAAGAGGCGCCACTCTGAGAATTGAACTGTTGCAGACCGCCTGGTGTGACCAACACAACTACAAGTAGCTCAGGAACAACATGCGGCGATTCAGACTACAGCATCACTGATGGAGTCACCCGCCTCCGATAGAGATAGAAGCTATTCCACTGATGTACATGAAACAGAGGACACACCTGACCTTGACTCTATCTCCAGTGTGATTGAGGAGCTCCCCCAAGTGACACCCCAAACAGCATAGGACATAATCTGACATTTGTTGAAGGGCCTACACTTGCTCTGTTAATGGCTTCCGGAGGGAGAGGCAGCTTGCAACTGGGCAGTGCCAGTCCGGTCAAGCTGGATAGTCTATAATAGGCTTCCGGACGTTTTACTTCCCACTCACTCTTGGACTGCTAAAGAAGGGTGACGATGAGAGACTGTAGAAATTTGGTTTTGACGATTTAGGCGGTTAACCGTTGCTGGACTGTTCTTGGGTCGTGGAGTTGGGTATTGAAAATGGTTGTTCGTGTTGAGGCCCATATATGCAATAGGTGTGGGGGTGTCTAGGGATGTGCAGGGGGGTATAGGGAGTTGCTGGGGGGAGCCAGGAAAAGTAGAACAGTGGACACTATGAAAAAATGTTGAATCACAGTATTGCAATTAAATTGATGTCTTGGAACATCCGAGGGATGGGGACCATATTAAAACGGCACAATATACTGGCCTACATGAAGAGGAGAGGGGTCCATATAGCATTCATACAAGAATCCCACCTCACCAAGACAGAGGCTGATAGTCTTCGCAGGTGCTGGCGAGGGCAACTCTTTGCCACTACTTATTCAGCCTATTCATGAGGCGCACTGATATGGGTGCGGGCAGGGGTACCCTTTGAGGCTACCACGCTGGACGTTGACAAAGAAGGGTGATATAGCCTGGTGGAGGGATGGCTTAATGGCAAACCAATAGTCTTGGGAGTGTATACGTCCCCCACCAAGACCAGAATCTTTTTTGGCAGGCTCTATCAAACTGACTGGCACAATTCCCAGGAGGGCCCTATTTGTTAGCGAGGATTACAATAGTGTTGTTGACGCAGACTGGGATCGCTCCTGTCCCCCTCTACAGGGAGCTGCAACTCTTAGAGTAGTGAAAGGCCTGGCACAATGGATAGACCAATGGGGCATGGAAGATTCATGGTGGACCCAACACCCTCACAGTAAGCATTACTCACACTACTCTTCACTCCACCAAGTACACACAAGGATCGATTTCATGTTCTGCTCCACGACACTCATGAGTGATGTTCTACATACCGAATACCTGGGTAGAACGGTCTCCGACCACAGCCCTTAGCAGCAGACACTGGGGAGGCGCCCACCGATTCCGACATGGCGATTGTACCCTAGGACCCTTGAGGACGAGGTCTTTTGAACTGCTCTAGCCTTTAAACTGATGGACTATCTCTCCCTGAATAAGGGGACTGCCTCCTCTAGAGGATGGAATGGGAAGCCCTGAAAGTGGTTATAAGGTGGCACACCAATTACCCGCTTGACATCTAGAACCGGGACTCCGCTCTATTCCCCGACAGACATCAGCGATGAGTTTAGAGCCTATTTCACATATTTGTATAGCACACCAAGGGGGCTGACTTGGACTCTCTCCATACCTACCTGGTGGGTCTACAGTTGGTGACAGATGGTGCAGAATTGGGGGCACAGATGTGTGACCAGGAGGTGGGACCTGCCATCAAAGCCCTGGCGATGGGGAAAACCCATGGAACAGATGGTCTCCAGAATTCTATCAAAGATTTGCCGAAACTCTGGTTCCCAGACTGGTAGAGATGTATACAGAGGCCTATGAGTCGGGCGAACTACTGCCATCCACTAGGGGGACCTTGGTGATACCTTTCCCCAAGGGTAAACGGATTGACATGACGGTGGCTGATTACCACCCATTATCAATGTTGATCACTGACATTGAGGTGCTTAGCAAGGTCCTCGCGTCCCAGTTACTACCGCACATGCAGACTCTCATACATACAGATCAGATCGGGTTTATACCTATGCGTAGTACATCACACAACCTACCAAGACGCTATTCCCTACTTTGCAATGACACACGTCCCCCGGAGATGGCGGCTACAATACTGCCGGTGGACTTGGACAAGGCCTTCAACACTGTGCAATGGGACTATCTAGAAATGGTGATGATGCGGATGGGGCTGGGACAGCGATGGGCACAATGGGTTAACCTGCTTCAAACCTGGCCCACGGCAAGAGTGAAGACAGGACACACAATCTGGAGTAGTTATGACATTGTAAGGGAACCAGGCAGGGCTGCCCCCTCTCACCCTTATTGTTCACCATTGCGATTGAGCCACTAGTGGAGAGCTTTTAGTTCCTGGCTGGAGATTTGGGAGTGATCAGGCGGGGAACACCACACATTATCTCCCTCAATGCTGATCACCTCCTCATTTAATTGCGTGATGGAAACTCGGTGCTGCCATGGGCGCTGCAGGTGCTGGAGGACTTTGGCAACCTCTCTGGCCTCCCCTCCATTGGCGTAAGACTTGTGTCTTTCCAATGGTGGCAGGGGCGCCACGCCCTCTCTCCTGCCCAGATGATGTCCAGTGAGCCCCCTGCACCTTTAAGTATTTGGGAATTCAAATTTATCACGACTTGAAGGACCTTCACAAGGGTAACTTGGGGGGAGTATACCTCGAATTGAAATCTGCAGTAGCCTTTTGGTAATTGTTAAAACTTCCCATTATGGCATGGATCGCCCTGTCCAAAATGGTGATGCTCCTCAGGCTTCTCTATTACTTTGCCAATTTACCGTTGCTCATCCCAGTGTCCTGGTTTTGCACCTTGGACTGGCTATTATGAGAGTTGGTGTGGGACACGGGGCACCAACGAGTAGCCCTGACAACGCTCTGCTTGATGCTGGAAGGGGGGCAAGGAGTGCCTGACTTTGAACTGTACCATGTGGCAGCTCAGCTTCAGCAGCTAGCAAGATGGCTCAACCAGCTGGACTCCTCGATGGTCCACCTAGTCGAAGGACCTACCCATGGGGTGGGACTCCTGACTTGCCTACTTCGGGGAAAACAGCCACTTCCTGGATCAAATATACTGGTGACTGTGGCATTGGCAGCCTGGCACAGGGCCCTCAAATGAACACACACGGCACACCCCTACACCCCTGCCCTCCCACTGGTCGGCCTCCCACATGGTGAATCTTGCTCCTCCTTTACCGCACGACAGCTACAACAATGGACGGCGATGTGGATAGAAATGGTGGGGGACCTGTTCCAGGGAGGGATGTTGATCCCCTTCGGTGACTTGATGGCCCTAACGGGCTTGGTCACCGGCCAGTTCTTACATTAGGAGGCTATTGTATGAGCCCTGAAAGCCATGTGGGGGGGCGGAAGTGACGAACCCACTGCGACTGCGATCTTACAGTCTATGCTGATTCTAGGAGGCAGATCCTACCTGTTAATGTGCATCTACTGAGCCCTGAATGGGATGATAGGCCGATCATTGGAGAGACTGAGATGTAGGTGGGACACAGATTTAGGGAGACAGATGACAGATGCTGAATGGACTCGAACCCTGGCACACCCACACATAGGGCCTGATTATGACCCTGGCGGACGGCGGAGGCCGTCCGCCAAGGTACCGCCGCTGAATGACCGCACCGCGGTCAAAAGACCGCGGCGGCCATTTAGACATTTCCTCTGGGCCGGCGGGCGCTCTCCAAAAGAGCGCCCGCCGGCCCAGAGGAAATGCCCCTGCAACGAGGACGCCGGCTCAGAATTGAGCCGGCGGAGTTGCAGGGGTGCGACGGGTGCAGTTGCACCCGTCGCGTATTTCAGTGTCTGCTTAGCAGACACTGAAATACTTTGCGGGGCCCTCTTACGGGGGCCCCTGCCGTGCCCATGCCATTGGCATGGGCACGGCAGGGGCCCCCAGGGGCCCCGCGGCACCCCCTACCGCCATCCTGTTCCTGGCGGGCGAACCGCCAGGAACAGGATGGCGGTAGGGGGTGTCAGAATCCCCCATGGCGGGCAGCGGTAAACTGGTGGGAGACCGCCGGTTTGCCTCTTCTGACCACGGCCGAACCGCCGCGGTCAGAATGCCCTGCGGGGCACCGCCGGCCTGTCGGCGGTGCTCCTGCCGACCCTGGCCCCGGCGGTCTTGTACCGCCGGGGTCAGAATCACCCCCAAAATCTCTTGAAACACACACTTGAAGAATAACCAGTATAACTATGTCCATAGGACCTAGCTTACTCCACATTGAATTAACCGGATATATGGCACAACATCTGTGGTATGCCCACAATGCCGGCTGAGCAACACTGATTTTTGCCATATGACTTGGGGATGTCCGGTGTTGCAACACTTCTAGGGGGAGGTTATTGCTAAACTTAACAGCTCTCTGGACAGACAGATGGATAACGACCGGGCTGTCTGCTTATTGGGACTTTTTGATAGCCCCCCCAGAAATGATGGGGAGCAGATTTATTGACCTGGCACTGGGACTGGCACATGAAGGGCAGAGATGCCCTGGAACAACAGCAATGGACCTAGGTTGAGTACATGGGTGGCAGACTTTACTTGCTGAGCTGGGGAAGAAGAGCGGGCCCTCCAGAGGGGAGAAATGAGAAGGATGACGAACAGACCGATATCCCACCTGTGGGCGGAGGTAGTGGGAACATGGGACACTCTTGAGGCAGTTATGGACGAGGCTGCAGATGGGCCTCTCAATCAGAGGAGTTAGGACCACAACCGCGACAGACCCTTGGGACTTCCATGAATGATCATGCACAGCCCTCGCCCGCCGTCCCCCTCCCGTCCAGACCCCATGCAGTCATGGACACACCTGCAAACCAAGTAGATTGGTTTATATTACTGGGCAAGTTGTATGTTTTGTTTGTAAGTTATTGTACTCAGAGCGGATAGGTACCTGAGAGCCCAGAGCTGAAAGTGGTGGTGCACAACTACCCTGCTTCATGGATATACTGCACTGACCGGAGGACCACTGACAGCCCCGCTGCAACTATTTCACTTGTACGCAGAGCTCTACGAGGAATAACCTTCAGAGCAGTGGGAATATAAAACAATAGCAGTGTTGGTTAACTGTTTAAAAATTGTTATGAACATGTGACTTATAAGACCATGTAAGATGCTTTGACCCTGTGACTAAGTTGATGTACCAACTGAAATACCAATAAATAAACATGTTAAAAATAAATTGCTAGACTGAGGTAATATTGGTATGAATAGTGGAAAGTTTTAGATGTAATTGTACTTAGGCACCAAAAAGGGTATTTATGATGAATGGAGATTTTATGAAGTATGATGTAGTTTACTTAATGTTATGTATGTGAATGTACTGTTTGTATTGCCCTTTTGGCTTGAAATCAAATGGCTAGTAAACCAGAACCTAATCTATTCTTGGCACCCCTAAGTTGTACAAATGCTGCCGGTGAAAATATCATGCACATTTTTTATTGCTGTGATTGACAAGTTCAGATTAGACAGTATTCATTTATTTAACACAAAAAATAATATTTCAGTGTATTTGCTGATGAAGATTAATCAATGCATCTTCTAGTAAACTTTGTTGAAATTGTCAATGTAGCAGTAAATGATAGTTGAGGTTATGCTGACATAAAAGATAAGCATTTATCCTTGAAAAACCCCAAAGTAGATCTTGGAGCAGTACAGTTTAATAAGGCTACTATATCTGATTAAAATTCTGATTGTCCATTCATTGGGAATAAGAAAGGGTCAGGGAACTTAGAAATGGCTCCCCAAATGAGAACCAAGGCAGGAGCTACATCCCCAAAACTTATCATTATGTCTTGGAACGTAGCAGGAATAGAGCAAAAGCTAGATGATCCCGAGTGGGTCAGTTTTATTAATAACTATGATGATGTATGCCTATTTCAGGAAACTTGGGCTGCAGAATCAAGCCATCTTGCAGGCTTTTCAACCTACTTCTCTGTGGCTCAACCAGCTTCTGGGGGTTTTGGTAGACGGATAGGGGGGCTTATGATTTTGTTGAATAACAGATTGAAATGCGATCACTCCGTAATATGGTTTAATTCTCAAGACCTGTTGGGTGAACTCACATTTCGGCCTGGTTTCAAGGTGATCATGATAAATGTGTATGCAAGATCTGTCCCGTGTGGTACCAAATGTAATGTTCTCACTCAGTTAGCTGACTATGTGGAGCTCTTACATCCATCGGTTTATCTGATGGTTGCGGGTTATTTAAATTGTTCCTTTGCATTAACGAACATTATTAGTAGCCTGACAATTGAGGAAGATGAGCTATGGGTATTCCCCAATCCAAAGAGACTGTCTCTACCTCTATTTTTTGCTTCACAATGCAGATGGCCACTTTATGCTTAAAATTTGGGCTAAGAGAATGCAATGGTCGCACAAGATCCAATCCCATCCGTGCTTCCTCCTTAGCCAGGGCTATCCTCTAGTACCATTGACTATCTCTTGGTGGATATTAGACTATGGACAAGCACCTTAGATATGGAAATAATATTCCGCCATGATAGCGATCATAATCCCTTGTGCCTTACCTTAATTAATCATGTATTTGTACTCCTCGGTTGAATCTTGGAAAAACGCGTGTCAGCTGGCCAAAAGTGATATCAAACCCGTACTTGATTAGGGAAATCTACTTATTGTTTTTAGATTTTTTTTCTAGTTTTGGGGAACAAGAGGCTGTTATTATTCCAATTATGGCTATTCATACAGAAATGGTAGGCACCCTTCAGGGTATCTTTTATAAGGAATCCTCTTCTAGGCAGACACCTGACAATATTTCAAGTAGGGAATGGTATAACAAGGATTGTGCTTGTGCAAGATCCAATTTAAAAGTAGCTTTAGAAAATCACTCACGGGGGAGATTAGGAACGCCAGACTCAGGTATATTAGGTCCTTGGAACGAGCTAAAAAAAGCTGGGAACATGAGATTTGGCAGATGTTGTTGGATACAGTTAAGAACTGAGATGATGGTTCCTTTTGGAGGTTGTTGGCTTGTAGATCAAGAGGGGGCAATGATAATATAAGCATGTACATTGAGCCTGAAAGATGGGTGACTTATTTTTCTGAGATTTATGCTTCCCCTGCTCAACAGGACTCTGTAGATATTGGGTGCGTTGACTACAGTGCTTTTGATAAAAGCTCAGCAGAGGGCATTGTTTTTACAATAGATGAAACAACAGCAGCCATCAATTCCATGAGACTAGCGAAAGCTCCTGGCCCTGACAAGATACCGGGGGACCTGTTTAAATCTGAACCCACCATATGGGCATGGTACATAAATACACTGTCAAATGCTATAGCAGCAGGTAGTCCCATCCCAGACTCGTGGCATGGGGCAGAAATAATTCCTATACATAAGAAAGGTGATGTGGGTTCGCCAGCTAATTATCGGCCAATCAGCCTTATTGATAACCTGCAAAAGATCTCTGTCAAGCAAGTCTTAGACAGTCTCACGGAATGGGTTCAGGATAACCAGGTTTTATCCCCTCTTCAGGCCGACTTTCGCCCAAAAATCTGTACCATGGACCAAGTTTTTAGGCTTTCATTGCTATTTTGGAAATATGTCACCTTAGACAAGCAAAAATTGTATGTTGCTTTTGTAGATTTAAGATCTGCTTTCGACCTTATTCCGAGAGAGAAGCTATGGGAAGTCTTAAACAAAATTGGTGCCCCAGGAAACCTAGTGTACTTAATCTAAAGGCTGCATGAGAATACATATGCACGAGTAAGATGGGGTAGCCAGGGGTAATTTACCGACAGAATAGACATTAGGCGAGGGGTACGCCAGGGCTGCGTCCTTGCCCCGACTCTTTTCACCCTGTTTATCAACAAGGCGGTGCAAGTCATATCTGATTGTTGTAATGACGCGCCCTCCTTGAACAATCAAAAAATACCGATCTTATTATTTGCTGATGACTCTCTTTTAATTTCCAAAACTCCTATGGGTCTTCAGGTCCTAATGGACAGGTTTAGCTCTTTCTGTGTCGATTACGGATTGGATCTTAATCATAGTAAAACCAAACTTATGACCTTGGGTTGTGGTAATACTAAGAGATATACCATCTTTCACAATGGGATCCCTCTAAGTAAGGTATGTTCCATCCATGATTACCTGGGGGTAAGAACAACAATAATATGCATTGGGAGGCTCAGATTGATAAAAGCATGGCCTTTCTATGGCACAGATCTGGGGCCATTTGCGTTTTCATAAATCCACCACAGAGAGAGTGGTCTCTCCAGCCATCAAAATCTATTTGTTGAAGGCCCAGGGTGCTGTGGTTTATGGGGCGGAAATTTTGGGATTTTATAATGTAAGTAAACTCTCTGTGGGGGAAAATAGGTTTATAAGATTGCTTCTGGCATGTCCTCGGAATACCCCTCTGATCCCAATGTTTTGGGACCTTGGTCTTTCGCATATCTCAGATGTAATTGTCATAACACCCCTGCTTTTTTGGGTTCGCATCTGGACTACTCCTGAACTAATTGTATGCAAGGAGTTCCTCCAAGATATTCTAGATAGACCCAATGCACTTTCTATTCCTTGGCTTAAGCATATCTCAAATTGGCTTAATATTTTGGGTCTTAAAAACTTTTGGAGTCAACCTTACAATCTAAGGAGGGACCACAAGAAACACTTGAAAACAGTTTCTTGGACTTATGTCAGGGAAAACTACCTGCTACATATGTCACATGGCAGACTGAAATCCCAATTTCTTGTTCTCAAGTGCTATCCTCATCTTGAACCATTTATGGATTCAATTTCTGACCCGCTAAGCAAAAGTTTATATATTCAGTTTAGGTATGGATGCTTACCTCTTAAATCTTTCAACAGCACGTGGAGTTCTACTAAACTGATTTATGTCCTAGCTGTAATTGCACTCCAGAATCTGTAGTACATTTTGGTGGTCATTACAACCCTGGCGGACAGTGTTAAAGTGGCGGTAAGACCGCCAACAGGCCGGCAGAAAAAAAAATGGAATTACGACCGTGGAGGAAACAGCCAACAAAGACAGCCACTTTAACACTCCGACCGCCACGGCGGTACAAACAAACAGCATGGCGGTCACCGCCAACAGACAGGCGGAAGACAATGTACCACCTACAGTATCACAACCTACCAATCCACCACTTTTTCCGGGGCGGATTCACCGCAAACAAAAACACGTCGGAAACAGGACTTCGAAAGGAAAACGCTCACCTCTAAACACCCCACAAGGAACCAGGACGCCATAGAACCACAGCTTCACATTTTCTCTGCCCTTATCTTCTTGCTCCTCTACCAGGAGCACGAACGCCGGCGGTGAAGACCATGGTGAGTACTGCACCTACGACACAGGGGAGGGGGGAGGGAAAAAAAAGGGGGACACACACGCAACATGCAACACCCCCACCCTCACCCACGACAACACACACACTAGTACATCATGATACATCGCATTTACACCCCCCAACTCCCCCTGGAAGAATGCAAAGACAAAAGGAAATTAGTGTAACCATTGTAATATATTAAAATCCAGTACGCAAAAATATATATACACTATCAACAAATATATACACCAAGAATAGTAGTCCAGGTATTGCTCCATTGAAGTCTGTGGAACACTGGGCCCACACTGCATGGGAGAGTCCCGAACATGATGGAGAGAACACTGCAGGGGCATCAGAGAGTAAGAAAACAGGCACCTCAGGGGGAGGGAAAGGGCGGGCACCTCAGCCGGTTGAGTGCACAACGCCAAATCCACGAGGGGGCCACATGCCCACTGTTCAATCCTGGGGAGTGCAAAGCCACAGTCTCTCAAGTCTCTACAGCGGGTGGGTTGCCCACTGTTCAATCCTGGGGAGTGCAAAGCCACAGTCTCTCAAGTCTCTACAGTGTGTGGGTTGCCCACTGTTCAATCCTGGAGAGTGCAAAACCACAGTCTCACAAGTGGATAACAGTCTCCACTGGTTCTGGAGGGGGCTTTGTGCAGAGAGTGCTTCATCCTGCCAAGGATAGAGGTAGTGGATGCCTTTCTCCACTGGTTCTGGAGGGGGCTTTGTGCCCAGAGTGCTTCATCCTGCCAAAGACAGTGGTAGTGGATGCCTTTCTCCACTGGTTCTGGAGGGGGCTTTGTGCCCAGAGTGCTTCATCCTGCTCGCGGCGGACTCAGTAGTGTCAGTGCCCTTGGCGCTCATGGGCCAGCGGTGCTTGTGGCGGTGGTGTCCTGTTCAGCGGTGCTCTTGGCAGGGGTGTCCTTGGCAGCGGTGCTTGTGGCGGCGGTGTCCTGTTCAGCGGTGCTTGAGGCAGCGGTATCCTGTTCAGCGGTGCTTGTTGCGGGGGTGTCCTTGGCAGCGGTGCTTGTGGCGGCGGTGTCCTGTTCAGCGGTGCTTGTGGTGGGTGTGTACTGTTCTGTGGTGCTTGTTGCGGCGGGTTCCTTGGCAGTGACACAGCTGCTGGTGGTCCTGTCTGGGCCAGCGGTGCTGGTGCTGGCGGTGCTGTGTGGCCCAGCGGGGCTGGTGCTGGCGGTGCTGTGCGGCCCAGCGGGGCTGGTGCTGGCGGTCCTGTCTGGCCCAGAAGGACTGGTGCTGGCAGTGGCCTCCTGGCCAGCGGGGCTGATGGCGGTGGCCTCCTGGCCAGCAGGGCTGATGGCGGTGGCCTCCCGGACAGCGGGCTGATGGTGGTGGCCTTCTGGGTAGCGGGGATGATGGCAGTCTTCTCCGCCGTGATGCTCTTCCCAGACTTGCCGGGTTTCTTGTGCCCCTTCCCCACCTTGGAAGGTGTCACAGCTGACTCAACACTCCTACCTGTACCCCCAGGAGCGGCATTGGTGACTGGCCCAGCGGGGCTGTTGCTGGCGGTCCTGTCTGGCCCAGCGGGGCTGGTGCTGACGGTGGGCCTCCTGCCCAGCGGGGCTGATGGTGGTGGCCTCCTGGGCAGCGGGGATGATGGCGGTCTTCTCCGCCGTGATGCTCTTCCCAGACTTGCCAGGTTTCTTGTGCCCCTTCCCCACCTTGGAAGGTGTCACAGCTGACTCCACACTCCCACCTGTATCCCCAGGAGCGGCATTGGTGGCTGGAGTCTTCCCCCTCTCCCACTGTGCTTGTGGCGGCGGTGTCCTGTTCAGCGGTGTTTGTGGCAGGAGTGTCCTGTTCAGCGGGGCTTGTTGCGGCGGGGTCCTTGGCAGTGACACAGCTGTTGGTGGTCCTGTCTGGGCCAGCGGGCTGGTGCTGGTGGTGCTGTCTGTCCCAGCGGGGCTGGTGTTGGCGATCCTGTCTGGCCCAGCGGGGCTGGTGCTGACGGTCCTGTCTGGCCCAGCGGGCTGGTGCTGGCGGTCCTGTCTGGCCCAGCAGGACTGGTGCTGGCAGTGGCCTCCTGGCCAGCAGGGCTGATGGCGGTGGCCTCCTGGCCAGCAGGGCTGATGGCGGTGGCCTCCCGGACAGCGGGGCTGATGGCGGTGGCCTTCTGGGCAGCGGGGATGATGGCGGTCTTCTCCGCCGTGATGCTCTTCCCAGACTTGCCGGGTTTCTTGTGCCCCTTCCCCACCTTGGAAGGTGTCACAGCTGACTCAACACTCCTACCTGTACCCCCGGGAGCGGCTTTGGTGGCTGGAGTCTTCCCCCTCTCCCGCCGGGCACTGGCCAACTTTTGATACTTGACAGGTGGGGGACTGTCCGTGCTGTGGCTCCCTGCCACACTGGCTGCCCCGCTGCCTGGTGCACTCCAGAATCTGGTGACTACTGGAACCACTGGTCCCGGAGATGTTGTGGCTGAGGTGCTAGGTTGGGACCTGGAGAGTCGGGCCCTAGGAGACTGACGGGGTGGGGGAGGTGAGGGAAAGAGGTCAAGGGAGGACAGGAAAAGTTTCTTGGGAACACTGGGACAGGTAGCTGGAGGGGGTTTGGGAGTGGAGGAAGACGTTGTGGTTGTAGGAGTTGTACGTTTGGTGACTTTGGGTGAAGGTGCATGTGCTGGAGGCTGTCGTGAGGTGGATGGCTGTTGGGTGGGTGTGTGCCTGTGTTTGTGTATCTTGGGAGGTGCCGTCACAGACACACTGGGAGAGGACACAGGGGAAGTGTGAATGGTAGTGGGGGTGGTGACTGCATGTGTGTGTGTGTGCTGGTGAAGGAAGTAGTGGCTGTAGATGTAGTGCATGCAGGTGTGAGTGGAGACGAGACTGGGAGGGAGGAGGGAGACGAGGAGGAGGGGGACACAGTGGAGGCAGTGGATGTTGGTGTGTCTGCATGTGTGTGATGCTTGCGTGAGTGCCTGTGGGATGTGTGGTGCTTATGTTTGCCAGAGCTTCCCTTGTGTGTTGAGGTGTGTGCATGCTAGTTTGATGGTGTGCTTGGGGTAGGCTGAGGTACAGGGGTGAGGGTCTGGGTGGAGGAAGTTGGAGGGGGAAGATAGAGACAGGGACAATAGCTGCCATCAGTGCTGAGGCCAGAGTCTGAAAAGCTCACTGAAGGGCTGCCTGACCAGAATGAATGCCCTCCAGGAATGCATTTGTTTGTTGCAACTGCATCTCTACACCCTGGATGGCATTCAAAATGGTAGACTGCCCAACAGTGAGGGACCTGAGGAGGTCAATGGCCTCCTCACTGAGGGCAGCAGGGGTGACTGGTGCAGGGCCTGAGGTGCCTGGGGCGAAGGTGATGCCCACCCTCCTGTGTGAGCAGGCACGGGCAAAGGCTGAGGGGCTGCTGGGAGGGCGGTGCTGGTAGGGGGGGTGGCGGCTGTACCTGTAGGTGGGGGGGCACAGATGTGGCTGCCACCACAAGGGAGCTCCCATCAGAGGAGCAGTCCGTATCACTGGTGTCAGCTCCTGTCCCCGACGTGGAGCTCCCCTCGCCCTCCGTCCCACTGGTGAATTCCGAGTCCATAGTCTTGCCCTCCAGGGCCATGTGGGATGCAGCTCCCTCCTGCTCCAGTGCCACTGCTCCTCCGCCTGATGATGCTAATGCACACAAGAACAGGGAGACCACAAAAAGGGGGGGGACGACAGAAGAAAGACATGTTGAGTGCATGCATTACCGCTACCGTTGGCAGACGTGACAGACACAGAAGCCCCCTGCACTACGCCACGCACTTGGGGTCCACTGTTCAATCCCTGGGACATGGCCTACAAGGCTATGGCCGACATCTGCACACATGGATGTCACCGGAGCCTGACTAAGTGTAGTTGGCACTGTACACAGGTGGGGTGGGGTGCCACAGGGTCTGCCAGAAGAAGGGTACCTAACTAGCACACTCGCCCTGGCCTAGGGAAACCCACAGCCCACCTCCCCCACTCAGACACCTCCACTGCGCGCTGAATCAGCTGAATGAGAGCATACTCGCCCCCTTGTGGCTGCTGTGATGCCCTCAAGCGCCCATCCAACTCCGGGTACGCCAGGACCCTGAACATCAGGGGGGTCATGGTGCGACGGGCACCCCTCCCACGTTGGGAGGCCATCCCGAGCTGGGCCTCCGCTGTGTTCTTGCTCCAGCGGCGAATGTCCTCCCATCTCTAATGGCAGTGGGTGCTCCATCTGTGATAGACCCCCACGGTCCGGACATCCTTGGCGATGGCACGCCAGATGTCCTTCTTCTGGTGGGCGCTGACCTACATGAATTGCACAGGGGAAAAAGAAAAGTTATTACCAACTGCACCGTCACAGTCATTGGCCCCCATCCCTACTGGCACATGCACTCACCATCGTTTCATGCACGCCTCAATCTACCCACCTCATCTTTCATCCACACCACTCCACACAGGCATAGCCCATACTGCATGCTCCCAGTGTACTTACATGTTTGTCTGGAGGACCGTAGAGTAGCGTGTACTGGGGGGGACCCCATCCACTAGTTTGTCCAACTCCTCCAATGTGAAGGCAGGGGCCCTTTCCCCAGACGTACGAGCCATTGTCTCTTCTAGACTGAGGTCACAGCAGCACTTGCAGTGTAGGTCCTCTCCTGTCGAAGATCAGGTATCGAGTGATTGAACAGATAGAAAATGGCGGTCACGTCCGCGGCGGTGCGTACCATCACCGCCGGCGTACATCGTCATTGGCTCCTGGGACCCATAGGGTCCAATGTTAACCAATGCAGAATTGCGCCGTGGTCTTCGACCGCCTACCGCGACGGTGTACAACGCCAGCGCAGTTACCTCACATCCCATTGTCCCACTTTACAGGTCAGGCAGCTGCCATTTCAGGGGCCCACATTGCTTAATTTTTAACTGTGTCACACATTCCTAGGCCTTGCCTCAACACTCGTACATGCAAATTTTGTGTTCTGTGTAAGCTGTGGGTACATACCTCTGATTTGGTTGACTCTGTGCTCGCTGTTCTCCTTCATAGGCACCGTCCGCTGGGACATGTGAGGAGATGGCGGCATCCTCCGGTGTACAGACCGCTGGTGGACCTGTCGACAATGGAGGAAAGACATGTGATCATCACCTACAGGCTTGATCGTGCCACAATCCTGGAACTGTGTGCCCAATTGGAGCCAGACCTGATGTCAGCTATCCACCATCCCACAGGGATCCCCCCTCAATTGCAGGTGTTGTCAGTACTCCATTTCCTTGCAAGTGCGTCTTTTCAAACAACAGTGGCCATAGCATCAGGGATGTCCCAGCCCATGTTTTCCAACGTGTTGTACAGAGTGTTGTCTGCCCTGCTGAAACACATGCGGAGCTACATCGTGTTCCCTCAGGTGGAGGATTTGCCTACAGTGAATGGTGACTTCTATGCCCTGGGACATATCCCCAACATCTTAGGTGCCATTGATGGGACACATGTGGCTTTGGTCCCCCCCTCAGGCGTGAACAGGTGTACAGAAACCGGAAGAGTTATCATTCGATGAAAGTGCAGATTGTGTGTTTGGCAGACCAGTACATCTCCGATGTGAATGCCAAATTCCCTGGCTTACTGCATGACGCTTACATCCTGAGGAATAGCAGCATCCCTTATGTGATGGGGCAACTCAAGAGGAACCGTGTGAGGCTATTAGGTGAGCACCTGGAAGCAAGTCAGTGGAAATGGTTGTCTGGGTCTGGGGATATCCCTACAGGTTAGTGTCTGTCTAACAGTTGTCCCTCGCCATTTGCAGGTGACTCTGGTTACCCCAACCTGTCATGGCTACTGACCCCAGTGAGGAATCCCAGGACAAGGGCAGAGGAACGCTACAATGAGGCCCATGGGCGAACTCAGAGGATTATAGAGCGGACCTTCGGCCTCCTTAAGGCCAGGTTCAGGTGCCTCCATATGACAGGTGGATCCCTATTCTACTCACCAAAGAAGGTGTGCTAGATCATCGTGGGCTGCTGTATGCTTCACAACTTAGCTTTGCGATGACAGGTGCCTTTTCTGCAGGAGGATGGTCCAGATGGAGGTGTTGTGGCAGCTGTGGAGCCTGTGGACAGTGAAGACGAGGAAGCAGAAGAAGAGGACATCGACAACAGGAGCTCGGTTATCCTGCAATACTTCCAGTGAGACACAGGTAAGAAGACAAACCTGCCTACTACATGTACTTTAACACTACTACCTCTCTACTGTCTGTCGTTTTCACCCAGTGTATCCTCACTGAGTTGTCACTTTCCCTTACGATTTCACAGATGTGGGTGCCACTGTGTGACATCTGCTTTGTCTCCTCATGGACTAGAGCTGTGTGACATAGGTATGTTGACATTACAATTGAAAGAGCATTATGTCACTGTAATTGCTAATACACTATTTCAAAATCACAGACAGACTCCAGATTGTTTTGTGCTTTAAGTGTGTTTATTTAAGCGCTCAATATTGGAGGGTGCCTTAAAATGGTGTGGGGTGATGGTGGAGGAATGTCCATGGCAGAGTCCAGTCTATTAGTCTCACAGGTGCATTGCCCAAATGGGCATAGGAAGTGGAGCTGGGGAAGTTTGAGGATGGACAGGGTGACAAGGTGGGACAGAAGGATGACAATCTGGGTGGTCTCATTTCTTGGTGGGGGTATTGGCATCGCTCTCTGTCTTTGTCCTGGATCACAGGGACCGTTTGCGGGGTAGTTCTCCCTCTGCAGGGGGTGAGGTGCTGGTGTGGTGGTCCTGTGGCCGTGCCTCCTGTCCAATAGCGCCAGCAGAGGTGGTGGACAGTTCATCCTCCAGGCTAGTGTCAGGGGCCCCTTGTTGTGCCACAGCGTCCCTCCTGGTGTTGAGGACTTCCTTCAGTACCCCTACGATGGTGCCCAGGGTGGAATTGATTGATCTGAGTTCCTCCCTGAAGCCCAAATACTGTTCCTCCAGCAGCCGCTGGGTCTCCTGAAACTTGGCCAGTACCATTGCCATTGTCTCCTGGGATGGTGGTAGGCTCCCATGATGTTGGAGAGGGCCTCGTGGAGAGTGGGTTCCCTGGGCCTGTCCTGCCCCTGTCGCACAGCAGCCCTCACAGTTCCCCTGTGTTCCTGGGCCTCTGTCCCCTGGACCGTGTGTGCACTGCCACTGCCCCCAGGTCCCTGTTGTTGTTGGGGTGGTGGGTTAGCCTGGGTTCCCTGTAGTGGTGGACACACTGCTGATAGACGTGTCCTGGGCCAGAGGTATGGCCCGCTGGGTGGGTGCTGTGCTGGTGTTTCCAGAGGGGGGAATCTCTGTGGTGGCCTGTGACTGTGTCAGGGGAATCGACTGTCCTGAGGTCCCAACTGGGCCGGGCTGGTCATCTAGATCCAGTTGGACAGAGCTGCTGTCATCACTGTGGGCCTCTTCTGTTGGTGGTGTGGACATGTGTGGACCCTCTTGTCCGGTGACGTTGGGTAGGGGTCCTGCAGGGGTATAAAAGGATGTTTATTGCATCTGTGTGTGCCATGGTGTGCAATGGGTGGGTGATTGTGTACCCCAGTGCTTGCATTCCTGTGTGGGACCTTGTGTGATGAAGGTTTAGGGGTGTGTGTGGGTATCTGCAGTGGTTATGCTTTGGTGATGGGTGTCCATGCTTTGTTGTTGCATGCAGGGCTTGGTGTTGGGATGTGTGGTTTGTGATATTGGGACATTTGTGAGGAGTTGGAGTGATGGGGGTGAGGGCGAGGGTGGGGGTATGTGATGGCATGCAGATAAGGTGGGGCATATTGTAGTAACGCATTGCCTTACCAGAGTCCATTTCTCCACCTACTCCTGCGAGGCCCTCAGGATGCAGAATCGCCAAGACTTGCTCCTCCCATGTTGTTATTTGTGGGGAAGGAGGTGGGGGTCCACCGCCAGTCCGCTGAACCGCAAGGTGGTGTCTTGAGACCACAGAACACACCTTCCCCCGTAGGTCATTCCACCTCTTCCTGATGTCATCCCTATTTCTTAGGTGCTGTCCCACTGCATTGACCCTGTCCACTATTCTTTGCCATAGCTCCATCTTCCTAGCTATGGAGGTGTGCTGCACCTGTGATCTGTATAGCTGTGGCTCTACCCGGACAATTTCCTCCACCATGACCCTGAGCTCCTCCTCAGAGAACCTGGGGTGTCTTTGCCGTGCCATGGGGTGGTGTGGGTGATGTGTGGGGTGGTGTGTGCAGTGATAAGTTGGGTGAGATTTAGTGGTGTGTTGTGTGAGGTGCGTGGAAGTTATGTGGATGATGGTATTGTGTGCCTGTGGATGCTTTGTAGTAGTTTGTAGTGTCTCTCTCCCTGGCCTTCTTTTGGTATTTTAGTCGTAGGGGTTTGTGGGTGATGTGGGTGTGTGTTTTATATTGTAATGGATGTGTGGGAGTGGTGTGTGTATGTGTATCAGGTATGTGTATTTTGAATTGTCCAATGTGGCAGTGTTTTTTAAGAGTGTGTGTATTTTGAGCGCAGCGGTGTGTACCGCCAATGGATTACCCCGGTTCAAAGACCGCCACGTGGATTCGTGGGTCGTGATAGTGTGGGCGTATTTCTGTTGGCGTGACGGTGGAGGTTGAGTTTTCGCCAGTTTATCACTGATCTTTGGTGTGGCGGCCTTGTGTGGGTGTCTCAATTTTGGCGGATTCCGAGCAGTGGGTCATAATGACCGTGGCGGTGTGTTGGCGGTCTTCTGCACGGCGGTAAGCGGCTTTTACCGCCAATGTTGTAATGACCCCGTTTATGTTCATATGCCCCGCGTATAGGACTGCACAGCGGAAGTGGCTACGCCCAATTTGTAGGAATATGGGCATGAGACATTGCAAAGATGCCCTAAGGATTAGGATGAGGGATACCTCCACTCCCCTGTTCTGTGCGGTCAGCAAGTTCCTTTCGCCCGCATAGTACATGCGCACACATTATCTAAAAAACTATAATGACTAGTTCTAAGCTTTATAGTTTTAATTATTTATTTCTGACTCACATATGTCTTTTAAGATTACTGTGACTGTTCACCAGCTGTTAATGAGACTGCTAAGAGGAATAGGCTTTCAGGTGGTTAAATGCAACTTGGGCGGAAGTATGTTTATGATTTTAAGCATTTATGCTTTTATTCTCCTCCTAAGTTATTTCTGATAGCATGATAGTTGTGTCCTCTATTTTTTTAATTTATTTTATGATGTTATTGCTTTGATGTTTGAATATAACCAAATAAAGCTGTGTATGATGATGATGAAAGGGTTAGGCAACTTCTAATAACCTCAACAAATATTTATATAGAATCAACACTAGAAATAGGATCACTAATGATTATGTTGTTTCAATTGAGGCATGGTTCTTGGTTAACATTCATTATATACTGCCTAGACTGAGGAGTGATCTAGTAACTACAGGCCTAAATTTGGAGATCAAACTTAGAAGCAGCTATAAATATCAGGCCCATAGTTGGGCAGTCTATAATAATAAATAATCAATTACCACTCAGACCTACATTTCCTGCTAAGGTTAGAAGCAATACTTGGTGTTGTACAAATAAGGACGTATGATATGGCAAAGGTGCATATGCGATGTATTAAAGAAGATTTGACTATATCTTACCCCAGAATAGAGGAGGGGGACATAGTGACTGGGCTGCTATGCTGATCAAGAGTTTGGGACACTTATTCAACATTTTGTAACCTCTAACCAGTGAGGTAGAGCTGTCCTAAGTCACAGACAATCTTCCACAAGGTACCCTGTTAAAGTGAATGGGGCCACCAGAAGTATATCCTGCTCTCTTTTTCTTGTTCTTTTATTCTCTTTCTCCCTTCTGTCTCTCTCTATCTCAACCTCCCTCCTACTCTGTCTACCTGTTGCTCCTATTTCTGTCTCTATATACATATCCCTACCTCAGCACTTTTTAACTTTCTATGCACCTCTATCTCTCCCTGTATCATTTTTCCCTCCCGTACAATACCCATCTTGAACTCTCCTTCCGCTTCAATGTCTACCTCCCTGTAACTTACTCTCACTTCCCCCTCTCTACCTTGCTCCTCTTCCCATCTCACATTTTGGTACTCTTGTCCTTTTCTATCTCTATCATTTTATACCTCATCTATCTCTACCTCAAAAATCATTATGTCCCCACACTTTTCTGTACCTTTCTTCTCTATCTGCTTCTCTCTCTGACTACCTGTATTTCAACTCTCTCTACCGCCTTCTAACACCCTGTCCTTGTCATGGCTATCTTTGTGTCTTGTGTCTCTCTCCTTAATTCACATCACCTCTTCAGTCACATCACTTTTGTACTCTCTCTGCATCTCTCTTCATCTCTGCATATCTATCGCTCTATCTCTTGTCTCTCGATCTCACCTCTGAATCTGACAACCTTCTTCTATTATACCCCTCTATCCTACCATTGTCTATGGTCTCTCAAAATCTCATCTGTATCTCAATCATTTGTTGTGACTACATCTACATCTATACTTCTCTATTTTGTCTCTATTTAAGATGTTTATGTGTCTTCTCTACCAACTGTTGTTTCCATCTCACCTTCTTGCATCCCTCCTCCATCTATTTTGCCTCTCTCTCAACCTTCTCTGTTTTTTCACCTCTCTATCTTTCCATACCTCACTTCTCTCCACCGCTCTGCCACCACACTCTTTCACTCATGTCTTTACCTCATGTATCTCTTTATCTCACGTCTAACTATCTTATCTCTCCCTATGTCACCTCTTTCATACTCTGTAACCTCTCAATGTCCCTCACTATTTTTAGATATCCTCATGATCTCTCTCTCTCTCTCTCTCTCTCTCTCTCTCTCTCTCTCTCCCTCTCTCATCCTTATATATGTCTCTCAACTTTACCCCTGCCTATTCCACTCTCCTGCATCACTGTATCAACTTAACTTTCCAATTCCAACCATGTCTCTTTGTCTCTGTAAGTCATAGTTTTCCATCTAAATCTCTGCTCTCATTCTATACTTTGCCCTTTTCTGTCTATATCTCTGACTCACTATTCTCTTTAACTGACCTGTCATTCTTCATCTCACTTCTCACTTTGGTCCTTTGACATTCTTATCATTGTCTTGATGACTTTCACCTCTACCTGTCTGTCACTAAAGCTAACTCTTTCATTATCTACCTCTCCAACTCACTGTTCTTGATACCTTACCTCTCTCTCTGCTAATCTGGCTCCCTCTATGTTTCGCTCTCCTTAACCCAAGCTTTCTTTATCTCATTCTAAACCTTTACATATCTAGCTCTTTCTCTATCTACCTCTTCTTCTTTCTCCTTATCTAAAGCTGGTGGGAAACTGCAGCTTTGTTTCTGTGTTGCTCCCTGTTGCTTACTACCTAATTCTTTTATTTCTCTACCAGCGACCCATTCCCCTCAAATTCACTTCTCTCATAATACTGTTCTCTTTACCTCTCTGCCCTTCCTGCTTCCTCCAATTATCTTAACAAAGCCAGAGGTCACTGTCCAACCTGAGAAGTATACACATAGATAATTATAAATGTAAGACAACAAAAATAAAATCATGTACGGAAAGAAAAGGCAGATTTTATGCAACTTGGAATTTCAGTTGTTTTGAGTACCCTTCTCCCCTTATCTACTTATATCAAGTCCACAGCTGCCACTTGTACCAACTGAAGAGGTTTTACTTCCACTATTCCTATCTTTCTATGGTAGTGGTCCAAAACTGCTGTGCATTATTTCCGTAAGGGTTCCTCATCCACTTGGCATCATTCAAGCTATATTAATTTTGATAATTGAAAGGTTGTGCACAGAAGTGGCAGCACAGTTCTGTTTGTGGGCATATACTAGGGTAGGCTGACCCTGAGTCATGTTATGCTGCACTTCCAACAGGATTCATGATGATACAGGAGCCCAGGATTTAGAAATCTGCTATTCTTGAAACATCCCAGACCACAATTCCATTCTAAGGGATATTATCAAGGTTATGTGTAGCCCTTGTGCCATGCAAGGGGTTAGAAGGGTGACACAACACCTAAGTGAGATTTATCAAGCAACCCACAGCCATGTTGTGTGTCCCTGCATGGCATGATACATTTAGAGTATCACAAGGCAGCATAAATCACTGCCTTGTATTGCTCTGCAGCAGGGAGGTGTTCCATGGGTGCAGCATGGTTGTGTCTATACAACCACCCGTGGAGTTTGGTGAATTCTCAGTTTTACCATTAGTAGTAGACATGGGAATGTGTCAAAAGGCTATGCCTCCCCAGGTGAAGTGTAACAAGGAGAAATATCTTTATTTCTCCTCGTTATTTCTTCTTTCTAGAAACAGCACACATAGAAAGAGGAAAATGCCTTTTAGGATTGTTTTTGTGCAGGAAGGTGTTCCACCCTGCACAAAAGCAATCCTACCTACAGTGCAGGCATGCTTAAAACATGACATAAGGGTAGCTGCATTGCCTCTAGGCAGCCAAAAGTGAACCAGCTCTAGCGAATTACAGGAAGGCTCCACACAATGAAAAATACGGTGCATTCCTGCTCTTTCACGTAGCACAGCAAGATGGCTTGCTGCATTACACTGCATGAAAGAATTATAAATCTGCTCCATGTGTGGGTGGCTAATACCCACCACACCTACAATTGAACCCTATTCATCTAGCAAGCTTGAGGGACCTAACTGTGGACCACATTGGTAAAGGTGTTAAGAATACCAATACTGCTCCTATCCCATCCCATGCTCTTCCCCTTGAAGACTGCTTCAAGTTTTGCATCAAGATTGTAGATTAAGTACATTGAAGAAAACTATTAGTTAAGCTGTTACCAAAGAAAGGTTCTTATAAAGTAAGGAGATTGTAAGGCAATTGTAGTGGGGTGGATGGTGGTAAGTCATACACCTCTATTTGTGAAATTAGAAACAAAGCTAGCAAGGTGGGTGATATTCAACAGTGGATGAAGGATGCTATTGACAATGGTGCAAGGTAGTCCCAGAGAGAGAGTGAGGGCATCTTCTGAGACCAGAAGTACTGTCTATGCACAAAAGAAAGAATATTGCACTCTGTAATTAGGTAATTATTCTTTAAGAGTTGAATGATTCATTTTATCTGTTACCACTTACGGGTAGAGATGTCCAATCTCTCCCTACAGATTGGTATAGTTCTGTCCTTTGGAAAATAGATGCAATTGGGAGCCTTAATAAAGAGACTGTCAATATATCCCACAATAAATGGAAAGCTATTGGCCTATAACCTTGGTGCCAAAAAAGCAAGTTAACCAATAGCTAGTATCATCAAGAGAAAATCATATTAGGCTCAATTTTACTCAAATGTGTTTCCAGTGGAGACACGGCACAGAGACTGCGCTCTTAGCTGTCACAGAAGGACTAAGGAAAATAGTTCTAAATGTGGCTCGGTCTGAGCGATCTGCTGAATCTCAGTGCGGGGTATAAAACCATACCACATCAATGCTATTTCAAAGGCTGGAACAGGCAGGAGTTGTTAGTCTAGCAATTAAATGTCTTTCTGCATTTTTAGAAGGCAGTAGGTTAATGCAAAGCCATTTGCTCAGAGTCTTACCCTTTGTGGAGTGCCTGAGGGTTCTTCTCTAACTCCCTCACACTATTTATCTTGTACATATGCCCCCTCACCCCTGGCTGAGATTCTACAATCATACAGCCTTTGGGTAGAGTCAAATACTGATGACACCCAGATTGATAACTCCCTCACCCTAAAACAGGTTCTAACTCCAATCAGCTTAATTCATGTTTGAAGGAAGTAATGGAATGGGTGTCAGTCAGCTGTCTGAAGCATAATGGGGAAAAACCAAAGTAATGGTGGTTGACAATGACTAGACTTGCTGAACCTCTAACGTGCAGACTAGAGTCTTTAGGCAGTCACCCCATTCCTAAAACTCTAGAAAACATTCTGGGCAACTGGCTGCACAGTAAAATCACCTTGGATGTTCAAGTATGGAAATTAGTATATAGATGCTTCAAACGTCTGATAATGCTTTGAAAAAGTCTGAAGTTTTTACCATTTCCCTCCTGGAGGCATGAGAGGCAGGCTCTAGTTTTGTTGCATTTGGACTATGACAATTCCATCTATCTCAGAAGCTCCTAATATGTAGTAAGAAGACGGCAAGTTATATAAAACACAGCATCACACCTTCTGTTAGGTATTCTCAAGAACAAGTATGTGCCAGGCTCACTGGCCACCCTGCACTGTTTACCTGTCAACACATTTTAAGGTCCTCTGTATAGCCCATCAAACTCTACACTGGAAGGACCCACAGCTACTACAACACTTGATTCAACCTTACACCCTTAACAAGACTTTGCGGTCTGCTAAGCTCCAAAGATTCATAAGATGAGAAAGGGCGGTTGGTCTTTTGCCCACATGGTCCCTAGGCTATGGAATTCTTTGCCTATTAGGAAATGCAAGACAGAAGAGGAACTGAGTTTCAGAAAGCAACTGAAAACCTTGCTGTTTGTAGAATCCTGTGCTAAATAGTGTCTGAACATTTTGTTTAGTGCTGGGGGGCCTGTTAGGATAGCCATGTTCTTTAAAAATTGCTAGAATAGAATCAAATAGAATAGAATAGAACAGAATAGAATCAGAGTTGAGAACTCTTTTCTTGTTGGGATGCTCAAACACATAAAGACAATAAGGAGATCCAGCTGAAGTACCTGTGGGGCATCAGTATACCTTATATGATAGAGTTGTCCTGGCTTAGATCTAATATGTTTTACTTATGGCTTCCTTTTGGGGACCTACATTTTCCCCCACTTTCAGTACAATTGTTTCTCTCTTTCTGTATCACATTTTGTTTTTCTCTTTGCATTATTTTCTTCCTTTCCCTCACTCTTGTCCTTATCTATGAGATGTTTTTCATTGCACTCAGAAGACACCCATGGGTGGCACTAACAGCTGAACAACCAAACAATATATGATACTACTATTTCCCTTTTCTCTTTATACCTTTGTCCTCTCACCCTCTTTACTTGTGTATACTTGAAGAGGCACCGCAGTCTTCTCAAATAATACTTCCATATAGTCTCCTGTCCTGAGTTCTATTTTCCATTCTAATACTACCCTCTCTGCTTCCTCCATGCAAGTCTTGTGGTGAAAATGGATATGCCTCCTCTAGATGCCTCCATACTGAATAACTGAACAGTATGTACTGTGTGTCATGATACCCCGCCAAATTCACAGACCATACCTAAATGCCAAATGTCCATTCCCTGACAACAACATAACACCAAAATGCAAACCTATTAGCAGCATGCCATTTTCAACCCAGTACTCGCACTTCACCCTCTCAAAAAGGGTAGTATTCCAGAGACGTATCATATTTTACCATTATTCATTAAACTGACTTGTTCATCCAAGCCACCATTACACGAACCCAACTCACCATAGCACCAAAGGCAATCCTTCTGCCAGTGTGTCTCTTCCTTGCTAACCATTTGTGGGAAGTGAGGTTGAATGTAACTTTGTATGTATTAAATCACTATTCTGCGATGATGTCTTTAGTGCTCAGCAGATAACTTAGTAATTAAGGAGTAACAATATACAAATTAGTCTTGCCCAACTCCAGTATAATTAGTGAAGTACCGTGGCTATATAGATCCTCTTGACAAATAAACATTAGTTTGCAAACCTGAGTTGATTGAGGAACCAGATATGTTGTCCATGTGCATGTGATGTGTAGGAAAATAGACTATACCTCTGCAATAACACTCAGTGCTGCAGAAATATATCCGGAGTTACTTTTTTTTTTAGAACGTAGGATTGGAATTAGGTGTTCGGCACTAAGCCGTACCTACATGAGTGATGTTAGGCTGATTAGCCTACGGTTCTTCAACCCTCGTAGGGGTATCTGGAGAGTTCTTAAATGTGATTTATGTTTTTAAAGCTGGAGGAGTAAAAGTCCAAGGGGCAGAGTTATGAAAAGTGGTCCTGCAGCTAGTGCTGCGTCACTTTTCTTGCGCCCCTTATTGGCCCTCTAACGCCTCCATGTGTGCATCGTATTTAATATATGCAGCACCATGGAGGTAGTTAGGGAACTAGAGCCCAAATTTTTGATGTTAGTTCGGCGCTTTGCGGGATTAGTGTAACAACTTCAGACGCTAATCCTGCAAAGCACCCAGAGGCCCATTGAAACCAATGGGAACCTCCTTTTAACGCCTGCTCTGAGCAGGTGTTAAAAGTGCAGAAACAAATGATACAACGAAATCTCTAAAGCCCCCTTGGCCTACATTATGCCACAGGCATTATGTAGTGCAAAGGGTTACAAAGTGGTGCAATGCATGCCTTGAGCCACTTTTTAAATCTGGCACAGCAATTTTGACCTTGTCGGGCCACATTAGTGTAAAGAAATGATGCTAATGTGGCTCAAGGAGGTGCTAAGGGCTCCTAAATCTGACCCCAATTTTCTTTAAATCTATTTTTCCATGAATGATTCTTCCTCACTGCTTCATCCCAAAATACCACATAACATAAATACTGTCCAAATATGTCTAATAAAAATTAGGCCTGAGTGAAAAAGTCTGCTCCGCTGGTGGAGTTTGTGGAAATCGGCAACTTTGGGTTCCACGAAGAATGCAGAGTTACTGATAGACTCCGCACTCCGCAACATCGTTTTTTCAGTTTCTCCCCATTAGGCACGAACTTTGTGCACGTGCCAGAAGTGAAACGTAAGACTTCCTCTCTCTCGAGATCACAAACAAGAATTTTTACCTGCTCGCAAGAGCTAGCGCCACGTTAGTGAGTGCGATCAACTGCTGCTGCAACCTGGCAAAGCTGAAGCAGCTAAAATCTACAACTTTGAGTGAAATAGCTTTTCTAATTGACCATTCACATTGATATTGTTGTGCAAGGAGTACTTTTGTTCCTAACAACAGGAATGCCACAGGGGCTCCAACTTCCTGTTCCTTTCCAGTAGGCTCTTCCCACTGCTTTGTCTAACTCCTGGTCACTTTTGACTTGGATTTTGATCTGGAAGGATCACTTTTTTTGTCTTCCAAATATATCATTGGATTTAAGGGCTGTTGTATAAAGACTCCACTTGGATGCCACCTCAGTCTGAGACATGCCAGGAGAGGCAAGAAGTGAAAAGGAAAGTTCCTGAAAGCCTTAGAGTTATGAAGAAGAGGAGGATGACGAGTCTGACGTCGAGCCAGTCACCATGGATGTTAACCCAGCCCCAGTTGAGTCAGTCATTACCCCATCTTCTCAACCTTCTCCGAGATATGTGACACCAATGCCACCACCTGTGCCAGCTTCCATATTTTCATGGCCCTGGGTGCGACCTACGTCCACATCCACTTCAGTAGAAGAAGGCACTGCAGAAAGGCAAATGTCATCAAAACAACATCTACCTACTGCCACTTCTTCAGATATTGGCAGTGGCACCAGTGTCTTTATGATTTGTGAAAAGGAGCCAAACATTGCCATATGCATCATTTGCTGAGCAAGTGTTAGTCAGGGTAAGCTTGGTACAAACTATGGAATCGGAGGCCAAACAAGCCATTTGAGAAAACAATCTGCCCGGAAGCGCACCTCAGTGGCCAAAAGGAAGAACCTGCAAGTGGTGTTAGTGAAGGAGTTAAAAAAAGGGAATCTGATGATCTGATCATGGTGGAAGGTGAAGGTGAAGAAGAGGGTGACATTTTTGTTACACAAATCAGCCCTGTCCCCAGCAGTGCAGTAGTATCATCCCCCACATCAGCAATGTTGCAATAGCACAGGAAGACTCAGAGTCAGATCGAAAAACCAAAGGCTCCCCTGACATGCACATTGAGCCTACCACCACTATCTAAGTTACTTGCATCAGTGGCACGAGCAAAGAAAAAAAAATCCTGGATACTATTACTGCCAAGTCTAGGCAGGAGGGCAGTACAAACACAACTACCCAATGGCACGTTTGTACACTGGGGAGCTGGCTAAAATGTTAGTGTTGGACCACCTCCCTTTTTTTATGGAAGGAGTGGGTTTTCTGGAATTTGTGGCAGCTATCTGCCCGAAATGGAAAGTTCTCAGCTGGACCTATCTTGCCAGAGTTGCTGTTCCAACACTACATCACGATGTGCTGGAATTGGTTGGACAAGCTTTGCAGCAGAGTGTAGTACAGACACTGATGACAGACAGTTGCCAAGCCACTGATTACATGTGCATCACTGCACACTGGATCTCTTTTCAGGGGGTTAGAGAAATGATATCTGCAGGTGTTGACACAGCTGAAATATTTAATAGTGCTCGGAAGCATGCAACAGTAGCTATGTTCGCCATAGAGAAATCCCATACAGCTGCAAACATCTTGGATGACTTTAACAACAAGGTCTTTGAATGGCTGCGCCCCAAAGGGCTTAACGTTGGCTTTGTTGCCATATACAATGGCAGTAATATAGTTAAGGCAATGTCAGATGGGGCCTATTTCAGGGTCCTGTGTTTGGCACACTGCTTAAACATCAATGTAAAGGACTTCCTGAAAAAGGGATCTCAAGTCAGTAGCTTACTGTCCACATGCAGAAGAATCAGCACTCATTTTAGCCATTCTTTTGAAGCCCATAAGCTGTTGAGGATCATCCAGTGTGATAAAAGAATGTCAGTTAAAGCCCTCATACAGGAGGTGCCAAGACATTGGGATTTTACTTATTACATGTCAAAACATCTGTTTCAGCAGTACAGACTGATCAATGAATATGTCATGCAAAGAGTGGATGCAACTGTGAAAGGCATGATCATTGAGATGGACCAAAGGTGCCTGGTCAAATGCCTCACAAAGATGCTGCTTCCTTTTGAGATTTTCACACAGGAATTCATCAAGGAGGACTCTACCATGGGTCAAGCTATCCCATGGGTGCTTATGACGCAGAAACAGCTAAAGAAGGTGTCTGAAACATACACAAGTGTCAATGAAAAAACAGATGCACAGTAGTTGGAGGAGAGCTTAATCCTTCGCTTATCTGTTAATCAAAGGCTTCAAAGAGACACTGGGGGTCATTCTGACCTCGGCCGGCGGCGGAAGCCGCCGGCCTGGCTGGGACCGCCAGAATACCGCTGCGCGGTCAAAAGACCGCCGCGGGTATTCTGGGTTTCCCGCTGGGCTGGCTGACCAGCCCAGCGGGAAACACCCTTCCGAATGGAGCCGGCGGAGTGGAAGGGGTGCGACGGGTGCAGTTGCACCTGTCGCGATTTTCAGTGCATGGCAGACACTGAAAATCTTTGTGGGGCCCTGTTACGGGGGCCCCTGCAGTGCCCGTGCCCCACGACACCCCATACCGCCATTCTGTTCCTGGCGGCCAAAACCGCCAGGAACAGGATGGCGGTATGGGGGTCGGAATCCCCATGGCGGCACAGCTTGCTGCGCCGCCATGGAGGATTCCCCAGGGCAGCGGGAAACCGGCGGTACACCGCCGGTTTTCCGTTTCTGACCGCGGGAATGCCCATGGGAGCACCGCCAGCCTGTTGGCAGTGCTCCCACGGTCGTTGGCCCTGGCGGATTTTACCGCCAGGATCAGAATGACCCCCACTGTGTCATCCAAACAGTACATCTGTGCCAAAATTCTTGACCCACGGTACAAACAATTACCGGACACTTTCATTCCTTTTTCAGTTGGGGATGTTTCAATCTACAAGACATGGATTGCTGAGGAAGCCAGAGACCTAGAAAAAGAACAGCTGAAAATTAGAGGCCCACTCATGGGCAGAAGTTCTGGGGTGCATCCTACAACTTTCATAGAGCCTGCGGACAGTGCTGTTGGCTCACAGCAGCCAAAAGCAACACCAGCAACAAAAACAGGAACAGGAGCAGGAGCCACAAAATCTGCATTTGATTGGTTTCTAAAGGTAGGGCTTAAGTCTACTGCAGAGGCGAAGGCAAAAGAGCTCAAACAAGGTGGAGAACCAATGACTATTGAGCGGATGACCCAGGCATACCTGGATAACCCAACGGAGGTCTATCTGGATCAAAACATTGGTGCATTGGTACGGGAAGAGGCACCAATGTCCAATGCTCAGCAGGCTTGCAATAAAGTATCTGCTGAGTGTGTGTTCAGTGCAGCTGGTGCAGTTTGTGCAGTGAGAAAGACCAGTCTCTCGTCCCAAAACATTGAGAGACTGACCATGATCAAAATGAATCAGCACTTTATACCACCAAATTACAGAATACCTGAAGTACAACAGGAGGTGGATGAGAGTGATGATTGTTTGGACTCAGGTCATGGTACTATGTTAGCTGACCAACTTCTGGGAGAACCACCTGTGTTTGAGGATGAACTCTACTTCCATGACTAGACCTGGGGCACCATAGAGCTTTCTACTTTGTACTATGACAACTTTGAATAGCTAGCTGTGGGAGCCTTGTTATTGTGTATTGTTTGTATCTGTCAAAATGACTAAATAACTGCAACTGTTTTAGGCACATGTATGGCCAAATTGTTGTTGAACCAGTGTGCATTGAAGAAGTCTCCAAACTCCCAAAATCACTTCAATGAGATTTGAGAAAAAATCCCTGCCTCCATTCTGTGCCTATCCTTTCTTTTGCAAGACTGCCCCAGATATTTGATTTACAACTTTCTGGCCAATGTGTGTTTCATTTCCTGAATCGAAGAGGATCAGCAATGTGCCACTATGCCTGACTGGAACAGGTAAGCAATGCTGTATATATGCCTCAATGATTGATATGAGGGATACATTTTTCAATGTTGTGAATTGAGATGGTTTGTGTGACTCATCATGTCTAGTGGTGACAGATAGTGAGAGTGAGTGTTTATATTGTTTAAATATATTACTCTGGCTTGTGTTTGTGTCGTGATCGATTTACAATGTTGGTGGCATAAAAATATTAATGGGTGATGATTTTTTTCCTGAAGGTGATTTTTCACTTTCCCCTTTCACCCTTACTGAAATTTGTTTGCCGGCATTTTAATAATCTTTAATCAGAGCCTGGAGGATGATGGAAGGAATCAGAGCGTGATTTGACAACATAACTGCCAGGAAGTTATCAACGTCATGGAAATCAACATGTGAGGATGAGTGTAAGAGGCCTACTCTAACCTGTGGACGGGTGGTGAGAGGTGCTTCAATTACTTAATTTGGGAAATGCAATGCTGCTGTGTGTGTCTGCTGGCTGGCTCAAACTTGAAACTATGTGGTTGGATGGAGGGCCTGTTGTAGGGAACTGGAGGAGAGAGATATGATGGATGATAATGTGATATTATGTAGTGCTCTAGGCTAAAGGTTATTATGGGCATGACAGTTGTAAGTTTGATCATCCTGATACATACTGACACTTGTCTGTGATTGTTGGTGGATGATCACAAAGGCTTTTGCTCTTGTTTTGCCTCCACTGAGTCTTCTTGGTACACTACTTTGCATGAAGCTTACCTTTCATTCTATCCTTCTTGATTCTACAATATCATGCTGATAATCATTTCTGTTTTACAATCCACAGGCCTTCTCTTCTCCTGTATCATAACTCTCATGCTTACCTTATCTGACCGCTTCAGGCAGGCACCCAAGAAGATTGATGGGACAATCCAAGAAGATTGCAGATGCACCATCCAATTTGGCAATACAGACTAGCTTCATTTTTCTTTCATTATTTCTATTTTTTTAGAACTGTGTGTGTTATCTTCACTCCAAGATTAACTATATGTATTATTTTGCAAACACAGCTGACCAAACATTTTGAGACATATACAACCTGGGTCTCACTGGGACTGACAGAATGTAAAGTTATCTGTGTCATATCTATTCATGTTTTTCTATTCCCTCCACAACAGGCTGCCGATCATTTCCCAGATGAATATTGTGTTTGTTTTTTTCTCACACCTTTCCCAAAATCCCTTTCCCATCCATTCATCAAATCCCTAACCTTCTTCCCCTGGGCTGTGTAATTGATTGAGGTGTTACTTAATAATTTACACCATAGATTAATTACACACTTGGTGGGGTGCATGTGGTAGAAGCAACCTCAACTGAGTGTGCAGAATCTGAATCTTCATTTGAGTTCACCTAGGTGGAGTGGGACCTCGCTTTCAATGCTTTACTGTCAGGGGCATATTTATACTTTGTTTGCGCCATCTGTGCATCTTTTTTTTTTTTTACACAAAAACGGTGCAACCCTAACTCCATATTTATATTTTGATGCTAGACCTGTCTAGCATCAAAATATAGGAGTTAACGTCATTTTTTGGATGTGTGAACCCACCTTGAGTCAATGAGCTGCAAGGTAGGCGTTACTGCCCAAAAATTGAGTCTATGCCCGTAGCGCCATATTTATCCTTCAATGCAAAAATCGTGCATGGGTGGGAGGCGGGCCTAAATAATGGTGCTAAGCCTGCTTAGCACCGTTATTTAATGCCTGGGTCAGACCCACACTAGACCCCATCCCAGGTAAGTAGGATGAGTATTGGTAAGTATTTTTGTTATTTTCATTAAAGTGCCGTTGGGGGTCCAACAAGGGGTCTGGCATGGCACTGGGTGCAATGGCCATGCCCAGTTCAAAAGCAGCTTTGGGTGAAGCAGTTTTGAGTGGAAGAAAAAACATTGGAGCATTACATTCAAATATTATTTTTCAGGCAATATTATCTCACGCAGGATTATTTTGCAGATTATGTCATAACAGGTAAATGGCAATGGGTCAATCTTGTGTGTGGCTACAGTGAAGAAATATGAGGTTACGAATGTGTGAGTGAGTTTGCTAGATGTGACTAGAGGCAGTGTCGAAGAAAACGGCAAATCTCTATTGGTCTTATTTATGATCAGATGTCGTACTGGGAATGTACTTTTGTTTATGATGGCATGTATCCTGAACCATACACACTGAATACTGAGTGGTTGTGCCAAATGCCAACTTTATTAATGGAAAACTCTTTGGCTGTTTGTCACAGATTAATGGCAGTTAACAAAAGAAGAAAACCAAGGGCATTTTCCAGAGTAAGGTAATGAAGAAGTACAAGGAAAATATTCTCTTAGTGAACTGATGAAGACCTTCAGGTTTTGTAGGGAAGCTGTCGGACAGTGACTAAGGATTTATAAACTTGCAATCACAAAATGTTGGCTTTTTATCTTGGGATCGAGTTTGGGAAAAGAATAGCAAACCAATGAAACTCTCGACACGTATATTGTAAAATCCCAATTATAGTGATTAAACGGTCTATGGCTAGGAGGAGGAATGTGACGAGTAAGCACCCTAGCACCCATGCAACAGGTCTTATCTATACATGCAAGTCTGGAACAACATCCTTCTATCCATCAAGACTGCCCCAACCCTTCTCCAAATCATGGAAGAGTGAAACAGCCAGGGCCGGTGCTAGGAGTGGGCAGCATGGGCAGCTGCCCAGTGCCCCGTGCTCAACCCACTAATATGGGACTTTGTGCCAATGTCTCCCCTGTCTTGCGCCTCGCTCCTATTCTTCAGCACTGTGTGTCCCATAGGGAGGGACACTTCTCTCCTGGGTTTTGCAGGTATGTGCGGTGCTACTAAGAATTGGGAAGGGGCCCTTTCTAAGGACAAGCTACTCTAGCTTTTTCAGCTGTGAAGGATACGCTTGTCACTGTCTAGGAGGGGCACAAACAGGAGATGTCCTGCACCATACAGGTGCAGGATCACCTTTAACTATTGAGAGGCAAATAGGGTTACCACTTTTCAAGATAAACCAGCAGCCATTTATTGCAGTTCTAATAGTCTGCATTTGCCGAAAAGACACTAAATAGGACTTTAAAAAAATTGTATATATTAATTCATGCCTTTGTTTACTTTAATTATTTCAGGGATCGTTAACACAGTTGTAAAGCAATTTAAACATGTTTTCTGTTTATAGTTGCTGTTTGAAGGTAAACAGATAAGGACTAAAAATACTTTAGGTGATTCTGCTTATTTTTGTACTGGCAGGGACATTAAAATACCAATGTTGCAACCCTAGATGCAAACAGCTTTGAATGAATGAAACCATGTTATGCACTTTTATACGGGACAAACTCGACTCCAAGGTCTTGGTGCCCTTTACATGAGCACCAGTTACATTACACAAGGACATATGGGGCCATATTTATACTTTTTGACGCAAAACTGCGCCAACGCAGTTTTGCGTAAAAAAAAATTGCGCCGTCTAACGCCATTTGGAAGCGCCATGCGGGTGTCAAATTTATACTTTGACGTACGGCGGCGCAACCAACAGGTGGGAGTCATTATTTCGTGACGCACACAGCGTCGGTCTGTCGTAAAGGAAACCAACGTAAATGCGACGCACATCACTGTGGGTCGATTTACGACAGCGCAATCGTGAAAACGCCGTTTTTTTTTCACGCTATTGCGTTACATTTTTGCGCGAAAACTGCCCTTTCAGGAGAGGAGACCCAACATGGATCCTAGATGCCCCAACAGACCCCAGGAGGATGAGAGCAGACCAGGAACCAGCCAGGAGGAAGCATACAGGACCAAGGACATTTAAAAAAAAAAAAGAAAGTGTTGCTTCAGTGCAGAGGAGCAGGAAATCCTGGTGAAAGAGGTGACGGAACACCAGCACCAACTTTTCATCTCCTCAAAATTGCCACTCAGTAGGAGAGAGGCCATCTGGAAACAAATTGTGGACAAGATTAACAGTGTGGCTGAAGAACGCCGGACAGTCACCGAGTGTAAGAAACGCTGGCATGACTGCAAACGTAGGACCAAAGAGAAAATGGCCAGGAACAGGAAGGCAGCAATGCAGACTGGAGGGGGGAGTCCAGCACAACAGGAGGCCCTGGACCACATGGAGGAGATGGTCGCAGCCGTCATCCCGGAGGAGATCGTCACAGGGATTCAAGGACTGGACAGCGCAGACTACCACGACACAACGCACATGCAGGGTAAGTCGCATGGGGAATTCAAATGCAATAATGAGGATTGTAAGCAGGGGGGGGATACCTACTACACAATGCATAAGTCAGCACACATATGAAGTGGCATGGGGAAAGGGGCACGGCAGGGGGGCATGCCCAGTACTGACGGAAGCTGGGGCACAACAAAATACAGCAACCACAACAGTCCCACGGGGACATCCTGTAATTACAACAAGAGAGCCAAGGGAAAGCAGTGACAGGTGGGAAGGACAGTACCTCAAATCCACATCCAGGCACTTGTCTTGCAAAATCTATTCCCCATCAACTAGGTCCCTACCTGTAATGCTGTAGCAAATACAACAACTGCAACTTAACTGCCACCACAGTTGACAATAACACCTCTCATCTCTGTGCAGCTATAGCACCAAATGGCAGGAACCCCACCCTGGAACATACATACCTAAAATAGGGGGTGAGGATGACATCTGCAATTACTCCTAGAAATAAGACAAAGGTACCAGTACACTCAAATGCCGAATGTCCATAACTGACACATACATAACCCTAAGTAAACAGCAATAGGAGCCACACAGCACTAACGACACACACATGCTGCATACGTCAGGGTCCCTCACGTGCCTGGCTAACAAGGCTACATCACTAATGTCATACTGCTCAGACAACAACATTGAGGAGGGGACACAGGCAACTGGTCACTGAAACACATCTGCACAGTCTTACAAAAAAATAGGACATTCATACGATAAACAGGCCAATCCAGTAAGACACACATTATACCCCATCATATACAAACATCAACAATGTTTACATCCATACCACATCCTAACATTGACATGCATAGGTAATGCCACGTAACATGTACAGTTCATGCAATGTGAATAAAAAGTGTATGGGGCAGGGCCTGAGAGGCAAGTGTGCTGGCAGGGCAGTCACAACACCCACAGTCAGTCAAAGTGTAGTGTGGCAAGTGAAACGTATACTTTGCGCATTAGCCTTAGGCTGGAGGCCTTTGTGCATCTTACCCTGAATGTACTAATACTCATTTGCTCACATCTAAGAGCCTCAGAGCACTTTGCCCTAAATGATTCTCATTGCCCTTCCTATCAGTTAATGTAGCAAATAGTCAGTCCTAGGGTGTTGTCAATTAGTCAAATCACCCTGTTTTGCCTACTTCTGCACTGGAGTTTGCCAGAACATATTCACTCTGTGCCCCAGTCAAGGATACCGTCTGGTACGTTGCTGATAGATGTGGTAGGGTTGAAGGTCTGGCATTCCTGCGTAGGGAAACCTTGTCATCACCATGACATATGTCTTTTAAATTCACTTCCTCGTCCCAAGACACGCATGGGGGAGTTTCCAAACAGAAAATCACAACTAGATGCTGCCTGCCTTGCTGCTGATGCACAACCAGATCCCAGCCCATTCCTCTGATATGAGGGATGATGTCTCCCCTGTGATTCAGACAGGCAAGCATCAAACTTAAAATGCTGTGCTATACATAGAACAAGCAGAGGGAGAGTAGAAACTGTTAGGCACCATAATAGTTGTGTACTAATGTATTAGTCTCCTGCGGACTATTTCAATTCTAACAGTGTGTATTGTTTGGGTTATTGGGGCTCACACCTAAATTCCTACAAGTCAGTTGTACAATGAAACTTCATATCAAACAAATACTGTCTTTGTCATTTGTGTATGGGAACATACCGGAAAAGATAGAAATGTGTAGGACCTGAGTGACCACCACTTCCCTGAGAAGTTCCAAAGATGTCATGCGCTCGGATGTCTAAACATTCCTTTGATGCGGGAGACCAGAGGCACTGCTAGTTAGTCTGTGCTAAATTGAATATCTGGGTGACAGAGTTATATACAAGTGGGTCAAACTTAGTTCCCCACACCATTAGCTATCCTGCTGCCTAGAAAGCCAAGAATCACATGTAGGATAATGAGAGCCCACCCAACAAAATGTCCCTCCATAACAATAGTGAAACACAGAGGGAGGAGTAGGACCAAAAAACGCCTATTTCTAAATAATTACAAAGCAACACCTAGAGGCGACCTGGCAGACATGTCTGAAAGATCCATAGCATACATGTGACACACAGGTGGGCCATAGGCCTACAACAATGCCCTATGACGGACAGCAGATACCAAGACAAACACAGAGTACAAAGTTAAGGCATCCAAAGGCTTGTATCTTAAAGCAAAATTGTCACAACACAGACACACTAATTGTACCCTGTTTCATTGCAGAGGAACACGGATCTCCTGCCGATATGCCTGTCCATGAGTTCCCTGATGACATGGATGACAAGACCATCAACCTCCCACAAGAGACCCTTGACATGGTCCTTGCAAGCCTCCAAACCCCACCTTCAGTCACAAGGAGGAGCACAGAAGAAGCAGCCACCACAGTAGAACCACCCGCCACCCGAATTGTAAGACCTGCCAGCTCCAACACAGCTGAGGACTCTGATGACATTGGCACCAGCTTCGAAAGAACTGTCGTTGGGGTCCAGCGGGAGCTGGCCAAGGAGGTGCGGGTGGGGATGCAAACTATGGCAGCCAGCCTTGAGGGGGTGCGTTCGTGCATGTTGTCAACTGCTGATCAGGCAGCTGCAATGCAAGCCAGAACATCGCTCTTGGAGGAACTTCTAAAAACACAGAAGGAAATCTGCACAGCTGTCATCCAGTTGACACAACAACTCCAACTGCAAGCCAGTCAACGTGTGCACGAATGCAACATAGAACCCCTCAGGGCCGACCTGGCTGCCTACCATCGGGATGTGGCTGCCATTCTGAAAAACCAGCAGGCCCTACTTGCTGCAGTACTGCCCTTCATTACTCAACAGGGATCAGCCCCCGGGATGTCTGCCTCCATGTCTTCTAACACTGAGGTGTGTGTTGCCCCTTCCCAACCAACAACAACAAGGATACACCAGGCAACACACACATCAGAAGAAGAAGACATGGAACAGATAACATTCACACGCAAGAGTACCCGGAAGCCCTAATCCCTGCACCATGGCCTACTCTGACCAAGGTCCGACGTTTTGACACATGCCAGTCTCACTACAACTACCCTCAATGACTGTTCGGCAATCCACTGTATGACTTGTCCCCATTGCCAGTGAATGTCTCTCTCCTACCATTTGGCAATTCATGTTCCTCTGCACCGTCTGTGACCTCACCCCAGCATGTCAGGAGCATCATCCACACCCCGTCTGTAGGATCACCATGTAAGAATGCACCAGAACGGACTCAGCTAACATTGTGAATGGACATTTTGCATTACACCACCTACAAATAAATATCACTTGCACACCTATTGTGTCTCTGTGTCATTTCACACTTCAACTGTGCAGTAGATAACTCCAAAGTGGCTGTGTGGCAACCATGTAGATTCTCTATACTACTGTCCTGATTTCATGTATACTGAAACATCTGTGCAGTGGCCAGGATTGCATCATAGCTTCACTATAATGAGGAAAATAACTGATGAAGGGACTAAGCACACACAATCATGCAGTGTTGGACAGAATGATGCACCATCTACAGCTATTCTAGACAACTAATGGTGGCTGAGAAATGTAGGCACCATGCGATACTAAAATTGGAAATTATGCTGTAAAATGAAAGGAATGATAAGCAAATTACACTGCATCAATCACCCTTACGGCGTATACTTCCATGAAGGAAGGTCATGCTGAATCAGTACACACATGATGTAGGTCAGCAATGACAGCAACAAGACAAGAGTGTGAACAAATCCTCATCTACAAAGCTCTCCCCGAACTTCAGAATGCTGTCCGACCTATCTATTTACCTACAATAACAAGTAGGGAAGCACTCTTTGTGAAGTAGGATACATACCAACCCCAAACGTTGATGATCAATGCACACTACCAATGTTGGCTCTCCCACATGGTGGATACTTACCAAGTTAGCACACGGGTAGCTGGCATGTTAAACCTCATTAGCCGGGGGATAGCGAGCATGGAACACAAATGTCATACTAAAACTTTCTGCTACACTGATGTCAAGGCTATGAAAAGGTAGCAACTAACGCATCAGGTAAAGGGTTAACAATTTTTTTATTTCAAAGTAGTAATAAAAGAGGCAACTAAGGGAAAGGTAAACCTACACTGATCTAACCTGACTACTACTAACCCACAACTGTCCCTAACTAACCTAAGCTAAACTTACTCTACACATGTAACGAAACGATCTAAACATCAACCCCCCACCCACCATTAAGAGACAAGACACATGCAGGACAACACTTACTAACCTACACACATACTATACTATCCTAAACAAACATATATTTTTTTGTAATTTTTTTTTTTTTTCCTTTTTTTTTTTTTTTTTTAATTAAACAGGAATCCCAACATTGCCACCCACCCACCCACCCACACAACAATATTAGATAGAAAGAATAAGGACCCCCCACCCTCTTACCTAACACTAACTAAGCTAATTTCCTATACTTATCCTATAACTAACCCCCCAAACCCAACTAACAGTATGAAAAAGGAAAGAGGTGAGAGGGGAGGGGTAAAAGTTCAGGAGGGCAAAATGACTACTGATTTGCCCTCCGTAGTGTGCGCCGGATGGAGCGCACCTTCTTCTTCACCTCATTCATGTCCTCCGCAAGGTTGTCAACCTTGCGGATCAACCTGTCCAATTTTCTGGACAATGCCTGGAAGTCTGCAGGGTCAATAGGAGGGTCAGTGATGGTCTGGGTGCCGGTGGAGGTGGAGGCTGTTGCTGGAGTGGAGTGGCCACGGGACAGCCCTGCTCCCAACACAGGGCTGGGTCCAGGTCTGGATGAAGATGCCTGGTCCGTTGCTGTGTCCCCTTGGGCAGACCTGGTGGATGTAGTGGCGGTGGTTGTTGGTGGCACCGTTGGGGGAGCCTGTGGTGTGGCATACCACGCCCCGGAGGCCCGATCCGAATTATATCTGCGGGCCATCCTCCGATACCCACACTGCACCTGCAGGATGTTTCTGTACCTCATTGCACGGCGCTCTAAATGGTTGCGCTCTGCGGCACTCAGGTTTGCAGCTGTGAAGAGAAAAGGGAAATATTGAGCATTGAATTTACAGTGGGTTGAATACCACCATGGGTCATTTGTCCATTACTAGAAATGTATTTTTTGCCGCAATTGTTACAACATAGTTCACGGAAAGGCTCAGAGGAAGTACATGTGAATCCTGCATACCTAAGGGCATATCACACCTAGCATATACATGTCTCTACATGATGGATGACATCACCCTAAACTACTCAACCAAATCATACCTAAGGCATGAGACATTATGGCACCAGCTCTTCCGCATACTGACTTCACTACATATGTCATTCTATGTGATAACAATCACACTCCTCACTCAATGGCATTTGGAATTAGTTGTGTGCTAAGATTGAACCCCTGGCCCAGAATCATATGTCCACACTAGGGGTCAGATGTAGGAATTTTGAAATAACAACTAGCAATTATGCAAAGCAGAACGGTGTCTCTGACACCGTCTGCGAGTCGCTATGGGGTCCCGAAAACCCACCTCATGAACATCAATGATGTGGGTTCCAAGTTGCCCCACCGTAGCGACTATGGGCACTCACGGGGATGGAGGCCTGCTGGGACCAGCAGAAATCCATAGACGTGACTGCTTTTAAATGAAGCAAGTAATTTTTCCCCAAGTGTAGGCCGTTTACCTGAAAGGAAAATGAGCTGCAATTAGTTTAAAAACACAACAATTCAACTAGGAATTTTTCACGGTAATTATTGGTCCCTTAGACCACTGGCTGTTTTGTGCAGGATTATTTTGGTCCACTCACAAAGGTGAAGGTTTACAATGAGGACCCCTTCCAGTCAGCAAGTTGGTTACCATCCACTTCAAGTGGATGATAACAGCTACTCACTTTGCAACCACGTACTCGGTTGCAAATGGGATTGCCTACCACTGTGATTTGCAAGTAGGTCTGGTAAACCCCTTTATCATTTCCATTTTGAAAAGCATTTTCCTAATATGTACATGACCACCAAATACATTTTGGAATAGGAAACAGACGTTTGGAAATCACAAACATATATTTATGCCATTTGCAACGTGTAGACATTTTTCTCACTCTGGCCCTAGGTACTAACTAAAGTCACAAAAGGTGCTAAGTACGTGTAACATACTGGTTGCTACAGTCCTAGGTACCCTGTTTCACAGTAACATCCCAGTCTTTGTGGGTGGTGTGGGAAGAACAACCAACAATCCCATGTTCAATGCACACCCAGGAGTGTACAGAAAGTTCAACAAGTATGTGCCTTCACACACAACAACTATGAAGGGCTAGCAACACGTTGTAGTCAGCCCAACCTTGTCACATCCCAGGTCCACACATGTCAAAATGATATGACTTAGCACAACATAACATACTATTAGTGAGGCATGTTTAACAACACACACAGAGGAGGTAGTATACCCATTCACATGATTCAACTGAACACCTAGGCCATTGCACTCAAGTCACATACACTTCGAGTTCACCTTGTGGAAGTACATGGCCCTGGAAGATCCGACCTACAGTGTACACAGTCCATCCTCAACTAGGAAGAAACACTTGTCATCAAAGCCATGTGCCTAAGCTATCTGGGAGACTGTCAGTCTGATATGCAGACTCAGTTGATGGCAAGTCCCTGACCAAGTCTAACATTGACCAGTGTATTCCAAATGAGTGATACCATTCCCAATTGCCGCCCTAATTGAATGGGCTACAACCCCTCAATCTGAGAGATGACTAGGTATTGCTTTACAGAAACATTATTCAAATTTGGGGGCATATTTATACTCCGTTTGCGCCGAATTTGCGTCATTTTTTTCAACGCAAATTCTGCGCAAAACTAACGCCATATTTATACTTTGGCGTTAGACGCGTCTAGGGCAAAAGTATGAGGAAAGAGTGTCATTTTTTTGCGTGAACGTCTTCCTTGCGTTAATGAGATGCAAGGTAGGTGTTCCCGTCTAAAAAAATGACTGCGACGCAAATGCGTCGTATTTATACTCCCGGGCAAAAATCACGCCCGGGAGTGGGCGGGGCAAAAAACCCCGCATTCGCGCCGGATTTTAGCGCCTGGGTCAGGGCAGACGTTAAGGGACCTGTGGGCTCAAAATGAGCCCACAGCTGCCCTCCCATGCCCCCAGGGACCCCCCCTGCCACCCTTGCCCACCCCAGGAGGACACCCAAGGATGGAGGGACCCATCCCAGGGACATTCAGGTGAGTTCAGGTAAGTATAATTTTTTATTTTTGTTATATTTTTTTTTGGCATAGGGGGGCCTGATTTGTGCCCCCCTACATGCCTCAATGCCCAATGACCATGCCCAGGGGACATAAGTCCCCTGGGCATGGCCATTGGGCAAGGGGGCATGACTCCTGTCTTTACTAAGACAGGAGTCATGTAAATGGCGTCTGGGCGTTGTTAAAAATGGCGCAAATCGGGTGGAGGCGATTTTTTGGCGTCAACCTGACTTGCACCATTTTAAGACGCCCTAACGCCATTTTCCCCAACGCCGGCGCCGCCTGGTGTACGTGGTTTTTTTCCACGCACACCAGGCAGCGCCGGTCTGCTAGCGCCGGCTAACGCCATTCAATAAATACGGCGCCCGCATGGCGCTTCAGAATGGTGTTAGCCGGCGCAAAACTTTTTGACGCTAAACTGCGTTAGCGCAGTTTAGCGTCAAAAAGTATAAGGCCCGTATTTATACTTTTTGACGCCGCCTGGAGTGATTTTTGCCCTGAAGCATAAATACCACGCACCGCTATGTGCGTCTGTTTATGGACGCGAACGCCTACCCTGCATGTCATTAACGCAGGGCGGGGTGCCGCTTCCAAAAACTGGCGCACATAGCGCCATTTTCCTGGTGCGCCGGATCTGGCGTCAGGGTTTAAATATGGGGCAACGTTTGCGCTGAAAGTGCGTCAAAATTTTTGACGCACATTCGGCGCAAACGGAGTATAAATATGCCCCATTGTTTTGTTTAGTCACTGAGAGATTACGGCCCATAGGTACAAAAGCTTTTCGCATTTCTATACGGACCAAATCAGAATTTCGGCATGTTAAGAAATGCTAAACAGACATTTCCATTCAAAGAGCTCTGCGACGTCAGAAATTGCAATTTCTACTCTAAAATTGCATTTTGTGAATACCGAAATAGGAAATTGCAAATAGGGATTTCCTATTTGCAATTTCCAAATCCCATGTACATAGCATTTCCTAAATGCAAAATGGAATGTGCAAATTTAAAAAAGGCACCAAACATACATTTTTTGCAGTGCCTTGAAGTGCGCACTTGCCCGAGGGCTGAAGGCGCTTTTCAAGAGCACCACTTTTTCCTCCCTTGTATTTAAGGGGGGCCTTATGCCCAGGTTTTGCACTTCCAAATTTGTGATTTCCTATTAGGAAATCACAAATTTGGAAATGTAACACCATTCCTGCCTAAGAAGAGTTATCATACCCATAAACTCAATGTCCACCTGAGTTATCTTTTAACATGACCTGCTCTAGAGGGGTGGACTTCAAACGAAACCCCAAAAATCTGCTATGTGACACATAGTACCCCTGCTTCCAATCTTCTGACGTTTCTGCACATGCAATGTACAGTGTTTCTCCAAATGCACAAATTGTCCTGTGAAGCGGTAATGGAAAATGGCCACCATACTTGACCCTTGCCGAGGTGACTGGGGATTATAGCTGCAAGGCCCAGGGAAGGTGACTCTACTTCCCTGGGACCTGAAGCACCAGACTATGGACATGAGGCTCAGGACAGTGGGGCCACAGCTCATGGGCCTTGCAGCACAAGACCATATCTGTAAAGCCCAGGGGATGGAGCCACCCTTCTCTGTGCCTAACAGCTTTGAAACACAGTAGGGTGGTCCAGGGGGCTTGTCAGTCCCCCTGGGCTTGCGGGGCTACACCATTGTTGTGAGGCTCATGGTAGAGAGCTCCTCAAATGTTGGTCCCTGCCCTTAGGATTGCAGCACTAGACCATAGTAGCGAGGCCTAGGTGAGTGAGGCCCACATCCTATGCCTCATAGCCACAGTGAATCATTGCAAGGTCTTGGGGAGGGCCTCTCTTCCCTGGGCCTCACAGCCATTCTTATGTGCTGTGAGGCTCATTGGGTTAGTGGGCTTCGTCCTCTAAACCTCAGGGCTTCACCATGTCGGACAGGCCCAGGAGGGGGTGGGTACTCCTTGTGTGGGCACCTTTACTGGACTGAATTTAAACTGTTTCACAACTCTGTACCACGGTTCTGTGCATGGGTCCACGTTAGGGGCATAGCCATCAGTAGTACAACAGGTGCAGTTCCACTGGGCCCAGTGGTATTAAGTTCCTAATGTTCCCAAATCATGGCTTTATTTTACTGTTCAATCAGTGGTCAAGGATGAAGAGACACTTTTATTTTGCATCAGGGCCCATGGCACCATTGCTGTGCTACTTGTCTCTCTTCCATGAGCCTCACAGTCAGGTTCTATAGCTGGGAGGCCCATGGAAGAGAGGACTTCTCTGCCCTTGGCCTGAAGGGAGGTGGCACCAGCCCATGAGCTTAGCAATGCAGGAGTATGGCTATGAGACTCATGGTGGGCCTCTCTCAGGGGTGTAGCCATCGGTAGTGCAGCAGGTGCAATGGCACCAGGGCTCCTTGATGTTAGGCACTCAGTGCACCTAGAGTATAGCTGTGTTTTAGTGTCACACATTATTTTCTTTAATCAGTGCCCATGACTACATTACTATGCCACTGGTCCTTTCTCCCATGTACCGCAAACTCATGATCCAGATCTGAGAAGCCCAGGAAAGACCATCCTTCCCTACGCCTAGCAGCCATGATCTAGTGTTGAGAGGCACAAGAGAGGGAGCCTGCTCTCTTGGGCCTTGCTGCAGTAGTCCATGGCTGCAATGCCTATAACATGAAGCCCCTCTGAGGGATGTAGCTATCAATAGGGAATCAGGTGTAGTGGGACTGGGGTCTTGTGTGGTCATGAGTCCAATGCAACTAAATTATGGATGCATTATACTGTCCACAAAATAGTATACTAAAAGTGATTGCTAGAATGCTTGAATTAATCTCAGCAACTGGTAATTACTCGTACTGCATCCCAGTCCATCATTAGGAACAGTCTGAACCAAAATGCTATGCCAGAACCTCCCTCAACTGCAACACAAGCAACCCAGGACTGGCTTCACCTTAGTTAGGGCTCATCCGTCAGGTACAGCTTGGTTCCAGTAACAGCGTGCAAAGGACCCACATCTGGGCATACCCATCCCACTTAGGGCCATGCACTGAAGTATTCAAAATAATGAAAGATAGAATGCTTGAATTATTCTCAGCCACTGCTGAGGCTATGCCCCCTTAGATCACTTGAGGGACACTGAAGACCAAGCTTACAACATTTGTCTTTATACTATGTGCACTTTCACTTTGAGAGTATTCTTTACTTAGTTGATGAGGAAAACAATTGCTGTTCTATACTATTATATCCTAAGAAGCTCTGTTGAGATATTCTGCTCTGGATTAGACATGATACTGTTCATGATGGTAAAATACTTACCAGACACAACCCAAGAGGCCTGGCCTCACTGACCTGGGCTTTGCAGCCATAGTCCAGCACTGTTGGGCTCAAGAAAATGAGATGGTTAGATGGCCAGGCTTGCAGTATTATTTCATTTCACTTGAATGTGTGCTTTCAAGGTGCTGTTCAAAGCTGAGAGAAATCAAATGAATGGGATGTATCTCGAATCTGTTAATTGAATCTGCATCATGCTAATTTATAAAACGAAATGCACTCTCGAACCAGGTAAGTATATATTAAATATTAGTATCAGAATATTTTAAAATTCTGAGTACTTTAATAGAAGTGTTGTTGCCATGGCTCACAGCAAATCACATTAAATCCTTGTAGCCTAAATAGGATTGTATTCTGGTAGTGTCTAATATTTTATAGTGACTTGGGAGATGCGTTTTATACAAGTCAAACTGTTTTAAACTGCTACTTGCTTTCATATCTTTCTTGCATATACCTTATCCTGCACTGGGTATCTGAGAAAACCATTTTGAAATTTGAATCCACCCCCTCACCCTCTTAAGTGCATTCTTCATGCAGCACACCGCACTAGTGCATGAAGAAATAGGACCACATCTTTCCACTGTGATGGAACTCCACTGGTTCCTCTTGCCAGCTCACCAAATCTTCAAACCCAACTGCGTCAACCACAACGCCATCGCAATGTTTTAACAGTCAACAAATCAGCTACCTTTCCTATCACTCCTTGACTTTATGCTCGTCGTTGACCCTGTACAGTGCTCCGCTGCCTTTTTGCTAGGTCTGCACTATACGAGTGACACCCCGCCCTATATGGATGACAAGTTCACTATCTCCAGTGGCTCACCACACACTTGCAGCAAAGACACCTTCCTACAGAAAAAGGTGATATGCTTAAAAAAGAAAAAAACAAGCAAAAGACTGTTCACATCTATGTACAGCGGATCTGGAATGATATCCCCATATCCATCTGGACATGACAGCCTGAACCCAACTCCAATTTAGAAATCAGCTGAATGCTCATTGTTCTTTAACTATTTCAAGATGAAGTCACAGGTCACAAACCATCTATCCCTTCTATCACATGTGAAGTGTTTCTTTGGCTTTGACCCTGTACAATGCTTTGCAGTCTCTCATCTGAGTTTGCACCATATAAATACTCCATACATGCATAAGTATCTAATGCACTAATCTAGAAACAAATTGTCAGCATTTGATTAAATACATACGTTTTGGAGAAACCCATGCCAAACCCTTACATCCAGTGTGATTGATATAATGTATTTTCAAATAATCAAAATTTAAAATGTATGTACTTATTTTATTAGTGTTAAGATTTGTAATTTTACTGTTTTACTGATATTCTCACCAAAAAAGCTGCTTCTTGCAAAGTTGGTCAGCAATAGTCAAATGATACCACATCCTGGGATGCCATTGCCTGTAATTTCACATTGTATGCAAATTAGAGGGGCCTCACACATTCCTTCTCTATCCCGGGCCCCAAAAGTCATAGGACCGGACTCGAGAACAGCAACTCTTTAAAGAACACTATGTCATTATAGGAGGCTGGCCTGGTTTGTAGTAGGAACCTGAGGTACTTACCTTATACCAGGTCCAGTTATCCTTTATTAGTGAAATGTAATCTGTGTCTAGAAGCCAGGCTGTCTAAAGGTAGCTGTACGTAGAGCAGCCAAGACTGAACAAGGAGACATGCCACGCTCTTGCAATACCACTGTAGTCATACATGAAACACAATACTCAGAGTTACAAAAATAAAGGTACTTTATTTTAGTCACATGGTGCTAAAAATGCTTTGGAGACAATACTCCCTTAGATGTAAGTAAATTACACAATATATACACTAGTAACCAAAAACAGGTAAGTAAATAGTCAGAAAATACTGCAAACATTCAAAATCACAATGGGTTGCAATGGGCCTGGGGGAACACAAACCATATACTAAAATAGTGGAATGCGAAAGTTGTTTTCCTACCTAGGCAAGTGTAGTGTGCAGAGGGGTGCTGGGAGTATAAGAAAACACCAAAAGTAAGTAAAATACCCCACCCCGAGCCCAGGAAAGCAGGAGTAAAACACAGCACGTTTCCTAAAACACACCAGAAGTTGTGATAGAAGATAATGCAAGAACCAGAATAGACTGCAAGACACCAACAATGGATTCCTGGACCTAAAGACCTGTGGAAGAAGGGCACCAAGTCCAAGAAGCACTGAAGAGCCTAGGGAGAACAGAAGCCCCTGCTAACCCGGATGAAGATGCAAAAGAAGAACCACCAGTGAGAAGACAAAGTCAGTATTTCACCAAAGAAGACAGAGGCAGATTCCTGGTTGATGCAGAAGATGTCCCATGCCGGGTGGATGAATGCAGTCTGATTTGCGTCACTGGATTCCGCCAACAAGCCTTGGCACACAAGCAGAAAATGGCGCAGCCCAGGACCAGGAGGGACCTGGTGACCTCTACCTAGAAGAGGGAGATAGAGGGGGTCTCAGCAACTCATAGAGCCATCAGAAGACCAGGCAGCGTTTACAAGAGTCCCACAGCACGGGTACCAAGGAGGTGCAATTGGAGGCCCATGCAGCACAACACAAAGGATTCCCATGCCACCGGAGAACCTCTCAGGAAGCTGTGCATCACAGGATGGAGTACTGGGTGCCTAGGCTGTGCTGTGCACAAAGAACTTCTTTGAAGGTCGCACACAATCCTTGGCAACTGCAAGTCACACAGTGCATGGAGGTACTGTCTTGCGTGGGGAGGCAAGCTCTTACTGCCACCAAAATTGGACAACTGAACGTTGGGACTGTTGGAGTCACGTTAGTCTACTACCAGTGTTGCTGGATCCATGCCTGTCATCTGGAGAGGGGACCCAAGCCACCAGTCATTGCTGCAGAGAGGTGCCTGCTGGGGCATGGAAGTGACTCCATCACTCCACGGGAGATTCCTTCGGTTCTTCCGGTGCAGGCTGAAGACAGGCAGTCCTCGGAAGATGCATGGCCTGGAAACTATTCAGTTGCTGGCAGGAGCTGAAGTTACAGTGTTACAGAAGTTGTCTTAGCTTCTTTGTTGAAGTTTTGTAGAGTTCCTGGAGTAGTCAGCGGTTAATCCATCGGTAGAAGATGAAGTAAAGGATGCAAAGGATTCCTGCTGGAGTCTTGCAATCCAAATCTGAAGAAACACCCAGAGGAGAGACCCACATAGCCCTGAGAGGGGGATTGGTCACCTAACTAGGTAAGCACCTCTCAGGAGGGGTCTCTGACGTCACCTGCTGGCACTGGCCACTCAGATGCTCCCAGAGTTCCCTGACCAGCCTGAAAACAAGATGGCAGAACCCAGGGACACTCTGGAGGAGCTCAAGGCACCACCTATGGAGTGTTGATGGACAGGGGAGTGGTCACTCCCCTTTCCTTTGTCCAGTGTAGAAGCAGAGCAGGGACTGGGAGTCCCTGAACCAGTGTAGACTGGATTATGAAAGGAGGGCACCATCCGTGCCCTTCAAAGCACTTCTAGAGGCTCTGGGAGGATACCCCTCCCATGCCTGTAACACCTATTTCCATAGGGAGAGGGTGTAACACCTCTCTCCTAAAGGAAATGCATTGTCCTCCCTTCCAGGGATTGAGCTGCTCAACCCCCAGGAAGGCAGAAAAAATGTCTGTTGGGTGCAGCAGCTGGGGCTGCAGTGAAAACCTCAGAAGACTGGTATGACAGTGCCGGGGGTCCAAGTTGGAGCCCCCAGGGTGCATGGAATTGTGCAACCAGTACTGGAATCAGTATTGGGTTAACAGTCCCAGTTGTTAGACACCTTTCATGGCCATATTCGGAGTTACCATTGTGAAGCTGTGTATAGGTATTTACCCATGTACAGTGCACACTTAAAATGGCATCCCCGCACTCACGAAGTCTGGGAAAAATGGGTCTGGACAACATGGGGACAACTTTGCTAGCGCAGGGGTGCCCTCACACACAGGGTTTTTTGCACCCAGGCTTCAGGGTCTGAAGGCCTGACATATAGGTGACTTATAAGTGACCTGGTGCAGTGAAAATGACATGCACTATTTCACACAGGCTGCAATGGCAGTCCTGTAGAAGCCTTTTCATGGGCTCCTTATGGGTAGCAAAAGAAATGCTACTGCCCATAAGGATCCCCTGGAACCCCAATGCCCTGGGTACCTAGGTACCATATACTAGGGACTTATAAAGGGGGTCCAGTATGCCATTTTGGAGTGTAATACTGGGTTACCAGTATGAAAGTACAAATTTGTAACCAGAGAGAGCATAAGCACTGGAGTTCTGGTTAGCAGGACTCCAGTGACACAGTTAAGCATACTGACAAAAACAGTGAAACAGACTGCCAGGTAGGCCACAAACCATTAGCACTGGGGTCCTGGCTAGCAGGATCCTAGTGACACAGTTAAAACACACTGACAAACACTGACAAACAGGCACAGTCATGATGTGTACTTGTATTTGACCCCTTACAGCACTCCACTGCCCTTGACTTGGCATGTGTACTTAATAGAGAGGACTGAATATCACTTGCCACAAGAAAAGTAAGGTAGATGTTTATCTATTTGTAAAATGTTGTAGCCTAGGTTATCTAGGTCATGCGCATAGTGACCTCCTGAATCTTCTGTTCCAGTTGCCCATCTTTACTGGCTTTTTGACCTCTGCGCTGACCTGATTCCCCTTTGTAAAACACACAGGACAAAATTTACAGGAATGTTGTGTAGGCCAGCACAGCAAGTCACGTTGCTGTGGTGCCCTATACCAAAATGAAAGGGCAGTGCATTTCTGTCCTTTACCCCTGCACTGATGCTGTTTCAGCAGCCTAGTGGCAACCATGGTGCAAAAGTGCCTGTATTGTTGGCAGGATTGTTTTTGTTCAGGAAGAGGCACCTTCCTGCACAGAAACAACCCATAGAGGTGTTTCCTCTTTCTATGGGTGCTGCAGAGTGCAGCACCCATGGAAAGAGTTGAAAATTGTAATAATAATAATATTGATCCTCGTTACACATGACTTGGGGAGGCATGAGGTTTTGACACATTCCCAGGTTTACAAGTCCTAGTGTAAATCTGTGAATGCGTAAAAAGCAATGGAAGTTGCATGGGAAAACCCACCACAACAACCATGGAACGCCTCCCTGGCACAGAGTAAGGCAAGTCTGCCTTGGCTTACTCCATATCTATGAGGCCATTCAAAGCACGCAAAGTGGCTTTGCGTGCCCTCATAGATGTGTTTGAGAGGTTTGCGCTGCTGCTGCATCACTAAAAGTGATGCATCTTCGGTAGAAGCCTTTCATAAATATGCCCCAAAGAATGTAAAATGAACATCCCAACACTTACGTGAGTCAAAAAAGGCATTGCATTTGTTTGAGAGTGAAACTTACCTATTGCTTGTTTGTCTTAGATTGCAATGGTCTATGTCGCATGGTGATCTGCGTAAAAGCTTTGTTCCAAAAACGTATCTATTTGTCTAGTAGCATTTTTTCACTCCCTACATTTCATCTTGCGTCCATTGTTCTGTTCTCGCTGGATAACTAGGGTAAGATATTTAGAATTGGAAAAGGGATTCCAGGTTGAAAAGATGTCGTCTAAGTGTCCCCTTTTGCTGTTTGATAGGGGAAAACCCGCTTGTGAACATGATAGCGTTCCCAATAAATTGGTAGAGAGGCGATTTATAGAATACGGAAAGTTTTGAAAGGTTGAATTCTGTACCGAATTCTGAAAATCTTAACTTTTGCTTGAATGGATATAAAGCATGTTTGATCATTGACTCCCTTCCTAGTTGTGAAAAGTGGCCTTCTTGAAAGAACCAGTACTACAAAGCTTCAAACACTCATTAAAAAGACCTACAATGGAGAACAGAAAAAGGCCGCCGTATGTCATAATGTGCTATCATTTGGCAGTATCCGTTGGAAGTCTAGGAAGCCAGAATTACAGGGTGCACAATGTACATGGACAGTAGTGTTCTTTGAAATCGACAAGCCAGTATGGTCCTGAAAAGAAGGTAAAATATTGTACCCTTCACATGGTAAAGAAAGGTTTTTACATAATATTCCATTATATCCTTTGCGTACATTAAATAAGGCAGTGATGTCAAAGATCTCTAATGAGAACCAGGATGTCTGAATTTTGATGTGGAATATAGTCATTCAATTGTCTGGAGACATATTAGCAATGATGCATGTAAACCTGGTTCCTGCTATTACACATTATTTCTGATGCTACACTACACCATGCCCTCGTTTTTGCATGCAGCCGATGCTCTAACGTACTGAGCTAGTAAATGCACTTTTGAAAGTGTACCACAGAAACACTGGTCATCAGTTCACTCTACGATCTCTTTTTGCCTATAGGCCACCCCAACAGTGGTTAATTTGAGCAGATGGTTGCTTGTGGGGCCCACCATCACTCATTTTTGGGAACCGGCTCTTTTTTTTCTTCATTCGACCTTTTCCGAGAGCAACAGAGGGAAAAACACACAATGGGGACATGAGGAGGAAGACAAGGATGGAGGAAATGTGACAAATCGAGAAAGTAGGATCCTGAAAAAGTGATACAAAGAGGCAGGGAGTGTTGGTTAGTCGATTAAACATGTATGAGGTGAATTGAAGACAACACAGTCTCGGTATTTGGTGCACCACCATGGTATGTGGCCAGCATGAGCTTCTAGGCAGAGTTTTGGGCACCACCTCACATTCTTTTACAAATCAAGCATTGGGCCTGAAAAACGAAATGGGTCCCTAAAGGCTGCCCAATGCAGATATAGTTAGACTCTACACCCACTAAGAAGAACATGATCATGGCCCCCTTTGGACACAGAATTATAGACTGTAACAGTGCAACTCTTGCTGCACTCAGTATCTCTGCAGCAGTACCACATTCTACATTCCCATGGAGACAGGCTTCCCAAGTTAGGGTACATTATTCACCCACCTTAGTTGCATGTTTTGGGTGGGGGTTCCGAGACCTTCCATGCTCACTCCTAAAAGGGGAACGACTCACAGAGGTAAACTGAGACCAAAAGTCTAAGGACCTAATTTACAGTTTGGCGGACAGGTTACTCCGTCACAAACTTGACGGATATCCAGTCCACTGTATTACAATTTCCATAGCATATAATGGGATTGCAATATGGTGGATGGGATATCTGTCACGTTTGTGATCGAGTAAACCTATCCTCCAAACTCTACATCAGGCCTTGCGTTTAGACTTAAAGTCTAGCTTTACTACTTTTTGGTATTCACAAAGGGACTTACAAGTAGTATCTTTACAACTGTGGAAGTTCCGCACTTGGGACGGAGGTTCTGCACTTGGGGCAGAATCTCTGACTCGAGTGATGAATCTCGGTACTCGGGGTGGAAAACAACACAGGGAAAGAAGAGGGCATTCATTGGTGTACGCCCTAAAAAATATGCCTAGATATACACATCCTGGGATCTATGACATCTAGATGTACAACCCACAAAGCACAAAATGTTTCAGTTAAAATAGAAAAGAGCTACATGTATGCCCTTGGCTTTTATATAAGTGTGTGTGTAGGGGTTGTATTGAAGGGGTAAATAGGTGGCAAAATCACGCACCACTACAACAGTGTGGAAATATCATGCAAGAAACAATCCCAGAAGCCTATACATGTAACCCTTCAAGTGGCAAACAGAACATCAAAAGTTTGAATGATACCACATCTCTGCTAAAATTGCACATTTAACTACAGTTAAATGTCATGTAATGTCTGACACAAATAGTCGAAATTTCTAATCAAAGCTCAGATTTCTAAGTTTCTTCCACATACACCTGGGTCAGTGCCTAACTTTCCCGCACCCAGCTCCAACGAAAGTTGTTAGCCCAACAGCCTAACCAAGACTGGTTGCATAAATAAAATCAGAGCTGCAAAACTCAAATCCCATCAGACATGACAAAATCTCCCTGAAAGTGTTTGTTGTTTTGACTCTTGTGATGCGACAAACTGATATGATGAGAAGGAGGAGGAAAGCAGAGAGCATCTCCAGGCAAAGGATTAACCTCTTTGGGATGTCCAGCCAAGATATCAGCTCCAGATTCCGCTTTCCCCCAATTTCATCTTGGAAATGGTTTCTGTGAGGGAGCAGGATCTTGACTCTGAGACATGCCACTACCACCCCATTCCAGGATATGACAAGATACTACCAGCTTTCCATTTCTTTGTGACTGGGTCTTTCCAGAGGGTATCCAGTGACATTGTAGGCATTTCTCAGATAAACCAGTCACAATGCTTTTGTCAGTTCCTTAGTGGCATAATTAGGTGAGTACATCTATACATAATTGTGCCACGTAAACTGGCAGGAAGGCAATGGGTTGTTAGGGATTTCAGCATCTATTCTTCCTTCTCACATGCTGTAGATGCAATAAACTGCACAGCCACTTCACCACAATGCACACAACGTCTGCAACAGACAGCGCTGACACTCCTCCCAGGTAGTACACGACAGCCACATATTCTCAGGTCACCTCTCCAGGCAGTACACATGACAGTTACATATTAATCAAGTCACATCTTTCCTGGTGTCTGGCAGCGGGAGATTTTGGCAACATTTGACATCTTAGTAAGTACTGAAGTACAAGATAGTTTCATATATAGAAATAATGTTTAAATATATACAACCGCTATAAATTACAAATTCTTGTGGCACATACTTGACACCAACAGACACTGCATGTACCCTTTCATGCATTATGAACTCTACAGACGCAAGAGGGACATGTATAAATATTTTCTCACTTTCCTCCTAAGATGATGCTACATATGCACTCTTCCCTCATCTCCTCACACCATACAAACATGCAATCACTGTACCTCAGGATAGGTACAATAAGACACTTTTGGTCTCCTAAAGCTGCAATTCAGATGTATTGATCACATGGGCATGCTACTGTACTCCCCTGAAATTCTGTGCTTGATAATAGCAGTCTGTATGTGTCTTGGACAGCATTGCAGTAAATCATGCCTTACACATAGCTCTGAACGCTCACCTAGGTCTGAAACTAGGGAACCAGGCCAGTGTACAGAACAGAGAGCAAGGTATGCATGTGTGTGACTAGCTGGTTTCCACTTTCTTCTCTTTAACAACCAGTTGTGTTACAGCCTTCGTGATGTTTCACCGTCTGTTGGCAATGATGATTGGTGGACATTTAGCACTGTCCATAAATTCCATCCTGAGACTGCTCTGTAAGCCATACATAGTGTATGTAAACACCAGCTGGTGTCAAGAGTCAAAAGATAGGGCATGCAGCACATTTGTTGCACAAGTTAGTGATTAGTGGGAACAACATCTCAAAAGACTCCATTGCCTTGGGGAATTAAATGTCCCTGCATGTGTGACATCTCCCCAGACAGTAGACAGCTAACAAATTTGTCAGCGCCCAGTGTCAAAAATGATTCATGTGTACGCATAGATTCAGTGAGAACTGGCATTATGTGCAGGATGGAAAACTACGGGTATATGTGAAACAGATGAGCTTACAATTAGTTCCCGAAAATCTCTGCAAGACTCCATGGAACTCTGTGGGTGGGCAGAAGAATACTTGTCTGCCCATGTGCGGGCCTTTTTCAGCCAGTAGAGCATTCCACACTGAAAAAATAGTGCAAACTGCACCATGTGGTCTGCATGGGTGCAGCCATTTTGTTTTACCTACTTTCTGTTCTCTGCATGGTGCTGAGATTTATTTTTTTATCTATTTCAATTCTCTCCCCATATCAATAATCCACCCCTCATTTACCCATTATTAATCAGTGTGTGTATTTTATGTTTTTGTCTTTTTTTACTTTTTCTGTGACTAACGTTTGTAAAATTCTTGCTATCCCTGCATTATCCTTTTTTTCTGTATTTCATGTTTCTGTAGCGGACTTCTTCCTATCTGTATTAGCCTGAAGCTTTTTTCCACTTTTTTTTGTGAGCTTTCCCTCTCCCCTAACATATTGTGTGTTACTGTAAGACTAAAAGAACAGATTTTTGGTACTTGACTGTGAAGATTGCAAACCCAACTAAGCCATTAGTCACCACAAATGTTTATTGGTCGTGCTCAATTTAAACAAGAGCATGCCCATGGCCATTGTGGACCCCCAGTGTTGTGTTATCATTCATTTAACAGTATACCAGCAGTTGCTATGACAGTACAGCATAGTAGGAAAGTATGAGTACCCATTGCATTTGCCAACCAAGACCCTATGTCCTTCATTGACCATTACTCCACCCCTTCATTGTGCTTCAATGACTGAGGGTCATCATAGCTCTGCCCCACCACTACATCTCGTGGCTTGATTACTGGCTTCTCTAACATTGTCAACCAACTGCAACAAACCACCCAAAGTTAACGTTTTTATGGAAGCTACTGCTAATTGAACTGTAGTGAGGTATTGCAGTTGTATTTTTGTTAAAAAATAGTATGGGGAGATGTATTTGGCATCTCAAAGGTGTCACTTATTTCTAGGCGCACCTACCACTAGTGTTGGGGCCAGTGACAGTGCCAGTCTGCCAGAGGCAGTTGGAGAGTGAGTCCCAGCCATGGCAGGGATGGTTGGAGGTAAGTCACATTTCTTACTTTTTGCCAAATTAAGTATACACACCGTGTTTTTTAGTGATGCAAAAATTCCACCCATCATCATTCAGCACCTCCCTGACAGCAGTATTTTGCCACCTGTGACATAACTGCAGCATGGTTCACTTTGGCACTGCAGTGTTGGCTGTGAAATGTGTGTCTGTTTCAGTTAAAGCAGAATTTATAAATACACACACATTTACAAAACACAGCCACATTGGACAATTCGAAATACACACACCGGATACACATACACACACCACTCCCACACACCCAATACAATATAAAACACACACCCACATCACCCACAAACCCTTACGACAACAAATCACGAATGAAGGCCAGAGAGAGACACCACCATCAACAACACTAGCATCCACAGGCATACAACACCATCACCCACATAACTTCCATTCTCCGCACACTACACACCACTACATATCAGCACACTTATCACCCCACACACCACACCACACATCACTCACACCACCCCATGGCACCGCAAAGACACCCCAGGTTCTCGGAGGAGGAGCTCAGGGTCATGGTGGAGGAAATCGTCCCGGTAGAGACACAGCTATTCGGATCACAGGTGCAGCACACCACCATTGCAAGGAAGATGGAGCTATGGCGAAGAACAGTGGACAGGGTAAACGCAGTGGGACAGCACCCAAGAAATCGGGATGACATCAGGAAGAGGTGGAACGACCTACGGGGGAAGGTGCGTTCCGTGGTATCAAGACACCACCTAGCGGTTCAGTGGACTGGCGGCGGACACCCACCCCCTCCCCCACAACTAACAACATGGGAGGAGCAGGTTGTGGTGATTCTGCATCCTGAGGGCCTCGCAGGAGTAGGTGGAGGAATGGACTATGGTAAGTCAAATCTTAACTATTACATCCCCCACCCTACCTGCATGCCAAGACATACCCCCACCCTCACCCCCATCACTCTAACTCCTCACAAATGTCCCAACATCACAAACCACACATCCTAACACCAAGCCCTGCATGCAACAACAAAGCATGGACACCCATCACCTAAGCATGACCACTGCACATACCCATACACCCCCCTAAACCATCATCACACGAGGTCCCACACAGGAATGCAAGCACTGGGGTACACGGTCACCCACCCATTGCACACCATGGCACACACAGATGTAATAACCATCCTTTTATACCCCTGCAGGACCCCTACCCAACGTCAATGGACAGGAGGGTCCACACATGTCCACACCACCAACAGAAGAGGCCCACAGTGATGACAGCACCTCTGTCCAACTGGATCTAGATGACCAGCCCGGCCCATCGGGTACCTCGGGGCAGTCGGCTCCCCACACCCAGTCACAGGCCACCACAGAGATTGCCCCCTCTGGAAACACCAGCACAGAACCCACCCAGAGGGCCCATACCTCCGTCCCTAGGGCACGTCAATCAGCTGTGTGTCCACCACTACAGGGAACCCAGGCTAACCCACCACCCCAACAACAACAGGGACCTGGGGGCAGTGGTAGTGGGCACACTGTCCAGGGGACGGAGGCCCAGGAACACAGGGGAACTGGGAGGGCTGCTGTGCGACAGGGGCGGACAGGCCCAGGGAACCCAATCTCCATGAGGCCCTCTCCTATATCATGGGAGCCTAACACCACTCCCAGGAGACAATGGCAACGGTACTGGCCAAGTTTCAGGAGACCCAGCGCCTGCAGGAGGAACAGTATATGGGCTTCAGGGAGGAACTCAGAACCAACAACTCCACCCTGGGCACCATCGTAGGGGTGCTGAAGGAACTCGTGAACACCAGGAGGGACACTGTGGCACTACATGTGGTCCCTGACACTAGCCTGGACGATGAACTGCCCACCACCTGCGCCGGCGCTAGTGGACAGGACGCCCTGCCACAGGACCACCACACCAGCACCCCACCCCCTGCAGACGGAGAACCACCTCGCAAAGGGTCCCTGAGATCCAGGAACAAGTCAGAGAATGATGCCAAGACCCCCGCCAAGAAATGAGATCACCCTGATTGTTATCCTATTGTCCCACTTTGTCACCCTGTCCATCCTTAAGCTGCCCCAGCTACACTTCCTATGCCCATATGGGCAAAGCACCTGTGAGACTAATAGACTGGAATCTGCCATGGACATTCCTCCACCATCACCCCTCACCATTTTACAACCCCCTCCAATATTGAGCACTTAAATAAACACCCTTAAAGCACAAAACAATCTGGAGTCTGTCTGTGCTTTCGGAATACTGTATTAGCAATAACTGTGGCAAAAAGCTTTTACATTGGTAATGTCAACATACCTATGTCACACAGATGTAGTCCATGAGGAATCAAAGCAGATGTCACACTGTGGGACACACATCTGTGAAATCGAAAGGGAAAGTGACAACTTAGTGACCATACACTGGGTGAAAACGACAGACAGTAGAGAAGCAGTAGTGTTTAAGTACATGTAGTAGTCAGGTCTGTATTCTGTATGTCACTGGAAATATTGCTGAATCCCTGAGTCCCTGTTGTCCATGTCTTCTTCCTCTGCTTCCTCGTCTTCACTCTCCACAGGCTCCACAGTTGCAACAACACCGCCATCTGGACCATCCTCCTGCAGAAAAGGCACCTGTTGTCGCAAAGCCAAGTTGGGAAGCATAGAGCAGACCACGATGATCTGGCACACCTTCTTTGGTGAGTAGAATAGGGATCCACCTGTCATATGGAGGCACCTGAACCTGGCCTTCAGGAGGCTGAAGGTCCGCTCGATCACCCTCTGAGTTTGCCCATGGGCCTCAATGAAGCGTTCCTCTGCCCTTGTCCTGGGATTCCTCACTGGGGTCAGTAGCCATGACAGGTTGGGGTCACCAGAGTCACCTGCAAATGGCGAGGGACAACTGTTAGACACACACTAACCTGGAGGGATATCCCCAGACGCACACAACCATTCCCACTGACTAGCTTCCAGGTGCTCACCTAATAGCCACACACAGTGCCTCTGGAGTTGACCCATCACATAAGGGATGCTGGTATTCCGCAGGATATAGGCATCAGGCACTCACCCAGGGAACATGGCATTCACATGGGAGATGTACTGCTCTGCCAAACATACCATCTGTACATTCATCGAATGATAACTCTTCCGGTTTCTGTACACCTGTTCACTCCTGTGGGGGGGTACCAAAGCCACATGGGTCCCATCAATGGCACCTATGATGTTGGGGATATGTCCCAGGGCATAGAAATCACATTTCACTGTAGGCAAATCCTCCACCTGAGGGAAAACGATGTAGCTCCGCATGTGTTTCAGGAGGGCAGACAACACTCTGGACAACACGTTGGAAAACATAGGCTGGGACACCCCTGATGCTATGGCCACTGTTGTTTAAAATAACCCACTTGCAAGGAAATGGAGTACTGACCGCACCTGCACTTGAGGGGGGATTCCTGTGGGGTGGCGGATATCTGACATCAGGTCTGGCTCCAACTGGGTACACAGTTCCTGGATTGTGGCACGGTCAAGTCTGTATGTGATTATCACATGTCTTTCCTCCATTGTCGACAGGTCCACCAACGGTCGGTACACCGGAGGATGCCGCCATCTCCTCACATGTCCCAGCGGACGGTGCCTATGAAGGAAAACAGCAAGCACAGAGTCAAACAACTCAGAGGTACGTACCCACAGCTTACACAGAACACCAGTCATAATCTAGAAAGTGGCCTGTATGTGTGTTGAGTCTAGGCCTAGGTATGTGTGATGCAGTTGAAATTGTAGGCATGTGGGCCCCTGAAATGGCGGCTGCCTGACCTGTAAAGTGGGACAATGGGATGTGAGGTAACTGTTCTGGCGTTGTACACATCGCAGTAGGCGGTCGAAGACCGCGGCGCAATGCTGCATTGGTTAACATTGGACCCTATGGGTCCCAGGAGACAATGACGATGTATGCCGGCGGTGACGGTACGCACCTCCGTGGACGTGATCGCCATTTTCTATCTGTTCAATCACTCAATACCTGATCTTCGACAGGAGAGGACCTACACTGCAAGTGCTGCTGTGACCTCGGTCTGGAAGAGACAATGGCTCGAGTATCTGGGGAAAGGGCCCCTGCCTTCACATCGTAGGAGTTGGAGAAACTTGTGGATGGGGTCCTCCCCCAGTACACACTACTCTACGGTCCTCCAGACAAACAGGTAAGTACACTGGGAGCATGCTGTACGGGCTATGCCTGTGTGGAGAGGGGAGGATTTAAGAAGGAAGAGGGGGGAGTGTGGCGTGCATGAAACGACGGTGAGTGCATGTGCCACATGGCAAGGGTAGGGATGGGGGCCAATCACTTTGACGGTGCAGTTGGTAATAACTTTCTCTTCCCCCTGTACAAATGATGTAGGTCAGAGCCACCAGAAAAAACATATTTGGTGTGCCATCGGCAAGGACGTCCGGACCCTGGGGGTCTACCACAGACGGAGCACCCACTGCCGGAAAAGATGGGAGGACATTTGCCGCTGGAGCAAGAAGATGGCAGAGGCTCACCTGGGGATGGCCTCCCAACGTGGGAGGGGTGCCCATCACACCATGACCTCCCTGATGTTCAGGATCCTGGCGGTGGCGTACCCGGAGTTGGATGGGCACTTGAGGGCATCACAGCAGCCACAAGGGGGTGAGTACACTCGCATTCTGCTGATTTTGCGCGCAGTGGAGGTGTCTGGGTGGGGGAGGTAGGCTGTGGGTTTACCTAGGCTAGGGCGAGTTCCATAGGCAAGGTCCCTCCGTAAGACAGGCCATGTGGCACCCCACCGCACCTCTGTAGAGTGCCAACTACACCTAGTCATGCCCCTGTGTCATCTATGTGTGCAGATGTCGTCCATAGCCTAGTAGGACATTTCCCAGGAATTCAACAGTGGAGCCCAAGAGCGCGGCATAGTGCAGGGGGCTTCTGTGTCTGTCGTGTCTGCCAACGGTAGCGGTAATGCATGCACTCAACATGTCTTTCTTCTGTCTTCCCCCACCTTTTTGTGGTCTCCCTGTTCTTGTGTGCATTAGCATCATCAGGGGGAGGAGCAGTGGCACTGGAGCACAAGGGGGCTGCATCCCACATGGCCATGGAGGGCCACACTATGGAATCGGACTTCACCAGTGGGACGAAGGGTGGGGGGAGCTCCACGGCGGGGACAGGAGCTGAGACCAGTGACACGGACTCGTCCTCTGATAGGAGCTCCCTTGTGGTGGCGGCAACATCTGTGCCCCCCCATCTACAGGTACAGCCGCCACCCCCCCTTCCAGCACCGCCCTCCCAGCAGCCCCTCAGCCTTCACCCCGTGCCCGTTCACCCAGGAGGGTGGGCATCACCTTCACCCCAGGCACCTCAGGCCCTTCCCCAGTCACCCCTGCTGCCCTCAGTGAGGAGGCCTTTGACCTCCTCAGGTCCCTCACTGTTGGGCAGTCTACCATTTTGAATGCCATCCAGGGTGTAGAAAGGCAGTTGCAACAAACCAATGCATTCCTTGAGGGCATTCATTCTGGTCAGGCGACCCTTCAGCAAGCTTTTCAGACTCTGGCCTCAGCACCGATGGCAGCCATTGTCCCTGTGTCCAGCCTCCCCATTCCAACTTCCTCCACCCAGACCCAATTCCCCGTACCTCAGCCTATCCCAAGCACATCTACAGACCAGCATGCACACACGTCAACACACAAGGGAAGCTCAGGCAAACATAAGCACCACACATCCCACAGGCACTCATGCAGGCTTCACACACATGCAGACACACCAACATCCACTGCCTCAACTGTGTCCCCCTCCTCCTCGTCTCCATCCTCCCTCCCTGTCTCATCTACACTCACACCTGCCTGCACTACCTCTGCAGCCACTAGTTCCATCACCAGCACACACACCACCACACCCCGCTCACGTGCAGTCACCACCCCACTACCATTCACACGTCCCCGGTGTCCTCTCCCAGTGTGTCTGTGACGCCCCCTCCCAAGATACACAAACGCAGGCACACACCCACCCAACAGCCATCCACCTCACGACAGCCTCCAGCGCATGCACCTTCACCCAAAGTCAGCAAACGAACACCTCCTACAACCACAACCTCTTCCTACACTCCCAAACCCCCTCCAGCTACCTGTCCTAGTGTGTCCCAAAAACTTTTCCTGTCCAACCTTGACCTCTTTCCCACACCTCCCCCACCCCGTCCGTCTCCTAGGGCCTGAACTATTACCTCAGCCACAACATCTCCGGGACCAGTGGTGCCTGTAGTCACCGGAATCTGGAGTGCACCGGCAACCAGGACAGCCAGTGTGGCACGGAGCTACAGCACAGACAGTCCCCCACCTGTGAAGCATCAGAAGTTGACCAGTGCCTGGCCGGAGAGGGGGAACAGTCCAGCCACCAAAGCTGCTCCCAGTGGTACAGGTGGGAGTGTGGAGTCAGCTGCAACACCTTCCAAGGTGGGGAAGGGGCACAAGAAAGTCAGCAAGTCTGGGAAGAGCAGCACGGCGGAGAAGACCGCCATCATCCCAGCTGCCCAGGAGGCCACCGCCAGCACCAGCCCAGCTACCCAGGAGGCCAGCGCCAGCACAAGCCCAGCTGCCCAGAAGGCCACTGCCAGCACAAGCCCACCTGCCCAGAAGGCCACCGCTAGCACAAGCCCAGCTGCCCAGGAGGCCACCGCCAGCACCAGCCCAGCTGCCCAGGAGGCCACTGCCAGCACAAGCCCAGCTGCCCAGGAGGCCACCGCCAGCATAAGCCCAGGTGCCCAGGAGGCCACTGCCAGCACCAGCCCATCTGCCCAGTAGGCCACCTCCAGCACAAGCCCATCTGCCCAGGAGGCCACTGCCAGCACAAGCCCATCTGCCCAGGAGGCCACCGCACCGCCAGCACAAACCCAGCTGCCCAGGAGGCCACCGCCAGCACAAGCCCAGCTGCCCAGGAGGCCACCGCCAGCACATGCCCAGCTGCCCAGGAGGCCAAAGCCAGCACTAGCCCCGCTGTGCCATGAAGGACCGCCAGCAAAAGCCCCGCTGAGACAGAGAGAACCGCCAGAAAAAGCCCGGCTGGCCCATGAAGGACCGCCAGCACAAGCCCCGCTGGGACAGAGAGGACCGCCAGCACAAGCCCCGCTGGTCCATGAAGGACCGCCAGCAGTTGAGTCACTGCAAAGGAGCCTGCCGCTCCAAGCTCCGCTGAACAGGGCACCGCCATCTCAAGCACCGCTGAGCAGGGCACCGCCGTATCAAGCACCGCTGTACAGGGCACCGACGTCTCAAGCACCGCTGAACAGGGCACCGCCGTCTCAAGCACCGCTGAACAGGGCACCACCGTCTCAAGCACCGCTGAACAGGGCACCGCCATTTCAAGCACCGCTGGCCCATGAGCGCCAAGGGCACTGACTCTACTGACTCCGTCACCGGCAGTATGAAGCACTCTGGGCACCATGCCCCCTCCAGAACCAGTGGAGAGATCCATCCACTACCTCTGTCCTTAGCAGGATGAAGCACTCTGGGCACCATGCCCACTCCAGAACCAGTGGAGAGATCCCTCCACTACCTCTGTCCTTAGCAGGATGAAGCACTCTGGGCAACATGCCCCCTCTAGAACCAGTGGAGACTGTCATCCACTACCTCTGTCCTTAGCAGGATGAAGCACTCTGGGCACCAGTCCCCCTCCAGAACCAGAGAACTTGAGAGACGGTGGCTTTGCACTCCCCAGGATTGAACAGTGGGCATGGGGCCCCTTGTGGATTTGGCATCGTGCACTCAACCGGCTGAGGTGCCCACCCTTTCCCTTGCCTCTGAGGTGCCTGTTTTATTTCTATCTGATGCCCCTGCAGTGTTCTCTCCGTCTTGTTCCGGTATCTTGTGTGTACAAAATATATCTTGTACATGGTGTTTATATATATTTTTGCCTACTTGCTTTTAATATTTTACAATGGTTACACTCATTTTCTATTGTCTTTGCATTCTTCCGGGTGGTTGGGGGGTGTAACTGTGATGTATCATGCTGTATTAGTGTGTGTGTTGTAGTGGGTGGGGGTGGGGGTGTTGGGTGTTGCGTGTGTGTGTCCCTGTTTTTTCCCTCCTCTCTCCCCTGTGTCATAGGTGCAGTACTCACCGTGGTCTTCGCCACCGGCGTTCGTGCTCCTGGTAGAGGAGCAGGAAGACAATCGCAGGGAGTATGTGGAGTTCCGGGTCCATGGCGTCCTCGTTCCCCGTGGGGTGGGTAGAGGTCAGCGTTTTCTCTTCGCAGTCCTGTTTCCGCCGCGTTTTTATCCGCGGTGAATCCGCCCCGCAAAAGGTGGCAGATTGATAGGTTGTGATACTTTGGGCGGTACTTTATCTCCCCCCTGTCTGTTGGGGGTGACCGCCATGCTGTTTGTTTGTACCGTCGTAGCGGTCAGAGTGTTAAAGTGGCTGTCTTTGTTGGCAGTTTCCGCCACGGTCGTAATTGCAAAATTTTTACCGCCGGCCTGTTGGCGGTCTTACCACCGCTTTAACACCGACCGCCAGGGTTGTAATGACCACCTATGTGTATATCAGTGCCCCCTCAGTCACCTCCTGCTGGTACTTCACTCCTTTATTTTTTACGAAGTTCTGTCCCATCTTACCAAAAAAAATTAAAAATCCATTCTTAAAAAAACTAAATGCTGATGTTCTCCTATGGCAGAAGGGCGCTCCAAGGAACATGGAATAATCCTTAAAAAATGAATGCTGGTGGATATGCGGCTGTTTACCTATGAAAGGCAGGGGATCCAATGGAAAATGAGTAATAACAATCTTCAAAAAATTAATACTAGAATATTTGGCCAGGCCAGGCAGGGGGTAGGTGGAGGAAAAATATAAAAAAAGGTGAAATAATTTCAAAATTAAAAATACATTTTACAACATTTGAAATAAATGTTAAAAGAAAAAAAAAAAATATATATATATATATATGTGTGTGTGTATATATATATATATATATATATATATATATATATATTAATTGCTGGTGTACTAAGGGACTGTGAGGAACCTATTGGGATTTGGGAGGCAAGGAGGTTAAGGTGAAAAATGAAAAAATGCACATAATATTAAATAAATGTTGTTCATACATATATACAAAAATCCTCAAGCATATTAAACTGATGTCAGACAAAAGGAAAAAGGAAAAAAGGAAAAAAAGGACAAAAAAAGGAAATAAATGAGAAAGAAAGTAAAAAGGCATAGCCCTCTCCTATCAATCTCCCAAGAAAATGCCTTAGAAAAATTGAAAAAAAAGGATTTACACGCTGGCTGCACAAAATGTCGCTGGTCACTTGGTCAACCGACAACAACAAGCGAGGAGGCACGGCCACAACAAAGAACATAAGCAGGCCTATGGCAAAAGCACACTAACTGCCTAGACAAAATGGCCACCGGTCACATGGTCAAACAACAAAAACAGCATGCAAGGAGGCATTGAAAAACAAAGGACCCGTGCAGGCCTATGGCAAAAGCACACAGACTGCCTACACAAAATGCCCACCAGCCACCTAGTCAACTAACAACAAGCAAGGAGACAAGGGGAACATGGAACACATGCAGGCCTATGAAAAAAAGCACGCTAGCTGGCTCACAAAAGGTCCAACGTCCATATAGTCAAACAACAAACAAGGAGACATGGATTACAAAGAACAAATGCAGGCCTATGTACATTGACTATACCAAATGGCCTCCGACCACATGGCATGGAGAACAAAGACAAATGGTGGCCTATGGGAAACACACACGCACACACACACACTTGCCAGACAAAGGAGGCACTACCACAAATTTAGCAATGCCACAAATGAAAATTGAGCCATAAACAACACACATCCTTCTAAGGCATCAAATATTATCCCATCAAAATAAACTTTTTGTTGAAAAAAATATGATATACAAAAATACCTGTATGTCTCCACATTGTCCACAAGAACTTGAATTTGAAATGTGTCCTCTGATCAGGCCCCAGCTCCATCTGGGACTGCCACCAACCCATCCCTAGCTCCTGAGACCCCAAGTTCCTCTGGGCCTCCAACTGCGCTACTGATCACTACTCCTCCTCAAGCGCTTGCTCTGTAGAGCTGAGGGAGACATCTGTAACATACATCTTCACACCCGTCATGCTAAACCAAAGCTCATATGTGTGTTTAAATCTCCTGTGGGTACATCTCAGGAGGTGATGGTATCAAGTAAATATGTCAGGACTTTGGTCTGACGGGGCTTCCAGGAGCTGAAGGATAAAATCTGGTCCAAACATTTTGACTTCCTCCATCATTTCTGCAGCCATGTTATCTGTATTGTCCCAATGACCCACCCAGACCATTGTTGTTGTGTCCTAAAGTATGTCTTCCCTCTCTGTTTCCCCGTTACCCCTTGTACCCCTCATGTTTGCCACTCACATGGGGTGTCTCATCCTGCATCGTCCTTTCAGAGTGAGTCCACAGGTGCAGAGGACTTGCACATTGTGGTGAAGGATAAAGGTGAGGATGGCCAGTGACTGCACAGTGTTTTGACCGTGGACATCTCTTTTACTCCTTCTAGATAAACTTGTTTTTTTTATGTTTCCTGATGTGTTTTACTTATTTTGCCCAACACCCTCCAAGATCCCTTGTCTATTGTTCCTGAATATTTTATTTATTTCCTTTCTCCCTTTCCAATGGGCAGTATTTTATTAAAATTTATTTTCTCATGTGTTCTACAATATATTATTATTTTTTTCAAAATCAGCTCTCTGTTCCGTGTTTTTCATTAGATATGCTAGATTAAAAGAATAGAAGTCTACATCAGTAGGTGTTTAGCTATGATTTAAATATGCTACCTAGCTACACAGATGGTCCTACAAATCTACATGACTTACTCACACACATTTATCATCACGTATATGGCCTACAACATGTTTAAGCATTTGAAAATCATCAACTATTAATCAACTCAGTATTGAAGTACTGAAATCTAAAAAATACCTTTTTATTTACAAATATTTAGAGAGTTTTACAATAATTATGGGGGATCTATCTTGGGACTTTGCAATTGTGGTGGTAAGGATCTCTGTGAGTAAGTCTTTTTCTGTGTGGGTGCAAAAGTGGGGGTGGGTGTGGTGAATCTGCCAGTGCAAGTGTGTTAGTTTGCAGAGCTGAGGAGGGTGGTGCCTGCACAATTGTTGCTTGTGCCTGTACGGGGTAGAGGATGCAGGCACAGTTGTGCTTGTGCCTCTATAGGGGTCGAAGGCACCAGCACAGTTGTTGTGTCTGCCTGTTCAAGGGTAGTGGTTGCTGGCACATGTGTTGCTTTTGACTGTACATGGGTAGAATATGCTGGCACAGTTATTGCTTGTGCCTGTATAGTGGCAATGGATGTCTGTAGGAGGCTGGACTGGCTTGTAGTGAGTACCAAGGGGTACTTACACCTTGCACCAGGCCCAGGTATCACTTATTAGTGTACAGGGGTGTCTAGCAGCTTAGGCTGATAGAAAAGGTAGCTTAGCAGAGCAGCTTAGGCTGAACTAGGAGACGAGTGAAGCTCCTACAGTACCACTAGTGTCATATGCACAATATCACAAGAAAACACAATACACAGATATACTAAAAATAAAGGTACTTTATTTTTATGACAATATGCCAAAAGTATCTCAGTGAGTACCGTCAGTATGAGGATAGCAAATATACACAAGATATATGTACACAATACCAAAATATGCAGTAATAGCAATAAAAAACAGTGCAAACAATGTATAGTCACAATAGAATGCAATGGGGGCACATAGGGATAGGGGCAACACAAACCATATACTCTAGAAGTGGAATGCGAACCAAGAATGGACCCCAAACCTATGTGGCCTCGTAGAGGGTCGCTGGGACTGTAAGAAAACAGTGAGTGTTAGAAAAATAGCCCACCCCAAGACCCTGAAAAGTGGGTGCCAAGTGCACCCAAGTTCAAACAAAGAGCACAGAAGTCGTGATAGGGGAATTCTGCAGGAAAGACCAACACCAGCAATGCAACAACGATGGATTTCCAGACGAGAGTACCTGTGGAACAAGGGGACCAAGTCCAAAAGTCACGATCCAGTCGGGAGTGGGCAGATGCCCAGGAAATGCCAGCTGTGGATGTAAAGAAGCTGCCACAAGATGGTAGAAGCTGAGGATTCTGCATGAACGACAAGGGCTAGAAACTTCCCCTTCGGAGGATGGATGCCTCACGTTGTGAAGAGTCGTGCAGAAGTGTTTTCCTGCAGAAAGACCGCAAAAAAGCCTTGCTAGCTGCAAGGTCGCGGTTAGGGTTTTTGGATGCTGCTGTGGCCCAGGAGGGACCAGGATGTCACCAATTGCGTGAGGGGACAGAGGGGGCCTCCAGCAAGACAAAGAGCCCACTCAGAAGCAAGCAGCACCCGCAGAAGTGCCGGAACAGGCACTACGAAGTGGAGTGAATCGGTGCTCACCCGAAGTTGCACAAGAGAGTCCCACGCCACCGGAGGACAACTCAGGAGGTCGTGCAATGCAGGTTAGAGTGCCGGGGACCAAGGCTTGGCTGTGCACGAAGGAAATCCTCGGTAAGTGCACAGGAGCCGGAGTAGCTGCAAAACACGCGGTTCCCAGCAATGCAGTCTAGCGTGGGGAGGCAAGGACTTACCTCCACCAAACTTGGACTGAAGGGTCACTGGACTGTGGGAATCACTTGGACTGAGTTGCTGAGTTCAAGGGACCTCGCTCGTCATGCTGAGAGGAGACCCAGAGGACCGGTGATGCAGTTCTTTGGTGCCTGCGGTTGCAGGGGGAAGATTCCGTCGACCCACGGGAGATTTCTTCGGAGCTTCTAGTGCAGAGAGGAGGAAGACTACCCCCACAGCATGCACCACCAGGAAAACAGTTGAGAAGGCGGCAGGATCAGCATTACAAGGTCGCAGTAGTCGTCTTTGCTACTTTGTTGCAGTTTTGCAGGCTTCCAGTGCGGTCAGCAGTCAATTCCTTGGCAGAAGGTGAAGAGAGAGATGCAGAGGAACTCTGATGAGCTCTTGCATTCGTTATCTAAGGAATTCCCCAAAGCAGAGACCCTAAATAGCCAGAAAAGGAGGTTTGGCTACTTAGGAGAGAGGATAGGCTAGCAACACCTGAAGGAGCCTATCAGAAGGATTCTCTGACGTCACCTGCTGGCCCTGGCCACTCAGAGTAGTCCAGTGTGCCAGCAGCACCTCTGTTTCCAAGATGGCAGAGGTCTGGAGCACACTGGAGGAGCTCTGGGCACCTCCCAGGGGAGGTGCAGGTCAGGGGAGTGGTCACTCCCCTTTCCTTTGTCCAGTTTCGCGCCAGAGCAGGGCTGAGGGATCCCTGAACCGGTGTAGACTGACTTATGCAGAGATGGGCACCATCTGTGCCCACCAAAGCATTTCCAGAGGCTGGGGGAGGCTACTCCTCCCCAGCCCTGACACCTTATTCCAAAGGGAGAGGGTGTAACACCCTCTCTCTGAGGAAGTCCTTTGTTCTGCCTTCCTGGGCCAAGCCTGGCTGGACCCCAGGAGGGCAGAAACCTGTCTGATGGGTTGGCAGCATCAGCAGCTGCAGTGAAACCCCGGGAAAGGTAGTTTGGCAGTACCCGGGTCTGTGTTGGAGACCCGGGAAATCATGGGGTGTCTCCCCAATACCAGGATGGCATTGGTGGGGCAATTCCATGATCTTAGACATGTTACATGGCCATATTCGGAGTTACAATTATGAAGCTATACATAGGTAGTGACCTATGTATAGTGCACGCGTGTAATGGTGTCCCCACACTCACAAAGTCCGGGGAATTGGCCCTGAACAATGTGGGGGCACCTTGGCTAGTGCCAGGGTGCCCACACACTAAGTAACTTAGCACCCAACCTTTACCAGGTAAAGGTTAGACATATAGGTGACTTATAAGTTACTTAAGTGCAGTGTAAAATGGCTGTGAAATAACGTGGACGTTATTTCACTCAGGCTGCAGTGGCAGGCCTGTGTAAGAATTGTCAGAGCTCCCTATGGGTGGCAAAAGAAATGCTGCAGCCCATAGGGATCTCCTGGAACCCCAATACCCTGGGTACCTCAGTACCATATACTAGGGAATTATAAGGGTGTTCCAGTATGCCAATGTAAATTGGTAAAATTGGTCACTAGCCTGTTAGTGACAATTTGGAAAGAAATGAGAGAGCATAACCACTGAGGTTCTAATTAGCAGAGCCTCAGTGAGACAGTTAGTCATAACACAGGTAACACATACAGGGCACACTTATGAGCACTGGGGCCCTGGCTGGCAGGGTCCCAGTGACACATACAACTAAAACAACCTATAAACAGTGAAATATGGGGGTAACATGCCAGGCAAGATGGTACTTTCCTACACAACTCCCCCCCCCAAACGAAGGACAATAAGACTAGCCATGACCTGATGAGTCTTCATTGTCTAAGTGGAAATATCTGGAGAGTCCATCTGCATTGGAGTGGGTACTCCCAGATCTATGTTCCACTGTATAATCCATTCCCTGTAGGGATATGGACCACCTCAATAATTTAGGGTTTTCACCTTTCATTTGTTTTAGCCAAAGTAGAGGTTTGTGGTCTGTCTGAACAATGAAGTGAGTGCCAAACAGGCATGGCCTCAACTTCTTCGATGCCCAGACCACAGCAAAGGCCTCCCTCTCTATGGCAGACCAACGCTTTTCTCTAGGGGTCAACCTCCTGCTGATAAAAGCAACAGGTTGATCCTGGCCCTCAGAATTAAGTTGTGATAAGACTGCCCCTACCCCTAATTCAGATGCATCAGTTTGGACAATTAATTTTTTGGAGTAACAGGGGCTTTTCAGGACAGGTGCAGAGCACATGGCCTGCTTCAGCTCCTCAAAAGCTTTCTGACAGCTAGCTGTCCATAATACCTTTTTAGGCATTTTTTTAGATGTGAGGTCATTAAAAGGGGCTGCAATGGAGCCATAGTTCTTTATGAACCTCCTGTAATACCCAGTGAGGCCTAAGAAGGCTCTCACCTGGGTCTGAGTTGTAGGGGGAACCCAATCTATAATAGTTTGGATTTTCCCCTGAAGTGGTGCAATCTGTTCTCCACCTACCAGGTGTCCCAGATAAACCACTTTCCCCTGCCCTATCTGGCACTTTGAAACCTTGATAGTGAGGACTGCCTTCTGCAGAGCCTCCAAAACTTTCCATAGGTGGACTAGGTGATCATCCCAGCTGGAGCTAAAGACAGCTATATCGTCTAGATATGCTGCACTAAAAGCTTCCAGTCCTTGCAAGACTGTGTTCACCAACCTTTGAAAAGTGGCAGGTGCATTTTTCAATCCAAAAGGCATTACTGTGAATTGGTAATGGCCTCCAATGGTTGAAAATGCAGTTTTTGCTTTTGCATCCTCTGATAACTTGATCTGCCAATACCCTGCAGTCAAATCAAAGGTGCTTAGATACTTGGCAGATGCCAGTGTATCTATTAGCTCATCTGCCCTGGGTAAAGGGTGAGCATCAGTTTTGGTTACCTGGTTGAGACCTCTATAGTATACACAAAACCGCATTTCCTTCTTTCCATCCTTGGAATGAGGTTTTGGTACAAGTACCACAGGAGAGGCCCATGGACTTTCAGAGTTCTCAACCACTCCCAGTTCAAGCATTTTCTATGCCTCTTGCTTTATGCAGTCTCTGACATGGTCAGGCTGCCTATAGATCTTACTTTTGACAGGCAAGCTGTCTCCAGTATCTATAGTGTGCTCACACCAAGAAGTGGTGCCTGGCACAGTAGAGAAGAGTTCAGAAAAATGACCCAGGAGATTTATGCAGTGGTCTTTCTGCTCAGCAGTAAGACAATCTGCCAAAACGACACCTTCCACTGGAGCATCTTGTTCTGTGGAAGAGAAGAGATCAGGGAGAGGGTCACTCACTTCTTCCTGTCCCTCATCTGTTGCCATGAGCAGGGTGAGATCAGCCCTGTCATAGTAGGGTTTCAGGCGATTGACATGGAGTACCCTAAGGGGACTCCTGGCAGTGCCTAAGTCAACTAAGTAGGTGACTTCTCCCTTCTTTTCAACAATTATGTGGGGTCCACTCCATTTGTCTTGGAGTGCTCTTGGTGCCACAGGCTCCAAGACCCACACTTTCTGCCCTGGTTGGTACTGAACCAAAACAGCCTTCTGGTCATGCCATTGCTTTTGGAGCTCTTGGCTGGCCTGAAGGTTTTTACTGGCCTTTTTCATGTACTCAGCCATCCTAGATCTGAGGCCAAGTACATAGTCCACTATGTCTTGCTTTGGAGCTTTTAAAGGTTGTTCCCAACCCTCCTTAACAAGTGTTAGAGGACCTCTCACAGGGTGTCCAAATAGGAGTTCAAAGGGGCTGAAGCCCACTCCTTCTTGGGGTACCTCCTTGTAAGCAAAAAGGAGGCAAGGTAACAGGATATCCCATCTCCTGCAGAGTTTTTCAGGGAGTCCCATAATCATGCCTTTGAGAGTTTTGTTAAATCTCTCCACCAGTCCATTTGTTTGTGGATGATAGGGTGTGGTGAACTTGTATGTCACACCACATTCCTTCCACATGGCCTTTAAGTAAGCAGACATGAAATTACTTCCCCTGTCTGATACCACCTCTTTTGGGAAGCCCACCCTGGAAAAGATTCCCAGGAGGGCCTTTGCCACTGCAAGAGCTGTAGTGGTCCTTAGAGGAATTGCTTCAGGATATCTGGTGGCATGGTCCACTACCACCAAGATAAACCTATTGCCTGAAGCAGTAGGAGGGTCAAGGGGGCCAACTATGTCAACCCCTACCCTTTCAAAGGGAACCCCAACCACAGGAAGTGGGATAAGGGGTGCCTTTTGAGTGCCACCTGTCTTGCCACTGGCTTGACAGGTTTTACAGGACTTACAAAATTCCTTTGTGTCCTCTGACATTCTAGGCCAATGAAACAAGGGGACAAGCCTGCCCCAAGTTTTCATTTGCCCCAAATGTCCAGCTAAGGGAATGTCATGGGTTAGAGTTAGGAGGAACTTTCTGTACTCCTGAGGAATCACCAATCTCCTGGCAGCTCCAGGTTTTGGATCCCTTGCTTCAGTGTACAAGAGGTTGTCCTCCCAGTAAACTCTGTGAGAGTCACTGACATCCCCATTTGCTTGTTTGACAGCTTGCTGCCTTAGACCCTCTAGTGTGGGACAGGTATGCTGTGCCACACTCAGCTCCTCCCTGGCAGGCCCCCCTTCACCCAAAAGCTCAGCAGTGTCTGCTTCCAGCTCCTCTGGTGTAGGTTCTGCACAGGGTGGAAATTCTTCTTCCTCAGAAGTAGGATCCACTGTAGAGGGAGGGATAGTAGGTAGTGATTTACCTTTACTAACCCTAGCTTTAGGGAGCACTTGGTCCATTCTTCCAGGATCCAAGTCACCCTGTCCTTTTTGCTTTTTGGCCTGAGCCCTGGTTAAAGCAAAAATATGCCCTGGAATGCCCAGCATTGCTGCATGAGCCTCCAACTCCACATCTGACCAAGCTGATGTCTCTAAATCATTCCCTAGTAGACAGTCTACAGGTAACTCTGAGGCAAGCACAACTTTCTTTGGACCAGTAACCCCCCCCCCCCCCAGTTGAGATTTACAACAGACATGGGGTGGCTAAGTGTGTTGTTATGAGCATCGGTTACTTGGAACTGGTGACCAAGTAGGTGTTGTTCAGGGTGGACTCTATTACCATGGTAACCCTGGCACCTGTGTCCCTGTAGGCCTGAACCTCAACACCATTTATTAGGGGTAGTTGCTTGTACTTATCCATGTTAAGGGGACAAGCAACCAGGGTGGCTAAATCAATAGCCCCCTCAGAGACTAACACAGCCTCTGTGGTCTCCCTAACAAGACCAACCCCAACTAAATTACCAAAAGTGAGCCCAGCTACTCCCTTGGATTGGCTATTAGTAGGTTTGCTCCCACCACCACTGCTATTACTAGGGGCACTAGGTGTAGCAGCAGGGGTTGTAGTGGTAGGAGGCTTGGTGCTTTTCTTTGGACAAATGGGATCAGTTGTCCAATGGCCTTTTATTTTACATAAATAGCACCATGGTTTATTTTCTTTGTTTTGATTTGAAGAGGATTTGGGCCCACCACCCCCACCAGAGTGTTTTTGTGGGCCTGATGAAGACTCATTTTTAGATTTGTCCCCACCCTTGTCAGAAGACTTACCATCCTTCTTCTTGCCATCTTTGTCACCCCCTGTATGTACTTTTCTGTTCACCCTTGTTCTGACCCATTTGTCTGCCTTCTTTCCCAATTCTTGGGGAGAGGTCAGATCAGAGTCCACCAGGTACTGGTGTAACAAATCAGACACACAATTATTAAGAATATGCTCTCTCAGGATTAAGTTATACAGGCTTTCATAGTCAGCAACTTTACTGCCATGTAACCACCCCTCCAAGGCCTTCACTGAATGGTCAACAAAGTCTACCCAGTCTTGTGAAGACTCCTTTTTGGTTTCTCTGAACTTCATCCTGTACTGTTCAGTGGTTAAGCCATAACCATCTAGGAGAGTGCATTCTTAAGAACTGCAAAATTATTGGCATCACTTTCCTTTACAGTAAGGAGCCTATCCCTACCCTTTCCACTGAAAGATAGCCATAGGATAGCAGCCTACTGCCTTTGAGGGACCTCCTGAACAACACAGGCCCTCTCAAGTGCAGCAAACCACTTGTTAATGTCATCCCCCTCCTTGTAAGGGGGAACTATCTTGTGCAGATTCCTAGAATCATGCTCTTTTGCAGGATGACTATTTGGAATACTGCTGCTGCCACCATGGGTTTCAAAACCCAATTTCTGTCTTTCTCTTTCTATCTCTAAGGACTACCTATCTAAATCCATCTGTTGCTTCTTGAGCTTCAGCCTGGATTGTTCCACTCTCAATCTATTGAGCTCCCTTTCTAACACTCTGTCATCAGGGTGGGTGGGTTGGGCATGTCTTGAGACAGAAGAATGGTGAGAATGAACAGAAGGAGACCTGGCCCTAACAGATGGCACACTAACATTCTGGCCTACAGAAGTGACACTTTTACTGTGATGAGAAACAACACTATTACTGTGATGTGAAGCAACACTCTTACTGTGATGTGAATTCACATCAGTACCAGCTATGCTAGGTTGCCTGCTAAAGGGCAGGTTGGAAAGATTCCCTCCCAAATATTTTGCTAGGGGTGCCCCAGAATCAGAGTGGGGACCATCAGCTAATTTCTCACCAGAAGTGCCAACAAAAGTCTTGTCTTGTTCAACTAGCATGTTAACTAATAGTTCTCTAGAGGGATTCTTCCCTACCCCTAAACCTCTTTCTACACAGAGACTCCTTGCTGCCTTTCAGCTTAGGTGGTCATAAGCAGTCTTGGACAGATCAACAGTTTGGCCTGTGCCAGACATTTTAGAAAGTGTTTAAGGGATAGAAAAAGAAAGAAAAAGTTTTTAGAACTTTTTAAAGGACAGAAAAAAAACTTTTAAAACTTTTTGAAAGTTTAGAGGTACTTTTCAGCACTTAATAAAGAAGTGAGAAAAGAAAAGCAAAACGTTTTGGTTAGGTGTACATACACTGAACTTGTTTTGTATATTTTTCTCTTATGAAAAGTACAATGACAAAAGTGGTAAGTAGTTGCAAAGTACTTATCCCACCGCTGCATAACCAATGTAGGAGGTTGGACTGGCTTGTAGTGAGTCCCAAGGGGTACTTACACCTTGCACCAGGCCCAGGTATACCTTATTAGTGTAGAGGGGTGTCTAGCAGCTTAGGCTGATAGAAAAGGTAGCTTAGCAGAGCAGCTTAGGCTGAACTAGGAGACGAGTGAAGCTCCTACAGTACCACTAGTGTCATATGCACAATATCACAAGAAAACACAATACACAGATATACTAAAAATAAAGGTACTTTATTTTTATGACAATATGCCAAAAGTATCTCAGTGAGTACCCTCAGTATGAGGATAGTAAATATACACAAGATATATGTACACAATACCAAAATATGCAGTAATAGCAATAGAAAACAGTGCAAACAATGTATAGTCACAATAGAATGCAATGGGGGCACATAGGGATAGGGGCAACACAAACCATATACTCTAGAAGTGGAAAGCGAACCACGAATGGACCCCAAACCTATGTGGCCTCGTAGAGGGTCGCTGGGACTGTAAGAAAACAGTGAGTGTCAGAAAAATAGCCCACCCCAAGACCCTGAAAAGTGGGTGCCAAGTGCACCTAAGTTCCCCAAAGAGCACAGAAGTCGTGATAGGGGAATTCTGCAGGAAAGACCAACACCAGCAATGCAACAATGATGGATTTCCAGACGAGAGTACCTGTGGAACAAGGGGACCAAGTCCAAAAGTCACGATCAAGTCGGGAGTGGGCAGATGCCCAGGAAATGCCAGCTGTGGATGCAAAGAAGCTGCCACCGGATTGTAGAAGCTGAGGATTCTGCACGAACAACAAGGGCTAGAAACTTCCCCTTTGGAGGATGGATGTCCCACGTCGTGAAGAGTTGTGCAGAAGTGTTTTCCCGCAGAAAGACCACAAACAAGCCTTGCTAGCTGCATGGGTCACGGTTAGGGTTTTTGGATGCTGCTGTGGCCCAGGAGGGACCAGGATGTCACCAATTGCGTGAGGGGACAGAGGGGGCGTCCAGCCAGACAAAGAGCCCACTCAGAAGCAAGCAGCACCCGCAGAAGTGCCGGAACAGGCACTATGAACTGGAGTGAATCGGTGCTCACCCGAAGTTGCACAAGAGAGTCCCATGCCGCCGGAGGACAACTCAGGAGGTCGTGCAATGCAGGTTAGAGTGTCGGGGACCCAGGCTTGGCTGTGCACGAAGGAAATCCTCAGTGAGTGCACAGGAGCTGGAGTAGCTGCAAAACACGCGGTTCCCAGCAATGCAGTCTAGCGTGGGGAGGCAAGGACTTACCTCCACCAAACTTGGACTGAAGAGTCACTGTACTGTGGGAGTCACTTGGACAGAGTTGCTGAGTTCAAGGGACCTCGCTCGTCGTGCTGAGAGTAGACCCAGAGGACCAGTGATGCAGTTCTTTGGTGCCTGCGGTTGCAGGGGGAAGATTCTGTCGACCCACTGGAGATTTCTTCAGAGCTTCTAGTGCAGAGAGGAGGCAGACTACCCTCATAGCATGCACCACCAGGAAAACAGTCGAGAAGGCGGCAGGATCAGCGTTACAAGGTAGCAGTAGTTGTCTTTGCTACTTTGTTGCAGTTTTGCAGGCTTCCAGCGCGGTCAGCAGTCGATTCCTTGGCAGAAGGTGAAGAGAGAGATGCAGAGGAACTCTGATGAGCTCTTGCATTCGTTATCTAAGGAATTCCCCAAAGCAGAGACCCTAAATAGCCAGAAAAGGAGGTTTGGCTACTTAGGAGAGAGGATAGGCTTGCAACACCTGAAGGAGCCTATCAGAAGGAGTCTCTGACGTCACCTGCTGGCCCTGGCCACTCAGAGTAGTCCAGTGTGCCAGCAGCACCTCTGTTTCCAAGATGGCAGAGGTCTGGAGCACACTGGAGGAGCTCTGGGCACCTCCCAGGGGAGGTGCAGGTCAGGGGAGTGGTCACTCCCCTTTCCTTTGTCCAGTTTCGCGCCAGAGCAGGGCTGAGGGATCCCTGAACCGGTGTAGACTGGCTCATGCAGAGATGGGCACCATCTGTGCCCATCAAAGCATTTCCAGAGGCTGGGGGAGGCTACTCCTCCCCAGCCCTGACACCTTATTCCAAAGGGAGAGGGTGTAACACCCTCTCTCTGAGGAAGTCCTTTGTTCTGCCTTCCTGGGCCAAGCCTGACTGGACCCCAGGAGGGCAGAAATCTGTCTGAGGGGTTGGCAGCAGCAGCAGCTGCAGTGAAACCCCGGGAAAGGTAGTTTGGCAGTATCCGGGTCTGTGCTAGAGACCCAGGAAATCATGGGATTGTCTCCCCAATACCAGGATGGCATTGGTGGGGCAATTCCATGATCTTAGACATGTTACATGGCCATATTCGGAGTTACCATTATGAAGCTATACATAGGTAGAGACCTATGTATAGTGCACACGTGTAATGGTGTCCCCGCACTCACAAAGTCCGGGGAATTGGCCCTGAACAATGTGGGGGCACCTTGGCTAGTGCCAGGGTGCCCACACAGTAAGTAACTTAGCACCCAACCTTTACCAGGTAAAGGTTAGACATATAGGTGACTTATAAGTTACTTAAATGCAGTGTAAAATGGCTGTGAAATAACGTGGACGTTATTTCACTCAGGCTGCAGTGGCAGGCCTGTGTAAGAATTGTCAGAGCTCCCTATGGGTGGCAAAAGAAATGAAATGCTGCTGCCCATAGGGATCTACTGGAACCCCAGTACCCTGGGTACCTCAGTACCATATACTAGGGAATTATAAGGGTGTTCCAGTATGCCAATGTAAATTGGTAAAATTGGTCACTAGCCTGTTAGTGACAATTTGGAAAGAAATGAGAGAGCATAACCACTGAGGTTCTGATTAGCAGAGCCTCAGTGAGACAGTTAGTCATAACACAGGTAACACATACAGGGCACACTTATGAGCACTGGGACCCTGGCTGGCAGGGTCCCAGTGACACATACAACTAAAACAACCTATATACAGTGAAATATGGGGGTAACATGCCAGGCAAGATGGTACTTTCCTACAATGTCTGTACAGGTGGGGGATATGCCTGTACAGATGGGGAACATGCATGTATAGAAAGGGGAGGTGCCTGTAAAGTGTGTGGAGTTGCCTGTGTTGGGGCACATGCCTATGAGTCGTGGTATGTGTGGTGGGTAAGCATGTGCACAGAGGGCTTGCCTGTGTATGTAGAGGACTGGCAGTGCAGGTTGTGGTACATGTGGTTGGCTGGGTTGGGGCACAGGTAGGTGTGTTGGGTACCGTCCAAAGTTGACCATGAAGGAAGAGTTTGAAACTGTTTCAACATGCTCTCCATTGTCATGATGGTCAAGGCATGGTATAGATTGATATTAGGTCATTGTGCCTCCTTGAGATGCCTTGGAAAGATGTATATATCCTGTCGAAGACATGGGTCTGCCTGTTAATCATCTGAGGGATTTTTTGTAGTGAGTCTGAAATATCAGATAGAGAAGCCCTTATGGCAAAAATGTCATGTCTTGCATCAGCCTGTTGTTAGAAAAACTCTTCCCCCACTGGCCAACACATCTATCTTGGACGTGAGGACTGTGAGGAGATGATCATTGTGTTTGGATAGGTGAATGCTATGACTGGTTGGCTGACTGCTAGGACTGGGCAATATTTAGAGGGGGAGGGGAGGAACAATGCTGCAGGACTTGATGTAGGATTGAGTCTTTGGCCAGTGAACCAACAATGCACTCCTCGCCATCCAGGTCTTCCAACACAACCAGCACCTGCTCAGCTTCTTCCTCCTCATCCTCGTCTTGTTGAGCAGTGCAGGCAGCTGACATTGCTGCTTGGAGAAGGATTAGGTTCTCTCCTCAGACTCCCCACCGCCCTCCACTGGTGGAGGGTTCAGTTTCATCAAGCAACTCTTTGTCGTCAGCACCTAAAAGACAGAATTTGCAGCACGATAAGTATTTTCCATCGTATTTCATGGGCTACAAAACAGGGGTTGGGACAAATATTATATGCCTCTATCAATATTCCACTTGTGACCTGGTTTGTGAAAACCTGCATTTAACAGCTCACTCTATAGCATTGAGCTGTTCAAAGCAGATGCGCAATGCAAAATCAAACTCACCAGCTCCAGCCAAAGCTCTGTGTGGTATTGAGATCCACCATAAAGTCAGCTGCTGAACCTGGCTCCTTAATTGTGTGGCATAAGACATGGTTCTCGATCCAGCAGCTTTATAAGGAAGTAACACATTGATTAATGTTTCAGAATGAATTATATGTCAACATGCCAAATTAAATTAACACAGACCACTGATTATGTTGGAGACCTATCACACACCAACTTCAGAAGTGGGAATATCTGCTAATTTCCTTTCACAGTGATTTGGTTATTGTGAACAATTTGGGAATTAAACATTTACAACACTAATGGCATACTGACCTGATATACAGGTGAAAGTGGGTCAGACTGCTGCAGCTAGAATCTCCCCCAAATCCATGGATGAAGTTCTTTGGATAAAGGAGGAACTCCTGGCAGCAGCTGTAATGTACTATACATGATGTGAATAATTGTACATGTATATTTCAATGGTTTACACTTTTAACACAGTTGGAGCTATTCCTCTTTAGATGAGACAAGATAAGAAATTGGGTACATACTGTATTATTTAAATTTAAATGTAGATTCATCCTTACATTAGGACAGGACAAAGAACTCTGCTCTGTTCGCAGACCTTTCAGGATTCAGGCCCTTTGTGCTATGTGGCGTATAGTGGAGCTCCCGAATTCCACCATCCAGTACAAAAAGGAGGGTTTCTTCCATTTGTGCACACAAGATTTGTTTTTGGCACTCGCAAGCGACCACCACAGTATTCTCAGGCTGCTAGCGAGCTCACATGAGATTTTGCACCAGCTGGCTGGCAGCTTCCAGACATGACAGCACCAATATAGTGCAGCTCACAGGTGCAAACACACATCAAGTAGATTTTCTACTCAAGAAGAAGCTAAATCTACTCAAAAAGAGGTTTGTGGGTGGATTTTCTTTTCTAATAGACCATTCAAGTTCTTTTTTAGTGCAAGAAACCTTTTTTGCTTTTCTTTCCAATGGGAAGGAAGTTCCCCAGAGCCTCCAATGTCCTGTTCCTATCTAGCAGGCTCCTCCTAGTGCTTTGTCCATCTCCTGGTCACTTTTCACTTGGATTTCAAGGAGGAAAGATCACTCCATTTGTCTGCTGGGTATGTGCCTTTGGATTTAAGGACTTTGTTTTTGTGATATCACACAAGTAAGTTCAAACACTATTGTATACGTCAGTTTTTTGCTGGATAGGACATCCACCAAATATTCCTTTATAATATTATTTGATTTTTAAATTTCATATGTGGTGGGTGGCTGGAGTTTAAGTAGGGACCTAATTATGTTTTGATGATTTCATTGATTTTTCATCTTTTGTAAAGGAAATGTGTTGCACAGTTCAGTGCCTTTTCTCAAAGTTTGTTACATTTGCAATGTTCATTATTTTACTATTTGGCTTAGACTTCCAATAGGGCATCTAGCCTGTTGCCCAGTACTAGACATCAGGGCATGAAAGAAATGTTTCTGTTGTAGATGGTTTTAAAATTTAATTTAGGGCAGGGATGGCATTGGAATAAAAGTAAAAGTGTTTTATATTGTTCGCATTTCATTTTTTTCTGCAAAATGTGTATATTTGGGGGCCATATTTGATGGCATAGGATGATGTGTGTTGTAAAATTTGTATAGCTAAGTTAATTTTCGTGTTAAGCTTTGCTGAATTAATGGTAGCATTTTCTTCAGTGTTACTACCATGCCCCCTTTTTCTGTCTGTTTGTTATCAGCCACCATTTGTCTTTGTTCTCCAATTCATGTGGCCAGGGGTCATTTTACATATTCTGTGTCCATGGGCCTGAATGTGTTCTTTGTTCCCCATGCCTCCACGTTCACTCTTGTTGTTTGACCATGTGGCTGGCAGCCATTTTGTGCAGCCAGCCAGTGTGATCCTGCCATAGACCTGCATGTGTTCTTTGTTTCTCTTGCCTCCTTGCTCAATGTTGTTGTTTGACTATGTGACTGGTGGCCATTTTGTGCATCCGGCCAGTGTGTTTTTTGCCATAGGCTTGCATAGATGGATGTGATATCAGTTTAATAATATGTTTCAGGATCAATGTAACATGTCTATATTATGAATATGATATCGATGAACAATGCTTATATTGCATGCATTTTTTAGTTTGTACCTCCTTGCCTCACAATATGTTTCCCCTCATCCTTCCATATAAACATCAGCAATTTTTATTCTAAACTTTTGTTTTAATGTTCTTATTTTAATTATTTTACTTTAGTTTTTATATGTTTATTTTTTCATTTTTAATATTTATGTGTTCTTATGTTTTATTTTTTTAACTTTTTTATTTGTTATTCATTTATTTATATGTGCATTTTTGCCTCAATCCATCCACCAAGGCACCCAGCCTTGAAAAAACATTAAGTTTTTTTAGGAACAATTCCATTTCCTCCTGGACACTCTGCCTGCGGTGCACTTCAGGCACATTCAGCATCATTCTATTTTTTTTTTTAATGATTATTCTTATTCTCCCTTGACCACATTGCTGCCATACATGCACACTGACCTTCCTTTTCTTAAAGATTACTCCATTTAACCATACACTTCCCTGACTGCCACACGTATCTTCTTTAGAATAGATGGACATGAAGCAAAATGATGTATCTTTATGTTCTGTGTTATGTTATCCTGATTGGAAGTTACATTTTATGGTATGGTGGTGTGGTTTGACTTTAAAGTGGTTGATTTATTATTACCTAAGTAACCAACCAAACTAATATTGCTTTTGTCTGCACTAATTCAAACTGCATCAATGCTGCGTTTCACTAAATGTTTTTCTTGCTTGTTTGCTTTTAGGTCAACAAGAGAAGAAGAGACATCAGCCACAGTACTGCCAAACAGAAGGCCTGTACAGTGATGTCAGTCCTCCAATCTCTTCCACTTATGCAGGTTAGTGCCACTGCCAACTGAGAGCTTTAAGAGGGCCCCAAAGAAAGCTGCCCCCAAGAAAGTGGTCAGTGAGAAGAAGCAACTTTCCACCAATGGCATGCTGACCACAACCTTTTTTGGCAGACATGTGCCTCCAGCAACGGCCTTTATGAAGGAACTTGGGAGCTGCACTCTTGCATCAACAGCACCACCCCAAGCTAGGCCCGAGACCATGTCTGTCAGTGAGGAAGCCACTGTAATCATGGTGACTCTGACAAACAGGGATGCTGAATTTGACTTGTCTCTTTAGCAAAGTAGTGACCAATTGTTTCAGGAAACAGAAGAAAATAGACAGCAGCTGCAGCTTCCTGAAGTTGGAGCAGAACAGGAGGTTGAGCTTCCAGCTGAGCAAGCTGAGCAAGAACCTTGTTTTTTAGAATCATTGGGTCCCAGATCTCCAGTAAGGAAAAAGAAGGGTACTACTTCACAATCTTCTCCAAGCCCTACTTCTGATGATGATGAGAGGGACATGGAGTGGACCCCGGCAGAGCCTGAGAGAAACAAGGAAGGGCAAGGGAAAAGATAAGTTCCTGAAAGCCTTTGAATTATGGAAGGGGATGATGAGGAGGATGACAATGATGAGTCAGTCATTGTGGAATCTGGCACAAAGGAGTCTGACAGTATTCAACCTGCTCCCACAAGTCAGTCATTGTGGTACAAAGGAGTCTGACATTACTATTCAACCTGCTCCGAGGGATGTGGCACAGGTAGCACTGACAGCTCCCATATTTGTAAGGCCCCAGCTGAGACCTGCACCAACCCCTACCTCACTATAAGTATGCACTGCAGAGAGGCAATCAACGACACATCCATCTACCGCCAGTTCATCTTCAGTCATTGGCAGTGGCCCACTACGAGAGTACTCCCCAGCTTGGGACTTTTTTACGCTTAGCAAACAGGAGGAGAACATTGTAATATGCTCCATTTGCCACGCTAGTGCTCATCGAGGTAAGCTTGATTCACATTATAGTACTTGAGGCCAAACAACCAATATGAAAAAAATGCGCAATCCAGCGTAAGGAACACCTTAAAAAAAATGCTGAGTGTGGTCGTGAAGGTGAGAAGTGCCAAGAAACATCAGATTCAAGTGCAATAACAATGGGGGGTGATGATGAGGAAGAAGGGGGTGACATCCTTATGCAAAGCAGCCTGTCCCCAGCAGTACACCAGAATAACCCACAAGAAGACTCAGAGCGAGATGGAGACACCACAGCATAAAGTGACTGTCACATGATGCACATTAATTCTACCATCACCTTCTTCTCAAAAGTCACCTGTGTCAGTGGCCCCAGAAAATAAAAAAAACTAGACTGCTATTACAAGCATGTTGAGACAGTAGGGGCACTACAACCGTAACCATCCAACAGCACATTTGTATAGTGGGAAGCTAGAAAAAACATTAGCACTGGACCTCTTCCCTTCTTTTGTGAATGGAGTGGGGTTCTTAGAATTTGTGGCAGTCATCTTTCCAAAATGGAAAGTTATAAATCGGACCTATTTTGCCAGAGTGCTGCAATTGGTTGGATTAACTCTGCAGCAAAGTGTTGTTCATACTATATATCTGACGACAGACATGTGGATTAGTTGTCAGATGACAGATTAGATGTGCTTCACTGCATATTGGATCTCTTTTGCGGGAGTAAAGCAAATTCTATATGCAGGTCTTGGCCCTGAAGAAAGTTTGAAGAGCATTGAGTGGCATGCAACAGTAGCTAGGTTCACCATGGAGAAATCACATGCAGATGCAAACATTTCGAATGAATTTAACAGCAAGGTGTCTGAATGGCTGTGACCCAGAGGTATCAGAAGTGGATTTGTTGCCATGGACAATGACAGTAACATAGTTATGACCATGTCAGAAAGTGGCTATTTCAGGTTACCCTGTTTGGTACATTGCTTTAATCTGGTCTAAAAAAAGACATAGGTGGTCATTACAACCCTGGCGGTCAGTGTTAAAGCGGCGGTAGGACCGCCAACAGGCCGGGGGGGAAAAAAAAATGGAATTATGACCATGGCGGAAACCGCCAACATAGACAGCCACTTTAACACTCCGACCGCCACGCCGGTACAAACAAACACTGCGGCGGTCATCGCCAACAGACAGGCGGAGGACAACATGCCGCCCACAGTATTACAACCCACCAATCCGCCACCTTTTCCGGGGAGGATTCACCGCAAACAAAAACATGGCGGAAACAGGGCTTCGAAGGGAAAGCGCTCACCTCTGCACATCCCACGAGGAACCAAGACACCATGGAACCAGAGCTCCAGATTTTTCCGGCCTTTATCTTCCTGCTTCTCTACCAGGAGCACGAACGCCGGCAGCAGAGACCACGGTGAGTACTGCACCTACGACACAGGGGAGGGGGGAGGGAAAAAACAGTGACACACACACGCAATACGCAACACCCCCACCCTCACCCACGACAACACACACACCAATACATATTGATACATCACAGTTACACCCCCCCAATCCCTCCTGGAAGAATGCAAGGACAAAAGGAAATGAGTCGAATGATTGTAATCTATTAAAATTCAGTATTAAAAAAAATTATATACACTATAAACAAATATATACACCAATAATATAAGTCCAAGGTATTCCACAATTAAAGTCCATAGACCACTAGGCCCAAAATGCATGGGCGAGGCCCACACAAGATACCCGAACAAGACGGAGAGAACACTGCAGGGGCATCAGATAGAAATAAAACAGGCACCTCAGAGGCAAGGGAAAGGGTGGGCACCTCAGCCGGTTGAGTGCATGACGCCAAATCCACGAGGGGCCCCATGCCCACTGTTCAATCCTGGGGAGTGCAAAGCCACAGTCTCTCAAGTCTCTACAATGGGTAGGTTGCCGACTGTTCAATCCTAGGGACTGCAAAGCCACAGTCTCTCAAGTCTCTCCAGTGGGTGGTTTGCCCACTGTTCAATCCTGGGGAGTGCAAACCCACAGTCTCTCAAGTCTCTCCAGTGGGTAGTTTGCCCACTGTTCAATCCTGAGGAGTGCAAAGCCACAGTCTCTCAAGTCTCTTCAGTGGGTGGTTTGCCCACTGCTCTATCCCGGGGAGTGCAAAGCCACAGACTCTTAAGTCTCTACAGTGGGTGGTTTGCCCACTGTTCAATCCTAGGGAGTGCAAAACCGCAGTCTCTCAAGTCTCTCCAGTGGGTGGTTTGCCCAGTGCTCTATCCTGGGGAGTGCAAAGCCACAGTCTCTCAAGTGGATGCCTATCTCCACTGGTTCTGGAGGGGGCTTTGTGCCCAGAGTGATTCATCCTGCCAAGGACTGAGGTAGTGGATGTGATACTCCACTGGTTCTGGAGGGGGCTTTGTGCCCAGAGTGCTTCATCCTGCCAAGGACTGAGGTAGTGGATGTGATACTCCACTGGTTCTGGAGGGGGCTTTGTGCCAGAGTGCGTCATCCTGCCCAGGACTGAAGTAGTGGATGTCAATCTCCACTGGTTCTGGAGGGGGCTTTGTGCCCAGAGTGCTTCATCCTGCCAAGGACTGAGGTAGTGGATGTCAATCTCCACTGGTTCTGGAGGGGGCTTTGTGCCCAGAGTGCTTCATCCTGCTTGTGGCAGCCTCAGTAGCGTCAGAGCTTTTGGCACTCATGGGCCTGCGCTGCTTGTGGCAGCGGTGTCCTTTGCAGCAGTGCTTGTGGCGGCAGTGTCCTTTGCAGTGGTGCTTGTGGCGGCAGTGTCCTTGGCAGTGGTTCAGCTGCTGGCGGTCCTGTCTGTGGCAGTGGTTGTGCTGGCGGTCGCCTCCTGGGCAGCAGGGCTGCTGCTGGCGGTCCTGTCTGTGGCAGTGGGGCTGCTGGTGGTCGCCTCCTGGGCAGCGGGCTGCTGCTGGCGGTCCTGTCTGGGGCATGGGTGTGCCGGCAGTCGCCTCCTGGGCAGCGGGGCGGCTGCTGGCGGTCCTGTCTGGGGCAGTGGGTGTGCTGGCGTTCGCCTCCTGGGCAGCGGGCTGATGGCGGTCTTCTCCGCCGTGCTGATCTTCCCAGACTTGCTGGATTTCTTGTGCCCCTTCCCCACCTTAGAAGGTGTCGCAGCTGACTCCACAATCCCAACTGTAGCCCTGGGAGCGGCTTTGGTGGCTGGTGTCTTCCCCCATTCCCGCCGGGCACTGGCCAACTTTTGATACTTGACAGGTGGGAGACGGTACGTGCTGTGGCTCCTTGCAACACCGCCTGCCCTGCTGCCTGGTGCACTCCATAATCCGCTGACTACTGGCACCACTGGTCCCGCCGATGTTGTGGCTGAGGTGCTAGGTTGGGACCTGGAGAGTCGGGCCCTAGGAGACTGATGGGGTGGGTGAGGTGAGGGAAAGAGGTCATGGTTGGACAGGAAAAGTTTCTTAGGAACACTGGGATGGGTAGATGGAGGGGGTTTGGGAGTGGAGGAAGAGGTAGTGGTCGTAGGAAGTGTAAGTTTGCTGACTTTGGGTGAAGGTGCATGGGCAGGAGGCTGTCGTGAGGTGGATGGCTGTTGGGTGGGTGTGTGGCTGCGTTTGTGCACCTTGGGAGGTGGCCTCACAGACACACTGGGAGAGGACACAGGGGCTGTGTGAATGATAGTGGGGGTGGTGAGTGCACATGAGCAGGGTGTGGTGGAGGGTGTGCTGGTGATGGACGTAGTGGCTGAAGATGTAGTGCATGCAGGTGTGAGTGGAGACGAGACAGGAAGGGATGAGGGAGACGAGGAGTAGGGGGACACAGTGGAGGCAGGGGATGTTGGTATGTCTGCATGTGTGAGATGATTGCATGAGTGCCTGTGGGATGTGTGGTGCTTATGTTTGCCTGAGCTTCTTTGTGTGTTGAGGTGTGTGCATGCTGGTCTGATGGTGTGCTTGGGATAGGCTGAGGTACAGTGGTGTGGGTCTGGGTGGAGGTAATTGGAGGGGGGAGGCTAGAGACAGGGACAATAGCTGCCATCAGTGCTGAGGCCAGAGTCTGAAAAGCTTGCTGAAGGGCTGCCTGACCAGAATGAATGCCCTCCAGGAATGCATTGGTTTGTTGCAACTGCCTCTCTACACCCTGGATGGCATTCAAAATGGTAGGCTGCCCAACAGTGAGGGACCTGAGGAGATCAATGGCCTCCTCACTGAGGGCAGCAGGGGTGACAGGGGCAGGGGCTGAGAAGCCTGGGGCAAAGATGATGCCCACCCTCATGGGTAAGCGGCCACGGGGCAAAGGCTAAGGAGCTGTTGTGAGGGCGGTGCTGGAGGGGGGGGTGGCGGCTGTACCTGTAGATGCAGGGGGCACTACCGCAAGGGAGCTCAATCAGACGAGGAGTCCGTATCGCTGGTGTCAGCTTCTGTCCCCACTGTCGAGCTCCCCTCGCCCTCTGTCCCACTGGTGAATTCGGAGTCCGTAGTCTCGCACTCCAGGCCCATGTGGGATTCAGCTCCCTCCTGCTCCGGTGCCACTGCTCCTCTGCCTGATGATGCTAATGCACACAAGTACAGGGAGACCACAAAAAGGGGGTGGGGAAGACAGAAGAAAGACATGTTGAGTGCATGCAATACCGCTAGCGTGGGCAGACACGGCAGACACAGAAGCCCCCTGCACTACACCGCGCACTTAGGGTCCACTATTCAATCCCTGGGACATGGCTTACAAGACTATGGCTGATTTCTGCACACATGGATGTCACAGGAGCAAGACTAGGTGTAGTTGGCACTGTACCCAGGTGGGGTGGGGTGCCGCAGGGTCTGCCTGAAAAAGGGGACTTAACTAGCAAACTCGCCCTGGCCTAGGAGAACCCACAGCCCACCTCCACCACCCAGACACATACAATGCACGCTGAATCAGCTGAATGAGAGTGTACTCACCCCCTTGTTGCTGCTGTGATGCCCTCAAGCGCCCATCCAACTCCGGGTATGCCACCGCCAGGATCCTGAACATCAGGGGGGTCATGGTGCGACGGGCACCCCTCCCACATTGGGAGGCCATCTGCAGCTGGGCCTCCGCCGTCTTCTTGCTGCAGCTGCAAATGCCCTCTCATCTTTTCCGGCAGTGGGTGCTCCGTCTGTGGTAGACCCCCAGGGTCCGGACTTCCTTGATGATGGCACGCCAAATATCCTTCTTCTGGTGGGTGCTGACCTACAGGAATTGTACAGGGGAAAAAGATAAGTTATTATTAATTGCACCGTCACAGACATTGGCCCGCATCCCTACCCTTGCCATGTGGCACATGCACTCACCGTCATTTCATGCACGGCTCATTCTCCCCCCCTATCTTTCATCCACACCACTCCACACAGGCATTGCCCGTACAGCATGCTCCCAGTGTACTTACCTGTTTGTCTGGAGTACCGTAGAGTAGCGTGTACTGGGGGAGGACCCCATCCACGAGTTTCTCCAACTCCTCCGTGGTGAAGGCAGGGGCCCTTTCCCCAGACGCACGAGCCATTGTCTCTTCCAGACTAAGGTCACAGCAGCACTTGCAGTGTAGGTCCTCTCCTGTTGAAGATCAGGTATCGAGTGATTGCTCAGAGAGAAAATGGCGGTCACGTCCGTGGCGGTGCGTACCGTCACCGCTGGCATACATCGTCATTGGCTCATGGGACCCATAGGGTCCAATGTTAACCAATGCAGAATTGCGCAGCGGTCTTCGACCGCCTACCACGACGGTGTACAACGCCAGCGCAGTTACCTCATATCCCATTGTCCCGCTTTACAGGTCAGGCAGCCACCATTTCAGAGGCCCACATGGCTTTATTTTTAACTGCGTCACATATACCTAGGTCTTGGCTCAACACTCATACAGCCAAATTTCGGTTTTATGAATAGTTTTCTGAGTAAGCTGTGTTTACGTACCTCAGAGTTGGTTGAGTCTGTGCTCGCTGTTCTCCTCCATAGGCACCGTCCGCTGGGGCATGTGAGAAGATGGCGGCATCCTCCGATGTACAGACCGTTGGTGGACCTGTCGACAATGGAGGAAAGACATGTGATCATCACCTACAGGCTTGATCGTGCCACAATCCTGGTACTGTGTGCCCAGTTGGAACTAGACCTTATGTCAGCTATCCGCCATCCCACGGGATTCCCCCCTCAAGTGCAAGTGCTGTCAGTACTCCATTTCCTAGCAAGTGGATCTTTTCAAACTACAGTGGCCATAGCATCAGGGATGTCCTAGCCTATGTTTTCCAACGTGTTATCCAGAGTGTTGTCTGCCCTGCTGAAACACATGCGGAGCTACATCATATTCCCTCAGGTGGAGGATTTGCCTACAGTGAAAGGTGACTTCTATGCCCTGGAACATATCGACAACATCATAGGTGCCATTGTTGGGACACATGTGGCCTTGGTACCCCCCGCAGGAGTGCACAGGTGTACATAAACCGGAAGAGTTACCATTCGATGAATGTGCAGATGGTGTGTTTGGCAGACCAGTACATCTCCCATGTTAATGCCAAATTCCCTGGCTCAGTGCATGACGCTTACATCCTGCGGAATAGCAACATCCCTTATGTGATGGGGCAACTCCAGAGGCACCATGTGTGGCTATTAGGTGAGCACCTGGAACCAAATCAGTGGGAAGAGTTGTCTGGGTCTGGGGATATCCCTAAGAGTTAGTGTGTGTCTAACAATTGTCCCTCGCCATTTGCAGGTGACACTGGTTACCCCAACCTGTCACGGCTACTGACCCCAGTGAGGAATCCCAGGACAAGGGCAGAGGAACATTACAATGAGGCCCATGGGCGAACTAGGAGGAATATAGAGTGGACCTTCGGCCTCCTGAAGGCCAGGTTCCGGTGCCTCCATATGACAGGTGGTTCCCTATTCTACTCACCAAAGAAGGTGTGCCAGATCATTGTGGCCTGCTATATGCTTCACAACTTGGCTTTGCGACAACAGGTGCCTTTTCTGCAGGAGGATGGTCCAAATGGAGGTGTTGTGGCAGCTGTGGAGCCTGTGGACAGTGAAGACAAAGAAGCAGAAGAAGAGGACATCGACAACAGGAACTCTGTGATCCTGCATTACTTCCAGTGAGACACAGTTAAGAAGACAAACCTGTCTGCTGCATGTACTTTAACACTACTACCTCTCTAATGTCTGTCCTTTTCACCCAGTGTATGGTCACTGAGTTTTCACTTTCCCTTACGATTTCACAGATGTGGGTCCCACTGTGTGACATCTGCTTTGTTTCCTCATGGACTAGAGCTGTGTGACATAGGTATGTTGACATTACATTTGAAAGAGCATTTTGTCACTGTAATTGCTAATACACTAATTCAAAATCACAGACTGACTCCAGATTGTTTTGTGCTTTAAGGGTGCTTATTTAAGTGCTCAATATTGGAGGGGGTTGTAAAATGGTGAGGGGTGATGGTGGAGGAATGTCCATGGCAGAGTCCAGTCTATTAGTCTAACAGGTGCATTGTCCAAAGGGGCATAGGAAGTGAAGCTGGGGCAGTTTGAGGATGGACAGGGTGACAAGGTGGGACAAACTGATGACAATCAGGGTGGTCTCATTTCTTGGTGGGGGTCTTGGCATCGTTCTCTGTCTTAGTCCTGGATCTCAGGGACCGTTTGTGGGGTGGTTCTCCATCTGCAGGGGGTGGGGTGCTGGTGTGGTGATCCTGTGGCGGTGCTCCTGTCCACTAGCCCCGGTGGAGGTGGTGGGCAGTTCATCGTCCAGGCTAGTGTCAGGGGCCCCTTGTTGTGCCACAGTGTCCCTCCTGGTGTTGAGGACTTCCTTCAGCACCCATACGATGGTGCCCAGGGTGGAATTGATGGATTTGAGTTCCTCCCTGAAGCCCAAATACTGTTCCTCCTGCAGCCGCTGGGTCTCCTGAAACTTGTCCAGTACCGTTGCCATCGTCTCCTGGGAATGGTGGTTAGCTCCCATGATGTTGGAGAGGGCCTCGTGGAGAGTGGGTTCCCTGGGTCTGTCCTCCCCCTGTCGCACAGCAGTCCTCCCAGTTCCCCTTTGTTCCTGGGCCTCTGTCCCCTGAACCGTGTGCCCACTGCCCCCAGGTCTCTGTTGTTGTTGGGGTGGTTGGTTAGCCTGGGTTCCCTGTAGTGGTGGACACACTGCTGATTGACGTGTCCTGGGGACAGAGGTATGGGCCTGCTGGGTGGGTGCTGTGCTGGTGTTTCCAGAGGGGGGAAGCTCTGTGGTGGCCTGTGCCAGTGTGAGGGGAACCAACTGTCCCGAGGTCCCAGATGGGCGGGGCTTGTCATCTAGATCCAGTTGGACAGAGCTGCTGTTATCACTGTGAGCCTCTTCTGTGGGTGGAGTGGACATATCTGGACCCTCCTGTCCGGTGATGTTGGGTAGGGGTCCTGCAGGGGTGTAAAGGCATGATTATTGCATCTGTATGGGCCATGGTGTGCAATGGGTGGGTGACCCTGTACCCCAGTGCTTCCATTCTTGTGTGGGACCTTGTGTGATGATGGTTTAGGGGGGTGTATGGGTATGTGCAGTGGCCATGCATTGGTGATGGGTGTCCATGCTTTGGTGGTGCATGTAGGGCTTGGTGATGGGATGGGTGGTTTGTGATATTGGGACATGTGTGAGGAGTAGGAGTGATGGGGGTGAGGACGAGGGAGGGGGTATGTGATGGCATGCAGGTAGGGTGGGGGATGTAATAGTAAAGATTAGACTTACCAGAGTCCATTCCTCCAGCCACTCCTGCTAGGCCCTCAGGATGCAGAATAGCCAAGACCTGCACCTCCCATGTTGTTAGTTGTGGGGGAGGAGGTGGGGGTCCGCCGCCAGTCCTCTGTACCGCATGGTGGTGTCTTGAGACCACGGAACGCACCTTCCCCCGTAGGTCGTTCCACCTCTTCCTGATGTCATCCCTATTTCTTGGGTGCTGTCCCACTGCGTTGACCCTGTCCACTATTCTTTGCCATAGCTCCATCTTCCTAGCTATGGAGGTGTGCTGCACCTGTGCTCCGAATAGCTGTGGCTCTACCCGGATGATTTCCTCCACCATGACCCTGAGCTCCTCCTCAGAAAACCGGGGTGTCTTTGCCGTGCCATGGGGTGGTGTGGGTGATGTTTGGGTTGGTGTGTGTTGTGATGTGTGGGGTGATATTTAGTGGTGTGTTGTGTGAGGTGCGTGTATGTTATGTGGGTGATGGTGTTGAGTGCCTGTGGATGCTTGTTTGTAGATTGTGGTGTCTCTCTCTGGCCTTCTTTCGAAATTTTTGGTAGTAGGAGTTTGTGGGTGATGTGGGTGGGTGTTGTGTATTGTATTGGGTATGTGGGAGTGTTGTGTGTATGTGTATCATGTGTGTATTTGGAATTGTCCAATGTGGATGTGTTTTGTAAGAGTGTGTGTATTTTGAGCGCAGCGGTGTGTACCGCCAATGGAATACCAAGGTTGAAAGACCGCCGCATGGATTCGTGGGTCGTGATAGTGTGGGCGTATTCCTGTTGGCATGACGGTGGAGGTTTTGTTTTCGCCAGTTTATCACTGACCTTTGGTGTGGCAGACTTGTGTGGGTGTCTAAATTTTGGCGGATTCCGAGCTCGGGGTCATAATGACCGTGGAAGAATTCCGTGGCCGCGGCAGTGTGTTGGCAGTCTTCTGCACGGCGGTAAGCGACTTTTACCAGCAATGTTGTTATGACCCCCATAGTCAGCAACATTCTAACCACGTGCAGAAGAATCTGCACTCATTTCAGACATTCTTTCAAAGCCTGGAAGCAGCTGTTGATTATTCAGGGTGCGAACAGAGTACCTGTTAATGCCTTGATACAGGAGGTGCCAACACATTGGAACTCAATATATTAGATGTTGCAATATCTGTTTGAGCAGTACAGACTGATTAATGATTATGTCATTCAAAGAGGGGACACAATTGGAAAAGCTATGACCATGGATACAGACAAATGTTGCCTAGTCAAATGTCTGATAAAGATTTTACTCCCTTTTGAGGTTTTTATATCAGAAGTTAGCAAGGAGGAAAGTACGATGGGCCAAGCTATCCCACTGTTTCATCTGTTGCAGGACCAGCTGAAGAAGGTGTCACAGCTGAGGTGACTCTCAGCTGTGAACAAAAACCTAGAAGTGCATGCCTTGGTTGAGAGCTTAAGCTTTTGCTTGGCTTGCAATGCAAGGCTGCAAAATGGCATCATCTCATCCAAAGAGTACATCTGTGCCACCATACTCGATCCACGTTACAAAAAAACTTCTGCTCACTTTCATTCCTTTTTCTGATTGGGATGTTTCAAAATAAAAGAGGTAGATTTTTGAGCAAGCTGGACACCAGGAAGAAGAACAGCTGGAACTTAGAGTCTCACTCCGTAGTTCTGGGGGGCTGCCTTCAACTTCCAGAGAGGGCAGTCTTGTCTAGTCACTGCAGCTGACACCAGCAACAAGAACGCCTGCAAAACAGCAACAGAAGAATTGGACCCCGCCTCTGCATTGGCTTCATTTCAAGTGACAAGTCTTACATCCAGTACAGATGGAAAGGCAAAATAGGTCAACCAGGTGGCAGCACCAATAACCATTCAGAGGATGTTCCCGGAGTATCTGGATGACACAAAAAAGTGGCATGTGGATCAAAATACATTGGTCTGTTGGTATGGGAAGATCCACCAATAGCAAGAGGCTGGCAAGAAAGTGTCAGGCTTGTCCTGTAGCCAGTGTGTCTGCTGAGTGTGTGCTCAGTGCAGCTGGCAGAGTTGTTACAGTGAGAAGGACCAGTGTCTCATCTCAAAACATGGAAAGATTGACCATGATCAAAATGAACCAACATTTCATACCCTCTGATTACACTTTTCCCAAAACAGCACAGGATGGAGAATGTTGATTGGTCAGAATCAAGTATGTTAGTTGACCAACTTCTGGGTGAACCACCTGAGTTTGAGGATGAACTCTGCTTCCCCGACTGAATATGCCAGTGTTACCATAGAACTTTTTAACTATTTCTTATTGAACTTCTTTCTTTGCCAAAAAAATGTAGCTAATGGAATATGATATTTGTGTCTGATGTATGCAACTGCACCATTTTTAAGTCACATATATGGCCAGAATGGAGTTGTACCAGTGTGCAGTGAAGAAGCCTCCACATTCCCTTCAGGACGTTGGAGACAATGCTTGCCGACCTCTCATGGGATTGCCTATCCTTTTTTTGCATCAACTTGTAGGGTTGCCCCAGAAGATCAATGATATAAAACACTGCCAGAGCCAGTGCCACATTCCCATGTGTTGCTAGCATCAGAGAAGAATTAACATTTTGTATCTACCACTGTGCTTAGATTTGAAGAGGAAGATATATTATTGAGTGATTGTGAGTGATGATTGATGATGTAGACAGTGAGGGAGGGTGTTCAACACATTTGCAAGCTTGATTTAGACGATTTGATATGTCTGGGGGCTGATAGGTGATGCTTTTTCCTGAAAGTGATTGGCCCTGCAAACATAGCAAAATTTACGTGCAGGGCCATCTCCTCTTTTCTGGACCTTCAGAGACCAGACCCGTCACTTTAGTTAACATGCACAAATCTACAAAAAACACTCCACTTCTTTTTCTCTATTTGTTCTTCAACAGCAGTGCACTACTGGTGCAACTCGCTTGGGTTGAGAGTGGGACAAAATTACTCAGAATCAGGAGGAGGAGAATGGGAGGACTCAGGGCAGGACTACCTCAACTACCAGAAGAAGAACGTTATTGATTTGAAAGAGAAGCCATGATGATGATGAAGAATTTGAGACCTAGTACTCACTCTGCTCTGTGGACTGAAGAGAGGTGCATTAATATGGGAAATGCTGCTGAGTGTGTGTTTGCTGAATTGCTGCTTCCAATGTGAAACTCCTCTTATGTTCTAGCTCTACCTTTGAGGCTTCTTGTACACTCCTGACTCCTCATGAAGATTTCTTTCTTTTTATCCTGCTTCTTGACTCTACAATACAGTTTCTTTTTTTCAATACACAGACCATCTCCTCGCCTTCATAAATGAAACTTGGTGAAAGCTCAACACTCCTGCATACCTACAGGGCAGGTCAGCTAGGCACCCAAGAGTGATGGCCATTCCAAGGAGAATGCAGAGTCACTGCCCACTTTCGCAATACAGTGTCATTTTTCATTGAACTATGATAAGTTTTTGAACTGGGTGGGCTACCTGAACTCCTCCATAATTTGTAGTTTTCAAACTTAGAAGACAGAACATTTGGAGATATCCTTTCTTGGGTATCTCTGGGGCTGAAGGACTGTTTTCAATGCATTTAATTGCACTGTGTCATACAATTCCTCCATTTCCTTCCACAACAGATGCCGGTGTGCTGCTCAGCACCCCTTGAATATTATTGTTGTTTCTTTTGTGTAGTGTTTCTCTTTTTCACACCTTTCCTCGAATCCTATTTCCCATCCATTCATCAAACCCCCAAACCGCTTCACCCGGGCTGTGTGATTTGTATTGAGGTGTGACTTCATTTTACACCATAAATGGATCACATACTTGCTGGGATGGATGTAGTCAAAACTACACCAACTCACTGCATGATCTTCCATTACCTGAGAAATAGCCCAAACCTGCTCCATTTAACCATCCATGCATAATTTGTCAACACCATCCTTCAGGCCTTATGTTATGTGTTGCAGAAATGCTTAACCTTGTCCACACCACTCCTGACTCTGAGGTTGAGCCCACTTTTCCTCACTCGAGGATTTCATTTCCTAAGTTTAGTTTTCATTAAATGCTAGCTCCCCATTGCTTAGAAGAAGTTGACATTGCTAGTTTTTCTTTTCATATCAGGTATGAAAGTCATCATGGTAGTGTGGTTTTAGTCTTTCTAAAGTTATGATATAATATAAACCACTAACTCTCTGTTTTCTTTTAATCTAGTTGGCAGTGATGGATAACCCTATGGTCAATCATACAGTTGGAGTTCACATAAGTGGGTGCTTGTGATGTCTTTCCTGTTACTGCACTCGTTTGCTACTGCTACTACTACCACCAACATAAGACAGCACTGTGGGAAAACCCTGCAATAAGAAGGCTGAGGAAGCCTCCCTTGCTTCATCTATTCAGGTAAGATAACTATGGAGTGAAATGATCTTGTTTAGTTAGTAATTAGCTTCTACTGAAGATGTTGTTTGGTGTATCTAGGTTTTTGTAGGTGAAATAGGCAATGGCAATCACCCACTAGTCATCAATATAGTTACAGAGGTTTTTTTTTTGTAAGAATATTTAAAAAGCAGGCTTCGCTAAAAGACAGCAGTGCAAACTAAAACACCCAAATAAAGATTTGAGGAATAGATAAAGCAAAATGAATGAGTCTGCTTTCATTATTTACAATTATCAAATGTACCTTTTCCTCCCACAAAAGGCTCAACCCTCTCCCCAAACAAATTGTTCCTTCCCCAGCCAAAGTCTAAAGAAAATCTAAAGTTGAACAAAAGTACAAAGAAAAAGTTCAAATAAAAAATAAAAAAAATGTCCCAACTCTCTTTCCCACCCTCACCACCCATAACAAATGTCTTTCTCCCCAAAACACCAAATTAAAAAAGGGTTAAAAGAGAGCGTTCTCCATGCGGGGCTGGAGATCATTGAGGGTTGCCCCAGTATGTGCCACTCGGCAATCCAGTCACACATGGTGTTTTTGGACTCAGTGCTGGAGTGTGTGGTCAGTGCATGGTGGGCAGCAGTGGTGGGTTGCAGATAGACCGCTGCAAGCTGGTGGCAGTGTTGATGGTGTTTTTGCTGCTGGGAGGCTGGAGGTGCTGGCAGCTGAATGGTAGAGTTCACATCCACAGGCATGTTGGCAACTGCCTGAGCCTCATCCTCCTCCTGCTAAAGAACCACCAGCCACTGGTACTCTGTGCAGATGGCGTCCTGCCTCGGCCACTGCAGCTGAGCTGCTATCTCCTGGTGTGTAGGAGTATGTCGACATGGAGTAGCTATAGCATATCAATAGTAGCTATAGCAAGAAAGAAAAAGGAAAGTGACAAATTGTAAACAGTGCTCTGTTGCTTAAAATTAGAGTGGCACAGTAGCAGTGCGTTATTGGACCCATAGGGCCTTTGGAATGTGATGTGGCTGATTACGAGTAGCAGGGCCATTTTTTCCCAAGCATGCCTCAATGTAGTTGACCAATATTGAAAGGGTACAATTTGAATTGCTATTAATCCATTATGGGAACCAAGAAATATAAATCACTTGTACATAAATGTGGCACATTCCAAAAAGGGATTTTTCACTTTTTTGGGGTGGCTGGGACAGAACTTAGGAAAGAATAAAGGACTGAGGTACTGAGAGGTGCAGGGTGGGCACTGGGAGGAAAGGTAAACACACTGTGTTTTAAGTTTCCAATACATTTACATCTTTGTAAATACTGCATGAACTGAAGCAGAAGCACATTGCACAGACAACACTATTATACTGCCAAATTGAACCATGGTGCAGTTACATTAAAGTAGCACGGGTGACTAAATGCCATGGGCAGGGAGGTAATGAACAATGATGGGTGGGAGGATACATATCTGCTTGATTAACAACAACAGTGAGTAAGGGAGTAGACAGAAAATTAAAATACCCCCACTTTGAACCAAAGCTTTGATAACCAAGCAAACTAAGCAAAGTAGGTAAACAGACACGTCTCTTTCCAGAAGAGCTCCATTATTTCTTGATCTAAGCAATTATCAATTTGTTATTTCATTTATCTATCCGCCCTTTTATATCCACCATTTAAGCTTTACATTCTCTCTTGTCCAGTCTTTCACCATTCCAGTCCATGATCCATACAGTATATCCACCCATCCATCCACACACTCAACTATTCAGTATCCACCCTTTCAACCATCCTTTCACCCATCCATCCATTTATCCATATATTGTTTGTTATCATCCACCCATCCCTTAACCTACCCAACCATCCTTTTACCCATCCACCCTGCACCCACAAAGGCACCATTTCACCCATATACCCTTTCATCCATCCTTTCACCCGCCCATGCATCTCTATCACCCACCTACACATTCATTCACCCACCCACACATTCTTTCACTCATATACCATTTTACCCAGTCTTTCCTTTAGCCATCCATCCTTCATTCTCTTTTCCATCATCCGATCATTTGTAGCGTCCGTTCATTATGAGCTTCTGTCTGCTGAGTTCCAGATAGAAGAGGACATTGAGAACTCAACACCCACTGTAGCTGCTAAAGCAGGAGATTCATAAGCAACGCCCTTGCAGCGAGTATACTAGTAATTGTCAATAAGCAAGCAGTATGACTTACCTGTGCCCGTCCTTGCTGCCACCGTTCCTCCCCCTCCGACCGCTAGCCCCTGCATTGGTGGTCAGTAGGTCTGAAAAAAATGTTGCACATTTCAGATGCCAGATACACATCCCCTTGTTATTTAAAAAAAATATATTTTAAAAAATACATCCACAATAGATTACTACAGTTCTATCTTTTCTATCATTACTGACGGAATTTTGTCTGTTAACTATGTTAGAAAAGCCAGGTCGTCATGTCAACCACAAACGTTTTGTAATGGAGGGGCAGAGCTAAGTCACTGAATTGCAATGAAGGGGTGGAATATTTTGTCAATCCAGGAGGACCTATGGTGAGATCCTGGTTGGCAAATAAAATGGAACCATCCTCGCACTTCTTTCCACTTTCAACCATGCTGCACTGTCATCGAAAGTGCTGGTATGGTACACTACTGTATACATGATTAATACATACACGCAACATGGCGAGGGGCCACCATGACCATGGCCACTTATTGTCTGAGCATGAACAAGGAAAAGAAAATCTTCACAAACATGCATAGAAAAGCTGACTTGGGCATGCAGTCTTCTCAGTAGAGTACCTGTCCTAAAATCTGTCCTCTTAGTCTTACAGTACCAGTCCACAAGATATATAATGAGGGAAGGGAAAGCTAAGCTTAGTAACAAGGCAGAAAAACCTACATACTGCTACTACGGACAGGAGGGAGTCAGGTACAGAAGCATGCTAAATAGAAAAATGTGGGGATAACAAGATTTTAACCAGGCTTAGATAGTACGGCTAAAATAAGTATGAAAAAAGGTACACAGGCACAGTAAAAAAAAGAAAGAATATTCTAAATGAGGAGAGGTGAAAGTTAGGTAAATAATAATAACATAATAGCAAGACCTACTGGGCACAGACGATCTGCCATCTGTCACACTTGTGGTGGTACTGGCACACCTGTCTCCTGGATCCTCCTCAGATCTTGCCCTCTTCTTCCCCTTGGGAGCTGAGGTAAGAAATAAAGAAGAATAAAAAATAGATTAGTGGTACAGTTAATATCTCAAAAATATTTTGACATACAAAGGCAAACACAGTAACATCTAAAACAGATCCACTGAGGAAATTCGATTTTTAATACGATCGTATCGACCCGCCATTTTGTGGCCCGCCGCCATTTTATGTTGCCTTCACTCAGGCAGCACAGCGAACGAAGTCCATTCTGCCTTTTCTGCTTATTCTGCAACATGGTGTTCAAAACAGCCTTCTGCCTCTATCTTTACAAGACTGGTATTAAGGTCTGACCGAGTACACTAATCCCTGTCTGGTTTTCTAATCCTTGTTTCAACTATCTGTAGGCTCACACTATTCTCCGCCGATCTTATCTTATCGTCTGGCCTTCGCTGTCCTTTGCTAGTATTCTCTCATTTCACAACTGTCCTCCAAACGCACACAAACTTATCACACCACATGCAACTTCGTTGTGGATCGGTTAATGAATTAGTTCAAGGGAGGGGTGACAAACACAGCTGGAGGGGAGGCAACCTTAAGTCACTTGATACTTTGTTTTCCAATTCCTTCTATTGGTGCTGTCTTGTTTTCCGACATTTCTATTGGCTCTGTTCTATCTTTACATTATTCTTACTGGCTCCTTTCTATGTGTTCTGGGAGTGTATGTAGTTAATAAATGGTTTTTATACGGTATATAAGATTGTGCGCCACAAAGTAAAGTGGCAGTCTCCTGAGAACATACCTTGTGTACTTCTTGGACAACTGTACTAGCTGCAGCTAATAAAATCTGATCTTTTACGCCTGACAGAGTGTCCCGTGTCTCTGTTAGTTGAGGCAGGTGAATCCAAGGAGATTTCAGGCGTACCCTGCGCCGCCAGGCCCATAAGGTTCTGGTTCTTCAACTGGCGCCCAACGTGGGGCGGCTTCAGCGGTACCGGTTCTGCCTGAAGGTTGTGAGGAACCCCGCAAGAAAATTCTGGAAGAATCGCGAGCCACGTCAAGCGACCCCTGTATGTCGAAGTGGTCCGAAGGTCTTTTTCAGCGCGGTTACTCCTTCCTGACGGCTACTGACGACTGCTGCCCTGACTGCCGCCCTGCCTTGGCCCTTTCTTTGATGATGTATGGTAAAGCGAGACGATAGACGGGCCTCTGTTGGTGTAAGAAGACATCCTTAGTTAAGTATTTGGTGGGTCGCGCCCACAAATTTTGGTCTTTGTTTTGTCCTTAGGTCCTTAGATTTGGCCATTGCAGTGGCCAAAGCCGAGGGGTAAGTGCATTTGTGCTGTGTAAACTGAAAGTTTTACCCCCTTGATGTTTGTGAACAGCCAGTAAAAATCGTGAGATGTCTGGTCTGACTAAGTTTGGAAAACTTTGTTGCTTTGGTTGTAATAGGGACTCCCAGCTTGAGGACTCCTGTCCGATTCCTTCGGTTGGAACTCCCACATATGAGCAGCAATTCAAAGATGATGAAATAGATAATGCAATGGAAATTTCAGACAGACAGCATCGAATGGCAATAGATAAATGCTATCCGACGTTGCCTATCTCTTCCCTTGATAAGAGAAAAGATTTTGAGGAAGATCCCTTAATGTCCCACTTATTGAAATTGCCTCCGCCCTATGTACAAGGTGCTAATGCACCCCCGATGTTACAGCCTGTTCAGCCGCCAGTTGTGCTTCCGCCTGCTCCAGCTTTTCCACATTTGCCTCCTCAAGTATTGCCTATGCCAGCTTTGCCTTTAACTCCTTTGCCTTCTGCTCCTTTGGCAATTCCTAATGCTCCTTTAGTTAATTCACCTAATACCTTGTCCCCTATCCTTATGTCAAAATCTCCATCTATGCGTAAGCGATTTACCGATACTGTCTCTGGTCTCTTATCACCTTTCTTTGAAGCTTTAAACGTGTCTCCAGCTTTTTCTCGAAGACAGTCTCGTAGTCAATTCCCAGACTCCGAAGAGCGAGAAAAATTGGACTCACTTGCTTGTAGATGGATCAAGAAGGGTCCCCAATATAGTACGTCTGATATTATGTCCACCTTTCTGCAATGGAATGCACCTACGCAGAGATATGTTTTTAAAGTTATGTGCGATACTCTCGCTAAAGAATGGGAGGATATGAATTTGGGTTCGGTCCCACAGGATCTGTTAGATGTTCAGGCTGACTTTGACAAAGGACTTATTGTGGGTCCTAAGGTTGAAAACGCTGTCAGAACACTTATTTCTTTCAGATCCCTATTGTTCTCACAGACTTTTCCTGATTCTGATCCTTCAGTTAGGACAGCACTGAAAAACTATCCCATGAGAGAGGTTTCTCCAATATGGAAGGAAGAAGTTGCAGCAGCAGGTGCTAATCCAGCTATTCCTGCGCATTTTCAGCGCATATGGATACATGTCCCCTGGAAAAGGTCTGAAGTTTTAGCACTTAAACAGTCACTACCAGATCCACGCAAAAATCCTGCTGGTTACTATAAAGAGTTGTCGCAAACAGTTGATGCATGTACTATGAATCTAGCAGATATTGACATGTTGATGGGAAATGTAGTTCCACAGACAATATGGGCTAAAATTCGTAGAGGCGATCACGCTCAAGATTTAGGCGGCGATTGGAACGCTATTATTGCCGCAGATAGAGGTCAAGTAGGTGGTGCAAAGCCCGACGCTTTGATCTCAGAACTCCCTGGTAGGATTATTACATTAATGAAAACAATGATGCCTGCTTTGAGAGTTAATTGGGATAAGCTAGCAGCATGTAAACAAAAGAAAGATGAAAGTGTTTCCGATTTCTTTACCCGATTCGAGGAGACATTCATTGATCACAGTGGTCAAGATATGGCTACAGAAGGGGGACAGCGATTATTTGTGGATAAGTTCGTATATAACTTGCTTCCTGAACTATCACACAAGCTAAAAGACTCCGAGAGTTCATGGGCAGTTTCTTCTTCCGCCCAGATATTGGCTACTGCACAATATTATGAAAATAGAGACAAAGAAGAAAGGGAAAAACAAGAGAAAAAGACGAAAGAATTAAAAACTAAAGTTCTCTTGCAACAGGCTTATCCTCCTCGTTATGTTCAGCCTCAGTTTCAACAGCCTCTGCAGTTTCAGAGGTTGTATCAAAAGCCTGAACCATTCATTCCAAGACCTTTGCTAGGTCCCAATCAATGTGCTTATTGTAGGGAGGAAGGTCATTTTAAGAACAGTTGTCCGGCATTGTTGCAGCGTAATGGAGCAACATCTGCTTCACGAGGTCGTGGTGGTTCTCAGTCAGCAAATAGAGGTAGAGGTCGAGGTGTGTTAACCCAAGAGCAGCGTTCTTTTGTTCCTCCAAATTCCGGAAATTACTTTGACCAGCAAAATGTTAGGTCTACACAGTATTACAGTGAGGATCAGTATATTGAAGGAGGGAATGAAAGTCTTCATTTTGAATAGGACAGCCATGGACAAAGTAAGGGGGTTACGTCAATTCCAGTGGATCAGAATGGACCTTATGTTAATGTCACTACAATGGGTGTTTCAGAGCCATTTCTTTTAGATACTGGTGCCATGAGAATCTCTATCATTCATTCTAAACTCCCTGGCGCACCTTTGTCTGGCTTAACGAATGTATCTGTAGGATTTTCTGGCGCCCCTGTTCGCAATCCAGTTTCTTGCCCTTTGCCTGTTTCAATAGGCCCTTATGATTTAGAAGCTCCGCTTCTTCTGACGAATGGTTGTGGTGAAAATCTGTTGGGTTTAGATCTATTAAAAAGAATGCATGCTACGATATATTGTTCACCTTCTGGTGTATACCTCACTCTAGGACAGAAAATGACTAGTCCAATGTACTTATCAAAAGATCAATTCCCACCTGAATTGCTTTCTCTTCCCGAAACGCTTTGGGCTACGGGTCCGAATGACGTTGGTTGTCTTGAGATCCCACCTTATGTTGTTACTCTTAAGCCCAATGCTGAAATGCCACGTATTCCGCAATACAGAATCTCTACTGAAGGTGAGAAAGCACTTCTGGAAATTGTCCATGATTTGATTCAGAAGGGTGTGGTTGAGGAAACGAGAGGAAATACATGTAACAGTCCTGTTCTTCCGGTTCTTAAACGCACTGATCCTTCTCAGCCTCCTGTTTATCGTTTTGTAATTGATCTTCGGGAGGTAAACAAGATTGTCGTACCGCAGTTTCCTGTAGTCCCAGATATCACTGCTCTGTTGACGATGATACCTTCTACAGCGACTTGGTTTTCAGTTATTGATCTAAAGAATGCTTTCTTTAGTATTCCCATCGCCGAAGAGAGTAGAGATATTTTTGGTTTTTCCCTCGGAGGCCGAAGCTTCCGGTTTAAACGCGCACCTCAAGGTTATTGTGAAAGTCCCTCTATTTACAGTCAAGCTCTAAAATGTCATCTTGATGCCTTTTCCTTACCGTCCGGTGCCGCTCTCATTCAGTACATGGATGACTTATTAGTTGCAGCTGATTCAGAGGAGATTTGCAAAAACGTGACCGTTGCACTGTTGCGTCATTTGTTTGATCTGAATCACAAGGTTTCTCCTTCTAAATTACAATATGTCTGTCGCGAGGTGACTTATTTGGGTCATCTCTTGTCAAAGGAGGGACGACGATTGACCCCCGAACGAATTCAGGCAATTGCACAAATGTCAGTGCCATCCACACAAAGAGAGGTACGTGCCTTTTTGGGCATTACTTCTTATTGTAGACAGTGGATTCCGAGTTTCTCTTTATTGGCTAAACCGCTGTTGGCGCTAACTTTAAAAGATACGCCTCAGCCTCTTCCGTGGACTGACGAATGTCAGAAGAGTTTTACTGATTTGCGTATTGCTTTGTGTTCTGCTCCTGTATTGGGTACTCCTGATTACAGTAAGCCCTTTACGCTCTATGTCCACGAAAGAGAGGGTTGTGCATTGTCAGTCTTAACGCAGCGTTTTGGAGATCAACAGCGACCATGCGCATATTTCTCAGCTACGTTAGATCCAGTAGCTAAAGCATTGCCTAGTTGTCTTAAGGCGACAGCGGCAGCAGCAATTTCTATTCGACAGTCTGCTGGAGTAGTGCTAGATAATACTCTCATTGTTATGGTGCCACATGCAGTGGATACTTTACTAAATAGGACAAAAACGCAGCATCTTACGAGTGCTCGGTTGTCCGGATATGAGCTGACGCTTTTGGCTAGTCACATACACATCAAACGATGTAATACCCTGAATCCAGCTACTTTGTTGCCTCTTCCAGAAGAGAGAGATGTCTCTGAACAGCATGATTGTTTTCTCCATACTGAAGAAGAGACTAAGGGTAGAATTGACCTAAAAGACACGCCATTAGTGAATCCAGATGGAACACTATGGGTAGATGGTTCTTGTTTCAAGCTCCCGAATGGAGATACAGTTTCAGCCTACGCTATTACTACTTTGCATACGATTGTGGAGACAGCACGCATTAGACATAATTCAGCTCAGGCAGCTGAATTGATAGCTTTAACTAGAGCGTGTGTGTTATCCAAAGGAAAAAGAGTAAACGTGTACACTGATAGCCAATACGCTTTTGGTGTAGCGTTTAACTTTGGGCGCTTATGGAAGGAAAGAGGATTCTTTACTTCCCATGGTACTAAGATACAACATGGTCAATTAGTGACTGAACTTCTTGAGTCACTTACAATGCCTACTCAGATAGCGATCGTGAAGTGTAGTGCACACAAAAAGATTGTGGACGATGTTGGTCGAGGAAATGCATTTGCAGATGAGGTAGCGAAAAAGACAGCCAGAGACAACACAAGTCGAATGTATGTTGCAGGTCCCGCAAACTGCGTAAGAGAAAAGGGAATGTGTGAAGATACAGTAGAGAGTGTGAAATCAATTCAAGGAGAGGCTACGGAGAATGAGTTGAGAAAGTGGAAGGAAAGTACAGGAATGTTAGATGAGATGGGATGTTGGGTTGAATTATCAGAACATCAACGTTGGCTGTTACCAGATGCTTATGTACTACCTGTAGTTACTATGGCACATGGTCCAGCTCACCTAAGTGCAAAAGGAATATGTAAACTTCTGGCTCCAGTGTGGCAAAATGAGGGGATCCCAAAGTGTGCAAATAATGTAGTAAAACATTGTATTGTTTACTTGATGTACAATCCGGGAAAGGGAACCCCAACTCCAGCAGGTCATTTTGCTCCTCCAACATATCCATTTGAGGTGTTGCAGATCGATTATATTCACATGGAACGATGCAACAACCTCAAATATGTTCTGGTGGTAGTATGTGCTTTTTCTAGATGGGTAGAAGCCTACCCTCTGAAGGACAATACTGCTTTATCAACTGCCAAAATACTTTTGAAATAATTCTTCCCTAGGTTTGGTTTGCCGCGCATTGTCTGGAGTGACAATGGGAGCGAATTTGTGGGTCAAGTCATGCAAAAAGTTTGTGCAGGTCTTGGCATAAAACAGAAGTTCCACGCGGCGAATCACCCACAGTCGGCTGGTTTAGTAGAATGCTACAATGGAACCTTGAAGCTTAAAATTGCTAAGGTGCAAGCTAGCACAGGACTTAATTGGCCTGATGCTTTACCATTGGCTCTTCTGTACACCAGAACAGCAGTACACTCTCGTTTGGGGCTTAGCCCTTACGAAGTGATATTTGGTCGCCCAGCCAATGTATGGGGAGTTCCTCGCCCTAAGAAATACTCAGACTTGCCATACCCGATGTTGATTGACTACTTGCATGACCTTACAACTAAATTGCGTGTTCTTCATCAACAGGTTCAGAGTGCTCTACCAGAGGCTTCCACAGACCCAGGTCATTCCATCCGACCAGGTGACTGGGTCTGCACGAAAAATTTCCAACGACAGAGAAATTTGGAGCCCAGATGGAGAGAGCCACGCCTGGTTCTTTTGACCACAAGAACAGCAGTTAAAGTCGAAGGAAAGAAAAACTGGGTGCATGCCGTGCACTGCAAGAAAGTGCCTTTGCCCTTGCCTTTCGATCAGTGGGTCCGTAGAGGCATCAGTGACTCTGAAAGTGAGAAAGTTCCGCAATTTGTACCATTCAGTGATGCGCGTCTAATTGGAACACTTTCTGAGAAAGAGGACGACGACATCCTTCAAGAAGCAATACCATCGCATCGTCGCTTGAACACGACAAATCCAGGAACATTGTTTCAAAACCAGACTGCCTCTGGACAGGAACGCTATAATTTGAGACCAAGACCAAAGAACTTGTAAATTTCTCTCCTATGTAGTACTCTATCCCGGTTGCAGGGTCACGGTAGGAGTCTTAGTTACGACCTGAGTAAGTGGCAATAGGCCTGCAGGACCTCACAGTGTCATAGGACGGTAGATAATCGTGACTACAGTGATTGAGGAAGATTGCCGTGAGCATCCACTTAGAAAGATGGAGGCTACATTAGATAAAAGAGAAAGTAAAAATGTAAAGAATAATTGTAAAGAAATATGTAGTCGTTGTAGTATTGCTCTATGCGTCATTATATTGTCGTGTATTCTTTTGGCATCTGTAAACTGGATCATTATTACTCTGCAGCAAAAAGTTGTCTCTTCTCCTACCTCTACATCTTCTTCTACTATCTCTCCGCACCTATTTCACACTCTTCCCCAGCATGAACTCATCAGAAGAACTGAATACTTTAACAATTCCTTCGTCCAGTTGTTACATCAACATCAGTTAGTGATCAATACAACTGACTGTTGGGTGTGTGGACTCATACCACATACGGTAGAAAAAGGAATGCCATATTTAGTTCTTCCATTCTCCTATGAAGGTTCCGCTTGGGCTTATTTTGTCATTTTCAATAATGCATATCAAAGTAAAATTAAACAACCTGTCAGTTCACATAGTGTTGGTTCAGATTTCAGTCATAGTTTATTGATAAAGGGAATGGTAGCTATGGCTAAAATCATGGAAAAAAGTGAAGCTTCCATAGATGAAAGAAAAGCATATACCAATTGGAACATAACTAATTACATTTCCAGCCTCAATGATAAGGTTAAGCAAGGAAAATCTCCTCCGATACGGGTCATACCCCAACAAGGAAATTTCTGTCTGCAAATAAATGGTAGAACTCCAAACACCGGACAAAGAGAAAGTTTATGTTCCCATACATATGTTTATTCAGCCCTGAATTCACCGCCGTTAGTACCATCTCAAGGTACATACTTCGTTTGCCACGATAGGGCTTATACATGGTTGCCAGCTGATTTCTCTGGTACTTGTTATATAGCCTTTCTTCTTCCCCCTACATACACCGCTCCTGCGAACCATCATAAAAATAGATATGGCAGAGGGATTGTGGATTCGAAAGACACAGCAGGACAAGAGGGAGGAGATTTCCTCAAAGGATTTCTTCCCTTCTGGGGTCCAATGGCCAACAGCAGAAATATAAGGCAATTGGTTCGTGTCGTAGAAACCACCATAGAAATCACTGTAGGAGCTTTAAGTAACATTACAGCTGAACTACAGGCTGATCGTCTTATGACCTTGCAGAACCGTGTTGCCTTAGACTTTGTTCTTGCGGACCGTGGTGGAGTATGCAAATTGATCGGATCAAGTTGCTGTATTTTCATACCTAATGACGCTCCGACAGTATACCAAGCTATCTCTAAGTTACACATAATCTCCGAGTCGATTCATCAGGACGAAGGAGATTGGTCCTTTTCAGAGTGGTTTTGGGGATTACTGTCCAAATGGGGTTGGAAGGTATTGACATTCTTTGGAGTAATTTTAGCTTTTATATTCTCTTGTTGTCTTTGTATGCACTGCGGTCCTGCCATCTGCAACCTATGTGCTACTGCATGTATTCCCAAACCCAAGTCACAAAGAGCAGAGAATATCAAAATGATGGTACAGCAACAGCTTGATGACCTCATGGCCATAGACATCGACTCAGATTAACATGAGTTTGTGTATCTTGCCTGAGTTCTGGCAAAAGGAGGGTCTGAGGAAATTCGATTTTTAATACGATCGTATCGACCCGCCATTTTGTGGCCCGCCGCCATTTTATGTTGCCTTCACTCAGGCAGCACAGCGAACAAAGTCCATTCTGCCTTTTCTGCTTATTCTGCAACATGGTGTTCAAAACAGCCTTCTGCCTCTATCTTTACAAGGCTGGTATTAAGGTCTGACCGAGTACACTAATCCCTGTCTGGTTTTCTAATCCTTGTTTCAACTATCTGTAGGCTCACACTATTCTCCGCCGATCTTATCTTATCGTCTGGCCTTCGCTGTCCTTTGCTAGTATTCTCTCATTTCACAACTGTCCTCCAAACGCACACAAACTTATCACACCACATGCAACTTCGTTGTGGATCGGTTAATGAATTAGTTCAAGGGAGGGGTGACAAACACAGCTGGAGGGGAGGCAACCTTAAGTCACTTGATACTTTGTTTTCCAATTCCTTCTATTGGTGCTGTCTTGTTTTCCGACATTTCTATTGGCTCTGTTCTATCTTTACATTATTCTTACTGGCTCCTTTCTATGTGTTCTGGGAGTGTATGTAGTTAATAAATGGTTTTTATACGGTATATAAGATTGTGCGCCACAAAGTAAAGTGGCAGTCTCCTGAGAACATACCTTGTGTACTTCTTGGACAACTGTACTAGCTGCAGCTAATAAAATCTGATCTTTTACGCCTGACAGAGTGTCCCGTGTCTCTGTTAGTTGAGGCAGGTGAATCCAAGGAGATTTCAGGCGTACCCTGCGCCGCCAGGCCCATAAGGTTCTGGTTCTTCACCACTTTGGACTCCAGTTGACTTATTAATTTCCTACTCCAAACTTCCTAAGCCTAAACTACATTTGCATCTACATACCACTACTAATGCATCCATATTTCAGCTAATAATCTTTGCTAATGATCTTTCCTTCTCAAACATCTTTGGATGGGTCTGCATGGCTTCTTAAGTAATAAGTCCAATCAAACGCCGATGAGTGCAATTAGGTAGCGCTGAGTACCTAGCTAGCTCTAACTGGATCACATAAAATACGCCATAATGCAAACTTAACTTACCTATAAGAGTCAGCCCTGTTATTAGGAAAAAAAATAGCATTGTGGAACACACACCTCGAATCCTCGTATTCTGCTATGTCTGGTGTGTGAACTGCTGCTGGGTGCACTGACCCCAGCGTGTCAACGCACACACAGCGTAGCTTTCCCCATAGCAGTTGACGTTCCTGCAGGGCATAACCACTCCCAGGCTTGCCACCTGCTGCCAGCAAGGAAGGGAGGTGGCACTGCACACACCTTGGCAAAAATGAGTCAGGGTTGCATCCCATGGCGGTGCTGATGTCAGCAAGGTGTGCGGCTAGCAGCCACACCAGAGCTGCCACTCCTTCTGCTTCCATGCTGTGTCATGGCGTTGCGAGGAGAAAGAAGGGGAAGAAGTAGAAGGAAGGAAGGAAGAAAGAAAGAAAGAAAAAACTAGTAAAGGGAAACACAAAAAATAAAGTCATAAAAAAACACACAAAATGACAAAAATGTAAAATACACAAACACAACAACACACACTGATGCAATAAAGGAAAACAAGGGGTGGATGATTAAGATAAAGGTGGGATTGAAAAGATTAAGGGTGGATTAATTCAGGCCAGCACCATGCACTGAAAGAAACAGAGAAAACAAAATGGCCACACCCATGAATCGTATGGTGCAGTTCGCACAATGTTTTCTTTTTGAGAACAGGCATCTCACTACTCAACGTGAAAAATGTAGCACAAACAGGTGCGCTGAGTAGTTTCATCCACTGGCAGAATTCCAAGGAGCTTGGGAGTTTTTCAACTGCTTTTCAGAATTCCCAGTAGCAGAACTCCGCGATCTTTTCCCATCCCTACCTTACATTAGCCACCATGTTGTGAAGTAGTATATACACTGATGAACCACATCTGAGCACATGGAGAAAAGTAACTACACGGATATTAGACACACACCCTATATTTATGACATATCATCCAATATTAAAGAATATGGTGGTCATTATGATCCTGGCGGTCAAAATGTGGCGGTCCCACCACCAACAGGCTGGTGGTGCAGACTGCCACATTATAAGTGTGGCGGGTTGGCCTTGGCCAACCCAACACATCTTCACCCATACCACCATGACGGAATGAATCGCCAAGCCGGAGATGTTCATCTCCGACCCTGCGGTCCACAGAGGACCACCGGCGGTATTAGGAGCGGGCCCACCGCCATGGTTTCCAAGGCAGTAGCACCCCCATGAAAACTATGGTGGTAGGGCTACCAATGACAGGGAATTCCTTCCCTGTCACCGGTATATGGCTCGCCTCAGCAAGCACCTGACCTCCCTCAAACCCTACAGTCACAGCACCTCCACCCACTCCCCCACCCCCTACTGTCACAGTGCCCCCTACTCACATAGCACCCCTCAACCCCCACCTTCTCTACTCACGTAGCACCCCCACCTTCCTACTTACATACTGCATCCAACCACCACCCCCTACTCACCACATACATGCACACAGACACCCACACGCACCACGTATACACTCACTCACTTACACTACCAGGCACACATCCACTCACACGCATCCATCCACGCATTTGCTTACACATACTCACACATGTTCAGGCACGCATACTCACAAACATCCAAACAAGCATCCTCACATGCATACACACTGACATGCAGACACACACTCACTTCAACATTGATACATGCATTCACTCACACATATACAACCACGCATACACCACAACCCACACAGTTGCATTCACATACGCACACACACACACACACACACTCAGACACGCACACACAGCACCCCACCCCTGTTAATCGCCTGACTTACCCTGTCTGGCGAGAAGGTCAACTGGCAGGGAACAGGAAAGGGCGCTGCTACCGCCAGCAGCACCCCACCCTCAGGACACCACCAGGCTGTATTAATGGTTTTAATACAGCTAGCAGCGTCCTTCTGGCGGTTTGGTGCAGGTGGTAGCAACTCTAGTATGCCAACGCCCCCCAGCATGGCTACTGACAGATATCTGCCCAAAGTGTGATGGAAATCTGTCAGTACCCTTTATATGGAGGGCTGTATACTGATGCCCGTGGCTTTGGCGGTTTCACTTAGAGACCGCCAAAGTCATAATGAGGGCCGATAAGCCTTCAATAGAGTACATTTTAAGTGTACTTACCAGGGTATACCATCCCCCCATCGTGTGCTGCCTGACCATATGTCACAACTGTACATGGCATAGAGATCATTGTAGTAGGTGTTTTTCAGGCCAACTTCACATGGGCTAAAATGATATGAATGTAATTTAATTTATATCCCAGGTGACACATTATAAACAACATATCCTAGTTCAGTTTAAATATGTGAGACAATTGATGCATTATTTGTAAAATATCTATGGGTTGTCTGGTCACAAGGTATTACATGGGACCTAGGGCCAGATGTAGGTAGGTATGAAATTGCGAGTTGCAATTTCTGAGTCCTTCCGACTCGCAAATTGCAACTCGCAATTTGCTATGCAGAACGGTGTCTCAGACACCGTCTGCGACTCGCTATGGAGTCGCAAAGACCCACCTCATTAATATTAATGAGGTGGGTCGCAATTTGCGACCCCATAGAGAGTCAGGCCACTCAAGGGGATGGTGGCCTGCTGGGAACAGCAGACCACCATGTCCGTGACTGCTTGTAAATAAAGCTGTTTTTTTTTTCAAAGTGCAACCCGTTTTCCTTAAAGGAAAACGAGCAGCACTTTGAAAAAAAAGCCGAAACCTTTAGTTTCGGTATTTTTCAGGGCAGGTAGTTGTCCATTGGACCACTGCCTGCTCTGTAAAATTATTTATAATGCCAGACACAAAGGGGAAGGGGTCCCATGGGGACCCCTTCCCATTTGCGACTGGGTTACCATCCACTTCTAGTGGATGTAAACTGCGAGTCCATTTGCGACCGCTTTCGCGGTCGCAAATGGAATTGCATTGCATTGCAAGTCGCAAATAGGAAGGGAACACCCCTTCCTATTTGCGAGTCGGAAATGCATTTTGCGAGTCGGTTCCGACTCGCAAAATGCATTTCTACATGGCAAAGTGGCATTAGCGACTCGCAAACGGCGATTTTCGCCGTTTGCGACTCGCTAACACTTTGCTACATCTGGCCCCTACTTCAGGTAATATTTACATTCCAGATTTTTCCGGTGGTATTGGTTGTTATGCTCAGTTACATTGCTTTCCTTCAGGTGCAGGAATCTCTGCTCCAGTGGGTGGATCTACTCTGGCTGCTTGTTGAAATTAAATATAGAAGTCAACAGACAACACCAGCTAATGATTATGTGCAACCTTTCACATATCTACTCAATTACTGTGATGGTTACAAATTAATGCACATTGTCATGTACCATTTACCAGAGTAAATTGTAATCACCAGAGGAGATGGGTCACTGTTTGTGAATAAGAAACTGGAAGTTAACATTTCCAATGCATAATATTCTGGGACTTGTAGTGCAATAGGCAAAATGAGATACAAGGGAGTATAACTCACCAGGATTATGTGCAAAAACTTAAAGTGACTTTTATACTCACATTTGCAGTTTATAGTACACATTTATAAAATTACATCATTGCTTAAATCAACACATATTTCTTTGCACAGCATTATGGTTGTCATTCACAAGCAGTGCATGCACCAGGTGGGGGTGCATGGTGCACAGGACATCCTTCTAAAGTGTTGTGAGATGGAGACAGAGTCCAGTATGTCCACCAGGGATTGATATGGCCACCTCTATACTGGTAAACCTTACCTTCATCCTCCTCCGCTCTTACGGCCACTTCTTTTTGATGCCAGTGACAGTCTGGAAATCCTCCACCAATGCAATGATTGCATTAGCCAACTGCTGCTATAGGGTTGCCTTCTGTGTTGCACTGCTGATGAATGGAGGAACACCAGGCGGATTTTGTTGTTCCCCACAACATGTCTGATAATCATTTGTTTTGCTTCACTATGGACCGAGATGAAACACACACACTGAAAATAATCTCTGGTATGCAACTCTTAGTCTAAGAAATACATTTATTAAATCACTCCGTGAGGGTCGCAAGGAAAGGCCGAAAGTGTACAACTGAAAGTGCATGTTTAAAAATGTTCTCAGCAATGAAGTGAAAACATGTACAAAGAATTCTCTGCTTCAATCTATAAACAGCAAATATATATGCAAAGACACAGAGATACATATTCATACACAATGCAAAGCATATAATAGGAATAAAAAATTCATCATCTCTCTCCTGCCAGCAACACATTGTTGACCCCGGATCGACAGTGAAGAGAGAGATCGACCCACATGGGAAAGATGACAGGCATCACCTTCCCGATCCTGCCAGAGGACTGATTCACTCCATGGTCAATCCGGTTTCGGTCTCTTATATACCTTAAACAAGCCAGAGAGGAGAATTCTAGAAAACCCCTCCCACTCCATAAGTTGTTGTTCAAAAATGCTGGCTACTTCAGGTGAGTTTTGCAAAGGAACACGTTGGAACTGGCCAAGATCCCAAGGTGCTTCTCCAAAACCAAACTGTTCCCTGCCATACTATAAGCATCATTCTAGTACATCATTATCTCTCTGACTCCTCCATGTTATGCCTTAGCTGTTGATAAAAAAGAACACACAGACAAGTAAAATAAAAACACGAGCAAAAAACACATAGCATAGCATGGGCATGGAGAAATACTTGTAGTTTCTGCACATCTAACATCTGCACCTCTAACATGGCAGTGGCTAATGCTAAGTTAGACATAAAATAAAGTCAATAGGCAAAATGAATCTGGTGGTGACCAATGTAACAGTGTGCTGTGAGGCTAAGTGCAACGTGGAGTCAGTGGTCAAAACACAAATATCATTACATCATCTCAGTCTCCTGCTCAGTGAAGTTGTTCTTCCTCCTGACATTTAGCATGTTGATGCTTGGCAGATGGCAAGGTACAGAGCAGGCGGGTGTGTGTAGAAAAACAGAGCTTTGGATGTGGGCTGTTTTTAAATGTGTGCCTTGATTGCAGGTGACATAAATTGTCTGCAGTTGTGTGCGTAATTATACTTTCTCCGGACCGAGTGCAGAGCTTCTGCCATTCTGCCCCAAGTGCAGCACCTTCCCAGTCGTAAAGATTCTACTCGTAAGTCCCTTTGTGAATACCGAAAAATAGTATAGTTAGACTAATGGTATAAACTTCGGTGATGATTTAAGAGCCCCTGGTGCCATCCTAATGACACATTAGCATAGTTTTTTGAAAGCTAATGTGGCGTTAGATGGCCAAAAATGCAGCGCCATATTTATAAAGTGGTGCAATGCATGCATTGTGCCACTATGTAACCGTTTGCACTTCATTATGCCTGCACCAGGCATAATGTATGCAAAAGGGGGGTTCCCCTTTAGGGGAGCTGGAAAAATGGCACAAAAAATCTAACAGCACTTTTAACACCTGCGCAGAGCAGACTTTAAAAGGAGGCACACCATTATTTATAATGGGCCTGAATGGGCTTTGCAGGATTAGTGGCAACATTTTTTATGCTAATTCTGCAAAGCTCAGAACTAGCATCAAAAATGTTGACGCTAGCTTCCGTAACTACTGCCATGTGTGTTGTATCTTGGATACGGCGCACACATGGTGGCGTTAGGAGGGCGCTACCATTTTTCTTAAATCAGGCCCTTAGACTTTTGATCTAACTGTACCTTTGTGAATTCGGCCCTAAGTGTGCACTGTCTACCAGGCACAGTTAAGATGTCACTTGTAGGCCACTTTTTCAATGTACCATATTGCACTTGATAGGCATACAGTCTATCAAATTGAGGAAACATCCACTAACTGTGTGCTTGTGAAAGGTATTAACATGCAACATCCAAAGTGTAGTACTGAAAATTGCACAACTGATGAGATGATTGCCTGAAGTAAACTACATATTTCTTCACTACATAGAATGTGAAGGAGAAGACACATGATGTATAAAAGGGGGGTGTTTCATATGGCCTTGGTTTGCAATGAGAACTTATTAGGTTGGTTTTTATTAAGGCATGTCTCAAGTCTTAAATTTTCTGTACTACAGATTTTTTCCTGAATACAAATGGATTATATCCTGTCCAAAGGCATAGCTACAAGCTTGCCAAACATTGTTGAAATCATAACTTCAACTGAATCTTTATTCATTCTTGATTTAGAAAATCTCATTACATTACTTACAAATTTGAGAATCACATAATAACATTTCTTTTCATTAAAGAACAATGGTCCCCACAGCAATCACAGCATTCAATAACTTTTGTTTTATTCATTGCCCTGTAAACAAATCATCACAAGCAGTAATTGGTCAATAGATAACATTCCATCAGCCTGTCCACGAAGAATACAGTGAATTTCATAACTCTGTTTGATATATCCCCACTTGCACCCATCATTAGGCATCACATTGCATTTCATATGAGTTGAATCCCATCTGTTCATAAAAAGCCAAAATTTACAGTTGAAGTACTATAGTACAACAGCATCTGTTGTTATATGGACTCTTCAATTTGAATACCATGGTTCAAAGGTTATATTGAATGTTAGTAAAGGCATTTGCACAATACACAGTAATGGGGCTATTCACAAAGGCCAGTTACACTTGTGAGTAATTTACACTTGTAAATGTATTCTTACACTATGCATAACTTTACTACTTTTCTCTATTCACAAAGTCTGGGGGTAAAGTTGCTGACGTGGGTAGACTTACACATATCCACCCCTTGAAGAAGGGGATGGAGACTAACACATGTAGCTATTAAAAACACAGAGGTAAGTCTAGCACCACATGTGGTCAACCCCTGGTACATCAACACCCTCCCATAGAAAACAGTGGGTATAGGCACTTAAAGGAAAGCCACATAGGAAATAATGTTGATTTTTAAATAGTTAAGACTATAAATGCAGCTCATTCAATGTTTAAAATTAAAAAAACTGTGCATATTTTTATTTAACTATGAACTATTTCAATAACCTTTTTTTAATTGTAGAACAAAGTAACAAAACATTTTATGAAATATACCTAATTTATATTTAAATAATTCTAGACCTACCTTTAACTAATTATTAATGCATAATATGTTTTTAATTGGTTAGGAATGTAATATTTATTTAAACTTGAGAAAATAATTGTAATGTAAATTAATATATTTAGATGAATTAAAGTTTCATTTCAAAATGTAGGTTTTAGTGCTGTAGCATTTTTTTCTTCAGTTGCACATGTAAAATAAAAATATTACTTAAATTTAGATTATGTTTTAGCTGTGATATTTTTCCAACGTTTTTTAAGGTTGATAAATATTGCTACTGCTAAAGCCCTCAATGTGCCTAAATGTCCACAATAAGCCAGAAATCCACACCAATGCATAATTGTCAATAGTATGCTGAAATGGATGCCGTTACTCAATGAATCCCCCAAAATATGTCCAGAATTACCACTCTAGCTCCAGGAAAACCATTATGCTATGGGTGGGCACTACTCAGAATTTATGTATATGTCAAAAATGACCACCATTCTGTGAGAGCCAAGAATTATGCCAACCATAGGCACTATTATATAATGCATGCTAACAATTTAATAAAGATTAACACTATCATGCCAAGACCAGCATTATTCTATTCTAGAAATGAGAAGCATGCCTTGGTTGCCAAGCATTTTGCCAGGGCCAGCATATTACCAGAGGAGGACATCATATTTTGCATGCCCACAAGATCGTAAGAATTGACTGCATTATGTGAGGGCCAGAATTTTACGAGAGGTGGACAATGGGCATCCTCTCATTAATGTTTACATGCTGCCAACAATTACTGCCATTAAAAATGATAATTAAGCTAGGGGAGAACAGTTATGCACACTTGAGCAGTTGAATGGCAGTTTGGTGGTCCGGGATGGAGGAATCAATTGAGAAATGCATGCTTACTTGTACGGAAGACGGAAGCTGCATGGAGCATATCTTCATTTCTGCACAGAACTGGCCCTCCTCTTCAGATCCCTTATCCTGTGGCTTTGCATGCACCAGGCTGCACTTCCCGACCATGTCCTGTGTTGTCCTGCCCTTCCTCAACCTTGAATATGTGCAGAGTGTAGCATGTCGGATATAAGAAACAAAAGGGCCACATTAAGAGGAATAAGCCAAGATCAGGTAAGGCAAATGAGTGCCTCATCCCTCACATTTACACACAGGTGGGCAAAGGAGAGCAAAGGGAGCAAAGGGAGATTGGTGAATCTTAGCAGAGCACAGCTGGGTCAAAAGATATGATGTGAATTGAGGGGAAGGACAGAAGGCAACTGGGCACTCTTGCAGGAAAGGCTCAAGAGGGGCTACAAGGAAAAAAGGACAGTGGAGGCAAAGGTGAGCAAGGCCCCTTAGTAGAACAGTTGCTTTAGTAGGCTAAAGGGTGTGCCAACAGCACACGGAAAGGGCCGAGCTAGGTCCCAGTGCTGCTTGTGGGTGTTGCTTGTTTGCCTTAACCTTGCGTGTTGTTGCTTGCACTGTTGCTTTCCATCTCCACTGCTTCAATACATAAAAGTTCCTGAGCAGTAAGTTTGAGATTGAAAAATGGACTTCCGTTGGATTGTGTATTAAGGGGTAGATTAGACAAACCCTCGACTCCAAATGGGTGCAGGGTGCCAGCAAACACGGCGTATGATGCAGAAATCTTTCAGTAAGCAAAGCACTTTAACCTGACATTTGACTCGCTCACTTCTATCTCTATTCCAAAGAGATGAAGCCTTACACCTGGAACATGTGGTGTCCACATCCCCCAAAAGCAAGTAAAACTGAATATCTTGAAAAAGGTATAATGACTAAGGGCCTGATTTAGCATTTCCTGGATGGGGTTATTCTGTCAGAAATGTGACGGACATTTCGCCCACAATCTTAAGATTCCATTTTATCCCTATGAAAATAATAATACAGTGGAAGGGATATCCGTCATGTTTGTGACAGAGCAACCTGTCCACCAAACTCTAAATCAGGCTCTAAGGCCCGTATTTATACTTTTTTTAGCGCCGCATTTGCGCCGCTTTTTGACGCAAAACGGCGCAAACCTACAAAATACAATGGTGTTTTGCAAGTTTGCGCCGTTTTTGCGTCACAAAACGACGCAAATGCGGCACAAAAAAAGTATAAATACGGGCCTAAGTGTACTCGTGGAGGTTCTGCTTCACAGAAAAGGCACATTGATAGATGCATAATTTGCCGCATGCCAGTCCATCATGCCCTAAGACCTCAAGCTCCACTCGTGACTTCAACCTCCAACTCAGTTCTTCCAATAAGGCAATGTCTACTGCAAATTTTCCCATCTTCCAGGTTATTACCCCACTCTCATCCTGAGGTCTTATGACGAGCACAGTTTAGTGTCAGATAGTGTCAAATTGACCTTGAGGAACAAAAATCAACTACTCTGATTTGGAGAACTTCAGAAGTCGCTTCCATGTTACAAAGAGCTTATTTACTTTACTTACAATGAACCTTGCTATGACCTAACCCAAAAAGAGCCAGAAATTCATGTTGCACAAAACACAACAAAAATGAGTAAGCTACTTGATATGAGCTCTCAGTGGCACTTAATATAATTATTTCAGCCCTCTCCAGACAATGCCTGATTATGGAAAAGCAGCTGATGCTGCCCAAGACTTGGAATTGTTAGTTAAATAGATTGATTCACAACTTCAAGGCTTTAATTTATTGATCATCAAAGCCCAGTCACAGCAATCCCAGTTCGAACCAGTATGCTCTGAGCCATGCTAAAATATTATATAAAAATCGAAGATATGCCAATCATTTAGAAATCATTTATAGATGATTTCAAATCAATAAAATTATTTCCTCCAGCAAGTGGGCCCAGCCTTGGCTAGAACAAACATCGGTACCCAAAGAAATGTAGTAATTAATTCCATAGATGTCTACAATCCTCCTCTTTGGAAACCATTATGGCTCACCACACAGCCAGATATGACCTTGAGCAATTCACATCTTGTCAAAGTGGAAACATGTCCAGACACAAGATCTTCCAGTTCTGAACTAAAGGTTGCAGCAGCCAATGCTTAGCTCACAACTACAGAAGACCAGCACCCCCGGATAACAAGGAGGACAACAACTGCCACATTTATCCCCAGAGAAAGTCAGTTGTGCCTGTTTGGGAAAAATGGAGCTCCTTCCAGCCACAAACCCCTGCCTAGAAAAAGCTATTAAAGACCCCAAAATTCAAGATGAATTTGTGCCTTTGTTATCTTAGAAGAATATTAAGGTACTGTGAAAACTGAACAAAGGAAAATGTAATGCTGTGCTGGGAGCCTGACCACAACAGAAACTCTGTTGATTGTTTATGAATAATTCAACCACAGTGACTGATAAATTATAGTCTCTATTGCAGGAGAATCATGAGTATCCAGCGGCGCCTCTCAATCATAGTGATGCAAATATTCGATCTGCACCCTATTTCTATGCCACCTGTCTGGCAGTACTGCCAACCCAGGAGCCTTCAATATCTATTTAAAACCAGGAGCCCATTCATTTCATTGGGTCAGGCACTTTAACTGTGCACCCAAATAGCAGACTCCTATATCACAATGCATTTGGCTCTGGAACAGGCAAAATCAACTGAAAGCCAGTCATCATTAACTCCTGCAACTACATGCCCAGGATTGGCAGAACCAACTACTAACACTGGATACAACAGGTTACCTGTATAAACAGTACCCTTTCAAAGCATATATTCTACTAATTAATGGGAAGAAGTCAAAATGTTCACAAAATGTGTTTGCTCTGACTTGCTAGTCCCAAAAACAGTCCTTAGCTAACAAAATCCACAAATAATCAAAATAATTGTCGGTCTGCAAATATATACAGCTTCACTCCAGCAGTGACCATTAGTCTGCTTCCAACGGCCATGAGTGATCTGTCCGGATGGCCACTTCATAATCTCACAAATAACTATCAGTATCTTAAAAACCTGCATCCCATGTTAACACTGGAGTGGGTTCGCCACAAGCAGAGCTTGATACAAATCAAGGTGCAGTCATCTTACTTAAACCACTTTATCATTCATGAGGCCCACAAGATTACACAAACTGAGGCAATGTAGCTCAGCTTTTAAAAGCCTTACCTAGTGATTTTCCATTGTCTTTGAAAACAATAAGTAGCTTTTCTGCCAAAGAAGGAAAGCTATGTGAAGGAGACCACTAAACTTATGCTGAAAACTAAGGAGACATCTCTTCCCGCCAAGGATCAAAAGAGGACGTTCTTCAGTTCAGGTAGAGAGGTTGAACCACTGGAACATGAATAATACCATGCAATTTTCGAAACAGCAATTAAAACATACCACTCTTCTGTTATATTTAATTTAGGAAGAGCTACAGAGAGATCTAAAGCCCACAGGATGATGCCTAATCCTATCCAAGTTTGTAGTGTTAGCTCCCATTCAATTTTGAGGGGTACCGGTCTAATGCAATTTAGCTGCGAAGCAGCTGATGAGCTAAGAGTAATCATGGAAAAGCAAGGAAGTTGACATTGCACTTTGAGGAATGTCACCCATCAAGCACAACCACATTGATCTTGGTTCTCAGCAATCTTAGAGAAAGCCAACTATGCATAAAAAGCAGTGTACCTGATAGTGGCTCAATCCCCTTGACTAAGAGGTGCTACTGATAAGAACATGTAACAGAAAAATGTTTTGGCCCCTCAGGGGGAAGGATATGAATTAACCTGCACGACAGTGGTTGTACCATAAAGAACTTTCTGTACTGATGAAGATTGTGTGTAATATATCACATTTATTAGAAACTTAAATTCTACAATTTATAGTAAAGTAATCGAGGTGCTCCTGTATAGCGGCGCAGTGTGAGTGAATTATTTGTTAGTATAAGTTGCAGTGCTATTTATATGAAAACTAAAACTAAACTGGTTAAAAGCATGAGGTCTCAAATGAGCACCTATAACAATAGATACTATGATCCTGCTGAATTTTTCAAAAAGCCAATCCACATTTTCTACTACAATGTCAACATTTCGACCCCAATCAAAGAAATTAATTCAGACGGGTCATCATCAGGACAGAATATTTAAATAGGAAGCACCCCTATTTGATTGTACTCAGACACATCCTAGTAGTGTTAACAATAAAACTATGCATATTCACCTTCCAGTTCATGTAGTCCTTGTGTGTTAATAATACCACTTGTTTACTTTACCATCTAATGGCCATTAAAATGAGTCAATTGTTTAAAGTCATTTTTAAAACATGTTGGTGTGGTCCTATGTTAAAGTTAAGTATCTGCAGTCCTGATTTAATCAGAATAAATGCTTTGGCTGGTAGTTCAGCAGCACGGTGAACATAGCACATTTTATTGAATTCATGACTATAAGACTTTGCTCATGGAACATTGCTGGTTGGCACCAAACTAAAATGCAAAAAAATAAAAATTCATACTTCTTGCATTTTGATTTTATCTGCCTACAAGAAACCTGGAGCACTGATGCAACTTTGCTGACAGGATATGAATCACTTGCGGCACCTGCATCTAAGACTGGTCAAAGGAATGCCAGCTGGAAGTGTTGCAATTTTATGTTGCACTTCCATGAACTGCAAAACAGAGAGACTGGACTGGATCCTTGGAATTTCAATCAAGGTCCAGAACAAATTACATCAACATCTGCTTGTTTTCTGCATATATTTCAACCCTCAAAGGCTCCAAAGGACCATCACAGCCAGGATCAATCAGAAATCAGATACACACATTTACCACAAGCTTTGGCTGTGCTAGATTATATGTTTCCATATCTGGCATTAATAAATCAGCTGCTGGAATATCAAATAGATCAACTCCTGGAAAGTGACCACTTTCCACAAGGTTTAAGCTTTGTAATCAAGGATATAGGATCAATCATGCTAATGAGGTAGGGAATTATCTGGTGCTTGGATGTAGGGAAACAGCTAGCTGTGAGGAGGCAAGGGTTTGGGGATGGGTGTCCTAATTATCTTAGCATGATAGCTGTGAAAAGTCATCATTTCACCCACTAATGGGGGGGGCATTGCAATGAATAACATCCGGTCAATGTTAAGAGGATCAAGATGTAAACACTGTAACTATTCAACAACCCCTGTAAACTGCATGAGATTATCATATATCATTAGCTTGTGCAAGGAAAAAAGGAAGGTTGATAGATCAATCAATCAATCAGGTGTTTATTAAACACAACTACTCACCCACAAATGGTCTCAAGGCACTGCAGGGGTGGGGGATGTGTAGCATCTATCAGTGAGCCATGTCTTCAGCTCCCTCGTGAAGTTGAAGCGGGGGGCAGTTTATCTGAGGTGGAGCGGAAGGGGGTTCCAGGCTGTGGCTGCTAGGTAGGAGAAAGAGCATCCCACTGTTCTAGTTTTCTTGAAGCGGGGTACTTCTGCGAGAGAGAGCTGGGCTAAGAATAGGGTCCTTTGGGGTACGTGGAAGTTGAGTCGCCTGTTCAAGTAGACTGGTCCAGTGTTGTGGAGGGCTTTGTGTGTATAGGTGAGTATCTTGACGGTGATTCATTTCTCTATGGGAAGCCAGTGTGGTGTGCGCAGGTGCTGAGAGATGTGGCAGTGCCGAGTCAGGTCGAGGACCAGTCTGGCGGTGGCGTTCTGGATGTTCTGTATTTTACTGGTGAGTTTGTTGTTGATCCTGGCATAGAGCGCTTTGCCATAGTGGTTGTGTGTGACAGTCTTTCTGTGTTCTAGGGGGACCCATTTAAAGGTCTTGCATAGAAGAAGGAGGGTGCGGAAGCAGGTGGATGTGACTGAGTTGATTTGGCGGTCCAAATTGAGGAAGGGGGCAAGTCTCACTCATTTAGTTCTGCCTGAGAGGAAGGATTAGATCCAGACCCGGGCCTTGTCTCTGATGCCGGCTTCCTGAAGTCTGCGTATCAGGGTGTGGTGGGAGTCTGTGTCGAAGACCGCTGAGAGGTCTAGCAGGATAAGTGCTGCCATTTCTCCCTTGTCCAGCAGGGAGCGCATGTCGTCTGTTGCAGCCAGGAGGGCCGTTTCGGTGCTATGGTTTTTTCTGAATACAGATTGGGAGGCATCGAGGATGTTGTGGTCTTCGGTAAAAGTGGCGAGTTGGCTGTTGATTGCTCTCACAATGAATGTGAGGAGAACTGCTTGAGTGTCGAGGTGGCGGGTGGGAGGTCCATGGGTTCAGGCGCTGGTTGCAGTTGGGTCGTGGATGGGAGCAGATGGGCTTGCCTTTGGTGCACCTTCAGCGTGCCAGCAGCGTGGCCTCACAGAGGCCGCCATTAAGTAGGGAGAGGGCAGAGGAGAGGACAGCTGGGAGGCGGGAGAGGAAAAAACGGCGCAAAAAAGGGGGCGGGCTGTGGGGGGCAGAGAGTTAGAGAGTTGGGGAACGAGAGAGAGAGAGAGAAAAAAAAGAGAAAGAAAGGAAGAAAAAGGAAAAATTAGAGGGAAAATACAGAGAAGCGCAAAGGCACAATGAAAGTGCAGAGAAAGAGAGAGAGAAACAGAACAAGAGAGGGAGAGGGCCGGTGGGCGGCCTAGCAGAAGAGCAAAGCTCTCCCACTATACACCAGGGATGAGGCGCAGGCAGGAGCCTGCGGGTGGTGAAGGCCTCGAACTCCTGACTGGGGTCAGGGTTCAGACCGCCATGGGCCGCACTTGAAGGAGGAGCTGCACGGAGGCAGAGCAGTTCATGGGCCAGGTTACAAGTCAAACCCAGCGACAATGAAATAATGTACATTGACACAGGACCAAATTAGGGTGGTGATCTGGCCCCAATTCTCCAAAATTTATTTACTACCGACATTAAAAATGCTTTAAAAAAAGTCTTGTCATCTATTACTAAATGGTCAAACCATGTAAATGAAGCAGTACGCAGACAATGCAGTACTACTGGATTATTCTGCAGTTGGACTCCAATCGTCTCTGAACATTTTGCTTATTTATTGCAAGACCAACAAACTGGAAAATCAAAAGTTGTCATGTTTACAAAGGCTCACTGGACATGGAAACTTGGGGACCTTCTAATTATTATGACTAACTCTTACAAATACCTTGGCATTGAATTTTAATCTTTCAGCGTGTCTAGCACTCACCCTGCAAAAACAGGCCTCAGGTATGATGACAGGACTTTGCAAAATAGGGAACATTATAGGCCCCATTCTCTTACCACTTTAGCAAGTTATAAAAAACTCATTTCTGGCTTCATTAGGCTATGGTCTTGAGGCATTCCCAGTAAAATTTGGGGAATCAACCCAGACCCTTTTGCCAAAAATTCAGGCTCTCAAATTCCACACGAGAACCCCAAATAAGACTAGAATTTACCCTCATAGAACACACATTGGCACAAGGGGCCACTTTAGTGAAATAGTGGGAGCTTTAAATTTGAGCAGGGCAAAGATCTGTTTAATTTGCCAGCATCTCCCTGGCAGGTGGTGATGTGGAAACTCTCAGAAGAGCTTGAATTGAACCATTCGCTGGATTTGAACATAACATTTAGGGCTTTTAAGATGCTTTCAGAGAAGGAGATAAAAAATAGAAGTGGGTGATAAATTCTGTACTGCCGGCATTTTGGCCACTCCGCTTTATGCTGTAACATTGAGTTTCTACCAAATTCCACCAACTGACATGTGGCAGAGTTTTTTCTCGGGATCAGCTCACCAACAGTAAATTGGTCTGCGCAAGCAAGAATTGGTGTTCCCTAGCATGACTTGCAGGAGGTTGGAGGACTCTCGTTGAGACCTTCTTACCATGAACAGTTGCAGGCAGTCACCAAATTTAGGGGTGAGAAAGCTGCTGCTTGAGTATTGGCAGCAAAATCAACCCCAGCAGCATCGCTCCTTGGCAGACAATGTGCTGCCATTCGCTCTGTTTTTCAGTTCGGAACTCGCTTCCAGTGCTAAAAGTCAGTGTCAGCAACTTCACACTTCTCTACATTACATCTTGATAGTTTCATGATGAGATGCGGCAATGTGATGACTCTGAACCTTAGCGGGTTACAGGATATATGGGACTTTTAATTAGGGGTGGACAGACTGCAGGGTTTTCCTCCATAGAGTTACATCAAAACTCCATGAAATTCCATAGACTTCTGCCCACCATTAATATTAGCACTGGGCATTTTAGTTCCAGTGTTTGCAAAGTTGTCACATGCCTCTTCCCTGTTGTATAGTTGAGGAGGCTGGCCTGGCTTTTAGTGGGTACCAAGGGGTACTTACACTCTGTACCAGGTCCAGTTATCCCTTATTAGTGTAGAAGAGGTGTTTCTAGCAGCTTAGGCTGATAGAAGGTAGCTATAGCAGAGCAGCTTAGGCTGAACTAGGAGACATGAAAGCTCCTACTATACCACTGGTGTCATATGCACAATATCATAAGAAAGCACAATACACAGATATACTAAAAATAAAGGTACTTTATTTTTATGACAATATGCCAAAAGTATCTCAGTGAGTACCCTCAGTATGAGGATGCCAAATATACACAAGATATATGTACACAATACCAAAAATATGCAGTAATAGCAAAAGGAAGTAATGCAAGCAATGTAAAGTTACAGTAGATTGCAATAGGAGCACATAGGTATAGGGGCAACACAAATCATATACTTCAAAAGTGGAATGCGAACCACGAATGGACCCCAAACCTATGTGAGCTTGTAGAGGGTCGCTGGGACTGTAAGAAAACAGTGAGGGTTAGAAAAATAGCCCACCCCAAGACCCTGAAAGGCAGGTGTAAAGTGCACCTATAACCCCCAGGGAGCACAGAAGTTGTGATAGGGGGTTTCTGCAAGGAATACCAACACCAGCAAAGCAACAACAGTGGATTTCCGGACCTGAGTACCTGTGAAACAAGGGGACCAAGTCCAAGAGTCGCGACAATGTCGAGAGTGGGCAGATGCCCAGGAAATGCCAGCTGAGGGTGCAAAGAAGCTGCCCCCGGATGGTAGAAGCTGTGGATTTTGCAAGAACGAAGAGGACTAGGAACTTCCCCTTTGGAGGATGGATGTCCCACGTCGTGAAGAAGCTTGCAGAGGTGTTCCCACGCAGAAAGACAGCAAACAAGCCTTGCTAGCTGCAAGGTTTGCGGTTAGGGTTTTTGGATGCTGCTGTGGCCCAGGAGGGACCAGGATGTCGCCACTTGGATGAGGAGACAGAAGGGGCACCCAGAAAGTAAGGGAGCCCTCACAGAAGCAGGCAGCAGCCGCAGAAGTACCGGAACAGGCACTTGGAAGAGGAGTGAACCGGAGTCCACCCAAAGACACAAAAGGGAGTCCCACGATGCCGGAGGACAACTGAGAAGGTTGTGCACTGCAGGTTAGAGTGTCGGGACCCAGGCTTGGCTGTGCACGAAGGAAATCCTGGAAGAGTGCACAGGAGCCGGAGCAGCTGCAAATCACACGGTACCCAGCAATGCAGTCTAGCGTGAGGAGGCAAGGACTTACCCCCACCCAACTTGGACTGAAGAGTCACTGGACTGTGGGAGTCACTTGGACAGAGTTGCTGAGTTCCAGGGACCACGCTTGTCGTGCTGAGAGGGGACCCAGAGGACCGGTGATACAGTCTTTTGTTGCCTTCGGTTGCAGGGGGAAGATTCTGTCATCCAACGGGAGATTTCTTTAGAGCTCCTGGTGCAGAGAGGAGGCAGGCTACCCCCAGAGCATGCACCACCAGGAAACCGTCGAGAAGGCGGCAGGAGAAGCGATACAAGGTTGCAGTAGTCGTATTTGCTACTTTGTTGTGGTTTTGCAGGTGTCCTGAGCAGTCAGTGGTCAATCCTTTGGCAGAAGGTGAAGAGAGAGATGCAGAGGAACTCAGATGAGCACTTGCATTCGTTATCTGAAGAATTCCCCAAAGCAGAGACCCTAAATAACCAGAAAAGGAGGTTTGGCTACCTAGGAAGTAGGCTAGGCTAGTAACACAGGTAAGAGCCTATCAGAAGGAGTCTCTGACGTCACCTGATGGCACTGGACACTCAGAGCAGTCCAGTGTGCCAGCAACACCTCTGTTTCCAAGATGGCAGAGGTCTGGAGCACACTGGAGGAACTCTGGGCACCTCCCCTGGGAGGTGCAGGTCAGGGGAGTGGTCACTCCCCTTTCCTTCGTCCAGTTTCGCGCCAGAGCAGGGCTGGGGGATCCCTGAACCGGTGTAGACTGGCTTATGCAGAGATGGGCACCATCTGTGCCCATCAAAGCGTTTCCAGAGGCTGAGGGAGTCTACTCCTCCCCAGCCCTGACACCTTTTTCCAAAGGGAGAGGGTGTAACACCCTCTCTCTGAGGAAGTCTTTTGTTCTGCCTTCCTGGGCCAGGCGTGGCTGGACCCCAGGAGGGCAGAAACCTGTCTGAGGGGTTGGCAGCAGCTGCAGTGAAACCTCGGGAAAGGCAGTTTGGCAGTACCCGGGTCTGTGCTAGAGACTCGGGGATCATGGAATTGTCTCCCCAATGCCAGAATGGCAGAATGGCATTGGGGTGACAATTCCATGATCTTAGACATGTTACATGACCATGTTCGGAGTTACCATTGTGACGCTATACATAGGTAGTGACCTATGTATAGTGCACGCGTGAAATGGTGTCCCCGCACTCACAAAGTCCGGGGAATTTGCCCTGAACGATGTGGGGGCACCTTGGCTAGTGCCAGGATGCCCACACACTAAGTAACTTAGCACCCAACCTTCACCAGGTGAAGGTTAGACATATAGGTGACTTATAAGTTACTGAAGTGCAGTGGTAAATGGCTGTGAAATAACATGGACGTTATTTCACTCAGGCTGCAGTGGCAGGCCTGTGTAAGAATTGTCAGAGCTCCCTATGGGTGGCAAAAGAAATGCTGCAGCCCAAAGAGATCTCCTGGAACCCCGATACCCTGGGTACCTCAGTATCATATACTAGGGAATTACAAGGGTGTTCCAGTATGCCAATGTGAATTGGTGAAATTGGTCACTAGCCTGTTAGTGACAATTTAGAAAGCAGAGAGAGCCTAACCACTGAGGTTCTGGTTAGCAGAACCTCAGTGAGACAGTTAGTCATCACACAGGGAACACATACAGGGCACACTTATGAGCACTGGGGCCCTGGCTGGCAGGGTCCCAGTGACACATACACTAAAACAACAAATATACAGTGAAATATGGGGGTAACATGCCAGGCAAGATGGTACTTTCCTACATATTGAGCCACCCGGGACCAGCAGGATCCTGCTGAACCTGTAAAAGCCACTGTGTCACCGTTTCAAAACTCCTGAGCATGAAAATCTGTGCATTCACAACTTCATCCACATTTGGTTAAATATGCATAGAGCAGGAAACTCCACCATTGTCTCATTTCTCTCAAATAATTTGCTTTTCTAATTAGGTTTTATTTTTTCAAAGCCTCTTTTGTAGACTGTACAATTTGCATATTGGTCACAGAAGCTCGTCAACACATGCCTCCAAGGGCCCAGGCATGCTATTTGAATGTTACTCTCTACTGGATAAATGCCATATGTTTATACACATTATATATTGTAAATGAACACATGATTATTAATACTGAATCACCAAAAGAGGTCCTCCCTTAATTGAGGGCACATAGGTAAACCATTTTGAGGGGGCTAATTCTGGCTCGGACATTCCTTGAAAATGTTGATAACAAAACACTGGCTCTTACAAAGTCCATTTAGCTCATTAAATTCACCAGTTACCAATCGACCTACAAAATGCTTCCCTGCTGAAGTGAACGTGGGTGTGCAGCAGTGGAGGAGGGTACACACACTTGAGGCTGCTCCTGATGGGAGTGGATGTTCACAAGCCTATGGACTGGAGTGACCCGTGATGTAGGGGCAAGATTTTCACCCTGGCACCAAAGCCCAGAATGGGAGATAACAGAAGGGGCAGATGAGGTAAAGTAAAGCAACTACCTATCCAGGAATATATATTTTAATAGAATTATGTGCCGAAAGCTGCAAACCATGAGGGACCTTCTATGAGTCAGTTACAGTAACATGGGCATGGGTGTGCCTGGGATGGTAACAGTGCCAGGCTCCTACTTGCCTAGTGGTACTGCACCTACTTTGAAAAGAGAGTCTGCAAACGGGTCTGAAGAAAGAACCTTGGCAAAAGCATGCACAAGAGGTGTACAAAGGGTGCACCCTCAGCTCCAGAGCAAGACCCTTCCGGCAGAAGTCGAACCAGGGCACCTTCCATTACCAAGAAACTAGGCTCCGGAGGCACAACCCTCATACCGAGTAACCTATTTCAGGGAGGTAACCTTCATAAGGGTGAGGAGCCTCTTGCACCAGGGCAACTTAGTGTGGGTGAAGACACTTGTGCAAGGTACTTGGGTGTAGTCAGGAAGCCTTCTGCGGTTTCTGACCAACAGCAAATTGTACACTGCCTTCTGGTTACATATACAAGCACGTGTGGATTGTCAGCAGACCACAATACAAAACAGTTGGCTCCCAATCAGCCCAATCAGCTTCATTTGTTCTGCTCCCCATTTCAGCACAGCCAGCACCTGGGTGGGGAGAAAGCCAAAGGGGGTTCCCTGGTAGGATGAGCGTAGCTCGTGCAGGGAAAGCTACTATAGAGTATCTAAATAACGAGCTACTACAATCTACCTGTAGGAAGGATAATCCTCGGGTATAATATCGTTATAGATAATGATAATCAAAATGTTGTATGTCGAGGACAAATAAGGGCAAGAGGAAGACAGTACAGCAGCATATAGATTGAAAAATAAACATATTCTAACCATACAAAATAGTTTATTTAGTGGATTTACACAATATCGAAACACACGAAAGTCAGTTACAAAAAAGAATCATTGACAATATACCTAAGTCAAACATACCACAATCACACCGGGCTAAAAATGGCCTTGGTAAATTGAATATTCTTAATTCCAAGATGATACCACAGGTATTACACACAAAAAATAATAATAAATACGATTTTACCGTAACTAATCTCACCATTCACTTGGGTGTACTTGGTTCTAACTTGGGAACAATCAGATCTCTCATTTATACACCAGGCTAACTTTTCCTTTCTTCTCTTATTCTAGATCCCTTTAACATCCTAATAGTTGCCTGCCAACAATTATTCTCACAATATTATCTGTATTGGAGAATTAACTTACTTTCACATGATTAGCTCACAAATAGTGAATTGCACGACTTAGTAAGGACCAAATATGGGTCCATACATATTATTTAGATAAATAAATCCCTTTTTTTCCCTGTTTGTTAGATAAAAACCAGTGTTGAGGATTTCTGGAGCACAAACATTATATGTATATATTTTCCTTCATTAGATATCTCGTCTATATGTTCCATATATATCCAGAATTGGACACAAGTGATGACCAGGACGTTCGGCTGCAAGGACTAGACTAACATTAAATTGTAATATTTGGAACGGCCCTGATGAAGGTGACCTCAATAATAGAGGAACACGGAAACGCGGAAACGCGCGTAGGCTCTCTGTTCCTACTGTATTTTACCGACCACATAACTCCATCACTATTATTTGTCTTTTTTTCTATTATAGATCCAGTTAGTATCAGAGTATAGACTGTTATTTTAACCCTGTCAGATTTGTATTTCTTTCATCTTTTTCATCGATTACACCACTCTTGTTTTTGTAATTTCGTCTGTTTCATTCTTTAGGCCATTTTTAGCCCGGTGTGATTGTCGTATGTTTGACTTAGGTATATTGTCATTGGTTCTTTTTTGTAATTGACTTTCATGTGTTTCGATATTGTGTAAATCCACTAAATAAACTATTTTGTATGGTTAGAATATGTTTATTTTTTATTCTATGTGCTGCTGTACTGTCTTCCTCTTGCCCTTCTTTGTCCCCGACATACAACATTTTGATTATCATTATCTATAACAATATTATACCTGAGGATTATCCTTCCTACAGGTAGATTGTAGTAGCTTGTTATTTAGATACTCTCTATAGCACCTGGGTGGGGAGCCCGCTACTCATCACATGTAAAAATGTACTGTGCCCAGCGACAATAAAATGGAAGTCAACAAACATAGAGGTACATAAACAATAAATAAAAGTGGCTTGGTTGAGGCAGATGGCTACCTTGTCCGTCAGCAATAGAAAAATGAAAACAGGAAGTGATGAAGTAGAAGAGTGGTCAACACACTAATTGAAATAGAAAAAAGATATACGTAAATAGGATCCTACGATCCCTGGGTGTGTCAAACATTCTTTCTGAGGCAAGAACACCTCGTCATGTAAAGAGTTAGGAGTGAGTGTCGGCATACTCTGCCAAGCGGTGGCAGGCAGAGTTTTTGCCAAACTCTACACTCCAAGCAGAGCGTTAAGTGCCAAAACTCTGCAAACTCTGCAGTGGAATGGAATTTACAGCCCACCCCTACTTTAATGTATTTTATTCAAGATGAACTAATGGCTATCTTGGTACATTTGAAAGAATGTATGTTAAACTATTCACCTCTTTAAGTAGTACCTCAGGTTTGGAGTAATGCATGTTTTAAATTTGAGTCGTTTTAATTAACTAGCAATAAATATTTCATTTTAATTACCACTGCAAAGGGGGCTTGCTATTGGGGACTTCACTCGTTATTAGTATTCTTATTTGGAAACATGAAGTTTCCGCACCCACGTATTGGGCCCTAGAGGAATTGACCTTTGACATGAGTGTTGAATTATTCAGAAGCTGCAAATCAACAATCTAACATAATAAACATATATTTCTTTCTTTATTGAAAATTATCATTTACTCAATACAAATATCAGTACAATACAGAACAAAGCATAAAGTGTGTTCCATAGAAGTCAATCACTATTTTCAGCTTAGGGGAGTGTGAGTGAATAATGAATTGGAACCCAAAAAGTGCTCTTAGTTCAGACTTGAAAGCATTTAGGGCCTGATATAGAACTTGGCAGAGAGGTCACTCCATCACAACGGTGACAGATATCCCATCTGCCGAAATCTAAATCCCATAATATGCTATAGGATTTAGATTTAGGCGGACGGGATATCTTTCACTGTTGTCACGGAGTAACCCTTTTAACCGAGTTCTAAATCAGGCCCTATGTCTTTTTGTAAATCATAAGCAGAATGTCCCATAATGAAAGGTTGAAGAACCTCAGTAGAGTTTCCGAGTAACATAGAATCAGGCAAGGAAAATAAGGAATCTCTCAGTGCAAAGCTGGGAAGTAAGCAAAGGTTCTGTAGAGAGTCTGGGAAGGGTTTAAGCAGGATCTCCCTCTCTACTCTAGGAACAGGCAGTTTTAATAACTTCTCTATCAAAAAATTTGACAAGTGTTGCAGCAGTTAATTGTCTTGTCCAATCAGACAGGAGTCTCATCATGAGAATGGGACAACTTCTGTTGATTAAGCAAACTAAACAAAGAGCATCTTAGACATAAGATACAAATGTACTACAAATCGTAACACGACAAAACAGGTCAGAGTGAGAGCACTATATTATTCAATGAAATCGTTGCTTTTTCCATGCGCTTCCATTAACAAATAATATTCAGAAACAAACGTTCTACGGAAATCATACTAAACATTTCAATACATGATTATATCCAATGAAAAATATGTGATTAAGAAAGATGTTGCATAGTATTTATTCTATCTTTTCTAATTGTCTCAACTTACATTTGTGTCAATTCAAGTTTATAACTTGAAATTCCTGACCTCGGTCAGGGTAAATGAGAAAAGAAAAAATGCACTAGAGAGCGATAATTGGAATACGTATGACTATGGAAACTTTCTGTAAAAATCTGTTTAAATCCTGCTTCTCTTGTTAGCTATTTCACGTTTATTCTGAGCATCACTTGTAATAATTGTATTTAAGTAAGTGCCTTCACACTACCCTTGGCCAGGGCAAGCATGTTACTAGGGTTACAATTAGCAAACTGCTGTCGATATCCACAGGTTGACAACAATTACCATTGTTAAGTGAGGGCCAACATTTTACCAAGTGTGAGCAATTGGAATCTTCCTGTGGATGGCTACAAGTTGCCAGGAATTGCAAGGAATTGCCAGCATCGTGCCAACATTTTCCCTAGTTGGGAATGGAAATTAACTCAAGGATGCCTGCAAGATTCCGAAAATTACAACTATAGCATCAGGTGCAGTGGACATACTCACACACAAACACACATAGACATAGAAGTGCTCAGAGAGAGACAAGAGGCACACACGCATGCACTCAGATGCACAAAGACATACACAGTCATACAGTGATACTGACACAACATGTTTTAAAAACAAAGGAACCTTTCATTCAGGTGCCATTCTGACTGCTGCTACTCAAGGATGCCTCCTTTCTTCTTTGTAATGGCTTGTTTCTGCACCAAACAGTGTTCTTCCATGAGAAAAGGGGGCAAATGGGAGCACTTCAAGACGTTATGCAGAGTCTTGAAATATGAATACATGTAGGGTTGCTCCAGGACGGTTTTACAATGGTAACCCTTGCAGTTTAACTTCTAAAGTTGGTGATAGTCTGGATAAAATTCTGACAATACGTGGGCCAGAATTTCTTTGTCCACAGTCTGATGTAACATAAAGCAGTGGACACTGCCCGCAGGCTGGCCATTAGAGTGAATGCTAGGCTTTACATCAGGATGTCATCATGTTGCCAGTCCTGGGGACCATTCACCCAAGTTATCCTGAACTTTGAACTTTTCATTTTTAAGAAATTCTATTTTTGTCAATGAATGAGCAGATGAGGTGCCAACTCAGCTGCCCTTTGGGATCACTAGGCCAGACACATTCATACATACATACTCTCTCTCTCTCTCTCTCTCTCCCCCCCCCCCTCCGCCCCCCGCCTGCGTTGACTTTCATACTTCATGTTCATTTCAACGATCTCTGCTCACCAATGCACTGTTACTAAACAATAAATATGTGCAGTTCTTCTCTCCTCTGTAATGCAGGAAGAGTAGCTTTTTGTATTTTGAAAGAAAGTAAGTAGATTTGTGCCTCTTAAAGGTATTGGTTGGAAATATCACTCAGCCTCTTCTTCCATCAGTACACACTAATGATGTAACGTCATCTCCAAGTCTTGCTGATTTAAATGGTGCCCATTAGCTTCTGGTATGATCAGTCAGGCTATACTTGGTCTACGTTTCCATTCAACCTAAACAAAATGACTGCATGTGTCAAGACTTTTGGCATATGTAGGAGAACCTGAGAGATCAGCAAATCTACCCAATTTAGAAACAAGTCTTCTGGCAGAGTTTGGTGCTCCATACCCTGCCAGCAAAAGCAAACATGACACAGTGTGGATCAAGCCACTTCCTTTCCTCTGTGTCGCGGCCTAGAAGTACCAGCTGTTGCATCAGAGCATTTTTCCATCTGTTTGAGTAAACATTGTTATCCGATACGCGCTACAAATTTCCCTCGATTTTTAAAAGCGTTTTTAACGTAAAATGTAGTTAATTGAAATGTACGTAATGCTTATCGGGCAGTTTAAAATGGCGTGAAATTATAATTGTCCATGCGGTTCATTTGGTTGTGTCTTCGTATTGAAAGCATGAGGGTTAAACAAACCAGTCCAGTTTCAGACACTGTCTGGACAGCTTTGAATGTTACACTTTCCTTTCCAAGAAGACACATTATCTCTTCACACATTGAACGTGCTGAAGTGGAGTTTGCTCATGCATCTACATATCCTCCGAGCATTTGTATTGCAACGGTCCATTAGTTCCGGTTAATGGAGTACGGTGTGAGCTATTCACAAACAAGTACATAATCGCAACAAGTGACAAAACATGCCACACAATGAAGCCATTAGATTGAATTTCGGGAGAGTAAAATTGCATTTCCAAATAACATGCCTGAGGATGGCATGGTCTCGCATGTTTGGTTGATGTAATTATTTTGAAAGAAAGTAGGCATCACACGTTTTAATGATACATTTTATTTTTTGCCACAGCTGAATGAGAAATTTCAAATCTTAATCTATATTATCCCTGATAATATTCCATATCACGTGTGTTTATTGAAAAGCCTTTAGTGATCATTCTCTACAGTATTAACTGAATGCAATGTATGCTTGAGTTGCTGTCTTGTGCATCCCATAAGTGTTCTGTGCCCTGCTTTGTTTTAATCGTCACCAATGTGTAGCTAGGAGATGAATTTTTTCTTTAGCCTCTAGGTAAGCAGTTTCATTCTAACTCCCCCGACAATTAACATTAAAGCAGACTTCCTGACTTGGGGTCATATTTATATAAAAAAATACATGCAGCACAACCCAGCAAGCATACTAGAAGGAATGCACCATATTTCTTATTATATGGTACATTTCAGTCCTCTACTAACACCAGCGCACTTTTGGCTGCTGAGCACCAATGCAGGCATTCTTGCATCAGGGGCAGCTCGTCCGTGAGAGCGTTGGGTCTCCGCCCCCTTTATTTTTTGCCACACAATTGTTTCTAATTTTCCAAATTATTTGTAAAAAGTCTTAATAATAAAAAGGGCTGCGCTTACAACACTCACTCTCAGTCACTTTCAGATGCTGCACCTGAGCAGCTATCAGCTGGTAGGTTCCAGCAATCACTGTTTGCTGGGCTGATGAGTTCACAGCCCTGGCGCCTGTGAGTTCATCAGCTCAGCAAAGGCATTGCCTTTGTGCTAAACTCCAACTCCCTGACGAGGTGGGAGGAAAGTTTGCTCTCGGGCGCCTCAGGCTGAAGCCCTGCAGCGCCAGTGCTTCATGTCAGAGACTGGAGTCACCTCACCACGCCCTTTCATAACACATCACAACGTGGGTTGGAGTCAGAAAGCTAATGCGACGCCTCTCCCTGTGAGGATTAGTGGAAGGGTGGGGTTAGAGGCTGCACGCAGAAAAAATAGCATTGAAGGCTGCGCAGTTTATTCATCCAAAATTTGGTTGAAACTGTGCGGGTTCCAGTGCACAGCTTCTCGTGCTATCTTTAGTGTGTGCCAGCTCGTTAGAGGAGACTGCACTGAGAAGCACTGTCCTTCCTACAGTGGGAGTCCAGTGGGAGTCCACCGAAAGCACGAGCCCAGAGCAGGGGAAATTTGAAGTTCAGTAGGTGTTGCGACTGCTGAAAAACTCAGAGCACTATACAGCGTGCACTTTCAAATCATCCCTTTCAACAAAGCCTGTTTTCAGTGCTGCATGAGCCTTTCCTGAGTATGTGGTGCAGTAGAGGATAGTGAGTAATAATAATGTCACCATGTCACCAGAAACAGAATGTCGTTTTGTACAGAAACACTACAGGTAAACATTCCTTACAGAGTGATGTGATGCAATCCATATCTGGACTTGTTGTACTGGCCATGTTACATCAACAAACTAACTTTTGAAAATAGATAAAAACCACAGATTTCTTGGAAGTAATTTTTCAGTTCTGCAATTTACGAAAATATATTTGTTTAATATAATATTGCACTATATTTGATTAAGTTGTGGCTGTCTAATCACTGTCCTTCTTTCTCTTCACATGGGACAGGGATCTATGTTTTCATTTCCGAGGGTTTCAAAATACCCATGTAACTGCAGATATTAAGACTGAATAAATAAGTAAATAAATAAATAATAAATAAGACTGAATAAATAGCTAAAAAGCAGCCTAATGTGTTACAGTTTGAGGTGGGTGTGTTTTTTTTAGGTAACATGTTAGGAATCTTGAGGCCTACACTTCAAATGGTGGTAGCCAAAATACCAGAATGCACCTTTCTGTTGATTTAAAAGCTACGCCTGTTTGAAGGTGTCATGCTGGAATTTGTTGTGTATACAGCTGTGCACACAACACCTTGTCTGATTATGAGTGGTCTGTTGTTGGAAATGACCATCTTTTATGTGGTGTATCTGTGTCTTTTTCCAGATGTAGAACTCTGTGCACTTTTCTCCTGCTAACCAGTGGTAAAGGGCCTCTGCTCCCCCTTTCAACATGATGGCATTGGCACACCCCATGAATGGCTTATGTAACTTACCTATAACTCTCAAGTGTATGTTAGAGTCCTGGCAACCAGTGCGTGTGTGTGTTCCTTTGTGTCATGTTTATTGAGTCCTTTGCTGCATCTCTCTGCAGAGGCAACAGGATAAAACATAGTACATAATGATGTTCCTTTTAGCATGAGTTTAAAATGGCTGCTTTACATAATACCATGTTTGTTATCCTACTCTTTTCCAAAGAGGGTTTTGGTGACAGACTCATAAACACATAAAAAGGGCATTTGACCCCCAGGCTTCTTTTCTTCTGTTTATTAAAACTAAAGATTTTAATCTGAGCCATTATTATCAGACTACACCTATCCACTCAAAATAGCATGTTTCTCTACGAGGCTTGGTCTTTCTGTTCACAAAGACTGCAGTCTGCACATACATTTTTTGCTTTTGCCCTCTCTGAAGAGCAGTGCATGCGGACTCATTAATGAAACACTGGTGGTTTTACTTCACACCCCAGCATTTTCAAACTTCATCAGCCGCCACTGTCTTGCATCATTTTGCAAGGGTGCCTGTGTTGAGGCTGGATTGGTTTTGTTTAGGAAGGGGCACATTCCTGCACAAAAACAACCCTCTGAGGCTTCACCTCTTTCTACATGTCCTGCATTGTGCAGGACACGTAGAAATAAAGATATTTCTCCTCAGTACGACTCCCCTAAGAAAGCGTAGCATTTTGACACATTCCCAGATCTACTACAAATGGAAAATCTACTCCAAGGGTGGATGTGTGGGAAAACCCACACTCCACCAATGAAATGCCTCCCTGCGGCAGAGTAACACAAGCCAGCAATTTGTGCTACCCTAGAAGTATCAATCATTGCAAGGCCATGCAAGGTGGCTTTGCATAGATTTTGAAATCTGATCTTAGTGTTGTGTTGCCCTTGCATTATCGTGTGTGATGCAAGGGCCACACAACACTATGATAAATCTGACACTTGGTGTCAAGCAGGAGCCCAGTGTCCTGTTGTGGAAACAAGTGTGGTTTCTGTAGTGCAGGCAACATCACTCCTTTTCTGGAATGAACCTTTAGGATGGAATCTTTTCTTCATGCACTGCAGAAACCAAGAAGCAGATTTTTTATTTTTTGACACAACACACCGCAGCAAGACATTTTGCTGCACTGTGAGAAATGGAGAGGGTAGGAATGTGTCATGACATAGTGAATTTCTGGCTTCTTTTCACTCAGTACAGCTTAGCACCATTGCAGGCACATATGCGTCGTGGTGCAAGGGTGCCTGCATTACAGGTAGAGTTGTTTATATGCAAGAAGGAAGACCATCTTGCACGGCAATAATCATTAGAGGCAATTTCCTCTTTCGAAGTAAGCTTCAAAATGCAGCACAGTGAGAAAGAGAAAAAAACGAGGAGAAATAAAGATGTTTTTCCTTGTTGCATCTCTGGTGGGAAGGCATACAATTCTGATGTATCCCTAGGTCTACCAGTGTTGGTAAATTTGAGAATGTATCAGAATGCATTGGAGGATGTGTGGAAACAACCATACTTCCCTCATGTAATGCCCCTGCCATGCCCAGTACCGCAAGGCAGCGACTTGCGCTGACTTGCGTTACACCAGATTTACCAAGCAATGCAGGGTCATGCAAGATGGCCTTGCATAACTTGGTAGGTCTGATTCTAGGTTTTGCAACGCCCTACGCAGCCTTAAGCGGTGCAAGAGTGACACAAAATAATGATTAAATGGGCCCCTAATTATATTAGACTGGTCCTAGTCAGGATCACAACAAATTAAATTCTGATGACAATGACTTATGTAATTGCCCTGAACTGGTATCTATCAGCCCATGTGTCACCTGTTTATCATCTGGGAAGATGCCATCTTTCCCACCACCATATTTTCTCACACATTTTATATTTGGTTCATTCTAGTTTCCCCCCTCCTCCACTTCGATCCTTTTTTATTTTCACCCTTGTCTTGGTTCATTTTTACAACTACACTGTTAACGTCTCCACTATGTAGTCAGTTTCTACCATTTTTGAATTTTTTCATTACTAGAGTGCACCAGGATCACTCCATGTAGTGATAGTAATAATGTCAGTTAATCTTTTAAGTGAAACTGCTTGCTCTACTTCAGTGCATATCATTTGCCTTACGTTTCTTAAAACTTTTCTCCAAAACTTTTGTGATGTCTGTTCTCTTTTAGTACATGGTTAAAAAATATATCATTATAACATATGGATTTATTTATAGGAACTTCGGGCCAGATGTACCAAAGGATTTTACCCTTTCTGTGTCTATGGGAAAAAGCTTTTGTACATATGGCCCTTCATCTCTTCTCTCGGAATAGCCCCATCAATTGGTCTCAGGTGTCTCTATTCTCTTGGCCTTAACCTTGCTTTAATAGCCTTTCACTCTCTCACATCATTTATATTTACACTGTTGGAGTCAGAGTTACAAAGGGCTTGCATTGCCCTTGCGTCACGCAAGGCAATTGACACAAGGTAACACAAGCCCATAAGTTGATACACGAAGTCAAACAAAGCTACCTTGCATGGGTCTGCGTGGTTTATTAAATCCAAGGTAATGTAAGTCAGTGCATGTCAGTGCCTTGATTTGCCTTGCAGCAGGGAGGCGTTCCCTGGGTGTGGATGTTCCCACGCATCCACCCATGAATCTTGGAGCATTCGCGATTTACAAAGAGTTGTAAGCCTGGTAATGCATCAAAATGGTGCTACTCCTAGATGCAGGCATAATGAGGAGAAATATGTTAAATCTGTCTTCATTGCTTCCTTTTTCTTTGTGTGATGCATTCTGTATTACACATACAAGACGAAAAATGCCTCAAAGATTGTTTTTGTGCGGGAAGGTGTCCTTTCTAGCAAAAAAACTATCCTGCTCGTAACACGGGCACACTTGCACTATGGTGGAGTTGTGCCTACACACAGTACAACAGGGCACAGAGACACCAGAAGTACACTATACCTTTGTAAATTTGGCACGTTTCAGGTGTCTCCCTTTCATGCAATGCAGCGCAGCAAGTTGTCTTGCTGCACTGTGTTCTGTGAAGTGTTAGTAAATCTGCCACTAAGTCTGTACCAACTTTTCTACTTCCTCTGCTCAAAAAGCAGTATTCCTCATTTTGCGTTTTCCACTGCCAATCGGATTTCATTTTCCTTTTTTCTCTAATTTAAAGATCTCTATTTTAGGTAGAACCACATTAGCTCTAATATTCTTCTTGCTTAATTTCTATGTAATTTTTGTTCTTGAAGATTTTGGGCCTCATTACGAGGCTGGCTTTCTTGAGACTTCCTGCTTCGCGGTGGCGGTCAGGACCGCTACTGCTGTGGCAGCCCTGCTGCCACATTAGGACCCTGCAGTCAGATCGCCAGGGTTCCGCAGTCTCTGCTGGGATCAATGATCCTGATGGGTTGACGATATATTCAGGTGGGAATCAACAAGGGCGGCGTTGCATGCAGCGCGACCCTGCGTATTACGGCCTGTTATTTTGCCAGCCTTTTCATGGCGGTATCACGCCATGAAAAGGCTGGTGGAGAACAGGTGAAGGGGGCTACGGGTGACCCCTGCACTGGCCATGCGCTCGGCATGGGCAGTGCAGTGGTCCCCCTGACCAGCACCCTCGCAATGTTCACTGTCTGCTATGCAGACAGTGAACATTGCGAGGGTGCTCATGCACCCTGCAGGTGACAGCATTTCCGCCGGCTCATTTACGAGCCGGAGGCAATGCTGCCGCCACTTTCCTGCTAGGCTGACAGGCAAAAATCCCACATTCTGCCTCTCAGCCTGGGTGGAAAGTCTTAATGGGTCTGGCGGGGAGGCAGCCAGTGGCAGCAGCCTCCCCATCGGAAGTTTGGCAGATGGGTCTTCCCATCCACCGAACTCCTAATGAGGCCCTATGTATTTAACTTTTGTTTGGATATTTATTTATTTATGGGCTTAATTTACTAACATTCGAGTGTGGTGGTCTCAAGACTGCCACACTTGTGATGGCGGTCGGACCGCCGCTAACAGGGCAATCTGACTGCCCCATTATAATCGTTGTGGAGCCACCACGGTAAAACCACCAAGACAGCCAGGCTGCAGCCAGCCTGCAATCTAGTGGTCCCGGTGGCCCCGACGGTTGCAAGCAGCACTGCCCTGGAAACTACGAGTCCCCACCTGCCAGCCTTTCCATGGCGGTAAACACCACCATGGAAAGGCTGTAGGAATAGGGGAATCGGGGGGCCCCTGGGGGACCCTCCACTGCCCATGCACTTGGCAGTGCAGGGGTCCCCATGCACAGCCCCATTGTGCATTTCACTGCCCAAATTACAGGCAGTGAAATGCGTGATGGGTGCTGTCAATTATGAGCTAGCGTAAATGTTATAGTGAGTGTTTCACTGAGCCAGCAGGCTAAAACAGCGGGCCCAGTGGAACACTCCTAACACTCCTAATATGGCGGGCAAAAGACCTCCAGGACTGGCGGTCTTTTGCTTGCAGCAGCTTCGTAATGAGGACCTTTATGATGGGTAGGGAGCACTTTAAAAAAACTTCTTTTCTGTATTGGAAGCCAATATAAATCAATGATTTCTTTTGGTATAGACTGGAGTAGCAGAATATGAAGTAATCTGGTCATAAGCACAAAGGTCAGTCCTTCCTACAGAGAGTTACAATAACCTAATCTCAACAGGATCACTACCTGAATCACTGCTTTACTGTGCTCTTTTGATAATAAAGTTAATATATTTCAAAATCTCTGCTTGTGAAGCAAGCTGTTAAAGCAGACTTTGTTAATCTTTTTTCACAGAGAGGGGTTATTGTCATGAGATACAGTTCCTTGCTCCCTTGCCTGGAATGGGGCGTTAACCCAGAACTCCTGGCCTTCAACATGAAGATCAAATAGATTGTGATCTAACCGGAATATCCATCTCCATTTTATCCCCATTCAATTTCATTCACAGTCTGGTTGGGTTGGTTGGAGGTCTTATGTCCTTCAGAGAACAAGAGGCCGGTCAGCTGGAGTCACTATGGGTGTTTAGTTCAAGCGAATATACCACAAAGTGCAATAAGCTTGACACATGTATACTTAACTCCCAAGAAATATGTATTGCCATATGTAGGAGTGTTTAAAAAGTGTGGTATCTTTTTGGAACAAATCATTTTTATCTGGAATTCTAAATTTGACAATGACTTCGCACTGTGTTCCCAAAATCTGGATCCTAGGTAACAGCTAGTTGTACGTCACTTCACAGCAGAATTGGCTTGTCATGGTATTAAGGCAAAGTGGTTTGCTGTGTGTGATATGAAGTAGAAAGCAATTGTTTCTACAATACATGACATGCCTAGTCAGCGCCATCCCAATGTCATTTTATGTGCAGGTGGAAATGATCTTAGACTTATCCCTGATTCTCATCTGAGAATTTTTAATGAAAGAACATCTTACCACCCTACAACCAATATAACCCAACAACCATTTGAGTTTTTTTAAACATAGCAAATTGACAAAACAGTTTTTTTTTCACAACTAACTATAATGGTAAAATAGTGTGTCCATTGCAATGTGAATCACGTTTATGCCACATTTTTTAGAATATCATTTTGGATGCATTTAGCATGGCAATATATTGTTTGAAAACCCATTTCTGTTTGATTGTGTACATCTTGCTGACCATGGTGGTGGTATATTGATAGATAATTAGCACAGTGTCATGCTAGAAGCCGTTTAGTCACATCCATTGTTTTTGACTCCAGAAACACTTATGAACCAAGCCAAATGATGTTTCTCACAACTACCTTGTATGTATTCATTGGGCCAGATTTAATAGAAAATGACGGTGCATGGCGCTGCACCAATTTTAGCAGCGTCACGCACTGTCATTTTCAAAATGCAGGGATGCGCCGTATTTATTAGAATATGGCGCACCCCTGTGTTTTCCCCTGCGCCAGTGCTAAATTTGCTGTCGTGCATCCATGCAATCACCCTTGCACCATAGTGCAAGGGTGGCTGCGTTGAAGGGGTGATTGTTTTGTGCAGGAAGGAACACCTTACTGCTCAAAAACAATCTTAAATGGCGATTTGCTCTTTCTTTGTGAGGTACAAAATGCAGAATATAGAAAGATAAAAAAACAAGGAGAAATGAAAGCATTTCTTCTCATTGTGACATGCTAATGCCACCCCTGGGGTGGCGTGGGATTTTGGCACTGCCTCAGATTTACAAAAATTAGAAAATCTGAGGCAGCATCAAAATGCAATGGGTGTTGATGTTGGTGTGACGCAAACGCAAACTTCTGCTTATGAAGGGGCCGTATTAACAAGGTGAAGCTAAGCCACAAAAAGTGGGCAACTTGTAAATACAGCGCAGGGCACAGAGCCAATGGAGCATCATGAAAAGTGACGCTCTGGTGACACTAGGGTCTCTTAAATATGCCCCAATGTGTTTAACAGTGTTGAATCATTTTTTCAGAAGTTTGCAAACAGATAATTGTACTTTTTCAACTTCGCAATATTTGATTTAAATGACAATAGAAGTACAGATTTTTATATATTGTAAAGTCTGAAGAGAAAACAGAGATAAATAGAATGACAATACTGTTTAATGCAGTCAGCATGTTCTTCTAGGATGATTCACCATTCGTCACTGCTTTGTCTACCCCACTAGATTTCTGCACCACATTTGTCACAACAAAGAGTACGAGAGGGCTATAACTCATATTTATATTTTGGGCTAGGCTCCAGAGGGACCTGGTTCAGAGTCTTGCAATATTAATACTGTGGCTACCCCATAGTCAATGGGTTCAGTATTCGAGTTGCCATCTAACACATAGAATTCCAATTCTCCTCCTGTGAGCTGCAGAGCATTTCAAAATAAGAGTTATCTCAAACGTTACATCATTGTTGTACAGCGGCGGTTTCTTATTGAGGGCGTCAAGGCTCTCACCACAGGGCATGTAACAAATGAAAGTAATTGTGAGGGTAAAAACTGATTCAAAAACACATTTACACACTTTATTTTTCTTGCTGGGGGCCGAGGCTGCAGCTTGCTCCATAGTGCCATTCACTGTGCTTTTTTTTGCAGTGACGCTGGCATTCACTAAAACTGCAGCCCCAAAAGCTAGAATAGTTGCCGGGTTGACATCTTCACAGCCCTGAGGTCTGTGAGGTCATAGGCTCGGCAAAGACATAGCTTTCAGTGCCAGTCTCCACCCCCTAACAACATGGATTTACAATTAGTCCCGAGCGTATTAGTCTGAAGCCCTGTAGCGCCGGGGCTTCATGTCAATCAGTAATTGAAGAGCATGCTCACCCCACCCTTTCTCAACTCTTCACAAGGTCCCACCCTGTGACGAGTTGGGAAGGGATGGGGTCGAGGCTTCAGGCAGGACGATATGCTGCGCAGACTTTAGGTGTATACTTCCCACGCTACAGTAAATATGGGACGCCATTAAGCTCCAATGATTAATTACCAGCCAGCACACTCATGTCATACAGAGAAGGTGGTACACACGCCTGGTTAAAAAACATTTACGTTGAAGTCCAGATGGTGCCCCACAATCCAAACCATGTGAGGTAAGTAAAAAACTCAGCAGCTGCACTGGGCCTGATCTTAGTAAGAAGCAGGTCTAGCCTAACCATTTCATTTGTGCTTAATACCAAAAAAGAATTAATTGTGTAATGTAACTGGTATTCATGTAAAGCGCTGAAATACCTTGCGCTATATAAAACTGCAAAAAAATAAAACCAAAAGGTAATCTTTTGAAACAAATGTCTTTTGGCAAGGTATGTGTGGTTATCAGTGATAAGGTCCTGGCACATAATTACCACCTTTGTTTTGTGGAAGGGAACTCATCGGCAATGTTTTCCAGTGGACTGCTATTTAAAAAACACTGAGTTTCTTTAAAAAAAATGGTCTGTGGAGCCTACATCACTACTGCAGCCAAAAGAGATCACATGCTCCAGTGTTTTAGGGGACACTGCCTTAAATAATCTCCAATGCTTCAATCCCACAAAAAAGGTGTAGCCGAGCAGAGTTCGAACCTGACAACTAGGTGCTATGACAAAGGGCATGGTCTTGTTAACACCCTCAGCTATCTATAGTTAAGCCAGTAGCATTGAGACAAACCTGCTTAGTCTGGCAGGCACGGTATTCTGTATTTTCCTGCAGTTTTGATGTAGCACGAAGTGCATGTGAATCAGAGAGAAGGGGCCAAAACGTATCTCAAATTGATAGCACCCAGAGACTATCAGGGCCCATTGCAAACCTTCTGTGACAAGTTTGCACTGAAAGTCTGCGATGGGCCGTGAGCTTTGTATGTGCATGCAGGCGAGGGATATTGCAAGGGGCCGAGGGGCAGAATGGTGCTTAGTCAAAACAGGTGAGAATGGTGTGTTACCCCAAGGATATGGCAGCCTCGTGCAGCTTTTGGGAAGTATTTGGTTAAGTGCTGCGGGAACAAACTAATGAGGACATTGGTGAAGCACATGTGCAGCATGCACGACCATGGTTTAAATGACAAGAGAGCTGAATCAGTCAACATTTCATGTTTAATAACCATGTGCCATCAACTACAGAGACAGCTCCCAAAATATGTTGTGCCTCCTAATTGAACCCTCAATGGCTTGCCTCGACTTTACCCCCAGTGCAACCCCACCACTCATAAACTTCACTAGCCACCACTGTTGTCGTAGTAGCCAAATTGTACCTAAGATTAGGAAAGATTAAACTTTTCAGCAAATCACCACACTCACAACATATAACTCTTTCTGTATATCTCTGTTATTTACCATTTAAGGTGATAAAAAATCCCAGGCTCAACTCAGAGGTAGTTCTAAGTGAGATTGAACCAATACTTATTCTTCAAGGTTACCCAGTTCTGCTGATCTTAACTGTGCACTTGCAGCAGATTTAGCCGTAGCCTACTTACACATCAAAAGCAAATGAGCTGCAGTCAGCTCCACAAATTTCATAATGTGTTTTCCATTTTAGTTAAAAACTATAACTCTTAAATGCTTTCTGTTGGAAAATGGGTTATGGTAAGGGTAGGTAAGTACCTACACTTAGAAATAGGCCACTAACCTCCACTTAGGTCCAGCTAGGTCTCAGTAATTAAACCCAGCTCAACATTTGATAGCTAGGATAAGGGAAACCGGAGATATGAATTTTCAAAAAATTATTGTTTTCTAGCGCCTAGAAACAAAAAGCACCAATCTGGTGATCTGGTCGCACCTCGACCGGGGCAAAGTCAAAGTTTAAGGCTGACCGCGATGGAGCCCGGCTCGGCTACAGCCTGCGGGAGGCCTCGTTCAAAAGTTTACCTTCGCACTTAGTTGTTTTTCTGAAGATTTTCTTCAGTGGGACGAACCTGCCAGTCCAATCCGAACTCCTGGAACTCTTCTCCGGATATGCGTCACGGGAGCCCTTTGTGGAGATTTTTACATTTGAACTTAGTCGTTTTTTCGAGGTGAAAATCCTTCAACCGAGGTAAACCTGGATCTTGATCTGACATCCTTGGAGCCCTCCTCGGATACGCTGGCTGGGGGGTCCGTTCATCTTTCTACGTTTGGACTTAGTCTCTTTTTTGGAGATTTTCTTCACCGGGACGAACCTGCAAATCAGGCCGGGTCGCTGTTGAGGCAAGCCGGCTAGAGTTGCGGCGGCGGGTTGGTGCCTCTATGGAGCTTTTTTTCAAAAGTTCTCCAAACTCCTCCAAACTTCTGGATCTTCTCCTAGATGTTCCTTTAAGGTTCTTTTGGGGTCCACGGCTCACCCGAAGGTTCCAGAAGCTCTGAGATGACCCTTGGGGGTGTGGACTACAACTCCCAGAATGCACCTGGTGCAATCTCCTTTTTGGCCACTGGCCAGTGATCAGCTTGTTGATTTCTTCAGGAGTTGGTGCAGGGGACTCTGGTTAGCAATTTTTCACCCGTAGAAAACAGGGAGTCCCTCCTTGAACCAGTTGAAGCCAGGCAAAGTCCTTCTTGTGGTGAAGCCCAAGTGTGCAGCTGGTGCAGTCCTTCAGAGTGCAGGGTCCAGGTGCAGGGCAGGGGTCCAGCAGGGCAGTCCTTCTTCTTCTGTGGTTCTTCCTTGTTGGAATCTGATGGGGATCTGAGGTGTTGGTGTAGGTCTGCCAGTTTTATCCTTGCTCCTGGGTGAAAAATAGAGGGGTCCTGGTTCTCCAGTCAGGTGCAGGGTCCTCCCCCCTGTGATGACCACTTCCTGGGAAGTGTGGCAAAAATCAATCCCAGGAGGCAACCTTCCTCAAAAATCCATCATGGCTGAAAGTGATTTGTGTCTAAAAATCCTAAACACCCCTCTCCTGCCCTCTCCTAATCTAATCAAGGGGGCACCTAGTTGTCTGGGTTTGCAGGATGTGGGGGCGTTGCTGGGTTGCTCCAAATGTCCTTCTCTGCCTTTGAAGAACAGTTTAGCAGCCCTCCCCCTTCCTGCTTCACCATCTGCTGAGGGGAGATATCATCCCACAGGCACATATCTTTGTGTGAAGCCAGGCCACTACACACCTCATCAAGGCAGCCTGGCCAGGTTGCCAGAGGCTGGCCAATCAGAGCACAGCAGCAAAAACAATGCAGGGCTGAAGTTGGCAACTTTTCAGGTAAAGTTTAAAACTCTTTACCTGAACAAGTTATATTAAATCCAACAACTGGACGTTGTGGGATTTATTATAACAATTAATTTGATACCAAACTCTTGGTATCTGTCACTTAAGGGGACTTTTAAAATTAAAATAAATTCTCCCCACTCTAGCCTATGAAGGCCATTCACTACAATGAGGGAAAAACAAATTTGGCTGTTTTTACCTCACCAGGGCTTATAAAACTATTTTTTAAAGGTCCCTGCTTATAGTTACATGGCACCCAGCCCTAGGGCCACATAAGGCACACCTTAGGGGTGACTTCTATGTAAAAATAAGGTAGTTTAAGACTTTGGAACTACTTTTAATTCCAAAGTCGAATTTGCATATAACTTTAATTTAAAAGCAGCCAGCAAGGCAGGCCTGCCTTTAAAATGACACTGGGCACCTCAGCAGTGCACCTATGGGTGCACTACCTCTACTGAGGTCCCTAAACCTACATGCCCTACCATATACTAGGGACTTAGAGGTAGGTTGACTTAGCCAATTATAATTAGCCTAATTTGCATATCCACTTTACACAGAGCACTGGCCCTGGGCACAGCCAAGAGTCAGTAACCACCAGTACCTGTCCAAAAAGTGTGGGGGTGACCAGGGCCAAAAGGAGGACTTTCCTATACTTTCCTACCAAAAACTGACTTTCAATCGCATGTAACATTCCGTGGTTTGTTGAAGGCAGTAAAGGGGAGAAAGGCAAGCATTTGGTATTTTCCATGATTTGTTAATATGACAATAAAGGGGAAATGTACTCCAAAATTAACCCTTAAAAGTTATTACTAATGTATTTTTATGAACTACTACATCAAAAATACACTTTAGTCGCTTTTACAGTAACTCGTCTATTAAGCATTTCCTAAATAGAAAATATTATATTTTTCTCTGTTAATTATAACTTTTTCAAAGTAGATATTTTTTTCATAGTTCACTGAATTGCAAGCCTTAACTTCTAAATACCACATGCTTTGGTTAGTCTGCAATTTGACTGCAAAAGTTACATTGTATGGCACATCTCAGAACATGTTCTTTACCCGTGTTTTCTGTGTTTTTACCAACTGCTCACATATTTAGATTTTGCCATGTCTTATGTGCTCTATCATTTTTATTTGGTTGTTTTCTCATAAAATAGCTAACTGTTAGAAATGGGGTCTTTGGTTGACAGTCAGGTTACCCCCTGTATAAGCAAGGACCCTCACTCTAGTCAGGGTAAAGGAGAATCACCTTCAGTGAACCCCCGCTCAACCCCTTGGTAGCTTGGAACAAGCAGGCAGGCTTAATTCAGAGTATAGATGGAAAGTATTTGTATCAACACACACAGTAACTCTGTGAAAACACTACAAAATCACATGACACAGGTTTAGAAAAATAGGCAATACTTATCTAAGCAAAACAAGACCAAAACGACAAAAATCCACCATACACAAGTCAAGTTATGAATTAAAAAGCAAAAAGAGTCTTAAATCCTTAGAAAACAAGGCTAACGCTGTTAGCGTTAAAAAGTACCTGGGTTGCATCAAAATAACACCGCACGGGCGAGAGTGCATCGGAAAAGGCCAGTGATGCGGCCATTTCTCACTTGCAAGCAAGACCGTGCGTCATTCCTCCTCCGGTCGGGTCAGCGTGTGTGTTGTTTTTCCTCTCTGCAGGAGAGCAATGTGTCGATCCGGACATGCATCTCAGGACCAGGCAGACTTTGTGTTGTTTTTCCGCACCAACCGAGGTTTGCATCGGATCAGGAAAACCGCGCTGTGTGGGTTGCAACGTTATCAGCCTCCGTCAGCAGGTGTTGTGGGTCGTGTCTCCAGCCGCGTGCGTTGATCTTCCAGCCGAGATGCAGATGGAGCATTTATTTCAGCCACGAGGCCGTCGGCGCGTCGTTTCTCAACCACGTCTCGGAAGGTGCATCAAAAATTTCCCCGCAAGACTATCTGTGTGTGGATTTTCAGTCTTGGTCTGCCAGCTTCACCTTTCAAGGCCCCAGGAACTGGATAGGGCACCACTTGGCAGGGCAGGAGTCTCAGCAGAGAGTCCATGTGCTGGCAGGGGCAGTCTTTGATGGCCCTGAGACTTCAACAACAGGAGGCAAGCTCAGGACAAGCCCTTGGAGATTTCTTCACAAGCAGGAATGCACAACAAAGTCCAGTCTTTGTCCCCTTGCACAGGCAGAAGCAGCAACTGCAGGATAGCTCCACAAAGCACAGTCACAGACAGGGCAGCTCTTCTCCCTCAGCTCTTTAGCTCTTTTCCAGGCAGAGGTTCCTCTTGGTTTCCAGAAGTGTTCTAAAGTCTGTAGTGTTCGTGCCTTTCTTATACCCAATTTCTTCTTTGAAGTAGGATTATTCAATGCAAAGTCTCTCTTGAATGTGAAATCCTGCCTTGCCCAGACCAGGCCTTAGACACTCAACAGGGGGTATGAGACTGCTTTGTGTGAGGGCAGGCACAGCCCTTTTAGGTGTGAGTGACCAGTCCTCCCCTCCCTCCTAGCACAGATGGCTCATCAGGAAATGCAGACTACACCCCAGCTCCCTTTGTGTCACTATCTAGTTTGAGGTGCAACCAGCCCAAATGTCAAACTGACCTAGACAGGGAACCCACAAACAGGCATAGTCACAGAAATGGAATAAGCAAGAAAATGCTCACTTTCTAAAAGTGGCATTTTCAAACACACAATCTTAAAATCAACTTTACTAAAAGATGTATTTTTAAATTGTGAGCTCAAAGACCCCAAACTCCACATGTCCATCCGCTCCCAAAAGGAATCTATACTTTAATCAGATTTAAAAGTAGCCCCCATGTTAACCTATGAGAGGGACAGGCCTCACAACAGTGAAAAACGAATTTAGCAGTATTTCACTGTCAGAAAATATAAAACACATTACTATGGCCCTCATTCTGACCTTGGCGGGCGGCGGAGGCCGCCCGCCAAAGTCCCGCCGTCAGGTTACCGTTCCGCGGTCGAAAGACCGCGGCGGTAATTCTGACTTTCCCGCTGGGCTGGCGGGCGGTCTCCTTCAGACCGCCAGCCAGCCCAGCGGGAAAGAGGCTTCCACGATGAAGCCGGCTCGGAATCGAGCCGGCGGAGTGGAAGCTGTGCGACGGGTGCAGTTGCACCCGTCGCGTATTTCACTGTCTGCGCAGCAGACAGTGAAATACATTTAGGGGCCCTCTTACGGGGGCCCCTGCAATGCCCATGCCAGTGGCATGGGCACTGCAGGGGCCCCCAGGGGCCCCGCGACCCCCCCTACCGCCATCCGGATCTCGGCGGTCCGACCGCCGGGATCTGGATGGCGGTAGGGGGGGTCAGAATCCCCGCGGCGGTGCAGCCAGCTGCGCCGCCGCGGAGGATTCAATGGGGCCGCGGTACACTGGCGGGACCCCGCCAGTGGTGCCGGTCCGACCGCGGCTTTACCGCCGCGGTCGGAATCCCCATTGAAGCACCGCCGGCTTGTCGGCGGTGCTCCCGCGGTCCTCCGCCCTGGCGGTCAAAGACCGCCAGGGTCAGAATGAGGGCCTATATGTCTTACCTTGACCATACACTGCACCCTGCCCTTGGGGCTACCTAGGGCCTACCTTAGGGGTGCCTTACATGTACGAAAAGGGCCTGGCAAGTGGGTACACTTGCCAAGTCAAATTTACAGTTAAAACTGCACACCCAGACACTGCAGTGGCAGGTCCGAGACATGATTACAGAGCTACTTATGTGGGTGGCACAACCAGTGCTGCAGGCCCACTAGCAGCATTAGATTTACAGGCCCTGGGCACCTCTAGTGCACTGTACTAGGGACTTACTAATAATTCAAATATGCCAGTCATGGATAAACCAATTACATACACATTTTGTAAAGGAGCACTTGCACTTTAGCACTGGTTAGCAGTGGTAAAGTGCCCAGAGTAACAAAAACAGCAAAATCAGAGTCCAGCATACATCAACAACCTGGGAAACAGATGCAAAAAGTTAGGGGAAACCATGTCGAGTGTGAAAAGTCGAACACTGGCGGAATGCTGACTTACAATCCTCAGGGCAGCGCTGCAAGCAGTGCTCCCCCGGAGGATCTCAATCGCTGAGAAAGCCTGGCGGTAGCCTGGCAATCTCAGCAGTACGGCCGTGGCTCTTTCGCCACGGTCGTAATGTCGCTGCCGGACCGCCGCGACGGTCATAATGGGGCCAAAGCTTTGAAATAAGCACAGTTTACTCAGGCTTAAATTGAAATATGAGCATCAAAATTTGTACGTCACTAATACTTAATATTGCTGCAGGTAGTAGTCCCTCTAAAATGTTGAACAATAAGGGAAGAGGGGGCAGTCAGAGATTACAGCATTGAGTAAACACAGGCTTCTAGTTGTTTGTGTAAAATCTGAATATTTTCTATATTGTTTTCAAAGTAACATCTCTTCACCACTTTTTACAGAAAATTCCAAACAATGCTATAAATGCTTTCTCTGCGATTTAAGTATGCAGTAGCCAATGTGTTAACATTAATACCTACTTGTATGAATCTGTTGTTGTTTATGCTCTCTTATTTCCTGATCGAACTTGATTTACATTGATGTGATATATGATACAATCCACGTTGATAGGCAAAATAGACCTACAGCAGCCACATTCTTTAGCTGAATTGCATTTTTCGGTTATTAATAAAATTATTGCATGAGTAAAAAATTTAAAATTATACCTTTAATTTTAAATACTTTCTAAATGTGTTCCAAAATTCCTAAAATGAATGAGTGAATCTGATAGATTATTTTTCTGAGAAAGTACTTCTCTCGCACAGGGGTGTATTCATAGCTGGGTTTCTGCATAGGAAATACCCCCTCTGAAGCTGTAGCAGTTTCATTGTCTGTAACGGTGCAAGTTGTTATTGATTTGCTACGTCTGTGCGTACTTCGTTATTGATGTTGTGAAGCAGAACACCTGCTGTCAATGTGTTTTCATTCTTTGAATATGTTGGAACATGAGTGAACCTGCACTCTTCAAAACCAATGTACGCAATGGCGTATTTCTGTTATTGTAGATTGACGTATGTAGATATTTCAAGTGTGCTCAGCTACTAGAACTACAGAGCAATCACTAAATGTGGTTTAAGGTGATGCACTTAAACACTGCAAGACCTGCAGCACTATAAAGCCACAGTAAACTGATAATATGATAAAGACAGTATTTAAACAATCTTTGATTCATAATAGCAAAGTGGTGTGCAGACCAGTGCCTTATTAATCAAAGTGAGGATCCAGGCCCCATGCCCTGATGTGAAGTGGTGCAGCCTGAAAATTAAAACATATTAAAATCTATATATTTCCCATGGAGAGAATTCCTGATTGTCAACTTTCATTAGCTTCACAAACATATATTACAAAAGCCATAAAGTTCAGTTTAGCAATGAATAGACATGAATGATTTTGTCAGAACAGAATGATCAGTTTTAAAGTCAATTATTTTGTTATTTTTATCAGTTGAAACTGGGTCTTAAGTGGAACACAAATTGATGACCTCCAAATCAAAGTGATGGAATCACAATATTCAATTTTTGTTGGCTGTGTCACAGGTGTGCTAAGATTTTAGTTTGACTGTAAGTGCCCCTACAGTTGGCATATTCCAAGCTGCCGGCTCCTACGTTTTGCCTGTTGAGTGGGTGGTTCCATTTAGTGGGAGTCCGGAGGGGGGACCTTTCTTGCATTGTGCAGTGTGGGGGGCTCAAGTTTTGTTACAGGAATGGTTCCATCCAATGCAAGCATCTTTTTACTGTACCATTCTAGAGTGAGTAGCCATTAGTAATGCCAATAGATTTGCATTTTCACTAATTATGTGATGTTTACACTCTGGTGTAATACACACAAGGGTTATATAGGGTTATATATATATATATATATATATATATATATATATATATATATATATATATATAGTACTATTGCTGCCTCCTCAGTACTCGTTTTGGAAATTACTGAAGTATGGTGAAAACCTTTCGCTAGGTGAAAGGTAAGATAATTCCACTATTGGGAATGGAATTTATTGCAATTGTTGAAAAAATACTGGGGAAGCAACATAATCAACTTGAGAAACTGCAGTTTCTGGGGCGCCAAGTGGTGATGTTTGGACTGCTTTTTCAGCATGGAATTAGCTCCTGGTGCTGAATCACAGCTCAAGCAGCCTGACATGCCTATTTTCACCTGTTCATGGAATTTAATAGAATCTCACAGACTTTTTTTTTGTCACTCCATGAAATTCCATGAAGTTCCCTAAGTATGGTCACGGCATGTAGTCATGCCGGTTTGCAGATAGATGCCTCTGATACAGAAGTTGGAGCTCTGTGGCCCCCAACTCAAGGACAAAAAAAGAGAGCATTCCATGGGCTTCTCCATTCAAGGAGAACTCTGAAAAAACACCCAGGCTCTACTTGTTTTGGAGCCACATTTCCTCTAGATACCCCTCATCTATCTTGAAAGATGTAAAACTATAGCTTAGCACTTCACATAATAAAACTGCCAGATTTCAAACATGTTTTCGCAATCAGATTAAAAAGATTCCCCACCAATGTAGTAGGTCAAGCCAAATAAAAAGGTGCTGGAGTGAATGCTTGAAGAAAGCTAATCCATTGCTAATTTTTCTATGCACCATTTCAGTTCACCAGGTTTTGCGTTCTGTAGTAGCTCTGCCACGTGTGATCTGGGAGAGATGGTCCTCAGATGGTACTGACACATGTGCCATCCTGCACTTTTGATCTTGACTGACAGACCATATGCAAAATATAGTTAAAATTGAACGCTGACCATACATAGGGGGTCATTCTGACCCCGGCGGTCTGAGACCGCCGGGGGCAGGGTCGGTGGGAGCACGACCGGCGGTGCCCCGCAGGGCATTCTGACCGCGGCGGTTCGGCCGCGGTCAGATGCGGGAAACCGGCGGTCTCCCGCCGGTTTCCCGCTGCCCTGCAGAATCCTCCATGGGGATTCTGACACCCCCTACCGCCATCCTGTTCCTGGCCTGGCATGGGCACTGCAGGGGCCCCCGTAAGAGGGCCCCACAAAGTATTTCAGTGTCTGCTATGCAGACACTGAAATACGCGACGGGTGCCACTGCACCCGTCGCACCTTCCCACTACGCCGGCTCAATTCTGAGCCGGCGTCCTTGTGGGAAGGTAGATTTGCCTTGGGCTGGCGGGTGGCCTTTTGGCGGCCGCCCGCCAGCCCAGGGCAAATCCCAAAATACCCTCAGCGGTCTTTCGACCGCGGAGCGGTATTTTGGTGGGGGAACTTTGGCGGGCGGCCTCCGCCGCCCGCCGAAGTTAGAATCACCCCCATAATCTCTATGAAAAAGCCATTAAAGCCACCTATTTCAAAATGTAAGCACTAGCTTCCACTACCAACAACATGCTATTATGACATAATTATTTCAAAGTGGGAATTGAAGGCATGTTGTGGGGTACATGGCAGACAGCTGGGAGTAGCTGGTTAGGATCCTGCAGTGAGACTGTAAACTAAAAGCAGGCCTCTCTCGAATAGGGAGGTGAATGGAACTGTAATTTAGGAAAGAAGAGGAGATGAATTAATGACATGCAATCTATTCCTTTCTAATGCAAGAACTCAGTCAGATGCATAGCTATTTCCTTGCTGCTGAGCAGAGCTGTGAACTGGTCAGGCAGTGTTACAATGTGGTGTGCCCTGGGGTAGAGTAGGCAGAGTCAGCACAGTTACTGAAACATGAGCAGGGACTGTGCTAGTGTCTGACTGTGTCAACTGCGCTGAAGGAAACCAGAGCTGTATGTCAGTTCCAGGGCATATGCCAGAGCTTGTATCTCCTCCTTCCTTAGGAGTAGAGTTGGATGTTCAGGAAAGAGAGCAAAAAGAAACTATTTGGGGGGAGCTTCTTCCAACAGGAGTGGCAGTAAGTTTGAATATCATGAAAGGGTAGTCTACAGAAGACCTGAAAAAGGAGACTCTGGCTGAAGTAGGGAAAGAAGGGAGAGATTGAGATTACACACGTATGTTGAAACTCTGCAAGAATTTAAAAGTGTGCAAGAGCTTCTACGACTATAAGCAAAAGAAGATATGCAGGGGCGTGGACGGAGGTCACGCAAGATGGCCGCTGCTCTTTAGAGCTCCGTGAGGCTTCAGCACTTCCTGGAAAGAAAGAGATGTTTTCACATCAAAATGATTAATTTCTTCAGCATTTTTGAGCACCGGAGCTCTTCCACTGCATAAATATGCCTTTATCTCACAGAGACATTGAGTTTTGAAGTCATTTCAGAGACTTCATGTGAGGGCCTGATGTAATTATTTATCTGCGTCATTTGCGTTTCACTCCATAAGCCTCTGCACAAACCTAAATTTTCACAGAGATGTTTCTATTTGACTTTTAACTGCTTTCCTGGATGTGATTCTACAAATCTAGTTTCCTCTGCAATGGAATGTTTATTACCTTCTGACAGCCAGATGAACTTTTGACCTCTCTCTTCAAACACATTTAGCTGAGGTTTTCAACTTTCTGTATTCACTGGCAGCTCTTGTCAAGGAGCTCTTTCAAATTGCTCTTCATAACATGGTAAATGCTTTCATTTGACGGAGGGGATGCTTTCCTTTTCAGAAGGTTCCCTTAAAACTAGTCACCAATTGTTTGACTATGTGCAGTAAAGTGCTTTGCTCTTGTGGTATTCCGTCATGCCTGTTATGAGAGAATAATTTAGGATTTTCTATTTATATATTTGTTTATTATATTTTGCTCTGTTGTTGGAAACTTCTGGCAGCAGCTTCTCATTATAATATAATTTCATCAACACCTCACATTGCTGGCTTCCTATTACCAAATTGCTGCTGGCTTTTATGGGGAGGCCACATAATTCTCAGAGTTGCCAGTCATCATCTTTCTCCAAGTCTAATATTCCTCTTCAAGTGGTGCGCACACATATAACTAAATCCTCTCTACCATCAGCTTTAACAATGGATAGTGCTGCAGTCTTTTTAAAGGATAGCACCTCTTTATCTCATGCTGCTTGCGCAATTGCTAAAAACAATCTAACACCTCCTCCGTCAAGCGCCCAAAAAAAGACCTTGATTCTCACTCAAAATCACCTACACATCTTACTCTAGATGATGTCAGCGAGGAATTGCGTGCACTAAAGCCCTTTATGATGGACACTAATGCCTCTTTGCAACGTATTGAGGAGCAATGGTCCCAACACGAACAAAAAATGTGTACTCTGGAACAGAGAGTCAGTAACCTTGAAGATTGTAACACTGTCAATCCTCAGATCTCTAAGGACATAGCTCAACTTAAAAGGCTTACCGAAAACTTAGAAAACAGAAATAGGAGAAATAATCTTCGCCTTATTGGGATTCCAGAAGGTTCGGAAGGCTCTAACATGATTGCATTCCTTCAAACAGCAATACCTTCAATTCTTCGCTTGCCTCCTACCTCTCCCCTCTCTATCCAACGGGCACATCGTTTAGGTCCACAGACTTCAACTGGCCCTCATGCCCATCCTAGAGGAATTATTATTCTCTTTCTCCAATTTACTGACTTGATGCAAATACTCTTGGAAGCCCAAAACATGGGCTCTTTGCTATGGTCAGGTCATGAAGTGTTTTTCACACAAGACTTCTCTCCTGCTACAGCAGCACGTCGCAAACAGTTTTTGGACTTTCGTCCACACCTCAAATCCTTGAATATTCGATATGGTCTTCTTCACCCATGCCTTTTCAAAATTACATTCAAGGACAAATCTTACTCGTTCGAGGAACCTTCAGCACTACAAACATTTATTAACCAACACAAAACAGAAGCAATGGAACTAGAAGCATCTGCAATTACTTGAAGATAAAATTTAATTTGTCTTTAATGTCCTTTCTTTTTTTTTTTTCTGGACAGTTTAATAGTAATGGTTATGTTTAATAATTATATCCATGGATTTCCTTCTCTGCATCTTCTTATTTTCTTATATATATATAAATATATATTTTCGTATCCCTTTCTCACAATCCAAACTGTTCTCCTACACGTTCCACTGGTAAGCTTTGATTTTTATTGTTTTTCATGTCACAGTCATTCCGTTTGTATGTTTTTTTTTTCTTCCATGAAACTCGCCTTCATATGTTTTAATATCTAATATCACTTTTCTTGTGCTGAAGCCACTCTTGCCTGTCTTTTCAGCTTCTCCACTGTCCCTCTACCTTTCGGGGTATTCACTTTCTATCTTGTTTTCTTTAGCTTTCGTGGACTTTAGTCCCTGTATTGCCACATCCATGTATATACGACTTCTGGAGGTCATCTTCCTCCTTGTCTTTTTCTTTACTATATTGTTTCTTTCCCATCTCCTTGCTTTTGCAAAATTGATATGCCTAGTTTTTTTCCTTTTTACAGCAGTTGTTTATTAATACTTCTTGTTATGCAACTTAGAACTGTTACTTGGAATGTTAAGGGGCTTAAATACCCCACTAAACGTCAGTGTGTCTTATCTCACCTAGCTCATTTGAAATGCCACATTGCTTTGTTGCAAGAGACTCACCTCAACGACTCTGAGGCAATTAATCTTAAAAAACAATGGTTGGGGGACATTTTCTACTCCCCTTCCATCACAAACAAAAATGGGGTAATTATACTCTGTCATAAATCTCTCTTTTTGGAAGAATCTTTCACAGATTGTCTCTGAACATTCCTCAAACAATTTACTAATAGGTGGTGATTGCAACCAAATTCTCGATCCATTTTTGGACAGACGTTCCACGTCACGTTTCATTCCACATACCTCCCACAAAGCTTTTAAAAACTTTGTTTTACAGCATTCTCTCTGATTCCTGGAGAGTATGCAATCCCGACCTCTTGGAATACTCTTTTTATTCTCCTACTCACCATTCCCATTCTAGGCTTGATTATATCTTTCTGAGTAAAGGTTTATTGCAACATATGGTCAACTCTGAAATCAGTGCTATTTTGATCTCAGATCACGCACCTGTGATTACTGACCTTGATCTTTTTCTTAATGGTTCTAAAACATCTTCATGGAGATTAAATAACTCTCTACTTTCAGATGCTACTTTTATCGCTTCCTACAGTAAGTTTATAGAAGAATACTTTCACATCAACAATAGCGATCAACTATCATTTCATTTTGTGTGGGATGCATTCAAAGCAGTCTCTAGGGGTTTCTTCATAAGTTACGCTCACTCAAAAAAAAATCTTATATTCGCTGTATGTAATGTCTATTATCTCTTTCTCCACATGGCTATCACTTGATTCCCTTTTCTATCCCTATAGCTCTTCTCCCTCTCCCTTTCTTCTTTCTTTATTCAAACTTGGAGTCTTTGATACTATATTGCTGTATATGCCTAATTCATGTACATGTTTAATATGCATTTATAAGTACAACATTCATTATGCATATATATTCACAACTGCATATCTCGGTCCTGTCAATGTTAAGTTAATTTTCTTGTATTTGACTCAATAAAAAAATCTTTACAAAAATATATATATATATGCACCTAGAAAAACAGGGAAAGTAAAAGTAACCCCTTCACTAGAAGTATTTTTTAAAGTCAACACTCAATGGCCCCAAGTGGCTTGGAGCAGTCCCAAAAGGGAAAGCAGTGTTACTAAAGAGGCAAGCGTGAAAGATAATTCCCAGGAGTGTATGACCAATAGGGGAAATGCGGGAAGCAGGAAGAGTTTGTTAGGGGAGATAACAGTACCTCAGTCAGAAGAGCAGGGGCATGGAACAGGTATAAGCATCAGTAATAGAGGTGGTACAGAGTCAACTGCTGATGTTTCATGGATAATGGGGACAAGACACCGCATCTAAGTGATAAAACCCAGCAGGTGAGTAAAACAAGGCACATAAATGAGATTACTCCACAGGGATAAAGGGGAGCAAGGGAGGGTGAGGAGACAAGTATTTGTGGAAAGCTACTGGGATTACGGGCGGAGGTGAAAATAAGATTTGAGAATTTAGAAGTAATTCATAGAAGTATTCAAAGTACACATGCAAAATTTGAGAACAAACTAGGCTGTCTGACAGACCACACTGAAGTCATAGAGAAAGTATTCCATGAATTAAGGCTCACCTCAAAGGCAGCTTCTACTGAGATAAGGCAGCTGAAGCAGAATTACAGGGAGATATTTGAAAAGATGGAAAGTATGGAAAACAATACATGGAGAAACAAAGTTAAGAATCATCAATGTCACAGAAGGGTAGAAGATGACAACATTAAACAGTTTGTAATAGGTCTACTGAAGAAGTCTGTAATAACTGATTACGATGTATAGATTCAAAAAGGAGATTCAGAGAGTACATAGGATCCCTTTTAAAGCTAATTCATCACCCCCGCCGATGAAACACTGTGAACTTCCTAACATATGCTGTAAAGAAGCAGATACCTGGAGCTGCAGTGAAATTTTGAGTTTTGAGAGCGAAGCTGCCTGCCAAATGAATAGATGAGTTAAATCAATTTGGGGCAACAACAAGAGTTGCATTCCCTGCCCTATTAAATGTCGTACACAATAATACCATGCACAATTTTTGGGCACAAGAAGAGGTAGGCCAATTCGTGGACAGTTAAAGCGAGTGAAAGGATTTGTTGATAGGAGAGAGTCCAGTTGTGGAATGTGATTGTTGTCTCGTGTTGCAGGCTCCAAGTCTGTTAGTAGTCATGTCAGAAAAGAAAAGCAGAGTGTTCCTGACGGAGGGGACCAATAGATGGTGGAGGTGAGATCAGTGGCACGTTGGGTAGAGAACATAGGAAGAAAGAAAAAATCTTAAAATTATCGACAAGCAAAAGTCTGGGGTAGTTTAAGCTTCTATCTAACTTCAAGTAGATAAATGGAAAAGGTGATGGACCAGTCTAGTCTGTGCAGATGATGACGGGAATATCACTGGAATATCAGTGACTTAAGGGGAAGGAAGAAGCTGTGTCTTGTAATGCATTAACCCAAGGACGACAGCACATCAATAATTATACTCAAAGAAACACACCTAGTGAGGGAATACCTTACGGAATAAAGTGGTTTGAACAAGGCATGGGACAAGTGTGCCATTTAAAGGGACAGGCTATGCTAGTAAGAAAGTAAATAAGCGTAGAGGTTATGGATTGCAGGGCTGACATTAGACGCAAGTGGGTGATAGCAAAGATAAGAGCAAAGGAAATGATCTTTGCTTGTTTTGGTTAATATGGCCAAACATTGACAACCCCTACCCTCTGAGAGAAGTCTTCTCAAATCTGTTGGAGTAAAACTGTCAAATTATCTGGGAAGGGACTTCAACATCTGATTTGATAATATGCTTGATAGATCTAATGGCTGTACCTTAGTGAGGTCTCCAAAATCTCGCTCATGTGTGAGATTTATAGTGCACAAACTAGGCTTGTGTGACGTGTGCAGGAGTGAGCAAGGGAAACTTAGGGGTATGCGTTTCACAGCAAAAAACATTACTTTCTACTTGATTGGAGAGAGCTGGAGAATATGGGATAGTCAGAACACTGTCAAGTTCACCTATCCGATCATACAACTGTATACCTAAACGAAAACATCAGCAAGCAGAGAGAAGAGCAGAGGTGGACGCTAGATAGAAACATGTTGTTAGAGCAGGAAACACCATTCAAATGGAAAAAAGGTTAAGAAGCTTTCTTTGCCATTAATATGGAACCAGCAGGTGCACAGGTAGAGTGGGATGCCAATAAAGCATATTCAGTGTGGGGGGGGGGGGAATTGATAGACCTTAACTGACAAGGAAATAGGAAAAGAAAAGAAAATATTACCAAGCTACAGGGATAAACATCTGGCTTGCAGAAGAAGCTGAGTGATCCCAAGCTGAAGTGGGGATAGCCAGGAGGCCACTTGTGCAGGCCACACTAGACATCCAGATGGAAAATCACATGTGAGAGCCCCACGAACAGGATTTTGGATTCATCCCAAGATGTTGCAGAAGCTTTCCATAATTGTTTCGGTGATCTATATCTGAAAATCTGTAGCCCGGACAGAGCTGAAATAGAGAACTGGTTGTAGAGTACACAGCTGAGCACTTTCAGTGATGAAGAAAAGCTAGAATTGAGAAAATATATATTTGACGAAGAAATAGAAGGGGTACTAAGTAAGTGCAAGAGGGCCAAAGCAAGTGGCCGGATGGTCTTCCCATAGATGTATATGTGTCCCCGAAGGAAGTAATAGCTGCAGTTTCGAAGGTTGTGGTTAACAGTGTTCTGGCATGGAAGTCTACGCCTCTGGCATCCTGGGAGGGTGTCACTATAAGAATAATTTTGAAACCTAATAAACCTTCCAATAGGTGGGAGTCATACCGACCGATATTAAACTGCAACTCCAAGATTTTTGCAACTATTATGGCAAAGAGACTGGTTAGGTAAATACATAAGTTGGTCTAAGAGGCTCAATATAGGTATATGCCAGAAAGGTACCTCCTTGAGTTAACACATACTTTGGTGGGAGTGATAGATTTGACAACTTCCAATTCATTGTCTCTAATTGTCATTATATTAGATGCAGCAAACACATTTGACTAAGAAAGTTACACACATTAGCTGAATGCAAGCTATGCAAAATTAGATGAAGAAAATGACTATGGTAGGTATGCACAACTATTTAAACTATAAATCGAACTAACACACTCATTGGATGATGTCATCAGTGATATCATCCATGATGTGTTAAATTATGTCATGTCAGATGTCATCAGTAATGTCATACATTAAGTCATAGAACATGTCATGAGAGCTGTAATATGTGAGGCCATCAGCAGTGCATGGCAGGGGTGCAAGTTATAGTTAGCTTTGCTACCTATAACTGGTGAATGTCTGTGGGGTTATTTTAGGTTAAAACATTGATGTTGTCACTGACATATTCACCTAACTATAATGGTACCTTGACCTTTGGTTTATTCAGTGAATTTCTAAGGTCCTTTTTAAATAAAAACAGACATTTTTATGACACCTAACTATAACTTTTAGTTAATTTTTGCATTTTTCAGGGAATTTCTGTGTTTCTTTTTAACTTAAAGTAATATTGTGTTAACATATGTAAAGCCAAGCCCTCTCCACACATGGTAGGGGGTCTGGTGACAGATCTGACCTGCAGCCAGGCCCTACAGCAAACCCTCCACAGGGCCTAATGTCTCTTTAAGAGGAGGGGAATAAGTGGTCCACCACTCCAAGCCTCATTAGCCCCATTAGTTCCCCAGAGCATTATGTTTTTTAAACGTGAGGGAGGCCAAGTGCAATCCCCCTCCCAGAATCTTCTTTGACCCTTGAGACTGCACGTGCCACTCCTCCCCAAGCTTCAATAATACCTGAGGACCCCATCCCCCTCGTCCTTATGTTTTTTAAAGGTGAAGGGGAGAGAGTGGTCCCACTCACTGAGCCTTGTTCGGCCCTGGGGACCCCATCATTGGATCTATTTTGTTTAAAGGGGAAGGTGCCCCAGGGTTCCCTTCTCAAAGCTTTAAAAAAGCCTTGGGGATCCCACCCCCAGGGCAGTTTTTAAAGGGGAGGGGTGACTTGCAGCCCCCCTCTCTGAGCCTTTAAAAGTTCTTAGGGAACTCAAGTCCCAGGGCCAAATATTGTTAAATGGGAGGGAGGTGCATGGCCTCCCTCCCCTACTTGTTTTAGGCCCTGGAGACACTATTCCCCAGGACCTTTTTCTTCATTAAAAGGGAAGGGAGCCACAAGCCCAGACTGAGTCTTATTAGGCAATGGGGACTCTATCCCCATGGCCACTAATTAAAATAAAGGGGAGAGCGGCTGCACTGCCCCCTTCATAAGCCTTCTTTGGCCCTGGGGAACCCATCCCTCGGGCCCACACCTTATTAAGGTGAGTGCCCTGGTGCACACCCAGGGCACCCATCATATACTCAGGCCATGGAGGGAGCCCCTAGGCCCCAACTGTCTCCCCTCATGCAGCGGGAGCCAGCACTGTCCATGCCTTCAGGCAGGAGCTACTTATTCTGCTCTTTCTGGGCAGGAGCAATATTTTGATCTGTTTCCTAAGCCACATAACTACAAACCGGAAAATAGGTTAAAAATCTGCTCCCAGCTGGCAGGAGCCCTTTTAAAGCTCTCACTCACTGGGAGCAGACTTTGTGTTTGCTCCTGAATGGTGGGAGAATAAAAAATGCTCCCACCAAGTGGGCACAAACATAGGTTTTTACTGCACTCGCTGGTGCGGACAGGAAACCCACTAGGTCCTGGGATTGGACTCCCTAGGACATAACTAGTGAGCTGGCCCCATTTGATGAGGTCTCCAGGGCCTTTATTGGCTGAGGGAAAGGTGGTACACAGCCCCCCTCCTTTTTAATTAGTTTAGTGGTCCCAGGGGATGGTGTACCAGAGGCTATTAGAGGCCCAGGGAGGGGGCAGGTATTGGCCCCAGGGCTTGAGATAGCTCAGGCAGGGAGACTATGTTGCCACCTGCCCTTCATGATAAATTTCACCCGTGGGGGTTGGCTCCCTGGGGCATGTGGGAGGTAAGCAATACAGTATACTCCCATCAATAAATTAAAGCGGCCCCAGACACTTTTTTTTTTATCCTAAGGGAGTCCTGTGGGATTGCACTAGAAACAGATTTTTTTTTACTTGTTAATGGACCTTGGTGGGCATGGTATTGTTTTTTTTTACATGTTCATCACAGGGGACTAAGGGCCTGATTTAGATCTTGGTGGTATTACCGCCAAGCAGTGTTAGCAGTGGCCCAAAACGACTGTCAAGTTGGCAGTTCACCGCCCGCCATACTTAGATGTATTGTGGCTAAACCAAAGTCCTCCACAACAGAGTGTACACCATAGTGCCAGCTGCGTCCTGCAGACAATTCAGCAGACTCCAATGCGACAACTAGCACCTATGTTGCTGTCATGATTGCAGCATCCAGCTAAGCCAATTTAGATCACACAGTTCTGCTGGTGGTGTTTCAGCAGTGGGCCAATGACAGGAGGAGTCCATCACAGGATCCATGCAGTATAGTACCATTGGTTGGATGTCAGTAGGCCACACCTGTTGTATATTGAACAATTCAGAACATCTGCAAAACAAACTATAAATTACCCTCCATTCCAGACCATGATACTTTGCCATCCCACAGCAACAGGCCAATCAAGCTCCTGAAATTTCCAGCCAGGAGACAGGTTTTTGCTTTGTTTTGTTTTCCTCTTTTTCTGTGTTATTTTTTGTACAATTTTACTTAATTTCATTACACTTTTTTGTGCAGTATATATATATATATATTTGTTTTTCAATCACAATGGCAGGAAGGAAAGATTCCTGTCTCAGCGGAAGAGCTGGCTGTCATGATGGATAAAATAATTAGAGTAGAGCCACAATTGTCTTGAGCACAACTACAAAATACCATTATTTCCCAGAAAGGGCAAATGTGGTCCAGAGTAGTGGACAGAGTGAATGCTGTTGCTAACAATCTGCACACACAGGAGAAGATTAGGAAGAGGTGAAATGACCTGCACCTGGAGGCGCAGAAGACTGGTAATACTTCTCCCAGCTCCCTTTTGCAACTATTTCTCTGGGAGGAGAAGGTCTTTCGGATCCTACAACCTGAAGGCTTGACTGGAATCTCTGGTAAGTTGCACTTAGCAATACCACAATCACAAATCACAAATGGAGTTCTATCCCTAAGTTAGATGGTTAGCAGCTTCAACACCTTTTACACAGGAAGTTATAGTGTCTGTAAGTGATATTCTCACATATTCACATCATACCCATATGTGTGTATATGTAGTAATTGTGTGTTCATCTCTACTATAGTAACTGAAACAGTTTTGTGCCCTGTTTTTGTATTTGTAAAATGATAGTGCTACGTAATGTTTCTCCACCTTCCTTAACTTGAATATGTGCCCACATCTCAACAAATGATGCTATTCACAGTCACCATGTCAAGCTATGGTTTAAACTGCCAGTTATGTATCTCAAGCATGTTGACACTTTCCCATAACAATTAAGTGATGGAAATGCTCACATAGTTCACAGTCCTCTGCATTCAAGAGTTCCAGCATTGTGATACTGCATGGTCTATAAAAATAGTATTCTCACACAACTTACATGGCACTGTCCATATGATGACCAATGGCAGTTACATTTGTAAGTTGACCCACATTGCCTTTAATGTCTTGTAGCCTGATGGGGCTTGGAAAGGTCTAATACTGCAATCTACCCACCAGTGTGTTGTGTTGAAAGTCAACTACATGTAATGTACAATCCTGAAATAACACTTTTGGATTTCAGGACATCTCTACAACATAATCATTATAGTTGTCATCTGTGTAAGTCAGTCTACATATGTAAAACAATGAAATTCACATCAAGGCCAAATCAGTATATCAGTCTGATTTTACTTTTTTAGGTTGCCCCAGTTGTAGCTAAAGACACATAAATGCACCAACTAGATATTGGTCACATATTCGTGCATCCTTCTCAGGTTTAACACCTGGGAGCAGTGGAACAGCGACTGCCACACAAGACACCTCCTCTCCAAACCAGGAGCAAGCCGTCAGTGAGGCCACCACTGCTGCAAGTCTGGATGATCATGAGCAACCTGGTCCATCTACCCACTCTGGCCAGACAGCGCCAGTGGTTTGCACTCAGCCCATACCTACACCTCCCACCCCAGCTATAACATCACCTCAGCCAATGAGTACCTCTACTTCTTGTGTCCAAAGGAACTTTACACCAATCAGGTGCCTTAAATCCTGAGTGTTGGTGAGGACACACTAACACCATCTCCAGTCCTCCAGGAACCAGTAGGACGGGGCACACTGCTTCTAGGAAACAGGGTCTTGGGAGGCAATATGTTGGTCAGCCACCCGAGAACACTGGGGCCTTAGTCAGTCAGACCATCATTGACTGAGTCTTGGGAGCAGTACAACAGTCCCAAGACATAGAGGTACAGGAAGTAACTGAGATCAGGGAAATCAATGAGGTGCAGAGGGTGTTCATATCTGAAATCCGTAATCATAATGATAATATGAGCTCCCTGACTGCGGTGCCTTAAGGCATATATCACCACGTGAGCATGCCCTTTCCTATTCCACCTGACCAGCCTGTGTACCCTCTACATCTGGCACGACTACCCCACTGCCAGCCACAGACAAGTAGGCCCAGCCAAATGAGAAGCCTGATCCTTCCACCCTAGTTCCTGCACCCTCTCCACCCCAGAGAGGATGGTCATTCGAACCACCAGAGAATGGCAAGACCGCCACCACCACCTTCAAGAGACTCAAATCCTAATTTCATCCAGTGTGTGTCTAGCATTCACTCTGTGGGCTCATTCTGAGATACTTGTATCTTTTCTGAGGACAGTTGTATTTTTTACATTGCACTCCAAACTGATTTTGGCTCTACTATCATACTTTCATCAACCATGATACACATATTTGTTTCATTTACACATTTTTGATTCACATTTCTGATTTTTGTTTGATATGAATAAATGGTATGGACACAGACTACCAGATTATTGTTGTATTTTTTTCAGTCTTAACCCCAGTAGTCTGTGCCATTCAGGGTTATAAGCTCCACTACCTTTACATCATAGAGGGAAGGGAATATTTGAGGGGTTCAAATTAAATAGGCAAACTGTCACTGATTCATGACCTGACTTGAAGCCATACATCCTCCTCTCAAAATAGGAATCCAACAGTCTTCATCATGGCAGTACGAACATTTGTGGCCACATGACCAGCACAGGATACTGTGGCAGTCTCTGGTGCAATGATACATCCCCCACCATTCAGTGGTGTTTAAACAAAAGTCCAAATCTTCTATGAGGAGACACATCAACAGCCATCTCCACTGTCAACAAATTGAAGATTTAGCCAATGTGAAGGAAGATCAGTATTATGGGTTGGACAAACACATGTGGTTTGAGCACATGAAGTGGCACATATTGGCATGATGGCACCTTCACACAGAAAACAGGTCTCATACAATCTTCTGCAATTCCATACTATCAGAGTGCATGTAGTCTCTACACAATATGTGTCCATCCCAAGTGGTTGTCTGTCCCAGGATCGACACATGTTCACTTTGTACTTTCCAGCAGCAACCCATCACTGCAAATGTCACAACTTTGAAATGTCCAAATAAAGATAACATTGTAAAGGACTCTGAAACAGAATAAAAAAGGGATAATTCATGATCTCACATGTTCAACCTGACTCAAATGACAAGTTATGAAGACTCATTTTTTTTAATGCCATCAATGAAGGTAGTACTTCCCCCATGACACTATAGGTGTCAAACACAGTCAAGGTCCTTTTTGCATTGTGTTATGTCTTGCCAAGACAAGTGTTGTTCATATCTGACATTGAGACTCACACTAGCCTCCATTTTGAGTGCTGGTGACTCAGTAACAATTGAAAACTGCACAGCGTCACACCCTAAAATTGAGGCTGCCTGAGCTAACGTGTGTGCCGGCTATGCACTAAAGCTAATGACTGTCTCCGTGTCTATATCACGGATCGCGTCCGCTGTGTATTTGTATGCCTCGTTGGGAAAAAAACACGCACTTGCCTCCTAACACTGCAGCCAATGATACCTCCGCAATTTTTTCCTGCTATTACTGACCTCTGAAAGCCAGGTTGTCAGGCACAGCAGGTGATAGGACCCCTGTCTTCAGCTCAGTGGTGCTGGAGCTCCTTACCAGGGAGGTCCTGTCCCTGTACAGCCAGCTCTGAGGGACCCTATGAAAACATGTACATCTCGGATTGGGAAAATCTGACTGAGTAACCTCTTCCTTTCTGATGCATCAGCTATTTTGTTCCTTTTTGGTAATGCGGAAGTGTTGTGATTGGAGAGGACAGAATGATGTAGTTGGGAATGATTGTTTTTCGCCTCTGTCTGAAATGTCTGTGCATGGCAATGTTATGTCACCTGAAAGTAGAAGCTGTAATGTGTGTCCATGTAACACACAAATACTATTTCATCGCCTGCCTGATTAGGTAACATGAGGCGCTATCAAGTATTGATGGTACTCATGAGATAAACACAAATCAGTATTTGTGAGCTACATGTAATATTTTGTTTAAAAGAAATCTAGTTAGTGTTTAGTGAATGTACCAGTGAATATTCAAAATGTAAAATCACAGAAGTACTGTCAAACAGAAACATTCATATTTATTTTCTTGTTCTTTTCTGGCATACATACAGGTCAATGGCCACCAAAAGTGGGAGATTTGGAAGGCCATCACAAAGAAGGTGCAGACCCTGAGGTCCGCAAGCAGAGCAACGTGCCCTGTAGCAAAAGGTGGGAGGACCTGCATCGCACAACACAGACGTTTGCAGGGAGGCAAGTCGGGAAGCCCTCCCAGTGATCCAGGTGGGTGTGCCACTCGCTGACCCACCTAATGGCCCGCATCCTTGTGGTGGCTTACCTGGAACTTGATGGGTAGTTGATGGTCCAAGAGCATCAACAAGGGGGTAAGTCATTGTCTGTAGATATTGTTGTGTTTTTACCTCTTTTCTTTCCAGCTATGGTGTATGCATTTAACATTGAGGCTGATACACATCCAAAGCCCTTAAGGATGTAAGTTGATCAGACAGTGTCTGATGCTGTGTGTCGTGTATTGCTTTGAGCTGAAGGATGCCACTAGATTACTCCTCACAAGTCAAGGACCATTGTGAGCGGACACATGGCTGCATGCGAACACAGGGAGTAACAACTTTTTCACAATGACATGAGAGACAATTTCACAAGCCCCATGTCATGATTGAGTCAGGTGGGATGGTATGTCACAAATGTGTGTAGTGAATGTATGCCCCATTGCTGTTAACTGTGGCAAACTGCACAATTATAATGCAGCTGATATATCAGAGTTGACATTGGTAAGACTGTGCTGTGAAAATATGAAAATATGCATCAGCACTAAAAGTATTGGAATTCTGTTTACAGTGGCATCATGCCTTATGTGACACATGTTTGAAAGCAGTTGGTCTAGTAAGTTAATGTGGATGGTAGCAGGTAGATCTGAGCCCTGAGTCCATCACAAACGTGCACGTAAGCCAGTCTATGATTAAAAATGTGAATTTGTCTGCCAAACTGTATTGATTGCAAAAGACAGGAATGTGTCCACATTGGTGCGAGAGTTATACATCCCACAGACAACATTTTGGTATCTTTAGTTCTGCCCAGAGGAGAAATTGATGATGGGGAGGAATGTGATACTGAAATGGACATTTGCATATGGGAGGTTATATCACATAGATGTTGTGGTGTCCCAACTTGAGCAGTCGATTTCCATAACACCACCTTGCCGTTTAGAAGAAGAATTTTAGCTCTGTTCTGCAGTGGTTCAGAGGTGTCTCCAGACTTTTGGTTTTACTAATGTTGTTGGAACTCTTTGTCATAAAGTGAACTACAAGTGTTCAAGTGACAAAGCTATACATGATATGGGAGCTAGGATGGAGGATTACTGCTTAGTGCAAATGTTGTAAGATGTATGTTGATGTCCAATTGTATTCACACAGACACCCTCAAACTGTTGTATTTGTGTTTTCAGCAACAACTGGGCATGGTGAAGGTGACGGTGGTTGGGGATGAAGCTGACCATTGTGGATCGGTTGTGGACACCACCGACACTGAGGGACTCAGTGGCATGGAGGATGAGGGGACTGTCCAAGAAGCCAAAAGTGAATCAGCATCTTTCTCTGAGGCTTCCAATGAAGACCATTCTCTAGTGGGGGCGGGCCCTGAAGTGACTGTGACACCTGCTTCTTTGTCCGCCCCCATTCCAATCTCCACCCTCCCACTTGCTCCCCCAACAAGTTGGCAGCAGCCACTCCTCTAAAAGGGGCAACATCATGTTTGTTGCAGGCACCTCTGCCCCAGTCTCAGGCTGTGCTCAGTCAGGAGGCTGCTGACCTTTTTTCAGACGATCGCTGTAGACCAGACCACTCTGTCAAATGGCATCCAGTGGCTGGCTGGCCAGAACACTCAGATGGTAGCTTACCTGGATGGCATTCATGGTGTCCTTTTTTAGCCTACATCAGTCATTCCGGGGTCTGGCCTCCTCATTGACTGCAGCCTCACAGCCACCCCAACCCCATGCCCACACTTCCACCCCTTCTCCATCCCATATTCCTCAACCCAGCCCTATCCGAAGGACACACAAGCATATGGACGCACTCACAACAACCACAAGCAGCACATACCAACACCGACACAGCAAAGAACACAGACACTCAGATGCAGACACCATACAAAACACCACCACCACTAGCATACCCACAGGCATCACACCCACCACGACACAAACACACACCCCTACCACTAGCATACCACAGACACAACACACACCACTACACCAACACCTATACATACCACAAGCACACCCCAGTCACTGCACCCACGATAATACACACATTCCTACCATCAGCATACCCACAGACACGACACCCACCAATACACCCACACACCACAAGCACACCCGAAGTCAGTGCACACACCACCACACATTCATGCACCAGCACGCTCACAGATACCACACAACATACACCACATCTACTACACAAACATCCATACACATACGTACTGTACACAAACACCCACACTCACCCACCCAACAGACAAACAGTAAGAGACACAAATCTAAAGCTAAAGCACATACACCAGACCCTCAAGCACCCACACCTTCAACACACACTCAGATAGACACAGCCACTACCACTATCTCCCCACCAAAACATCCTACCTCTTTTTGTAAATAAGACCTTATATTTGCCCTGCCCCGATCCCTTCCTCATCCCAGACCACACCACCCAAACAATTTGGTAGCCCTTCCACATCCAAATCCCCCCTCCCAAACCTAAAATCACCCCTCTCAAAGCCAAAACCACCCCTCCTAAGCCAAAGGATAAACCCTAAGATCATTGAGATGCATCATCTCTTCCCCATAGATACCCCTTCCAGGTTCATTTTGGCAGTGACATTAGGAGGCCATGCAATGGTCTGATGGCTTAGTGCCTTTGTTTTTTTTTATTTGTTATTTTCATTATGTTATTTATGAGAGGCATATCTCATACATATAAATAGTTTTTATTTAGAAAAAACCTTTGTCCTGGCCCTATTTTGTGATTGTTACGAAATGTTTGCTAATGATGTCCTTTCTGCTAATGTGCGTACCATGCACTCAATCTCATTTGTGACAGTGACAAGCACATGTTGTATATTTTAGATTCTTTATCAAAACATACATTAGTGCTGTACATTTGTGATGGACATATTCATTTTGTTGCAAACATTCATGCTGTTACTGGACACTTACACCAACATTACATATGTTTCTGTTTTTGTACCTCGAGAATGCATATGTGTTTGTTTTGACATGATATCTCAATAATATTCACGTATGCATTGCACAACGAACCTGGCACTTAACAGTTCAATAGGATCTCCTGTCTCTGATATATTGCACACACCAGGGGTACATGTGACCTTCATACATCTCAGCCATGCTGGAAAGTTTACAAGTAAAATTGGTAGGACATTCTGTGTATACCAACCTGTGGCATGTCGTAGTCTAATTGGTACATTGTCATGAGATTGTTTGGTTCAAGTTGGGTGTACGTTTCAGTTGATGCTTTTGATATGTTGGGGATATTATTGCACACACTTTAACAGATGCATTTCTATTTGTTATTGTAGAGAACTTTTGTGTAGGTATCCATTCCCATGAAGGTAGTCCGTACCAGATTGGTGGGTGCTACTTATATCTCGAGGTCTGTTCTGATACATTTTCTGACAACATTATACACTTCAGTATTGCGCAGCATTACAGTGGTATTTGCACAAATTATCGAGCCATGCACTAGTCCAGTACTACTGTGAAGCTACAAGTGTGAGGGAAACAGGAGCTGCTTTTGCATATGGTGCATTTGATCCAGGTGAATTTTTTTGGCGGTGATGGCAGACCATCAGCATTGTTTTTGCCTATGCTCTTGCTGATATTTAAATAGGGCGAGCAGACCATCACGGCACAGTCGAGTTTACAGTCGAAATCCCCTGCCTTAAATCCTGCTTCCCACAATGGCTGCCAGCAACATTTCTGTATGTTACTGGTACCCAATAAGAGTGCTTGCTCCCACTGGAGTCTGACTCTCACAGGAGCCAAAGGTTCAAGCAGAAAGTTCCATTTTTAAACTGGCACTACCTCAAGAGTCTCTTGTGCCGCTCACAAACTCAACTGTCCAGATATTTACAAATATTTTTGACTCTTAATTTCTAAAAAAACTACTGAACAGATTAACACCAAGTCACAAAAGGTACAATCTACGTACCAAGGCCAGCTTCCTGCCAAGTTTGGTGGACTTTCTTTTAACAGTTTCTGCTGTAGCCCTTCTTTGAGAAGTCTCTGGAAAATGATTGTGGATTTTGCATTTTGGTACCTCCATTTTTTCTCATCCCCCACTTGACAGATCACCCCTAAACTTTCCATGCACAAACTAGAAAAAAGTACCAATTTCATGGAGATTTGTCAAATAATGGGGCCAAAGTTATTAGCGACTCAAAAAGATGCTTTTCCTATGGCGGAGCTGTCCTAACTATAACTACCCAGTGGCGACCGCCCTGCCACTAATAATATATATATAGGCACTCAATGTTGTGTGTTTATATTTATATATATGTATAATTTATTTGAAGTATTACATATATCCCCTCCCATTACTATACTGTTGTTGCCTTAACACAAGGCAGAAAGTCACAAACCATCTTGAATTCCCGGTCCCTCAACTGCCTTCAAAGATGTAACCTGAGACAAATGGAATGTCTGGTTTCCTCTTCTTCTGAGGCCATGGATATAATTTCCCCTCATCCAAGTGTATTCAGCTGGTTTTATGCAACGTGTTACAGAGCCATACTTGTATAATTCCTTTCCAGGGATAACATTGTTCTAAACATTAATAATCATTACCGTCCATGCTGTAGTGTACATCAATGGTAAACACACAATTAATCTCTTCATAGGTTAAGAGAAAAGAAAAGAATCAATGTGATGTCATGTTTTTCAGTGGAAAATTTAAGAAAAAGGGCCAGATTTACTAAAAAGTGGTGCAGAGCTGTGCCAAAATTTCAGTGCTGTGCTGCATCCCCTTAAAACACAGGAATGTTCTGTATTTACTAAAATTCAGCACACCCCTGTGTTTCCCCCTGCACCAGTGCTACATTTACCTGCAAGCGCCAATTCAGGCACCATTGCACCATAGTGCAAGGGTATCTGCGTTGAAGGAATTTACTGTTTATGTGCAGGAAGGTGTCCCTTCCTGCACATAAACAATCTACAATGGTGATTTGGCACTTCTATGTGTGCTGCAGAACGAAGCACACAGAATTAGCAAATCGTTATTTTTGAATTATTATTTGTGTGCAGGAAGGGACACCTTCCAGCACACAAACATTCATTCATGGCCTTTTGCTCTTTCTATGTGTGCTTCACAATGCAGCACACATGGAAAAAGCAAAAACAAGGACAAATAAAAGTATTCCTCCTCGTTGAAGCATGCAACCGCCACCCCTGGGGTGGTGTTAGTTTTTGGCACTACCCCAGATCACGCCTTCTTATAAATCTGGGGCAGCATCTAAAGCAATGGTTGTTGTGGTGGAATGCCCACAGCAACACCCATTGCACACCCCTCTGATGCATAAACCTGCATCAGAGGGGCCCATATTTACAAGGTGGTGTTCAGCAACAAAAGGTGGCATAGCGTCACCATGTAAGCAAGGTGCACTGCACAGCACCACCAGAGCATCACAAAACGTGACGGTTCGGTGGAGCTAGGGACTTGGCAATCTGGCCTAAATTGACTTAACAGTGTTAGACTATATACTTATAGCCCAATGCCAAGTGCTATACCAGTTGTTAGAGGCCTTGAACTCAGTAATAAAGTGGGTGAGGTCCTTTAACAACAGGTGTAGCCTGAGGCAGAAGAGCTATAATGCTACTAGAACATTCCACCCACTGAGGGTAGAATGTTCTAAATGAAAAATGGAGAAACAGAATGACCAACACTAAAATGTTGAAGCAGAAGACCCATGCCAGACATTATAAGCCTGGAGCCACACCGTTGTGTTCAACTGAGCTCTCATCTTTCCAATGTTCTAATATAAATGTTAAGGACATATTAACATGCCCTAAAAACATAACTCACACTTTTCAAAGACCCACATTTCTACAGAAATTCCAGTTATAGATGTATTCACACTTCATCACAAAATTCCCTAGCTACGACAAAATTCTCAGTCTCTTAATTGTGTATAGATTGCCTTCTAAAGCAAACAAACTAAGCAGAATTTCTATATATATGTTATTACTTGCAAACATTGGGGAGCAAAGAGCTAAAGATCTCATCAATTAGTTATTGATTTTTCTTTTTAAAAGTGCCTGTTGACAGAGCATTATGCAAATCTTCTTTTCCATTGGTTCTTTTCCATAATCTTTTAATACGATGTTAATCAGACATATTGGGCAAAAGGTGTTTGGTCGCTAGGACCTTTGTCTTGTACGTTAGTATTGCTGTAAGATCATGGCAAAAGTCTGGAATAGAAATACCCTGCTCCAATTATTCATGTAAAAATCATCAGAAGTACCAACAAAGGTGGTTTATTTTTGACTCAATATCTCACCTTGATCTATGCTAATACCAGGAGCTAGATCATTCCCTAAACATTACATTAAGGGGCATATTTACAAGAAAGTGGTGTAGTGTGGTGCTACACCAAAATTGGCTGGGCTCTGCTGCATCATTTCAGAAATGCAGGTATGTGCAGTATATATGGCTGGCAGCTCAATTTAGCTGCCTAGCACCAATCCAGGCATAGTGCAAGGGTGCCTGTGCTTCAGAGAATTATTGTTTCTCTGCAGAAAGGTACCTCTTTCTGCACATAAACAACCAATAATGGCAAATTATTAGTCCAATGTGTGCTGTAAAATGCAGCACACACTGATGTAGCAAACGGTCACCTTCCTGTACATAGACAATCATTAATGATCTTTTGCTCTTTCTATATGTGCTGCAGAATGCCGTACACATAGAACAAGCAAAAACAAGGAGAAATTAAATTATATCTCCTAGTTGCGCAATGCTAACGCCAGCCCAGGGACGGCGTTAGTTTTTGGTGCTGCCTCAGATTTACGTTGCCTTGTAAATCCAGTGCAGTGTTAAAAAACAATGGATGGTGCATGGGTACACACACAGCAAAACACATTGCACACTCCTCTCGTGCAGTAAACTGTATCGGGGGCCCATATTTATAAGGCAGCATTAAACTACAAAAAGTAGCTTAATTCCGCCTTGTAAATTCTGCGCAGGACACAGCGCCACCGACGCATCACAAAAAGCTCCAATGGCTATAGGAGCTGGTAAATATGCCCTTAAATGTTTCCCTGTGCAGGCGTAGGATTTCCTGACAAACAGTCTTTAGGTAACTTTTAGCTTCCAAACTTCCATATTTATTTAGCAATCAAGTTAGTTGAGCATTATTGTGATTATTGCACCTGTAATGTGCACTTTATAACTTGTCAACATGATCATTTCTATTAATGTGTTTTTTTGTAAACAGATGCAATCCAAAGCAAAATTCCAAGAGTAAGATGTCTTTATGGATACATTAGTAAGGTCCTTTGTATCCAGTCAACCTGAAATTTACAGATCTGCAATAATGGAGCATGAACACATTTTACTTGGACTTAAAGAGACTTCTAAAAGAAGGCAGCCCAGATTTACTAAATTCTCATGCAATGCAGCACAACACCCATAAATGGTGTGCTGTGTTGTATGAGATTGTGAGATCAGGAGAGCACCATGTTTACGGACATATGGCACTCTCCTCTCCCTGGCACCAGCCTCAGTAAGGCAGATGTGTGCCTCGCACACACCTTTGCACCATATTGCAAGGGTATCTGTGTGAGTCTAGCATGGGTTTTGTACTAGATAGGTTAGCCTTCCTGTACAAAATACTAAGCTAAGTTTAACTTTAAAACTTTCCTCCGTTTGTGTGTGTGCTGTACAGTGCAGCACGCATTTAAAGTTGAAAAAGAATGGAGAAATAAAAACATTTCTCTTTGTTATCACCTATTTGAAAGGTGCATTATTTCTTTACGCAAATACTGTCTGCTTTCTTTAGTGGTTAGGGCTCTGCATCAAAAACCATTAGTGATTGCATGGGAACGCCTATGCACCACCCGTGGAATACCCCGTTGGTGCTAAGTAATGCAAAGCAGCGCTGTGCACTGCTTTGCGTTACTCTTAAGTGAATTTTCAGGCGAAACAAGTTTTGCGCTGGGAAGTATATTTTGAAAACAAAATTTTGTGTTGATTTTCATCATTTCTGTGATGCAAACAAGACTCAAAATCATAGTAAATATTCCCCAAATTCTGATGAGCCTAAAGTGTCCAAGCTAGCACAGAAACACAAGTCACTGACACCATTAATTTAATTTGACACTCCTAAATATTTGTTTAAGAGCTTGATCCCACTTACAATTTGTATGAGTAGGTTATGCTCTATAGTAAATTGTGCGTGCTGAATGTTGTGCTGCCCACTACCCATGAGTCCCCTCGATGAGTATTCTGCTGGAGGTCTGGCCCCTGTACGTCTACCACTGCCCATCGCACTTAGCGCCATACTTAGGCCAAGTGACAGGGCAGCAAGTCACCTTGAAGTGCTGCATCGCAGGGAAAGGGCAGGAGTGCACCATATTGTAAACAATATAGCACTTTTCTACCTTTGTCCCTGTGGTGGTGCAGTTTTGGCAGCCTAACACCAATGCAGGCAGGGTGTCTTTGTTGTACGGTGGTTTGTTTTTGTGCTAGGAAGGGGCACCTTCCTCCACAAAAACAATTCCCTGAGGCATATCCCTCTTTCTATGTGTGCTGAATTCAGCACACATAGAAAGAGGTAGTAATCAGGAGAACTAAATAAATTTCTCCTCATTGCACCTCACCTGGGAGGCGAAGGTTTTTGATGCATTCCAGGCATACAACTTATGGTAAATCTGGGAATGCATCAAAATCCATGGATGTTGCATGAGAAGACCCATGCAACACCATTCAAACTTCCCCCTGCAAGAGAGTAATGTAATGCAATGATTTGCGTTGGGCTGCTTTACTCCGAATTTATGAAGCCACTCAGGGCCGCAGAAGGTGGCCTTGCATGGCTTCATAAGTTCAATTTGGAGCTTGCGCTTGCCTCGCTCTTCCACCATGTTGCATGGTACAAGAGCATCGCAATGGGGCTCACAAATATGCCCCTCAGTTTACTCATCCTTGCCTCCTGGAAATAGGAGATTCACCTGAGGTGTATTATTTTGAAACCTTTAGGATGGAGATGTAAGTAAATAATTCACATTGGAAACACATGTTGTATGGCGCTCGAGGTTGTTCTCCGTGTTCATGTGAACATTCACTTGCCTCTGGTGGAACAAAAGATGGTGCGAGTCAGCTGATGTTTGCATTATCCCTATATCCCTATAGCACTTCCTAAATGGTAATGCACAGAAATCGAAACGGGTCACATGCACAAGTCGAGTGCTGTTATTGAAAATATTGTTATTATCTTGGTGAAAATGTGGAAAAGCATTTACCGAATGAAATTGTTTATTTGCCTTCAGAAACGTTTGCCACGATACCTTGTGTCTGATTATCAACTGCACGCGATATATTTCGTGGATGTACAACCAAATTCAGCCAACTATTGTGCTGAGTTGATTTTTAAATGGCATGCGTGACATTTCACCATAATGTTTGCATTTAAAAAAATAAAGATCTTACCAGGTGTTCTCAGCGGACGAAAAAAGAGAACTTATTTGTAACAACCCAGCTACAGACTAGTAGTAAATGTTTCTTTCAGATCAAACAGGAAGAAGACAGTCATTATAAAATGGTAAATTGTTAAATGTAAAATGTGCATCTTTTCATGTAGCATTGAAACAACAAGCATTTGCAAGTGAAGTTCGAATTGCTATGGTAATTCTTGCACATTGCCAATATTGGCGTTGCCAATGATTTTAGAATTGTGGAACAGGTACAGACAAATCCAATAGCAGTGGACGGCCGCCTTACATTGCTTCTAGGTAAACTGTCTTTGTGGTCCTCAGTTTGAAACTCTCCACACCTCATCTTCTTGTAAAGTTAAAGTTAAAGTTACAGGAAAATTATATGTCCTGAGCCAATGTTATTCAGTAGGTTTAACCTACAAGCATATTTGAGACATTGCCTTCAGTTACTATTGGCCCAGGTATTACTGAAAAGACCAGTGGCAAAATGTACCCATTTTGCTGACTCTTTTTAGTTATTCCCTATAGAATAACATTGGTTTCTAGAATATATAGCATAGCCTACCAGCCATGACCTCTTCTAACATTGCATCGCATTTTTTGCTGGGTCTGTCATCATCTCGTCTGCTATTTTTAACATAAGTAAGAATGACGTCGACACCGCATCCTTGTCTTCACAGCTATCTTGTCATTGATGCCTAATCTTAATCATGTTTTCATCACTTGCCAATAATTGATATTTATTCATATACTTAAGAGCATATTTAAGAGTCCCTAGTGCGTCATTTTCTTCGGCACTTTTAACACCTCCATGGTGCGTTAGGGGGTCGGTAAGGGGCCCAAGAAAAGTGGTGCTGCACTGTGTGAAGGTCACTTTTCTTAAATATGCCCCTTAATATTTATGTTTAATTACAGTTAAAATATAATTGTTCTATTATTTTGTGCTTAACCCGTGTTCTAGTTAATCTACATTAACTCTAATTCGTTTTTTTACACAAATTACATTTAATTTAATTGAATATTAATCAACTTAAAATAAATGTTCTTGTTCTTAACCCTCAAATTAGCTCGTGATCAATAACACGACCAAATATTTATATTCAATTATTTTCCTTCTTACTACAAATAACTAAGGAACTCCTTCTTAAGTGTTAATAAAAGCCCGAACTCTAAACAATCAATATACAAATAATACAATTAAATTAAAGCCAGGAGAATACTGATAACATGTGGCGCCCATTACCCTTACTTTAAGGCTGAGTCTAACATCAACTAATATATGTTATTTAATTTGCTTTTATCAATCAGGGTAGATTACATTTGATTACGTTACAGTGACGGTTTATTAAAACGACAATTTACTCTAATTTCGTAAAAATAAAGGGCCAGATGTAGCAACCCGTTTGCGAGTCGCAACGTGGGTTTGGCATGCAGAAATGCATATTGCGAGTCGTTACCGACTCGCAATATGCATTTCCGACTCGCAAATAGGAAGGGGTGTTCCCTTCCTATTTGCGAGTCGCTGTGGGATGTAATTCCATTTGCGACCGCGTACGCGGTCGCAAATGGACTCTCAGTTACCATCCACTTCAAGTGGATGGTAACCCACTCGCAAATTGGAAGGGGTCCCCATGGGACCCCTTCCAGTTTGTGACTGGACCCCAAATTATTTTTTCAGGGCAGGGAGTGGTCCAAGGGACCACTCCCTGCCCTGAAAAAAAAACGAAACTAAAGGTTTCGTTTTTTTTGAAGTGCAGCTCGTTTTCCTGTTAGGAAAACGGGCTACACTTCAAAAAAAAAAAACTGCTTTATTGAAAAGCAGGTCGCTAACATGGAGGCCTGCTGACGTCAACAGGCCTCCATGTTAGCGAGTGCCTATACTCGCAATGGGGCCGCAATTTGCGACCCACCTCATGAATATTCATGAGGTGGGTCATTGCGACCCCATTGCGAGTCGCAGTCGGTGTCTGAGACACCGTACTGCATAGCAATTTGCGACTTGCAAATTGCGAGTCGCAGGGACTCGCAATTTGCAAGTCGCAAATTGCCGACTTGCTACATCTGGCCCAAAGCTTCTACGCCTAAATCCTAACGCATACAAAGGGTCCTGTATTGTATTATGATTTTTTAAGCATCTTACCCTGAAATCTACAGGGTGAAATATTCGTCAGCCTTATCATTTCGACACCAGTGCACACAGTGGTTTGCACGGGCGTCAGAATTTTACGAGGCAGTCGTATTCGAGGCCTTTAGTCTGCTCTCTGCCACCTCACGTAGAGTTTGTCAGACACTGAAAGGGTTCTTGTTCAGAAACAATAGTACTTACACAGATAGTGGTTTGCACAGAGCAGGAAGAAAGAAGATAAAACTTCACAAACGTCAAGGCTTTGAAGCAAAAATAGCCAATACGATACCTTGAGTTGCAAATTTCTGTACAACTAAATGTTATTGTGTAAATAAAAATACAGTACTCTCCGAACAAGAAAACACTTGTCTTTGTAACTATGGGCCAGATGTGTCATTTTTCCAAATAGCGACTACCTCATTGCGATTATCTGCGAATCTCAATTACGTAATGGCTATTTGAATGTATGAAACTCCAGGAGTTTCATTTAGCGATTCCCAATGGCTCACAAATCAAACTAACTCATTAATGTTCATGAAGTATTTTGAAATTTGCGACGCATTGTGAATAGCTATAATTACAGGGACAGTGGTGCTCTGGGCTCAGCAGACCACCATGTCTGTGATTGCTTTTAAATAAAGCAATATTTTTTTTTTAAACGCATAACGGGATGCGTTTAAAAAAGAAAAATGAAAAGTTTTCTTTTCCTTTTTTAAGAGTACGCAGAGGTCTATGGGACCTCTTCCTGCTCTTACATTTAAAAAAAAAATGTTTTCACTAAGGAGAACGGGTCTCTTGGGAACCCCTTCGCATTTCAGCATGGGTTACCACCTACTTGAACTAGGTGGTAAAATACAAATGTTTTGCGACAGCATTTAGGTCACAAAACATTCCGACATACCTCTGCAATTCGGTATTAGGAAGGGACGCCCTTGACACGCCCCTTCCTAATACCGAATAGGTATGTAGCTGCAATTCCAATTTGTGATTCAGTAACTAGTTACCTAGGGCCAGATGTATCATATTTTGAAATAGCAATTACCTCATTGCGATTATCTGTGAGCCACAATCACGTAATCGCTATTTGAATGTATGAAACTCCAGGAGTTTCATTTAGCGATTCCCAATGGCTCACAATTCGACCTACCTCATTAATATTCATGAGGTAGGTCACAATTTGTGACCCACTGTGAATGGCAATAATCACAGGGATAGTGGCCCGCTGGGCTCCGCAGACCACCATATCTATGATTGCTTTTAAATAAAGCAATCTTTTTTTTTTTAAATGCAGCCCGTTTTCCTTAAGGGACAATGGGATACGTTTAAAAAGGAAAAATGGAAAGTTTTCTTTCAATTTTTTAAGAGTACGCAGTGGTCCATGGGACCACTGTCTGTTCTAAAACCTTTTTTACTTGAAGTAGGTGGTAAAATGCAAATGTTTTGCGACCACCTTTGGGGCACAAAACATTCCCTCATACCGCTGCAGTTTGGTATTAGGAAGGGATGCCCTTGACAAGCCCCTTCCTAATACCTAATCGATATGTAGTCGCAATTCCAATTTGCGATTTGGAAACAAGTTGCCGAATCGCAAATTGGAATTCATACATACCAAAATGCATTTTTGCAATTGCAATTGCAATTGCATGCTACATGTGGCCCTATGTGTGAGAGATATTTTTATGACTCAGTAATCTTAAATTAACTGGCTTATTTCGTACCTTGTACAAACTCATCACACCTCCGGAATGACCGGCTGTCCTGAGAATAGAAAATACTGTTAACCTTTATGGATAAGTAAGGGTAGGTTTCCATTTAGTGATATTGTTTACCAGTTCATTTAAACTAGAGTGCTCTTTGCCAAGGTGTGCCCCATAATGAGGTTTTGAGTACACATTATGAAGGTCAAGCAAGCTTCACGGCAGCCCTACATAGAGATCTGCCACAGTGAATCAAAACATGCTCACAAATTACAAACCTTCGTTTCGTGCTCCTGTTACACCTCTGGGCCACTTGCCACCTGCTTCATTTTGAATACTCAATAATGTGTCATTTCAAGGATGTTTTTGAAAAAGCATATTGCATTCAACTCGAATCAGAGTAGAATATTATTTGTACTTGTCAAATAAACTAATGAATAAGATTTTTTTGGATAGTTTTGCCATGAATGTTGCCTTCATTTACAACAACGAACTCATACACGAGGATAAGTAACCCTAGCCATATTTGGTGAGAGAGATTCAGGACCTCATTATAAGTGGCGACAACGTTGAAGTCTGAGAGGCTGCATAGCATACAAGCCTGCGTCACAGGAAATTACTGCGACTCTTATAAATAGAAGGCCCTGGTGTCAACTAACTCTCTTTAACGTGCCATATGTTTACAATCCTAAAAAGGTTTAGCATTTTGCATCTGGCATGCTTCCCCAAAGCCGGGTCTTTTCTTTATAAGCCTTTTTGATAGGGATTCAAAACTGGAAATGTTGTGCAAATGATGTTTTTCTAAACTGTAATATTTTCAGATGCATATTCTCAGGGTTTTCTTTTTTTAACTAATTCCGACATACTCGTCTATGATATTCTTGTCGAATTGGCTATTGTAGGTAATGGCAGGGTGTGTGCATATAATTATGCAGATCACTGTTACTTTTAATTGAATTTTCCATTTTAGGTTCCGCTATGGGGTACATACCTACATACGGTAAATAAAACCATGTTCATACAAAATATCATGACTGTTCTAAAAAAGAACTTGTCTGTGATCAGCAAACTGCACTTTGATAAACATTCAATAATGATAACTGTTAGTTATGACTATCTGTAAGGAAATGCCTCCTTGTCATGGTTACCCCCTACCCTTTTGCCTTTCTGATGCTAAGGTATGATTTGATAGTGTGCTGGGGCCCTGCTAACCAGGCCCCAGCACCAGTGTTCTTTCCCTAAACTGTACCTTTGTCTCCACAATTGGCACAACCCTGGCACTTAGGTAAGTCCCATGTAACTGGTACCCCTGGTACCAAGGGCCTTGATGCCAGGGAAGGTCTCTAAGGGCTGCAGCATGTCTTATGCCACCCTAGGGACCCCTCACTCAGCACATGCACACTGCCTCACAGCTTGTGTGTGCTGGTGGGGAGAAAATGACTGTGTGACGACTGTGTGATGACTGTGTGAGGTTGGCATGGCAATCCCCTCAGAGTGCCATGCCAAGATAGGTAAGTCACCCCTCTAGCAGGCCTTGCAGCCCTAAGGCAGGGTGCACAATACCACAGGTGAGGGCATATGGGCATGAGCACTATGCCCCTACAGTGTCTAAGCAAAACCTTAGATATTGTAAATGCAGGGTAGCCATAAGAGTATATGGTCTGGGAGTTTGTCACACACGAACTCCACAGTTCCATAATGGCTACACTGAAAACTGGGAAGTTTGGTATCAAACGTCTCAGCACAATAAAGGCACACTGATACTAGTGTGCAATTTATTGTAAAATACACCCAGAGGGCATCTTAAAGATGCCCCCTGAAAACATACCCGACTTTTAGTGTAGGCTGACCAGTCCCTGCCAGCCTGCCACACACCAGACATGTTGCTGGCCACATCGGGAGAATTCCTTTGTCACTCTGTGGCCAGGAACAAAGCCTGTACTGGGTGGAGGTGCTTCTCACCTCCCCCTGCAGGAACTGTAACACCTGGCGGTGAGCATCAAAGGCTCACCCCTTTTGTTACAGTGCCCCAGGGCATCCCAGCTAGTGGAGATGCCCGCCCCTCTGGCCACTACCCCCACTTTTTGGCAGCAAGGCTGGAGGAGATAATGAGAGAAACAAGGAAGAGTCACCCACCAGTCAGGACAGCCCCTAAGGTGTCCTGGGCTGAGGTGACCCCTGCCTTGAGAAATCCCCCATCTTGAGTTTGGAGGATTCCCCCAATAGGATTAGGGAAGTGCCCCCCTCCCCACAGGGAGGAGGCACAAAGAGGGTGTAGCCACCCTCAATGACAGTAGCCATTGGCTACTGCCCTCCCAGACCTAAACACACCCCTAAATTCAGTATTTAGGGGCTCCCCAGATCCCAGGAAATCAGATTCCTGCAACCTGAAGAAAGAAGAAGGACTGCTGACCTACAAGCCTGCAGAGAAGGAGGAAGATGACAACTGATTTGGCCCCAGTCCTACCGGCCTGTCTCCAACTTCGACAACCTGCTCCAGCGACGCATCCGACAGGGACCAGCGACCTCCGAAGCCTCAGAGGACTGCCCTGGACTACGGGCCGAAGAAACTCCCATGAACAGCGGCCCCTGTTCAAAACCTGCAACTTCTTTGCAACAAAGAAGCAACTTCCAAAGACTTCACGTTTCCCGACGGAAGCGTGAGACTTCACACTCTGCACCCGACGACCCCGGCTCGACCTGCAGAAAATTAACACCTCAGGGAGGACTCCCAAGCGACTGCGAGCCCATGAGTAACCAGAACCGACCCCCCCTGAGCTGCCACAGCAACGCCTGCAGAGAGAATCCAGAGGCTCCCCCTGACAGCGACTGCCTGTAACAAGGGACCCGACGCCTGGAACCAGCACTGCACCCGCAGCCCCCAGGACCTGAAGGAACCGAACTTCAGTGCAAGAGAGACCCCCAGGCATCCCTCTGCCTAGCCCAGGTGGTGGCTGGCCCGAGAAGCCCCCCCTGTGTCTGCCTGCAACGCTAGAGTGACCCCCAGGTCTCTCCATTGTTTTCAACCTAAAACCCGACGCCTGCTTTGCTCACTGCACCCAGCCGCCCCTGTGGCGCTGAGGGTGTACTTTGTGTGCCTTCTTGTGTTCCCCCGGTGTTCTACAAAACCCCCCTGGTCTGCCCCCGAAGACGCAAGTACTTACCTGCTGGCAGACTGGAACCGGAGCACCCCTGTTCCCCATAGGCGCCTATGTGTTTTGGGCACCTCTTTGACCTCTGCACCTGACCAGCCCTGAGCTGCTGGTGTGGTAACTTTGTGGTTGCTTTGAACCCACAACGGTGGGCTGCCTATGCCCCAAACTTGAGACTTGTAAGTGTTTTACTTAGCTTCAAAACTAACCTTTACTTACCTCCCCCAGGAACTGTGGATTTTTGCACTGTGTCCACTTTGGAAATAGCTTATTGCCATGTTTACAAATACTGTATATGATATTGCTTTTATTCAAAGTTACTAAAGTATCTAAGTGAAGGACCTTACATTTAAAGTATTTAATGTAAATCTTGAACCTGTGGTTCTTAAAATAAACTAAGAAAATATATTTTTCAATATAAAAACCTAATGGCCTGGAGTAAGTCTTTGAGTGTGTGTTCCTCATTTATTGCCTGTGTGTGTACAACAAATGCTTAACACTACCCTCTGATAAGCCTACTACTCCACCACACTACCACAAAATAGAGCATTAGAATTAGCTACTTTTGCCACTATCTTACCTCTAAGGGGAACCCTTGGACTCTGTGCACACGATTTCTTACTTTGAAATAGTATATACAGAGCCAACTTCCTACACTATCTTTTGCATGGTATCTACCAAAATGTTTTGCCCTCTGTTGCTGAATCCATTTTGGCTATCTATAGGACTCTGGACACTTTACGACTTCTCACCTGTGGTAAAGTGCTTTCCCCCCTAAACATAATGGAACTGGCATACCCGTAAACGGCACCTTTAATTTATTGTATGTTTTTAATATATGGTATCCCGTACCTGTAAGATAAATGCTACAAGTGGGCCTTCATCACTCATTGTGCTACCCACTAGAGTGGCACTGTAAAACAAGTCTCCAGGCCTACTATCACAGTCTGGCTGGGAAGTATTAATCTGCCATTTCGACCTGGCAAATCTTTTTTTGTCTGACTTAAACTTTCTTATTTACTACTCATGAGTCTTCCTTAAACTCTAAAACTAGGACATACATGTTTAATCTTTTACATGCCCATGCAGGAAAAAAACAATAAACTCGTATTCACTGTGGCAAATATGTCTCTTCTATAGATTCTCACTAATTTACACTATTACCTTCAATCAGTGTTTGAGCGAATTATAATCCCCAACTGCTGCCTCCAATGTCCTGGACCCTTGGCTGACGTTAGAGTGTACTCTCCTGTCCCCAACTAGCAAGAAGTTAGACTTAGAAACTATGTGCCACATTAGCATAATTTTTTATGATGCCGTGACCCAATAAGGCAAATTTGCAGTGTAATATTTATAAAGTGGTGCAAAGCATGCATTGTGCCACCTTGTAACCCCTTGCACGCATTATGCCTGCACTAGGCATAATGTATGAAAGGCAGGCATATTGTATGCAAGTGGGCGTTACCCCGTTAGGGATACTGCAAAAATGGCACAGTGGAATCTGAGAGACTCCACTATGCCATTTTTAGTGGGTAATTGTGAAGCCTGCCCAGAGCAGGTGTTAAAAGGGGGTTTTCAAAGGGCCCCTGTTAGACCTGAAAGCCTCTCTGAATTTTTGGTCGTATGGGTTTGTGGGTGATGTGGGTGTATGTTTTATACTGTATTGGGTGTGTGGGAGTGGTGTGTGTATGTGTATCAAGTGTGTGTATTTTGAATTGTCCAATGTGGCTGTGTTTTGTAAGAGAGTGTGTATTTTGAGCGCGGCGGTGTGTACCAACAATGGAATACTGCGGTTGAAAGACCGCCGCTTGGATTCATGTGTCGTGATAGTGTGGGCGTATTTCTGTTGGCGTGATGGTGTCGGTTTTGTTTTTGCCAGTTTATCACTGACCTTTGGTGTGGCGGACTTGTGTGGGTGTCTGACTTTTGGCGGATTCCGAGATGTGGGTCATAAAAGCTGTGGTGGAATTCCACGGCCGCGGCAGTGTGTTGGTGGTCTTCTGCGCGGCGGTAAGCGCCTTTTACCGCCAATGTTGTAATGACCGCCTATGTCTCTATTGTTGGTTGTCTGGGCATTTTGTGAGAGAATGCCCAAAGAAGCCTAAGCAAGATAATTCAGGAAAAGAGAAAACACATTCTACCAAGAGAGTAGCCCTGGTTGACTTACAACCCCAACCAGCCCCTGAATCCTAATTAGTGACAAACACCTTACAGTCTGCTTCCCCTCATCTTACCATCTCTTTTGACCTCATCTTCAAAGAAAAGAAGCTATAGGAGGTTTCACTGATAATTGACTCAGGAGGTACAGGAAATTTTGCGACATCCAGTATGCCACAAAAATGGGAATACATTTAGTAAAAAAGAGAATAGTAGAGCCTGTTTGTGCGGTGGATGGAACAAACTTGTCTGCAGGTCCTATCAAAGATTAAACTAAACCTATAGTTCTGTAAGATCATCTAGGACACCAAGAAAAGATACCTTTCAATCTCATAGCTGCTCCTCAATTTCAGCTGATTTTTGGCTTAATGCGGATTACGGAATACAACCCTGAAATTAATTGGGAAAAGAGGACTGTCCAATTAAATTGAAGTTACTATCGGAAGCATTTTTATGGTCCTCAAGAGATAAGTAGTGCACCATCTCCCACTCAAGTTCTAGCTACTAAATCCAATGTGGTTTGTGCTCTGGAAAAGGTTGTCATTCCCCCAGAATATAAAGAATTGTCTGCAGTGTTTGACCAAGCAGAGGCAGAAAAGCTACCTCCACACAGATCTTATGATTGCAGGTCCGAACTTGAGCCAGGTGCGAATCTACCTTGCAGTGGAATCTATGCCCTTACTGAAAAGGGGAACAAGTTCCTAAAAGAATATTTGAAAAAATATTTGGCAAACTGTGTCATTTGTCCCTCTCAATCCCCAGTCTCTTCCCCCTTATTGCTGTCTCAAAGAAGAAAAATGAAGAGTTAGGAACTTGTATCGATTATAGAGCGTTAAATCAGGTTACAGTGAAGAATCAATATCCCCTGCCCTTGATTTCAGTACGACTAGATCAGGTAAAAGACGCAAAAATCGACACCAAATGAGATCTTCGCAGAGCTGCCATTTAATTCAAGTTGCTAAGGGAGACGAATGGAAAACGGTCTTCCGCACCCGGTTTGGTCTCTACGAGTACCAAGTGATGCCTTATGGGCTATGTAATATGCCAGCCCCTTTCCACTTTGTGTACGATGTTCTGAGACAGTTTTTAGATCAATTTGTAGTAGTCTACATTGATGATATTTTAATCTTCTCCCAGAATTTGCGAGACCACGTAGATCATATGAGAGAGGTTCAAAAGCAACTGTTGGAAGATAACCTATATGTGAAGTGTGCCTTCCATGCGGAGAAAGTAGAATTATTAGTATTCGTTGTATCAGAAATGGAGTTTCCATGGATCCTGCTAAAATTCAAACAATCCAGGACTGGCCTTCTCCTAAAATCGTGAGGGGGTGTAAAGTTTTATTGGCTTTGCCAATTCCTACCGCCGATTTATAAAAGAGTTTTCTAAAAAGGTGGTCCCCATTACAAAATATTTGAGAGAAGGAGCACCTTTTCATTGGTCAACTAATGCTAAAGAATCTTTTAAGTTCCTCAGAAGAGCATTTACGACAGCCCCAATCCTTCTCTATCCTAACCCTGAGGAGCCATTTTTTGTGGAAGCTGACGCCTCTGACAGAGTGATTGGTGGTGTATTGTCTCAGAGGCACAAGGAAGCATTTGGCATTTTGATCCAGAAAAATTAACTCCTCCTGAAATAAATTATCCAATTGCTGACAAAGAGCTATTTATTAGGGGCTCGTCATGTAGTCACTGTGTTCACTGATCATAAAAATCTTCAGTTTTTTAAATCTGCTAAGACATTAACTCCAAGGCCATTAAGATGGTCCTTGTACTTTACATATTTTAATATTACTAATACCTATCGACCTGGTTCTGCCAATGGTAAGGCAGACGCGTTATCAACAATGAATAATATACCTGGAACCAGAGAAGCTGAAAAGATTCCAATTATTCCAGAAGTCAAGTTTGTGTGTACCTTACAATTTTCCAAAATAAAAAGGAAGGTTCGAGAATCCATGTCTGCCCAAGAAATTTCAGATTGGGCCAACAAAAAAGAAGGAAGAAGGGTTTTACAAAATCTTCCTTTTATTGAAAAAATGTTTTATATTTGCCAACTCATGAGTTGCAAGAACTAGTGCTACAAGCGTGTCATGATGATCCTTTAGCTGGCCAGAAAGGAATTTTGAAGACTGCCAAATTAATAAAGAGGTATTTCTGGTGGCCTGCCATGATCCTTTAAATAAGACAATACATTCAAACCTGTGATAAATTCATTCGGGGAAAGACAACACAATAAACTCCTGAAGGTGAGCTTAAGCCTCTTCCGATTGCACCATGACCCTGACACACCAATACTTTGGATATGATTATAGATTTACCTTCAAGTCAAGGTTTTGACATAATTCTAGTTTTTGTAGACACCTTTTCTAAAATGAGTCATGTGAACCCTCTGAAGAAGGTTCCTCAAGCCTCTCAGTTAGCACAGTTATTTTCACAGCACATAGTGAGAGCTCATGGCATTCCGGTGGTAGTTATCTCAGATCGAGGTCCCCGATGTGTTTGCCAATTCTGGAGGGCCTTTATGAAACAACTTGGAATAGACTCATGTTATTCCACCAATTATCATCCAGAAACGGATGGACAGACAGAAAAAGTTAACCAGGAAATAGAGTAGTACCTGCTTATATCCGCTGAACCAAGATAATGATAGGCCAGATTTCAGTTGGACAACAGAATTTGCATACAACGCTGCTATTCATGCCTCCACTGGTTATTCTTCTTTCTATTTGAACTCTGGTAGGCACCTAAACATTATCTTAGGAAGGTCGGGAGGCTCGGTCCCAGCTGCAAATGAATTCAGTAAGAAAATTCAAAAGACCTACCAATCAGCTAGAGAACACATGACCAAGGCGAAGGTCTCTTACAAGAAACATGCTGACAAAAAGAGGAGAGGCAACCCTGGTTATTGCGAGGGTGAGAAGGTCTGGGCATCCACTCAACATTTACCTTTAAGGGGGAACAAAAAATTCCAGCCTAGATATGTAGGACCCTTTAAAGTAAAGAAAATTGTAATTCCAATAACAGTCAAACTCGCCTTGCCCACTTAGATTAAGGTTCATCCAGTATTCCATGTCTCGCTACTTAAAAGAAGCCCTCCCAATGTTAGGACAACCACCCCTCCAGATCCTATCCAAGTAGATTCACATTTAGAATATGAAGTGAATAGAAATCTAGACTCAAAGTTTAAAAAATGAACATTATATTACCTCATTGATTGGAAAGGTTTTGGCCCAGAAGAAAGGTCCTGGGAAATCTTCTAAAATGTGCATGTTCCAAGGTTGATAAAGCAATTTCATGATCCTTTCCCCAAAAAACTTCTGTGGGAGGAAGTTCTTTGGAGGGGGTGCTGTCAGGAAAACTATTGCCAGCATTGTTAAGCTATTCCCTCAGAAAAAATGATTCCCCTTTTCCTTGTATCCACGTTGGTTGCAGCGGCGTCCTCACTCCCGGTGGCTCTGGTGGAGGCTGTTCTTAGAACTAGCTTCTTCAGGTTTAACTGCCACTCAACATGGTGGCCGCAAATCCTTATGAGGTCAGCGCTCTAGTGTTTTTACCTTATACTGGTGCTGAAGCTTCCCTCCAGCTGTTTCTCTCTGGGAGCCCTGCACTTCAACTGTCATCCTGAGGAGAATGAGCATTGTTCCCGAGGCACTTCGTTTCATAGAGAATTCTTCCAGTTTTGAGTAATTAATTATTTTTCTTGTTACGGTGTGCACAGCAGCTACTTTTCCTCTTTTGAAGAAGGTGACTTTTTTCCTTCTTTCAACAACTGGCTATCGGCTTTCTGAGGAGAATTTGTTTTGGCTTAACAGAACTTCAAGAAACTGCAGTTAGGAATCCTTTTGTATGATTTCCAGACTTGCCAATATATATATATGTACATCTATATTAAGGAACTCTTTGCTTTTCAGACCTGTCAGTCTTAGAGACAAACCTCAGTGCTCAGACTAATTCCTAGAGACTGTGATTGAGAAAAATGAACCTTGAGAAGGTGTTTTTGTTTCATGTAAAAGACATTAGTAGTTTGTAAATGTGTGAACTTTTGAACTGTTCTCCAGAGAACTTTGGAAACCTTTGACTCATGGAGAAAAGAAGATATTAAGTTAACATTGTTCTCTTAGAGAAAGGCTAGTATCTCAAATGATCCAGGTTAGGAGAATGATAGAACTGGGTGACTGTGAATGGCTGAACAGTTGAATGCGCAGTAGGAATGTACTTATGAATGCTCTTAACACCCGACTGCAGGCCCTTCCTTAAAAGAAATTCCAGTAAGAAGAAAGGTGCAGGTTTTCAGACACACACACTGAATATCCTATCTCCAAGTGGGAAACACAGGCTGTAACTGGATCTGGAGGCGGTCTCTCTATTTTTATTTCCATTCCCCTTTCCTCCTAGCGGATGCAGGGTTCAGATAATCAATTAAAGTCTGAGCACGCATCTGTTGGAGGGAGTTGGGTAAAAGGCTTCTGCTCCTGTGGACTTTTGATTTAATGGGTAATATTCTGACGGAATATCTTAAAGACAGATCTGTGCTCCCTGTCTGCCCAGTACAATCTCTAGAAGACTGACCTTTTCAGTTGCAGCCAATTTGCTGCTCAATATCTGCCACAGTGAGACTGCCAATTGTCCATTAATGGCTTCACTATTGTCACAAGTTAAAAAGCCCCTAATTATACTATAGATGTCTTTATCCCTTCAGATCTAGGGCTGTGCATATGTATCTGTGATGAAGGAATTCCATTTTTTACAACTGGAAAGGCACTCTGTGAGAAATTGGGTTGTTGGCTGAGGGGGTGTGAGCCCTACTCAACCATCAGGCAGAGTCCTTGTCAGGGTAAATCACAAAAAGTCACAAAATGAACTTAACCTCTTAACCCTTTGGTAGCTTCAGCAGACAGGATTAACGAAGTGGCAATGTGCAAAGTATTTATGCTCCTACTTTGGCTTATGTATCCACATTGAAAGAATGAGCTCATCGCACGTGCTTTGGGCTTAATCTCATCATAAATTGGGCATTAGTTTTTCTCCACCTTCAGCCGTGGGCCAATATTTTCTGGCCTACCCTGTGAATACATCTTGACATTGAGTGCCCTCCTGGTGTCACAAGGGATAACAAACTCAATTAAAAGTGTCTGTAAAGTGGAAGATAATTCCTATTCTATTCAGGCGACCATCCCCCAGGTCATCTTGTGACCTGATGAGACCCTCATATCCGTGATAGGGTTGAAAGGCCGTCAACATTTATTAAGACAGGCCCTGCTACTTACTATCCCACAAGAGTAACTACCCTTTGGACGTATTTGTACAACTATCATCGGTGGCTGTTTTTTTCATATATCAATCCACCATCAACTGCTTCTATAACAGAGATTTTAATTGTTAAAATCTGTGTTTTTTCACTTGGGGTGCACTTTTTTCATGATTTTGGTTGCTCACAAATGTAATTTAGTTTGTTTCATTTACAATAAAAATATTGGTTGAATTTACATGGCAAATTAATTTACTGGTTGCAGGGTACATATGCTAGACAGATATGGAAATTGCCTTTAGATTTGAATTATTTGTCACATGTTGTGATTCATTCTATTGCAGTACTTTCTGCTTGATCATATTTTTTTGAGAAGTGAATTTTATGTGAATGCTTATTTCATATTTAAGTAAGTGCTTATGCGGCACAGAAACAGTGATAAATAAAGTCCTTCTTCTGAGTCTTCCAAGGACAACGCAAGAAAAATCCCACACCAATTTAGCAAAATTGAATACATTTTAATAACTTTTTTGACATAAACCCAACAAAATCCGATTAGTAGAACTGGTGATATGCAATTTTAAGGGTTTAGATCAAAGTAGTGCCAACATGTGCAAATCGCCAATAGAAGGAATCTGATCAAGATGGATGTGGATGGGAGCAAAGTCACAAGTTCATGCCGACTGCAGTGGTGCATTGGTGCACAGGCTGGATACAAGGACCAAGTAAGGCCCACTGAGGGATGTATATTATGTCCTTGATATGGGGCATTGCTCTGCACAGTGGCAGTACCAAGGATCGATGAGAGGTCCTACATCAAATTGATAGCGCAGCATCAGCTTTGATGAGTGATGCGGTCCTGTATTGAGTTGTATTGCACTGCTTTCCTTCCAATGAGAAGCTGCAAGGGCTGTGAGGCAAAGTCTGTGTAAAGTTGTGTTTAGATGTGTCAGTACTGCAATAGCTGAGAAGAGAGATCCATGTCGAGTTGCATCACTCTGCATCGGTTCGGATGAGGAGCAGCGATGACTGCATTGAGTTTCAACTGTTCTTTTTGGGACCACAGTGGGGCCAGCATAGAACCTTCATCCTCACTTCCAAGGGTCTAACAATGGTGAGGCACCACTTGGGGAGATAGGACTCACAGCAGGCAGAGTCCAAGTGCAGGGTTCAAGGGTGTTGGAGTTTGTTGTGTCCATGTGTTTCAGAACAGAATGGAAGCCATATACCCATCGGAGTCACTCTAGTGGTCCTGAGTTCAAGGTGCAGGTCTAATATTCTATATGCCTTGTACAGGTAGCATGGCAAAAGAGCAGCCCTTCTTGCAGGCAGGGCAGCAGGGCTGCAGAACAGTTGTGCAGCTGGTCACTTCTTCTTGCAGCACAAAAGCAGTCTTCCACAGATCTAGAAATGATCTAAAGTATGGGCCTGCGGGTCCTATTTTTATAGCTGGTGCATCGTTTGAAGTAAGAGAGGCTTCTAGAGGTTACTGTGTCAAGAGTGCTTGGAATTTTCAGGCTCCTGGCCCTGGCCCCAGTCTGTCTGAAGACACAAAAGGCTACTGTAATGTTTCTTGTGTGGAGGCAGTGACCTGCCCACTAATGTGCAAGTGGAGCTGTGCATAGCTCCACCCCACATTCCTGCCAGTGATGGCCCATTAAGGCACAGCTACTCACTCTATTGTGTAGCTGTCTGGGAGGCATACACGAAGGCCAACTGCCACTCATACCTAGCCATGTCACCCAGGAACAGACTGCAGACACCAAATCGTTACAACAAAAAAATGCTAACTTTCTTGAAGTAAATATTAAAGACTACAAAGCCCCCTAAGGAGAACAAAAGTTACTGGCAAACATTCTAAACAACATAGGTGCAAGATACATAAAGATAAATCATGTATTCATTTACATATAACCATTAAAATCCTATCTTCACAATCCTTCTATAGGAACAACCCATCACTTTGCCACTAACTTGTGTTCTCCTTAGGGGGCTTTGTAGTCTTTAATATTTAATTTGGACCCAGCCCTTTTGGGTTTATGGGTATTCCTCTGTGGCTTATAAGAACTTTCTTGAAGTGGCATTTTCAAAATTGTGATATAAATCTGACTTTACCATTAAAAAGGATTTTAAATTACAGCTTTAAACAAACCAAACATGACTTTCCTATGTGTTCCCAATCAAACCTTAGCACATATTAAATGTAATAATGTAACTCAATGTTATCCTATGGGAGAAGTAGGCCTCACAGTAGTTAAAAACAAATTTCTGAATTTTTCACTACCAGGACATGAAAGTGCACATCCAACGTTTTAATTGCAATTCAATCTGCCCCATGGGTAGTCTAGCATGGTTGAAGGGGAACATATGTAATAAAAAATGAGCTTAAGGCTTTGCAAGGGGGTTACTTTGTCGAATTGGCAGATTACAACCGCTAACAGTCTGCAATGGTAGAGCTTGGACATGTCTTATGGACCTATTGAAGCGGGTGGCACAGTAAATGCTGCACGCTCACTAGTAGCATTTAGTTTACCAGCCCTGGGTATATGGTGTACCACTTCACTAGGGACTTATAACTCAAACAAATGTGCCAATTAGTCCTAAAGCCAACAAAAACAAATTCTGCAAAAATAGGAGGGGTGAAGCAAAAAGTTGGGGGATGACCCTGTAGAGAGGGTAATGTCCAGCATGGACAAATATAGATAAAGAAGAGGTCAAGGAAAACAAAAAGGAACAGGAATCAAAGGAGGTGGGGCCAGGGCAGGAGGAGAAGTCATCTGTAAGGGTGACAAGGAGCAACAAGAAATAAAGACAGACAACAAAATGGTGTTACATTTAACTGATAAAATCCTCATAAAGGCAAAAACTAAAGTGTTATGTTTATGACTCTCATTTTGCCTGAGACTGAATTTCAACTATGAAAAGTACAAGACTGATGTGTTCAATTTGATAAGAAAATTGAAATTAATGAAAGTGTACAAAGAAAGACCACCAATAGAGGTAGCGGGGACTAGGTGAAGCATCAATTGTGAAAGCAATTAGTTTGCATGCATCTGAAGTGGGTCTTATGAGAGAGTTGGTGGATTTATAATTTGAAATTGAAAATGTTGTCATAAATGTGAGTGACACAGATATTATTGAGATGATGCAGATAAAAAAATGAAAAAGAGGACAGTACTCTTAGGCTGAAATCTAAACTTGTACCACAAATTACACATGCTTCTATCAATATTTTTTTCCAGAAGCAGTGATCAAGGATTTGCATGATAAGGAAGGTGTTCAGTGGTCTAGAGATGAGGGGGATCACTGATATTGTTTCATAATCAACAATATTGCATAAATGAAATATCATATCAAAAATATTGCTGATATAAATATTGATTTACTATACTTAAAATGTAGTTTAAAGTAGTAAATCCTAAATATTTTATCATATGCCATTAATATAATGCAACTCAAATAAAGCTCACTAATATTAAATTATGTATACATATATAAGCTCAAAAAAAAGTTCCAGTGCTCCCACCGACTTACATGTGTATTCTGAAGTGGACTTGGCTCGCCCAATTAATTCTACACCAGCAGTTCTTTACCATATCTTTTTCTTTTTTTGCCTTTCCTTTTTGCTTCTAATTTCATTTGTTTTTTGCAAGCCATTTTGGAGGTGATGTATGCAGATTAGGGCTACATTTCGGTACTTTAATCACTGTGTGTCTCTCATTAGATCATTAACTGGAATATTCATTAAGTTCTGTGCTGCAGTATTTTCAAGTTTGGATTTTACAAAGGAGGTCATTAAGAGTTTGGTGGCCGTTTTTTACCATCCGCAGAACTCTAGACACACAGGCTACCTCCCCGCCTGACACATTAAGAGTTACCCATTAGGCTCAGTTTCCGCCTACCAGCCTAGTGGGAAACATTCTACAGCATTGTCACTGGCTCGAAATTGAGCTGGTGGCAATGCTGTAGCCCACAGGGTGCACCAGCACCCTCACAATGTTCACTGTCTGCAGCTCAGACAGTAAACATTGTGATGGTGCTGGTCAGGGGAGTCCCTGCACTGCCATGATGGATTTTTGAGGAATGCTGCTCCCTGGGATTCATTTTAGCCACATTTCCCAGGAAGTAGTCATCACAGGGGAAAAGACCCCACACCTGTTTGAGAACTGGGACCCCCTGTTTTTCAACCAGTAGCAAGGATAAATATGGCAGAGATGAACCCACACTTCAGTTCCCTACCAGATCCCAACAAGGAAGAATGTAAGAAGAAGAAGGACTGCCCTGCTGGACCCCTGAACTGCACCTGGACATTGCACTCTGAAGGACTGCACCAGCTGCACAGTTGGGATTCACCACTAAAAGGACTTTGCCTGACTTCTACTGCTTCAGGAAGGGACTCCCTGTTTGCTATAGGTAAAAAGTCCCCTGCATCAAGTCCTGCAAGCAGAGCCCAGCTGACCCACGTCCAGTGGCCATTTGAGGATTCTGACCAGGTGCATTCTGGGAATTGTAGACCCAACTCCTAAGGAGCAACTCAGAGCTTCTGGAACCTTGGATCAAGTTGTGGATACTTCAAGGACCCAAAAAGGACCTGTAGATGAATATCCAGACGTTTCCAGACGGTTGGAGCAACTCCATAAGTTGAAGAGGTGCATTGTGGGAGTTGTAGTTCCAGCCCCCAAGAGGCAAACCAGAGCCTCTGAACCCTTGGCTGGTGCTGTGGACCACTTTCCTGAATCAAGGCACACTTCTGAAAGTAAGTGTAACAGTGTTACCTCGTGGGTGGCCTGAACTCTGGGCTTTGTTCCTTTCCAGTGTGACCTTTTTTTAACCCTTTGAGTGCTAGTGGCTTCTATGCGCTAGAAAGCATTACTTCTTTAAAAATTAATATCTTCATTTCCCCTTATCTGATTGTAAGTGTTTTGGTGTCATTTTATATTTTTATAAATTGGTATTGGATTTTTATTATGTTTTGTGTTTTACTTAATTACTGTTTTGGGATTTTTAAATGCATTATACATTTGTCATCTAAGTTAAGCCACGTTGCTCGTTGCCAAGTTACCAAGAGTTGAGCTGGATTTAATTTAGTTAGACCTAACTGGACCTAAGTGGAGGTTATTGGCATATTTCTAAGTGTAGGTACTTACCTGCCCATACCAATAACCCATTTTCCAAAATTTATAAAAAATAATTTGGGCCAATCCCAATTTGTAAACATTGCAAGGTGTGAATTTTTTACACATATATTTGAATATACTTATTGGTGACTTTTCGACAAAGCCAATAGGTCTGCTTTACATATGTTGATGTGCTGACTTCTTGATATAGCCAATAGACCAACCGCTTTTTGTATTTTTACCCTTTGACAAAGCTAGTAGATCTGCCTTACTTAAAATAACACCCTTTTTATTGTTGCATCACATAGTCAGTGTGTGAGGCAGTGGGGGATTGGGCGCTGATGAGGGGGTTCAGTGCACACAAGGTGTGGGTGCAGGTCCTGACTAGAGTCCAGGCCCTGGCCCAAAACAAAAGATGGGATTGGAGCCAAACCCCATGCACATACACACAGTGATGGATTTATTAATTTACATCACAAAAAACATGGGAATTCTAATAAAAAAGTTACATGGATGTTACATATAGGTCAAAATGTCAGTTAAAACAACTATATATGTATGTAGTTAGAAGGTCTAAGACTTTTTGCTGAAACATATTGGGTGTTGCACGCCCTTTCTGCCTATAAAAAATATCTCAATAACTACACTACAGTAAGTGCACTGCTACTGGTGCTCACCAGTAGGTACTTTTAGCACCTGCGTTCCTTACAAAATAGTTTTTAGTTTGTTGATAACTTTGGCGCCATTTGACAAATCTTCATACATTTTTTCAAAACTATTGTGTCAGTCACTCCAGCTGATGTGTAGAAAGTTTCAGGGTAATTCTTCAAGTGGGGATCAAGAAGAAGTGGAGACCCAAAATGCATTTTCCCCATGCAATTTTCCATAGGGATTTTAGACACAACTACAGCCCGAACTGCTGAAGGGAATCACATCGAATTTTGCAGAAAGTTAGATCTTAGTACAGAAAGATTTGATTTATTTTTGTAATTTGGAGTAAATCTGTTCTACAGTTCTGGAGTTATTAAAGAAAAAAGATTTATGTATATGTAGAGATGTGGATCCACTGTGGATCCACCGCAGTGGCTCTGCAATTCTATGCTCAATGAGAGAAAAGTTGCTGCCTCCTTTTTGTGAATCAGGACATAGTCCCGGGAGGGGATAAAAGTGTAAATGGGATGTAAAGGGTCAGGATAGAGGTATCCTTACCCCACAGGAGAAATGCAGGGGTCTCTGAGGGACACTTCATGGGGAAGAATTTCCCCAAAAATGTTTTTGGGGGCATGCAAAGATCTTTGGATCCATGGAAGTTCTCAGCATTACCCCCCCCCCCCCATATGAATCCTCAACAGATCCATGGATCCAGACCCCAATTAGAAAATAAATACACCCACTGATGGGCCCACACATACAAACACACTCATACACCCACTAAAACACCCATAAAACCACTACCACACCCACTCACAAACTCACACAGTCACCCAAACAACCAATTACACACCCTTACAGCCACTCACACACCCACCCACAAACCTACAAAACCACTCACACATCCACTCACAGACCCACACAGCCACACATATACCACCTCACACACCCTCTCACATACCCACTTACACACCCACACACAGCTGCATGTGCCAACATCCGACCATGCATGTTTGAAGGCGGTACCCAGCCTTGAGTTCCCTGCATGTAGGGCTTTCGCTACAGAGCCTGGCCGCAGGCCAGACATGCAGCCAACACAGTCAAAGGCAATTCTTGGAAGTGGTTGGATTAATGAATGGTGATTAAATATTATGTTATGTTAAAAAAACACCAGAAATTCACAGAAAAAAACAGAGGTTACAAGAAACTATAACTTGTGACCCAATGTAACTATAATTCATGCCATTGCCATGCCCTGCTAAGTTCCCCACATATTAGATCAGTCATGACATCTTCTGTGACATCATTGATAATATCACTCAACATTTTCAATAAAATTATTGATGAGAAAACTATGCGTGGCAGGAGGCACATTATAGTTTCTTGAGATAAGTATATTGATGTAACTGCTGAATTTCCCTGTTGATCTGTGTGTGAAATCTGAACCTAACAATAACATCTGATGTAACCTTTGTTTTTTTCAATAAACTCCCTTAACCTTTGCATATTCAGTGAAACACACACACACATATATATATATATATGTATATATATATATATATATATATATATATATATATATATATATTTATATATATATATATATATATATATATGTATATATATTCAAAGAAGAATGGGAAACCCTTTGTAGCGGATTATCTGTTTATTCACTCATAAACAGTCAACGTGTTTCGACACAATGGTCTTCTCCACGACTGTTAGTCCTACTTTCATGTTGACAATAAATACATTTTTATGTTCCAATGCATTTTGGATCACATAGTTTAAGTTCATTTATACATGAAAGTGTTCCAATAACAAGGTAATTTGTTATGAGAGGAAAAAAAATAATAACAACATTATTCTTCACTAGCTAAATTTATTATGTTTGTTACATCCACACATGTTTCAAATTAGTTATGAATCATGATTAAAACCCTAAGTGGGTATTTACATTGATGCTCTATTTCACCTCATTGAAACATCATTGCTGTATTGTCTTTGTCAATAAATATTCAATAATCAAATATGTACATATAATTCCTCATCAAGGTTTAAACCCCTTGGGTATGTTGTTCTTAGTGTCATAATATATCACGATTCTTTTCACCTTAATGTTAGAATCATATTACCCCCTCTTGGTAGTTAGGGTACTGCGTCTATCCCATAATATCTCAGACTTTTCCATGTAGAATCTTCGTTACCCTATTCATGTGTCTTGCTATGGCATTCGTTATATCTTTATTTTTTTAAGGCCCTAATGTGTTTAAGTATTCTCTTTTTTAATTGATAATTGGTGATACCAACGTACTTTAGTCCACATTTACACTCAAGAACATATACCACAAATGTAGTTTCACATGTGATTTTTTGATGTATCAGTATTTCTTCACCAATTGCATCTCTATAGGACTTCATAGTTTTCACAGGCTTTACAATGCAGACATTTTCTAAAGCCTTTACTGATTTTATCAAACTACCCTCCATCTTTCTTGTCCTCAAAGTAGCTGTTTTGATGGAAAATTAAAATATAGCACAACTATCATTGTAAAACCTGCTGAGAAAGGAGGCAACATTGTGATTTGGGATAAAAAAAATATAAGACTGAGGCATTTCGACAACTGAATGATACAGACAGCTATACTAAATTATCATTTAATCCAATGACAACAATCAAAAAAGACATTGACAGAAAATTTAAACAATGGTATGCGGATTTAATAATTAATGATGATGAGTTGAGAATTTTACAAGTGGAACATCCCATATTGCTAAAATCTACTCCTTACCAAAAATTCATAACAGTTTGAAAAATCCACAAGGCAGACCTATAATATCATCATGGGGTTCAGTGTTAGAAAATATAGCAAAATTCATTGAATACTATCTATCTCCCATGGTACAGTATCTAAGTTTGTACATTAAAGATACTAGTGACGTAATATGTATCATAGATGGCATTGCATGGCAGGAAGATTATTATTTGGTAACTATAGATGTATTAGCCCTGTATACATTGATACAACATGAAATATGCATGCATACCATCGAGTATTTTTTTTAAAAGAGAAGGGTAGGAGAGTATAGGCATTCGATAATGTTTTTGGAAATGATAAATCGTTGCTTAAAAAGTAATGTGTTTATTTTCGATAAACAAATGTACCAACAAAAATGTGGAATAGCAATGAGAGTGGCCTTCTCACCTAGATATGCAAATTTAACGATGGGATGGTGGGAGAAAGAGGCTGCCTGGACTGAACATGATGAGGAATATCTGCAAAAGGTGGTACTATGGGCAAGATATATCGATGATTTGTTCATCATTTGGAAAGGGACCGTTAAGGATTTTGAGAACTTATTTAATATTTTAAATTGCAACCATATGGGTTTGAGATTTACATCTGAAATTGACAAGAAGAGAATTCATTTTCTGGACATAAGTTTATATATAGAGAATAATCAATTACAGACAACTCTATATAGAAAAGAAACTTCCACAAATTCTATCCTACATGGATCAAGTTTTCATCCACAGCATATAATAAAAAAATTCCCACATGGGGAGTTCTTAAGATTAAAAAAGAAATTGTTCCACGAGAAAGAATTTGAAAAACATAGGGAAAAGATGATTAATAGATTCAGAGCAAGAAAGTACAAATTAGGAGATATACAAATTGGAAAGAGAAACCGTAGCGACATGTTAGTACAAATGCAACAAAATAAAGATAGGACTAAAAAGATACAAACATCTAAACCAAAGGCCATATTATCATATAGCAAGGAAGGTGATAAAATCACGAACATTTTTCAGAAATATTGGCACATATTGAAAGAGGACCCAGATATCAGTGGGAAGATAGGACCAACAGTATCCATTGCTTTTAAAAAGTCACCATCCATTAAGGATATGCTAGTACATAGCTACTTTGAGGACAAGAAAGATGGAGGGTGGTTTGATAAAATCAGTAAAGGCTTTATAAAATGTCAGCGTTGTAAAGCCTATACTGGCTACCCAAATATTATTCTACACAATTAACTAAGTCAAATATATGGCATAAAACTGAAAAATGTATCAATTTTGGCCCCATTACTATCCATATTAGCATCACTGTTGGTCATCACTTGTCCAACTAGTTCAAATTACTTCACCATAGTATAGTGGACCATGCCTGTGTAGATACTTTATAGCCAGCATGCAACCATATACTGTACTGATTACTATTTGGAAACTACAGAAAGGTTCAGGGTAGGGGTACCATGACCCTGTAGGGTTGTCTGAGAAATCCCTTATGATTTTTAAAAAGCTCAAAACCATTTTTTTATTTGCGTGGAGTTGCGACTCTGTTGAGATGCCCAGTGCGGCTCTGCCATGTAGCTCCATGGGGAGTCTCGAACCTTGACACAATTGTTTAAAATAAAATATACATTCCCACACTCATTGACACACTAATGCACATACTCACAGACCCACTCAGGCACTCACACACCCACTCAGACACTCACAGACCCAGACCCACTCACAGACCCATTCAGTGACTTACACCACATGATGTAAACCACCCCAAAAAAAGAAAACAAAAAGGGGTGCCCACTCCATACAATCAAATTTGAATGGTTATGATAAATAAGTAATTTGATGGGAAGTAGTAGACCAACAAAACCATAATCTCAAAATCTTTTGTGTATCTCGCATAAATGAAGAAGGGAAGCCATATCAGGTGTGAGGGGCTCAGTTTGGTTGAAGAACTGTTTGTCCATATTGGTTGAGTTTGGGTTTTACATCGGGTGGTTTTCTTGAAAGGTTTGTCAGTTATATATTGGCCACTAGGCCTGAATTAGGTCTGGTATACCTTGTCCGTAGTGTGGGTGTTCTATTTTAGAAAATGAATTTGTGAAATCCTGGTGGCAATATGGGGATTGTTATTAAAAAGATTATTTTGAATATACTTTTTTAAAATTATGTTGCAGTGTATCTGAAATCAATGAGGGTTAAGTTCATACTTATTAGTTGAAATGTAAAGTCTTTCTGCCTTTTTAGAATATGACAAAAGGTAAATGATAGTATTTTCCTTAGTTCCATGTATTATGACTCACTTTTTCTTTAAAGGTGGTGGAGCACACTACTTGGGACAGGCTGTGAGGAAGATCTTTGGTAGATTGAAGTGCGTTCCCATTAAATTCTGAGTTATAACCAGACTTTTGGAGTGTAAGTCTTTGTTTCTCTGAATAGGGGTTCATTTATTTCTATTGTTAGCCACACCGATAACCACAAACTCGCACCAACCCCCTTGTGAGTAGATGTGGCCAGCAGACATCGGAAATTTGGTGTATCTAAAGATATAGAGATAGATAGATGCATAAATATATGTATATATATATATATATATATATATATATATATATATATATATATATATATATATATATATATACAAATATATATATATATATATATATATATATATATATATATATATATATATAAATATTATCTTCTCCTAAGAATCCTGCTCTTATCAACAATCTTTTCGCACTAGAAAAGCCAGGAGACAGCACAAGCCGGTACAACACTTGCTTGCTTTTAAAAAAGGGGATTTTATTTCATGATATTAAAGTATGAGGTGCTACAAACAAACTGGCCTACGCGTTTTGGCAAAAGCATTCCAATGGGCAATCCCAAGGTGCAGTGCAAAACATTTATTTAAAGGAACATTCTCCTTTTACCCATTCCTACTCTTAAAGAGATAAACACACAGTCTGCGAAGAAATATAAACCATTCCCTTATAGCATGCAGTCTTTTCAGTCAATCAACATGCTTTACATAGAGAGATTGATTTAGTATAATAATAGCATAATTCATCAGAGATTTACCTAAATTATCACATCAGTATCCTCTTGCTTATAGTAAAGTACTTTTGATATATGCTCACAAGCCTGACTCAGTATCAGAGACCATTATCTGAATTCCCAAGTGGTTGAAGTAAGATTATAGTAAAGTACTGATATCACGAGGATGTCAAAACACATGTTCATCTAAGTAAAGTACTGATCTCACAAATATGTTACAGCACATATCCATGCTTATATAAATGCAGAAAGTAGATGAGACAGCATAAGAAACAGCCAGCATTAAAATTAAAATAAAATTTTAGGTGAGAAGACAGCACTTATTCTACTACATTCCACAATTTGAATCCTCAAGTAATAATTCCGAAAAATGTCACAAACATCAAAACATCAGAGACATCCAGTGCAGTCTAATAATGTATTCAAAGATGTCCATTAAAATTCAGCATCCGTGTTCAGAACCCAATGTATTTCTGTTCCAATTATCATGATTCGCCTTCACTCTGATCTTCTGAGGGTCAATTCACGATCTCTTCCTGTTATATTTTGCAATGACATAGGAATACTCTTTGTTCAGTATTGCTATTAAATGTTGCAATATATGTACTTTCAGTTTGTTTACAGTACTTCCTACGTACCTTTTACCACATTCACATTCTAGGGAATAAATTACAAATGAGGTTTCACATGATATCCGTTCTCTAACTTTCCTTATGGACCCATCAAGGCACCTAAACTCGGACATATTGTTACCATATTTGCAGGCTGTGCATTTGGTACACTTAAAAAAACACTTAGGGGGTCATTACAACATTGGCGGTAAAAGCCGCTTACCGTCGTGCAGAAGACCGCAAACACACCGCCGCGGATTTCCGACACAGCTATTATGATCCACATCTCGAAATCCGACAAAAATCAGACACCCACACAATTCCGCCACACCAAAGGTCAGTGATAAACTGGCAAAAACAAAACCTCCACCGTCACACAAACAGAAATACGCCCACACTATCACGACACACAAATCCACGCGGTGGTCTTTCAACCACAGTATTCCGTTGGCGGTACACACCGCCGCGCTCAAAATAAACACACACATACAAAACACCGCCACATTGGACAATTCGAAATACATACACCTGATACACATACACACACCACTCCCACACACCCAATACAATATAAAACACACACCCACATCACCCACAAACCCCTACGATAAAAAATTCAGAAAGAAGGCCATAGAGAGACAGCACCAGCAAGAACAACAGCATCCACAGGCACTCAACACCATCACCCACACAACTTCCATGCACAAAACACCACACACCACTACATATTACCACACTTATCACCACACACACCACCCCACACATCACCCACACCACCCCATGGCACGGCAAAGACACCCCAGGTTCTCGGAGGAGAGGCTCAGGGTCATGGTGGAGGAAATCATCCGGGTAGAGCCACAGCTATTTGGATCACAGGTGCAGCACACCTCAATTGCAAGGAAGATGGAGCTATGGCGAAGAATAGTCGACAGGGTCAACGCTGTGGGACAGCACCCAAGAAATCGGGACGACATCAGGAAGAGGTGGAAGGACCTACGGGGGAAGGTGCGTTCCGTGGTCTCCAGACATCACCTGGCGGTACAGCGGACTGGCGGCGGACCCCCACCTCCTCCCCCACAATTAACAACATGGGAGGAGCAGGTCTTGGCGATTCTGCATCCTGAGAGTCTCGCAGGAGTCGGTGGAAGAATGGACTCTGGTAAATCAAATCTCATTTATTACATCCCCCACACTACCTGCATGCTATCACATACCCCCACCCTCACCCTCACCCCCAGCACCCCAACTCCTCACTAATGTACTAATAACACAAACCACCCATCCCAACACCAAGCCCTGCATACAACAACAAAGCATGGACACCCATCACTAAAGCATGCCCACTGCACATACCCATAACACCCCCCTCAACCATCATCACACAAGCCCCCACACAGGAAAGCTAGCACTGGAGTACACGGTCACCCACCCATTGCACACCATGACACACACAGATGCAATAATCATGCTTTTACACCCCTGCAGGACCACTGCCCAGCATCACCAGACAGGAGGGTCCAGACATCTCCACCCCACCCCACCCACAGAAGAGGACCACAGTGATGACAGCAGCTCTGGCCAACTGGATCCAGATGACCAGCCCGGACCATCGTGGGCCTCAGGACATTCGGTTTCCCTCACACAGGCACAGCCCACCACAGACCTTCCACCCTCTGGTAACACCAGCACAGCACCCACCCAGCGGGCCCATATGTCCGTCCCCAGGACACGTCAATCAGCTGTGTGTCCACCACTACAGGGAACCCAGGATAACCCACCACCCCAACAACAACAGGGACCTGGGGGCAGTGGCAGTGGGCACACGGTCCAGGGGACGGAGGCACAGGAACACAGGGGAGCTGGGAGGGCTGCTGTGCAACAGGGGGCGGACAGGCCAAGGGAACCCACTCTCCACGAGGCCCTCTCCTCCATCATGGGAGCCTACCACCACTCCCAGGAGACAATGGCACGGTCCTGGCCAAGTTTCAGGAGACCCAACGCATGCAGGAGGAACAATATTTGGGGTTCAGGGAGGAACTCAGAACCATCAGCTCCGCCCTGGTTACCATCGTAGGGGTGCTGAAGGAAATACTTAACACCAGGAGGGACACTGTGGCACTCCAAGGAGCCCCTGACACTAGCATGGACGATGAATTGCCCACCACCTCCGCCGGCACTAGTGGACAGGAGGCACCACCACAGGACCACCACACCAGCACCCCACCCCCTGCAGACAGAGAACCACCCCGCAAGCGGTCCCTGAGATCCACGAACAAGACAGAGCACAATGCCAAGACCCCCGCCAAGAAATGAGACCACCCTGATTGTCATCTCACTGTCCCACTTTGTAACCCTGTCTATATTGGAACTGCCCCAGCTCCACTTCCTATGCCCATATGGGCAATGCACCTGTGAGACTAATAGACTGGACTCTGCCATGGACATTCCTCCACCATCCCCCCTCACCAATTTTACAACCCCCTCCAATAATGAGCACGTCAATAAACACCCTTGAAGCACAAAACAATCTGGAGTCAGTCTGTGATTTCGAATTTGTGTATTAGCAATTACAGTGACCAAATGCTTTTTCAAATGTAATGTCAACATACCTATGTCACACAGCTCAAGTCCATGAGGAATCTAAGCAGATGACACACGTTGGAAACCACACCTGTGAAACCGTAAGGGAAAATGACAACTCAGTGACCATACACTGGGTGAAATCGACAGACAGGATAGAGGTAGAAGTGTTAAAGTACTTGTAGTAGACAGGAATGTTTTCTCACCTGTGTGTCACTGGAAATATTGCTGGATGACTGAGTCCCTGTTGTCAATGTCTTCTTCCTCTTCTTCCTCCTCATCACTGTCCACAGGCTCCACAGCTGCCACAACACCGCCATCTGGACCATCCTCCTGCAGAAAAGGCACCTGTCGTCGCAAAGCCAAGTTGTGAAGCATACAGCAGGCCACAATGATCTGGCACACCCTCTTTGGTGAGTAGAATAGGGATCCACCTGTCATATGGAGGCACCTGAACCTCGCCTTCAAGAGGCCGAAGGTGCGTTTGATCACCCTCCTAGTCCGCCCATGGGCCTCATTGTAGCGTTCCTCTGCCCTGGTCCTGGGATTCCTCACTGGGGTCAGTAGCCATGACTGGTTGGGGTAACCAGAGTCCCCTAATAGCCACACCCGGTGCCTCTGGAGTTGACCCATTACATAAGGGATGCTGCTATTCCGCAGGATGTAGGCGTCAAGCACCGAACCAGGGAACATAGCATTTACCTGGGAGATGTACTGGTCTGCCAAACATACCATCTGTACATTCATGGAATGATAACTCTTCCGGTTCCTGTACACCTGCTCACTCCTGTGGTGGGGGGACCAAAGCTACATGGGTCCCATCAATGGCACCTATGATGTTGGGGATATGTCCCATGGCATAGAAGTCACCTTTCACTGTAGGCAAGTCCTCCACCTCAGGGGAAACGATGTAGCTCTGCATGTGTTTTAGCAGGGCAGACAACACTCTGGACAACACGTTGGAAAACATAGGCTGGGACATCCCTGATGCCATGGCCACTGTTGTTTGAAATGACCCACTTGCAAGGAAATGGAGCACTGATAGCATCTGCACTTGAGGGGGGATTCCTGTGGGATGGCGGATTGCTGACATCAGGTCTGGCTCCAACTGTGTACATAGTTCCTGGATTGTGGCACGGTCAAACCTGTAGGTAATGATCAAACTTCTTTCCTCCATTGTCGACAGGTCCACCAGCGGTCGGTAGACCGGAGGATGCCGCCATCTCCTCACATGTCCCAGCGGACGGTGCCTATGAAGGACAACAGCGACCACAGAGTCAAACAACTCAGAGGTATGTACCCACAGACTACACAGAACACCATTCATACACAAAATGTGGGCAGTATTTATGTTGAGAGTAGGCCTAGGTATGTGTGACGCAGTTGGTAATTAGGCCATGTGGGCCCCTGAAATGGCGGCTGCCTGACCTCTAAACTGGGACAATGGGATGTGAGGTAACTGCGCTGGCGTTGTACACCGTTGTGGTAGGCGGTCGAAGTCTGCGGCGCAATGCTGCATTGGTTTACATTAGACCCTATGGGTCCCAGGAGCCAATGACGATGTATGCCGGCGGTGACGGTACGCACTGCCGCGTACGTGACCGCCGCGGACGTGACCGCCATTTTCTATCTGTTCAATCACTCGATACCTGATCTTCGACAGGAGAGGACCTACACTGCAAGTGCTGCTGTGACCTCGGTCTGGAAGAGACAATGTCTTGTGCGTCTGGGGAAAGGGCCCCTGCCTTCACTGCAGAGGAGTTGGAGAAGCTCGTTGACGGGGTCCTCCCCCAGTACACGCTACTCTACGGTGCTCCAGACCAACAGGTATGTACACAGGGAGCATGTTGTATTTGCTATGCCTGTGTGGAGAGGGCTGGTTCCAAGAAGGAAGGGGCACGGTTCTGCGTGCATGAAGGACTGTGAATGCATGTGTCACATGGCAAGGGTAGGGATGTGGGTAACTCACTTTGACCTTGCAGTTGGTAATGACTTCTCTTCTTCCCCTGTACATGTCATGTAGGTCAGCGCCCACCAGAAGAAGGATATTTGGCGTGCCATCGCCAAGGACGTCTGGACCCTGGGGGTCCACCACAGACGGAGCACCCACTGCCGTAAAAGATGGGAGGACATTTGTCGCTGGAGCAAGAAGACAGCGGAGGCTCAGCTGGGGATGGCCTCCCAACGTGGGAGGGGTACCTGTCGAACCATGACCCCCCTGATGTTCAGGATCCTGGCGGTGGCCTACCCTGAGTTGGATGGGCGCTTGAGGGCATCCCAGCAGACACAAGGGGGTGAGTACACTCTCATTCAGCAGACTTTGCGTGCAGTGAAGGTATCTGGGTGGGGAAGGAGGGCTGTGGGTTTCCCTAGTCCAGGGCGAGTTCCGTAGGCAAGGCCCCTCCGTAAGATAGGCCATGTGGCACCCCACCCCACCTCTGTAGAGTGCCAAGTACAGGTATTCATGCCCCTGTGTCATCGATGTTTGCAGATGTCGTCCATAGCCTTGTAGGCCATTTCCCAGGAATTGCATCTGTAGAGCCCAAAATTGTGACGTGGTGCAGGGGGCTGCTGTGTCTGTATTGTCCGCCAACGGTAGCGGTAAGCCATGCACTCAACCTGTCTTTCTTCTGTCGTCCCCCCCTCTATTTGTGGACTCCCTGTTCTTGTGTGCATTAGCATCATCAGGCGGAGCTACAGTGGCACCGGAGCACGAGGGAGCTGCATCCCACATGGCCATGGAGGGCCACACTATGGACTCAGAATACACCAGTGGGACGGAGGGCGAGGGGAGCACCACGGCAGTCACAGGATCTGCAACTAGCGACACAGACTCATCCTCTGATGGGAGCTCCCTTGTGGTGGCGGCAACATCTGTGCCCCCCACTTCTACAGGTACAGCCACCACCCCCCCACCAGCACCGTCCTCCCAGCAGCCCCTCAGCCTTCACCTGTGCCTGCTCACCCAGGAGGGTGGGCATCACCTTTGCCCCAGGCACCTCAGCCTCTGCCCCAGTCACATTGGCTGCCCTCAGTGAGGAGGCCATTGACCTCCTCACATCCCTCACTGTTGGGCAGTCTACCATTTTGAATGCCATCCAGGGTGTAGAAAGGGAGTTGCAACACACAAATGCATTCCTGGAGGGCATTCATTCTGGTCAGGCTGCCCTTCATGGAACCGTTCAGACTCTGGCCTCAGCACTGATGGAAGCCATTGTCCCTGTGTCTAGCCTCCCGCCTCCAACTTCCTCCACCCAGACCCAATCCCTGTACCTCTGCCTATCCCAAGCACACCATCAGACCAGCCTGCACACACCTCAACACACAAGGGAAGCTCAGGCAAACATAAGCACCACACATCCCACAGGCACTCACGCAAGCATCACACACATACAGACACACCAACATCCACTGCCTCCACTGTGTCCCCCACCTCCTCGTCTCCCTCCTCCCTCCCAGTCTCGTCTACACTCACACCTGCATGCACTACCACTACAGCCACTACGTCCCGAACCAGCACACCCACCACCACACCCTGCTCACATGCACTCACCACCCCACTACCATTTCCACGTCCCCTGTGTCCTCTCCCAGTCTGTCTGTGACGCCCCCTCCCAAGTTACACAAACGCAGGCACACACCCACCCAACAGCCATCCACCTCACAACAGCCTCCAGCGCATGCAGCTTCACCCAAAGTCACCAAACGTACACCTCCTACAACCACCACCTCTTCCTCCACTCTCAAACCCCCTCCAGCTACCCGTCCCGGTGTCTCCAAACAACTTTTCCTGTCCCCCCATAACCTATTTCCCACCACCACCCCCTGTCCAACTAATAGGTCCCGTACTAGCACCTCAGCCAAAAAATCTCCGGGACCAGTGGTGCCTGTTATTACAGGTATGTGGAGTGCACCGGCCTCCAGGCCAGCCAATGTGGCACAGAGCCACAGCACAGCCAGCCCCCCTCCCTGTGAAGCACCAGAAGTTGGACAGTGCCCGGTGGGAGAGGGGGAAGACTCCAGCCAGCCAAGCCGCTCACAGGGGTCCCGGGGGGAGTGTCGACTCAGCTGTGACTCCTCCCAAGGTGGGGAAGGGGCAGAAGAAATCTCCAAAGTCTGGGAGGGGCAGCACAGCGGAGAAGACCGCCATCATCCCGCTGCACAGGAGGCCACCGCCAGCCCCAGAGTCACTGCCCAGGAGGCCACCGCCAGCCCCATCGTCACTGCCCAGGAGGCCACCGCCAGCCCCATCGTCACTGCCCAGGAGGCCACCACCAGCCCCAGAGTCACTGCCCAGGAGGCCATCGCCAGAGTCACTGCCCAGGAGGCCACCGCCAACCCCATCATCACTGCCCAGGAGGCCACCGCCAGCCCCATCGTCACTGCCTAGGAGGCCAACGCCAGGCCCATCGTCAATGCCCAGGAGGCCAACGCCAACCCCATTGTCACTGCCCAGGAGGCCACCGCCAGAGTCACTGCCCAGGAGGCCACTGCCAGCCCCAGAGTCACTGCCCAGGAGGCCACCGCCAGCCCCATCGTCACTGCCCAGGAGGCCACCGCCAGCCCCGTCACTGCCCAGTAGGCCACCGCCAGCCCCAGAGTCACTGCCCAGGAGGCCACCACCAGAGGTACTGCCCAGGAGGCCACCGCCAGCCCAATCATCACTGCCCAGGAGGCCACCGCCTGCCCCATCGTCACTGCCCAGGAGGCCACAGCCAGGCCCATCGTCAATGCCCAGGAGGCCACCGCCAGCCCCATCGTCACTGCCCAGGAGACCACCGCCAGAGTCAATGCCCAGGAGGCCACCGCCAGCCCCATCGTCACTGCCCAGGAGGCCACCGCCAGTCCCAGAGTCACTGCCAAGGAGGCCACCGCCAGAGTCACTGCCCAGGAGGCCACCGACAGAGTCACTGCCCAGGAGGCCACCGCCAGCCACATCCCAGCTGGCCAGGAGTGCCCCGCAAGCCACAGCCCAGCTGACCCATGAAGGACCGCCTGCCACAGCCCTGCTGGGTAATGACGGACAAGCCTTGGCAAGGACCGCTGAACAGGGCAAAGACCGCTGAACAGGGCAAAGACTGCCATGGAAAGCACCGGTGAACAGGTCAGACACTGGCAACTCAAGCACCGCTGAACAGGGCAAAGACCACCATGGAAAGCACCGCTGAACAGGTCAGACACTGGCAACTCAAGCACCGCTGAATAGGGCAAAGACCGCCATGGAAAGCACCGCTAGCCCATTTGCGGCATGGGCAGTGACGCAACAGGGACCGTCATGGGGTTAGTGCTGGACTCTGGGCACCAGTCCCCCTCCAGAACCAGTGGAGACTTGCATCCACTCCGTCTGTCCTGCACAGGATGAAGCACTCTGCGCACCAGTCCCCCTCCAGAAACAGTGGAGACCTGCATCCACTCCGTCTGTCCTGCACAGGATGAAGCACTCTGGGCACCAGTCCCCCTCCAGAACCAGTGGAGACCTGCATCCACTCCGTCTGTCCTGCACAGGATGAAGCACTATGGGCACCAGTCCCCCTCCAGAACCAGTGGAGACCTGCATCCACTCCGTCTGTCCTGCACAGGATGAAGCACTCTGGGCACCAGTCCCCCTCCAGAACCAGTGGAGACCTGCATCCACTCCATCTGTCCTGCACAGGATGAAGCACTCTGGGCACCAGCCCCCCTCCAGAACCAGTGGAGACTGTTATCCACTTGAGAGACTGTGGCTTTGCCCTCCCCGGGATGGTACAGTGGGCAACCCACCCACTGTAGAGACTTGAGAGACTGTGGCTTTGCACTCCCCAGGATTGAACAGTGGGCAAACCACCCACTGTAGAGACTTGAGAGACTGTGGCTTTGCACTCCCCAGGATGGTACAGTGGGCAAACCACCCACTGTAGAGACTTGAAAGACTGTGGCTTTGCACTACCCAGGATGGTACAGTGGGCAACCCACCCACTGTATAGACTTGAGAGACTGTGGCTTTGCACTCCCCAGGATGTAACAGTGGGCAACCCACCCACTGTATAGACTTGAGAGACTGTGGCTTTGCACTCCTCAGGATGTAACAGTGGGCAACCCACCCACTGTAGAGACTTGAGAGACTGTGGCTTTGCACTCCCCAGGATACATCATTGGGCATGGAGCCCCCTCGTGGATCTGGCGTGGTGCACTCATCCGGCTGAGGTGCCCCCCTTCCCTTCCCCCTGAGATGCCTGTTGTATTTCAATCTGATGCCCCTGCAGTGTTCTCTCCGTTTGGATCGGGTATCTTGTGTGGGCCTCGCCTATGCATTTTCTATTGTGTTTATATATATGTATATATTTGCTTACTGTATTTTGATATATTACAATGGTTCCACTCATTTCCTTTTGTCTTTGAATTCTTCCTGGGGGGGTTGGGAGGTGTTACTGTAATGTATAGATACGCATTGGTGTGTGTGTTCTAGTGGGTGAGGGTCGGTGGGGGTTGGGGTGTTGAGTGTGTGTGTCCCTGTGTTTTTGCCTCCCCCCTCCCCTATGTCGTAGGTGCAGTACTCACTGTGGTCTTCGCCGTCAGCGTTGATGCTCCTCGTAGAAGAGCAGGAAGACTAGTGCAGGAAGAATATGGAGTTCCGGCTCCATGGTGTCGTCATTCCTCGTGGAGTGTGTAGAGGTGAGCGTTTTCCCTTCGGAATCCTGTTTCCGCTGTGTTTTTATCCGGGGTGAATTCGCCCCGGAAAAGGTGGCGGATTGGTAGGTTGTGATACTGTGGGCCGTACATTATCTCCCGCCGGTGACCGCCGCGCTGTTTGTTTGTACCGCTGTGGCGGTCGGAGTGTTAAAGTGGCTGTCTTTGTTGGCGGTTTCTGCCACGGTCATAATTGCAAAAAAAATTCCACCGGCCTGTTGGCGGTCTTACCGCCGCTTTAACACCATCCGCCAGGGTTGTAATGACCACCTTACTTTGAAGCCAATTTCTTGTTTCACTTTCTTGTGCAGGGAGATAGCTTTTGACTAACAAATCATTTAGTGATGGTGTTTTTCTATAGGTGATTTTTGGAAGCTCCAATCTTTTAACTCATCATCTTCCTTAAAGAACCTCTAATTCTTCCTGAGGGCTATTCTGATTTCTTCATCCGAGCGATTGTAATCCCTAATATATCTGATGATGTAATCCTGTTCATTTAATCATTAATCCACTCCCTCATGTTTTTTTAACCTAATATGTCCTCTCAATCCTTTTCTCTAGGTCTATTCATGGCATTTTTGAATACAGACACCGGGTACCCTCTTTTGACCAATCTTGTTAAATCTCCTCCTTTTTAAAAGTCACTCAATAACGAACAGTTTCTTCTGACTCTTAGAAATTCACCATAAGGCACGCTCCACTTGAGTGCTTTGGGATGTGATCTATTAACAAATAAGATACTGTTGAAACTGGTGTGTTTGCGATATAGTCTTGTGCAAATCTTCATGCAATCAATGTAAACCTCAATCACCAAGAAAGTTATTTTCTCCTTGCTTACCTTTAATGCAAATTGTCGTCCAAGTAGATTATGTTTTTGAGAATGTAAGAACACCTCCAATTCAACCCACCCACCCTCCCAGATTAGAAATAGATCATCTATGAATCAGACCCATAAGATGACCTTACTGAGAACCTCAGCATTCTCTTCTGTCCATACACCTTAAGCTTCCCAATGGCCCATTATAAGGTTGGCATAGGTTTGAGAAAAAGATGTTCCCATTGCTTTCCCTTTCTTTTGAATATAATATTCACCTTCAAAAATAAACATGCTATTGGTGAGACTAAACTTTATCATTTCTAGCAGTATCTATGTGTGTTCCAATAAACTCAATGATCTGTGTAGGAAATATGCACAGGCTTTCAGACCATCCTCATGTTTTATTGAGGTATATAGTAGCACAACATCCATTATTGCCATTATATATTTTGGCGTCCATGGTATACCATTCATTCGATTTAGAAGATCCATGTAATCTCTAAAGTAGGATGGAAGTGCCGCCACATATGAAAATTAAAGATATCTATAAACCCTGATGCATTCTCCAATAAAGAGTCACTGGAGCTGACTATTGGACGTCCAGGGGGATTTCTCATACTCTTTTGTATTTTTGGTAACACATATATTGTAGGTGTTATCGAATGTTTCTTTTTTATATACATCAACTGCTTATCTTCTAACAAGCCCCTTTCATGCCAGCTACTCAGGATTTCATGGAATTCCTTCATAATTTCTTTTGTAGAATCTTCCTTTAATCCCTCATAGTTATCTTGAACCCATAACTGCCTCTTTATTTCTTAACTGTATCTACTATGGTCCATTACAACTATGTTTCCCCCTTTGTCTCATGCTTTTATCACAATATTCTTGTCCTCCTGTAGATCTTGCAATGCCCACCAATCATCTTTCATCATGTTATTCTCTTGGCCATGGTGCTAGCATTTCTCCTTCTTGATTATACCCTGTGGTTCTCTGCCATCAACTCATGAAACAAATCCACCTAATTGCCACGTGGTAATTGTGGGCAAAATATGGATTTTAATTTGCATCCACTTGCTACTGATCAGTCAGTTTCCACTCCCATTTCTCTGTAAAATTGTCAGTCAGATAGATCTTCCTCATTCAGAGTAGACATTGTGCTTGATTCTCCCTCCAAAATCCCCAAATTGTGCATTCCAGCTATATCATCTATCATCAAATTTGACATGGGCTGAGGTGCTCCTTTATATATATGTGCGTGTGTGTGTTTGATGCCCCACGGACCACCACCTCTCTGGGGCTTATTTATAATGAATAGACGGAGACTCAGAGACTGCCACCCCCGGGGCTTTGATGAAATATTATGCGGGGGACTTGAGGCCCCCTGCAGCCCTGCGGGCAGGAAATATGTATGTGTTTATATATATATATATATGTATATATATATATATATAAATATACTGACAAAATCAAGGGTTAAATGGATGTTATAGTTAGTAAAAAGAATTACAAAAAAACAGAAATTCACTTAAAACCCAAAGGTTACAGTTATCTTATAGGTAGGTTCTGAGTTTACTTGCACAAAACCAGAGATATCCAGCAGTTATAGTTATAGGTAGTTCAACTAACTATAACTTGTGGCCTTAAGCAACTATAACTCATGCCCCTACCATGCACAGTTTTTTCTTCAATAATTTGACTTCTAATGTTTCATTGCTATTTTTATTGGTGTTATAAAAGTTGTCATAAGTGCTGTAATATCTGGAGTAATTAGCAGCATGCATGATGGAGGTTGGCTGCAAGGCTTGGCCTGCAGCCAGTCCCTGCGTCCAATCCCCCTAAGGACCCAACCTCATGCTGCATATGACCTTTGGCCATGTGCGTTGGGAGTTGCCACAGGGCCTGTCTCTACGAGTGAGAATAGGTGTGAGAGCTTTTCTCTAGTTGTGAGACTGGGTGTGAGAGGCTCCATGTGGATGTGAAAGTCAGTGTGAGAGTGTCTGTCTGGGTGTGAGGGTAGGTATAAGAGGGTGTCTTTGGGTGTGACAATGGGTGTGAGAGTGACTGTCTGGGTGTTTAAGTGTCTGTGTGTGCTTGTGAGTGTTTGACAGCTCTCACTTGCTGGGACTGATGTTGTGCTTGCTCTGACTTGTGGGAGCTGTCACAACTCCTGGCAAGCCAGAGCAAACAGCTATGTCCCGGGGAGCGGATACCTGGGGACATAGCGGGAGCCGGCCCTAGGGAGCAGCAGTTATCAGTGCCATTAATGGCTCCATAAGGGGTGTTGCACTGCCCCCCTCTAACAAAAACAAAGCTGTGGAATGGGTGTGTGGTGTGTGAGTGGGTGAGATTTTTTTCATTGGGCTTCGGAGCCACAGATCCATTGCAGATTTACACAGGGGGTCATATAGAGTGCCATAGGGTCTCTCATAGACGCCTCCATGTGTTTTATGGGGTTAGGCTACCTCTATCCTGACCCCTTATGTGTGTTTAATTTATGTTTTCTTTCCAGGGACCCAGCCGAGGAACAAAATGATAGCTGCAACTTTTCTTTCAGGTTGCAGCCAGCCAATCAGGTCCTTGCTTTTCAGTTGCATGGTAAATCCCCAAAGGATTCACAACCCTAGATATCTACATTATTTTTCTTTTAATAACTCTAAAACTGCTGAACAGATTTACACTGAATGATAAAATTGGCTCTTCCTAGACCAAGCACTAGCATTGTGCCAAATTAGGTGTAATTCTATTCAGTGGTTTGAGTTGTACCATGTAGCATTTTGGACTTTCTTTTTCTTGGTCACCGCATGATGAGTCACATCAAATCATTCAATTCAGCAGCTGAAGTGAGTAGCAGGGGATTTTAACACCTCATTCGACCCCTGTCCATTTATAAATGAGGTTACAGAATCAGTGGATAAATTATGGAAAATCCCCATTTTGACAGGGAAATCACAATGTAACTATTCTGCCAATGCCCTTAAAATAGTGTCACTGATAGTTCTCAGGGGTTTCAAGGGCTTGCAATGGTCACACTCCTTCTGACATTGAGAAGCCCCCTACAGTCAAGAGTGGCTCATATTCTAGCATTATTGATTGCATCCTGCTAGATGTCAGATTATGGGCTCTTTTACGGGATATGAAAGTAGATATCCACTTTGATAGCAACCACAATTCCCTGATTCTTACCTTATCAGGGGTAGCATTGGTGAAGTAAAAGTATTGCTCTGTTACCTCAGTCCTGGAACCAGCTTTGGGAAACAATTGCTGTTATGTCTCGTAGCCAACATTGGTGTCCAATGAAAAGCAATACTCTGAAATGTATGTCCTTTTTTGTGTTTTACCTATCAAAGTGTGTTGACCAGTCACTCTCAAATATCTCAGTTTTAAGTATCACAACCAGCTATTCAATGATTTACTAAATATATTTCATAAAGAAGGTTGTAAGAAGTCTGGGAGGGGTAATGTTACTAAATGGCTTGATGCTGGCTGTAAACAGCCAAGATAAATTTGAGGAATGCAATTAATCAGTGCAATATAGAAGGGATTGTGTTAGCTAGATGGAACTACAATCTTGCCCTCAATAGAGCTAGAAAACAGTGGGATGAATCGGTTTGGCAAGAGATGCTTGTTGCAGCCAGAAGGAAGGACAACCGGTCATTTTGAAATTTAGCCACACAAGCATGATCTGAAAATAGGAATCTCTAAAATGATCATATGTTAGTTGGGTTTCTATCATAGAAACCCAACTGAAATTTGGGTTTCTCATTTTACTAAGTTATACGGTCTTGTCGATTCTGTGTCCCATATAAATGTAGCTGAGGTGGTTGCTATTGATACACTGCTTGATAATGGAGCAGGTATTATTGATCATGCAGTCATTTTTAGCCTAGATGAGACGAATAAGGCAATTGAAGCCCTGAAATGTGCTAAGGGTCCTGGTCCTGATAAAATTCCTGTAAACCTGTATAAAGCCAAGCTTTGATCTGGACCAGTTATAAAAACCTGTTGCCCAATTCTGTCTTGGAGGGTGGCGTGATTCCCATGTTTTGGAGAGGTACAGAGATAATCCCACTTTACAAGAAAGGTGATGCTAGTGATCCTTCCAACTATCGATCCATAAGGAAGAGGAACAAATCTTGTCACCGTTACAGGCTGTCTTCTGTGCCCGGAATAATACTTCAGACCACATGATCACCATATGTACTTTTATCTAAACATATGCTCTATGTAGCCTTTGAAGAGCTTAAAGCAGCATTTTATCTCATACGCCAAAGTACATTGTGGCTAGTGCTGCTGAATATGGACATTCCTAGAAATGTGTTCAATTTCATTTCAAGGCTCTATTCTGAGAATCATGCCTAGGTACGATGGGGTAGTCAGGGAGAACTTAAAGACTGCATTCCTACTAGGTTGGTGTACGCCAGTGGTATGTGCTTGAACCTACGTTATTCACTCTTCATGTGAATGACGTGGTGGAGGTTCTCCTTGACTGCAAAAATAATGAAGATTCCTATCCTCTTGTTTGAGGAAGCCCTCACTACTTATTTAAAAAATCCCAATGGGGCTACAGCTCCTCATTGATTGATTTGTAAGTTTTTGTTCTTCCAGGGGATAAGTCCTGAATGCTGGGAAAACCAAATGTATGGCCTTTGTCAAGGGTACATCAAACAAATATTACAATGCGAGTGGGCAGTGAAGCTCTGGAAAGGGTCAATAGTTTTAAATACTTAGGGGTTAAATTAACCAATGCTTTTTTATTGTTGTTGCAGCTCACTACAACTAATTTAATAATTGAACATAGTTTTAACACCATAGTTAAGCTTTACAAGAAAACTATTAGTCATGCTGTTTCTCCAGCTCTGGAGGTATAGGACGCTAACACACAGAATGCTGCACTGTTTGGTGCAGAGATTTGGGGGTAAAACAAGTTGAATAGCTTATTTATTGCTGAAAATACATTTGTAAGGAAGATGCTCTTGATACCAGTGAGTTATCCTCTTGTTCCTCTCTTTCTTGATTTGGAGCTAAGAATATCAACTGATGTTGCAAGTTTAAAACCACTGCTGTATTGGGTGAATCTCTGGTCTACCAATGAACGGAAATTTGTTGAGAAACGTGATAAACGTTTCCGATGCTAGAAGCATTTCCTGGGTGTAATTTGCATCTGATTGTTTTTTTTTATTAGGTCTAGAGAGATTTTCGTTTGAACCAGATACACTTTGCAAAGCTGACTTCAGAATTTTAGAGACCCATTATTAGGAATATATTCAAGACCAGTGTATTCTGAATGAGGACAACGGGCATCTAACAAATGCGTTCCTGGAAATTAACCACTATCCATGTTTTCAGCTATTCTTTGACAGGATTATCCCTCCACTAGCCAAAAGTTTATAAATGTGTTTCAGGCTTGGCTCATTACTGCTGAAGTCTTTTACATGCAAGTGGGGGAAGGAAGCAGGTGCAAGTGAGTGTCCTGCATGTGTATCGGATGTAGAATCTGAGGTCCATGTACTTTTTTTTGCCCTGTATTTCGGGGCTCACTTAGAAAATGGATTTTCCCAATTTGTTTGAATGTAGGGGTACCTAGATGTTTATTAGCTCTGAGAATTTTGAAAACTAACACCTCACCACAAATCTGCCATTAGCAGATTTTTATTGAATGTCTGGCTCAAACTACAAAAGATTTTAACATCATGTATGAGAGAATGGCTAGATAAGTATCCGTCGTCAAGGTGGTCTTCTCTGTTTTGTTGGGCGACTGGTGTCAGGAATGTAACACTTGTCTTGTTCTCCTTCTTTTTTAGGTCCTGGGATTACCGCCGGTCTACACTCTTGGAAGAAGAGATACAACACAATAAATAGCAAATTGGTTTTAGGTAGGTTACTCCTCCACCATTATACCTGAGGGAGTGCTGTATGCATTGGAGAAAGAGCCATACTGACCACCATTCCCTTTTTGTGCAGGTTTTCTGATTGATTTTGAGGAGTGATGGCAGTTATGAAACTACCCCATTATCACAATATTTTGGGCATTCCCAAATGATCCCTCAAGTATCAGGTCCTCTTTGATGCTGATGAAAAGGGGGGGTGTATGGTCCTTTATACCCGGTTATTTGTGCAGGAACACTTCAGGGACAGTGTGAGGTGGGGAATACCTCAGATTTCTGCAAAAAGACCTGGAGACACAACAGGTTGAGAGAGTCCCTCGTCACACACCATCTGTTTTTTAGGATTCTTTTATTGAGTTTTTATTGATTTTGTTATTTAATCATGTTTGGTGATTATATGTATTGCATTATCATGGATTTTATTGAAGTGATTTCTGTATTTTGCACTTTGATAGTTGTGAACAACCAAGTAACGTAGAATTGATTGATTGATTGAGTGTCAAAGTAGCTTTGAAAACTGTGTGAAGATTCATTATACAGTGCCAAAGTTATTAGCAAAACAAAAACACACACACGCACATATACACACAAATACACTTGTGGCCTAAGGTAACTAAAACTAGCCATGCACTGCTCATTACCCTGCATATTACATCATTCATGAAATCTTTGATAACATCACTGATAATATCATTGTAGAATTTGTAGTAAAGTTATTGAGGTGAAAATTGTGCAGGGCGCGAGGCATAGTTAACACAGGTAACAAGTTATAGATACTTGGGTAACAAAAACTAGAACTGATGAATTTCTATGGTTTTCTGTGAGTACATTCAGAATCTAATATGATACACACACACATACACTACCTACTGGCAATTCCCAGTAGGTATACTTAGGACCTAGTTTCTGTTGAAAAATAATTTTTTGACTAGGCAATATCTTTAGTGCCATTTGATGAATCTTTATGAACAGTGCTGGCAGTGAGGAGAGAGCAATGAGAAGGAGGGAAAGGCAAGCAGCAGTCATGAACACAACAGGGCTGAGGAGAAAGCAATGAGAAGGAGGGAGAGGCAGACATACACACAACAGGGCGGAGAGCGAGGAGAAAACAGTGAGAAGGAGGGAAAAGCAGACAGCAGGCATGCAAAAATGGGGCTGAGGGCCACAGGAAAGCAGTGACAAGGAAGAAAAAGGTACACACACCACAAGCCTGTGAGAATAGAGAAGCAAACATGCATATAATGGGGCTTAGAGTGAGGAGAAAGCAGAGAGAAGGAAGGAAAAGCAAGCAGCAGGCACTCACAAATAGGGGCTCAGAGAAAGGAGAAAGCAGTGATAAGGAGGGAAAGGCAAGCAGCAGACACACACAAAACAGGGCTGAGAGCAAAGAAAAGGTAGTGAACTGAGAAGGATAGAAAGGCAAGCACTAGGCACACAAAGCACTTGGGGTAATAGGAGAAAGCAGTGACAACAAGAGAAAGGCAAGCAACAGACAGCACAAAACAGGGCTGAGAGCAAGAAAAGAGCAGTGAGAAGGAGGGAAATTAAAGCCGCTGGAATGCACCAAGTGGGGCTGAGAGCAAGGAGAAAGCAGAGAGGAGAGCAAGGCACGCAGCAGGCAGAAAAACATGGGGTTGAGATCAAGGAAAACGCAGGGAAAAGGAGGGAAAGTCAAGGAGCTGTTACTCAAAAAATTGGGGGTGAAGCAAGGAGAAAGCAGTGAGAAGAGGAAGTCAACCAACAGGCAACACACAACAGGGCTGAGAGCAAAGAGCAAGCAGTGAGGAGGAAAAGGCAAGCAGCAGGCAACAGAAATGTGGGTGATAGCAATGAAAAGCAGTGAGAAGGAGGGAAAGTCAAGGAGCAGTTACGCTGCAAACTGGTGGGGGGAGAAAGCAGTGAAAATAAGTGAAAGGCAAGCACCAGTGAGGATCAATATGGGACTGAGAGAGATGAGAAAGTAGTGGGAATGAGGGAGGCAGCAGGCATGCACAAAACTGGGCTGAGAGTAAGGAGAAAGCAGTAAGAAGGAGGGAAAGTCAAAGGCAGGCACCAGCCATGCATAAAAAGAGGCTGAGACTGAGGAGAAAGCAGTGAAAAGAAGGTAAATTCAGCAAACAGGTATGGATACAATTAGGGTGAGAGCAATGATAAAGCAGTGAGAAGGAGGCAAAGGCAGAGAGCAGGCATGCACAAAATGGGGTTGAGAGAGAGGAGAAAGCATTGAGAAGGATGGAGAGACAAGCAGCAGGGATGCGAAAAACTGGAGTGGAAGCAAGGAGAAAGCAGTGAGAACAAGAGAAAGGAAATAAACAGGTAGCACAAAACAGATCTGAGAGTAAGGAGAAAGCAGTGAGAAGGAGGGAAACACAAGCAACAGGCAGCAGAAATTGGTCCAGAGAGCAGCGAGAAAGCAGTGAGAAGGCAGGCAGCAGTCATTCACGCAAAGGTGGTGAGAGCGATTAGAATGCAGTGAAAAAGAGGAAATAGCAGGCACACACAACTGGGCTTAGAGCAAGGAGAAAGCAGTGAAGGAATGGAAAGCAAAGGAGGAGACATGCAAATAAATGGGGTTGAGAGAAAGGAGAAAGCAGTAACAAGGAGAGAAAGTCAAGCACACACAAAAAAAGGAATGAGAGCAAAGAGAAAGCATCGAGAAAGGGGGAAGACAGGCAGCAGGCATGCGCAAAATGTGGCTGAGAGTAGTGTGAAAGAAGTGAGATGGAGGGAAAGGCAGGCAGTAGGGACTCACAAAACAGGCCAGAGATCAAGGAGAAAGTAGTGAGAAGAAGGGAAAGACAGACAGCAGGCACACTCAATTGGCCTGAGACCGAAGACAAAGAAAGCAGTAGCTTCCGTCACAACAGGGCTGAGAGTGAGAAGAAAGCAGTGAGAAGGAAAGGAAAGCGGGCAGCAGGTATGCACATAACGAAGCAGGGAGCCAGGAGAAAGCAGTGAGAAGGAGGGAAAGGCAGGCATGCACAAACTGGGTCTCAGAGTGGGAAGAAAACAGTGAAAAGGAGGGAAAGGCAGGCATCAGGCATGCACACAAAGTGTCCAAAAGCGATAAGAAAGCAGTGAGAAGGAGGAAAAGGCAGGCACGCACAACGAGGGAGAGAGCAAGGAGAAAGCTGTGAGAAGGAAGGAAAGGCTAGAAACAGGTGTGCAAAGAATTGGGGAGGAAGGAAGGAGAAAGCAGTGAAAATGAGAGAATGGCAAGCAGCAGGCCTGTACAAAACAGAGTGAGAGGAAGGAGAAAGCAGTGAGAAGGAGGAAAAGGCAAGCAGCAGACATGCACCAAAAGGGCCGGAGAGTGAAGAGAAAGCAGTGAGAACAAGGGAAAGGCATGCAGCAGGTATGCAAAAAATGATGCTGAGAGCTAAAAGAAAGCACAAAGAGACCTGAGAAAGCACTGAGGAGGAGGGAAAGTCAAGGAGGAGAAACGCAAAAAATAAACAGGCGGGGCAAGGAAAAATCCCTGAGAATGAGTGAATGGCAAGCAGCAATCACGCAGAACATGGGGCTCAGAGCACAGAGAAAGCAGTGATAAGGAAAGGAGGGAAAAGTAAGCAGCAGGCAGCAAGTAATGGGGCTGAAAGCAAGATGAAAGCAGTGAGAAGGAGGGAAAGGCAAGCAGCAGGCATGCACACAAAGGGCCTGGGAGGGATTAGAAAGCAGTGTGAAGGAGGAAAAGAAAGGCACACACACAACTGGGCTTAAAGCAAGGAGAAAGCAGTGAGAAGGAGGGAAAGTCAGGGAGCAGATATGTAAAAACAGGGCAGAAGCAAGAAGAAAGCAGTGAGAATGAGAGAAAGGCAAGGAGGCACACACAAAACAGGATGACAGCATAGAGAAAGCAGTAAAATGAGGGAAAGGCAAGGAGCAGGCATGCAAGAAAAGGAACTGAGAGAAAAGAGAAAGCAGTGAGAAGTTGAGAAAGGCAGGCAATAGGCACACACAAAACGAGGCTGAGAGAGAAGAAAAAAAGCAATGAGAAGGAGGGACAGGCAAGCAGCAGGCACGCACAAAACTGGACTGAGAGCAAGGAGAAAGCAGTAAGACCATGGGAAAGGCATGCAGCTGGTATGCACAAAACGGGGCTGAGAGGAAAGAGAAAGCAGGGAGGATGTAAAGGAAGTAGCAAGCATGCAAAAAATGAGGGGCCAAGGAGAAAGCAGTGAGAAACGGAATGGCGAGCAACAAGCAGCACAAAATGGAGCTTTGAACAAGATGAAAGTAAGTAGAAAAAGGAAAATGCAAGGAGCAAGAATGCACAAAATTGGGCTGAGAGCAAGGAGAAAGCAGTGAGAAGGAGGAAAAGGCAAGCAGGCAGCACAAAATTGGAAAAGAAGAAAGCAGTGAGAAGTTGGGAAATTCATGGAGCAGGAACATACAAAATGGAGTTGAGACCAAGGAGAAAGCAGTGTGAAGGAGGGAAAGTCAAGGAGCAGCCATGCAAAAACCTGAAAGGAAAGCAATTAGAAAGCAGTGAGAACAAGAGAAAGGCAAGCAACAGGAAGCACAAAACAGGGCTCAGAGCAAGAAGAAAGCAGTGAGAAAGAGGGACAGGGAAGCAACAGGCACACATAAAAATGGAGCTGAGAGCAAGGAGAAGGCACTGAGAGCGCAGGAAAGGAATACAGCTGGCTCACAGAAAATGGGTCTGAGAGCAAGGAAAAAGCAGTGAGAAGGAGGGAAATATTAGAAAATACAGCAGAAAATAGGGAAGAGAGCAAGGAGAAAGCAGTGCAAAGGAGGGAAAGTCAAGGAGCAGACATGCAAAAAAACGAGGGGAGCAAGGAGAAAACGGTGAGAATGAGGGAAAGGCAAGCAGCAGTCACACAGAACATGGGGCTGAGAGCAAGGAGAAAGCAGTGAGATGGAGGGAGAGGTAAGCAGCAGGCATGCACAAAACAAGGTTGAGAGTGAGGAAGAAGTAGTGAGAAGGAGGGAAATGCAGGCAGCAGGCAAGTAAACAACAGGGCTAAGAGCGAGGAGAAAGTAGTGAGAAGGATGAAAGGACAGGCAGCAGGCACACACACAATGTGGTTGAGAGTGAAGAGAAAGCAGTGACAAGGAGGAAAAGACAAAAAGAAGCCACCATAACAATAATGCTGAGAGAAGGAAAAAGCAGTGAGAAGGAGAGAATGGCAGTGGCGCACAAAACAGGGCTGAGAGCATGGAGAAAGTTGTTAAAGTGTGATAAAGTCGAGGAGAAGGCATGCAGTTAACAGAGCTGAGAACGAGGACCAAGTAGTGACAAGAAGGGAAAGTCAGGGAGCAGGCATGCACACCACCAGGCTGATGGCAAGGAGAAGGCAGTGATGGAGGGAAAAGCAGGCAGTAGGCACACACAAAACGGGGCTGGGTGTGAGGAGAAAGCAATGAGAAGAAGGGGAAGGCAGGCAGCAGGCACACACAAAACAGGGTAGGGAGAGGAGAAAGCAGTTAGAAGGAGGAAACGACAGGCAGCAGGTTTAGAAACAGAGGTACTGAGAGTGTTTAGAAAGCAGTGAGAAGGAGGAAAATACAGGCATGCACAACAGGGCTTAGAGCAAGTAGAAAGCAGTGAGGAGTGAGGCAGTGAGGACGAGGGGAAGTGAAGGAACAGGCATGAACATACTGGGTCTGAGAGCAAAGAGAAACAAGTGAGAACAAGGGAAAGTCAGGTAAAAGACACACACAAATCAGGGCTGAGAGTGAGGAGAAGGCAGTGAAAAGGAGGGCAAGGAACGTAGAAGGCACACACAAAATGGGGCTGAAAGTGAGGAGAAAGCTGGGAGAAGGAGGAAGACACCAGGCATGCACAAAATGTAGCTGAGACTGAGAAGAAAGCAGTGAGAAGCAGGGAAAGACAGGCTGCAGACATGCACACAACAGGTCTGAGAGTGATGAGAAAGCAGTGAGAAGGAGGTAACTGCAGGCATACAGAAAACAGGGTTCAGAGAGAGGATAAAGCTGTACGAAGGAGGGAAAGGCAGGCAGCAGGCATGTGCATAAAGGAGCTGTGAGGGATTTGAGAGCAGTTAGAAGGATGAAAAGGCCAGCAAGCACGACGGAGCTTAGAGAAATGATAATGCAGTGAGGAGGAAAGCTTAGGAGCAGGCACGGAACACAACAGGGAGGAATCAAGAAGGAAGCAGTGAGAACCAGAGAAAGGCAAGCCTCAGGCATGCACAAAACAGGGTGAGGGGGAGGATAAAGCTTTGATAAGGAGGGAAAGGCAAGCAGCCAGCACACACAAAAAGGGGATGGGAGCAAGGAGAAAGCAATGAGAAGGTGGGAAAGACAGGCAACAGGCATGCACAAAATGTGGCTGAGAGGAAGGAGACAGAAGTGAGAAGGACAGAAAGGCAGGCAGTAGGCACAAACAAAATGGAGCGGAGAGCAAAGGCAAAGCAGTGAGAAGTAGGGAAAGACAAGCAGCAGGCATATAAAAAACAGGGCTTAGAGCAAGGAGAAAGCAGTGAAAAGGTGGGGAAAGTCAAGGAGCAGGCACACACATAATGGGGCTGAAAGCAAGGAGAAAGCAGTGAGAATGAGGCAAAGGCAGGCAGCAGGCATGCACACAATAAGGATAACAGTGAGGAGAAAGCAGTGAGATGGAGTGAAAGGCATGCAGCAAGCACTCACACAACAGAGCTTATAGCAAGCAGAAAGCAGTAGGAAGGAGGGAAAGGCAGGTAGCAGGCATATACATAACAGGGCTGAGAGTGAGCAGAAAGCAGTGAGCAGGAGGGAAAGGCAAGCAACGGGTAAGCACACAATGGAGATGAGAGTGACTAGAAAGCAGTGAGAACCAGAGAATGTCTGGCAGCGGGCACACAAGCAACAGGGCTGAAAGCAAGGAGAACGCAGTGAGAATTAACAAACAGCAGGCATCAGGCATGCACATAATGGGGCTGAAAGTGAGGAGAAAGCAGTGAGAAGGAAGGAAAGGCAGGTAGCAGGCACACACAAAATGGGGCTGAGAGCAAGGAGAAAGCAATAGACACTTCAATGAGCAGGCATGCAGAAAATGGGACTGACAGCAAGGAGAAAGCAGTGAGAGGGAGGGAAAGGCAGATAGCAGGCACACCCACAATGGGGCTGAGAGCGTGGAGAAAGTAATGGAAATGTCAATGTACAGGCACTCACAAAATGGGACTGACAGCGAGGAGAAAGCTGTGAGAAGGAGGTAAATGCAGGCAGCAGGCATGCACAAAACAAGTCTGAGGGTGAGGAGAAAACAGTGAGAAGGAGTGAAAGGCAGGCACCCAGCATGTACAAAACGGGACTGAGAGCAAGGAGAAAGCAGTGTAAAGGAGGGAAAGGCAGGCATGCACACAGTGCGGCTGAGAGTGAGGAGAAAGCCGTGAGAAGGAGGGAAAGACAGGAAGCAGGCATGCAGACAGAGGGGTTGAGAGGGATTAGAAAGCAGTGAAAAGGTGTAAAAGGCAGGCACACAAAACAGGGCTTAGAGCACGAAGAATGCAAAAACAAAGTCAAGGAAGGAAGGCAAAAGCAGTGAGAACAAGAGAAAGGCAGTCAGCAGGCACCCACACAAGGGGTGAAATCAAAGAGAAAGCAGTGAGAAGGAGGGAAAGGCAAGCAGCAGGCATGCCCGAAAAAAGGGGTTAGGACGAAGGTGAAAGAAGAAAGAAGTAGGGAAAGACAAGCAGCAGGCAGGCAAAAAACTGGGGTGGAAGCAAGGAGAAAGCAATGAGATCAAGAGAAAGGCAAGCAACAGGTAGCACAGAACAGGGCTGAGAGCAAGGAGAAGGCAGTGAGAAGGAGGGAAAGGCAAGCAACAGGCAGCAGAAATTGGGTCAGAGAGCAGCGAGAAAGCAGTGAGACGGAGAGAAAGTTAAGGAGCAGACACGCAAGAAAACAAGAAGGGCAAGGAGAAAGCAGTGAGAACGAGTGAAAGGCAAGCAACAGTCACACAAATCATGGGGCTGATAGCAAGAAGAAAGCAGTGAGAAGGAGGAAATGGTAATCAGCAGGCACACACAAAAGGACTGAAAACACAGAGAAAGTAGTGAAAAGGAGGAACATGCAGGCATGCACGTAAATGGGTTGTGGGTGAGGAGAAAGTAGTAAGAAGGACGGAAATGCAGACAGCAGGCACACACACAACAGGGCTGAGAGCAAGGAGAAATCTGTAAGAAGGAGGAAAAGGCAAGAAGAAGCCACCATCACAACAGGGCTGAGAGCGAGAAGAAAGCAGTGAGAAGGAAGGAAAGGCAGGCATGCACAAAACAGGGGTCAGAGCATAGAGAAAGCAGTGAAAAGGTGGGAAATTCAAGACATAGGCTCACATTTAACCGAGCTGAGACCAAGGAGAAAGCAGTGAGAAAGAGGGAAAGCAGGCACACACAAAATGGGGCTGAGAGTGAGGAGAAAGCAGAGAGAAGGAGGAAATGGCAAGCAGCAGGCATGCACAAAATGTGGTAAGAGCAAGTAGAAAGCAGCAAGAATGAGGGAAAGACAGGCAGCAAGCACACACAACAAGGAGCTGAGAGCACTGAGAAAGCAGTGGGAAGGGGAGAAGTTGAGGGGCAGACATACAAAAAAGCGGTAAGGGAGCAAGGAGAAAGCAGTGAGTAGGAGTACAAGGCAAGCAACAGTCATGCACAAAATAGGGCTGAGAGCAAGGAGAAACTAGTGAGAAGGAGGGAAAGGCCAAAAGCAGGCATGCACATAACAGGGCTGAGAGTGAGGAAATATCAGTGCGAAAGAGGAATAGGCAGGTAGCGGGCACTCTCACAACTGGGCTGAGAGCAAGGAGAAAGCAGTAAGAATGAGAAAAAGGCAAGCAGAAGTTGTCATCACACTGTAGCTGAAAGGAAGAGAAAGCAGTGAGAAAGAGTGAAATGTAGGAAGCAGGCACACAAAAAAGGTTTGAGAGCAAGGAGAAAGTAGTGAAAAGGTGGGAAAGACAAGGAGCAGGCATGTACATAAAGGGTCTGAGAGCGAGGAGAAAGTTGTGAGCAGGAGGGAATGTACACAATGGGGCTGAGGGTGATTAGAAAGCACTAAGAATGAGAGAAAGTCAGGCAGCAGGAATGCTGAGAACAAGCTGAGAGTGAGGATAAAACAGCTAGAAGGAGCATCAGGTATGCACACAATGGGGCTTAGAGTGAGGAGAAAGCAGTGAGAACAAGGGAAAGGCAGGCCTCAGGCACATATAAAATGGGGCTAACAGCGAGGAGAATGCAGTGAGAAGGTGGGAAAGTCAAGGAGCAGGCACACACATAATGGGGCTGAGAGTGAAGAGAAGTCATTGAGAAGGAGGGAAAGGCAGACAGGAGGAATGCACAAAATGGGGCTGAGAGTGAGAAGAAAGCAGTGAGAAGGAGGGAAAGTCAATCAGGAGACAGGCACACAACAGGGATGAGAGCGAGGAGAAAGCAGTGAGAAGCAGGGATAGGCAGGCAGCAGGCACACACATAAGAGGGCTGAGATCGAGGAGAAAGCACTCAAAAGGAGGAAAAGGCATGCAGAAGCTGCAATCACAATGGGGCTCAAAGTGAGGAGAAAGCAGTGGAAAAGAGGGTCAGACAGGAAGCAGGCACTCACAGAGCGGGAGTGAGAGCAAGGAGAAAGCAGTGAAAAGGTGGGAATGTCAGGATACAGACACATACGAAAAAAAGGCTAAGAGCGAGGAGAATGAAGTGAAAAGGAGGGAAAGGCAGGCACCTGGCATGCACAAAACAGGGCTGGGGGTGAGGAGAAAGCTGTAAAAAGGATGGAAAGGAAGGCAGCACGCATGCACACAAAGGGGTTGAGAGAGAGGAGAAAACAGTGAGTATAAGGCAAAGGCAGGAAACAGGCACGCACACAGAGGGGCTGAGGATGATTAGAGAGCAGTGAGAAGGCGGAAATGGCAGGCCCACATAACAGGGCTTAGAGCAAGGAGAAAGCAGTGAAAAGCAGGAAAGGTCAAGGCGCAACCATGCAAAAAAAAGGGGAGGAAGAAGGAGAAAGCAGTGAGAATGAGAGAAAGGCGTGCAGCGGGCAAGCACAAAATGGGGTGAGAGCAAGAAGAAAGAAGTGAGAAGGAGGGAAAGGCAAGCAGCAGACACACACAAAAAAGGGGCTGAGAGCAAAAAGAAAGCAGTAAGAAGAAGGGAAAGACATGCAGTAGACACAAACAAAATAGGGTAGAGAGCAAGGAGAAAGCAGTGAGAAGGAGGGAAAGTAATCAGCAGGCATGCATAATACAGGGCTGAGAGCAAATAAAAAGCTGTGTGAAAGATGGAAAGGCAGGCAACAGGCATGCAAAAAACCTGGAAGGACAAGTATATATGGTTGAGAATGACAGAAAGACAAGAAACAGCCAGCACAAAATGCAAGAATAAAGCAGTGAGAAGGAGGGGAATTCAAGGAGCAGGAGTGCACAAACTGGGGCTGAGATCAAGGAGAAAGCACTGAGGGAGGGAAAGGCAAGCAGCAGGCAGAACACAAGAGGGCTGAGAGCAAGGTGAAAGCAGTGAGAATGAGACAAAGGCAAGATACAGGCAACACAAAACATGGCTGAGAACAAGGAGAAAGCAGTGAGAAGGATGGAAAGGTAAGCAACAGACACTCACAAAATGGGGATGACAGCAAGGAGAAAGCAGTGAAAACAAGGGCAAGGCATGCATCACGCACACACAGAATGGAGCTGAGAGCAAAGTGAAAGCAGTGAGGAGTAGGAAAGGCAAGCAACAGACAGCAGAAATTGGGGATGTGAGTATCAAGAAAGCAGGGAAGAGGAGGGAATGTAAAGGTGTAGGCAGGAAAAAAGCTGCAGGGGAGAAAGGAGAAAGCAGTGAGAAGAAGGGAAAGGCAAGCAGCGGGCATGCACACAAAAGGGCTGGGAGCAAGGAGAAAGCAGTGATGGTAAGGGAAAGGCAGGCAGCTGGCACATACATAACAGGTCTGAAAGCGAGGAAAAAGCAGTGAGAAGGATGAAAAAGTAAGCAAAAACCACCATCGCAATGTGGCTGAGAATAAGGAGAAAGCAGTGAGAAGGAGGGAAAAGCAAGCAGCAGGCATGCAAAAAACTGGGCTGAGACAGAGGAGAAAGTAGTGAAAGGTTGGCAAAGCCAAGGAGTAGGCATGCACATAACGGGGCAGAAAGAGGAGAAAGCGCTGAGAAGGAGGGAAAGGCATGCAGCAGGCACACAAAAAACAGTGCTCAGATTGAGGACAAAGCAGGGCGAAGGAGGGAAAGGCAGGCACGCACAAAATCGGTCTGACAGCGAGGAAAACGCAGTGAGAAGGAGGGAAAGGAAGGAAAAGGGCATCCACACAATGAGGTGGAGAGTGATTAGAAAGCAGTGAGTAGAACAGAAAGGCTGACATGCAGATCGGGTGGGATCAAGGAGAAAACAGTGAGAACAATGGAAAGGCAGGCAGCACTCATGCACACAAAGGGTCTGAGTGAGAGAAGAAACCATTGAGAAGAAGGTAAAGGCAGGCAGCAGGCACACACAAAATGGGGTGAGAGCACGGAGAGGGCAGAGAGGAGGGAAAGGGTGGCAGAAGGCATCTTCCCATTGGGGCTGAGAGCGAATAGAACGCTGTGAGTAGAAGAGAAAGGCAGGCAGTAGGCACTCAGACAACGAAGTTGAGAGCAAGGAGAAATCTGTGAGAAGAAGAGAAACATAGGCAGCAGGCATGCACACAGAGGGGCTGTGTGAAAGGCAAACAGAATGAGAAGGAGGGAAAGGCAGCAGTCACATACAAACCAGGCTGAGAGCGAGGAGAAAGCAGTGGGGAGGGAAAGGTGGGCAGCAGGCACCTACACAATGGGCTCAGATTAAGAATAAAACAGTAAGAAGGAGGGGAATATAAGGAGCAAGAACACACACAAACTGGGTTGAGATCAAGGAGAAAGCACTGAGAAGGAGGTAAAGACAAGCATTCGGCAGCACAAAACAGGGTTGAGAACAAGGAGAAAGCAGTGAGAAGGAGAGAAAGACAAGAAACAGGCAACACAAAACAGGGCTAAGAATAAGAAGAAAGCAGTGAGAAGGAGGAAAATGGAATCAACAGGCACTCACAAAACAGGGATGAGAGCAAGGAGAAAGAAGTTCGAACGAGGGCAAGCATGCATCAGGCACACACATAACGGGGCTGAAAGCAAAGTGAAAGCAGTGAGAAGTAGGGCAAGGAAAGAAACAGGCAGCAGAAATTGGGGCAGAGAGTACCAAGAAAGCAGAGAGGAAGGAAAATAAAGGTGCAGGCAGGTAAAAAGCTGCAAGGGAATGAGGAGAAAGCATAGAGAAGGCTGGAAAGGCAAGCAGAAGGCAGACACACAACAGGGCTGAGAGCAAGGAGAAAGCAGTGACAAGAAGGGAAAGGCAGGCAGCAGACAGCAGGCATCCACACAATGGGGTGGAGAGTGTTTAGAAAGCAGTGAGTAGGAGAGAAAGGCAAGTACGCAGACAGCGGAGCTGAAAGCAAGGAGAAATTAGTGAGAAGAATGGAAAGGCAGGCAGCGCACATGCACACAAAGGGTCTGACAGTGAGGAGAAACAAGTGAGAAGCAGGGTAATGCAGGCAGCAGGTATGCACAAAACGAAGCTGAGAGCAAGGAGAAAGCAGTGAGAAGAAGGGAAACTCAGGCAGCAGGAATGCACACAACGGGGTTGACTGAAAGGCAAAAGCAGTGAGAAGGAGGGAAAGACAGCAGGCACACACAAAATGGGGCTGGGAGTGAGGAGAAAGAAGTGAGGAGGGAAAGGTGGGCAGCAGGCACCCACAAATGGGGCTGAGAGAGAGGATAAAGGAGTGAGAAGGAGGGAATGGGAAGCAGCAGGAATGCACAAAATGGGGCTGGGAACAAGCAGAAGGCAGTGAAAAGGAGGGAAAGGCAGGCAGCAGGCACGTACACAACAGGGCTGGGAGAAGTGAGAAAACAGTGAGAAGAAGGGAACTTCAGGGAGCAGGCACGCAATCAACAGGACTGAGATCAAGGAGAAAGCAATGAGATCAAGGGAATAGCATGCAGCGGGCACATAGAAAACAGGGCTAAGAGTAAGGCAAAAGCAGTGATATCATCAAAAATGCAAGCAGCATGCATGCAAAAATGGGGCTGAGAGAAAGGAGAATGCAGTGAAAAGGAAAGCATTTCAAGCAAATGGCATGCACAAAATGTGGCTGACAGCAAGGAGAAAGCAGTGAGATCGAGGGAAAGGCAGGAATCAGGCATGCACAAAAAAGGGCTGAAAGCAATGAGAAAGCAGAGAGAAGGAGAGTAAGGCAATCAGCAGGCATGCAAAAAACAGGGGCGGAAGCTAGGAGAAGGCAGTGAGAACCAGAGAAAGCCAAGCCACAGGCAGCACAAAATGGGGCTGGGAGCAAGAAGAAAACTGTGAGAAGAATGGAAAATCAAGGAGCAGGCACACAAAGAACCGGAGTTTGGGAAGCATGGAAAAAGCAGTGAGAACAAGAGAAAGGCAAGCAGCAAACTTTCCACAGTAAGGCAACACTACATATTGGGCTTGAGGAGAGACTGGTCTCTTCAATAAAACCTTACCACAGGATAACCAACATGCATAGTAGGGTAACCTTAGGACTGGCCTCTCCAATGAGACCTCTCACCAGGACAACAAGGATCTCAACTATGGTGTGCAGAAGGACTGACCTCTCCTCTAACAACTTTCTTGACTGAGGAGTGTATGCAATAATGTGTAGGAAGAACATGACCTCTATCCTGAGACCTCTCTCTTGGATGATGGGTGTGCATAGAAAAGTGTAGAGAGGGATTGACCTCTCCAATGATATCCCTCTGTTGTTTTACAGGTGTGCATAGTAGGATGTTGGACTGCCCTCTGTACCAACAGCCCTATCTGGGATGACACCTGTGCATAGTAAGGTACTGGCCATGCCACACAAATGCCTCTCCGGAATGATGGCTGTCTCTGCCAACATATAAACACAGACTGATCTCTTCACTGACATCTCTCTCTTGCATCACATTGATGAATAATAGGATGTGGAAAGGGATTGGCCTTTCCTCTGAGAATTTTGTCTCTGATAATGGGTGCGCACAGTAGGCTGAGGGGAGGAAAACTGCCCCATCTGTCTCAGATGACATAGCTACATAGCAGGGTATCTTCAGGTATTTGCCTCTCCACTAAGATCTCTCTCTTCACTGATACATAGCATAGTAGTTTATGTGGAGAGGAACTAGCCTCTCCACTGAGTCCTCTCTCAGATCACAGATGTGGGTGGTAGGGTGTGGGATGGGACTAACCTCTCTCCTGAGACATGCCTCTTGAATGACAAATCGTCAACTAAGGTGGGGGTAGGAAATGCTCACAAGTATGTGCTGGAGAACAAGCATAGACACTAGAATATTGAGAGAAACTGCTTTATCACCTCAGTATGAAAAATAACTGATTTCTCTCTAGTACCATATACATACATATACATGCAGCAGCACAGTTACAGTTCTTGTAGATGGAACTACCACTTTAAGTCAACATTGCAACATTGTAATAATATTGAAATCTTTAATAGGTATTAAGGAAAGAAATCAGTAGTAACTCTAAACATTGTATTAAAAAACAATTTAACGACATTGCAAACAATAACTACATTACCTAGGTACATCCACAACTGTAAAATAAGCAAATCAACAAACTTTAGCAATGTTTAACATTTTTAAATCACTCCCATTATCAGGCACTATCATTTCCTCCCATTTTGCTTCATTTGCCTACTGGATTTTGATCTTCTTTTCCTTTTTTCCGCCACCTTGGCCTGCTGAACAGTATTTCCTTTAATAGTCTTTTTATAGCAGGATAGGTGGCAATATAGACTATGCAAAGTTTTACTCTTATAAATTTTGCAATAAAAAGTTCAGCTGGGAAATTAAAAACAACTAGTGTGTTATGTCCATTACAGGAATATAGAAGTATTGTAGATGCAGTCATTCTGAAAGGATAGCTAAGACAAACTTACCTCATGCAGCCAAACTAAACAGTTCCTAGGCTGCCTCATGTTCTTTCAACTGCAGATCGTACCTCTTAGCAGATATTTACTGCTGAAATAGATACCTGCAAAAAGAACAGATGATGAACGGAATGCGGAACAAATCAAACATTCACCCCCAATCTCAGATCTGGGCTTAATCCATCAGTTGTTTTGTTCGCCATGCAATTCCGGTTTTGACCCAGAATGCAGATCAGTCTTGACCCTGCTCCCCATGGTAACAGTCCAGCCCGAACTGCCAGGCCGTGTCCTCCCTGGACCAGAAACACGCATCCTGGGACGGGCTTTGGAAACACGCATCCTGGGACGGGTTTTGGTGTATCTCTCTACCCCCCCCCCCCCCCTTCAGCCAGGCTAGTTTGAATCTGGTAGCATAGCGAGCATGGAAGCCAGGTCTGGGCATACTCTTCCCACTTAGGGCAACAAATGCAAAAAGAACAGATGATGGAAGGAATGCAGAACAAATTAAACATTCACTTCATTCACAGATCTGGGTTTAGTGCATCTGTTTTTTTGCTCGTCATTCCGGTTTGGAACCAGCCATATGCAAATCAGCCTTGACTCTGCTCCCCATGGGAACAGTCCAGAACCTACTGTCAGGCCAGGTCCTCCCTTAACCAGAAACAAGCATCCTGGTACCAGTAGCAGGGTATCACCCCTCATCAGCCAGTTTACCTTGCATCTGGTGGCATGGCAAGCACGGGACCCACATTGGGGCATACCCTTCCCACTTAGCGTGACAAATCCAAAAAGGACAGATGATGGATGGAATGGGGAACAAATCAAACGTTCACCCTAGGTTACAGATCTGGATTTAATCCACCAGTGTTTTTTAGCTCTCCATGCCATTCCAGTTTGGAACCAGCCATATGAAAAATCAGTCTTGACCCTGCTCCAGCCCGAACAGCCAGACCAGGTACTTCCTGGACCAGAAACAATGATCCTTGGGCTAGTTTTGGAGTATCACCCCTCATCATCCAGGATAGCTTGAATCTAGTGGCATAGCGCACACAGGACCCACATATGGGCATACCCTTCCCACTTAGGTTAACAAATGCAAAAAGAACAGATGATGGAAGTAGATAACAACAGTCCTTATGCAAATAAAGTACTTTTTGTAGTGATCAATTTGTCTTCAAAAACAAGTATAGCTACACACAACAAGCTTTCTCCAAGAGTACAAGTGTTGCCAAAGTCAGTGAGAATACCATCAGTTATGCAATCACATTTTTTCTGACTTTCCACACAGGAACTGTTCCCGCTTTCTTCTACAGTTTTTGATTTCCATATAATGTGTGACATAATACATCTGTTTTTCAGAACTTCTGTTTTCCATTTTCCTCATAGAAAAAGATAAAATAATCCAACAAATTAGAGTTACATACTGATCAATAACTGATAACAATGATACATCACTATATTCTCTGAAGGTTTCTGCTTTTGTGACCTACAATTGCATATTTCTATCTACTGTACCACTAATGTCATATTCCTTTCTCTTAAAAAAGTCACACCCTCAAATACTGGATGTTTTTCGACAATTAAATTATAAAATGCCTTGGGACATGATTCCATAACAGTTTGTAAAGTGACACATTCCTCTTTGCACACCTTTCCTAGCAGTGAGCATGTGTTTTTACTCTAGAAATACCAATATCTTTACTCAAACATCTCATAGAGGTAAACCATGTGAAGTCTAAGGTTCATAAAAACTCTAGGTCTTGTATTAACAGACTGCAGATTCTTTCTTTTGTAATTTCAAAAACACTGCCTCTTTTATTTAGAACTACATATAAATTCAACATTTCATTTTGTAACACAGCATGCAATAGTTTGTGATATCTCTCTACATACTAATATCTACCTCTTTGAAGCTGTATTAGGAAATATTCAATTCTAGAAACATCTTTTCACACAGTGAACCTTGAATAGAATTACTTTATCAACAGTAGTGCACTTATTAACACTTCTCAACAAGGTTCATAAAGTATATTTTTAATTACCTGAATCTAGAGCAGTTTCTTATATGCAGCTGACAACACCAGTCTATCTCACTTCCAAATTCAGTCACTTCTGTTGAGAACAATTTAAACAGGCTTCCTTCTCCTCCAAATCACAAAGAACAATGTGAGCTATCTCTGGTTCCGCACCCAATCACAGTATGTCTTCAACCATGTTATAAAAATGTTACTATTACTTGATTCTTGGCTCTTCTCTTGCGGAATTGTAAAACACCTCATGGCAGGCTCAGTAATTTTCCAGCTGTGTCTTACAAATCTCTCGCGAGGTCGCATATGTCGCACAGACCTCTTTCTTGGATGACAGGTGTGCATCTTAGTTTGTGTTAAGTGTCTGCCCTCTACACTGAGACCTCTCTCTCAGTTGACAGGTGTGCATAGTAGGGTGTGTGGAGTGAGACCGGCCTCTCCACTGAGACCTCTGTCTCAGATGACAGGCATGTGTAGTAGGGTGTGTGGTGAAAAACTAATCTTCCTGCTGACACATTTCTCTCAGATGATGGGTGTGCGTACTAGTGAGTGGAGAAGGACTAACCTTTCCTTTCAGGCCTCTCTCTCAGATAACAGGTCTGTGTAACTGTGTACATAGAATGGCCTCTTCTCTCACAACTCTGACTCAGACAGGTGTGCATAGAAGCATATGTGGAGAGAGACTGGCCTGTCCACTGATACCTCTCTCTTTGATGACAGGTGTGCATATTAGGCTCTGTCCAGGGACTTTCCTCCCTGCTAACACCCCCCTCTCAGGTAATGCGTGTTGTGTAGTAGGGTTTAGGAAGAGCCTATACTCCACTCACAACTCTTACAAAGCCAATTTGTGTAAATAGTACACTGACACACACCATCTACAGTAATACTACTTCCTATAGTAGAAAGTGTGCATACTACAGTGTATTCAAAAGTCACCAACTCTTTTTTACTGCTCACGATCCTGCAAGAGTATCACAAGATTATAACTTTTTTTAAATAAAAAATAACCATCTACTGATCAAAGTACCTATCTCTTACATACCTCCCAAAAACAATGACCACAATATGCATTCCTAATAATGGAGCATATTCAGAACTCCTATACCCTTTTTTACTATTCTCAATCCTGCGAGAGTCCCACAAGTTCACAAAAATTAGATAAGAACAATATACACTTACTTTTTTCCCAGTAGTTATCCTTCCACACCTTTTCTCAAAACTTCGAGGGACAGCATGCATTTCTGCTGCCCCCGTATACAGCTTTTTTATTTCATTTCCACAACACTTCCACTTTTCCACATTAATGAGTAATGGCAGACATTTAATTTCTAGCATTCTACAACCAGCAAATGTTAGCACTCTCTGGAGACTCCGCAAGAGCATGAAGGCTCATAGGAAAAACAGGCCTCTCAAACAATCACAGGTCTCCATTTTTAAATCTTTGTTCTAGCAGGATCTCTCACCAGACTCTTGTGAGCCCAACCATCCAAATAAATTAAGTTCTCAAAAAAGAACTTAACTTATTTACACCAAATCAGAAAAAGCACAATCTGCTGACCAAAATCTAGCTTCCTGACAAATTTAGTGTAATTCTGTTCAGCAGTGTTTGCTGCACATGTGTCAAAAGAAGTCTATAGAAAATGCATGGGGGCTTTAAGTTTTGCAAACCCTTTTTTCTTGGGCCGACTTGATGAACACCCTGAAACTTTCCAAGAAAGAGCTGAGGTGGATGAACTTTTTTTTTAACGTTTTGTGAAGATTTTCAAATGGGGCCAAAGTTAATAGCAAACCAAATAAATGCTCCCTCAATGGATAAGCAGACCTAATTATAACTACCAATAATATATGTATATCTTATCTAGTGGCGGTTGCCACTAGATATTGATTGTTAGGACCTAGTTTCTATAGAAAAAGCATTTTTTGTTGTTCTAATAACTTTTTGCCATTTGATGAATCTTTTTCCAAATTTTCCAAAACAAATATGATGCACTCTTCAGCTGCTATCTGGAAAGTTTTGGGGAATTCCTTTAAGTAGTGGATGAGAAAAAGGGGTGGTTACAAAACGTGTATTTTTCCATAGGGATTTTGAACAGGAATAGTGCCAGAACCACTGAACAGAATTACACCAAGTTTGGCAGAAAGGTAGCTTTTGGTCAAGAAAGCACTCTTTTTGTTTTTTGCTGTAAATCTGTTCAGCAGTTTTTGAGAAATTAAAGAAAAAAAAACAAAGTTGTATGTATAGGGACACGAAGCATCAGCAATCCCTCCTGATTTTGTGCTGAGATCTGATTAGCTGCCAACACTTCAACAATGAAGAGTTAGTAGCCATTTTGGGACTCGGGTCAGTTGAGTTCCAGAAAAAAAGTTTACAAAACCAAAAGGGGCCAGGAAAGGGACACCCCCTGCCAGAGCAAAAAAAATGCTTTTAATGTGCAGTGAGAGACGAGGCGGATCAGCAGAACCAGAAAAACTATTTTTTTTAAAGTACAAGCATGGGCTCTTGTGCTTGTTTTGTAAAAAGCCTGGGGTAGGCCAGGACCATCGGACCTGTTATAGTTAGATTTATCTCAAGTAATTATAACATGTCCTCTCGCTGTGCCCTGCTAATTACCCCACAATTTACACCACTCATGACATCTTTGATGACATCATTGATAATATCAATGTAATATTTGCAGTAACTTTTTTGATGAAAAAACTGTGCATGGCAGCGGCGCAAGATATAGTTACCTTAGAGCGTGAGTTATAGTTAATTAAGGTAACTCCAACAGGTGAAATTCTATGGTTGTGTACGTTTAAGCTGTGAGCATAACTATATATATATATATATATATATATATATATATATATATATATATATAACCCTCTCTGAAACGTTGTAACAGTTTTAGGTGGAACTTTGGAAATGTGTATAAATGAAGCTGTCAGTTAGCACCGTTGCAAATGAAATTGCAAGCACATCTTCCGCTGACTTGCAGTCGGGGTCATTGACCATGGGGAAGTATGAGCATTGGGCACAACTCCTGCAGAAATATGTCCAAGGATTTCCTAAACCGTCAGGTGCAGCATGCGAGGGACAATAATAGAATGCTGATATGACAAGGAGACACAATGAGTTATGAGCACATGGAATTGAGAACAGGGCCCATTGAATAATAATGTATGAGGAGGATGGTAAAGTGCACGTTTGTATGGAACAGTCAATAGGAGTTTCTTTGACACTTGTGGTTAACACCGATACAAGCAGTGGGCACACAGAAAACAGGGCCAAGAGTAAGGCAAAAGCAGTGATAATGTCAAAAATGCAAGCAGCAGGCTCGCAAAAATTGGGGCTGAGGGAAAGGAGAATGCAGTGAAAAGGAAGGCAATTCAAGCAAAGGGCATGCACAAAACGTGGCTGAAAGCAAGGAGAAAGCAATGAGGAAAAGGGAGAAACAGGAAGCACACATGTACAAAACAGGGCTGAAAACAAAAATAAAGGAGTGAGAAGGAGGGAATGGCAAGCAACAGATATGCACAAAACAGGGCTGAGAGCAAGGAGAATGGTGTGAGAAGGAGGAAGGGCAAGCATCAGGCACGCACAAAACAGGGCTGTCAGCAAGGAGAAATCAGTGAGATGGAGTGAAAGGCAAGCAGAAGTCACACACAAAAAGGGGCTGAAAGCAAGGAGAAAGGAACGAGGACGGAAAGGCAAGCATGCACAAAACAGGGCTGAGAGCAAGGATAAAGCAGTGAGAATGAGGAACATGAGGAATATCTACTTACTGTTTCAACATTGTTTGAAATATCATTCATTTCAAACAGCTTACTATTGGGTATTTATGGGGCAATTGGGCATAACAATTGAGAGAATTCCCTCCTATATGCTTATTTTTAATCATCCAAAATAGGTTGCAGTAGGCTTATATATATATATATATATATATATATATATATATATATATATATATGTATATATATATATATATATATATATCATGGTATTTGAGATGTGAGATGTCATCAGTGATGTCACAAATAATGTCATAGAACATGTCACAAATGATGTCGTATGTGAGGTCCTAAGCAGTGCATGGAGGGGGCACAAGCTATAGTTAGCGCTGCTAACTATAACTGGTAAATTTCTTTGTTTTTTTAGTTCAAAACATTAACGTTTTCCCTGAGATACTCACCCAAGTATAACATTACTTTAACTATTGTATTGCTTCAGTGCATTTCTAGGGTTTTTTAATGTAAATAAATAATCATATGAACAAGCAAATCCCCGCCCAGAATGGCCTTCAGCTGTGCAGGGCAGGTGGTTGTCTGCCGGGCCTGGCCACAGGCCAGGCCTTGCAGCCAACACACCCATACACCCAATCTCACGGTGTGCACGGCCTTTGGCTGGGGGGTTGGCCATTAGGCCTTCCCTGGGAACCACAGCCCCTAGGGCCACACATTATAATTAAGGGAAGGCTGCATGCAGCCCCCCTCCCTGGGCCAATTTTGGCCCGGGGGGCCTATCTTCTGTGCCTGGCACCATTTTGAAGTGGGCAGGTAGCAGCCCTTCAGGGGCCGATTTCAGCCCCAGGGACCCCATTCACAAGGCCCAGCACTGCATTCAATGGGAAGGTTGGCACACTGCCCCCCTTCCCTTGCCGATTTTAGCCCCAGGGACCCTAACCCCTGGGGCTCATATATATAATTTGTAATTGAAAGAGGACTGCTGCTGTTCTAGTCAAAATACTGAATGATGTGATGCGAGGTTTTATCGAATTATTCTATTTGTGACTGGCGAGCACATTTTAAAATTAAGGCACCTTGGGAAACGGTTGCCAGCCCATACAGGGTTTATTTACCGTGGAGGAGGACTTCAACATATGTCAACTTACCTGTCAACGTATACCTTGTAACCGGCGTTTTTGCCCACTCAAGGAGTTTTGGTACATTGGTCTATTTATGACTTTATGAAATATATTTGGAAAAACGCTGTTACTGCCATTTGGATGAAAATAGTGATTACACACACATGCATGACAGCCAGAAATATCTTTATTTAGACTAGGACGGTGGTAGTCCTCTATCATTTGCCATGTTGTCATCTCCCAATGTGAATAGTTTATATGACTTTTAAATTCAATTGAGTAACACCATGGTGTCGTTTTCAAGAGCATTGAGAAAGGCACTTCGCTAAAACGCGTCCGCTCATAGTAAAAATAATGAATGTAATACCTCGTGGGTGCTCTGTGTCTCCTTTTATATACTATATATATATATATATATATATATATATATGGAGCTGTTTTTGAGTAAACTTAATAAATATTTACGCGTATGTGTGTGTTTTTTTTTTTTTTTAAATGCCAGTATTCAGAAATTACCTTGTCAGTGCAAATGATGTGTCTGAAAATTCAGCACCGTCTGGAGCTTCTGGATAATACAGACTATTACTTGCCACCCGCACGGTTTGTCGTGAAAATTGAATTGTCAGAGCGCCTCACACTTCCGTATGCAGGCCTGTAAAGTGGAGCAGGTATCTGTTTTGTCCATGGTCACTCACCCAATTATCCTATGGTGGTAGCGTTTCAAGTAATTGATAGGTTGGATAAACAGGCGTCAGTTGATTGGCAAGTGTCAGTAGCAGCAGGGTAGTTGATAAGCCCCTTAAGTAGTGCACTCAGCTAAGCAGGAAACCGCAGAACCAGCTCAGGGAAGTTATCCTTAAAATTGCTTCGCACACACATCAACCTCCATAAACTAATTAGAACTTGTTGAAAGGAAAAGCCCCTTGTGTGTATTTTTTGCAGATGGAGTCGAGGAAACATGTTGCCTCAACTGCAGCTTGTAGAAAGATATACCTTGGTAAATGCTCAGTATAACAACTGTTCGGTAACAAGGCCTCTGAATGTGGTCAATGAAAGGATTAGAAACATGCTGGTACGGGAGCCTGCAGAAAAATGGGGATGTTATGCAAACAGGCTTGCAATGTGAACTGATATGTATGGAGCATGATCAAGCCTAGTGAAAAGGAAATAACGTAATGAGCATCGTCATATTTGTCCAGCGTTTGCTTGATATAAAAGCAACGTGGGCATGATAATGCGGTGATCTTAACATTCTGTGCATGGACTGTTATTGTTTGTGGGGCGCATGAAGCATAGTACATTTCTAGTGCATGAGTCTTGTATAAAAGATTGACAGATTTACCAATCAAACCTTCAGGGTCTCGCTTATTATATGTGTGGGGGGATTATTGTTTGATAACGGGCAGCATTGAAACAGATTTGCACTGCATGCATTGCTGAGATTTGATGTTAGCTGAATAGCAATGTAGTGCTCTGATTGGTCTGCCTCATTAGAGCTCATCCATGCGTTAAATTATAGTGCATCCTTTTTGCTCCACATAGTATTGTTACCCTTTGTAGTGTGACTTTATGCTTAATAATTAGACTCGGCATCGGTGTTGCTAAAGCAAAGAAAACAAAAATTGGCAGCAATATTTGACTACGGCTATTTTGTATGTCATTCTTTTACCCGGTTTCATATCATGCACAGAAAGTTGTGGACAAAATATGCCTGAAATTGTTACCACAACCTCTCACTACTCATTCCCAAAAAAATGGTTACCACCGTAACATTTCATGGCAAATTTTGCTTACAAAACCCTGTCTATGAACTTTGATTTTCTCAAGGAATGCAGTAACCTGTGCTTAACCAAAATTCTAAAGGCTTAAAACCGCACTGGCTATTTGCTTCACTTTGCAAATAATATGCCACTCGAACACCTTCTCTCTTACCTTATATCAGGCCATTGTTGATTCACACATCTTCATGAGTGGAGGCAACTGTTTTGTTTTGCACTTTTCATCCATACCCTCATTTTTGTAAACTTAATTCACAATTATTTAAGTACTGTTTTTGTAAAGAATATTTAAGATGATGTGCTGGCCTTGGGGTGCTTTTCTTTTTTTAGTTGTGTCACGATTCTGCTGTATGCCTTCTTTATATGCTTGTTAGACTCACAATATATTACTGTGCTGTCAGGCTTCACCTTATGGGTGTCGATGCAAATTAGCGCATATTAGTAAATCATAATTAAATATATAGCAAGTGATAGAAGCTTAAAGAGTAAAAACTGAGTCCTAGTCACCAACTTTGATTTTCAGTTCCAGCATTCTTCAATATTACTATCAACACTATCAACATTTTTCTTCCGTCAACAACCTTGGCCTCTGCTTAGAAACTGAAATTACACAATCCTCACCAACCTATTTATTTACTCTTAACATTTTGAATAATATTTAATGTAATTCACAAAGGACTGTGATGCCACTTTACTTAGATTAAGTCGTGTCTGGTTTTCCCTTTCTTTCTCATCTTTAGGATCCAGAGAATTCACAGAACTGAGGTGCACCTTTTGCTTCATAAGGACACAAGAACAGCCTTTTTCTCTGTCTATCGTTGGTACAAGTTACACTGAATCATCCACCATTTACTGTGCCTTCACAAGCTAGGTCCAACTTACATCGAAACCAAATTTCAGCACGACAACCCAGCCTGACGTTCCAGTTATCAACCAACATTGTACTGTATTTTCATTACTACTAAAAGAAACATTAAGGTCCATACAATTTCATTGTATGAGCTTCAAAAACAGTGGAAATTCCAGTTTCCATTGGTCAGAATATAAGAATTACAGGCCCTTCTTTAAGGCCTTATCAATGAAACTCTTTGATCTGGAATAAGTCTCATATCTCCTCCTTTGACTTCCAATTTTTGCAAACTCAGGACACGATATTATTTGAATGTTGTACCCTACAGGTGCCTAAAATACCTCAAAGCAAATAATATAATTGAGTATTCGAACACTGTGACAATTGGATGTATTATATGAAATGGCTGTGGGGCCTTCTTGTGTCATACACTCGCAAAAACTGTCTTGGGTCCAGTCACGCTCATTTGATTTACCTTAAGCGCAATACTGGGTAGCTGTGACTTCGAGCATCAGGGCATAACAAAGGAACTTAAGGGCATATTTATGAGTTCTGGTACAATGCTGCATTGCAGCAGCATTGCAGCAGAAAATCCGCACATTTGTTGCAGCAATTCCTTGCCCCATGGATGCACTCTATTTATGGGACGGCCAACATGGGGCAAAGATCTAAGAAGTGCCAGAAATCCTGACACAATAGTGTCAGAATGGTACAACAAAAGTATTCACTACTTAACAGAAAGCTGATTTGGATGCCGTAAAGCACCTTTACATGCCGCAAATCAGCATTGTTTGACGCAGGAGTGGTTTGTGTCATGGGAGCGCATGAAAAAGCGATAAACATAACCCAGCAATACTCAACAATAATGACAAGCATGGAAGGATCCTTAGGAAACCAGAAGGGTAACAATCCCAACCCAGAAGACTTGCCATCATCCCTGGGGAAGAGGAAGTCCGACTTCAGTGAGGAGAACCAGATTTTAATAAGTGTGGTGATAAAAAACGTACATCTCCTTTTTGACACTTCAACATTTTCATTAAGGAGGCCATATAGCAATCTATGGTGGGCAAAATCATCTGTGTTGCAAAACAAAAGAGGACCATTCTGGAGAGCAACAAGAACTGGCATGATTATAAATGCAGGACCAAAAACAAACTAGCCGGGGACCTTGAGGCAACCGTGATGACCTGAGAAGGACCTGATGTCCAGAAGGTGTTGGAGCCATTGGAGGAGCAGGTGGCATCCCTCATCCCAAAAGAGTTGGTAGCTGGAGTCGAAGGGTAGGTTAGTGTTGAAGTGGAGGACCAGGAAGGACTACAGGGTGAGTCAAAGCTAGTGACTGGACTGGAGTAGCACATCATGCATGGAGCTGGTAAACTTGGCAGATATGCCAGTGCCAATGAAGGACCCCTTTCCCCTTCACACAATTGTGCTTGCGTTGGGGACAAGTAGACCAAAGTGTTCTGTAAAAGTAGTCATTGTGTGTTTGCAGAGGGCCAATGTGTCACCCAAGCGGGTCTCCAGGTTTTGAGGTGGTGTTTGCACTGCAAGTACTATCACTCAAATAATCAATGTACAGTTACTAGTACAAATCCATATTTGATGCAGCTGACCTGATGTGCTGGGGGAGGTTGTCTCGGTTGGGGTCTGTCATGTATGAGAGCACCCTACCTCCTGACATGATCATATGGGTATTAGGGGTGTGGGAGAGTGCAAGTGATGCACAGAGGAGGTTTGTGATTGGTTGGTGAAAGTATAGATGGTGTGTAAGCAAGGAGGGTTCCTTGTAATGTAGTGCCTTGGAGGTGTGTGGCTGAGCATCTTGAACTGCCAGTGTTTCTGAATGGTGAGGTGATGCAATTTTGTTAGGTGACGTGTGATGTGTGCTGCAAGGTAGGCTAATTAATATTCTGGTAGTGGTGTGTTGGATAGTTTGTCTCATTTGTAGCAAGTGTGCAGGGATGCTGTAGTAAAGGTTATTGGTGTATTACAGTTAACATGTGATGATGTCCTGAGTGATGGTCATACAGGTGTCAGGAGGGAGACACATGAAGAAATGTCTGACCAGGCAAATGTAGCGAAAGCAGGTAGAGGTATTGGTGCCAATTTGAGGTTCCATGGTGATGTAGGTGTCCAGGATGATGAAGAGGTGTCTGTGGTTGTTGAAGGGTAAGGGTTTCAGGCCTAAATATGTGGGCAACCATGGTGGCTACATGTTGCAGAATGGCAACACTCCTGTTGAGTATGAGCAACTAATCTCACATACAGGTAGCCATGTTGGCATATACTAACTACTGTTGCTGGTGTTGGTGTCTCATGACAGTTAGTGCATGATCTGTGTGTCATCAGTGTAAGAGATGAAGTACAGTCCCTGAGTAAAAATTATGATTGACAGTGGAGTCATCTACATGTCCAAGTGAGTGGGGCAGAGTGAAGTAATCATCTAAATGTCCAAGTGAGTGGGGCAGAGTGAAGTGATTTGTTGAACTCTAGAGAAGTATTCCCTTGGGTTCTGAGGGAATGGGTTGAGCATGAGCTGTTGCATACTACCAAATATGAAGGGAGCTATCCAATTCATAAATGTTTGTTTTTTCTTTGTGTTGCGGAGTCTGGAGTTAACTGTATGTGTTAGAAAACTACAGGATTCTCCAGTCAAATTTGGATTAAGGCCTTGTACAGGCCCTTCCCTTCCCTTTGCATCAAGTGCAGAAAGGTAGCTTACATAATTTTGGTGGATGTTTCTGAAAGATGAAACCTGGGGTCCACAAATACACAAATTGCAATCAAGACAATACAGCAAGGCAGCTTAGTGTATAGCACCACGTGAAGGGCAGAGTGTAGGATAGTGTGAGTTTAAATACCAATTGACATGACTTGGTCAGTGCAGCCCTACATTTGTTCTGCAAAATGGCCAGTACAAATACAGGCACCCTTGCTACATTGTGGAATTGTCTCTGCAGTGATGCTAAGAAGTCATTTGTGCAACAGTATCATCAGACAGCACAAACATGTAAAATGTGCCCCATTCTTTTACTCACTCATTCAGGGAGGGCAGGACAGGGCAGCAAGCCGGTGATCTGTGTTATGTTGTGTGAAATTGACACAAATAGCCCCCCTATTGAATACTGAGGGTGTGTGAAGAACATACCTGTCTTGCCATGTGAAAAGCAACTATAGTACAACAGGACCATATACACCTATAGAAACATATGTTTCACATATCCCTGTGGACTTGAATGTGAAAACAAATGTCTGAATGTTACAGATGTCACATGTCATACTCATGCATGGAACCCTCTAAACATATTCACATATTTTCCCAGAGAGACAAACAACACCTCTTGGAGATCAGCCTGTCCATGATGCCCACCTGTTGAGGACACCATCATGCCACCCATGGATGATGACACCTTCCAACAGCACCTGGACACTTTTGACAATTCTCCTAGAGAAATGGCAAAGGTAGATGACATTGTTGGGGCTCCAGATGAAAAGACAGACACAAAACATTGGCCATCAGCCATTTATATTACTGCTGAGTACTCTGAGGACCCCTAACTTGCTATTCAATGGTGAGTGGTAAGAGTCCAGCAGCAGATGGCTGATGCTTTCTGGGCAGGGATAGGGACCCTAGTGAGCACTCTCGAGGGAGTCTGTAGGTGTCTTAGCCCTAATAACAGTTAGGGAAAAGCCATCACAGACATGTATACTGGGCGCCATGGGACTGATGAGTCCCTAGCTGAAATCACTGGTGTCATGATGCAGCAGGAACAGCAACACCAGCGTTCTGCAACTGATACCAATGAAGGTACCAGGCAGCTGGGGAACATTAATACCTCCATCCAGTCCTTGGAGGCCAAGTTAGACTTTTTCATAGCAACAATGAGTGCCTACAACAGCAACTTTGGTTACTAGTTGCCAGAAGATCCACCTTCAAGCTGCTTTGTAGAAGCCACAGAGCAATACATGGAATAGGACCACTTTTGGAGCGGCGTGGCCAAGATAGCAAACAATGGCAGACGCATTTTAGGAGTGCTCCTGCCCAACCACCTGAAATGCCCATGTAATCCTTGTGGGGGGCCTGGCATCACACCCCTGATTATCGATGCCAGATCTCTCGATAAATCTGGCAGTGACCCCCATCCACACCATGCCTGGATTGGAACAGTAAAAGATACTGTGCTCTTCTGACTTGATGCCAGCTGCAAGACCAATTTGGTGGCCCACTGATATGGATCCTGAGGCAGCCGCTTGCAGCACGGATGGTGGGGCCAACTGAACGCCTGCAGATTACTTTGGCCATGCAAGCACCATGCACTTCAGGACTCGCCACCCTGACCTGATATTGCTGGCTGCTACACTGGTAGTGCAGTGTGGCTGCACCAGGCATCTGCCAAGAGACCATCCCCCACAACCAGTAATGGTCTATTCCGATGCTGCTTTCATCCTCCCAGCCCATCCTGCTCCTCTCATGGAGGAGCGCTATGCTGTAACTTTGGGGTACAACCTTGAGGCATTGAAGAGGTGAGCTGAGCGGCTAGACACACAACAACTCTGACCTTGGGCAATTCTTGGAGTCGCTGGGAGAGTCTTGGTCCACAGCTCTTGCCCTAGCCCCAAATCAGGATGCAGGCTTCCTTCCTCATCATGCCTACTTGATCTTGAAAAGCCTAAACACTCGGTCCACACCAGGACCCAGGTCAGTAAGTGATTAGGGGCATGAAGCAAGGAGCAATCCATCAACAGGGCAACCATTGTCCTGGGCCACATTAACGATGCACCCTTGGGGAATACAGTAGCCACACCCACTTCATTCCTACCAAGGCAGGGAGGATGTACGGGACTGACATTACACCCCACGCCCTGCAGACGCTTGGGGCGTTATATGTTCAATATTCATGACATGGGACCACTAACCTGAACTAGGTTCCTTACCCTCTGCATCAAAGGTATGCATACACCACAGAAGCAACAGCGGCAGCACCCACACATTGTACTCCTTCAAGAGACATTCACTACCAGTGAAGAACTGCTGAGACTCCAGAAGAAATGGTGAAGCACCATATACACCACTACATTTTCAGCATTTGCCAGGGAAGCATTAATATGGATCAAGCCAAGGGTCCCCTGCTATCCCCACATGGTGTTTTCCCTACGATTGTATGGATGATCCGAGATTCCGAGATTCCCAAAGAACCCATATTTACAACTTTTTCACTGAGAATGCCAACACTGCCTCAAACAGAGTCTTTGAGTGGGACACCTTCAAGGTGATCACCTGTGGTGTTTGCATCCAAGAGGTAGTGGGAGTCCCTCATACATGTGACAAGGAAATCCTTATGACAGAACAACAATTACCATTACTAGAGCACCAGGTGGAACAAGACACCTTCTGTCACCCTGCATTGAAAAGGGCAAAGACTGGATTTTGATGTGTATCCTGCTTGTGAAGTTTCTCCAAGGACTTGAAGTAGAGTTTGCCTCCTGTTGGAAGTCTCAGGGATATCAAAGACTTCAGCGTCATCTGCCTACAGCCCTGGGAACTCTGTGTGTTGTGCTGCAATAGAAGAAAAACCACTGTGACCTGTCAACGCGCCACTGCCTGCACTGTGACCTGACGACGACACATGGAGCCTTACCCCACGTTGCACAGCAACCCTGGACTCACCAACGTCCCAACCTGATGCCGTCTCCTAGCCACTGCTTGCACGTGACCTGTGGGTCGTGCACTCTGCATCGCCTTGCTCACACTGCAGCCTTGGCATCCCTGATGATGCCCCTTCATGCTGACCCCGACTCCGCTGCCTGCACTGTGGTCTGTGGACACTGCTCTTGAGGTACACGAAGCACCATCCCGCACCGCAACCACATTCCACGGACACGGGCGCCATGGACTCCAGAGTCATCAACAGACACCCCTGTCTGCAATGCGACCTGTGGGCACCCCACAGAAGCAGCCCTGTGCGGCACCACCGCTTTGGGCCTACCAATAACAGCCCTTCAGCCACAACGCTGCCTGCACTGTGACCTGCAGACATCTCATCAATATTGCATCCCTGGTCTCACTGACACCACAGGACGCTGTCACTGAGCCACTGCCTGGAATGTGACTTGTGGGCACCGCATTTAGCATCATTCTGCTTTGCACCGCAGCCCCAACACCATCCATGTTCGCACTCCTCATTTTGTCATCAGTCCGGAGTTTGATCTGCAATGAGTATGACTTCAAGGCCCCGATGACCACCACACTGACCTCCAGAACTGACACCTGTGATGCCAGTGGTGCCACACTCTGGATCGCATCGTGAAGATCACAACGTCCTGCATTTGCAAGGTACTGTTTGCGGGTCTTCCCAATACCGTATCTGGCCCGGGATACCGTGGTTGGCCTGAACTGTTGGATTTGTTGTTCACAATGCCGTGATAGCTGCAGACGGAGCTATTGACTTCAAGGAACTGTATTTTTAAGTAATTCTTGCAAAATTCATATCTTCATTACTGTATGTTGGATTTTTCTCATTTCCGTCTTGTTTTACACAGAAAAAATTGGCTATTTTTCTAAAACTGGTGTGGTGTCCTTTTGTAGTGTCTTCACTGTATTAGTGTGTGTCATCTGCAAATGCTTTACACATTGCTTCTGAGATAAGGCTGACTACTCATAACAAGCTACCTAGAGGGGTGAGCAGGGGTTATCTGAGCAGGGGATCTCCCTTATCCTGAATAGAGTGATGGTCAGGGTGCAAACTGTCTGCCAACTAGAGACCCCATTTCTAACATATCCGTATTCAGCCTGCCTAGTGTTGGACGTGGAGAAAGCATTCACTACCATCGACTGGACTTAATCCTTCTTCATGCTGGTGCACTTGGGCATTCAGGATCGACTACTCGCATACACTAAACTCCTAAATAAGAACCCAACGTCCTGAGTCAGCTTGGGCCACCTCATTATGGAAGCCTTCCCAGTAGAATGTGGCATGCATCAGAGATGTGATGGCTATGAAACCACTAGCTATATCCCTCCACAGTGATGGAGCTAAATAGGGTTATCCCCCTCGTAGATATGATGCATTATGAATCTCTTTACACTGGTGATCTCTTCTATATCTCAGCGACGCCAGAGTAGACCCCATCTCCATACAAACCATACTACAACAATTTGCCATGGCATCTGGCTTGAGACGCAATTGGAGTAGATCCTCTAGCTACCCACTACACAATAACTTTACCCCTATAGCCTTCAGCATAGATGTGATTTCCCTTAGCAAAACTCAGCAGTACGTTACTTAGGGATCTGTCTCTATCACACACCAGGGGATATCCTTGAAGGCAATGTATGCCCTGGCTTGGCATCATTTAAGTAATTCGTAGCCATCTGGACCAAATGACCCCTGAACACCACGGAGAGAATTGCACTTTTCAAAATAGTCATTCTACCCCATGTCGTATACTACTTCACGAATATCCCGGTGGTCCCACCATGCACCTTTTTTTGAGATCTTGACTCCTTACTTATTGAACTCATCTGGGGTAGAGGCTGCCAACGAGAGGCACTGAAGAAGCTGCAACTGCCCACAGTAGAGAGAGGACTAGGGGCCCCTTCTTTTGAGCTGTATTTCCCCTTGCTGCCCAACTTAAAAGTGTGGCCAGATGGGTTGCTCATCGGAACATGGGTGAAAGCTGCCATCACCTTGTTCCCTCACCCCTGCAACAATTGGGAATCTCTTCCTCCTTCAGGGGATACCATCCCGTCTCAATTGCTCTAAGTCTCTGTCACCTCTAAATGCATTAATATAACTTAGGCCCTTATGTATCAGATACTTCTGTACGCACCAGAACTCCCTTTGGGAGGCCTGCTAAAATTCCCTGGTGCTTCCACCCTCTCTGCCCTACACGGTTAGCAGGATTGCTCTAATACCACAATTGGGGATCTATTCTCAGAGGGCCACCTCTTTACATTTGAACAGCATCAGGAAGGGGTTCACCTCCAAGTGGGACAATTCCTCATCTGTCACCTACTACACAATTTTTGTCTCCAGTTATGGCACACACGAGATACAGAACCCCCAATACATTCAGTAATCCACACCCTACTTACCATGAGTGAGAGACAGCAACTTATCACATGTCTCTACAAAGCTCTCAGAACCCACACTGGGATCACCCTGTTAGAATAGGGAGGTTGTTCAATGACAAAGATTGTTTGCAATTGTTGGCCTTTCCACATAAAGTCTGTTGAAATGCTAGGTTCAAAAACATACAATTTCACATTTTGCAGCAGGCATTTCTTACCCATCCGCAACTTAACAAACACTTCCCAAGAGCGCATGTGACCTGCCTTAGGTGTGAGGCAGATGCTGCTGTCCCGCCCTTCATAATTACTGGCAGGGTGTATGTATACTACCCTATAAGAGGCTACTGTACTTTTTGATTTAGATTCCTGGAAGGCATGCACGGTTGGCTTTTTAAGCGATGGAAAAAACATGTAGTTTGCACTTGATTTGCCAGTTTAGCCCTTTTATTAGCTAAGAGAGCACTTACACTACAGTGGAAGGATCCACAGGCCCAGCCACTACAGGCATGGGAAGGTGCAGTCAAGAGATTGGGGACCTCAGAGGGCACAGCTCTTTGCTATGAAGAAGCTTGCCGCTCCAGAGACACCCCATCTTTCCAGAATGGGACACTTTAATGCTGTAGTTCACCCAACTCATCATGCTTAATGAGTCCCCTCAACAATGTCTAGCACAAGCACCTAATCAAGTTCCTCTAACAAACATACCTCCCTACAACCTGCCTTATCCACCCACATGTTAACTCTTACAGTACCTCGCCAACACCTCTGATGCCTAATAGCTAAGAATATAACACAAAACCAACTCCTCCACTAGGTGCAATTCCGAGGAAAACCAGGTTGCTCCCAGTTGCTTCCCTCATATCTTTTTACTAGGTCTTCAGATGACCATGCTTCCACCCCCCACTTCTCCAGAATGTCAATGTTACCCTTCCTTGTTAATGTTTTTTTATTGTTGTTCTTATGGGAATATTGTTTTTTGCCATTGGCTCTACAAATGACAAAATAACTATGCATGTGCTACAAACTGGCCTAGAGCGTACCTATATGTAAAGAAAAAAACTCAATAAATACCATTTTTAAAAAAAAAAATGGAACAGGACTGCTTTTCATCAAGAATAAAATCACCAAATACATTCAACAAAGGAACCTTCGCTCAAGACTGGCACCTAGCCTCAAAACCCCACAATACAAGAAAAATGCAATAGGTTGTCCATCATTCTATGTTTAAGCAGCAAAACTATGGAATCATTACCTTCAAATATAATAATCACTGATAACCTTCTTCAGAAGACTACTCAAGAGTTGTCTCTTTCCTACATAACCACCCTACTCAAACACTAATGTACAGTGTATCCCTTTATATGTAAACATGTATAATTTGATTATACGTATACATTTAGATATGCAGGTTTCTTTGTACAAGTTGTATAATAACTATGTTTTTTATATAAATATATATTATTGTTCTATGCTTAACATGTTTGCAGATCATTGCATAGTTTTTATATAAGTTGTTTGATTAAATGTTTACAGATATGCACTTTATTTTTCTATCTCAATAGATGAATATTATGATAACCATTTATCTACAAGTCCTTCACTATTGAAGTATTGAGGAAAAGATAAAATAAAAAAAAAAGAAAAGACAAGAATACATAAAAAAACATTGAGAGAGTTATAAAATATACCCAAATAAATTACTTTCAAGTATTGCAACACTTAGAAGTCCACACTTATACAATACAACTTTAAATCTCAATATTTTATCTTCTTTATGCATATATACCCTTTCAATGTAGTCATGTATCTATATATTTATTACTTTACTCCTCCTCCTGTAGAAGAGAAAAAACAACTTTTACTCTCTACAATGCACTACTCTGTCTCACCCTATACCTCTCTCAATCTATCCTCTATCAACGCTCTCTGACTCATCCCAAACCTAATTCTTCTGATATGATCTCCAAATTAACCCCTTCTCTGCTCTTCTCTGCTCTTCTCTGCTCTAGCTCTACTGGCTCACCCCAAACCTAATTTTACTACTATGATTTCCTAAACAGCCCTTCTAAATTATTTGCTGATGTATCTCTCAGTCACTACTGTTCTCTTTCTATAGAATCTTCCCTACTTCATCTCTCCTTTTACTCATCCGAAACCTCATCTTACTACTATGATCTCCTAATTAATTTTTTTTCGATTCTTTCCAATTCTATCTCTCCATTATTCAATTCAATCCAGCTAACAGACTCATATGTTCACCACTCAAATTAACTCATAGTTCCCTATATTAATCAACCTTTTTGGGTTCTGGAGTAGTGTGCACTTGCCAAAAACATCTCAACGCCTACTCATGGGAAGTAAGTAGTATATAAATACAATTGTGATTACAATTGCAATTACAATTACAATGTGGTTGCTTTGTTGGCATACCAGCAAACCTTTGCCAGGGACTTCCATGCTGACTTAATGACTCACAAATGATGTTGGGAAGATGGGAGTCACATCTTCTGCATCTGATATGTGTGTGTTTCCCATTCAAACACGACAACATCCAGGGGAGGCCAAACATGCCTCAGACGAAGACAATGTTGATTTCCCCATTTTCGAAAGAGGACATCCCAATGATCATTTGTGACTGCCCCCTGGCCAGTTTTCAAATCTGTCCTGTTTAGGACACAATCCTACCCTCTTGTGAGCCTAGGACAGTACTCTTTGTCCAACAGTTTTTGTCAAGTTGGGCACCTAAAGCCAAAGCAACACCCCATAATGGCAACATTCTCCACCTCATGACACAAATATAATATGTTTTCCATGAGTATAATTAATTGTAACACAATAATTGTCTTTGTTAACTATGTGTATGTGGTACTCTATGAGGCCAAACCTATTCACATCATGTAATGTGAGGTTAGGAACCTCTACAAGATAATGAATCTGTTATTTTTCTGAAGCATGTGAATTTTGTATGATTGTACACCAAAGGTCTTCAAACATATTAGAAATAGAAACACCAATATGACTTTTGTGATTTTAAAGAAGATTGAGCTAAACTTAATTGGACATGATGCCTTTATGTGTGCACACACACCAGTTCCACCCATTTCAACGTTCTGAGGAGCAATGTGTCCTTTATCAATGTCATGTCAGAATGTATCAACAAGATGGAGTGTATTGATAGACACACAGCAAAAACCTAATGACAAAGTACATACAATATTGCTACATATACATGGGATGTGTGAGGCTTGTGAGGATAAAAACAGTGTAACTAATGTCAACAATAATGTTGAAGTGTCAAGAGTCCTACATTATTTAAAATTGTGCACACATCACTGGTATCCCAAATCATAGTAAACTACAACAAAGTCTTGATTGTTGTACCTATGCTAGCCAGATAGCTATGCCGATAGTCAACCTGCCTTAGTATTGCACTTGTTCCACAGAAGGATGTGCAAGGGCGAATCAATATTGTAAATGACTGTACCCAAGATGTGGAAGTGAACCTTGCCTCACCTGTGCATACTGATAAGTAAAGAATATGTCAGCACAGGCTTAAATAAACGTATGCTGATACTCAGCCACAGAGAGGCCTCACATATATTGAGTGTGAGTGCATCCACATATCAAATCATTTGCATATACATTTCCATCGAGGGACACCAGTGAGTCTGTATAAATGCTGCACCTCCCTTGGGGAGTGTAAATGGTGAAAAAATACATTTGTGTTTACAAGTTATAAATATGCTGCACGATGTGGCACACAAAGCAAGCAGAAACTTTCACTTTAATGGTCATTGCCCACCCATGTATTAATTCCTGCATATTGAAAATCCACACACCAAAGCAGAGCTTCCTGCAAAATGGTGCACGGGTGTTACCGTAAGTGCTATGCAACACTTTATGCTGTAATGCAGGCAGAGAACAGCATTGTGTAAGAACAAAAATGATTAAACTCGTAACTACCCATGGGCTTTTTTGAAAAGGTGATTCTGTAGGTGAATACTTGTGTTGTGCTGTGTGTCTGAGCAATTTGTGAGTCACATTTTTTGTGTCAGGTATGGAAAGGTCTTCCTACAGAATTCAAATCTCCAAAAGACTTATAGTTTCATTCATTCATTTGAGCTTTATTTCAACAGCAACAACAACAAAAGCAATATCAAGACTTACAGTTGTTCATAGGGCTCTGACAAAGCTGCATATGCCCACAAAGACCTCAGGTCAATTGATACATCATGTAGCCAACTCACGTAACACAATGGTACCAACTCCTACCTTTAAATGATAACAAACTAGTGAATAAAGAAAATGTTTTTAATCTATGAAAATCATTAACTATTAAACTGTCTCCACCTACCTAGCCTAAGGTGACTAACCTTAATATTAGCCTATACTATCTTCACTTATCTTAGTCTATCTTAAGCACAATACATAAATGACAAATAAAACACCAACCCCCGACTCCCTTAATAAACATAGTTTAGTACAATACAAACATCAACTAAATCCTAAACATATACCAACTATGCATCTAACCCTAAACAAATATATTATTTGTTTTTTTATTTTTTTCAACACAAAACACATTAACTTCTACCTATGTATTTTTCATAACTATAAACCTTATCTACACTAAAACTACTACTGCATTTAACCCTAACACTATGCCTAATAAAAATACTAAAGAAGAGAGGAAAAATGAACTTGGAATCTACTGTTCAAAAGGAGAGAAATAGATCCAGCTGGCAATGCATTCAAGTGCCTCCTGGTAAATCTACAAGATCTCTCTAATGCTCACCTGCTCCTTTTCAATGAAGGCCATCCTCCTATTTAGGATTTGTTTAGTCTACAAATTTGCTGAGCCATGTTCAGGTTGAAGGTGGAGGTCCCCGTATGTTTGAACCTCCTTTCCTCTATGTGTGACAAGTGTGAAGTTGTTGAGGGTCCCGCAGTGGCTTGTGAGCTGCTATGTTGCTGCCAGGGCATATGTGAATGCGTTGGCACTGGTGTATCTTGTGGTGCCAACCTCCTTCCACACTTCCAAACTCCTTTTGCCTTTGCCCGGGTGTAAAAGCGCTCCATCCTGTGAGACCCAAAGGTATTCTTCATGTCTGCTGTCATGTTATCTAGAGATTAAAACTAAACACATGTCACATCAAGTTGCAATTGTACATACTGTTTTCCTAACCTTGCCTGTCAGTCCATACCTTCACCTAATCTTGAGATAGAGATATGGACATTATACTTTAAGCACAAAGACATCTCCTGATACAACATGTCAAACTGACCCAAGTGAGGTCAGTGTAGGTGCTCAGTATGGGCATTTAGTCACAATATGATAACAAACATATCACTCAGAACAGTGATTCTCACATATGATTATGTGTCAATAGGATAGTGTAGACACAGTATGGGTGTGTACATTTTTGTGTTGGTTTTGCAGCTTGCAAGGGAGCATAAATTGGTAAAAAATATACTTGAGCAGTGATAAACTAAGCTTGTTCAGCTTTTTCTAAATCATCCGGAGTTACACAAGGGAGCAAACATTGCTGACTAGACTTACTTTGCATCAGGTGGCCATTCCATTGCTTGAGGTTGGGTGTGTTATCCCCTGCAAGACTTAAATTTGGAACACTTCACCAGTTTAGCATCAGATAAAAACATTGCAAGCTGACATAAAAGCATCTGTTAAACGGTTGTACAAGAACTTTCTGAACCTTTATACTTTAACTTTACTGTAGACTCATCCACCCTGATCTGCATTCATCAGTGTACAAATAAAAGGATGAATGCATTTCAGGAGTTTGTGTATGCATGCAGGAGTACTCATCTGGGCAAGAACTATGTTGTGTAGAACGCAGAGCGCCTTGCACCGATGATGCAAGGGTACCTGCGTTGGTGCTAGCCAGACAAAATTGTCCTAGCAGTTGTCAAGCACTGTAATGTGTTGTATCCTGCTAACACTGTGCATTGCTGCTTTTTAACTTTTACACATGTTGCAACTTGACCTCACGTCTGGCATTGTATGAATGCTTCACATAAATGGTACATAGGGGAAATATGGGGCATAAGTCTGCCATTTCAATGCCAATCCACATGCATAAAAGTGTATTTACCCATCAGCCCAAACTCATCCCAATAACACTGCATGTCTTCATTGAGGCCTTTTGTAGCAGCATAGATTTAAAAACCATGAAATGTGCACACTGTGCTCAGGAAAAACACATTTTACTGAGATATTCAGGCTGACATCCCATTTCCAGCTGCTAAGCAATAGAAACAGAACCATGTCATGTGGACATCTACACTCACAATATACAACCGCCAGAAAGGAAGGTAATGATTTGCACAACACCCTGGACCAAAAGAGTACCAAACGTACATCTCTGCAGCCTGCAGGGAATCAGTGTAATTGTTCCTCCGACACTCCATTTCACATGGGTATGCCATGGACTTCTATGAGGGAGGCTCAGTTACCGCTGAGGCAGGATTACAACAGCCACACCTCAGGTACATTTTCAAATTGATGAATTATTCATGCCTGGCAATTCATAAATTTACTCACACCCTTACAGAAACACATGTTGAGATGTAATATTTACCCTTTCATGTGTCTAAATCATGATCTGTAAATCGTTTGGGATGTCACTCTCACATTCCTAGCATCTATCAGTAGAAAAGTGTGAAGACTACCCTGCTGACACTGTCTTTCATGTTTATACAATTTGCCTTTAGTTTTGACACACCGGTAGAGAAACATGTATGAGTTCCCCATATTTCAAATGTAGATCAGCAGGAATATCTACCCACACCTATATTCAGTCTCACTGGAATAATGTTGTAGGGGACGTCAAAGTTATGCAGCAGGTTTGTGTGTAGTATGCTGCTGTTGGACTTTTTTGCTTATGCAGGGTCATCCCCAATCTTTTTGCCTCCTGCCTCCTATTTTTAATGACCTGTTGCTGTTGGCTTTTGAGCTCTGAGCACTTTACCACTGCTAACCAGTGCTAAAGTGCATATGCTCTCTGTGTAAATTGTATGGTTGATTGGTTTATCCATGATTGGCATATTTGATTTACTTGTAAGTCCCTAGTAGGGTGCACTAGAGGTGCCAGGGCCTGTAAATCAAATGATACTAGTGGGCCTGCAGCTCTGGTTGTGCCACCCACATAAGTAGCTCTGTAATCATGTCTCAGACCTGCCACTGCAGTGTCTGTGTGTGCACTTTTAACTGTAAATTCGGCTTGGCAAGTGTACCCACTTGCCAGGCCTAAACCTTCCCTTTTCTTACATGTAAGGCACCGCTAAGGTAGGCCCTAGGTAGCCCCAAGGGCAGGTTGCAGTGTATAGTTAAGGTAGGCCATATAGTAATGTGTTTTATATGTCCTGACAGTAAAATATTGCTAAATTCGTTTTTCACTGTGCAAGGCCTGTCCTTCTCATAGGTTAACATGGGGGCTACCTTTAAACCTGATTAAAGTGTAGATTCCCTTTGGGAGTGGATCGACTGTGGAGTTTGGGGTCTCTGAGCTCACAATTTAAAAACACATCTTTCAGTAAAGTTGATTCTGTGTTTGAGAATGCCAATTTTAGAAAGTGAGCATTTTCTTGCTTATACCATTTCTGTGACTCTGCCTGTTTGTGGATTCCCTGTCTGGGTCAGTTTGACAGTTGGGCTGGTTGCACCTCACACTAGACAGTGACACAAAGGGAGCTGGGGTGTGGTCTGCGTTTCCTGATGAGCTATCTGGGCTAGGAGGGTGGGGAGGAGTGGTCACTTACACCTGATAGGGCTGTGCCTATCCTCACACAATGCAGTCTCTGACCCCCTGGTGAGTGTCTGGGGCCTGGCCTGGGCAAGGCAGGATTTCACATTCAAAAGAGACTTTGCTTTGAAGTAGGCCTACTTCAAAGGTTAAATTGGGTATAAGAAGGGCACCCAAAACCACAGACTTTAGAACACTTCTGGAAACAAGAGGAACCTCTGCCTGGAGAAGAGCTGAAGAGCTGAGGAGAAGTGCTGCCCTGCCTGTGACTGTGCTTTGTAGAGCTATCCTGCAGTTGCTGCTTCTGCCAGAGTAAGAGGGCAAAGACTGGACTTTGTGTGCCTTCCATCTTGTGAAGAAATCTCGAAGGGCTTGATTTAGAGCTTGCCTCCTGTTGTTTGAAGTCTTAGGGACAGCAAAGACTTCTCTCTGCCAGCACATGGAGTCTCTGGAGAGACTCCTGCTCTGACAAGTGGTGCCGTATCCAGTCCCTGGGCCCTTGGATTGAAAGCTGGTGGAAATTCATGGAAATCTACTTCGGACGAATTCGGACCGACGCCTCTGCTGAATCCGGTGACACCGTCTGCAACCGACTCGGTGATCTTCGCTGAAACGAGACGACCTTCGCAGGCCCTATGGTGCTGCAGCCCCGCTAAAGTCCGCGACTCCATGGAAGTCGCCGCACAACGTTGTGACTGACGCCGCTCGAAGTGCGCAGATTCAACGTTTCGCACCGACGCCGCGATCCCTGACTTCGCGCATCAACTTGTTTTCACTCTTCACTGAAGGAACTGTACTTGGGGGTCTATGCAACTCCGTGTCTGGCGCCGCTGGCGTCGGCTTGTTCGGAATGACTCCGTCACAATGCCGTGTTAACACCTCATCGAAGCATTTTGTGTTTCTAAGCCCTATTTTTGAGTTTAATCTTTGAAAATTCATCACTTGACCTGTGTATGTCGGATTTCTGTCATTTTGGTCTTGTTTTGTTTAGATAAATAGTTCCTATTTTTCTAAACTGGTGTTGTGTCATTTTGTAGTGTTTTCATTAAGTTACTGTGTGTGTTGGTACTAACACTTTACACCTATCACTCTGAAGTTAAGCCTACTGCTCTGCCAAGCTACCAAGGGAGTAAGCAGGGATTAGCTGAGGGTGATTCTCTTTAACCCTGACTACCGTGAGGATCCTTGCTTGAACTGGGGGTAACCTGACTTTCAACCAAAGACCCCATTTCTAACACTGGTGATCAGCGGTTGGTATTTGGACTTGACATACAGTGATTAAGTGTACACTATTATTTTGAGTACAGACCACTACGTGACCACATACTACTTGTTTGGTGACCTTTTGCTTTTTCTCTTAAGGACTCCTTTTTGTTCTACTTCCATAATTTTGCTGATCCCTTGACGGATTATTTTTACTTAATTGGGAACTTATTTTCTGCCTTTCGAACTTTGCACTTGTGACCATCATGTCTCAATCTGGAGATGCAACAGCTGGAGATGTGTTTGAAATAGAGAAACTGAAGGAGTACTCAGTTGCTCAATTGAAACAGTTCCTTAAAGATCTTGACTGTCCCACTGAGAGCTCCACCAGGGAGTGGAAGCTGCAAAAGGCACAGAGGGCCTGGGTGACAGTCAAGGAGGCTGGAGGGGACACAGAGGAGGAGGATGTGGGTGGGGAAGTGCATAGGATACACAGTGGTGTAGTGGAGGTACCTGTTACACCTGGGGGGAGGGTACCCAGGAGGGGTAGCAGGGTGTCATCCAAGGGTCTGACTCCTGAAGAGTTACAGGACAGACAGGCAGAGAGGGCTCGCCGGTTGAAGTTCAAGGAGTTGAGGATGCAAAGGGAGAAGGAGTTGGAAGAAAGGAGGAGGGACTTAGAGATCAAAAAGAGGATTTGGGCTTATGAGCTCAAAATGAAGGAGCTGGAAGTCATAAGGGCTGAGTCCAGCTGGAATGGTGGCAGCAACAATTTTATATCCAGTGCTGCTGAAGAAGTGCACATGCCCAGATATCTGGTGCCCTACTTGAAGGAGGGAGTTAACACACGCCAGGAGGTTCAGGGGTGTGAGGTAGCTCCAGTGATGCACAGGGTCCCTGAGGTGGATTGGGGAACTGGCATGGGGAGTCATATCCCTACTGGTAGGAAGGACACTCTACTGACTCTAGGTGAGAGTGAGAGGGAGACGGGTTTCCCCCAGGTAGAAGTCCTGGTTATGGAGTGTGAAAACATCCTAGAAGAATGTGGGTTGAGTGTCAGGGACAGTCAGGTACTGTCTCACCAGTCTCAGGAGGGTGATGTGGGGTGCTTTTTCAAAGCAGAGTCACTGGATAATGGGTGAAGGGTACTTTGGTTAATTCACGTAAGGGGCTGAGTGATGTAATTGCTGGAGAGCATATGTCTAGTCCTTATTTTCCAGAGCTATGCCAACACTAGTTGGAGTGTGAGTTCTCTGACCCCAGGGAGCTTACAATGGAGGCAGACTTCTGGGTGAGTACCAGAGAGTCTGAAGAGGCGTTTGGGGGTGCTCCTGAAGGGAGTGGTCTAGGTATTTCCCAAACAGGTGAGTTAGGGAAGGATTGTAGTGTCCCAGGTAGGACCCAGTGTAGTGGGATGGGTGAGGGACCCCATACCCAGTCTCAGAGGAAAGGGAATGGGGATGGTCTGAGGCCCAAGGTGCCTTAGATCCAGTCCCAGGTCCTGGAGGGTTCCTTGAGGGAACACCAGGAGGGGAGCCTAGCCTGCACAGTAGGGCCATTTGTTGAGGGAGACCCCACAGTGTCATGAGAACTTGGGGGTGCGGCTGTAGCCAGCGTCCCACCAGTTCTGGGGTCTGGCAGTACCACTCCTAGTGAGGGGGTGCAGAAGCCCAGGCAGAGGGTTGAGAGAGGGTTGCGATCCCCAGTGGAGAACCTGGAGGGTCAGTGGTCAGCTCTGAAAGCAGAGCCCCCCCGGGATGACCTTGGTAAGACCATTTCAGGGTTGAGGGAATACAGGCTCTGTGAGATGGGCAGAGGTCAGGAGACCTGCGTCAGACAGACTCTTGTGTGGCCCTTGGGGATGGTGTGTCCCTTGAGCGGGGTAAGTGTGCCCCCCTGGAAGTCCTGATGTGCCAGGCAATGGTTCAACTGCAGGGTGGTGACAATGGGTTGAATGATCAGGTTCAGGGGGTAAACTCTGACCTGATGGGGGGTAGGTGTGCTCCCAAGGAAGTCCTGGTGTGCCAGGCAGTGGTTCAACCGCAGGGTGGTGACTCTGGGTTGGATGACCAGGTTCAGAGGGTAAACTCTTGCCTGGTGGGGGGTAGGTATGCCCCCCCAGGAAGTCCTGGGTTGCCAGGCGGTGGTCCAGTCTGTGGGTACAGACCCTGGTTTGGAAGGCCAGGTTCAGGGTGCCCCACCCTGACCTGGAGGAAGGGTATACTGTTAACAGTGCCCCTGCCATGTTGTCTTCTGGGGGGGCACTCCTAGTTGGGGGGTGCAGGACCCCAGAAGAGAGGGCAGGGAAGCCTCACCCCTGGCCCTGGTCCAACCTGAAGGTACAGACCCCAGGTTGGAGGACCAGTTGCAGGTTAACAGCCCTGCACTGGTGGAAGAATTGTGCAGGACTGCTTCTACAAGCACCCTGACAATTTTAGACTCTGGGGGTGCCGCTCCTGCAGGGAGGGTACAGAGCCCCAGAGGGGAGGACCAGGGTCAGGTTTTCATCCCTGACCTGGTGGAAGGGAGAGTGGTCAAAGGGTGTCAAGCACCTGGGGCTACCGCCCGCACTCTCCACAGTCACAGTGGTTGGAGAGGCCTGAGGTCAGGATCTCATCCCTGACAGTTGTCAGGGGTCACTGTGGCTTGCTGTCCTGGTGGACAGAGTTGCCCCTAGGTGGGACGAGAGTCACACCCCAGGGGTGGAGTGGGCAACACCACTGTGTTGGCTCTGGTGGTACAATCTGCCCATTGGGATACATCGGTGAGCAAATTAAAGTTAGGGCTGCACAGATGGTATCTGCAGATGTGGAGAAGGGATCCCCATGGGTTAGCTTAGTGGGCCCTGAAGTATGGACAGAGGGATCCAACTGGAGTCAGGAAGGCGTAGAACCGGAACATGCCCCTGCTGTTGTGGGCCTGGGTCCTTGTTCTATCGCCCCAATCAGGGAAGTACATCAAGGTATAGATTGTTCTCCTCTGGATTTAGGCTGGTAGGGGGTCGAGCTGGACCTTTTTGCTTATGCAGGGTCATCCCCAATCTTTTTGCCTCCTGCCTCCTATTTTTTCTGACCTGTTGCTGTTGGCTTTTGAACTCTGAGCACTTTACCACTGCTAACCAGTCATAAAGTGCATATGCTCTATGTGTAAATTGTATGGTTGATTGGTTTATCCATGATTGGCATATTTGATTTACTAGTAATTCCCTAGTAAGGTGCACTAGTGGTGCCAGACCCTGTAAATCAAATGATACTAGTGGGCCTGCAGCACTGGTTGTGCCACCCACATAAGTAGCTCTGCAATCATGTCTCAGACCTGCCACTGCAGTGTCTGTGTGTGCAGTTTTAACTGTAAATTCGACTGGGCAAGTGTACCCACTTGCCAGGCCAAAACCTTCTGTTTTCTTACATGTAAGGCACCCCTAAGGTAGGCCCTAGGTAGTCCCAAGGGCAGGGTGCAGTGTATAGTTAAGGTCGGACATATAGTAATGTGTTTTATATGTCCTGACAGTAAAATATTGCTAAATTCGTTTTTCACTGTGCAAGGCCTGCCCTCTCATAGGTTAACATGGGGGCTACCTTTAAACCTGATTAAAGTGTAGATTCCCTTTGGAAGCGGATGGACATGTGGAGTTTGGGGTCTCTGAGCTCACAATTTAAAAATACATCTTTTAGTAAAGTTGATTTTAAGATTGTGTGTTTGAAAATGCCACTTTTAGAAAGTGAGCATTTTCTTGCTTATGTCATTTCTGTGACTCTGCCTGTTTGTGGATTCCCTGTCTGGGTCAGTTTGACAGTTGGTCTGGTTGCACCTCACACTAGACAGTGACACAAAGGGAACTGGGGTGTAGTCTGCATTTCCTGATGACCCATCTGTGCTAGGAGGGTGGGGAGGAGTGGTCACTTACACCTGAAAGGGCTGTGTCTGTCCTCACACAATGCAGTCTCCGACCCCCTGGTGAGTGTCTGGGGCCTGACCTGCGAAAGGCAGGATTTCACATTCAAAAGAGACTTTACTTTGAAGCAGGCCTACTTCAAAGGAGAAATTGGGTATAAGAAGGGCACCCAAACCACAGACTTTAGAACACGTCTGGAAAGAAGAGGAACCTCTGCCTGGAGAAAAGCTGAAGAGCTGAGGAGAAGTGCTGCCCTGCCTGTGACTGTGCTTTGTGGAGCTATCCTGCAGTTATTGCTTCTGCCAGAGTAAGTGGGCAAAGACTGGACTTTGTGTGCCTTCCATCTTGTGAAGAAATCTCCAAGGGCTTGATTTAGAGCTTGCCTCCTGTTGTTTGAAGTCTCAAGGACAGCAAAGACTTCTCTCTGCGAGCACCTGGAGTCTCTGGAGAGACTCCTGCTCTGACAAGTGGTGCCGTATCCAGTCCCTGGGCCCTTGGAAGGAAAGCTAGTGGAAATTCAAGGAAATCTACTTCGGACGACTTCAGACCGACGCCGCTGCTGAATCCGGTGACGCCGCCTGCGACCGACTCCGTGATCTTCGCTGGAACGCACCGACCTTCGCAGGCCCGATGCCACTGCAGCCCAGCTAAAGTCCGCGACTCCGTGGGAAGTTGCCGCTCCACGTCGTGACCGACGCCGCTCGAAGTGCGCGGATTAAACTTTTCGCACAGACGCCTTGATCCCTGACTTCGCACATCAACTTGTTTTCACTCTTCACCAAAGGTACTGTACATGGGGGTCTACGTGACTCCGTGTCTGGTGCTGCTGGTGTCGGCTTGTTGGGAACGACTCCGTCACAATGCTGTGTTAACACCTCATCGAAGCATTTTGTGTTTCTAAGCGCTATTTTTTTGTTTAATCTTTACAAATTCATAACTTGACTTGTGTATGTCGGATTTTTGTCATTTTGGTCCTGTTTTGTTTAGATACTTATTTCCTATTTTTCTAAACTGGTGTTGTGTCATTTTGTAGTGTTTTCATTAAGTTACTGTGTGTGTTGGTACAAATACTTTACACCTAGCACTCTGAAGTTAAGCCTACTGCTCTGCGAAGCTACCAAGGTGGTAAGCAGGGGTTAGCTGAGGGTGATTGTCTTTTACCCTGACTACGGTGAGGGTCCTTGCTTGAACGGGGGTAACCTGACTGTCAACCAAAGACCCCATTTCTAACAGCTGCACAATAAAACAAAATATGTGTTAGAATGACATACATTTTGTATTTCTCGTTTTCATTATTCCTTCATGTTTAAACTTGGTAACACTGTCTGGGTATTGTTTCACCTAATTAGTACTTATTTCATACTCAGATATAGCAATAGGCAACCAAAATTTGACCAGACCAGTTTTACTAAGGTCTTTCCATTTTGCAGCAACGCCTGTTGATAGCTTTTGTCACTTTTGTTCTGTTGAGTTAGGACAAAATGTGTTTGTGATGAGCATCCGCCGTTTAACCACCAAATGATGGATCATGTGCCAAATACATCAAAACTATAAATAATCAAACATCCCCAAGATGCAGAAATCCATAAACCCCTTGGCCCTGCTTATATTGCCCCTACATTTTCATTAATACGTCTCCTTGTCAACTCTATATGTATTTGTGAACACATTCTGTGTTGGCTCACTAACTGTCATTATTTACAGGTGATAAATACCTCCCCATATACAGCAAGCTGTTACAACTATCATGAATCACACAAATACATCACAGAGCTACAACCATATATTAATTACACTTACTTGTTGCATTAGGATCCTGGAAGCTGTCCAATTCTCCCTGAGTGAAAGGTGCATTTCCACCTACAGACCAACGATTTAGACAATGCATTGTAAAAAGTGCAACTACACACAGTTAAAATTCAAAAATAAACCCTATGACATCCCAGTGTATTTCCAAATGTCAACACTTTTAACACACATATGTATACATTGTATGGCTCTGAAATGCTGCTGGTCCCCTTGCAGGGCCCAGAGATATCTAACATTACATGCCTGAAACATGCTCCTGCATGTAATTTATTAAGAACTTCTGGTCAGCAACATCTTAGGCCCTCTTATACCATGCCACAAGGGTGAAACCATTGGCACTAGGCAGACAACATTTGTCTTGCAACGCTAAAGGTGAGGATGCATTGTATTCAATTTTGTATGGACTATTTCTGCTTTTTCCCAGTGCTGGTGCACAGAATGCTGCCTAGCATAGGCATCCTTACAACATGGTGCAATGGTGTCTGCATCGTAAGCTACTTTGTTTTTAGTTTTTGCGCAGGAAGGGGCACCTTCCTTCACAAAAACAATTGCCTGAGGCATTTTCCTCTTTCTATGTGTGCTGCAGAATGCAGTACACATAGCAAGAAAAAAAATGGGAAATGAAAATATATCTCCTTATTATCCATCTTCTGGGAGGCACAGCATTTTTGTCACATTCCTTAGTCTAGCACATCTGTTAAATCTGGGAATGTGTCAAAGTCCATGTGTGTTTAATGGGAACACCCATGCACCACGCATGGAACAACCGAATGGGGCAGGGTATAGCAATGCATCAATTTGCCCTGCATTGCATTAAACTGAATTTATCAAACCACTCTGAGGCGCACAAAGTGGCCTTGTGTTACTTGAAAAATTGCATTTTAAGGCTTGTTTTGAGGTTGAAGCATGCTGCATGACGCACAATCCCAACAACCCATTGATATCTCAGTCACTTTAGTATTAAAGTTTTGCTAAACTAATATAGCAACATTACAACATGTATGTGGTACATTCATACAAACCTATGGGGTCTCCAACTTACAAATCCAGCAGGCCCACCTGATCAGCCTCACGTGCTACACTTCTGCCCAACAATGCTTCAGCTGATGTGATCCTCTCCATACACCTGGAACCAGTGACATTGCACCCTTTCTCATCAGTCTCTTCTGTCCTTGGGTGGAAGCCCTTGGCTCACCTGACCTCCGGAGGCCACCATGTGTGGCATGTAATGCATTACCAACCAAATTCATCCTCCAACCTCTCCCTCTAAACAATTCTTTCCCCTCCCTTTCCCCAATATAACTCTGTCTTTCCTTAACACAGCAAGCCCACAAAAACACTACTTAAACAACTAAATACTCCTAACATAGAAACCCCCAAACATTGCAAACACATGACAATACAAAGACAAATACTCATACAAATGACTTCACAAAGATATAAAAAAGTACACAATAAAGAGAAGATAGGGACAAACTGACTAGACCACGAATTTCTAAAAACTCCACCAAACACTCTAAGAACACCACCACTAACCAGCTCCAACTAACAGATGGTAACATAAAGTGAAGCTAACATTTTTGCACTTCGTAGTATGCAGCCTGCCACACCCATTGCCTTATTTCCTGAGTGTAAGGAGCACGTTTTTGACTTTTGCATTGATTTTTCTGACACATTGCTTTGCAAATGTACATTGTGAGATGGATGCTCTGCAGTTACGCTTCTGCAGCTATAGTAAGCCCCATGCAATGGCAAAGATGGGCGGGTTCTGAGCCATGTAACCAAGGCAATGCACAGGATCTACAGCAAAAGAGTGGCTTCTACTGGAGCAAACGCCTTAGGGCCTCTTCCAGTGTTCAACGACAGGGGTGGCAACACTTTGCAGGGCAGACACTGACAGATGGCAGAGTCCAGAGGCAATATTTATGATCAACTGAAACAGCACAGCAAGTCACTGTGCTGTGCTGCATCATAGGGAAAGGGCAGGAATGCGTATGTTTAAACAAATATGGTGCAGTCCTATCTTTGTCCCTGAGCGGGTGCCGCTTTGGTAGCATAGCGCCAATGCAGACATACTTGCACAGTGGTGTAAGGGTGCCTCCATTATATGAAGGGTTGTTTTAGTGCAGGAAGTTGCACCTTCCTGCATAAAAACAGGTGCCTGAGGCATATTCCTCTTTCTATGTGTGCACGCAAAAAGAGGAACTAACGAGGAGAAATACAAATCTTTCTCCTCAGTATGTATCCCCTGGGAAGGCTTGTGTCTTTTGGTGCATGCCCAAGTTTACCACTTCTGGAAAATCTTGTACTGTGCTGAACTCCATGGAAGTTGCCTGGGAACAACCAAACAACACCCATTGAATGTCTCCCTGTTGCAGAGTAATACACCACAGCAATTTGGCCTGCATTGCTTTACTCTAGATTTTGAGGCCACTCAGGACCACACAAGGTGGCCAGGCATATCTTTATAAAATGCATTTTTACATTGTGTCACTTTTGCGCCATCTTGTGTTTTGCAAGACCAGTGCAACGGGGCTCAGAAATATGCCCACTGGTGCTGAAGCAGGGTTTTTTGGAATCCTTAATGAAACGTCATGACAGGAGGCCAGGCAGACTGCCCTTCGAGTCACTCTTGTTTAAAAGGATGCATATGCAGTCCTTATCACTCATGCAGGGGAACAGCAGCCATCAGGCATCACAGCAAGGCAGGACTCAAGAGTTGATTGCTCCAGCATTATAATTCATATGAGTTACCACTGTACACACCTGGATGTCAGCCAGAGTCATATGTTGATTTAAAGGTTGGCACGCGGCCGTCTGCACGCTCTTTTAGGTTCCCTATTCAGCCTCTCTGTTTCTGAGATGTGGCCAAGCCCCTTCTTTCTGGTATATCACTGATTCGACACATACTACGGGCAGCACAAACACAGGCTCCCATACTATAGTGTATGACTTACCCAGCTTGCAGCTTTGCTGGACTCTCAAACTCGGTCTGGTAGTATTTCTCTAATCCAATTGTTATCCTGAGGTGGCCAGGACCTTACCTACAAATGAAGTCAAGGTCCCCCATATTATGTAGCAGTGTAGTATACAGTCACAGCAATTTCAGTGACCAGTATTATAATCCACATGTGTTAGAAATGGGGTCTTTTGTTGACAGTCAGGTTACCCTGTATCCAAGCAAGGACCCTCACTCTAGTCAGGGTAAAAGAGAATCACCCTCAGCTAACCCCTGCTTACCCACTTGTTAGATTGGCACGCACAGTAGGCTTAACTTCAGAGTGCTAGGTGTAAAGTATTTCTACCAACACACACAGTAACTTAATGAAAGCACTACAAAAAGACACAACACCAGTTTAGAAAAATAGGAAATATTTATCTCAACAAAACAAGACCAAAACGACAAAAATCCACAATACACAAGTCAAGTTATCAATTAAAAAGCAAAAAGAGTCTTCATGTAGTTTTAAACACACACTAAAACTGTTAGCGTGAAAATGTACCTAGGGTGCGTCAAAAATAACCCCGCATGGGTAAGTGTGCATCAAAAAGGGCTTGCCATGCGTGGATTTCAATCATGAGCGAGACCTTGCGTTGTTTCTCCTTTCATTGGTTTGGGGCGTGTCATTTCTTCTTTCCTAAGTTATACTTAATCTTTAAGACATGCATCATGCAATTAGAATCCATTATAAATGTGGATAAATGAAATTCTATTTCACAGTGAACAAGAGTTTTCATTTTTCAATACTATTCCCCTCCAATGACCAATAACACACTGAAGATCCGATTGCTGGGTACAAAAAGCCCCACTCACCCCATCAAAAGAAGGAAAATGTCTGATCACTGTTGCACATATAGTGGAGACATTCTTGTCCCCCAGGAAGTGGGACAAGGGTACACATAGGTTCAGAGAATGCAGAACTATTTGATACAAAATGTATCTTGTTCCCCAGGTTAGAAAAAAAGAAAATGAATTGTTTGCTCTTACATCAAAGAGAGCAGCTGTTTTACTTACTGACTTCTCACAAAACACCAAAGGAAGATGGCCTACTAATAAAGTAAAGACAATGTGGAATTTTAGGTAATTAACATGTATTATCCTACTGGTGTTTTCTTAAAGTTCAGGATTGACTTAAATATGAATATTGCACTTTTTTACCTAATAATGCTGGTATACTAGTAGAAAGTGATTTTAAAATGTTGTGGCATCTAGAATTAGGCAGAATCTCATCTTAACCAAACAATCCACAATGTACAAATAATAGAAAATAAACATATATAATGACTTTTATTGCCAATATAACCATATGGGCCGCAAATGTACTTGTTATTCCAATTCCCATATTATATTAACTAAACAGACACTTGCTAGCTAACAAATCCATAATCTCCATTTACCCTTAAAAATTAAACTATTCTGTTTTCTGACCATGTTTGTGCATCTTTTAAATTAAACATCACTATGGGCTTGATTTTAAGTTTGGTCTTTACTCCATCTGTCACAATGTCAGACGTATTACCTATACTATCCTGAGCAGCTAAAATCAAATTTAAAGATGACCTCTGGCCCAGAAGGCATTTATCTAGCTTGAAGAGAACTGCCATCACAGCAGACCCCCTGAAGGTACAAAAAGTTTGGTGGATGGCCACAGAAAACTTTGATAGCCATCAACCAAACTTTCAGACTTTTTTGTTTTCAAAAAACAAGTCCAAAAGTGGTAGTTTGTTTTTCAAAAATGAATAAATACTACCTCCAATTCTTGGGAGTTTCTCTCCCAAGGTGTATGGGTCCTTTTTTTTTTTTTTTCTGTACCTCACATCCCGGTTCGTTTTTCCTGGCTGTGACAGGACATCACACTGTCCACCCTAAATACGTGGGTAGTGTAATGTCCTTATTCCCATGACCACTACTACTCTGTCAGAGGAAGCTTTCCATTAATGGAGCGAATAGGGGCTCTCTCAGCAGGTTACCTGTCTCTAAATGATGAGAAAAGATTAAGGCCCTCATTATGACATTGGCGGGTGGCAGAGGTCACCCGCCAATGCCATACCACCATCAGGCCACCTGTGCAGCCTGAAACCCACCATCCCTATTATGGGTTCCCCGCTGGGCCGGCAGGCGGAAACAGTGTTTCCGCCTGCCAGCCCATCGGGGAACAGGGCCTGAACATTGCAGCCGGCTCCTAATGGAGCCGGCTGCAATGTGGTGGTGAAGCGGGTGCAGCGTCACCCGTTGTGCGTTCCACTGCCCGTAATTCGGGCAGTGGAATGCGCAATGGGGCTGTGCATGGGGGCCCTGCAACTGCCCATGCCAAGTGCATGAGCAGTGCAGGGGCCCCCCAGGGCTCCCCGAGTCCACCATTCTGCCAGCCTTTCCATTGGTATGTTTACTGCCATGGACAGGCTGGCGGATGAGGACTCGTAATCCCCAGGACAGCACTGTTTGCAGCACTGCCCTTGTGGATTACAACCACAGGGACCTCCAGGCTGCAGGCTGGCAGCAGCCTGGCAGTGTCGGCAGCAGCCTGGCAGTGTCGGCGGTTAGACTGTGGCAGCTCCACTGCAGTAATAATATGGCAGTCGGACCGTCACTGTGAACCTGGCGGAATGAACCCCAAAGTGTTTGGCAGACAGGGTACTCTGTTTCCAAGTTCTAAATGTGGCACTAATTCCCAGCTAAAAGATTTGACCTGAAGAATTCATGATGAAGTTGTAAATGACTCAGCCTTAATAGATCAATATAATTTCTATAAAGAAAACCAAATAACAGACCTGACCTAAGAATTATTGTGGGATGTAATTAAAGCAACTATAAGAGAAATTATGATTAGCATTATGGTCACCAAGAACACAAAGTTAAAATTCAATGCCCTTGAAATAGAAACAAAAGAAATGGAATCCAACTCAACTTACAGTCAATATGCAATGATCGTATGTAAGTTAAAACCCCTAAAGTTTGGATACAATAATACAATTAGTAGCAGAGCTTATATACAGTTTAATAAATTAGAAGTAAGTAATATTCTGGAACAAAATAAGGCAGGGAATACCTCTGCCAATTACATTTAAGCCATAGGCAATAAATCACATATCCTTAAAAAATAAAATAAAAGTCTGGGAATACCCAAATGAATACCAAAACCATCCTGGACTCCTTCCATGCATTGTACATGATTCGCTGTAACCCTGATTCCCCTCTGATAGATGATTGACATAAATAGCTATCCTCACTAAATGAAAAAATAAAGTATGATAGAACAGTAGAGGAATCATAGCATAATCAAGGCAATCAAATTGTTAGAATGCAGCAAAGCACCTCACCCAGATGGGCTTCTGATAATCTTCCATCAAAACTGTCAACACAGCTTAATCGAACATATGGAATAGAAACATCAGGGTGATTGGTGGGACAAGCTCCAAACCTACCATTGTAGTGATGCATAAGGAAGAAAAATACCCCTTGGGACCCAAGATTTAGAAATATAGTATGTTATTTAACATTGACTGTAATATATATGGACGTGTTTTAGTCTTAAGATTAGAAACAGTCCTGCCAGCATGAATATAACCTATGTAAATTTCTTTGGTCAAGACAGACTTGCATCAAATATATAATACTATTTGGGCATGTATTACAAAAAGCCCAATTATTACCCCTCCAGAATGGCCATGGCACTAAATATATAAAAGGCTTTTGATAAGGTCTCCTAGACCTTCCTGCATTTGATCTTAGGCAAGTTTAAGAAAGGGCATTGAGTGCATGGTGCAAGCGCTATATGCACGACCCTCGGGTTGTATAGAGGAAAATTACGTTCTGTCAGAGAAACTTAGCTTATCGCAAGGAACCAGACATTACCAAGAAGCATACAACAATAACATATTTTATAAAGAATTTAGGATACTGTTGGCATGGGTTTTTAAACCACTGTTTAAAACTGAAGAGTACACATTGAAAATAGCATATACACCAAATTCAAAACACTAACAGAATCCTAGTCACCAAAATGTATAGCTTTGTGGGGTAGAATAGATTGTACTGATGTTGGTCGATTGAGAATATACCTTAATAAACAAAAGACAAATGGTGTCTGGCAAAACAGAAAGCGGTTCATTTATTTAAACATTATGGCCAGGAGAGAAGTTAAAGAACTGGGGTTTGAGGACTTTCTGTCAATATACATTGAATTGAAGCACATTTTATACATTTCTCTGGGTGCAATGGATTAATAAAACATTCCTTCCTTGGTGAAAAATGCAAGCAGCTGACAAGGAGTTATAAATTCAATTCCAGATAGGGTATGCAGGTGGGCGTGGACATTTTGTGGGCCAGCGAGTACATCTCCAGATGTTCAGCTTGAGGGGCGTGTGGTCACTGCATGTGCTGTGTGTGCTGTGTCCCGATTGGCTAAGTGTACCTTAATACATGTGGCATCTAACTTTATGGTGTTTTGGGAACGCATGCATCCCTCTGGCCATGTGAGCTTTATTGGGGCCAATCTCTGGCAACCTTTGTAGTGTTTCTGCCTATCTGTGAGATCTGATCTAAGTTTGTATGTGCGTTTGGCTGTTAGCTAAGTGTTACCCCACCTGTGATCTATCAGTCATTAACCTTCAGGCCTGGGTAGCAGAGCCTGCCTGACCATGTACCTACGTACTGGGGTTGATGGAGAGTTCATGACAGGGGCTCTATCAGTGGTGAAGTGACTTCGTTTGTGTCTGAAAATGTATTGTTTGTGCAGGAAAATGTCTTGTTGTCGTACTCATCATCATTAAGTATTGCAATATTTACATTCCCCCCTCTATCAGAATTTTGAACTACACCATCAAACCCACAAGTCATGACAATCACAGTGTCTGTACTTTGTTGTGACCCCTCCCCCACTACTTGTACTCTACCCAATTTAGACACGTTGATTTACAGCAGGAAACCTCCCCCACCTCCCCAATTGTAGGAAACCACACAAAAACAGTAAGACAACAAAAACAGGAAACAATGACGTGCACAAACCAGTCAGCCACCTGGGGAGACAGGAGAACCAGTTTGTGAACAACTCCTGCTCAGGGCCACCTCCTGCTTCATGCATGTCCTTCTGTAGTCTGTGCAATGCTTGACTGGCAAGTGTCAATGTTCCATAATCCATGTCATTGCCAGGTATGAAAGTACAGCAGGATACACCGATCTTAGTGCACATCCCACCCTCCTTTGCAGTCATCAGGTCCAAGATATACTGATGTTGCATCATCATGTTGTGGATAACTCTCAGTTCTTCCTTTATTGCATGAAGGCGAGCATAGTGCTGTTAATCATTTTGAGCATTTCCCACCATGTTATTTGCAACCAGCGGGCATTTGCTTTTGTCTGCAAGGTCAAGAAGGGTATGGACCCTCTTGATGAAACTTGGGCATCGGTGAACAGTCTAAACTCCTCAGTAATGTCCTTGCACAGAGCCCGGCCAAAGCAATCAGCAGCTCTTCTTCAAACATGATGCTGCAGTGTTGTTTTCTTCCTCAATGGGATTTGGCAGACAGATCTTCTCCAGGGACAACCAGGGTCGACATGTGTATGGTGATGAGAGAGCAAAGGTCATACCATCCATGGATGAGATAGGTGTAAGTGAACTCACCACAGTGCTAGTAAGTGTCCATCAGCATGGAGCTTCCCCATTACATGTCGGAATGTGCAGAATTGGGCCACAATATTCGTTTGTGCCCAGTGGGATGGTTCCTTTGCCTCTGAAATGTAAGGAATACAATGTGAATAAAATTAGAAGTTGCCTCTTCCTTTCTATCCATGTGTACCTGTCTATTTCAGTGTCCCAGATATCTTGACATGATATGCTGTTGTTTAACCCTTCCCTTCATGTCATCAAGGTGGATGGCCCTGCACTAAAACCCATTGTCTGGGGTTCATTTGTTATTATGGCAGATGTCCAAGACATGCTAAGGGCCACCCGGAACCGCAGATGGAAGCGGGGGAATGTGTTTGTGCACTGGTTAGGTTGTTTAGCTACCTTCACAAATCTCTTCTCGTGAAAATCTCACGGTAAAGCAGTGTCCTCCCCTATAGTTTAGACTGGATATTGCTAGGCTTGGTAAGAAGGTGGAATGCTGTAGAATTAGTCTCATAGTGCATCAGATTTACCACTACCCTATGGGGCTTTACTTCATTAAGTTGCAATTTGGCCCAAATTCTACCCAAGTACAGAGGGAGAAGGCATTTCACTTAGGTAGGTACAGTCTATACACATCTACTGCATGTGGTATCAACGCACAGACATAACATGACCCGGCTAACGTCTTGGAGCTCAGGGCAGTTATTTACTGATACCACATGTAGTGCATTTTGGATGCTAGTGTTGGGTGCTGTGTAATTAAAGGTGACGTGAATGAGGGCCCTACGCAAGTGTTGTGACATTTTTTTAATACACTCCATTAGAGCTGACTGTTCACTGATAATACATAGATGCAGTAGCATTCCTAGCAATGAGAGAATGTATTAATGTATGAGGACAAATAATTAAGGAATCATTGTAGGTCTTGAGGTGATTCTGGCTGGGATGCCTATGGTCTTCTCGGTGAGGGGAGTCTTTGGGTTGGAAAAACAGTTCAGAAATGTCTTTGGAGCAAGGTGAGGTACAGTACCCAGTTGGGGGTGTAGATATGAAAAGTCATTGGGGTGTGTGGTGCTCTTGATCCTGCTGGGGATTTTGGTGCAGCCACTGAGATGGCAGTGGTCTCCTCTAGAGGAGGTACATTTAATGGCTTGACTGCAGACCTGTTGGGCCAAGAGCTATGTTTGGTCATTCTAAAAGAAACAAAACATTGTATATCTGTATGTTGCCAATTAATCCTTATGGATATCTGTGTTTTCCATGAATTTGGTGAGGCACCGGAGGGTGGCGCCCAATCAGGATACCTGGTTCTAGAAGAAATAGGTTATTTTTATAAACAGTTTTATTTTTATATGTCTGGGGGTCTTCCCCATCTCCATATTCGTACAAGTGCACATGTGAATGGTATGCTTTATGGGGTGATTCATCTTCATGCAGCTAGATTTTAACTTTTAGCTTGTGCTATGGTGGTATTGCCAGCACTTTGGTGCCCTGGTGTGTGCATGAGGGTTGTCATCGGAACGGGGTGTTGTTTCGAGCTTATACATGTGGGGGGATGTAAAAGCCAAGGCATCTCTCACTGAGCATTGGTCAGAGATCACAACATGCCCTAAGGTCACGTGTGCATCCCTCTGTCCTAGAACGTGGCACACTACATGACCCTTCCAAGTAGCACCAGGTTTCCTAACTGCATCCTTTTCTTGAGTCTTCCTTTGGGCTAGCTTTGGGCATCTTCATTTAGCTCTTGGGCATTTTCCCAACCATCTGATATGTATTGTTGTGTACTATTGGGGCTTGGAGTGTAGTTCTGTGGCACCCATGTCTCTGGTTTGTGGAGTGCGATATTGGGATCATTGCTCCATTCAAACAGTGTGAGGCCTGCCATGTTGTGGTGGTGAACTTACTCCTTCATGCTACTCTGCCGGGAGCTGTAATAGATGCTTTGGACTCCCTTCCCTGGTAACCCCTCACCCACAGATAACATCTTCTTGGGCCTATGGTTCCCAGCTGCTTTTGGGAAGACTTAAGGGCAAGGAGGAGGGAAATGTTGCCCTATGGAGAGTCAGGAGCAAGGCCGGGAACTCGTCGGAGTTCGTTCTCATTATGGGAATACACTGGGTTGGGTGGCTGTCCTGAGGGTTCCCCTTTCTTCTGACTCAACGCCATGTGGTGCCCTGTTGGAACTCATATGTACGCAGTGCGCATTATGTGGTCTTCGCTACCTGGAGCGCACAATTAGACCTGGTTTCCGACATTGGGGAACAGCTTCATTTTGAAACTAAAATGCCCCCTGACCATTTGACTGGGGGCCATTGGTGGTATGAGTGCTGTTGGGACTAAAAGACACTTCAGTCCCATGTAAGGATCCAAAATGGGGATCTTTCAACTTGGTAATAGGAACCTGTCCCATTTGTTTGTGGGACATGGAGGCCCATATTTATACGTTTGTGACGCAAACCAGTGCCGGTGCTGGTTTGCGTCCAAAAATTTACCGACGGCTAACGCCATTCCTACGCACCAGGCGGGCGCCTTATTTATGGATTGACGTTAGCCGGCGGGCTGGTCAGAGTAAAAAATCATGGCTCTAACCGGACTTGCGCCATTTTTTGAAGCACAACCCCCATTGAAATGACTCCTGTCTTAGCAAAGACAGGAGTCATGCCCCCTTGCCCAATGGCCATGCCCAGGGGACTTATGTCAGGCTGTGCGCTGTTTTTTAAGGCCTGCCCCCTCCTGTGCATCAAAATGACGCAGGAGTATAAATGAGGCGAACAGGTCTTAAAGTCATTTTTTGGACAGGAACGCCTACCTTGCATGTCATTAACGCAAGGCGGTTTCCCGCATCCAGAAAATGACACACACGGAGGAATTTTGACGCTCGCGGGGTCAGGCGTCATAGTATAAATATGGTGCAAGGTTTGCGCCGAATGTGCATCAGTATTTTTGACGCACATTTGGCGCAAACAGAGTATAAATATGCCCCGGAGTGTGTGCCTTTTAAGCAATGGTTGTAGAGCCGCCCTGTCCCTCTCCATCAGACTGCCATCTGGCTAGGGTGTGGCCAGCTAGCCCCACTCTGGGGAACCAGCTGCAGAGTATGGCCTATTCTCCGGCAGTCACAATAAATGGCAAATTTCAGTGAGGATTCCCGATCAACATCCACTCAGCAGCACTAGATGGTAGACTCTAGTGAGGACACCTGATCGACAGACACAAGACAACCCTGAGTTTTGAATTCCTGATATTTCCTCATTTTTGTTTGAGTTTTTACTGTGGTAAATTATTTTCTGTGTATGCAACATGTGTGTTTGTATTGGGGTACTAATGCTTACTGCGAACTTGGGCTCTAAGTGAAGGCATTGCTTCTGCAAACAGCTACCCCTCCCTGCTATGCTGTGGCCCACGCTTGGGCTACTAATGCCATGTGCTGATCCAGCTACCTATCGCTGCTGTGGCGGTGAGGAAGTGGACTGAATTCCAGGCAGTTGAATATAAGGTGCTTTTATGTTTCTCTGGGCCTGCCTGATTCTGTGGAGGGGAGTTCTGCATTCCTGGCTCAGATCATTAACTTCTGTGCATGGTGTACCTTTATCCGGAACCTGTCAGCCATGTGGCCCATTGTGTAGCAATAGTAGCACTGTATGGGGTTTGGCTGCTGCCAACCACTCTGGTTTCCGTCACTGTAGCCATTTTGGAACCTTCGGGGTCCTACAGTGGAGTGCCATTCATAACTGGTGCTATCTGCATGCTTGTGGCCAACGTGGCCCCCTCAAGGGCGGTCTTCCTTCCCTTATGTTAGATCAAATTAGCATTCCCCCTCTGGGCCTGCTCCTGTTTCTGCTTATCCTTTTCCTGGTTCCTTTTGTGGAAGTGCGGCATGTTTGCTTGTAGCTCTTGCCAGGGTGAAGTGTCTAGCCACACCACACTGCCCAAACTGCTTTATATTTTGGTGGGCAGCCCCTTCTTGAGAATATCGTAAAAGAAAATGACTTAAGGGCCAGTATCTGTCCACGGCTGTTCTGCCTCCTGTCCCCACTGTTCTCTCATCCTGCCTAGGAAATCTACTGTGGTCTCCCCAACTTTCATGGTTCTGCCATCAACCCACATATATCTGGGCAGTCAGGGAATATTTACATCAGGGCTGTCCATGTCTGGTGTCTGTATGAATTAAATGTGGTCCTGTCGTGCTCCAAGTTGGTTAGCGCAACATCTGGGATGTGGGCACGGGTGAACACTGTTTTGGTCTGCTGACAGATAATGCTGCTTAGCAAACTCTTGACATTGCCTAATGCTGGAGTGATCTCTGCAGTATTCTTCTTGATGTATTAGATCCATTTCCTCGCCCCATTCAACAATAGTGGCAGCTTGGCTTGTAGTCCCTCTTTTTCCATCTGAGCCCATGGCACATAGTTGGCCCCTGACGTGCCCTTCTGTAGTAGCGGGCATACCCTCATTTTGGACATCTCCTCAGACACTCCTGCATGTAGAAAAAGTTCCACTGTACCCATCCCTGTCAGATGCAGTCTTCAGCAATCACTATGTCCTCTGCTTTGAAGGATCCTTCATCCATCCAGGGCCTATCCTATTGATCACTTTTATGGGTCCACGAGGCTAGCAGCTAGCAAAAGGGTCAGATGAAGATTTTGACTTTCTCCTGAGTTACTATGTCCCTTGGGGTTGATTTACCCATCCTGCTCATTCTGATGGGGTAGCAGATGTCCTTGTTGCTGCTCTCCTTATACACACTCAGTGGTGCCATCTTTGTCCTCCCGTGTATAAGGTGGGCCTGCATCACACTGCCCTGGTCCCTAATTTACTGGTTAGCCCCTCTCCTTCACTGGTGCTCAGATGAGACATCTTGTTGTTGTGTGCATCTCCATTCCTTTCTGATTCCATCTCAGAATCCTCCATAAATGGGGCTCTGTATTTACTCCTGCTTTCCTCAGGTGAAGGAATTGCTCCTCTATTCGCTCACTGGGCTTCCAAGGTGAAAGCTCTCTTTCTCTCTCTCTTCTCACTACATGCCTTTCCTCGTGTTTCCATCCATATTGCCTCCTTTGCTCTGAGCTATGCACTGTCCTTCTTAATCTGGACATGCTCTCATGCTCGCTCTCCGTGGTTTCCTCAACTACCTGAGCATATCCTGTTGCTCCTTCCTCATGGCCAGAGCTTGGAGGACTGGGACATCGTTGGCTAAGACTACTATCAAATTCCCTTTCACTCATATTCGTTCCTCGGAGCCAGCAGGGATGTGCATTCTCCCTGCTTGGATGCTTGGTCCATAGGCTGTGATGGACAAGGGGTCAAGCTTCGAAGGGGGGGGTCTAGTGCTGGACTGTGGTGATGAAGAGCATGTCTGGACCTGCTGGCCTGTCAGTCCTCTATGCCTAGGCCTCCTGCTCAGTAGCGGCCACTTGAGCTCCCTCGACTGGCAGATTAGGGAATCCTAATGTGGGGATAGCAGGCATCGGGGAGAGCACCTGCATAGCTTCATTTGGCAGGGGAGGTGCAGATGCCTTGCTTGGGTCTATGCTATTGGCCTGTACTTCCTTAAAGTTGACCCACAGTTCTAGCAACACTTCCCTTTTTTTCTTCTTTTACCCTGTGTATTTTATGGTATGTTCTTATGTGTTCAATGATGTTGGTGTTGAAGGTTCCCTCTTTTGGCCAGGTGAACATGTGTGTCCTGGTATGTGTGTGTAACTCATGGAAGAACTTGCTAAGCTTATTAGCCTGAGTGGGCAACTTACTCTGCATGTACTCTAAAGGAGATCCCATAGTGAAATTTGGGCAGCCTTTTATGGAATTATTACTGTTTTTGCATCATGTTTTTAGGGGATTTTTAGGTAATATGCATTCTAACTTTCTATTTTTATCAAGTTTTATTTTCTAAGTTACAAAGTTTCTGTTTTTCACAGATTTAAAAATTTTACTTGGGTGATGGGAAGATATGTACATGGGTATAAGTGGATCACTCCAGTAGTAGGAAATAAATACATAAGGGGTTTACCAAATCTAATTTGCTGGGGGAGGATGTACACACGGGGATTCCTAGATCTAAAGAGCTCAATGTTATTCACAGATGCATCATAATAAACTTTTACCAAACAAATGCATTAAGAATTGCAGTCCTAGGTAAAAGTGCAATTGTTAGTTCACAATTTGAGAATTTGAGAACACAATTGCAAGCGTTACTTTGGTATCAAATAACAATTTGTGCAAATCAACAATATCTTCTTTTATACATTAAACATTGAAAAAAGCACATTCAACATTTAAGACATTTAGGTCTACCAGAATCATAATATCAAAACAATACCATTTCAACAGGTAGGGGAGATGCTGACTAGGCCAGAGAAATCAGGGGAACAGCATGCCCCCTATACCTTAGCCCTGCCAACTACTAGTGCACGTTATCCTGTGACCAAGGGAAGCTTTGAGCTGCGTTGGACTAGTGGAGCCAGTTGACCTTCTTGATACTAGCTCGGGGGAAGTTATTGCAACAATTTATATGACAAGAGAAAGGGCTTGTTTCAATGACCATAGACCCTTCTTGGCAAAACACAAAATATGCCTATTCTGCTGGACCCCAATAGTTCTAGTACCCTAATGTCCGAATTCTTGCTATGACACACCCAGGGGTCCTGCGTACCATGAGTTATGCTCAGCAGTCCAAGCAAAGCACACATCTTACTTCTTTCAATTACCACAAGTGTTAAGAAACCAGTGACACTGAGAAAACCAGCATAGCCTAATAGGATTGAGATGTGGGCCCTGTAAAACCCAGAGCCTATGGGTGACGATTGTATCATGCCCAGCGGTCCAAGCAAAGGCACCTCTTAAAACAGAGAGCTGGCCCTATGTCACACCCAGAGCCTTATGTGAACCATCTGTATCACGCCCAGCGTTTCAAGCAGTCATCAACCCAAAAATCCTGTATTACACCCAGGAGTCAAGCATATGGCTGTATTAAGCCCAGCGGTGTAAGCGATCACCATTCCAGTTGCTGACAATCAAGAAAGTGACTTCCGCAGATTATGCTTTTTCCTAGTTTGCCATATTCCAATGGCTAGGACTGAGGTTCTGATGTAGTTTCTTTTCCTTGTGACAGCAGCTTCAGGAGGGACCTCCACCCCATGGAATCAGCAGAACTTCCAAACAATTTCTGTGTCTGCTCATCTTTCTTGTTGAGCAAATGTGAATCTGTATGGGTGAGGTCCCCTTCCTTTGGTCTCAGCTGGCTCAGAAGAAACAATCAGCTCCTGGCTGGCTCACCAAAATGTTGCTTCAATGAGAAGTTACCTTAAAAACAAAACATAAGAGGCAATGGCAAAACAGGAGATAGTTTGTTTAATTAAACATTACGGCCGGGAGAGCATTTACAGAACCAGGATCAGAGAACTGTCTCTCACTGTACACTGAATTGAAGCAAGTTTTACGCATTTTTCTGGGTGCAATACATCATAACACATTACTTCCTTGGTGAAAAATATGAACAGTTGACAAGGAGTCAATGCAATTCCAGATAGGGAATGCAGATAGGCCTTGACCTGCCATGGACACTATGTGGGCCAGAGAGAACCTGGCCAAATGTCCGGCCTGAGGGGCCTTGGTCACACTGCATGTGCTGTGTGTGCTGTATCCTGATTGACTAAGTGTACCTAACTACATGTGGCACCTAACTTTATGGTGTTTTGGGAATGCATGCATCCCTCTGACTATGTGTGTTTTATTGGGGTCAATCTCCGGGGTAATGTTGCTGTCGATCTGTAGGATCTGATCTCAGTTTCCCTGTGTGTTTGACTGTGTTACCCCACCTGTGACCTGTCATCCATTATTCTTCAAGCCAGGTTCGCAGAGCCCGCCTGACCACGTACTTACATGCTGGGGTTGAGGGGGGTTCATGACAGGGGAATCTATCAGCGTGGTTGCAACTTTGTTCATGTACGAAAATGTATTGTTTGTGTATGAAAATGTCTTGTTGTTGTGTGCATTGTTATTAATTAAACTAATATCAACACTAAGGTGATGAGTGCTCCCCAAGTTACATTTTATAACTAATATGTTGCCCCTACAGCTATCCACAAACATCTATAACATTTTCGATAAGCTTGTCTCTGACTTTATTGGACTTGGAGGCCTCTGCAGGTTCATTTGTAAACTTTGTGCCTTCTCCCCTCCTGTTTTTTTGAATTTGTATTTGTTGGACTTAGGACTCTTTAACACTATTAACCAGTTTTAAAGAGCTTGTTCCAACTCCCTAAAACATGGTTAAACTGGCATACACCTGATTGGCATATTTAATTTACTTCTAAGTTCCTTTTAAAGTACAATACTGTTAGAAATGGGGTCTTTGGTTGGCAGTCAAGTTACCCACAGTCCATGCAAAGATCCTCACGCTAGTCAGGGCAATGAAGATACACACTTAGATAACCCCTGCTCACCCCCTTGGTAGCTTGGCACAAGCAGTCAGGCTTATATCAGAAGCAATGTGTAAAGTATTTGTACCAACACACACAGAAATACAGCAAAAACACAACAAAATGGATACTACATCAGTTTAGAAAAATAGGTAATATTTATCTAAATCAAACAAGACAAAAATGACAAAAATCCAACATACACAAGTCAGGATATGAATTTTTAAAAGAATAAGCCCCTCATTCTGATTCTGGTGGGCGGCGGAGGCCGCCTGCCAGAATTCAGCCCTCCATAATACCGCTCCGCGGTCAAAAGACCGCGGAGGGTATTATGAGTTTTTCCCTGGGCTGGCGGGCGGTCTCCAAAAGACCGCCCGCCAGCCCAGGGAAAAACTCCCTTCCCACGAGGATGCCGGCTCGTAATCGAGCCGGCGGAGTGGGAAGGTGCGACGGGTGCTACTGCACCCGTCGCGTATTTCACTGTCTGCTACGCAGACAGTGAAATACTAGCGGGGCCCTCTTACGGGGGCCCCTGCAGTGCCCATGCCAATGGCATGGGCACTGCAGGGGCCCCCAGGGGCCCCACGACAATCCTTACCGCCATCCTGTTCCTGGCGGGCGAGCCGCCAGGAACAGGATGGCGGTAAGGATTGTCAGAATCCCCTCGGCGGCGCAGCGAGCTGCGCCGCCTTGGAGGATTCTTAGGGGCAGTGGAAAACCGGCGGGAGACCGCCGGTTTTCCCTTTCTGACCTCAGCCAAAGCGCCGCGGTCAGAATGCCCAAGGGAGCACCGCCGGCCTGTCGGCGGTGCTCCCGCCCCCGTTGGCCCTGGCGGTTCTCTACCGCCAGGGTCATAATGAGGCCCTAAGACTCTTACTCCATGGAAAACAATAGAAACATTGATTTTACACAAAGTACTGGTTTTTGTAAAAAATAAAGCCGCATTGATGAGCCTGCATTGGAAAGGTCAGCGATACGTTGATTCCTTACTCACAAGTGAGACCGTGCATCATTTCTTCTCCGGTCGAGTAGACGGTGTGTCATTTTAATCTCTCGTATGAGAGCGATGCACCTATTTCTGGACAGGGAACCTTGGATCCGTGCACACCCAGGGACGATGCGTGAGAAATCTGGTCACATGATGTTAGAAAACCACGCTGCATGGGGTTTGCATCATTATCAGCAGTCGCAAGCAGGTGTTGCGTCATTTCTCTAGCCGCGATGCATCGATCTCTCAGCCACAATGCAGGTGGAGCATCGATTTTAGCCGCGAACTGGGTGGCGTGTCGTTTATCAGCCGCTTTGCAGATGGTGCGACAAAAATGTCCTCTGCACTGTGTTTTATGTGTGGATTGCAGCTCTTGCTCTGCCAACTTCACCTTTCAAGGGCAGGAGTCTCAGCAGAGAGTCCAGGTGCTGGCAGAGGAAGTCTTTGATGGCCGTGAGACTTCAAAACAGGTGGCAAGCTCAGTTCAAGCCCATGGAGATTCTTCTCAAGCAGGAATGCACAACAAAGTCTAGTGTTTGTCCCCTTTCACCGACAGAAGCAGCACCTGCAGGACAGCCCAACACACAGTCACAGGCAGGGGCAGCATTTCTCCTCCGCTCTTCAGCTCTTCTTCTTGGCAGAGGTTCCTCTTGGTTCCAGAAACAGATCCTGATATATATATATAGACACACACCAGGGGGTTGTAGACTGCATTGTATGAGGGCAGACACAGCCCATTCAGGTGTAAGTGACCACTCCTCTCTCTACTCTATCCCAGATTACTCATCAGGATATGCAGGTTACACCCCAGCTGCCTTTGTGTCACTGTCTAGAGGAGATTGACAAACAGCCCAACTGTCAGTTTGTCCCAGATGGGGAATATACCAGCAGACAGAGTCACAGAATGGTTTAAGCAAGAAAATGTCTACCTTCTAAAAGTGGCATTTTCAAACTGACAATCTAAAAAACACTTTCACTAAAAGATGTAGGGGGTCATTACAACATTGGCAGTAAATGCCACTTACCGCCTTGTAGAATTCCGCCACATCTATTACGACCCACAGCTCGGAATCCGCCAAAATTTAGACACCCACACAAGTCTGCCACACCAAAGGTCAGTGATAAACTGGCGATAACGAAACCTCCACCGTCACGCGAACAGGAATACGCCCACATTATCACGACCCACGAATCCACGCGGCGGTCTTTCAAACGCGGTATTCCATTGGCGGTACACACCGCCACGCTCAAAATACACACACAATTGCAAAACACATCCACATTGGACAAATCGAAATGCACACACCTGATACACATACACTCACCACTCCCACACACCCAATACAATATAAAACACACACCCACATTACCCACAAACCCTTATGACCACAATTGCAACAGAAGGCCAGAGAGAAACACCACCATCTACAAACTAGCATCCACAGGCACTCAACACCATCACTCACACAACATCCACGTACAAAACATCACACACCCCTAAACATCACTCTACACATCACAACACACACCACCCCACACATCACCCACACCACCCCATGGCACCGCAAAGACACCCCAGGTTCTCTGAGGAGGAGCTCAGGGTCATGGTGGAGGAAATCATCTGGGTACAGCTACAGCTATTCGGATCACAGGTGCATCACACCACCATAGGTAGGAAGATGGAGCTATGGAGCAGAATCTTGGACAGGGTCAACGCATGGGACAGCACCCAAGAACACGGGATGACATCAGGAAGAGGTGGAACGACCTACGGGGGAAGGTGCATTCTGTGGTCTCAAGACACCACATTGCGGTTCAGAGGACTGGTGGCGGACCCCCACCTCCTCCCCCACAACAAACAACATGGGAGGAGCAGGTCTTGGCTATACTGCATCCTGAGGGCCTCACAGGAGTAGCTGGAGGAATGGACTCTGGTAAGGCAAATCTTTCACTACTTCATCCCCCACCCTACCTGCATGCTATCACATACCCCTGCCCTCACCACCATCACTCCAACTCCTCACATATGTCCCTCTATCCCAGCCCACCCATCCCAACACCAATCCCTGCATGCAACACCAAAGCATGGACACCCATCACCAATGCATGGACACTGTACATACCCACAAACACCCTTAAACATTTAGCACACCAGGTCCTACCCAAGAATGCAAGCACCCATTGCACACCATGGCACACAGAGATGCAATAATCATGCCTTTACACCCCTGCAGGACCCCTACCCAACGTCACCGGATAGGAGGTGCCAGACATGTCCACTCCCCCCACAGAAGAGACCCACAGTGATGACAGCAGCTCTGTCCAACTGGATCTAGATGACCAGCCCGGCCCATCTGGGTCCTCGGGACAGTCGGTTCCCCTCACAATGGCACAAGCCACAACAGAGCCTCCCCCCTCTGGAAACACCAGCACAGCACCCACCCAGCGGGCTCATACCTCTGTACCCAGGACACGTCAAGCAGCAGTGTGTCCACCACTACAGGGAACCCAGGTTAGGGCCCTGTGGGCAGTGGCAGTGGGCACACCGTTCAGGGGACATAGGCCCAGGAACACAGGGGAACTGGGTGGGCTGCTGTGCGACAAGGGGTGGACAGGCCCAGGGAACCCACTCTCCACGAGGCCCTCTCCAACATCATGGGAGCCCACCACCATTCCGATGGCAACGGTACTGGCCAAGTTTCAGGAGACCCAGCGGCTGCAGGAGGAACAGTATTTGGGGTTCAGGGAGGAACTCAAATCCATCAATACCACCCTGGGCACCATTGTAGGGGTGGTGAAGGAACTCGTCAAAACCAGGAGGGACACTGTGGCACAACAAGGGGCTCCTGACACTAGCCTGGACGATGAACTGCCCACCACCTCCGCCGGTGCTAGTGGACAGGAGGCACTGCCACAGGGCCACCACACCAGCACCCCACCCCCTGCAGATGGAGAACCACCCAGCAAATGGTCCCTGAGATCCAGGACAAAGACAGAGAACAATGCCAAGACCCCCGCCAAAAAATGAGACCACCCTGATTGTCATCCTTCTGTCCCACTTTGTTACCATGTCCATCCATCAACTGCCCCAGCTCCACTTCCTATGCCCCTTTGGACAATGCACTTGTGAGACTAATAGACTGGACTCTGCCATGGACATTCCTCCACCATCACCCCTGACACCCTCCAATATTTTGCACTTAAATAAACACCCTTAAAGCACAAAACAATCTGGAGTCAGTCTGTGCTTTCGAAAATATGTATTTGTAATAACTGTGGAAAACTGCTATATCCATTGTATTGTTAACATACATATGTCACACAGCTCTAGTCCATGCGGAAACAAAGCAGATGTCACACAGTGGGACCCACATCTGTGAAATGGAAAGGGAAAGTGACAACTCAGGGGCCATACACTGGGGGAAAGTGACAGACAGATGAGAGGTCGAACAAGGGTATCAGATGTAGCAGGCAGTGATGTCTTCTTACCTGTGTCTCACTGGAAGTATTGATGAATCACTGTGTTTCTGTTGTCGATATCCTCTTCTTCTGCTTCCTCGTCTTCACTGTCCACAGGCTCCACAGCTGCCACAACACCTCCATCTGGACCATCCTCCTGCAGAAAAGGCACCTATTGTCGCAAAGCCAAGTTGTGAAGCATTCAGCAGGCCACGATGATCTGGCACAACTTATTTGGTGAGTAGAATAGGGAACCACCTGTCATATGGAGGCACCGGAACTTGGCCTTCAGGAGGCCAAAGGTCCTCTCTATAACCCTCCTAGTTCGCCCATGGGCCTCATTGTAGCGTTCCTCTGCCCTTGTCCTGGGATTCCTCACTGGGGTCAGTAGCCATGACAGGTTGGGGTAACCAGAGTCACCTGCAAATGTTGAGGGACAACTGTTAGACACACACTAACTCTTAGGGACATACCCAGACCCAGACACCTAGTCACATTGTATAGGGTCCATGTCCTCACCTAATAGCTACACACGGTGCCTCTGGAGTTGCCCCATCACATAAGGGATGTTGCTATTTCTCAGAATGTTAGCGTCATGCACTGAGCCAGGAAACTTGGCATTTACATGGGAGATGTACTGGTCGGCCAAACACACCATCTGCACAGTCATAGAATGATAACTCTTCCGGTTTCTGTACACCTGTTCACTCCTGCGGGGGAGGGGCAAGGCCACATGTGTCCCATCAATGGCACCTATGATGTTGGGGATATGTCCCAGGGCATAGAAGTCACCTTTTACTATAGGCAAATCCTCCACCTGAGGGAAAACGATGTAGCTGTGCATGTGTTTCAGCAGGGCAGCCAACACTCTGGACAACACGTTTGAGAACATAGGCTGGGACATCCCTGATGCAATGGCCACTGTTTTTGAAAAGACCCACTGGCCAGGAAATGGAGTACTGACAGCACCTGCACTAGAGGGGGGATTCCTGTGGGATGGCAGATAGCTGACGTCAGGTCTGGCTCCAACTGGGCACATAGTTCCTGGATTGTTGCACGGTCCAGTCTGTAGGTGACAATTACATGTCGCTTCTCCTTTGTCGACAGGTCCACCCGCGGTCTGTACACTGGAGGACACTGCCATCTCCTTACCTGCCCCAGCGGACGTGCTCTATGGAGGAGAACAGCGAGCAGCGAGTCAGCCAACATTGAAGTACGAAAACACAAGTTTATTCCACAATTTTTTTAATCCGCTATGTGCCTGTATTAGTGTGTATGCAAGGCCTAGATCTGTGTGACACATTTAAAATTAATGCCATGTGGCCCCCTGAAATGGTGGCTGCCTGACCTGTAATGTGGGACAAGGGGATATGAGGTAACTGCGCTGGCGTTGTACACCGTCGCGGTGGGCGGTCGAAGACCACGGTGCAATCCTGCATTGGTTAACATTGGACCCTATGGGTCCCAGGAGCCAATGACGATGTATGCCGGTGGTGACGGTATGCACCGCCGCGGACGTCTCTGCCATTTTGCTCTGTTCACTCACTTGATACCTGATCTTCGACAGGAGAGGACCTACACTGCAAGTGCTGCTGTGACCACAGTCTGGAAGAGACAATGGCTCATGTGTCTGGGGAAAGGGCCCCTGCCTTCACCACGGAGGAGTTGGAGAAACTAGTGGATGGGGTCCTCCCTCAGTACACGCTACTCAACGGTCCTCCAGACAAACAGGTAAGTACACTGTGAGCATGCTGAGTGGGCAATACTTGTGTGGAGTGGTGAGGATGGAAGATGGGGGGGGATAGTGAGGCGTGCATGAAACGACAGTGAGTGCATGTGCGTCATGGCAAGGGTAGGGATGCGGGCCAATGACTGTGACTGTGCGGACAGTTATATCTTCTACTTTTCCCCTGTGCTATTCCTGTAGGTCAGTGCCCACCAGAAGAAGGATATTTGGCGTGCCATCGCCAAGGAAGTCTGGACCCTAGGGGTCCACCACAGATGGAGCACCCACTCCCGGAAAAAATTGGAGGACATTCGCCGCTGGAGCAAGAAGGCGGCGGAGGCCCAGCTGGGGTTGGCATCCCAACGTGGGAAGGGTGCCCGTCGCACCATGACGCCCCTGATGTTCCGGATCCTGGCGGTGGCCTATCCGGAGTTGGAGGGCATCACAGCAGCCACAAGGGGGTGGGTACACTCTCATTCAGCGTGCATTGGAGGTGTCTGGGTGGGGGAGGTGGGCTGTGGGTTCCCCTAGGCCAGGGCTTGTTTAATAGGGAAGGTCCCTTCATAAGGCAGGCCATGTGGCACCCCACCTGCCCCGCCTGTGTTCAGAGCCAACTGCACCTAGTCAGGCTCCTGTGACTTCCATGTGTGCAGCAATCGGGCATAGGCCTTGTACCCCTGTAGGAAAGTACCATCTTGCCTGGCATGTTACCCCCATAATTCACTGTATATATGTTGTTTTAGTGTATGTGTCACTGGGACCCTGCCAGCCAGGGCCCCAGTACTCATAAGTGTGCCCTGTATGTGTTCCCTGTGTGAAGACTAACTGTCTCACTGAGGCTCTGCTAACCAGAACCTCAGTGGTTATGCTCTCTCTGCTTTCCAAATTGTCACTAACAGGCTAGTGACCAATTTCACCAATTCACATTGGCATACAGGCTAGTGACCAATTTCACCAATTCACATTGGCATACTGGAACACCCTTATAATTCCCTAGTATATGGTACTGAGGTACCCAGGGTATTGGGGTTCCAGGAGATCCCTATGGGCTGCAGCATTTCTTTTGCCACCCATAGGGAGCTCTGACAATTCTTACACAGGCCTGCTACTGCAGCCTGAGTGAAATAACGTCCATGTTATTTCACAGCCATTTACCACTGAACTTAAGTAACTTATAAGTCACCTATATGCCTAACCTTTACCTGGTAAAGGTTGGGTGCTAAGTTACTTAGTGTGAGGGCACCCTGGCACTAGCCAAGGTGCCCCCACATCGTTCAGGGCAAATTCCACGGACTTTGTGAGTGCGGGGACACCATTACACGCGTGCACTATACATAGGTCACTACCTATGTATAGCGTCACAATGGTAACTCCGAACATGGCCATGTAATATGTCTAAGATCATGAAATTGTCACCCCAAAGCCATGCTGGCATTGGGGAGACAATTCCATGATCCCCCAAGTCTCTAGCACAGACCCGTGTACTGCCAAACTACCTTTCCCGGGGTTTCACTGCAGCTGCTGCCAACCCCCCCAGCCAGGCTTGGCCCAGGAAGGCAGAACAAAGGACTTCCTCAGAGAGAGGGTGTTACACCCTCTCCCTTTGGAAAAAGGTGTCAGGGCTGGGGAGGAGTAGCCTCCCCCAGCCTCTGGAAATGCTTTGATGGGCATAGATGGTGCCCATCTCTGCATAAGCCAGTCTACACCGGTTCAGGGATCCCCCAGCCCTGCTCTGGCGTGAAACTGGACAAAGGAAAGGGGAGTGACTCCCCTGACCTGCACCTCCCAGGGGAGGTGCCCAGAGCTCCTCCAGTGTGCTCCAGACCTCTGCCATCTTGGAAACAAAGGTGCAGCTTGCACACTGGACTGCTCTGAGTGGCCATTGCCAGCAGGTGACGTCAGAGACTCCTTCTGATAGGCTTTTACCTGTGTTGCTAGCCTATCCTCCTTCCTAGGTAGCCAAACCTCCTTTTCTGGCTATTTAGGGTCTCTGCTTTGGGGAATTCTTTAGATAACGAATGCAAGAGCTCATCAGAGTTCCTCTGCATCTCTCTCTTCACCTTCTGCCAAAGGATCGACCACGGACTGCTCAGGACGCCTGCAAAACCGCAACAAAGTAGCAAAGACGACTACTGCAACCTTGTATGGCTGATCCTGCCGCTTTCTCGCCTGTTTACTGGTGGTGCATGCTCTGGGGGTAGCCTGCCTCCTTCTTGCACCAGGAGCTCTGAAGAAATCTCCTGTGGGACGACGGAATCCTCCCCCTGCAACCACATGCAACAAAAGACTGCATCACTGGTCCTCTGGGTCCCCTCTCAGCACAACGAGCGTGGTCCCTGGAACTCAGCAACTCTGTCCAAGTGACTCCCACAGTCCAGTGACTCTTCAGTCCAAGTTTGGTGGAGGTAAGTCCTTGCCTCCCCACGCTAGACTGCATTGCTGGGTACCACGTGATTTGCAGCTGCTCCGGCTCCTGTGTACTCTTCCAGGATTTCCTTTGTGCACAGGCAAGCCTGGGTCCCCGACACTCTAACCTGCAGTGCACAACCTCCTGAGTTGTCCTCCGGCGTCGAGGGACTCCCTTTTGTGTCTTCGGGTGAGCTCCAGTTCACTCCTCTTCCAAGTACCTGTTCCGGTACTTCTGCGGATGCTGCCTGCTTCTGTGAGGGCTCCCTGACTTGCTGGGCGCCCCCTCTGTCTCCTCATCCAAGTGGCAACATCCTGGTCCCTCCTGGGCCACAGCAGCATCCAAAAACCCTAACTGCAACCCTTGCAGCTAGCAAGGCTTGTCTGTGGTCCTTCTGCGTGGGAACACCTTTGCAAGATTTTTCACAACGTGGGACATCCATCCTCCAAAGGGGAAGTTTCTAGCCCTCTTCGTTCTTGCAGAATCCACAGCTTCTACCATCCGGTGGCAGCTTCTTTGCACCCTCAGCTGGCTTTTCCTGGGCATCTGCCCAATCTCGACTTTGTTGCGACTCTTGGACTTGGTCCCCTTGTTCCACAGGTACTCTCGTCCAGAAATCCACTTTGGTTGCATTGCTGGTGTTGGTCTTCCTTGCAGAATTCCCCTATCACGACTTCTGTGCTCTCTGGGGAATATAGGTGCACTTTACACCTACTTTTCAGGGTCTTGGGGTGGGCTATTTTTCTAACCCTCACTGTTTTCTTACAGCTCCAGTGACCCTCTACAAGCTCACATAGGTTTGGGGTCCATTCGTGGTTCGCATTCCACTTTTGGAGTATATGGTTTGTGTTGCCCCTATACCTATGTGCTCCTATTGCAATTCACTGTAACTATACATTGCTTACATTACTTCCTTTTGCTATTACTGCATATTTTTGGTATTGTGTACATATATCTTGTGTATATTTGGCATCCTCATACTGAGGGTACTCAATGAGATACTTTTGGCATATTGTCATAAAAATAAAGTACCTTTTGTATATTTTTGTATTGTGTTTTCTTATGATGTTGTGCATGACACCAGTGGTATAGTAGGAGCTTTGCATGTCTCCTAGTTCAGCCTAAGCTGCTCTGCTATAGCTACCTTCTATCAGCCTAAGCTGCTAGAAACACCTATTCTAAACTAATAAGGGACAACTGGACCTGGTACAGAGTGTAAGTACCCCTTGTTACCCACTACAAGCCAGGCCAGCCTCCTACAACCCCATGTCCCTGCGATTAATTAGGCCACTCAAAGTGCACGGCGTAGTGCAGGGGGTTTCTGTGTCTGCAGTGTCCACCAGCAGGAACAGTGGTGCCAGCAGTAACCAGCTTCTGGAGTGGGCCAAGAAGCAGGGCAGCCAGTTGCCAAGGAGCCAGACCACGGACAGTCCCCCACCTCAGAAGCATAAAAAGTTGGCCACTGCCTGGTGGGAGAAAGGCAAAACATCTACCACCAAAGGCTCTCCCAGGAGTACAGTTGGGAGTGGGACGACAGCTGTGCCACCATCCAAGGTGAGGAAGCGGCACAGAAAGTCGCCGAAAAACTGCACGGCAGACAAGACCGCCACCAGCACCGCTGCCAAGGACACCGCCGCCACAAGCACGGATTCACAGGACACCACCACCACCAGCACCGCTTCACAGGACACCACCAGCACTGCTTCATAGGACACCGCCGCCACCAGCACCGCTTCACAGGACACCGCCACCACCAGCACTGCTGCCAAGGACACCGCCATCACCAGCACTGCTGTCAAGGATACCACCGCCACCAGCACCGCAGGCCAATGAGTGCCGACAGCTCTGACGCTACTGAGGCCGCCACGAGCAGGATGAAGGTTGCCTTGCAAAGGCCCAACTGTCCTAATGGACTTGACCTGCTCGGACCTGCAACTTTATCTGCCTGAGCCCCGCTGGTCACTGTTGGAGTGAGTTCCTTATCCCCAAGTGGTACCTCTCAGGATCTGGGTCCTTGAATGGCATCAGAGAGAGCTTTTCCTGGCCTAATTGAACGTTCCTTCAAATCTGGGACAGATTGACGTAAAGCTTCGCCTCACAGCTTAAAGCAGTATCAGAACTGACAGCGAGCGACTCAAAGCCTGGCAAAGTTTCACCTCACAGCTGGAAGCCTCATCAGAATGAATGCAGAGGGACACAAAGCCCCACCAAAGCCTTGTAACTCAGCTGCCAACTTCATTGGAGTCAATGTAGACCAACTCAAACATGTAATAAACATAAATATTAAAACATAAGGGACATTATACTAGCTTTTAAAATGAAAACAAAATATTATACAATGTAAAACAAATGGATACAAAATAGATGAGAGTGCAAATGCACTACTCCCTCTCCAATCTGACCAACATTAGGAAAAGAGTTGGACATTGGAGAGGTCAGATTGTCTATTCCTACTTCAGTCTAAGCAACAGTAGTGAAAGAGACCATGATGGGGTCAGTTATACTTCTTCCTCTTCAACCTGAGCAACAGTAGGAAAGTGTTGGGTTATGTAGGGGTCAGATTTACTATTCCCATTCCAGCATAATCAACAGAAGGGTAATTGGGGAGATCATATTTACTATTTCATCTCTCACCTGAGCAACAGTATAGAAAGGGTTGGACTTTGGTGGGGTCTAATTTACTTGTTCTATTTTGTTGTAAGATGCAGTAGGGAAGTGCTGAACTGTGAAAGGTTAGGTACACTATTTCCTCTATTCCCACAACATAAGCAAAAGGAGGAAAAGTGTTGGACTTTTCAGAGGTCATATGTACTATTTCCACTCTAACTTGAGCAATAGTAAGGAAAGTGTTAAACCTTGGTCGGATTATATTCACTATTTTTATTCCAACGTGAATAGAAGTAGGGAAACTGTTAGAGTTTAGAGGGGGTTAGGACTTCTATTCCCACTCCAATATAAAAAACTGTAAGGAAAATGTCAAACTTTAGAAAACTTTTTATTTTCACTATTTAGTACAACATGTACTAGAGAATAAATGACATACTTTAAAAAATTTAAGAAATATTTACATAAACATAAAACACTTTTAACAATATATAATGTACAGGAAAAATGAAAAAAAACAAGAAAATTACATATAAAATTATACATGCAATTAAATAATAAAGTATCAGTTGAAACATTTACAATTAAAATTTTAAAATACCTCCTGCCCTATTACCTTGTTTTCCAACAACCACAAAAGCAAATTAAGATAATAGCGCAAGCAATTAACAACTCAGATTATTAAAAACAACCACATAAATAAGACAACCAATGGTCTAATTAACCATTTAATAAAATAAATAAATTACCATATTTTTAAAATGATGTGTCAAAAAGTAAAATGTCTATATAATTAATCATGGAAGTGACAATTTAAACCTTATGAAGAAATCACAATCAAATAAAAACAAATATTTGAAAAACTTACAACATCATTCCCCTACAATCCAGCAACCTGACAAAACCAAATTGACATAAGATAAAAAAAAAACATAAAATATATTACCAAATAAAAAACAAACTACACTCTAAAATAAACATACGTGACATCAAAATAACAATGTATTACACAAAAATAAAACTCAAAGAAGTAATTAAAAATGATATCATGTACTGTTGTGTAGCCTTTTTAGCTCTGGCTCCATGGATGTTATTTTAGCATTCTAGGCCTGCCGCTCTGCACTTTACCCTAGATATATTTTATTCGGCTTTATTTAATTATTGTTACAATAGCCATTTTTACGGTCTTGTTTTATTTTCAGTCTATCTAACTGTTTTTGCCTAGGCCAGCACTCTGTTCTCAAACAAGACATTCTTGCTCACTCTGTGCTTCTTCCAAGGCTGCAGCAAGATAAATTGCTGGTGAAAGTGGTATAGGTTTAGTGTCCGGCATCCGTAGAAAACACACATCCTTAAGTAGGGACATTTTCTCAGAATATCAGCTGTTTTATTATAAAACATTTCCCTGTCCCTTACACATTAAAGGGAGATTCCAGCCAGAGAACCACAACTGTATGCTGATTGTAGAATGCTTCGCTACAGATGCTAATGCAGGCTTAAGGCCCTTGCTCAGGTATGGGGGTTGATGTCTTCCCAGGGGAACCTGAAGGGCAAAATTAGAGCTTAACACGCTGTGCTCTAATATAAACTAGGTAGGAATTAGTCTACTGACTGTAGTGACAATATGGTAGCGTTATTCTTATGCTTCCCTCTCTTGTCACAATTTTAATACTGTCATGCTGTGTCATTCTGCTTATTGCAGCTCACGCTTTTCTATCTAAGATGCAGTCGCCTTTATTAAAATCACTATTGAAACATATACTGCCTCTGTTTGTCATTGTATATATGAGACTTATGTAACTGAGAGAAACAGATGATTCCTGAGTGACCATGGCTGCCCTGAGAAACCAATTATGTCACGCGCTCAGCTGCCCAGTCATCCCTGCCCTTGGGTAGAGATGAGGCAATGCTAGTTAACCGGAGTAGAACCCGGATTGGAGTTACAGGTGTCACATGCAGTGGGTCACACTTAGTCTCCCACACCGCTGGTGATTCTGCGGCTAGAATGATAGCCTACACGACAGTACAACTATATTGAGAAAAACTATGTGAGAGACCTACAAAATTGATATTTTTACATTCTATATTCTAGCCAAGGATGTTTTTTGCGTCACAACATTTTTGACTCAATTTATTTGTAAACATAAACAAAATAAACCTATATATATTAAGGCTAATGATACTTGACAGAAAGAACAAGAAGAGAGATATGAAAAACATCAAACAATATCAATCAGTGTTTGTAAAGCGCAACTACTCACTTGCAAGGAACTTAAGGCGCTTGGGGGGAAATGTAGCGTCAACCAGTGAGGTGGTTCTTAAAAAAGCCATGTCTCTAGCTTCTTCCTGAAGTTGAGGAGGGGGGTGTTTTGTCTGATGTGGAGTTGAAAAGCGTTCCAGGAGGTCTCCAGCTCCTTCCTGAAGTTGAGGAGGGGGGTGTTTTGTCTGATGTGGAGTTGAACAGCGTTCCAGGCGGTCTCTGGGAGGTAGGAAAAGGGGCGTCCCCCTGTTCTTGTTTTCCTGATGCAGGGTACTTTGGCGAGCAAGAGCTGGGCTGAGTGTAGGGCCCTGCGGGGTACGTGGAAGTTGAGTCACCTATTCATGTAGGCTGGTCAGGTGCTGCGGATGGCCTTGTGTGCATGGGTGAGGATCTTGACTGCAATTCTTTTCTCTATGGAAAGCCAGTGTAGTGTGCGCAGGTGTTGTGAGATGTGGCAGTGTCGAGGCAGGTGGAGGACCAGTCTGGCAGCGACATACTGGATGTTCTGTAGTTTGCAGATGACTTTTTTGTTGATTCCAGCTTAGAGAGTGTTGCTGTGCTCCAGTCTGCTGGTGATGAGGGCATGTGCGAAGGTCTTTCTATGTTCGAGGGGGATCCATTTGAGAGTCTTAAGTAGGAAGCGGAGGGTGCGGAAGCAGGTGGAGGTGACTGAGTTGATTTGGTGGTTCATGTTGAGTTTAGAGTCCAGGATGATCCAGAAGTTGTGGGTTTGGCTTGTTGGGGTGGGCGGGCTTCTGAGGGTGGGTGGCCACCAGGAGTCGTTCCACTTGTCAGGTTGAGGGCCCTTGATGAGTACTTCTATCTTGTTTGAGTTGAGTTGAAGGCAGCTGTTTCTCATCCAGTTGGCAACTGCTTCCATGCCTTTGAAGAAGTTGTATCTGGCTGTGATGGTTTTTTTGGATAGAGAGAGGATGAGTTGGGTGTCGTCAACATAGGAGACAATGTTGATTCCGTAGCTTCATGGATTATTGCATCAGGGAAAATGCATGCATTTATCAGCCATTCCCTTAGAGAGCAGGCTTTGGATTGGCTGCATAATTCTAAAGTTACTGGGCATCATGGAAAAGCTCAGACCTTACGTGCTTTAAGATGTTTTTGATGGTGAAGTGTATTTGTATATGTAAACAAGGTATACACAAGCATGCTTTAAGAGATTGGGATTCACTGCAATGCCTTAAAATGGATTGACTCTTTCTTAAGTAAGTGATCCTATTCCATGCATCTAGATACCTCTAGGTTGTCTCCGTGTATGTCCAATTGCAGAGTTTCTCAGGGATCTCCTTGAGCCCAAACCTTTTCAATATGTATTCCATGCTCAATTGTCAGGAAATGGTGATTCATAATCTATTCCTATGCAGATTTTATCCGACTGGTAATTTTGATAGGGGACAAGGACCAGGAAACTAGGGAAAATCTGACCAGCTGTCTCACAGAGGTGTCAAGCTGGATGAGGGCACACTGTCTGAAAATGAATGCTGAAAAGAAAGAGACACTGTTCTTTGATGATGCTCAACAGATTTAGGATTCCTCTTGCTGGCTGACTGTCCTGGGCCACGCCTGCAAGTAAGAGGTAAAAGATATGGGGGTTTTGATTGACAACCCCTCATCCATGCAAGAGCAAGTCAACACCACATGCGGTAAATGCTTCAGCATATTAAGCTCCTGAGAAAACTCTTCTGCTGAATTCCCATGGATTTGGTGTAGAAATGTAGTCCAGGCTCTAGTTGTGATTCAACTGGCTAGAGGAATGTGCTTTATGTAGGCATGGAAGACTACCTATTGTACCATCTTCAGGTAGCCCAAAATGTGGGAGCCAGCTCATCTACAATAAACGTAGAGTTAGCTAAGCCTGTGTAAAAAAAGTCTCCACTGGCTGCCTGATTGCAAAAGAGAAACATTTTAACTTCACTGTATGCCAGTCAAACACTTTGCAACCCAGGCACAGGAGTACTGCATTCTAGGCTAGAATTGTACAAACTAACCCAAAAACTGAGATCATAGGATCTAGCTATAGCTAAAACTATGTTCATCAAAAAAGTATGGATGGGGGGCACTCCTTTTCCCATCTAGCAGCAGCCCACTGGAACTTCCTGCCTCTCGATATTAGCTTTACAGTTGACAACATCACTTTTAGAATATGTGTAAAAACTTGGCTTTTCAAAGATTAAACCCTATCTAAATGAAATACCCTTCCCCTGTAAAACACTGGCTTTAGACATTTGAGTTCCCAGTATTGCAGAGCTGTGATATCCCCTAGGGGAGGAGTGCTCTGCTGGGCAAATACTCAAACTAAAATAAAATCATCTTGCTATATTCAACTTGGATTTCTTGAGAGACATTAAGAAGCTTTAACATAAGTCCCAAAGTAGAACACATGTTTTACGAAAATGGCACAGTGGAATCCCAAATGCAAATCTTTCCCCAAAAATAAAAACTCAGTTTAGGCAATGTGTATTTCAGGCAGGCAGCCAACATATGACTATTCTGAATAGATGATTAAGCACGGGTGCTGTTGTTGAGCCCGAACAGCACACAAAGGATTGTTTGTTCCAATGTTTTATTTTCTTTAGGCTCAAACCTCCTGCACCAGCAGATCTCAAATCCGCCTTCCCACAATCATCCTTCCCCAGCAATCCCACTACATTCTCTTCTGAGGTCATCAAATACTGTGACCTAGTAACATTCTATGATCTAGCCAGGTTCTATAGCCCAAGCTAAACAAAGCAGCTGTCAGGTACCCGAGTACAACCTTTAGGCATATAAAACTCTGCCACTGTTGATCTCTATGTTAACGCGTCCTTCTATGTTAATTTATACATTTTAGGACTCGTTTTAGGCCGATTAATCTTTGGACCCAGTGGTGAGACACCGTAGGACGAGGTAACTGATCAATATGTCAATCAATATATCAATAATGTCATCAACATATATCACCACAATATATTTCACTTTAGACATTAGTTAAGACCGTTAATGCAAACATGACCTTTCAGTCATGAATAACCACACCTTATTGAGTTTTGTGAATTTTATTCCCTATTGATTACAATCTAATAGCAGATGTATTAATCTCAAAACCAAGAAGCAAAAGAGCATAATCACAACGCGGCAACTATGATAAGTTTTCAACAATGCAAAGATCACAAACATAAGATAGTAATATGAAGATAAACAAATCAAAATGCATAGAACCTAATAAAGGTCTTAGTTCAGCATAGCACCATGTCAGTCACGTCAGTTACGTCAGTCAAGGTGAATGCCTCATCTAGCCACTAATTAGCATCAGCATGTTGGGCTTCATGCAAACAATTTAGAACATCAATTTGGAAAACGTCTAACTAAGGTCTCTAATCAAAAATACACAGCAGTTGGTACCTAGAAAGAAAGGCAAATAGATGAATTTTCAATAGCAGCAGCATAATTACCCTCCTCGGAATAGGTCAGCATACAGGATCAGTCTTTGTCTTCAGGACATCAGTTGATTCGCCGTCAGTATATCTAGTCTAAGGGCAGGGGACACTTCCCTCATAAGGAAGAAAGTGTATCGGGGCGACTAAGGGTGAGGATGGTTTTATTAAGTCTCAAGTCACCAAACAAAGTGACAGAGTTTCTGGATGCAATCAATATCATTCCCTACCTAATGCTCTCGAGTCTCCTGTGTCATGGGTTTTTATCCCTTTTTCATAATACATTCCCCCAAAATTCTATTGGATAGTCACTACACCCCACTATCTGTAACCTATCAAATTATACATTAAGTAATGCACTTGTCATTTCACGATAAATCATAACATTTTGATTGGTCTTCATAATTGACGTTTTTCGTAGGTGGCACATTATTGGTACTTCATTCTCTGGCACGTTCTTCGGGTCAAGAGTTCTCTTTTCTGTGGTTGAATGTCCTTGAAAGTGTCCATATTTTGTTGCAAAGCGTATATCTTTATACTAATAAGCAGCTAGCATGCGGATGAGAAAAACTAGCATTGTTGCAAATAACGGAGAAAAGAACAATTGCTGGGTCATAGCCTTTTGCAAGTCAGCACACTGGAGAAACAGAAAAATATGCTTTAATATGAGAGTTACACAGCTAGTTTTCGACTCACGCTAACTTAAGGTTTATGGATTCTAATAAATGCAATCTTCGTATGTGTTAACATATTCAATTAATCATAGTACAAGTAATCATTTCCTACAGTCGACATTAGTTTATGCATACAGTAATTCTTCATGTTTATAGGTATGTTAAAATACATTTCAAATGAATAATATTTTATAACTATTAATGCAGCTTTGTTAATTGTAAGCATTTCGCATCTAGATATATAATATTTAAACTACGCTCTCTCATCTACATATGTGGAAATATGATATTTAAAGCCATATGTACGAAAGTTTGGCTTAGGGATTTCCAAATAGCAAATTTGTAAACATCACTATTAGGGAATTGCAAAATGAATTGTGCATAGGAGAGTATTCTTCGAATAGTGATTTCTACAGATTCCCAATCACAATTAGGAAATCACAATTTAAAAAAATTGCAACATTGTGATTTCTTAATACGAATTTGCAAATTAGGAATATTAATTTTACTTTATGTTTGGATTGCAAATGCAGCCATGCTTTCACTCCTGTCACCAACCGGATACCCTCCAAGGGCACAGAGGAGCACAGAAAGTTCCCTTCTACTAGCACACCACTTCTGCTTTTCTTTCAATCGTCACTGCTTTACCCTCACTCCAATTTACCACTATGTGGTAAATCAAAGCAGATTTATCCTCAAAATAGGGACACCATATTTGGATTTGGACTTGATAATGCTGGGCCCACATGTTATTCCCCATTCTGAGGGAAAACATTCATAATAAACAGGTTTATGTGCAAGGATACTGGCCAGGAAATGTTATTGCAGGTGACATAGTATCCTTACATGAATATCCACCCACCTCACACCTGGGTCCTAATTGGCAGAGCATTTTGTGTAATGTAGCCCTATTTCTACTCTCTTGGAAGGAGCACTGCATGTACTGCTTATCAGCTTACTTTAGGAAGTGTGAGAAAGTCCTTCTCCATAGCGCAGGTTTGACTATGCATGGCTTTACAGATACAGGTATCCAAGCATGTGTAATGTTGAAAATATGGGATAGTACTTGACACCTTAAGTTGTCATTTGTAGTATAGGCAAAACATTTACAGGACCATGCAAGATGTTTCTTGACAGATATGCAGTGGCTGACAAACTGTCACTATAATGTGGAGAACCAGGGCAAAGCATGAGTCATGCATTGTCTTACCAAGAATTATGGTAGGATTCACATTGGAGCAGTTGCTAATCACCCCAAGTCCAAGCTGTAGTCGCTGGAAGTTACCTACTATGGCACCACCTACTGCACTTCCTCTCATTGGTTAAGATCTGTTAATATTTGTGATCCGTCCTGAGCATGCATACAATAGCATGTTGATGAATAGCTTGTGCTTGACCTGGCCCCAGTGCATGACTAGTCCAAGGGCCCATTTTATTATTGGTTGATAGAGTAATCTCCATTGGCCTTGGGGAGGACTTAACATCCTCCAGAGACTATTCTGCCCACCAAATTTGGAATTTAACACCAAGCTGGCAGTAATTTCTAAAACATTGTCAGGAACCACTGTTGCAGTGGTTCGTGTTAATGTTGTTTACAGTTTGGTGAATGGTTCCATCAACATGATGGACCCCTGTACCAAACTTATTTTTTTATTATTTCAAAGAGAAGATCCAGAATTAGATTTTTTAAATTGAAAAAAAAAATGCTCCCATCACCATGGGAGTCCTCTCCCTTGGCCAGGGGAGAACTGAGCAGTTTTTAGTGCCCCCTAATGCAAGGGTGTTTCTGGCGGTGAGAGGCAGTGAAAGCAGACCTCTAACTCCACTCATCCAAATTAGGTGGTCTCAGGTCTGTAAAGTAGTGCCATGGAAGTTTTCTGAAAGTTGTGGATTCTGTACTTCAGAATGCCAAAGGTTTGATCGATGATGGACCATGTTGTCTTATGTTCCCTATTGTACTGCCTTTCACTTCTGGATCTTGGAGTTAAGTATGGTGTCATTATCCAAGGATGGAAAGTCCTTGGATACTGACTTGCACTGTTTCCTTAAGGAACTTGACAAGGATAAAAATTAGGTCACATTACACAAACAGTTCTGGTCATAGAATGCAGTGACACAGCAATTCTCTTACCAAGAATTCACCCGAGACCGTCTGTTATATATTCCACTGTGCCTGAATATGCTTCCTGGTAATCTGCATACCAGGTCAGTTATGATGCATGAGGCATCACACACTACATGTAAGTTGTACGAATGGGTACTTTTCATGTTTCTATATAAGAATTAATTTGCACAGGGGGGCATATGGAAACAAGTGTGCCATCAACAAAGCCAATTACATTGGGAAACTGTACTACCCAGTAAAACCCTTGCAAATATTGGGGCATATTTGGTGAACATATGTATTTATTTACTTGCTAACCATGATGTCCAGAAACGTGTGACAAAACCTAGAAAATGCACATTATGGTACTCCTTCTGTCACTGCTAGAACTCCTTGGTGACTGCCTGAAGCCAAAATGAGTAGACAACACCTTCCCTGCACATGTGGAAGGGTTGCATTGCTTCTGACTGTTTGAGTCTGTAGCTGAGATTGTGATTCAGCAATGAATTCCAAAATTAAATCACTGCTGAGTCTGTACTTTTCATATATTTCCTCCTCAGTCTGTTAAAAAAGGGTGACCCTCACACTAAATATCCTCTCCGGTCTCCACCTCACTCTCTGCCTACCAGCAAAATACTCATCCTCCTTGCCAAGCTATACAGTACCACCATTCTGAATGAGCCAGGTGCATTTTTGGTGATTTTTTCTTTTAGTTTGCACCTGGTCACCACCAGATCCACATTGATGGTAATTGCATTTCCTAAATGGCCAGTTTTCGACTATTCACAATTAGAAAATCCTTTGTACATAGTGTTAGAGATTTGCTATTTGGAAATCCCTAGCGATTTCCAAAATGGGATTTCTACTAGATAGATATTGCATTTTGCATTTCCTAATGGCCCAAAAGAGCAATTCAAATCATCAAGAAATGCAAACGGCCTTCGTACATAATGGCCCTTACACCCTAAACCCAGATTTAAAGCAGTAGAGTGCTGTACATGAGAGAATTATAGAATATAAACTGACTAGTGTGTTTAAGATGCATTGAGAAGAGAGCAGGAGAGATTGAAAATCTAGTGCAGTGAAGATGGTGGTTTGCTACAGGCCTCAGAAAGGATGCCATTAGCAGAAAGGAAAAAAGACCGGGCAGGTTGGAGAAGTCAAGGGTCTAATGTTTGTGGGGTACTGCTGAAAAACTCAACAATGGGAAGACATATATTGCTCCAAGTTGTTGCTTAAAAATGTAAGTCTTCATCTTTCCAGAATCAGGAAAAGAGATGGGGCCTGTTCGATTTGAAATGGGGTGAAATGCCATACTCTAGGTGCAAAACTGTAGAAGGCTTGCCATCTGGTCTTTTTTGTCTGTGCTATTTTATTTCCATCCTAGTAAAGCTAGAATTACAACCTCTAAAAGTTCTTCTGGATGTACTGATCTTGACCATAATGTTTAGTGGGGTGTTAGTGATAACTATGTTTTTGAGATGCAGCACATCTTGTATATGATGTGAACGAGTGATGGAAGTAAGTGGAACTATATATGTTTCAGAATATTTTTGTTAAGTCACAGAAGAATATTTACAGGGAGAGCACTCTGGTGAAATTAAGTAAGTCACTGGGATCCAACAATACATTACCTCCATCAAGAGGGTATATAGGGGGTTATTCCAACTTTGGAGGAGTGTTAATCCGTCCCAAAAGTGACGGTAAAGTGACGGATATACCACCAGCCGTATTACGAGTTCCATAGGATATAATGGAGTCGTAATACGCCTGGTGGTAAATCCGTCACTTTTCCGTCACTTTTGGGACGGAATAACACCTCCTCCAAAGTTGGAATAACCCCCATAATGTGTTCTTTGTTGTCTATTCTGAAGCCCGCATCTGTCCCATTAGCTTTTTCTTGTGCAGCAGGATCACCCAGCACTAGACAGGCCTTGTTTTGTGTGGGAGTCTGCGTCCGCTATAGATCATAAATCAGAATTAGGTGTCAATGTAAAAGCCTACAAACTTGGAGCTGCAGGCAAGCCATTGAGCGAAACCAACCATATCTATATTTGAAAACAGTTCTTGCACATGTGTTACTTACTGTGAGAAACTGGCTGGTTAAGGGGGTTAAAACCCCACTCAAGCACAAGCCACAATCCATGTTGGAGTACACATGCAACCCCAAATTAACCTGTGCTCAATCTCCTGGCAGTTTGGTACACAGCAGTCAGGCTTATATGTATTTGTGCAACACTTCTAACTGTAATGCAGTGCAAACACACCACAGAAGGAACCCACACAGGATTTGGAATAAAAGATTATTTTTAATAACTAAAACAAGACCAAAATGACAAAAATCGGAACAGTAGAACCAGAGATATGCAGGTTTAAAGATTTCAAGTTCAGGCTCACTACAATGGATCACAGGCTGCTACTAGACACATTGAGGCCCGCTGGACAGGATTGTCTTAAAACCTGTTGAGAGTTTCCAGATCCTGAGTCGATGGATGTGTTGTGCAGCTGAGGAGATGTGTTAGTTCTAAGAAGCTGTGATTTAATGTCATGCTTCGTCATTGAGGACCCCATCAATGAGAGCTTACAATGTAAAGTCCAATGTGGGGGATGTGTTGTGAAATCAAGGCAATGCTTCAGTTACGATGAGTTGTGGAGGTGCTATGCAAGCACTTGCATCGTCATCGAGGTTGCTGTCGATGAGAGATTTGTAATGCGAGGGCCTGCTTCAGGTGGTTCTGATGCTGACAGCAAGGTTTATGTGGAGTCCTTTTCATCAGGAGAACCTTGCACTAGAAGTGGCACATTAGTTCTGCTCTGGTTTGCTGGGCACAGCAGAGGGGATACGTTGGTTCTACTGGGTCCAAAGTTGGGCTCAAAGAGCACATTCAGGGCCACTTCCAATGGTCAAGGACTGGGGTGGCACCACTTGTCAGGCTAGGACTCATAGATGGCAGAGTCCAGGTCCTGAGTTCAAGGTTATTGGAACCTTCTGTCCCTGGGGCTATCGTTAGGAGGCCAGTCAATTTGCCCTTTGAACACTTTGGGGTTCAGGGTTCAATAGATGTAGGTCCAGTACTTCTCACTCAGGCAACAGGCCAAATGCAGCAGGTCAGCACAGCCGGGTAGACGTCCAGCGGAATGGCAATCCTTCCAGCAGAACAGCATTCCTTCTTCCTAGCAGAGTATCCACAGGTCTAGAAGTGTACTGAGAGATGGTGTCTGAGGTGCAATATTTATACCTGGTGCCTTTCACACAGGAAGTTAGGAATTCTCTTTGAAGAGCAAAGGATTCCTGTCTTCCCTGCCATGGCTCAAGACTAACTACAGGGGTTATGCCTTCCCTTTGTGTGGAGGCAGAACATTGCTTATCAAAGTGTTAGGGCCGTGCCAAGGTCTGCCCTCCTATTCTGTGCCCATCCAGACACACCTAAGCTCTGGTTGAGCCTTTCCTTTCAAACATGAGGCAACCAGACTACTGTGTTATGCAAAGGTTTGGAAACAAGGTGCCTCTCAAGTCCGTCAAGCTTATGTGTTAAAATTTAGCAAACCAAAGTTTGGTAAACTAGTTTTAAAACTGAATACCTGAACAGTAAGTTGAGACACACAAGTTGTGAGTCATACAAAATTCCAAGTGAATTGTAATTTTGATATTGAGGTGCCATTCCTTTGAGAGAAATACACTGAGAACCACTTATCTGGACAACAGTAACACCTTTTAGATACATTGCTAAGAATGATCAAAAAAATTGCAAGAGCCATAAAAATACAGGCTATGAATAACTCTGATTTATACATATAAAGTGCCTGCAGAAAAAAAAGATGTGTTCCCTGTTTTGGTATGGGTTACATCTAGGTCAACCCAGTAGCTTCCTCCCCAGCCTCGGTAACCGCCAAGGACTACACCACACACAAAGCTGTTAATCACACATCTCTATTCTTCTCTGTGTACTTGTGAGCACCTACACTTTAAATCAAACTTTCATTGCAATATATTCCAGCCATTACATCACACTGCTATGAAATATATTCAGAGCCAAAAGGGTTCCATCTTAAAACTTGCAAAACACTACATCTCCCTCTCTGTTAAAGGAAAATTGCATTTTTTACAAATTTAAGGAAACACACACCTACATAAAGAATTATGTACAACTACATCTCTTCGATCAACGTTCTTCTCGCTTTGATCGTTGACCAAATCTGGTTACTGAAAGCTGTGAGCTATCAACTTCAGTGTCTGACATTGCAGCAGTAGTCACTGGGTTTTCAGGGTCAGTATTTTTTTCACCATTTTGAGTTGAAGACCAATAAATCACAGCCTGAAGTCAGAAAAGTCTCTGGTATCAGACTTCCCAGGATGCTGGGCAGTCACCATGTGTCCTTTGGTAGACACCACTTGGAATGGTTCAACATCTTATGGAGCATCAGATTTTCTTTTGTGCATCTGTCATGCAATCACCCAATTGCCTTTTTTAAATGTGGCATCTTTTGCATGCCGGCAAGTCTCTTGTACGGATCATGTTTTCACTCTGATCTTTTTGGTGGGCTAGAGAGGTAACATGGCTGTCATTGCTCTCCCAAACATCAAACTCTCAGGACTTTTGCCTGTGTTTGAGTGAGGTGTTGAATGATGAGCTTGCAGAGTAGAATTTAGTACTGTATTCAAAGTGAGCTTCTAAAGAGTTGCACGTTGTACTGCTTTCTTTACTGTGCTCATAAGATGCTCAACAAGCCCATTGGCCTGTGGCCACAAAAGTGTACTCTTGAAGCTTTATATTTAGAAGCTCCAGAAATACTTTGACTTTTTTACTGTTAAAGCATGAGCCATTATCAGACTTCACAATGGCTGGAATGCCACTAATCGCAAAATGCCATCAAGATTTTCAATGACTTGTTTATGAGTTGTAAATGAGAGATCTTCAACTAAAGGGAATCGTAGGTACTCATCAGCAATCACCATCAGATGATGTCCATTGTTTGGAGGGCCAAAGAAATGAAAGGCTATTGTCTCCCATGCATGCCTAGGAAGTTCTGACATGTTCACAGTATGTTGAGTAACATGGGTAGAAAGGCAGTTGACACTCTGGTATCAAGATTCTCAACCCTCATAGCATGACTCATTCTTGAGTTATAGGCAATTCATCCTTTTCATTTTTGTATGTTTCATCTTCACTGTCATGGGTCAGAGGTCGAGTGTGTTGGTTCCACGACTGATGTGTAGTTATGTTCTTCAACTTTGGCAAATCATCATCATGGCTCACGGCAGTGATAATCTATGCTAACGAAATAGCAGCTGGTATACTTGACTTGAAAAGTAAATTAATCCATGCTTCAGCTGTCTTTGATGAAGTACCGTGATCTTGGCACTCTCGAAAAAAAGTCAGCAGGATTCTGAACTTTTAATGGACAATGCACAGTTGTATAATCGTATTCTTGCAATTCGATTCCTCATCGTTCAATGAGAGGAGGCATCTTGGTTTTTTGATTTCCAAATATGGTCAATAGAGTTTCTTGATCAGTTACCAGCATGAAAGGCTTTCTGTAGAGGAATATATGGAAATGTTCATAAGCCCCAAAACACAGGCAAACTTTATTTCTCAGGTTGTAACTGAGCACTCTGTTTAGGATGAACTACTAGCATTATAGGTCACAATATGCCCTCTAGTATTTGGGATTTCAAAGTGCTGTGCAAGGATAGCACCTAACCTGATAGGGCTGGCATCAACAACAACCTCTGTGTAAAGCTTTAGATTAAAGTATGCCATTTCAGTAGTATTTTCAATGGCGTGTTTGATCCTCTTGAAACTTCTCTCACATTCTTGGGACCATTGAAAAGAAACATTTTTCTTTGTTCACTCTCATAATGGAGCACTAACAGTGGCAAAGTCTTGTATGTGTCTTGAACAGTAGCTCATCATGCCAAGAAAGAAATGTACCATTAAAACATCCTGTGGGGGGATCAGCACTTGACAGAGCTTGCACTTTTGCAGGATCTGGTGTCCTAACTCCATCTGAAAAGATATGGCCAAAGAATGTTTATTTTGTCTTGTTGAACTCACATGTGTCTATATTCATAGGCAAACCTGCATCACTGAGTAAACAACATACTTGTGTGAGTGATCTATAGTGCTCCTTCTGTGTAGCTCTGAAAACTAATATGTCATTGCTATAATTGAATGCTTTAACAAGAGGCTGTATGATACGTTGAATGACGTCTTGGGAAGTTCTGCAGCCGATGACACACTAAAGGTAAGTCTTTACATTGAAACAAACCAGCATGTATGGAAAAGGTTGTAATGTGCCTATAACTTTTTTTTAGTTCCTTGATGATAACCTTTATTTAAATCAAGGCGAGAGAAGACCTCTGCACCATTCAATTGCATTGTCATGTCAGCAATGTTGGATCTGGATGTTGTTCCCATTCAATTGCCTTGTTTGTCTGACACATGTCAATACAGATACTCATAGCTCCCTCACTATCCTTTTTTGTCACTGCTACTATGGGAGAAACCCATGGTGTTGAACAAGTGGAAAGCTCAATAATGAAATGTTTAATTAGAGGTTCATTTTTTTTTTCAACAGCTTCTTGTAAATGAAAAGCAATTTGTTTATGTCTCTGAGCATGAGGGCAGACATTCTCATTAATTTGCATTTAGTTTTACTTTAATAATCTTGAGCCTTTCTAAACCATGAAACAATGAAGGGACTTGACATACTATTTCGTGATGAGCATTCTTGTTGTAATTCACAGAAATCAGTCCCATATCAGCAGCCATATTGAATCTGAATAAACAGGCACATTATGCTGTACCATGAAGCACATGAGTTGGTGCTTGCATCTTCATATTGTTTATATTTTACTTTTGCTACAAATGAACCTTGACTTTTTATGAACGTCGATGGAGCCCATGTATACATGCTCTGTTGGTAATTTGTCTTCGCACTGTGAATGACTTACTTATTCCTTCGCTCTAAACATCGTCACAAAATAGTTTTCTTTCCCACAGCCTTTACATACCTGTCAAATGGTGGGACATGTTCCAAAAAATAACTTTCTATGGGTATACATCACATTGCGTCTTTCAGTCTTTTGTTTCAGCTTACTTTTCACACTCATTACCGATTTGCTCTTGGCACCTCAAGCCTCCATGTCAGCAGCTTGTCTTTCAGCAAGCTTCTCAGCTCTAGCTGCCATCAACATTCACTCCACTTTATCTCAGCATTTGTCATCTGAACACATCTGACAAACATCCTTCAATAACTCTAATACACATAGCTTTTTTGTCATGAACTTTATTGAACATACAGTGTTTGATGAGTGCATCCAGTCTTTCCAAAAACTCATCAGTGGTTTTTACCAACTCTTTGACATTCTTGACCGAAGACATATCATTCATAATCAATGTTTTGTGCTGGATTGAACTTGATATTCAAAGCTTCTTTAATCTGACTGTACATGACTTCTTTGTCAGTTTTCAACATTTTCTTAATACCTTCTTTCATGGCATCACTAGTAAGATTTTTGAGATACTTAATTATTTTTCTGTTATCAGTGTTTTCAAATGCATCACTGAAATCCTCAAATGCCTCTATCCAGGCAGTCCCTCTATCGTCAACATTCTGCTTTTTGGCTGTAACAAAAGGTAATGGTGGTTTCAGGAAGGTGGCAGCATTGTAAACTAGTGTGGCCCTTAGTGACCATGAGAGTGGCTTGCTCTCTGATGCTGCTTGATGATCATGTTTATGCAAACTTTGTCCAAGGTCTTTTAAAACGTGGGCCTCAGGGTCATATTTAACAATAATTGGAACAGTGTATTCTCCCTTAGCCGCCATCATCAAATTTCATGAATCTAAGTTGCTCTCAACTTTTTAATCTTTGAAGACCTATGAAGTTGTTCTGAGCCCCACTTGGCAGCCTGGTGGGCGACTGCTTCGGGTATTGACAGCTCTGTGAGCACAACCCTAAGCACTTCTTATTGAGCCACTATGCTGAATGCTGTGGCCAGATGACTCTCTTTAGTGGCCTCAGTAAGTTATAAACTTCCTCCTATCTACACACCAGTTTGCATTTTCTGAAACCTGGTCGATCGCTGTCTTGCAGTGCTTCTATTCACAACTTTCTTTGGCAAATTATATTTGTCCTTGATTGTGCTTTCTAAACCAGATTGTGTACGCCTGTAGCGTTAATGCTCTGTACAATGTATAACTTTATTTTGCATGGCAGCACAGTACCCTTAATATGGCCTTGGTCATAGCTATTTGACCAATGATGCCTAAACTTCACAGTGAAGCTTTCTTTATCTTCAAATGCTTCATACTGGCTGCAGTTTTGGTTTAACTCCACATATTCCAACCGACGATGCATCATTTTGACCAAGGCACATGTGGCACACATGAGCAGTTTGCTTCGACTGTGGCAAACTCTCTGGGACAGCACTGTCCTTCTTCAGGTTACATATCCCCGATCTCATCACCAGTTGTAGTGTCCTCCCCAGCCTCGATATCCACCAATGACTACGCCACACGTGAAGATGGAAACCACAGGTCTATATTCTTCTCCATGTACCTGTGAACTCCCAGTTTCTAAACCAAACTTTCATTACATTACATTCTAGTCCTAAAACTTGCAAGACACTTGCAAAACAGAACAAGCCCTTCTTCCCAACACTGGAAGTCTAACACTGGCCAGTTGCCTGGTACAGTGTGTGTAGGGTGAGGTCTTTGTGAAATAGTCATCACAGCCAACAGCACCAAAAGAGTGGGACAGGCAAGTTTGGGCAGCAGAGTTAGAGAACCTATTCTTATTTATAACATAGGATACCTTGTCTTTTTTTGCCTCAACCTGCACTATAGGTGAATCTTGGCAACTCTACTTTTGTATACAAGTAATTAGTTACAAATAATATTCATTACTCAGACTCCTGGCCTTCCTTGCCCCTGTTGTCATTAAATGAGCATGCTTGCTTCATTAAACAGGTCCCCATGATTGCCCTCTCTCTGCCTCTTTCATAAAAAAGGTACTTCCCAAAATCACTGATAACTTTTTTCTACTTAGCTCTATGCTTTCCAGGTTTTCTTTAATGATCCGTATCCTCTCTTGGGTCTCATATGCATTAACCCACCATGACATGAAAATAAAAATGGAGATCATCAGTAAGCAATTACTCATTTCCTAGTCATTCATATTCCTCATCACCGTCCTCACTATCCCAGGGTGCACCAAGCAATATATATCATATAGTTCACCAGTCTTAAGGGTTGCTTAACCTAATTTTATTGTTAATAGAGTACTATCCAACTGAAGACAAAATAGCTTCCGCAAACCCTTGGCAAGAAATGGTTACCTCTTTGTATCCAATAGTGTTTTACAAATGTATGAGAGGTAGACTTCTTGCTGCCACACATAAAAAAAACACTAGTTTTAATTAGTCATTTGAACCTTGTCCCATGATGGCAGTATTCCTCTAGTGGATTTTTATTCAAAACCTACCAGCAATCACCCTTGAAAAGCACATCAGAATCTGAAATAGCTGCAAGCAGCCATTCATTCAACATAGCAATTAAAGCTTTCTTACATTTAATTGAAAACCGTATATAACAGATAAACCATCAAATGCTTTGAATGATAAAGTTCTTTAAAAATATATTGGCAAAACACTATGTAAATCTAATGTTTGAACGTAAAAATCACCTGGAATTTAGATTTGGAAACAATGTTGGTAAGTCAATATCTAGTTCTAAAATTGAGATGCCATGTTAGGGGGAAAAAGCATCTGTTCTCAAAACCACATGATTCGGAAAAAAATCTAATAATTGGGGTTTGTGAAAGCAACGCCACTATTTTCCCACGCTGACAGACAGACCTTATTTCTACAAGGAATAGTGCTTCATATTTAAGGAATGACAATTAAACTGACTTCAGCAGTTCAAAGTGAGCCTTCTGAAAGGTAGTCAGAATTAATTATTGATCCTAGAAAGAAACAGACAGAAGGGACAGATGACTACAATGTTCAAAGACTTCCAACAGTCATGCTGCTAAAGGTTCTAACAGAAAGCCTTCTGTCCACATCTTAATAGATGCTATAATGGCTGCCCGTGCCCTGTCACTGGTGAAGTAGACAACCCCAAAGGGAAACGATCTTTTCAGTTTTCTAGGATTATTAATGACTAACATGACCTATGATTTACCCTTTAATCCATGGAAAAGCCACAACTTAGAAATGTAAATACACAGTGTTATCCACTTTTGACATGGCTGCATATCTAGCGTTCTGGTGCAACTTAATGGGAACCCCCTTTTCTCTGCCCATTTTCCAAGTTATTAATCATTTGAAGAGAAAGCAGTGCTTTCTCTGTTGGTGTTGGTATTAACAGTGGTGCCAGATCAACCGACAGGACTCATACAGACTAACTCTCTACTGTTACTTGTCTTAGAAATGAAAACCATGGATTACAAGACCATCAAAATTATTGCTATTTTCTCATCTAGGTTCTTTGCCAGTATCCTGAGGAGAACATATGTAATGCATAATGAAATCCCTGAGGCCATGGCAAACAAATCGCATCCCAATTGCATTTTCTGTTGCTCAGTTATGCTAAGCAAAACACCAGAAGTAAAGCATCTTCCTTACTCGTAAGCAAATCTAGTACTAGTGAGCTCCACCTCATGTTTTGTTGAAACAATATGGGGTGTCGATGGAAGTGATCAAAACAATGGAAAATCCTGATCAATATGCCATACATATTATCCCAACCTGGAATATCCACATCTATATATAGATTTCTAAAGAGGAAAGTCTCCCTGGAAATTCTGTTCAGAGAAGGGAGACAAGTCTCACCTATTGAAACCAACCCTCCAGGACCTCTTGTTCTAATTCTGTCACCTACTCCCATCTGACAGGTGTCTATTGTTAGAACCTCTGAGAAAAAAATGAGCTAAAGGGACTTCGTTTGTCAAGTCTATTAAGTCTAGCCACCAACATAATTAGTGGTTGATGGTAGTTGAGACAGGAATCAAATACCTGTATTTTCCTTATATTTAATTCCAAAATTCCACTAAGTGGTACTATAAAGGACTTAGAAGCCATTGACTTCCAGACACCTTTGATGAGTCCTTTAACTGAGACATGAGATTGAGAGCTCTCACAACATAACTTGACCCAAGTCCATTCTGAAATGCACTCCAATGAACTGTATGCTTTGCACAGGTAACAAACAAGTTACACAACAGAACATGTTGTTGCTTCACAGAAGCACATACCAGGTTTATATCCTCCTCTGCCTTTGAAAATAAAGAACCAGATATCCACCTGTCATCTAAATATGGAAAGACTTTCACATCAAGATCGAGCAAGTGTACCCTTTAAGGTGGTAATACCTTCTTAAAGAATTACAATGTTGAATCCAGGCTGAAGGGGAGAAGTGCAAACTGATAAATATATCTTTCTACTCAAAATCTTAACAAAGGTCTGTATGATGAAGGAATTGGAATGTGTCGACAAATATTTTCCAAAGCTATACAAAAATCCTTTGGTTGACTGAGAAGAAATTGCAATGTTAGCATTCTAAATTGTTTGCATAAGATGAACTTTTTGTGTGGCCTTAAATTCAGTCCCAATGTGTAGTCTCCTGAAGGTTTCTAAACTATGAGGAGAACTGAAAAGTAGCTTTTGTCCTCTTCCCCAGAAGAGATGGGTTCCACGGCTCACTTGGTTATCAAAGTCTCAATTCCCAGTAAAAGAGAAGTACATTTCCTTGGTTGTCTGGGAACAGAGCTTTCCCTAAAAACATCTTCAACTGGGATCATCACTGAATTAGCTTAACATACCTTCTTTATCATTTGAATGACTAATAGATATACAATGTTTCTCAGACACCAATCTACCAGGATTTCCTGACAGACGGCATAGTGTGCACTTGGAGAAGTATGTGGTAGGATCAGTGAAACTGACTCACTATTATTTGTCTATGGAGAAGGTACCTCAGACAAAAGTTCTTTCAAGGAAGGAATGTCCACAATGAGCAGGAATGTGATTGGTACAATGAGCCCCTCAAGGATCAACCTCTTCTCAGCCTTGGACGAAATGGAAGCACTTTATGTTCTTATGTTGTATTTTTTCACAATATTGTCTAATGTTCATCCAAGCAGCTGTTTGTTAGTAAATAGAAGGTGTGTAAATGGACTTTCGCTTTAGCCATCTTCCAATGATGTGGCAAAAGGGATGAGGAGCTTTTGCTGCAGTTTTGGCTGCTTACACTGCCCACAACGTTTATCAAATGTGATTTATGATAAAATAAGCACTTGCTGCTCCATTTCACTCAACTCCAGAGGACTATTTCTACCATGTTGGACTGTGTCAAATTATAATTGAAAATCTTTTAATAAAGACGGTGTTGTAAAAGCTGCATTAAAAGATGTAAGTATGTCAAACTGTATTGCTCCACAAGCTCTCTTTACACCAGCTTTCAATTTACCATCTACCTCCTCAGTATGTTCATAACTATCAGGAGTAATAAATGACTGGTGAATGGTGTTAGCCAGCAATTAATCAACTTCAAGTACTGAAGGAAAGTCATTATCAAGCTTCTGCAATGAGTAACACTTCACTAATAAGCACTGGTGTTAAAAATGGGGTTTCTGGTTGGCTAGGGTATGCACCTAAGCCAGACAGAACCCACCACTCTAGTCAGGGAAAGGGAGCTACACTCCCAAGATAACCCCTGCTCAGCCCCAGAAGCTTGGCACAGAGCAGTCAGGCTTATCCCCAGAGGCAATGTGCAAAGCGTTTGCACAACATACAATCACTAGTGACACAATAAATACACCACAAAAGAGGCACCACACAAGATTATATAAAAATAGGTTTCTGTATTGCTTGTATACATATCTTTAGACCAGAACAACATAAATCATAAAAACAAAGGTATCAATTATGTGGCAATCCTCATCATCCTGACAAGGCAGGCTAAAAATTACATCTATTAACGCACTAGACAATGAAATGCAGCAATTACGGTATGCAAATGATAACGATTGGATCTAGGAACACCTGCAGTCCTATTATACTTTATAAGGTAATTTCAGTAGCAAGTAAAATGACTGCATTGCGATGAGTGGTCCAGGTAATACAATGCCGTGCTTTTCAAGTTGCATGCTATAAGTAACAACATCAGGAATGTACTCCCAGTTATGTAAACATGAAGCACAGAACATGACATGCCCTTGTTAGAGAGCAGATGGTGCTGCATGATCAAGTCACTCAAATTGGAGAGGATGGCCTGTGCAAGGGCAGTGGTGGTAGCAGGGAAGACCCCTTCCTGGGCATCCCCGCATGCACAGCTTGGCACAAACACATGGTGCAACCCCAACCTCACCGGGCTATTCCCAATACCCAAAGTCTGTCTGGGACTGTACGGGTGGTTCCTGTTGGTGGGGCTCACTCTACTCCCGGCCTCAGGAACATGAAGGTGGCTTTCCGGATAGTTGTGGGGCCTACGTTGCAGACTCGGGCAGTCGGGAAAACAATTAGGCACTCTGTGCTCTGTCCCTCCAAGTCAGTGAACTGAAGGCAATGTTGGGTTCCTTCTCATCGTAGGATAAGTGGGGCACTATTAAGGGGATCCCTTGTGGATGATGTTTGGTTGCTCCAGGTGGGTAGGTGACATGGTGGGACAATGACCACTACTCCTAGCATTGCACATTGTGGGCCCTCGCCAGGAGGGCAGCCCAGGGAGATTCAAGTCTTGTAGCTCCAGGGAATTCACTGAGTGCCTACCACAAGCCCCTCACAGCTGGTCACCATACCAGTGGGGAGAAGTAATACAGCTCACTCCCACTGTGTGAGGGCCCAGTGCTTATGATGCCCTGATGGAGGATTTGTAAGGAAGGTGCCTGTTCTCCTTGAGCAATGTAATCAACATGCATACCTCCCCATGATGAGGTGATGGTCTAAAAGAGCTCTCTGCAGGATAATAAAACAATGTTTACCAGACAGGTGGAAGCCGAATCACTCCCCAGGTGCTATACTTTCAAAACCCACAGTGCAGGGCAATGATCCATGGTCTATTCCCCGCACAGGCAGTTCTGAGCCAGTGGCATGCAGGGGACCAGAACGTCCCAGGAACATTAACCCTGCATTGACCCCTAAAAGATCACTAGTAGGGAGACACAAAGTGGCAGTAGTGGTTAGGCAGACCGGAACAGTAAAACTCACAGCTCAAGTGGTGCTCTCTCCTGCAATCCCACAGTGCCATGTAGTCCTGAGTCAGGGAGTAGGATAGCAGCAGGGCAACACTTGAATAAGCAATCCAGGGAATCTTTAATGTTGTCCAGCAGTCCTTCTGACAGAGGTTTTGTCCCAGTGCTCTAAAAACATGGGGCTACCACCCCTGTACTTATACTCAAAATGTCTTTGATCCAGGAGGCACTTCAATGGAATTTTGGAAGTGCACAACACACCCCGCCTAAACCCATCTCTGGCGTGAAACATCAGTAGGGGGTAAACAATCCCTTTGTGTGAGGGTAGGACATAGCCAATACATGTGGAAGTGTGTCCCACCTCCCAAACTCCTAGCCCAGGAAGACCATTCACTATGCAGATGTAACTTGGTTTTACCTCCACTCTCCCTATGTGGCTATCTGGAAAGTATGGACATGGATTTGAGTCAGGCTGCAAAGCACAAGAGCCATAAGCACAGTGAAATGCACAATTTCTAGAAGCGGCCTTTCCACAATAGTAATAAAAAATCCACCTACGCCAATAAGGACAGTTTCTCACTATTGAACCATGGTGCAAGTGTGCCTCCATTGGAAGGAGGATTGTTTTTGCGCAGGAAGTCACAAACTGCTGCACAAAAGTAATCCTGAGAGGCTTTTTCCTCTTTGTGTGCTGAAGAATGCAACACACATAGAGGAAAAAAGAGGAGAAATAAACATGTTTCTCCTCGTTACACCTCTCCTGGAGAGGCATATGTTTTGGTGCATTCCCAGGTTTACAAGATCTTGTAAATCTGGAAATGCATCAAAATCCATGGTTGTTGCATGGGAACACCCAACCAAAACCCACAGCAATGCCATCATGGGGCAGAGTAAGGTAATGCAGTGATTTGCCCTACATTACATTACTCATAGCTTATGAAACCACCCAGGGTCATGCAAGGTGGCCCTGCGTAGATTGATAAATCTCACCTAAGATTTGTGTGGTGCAAGAGTGGTACAAACCAGGCAATAAATATGGCCCTGAATTTGAATTAGTTAGTGCTCAGTTACAACCTGAAAACTATATTAGTTGAATATAACATTATGTTTAACTGAATGAACCTTCTTAGTTAGTTAGATCCCTTACCTTTGTCTTTTATTTTTTCAAGTGGACGTCCTTCTTCTTCTTCTGTGAACAACGCTCCTTAGTTTTCTGCTTAGAAACCAGTTGCTTCTGCATTTTCTTGGCATGCCTACAACCTTAGCTTAAAAATAGGGAATTTCCTATTAATATATATTATAATGTAATATCTGCATTACTATTTGAACTGCTTGCATTATGTTCATATATATTGTATTCAGGGTTGGCCTGCAATCATTTGCTATTGCAAAGCTGAAATGCTTCTGAGTGAGAGCTGCTGTGAGGTGCTCCAAGTTGTGTCATAGAGTGCCACACACATATTGATCAGCCATTGTGTGCCATTCTAGAATTGGTCATTACACAAGAGAAGGTTGCACTCTGAGTTGGTACCTTGGTGGTGTCAAGCTGACATTGGAAGCACTGTTGTTGCGTATTGTCTTCTGATTTGCTACAAACCACCAGTTATTTCAATGGACATTTCATTTACCAGGATTTAGTCACAATATAGAGCAAAGATTAAATTGTTTACAAAATAGGAGCTTTCTTGACAGATGATGTAAAAATACATGAGATTTTGAGGCAGCTGTTGTATGAAAGTAATAGACCATTCCAGTATAAGGTTTTCAATGCATTGGAGTGTGTTGGATATGCAAAGGACAGAGAGAAATACCGCACCTGAGCTCAAAAGACAGTCTGGATGGATGCAAAATGAGTTGCTGAACAACAAGCATGAATGGAAGATATAAACAAGGGAGTTAGAATGTATCCTGCATTGACTAATACCAAGGCAGAAAAAAATAAAACACTAAAATGAAGAATGGTGAAGGAAGTAATAGGGATTCTAGTAATTACTTTCTGGATGGGTTATTATCTTCTTGACCACCCTCATATAATGTAGCCCCACCACCTGGGGGAGATCAGCTACCTGTGGGACTCAAAGTCCCTGCTAGTGCAATCAGCATTGTGCCTGTTGACCGGACCCTCCTTGACAGAGGGGAGCCTAATCCAGTTCCACCTCCACAGCTAGCACTTGCAGTATTTTCAAGACTACATTTAGCCCTAATTCTACTTCCAACTACCCAAGTATTGCAGCTGATTGCACTTCCAGTCTTACAAGTAAATCCGCTGTTTCCACATCCAGGCCCCTAGGTGATGTCACTGACTCCCCTGCCACCTCCACAGGTATGGTTGCCATTTTCACAACCAGCTCCACAAAGACAGTCCCCTGATAATTCTGGTACTTTTCAAGTTTCTGAAGTCTTTTTAGATTTGAGAATGAGACATCAAATGACAGCAGCAATTCCTAGTTTGAGTGTAACAGCCATAGAGGTTGATAGCCTCAAGTCCAAGTCATCAGAGACTGACGCCCCCTTGAGAGCTTTAGATGCCATAAGGGTGAAGGGAGAGCAGGAATAAACCATTAAGGGAACTCTTGATTTAGGGTTCAGTGATAGGTGCGGTGAAACTGAATTTTTGAATTTGTGTAAGGAAGCCACTGGATCGGCGTACTTGACACATAAAGGTCTCAAAGACATAGCCACAGAGTATGGGATTAACTTTTCTAAAAGTATGACCCTAACAAAAAACTTTACAATGTTCCTGATGGAAGACACTGCTAATAACATGCGAGTCCCTGAGTTAAAAGTGCAGTTGGGGGACCTAATCAGTAACATTACAGTGCCTTGGAGTCTAGGTGATTCTTTTACATTTACAAATCAGTTTCCATGGTTGAAAGTCAATGGTATGCTCAAGTTGACAGATTTTAGGAAACTACAAAGATAACATGGGAAGATTTGAATACTTTCTTTGACATTGTCATTCTCAGTGATTTGGGGTTGAGTGTAAGGTGGCTGTAAAATAGCTGGCTGTGGAGCCACCAAGCGAGATGCTAACGTGTGCTCCGTTCCTATGGTTATAGAGAAGTACTGCCTTATGATTAACCTATTGAAAACCAATGTTACTCAGAAAGAGATTGATTGCTTGAAAATCACGAGGACCATGTTGGAGTCTAAGAAGTCGGTAAATGCTTACTAAGAATGGCTTGTGCAGGTTTTTCTGCTAGCATACTGGTGTTGAATGTCTCAAACACCAGGAGAAAATTTGTGTCTTATTTTGTTCTTAGTTTGCACCCAGAAATGTGTTCACATATCCAGCTGAATGTGATTTGCTGGTACTCCAAACTATTAGATGAAATCCTGCAGTATGCAAAGCACTGCAGTGATGATTTGGAAGCCACACAGAAAGGAACTAAGAAGAAATTCATGTTGGCTCAGACAAAATTAGCTCAGAAATGATTTCAGGTGGTCAGATGATAGTGGAATGGTGTCAAACTCGGTAGAGGACGAGGAATGCCTCTTGACCCAAATTAGGGGAATGGATATGGCCACGTTGAAGAAGTTGATTCCTTGGCATTATTTTAATTAACTTGGACATGGAAAATGTGAGTGCTGTTCAAATCCAAACCCAATACATTTCAATGGCAAAGGGCCTAATATTAATGTTATACCAGTTTAAAATGTGCAAATGTAAGGATCCCACCCCTAATGTGCACCAAACCCCTTGATGGAGCATAACTTAAATCTACAGAGGTTTAGTGTAAATGCAAGTTCCTGAGTTCCCCAGAACGTTTTTCAGAGTCCAGATAGTTACCAACGGTTTTCGGCCTTTGACATTTTTGATGATCCATGGTTTGATCAATTAGAATGACAGTGCCTGAAATGGGATGAGGATTGCATACTTGGCACAATCCTAGAGGAAAACCAAAGAAGTTCATATATGGAAGAAAAAGTGAACGGTCACTGCATGTCCTTTCTCATTGACAGTGGTGTTACATTTTCTACTGTACGTGGAGTGGATGCCCCCAACCTACTCCTTTCTGAAAAACAAATTCAAGTTGTAGGCCTTACAAATAAGCAGATGATTAATCTTGTTTCAGCTAAGGTTCCTATAGAGATTGGTCTCTTCAAGGAAGACCATCAGTTTGTGTTCAGTGAGTCAAGTCCTGTGAGCTTTTTTGGGGGGAGAGCATTCATGGGAGCTCAACTTCATGATTTACTGTCCCCCGCTTGGTGTTGATTTTCAAACTCATGATGAAGATGCAGATTGTAAACTGAGCATTCAGAAGCTTATTGTTGGGTTAATCCCCATTGTGATAGAGGGAGACTTGCAACCAAAGTTGAAGGATTCTTTAAAGGGGAAAGTCTAGGGTTAATACAGACAAAGATTTGGGCTTTATTAATGGTGTTAAACCTGTAAAATAACCCTCAGATAGGATGCTAAGTTTCCTCAAATGCACCAGTACAATCTTTCACTAGAGGCTGTGGCTAGAATTACCCCTGTAAATAAATCAGTGTTAAAGCAAGACGTCTTAAAAGAGATCATAGAAAGTCCCTGTAATTACATGATAATGAGATACAGAAACTGAACAAAATGTGGCAGGTCGTTCAGGACTTGGAAAAAGATCAGTAATATTGTTGTCCCATGTTGCCCTCTGGTACCAAATCCAGCTGTAATACTGTTCTAGATCCCTTGTGATGCCATGTGGTTCACTATAATTGATTGGCATCATGTGTTCTTTACCATTTCCTTACATGAAGACAACTAGTTCCTCTTCACATTCTGGGTCAGAAGTAGAGTTCTGGAATGGTACAGAGTTCCTCAAAGGTATATAAAAAGCTCATCAATTTTTAACCAGATCTTGAAAAACTGTCTGGAGACCCTGAAGTGTTGTGTAAATCTGTCCTGGTCCAATATATCAATGGCCTGCTGGTGGCCTCAACTATACAAGAAGAATGCAGGCAAGATAGTATAGCACTGTTGAAACATCTGGCTGAAAATGGGCATAAAGGTGTTCCCTGGTCAAGCTAAAGTACTGTTGAAAAGAAGTCCTGTATCTAAGTCACCACTTTGAAAAAGGAGCACGAAAAGTGTCTCAGAAGACACTTTCTGTCATATTACAGATAAATCTTCACAAATGCAGATAGCAGTCAGGATGTTTCTGGGAATGATGGGCTACTTTCTTCAGTGGATTCACAACTTTTCTCTAGTGGCCAAGCCTCTACAGATGCTTAGACACAAACATGTGTCATATCTTCTACCATGGGACAAGTGTTCCTGAGAGATACTCTTTGCTACACCCAAGCTCTAGGAACAGCAAACTATTTGAAGTCTTTTACTTTTTAATGTTCTGAGAGGGAAGGATGCTCCCTGTCAGTACAAACTCAGAAGCATGGAATCTCAAAATGCCCCTTTGCCAAGTTCACAGCCACTCTTGACCCAGTAGCCACAGCATTACCAGGTTTTCTAAAGACACAGCTGGTGTAAGCATTCAACAGTTATATGGCACTGTAACGGGGTACCTTTTGCAATCATGTGCCTCACTCTGTAGAGATGGAACCTACCTTTACTCGGATCCAGCACATGGTCAACAGTCGATTAACCAAGAGCCAAATGTGAGCAGATAATCCTTGATGCAGAAAATGCCACTTTGAAATATATTTATATCGTACCCCTTTATAATTTTGCAATCTACTCGTCTATGTTGTTAATGTGGGAAAGTAAGGAAGAAAGGAAGAAAAAAGAAAGATAGAAAGAAAGAAGGAAGGAAAGAGAGAAAGCAAAAGGAAAGAAAGAAAAAGTGCTGCAAGTTTGACAATAAAGGCCAGTTTTTTTCCTGGCAACGTCTATTAAAGAACCATTGTTAAAACTGAATGCAGAATAAAGGTGATTGAAGAAGTGTCCATTTATGAATTCATATGTGAAACATTGAAGTGTTTGTGTACTGTATGCATAGAAGAAAGAGGATAACTTAATCCTAAACTGTTTCAAATGGACACAGTCTGTTAAATTGTGGAATACCACTAGTCAGATAAAAAAAGGATATTCCAAATTAAATTTGCTACAGTATTGGCAGGAGGCAAGAACAGAGAAAGTGCGGAATGTGGCCTGTGCTCACATCTTGTGTAATTAGAAAAAATCAGGCAAACCCAGTAAACCCTGGACCTAGGTACATAAATATATACCAGAAAATGTTTGGCCCCAATGGAGAAGTGTAGCCCTTGACTTCAACATCAATGATTTGATAATTTCTAAAACCTTTTTATCTCAATTAACTTTTCTCATTATTTGTACTTTTTATTCAATAAACAGTTTCATATTGATCACAAATTAGAACTCAAATGTGCAGGAGCTCCTAAAGTGACGGTGCAATGATGGTAAATAATGTGATAGATAAAGTGCCAATGTGTTATATATAATAAATACAAAGGTGTGGTTTAAAAGATTAATGATCTTCAAAGAGGCCCCTTCAATCCAGGTGTCTAGGGGCAAGATGTAGGTAGGTAAAATTTAGCAAATCGGAAATAGTGACTCCATGTGAATCGCTATTTCCGACTCGCAAAATCAAATTCAAGAAATATCTGCGATACCAATTTGCGAGTCGCATAGGTGTCGCACCGCAATTTGTGACCTTCGCTTTTAGCGAGGTCGAAATTTGCGAGAAGGGTGTCGCAAATTGCGACTGACTCGCAAATTGCCTGCATGTGCAGCACAACAGTTTGGAAACCCACTTCCTGGCTCTTGGTGATGACATCAGAACCAGGAAGTCATCAAATACCCCTGGGAGGAGGGAGGACCACACCCATTACAAACTGTTGTGCCACATCCAGGAGAGAGGAGCTGCAGCAACAATGGAGGAGACAGGCAGTGCTGGCAGGAGGAGGAAAGTGAAGTTTTCAGACAAAGAGCTGGGTGTGCTGACTGAAGAATGCTGCCTGCACCACGATGAACGTTTTGGGAAGGCAGCGATAAGTGTCCCAGACACTAAAAAGAAAAGGATTTGGCAGCAGATCCAAGACAAGATAAATGCCATAGGGGTGAGCCACCGCACCCTTGAGGAAATTCGGAAACGGTGGTTCGACCTGCCCTCCAGGACGAAGGAGAGGGTTGCAGAGTGCATGAGGGAGATGAGGGGCACCAGAGGAGGCCCATCCACCGTCCCACCACCCACAGCCCTAGAAAGCATGGTTGAGCAGACCATGGAGCCAGAGGCCGTCATTGGCATGGGAGAAGTGGACAGTTCAGCGCCAGGGACATCCAAAAGTGAGTACCATGAGATATGCTTTGACACCCACAAATGCAGTATACACACTATCCCAGTACACAGTAGCAGGCACCACCAGACTAGCTCCATTCCAGTCTAGCAGCCTCTAGAATAGTGCATTATGGGCAATGTAGTACAGTAAACAGAATATAGGAAATGTTTATTATGAGGCATAAAACAGATGTGAGAGACTGACAGTGTATCCCCTATGTCCCACAGGTCTCCCACAAGACACCCCCAGCAGCGACATCAGACAGGGAGGAGAACATGGGCCAAAGACACTGCAGGAGGCTGCTGGTGAAATTGCTAGGCCCAGCAGGACACCACCAGGGTCCATAGAGGAACAACCACAGGACATGGGGACAGCTGAAACAACCCCAGGGCCCAGCCCCACAGAGAGGCAATCAGAGCCAGCAGCTGGACGAATGCGCAGAGTTCAGTCGGTGCCCCAGGAGGAGGTAGGGGAAGCAGTCTTCGCGGGCTTGGAGGCATCCCTCATCCATGGTCAGCACCTGCAAAACAGACAATTAAGGACCATAACCAGAACCCTCAATAGAATGCAAAGCAGCATGACACATGGGTTGGTGAATGTGAACAGTCAGTTCAATAGAATGAATGAACATTTCGGGGATTTGACATCTGGTGACTGAGCTAGTGGCAGACCGAGGACATGCAAGGCGCAGGGAGCACCACACAGCGGCACGTTTTGACCTCCTGGCTGCATTAATTGGGTGTCTTGCTACCAATACTACAGGCCTCTCAAGACGGACAGTCAGCCTACAGGTTGAACTTGGGCACTTTGTTGGCGATGTGGCGCTAGGACTTGGCCGCATCAGCCATGCGCGTGGACCTTTTGGAAAGTAGGCCGGCTGCAAGGGGCACAGGGGAGACCCCTCAGGACAGCGAGAAGGGGTCAACCATCAGTAGAGTGTCTGCCAGTGAGTCCCGTGTGCTACGGAGTGGTAGTGCACGGCAGGGGTCAGGGGACCCACCAGGGATGAGCCATGGTGGCTGCTCTAGGAAGAGGGTGTGAGCCACCAGACAGCACTGTATATAAGGCACATGAATTATAATGTGTCTTCATTGCAATTGGACAATTACAGACTGTGACATACAGCACTATTCTTTTTCCATATAGTTTAGTAATAAAAAGATTTTGTTTGTTTCTCTACACAATTGGGCTATGTGTGTCTGACATTGGTGAGTGTTGTGACAGTTGCCACGTACCTGCCAAAGTATTGGGTTGCAATGCGGTTCCGTCTCTGTCTGCCTTCATTTGCGATGCTTCTATCCCCAGGCTGTCGGTGTGGTAGCTCTTGCTCCTCATCCTCTGTGTCTGTGTCTTCAGGGGTGAGATGTAGCCCACGTCTGGTGGCAATGTTGTGTAGGATGGCACAGGCGGCAACTATCTTGCATGCTGTTTCTGGGGTATACTGGAGTGCACCTCCACTTTTGTGGAGGCACCTGAATCTTGCCTTTAACAAGCCAAAGGTCCTCTCAATGACAGTTCTGGTCTGCCGATGTGCACTGTTATATCGCCTCTCGTTCTCATTGCCAGGTGTTAGGTACGAGGTAAGTATCCATGGTCTCAGGGCATATGCACTGTCACCTGTTTGACAAAAATAAGCAATTTTAGCAGGGCATGAATGGTTTCCACAGTGACCTGTATGTAAGGTTTCAGGGTGTAGTCAGCAATACCTAATAGATATCCATCTCCAAACTCACCACACTCTAGGCGTTGGTGTAACCCACTGTGCCTGAATATGTATGAGTCATGTGTACTCCCTGGAAATTTTGCTACAATGTCAGTAATGACATTATGTGCATCACATACCACCTGGATGTTTAGTGAGTGGTTTAGTTTAGTGAGTGGGTACATTTCCTATTGCGGAACACATATTCCAGATTTGCAGGAGGGCAGATTTGTATATGTGTCCCGTCCACACATGGGGGAAGCTGGCAATTCTGTAGAAGTCCAACTTGGTGCTGTTAATTTCTGCCTCATTCCTGGGTAGGTATATATATCTGGACATGTGTGTGAGTATGGCATCTAGGAATGATCTGAAGAATCGTGAGAGTGAACTTTGGGATAACCCACCTGCCACAGCAATCACCCCCTGATAGCTACCCGATGCCAAGAGGTGCAGTGAGCATAGCACTTGCACATGTGCACATGTGTAGGGATGGCGCTGCCACGCATTGTCACACTCTACATAGTGCATTTTATTTCAGAACTGTTCTTTAAAGCACACACACCACTGTTCAGCTTTTAACATCCTTGCAAAACCACTCAAAAATAATTAATCTGTCTATTAAAGCCAATACCGCCTTCCAAGCACCCTATACATTTGCCGATTAACCAGTTGCCCACATTAACATTTTTTCAGGTAAGCAGGAACCCAGGCAAGAAGGCTTGTTCAGCTGTGTTCTCCCCCATTGATTCCATAGCACAGGAAACCCCCTGCTTTAAATTTTAGATGAAGCATTTGAACTATTGGATTGAATGGGGCTGGGAAGGTTGTCTTTTCACAAAAGGTAGGGGAACCATTTTTCTTGAATTAAAAAATTATGGACATGTTGTGCCCCTCAGATCCTGCCCAATCCAACCACCGGATCATTTTAAGAGACTAAACTGCAGTCTCTCAAAGTGAAGTTAACCAGTGACTGAATTAGGCTGCCCCATGCTGTGTGCTTTGGTGGGGGGAAGCCAAATGTGAATGACGTTTAGTGGCTTTCAGCCTGATATGCTAAGTCCAGTTTTAGAGGTTGTCAGCTCACTCTCATTGTACTTGCATATGCTTCTCAGGACACTGCTTATTGTTCAATGATCCAACGCCTCTGGGGGATTAATCAAGTTATTAAGCCTCAAATACCTCCACCAATTACAACCAGAACAGTGATGCCAACCAGTGGGAGTTTAATAATTTGTTTGTGCTAAATCAATGGGTGCCTTTTAGAAACCCATGTCCTAAAAGGGTGAGAGTTACCTCTTGTATGATCTTTTTAAATTGCATTTAGATAGCACTTACCACCCCTGACAAGGCTGCAATTTCCAGTCACCCATGGTTTTTACAGCAATCATGCATACTCCTTAACTCCATAACTGCATTACTTTATTAGCACTAGACATATTAATGCTAACATATTAAAAGAAGCATTAACTTAACATCCAAACACTAGTCTGCAAATTATATTCAGATAGATAACCATTTGACTAATTACATAAGTACATACTCATCAATATGACAACATTAAACATGCACCCACCCGAACAGATCATCTTCATCCCACAGGATATAAACATGAAGTTCACTTTAGGTTTGGTTCTTAACTTTTTTAGGTATAGGTGCTGCACTGGGGAGGGATCCTCGCTTGCATCAGGGTGTTCCTCTTTTTAAGAAAAGGAAATGGGGCCAAGCAAAATCTTTCTGAGTCAGTGATCTGCTCCCTCCACACATTTGCATTGTGCCCACCACTAACATGATTGCAGATCATGCGCCAGCATGAAACAGTACAAAGATGTGCTTTTCCTGAGCAATCCATTCACCTCTCCAGGACCAGTCTACAGAATCAAGTGGCTAATTTTGCATTGCTGGCTTTGCTTAGGATAACCCTTGTATGTGTAGGTGTGACCACTTCTCCACACAGTACTAAGGTGTACTTCTCCTGAATAATTATTTTACCTCACCAGAACTGTCTCAGTAACTGAGCAGCCCAGTATACATTGTAGACTCTGTCTTGAAGTATTCTTGCATGTATTGCTTACAGGATGCCTTGTTGAAGGTCCCAAGATCCAAAGGTTTATAGGAAACTTTAGTCAGAAGACTTTTGTTTTGCTGAGATGTGCAGGCTAACTACAGGCCGAAGTGTTGATCCTCTCCTTAAGTTGCATTCAAAACATGTTAGGATTCACCAGGGGTTACCATTTATGAACAAACTGTATTTCCGCTCCTGTTTGTTTAATAAAAAATCCTGTGCAACCTTGGGATCTGTTCAGTATCTTGTTCTACGTTGGTGTATAAATATTTGCTTATAGTCTGAGCACTGCATTGGCTGCACCAATTTGGATGCATAAAGAACTGTATATTGTCCTTATATGAAAATGTGAAAACAGTCATCATGCAAGATATTGTGTCCTCTACCCTTTTACAGTAACATTGGTTATGATACAAGTTACCAATTCTTTTCACACTTTCTAAGCAAAAGTAGAAGTGTCACTGAATAAGTTTCACAGGGCTTACGTTTGATTTACTAATTTAGAGAACTTATGCAGTATTCCTCAGCATGTTTGCCTTACTTTCAGAGGTAGATATGCTCATTCGGTTCAAGATGTATAAGCCTCTGAGCCATTCCCGGACATCCCTAACTGGCATCCAGAAACTGGAAGGAGTTGGATTTAGTTCACTGAGTGCACTGAAGGCACATGAAAGACATGTTTTCTTAAGCTTTCAGCAGCTAACGATGGAAGGCATTAATAAAGGTCCACTTGGCAAATATATACAGGATAAGTTAGGATTTAATGAGGTCATAGAAATGAACGGGTAGGAAAAGCTTAAGTTAGGCGTGCTTTCACATGGATATTTTAGCAGTAAAAGGCAGATAAGCAAAGTAATACAGATACGCATACTATCACTTAATCTCAACCTACAAATTCAAACCCATTGACGCCTCACGCACGCTGATACCGAATTACTCCCTAACTCAGTTAATCAGATGACTCCAAATCATGCTGAATGCAGGAGGCAGCCACCTACTTCAGCATCCCAGCACACACACATACCTTGCACCTCAAACAGCTTTTCTGACTCGGCATACACAGCTATATCCAACTCCTGAAACACACATTCAATGCCTTACACAGCACTCATAAATCATAAGGAATTTCAAACGTCAAAATATCTTTCCCACATGGTTCAGGAACTTCATGTTTTGTAGGAAAAGTTCAGATACGTGGGCCATTCATTATTTTGTCTATTTTACCAAGACTATGGGGAATTGTTCAGTGTTATTGAATGTACTTGTTTTGATTTATACATAAGTATATGCACTACGCCGTTCGCACCATTGATTCACTTTCTCACTCTCTATGGTTATGATTTTTGCAACCAGCATATGTATCGGCATCATTGTTCAAATGTATTGGTTCATTTGAATTCTATATGCAAATGTTCAAATTAACATACAGAGTTTTAAGACCATTTGACAATTAGCTCTGCTTAAATTAGTCCCAGGTGACATTTGTTATTCTTTAATAATGTTGGCATTGTGTGAAGAAACCATGTTCATGGCAGTTGTAATCTTAGAGGGTGCTAATAAATAAATAACGTAACTTACCTTTGTGTGGTAACTTACTTCTTTTTTAGCAATGAGGATGGGAAGCTGTGTGGGGGATAGCTGAGAGTCCTCTCCCCTATCTAACCTGGCCATAGGTCCTGCTTTCATCAGTCTACTGACTCCGTGAGGACTACTGAGTCGACTGGTGTCCTGAGGAGACTTTGAAAATGGTGACTTTACTGCAGCACTGGTGGTAACATTGAAGGGGCATTAGCTCCAGTGGAGTTACACTCTTCTTCTTTTTAGTGCTGCTATAACCCTTTGTACATGCCCTCTGACCTTGTGGCCTTATTGACCGGGAGACAGTTGCCCCGTTGTGATCCATGCTCACATCACCTGCTGGTGGCCAGCTCCTTCCAGAGGATAGCTTCTGCTGGAGTTGGCGAGTGGTTGCAGCATGAGGAGAGGGGATCTGTGTGCCAACGTTTCTGAGAGAGAGCTGCCGGAAAAGATACTTCCAATGAGAGTATACCGTTGGCTGGAGGAGGTGAGTGGTTGCAACATGAGGAGAGATGACCACATTTGCAAGAGTAGGCGATCGGTTGCAGCATGAAGAATGGAAGTTCTTCCGGGTCCAGAGCCCTGCACACCGTGGGTGACACCTGGAGGAGGCTGCATAACATTGACCTTCAACCAGGGTGAGGGGAACGTAGTGAATGGTGCAAGAGCTATTGCAGTGTGTTAAGCTGGAAGTTCTTCCAGAGCTCTTCTTCATACTTTGGGAGACATCCAGAAGAAAAGAAAGTGAGGAACCATAACTTTAACCCTCGCCTTCCCTGTCTCATGACGCTAAAGCATGGACAACAATTTCATGAAAAAACGTAATCATATTTTTCTCGGTGTGACTATAAAATACATTTTCTTGGTGGTAAGGTATTAGAATTGAACAGCAATTCTGTGATTATAAATTCCAAAGACTTACCATTCTCAGCACTGATTTTCACAATCCAAAGAGAGCTTCTTATAAATTTTGAACAAATTAATTCAAGTAATGATAAAACAATTTATATAACTATCGTTAAAGACATATAATTCTAACAAATATGCATGTACCATAAGTATAATTACTATTATTCTGTTATGCATGCTGGTTATAGGGCACTTTAATTCTATTTACACATTTGTTTCCTTAAATACCCCTGTCAGAGTAAATTCATTTTTCTCTTATTTAATAAATAAATTCTAACCATAAAAATGGCTTCTCTAGCTATGTCTCAACCTCCACCTTTATAAATGATTTGGGAGAACCAATAATCATGTGGAAAAGGCTGATAAAGTTGTTTGAATCCTACCTCATAGCAATAGGAAGAGATAGATTCTCCTCAACAAGAAAGCAACATATACTACTACTTCATTTAGGAACACTTGCCAAAGGAATTCTTGACGAGTGACAAGAAGCAGAAAATCTTAGTCAAGAGGGGAAGGGAAAGCACAAGGAGAAGGGCAACTTTATGCTTACAACACTACTCTAAAAAAACTGCAGGAAGATTTTGGGGAAAAAAACAATGTTGTGTTAGAGATGTACAAATTCTTTACCAGAACATATGGAAAAAAATAGATAGTAAAAAATGGCAAAGCTGCTTTAAAAAGTTTATCTGCCACTTGGAATTTTGGAAGAATTACCAATTCTTTGATAAGATATCAACTCATTAGATGCACACATAATAATAAGATACAGGAGAGACTTCAAGCAAAGAATAGTAAATTAAGATGCTTCAGGTGTGGGAATACTAACCAACTGGCAATTTACCCTAAATGCCCTGCTAGAAGTGTTACCTGTAGGAAATGCAACAATAAAGGTAATTACGTGAATGCAGGGATGTAGGAAATAAGATAACTCATATGGTTGTGGAGGATAATCAAGTGGAAGAAAACTTTGCATTCCGAGTATCTGAGAAAGTGTAATCTCCTGACCCTACATGTGAGATATCCTTAGACATGGTCCAAGACAACGTTTTTGCTGAGTCCATTTTCCTGTATGTCCTGAAAGAGAAAATGGCATTCAAGAAGAACTTCCAGGACAAAGAGTATACTATTTTCATCCTAGACATAAACCCAGGAAGGTACAATAGGGAACCTATTCCTATGAGAGGTATGTTTTTATGCACATAAAGTTCACAAATAGGACCACTGTGGGGAAAGTATATATATATCACTAAACAAGGATCCAACCTATTAGGTTAGAAACACCTAAAAGATCAAACTTGACCCTAATGCAGAAGAAGAAGTACATCTAGTTGACAGATCTACCACAGGTATGGAGATATGTGATACATTTCCCAAAGTTTTCACTGACAAATTGGGCATGCTCAAGATTTTCATGCACAAAATGAAGCTAAAAACCAATGCAAAATCTATCATTAAGAAATCCTGGCCCATACCTTCGCTTGTGAGAAAGCCACTATTAAGGGAGTTGAAAAGATTAGAATCCACAGGTGTTCTTGAGAAAATTGAGTCTGCTGAGTGACTGGCACCCATTGTTATTGCTTTCAAGGAAGAGGGTATAAGCATTTGTCTCTGTGTGAACCTTACAGATCGGTATGCAAATATATGGGTAGATAGGCACCCATTACCTAAGATTAAAGAAGTGTTGAGTGTTATTGAAGGTGCATGTTTTTTCAGTGTGCTAGATCTTACATCTGTCTATCACCAGGTAGCGTTACACCCAGATTCTAAGGCCTTGAAATTTTTTATAACATAGTTTGAGGCCTACCAATTGTGCCGAATGCCTTTTGGTTTAGCATCAGCTGTTTCAATTGATGTAAAAGCCAAGACCATATTCACCACAGGTGCCAGCATGAAAGGTTTGGGTGTGCCATTATCCCAAATAACCAATGGTAGGGAAAGAGTCATTGCTTTCACATCCGCTTGAAGATGCAGATTTCAATTACTCTACAGCGGAAAAAGAAGCTCTAGCTTGTTACTGCGCCATAAACTACTTCAGGTTTTACTTGTGGGGAATGCTGTTTACACTGAGGACTGACCACAATCCCCTCATTCTGATGTTTTCCACTAAAGGCATTGAAGGCCTGCAGGGGTACAATTTCCAAGTTAAATATGTTCCGGGGCAAGAAACCAAGTAGCATACTATTTACCCCATTTACCTTTAGAGCGCACACACATCTCAGAGAAAATCCTTGAAGAAGCTATATTATCTATTGAGGTTCCTGTTTTTCATAGTGTGATAATGAGAACAAAACACTCACTGCAGTAAAAGAGAAAATATAACCTGGGTGGCCATGAAAGTGCAGCAAATTGAATGATGCCCTTCAATCATTCTGGAGTGTAAGGAGCGAATTATCAATTGTAGATCACATGGTGTTGAGATATAACAAAATCACCCCCAGAGAATATTCTTGATCATAAGGGACACTTAGAAAGAAGTATGCCAAAAACTAGAACAGGAGTGATTACTGGTTTACCTACATGGTTGTTAGAATAGAAGCAAAGGTAAAGGACTGTTTAGCTTGCAGTGTCAGAGACAAAACTAAGATCATTCACAAGATTCTTGTATCCTTGTGGAGGTTCCCAACACACCATGGGACAAATTGGGTCTCAACGTTATTGGACCCATGAACGTATTCAATGCATATAACAAGTACATTTTTGTAATGGTGGATTACCATTCAAATTGGATCACGACCAAATCAGTAAACCACACCAATACTTCCACTTCAATAGAATTTTTGTCAGAAACATTTTCCAGGGAAGGCATTACAACTACCATTGTCACTGATAACGGGATTCAGTTCACCTCAAAAGAAATGATGCAATTCCCATAAAATGTGTCCATTAACCACAAAAAGCTCCCTTATATTGCCCTAAAGCCAATGGACTAGCAGAAAGGGCAAATAGAATATTTAAAGAAGCAATACAATTAGCACACATTAATAGAGAGAAAATTGATAAAGCTGTGAAAAATGTTTATGATCATACTACACCACTCCCAATGCGATGTCAGGAGTCTCCCCTTTTATATCTCTAAAGGTTAGGAACCCATGTTCTAAGCTCACTCCTAATTGGCTGAATAAAGGTAAACCCATTCTGATAGATAGAGATTCTGTCAAAGCTAGGGTGGGAGACTGTCAACAGAAATACAAGAAGTGGTATGACAACAAATGGAGAACAATTCAATGTGATTGGTGCGTAGGCAAACGGGTGGTTGTCAAAAAATCATAGAATTCTAGTAACAAACTTACATCATTCTCTAAACTGGTAATGATTGAAAGATCAAACAGACCACAATAGTGCTTGAGGATGGTCGCTCATGGAGCATGGGCAACATAGTCTGTTGCCCAGAATCACTTTTTCTGCGGAATAGAGCGACTGGAAGTAATTTTAAAATGTCCCCCAAGATTCCAGAATTTGATGTGGTTAGAAATCACTGACCACCTAATTGCCATTCTGATTATGAGATGAAATGGCTAATTGGTCAAACTGTGCATATATATATATCCTGTAAAGCCTTTTGTAATCTCAATTTTGTTAAAAGGAAATGCAGATTATCTGACTCTTTGGTGAACTGTTGTATGTATACATCTACAGCAACTTCAACATTCTAACATGAGCTTCAAGCCAGTGTTCTGATTTTGAATCATGGCATAGAAAAAGGAGGGAGAAGGAAAGGGGGGAGGAATGTACCATTTTGGATTCGATTCAGTTTACTGTATGACAAGTGTGTTACAGTCACATCACTGCAAATAACAGTGGGCATAAAATATGTTACATTCGCATTCTTGTGTGTCAAAAATTAACGTTCTTTATAGTTGATTATGCACTCTTTAGGGAATTTAGGCAGAAATCCCCAGCATGATTGCCTTAGTTTCAAAGGTAGATAAGCTCATTCACTTTGAGCAATGTAAGGCTGAAAAGGAATTCTCGGATACTCCCAGTTTGCATTCCACATGCTGGAAGGAGTTGGATTTACCACAGTGAGTGCACTAGAGACACATGGAAGGCATGTCTTCCTTAGCCTCATGTGGCTGTCATGGGAGCCATTAGTAAACGTTCACTAGGCCTACGTTCGAGAATGTTCAGAATGGAGGAGGCTACTTCACAGGTTGTAAAAATGGTCAACTGTTTATTCATTTGTAAAGGTTGTGGATACACAAATTGTCAACATGTCTGGACATATGTGTTTATAGAGGTTTATTTAGGTTGTGTTTGTGTGCAGTTTGTTTGATGACTGATTGAGAGGTTTTCTTGAATAGGGATTCTGTCCTGTGGCATATGAATGTGATGGGCCCTTGAATGGCAGAAGTGTGTTGATGTGAGCTCTCAGATCTGTTGTATTGGAGTGATGGCCAGTGGTACGAAAGTCTTGTGTGTGTTGCATGAATGGAGTGTAAATGGACCATAAAGCAGTTGGTGTCTTGAATGTGGCTTTATGGCTCACCTTCAGTAGTCTTGGTTTCAATATTCAGATACTATGCTAAGTGTTTGTGCTTTAAGGCTAGCAGTTCTAAAAGTGCTAAAACTAAACAGTGGTAAGTGTTGGATTAACTTTAAAACTGTAGCACCCGATTTATATCTGTGGCGGTAAGGATACTCTGTTGCAATATCAACGGAGTATGCTTACCCAGCAGATAATGTTCTGGTCCCTCAATATATATATATACATATATGTGTATAGAAAACATTATGTGGAACACACAAATATACAAGTAATTCCCCTTTGGGGAAATGATTCAGATGAAAAGAAATTGTAGTAAAACAGATCTCTGTGAATTAGAATTAGACAATTTGCAGAACAGATTCATCTAAAGGGGTTATTCAGAACAAATTGTAAGGACAGCCAGAAATAAAGTCAATAAGGTATCAAGATCATCTCTGTTAAAAAATCGAAATAGAAGAAATAATTTGAAATCACAAAGGACAATTTCTTTTTCTACACCTTACGGTCAGAATAGTCAAGATATTTACAGAATCCTTTTCAAACATTGGAAGATCTTACACACAGATGATACCTTGAAACAAATACTAACTTCCAAACCCAAAATGATCCATAAAAAGGGTACTACCATTAGAAATTTAGGTTGTAGGAGCTATTTACCACCAGTTAGGGAGACACTGCAAAAGTGGCTTCATGTGAAGCCAGTTAGTTTTTTCAATTGCAGTAAATGCAATATGTGTAGTACAGCTCTACATTACACTTTTACATTAAATTTTAATGGTATCAAAACATATACAATTTTGATGTTCATCAACTGCAATTGCAATACTACATTTGTAGTTTATTTGGTAGTCTGGTGTTTGCAATAAAATCTATGTAGGAAGTACCATCCGACCATTAAAGGAAAGGATCCAAGAACACATGCGTGCTATTAGAAATAAAGATCTAACATCTCCCATATTTTGTCATATTGACAAGGATCAAAGTGGATAATTAGACTTAAGAACATAGAATTGGGCATGAATGTAGATCATGAAATGCACCATTTTTTATAAGTGTATATATCAGTATTATCTGCTATGTGATTAAAATTAAGGGATGCATTTTGGATCAAATCATCGAGATAAAATCATGTACATTGATATTCTCGGATGTATTAATTGTAGAATTTAATGATCAAAGATTCTAACAACACAATAGGAGTTTCCATTTGTTCTTTTCTTTGAATGACTTTTTCTCTTATCTCTTATATAACATCTTCATAGGGTCATAGGACAGGACATCTTTTACACATATAGAGCCACTTAATACTGGTGCATCTTAATATAGTTGTTAAGGTGCGATGTTTACTTATTCAATTTTATCACTGGACAGTGGCATAAGGTGTCTAAGATTTGGATATGTACGTTTTGATCTGGTCAGTGGCAGCCTGGGGTTGTATTTCATTTTTTGAATACATATGTTTGTAAGAGATATAGGTTTCGTTTTTTTCTAATTAGGCCATCTATTTGCCAAAGCATTTTATTATTGGGTTAATACATCGGTGATTACAAGTTTCCATCTATTTATGAACAATTGGATTGATTGATTACTAGTTGGGTGATGATTTAATAATTTGTGTTATGAAGATTGACGATTATTGAAAGAGGGCGCAAGGCTTAAGTCCTAAGTTGCCATAACAACGCGCTCTCCTGTCTACATGTAAGCGCTGTGTTTTTTCTTTGACTTTGGTGGATTTTGGTCGATAATCAGTACCAACAAACATTGCCAACTATTTAAAGATGGCGCGGATAATGGAACGGGACATTGAACGACGCGTGTATGGGAATATATGTGATTGCGTCGTGTATGAACGATCTGAGTAGTTGTGAATTAATTGGGACTTCCTGTTAGTTAGAGGATGTTTTAGGGAATCGTGCCCAGAAGGTTTGTGATTATCTAAAGACGGCACTTATAATAATAAGAGGTTTGTACTAACAATGCGTTTGCCTGTGTGCATACAATTAGGGTGCCTCTTCTTTTTTTAGATCAGTTTCTGAGGATTCTAGATACTTTAGAATAATTCTATAGATTTTGAAACATGTGGTGGATAAGAGTTGATGAGTCATTACTAAAAAACAGTTACTCAAAGATGGCGCCTATAATGGTAAATGGGACATTCAATGACGCATGCACAGAAATACATGAAATTGCATCGTCCGTCTTCTATTTCTAACTCCTATATGAAAACGCTTGACGGCAATTACAAGCTGTTTGGCGGTTATCGGACATGCTGGCGGTTTTCTACGAGACTTTGGATCCCATCAAGGTAAAGCAAATAGACCCTTATGTTCGTTTTTCTATAAATATAGTTGAGACATTTAACTAAGGCTTTTGCCATTTTCTGATATTCATATTGATAGAGTATGGCAAGTAACAACAAATGTTAATTGAAATATTTGAGAGGTAATATATAGCTACATAAAGACGTTTAGGAGGGATATTTGAGACATAACACTGTATATTTATGTGGTTCTTTTCTGATTCATTGTAGGAAGGTCTCATTTGAGAGACTGGAGGACTTTTGGAAGAGCTCACCTTTTTTCATGATTGAAAAATTGTGGGCATGGACCTGGAGAGCATTTGTTATATAGCTAAGTTAATTTATGTAGGGTGGTGGTACTTTGAGTTAAACATTTCAGAGTATTACATACTATTAGTATATTGTGACAGAGTGGTATATATGTTTATATATTTGCAGTGACCCTGTGATACTTGTTGGACCTAAATCATCATCAAATAGGTTTTAAAACATCTCTCTAAAGACTCATGGTAGTATGGGTCTTTACCATTTATAACACTGTCTCTCTGTTCCCAGTCTTAATATTAGGGATTATGAATACTCTATCCTTTTATGTTGGGTCATCTTCTTCTTCCTGTTTTTTTCTTTACTTCACTTGTTATTTCGTTGTTGGGTCATTTTCTGTTGGCATGTGGACAAACACATTTCTTCGTGATGGTTCTAGTGTGTGGCATGTCTCTCTGGACACGTTCTGTTGGTTACTAATATTAGGTTTATATTGGCATAGTTGTGTACCAACTTATTTGGAAAACTGTATGTTCATGGTGATTGATAATTTTTAATTATGTTATGTATAAGAATATTTCATAACTTCTTGTTTGTCTGATCAGCCTTGAGGAAGTCCGCATCAGGACGAAACACGTGTCGGCTGAAAGCATGAATGCTCTTGGATGAACTGACCTTGGACTCAATTGTCTTTTTGACTGAATTTTACAGCCATAAGCATGATTATTCTTGGATCAACTTATTTTGGACTCAACTGCTTACCTTTACTTTGGTACTTCATATTTGACATATGTGGTTTAGGAGTTTAATATGGAGTTTTTGGTTTAAACAGGTTTGTTTTTAACTTTGGGGACGATTTGTTCACAAGGGAGTCAATTTGTATTATAACTGTTATCTGTATATTAAAGCTTCCTTTTTCTTACTAATATTTGCCACATACTAGTCATATGATTTGTTTATTGTTTTGAGTGCAAAGGAAAATTTGCTATATTGAATTGACTATAGGTCCTTTGAATCCATTGATTTAGACAATGAATTACTTGTATATTTGTGTGCCCCATATAATGTTTTCCATACATTTGTATTTTCTGGTATAGGCGTGGTCCCATTCCAGTGTACATATTTGGCAACAGATATGTTTATTTGTGTTTGAGCACCTTTAGCATACTTATGATAAATTACAGGAAGATGCGGCCATTTTGATGGCCATTGTTGCCACATTTATATTACATAAATATATATGTGTGGACTGACCATTGGTGTAACCGTGAGAAAGACTACTCCATGTCTGGCATGGTATCACCCCTTCTTGTCCCGACTGAGAAAGAGCAATCTGCAGATGACCTCAATGCCCACCCACCTAATTTAGATGTGCAGACACACAGGTCAGTTTTCACTGCCCATCACCACCTGGAAAACAATGACAGTAAAGGATACTAAAAATAGTTTAATGCTGCCCCTTGCTGTGGGAGATAACCCCCATGTTGAGGGGGCTTTTTCGTTCAAAAAGTAAATCGGATTTTGAGATTTCATTTTTGAAAATTAAATAAAAAATATTGGAACAGCTCAGTCAAGTTGGTGGATTAGTGCGTCAAATTAAAAAAGGCATTGACAGGAACCGCTGTAACGCTATGATGGCAGCTCCTATCAATGTTTTTGAATGACTGCCAACTTGGCGGTCATTTCTAAATTTGTCGAGTGGAATATTCTCAGCATGGCTGACACTAAGGCCCTCATTACAGCCCTGGCGGTAAATGCCGCTTACCGCCGTGCAGAAGAGCGCCAACATACCGCTTTGGCAGCAGAATTCCACTACAGCTATTACGACCCACAGCTCGGAATCCGCCATAATCCAGACACCCACACAAGTCCGCCACATCAAAAGTCAGTGATAAACTGGCGATAACAAAACCTCCACCGTCACGCCAATAGGAATACGCCCACACTATCACAACCCACGAATCCATGCAGCGGTCTTTCAACTGCGGGATTTAAATGGCGGTACACACCGCCACGCTCAAAATACACACACATTTACAAAACACAACCACATTAGACAATTCAAAATGCACACACCTGACACACATACACACACCACACCCAATCCAATGTAAAGCACACACCCACATCATCCACAAACCCTTACTATCAGATTTCTGAAACCACGCCCGAGAAAGACACCACCATAAACAACACCAGCATCAACAGACACACAACACCATCACTTACACAACACCAACACATCCCCTCACACATCACAACACACACCACCTCACACATAACCCACACCACATCATGGCGCCTCAACGACACCCCAGGTTCTCTGAGGAAGAGCTCAGGGTCATGGTGGAGGAAATTGTCCAGGTAGAGCCACAGCTATTCGGATCACAGGTGCAGCACACCTCCATTGCAAGGAAGATGGAGCTATGGCGCAGAATTGTCGTCAGGGTCAACGCAGTGGGACATCGTCCAAGAACTAGAGATGACATCAGGATGAGGTGGAACGACCTACAGGGGATGGTGCGTTCCGTGGTCTCCAGACACCAGATTGCTGTACAGAGGACTGGCGGTGGACCCCCACCTCCTCCCCCACAACTAACAACATGGGAGGAACAGGTCTTGGCAATACTGCATCCTGAGGGCCTCGCAGGAGTAGCAGGAGGACTGGACTCTGGTAAGTCAAATCTTTACTACCTCATCCCCTCTCCTCCTACCTGCATGCCATCACATACTCCCACCCTCACCCTCAGCCCCATCACTCCAACACCTCACATATGCCCCTCTGTCACAACCCACCCATCCCAATACCAAGCCCTGCATGCAGCACCAAAGCAAGGACACCAATCACCAAAGCATGTCCACTACAGATACCCACATAGACCCAAAACCAAATATCACACAAGGACCACGACAAGAATGTAAGCACTGGAGTACAGGGTCACTCACCCATTGCACACCATGGCACACACAGATTCAATAATCATGCCTTTACACCCCTGCAGGACCCCAACCCCATGTCACCGGACAGGAGGTACCAGACATATGCAGTCCCCCCACAGAAGAGACCCACAGTGATGACAGCAGCTCTTCACAACTGGATGAAGATGACCAGCCCGGCCCATCAGGGACCTCGGGACAGTCGGTTCCCTGACACTGGCACAAGCAACCACAGAGCCTCCCCCCTCAGGAAACACCCGCACAGCACCCACCAAGCGGGCCCATCCCTTTATCCCAAGGACACGTCAATCAGCAGTGTGTCCACCACTACAGGGAAGCCAGGCAAACCCACCATCCCAAGAAAATCAGGGACCTGGGGGCAGTGGCAGTGGGGTGACAAAGCAAAAACAACAAGTGACGGACGGAATGCAGAACATTGTCAAACACTCACCCCCAGTCATAGATCTGGGTTTAATCCATCGTTCTTTTGCTCACCATGCCACCCCAGTTTGGACCCAGCCATATGCAAATCAGTCTTGACCCTGTTCCTCATGGGAACAGTCCAAACCGACCTGCCAAGCCAGGTCCTCACTGGACCGGAAACAAGCATCCTGGGACCGGTTTCGGGGTTTCACCCCTCATCAGCCAGACTAGCTTGAATCCAGTGGCATGGGAAGCACGGGACCCACGTCTGGGCATACCCTTCCCACTTGGGGTGACAAAGCAAAAACAACAAGTGACGGACGGAATGCTGAACATTGTCAAACACTCACCCCCAGTCATAGATCTGGGTTTAATCCATCGTTCTTTTGCTCACCATGCCACCCCAGTTTGGACCCAGCCATATGCAAATCAGTCTTGACCCTGTTCCTCATGGGAACAGTCCAAACCGACCTGCCAAGCCAGGTCCTCACTGGACCGGAAACAAGCATCCTGGGACCGGTTTCGGGGTTTCACCCCTCATCAGCCAGACTAGCTTGAATCCAGTGGCATGGGAAGCACGGGACCCACGTCTGGGCATACCCTTCCCACTTGGGGTGACAAAGCAAAAACAACAAGTGAAGGACGGAATGCTGAACATTGTCAAACACTCACCCCCAGTCATAGATCTGGGTTTAATCCATCGTTCTTTTGCTCACCATGCCACCCCAGTTTGGACCCAGCCATATGCAAATCAGTCTTGACCCTGTTCCTCATGGGAACAGTCCAAACCGACCTGCCAAGCCAGGTCCTCACTGGACCGGAAACAAGCATCCTGGGACCGGTTTCGGGGTTTCACCCCTCATCAGCCAGACTAGCTTGAATCCAGTGGCATGGGAAGCACGGGACCCACGTCTGGGCATACCCTTCCCACTTGGGGTGACAAAGCAAAAACAACAAGTGACGGACGGAATGCTGAACATTGTCAAACACTCACCCCCAGTCATAGATCTGGGTTTAATCCATCGTTCTTTTGCTCACCATGCCACCCCAGTTTGGACCCAGCCATATGCAAATCAGTCTTGACCCTGTTCCTCATGGGAACAGTCCAAACCGACCTGCCAAGCCAGGTCCTCACTGGACCGGAAACAAGCATCCTGGGACCGGTTTCGGGGTTTCACCCCTCATCAGCCAGACTAGCTTGAATCCAGTGGCATGGGAAGCACGGGACCCACGTCTGGGCATACCCTTCCCACTTGGGGTGACAAAGCAAAAACAACAAGTGACGGACGGAATGCTGAACATTGTCAAACACTCACCCCCAGTCATAGATCTGGGTTTAATCCATCGTTCTTTTGCTCACCATGCCACCCCAGTTTGGACCCAGCCATATGCAAATCAGTCTTGACCCTGTTCCTCATGGGAACAGTCCAAACCGACCTGCCAAGCCAGGTCCTCACTGGACCGGAAACAAGCATCCTGGGACCGGTTTCGGGGTTTCACCCCTCATCAGCCAGACTAGCTTGAATCCAGTGGCATGGGAAGCACGGGACCCACGTCTGGGCATACCCTTCCCACTTGGGGTGACAAAGCAAAAACAAGTGACGGACGGAATGCTGAACATTGTCAAACACTCACCCCCAGTCATAGATCTGGGTTTAATCCATCGTTCTTTTGCTCACCATGCCACCCCAGTTTGGACCCAGCCATATGCAAATCAGTCTTGACCCTGTTCCTCATGGGAACAGTCCAAACCGACCTGCCAAGCCAGGTCCTCACTGGACCGGAAACAAGCATCCTGGGACCGGTTTCGGGGTTTCACCCCTCATCAGCCAGACTAGCTTGAATCCAGTGGCATGGGAAGCACGGGACCCACGTCTGGGCATACCCTTCCCACTTGGGGTGACAAAGCAAAAACAACAAGTGACGGACGGAATGCTGAACATTGTCAAACATTCACCCCCAGTCATAGATCTGGGTTTAATCCATCGTTCTTTTGCTCACCATGCCACCCCAGTTTGGACTCAGCCATATGCTAATCAGTCTTGACCCTGTTCCTCATGGGAACAGTCCAAACCGACCTGCCAAGCCAGGTCCTCACTGGACCGGAAACAAGCATCCTGGGACCGGTTTCGGGGTTTCACCCCTCATCAGCCAGACTAGCTTGAATCCAGTGGCATAGGAAGCACGGGACCCACGTCTGGGCATACCCTTCCCACTTGGGGTGACAAAGCAAAAACAACAAGTGACGGACGGAATGCTGAACATTGTCAAACACTCACCCCCAGTCATAGATCTGGGTTTAATCCATCGTTCTTTTGCTCACCATGCCACCCCAGTTTGGACCCAGCCATATGCAAATCAGTCTTGACCCTGTTCCTCATGGGAACAGTCCAAACCGACCTGCCAAGCCAGGTCCTCACTGGACCGGAAACAAGCATCCTGGGACCGGTTTCGGGGTTTCACCCCTCATCAGACAGACTAGCTTGAATCCAGTGGCATGGGAAGCACGGGACCCACGTCTGGGCATACCCTTCCCACTTGGGGTGACAAAGCAAAAACAACAAGTGACGGACGGAATGCTGAACATTGTCAAACACTCACCCCCAGTCATAGATCTGGGTTTAATCCATCGTTCTTTTGCTCACCATGCCACCCCAGTTTGGACCCAGCCATATGCAAATCAGTCTTGACCCTGTTCCTCATGGGAACAGTCCAAACCGACCTGCCAAGCCAGGTCCTCACTGGACCGGAAACAAGCATCCTGGGACCGGTTTCGGGGTTTCACCCCTCATCAGCCAGACTAGCTTGAATCCAGTGGCATGGGAAGCACGGGACCCACGTCTGGGCATACCCTTCCCACTTGGGGTGACAAAGCAAAAACAACAAGTGACGGACGGAATGCTGGACATTGTCAAACACTCACCCCCAGTCATAGATCTGGGTTTAATCCATCGTTCTTTTGCTCACCATGCCACCCCAGTTTGGACCCAGCCATATGCAAATCAGTCTTGACCCTGTTCCTCATGGTAACAGTCCAAACCGACCTGCCAAGCCAGGTCCTCACTGGACCGGAAACAAGCATCCTGGGACCGGTTTCGGGGTTTCACCCCTCATCAGCCAGACTAGCTTGAATCCAGTGGCATGGGAAGCACGGGACCCACGTCTGGGCATACCCTTCCCACTTGGGGTGACAAAGCAAAAACAACAAGTGACGGACGGAATGCTGAACATTGTCAAACACTCACCCCCAGTCATAGATCTGGGTTTAATCCATCGTTCTTTTGCTCACCATGCCACCCCAGTTTGGACCCAGCCATATGCAAATCAGTCTTGACCCTGTTCCTCATGGGAACAGTCCAAACCAACCTGCCAAGCCAGGTCCTCACTGGACCGGAAACAAGCATCCTGGGACCGGTTTCGGGGTTTCACCCCTCATCAGCCAGACTAGCTTGAATCCAGTGGCATGGGAAGCACGGGACCCACGTCTGGGCATACCCTTCCCACTTGGGGTGACAAAGCAAAAACAACAAGTGACGGACGGAATGCTGAACATTGTCAAACACTCACCCCCAGTCATAGATCTGGGTTTAATCCATCGTTCTTTTGCTCACCATGCCACCCCAGTTTGGACCCAGCCATATGCAAATCAGTCTTGACCCTGTTCCTCATGGGAACAGTCCAAACCGACCTGCCAAGCCAGGTCCTCACTGGACCGGAAACAAGCATCCTGGGACCGGTTTCGGGGTTTCACCCCTCATCAGCCAGACTAGCTTGAATCCAGTGGCATGGGAAGCACGGGACCCACGTCTGGGCATACCCTTCCCACTTGGGGTGACAAAGCAAAAACAACAAGTGACGGACGGAATGCTGAGCATTGTCAAACACTCACCCCCAGTCATAGATCTGGGTTTAATCCATCGTTCTTTTGCTCACCATGCCACCCCAGTTTGGACCCAGCCATATGCAAATCAGTCTTGACCCTGTTCCTCATGGGAACAGTCCAAACCGACCTGCCAAGCCAGGTCCTCACTGGACCGGAAACAAGCATCCTGGGACCGGTTTCGGGGTTTCACCCCTCATCAGCCAGACTAGCTTGAAGTGGCAGTGGGCACACAGTTCAGGGGACAGAGGCTCAGGAAAACAGGGAAGCTGGGAGGACTGCTGTGTGACAGTGGGAGGACAGGCCCAGGGAACCCACTCTCCACGAGGCCCTCTCCAACATCATGGGAGTGTACCATCATTCCCAGGAGACGATGGCAATGGTACTGGCCAAGTTTAAGGCGACCCAGCGGCTGCAGGAAGAACACTATCTGGGGATCAGGGAGGACCTGAAGTCCATAAACAACACCCTGGTCACCATTGCAGGGGTGCTGCAAGACCTAGTCAACACCAGGAGGGAAACTGTGGCACAACAAGGGGCCCCTGACACTAGCCTGGACGATGAACAGCCCTCCACCTCCGCCGGTGCTAGTGGACAGGAGGCACCGCCACAGGAACACAACACCAGCACCCCACCCCCTGCAGATGGAGAACCACCCCGTAAACGGTCCCTGAGATCCAGGAACAAGACAGAGAACATTGCCAAGACCCCCGCCAGGAAATGAGACCCCCCTGAATGTCACCCTTCTGTCCCACTTTGTCACCCTGTCCATCCTTCAACTGCCATTGCTCCGCTTCCTATGCCCCTTTGGACAATGCACCTGTGAAACAAACAGACTGGACTCTGCCATGGACATTCCTCCGCAATCCCCCCTGCCCATTTTACAACCCCCTCCACTTATTTGCACAGAAATAAACACACTTCAATTACAAAGCAATCTGGAGTCAGTCTGTGCTTTCACAAACGTGTAATTGCAATAACCATGGAATATAGCACTGTCAATTTACTTGTGCACATACTGATGTAACACAGCTGTAGGCCAGGAGAAAATATAGCAGAGGGCACAAAGTGGGACCCACATCTGTGAAATGGAAAGGCAAAGTGACAAGTCAGGGTCCATACACTGAGTGAAAATGACAGACTTATGCTAGCTCCAATAATAGTATGAGATATGGGAGGCAGTGACATCTTCTTACCTGTGTCTCACTGGAAGTATTGCATGATTATGTTGTTCCTGTTGTCGATATCCTCTTCTTCTGCCTCCCCTTCTTCACTGTCCACAGGCTCCACAGCTGCCACAAGACCACCATCTGGCCCATCCTCCTGCAGAAAAGGCACCTGGCGTCGCAAAGCCAGGTTGTGCAGCATACAGCAGGCCACAATGATCTGGCACACCTTCTTTGGTGAGTAGTAGAGAGAACCACCTGTCATATGGAGGCACTGGAATCTGGCCTTCAGGAGGCCGAAGGTGCGTTCAATCACCCTCCTAGTTCGCCCATGTGCCTCATTGTAGCGTTCCTCTGTCCTTGTCCTGGGATTTCTCACTGGGGTCAGTAGCCATGACAGGTTGGGGTAACCATAGTCACCTGCAAATATCGAGGGACAACTGTTAGACACACGCCAACCCTTAGGGACAACCCCGTACCCAGACACCTATTCACACTGTACAGGGTCTTTGTCCTCACCTATTAGCCACACATGGTGCCTTTGGAGTTGCCCCATCACATAAGGGATGCTGATATTCCTCAAAATGTAAGCGTCATGCACTGAGCCAGGAAATTTGGCATTCATATGGGAGATATACTGGTCTGCCAACACTCCCATCTGCACATTCATAGAATGGTAGCTCTTCCGGTTTCTGTACATCTGTTCACTCCTGCGGGGGGGTACCAAGGCCACATGTGTCCCATCAATGGCACCAATGATTTTGGGGATAGGTCCCAGGGCATAGAAGTCACCTTTCACTGTGGGCAAATCCTCCACCTGAGGGAACAAGATGTAGCTGCGCATGTGTTTCAGCAGGGAAGACAACACTCTGGACAACGCGTTAGAGAACATTGGCTGGAACATCCGTGATGCAATGGCCTCTGTTGTTTCCTTGCCAGGAAATGGAGTACTGACAGGATCTGCACTAGAGGAGGGATTCCTGTGGGATGGCGGATAGCTGACATCAGGTCTGGCTCCAACTGGGCACACAGTTCATGGATTATTGCACGATCAAGTCTGTAGGTGACTATTACGTGTCTCTCTTCCATTGTTGACAGGTCCACCAGCGGTCTGTACACCGGATGATGCCACCATCTCATCACCTGCCCCAGCAGACGTGCCCCATGGAGGAGAACAGCGAGCAGAGAGTCAGCAAACACTGAGGTATCACAAAATGTCATTTGCACACATTTATTAATCTGCAATGTGCCTATGACTGTGTGTATTCAAGGCATACATTGATGTGACGCAGTTAATATTAATGCCATGTGGCCCCCTGAAATGGCGGCTTCATGACCTGTAAGGTGGGACAAGGGGATATGAGGTAACTGCACTGGCATTGTACACCGTCACGGTGGGCGGTCGAAGACTGCGGCGCAACCCAGCATTGGTTAACATGGGACCCTATGGGTCGGAGAAGCCAATGACGATGTATGCCGGTGGTGACGGTACGCACCGCCGAGGATGTGACCGCCATTTTCTGTCTGTTCACTCACTTGATACCTGACCTTCAACAGGAGAGGACCTACACTGCAAGTGCTGCTGTGACCTGTGTCTGGAAGCGACGATGGCTCATGTGTCTGGTGAAAGGGCCCCTGCCTTCACTTCAGAGGAGTTGGAGAAACTAGGGGATGGGGTCCTCCCCCAGTACACACAAATGTACGGTCCTCCAGACAAACAGGTGAGTACACTGTGAGCATGTTGCATGGGCAATGCCTGTTTGGAGTGGTGTGGATTGAAGATAAATGGCGGGGGCTGAGGCCTGCATGTGCGGACGGTGAGTGTATGTGCGTCAGGGTAATGGAGGGAATGTGGGTCAATGAGTATGACGGTCCGGACGGGTAATGATTTTCCTTTTCCCCTGTACTATTCCTCTAGGTCAGCGCCCACCAGAAGAAGGCTATTTGGCGTGCCATCGCCAAGGACGTCCGGACCCTGGGGGTCCACCACAGACGGAGCACCCACTACTGTAAAAGATGGAAGGACCTGCGCCCCTGGAGCAAGAAGAAAGCGGAGGCCCAGCTGCGGATGGCCTCCCAACGTGGGAGGGGTGCCAGTCGCACCATGACCCCCCTGATGTTCTGGATCCTGGCGGTGGCGTATCCAGAGTTGGATGGGCACTTGAGGGCATCACAGCAGCCACAAGGGGGTGAGTACACTCTCATTCAGCTGACTCTGCGTGCATTACGAGGTGTCTGGGTGGGGGAGGTGGGCAGTGGGTTCCCATAGGCCAGGGCGATCTTGGTAGGCAAGGTCCCTTGTGAGGCAGGCTCTATGGCACCCCAACCCCACTAGTGGTTAGTGCCATCTACACCTAGTCAGGCGCCTGTGACTTCCAGGTGTGCAGCAATCGGGTTTAGGCCTTGTACCCCATGGGCATGTGATTAATCTAGGAACTATAAGTGCATGGCGTAGTGCAGAGGGTTGCTGTGTCTGTTGTGTTCGCCGACAGTAGTGGTGTGGCATGCACTGAACATGTCTTTCTCCTTTCTCCCCCCCCTTTTTGTGGTCTCCCTGTTCTTGTCTGCAATAGCATCATTAAGCGGAGGAGCATTGGTACCGGAGCAGGAGGGAGCTGCATCCCACTTGGCCCTGGAGGGCGAAACAACAGATTCTGAAGCCACCAGTGGGACGGAGGGCGAGAGGAGCTCCACGGCGGGGACAGGAGCAGAGACCAGCGACTCCTCCTCTGATGGGACCTCCCTTGCGGTGGCGGGCACTTCTGTGCCCACCGCATCAACAGGTAGAGCAGCAACCCCCTCTACCAGCACCGCCCTCCCAGCCGCCCCTCAGTGTGTGTCCTGTGCCCTCTCACCCAAGAGGGTGGGCATCTCTTTCACCCCAGGCACCTCAGGCCCTGCCCCAGTCACCCCTGCTGCCCTCAGTGAGGAGGCTTTTGACCTCCTGCAACCCCCTCACTGTTGGGCAGTCTACCATTGTGAATGCCACCAGGGTGTTGAGAGGCATTTGTAACAAACAAATGCATACCTGGAGGGCATTCATTCTGGCCAGGCAGCCCAACAGAGAGCATTTCAGGCTCTGGCCTCAGCACTGATGGCAGCCATTGTTCTTGTGTCCAGCCTCCCCCCTCCAACTTCCTCCACCCTTACCCAATCCCCTGTACCTCAGCCTATCCCAAGCACACCATCAGACCAGCATGCATACACATCAACACACAAGAGTGGCTCAGGCAAACATAAGCACCACACATCTCACAGGCACTCACACAAGCATCATACCCATGCACACATACCAACATCCACTGCCTCCACTGTGTCCCCCTCCTCCACGTCTCCCTCCTCCCTCCCTGTCTCGTCTCCACTCACACCTGCATGCACTACATCCTCAGCCACTACCTCCATTACCAGCACGCCCATCACCACACACCGCTCACGTGCACTCACCACCCCCACTACCATTCACACATCTCCAGTGTCCTCTCCCAGTGTGTCTGTGAGCCCTCCTCCCAAAGTACACAAATGCAGGCACACACCCACCCAACAGCCATCCACCTCACAACAGCCTCCAGCCCATGCACCTTCACCCAAATTCAGCAGACGTAAACCTCCTACAACCACTACCTCTACCTCCACTCTCAAACCCCCTCCATCTACCCGTCCCAGTGTGTCTAAAAAGCTTTTCCTGGCTAACATTCACCTCTTCCCTACACCTCCCCCTCCTGTCCTTCCCCTAGGGCCAGGCTTTCCAGGTCCCACCCCAGCACCTCAACCACCACATCCCCAGGCACAGTGGTGCCAGCAACTGCGGGGTCATGGGGTGCGCCAACCATCAGGGCTGCCAGTGTGCCATGGAGCGAGGGCAAGGATATTCTGCCACCTGCCAAGGTGAAAAAGGTGCCCACACCCCAGAGGTAGAAGCCGAAAACACTTGCCACCAAGGGGTCAGGGAAAACGAAAGGGGATAGTGGCAAGACATCTGCACCACTATCAAAGGTGGGGAAGGGCCAAACACTGAAGGGCAGGTCAGGAGAGGGCATGGTGGCACCGACTGAGGGACCAGTGTCACACCTTCTGTCCACGACAACGGCAACCTATACAGCAGAGAAAACCACCACCTGCACCACCACAGACCCCGCAGCCAGCACCGCCGTCACAGACCCCACCACCAGCACCCCCGCCACAGACCCCGCAGCCAGCACCGCCGCCACTGACCCCGCCCCAAGCACCGCCTCCACAGACACCGCCGCAAGCACCGCCACAACTGACACCGCCGCAAGTACCGCCAGAGGCCCCGCGACATCCTCAGACAGAGGCACCACCGCTGACATGGGTACCATCCCCAGTGGTCAGTCATCCGCTGCTGGTTTTGAATTCCAGGACCCTGGGCAGCTTCCATGAAGCATCACTGTCATCACAGTTGTCACCTGCATATGGAATGCGAAGCCGCAGCATTCTCTGCCTCCATGGCGTATCATGCTACCTGTACCTCGGCAATCTTGTGGCACACACACCCAGGGGAGTGTATTGTTCCAGCCACACTGCATATGGAGCACTCTGGGCAACAAGCCCCCTCCAAAACCAGTGGAGAGATACATCCACTATCTCAGTCCTTGGCAGGATGAACCACTCTGGGCACCATGCCCCCTCCAGAACCAGTGGAGAGATACATCCACTACCTCAGTCCTTGGCAGGATGAAGCACTCTGGGCACCAAGCCCCCTCCAGAACCAGTGGAGAGATACATCCACTACCTCAGTCCTTGGCAGGATGAAGCACTCCGGGTACCAAGCCCCCTCCAGAACCAGTGGAGAGATACATCCACTACCTCAGTCCTTGGCAGGATGAAGCACTCCGGGCACCATGCCCCCTCCAGAACCAGTGGAGAGATACACCCACTACCTCAGTCCTTGGCAGGATGAAGCACTCCGGGCACCAAGCCCCCTCCAGAACCAGTAGAGAGATACATCCACTACCTCAGTCCTTGGCAGGATGAAGCACTCTGGGCACAAAGCCCCCTCCAGAACAGTGGAGACTGTTATCCACTGTATCCCTGTGGCTTTGCACTCCCCAGGATGCAGCAGTGGGCAAACCACCCACTGGATAGACTTGAGAGACTGTGGCTTTGCACTCCCCAGGATGCAGCAGTGGGCAAACCACCCACTGGAGAGACTTGAGAGACTGTGTCTTTGCACTCCCCAGGATAAAGCAGTGGGCAAACCACCCACTGGAGAGACTTGAGAGACTGTGGCTTTGCACTTCCCAGGATAAAGCAGTGGGCAAACCACCCACTGTAAAGACTTGAGAGACTGTGGCTTTGCACTCCCCAGGACCAAACTGTGGGCATGGAGCCCACTTGTGGAGCAGTGGCGTCGTGCGTTCATCAGGCTGAGGTGCCCCCCTCCTCCTCCCCCTGAGGTGCCTGTATATTTTCTATGTGATGCCCCTCCAGTGTTCTCTCCGTTTGGAGTCAGGTATCTAGTGTGGGCCTTTCCCATGCATTTGGGGCTCAGTGGTCCACCGACAATGATTGGTGCACTATCCGGACTTGTGTATTTGGTGTACATAATTGTATATACTGGATTTTGCATTTTGATAATGATATTTCACATGATTACATTCATTCAAATCATTTCCTTTTGTCCTTGCGTTCTTCCAGGGAGTTGGGGGGTGTATATGTGATGTTGCTGCATGTGTTTGTGTGTATGGTGTTGTGGGTGAGGGTGGGGGTGGGGGTGTTGCATGTTGCGTGTGTGTGTCACTCTCTTTTCCCTCCCCCTCCCCTGTGTTGTAGGTGCAGTACTCACCGTGGTCGTCGTCGCTGCTGTTGGAGCTCCTGATAGAGGAGCAGGAAGCCCATCGCCGGCAGTATCTGCAATTCAGGATCCATGGCATCCTGGTTCCTCGTGGGGTGTGGAGAGGTGAGTGTTTTCCCTTTTTTGTACTGTTTCCACTGTGTTTTTATTCGCATTGGTTCTGCCCCGGAAAAGGTGGCGGATAGGCGTGTTGTGATAGGGTGGGCGGTACATTGTCTCCCGCCTGCCTGTTGGTGGTGTCCGCTGCGCTGTTTGTTTGTACCGCCGTGGTGGTCGGAGTGTTAAAGTGGCTGTCTATGTTTGCAGTTTCTGCCACGGTCGTAATCCCATTTTTTTTCCCGCCGGCCTGCTGGCGGTATTACCGCTGCTTTAACACCGACCGCCTGGGTTGTAATGAGGGCCTAAGTCCTCTACCAGGGTTACAGAAAATTGGTTGTCAGCAAAAATGTAAATAAATGTAGCTCATACTAAGAACTCCTATGTATTCTTTTTTGCCAACCTAAACACCAGGAGGTGTCCAGTGTGGTGTAACTTGCAATGATTTTGTTCACTTCCTCCTAATGCTGTACAAAACTTGTAAGTGCGTACATGACTAACATTACTCATTTAATTGCATTTTGTGTTGGAAATTTCTGTAATCTGTTGAGATCCACAAACTGACAACCAAACATTATTCCTGTGTGTCTCCACATTAGATCTGAACATACTTTTTGTGGGTAGCCCTAGTTTTCATGACTGGAAAAAGCTAAAAACACAACATAGACACATCACCTTTATGCAGTGAAAACATACCTTTTTTCGCAATGTGTCTACCTGTGACTTTTTGGCCGGAGCTCAGTCAGCACCTAGGCAAACCTGCACATTTTTGAAAACTAGACATCCTGGGGAGCCCAGGGGAGTGTGACTTTTGTGGCTCACACAGTTCATTTGAATCTGCTGGGGGCCATAGGTTTCTTACCATGCTGGGTTCCCACATTTGGTGAACTGGTGAGCCATGCAAGTCATGTATCCTTACTCCCCTGCTCATCTAGTTCTCAAAAATGTTCAGGGTTGCTAGGTTTGCCTAGGTGCCGGCAGAGCAACGGACCAAAATCTACAGCTACCCACATTGGAATACAGGTCATTTTTCAGGTGAAAAATCTGATGCGTCAATGTTGCGATTTGGCATGTTTCCTGGCTCGGGCACTAGACCTACCCAAACAATGAGGTACCATTTTTATTGGGAGGCATGAGGGAATGCCAGGTGGAAGAACCTTCATGGTACCCCACAGATTTCAGAACTTTCCATCACAGAAATGTGTTTTTCTAGTAAAAGATTGAGGTTTGCCTAGGATTCTGGGTGAAAAACACCTGGTGGGAGCCACACAATTTACCCCACCCTAAATACCCCTATGTGTCTAGCTTTCAAAAATGTATGTTTGCAAGGATTCCCTAGGTACCAACTGAACTAGGTCCAAGAATTTACTACTACCCACATTGGAAAACAAATTGTGGAAAAATTTGATGCTTCCAATTTTTGGCACATTTCCTCTTGTGGGCACTAAGCCTACTCACAAACGTGCAGTACCACTGTTATCAGGAGACTTAGGGAAATTCCAGTTGGAAGAAAGTTTGTGGCTCTCTGTAGTTTTCAGAACTTTCTGTCACAGAAATGTGGTTTAAATGTGCTTTTTAAGTTAAAGTTTGAGGTTTGGAAGGGATTCGTGCTTTTTAAGTTAAAGTTTGAGGTTTGGAAGAGATTCTGGGTAAAAAAAAAACTGGTGAGAGCCATGCATGTTACCCCACCCTGGACACCTCTAGGTGCCTAGTTTTCATAAATGTACATGTTTGCTAGGTTTCTCTAGGTGACGGCTGAGCTAGTATCCAAAATCTATAGCTACCCACATTGGAAATAAGGTCAGTTTTGAGTGGGAAGATGTGATGCATCCATGTTGCATTTTGGGTCATGTCCTGTCATGGGCAGTAGGCCTAACCACACAAGTGATGCAGCATTTGTATCTGGAGACTTTGGGGAATGGCATGTGATGTAAGTGTGTGGCTTCCTGCAGATTCCAGAACTTTCCATCACATAAATATGAGGAAAATTGTTTTTTTTCAGTCAAAGTTTAAGGTTTGCAATGGGTAAAGGATGCTGGAGTGAGGCATGCAGGTCATGCCCACCTTGTTACCCCTAGGCGTTTGCTAGTTTTCCCTATGTGCTGGTGGAGCTAGGGTCTAAAATCTACAGCAATCTGCATTGGAAAAAAAGGGTTAATTTTAGTGGAAAATTTTGATGCATCTATGTTGTGTTTTGGGCCATTTCCTGTTATGGACACTAAACGTACCCACACAAGAGAGGAACCATTTTTAACAGGAGACTAGGGGGAATGCCGAGAGAATGGAATGTTGTGGCTTCCCATACATTCCAGAACTTTCCATTACAGAAATTTGAGGGAAATTGTTTTTTTTGTCAAAGTTTGATGTTTGGAAGGGAGTCTGTATACAAATACCAAGTAGAGTCACCCAAGCAACCCCAACATAAGTACCTCTATGTGCGTAGTATTACAAAATTTACAGATCACTCAGTGTTCCTTTGAGGCTGCCTGAGTTAGGGTCCAAAACCTACAGCTACCCACTTTGGAAAAATGGGTACGTTTCAATGAAATAATGGGATGCGTCCATGTTGGGCTTTGGCACTACCTGTTGCTGGCATTAGGTCTACCCACACAAGTGAGGTACCATTTTTATCGGGGGACTTGGGGGAATGCTAGGTAGAGTTTGTGATATATGATATATGATATAAATGCTCTTTTAGTTGAAATTTGAGATGTGCAAGGCATTCTGGGTACAAAATATGTGGTGAGAGCCATGCACGTCATCCCACTCTGGATACCCCTTGGTGTCTACTTATCAAAAGTGTGCAAGTTTGCTAGTTTTCCCTAGGTGCCGTGTCAGCTGAGTCCAAAATCTATAGCTACACATATTGGTAAAAAATATCAGTTTTGAGTAGAAAAATGTGATGCTTCCATGTTGTGATTTGTGCTGGTTCCTGTAGCGGGCATTAAGCCTACCCTTACAAGTGAGGAACCATTTTTATTGGGAGATTAGAGGGAATGGCGGGTCTAAGGAAATCTGTGGCTCCCTCAGATTCCAGAACTTTCCATCACAGAAATGTGAGGTAAATGTGTTTTTTTCAGTCAAATTTGCAAGGGATTCTGGATATAAAATCCTGGCGAGAGCCTTTCAAGTCACCCCAACCTGCATAGCGCTAGTTGTCTAGTTTTGAAAACTGTATAGGCTTGCTAGGTGTCTCTAAGTGCCGGCTGAGCATGGGTCATAAATCTACAGATACCCACATTGGGAAAAAAGGGTCAGTTTCCATTGGAAAAATGAGATTTGTCCATGAAGTGTTTTGTCCTGTTTCCTGTTGCAGGCACTAGGTCTACCCACACAATTGAGGTAGCATTTTTATAGGACACCTGTTGACGCATAGAATAATAGAACATTTGTATAAACCAGCCTTTCAAATGTAAGTCAGTGTATTGGAAAGAATGCATTTGTAACTATTCCTTCTAAATCATATGCTAGTAAGGGTACCCACAAATTCAGATATACAAATAACCATTGTTTCTAACCTCCATATCTCATGCCCATTTTGGAAATACATAGGTGTCCTTGATGCCCATTTTTCACTCTACATATTTCTCCATATGAACTGGTCTATAATTGTGTTGGACTTTTTGCCTTATGAAGAGTCATCCCCAGTCTTTTTGCCTCCTTTCTCCTGGTTTTTCTGACCTCTCGCTGTTGGCTCTAGGACTCTGAGCACTTCATCACTGCTGACCAGTGCTAAAGTGCAGGTGCTCTCCCATCTAAAGCTGGTATGATTGGCTTATATCTAATTGGCATATTTAATTTACCTATAAGTCCCTTGTACAGTGGTATCTTTATACCCAGGGGCTGTAAATTAAATACTACTAGTGGGCCTGCAGCGCTGGTTTCGCCACCCACTGAAGTAGACTTTTAAACCTGTCTCAGGCCTGCTAGCGCAGGGCCTGTGTGCGCAGTTTTCTGCCACAGGGACCTGGCATCTAAACCTACTTGCCAGGCCCAGGACTCCCCTTTTACTACATGTAAGTCACTCCTAAGGTACGCCCTAGTTAGCCTTATGGGCAGGGTGCCATGTATGTAGAAAGGCACGACATGTGCAATATTGCATGGCCTGTCCTGGTAGTGACAAACAGCCTAACTTGGTGTCTCACTGCTGTGAGTGCTGCCTTCTCATAGGATTGCATTAGAAATGCCCTGCCTTACGTGTAAGGGGTATTGTCTGATTTATGAGGGATAGCGTAGGGGTGTTTGGTATGGTTGTGATGGTGATAGTAAATACTGCTTACTGGTGTGGGTGTATTTTTTATTACTATCACAGAAATGCTACTTCTAGAAAGTGCGCATTTATCTGTACTTATGACTCTGGTGTTTTGCAGCTTGACTCCAATCCACGTCTGGGCAGAGTGACAGTTGGGGCTTTGTGCATACTTTTCAGACAGCCTGTACACAGGAAGAGTGGAGGTGTCACAGAGGTGCATCTGCATACTGAATAGTCTTCCTGGGCTGAGAGAAGGGAGAGGCGGGGCACACCTGCATTTGTAAAGACTGTGCCCTGGCCTCACACAATAGGGTCGTTAACCCCCCACTGATGTTTGGAGCCTGTGCTGAAAGGAGAGAGGGGGCACTCCCAGAACCAGTTGTAACTGGCTGGAACCTCCTCTCCCTACCATTGTAAAACACTGTAAGAACTGACTATAAGTACAAGGGAATTTTCCCCACAATTTGGAGACTCTTGGAATCATCTTGGAACTGGACACCAAAGGCTGAAAGGACTAACCAGGAACCGCCATGGACTGCTGCTGCTGTGCTGACCTGTGACCTGCCTGGTCACTGTGAAGGACTTGCCACTTGCTGCCTTTCCCTTGTGCTGGCCTGTAGCTGGGCCCTCCACCTGAGGACCTTGTCTTAAGATTCTGCTCCCCAGGGGCAGGGTGCTGTGGCCCCTGACCCCTGCATCCATTTCTTCACGAGGGGTGCTTCTCCGTGGTTGCGGCTGCCATAGCGCTGATTGCAGTGCGCTTATGGAGCCTTGGGAGCTCGTAGGCTCCTTGCTGCATTGTGCCCCTTTAAATAAGATCACTGCAGCGGCCCGGGAAGCTGGAAGAACACTCACGCACCGCATCGGGTGCAGGTGAGTGTCTACTCGGGCCCCAGGAGGGCTCCGATCTTCTTCTGGCTTCACAGCAGGACCAGGGGAAGGCGCGGGCAGTGCCCCCTTCCCCCTGGCCTCTGCGTTAGGAGCAGGACGCTCCTTTTCTGCTGTTAGGTAAAACTGGCATTATTGTGGGCCACCCCCCTTGGTGGAAGGGCCAGTGGAGGCCCCGGGGGGCCACCAGAGATCGCAGGGTCCCGGGAGGGGCCTGTCATTAAACCGGAGGGGGTGCGTGGTGCCCCCCTTCTGCCCTAAGTTGTTTTTGCTGGCTTTGGCCCCCCTCTTGAGGGCCGGTGGAGGTCCTGGGGGGCCCCCAGTAATCACAGTCCCCGGAGGGGCCTGTCTATAAAAGAGAGGAGGTGCATGTCGCCCTCCTCTGACCCCAGAGTATAAGGGAGGCCCCCGTTTTGCGCATAGGAGCGCCGGGGGCCCCATTGTTTGCCTTCTAGGCACTGGAGGTGCCTTCATCCAACCAGGTACTGTTTAAAGGACCAATATAGTTGCAATCCAAAGTTCTTTCTACAGACTTTTGTTTGATTCCTATATTACCTACCTGCGTTTGATGTTTTTACATATGTGTATGCAAATGTTCCTTTTATGGACATGCTTGCTAATATGTTTTTCTAACTTGCCATATGTTTTCTAATGTTCCTGCTATGGGCATTTTATGATATTCTTATGACAAGTGTTGTGATGTAATAACGTGTTTTCCTGACTACTGCTTATGTTGCAGAATACTGAGTAACCTGTGTGTTATGTGTGACAACTGCTAGGTTGCAGAGTAACTAATGTGTAACGTTCTGACAACTGCTAAGGTAGCAGGATAGTACTGATATGTGATGTTTGGTCTGATAATTGCCTTGTGTACAATACAGTATATTTTCATATAATCTGGTGTTGTGTTTCCTTTGTGGTGGGGATATTGCGTCACGTGTGTTGTGTGTGTTGTGCAAATGCTTTACACATTGCCTCCGGGTTAAGCCTGACTGCTTGTGCCAAGCTACCAAGGGGGTGAGCAGGGGTTATCTTGGACGTGTAACTCCCTTGCCCTGACTAGAGTGGGTAAGTTCTGCCTGGCTGAGGTGCATACCCTAGCCAACCAGAAACCCCATTTCTAACAAATTGGTACTCAATGAAAAGCCATTGTACAGAGCACTTTCGTTGTTGGCTCCAAGTAGTATGGGTTCTTGAAGAACTTACAAACCCAACTTATCTACACAACCAGAACGGTCATGCAGACATAATGGTATATTGCTTTTGTAAACTGGACATTGTGACAAAAAGTTACAGATAAAAATGTTGTCACAAATGGACATTTGTACCTACACATTTTCAATATTTCTTTAATTCAACAGTTATGTTCCTTTATAAAACTTAGAGGAATCCACACATACAACCCCTTGCTGAATTTGTAATTTAGTCTACTTTTCAGAAATCTCCAGATTTCCTGTATCACCCATGTGCTTAACACTTGTTTTCACCACAAACTGGAAGTAGGTTGAAAGAACTAAAAATAAGGAAAATGGGCTATCACTTTGAAAAATGCCAAACTTATGGAACAAAATTAGGTTTTTTGATTCGGCTCTGTGTGTTTCTGAATGCTGGGAAGATGATGACTTCAGCACAGCAAACCGTTCATTGATGCCATGTTTAGGGAAAAAAAGTCCAGCCACTTTTCACAGGAGTAGTTTTTTCTATTTAAAAAAAAAAACTAAACATTTCCTATATTTTGCATATTTTCTTAGATCCCTCCTGGGGAATCCACAAACCTTTGTTACCTTTTGAATCCCCAGAGTTTTGGGAAAAAGGGGTGCAAATTTGTCACAGATGCCTTGGGTGATAAAGATATTATGGAGTCCTAATTAGCCAAAAACGATTTCAGCACTGGGGAGGAAAAGGCACAGGAATAGAACAGTAAAACTGTTTCTTTTCAAATATGTAGCATTTTTTAAATCCCCTTTGAGTTGTGATTGCATCATTAGTCATGTTGGTGGCTCCCATTTGGGTTGTGAGGTCAACACTTCTTTTCAAATTCCTATAGTTTGATGTCTAGGCACAATCTCAAAAACAGGTGTGCACAGAAAATGTCGACGCTATTGGCCTAACTTGCACCATGGTGTGATTAGGTGGAAGGGGGCGACACAAGGAAACTGGTGCATCATCACTGATGCGCCAGTTTCTTGTAAATAAGCCCCTCTGATTTTTCACTCTGGTATAACCAAAGCCCGACTGGCTGTATCAGGCATCATGAGTTTCCACCAGGAGGCTGGAAGGGTAGGGGCCACTTGTGTTGCTGGTGGCTGATTGTGTAGCAGTGCAGTAGTGTTAAAAAGCACTGCAGAGTTCCTTATATATCTAACAGTTTTCTGGTGACAATATAAGTTCCAAGATAACTCTGGTGATTAATGTACCTCCTGAAGAGAGGTCAGAGTTTTGTCTAGTGCCAATTTTGACCAATAAAAGAAATAAAGGGGGCACAGATAGGGGAGATTTATATGCGCCTGTGCATCAGTCTCCCTTATCATATGAGAACCAAAAGAATGCACAGTTCCAAAATAAGGCGTTCCGTACTACCAACTCAGGCAGGTCGCAGGTCTCTGTAGGCACTATGTATTAGGAACAAGGGCCCTCACTCATCATCCGGTGACATGCTTCATCATTAGACCATGCTCCTTGTTAGGCTGGAACTACAATGCCTGATGGGCCCCTCGAGGGGGACCTTTGCAGGAGATCTTGTCAATATGTTTGCCAGAGATGAATGCGAGAATGTGGGATTGGAACCAAAGAAAGTGTGAAAGTTGATTAGGGGAGTACAAAGGACTGACCTTTATTGCAACATTGCACCCCCGTCAAGATTAAAAACAGAAGAAAAAGATGGGGGAAGCTGGATATAGTGATCTAGGGCCAGATGTAGCAAAGGATTTGCGCGTCGCAAACGGCGAAAATCGCCGTTTGCGAGGCGCAAATGCCTCTTTGCTATGCAGAAATGCATATTGCGAGTCGGGACCGACTCGCAATATGCATTTCAGAATCGCAAATAGGAAGGGGTGTTCCCTTCCTATTTGTGATTTGGAGTGGCATGCAATACCATTTGCGACCGCATATGCGGTCGCAAAGGGTGTCGCAGTTACCATCCACTTCAAGTGGATGGTAACCCACTCGCAAATTGGAAGGGGTCCCCATGGGACCCCTTCCCCTTTGCGAATGGACCCAATACTATTTTTTCAGGGCAGGTAGTGGTCCAAGGGACCACTACCTGCCCTGAAAAAATACCGAAACTAAAGGTTTCGGTTTTTTTTAAGTGCAGCTCGTTTTCCTTTAAGGAAAACGGGCTACACTTAAAAAAAAAAAACTGCTTTATTGAGAAAGCAGTCACGAACATGGAGGTCTGCTGACAACAGCAGGCCTCCATGTTTGCGAGTGCCTAGACCCGCTATGGGGCCGCAATTTGCGACCCACCTCATTAATATGAGGTGGGTCATTGCGACCCCATAGCGACTCGCAGACGGTGTCTGAGAACCGTACTGCATACCAATTTGCGAGTTGCAAATTGCGAGTCGCATGGACTCGCAATTTGCAACTCGCTAATTTTCTTTTTGCTACATCTGGCCCTAAGTTACCCTCCAAGTCTAATGTGTGCCTTGTACATCAATTGTAGGTGACTGCAAAAAAAGAGGTAGTGTGGGAAATTCCTACATTACCTACCATAAAATACTGATCAACATCTTTCTCGCTCTAATAGTCTGAAGATCTAGTGGCGATTCTTCAGGACATAAAACAATCCTAATCCTCACTAAGGGCCAGATCTATCAAGCTCCCGGTTTGCATTTCTAAAATAACAAATTTTAAAAAATTGCTATTTCAGAAATGCAAAATGGGATGTATGAAAACTGCGAGTCGGAAATAGCGATTTCTTGAAATTCGCAAACGCAATTAGCGAGTTGCAAATACCGAATCGCAAAAAATAGTGAATGGGTATTCGCAAATTGAGAAAATGGCAAACCAGAACAGTCTGATGACATCACAACCAGGAAGTGAGTCAGCCCATGCTGTTTCCAGAAGCCCTACCCACAGCAGCAGACAGAGAGACACAGCCCAGCACAAGGGAGGCAGCCTTGTGAGCCAGCCAGGACCAAACAGGAACATGGCCCCTGATGGGAATGTGAGGAGAAAGGTGACAGGAAGCGCAAGCTCAAATTCATTGAGCAGGAATTGGAGGTGCTCACTGAGGAGGTGGTCAGGAATCATGACAAACTTTTTGGGAAGAACTCACTCCAGGTACCTGAAAGTGAGAAGAGGAAACTGTGGTCAGACATCCAGAACACAAAATGCACAGTGGGTGTTGCGCAGCGCTCCATTAAGGAGATGGTACGACTTGCGTTCACGTGCCAAAGAGAGGGCAGCCAGCAGGCTAAAGGAGGCAAGGAGCACTGGATGAGGACCACCCACCCAGACACCACCCCAATGGAAGACATCGTGGAGCCGACACTGCTTCCTGACGCAGTCAGTGGTGTCACTGACATTAACACCTCAGGCACACCCAGCACCAGCAAAGGTAACGGCAGTAATGCTGTGTTTCCCCATATGTGCATGTACAAATGCCTCTTGGAAAATAGCTATTGGCACTTTGCAGTGTGATAAGTAGGCCATGCCATATTTTACATACAACACAACACTGCATTATGGGACTGGTAGTCCACACCCCTAAACTGCAAATACCACAGAAATACCAAGATAGTGTTAAACCAAATAGAGAAACAACACTTAGTGATACTATGCCAGTGTACATTTAACCTCTTAGCTGCTGGGCCTTTTCCCCCCCAGTGCTGAGCCCTTTTTTGGCTATTTGGGGTAGTTCTCGCTTAGGCCTTCATAACTTTTTGTCCACATAAGCTATCCACGCCAAATTTGCGTCCTTTTTTTCCAACATCCTAGGGATTCTAATGGTACCCAGAGTTTGTGGTTTCCCCTGGAGGAGACCAAGCAAATAGCCAAAATACAGTGAAAATTTTGTTTTTTCCAAAAAAATGGGAAAAAGGGTTGCCGAAGAAGGCTTGTGGTTTTTTCCCTGAAAATGCCATCAACAAAGGGTTTCTGGTGCTGAAATCACTATCTTCCCACCTTTCAGGAACGGCAGACTTGAATCAGAAAACCACATTTTCCAACACAAATTTGGTTTTTTACTGGGACATACCCCATTTTAACTATTTTTGGTGCTTTCAACCTCCTTCCAGTTCGTGACAGGAATGGGTGTCATTGTGTAGATCCTACAAGGTTTTCCTACAGAAAATAACAGCTGAAATAAAAAAAAATGAAATTGAGCTGAAAACAACAGCCATTTTTCTTTATGTTTTACTCTGTAACTTTTTCCTGCGATGTCAGATTTCTGAAAGCAATATACCATTTTGTCTACTGGACTCTTCTGGTTGCGGGGATATAAAGGGCTTGTAGGTTCATCAAGAACCCTAGGTACACCCTGCTGCACCCTGCAGTTGGTTTTTCATTCTATACTGGGTATACAGCAATTCATTTGCTGAAATATGAAGAGTGAAAAAGAGGTATCAAGAAAACCTTTGCATTTCCAAAATGGTATCAAGATAATGTTTTGAGGAGCAGTGGTTATTTGCACATCTCTGAATTCCGAGGTGCCCATACTAGCATGTGAATTGCAGGGCATTTCTCAAATAGACGTCTTTTTTACACACTCTCTTATATTTGGAAGGAAAAAATGTAGAGAAAGATAAGGGGCAATAACGCTTGTTTTGCTATACTATGTTCCCCCAAGTCTCCCGATAAAAATTATACCTCACTTGTGTGGGTAGGCCTAGCGCCCGTGACAGGAAATGCCCCAAAACACAACGTGGACACATCCCATTTTTTGACAAAATACAGAGCTGTTTTTTGCAAAGTGCCTACCTGTAGATTTTGGCCTCTAGCTCAGCCGCCACATAGGGAAACCTACCAAACCTGTGCATTTTTGAAAACTAGAGACCTTGGGGAATCCAAGATGGGGTGACTTGTGGGGCTCTAACCAGGTTCTGTTACCCAGAATCCTTTGCAAACCTCAAAAAGTGGCTAAAAAAACAAGTTTTCCTCACATTTCGGTGACAGAAAGTTCTGGAATCTGAGAGGAGGCACAAATTTCCTTCCACCCAGCATTTCCCCAAGTCTCTCGATAAAAATGATACCTCACTTCTGTGGGTAGGCCTAGGCTCGCGACAGGAAATGCCCCAAAACACAACGTGGACACATCCCATTTTTTGACAAAATACAGAGCTGTTTTTTGCAAAGTGCCTACCTGTAGATTTTGGCCTCTAGCTCAGCCGGCACATAGGGAAACCTACCAAACCTGTGCATTTTTTAAAACTAGAGACCTATGGGAATCCAAGATGGGGTGACTTGTGGGGCTCTGACCAGGTTCTGTTACCCAGAATCCTTTGCAAACCTCAAAAAGTGGCTAAAAAAATAAGTTTTCCTCACATGTCGGTGACAGAAAGTTCTGGAATCTGAGAGGAGGCACAAATTTCCTTCCACCCAGCGTTTCCCCAAGTCTCCCGATAAAAATGATACCTCACTTGTGTGGGTAGGCCTAGCGCCCGCGACAGGAAATGCCCCAAAACACAACGTGGACACATCCCATTTTTTGACAAAATACAGAGCTGTTTTTTGCAAAGTGCCTACCTGTAGATTTTGGCCTCTAGCTCAGCCGCCACATAGGGAAACCTACCAAACCTGTGCATTTTTGAAAACTAGAGACCTAGGGGAATCCAAGATGGGGTGACTTGTGGGGCTCTGACCAGGTTCTGTTACCCAGAATCCTTTGTAAACCTCAAAAAGTGGCTAAAAAAAAAAGTTTTCCTCACATTTCGGTGACAGAAAGTTCTAGAATCTGAGAGGAGCCACAAATTTCCTTACACCCAGCGTTCCCCCAAGTCTCCTGATAAAAATGACACCTCACTTGTGTGGGTAGGCCTAGCGCTCGCGACAGGAAATGCCCCAAAACACAACGTGGACACATCCCATTTTTTGACAAAATACAGAGCTGTTTTTTGCAAGGTGCCTACCTGTAGATTTCGGCCTCTAGCTCAGCCGGCACATAGGGAAACCTACCATACCTGTGCATTTTTGAAAATTAGAGACCTAGGGGAATCCAAGATGGGGTGACTTGTGGGGCTCTGACCAGGTTCTGTTACCCAGAATCCTTTGCAAACCTCAAAAAGTAGCTAAAAAAACAAGTTTTCCTCACATTTCGGTGACAGAAAGTTCTGGAATCTGAGAGGAGCCACCAATTTCCTTCCACCCAGCGTTCCCCCAAGTCTCCCGATAAAAATGATACCTCAGTTGTGTGGGTAGGCCTAGCACCCGCGACAGGGAATGCCCCAAAACACAACGTGGACACATCCCATTTTTTGACAAAATACTGAGCTGTTTTTTGCAAAGTGCCTACCTGTAGATTTTGGCCTCTAGCTCAGCCGGCACATAGGGAAACCTACCAAACCTGTGCATTTTTAAAAACTAGAGACATAGGGGAATCCGAGATGGGGTGACTCATGGGGCTCTGACCAGGTTCTGTTACCCAGAATCCTTTGTAAACCTCAAAAAGTAGCTAAAAAAACAAGTTTTCCTCACATTTCGGTGACAGAAAGTTCTGGAATCTGAGAGGAGCCACAAATTTCCTTCCACCCAACGTTCCCCCAAGTCTCCCGATAAAAATGATACCTCACTTGTGTGGGTAGGCCTAGCGCCCGCGACAGGAAATGCCCCAAAACACAACGTGGACACATCCCATTTTTTGACAAAATACAGAGCTGTTTTTTGCAAAGTGCCTACCTGTAGATTTTGGCCTCTAGCTCAGCCGCCACATAGGGAAACCTACCAAACCTGTGCATTTTTGAAAACTAGAGACCTAGGGGATTCCAAGATGGGGTGACTTGTGGGGCTCTGACCAGGTTCTGTTACCCAGAATCCTTTGTAAACCTCAAAAAGTGGCTAAAAAAAAAAGTTTTCCTCACATTTCGGTGACAGAAAGTTCTAGAATCTGAGAGGAGCCACAAATTTCCTTCCACCCAGCGTTCCCCCAAGTCTCCTGATAAAAATGATACCTCACTTGTGTGGGTAGGCCTAGCGCTCGCGACAGGAAATGCCCCAAAACACAACGTGGACACATCCCATTTTTTGACAAAATACAGAGCTGTTTTTTGCAAGGTGCCTACCTGTAGATTTTGGCCTCTAGCTCAGCCGGCACATAGGGAAACCTACCATACCTGTGCATTTTTGAAAATTAGAGACCTAGGGGAATCCAAGATGGGGTGACTTGTGGGGCTCTGACCAGGTTCTGTTACCCAGAATCCTTTGCAAACCTCAAAAAGTAGCTAAAAAAACAAGTTTTCCTCACATTTCGGTGACAGAAAGTTCTGGAATCTGAGAGGAGCCACCAATTTCCTTCCACCCAGCGTTCCCCCAAGTCTCCCGATAAAAATGATACCTCAGTTGTGTGGGTAGGCCTAGCACCCGCGACAGGGAATGCCCCAAAACACAACGTGGACACATCCCATTTTTTGACAAAATACTGAGCTGTTTTTTGCAAAGTGCCTACCTGTAGATTTTGGCCTCTAGCTCAGCCGGCACATAGGGAAACCTACCAAACCTGTGCATTTTTAAAAACTAGAGACCTAGGGGAATCCAAGATGGGGTGACTCATGGGGCTCTGACCAGGTTCTGTTACCCAGAATCCTTTGCAAACCTCAAAAAGTAGCTAAAAAAACAAGTTTTCCTCACATTTCGGTGACAGAAAGTTCTGGAATCTGAGAGGAGCCACAAATTTCCTTCCACCCAACGTTCCCCCAAGTCTCCCGATAAAAATGATACCTCAGTTGTGTGGGTAGGCCAAGCGCCCGCGACAGGGAATGCCCCAAAACACAACGTGGACACATCCCATTTTTTGACAAAATACAGAGCTGTTTTATGCAAAGTGCCTACCTGTAGATTTTCACCTCTAGCTCAGCCGGCACATAAGGAAACCTACCAAACCTGTGCATTTTTAAAAACTAGAGACCTAGGGGAATCCAAGATGGGGTGACTCATGGGGCTCTGACCAGGTTCTGTTACCCAGAATCCTTTGCAAACCTCAAAAAGTAGCTAAAAAAACAAGTTTTCCTCACATTTCGGTGACAGAAAGTTCTGGAATCTGAGAGGAGGCACAAATTTCCTTCCACCCAGCGTTTCCCCAAGTCTCTCAATAAAAATGATACCTCACTTGTGTGGGTAGGCCTAGCGCCCGCGACAGGAAATGCCCCAAAACACAACGTGGACACATCCCATATTTTGACAATACAGAGCTGTTTTTTTGCAAAGTGCCTTCCTGTAGATTTTGGCCTCTAGCTCAGCCGGCACATAGGGAAACCTACCAAACCTGTGCATTTTTTAAAACTAGAGACCTAGGGGAATCCAAGATGGGGTGACTCGTGGGGCTCTGACCAGGTTCTGTTACCCAGATTCCTTTGCAAACCTCAAAAAGTGGCTAAAAAAACAAGTTTTCCTTACATTTCGGTGACAGAAAGTTCTGGAATCTGAGAGGAGCCACAAATTTCCTTCCACCCAGCGTTCCCCCAAGTCTCCCGATAAAAATGATACCTCAGTTGTGTGGGTAGGCCTAGCGCCCGCGACAGGGAATGCCCCAAAACACAACGTGGACACATCCCATTTTTTGACAAAATACTGAGCTGTTTTTTGCAATGTGCCTACCTGTAGATTTTGGCCTCTAGCTCAGCCGGCACATAGGGAAACCTACCAAACCTGTGCATTTTTGAAAACTAGAGACCTAGGGGAATCCAAGATGGGGTGACTCGTGGGGCTCTGACCAGGTTCTGTTACCCAGAATCCTTTGCAAACCTCAAAAAGTGGCTAAAAAAACAAGTTTTCCTCACATTTCGGTGACAGAAAGTTCTGGAATCTGAGAGGAGGCACAAATTTCCTTCCACCCAGCGTTTCCCCAAGTCTCTCAATAAAAATGATACCTCACTTCTGTGGGTAGGCCTAGGCTCGCAACAGGAAATGCCCCAAAACACAACGTGGACACATCCCATTTTTTGACAAAATACAGAGCTGTTTTTTGCAAAGTGCCTACCAGTAGATTTTGGCCTCTAGCTCAGCCGGCACATATGGAAACCTACCAAACCTGTGCATTTTTGAAAACTAGAGAACTAGGGGAATCCAAGATGGGGTGACTTGTGGGGCTCTGACTAGGTTCTGTTACCCAGAATCCTTTGCAAACCTCAAAAAGTGGCTAAAAAAACAAGTTTTCCTCACATTTCGGTGACAGAAAGTTCTAGAATCTGAGAGGAGCCACAAATTTCCTTCCACCCAGCGTTCCCCCAAGTCTCCCGATACAAATGATACCTCACTTGTATGGGTAGGCCTAGCGCTCGCGACAGGAAATGCCCCAAAACACAACGTGGACACATCCCATTTTTTGACAAAATACAGAGCTGTTTTTTGCAAAGTGCCTACCTGTAGATTTTGGCCTCTAGCTCAGCCGGCACATAGGGAAACCTACCAAACCTGTGCATTTTTGAAAACTAGAGACCTAGGGGAATCCAAGATGGGGTGACTCGTGGGGCTCTGACCAGGTTCTGTTACCCAGAATCCTTTGCAAACCTCAAAAAGTGGCTAAAAAAACAAGTTTTCCTCACATTTCGGTGACAGAAAGTTCTGGAATCTGAGAGGAGCCACAAATTTCCTTCCACCCAGCATTCCCCCAAGTCTCCCGATAAAAATGATACCTCAGTTGTGTGGGTAGGCCTAGCGCCCGCGACAGGGAATGCCCCAAAACACAACGTGGACACATCCCATTTTTTGACAAAATACTGAGCTGTTTTTTGCAAAGTGCCTACCTGTAGATTTTGGCCTCTAGCTCAGCCGGCACATAGGGAAACCTACCAAACCTGTGCATTTTTGAAAACTAGAGACCTAGGGGAATCCAAGATGGGGTGACTCGTGGGGCTCTGACCAGGTTCTGTTACCCAGAATCCTTTGCAAACCTCAAAAAGTGGCTAAAAAAACAAGTTTTCCTCACATTTCGGTGACAGAAAGTTCTGGAATCTGAGAGGAGGCACAAATTTCCTTCCACCCAGCGTTTCCCCAAGTCTCTCAATAAAAATGATACCTCACTTCTGTGGGTAGGCCTAGGCTCGCAACAGGAAATGCCCCAAAACACAACGTGGACACATCCCATTTTTTGACAAAATACAGAGCTGTTTTTTGCAAAGTGCCTACCTGTAGATTTTGGCCTCTAGCTCAGCCGGCACATAGGGAAACCTACCAAACCTGTGCATTTTTGAAAACTAGAGAACTAGGGGAATCCAAGATGGGGTGACTTGTGGGGCTCTGACTAGGTTCTGTTACCCAGAATCCTTTGCAAACCTCAAAAAGTGGCTAAAAAAACAAGTTTTCCTCACATTTCGGTGACAGAAAGTTCTAGAATCTGAGAGGAGCCACAAATTTCCTTCCACCCAGCGTTCCCCCAAGTCTCCCGATAAAAATGATACCTCACTTGTATGGGTAGGCCTAGCGCTCGCGACAGGAAATGCCCCAAAACACAACGTGGACACATCCCATTTTTTGACAAAATACAGAGCTGTTTTTTGCAAAGTGCCTACCTGTAGATTTTGGCCTCTAGCTCAGCCGGCACATAGGGAAACCTACCAAACCTGTGCATTTTTGAAAACTAGAGACCTAGGGGAATCCAAGATGGGGTGACTCGTGGGGCTCTGACCAGGTTCTGTTACCCAGAATCCTTTGCAAACCTCAAAAAGTGGCTAAAAAAACAAGTTTTCCTCACATTTCGGTGACAGAAAGTTCTGGAATCTGAGAGGAGCCACAAATTTCCTTCCACCCAGCGTTCCCCCAAGTCTCCCGATAAAAATGATACCTCAGTTGTGTGGGTAGGCCTAGCGCCCGCGACAGGGAATGCCCCAAAACACAACGTGGACACATCCCATTTTTTGACAAAATACAGAGCTGTTTTTTGCAAAGTGCCTACCTGTAGATTTTCACCTCTAGCTCAGCCGGCACATAAGGAAACCTACCAAACCTGTGCATTTTTAAAAACTAGAGACCTAGGGGAATCCAAGATGGGGTGACTCATGGGGCTCTGACCAGGTTCTGTTACCCAGAATCCTTTGCAAACCTCAAAAAGTAGCTAAAAAAACAAGTTTTCCTCACATTTCGGTGACAGAAAGTTCTGGAATCTGAGAGGAGGCACAAATTTCCTTCCACCCAGCGTTCCCCCAAGTCTCCCGATACAAATGATACCTCACTTGTATGGGTAGGCCTAGCGCTCGCGACAGGAAATGCCCCAAAACACAACGTGGACACATCCCATTTTTTGACAAAATACAGAGCTGTTTTTTGCAAAGTGCCTACCTGTAGATTTTGGCCTCTAGCTCAGCCGGCACATAGGGAAACCTACCAAACCTGTGCATTTTTGAAAACTAGAGACCTAGGGGAATCCAAGATGGGGTGACTCGTGGGGCTCTGACCAGGTTCTGTTACCCAGAATCCTTTGCAAACCTCAAAAAGTGGCTAAAAAAACAAGTTTTCCTCACATTTCGGTGACAGAAAGTTCTGGAATCTGAGAGGAGCCACAAATTTCCTTCCACCCAGCGTTCCCCCAAGTCTCCCGATAAAAATGATACCTCAGTTGTGTGGGTAGGCCTAGCGCCCGCGACAGGGAATGCCCCAAAACACAACGTGGACACATCCCATTTTTTGACAAAATACTGAGCTGTTTTTTGCAAAGTGCCTACCTGTAGATTTTGGCCTCTAGCTCAGCCGGCACATAGGGAAACCTACCAAACCTGTGCATTTTTGAAAACTAGAGACCTAGGGGAATCCAAGATGGGGTGACTCGTGGGGCTCTGACCAGGTTCTGTTACCCAGAATCCTTTGCAAACCTCAAAAAGTGGCTAAAAAAACAAGTTTTCCTCACATTTCGGTGACAGAAAGTTCTGGAATCTGAGAGGAGGCACAAATTTCCTTCCACCCAGCGTTTCCCCAAGTCTCTCAATAAAAATGATACCTCACTTCTGTGGGTAGGCCTAGGCTCGCAACAGGAAATGCCCCAAAACACAACGTGGACACATCCCATTTTTTGACAAAATACAGAGCTGTTTTTTGCAAAGTGCCTACCTGTAGATTTTGGCCTCTAGCTCAGCCGGCACATAGGGAAACCTACCAAACCTGTGCATTTTTGAAAACTAGAGAACTAGGGGAATCCAAGATGGGGTGACTTGTGGGGCTCTGACTAGGTTCTGTTACCCAGAATCCTTTGCAAACCTCAAAAAGTGGCTAAAAAAACAAGTTTTCCTCACATTTCGGTGACAGAAAGTTCTAGAATCTGAGAGGAGCCACAAATTTCCTTCCACCCAGCGTTCCCCCAAGTCTCCCGATAAAAATGATACCTCACTTGTATGGGTAGGCCTAGCGCTCGCGACAGGAAATGCCCCAAAACACAACGTGGACACATCCCATTTTTTGACAAAATACAGAGCTGTTTTTTGCAAAGTGCCTACCTGTAGATTTTGGCCTCTAGCTCAGCCGGCACATAGGGAAACCTACCAAACCTGTGCATTTTTGAAAACTAGAGACCTAGGGGAATCCAAGATGGGGTGACTCGTGGGGCTCTGACCAGGTTCTGTTACCCAGAATCCTTTGCAAACCTCAAAAAGTGGCTAAAAAAACAAGTTTTCCTCACATTTCGGTGACAGAAAGTTCTGGAATCTGAGAGGAGCCACAAATTTCCTTCCACCCAGCGTTCCCCCAAGTCTCCCGATAAAAATGATACCTCAGTTGTGTGGGTAGGCCTAGCGCCCGCGACAGGGAATGCCCCAAAACACAACGTGGACACATCCCATTTTTTGACAAAATACAGAGCTGTTTTTTGCAAAGTGCCTACCTGTAGATTTTGGCCTCTAGCTCAGCCGGCACATAGGGAAACCTACCAAACCTGTGCATTTTTGAAAACTAGAGACCTAGGGGAATCCAAGATGGGGTGACTCGTGGGGCTCTGACCAAGTTCTGTTACCCAGAATCCTTTGCAAACCTCAAAAAGTGGCTAAAAAAACAAGTTTTCCTCACATTTCGGTGACAGAAAGTTCTGGAATCTGAGAGGAGGCACAAATTTCCTTCCACCCAGCGTTTCCCCAAGTCTCTCAATAAAAATGATACCTCACTTCAGTGGGTAGGCCTAGGCTCGCGACAGGAAATGCCCCAAAACACAACGTGGACACATCCAATTTTTTGACAAAATACAGAGCTGTTTTTTGCAAAGTGCCTACCTGTAGATTTTGGCCTCTAGCTCAGCCGGCACATAGGGAAACCTACCAAACCTGTGCATTTTTGAAAACTAGAGAACTAGGGGAATCCAAGATGGGGTGACTTGTGGGGCTCTGACTAGGTTCTGTTACCCAGAATCCTTTGCAAACTTCAAAAAGTGGCTAAAAAAACAAGTTTTCCTCACATTTCGGTGACAGAAAGTTCTGGAATCTGAGAGGAGCCACAAATTTCCTTCCACCCAGCGTTCCCCCAAGTCTCCCGATAAAAATGATACCTCAGTTGTGTGGGTAGGCCTAGCGCCCGCGACAGGGAATGCCCCAAAACACAACGTGGACACATCCCATTTTTTGACAAAATACAGAGCTGTTTTTTGCAAAGTGCCTACCTGTAGATTTTCACCTCTAGCTCAGCCGGCACATAAGGAAACCTACCAAACCTGTGCATTTTTAAAAACTAGAGACCTAGGGGAATCCAAGATGGGGTGACTCATGGGGCTCTGACCAGGTTCTGTTACCCAGAATCCTTTGCAAACCTCAAAAAGTAGCTAAAAAAACAAGTTTTCCTCACATTTCGGTGACAGAAAGTTCTGGAATCTGAGAGGAGGCACAAATTTCCTTCCACCCAGCGTTCCCCCAAGTCTCCCGATAAAAATGATACCTCACTTGTATGGGTAGGCCTAGCGCTCGCGACAGGAAATGCCCCAAAACACAACGTGGACACATCCCATATTTTGACAATACAGAGCTGTTTTTTTGCAAAGTGCCTTCCTGTAGATTTTGGCCTCTAGCTCAGCCGGCACATAGGGAAACCTACCAAACCTGTGCATTTTTTAAAACTAGAGACCTAGGGGAATCCAAGATGGGGTGACTCGTGGGGCTCTGACCAGGTTCTGTTACCCAGAATCCTTTGCAAACCTCAAAAAGTGGCTAAAAAAACAAGTTTTCCTCACATTTCGGTGACAGAAAGTTCTGGAATCTGAGAGGAGCCACAAATTTCCTTCCACCCAGCGTTCCCCCAAGTCTCCCGATAAAAATGATACCTCAGTTGTGTGGGTAGGCCTAGCGCCCGCGACAGGGAATGCCCCAAAACACAACGTGGACACATCCCATTTTTTGACAAAATACTGAGCTGTTTTTTGCAATGTGCCTACCTGTAGATTTTGGCCTCTAGCTCAGCCGGCACATAGGGAAACCTACCAAACCTGTGCATTTTTGAAAACTAGAGACCTAGGGGAATCCAAGATGGGGTGACTCGTGGGGCTCTGACCAGGTTCTGTTACCCAGAATCCTTTGCAAACCTCAAAAAGTGGCTAAAAAAACAAGTTTTCCTCACATTTCGGTGACAGAAAGTTCTGGAATCTGAGAGGAGGCACAAATTTCCTTCCACCCAGCGTTTCCCCAAGTCTCTCAATAAAAATGATACCTCACTTCTGTGGGTAGGCCTAGGCTCGCAACAGGAAATGCCCCAAAACACAACGTGGACACATCCCATTTTTTGACAAAATACAGAGCTGTTTTTTGCAAAGTGCCTACCTGTAGATTTTGGCCTCTAGCTCAGCCGGCACATAGGGAAACCTACCAAACCTGTGCATTTTTGAAAACTAGAGAACTAGGGGAATCCAAGATGGGGTGACTTGTGGGGCTCTGACTAGGTTCTGTTACCCAGAATCCTTTGCAAACCTCAAAAAGTGGCTAAAAAAACAAGTTTTCCTCACATTTCGGTGACAGAAAGTTCTAGAATCTGAGAGGAGGCACAAATTTCCTTCCACCCAGCGTTTCCCCAAGTCTCTCAATAAAAATGATACCTCACTTCAGTGGGTAGGCCTAGGCTCGCGACAGGAAATGCCCCAAAACACAACGTGGACACATCCCATTTTTTGACAAAATACAGAGCTGTTTTTTGCAAAGTGCCTACCTGTAGATTTTGGCCTCTAGCTCAGCCGGCACATAGGGAAACCTACCAAACCTGTGCATTTTTGAAAACTAGAGAACTAGGGGAATCCAAGATGGGGTGACTTGTGGGGCTCTGACTAGGTTCTGTTACCCAGAATCCTTTGCAAACTTCAAAAAGTGGCTAAAAAAACAAGTTTTCCTCACATTTCGGTGACAGAAAGTGCTAGAATCTGAGAGGAGCCACAAATTTCCTTCCACCCAGCGTTCCCCCAAGTCTCCCGATAAAAATGATACCTCACTTGTATGGGTAGGCCTAGCGCTCGCGACAGGAAATGCCCCAAAACACAACGTGGACACATCCCATTTTTTGACAAAACACAGAGCTGTTTTTTGCAAAGTGCCTACCTGTAGATTTTGGCCTCTAGCTCAGCCGGCACATAGGGAAACCTACCAAACCTGTGCATTTTTGAAAACTAGAGACCTAGGGGAATCCAAGATGGGGTGACTCGTGGGGCTCTGACCAGGTTCTGTTACCCAGAATCCTTTGCAAACCTTAAAAAGTGGCTAAAAATCAAGTTTTCCTCACATTTCGGTGACAGAAAGTTCTGGAATCTGAGAGGAGCCACAAATTTCCTTCCACCCTGCGTTCCCCCAAGTCTCCCGATAAAAATGATACCTCAGCTGTGTGGGTAGGCCTAGCGCCCGCGACAGGGAATGCCCCAAAACACAACGTGGACACATCCCATTTTTTGACAAAATACAGAGCTGTTTTTTGCAAGGTGCCTACCTGCAGATTTTGGCCTCTAGCTCAGCCGGCACATAGGGAAACCTACCATACCTGTGCATTTTTAAAAATTAGAGACCTAGGGGAATCCAAGATGGGGTGACTTGTGGGGCTCTGACCAGGTTCTGTTACCCAGAATCCTTTGCAAACCTCAAAAAGTAGCAAAAAAAACAAGTTTTCCTCACATTTCGGTGACAGAAAGTTCTGGAATCTGAGAGGAGCCACCAATTTCCTTCCACCCAGCGTTCCCCCAAGTCTCCGGATAAAAATGATACCTCAGTTGTGTGGGTAGGCCTAGCACCCGCGACAGGGAATGCCCCAAAACACAACGTGGACACATCCCATTTTTTGACAAAATACTGAGCTGTTTTTTGCAAAGTGCCTACCTGTAGATTTTGGCCTCTAGCTCAGCCGGCACATAGGGAAACCTACCAAACCTGTGCATTTTTAAAAACTAGAGACCTAGGGGAATCCAAGATGGGGTGACTCATGGGGCTCTGACCAGGTTCTGTTACCCAGAATCCTTTGCAAACCTCAAAAAGTAGCTAAAAAAACAAGTTTTTCTCACATTTCGGTGACAGAAAGTTCTCGAATCTGAGAGGAGCCACAAATTTCCTTCCACCCAACGTTCCCCCAAGTCTCCCGATAAAAATGATACCTCAGTTGTGTGGGTAGGCCTAGCGCCCGCGACAGGGAATGCCCCAAAACACAACGTGGACACATCCCATTTTTTGACAAAATACTGAGCTGTTTTTTGCAAAGTGCCTACCTGTAGATTTTGGCCTCTAGCTCAGCCGGCACATAGGGAAACCTACCAAACCTGTGCATTTTTAAAAACTAGAGACCTAGGGAAATCCAAGATGGGGTGACTCATGGGGCTCTGACCAGGTTCTGTTACCCAGAATCCTTTGCAAACCTCAAAAAGTAGCTAAAAGAACAAGTTTTCCTCACATTTCGGTGACAGAAAGTTCTGGAATCTGAGAGGAGGCACAAATTTCCTTCCACCCAGCGTTTCCCCAAGTCTCTCAATAAAAATGATACCTCACTTGTGTTGGTAGGCCTAGCGCCCGCGACAGGAAATGCCCCAAAACACAACGTGGACACATCCCATATTTTGACAAAATACAGAGCTGTTTTTTGCAAAGTGCCTTCCTGTAGATTTTGGCCTCTAGCTCAGCCGGCACATAGGGAAATCTACCAAACCTGTGCATTTTTGAAAACTAGAGACCTAGGGGAATCCAAGATGGGGTGACTCGTGGGGCTCTGACCAGGTTCTGTTACCCAGAATCCTTTGCAAACCTCAAAAAGTGGCTAAAAAAACAAGTTTTCCTCACATTTCGGTGACAGAAAGTTCTGGAATCTGAGAGGAGCCACAAATTTCCTTCCACCCAGCGTTCCCCCAAGTCTCCCGATAAAAATGATACCTCAGTTGTGTGGGTAGGCCTAGCGCCCGTGACAGGGAATGCCCCAAAACACAACGTGGACACATCCCATTTTTTGACAAAATACTGAGCTGTTTTTTGCAAAGTGCCTACCTGTAGATTTTGGCCTCTAGCTCAGCCGGCACATAGGGAAACCTACCAAACCTGTGCATTTTTTAAAACTAGAGACCTAGGGGAATCCAAGATGGGGTGACTCGTGGGGCTCTGACCAGGTTCTGTTACCCAGAATCCTTTGCAAACCTCAAAAAGTGGCTAAAAAAACAAGTTTTCCTCACATTTCGGTGACAGAAAGTTCTGGAATCTGAGAGGAGGCACAAATTTCCTTCCACCCAGCGTTTCCCCAAGTCTCTCGATAAAAATGATACCTCACTTCTGTGGGTATGCCTAGGCTCGCGACAGGAAATGCCCCAAAACACAACGTGGACACATCCCATTTTTTGACAAAATACAGAGCTGTTTTTTGCAAAGTGCCTACCTGTAGATTTTGGCCTCTAGCTCAGCCGGCACATAGGGAAACCTACCAAACCTGTGCATTTTTGAAAACTAGAGAACTAGGGGAATCCAAGATGGGGTGACTTGTGGGGCTCTGACTAGGTTCTGTTACCCAGAATCCTTTGCAAACCTCAAAAAGTGGCTAAAAAAACAAGTTTTCCTCACATTTCGGTGACAGAAAGTTCTAGAATCTGAGAGGAGCCACAAATTTCCTTCCACCCAGCGTTCCCCCAAGTCTCCAGATAAAAATGATACCTCACTTGTATGGGTAGGCCTAGCGCTCGCAACAGGAAATGCCCCAAAACACAACGTGGACACATCCCATTTTTTGACAAAATACAGAGCTGTTTTTTGCAAAGTGCCTACCTGTAGATTTTGGCCTCTAACTCAGCCGGCACATAGGGAAACCTACCAAACCTGTGCATTTTTGAAAACTAGAGACCTAGGGGAATCCAAGATGGGGTGACTCGTGGGGCTCTGACCAGGTTCTGTTACCCAGAATCCTTTGCAAACCTCAAAAAGTGGCTAAAAAAACAAGTTTTCCTCACATTTCGGTGACAGAAAGTTCTGGAATCTGAGAGGAGCCACAAATTTCCTTCCTCCCAGCGTTCCCCCAAGTCTCCCGATAAAAATGTACCTCAGTTGTGTGGGTAGGCCTAGCGCCCGCGACAGGGAATGCCCCAAAACACAACGTGGACACATCCCATTTTTTGACAAAATACTGAGCTGTTTTTTGCAAAGTGCCTACCTGTAGATTTTGGCCTCTAGCTTAGCCGGCACATAGGGAAACCTACCAAACCTGTGCATTTTTGAAAACTAGAGACCTAGGGGAATCCAAGATGGGGTGACTCGTGGGGCTCTGACCAGGTTCTGTTACCCAGAATCCTTTGCAAACCTCAAAAAGTGGCTAAAAAAACAAGTTTTCCTCACATTTCGGTGACAGAAAGTTCTGGAATCTGAGAGGAGGCACAAATTTCCTTCCACCCAGCGTTTCCCCAAGTCTCTCGATAAAAATGATACCTCACTTCTGTGGGTAGGCCTAGCGCTCGCGACAGGAAATGCCCCAAAACACAACGTGGACACATCCCATTTTTTGACAAAATACAGAGCTGTTTTTTGCAAAGTGCCTACCTGTAGATTTTGGCCTCTAGCTCAGCCGGCACATAGGGAAACCTACCAAACCTGTGCATTTTTGAAAACTAGAGACCTAGGGGAATCCAAGATGGGGTGACTCGTGGGGCTCTGACCAGGTTCTGTTACCCAGAATCCTTTGCAAACCTCAAAAAGTGGCTAAAAAAACAAGTTTTCCTCACATTTCGGTGACAGAAAGTTCTGGAATCTGAGAGGAGGCACACATTTCCTTCCACCCAGCGTTTCCCCAAGTCTCTCAATAAAAATGATACCTCACTTCTGTGGGTAGGCCTAGGCTCGCAACAGGAAATGCCCCAAAACACAACGTGGACACATCCCATTTTTTGACAAAATACAGAGCTGTTTTTTGCAAAGTGCCTACCTGTAGATTTTGGCCTCTAGCTCAGCCGGCACATAGGGAAACCTACCAAACCTGTGCATTTTTGAAAACTAGAGAACTAGGGGAATCCAAGATGGGGTGACTTGTGGGGCTCTGACTAGGTTCTGTTACCCAGAATCCTTTGCAAACCTCAAAAAGTGGCTAAAAAAACAAGTTTTCCTCACATTTCGGTGACAGAAAGTTCTGGAATCTGAGAGGAGCCACAAATTTCCTTCCACCCAGCGTTCCCCCAAGTCTCCCGATAAAAATGATACCTCACTTGTATGGGTAGGCCTAGCGCTCGCGACAGGAAATGCCCCAAAACACAACGTGGACACATCCCATTTTTTGACAAAATACAGAGCTGTTTTTTGCAAAGTGCCTACCTGTAGATTTTGGCCTCTAGCTCAGCCGGCACATAGGGAAACCTACCAAACCTGTGCATTTTTTAAAACTAGAGACCTAGGGGAATCCAAGATGGGGTGACTCGTGGGGCTCTGACCAGGTTCTGTTACCCAGAAACCTTTGCAAACCTCAAAAAGTGGCTAAAAAAACAAGTTTTCCTCACATTTCGGTGACAGAAAGTTCTGGAATCTGAGAGGAGCCACAAATTTCCTTCCACCCAGCGTTCCCCCAAGTCTCCCGATAAAAATGATACCTCAGTTGTGTGGGTAGGCCTAGCGCCCGCGACAGGGAATGCCCCAAAACACAACGTGGACACATCCCATTTTTTGACAAAATACTGAGCTGTTTTTTGCAAAGTGCCTACCTGTAGATTTTGGCCTCTAGCTCAGCCGGCACATAGGGAAACCTACCAAACCTGTGCATTTTTGAAAACTAGAGACCTAGGGGAATCCATGATGGGGTGACTCGTGGGGCTCTGACCAGGTTCTGTTACCCAGAATCCTTTGCAAACCTCAAAAAGTGGCTAAAAAAACAAGTTTTCCTCACATTTCGGTGACAGAAAGTTCTGGAATCTGAGAGGAGGCACAAATTTCCTTCCACCCAGCGTTTCCCCAAGTCTCTCAATAAAAATGATACCTCACTTCTGTGGGTAGGCCTAGGCTCGCAACAGGAAATGCCCCAAAACACAACGTGGACACATCCCATTTTTTGACAAAATACAGAGCTGTTTTTTGCAAAGTGCCTACCTGTAGATTTTGGCCTCTAGCTCAGCCGGCACATAGGGAAACCTACCAAACCTGTGCATTTTTGAAAACTAGAGAACTAGGGGAATCCAAGATGGGGTGACTTGTGGGGCTCTGACTAGGTTCTGTTACCCAGAATCCTTTGCAAACCTCAAAAAGTGGCTAAAAAAACAAGTTTTCCTCACATTTCGGTGACAGAAAGTTCTGGAATCTGAGAGGAGCCACAAATTTCCTTCCACCCAGCGTTCCCCCAAGTCTCCCGATAAAAATGATACCTCACTTGTATGGGTAGGCCTAGCGCTCGCGACAGGAAATGCCCCAAAACACAACGTGGACACATCCCATTTTTTGACAAAATACAGAGCTGTTTTTTGCAAAGTGCCTACCTGTAGATTTTGGCCTCTAGCTCAGCCGGCACATAGGGAAACCTACCAAACCTGTGCATTTTTTAAAACTAGAGACCTAGGGGAATCCAAGATGGGGTGACTCGTGGGGCTCTGACCAGGTTCTGTTACCCAGAAACCTTTGCAAACCTCAAAAAGTGGCTAAAAAAACAAGTTTTCCTCACATTTCGGTGACAGAAAGTTCTGGAATCTGAGAGGAGCCACAAATTTCCTTCCACCCAGCGTTCCCCCAAGTCTCCCGATAAAAATGATACCTCAGTTGTGTGGGTAGGCCTAGCGCCCGCGACAGGGAATGCCCCAAAACACAACGTGGACACATCCCATTTTTTGACAAAATACTGAGCTGTTTTTTGCAAAGTGCCTACCTGTAGATTTTGGCCTCTAGCTCAGCCGGCACATAGGGAAACCTACCAAACCTGTGCATTTTTGAAAACTAGAGACCTAGGGGAATCCATGATGGGGTGACTCGTGGGGCTCTGACCAGGTTCTGTTACCCAGAATCCTTTGCAAACCTCAAAAAGTGGCTAAAAAAACAAGTTTTCCTCACATTTCGGTGACAGAAAGTTCTGGAATCTGAGAGGAGGCACAAATTTCCTTCCACCCAGCGTTTCCCCAAGTCTCTCAATAAAAATGATACCTCACTTCTGTGGGTAGGCCTAGGCTCGCAACAGGAAATGCCCCAAAACACAACGTGGACACACCCCATTTTTTGACAAAATACAGAGCTGTTTTTTGCAAAGTGCCTACCTGTAGATTTTGGCCTCTAGCTCAGCCGGCACATAGGGAAACCTACCAAACCTGTGCATTTTTGAAAACTAGAGAACTAGGGGAATCCAAGATGGGGTGACTTGTGGGGCTCTGACCAGGTTCTGTTACCCAGAATCCTTTGCAAACCTCAAAAAGTGGCTAAAAAAACAAGTTTTCCTCACATTTCGGTGACAGAAAGTTCTAGAATCTGAGAGGAGCCACAAATTTCCTTCCACCCAGCGTTCCCCCAAGTCTTCCGATAAAAAATGATACCTCACTTGTATGGGTAGGCCTAGCGCTCGCGACAGGAAATGCCCCAAAACACAACGTGGACACATCCCATTTTTTGACAAAATACAGACCTGTTTTTTGCAAAGTGCCTACCTGTAGATTTTGGCCTCTAGCTCAGCCGGCACATAGGGAAACCTACCAAATCTGTGCATTTTTGAAAACTAGAGACCTAGGGGAATCCAAGATGGGGTGACTCGTGGGGCTCTGACCAGGTTCTGTTACCCAGAATCCTTTGCAAACCTCAAAAAGTGGCTAAAAAAACAAGTTTTCCTCACATTTCGGTGACAGAAAGTTCTGGAATCTGAGAGGAGCCACAAATTTCCTTCCACCCAGCGTTCCCCCAAGTCTCCCGATAAAAATGATACCTCAGTTGTGTGGGTAGGCCTAGCGCCCGCGACAGGGAATGCCCCAAAACACAACGTGGACACATCCCATTTTTTGACAAAATACAGAGCTGTTTTTTGCAAAGTGCCTACCTGTAGATTTTGGCCTCTAGCTCAGCCGGCACATAGGGAAACCTACCAAACCTGTGCATTTTTGAAAACTAGAGACCTAGGGGAATCCATGATGGGGTGACTCGTGGGGCTCTGACCAGGTTCTGTTACCCAGAATCCTTTGCAAACCTCAAAAAGTGGCTAAAAAAACAAGTTTTCCTCACATTTCGGTGACAGAAAGTTCTGGAATCTGAGAGGAGGCACAAATTTCCTTCCACCCAGCGTTTCCCCAAGTCTCTCAATAAAAATGATACCTCACTTCAGTGGGTAGGCCTAGGCTCGCGACAGGAAATGCCCCAAAACACAACGTGGACACATCCCATTTTTTGACAAAATACAGAGCTGTTTTTTGCAAAGTGCCTACCTGTAGATTTTGGCCTCTAGCTCAGCCGGCACATAGGGAAACCTACCAAACCTGTGCATTTTTGAAAACTAGAGAACTAGGGGAATCCAAGATGGGTGACTTGTGGGGCTCTGACTAGGTTCTGTTACCCAGAATCCTTTGCAAACTTCAAAAAGTGGCTAAAAAAACAAGTTTTCCTCACATTTCGGTGACAGAAAGTGCTAGAATCTGAGAGGAGCCACAAATTTCCTTCCACCCAGCGTTCCCCCAAGTCTCCCGATAAAAATGATACCTCACTTGTATTTGTAGGCCTAGCGCTCGCGACAGGAAATGCCCCAAAACACAACGTGGACACATCCCATTTTTTGACAAAATACAGAGCTGTTTTTTGCAAAGTGCCTACCTGTAGATTTTGGCCTCTAGCTCAGCCGGCACATAGGGAAACCTACCAAACCTGTGCATTTTTGAAAACTAGAGACCTAGGGGAATCCAAGATGGGGTGACTCGTGGGGCTCTGACCAGGTTCTGTTACCCAGAATCCTTTGCAAACCTCAAAAAGTGGCTAAAAAAACAAGTTTTCCTCACATTTCGGTGACAGAAAGTTCTGGAATCTGAGAGGAGCCACAAATTTCCTTCTACCCAGCGTTCCCCCAAGTCTCCCGATAAAAATGATACCTCAGTTGTGTGGGTAGGCCTAGCGCCCGCGACAGGGAATGCCCCAAAACACAACGTGGACACATCCCATTTTTTGACAAAATACTGAGCTGTTTTTTGCAAAGTGCCTACCTGTAGATTTTGGCCTCTAGCTCAGCCGGCACATAGGGAAACCTACCAAACCTGTGCATTTTTGAAAACTAGAGACCTAGGGGAATCCAAGATGGGGTGACTCGTGGGGCTCTGACCAGGTTCTGTTACCCAGAATCCTTTGCAAACCTCAAAAAGTGGCTAAAAAAACAAGTTTTCCTCACATTTCGGTGACAGAAAGTTCTGGAATCTGAGAGGAGGCACAAATTTCCTTCCACCCAGCGTTTCCCCAAGTCTCTCAATAAAAATGATACCTCACTTCTGTGGGTAGGCCTAGGCTCGCAACAGGAAATGCCCCAAAACACAACGTGGACACATCCCATTTTTTGACAAAATACAGAGCTGTTTTTTGCAAAGTGCCTACCTGTAGATTTTGGCCTCTAGCTCAGCCGGCACATAGGGAAACTTACCAAACCTGTGCATTTTTGAAAACTAGAGACCTAGGGGAATCCAAGATGGGGTGACTCGTGGGGCTCTGACCAAGTTCTGTTACCCAGAATCCTTTGCAAACCTCAAAAAGTGGCTAAAAAAACAAGTTTTCCTCACATTTCGGTGACAGAAAGTTCTGGAATCTGAGAGGAGCCACAAATTTCCTTCCACCCAGCGTTCCCCCAAGTCTCCCGATAAAAATGATACCTCAGTTGTGTGGGTAGGCCTAGCGCCCGCGACAGGGAATGCCCCAAAACACAACGTGGACACATCCCATTTTTTGACAAAATACAGAGCTGTTTTTTGCAAAGTGCCTACCTGTAGATTTTGGCCTCTAGCTCAGCCGGCACATAGGGAAACCTACCAAACCTGTGCATTTTTGAAAACTAGAGACCTAGGGGAATCCAAGATGGGGTGACTCGTGGGGCTCTGACCAGGTTCTGTTACCCAGAATCCTTTGCAAACCTCAAAAAGTGGCTAAAAAAACAAGTTTTCCTCACATTTCGGTGACAGAAAGTTCTGGAATCTGAGAGGAGGCACAAATTTCCTTCCACCCAGCGTTTCCCCAAGTCTCTCAATAAAAATGATACCTCACTTCAGTGGGTAGGCCTAGGTTCGCGACAGGAAATGCCCCAAAACACAACGTGGACACATCCCATTTTTTGACAAAATACAGAGCTGTTTTTTGCAAAGTGCCTACCTGTAGATTTTGGCCTCTAGCTCAGCCGGCACATAGGGAAACCTACCAAACCTGTGCATTTTTGAAAACTAGAGAACTAGGGGAATCCAAGATGGGGTGACTTGTGGGGCTCTGACTAGGTTCTGTTACCCAGAATCCTTTGCAAACTTCAAAAAGTGGCTAAAAAAACAAGTTTTCCTCACATTTCGGTGACAGAAAGTGCTAGAATCTGAGAGGAGCCACAAATTTCCTTCCACCCAGCGTTCCCCCAAGTCTCCCGATAAAAATGATACCTCACTTGTATGGGTAGGCCTAGCGCTCGCGACAGGAAATGCCCCAAAACACAACGTGGACACATCCCATTTTTGACAAAACACAGAGCTGTTTTTTGCAAAGTGCCTACCTGTAGATTTTGGCCTCTAGCTCAGCCGGCACATAGGGAAACCTACCAAACCTGTGCATTTTTGAAAACTAGAGACCTAGGGGAATCCAAGATGGGGTGACTCGTGGGGCTCTGACCAGGTTCTGTTACCCAGAATCCTTTGCAAACCTTAAAAAGTGGCTAAAAAAACAAGTTTTCCTCACATTTCGGTGACAGAAAGTTCTGGAATCTGAGAGGAGCCACAAATTTCCTTCCACCCAGCGTTCCCCCAAGTCTCCCGATAAAAATGATACCTCAGCTGTGTGGGTAGGCCTAGCGCCTGCGACAGGGAATGCCCCAAAACACAACGTGGACACATCCCATTTTTTGACAAAATACTGAGCTGTTTTTTGCAAAGTGCCTACCTGTAGATTTTGGCCTCTAGCTCAGCCGGCACATAGGGAAACCTACCAAACCTGTGCATTTTTGAAAACTAGAGACCTAGGGGAATCCAAGATGGGGTGACTTGTGGGGCTCTGACCAGGTTCTGTTACCCAGAATCCTTTGCAAACCTCAAAAAGTGGCTAAAAAAACAAGTTTTCCTCACATTTCGGTTACAGAAAGTTCTAGAATCTGAGAGGAGCCACAAATTTCCTTCCACCCAGCGTTCCCCCAAGTCTCCTGATAAAAATGATACCTCACTTGTGTGGGTAGGCCTAGCGCTCGCGACAGGAAATGCCCCAAAACACAACGTGGACACATCCCATTTTTTGACAAAATACAGAGCTGTTTTTTGCAAGGTGCCTACCTGTAGATTTTGGCCTCTAGCTCAGCCGGCACATAGGGAAACCTACCATACCTGTGCATTTTTGAAAATTAGAGACCTAGGGGAATCCAAGATGGGGTGACTTGTGGGGCTCTGACCAGGTTCTGTTACCCAGAATCCTTTGCAAACCTCAAAAAGTAGCTAAAAAAACAAGTTTTCCTCACATTTCGGTGACAGAAAGTTCTGGAATCTGAGAGGAGCCACCAATTTCCTTCCACCCAGCGTTCCCCCAAGTCTCCGGATAAAAATGATACCTCAGTTGTGTGGGTAGGCCTAGCACCCGCGACAGGGAATGCCCCAAAACACAACGTGGACACATCCCATTTTTTGACAAAATACTGAGCTGTTTTTTGCAAAGTGCCTAAATGTAGATTTTGGCCTCTAGCTCAGCCGGCACATAGGGAAACCTACCAAACCTGTGCATTTTTAAAAACTAGAGACCTAGGGGAATCCAAGATGGGGTGACTCATGGGGCTCTGACCAGGTTCTGTTACCCAGAATCCTTTGCAAACCTCAAAAAGTAGCTAAAAAAACAAGTTTTTCTCACATTTCGGTGACAGAAAGTTCTCGAATCTGAGAGGAGCCACAAATTTCCTTCCACCCAACGTTCCCCCAAGTCTCCCGATAAAAATGATACCTCAGTTGTGTGGGTAGGCCTAGCGCCCGCGACAGGGAATGCCCCAAAACACAACGTGGACACATCCCATTTTTTGACAAAATACTGAGCTGTTTTTTGCAAAGTGCCTACCTGTAGATTTTGGCCTCTAGCTCAGCCGGCACATAGGGAAACCTACCAAACCTGTGCATTTTTAAAAACTAGAGACCTAGGGGAATCCAAGATGGGGTGACTCATGGGGCTCTGACCAGGTTCTGTTACCCAGAATCCTTTGCAAACCTCAAAAAGTAGCTAAAAAAACAAGTTATCCTCACATTTCGGTGACAGAAAGTTCTGGAATCTGAGAGGAGGCACAAATTTCCTTCCACCCAGCGTTTCCCCAAGTCTCTCAATAAAAATGATACCTCACTTGTGTGGGTAGGCCTAGCGCCCGCGACAGGAAATGCCCCAAAACACAACGTGGACACATCCCATATTTTGACAAAATACAGAGCTGTTTTTTGCAAAGTGCCTTCCTGTAGATTTTGGCCTCTAGCTCAGCCGGCACATAGGGAAATCTACCAAACCTGTGCATTTTTGAAAACTAGAGACCTAGGGGAATGCAAGATGGGGTGACTCGTGGGGCTCTGACCAGGTTCTGTTACCCAGAATCCTTTGCAAACCTCAAAAAGTGGCTAAAAAAACAAGTTTTCCTCACATTTCGGTGACAGTACGTTCTGGAATCTGAGAGGAGCCACAAATTTCCTTCCACCCAGCGTTCCCCCAAGTCTCCCGATAAAAATGATACCTCAGTTGTGTGGGTAGGCCTAGCGCCCGCGACAGGGAATGCCCCAAAACACAACGTGGACACATCCCATTTTTTGACAAAATACTGAGCTGTTTTTTGCAAAGTGCCTACCTGTAGATTTTGGCCTCTAGCTCAGCCGGCACATAGGGAAACCTACCAAACCTGTGCATTTTTTAAAACTAGAGACCTAGGGGAATCCAAGATGGGGTGACTCGTGGGGCTCTGACCAGGTTCTGTTACCCAGAATCCTTTGCAAACCTCAAAAAGTGGCTAAAAAAACAAGTTTTCCTCACATTTCGGTGACAGAAAGTTCTGGAATCTGAGAGGAGGCACAAATTTCCTTCCACCCAGCGTTTCCCCAAGTCTCTCGATAAAAATGATACCTCACTTCTGTGGGTATGCCTAGGCTCGCGACAGGAAATGCCCCAAAACACAACGTGGACACATCCCATTTTTTGACAAAATACAGAGCTGTTTTTTGCAAAGTGCCTACCTGTAGATTTTGGCCTCTAGCTCAGCCGGCACATAGGGAAACCTACCAAACCTGTGCATTTTTGAAAACTAGAGAACTAGGGGAATCCAAGATGGGGTGACTTGTGGGGCTCTGACTAGGTTCTGTTACCCAGAATCCTTTGCAAACCTCAAAAAGTGGCTAAAAAAACAAGTTTTCCTCACATTTCGGTGACAGAAAGTTCTAGAATCTGAGAGGAGCCACAAATTTCCTTCCACCCAGCGTTCCCCCAAGTCTCCAGATAAAAATGATACCTCACTTGTATGGGTAGGCCTAGCGCTCGCAACAGGAAATGCCCCAAAACACAACGTGGACACATCCCATTTTTTGACAAAATACAGAGCTGTTTTTTGCAAAGTGCCTACCTGTAGATTTTGGCCTCTAACTCAGCCGGCACATAGGGAAACCTACCAAACCTGTGCATTTTTGAAAACTAGAGACCTAGGGGAATCCAAGATGGGGTGACTCGTGGGGCTCTGACCAGGTTCTGTTACCCAGAATCCTTTGCAAACCTCAAAAAGTGGCTAAAAAAACAAGTTTTCCTCACATTTCGGTGACAGAAAGTTCTGGAATCTGAGAGGAGCCACAAATTTCCTTCCTCCCAGCGTTCCCCCAAGTCTCCCGATAAAAATGTACCTCAGTTGTGTGGGTAGGCCTAGCGCCCGCGACAGGGAATGCCCCAAAACACAACGTGGACACATCCCATTTTTTGACAAAATACTGAGCTGTTTTTTGCAAAGTGCCTACCTGTAGATTTTGGCCTCTAGCTCAGCCGGCACATAGGGAAACCTACCAAACCTGTGCATTTTTGAAAACTAGAGACCTAGGGGAATCCAAGATGGGGTGACTCGTGGGGCTCTGACCAGGTTCTGTTACCCAGAATCCTTTGCAAACCTCAAAAAGTGGCTAAAAAAACAAGTTTTCCTCACATTTCGGTGACAGAAAGTTCTGGAATCTGAGAGGAGGCACAAATTTCCTTCCACCCAGTGTTTCCCCAAGTCTCTCAATAAAAATGATACCTCACTTCTGTGGGTAGGCCTAGGCTCGCGACAGGAAATGCCCCAAAACACAACGTGGACACATCCCATTTTTTGACAAAATACAGAGCTGTTTTTTGCAAAGTGCCTACCTGTAGATTTTGGCCTCTAGCTCAGCCGGCACATAGGGAAACCTACCAAACCTGTGCATTTTTGAAAACTAGAGACCTAGGGGAATCCAAGATGGGGTGACTCGTGGGGCTCTGACCAGGTTCTGTTACCCAGAATCCTTTGCAAACCTCAAAAAGTGGCTAAAAAAACAAGTTTTCCTCACATTTCGGTGACAGAAAGTTCTGGAATCTGAGAGGAGGCACACATTTCCTTCCACCCAGCGTTTCCCCAAGTCTCTCAATAAAAATGATACCTCACTTCTGTGGGTAGGCCTAGGCTCGCAACAGGAAATGCCCCAAAACACAACGTGGACACATCACATTTTTTGACAAAATACAGAGCTGTTTTTTGCAAAGTGCCTACCTGTAGATTTTGGCCTCTAGCTCAGCCGGCACATAGGGAAACCTACCAAACCTGTGCATTTTTGAAAACTAGAGAACTAGGGGAATCCAAGATGGGGTGACTTGTGGGGCTCTGACTAGGTTCTGTTACCCAGAATCCTTTGCAAACCTCAAAAAGTGGCTAAAAAAACAAGTTTTCCTCACATTTCGGTGACAGAAAGTTCTAGAATCTGAGAAGAGCCACAAATTTCCTTCCACCCAGCGTTCCCCCAAGTCTCCCGATAAAAATGATACCTCACTTGTATGGGTAGGCCTAGCGCTCGCGACAGGAAATGCCCCAAAACACAACGTGGACACATCCCATTTTTTGACAAAATACAGAGCTGTTTTTTGCAAAGTGCCTACCTGTAGATTTTGGCCTCTAGCTCAGCCGGCACATAGGGAAACCTACCAAACCTGTGCATTTTTGAAAACTAGAGACCTAGGGGAATCCAAGATGGGGTGACTCGTGGGGCTCTGACCAGGTTCTGTTACCCAGAATCCTTTGCAAACCTAAAAGTGGCTAAAAAAACAAGTTTTCCTCACATTTCGGTGACAGAAAGTTCTGGAATCTGAGAGGAGCCACAAATTTCCTTCCACCCAGCGTTCCCCCAAGTCTCCCGATAAAAATGATACCTCAGTTGTGTGGGTAGGCCTAGCGCCCGCGACAGGGAATGCCCCAAAACACAACGTGGACACATCCCATTTTTTGACAAAATACTGAGCTGTTTTTTGCAAAGTGCCTACCTGTAGATTTTGGCCTCTAGCTGAGCCGGCACATAGGGAAACCTACCAAACCTGTGCATTTTTGAAAACTAGAGACCTAGGGGAATCCAAGATGGGGTGACTCGTGGGGCTCTGACCAGGTTCTGTTACCCAGAATCCTTTGCAAACCTCAAAAAGTGGCTAAAAAAACAAGTTTTCCTCACATTTCGGTGACAGAAAGTTCTGGAATCTGAGAGGAGGCACAAATTTCCTTCCACCCAGCATTTCCCCAAGTCTCTCGATAAAAATGATACCTCAGTTCTGTGGGTAGGCCTAGGCTCGCGACAGGAAATGCCCCAAAACACAACGTGGACACATCCCATTTTTTGACAAAATACAGAGCTGTTTTTTGCAAAGTGCCTACCTGTAGATTTTGGCCTCTAGCTCAGCCGGCACATAGGGAAACCTACCAAACCTGTGCATTTTTGAAAACTAGAGAACTAGGGGAATCCAAGATTGGGTGACTTGTGGGGCTTTGACTAGGTTCTGTTACCCAGAATCCTTTGCAAACCTCAAAAAGTGGCTAAAAAAACAAGTTTTCCTCACATTTCGGTGACAGAAAGTTCTAGAATCTGAGAGGAGCCACAAATTTCCTTCCACCCAGCGTTCCCCCAAGTCTCCCGATAAAAATGATACCTCACTTGTATGGGTAGGCCTAGCGCTCGCGACAGGAAATGCCCCAAAACACAACGTGGACAAATCCCATTTGTTGACAAAATACAGAGCTTTTTTTTACAAAGTGCCTACCTGTAGATTTTGGCCTCTAGCTCAGCCGGCACATAGGGAAACCTAACAAACCTGTGCATTTTTGAAAACTAGAGACCTAGGGGAATCCAAGATGGGGTGACTTGTGGGGCTCTGACCAGGTTCTGTTACCCAGAATCCTTTGCAAACCTCAAAAAGTGGCTAAAAAAACAAGTTTTCCTCACATTTCGGTGACAGAAAGTTCTGGAATCTGAGAGGAGCCACAAATTTCCTTCCTCCCAGCGTTCCCCCAAGTCTCCCGATAAAAATGTACCTCAGTTGTGTGGGTAGGCCTAGCGCCCGCGACAGGGAATGCCCCAAAACACAACGTGGACACATCCCATTTTTTGACAAAATACTGAGCTGTTTTTTGCAAAGTGCCTACCTGTAGATTTTGGCCTCTAGCTCAGCCGGCACATAGGGAAACCTACCAAACCTGTGCATTTTTGAAAACTAGAGACCTAGGGGAATCCAAGATGGGGTGACTCGTGGGGCTCTGACCAGGTTCTGTTACCCAGAATCCTTTGCAAACCTCAAAAAGTGGCTAAAAAAACAAGTTTTCCTCACATTTCGGTGACAGAAAGTTCTGGAATCTGAGAGGAGGCACAAATTTCCTTCCACCCAGCGTTTCCCCAAGTCTCTCGATAAAAATGATACCTCACTTCTGTGGGTAGGCCTAGGCTCGCGACAGGAAATGCCCCAAAACACAACGTGGACACATCCCATTTTTTGACAAAATACAGAGCTGTTTTTTGCAAAGTGCCTACCTGTAGATTTTGGCCTCTAGCTCAGCCGGCACATAGGGAAACCTACCAAACCTGTGCATTTTTGAAAACTAGAGACCTAGGGGAATCCAAGATGGGGTGACTCGTGGGGCTCTGACCAGGTTCTGTTACCCAGAATCCTTTGCAAACCTCAAAAAGTGGCTAAAAAAACAAGTTTTCCTCACATTTCGGTGACAGAAAGTTCTGGAATCTGAGAGGAGGCACACATTTCCTTCCACCCAGCGTTTCCCCAAGTCTCTCAATAAAAATGATACCTCACTTCTGTGGGTAGGCCTAGGCTCGCAACAGGAAATGCCCCAAAACACAACGTGGACACATCCCATTTTTTGACAAAATACAGAGCTGTTTTTTGCAAAGTGCCTACCTGTAGATTTTGGCCTCTAGCTCAGCCGGCACATAGGGAAACCTACCAAACCTGTGCATTTTTGAAAACTAGAGAACTAGGGGAATCCAAGATGGGGTGACTTGTGGGGCTCTGACTAGGTTCTGTTACCCAGAATCCTTTGCAAACCTCAAAAAGTGGCTAAAAAAACAAGTTTTCCTCACATTTCGGTGACAGAAAGTTCTAGAATCTGAGAGGAGCCACAAATTTCCTTCCACCCAGCGTTCCCCCAAGTCTCCCGATAAAAATGATACCTCACTTGTATGGGTAGGCCTAGCGCTCGCGACAGGAAATGCCCCAAAACACAACGTGGACACATCTCATTTTTTGACAAAATACAGAGCTGTTTTTTGCAAAGTGCCTACCTGTAGATTTTGGCCTCTAGCTCAGCCGGCACATAGGGAAACCTACCAAACCTGTGCATTTTTGAAAACTAGAGACCTAGGGGAATCCAAGATGGGGTGACTCGTGGGGCTCTGACCAGGTTCTGTTACCCAGAATCCTTTGCAAACCTCAAAAAGTGGCTAAAAAAACAAGTTTTCCTCACATTTCGGTGACAGAAAGTTCTGGAATCTGAGAGGAGCCACAAATTTCCTTCCACCCAGCGTTCCCCCAAGTCTCCCGATAAAAATGATACCTCAGTTGTGTGGGTAGGCCTAGCGCCCGCGACAGGGAATGCCCCAAAACACAACGTGGACACATCCCATTTTTTGACAAAATACTGAGCTGTTTTTTGCAAAGTGCCTACCTGTAGATTTTGGCCTCTAGCTGAGCCGGCACATAGGGAAACCTACCAAACCTGTGCATTTTTTAAAACTAGAGACCTAGGGGAATCCAAGATGGGGTGACTCGTGGGGCTCTGACCAGGTTCTGTTACCCAGAATCCTTTGCAAACCTCAAAAAGTGGCTATAAAAACAAGTTTTCCTCACATTTCGGTGACAGAAAGTTCTGGAATCTGAGAGGAGGCACAAATTTCCTTCCACCCAGCGTTTCCCCAAGTCTCTCGATAAAAATGATACCTCACTTCTTTTGGTAGGCCTAGGCTCGCGACAGGAAATGCCCCAAAACACAACGTGGACACATCCCATTTTTTGACAAAATACAGAGCTGTTTTTTGCAAAGTGCCTACCTGTAGATTTTGGCCTCTAGCTCAGCCGGCACATAGGGAAACCTACCAAACCTGTGCATTTCTGAAATCTAGAGAACTAGGGGAATCCAAGATTGGGTGACTTGTGGGGCTTTGACTAGGTTCTGTTACCCAGAATCCTTTGCAAACCTCAAAAAGTGGCTAAAAAAACAAGTTTTCCTCACATTTCGGTGACAGAAAGTTCTAGAATCTGAGAGGAGCCACAAATTTCCTTCCACCCAGCGTTCCCCCAAGTCTCCCGATAAAAATGATACCTCACTTGTATGGGTAGGCCTAGCGCTCGCGACAGGAAATGCCCCAAAACACAACGTGGACAAATCCCATTTGTTGACAAAATACAGAGCTGTTTTTTGCAAAGTGCCTACCTGTAGATTTTGGCCTCTAGCTCAGCCGGCACATAGGGAAACCTAACAAACCTGTGCATTTTTGAAAACTAGAGACCTAGGGGAATCCAAGATGGGGTGACTTGTGGGGCTCTGATCAGGTTCTGTTACCCAGAATCCTTTGCAAACCTCAAAAAGTGGCAAAAAAAACACGTTTTCCTCACATTTCGGTGACAGAAAGTTCTGGAATCTGAGAGGAGCCACAAATTTCCTTCCACCCAGCGTTCCCCCCAGTCTCCCGATAAAAATGATACCTCACTTGTGTGGGTAGGCCTAGCGCCCGCGACAGGAAATGCCCCAAAACACAACGTGGACACATCAAATTTTTTCATAGAAAACAGTGCCTACCCGTGGATTTTGGCCTCTAGCTCAGCCGGCACCTGGGGAAACCTAGCAAACCAGCACATTTTTGAAAACTAGAAACCCAGGGGAATCCAAGATGAGGTGACTTGTGGGGCTCTGACCAGGTTCTGTTACCCAGAATCCTTTGCAAACCTCAAAATGTGGCTAAAATAACACGTTTTCCTCACATTTCGGTGACAGAAAGTTCTGGAATCTGAGAGGAGCCACAAATTTCCTTCCACCCAGCGTTCCCCCAAGTCTCCCGATAAATATGATACATCACATGTGTGGTTAGGCCTGGTGCCCGCGACAGGAATAGATCACACAACGGTCAATGATGGTCCTTACGTGAGGCAGCTGTTGACCCTGGGGTGATCCATTCCTGACACAGGCACTAGGTGTAGGCACTCAAGTGGGGTAGTGTTTTTATCAGGACAGGTGAGGAGTCACTGGGTGGTAGGAATGTTGTGGATCCCAGCATATTCCTGTAGTTTGTGTGACTGAAATACGAGAAAAATTGAGGTTTTGCAGGGTATTCTGGGTAAGAAAACTTTGGGGGATCCACACAAGTCACACCTCTGTGGACTCCCCCGAATGTCTAGTTTCCAGAAATGTTTGGGTTTAGTGTGTTTCTCTATATGGCCGCTGAATCGAGGACCAAAAACACAGGTGCCTGCCTTACAAAACCATTTTGTTTTGCCATAGATAATTTTGATGTCTCCACAATATGATTTGGGTGGTGGAATTTGGGGCTGAACTAAATTGGGGAGCTCCCAAGAGAGCACTCTCTCTCTCTCTGCTTGCCGCCGCATTCACCTGCTCTCTGGGTTGGGCTAACCCACTATTACCCAGTTGCACAAACAGCTTGCAAAGGGACAGCAGGACTGTCCTCATCACCTCCCTCATAATGTACTGGAAGAGGAGTTATCGAATGGGAATCCTCTGACTGAAAAATCACTCCCAGAGTCTGCGCCATTGTCCTATCCCTCAGATGCTGTCTCAGTATCTGATGTCTCAGTCTCTGATCCTATGTCAGAGCGGTCCTCTGTAACCCGAGTGCAGGCAGCAGTCATCCATCAAGATGCCATCTCTGCTATTGGCTAAACTGTTGCTCTAAAACACTAGCCTACGTAGACAGTCACAAAATCGATGGTGTGTGTGAGATACGTACAACAGTAGAGGCCACCTTACCTGACTTCTTCCCTCAATCAGCACGTATTTTCAAGACACTCAAAAAACACCTTGTCACATACCATTCGTCACAATCTTTAGCACCTCCTGCGCCCAGTCCAACAATCATTATTGGTACTCCCACTCCCTCCTCCTCGGATTCCCTCATTACCACCCAGCAAAAGTGCCCTTCATCTCTCCATTGCCGCCCTCCACCCCGCACATACATTTCATTGGTATTATAGCGCAGGTAATGGCTGACTTTACTAATGTACTCAGCTATTTACATAAAATACAGATTTGCTCTTTGCAGTAGGCATATAAACCTTCTGCGCTTCTTTATGGCACTAAAACTGCCACTAGACAAGTCGGACCCTTTTCCCCCCAGGGAAACCACACACATATTGACAAAAGTGATATATATATGACAGCCAACCACCTGAAACTCAACTCAAGCAAAACCAAAATAATCCTCTTTGGCCCACACAAAAACACCTGGGACACCTCATGGTGGCCCACCACGCTAGGCCCTGCACCCACCCCCGCCAACCATGCACGCAACCTCAGCATCATCCTAGACTCCTCCCTCTCGATGACCCAACAAATCAACGCTCTCACCTCTTCATGCTTCAATACACTCCGTATACTGAAAAAACATTCAAATGGATCCCCACAGAGACCAGAAAACTGTCACTCACGCACTCATCAGCAACAGGCTTGATTACGGAAACGCCCTCTACGCCAGCACCACTCTAAAACTCAAGCGCAAACTACACGCATCCAGAACTCAGAAGCACGACTCATCCTCGACCTCCCCCGACACAAACGGATCTCTCCACACCTCAAATCCCTCCACTGGCTCCCCATTGACAATAAGGATCAACTTCAAGATCCTCATCCTCGCACACAAATCACTCCACAACACAGGCCCTGCCTACCTCAACGAGAGTCACCTTCCACACCCCCACACGAAACGTCCGCTCAGCTGACCTCTCTCGCGCCTCTGTCCCCCGCATCAAACACACCACCACCGGCGGTAGATCCTTCTCCTACCTTGCACCCAAAACCTGGAACGCCCTCACAACCCACCTTCGCAAGAGCCAAAACCTACTTCTTTTCAGGAAGGGCCTCAAAACCTGGCTTTTCGAACAGTGAACCTCCCAGCCCCTTTCCCTCCCCCCGTCTCCCCCCCCAGCGCCTTGAGACCCTCACGGGTGAGTAGCGCGCTTTATAAATCTCTTTGATTGATATATATAGATCTACCTCTATATATATATATATATATATATATATATATATATATATATATATATATATATCTACATAGATATAGCTATAAATATATCCATGTACATAGATATATCTATCTACATAGATATATATATATATATATCTATAGATATATCCATGTACATAGATATATCTATCTACATAGATATATATATATATATATCTATATATAGATCTATTTTTTTTAGTGGTTGTACAGTTTCCTTGGGGGCCAAAATGGGCCCCAGGGAAACCCTACAACATCTAAAAAAAAATATTGCCCCCACATGGGGCCACCCTGCCCACGGGCAACCCCCTGTCATTTTATTTTATTTTTTATTTTCTTATTTTATTTTTTGGGGAAAAAAAAAAATTCCCCTGGGGCGGGGCACGATCGGGCCCCCCCCACCCCCCCCCCAGGGGGCACATACCTTTTATTTTTTTATAAAAAATATGCCCCGGGGTAGGCGGCCCGTTTTCCGAGGGGGCCGCCCCCCCCAAAGTGAAACAGTTTCAGAAGGCCTCGTAAGAAAGGGGAGACTCTCCCCTTTCTTACGAGGCCTTCCCGAACGTGGGGAAGGCTGTTTTCCCCATTGAAGCAGGAAGCGGCCGCAAGGCTGCTTCCTGCTTCGATGGAGAAAACAACGTTGTAACGTCAGCGCGCCTCGTGGCGCGCTGACGTCACAAAGGGGCGGGTGGGGGGCGGGGGGAGACACGGAAGCGATCGCGGCCCCCCCCATCCCCCCCAGGGGGCACCTACCTTTTTTTTTTTTATAATAAATATGCCCCCCCAAAGTGAAACAGTTTCAGAAGGCCTCGCAAGAAAGGGGAGACTCTCCCCTTTCTTACGAGGCCTTTTTTAAAGTGTTTCCTGGCCCCCCGATCGCAGCTGTGCTGCGATTGGGGGGCCAGGAAACCTGAAAGTGTTTCCTGGCCCCCGATCGCAGCACAGCTGCGACCGGGGGCCAGGAAACACTTTCAGGAAGGCCTCGTAAGAAAGGGGAGAGTCTCCCCTTTCTTCCGAGGCCTTCCCGAGCGTGGGGAAGGCTGTTTCCCCATTGAAGCAGGAAGCGGCCGCAAGGCTGCTTCCTGCTTTGATGGAGAAAACAACTTTGTAACGTCAGCGCGCCTCGCGGCGCGCTGACGTCACAAAGGGGCGGGTGGGGGGCGGGGGGAGACACCGGAAGCTTCCGTGTCTCCCGGGAAAAGTAAAAAAAAAAAAAAAAAACTCGGGTGCAACGTGGCACCTACCTTTTTTTTTTTATAAAAAATATGCCCGGGGGGGGGGGGGGCGGCCCGTTTTCCGAGGGGGCCGCCCCCCCAAAGTGAAACAGTTTCAGAAGGCCTCGTAAGAAAGGGGAGACTCTCCCCTTTCTTACGAGGCCTTTTGAAAGTGTTTCCTGGCCCCCCGATCGCAGCTGTGCTGCGATTGGGGGGCCAGGAAACCTGAAAGTGTTTCCTGGCCCCCGATCGCAGCACAGCTGCGACCGGGGGCCAGGAAACACTTTCAGGAAGGCCTCGTAAGAAAGGGGAGACTCTCCCCTTTCTTACGAGGCCTTACCGAACGTGGGGAAGGCTGTTTTCCCCATCGAAGCAGGAAGCGGCCGCAAGGCTGCTTCCTGCTTCGATGGAGAAAACAACTTTGTAACGTCAGCGCGTCACAAAGGGGCGGGGGGAGACACGGAAGCTTCCGTGTCTCCCGGGAAAAGTAAAAAAAAAAAAAAGAATCCTCGGGTGCAACGGGGTACCTACCTTTTTTTTTTTTATACAAAATATGCCCCGGGGGGGGGGCGGCCCATTTTCGGAGGGGGACGCCCCCCCAAAGTGAAATCCCTGGCGTCTAGTGGTGTTTCCTGGCCCCCGATCGCAGCTGTGCTGCGATCGGGGGCCAGGAAACAGTTTCAGAAGGCCTCGTAAGAAAGGGGAGACTCTCCCCTTTCTTACGAGGCCTTTTGAAAGTGTTTCCTGGCCCCCGATCGCAGCTGTGCTGCGATTGGGGGGCCAGGAAACCTGAAAGTGTTTCCTGGCCCCCGATCGCAGCACAGCTGCGACCGGGGGCCAGGAAACACTTTCAGGAAGGCCTCGTAAGAAAGGGGAGACTCTCCCCTTTCTTACGAGGCCTTCCCGAACGTGGGGAAGGCCGTTTTCCCCATCGAAGCAGGAAACGGCCGCAAGGCTGCTTCCTGCTTCGATGGAGAAAACAACTTTGTAACGTCAGCGCGCCTCGCGGCGCGCTGACGTCATAAAGGGGCGGGTGGGGGGCGGGGGTAGACACGGAAGCTTCCGTGTCTCCCGGGAAAAGTAAAAAAAAAAAATAATAATCCTCGGGTGCAACGGGGCACCTACTTTTTTTTTTTATAAAAAATATGCCCCGGGGGGGGGGGCGGCCCGCTTTCCGAGGGGGACGCCCCCCCAAAGTGAAATCCCTGGCGTCTAGTGGTGTTTCTTGGCCCCCGATCGCAGCTGTGCTGCGATCGGGTGCCAGGAAACAGTTTTAGAAGGCCTCGTAAGAAAGGGGAGACTCTCCCCTTTCTTACGAGGCCTTTTGAAAGTGTTTCCTGGCCCCCGATCGCGGCCAGGAAACACTTTCAGGAAGGCCTCTTAAGAAAGGGGAGACTCTCCCCTTTCTTACGAGGCCTTCCCGAATGTGGGGAAGGCCGTTTTCCCCATTGAAGCAGGAAGCATCCGCAAGGCTGCTTCCTGCTTCGATGGGGAAAACAACTTTGTAACGTCAGCGCGCCTCGCGGCGCGCTGACGTCACAAAGGGGCGGGTGGGGGGTGGGGGGAGACACAGAAGCTTCGCACCCGAGGATTTATTAACACCCTCCCTGGTGTCGGCCACTGGTCGTGACCCACACCAGGGAGGTAGTGCGGGCGTCGGCCAGTGGCCGTCGCCCGCATTTAAGGGGTTAATACTATTATGCAACTATCTGTGTAATATTCAAAAATGACATGCTGCACATTGTCGTTGTAGATGTTCCGGGCCCTGACGCAGCAGAAGGTGGAAATGTGGGGGATAGCGAAACACAGCCACAGTCCGACTCAAATACTAGTGTGTCCTTCATTAATGCACCAACTAAACGGAGGGCAAGAGTGCTATCTCTCCCAGATTATAACCTGGACTCTGATGAAATGCCGTATGAAGAACCCACACCACACCCAGAGGCTAGAACATAACATGGGTGCAATGCACAGACAGTTTGAGTCTCACGATGACAACATGGGAGTAATGCACAAGCAGTTAGAGACTTTTAATGAAAACATGTGCAAGCTGCATGAGGGACAGCAAACAGCAGCAGAAAAAGCAAAGGAGATGACAAACGTCATTAGGGAACTCTGCACTGTGATTCAGCAGGACCATGTCAGCCACTGTAGATGCCATCACCAATTGATGGGCAGGTTGGAAAGGTTCTGCAGATCTGTCAATTAGCTCACTACCACAACTGCCTTGATATCTCGACTTGCTGTGGGCATACAAGTGGAGATGGCACTTTGCAGTTGGGACATTGCACAAGGATTGGTGCAAATAACCAATGTTTTCGAGACAATTCAGACAGCACGGAGTGCTACAAACAGCAAACTGGGTGGTGGGGATAGTGAGGTGCTCTCTAGCCTCAGCAGTCTCACAGCCCCTGTGATGGATCCTAGGCGTCGCAGTACCAGACACAGTACTGTCTTTGAACTCGCTACAAGAGGTGCCACCAAGGCCACTGAGCACTCAAGTGTAGTGCGTGGATGGGACACAGGATGTAATGTTGGGGATGCAGGGGACTAGCTTAACATGTAGCAAAACAGTTATACTATGATGCTAATAGTGTGACACTGTTACTCACACCTATTTGTCTACAGTGCATAGCTATGTCCTAATCACACATATATTACCTGAAGTAAAGGCAATAACGATGCTACCTACAGCAATACATATAATATATGTGGTATTGTCATTACTTACATCAGAAACAGTTGCAAGTGATGTCAGCACGCCTTTGGCTGCCCTCTGCTGCACTGCTTCTGTTGGTGAAGGGGTGGCAAGGGATCACCATCCTCATCTAAGTCCGGCTCGGTGGGTTCCACAGGTATGCCCCTCGTTGTAGCAATGTTGTGCGACATAGCACATGTAGCCACAATTTTGCATGTTGTTTCAGGGCTGTATTGTAGTGCACCACCACTCTTGTGAATGCATCTGAAGTGACTCTTCAGCAGGTCAAAGGTTCTCTCCACAGCGTTGCGGGTTGTCCTGTGAGCAGCATTATACACCTCCTTTTGGCTGGCGTTGCAGGACTCAGGTAGGGCATCAGTATGAATGACCGAACGGTGTAGGCACTGTCTCCTGGAATGACAGGAGAGTAAAATGAGTACTTGTTATACGTGACATCACATTTACATCAATGCGACATTGTCAGCTATTATATTAGACCAGTAGCTATCCTTCATCAAACTCCCCAGCAAGTAGTCTTGTGTAAATTCCACTGTGCCGAAAAATGGAGGAGTCATGTGTGCTACCTTGATATCTGGCCACAAGATCATTTATAATGTTGGAGACATTGCTAATTACTTGTATGTTCTTGGAATGTGAATTTGTATGGTTTCGATAACCATACTCTGTGGCTGATGGTGAACAGATAGCTACATGTGTCCCATCGATGGCGCCTATTACATGTGGGAATCGGGCAATCTGGTAGAAATCAAATTTTGTCTGTAGTAATTCCTGTGGGGTGTTGAGGAATCTTATGTGCTGTTGAATTTTGCTCAGCATGGCACTGAGAAATGAATTGAAAAATTGTGAGAGAGCACTCTGTGCGACCTCTCCAGCTGCTGCTACAACCCCTTAATAGCTCCCTGACGCTAATAGGTGCAAGGAGCATAATACCTGCACATAGGTGGGTATACTATTGGTCCTGTGTGTGGTGCACTGCAGTATGGGTTGTAGATCAGCTATCAGGTCAAGTATCATGGCTGAGCTAAACCTGAACTTCTCATATATCTTCTCCTCTGTCAGGTCAAAAAGGGTAAGAGCACTCTAAAAATGCACTCCTGTCTCCTCCTCTCTCTCCTCAAACCTGCCAGGATCCTCATCCTCCTCGTCATCACGTAGAGTGCAGCCATTGTGGAAAAGAGGCTGAGTCATTCTGGGCCTCTTGATATAGGTTGCACCTGGTTACCACCTGATTTCACTTCCTGGTAAATTGCACGTGCAAAAGGCAATTCTGCAAATAATCGTTATTTGCAAATTATTGATGCATTGCATTGCGAGAATGTATTTGCGAATCGCATTCTGCATATTGCAAATAGCAACATGAATTTGGGGGTCGCAGTCTGTGAATCACAATTCCAGGTCGCAATTTGTGACACGCAGAATCCGATTAGCAAATTCATGTCACTATTTGCTATACACAGAATGTGACTCCCAAATTCATGTCGCAGTTACAAGGAATCGCTATTTTAGTGATTCCTTATATGTGCACTGCGAATGTCTTTCATACATCGTGAATGGCATTTTTGCATTCGCAAACGACCGATATTTACGATTTGCACCTTTTGCGAATACAAAAAAGTTTAATACATCTGGCCCCATGTTACAATAAAAATCTGTCCTTTGGACTCCCCTAGTCATTTTAACTGTTTCTTTGGTTCCGGTCCCACATTCTTGCATTAATTTCCGGCAAACTTATCGAAAAAATCTGCTGCAAAGAGCCCCCTCGAGGGGCCCATCACGCATTGCAGTGACAGCCTGACGAGGAGCATGGCCAAAATGATAAAGCATGTCACTGCATTGTGATTGAGGGCCCCTGTTCCGAGTACATAGTGCTCGCAGAGACCTAACAGCTCCTGCCCGAGTTGGTAATAAGAAGCTCTGTTTTTTTTAACTCTGCATTCTTTTGGTTGTTATAGTCCCAGTTTTGATTCACATAAGGTAGCGCAGAGGGTTAAAATGTCTGCTGCAAAGAATGTCTATATGCAGATCAGGGAACAGTATCTTATGTGCAATGCTCAGTGGGATACTGCTTTTGTTACAGAGATCCTTTTGTTAATGTGCAGTTCACAAATTACAATCATAATCCATCACAGGGAACTATGAACTGCCATCAAAGACTGCATGCAAACTCTTTAGCACAGGTTAGGAAATTATATTCTTCCCAGTCTTTGATTGTCCCAGTTTTGCTAAAAAGTTTTAGGTGAAATAAATTATTAGTAAAGTCAACCTTAACCACAGTGTTACATTCTGAATCCTGAGTTTATGCTTCCCCAGTCCAAGCACACTTAAAAAATGCCTACCAATATGGATGACGTGAATTCAACACATTGTCGTCTCCTTTATCGAATGTAAAATATTCTGTACACTGATTTACACATGTATGACTCATTTTCTGTGTATGCCTGTGTGATGTAAAGTGCTACAACACCCTAAGGTGGAAAGAGAGGACCTATAAAACAAATGAAATACATGTGAGAGAGGGGCTATGGAGAGATGAGAGGCACTGTTAGAGAGTGTGATGGTGAAGGATTCATGGAAGAGCACCGGTAAAGATTGACATTTCTTTGTGCTTTGTAAGGTTTTCATTTACAATGTGATAAAAACTAATACAGTTCAATATATAATGAAAAATGACTTGTAGAATGTACCGTTTTTGCAATTTGTTTCCAGATTTTCCTGAGGGCGGGGAGGCGGAGAAGCCCCAAAGACCCATTGCAGTGGTTTGACTCGCTCTCCATGCACCATAGGAGGGTGGTCTGACAAAATTGGACAGGGCTGTTTTGAGTTCCCAGTCCTGCCCTGAGTATGACTTTGATTTAGAAAGAAAGCTGGCCCGCGATGAAAGCGAACATCAAATACATATTAGCGTGCCAAGGCAGAAATGTGCAACCTACAACCTACACTGAGACCTAGCACCGAAGGTACTGGAAAAGCGACCTATGATCTGTAAAACGCTGCCAAGAAGCACAAAGGACCACTATACGTTTGCTTTCGAGCCTTCCCATTGTAACAGGGACGGACGCGCTCCGCGGCACAAAGGGCACACAATAGGAGCATTACAAAAATAAACCACGTAGCACAATGCGAAAAAGCTGCAAACCAGCATTGTTTTCGTTTAACCTCCCCCCTGCCCCGGTGTCCCCCCAGCTCAACACCTACCTGTGCTCATTACTCTTAAATCTTTGTGAAAAACATCTGTCACAATTTCTACAATACTTCGTGATACGACCTGCTAGGCAGATTTCCTTCAGATATGAAGGTGCAAAATAGGTGCATGGGGCATCTGGGTTAGCACCCTAACTTTTCATGCCTTTGGAATATCTTCTTTATCCATGTTTTAGAATTTGGTTTCTGGAATGCTTTGATTTAATGTACAGGAGTGTGTTGCAACTCCCTTTCTACACCCTGGATGGCATTCACAATGGTAGATTGCCCAACAGTGAGTGACCTGAGCAGGTCAATGGCCTCCTCACTGAGGGCAGCAGGGGTGACAGGGGCAGGGCCTGAGGTGCCTGGGGCGAAGGTGATGCCCACCCTCCTGGGTGAGTGGGCACGGGGCGAACGCTGAGGGGCTGCTGGTAGGGCGGTGCTGGTAGGGGAGGTGGTGGCTGTACCTGTAGAAGTGTGGGGCACAGATGGTGCCGCCACCACAAGGGAGCTCCCATCGGCGGATGAGCCCGTGTCGCTGGTTCGTGATCTGGTGACCGACGTGTAGCTCCCCTCGCCCTCCGTCCCACTGGTGCATTCTGAGTCCGTGGTGTGGCCCTCCATGGCCATGTGGGATGCAGCTCCCTCATGCTCCGGTGCCACTGTACCTCCGCCTGATGATGCTGATGCACAAAAGAACAGGGAGAGCAGAAAAAGGGGGGGGACGACAGAAGAAAGACAGGTTGAGTGCATGGCTTACCGCTACCGTTGGCGGACAATACAGACACAGCAGCCCCCTGCACTACGCCGTGCTCTTGGCCACTACAGATGCAATTCCTGGGATATGGCCTACATCGCTATGGTGGACATCTGCACACATGGATGCCACAGGGGCATGTATACCTGTACTAGGCACTCTCCTGCGGTGGGGTGGAGTGGCACATGGCCTGCATTACGGAGGGGCCCAGCCTATGGAAGTCGCCCTGGCCTAGGGAAACCCACAGCCCTCCTCCCACACCCAGACCCCTCAACTGCGCGTAAAGTCCCCAGAATGAGGGTGTACTCACCCCCTTGTGTCTGCTGTGATGCCCTCAAGCGCCCATCCAACTCAGGGTAGGCCACCACCAGGATCCGGAACATCAGGGGGGTCATGGTTCGACGGGCACCCCTCCCACATTGGGAGGTCATCCCCAGCTGAGCCTCCGCCGTCTTCTTGCTCCAGTGGCAAATGTCCTCACATCTTTTCCGGCAGTGGGGACCCCGTCTCTGGTGGACACCCATGGTCCGGACATCCTTGTCGATGGCACGCCAAATGTCCTTCTTCTGGTGGGCGCTGATCTACATGACATGCGCAGGGGAAGAAGAGAAGTCATTAGCAAGAGCACCGTCGAAGTGAGTGGCCCACATCCCTGCCCTTGCCATGTGGCACATGCATTCACAGTCCTTCATGTTCACTGCACTCTGCCCCCTTCCTTCTTACAACCAGCCCTCTCCACACAGACATAGCCCATACAACGTGCTCCCTGTGTACTTACCTGTTGGTCTGGAGGACCGTAGAGTAGCGTGTACTGGGGGAGGACCCCGTCCACAAGCTTCTCCAACTCCTGAGCAGTGAAGGCAGGGGCCCTTTCCCCAGACGCAGCAGCCATTGTCTCTTCCAGACCGAGGTCACAGCAGCACTTGCAGTGTAGGTCCTCTCCTGTCAAAGATCAGGTATCGAGTGATTCAACAGATAGAAAATGGCGGCCCGTCCACGGCGGTGCGTATCATCATCGCCGGCACACTTCATCATTGGCTCCTGGGACCCATAGGGTCCAATGTTAACCAATGCAGCATTGCACCGCGGTCTTCGACCACCTACCGCAACGGTGTACAATGCCAGCGCAGTTACATCACACCCCATTGTCCCAGTTTAGAGGTCAGGCAGCCGCCATTTCAGGGGCCCACATGGCTTCATTTACAACTGCGTCACACATACCTAGGCCAACACTCGACACACATACAGGAAGATTTTTGTCTTTGGTGTCGTGTTCTGTGTATCTGTGGGTACATACCTGGGATTTTTTTGACTCTGTGGTCGCTGTTGTCCTTCCTACGCACCGTCAACTGGGACATTTGAGAAGATGACGGAATCCTCCGGTGTACCAACCGCTGGTGGACCTGTTGACAATGGAGGAGCGACATTTACTTATCACCTACAGGTTTGACCGTGCCACTATCCAGGAACTATGTACCCAGTTGGAGCCAGACCTGATGTCACCAATCCGCCATCCCACAGGAATCCCCCCTGACGTGCAGGTGCTGTCAGTGCTCCATTTCCTTGCAAGTGGATCTTTTCAGACAACAGTGGCCATGGCATCAGGGATGTCCCAGCCTATGTTTTCAAACGTGTTGTCCAGAGTGTTGTCTGCCCTGCTGAAGCACGTAAGGAGCTACATCGTTTTCCCTCAGGTGGAGGATTTGGCTACAGTGAAAGGTGACTTCTGTGCCCTTGGACATGTCCCCAACATCATAGGTGCTATTGATGGGACCCATGTAGCTCTTGTCCCCCCCCACAGGAGTGAACAGGTGTACAGGAACAGGAAGAGTTATCATCCGATGAATGTACAGATGGTATGTTTGGCAGACCAGTACATCTTGCAGGAAAATGCTATGTTCCCTGGCTCAGTGCATGACGCCTACATCCTGCGCAATAGCAGCATCCCTCACATGATGGGTCAACTCCAGAGGCACCGGGTTTGGCTATTGGGGGACTCTGGTTACCCCAACCTGTCCTGGCTATTGACCCCAGTGAGGAATCCCAGGACCAGGGCAGAGGAACGCTACAATGAGGCCCATGGGCGGACTAGGAGGGTGATCGAACGCACCTTCGGCCTCCTGAAGGCCAGGTTCAGGTGCCTCCATATGACAGGTGGTACCCTATTCTACTCACCAAGGAAGGTGTGCCAGATCATCATCTCCTGCTGTATGCTTCACAATCTTGCTTTGCGACGCCAGGTGCCTTTTCTGCAGGAGGATGGTCCAGATGGCGGTGTTGTGGCAGTTGTGGAGCCAGTGGAGCCTGTGGACAGTGATGAGGAGGATGCTGAGGAAGAAGACATAGACAACAGGGAGTCAGTCATACAGCAATATTTCCAGTGACACACAGGTGAGAACTGTTTTCTTTTAACCATTACATTCACTTTCACACTTCTACCTCTATCCTGTCTGTCATTTCATAGCAGTATTTGGTCACTGAGTTGTACCTTTCCATTACGGTTTCACAGGTGTGGTTAGCAACGTGTGTCATCTGCTTACATCCTTCAAGGACTTGTGATGTGTGACATAGGTATGTACAATTGTTACAATTGGAAATGCATGTTGACACTGTCATTGATTATACATATTTAGCAAATCACAGACTGACTCCAGTTTGTTTTGTGGTTCAAGGGTGTTTATTAAAGTGCTCAAAAATGGAGGGGGGTAGTAATATGGTGATGGGGGACGGTGGAGGAATGTCCATGGCAGAGTCCAGTCCATTAGTCACACAGGTGCACTGCCCATATGGGCATAGGAAGTGGAGCTGGGGCAGTTTCAGTATGGACAGGGTAACAAAGTGGGACAGTGGGAGGACAATCAGGGTGGTCTCATTTCCTGGTGGGGGTCTTGCCATCTTGCTCTGTCCTGCTCCTGGATCTCAGGGACCGCTTGGGGGGTGGTTGTCCGTCTGCAGGGGGTGGGGTGCTGGTGTGGTGGTCCTGTGGCGGGGCGTCCTGTCCACTAGCGCCGGCGGAGGTGGTGGGCAGTTCATCGTCCATGCTAGTGTCAGGGGCCCCTTGGAGTGCCACGGTGTCCCTCATGGTTTTTTGTATGTCCTTCAGCACCCCTACGATGGTGCCCAAGGCGGAGCTGATGGTTTTGAGCTCTTCCCTGAACCCCAAATACTGCTCCTCCTGCAGGCGCTGGGTCTCCTGAAACTTGTCCAGCACCGTCGCCATCGTCTCCTGGGAGTGGTGGTATGCTCCCATGATGGAGGAGAGGGCCTCGTGGAGAGTGGGTTCCCTTGGCCTGTCCGCCCCCTGTCACACAGCAGCCCTCCCAGTTCCCCTGTGTTCCTGTGCCTCCGTCCACTGGACCGTGTGCCCACTACCACTGCCCCCAGGTCCCTGTTGTTGTTGGGGTGGTGGGTTATCCTGGGTTCCCTGTAGTGGTGGACACACCGCTGATTGACGTGTCCTGGGTACGGAGGTATGGGCCCGCTGGGTGGGTGCTGTGCTGGTGTTACCAGAGGGTGGAAGGTCAGTGTTGGGCTGTGCCTGTGCAAGGGGAACCGACTGTCCCGAGGAACACGATGGTCCGGACTGGTCATCAGGATCCAGTAGGGCAGAGCTGCTGTCGTCACTGTGGGCCTCTTCTGTGGGTGGAGAGGAGTTGTCTGGACCCTCCGGTGTGGTGACGTTCCGTAGTGGTCCTGCAGGGATATAAGAGCATGATTATTGCATGTGTGTGTGTAATGGTATGCAATGGGTGGGTGTTTGTGTACCCCAGTGCAAGCATTCCTGTGTGTGGGTTTGTGTGATGATGGTTAGGGGGTTGTTATGGGTATGTGCAGTGAGCATGCTTTGGTGAGGGGTGACCATGCTTTGTTTGTGCATGTAGGGCTTGGTGTTGGGATGGGTGGTTTGTGTTATGAGTAAATTAGTGAGGAGTTGGAGTGATAGTGGAGGGGGTGAGGGTGGGGGGGTGTGATAGCATGCAGGTAGGGTGGGGGATATGATAGCTGAGATTTAACTTACCAGTGTCCATTCCTCCACCGACTCCTTCGAGGCCCTCTGGATGCATGATGGTCAAGACTTGCTCCTCCCATGTTGTTAGTTGTGGGGGTGGAGGTGGGGGTCCGCCGTCAGTCCGCTGTACCGCGATGTTGTGCCTGGAGACCACTGAACGCACCTTTCCCCGTAGGTTGTTCCACCTCTTCCTGGTGTCCTCCCAATTTCTTGGATGCTGTCCCATAGCTCCATCTTCCTGGCTATGGATGTGTGCTGCACCTGTGAGCCAAATAGCTGTGGCTCTACCCGTAGGATTTCCTCCACCTTGACCCTGAGCTCCTCCTTGAAAAACCGGGGGTGTCTTTGGCGTGACATGGGGTGGTGTGGGTGATGTGTGGGGTGGTGTAAGTGTTGATGTGTGTGTTGATGTGTAATGGTGTGTGGTGTTTTGTGCGCGTAATGTTGTATGGGTGATGGTGTTGTGTGCCTCTGTGTGGTGGGGTTCTCAGTTGCTGTGCTCTCTGTCTATCTGGCCTTCGTCCGTGAATTGTGGTCGTAGGGGTTTGTGGGTGATGTGGGTGTGTGTTTTATATTGTGTTGGGTGTGTGGGAGTGTTGTTTGTATGTGTATCAGGTGTGTGTATTTGGAATTGTCCAATGTGGCGGTGTTTTGGAGATGTGTGTGTATTTTGAGCACGGCGGTGTGTGCCGCCAATGGAATACCACGCTTGAAAGACCGCCGCGTGGATTCGTGGGTCGTGATAGCATGGGCGTGTTTCTGTTGGCGTGATGGTGGATGTTTTGTTTTCGCCAGTTTATCACTGACTTTTGGTGTGGCGCTGTTTTGTGGGTGTCTGAATTTCGGCGGATTCCGAGATGTGGGTCATAATAGCTGTGGCGGAATTCCGCAGCCGCGGCGGTGTTTTGGCGGTCTTCTGTACGGCGGTAGCCCCTTTTACTGCCAATGTTGTAATGAGGGCCATAGTTTGCTGTTCTTCTTATAGGCAATTCTCAAACTTTCAGCTGGCCACAAATCAGACTAAGGCCAATGAATATATGTAAGATAAGGGAGAATCAGGACCCCTCATCACATTCTGCTGGGGGTACTGATCATTTTGTCATACATCACTGATCTTTGGAGAGGCTTACTAGCTTGACTAATACTGCATACATTATTTTAGATTCTAAGTTTAACTGCCATTCATCAAAACGTCCCACCTCCACTGTTTTTCTTACCATCTTCTGGAGAACCAAAAAGGAAGTGGGCCAAGTGAAAGTTTTTTCATGTTATATGAAATTATTTGTAATTAAATTAACAGAAAAGAGGAAATCTCCTTTCTAATGCATTGAATTGGACTTGAAGAACAAGATGTTTTTGAAAACCTAACAGGGTTGGTACAAGAATATGTAGATGAAAGTGAAACCATGAATGAGTGCCAAATATGCTTTAGGAAATTGGAAAAACATTATTTACCAAAAGTGTAAACTGTCTTGGAAAGATATAATTTTTGTTTTTTTTATGCTAGAGCAAAGAGGTGGGGAGAGCATGGAGGACCTTGTCATTGTGCTCTGGAAATTAGCAGACTTGATGACAATTTGGACAAAGTCGTTTGAGATAATTAGAGATCAATTTATGTTCAAGTTTAATAATGATAACATAAGGGAAGAATTTAGTAGGGGTGGGCCTTAAACTGCACTCCACTGGTGGGGTTCACAGAATTTTGCCGACTCTTTGCTCCTCCTGGACCCTGGAGTTTTTCTCACATACGAGTGAGAAAACTCAAGCACTATGACGAGTCCTGCCATGATTTCTTAAGGGGGACAGTGGCAGAAGGTAGCCACTGCTCACTTTGAGAAAACTTCCATTCATGATGAAGAAGCTGAACCTCAAGTAAAAAGTCTATTCAAGCAGTAGGGAGAAGCAGTACTCTCTGCCGTACTACGTGGTGCAGTTTGCATTGATTTTACAGTGCAAGACAAGCTGTCGCTTCTAAAAATCAACATGAGCAGCTTGACGTCCGAAACTCAGGTCACAGACAGCAGGTTCAGTCTCCTTCTGTTCCTCTGCTGTTCCAGAAAATCTTCTCAGTAGGGTACTCTGAGCGTCACAGTTAAGCCTAGCACCATCATGTGGGTGGGGGCATGTTCTATGTGCCCTGCTTCCCCTGTGAAAAGCTTCTGTGCTCTATGCCCAGCCTAGAAGGGTGGCCAGGGAAATGAGCAACCCCTCCACAGTGGTCAATCTGAACCTATTCTGCAGCAGCTTCTCTTCCATGGGATTGGTGCCTAGCTGACAAGAGGGACAGAGGTGGGGACAGGCCTAGTTTTTAATTATATCTGCCTATAACAGGACAGGGCTCACTGAAGTTAATTAATTTCTTTGCAACAGCCCAGATGGCCATCTTGCTAGAATAAAAACCACCTTTCCTCACCCACAGCATTTACCGCACCTCTGGGAGCAAGTGTGGAACTCATCAAGGGAGCTATTTGACTCCAGGGTAGCATTGAATGCTCAGCCGAATGGCTATCTGCATGGTTTAAGCAGGGAAATGGTAACTTTCTAAAAGTACATTTTCAAAATATCTATTGCAAATTTAATGGAACCATTGAATTGGGCTTGTAATAAATATATCAAAAAGCTCAAAGAGAAGTGTGCAGCTACTTCGTAGTAGGAGATAATACTATTAAATTTAACATTGCATTCCAATGTTTTCCTATGGAACAGCCAACCCTAGTACAGTTATAATAGAGTATACAGTCTTTTAGTTTAAGGACATGTTTAACATAAAACGTTTACATATTCAACATTTAAATACCATGCACCCTGCTTATGGGCAGTAAGGCCTTCTCAGAGGTGACTTATTAACATTTAAAAGGAAGGTTTAGATCTGTCAAAAGGGATTACTTGACAGTATGATTTTGAAGTTTTAAAACTGCACAGCCAGGCTACAGCAGGAAGGCCTAACCTCTTGTTTGTATTGTCACTGCAAAGGGTGACAAACTGGATGCTGCAGCCCACTGGTGACATTTAACTTACAGTCCCTGGGTACCCTTTAAATCATTTACTACAGATGTATGGATAAGTTAAATATGCAAGTTAGGGCAAAACCTATTCTGTCATGTTGAATGAGCGAGCACAGGCACTTTACCACTATTTAGCAGGGTTCAAGTGCAAAGAGTTCTACAGCCAGAAACATTCAGTCTAAAATATGGGCATACAGCATTCAAAAGCTGATCATTTCCCACAAAACAGTATTACTGTCATAAGTTTTTAGACCAAATGTCTTGTCATAATTCCAATAACTCTCTTACTCTTTACAATACATTGAAAATATAATAATGGAAAGCTCCAGAAATCCAGCCAATCTACACAGTTCGGAGAGTTTGTTGCACATTGTTGGTTGGACACAAATGCTAATAGGAGTTTATGAAGCCACACAGCCTTTAAATTAAGCATGTCTGCAGTTGTAAAATCGTGCCACTCACAACTTTTAAACTTGGTGAGCTTTGCAAAGTGTAAAACTTGAAAACGTTGTAAAAAATCATGGCAGCTTCAATACCCTTTCACTGCAGTAGGAGAATGTTCTTGCAGCAATGAAGATGTTCTAGCCAAGGGTTGCGCTGGGCAACAGCTCATATACTACTTCTCAGTGGCAGTCCTGTTTACCCTTTCTCACACCCCCAACGTAGGCAGAGTCCAGAGTGCTCTATCAGATCCTCTCCTGCTGGGTCTGTAGAGCACACAACGTAAGTTGTCACTAGTTGCTGAAGCCTCTCACATTCTCTTACCTCACAGTGGCTCAGAACAATTGGTCCTTGTGTACTGAGTACAGTAAGCTTAGAAAGGGTCCCACAGAAATCCGGTGGCAAAGCATCAAATCTTGTGTGACCCCGAGGAAGACTGCTCAGACCTTGCATATATAGGTTTCTCATGGGATATCTGTATTATACTGAGAATACTGAGAACATTTAGGTGGTGATTCCTAGTTTGGCGGGCGGCGGTCGCCGCCCGCCAAGCGGGAACCGCCAGAAGACCGTACCGCGGTCAAAAGACCGCGGCGGTCATTCTGGCTTTCCCGCTGGGCGGGCGGCGACCGCCAAAAGGCCGCCCGCCCTCCCAGCGGGAAACCCACAGCAACGATGAAGCCGGCTCCGAATGGAGCCGGCGGAGTTGCTTTTGTGCGACGGGTGCAGTTGCACCCGTCGCGATTTCCAGTGTCAGCTATGCAGACACTGGAAATCAATGTGGGGCCCTGTTAGGGGGCCCCACGACACCCGTTCCCGCCAGAATGGTTCTGGCGGTGAAAACCGCCAGAACCAGGCTGGCGGGAAGGGGATTAGAATCCCCATGGCGGCGCTGCCTGCAGCGCCGCCATGGAGGATTCTGCAGCCCAGGGGAAAACAGGCGGGAAACCGCCGGTTTCCCTTTTATGACCGCGGCTTTACCGCCATGGTCAGAATGGGCCTGGATGCACCGCCAGCCTGTTGGCGGTGCATCCGCAGTCCCCTACCCTGGCGGTCTCGGACCGCCAGGGTAGGAATGACCACCTTAATCTTATAGGCAAATACAAAGTAATGATTGGTATATCCTTTAAGCCCTTAAAAGTACATTTTCTTTGAGGTAAGGGTATGGGTAGAAAAGAGAAAGAATGATCATTTCAAAGTGTTTTCACCTATGCATTTTTCAATTCCAGCCTTCTATGTTCATCTCCCATTGAATTTATGATCTCATTAAGCTCGTAAACCTTCTGTACCGTACATATTGTCAGATTAAATGGTGCAAGCTTGATGTCCCTGTTGGCATTTTGAAACACATCAACTCTATCATGCTGTGTAGGACCACATATAAGCTAAATTGGTTCTTCTTTTCCTCTGGTAGACTTCCAGCAATCCATACTTAATGTATGTAAGTCAGGTGTCTTCATTGCAGCTTCACGGAGAATTGCAGACTCATTGCAAGAGTAGAAGCAATGCTGGAAATCATCTGGGAAAAATATGAATGCAACAGGAATCTGTTGAACTATTGAAGACATTTTAGTTGAGCTAGGCTATGGGAAGTAAATTAGTTTCTTTGTTTGACCCTTCTCTGTCCAGAGTCACCAACTGGTAGAGAAGAACAAATGTCATATAGAATGCATGGCCAGAGAAAATATTCCATAACCACATTGTACACTCCTGCTGATCTTTCACCTCACCTCTTACAGGGTGGTGACTTAATTTTTCACAGTGAGTTAATATTTTTTGGGGGGTTTGAAACTATGACATCTAAGTGAGGTCTGTGGTAAGTATGTCATAATGTTTTCATCCACTAACAATTTTACCGTGTGTGATAAAGTTGCTGTCTACAATCCCTTTTATTTTTTTATTTTAAATTCTCCCTTATAAAGTGACAAATTCAAATTAGAAGTTTGTTTCATGCTTTTCCTCTTCTCCAAGTTACTCTTATTCATTTATGTGTATACCCACCATCGAATAACATAACTTGGTTAATTGTTTCATTACTGAAAGAATTTCACATTTGTGATAAGTCACTAAAATTAAGGAGGCATTCTGACCAAAACACTGGCTTAAACCAAAAGCAGAAGTCAATCTATATCTGCCCTAGTTGTGAAGCTAAGGTAAACAGAGGAGTAACAAACATTGTTCCAAATACCAGTAAATACCTGGAACAGCCTCCCCACAGACCTCCGGACCATAACCTCTCATTGGAATTCTGTATAGCCCTCAAGACCTGTGTATATGAATGAACCACAGAGAACTGCAAGCACCTGAATACACTTGAGGGTGCTTAGTCGAGCTTTACAGATCCAGTTTGATTGATTGATAGATATATAACACAGTTTGGTCCAGATTTAGTAAAGCTTTGCGCTGGCACTAGCATGATGCAACATGACACCAAGCACCACAGAGCATCGCCTAGCAGCACAGACAGCAGAAAAGGGTCCACTTTCATGTCCATAAGCTACAATGCACTGAAAAAATGATCCTTATGCTACACCCAAACCCCTTTGCACCATCCCCCAGGTAAAAATGTAGGATATTAATTGTGATGGATATGAGTTTTTCACAAGTAATAAGTCTGAAATGTTCCCTTTAGTGGGAACCAAGCACCCCATCAAAGCACTTGACTATCTCAGGGTAGTTAAGTAGTGTAGTCCATGGCCTACTTAGGGAAGGTGATGTGCGTTAGTAGCACCAGCTCGCTGGTGAGCAACAACAGCGCTAAACACATTATTGTCCACCCAGTGATTTTTCTGATAAAAGGGGGATGTGATTTATTACGCACACAATACTAAATGCTATACACTAATTACAAATCTGTACAATGAGGTAGATGGAAATATTGGTGGCACCCTTAGACAGTTCACACTCTCAGCAAGCCCTGAATTCATAATCACAATTCCCTTTCACCTATACTAGATATAATATCACAATATAAGTGTGGGTCATTGTCAGTAAGGTAGGCCTACTGGATTTGTCAGGGTGTCAGCACATTAGTAAGAGCAGAAAACATGTTACAATCCACAACTGCAACACCACTGAAATCAAATGGGATAGGATAAAAATCCCATACTTTTCATTGTAATGTAAAACTGTGCATTGTCAATGAAGCGTTGTATTAAATGACATGTGTCTCAGAGTCTTATTTTTACCTTTACTATGCTGCTGCTAAGGCAGCTTTGGGACCAACCAACATAGGCCCCTGCGTCCAGAGCCCAATTCCGGGAATACTTTAAAATCCTGAAAAAAAAACATGGATTCATCTGCCAGAAGCCCTAGGGCAATGTTTGGAAAAACAGTTCCCAGGAGATTTAACTTAGGGTGGCAAGAGATGTGTTGGTGCTTATATATAATACTTTAGTTATTAAGTTCAACAAAAAGCGCTGCACTCCCGGAGGTTTCTTTTAGTAATTTTCATTTATTGATCAAAGCAGCATGAAACCAGACCCCACCATTTTCAGCCCATATTCCTTGAGAAAAACCCCGTGCTTAGTTTGTTTAACCTCACCTCCAGGCCCTCCAAATAAAGGGCCGCATTGGTATTTCGTCATAAATAAAGGGACATCTGCTCACCTTACATCTTGTTGAGATTATCCCTTAAGTGGCAGAGTGGCGCAAGGCGCATTAGAAGTTCTGACAACTTTAGTTCCAAGTCTTCCATTGTTTAGTACAAACGCAGAGGCATCGTATCCCCTCGCCTCCTCTTTCCACAGTTTCTGATGTTTAAAATACCGGGTGCCTCCGTAGAATTAAATTCCACAACAAATGGTCTTCAAAACAGGGCACTCTGACTGCTGGTGCAAACGTGAAGGGTGAAGACCACCACCCCTGGTAAATAAGTTCAACAAAAAGCGCTGCACTCCCGGAGGTTTCTTTTAGTAATTTTCATTTATTGATCAAAGCAGCATGAAACCAGACCCCACCATTTTCAGCCCGTATTCCTTGAGAAAAACCCCGTGCTTAGTTTGTTTAACCTCACCTCCAGGCCCTCCAAATAAAGGGCCGCATCGGTATTTCGTCATAAATAAAGGGACATCTGCTCACCTTACATCTTGTTGAGATTATCCCTTAAGTGGCAGAGTGGCGCAAGGCGCATTAGAAGTTCTGACAACTTTAGTTCCAAGTCTTCCATTGTTTAGTACAAACGCAGAGGCATCGTATCCCCTCGCCTCCTCTTTCCACAGTTTCTGATGTTTAAAATACCGGGTGCCTCCGTAGAATTAAATTCCACAACATACGATGCCTCTGCGTTTGTACTAAACAATGGAAGACTTGGAACTAAAGTTGTCAGAACTTCTAATGCGCCTTGCGCCACTCTGCCACTTAAGGGATAATCTCAACAAGATGTAAGGTGAGCAGATGTCCCTTTATTTATGACGAAATACCGATGCGGCCCTTTATTTGGAGGGCCTGGAGGTGAGGTTAAACAAACTAAGCACGGGGTTTTTCTCAAGGAATATGGGCTGAAAATGGTGGGGTCTGGTTTCATGCTGCTTTGATCAATAAATGAAAATTACTAAAAGAAACCTCCGGGAGTGCAGCGCTTTTTGTTGAACTTATTTACCAGGGGTGGTGGTCTTCACCCTTCACGTTTGCACCAGCAGTCAGAGTGCCCTGTTTTGAAGACCATTTGTTGTGGAATACTTTAGTTATTATGTAACTGTACACTTCTTGTAGGTGCTCAGCAAGATGGGGTAAGTAGCCACTGCCTTGCACACCAAATGTAAAGACAAAGGCCCTCATTACAACCCTCGCGGTCGGTATTAAAGCGGCAGTAATACCGCCAACAGGCCAGCAGTTAAAAACATGGAATCACGACCATGGCGGAAACCGCCAACCCAGACAGCCACTTTAACACTCCGACCGCCACGGCGGTAGAAACAAACACCGCGGTGGTAACCGCCAACAGACAGTCGGAACACAATGTACCGCCCACTGTATTCCAACAGGCCTATTCGCCACCTTTTCCGGGGCGGTACCAATGCCATCAAAAGCACGGCGGAAACAGTACTTGGAACGGAAACCACTCACCTCTCAACACCCAATGAGGAACCAGGACGCCATGGAGCAGGAGTTACAGGTCCTGCCCAAGTTGGTTTACCTCCTCTTTTACCAGGAGCAGCAAAGATGCCGGCGACGACCACGTGAGTACTGCACCTAAAACACAGGGGAGGGGGGAGTGGCCCACATCCCTGCCCTTGCCATGTGGCACATGCATTCACAGTCCTTCATGTTCACTGCACTCTGCCCTCTTCCTTCTTACAACCAGCCCTCTCCACACAGACATAGCCCATACAACGTGCTCCCTGTGTACTTACCTGTTGGTCTGGAGGACCGTAGAGTAGCGTGTACTGGGGGAGGACCCCGTCCACGAGCTTCTCCAACTCCTGAGCAGTGAAGGCAGGTGCCCTTTCCCCAGACGCAGCAGCCATTGTCTCTTCCAGACCGAGGTCACAGCAGCACTTGCAGTGTAGGTCCTCTCCTGTCAAAGATCAGGTATCGAGTGATTCAACAGATAGAAAATGGCGGCCCGTCCACGGCGGTGCGTATCATCATCGCCGGCACACTTCATCATTGGCTCCTGGGACCCATAGGGTCCAATGTTAACCAATGCAGCATTGCACCGCGGTCTTCGACCGCCTACCGCAACGGTGTACAATGCCAGCGCAGTTACATCACATCCCATTGTCCCAGTTTAGAGGTCAGGCAGCCGCCATTTCAGGGGCCCACATGGCTTCATTTACAACTGCGTCACACATACCTAGGCCAACACTCGACACACATACAGGAAGATTTTTGTCTTTGGTGTCGTGTTCTGTGTATCTGTGGGTACATACCTGGGATTTTTTTGACTCTGTGGTCGCTGTTGTCCTTCCTACGCACCGTCAGCTGGGACATTTGAGAAGATGACGGAATCCTCCGGTGTACCAACCGCTGGTGGACCTGTTGACAATGGAGGAGCGACATTTACTCATCACCTACAGGTTTGACCGTGCCACTATCCAGGAACTATGTACCCAGTTGGAGCCAGACCTGATGTCACCAATCCGCCATCCCACAGGAATCCCCCCTGACGTGCAGGTGCTGTCAGTGCTCCATTTCCTTGCAAGTGGATCTTTTCAGACAACAGTGGCCATGGCATCAGGGATGTCCCAGCCTATGTTTTCAAACGTGTTGTCCAGAGTGTTGTCTGCCCTGCTGAAGCACGTAAGGAGCTACATCGTTTTCCCTCAGGTGGAGGATTTGGCTACAGTGAAAGGTGACTTATGTGCCCTTGGACACATCCCCAACATCATAGGTGCTATTGATGGGACCCATGTAGCTCTTGTCACCCCCCACAGGAGTGAACAGGTGTACAGGAACAGGAAGAGTTATCATCCGATGAATGTACAGATGGTATGTTTGGCAGACCAGTACATCTTGCAGGTAAATGCTATGTTCCCTGGCTCAGTGCATGACGCCTACATCCTGCGCAATAGCAGCATCCCTCACATGATGGGTCAACTCCAGAGGCACCGGGTTTGGCTATTGGGGGACTCTGGTTACCCCAACCTGTCCAGGCTATTGACCCCAGTGAGGAATCCCAGGACCAGGGCAGAGGAACGCTACAATGAGGCCCATGGGCGGACTAGGAGGGTGATCGAACGCACCTTCGGCCTCCTGAAGGCCAGGTTCAGGTGCCTCCATATGACAGGTGGTACCCTATTCTACTCACCAAGGAAGGTGTGCCAGATCATCATCTCCTGCTGTATGCTTCACAATCTTGCTTTGCGACGCCAGGTGCCTTTTCTGCAGGAGGATGGTCCAGATGGCGGTGTTGTGGCAGTTGTGGAGCCTGTGGACAGTGATGAGGAGGATGCTGAGGAAGAAGACATAGACAACAGGGAGTCAGTCATACAGCAATATTTCCAGTGACACACAGGTGAGAACTGTTTTCTTTTAACCATTACATTCACTTTCACACTTCTACCTCTATCCTGTCTGTCATTTCATAGCAGTATTTGGTCACTGAGTTGTACCTTTCCATTACGGTTTCACAGGTGTGGTTAGCAACGTGTGTCATCTGCTTGCATCCTTCAAGGACTTGTGATGTGTGACATAGGTATGTACAATTGTTACAATTGGAAATGCATGTTGACACTGTCATTGATTATACATATTTAGCAAATCACAGACTGACTCCAGATTGTTTTGTGGTTCAAGGGTGTTTATTTAAGTGCTCAAAAATGGAGGGGGGTAGTAATATGGTGATGGGGGACGGTGGAGGAATGTCCATGGCAGAGTCCAGTCCATTAGTCACACAGGTGCACTGCCCATATGGGCATAGGAAGTGGAGCTGGGGCAGTTTCAGTATGGACAGGGTAACAAAGTGGGACAGTGGGAGGACAATCAGGGTGGTCTCATTTCCTGGTGGGGGTCTTGCCATCTTGCTCTGTCCTGCTCCTGGATCTCAGGGACCGCTTGGGGGGTGGTTGTCCGTCTGCAGGGGGTGGGGTGCTGGTGTGGTGGTCCTGTGGCGGGGCGTCCTGTCCACTAGCACCGGCGGAGGAGGTGGGCAGTTCATCGTCCATGCTAGTGTCAGGGGCCCCTTGGAGTGCCACGGTGTCCCTCATGGTTTTTTGTATGTCCTTCAGCACCCCTACGATGGTGCCCAAGGCGGAGCTGATGGTTCTGAGCTCTTCCCTGAACCCCAAATACTGCTCTTCCTGCAGGCGCTGGGTCTCCTGAAACTTGTCCAGCGCCGTCGCCATCGTCTCCTGGGAGTGGTGGTATGCTCCCATGATGGAGGAGAGGGCCTCGTGGAGAGTGGGTTCCCTTGGCCTGTCCGCCCCCTGTCGCACAGCAGCCCTCCCAGTTCCCCTGTGTTCCTGTGCCTCCGTCCCCTGGACCGTGTGCCCACTACCACTGCCCCCAGGTCCCTGTTGTTGTTGGGGTGGTGGGTTATCCTGGGTTCCCTGTAGTGGTGGACACACCGCTGATTGACGTGTCCTGGGTACGGAGGTATGGGCCCGCTGGGTGGGTGCTGTGCTGGTGTTACCAGAGGGTGGAAGGTCAGTGTTGGGCTGTGCCTGTGCTAGGGGAACCGACTGTCCCGAGGAACACAATGGTCCGGACTGGTCATCAGGATCCAGTAGGGCAGAGCTGCTGTCGTCACTGTGGGCCTCTTCTGTGGGTGGAGAGGAGTTGTCTGGACCCTCCGGTGTGGTGACGTTCCGTAGTGGTCCTGCAGGGATATAAGAGCATGATTATTGCATGTGTGTGTGTAATGATATGCAATGGGTGGGTGTTTTTGTACCCCAGTGCAAGCATTCCTGTGTGTGGGTTTGTGTGATGATGGTTAGGGGTTGTTATGGGTATGTGCAGTGAGCATGCTTTGGTGAGGGGTGACCATGCTTTGTTTTTGCATGTAGGGCTTGGTGTTGGGATGGGTGGTTTGTGTTATGAGTAAATTAGTGAGGAGTTGGAGTGATAGGGGAGGGGGTGAGGGTGGGGGGGTATGATAGCATGCAGGTAGGGTGGGGGATATGATAGCTGAGATTTAACTTACCAGTGTCCATTCCTCCACCGACTCCTTCGAGGCCCTCTGGATGCATGATGGTCAAGACTTGCTCCTCCCATGTTGTTAGTTGTGGGGGTGGAGGTGGGGGTCCGCCGCCAGTCCGCTGTACCGCGATGTTGTGCCTGGAGACCACTGAACGCACCTTTCCCCGTAGGTCATTCCACCTCTTCCTGATGTCCTCCCAATTTCTTGGATGCTGTCCCACAGCGTTGACCCTGTCCACGATTCTTTGCCATAGCTCCATCTTCCTGGCTATGGATGTGTGCTGCACCTGTGAGCCAAATAGCTGTGGCTCTACCCGTAGGATTTCCTCCACCTTGACCCTGAGCTCCTCCTTGAAAAACCGGGGGTGTCTTTGGCGTGACATGGGGTGGTGTGGGTGATGTGTGGGGTGGTGTAAGTGTTGATGTGTGTGTTGATGTGTAGTGGTGTGTGGTGTTTTGTGCGCGTAATGTTGTATGGGTGATGGTGTTGTGTGCCTCTGTGTGGTGGGGTTCTCAGTTGCTGTGCTCTCTGTCTATCTGGCCTTCGTCCGTGAATTGTGGTCGTAGGGGTTTGTGGGTGATGTGGGTGTGTGTTTTATATTGTGTTGGGTGTGTGGGAGTGTTGTTTGTATGTGTATCAGGTGTGTGTATTTGGAATTGTCCAATGTGGCGGTGTTTTGGAGATGTGTGTGTATTTTGAGCACGGCGGTGTGTTCCGCCAATGGAATACCACGCTTGAAAGACCGCCGTGTGGATTCGTGGGTCGTGATAGCATGGGCGTGTTTCTGTTGGCGTGATGGTGGATGTTTTGTTTTCGCCAGTTTATCACTGACCTTTGGTGTGGCGCTCTTGTGTGGGTGTCTGAATTTCGGCGGATTCCGAGATGTGGGTCATAATAGCTGTGGCGGAATTCCGCAGCCGCGGCGGTGTTTTGGCGGTGTTTTGGCGGTCTTCTTTACGGCGGTAGCCCCTTTTACCGCCAATGTTGTAATGAGGGCCATAGTTTGCTATTCTTCTTATAGGCAATTCTAAAACTTTCAGCTGGCCACCAATCAGACTAAGGCCAATGAATATATGTAAGATAAGGGAGAATCAGGACCCCTCATCACATTCTGCTGGGGGTACTGATCATTTTGTCATACATCACTGATCTTTGGAGAGGCTTACTAGCTTGACTAATACTGCATACATTATTTTAGATTCTAAGTTTAACTGCCATTCATCAAAACGTCCCACCTCCACTGTTTTTCTTACCATCTTCTGGAGAACCAAAAAGGAAGTGGGCCAAGTGAAAGTTTTTTCATGTTATATGAAATTATTTGTAATTAAATTAACAGAAAAGAGGAAATCTCCTTTCTAATGCATTGAATTGGACTTGAAGAACAAGATGTTTTTGAAAACCTAACAGGGTTGGTACAAGAATATGTAGATGAAAGTGAAACCATGAATGAGTGCCAAATATGCTTTAGGAAATTGGAAAAACATTATTTACCAAAAGTGTAAACTGTCTTGGAAAGATATAATTTTGTTTTTTTTATGCTAGAGCAAAGGGGTGGGGAGAGCATGGAGGACCTTGTTATTGTGCTCTGGAAATTAGCAGACTTGATGACAATTTGGACAAAGTCGTTTGAGATAATTAGAGATCAATTTATGTTCAAGTTTAATAATGATAACATAAGGGAAGAATTTAGTAGGGGTGGGCCTTAAACTGCACTCCACTGGTGGGGTTCACAGAATTTTGCCGACTCTTTGCTCCTCCTGGACCCTGGAGTTTTTCTCACATACGAGTGAGAAAACTCAAGCACTATGACGAGTCCTGCCATGATTTCTTAAGGGGGACAGTGGCAGAAGGTAGCCACTGCTCGCTTTGAGAAAACTTCCATTCATGATGAAGAAGCTGAACCTCAAGTAAAAAGTCTATTCAAGCAGTAGGGAGAAGCAGTACTCTCTGCCGTACTACGTGGTGCAGTTTGCATTGATTTTACAGTGCAAGACAAGCTGTCGCTTCTAAAAATCAACATGAGCAGCTTGACGTCCGAAACTCAGGTCACAGACAGCAGGTTCAGTCTCCTTCTGTTCCTCTGCTGTTCCAGAAAATCTTCTCAGTAGGGTACTCTGAGCGTCACAGTTAAGCCTAGCACCATCATGTGGGTGGGGGCATGTTCTATGTGCCCTGTTTCCCCTGTGAAAAGCTTCTGTGCTCTATGCCCAGCCTAGAAGGGTGGCCAGGGAAATGAGCAACCCCTCCACAGTGGTCAATCTGAACCTATTCTGCAGCAGCTTCTCTTCCATGGGATTGGTGCCTAGCTGACAAGAGGGACAGAGGTGGGGACAGGCCTAGTCGTTGATTATATCTGCCTATAACAGGACAGGGCTCACTGAAGTTAATTAATTTCTTTGCAACAGCCCAGATGGCCATCTTGCTAGAATAAAAACCACCTTTCCTCACCCACAGCATTTACCGCACCTCTGGGAGCAAGTGTGGAACTCATCAAGGGAGCTATTTGACTCCAGGGTAGCATTGAATGCTCAGGCGAATGGCTATCTGGATGGTTTAAGCAGGGAAATGGTAACTTTCTAAAAGTACATTTTCAAAATATCTATTGCAAATTTAATGGAACCATTGAATTGGGCTTGTAATAAATATATATAAAAGCTCAAAGAGAAGTGTGCTGCTACTTCGTAGTAGGAGATAATACTATTAAATTTAACATTGCATTCCAATGTTTTCCTATGGAACAGCCAACCCTAGTACAGTTATAATAGAGTATACAGTCTTTTAGTTTAAGGACATGTTTAACATAAAACGTTTACATATTCAACATTTAAATACCATGCACCCTGCTTATGGGCAGTAAGGCCTTCTCAGAGGTGACTTATTAACATTTAAAAGGAAGGTTTAGATCTGTCAAAAGGGATTACTTGACAGTATGATTTTGAAGTTTTAAAACTGCACAGCCAGGCTACAGCAGGAAGGCCTATCCTCTTGTTTGTATTGTCACTGCAAAGGGTGACAAACTGGATGCTGCAGCCCACTGATGACATTTAACTTACAGTCCCTGGGTACCCTTTAAATCATTTACTACAGATGTATGGATAAGTTAAATATGCAAGTTAGGGCAAAACCTATTCTGTCATGTTGAATGAGCGAGCACAGGCACTTTACCACTATTTAGCAGGGTTCAAGTGCAAAGAGTTCTACAGCCAGAAAAATTCAGTCAAAAATATGGGCATACAGCATTCAAAAGCTGATCATTTCCCACAAAACAGTATTACTGTCATAAGTTTTTAGACCAAATGTCTTGTCATAATTCCAATAACTCTCTTACTCTTTACAATACATTGAAAATATAATAATGGAAAGCTCCAGAAATCCAGCCAATCTACACAGTTCGGAGAGTTTGTTGCACATTGTTGGTTGGACACAAATGCTAATAGGAGTTTATGAAGCCACACAGCCTTTAAATTAAGCATGTCTGCAGTTGTAAAATCGTGCCACTCACAACTTTTAAACTTGGTGAGCTTTGCAAAGTGTAAAACTTGAAAACGTTGTAAAAAATCATGGCAGCTTCAATACCCTTTCACTGCAGTAGGAGAATGTTCTTGCAGCAATGAAGATGTTCTAGCCAAGGGTTGCGCTGGGCAACAGCTCGTATACCACTTCTCTGTGGCAGTCCTGTTTACCCTTTCTCACACCCCCAACGTAGGCAGAGTCCAGAGTGCTCTATCAGATCCTCTCCTGCTGGGTCTGTAGAGCACACAACGTAAGTTGTCACTAGTTGCTGAAGCCTCTCACATTCTCTTACCTCACAGTGGCTCAGAACAATTGGTCCTTGTGTACTGAGTACAGTAAGCTTAGAAAGGGTCCCACAGAAATCTGGTGGCAAAGCATCAAATCTTGTGTGACCCCGAGGAAGACTGCTCAGACCTTGCATATATAGGTTTCTCATGGGATATCTGTATTATACTGAGAATACTGAGAACATTTAGGTGGTGATTCCTAGTTTGGCGGGCGGCGGTCGCCGCCCGCCAAGTGGGAACCGCCAGAAGACCGTACCGCGGTCAAAAGACCGCGGCGGTCATTCTGGCTTTCCCGCTGGGCGGGCGGCGACCGCCAAAAGGCCGCCCGCCCGCCCAGCGGGAAACCCACAGCAACGATGAAGCCGGCTCAGAATGGAGCCGGCGGAGTTGCTTTTGTGCGACGGGTGCAGTTGCACCCGTCGCGATTTCCAGTGTCTGCTATGCAGACACTGGAAATCAATGTGGGGCCCTGTTAGGGCGCCCCTGCAGTGCCCATGCCATTGGCATGGGCACTGCAGGGGCCCCACGACACCCGTTCCAGCCAGCCTGGTTCTGGCGGTGAAAACCGCCAGAACCAGGCTGGCGGGAAGGGGGTCAGAATCCCCATGGCGGCGCTGCCTGCAGCGCCGCCATGGAGGATTCTGCAGCCCAGGGGAAAACCGGCGGGAAACCGCCGGTTTCCCTTTTCTGACCGCGGCTTTACCGCTGCGGTCAGAATGGGCCTGGATGCACCGCCAGCCTGTTGGCGGTGCATCCGCGGTCCGCTAGCTTGGCGGTCTCGGACCGCCAGGGTAGGAATGACCACCTTAATCTTATAGGCAAATACAAAGTAATGATTGGTATATCCTTTAAGCCCTTAAAAGTACATTTTCTTTGAGGTAAGGGTATGGGTAGAAAAGAAACAGAATGATCATTTCAAAGTGTTTTCACCTATGCATTTTTCAATTCCAGCCTTCTATGTTCATCTCCCATTGAATTTATGATCTCATTAAGCTCGTAAACCTTCTGTACCGTACATATTGTCAGATTAAATGGTGCAAGCTTGATGTCGATGTTGGCATTTTGAAACACATCAACTCTATCATGCTGTGTAGGACCACATATAAGCTAAATTGGTTCTTCTTTTCCTCTGGTAGACTTCCAGCAATCCATACTTAATGTATGTAAGTCAGGTGTCTTCATTGCAGCTTCACAGAGAATTGCAGACTCATTGCAAGAGTAGAAGCAGTGCTGGAAATCATCTGGGAAAAATATGAATGCAACAGGAATCTGTTGAACTATTGAAGACATTTTAGTTGAGCTAGGCTATGGGAAGTAAATTAGTTTCTTTGTTTGACCCTTCTCTGTCCAGAGTCACCAACTGGTAGAGAAGAACAAATGTCATATAGAATGCATGGCCAGAGAAAATATTCCATAACTACATTGTACACTCCTGCTGATCTTTCACCTCACCTCTTACAGGGTGGTGACTTAATTTTTCACAGTGAGTTAATATTTTTTGGGGGGTTTGAAACTATGACATCTAAGTGAGGTCTGTGGTAAGTATGTCATAATGTTTTCATCCACTAACAATTTTACCGTGTGTGATAAAGTTGCTGTCTACAATCCCTTTTATTTTTTTATTTTAAATTCTCCCTTATAAAGTGACAAATTCAAATTAGAAGTTTGTTTCATGCGTTTCCTCTTCTCCAAGTTACTCGTATTCATTTATGTGTATACCCACCATCCAATAACATAACTTGGTTAATTGTTTCATTACTGAAAGAATTTCACATTTGTGATAAGTCACTAAAATTAAGGAGGCATTCTGACCAAAACACTGGCTTAAACCAAAAGCAGAAGTTAATCTATATCTGCCCTAGTTGTGAAGCTAAGGTAAACAGAGGAGTAACAAACATTGTTCCAAATACCAGTAAATACCTGGAACAGCCTCCCCACAGACCTCCGGACCATAACCTCTCATTGGAATTCTGTATAGCCCTCAAGACCTGTGTATATGAATGAACCACAGAGAACTGCAAGCACCTGAATACACTTGAGGGTGCTTAGTCGAGCTTTACAGATCCAGTTTGATTGATTGATAGATACATAACACAGTTTGGTCCAGATTTAGTAAAGCTTTGCGCTGGCACTAGCATGATGCAACATGACACCAAGCACCACAGAGCATCGCCTAGCAGCACAGACAGCAGAAAAGGGTCCACTTTCATGTCCATAAGCTACAATGCACTGAAAAAATGATCCTTATGCTACACCCAAACCCCTTTGCACCATCCCCCAGGTAAAAATGTAGGATATCAATTGTGATGGATATGAGTCTTTCACAAGTAATAAGTCTGAAATGTTCCCTTTAGTGGGAACCAAGTACCCCATCAAAGCACTTGACTATCTCAGGGTAGTTAAGTAGTGTAGTCCATGGCCGACTTAGGGAAGGTGATGTGCGTTAGTAGCACCAGCTCGCTGGTGAGCAACAACAGCGCTAAACACATTATTGTCCAGCCAGTGATTTTTCTGATAAAAGGGCAATGTGATTTATTACGCACACAATACTAAATGCTATACACTAATAACAAATCTGTACAATGAGGTAGATGGAAATATTGGTGGCACCCTTAGACAGTTCACACTCTCAGCAAGCCCTGAATTCATAATCACAATTCCCTTTCACCTATACTAGATATAATATCGCAATATAAGTGTGGGTCATTGTCAGTAAGGTAGGCCTACTGGATTTGTCAGGGTGTCAGCACATTAGTAAGAGCAGAAAACATGTTACAATCCACAACTGCAACACCACTGAAATCAAATGGGATAGGATAAAAATCCCATACTTTTCATTGTAATGTAAAACTGTGCATTGTCAATGAAGCGTTGTATTAAATGACATGTGTCTCAGAGTCTTATTTTTACCTTTACTATGCTGCTGCTAAGGCAGCTTTGGGACCAACCAACATAGGCCCCTGCGTCCAGAGCCCAATTCCGGGAATACTTTAAAATCCTGAAAAAAAAACATGGATTCATCTGCCAGAAGCCCTAGGGCAATGTTTGGAAAAACAGTTCCCAGGAGATTTAAATTAGGGTGGCAAGAGATGTGTTGGTGCTTATCTATAATACTTTAGTTATTATGTAACTGTATACTTCTTGTAGGTGCTCAGCAAGATGGGGTAAGTAGCCACTGCCTTGCACACCAAATGTAAAGACAAAGGCCCTCATTACAACCCTCGCGGTCGGTATTAAAGCGGCAGTAATACCGCCAACAGGCCAGCAATTAAAAAAATGGAATCACGACCATGGCGGAAACCGCCAACCCAGACAGCCACTTTAACACTCCGACCGCCACGGCGGTAGAAACAAACACTGCGGTGGTAACCGCCAACAGACAGTCGGAACACAATGTACCGCCCACTGTATTCCAACAGGCCTATTCGCCACCTTTTCCGGGGCGGTACCAATGCCATCAAAAGCACGGCGGAAACAGTACTTGGAACGGAAACCACTCACCTCTCAACACCCAATGAGGAACCAGGACGCCATGGAGCAGGAGTTACAGGTCCTGCCCAAGTTGGTTTACCTCCTCTTTTACCAGGAGCAGCAAAGATGCTGGCGATGACCACGTGAGTACTGCACCTAAAACACAGGGGAGGGGGGAGTGGCCCACATACCTGCCTTTGCCATGTGGCACATGCATTCACAGTCCTTCATGTTCACTGCACTCTGCCCTCTTCCTTCTTACAACCAGCCCTCTCCACACAGACATAGCCCATACAACGTGCTCCCTGTGTACTTACCTGTTGGTCTGGAGGACCGTAGAGTAGCGTGTACTGGGGGAGGACCCCGTCCACGAGCTTCTCCAACTCCTGAGCAGTGAAGGCAGGGGCCCTTTCCCCAGACGCAGCAGCCATTGTCTCTTCCAGACCGAGGTCACAGCAGCACTTGCAGTGTAGGTCCTCTCCTGTCAAAGATCAGGTATTGAGTGATTCAACAGATAGAATATGGCGGCCCGTCCATGGCGGTGCGTATCATCATCGCCGGCACACTTCATCATTGGCTCCTGGGACCCATAGGGTCCAATGTTAACCAATGCAGCATTGCACCGCGGTCTTCGACCGCCTACCGCAACGGTGTACAATGCCAGCGCAGTTACATCACATCCCATTGTCCCAGTTTAGAGGTCAGGCAGCCGCCATTTCAGGGGCCCACATGGCTTCATTTACAACTGCGTCACACATACCTAGGCCAACACTCGACACACATACAGGAAGATTTTTGTCTTTGGTGTCGTGTTCTGTGTATCTGTGGGTACATACCTGGGATTTTTTTGACTCTGTGGTCGCTGTTGTCCTTCCTACGCACCGTCAGCTGGGACATTTGAGAAGATGACGGAATCCTCCGGTGTACCAACCGCTGGTGGACCTGTTGACAATGGAGGAGCGACATTTACTCATCACCTACAGGTTTGACCGTGCCACTATCCAGGAACTATGTACCCAGTTGGAGCCAGACCTGATGTCACCAATCCGCCATCCCACAGGAATCCCCCCTGACGTGCAGGTGCTGTCAGTGCTCCATTTCCTTGCAAGTGGATCTTTTCAGACAACAGTGGCCATGGCATCAGGGATGTCCCAGCCTATGTTTTCAAACGTGTTGTCCAGAGTGTTGTCTGCCCTGCTGAAGCACGTAAGGAGCTACATCGTTTTCCCTCAGGTGGAGGATTTGGCTACAGTGAAAGGTGACTTCTGTGCCCTTGGACACATCCCCAACATCATAGGTGCTATTGATGGGACCCATGTAGCTCTTGTCACCCCCCACAGGAGTGAACAGGTGTACAGGAACAGGAAGAGTTATCATCCGATGAATGTACAGATGGTATGTTTGGCAGACCAGTACATCTTGCAGGTAAATGCTATGTTCCCTGGCTCAGTGCATGACGCCTACATCCTGCGCAATAGCAGCATCCCTCACATGATGGGTCAACTCCAGAGGCACCGGGTTTGGCTATTGGGGGACTCTGGTTACCCCAACCTGTCCAGGCTATTGACCCCAGTGAGGAATCCCAGGACCAGGGCAGAGGAACGCTACAATGAGGCCCATGGGCGGACTAGGAGGGTGATCGAACGCACCTTCGGCCTCCTGAAGGCCAGGTTCAGGTGCCTCCATATGACAGGTGGTACCCTATTCTACTCACCAAGGAAGGTGTGCCAGATCATCATCTCCTGCTGTATGCTTCACAATCTTGCTTTGCGACGCCAGGTGCCTTTTCTGCAGGAGGATGGTCCAGATGGCGGTGTTGTGGCAGTTGTGGAGCCTGTGGACAGTGATGAGGAGGATGCTGAGGAAGAAGACATAGACAACAGGGAGTCAGTCATACAGCAATATTTCCAGTGACACACAGGTGAGAACTGTTTTCTTTTAACCATTACATTCACTTTCACACTTCTACCTCTATCCTGTCTGTCATTTCATAGCAGTATTTGGTCACTGAGTTGTACCTTTCCATTACGGTTTCACAGGTGTGGTTAGCAACGTGTGTCATCTGCTTGCATCCTTCAAGGACTTGTGATGTGTGACATAGGTATGTACAATTGTTACAATTGGAAATGCATGTTGACACTGTCATTGATTATACATATTTAGCAAATCACAGACTGACTCCAGATTGTTTTGTGGTTCAAGGGTGTTTATTTAAGTGCTCAAAAATGGAGGGGGGTAGTAATATGGTGATGGGGGACGGTGGAGGAATGTCCATGGCAGAGTCCAGTCCATTAGTCACACAGGTGCACTGCCCATATGGGCATAGGAAGTGGAGCTGGGGCAGTTTCAGTATGGACAGGGTAACAAAGTGGGACAGTGGGAGGACAATCAGGGTGGTCTCATTTCCTGGTGGGGGTCTTGCCATCTTGCTCTGTCCTGCTCCTGGATCTCAGGGACCGCTTGGGGGGTGGTTGTCCGTCTGCAGGGGGTGGGGTGCTGGTGTGGTGGTCCTGTGGCGGGGCGTCCTGTCCACTAGCACCGGCGGAGGAGGTGGGCAGTTCATCGTCCATGCTAGTGTCAGGGGCCCCTTGGAGTGCCACGGTGTCCCTCATGGTTTTTTGTATGTCCTTCAGCACCCCTACGATGGTGCCCAAGGCGGAGCTGATGGTTCTGAGCTCTTCCCTGAACCCCAAATACTGCTCCTCCTGCAGGCGCTGGGTCTCCTGAAACTTGTCCAGCGCCGTCGCCATCGTCTCCTGGGAGTGGTGGTATGCTCCCATGATGGAGGAGAGGGCCTCGTGGAGAGTGGGTTCCCTTGGCCTGTCCGCCCCCTGTCGCACAGCAGCCCTCCCAGTTCCCCTGTGTTCCTGTGCCTCCGTCCCCTGGACCGTGTGCCCACTACCACTGCCCCCAGGTCCCTGTTGTTGTTGGGGTGGTGGGTTATCCTGGGTTCCCTGTAGTGGTGGACACACCGCTGATTGACGTGTCCTGGGTACGGAGGTATGGGCCCGCTGGGTGGGTGCTGTGCTGGTGTTACCAGAGGGTGGAAGGTCAGTGTTGGGCTGTGCCTGTGCTAGGGGAACCGACTGTCCCGAGGAACACAATGGTCCGGACTGGTCATCAGGATCCAGTAGGGCAGAGCTGCTGTCGTCACTGTGGGCCTCTTCTGTGGGTGGAGAGGAGTTGTCTGGACCCTCCGGTGTGGTGACGTTCCGTAGTGGTCCTGCAGGGATATAAGAGCATGATTATTGCATGTGTGTGTGTAATGATATGCAATGGGTGGGTGTTTTTGTACCCCAGTGCAAGCATTCCTGTGTGTGGGTTTGTGTGATGATGGTTAGGGGTTGTTATGGGTATGTGCAGTGAGCATGCTTTGGTGAGGGGTGACCATGCTTTGTTTTTGCATGTAGGGCTTGGTGTTGGGATGGGTGGTTTGTGTTATGAGTAAATTAGTGAGGAGTTGGAGTGATAGGGGAGGGGGTGAGGGTGGGGGGGTGTGATAGCATGCAGGTAGGGTGGGGGATATGATAGCTGAGATTTAACTTACCAGTGTCCATTCCTCCACCGACTCCTTCGAGGCCCTCTGGATGCATGATGGTCAAGACTTGCTCCTCCCATGTTGTTAGTTGTGGGGGTGGAGGTGGGGGTCCGCCGCCAGTCCGCTGTACCGCGATGTTGTGCCTGGAGACCACTGAACGCACCTTTCCCCGTAGGTCATTCCACCTCTTCCTGATGTCCTCCCAATTTCTTAGATGCTGTCCCACAGCGTTGACCCTGTCCACGATTCTTTGCCATAGCTCCATCTTCCTGGCTATGGATGTGTGCTGCACCTGTGAGCCAAATAGCTGTGGCTCTACCCGTAGGATTTCCTCCACCTTGACCCTGAGCTCCTCCTTGAAAAACCGGGGGTGTCTTTGGCGTGACATGGGGTGGTGTGGGTGATGTGTGGGGTGGTGTAAGTGTTGATGTGTGTGTTGATGTGTAGTGGTGTGTGGTGTTTTGTGCGCGTAATGTTGTATGGGTGATGGTGTTGTGTGCCTCTGTGTGGTGGGGTTCTCAGTTGCTGTGCTCTCTGTCTATCTGGCCTTCGTCCGTGAATTGTGGTCGTAGGGGTTTGTGGGTGATGTGGGTGTGTGTTTTATATTGTGTTGGGTGTGTGGGAGTGTTGTTTGTATGTGTATCAGGTGTGTGTATTTGGAATTGTCCAATGTGGCGGTGTTTTGGAGATGTGTGTGTATTTTGAGCACGGCGGTGTGTTCCGCCAATGGAATACCACGCTTGAAAGACCGCCGTGTGGATTCGTGGGTCGTGATAGCATGGGCGTGTTTCTGTTGGCGTGATGGTGGATGTTTTGTTTTCGCCAGTTTATCACTGACCTTTGGTGTGGCGCTCTTGTGTGGGTGTCTGAATTTCGGCGGATTCCGAGATGTGGGTCATAATAGCTGTGGCGGAATTCCGCAGCCGCGGCGGTGTTTTGGCGGTGTTTTGGCGGTCTTCTTTACGGCGGTAGCCCCTTTTACCGCCAATGTTGTAATGAGGGCCATAGTTTGCTATTCTTCTTATAGGCAATTCTCAAACTTTCAGCTGGCCACCAATCAGACTAAGGCCAATGAATATATGTAAGATAAGGGAGAATCAGGACCCCTCATCACATTCTGCTGGGGGTACTGATCATTTTGTCATACATCACTGATCTTTGGAGAGGCTTACTAGCTTGACTAATACTGCATACATTATTTTAGATTCTAAGTTTAACTGCCATTCATCAAAACGTCCCACCTCCACTGTTTTTCTTACCATCTTCTGGAGAACCAAAAAGGAAGTGGGCCAAGTGAAAGTTTTTTCATGTTATATGAAATTATTTGTAATTAAATTAACAGAAAAGAGGAAATCTCCTTTCTAATGCATTGAATTGGACTTGAAGAACAAGATGTTTTTGAAAACCTAACAGGGTTGGTACAAGAATATGTAGATGAAAGTGAAACCATGAATGAGTGCCAAATATGCTTTAGGAAATTGGAAAAACATTATTTACCAAAAGTGTAAACTGTCTTGGAAAGATATAATTTTGTTTTTTTTATGCTAGAGCAAAGGGGTGGGGAGAGCATGGAGGACCTTGTCATTGTGCTCTGGAAATTAGCAGACTTGATGACAATTTGGACAAAGTCGTTTGAGATAATTAGAGATCAATTTATGTTCAAGTTTAATAATGATAACATAAGGGAAGAATTTAGTAGGGGTGGGCCTTAAACTGCACTCCACTGGTGGGGTTCACAGAATTTTGCCGACTCTTTGCTCCTCCTGGACCCTGGAGTTTTTCTCACATACGAGTGAGAAAACTCAAGCACTATGACGAGTCCTGCCATGATTTCTTAAGGGGGACAGTGGCAGAAGGTAGCCACTGCTCGCTTTGAGAAAACTTCCATTCATGATGAAGAAGCTGAACCTCAAGTAAAAAGTCTATTCAAGCAGTAGGGAGAAGCAGTACTCTCTGCCGTACTACGTGGTGCAGTTTGCATTGATTTTACAGTGCAAGACAAGCTGTCGCTTCTAAAAATCAACATGAGCAGCTTGACGTCCGAAACTCAGGTCACAGACAGCAGGTTCAGTCTCCTTCTGTTCCTCTGCTGTTCCAGAAAATCTTCTCAGTAGGGTACTCTGAGCGTCACAGTTAAGCCTAGCACCATCATGTGGGTGGGGGCATGTTCTATGTGCCCTGCTTCCCCTGTGAAAAGCTTCTGTGCTCTATGCCCAGCCTAGAAGGGTGGCCAGGGAAATGAGCAACCCCTCCACAGTGGTCAATCTGAACCTATTCTGCAGCAGCTTCTCTTCCATGGGATTGGTGCCTAGCTGACAAGAGGGACAGAGGTGGGGACAGGCCTAGTCGTTGATTATATCTGCCTATAACAGGACAGGGCTCACTGAAGTTAATTAATTTCTTTGCAACAGCCCAGATGGCCATCTTGCTAGAATAAAAACCACCTTTCCTCACCCACAGCATTTACCGCACCTCTGGGAGCAAGTGTGGAACTCATCAAGGGAGCTATTTGACTCCAGGGTAGCATTGAATGCTCAGGCGAATGGCTATCTGGATGGTTTAAGCAGGGAAATGGTAACTTTCTAAAAGTACATTTTCAAAATATCTATTGCAAATTTAATGGAACCATTGAATTGGGCTTGTAATAAATATATATAAAAGCTCAAAGAGAAGTGTGCAGCTACTTCGTAGTAGGAGATAATACTATTAAATTTAACATTGCATTCCAATGTTTTCCTATGGAACAGCCAACCCTAGTACAGTTATAATAGAGTATACAGTCTTTTAGTTTAAGGACATGTTTAACATAAAACGTTTACATATTCAACATTTAAATACCATGCACCCTGCTTATGGGCAGTAAGGCCTTCTCAGAGGTGACTTATTAACATTTAAAAGGAAGGTTTAGATCTGTCAAAAGGGATTACTTGACAGTATGATTTTGAAGTTTTAAAACTGCACAGCCAGGCTACAGCAGGAAGGCCTATCCTCTTGTTTGTATTGTCACTGCAAAGGGTGACAAACTGGATGCTGCAGCCCACTGGTGACATTTAACTTACAGTCCCTGGGTACCCTTTAAATCATTTACTACAGATGTATGGATAAGTTAAATATGCAAGTTAGGGCAAAACCTATTCTGTCATGTTGAATGAGCGAGCACAGGCACTTTACCACTATTTAGCAGGGTTCAAGTGCAAAGAGTTCTACAGCCAGAAAAATTCAGTCAAAAATATGGGCATACAGCATTCAAAAGCTGATCATTTCCCACAAAACAGTATTACTTTCATAAGCTTTTAGACCAAATGTCTTGTCATAATTCCAATAACTCTCATACTCTTTACAATACATTGAAAATATAATAATGGAAAGCTCCAGAAATCCAGCCAATCTACACAGTTCGGAGAGTTTGTTGCACATTGTTGGTTGGACACAAATGCTAATAGGAGTTTATGAAGCCACACAGCCTTTAAATTAAGCATGTCTGCAGTTGTAAAATCGTGCCACTCACAACTTTTAAACTTGGTGAGCTTTGCAAAGTGTAAAACTTGAAAACGTTGTAAAAAATCATGGCAGCTTCAATACCCTTTCACTGCAGTAGGAGAATGTTCTTGCAGCAATGAAGATGTTCTAGCCAAGGGTTGCGCTGGGCAACAGCTCGTATACCACTTCTCTGTGGCAGTCCTGTTTACCCTTTCTCACACCCCCAACGTAGGCAGAGTCCAGAGTGCTCTATCAGATCCTCTCCTGCTGGGTCTGTAGAGCACACAACGTAAGTTGTCACTAGTTGCTGAAGCCTCTCACATTCTCTTACCTCACAGTGGCTCAGAACAATTGGTCCTTGTGTACTGAGTACAGTAAGCTTAGAAAGGGTCCCACAGAAATCTGGTGGCAAAGCATCAAATCTTGTGTGACCCCGAGGAAGACTGCTCAGACCTTGCATATATAGGTTTCTCATGGGATATCTGTATTATACTGAGAATACTGAGAACATTTAGGTGGTGATTCCTAGTTTGGCGGGCGGCGGTCGCCGCCCGCCAAGTGGGAACCGCCAGAAGACCGTACCGCGGTCAAAAGACCGCGGCGGTCATTCTGGCTTTCCCGCTGGGCGGGCGGCGACCGCCAAAAGGCCGCCCGCCCGCCCAGCGGGAAACCCACAGCAACGATGAAGCCGGCTCAGAATGGAGCCGGCGGAGTTGCTTTTGTGCGACGGGTGCAGTTGCACCCGTCGCGATTTCCAGTGTCTGCTAAGCAGACACTGGAAATCAATGTGGGGCCCTGTTAGGGCGCCCCTGCAGTGCCCATGCCATTGGCATGGGCACTGCAGGGGCCCCACGACACCCGTTCCAGCCAGCCTGGTTCTGGCGGTGAAAACCGCCAGAACCAGGCTGGCGGGAAGGGGGTCAGAATCCCCATGGCGGCGCTGCCTGCAGCGCCGCCATGGAGGATTCTGCAGCCCAGGGGAAAACCGGCGGGAAACCGCCGGTTTCCCTTTTCTGACCGCGGCTTTACCGCTGCGGTCAGAATGGGCCTGGATGCACCGCCAGCCTGTTGGCGGTGCATCCGCGGTCCGCTACCCTGGCGGTCTCGGACCGCCAGGGTAGGAATGACCACCTTAATCTTATAGGCAAATACAAAGTAATGATTGGTATATCCTTTAAGCCCTTAAAAGTACATTTTCTTTGAGGTAAGGGTATGGGTAGAAAAGAAACAGAATGATCATTTCAAAGTGTTTTCACCTATGCATTTTTCAATTCCAGCCTTCTATGTTCATCTCCCATTGAATTTATGATCTCATTAAGCTCGTAAACCTTCTGTACCGTACATATTGTCAGATTAAATGGTGCAAGCTTGATGTCGATGTTGGCATTTTGAAACACATCAACTCTATCATGCTGTGTAGGACCACATATAAGCTAAATTGGTTCTTCTTTTCCTCTGGTAGACTTCCAGCAATCCATACTTAATGTATGTAAGTCAGGTGTCTTCATTGCAGCTTCACAGAGAATTGCAGACTCATTGCAAGAGTAGAAGCAATGCTGGAAATCATCTGGGAAAAATATGAATGCAACAGGAATCTGTTGAACTATTGAAGACATTTTAGTTGAGCTAGGCTATGGGAAGTAAATTAGTTTCTTTGTTTGACCCTTCTCTGTCCAGAGTCACCAACTGGTAGAGAAGAACAAATGTCATATAGAATGCATGGCCAGAGAAAATATTCCATAACCACATTGTACACTCCTGCTGATCTTTCACCTCACCTCTTACAGGGTGGTGACTTAATTTTTCACAGTGAGTTAATATTTTTTGGGGGGTTTGAAACTATGACATCTAAGTGAGGTCTGTGGTAAGTATGTCATAATGTTTTCATCCACTAACAATTTTACCGTGTGTGATAAAGTTGCTGTCTACAATCCCTTTTATTTTTTTATTTTAAATTCTCCCTTATAAAGTGACAAATTCAAATTAGAAGTTTGTTTCATGCGTTTCCTCTTCTCCAAGTTACTCTTATTCATTTATGTGTATACCCACCATCCAATAACATAACTTGGTTAATTGTTTCATTACTGAAAGAATTTCACATTTGTGATAAGTCACTAAAATTAAGGAGGCATTCTGACCAAAACACTGGCTTAAACCAAAAGCAGAAGTCAATCTATATCTGCCCTAGTTGTGAAGCTAAGGTAAACAGAGGAGTAACAAACATTGTTCCAAATACCAGTAAATACCTGGAACAGCCTCCCCACAGACCTCCGGACCATAACCTCTCATTGGAATTCTGTATAGCCCTCAAGACCTGTGTATATGAATGAACCACAGAGAACTGCAAGCACCTGAATACACTTGAGGGTGCTTAGTCGAGCTTTACAGATCCAGTTTGATTGATTGATAGATACATAACACAGTTTGGTCCAGATTTAGTAAAGCTTTGCGCTGGCACTAGCATGATGCAACATGACACCAAGCACCACAGAGCATCGCCTAGCAGCACAGACAGCAGAAAAGGGTCCACTTTCATGTCCATAAGCTACAATGCACTGAAAAAATGATCCTTATGCTACACCCAAACCCCTTTGCACCATCCCCCAGGTAAAAATGTAGGATATCAATTGTGATGGATATGAGTCTTTCACAAGTAATAAGTCTGAAATGTTCCCTTTAGTGGGAACCAAGTACCCCATCAAAGCACTTGACTATCTCAGGGTAGTTAAGTAGTGTAGTCCATGGCCTACTTAGGGAAGGTGATGTGCGTTAGTAGCACCAGCTCGCTGGTTAGCAACAACAGCGCTAAACACATTATTGTCCAGCCAGTGATTTTTCTGATAAAAGGGGGATGTGATTTATTACGCACACAATACTAAATGCTATACACTAATAACAAATCTGTACAATGAGGTAGATGGAAATATTGGTGGCACCCTTAGACAGTTCACACTCTCAGCAAGCCCTGAATTCATAATCACAATTCCCTTTCACCTATACTAGATATAATATCGCAATATAAGTGTGGGTCATTGTCAGTAAGGTAGGCCTACTGGATTTGTCAGGGTGTCAGCACATTAGTAAGAGCAGAAAACATGTTACAATCCACAACTGCAACACCACTGAAATCAAATGGGATAGGATAAAAATCCCATACTTTTCATTGTAATGTAAAACTGTGCATTGTCAATGAAGCGTTGTATTAAATGACATGTGTCTCAGAGTCTTATTTTAACCTTTACTATGCTGCTGCTAAGGCAGCTTTGGGACCAACCAACATAGGCCCCTGCGTCCAGAGCCCAATTCCGGGAATACTTTAAAATCCTGAAAAAAAAACATGGATTCATCTGCCAGAAGCCCTAGGGCAATGTTTGGAAAAACAGTTCCCAGGAGATTTAAATTAGGGTGGCAAGAGATGTGTTGGTGCTTATCTATAATACTTTAGTTATTATGTAACTGTATACTTCTTGTAGGTGCTCAGCAAGATGGGGTAAGTAGCCACTGCCTTGCACACCAAATGTAAAGACAAAGGCCCTCATTACAACCCTCGCGGTCGGTATTAAAGCGGCAGTAATACCGCCAACAGGCCAGCAATTAAAAAAATGGAATCACGACCATGGCGGAAACCGCCAACCCAGACAGCCACTTTAACACTCCGACCGCCACGGCGGTAGAAACAAACACTGCGGTGGTAACCGCCAACAGACAGTCGGAACACAATGTACCGCCCACTGTATTCCAACAGGCCTATTCGCCACCTTTTCCGGGGCGGTACCAATGCCATCAAAAGCACGGCGGAAACAGTACTTGGAACGGAAACCACTCACCTCTCAACACCCAATGAGGAACCAGGACGCCATGGAGCAGGAGTTACAGGTCCTGCCCAAGTTGGTTTACCTCCTCTTTTACCAGGAGCAGCAAAGATGCTGGCGATGACCACGTGAGTACTGCACCTAAAACACAGGGGAGGGGGGAGTGGCCCACATACCTGCCTTTGCCATGTGGCACATGCATTCACAGTCCTTCATGTTCACTGCACTCTGCCCTCTTCCTTCTTACAACCAGCCCTCTCCACACAGACATAGCCCATACAACGTGCTCCCTGTGTACTTACCTGTTGGTCTGGAGGACCGTAGAGTAGCGTGTACTGGGGGAGGACCCCGTCCACGAGCTTCTCCAACTCCTGAGCAGTGAAGGCAGGGGCCCTTTCCCCAGACGCAGCAGCCATTGTCTCTTCCAGACCGAGGTCACAGCAGCACTTGCAGTGTAGGTCCTCTCCTGTCAAAGATCAGGTATTGAGTGATTCAACAGATAGAATATGGCGGCCCGTCCATGGCGGTGCGTATCATCATCGCCGGCACACTTCATCATTGGCTCCTGGGACCCATAGGGTCCAATGTTAACCAATGCAGCATTGCACCGCGGTCTTCGACCGCCTACCGCAACGGTGTACAATGCCAGCGCAGTTACATCACATCCCATTGTCCCAGTTTAGAGGTCAGGCAGCCGCCATTTCAGGGGCCCACATGGCTTCATTTACAACTGCGTCACACATACCTAGGCCAACACTCGACACACATACAGGAAGATTTTTGTCTTTGGTGTCGTGTTCTGTGTATCTGTGGGTACATACCTGGGATTTTTTTTACTCTGTGGTCGCTGTTGTCCTTCCTACGCACCGTCAGCTGGGACATTTGAGAAGATGACGGAATCCTCCGGTGTACCAACCGCTGGTGGACCTGTTGACAATGGAGGAGCGACATTTACTCATCACCTACAGGTTTGACCGTGCCACTATCCAGGAACTATGGCCCGTATTTATACTCCGTTTGCGCCGAATTAGCGTCGTTTTTTTCGACGCAAATTCGGCGCAAAACTAACGCCATATTTATACTTTGGCGTTAGACGCGTCTAGCGCCAAAGTATGGGCAAATAGCGTCATTTTTTTGCGTGAACGCCTTCCTTGCGTTAATGAGATGCAAGGAAGGCGTTCCCGTCTAAAAAAATGACGGCGCCGCAAAGGCGTCGTATTTATACTCCCGGGCAAAAATCACGCCAGGGATTGGTCGGGTCAAAAAACCCCGCATTTGCGCCACTTTTTAACGCCTGGGTCAGGGTAGGCGTTAAGGGGCCTGTGGGCTCAAAATGAGCCCACAGGTGCCCTCCCCTGCCCCCAGGGACCCCCCCTGCCACCCTTGCCCACCCCAGGAGGACACCCAAGGATGGAGGGACCCACCCCAGGGACATTCAGGTAAGTTCAGGTAAGTATACATTTTTATATTTTTTAATTTTTTTGGGTGGCATAGGGGGGCCTTATTTGTGCCCCCCTACATGCCACTATGCCCAATGACCATGCCCAGGGGACATAAGTCCCCTGGGCATGGCCATTGGGCAAGGGGGCATGACTCCTGTCTTTACTAAGACAGGAGTCATTTAAATGGCGTCTGGGCGTCGAAAAAAATGGCGCAAATCGGGTTGAGGCGATTTTTTTGCCTCAACCTGACTTGCCCCATTTTAAGACGCCCTAACGCCATTTTCCCCCTACGCCGGCGCTGCCTGGTGTACGTGGTTTTTTTTCCACGCACACCAGGCAGCGCCGGTCTGCTAGCGCCGGCTAACGCCATTCCATAAATACGGCGCCCGCATGGCGCTTCAGAATGGCGTTAGACGCCGCTACATTTTTTGACGCTAAACTGCGTTAGCGCAGTTTAGCGTCAAAAAGTATAAATATGGGCCTATGTACCCAGTTGGAGCCAGACCTGATGTCACCAATCCGCCATCCCACAGGAATCCTCCCTGACGTGCAGGTGCTGTCAGTGCTCTATTTCCTTGCAAGTGGATCTTTTCAGACCACAGTGGCCATGGCATCAGGGTTGTCCCAGCCTATGTTTTCAAACGTGTTGTCCAGAGTGTTGTCTGCCCTGCTGAAGCACGTAAGGAGCTACATCGTTTTCCCTCAGGTGGAGGATTTGGCTACAGTGAAAGGTGACTTCTGTGCCCTTGGACATATCCCCAACATCATAGGTGCTATTGATGGGACCCATGAAGCTCTTGTCCCCCCCCACAGGAGTGAACAGGTGTACAGGAACAGGAAGAGTTATCATCCGATGAATGTACAGATGGTATGTTTGGCAGACCAGTACATCTTGCAGGTAAATGCTATGTTCCCTGGCTCAGTGCATGACGCCTACATCCTGCGCAATAGCAGCATCCCTCACATGATGGGTCAACTCCAGAGGCACCGGGTTTGGCTATTGGGGGACTCTGGTTACCCCAACCTGTCCTGGCTATTGACCCCAGTGAGGAATCCCAGGACCAGGGCAGAGGAACGCTACAATGAGGCCCATGGGCGGACTAGGAGGGTGATCGAACGCACCTTCGGCCTCCTGAAGGCCAGGTTCAGGTGCCTCCATATGACAGGTGGTACCCTATTCTACTCACCAAGGAAGGTGTGCCAGATCATCATCTCCTGCTGTATGCTTCACAATCTTGCTTTGCGACGCCAGGTGCCTTTTCTGCAGGAGGATGGTCCAGATGGCGGTGTTGTGGCAGTTGTGGAGCCTGTGGAGCCTGTGGACAGTAATGAGGAGGATGCTGAGGAAGAAGACATAGACAACAGGGAGTCAGTCATACAGCAATATTTCCAGTGACACACAGGTGAGAACTGTTTTCTTTTAACCATTACATTCACTTTCACACTTCTACCTCTATCCTGTCTGTCATTTCATAGCAGTATTTGGTCACTGAGTTGTACCTTTCCATTACGGTTTCACAGGTGTGGTTAGCAACGTGTGTCATCTGCTTGAATCCTTCAAGGACTTGTGATGTGTGACATAGGTATGTACAATTGTTACAATTGGAAATGCATGTTGACACTGTCATTGATTATACATATTTAGCAAATCACAGACTGACTCCAGATTGTTTTGTGGTTCAAGGGCGTTTATTTAAGTGCTCAAAAATGGAGGGGGGTAGTAATATGGTGATGGGGGACGGTGGAGGAATGTCCATGGCAGAGTCCAGTCCATTAGTCACACAGGTGCACTGCCCATATGGGCATAGGAAGTGGAGCTGGGGCAGTTTCAGTATGGACAGGGTAACAAAGTGGGACAGTGGGAGGACAATCAGGGTGGTCTCATTTCCTGGTGGGGGTCTTGCCATCTTGCTCTGTCCTGCTCCTGGATCTCAGGGACCGCTTGGGGGGTGGTTGTCCGTCTGCAGGGGGTGGGGTGCTGGTGTGGTGGTCCTGTGGCGGGGCGTCCTGTCCACTAGCGCCGGCGGAGGTGGTGGGCAGTTCATCGTCCATGCTAGTGTCAGGGGCCCCTTGGAGTGCCACGGTGTCCCTCATGGTTTTTTGTATGTCCTTCAGCACCCCTACGATGGTGCCCAAGGCGGAGCTGATGGTTCTGAGCTCTTCCCTGAACCCCAAATACTGCTCCTCCTGCAGGCGCTGGGTCTTCTGAAACTTGTCCTGCGCCGTCGCCATCGTCTCCTGGGAGTGGTGGTATGCTCCCATGATGGAGGAGAGGGCCTCGTGGAGAGTGGGTTCCCTTGGCCTGTCCGCCCCCTGTCGCACAGCAGCCCTCCCAGTTCCCCTGTGTTCCTGTGCCTCCGTGCCCTGGACCGTGTGCCCAGTACCACTGCCCCCAGGTCCCGGTTGTTGTTGGGGTGGTGGGTTATCCTGGGTTCCCTGTAGTGGTGGACACACCGCTGATTGACGTGTCCCGGGTACGGAGGTATGGGCCCGCTGGGTGGGTGCTGTGCTGGTGTTACCAGAGGGTGGAAGGTCAGTGTTGGGCTGTGCCTGTGCAAGGGGAACCGACTGTCCCGAGGAACACGATGGTCCGGACTGGTCATCAGGATCCAGTAGGGCAGAGCTGCTGTCGTCACTGTGGGCCTCTTCTGTGGGTGGAGAGGAGTTGTCTGGACCCTCCGGTGTGGTGACGTTCCGTAGTGGTCCTGCAGGGATATAAGAGCATGATTATTGGATGTGTGTGTGTAATGGTATGCAATGGGTGGGTGTTTGTGTACCCCAGTGCAAGCATTCCTGTGTGTGGGGTTGTGTGATGATGGTTAGGGGGTTGTTATGGGTATGTGCAGTGAGCATGCTTTGGTGAGGGGTGACCATGCTTTGTTTTTGCATGTAGGGCTTGGTGTTGGGATGGGTGGTTTGTGTTATGAGTAAATTAGTGAGGAGTTGGAGTGATAGGGGAGGGGGTGAGGGTGGGGGGGTTTGATAGCATGCAGGTAGGGTGGGGGATATGATAGCTGAGATTTAACTTACCAGTGTCCACTCCTCCACCGACTCCTTCGAGGCCCTCTGGATGCATGATGGTCAAGACTTGCTCCTCCCATGTTGTTAGTTGTGGGGGTGGAGGTGGGGGACCGCCGCCAGTCCGCTGTACCGCGATGTTGTGCCTGGAGACCACTGAACGCACCTTTCCCCGTAAGTCGTTCCACCTCTTCCTGATGAACTCCCAATTTCTTTGATGCTGTCCCACAGCGTTGACCCTGTCCACGATTCTTTGCCATAGCTCCATCTTCCTGGCTATGGATGTGTGCTGCACCTGTGAGCCAAATAGCTGTGGCTCTACCCGTAGGGATTTCCTCCACCTTGACCCTGAGCTCCTCCTCGAAAAACCGGGGGTGTCTTTGGCGTGACATGGGGTGGTGTGGGTGATGTGTGAGGTGGTGTAAGTGTTGATGTGTGTGTTGATGTGTAGTGGTGTGTGGTGTTTTGTGCGCGTAATGTTGTATGGGTGATGTGTGCCTCTGTGTGGTGGGGTTCTTAGTTGCTGTGCTCTCTGTCTATCTGGCCTTCGTCCGTGAATTGTGGTCGTAGGGGTTTGTGGGTGATGTGGGTGTGTGTTTTATATTGTGTTGGGTGTGTGGGAGTGTTGTTTGTATGTGTATCAGGTGTGTGTATTTGGAATTGTCCAATGTGGTGGTGTTTTGGAGATGTGTGTGTATTTTGAGCACGGCGGTGTGTGCCGCCAATGGAATACCACGCTTGAAAGACCGCCACGTGGATTCGTGGGTCGTGATAGCATGGGCGTGTTTCTGTTGGCGTGATGGTGGATGTTTTGTTTTCGCCAGTTTATCACTGACCTTTGGTGTGGCGCTCTTGCGTGGGTGTCTGAATTTCGGCAGATTCCGAGATGTGGGTCATAATAGCTGTGGCGGAATTCCGCAGCCGCGGCGGTGTTTTGGCGGTCTTCTGTACGGCGGTAGCCCCTTTTACCGCCAATGTTGTAATGAGGGCCATAGTTTGCTATTCTTCTTATAGGCAATTCTCAAACTTTCAGCTGGCCACCAATCAGACTAAGGCCAATGAATATATGTAAGATAAGGGAGAATCAGGACCCCTCATCACATTTGGCTGGGGATACTGATCATTTTGTCATACATCACTGATCTTTGGAGAGGCTTACTAGCTTGACTAATACTGCATACATTATTTTAGATTCTAAGTTTAACTGCCATTCATCAAAACGTCCCACCTCCACTGTTTTTCTTACCATCTTCTGGAGAACCAAAAAGGAAGTGGGCCAAGTGAAAGTTTTTTCATGTTATATGAAATTATTTGTAATTAAATTAACAGAAAAGAGGAAATCTCCTTTCTAATGCATTGAATTGGACTTGAAGAACAAGATGTGTTTGAAAACCTAACAGGGTTGGTATAAGAATATGTAGATGAAAGTGAAACCATGAATGAGTGCCAAATATGCTTTAGGAAATTGGAAAAACATTATTTACCAAAAGTGTAAACTGTCTTGGAAAGATATAATTTTTGTTTTTTTTATGCTAGAGCAAAGGGGTGGGGAGAGCATGGAGGACCTTGTCATTGTGCTCTGGAAATTAGCAGACTTGATGACAATTTGGACAAAGTCGTTTGAGATGATTAGAGATCAATTTATGTTCAAGTTTAATAATGATAACATAAGGGAAGAATTAAGTAGGGGTGGGCCTTAAACTGCACTCCACTGGTGGGGTTCACAGAATTTTGCCGACTCTTTGCTCCTCCTGGACCCTGGAGTTTTTCTCACATACGAGTGAGAAAACTCAAGCACTATGACGAGTCCTGCCATGATTTCTTAAGGGGGACAGTGGCAGAAGGTAGCCACTGCTCGCTTTGAGAAAACTTCCATTCATGATGAAGAAGCTGAACCTCAAGTAAAAAGTCTATTCAAGCAGTAGGGAGAAGCAGTACTCTCTGCCGTACTACGTGGTGCAGTTTGCATTGATTTTACAGTGCAAGACAAGCTGTTGCTTCTAAAAATCAACATGAGCAGCTTGACGTCCGAACCTCAGGTCACAGACAGCAGGTTCAGTCTCCTTCTGTTCGTCTGCTGTTCCAGAAAATCTTCTCAGTAGGGTACTCTGAGCGTCACAGTTAAGCCTAGCACCATCATGTGGGTGGGGGCATGTTCTATGTGCCCTGCTTCCCCTGTGAAAAGCTTCTGTGCTCTATGCCCAGCCTAGAAGGGTGGCCAGGGAAATGAGCAACCCCTCCACAGTGGTCAATCTGAACCTATTCTGCAGCAGCTTCTCTTCCATGGGATTGGTGCCTAGCTGACAAGAGGGACAGAGGTGGGGACAGGCCTAGTTGTTAATTATATCTGCCTATAACAGGACAGGGCTCACTGAAGTTAATTAATTTCTTTGCAACAGCCCAGATGGCCATCTTGCTAGAATAAAAACCACCTTTCCTCACCCACAGCATTTACCGCACCTCTGGGAGCAAGTGTGGAACTCATCAAGGGAGCTATTTGACTCCAGGGTAGCATTGAATGCTCAGGCGAATGGCTATCTGGATGGTTTAAGCAGGGAAATGGTAACTTTCTAAAAGTACATTTTCAAAATATCTATTGCAAATTTAATGGAACCATTGAATTGGGCTTGTAATAAGTATATCAAAAAGCTCAAAGAGAAGTGTGCAGCTACTTCGTAGTAGGAGATAATACTATTAAATTTAACATTGCATTCCAATGTTTTCCTATGGAACAGCCAACCCTAGTACAGTTATAATAGAGTATACAGTCTTTTAGTTTAAGGACATATTTAACATAAAACATTTACATATTCAACATTTAAATACCATGCACCCTGCTTATGGGCAGTAAGGCCTTCTCAGAGGTGACTTATTAACATTTAAAAGGAAGGTTTAGATCTGTCAAAAGGGATTACTTGACAGTATGATTTTGAAGTTTTAAAACTGCACAGCCAGGCTACAGCAGGAAGGCCTATCCTCTTGTTTGTATTGTCACTGCAAAGGGTGACAAACTGGATGCTGCAGCCCACTGGTGACATTTAACTTACAGTCCCTGGGTACCCTTTAAATCATTTACTACATATGTATGGATAAGTTAAATATGCAAGTTAGGGCAAAACCTATTCTGTCATGTTGAATGAGCGAGCACAGGCACTTTACCACTATTTAGCAGGGTTCAAGTGCAAAGAGTTCTACAGTCAGAAAAATTCAGTCAAAAATATGGGCATACAGCATTCAAAAGCTGATCATTTCCCACAAAACAGTATTACTGTCATAAGTTTTTAGACCAAATGTCTTGTCATAATTCCAATAACTCTCTTACTCTTTACAATACATTGAAAATATAATAATGGAAAGCTCCAGAAATCCAGCCAATCTACACAGTTCGGAGAGTTTGTTGCACATTGTTGGTTGGACACAAATGCTAATAGGAGTTTATGAAGCCACACAGCCTTTAAATTAAGCATGTCTGCAGTTGTAAAATCGTGCCACTCACAACTTTTAAACTTGGTGAGCTTTGCAAAGTGTAAAACTTGAAAACGTTGTAAAAAATCATGGCAGCTTCAATACCCTTTCACTGCAGTAGGAGAATGTTCTTGCAGCAATGAAGATGTTCTAGCCAAGGGTTGCGCTGGGCAACAGCTCGTATACCACTTCTCAGTGGCAGTCCTGTTTACCCTTTCTCACACCCCCAACGTAGGCAGAGTCCAGAGTGCTCTATCAGATCCTCTCCTGCTGGGTCTGTAGAGCACACAACGTAAGTTGTCACTAGTTGCTGAAGCCTCTCACATTCTCTTACCTCACAGTGGCTCAGAACAATTGGTCCTTGTGTACTGAGTACAGTAAGCTTAGAAAGGGTCCCACAGAAATCCGGTGGCAAAGCATCAAATCTTGTGTGACCCCGAGGAAGACTGCTCAGACCTTGCATATATAGGTTTCTCATGGGATATCTGTATTATACTGAGAATACTGAGAACATTTAGGTGGTGATTCCTAGTTTGGCGGGCGGCGCCCGCCCAGCGGGAAAGCCAGAATGACCGCCGCGGTCTTTTGACCGCGGTACGGTCTTCTGGCTGCCCGCCTGCCCAGCGGGAAACCCACAGCAACGATGAAGCCGGCGGCAGAGTTGCTTTTGTGCGACGGGTGCAGTTGCACCCGTCGCGATTTCCAGTGTCTGCTATGCAGACACTGGAAATCAATGTGGGGCCCTGTTAGGGGGCCCCACAGTGCCCATGCCATTGGCATGGGCACTGCAGGGGCCCCCAGGGGCCCCACAACACCCGTTCCCGCCAGCCTGGTTCTGGCGGTGAAAACCGCCAGAACCAGGCTGGCGGGAAGGGGGTCAGAATCTCCATGGCGGCGCTGCCTGCAGCGCCGCCATGGAGGATTCTGCAGCCCAGGGGAAAACCGGCGGGAAACCGCCGGTTTCCCTTTTCTGACCGCGGCTTTACCGCCGCGGTCAGAATGGGCCTGGATGCACCGCCAGCCTGTTGGCGGTGCATCCGCGGTCCCCTACCCTGGCGGTCTCGGACCGCCAGGGTAGGAATGACCACATTAATCTTATAGGCAAATACAAAGTAATGATTGGTATATCCTTTAAGCCCTTAAAAGTACATTTTCTTTGAGGTAAGGGTATGGGTAGAAAAGAGACAGAATGATCATTTCAAAGTGTTTTCACCTATGCATTTTTCAATTCCAGCCTTCTATGTTCATCTCCCATTGAATTTATGATCTCATTAAGCTCGTAAACCTTCTGTACCGTACATATTGTCAGATTAAATGGTGCAAGCTGGATGTCCCTGTTGGCATTTTGAAACACATCAACTCTATCATGCTGTGTAGGACCACATATAAGCTAAATTGGTTCTTCTTTTCCTCTGGTAGACTTCCAGCAATCCATACTTAATGTATGTAAGTCAGGTGTCTTCATTGCAGCTTCACGGAGAATTGCAGACTCATTGCAAGAGTAGAAGCAATGCTGGAAATCATCTGGGAAAAATATGAATGCAACAGGAATCTGTTGAACTATTGAAGACATTTTAGTTGAGCTAGGCTATGGGAAGTAAATTAGTTTCTTTGTTTGACCCTTCTCTGTCCAGAGTCACCACCTGGTAGAGAAGAACAAATGTCATATAGAATGCATGGCCAGAGAAAATATTCCATAACCACATTGTACACTCCTGCTGATCTTTCACCTCACCTCTTACAGGGTGGTGACTTAATTTTTCACAGTGAGTTAATATTTTTTGGGGGGTTTGAAACTATGACATCTAAGTGAGGTCTGTGGTAAGTATTTCATAATGATTTCATCCACTAACAATTTTACCGTGTGTGATAAAGTTGCTGTCTACAATCCCTTTTATTTTTTATTTTAAATTCTCCCTTATAAAGTGACAAATTCAAATTAGAAGTTTGTTTCATGCTTTTCCTCTTCTCCAAGTTACTCTTATTCATTTATGTGTATACCCACCATCCAATAACATAACTTGGTTAATTGTTTCATTACTGAAAGAATTTCACATTTGTGATAAGTCACTAAAATTAAGGAGGCATTCTGACCAAAACACTGGCTTAAACCAAAAGCAGAAGTCAATCTATATCTGCCCTAGTTGTGAAGCTAAGGTAAACAGAGGAGTAACAAACATTGTTCCAAATACCAGTAAATACCTGGAACAGCCTCCCCACAGACCTCCGGACCATAACCTCTCATTGGAATTCTGTATAGCCCTCAAGACCTGTGTATATGAATGAACCACAGAGAACTGCAAGCACCTGAATACACTTGAGGGTGCTTAGTCGAGCTTTACAGATCCAGTTTGATTGATTGATAGATACATAACACAGTTTGGTCCAGATTTAGTAAAGCTTTGCGCTGGCACTAGCATGATGCAACATGACACCAAGCACCACAGAGCATCGCCTAGCAGCACAGACAGCAGAAAAGGGTCTACTTTCATGTCCATAAGCTACAATGCACTGAAAAAATTATCCTTATGCTACACCCAAACCCCTTTGCACCATCCCCCAGGTAAAAATGTAGGATATTAATTGTGATGGATATGAGTCTTTCACAAGTAATAAGTCTGAAATGTTCCCTTTAGTGGGAACCAAGCACCCCATCAAAGCACTTGACTATCTCAGGGTAGTTAAGTAGTGTAGTCCATGGCCTACTTAGGGAAGGTGATGTGCGTTAGTAGCACCAGCTCGCTGGTGAGCAACAACAGCGCTAAACACATTATTGTCCAGCCAGTGATTTTTCTGATAAAAGGGGGATGTGATTTATTACGCACACAATACTAAATGCTATACACTAATTGCAAATCTGTACAATGAGGTAGATGGAAATATTGGTGGCACCCTTAGACAGTTCACACTCTCAGCAAGCCCTGAATTCATAATCACAATTCCCTTTCACCTATACTAGATATAATATCACAATATAAGTGTGGGTCATTGTCAGTAAGGTAGGCCTACTGGATTTGTCAGGGTGTCAGCACATTAGTAAGAGCAGAAAACATGTTACAATCCACAACTGCAACACCACTGAAATCAAATGGGATAGGATAAAAATCCCATACTTTTCATTGTAATGTAAAACTGTGCATTGTCAATGAAGCTTTGTATTAAATGACATGTGTCTCAGAGTCTTATTTTTACCTTTACTATGCTGCTGCTAAGGCAGCTTTGGGACCAACCAACATAGGCCCCTGCGTCCAAAGCCCAATTCCGGGAATACTTTAAAATCCTGAAAAAAAAACATGGATTCATCTGCCAGAAGCCCTAGGGCAATGTTTGGAAAAACAGTTCCCAGGAGATTTAAATTAGGGTGGCAAGAGATGTGTTGGTGCTTATCTATAATACTTTAGTTATTATGTAACTGTACACTTCTCGTAGGTGCTCAGCAAGATGGGGTAAGTAGCCACTGCCTTGCACACCAAATGTAAAGACAAAGGCCCTCATTACAACCCTCGCGGTCGGTATTAAAGCGGCAGTAATACCGCCAACAGGCCAGCAGTTAAAAAAATGGAATCACGGCCATGGCGGAAACCGCCAACCCAGACAGCCACTTTAACACTCCGACCGCCACGGCGGTAGAAACAAACACCGCGGTGGTAACCGCCAACAGACAGTCGGAACACAATGTACCGCCCACTGTATTCCAACAGGCCTATTCGCCACCTTTTCCGGGGCGGTACCAATGCCATCAAAAGCACGGCGGAAACAGTACTTGGAACGGAAACCACTCACCTCTCAACACCCAATGAGGAACCAGGACGCCATGGAGCAGGAGTTACAGGTCCTGCCCAAGTTGGTTTACCTCCTCTTTTACCAGGAGCAGCAAAGATGCCGGCGACGACCACGTGAGTACTGCACCTAAAACACAGGGGAGGGGGGAGAAAAGAGAGAGTGACACACACACACACGCAACACGCAACACGCAACACGCAACACCCCCACCCCCAACCTCACCCACAACAACATACACACAAATACATGCATCAACATTACATTTACACCCCATCACCCCCTGGAAGAATGCAAGGACAAAATGAAATGATTGTAACGACTGTAATCATCCAAAATTCAGATAGGCCAAGATAACTTTAAATCATCAGTATATACAAATATGTACAGCAACTACACAAGTCCGGATAGGGTTCTAATCATTGTCCGTGGACCAGTAGTCCCAAAATGCATGGGTGGAGCCCACACATGATACCTGACTCGAAACAGAGAGAACACTGCTGGGGCATCAGGTAAAAAAAAAACAGGCACCTCAGGGGGAGGGGGATGGGGAGGAGGGGCCCCTCAGCCGGATGAAGGGACAACGCCACTGCTCCACGAGGGGGCTCCATCCCCACAGATTTGTCCTGGGGAGTGCAACGCCACAGTCTCTCAAGTTGGTGACATGTTCCACTGGTTCTGGAGGGGGCTTGATGCCCAGAGTGTTTCATCCTGCCAAGGACTGGGGTAGTGGATGCTTTTCTCCACTGGTTCTGGAGGGGGCTTGGTGCCCAAAGTGCTTCATCCTGCCAAGGACTGGGGTAGTGGATGCTTTTCTCCACTGGTTCTGGAGGGGGCTCTGTGCCCAGAGTGCTTCATCCTGCCAAGGAGTAGTGGATGCTTTTCTCCACTGGTTCTGGAGGGGGCATGCTTCCCAGAGTGCTGCACATGCAGTGTGGCAGGTCCCATTCCCTCACCTGTGTGTGTGTGCCACGAGATTGCCTGGGAACAGGTAGCATGATTCTGCATGGAGTCAGAGACGCACTCCACCCTGCTGCGACTTTGCCTGCCACCTGCTGGTACTAACAGTGCTGGGTGTGGTGCCTCATGTACTCTGTTCAAGGTCCAGGACATCTCCTGCAGCCTCGGATGGCTGTCCACTGGGAATGATTGCCTTGTCAGCTGTGGTGGCACTGTCTGAGCACGTCGCGGGCTGGTGGCGGTGGTTGCGGCGGTGTCTGTGGCAGAGATTCTGCCGGTGGTGCATGTGTCAGCACCTGTGGAGGGAGACAGCAGGATGTCTCCTGCAGCCTCGGACGGCTGCCCACTGGGGATGATGCTGGGGACTGTTGCTGAGGCAGCAGACAGGCAGGTGGCAATGCAGTTGGCAATGAAGGTGGCGGTGTCCACCGCTCTACAGGTTGCTGTTCTATTTGCCAGAAGGGGTGACTCTAGTCCCTCAACCGGAGGCTCTGTGCCCAGTGCTGACTTCCCCTTAGCCTTGTGTCCCTTCCCCACCTTGGATGTCGCTGCTGGGCCCTTGGCACTGTCCACTTTTGGCTTGGAGGAGGCCTTGCTGGGTGGTTGGTGTGGCTTTTCCCTATGGCAAGTGGGCACCTTCTTCACCTTGGCAGGTGGCGGAACGGGCTGATCCTTGGCCTCACTAGGTGGCACACTGGCAGCCCTGATGGGTGCCTCCCGCGATGTTACAGGACTTGCTGAGACCGCAGTGCTGGAGGATTTGGTGGCTGAGGTGCTAGGCTGGGACCTGGACATCCTGGCCCTAGGGGAAGGACAGGGGGGAGGTGTAGGGAAGAGGTCAATGTTAGTCAAGAAACATTTTTTAGACACACTGGGACGAGAAGATGGAGGGGGTTTGGGAGTGGAGGAAGAGGCTGTAGGAGGTGTACTTCTGCTGAATTTGGGTGAAGGTGCATGACCTGGAGGCTGTTGTGAGATGGATGGCTGGTGGGTGGGTGTGTGCCTACGTTTGTGTAGTTTGGGAGGAGGACACAGGGGACATGTGCATGGTAGTGGGAGTAGTGAGTGCACGTGAGTGGTGTGTGGTGATGGGCGTGCTGGTGATGGAGGTAGTGTCTGAGGATGTAGTGCATGCAGGTGTGAGTGGAGATGAGACATGGAGAGAGGAGGAGGACATGGAGGAGGGGGACAAAGTGGAGGCAGTGGATGTTGGTGTGTCTACATGTGGATGGTGCTTGTGTGATGTGTGGTGCTCCTGTTGGCCATGTCCACTCTTGTGTGTTGATGAGTGGGCATGCTGGTCTGATGGTGTGCTTGGGATAGGCTGAGGTACAGGGGATTGGGTCTGGGTAGTGGAAGTTGGAGGGGGAGGCTGGACACAGGCACAATGGCTGCCATCAGTGCTGAGGCCAGAGCCTGGAATGCTCTCTGTTGGGCCGCCACGCCAGAATGAATGCCCTCCAGGTATGCATTTGTTTGCTGCAAATGCCTCCTGACACCCTGGATGGCATTCAAAATGGTAGATTGCCCAACAGTGAGGGATCTCAGGAGGTCAATAGCCTCCTCACTGAGGACAGCAGGACTGACAGGGGCAGGGCCTGAGGTGCCTGGGGCAAAGGAGATGCCCACCCTCCTGGGTGAGCGGGCACAGGAAACTCAATGACGGGCTGCTGGGAGGGCGCTGCTGGTAGGGGGGTGGCGGCTGTACCTGTTGTTGCAGTGGGCACAGAGGTGCCCTTCACTGCAAGGGAGCTCCCATCAGAGGAGGAGTCGCTGTCACTAGTGTCTGCTCCTGTCCCCGCCGTGGAGCTCCCCTCGCCCACTGTCCCACTGGTGCCTTCAGACTCCGTAAATTCACCCTCCTGGGCCATGTGGGTTGCAGCTCCCTCCTGCTCCGGTGCCAATGCTCCTCCGCCAGATGATGCTAATGCACACAAGGACAGGGTGACAAAACAAAAAGGGGGGAAAGACAGAAGAGACACATGGTCAATGTCTGCAACACGACTACCGTTGGCGGACACAACACACAGGGAGCAGCCTTATGCACTAGCCCATGCAATAACAGTGCAGGGGAAAAGCACATGCCCATGGGGGGCTCTGCCTAGACCCATTTGATGCACAGCTGGAAACCACAGGAGCCTGTCTAAGTGTAGAGGGCAACTACCACCTTTGGGGTTGGAGTGGCACTGAGCCTGCAAAACAATGGATCTACCTTGGCGCATCTGCCCTGGCCTAGGGGAACCCACAGTCCACTTCCCCCACCCAGACACCTCGTAAAGCCTGCAGAGGCCGCTGAATGAAACTGTACTCATCCTCTTGTGGCTGCTGTGATGCCCTCCAGTGCCCATCCAGCTCAGGATATGCCACTGCCAGGATCCGGTACATCAGGGGTGTCATGGTGCGACGGGCATCCCTTCCACGTTGGGATGCCATCCCCAGCTGGGCCTCCACCATCTTCTTGGTCCAGCGGTGTAGGTCCTCCCATCTTTTGCGGCAGTGGGTGCTCCGTCTATGGTAGACCCCCAGGGTCCGCACCTCCTTGGTGATGGCACACCAAATACCCTTCTTCTGGTGGGTGCTGACCTAGAGGAATATTGAAGTAAGAATGGATGTTACTCCCCCGTCCGGTTCTTCTCACTCATTGCCCATAAACCTCCCACCCTGGCCCAGAAAAACATGCACTCACCATCCTCACCATCCTCACATGCTGGCCTGTGCCCCCCCTGTCTCTTCCATCCAAGACACTCCATACATTCATGTGTCATCCACCATGCACACAGTTTACTCACCTGTTTGTCTGGAGGACCGTAGAGTAGTGTGTACTGGGGGAAGACCCCATCCACCAGTTTGTTCAGCTCCTCCGCAGTGAAGGAAGGGGCCCTTTCCCCAGACACTCGAGCCATTGTCGCTTCCAGACTCAGGTCACAGCAGCACTTGCAGTGTAGGTCCTCTCCTGTTGAAGGTCAGGTATCAAGTGAGTGAACATGTGGAAAAGTAAAATATCGCACCCTCATGCAATCACTGTGCCTTGACATCTGGGCATCCATTTTGAGAGTAAGCATCCATTTTGAGAATGTCTTGAAAAACCTTACTGTTGACACTCTGGAGAGTGCAGCTGGAGACAAACTGCCTTGCATGATACGCTTCGGGCAGGATGTGAGCCGCCCACGTAGCTGTGGTTAAGCCGATTCTGCCGTTGTTGAGAGAAAAAGGTCACTTCGACGGAACAGCCTGTGGTCGGAACACAGTCACACCTGTTATTTTTTCCTTTTCCCCTCGCACTCTATTCTACACCCCAGCTTTGACATTTCTCTGTCTGCATGCTATTTTTACATATTTCCACTGACCCACATAGAAGTGTTTTTCTAAAGTTTGCTTGATGGAAAATTACAGAATTATTGCCATTCGCTTGTGTTGTGCAAGAAATGTATAAAAGCTGCAAGCTGCGCAATGTTGGGCAGACCACTCCCTAACCCGCTTGGTGAAGGAGCTCTCCCTTAACTCGAGTTATTGAAATAAACCTTGATTATACTCCACGTCCCGGACTCTGTCTCCTTCCTCATTTACCTATTACTAGAAAATTATGAAATAAGATAAGGTAAAATAAATTATTTACCACATTTTTGGCGCCCGAACAGGGACCTTCCCTTCTCTACACACGCCGGTTTTGCCGGTCGCGGTGTATTCCCCTGTTTCCTCTCTTGACGGACTTCAGGTGCACCCGGTGGGGATTTCCCACCGAATTCCTTCAGAGATACGCAGGATTGGCTGAGACCGGCATACACACGAGGCGGTGAGAGACGCGGGAGGTCCATACCCGAGCCCGACATCGAGGAATTGAGGAGTCCGAGACGTCTGAGACCCCTGACACGCGCAGCGTCTGGATTCGATCGAAACTTCTGGATTTGCTGTTCGGTGAGTACTACTGAATAGTATCAAGACGTTTTCCGATTAAGGAAACGGTAAAGGTATAGATTTAGTAACAAAATGTCGTTGTTTGCCAAATTTAAGACTAAATCTAAGGATAAAAAGTTTTTAGAAAAAGAGGTGGTTCTTCCACCTAAGGACACGCCAGCTAGATTTATGTATAATAAACATGGCATGTCGGCAATAGTCTTTTTGGACTTATGGGTGGAATATACTGAGAAGTTGGAAGAAAGGTATCAGTGGCCCATCAACGGGACTTTCGATAAAGAAAGTGTTCTTAAGGTGGAGTAACAGTTGTTCAAAAGGAAAGCGAGACAGGCTCAATTAGATTCTGTGGAATGGTGGAGGAAAGAAGCCCATAGGAGACAGGAGAAAGCTCAGAATAAAGTCGAGAAAGCACAGAGAATGTCAGACAAAGCGAAGTCAGACGAATTATTGCAGACAGGAAAGGAAACAGTTCTTGACCGAACAATTAGAGAAAAACAAGGAAACATGACCGGTCTGTACCCGGTGTTACCTAAATGTGAGGTCGCTGGTCATGTTAAATCGAAACATGGTCTCCTTCCCAGCGCTCCTGTAGATTTTGAAGAAGTACCCCTCATAGACTTATTGGACGTACCACCCCCTTACTTCACAAATATGCCACACATAGCGGCCCCTAACATCCCACCCCCTCTAATCAGGCTCAAATCAGTCCTCAGTCTCAGACAAGGGAGATGGAGTCACTCACAGTCGCAACTGCACAAATAAACATAAGGGATGAACCTAAGGAAGACACGGCAACAGGGGGATACAGCCCAGGTATAAATGAACCATGTCCATATGATCCTATGGCCTCTCTGTACCCCCCCCTTACAGAGGAGGGAAAATGTTTGGCTACTTTATGGAAATCAATTGAGAAAATCCTGGCAGTGTCTGACAATATGGATGGGATGTTGGAATTTATGCTCAGAGGAGGGTCACATACTCCTTATGAAAAAGTCTTGATGGGCCGGACAAAGGCACAGAAAAAGGATATTTATGCCTTTGTCTTATACCTATTCCTTCGATATTCGTTAGTAAGAAGATGAGGATTCCAAAAGAATTAGAGGAGGAAGAAGTGGCTTGGCTGGAGGGAATGGGAGATGAAGAGAGGAAGATGATATAACCAAAAGAATGAGTGCCTTACTGGAACTGATGCATTCATTTAGATATAAACTTAATGAAGGTGGTGAACGACCACCGAAAAAGACAATAACAAAACAACTCCCGGTCAGGTCTACCATACCCTTACAAAATAGAGAGCAGGCCAGTATAGGAGTCTACCCGGACTATCCAACTGGCGAGGAATTATATGAAGAGACAGAGAAGGAACTTGATTGGTTCCTAGAGACTGAACCCCCTCTTACCATGGAAGAGCAGGAGTTAGCTAGAACTGCCACCTTATGGACCTCCCAACCAAGGGTTTTTAATGCAGACATCATAGCCCAAATGTATTCAGACTTACCTGTTGTTCAGCGCAGAATTGCTAGTTTATATATGGTACAACATCTCATAACATTGCACAAATTTCTTCGGCACCGAGACTATGCTCTGGATGATTTAATGTCCAAATGTACTTCCCTCGATTTCCTTGAGAATCCTTCTAAATTCCTCAACGAATACTTCAACGCGAGACAAGAATATCATGAGAGTCAGTCTAGAAATTTCTCGAGCAAAGAAAAGATTAGTGGTAAGGGACAGATAACCAGACAATACCCACTTAGGGAAGTGCATCCCAAAATGAATGCGGCAGGAACTGCACTAGAACGAGTTTTTGTATACACCCCCCTTACTAAATTAGAAATAATGAAAATGAAAGAAATGGTTCCACCGCATTCTAAAGATCCCGTAGGGTTTTATAAAGAACTGACAGACGTCCTCACTATGGGAACGTATACATTATCAGATCTCACAACATTACTTCAAAAGTTACTGCCCCCAGGAATATATGAAAAGTTAAGGGGTCAGAATTGGGAGGTAGAAAATGTCCGTCTCGATTGGGCGGCACTGGTAGCGAGTGATGCAGGAAGACTGGCTGGTGCAGATATCCCTGAAGATGTTAAAACGGTGCCCGCCCTTGTTCTTAAGATATTACCACGACTCCTTACTGCTAGAAAAGAAGATTGGGATGCTATTTCAGCATGTAAACAAAAACCAGATGAGGACATAGGCGACTATTATACTAGATTAGAGAAATGTTTTGCTGCTAATAGCGGCCTCAGACTAGACAGTGAATCCTATGGACATCTTTTTGTGTCTAAATTGGTGGAAAACACCCTCCCAAAATTAAAGGAAAGGGTTCAAAGAGTTGAAAGTTCCTGGCAGGCTCAGACTCCTTCCCAAGTTTTACTAATATTACAATATCATCAAAATAGACTCAGGGAGGAAGAAGAGCGTGAAAAGACAAGACTGAAAGAAACTAAGATAAGAGCTTTAGTCGCACAGACTGTAATGCCCAGAACAGGCCCGCCGCCACAACAACAAAAGATAACAACTACCTCCAAGGGTGTTTGTAACTACTGTAAGAAACAAGGACATTATGTCAAAGACTTGCAAGGGAATGTAACATGCCCCGTTCTGAAACACAATTTGGCCACAGGTAAAACGTTATCTAGACCCCATGTTCCTCGGGAACAATACAAAACAGAGGGAAGGGTTCCAAAGAGCCAAGATAAAGAAACAAAGCAGAGCGCTCAAATGTACATGACTGGAGAAGATACTGGGTATGCCGATTTTCCCAGTTTCTTCTGAAGTTGCCCAGGGAGGGAAGAGCATAAATTGCCCCTTATCCCTATACCTGTGGACCAGACTGGTCCATATGTGGACGTTCACCTCCTGGGACAAGAAAATAAGTTTTTATTGGATACCGGGGCAAGCAAAACAACAATAGATCACAATGAACTGCCTCAAGCACCACTGTCAGGAAACAAAAATGTTTCCCTAGGTTTTTCAGGCCAGCCCATTACTAGTAGTACTTCAGAGCCCTTACCTTTACAAGTTGGCCCCCTCACGACGACCACTGATCTTCTTTTAACAGATGCTTGCCCCGAAAATTTGCTAGGCATTAAACAACTGAAAGAATTGGGAGCTATTATAGTATGCTCACCCCAGGACGTTCGTCTTTTCTTACGAGATTTTAAAGGCCACTATACCGTTAGAGAGCTGGATCCTCGGCTTGCACACCTTCCCCCCGAATTGTGGGCCACCAGCTCCACCTCGGTTGGGCGAATGACTATTACACCTCACAAAATCATATTGAAAGATATTACCACGATTACGCCAGTATAAAATACCTCCGCAAGCTGAGAGGGATCTCATTTCCATCATAGAAGATCTCATCAAAGCAGGGGTAGTGATAGAAGTACCTTCAAACACAGTTAATTCCCCTGTATTACCAGTAGCAAAGAAAGTCCAACAGGGGGAAAATCACAGTTATAGACTGGTAGTTGATTTACGAGAACTTAATAAGTGTGTAGTGTCCCAACACCCTGTCGTACCAGACATCTCCACACTTTTAACAACTATTGATTGCGAGGCATCTTATTTCACCGTCATCGATCTCAAGAATGCGTTCTTCAGCGTACCCATACACGAAGATAGCCAGTATTTGTTCGGGTTCTCACTGTCCGGAAGGAGTTTCCGGTTTACGCGAGCTCCTCAAGGATTCACTGACAGCCCGAGCATCTACAGTCAGGCATTAAAAAGGCAATTAGACACCATACAAATGCCTCAAAATACTGCACTCCTGCAATACGTTGATGATCTACTCATCACGGCTCGCTCTGAACAGTCATGTATACAAGCCTCGTTAATTGTATTAACGTTTCTTGCTGAAAATGGCCATAAGGTGTCACCAAATAAGTTGCAGTTTTGTCAACAGCAAGTGGCCTACTTAGGGCACTTGCTGTCGAAGGAGGGTAGACAACTAACACAAGAAAGAATACAGTTGGTACTAAATATACCCCAACCAAAAACTCAGAAACAAGTACGTGAATTCATAGGATTAACATCCTACTGCAGACAATGGATCCCTCAGTTTGCATTAATATCTAAACCACTTGTACACCTCACAACATTGGAAGCCAGTGCAACACCCCAACTCCCCTGGACAGAGGAACATACACACGCATTCCAAACGCTGAAACAAGCAATGTGTCAGGCTCCCGTATTAGCTACCCCCGATTACCACAAAGATTTTACATTATTTGTTACTGAGAAAAATGGGACTGCTTTGTCAGTCCTTACACAGGAACAAGCAGGCAAACAAAGGCCGTGCAGATATTTTTCATCCACTCTGGATCCAGTAGCGCAAGCCCTTCCTGCATGCCTGAAAGCTGTAGCAGCGACAGCCCAAGCTATCAGACAAAGTGACACCATAGTATTAGGACACCCACTAGTAGTAAGGGTTCCTCATGCAGTGGAACTACTACTCAATAGAACACAGACTCAACATTTGACCATAGCCAGATTGACAGGGTATGAACTGACACTGTTCCAACCCCACATTCAAATACTTAGATGTAACACCCTGAATCCAGCGACACTCTTACCTCTCCCTGAAGAGACAGACGGAGTACATGATTGTATAGAAGTGATTGAACAAGTGACAAAACCAAGATCAGACCTAAGAGATATTCCCTTAAAAGAGGCGGAACAAAATATATATGTGGATGGCTCATGTAAAAGAAATGAAAAAGGGGAACTGAAAGCGGCCTATGCAGTCACCACAAAAACACAGGTACTAGAATGTCGACAAATACCAATTCTCTCGGCGCAGGCTGCAGAATTAATAGCCTTGAGTAGAGCTTGTCACATAGGGAAGAAAAAAAGATAAACATTTACACCGACTCACAGTATGCCTTCGGGGTAGTACACAATTTCGGAACGCTGTGGAGAGAAAGGGGCTTTATGACATCCCATGGATCAAAAATACAACATGCAGACCTCATAACACAGTTATTGGACGACATACACTTGCCCGAACAAATAGCTGTAATCAAATGCAAAGCACATTCAAAGGGAACAGACGATGTTGCTATAGGAAATGCCTTAGCAGACCAAACAGCTCGGGAAATGACACAGAAAGACGTAGAAAAAGGGTCACCCCATGACCTTGCATTTATAGGACATACACAAACTACCAGAGGTACCACTATTGATATACTAGACATACAGAGTCATGCTACAAAAGAAGAAAAAGAAAAATGGAAAAAGGAGGGAGGGATCTTGACAGACCAGGGATGGATGGTGCCACACAAAGCAGTCTGGTATCTACCGGACGCCATGGTACAGATCATTATAGAAACAATACATGGGCCAGCCCACTTAGGAGAAAAGGCTATGCTAGATGCAACAAGATCTATATGGACAATAAGCACCTTAGAGCCGCAGCCAAAAACAAGGTCCAAACATGCATGATATGTTGCCAGTACAACATCGGGAAGGGTGCAACAGTAGGCTCAGGAGGATTTCATCCTCCAGAACATCCTTTTGAGGTCATACAAATAGACTATATACAAATGGAAAGATGCAGAGGATATAAATATGTCCTTGTAGTAGTATGTACATTAACAAGGTGGACAGAAGCCTACACCGTACCTGATTATACTGCCAACACCACTGCCAAACAATTGATTAAGGAATACTTTCCTAGGTTTGGTCTACCTCGAGTCATATACTCGGACAATGGTCAACCCTTCTCATCTGAACTAATGAAGAAAATTTAGCTTCTGCTGGGATACCAGTGGAAATTCCACTGCGTACGCCACCCACAAGCAGCTGGTTTAGTCAAACGACACAACCAAACGCAAAAAAACAAATTGGCAAAAATTTGTGCCGATAAGAAAGTTGATTGGATAACTGCTTTACCCGTAGCATTGTTCTACATGAGAATGGTTCCCCATTCCAGGACTGGACTAGCTCCCTATGAGATAGTTTTTGGTAGACCACCTAACATATGGGGGACACCGCGAGCTAAGGCTATAACAGATATTGAACTAACTGTGTTGACAGATTATCTGGCTTCTTTGATGTCTGCACTTCAATCTTGTCGTTCACAGGTTGCAGCTGCATTTCCTGATAATACCGAACCCAAAGAACACCAGATCAGACCGGGAGACTGGGTCCTCATCCGGAATTTTGATTGCGCGACGCATCTTGAGCCCAGGTGGAAGGAACCCAAGCTTGTTCTACTGGTTACCCGAACAGCCGTGAAAGTTGAAGGACGGAAGGGCTGGTTACACGCCAGCCACTGTAAGAAATACTTTTCTAAAGAAGGGGCAGAGGACACCTTGCCTCACCTGATTCCAAAATATTCCGAACAATTGACGTTACCCACGGAAGAAAGTCCCCAACAGTTATACAAGTCAAGACTTAGGTCTTCTTCCCGAGCCCAGGTCACTTAAGTCCAAACAAGCTCCTCTTGTTGGTGAAACAGCAGGGGCTCAAGGGAGATACGCCTAATGGCAAGGCTTGTGACAGAAACAAGGATGGAACAAAAGAGATTAAGGGACAAATATAAGAGAAGAATATGTACTGGGAAGAATATTTTTGTATTGATACTAATGTTCATGTTGGCAGCAATAGCATGTGTGAGTTGGATACTGTATGTGGTTTTTCCTCCAAGCAAACGAGTTCAGACACCCCTTAATGACACTCAAGAACACACACATCACGATCTTCCACCTCATGAGTTGGCACATAGAATAGCTATGCAGAACAACACCTTTGTGAAGCTATTACACTACTCACATCAAGTGGTTAATACCACTAATTGTTGGATATGTGGACGGATTCCCCCTCACCAAGATGAAGGGGGAATGCCATTAACACCATTTCCATTCTCGTATAACGGCTCATGCGAGGCCTGGTTTGCCCTGATCACAGCTTACAACAGGTCTGAGATGCCAACAGATCAAAAGGACTGGCCCTGGGGTAATCTAAACGCTGTCCTTCAAAGGGTCTGTTATCCTGATGAGGAGGGGTTACCACAGGCTAATGGAACGGTATTCGAAAGAGAAGAATACCGACAGGATGACTTGACTTTTAAGCTGAAAAAGTCCAGGTCTCAAGGAGAGGGAGGGCCAATAACCATATCCGTTTTCAAAGTAAAAGGACACCTGTGCATCCAGAAGACTGGCACTATCTCTGTAGGATACAGTGAATGCAATTCTACTGTGAACTTTACGGATCATGGTCGGTCCTCATTTCAGACCACCAGACATACCTATTTCATTTGCGGCCAGTCTGCCTATGTCCGTCTTCCCTACAACTGGGGGGGGAGATGCTATATATCCTTCTTATTGCCACCTGTTTTCCTTGCCTCTTCAATGTACCACAAGGATTACCGAATCAGTGCAGGGAGGTACAAGAGGTATATAGATACATCCGGAATAGATCAAATGGAAACTGCTGCGGAACAATATACTGATTTTAATAGAGGTTTTTTCTTCTTCATCGGACCAGTGCAGAACAGTAAGCTTATACGTAGACTTACTCGAACAGTAGAGGCAGTCGTGAATCAGACTATAGCCGCTTTGGGGAACTTGACTCAGGAACAATCCGCTATCAGAATGGTAGCGCTCCAGAATCGTCTTGTTCTCGACGTCATACTAGCGGAGAAGGGTGGGGCCTGTAAAATTATCGGGTCGAGCTGTTGCATTTTCTTTCCCGATAACGCCCCCTCAGTCTATAAAGCTATTTCTAAATTACACAAAATAGCATCAGGATTACACCAGGAACCAGGCACCTGGACATGGTCAGGATGGTTTTGGGGGCTGGTATCCTCTTGGGGCTGGAAGTTACTGTCCATAGTCGGGATAATATTCGCAGTGCTTATGGGGTGTTGTCTTTGCATACAATGTGGTCCACCGCTCTGTGGATTATGTCTTACCCTGTGCACTCCTAGAAGACATACTCAGGAGGAGGAAAGTGCCAAGGTCTACTTCAATTGCCGATAGAAGACCGTGATTGCACTCTGGTGCAAGGAGGGAATGTGGAAAAGTAAAATATCGCACCCTCATGCAATCACTGTGCCTTGACATCTGGGCATCCATTTTGAGAGTAAGCATCCATTTTGAGAATGTCTTGAAAAACCTTACTGTTGACACTCTGGAGAGTGCAGCTGGAGACAAACTGCCTTGCATGATACGCTTCAAGCAGGATGTGAGCCGCCCACGTAGCTGTGGTTAAGACGATTCTGCCGTTGTTGAGAGAAAAAGGTCACTTCGACGGAACAGCCTGTGGTCGGAACACAGTTACACCTGTTATTTTTTCCTTTTCCCCTCGCACTCTATTCTACACCCCAGTTTTGACATTTCTCTGTCTGCATGCTATTTTTACATATTTCCACTGACCCACATAGAAGTGTTTTTCTAAAGTTTGCTTGATGGAAAATTACAGAATTATTGCCATTCGCTTGTGTTGTGCAAGAAATGTATAAAAGCTGCAAGCTGCGCAATGTTGGGCAGACCACTCCCTAACCCGCTTGGTGAAGGAGCTCTCCCTTAACTCGAGTTATTGAAATAAACCTTGATTATACTCCACGTCCCGGACTCTGTCTCCTTCCTCATTTACCTATTACTAGAAAATTATGAAATAAGATAAGGTAAAATAAATTATTTACCACAAACAGATAGAAAATGGCGGTCACGTCCGCTGCGGTGCATACCGTCACCACCGGCTTACATCGTCATTGGCTCCTGGAATCTATAGGGCCAAATGATAACCAATGCAGAATTGCGCAGTGGTCTTCGACCGCCTACCGTGACGCTGCACAACGCCAGCACAGTTACCTCATTTCCCCTTGTCCCTCCTTACTGGTCAGGCAGCTATTTCAGGGGGCCACATGGCAGGCCAAGTAACTGCGTCACAGCACTTTTGGCCAGGAATACAGACAGACAAAGGCACACACCGATTATGTCACGATTGTGCTAAACAGCCTTGTGAAACCTATGTGGTGTATGACCCTCTCCTCACCCTTCTCCTCCATGGGGCAAGTCTGCTGGGGCAGGTGATGAGATGGCGGCATCCTCCGATGTACAGACCCCTGGTGAACCTGTCGATAATGGAAGACAGACACATCATTATCACATACAGACTTGATCGTGCCACAATCCAGGAACTATGTGCCCAGTTGGAGCCAGACCTGATGTCAGCTATCCGCCATCCCTCAGGAATCCCCCCTCTAGTGCAGGTCCTGTCAGTGCTCCATTTCCTGGGCAGTGGTTCCTTTCAAGCACCAGTGGCCATGGCATCAGGGATGTCACAGCCAATGATCTCTAACGTGTTGTCCAGAGTGTTATCTGCCCTGCTGAAACACATGCGCAGCTACATCGTGTTCCCTCAGGTGGAGGAATGAACAGGTGTACAGAAACCGCAAAAGCTACCATTCAATGAATATGCAGATGGTGTGTTTGGCAGACCAGTACATCTCCCATGGGAATGCCAAGTATCCTGGCTCTATGCATGACGCTTACATTTTGAGGAATAGCAGCATTCCTTATGTGATGGGGCAACTCCAGAGGCACCAGGTGTGGCTAATAGGTGAGCTCAATACAGTTGACATAGGTGCCTGGGTATGGGGGAGTCCCTAAGGGTTGGAGGATGTCTAACAGTTGTCCCCTCAATATTTGCAGGTGACTCTGGTTACCCCAACCTGTCATGGCTACTGACCCCAGTGCGGAATCCCAGGACAAGGGCAGAGGAACAATACAATGAGGCACATGGGCGAACTAGGAGGATAATAGAGCGCACCTTCAGCCTCATGAATGCCAGATTCCGGTGCCTCCATCTGACAGATGGCTCCCTGTATTACTCACCGAAGAAGGTGTGCCAGATAATCGTGGCATGCTGTATGTTGCACAACCTGGCTTTGCGACGCCAGGTACCTTTTCTGCAGGAGGATGGGCCTGATGCTGGTCTTGTGGCAGCTGTGGAGCCTGTGGACAGTGAAGAAGAGGAGGCAGAAGATGAAGATATAGACAACCGAAACAACATCATCATGCAATACTTCCAGTGAGACACAGGTAAGAGGATGGCACTGCTTCTCACATATCATATTACTGTAGGACATTGCATAAATCTGCCTTTTTACCTCTGTGTATGGACCCTGACATGTCACTTTGCCTTTCCATTTCACAGATCTGGGTCCCACTTTGTGCCCTCTGCTATGTTTACTGCTGCCCAACAACCATGTAACATTGGTATGTGAACATGAACATTGACATTGCTATATTTCTGAGAGATTGCAATTACACATTTGTGAAAGTACAGACTGACTCCAGATTTTTTTGTTATTTAAGGGTGTTTATTCCTGTGCTAATAAGTGGAGGGGTGTGTGCAATGGGCTGGGGTGAAGGTGGAGGAATGTCCATGGTAGAGTTCAGTCTCTAGGTCTCACAGGTGCATTGTCCAAGGGGGCATAGGAAGTGGAGTAGTGGCAGTTCAAAGTTGTCAGGGTGACAAAGTGAGACAAAAGGGTGACAATCAGGAGAGTTTTATTTCCTGGGAGGGGTCTTGGCAATGTTCTCTGTCTTGTTCCTGGATCTCAGGGACCATTTGCTGGGTGATTCTCCTTCTGCAGAGGGTGGGGTGCTGGTGGCCTGTTGGTCCTGTGGCGGGACCTCCTGTCCACTAGCGCCGGCAGAGGTGGAGGGCTGTTCATCATTCAGGCTAATGTCAGGGGACCATTTGTGTGCCACTGTGTCACTCATGGTGTTGGCCAGGTCTGCCAGCACCCCTGCAATGGTGACCAGGGTGGTGTTGATGGACGTCAAGCCCTCCCTGAACCCCAGGTAGTGTTCCTCCTGCAGCTGCTGGGTCTCCTGAAACTTGACCAGTACCGTGCCCATGGTCTCCTGGGAATGATGGTATACTCCCATGATGTTGGAGAGTGCCTCGTGGAGAGTGGGTTCCCTGGGCCTTTCCTCCCCCTGTCGCACAGCAGTCCTCCCAGTTTCTCTGTTATCCTGTGCCTCTGCCCCCTGAACCGTGTGCCCACTGCCACTGATCCCAGGTCCCTGATTTTCTTGGGTTGGTGGGTTTGCCTGTGGTCCCTGTAGTGGTGGACACACTGCTGATTGATGTGTCCTGGGGACAGAGGGATGGGCCCGCTGGGTGGTTGCTGTGCTGGTGTTTACTGATGGGGGAGGCTCTGTGATGGTTTGTGAAAGTGGCAGGGGACCCGACTGTCCCGAGGTCCCTGATGGGCCAGGCTGGTCATCTTGATCCAGGTGTGCAGAGCTGCTGTTGTCACTGTGGGCCTCTTCTTTGGGGGGACTGGATATGTCTGGCACCTCCTGTCCGGTGACGTTGGGTAGGGGTCCTGTTGCGGTGTAAATGAATAGTTATTGTATCTGTGTGTGCCATCTTGTGCATTGGGTGAGTTACCCTCTACTCCTGTGCTTGCATTGTTGTGTTTGCCATTGTGTGATTACTGTTTTGGGGTCAGTGTGGGTATCTGTACTGGACATGCTTTGGTGATGGGTGTCCGTGCTTTGGTGTTGCATGCCGGGCTTGGTATTGGGATGGGTGGGTTGTGATGGTGGGGTGTATGAGAGGTGGTGGGGTGATGGGGGTGAGGGTAGGGTTGGGGGTATATGATGGCAAGCAGGTAGGGGGGGTGATAGTAATAGAGATTTGACTTACCAGAGTCCAGTCCTCCTGCTACTCCTGTGAGGCCCTCAGGATGCAGTTTTGCCAAGACTTGCTTCTCCCATGTTGTTAGTAGTTGGGGAGGAGGTGGGGGTCCACCACCAGTCCTCTGTGCAGCAATCTGGTGTCTTGAAACCACTGCGTTGACCCTGTCGATGATTCTCCGCCATAGCTCCATCTTCCTAGCAATGGGGGGTTGCTGCACCTGTGATCCGAAAAGCTGTGGCTCTACCTGGATGATTTCCTCCACCATGACCCTGAGCTCCTCCTCAGAAAACCTGGGGTGTCTTTGAGGTGCCATGATGTGGTGTGGGTAATGTGTGAGGGGATGTTTATTGTGCTGTGTGATGCGTTGTGTTGGTGTGTGTTCTTTGAGGTGCGTGGATGTTGTATGAGTGATGGTGTTGTGTGCTTGTGGATGCTGGAGTAGTGTTTGCTATTCTCTCTCTGTGCTTCTTCACAAAAATGTCGTTGTAAGGGTTGTGGGTAATGTGGGTGAGTGTTTTAAAGTAGTGTGAGTGTGTGGGTGTGGTGTGTGTATGTGTATCAGGGGTGTGTATTTCTAATTGTCCAATGTGGTTGTGTTTTGTTAGTGTGTGTGTATTTTGAGCGCGGAGGTGTGTAGAGCCAATGGATGACGGCAGTTGAAAGACCGCTGCATTGATTCGTGGGTCATGATAGTGTGGGTGTAGCTTGTTGGCATGACGGTGTGGGTTTTGGTATCGCCAGTTTATCACTGATCTTTGGTGTGGCGGACTTGTGTGGGTGTCTGTATTGTGGCAGATTTCGTGATGTGGGTCGTAATACCTGTAGCGGATTTCCGCCGTGGCCACGGTATGTTGGCGACCTTCAGCACGGCGGTAAGTTGGATTTGCCACCAGGGTTGTAATGAGGGCCAAGGTCCCTTATTTTAAATAAATCCAGTGGTGAGCACACTAATTTCTCAAGCAAAGACAGGGTCACAATATGCTAAATACATTTCTTCTTTTTATTGGTTCTTCAAATAAATTCTAGTCAGAGCAATGAACTGGGACATTTTCTGAGGAGGAGAAATAAAGACTGTTAGCTTCTAGTGCTTGCTCCTTTATTTTATGCATTTCCCCTGAGGGATGCATCTTCAGTTTCACCCCTTTATTATTGGGGGTAATGCCAACTCCTCCCATAGGTCCCAAAGGTCTCCCTTTGTAGTCACTCCCTTCGTCTGATGTACTGGCATCAGTCGCTTTGTGCACTACCAATGTCTGCATGTGTAGATGCACCTTAGATTTTACCATAATGACTCTCTGTCTGGCAAGGGTTGAATAATAAAGTTGTGTAGGAGATTGAAGAGCTGGCTCTCTGTTTGTGGATCTATTGGCATCCTGGCCAATACTTTAACAGATTTGTTTAACTTTCATGAAAAATTGCTGGGTAGACCAAACCAATGTTCTTCACAATTATCTTCTCATTTACCTCCTTTGCCTGTTTTGCCTCCCTAGTTGGGTTATATTCCTTACGGGCTACAGGCAATCTCAATACAGAGGACGGGCAAATGTACAGACAAATGTACCAGTAAGAGTATAGGCGAATGTATAAACACAGAACTAGCAAATCGCTAAATGGAGGCAGGAGGACCTGGCACCTCTCAAATACTAACCAGCGCTGGGCGTTACTATAGGTGTAATGGAGCTCTAGAGCTATAGGGTAGTAGTGGGCGGTAATAGAAAGAACATAGAAGTAGTAGTACCAGTATATAAATTACAGACCCCAGTACCTGCTGAAATATATATTAAACAATGTATATAAGTGACCTTAAACATTTTACAATTGATAACATTTATTTTACCAACATTTTAATATGGGAGCCCTAGCTGCTTCCCACAAAACTAGACTACATAGATCTTTTAAAAACCTGTGAAGACCAAAAACAATAGGGGCCCTTACAATAGACTGGAGCACTCTGGAGTTAAAAAGAAAGCGCTGAAAGAGTGGCCTTTTCTGCTTCATTTTTACATTCTTGTAACACGGGCAAAAGAATAAAACATAGTCCACATTTTCACTTTGACTTACAAGGATTTAGCCTATTGTGGTAATATGTCACCCGTACAGGATTCTAAATCAGGCTAGGGTTTAAGAGCTTAAAGATTATCAGTGAGTCTGTCATCTCTTGCAGCTCTATGACATTGTTACAAAAGGTGATTACAGAACACAGCTTTGACATCCCCTGTAGTGGATCAATAAATATCTGCCATTTCATGCCATACAGTGTCCAAAGACCCCAAACTTGATTTTACATGGGGCAGGCATGGCTTGGTTAAAGCCTTGTCTAATGTCAACATCTCTTAGAGGCCACATCTGTATGAGAAAAGTTTCTGGTGTGACCCACAACAAATTTGTGGTTTGAGGGCTGCTTATTCCATACCCTCTTAAGGCCACGGTCAAAGTAGAATGGTAAGGAGGGAGTACTTTGTGGTAAATGGAGTAATGGTTTTAAGAAGCAAGTCTCCCCTGAGTCATATCTATTGAATTAACCATTCCCCAGATGTATGCACCATACTTCACGGAAGACTGGGCCTTAGCTCTATAAACCTCAATGCCGGGTGACACAGATTACCCCATGCAGCAGTATTCATTTTGATGACTGCTGTCTCCGTAAGGGTCTATGATGTATAACTGTTCTTGACTTGGGCATTCCACCAAAATAGATAATGCTCTTAAATTCCTAAGTAGTCATGCTTATAGATCCTATCCATTAATAGACCCCCCCACAGCAATGCCACTCCTAAAAGACTTGAGTGACCCTGAAGTCGTTTTTAAAATGTTAATTTCTAGGTTCTTCACATCACTGAATTTATTGAGAATCTTTTTAGGTCCACTGGTGTGTATCATATTAACAAGGTATCATCAGCAAATATAAGTGGTGGAAGAGGTTTACTGTCTATTTATCAATTATGCTATTGACCTTTTACACAACTGTTTAAAAAGTCAATAGCATTAATGAGATATAGAGGAATCAATGTTGGAGCCAAAATGCACCCTTGTTGTACACTTTTTTAATCAGAATATGATCAATAAGCTCTCCCTGTTTTCCTGAGGCACCTTTGCATATTTGTATTCATGAAGTCTAATTATAGTACCTATGTAACAGCAATAAAACCTCTGTCACACTCATCCCTCCAAAAATCTTGTCTAGGAGTTGGTTGGTAAATATTTTTTGAAAGTGATCTAGTAGACTCATGGGTTTATATTTCCTACATTTCACTTCTACCCTCCAAATTTTGAACCTATGATTTCTGAAAGTGGAGCTAAGCAACACTGAGAAATATTGTCTGGCAGTAGTAGCAAAGCTGTGCAGAGAGTGGGGGCTCAAGTTAGGAAAGGTATCCAAGGAAAGAGACTACCATAAATCCCTATGAGATGGAAGGAGTCTGTAGGAGTCCCTGCTACAGTCCATCACACAGGAGCAAGAAGATGATGAGGTAGAAGATGAAGAGGAGATGGAGGGAAAGAAGGGGATTGGCCTGGTAGATGTCCCACTCCAGAGGAACAAGTGACCAAAATATCCAGGTCTGCTGCCTTAATAGGAGGAGATAGTTGTGTGTCCTCCTTCAGTCTGACCTAGTTGAAGGTGGAGGACAGGCAAGCAGAGTGGAACTCAAAGTTGCAACTGGCTACCCTTTTACTTGATGAAAAAAAATGGCACTGGCCTTGGAGGAAAGTAAATTAGCCTTGGCATTGAGAGAGAAAAAGAAGCTGGTAGATCATGGAGTGAGCAACAATGAACGGGAACTGAAGGTAAAGAAGGTCTCTCTGTTCTGTGATTATGATTGTAGTGAAAGTCCAGTGCCTATGAGAGTAAAAGTGTTCACATCCCCAAACATCCGGTGCCTGGTGTGGTGGGGATGACATTGATAAGTGGTTTGCAGTAGATGAAGTGGCCCTATGTATGCATAGATCCCTAGAGGAGGACTGTGGCTAGTCTGTGGCAGCACATGCCAATTACTCAATAGATACACTATTGGCCCTAGAGATAGCTGACCAGGTGAGAATGACCCCATGAAGGTACCTCTTATCACTAAGTTTGGTTTGACCCCTAAGAAATATCATCTGAAGTTCAGGGATAGCCACAAGCATTCACATCAGTCATGGAAGAGTTTGTGGATTTATCAACTGAGGCAATGGATGGTTGGGTGAAAGGCAGCCAAGTGAATGATAATGACAGACTTTATAATCCGATGATAAAGGAGCACATTTTGAGTAATTGTTTTGCAGAGCTGTTCTAGCACCAAATTGATTCCAGGCTAATTGAACTGAGAGCTTGTGAAAGAGGCTGAACTCTTGATCTTTACCATAGTGTCTAGGAAGGTACCTACGGGTGACCAGAAGAACATTGGGTTGTGTCCCCCTCCAAAGAAGGATGGGTGCAGGGAAAACTAAAAAGGGTTCCCTGAAAGCCCACAAAAGATTTTTCAGGGAAGGGAGCCACAGTCTACTTGTGTTCATAGGAGGGGAGGATTTAGTGGCAAGAAACCCATGGTGCATTACTGGACCTGGTGCGATAACTATTTCTAGTCAGGTTACGAGAAAGAAGGTGCTATCTGCTCCAAAAAGGAGCAGCCTGCCTGTTACAAATGGGATCTTTGGTTGGCAGTCAGGTTACCCCCTGTCCAAGCAAGGACCCTCACTCTAGTCAGGATAAAGGAGAATCACACTCAGTTAACCCCCGCCCACTCCCTTGCTAGCTTGGCACAAGCAGGTAGTCTTAACTTCAGAGGCCATGTATAAAGTATTTGTACCAACACACACATTAATATAGTAAAACACCACAAAATGACTCAACACAGGTTTAGAAAAATGGCTAATATTTATCGAAACAAAACAAGATCAAAACAATAAAAATAGAACATACATAAGTTATGAATTTTTAAAGATTAAACTAAAAAATAACGCTTAGAAACACAAAAATGTTTCAATGAGGTGTTTAAGCAAATGGCGCCAGGCACAGAGTCATGCAGACCCCCAGGTACAATACATTAGTAAGGTTTGAAAACATGCTGGTGTGCGAAGTCGTGGATCGTGGTATTGCTGGATCCGAGGTGGCGTTGGTTCAGGTGCTGCGTGGTGAAGCAGCTAAGGCATCACAAATAGGTTTTGGGTACCTGCTGCAGAGTGGTGGAGGTGAGGCGGCGGTGGTGCTAAGCCTTGAATCCGTGCACTTCAGGTGGAGTCGATCACGATGTGGAGCGGTGACTTCCACGGAGTAGCGGACTTCCGTGGGGCTGCAGCGGTGTCGGGCCTTCGAGGGTCGTCGCACTCCAGTGAGGACCACGGAGTCGGTTACAGGCGGCATCACAGGATTCAACAGCGACGTTGGTCTGGAGTCGTCCGAAGATGATCTTCTTGGATTTTCACCAGCCTCTCCTTTCAATGGCCCAGGGACCGGATAGGGCACCACATGTCGAGCGACCCTTGACCCAAGGGTAGGTCGCTCCCCCTGCCGCTGCAGCTCCTCAAGCTCCTCCAGCCCAGGTTCCTGAGACCTCCCAGCAAGCCCAGCTACCTCGCAGTAAGTACCCCCCCACCTCCCAGCCCCTCGCCCTGCCCCGCGCTACTCACCCTCTCTCCTGCTTCTTTTCTTCTTCTCTGTTCTTTCTCTGCGCTCTTCCTCTGTAGTTTCCTTCTGTACTCTTCTTTCCCTCCTGCTCCCCGTCTTCTCTCTTCATCTCTGTGCTCCTCTCTCTCTCCTTTGCACCGCGACCCACGTGTGCCTCTTCTTCTCTGTCCCTCTTCTTGGCTCCTTCCTCTGCTGCTCGTCGCCCTCTTCTTCTTCACCTTCATCTGTATTCTTCTGTCTTCTGCGCTACTCTTCTTCACCTTCATCTGTATTTTTCTGTCTTCTGCGCTCCTCTTCTTCTGTACCTCCTTCTGTGGTCTTCGGTCTTCTGTTCTTCGGCTCCTCTTCTTCTGTGGTCTTCTGTCTTCTGTTCTTCGGCTCCTGTCTTCTGTTCTTCGGCTCCTCTTCCTCTTTTAGCTCTGTTTCCTCTGCTACCTGCTTCCTGGTTCTTCCCACTCCTGTCTCGTCTCTCCCCCTCACTCGCCTCCCCCTCTCTATCACCCCTATCTACCCCTATCTCTATCTGTCTCCCTCACTCACCACCTCCTCCTATCTACCTATCTCTCTATCTCTCTATCTGTCTCCCTCACTCACCACCTCCTCCTATCTACCTATCTCTCTATCTTTCCCCCCCACTCGCCACCCCCTCTGTTACCACCCCTATCTTCCTATCCTTTCACTCTACCTCTCACCCTCACCCACCTCTACAACCCCCCTCCCCTATCTTCCCAACCTTCCTCCTATCTCTCTCCCTAACTCCTAAACTTCCTAAAACTCACCCCCACCACCCTTAACCCCCCTCCCTCATCTTTTCTCCCCTCTACCTGTCCCCCCTCCCTCTGCTTTCCCGCCGCCACCTCCTGCACGCCCCCGCCCCCCAGCTCCCATTCGTCGCCCCACTCCCATCCCCCGCCCCCAGCTGAACCCTCCTCCCTCTTATGGCAGCCGCTGCGCGACTGCGCAGCGGGCGCACCAAAGGTAAGCCCATCTGCGCCCGTCCGTGCCTGGCCCGTGCCCAGCGCCACGACCCCTGGTCCTCAGCACTCCCAAACCCTGCTGCTCCGCTACGACCCGACCACCCTCCACGCCCTCAACCCAGGGCGCTCCAGCACCTGCTTCCAAGCTAACCCAAAACGCACCCATGGACCTTTCGCTTGCCACACCTGCAAATGTATCTTCCACCACGTAACTACCATGACCACCAGCCCTCGCGCCATCAACCACCTCAAATGCATCCTGGTCAACGCTCGATCTATCCACAAGCACGCCGTTGAACTCTGGGACCTCCTGGACTTCACAGCACCGGACGTCGCCTTCATCACGGAGACCTGGATGAACGCCTCTTCGGCCCCAGACATCTCCATAGCCATCCCCGAAGGCTACAAGATTTCCAGGAAAGACCGCACCAACCAAGTAGGAGGAGGAATCGCCATTGTCTTCAAAGACTCCATCAGCGTCACCACCTCCACCGAAGACACCCCCCTCGCCGCAGAACACCTGCACATCCAGATTCGCACCGACCCCAGGACCACCCTCAGAGGATCCCTCATCTACCGTCCCCCCGGACTGTGCACCCTTTTCAGCGACTCCATCACCGACTTCGTCTCCCCGCACGCCCTCGCCTCGCCGGACTACATCCTCCTCGGCGACCTCAACTTCCATCTGGAACAGAACAACGACCCCAACACCACCGCCCTGCTCGACAACCTCGCCAACCTCGGCCTCAAGCAACTGGTGAACACCCCCACCCACATCGCCAGACACACGCTTGACCCCCTCTTCTCCGCCAGCAAACACGTTTCCTTCAGCCACGCCTCCGCTCTACACTGGACCGACCACAGCTGTGTCCACTTCACCTTCCGAAGCGAGACCCTCCACCTCCGCACTCAACTCATCCCTCGTCGACAGTGGAACAAAATCCCCGAAGAACAGCTCTTCTCCACGCTCATCGACAACCAACCTACCTTCACCACCGACCCCAACGACGCAGCCCTCAACCTCACGAACTGGATCACCAACTGCGCAGACAACCTTGCTCCCCTCAGACGCCCTCCACGACAGGCCAACACCAAAAAACCTCTCTGGTTCTCTGACACCCTTAAGGAATCGAAGTAAACCTGTCGCGCCCTCGAGAAAGCCTGGCGCAAGGACCACACCGCTGACAACATGACCACCCTCAAGAACGCGACCCGCAAACACCACCACCTGATCCCCGCAGCCAAACGGAATTTCTTCACTGATAGACTGGACAAAAACAGCCACAACAGCAGAGAACTCTTCAGCATCGTTAAAGAGTTCTCCAACCCCAACGCCATCACGCCCTCACAAGACCTGTGCAACTCCCTCACCACCTTCTTCCATCGCAAGATCACCGACCTCCACGACAGCTTCGGACACCAGACCCAGCCGAGCAACACGGAACCCACACCCCCAGCCATCACCCTCAACGCCTGGACCTACGTCAACACTGAAGAGACCAAAACCACCATGAACTCAATCCACTCCGGCGCCCCTTCGGACCCCTGCCCACACTTCATCTTCAATAAAGCCGACGACATCATCGCCCCGCACCTCCAGACCATCATCAACTCCTCTTTTTCATCGGCTACCTTCCCCGAAAGCTGGAAACACACCGAAGTCAACGCCCTACTAAAGAAACCTACGGCTGACCCAAGCGACCTGAAGAATTTCCGCCCCATCTCGCTCCTCCCGTTCCTTGCCAAAGTAATAGAGAAGACCGTCAACAAACAGCTTACCAACTTCCTGGAAGTCAACAAACTTCTCGACCCCTCACAATTCGGATTCCGAGCCAACCACAGCACTGAAACCGCCCTCATCTCAGTCACAGACGACATCAGAACCCTGATGGACTACGGTGAAACAGTCGCCCTCATCCTCCTCGACCTCTCGGCTGCCTTCGACACCGTCTGTCACCGCACCCTAATAACCCGCCTCTGCTCCACCGGGATCCAAGGCCAGGCCCTGGACTGGATCGCCTCCTTCCTCTCCAACCGCTCCCAAAGAGTCTACCTCCCACCTTTTCGCTCAGACCCCACCGAGATCATCTGCGGTGTCCCTCAAGGCTCCTCGCTCAGCCCGACACTCTTCAATGTCTACATGAGCCCCCTCGCCGACATCGTACGCAAGCACAACATCATCATCACCTCCTACGCCGACGGCACCCAACTTATACTCTCCCTCACCAAGGACCCCGCCAGCGCAAAGACCAACCTACAAGACGGTATGAAGGACGTCGCAGATTGGATGAGGCTCAGCCGTCTGAAACTGAACTCAGACAAAACGGAAGTCCTCATCCTCGGCAACACCCCAACCGCATGGTACGACTCCTGGTGGCCCACGGCCCTTGGCACCGCACCGACCCCCTCTGACCACGCCCGCAACCTCGGCTTCAACTTGGACCCTCTTCTCACCATGACCAAACAAGTCAACGCAGTGTCCTCCACCTGCTTCCTCACCCTCCGCATGCTCCGTAAGATCTTCCGCTGGATCCCCGCCGACACCAGAAGAACCGTGACCCACGCCCTCGTCACTAGCCGCCTGGATTACGGCAACACCCTGTATGCTGGGACCACCGCTAAACTCCAAAAACGTCTGCAACGTATTCAAAACGCCTCCGTCCGCCTCATCCTCGACGTACCCCGCAACAGCCACATCTCCGCCCACCTGAGACACCTGCATTGGCTCCCAGTCAGCAAAAGGATCACCTTCCGACTTCTCATCCACGCACACAAAGCCCTCCACGACAAGGGACCAGAATACCTCAACCGACGCCTCAGCTTCTACGCCCCCACCCTTCTCCTCCGTTCCACCGGCCTCGCTCTCGCCGCCGTCCCTCGCATTTGCCGCTCCACGGCGGGTGGGAGGTCCTTCTCCTACCTGGCGGCCAAGACTTGGAACACCCTCCCCTCCAGCCTCAGGACCACCCAGGACCACTCCGTATTCCGGAGACTCCTCAAGACCTGGCTCTTCGAGCAGCAGTAACCCCCTTCCCCCTAGCGCCTTGAGACCCGCACGGGTGAGTAGCGCGCTTTATAAATGTTAATGATTTGATTTGATTTGATTTGATGTCAGGGCAGGAGTCTCAGCAGAGAGCCCAGGTGCTGGTAGGGGAAGTCGTTCATGGCCCTGAGACTTCAGAACACAGGGCAAATTCAGTCCGAGCCCTTGGAGAATCTTCTCCAGCAGGCATATACCACAAAGTCCAGTCTTTGTCCCATTTCACAGGCAGAAGCAGCAACTGCAGGATACCTCCACAAAGCACAGTCCCTGGCAGGGGCAGCACTTCTCCTCAGCTCTTCAGCTCTTCTCCTTGGTAGAGGTTCCTCTTGATTCCAGAAGTGATCTACTTTTCAGGGGTTTTGGGGGCTCTTCTTATACTCATTTCTGCCTTTGAAGTAGGCCTTCTTCAAAGGAAAGTCGCTCTTGTTTGTAAGATCCTGCCATGCCCAGGCCAGGTCCCAGACACACACTAGCAGGCTGGAGACTGCATTGTGTGAGGGCAGACACAGCCTTTCAGGTGTAGGTGACCACTCCTCCCCTCCCTCCTAGCACAGATGGCTCATCAGGATATGCAGGCTATACCCCAACTCCTTTTGTGTCAGTGTCTAGAGAGAGGTGCAAACAGCCCAACTGTCAAACTGACCGAGACAGGGAATCCACAAATGGGCAGAGTCACAGAATGGTTTAAGCAAGGAAATGCCTACTTTCTAAACGTGGAATTTTCAAACATACAATCTAAAAATCAACTTCACTAAAAGGTGTATTTTTAATTTGTGAGCCTAGAGACCCTAAACTCCACATTTCTATCTGCTCCCTAAGGGAATCTGCACTTTTATAATATTTAAAGGCAGCCCCCATGTTAATCTATGAGAGAGATGGGCATTGCAACAGTGAAAAACGAATTTGGCAGTATATCAGTGTTAAGACCTATAAAACACATAGGTACATGTCCCACCTTTAACATACACTGCACCCTGCCCATAGGGATCCATAGGACCTACCTTAGGGGTGCCTCACATGTATAAAAAATGAAGGTTTAGGCATGGCAAGTGGGTACACTTGCCAAGTGGAACTGGCAGTTTAAAACTGCACACACAGACTCTGCAGTGGCAGGTCTGGGCCATGTTTCCAGGGCTACTTATGTGGGTTGCACAGCCAGTGCTGCAGGTCCACTAGTAGCATTTGATTTACAGGCCCTGGGCACCTCTAGTGCACTACGGACTTACTAGTAAATCAAATATGCTAATCATGGAAAGTCAATTACACATATATTTTACATAGGAACACTTGCACTTTAGCACCAGATAGCAGTGGTAAATTGTCCAGAGTAACAAAAACAGCAAAAACAGAATCCAGCACACATCAACAACCTGTGAAACAGAGGCAAAAAGTTAGGGGAGACCACGCCAAGGTTGCCAAGTATAACACTGCCACTGGTGGGCAGACACAAGGTATTCATGTGTAGGGTTGAGAGAGGAGATTGACCCAGTTAGCTTGAGGGGGAATGCACAGGTTACCCTAGTGTCCCTGGCGAACAAAAAGATGGTGCCTACAGTTCACATGCATGGCAACAATAAGAGGTACAGGTAGTGACTCACCAATAATCGGCAGAGGGTGGAGGCTCTGAGAGACACAGGAGCAAGCATGACTACTGTTAGGTGTCATTTGGCATCTACAGAGTAGGTTATCTCTAATGTAGTCCACCAGGCTGTGACAGCTGACAACATAGTAATGTGTGGCGGGGTCTTAGGTTCTATAAAGGTAGCTGTGAGTCCAGCAATGTTACTTAAGCGATTTCTGGAGATTGTCTGCAGAGGAATGATCTAGATCACACTATCTGGAAAAGGGTGGAGCTCAGATCTTAACTGGAGAAGTTGGGATTGCCTGAGTGGATACTTATGACCACTCTGTCAATGCACTATATCAGAGAAGTCAGAAGGAAGAGACTGAAATAGTGGTCCAGGTGCTTGCCAGGAAAAAGAGTCAGGAGGTGTGCAAAACCCACCCCATATTTTCCGGCAGTCCTACCAAGGTCTGAATCTGGGGGTACTGCCCTCAAGCCTTCAGGAGAAGATATTGCTGCTGTGGGAGACCTGACTGAGCTAACAAGGTGGCAAGCTGTAGGAAGATTGTGCCAGACAGAGTTCTGCATGACATAGAAAGATTATCCCACTGTTGATGGTCTATACTGGCAAACCTAGGCTAAAGGGACCCCTCTGGTGACTACCATATTTATAGCACAAATGGTTTCCTGTTTAATAAGCCCAAGGTCTCTGAGCCTAGGTCAACTAGAGGATTGGTGGTCCCCCAGTGCTATAAGGCCTTCATACTGGAGTATGTTCATGACATCACCCTGGCAAGACATATGTAGCAAGCCAAACACTTTGACCACTTGGTCACCTACTTCAATGGGCCCCAGATAAGGTCTAAATCAGATGGATTCTCTAGGCCTTGTGTTACCTGCCAGGCCAGTGGTAAGTCAAGGCTAATGCGTAAGGCTCCCCTGTAACCTTCCCCATAGTTAAAACATCCTTCAAAAGGGTGAGTATTGATATTGTTGGGCCTCTGGACCCCAAAACAGTCTTAGGAAACAGGTTAGTTTAAGACTGATGCTCTCCCCATTCCCCAAACCATGCCACCTTCCAGAGTTTGGCCAACCAGGTTCCAACTAGGCTTCCGTATGGCCTAACTGGAAGACACTGCTGTCTTCAGCTCCAGATGGGATGACCACACATACAACCTCATTGAAATGCTTCAGGCCCTGCCACAGGCCTTCCTTTTGAGACCAGTAAATGCCAGATAGGGCAGGGCTCAGTTGTGTAGTAAGGCGCAAGTGGGAGGAGGCCATATACAACTTCTTTAGGACAGACTATTATGGCCTAGGGTGCTCCCAAGGTCCTGACCCATGTGAAAGTATTCTTGCACCTCAGTGGGTATTACAGGAGATTTGTACAGAGGTATGACACCACTGTTACCCCTTTGACTAAACTGTGTTCTAAGAAGCAGCCAAAGAAGGTGAATATGGACAGAGGTGTGCAGGAAAGCATTTGACACCCGAAGGAAGCCATGTGTTGAGCAACAGTACTCAAAGCACCTGACATCAGCAAAGAAGTCCTTGTACAGACAGATGTTTCAAAGCATGGAAATGAGCCTGTTCATTCATAACTAAAGGATGAGGACCTGGACCAACCTGTAGCCTTCATCAGCAAGCAGCTATTGTCCATGGAAAAAGGAGGAGTGCAATTATGAGGAAAAGATTTGCAGTGGCCTAGGCACTGAAAAAACTGTGGCCATGCCTGTTTGGGACACATTCCCAGATTTAGAAAGACCACATAGGACTCAGATGGTATATTCAAATGCAAGGTGAGAATCCTAAACTGCTGTGCTGCTCTATCTCCCTATAAGGCTTCGACTTTATGGTGGAAAACCTCTCTAGGAAAATTTACGTAAGTGCTGGTGTTTTTTCTAAATTTTTCCACCTTAGTGATGAGAAGTCCCATGGGGTGGGCTGCTCTCCCTTACTCCTACTGGAGGAGGGACCTGTGTTAGAAATGAGCATTGTTTGTGTGGTGTACCCCCAGATTTTTGCTGTGACTGTTTTTGCTGGCTGCAAATATCTGTGTACTTTAGCCTTGCTAACTAGGGGTAAAGTGCAAATCCTTACTTTTCCAGTGTAATTAAATTGCCATTCCCCTGATTGGCATATTTAACTCACCTATAATTCCTTAGTGTAGAGTACAGAGTGAACCCAAGACCTATAAATGAAATGTCACTAGTGGGCTACAGCACCCCTTGTGCCACCTACTACAATGCCAATGCAAACATGCCTGAAGGCCTTCCACTTGTAAATTGACTTTGCAGTTTAAAAATGGAAATTCAACCTGTTAAAATAATACAGGATGACAGGCCTTAGCCTTCCTTTTAACTATTAATGTCACCCCTAAATAGGCCTTACTATTTACGTACTGCCTATAAGGCAATTGATGTTACACATGGCCTTTACGGTGGAAAGACCCTAAAAGCTATTTGCACTATAGCAAGGCTGGGTGTTCCATAGAAAAGCATTGAATTATGTTAAATGTGCTAAAATTATCTCTGGCTAGAAAACATATTTAAATTCATTTTTTGTAAAAGATATGTTGAGAAAGTAGCCTTTTCCCTGTCTACAGTCTCTGGGTGGTAATTTGCTTTAGCTTCCACTATCACTTGGCAGCTGAATAACCCTCTTGATGAAGTGTGAAAAGCTGCTTTGGGAGCTGGACAAAGGCTTTGGGTGCAGGAAGGTGTTTGATTTCTCTGTCAGGATGCCCATGAACTTAATTCACTTAAAGGAGGACTATCCTGTAACAGGCAAATGTTAGCTGATGCCTAGACAGGCCCTTCTTTTTTCACCAAGCAAGACAGGCTCCAATCCCAGTGGCAAAGGGGCTGCCCCAAAGAACTAGTATAGAGTGAACACAGAAGATAGGTTGTTCATTTCTACAACCATGTTTCTTGGGTGGGACATGTGTTTAAGAATCTCGGATTTAGGTAGAGTGTCGCAGTGGGATTGATTGCTGTAGAGCACACACAGAGTGCTGTAAAAGTGGGTAGGGTCATTCCTGGGAACTTTCTAGGGGTATGCGTAGCTGGTATAATTCTCTCCAGTGTAACTACGTGTAATTATTGCAAAATTACTTGTAACAATGCATAATTACGTGAGAACTGTAACCCAATATTTACCCATAAGTCCTTAGTGCAAATGCACCCTTGCTTCCGAAATGGGCCGAAGTGTGCATTTTGTACTAAGAAAATATCACTAAATGTACAGGACGCAAACAGCAGGAGCCAGCAGCCACTCTCTCTTTGTTAGAGCATTGTTTCTGTGCGTCTGTGGTATTATTTTGGCCCCAGATTTCTCAAAATTACTCAAGCATGGGTAATTATGTAATTTCAGTAATTTCACGTCACAAGAGTAATACGTAATTACTGAAATTACTCTGCTTACTGCGGCATACTTAAAAATTCACTAAAGCCTACAAATTTCATTCCATTTGTTGGGGAGGTGCCAGGATTTCACCCCCTCCATAGGCTTGTTACAAGAATACATTTGGCACCCACAGTATCCTCATGGGATCACTTTCTAGACCTATAGAAGAAAAGGACTGGACTTACTGTGTGCAACCTCAGAAGAGCCCTGAGGTCTGTGCCTGCTTCGTCTTGTACCCAGAAAAAAGAAATGGACTCCAGGGGTCATAAGGCTGACATCTTTTTCAGGCTACAGGGACACAACAAGTTACAAAAGACCTTTTATTCAACTGTTCAGCTGACCAGTTCCAACTGACATGTACTGAACCTTGCAGTTGACCTCTGCTGGAGCCAGTCTTGACCCTCATGTGCTGTCCCCAAAGTCTTAGTCCTTGGCTGGTGTACTTTTCCTAACATTTCCTGAAACCTGGGACTTGAAAAAAGTTTGGCTCCAAAGACCTCCAGAGGTTTGGGACTAACCTACCAGACCAGTCTGACGAGCTGCTGCTGGTCCAAAGATTAAAATTGAGCCTGCTCACAGCTTTTTCACAGCAGCACATCTAATTCACCATGATCCCGCAGAAAAGATATTCAGCCTCATGGAGACCTCTTTGGCTACAGCCTGCAGACATACCTTTATGGAAGAATCTGAGCTCCAAACAAGTGACTAAGTCCAAACATAGAAATCTTCCCAGGGTGAAGGTGCCAAAAAGTGTCCTGCCAGGAAGAGGTGTACTCTGGGCTCAAAATTCAAATTTCTCCTCAGAGTGTTCCTGTCAAACATTAAACAACTTAACAGAGACCTCTTCCACGGCTACTCAATGATGTGGAGAGCTCCTCAGCCACAGGAACTCGCATATAGTGAATAATCTGGGTAGCATCATGCTAATAATTCTCACTGTCAGTGTTTTTTAATTGGTGAATCGTTTTATTGATGTCAATGTGCAGAGGCACACATTGTTATAAATAGCAAACCTCAAATGAAAGTTTGTGTGGTTTTGTGTGGCCTTTTCCATTGCAAAACTTCTTGGTATCAAATGTGGAATCATACACATGATGCATTCTGCAACCAAAATTTCAAATACATTTTTTATCACCCCACATGGCAGTAGCCAAACTGAGGGATAGAGCATCTACTGGAGTAGATAACATAAAAAAGTATTACATTCATATTTATTCTATTACTACTATACTGTATTGCTTCTGCATCATTAAATTAAACATTTCCCAGTTCAACCCTAAAATGCATTGGCCACTTTCTCCCTTGATGGATTTTAAGTAATGACCAAAACTAAATGTCTGTTTGAAATACATTGTAGTACATACAAGGAGCACCAAGCTCAAGCAACAAGGCACACCTGTACCCCGGCAGAGACTATAACACAGTATCACATGGAATACTGAGCCTTCAATCCACCTGCATCTTGGCTTGACTTGTGGCACTCTTTAAATTCTATTAGTTCCTTCAACACCACCTCACAATAGTTTTGATGCCTTAAGCTACTGAATTAACAAATATTATCAGGAGCTGTTAAAGCATCAACCTTTCATTGTTCCTTGTCTTTCCCAAGTCACTTGGGTCTCTTCACTCAACAGTTTTATACTACCAATCAACATTGTTACTACATTTTGTACCCTGGCTTCCCAGGTTCGGGATAAGGAACAAAATGACAAAAAGATAAAGTAAACACTCCATAATTAATCATATTGACTTTCGGTAGCTGTTCATTATTTGCCTTTCCACTGCCAACCATTGAGTAAAGCAGAAAATTAATAAGGGACCAAAGTTGGAAAAACTCATTAATGCCATGATGTCATCCGGGGCCAAAAGGTACCTGATGTCACTTTACACTTACATATTGGTGATTCCTCATCAATGAATATCTCTAAGATATATGTACAACGAGGACAAGTGTTTCTGTCCAGAGCCAGATAATGTGAGTTCTGTTTACCCTCGTAGATAGTTTTACTGTGTGAGGTCTTAGTCTGTGTGCTGTTTGTCGCTTAGCGATAACTAGGGATAGCTCTGGTGTTTGATGACATGTCTATTAGTGGTGAAAAGCTAGAACCTACAGGCTATTATAACATATGCATTAGTTCTCCTCTGTGAGTGTTTGCATTGAGTAATATCATTTATGTTGTTTTTTTTCTTTTTTTCTTTATATCATCTAACTACTGCAGAAGACAACTCCCAACATGTGACACCCATTCTGCTGAGCCTCCTGAAAATAGAGTACTATCGACTGGTGGTGATCGAGGTGGGGAGGAGGAGGTAGTGCTGCTGCCTTGCCCCACCAGCCAGAGGGACACTGGCAACAACATCACTGCCAGTGCAGGCAGCCAAGATCCGAAGCTACCCACTACCAATTCTGCCTTCCTCAAACAAATCATACAGGACCTGGAGGAGCTTAAGCATGGCCAAGAGGACCTTTAGCTTTGGGTAGAAACTGTAGAGGTCTATTTTTTACAGAAAGGTGTGGGCATTGTTGTGGGAGGTAAGGGTGGGAACAAGAACAGTTGGGGATATGGAAATTTGTTTTTATTGACTTTTTTCAGGTGAGTGGGAGGGCCTGTAGTGGGATGAGAGGGTGGAATGGCTTATGATTATTGTTAAATAAATGGGTTTGTTTCTTATTGTGAATATCTGTCTTTGCATTACTGATTACAGTGGCATCGCACACAGATAAGGAGGAAGCACTACCATACAAATGCAGTATTGACAGAAGCCGGTCTATGCAACTGTTCCATTGCACACTAATAATCCCTCCCAATTTGTCCATTCCATTTTCCCTCTCAAGTTTATAGTATTTCCCTACCTAAGCTTCCTTGCCATTTGTTATCAATTGTTGTTAAGTAAGTTACTTATCCTACCTCTTCCAGTCCAGAACCCCACAAACACTGCTTCAGAACAGAATATAAGTGACAGTACGCAGACCTTCCACTATTTAATGGCTAAATCAGGTTGAGCAGCACCCATCCTCACATTAGTGTCAGTGATATATGTGCATACCACTTTCTGCCATTGCCCTACCCTCTGTAACTAGTGACCACTAATGGGGTCCCTCAAAATATAGCAAAAACAACAGCCTATCCTTCTTGAGAGCTTTTTTCTTACCTGAATAGACAAAACAATGTCTGCTACCTCTCCTATATTTGGCACATACCTTAATGCAGGATTTTTGAAAAGGACTTCTTAGTGCTAGTGATGGCATACCAATGGCACCAATAGAGACAACATCATTGGACTTGGTACAAGACATCATTCTTATTTTAGATGAATCTGATGAAGTTAACTAGTACATCACAGCAAGCAACCAGACAAAAATAAATATAGAGTGTGTGTAAAATACAAGTAGTTCAAATATTGCATCAGCTAACTGACTCTTGTGGTCACGCCTGGAGAGCATTGTTGTTTCTAGGCAGACAGGTCCAAACTTATTTTTTCAGACAGAAGGACAGTCTTGAATTTTCCACAGGTACAGGAGTGTTCTGATGAGAGGGTCTGAAGGTGCTGTTTTTATACCATTTTCCTGGGATTGACTACAAACTCTCAAGGGTAACAAAGGGCAGGCAGGTCTATGGGGTGACCTACATTTTTCATTGGCAGGGAAGTCAGTCCTTAGAAGTCAGAAAATGGATGGGTATAACCCTGAGACTAACCTTTGAAACTCAGGAAAAGCTGAGTGTAAGCTCAAAGAACATCCTGCTCAGGAGAGGAACGCTCTGGTTGACATCTAAAGTTCCTTTTGTCCCCATGTCTGCAAGGAATATTCGACATACCAAAGGAGAGCGATTAATAGTCATGTGATCCTAGAAACTGGAAGAAGGGGACACTTGCTTTAAAATAGAAAATGTAAATTTTCTAAAAGTGGCATTTTCAGAATAGTAGCCTAAAAACTTTACAATAAAGAAGGATGTTAAATTACAAGTCAAATGAATGGAAGAACCATTTCTTTATCTGTTCCCAAACTGCTGTTATCAAGTATTAGGTGTATAAAGTAATCATGTGTTAGTCTATGCGAGAGATAGCCTTTCCACTGGGAAAAATTACTTTGATTGTCCAGACGTTTAAAACTTAAGAACCTATCTCCTACTTTTTAAATACCATGCACCCTGCCCTACAAGCCTTTAGGGCTTACCTTAGAGATGTCTTATAAATACTGAAAAGGGAGATTTAGGTCTGACAAAAGGTTTATAAAGGGCAGGTCAAAATGGCAGTTTGAAACTGCATTACAGGCTCCAAGGGCAACCCTGAAACATATTTGACAGTGCTACATTTGTGGGTGGCACAATGGGTTCTGCTGCCCACTGGTAGAATTAAATTTACATGAGCTGAATACATGTAGCACCATTTAATTGGGACTTATATATGAATTAAATGTGCCAGTAATGTGTGTGTGTGTGTGTGTGTGTTACCAATCTTAAACATTCTGATGAATTGAAATTATCAATAATTGATAAATAGAAAGCATTGGCAAACAAAGAATGTAACTGGACATCATCATTCTCATTTAACATCCCTGCAACATTAAAGGAGTGGATGACAAAGATCACAAGCAGCACCACCTTATGCTTCTTCAACATGTGAGTTCTTTAAACAGTGTGTAATTTAGCGACATTACTCATAAATGATATAAAATGTTTTAGGCAAATCTATTAACTAGGTTGATAATGGTAACACATATAATTTAAATATAGGGTATTGGACATTAAGGAGAACTCACACTAAAAAATAAAACTGAAACATTCTTAGAACTATGAGTAAACATAGAGATGATTTGACTAGCGGCATATACTTCCAACATGGCTGATACTTTTAGAGGGTTCGACCCAGCTTTAACACATACTCCTACATGGCACTCCTGTGAACATGAGGGTCACTTAACCCCTTTGCTGCCAGGCCTTTTCCCCCTCAGGTGGCAGGCCTTTTTTTGGCTATTTGGGGCACTTTGCGCTTAGGCCCTCATAACTTTTTATCCACGTAAGTTACCATTGCCAAATTTGTGTCATTTTTTTTCCAACATCCTTGGGATTCTACAGGTACCCAGAGTTTGAGGGTTCCCCTGGAGGAGAAAAATAAATAAGCAGAAATACAGCTAAAATTTCATTAACAAAATGAGAAAAAAGGGCTGCAGAAGAAGGCTTGTTGTTTTTTTCCCTGAAAATGGCACCAACAAAGAGTTTGCAGTGCTAGAATCGTCCTCTTCCCAGGTTTCAGGAACAGGCAGACTTAAATCAGAAAACCACATTTTTTAACACAATTTTGGCATTTTACTGGGACATACCCCATTTTTACTATTTTTTGTGCTTTTATCCTCCTTCCAGTTAGTGACAGAAACAGGTGTGAAACCAATACTGTATCCTAGACAGCTAAACATTTCTGAAAAGTAGACAAAATTCTGAATTCAGAAAGCGATCATTGTGTAGATCCTACATGGTTTCCCTACAGGAAATAACAGCTGAAACAAAAATATTGAAATTGAGGTGAAAAAAACCAGCCATTTCTCTCCATGTTTTACTCTGCAACTTTTTCCTGGGATGTCAGATTTGCAAAATCAATATAACGCTACCTCTGCTGCACTCTTCTGGTTGTGGGGATATATAGGGTTTTATGGTTCATCAAGATCTCCAGGTACACAGAGCCAATAAAGGAGCTGCACCTTGCAATGGGTTTTCATTGTATAACGGGTATCCAGCAATTCATTTAGTGAAATATAAAGAGTGAAAAATAGGTATCAAGAAAACCTTTGTATTACCAAAATGGGCACAAGATAAGGTGTTGAGAAGCAGTGGTTATTTGCACATCTCTGAATTCCAAGGTCCACAAACTAGCATGTGAATAACAGGGCATGTCTGTCTTCTTCACATACTGTCTTACATTTGGAAGGAAAAACTGTAGAGAGAGACAAGGGGCAATAACACTTGTTCTGCTATTCTGATATAAATGGTACCTCACTTGTGTGGGTAGGACTAATTCCCGCCACAGGAAACACAACATGGACACATCACATTTTTACATTGAAATCTGACGTGTTTTTTGGAAAGTGCCTAGCTGTGGATTTTGGCCTCTAGCTCATCCCGCACCTAGGAAAATCTAACAAACCTGGACATTTCTGAAAACTAGACACCTAGGGAGACCCAGGATGGGGTAACTTGTGGTGCTCTCACCAGGTTCTGTTACCCAGAATACTTTGCAAACCTCAAAATTTGGCAAAAAAACACTTTTTCTTCACATTTCGGTGATAGAAACTTCTGGAATCTGAGAGGAGCCACACATTTCCTTCCATCCAGCATTCCCCCAAGTCTCCTGATAAAAATGGTACCTCACTAGTGTGGGTAAGCCTAGTGCCTGAGAAAGGAAATGCTCAAAACACAACATGGAGACATCACATTTTCCCAAAGAAAACTGACTTGGTTTTTTCAAAGTGCCTGGCTGTGGGTTTTGGCCTCTAGTTCAGCCTGCATCTAGGGAAAACTACCAAACCTGTGCATTTTTTAAAACTAGACATCTCGGGGAATCCAAGATGGGGTGACTTATGGGGATTTCATCAGGTTCTGTTACCCAGAATCCTTAGCAAACCTCAAAATTTGGCAGAAAAAAACACCTTTTCCTCATATTTTGGTGATAGAAAGTTCTGAAACCTGAGAGGAGTCACAAATTTGCTTCCACCCACCATTCCCCCAAGTCTCCCGATAAAAATGGTACCTCACTTGTGTGGGTAGGCCTAGTGCCCGCAACAGGGAATGCCCGAAAACACTACGTGGACACGTCACATTTTCCCAAAGAAAACTGACCTGTTTTTTGCAAAGTGCCTGGCTGTGGATTTTGGCCTCTAGCTCATCCCGCACCTAGGGAAATCTAGCAAACCTGCACTTTTCTGAAAACTAGACACCTAGGGAGACCCAGGATGGGATAACTTGTGGTGCTCTAACCAGGTTCTATTAGCCAGAATCCTTAGCAAACCTCAAAATGTGGCAAAAAAAACACTTTTTCCTTACATTTTGGTGATAAAAAGTTCTGGAATCTGAGAGGAGCCACAAATTTCCGTACACCCAGCATTTCCCCAAGTCTCCCGATAAAAATGGTACCTCAGTTGTGTGGGTAGGCCTAGTGCCCACCACAAGAAATGCCCCAACACTCTGTGTGGACACATGAAAATGATCAAATACGAAACAACCTGTTTTTGAAGGAGGGGCACCTGCGTTTTTGGTCCTAGGCTCAGCAGCCATCTAGGGAAACCTACCAAACCCAAACATTTCTGAAAACTAGACACCCCAGGGAGTCCAGAGAGGTGTGACTTGCATGGATTCCCCTGTGTTTTCTTACCCAAAATCCACAGCAAACCTCAAATTTAGCAACAAAAAAACCCATTTTCCCCCCATTTCCTACCACCCAACGTTCCCCTCAGTCTTCCGATAAAAATGATACATCCCTTGTGTAGGTGGCCCAAGTGCCTGTGACAGGGAAGAGCCAAAAACGTGTACAAAATGAGGGGGAACCAAAGCGGGTCCAAAGGGGCAGTTTGGAAAAAAATAATTTTAGGCTCAAATGTGGAGCAGAATTTTTATTGATATAGATGAGGCAATGCTGGGTGGTAGGAATTTTTGGGATTCCTGCATATTCTGGAAGGTTCCATGACAAAAATGTGGGAAAATGTTTGATTTCAAGCAAAGTTGGAGGTTTGCAGGGCATTGTGGGTAAGAAAATGGTGTGGGGTGCATGTGAAGCACATTACCCTGAACTCACCCAGATGTTTAGTTTTCAGATGAGTCTAGGTCTTGTAGATATTTCTACATGGCAGCATCCCAAAGTCCAAAAAGTGCAGCCCTCACCATTCCAAGTGAGACGGTTTGGAGAGTTAGTCCAGCTCTCATGGCCCAAATGTAAATCCAAAACCCCAAAAAATCAAATGTCCTCTTGCTTGCCGTGGGATAAGATGTTTTAGTGTGTGGGGGGAGAGCTGAAAAATTGTTACCCCTTCAGTTGGGGTGGGGGCATTACCATGCCCATACTGGTTGGTATGTGGTAGAATTAATGGTCAGTGCAAGGGGGAAGTAACCTAGACTTCCGCGGGATACAAAAGATTCAAACAATCCAAAAAAGTTCTCTGTGCTATAAATGTAACATCAAAAGAAATGTATTGCTTCATATCTTACTTTGATCATATTAATCCAGACGTTTTTTATGTAAATATCAATTGAACATGTTATTCTGTTCGAGAAAGAATATATATTATATTTTACATTCGCCTTGGTAGGTGCTCCTAATAAAACAGTGAAAGTGCTGAAGTGCAGGTAAGTGAACGTGATATATACAGTCTGTGCAGAGTGTGGTATTAAGAAAATTATGAACTTCGAGTGGCTCCTTCAGTCCAGGAAGCCCTGAAGTTTCACAAAGTTTTTTTGTATTTGTCTCATCCACTCTTTGGAGATATGTCTACGTTTCAACCCCGTAATAAGGTGAGTCAGGATGGGGTCATCATCAGGACAAGGAACTTCCCATTGGTAGCACCTAAATTCCAGTGTGAGAAACCAAACTTATGGTCAGGGACATCTTCCAGCTAGAAAAATTGATTAGATTGTTCAGGGTGCCAGATAATCACATGGATCAGTCTGTGATCGTGGTATCATGGAGTGCCGATAATCAATAGTATCTGGGGCTCGGGGATTAGTCACTTAGGGCGCCATTAATGATACATCGCGGACGCACCCAGGAGTTTCTTCCACCCGGGCTTGATTCATGCTTGCATGCTGATGGCTACAGCAGCAGCCCCAAGTGACTAATTACCCGAGCACCTGATTCATCAGCGCTCTTTGGCACTTTTCGGATGTTTGCCACCCCCCCACCCCTGGGACCAATCAACTATTTAAATATCCTGAGCCCCAGATACTATTGATTATCGGCGCTCCATGATACCACGATCACAGAATCAGAATATTTATGCAGATGTTAGTACCACAAAAAAATCAACAATATAACTGAATTTTCTGTAGTACTTGGTTTGGGGGAGATGAAGGCGTAGGCTTTGTGAAATTTGCAAACACAGAGCCATAATATATTGGGTAGATAAGGTAAATGTAGTAGGAAAGCTAGGAAGAAACTTCAATACTCAAGGCGCATTGAAGAAGGGATTTCTCCATGGGAAAAATATTTTCCTTACGTGGAAAAATGGAAAGGGTTCTTTACGTTGGTATGTATTTTCGTTTACGGATTTTTCTCTTTGAATTATTTTGTGGATTATATGCTGTTTATAATCCACGTGTGTAAATGTAGGGCATGGAATGTGCATGAAAATCTATGAGTTCCACACTTTTCTGTACGTATATTAATAGGAATGTTTCTGTATCTCGCAGACTTAAATCTGCTAGTTGTTATTACAACATTCTCATTTTTTCTTGACGTGAGGTCCAATTGCTACATATTGCTTGGCAGTGGTTAAAATATTTAGGCCCTCATTTAAAATGCCTAGCAACCAAAAAATGTGGTAAATGTGTACTAAGCAGGTGTGTGTGTGTTTGTGTTTAACAAGGTAACGAATACTGTAATCCAATTTGCTGTGTTACAGTCATGCTATGAGCACCAAAAACAGCTGGCGATAATATTCTGCCTTTCAGTGGAGATAAAATGCATAAACGGTTTTTTACGTGGGGTATATGGCAAAAACATCAACATTACCCGTTGCAGTGACACTATTACCAAACTGTGGTATTACTGTGAATTGTTTAGGCAATATGTATACTCAATTTGCTTGACCATATTTTCAAAATGAATTTCATGGCAGTATGCCCACTTGACAAAGCAGCTCGCTGGCAGAAATCTTAGTTTTGGTTCCACAGTGAGTTTAGCAGAAAATGTTGCCTCCATTGCGGGCAATGATTTATCACGGTGGATCGATCATTTAACATGTACTAACTGCTTGAGCTGATCTCCTTGCTCCCGTGCTATCACTGCACTTGCTCTGCATTTTGCAGATGCAGTAAAAAAATGGCTCCGTCTCTTATAATGATCGATGGTGAGTTACTGTTTTAAACAATGGGATCATTTGCCAGCCATTAGCTATTGCAGAGCCTGAGAGAACAGAGAAAAGCTACTGAGGTTCGAGCCGATTTGGAAATTAGCAGAACTTCATGCACTGGTTGCAGCCCAGAAAATATTGCCTCTCTAATAGGCTACTGTTCACTAGCACTGAACTGCACTACAGTATGCTGCGTGCATAAAATTATAGCTTAGTGGACGCGTACATGTTTTTTGCATTCAATTATCAGCTTGTCATTTTCATTTTTCAGTGCAATCATATATGTTATCTGCTCAAAATTATCACCTAGTCATACTTCACCACAAGTAAACTTGCAAATACCTACAGGGTTTTAAGGTTTAATAGAATATTTTATTTAGAAAGATCCTAATATACATAATTAGAAACATGAAAATAAGACTAGATTTTACATACTTGATAGTGCCGGATTGTGTCATCCTGAAAAATGGAGAAAAGTAAATGTCTCTGAAAGCAGAAGGCCAAATTCCTAATTGAACCAATCTCAATAAAAAAATGTAGACTTTTATCAGTACTGTGACAGCCTGGGAATCAACTGTAACATCTATGTGTTTGATTCTGTGAGAAGGAAGGTGTGGTGAGAAACGGCACAAGAAGCTGGCCATGGAGTTTCCACACCATAGTTGTATGAACAAAGGACCATAGTTGCTGCCCTCTGAAGTGCTTGGTTTTGTTCTTCATCGAAGTACACTAAAGAAACAGAGTCCAGTGCTGTAGCACTCTTCACGTATGATGTAAACTCTATACAAAGCTCCGAGCGTATATGGCTCAAATTGTTAACATGTCACATGTGATATACATAGCCATCATATCTGTTTATCCACCATCCCTCCGCATTCGGTGATTTCTTGTTCTCTGTTTTACTCGTTGTATTCATGGCCCCAAATGTCCGACCATGCAAACAAGTGCTGAAAAAATACACCTTTCTGAACGTGATACACTTCATATGGGTTTTTACCAAAAAAACAAACTTCGAGGCACTGATATATGAGGAGGCATAGAAGACGAAAACAAGAGCGAAAGTAGTGTAATCGGGAACACCTGTGGTCTGAAGTTTAGGAGAGGTGAGGAAGCCAGCACTAGAGGGGAAGTCAGATGAGCAGGGCTTTCAAGCCTGTATTTTATTGTGCAACTACTGGGAAAAATAGAAGGGTTTTCCATAGCGCTAGTTGGGCAATCTTTCATTCTGTCACTGACACCATAGTCTTATGTGTATTGGCACGGTCTCTCCTAGTAGAACTATCAAAAATGGCATCCATCAGGGTACTAACATCACCTGCCAAAACCACCGGCAGGGAGGACTCTCACAGATTTAATTCTAGGGTCGACATAGGACCATAAAACCCTGCGCCGATGGAATAATAATCTTAACATCTCATGTCCTCCATCTACTATTGCTATCCATTTTAGTGGACAAAACATCCACCTCAGCTCTCTTCCTCAAAAGAATAGTGACCCCTTTACATAACTCCACCTGATCTGAGACTACACAGTTCTCAATCCACCTATGTTTGGTATATAGACTTCTACTCTCCATCGCTGTTAGGTGAGTCTCCTGCAGGCTCATTACATTATATTTGTGTATAATAATACAATAGACATGATCCAAGTGATTTCTCATCTTCCCAGGAACATATCTGACCATGTGGCTGAATGCATGGTCCTTCAATGTCCTGTTCGTAGGCAGAACGTAAGCTGGATGGTGAATAGCACCATCCTTCTAGATGCAGAAATAGCAAAAAAGCTAGAAAAGGCTAGCAGGAACTTCTTTGCAGAGAACATCAGGCAGCCTCTACTGCATTAGTTTGGGATACCTTCAAAGCTTTTATACATGGGGAGGTGCAAAGTTTGCCATGTTCATGGAATAGATTAGAGAAGGCAGACAGTATAGCCTTTGAGCAAGAAATAGGGGCATTGCAAGCTACATTGGAAAGGCAAAGCTCCTCCCAGAACAAGGCATGGGTACAGAATAAACTGGATGAGGCTCAGCTACATTTCAAACTCATGCTGGAGAAAAGTGCAGGGAAAAATGGCAGGCGAAGAGTATCAACCTTTTTGAGTAGGGGGAAAAATCTGGGGCACTCCTGGCCTGGAAAGGAAGATGTGAGAGATCCAGGAAAAACAATAAGGAGTTAATCATCAACCCACAGGGAGATACATACGAGAAGGCAGGGGGATTCTGGAGCACCTGCTTGCTATGTTCTCAGCACTATATACGGAGGAGGATAGCAAGAATGAGGAGGATCTCAGAAAGTGGTTAGGGGCAGCAACCACAGAGATGGGCAAAGAGTCCCTTGCTGCACAGATTACAGAGTCAGAAATCTGGGAGCACTGGAGCCCGCGCTAAGAACCGGGTGGCTGCTGGGCCTGATGCCATCCCCTCAGAATTGTGTAAACTATTAAGGGACGTGGCAGTGCCAATATGGGATAAATTGTTTGTTTAAATGTATCTTGAGAATGGCCAGCTCCCACAGTAGTGGAGGGAAGCCACGCTAGTGCTGTTCTTGAAACCTGCCAAAGATTATGAGAAGGTGAATTCCTACTAGCCAATCTCCCTTTTCAGTGCTGATTTATAAAGATTTTTTTCTAGCATTTAGGCCAGTAGGTTAGCCAAAATTGCCCCCCTTTAATTCACCTGGATCAGAAGGGCTTTGTTCCTAATTTCCAAATTCATGAGTTAACTCAGCAACTAATTTGCTGTATAGATCTAGTTACTGATCGCTCAGTCCATTTGGCAGTAGCCACAGTAGACTCTCCTAAGGCGTTCAACTGGGTCTGCTGTTTCTTTTGTGGGAGATTTTGGTGGTATTAGGTTTTATCCCATGATTTATTTCAGCTCTGCAGAGGCTGTATGCAAACTCTTCAGCTAGAATTCTATTCAATGGTGTGTTGATGGAGAGTTTTAGGATTTCCTGCAGCACAAGGCAGGGATGCCCCCACTCCCTGCTTTTGTTTTGATATTTATTTATAACCATTTGCTCAACTTCTCAAGAATGATCATCAGGTAATTTTATTGCATAACAACTAAAGATTGAGTTTGTTCTCTATGCTGAGACCCTGATCATCCATACAGTAGACCCTGTCTAGACCATCCCTAGGGTTGAACAATTAGGGGGAGAATTAGAGCACTGTCTGGATACTCAGTGAATATAGCTAAGTCTGAATCTATGTATTGGGACATCACAATTTGGGAAAGGGCGGTAACTGACATCAAATATCTTGGTATCACAATAGTTCAGTCATTAGGGGTAGTCCTGGCCCATAATTTAGGGAGAGTGGGTAAGGAGATAGATTGTCTCCTTCTTAGATGGCGAAGTCTGCCAGTGACAATTTATGGTAGGGTAAACGTGATTAAAATGTCAATTCTCCCTAAGTTGACTTACTTTCTTAAATGCTTCCCACTTGAGTTCCTTAAAAAATATAGGGGGGTGATTCCAACCCTGGCGGTCGGTGATAAAGCGGCGGCCAACCCGCCAACAGGCAGGCGGTCCAAAAAATGCAATTCTGACCCTGGCGGGAACCGCCAACACAGCCCGCCACTTTAACACTCCGACCGCCACGGCGGGACCGACAAACAGCGCGGCGGTCACCGCCAACAGGCAGGCGGCAGACAATGTACCGCCCACCCTATCACAACTCACCAATCCGCCACCTTTTCCGGGGCGGGAGCCCCGCGGATAAAAACACGGCGGAAACAGACTACGAACGGGAAAACGCTCACCTCCACACACTCCACGTGGAATCTGGACAGCATGGAACCCGAATTAAACATCCTACCAGCCCTTGTCTACCTGCTCATCTACCACGAGTACGAACGCCGGCGCAGACGACAACGGTGAGTACTGCACCTACGACACAGGGGAGGGAGGAGGAGGAAAGGTTACGTGCACACTCATACGCGATACACCCACCCCCCCACCCCCCCCCAATACCTACACACCAATGCAGAGCAACAAGTCAGAGTGACACCCCCCAAACCCCCCAGAAGAATGCAAAGACATAATTAAAATGAAGTTTCGATTTTATGTATAACAAAGGTTCATTGAAGTCATGGTAAAATGCCATATGAAATATACAAAAGAAATAATAAACATAGTGCAAAGTATAAACATAGTCAAAAAGTCCTGCACAGTCCGTTAAATATCCATAGTCCGTGGGCCAATGTGTACAAACACATGGGCAAAGCCCACATAGGAGACCGGACACCATTGGAGAGAACATTGCAGGGGCATCAGATGATAAAACAACAGGCACCTCAGGGGGAAGGGAAAGGGGGGCACCTCAGCCACATGAGTCCACAACGCCAGATCCACGAGGGGCCTCCATGCCCACTGTACCATCCTGGAGAGTGCAAAGCCACAGTCCATCAGATGGATAACCGACTCCACTGGTATTGGAGGAGGCATGGTGCCCAGAGTGCTTCGTGAACACCTGCTCGACACAGAACCAGCACTGTCAATGGACCAGCGGTGCTTGAGACGGCGGTGCCCAGCGGAGCGGTGCTTGACAGGAAGGGCCCAGCGGAGCGGTGCTTGACAGAAAGGGCCCAGCGGAGCGGTGCTTGACAGGAAGGGCCCAGCGGAGCGGTGCTTGAGATGAAGGGCCCAGCGGAGCGGTGCTTGACAGGAAGGGCCCAGCGGAGCGGTGCTTGACAGGAAGGGCCCAGCGGAGCGGTGCTTGAGATGGCGGTGCCCAGCGGAGCGGTGCTTGAGATGAAGGGCCCAGCGGAGCATTGCTTGACAGGAAGGGCCCAGCGGAGCGGTGCTTGAGATGAAGGGCCCAGCGGAGCGGTGCTTGACAGGAAGGGCCCAGCGGAGCAGTGCTTGAGATGAAGGGCCCAGCGGAGCGGTGCGTGACAGGAAGGGTCCAGCGGAGCGGTGCTTGAGATGAAGGGCCCAGCGGAGCGGTGCTTGACAGGAAGGGCCCAGCGGAGCGGTGCTTGACAGGAAGGGCCCAGCGGAGCAGTGCTTGAGATGAAGGGCCCAGCGGAGCGGTGCTTGACAGGAAGGGCCCAGCGGAGCGGTGCTTGAGATGAAGGGCCCAGCGGAGCGGTGCTTGAGATGAAGGGCCCAGCGGAGCGGTGCTTGACAGGAAGGGCCCAGCGGAGCGGTGCTTGAGATGAAGGGCCCAGCGGAGCGGTGCTTGACAGGAAGGGCCCAGCGGAGCGGTGCTTGAGATGAAGGGCCCAGCGGAGCGGTGCTTGAGACGGCGGTGCCCAGCGGGGCGGTGCTTGAGATGAAGGGCCCAGCGGAGCGGTGCTTGACAGGAAGGGCCCAGCGGAGCGGTGCTTGAGATGAAGGGCCCAGCGGAGCGGTGCTTGACAGGAAGGGCCCAGCGGAGCGGTGCTTGACAGGAAGGGCCCAGCGGAGCGGTGATTGAGATGAAGGGCCCAGCGGAGCAGTGCTTGAGACGGTGGTGCCCAGCGGAGCGGTGCTTGAGATGAAGGGCCCAGCGGAGCGGTGCTTGACAGGAAGGGCCCAACGGAGCGGTGCTTGAGTTGAAGGGCCCAGCGGAGCGGTGCTTGAGACGGCGGTGCCCAGCGGAGCGGTGCTTGAGATGAAGGGCCCAGCGGAGCGGTGCTTGACAGGAAGGGCCCAGCGGAGCGGTGCTTGACAGGAAGGGCCCAGCGGAGCGGTGCTCTTCATGGCGGGGCCCTGTTCAGCGGTGCCTGTCTTGGCGGGGCCCTGTTCAGCGGTGCCCTTCACGACGGGGCCCTGTTCAGCGGTGCTCTTCACGGCGGGGCCCTATTCAGCGGTGCCTGTCTTGGCGGGGCCCTGTTCAGCGGTGCTCTTCACGGCGGGGCCCTGTTCAGCGGTGCCTGTCTTGGCGGGGCCCTGTTCAGCGGTGCTCTTCACGGCGGGGCCCTGTTCAGCGGTGCCTGTCTTGGCAGGGCCCTGTTCAGCTGTGATCTTCACGGCGGGGACCTGTTCAGCGGTGCTCTTCACGGCGGGTCCATGTTCAGCGGTGCTTGTCCTGTCTTTCAAGGGAGCCAGACCTGGCCAAGACTCCCCGCTTAGTCGCCCTCCGACCTTGCGGTAGCGGGGCCCTCCTGTGATGGAGTCTTGGGCCCGTGGGTGTCGTCCGTCACCCCCGGTATGGGGCTGGTGGGGCCCTCCTGGTGCGCTCGCCTGCTGCATGTCTTCCCCGCCCTGCTGCCCTTGCCCTCCTTCGCTGCAGCTCTCTGGCCCTTGCCTCCCTTAGATGATGTGGCAGGTGACGGGGCAAGGCTACTCTCCTTGGTGGCAGCCGTCTCAGGCTTTTCGCGCCGGCCCTTAATTTTCCTAGTCCTCTTCCCAGGGGGTGGGCTGGCTGTCCCCTTGCTGCTGGCCGATGTTCCTTCCCTAGGAGCTAGTGGACTCCAATAGCCCTGCACTATGGTGACACTAGATGCAGGGCTGGTGGTGGCTGAGGTGCTCTTTGGACTCTTACCAGATGGAGGGGGTGGGTCAGGTGAGGCATAGAGGTTAATTTTGGAGAGGAAATTTTTTGTAGGAGCAATGGGAAGGGTAGGTGCAGTGGGTATGGGAGTGGAGGAAGAGGATGTGGTTGTAGGAGAGTCAAGTGTGCTGTCTTTGGGTGCAGGTGCTTGGGCTGGAGGCTGTCGTGAGGTGGATGGCTGTTGGGTGGGTGGCTGCCTGCGTTTGTGTGGTTTGGAAGAGGGGGTGACAGACACAGTGGGAGAGGACACAGGGGACGTGTAAATGGCAGTGGGGGTGGTGACTGCACGTGTGCTGACTGTAATGGAGGGTGTGCTGGTGATGGAAGTACTGGCTGATGGTTGTGTGCATGCAGGTGTGAATGGAGACGTCACAGGGAGGGAGGAGGGAGACGCGGAGGAGGGGGACACAGAGGTGGTAGTGACTGTTGGCATGTCTGCATCTGGATGTTGTTTGTGTGAATGCTTGTGGGATCTGTGGTGCTTATGTCTGGATGAGCTGCCCTTGGGTGTTGAGGTGTGTGCAGGCTGGTCTGATGGTGTGGATGGGATAGGCAGAGGAACAGGAGACTGGGACTGGGTGGACAATGGCTGCCGTCAGTGCTGAGGCCAGAGCGTTGAACGATCGCTGATGGGCAGCCTGACCCGAATGAATGCCCTCCAGGTATGCATTGCTCCGATGCACCTCCCTTTCTACACCCTGAATGGCATTCAAAAGGGTAGACTGCCCAACAATGATGGTCTGGAGGAGGTCAATGACCTCCTCACTGAGGGCAGCAGGGGTAACTGGGGCAGGGCCTGAGGTGCCTGGGGCGAAGGAGATGCCCACCTTCCTGGGTGAGCGGGCACGGAGCGAAGGCTGAGGGGCTGCTGGGAGGGCGGGGCTGGTGCGCTGGGTGGCGGCTGTACCTGTTGTGGCGGTGGGCACGGATGGTGCCGCCACCGCAAGGGAGCTCCCTTCCGAGGACATGTCGTGTCGCTGACGTCTCCACGGGTCCCCGTTGTGGAGCTCCCCTCGCCCTCCGTCTCACTGGTGAACTCGGAGTCGGTTGCATGGCCCTCCGGGGCCATGTGAGCTGCAGCTCCCTCGTGCGCCGATGCCACTTCTCCTCCGCCTGATGATGCTAATGCACACATGCACAGGACGAAAAAGAAAATGGGTGGGGGGGAGAAATGAAGACAGGTTGAGTGCATGCATTGGCAACACCGTTGGCGGAGAGGACAGACACAGAAGCCCCCTGCACTACGCTGCGCAATCGGGGTACACTATTCAGTTCTTGTGACTAGGCCTACAGGTCTATGGACGGCAAATGCACACATGGGTGATGCAGGACCATGGATAGCTGTACTTGGCACCCTACAGAGGTGGGGGGCAGGGGCGGGGGCACAGGGCCATGCCTAACGGAGGGGACTAGCCTACAGAAAGCGCCCTGGCCTTGAGTTACACACAGCCCTCCTCCCCAACCCAGACACCTCAACTGCGCGCAAAGATAGCAGAATGTGCTGGTACTCACCCCCTTGTGTCTGCTGTGATGTCCTCACGCGCCCATCCAAATCGGGGTAGGCCACCGCCAGGATCCGGGACATCAGGGGGGTCAATTGGCGGCTGGCACCCCTCCTACGTTGGGAGGCCATCCCCAGCAGAGACTCGGCGGTCTTTCTGGTCACGCGGCAGATGTCCTCCCACCTCTGTCGGCAGTGGGTGCCCCGTCTGTTGTGGACCCCCAGGGCCCGGACGTCCTTGGCGATGGCACCCAAATGTCGATCTTCTGATGGGCGCTGACCTATTTGACATGTACAGGGTGGGAAAGGAAATATCATCACTTTTCTGCATGGTCGATGTGAGTGGCCCCCCTCCCCAACCTTGCCATGTGGCACATGTTCCCATATGTAGTGCGTTGCACTCCTCATTCGCTCCCCTCCCCACCATCTTACATACACCCCACTCGACACAGGCATAGCCCATTCAGCGTGCACCCTGTGTACTAACCTGTTGGTCTGGAGGACCGTAGAGTAGCGCATACTGGGGGAGGACCCCATCAACAAGTTTCTCCAATTCTTCGGCAGAGAAGGCAGGGGCCCTTTCCCCAGTCGCAGCAGCCATTGTATCTCCCAGACCGAGGTCACAGCAGCACTTGCAGTATAGGTCCTCTCCTGTGGATGATCAGGTCTCGAGTGATTAATCAGATAGAAAATGGCGGTCACGCCCGCGGCGGTGAGTACCGCGGCGGTGCGTACCGCAACCGCCGGCGCACATCGTCATTGGCTCATGAAACCCATAGGGTGCAATGTTAACCAATGCGGCTTCGCACCGCGGTCTTCGACCGCCTACCGCCACGGTGTGCCACGCCAGCGCATTGACCTCACATCCCACTGTCACACTTCACAGGTCAGGCAGCCGCCATTTCCAGGGCCCACATGGCATAATTTCAACTGCGTCACACAGGCCTAGGCCGTGCATTGCCACTCATACAAGCCTTTCAATGCATTGCGATTCGTGTACTGTGCAGGCTGTGTGAACGAACCTGTGGTTTGCTTGACTTTCTGCTCCATGTTGTCCTTCCTAGGCACCGTCCGCTGGGACTTGCGAGGAGAAGGATAAATCCTCCTGTGTACCGACCGCTGGTGGACCTGTCGACAATGGAAGAACGACATGTTATACTTAGATACCGACTTGACAGAGCCACTATACATGAACTGTGTGCCCAGCTGGAGCCAGACCTGATGTCCCCCATCCGCCAACCCACAGGGATTCCCCCTCTGGTGCAGGTTCTGTCAGTACTCCATTTTTTGGCAAGTGGGTCTTTTCAGACAACAGTGGCCATGTCATCAGGGATGTCTCAGCCTATGTTTTCTAAGGTTTTGTCCAGAGTGTTGTCTGCCCTGATGAAATACATGCGGAGCTACATTGTTTTCCCTGAGGAGGATGATTTGGCTACAGTGAAGGGTGATTTCTACGCCCTTGGACATATCCCCAAAATCATTGGTGCCATTGATGGGACCCATGTGGCTTTGGTTCCCCCCAGTGGAAGTGAGCAGGTGTACAGAAACAGAAAAAGTTATCATTCGATGAATGTCCAGGTGGTCTGTTTGGCAGACCAGTACATCTCCCATGTAAATGCCAAGTTCCGTGGGTCAGTGCATGACGCGTATGTTATGAGAAATAGCAGCATCCCTTACGTGATGGAACAGCTACAGAGACATCGTGTGTGGTTATTGGGTGACTCTGGTTACCCCAACCTCTCCTGGCTATTGACCCCAGTGAGGAATCCCCGGACCAGGGCAGAGGAACGGTACAATGAGGCCCATGGGCGAACTAGGAGGATCATAGAAAGGACCTTCGGCCTCCTGAAAGCCAGGTTTAGGTGCCTACATATGACTGGTGGATCCCTAATGTACTCACCAAAGAAGGTGTGCCATATCATCATGGCCTGCTGTATGCTTCACAATCTTGCTTTGCGCCGCCAGGTGCCTTTTGTGCAGGAGGATGGTCCAGGTGGTGGTGTTGTTGCAGCTGTGGAGCCTGTGGAGAATGAAGAGGAGGAAGACGACGGGGACGACACGGACAACAGGGATACAGTCATACAACAATACTTTCAGTAGCACACAGGTAAGAAACAGCCACCCCAATTTCCATTTACTTAAGGCCTCCTGCGTCTCTACTGTCTGTGTTTCCTCCCAGTTCCTTTTAAGTTAATTGTGACTTTCCCTTCCCTTTTCAGCGCTGTATGACCGTCTGCGTGACTACTGCTTTGTTTGCCCATGGACTAATGCTTATTGACATTGGTATGTTGTCATCACAATGTTGCTGAACATAATTGCACTGTTATGTGTAATACATTTGTGAAAAATACAAGCAGACTCCTGTTATTTTAAATGCAATGAGTGATTTATTTCAAGTGCTACATATAGGTAAATGATTGGGAAGCGGGGATGGGTGGGGGTGGAGTAATGTCCATGGCAGAGTCCAGTTCTCAGTCGCACAGGTGCATTGTCCATATGCCTGTGGAAGGATGGAGCAGGGGCAATTCAAGGTTGGACAGGGTGACAATGTGGGACAGTAGGATGACATCAGGGGGTATCATATGCTGGCGGGGGTCTTGCAATCCTACTCTATCTTCTTGTGAGATCTCAGGTTCCGCTTGCAGGGTGGTTCTTCTTCAGCAGGAGGTGGGGTTCTGGTGGCCTGTCGTTGTGTGGAGGCCTCCTGTCCACTAGCGCCGGCGGATGTTGTAGCCTGTTCCTGGTCCTGGCTAGTGACAGGGGCCCTTTGTGGTGCCACATGGTCCCGCAATGTGGTGACTATCTGGTTAAGGGCCAGGACGATGGTCCCCATTGTGGAACCGATGTTCCTCAGTTCCTCTCTGAACCCCATGTACTGTTCCTCCTGCTGTGCCTGGATCTCCTGGAACCTGGCCAGTACCGTCGCCATCGTCTCCTGGGAGTGGTGGTATGGTCCCATGATGGAGGAGAGGGCCTCTTGGAGAGTGGGTTCCCTGGGCCTGTCCCCCCCCCTGTCGCACAGCAGCCCTCCCAGTTCCCCTGTTTCCCTGGGCCTCTGTCCCCTGGACGGTGTGCCCACTACCACTGCCCCCAGGTCCCTGTGGTTGTTGGGGTGGTGGGTCAACCTGGGTGCCCTGTGGTGGTGGACACACCGCTGATTGACGTGTCCTGGAGACAGAGGCATGGGCCCGCTGGGTGGGAGCTGTGCTGGTGTTCCCAGAGGGGGTTGGGTCTGGTGTAGCCTGTGGCTGTCTGTGGGGAACCGACTTTCCAGAGGCCCCCGATGGGCCGGGCTGGTCGTCTGGCTCCAGGGAGACAGAGCTGCTGTCATCGCTGGGGGCCTCATCTGGGGGTGGGATGGACATCTCTGGACCCTCTGTGGCGGTGTGGTGGCGTTCGGGTCCTGCAGGGGTATTAAGGTATGGTTATAGCTTCTGTGTGTGGCATTTCGTGTGATGGGTGGGTGTCCGTGTACTCAAGTGTAGGCATTCCCTTGTGGGGGCTATTGTGAGGGTGGCTTGTGGGGGTGATGTGTGTGTGCAGGGGGCATGCTTTGGTGATGGGTGTCCATGCTTTGTGGTCGCATGCAGGGCTTGGTGTTTGGATGGGTGGGTTATGATGGTGAGCCTTTTGCAAGGAGTTGGTGTGATCGGGGTGGGGGTGGGGGTGGGGGTATGTGCTGGCATGCAGGTGGGGTGGGGGTGGGAAGTAGTAGTTAAGATTTGACTTACCAGAATCCATTCCTCCAGATACTCCTGCGAGGCCCTCAGGATGTAGGATGTGCAAGACTTCCTCCTCCCATGCTGTAAATTCGGGGGGAGTAGGTGGGGGTCCGCCACCAGTCTTCTGCACCGCAATGTTGTGCCTTGATACCATGGAACGCACCTTCCCCCGTAGGTCGTTCCATCGCTTCCTGATGTCATCCCGATTGTGTGGATGCTGTCCCACCGCGTTGACCCTGTCCACTATCCTTTGCCAGAGCTCCATCTTCCTAGCTATTGTGGTGTGCTGCACCTGTGCCCCGAATAGCTGGGGCTCTACACAGACTATTTCCTCCACCATGACCCTGAGTTCTGCGTCAGAGAACCTGGGGGTTTGGGGTGCCATGGGGTGGTGTGGGTGAGGTGAGGGGTGGTGTATGTGTTGTGGAGTGTAATGTGTGTGGTGGTGTATGGTGTTTTGTGCGTGGTAATTGTGTGGGTGATGTTGTGATTTGCCTCGGTGTGATAGTCTACTCTAAGCAGTGCTGTCTCTCTCGGTCCTTGATTCGCAATTGTTGTCGTAGGGGTTTGTGGGTGATGTGGGTGTGTGTTTTATTTTGTATTGGGTGTGTGGGAGTGGTGTGTATATGTGTATCAGGTGTGTGTGTTTCAAATTGACCAATGTGGGGATGTTTTGTAGAGGTGTGTGTATTTTGACCGCAGCGGTGTGTACCGCCAATAGAATACCGCGGTTGAAAGACCGCCGCGTGGATTCGTGGGTCGTAATGGCATGGGCGTATTTCTGTTGGTGTGACGGTGGAGGTTTGGTCATCGCCATTTTTTCGCTGACCTTTGGTGTGGCGGACTTTTGTGGATGTCGGGTTTTTGGCGGTTTTCAAGTTGCGGGTCAGAATGACCGTGGCGGTTTACCGCGGCCGCGGCGGTGTTATGGCGGGCTTCTGACCGGCGGTAAGCGCCTTTTACCGCCGAGGTCAGAATGACCCCCATATTGCTAAAATACAATGGGAAATTATAGGTTTTAAATAGTGGAAGCACCAGGCTCTCATGGAAAAAAACTGAGAAGGAGGGTGAAGGGAGGGGGTTTGGCTCTCCCAGTCTAAACTTATACTGGATCGAGTTTTAGTTTATGAATTGCAGGGTACTGGGGGGAGATTATCCCGAAATGACCTCAGTAGCAGGAACTTCAGAAATTCCTGTATACATTTGGGACCCTGGCGTTTTTTAAAAGGTCCACCTGAAAGTCCTTTGAGTAGCACATAGCCTTTGTTATAGAGTATGGAAGACCTTGGAATCAGTTATTATTTGGATATCTCTTCTGTGTGTAATTTCCCGGGCACCCCAGAGTGTCTACTAGATGGGTTGACTCTTTCTTTGAGGAGGGTTGAGTTAATAAGCTGAAGGGGAATCTAACTACACTGCAAGGGTTGGTACCCTGGGAACAACTGAAGGGGAAAACCAATGAGTCCCTATCCAGATTCAAATATCTGCAGCTTACCTCCTGGTTTGCAAGTGTCAAGCAGGAGTACAGCAGAGATTGAGAAGTGAAATCACGTATACAGGACACACACACTTTCAACAAGGAGGTGTTAATTTGGTACTAGAAATGTCTGGATGCAGAGGATAAATCTCTGGCAGCACCCGGCACAGTATGGGAAGGGATGTTGAAGGAAATAGTGCTTTTAACCTTATGGTGATCATCCTTGGGATTAGTGTATACCATGGTTAAACCATTTGTTCACAGTCAATAGACTATCCTGGACTCCCTAGAGAATAGCAACGTTTGCACAACCTCCAAACGTAAGATGCAAACAATGCTGTCTGTTGGAAGTCAGTGATGAGCATATATTCGTCTCATATCCTTTGACTAATGGGTATTGGAATACAGTGGGCAAAGTCATAGCCAAAATTTTGGGACACCCAATCAAGTTGAGCCCGATATTGGTGTTACTGGGTGGGGACATGGCTGCATAGGTCCCTGCTGTTTTATCTGGTGCAGCTCGCCAGAAGGGAGATTTGTACATACTGGCTAGATTTGGTGCCCCCCTCTTCAGATTACAGGTTTAATTGCCCTGCAGTGGATAAGCAGGCTAGAGATGGGGAGCTCCCCCTCTAGGACAGAGGCAATCTGGGCTGACTACCTAAGATGGAGTGGTGTGTTGGAGCTGGATCTCTAGCAGTCCTGTGATTTTACCAAAGCATCCAAGATGTATGCTTTGGTTAACCCAGCATGGGGTGGCAGGCGCTACTGCTAACATATCAGGTATGGGGTCAGCACACATTACGTCATCTGTGATTGTGGCAGCTATGGTGATATAAAGGCAAAAAAAATCAGGAAGTGATTTTACATTTAGAAAAAAGCAGTGCGATTGGTAGGTCTTAAAATAATATGGAGAGGATCGATGTACTCAAGTGAAAGTGAGGTAACAGCCAATCGATAGCTGAGACTAATCAGATGTGGGTGCTAAATATGTGGCTTTTAAGAGAGAAGGGAGGTCATGATTCCTACAGCATTATAGGATGTAGGAGTAAAAATAAAAAATAGAGTAGTATAAGTAAAAATGGGAAGAATTACATTTCACGATGAGCTGGGTGCAGCTGGAGGTCTTATGACCAATCTGACCCCCAAGGTGGAAGGAGCGGGTGGCTGAAATCCCACTAAACACCAGGGAAGTTTCTTAACTGAAAAACATATGGGGTGGGGAAGGTTGGTCCAGGTGACAGGCTTTACCTCCACCCCTAAATGGCCCAGCTGTACTTCTGCCCCCCTTTGGCCTCAAACATTCAAATCCCCATTGGAAGACTGAGGAAATTTGGATTATTTTGGGCTGTGTGAAAAAGTGCCTCTTTGTGGGTGGTCGCCAACATTTTATTTTGAACTAATGCTGCTCTTTTTTTAACTATGCATAGTGGGGTGCTATTGTTCAGTGCCCAGTGTATGTGGTGGGAGCCCTAAAACATAGTAAAATTGGCTATCTTTTAACTGGCATGTTTAACTTCCAGTAAATCCATAGTAGACGATACAAGAAATGCACCAAAGGCATGGAAAGTTAAATGTAATCTGTGGACTGCAGCACTTATTGTGCTGTCTACTAGAGTGATAAAGCAAACATGGCTTGAGGCCTAGTTGTGCAGCCTGACTCCTCAACCTTTAAGCCTGCAGTAAAACTTGTCAAAACATCCCTTTTTGAAAGGAAAGAACTCAACATTTAAAAAGTAAATATGTCACCCATAAGTAGTCTTCGTATCTTACATGGTATGGTGTTTATTTTTTTAAAGTGGTACTTGCCAGAATTTAATATTGGCTTGTATGAACAGTGACTAGCCTTCAAAAGCTATGTTCATTTTAAAGGGGTGTACCTATCTTATGAGAAAACCTACAGTTCATTATAAAATCAAAACCCTGTAATCTTATTTAAATTGAAAGGGACATGGGTGAGAACTGTCCATTAACAGTTATGTGTAAAAGAAGACCTGGGGGGTGGAGGGTGGGAGAAGTCTTTTGTGCATTAAGCTGTCTTTACCCAGATTGGTACTAGCTCAGTGGGAGTGGGAGTTGGTCCCAAAACCAGTTTGTTATAGCTGAGGAGGAGGGGACTGCTCATTTCCCTAAACACAACCCCTGACTGGCACACAAGCTCCCTTCAGGTCAGAAGGATTGTGCCTTGTTGGATTTGCCTCGGAATAGTGCAATGTCACATACTTTGTAGTAAGCCAGTGTGGGTGCAGGAAGGCTTGCCATTTAACTTTTTCCTCATTAGTTAGTTATGCTGACCCGGTAGGTAGTAAATCCTGCAAAACGTATGTACATCTTATCAGATGGTTGAGACCTGGGTAGAGACCTGAAGGGCTCGTCCTGCTCCCACTTTTACCCAGGATAAAGAAGTGGAGTCTAAGGATCATTTGACTGACCTCATTTGTGGCTGCAGGAACACAACAAGCTGAAGTGCACCACTGACCAGTAGTTACTGTAACAAGACTGTACCCTGCAGGTGGCCTCTGCTGGTACAATGGTAGGGGCTATGGAATATAGGTAAGTTACACACAGACACACTGTGCCTTAGTCATATGTGTACCCCCGCACTACACACCACACAACACACCACATTCACACAATAGCCCATTGCCATTCCGACAAAACACAACCCGTACATTCTGAAAACACACATTGACATACATCCATGCCACAAAACACACACACCATTGACACTGCACCCACAATTTACACAACCACAACTACACACACAGCTACACAAACACTCTCACACACACACACAACTACACACATCACACCTACAGCCCATCATTTGCCTGACTGTCACAAGGCAACACAAAATACATCGGTCCCACATGCAAGAGACACATACAGACACAACCACACGACTCCCTCCTCTTCAACCAGCCAATCCCTTCACAAACACACACACGTATACACGTACCCACTCACATACCCAACAGATAGCACACACCTACCCGCACACATAGACACCATTGTCCAATGTAAGCATACTGTCAACACCAGAGCAGTACGCGCTCTACTGGCGACAAAAATGCAAAAACCCAGCACTCTCAAAACAATGTAATTTATGCATTGTGCTAATGTGTTGTGGTTTAACCTTTTGCATTGCAGAGTTCAATCCTGAAAACTTATTTTTAATATGCTTACAAATACTGTTCTTTTGCAATGTATTGCTGGAGGTTTTCAGAGTGTGTTAGGGTGTGGCCCCTTTCCGGGGCCTTCCAGAGACTTTCCCTGCAACATCCCTGGTTCTGGGCTGGGCCAAGACTCTATAAAAGAGAGCCAGCCCAACTCCCAGTGCTCACTATTCAGAGGTCCCGGTGCAGAGCAGCAGCTTTTTCCTGAGCTCCTGTCCCTGCGGCCTATTTGGATCTTCCAGACTTCTGCCCTTCATCCTTCATTGGTGATCATTGTTCCAGGCGGTAAGACGGTGGTTGGACTGTCCCGACACCGTTATTGAGAATTTTCATATTCTTGTTTTAATTCTTAAATGAGTAACAGATAAGTTGCGCGCTACCATTTCTTGCCATTTATATGGTAGTTTACAAGTAGGCAAGACGCGCAATTTATTTCATAAAGGTTTGACTTTGTTATTCATTGCGTGCTACCATTTCTTGACATTGGCATGGTGGCTTAAGAATCGGCAAGACACGCGATTCGTTTTTTGGTGTTGAAATATTGTTGTCCATTGCGCACTACTATTTCTTGACATTTACATGATGTTTTACGAATTGGCAAGACGCACAACTCGTTTTATGAGGATTTAACTTTGTTGTTCATTGTGCGCTACCATTTCTTGACATTTACATGGTGGCTTAAGAATCGTTAAAAGAAGCGCGATTAGTTTCATTGTACTTTGATCTTGTTATTTATTGTGAGCTGTTATTTCTTGACATTTACATTGTGTTTTACGAATCGGCAAGACGTGCGATTAGATTAATGATGATCTGACTTTGATATTCATGGCATGCTACCATTTCTTGGTATTTTACATGGTGACACTCGAATCGGCAAGACGCACGATTCTCTCCTCAAGTTTAATTCATGTTGTTTATTGTATGCCACTATTCTAAGATATTTATTATGTGATATTCGAGTTGACAAGTTATGTGATTTGTTTCCTGAATCCATATTGTGTTATTCATGGTGCACAATCCTTTTATGGTATTTACTATATATATATATATATATATATATATATATATCTGCAATATAAGCAATTTGTGTTGAAACATTTTAAGAGTACACAGAAGTCAAGAGTTTCTAGATGCAATATTGTATGGTCCTAGTATACATTCTCAAAACAGGATTTATATGACTGGTTTAAAATTTAGTTGAATGTTTTTCTGATTCTCATGTAAAGGAAAGTACTTGAATAAGAAAGTTTTCATTTAATTCATCTTGATTCCCCTACAGGTATCCGGCCATCTTGAAACTTAGTCATTTTAAACTTAACTCTTTGAATGTTCATGTTTTCAGAGTGACTAGGTTTAGAATCATAGTCTAGTATTGATTTCAGGAGATATAATTTTCATATTGTGTGTTCTAACCTTTTTCTTACTACAGGTCTCCTTCCCAGCTGTTCCCTTCCTAATCCCCTCTTCCCCTCTTGAACTCTCACAGTCTCTGTGATTTATCTATCAGAGTCTTGGAGCTGTTCAGTGGTGGACGTGTTGGGAACGTGCACAGACCTCGAGGATCTGGTGGCTCTGACACATACCATCATTGTGGTGCCAGCATTTATTTTGTAATGAATACTGATATCAAAATGACAGTTGTGAATATGTGCAATATGCATGTTTCACCACTGTGTCCCCAATTGTGTACCCCACATATGCAAATTAAAAAAATGTATGTGACATTTATATGCCTGCAGTGATCCCCACCTCCAGGACAGTAGCCTGGCAATGCAGCATACCTACCTTCAAGTCAGTCAACCAGAGTGGAGAGGGAGTGTTTTCTCCATGGTTCAGTGGCAGCAGTGATGGTAAGTCTTGACCATTTGTGTCCAGTCAAAGACAGGGGTCGGGGGGGTTTAAATAGGTGAGGTTTCACCCCTTCCCCCCCAATCTGTCAACTCAGAAGTGGAGGTCAGACTGCCACTTTTTCCTTGGCGGTAAGGCCGTTCCAAATCTACTCAGCGGTAAGTATAGCTGAGTTCTCGACATCAGCCAGTACATCTAGTGGTGCCATTGACGCGTATGAAATATTTTGACATATTTGGCTGGACTCAAGCAAGCTTTTATCTATGAACCACCAACATCTAAATACAGCAGGTGGACCATCACAGTGGCGGACAGGTTTTCAGTCAGAAAGTTGATGGTGGGACCATTACAGCCAACATCTAAATCAGGCCCTAAGTCAGAAGGTAAAGCTTTAACTGAGATGAATCTGCTTGCTGTATCCCACCCATGCTCCACCACAGTTGGTCTGGAATTATACCTAGGTCCAGGTCAACCACGAACAGTGACAGCTGATTGGGTTTTACTTTTTCTTATTGCTTTTTGCCTTCAATCTTTAAGACACTCATATCAGATTTTTGTTGTTTTGGTGTCAATTTGTGTTTATTTTTTAATTTGATTGTTACTGTTGGTTGTTGTTGTCACTGTTTATTTAGTGCTAAATACTTTGCACATTTTCCTATATTAAACCTGTCTCCTGACAAAGCTACTTAGGGGTTGAGCCCAGGTGTAAATTAATAAAATACAACTGTTTTATCATAACAAATTTGTAGTCTTATTACTTGTGGTGGACTCACATCCACCCCAATTAATGACCCACTTTCTCACAGGTGTAGTTTTGACATATGGGTTGCCAGAGATGGGGTAAAACCCAGTTTCTTCTCACTTCTAATGGCACATCGCAGTATCACCAAAGAAATAAGAGGCATGTCTCCCTTGTCTAAATAATGTTGCCTTAATCTGTATTAGGACCATAAACAGTCATTACTGTGAACTATACCCCTCTATAGCTGAGTGTAGCTGCTGCCCATCCACCATATTTATCTTCTTTTGTGTTTAATATTTCTATTTGTGCACTGTTGCTAACTAAAATGAATACTCCTTTAGTGGTAAATTACTCTTTTGAAACAACAAGAATTGAAGTCCATCTTTCTTCAGACTTTTTTAAGATCTAATTTCTCATCTTGCTTTTTCATGCTTTATGACTTTTTTATTTTTGAGGCATTTTTCCCCCTTGCTACACCATTGCATTTGTCCCTCTTCCTCCACTGTGTCCCCATGAAACCCAAGTGCATTCTATGTTTCTTACACATTTTAGCTCTGGAAACTAAGCATTTCTTACAAGCAAGGGAGCATTATTGTTTCTACCACTCCTCTCAATGATGTGATTAAGGTGCCAGTTAGTCCTGTAGTATTCTTTGCTTCTTGAGATGAATAGAATAATTTAGGAATGCCATTCATGAACATTTCTATTCTGGAGAGGCTCTGTAAGTGTGTCTCATGCCGACTTATCACTGTCTTGACTGGTCGATTTTGAAACTTTAGATCTAATCATAGTCATTTGATTTATGGTTAATTGGTTAATACTTGTCAATATTAGTTCTGCCACTAAGCATGCAAGAAAGTTCACTAAATTCTTCTTGGCTTCAAAGGTCTTCTGAGTTTTCCACAGTTGAGTCTCTGACAGTTCTTTGCATCTTTTTATTTGTGTCTATACTTAGATTAAGGCTTTTTAATGTTTTTTTCTACTGTCTGTATAAGGCAGTCATTCAGGCCCATATTTATATCCGCTGTAGCTGCTACTTCAATTTTACATAAATTGTTCTGTCTTGAATGATTTTTCCAATCTCCATTGCTTACTCTAAAATCTTGTTCTGCCTTTTTTTTTTATAACTCCCAACTTCAATGTTTGTCCATCTTCTTTTAACTGCTCTATTTGGTTCCCCTTGTTTTTAGATGGACTCCCACTATCTGACCAGTTTGAATTTGGAATTGATTATAATATGTACTTCTGGAGAATGCAAGACACTAATAATACCAGAGTTAAACATGAAAGAACAAAGGCCTTGGTAGAAACAAAACCTGAAGGTACTTCTGGGCAGGAAAGTGAGGCAAACCAGTACAAAATGTGTTTTCTATTATGTACTTTCCATCTGGAAAATGACTAAAAGTAACGCAAAGTAGTGCGAGGCACTGCTTTGCATTACTTTGCATCAAGGGGGCATTAAATGTGTGTTCCCCTGCAGCCACCTACTCTTTTGGGCGCAAACCCTATCTGCCAAAAATGTGAGACAGGGTTTTGTTTAAAAAATTAACGCCTTTCACAACCAGATGATAAAAGGAGAAATGTTGTCATTGCTTCCTTCTTTTCTTACTTTGCATGTGTGCTGCACTGTGCAGCACACATACAAAATAGGAAAGGTTTTAGATGTTGTGTAGGCCTAGTATTTTGTACTGGAAGTTTACCCTCCCAGTACAAAGTCTATGCCTGACCCGCATAAACACCCTGCACTAAGGCGTGGCGCATGGCAGCTGAAATCAGTGCCTGCGCTAGGGAAAGGGGAGCAGAGAACCATATATCTGCAGATGTGGTGCTCTCCTGCCCCCTCCTTCTTTCATAACGCAGCACAGATTTTTTGGCTGCTGCACCGCATTGCCCGGAAGAATGGTAAATCTGCCCCTTCATGTCTTGACCCAGAACAAAAACTTTGAAAAAGTTCTAAAAATGCAATGTACATGCCACTAAAAGAGGTAATTTGTGTTTTAATTTATTCAAGAAACAGTTGAGAAAATGACATCAACAGCAGAAATTCAACAGGCCAAAATAAGTAGACAAGCAGGATACTTGTTATGGACTTTAAGTGAGCTGTACACATCAGTGGTGGACAGATTCATTGTCTAGTGCTAAGGGCATCATGACGACCTTGGCGGATGTGATACTTCGTCACAAAAGTGATGGATATCCTGCCCGCCGCTTTACAAGTTCAATAGGATACAATGGAACTTGTAATACGGCAGATGGGATATCCATCACATTTGTGATGGAGTATCCCACCTGTCAAGATCGTAATCTGGCCCTAAATGTTTCTGGTGGTTGTTGCCTCATCAGGTTGGGGATAACCCTGGGATCCTGGACTCTTGGTGCTGTAACAAGTATGGGAAGTGGAGAGCTAGACTGTCTTGCAACAAGAGGATCCTTCTCTAGACTACTCAGAAGACCCCACAAATACTAGTTAACGTAAAATTCAGCATGAAAGATGTCTCATAGAACTAAATACACCCAGCCACTAAAAATCAAATATTGCAGTGGGCCTGGAGAAAATACAATTGTCACTATTATCAGGCCTTTCGTGTTTCTTGCCTCAGAAGCTGCAGTTGTTTGACCTGTTCTCTTTCTGTTCTTACCTGGTTGGTAGTTGTGAAGTGGAGATTACTGTAGCTAGTCTCAACCAACTGTCTTGCCACTTTTTCTGGAGAGTATGGTTAAGGGCCACATGGCAATGACAATATTTGCTGAGGCCCTACTTGGTCTCTTTGTGTCTGGGTTATAGGCTTTCTTATTTCATCTTTGTGTCTGGGTCCTCTGTTCTTTTTATTTCATCTTTTGTGACCCTTCAGAGACCAGGAATTAGCCTACGTTATAGCATAAGGTGTCCTTTTCATTGCCTTCTCAGTTCCAGAATAAATTAAGGATTTCATATTTTCACACACCTTGAAGGTAAATTGGCTAGTGTCAGCTGTCCTCAACCAGGGACCATCTAAAGGAACTTTCTATCTCAAGTAGTCAGGTACATATTTCAGTCTCAAATTTGTTTTAAGTCTTTCAATCAATAATATATGTACTTAGGTGATTATATTATTCAAACACCATAAAGTTAGACGCCATGTGCAGTGAGGTACACTTATCCAATCAAGACATAGCACACACAGCACATGCAGTGACCACGCGCCCCTCAGGCATCAGACATCTGGACACATACTTGCTGGCCCACATAATGTCCATGCCAGGTTCAGGCCCACCAGCATACCCTATCTAGAACTTGAATCTATGACTCGTTCTCAAACTGTTCACATATTTCACCAGGGAAAGAATGTTTTATGTGTTTATTGTTCTCAGAGAAATGTGTAAAACGTGGGTCACTTCAATGTGCTATGAGAGTCCGCCTTCAGACCCTGGTGCTGTAACTGCTCTCATGGCAGCAATGTTTTATTAAACAAACCATTTCCTGTTGTGCCAGATGCCTCTTGTCATCTGTTATTTAAGATAACATATCATTAAAGTACAGTTCATTAAAATATGAGTACAAGTGACTTTGCCAATTAAAATGCATAATCATTTCCATTCATTGGCAAAAACCAATATGCCACGCTGGGGATGGAAAATGAGGGATTGATGGCTAACTCGAATTTAAATACCTCTACTCTTAAACTGAAGGTTACAACCTCCTCATCAAACAAACAATTAAATCATAAAGTTAGTGAGATAGAGGGTTTACCTGTAAGGGTGAACATCTCAATGCCTGTATGTATTTGAGAGTATCCTATTGCTGTGTGAACCGGCCCATGATCTTACAACATTTCATTGCAACAAAGGATGAAGATTTTATTTCGATACTCCAGGTTCCAACTAATGTGTAAACCTATTTATGTGTCCCAATGCCTCGTCATAGCATGATGCAAGTTATAGCTCATGCCTGACTGCCTGGATCATCGAACTGGGCTGGAGATTTAACCTGTTTTTTTAAATATGGCTCACAGTGATTCCCAGGAGTCAGCTGCCAGTAGTTCCCCACCATTTATTGCCCTGGGTGGTGCATTATTTTGAAAAAGCTAAGTAAGGGTGTGTTTTAAATAGCCCCCCATACTCATGACTAAGCATTGCTACACCACTCAAAATTATCACAGCTATGACAGTGTTCTGTGTGAGCTCACAGCTGTATAGCAGGCCTTCCAATGGGGCAATGACAATTCCCTAATCCTGGTGAGGGCTAACATGACTGCAATGAAGAGTACATTGCCCTCTTGCAAGTCCTCTAGGGGAAGGGGATTTTGGGAAGAGAAAAAAAGAAAATGTCAGCTTCTGCTTCGTGGACTGCAGAATCGGACTGCTGGACTCTAGATTGCATGTTGTATTGTGTGTCAGGACCGCACATTTGATCAAATACTGAGTTCTTGGCTTTCAGGATTCTGGACTGCAAAAGAATTACTTCATTAATACATTGAATTTGCATAAACTATTGCAAAATGTCAGCTATTGTTCACACATTGTGTGTACATTTCTGTAAGGCTAAACAAGCCTCTTCCTCTTTTTACAATACTTTCAGAGTCTTTGAAGCAATGTCCAAACTCAAAAGCTATCAACTTGACTAAAGGGCGTCTTTGTGTTCTGGCATAATCTCTTGCCAATAATAGTTTTTATAAACTTGCTCTAATTCCGATCTCCTAATTCTCAGGAAAGAGATTGTTACAGGAAATTGGTCTTTCCTTAATGCCTGTTTACTTGTTTCTTGGATTCCCACCCAAATGATAAATCACACTAGTTCTTATTGTCATAAATTATTTAAAACACAGAGCTCTGTTTTGTTTCGTTTAAGCGATTAATCTTTCTTTACCTTGAAATTAAGTTACTTGCTTTAAAATTTCAGAAGAACCCAAACTGGGTTTTTTCACCTTTATTATGTTCTACCTTTTATGGGAAATACAAGATCATAGGCAGAAGACATAAGAGGAGAGCTAGGACTCGGCAGGAAGCCGATCGGACGGCAAGGATCACCGGAACTTGACTGGAGGGTGTCTGGAGGACAACAAATGCTGGAACTTGACTCTAAGCTGGTCGGAGAATGAGGAATACTGGAACTCCACTGGAGGCAGGCTGGAGGACAAGGAACTTGACTTGACTAGAAATAGGAGTGCAGAGCAATAGGGTTGAAGCCAAGCAAGAACTCAGACTCACAAACATCCTTAAATAAGCAAATGTGCACATGTGGATTTTGGCAGTTGATTGCTTGTTAAGGAAATTAGCAATTATCCTCCTGATTGTGACACATGTTCAATACATATCACAATGTAAAGAGCACATGTTTTGGCAGTTACAGTTGGAGCAGGTGGAAAGGTAGTTGGCTGCTTGTTAAGGAAATTAGTAATTATCCTACTGTTTGTGGCACACGTTCAATACAGATCACATAGTGAAGAGCACATGTTTTGGCAGTTACAGTTGACACAAGTTTAGCAGTTGGAATACAACGTGTATAGTCAACAAGCACTAGTTATAATAAATGAGACATTTAATAATCATTGGCTATTGCAAACGTGATATTCAAGGATGTAATGAATATACCCAAATAAGGGGGTCATTCCGACCCTGGCGGTCCATGACCGCCAGGCCCGGGGACCACGGAAGCACCGCCAACAGGCTGGCGGTGCTTCCAGGGCAATTCTGACCGCGGCGGTAAAGCCGCAATCAGAAAAGGGGAACCGGCGGTTTCCCGACGGTTTTCCCCTGGCCCAGGGAATCCTCCATGGCGGCGCTGCTTGCAGCGCCGCCATGAGGATTCCGACCCCCATCCCGCCAGCCTGTTTCTGGTGGCCAGGATGGCGGGAACGGGTGTCGTGGGGCCCCTGGGGGCCCCTGCACTTCCCATGCCATTGGCATGGGCAGTGCAGGGGCCCCCTAACAGGGCCCCATAAAGATTTTCACTGTCTGCTTTGCAGACAGTGAAAATCGCGACGGGTGCCACTGCACCCGTCGCACCCCTGCAACTCCGCCGGCTCCATTCGGAGCCGGCTTCCTTGTTGCAGGGTCTTTCCCGCTGGGCCGGCGGGCGCCCTATTGGCGATCGCCCGCCGGCCCAGCGGGAAAGCCAGAATGGCATCCGCGGTCTCCTGACCGTGGAGCGGCCATTTGGCGGTGACCGCATGGCGGCCGGCGCCCGCCGCTCGCCGCAGTCAGAATGACCGCCTAAGTCTGAATGCTGCAGGCAACAGCACCTTACTGTAATCGATCTCTTGGATATACTACTGTACCCACAACAGACAGATACATGTTCTAAATGTTCTATTCAGTTTAAAGGAGCTATGCAGATAAAGCAAGATATTTATAGAAATAAACTCTTTCCATCGTATTTCCTCTAAACTACCAGAAAAAAATATTTTATTTCTCCTCAAAACTAAGGGCCATATTTATACTTTTCGACGCACAACTGCGCCAACGCAGTTGTGCGTCAAAAAATCTAACGCCGGCTAACGCCATTCTGAAGCGCCATGCGGGCGCCGTATTTATTCAGTGACGTTAGCCGGCGTTAGCCGGCGGAGCTGCCTGGTGTGCGTGAAAAAAAATGACGTACACCAGGCAGCGCCGGCGTAGGGGAATATGGAGCTTGGGCGCCAAAAATGGGGCAAGTCAGGCTGAGGCAAAATTTTCGCCTCAACCCGATTTGCGCCATTTTTTTAAACTCCCAACCCCCATTGAAATGACTCCTGTCTTAGCAAAGACAGGAGTCATGCCCTCTTGCCCAATGGCCATGCCCAGGGGACTTCTGTCCCCTGGGCATGGTCATTGGGCATAGTGGCATGTAGGGGGGCACAAATCAGGCCCCCCTATGCCACAAAAAAATAATAATAATACTTACCTGAACTTACCTTATGTTCCCTGGGATGGGTCCCTCCATCCTTAGGCGTCCTCCTGGGGTGGGCAAGGGCGACAAGGGGGGTCCCTGGGGGCATGGGAGGGCACCTCTGGGCTCCTTCCGAGCCCACAGGTCCCTAAACGCCTGTCCTGACCAGGCGCTAAAAAACTACGCAAAAGCGGCTGGACGTAATTTTTTTGGACCCGCCCACTCCCAGGCATGATTTTTGCCCGGGAGTGTAAATACGGCGCACATGCCTCGGAGTCAATTTTTTAGACGGGTTCTTCACTCAACACCGACAGCCTAAAGCAGGGCCCTCTTTGCTCCTGGTGATCCTTCTTCAACGCGAACGGGACTCTTGGCACAAATCTTGAGACAGTAAAACTTCAGCAACACTAATCTGGGACTGTATCCAACCTACGTTCCATCATGTTCGGCTTCAACTTTTGCCTTTGTCCCAGTCCAAGAAGACCAGATAGCCACAGTTGGTCCTTTGTGCTTTTAAATGCACTGTTGCAGTTTAATGTTTGAAAATGTGTACCTCCATTTGTACTGATTGGATTTTTGTCATTTTGGCTTTGCTTTATCTATTACATTAAGCTCTATCTCTCTAACTTGGTGTAGGATTTTTTAATGTTGTGTTTTCACAGTTTTACTGTTTTAAGTGTTGCACAAATACTTTATACAGCCTGTAAGTTAAGCTTCACAGCTCTGTGCCAAACTACCACGGGGTGAGCACAAGTTAATTTGAGATTAGCTTGTACCTTACCTTGACTAGGATTGTATTTGATGCTTGACTAGAGCTCACACCTCAGTCAACCAATAGCCCAACTTCTAACACACACCCCTGGCGATTTTATTAATAGCAATATAAAGAACCTCGCTGAGAGTTGGCCCCGGTAGAAACACACCTTTGTCTCTAAATCGAAAATAATTTTCCTTTTTGCAACTGGTGAAACCTTTGCTGTGGATATTCAGTGAGACTACCCCCACTGCTGTGAGGTCAAGTAAAGTAACCAGCATAAGATAGAGACCAAGCCAGCTTTTCTAATTAAGTTGGAAGATAAGCCTGATCCCTCCCTACCTACCTGATCATCAGAGTATACCATGTAAAGAATACATTAGAGTGGGATCAGAGGACACCCTTGCTATACTCAAAATGTTCTTTAAATGTGTTTGGGATTTGGCAATTCTTTTCACATCACCACATTAAATTGTTAATTTGACACCAATCTAGAGTACTTAACTCAGCTACAACTACATTGCTTGCATACTGAAATGCATAAGCATGACTCACAGTATACCCTGCTATGACTAGATCCAAACCTCCACAAACACCAACATTTCTTAGGCTGACATACGTGTTGATGGTACCCTTTAGTGAGAGACTAAGAGACTAAGGGCCTCATTTATATTTTTGACGCAAAAGCGACACAAACGTACAAAATATAATTGAATTTTGTAAGTTTGCGTCGCTTTCACGTAAAAAAATAACGCAAATGTTATGCTAAAAAAGTATAAATCAGACCCTAAGAGTTGTGGTATTGGGCTCAGCTCAAACGCAGGGTCAGTTGTTTGCAAAGGGGTTACCTTCCACCATCTAGTTTAATACTCACTGTTTTATACATTGTTAGTAAACATTTCCAGTAGAATGTAGAAGAAATGTAGGTCCACAAAAATGGCAGCCTGTCCCATCTCTTTTCTTTGCCCTGTCATACTTTCGTGTCTCCAAGCAGGGTTGTCCTGCTAATACTTTTAGATGTGTTTTTGGGTGGCTGAAGCAGCTAGGTGCTAACCGTTCTTACTCGTAGACCCCCAAAATGACTGTGGGTGTGAGCAAGTAAGTATTTGTTGTACCTGAGGGCAATAGGCTCTCTAAGTGTATACTGACATACCTATATAGCTTTGACAATAACCAGGATACCCGTGAAGGTATCGCTGCTCCTTTCACTTCTATAAAAGATCCAAAAGAGCCATGTGTGCTTCTAATTTATCTGTAATTCATCCAGATCCCACTGGCAGTTGCTGCACTTCTCAAGGAACCACAACAGTGGTAACTTTGTTAGCAAGTACCATTCTGTTGCTTTGGTATATCTATCTGTGGATGTAGTTTCATCCCGGATGGCTCTGTATTGCCACAGTCCAGGTAAGTATTTGGAAATGGGTGTGTACACATACCTTGTACTCCTTGTCATTATAGTTCACAAATAGTGCATCACACCTTGATTCAAAAACTTTTCACTTGGTATGTCAAGTCAATGGCCCACATGTTGAGGGGCATACTGCTTATGTCATAGTGTTCTTTGACTGCCATGTTTTTTGTTGGGTAAGATGTGAAAAGTGAAGTATAATTATAGATGCAGTTTAACTATGTCTGTGTCTTGCCTCACTGCATTGCAGACAAATGGGTCTGATAACCTGACAGTGAATGGAAACTTTTGCATGGTTTTATATGCAGAAGAATTGTCTTTGCAGACATGGTCAGCCGCCTTTTGTGTGAGGGTGTGATGTACTGTCTCATGTGTCATAAGTTCCTGCAACATCAATAAGAGAAAGAGGCAAATTAGTTTGGGCCTTTGACTGAATATGCCCTCCTAAAATTTACTATCATATGGACAATATTGCCCTATATCTCCCTACAATATTGCAATAAAATCAAGACTTTAGAAATATTCAGTGATTTCACCTCCCTTTCAGGCTATTACATTATTGTAGGAAATTGAGGTTGTTTTGTTTATTAACTCTGGTAAAGTTTTCTGGAAGAGTTTGACATATACTAGTTAAACTTAATAGGTATTTAGATATATTTTGGCATATTTGTATCAATTGAGAACCAGCCTCAGTAGAAATTAAATTTAAACCATACCACTACTTAATAGATTTGGATTTGACTCCAGCTTTCCATTATCTGGCATGTTATGTTAATCTAGGTAAAATATTATTTTTACCTATATTTATGCTTTGGTTACAAACTCTCCCTTGTGCCCTTAGTGTAAGATTCATTGGCTGCATACATTGAATGATCATGCAATATTTTTTGAGCTGAGATTTTGGCTAGGGCTAGGATTCATAAAAGGGGTTGGGTGCCATAAGAATGAGGTCTAGTTGTTCCTAACTTGAAAATCTTATTTTTCTGCTGCCCGGTAAATAGTTAGAAAACTGGTAGAACCAAGACCAAACACTAAATACAAAAGTTCTACACTGAGATGCATGACAGTAGGATTTTTACTCTGATTCCAAAACCCCAATAGACATTTTTGTTAGCAAGGCTTTTAAAACTCCAAAGCTTCTCTAACCTCTGGAGTGTCATACATTGAGTTAAAGATGTACCTTATTGTCATGTGGATATTCTCCTAGGAACAAGCCAGAATTTCCTTTGGAGGCTTATATACATGTTTGGACAGGTTATATTGTCAAGCCTAATGTGCCCTTTGGCAAACAGAGGTTAATTATATTTGTTTTTAATTGGTCAAATGAAAGGATTGATTTTTAGAACAGCAAATAGCAGAGCAGAAGAGCAAACTCTTATGATCAGTGTTAAACACTACCTGGTGTGTAACAAAGATACACCCGATCTTGAATAATATGAAATTTGTGGACAATGCAACAGTTGAAGCACTGAGTTGTAGTGTCATTGAATTGAGATATGCATGTACTAATTCACATCAGATTTAGTTGGATCAATGTGTGAACAATGCAGTAAGAGGCTATGTTCACATCTAGGGCACTGTGAGAGTAAGATTGTTTTAAGTGAGAGAACCTTATGAATCTGGGAGCCTCCTGCTTTAACAGAACTTTTCTTCTAGGGGCTCTGTTTCTGGCACAGAGTTTTTGTGCATAGGTTTTCAGGTTTCTTCATGTTGATCAAATTGTAAGTAATGCATGCAAGTGATGTAACGACTGATGTGATGCACTTAAATCTTCTTATACTGGAGACTTGATGAGCTGCCAAATGTTTGAGGGGAGTTAGTTTAGAATTGGACAGGTTAGTTTCCATAATATATATGTGAGAAGATCAGGGTTTGGAAGGCTGATTTTAGGTCACATTTTGAGAGAAAAGGCTTGAGCCTGCAGAAACCTCTTAGAGAGTGGGTTATTAATTTTGAAATAGGATTCATTTACCAATTTAATTATTACACCCTACTTAGCTCTTAGCACAAGTCCCAGTGAAACTCTCCGCAGCCTGAGGTATCTAGAGCACAAGCAGCAGGCAGTTCCACAGAGAAAGGTGCGCAATAATCAAGCAGTACCAACACTTTCAACATATAAAAAAATACACAGAGCTTCCACTTGCCTGCGGCCTCCAGTTCCTGCTTGTTCAGCCTGGTCCAGTGACACAGCCACTGCCTGGGTTTTTCTGCATGGGTTTTTGCACCTGGGTTTTCCCACTCATCGTTCGTAACCACGCAGCAAGTTGCTAATGGTATGCCAAAGGCGAGTCGATATTGGCCAGTCCATGCCTGGACCATGTCCAACGTCATGGCCCCTAGCCCTCCCACCCCGGGGATACACCATTGCTGAGCTCTACACTCTCGATGCCACAACAAACACTGCCACAACACTGACCTATGCTCCACAGTAGGACCTTTCACCTGCATCCACTGCTAACTCATTTGCCACAACACACACACCAGCCCACTGATGAACCCCCCCTGAAAACATCACAAGCACCACCTGAACAAAAACACCAACTTGCATGCGTCCTTCTCAACACACTCTCACTATGCAAACACACCACCGAGATTTGGGACCTCATCTCCATACTCACACCCAATGCCCTTTTCCTCACCGAGACCTGGCTCAACCCCAATTCCACTCCTGGCATCATCACCGCAATACATGAAAAACACATCACCCACTGCAACTGCATCAACAAGCCTGCCTGACGGATTGGTATTATACACAAGGAATACATCTAATGCACCGCCATAAAAGACAACATCGTTCCAAACATGGAACGCCTGTTTCCACCTTCAAGCAGATAGCAAAACCACCAACAGAGGCACCTCTGCCTGCCATCCTTCAGGACGACAGCCAGCCTTTTACAACTTCACCGACTTCATCACCCCCTCACCATAGACCCCAACAATTACATTACCCTTAGAGACCTCAACTTCCTTCTTGAGGACAACAATGACATCAACATTACCAATCAATTGCAGGAACAACTTCAGACTCACCCAACTCATCCACAACCCCACACACACCACAGGCCACAGTCTACACCCCATCTTCACCTCCAACAGCTGCATCAGGAACAGCAACATCATAAAACTCACCTGGACTGACCACTCCATCATCCACTTCATCATCAGCTCAGAACCTTACCCCCAGTCTGTTCAATTCCACCTACCACTGTTGGAGCAAAGTGTCACAGGAACATGGCTTAGCGTTCTCCACTTCACCCACCCCATCACCTCCAACAACCTAGACCAGAACATCAGAAATTTCAACAATTGGATAACCAACTGTGGGAACACCTTCTCTCCTATTGGCAACAACACCCACAGAATGTCCATCAAGCAGGCTAGCTGGTACACTGATGCTCTTAGAATCGCTAAATGACACTGTAAACAACTGAAAGAAGATGGTGCACCAGCAAGGACACGGCGGAATAGACTGCCTTCAAGACAGCCCTCAACCTCTCCCACTGACATTTGAGTGATTTAAAAAAAGGTCTTAACCCTGCACATTGAATCAAGCTCCAATAACAACAAAGAACTCTTCAGTATTGTCAAAGAATTCTTAAACTCCTCAGCTGCAACAAACAACATTATCCCTTCACAGTAGCTCTGCAACAACTTTGCAAACTTCTTCCACAGCAAGATCATCAACATCTACCGAAACTTCAAACTCCAGCCCACCACAGACATTTGACTAACCAAATGGAGCCATTTAGCCCCACAGGACAGCTCCTCCATAATGAACTCAGTCCACTCAGGGGCCCCACCCCACCCATGCCCTGAGAAGACTAGAAACATGCATAAGTCAATGCCCTACTAATGAAACTATCAGCAGAGCCTAGCAAACTCAACAACTGCGACCAATATCCCTGCGCCCGTTCCCGGCCAAAGTATTAGAAAAATACATTAATCCTCATGTCTCCTCACATCTGTACACAGCCCATACAGAGCACTACAGCCAGACTCATCCTGGATCTCCTTGAATGAACCCACACCACCTCCTACCTCAGGGACCTCCTCTGACTCGCTGTACAGAAAAGTTGCTGGTACAAGCTCTGCACCCATGCATAGCAGGCCCTACACAACTGGGGACCTGCCTTCTTGAAGCACCACATGAACTTCCATCAACCCACCAGACACCTCTGTTCCACATCACTTTTTCTAAGCCTCATCCCTTGCTTCCGAGGTAGCAGATGCAGAGGTCACTCCTTCTCCTACCGAGAATCAAAGACATGGAATGAGCTAACCTTTCATTTACTGACCTCCTCATCTCTTTCCGAGTTTCAAAAGACAAATATCTGGCTATTTGACTAATCAATTGGATCCTGCCAGCACATGGATACCCTCAAGGGTAACAAGTAGCACCCTACAAATCTGTTTGATTGATTGAATCTGACTTACAGATTTAGAAAACTAGACATGAAAATCATTTGAAATCAGGTAAGGGGAACCGAAAATGTGAAATTTAAAAGTTTTAATCCAAAAGTGTCTATTTGAGCCAGTCTTGTGGGATAGGTTCCAAGGGCCTTTACAGGCTCAGGTTGGGGGGGGGACCCCAGGTGGCGCCTCCCTTTCAAATTCAATTTGAATTCAGTTCAGGCCTGGGGGTGGGTTTCCCTGGGCCTAATAATGCTTGGGGAGGGGGCCATGTGGCTCCCTCCCCTTATTCCTATCTTTTTGCCCAGGGAATGGGGTCCCGAGGATCTCCTTTAGGCTCAGGGAGGGGGGCCGTGTGCACCATTCCCTTATTAGTCAATACGACCCCATGTGATGGGGTCCCTAAGACCTCTTTTGGACTCTCTGGGGGTAGGAGGCACAGGCCCCTTCCCCTTATTCGTTATTATGGCCCAGGGGATGGCTCTCCTGGGGTCTCCTTGAGGCTCAGGGTTGGAGACAACCTGCTCACTCCGGAAAAGCAATATTTTATGGTACCTGTGGGGCCCTGGCCCACACTGTTTTTTTTTTGTTTTTTTTACACAGCTTTTTTAAATTTTGCAGTGGATTCTCTGCAGATTCCTGGCAAGATAAAAAAAAAGAATTGACGCAAGGCAGGGTACCTCTGGGACCCCACCACCAGGTCCAGACAGTCAGGGTATCCCTACACTGCCACCATATGTCTTTTGATTACTTTTTACCTATCACTCTGATGACTCAGTTATGAGTCCTAAACTGGCTATCGCCACATCCTTGTCATTGTGGAGGCAGCCTGACAGATCTCACAGTGAGATCTGTGTGCCATGCCGATCCTCCTGTCCACGATATAGACAGAGTTTTGGATGTATAATTGCTCAAAAACTACTGAATAGATTTACACCAAATTACAAAAAGCAATCTTTCCGGACCAAGATCTAGACTCCTGTCAAATTTGGTGTAAATCTGTTAAGCGCTTTCGGCTTAGTTGTGTCTAAAGTTTGCATGCAAAAATGAACAGGAATAGCCTGTTTGGGGACCCCCTTTTTCACAGAGCGCACTTGACAGATCCCCCTGAATCTTTTCAGTTAGGACCTGATGTGAAAAAACTTTTTTTTTTTGTAAGTTTCATCAAATGGCGCCAAAGTTAGGAAAACAAAAATACATCTTACCTGATGGCTGTTTGTGTTGCTAATAAGTGTGTAATAAAAACAAATCTTCACAAAACATTTCCAAAAGGTGCTACTTTTTGACTAGTTTGTGCAAGGCAAGTTTCGGGGTGATCCGTCAAGTGGGTCTGAGAAAAAAAGGGGTGTGAAAATGGAAAATCCCCATGCATTTTCTATAGATTTTTTTAAGACGGGCTACAACAAAAATAGCTGAATGGAATTACAATTAATTGTGCAGGAAGTTAGATCTTGCCCCGCAGATTGTGCTTTTTGTGATTTGGTGTAAATCCGTTTGGTAGTTTTTGAGAAATTAATGGTCAAATATAATAGTATATTATGGTAGTTGGGATTCTAAGAGTCAGATACATAGAGGTGGTAGGTAAAATGTTATCAAAGATTTTGTTCAAATATATATCCATGTAACAATAACATACTCAGTGAAAATGTTCAAAGGTTATTTATACAAATGATGATCCAAAACTTCACACTGAAGGATCAAAGATGAGGTGGGTAGTGCATCGACCTTTCAGTCTAGATGGGTGATGTCAGCGAGACCATCCTCAGGACTTGCAATGAACGGTATAGAAGGAATGCCCCCTTAATATGCACTCTCAAAGACCAAGAGGCTTTGCTATCATTAATCTGTAGAACCAATAATGACCATGTCAGCTAAATTAAAGCTGAGCCGTGAAGGGATCAACAAGTGGATGCAATGTCTCTCACTTTTGTTTGAACACTGTAAGAGATGCTTTCTCTAATGAGTAGGAGACATTGTGTCCCCTTGTTGATCCTTATATGGCTCAGATTTAATTCTTTCCCCATCTAAAAAGCGCCAGGCCCGGGTCATGGGATTCGGGCCAAAATTGTTCTGGGTAGGAGTGCCGTATGCCACCCTCCCTCTGAAAAGTATGCCAGGCTCCAAGGATGGGGGACCCAAGTGCAAAAATCACCCCCACAAAGGGGGCTGTTAGAAATGGCACACACTGGTTGGTTAAGTTGAGACCCCAGCCAGGCAAAACCTACCACTCCAGTCAGGGGTGTGTGATTACTTTCACTGTATAACCTGAGCTCACCCTTGGGTAGCTTGGCACTGAGCAGTCTGGCTTATCACAGGGGCAATGAGTAAAGCATTGCACAGCTGTCAACACCAGGACAGTGAGCGCTCTACGGGCGACTAGAATGCAAAAACCCAACACTCTCAAGATAATGTAATTTATGCACTGTGCTGATATGTTATTGTTTAACCTTTTGAATTGCAGAATTCAATCCTGAAAACTCATTCTTAAGGTGCTTACAAATACTGTTCATTTGCAATGTATTGCTGCAGGCTTTCAGAGTGAGTCAGGGTGTGGTCCCTTTCCAGGGCCTTCTAGAAGCTTTCCCTGCAGCATGGCTGGGTGTGGTTGTGGGCTGGGTCAAGACTCTATAAAAGGGAGCCAGCCCAGCTCCATGTGCTCACTATTCAGAGTTCCCAGTGCAGAGCAGCAGCAACTTCCTGAGCTCCCGTTCCGGTGGCCTACTTTGATTTTCCAGACCTCGCCCTTTCACTCGGCTGGGTGATCCTTGATCAGGGCGGTAAGACGGAGGTCGGGCTGGGCCCCCGACTCCGTATCAATGACGCTCAAATTCTTGGGCCTAATTCTTTGTGCTAAATAATTTGTTCTTGCGTGTGCGAATGTGCGTTTTGGACTTTTCATGACATTTGCATACTGGTTTTCGAATCTGCAAGACGCGCAATTCTTTCCTGCTGCTTAATTCATGATATTCATTGTGCGCTACCATTTCCTTGCCAGTTTCATGGTGGCATTCGAATCGGCAAGACGCACGATTCTTTCCTTGTGATTAATTCATGAAATTCATTGTACGCTACCATTTCTCAGCAGTTTTATGGTGGCGTTCGAATCGGCAAGACGCGCAATTCGCTTCCTAGTGATTTAACCTTTGATATTCATTGTGCGCTCCCATTCCCTGGCAGTTACATGGTGGCATTTGAATCGGCAAGACACGCGATTCCTTCCTTGTATTTAATTCATGTTATTCATTGTGCGTTACCATTCCTTGGCAGTTACATGGTGGCATTCAAATCGGTAAGACGCGCAATTCTTTCATTGTGCTAAGTTAATGCTATTTACTGTGCGCTAGCATTCGAAGGCATTTTCATTGATAATACTCGTGTTTAACAAGTCGCGTGATTTATTCCTTGAATCTACGTAGTGTTATTCATGGTACACAATCCTTCTATGGTGTTTAATACTTATAATATGAAAACCTGCAATGTGCGCAATTCACTTTCCAATGTTTTGAGAGAACACAAAAAAGACCAGAGTTCTAGATTTAAGGCTGAGTGTTCCTGAGATGTATGTTAAAGAAAGTACTTGAATCTGAAAGTTTTATCTAACCTCTCTTGTTTTCTCCCATAAGTATTCAGTCATCTAAAAGCCTAGTCATTATAAGATGTATTCTTAGTTTGTTCATGTATTCAGAATAACAATGCTTAGAGTCATAGCATAGTATTGATTTCATGAGAGGTTATTTTGATGTTTGTGTGTTTTAACCTTTTGCTTCCTACAGGTCTCCTTCCCAGCTGTTCCCTTCCTAATCCTCTTTTCCCCACTTGGAATCTCTTAGACTCTGTGACAAATCTAATCAGAGTATTGGACCCGTCTTGTGGTGGAAGTGTTGGGAACGTGCCCAGACCCCGAGGATCTGGCGACTCTGACAACAGCACTCTTACACAGTAAATACACTGAGCATCACAAAAGAGACTTCACACATTGTGTATGCAAAGAAGATTTGGAGTCAATACACACATTAACTAACATGACATGTACATTAATTACGTCTGAGCATAAATCACATTCAGAAATAACACTATCTGTACTAGGCCCCACTGTGTTAAAACAACATCATCATTATGTACACTTGGGAAAAATTCTACTTTCCCTCCCACCACCCTCCTACGATGCAAAACAATGTCAGCATGAGACCAACCGCAGCAATAATTTCAATTCAATACCACACAGTTATTGGGGTGTGTACCCCTGTTCACATTGATATCAGCAAAGTGTAGTCACAGACTCTTACAGCACTTTCAATAGCTGCCTGTGCCTATGCCACATGGGTAAAAACCAATGTCAACCGTGACAATCTTTTGGCAATGAAAACAGCATGTACTGTAACACTATAGTGCAGTGCAGTTTGTCACAGGCAGTCACTCCCACACACTCACTTCACAGTGCTACATGGTGTCATGGATATCAGGTAGGCTTGTATAGCACACACTCACACACTCGGTCCAACACCCTAATGTGGTACACTAATATCAGGCCGATCAGTTGTTGAGGTACTCGCAGTCCCTGTGGGCCCAAATCCTCCTCCACCCTGCAACCAAACCCAACTAACCCATGCCCTTGAGCTAGAAATGAAAGGAACCTGTCTCTGGATACTAGGCCAATCACAGCTGGAGTCATATTTACGCAGGGTTCTGGGGTATAGGTATAGATAACAGGTTATTCAGGCAGCAGTCTGGGTAGTTATGTTACATACATGTAAACTCTCTTGGCTGTTGTCAAGCTTTTATTTTAATGTCTGTTAATATCTGTTTTGTACTGCAAATCCCAAGTTAGAAATGGGCAAATTCTCCTCTACTCTCAGTAGAAAAAGTACCAATAATGGCTAACCTTCTCACTGTGCTCGCACTCATACTGCTGTACTTAGCAAATCACATACTTCGTTTCATCTTTTTTGTTTGCTATACCACTTGTACATGATTTAACACTGTCCATGTTTCCTGTAAAGAACCCCTATTCTGTATTTTTTTTTTATAGATCTGAAGATCCACTGCAGGGCTTAATGTGGCCCGTGTAGTTCAGAGTGAATGTGTGAATCTACCTGAAAGCCCTCAAAAGCATTCAACAATTTACTGCCAATGCCTTTCATTTGTATTTGACTTTGTAAAGTATTGTCAGTTACAACAAATGCACTCCCTACTAAGCAATTTTAGTACACAAGTCTGCTTTTAAGTTTAACTCTGTGGTCCTTTTTGTTCCCTTCCTCCCACACACTTTCAGCTCAGTTTCCATGGTAACCATGTGTTTAATAGTCTCTTCCTACCAGTACGTCAGAAGTTCACAGGGCTTTCCCTCAACAGCATTATAGCTTCACATTAACGGTAGCAGGTGTGTTTCACTGTTTATAATTCCAGCATCAAACAACATATATATTTTTTTTATTTTGTCCAAAGCCAAACACAGTTTTGTGTTTTGGGACAAATAATGCTTACAAGAGTGACATTGACAAGGACCATGTTTAACTAATGCTGACATTACTTGGGTGACCAGAGAGGGTAAAAGTGTCATAATTTGTTGCCTTTGATTTAAAGCATTGTGGATTGCCAACATTCAGACCTCATGATTTTGCACTGTGGTGGTAATGATCTAGGCACAATTACTGAGGTAGGACTGAAAATCCTAATGAAGGATACATTTGGTAAATTACACTTTTTCCACAAACTGCCTTGGTGTTCTCCAATATTTGGCAAAGACAGAAATGACAGTGGTCAACTAAATTTTGGCTACAGATAGAGAAATCTAGGAAACATGTCAATAAAGTTGTTTCAGCATTTCTCCAAGATCATCAGCTCTGTATACCATAAAAACGTACGCTTCAACATGGACAGACTGTATCAAATAGACAGAGTCCATTTCAAAGGTAGAGGTAACAGGGTATTCCTCAACAACTTAAAAGACTGCATCCTAACTGGAGAGATAATATTTAACTTTATAATGCATGTATCCTCTATGGCAAAAACAGTTTAACTCATCTAATTACAGCATGGCTAAAATGTGCTTTCTGTTCTGTGTTCCTCATTTGTATTGATAAAACTTCTTAGCAGGTTCATAGGTATGGTGCTCATTGGCTTCATATTTACATTGTTGAAAGAATAATGATTTGTATTGTGCTTTATACTATCCTATGTTTCAATAAAAATATTTAACTAAAACAAAAGACTGCATCCTGTTCTATATGCAATTACCATCTACACATCATAAGTACAAAGGCTCTTTTCGGAGCCCACCCATTTCCCAAGTGCTGGTTCTTTTTGTTTTCAAATCTTTTTTTCTAAATTCTCACTCAGATCCATTGTGGATCACTGAAAAAATAAGTGGTCTGCCTGGTATATAGTGTGAGTATCCTCAATGGATCTGTGTTTAAGTAGCTGTGTGAGCATATGAGTGCCTGTGTGACTGTGTGAGTGGTTCTCTGGGTCTTTGAGTGGATGTATCAATGACTATATGGGTGCGTGAGTGAGTATGTGTGTGGCTGTATGGGTTTGTGAGGGAGTGCAGTTTTAGTTTTGTGGGTCTGTGAGAGGATGAGTGTGTGGATTGTTTTCTGATTGGCCTTGTAAGTTCCTGTGTGGATGTGTGAGTGGCTGTGTGAGTGGTGGGGGTGTATGAGTGGTTATGATAGTGGATTTGTGGATCTGTGAGTGAGTGTATGAATGTGTGTGTTAGTGGCTGTGTGGGTCAGTGGGAGTGGTGGTTTTGTGAGTTTATGGGTATGTGTGAGTGTGTGAGAGGTTGTGTGAGTGCCTTTTTGGATATGTGAGTGGATATGTGTGTAGTTGTGTGGGCATGTGGGAGGGTGTGAGTGGGTCTATGCGGCGGGTATTTATTTCTTTGATAGGGGTCTGAATCCACGGAGCTGCACTGAGCCCCACAGTGGATCTTCAGCTCCTCGTGCACCACAAAAAAAAAATTAATGCAGACCCCCCTATCAGATCTATGGTGTTAGGATACCGCTATCCTGACCCCTTATATTATATGTTACTTCCATACTCTGCCCCCGGGAATCGTGTCCCAATTCACAATTTGGCAGCCACAATTTTCCTGTCCAGTTGTGGCCAGCCAATCACAGCATTGATGTTGGCATGTGGATCAATGGATCCACTGCAGTGGATCTGCAGTGAAACCACAGCGGGTCAGCATAAATATTGTTTCTTTATTAACTCCAAAACTGTTGAACAGATTTACATCAAATTACAAAAATAAATCTTTCTGGAAAGAGATATAGCTTTCTACCAAATTTGATGTAATTCTGTTTAGTGGTTAGTCATGTCTGAAATTCCTTTAGAAAATTGCAATGGAAAAATGCTTTTTGGACCCTCCTTTTTTCGTGGACCCCATCTGACGAATCACCATGAATCTTTCCAAGCAGCAGCTCAAGCGCGTGGCAAACTAGTTTTGGAAATTTCATGAAGACTCATCAAACAGCACCATAGTTATTAGCAAAACAAAAATGCTTTATCTAAAGAAAATAGATCCAAACCATAACGACCTACTGGCAACTTGTGCCCTAAGGTAATATAACTTGCATTGTCTTTATGTGCGACTAATTACCCCAGATATTACAGCACCCATGACATCTTTAATAACATAAATGGTAATGTCACTGTAACATTTGTAGTAAAATTACTGATGAGATAAAATCTTAAGTTTGTGCCATGCGCATGTTAAAATTTTTGACCTAGGTGACAGTGCATATGGTTAAGGCCTTGGATATTGACCCCCATTCTTAGGTCCACCAAACCAAAAAGAAAGGCATTACACATTGCCCAACTATGTCCCAGAGTGGTGATCAAGCGAGCATTTGGTATGCTTAAGAGTGAAAGTGCCCAACAATAGACTCCTGAGACAGCAAAATTGTGGTAACATATGCCATGTTGCACAGCATAGCGACCAGGTGTGGGACAACAATTACTTTGGAGGACATGGATTCTAAAGATGAGAGTCCAGAACCCCCTCTTCAGAAGCCTGGAGATCAGAGTACAGCAGTGAATGGTAGATGCAGACAGGATCACATTGCAAAAAATTACTTTTCAAGGTAATGTCTATGGGGCACTACACTCACTGAAATTATGAAAGCAGAGTCAATGCAGAAAATTAAAGCAAACTTTATTGTCAGGCTATTATACACATAGTTTAAGTTGTAAACTGCAGGATGACCAAATGGTCAGTAAACTATAAACAATTGTTCGTTACATCACCTAAATTACTACAACCATGCCAATATGACATAAACATAACAACAAAATGTGTCCATCACCGCTTTCTGTGGCTATGTCTTACATGGCCTGCCCCTGCTTGTTCTCCAGAAGGTGTATAGCTTCTGCTGAGTTTCAGGGTACATGCATCCCTAGCAGATATGCTGCTTGTATTTAAGATATCCTCACTATCCTGAGGGACATCTCCAGCACCACCTCCGATCCGTGCATTTTTGTTGTGCTTCAACGGCATATGTGATATAGCCTAGGCTCTTGGCAGTGTCTCATTTCCACTTGCAGCAAAACTGTTCTTCTTGACAGAGTGTAAGTAGCATTGGCCAGATGACCAACAGCTGCAGCAGTGATCATGACACAATCACAACAGCTTTGATGTGCAGACCCCATGTGCTGGCATAATTCCTGTATGGCAGTGGTGAGGCTTACCACATTGGTTTTCATGTGTGCCAGTGGTGTCCCAATGTTATCAAATCCAAATGATATGCTTTGCTGCATGTTCTGCATCTTCCGGGTCATAATTTTCAACTGCTTGTGTTGCAGACATTGAATCTGGATCATGGACGCCTCAAGACCTCAAACAATTGTGCGTTGCCTTCATCTTCTAAACCCTGATGTTCCTCACACTGCGACTGCGACCACACCCTGGAACACACTGATGTTGTTGCTTTACACATTGAGCTGGATGGCACTGATTTGCAGAGGGATTTAGTTGTCCTCAATTGATGCTGCCTGTAGTGACAGTGAGGCAGTGTTACATTGGGCTGCTGTTGTGCTTGGGTGACTTGACAATGGTGATGGGTTCCTCAGCTTCCATGATTGAATCCTCAACTCACTCCACATTGATGCCATGAGTCTGTACCTCTAGGAGATCTGTGGGACAAATGAGAATCAGTTTACTTAGCAATATGATAAGATATAAATGCCTATGCCTTGGTAGTAGTACCCTATTAAATGTGAACATGTGACTCTTCTGCTGAGTTTTTGACTACATGTCCCATAATGCACCATATTGGTACATTTTAAACAAACTTGGGAAACAACCATATGATGCAATTCTATCCTTCTCCTGAGGTCATATCACCTCTTATGACCTGACCAATGGAGTGGTGGGTGCTCCAACAGCATTATTTTGGCTTGCATTTCCTGCCATATTTTTTTCTTCTGTTAATATGGTCCAGTCATGGATGCTGTTCCAAAAAGTATCTCATGGTTCTCACAGAACTCCTCTGTAAGCATCTCCAACTCCTTTTCTGTGAATTTCATTTTTTGTTGCTACTTCCAGCATCCATTGTTCCACTTTGGCTGGCCATTGGTGCTGATGGAGCATCTTTGTATTTAGTAAATCTAAGCTGAAATGACAGCTGCACCCCACCTTTACTCAGGGTGGTCTATATGGAGGTACTGGTCAGAGGTACCCATGACCAGGAAGTATTGTATCTATTTTTGCAGCTGTGTTCACTGTAGGAAAGTACCATCTTGCCTGGCATTTTACACCCATTTTTACATGTATGTCAGTTTGTTTTTGCCTGTCTCACTGGAATCCTGCTAGCCAGGGCCCCAGTGCTCATAGTTGGTGGCCTGAATGTGTATACCAGTGTAGTGACCAACTGTGTCACTGAGGCTCTGCTAACCAGAACCTCAGTGCTTATGCTCTCTCTGCCTTCACATTTGTCACTGTAGGCTAGTGACCACTTTTACCAATTTCAGTTGGCATACTGGAACACCCTTATAATTCCAGAGTATATGGTACCTAGGTACCCAGGGCATTGGGGTTCCAGGAGATCCCTATGGGCTGCTGCATTTCTTTGGCCACCCATAGGGAGCTCTGATAAACCTTTACACAGGACTGCCAATGCAGCCTGAGTGAAATAACGCACATGTTATTTCACAGCCATTTTCACTGCACTTAAGTAACTTATAAGTCACCTATATATCTAACCTTCACTTGCTGAAGGTTAGGTGCAAAGTTACTAAATGTGAGGGCACCCTTGCACTAGCAAAGGTGTCCCCACATAGTTCAGGGCCATTTCCTCGGACCTTGTAAGTGCGGGGTCACCATTACACGTGTGCACCACATATAGGTAAGTACCTATATGTAGCTTTACAATGGTAACTCCAAACATGGCCATGTAACATGTCCAAGATCATGGAATTGTCCCCCCATGCCAAATCTGGTATTGGGGAGGCAATTCCATGCATCCCCGGGGCTCCACTATGGACCCCGGGTACTGCCTAACCGGCTCTCTGGGGTTTTCTCTGCAGCTCCTGCTGCTGCCACCCCACAGACAGGGTTCTGCCCTCCTGGGGTCTGAGCAGCCCAGTCCCAGGAAGGCAGAACAAAGAATTTCCTCTGAGAGAGGGGGTTACACCCTCTCCCTTTGGAAATAGGTGTTAAAGGCTGGGGAGTGGTAGCCTCTGCCAGCCTCTGGAAATGCTTTGAAGGACACAGATGGTGCCCTCCTGGCATAAGCGAGGCTACACCAGTTTAGGGAACTCTCAGTCTCTGCTCTGACATGAAACTGGACAAAAGAAAGGGGAGTGACCACTCCCCTCTCCATCACCACCCCAGGGGTGGCACCCAGAGCTCCTCCAGTGTGTCTCAGACCTCTGCATCTTGTTTCCAGAGGTGTGAGGGCACTCTGGAGGCCTCTGAGTGGCCAGTGCCAGCAGGTGATTTCAGAGACCCCTCCTGATAGGTGCTTGCCTGACTAGGTGGCCAATTCTGCTCTGAGTGCTATTTAGGGTCTCTCCAGTCGGCTTTTCCTCAGATAACGACTTGCAAGAATTTACAAGAGTTCCTTTGCATCTCTTTCTTTGACTTCTGCCAAGGATCGACTGCTGACTGCACCAGGATGCCTGCAAAACTGCAACAAAGTAGCAAGAAGACTACCAGCGACATTGTAGTGCCTAATCCTGCTGGATTTCTTGACTGTTTCCTGGTGGTGCATGCTCTGGGGGCTGCCTGCCTTCACCCTGCACTGGAATCCATGAAGAAATCTCCTGTGGGTCGATGGAATCTTCCCCCTGCTACAGCAGGCACCAAACTTCAGCTTCACCGGTACTCTGGGACCCCTCTCATCCTGACGAGCGTGACCCCTGGAACACAGATGGTGGACCCAAGTGACCCAGACTATCCACTCGTCCAACTTTCCAAATTTGGAGGAGGTAAGTCCTTGCCTTCCCTCTCCAGACATTAATCCTGTGCACCAAGTAATCTGCAGCTACAAGGGCTTCTGTGCAAATTTCCAAGAAATCCTGCATGCACAGCTGAGCCTACGTCCTCAGCCTTCAGTCCTGCGATGCTCAGCTCCCTGAGTTGATCTCCGGTGTCGTGGGACCTCCTTTTGCAGTGCTGAGACAACCGCCATGTTCAGACTTCTTGAACCCATATTCAAGGACGTCTGCGGGTGCTACCTTCTTGTGCGTGGGCTCTCTATGTTGCTGAGGGACCCCTCTGTCTCCTCTCCCAAGTGGCGACATCCTGGTCCTTCCTGGGCCGAGGCAGCACCCTTTTTCTTTAACTGCGACTCTTGCAGCTAGCAAGGCTTGTTTGTGGTATTTTGCCAAGGAAACAACTCTGCATCCTCCAGCACGCTATGGGACATCTTCTGCACGAAGAAGAAGTTCGTAGCTCCTTTTGTTGTTGCAGAATCTTCAGCTTCTTCCATCCGGATGAGCCATTTTGCACCTTCATCCAGGGTTTAGTGGGCTCCTGCCCCCGACACTTTTGCGACTCTTGGACTCGGTCACCTTCCTTTTCAGGTCCTCAGGTCCAGGAATCCGTCTTCAGTGCTTTGCAGTCTGTTGTGGTCTTTGCAAAATCCTCTATCACGACTTTAGTGTGTTTCTGGGGAAATAGTAGTACTTTAGTCCTACTTTCCAGGGTCTTGGGGTGGGGTATCTTGGGCACCCTCAGTGTTTTCTTACACTCCCAGTGACCCTCTACACACTACACTAGCCTAAGGGTCCATTTGTTGTTTGCATTCCACTTTCTGGTTTGTGTTGTCCCTAGGCCAATTGCATCCTATGGTATTCTACAGTGTTTGCACTACTTTCTGACTGTTTTACTTACCTGATTTGCTTTTCCGTGTATATTTTGTGTATGTTACTTACCTCCTAAGGGAGTATATCCTCTGAGATATTTTTGGCAGATTGTCACTAAAATAAAGTACCTTCATTTTTAGAAACACTGAGTATTGTCTTTCTTATGATATACTGTAGTACCTATATGATATATGTGGTATTGCATGAGCTTTGCATGTCTCCTACTTCAGCCTTGGCTGCTCTGCTATAACTACCTCTATCAGCCTAAGCTGCTAGGACACTACTACTCTACTAATAAGGGATAACTGGATCTGGCACAAGGTATAAGTACAATTGGTACCCACTACAAACCAGGCCAGCCTCCTACATTCACAATCTTGGAAATTGCTAATAGCATGTTTAAAAATTCTGATGTGACTTGGTAGCAACTTGCAATTAGTGTGCTCAAATTGTATTTACATAATTAATTGTGTTTTCCTATTTGAAATTTGCAGAGATTCCCAATTAGGAAATCACAGTTCTTTTCCTTCGTACATCTAGTCCGAGTTGTTTTCAGTATTTTTGTCAGACGTAAGTGAACAAAAGATGTCATTAAGTAAAAATCACATTAACCTTGTCTATAATCAAAATGTCTCATTTTTAAGAACGCAGTGAAGTTCCTGAGAGGTATCACAATTTAATTTTAAAAATTAGAGTTTATCATGTTTAACTGGTTGTAGTGGTAGTCGATGTGATGTAAACCCTATAATATTATGTGCTGCTAATCTAGTTGGAGCAGGAACAACACATGATAAGTTGTAATTCTTAACTTTTTTAAGGTAAGCAGTTATACATTTTATATTGAAACGTGTACTAGTACCAGCCTGGCATGGTATATATTGTGATATAGGTTGAATACTTGAACATAAACCAGCTTCATGTTTAAGTCAGTGATCAACAGTTGTTTGAGTCTGTTGAAGCATTTTAAGTTGTTCAGTGTTTACTTTGATATTAAGTAGTAAAAGTTCTCACCATCCTTATGCATTCCACCCCTAGCAAGTTCTACCTCACCCACAGGCATGATAGCTTCATTAGCAACACTTGGTTGTCTAAGTGGGCATGCAGGTGTAACATTAGAAAGGTAATTGGTACTTGCATAAAGTTTCAGGTATTCAGGTATATTTCTTTTCCTCCAAAATTTCTTGATTCAACATTTTAACATAAATCTGGAACTCCGTTATTGTAATATAGGTTTTATAGGCATAAAACGCAATCTCATTTGATTGTGATGTTTCAAGCAATTCTTCTTTTCCCCAGTGGTTTCAAAAGCTGCAAAAGTGCTAAAAAATAAAATTATTGGTTAGCACTATTGTCATATTTAAGTTTGCTGTGATTAATTAGTGTAGGTTTGGAATTACTTATTAAGCGACCATCTGTTCCATCGACATTAAATGTTCCAATATTACAATTCTCAGCTAGAGTACTTCTGTGAGTATAAAATTTAAATACTTCATATAGTGACAACTGTTCCAATTAAATACTTCTGTTAGGGGTTGTAAATGTCCAACAAATCTATTTTTACAATGTTTTTCTTCTCTGGTTCGAAATGAGCAAGATATTCAGTTTATCGCAAACTTTGTTAAACTCTTCTTCTGTAGGATGCTAATCCTAAACTAAGCCACATAGTGGCATGAGACTTGGTATATAAACTTGAAGAGCTTTAATGGTCACGCTCCTCATAACTGCTCACCTCTCTGTTGGATAGCATTTTAAGGCAAAATCGATATAGCCTTTTAGTTAAAGTTTGCTCAGCAGAAATCACCTCCCATACTTCCGTCATATCTGTTTTTTAGATTTAGTAATCTATGAAGTTATATAACTAGCTACAGCAGTAGAATTATCTGCAACAAATTGTATACCCATATTAGCATTCCACATGTGTAGTATTAAAGGGGTGTAGTAATTGATCCACTGTATTGCATGTCCTCTCTTAAATTGGCTTCAAGCCATCCTGTGCACACAACACTGGACATTAGATTGTTGACTCTTCCTTTGCTTAGCATTGTCCTTGGGAACCCAGAACAACATTTGGGCCCATATTTATACTTTTTGACGCTAAACTGCGCTAACGCAGTTTAGCGTCAAAAAGTTTTGCGCCGTCTAACGCCATTCTGAAGCGCCATGCGGGCGCCGTATTTATGGAATGGCGTTAGGCGGCGCAATCAGACCGGCGCTGCCTGGTTTGCGTGGGAAAAAACCACGTAGACCAGACAGCGCCGGCGTAGGGGGAAAATGGCGCATGGGCGTCTTAAAATGGGGCAAGTCAGGTTACGTCGAAAAAATCGTCTTAACCCGACTTGCGCCATTTATTTTCGACGCCCATCCCCCATCAACATGACTCCTATCATTGTAAAGATAGGAGTCATGCCCCCTTGCCCAATGGCCATGCCCAGGGGACTTCTGTCCCCTGGGCATGGTCATTGGGCATAGTGGCATGTAGGGGGGCACAAATCAGGCCCCCCTATGCCACAAAAAATTATTAAAATAAAAAAAAAAAATACTTACCTGAACTTACCTGGGGTGGGTCCCTCCAGCCTTGGGTGTCCTCCTGGGTGGGCAAGGGTGGCAGGGGGGGTCCCTGGGGGCAGGGGAGGGCACTCTGGGCTCATTTTGAGCCCACTTGTCCCTTAACGCCATGCCTGACCCAGGCGTTAAAAAGCGGCGCAAATGCGCCGTTTTTAGCCACGCCCACTCCCGGGCGTCTCTTTTGCCCGGGAGTATAAATACCACGTAAAGGCCTGGGAGTCATTTTTTAAACGGGAACGCCTCCCTTGCATATCATTAACGCAAGGAAGGGGTTCACGCTAAAAAATGACGCACATTCCGGGAACTTTGGCGCTATTCGCCTCTAACGCCATAGTATAAATATGGCGTTAGTTTGCGTTAGTTTTGCGTCGAAATTGCGTAAAAAAAAACGACGCAATTTCGGCGCAAACGGAGTATAAATATGCCCCTTGGTGTACTGTTTAGAGTTGTTTTTAAATTTCCGTAAGCTGTATTTCCTGCATTTATGACTTTGAAATTGTATAACTTCTTCAAACAGTTTATTATTTTCTTCTTTGTTTCATATATCAGAAGTAACATATTGCTCAATAAAATGAAGAACAGATTCATCTGAGTCATAGCCATTTTTTTTTCATAACAGAATATGAATTTAAAGTACATCTCTTGCTTGATATTCTTTTTCGCAAAAGAAATCAACAACCTAGTCTAGGGTATTTTAGTTTTTATTTATTAAATACTTAGGCATAGTCTGGAATTTGTGATGAAAAAGTCTGCAAAAATGTCCTTGGTCTAAAGAACAAAATTCACCAGGTGTCTTAAATTCAACATCAGTTAGGTTATTGTTAACCTTGTGTAGGAAACTGTAAATCATGCCATAGGTATTCTGTACAACTCAAAGTGAGGGACATTGTAGGATGTCTGCAAATCCTCAACATACATCATAGTTCTTCATGTCTTCTAAACCAATACTCACTTGTACCTCGCTGACATTGCATAATATTTTTTAAGTTATAATAAAGGTTTTTGTCATTGCTTTCCACCATGTTTAGGAAATTGTTAGCTGTTGACATATTAAATCTTGTTCCAGTTCACATCACATGCGCAACAGCATAAGAGGTCTCTGATAGTTCACTTTCAGATAATATAGTGAACATACAAAGAATGTTTTCTCTAAAATGTGGATCCCCTCAATATGGTCTTGTGAACAATATACTGACGCAGAGATTAGAAGAGGTCAATCATTATATCACCCTCCTTTTCCTGTTGGAAATAAAATTGTATAAGATCTGGCATTTAAAGTTTTTTTCCCAGATACTCACTAGATCTACTGTAGCCACTCTCTTTTGATACATTTTAAGGCATCACCCATTATATCTTTAGAATAAAGTGGGTGTATACTGTAGTGCTCATATATTTGTTCTAGGGTTCTTTAGTAATTTTCTCAAACTGTACAACGTCACTTTTATCTGTAAATAGCAGATCAGTGGCATTTAGAAAGTCATTAAGTTTCAGACTTTTGTAGTGTATATCATTTTGTTAGGGGTACAAAACAGCATCTTATATTTTAAAAATGCTTATTCTTGCCAATCTCTGTTATCTTTTGTTGCACTCCATTAACTAATAAAACTAAAGATAGTTCTAATTTGCAATGTACTCCCACATTATTTCTTTTTGTTTTGTTTTTAAATCTGATGGCAGAAAAACAACCTTCCCTTTTAGTACATGGATTAATTCTTGTGGTTGCAATTTGCCTGATTTAGATTGCATTCTAATAATAGTTTTGAAATGGATGTAGAATTTGAATTAATATACCATTGTATAAATTGAACATTTCTAATTCTAAATGTATGCGGAAAATCTCTAAATTATTATGAATTAAACACGAAGGAATAAAGTTGTGGTTCAGTTCTCCAAGACAATAGTGACATGCAATTTGATTAGTTAAAAACAGCATATCTCATTTTGGCAGTCGGCTAAATCTAGAGTTTCCACCAACCTACTCTCTTCTTTTTCTGTTTTTTTTATAGTAAATCAATATATTTAGTTTGTTTGGCATAATGTGTCCATCTACAGGAAATGCATACTTTATTTGGAAGTTCAGAAATAGTTTAGTTAAATAGAAAAAATCCAATTCATACTGTTTAAAGTCCATAATTGGATTGTTCATAGAAGTTTATGAGTATACAATATCTGGACTCACAGAAATTTCTGATTCCCCACCCAAGGTTTGTGCTTGTACATAGTTTGAAATTTGTTGGTACAGTGTTGTAAAGCATAATCATTTTCCATAATTGTAATGCTGGTACTTTACCAGAGTATAAAGTTCATGCAAGTTGTCTTATATTTGAAAGAGGAGTTGAAAGCATTTTAATGTCATGGAAATTTGAATTAAACATTTGATATTTAAAGCAGCCAAAACAGTGGTCGTGTAGCTGGGTAATATATCTAAATGGGCTTTTGTCAATTTGTAAAATCTTTAGTTTGCCTTGCAAATGTGTTTTCGGAAATTAAAACTAATGATAAACTGTTGCAGTTTTTCAATGGATTTCATCTCAGTATTGCATATATAGAAGTACAATTTCATTGGTAAACAGGATGTTTAGTATCTTTCTCCTCAAAAGTCTGTTTTGAGTGGTCTGAAATATTGTTTACTTTTTTAACCCTTCCACAGTGGCATGCATACGTTTGTGGCAACATACTTAACTTTTTACAGATATGACCCAATTTTTATATGAATGGTAAGCCTCTTGAAAGTATGGTTCAGTACTTGATGTGTCTCCAACAGTCTCCAAATATGTATGAAAAGCTTAACACATTTATTGTTTTTCCTAAGTTGTGTATTTTATATGTTAAAATTAAACATGACAGTGTTTTCATGAGATTCATAGTTAAAATAAATAACTTTTGTTTTACAGCAAACACTTTTTATGCAATATTTTGAATATATTGTTTATGTTTGACTCTGGAATAATTTTGGAGCAAATCCATAAGTATTTTATTTTTACACTGGTAACACATAATGCTCTCCCTTATTGGCTGACTGTGCAACTAAAACATATAATCAGCAGAAACTAGTTTCTCAGTCTCCAAACGCATACTAATACTTTTACCAATCTTCTTTTTGTAATGCCCACTTTCTCTTTTGTAGAAGTAGGTACGCTTTCTCTCATCTGGATGGAGTACATTTTCATTTCTTTTTTTTCTGGCAATATTCTGAAGGCATTGTGCTCAATATAGCTCTACCTGTATATAAACACATCAATAAAAGCAACAGTAGTATTAGTTGATAGTTAATGTTAAGAATAAATCAGAGATTAGTTGTTCAAATAGAAAATTTGTTTACTTATATATATATATGGAGATGTAACTTGTATTTACCATAAATAGTAGTAAATGCTTTGATTTTGTTGCTAATAATAATAAAGTAGTCAATAAACAGCGCTAGCTCAAATATTTAGTTTAACTTTCATTGTACTACAGCAGTTCAAATACTGTCAGTGCTTTTTACATAAGACTAATAGTATTAGGCTAGGTTTTTAGCCTAATAAAAAATATATTATTTTGAAAAAATGGGGCAACCCATGACCCTGGGTAAGTGAATAATATAACAGAAAGATTTTTGGTCCCTCCGGAAAAAGGATATGATTTAACTTCCACAACAATAGTTGTACCATAAAGAACATGCTGTACCGATGAAGTTTGTGAATAATATATCACATTTATTAGAAACTTAAATTCTACAAATTCCCCAATTTAAAGTAAAGTAATCAAGGTGCTCCTGTGTAAAGATGCAGTGTTAGTGAATTATGTGTTAGTATAAGTGTTGCAGTGCTATTTACATGAAAACTAACACCAAATTGTGGTTAAAAGCATAAGGTTTCAGATAAGCACTGTTAGAAATGGGGTCTTTGGTTGGCAGTCAAGTTACCGCCTGTCCAATCAAGGACCCTCACTCTACTCAGAGTAAAAGAGAATCACCCTCAGCTAACCCCTGCTTACCATCTTGGTAGCTTGGCACGAACAGTAGGCTTAACTTCAGAGTGCTAGGTGTAAAGTATTTGTACCAACACACACAGTAACTTAATTAAAACACTACAAAATTACACAACACAGATTTAGATATATAGAGAATATTGATCTAAACAAAACAAGACCAAAACAAAAAAAATCCACAATACACAAATCAAGTTATCAATTAAAAAGCAAAAAGAGTCTTCATGTAGTTTTAAACACACACTAACACTGTTAGCGTGAAAATGTACCTTGGGCACGTCAAAATAACCCAGCTTGGGCGTGTGTGCATCAAAAATGGCTTGTGATGCGCCTATTTCACTCACAAGCGAGACCTTGCGTCATTTCTCCTTTCGTCAGGTCGGGCTCGTTGTTTCTTTTCTACATAGGAGAGAGATGCGTTGATCCGGTCAGTACTCGCAGGTCCGGGCAGGCCTTGCTTCGTTTTTGCATGGCCAGCGGTGTTTGTGTCGGAAATCCAACAACACAATGAGACAAAAACCACGCAGTATGGGTTGCGATCTCACCTGCCTCTGTCAGCATGCTGCGTGTCGTTTCTCCACCTCAGTGTGTCGATTCTTCGGTCGCGTTGCAGGCGAGTGTTGATTTTCAGCCGTGAAGCCGGCGTTGCGTCGATTTTTCAGCCGCAGATCAGAGTCACGTCGATCTTTTCCCTGCACGGCATTCTGTGCGTAGATTTCTTCCTCTTAGACTGCCAGCTTCTCCTTTTAGGGTCCCAGGAACTGGATGGTCACCACAGGGCAGAGTAGGAGTCTCTCCAGAGACTCCAGGTGCTGGCAGAGAGAATTATTTGCTGTCCCTGAGACTTCAAACAACAGGAGGCAAGCTCTAAATCAAGCCCTTGGAGATCCTCACAAGATGAAGTCACACAAAGTCCAGTTTTTGCCCTCTTACTCTGGCAGAAGCAGCAACTGCAGGATAGCTCCACAAAGCACAGTCACAGGCAGGGCAGCTCTTCTTCCTCAGCTCTTCAGCTCTTCTCCAGGCAGAGGATCCTCTTGGTTTCCAGAAGTGTTCTAAAGTCTGTGGTTTTAGGTGCCCTTCTTATACCCAATTTCTCCTTTGAAGTAGGCCTACTTCCAAGCAAAGTATCTTTTGAATGTGAAATCCAGCCTTGCCTAGGCCAGGCCCGAGACACTCACTAGGGGGTTGGAGACTGCATTGTGTGAGGACAGGCACAGCCCTTTCAGGTGTTAGTGACCACCCTCTCCTCCCTCCTAGCACAGATGGCTCATCAGGAAATGTAGACTACACCCCAGCTCCATTTGTGTGACTGTCTATTGTGAGGTGTAACCAGCCTATCTGTCAAACTGACCCAGACAGGGAATCCACAAACAGGCAGAGTCACAGAAATGGTATAAGCAAGAAAATGCTCACTTTCTAAAAGTGGCATTTTCAAACACATAGGCCCTCATTACAACTCTGGTGGTAAGTGACGCCTACCGCCATGCTGACTGCCGCCAACATACCATGACCACGGTGGTATACCGCTACCAGTATTATGACCCACACAGAGAAATCCGCCACTATACAGACACCCACACAAGTCCGCCAGACCAAAGGTCAGTGATAAACTGGCGGTTCCAAAACCCACACCATTACACCAACAGAAATAGGCCCACAGCATCATGACCCACAAATCTCAGCAGCAGTCATTCAACCGCGTAAACCATTGGCGGTACATACCGCCTCGTTCAAAGTACACACACACATACAAAACAACACCACATTGGCACACATACACACACCACACCCAGACCAATATAAAACACACACCCACATTACCCACAACCCTTTACGACCCAAACATTTTGGCACGTGAGAGAGACAAGCCAGGAGCACCCACTGAATCAGAGCCACAAAACACCATCACCCATACACCATCCACGCACCTCACAACACACACCCACACATCCTCACACATACCACTCACACTACACCCATGGCACCACAAAGACACCCCAGGTTCTCAGAGGAGGAGCTAAGGGTCATGGTGGAGGAAATCATCCGGGTAGAACAACAGCTATTCAGATCACAGGTGCAGCAGAAGTCCATTGCTAGAAAGATGGAGCTATGGCGGAGAGTCGTGGACAGGGTCAACGCCATGGGACAGCACCCCAAAGCAAGGGATGACATCAGGAAGAAGTGGAACGACCTACGGGGAAGGTGTGTTCCATGGTAGCAAGACACCAGGTAGCTGTACAGAGGACTGGCGATGGACCCCCAACTCCTCCCCCACAAGTAACAACATGGGAGGAGCAAGTCTTGGCGATCATGCATCCTGAGGGCCTGACAGGAGTAGCAGAGGACTGGACTCTGGTAAGTCAAATCTTCACTACTTCATCCCCCACCCTACCTGCATGTCACCACATACCCCCACCCTTACCCTCACTCCCATCACTCCATCACCTCACATATACCCCACCATCACAACCCACCCATTGCAATACCAAGCCAGGTTGTGCAACATGCAACATGTAACAATTATCTGGCACACCTTCTTAGGTGAGTAGTACAGGGATCCACCTGTCAGATGGAGGCACTGGAATTTGGCCTTCAGGAGGCCAAATGTTCTCTCAATGATCCTCCTTGTTCGCCCATGTGCCTCATTGCAACTTTCCTCTGCCCTTGTCCTGGCATTCATCACTGGGGTCAGTAGCCATGAGAGGTTGGGCTAACCAGAGTCACCTGCACATATTCAAGAGATACCTGTTAGCCCCACATTCACCCTTAGTGCGAAACCCACACCCATATACCTACACCAACTGGGTGGGTACCCTGGGCTCACCTATTCGCCACACCCTGTGCCTCTGGAGTTGAGACATCACATATGGAATGCTGCTATTCCTCAAGATAAAGGCATCATGCACAGAGCCAGAATACTTGGCATTGACATGGAGATGTACTGGTCCACCAAACACACCATCTGCACATTCAGAGAGTGAAAGCTTTTCCTATTTTTAAACACTTGTTCATTTCTCCGGGGAGGGAGACAAATGCAATGTGTGTGCCATCAATGGCACCAATGATGTTGGGGAATTGTCCCATTGCATAAAAGTCAGCCTTCACTGTGGCCAAATCCTCCACCTGGGGGAATACGATGTAGCTGTGCATACAGCAGGGCAGACAACACTCTGGTCAGCACTTCTGAGAACATTGGGTGAGACATCCCTGATGCCATGGCCACTGTCGCTTGGAAGGAACCACTTGCCAGGAAATGGAGCACTGCCAGGACCTGCACTAGAGGGGGGATACCTGTGGGCTGGCGGATAGCTGAAATCAGGTCTGGCTCCAATTGGGCACACAGCTCTTGGACTGTGGCCCTATCAAGTCTGTAGGTCAGGATAATATGCCTGTCCTCCATTGTTGCCAGGTCCACCTGGGGTCTGTACATGAGGGATGTCTCCATCTCCTGTTCATCCTCAGCGGTTGTACTCCAGGGTGAAAAACGGTGAGCAGAGGGTCATATTCACACATATGTCAATATTAATATGCATTTACAGAAACAGTATGTGAACTCGAGAGTTGGTTGATGTGCAAATGTCTGCTGTGACGCAGTTAGGTGCCATGGCTGGTGCCCCCCTAAAATGGCAGCTGCCGGATCTGTGAGGAGGGACAAGTGGAAATGAGGTAATTCCGCTGGCGTTGTGCGCCATTGCGGTCGGCGTTCGATGACCGCAGTGCAACATCGCATTGGTTATCATTGGGCCCTATGGGTTCCAGGAGCCAATGGCGATGTACGCCGGTGGTGATGGTACGCACCGCCACAGACATGACTGCCATTTTCTATCTGTTCACTCACTTGCTACCTGACCTTCAACAGGAGAGGACATACACTGCAAGTGCTGCTGTGACGTGTGCCTGGAAGCGACAATGGCTCGAGTGTCTGGGGAAAGGGCCCCGCCTTCTCTTTGGAGGAGTTGGAGAGACAAGTGGATGGGTTCCTACCCAGCACCCTTTACTTTATGGTCCTCCAGAAAAACAGGTGAGTACATTGTGAGCATGATGCGTGGCCCATGAAAGTATGGATTGCTGTGTGTGTAAGACCCATGTGGGGGGGGTTTGAGGGGTCCTAGGCAGAGTGCTGTATGGATGGTGGGGAATGTACGTGTGTAAGGGGATGGGAAGGATGTGATGGGCCATGATTAAGAAAGTCCGGACAGTATGACTAACCCCTTTTCTGCTGTATTTTTTCTGCAGATCAGCACCCATCAGAAAAAGGGTATTTGGTTTGCCATTGCCATGGCGGTGAGGACCCTGGGGGTCTTTGGCAGGCGAAGCACTCACTGCTGCAAATGGTGGGAGGACCTGCAACACTGGGCAAGGAAGATGGCGGAGGCCCAGCTGGGGCTGGCCTCCCAATGACGAAGGGGTGCCTGTCATACCCTGACCCCCCTGATGTTCTGCATCCTGGTCGTGGCCTATCCAGAGTTGGATGGGCGCTTGAAGGCATCACAGCAGCCACAAGGGGGTGAGTACAGAATCTGAATCATGACTTTGCACGTGTTAAGGTTTTAGCTGGGTGGGGGTTGTGGGTGCCCCTAGGCCAGGGCAAACATGACAGGGTAGGTTCAATGATGGGCAAGCTCAGATGTACTCCAACCCAATAGTGTTAGTGGGCATCTACTACTGGACAGGGTCCTGTGGGCCAATGGCGTTAGGCATTGTACCCCATGGGCTGGTGACTAGCATTGCAACTGGTAGTGCATGGCCTAGTGCATAGGGCTGATCCCTGTGTGTTGCGTACGCCAACGGTATTGTTGTTGCTGGTATTGACCAAGTGTATCCTCTGTCTCTTCCCCCCTTCTTGTTTTGTCACCCTGTCCTTGTGTGCATTAGCATCATCTGACAGAGGAGCAGAGGCACAGGCGACGGAGGGAGCTGCATCCCACATGGGCCTGGGGGCCAAATCCACTGACGGTGAGGGCACCAGTGGGATGGAGGGCGAGGGGAGCACCACGACAGAGACAGGAGGGGACACTAAGGACAGCGACTCCTCCTCGGATGGAAGCTCCCTGGTGGTGGCTGACACCTCTCTGCCCACCCCAACAACAGGTGGAGCCGCCAACCCTGTACTAGCACCGCCCTCCCAGCAGCCCCTCAGTGTGTTTCCTGTGCCCGCTCATCCAGGAGGGTGGGCATCTCCTTCGCCCCTGGCACCTCAAGCCCTGCCCCAGTCAGCCCTGCTGCCCTCAGTGAGGAGGCTATTGACCTCCTGAGATCCCTCACTGTTGGGCAGTCAACCATACTAAATGCCATCCAGGGTGTAGCAGGGCATTTGCAACAAACAAATACATACCTGGAGGGCATTCACTCTGGTGTAGTGGCCCAATAGAGAGCATTCCAGGCTCTGGCCCCCAAACTGATGGCAGCCATTGTCCCTGTCTCTAGCCTCCCCCTCCAACTTTCTCTACCCAGTGCCAATCCCCTCAACCCCAGCCTATCCAAGCACACCTTCAGACCAGGAATCACCCAAATCAACACACTGAAGTGGCTCAGGCAAACACAAGCACCACACTTCATCTCATAGGCACTCACACAAGCACCATCCCCATGCACACACACCAACATCCACTGCCTCCACTGTGTCCCCCTCCTCCTCCTCATCCACCCCCATCCCAGTAGCGTCTCCACTCACACCTGCATGCACTACATCCTCATCCACTACCTCCATCACCAGCACGCCTATCACTACACGCCCCTCACTGGCAGTCACCACCCCCATATCCATGCATATGTCCCTGTGTCCCCTCCCACTGTGTCTGTGCCCCCTCATCCCAAAGTACACAAATGCAAGCACACACACACCCTACAGCCATCCACCTCACAACAGCATCCAGCCCATGCACCTGCACCCAAACACAGCAGACTGACACCTCCTACAACCACTCCCTCTTCCTCCACTGCCAAACCTTCACCCTCTTTGTGTCCCAGTGTCCCTAAGAAGCTTTTCCTCACCACCATTGACCTATTGCCTGCCCCTCCCCCCGTCCTTCACCTCGGGCCAGGGTGGCCAGAACACAGCCCAGCACCTCAGCCACCCAGTCAATGGCCACTGTGGTTTCTGCAGCTGTGAGAGGCTCCAAGTAGGCACCCGTCAGCTCAGCCAGTGTGCCAGAAACAACTGCCAAGGACAAGAAGGATCCATCACCTGGCAAGGGCAAGAAGTGGACCACAGCCAGCAAGGGGAAGGAGACACAACCAGCCAGCAAGGCCAAGTCAAAGACTCCAGCTGGCAGAAGCAAGGAGGCACCACCATCTGCCAAGGGCAGGAAAGGGCACAGAATACCAGCCAAGGCACTTCAGCCGTCCAAGGCAGCAGGTGAATGCCTGGAGGCTACCATCACAACTGCCAGCAGCTCCACCTGCACCGCAGACAGCACCACCACCTGCACTGCGGCAAGCACCACCACTTGCCCCGCAGACAGCAGCACCACTGCCAGCAGCAGTAGCCTCAGTGGGCAGCCGTCCGAGGCTGCAGATGAATGCCTGGAGGCTACCATCACAACTGCCTGAACTGCCACCTGCAGCGCAACTGGCATACACTGAGCAGCCGTCACTGCCAGAGAACAGTGTGCAGTGGTGACTACATGGGCTGCAGTGTGTCCTGGCCCCTGCAAATGCTGTTGTTGTGGCACCCACGTGAGAGACTGTAACCTTGCACTCCAAAACATCAGCATCACAGGGCGCAATGCCCCCTCCTGAACCAGTGGAAGAAGGCACCCACTCAGCCCCTCCTTGCCAGGATGAAGCAGACTGGGCACAAGGTCGTAGTTTGGACTCTTGCTTTAGGCAAGACTGCTGGTTAAAGGATGACTGTACTTTTGCTTGTAGGCGACTATGCCTATCCTACAACAAGTCGCAACTGTTGTCCCAACCTTACCGGCTCACTAGAAGCACCTCACCAAAAACACAATAGTAAAAGGTGATTTGTGGCAGCCTTTACACATGGACTCGAGAATAAGACATCTCAGGGAGTGTCGTGGTTAAACGGAAATTACCCCTTTCTCACAGATATATCATGTCTCATACAAACACAGGCAATGACAAAGATTCAGTAAAGTTTCAATAGTTTTTATTTAACACAACTGCAGTTTGTGATATGTTGCATGGGCTGCAGTGATTAGGATAATGAATGATGCAAGAAACAGAATTGTGAAGACGAGAGTTATTATTACAAAGACCCCCACCATCTTGCAATGCATAAGAAAGACATACGAGATGTAATATGCCCTAATACACTAATGTGAAAGGCCTAACCTCCTACTTAAAGGAGAGCTGGGTTTGCTAAACCTAATCTGCCAATGTCATGTCCATGAGAGGAGCCCCCAACCATCGTTACCTTGGAATGAGGTCTCTCTCTCAGACTCCGTAGGGACACGAAGACTGGGTCAGCGTCAAGACGACGTGCAGCATCGATATCAGCGATGGTGGCGATGCCCTCTGGTCGGAATCCCTCTGATTATCTGTCTAAAGTGCAATGTATTTATACAGATCTACCAGGACCCCTGACGTAGATGTGTTCCCAAACAATAGATAACAGACATGCTTGGGACGGCAATTAATATAAACAATCCCTCGAAAGTATGGAGAGGGAAAATCCCTAAGTGTGAACACCTACTGTTTGTTTGTCTTTGTTGCTTGATTTTGACACCTTAGCATGGTGGCACTGATAATGCAAAGCATAACAAGTGGCTTAACTATAAACTAGGTAGCCATCTTAGAAGAGTTAAATAATTAAATAGGCTAAGACAGAGCAAGCTAAGTAGGTTAAAAGTCACTAGGTGACGGGGACACGAGTCTGCAAGCCAGAGGCTAAGCTAACTCCTGTTATCCCATTAAAACAGACTAGGATTCACTACACAAGGCCCCCTCCAGAAACAGTGGAAGAAGGCATCCACTCACCCCCTCCTTGCCAGGATGAAGCAGACTGGGGACAAGGCCCCTCCAGAATCAGTGGAAGAAGGCAGCCACTCACCCCCTCCATGGCAGGATGAAGCAGACTGGGCACAAGGCCCCCTCCAGAACCAGTGGAAGAAGGCATCCACTGAGCCCCTCCTTGCCAGGATGAAGCAGACTGGGCACAAGGCCCCCTCCAGAACCAGTGGAAGAAGGCATCCACTCAGCCCCTCCTTACCAGGATGAAGCAGACTGGGCACAAGGCCCCTCCAGAATCAGTGGAAGAAGGCATCCACTCACCCCCTCCATGGCAGGATGAAGCAGACTGGGCACAAGGCCCCCTCCAGAACCAGTGGAAGAAGGCATCCACTGAGCCCCTCCTTGCCAGGATGAAGCAGACTGACCACAAGGCCCCCTCCAGAACCAGTGGAGAAGCCATCCACTCCAGAGACTGTGGCTTTTCACTCCCAAGGACCAGGCAGTGGGCAAACCACCCACTTAAGAGACTGTGGCATTGCACTCCCCAGGACCAAACAGTGGGCAAACCACCCACTTGAGAGACTGTGGCTTTGCACTCCCCAGGACAAAGCAGGGGGCAAGCCACCCACTGGAGAGACTGTGGCTTTGCACTCCCCAGGACCAGGCAGTGGGCAAACCACCCACTTGAGAGACTGTGGCCTTGCACTCCCCAGGACCAAGCAGTGGGCAAACCACCCACTTGAGAGACTGTGGCCTTGCACTCCCCAGGACTCCCCAGGACTCCCCAGGACCAAGCAGTGGGCATGGAGCCCCCTACAGGAGCAGTGGCTTTACATGCTTGCAGGGGGTCCTCCGGCAGGAGGCGGGATGCAGCAGCGTCCGCCCGCAAAACACCGCCAGGCCGAATCGTGGCTCATGATACGGTCGGCGGCGTTCTGCTGGTGTAGTGATGCTGCTAGCAGCAGCACCACCTTACCGCCGTCCGCCGCCATGACCATAGCCGGATTTCTGCCAGCCTTCTGGCAGAATTCCGGCTACGGTCATAATTTGGTGGACGGTCAGTAGCCAAGGTGACGGTATGTCGACACAAACTGCAGTAATAGAAATAAGGCTGTAGGCCCAGATGGTCTGCTGGTAGTAATATATAAAATCTTAATTAATCACAATTTAACCATCTGGCATAATATATTTAATAGTATTTTGGAAGGTAAAAAGACATAAGATACCTAAAATAAAACCACTATTACTCTGATACCAAAGCCAGAAAAAGATCCTAAAAGATGTTAGGATTTTTAAGTGATTTATTTTCGTTATAAGTATATAAGTACTACACATATGTTGTGCACTTTGCCTTTAGTTAGGGTATAAATCAAGAGAAACATCACCAACAGATTCATTGTAGAGGGAGGAAAAATAGAGGACCAAGGCAAGGCTGTCCTCCGTCACCTGCTTTGTTTGACTTTTTATTGAAACTCTGGTATAGAAGCTTCATCAGGATAATGTAGTAATTCCAATTCCACTCTGAAGACTTTAAGATTAGCCGTGCAGTTTATGCATATAATGTTAAGGTTTATACATCAAGTCCACAAACAACCATATCTAATGTGATTTGTGTTTCAAAGGGCTTTGGCACTATTTCAGGTTATGTTATAATAAATCAAAATTGCAGGTATTGACCTGGAAAGTGTGCAACCCCACCTAGGTAAAACATGAAAAGCGTGATTTGGGAGTAACAGTGAATACTCAACTCACTTGTCTAATGAATGAATATGTGAGCAATGCCAGGGAGAAGATCAAATACCTCTGAAAGTAATGGCAGGCTCTACTTGGTATGAATGTTTATAATCCTTAAAATCTCAGTCATGCTGTTAGAAATGGGGTTTTTGGTTGGCAGTCAGGTTACCCTCTGTCCAAGCAAAAGCCCTCACTCTAGTCAGGGTAAGTCACACACTATCCAAGATTATCCTGTGCCCACCCTCTGGTAGCTTGGCACGAGCAGTCAGGCTTAACTTAGAAGGCAATGTGTAAAGTATTTGTGCAATAAGTCATACAATACCACCATATAACACCACAAAAATACACCACACAGTGTTTAGAAAAATATATAATATTTATCAGGATAATTGTAGGTCAAAAAGAATAAAGATGCAATGGAAAATTGTAGAACTATCACAGGAAAGTGATATAAAGTGTCTTAAGTCTTTAGAATGCAATACAGTGTCTTTCAAGCACAAAGTACCTGGTTTCTGGTGGAAAATCTCCTCAGAGGGCCACAGGAAAAGGGATGCGTGGAAAAAGGGTGTGTGCGTCGATTTCTCCTCAGCACACAAAGACTTGCGTCGTTCTTTTCCACGCGGGGAAGTCGGGCGTCGTTTTCCGGCGCGCAGACAGTCTCTTTTTGTGGATCGCGGGGATTACCAGATGTCCCGGGTCTGTGCGTGGATTCTCCTGCTTGTTTTCCGGCTGCGCGTCGTTCTGCGAGGCCGTGCGTCGAAAGTTTGGTCTCACGGCAGGCGTCGCGTCGATTTCTCCTTGGAAGTCGGGCGGCGTTGTCCTTGCGAGGCCGTGCGTCAAAGTTTCGCACTCACGGTAGGCGTCGCGTCGATTTCTCCTGGAAAGTCGGGCGGCTTTGTCCTTGCGAGGTTGTGCGTCGAAGTCTTGATCGTCCCGAGGGCGTCGCGTCGATCAGCGCGCGAAACAAGCTGTGCGTCGAAATTTTCGGCGCACGGAGCGTCCAAGTGAAAGGAAGAAGTCTTTTTGGTCCTGAGACTTCAAGGAACAGGAGGCAAGCTCTATCCAAGCCCTTGGAGAGCACTTTCACAGCCAGACAAGAGTTCAGCAAGGCAGCAGGGCAACAGCAAGACAGCAGTCCTTTGTAGAAAGCAGACAGGTGAGTCCTTTGAGCAGCCAGGCAGTTCTTCTTGGCAGGATGTAATTTCTGGTTCCGGTTTCTTCTCCAGCAAGTGTCTGATGAGGTAGGGCAGAGGCCCTGTTTTATACCCAAATGTGCCTTTGAAGTGGGGGAGACTTCAAAGAGTGGCTAAGAAGTGCACCAGGTTCCCTTTCAGTTCAATCCTGTCTGCCAGGGTCCCAGTAGGGGGTGTGGCAGTCCTTTGTGTGAGGGTAGGCCCTCCACCCTCCCAGCCCAGGAAGACCCATTCAAAATGCAGATGTATGCAAGTGAGGCTGAGTACCCTGTGTTTGGGGTGTGTCTGAGTGAATGCACAAGGAGCTGTCAACTAAACCTAGCCAGACGTGGATTGTAAGGCACAGAAGGATTTAAGTGCAAAGAAATGCTCACTTTCTAAAAGTGGCATTTCTAGAATAGTAATATTAAATCCGACTTCACCAGTCAGTAGGATTTTGTATTACCATTCTGGCCATACTAAATATGACCTCCCTGCTCCTTTCAGATCAGCAGCTGCCACTTCAACAGTGTATGAGGGCAGCCCCAATGTTAGCCTATGAAGGGAGCAGGTCTCACAGCAGTGCAAAAACGAATTGAGGGTTTTTTTACACTACCAGGACATATAACTACACAGGTACATGTCCTGCCTTTTACCTACACAGCACCCTGCTCTAGGGGATACCCAGGGCACACATTAAGGGTGACTTATATGTAGAAAAAGGGGAGCTCTATGCTTGGCAGGTACTTTTAAATGCCAAGTCGAGGTGGCAGTGAAACTGCCCACACAGGCCTAGCAATGGTAGGCCTGAGACAAGGAAAAGGGGCTACTTCAGTGGGTGGCACAATCCGTGCTGCAGGTCCACTAGTAGCATTTAATCTGTAGGCCCTAGGCACCTGGAGTGCACATTACTGGGGACTTATAAGTAGATTAAATAGTTCAATCAGGTATGATCCAAAGTTACCATGTTTACAGAGAGAGAGCATATGCACTTTAGCACTGGTTAGCAGTGGTAAAGTGCGCAGAGTCTAAAAACCAGCAAAAACAGTATCCACAAAGTGGAGGGAGGCAGGCAAAAAGTTAGGGGTGACTACCCTAAGGCTGTCAGGTCTAACATGTGTCCCCCCCAGCTGAAAGTGGGGAGAGCTACCCGACCTCTTGGGAGCTCTCATCGCTAAGGCGGAAGTACCTGGAGAGACCATCAGCATTGGCGTGGTCAACCCCTGGGCGATGTTCCACCGTAAAGTCCATCCCCTGTAGGGAAATGGACCACCTCAAGAGTTTTGGATTCTCACCCCTCATCTGCATGAGCCATCTGAGGGGCCTGTGGTCTGTCTGAACTAGGAAGTGAGTCCCAAACAGGTAGGGTCTCAGCTTCTTCAGTGCCCAGACCACAGCAAAAGCTTCTCTTTCAATAGCACTCCACCTCTGTTCCCGTGGTAATAGTCTTCTGCTAATAAAGACTACCGGTTGATCTCTGCCCTCCTCATTTAGCTGTGCTAGAACTGCCCCTATGCCATGCTCTGAAGCGTCTGTCTGCACGATAAATTCCTGGGAGTAGTCAGGGGCCTTGAGCACGGGGGCCGTGCACATGGCTTCCTTCAGGGCGTCAAAGGCTTTCTGACAAGCCTCTGTCCAATTCACCAACCTAGGTTGCTTCTTGGAAGTGAGTTCTGTCAAGGGTGTTGCAATGGTACCATAGCCCTTGACAAATCGGCGGTAGTATCCTGTGAGGCCTAGAAAGGCTCTCACCTCCGTCTGTGTTCGGGGTGGTTGCCAGGCCTTGATAGTTTCAATCTTGGCCTGGAGTGGCTGCACCTTGCCACCACCCACTAGGTGTCCTAAGTACACCACGGAACCCTGCCCAATCTGGCACTTACTGGCCTTGATGGTCAGGCCTGCCTGTTGCAGGGCCTGAAGCACCTCCTTGAGGTGAAGCAGGTGTTCCTCCCAGCTGGAACTGTAGACAGCTATGTCATCCAGGTAGGCTGCACAGAAGGCATCCTTGCCAGCTAGGACCCCGTTAACCAACCGTTGGAAGGTAGCGGGGGCATTTTTCAACCCAAACGGCATCACCCGGAACTGGTAATGGCCATCCGGGGTTGAAAATGCGGATCTTTCCTTGGCCCCCTCAGTTAGACCGATCTGCCAGTACCCTGAAGTAAGATCAAACGTACTCAGGAACTTGGCAGCGCCTAGCCTGTCCACGAGCTCATCAGCTCGGGGGATGGGGTGAGCATCAGTCCGTGTGACTGAGTTGAGACCCCGGTAGTCCACACAGAACCGGAGTTCTGGCTTCGCACCTGGGGTAGTAGCCTTAGGGACCAATACCACTGGGCTGGCCCAGGGACTACTGGATTTCTCAATGACCCCTAGAGTCAACATTTTGGAGACCTCCTCCTTGATGCTGGCCTTCACCTTATCCGACAACCTGTAAATTTTGTTTTTCACAGGGAGACTGTCACCGGTGTCAATATCATGAACACAGAGGTGGGTCAGCCCAGGAGTAAGGGAGAACAGGGGGGAGAACTGCTCCAACAGCTCATAACAGTCTCCTTTCTGATTTAGAGTCAGGGAGTCAGACAGAATGACCCCGCTTACTGACCCATCACCTTCTTGGGCAGAGAGGAGGTCGGGGAGAGGTTCACTCTCCTCTTCCGTTCCTTCATCTGTGACCAGAAGCATGTTGATCTCCGACCTCTCACAATGAGCTTTTAGTCGGTTCACATGGAGCACCCTTAGGGGATTCCTAGGGGTTTTGAGGTCCACTAGGTAAGTGGCCTCCCCTTTCCGCTCCTTTATTTCAAATGGGCCAGACCAGCGGTCCTGGAGAGCTCTGGGCTCTACTGGCTCCATTACCCACACTTTGTCTCCAGGTTGAAACTCTACCAGGGTGGCCTTCTGGTCATACCATTGTTTCATCACCTCTTGACTGGCCTCAAGGTTATCTTGGGCTTCTTTCCAGAAGCGGGTCATCTGGTTGCGGAGGGCCAACATATAGCTGACCACATCCTGAGGTGGTGTCTTTGGAGCTTTCTCCAATCCCTCCTGGACAATGCTTAAGGGTCCCCTGACAGGGTACCCATAGAGAAGTTCAAAGGGACTGAACCCTACCCCTCTCTGGGGGACCTCTCTGTAAGCAAAGAGAAGGCATGGTAAGAGGACGTCCCACTTACGCCTCATGGCCTCAGGAAGGCCACCAATCATGCCTTTCAGGGTCTTGTTGAATCTCTCCACAAGACCGTTCGTCTGGGGGTGATAGGGTGTGGTGAACTTGTAAGTTACCCCACACACATCCCACAGAGACTTCATGTATGCAGACATGAAGTTAGTGCCTCTGTCAGACACTATTTCCTTGGGGAATCCCACACGGGTAAATATCCCCATCAGGGTTCTGGCCACCACCGGTGCAGTTACTGTCCTTAGAGGGATTGCCTCTGGGTAACGGGTGGCATGGTCCACCAAAACCAGGATGAACCTGTTGCCTAAGGCAGTTTTGGGGTCCAAGGGACCAACAATGTCGATGCCCACCCTTTCAAAGGGGGTGCCAACGACAGGAAGTGGAATCAGGGGGGTTTTAATCCTTTTTCCTGCTTTACCACTGGCCTGGCAGGTAGGACAGGATCTGCAGAATTTGTCTGAGTGTGTCCTCATTTTGGGCCAATAAAAGTGGGTGACAAGCCTGTTAAAGGTCTTGCCCTGCCCCAAATGTCCTGCCAGGGGAATGTCGTGAGCCAGACCCAGTAGGAAGGTTCGGTAACATTGGGGGACCACCAGCATACGTGCTGCCCCAAAGCCCGGAACCTTAGGCTCACTGTAGAGGAGATCATTCTCCCAATATAGGTGGTGATCGCCAGAGGCGTCGCCGGCTGCCTGGTTTGAGGCTTGTTTCCTCAAACCTTCTAGAGTGGGACATTCTTTCTGCGCCTTGCAGAATTCCTCCCTGGTGGGTCCACCCTCAACTTGCCAGCCAGCAAGCTCAGGTAAGTCACCTAGGGCGGCGATGTCTTCCCCAGTTGGCTCGGAAGCCTCCTCCTCAGGAGCCCCGTCAGCCACTGTGGGAACAGCGGGGGCCGGTTTCCCGCACCCCTGGTCCCTCCTCCTGGCAGCTCTCTGGGCCATCGTTCCAGGCTCCAGATGCCCTTGACTTCCCTCTCGGTCAGCCATGGACCGTGTGGTCATGCAGACCCACTCAGGTAACCCTAACATCTCCAGGTGAGACCTGAGCTCTACTTCTTTCCAGGCAGTGTGCTCAAGGTCATTGCCTAACAGACAATCTACAGGCATGGCAGGACTCACAGCTACTTTCAGAGTACCAGAGACCCCCCCCCACTCAAAGGGAACCAGAGCCACCGGTAGGTGACTCTCGCGATTGTCAGCGACTCTGACCTGGTGGAATGCATTAGGTACTATCTGCTCTGCTGACACCAGCTGACTCTTGATAGTAGTCATACTGGCTCCTGTGTCACGCAGAGCCTCCACCCTCTGCCCATCAATGGTGACCCACTGCCGGTACTTGGAAGTATTTCTGGGCATGTGGGCCTTGGGCACCATTTCTCCTTCTCCCAGGGACACTAGGGAAATCTCTACCTGCTCCCCAAAGCTAGTTGGGTCCATCTCCCCCCCGAGTGCTACACTAGTCAACCCAGGTGCCTGTCCGGTAGTGGACGGTGCCCTCTTGGGGCACTGTGGATCACCTTTGTAGTGACCATATTGGTAACACTCCATGCATTTGGGGCTAGATTTTCCTGACCTGTCAAATGTCCCTGGCTTTTTCCCAAATTTGGAAAAGGAAGGGTTGCCACCCCCTCCCTGGGAATTCTTTTGGGGGCCTTTAGAGAGTTCCTTATCTGTAAGTTTATCTCCCCCCTCTTTCTTCTGTTGGGAACCCTGACCACCTTTGTGGGAGTCCCCCCCAGGTACCTTTTTGGACACTCTGGTGCTAACCCAGAGGTCCGCCTCCTCAGCAAGCTTCCTGGGATCAGTCAGCTTACTATCCACTAGGTGCTGGCGCAAATCTGTATAAGTAACATTAAGCATATGCTCTCTCAGGATCAAGTCATATAAACCTTTATAATCTGCTACTTTGTTGCCCCGCACCCATCCATTCAGTGCCTTACTAGAGAAATCAAAGAAATCTACCCATGTTTGTGTGGTTTGTTTGGTGCTGACCCTGAACCTCTGACGGTATCCCTCAGGGGTCAGCCCAAACTTGGCAAGTAAAGTGGCTTTCTGGAGTGGGTATGTGTTTTGATCCGGTGGATCCAATGTGAGAAGTGTGTCCCTCCCCAATGGCGGCACATAACCCCACATAGCTACCCCCCATTGCCCTTCAGGAACCTCATGAGCCCTTAGTGCAACTTCATAAGCAGCTAACCATTTATCTATGTCATCTCCCACCACAAAACTGGGCACCACATTTTTGGGTATACGAACCTTCTTTTCTCCAGCAGGTCCTGTCTGTATGCTGCCACCATTATTGCTGGATTCAGACTGTCTTGCCTTGATCTCCAGCTCCTTGAGACTCAGTTCATGAGCTAACAATAGTTTCTTTTCAGCCAAAGCTCTTTCAGCTTCCACTTGTTTGGCTGCTCTTTCAGCTTCTGCTTGTTTGGCTGCCCTTTCAGCTTCTGCTTGAATCTGTTTGGCTGTCCTTTCAGCTTCAATCTGTTTGGCTGCTCTTTCAGCCTCAGCTTGTTTGGCTTCTCTTTCTGCCCTCCTCTCCTCCTGTTGTGCCTCAATTTTCAGTTTTGCCATTTGCAATTGGAACTCCCTTTCCTCTCTCCTTTCCTCTGCGGTCAGGCTTTGCATGGAGACACTGCTCCCTGGTCTGGAAGGGTGCACAATTGCAGTGGTAACACCATCCATAGATAGTGAAAATCCTTCTGAGGGGCCATTTTCTGGCTCCTCTTCCTCATCATCCTCTAAATGGGCTTCTGCCCAGGCCCTCAGCGCCACTTGAAAGTCCTCCTTTCTGGAGGCCCCTTGGGTGGGTACCCTTAATGCCCTGCAGAATCCTCTTAGTTGGTTGACCGTGTATGTATCCAACTGGACTAGGTCAAAGTCCCCTGTCTGAGACCCAGTCAGAGAAATGTTGAGTGAGGATTTAGTTTTTGAAAATTGTCAGGAAAAAACGGATTTTCAAAAAGAGATAAAAACCAAGTTGACCTTCAACTGTGGGTAGGTAGTGAAATACTTAGCTACTGTATGTCACTGCACAAATACAAGTCCTATCCTCACCGCTGATCACCAATGTTAGAAATGGGGTTTTTGGTTGGCAGTCAGGTTACCCTCTGTCCAAGCAAAAGCCCTCACTCTAGTCAGGGTAAGTCACACACTATCCAAGATTATCCTGTGCCCACCCTCTGGTAGCTTGGCACGAGCAGTCAGGCTTAACTTAGAAGGCAATGTGTAAAGTATTTGTGCAATAAGTCATACAATACCACCATATAACACCACAAAAATACACCACACAGTGTTTAGAAAAATATATAATATTTATCAGGATAATTGTAGGTCAAAAAGAATAAAGATGCAATGGAAAATTGTAGAACTATCACAGGAAAGTGATATAAAGTGTCTTAAGTCTTTAGAATGCAATACAGTGTCTTTCAAGCACAAAGTACCTGGTTTCTGGTGGAAAATCTCCTCAGAGGGCCACAGGAAAAGGGATGCGTGGAAAAAGGGTGTGTGCGTCGATTTCTCCTCAGCACACAAAGACTTGCGTCGTTCTTTTCCACGCGGGGAAGTCGGGCGTCGTTTTCCGGCGCGCAGACAGTCTCTTTTTGTGGATCGCGGGGATTACCAGATGTCCCGGGTCTGTTCGTGGATTCTCCTGCTTGTTTTCCGGCTGCGCGTCGTTCTGCGGGGCTGCGCGTCGAAGTTTCGATCTCACGGTAGGCGTCGCGTCGATTTCTCCTTGGAAGTCGGGCGGCGTTGTCCTTGCGAGGCCGTGCGTCGAAAGTTTGGTCTCACGGCAGGCGTCGCGTCGATTTCTCCTTGGAAGTCGGGCGGCGTTGTCCTTGCGAGGCCGTGCGTCAAAGTTTCGCACTCACGGTAAGCGTCGCGTCGATTTCTCCTGGAAAGTCGGGCGGCTTTGTCCTTGCGAGGTTGTGCGTCGAAGTCTTGATCGTCCCGAGGGCGTCGCGTCGATCAGCGTCGGTGTGCGGCGTTTTTCTCGCCGCGAAACAAGCTGTGCGTCGAAATTTTCGGCGCACGGAGCGTCCAAGTGAAAGGAAGAAGTCTTTTTGGTCCTGAGACTTCAAGGAACAGGAGGCAAGCTCTATCCAAGCCCTTGGAGAGCACTTTCACAGCCAGACAAGAGTTCAGCAAGGCAGCAGGGCAACAGCAAGACAGCAGTCCTTTGTAGAAAGCAGACAGGTGAGTCCTTTGAGCAGCCAGGCAGTTCTTCTTGGCAGGATGTAGTTTCTGGTTCCGGTTTCTTCTCCAGCAAGTGTCTGATGAGGTAGGGCAGAGGCCCTGTTTTATACCCAAATGTGCCTTTGAAGTGGGGGAGACTTCAAAGAGTGGCTAAGAAGTGCACCAGGTTCCCTTTCAGTTCAATCCTGTCTGCCAGGGTCCCAGTAGGGGGTGTGGCAGTCCTTTGTGTGAGGGTAGGCCCTCCACCCTCCCAGCCCAGGAAGACCCATTCAAAATGCAGATGTATGCAAGTGAGGCTGAGTACCCTGTGTTTGGGGTGTGTCTGAGTGAATGCACAAGGAGCTGTCAACTAAACCTAGCCAGACGTGGATTGTAAGGCACAGAAGGATTTAAGTGCAAAGAAATGCTCACTTTCTAAAAGTGGCATTTCTAGAATAGTAATATTAAATCTGACTTCACCAGTCAGTAGGATTTTGTATTACCATTCTGGCCATACTAAATATGACCTCCCTGCTCCTTTCAGATCAGCAGCTGCCACTTCAACAGTGTATGAGGGCAGCCCCAATGTTAGCCTATGAAGGGAGCAGGTCTCACAGCAGTGCAAAAACGAATTGAGGGTTTTTTTACACTACCAGGACATATAACTACACAGGTACATGTCCTGCCTTTTACCTACACAGCACCCTGCTCTAGGGGATACCCAGGGCACACATTAAGGGTGACTTATATGTAGAAAAAGGGGAGCTCTATGCTTGGCAGGTACTTTTAAATGCCAAGTCGAGGTGGCAGTGAAACTGCCCACACAGGCCTAGCAATGGTAGGCCTGAGACAAGGAAAAGGGGCTACTTCAGTGGGTGGCACAATCCGTGCTGCAGGTCCACTAGTAGCATTTAATCTGTAGGCCCTAGGCACCTGGAGTGCACATTACTGGGGACTTATAAGTAGATTAAATAGTTCAATCAGGTATGATCCAAAGTTACCATGTTTACAGAGAGAGAGCATATGCACTTTAGCACTGGTTAGCAGTGGTAAAGTGCGCAGAGTCTAAAAACCAGCAAAAACAGTATCCACAAAGTGGAGGGAGGCAGGCAAAAAGTTAGGGGTGACTACCCTAAGGCTGTCAGGTCTAACACATGCCTTGATTATTCTTTTTTTATTCACGCCCCTAGAAATGGGTAAAAAAGAAAGAAATAAACAAATTTAACAGAGGTTCTAATTGAGCCCCCAAAGGGGTCAGGCCAGCCTGGAAAAATCTAAGGAAGTCCATCAAAAAGGGTAGGCTAATTCTATCAGGCTTGCCTTTTCAAAGTTGGACTTTTCAACTAAAGAATATTTGTTGTGTTATGTTGTGTTATGTTATGCTATTTTGGACTTTTAAAAGAAGATATTGTCTAACCTAGAGATGATTGAAAGGAATAGCTTTGAGTTTCTTTTGTTAAGTATAAATGAGAAGTAATCAATCTAAGATCCAGTGATAGATTGTTCCTGAGCTGGGGCTTCGTTGGGAAAAGCCTTTTCACCAAAAATAGACTTTTTAGATGGAGTTTGATGCACAAATTGCTTTGAAGAGGATCGCGGTGGGTGAGGAGTATAAAACTGGGCTGTAACTCAGGCCCCTGCAGTTCCTGTGGTGCAGGGGCCCCCGAAACTTCAGGGGGTCAACATGCAGCCCGAGGCCAATGGGTGTGGGCTCTGGAGGATCCTTCAAAATTATTTTCTTGCATATCGCCCATCTAGCCACAAGTATCATGTAGAAAGAGAATTACTTTTAATTGCACAATGCTTTGTATTCAGATACTTCCAGTGCATCAAAAATAATCAGAGATGGGCTAACCTTAATGTCTAAGCATAAAATACTAAACTTTATCATGCTCACTTGCTTTCAAAAGGTATGGAAAGCTGAGCACCTACAGATATGTAGATTATTGGTACTCAGTTAATCCCACTTACAGTGTGAATAAACTGTTTCATAACAAACTCATAAGTGGATGCCATTTATCTAGGCACTCCGTTGTTGACAAGACTCCAGCCAACTTGTGTTCAACTGACATCATATTACCCCACTGGGACTCACACAAGCAGTTATCCCATTTTAACACATTTTTCATCATGTGGCCCCAGATCTGAATTCACTCTCAAAACCTTTCACTCAACGTTTTGTTCAACGTTTTCCTTGAAGTCATGACTTGATTTGCAGGTATAGTCCAACCTTTACACTCTCAATGTTTTTTTCACAGTTTTCCTTGATGCAGTCCATGACTTAATTTGCAGGTATATAAACTTGGCAATAGCCTCACAGTTTTTTTTTCTGAGGATCTCCCAAGTTTTAAGCTACCCATCTGTAATCATTACACTCCAGTATTTCATAACTAAAACCTTTAGTGGAGCAGCTAATACATATTTCCAACACTGCGGTGTGCCATGTGATACTCTATATCAGCTGCTGAGTTCCATAATATTTATTTATATAGTCTTCCCACAACTATGTTTGAGTCATTATCTCAAACAATGATCCAATTGTGACTTTCTGTTCATTAAGTGTCCCACGGTTAAAGAAATTTCATAAGGTGAACTTCTAGTAAATCAGTTTCTCCTGTAGAATCTATCCCATGGTTGGTGATTCATACAGAAACCTCCTCCACAAATAAAATTATACAGCAAATAGTCACTCTCTTTACCTCTGAAATAGTGCAGAACCGAAGCAAGGTATGGTTAGACGATTAAGAAAAGATGCATCTTGAATCTGAGGATCTAGCCAATTATCTCCTCATTATCTTGCTCATTTTAATCGCTAAAATACTGGAAAATTTGATGGCTAAACCATTATCCACGTTTCTAAAACGAATAAACTCCTGGATAACGCACAAGTCTGAAGCGGCTTTAACACCACCAGTAGATGATTTGTGATTAGCAAACTTTTAAGTCTGGATTTAAAAAAAAAAAAAACATCTCATGTTTCCAGAACCAGGCAGAGAGAATGGTCACAATTAGGTTATAATTTTCCTTCTGCCAAATGCATCTTAGCTACTTCAGTGGTTACCAATTGAAAGTCACATATCCTTCAAGATATTATGCCTGGTTTGCAAATGCATCTGATACTCTTGAGTTCTTAAAAACAAAATTAGCTCTTACACCAGTGTCATAGCAGAAAATGTGATGAGGAAGCCCTGCAGGATGTGATGTGTGACCCCTAAGTCTTACATATCATACAGATATTCATTGGCCTCGGGCTGAATGGGGACCCCCTGAAGTTTCGGGGGCCCTGCACCACAGGAACTGCAGGGGCCTGATTTACAGCCCAGTTTATACTCCTCACCTACAGCGATCCTCTTCAAAGCAATTTGTGCATCAAACTCCATCTAAAAAGTCTATTTTTGGTGAAAAGTATTTTCCCAACGAAGCCCCCACCTCAGGAATAATCTATCACGGATCTTATATTGATTACTTCTCATTTAAACTTGACAAAAGAAGGTGTGGATGGAGCTCTGCCATATTTATCCTTGCTCCTGGGAGAAAAACAGGGGGGTCCTGCTCAACAATCAGATGCAGGGTCTTTCCCCCTGTGATGACCACTTCCTGGAAAGTATGGCAAAAATCAATCCCAGGGAGCAACATTCTTCAAAAATCCATCATGGCTGAAAATGATTTTTGGAGGTTACATCTGGCTGAGCCCACCCACTGGTATGGCTAAAAAATCTTAAACACACCCCTCTCCTGCCCTCTCCTAATCTAATCTAGGGAACGCCTAATTGTCTGGGGTTGCAGGATGTGAGGGATGTGCTTGGTTGCTCCACATGTCCTTCCCTGCCTTTGAAGACCAGTTTGGCAGGTCCCTCTTCCTACTTCCCCATCTGCTGAGGTAGTTCTCCATCCCCAGGAACATCCTTTATGTTCAGCCCAGGCCACTTCACACCTTATCAAGGCAGCCTGGCCAGGCTGCCAAAGGCTGGCCAATCAGAGAAGGGCATTACAGAGCTGAAGTTGGCAACTTTTCAGGTAGAGTTTAAAACTCTTTATCTGAAATAGTTATATGAAATTCAACAATTGTAAGGTGTGGGATTTATTATAACAATTAATTATGATACCAAACCCGAGGTATCTGACACTTAAGGGAACTTTGCTAATTAAAATAAAGTCTCCCCATTTTAGCCTATAGAGGCCATTCACTACAGTGAGGGAAAAACGAATTTGGTTATTTTACCTCACCAGGGCGTATACAACCATTTTTGTAAGGTCCCTGCTTATAGTTACATGGCACCCAACCCTAGGGGTACATAGGGCACTCCTTAGGGGTGACTTATGTAAAATAAAAGGTAGTTTAAGATTTTGGAAGTACTTTTAATTCCAAAGTGGAATTTGCATATAAGTTTAGTTTAAAAGCAGCCATAAAGGCAGGCCTACGTTTAAAATGACACTGGGCAGTGTACCTATGGGTGTAGTACCTATGCTGGGGTCCTTAAACCTACACCCCCTACCATATACTAGGGACTTACAGGTAGGTTGACATAGCCAATTATAGTTAGCCTAATTTGCATACTCATTTTACACACAGCACAGGCCCTTGGACTGGTTAGCAAGGTCACCATCAGAGTCAGGAAAACACCAGCAAAAAAATGAAAAATGGGGGCAAAAAGTCAGAGGCCTCTGCAATCAGCCCTCTTTTCCCACAACAGATTTACTCGGTTTAGTTGCTTCTTTGACAACAAACTTGCTTTGTGCTCCCCAGAATGTATGGACTACCTCTGTGTTGAGGCTGTAAGGTCGGGACTATCTGAGAACGAATGAACGCATTTCCTTTTCGATTCCCAGTGTGCAAATCTCTTGATTTGCTTTACTCATCATTATTTATTTTGTTTACTTATTGAGAGGTTGTTTTATTGCGGATCAGATCCATTGGGCACAAGAAAGCTGTACACCGGAACAAGTTACAAAAAGCATACACAAACGTTCCATATCCATTGTTACATTTAGTCAAACAGAACTCGAAAGTATCTCCTGTAGATGGAAAGATAGATCAGGGCACTGAATGCTCGCTCTGGAGATTAGTGTGATCTAAAGGTTGCAGATCCCAGGGAGGTTGACTTAGCCTTTTATTCTTCCACAGTGATTCAAAGGAGCACCGATTTCTATCGAATCATAATATATATTCAGTGCAAATTGCCTTGAATAAAAGCGCCATGTAAATAACAACGTATTATTAGTCAAGCAACATTAGGAAATGTACGGTATAGAATTAAAGGAGTTTAGGATCAAATAAGGTGTCACTAATCAACAAACGCCACGAAGTTATAAATGTAGAAGAATGCCCCAGCACGTTGAAACATGGGTACGCAAGTAACTCCTCACACTTTTACACTGCAGCGGCATCGTGGAATATTTGAAAAATCTCTCTTCTTTGGACCAAGTATGTTCTCTCAGTTGTCGGGCTCATCTTCTCATGTTTTTGCTTCATTGAGATACTAATGTAGTTATCCACAGTGCCTCTGAAATATTTAACTCCAAACGTTTCCTGTGCTGTAGCAGAAAGCCTCTCTGAAGCAGTAGCAATGTAACTCCTTAAACCTGCTATTCCAGAGCCTAAAGATACCACTGGGTATTTATAATGATGACTGTTAAGATGATTTTACAAATCCGCAATGAGTACAAGTCAGCTCATTAGCCTTCAGTGGTGAGATCTGCGGCATGAAACCGGCTCATTTATTCTATGCAAACACGTCGAACGTCATTCGCTTTTTTTCTCATATTTTTCGAACCTCTTCTTAACCTTCAACTTAGGAATTATATTATCAGTTGTGTCAGCATGCTAATGAACAGAAACAGTTTATTTTGGAGTAAATGAGGGAAATGCAGTTTAACCTTTAGCCTCTTATCATAAAACCATCTACTATAAATGTTAAGTATTCCTTATTTCTTTCCTTTTATTCAAGCGACATATCATAAACGGAATATGGGTAACTCTACAGTTTTCATCTTTCAACAGTCAAGTTACTAAAAACTCATGTTTTTAGAAGTAAAATAATACATAGTTTTCCACATATGGCACTCGAATAATATTTAACAAGATGCTTGGAAAAGGGCCCATTGACTTAACAAATCTAAAATGCAATAGTTTGTGAAATCCATTCGCTAATCAATTACTAAGCTAAATAGTTACTGATAATAATTCAGAAACCACTACTAACCTTCCCCTACAGGATTTTCTGATTAAGTCATGATGTTCATAATAAAAATATAATCTTATCGTTAATACATACAAATTCAGAAAAGGCGGGTTCCACTTAAAACCATAAAAGTGCAAGTGCATGAGAAATTCTTTATCGTGGAACATAGCTATACAAGGAGCGATAAGTGTTATGACATATGTCCAGTAAACAATCTCAGATTTCGATAATCACAATGAAACATACATATTAAAGGTACAATATCATCGTCTATAAGTGCAGGTTAAAGAGGGCGGGTTCCACTTAAAACCACAAAAGTGCAAATGCTTGAAGAATTCACGACCATGGGGCATAAATATAAAACGAGTAATAAAGAGCTGTGATATATGTCTCGCTTAGAATCCCAGATTCCCATATTTGCAGTAAGGTCAAAATATACCATACACTATGGAAAGGCATTGATGGAAGCAAATTTAACCTCGAGAAGAAAAATCTGCTAGGATTGGCAGGATACTGTTTTGTAACAACAGGTATACATACTCAGTGCCATACTAGATTACACCACCTGTTCACTAGCGTGGACACATTTACAGCGTCAGATCCAAGCTGACGTAAGGAATCTGGCAATAGAGTAAACCACCAGTCCACTTTTGTCTGCGCAGAGAATTGTGTAGGCCTCCTTGTACCAACTAGTGCCCAGCTTCCTACAGAGAGGGGCTATCCACTTTGCTCTCTGGTACTGGCATGCTAAACCAAAACATAAGATGTGCGTTAATGCTTCCCCGGGTTCTGTACTGGCAGGGCAAAGATCAATCTGAGGTAGGACTCTCAACCAGTTACTAAATAATTTTTTGTTGGGAAAGTCCAGTACCTAAATTGTATAAACAGGTTGCGTGCCAAAGGGGTAGTTATTTAGGCCCATATTTATACTTTTTGACGCAAAACTGCGCCAACGCAGTTTTGCGTCAAAAAAATTAGCGCCGGCTAACGCCATTCTGAAGCGCCATGCGGGCGCCGTATTTATTGAATGACGTTAGCCGGCGTTAGCCGCCGGCGCCGTCTGGTGTGCGTTAAAAAAAAACTACATACACCAGGCAGCGCCGGCGTAGGGGGATATGGGGCTTGGGCGTCAAGAAATGGGGCAAGTCAGGTTGAGGCAATTTTTTCACCTCAACCCGATTTGCGCCATTTTTTTTCACTCCCAACCCCCATAGAAATGACTCCTGTCTTAGCAAAGACAGGAGTCATGCCCCCTTGCCCAATGGCCATGCCCAGGGGACTTCTGTCCCCTGGGCATGGTCATTGGGCATAGTGGCATGTAGGGGGGCACAAATCAGGCCCCCCTATGCCACAAAAAAAAAAAAAAAACACTTACCTGAACTTACCTTAATGTCCCTGGGATGGGTCCCTCCAGCCTTGGGTGTCCTCCTGGGGTGGGCATGGGTGACAGGGGGTGTCCCTGGGGGCATGGGGGGGCACCTCCGGGCTCCTTCAGAGCCCAAAGGTCCCTTAACGCCTGCCTTTTGCAGGCGCTAAAAAACGGCGCAAAAGCGGCCGTACGTCATTTTTTTTGACCCGCCCACTCCCGCGCGTGATTTTTGCCCGGGAGTATAAATCCGACGCACATGCCTCGGAGTCGATTTTTTAGACGGGAACGCCTACCTTGCATATAATTAACGCAAAGTAGGTGTCCACGCTAAAAAATGACGCTAACTCCATGGACTTTGGCGCTAGACGCGTCTAATGCCAAAGTATAAATATGGAGTTAGTTTTGCGTCAAAATTGGTAAAAAAAAATGACGCAATTCCGGCGCAAACGGAGTATAAATATGCCCCTTAATCTTTTGTATACTCATATCATGGTGCCAGTTTTCCATCCAAAAGTTCTGATGTCAAAGAACTTCTGCAATCTGCAATAGTTTGTATGGTAACATATTCCCAGTATGACTCTTTTAGCCGTAAATTAGAAATTGAACACATCTTCAGGTGAAGCCCAGAATTTCTCCATACACAACTTCCCCAATAGCAATCTTACGGAATTCAACCACAAAGATATATACACATGAACCACTGAAAATACTGCTGAAATGGGGCGTGACTACGATGATGACCCCTGTAGATGAGTCCTTGCTGAGCTCTCTTGGTGTGATGGCCATAAACAGGGCCAAGGAGGGAAGATGAGTTATGATTTAAGCCTCTGATGCAACCACCCTATACACCATAGCCTCCAATTATGGCCCCCAATTACCACAAACCCCCTTTCTTTAGTGTTTTGCTGCCAGCTATAGCTGCTGCTTCTACCCACCACATGATATTAAGAGGGGAATATATTGTGATCCTGGATCCTGCACTGGATTGCTCTCCCTCTTCATGGGGAGAGTCTCACCCTGACAGTCTCAATCCCAGGGTATGATTGATCTCCATTTAGTAGATATATGGCATCATCTCCACCCCCGATCGTGTCTACTTTCATTTTTCTAATGAACGGAGGTCCTACTCCTGAACTGATTTTGTTTCTGATATCCACCACCCTGCTTACCAGGAACAACTAAGCAACTATTAAGACGCACGTTGCACTGCCCAATCGCTTGTCACTTTGTTACTCTCAGCCACACCCCTACAGCCATATTTCTCTTGGAAAATGAATGAGATTGCTTTCTGTGACCCGGGTCTTCGCTCTAACATTATAGAGGCGCTGGAGTGCCATTTCACTGAGAATGTAACCCAGGAGCTTTCTTGGGCTACGTTTTGGGATGTGGCCAAGGTGATCAGGAAAGATGACTCACACTACTGTTTTTTTTTTTACAACTTTGTGCTCCAGGTATAGATTGCTCCACAAAGTGAGAGGTGAACTTAGAAACTCTGCTGAATAAAGATTCCACTTATAAACTATTGGAGACTAAACAACCCTATTATGAGAAAGGGAACAAAGCTGACAAACTGTTGGCCTCCGAGGGCCGGGCCAGGAATATATATACAAGGGATTTGGATTTTTGAGGGGTCCTACTTGACTTCTGATAAGGACGTCAATGATGCTTTCGCCTCCTTTTACCAGGAGGTCTATATCAGAGAAACCCCTGGATTCATTGACACATGAAGAGTACTTTGCAGCCCTTCATTTTCCAGGTATATCCCTGAGAATGTTGAGGAGGAACTGGACTCCCTTATCTCAGGTGAGGGCCACGGTTAAATCCCCATCTGAATAACAAAGCCCCACAGCCACACAGGTTTCCTAACTCCTACAAGTCCTTCAGGGAATTACTGGTCCCTCATTTAGCAAAGGTCTTTAATTCATTCTTGACACCAACGACGATGGAGTGGACACTTTCCATGATACTGAAACTATAGTGCCTGCTCAATTTGTAGCATATAGACCAATTGCACTCTTTCAGTAATATTCAGGTGATCCACTTGGCGGGGATGTGGCCCACACTTATATTCCCACTCCAGAGTGGCTTAATTCGGCACAGGCAGATGGAGGACAACATTATGCTGGAGATTAATGCCATTGAATGAGACATGACCAATGGTGTGCAGATGCTTCTTCTGTCCTTAGATTTGGAGAAAGCATTCAACTGAGTAAGTTGGATGTTTCCATCTAAGGTTTTTTCCCAGATGAAGTTGAGTCCACATTTATGATCCTATATCTCGGCCAATTTCATAACACCCTCCATGAGGATCAAGACCAGTGATCTCTTGTTTGACCCGATTATTCTATCTAGAGGCACCCACCAGGGATGCCCCCTGTCTCCGGCATTGTACTTCCTATGCGCTGAAACCTTAATAAAAAAAGTCCAGGCGAACCAGGATATACAGTGTCTCCCAATAGGAGAAATGTAAATGTTTGCAAATTACATTCTCTGTTTTCTGACTAGCTACAACTACCCTTTAGATGCTCTTGAGGCTACATTGAGAGTGTTTAGACAGGTGTAAGGCTTCCAATTTAACTACAATAAATTGGTGGGTATGGGGTGCGTCCCTAGATGACTAGTCTTCAACAGGTGGTCAAGTACACCGGCTTTGCATGGGCTCAAAGCAGCTTTCAATATTAAGTGGTTTCCATCCCCACAAGACCATTTGGACATGTTTCTTTTTAACATTCAAACTCTTCTAGATCTGCTTGTCAAGGACCTCTACAGAGGGGATCCGCTGGAGGTTTCCTTAATGGGTAGAGTTAAGTGTCTTAAATTGAAGAAAATGAACTTTTCACCCAGACTTTTATACACAGTTAGAGTTATTTCCTCCAGATTCCAAAGGCGGTTCACTCTCATCCAGAGGAAAATATGGGCCTTCATATGGAACAACAAATTTCCTAGGAGTACTGGAGAAGCTCTGTATCATTCCTCTTGGGAGGGCTGATTGGGAGTTCTGATTGTGGTCTGATACATTTTGGCTGCCCAGATTGTTCCAGCATTGGACAGCGAGCCCAACCCTTCAAGCCGCAGGTTAATTTGGAACAGTTTTTCTGCAAGGGCCCCTTTAAACACTTGTCATGTCTACCTCAGCACAGTCTTCCTTCTGATGGCTCCCTGTTGTCCTCCATCTTGGCCACCTTATCCAATTGGAGAAAAACGGCTCATACAAGACAGATTAGACTATACCCATCTGCATACACTCCTATTCTTGGTAACTCAGACTTTCATCAGAGCACATGGGTAGGAAATTCCAGTAGTGTAACAGGGGTGCGGACCTTATCCCTCAAGATTTACATGTAGATGGGGTCCCTAAAACTAGGTATCAATGTGCAACTGACTTTTCACCACATCACGCATATTTATACACAGTGACACAGCTGGTTCATTGGGCTCTCCAGGCCACCACCATCTGGGGGAGGATATTTTTAGTGGAGGGGACAAGTCAAAAACGATGTCCAGCTTCTATAAAGCATTAAGCGGCATATTTATACTTCCTTTGCACTGAATTGGCATAATTGTTTTAGGCTAATTCAGCATAAACTTAACTCCATATTTATATTTTGAGGCTAGACCCGTCTAGTGGCAAAATATTGGAGTTAAAGTCATTTTTTGATGCGTGAAACCACCTTGCATCAATGAGATGCAAGGTAGATGTTCCCATTCAAAAAATTACTCTAAGGCCCCAGCGCCTAATTTATCCTCCTGTGCAGAAAAGGTGCACAGGGGAGGCGGGTCTAAATCATGGCATTTGTGCAGTTTTGCATCAAAAAGTATAAATGTGGGCCTAAAAGTCCCTCTTGACATTAGCTATATCAGACAATGGTCACAAGATTTTGGTATGAATATAGAGGAAGATGATGGGGGTGCTATATCGCAGAGAGTGGCTAAGACCTCCATTTGTACCCAACATAAAGAAAATGCATATAAATTGCTTCTTCACTGGTATCTCAATTGAGTTACACTTGTTGGCAGTGATGTGGGTCCAGCGACATGTAAATTCACATGTGGTGGGAATGTCCTTTGATGGCCGAATCCTGCATGTGAGCCACAAAATTTCTGAGATCCTGAATGTTTCGCTTGATCCCCCACCTTCTTCAGGCACTCCTATGGGCTCCAGATAACGTGGGGCTGTCCCTGCTTAATCCTACATCAAGCAAGTTAATCACCCACTGTTTTGTAGCTGCTAGATTGCGGTTGCTTTCCGGTGAAAGTGACTGGGGATCCCTACAATAGATCTTTGGTGGGTCACACTTTGGGACCTGTATGCCATGGAAAGTTTAACTGCTATGGTGTGAGACATGAGCCTACACTTTTATAAAGTATGGATCTTTTTCTTGAAATCTGTAAGGATAGATCCACATGACAGGTCTTGCGGTACCCTCAAAGTTTGATTGCTATGGCGGGCTTGGTAGACCGCAATGGGGTGACACTGGTGGGAGGTGCGGAAGGGATGAGTGGGATGTGAGTGAGGTTTATGAACCCCCTGGGCACTGACAGAGGGAAAACATTGAATGGAGAGCTTATTTGATCTGTAACGTATTTCATGTCTTTTGCATTGTTCACCCTGTGACTATCACCAGTACCTAATGAGCATGGTACTATTTTGTATCTAGGCCTGTATCTCTTTGACCACTTTTGGTTTATAATGTTTGCTTTTACATGTTTCATTTGATGTTTTCTTTGTTTTTCTTTTGTTTTTGATTGGTTTAAATAAAAAAGAAAATACTGCCGAAAACCATTCCTTAAATTTTTTGTTATTTTTTAATCAAAGAGAATAGAAGACTTAGTGAAAAAATGGGTCATTAGCTGGGGTGGATTGTAGTCCACCACAAGTAATAATGAAGTTATTCTTGTTAGGTCCAGTAAAGGTTTTCAGTCATTTAAACCTGACCTCAATTCCTGCAGGCAGTGGGACAGAGGATACAGGCTTAAGTCAGGAAAATATGCAAAGCATTTAGAATTTCCAAAACAGTTCAAAAAGTTAAAAACACAACACAATTAAAGATCCACTTCACTTTATAAAAATAGAGAATATTTTAATGAACAAAATGACCCAAAAAAACAAGAATCCGATAATTGGAACAGGAGATGTGATTTAAAAAAAGATTTAAAAGTATAAATAGTGCCAGAACGCAAAAACTGGTCACACTACACCAGGGCAAGGGTAAGGTGCGAGACCAACTGTAAAGGAGCGTGGGTCAGATATAGGGCCCATGTGAATCCTGGTCAGAGAGCTAGTTTCGGACTCGGAAATTTGTCTGGAGAAAAGGTGGTCATCGACGAGTTATAGGAGGCTACAGCTGCAAGCTCTAACCAATTCGGTGTTCATTGACAATGGGTTCTTGAAGATTGGGCTCCCAATGGCAGGAAGGTTCCAATTGTGTGAAATCTGGCATCCATGCTGAGGAAGGTCTCACCATTGATTGGCTTCAGCTCAGCATCAGTCTCGGTGAAGCCTTCTATGTTCGTACTTAGAAACTTTCCTGAAAGTCAGATAATTTTCAGCAGGTCAATCTAATGACCTGGATCGACCTGATGATTCAATGTTGATGGATGCAGCTCAGTGGTGGTCCCGGTGCTTCAGAGGAAAAGCTGGCAGAAAGTTTCCAAGTCTCAGCGTTTGTAGTTTGGGCAGAAGGAATACACTGTAACACCTGCTAAAAGTTTTAGAACCTCAGAAACTCCACTTAAGGAGTTACAACTCACCCCAGCAAAAGCCCCCACCAGTGTCCAGGGCACGTTCAGTTGAAACTGGTCAGCTGGGCTCTTCAGGAAAGGTGTCTTCTTGCAGCTTTTGTGTTATTGACGTATAACAGGAGGTCAGCCAACTGATGCTTGGATTCTACTGCTTAGCCCTGGGTAAAAGTGGGAACAGGTCCAACCCACAGGGATCTTGTAATAGGTCACAAAAGCAGGTGCAGGTCTTCATATGTCTTCCATGGGTCCAGAATTGTTTTAAAGGAGGTGGTCAGTGGTGCCACATTTATGCAAGCACTAGCCTATCGGTAAAGGTAACTCCTGACTCCTTCCTAACCAGCAGGGAAAAAGTTCACAGGTGTAATGCTGCACATTATTTTTACAGCACTTCCAGTGTCCCATACTGCAGACAGTCCCACAGTGCCACTCTCTACCTAAAACCAAGATGGCGGAACTTTCCTCCCTTGTGCAGAACCCGTTTGCTGACCCTAGAGGTGTGGCCATGGATATGAGCAAGCCTGTCTCCAGGGTCACTCAAAACTGGTTATAGGGCCAGCTCTTTTCCCACTGGGCTTGGTGCAGGGCTAGCTAGAATGACAACAGAAATAAGGCAGGCTCAAGTGTGGGCTATCTCTGCTTGTGACAGGGAAGGCCCATCTGAATTTAAGTAAGGGCCTGATTTAGGGCTTGGCAGAGGGAAATACTCTGTCACAAATGTGGCAGATATCCTGTCTGCCGCATTACGATCCCATTGGAGAACGTAATATAGTGGATGGGATATTTGTCACATTTGTGACAGAGTATTCCCTCCACCATGATCTTAATCAAACCCTAATTTTCTTGGCACAGCCCAGATAGTAATCCTGCCAGAGGAACTAAACATCTAACCATACCCAAGGACTTTTGTCTCAAATTTGAAGCCAATTTACACCTAATAAAGAAGTTGTCAGGCTGTTACCTATTCGCAGGAGTGAAATGGACAGAAAGTAATTCCCTGCTGCTCTTTGAACCAGGCTGACCACTGAAATGGTCAGCCCTGACCCACTGGGATGAAAGGATGAAGCTTGATAAAAGGAGACACCAGCCTCCCAGCTGACGATGTTGGGGTTGTCTTTTTTACCCTCTAGAAGATAAATAACACAACTTTAGAGCTTAGAACATTTACAAATATGGTTTTCCATAAGAATGTGACCCACTCCTGAATTACCTAATGCCCCTTTCTCTTTAGTAAATAGGCGGTTTCTTTTTGGCTAAAATTCACTATTTGTTATATCTATGAACAGAACTGTTAATTCATGAGAACTCTTACAAGGAAACATAAATAAAATATATAGGGGTAGGGATTATTATCTACCTACACATACCTAGATTGTCTAGACTGTGGGGTTCTAAGTAGCTGAATACTAACTTAAACAATAGTCCTTCTGAAAAATGTATCACAAGATCATAATTCAGTATTAATACCATTCATAATTTTAGCTTTATGCTCATCTCCTGGTATTATCAGTCAACAGTTCATCAAACTTAATGCTATTCAGAGTTTTAAATCAATGCTAATTTCCTGGCAATATCAGTGTTCATCAGTTCATCAAGCTTAATAACATTTATAGTTTTAAATCAATGTTCATCTAATGATATTATCAGTGATTATCAGTTCATCAATCTTGTACAACAATATGTGTTACTCTTCGTATTGTCAATGGTTATCAATCTATCAGACCTTGTGAAAAAAATAATAAAGTGTCTCTGTTCCTTTTTTGGAAAAAGAAAAAGATGGTTAAATTCACTAGTTCCTTCAACAAGAATAAAATTCTTTATACTTTATCTAAAGTCTGGCTTGTGTTACTCAATGTGAAGACATCACTGCTTTATGTGATCTTCCCTTTGTTCTTTCAGGTCGCTGTGAGGTCGAAAACAAGCACCTCAAGTGAAAGGAAATCCGATGAACCCGATGCCAGAGAATGAACCTGCTGCGATCCTGGAGGGACAGAGAACGCCGAGCACTCAGGACGAAGGCTAAAAGAGGAAGGCAGGAGGACGCCAATGGGAGCAGCAAAGAAACACCAACACAGATTCCAACAGGTAAGCAAGAGCAGGTGAGTAGAGGGGAAACGCACCTCTGACAAGCAGGTGTCATAGTGCAGTGCGCAGCCTTAAAGGCTATGCGCTCGACCCCTTAAAGAGACAGCATAGTAGGGGTGCCCCAAAGACGGCTGGCCAACAGAAGTTATTCAGCTCCTGGGTGACAGCTGGAAACTCATGCAAATGGGCTACTGCATGTTTTAGGCACAGTAAATATGATTTTATTTTAAATACCTTATCCAAAAAATGTGTTACAAACCTGACTTTACCAAAGAATGGAGTTTGTAAATACATATTTTAAATAGTTTTCAATCCCAAAAATCAATCAATCAACTTTTAGAGGGTGATTTGTCACCAGTGAGGCTATCTAAGTGCTGGTAAGGTCCAGGGTGCCAGTTGCAGAGCAAGGATTTCAGCCTTCTACAGAACGCTTGTAGAGTAGAGGGGATCTTGAGGTGGAGGGGGAGGCTGTTCCAGGCTTTTGCTGTGAGGTAAGAGAAGTAGCTTCCTCCTGCTCTGCTACATTGTATACAGAGGAGATGGGCCAGCACAACAGAGTGGAGCAGAGGTGTCTGGAAGGTTTGTGGCCTCCCAGGTGGAGTTGATGTAAGCCAGTCCAGAGTCGTGCAGGACCTTCAACGTGTGGGTAAGGAGCTTGAACTGGCAGCTCTTCTGAAGCGGACTCAGTGGAGGTTTTTGAGGTGGGGTGTTGTGGGTGAGAAGAGGGAGATCCAGGAGGAGTATGCTGTGGCGTTCTGGATGATGTGTAGACCTTGAACTGGGCCTTGATACCCAAGTATAACATGTTTCCATATTTTATTCTACTGGTGACGAGGGCTGGGGTGATGGTACGTCTCTTATTTTGAGTAAGTCACTTGAAAATGTTATGTTACATGTGCAGGATGAAGAAGCAGGAGGATGACATTGTGTTGCCCTGGGACCTCATGGTAAGTTTTCTGGCAAGGATGATACTGAGAATCATGGCTTGCATACCTGGGGGTGGAGTGGGCCCCAGTTCTGTGTGTCACCAGGAGGCATCTCAAGGGAGTTGTCGCTACCGAAAATCAAGACACCTGTCTTGTCTATATTGAAATGAGGCAGTTATTCTACATCCAATTGGCAATGCTGGTCATGTATTCACTTCTAATTCAAAGAAATGTTGTCAAGCGCATGGCTACCTAATAGGCTTCATAGCGCATAAGATCTGGCAGGTTCAGAAGTGAGATCTGAAGCAAATACAGGAGTCTTAAGTTGTTTCCTAAAGCTAAATAAGCTGTCATGTGATGTGGAAGTAAGGGGCAAGGTGTTCCACAGCTTGAGGGCAAGAAAAGCAAAAGAGCACCCTCCACACCTAGCCTTTATCATCCTGGAAATACAAAGAAGGTGCAAGCTTCTAGATCTGAGTGCTCCATTTGGTTGATAAGGGCTGACCAGCTTATGGAGGAAGCGAGCTCCAGTGTTATGTCTCACATTCTGAACCATACACATCGCTTTAAACTGAATCCTTTTGCTGATGGATAACCAGTGTAGAGTGGTGAGTGCTGGGGTTGTGATTTGAAATTCAGGGATACCCAAGAGGATCCAAGCTGCAGCATTCTGAATGACCTGAAGTCTTTAGATAACTGAGAGTGAACTCCCCAAATAGAGGGAGTTCTCGTAGTCAAGGTGGGATAGAATAAGGCCTTGTACCACCTCTGTCCAGATGGCAACAGGTAACCAACTAAGCATCTTCCTAAGGGCTCTTGAAAGTCCAAAACAGCTGGAAGATAGATTGCTAGCCTGGGCACCCATGGTGAGCTTGCTGTCAAGTGTGACACCCAGACTCTTCACTTCAGCCTTGGGGAAGGGACAATCATCCAATGAGGATTGCCACCTGATCTGATTCAGGAGCGATGGGTTGTTGTCGACCACCAAGTCCTCCATCTTAGCACCATTGAACTTCAAGCAGCTGGCAGCCATCCAATCAGCAACTTGCTTTAAACACACATCAAGTTGCTGTGAAATACTTTCTGTGCTGGGTGTTAGAGAGACAGAAATCTGTGTGTCGTCCACATAGGACACCATGGACAAACCTAGGAGCTAATTATGTCTGTCAAAGGATGAACATACAGACTAAAAAGCGTCAGGCTCAGAGAGGAGTTCTGTGGCACATCACCCTTCAAGTGATGGGTGGCTGAGAGGAATGTCCCTTCACTAACTTGAAAACTATGATGGTTTTGAGGTCTTCTCACTGATCGTGTCTTTGAGGTCTGAACCCTGACAAGAATATTGGAGATGAGGCTTGCTTTTGTAAGAAAGTAGTTAGCTAAAGAGTTACTACAAGACACAGAGGAAGAAGTCCATGCTCTCAGGTTTCAAAAACCAGTAAACAATTTTGTGAAGATCCTTTGAGAAGCTGGAGGAGCTTTCAATTCTCAAGGTGAAGTCATCCATCCGGGCTTTCCTTAGGGCATATTGATACTCTTTTATTGTTTTATTAAAGGTCATTTTGCATGTTTTGTTGTACCTTACCCTCCACTTCATTTTCTTTCTTTTAAATGTTTTAGTTTGATTAACACAGCTGAAAACCACAAGACTTTTGTCTGCGACCTGGCTTTCTTGCTCAATCTCAGGGAAATTAAGTCATCTAGTGAGTCCTTTACCCAGTCAGTAAAGACTGTATACAATGCAGAAACATCATTATGCACCTCTGGGATTGAATTAAGTAGAGCCCTCTCCCAACTGGTTGTGTCTCATTTAGAGAACTGTCTGGTAGCCCCTTGGCTACACAGCTGTAGGGGGCTTATTTCCTTTTGCTGGAAGGACAAAATGGATAATAAAATGATCTGACCAGCACACAGGAAGACATGCAAAAGATGTTAGTGAAAATTGGATCAAGTTGATGTCCTTTTGTATGTGTGGGGGATTTGACTAACTGAGAAAGCTGTAAAGTAAAAACGTCATGTAATAAGTTAACCATATGTTTGCATTCACTGTCCTCTAGGTACATATTTAAGTCACTCATCAGTATGCAAACTGCAAGCTATTTCAGGCCAAGATATTGAGCACGATGTGTAAGAATTCACTGGCAGGCCCTGGGGAGTGACAGAGAAGTCATCCAGAAAATGTGAAGGTAGGGGAAAGTTTGATCTTGAATTAGAGACTATCACACCCAGGAATTGGTTTGGGAGTGAAATTTACTTTCAGATGGCTCTTACAAACCACAACTCCGCCCACTTTCTCAGCTCCATTACATCTGTGTCAGAGTGCAACTACAGTATCAGCCAGATAGTTGTCTTTTAGCCAGGCTTTTGTGAGGACTAGAACCTCTCGCTGATTGCCCTCCAGAAAAGTAAAAATATCTAGCTTATACTTAGGAAAGGGCCTACAATTGACTAAAAACATATGCGAATGATAATCGCTCATATGCTGGAAATAAGGCACACTCACACTTCATGGAAAAGCTAGCAGGGTCCAAAACACGGTAGCTTTCTTAACCACTAGTCAATTGAGTTGTTGTGCCCTACCCGATGAGCTGCTGATCCACCCTATGGTCAAACGGGCAGCAGCAGTGGCCCTTAGCCCCGGCAGGACGTTGAAGGGCTTAGATGAGCTTGCCTTTGGCTTGCCTTTGGGGCACCAGTGGCACATCCGTGCAACGGCCCTCATTCAGTACTGTCCCAGAGTGAACAGCTAGAGCACAAACAAAATGGTGTCTCTAAATGTCCTAGTAGTGGCTGCTGGGACTTGAACATGGCCAGTAAAGTGCATAAATTCAATAACAGTCCCCATTTTAAGTACTCTGAGTACCATTCAGTTATGCAGACAAGACTGTGCAAATATGAAACAGTTTTAAAATCAGTTTAATGTGCAACGATAATCAGGAACATGAGCCTACTAACCGAGGTATTCACGTACTAGCCTTCATTAAATGATGAGGCCAGAAAGAAATGCTAGAGCGCAAATAAAAATGACACCTCAAGATGGCTTAGTAATGGGCGACAAAAGCAAACAAACACAAATGATGGCAGCAATTTGGCACCAATCAAACATTCACCTCCAGTCACACATCTGGGTTTAATCCATCAATTCCTTTGCTCACCATGCCACCCCAGTTTGGCCTCAGCCATATGCAAATTAGTCTTGACCCTGTTCCACTTGGGAACAGTTCAGCCCAAACTGCCGGGCTATGCCCTCCATGGACTGGAAACAAGCATCCTGGACCGGTTTAAGGGTATCACCCTTCATCAGCCAGGCTAGCTTGAATCCAGTGGCATAGTGAGACCGGGACCCACATCTGGGCATAAACAGCACACTTAGCGCAACAAATGCAAAAGCAACAAGGGGTGATATATTAATATTGAAAAGAAAGGTTCAGGCATGTCAAAGTGGGTGTTTTGGCATGTCAAATGTGTACTTTGATCCTGCACAGCCAGGCTATTGGTGGCAGGACTGCAGTCATGTTTTACCATGTCATTTTAGTGGTGGCACAGCATGTAATGAAGTCCCCCAGGGGCATCTAACTCACACTCATGCCCTGGGTACACATTGTTCCTTATAATAGGGACTTGTAGGTAAATTAAATATCATCAATCATTGTGCTATACGGGGTCACAGCACCAGAACATGGTGTAAAAAAAAAAACAGCAGTATCAGTCCAAGAAAATTGAGGTGATTATGACAAAAAAGGCATTCTCTAATACTGTGTTTGTATTGATTGCATCACACTTAAATCAGACTAAGGACTTTGTGACAAATGCAGCAAATTTATAATTATGTGGAAAACCACAAAGCCTGCACAATTGCATAATTCCAGTGGCCCTGCAGACAGGGAGTATGAAACCTGTAAATTAACTGTACAAATATTTCATCATATAGTTAAGAAAGCACAAATGAAGAATGTTTTGTTTTGTAATTTTAAATTGTGATGGAAACAAAGATTTTAATAGGATCACAACTAATTTTGGTGTTGCACAAATGATAAAAATGGTATTGTATTGCAGCCTTTATATAGCACATTCTACTCCTATGTTAGGCACTGATGCACTCAAGCGCATGTGAGCAAGCTACGCTATATAGGCCAGCATGTAGTTGAAAGGATGTTGCCCTTGTATTGTGATCCTATATGGGAAGTGTTTCCATGTTGTGTGTGATGATCACTGAGTAGAGGTTATTGTGTTATGGGATGTAGAGTGTTTGATGATGAGGTGTGAGAGAAACAGATGTGCAGTTTCAGATTTTTCAATATGCTGGCACCATTTGAGGACATCTGCACGTCCCTTCATGGTATTTTTTGTATTTATACTCTGCTTAGTTGGTTACTGCTCAGAGCTGTCCAATCAGATATTTTGTGCTGACGTGGTTGGAGGGGGAGAAAAGTGGAGAGATCTGCAGGGATGGATATTGTTACTATTATCCCATATCTGAGTGTCATTCTAAGATGTAAAGAAACAGCCACTTCTCACATATGGTATGTCAAACAGGAATTTGCTGTGTGAAAAGACTGCACAACTCTACAGGACATTAAGTCATGTTCTTAATCCAGTAGCTTTCATGAACTTTCCTATTCCTGATAGATAAAATGTTTTCACTACCTACACCTAGCAGCCATTGAGAACCATCTTTCAATCAAGAAACTCCTGATTCCAATTTATCAAAGTGCTATGATTATCCTATGATTATCCAATTGTGCAAGGGCAGGGTCCTCACAAGTGAGGTATAACTTACATTTGAGAGACATTGCTCTTCTCCAGCCTACACTGGCCTGATTCAACATGGAGCTTGGTGAGATAATGTATCTGTTTAAAAAAAATGTATTTTGGTTGCAGGAGCCCATAGATTATTAGGGCAATGTGCCTGCTGCAGAAGAATACAAATACAAGTAGTGTGACTATAAAATGACCCACCAGACCCTGCAATATTGCAAAGGGCTTCTATAATAGGCTATGTACATTTAAAAAATGGACTAATAGCTAGATAACCCTGCCAGAGTCAACATGCTGAGGATCCTCCTCCTTGATCTAAATATTGTGGAACCCATAATCAAGGGCATCTAAGGCAGAAATCATTTATATAATAAGTGATTTGTCTAGACATCACCACAGAATATTGTCTGCCATTTTTAAATATTGTAATTTGTGATGTGTGCAGTATGACTCTAGGTACTGACATTTATTGACGTTTTTGAAGTTCTGCTTTATCTTTATCACATTTATGATCATAGCAAATAAATTAATATATGAGGTCCAGGGTAATTAATGTTATACTTGGTGAACATTTGGGGTAGTGGTTTGATTGTGGGAATGTTGGGTGTTAGGAATTTTATGGATCCTCACAGATTCACCTTCAAAGAAATTTGAAGAAAATGTGTGATTTAGCCAAACTTTGGTGTTTGTAGGACATTCTGGTTGAGATGGGATGTTAGTATCCATGCAAGCCACACCAGCCCAAACTACTCCAGGATCCTTACTTTCAGAAGTGTCCAGGTCAAACAGGTTTCTTTGGGTTCTCTCGTAGCCCTGGCCAAAAACACAGCAGAATGTATGAATTTGCAAGGCAAAACCTTGATGTTTCCCTGTGTCTTAGACAACTTAGGGAACTTTTCCTTTTACTGGTGATAGCCCAGTCATACAAGTGAGGTACCGTTACTATTGGGAAAAGTGTACAAACAATGCTTGGTGGCCATTTGTGGATCCCGGAGGTTCCATTTGTGCAGTCTACTTTCACTTTTGTTCTGCTATGTAATATTAGCATTCACAGCATGCTGCACAATACAGTAAAATACAAAATCTAACTTTGGACTCATTGGAAGCATTTCTATTGTGTCCTGACTTTGATTTTAAAAAATACATGGTTTCTGGAATGAATACTTTGGATGACCTATTGAATCACTAAATTCTTCTGCACTGTGAAGGTAGTGTGTTGGACATTGGTTTATCATTGTCCATCCCAAAGAACTTAAAATCCACCAAATCCATCCAAGAAGAACTGACAACAAGCTGCAGGAATATGATAGCAACGTTGTCCTAACTTCTTTGTTCCATGATCATATTGGGCTTCTTCAGTTCTAGGAGGAACCTAGGATGATAGGCTTCTGGGAATGGGAAAGAGCAGAAAGGACAGTGGTCAAAGAAAGGTGTCAGCAGATGATAATGGCACACATGATACACAGCCAAGAGCGAGTCTTAGTTGCCATACATGGTTGATGGAAAAGAGACCCAGAGAGAGAATAAAAATAGTGAAAAGTAAAGAGAAGACAGAAAAGAAGATAAATGTTTAGGAACAGGATAAATGATTGAAAGAAAGAAAGGAGAGTAAAAAAAAAAGCAAGCAACAGCAGGTGAGACATAAATGGGACGACAAATGCAGCAGCATACAGTAAGGGGCAGTGGGGAAAAGGTTGAAAGAGGCAATGGGGACAGAGATTAGGAGATGGGGAGAGAATAGAGAAAGTAAGAGAGAGCCTACGGTAACAAAATGAGAGCTAGATAAACATGGAGAAAAGGTGATTGGAGATTTTAAGTGATATTTATTTATCATCTTGTGGCCAATCCACCTGGCCAAATGTGATTTCAATGCTTAATTCTGTTCTTTATTTTCTAAAAGGAACCTTAGTGAAGATCAAAAATGAACTTGCACAGTGGTTTTAAAAGTCCCAACAATCTTTAGTAATTGCTATTTGATCCACATTGCATTTTGCAAATGGCTTTAAAAAAGGCACCCTCTTGCTATTTTTAATTATAAGCTCTAGGTGGGAATTGTTGATGCCCTTTTTGTCAACACCTTCTTTTCAATACATATCAGCCATGTCTACACTTGCTGGTGTAGTCACTGAAAAGTGCAACCTCTTTACCAAGTTCAAGTCCAAGTTCAATTAAGGAGGTGATTTGACTTTCTAGTATGCATTTACTTATGGTAGTCTATTAACAGTTTCTTAGCATGAAGCTTCACCTTTATCTGTACCTGTGCTAATGTAGAACACTCCTTCAGCAAGGAAATACTTTCCATTTCTAGTAAACATTGTAGGCTTCTGTGCTTTTTCCATTCCTGACTCATTAAATAGCATTGATTGTCCAAGCAATGATAGCCACATAGAGGATGCCACCTTGAGGGGTATATACATGTTAAAGATTAGAGAATGTCCATAATTCTGGAAGTGGACGACTCAGTTGCATTCGAATGGGAGGTACCATACAAGCAGCATCGAAAACAGATGTCATCATGAGTAGGATACTATATGCAAAGCATGAAACCACCACTCAAAGCCTTTGAGCCCCTGCTGCTGCCTGCCTATTTATATCTCCTATGAATGGAGATAGAACTATTGTCCTCAGCAAGGCCACAGATCTCAAATAAATCCATACTGGCTCACTCAATCATCTATCCTTCACCATGCCTATCTGTCTTGCTGGTTGATTGTTAATGAAGATCTCCTTTTGTACAACAACTTTCGCACAACCTGACTGTAAATATGATGGGTATATGCCAATGTCAGAGCCTGCTTGAAGACCATGCTGTTTTTTACTGGCAATTTGATCAATGTTATTGACCTGTTCATCATTTGTCAGAACCTTATAGTGAAATTCATTGTGCGACCTTCGCAACTTTTCCTCTACAATGGCATCGAAATTCTATTTAGTTTTCACCATTTTGCAATCCTAAATGTTTAAAACACACTGTTCACCACTAATTTTTCAAAATATTCTTCCAAAACTGTTCTTGATCGATATGCTCCAAGCTATCTGTAAAGTTATTTTAAATTGCTGGTGCAGGCAAGTTAAATTAAAACTATGAAGTTCGGTGCAATTATGAAACTCCGCATTGTATGAAGCAGATGAAGTTTCCAAGCTTTATGTGAGTTAGGGTAATCTGTTAGGGCCTTCAACTTGTGATGATTTCCTAGAGCACAATGTCACATCTAGGACATTCTCCAACAAAAATATGTTGAGTATGGAGACTCGACATCCACCATCTGAAGTAGAAGGTATGAAAAAGGGGCACTGAGCTTAGTCCGCTTATGTTTTAAAAAAAATAAGCTTTACATTTCCCAAAGCTTGAACCATTTACAAAATACACAAAGTTACAGGTCTGCCAACGTTACAACTTCACCCCTCTACTGTAAATCCCACCTACTTGATCGAATTTAAAGTAGATTTTTTGAAAGTCGATTGAGTGTGTTTCAATATGTAATTTGAAATAAAAATCCATGTATTCCTTCACATATAATCACATAGTGAGCATCCTAAATAGTGAAATCTTTGGCACAGAACATCGAGGACAGAATATTGAATCCACAATATGGGTAGGTAAGTAAGCACAGATTTTCTATACCGTACTCCATATATATGTACGAATGTGATACATATAGCTTCAAGGCATGTAGATGTTGAGTTAGGAATAATAAATCTATACTTCCCTATATGCAATTTACTTTCAACCGGGCATCAATATTCTTCTTCCACAATATTCTGGTGGGTGTTATTTATTAGTAGGACCAGTATCTAGGAAAGAATGCATGTATGGAATACGGCTTCAATGTTTCATCATACCTGAGGGCGATGTCCCCTATAAATACATTTCTGGCTAGGGACCTGGCTGTGTATATTTTTTTGTATTTGTCTTATTTCTCTCTCTGTTTGTGTATAAATACTACTTTTGCCCATAAAAGCAAGTATCTGGCTGTACATTCGTATATTGGGGTTGCTGCACACATTTTGAATCTTGCGCCGCTGTTCATGTAGCACTGAGAAGCCTTGGATTGCTGGATCCTCAATACCACTGAGAGTCATAGGCTGAAGAGGTACTTGGCCCAATTGCTCATAATAGGTCTGGCCCCAGGACATCAGGACTAGAAGGCCTTAATCACTAAGGTTGGGACATGACCTTCTGAAAGGAGTACTGGCCAAGGGGAAGGCAGAGCGTACCATCTGCCTGCACCAGGTAAGTGTCAATCCTTGGTATTTGTGTGTCTTACTTCCCTCCTGTGGTACGACCATTTAGTAATCCATGTTCCCATAGATGTTTACCTAACTTCGGTAAGTTCGAATAAGAGATGCTGTGCCTAAGGAATCCAGCCTGGATCTTGCAATTACCAATCTAAAGGAGTCTCTCTCTCTCTCTCTCTGTCTATCTCTCCCTCTCCCTCTCTTTCATTAACCTTATTTCCCCTTAGCCTGGATGTTCTACCATCCTTGACCTAATTCAAGGAGGTTAGTTGAACTCTTGGGAGAGAGAGAGAGAGAGATTGACCTCAACATCCTCATAGTCCCTGTATCGAGTCTATGACAGTTTGCCAGACCCACACAAAATAGAGTCTGTGGTTAATCTCCTGCAGGTCATAGCACGAGTGATCAGCAAGATCCAAGGTGATCTTGAAACAAAATGCCAAGAGCGTGCTTGCTTCTTAAAAAATTGAATCACACAATTTATCGTCCCGGGTCAGCCATTGGAGCTGGACTTACTTCTACTACTCTGCCTAATCTAAACAAAACCCTTGTTTCAGAAGAGAGTCGTCTTTTACCCAGTAATCCAGTAGTAACTTAGTACACCTACTTTGTTTTGGCACCACCCAGAAAGTTTTCAGGAGATCTGTATCATTTTCAAGCCTGAATGGCACAATATAATTTATATTTTCTATCGGAGCTACAGCAATTAGTAAATGATGAAACTAAGGTTACCTTTATTTTCTATTTTAGCAGACATGTTAGTATGGGTATCTTGTAAACATTGCCATCTTGTAACCTTGCCAAACGATTTGCAGGACCAACATGTCGGAAATAACAGACTGCCACTCTGGTGCAAGGTGCCACATTCTGCCACCCACTGGATGACTGTGCATGAGGGGAGCACACTACTGAGGTTTGAGCGGGAAACTGTAGGGGTGGAAGACAGGCAGTACGGAGCCCTTGCTGCCGGTGAGGTCTGTTGGATTCTCTACCACGGCCATGAAATTGCTGTGGAGACTGCTGGCCTTGCATGTATGGCTGATACTGGTGTGTCTGAAGTCTCCTACAATAGCCATGGGAGGGACAAAAGAAGGAATGCGGTTGAGGAGGGACAACTGTCAAACCCATGGGGCGAGTCATGAGCCTGATAAAGAACTCCAGTGATGCATCAGCTTTTTCTGTGAACAGGTGAAAACCATTGAAGGCCATTTCCAATACGTTTGCCTGAACATCTCCTGTAAATTCTGTTACCCTCAACCAAGTTTGGCGTCTAGGAGCCACTGTGTAACCTATCACCCTCCTTAGGGAGTCCATGGTGTCCAATCCATATCTAATGATGAATCTTTCATCTCGGCCATCAATCATGGCTTGAGTCAGGATCACTTGAGCCTCATCCATGGACATGGGCAGCACCTGTGCCACCTAGTTCAGCAAAGCTTTGGAATATTTGCCCAAATTTTAAGCAGTAGTGACCAACCACAGGAACAAGCTGGTGGAAGAGAAGATCTTCTTTCTAAAGGTTGCAACCGCTTGGATTCCATATCCATAGGGGTGGTAAGGATGGTGTTTGGTTTGACTCTGGCTGTAAAATCTTGTACCAGCAAACTTTTGAGGTGGGGTGTTTCTCAAGGAATCTGGGATCCCCTGGAATAGGGCTGTGCTGACATGCAACTTGACAGTTGACAGGAACCCCAGAACATGGAGTGGACCAGGCCCCACAGAGGACATTCATAAGGGCTTCATTAAAATGATGCAGGTGCTCTGAAATGGAGTACCCTGGCTGAAGCACCTCCATTGAGACATTAGTCTTAACCTCCAAAAATAGGAGTTGGAGATCAGGTACCTCAATAGTCCTCCTCATCAGCATTGCAAATGATGCAGATTCTTCACTAGCTGGCCCAGGTGGGGAGACTAATCCAGACTCTGCTGAGGTGTCTGGCTCACTGGTGTCACCCAACTCCTCATACCAGTTCTCTTCCGGAAAGAATTGGGCAATGTCTTCAGTGGAGTCGAAAGGCCTTGTAATGGGCATACTACAAAAACTCTCCAGCGGACTGAGGCATCATGCCTGAGTCTGAAGTCTGTCTTGTCCCGAGTGGCACCTCCCATCTCTGGATACCTGCACCAATTACCAAACACACAAGAATATTAATATTGTAGAAATGGTTTAAGGGTAAGGACAGTGGGTTAAGAGAAAAAAACAGAGACACTGGACTCCACCACTCTAACTCATCACGTCTTCTGGGCAATGATGTCTGCAAGACATAGTGGTGCCTAAAATCAAGGAGAGATATATTTAGTAGCTTGCCATGAGATCCATGGATGTAACTGTAATACTGAATTGATATACCTTAGCAATATTTCTCAGTGACCAATTTTCTGTACATCTATGGAAACTACCTCAAGCTACGTCACAATGAACTCACTCTGTAAATGAGCTCTAGTTTCTACTTGATTCTTGTGTCACTGCAAGGTAATCACCAAACAGTAGTGTTCTGTAAGTCTATTCTTAGCAAGTGGTTCTAGATCTCTGACACCTTATGCATTGACGATAATCCTGACTTGAGGATAAACCTTTAGAGCTATGCAACAGTCCTACAGTCTTAGAAAAGTTCAATTTGAAAGTTCAAAATGTTCAGTGTTCATTATAACCACATAACTCTACTTACAGAATATGGCCCTCATTCTGACCTTGGCGGGCGGCGGAGGCCGCCCGCCAAAGTCCCGCCGTCAGGTTACCGTTCCGCGGTCGAAAGACCGCGGCGGTAATTCTGACTTTCCCACTGGGCTGGCGGGCGGTCGCCTTCAGACCGCCCGCCAGCCCAGCGGGAAAGAGGCTTCCACGATGAAGCCGGCTCGGAATCGAGCCGGCGGAGTGGAAGCTGTGCGACGGGTGCAGTTGCACCCGTCGCGTATTTCACTGTCTGCGCAGCAGACAGTGAAATACATGTAGGGGCCCTCTTACGGGGGCCCCTGCAATGCCCATGCCAGTGCCATGGGCACTGCAGGGGCCCCCAGGGGCCCTGCGACCCCCCCTACCGCCATCCGGATCCCGGCGGTCGGACCATCGGGATCTGGATGGCGGTAGGGGAGGTCGGAATCCCCGCGGCGGTGCAGCAAGCTGCGCCGCCGTGGAGGATTCAATGGGGCGGCGGTACACTGGCGGGAGCCCGCCAGTGGTGCCGGTCCGACCGCGGCTTTACCGCCGCGGTCGGAATCCCCATTGGAGCACCGCCGGCCTGTCGGCGGTGCTCCCGCGGTCCTCCGCCCTGGCGGTCTTTGACCGCCAGGGTCAGAATGAGGGCCTATGTCTCTATATTCCTAGTGTCCTGTAAACAACTCCAAAGCAAGCAACTGTTCTTTCTAAAGGCGTGCAGATTTTTAAACTACAAGCCATAACCCCAACTATCTCACCTGACAGTCATATAAATGCTGCGACCATGCACAGAAATAGACTTAGCACAGAATTACATTAAAATGCTTAAAAGTATTTTCCCACCATGATTAGCAATCAAAAGATTGCTTTGATTAAAATTTTTAAAAGTCCGAACATTTAATAATGCTTAGGGGAAAGAGTGGGCATATGACCATGCATTATATGGAATGACATGCATGTGGCCTTATAAAGGAACTCAGCCTCAGTACTCTGTTTGGTTATGCAAGCCATTGGTGACCTGGAATATTGTTATAATATGCTACAGGACCTACTTTATTCCTATTATTAATATTGTTATTGTTGTTGTTATTATCATTATCTTTGGGTGGTAAACCTTTTCCCCACTACAGAACTAAGGCCCTCATTACAACCCTGGTGGTTGGTGTTAAAGTGGCGGTAATACCCCCAACAGCCCGGCGGTAATACATGCCGGATTATGACCATGTCAGAAACAGCTCAGATGGACAGCCACATTAACACACCAACCGCCAAAGGTGGAATCAACGAGTACCACGGCGGTCACTGCCAGCAGCCAGGTGGAAGACAATGTTCTGCCCACTGTAATATGACACACCTATCCGCCACCTTTTCCGGGGTGGTACCAACGACATCAAAAGCCTGGCGGAAACACTGCACAGAAGGGAAATGACTCACCGCTGGATACTCAAGGAAGAACCACGATGCCATGGAGCTCGAGTTGCCTGTGTCCCCATGCTCTTCTACGTGCTGCTCCACTGTGAACACCAACACCGGCGAAGATGACCACGGTGAGTACTGCCGCCTAGCACACAGGGGAGGGGGGAGGAAAAAGAGAGTGACACACACACACAACACCCCCAACACCATACACACAAGCACATGCAGTTACATAACATCTACACCCTTTACCCCTCAGGAATATTGCAAGGACAACCACTATGGAGCAAAAAGAGTGTAATAAGACAAATATAGTGGAAATACGTGTATCCAAATCAAAATGTATATACATATTTACAATGCAAGGGATACTGCCTGGTCCTCAATGTCTGTGAGCCACAGGCCATTATAGAGTGATGAAACTGCACAAACCTCATCTTGGAATCTGGAGAAACATCTTTGAAAACTGTGTAAGAATTAATGCAGGCAAAGTGAAGCAAATGAACAGTCAACCTCTTGTACCACATGCATGACTTTCGAGTAGCTTTGTAAGGCTCATACTCTGTCTGCACCTCCCATGTGCCTATTGTAGTCTATAATGTACTCTGGTTTACACACTTCTGCTACCTGATCCCAAACAGCCATAAGTGGAGTACTTTCATTGTGAATAGTTGTGAGAATGTGGATATCTTTTTTGTCTGAATATTTTAATGAGTAGTCCATTACTAATCAAGGCCCTGCTCTGCCCCTTTGAAGTTTCATACACACAAGCTCTAGGGTAACCTTTACCTGTTAGAGTGGATTGTACCACATGCCACAGCACATTCTTTGAACAATTCTCTAAATAAGTCCATACCTGTGTGGCAATTGTCAACGTATAAATGGTGACCTTTGTGAAAAAAGGCTCTGGGCAGTTCCCACACATTTTTTTCACTTACTCCAAAAGTGGAAGTACAAGCAAGGGGTTAGCTGAAGAATCCCAATAGGTGTACACCTCCAACTTTTCCACATATCCGGTGGCACTTACACATAGTATATAATGGGTAATGCAAAAATGTGCCATTTTGCCAGTTATATATTGCCTGAAAACCAATCTTGTGGCAATGGTTTAGAATTATCCACAAAATGCAACATCTGCTGCAGAAGGTAATACCAGTCTTGACACATGGTAGCTGGAAAAAGTAGCAGTTGCCATCAAGGGACTAGTAGACAAATATAAAGACAATCATGGCTTCCTTAGCAAAATGCATAACTGCTCTATCTCATGGAGATTTGTAGAAGTTCACCAGTTAGCTCTAGAGTGGTTCTTAAGTTAGGCACTGTTGCCCGTTAAATACTGTTCTGGACATAAATTGGTTTGTGTTAGAAATTGGGGCTCTTGTTCGCAGAGGTATGCATCCATGCCCAAATAGGGAAGACAACTTAGTCAGGTTAAGTTGGTTACGTGCCATAAATTAACCTGTGCTTGCCCTCTAGTAACTTGGTAGAGATTAGGAAGGCTTAACATAGGAGGCAATGTGTAACATATGTGTGCAACACTTAAAACCGCAAACAGTAAAAATTCCACACAAAAAATAATCCACACCAGGTTAGAAAAACAGAGCTTAATCTAATGAACAGACTGGGGAAATCCAAAAGTTCAGGCTAACCGTGATGGAGGGAGGACTGGCTACAGGGACCAACCTTGTCCTGACGAAAAAGTACTCTGGATGAAAGATGCTTTAACATCAGAGACCTGATGCGAGGAGCAGAGGAGTCAATGTGCAGGTGATGCGTTGGTTCCGATCCGTGCAGTCAGGGATGCGTCGTTGGTGAACCCTTGATGATGAAGGTGATGCATTGTTGTTCAGCCATGAAGCCGAAGATGCGTCTATGCTGAGGGCAATGCATCAATTCCAAGCCTTGTGGTCAGCGCTGAGATGTCCTTAACTCAGCAGCAGTGGTGATGCATCAGCATTGAGGAGGGGTGAGGCAGCTCTGGTCGGCACAGCAATGGCGATGCATGGGTTTTTGTAGAAACAGCTGCAGAACCCACTTTCAAGGGCCCAGGACTGTATTGGCACAACCTGGCAAGGCAGGACTCCCATTTGGCAGAGTCCAGAGGCTGTAGCAGCAGTGAAGTATTTGATGTCCCTGAGACTTCAGAACAGGATACAAGCCTGCAAGCCCTTGCTGTCACTTTGGTACTGAGAATGTAGAGATGTAGGTCCAGTTCTTCTCACTCCCAGGCAAGGGCAACAGCAGGTGGCAGGGCAAACACAGCAACACAGGAGTCCAGCAAAGTCTAGCAGATTTCTAGGAGGGACTGTCCCTTCAGCAGCCCAACAGACCTTCTTTCTGGTAGAATGTCCTTAGGTCTTAGAAGTGTACTGCATTGATAGGGTTAGAACTGGACATCTGACCCTACCAATTCTGGACCTTTGAAGTGCAGAAATTCCCTGACTTTCTCCCCTGGCTCCAGGCAAACTACATGAGGTTATGCATCCCTTTGTGAGGGTTCAGGATCTAGCACATTCCGGTGAAAGTGTCTGCTCCTCCCTCCCGTCCTGTACAGGATGACCCATCAAGGTGTTAATTGCCCATCAGGATATGGATGGCCCATCAGACATACTTAAGCTCCCATTGGGTGTAGACGCCTATAGTGAATGCACAAAGCCCAGCTGTCACCCGCCCCAGACGTGTGTATTCAGAGACAGGCAGTAGGCAGTAGATGATTTTAGGTAAGAAAATGCCAATTTTCTACAACTGGCATTTTCAGAGATTTTTACAACCTGGACATGTAAAACTTAAAGGTACATGTCCCATTTTTTAAATATGGTGCACACTGCTCTTGGGGCTGCTCAGGGCCTAATTTAGGGGTGAAATATGTAGTAAAAAGGAAGGTTTTGGCCAGGCAAGTGAGGTAACATGCCAGGTTGACATGGCAGTTTAAAACTGAACACAGGCTCTGCAATGGCAGGCCTGAGTCGGGTTTTAAGGACTACTGAAGTGAGTGACACAATCAGTGCTGCAGGTCCACCATTAATATCTAATTTACAGGCCCTAGGCACATGTAGTGCACTTTATTAGGGACTTGTCAGTAAATTAAAATACTGCAATTTTGGATAAGCCAATTGTATCATGTTATATGTATGAAGCACCTGCACTTTAGCACTGTTCAGCAGTGGTAAAGTACGCAGAGTCCTAAAGCCAGCAAAAACAAAATCCGCAAACAGAAAGTCAGAAGGCAAAATGTTTAGGGGAAACCACACCAAGAATGCCAGTTCTAACAGTCGTCTCAACAACATTTGGAAACACATCATCAATAAAGAGCTGAAGAAAGTGATAGGTAAAAATTCTCTGTATTAACTTTACACCATGCAACACCACTAAAGAAAGACAATACAAGCAGCACCATGTTAAGGGCAACCAGGGTTCAGCATTTTCAATGGGAAGCTTTCCAGGTACTTGCTGCAATCTAGCTCACTCATGCTTCTGTACAGGCACTTCAATGTCCTCCCCAAAAAGAGGCCCTTTATCAGTGTCAATAGGGGATTCATCATAACATGATTCCTTTTGGACAGAAAATTCACTGTCAGAATATTGCTATTTGGTATTCTCTACCTCAGATGCAGAGCAAGTATTGGAGCTATGTTCTGAGGCTGATTCAAAAAACAAACAAACAATACACTGGGAGGTCAGCCTGGAAGCAGCCATAATGCTTATTAATAAAACTGTCACAAAAACAGAACTCTAAATAATATTGTGTTAAACTGGAACTCAAGAAAGAATGGCTGTATCACATAGTGAATACAAATATGAAATATAATGATCTGGAAAGAAACTATCAATGCAAACCACCCAATCAAGGTTCCACTACAAAAAGATATCTAGATACCTCTTACTTGCCAGTTACAGCTAGACTGAGGATCAACTGCTCCTACTCTGCATAGACACATGATGCACCAAAGATATCCCTCTAGAAAGGAAAACAAAAATAAAGACAACACACAAGGAAACCCGTTGTAGATCTTCCAAAAATCCAAAAGTGAATTTGAAAGACAATTAAACATGAGTAAATATACTAAAATTATTACAACAGTAAAAAAACAGTCAAACAGATCAATTATATGAAGCAAATATTAAAAAAGGTTCCTTACCAACACATTCAACTATACAAACTGCAGCTCTACCAATGCCGAAATCGCAAGCAGTATAATCCACAAAGAAAAGCAAAAGCTTTGTACTACAGCAAAAAGAGAAAGCATTAACGTAATGAATGCACTAAAGGTGAAACAGTTCACAATGTAAAGCACAATGGGCCTGACTATGAGTATAGGTGCTATTTATCCTGCACCTGATAAACAGCACCTGATAAATAAGGATACTATGGGGTACGTTATTTATTGGGTGTCCCTATTACCAGTTGTGGACATGCAGATTATACACCAAATCCTCATAATTCGGGAAACACTGTACTTCTTTCCCATGTTAAATTATGGCAGGTCTGACCTCTTGAAATTTAACAAAGGTTGAGGTATTTAATGCATCCATTAGATTTCGGATGAGTTAAATAACAACTTGTAATTCTGACCCTGCTCAATCAGGGCTTTATGAAGGAGTTGGAAAAATAACTATCTACTCATTTACAGACCCAATGAAGGTTGGTCCAAGGGGCAGGTCGAAATCAAAGACAACTGATGTACACCCAAAGGGGGCACAAAGCGAAGGCAAACAATTGGCACCAACTCTCCCCAAGGGGCAGGTGCCTTGATGTACAGAAACGTATTCTGTGGTGTATATTGTGTTTCCACCCCCTGGGGGGAGGTCTGCCTACAAATGGCCTCTCTCACCCCAAGGAGGGCAGAAATAATCGTCAAAATGCTCCCTTCAGGGAAGCAACCCCGGCTCAAGGGGCTGCTCCCCACAAATAACATGGGCACAAATTCCTAGGTGTCTACTGGTTTTCCACACCACCACCAGGGTTCAGGTTGGCCTAAAAATAGCCAATCTCACCACAGGGAAGGTGGAAACAAAAGCAATAAGACCCCCTTAGGGGAGAGACCCTTGCCCATAGGACTGCTTCCTACAGGGAGATTCACTGGTGCCTAGTGGGTACCCACCCCCCTCCTCCCCTCAGGGGCAGATCAGCCTGAAAAACAGCTGATGGTACACCAAGGGAGTGGAAACAAACAAATAAAAATCCCCCTTTGGGGGGAGCAACCTTTGCCTAAGGGGGTCAGTCCTTACAAACATCATTATGCTTTATTTCCCTAGTTTCTGGTGGGTTTCCACCACCTCTGGAGTCAAATTGTTCTAAAAGTCGCTGCTCTGTTCTGGTGGGGTAGGGGCAGAGAGAAAACAAAATTGCCCCTTTTTAAATTCCCGGTGTATAGTGGGATTTTACCCCTCACCCCCATGGGCAGACCGGCCTAAAATAATACTGATGTGCCACCAGGGGTGCAGAAACAAAAGAACAAACAACAGCAATGGGAAGAAGATTCAAGGTGCTACTTGCCGACCGGAGCTTTTATAACTTGGCTCCACAACACGCTATTACTTGCCGTTTCAACAACGCTAGTTAAGGTGGTATTTACATACACACCCCTTACGAGCATTCCTTTTGTATTTCTCTACACAGAGCCACATATTTGTTCATTGGTTGTAGGAGGTCTCCGAGGGATTATATTGCTACTTGGTTTCTTGAATCTTTGCATTATACCATATTGAGCCCTGAGGAAGTCACAGGGATCAGTTTCTCCTACGACGAAACATGTGATGGCTGTTTTCTGTTCCAACAAAAGATGAACATTCCATTCCAAGAATAAATTGGAGTTTTTGTTAACCTATACGGTCCACTTTGATTTGGAAATTGATTTGGAATTCAGTACACATGGACTACTGACCTCATATTATTAATTCACAAGTGCCTTGACTTCTGATGAGCTGGCAGAAACAAAAGAAACTTGTCCTCTTGAGGGAAACGACCCTTGACCAAGAGTTTGCTCCCCGTAAACATCAATTTTTTATATCACTTGTGTATACTTTGTTTCCACCCCAACTGCTTCCACCCCCAGGGAGGCAGATAATTATAAAACCAGCAGTTCTGCCCTAGGTGAGCAGATAAATTGTCAAAACATGCTAAAGTATTTGGGAAGAGACCTTTGGCCCTAGCGGCTGCTCCCTCACCAAATAGCTTTAGGTCCAATGGGTGCATTCCTGCTGCGCAATTACAATCTCACTTGCAGTTCCACAATAGGAGTGCATTGAAGAGAGACACCAGGCAAAAGGAATAACTCTTTCCTTTCCCACCGGTCTTTCTCTTCCCATCTGATTCCTAGACCATCAGGTAGGATGAGTTACCTGAAGAGTCCTCCCTCACAGAAGCGCTGGAAGCAAATAGCTTCCAATGGACTCCCAGCTCCTCATTATGATGTTGGTGCATGGTGCTCATGATGGCATCATCAGATTGCCAGGGGAAGGGGTTAGATGGCAGCAGATGCCCCTGTTGCTCGCAGACCCATGGAGAGAGGCCCAGCGCTTCCAGAGTGGGTGGGAGGTGGTCACTTGAGCAGCGATGCTAAGGATTTGTCTACAATGTCTTTAGCACCCAAGAGGTTAATAATAATAGTAATAATCATACAGCGTATAATGATATTGCAAGTCACTGAAGGTTTCCATGACCAAACAGAGTATGGTTGTAGTACTGATTATCAACCCCCAGAATATCGTGTTAAAAGAACATAGATGACAAAATATCAAAAAGTAAGTGCATATAGGGAAGCATAGAGGTAATTTTTCTAACTCTTTTACATATCTTGATATATATATATATATGTTTATTATTATGAAACCAAAAAATAATATATCTTTAGGAATTGTTGGATTGTTTTCTCGCTCTGCCTAAAAATATGCTACTGAGAATCCATTCTTAATTGAAAATATCCATTCATGAGCAGGGCTATTTTTTACCTCCTAACAAATGGACCCAATCTGTCTTGAGCATGAATTAGTAACTGGGTAATGTCAAATAAATGACACAGTACAATGCCAAACAATTTGTCTTTCATTGAAGCGGTTGGTGCAGCTGGTCACTTTGGCTGCCAAATGTTGTTGCAAATACTGAACGCGTGACCCTGCGAAGTCTGGATCAAAACCAAAGTATGCCACATGACACATAATTCACCATTCTGGCACTGCTTATATAAGGGACTGTACAAAAGTGTATGAGAAAAGAAAGTATTAACATAGAAAAAATAAATGTTCTGATAGAAAAAAAAAACATCTTTTTATTTAAAAGTGTGTAATTTCATTATGTTAAAAACATGTAAATAGTTTCCCTATGTAAAAAATCCCCCTTTCTGCATTTCGTGCTCATTGAACAATAGGAGCTAATAAGGTGCACCTTGCAGCCTTGCCTAGTACTTGTAGAGGAGATATATTGGATGCAGATTTTGTCCAGGAATTGTCTTCTAAAAAACATACTAATATAGGAAATACCATAGCTTCCTTGCACAGGTAGATTTGGCAATAAGTAACCTGTAAGCAACATTCACTACAGGAATGTCATTACTTTCAAAAGTGGGTGTTATATGAAGTCTTTACAGCATTCTTGCTGCACTTTCAACTCAGGCACACTGAATGTAGAGAATTGCTACGAGGGGGTTTTCTTCATTGAGGACCATAGGAAATACTGCTAGAAGGGCTAGAGAAGAATACCTAGATAATTCCCAAAGAAGGCCACCAAGAATTATCTGTAAGAAGACAGGCCCCAAAGCCCTTTGTGGGAAAGCTGCTATCAGAAATATTTTCAAATATTTAGTCAGAAGGCTGTACAAAGAGGCTTATGGTGGTTGGGATTTGTCAGCAGGATTGTGACAAATAAAAGACCAAGGTTAAGAAAGTGTGTTTCTTGCTGAAGGAAACACTACTCAAGCAGGAATCCCAGTCCTAGATGGTTGATGTCACCAGCAATACTAAAATAACCTGTGCTCAAACCTGTGCCAGCTTGGCACAGCACAATCAGGCTTAACTCAGAGACAATGGGGGTCATTCAGACCTTGGCGGACGGCGGAGGCTGTCTGCCAAGGTACCGCCGACAAATGACCGCACTGCGGTCAAAAGACCGCGGCGGCCAAAAGACCGCGGCGGCCATTCAAACATTTCCCCTGGGCCGGCGGGCGCTCTCCAAAAGAGCGCCCGCCGGCCCAGCGGAAATGCCCCTGCAACGAGGACGCAGGCTCAGAATTGAGCCGGCGTAGTTGCAGGGGTGCCACGGGTGCAGTTGCACCCGTCGCGTATTTCAGTGTCTGCAAAGCAGACACTGAAATACTTTGTGGGGCCCTCTTACGGGGGCCCCTGCAGTGCCCATGCCATTGGCATGGGCACTGCAGGGGCCCCAGGGGCCCCGCGGCACCCCCTACCGCCATCCTGTTCATGGCGGGTTTCCCGCCATGAACAGGATGGCGGTAGGGGGTGTCTGAATCCCCATGGCGGCGGAGCGCGCTCCGCCGCCATGGAGGATTCAATGGGGCAGAGGTAAACCGGCGGGAGACCGCCGGTTTACCCTTTCTGACCGCGGCTGAACCGCCGCGGTCAGAATGCCCTTGGGAGCACCGCCAGCCTGTTGGCGGTGCTCCCGTGGTCGGTGACCCTGGCGGTCACCGGCCGCCAGGGTCAGAATGACCCCCAATGTGTAAAGTATTTGTGCAGCACTTAAAACAGTAACCCAAAGAAACCGCACAACAAAATACATCCACATCACTTTAGAAACATGAAGTAATTTTTAATAAACATAACTAAAAGAAGAAAAAAAACATACATCCAATCAGTAGAACCAGAGATATGCAGGTTTAAAGATTTCAGTAAAAATCCTGCAAAAAAACACAAAGTGCCAACTATGTATATTAGTTGTGCAGAATGGGACAAAGTCACAAGTTCAGGCCAACTGTGATAAATGGTAGGTTGTCTGAAGGGACCCAGTTAGGCCAGCTGAACAATAGCAGCTTGGATACTGCTTTGCACAGAGGAGAGATGGGAAGTTCTGTGCAGAGAATGTGTCAAGCAGCTGAGGTGATGCATTGGTTCCTAGGTAATGTGGAGAGCAATGCAAGGTCCTGCATTGTCTTTGCAGATCCTGTCAATGAGGGCTTGTGATGTGAAGTCTGGTGTTGAAAATGTATTGCACAGTTTAGACGATGTGTCGGTAAAAAGAAGCTGTGAGGCTGAGGTGTGAGAACCAGCAACATTGTTGAGGCTGCCTTCGACGAGGGATGCGAGCCATGCGTCGAGAAATCTTTGCATAGACAGCGTACTTTTACGTTTTCAGGACACATGCGGAGTCCTTTGCATCAGAAGAACCCTTGCAGCAGAGACGGTGCATCAGTTCCAAAATGCAATGCATCAAACAGCAAAGGCAATGCTCTGATTCTGTTGGAGATGTGTTGCACAGAGAAGATGCATTGGTTCCGCTGGATCCACAGATGGGCTGGCAGATCACCTTCTGGCTCAGTTCCAAGGGTCCAGGACTGGATGGCTCTAGTTGGCATGGTAGGAATCTCACATGGCAGAGTACAGGTGCTGGGTTCAAGGTTGTTTGAGCCTTCTGTTCTTGAGGCAACTATGCTCAGGAGGCCAGCCAACTACTTTGGGGTCCTGGGTTCAGCAGATGAAAGTCCAGCCCCTCTTAAGCAGGTAAGAGGGCAGCAGGAAACAGGTCATATTTGCAGTCCTCCAGAACAGGAGTTCAATAGAGTGGCAGTCATTTCAGCAGCACAGCAGTCCTTCCTGGCAGAGTATGCAGAAGTGTTCTGAAGCCGTGATATTTGAGGTCCAATATTTATACCTAGTACCTTCACTCTGGAAGGTGGGAGAAGCTTCTAGTGGTTTAGAGGTTTCCCTTTAAAGTCCCCAGGAATCCTGCCTACACTGGCCTCAGACTAACTATAGTGGGTGTGCAGTCCTTTGTGTGGAGGCAGGACACTGCCTATTCAAGTGTAAGTATGGCTGTGTCCAGCTCCACCCACTCATCCTGCCAGTGCTGGCCCATTCAGGGACACCTAAACTGTGGATTTGTAGGAGGAATACACAAAGCCCAAATGCGAGCTACACCCAGTCATGAGACCCAGGGACAGTCTCAGGCACTAACTGGCTAAGGCAGGAAAATGCCAACTTTCTAAAAGTGGCACTTTCAAACTTTTAATTAAAAATCTGTCTTTACCATGAGAGACTTGTTCCCTGCTCCCATTTGGAAATTTCAGCTTATTAAATGTAATAAGGTACCCCCAATGTTATCCTACAGGAGAGGTAGGCCTTGAAGTACTGGAAAATAAATGGAAGAGTTTGTGTGAGAAACTGGGGCTGATTGCAGAGGCCCCATAACTTTTTGCCCCCATTTTCCACTTTATGCTGGTGTTTTCCTGACTCTGATGGTGCCCTGGGTACTGCTAACCAGTCCCAGGGCCTGTGCTCTGTGTAAAATGGATATGTAAATTAGGCTAATTATAATTGGCTAAGTTAACCTACTTATAAGTCCCTAGTATATGGTAGGGCATGTAGGTTTAGGGACCACAGCATAGGTGGTGCAGACCTAGGTGCATTGCTGAGGTGCCCAGTGTCATTTTAAAAGCAAGCCTGCCTTGCTGGCTGCTTTTAAATTAAAGTTATATGCAAATTCGACTTTGGAATTAAAGGTACTTCCAAAGTCTTAAACTACCTTATTTTTACATATAAGTCACCCCTAAGGTGTGCCCTATGTGCCCCTAGGGCTGGGTGCCATGTAACTATAAGCAGGGACTTTGTAAAAATAGATTTATAAGCCCTGGTGAGGTAAAAACAGCCAAATTCGTTTTTTCCCTCATTGAAGTAAATGGCCTTCATAGGCTAGAATGGGCAGACTTTATTTTAAATTTTAAAGTCTCCTTAAATGTTACATACCAAGAATTTGGTATCAAATTGATTGTTGTAATAAATCCCACAACTTCCAGTTGTTGGATTTAATATAACTAGTTCAGGTAAAAAGTTTAGACTTTACCTAAAAAGTTGCCAATTTCAGCTCTGCATTGTTTTTGCTGCTGTGCTCTGATTGGCCAGCCTGCAGCAGCTTCTGCCAGGCTACCTTGATGAGGTGTGAAGTGGCCTGACTTCACACAAAGGAATGTGCTTGGGGGAGAGAATCTCCCCTCAGCAGATGGTGAGGCAGGAAGGGGGAGGGCTGCCAAACTGGTCTTCAAAGGCAGAGAAGGACATTTGCAGCACCCAGCAACACCCCCACATCCTGCAACCCCAGACAATTAGGTGCCCCCTTGATTAGATTAGGAGAGGGCAGGAGAGGGGTGTGTTTATGATTTTTAGCCACACCAGTGGGTGGGCTCAGCCAGATGTAACCTCCAAAAATCAGATTCAGCCATGTTGGATTTTTGGAGACTGTTGCCTTTTGGGATGGATTTTTGCCACACTTCCCAGGAAGTGGTCATCACAGGGGGACGACCCTGTACCTGATTGGAGGACCAGGACCCCCCTGCTTTTCACCCAGGAGCAAGGATAAAACTGGCAGACCTGCACCCACGCCTGAGATCCCCTCCAGAAATCAACAAGAAAGGAACTAAAGAAGAAGAAGGACTGCCCTGCTGGACCCCCGGCCTGCACCTGGACCCTGCACTCAGAAGGACTGCACCAGCTGCACACTTGGGCTTCACCACAAGAAGGACTTTGCCTGGCTTCAACTGGTTCAAGGAGGGACTCCCTGTTTGCTACAGGTGAAAAATTGCTAAACCAGAGTCCCCTGCACCAACTCCTGAAGAAAGCGACCAGCTGACCACTGTCCAGTGGCCAAAAAGGAGTTTGCGCCAGGTGCATTCTGGGAGTTGAAGTCCGCACCCCCCAAGGACCATCACAGAACTTCTGGACCCTTGGGGTGAGCTGTGGACCCCAAAAGAACCTTAAAAGAACATCTGGGTGAAGCCCCAGAAGTTTGGAAAAGATTTGAGAATTTTTGGAAAAAAGCTCCAGAGAGGGACCGACCCGCAGCGGAAATTCTAGCCGGCTTGCCTCAACCGCGACCCGGCCTGACTTCGTGGTTCGTCCCGGTAAAGAAAAACATCCAAAAAAGAGACTAAGTCCGAACGTAGAAAGTTGACCGGGACCTCCGAGCCATCGTATCCGAGAAGGGCTCCATGGACGTCGGATCAAGATCCAGGTTTACCCCGGTCGAAGGATTTTCATCTCGAAAAAACGACTAAGTCCGAAGGTAAAAGTCTCCACCGAGGAAACCCACATCGCGTATCCGGACAAGGGCTCCAGGAGGTCGGATTCAACTGGCAGGTTCGTCCCGGTGAAGAAAAACTTCAAAATAAAGACTAAGTCAGAAGGTAACTTTTTAACCGAGGCCTCCTGCGACCTGTAGCCGAGCAGGGCTCCATCGCGGTCGGCCTGAAAGTTTGACTTTGCCCCGGTCGAGGTGCAACCAGATGACCCGATTGGCGCTTTTTGTTTCTAAGCGCTAGAAAAGTAATAATTCTTTAAAAATTCATATCTCCGGTTCCCCTGAACCGATTTTAATCGTTTTTGTGTCATTTTAAAGATAAAAATATAAACTATTTTTATAAATTGGTTTTGGATTTTTAAACTGTTTCCTGTGTTTTATTTAATTACTGTTTTGTGATATTTGAATGCTTTACACTTTGTCTCCTAAGTTAAGCCTTGACGCTCGTTGCCAAGCTACCAAGGGTTGAGCTGGGATTAATTTACTGAGACCTAACTGTACCTATGTGGAGGTTAGTGGCTTGTTGCTAGGTGTAGGTACCTACCTGCCCTACCAATAACCCATTTTCCAACAGTTTGTCACTATCAAAACATATACAAATTTAAAGTATATGTCCTACTTTTCAAATACACTGCAACTTTCCTGCACATTGTTTAGGGCCTACCCAAGGGTAACTTAAATGTATTAAAAATGGAAGATTTAAGGCTGGCCCAGTTCCAAGGTTTATTTTGCCAGGTCGAAATGGCAGTTTAAAATAACACACAGAGGCTGAATTGACAGACCTGAGACATGTTTAAAAGGTTACTTAAGTGTGTGGCATAACCAGTGCTGTAAGTCCCCTAGTAGCGTTTAATTTACAGGCCCTGGATGCAGGTAGTACCATTGTACTAGAGACATATAAGTAAATTGAATATACCAATAAGTGCTTGTTACCATGTTTTTTTAACAGAAGGAGTACATCCATTTTACCATTAGTCAGCAGTGGTATCTTGTACGAAATCCCAGGGCCAGCAAAAATGAGAATGGCAAAACATTTGAGGGAAGGCCACCCTAAGGATGGCAGATCTAACACCATGTTAAATGTCCCATCAGGGTAAGTGATCCCTCACACTTCCTGGTGGATCCCCTGTGCCTGAATGAGGCCACCTGCCCCATAAAGTATAATTATGCTGAATGGTTTATGCAGAGGTCCCTTGAGGAAGCCATATGCAGGGAATCCCCAGGTGGACTAGCCAGATGTGATAGCATCAATCTGCTGTTTGTTTCAAAATCCCCCGTTGGTGTTCAAGCACTGGGAGTCCGTGGCCTGCCTGATGTGGCCCATGAAGTGGGGTTGGGTTTCCCCAAGAACAAGGCAGGACAAGCTACATGGTCATAATGCCTTCTGCCTTGCTTCTGGAACACTGCATGGGAGCTGCAGTTCTGACAGGAGCCCAGAGGTAAGAGAAGGGAACATAGCTTTTCCACAAGTAGACAGGGGAGAGTGACAGGTGCATGGGGAGCTGGCTTTGTGGGCTTTTGGGCTTCCAAGTAGTCCTTTGGGAAGTAGAGCAGGGGTATCCCATGTGGGGGAGGGGCTTAGTGAGAAGAGCCACATCAAGGTGGGCACATCAAAAGGAAAAACCCATGCCTAAGGAAGGGAAATATAAACCGATTGCACTGGCAGTCAGTTCAAAACATTGTTGGAGGGAAAGTAAGTGCCACACAAGGCTCAACTAAAATGTGCAAATTTTTTCTTGTGTGATTCTAAGTGACAGGGAGCATCACCAAGAGCTATTGAAGTTCTGTTACGAGGAGAATGGGAGAACCAAAGGGAAGTCCCACCTATCATTTCAAAATGGTCACCTGCTGTTGAGAGGGACACACAATGAGTTGCACCAGGAGAAGTATGTCTGCTTTTCAAGCACTCTTTCAGCTGGTACGTTTGCCCAGAATATCTGTGGTGCATGGACCTTTGTTATTTGGTCCTCTGTTTTTACTACACAACCTAATTAAGAAAGAAATACTACACTGTAGTCAAATGTTCACAGCTTTGCTATACGTTGTTGCAGCAGTAACATATTGGTACTGAAAATTAAAAACAGTGCATATTACTGGTGCCATTGGAAATGCTTCATTAAAACGAGGGGTAAGGGTCTGCCAGTTGATTATATAGTGACAACATTGACAATGCCCATTGGCCTGGCTTTTTATCAATGTACCCCTTATGCTTGTATTTAGTATATTAGTGGCTGTTGTGTTTCTAGAAGGTAGGGCCTTCTGGTGAGAGAACCTGTAGAGGTGCCTCAGATGTACGAGGCCTAGGCTGTATTTATGGGATAACTTTGATCGTTCCTCGATGTACCATTCTGCAGATAATATAGACCTTTGCCTCATGGGCTATTCCCTTTGACAGTCTCTGTATATGTTTTTACTTGTGTGTATTATTTAGTTTTATGTGCAATAAAGTATATTTCATTTTTAAAGTAAAAGCACTGACAGTGCAATTATTTATCATCTGTTATTGACTGCATTGCTGAGTTCTTAATCTCTAGCCCACAGCACTTCCTCTGAGTAAGACTTTGACTACTCAGCCTCACTGCCTTGAATGTCAAGTGTTAAACAATGTACTTAGTTCCTGTTAGAAATGGGTGTCTCTAGTTGGCAGAGGTATACACCCTTTTCCAAGTAGGGATCACAAGCCTAGTCAGTTTAATTCAGAACACAATCCAAATTATCCTTTGCTCACCCTCTGGTAGCTTGGCACATTGCAGGTAGGCTTAGCTTAGAAAGCAATGTGTAAATATGTTTGCAATAACTCACACTGTAACAGTGAAAACACCACAAACATACATCACATAGGTTAAGCAAAAGAGATACTATTTATCTGAATAAAATAAGATCAAAATGACAAAGACTGAAAAAGCACAGGTTGAAATATACATTTTTAAAGGTTTCAAAAAGTCTCAGTTCTAAAGAAGCAGTGGTTGTATCCTCGTAACACATAGTACCTGGGATGCATCAAAAATAATGATGCACGGGGCTGCAGAGGAGATGATGCATTGAAAAATGAGATGCTGCGTTGGATATTCTCACGAGGTACAGATGATGCATCGTGTCTTTCCACGCTGCAAGGTGATTGGCAAATTTCAGGAGTGCAGCCTTGTTTCCTTACAGCGATGCAGTGATATTTTGATGCCCAGGGGCGACGCGTCAAAAAAGTTTGATGTGCTGGTAGAAGGAGCAGGCGCTGCGTTGATTTATAAGCAACATGGCAAAATTTCAGCATCAAGGCCGGCGCTTTGTCAATTCCCAGTTGCAGGTCCTGCGCTGCGTTGTTCCGGTCAGCCTTGAGGCAGTTTCTGAAGGTGTTGTGTCAATTTTCAAACGTACAAGGATTTCCTGAAGGGTGAAGTCTTTGTTGGCCCTAAGACTTCAGAAACAAGAGGCAAGCTCAATCCAAGCCCTTGGAGAGCACTTTAGGAGGAAGGCAGAGGCCTTCCAGCTGAGTCAGGAGCACCAGGCAGCAGGGCAACAAGCAGGAAAGCGGTCCTTCAGCAAAGCATTCCAGATAAGTCCCTTGGGCAGCCAGGCAATCTCTCTGACAGAGTCCAGGTGTAGGTCCAGAACTGTCTGATTTGGTGAGGTCAGAGACCCAGTTTGTATACTCAAAAATGCCTTTGAAGTTTGGGAAACTTGAAAGAGTGTTTTTGAAGTGCACAAGTTCCCCTTTCGGCCCAATCCAGTCTGCCAGGATCCCTATGAGGGGTTAACAGTCCTTTGTGTGAGGGCAGACTACTGGCCTTTGAAGTGTAAGAGAGAGCTCCTCCATCCTTCATGCCCAGGGAGACCCATTCAGTATGCAGGTGAATGCAGTTGTGACTGAGTATCCTGCGTTTATGGCTGTCTGGGTAGAATGCACAAGGGGAGCTGTCAACCAGCACAGACCAGACATGGATTGGAGACAGACTGTAAGGCACAGATGGCAGTACGTACAGAGAAATGCCCACTTTCTAAAAGTGGTATTTCTAAAATTATAATATTAAATACAACTTCAGAAATAAGCAGGATTTTCTAATAACATTCTGCGCATAGTAAACATGACAGGGCTACTCCTTCCAGATCAGAATCTACCATTTAAAAGTATATGAGGGCAGTTCTAGTGCTAGTCTATGAGAGGAGCAGGCCTCACTGTAGTGAAAAACAAATGCTTGAGTTTTTCACTTCCAGGACGTGTAAAACACATAAGCACATTCTCTACCTTTTACTTACTTAGCAATCTGCCCTGTGGCCTTAGGGTGACTTATATGTACGAAAAGAGGAATTTAAGGCTTGGCAAGTAATTTTAAATGCCAAGTTGAAGTGGCAGTGAAACTGCACTCACAGGCCTAGCAATGGCAGACCTGAGACATGGCTAAGGGGCTACAAATGTGGGTGGCACAATCAGTGCTTCAGGCCCACTATTGGCATTTAATTTACAGACCCTGGGCACATGTAATGCACTTTACTAGGGGTCACAAGTAAATTAGATATCCCAATTTGGTATGAGCCAATGTTACCATTTTTATAGGGAGAGAGTACATGCACTTTAGCACCGTAGCACTAGTTAGCAGTGGTAAAGTGTCCAGAGTCCTAAAGCCAACAAAGATGAGGTCAGAAAAAGAGGAGGAATGCAAAAGGTTTGGTGTGACCCTTCAGGGACGGCCATTTTCCAACAGTTCCCAGTTTGGGGTCCTGCAGTACAGGGCCCCAGTACACCACAAGTGAAAGTCCCTGGTTGGACCAATTGGAACCCAGACCCATTCCCAGACCCATTCTAAATTCCATGAAACTCTCCAGCTTAGATTTCTCAATAAAGTATATGTCTGTAAAACGTGTTTTATTTCATCAGCTATGTTTGGTGGCAGATATAAGGTGTAGAAACACTAAACTTTAAGTGCCAACACTGAAATTCATGTAAAATCGAGCTCACAAATGCACATTTGTGAAATTATGTCAGACACTCTTTCCATGCAAGTGATAGTGCTTACCTTCGCTCCCTTAGTTCTTAGCACACTAAGGTCCTGACTATAAGTTGTGTGGTAAAAAATCACAACATGTTTCATTAAATTACGCATCCATAAGGCAGACACACAATTATGAGTTGTTTATCGCATGTGTAAAGTACTATGGGGCATATTTACAAGCCCCTTGCACCCCCTTGTGCCACACTAGTGTGATTTTTTTTAATGCTAATGTGGTGTTAGGAAGGCATTTTTGCAATGCCAGATTTGCAAAGTGGCACAATGCATGCATTTCACCACTTTGCACCCCCTTGCACCACATTATGCCTGCACCAGGCATAATGTATGCAAAGGGGGAGTTTCCAGCTCAGGGAGGCCCGAAAAAATGGTGCAGTGAAATGTACAAGATTTCACTGCGCCATTTTTTCCATCATTTGTAACACTTGCTAAGAGCAGGTGGGAATATGACACACCCATTGAAATCAATGGGCCTCCCTGCACTTTGCTGCAATAGTGTCAACATTTTTGTATGCCAGTGCTGACACTAGCTAGTGCAGCAAAATGCCACAATAGCATAAAATATGTTGACACTATTGTCCTAATGTACCATGGTGTGATCAGGTGGGACGGGGTGATGCCAGAAAAGTGGTGCATCAGTAATGATGCAACAGTTTCTTGTAAATCTGCACCTATGTCTGTTAAAAATCATTCACAAAATTATCATGTGTCAGATAAGGCATGCAAAGTTTACCATATATGGTAAAAAAGTGTCATATTAACAAATTTGGTAAAATACATCTAATTACAAGAGAGGTGAAATGGGCAAATCGTTTTAAAATTAGCAAAATAAAAATACACAGGCATGACAAGGTGATAAATGATACAATTTAAGAAAAATAAATCAGTTATAGAAAAGAGAGCTGTGAGCCTAACAATATGCCTGAATTCATTTGTACACTGAAGGCAAGTCATTTGTACATTGTACATTTTACATACATTCAAAAGAGTTCATGGCTTAGTACTATGTGTGAGGGTTTGAGAAGTGATTATCCATATGGACATTATTATGCCACTCTTGATACAGTTTGTGAACAATATGTGTACAACGCCATGTCCCAGGTTTTTAGAAAGGCTCCACTGAATATGCTTTTAGAAGTTCCACTGTAGGAATAGGTACCAATCTTTTCAGAAATAGTAAGATATCTGTGTAAATGTTGTATTTAATGTTTGCCCCTTAGTGCCTCAGTGTCTGTGTTTGTAACATTGTTGATCACTAGCTGTTAAGGCATGTCTCTGCAATGTGAAACTATGGTCCTTCTTCTATTTTTGTGAAGTGTCCCGGGTTTTCTGGCCCCACTAATTCCAGTTTACAACCAATAGGAACATTTTATGATGACCTAATGTTGTTTTAAACTCTAAAAGGTGCCTAACTTCATTGACTGTCCATGGGCATTATTCTAATATTGTGGGCTTGACACATCCAAAATGGCATCCACCGTCCTTCAACTCTGTACCAAGACTCTGAAAGGAGGCTCAACATGGGTCCTTTAGCTTCAGAGTCTCCAAGCATGGTTCCAAAATCATGGACTATGGAATGTGAACTGACAAGGTCCACGGGTCTCGTAGTCAGTGGTCTTGGTCCTGAAACTGCAGATTATAGACGAGGACCAACACAGGTCCGCAAGTTCCATAGTCTATGGTTTCAGAGTCTGCAAGCATGGTTCCAAAAATGTGGACTATGGAAGGTGAACCTACAAGGGTCCATGGGCCGTGTAGTCAGAGGTCTTGATCCTGAAACTGCAGATTATAGAAGAGGACCAACACAGGTCCGCAAGTTCAATAGTCTATGGTCTCAGGCCAGGCAATGGACCTTAAAGCACAGACCCTTTACATACTGGTGTTGAGTTTGTGAACCTGGCAACATGATTCATATTTTTTATTTTAATATTTGGGGACCATTTGTGGGTCCTCCAACCTATGTCTGGGAGCAGAGTGTGCCAAGCCTACCCTCATATGTGGTCCATTTAATTTTTTCCAGCATGGAGAACCATGCCTATGTTATGTAAAGATAGATGCCAGCCATTCACAGCTTTGGCGTCTGCAAACCTGTCTTAGAATTTGCAAGACTGGAAATGAATGACAAAAAATGCTCCTTTACCCAATCAAGTGATGTATTTTTTAAATGTGGGTCAGGAAAGTATCCTTGAACCTGGGTTGAAGTACAGGTCCCTCATTAATTTTACAGATATCTAAAGCTTTTTGAAGCCCTCCCACTAATTTCTCAAAAGCTACTGAACAACTTTATTTGAAACCAAGCACAGACAGCTCCATAATACCGTTCTAGTTTCATGCTATGTTTGTCATAATTTAATTCTGTTTTATTTGTGTAGTGTAGAGGAAATATTTCTATCAAAGTCAATATGTGAAACACCACTTTTTGGACCCCTTTACTTCCTTTGAAGATGGATCTCCACACAACATGGGGGAGAGAGGGTGAGTCCTATCAATGGAAGACATAGCACATCAACACCCTACGAAGATGCAGGAAGTAATCTCTAGGTTGTTTCTCTGCTCTTGCTTCCCCATACAATATATCTATTCTTTAGTGCCCAAAGTGTTCCTTGGATGTACATTCACAAACATGCCAGGGGTAGTAGGAAGTGACATCACACTCGTTTTGATCTTAATAACATCACTGGAAGTCATATTATATGACCTTTGAACCTGAATGTCCCCAGGAAATAGACACACAAGCTTAACCCCTAAAGACATGACAGTAATTGACCTAGCTTAAGTTCTGTAATGACTGCATGATCAATGCAATATAATTCATATTACATGATCTTTGAATGTGAATAGGTTCTGCTAGAAATGGGGTCTCTAGTTGGCAGAGGTATACCCCCTTGTCCAAGTAGGGACACAATCCTAGGCAGGGTAAGTCTCACACAATCCAAACTATCCTGTGCCCAACCTCTGGTACTTTGGCACTGAGCAGTCAGGCTTAACTTAGAAGGCAATTTGTGCAAAAAACCATGCACTAACACAGTGAAAACACCACAAAAATACACCAAACAGGTTTAGAAAAATATAAGATATTTATCTGAGTAAATTAAGGTCAAAACGATTACGATCTGATAAGCACAAGTTGAAATATCACTTTTGTAAGATAAGAATATTCTTAAGTCTTTAGAAATCAACAAATGTCTCCTGTGTGCACAAAGTACCTGGTATGCGTCAAAATTACATGCACGAAGACCGCAGAGGAGATGTGTGGAAAAAGGAAGGTGTGCATCGGATTTCCTGATGCGCACAGACGATGCATCGATTCTTCCCAAGCTGCAAGGGCTTTGCATAAATTACTGGCACGTAGTATTGGATCCTCACTGCGATGCGGGGTCTTTTGACACCCATGGATGATGCGTGGAAATCCTGGGTGTGCGGGACGAAGTCACAGGTGCTGCGTAAATCCGGTATGGCGATGCGCTGGAGTTTCTGTCGCACAATAGGCACTGCGTTGATTCCTCCTACAGGAAGTCGGGCTGCGTCGTTCTAGCTCGGCAATGTATCAATCCGTTATGGCTGTGCATCGAAGTTCCGGTCGCAACGCAGCCACTACATCGATCTCCACTCGGGGAGCCGAGCTGCATCATTCCAGTTTGGTGATGCAGTGATTCTTTCACTGCTAGGCAGGCTGTGTGTCGATTCTGGCAGGCTGTGCACCTATTTTCGCCGCACAAGAGTAGAAGGCTGTTTGGCCTTGAGATTTCAGGAACAGGAGGCAAGCTCAATCCAGGCCCTTGGAGAGCACTTCTCAGCAGAGCCAGAGGCTAGCAGGGCAGCAGGGCAACAACAAGGCAGCAGTCCATCACAGCAAAACAGTCCAGCTGAATCATTTGGGCAGCAGGACAGCACATCTTGGTAGGTTGCAGGATCTGGTTCTGAGTGTCTGTCCCAGGAAGTGTCTGAGTTGGTGGGGTCAGGGACCCAGTTTATATACCCAAAAGTGAGAGAAAAACTATAAAGGGGTTCCCTAAAAAAATGCTAGTAGCTCAATCAGGGAAAATTACAAGTAGGAGAAACTACGACGTGAGCTACAGTAATAATATAATACCTGAAGGTATAATAAGCTTCAGAAGTAAATCCCTATAGGCGCTGATAAATGTAAGCTGATAAATTAAGGTCATTCAAAAAAATGATTCCAGACTGCTAAACAGAATCGAATAATAACAAGAGAAAACAGGGAACAAAATCTCAATAAGAAAAACTTTAATTGAATAATATAAATATACAAATAATCGTGAGATATAAAAGATGTGAATATATAAAACACTAGTATTCTAATTCAGACACACCACAGTCAAACTAAACAAAGGACAATATGGAAAAATCAAACAAAATATGCTTACACATGTAACAACATTAATAAACTAATACATGAAGGGTACAATGAATACAAACATGTAAAAACAATACTCAAAAACTGATAGATATAAATCAATAATAATCTAATACAAAATTTACCGACCCGTGGAGAGGCCATACCACCCTGTTTATCGGCAAATCGGACTCCTCATTCAAAGTTTCATCAGTCCGAAACTTTAACGGAGACTACAAAATACAGGACATCAGTTCGAAACATTTTCAGCTCAGATGTTGTCATGTCCACATAAAAGATCGGAACAACTATGTGATAACAGTATTGTTCGAATCACCAGCACAGACAATTTAAATGACATGACTATGTGACTTCAGCACATCAAGTATCCAATGTCTAATCAATTTGAGAACTTGGCTTGCTAAAATTAGACTTTTGTTGCTTCTTATCAACGGGAATGGCCCTGAGGAAGGTGACCTATAACCATTAGGAACACCGAAACGCGCGTAGGCCGTTGGTTCCCACAGCACATCCTTGCTGAAGCTTATTATACCTTCAGGTATTATATTATTACTGTAGCTCGCGTCGTAGTTTCTCCTACTTATATACCCAAAAGTGCCTTTGAAGTGGGGGAGAATTCAAAGAGTGGTTTTCAAGTGCACAAGGTCCTCTTTCAGTAAAGATCTGAACGGGGTTTGGCAGCCTATTGTGTAAGGGCAGGCCACTAGGCTTGGAAATGCACGTGTCAGGCCCTCCACCCTTCCAGCCCAGGAAGACCCCATTCAGTATGCAGATGAGTGCAGGTGTGACTGAGTATCCTGTGTTTATGGTTGTCTGGGTGAAAAGCACAAGAGGGCTGCCAACTAGCCCAACCCAGACGTGCATTGGTGACAGGCTGTAGGGCACAGATGGAGTTTAAGTGCAGAGAAATGCTTTCTAAAAGCGGCATTTCTAAAATAGTAATATAAAATCCAACCTCACCAATAAGCAGGATATTATATTACCATCCCAGCCATAATAATCATGACCTATTTATTCCTTTCTGATACGAATCTGCCACTTAAACAGTGTAAAAGGTAGCCCTAATGTTAGCCTATAAAAGGAGCTGGTCTCACTGTAGTGGAAAATGAATTTAGGAGTTTTCCACTACCAGGACATGTAAGACACACAGGTATGCGTCCTGCCTTTTACGTACACAGCACCCTGCTCGATGGGATACCTAGGGCCTACTTTAGGGGTGACTTATATGTTGAAAAAGGGGCATTTAAGGCTTAGCAAGTACGTTTAATGCCAAGTCGAAGTCGTAGTGAAACTGCACACACAGGCCTTGCCATGGCAGGCCTGAGACATGGTTAAGGGGCTACTTATGTGGGTGACACAATCAGTGCTGCAGGCCTACTAGTGGCATTTAAGTTAAAGGCCATGGGAATATGTAGTGCATTTTACTAGGGACTTACGAGTAAATTACATATGCCAATTGGGTATGAGCCTATTGTACCATGTTTTAGGGAGAGAGCATATGCACTTTAGCACTGATTAGCAGTGGTAAAGTGTGCACAGTCCTAAAGCCATCACAAATGAGGTCAGAAGAAAAGAAGGAGGAAGACAAAAAGTTTGTGGGTGACCCTGAAGAGAGGCCATTTCCAACAGTTTCCCTGAATTATAGCGAGCTATACCTCTTCTAGGAGGGCTCAGGGTTCTCCCCTGAGAAACTTATTTTAAAAATGTGGGCAAATAGTGTATTTAAAAGCGTAATTTTACATACATTTTCTAACAACCCATAGGCTCTGAGTGGACACTTATTCATAGCTACGACTCCTGAATCATGTTAATGTGTCTTATGGACACCTCATTTGTCCTCTGATTTAAGTCTTCTTGACATACACTGACCCTTTCAGCATATGACTGACCTTAGCATGACAACGCAAATATAGGATATGAAATAACTCTGAGATATTACAAACACATCCATAATTAAGAAGACAACTAATATTCATTTGACTGATCTCAATATTGAATGAGAACACAAAATACTATTGGTAACCATACTGGAGAAGAATCCTGAGGAAAGAAAGGGTTAGGGCCCATGTAAGCAGGCAAGAGGCAAAGATCTCATAACATCATAGTCCTTGAGAGCATTGTAGAACTGCTAACGCGTCCTTCTATGTCAATTTTATACACATTAGGACTCGTTTTAGGCCAATGAATCTTGTGACCCTGTGGTGAGACACCGTAGGACGAGATAACTGATCAATATGTCAAGCAATATATCAATAATGTCATCAATATCCACCACCACAATACACTTTACTTTGGTTATAGACATTAATCAAATTGTCGGCGCAACCATGACCTTTCAGCCATGAATAACCACACCTTTTGGTAGAAGTTTATGAATTTTATTCCCTATTGATTACAATCTACTAGCAGAAGTGTCAATCTCAAAACCAAGAAGCATAAGAGCATAGTCACAATATGACAACTGTGATAAGATTTCATTAATGCAAGAGTTACAAACATAAGAACATAGCACGGCGTGAACATAGATCAGAATGCATGAATATCACTTGAGTCTCAGTTCAGCATAGTGTAACGTCAGTCTTTGTCTATTTGCGTCAGTCAGAGTGATTACCTGTTCTAACCACTAATTAGCATCAGCATGTTGGGCTTCATGCAAAATAATTTAGAACACCAATTTAGAAAACATCTAACTATGGCCTCTATTTAAAAATGAGCAGTTGGTACCTAGAAAGGAAAAGCAAACAGACAAATTACAAATCACATTGTCATAATTACCCTCCAAGGATTAAGTCAGCACACAGGATCAGTCTTCGTCTTCAGGACATCAGTCGAATCGCCATCAGTCTAACCTCGTCTAAAGGACAGGGGACACTTCCCTCATAAGGAGGAGAAGCGTAAAGGGCGGTCTATGGGTGAGGATGGTTTATTAAGACTCAAAGTCACCAAACAGAGTGACAGAGTTTCTGGATAAAATCGACAACATGTCCCTTCTGTGACATGAGATTTTATCCCTTTTTCGTAATACTTTCCCCCAAAATTCTATTGCACATTCACTATACCCCACTATCTTTAACCTATCAAATTATACATTAGGTAATCCCAATTGTCACCCCACGATAATTTATAACACTTTGATTTGTCTTCATAATTGACGCCTTCGGAGGTGGCACATCCGGTGGGTTCCTTCACCACTTGGCACATCTTCTCGGGTCATGAGATTCTTTGTCCATGGTCTAATGTCCTTGTACACTAGATTAATCTACTTTTGTTTCAAATTGTATTTGGATGCATACTACGGCAGCTAGCATGCGGATGAGAACTGAATCTGGGTTGTTACATAAAATGAAAGGAAAGGAACAAGTGCAGGGTCATGGCCCTTTGCGAGTCAGCACACTGAAAAACAGAGAAAATGCTTTAATATGAGGGCTAGGCAGCCGAGTCTACAACTCACGCTAACTTAAGGCCTATGAGATTTTAATACAAATGCGATATCGTAAATGTTAATATAAATCATAGCATGAACAGTTTTACTTATCATTATTAACTTACGTATATATTTGTGACCACACACATTATAGTTGAAATTCAGATGTGTGTTTAAGCAGAACACAAATTAATTTCGTTTTACATGCAGCATCATTAATCATTTCACTTTTAGTATATGTAATATTCAAACTACGCTCTATCAGTCCCTCCTCTGATGACGTTCGTCATCACATCGACCTTTCCCCTTGACCTTTCACTTTTAATTTTTCACCTTGCGCATAGTGCGCATTTCAACATCTTGCCCTTTATGTGAACTTTCCCAAATTTCATTGAACATTTTCTCTCTTTCACTTTCTTCGTTTCTTCTGGTTCTTTTAGTCCAATTTTTCTTGATTTTGTCATTAATTTTGCATGGCCCCACAATCCTAATAGACAGGCCAAAACAATTAATAGACCCATTAATATTTTTGCAAGCACCCCATTCCAAATATTGGTAAACCAGCTCCCAACTCTGGCAATTCCGTTTCCAAATTTCTCTCAGACAGCAAGTTCTTTCAAATCCTTCAAATCTGTACTGTCTCTAGTAAGGTTAGTAAGCATACTTCTAATCTTTTTACTATTGTCCTGAATGAACGAGCAACAATGGCGCTCGTTGAGCATCCTGCAGACCCCTCCACTCTTTGCTAAAAGGATGTCTAAAGCAAGCCGATTTTGAAGAGTCATAGCTCTTTCTGCAGCAAGTTCAGTATCCATCAGGAGTATAGCCCCTGTGAAATTTGTCAGCATGTTATCCACAATAGTAGACAACTTTTGAATTTTCATGGAATTCAAGATAACCCCTACTGAAGGGATTATAGCTCCAAATATGTCACCAATGATAGCAGCCACTGATTCTCGTTTTTGTCTAGGATGTTGTAATTAAGACGTTTTAGGTATTTGTTTTAAGTCATCAATCTGGTAAATCTTTGGGAATACTGTTCCCAAATAAAATGTCCCATACCATCCCTTAGGGAGACGGTAATAAGCATTAAGCCCACAGATGTAATAGATCCCAGGGATCGCTGGATCCTGTCCATTCAGCATAAAAGTCCATTTACTCTGAAACAAAAACACATGCCTGCACTCACTCGTTCCCACAAACAAATTGTCCTGCTCAGATTTTGGCCTATATATACACAAAGCCTTCCTACATGTAATGCATCTATAGCTATTTTGCCTTGTGTCTTGATTGCGGTGTAAGCATAATCATTTGCGGACGTGCGTTTTTCTAACCCTTTTTCTAATCTCTCCTTCAATGCTTTGCGTCTATCATCAGTGTGATCTAAGAAGCTTTTCTCAACAGGTGATAATAAGCAAGTCAAATTATTACGATGTGCATAAGCAGTTCCAAATGTAATCGTTGGCTCAAAGAATCCTCTAACTATTTTTATATCATGTTCCTCAGCTAATTTATTTACGAATTCAATCAAAGGCACAAAAGAAGACACAACATCCAGATTTGAATAAAAGTATTGCACATGCTCTTGATTATAAAACCTTGTTAGTAGCAAGCTACAACTAATCCCATAAGTAAGAGGGAGGCTATGATAAGTAACTCCCTCCTGCACAGATGAAGGAATTTTAGTACACACATAACAATCTTTCGCGTCCATAGTTTCCACATACTCATTTAATAAGCATTAGAAGCCATTAGTAGAAAGTTCCCCTTTTGAATTAGTTCCCTCATGCAAGTGTCTTGCGTCCTGATCAAATCTCTCCCACGGTGTTAGTGTTGTAGTTTCAGGTTTTGAAGTAGCATTAATGGTCACTTTCTCTATCCATGGCATTCCCACAATCACTCCCACAATTATTATTGCACACACAACACCTACTATAAGCCCTAGCCAACCACACACTTTACTTCCCTTGCTAATACCTCTATTATAAGCCATGTCTGTATAGAATCAGATAGTAGATCGACAATCAACTTAAGGATATTCTCTTGCTCTCTGCGTGTATTTACAGCGTCTTCACTCACTCCAGGACCCCCTTTTGTCAAATCAGGTTAGCAGCTTGTCATAATCAGGTTTCTCAAAAGTCAAACCGGTTCTAGTGTCAATTTCGGTAATTTATAAAGTCTCTTTTTAGTTTTCAGATTAGTTTTCAGATTTCCAATTTTTAACCAAGTTCTCCTTGGATTCATTCAGGTACCGTAGTATTGGACTGGTACTTCTCGATCAAAACAGAATGCTAGAAATTCTTGTTGCCATTCAGATGTTGTAGCATACGCCCATTCAGGACCTGTATATCTTCTGTTTGCGACTCTTTTTCTTTTCAGTCTTCGTTCACCTTGTTGTTCTCCTTCACTTAAATCTTCCACTCGAGATGTATTGTTCTCTTCTGTTATTGTTTCGTTTGGTGTGTCTCTTATCTTGATGAGTGTTTTCTCTGGCCAGTTATCACCTTTATGCATCTTCTTTCGATGTGCCTTTTCAGGACTTTGAGCAGCAACTCTTGTGATGTGGCGTTCTCACTTGATGGACCTGCAGCTGGCTCAGGAGGCTCTGGCGCCCTCTGATTTCTCTCTACTATTTCTCCTTCTTCTTCTTCCTCTTCTTCTTCTGGGTCTGTACCGGGTTCAAGTTCTAACCCGTATCTGTCTACTTCTGGGAGAACCTCTCCTTGATTTAGTTCTCCTGCTGCCTCTACTGAGATAGGCACCCTGTCACCTCTCTCGAACTCATTAACTGCTTGAGGGACGTGGCTGTTCTCAGTGGGCTCTCCAGTAGTCTCAGTTCCTTCTTGACTGTTTTCTGGCCCTGAGACTTCTCTTCCTGAGGCTGTTGTGCCGGAAACTTCAAGTTCCTCTTCGGCAGGACACGTTACCTTTTTTGTGTGACTGGCATGTATCCAGTTTGGAACTCCGGCACACTTTACAGCAGTACTAGTTGTCAAGATTACTTGATATGGCCCTTTCCAACGTGGTTCTAGACACGACTTTCTCACGTGCTTCTTGACAACCACCCAGTCACCAGCTTGTAGGGAGTGGCCTGGATCGCCAATCAGTGGCAATGTGTTAGCTTCCAACTGGTGAGAGAAAGAGCAAATCACATCAGCCAAACCCTTGCAGTAATCCAACACCATATCATCTGTAATATTCACTAGAGCATTTGCAGGTACCGCTGGTAATCTCATAGCTCTACCCATGAGTATTTCATGGGGGGATAATCCCGTTTTCTTGTCTGGGGTGTTTCTCATTGACATCAGCACTAAAGGCAATGCATCTGGCCATTTCATATTGGTAGCTGCATACATTTTTGCCATTCTCGATTTCAAAGTACCGTTCATTTGTTCTACTAGTCCTGATGCTTCGGGGCGGTAGCTACAATGCAGCTTTTGTTCGATGTCAAGTGCGGCACACAGTAGTTTAATCACCTCATTGTCGAAGTGTCTGCCCCTATCTGACTCTATAGAGACCAGAAACCGAACCTTGGTATCAGTTCCCTAATTAATAATTTTGCAACTGTAAGACTGTCATTCCTACGTGTGGGGTATGCCTCAATCCAGTGACTGAAAACATACACAATCACCAACACGTATTTCAATCCTCCACAAACAGGCATTTCAATGAAGTCCATTTGCATCTTGCTGAATGGACCACCAGCTCTCCCAATGTGGCTCAAAGTTACCACCGTTCCTTTTCCGGCATTCATCTGTTGACAGATGATGCACCTGTGACAAGTGACCTCAGCAGCATGTCTGAATTTTGTATTAAACCAATCGATTTTAAATGCCCTGATCATTGCATCTCTCCCAAGGTGAGCCTGTCCGTGGTGTAGCCTGTCAAACTGAGATAGAAGACTGTTTGGCAAGACTAGTTTTCCTTTCTCTGAGACCCACAAATCATCAGCCATTTGTACACATTGCATTCTTTGCCAAGAGTGTTTCTCCTCTTTGCTTGCACAACTCTGTAATGTTTTTAATTCATCCAATGTATCAACCATCCGTAATGCAAGGTTCAGACATGTGTCATTTTCAGTTTGTGGTAATAGTTCCCATTGCTCCTTGAACGATATACAGTTCAATGCGCAAAACCTTGCGACTTGATCTGCATAGCCGTTTCTCATGGACACAAAGGTGGTCCTTATGACCCTGGCGGTATTACGACCGCCAGGGCCAAAACGACGGGAGCACCGCCAACAGGCTGGCGGTGCCTCCCGGCGTATTTTGACCGCTGCGGTAACGCCGCGGTCGCACCGCCGTGGCCGGCGGTTTACTGGCACAATGGCCCCGGCGGATGTAATCCGCCAGGGCAGCGCTGCTTGCAGCGCTGCCCTGGGGATTACGACCCCCTTACCGCCAGCCTGTTTCTGGCAGTTTGCACCGCCAGGAAGATGCTGGCGGTAAGGGGTGTCCTGGGGCCCCTGGGGGCCCCTGCACTGCCCATGCCACAGGCATGGGCAGTGCAGGGGCCCCCTAACAGGGCCCCGGCCAGCTTTTCACTGTCTGCATAGCAGATAGTGAAAAGCGCGACGGGTGCAACTGCACCCGTCGCACGGCCGCAACACCGCCGGCTCCATTAGGAGCCGGCTCCTATGTTGCGGCCTCATTCCCGCTGGGCCGGCTGGAATGTCATAATGGGGGCCGCCTGAGTGCGGCCGCATTGGCGCCCGCATGGCGGTTACCGCCTGGCGGGCGGCTACAGTCGTAATGACCCCCAAAGTCTTGTGATCTAATATGAGCACTGCATTTCACCACGGCAATTTCAAGAGGTAACTGAATTGCATGTAACAAATCCTTTATTTGTTCACCATTTTTCACGGGAGAACCAGATGAGGTCATGAAACCTCTCTGTGACCAAAGTTGGCCAAAATCGTGTACAATCCCAAATCCGTATCTGCTGTCAGTATAGATAGTGACTCTCAAATTCACAACTGCGTGGCATGCCTTAGTAAGGGCAATTAATTCTGCCACTTGAGCGGAAAACACTCTCTCGAGCCAGGAGGCTTCAATGATGCCAGCTATAGTGCATACCGCATAACCAGCTCTCAATGATCCAGCAGAGTCTCTTAGACAGGAGCCATCGACAAACATAATACAGTCATTTTCTTTCAACTGTGTGTCCTGAATGTCTGGACAAGGTTTGGTACATAGCTCAGTTACCTCAAGACAGTCATGTTCAAATTCTTCCTCATTTTTGATTTCAGTGTTTTCAACAGGAAGTAAGGTTGCCGGGTTCAATACATTACACCTCTTGAGTGAGACATTTGGTGACCCCAGTATAATTGTCTCATACCTAGTGAGACGAGCATTTGTCATGTGCTGGATTTTAGTTCGAGTCAACAGAATTTCAACTGAATGCGGAACCATTACTGTTAGGGGGTATCCCATGACTATGCCTTCACTTTGTGTTAGGCTCTAACCAACTGCTGCAACTGCGTGCAAACAACCCGGTAAGGCTGCTGCGACAGGGTCCAAGGTAGCTGAAAAATATGCTACAGGGCGATTTGCATCTCCATGGACCTGTGTTAAGACAGACAAAGAACAAGCATCACGTTCATGACAAAACAACAGAAAAGGTTTCGTATAATCAGGCATTCCTAATCCTGGTGCCCTGCACATGCATTCTCTTAATTCCATAAATGACTCAAGTTCTTCCTTAGACAAAGCTATGATATATGGCTCGTCCTTGATCTCTTTGCCTGTCAGCCTTATCAATGGTTTTGAGATGATTGAGAAATTGGGTATCCACTGGCGACAGTAGCCCACCATTCCCAAAAACATCCTGACATCTCTTTTTGTCATTGGAGGGTTCATTTGTAAAATGGCTGTTATTCTTTCCTTTGATATTCTTCTGGACCCTCTTTCGATCAAATGCCCTATGTATTTCACCTCTTTCTGACAGTATTGCAGCTTCCTGGGTGACACCTTATGCCCATTTTTTCCCAAATGATTCAGTAATGCAATGGTATAGTATTTACAACTGTCCCTAGTTTTGGATGCGATCAACAAATCGCCAATGTACTGCATAAGAGTTTAATTAAAAGGCAGTATCAGAGACTCCAAATCCTTTTTCAATATCTGATTGAAGATGGACGGTGACTCAGAAAACCCTTGAGGAATTCTGCAACAACTGTACACCTTATCCAGGAATTTGAAAATGAACAATAATTTGCTATCCTCATGAAGAGGTTTTGAAAAGAAGGCTTGTGACAGGTCTACGACAGTAAACCATTCAGCATCACAGGGAACCTGGAACATTATTTACTGCTGGATTGGGCACCACAGGGCAACATTTTATCACAATTTAATTTATTTTTCTCAACTCCTGCACAATTCGAACTTTCCCACAAGGCTTCTTTAAACCCATTATAGGAGAGTTACATGGACTGCTCAAAACTTCTTTCAGGACTTCCTGCCTTAGAAAATCTGCAATTATTTGTGACACTTCGATAAGAACGTCTTGGGTCATATGATATTGTGGCACCTGAGGGAACACCGCATTTGGCTTTATCTGGACTTTGACTGGTTCTACCCCTTTTATTAGTCCTACTTCCTTTCCGGTCAGGTCCCATACTTTCTCTGTTACCGTCCCCTGTAACTCAACAGGTAAGTCAATCAAGGTAAGCATCGGGAACAGAATAATCAAAGGGTAATCTTCATTAGCGGTTCCTGTGTCCTCTTCTGAGGACTGTCCTTCCTCTCCCTCATTATCACTATTTGTCTGCACTTCGATTCCGTCATTGGAACAGGTAATTGAACATTTTGTCTTGCACAGTAACTCTCTTCCCAGTAGGGATACCGGACTCGAGTCACAGACTACAAACCTATGTAGTCCCTGAAAGTTGCCGATCTCAACCTGCACTGGATCTGTAATCGGGTTTGTCACATACTGGTTGGCTACTCCAACCACTCTTATGGTACGCCCTGAAAGGGGCAATTTTGGAACCTCTGCACTTCTAACTGTAGAGCGTGTGGCTCCGGTGTCAACCAGGAACGAGACGTTGTAACCCATCACTTTTCCTTCCACATATGGGCCCCTCTGATCCACCTCTAAGGATGCTGCAAGCCTGCATTCTTCACTGTCTGAGCTATCGTCTGACCATTCCTCATTCTTTCCATTTTCACCTCATAATGGGAATTGTTGTACTGTATTATTTTGATTTGTTACTTGACCTGTGACCTGTTGAGGAAGCATCACCTGTTGCTGTCCCATCGGAGCCATCGGTAATTGCATTTGCTGTCACAGATACCATAGGAATCTGCTGTTGTACTGGTTGCATTTGCACTGACTGAAAACGCGGCATTTGTATCTGCTGCATGGGCTGTACCCCTTGCATTTGTACCAGATTGTTCTGAAAATTCAGGTTTTTATGCCTCATTTTCGGGCCCTGTACGTTTTGTAATATACCAACATTAGAACTTTGCTGAACAACACCATCCTGCACCATATTCGGGCACTCCCGTTTCCAGTGCCTCACGCCCCCGCACACGTGTCATGGTGACATCTTTTTCGCCCCTTGCGCGTCGTTTTGAACCACAACAGTATTCAAGTCTGGACCGCGATTCGCAAACCCTCGTCCTCGACCTCTCGGCTGTGTCTGAAACACACCATTCATTTGTGGTTGCTGCTGTATCATTTGTTGAACTCCATTTCACTGTATTCCTGCCTGTGCAGCCCTTATCTGCATCACCATCACCTTTTCTTTAAGCTTTTTCTGTTTCAGCTCAATCTCATCACTACAGTATTTCGCATACTGCAACACTTCATCAATCGGTTTAGCTTGCCAACAAATCAAATGATTCTTAATCATCTGGCTAACTTCTGGTCTCAACCCTTCAACAAATCTAAACACAAGATGATTCATGTCCTTCGGTTCAATAGTCTAAGTACCACTATAGTGTTTAAATGCCTTTAGCAGTCTTTCATAGTAAGCATGTATTGATTCCTTAACCTCTTGAGAGGTCCGGTCGATTTTCTGCCAATCAGTCACCTTCGGCGACACCTTTTGCTTCAAAAACTCAATCACCTTATGATAATACTTCATCACTTTTTCAGAGGGTGCCTCGGTCACCTTATCTCTTGCCGGCTCCTTCGTCGGCCAATATACCCCTCTCTTGCACTCGAGCCACAGATCAGGCGGAACAATGATCTCAAACAAGGTATTCAAGTCCTCCCAGAGACACTTTGCAAGTTTCACAAACCTATCTGTTTGCTGATACCACTCGATCGGTTTCTCTCTTAATCTGGGATAATCGTTAGTAAAAGATAGGATGTCTCCTCTGGACCACGGTACATGGACTAAGACACCACCGGCTGTCTCTCTCATAGGTAATATTTTTACCGAATCCACATCGGGTGAGGCCTTGGTTTGATTAGACCCTGGACTATCACTCTTTTCCTAGTCTCTTTTCTTTGCCCACCTGCCTTCCCATTTTTCCAATGCTCCCCAGATCTGCGCGCTTTGCAACAATTCTTTCAAATGTGCCTTCATTCCCGCAGACCTCATGTGTTCAAAGTCTTTAGAGTCAAAATCCAATCTGTAATTTCTTTTCAGATGTTTAGTATTTCCGATATCAATATTGTATTTATCTGCCAGGTTCACTAATCTTTGATGCACCTTGCCTACGTCTTTGGTAATTTTGGGGCATAAGAATCTTAATTCTGCTTCCGTGTATGACTCCAATCTGTTTACTCCCATTGTACCTTCTACTAACTCAGCAGCCTCTGCCCCTAATCTTACTAAGTTCAGGTATTCATCTTGTTTTTCTTTTTCTGATTCGACTGTAACCACTGCAACCTTTTGTTAAGTATAAGTCTTTTCTAACCATTCATTTAGCTGTTGGACTGTGAAACCCTGTAGCGAAATGTTCCCTGCATGCATCATTGGGGAGTGTGAGGTATTTGTACTCAATGTCTGTGGAGTTAAAACTCCTAACCCTGCCTGACGCATTGCTTCGATAGATGCTCCCACTGGACTAAGGTCCATTAAAGACCTCGGCTGTTCAACTGCTTGCTCTCCTGGTGCCATTATCTGGGGGTTCCCATAGACCCTCCTCTTATCACATCTTGAGTCATCACTCCCTGATCACATACGCCAGTTTTGCCCTGCGCATACAATGGCACTGGTGGACCGACAGTAATTGGCAATGATATGGCAGCAGGTGTCTGACCTGGTCCCAGACTTCGTGGAGCAGTAACTCCATAGGTCTGTTCCAAGGTACCTGGTACAGGTACTAATGGCGGACCAGCTACAGGGTTATACCCTGGTATCAACTGTGGTTGCGGTTGGGACAGTAGTTTCGGAGTTGACTCAATCTGTATTAACTTTGATTTCGTGTATATCGGGTCTGGCGGCACTATCAGATTTGTAGTAGTCTCAAGTACTGGGACGTCTGGGTAGATTCTCTGTATCGGTGGAGGTTGCAACTGTATCGGTATGTCTGGATCAGTGGGTACACTGACACCATTTTGTATCAGAGTCGTATCACTAGTCTGTACCGTATCAGCAATTCGCTTGTCCTGCGTCTGGTTCCCAGGGTCTACGCTAGTACTCAGGGCACTGTCGCTCACCACATAAGGTGGTGGGTGATCATGTAATAATCTATCCATAAATTCTTCATCGTCTGAATAATCTTCCTCTTCCCAAGGTCTTTTATTCTCTTTAGATTTGCCTGAGTCTTTATCTGTCTTACAGGAGGCTTTCTTTCCCTGTGTTTCTTTTCCCTGTGTTATTGCTGGGAACAATTTTATCCCGTCAACAATTCCCCTTCTCCACATTTTACTCTTGTTATCCCATCTAGCCTCAGCATAGGATTTTTCTGCCCTTCTCAGTCTTCTCTGAAACTTTTCTTGTCTTTGTTTAAGAGCCATTAGATCCCAAACCGCTAAACTTCATACTGAGCTTGCCTCGGAGGTGGTTTCTGTGTGCTTAACATCCACCTCAAATTTTCAAGAATCCTTCTGTTAAACGTCCCATGTTCCGGAAACGCTAAACATCCCTCCTTCTCTGTTAGCTTGCGCCACTGTTTCCTCCATAAACAAGGTGCAACACCTTTTTCTTCCATGACTATATAAGCTGGAGTACCCTCTGGTGGTTTAGGCTCCCCATCAGTTGCTATAATATATGTGTCTCCCTTCAGGGCACTCTTGAATGCTTTAAAATAATTCATTTTTGCGATTTTCTCTTGTTTTGTATTTAATCAGAAGTGACTTAGTTCCCAGGGCACTCTTCACCCACCTTTCTCAACCTATTGCCCCTCACGGATGGCAGCCAATCCGTGCGCGACCCCTCTCGACAACCGACCTATCTCAGTGCAGCACCACTGACGTCACACTCACACACACTGCAGCTGACAAAGTCTTGCGGCTTGTCTGCTCCTCACTAAATCCACACAAACTAATGCAAATTATTGCGAACACTTTAAATGACAACACAAATCTGCCGGTTTACTACAGGAAGGGTAACACATTCGCTTTAGAACCTTAAAGAGATTTCACTTGAAGCCTCGGCTGCTACTTTCTCCTTGTCAGCTCCCGCATATGCAAGCAGAATTCGACCCGCAAATTCTACCCTCGACTTGTCAATGGCTCGTCCTAGTGCACTTTAGAATTTGCCAAATCTCCATCGAAGGTTTCACACATACGTTTCAACTCAAACCTGACTTGTCAACCACGCCCGATTGACCTATTAAACCGCACAGATTACAACATAAACCCAAGTGTCTCCTACACTTGTCAACATACTCTGGAGTCTTAGACCATGATGGGTCCGTACATAAACAACTAACCACGTGGATAATTTTGAGCATTAAGCGCCACATTCATATGAAGTACGCCGACTTCCCTACTCATACTGCGGAGTACGCCTACTCCTACTAAACATCACATATTTGGCCTAAATACACATAGATCTCACAATCACCCGCAAAAAGGCATAAGCTAGCAAGCGCAAAAACCCTAAACCACACACATTATTGCTCCGAGAACATCCCCAACTCACTTAGGCAGGCTCCGAGATCCCGGGAAAGTCATGGTGAACTTAGAAACCCATCATACCACCAATTTGCATTATCACAGAAAAACAAATTGAACAATGGTTCTCCGTCCTAGGGCCCCCAAGGGCCAAAACCGTCCTCTGCTACCAGAACTGCTAACGCGTCCTTCTATGTCAATTTTATACACATTAGGACTCGTTTTAGGCCAATGAATCTTGTGACCCAGTGGGGAGACACCGTAGGACGAGATAACTGATCAATATGTCAAGCAATATATCAATAATGTCATCAATATCCACCACCACAATACACTTTACTTTGGTTATAGACATTAATCAAATTGTCGGCTCAACCATGACCTTTCAGCCATGAATAACCACAACTTTTGGTAGAATTTTATGAATTGTATTCCCTATTGATTACAATCTACTAGCAGAAGTGTCAATCTCAAAACCAAGAAGCATAAGAGCATAGTCACAATATGACAACTGTGATAAGATTTCATTTATGCAAGAGTTACAAACATAAGAACATAGCACGCCGTGAACATAGATCCTAATACATGAATATCACTTGAGTCTCAGTTCAGCATAGTGTAACGTCAGTCTTTATCTATTTGTGTCAGTCAGAGTGATTACCTGTTCTAACCACTAATTAGCATCAGCATGTTGGGCTTCATGCAAAATAATTTAGAACACCAATTTAGAAAACATCTAACTATGGCCTCTATTTAAAAATGAGCAGTTGGTACCTAGAAAGGAAAAGCAAACAGACAAATTACAAATCACATTGTCATAATTACCCTCCAAGGATTAAGTCAGCACACAGGATCAGTCTTCATCTTCAGGACATCAGTCGAATCGCCATCAGTCTAACCTCTTCTAAAGGACAGGGGACACTTCCCTCATAAGAAGGAGAAGCGTAAAGGGCGGTCTATGGGTGAGGATGGTTTATTAAGACTCAAAGTCACCAGAGTGACAGAGTTTCTGGATAAAATCAACAGCATTCCCTACCTAGTTCTTACGTCTCTTCTGTGACATGAGTTTTTATCCCTTTTTCGTAATACCTTCCCCCAAAATTTTATTGGACATTCACTATACCCCACTATCTTTAACCTATCAAATTATACAATAGGTAATCCCAATTGTCACCCCACGATAATTTATAACACTTTGATTGGTCTTCATAATTGACGCCTTCGGAGGTGGCACATCCAGTGGGTTTCTTCACCACTTGGCACGTCTTCTCGGGTCATGAGTTTCTTTGTCCATGGTCTAATGTCCTTGTACACTAGATTAATCTACTTTTGTTTCAAATTGTATTTGGATGCATACTACGGCAGCTAGCATGCGGATGAGAACTGAATCTGGGTTGTTACATAAAATGAAAGGAAAGGAACAAGTGCAGGGTCATGGCCCTTTGCGAGTCAGCACACTGAAAAACAGAGAAAATGCTTTAATATGAGGGCTAGGCAGCCGAGTCTACAACTCACGCTAACTTAAGGCCTATGAGATTTTAATACAAATGCGATATCGTAAATGTTAATATAAATCATAGCATGAACGGTTTTACTTATCATTATTAACTTACGTATATATTTGTGACCACACACATTATAGTCGAAATTCAGATGTGTGTTTAAGCAGAACACTAATTAATTTCGTTTTATATGCAGCATCATTAATCCTTTCACTTTTAGTAAATGTAATATTCAAACTATGCTCTATCAGTGTCATGAGACTGTGAGCTAGGACCCTTGTGGTTCTAGGCAGACTGAATAGTAGAATTCTGTAACTTGCAGGGATGGGTTAAGGTATGGTTATTAGCACTTACAATGTAATCAGAGTGCAGTGTGTGATCGTATGCTGAGGAATAAAGACGTCTGCTACTGAGCTCTGTGTGTGGCATGGTTCTTTGCAAGCTTCTGCACTGGGGAGGACAGTACAACTCGCCACAAGTAGGGGATCTTTGGCCAAAAATAATTAGTGCTTTCACTGAGAGTTTGCAAGGATACAGCAAACTTCTTGTGTCTGCCACATTCACCCAAATTGATAAGAAGCGATTAGAACTTGGCGTTTGTGGAGTAGAAGCTCGGCTCTAGCCCATATATGGCCCTCAAAGATGCAGAAGGCCCTGCAGAAGATTCTGTTCAAAAAGCCCACCAGAATCCTTCATTAAAGTTGAAAGAAGAAATACTGTGTCATCCAATAACACAGAGCCATCACTGATACAAAGCAAAATGCCAAAGGCAGTGCCAGCAGGTATGTTGCAAAAAAGCTAAACATGACAATGATTAAGTGTGAGAAAAAGAACCGTTACTCACCATCAGGAAAGAAGATGATGATCTACAACATCTGTCGGGATGCATTGATCCAAGTACAAACACACAGACAGTGATGCAGAAGGTAGAGGTCCAAGTGAACAGAGGAAGCCATCTGAACAGCAGATGCTCCAAACAGCAGTAGAAAAGCACACAAGGTATGATCCAGCTGTGTTTCTGAAACCACCACCGCCATTCGACACCACCAAGAAGTAAAATATTGGCCACAAATGGACCACATGGATCGAGACCTTCAATGACTTCATGGGTGCCCTACAAGAAGTAGATGATAAGAAAATCAAAAAGTATTTAAAGAATCTTGCTGGTGACAGAGTAAAAGAATTGCTGAAGATAATCTCACAGACTGATGCAGTATCATACCGTCAAATCAAAGAACATTGGATTTCAGGTTCAATCTGATGCCACATGTTGACAATAAAAAGTAAATTTTTAATCAAGAGAGACAGCAAGCTGGTGAAATGACAGATAAGTTTATTGAATGACTTCAGGTGTTCATCAAACACTGCAAGTTTAGTGAAATTACTGATAAAGAAGCCATTCGCATCATAGTAATTGTTGGCTGTCTTTCAAACTCTTTTGGTAGATGGATGTTGACAGAGACTCTTAGACTAGAGAAACTGTTAATTGGTTGCAAGAGCTGATGAAATAGCAGATCAACACGCTGCTGATATGGAAGCTGCAATATCAAAAAATCAATCAGCGTTGGCAGATGCGTGCCAGTCAACATCGTCAAAAAAGAAAAAGTTCTGTTCCCGATGTGAGTTTTCATTTCCTCATGAAAGTAAATGTCCAGCCATAGGATGGACACACAAAGGTTGCGGGAAGGAAAACCCCTTCATAATGGTTTGGAAAGCAAAAGAGAACAAAATGCAACATGGCGAGAAGAGAAAATGGACGCTAGAAGGTTCCCGAAGCGTTCATGCCACTCCCACAAGGCAAAAAAGTAGCCCCAGTTACGACAAGTAGAAACCAAACAAAATTGATCATTATAAAGAAAGTGCTATAAAGGCCCTTCAACGTCATTGTCAAGTTTCAATGAAAAAGATAGATGTGCAATGATGATGTCAATCAATGAACAACAGGTGCATGTTGGTTTGAATGCTTGCAAGGAAGAACAAAAGACATACCATCAAACAAAACAACTGAAATTCATTTGACACTGCCCAAATATTACAATAAAAGTCAACCATTGCCCCATAATCATTATCATAGACAGTGGTGGGTTGATTAACATCATGCCAATCGAGAAGTTCAATAGCCTATCTCCTATACCACACCTCAACCTGTCAAACACAAAGGTATACATGTGGGCTGCTTCCAAACCGTTGCAGAGTCATTCACAGCAACAATGCAAGATAAAGCAGTATTAGTGCAAGTGCCAATTCACATCGTTGAAGGAACTTCGTCCAGTGCATGCCTACTCAGTTTTGCCACTGCTGCTGACATGGGACTGCTAGCTCTCAATTACAACCTTCACACTCAATCTGAAATTGTAAGTCAGTTTCTGTTGTTGTTTCATGGCCTAGGAAGGCCCAAAAAAATTAAAGTGTGACTTCACAATAATGAGGACATTCACCTTGTTGCCAATCCACACTGCAGAGTTGCTTTTCGCTTGCAAGAAGCTGTTGAGAAAGTATTCGTTTCGAAAATGGGTTATTGGTAATGGCAGGTAAGTACCTACACTTAGCAATAGGCCACTAATCTCCACTTAAGTCCAGTTAGGTCTCAGTAAATTAAACCTAGCTCAACCCTTGGTAGCTTGGCAACAAGCAACAAGGCTTAACTTAGGAGACAAAGCATAAAGCATTCAAATATCACAAAACAGTAATTAAATAAAACACAGGAAACAGTTTAAAAATCCAAAATCAGTTTATAAAAATAGATTATATTTGTATCTTTAAAATGACACCAAAACGAGTAAGGGGAACCGGAGATATGAATTTTTAAAGAATTAATGCTTTTCTAGCGCATAGAAGCAACTAGCGCTCCAAGGGTTAAAAAGGTCACAATGGAAAGGAACAAAGTCCAGAGTTCAGGCCACCCATGAGGTAACACTGTCACACTTACTTTCAGAAGTGTTTGATTCAGGAAAGTGGTCCACAGCACCACCCTAGGGTTCAGAGGCTTTGGTGTGCCTCTTGGGGTCTGGGACTACAACTCCCACAATGCACCTCTTCAACATATGGAGTTGCTCCAAACATTTCCAAACTTCTGGATCTTCTTCCAGAGGTCCTTTTTGTGTCCTTGAAGTGTCCACAACTTGATCCAAGGTTCCAGAAGCTCTGAGTTGCTCCTTGGGAGTTGGGACTACAATTCCCAGAATGCACCACGTCAGAATCCTCAAATGGCCACTGTACACTGGTCAGCTGGGCTCTGCTTGTGGGACTTGATGCAGGAGACTCTGAGCAGCTCCTTTGTACCTGTAGCAAACAGGGAGTCCCTACTTGAAGCAGTAGAAGACAGGTAAAGTCATTTTAGTGGTGAAGCCCAAGTGTGCAGCTGGTGCAGTCCTCCAGAGTGCAGTGTCCAGGTGCAGGTCAGGGGTCCAGCAGGGCAGTCCTTCTCCTGTAGTTCTTCCTTGTAGGAATCTGATAGGGATCTGAGGTGTGGGTGCAGGTCTGCCAGTTGTATCCCTGCTCCTGGGTGAAAAACAGGGGGGTCCTGGTTTCTCCAATCAGGGGCAGGGTCCTTCCCCCTTTGATGACCACTTCTTGGGAAGTGTGGTAAAAATCAATCCCAGGGAGCAACATTCCTCAAAAATCCATCATGGCTGAAAGTGATTTTTGGAGGTTACATCTGGCTGAGCCCACCCACTGGTGTGGTTAAAAATCCTAAACACACCCCTCTCCTGCCCTCTCCTAGTCTAATCAAGGGGGCACCTAATTGTCTGGGTTTGCAGGATGTGGGAGTGTTGCTGGGTTGCTCCAAATGTCCTTCTCTGCCTTTGAAGATCAGTTTGGCAGCCCTCCCCCTTCCTGCCTCACCATCTGCTACAGGGAGATCTCATCCCACAAGCACATCTGTTTGTATGAAGCCAGGCTACTTCACACCTCATCAATGCAGCCTGGCCAGGCTGCCAGAGGCTGGCCAATCAGAGCACAGCAGCAAAAACACTGCAGGGCTGAAGTTGGCAACTTTTCAGGTAAAGTTTAAAACTCTTTACCTGAACAAGTTATAATCCAACAACTGGAAGTTGTGGGATTTACTATAACAATTAATTTGATACCAAACTCTTGATATCTATTACTTAAGGGGACTTTTAAAATTAAAATAAAGTCTCCCCATTATAGCCTATGGAGGCCATTCACTACAATGAGGGAAAAACTAATTTGACTGTTTTACCTCACCAGGGCTTATACAACTATTTTTATAAGGTCCCTGCTTATAGTTACATGGCACCCAGCCCTAGGGTCATATAGGGCACACCTTAGGGGTGACGTATATGTACAAATAAGGTAGTTTAAGACTTTGGAACTACTTTTAATTCCAAAGTCGAATTTGCATATAACTTTAATTTAAAAGCAGCCAGCAAGGCAGGCCTGCCTTTAAAATGACACTGGGGACCTCAGCAGTGCACCTATGGGTGCACTACCTATGCTGGGGTCCCCAAACCTCCATGCCCTACCATATACTAGGGACTTATAGGTAGGTTGACTTAGCCAATTATAATTAGCCTATTTTGCATACTGATTTTGCACAGTGCACAGGCCCTGGGACTGGTTAGCAGTACCCAGGGCACCATCAGAGTCAGGAAAACACCAGCAAAAAGTGGAAAATGGAGGCAAAAAGTTAGGGGGCCTCTGCAATCAGCCCTGGTCTCTCACAATTAGAAATGCTGTGGAAGCATGACATCATTGTGTGCTCCATCACAATGGAGGTGCAGTGCACATCTGTGTTGACATGCGCCAGGCCACAAAGCAATTGAGAGAAAAAGACATCCTGGTCAACACATAGCAGACATGATCATGCAACTGATCGGTGCCAAAGTCTTCTCCCATCTTGATTTGAACAAGGGATACCATCAAATCAAGTTGGAAGAGAACTGCAGGTACATCACTGCTTTTTTTGATTCACGTTGCTTTGTTCAAATACCAAAGTTTGAGTTTTGGAGTGTTGTCAGCTGCAGAAATATTTCAGGATGTTATACGTCGAATAATTCAACCTGTCACACATGCTTTTAATTACAGTGATGAAACACTGGTATTTGAAGCAATGCAAGAGGAGCATTACAAGGGGCATATTTATACTTTTACGCAATTCCGACGCAAAACTAACTCCATATTTATACTTTGGCGTTAGACGCGTCTAGCACCAAAGTCCATGGAGTTTGCGTTACTTTTTAGCGTGGACACCTACTTTGCGTTAATGATATGCAAGGTAGGCGTTCCCGCCTAAAAAATTGACTCCGAGGCATGTGCGCCGTATTTACACTCCCGGGCAAAATTCACGTCCGTGAGTGGGCGGGTCAAAAAAAATGACGTCCGGCCGTTTTTGCGCAGTTTTTTAGCACCTGGTCAGGGCAGGCGTTAAGGGACCTGTGGGCTCGGAAGGAGCCCAGAGGTGCCCTCCCATGCCCCCAGGGACACCCCCTGCCACCCTTGCCCACCCCAGGAGGACACCCAAGGCTGGAGGGACCCATCCCAGGGACATTAAGGTAAGTTCAGGTAAGTTTTTATTTTTTATTTTTTTGTGGCATAGGGGGGCCTGATTTGTGCCCCCCTAAATGCCACGATGCCCAATGACCATGCCCAGGGGACAGAAGTCCCCTGGGCATGGCCATTGGGCAAGGGGGCATGACTCCTGTCTTTGCTAAGACAGGAGTCATTTCAATGGGGTTTGGGAGTCGAAAAAAATGGCGCAAATCGGGTTGAGGTGAAAAATTTGCCTCAGCCTGACTTGCCCCATTTTTTGGCGCCCAAGCTCCATATTCCCCTACGCCGGCGCTGCCTGGTGTACGTCGTTTTTTTTTCACGCACACCCGGTAGCGCCGGCGGCTAATGCCGGCTAACATCATTGAATAAATACGGCACCCGCATGGCGCTTCAGAATGGCGTTAGCCGGCGCAAATTTTTTTGACGCAAAACTGCGTTAGCGCAGTTTTGCGTCAAAAAGTATAAATATGGCCCTAAATGTAGCAAAGCATGAGTTTATAAGACCAAACTTAAATTCTTTAGGTACATATTCTCTGAAGTGGAATGGCACCTGACCTGGATGAAGGGCAAGCACTGTCAGCTACTTTCCCCCCCACAAGATGTCACCATGCTGCGATCCTTCTTAGGCATGGGCAGTTATTGCACAAGGTACATTTGTGAGTTTGCTACAGTAAATACCCCATTAAGAGACTTGACAAAATAAAATGTCCCTTTCCAGTGGTCTGTTGATTGTGATGAAAGCTTCAAAAGGGTAAAGCACACAATTGAAAATGCAACTGAGATGACCTATATTGACCCCAAGTTGCATACTGAGATCAGAGTAGATGCAAGCCTGGTGGGACAGGAGGCAATCCATGTTCAACATAATGGTCATCCAAATGCTCAGAAACAAATTGTTACTTGTGAGAGTCAAAGCCTGTCTGACACAAAACGTGCCTAATCTCAGTCAGAGAAGGAGTGTGGCTGTAGTGTAGGCCTGCAAAAATGTGTTTCTATACAGAAAGTGTTTTTTACTATCATTACAGACAACCAAGCTTTGTTCACTATTTTTGGAAACCCTAAAGCCCATATGCCCCCTTTCTTAGAGGGGGGAGTGGTGACTGCTGGTGTACGACTGTACCATTGTACAGAAGCTGGGGAATGATCTGAACTGAGCTGATTACTTTTCACAAGTACCCCTACATCATCACAGTGCAACATGTAAAATGGCTGAAGAGCAAATTAACTTAATTGTGAGGTTCAGCACACCAGCAGCCATGTCCATTGAACAGATTATTGTAGCTACTAACGCCAATAAGAACATGTTTGTCTTCAAAGAAATCATTTCAACTCAATCATGGAAGAGGAGCAGCCACCCGATTGCTGACGATATTGAATTTCAAATATTCAAAAATGTACAGTATGAACTCTTCGGAAGCAAGGAAGGTGCTGTGAGGCTTGAAAATCTTCATACCTCAGAGTCTAAGACAGCAAGTAATTGAACCAGCTTATGAAGAACATCGTGGTATTGTAGTCACCAAAAAAGCCCTAGGAGACTGAGGGGCATATTTAGAAGCCCCTAGCACCACCTTGTGCCACATAGGCGTAATTTTCTTTTACGCTAATGTGGCCCAACAAGGCCAAAATCCTCGTGCCACATCTACAAAGTGGCACAATGCGGGCATTGTGCCACTTTGGCACCCTTTATGTTACATTATGCCTGCACCGGGCATGATGTATGCAAAGGGGGCATTCTCCCATTAGTGGGGCCAAAAAATGGTGTAAGGAAATCTAAGAGATTTCCTTGCATCATTTTTATGGCACTTTTAATGCCTGCTCAGAGCAGGCATTAAAAGGGGGCTTCCATTATTTATAATGGGCCTCCATGTACTCTGAAGAAGTAGCGCCAATATTTTGGTGCTACTCCTGCAGAGTACATCAATAGCATCATGAAAAATTATGCTATTGCCCCCTATCCTATACCATGGTGTGCCATATTTTAAATACGGTGCACACATGGTGGTAGTAGGGAGCCGGTAAAGGGTGCAAGAAAAGTGCTGCTGCACACAGTGCAGCACCACTTTTCTTAAATATGCCCCTGAGTATGGTACCCACGCTTAGGTGAGCAATGTTGAGAGGGTGCTAAAAGAGTGCCATTTTGGCAACTGCATTTCCCTGAACGTGACTCAGCATCCATTGACAATGTCTGACCTTCCTGCACAGGTTGGGAAAGAGTTGCACTTGATTTCCTTGTGCCCTTCGGAAATGTACATTATCTCATGGTAGTCATTGATGAGTACTCATGTTTTCCTGTAGTAGAGGAGCTATCATCAACAACCCATGACAATGCCATCAAGTGGCTGGACAACATCTTTGCAGCATGGTGTTCTCCTCCCATTCTCAAATCTGACAATGGTCAGGCATTTAATAGCAAAGAATTCAAGACATTTCTGGTCAGACATCAAGTATCAAAAGGGTACACCTCTCTGACCCCAAGCCAATAGTGTTATGGAATGATTCATGGGTAACCTCAAAAGGGTAATCCAACAAGCATCGATGGAGGGGAGTGAGCTAAGCCAGGCCTTGTGTCAAGCCTTCCATGCTTATTGTTTAACTTTTCACTCCACAAACAGTGTCTTGCCACCCTGATATTTAAGAGAGCCATCAAAACCAAACTGCCACAGTGGACAGTCCTTTGAATGCCAATAAGGTTTGTGTCACAGAAACTTTTTGAAAGTACAAAATGAAAACATGTGCCGACCTGCATCAACGAGCTTACAAAACTGTCTTCAATTAAGGTGATTGGGTCCTGGTCAAACAGAAATGAAAGCGGAAAACAAACACTCTGCTGTTGATCATCTGAGGGAGGTGACTTGCAAAGGACACATGGTGACGGCCATCGTCCCGGACAGTCCATCACACAGACTCATCACATTTTAAGCACGTACCTCAATATTCGGCAGCACCTGCAATTATGAATGAAGTGACCAGGCCTACCTGTCTAGATCAAGCATCAGAACTGGTGCCCTAGAACTATATTGTGTCTCTGTTTCTACGTTTTATTTAAGAAGGGGGGAAGATGTAGTGTTGTGAGACTATGGGGGTCATTACAACCCTGGCGGTCAAAGACCACCAGGGCTGTTTTGGTGATTGCACCGTCAACAGGCTGGCGGTGCAATCTTGGGTATTTTGACCGCGGCGGAAGCACCGCGCTCGCACCGCCGGGGCCGGCGGTTTCCCGCCACATTTGCCCCGGCGGTGATAATGCTTGCAGCACTGCCCAGGGGGTTACGAGTCCCCGACCGCCAGCCTTTGAACTGCCAGGAAAAGGCTGGTGGTACGGGGAGTCGCGGGGCCCCTGGGGGTCCCTGCACTGCCCATGCCCCTGGCATGGGCAGTGCAGGGGCCCCCTGACAGGGCCCCATGCAGCTTTTCACTGAAAAGCACGATGGGTGCAACTGCACCTGTCGCACGGCCGCAACACCGCCGGCTCCATTTGGAAACCAGGTTTCCGCCCGCCAGCCCAGCGGGGATCTCATAATGACTGCGGCGGGAGTGCGCCCGCATTGGCGGCGGCCTGGCGGTCAGATCTTGGCGGAGGGCCTATATGCGCTAAGACCCTCATGGCTCTAGGCAGACTCAGAGGAAGTATGCAACTTGTTGGGAGGTATTAAAGTGTGGTTATTAACTATTACTGTGTAATCAGAGTGCAGTGTGTAATCCTATGTTGAGGAATGAAAACGTCTCCTATGTGGTGTGGTTCTTTGCATTCTACTGGGCTGGGGAAGTCTCTACAAGCAATATTGCCCTCCTGGGCTGGAGGCAGAACCTTGTGTGCTCACAAAACAAACATGAGGCTTGGACAAATGCTTCGTCTCTCTGTGCCTGGAATGAAAGCCTCCTGATTTAACAAACTGTAGAGTCATTTTGCTCAAAAGAAATCACTCTGCCTTTTCTACCCTATCAAAGGATGCTTCCTAAATGGAAGCAATAGTTTGGCAGATGTAGAAAATGTGTACATTTATCTCCTGTTCCAATACACCATGTTTCCCTTGACAGTGCTAAAATACCACTGCACTCCAAAGCACTTTACAGCAAGCGATCTAAATGTTCTACTGGCAAGTGTTGAATTATGAGAGGTAAAAGGCCAAATATTTCATTAAAATTAAAATGTATATACCGAATAGGATTAAAATATAACTAAATTAGACAGTTTTGCCATTCGTGCCATTTGTGTTTGATACTAGTGGGACGCATTTTTTGACACGGAAAGAGTAGATTTCAAGGTCATGCGGGGCATTTTTTATAAGGAGGATTATTGATGAAGAGGATGAAGATGATGTAGAGTATTGATGGAAAGGGCAGCTGGGAAAATGTGGCATTTTTCCATCAGGGTGGAAATGGTGGAAATGGTGGGGGCAGAATGTACATGAAAATGTTCCCGTCAACAGAATAAACAAGCAGACAAATTGTATTTGTTCCTTATCGTTGAAGCTTGATGCTCACAACAATGTCAGTCTCCATGTCCTCATACAGTATTTTTTCATGAGAGACTAAGAAAATGCACAGCATGTTCTCAATTGGTTTATAAAAAACAGCTTTGAAATCTGCATCTTTGTATTGAAAATACAAGCTGTCTTAGAAAATACGATTTCCCTCATCGATCTTTTATGGAGTTGAACATACTGAATGCTGAAAGTTATTAAGGCTTTTTATTGTAATATGATTCATAATGTGATTTTGACAGAGAGGCTGGATGGCACAATGCCGTGCAGTGCAGTGACTGTAATGGAGTTGAGTTCCGCTAATGTGACAGCTGCGTATTGGAAGAGGGGTCGGCTGAGAGTCTGGGGGATACAATAGTTCATTCCGCGAGGAAAGGAGGACAGGAAGGACGTCTGGGCCGGTGTGTGGTTGAGGGTGGAATTCTTCTGTCATGTCTGATTGTGGAGGGAGAAAGTGATGGCTAAATTGCGAAGCTAATGCCTGTGAGATTCGCCTGCCATGTTCAGACGCAGACTGATGCAGAGATAACGGAGTAGTGCTGAAAGTGGGTGATGAGGCTTTCTTACCTTGCCTGCATGGAATAAGATTGCAAAAAAACACTGTGCACAGTGTAGGAGCTGCTTGATGACCTCATTTGAATTAAATGGAGCAATTCTAAAATGCAAACCGATGACCCCTTTCTTTGTCAATATCTACAGCTACGCTGTTGTTTGTACAATTCATTATTTTGAATGTTGCCCTTCATTCTGTCATTGATTCGTTGCAGAGCCAGTAAAACACCGTGGCATTCAAAGATTTCTATGGTCCAAAACAGTATGGGTTGTGTAATAAATAATAAATAGACTCATTGTATAATATAGCAGTGTTTTTCATGAGTTGAAAAACATTTGAGTTGAGTCCTTCTTATAGGATTATGGAACGCCACTTAAAAAAAATAGGAAAAAGCGTGCCCCTTTCTGAACAAATGATCCTGATGTAAATCACAGGCCAAGGGCAACTTCGTGAAATGAGAGATGAATTATGTCTCCTGTCAGTTCGATATTCCCAAATTGCACGTTCCAGCTTTATAAACCTTTTAGACATCTTTGAATAGTACTTTTAAAGCAGAATGTTGAATAAGGGGACATCGTCGTAGTTTCTCGGGAGATTAAGGAAGTAATTGTATATCAATCTCAGTACTTTGCAGATGCTATCATGAACCATGCTAAATGAAAACATTGAAATAAGCAATCCACCAATAGCATTCATAAACTCACCACGAGTGGCTTGTTAATTTCCATCATGGGCCCGATAACCCCATTATCACACCCACCTCGAAATTGCTGGGACCCTGGTAAAGTTAAGTCGAGCCAGGGTGCAAGTAGGGATGGGGAAATAACGGGCATGTTTATGACTACTTGTAGCTATAAACGTGGGCATTGAACAACAGTAATGTGAAAATAAATGTACGTTTATCTACAGATCGGTCTGATATTTTCTATTGAATGAAAAAAATCTATTAAGATTAGCTCACACATGCGGTCAGCGTCTTAAACAATTGCTATAAACATGCCTTCATCTCGAGTGTTTCGGTTTAGCGTACTGTGCATGTCTTCTCGTGCCGTATATTCCAATAATTATGCATCACGGACAGAAAAATCACAAGTTACTTGCAGCAAAAACCTAGCAGCACATAATTGCATGAAAACCTGCAGCAACAATATTAATGGTAGTTATTCCACATTTATGGATGGAGAAACCTAAGTCCAATAGAGCTGTCCAAATTTTGGTATTTGGGTTGCTTCAATGCCCCCAGAGAAATTGATCGACACTACCATTTTAACCCCTTCGCTGCCAGGCCTTTTCCCCCTCCTGTGCCGAGCCTTTTATTGGCTATTTGGAGCAGTTCGCGCTTAGGCCCTCATAACTTTTTGTTCACATAAGCTACCCACGCCAAATTTGCGTCCTTTTTTTCCAACGTCCTAGGGATTCTAGAGGTACCCAGACTTTGTGGGTTCCCCAGAAGGAGGCCAAGAAATTAGCCAAAAAACATTGAAAATTTAGTTTTTTTCAAAAAAATTGGAAAAATGGGCTGCAGAAGAAGGCTTGTGGTTTTTCCCCTGAAAAGGGCATCAACAAAGGGTTTGCGGTGATAAAATCACCAGCTTCCCAGCTTTCAGGAGCAGGCAGACTTGAATCAGAAAACCCAATTTTTCAACACAATTTTTGCATTTTACGGGGACATACACCATTTTTACAATTTTTTGTGCTTTCAGCCTCCTTCCAGTCAGTGACAGAAATGGGCATGAAACCAATGCTGGATCCCAGAAACCGCAACATTTTTGAAAAGCAGACAAAAATCTGAATTCAGCAAGGGGTAATTTGTGTAGATCCTACAAGGGTTTCCTACAGAAAATAACAACTGAAAAAGAAAAATATTGAAATTGAGGTGAAAAAAACATCAATTTTTCTCTACGTTTTACTCTGTAACTTTTTCCAGAAATGTCAGATTTTCGAAAGCAATATACCGTTACGTCTGCTGGACTCTTCTGGTTGCGAGGATATATAGGGCTTATAGGTTCATCAAGAACTCTAGGTACCCAGAGCCAATAAATGACCTGCACCCTGCAGTTGGTTTTCAATCTATGCCGGGTATACAGCAATTCATTTGCTGAAATATAAAGAGTAAAAAATAGCTATCAAGAAAACCTTTGTATTTCCAAAATGGGCACAAGATAAGGTGTTGAGAAGCAGTGGTTATTTGCACATCTCTGAATTCCGGGGTGCCCATACTAGCATGTGAATTACAGGGCATTTCTCAAATAGACGTCTTTTTTACACACTGTCTTACATTTGGAAGGAAAAAATGTAGAGAAAGACAAGGGGCAATAACACTTGTTTTGCTATTCTATGTTTCCCCAAGTCTCCCGATAAAAATGATACCTCACTTGTGTGGGTAGGCCTAGCGCCCGCGACAGGATATGCCCCAAAACACAACGTGGACACATCACAGAAAACAGAGCTGTTTTTAGCAAAGTGACTACTTGTAGATTTTGGCCTGTAGCTCAGCCGCCACCTAGGGAAACCTACCAAACCTGTGCATTTCTGAAAACTAGAGACCTAGGGGAATCCAAGATGGGGTGGCTTGTGTGGCTCGGACCAGGTTCTGTTACCCAGAATCCTTTGCAAACCTCAAAATTTGGCTAAAAAAACACATGTTCCTCATATTTCTGTGGCAGAAAGTTCTGGAATCTGAGAGGAGCCACAAATTTCCTTCCACCCAGCGTTCCCCCACGTCTCCCGATAAAAATGATACCTCACTTGTGTGGGTAGGCCTAGCGCCGGCGACAGAAAACGCCCCAAAGCGCAACGTGGACACATCCAAATGTGTGAAGGAAAACAGAGGTGTTTTTTGCAAAATGCCTACCTGCAGATTTTGGCCTGTAGCTCAGCCGTCACCTAGGGAAACCTACCAAACCTGTGCATTTCTGAAAACTAGAGACCTAGGGGAATCCAAGATGGGGTGACTTGTGTGGCTCGGACCAGGTTCTGTTACCCAGAACCCTTTGCAAACCTCAAAATGTGGCTAAAAAAACACATGTTCCTCACATTTCTGTGGCAGAAAGTTCTAGAATCTGAGAGGAGCCACGAATTTCCTTCCACCCAGCGTTCCCCCATGTCTCCCGATAAAAATGATACCTCACTTGTGTGGGTAGGCCTAGCGCCCGTGACAGGAAATGCCCCAAAGCGCAACGTGGACACAGCCAAATTGGTGAAGGAAAACAGAGGTGTTTTTTGCAAAGTGCCTACCTGTAGATTTTGGCTTGTAGCTCAGCCGCCACCTAGGGAAATCTACCAAAACTGTGCACTTCTGAAAACTAGAGACCTAGGGGAATCCAAGATGGGGTGATTTGTGTGGCTCGGACCAGGTTCTGTTACCCAGAATCCTTTGCAAACCTCAAAATTTGGCTAAAAAAACACATGTTCCTCACATTTCTGTGGCAGAAAGTTCTGGAATCTGAGAGGAGCCACGAATTTCCTTCCACCCAGCGTTCCCCCATGTCTCCCGATAAAAATGATACCTCACTTGTGTGGGTAGGCCTAGCGCCCGTGACAGAAAATGCCCCAAAGCGCAACGTGGACACAGACAAATTGGTGAAGGAAAACAGAGGTGTTTTTTGCAAAGTGCCTACCTGTAGATTTTGGCCTGTAGCTCAGCCGCCACCTGGGGAAACCTGCCAAACCTGTGCATTTCTGAAAACTAGAGACCTAGGGGAATCCAAGATGGGGTGACTTGTGTGGCTCGGACCAGGTTCTGTTACCCAGAATCCTTTGCAAACCTCAAAATTTGGCTAAAAATACACATGTTCCTCACATTTCTGTGGCAGAAAGTTCTGGAATCTGAGAGGAGCCACAAATTTCCTTCCACCCAGCGTTCCCCCACGTCTCCCGATACAAATGATACCTCACTTGTGTGGGTAGGCCTAGCGCCCGTGACAGGAAATGCCCCAAAGCGCAACGTGGACACAGCCAAATTGGTGAAGGAAAACAGAGGTGTTTTTTGCAAAGTGCCTACCTGTAGATTTTGGCCTGTAGCTCAGCCGCCACATAGGGAAACCTACCAAACCTGTGCATTTCTGAAAACTAGAGACCTAGGGGAATCCAAGATGGGGTGACTTGTGTAGCTCGGACCAGGTTCTGTTACCCAGAATCTTTTGCAAACCTCAAAATTTGGCTAAAAAAACACATGTTCCTCACATTTCTGTGGCAGACAGTTCTGGAATCAGAGAGGAGCCACAAATTTCCTTCCACCCAGCGTTCCCCCACGTCTCCCGATAAAAATGATACCTCACTTGTGTGGGTAGGCCTAGCGCCCGTGACAGGAAATGCCCCAAAGCACAACGTGGACACAGCCAAATTGGTGAAGGAAAACAGAGGTGTTTCTTGCAAAGTGCCTACCTGTAGATTTTGGCCTGTAGCTCATCCGCCACATAGGGAAACCTACCAATCCTGTGCATTTCTGAAAGCTAGAGACCTAGGGAAATCCAAGATGGGGTGACTTGTGTGGCTCGGACCAGGTTCTGTTACCCAGAATCCTTTGCAAACCTCAAAATTTGGCTAAAAAAAACACATGTTCCTCACATTTCTGTGGCAGAAAGTTCTGGAATCTGAGAGGAGCCACGAATTTCCTTCCACCCAGCGTTCCCCCACGTCTCCCAATAAAAATGATACCTCACTTGTGTGGGTAGGCCTAGCGCCCGTGACAGGAAATGCCCCAAAGCGCAACGTGGACACAGCCAAATTGGTGAAGGAAAACAGAGGTGTTTTTTGCAAAGTGCCTACCTGTAGATTTTGGCCTGTAGCTCAGCCGCCACATAGGGAAACCTACCAAACCTGTGCATTTCTGAAAACTAGAGACCTAGGGGAATCCAATATGGGGTGACTTGTGTGGCTCGGACCAGGTTCTGTTACCCAGAATCCTTTGCAAACCTCAAAATTTGGCTAAAAAAACACATGTTCCTCACATTTCTGTGGCAGAAAGTTCTGGAATCTGAGAGGAGCCACGAATTTCCTTCCACCCAGTGTTCCCCCATGTCTCCCGATAAAAATGATACTTCACTTGTGTGGGTAGGCCTAGCGCCCGTGACAGGAAATGCCCCAAAGCGCAACATGGACACAGCCAAATTGGTGAAGGAAAACAGAGGTGTTTTTTGCAAAGTGCCTACCTGTAGATTTTGGCCTGTAGCTCAGCCGCCACATAGGGAAACCTACCAAACCTGTGCATTTCTGAAACCTAGAGACCTAGGGGAATCCAAGATGGGGTGACTTGTGTGGCTCGGACCAGGTTCTGTTACTCAGAATCCTTTGCAAACCTCAAAATTTTGCTAAAAAAACACATGTTCCTCACATTTCTGTGGCAGAAAGTTCTGGAATCTGGGAGGAGCCACGAATTTCCTTCCACCCAGCGTTCCCCCACGTCTCCCGATAAAAATGATACCTCACTTGTGTGGGTAGGTCTAGCGCCCGTGACAGGAAATGCCCCAAAGCGCAACGTGGACACAGCCAAATTGGTGAAGGAAAACAGAGGTGTTTTTTGCAAAGTGCCTACCTGTAGATTTTGGCCTGTAGCTCAGCCGCCACATAGGGAAACCTACCAAACCTGTGCATTTCTGAAAACTAGAGACCTAGAGGAATCCAAGATGGGGTGACTTGTGTGGCTCGGACCAGGTTCTGTTACCCAGAATCCTTTGCAAACCTCAAAATTTGGCTAAAAAACACATGTTCCTCACATTTCTGTGGCAGAAAGTTCTGGAATCTGAGAGGAGCCACGAATTTCCTTCCACCCAGTGTTCCCCCACGTCTCCCGATAAAAATGATACCTCACTTGTGTGGGTAGGCCTAGCGCCCGTGACAGGAAATGCCCCAAAGCGCAACGTGGACACAGCCAAATTGGTGAAGGAAAACAGAGGTGTTTTTTGCAAAGTGCCTACCTGTAGATTTTGGCCTGTAGCTCAGCCGCCACATAGGGAAACCTACCAAACCTGTAAATTTCTAAAAAATAGAGACCTAGCGGAATCCAAGATGGGGTGACTTGTGTGGCTCGGACCAGGTTCTGTTACCCAGAATCCTTTGCAAACCTCAAAATTTGGCTAAAAAAACACATGTTCCTCACATTTCTGTGGCAGAAAGTTCTGGAATCTGAGAGAAGCCACAAATTTCCTTCCACCCAGCGTTCCCCCACATCTCCCGGTAAAAATGATACCTCACTTGTGTGGGTAGGCATAGCGCCCGTGACAGGAAATGCCCCAAAGCGCAACGTGGACACAGCCAAATTGGTGAAGGAAAACAGAGGTGTTTTTTGCAAAGTGCCTACCTGTAGATTTTGGCCTGTAGCTCAGCCGCCACATAGGGAAACCTACCAAACCTGTGCATTTCTGAAAACTAGAGACCTAGGGGAATCCAAGATGGGGTGACTTTTGTGGCTCGGACCAGGTTCTGTTACCCAGAATCCTTTGCAAACCGTAAAATTTTGCTAAAAAAACACATGTTCCTCACATTTCTGTGGCAGACAGTTCTGGAATCTGAGAGAAGCCACAAATTTCCTTCCACCCAGCGTTCCCCCACATCTCCCGATAAAAATGATACCTCACTTGTGTGGGTAGGCCTAGCGCCCGTGACAGGAAATGCCCCAAAGCGCAACGTGGACACAGCCAAATTGGTGAAGGAAAACAGAGGTGTTTTTTGCAAAGTGCCTACCTGTAGATTTTGGCCTGTAGCTCAGCCGCCACATAGGGAAACCTACCAAACCTGTGCATTTCTGAAAACTAGAGACCTAGGGGAATCCAAGATGGGGTGACTTGTGTGGCTCGGACCAGGTTCTGTTACCCAGAATCCTTTGCAAACCTCAAAATGTGGCTAAAAAAACACATGTTCCTCACATTTCTGTGGCAGAAAGTTCTGGAATCTGAGAGGAGCCACAAATTTCCTTCCACCCAGCGTTCCCCCACGTCTCCCGATAAAAATGATACCTCACTTGTGTGGATAGGCCTAGCGCCCGTGACAGGAAATGCCCCAAAGCGCAACGTGGACACAGCCAAATTGGTGAAGGAAAACAGAGGTGTTTTTTGCAAAGTGCCTACCTGTAGATTTTGGCCTGTAGCTCAGCCGCCACATAGGGAAACCTACCAAAGCTGTGCATTTCTGAAAACTAGAGACCTAGGGGAATCCAAGATGGGGTGACTTGTGTGGCTCGGACCAGGTTCTGTTACCCAGAATCCTTTGCAAACCTCAAAATTTGGCTAAAAAAACACATGTTCCTCACATTTCTGTGGCAGAAAGTTCTGGAATCTGGGAGGAGCCACGAATTTCCTTCCACCCAGCGTTCCCCCACGTCTCCCGATAAAAATGATACCTCACTTGTGTGGGTAGGTCTAGCGCCCGTGACAGGAAATGCCCCAAAGCGCAACGTGGACACAGCCAAATTGGTGAAGGAAAACAGAGGTGTTTTTTGCAAAGTGCCTACCTGTAGATTTTGGCCTGTAGCTCAGCCGCCACATAGGGAAACCTACCAAACCTGTGCATTTCTGAAAACTAGAGACCTAGAGGAATCCAAGATGGGGTGACTTGTGTGGCTCGGACCAGGTTCTGTTACCCAGAATCCTTTGCAAACCTCAAAATTTGGCTAAAAAACACATGTTCCTCACATTTCTGTGGCAGAAAGTTCTGGAATCTGAGAGGAGCCACGAATTTCCTTCCACCCAGTGTTCCCCCACGTCTCCCGATAAAAATGATACCTCACTTGTGTGGGTAGGCCTAGCGCCCGTGACAGGAAATGCCCCAAAGCGCAACGTGGACACAGCCAAATTGGTGAAGGAAAACAGAGGTGTTTTTTGCAAAGTGCCTACCTGTAGATTTTGGCCTGTAGCTCAGCCGCCACATAGGGAAACCTACCAAACCTGTAAATTTCTAAAAAATAGAGACCTAGCGGAATCCAAGATGGGGTGACTTGTGTGGCTCGGACCAGGTTCTGTTACCCAGAATCCTTTGCAAACCTCAAAATTTGGCTAAAAAAACACATGTTCCTCACATTTCTGTGGCAGAAAGTTCTGGAATCTGAGAGAAGCCACAAATTTCCTTCCACCCAGCGTTCCCCCACATCTCCCGGTAAAAATGATACCTCACTTGTGTGGGTAGGCATAGCGCCCGTGACAGGAAATGCCCCAAAGCGCAACGTGGACACAGCCAAATTGGTGAAGGAAAACAGAGGTGTTTTTTGCAAAGTGCCTACCTGTAGATTTTGGCCTGTAGCTCAGCCGCCACATAGGGAAACCTACCAAACCTGTGCATTTCTGAAAACTAGAGACCTAGGGGAATCCAAGATGGGGTGACTTTTGTGGCTCGGACCAGGTTCTGTTACCCAGAATCCTTTGCAAACCGTAAAATTTTGCTAAAAAAACACATGTTCCTCACATTTCTGTGGCAGACAGTTCTGGAATCTGAGAGAAGCCACAAATTTCCTTCCACCCAGCGTTCCCCCACATCTCCCGATAAAAATGATACCTCACTTGTGTGGGTAGGCCTAGCGCCCGTGACAGGAAATGCCCCAAAGCGCAACGTGGACACAGCCAAATTGGTGAAGGAAAACAGAGGTGTTTTTTGCAAAGTGCCTACCTGTAGATTTTGGCCTGTAGCTCAGCCGCCACATAGGGAAACCTACCAAACCTGTGCATTTCTGAAAACTAGAGACCTAGGGGAATCCAAGATGGGGTGACTTGTGTGGCTCGGACCAGGTTCTGTTACCCAGAATCCTTTGCAAACCTCAAAATGTGGCTAAAAAAACACATGTTCCTCACATTTCTGTGGCAGAAAGTTCTGGAATCTGAGAGGAGCCACAAATTTCCTTCCACCCAGCGTTCCCCCACGTCTCCCGATAAAAATGATACCTCACTTGTGTGGATAGGCCTAGCGCCCGTGACAGGAAATGCCCCAAAGCGCAACGTGGACACAGCCAAATTGGTGAAGGAAAACAGAGGTGTTTTTTGCAAAGTGCCTACCTGTAGATTTTGGCCTGTAGCTCAGCCGCCACATAGGGAAACCTACCAAAGCTGTGCATTTCTGAAAACTAGAGACCTAGGGGAATCCAAGATGGGGTGACTTGTGTGGCTCGGACCAGGTTCTGTTACCCAGAATCCTTTGCAAACCTCAAAATTTGGCTAAAAAAACACATGTTCCTCACATTTCTGTGGCAGAAAGTTCTGGAATCTGAGAGGAGCCACGAATTTCCTTCCACCCAGCGTTCCCCACGTCTCCCGATAAAAATGATACCTCACTTGTGTGGGTAGGTCTAGCGCCCGTGACAGGAAATGCCCCAAAGCGCAACGTGGACACAGCCAAATTGGTGAAGGAAAACAGAGGTGTTTTTTGCAAAGTGCCTACATGTAGATTTTGGCCTGTAGCTCAGCCGCCACATAGGGAAACCTACCAAACCTGTGCATTTCTGAAAACTAGAGACCTAGGGGAATCCAAGATGGGGTGACTTGTGTGGCTCGGACCAGGTTCTGTTACCCAGAATCCTTTGCAAACCTCAAAATTTTGCTAAAAAAACACATGTTCCTCACATTTCTGTGGCAGAAAGTTCTGGAATCTGAGAGGAGCCACGAATTTCCTTCCACCCAGCGTTCCCCCACGTCTCCCGATAAAAATGATACCTTACTTGTGTGGGTAGGCCTAGTGCCCGTGACAGGAAATGCCCCAAAGCGCAACGTGGACACAGCCAAATTGGTGAAGGAAAACAGAGGTGTTTTTTGCAAAGTGCTTACATGTAGATTTTGGCCTGTAGCTCAGCCGCCACATAGGGAAACCTACCAAACCTGTGCATTTCTGAAAACTAGAGACCTAGGGGAATCCAAGATGGGGTGACTTGTGTGGCTCGGACCAGGTTCTGTTACCCAGAATCCTTTGCAAACCTCAAAATTTGGCTAAAAAAACACATGTTCCTCACATTTCTGTGGCAGAAAGTTCTGGAATCTGAGAGGAGCCACGAATTTCCTTCCACCCAGCGTTCCCCCACGTCTCCCGATAAAAATGATACCTCACGTGTGTGGGTAGGCCTAGCGCCCGCGACAGGAAACGCCCCAAAGCGCAACGTGGACACATCCAAATTTGTGAAGGAAAACAGAGGTGTTTTTTGCAAAGTGCCTACCTGTAGATTTTGACCTGTAGCTCAGCCGCCACCTAGGGAAACCAACCAAACCTGTGCATTTCTGAAAACTAGAGACCTAGAGGAATCCAAGATGGGGTGACTTGTGTGGCTCGGACCAGGTTCTGTTACCCAGAATCCTTTGCAAACCTCAAAATTTGGCTAAAAAAACACATGTTCCTCACATTTCTGTGGCAGAAAGTTCTGGAATCTGAGAGGAGCCACGAATTTCCTTCCACCCAGTGTTCCCCCACGTCTCCCGATAAAAATGATACCTCACTTGTGTGGGTAGGCCTAGCGCCCGTGACAGGAAATGCCCCAAAGCGCAACGTGGACACAGCCAAATTGGTGAAGGAAAACAGAGGTGTTTTTTGCAAAGTGACTACCTGTAGATTCTGGCCTCTAGCTCAGCCGCCACATAAGGAAACCTACCAAACCTGTGCATTTCTGAAAACTAGAGACCTAGGGGAATCCAAGATGGGGTGACTTGTGTGGCACGGACCAGGTTCTGTTACCCAGAATCCTTTGCAAACCTCAAAATTTGGCTAAAAAAACACATGTTCCTCACATTTCTGTGGCAGAAAGTTCTGGAATCTGAGAGGAGCCACGAATTTCCTTCCACCCAGCGTTCCCCCACGTCTTCCGATAAAAATGATACCTCACTTGTGTGGGTAGGCCTAGCGCCCGCGACAGGAAACGCCCCAAAGCGCAACGTGGACACATCCAAATTTGTGAAGGAAAACAGAGGTGTTTTTCGCAAAGTGCCTACCTGTAGATTTTGGCCTGTAGCTCAGCCGCCACCTAGGGAAACCTACCAAACCTGTGCATTTCTGAAAACTAGAGACCTAGGGGAATCCAAGAAGGGGTGACTTGTGTGGCTCGGACCAGGTTCTGTTACCCAGAATCCTTTGCAAACCTCAAAATTTGGCTTAAAAAAACACATGTTCCTCACATTTCTGTGGCAGAAAGTTCTGGAATCTGAGAGGAGCCACAAATTTCTTTCCACCCAGCGTTCCCCCACGTCTCCCGATAAAAATGATACCTCACTTGTGTGGATAGGCCTAGCGCCCGTGACAGGAAATGCCCCAAAGCGCAACGTGGACACAGCCAAATTGGTGAAGGAAAACAGAGGTGTTTTTTGCAAAGTGCCTACCTGTAGATTTTGGCCTGTAGCTCAGCCGCCACATAGGGAAACCTACCAAACCTGTGCATTTCTGAAAACTAGAGACCCAGGGGAATCCAAGATGGGGTGACTTGTGTGGCTCGGACCAGGTTCTGTTACCCAGAATCCTTTGCATCTGAGAGGAGCCACAAATTTCCTTCCACCCAGCGTTCCCCCACGTCTCCCGATAAAAATGATACCTCACTTGTGTGGGTAGGCCTAGCGCCGGCCACAGAAAACGCCCCAAAGCGCAACGTGGACACATCCAAATGTGTGAAGGAAAACAGAGGTGTTTTTTGCAAAATGCCTACCTGCAGATTTGGGCCTGTAGCTCAGCCGCCACCTAGGGAAACCTACCAAACCTGTGCAATTCTGAAAACTAGAGACCTAGGGGAATCCAAGATGGGGTCACTTGTGTGGCTCGGACCAGGTTCTGTTACCCAGAATCCTTTGCAAACCTCAAAATGTGGATAAAAAAACACATGTTCCTCACATTTCTGTGGCAGAAAGTTCTGGAATCTGAGAGGAGCCACGAATTTCCTTCCACCCAGCGTTCCCCCACGTCTCCCAATAAAAATGATACCTCACTTGTGTGGGTAGGCCTAGCGCCCGTGACAGGAAATGCCCCAAAGCGCAACGTGGACACAGCCAAATTGGTGAAGGAAAACAGAGGTGTTTTTTGCAAAGTGCCTACCTGTAGATTTTGGCCTGTAGCTCAGCCGCCACATAGGGAAACCTACCAAACCTGTGCATTTCTGAAAACTAGAGACCTAGGGGAATCCAAGATGGGGTGACTTGTGTGGCTCGGACCAGGTTCTGTTACCCAGAATCCTTTGCAAACCTCAAAATTTTGCTAAAAAAACACATGTTCCTCACATTTCTGTGGCAGAAAGTTCTGGAATCTGAGAGGAGCCACGAATTTCCTTCCACCCAGTGTTCCCCCACGTCTCCCGATAAAAATGATACCTCACTTGTGTGGGTAGGCCTAGCGCCTGTGACAGGAAATGCCCCAAAGCGCAACGTGGACACAGCCAAATTGGTGAAGGAAAACAGAGGTGTTTTTTGCAAAGTGCCTACCTGTAGATTTTGGCCTGTAGCTCAGCCGCCAGATAGGGAAACCTACCAAACCTGTGCATTTCTGAAACCTAGAGACCTAGGGGAATCCAAGATGGGGTGACTTGTGTGGCTCGGACCAGGTTCTGTTACTCAGAATCCTTTGCAAACCTCAAAATTTTGCTAAAAAAACACATGTTCCTCACATTTCTGTGGCAGAAAGTTCTGGAATCTGGGAGGAGCCACGAATTTCCTTCCACTCAGCGTTACCCCACGTCTCCCGATAAAAATGATACCTCACTTGTGTGGGTAGGTCTAGCGCCCGTGACAGGAAATGCCCCAAAGCGCAACGTGGACACAGCCAAATTGCTGAAGGAAAACAGAGGTGTTTTTTGCAAAGTTCCTACATGTAGATTTTGGCCTGTAGCTCAGCCGCCACATAGGGAAACCTACCACACCTGTGCATTTCTGAAAACTAGAGACCTAGGGGAATCCAAGATGGGGTGACTTGTGTGGCTCGGACCAGGTTCTGTTACCCAGAATCCTTTGCAAACCTCAAAATTTTGCTAAAAAAACACATGTTCCTCACATTTCTGTGGCAGAAAGTTCTGGAATCTGAGAGGAGCCACGAATTTCCTTCCACCCAGCGTTCCCCCACGTCTCCCGATAAAAATGATACCTTACTTGTGTGGGTAGGCCTAGCGCCCGTGACAGGAAATGCCCCAAAGCGCAACGTGGACACAGCCAAATTGGTGAAGGAAAACAGAGGTGTTTTTTGCAAAGTGCTTACATGTAGATTTTGGCCTGTAGCTCAGCCGCCACATAGGGAAACCTACCAAACCTGTGCATTTCTGAAAACTAGAGACCTAGGGGAATCCAAGATGGGGTGACTTGTGTGGCTCGGACCAGGTTCTGTTACCCAGAATCCTTTGCAAACCTCAAAATTTGGCTAAAAAAACACATGTTCCTCACATTTCTGTGGCAGAAAGTTCTGGAATCTGAGAGGAGCCACGAATTTCCTTCCACCCAGCGTTCCCCCACGTCTCCCGATAAAAATGATACCTCACGTGTGTGGGTAGGCCTAGCGCCCGCGACACGAAACGCCCCAAAGCGCAACGTGGACACATCCAAATTTGTGAAGGAAAACAGAGGTGTTTTTTGCAAAGTGCCTACCTGTAGATTTTGACCTGTAGCTCAGCCGCCACCTAGGGAAACCAACCAAACCTGTGCATTTCTGAAAACTAGAGACCTAGAGGAATCCAAGATGGGGTGACTTGTGTGGCTCGGACCAGGTTCTGTTACCCAGAATCCTTTGCAAACCTCAAAATTTGGCTAAAAAAACACATGTTCCTCACATTTCTGTGGCAGAAAGTTCTGGAATCTGAGAGGAGCCACGAATTTCCTTCCACCCAGTGTTCCCCCACGTCTCCCGATAAAAATGATACCTCACTTGTGTGGGTAGGCCTAGCGCCCGTGACAGGAAATGCCCCAAAGCGCAACGTGGACACAGCCAAATTGGTGAAGGAAAACAGAGGTGTTTTTTGCAAAGTGACTACCTGTAGATTCTGGCCTCTAGCTCAGCCGCCACATAAGGAAACCTACCAAACCTGTGCATTTCTGAAAACTAGAGACCTAGGGGAATCCAAGATGGGGTGACTTGTGTGGCACGGACCAGGTTCTGTTACCCAGAATCCTTTGCAAACCTCAAAATTTGGCTAAAAAAACACATGTTCCTCACATTTCTGTGGCAGAAAGTTCTGGAATCTGAGAGGAGCCACGAATTTCCTTCCACCCAGCGTTCCCCCACGTCTCCCGATAAAAATGATACCTCACGTGTGTGGGTAGGCCTAGCGCCCGCGACACGAAACGCCCCAAAGCGCAACGTGGACACATCCAAATTTGTGAAGGAAAACAGAGGTGTTTTTTGCAAAGTGCCTACCTGTAGATTTTGACCTGTAGCTCAGCCGCCACCTAGGGAAACCAACCAAACCTGTGCATTTCTGAAAACTAGAGACCTAGAGGAATCCAAGATGGGGTGACTTGTGTGGCTCGGACCAGGTTCTGTTACCCAGAATCCTTTGCAAACCTCAAAATTTGGCTAAAAAAACACATGTTCCTCACATTTCTGTGGCAGAAAGTTCTGGAATCTGAGAGGAGCCACGAATTTCCTTCCACCCAGTGTTCCCCCACGTCTCCCGATAAAAATGATACCTCACTTGTGTGGGTAGGCCTAGCGCCCGTGACAGGAAATGCCCCAAAGCGCAACGTGGACACAGCCAAATTGGTGAAGGAAAACAGAGGTGTTTTTTGCAAAGTGACTACCTGTAGATTCTGGCCTCTAGCTCAGCCGCCACATAAGGAAACCTACCAAACCTGTGCATTTCTGAAAACTAGAGACCTAGGGGAATCCAAGATGGGGTGACTTGTGTGGCACGGACCAGGTTCTGTTACCCAGAATCCTTTGCAAACCTCAAAATTTGGCTAAAAAAACACATGTTCCTCACATTTCTGTGGCAGAAAGTTCTGGAATCTGAGAGGAGCCACGAATTTCCTTCCACCCAGCGTTCCCCCACGTCTCCCGATAAAAATGATACCTCACTTGTGTGGGTAGGCCTAGCGCCCGCGACAGGAAACGCCCCAAAGCGCAACGTGGACACATCCAAATTTGTGAAGGAAAACAGAGGTGTTTTTCGCAAAGTGCCTACCTGTAGATTTTGGCCTGTAGCTCAGCCGCCACCTAGGGAAACCTACCAAACCTGTGCATTTCTGAAAACTAGAGACCTAGGGGAATCCAAGAAGGGGTGACTTGTGTGGCTCGGACCAGGTTCTGTTACCCAGAATCCTTTGCAAACCTCAAAATTTGGCTTAAAAAAACACATGTTCCTCACATTTCTGTGGCAGAAAGTTCTGGAATCTGAGAGGAGCCACAAATTTCTTTCCACCCAGCGTTCCCCCACGTCTCCCGATAAAAATGATACCTCACTTGTGTGGATAGGCCTAGCGCCCGTGACAGGAAATGCCCCAAAGCGCAACGTGGACACAGCCAAATTGGTGAAGGAAAACAGAGGTGTTTTTTGCAAAGTGCCTACCTGTAGATTTTGGCCTGTAGCTCAGCCGCCACATAGGGAAACCTATCAAACCTGTGCATTTCTGAAAACTAGAGACCCAGGGGAATCCAAGATGGGGTGACTTGTGTGGCTCGGACCAGGTTCTGTTACCCAGAATCCTTTGCATCTGAGAGGAGCCACAAATTTCCTTCCACCCAGCGTTCCCCCACGTCTCCCGATAAAAATGATACCTCACTTGTGTGGGTAGGCCTAGCGCCGGCCACAGAAAACGCCCCAAAGCGCAACGTGGACACATCCAAATGTGTGAAGGAAAACAGAGGTGTTTTTTGCAAAATGCCTACCTGCAGATTTGGGCCTGTAGCTCAGCCGCCACCTAGGGAAACCTACCAAACCTGTGCAATTCTGAAAACTAGAGACCTAGGGGAATCCAAGATGGGGTCACTTGTGTGGCTCGGACCAGGTTCTGTTACCCAGAATCCTTTGCAAACCTCAAAATGTGGATAAAAAAACACATGTTCCTCATATTTCTGTGGCAGAAAGTTCTGGAATCTGAGAGGAGCCACGAATTTCCTTCCACCCAGCGTTCCCCCACGTCTCCCAATAAAAATGATACCTCACTTGTGTGGGTAGGCCTAGCGCCCGTGACAGGAAATGCCCCAAAGCGCAACGTGGACACAGCCAAATTGGTGAAGGAAAACAGAGGTGTTTTTTGCAAAGTGCCTACCTGTAGATTTTGGCCTGTAGCTCAGCCGCCACATAGGGAAACCTACCAAACCTGTGCATTTCTGAAAACTAGAGACCTAGGGGAATCCAAGATGGGGTGACTTGTGTGGCTCGGACCAGGTTCTGTTACCCAGAACCCTTTGCAAACCTCAAAATGTGGCTAAAAAAACACATGTTCCTCACATTTCTGTGGCAGAAAGTTCTAGAATCTGAGAGGAGCCACGAATTTCCTTCCACCCAGCGTTCCCCCATGTCTCCCGATAAAAATGATACCTCACTTGTGTGGGTAGGCCTAGCGCCCGTGACAGGAAATGCCCCAAAGCGCAACGTGGACACAGCCAAATTGGTGAAGGAAAACAGAGGTGTTTTTTGCAAAGTGCCTACCTGTAGATTTTGGCTTGTAGCTCAGCCGCCACATAGGGAAATCTACCAAAACTGTGCACTTCTGAAAACTAGAGACCTAGGGGAATCCAAGATGGGGTGATTTGTGTGGCTCGGACCAGGTTCTGTTACCCAGAATCCTTTGCAAACCTCAAAATTTGGCTAAAAAAACACATGTTCCTCACATTTCTGTGGCAGAAAGTTCTGGAATCTGAGAGGAGCCACGAATTTCCTTCCACCCAGCGTTCCCCCACGTCTCCCAATAAAAATGATACCTCACTTGTGTGGGTAGGCCTAGCGCCCGTGACAGGAAATGCCCCAAAGCGCAACGTGGACACAGCCAAATTGGTGAAGGAAAACAGAGGTGTTTTTTGCAAAGTGCCTACCTGTAGATTTTGGCCTGTAGCTCAGCCGCCACATAGGGAAACCTACCAAACCTGTGCATTTCTGAAAACTAGAGACCTAGGGGAATCCAAGATGGGGTGACTTGTGTGGCTCGGACCAGGTTCTGTTACCCAGAATCCTTTGCAAACCTCAAAATTTTGCTAAAAAAACACATGTTCCTCACATTTCTGTGGCAGAAAGTTCTGGAATCTGAGAGGAGCCACGAATTTCCTTCCACCCAGTGTTCCCCCACGTCTCCCGATAAAAATGATACCTCACTTGTGTGGGTAGGCCTAGCGCCTGTGACAGGAAATGCCCCAAAGCGCAACGTGGACACAGCCAAATTGGTGAAGGAAAACAGAGGTGTTTTTTGCAAAGTGCCTACCTGTAGATTTTGGCCTGTAGCTCAGCCGCCAGATAGGGAAACCTACCAAACCTGTGCATTTCTGAAACCTAGAGACCTAGGGGAATCCAAGATGGGGTGACTTGTGTGGCTCGGACCAGGTTCTGTTACTCAGAATCCTTTGCAAACCTCAAAATTTTGCTAAAAAAACACATGTTCCTCACATTTCTGTGGCAGAAAGTTCTGGAATCTGGGAGGAGCCACGAATTTCCTTCCACTCAGCGTTACCCCACATCTCCCGATAAAAATGATACCTCACTTGTGTGGGTAGGTCTAGCGCCCGTGACAGGAAATGCCCCAAAGCGCAACGTGGACACAGCCAAATTGCTGAAGGAAAACAGAGGTGTTTTTTGCAAAGTTCCTACATGTAGATTTTGGCCTGTAGCTCAGCCGCCACATAGGGAAACCTACCACACCTGTGCATTTCTGAAAACTAGAGACCTAGGGGAATCCAAGATGGGGTGACTTGTGTGGCTCGGACCAGGTTCTGTTACCCAGAATCCTTTGCAAACCTCAAAATATGGCTAAAAAAACACATGTTCCTCACATTTCTGTGGCAGAAAGTTCTGGAATCTGAGAGAAGCCACGAATTTCCTTCCACCCAGCGTTCCCCCACGTCTCCCGATAAAAATGATACTTCACTTGTGTGGGTAGGCCTAGCGCCCGTGACAGGAAATGCCCCAAAGCGCAACGTGGACACAGCCAAATTGGTGAAGGAAAACAGAGGTGTTTTTTGCAAAGTGCCTACCTGTAGATTTTGGCCTGTAGCTCAGCTGCCACATAGGGAAACCTACCAAACCTGTGCATTTCTGAAAACTAGAGACCTAGAGGAATCCAAGATGGGGTGACTTGTGTGGCTCGGACCAGGTTCTGTTACCCAGAATCCTTTGCAAACCTCAAAATTTGGCTAAAAAAACACATGTTCCTCACATTTCTGTGGCAGAAAGTTCTGGAATCTGAGAGGAGCCACAAATTTCCTTCCACCCAGTGTTCCCCCACGTCTCCCGATAAAAATGATACCTCACTTGTGTTGGTAGGCCTAGCGCCCGTGACAGGAAATGCCCCAAAGCGCAACGTGGACACAGCCAAATTGGTGAAGGAAAACAGAGGTGTTTTTTGCGAAGTGCCTACCTGTAGATTTTGGCCTGTAGCTCAGCCGCCACATAGGGAAACCTACCAAACCTGTAAATTTCTAAAAAATAGAGACCTAGCGGAATCCAAGATGGGGTGACTTGTGTGGCTCGGACCAGGTTCTGTTACCCAGAATCCTTTGCAAACCTCAAAATTTGGCTAAAAAAACACATGTTCCTCATATTTCTGTGGCAGAAAGTTCTGGAATCTGAGAGGAGCCACAAATTTCCTTCCACCCAGCGTTCCCCCACATCTCCCGATAAAAATGATACCTCACTTGTGTGGGTAGGCCTAGCGCCCGTGACAGGAAATGCCCCAAAGCGCAACGTGGACACAGCCAAATTGGTGAAGGAAAACAGAGGTGTTTCTTGCAAAGTGCCTACCTGTAGATTTTGGCCTGTAGCTCAGCCGCCACATAGGGAAACCTACCAAACCTGTGCATTTCTGAAAACTAGAGACCTAGGGGAATCCAAGATGGGGTGACTTGTGTGGCTCGGACCAGGTTCTGTTACCCAGAACCCTTTGCAAACCTCAAAATGTGGCTAAAAAAACACATGTTCCTCACATTTCTGTGGCAGAAAGTTCTAGAATCTGAGAGGAGCCACAAATTTCCTTCCACCCAGCGTTCCCCCATGCCTCCCGATAAAAATGATACCTCACTTGTGTGGGTAGGCCTAGCGCCCGTGACAGGAAATGCCCCAAAGCGCAACGTGGACACAGCCAAATTGGTGAAGGAAAACAGAGGTGTTTTTTGCAAAGTGCCTACCTGTAGATTTTGGCTTGTAGCTCAGCCGCCACCTAGGGAAATCTACCAAAACTGTGCACTTCTGAAAACTTGAGACCTAGGGGAATCCAAGATGGGGTGATTTGTGTGGCTCGGACCAGGTTCTGTTACCCAGAATCCTTTGCAAACCTCAAAATTTGGCTAAAAAAACACATGTTCCTCACATTTCTGTGGCAGAAAGTTCTGGAATCTGAGAGGAGCCACGAATTTCCTTCCACCCAGTGTTCCCCCATGTCTCCCGATAAAAATGATACCTCACTTGTGTGGGTAGGCCTAGCGCCCGTGACAGGAAATGCCCCAAAGCGCAACGTGGACACAGACAAATTGGTGAAGGAAAACAGAGGTGTTTTTTGCAAAGTGCCTACCTGTAGATTTTGGCCTGTAGCTCAGCCGCCACCTGGGGAAACCTGCCAAACCTGTGCATTTCTGAAAACTAGAGACCTAGGGGAATCCAAGATGGGGTGACTTGTGTGGCTCGGACCAGGTTCTGTTACCCAGAATCCTTTGCAAACCTCAAAATTTGGCTAAAAAAACACATGTTCCTCACATTTCTGTGGCAGAAAGTTCTGGAATCTGAGAGGAGCCACAAATTTCCTTCCACCCAGCGTTCCCCCACGTCTCCCGATACAAATGATACCTCACTTGTGTGGGTAGGCCTAGCTCCCGTGACAGGAAATGCCCCAAAGCGCAACGTGGACACAGCCAAATTGGTGAAGGAAAACAGAGGTGTTTTTTGCAAAGTGCCTACCTGTAGATTTTGGCCTGTAGCTCAGCCGCCACATAGGGAAACCTACCAAACCTGTGCATTTCTGAAAACTAGAGACCTAGGGGAATCCAAGATGGGGTGACTTGTGTGGCTCGGACCAGGTTCTGTTACCCAGAATCCTTTGCAAACCTCAAAATTTGGCTAAAAAAACACATGTTCCTCACATTTCTGTGGCAGACAGTTCTGGAATCTGAGAGGAGCCACAAATTTCCTTCCACCCAGCGTTCCCCCACGTCTCCCGATAAAAATGATACCTCACTTGTGTGGGTAGGCCTAGCGCCCGTGACAGGAAATGCCCCAAAGCACAACGTGGACACAGCCAAATTGGTGAAGGAAAACAGAGGTGTTTTTTGCAAAGTGCCTACCTGTAGATTTTGGCCTGTAGCTCATCCGCCACATAGGGAAACCTACCAAACCTGTGCATTTCTGAAAACTAGAGACCTAGGGGAATCCAAGATGGGGTGACTTGTGTGGCTCGGACCAGGTTCTGTTACCCAGAATCCTTTGCAAACCTCAAAATTTGGCTAAAAAAACACATGTTCCTCACATTTCTGTGGCAGAAAGTTCTGGAATCTGAGAGGAGCCACGAATTTCCTTCCACCCAGCGTTCCCCCACGTCTCCCAATAAAAATGATACCTCACTTGTGTGGGTAGGCCTAGCGCCCGTGACAGGAAATGCCCCAAAGCGCAACGTGGACACAGCCAAATTGGTGAAGGAAAACAGAGGTGTTTTTTGCAAAGTGCCTACCTGTAGATTTTGGCCTGTAGCTCAGCCGCCACATAGGGAAACCTACCAAACCTGTGCATTTCTGAAAACTAGAGACCTAGGGGAATCCAAGATGGGGTGACTTGTGTGGCTCGGACCAGGTTCTGTTACCCAGAATCCTTTGCAAACCTCAAAATTTTGCTAAAAAAACACATGTTCCTCACATTTCTGTGGCAGAAAGTTCTGGAATCTGAGAGGAGCCACGAATTTCCTTCCACCCAGTGTTCCCCCACGTCTCCCGATAAAAATGATACCTCACTTGTGTGGGTAGGCCTAGCGCCCGTGACAGGAAATGCCCCAAAGCTCAACATGGACACAGCCAAATTGGTGAAGGAAAACAGAGGTGTTTTTTGCAAAGTTCCTACATGTAGATTTTGGCCTGTAGCTCAGCCGCCACATAGGGAAACCTACCACACCTGTGCATTTCTGAAAACTAGAGACCTAGGGGAATCCAAGATGGGGTGACTTGTGTGGCTCGGACCAGGTTCTGTTACCCAGAATCCTTTGCAAACCTCAAAATTTGGCTAAAAAAACACATGTTCCTCACATTTCTGTGGCAGAAAGTTCTGGAATCTGAGAGAAGCCACGAATTTCCTTCCACCCAGCGTTCCCCCACGTCTCCCGATAAAAATGATACTTCACTTGTGTGGGTAGGCCTAGCGCCCGTGACAGGAAATGCCCCAAAGCGCAACATGGACACAGCCAAATTGGTGAAGGAAAACAGAGGTGTTTTTTGCAAAGTGCCTACCTGTAGATTTTGGCCTGTAGCTCAGCCGCCACATAGGGAAACCTACCAAACCTGTGCATTTCTGAAAACTAGAGACCTAGAGGAATCCAAGATGGGGTGACTTGTGTGGCTCGGACCAGGTTCTGTTACCCAGAATCCTTTGCAAACCTCAAAATTTGGCTAAAAAAACACATGTTCCTCACATTTCTGTGGCAGAAAGTTCTGGAATCTGAGAGGAGCCACGAATTTCCTTCCACCCAGTGTTCCCCCACGTCTCCCGATAAAAATGATACCTCACTTGTGTGGGTAGGCCTAGCGCCCGTGACAGGAAATGCCCCAAAGCGCAACATGGACACAGCCAAATTGGTGAAGGAAAACAGAGGTGTTTTTTGCAAAGTGCCTACCTGTAGATTTTGGCCTGTAGCTCAGCCGCCACATAGGGAAACCTACCAAACCTGTGCATTTCTGAAACCTAGAGACCTAGGGGAATCCAAGATGGGGTGACTTGTGTGGCTAGGACCAGGTTCTGTTACTCAGAATCCTTTGCAAACCTCAAAATTTTGCTAAAAAAACACATGTTCCTCACATTTCTGTGGCAGAAAGTTCTGGAATCTGGGAGGAGCCACGAATTTCCTTCCACCCAGCGTTCCCCCACGTCTCCCGATAAAAATGATACCTCACTTGTGTGGGTAGGTCTAGCGCCCGTGACAGGAAATGCCCCAAAGCGCAACGTGGACACAGCCAAATTGGTGAAGGAAAACAGAGGTGTTTTTTGCAAAGTTCCTACATGTAGATTTTGGCCTGTAGCTCAGCCGCCACATAGGGAAACCTACCACACCTGTGCATTTCTGAAAACTAGAGACCTAGGGGAATCCAAGATGGGGTGACTTGTGTGGCTCGGACCAGGTTCTGTTACCCAGAATCCTTTGCAAACATCAAAATGTGGCTAAAAAAACACATGTTCCTTACATTTCTGTGGCAGAAAGTTCTGGAATCTGAGAGAAGCCACGAATTTCCTTCCACCCAGCGTTCCCCCACGTCTCCCGATAAAAATGATACTTCACTTGTGTGGGTAGGCCTAGCGCCCGTGACAGGAAATGCCCCAAAGCGCAACGTGGACACAGCCAAATTGGTGAAGGAAAACAGAGGTGTTTTTTGCAAAGTGCCTACCTGTAGATTTTGGCCTGTAGCTCAGCCGCCACATAGGGAAACCTACCAAACCTGTGCATTTCTGAAAACTAGAGACCTAGAGGAATCCAAGATGGGGTGACTTGTGTGGCTCGGACCAGGTTCTGTTACCCAGAATCCTTTGCAAACCTCAAAATTTGGCGAAAAAAACACATGTTCCTCACATTTCTGTGGCAGAAAGTTCTGGAATCTGAGAGGAGCCACGAATTTCCTTCCACCCAGTGTTCCCCCACGTCTCCCGATAAAAATGATACCTCACTTGTGTGGGTAGGCCTAGCGCCCGTGACAGGAAATGCCCCAAAGCGCAACGTGGACACAGCCAAATTGGTGAAGGAAAACAGAGGTGTTTTTTGCAAAGTGCCTACCTGTAGATTTTGGCCTGTAGCTCAGCCGCCACATAGGGAAACCTACCAAACCTGTAAATTTCTAAAAAATAGAGACCTAGCGGAATCCAAGATGGGGTGACTTGTGCGGCTCGGACCAGGTTCTGTTACCCAGAATCCTTTGCAAACCTCAAAATTTGGCTAAAAAAACACATGTTCCTCACATTTCTGTGGCAGAAAGTTCTTGAATCTGAGAGGAGCCACAAATTTCCTTCCACCCAGCGTTCCCCCACATCTCCCGATAAAAATGATACCTCACTTGTGTGGGTAGGCCTAGCGCCCGTGACAGGAAATGCCCCAAAGCGCAACGTGGACACAGCCAAATTGGTGAAGGAAAACAGAGGTGTTTTTTGCAAAGTGCCTACCTGTAGATTTTGGCCTGTAGCTCAGCCGCCACATAGGGAAACCTACCAAACCTGTGCATTTCTGAAAACTAGAGACCTAGGGGAATCCAAGATGGGGTGACTTGTGTGGCTCGGACAAGGTTCTGTTACCCAGAATCCTTTGCAAACCTCAAAATTTTGCTAAAAAAACACATGTTCCTCTCATTTCTGTGGCAGAAAGTTCTGGAATCTGAGAGGAGCCACGAATTTCCTTCCACCCAGTGTTCCCCCACGTCTCCCGATAAAAATGATACCTCACTTGTGTGGGTAGGCCTAGCGCCCGTGACAGGAAATGCCCCAAAGCGCAACATGGACACAGCCAAATTGGTGAAGGAAAACAGAGGTGTTTTTTGCAAAGTGCCTACCTGTAGATTTTGGCCTGTAGCTCAGCCGCCACATAGGGAAACCTACCAAACCTGTGCATTTCTGAAACCTAGAGACCTAGGGGAATCCAAGATGGGGTGACTTGTGTGGCTCGGACCAGGTTCTGTTACTCAGAATCCTTTGCAAACCTCAAAATTTTGCTAAAAAAACACATGTTCCTCACATTTCTGTGGCAGAAAGTTCTGGAATCTGGGAGGAGCCACGAATTTCCTTCCACCCAGCGTTCCCCCACGTCTCCCGATAAAAATGATACCTCACTTGTGTGGGTAGGTCTAGCGCCCGTGACAGGAAATGCCCCAAAGCGCAACGTGGACACAGCCAAATTGGTGAAGGAAAACAGAGGTGTTTTTTGCAAAGTTCCTACATGTAGATTTTGGCCTGTAGCTCAGCCGCCACATAGGGAAACCTACCACACCTGTGCATTTCTGAAAACTAGAGACCTAGGGGAATCCAAGATGGGGTGACTTGTGTGGCTCGGACCAGGTTCTGTTACCCAGAATCCTTTGCAAACCTCAAAATTTGGCTAAAAAACACATGTTCCTCACATTTCTGTGGCAGAAAGTTCTGAAATCTGAGAGAAGCCACGAATTTCCTTCCACCCAGCGTTCCCCCACGTCTCCCGATAAAAATGATACTTCACTTGTGTGGGTAGGCCTAGCGCCCGTGACAGGAAATGCCCCAAAGCGCAACGTGGACACAGCCAAATTGGTGAAGGAAAACAGAGGTGTTTTTTGCAAAGTGCCTACCTGTAGATTTTGGCCTGTAGCTCAGCCGCCACATAGGGAAACCTACCAAACCTGTGCATTTCTGAAAACTAGAGACCTAGAGGAATCCAAGATGGGGTGACTTGTGTGGCTCGGACCAGGTTCTGTTACCCAGAATCCTTTGCAAACCTCAAAATTTGGCTAAAAAAACACATGTTCCTCACATTTCTGTGGCAGAAAGTTCTGGAATCTGAGAGGAGCCACGAATTTCCTTCCACCCAGTGTTCCCCCACGTCTCCCGATAAAAATGATACCTCACTTGTGTGGGTAGGCCTAGCGCCCGTGACAGGAAATGCCCCAAAGCGCAACGTGGACACAGCCAAATTGATGAAGGAAAACAGAGGTGTTTTTTGCAAAGTGCCTACCTGTAGATTTTGGCCTGTAGCTCAGCCGCCACATAGGGAAACCTACCAAACCTGTAAATTTCTAAAAAATAGAGACCTAGCGGAATCCAAGATGGGGTGACTTGTGCGGCTCGGACCAGGTTCTGTTACCCAGAATCCTTTGCAAACCTCAAAATTTGGCTAAAAAAACACATGTTCCTCACATTTCTGTGGCAGAAAGTTCTGGAATCTGAGAGGAGCCACAAATTTCCTTCCACCCAGCGTTCCCCCACATCTCCCGATAAAAATGATACCTCACTTGTGTGGGTAGGCCTAGCGCCCGTGACAGGAAATGCCCCAAAGCGCAACGTGGACACAGCCAAATTGGTGAAGGAAAACAGAGGTGTTTTTTGCAAAGTGCCTACCTGTAGATTTTGGCCTGTAGCTCAGCCGCCACATAGGGAAACCTACCAAACCTGTGCATTTCTGAAAACTAGAGACCTAGGGGAATCCAAGATGGGATGACTTGTGTGGCTCGGACCAGGTTCTGTTACCCAGAATCCTTTGCAAACCTCAAAATGTTGCTAAAAAAACACATGTTCCTCACATTTCTGTGGCAGAAAGTTCTGGAATCTGAGAGGAGCCACGAATTTCCTTCCACCCAGTGTTCCCCCACGTCTCCCGATAAAAATGATACCTCACTTGTGTGGGTAGGCCTAGCGCCCGTGACAGGAAATGCCCCAAAGCGCAACATGGACACAGCCAAATTGGTGAAGGAAAACAGAGGTGTTTTTTGCAAAGTGCCTACCTGTAGATTTTGGCCTGTAGCTCAGCCGCCACATAGGGAAACCTACCAAACCTGTGCATTTCTGAAACCTAGAGACATAGGGGAATCCAAGATGGGGTGACTTGTGTGGCTCGGACCAGGTTCTGTTACCCAGAATCCTTTGCAAACCTCAAAATTTGGCTAAAAAAACACATGTTCCTCACATTTCTGTGGCAGAAAGTTCTGGAATCTGAGAGGAGCCACAAATTTCCTTCCACCCAGCGTTCCCCCACATCTCCCGATAAAAATGATACCTCACTTGTGTGGGTAGGCCTAGCGCCCGTGACAGGAAATGCCCCAAAGCGCAACGTGGACACAGCCAAATTGGTGAAGGAAAACAGAGGTGTTTTTTGCAAAGTGCCTACCTGTAGATTTTGGCCTGTAGCTCAGCCGCCACATAGGGAAACCTACCAAACCTGTGCATTTCTGAAAACTAGAGACCTAGGGGAATCCAAGATGGGATGACTTGTGTGGCTCGGACCAGGTTCTGTTACCCAGAATCCTTTGCAAACCTCAAAATTTTGCTAAAAAAACACATGTTCCTCACATTTCTGTGGCAGAAAGTTCTGGAATCTGAGAGGAGCCACGAATTTCCTTCCACCCAGTGTTCCCCCACGTCTCCTGATAAAAATGATACCTCACTTGTGTGGGTAGGCCTAGCGCCCGTGACAGGAAATGCCCCAAAGCGCAACATGGACACAGCCAAATTGGTGAAGGAAAACAGAGGTGTTTTTTGCAAAGTGCCTACCTGTAGATTTTGGCCTGTAGCTCAGCCGCCACATAGGGAAACCTACCAAACCTGTGCATTTCTGAAACCTAGAGACCTAGGGGAATCCAAGATGGGGTGACTTGTGTGGCTCGGACCAGGTTCTGTTACTCAGAATCCTTTGCAAACCTCAAAATTTGGCTAAAAAAACACATGTTCCTCACATTTCTGTGGCAGAAAGTTCTGGAATCTGGGAGGAGCCACGAATTTCCTTCCACCCAGTGTTCCCCCACGTCTCCCGATAAAAATGATACCTCACTTGTGTGGGTAGGCCTAGCGCCCGTGACAGGAAATGCCCCAAAGCGCAACATGGACACAGCCAAATTGGTGAAGGAAAACAGAGGTGTTTTTTGCAAAGTTCCTACATGTAGATTTTGGCCTGTAGCTCAGCCGCCACATAGGGAAACCTACCACACCTGTGCATTTCTGAAAACTAGAGACCTAGGGGAATCCAAGATGGGGTGACTTGTGTGGCTCGGACCAGGTTCTGTTACCCAGAATCCTTTGCAAACCTCAAAATTTGGCTAAAAAAACACATGTTCCTCACATTTCTGTGGCAGAAAGTTCTGGAATCTGAGAGAAGCCACGAATTTCCTTCCACCCAGCGTTCCCCCACGTCTCCCGATAAAAATGATACTTCACTTGTGTGGGTAGGCCTAGCGCCCGTGACAGGAAATGCCCCAAAGCGCAACATGGACACAGCCAAATTGGTGAAGGAAAACAGAGGTGTTTTTTGCAAAGTGCCTACCTGTAGATTTTGGCCTGTAGCTCAGCCGCCACATAGGGAAACCTACCAAACCTGTGCATTTCTGAAAACTAGAGACCTAGAGGAATCCAAGATGGGGTGACTTGTGTGGCTCGGACCAGGTTCTGTTACCCAGAATCCTTTGCAAACCTCAAAATTTGGCTAAAAAAACACATGTTCCTCACATTTCTGTGGCAGAAAGTTCTGGAATCTGAGAGGAGCCACGAATTTCCTTCCACCCAGTGTTCCCCCACGTCTCCCGATAAAAATGATACCTCACTTGTGTGGGTAGGCCTAGCGCCCGTGACAGGAAATGCCCCAAAGCGCAACATGGACACAGCCAAATTGGTGAAGGAAAACAGAGGTGTTTTTTGCAAAGTGCCTACCTGTAGATTTTGGCCTGTAGCTCAGCCGCCACATAGGGAAACCTACCAAACCTGTGCATTTCTGAAACCTAGAGACCTAGGGGAATCCAAGATGGGGTGACTTGTGTGGCTAGGACCAGGTTCTGTTACTCAGAATCCTTTGCAAACCTCAAAATTTTGCTAAAAAAACACATGTTCCTCACATTTCTGTGGCAGAAAGTTCTGGAATCTGGGAGGAGCCACGAATTTCCTTCCACCCAGCGTTCCCCCACGTCTCCCGATAAAAATGATACCTCACTTGTGTGGGTAGGTCTAGCGCCCGTGACAGGAAATGCCCCAAAGCGCAACGTGGACACAGCCAAATTGGTGAAGGAAAACAGAGGTGTTTTTTGCAAAGTTCCTACATGTAGATTTTGGCCTGTAGCTCAGCCGCCACATAGGGAAACCTACCACACCTGTGCATTTCTGAAAACTAGAGACCTAGGGGAATCCAAGATGGGGTGACTTGTGTGGCTCGGACCAGGTTCTGTTACCCAGAATCCTTTGCAAACATCAAAATGTGGCTAAAAAAACACATGTTCCTTACATTTCTGTGGCAGAAAGTTCTGGAATCTGAGAGAAGCCACGAATTTCCTTCCACCCAGCGTTCCCCCACGTCTCCCGATAAAAATGATACTTCACTTGTGTGGGTAGGCCTAGCGCCCGTGACAGGAAATGCCCCAAAGCGCAACGTGGACACAGCCAAATTGGTGAAGGAAAACAGAGGTGTTTTTTGCAAAGTGCCTACCTGTAGATTTTGGCCTGTAGCTCAGCCGCCACATAGGGAAACCTACCAAACCTGTGCATTTCTGAAAACTAGAGACCTAGAGGAATCCAAGATGGGGTGACTTGTGTGGCTCGGACCAGGTTCTGTTACCCAGAATCCTTTGCAAACCTCAAAATTTGGCGAAAAAAACACATGTTCCTCACATTTCTGTGGCAGAAAGTTCTGGAATCTGAGAGGAGCCACGAATTTCCTTCCACCCAGTGTTCCCCCACGTCTCCCGATAAAAATGATACCTCACTTGTGTGGGTAGGCCTAGCGCCCGTGACAGGAAATGCCCCAAAGCGCAACGTGGACACAGCCAAATTGGTGAAGGAAAACAGAGGTGTTTTTTGCAAAGTGCCTACCTGTAGATTTTGGCCTGTAGCTCAGCCGCCACATAGGGAAACCTACCAAACCTGTAAATTTCTAAAAAATAGAGACCTAGCGGAATCCAAGATGGGGTGACTTGTGCGGCTCGGACCAGGTTCTGTTACCCAGAATCCTTTGCAAACCTCAAAATTTGGCTAAAAAAACACATGTTCCTCACATTTCTGTGGCAGAAAGTTCTTGAATCTGAGAGGAGCCACAAATTTCCTTCCACCCAGCGTTCCCCCACATCTCCCGATAAAAATGATACCTCACTTGTGTGGGTAGGCCTAGCGCCCGTGACAGGAAATGCCCCAAAGCGCAACGTGGACACAGCCAAATTGGTGAAGGAAAACAGAGGTGTTTTTTGCAAAGTGCCTACCTGTAGATTTTGGCCTGTAGCTCAGCCGCCACATAGGGAAACCTACCAAACCTGTGCATTTCTGAAAACTAGAGACCTAGGGGAATCCAAGATGGGGTGACTTGTGTGGCTCGGACAAGGTTCTGTTACCCAGAATCCTTTGCAAACCTCAAAATTTTGCTAAAAAAACACATGTTCCTCTCATTTCTGTGGCAGAAAGTTCTGGAATCTGAGAGGAGCCACGAATTTCCTTCCACCCAGTGTTCCCCCACGTCTCCCGATAAAAATGATACCTCACTTGTGTGGGTAGGCCTAGCGCCCGTGACAGGAAATGCCCCAAAGCGCAACATGGACACAGCCAAATTGGTGAAGGAAAACAGAGGTGTTTTTTGCAAAGTGCCTACCTGTAGATTTTGGCCTGTAGCTCAGCCGCCACATAGGGAAACCTACCAAACCTGTGCATTTCTGAAACCTAGAGACCTAGGGGAATCCAAGATGGGGTGACTTGTGTGGCTCGGACCAGGTTCTGTTACTCAGAATCCTTTGCAAACCTCAAAATTTTGCTAAAAAAACACATGTTCCTCACATTTCTGTGGCAGAAAGTTCTGGAATCTGGGAGGAGCCACGAATTTCCTTCCACCCAGCGTTCCCCCACGTCTCCCGATAAAAATGATACCTCACTTGTGTGGGTAGGTCTAGCGCCCGTGACAGGAAATGCCCCAAAGCGCAACGTGGACACAGCCAAATTGGTGAAGGAAAACAGAGGTGTTTTTTGCAAAGTTCCTACATGTAGATTTTGGCCTGTAGCTCAGCCGCCACATAGGGAAACCTACCACACCTGTGCATTTCTGAAAACTAGAGACCTAGGGGAATCCAAGATGGGGTGACTTGTGTGGCTCGGACCAGGTTCTGTTACCCAGAATCCTTTGCAAACCTCAAAATTTGGCTAAAAAACACATGTTCCTCACATTTCTGTGGCAGAAAGTTCTGAAATCTGAGAGAAGCCACGAATTTCCTTCCACCCAGCGTTCCCCCACGTCTCCCGATAAAAATGATACTTCACTTGTGTGGGTAGGCCTAGCGCCCGTGACAGGAAATGCCCCAAAGCGCAACGTGGACACAGCCAAATTGGTGAAGGAAAACAGAGGTGTTTTTTGCAAAGTGCCTACCTGTAGATTTTGGCCTGTAGCTCAGCCGCCACATAGGGAAACCTACCAAACCTGTGCATTTCTGAAAACTAGAGACCTAGAGGAATCCAAGATGGGGTGACTTGTGTGGCTCGGACCAGGTTCTGTTACCCAGAATCCTTTGCAAACCTCAAAATTTGGCTAAAAAAACACATGTTCCTCACATTTCTGTGGCAGAAAGTTCTGGAATCTGAGAGGAGCCACGAATTTCCTTCCACCCAGTGTTCCCCCACGTCTCCCGATAAAAATGATACCTCACTTGTGTGGGTAGGCCTAGCGCCCGTGACAGGAAATGCCCCAAAGCGCAACGTGGACACAGCCAAATTGATGAAGGAAAACAGAGGTGTTTTTTGCAAAGTGCCTACCTGTAGATTTTGGCCTGTAGCTCAGCCGCCACATAGGGAAACCTACCAAACCTGTAAATTTCTAAAAAATAGAGACCTAGCGGAATCCAAGATGGGGTGACTTGTGCGGCTCGGACCAGGTTCTGTTACCCAGAATCCTTTGCAAACCTCAAAATTTGGCTAAAAAAACACATGTTCCTCACATTTCTGTGGCAGAAAGTTCTGGAATCTGAGAGGAGCCACAAATTTCCTTCCACCCAGCGTTCCCCCACATCTCCCGATAAAAATGATACCTCACTTGTGTGGGTAGGCCTAGCGCCCGTGACAGGAAATGCCCCAAAGCGCAACGTGGACACAGCCAAATTGGTGAAGGAAAACAGAGGTGTTTTTTGCAAAGTGCCTACCTGTAGATTTTGGCCTGTAGCTCAGCCGCCACATAGGGAAACCTACCAAACCTGTGCATTTCTGAAAACTAGAGACCTAGGGGAATCCAAGATGGGATGACTTGTGTGGCTCGGACCAGGTTCTGTTACCCAGAATCCTTTGCAAACCTCAAAATGTTGCTAAAAAAACACATGTTCCTCACATTTCTGTGGCAGAAAGTTCTGGAATCTGAGAGGAGCCACGAATTTCCTTCCACCCAGTGTTCCCCCACGTCTCCCGATAAAAATGATACCTCACTTGTGTGGGTAGGCCTAGCGCCCGTGACAGGAAATGCCCCAAAGCGCAACATGGACACAGCCAAATTGGTGAAGGAAAACAGAGGTGTTTTTTGCAAAGTGCCTACCTGTAGATTTTGGCCTGTAGCTCAGCCGCCACATAGGGAAACCTACCAAACCTGTGCATTTCTGAAACCTAGAGACATAGGGGAATCCAAGATGGGGTGACTTGTGTGGCTCGGACCAGGTTCTGTTACCCAGAATCCTTTGCAAACCTCAAAATTTGGCTAAAAAAACACATGTTCCTCACATTTCTGTGGCAGAAAGTTCTGGAATCTGAGAGGAGCCACAAATTTCCTTCCACCCAGCGTTCCCCCACATCTCCCGATAAAAATGATACCTCACTTGTGTGGGTAGGCCTAGCGCCCGTGACAGGAAATGCCCCAAAGCGCAACGTGGACACAGCCAAATTGGTGAAGGAAAACAGAGGTGTTTTTTGCAAAGTGCCTACCTGTAGATTTTGGCCTGTAGCTCAGCCGCCACATAGGGAAACCTACCAAACCTGTGCATTTCTGAAAACTAGAGACCTAGGGGAATCCAAGATGGGATGACTTGTGTGGCTCGGACCAGGTTCTGTTACCCAGAATCCTTTGCAAACCTCAAAATTTTGCTAAAAAAACACATGTTCCTCACATTTCTGTGGCAGAAAGTTCTGGAATCTGAGAGGAGCCACGAATTTCCTTCCACCCAGTGTTCCCCCACGTCTCCTGATAAAAATGATACCTCACTTGTGTGGGTAGGCCTAGCGCCCGTGACAGGAAATGCCCCAAAGCGCAACATGGACACAGCCAAATTGGTGAAGGAAAACAGAGGTGTTTTTTGCAAAGTGCCTACCTGTAGATTTTGGCCTGTAGCTCAGCCGCCACATAGGGAAACCTACCAAACCTGTGCATTTCTGAAACCTAGAGACCTAGGGGAATCCAAGATGGGGTGACTTGTGTGGCTCGGACCAGGTTCTGTTACTCAGAATCCTTTGCAAACCTCAAAATTTGGCTAAAAAAACACATGTTCCTCACATTTCTGTGGCAGAAAGTTCTGGAATCTGGGAGGAGCCACGAATTTCCTTCCACCCAGCGTTCCCCCACGTCTCCCGATAAAAATGATACCTCACTTGTGTGGGTAGGTCTAGCGCCCGTGACAGGAAATGCCCCAAAGCGCAACGTGGACACAGCCAAATTGGTGAAGGAAAACAGAGGTGTTTTTTGCAAAGTGCCTACCTGTAGATTTTGGCCTGTAGCTCAGCCGCCACATAGGGAAACCTACCAAACCTGTGCATTTCTGAAAACTAGAGACCTAGGGGAATCCAAGATGGGATGACTTGTGTGGCTCGGACCAGGTTCTGTTACCCAGAATCCTTTGCAAACCTCAAAATTTTGCTAAAAAAACACATGTTACCCACATTTCTGTGGCAGAAAGTTCTGGAATCTGAGAGGAGCCACGAATTTCCTTCCACCCAGTGTTCCCCCACGTCTCCCGATAAAAATGATACCTCACTTGTGTGGGTAGGCCTAGCGCCCGTGACAGGAAATGCCCCAAAGCCCAACATGGACACAGCCAAATTGGTGAAGGAAAACAGAGGTGTTTTTTGCAAAGTGCCTACCTGTAGATTTTGGCCTGTAGCTCAGCCGCCACATAGGGAAACCTACCAAACCTGTGCATTTCTGAAACCTAGAGACCTAGGGGAATCCAAGATGGGGTGACTTGTGTGGCTCGGACCAGGTTCTGTTACTCAGAATCCTTTGCAAACCTCAAAATTTGGCTAAAAAAACACATGTTCCTCACATTTCTGTGGCAGAAAGTTCTGGAATCTGGGAGGAGCCACGAATTTCCTTCCACCCAGCGTTCCCCCACGTCTCCCGATAAAAATGATACCTCACTTGTGTGGGTAGGTCTAGCGCCCGTGACAGGAAATGCCCCGAAGCGCAACGTGGACACAGCCAAATTGGTGAAGGAAAACAGAGGTGTTTTTTGCAAAGTTCCTACATGTAGATTTTGGCCTGTAGCTCAGCCGCCACATAGGGAAACCTACCACACCTGTGCATTTCTGAAAACTAGAGACCTAGGGGAATCCAAGATGGGGTGACTTGTGTGGCTCGGACCAGGTTCTGTTACCCAGAATCCTTTGCAAACCTCAAAATTTGGCTAAAAAAACACATGTTCCTCACATTTCTGTGGCAGAAAGTTCTGGAATCTGAGAGAAGCCACGAATTTCCTTCCACCCAGCGTTCCCCCACGTCTCCCGATAAAAATGATACTTCACTTGTGTGGGTAGGCCTAGCGCCCGTGACAGGAAATGCCCCAAAGCGCACCGTGGACACAGCCAAATTGGTGAAGGAAAACAGAGGTGTTTTTTGCAAAGTGCCTACCTGTAGATTTTGGCCTGTAGCTCAGCCGCCACATAGGGAAACCTACCAAACCTGTGCATTTCTGAAAACTAGAGACCTAGAGGAATCCAAGATGGGGTGACTTGTGTGGCTCGGACCAGGTTCTGTTACCCAGAATCCTTTGCAAACCTCAAAATTTGGCTAAAAAAACACATGTTCCTCACATTTCTGTGGCAGAAAGTTCTGGAATCTGAGAGGAGCCACGAATTTCCTTCCACCCAGTGTTCCCCCACGTCTCCCGATAAAAATGATACCTCACTTGTGTGGGTAGGCCTAGCGCCCGTGACAGGAAATGCCCCAAAGCGCAACGTGGACACAGCCAAATTGGTGAAGGAAAACAGAGGTGTTTTTTGCAAAGTGCCTACCTGTAGATTTTGGCTTGTAGCTCAGCCGCCACATAGGGAAACCTACCAAACCTGTAAATTTCTAAAAAATAGAGACCTAGCGGAATCCAAGATGGGGTGACTTGTGTGGCTCGGACCAGGTTCTGTTACCCAGAATCCTTTGCAAACCTCAAAATTTGGCTAAAAAAACACATGTTCCTCACATTTCTGTGGCAGAAAGTTCTGGAATCTGAGAGGAGCCACAAATTTCCTTCCACCCAGCGTTCCCCCACATCTCCCGATAAAAATGATACCTCACTTGTGTGGGTAGGCCTAGCGCCCGTGACAGGAAATGCCCCAAAGCGCAACGTGGACACAGCCAAATTGGTGAAGGAAAACAGAGGTGTTTTTTGCAAAGTGCCTACCTGTAGATCTTGGCCTGTAGCTCAGCCGCCACATAGGGAAACCTACCAAACCTGTGCATTTCTGAAAACTAGAGACCTAGGGGAATCCAAGATGGGGTGACTTGTGTGGCTCTGACCAGGTTCTGTTACCCAGAATCCTTTGCAAACCTCAAAATTTTGCTAAAAAAACACATGTTCCTCAAATTTCTGTGGCAGACAGTTCTGGAATCTGAGAGGAGCCACAAATTTCCTTCCACCCAGCGTTCCCCCACATCTCCCGATAAAAATGATACCTCACTTGTGTGGGTAGGCCTAGCGCCCGTGACAGGAAATGCCCCAAAGCGCAACGTGGACACAGCCAAATTGGTGAAGGAAAACAGAGGTGTTTTTTGCAAAGTGCCTACCTGTAGATTTTGGCCTGTAGCTCAGCCGCCACATAGGGAAACCTACCAAACCTGTGCATTTCTGAAAACTAGAGACTTAGGGGAATCCAAGATGGGGTGACTTGTGTGGCTCGGACCAGGTTCTGTTACCCAGAATCCTTTGCAAACCTCAAAATTTGGCTAAAAAAAGACATGTTCCTCACATTTCTGTGGCAGAAAGTTCTGGAATCTGAGAGGAGCCACAAATTTCCTTCCACCCAGCGTTCCCCCACGTCTCCCGATAAAAATGATACCTCACTTGTGTGGATAGGCCTAGCGCCCGTGACAGGAAATGCCCCAAAGCGCAACGTGGACACAGCCAAATTGGTGAAGGAAAACAGAGGTGTTTTTTGCAAAGTGCCTACCTGTAGATTTTGGCCTGTAGCTCAGCCGCCACATAGGGAAACCTACCAAAGCTGTGCATTTCTGAAAACTAGAGACCTAGGGGAATCCAAGATGGGGTGACTTGTGTGGCTCGGACCAGGTTCTGTTACCCAGAATCCTTTGCAAACCTCAAAATTTGGCTAAAAAAACACATGTTCCTCACATTTCTGTGGCAGAAAGTTCTGGAATCTGAGAGGAGCCACGAATTTCCTTCCACCCAGCGTTCCCCCACGTCTCCCGATAAAAATTATACCTCACTTGTGTGGGTAGGTCTAGCGCCCGTGACAGGAAATGCCCCAAAGCGCAACGTGGACACAGCCAAATTGGTGAAGGAAAACAGAGGTGTTTTTTGCAAAGTGCCTACATGTAGATTTTGGCCTGTAGCTCAGCCGCCACATAGGGAAACCTACCAAACCTGTGCATTTCTGAAAACTAGAGACCTAGGGGAATCCAAGATGGGGTGACTTGTGTGGCTCGGACCAGGTTCTGTTACCCAGAATCCTTTGCAAACCTCAAAATTTGGCTAAAAAAACACATGTTCCTCACATTTCTGTGGCAGAAAGTTCTGGAATCTGAGAGGAGCCACGAATTTCCTTCCACCCAGCGTTCCCCCACGTCTCCCGATAAAAATGATACCTTACTTGTGTGGGTAGGCCTAGCGCCCGTGACAGGAAATGCCCCAAAGCGCAACGTGGACACAGCCAAATTGGTGAAGGAAAACAGAGGTGTTTTTTGCAAAGTGCCTACATGTAGATTTTGGCCTGTAGCTCAGCCGCCACATAGGGAAACCTACCAAACCTGTGCATTTCTGAAAACTAGAGACCTAGGGGAATCCAAGATGGGGTGACTTGTGTGGCTCGGACCAGGTTCTGTTACCCAGAATCCTTTGCAAACCTCAAAATTTGGCTAAAAAAACACATGTTCCTCACATTTCTGTGGCAGAAAGTTCTGGAATCTGAGAGGAGCCTCGAATTTCCTTCCACCCAGCGTTCCCCCACGTCTCCCGATAAAAATGATACCTTACTTGTGTGGGTAGGCCTAGCGCCCGTGACAGGAAATGACCCAAAGCGCAACGTGGACACAGCCAAATTGGTGAAGGAAAACAGAGGTGTTTTTTGCAAAGTGCCTACCTGTAGATTTTGGCCTGTAGCTCAGCCGCCACATGGGGAAACCTACCAAACCTGTGCATTTCTGAAAACTAGAGACCTAGAGGAATCCAAGATGGGGTGACTTGTGTGGCTCGGACCAGGTTCTGTTACCCAGAATCCTTTGCAAACCTCAAAATTTGGCTAAAAAAACACATGTTTGTCACATTTCTGTGGCAGAAAGTTCTGGAATCTGAGAGGAGCCACGAATTTCCTTCCACCCAGCGTTCCCCCACGTCTCCCGATAAAAATGATACCTCACGTGTGTGGGTAGGCCTAGCGCCCGCGACAGGAAACGCCCCAAAGCGCAACGTGGACACATCCAAATTTGTGAAGGAAAACAGAGGTGTTTTTCGCAAAGTGCCTACCTGTAGATTTTGGACTGTAGCTCAGCCGCCACCTAGGGAAACCTACCAAACCTGTGCATTTCTGAAAACTAGAGACCTAGGGGAACCCAAGAAGGGGTGACTTGTGTGGCTCGGACCAGGTTCTGTTACCCAGAATCCTTTGCAAACCTCAAAATTTGGCTTAAAAAAACACATGTTCCTCACATTTCTGTGGCAGAAAGTTCTGGAATCTGAGAGGAGCCACAAATTTCTTTCCACCCAGCGTTCCCCCACGTCTCCCGATAAAAATGATACCTCACTTGTGTGGATAGGCCTAGCGCCCGTGACAGGAAATGCCCCAAAGCGCAACGTGGACACAGCCAAATTGGTGAAGGAAAACAGAGGTGTTTTTTGCAAAGTGCCTACCTGTAGATTTTGGCCTGTAGCTCAGCCGCCACATAGGGAAACCTACCAAACCTGTGCATTTCTGAAAACTAGAGACCTAGGGGAATCCAAGACGGGGTGACTTGTGTGGCTCGGACCAGGTTCTGTTACCCAGAATCCTTTGCAAACCTCAAAATTTTGCTAAAAAAACACATGTTCCTCACATTTCTGTGGCAGAAAGTTCTGGAATCTGAGAGGAGCCACGAATTTCCTTCCACCCAGTGTTCCCCCACGTCTCCCGATAAAAATGATACCTCACTTGTGTGGGTAGGCCTAGCGCCCGTGACAGGAAATGCCCCAAAGCGCAACGTGGACACAGCCAAATTGGTGAAGGAAAACAGAGGTGTTTTTTGCAAAGTGCCTACCTGTAGATTTTGGCCTGTAGCTCAGCCGCCACATAGGGAAACCTACCAAACCTGTGCATTTCTGAAACCTAGAGACCTAGGGGAATCCAAGATGGGGTGACTTGTGTGGCTCGGACCAGGTTCTGTTACTCAGAATCCTTTGCAAACCTCAAAATGTTGCTAAAAAAACACATGTTCCTCACATTTCTGTGGCAGAAAGTTCTGGAATCTGGGAGGAGCCATGAATTTCCTTCCACCCAGCGTTCCCCCACGTCTCCCGATAAAAATGATACCTCACTTGTGTGGGTAGGTCTAGCGCCCGTGACAGGAAATGCCCCAAAGCGCAACGTGGACACAGCCAAATTGGTGAAGGAAAACAGAGGTGTTTTTTGCAAAGTTCCTACATGTAGATTTTGGCCTGTAGCTCAGCCGCCACATAGGGAAACCTACCACACCTGTGCATTTCTGAAAACTAGAGACCTAGGGGAATCCAAGATGGGGTGACTTGTGTGGCTCGGACCAGGTTCTGTTACCCAGAATCCTTTGCAAACCTCAAAATCTGGCTAAAAAAACACATGTTCCTCACATTTCTGTGGCAGAAAGTTCTGGAATCTGAGAGAAGCCACGAATTTCCTTCCACCCAGCGTTCCCCCACGTCTCCCGATAAAAATGATACTTCACTTGTGTGGGTAGGCCTAGCGCCCGTGACAGGAAATGCCCCAAAGCGCAACGTGGACACAGCCAAATTGGTGAAGGAAAACAGAGGTGTTTTTTGCAAAGTGCCTACCTGTAGATTTTAGCCTGTAGCTCAGCCGCCACATAGGGAAACCTACCAAACCTGTGCATTTCTGAAAACTAGAGACCTAGAGGAATCCAAGATGGGGTGACTTGATGGCTCGGACCAGGCTCTGTTACCCAGAATCCTTTGCAAACCTCAAAATTTGGCTAAAAAAACACATGTTCCTCACATTTCTGTGGCAGAAAGTTCTGGAATCTGAGAGGAGCCACGAATTTCCTTCCACCCAGTGTTCCCCCACGTCTCCCGATAAAAATGATACCTCACTTGTGTGGGTAGGCCTAGCGCCCGTGACAGGAAATGCCCCAAAGCGCAACGTGGACACAGCCAAATTGGTGAAGGAAAACAGAGGTGTTTTTTGCAAAGTGCCTACATGTAGATTTTGGCCTGTAGCTCAGCCGCCACCTAGGGAAACCTACCAAACCTGTGCACTTCTGAAAACTAGAGACCTAGGGGAATCCAAGATGGGGTGACTTGTGTGGCTCGGACCAAGTTCTGTTACCCAGAATCCTTTGCAAACCTCAAAATTTGGCTAAAAAAACACATGTTCCTCACATTTCTGTGGCAGAAAGTTCTAGAATCTGAGAGGAGCCACGAATTTCCTCCCACCCAGCGTTCCCCCGTATCTCCCGATAAAAATGATACCTCACTTGTGTGGGTAGGCCTAGCGCCCGTGACAGGAAATGCCCCAAAGCGCAACGTGGACACAGCCAAATTGGTGAAGGAAAACAGAGGTGTTTTTTGCAAAGTGCCTACCTGTAGATTTTGGCCTGTAGCTCAGCCGCCACCTAGGGAAACCTGCCAAACCTGTGCATTTCTGAAAACTAGAGACCTAGGGGAATCCAAGATGGGGTGACTTGTGTGGCTCGGACCAGGTTCTGTTACCCAGAATCCTTTGCAAACCTCAAAATTTTGCTAAAAAAACACATGTTCCTCACATTTCTGTGGCAGAAAGTTCTGGAATCTGAGAGGAGCCACGAATTTCCTTCCACCCAGTGTTCCCCCACGTCTCCCGATAAAAATGATACCTCACTTGTGTGGGTAGGCCTAGCGCCCGTGACAGGAAATGCCCCAAAGCGCAACGTGGACACAGCCAAATTGGTGAAGGAAAACAGAGGTGTTTTTTGCAAAGTGCCTACCTGTAGATTTTGGCCTGTAGCTCAGCCGCCACATATGGAAACCTACCAAACCTGTGCATTTCTGAAACCTAGAGACCTAGGGGAATCCAAGATGGGGTGACTTGTGTGGCTCGGACCAGGTTCTGTTACTCAGAATCCTTTGCAAACCTCAAAATGTTGCTAAAAAAACACATGTTCCTCACATTTCTGTGGCAGAAAGTTCTGGAATCTGGGAGGAGCCATGAATTTCCTTCCACCCAGCGTTCCCCCACGTCTCCCGATAAAAATGATACCTCACTTGTGTGGGTAGGTCTAGCGCCCGTGACAGGAAATGCCCCAAAGCGCAACGTGGACACAGCCAAATTGGTGAAGGAAAACAGAGGTGTTTTTTGCAAAGTTCCTACATGTAGATTTTGGCCTGTAGCTCAGCCGCCACATAGGGAAACCTACCACACCTGTGCATTTCTGAAAACTAGAGACCTAGGGGAATCCAAGATGGGGTGACTTGTGTGGCTCGGACCAGGTTCTGTTACCCAGAATCCTTTGCAAACCTCAAAATCTGGCTAAAAAAACACATGTTCCTCACATTTCTGTGGCAGAAAGTTCTGGAATCTGAGAGAAGCCACGAATTTCCTTCCACCCAGCGTTCCCCCACGTCTCCCGATAAAAATGATACTTCACTTGTGTGGGTAGGCCTAGCGCCCGTGACAGGAAATGCCCCAAAGCGCAACGTGGACACAGCCAAATTGGTGAAGGAAAACAGAGGTGTTTTTTGCAAAGTGCCTACCTGTAGATTTTAGCCTGTAGCTCAGCCGCCACATAGGGAAACCTACCAAACCTGTGCATTTCTGAAAACTAGAGACCTAGAGGAATCCAAGATGGGGTGACTTGTGTGGCTCGGACCAGGCTCTGTTACCCAGAATCCTTTGCAAACCTCAAAATTTGGCTAAAAAAACACATGTTCCTCACATTTCTGTGGCAGAAAGTTCTGGAATCTGAGAGGAGCCACGAATTTCCTTCCACCCAGTGTTCCCCCACGTCTCCCGATAAAAATGATACCTCACTTGTGTGGGTAGGCCTAGCGCCCGTGACAGGAAATGCCCCAAAGCGCAACGTGGACACAGCCAAATTGGTGAAGGAAAACAGAGGTGTTTTTTGCAAAGTGCCTACATGTAGATTTTGGCCTGTAGCTCAGCCGCCACATAGGGAAACCTACCAAACCTGTGCACTTCTGAAAACTAGAGACCTAGGGGAATCCAAGATGGGGTGACTTGTGTGGCTCGGACCAAGTTCTGTTACCCAGAATCCTTTGCAAACCTCAAAATTTGGCTAAAAAAACACATGTTCCTCACATTTCTGTGGCAGAAAGTTCTAGAATCTGAGAGGAGCCACGAATTTCCTCCCACCCAGCGTTCCCCCGTATCTCCCGATAAAAATGATACCTCACTTGTGTGGGTAGGCCTAGCGCCCGTGACAGGAAATGCCCCAAAGCGCAACGTGGACACAGCCAAATTGGTGAAGGAAAACAGAGGTGTTTTTTGCAAAGTGCCTACCTGTAGATTTTGGCCTGTAGCTCAGCCGCCACCTAGGGAAACCTGCCAAACCTGTGCATTTCTGAAAACTAGAGACCTAGGGGAATCCAAGATGGGGTGACTTGTGTGGCTCGGACCAGGTTCTGTTACCCAGAATCCTTTGCAAACCTCAAAATTTGGCTAAAAAAACACATGTTCCTCACATTTCTGTGGCAGAAAGTTCTGGAATCAGAGAGGAGCCACAGATTTCCTTCCACCCAGCGTTCCCCCACGTCTCCCGATAAAAATGATACCTCACTTGTGTGGGTAGGCCTAGCGCCCGTGACAGGAAATGCCCCAAAGCGCAACGTGGACACAGCCAAATTGGTGAAGGAAAACAGAGGTGTTTTTTGCAAATTGCCTACCTGTAGATTTTGGCCTGTAGCTCAGCCGCCACATAGGGAAACCTACCAAACCTGTGCATTTCTGAAAACTAGAGACCTAGGGGAATCCAAGATGGGGTGACTTGTGTGGCTCGGACCAGGTTCTGTTACCCAGAATCCTTTGCATACCTCAAAATTTGGCTAAAAAAACACATGTTCCTCACATTTCTGTGGCAGAAAGTTCTGGAATCTGAGAGGAGCCACGAATTTCCTTCCACCCAGCGTTCCCCCACGTCTCCCAATAAAAATGATACCTCACTTGTGTGGGTAGGCCTAGCGCCCGTGACAGGAAATGCCCCAAAGCGCAACGTGGACACAGCCAAATTGGTGAAGGAAAACAGAGGTGTTTTTTGCAAAGTGCCTACCTGTAGATTTTGGCCTGTAGCTCAGCCGCCACATAGGGAAACCTACCAAACCTGTGCATTTCTGAAAACTAGAGACCTAGCGGAATCCAAGATGGGGTGACTTGTGTGGCTCGGACCAGGTTCTGTTACCCAGAATCCTTTGCAAACCTCAAAATTTGGCTAAAAAAACACATGTTCCTCACATTTCTGTGGCAGAAAGTTCTGGAATCTGAGAGGAGCCACAGATTTCCTTCCACCCAGCGTTCCCCCACGTCTCCCGATAAAAATGATACCTCACTTGTGTGGGTAGGCCTAGCGCCCGTGACAGGAAATGCCCCAAAGCGAAAAGTGGACACAGCCAAATTGGTGAAGGAAAACAGAGGTGTTTTTTGCAAAGTGCCTACCTGTAGATTTTGGCCTGTAGCTCAGCCGCCACATAGGGAAACCTACCAAACCTGTGCATTTCTGAAAACTAGAGACCTAGCGGAATCCAAGATGGGGTGACTTGTGTGGCTCGGACCAGGTTCTGTTACCCAGAATCCTTTGCAAACCTCAAAATTTGGCTAAAAAAACACATGTTCCTCACATTTCTGTGGCAGAAAGTTCTGGAATCTGAGAGGAGCCACAGATTTCCTTCCACCCAGCGTTCCCCCACGTCTCCCGATAAAAATGATACCTCACTTGTGTGGGTAGGCCTAGCGCCCGTGACAGGAAATGCCCCAAAGCGCAAAGTGGACACAGCCAAATTGGTGAAGGAAAACAGAGGTGTTTTTTGCAAAGTGCCTACCTGTAGATTTTGGCCTGTAGCTCAGCCGCCACATAGGGAAACCTACCAAACCTGTGCATTTCTGAAAACTAGAGACCTAGCGGAATCCAAGATGGGGTGACTTGTGTGGCTCGGACCAGGTTCTGTTACCCAGAATCCTTTGCAAACCTCAAAATTTGGCTAAAAAAACACATGTTCCTCACATTTCTGTGGCAGAAAGTTCTGGAATCTGAGAGGAGCCACAAATTTCCTTCCACCCAGCGTTCCCCCACATCTCCCGATAAAAATGATACCTCACTTGTGTGGGTAGGCCTAGCGCCCGTGACAGGAAATGCCCCAAAGCGCAACGTGGACACAGCCAAATTGGTGAAGGAAAACAGAGGTGTTTTTTGCAAAGTGCCTACATGTAGATTTTGGCCTGTAGCTCAGCCGCCACCTAGGGAAACCTACCAAACCTGTGCACTTCTGAAAACTAGAGACCTAGGGGAATCCAAGATGGGGTGACTTGTGTGGCTCGGACCAAGTTCTGTTACCCAGAATCCTTTGCAAACCTCAAAATTTGGCTAAAAAACACATGTTCCTCACATTTCTGTGGCAGAAAGTTCTAGAATCTGAGAGGAGCCACGAATTTCCTCCCACCCAGCGTTCCCCCGTATCTCCCGATAAAAATGATACCTCACTTGTGTGGGTAGGCCTAGCGCCCGTGACAGGAAATGCCCCAAAGCGCAATGTGGACACAGCCAAATTGGTGAAGGAAAACAGAGGTGTTTTTTGCAAAGTGCCTACCTGTAGATTTTAGCCTGTAGCTCAGCCGCCACATAGGGAAACCTACCAAACCTGTGCATTTCTGAAAACTAGAGACCTAGAGGAATCCATGATGGGGTGACTTGTGTGGCTCGGACCAGGTTCTGTTACCCAGAATCCTTTGCAAACCTCAAAATTTGGCTAAAAAAACACATGTTCCTCACATTTCTGTGGCAGAAAGTTCTGGAATCTGAGAGGAGCCACGAATTTCCTTCCACCCAGTGTTCCCCCACGTCTCCCGATAAAAATGATACCTCACTTGTGTGGGTAGGTCTAGCGCCCGTGACAGGAAATGCCCCAAATCGCAACGAGGACACAGCCAAATTGGTGAAGGAAAACAGAGGTGTTTTTTGCAAAGTTCCTACATGTAGATTTTGGCCTGTAGCTCAGCCGCCACATAGGGAAACCTACCACACCTGTGCATTTCTGAAAACTAGAGACCTAGGGGAATCCAAGATGGGGTGACTTGTGTGGCTCGGACCAAGTTCTGTTACCCAGAATCCTTTGCAAACCTCAAAATTTGGCTAAAAAAACACATGTTCCTCACATTTCTGTGGCAGAAAGTTCTGGAATCTGAGAGAAGCCACGAATTTCCTTCCACCCAGCGTTCCCCCACGTCTCCCGATAAAAATGATACTTCACTTGTGTGGGTAGGCCTAGCGCCCGTGACAGGAAATGCCCCAAAGCGCAACGTGGACACAGCCAAATTGGTGAAGGAAAACAGAGGTGTTTTTTGCAAAGTGCCTACCTGTAGATTTTAGCCTGTAGCTCAGCCGCCACATAGGGAAACCTACCAAACCTGTGCATTTCTGAAAACTAGAGACCTAGAGGAATCCAAGATGGGGTGACTTGTGTGGCTCGGACCAGGTTCTGTTACCCAGAATCCTTTGCAAACCTCAAAATTTGGCTAAAAAAACACATGTTCCTCACATTTCTGTGGCAGAAAGTTCTGGAATCTGAGAGGAGCCACGAATTTCCTTCCACCCAGTGTTCCCCCACGTCTCCCGATAAAAATGATACCTCACTTGTGTGGGTAGGCCTAGCGCCCGTGACAGGAAATGCCCCAAAGCGCAACGTGGACACAGCCAAATTGGTGAAGGAAAACAGAGGTGTTTTTTGCAAAGTGCCTACCTGTAGATTTTGGCCTGTAGCTCAGCCGCCACATAGGGAAACCTACCAAACCTGTAAATTTCTAAAAAATAGAGACCTAGCGGAATCCAAGATGGGGTGACTTGGGTGGCTCGGACCAGGTTCTGTTACCCAGAATCCTTTGCAAACCTCAAAATTTGGCTAAAAAAACACATGTTCCTCACATTTCTGTGGCAGAAAGTTCTGGAATCTGAGAGGAGCCACAAATTTCCTTCCACCCAGCGTTCCCCCACATCTCCCGATAAAAATGATACCTCACTTGTGTGGGTAGGCGTAGCGCCCGTGACAGGAAATGCCCCAAAGCGCAACGTGGACACAGCCAAATTGGTGAAGGAAAACAGAGGTGTTTTTTGCAAAGTGCCTACATGTAGATTTTGGCCTGTAGCTCAGCCGCCACCTAGGGAAACCTACCAAACCTGTGCACTTCTGAAAACTAGAGACCTAGGGGAATCCAAGATGGGGTGACTTGTGTGGCTCGGACCAAGTTCTGTTACCCAGAATCCTTTGCAAACCTCAAAATTTGGCTAAAAAAACACATGTTCCTCACATTTCTGTGGCAGAAAGTTCTAGAATCTGAGAGGAGCCACGAATTTCCTCCCACCCAGCGTTCCCCCGTATCTCCCGATAAAAATGATACCTCACTTGTGTGGGTAGGCCTAGCGCCCGTGACAGGAAATGCCCCAAAGCGCAACGTGGACACAGCCAAATTGGTGAAGGAAAACAGAGGTGTTTTTTGCAAAGTGCCTACCTGTAGATTTTGGCCTGTAGCTCAGCCGCCACCTAGGGAAACCTGCCAAACCTGTGCATTTCTGAAAACTAGAGACCTAGGGGAATCCAAGATGGGGTGACTTGTGTGGCTCGGACCAGGTTCTGTTACCCAGAATCCTTTGCAAACCTCAAAATTTGGCTAAAAAAACACATGTTCCTCACATTTCTGTGGCAGAAAGTTCTGGAATCTGAGAGGAGCCACAGATTTCCTTCCACCCAGCGTTCCCCCACGTCTCCCGATAAAAATGATACCTCACTTGTGTGGGTAGGCCTAGCGCCCGTGACAGGAAATGCCCCAAAGCGCAACGTGGACACAGCCAAATTGGTGAAGGAAAACAGAGGTGTTTTTTGCAAATTGCCTACCTGTAGATTTTGGCCTGTAGCTCAGCCGCCACATAGGGAAACCTACCAAACCTGTGCATTTCTGAAAACTAGAGACCTAGGGGAATCCAAGATGGGGTGACTTGTGTGGCTCGGACCAGGTTCTGTTACCCAGAATCCTTTGCATACCTCAAAATTTGGCTAAAAAAACACATGTTCCTCACATTTCTGTGGCAGAAAGTTCTGGAATCTGAGAGGAGCCACGAATTTCCTTCCACCCAGCGTTCCCCCACGTCTCCCAATAAAAATGATACCTCACTTGTGTGGGTAGGCCTAGCGCCCGTGACAGGAAATGCCCCAAAGCGCAACGTGGACACAGCCAAATTGGTGAAGGAAAACAGAGGTGTTTTTTGCAAAGTGCCTACCTGTAGATTTTGGCCTGTAGCTCAGCCGCCACATAGGGAAACCTACCAAACCTGTGCATTTCTGAAAACTAGAGACCTAGCGGAATCCAAGATGGGGTGACTTGTGTGGCTCGGACCAGGTTCTGTTACCCAGAATCCTTTGCAAACCTCAAAATTTGGCTAAAAAAACACATGTTCCTCACATTTCTGTGGCAGAAAGTTCTGGAATCTGAGAGGAGCCACAGATTTCCTTCCACCCAGCGTTCCCCCACGTCTCCCGATAAAAATGATACCTCACTTGTGTGGGTAGGCCTAGCGCCCGTGACAGGAAATGCCCCAAAGCGAAAAGTGGACACAGCCAAATTGGTGAAGGAAAACAGAGGTGTTTTTTGCAAAGTGCCTACCTGTAGATTTTTGCCTGTAGCTCAGCCGCCACATAGGGAAACCTACCAAACCTGTGCATTTCTGAAAACTAGAGACCTAGCGGAATCCAAGATGGGGTGACTTGTGTGGCTCGGACCAGGTTCTGTTACCCAGAATCCTTTGCAAACCTCAAAATTTGGCTAAAAAAACACATGTTCCTCACATTTCTGTGGCAGAAAGTTCTGGAATCTGAGAGGAGCCACAGATTTCCTTCCACCCAGCGTTCCCCCACGTCTCCCGATAAAAATGATACCTCACTTGTGTGGGTAGGCCTAGCGCCCGTGACAGGAAATGCCCCAAAGCGCAAAGTGGACACAGCCAAATTGGTGAAGGAAAACAGAGGTGTTTTTTGCAAAGTGCCTACCTGTAGATTTTGGCCTGTAGCTCAGCCGCCACATAGGGAAACCTACCAAACCTGTGCATTTCTGAAAACTAGAGACCTAGCGGAATCCAAGATGGGGTGACTCGGACCAGGTTCTGTTACCCAGAATCCTTTGCAAACCTCAAAATTTGGCTAAAAAAACACATGTTCCTCACATTTCTGTGGCAGAAAGTTCTGGAATCTGAGAGGAGCCACAGATTTCCTTCCACCCAGCGCTCCCCCACGTCTCCCGATAAAAATGATACCTCACTTGTGTGGGTAGGCCTAGCGCCCGTGACAGGAAATGCCCCAAAGCGCAACGTGGACACAGCCAAATTGGTGAAGGAAAACAGAGGTGTTTTTTGCAAAGTGCCTACCTGTAGATTTTGGCCTGTAGCTCAGTCGCCACATAGGGAAACCTACCAAACCTGTGCATTTCTGAAAACTAGAGACCTAGGGGAATCCAAGATGGGGTGACTTGTGTGGCTCGGACCAGGTTCTGTTACCCAGAATCCTTTGCAAACCTCAAAATTTGGCTAAAAAAACACATGTTCCTCACATTTCTGTGGCAGAAAGTTCTGGAATCTGAGAGGAGCCACGAATTTCCTTCCACCCAGCGTTCCCCCACGTCTCCCAATAAAAATGATACCTCACTTGTGTGGGTAGGCCTAGCGCCCGTGACAGGAAATGCCCCAAAGCGCAACATGGACACAGCCAAATTGGTGAAGGAAAACAGAGGTGTTTTTTGCAAAGTGCCTACCTGTAGATTTTGGCCTGTAGCTCAGCCGCCACATAGGGAAACCTACCAAACCTGTGCATTTCTGAAAACTAGAGACCTAGGGGAATCCAAGATGGGGTGACTTGTGTGGCTCGGACCAGGTTCTGCTACCCAGAATCCTTTGCAAACCTCAAAATTTGGCTAAAAAAACACATGTTCCTCACATTTCTGTGGCAGAAAGTTCTGGAATCTGAGAGGAGCCACGAATTTCCTTCCACCCAGTGTTCCCCCACGTCTCCCGATAAAAATTATACCTCACTTGTGTGGGTAGGCCTAGCGCCCGTGACAGGAAATGCCCCAAAGCGCAACGTGGACACAGCCAAATTGGTGAAGGAAAACAGAGGTGTTTTTTGCAAAGTGCCTACCTGTAGATTTTGGCCTGTAGCTCATCCGCCACATAGGGAAACCTACCAAACCTGTGCATTTCTGAAAACTAGAGACCTAGGGGAATCCAAGATGGGGTGACTTGTGTGGCTCGGACCAGGTTCTGTTACCCAGAATCCTTTGCAAACCTCAAAATTTGGCTAAAAAAACACATGTTCCTCACATTTCTGTGGCAGAAAGTTCTGGAATCTGAGAGGAGCCACGAATTTCCTTCCACCCAGCGTTCCCCCACGTCTCCCAATAAAAATGATACCTCACTTGTGTGGGTAGGCCTAGCGCCCGTGACAGGAAATGCCCCAAAGCGCAACGTGGACACAGCCAAATTGGTGAAGGAAAACAGAGGTGTTTTTTGCAAAGTGCCTACCTGTAGATTGTGGCCTGTAGCTCAGCCGCCACCTAGGGAAACCTGCCAAACCTGTGCATTTCTGAAAACTAGAGACCTAGGGGAATCCAAGATGGGGTGACTTGTGTGGCTCGGACCAGGTTCTGTTACCCAGAATCCTTTGCAAACCTCAAAATTTGGCTAAAAAAACACATGTTCCTCACATTTCTGTGGCAGAAAGTTCTGGAATCTGAGAGGAGCCACAGATTTCCTTCCACCCAGCGTTCCCCCACGTCTCCCGATAAAAATGATACCTCACTTGTGTGGGTAGGCCTAGCGCCCGTGACAGGAAATGCCCCAAAGCGCAACGTGGACACAGCCAAATTGGTGAAGGAAAACAGAGGTGTTTTTTGCAAATTGCCTACCTGTAGATTTTGGCCTGTAGCTCAGCCGCCACATAGGGAAACCTACCAAACCTGTGCATTTCTGAAAACTAGAGACCTAGGGGAATCCAAGATGGGGTGACTTGTGTGGCTCGGACCAGGTTCTGTTACCCAGAATCCTTTGCATACCTCAAAATTTGGCTAAAAAAACACATGTTCCTCACATTTCTGTGGCAGAAAGTTCTGGAATCTGAGAGGAGCCACGAATTTCCTTTCACCCAGCGTTCCCCCACGTCTCCCAATAAAAATGATACCTCACTTGTGTGGGTAGGCCTAGCGCCCGTGACAGGAAATGCCCCAAAGCGCAACGTGGACACAGCCAAATTGGTGAAGGAAAACAGAGGTGTTTTTTGCAAAGTGCCTACCTGTAGATTTTGGCCTGTAGCTCAGCCGCCACATAGGGAAACCTACCAAACCTGTGCATTTCTGAAAACTAGAGACCTAGCGGAATCCAAGATGGGGTGACTTGTGTGGCTCGGACCAGGTTCTGTTACCCAGAATCCTTTGCAAACCTCAAAATTTGGCTAAAAAACACATGTTCCTCACATTTCTGTGGCAGAAAGTTCTGGAATCTGAGAGGAGCCACAGATTTCCTTCCACCCAGCGTTCCCCCACGTCTCCCGATAAAAATGATACCTCACTTGTGTGGGTAGGCCTAGCGCCCGTGACAGGAAATGCCCCAAAGCGAAAAGTGGACACAGCCAAATTGGTGAAGGAAAACAGAGGTGTTTTTTGCAAAGTGCCTACCTGTAGATTTTGGCCTGTAGCTCAGCCGCCACATAGGGAAACCTACCAAACCTGTGCATTTCTGAAAACTAGAGACCTAGCGGAATCCAAGATGGGGTGACTTGTGTGGCTCGGACCAGGTTCTGTTACCCAGAATCCTTTGCAAACCTCTAAATTTGGCTAAAAAAACACATGTTCCTCACATTTCTGTGGCAGAAAGTTCTGGAATCTGAGAGGAGCCACAGATTTCCTTCCACCCAGAGTTCCCCCACGTCTCCCGATAAAAATGATACCTCACTTGTGTGGGTAGGCCTAGCGCCCGTGACAGGAAATGCCCCAAAGCGCAACGTGGACACAGCCAAATTGGTGAAGGAAAACAGAGGTGTTTTTTGCAAAGTGCCTACCTGTAGATTTTGGCCTGTAGCTCAGTCGCCACATAGGGAAACCTACCAAACCTGTGCATTTCTGAAAACTAGAGACCTAGGGGAATCCAAGATGGGGTGACTTGTGTGGCTCGGACCAGGTTCTGTTACCCAGAATCCTTTGCAAACCTCAAACTTTGGCTAAAAAAACACATGTTCCTCACATTTCTGTGGCAGAAAGTTCTGGAATCTGAGAGGAGCCACGAATTTCCTTCCACCCAGCGTTCCCCCACGTCTCCCAATAAAAATGATACCTCACTTGTGTGGGTAGGCCTAGCGCCCGTGACAGGAAATTCCCCAAAGCGCAACGTGGACACAGCCAAATTGGTGAAGGAAAACAGAGGTGTTTTTTGCAAAGTGCCTACCTGTAGATTTTGGCCTGTAGCTCAGCCGCCACCTAGGGAAACCTGCCAAACCTGTGCATTTCTGAAAACTAGAGACCTAGGGGAATCCAAGATGGGGTGACTTGTGTGGCTCGGACCAGGTTCTGTTACCCAGAATCCTTTGCAAACCTCAAAATTTGGCTAAAAAAACACATGTTCCTCACATTTCTGTGGCAGAAAGTTCTGGAATCTGAGAGGAGCCACAGATTTCCTTCCACCCAGCGTTCCCCCACGTCTCCCGATAAAAATGATACCTCACTTGTGTGGGTAGGCCTAGCGCCCGTGACAGGAAATGCCCCAAAGCGCAACGTGGACACAGCCAAATTGGTGAAGGAAAACAGAGGTGTTTTTTGCAAATTGCCTACCTGTAGATTTTGGCCTGTAGCTCAGCCGCCACATAGGGAAACCTACCAAACCTGTGCATTTCTGAAAACTAGAGACCTAGGGGAATCCAAGATGGGGTGACTTGTGTGGCTCGGACCAGGTTCTGTTACCCAGAATCCTTTGCATACCTCAAAATTTGGCTAAAAAAACACATGTTCCTCACATTTCTGTGGCAGAAAGTTCTGGAATCTGAGAGGAGCCACGAATTTCCTTCCACCCAGCGTTCCCCCACGTCTCCCAATAAAAATGATACCTCACTTGTGTGGGTAGGCCTAGCGCCCGTGACAGGAAATGCCCCAAAGCGCAACGTGGACACAGCCAAATTGGTGAAGGAAAACAGAGGTGTTTTTTGCAAAGTGCCTACCTGTAGATTTTGGCCTGTAGCTCAGCCGCCACATAGGGAAACCTACCAAACCTGTGCATTTCTGAAAACTAGAGACCTAGCGGAATCCAAGATGGGGTGACTTGTGTGGCTCGGACCAGGTTCTGTTACCCAGAATCCTTTGCAAACCTCAAAATTTGGCTAAAAAACACATGTTCCTCACATTTCTGTGGCAGAAAGTTCTGGAATCTGAGAGGAGCCACAGATTTCCTTCCACCCAGCGTTCCCCCACGTCTCCCGATAAAAATGATACCTCACTTGTGTGGGTAGGCCTAGCGCCCGTGACAGGAAATGCCCCAAAGCGAAAAGTGGACACAGCCAAATTGGTGAAGGAAAACAGAGGTGTTTTTTGCAAAGTGCCTACCTGTAGATTTTGGCCTGTAGCTCAGCCGCCACATAGGGAAACCTACCAAACCTGTGCATTTCTGAAAACTAGAGACCTAGCGGAATCCAAGATGGGGTGACTTGTGTGGCTCGGACCAGGTTCTGTTACCCAGAATCCTTTGCAAACCTCTAAATTTGGCTAAAAAAACACATGTTCCTCACATTTCTGTGGCAGAAAGTTCTGGAATCTGAGAGGAGCCACAGATTTCCTTCCACCCAGCGTTCCCCCACGTCTCCCGATAAAAATGATACCTCACTTGTGTGGGTAGGCCTAGCGCCCGTGACAGGAAATGCCCCAAAGCGCAACGTGGACACAGCCAAATTGGTGAAGGAAAACAGAGGTGTTTTTTGCAAAGTGCCTACCTGTAGATTTTGGCCTGTAGCTCAGTCGCCACATAGGGAAACCTACCAAACCTGTGCATTTCTGAAAACTAGAGACCTAGGGGAATCCAAGATGGGGTGACTTGTGTGGCTCGGACCAGGTTCTGTTACCCAGAATCCTTTGCAAACCTCAAACTTTGGCTAAAAAAACACATGTTCCTCACATTTCTGTGGCAGAAAGTTCTGGAATCTGAGAGGAGCCACGAATTTCCTTCCACCCAGCGTTCCCCCACGTCTCCCAATAAAAATGATACCTCACTTGTGTGGGTAGGCCTAGCGCCCGTGACAGGAAATTCCCCAAAGCGCAACGTGGACACAGCCAAATTGGTGAAGGAAAACAGAGGTGTTTTTTGCAAAGTGCCTACCTGTAGATTTTGGCCTGTAGCTCAGCCGCCACATAGGGAAACCTACCAAACCTGTGCATTTCTGAAAACTAGAGACCTAGGGGAATCCAAGATGGGGTGACTTGTGTGGCTCGGACCAGGTTCTGCTACCCAGAATCCTTTGCAAACCTCAAAATTTGGCAAAAAAAACACATGTTCCTCACATTTCTGTGGCAGAAAGTTCTGGAATCTGAGAGGAGCCACGAATTTCCTTCCACCCAGTGTTCCCCCACGTCTCCCGATAAAAATGATACCTCACTTGTGTGGGTAGGCCTAGCGCCCGTGACAGGAAATGCCCCAAAGCGCAACGTGGACACAGCCAAATTGGTGAAGGAAAACAGAGGTGTTTTTTGCAAAGTGCCTACCTGTAGATTTTGGCCTGTAGCTCATCCGCCACATAGGGAAACCTACCAAACCTGGCCATTTCTGAAAACTAGAGACCTAGGGGAATCCAAGATGGGGTGACTTGTGTGGCTCGGACCAGGTTCTGTTACTCAGAATCCTTTGCAAACCTCAAAATTTGGCTAAAAAAACACAAGTTCCTCACATTTCTGTGGCAGAAAGTTCTGGAATCTGAGAGGAGCCACGAATTTCCTTCCACCCAGCGTTCCCCCACGTCTCCCGATAAAAATGATACCTCACTTGTGTGGGTAGGTCTCGCGCCCGTGACAGGAAATGCCCCAAAGCGCAACGTGGACACAGCCAAATTGGTGAAGGAAAACATAGGTGTTTTTTGCAAAGTGCCTACCTGTAGATTTTGGCCTGTAGCTCAGCCGCCACATAGGGAAACCTACCAAACCTGTGCATTTCTGAAAACTAGAGACCTAGGGGAATCCAAGATGGGGTGACTTGTGTGGCTCGGACCAGGTTCTGTTACCCAGAATCCTTTGCATACCTCAAAATTTGGCTAAAAAAACACATGTTCCTCACATTTCTGTGGCAGAAAGTTCTGGAATCTGAGAGGAGCCACGAATTTCCTTCCACCCAGCGTTCCCCCACGTCTCCCAATAAAAATGATACCTCACTTGTGTGGGTAGGCCTAGCGCCCGTGACAGGAAATGCCCCAAAGCGCAACGTGGACACAGCCAAATTGGTGAAGGAAAACAGAGGTGTTTTTTGCAAAGTGCCTACCTGTAGATTTTGGCCTGTAGCTCAGCCGCCACATAGGGAAACCTACCAAACCTGTGCATTTCTGAAAACTAGAGACCTAGCGGAATCCAAGATGGGGTGACTTGTGTGGCTCGGACCAGGTTCTGTTACCCAGAATCCTTTGCAAACCTCAAAATTTGGCTAAAAAACACATGTTCCTCACATTTCTGTGGCAGAAAGTTCTGGAATCTGAGAGGAGCCACAGATTTCCTTCCACCCAGCGTTCCCCCACGTCTCCCGATAAAAATGATACCTCACTTGTGTGGGTAGGCCTAGCGCCCGTGACAGGAAATGCCCCAAAGCGAAAAGTGGACACAGCCAAATTGGTGAAGGAAAACAGAGGTGTTTTTTGCAAAGTGCCTACCTGTAGATTTTGGCCTGTAGCTCAGCCGCCACATAGGGAAACCTACCAAACCTGTGCATTTCTGAAAACTAGAGACCTAGCGGAATCCAAGATGGGGTGACTTGTGTGGCTCGGACCAGGTTCTGTTACCCAGAATCCTTTGCAAACCTCTAAATTTGGCTAAAAAAACACATGTTCCTCACATTTCTGTGGCAGAAAGTTCTGGAATCTGAGAGGAGCCACAGATTTCCTTCCACCCAGCGTTCCCCCACGTCTCCCGATAAAAATGATACCTCACTTGTGTGGGTAGGCCTAGCGCCCGTGACAGGAAATGCCCCAAAGCGCAAAGTGGACACAGCCAAATTGGTGAAGGAAAACAGAGGTGTTTTTTGCAAAGTGCCTACCTGTAGATTTTGGCCTGTAGCTCAGCCGCCACATAGGGAAACCTACCAGACCTGTGCATTTCTGAAAACTAGAGACCTAGCGGAATCCAAGATGGGGTGACTTGTGTGGCTCGGACCAGGTTCTGTTACCCAGAATCCTTTGCAAACCTCAAAATTTGGCTAAAAAAACACATATTCCTCACATTTCTGTGGCAGAAAGTTCTGGAATCTGAGAGGAGCCACAGATTTCCTTCCACCCAGCGTTCCCCCACGTCTCCCGATAAAAATGATACCTCACTTGTGTGGGTAGGCCTAGCGCCCGTGACAGGAAATGCCCCAAAGCGCAACGTGGACACAGCCAAATTGGTGAAGGAAAACAGAGGTGTTTTTTGCAAAGTGCCTACCTGTAGATTTTGGCCTGTAGCTCAGTCGCCACATAGGGAAACCTACCAAACCTGTGCATTTCTGAAAACTAGAGACCTAGGGGAATCCAAGATGGGGTGACTTGTGTGGCTCGGACCAGGTTCTGTTACCCAGAATCCTTTGCAAACCTCAAACTTTGGCTAAAAAAACACATGTTCCTCACATTTCTGTGGAAGAAAGTTCTGGAATCTGAGAGGAGCCACGAATTTCCTTCCACCCAGCGTTCCCCCACGTCTCCCAATAAAAATGATACCTCACTTGTGTGGGTAGGCCTAGCGCCCGTGACAGGAAATTCCCCAAAGCGCAACGTGGACACAGCCAAATTGGTGAAAGAAAACAGAGGTGTTTTTTGCAAAGTGCCTACCTGTAGATTTTGGCCTGTAGCTCAGCCGCCACATAGGGAAACCTACCAAACCTGTGCATTTCTGAAAACTAGAGACCTAGGGGAATCCAAGATGGGGTGACTTGTGTGGCTCGGACCAGGTTCTGCTACCCAGAATCCTTTGCAAACCTCAAAATTTGGCTAAAAAAACACATGTTCCTCACATTTCTGTGGCAGAAAGTTCTGGAATCTGAGAGGAGCCACGAATTTCCTTCCACCCAGTGTTCCCCCACGTCTCCCGATAAAAATGATACCTCACTTGTGTGGGTAGGCCTAGCGCCCGTGACAGGAAATGCCCCAAAGCGCAACGTGGACACAGCCAAATTGGTGAAGGAAAACAGAGGTGTTTTTTGCAAAGTGCCTACCTGTAGATTTTGGCCTGTAGCTCATCCGCCACATAGGGAAACCTACCAAACCTGTGCATTTCTGAAAACTAGAGACCTAGGGGAATCCAAGATGGGGTGACTTGTGTGGCTCGGACCAGGTTCTGTTACCCAGAATCCTTTGCAAACCTCAAAATTTGGCTAAAAAAACACATGTTCCTCACATTTCTGTGGCAGAAAGTTCTGGAATCTGAGAGGAGCCACGAATTTCCTTCCACCCAGCGTTCCCCCACGTCTCCCAATAAAAATGATACCTCACTTGTGTGGGTAGGCCTAGCGCCCGTGATAGGAAATGCCCCAAAGCGCAACGTGGACACAGCCAAATTGGTGAAGGAAAACAGAGGTGTTTTTTGCAAAGTGCCTACCTGTAGATTTTGGCCTGTAGCTCAGCCGCCACATAGGGAAACCTACCAAACCTGTGCATTTCTGAAAACTAGAGACCTAGGGGAATCCAAGATGGGGTGACTTGTGTGGCTCGGACCAGGTTCTGTTACTCAGAATCCTTTGCAAACCTCAAAATTTGGCTAAAAAAACACAAGTTCCTCACATTTCTGTGGCAGAAAGTTCTGGAATCTGAGAGGAGCCACAAATTTCCTTCCACCCAGCGTTCCCCCACGTCTCCCGATAAAAATGATACCTCACTTGTGTGGGTAGGCCTAGCGCCCGTGACAGGAAATGCCCCAAAGCGCAACGTGGACTCAGCCAAATTGGTGAAGGAAAACAGAGGTGTTTTTTGCAAAGTGCCTACCTGTAGATTTTGGCCTGTAGCTCAGCCGCCACATAGGGAAACCTACCAAACCTGTGCATTTCTGAAAACTAGAGACCTAGGGGAATCCAAGATGGGGTGACTTGTGTGCCTCGGACCAGGTTCTGTTACCCAGAATCCTTTGCAAACCTCAAAATTTGGCTTAAAAAACACATGTTCCTCATATTTCTGTGGCAGACAGTTCTGGAATCTGAGAGGAGCCACAAATTTCCTTCCACCCAGCGTTTCCCCACATCTCCCGATAAAAATGATACCTCACTTGTGTGGGTAGGCCTAGCGCCCGTGACAGGAAATGCCCCAAAGCGCAACGTGGACACAGCCAAATTGGTGAAGGAAAACAGAGGTGTTTTTTGCAAAGTGCCTACCTGTAGATTTTGGCCTGTAGCTCAGCCGCCACATAGGGAAACCTACCAAACCTGTGCATTTCTGAAAACTAGAGACCTAGGGGAATCCAAGATGGGGTGACTTGTGTGGCTCGGACCAGGTTCTGTTACCCAGAATCCTTTGCAAACCTCAAAATTTGGCTAAAAAAACACATGTTCCTCACATTTCTGTGGCAGAAAGTTCTGGAATCTGAGAGAAGCCACGAATTTCCTTCCACCCAGCGTTCCCCCACGTCTCCAGATAAAAATGATACTTCACTTGTGTGGGTAGGCCTAGCGCCCGTGACAGGAAATGCCCCAAAGCGCAACATGGACACAGCCAAATTGGTGAAGGAAAACAGAGGTGTTTTTTGCAAAGTGCCTACCTGTAGATTTTGGCCTGTAGCTCAGCCGCCACATAGGGAAACCTACTAAACCTGTGCATTTCTGAAAACTAGAGACCTAGAGGAATCCAAGATGGGGTGACTTGTGTGGCTCGGACCAGGTTCTGTTACCCAGAATCCTTTGCAAACCTCAAAATTTGGCTAAAAAAACACATGTTCCTCACATTTCTGTGGCAGAAAGTTCTGGAATCTGAGAGGAGCCACGAATTTCCTTCAACCCAGTGTTCCCCCACGTCTCCCGATAAAAATGATACCTCACTTGTGTGGGTAGGCCTAGCGCCCGTGACAGGAAATGCCCCAAAGCGCAACGTGGACACAGCCAAATTGGTGAAGGAAAACAGAGGTGTTTTTTGCAAAGTGCCTACCTGTAGATTTTGGCCTGTAGCTCAGCCGCCACATAGGGAAACCTACCAAACCTGTACATTTGTGAAAACTAAAGACCTAGCGGAATCCAAGATGGGGTGACTTGTGTGGCTCGGACCAGGTTCTGTTACCCAGAATCCTTTGCAAACCTAAAAATTTGGCTAAAAAAACACATGTTCCTCACATTTCTGTGGCAGAAAGTTCTGGAATCTGAGAGGAGCCACAAATTTCCTTCCACCCAGCGTTCCCCCACGTCTCCCGATAAAAATGATACATCACTTGTGTGGGTAGGCCTAGCGCCCGTGACAGGAAATGCCCCAAAGCGCAACGTGGACACAGCCAAATTGGTGAAGGAAAACTGAGGTGTTTTTTGCAAAGTGCCTACCTGTAGATTTTGGCCTGTAGCTCAGCCGCCACATAGGGAAACCTACCAAACCTGTGCATTTCTGAAAACTAGAGACCAGGGGAATCCAAGATGGGGTGACTTGTGTGGCTCGGACCAGGTTCTGTTACCCAGAATCCTTTGCAAACCTCAAAATTTGGCTATAAAAACACATGTTCCTCACATTTCTGTGGCAGAAAGTTCTGGAATGTGAGAGGAGCCACGAATTTCCTTCCACCCAGCGTTCCCCCACGTCTCCCAATAAAAATGATACCTCACTTGTGTGGGTAGGCCTAGCGCCCGTGACAGGAAATGCCCCAAAGCGCAACGTGGACACAGCCAAATTGGTGAAGGAAAACAGAGGTGTTTTTTGCAAAGTGCCTACCTGTAGATTTTGGCCTGTAGCTCAGCCGCCACATAGGGAAACCTACCAAACCTGTGCATTTCTGAAACCTAGAGACCTAGGGGAATCCAAGATGGGGTGACTTGTGTGGCTCGGACCAGGTTCTGTTACCCAGAATCCTTTGCAAACATCAAAATTTGGCTAAAAAAACACATGTTCCTCACATTTCTGTGGCAGAAAGTTCTGGAATCTGAGAGGAGCCACGAATTTCCTTCCACCCAGCGTTCCCCCACGTCTCCCGATAAAAATGATACCTCACTTGTGTGGGTAGGTCTAGCGCCCGTGACAGGAAATGCCCCAAAGCGCAACGTGGACACAGCCAAATTGGTGAAGGAAAACAGAGGTGTTTTTTGCAAAGTGCCTACCTGTAGATTTTGGCCTGTAGCTCAGCCGCCACATAGGAAACTACCAAACCTGTGCATTTCTGAAAACTAGAGACCTAGGGGAATCCAAGATGGGGTGACTTGTGTGGCTCGGACCAGGTTCTGTTACCCAGAATCCTTTGCAAACCTCAAAATTTGGCTAAAAAAACACATGTTCCTCACATTTCTGTGGCAGAAAGTTCTGGAATCTGAGAGGAGCCACGAATTTCCTTCCACCCAGCGTTCCCCCACGTCTCCCAATAAAAATGATACCTCACTTGTGTGGGTAGGCCTAGCGCCCGTGACAGTAAATGCCCCAAAGCGCAACGTGGACACAGCCAAATTGGTGAAGGAAAACAGAGGTGTTTTTTGCAAAGTGCCTACCTGTAGATTTTGGCCTGTAGCTCAGCCGCCACATAGGGAAACCTACCAAACCTGTGCATTTCTGAAAACTAGAGACCTAGGGGAATCCAAGATGGGGTGACTTGTGTGGCTCGGACCAGGTTCTGTTACACAGAATCCTTTGCAAACCTCAAAATTTTGCTAAAAAAACACATGTTCCTCACATTTCTGTGGCAGAAAGTTCTGGAATCTGAGAGGAGCCACGAATTTCCTTCCACCCAGTGTTCCCCCACGTCTCCCGATGAAAATGATACCTCACTTGTGTGGGTAGGCCTAGCGCCCGTGACAGGAAATGCCCCAAAGCGCAACGTGGACACAGCCAAATTGGTGAAGGAAAACAGAGGTGTTTTTTGCAAAGTGCCTACCTGTAGATTTTGGCCTGTAGCTCAGCCGCCACATAGGGAAACCTACCAAACCTGTGCATTTCTGAAAACTAGAGACCTAGGGGAATCCAAGATGGGGTGACTTGTGTGGCTCGGACCAGGTTCTGTTACCCAGAATCCTTTGCAAACCTCAAAATTTGGCTTAAAAAACACATGTTCCTCATATTTCTGTGGCAGACAGTTCTGGAATCTGAGAGGAGCCACAAATTTCCTTCCACCTAGCGTTCCCCCACATCTCCCGATAAAAATGATACCTCACTTGTGTGGGTAGGCCTAGCGCCCGTGACAGGAAATGCCCCAAAGCGCAACGTGGACACAGCCAAATTGGTGAAGGAAAACAGAGGTGTTTTTTGCAAAGTGCCTACCTGTAGATTTTGGCCTGTAGCTCAGCCGCCACATAGGGAAACCTACCAAACCTGTGCATTTCTGAAAACTAGAGACCTAGGGGAATCCAAGATGGGGTGACTTGTGTGGCTCGGACCAGGTTCTGTTACCCAGAATCCTTTGCAAACCTCAAAATTTGGCTAAAAAAACACATGTTCCTCACATTTCTGTGGCAGAAAGTTCTGGAATCTGAGAGGAGCCACGAATTTCCTCCCACCCAGCGTTCCCCCATGTCTCCCGATAAAAATGATACCTCACTTGTGTGGGTAGGCCTAGCGCCCGTGACAGGAAATGCCCCAAAGCGCAACGTGGACACAGCCAAATTGGTGAAGGAAAACAGAGGTGTTTTTTGCAAAGTGCCTACCTGTAGATTTTGGCCTGTAGCTCAGCCGCCACCTAGGGAAAACTGCCAAACCTGTGCATTTCTGAAAACTAGAGACCTAGGGGAATCCAAGATGGGGTGACTTGAGTGGCTCGGACCAGGTTCTGTTACTCAGAATCCTTTGCAAACCTCAGAATTTTGCTAAAAAAACACATGTTCCTCACATTTCTGTGGCAGAAAGTTCTGGAATCTGAGAGGAGCCACGAATTTCCTTCCACCCAGCGTTCCCCCACGTCTCCCGATAAAAATGATACCTCACTTGTGTGGGTAGGTCTAGCGCCCGTAACAGGAAATGCCCCAAAGCGCAACGTGGACACAGCCAAATTGGTGAAGGAAAACAGAGGTGTTTTTTGCAAAGTGCCTACATGTAGATTTTGGCCTGTAGCTCAGCCGCCACATAGGGAAACCTACCAAACCTGTGCATTTCTGAAAACTAGAGTCCTAGGGGAATCCAAGATGGGGTGACTTGTGTGGCTCGGACCAGGTTCTGTTACCCAGAATCCTTTGCAAACCTCAAAATTTGGCTAAAAAAACACATGTTCCTCACATTTCTGTGGCAGAAAGTTCTGGAATCTGAGAGAAGCCACGAATTTCCTTCCACCCAGCGTTCCCCCACGTCTCCCGATAAAAATGATACTTCACTTGTGTGGGTAGGCCTAGCGCCCGTGACAGGAAATGCCCCAAAGCGCAACGTGGACACAGCCAAATTGGTGAAGGAAAACAGAGGTGTTTTTTGCAAAGTGCCTACCTGTAGATTTTGGCCTGTAGCTCAGCCGCCACATAGGGAAACCTACCAAACCTGTACATTTGTGAAAACTAAAGACCTAGCGGAATCCAAGATGGGGTGACTTGTGTGGCTCGGACCAGGTTCTGTTACCCAGAATCCTTTGCAAACCTCAAAATTTGGCTAAAAAAACACATGTTCCTCACATTTCTGTGGCAGAAAGTTCTGGAATCTGAGAGGAGCCACAAATTTCCTTCCACCCAGCGTTCCCCCACGTCTCCCGATAAAAATGATACATCACTTGTGTGGGTAGGTCTAGCGCCCGTAACAGGAAATGCCCCAAAGCGCAACGTGGACACAGCCAAATTGGTGAAGGAAAACAGAGGTGTTTTTTGCAAAGTGCCTACATGTAGATTTTGGCCTGTAGCTCAGCCGCCACATAGGGAAACCTACCAAACCTGTGCATTTCTGAAAACTAGAGTCCTAGGGGAATCCAAGATGGGGTGACTTGTGTGGCTCGGACCAGGTTCTGTTACCCAGAATCCTTTGCAAACCTCAAAATTTGGCTAAAAAAACACATGTTCCTCACATTTCTGTGGCAGAAAGTTCTGGAATCTGAGAGAAGCCACGAATTTCCTTCCACCCAGCGTTCCCCCACGTCTCCCGATAAAAATGATACTTCACTTGTGTGGGTAGGTCTAGCGCCCGTGACAGGAAATGCCCCAAAGCGCAACGTGGAAACAGCCAAATTGGTGAAGGAAAACAGAGGTGTTTTTTGCAAAGTGCCTACCTGTAGATTTTCGCCTGTAGCTCAGCCGCCACATAGGGAAACTACCAAACCTGTGCATTTCTGAAAACTAGAGACCTAGGGGAATCCAAGATGGGGTGACTTGTGTGGCTCGGACCCGGTTCTGTTACCCAGAATCCTTTGCAAACCTCAAAATTTGGCTAAAAAAACACATGTTCCTCACATTTCTGTGGCAGAAAGTTCTGGAATCTGAGAGGAGCCACGAATTTCCTTCCACCCAGCGTTCCCCCACGTCTCCCAATAAAAATGATACCTCACTTGTGTGGGTAGGCCTAGCGCCCGTGACAGGAAATGCCCCAAAGCGCAACGTGGACACAGCCAAATTGGTGAAGGAAAACAGAGGTGTTTTTTGCAAAGTGCCTACCTGTAGATTTTGGCCTGTAGCTCAGCCGCCACATAGGGAAACCTACCAAACCTGTGCATTTCTGAAAACTAGAGACCTAGGGGAATCCAAGATGGGGTGACTTGTGTGGCTCGGACCAGGTTCTGTTACCCAGAATCCTTTGCAAACCTCAAAATTTGGCTAAAAAAACACATGTTCCTCACATTTCTGTGGCAGAAAGTTCTGGAATCTGAGAGGAGCCACGAATTTCCTTCCACCCAGTGTTCCCCCACGTCTCCCGATGAAAATGATACCTCACTTGTGTGGGTAGGCCTAGCGCCCGTGACAGGAAATGCCCCAAAGCGCAACGTGGACACAGCCAAATTGGTGAAGGAAAACAGAGGTGTTTTTTGCAAAGTGCCTACCTGTAGATTTTGGCCTGTAGCTCAGCCGCCACATAGGGAAACCTACCAAACCTGTGCATTTCTGAAAACTAGAGACCTAGGGGAATCCAAGATGGGGTGACTTGTGTGGCTCGGACCAGGTTCTGTTACACAGAATCCTTTGCAAACCTCAAAATTTTGCTAAAAAAACACATGTTCCTCACATTTCTGTGGCAGAAAGTTCTGGAATCTGAGAGGAGCCACGAATTTCCTTCCACCCAGTGTTCCCCCACGTCTCCCGATGAAAATGATACCTCACTTGTGTGGGTAGGCCTAGCGCCCGTGACAGGAAATGCCCCAAAGCGCAACGTGGACACAGCCAAATTGGTGAAGGAAAACAGAGGTGTTTTTTGCAAAGTGCCTACCTGTAGATTTTCGCCTGTAGCTCAGCGTTCACATAGGGAAACCCACCAAACCTGTGCATTTCTGAAACCTAGAGACCTAGGGGAATCCAAGATGGGGTGACTTGTGTGGCTCGGACCAGGTTCTGTTACCCAGAATCCTTTGCAAACCTCAAAATTTTGCTAAAAAAACACATGTTCCTCACATTTCTGTGGCAGTAAGTTCTGGAATCTGAGAGGAGCCACGAATTTCCTTCCACCCAGCGTTCCCCCACGTCTCCCGATAAAAATGATACCTCACTTGTGTGGGTAGGTCTAGCGCCCATGACAGGAAATGCCCCAAAGCGCAACGTGGAAACAGCCAAATTGGTGAAGGAAAACAGAGGTGTTTTTTGCAAAGTGCCTACATGTAGATTTTGGCCTGTAGCTCAGCCGCCACATAGGGAAACTACCAAACCTGTGCATTTCTGAAAACTAGAGACCTAGGGGAATCCAAGATGGGGTGACTTGTGTGGCTCGGACCAGGTTCTGTTACCCAGAATCCTTTGCAAACCTCAAAATTTGGCTAAAAAAACACATGTTCCTCACATTTCTGTGGCAGAAAGTTCTGGAATCTGAGAGAAGCCACGTATTTCCTTCCACCCAGCGTTCCCCCACGTCTCCCGATAAAAATGATACCTCACTTGTGTGGGTAGGTCTAGCGCCCGTGACAGGAAATGCCCCAAAGCGCAACGTGGACACAGCCAAATTGGTGAAGGAAAACAGAGGTGTTTTTTGCAAAGTGCCTACCTGTAGATTTTGGCCTGTAGCTCAGCCGCCACATAGGGAAACCTACTAAACCTGTGCATTTCTGAAAACTAGAGACCTAGAGGAATCCAAGATGGGGTGACTTGTGTGGCTCGGACCAGGTTCTGTTACCCAGAATCCTTTGCAAACCTCAAAATTTGGCTAAAAAAACACATGTTCCTCACATTTCTGTGGCAGAAAGTTCTGGAATCTGAGAGGAGCCACAAATTTCCTTCCACCCAGCGTTCCCCCATGTCTCCCGATAAAAATGATACATCACTTGTGTGGGTAGGCCTAGCGCCCGTGACAGGAAATGCCCCAAAGCGCAACGTGGACACAGCCAAATTGGTGAAGGAAAACAGAGGTGTTTTTTGCAAAGTGCCTACCTGTAGATTTTGGCCTGTAGCTCAGCCGCCACATAGGGAAACCTACCAAACCTGTGCATTTCTGAAACCTAGAGACCTAGGGGAATCCAAGATGGGGTGACTTGTGTGGCTCGGACCAGGTTCTGTTACTCAGAATCCTTTGCAAACCTCAAAATTTGGCTAAAAAAACACATGTTCCTCACATTTCTGTGGCAGAAAGTTCTGGAATCTGAGAAGAGCCACGAATTTCCTTCCACCCAGCGTTCCCCCACGTCTCCCGATAAAAATGATACCTCACTTGTGTGGGTAGGTCTAGCGCACGTGACAGGAAATGCCCCAAAGCGCAACGTGGACACAGCCAAATTGGTGAAGGAAAACAGAGGTGTTTTTTGCAAAGTGCCTACCTGTAGATTTTGGCCTGTAGCTCAGCCGCCACATAGGGAAACCTACCAAACCTGTGCATTTCTGAAAACTAGAGACCTAGGGGAATCCAAGATGGGGTGACTTGTGTGGCTCGGACCAGGTTCTGTTACCCAGAATCCTTTGCAAACCTCAAAATTTGGCTAAAAAAACACATGTTCCTCACATTTCTGTGGCAGAAAGTTCTGGAATCTGAGAGGAGCCACGAATTTCCTTCCACCCAGCGTTCCCCCACGTCTCCCAATAAAAATGATACCTCACTTGTGTGGGTAGGCCTAGCGCCCGTGACAGGAAATGCCCCAAAGCGCAACATGGACACAGCCAAATTGGTGAAGGAAAACAGAGGTGTTTTTTGCAAAGTGCCTACCTGTAGATTTTGGCCTGTAGCTCAGCCGCCACATAGGGAAACCTACCAAACCTGTGCATTTCTGAAAACTAGAGACCTAGGGGAATCCAAGATGGGGTGACTTGTGTGGCTCGGACCAGGTTCTGTTACACAGAATCCTTTGCAAACCTCAAAATTTTGCTAAAAAAACACATGTTCCTCACATTTCTGTGGCAGAAAGTTCTGGAATCTGAGAGGAGCCACGAATTTCCTTCCACCCAGTGTTCCCCCACATCTCCCGATAAAAATGATACCTCACTTGTGTGGGTAGGCCTAGCGCCCGTGACAGGAAATGCCCCAAAGCGCAACGTGGACACAGCCAAATTGGTGAAGGAAAACAGAGGTGTTTTTTGCAAAGTGCCTACCTGTAGATTTTGGCCTGTAGCTCATCCGCCACATAGGGAAACCTACCAAACCTGTGCATTTCTGAAACCTAGAGACCTAGGGGAATCCAAGATGGGGTGACTTGTGTGGCTCGGACCAGGTTCTGTTACTCAGAATCCTTTGCAAACCTCAAAATTTTGCTAAAAAAACACATGTTCCTCACATTTCTGTGGCAGAAAGTTCTGGAATCTGAGAGGAGCCACGAATTTCCTTCCACCCAGCGTTCCCCCACGTCTCCCAATAAAAATGATACCTCACTTGTGTGGGTAGGCCTAGCGCCCGTGACAGGAAATGCCCCAAAGCGCAACGTGGACACAGCCAAATTGGTGAAGGAAAACAGAGGTGTTTTTTGCAAAGTGCCTACCTGTAGATTTTGGCCTGTAGCTCAGCCGCCACATAGGGAAACCTACCAAACCTGTGCATTTCTGAAAACTAGAGACCTAGGGGAATCCAAGATGGGGTGACTTGTGTGGCTCGGACCAGGTTCTGTTACTCAGAATCCTTTGCAAACCTCAAAATTTGGCTAAAAAAACACATGTTCCTCACATTTCTGTGGCAGAAAGTTCTGGAATCTGAGAGGAGCCACGAATTTCCTTCCACCCAGCGTTCCCCCACGTCTCCCGATAAAAATGATACCTCACTTGTGTGGGTAGGTCTAGCGCCCGTGACAGGAAATGCCCCAAAGCGCAACGTGGACACAGCCAAATTGGTGAAGGAAAACATAGGTGTTTTTTGCAAAGTGCCTACATGTAGATTTTGGCCTGTAGCTCAGCCGCCACATAGGGAAACCTACCAAACCTGTGCATTTCTGAAAACTAGAGACCTAGCGGAATCCAAGATGGGGTGACTTGTGTGGCTCGGACCAGGTTCTGTTACCCAGAATCCTTTGCAAACCTCAAAATTTGGCTAAAAAAACACATGTTCCTCACATTTCTGTGGCAGAAAGTTCTGGAATCTGAGAGGAGCCACAAATTTCCTTCCACCCAGCGTTCCCCCACGTCTCCCGATAAAAATGATACCTCACTTGTGTGGGTAGGCCTAGCGCCCGTGACAGGAAATGCCCCAAAGCGCAACGTGGACACAGCCAAATTGGTGAAGGAAAACAGAGGTGTTTTTTGCAAAGTGCCTACCTGTAGATTTTGGCCTGTAGCTCAGCCGCCACATAGGGAAACCTACCAAACCTGTGCATTTCTGAAAACTAGAGACCTAGGGGAATCCAAGATGGGGTGACTTGTGTGGCTCGGACCAGGTTCTGTTACCCAGAATCCTTTGCAAGCCTCAAAATTTGGCTTAAAAAAACACATGTTCCTCAAATTTCTGTGGCAGACAGTTCTTGAATCTGAGAGGAGCCACAAATTTCCTTCCACCCAGCGTTCCCCCACATCTCCCGATAAAAATGATACCTCACTTGTGTGGGTAGGCCTAGCGCCCGTGACAGGAAATGCCCCAAAGCGCAACGTGGACACAGCCAAATTGGTGAAGGAAAACAGAGGTGTTTTTTGCAAAGTGCCTACCTGTAGATTTTGGCCTGTAGCTCAGCCGCCACATAGGGAAACCTACCAAACCTGTGCATTTCTGAAAACTAGAGACCTAGGGGAATCCAAGATGGGGTGACTTGTGTGGCTCGGACCAGGTTCTGTTACCCAGAATCCTTTGCAAACCTCAAAATTTGGCTAAAAAAACACATGTTCCTCACATTTCTGTGGCAGAAAGTTCTGGAATCTGAGAGGAGCCACGAATTTCCTCCCACCCAGCGTTCCCCCATGTCTCCCGATAAAAATGATACCTCACTTGTGTGGGTAGGCCTAGCGCCCGCGACAGGAAATGCCCCAAAACACAACGTCGACACGTCCCATTTTTTGACAAAATACAGAGCTGTTTTTTGCAAAGTGCCTACCTGTAGATTTTGGCCTGTAGCTCAGCCGCCACATAGGGAAACCTACCAAACCTGTGCATTTCTGAAAACTAGAGACCTAGGGGAATCCAAGATGGGGTGACTTGTGTGGCTCGGACCAGGTTCTGTTACCCAGAATCCTTTGCAAACATCAAAATTTGGCTAAAAAAACACATGTTCCTCACATTTCTGTGGCAGAAAGTTCTGGAATCTGAGAGAAGCCACGAATTTCCTTCTACCCAGCGTTCCCCCACGTCTCCCGATAAAAATGATACCTCACTTGTGTGGGTAGGTCTAGCGCCCGTGACAGGAAATGCCCCAAAGCGCAACGTGGACACAGCCAAATTGGTGAAGGAAAACAGAGGTGTTTTTTGCAAAGTGCCTACCTGTAGATTTTGGCCTGTAGCTCAGCCGCCACATAGGGAAACCTACTAAACCTGTGCATTTCTGAAAACTAGAGACCTAGAGGAATCCAAGATGGGGTGACTTGTGTGGCTCGGACCAGGTTCTGTTACCCAGAATCCTTTGCAAACCTCAAAATTTGGCTAAAAAAACACATGTTCCTCACATTTCTGTGGCAGAAAGTTCTGGAATCTGAGAGGAGCCACGAATTTCCTTCCACCTAGTGTTCCCCCACGTCTCCCGATAAAAATGATACCTCACTTGTGAGGGTAGGCCTAGCGCCCGTGACAGGAAATGCCCCAAAGCGCAACGTGGACACAGCCAAATTGGTGAAGGAAAACAGAGGTGTTTTTTGCAAAGTGCCTACCTGTAGATTTTGGCCTGTAGCTCAGCCGCCACATAGGGAAACCTACCAAACCTGTGCATTTCTGAAAACTAGAGACCTAGGGGAATCCAAGATGGGGTGACTTGTGTGGCTCGGACCAGGTTCTGTTACCCAGAATCCTTTGCAAACATCAAAATTTGGCTAAAAAAACACATGTTCCTCACATTTCTGTGGCAGAAAGTTCTGGAATCTGAGAGGAGCCACAAATTTCCTTCCACCCAGCGTTCCCCCACGTCTCCCGATAAAAATGATACCTCACTTGTGTGGGTAGGCCTAGCGCCCGTGACAGGAAATGCCCCAAAGCGCAACGTGGACACAGCCAAATTGGTGAAGGAAAACAGAGGTGTTTTTTGCAAAGTGCCTACCTGTAGATTTTGGCCTGTAGCTCAGCCGCCACATAGGGAAACCTACCAAACCTGTGCATTTCTGAAAACTAGAGACCTAGGGGAATCCAAGATGGGGTGACTTGTGTGGCTCGGACCAGGTTCTGTTACCCAGAATCCTTTGCAAACCTCAAAATTTGGCTTAAAAAACACATGTTCCTCAAATTTCTGTGGCAGACAGTTCTGGAATCTGAGAGGAGCCACAAATTTCCTTCCACCCAGCGTTCCCCCACATCTCCCGATAAAAATGATACCTCACTTGTGTGGGTAGGCCTAGCGCCCGTGACAGGAAATGCCCCAAAGCGCAACGTGGACACAGCCAAATTGGTGAAGGAAAACAGAGGTGTTTTTTGCAAAGTGCCTACCTGTAGATTTTGGCCTGTAGCTCAGCCGCCACATAGGGAAACCTACCAAACCTGTGCATTTCTGAAAACTAGAGACCTAGGGGAATCCAAGATGGGGTGACTTGTGTGGCTCGGACCAGGTTCTGTTACCCAGAATCCTTTGCAAACCTCAAAATTTGGCTAAAAAAACACATGTTCCTCACATTTCTGTGGCAGAAAGTTCTGGAATCTGAGAGGAGCCACGAATTTCCTCCCACCCAGCGTTCCCCCATGTCTCCCGATAAAAATGATACCTCACTTGTGTGGGTAGGCCTAGCGCGCGCGACAGGAAATGCCCCAAAACACAACGTCGACACGTCCCATTTTTTGACAAAATACAGAGCTGTTTTTTGCAAAGTGCCTACCTGTAGATTTTGGCCTGTAGCTCAGCCGCCACATAGGGAAACCTACCAAACCTGTGCATTTCTGAAAACTAGAGACCTAGGGGAATCCAAGATGGGGTGACTTGTGTGGCTCGGACCAGGTTCTGTTACCCAGAATCCTTTGCAAACCTCAAAATTTGGCTAAAAAAACACATGTTCCTCACATTTCTGTGGCAGAAAGTTCTGGAATCTGAGAGAAGCCACGAATTTCCTTCCACCCAGCGTTCCCCCACGTCTCCCGATAAAAATGATACCTCACTTGTGTGGGTAGGTCTAGCGCCCGTGACAGGAAATGCCCCAAAGCGCAACGTGGACACAGCCAAATTGGTGAAGGAAAACAGAGGTGTTTTTTGCAAAGTGCCTACCTGTAGATTTTGGCCTGTAGCTCAGCCGCCACATAGGGAAACCTACTAAACCTGTGCATTTCTGAAAACTAGAGACCTAGAGGAATCCAAGATGGGGTGACTTGTGTGGCTCGGACCAGGTTCTGTTACCCAGAATCCTTTGCAAACCTCAAAATTTGGCTAAAAAAACACATGTTCCTCACATTTCTGTGGCAGAAAGTTCTGGAATCTGAGAAGAGCCACGAATTTCCTTCCACCCAGCGTTCCCCCACGTCTCCCGATAAAAATGATACCTCACTTGTGTGGGTAGGTCTAGCGCCCGTGACAGGAAATGCCCCAAAGCGCAACGTGGACACAGCCAAATTGGTGAAGGAAAACAGAGGTGTTTTTTGCAAAGTGCCTACCTGTAGATTTTGGCCTGTAGCTCAGCCGCCACATAGGGAAACCTACCAAACCTGTGCATTTCTGAAAACTAGAGACCTAGGGGAATCCAAGATGGGGTGACTTGTGTGGCTCGGACCAGGTTCTGTTACCCAGAATCCTTTGCAAACCTCAAAATTTGGCTAAAAAAACACATGTTCCTCACATTTCTGTGGCAGAAAGTTCTGGAATCTGAGAGGAGCCACGAATTTCCTTCCACCCAGCGTTCCCCCACGTCTCCCAATAAAAATGATACCTCACTTGTGTGGGTAGGCCTAGCGCCCGTGACAGGAAATGCCCCAAAGCGCAACATGGACACAGCCAAATTGGTGAAGGAAAACAGAGGTGTTTTTTGCAAAGTGCCTACCTGTAGATTTTGGCCTGTAGCTCAGCCGCCACATAGGGAAACCTACCAAACCTGTGCATTTCTGAAAACTAGAGACCTAGGGGAATCCAAGATGGGGTGACTTGTGTGGCTCGGACCAGGTTCTGTTACACAGAATCCTTTGCAAACCTCAAAATTTTGCTAAAAAAACACATGTTCCTCACATTTCTGTGGCAGAAAGTTCTGGAATCTGAGAGGAGCCACGAATTTCCTTCCACCCAGTGTTCCCCCACATCTCCCGATAAAAATGATACCTCACTTGTGTGGGTAGGCCTAGCGCCCGTGACAGGAAATGCCCCAAAGCGCAACGTGGACACAGCCAAATTGGTGAAGGAAAACAGAGGTGTTTTTTGCAAAGTGCCTACCTGTAGATTTTGGCCTGTAGCTCATCCGCCACATAGGGAAACCTACCAAACCTGTGCATTTCTGAAAACTAGAGACCTAGGGGAATCCAAGATGGGGTGACTTGTGTGGCTCGGACCAGGTTCTGTTACTCAGAATCCTTTGCAAACATCAAAATTTTGCTAAAAAAACACATGTTCCTCACATTTCTGTGGCAGAAAGTTCTGGAATCTGAGAGGAGCCACGAATTTCCTTCCACCCAGCGTTCCCCCACGTCTCCCAATAAAAATGATACCTCACTTGTGTGGGTAGGCCTAGCGCCCGTGACAGGAAATGCCCCAAAGCGCAACGTGGACACAGCCAAATTGGTGAAGGAAAACAGAGGTGTTTTTTGCAAAGTGCCTACCTGTAGATTTTGGCCTGTAGCTCAGCCGCCACATAGGGAAACCTACCAAACCTGTGCATTTCTGAAAACTAGAGACCTAGGGGAATCCAAGATGGGGTGACTTGTGTGGCTCGGACCAGGTTCTGTTACTCAGAATCCTTTGCAAACCTCAAAATTTGGCTAAAAAAACACATGTTCCTCACATTTCTGTGGCAGAAAGTTCTGGAATCTGAGAGGAGCCACGAATTTCCTTCCACCCAGCGTTCCCCCACGTCTCCCGATAAAAATGATACCTCACTTGTGTGGGTAGGTCTAGCGCCTGTGACAGGAAATGCCCCAAAGCGCAACGTGGACACAGCCAAATTGGTGAAGGAAAACATAGGTGTTTTTTGCAAAGTGCCTACATGTAGATTTTGGCCTGTAGCTCAGCCGCCACATAGGGAAACCTACCAAACCTGTGCATTTCTGAAAACTAGAGACCTAGCGGAATCCAAGATGGGGTGACTTGTGTGGCTCGGACCAGGTTCTGTTACCCAGAATCCTTTGCAAACCTCAAAATTTGGCTAAAAAAACACATGTTCCTCACATTTCTGTGGCAGAAAGTTCTGGAATCTGAGAGGAGCCACAAATTTCCTTCCACCCAGCGTTCCCCCACGTCTCCCGATAAAAATGATACCTCACTTGTGTGGGTAGGCCTAGCGCCCGTGACAGGAAATGCCCCAAAGCGCAACGTGGACACAGCCAAATTGGTGAAGGAAAACAGAGGTGTTTTTTGCAAAGTGCCTACCTGTAGATTTTGGCCTGTAGCTCAGCCGCCACATAGGGAAACCTACCAAACCTGTGCATTTCTGAAAACTAGAGACCTAGGGGAATCCAAGATGGGGTGACTTGTGTGGCTCGGACCAGGTTCTGTTACCCAGAATCCTTTGCAAGCCTCAAAATTTGGCTTAAAAAAACACATGTTCCTCAAATTTCTGTGGCAGACAGTTCTTGAATCTGAGAGGAGCCACAAATTTCCTTCCACCCAGCGTTCCCCCACATCTCCCGATAAAAATGATACCTCACTTGTGTGGGTAGGCCTAGCGCCCGTGACAGGAAATGCCCCAAAGCGCAACGTGGACACAGCCAAATTGGTGAAGGAAAACAGAGGTGTTTTTTGCAAAGTGCCTACCTGTAGATTTTGGCCTGTAGCTCAGCCGCCACATAGGGAAACCTACCAAACCTGTGCATTTCTGAAAACTAGAGACCTAGGGGAATCCAAGATGGGGTGACTTGTGTGGCTCGGACCAGGTTCTGTTACCCAGAATCCTTTGCAAACCTCAAAATTTGGCTAAAAAAACACATGTTCCTCACATTTCTGTGGCAGAAAGTTCTGGAATCTGAGAGGAGCCACGAATTTCCTCCCACCCAGCGTTCCCCCATGTCTCCCGATAAAAATGATACCTCACTTGTGTGGGTAGGCCTAGCGCCCGCGACAGGAAATGCCCCAAAACACAACGTCGACACGTCCCATTTTTTGACAAAATACAGAGCTGTTTTTTGCAAAGTGCCTACCTGTAGATTTTGGCCTGTAGCTCAGCCGCCACATAGGGAAACCTACCAAACCTGTGCATTTCTGAAAACTAGAGACCTAGGGGAATCCAAGATGGGGTGACTTGTGTGGCTCGGACCAGGTTCTGTTACCCAGAATCCTTTGCAAACATCAAAATTTGGCTAAAAAAACACATGTTCCTCACATTTCTGTGGCAGAAAGTTCTGGAATCTGAGAGAAGCCACGAATTTCCTTCTACCCAGCGTTCCCCCACGTCTCCCGATAAAAATGATACCTCACTTGTGTGGGTAGGTCTAGCGCCCGTGACAGGAAATGCCCCAAAGCGCAACGTGGACACAGCCAAATTGGTGAAGGAAAACAGAGGTGTTTTTTGCAAAGTGCCTACCTGTAGATTTTGGCCTGTAGCTCAGCCGCCACATAGGGAAACCTACTAAACCTGTGCATTTCTGAAAACTAGAGACCTAGAGGAATCCAAGATGGGGTGACTTGTGTGGCTCGGACCAGGTTCTGTTACCCAGAATCCTTTGCAAACCTCAAAATTTGGCTAAAAAAACACATGTTCCTCACATTTCTGTGGCAGAAAGTTCTGGAATCTGAGAGGAGCCACGAATTTCCTTCCACCTAGTGTTCCCCCACGTCTCCCGATAAAAATGATACCTCACTTGTGAGGGTAGGCCTAGCGCCCGTGACAGGAAATGCCCCAAAGCGCAACGTGGACACAGCCAAATTGGTGAAGGAAAACAGAGGTGTTTTTTGCAAAGTGCCTACCTGTAGATTTTGGCCTGTAGCTCAGCCGCCACATAGGGAAACCTACCAAACCTGTGCATTTCTGAAAACTAGAGACCTAGGGGAATCCAAGATGGGGTGACTTGTGTGGCTCGGACCAGGTTCTGTTACCCAGAATCCTTTGCAAACATCAAAATTTGGCTAAAAAAACACATGTTCCTCACATTTCTGTGGCAGAAAGTTCTGGAATCTGAGAGGAGCCACAAATTTCCTTCCACCCAGCGTTCCCCCACGTCTCCCGATAAAAATGATACCTCACTTGTGTGGGTAGGCCTAGCGCCCGTGACAGGAAATGCCCCAAAGCGCAACGTGGACACAGCCAAATTGGTGAAGGAAAACAGAGGTGTTTTTTGCAAAGTGCCTACCTGTAGATTTTGGCCTGTAGCTCAGCCGCCACATAGGGAAACCTACCAAACCTGTGCATTTCTGAAAACTAGAGACCTAGGGGAATCCAAGATGGGGTGACTTGTGTGGCTCGGACCAGGTTCTGTTACCCAGAATCCTTTCCAAACCTCAAAATTTGGCTTAAAAAACACATGTTCCTCAAATTTCTGTGGCAGACAGTTCTGGAATCTGAGAGGAGCCACAAATTTCCTTCCACCCAGCGTTCCCCCACATCTCCCGATAAAAATGATACCTCACTTGTGTGGGTAGGCCTAGCGCCCGTGACAGGAAATGCCCCAAAGCGCAACGTGGACACAGCCAAATTGGTGAAGGAAAACAGAGGTGTTTTTTGCAAAGTGCCTACCTGTAGATTTTGGCCTGTAGCTCAGCCGCCACATAGGGAAACCTACCAAACCTGTGCATTTCTGAAAACTAGAGACCTAGGGGAATCCAAGATGGGGTGACTTGTGTGGCTCGGACCAGGTTCTGTTACCCAGAATCCTTTGCAAACCTCAAAATTTGGCTAAAAAAACACATGTTCCTCACATTTCTGTGGCAGAAAGTTCTGGAATCTGAGAGGAGCCACGAATTTCCTCCCACCCAGCGTTCCCCCATGTCTCCCGATAAAAATGATACCTCACTTGTGTGGGTAGGCCTAGCGCGCGCGACAGGAAATGCCCCAAAACACAACGTCGACACGTCCCATTTTTTGACAAAATACAGAGCTGTTTTTTGCAAAGTGCCTACCTGTAGATTTTGGCCTGTAGCTCAGCCGCCACATAGGGAAACCTACCAAACCTGTGCATTTCTGAAAACTAGAGACCTAGGGGAATCCAAGATGGGGTGACTTGTGTGGCTCGGACCAGGTTCTGTTACCCAGAATCCTTTGCAAACCTCAAAATTTGGCTAAAAAAACACATGTTCCTCACATTTCTGTGGCAGAAAGTTCTGGAATCTGAGAGAAGCCACGAATTTCCTTCCACCCAGCGTTCCCCCACGTCTCCCGATAAAAATGATACCTCACTTGTGTGGGTAGGTCTAGCGCCCGTGACAGGAAATGCCCCAAAGCGCAACGTGGACACAGCCAAATTGGTGAAGGAAAACAGAGGTGTTTTTTGCAAAGTGCCTACCTGTAGATTTTGGCCTGTAGCTCAGCCGCCACATAGGGAAACCTACTAAACCTGTGCATTTCTGAAAACTAGAGACCTAGAGGAATCCAAGATGGGGTGACTTGTGTGGCTCGGACCAGGTTCTGTTACCCAGAATCCTTTGCAAACCTCAAAATTTGGCTAAAAAAACACATGTTCCTCACATTTCTGTGGCAGAAAGTTCTGGAATCTGAGAGGAGCCACGAATTTCCTTCCACCTAGTGTTCCCCCACGTCTCCCGATAAAAATTATACCTCACTTGTGAGGGTAGGCCTAGCGCCCGTGACAGGAAATGCCCCAAAGCGCAACGTGGACACAGCCAAATTGATGAAGGAAAACAGAGGTGTTTTTTGCAAAGTGCCTACCTGTAGATTTTGGCCTGTAGCTCAGCCGCCACATAGGGAAACCTACCAAATCTGTGCATTTCTGAAAACTAGAGACCTAGGGGAATCCAAGATGGGGTGACTTGTGTGGCTCGGACCAGGTTCTGTTACCCAGAATCCTTTGCAAACCTCAAAATTTGGCTTAAAAAACACATGTTCCTCAAATTTCTGTGGCAGACAGTTCTGGAATCTGAGAGGAGCCACAAATTTCCTTCCACCCAGCGTTCCCCCACATCTCCCGATAAAAATGATACCTCACTTGTGTGGGTAGGCCTAGCGCCCGTGACAGGAAATGCCCCAAAGCGCAACGTGGACACAGCCAAATTGGTGAAGGAAAACAGAGGTGTTTTTTGCAAAGTGCCTACCTGTAGATTTTGGCCTGTAGCTCAGCCGCCACATAGGGAAACCTACCAAACCTGTGCATTTCTGAAAACTAGAGACCTAGGGGAATCCAAGATGGGGTGACTTGTGTGGCTCGGACCAGGTTCTGTTACCCAGAATCCTTTGCAAACCTCAAAATTTGGCTTAAAAAACACATGTTCCTCAAATTTCTGTGGCAGACAGTTCTGGAATCTGAGAGGAGCCACAAATTTCCTTCCACCCAGCGTTCCCCCACATCTCCCGATAAAAATGATACCTCACTTGTGTGGGTAGGCCTAGCGCCCGTGACAGGAAATGCCCCAAAGCGCAACGTGGACACAGCCAAATTGGTGAAGGAAAACAGAGGTGTTTTTTGCAAAGTGCCTACCTGTAGATTTTGGCCTGTAGCTCAGCCGCCACATAGGGAAACCTACCAAACCTGTGCATTTCTGAAAACTAGAGACCTAGGGGAATCCAAGATGGGGTGACTTGTGTGGCTCGGACCAGGTTCTGTTACCCAGAATCCGTTGCAAACCTCAAAATTTGGCTAAAAAAACACATGTTCCTCACATTTCTGTGGCAGAAAGTTCTGGAATCTAAGAGGAGCCACGAATTTCCTCCCACCCAGCGTTCCCCCATGTCTCCCGATAAAAATGATACCTCACTTGTGTGGGTAGGCCTAGCGCCCGCGACAGGAAATGCCCCAAAACACAACGTCGACACGTCCCATTTTTTGACAAAATACAGAGCTGTTTTTTGCAAAGTGCCTACCTGTAGATTTTGGCCTGTAGCTCAGCCGCCACATAGGGAAACCTACCAAACCTGTGCATTTCTGAAAACTAGAGACCTAGGGGAATCCAAGATGGGGTGACTTGTGTGGCTCGGACCAGGTTCTGTTACCCAGAATCCTTTGCAAACCTCAAAATTTGGCTAAAAAAACACATGTTCCTCACATTTCTGTGGCAGAAAGTTCTGGAATCTGAGAGAAGCCACGAATTTCCTTCCACCCAGCGTTCCCCCACGTCTCCCGATAAAAATGATACCTCACTTGTGTGGGTAGGTCTAGCGCCCGTGACAGGAAATGCCCCAAAGCGCAACGTGGACACAGCCAAATTGGTGAAGGAAAACAGAGGTGTTTTTTGCAAAGTGCCTACCTGTAGATTTTGGCCTGTAGCTCAGCCGCCACATAGGGAAACCTACTAAACCTGTGCATTTCTGAAAACTAGAGACCTAGAGGAATCCAAGATGGGGTGACTTGTGTGGCTCGGACCAGGTTCTGTTACCCAGAATCCTTTGCAAACCTCAAAATTTGGCTAAAAAAACACATGTTCCTCACATTTCTGTGGCAGAAAGTTCTGGAATCTGAGAGGAGCCACGAATTTCCTTCCACCTAGTGTTCCCCCACGTCTCCCGATAAAAATGATACCTCACTTGTGAGGGTAGGCCTAGCGCCCGTGACAGGAAATGCCCCAAAGCGCAACGTGGACACAGCCAAATTGGTGAAGGAAAACAGAGGTGTTTTTTGCAAAGTGCCTACCTGTAGATTTTGGCCTGTAGCTCAGCCGCCACATAGGGAAACCTACCAAACCTGTGCATTTCTGAAAACTAGAGACCTAGGGGAATCCAAGATGGGGTGACTTGTGTGGCTCGGACCAGGTTCTGTTACCCAGAATCCTTTGCAAACATCAAAATTTGGCTAAAAAAACACATGTTCCTCACATTTCTGTGGCAGAAAGTTCTGGAATCTGAGAGGAGCCACAAATTTCCTTCCACCCAGCGTTCCCCCACGTCTCCCGATAAAAATGATACCTCACTTGTGTGGGTAGGCCTAGCGCCCGTGACAGGAAATGCCCCAAAGCGCAACGTGGACACAGCCAAATTGGTGAAGGAAAACAGAGGTGTTTTTTGCAAAGTGCCTACCTGTAGATTTTGGCCTGTAGCTCAGCCGCCACATAGGGAAACCTACCAAACCTGTGCATTTCTGAAAACTAGAGACCTAGGGGAATCCAAGATGGGGTGACTTGTGTGGCTCGGACCAGGTTCTGTTACCCAGAATCCTTTGCAAACCTCAAAATTTGGCTTAAAAAACACATGTTCCTCAAATTTCTGTGGCAGACAGTTCTGGAATCTGAGAGGAGCCACAAATTTCCTTCCACCCAGCGTTCCCCCACATCTCCCGATAAAAATGATACCTCACTTGTGTGGGTAGGCCTAGCGCCCGTGACAGGAAATGCCCCAAAGCGCAACGTGGACACAGCCAAATTGGTGAAGGAAAACAGAGGTGTTTTTTGCAAAGTGCCTACCTGTAGATTTTGGCCTGTAGCTCAGCCGCCACATAGGGAAACCTACCAAACCTGTGCATTTCTGAAAACTAGAGACCTAGGGGAATCCAAGATGGGGTGACTTGTGTGGCTCGGACCAGGTTCTGTTACCCAGAATCCTTTGCAAACCTCAAAATTTGGCTAAAAAAACACATGTTCCTCACATTTCTGTGGCAGAAAGTTCTGGAATCTGAGAGGAGCCACGAATTTCCTCCCACCCAGCGTTCCCCCATGTCTCCCGATAAAAATGATACCTCACTTGTGTGGGTAGGCCTAGCGCCCGCGACAGGAAATGCCCCAAAACACAACGTCGACACATCCCATTTTTTGACAAAATACAGAGCTGTTTTTTGCAAAGTGCCTACCTGTAGATTTTGGCCTGTAGCTCAGCCGCCACATAGGGAAACCTACCAAACCTGTGCATTTCTGAAAACTAGAGACCTAGGGGAATCCAAGATGGGGTGACTTGTGTGGCTCGGACCAGGTTCTGTTACCCAGAATCCTTTGCAAACCTCAAAATTTGGCTAAAAAAACACATGTTCCTCACATTTCTGTGGCAGAAAGTTCTGGAATCTGAGAGAAGCCACGAATTTCCTTCCACCCAGCGTTCCCCCACGTCTCCCGATAAAAATGATACCTCACTTGTGTGGGTAGGTCTAGCGCCCGTGACAGGAAATGCCCCAAAGCGCAACGTGGACACAGCCAAATTGGTGAAGGAAAAAAGAGGTGTTTTTTGCAAAGTGCCTTCCTGTAGATTTTGGCCTGTAGCTCAGCCGCCACATAGGGAAACCTACTAAACCTGTGCATTTCTGAAAACTAGAGACCTAGAGGAATCCAAGATGGGGTGACTTGTGTGGCTCGGACCAGGTTCTGTTACCCAGAATCCTTTGCAAACCTCAAAATTTGGCTAAAAAAACACATGTTCCTCACATTTCTGTGGCAGAAAGTTCTGGAATCTGAGAGGAGCCACGAATTTCCTTCCACCTAGTGTTCCCCCACGTCTCCCGATAAAAATTATACCTCACTTGTGAGGGTAGGCCTAGCGCCCGTGACAGGAAATGCCCCAAAGCGCAACGTGGACACAGCCAAATTGGTGAAGGAAAACAGAGGTGTTTTTTGCAAAGTGCCTACCTGTAGATTTTGGCCTGTAGCTCAGCCGCCACATAGGGAAACCTACCAAACCTGTGCATTTCTGAAAACTAGAGACCTAGGGGAATCCAAGATGGGGTGACTTGTGTGGCTCGGACCAGGTTCTGTTACCCAGAATCCTTTGCAAACCTCAAAATTTGGCTTAAAAAACACATGTTCCTCAAATTTCTGTGGCAGACAGTTCTGGAATCTGAGAGGAGCCACAAATTTCCTTCCACCCAGCGTTCCCCCACATCTCCCGATAAAAATGATACCTCACTTGTGTGGGTAGGCCTAGCGCCCGTGACAGGAAATGCCCCAAAGCGCAACGTGGACACAGCCAAATTGGTGAAGGAAAACAGAGGTGTTTTTTGCAAAGTGCCTACCTGTAGATTTTGGCCTGTAGCTCAGCCGCCACATAGGGAAACCTACCAAACCTGTGCATTTCTGAAAACTAGAGACCTAGGGGAATCCAAGATGGGGTGACTTGTGTGGCTCGGACCAGGTTCTGTTACCCAGAATCCTTTGCAAACCTCAAAATTTGGCTAAAAAAACACATGTTCCTCACATTTCTGTGGCAGAAAGTTCTGGAATCTGAGAGGAGCCACGAATTTCCTCCCACCCAGCGTTCCCCCATGTCTCCCGATAAAAATGATACCTCACTTGTGTGGGTAGGCCTAGCGCCCGCGACAGGAAATGCCCCAAAACACAACGTCGACACGTCCCATTTTTTGACAAAATACAGAGCTGTTTTTTGCAAAGTGCCTACCTGTAGATTTTGGCCTGTAGCTCAGCCGCCACATAGGGAAACCTACCAAACCTGTGCATTTCTGAAAACTAGAGACCTAGGGGAATCCAAGATGGGGTGACTTGTGTGGCTCGGACCAGGTTCTGTTACCCAGAATCCTTTGCAAACCTCAAAATTTGGCTAAAAAAACACATGTTCCTCACATTTCTGTGGCAGAAAGTTCTGGAATCTGAGAGAAGCCACGAATTTCCTTCCACCCAGCGTTCCCCCACGTCTCCCGATAAAAATGATACCTCACTTGTGTGGGTAGGTCTAGCGCCCGTGACAGGAAATGCCCCAAAGCGCAACGTGGACACAGCCAAATTGGTGAAGGAAAACAGAGGTGTTTTTTGCAAAGTGCCTACCTGTAGATTTTGGCCTGTAGCTCAGCCGCCACATAGGGAAACCTACCAAACCTGTGCATTTCTGAAAACTAGAGACCTAGGGGAATCCAAGATGGGGTGACTTGTGTGGCTCGGACCAGGTTCTGTTACCCAGAATCCTTTGCAAACCTCAAAATTTGGCTAAAAAAACACATGTTCCTCACATTTCTGTGGCAGAAAGTTCTGGAATCTGAGAGGAGCCACGAATTTCCTCCCACCCAGCGTTCCCCCATGTCTCCCGATAAAAATGATACCTCACTTGTGTGGGTAGGCCTAGCGCCCGCGACAGGAAATGCCCCAAAGCGCAACGTGGACACAGCCAAATTGGTGAAGGAAAACAGAGGTGTTTTTTGCAAAGTGCCTACCTGTAGATTTTGGCCTGTAGCTCAGCCTCCACATAGGGAAACCTACCAAACCTGTGCATTTCTGAAAACTAGAGATCAGGGGAATCCAAGATGGGGTGACTTGTGTGGCTCGGACCAGGTTCTGTTACCCAGAATCCTTTGCAAACCTCAAAATTTGGCTATAAAAACACATGTTCCTCACATTTCTGTGGCAGAAAGTTCTGGAATGTGAGAGGAGCCACGAATTTCCTTCCACCCAGCGTTCCCCCACGACTCCCAATAAAAATGATACCTCACTTGTGTGGGTAGGCCTAGCGCCCATGACATGAAATGCCCCAAAGCGCAACGTGGACACAGCCAAATTGGTGAAGGAAAACAGAGGTGTTTTTTGCAAAGTGCCTACCTGTAGATTTTGGCCTGTAGCTCAGCCGCCACATAGGGAAACCTACCAAACCTGTGCATTTCTGAAAACTAGAGACCTAGGGGAATCCAAGATAGGGTGACTTGTGTGGCTCAGACCATGTTCTGTTACCCAGAATCCTTTGCAAACCTCAAAATTTGGCTAAAAAAACACATGTTCCTCACATTTCTGTGGCAGAAAGTTCTGGAATCTGAGAGGAGCCACGAATTTCCTTCCACCCAGTGTTCCCCCACGTCTCCCGATAAAAATGATACCTCACTTGTGTGGGTAGGCCTAGCGCCCGTGACAGGAAATGCCCCAAAGCGCAACGTGGACACAGCCAAATTGGTGAAGGAAAACAGAGGTGTTTTTTGCAAAGTGCCTACCTGTAGATTGTGGCCTGTAGCTCAGCCGCCACATAGGGAAACCTACCAAACCTGTGCATTTCTGAAACCTAGAGACCTAGGGGAATCCAAGATGGGGTGACTTGTGTGGCTCGGACCAGGTTCTGTTACTCAGAATCCTTTGCAAACCTCAAAATTTGGCTAAAAAAACACATGTTCCTCACATTTCTGTGGCAGAAAGTTCTGGAATCTGAGAGGAGCCACGAATTTCCTTCCACCCAGCGTTCCCCCACGTCTCCCGATAAAAATGATACCTCACTTGTGTGGGTAGGTCTACCGCCCGTGACAGGAAATGCCCCAAAGCGCAACGTGGACACAGCCAAATTGGTGAAGGAAAACAGAGGTGTTTTTTGCAAAGTGCCTACCTGTAGATTTTGGCCTGTAGCTCAGCCGCCACATAGGGAAACCTACCAAACCTGTGCATTTCTGAAAACTAGAGACCTAGGGGAATCCAAGATGGGGTGACTTGTGTGGCTCGGACCAGGTTCTGTTACACAGAATCCTTTGCAAACCTCAAAATTTTGCTAAAAAAACACATGTTCCTCACATTTCTGTGGCAGAAAGTTCTGGAATCTGAGAGGAGCCACGAATTTCCTTCCACCCAGTGTTCCCCCACGTCTCCCGATAAAAATGATACCTCACTTGTGTGGGTAGGCCTAGCGCCCGTGACAGGAAATGCCCCAAAGCGCAACGTGGACACAGCCAAATTGGTGAAGGAAAACAGAGGTGTTTTTGGTAAAAGTGCCTACCTGTAGATTTTGGCCTGTAGCTCAGCCGCCACATAGGGAAACCTACCAAACCTGTGCATTTCTGAAACCTAGAGACCTAGGGGAATCCTAGATGGGGTGACTTGTGTGGCTCGGACCAGGTTCTGTTACCCAGAATCCTTTGCAAACCTCAAAATTTTGCTAAAAAAACACATGTTCCTCACATTTCTGTGGCAGAAAGTTCTGGAATCTGAAAGGAGCCACGAATTTCCTTCCACCCAGCGTTCCCCCACGTCTCCCGATAAAAATGATACCTCACTTGTGTGGGTAGGTCTAGCGCCCGTGACAGGAAATGCCCCAAAGCGCAACGTGGACACAGCCAAATTGGTGAAGGAAAACAGAGGTGTTTTTTGCAAAGTGCCTACATGTAGATTTTGGCCTGTAGCTCAGCCGCCACATAGGGAAACCTACCAAACCTGTGCATTTCTGAAAACTAGAGACCTAGGGGAATCCAAGATGGGGTGACTTGTGTGGATCGGACCAGGTTCTGTTACCCAGAATCCTTTGCAAACCTCAAAATTTGGCTAAAAAAACACATGTTCCTCACATTTCTGTGGCAGAAAGTTCTGGAATCTGAGAGGAGCCACGAATTTCCTTCCACCCAGTGTTCCCCCACGTCTCCCGATAAAAATGATACCTCACTTGTGTGGGTAGGCCTAGCGCCCGTGACAGGAAATGCCCCAAAGCGCAACGTGGACACAGCCAAATTGGTGAAGGAAAACAGAGGTGTTTTTTGCAAAGTGCCTACCTGTAGATTTTGGCCTGTAGCTCAGCCGCCACATAGGGAATCCTACCAAACCTGTGCATTTCTGAAAACTAGAGACCTAGGGGAATCCAAGATGGGGTGACTTGTGTGGCTCGGACCAGGTTCTGTTACCCAGAATCCTTTGCAAACCTCAAAATTTGGCTTAAAAAACACATGTTCCTCACATTTCTGTGGCAGACAGTTCTGGAATCTGAGAGGAGCCACAAATTTCCTTCCACCCAGCGTTCCCCCACATCTCCCGATAAAAATGATACCTCACTTGTGTGGGTAGGCCTAGCGCCCGTGACAGGAAATGCCCCAAAGCGCAACGTGGACACAGCCAAATTGGTGAAGGAAAACAGAGGTGTTTTTTGCAAAGTGCCTACCTGTAGATTTTGGCCTGTAGCTCAGCCGCCACATAGGGAAACCTGCCAAACCTGTGCATTTCTGAAAACTAGAGACCTAGGGGAATCCAAGATGGGGTGACTTGTGTGGCTCGGACCAGGTTCTGTTACTGAGAATCCTTTGCAAACCTCAAAATTTTGCTAAAAAAAACACATGTTCCTCACATTTCTGTGGCAGAAAGTTCTGGAATCTGAGAGGAGCCACGAATTTCCTTCCACCCAGCGTTCCCCCATGTCTCCCGATAAAAATGATACCTCACTTGTGTGGGTAGGTCTAGCGCCCGTGACAGGAAATGCCCCAAAGCGCAACGTGGACACAGCCAAATTGGTGAAGGAAAACAGAGGTGTTTTTTGCAAAGTGCCTACATGTAGATTTTGGCCTGTAGCTCAGCCGCCACATAGGGAAACCTACCAAACCTGTGCATTTCTGAAAACTAGAGACCTAGGGGAATCCAAGATGGGGTGACTTGTGTGGCTCGGACCAGGTTCTGTTACCCAGAATCCTTTGCAAACCTCAAAATTTGGCTAAAAAAACACATGGTCCTCACATTTCTGTGGCACAAAGTTCTGGAATCTGAGAGAAGCCACGAATTTCCTTCCACCCAGCGTTCCCCCACGTCTCCCGATAAAAATGATACTTCACATGTGTGGGTAGGCCTAGCGCCCGTGACAGGAAATGCCCCAAAGCGCAACGTGGACACAGCCAAATTGGTGAAGGAAAACAGAGGTGTTTTTTGCAAAGTGCCTACCTGTAGATTTTGGCCTGTAGCTCAGCCGCCACATAGGGAAACCTACCAGACCTGTGCATTTCTGAAAACTAGAGACCTAGGGGAATCCAAGATGGGGTGACTTGTGTGGCTCGGACCAGGTTCTGTTACTCAGAATCCTTTGCAAACCTCAAAATTTGGCTAAAAAAACACATGTTCCTCACATTTCTGTGGCAGAAAGTTCTGGAATCTGAGAGGAGCCACGAATTTCCTTCCACCCAGCGTTCCCCCACATCTCCCGATAAAAATGATACCTCACTTGTGTGGGTAGGCCTAGCGCCCGTGACAGGAAATGCCCCAAAGCGCAACGTGGACACAGCCAAATTGGTGAAGGAAAACAGAGGTGTTTTTTGCAAAGTGCCTACCTGTAGATTTTGGCCTGTAGCTCAGCCGCCACATAGGGAAACCTACCAAACCTGTGCATTTCTGAAAACTAGAGACCTAGGGGAATCCAAGATGGGGTGACTTGTGTGGCTCGGACCAGGTTCTGTTACCCAGAATCCTTTGCAAACCTCAAAATTTGGCTAAAAAAACACATGTTCCTCACATTTCTGTGGCAGAAAGTTCTGGAATCTGAGAGGAGCCACGAATTTCCTCCCACCCAGCGTTCCCCCATGTCTCCCGATAAAAATGATACCTCACTTGTGTGGGTAGGCCTAGCGCCCGTGACAGGAAATGCCCCAAAGCGCAACGTGGACACAGCCAAATTGGTGAAGGAAAACAGAGGTGTTTTTTGCAAAGTGCCTACCTGTAGATTTTGGCCTGTAGCTCAGCCGCCACCTAGGGAAACCTGCCAAACCTGTGCATTTCTGAAAACTAGAGACCTAGGGGAATCCAAGATGGGGTGACTTGTGTGGCTCGGACCAGGTTCTGTTACTCAGAATCCTTTGCAAACCTCAAAATTTGGCTAAAAAAACACATGTTCCTCACATTTCTGTGGCAGAAAGTTCTGGAATCTGAGAGGAGCCACGAATTTCCTTCCACCCAGCGTTCCCCCACGTCTCCCGATAAAAATGATACCTCACTTGTGTGGGTAGGTCTAGCGCTCGTGACAGGAAATGCCCCAAAGCGCAACGTGGACACAGCCAAATTGGTGAAGGAAAACAGAGGTGTTTTTTGCAAAGTGCCTACCTGTAGATTTTGGCCTGTAGCTCAGCCGCCACATAGGGAAACCTACTAAACCTGTGCATTTCTGAAAACTAGAGACCTAGGGGAATCCAAGATGGGGTGACTTGTGTGGCTCGGACCAGGTTCTGTTACTCAGAATCCTTTGCAAACCTCAAAATTTTGCTAAAAAAACACATGTTCCTCACATTTCTGTGGCAGAAAGTTCTGGAATCTGAGAGGAGCCACGAATTTCCTTCCACCCAGCGTTCCCCCACGTCTCCCGATAAAAATGATACCTCACTTGTGTGGGTAGGTCTAGCGCCCGTGACAGGAAATGCCCCAAAGCGCAACGTGGACACAGCCAAATTGGTGAAGGAAAACAGAGGTGTTTTTTGCAAAGTGCCTACCTGTAGATTTTGGCCTGTAGCTCAGCCGCCACATAGGGAAACCTACTAAACCTGTGCATTTCTGAAAACTAGAGACCTAGAGGAATCCAAGATGGGGTGACTTGTGTGGCTCGGACCAGGTTCTGTTACCCAGAATCCTTTGCAAACCTCAAAATTTGGCTAAAAAAACACATGTTCCTCACATTTCTGTGGCAGAAAGTTCTGGAATCTGAGAGGAGCCACAAATTTCCTTCCACCCAGCGTTCCCCCACGTCTCCCGATAAAAATGATACATCACTTGTGTGGGTAGGCCTAGCGCCCGTGACAGGAAATTCCCAAAAGCGCAACGTGGACACAGCCAAATTGGTGAAGGAAAACAGAGGTGTTTCTTGCAAAGTGCCTACCTGTAGATTTTGGCCTGTAGCTCAGCCGCCACATAGGGAAACCTACCAAACCTGTGCATTTCTGAAAACTAGAGACCAGGGGAATCCAAGATGGGGTGACTTGTGTGGCTCGGACCAGGTTCTGTTACCCAGAATCCTTTGCAAACCTCAAAATTTGGCTATAAAAACACATGTTCCTCACATTTCTGTGGCAGAAAGTTCTGGAATGTGAGAGGAGCCACGAATTTCCTTCCACCCAGCGTTCCCCCACGTCTCCCAATAAAAATGATACCTCACTTGTGTGGGTAGGCCTAGCGCCCGTGACAGGAAATGCCCCAAAGCGCAACGTGGACACATCCAAATTGGTGAAGGAAAACAGAGGTGTTTTTTGCAAAGTGCCTACCTGTAGATTTTGGCCTGTAGCTCAGCCGCCACATAGGGAAACCTACCAAACCTGTGCATTTCTGAAAACTAGAGACCTAGGGTAATCCAAGATAGGGTGACTTGTGTGGCTCAGACCATGTTCTGTTACCCAGAATCCTTTGCAAACCTCAAAATTTGGCTAAAAAAACACATGTTCCTCACATTTCTGTGGCAGAAAGTTCTGGAATCTGAGAGGAGCCACCAATTTCCTTCCACCCAGCGTTCCCCCACGTCTCCCGATAAAAATGATACCTCACTTGTGTGGGTAGGCCTAGCGCCCACGACAGGAAACGCCCCAAAGCGCAACGTGGACACATCCAAATTTGTGAAGGAAAACAGAGGTGTTTTTTGGAAAGTGCTTACCTGTAGATTTTGGCCTGTAGCTCAGCCGCCACCTAGGGAAACCAACCAAACCTGTGCATTTCTGAAAACTAGAGACCTAGGGGAATCCAAGAAGGGGTGACTTGTGTGGCTCGGACCAGGTTCTGTTACCCAGAATCCTTTGCAAACCTCAAAATTTGGCTAAAAAAACACATGTTCCTCACATTTCTGTGGCAGAAAGTTCTGGAATCTGAGAGGAGCCACAAATTTCCTTCCACCCAGCGTTCCCCCACGTCTCCCGATAAAAATGATACCTCACTTGTGTGGGTAGGCCTAGCGCCCGTGACAAAAAATGCCCCAAAGCGCAACGTGGACACAGCCAAATTGGTGAAGGAAAACAGAGGTGTTTTTTGCAAAGTGCCTACCTGTAGATTTTGGCCTGTAGCTCAGCCGCCACATAGGGAAACCTACCAAAGCTGTGCATTTCTGAAAACTAGAGACCTAGGGGAATCCAAGAAGGGGTGACTTGTGTGGCTCGGACCAGGTTCTGTTACCCAGAATCCTTTGCAAACCTCAAAATTTGGCTAAAAAAACACATGTTCCTCACATTTCTGTGGCAGAAAGTTCTGGAATCTGAGAGGAGCCACAAATTTCCTTCCACCCAGCGTTCCCCCACGTCTCCCGATAAAAATGATACCTCACTTGTGTGGGTAGGTCTAGCGCCTGTGACAGGAAATGAACCAAAGCGCAACGTGGACACAGCCAAATTGGTGAAGGAAAACAGAGGTGTTTTTTGCAAAGTGTCTACATGTAGATTTTGGCCTGTAGCTCAGCCGCCACATAGGGAAACCTACCAAACCTGTGCATTTCTGAAAACTAGAGACCTAGCGGAATCCAAGATGGGGTGACTTGTGTGGCTCGGACCAGGTTCTGTTACCCAGAATCCTTTGCAAACCTCAAAATTTGGCTAAAAAAACACATGTTCCTCACATTTCTGTGGCAGAAAGTTCTGGAATCTGAGAGGAGCCACAAATTTCCTTCCACCCAGCGTTCCCCCACGTCTCCCGATAAAAATGATACCTCACTTGTGTGGGTAGGCCTAGCGCCCGTGACAGGAAATGCCCCAAAGCGCAACGTGGACACAGCCAAATTGGTGAAGGAAAACAGAGGTGTTTTTTGCAAAGTGCCTACCTGTAGATTTTGGCCTGTAGCTCAGCCGCCACATAGGGAAACCTACCAAACCTGTGCATTTCTGAAAACTAGAGACCTAGGGGAATCCAAGAAGGGGTGACTTGTGTGGCTCGGACCAGGTTCTGTTACTCAGAATCCTTTGCAAACCTCAAAATTTTGCTAAAAAAACACATGTTCCTCACATTTCTGTGGCAGAAAGTTCTGGAATCTGAGAGGAGCCACGAATTTCCTTCCACCCAGCGTTCCCCCATGTCTCCCGATAAAAATGATACCTCACTTGTGTGGGTAGGTCTAGCGCCCGTGACAGGAAATGCCCCAAAGCGCAACGTGGACACAGCCAAATTGGTGAAGGAAAACAGAGGTGTTTTTTGCAAAGTGCCTACATGTAGATTTTGGCCTGTAGCTCAGCCGCCACATAGGGAAACCTACCAAACCTGTGCATTTCTGAAAACTAGAGACCTAGGGGAATCCAAGATGGGGTGACTTGTGTGGCTCGGACCAGGTTCTGTTACCCAGAATCCTTTGCAAACCTCAAAATTTGGCTAAAAAAACACATGTTCCTCACATTTCTGTGGCAGAAAGTTCTGGAATCTGAGAGAAGCCACGAATTTCCTTCCACCCAGCGTTCCCCCACGTCTCCCGATAAAAATGATACTTCACATGTGTGGGTAGGCCTAGCGCCCGTGACAGGAAATGCCCCAAAGCGCAACGTGGACACAGCCAAATTGGTGAAGGAAAACAGAGGTGTTTTTTGCAAAGTGCCTACCTGTAGATTTTGGCCTGTAGCTCAGCCGCCACATAGGGAAACCTACCAAACCTGTGCATTTCTGAAAACTAGAGACCTAGGGGAATCCAAGATGGGGTGACTTGTGTGGCTCGGACCAGGTTCTGTTACCCAGAATCCTTTGCAAACCTCAAAATTTGGCTTAAAAAACACATGTTCCTCACATTTCTGTGGCAGACAGTTCTGGAATCTGAGAGGAGCCACAAATTTCCTTCAACCCAGCATTCCCCCACATCTCCCGATAAAAATGATACCTCACTTGTGTGGGTAGGCCTAGCGCCCGTGACAGGAAATGCCCCAAAGCGCAACGTGGACACAGCCAAATTGGTGAAGGAAAACAGAGGTGTTTTTTGCAAAGTGCCTACCTGTAGATTTTGGCCTGTAGCTCAGCCGCCACATAGGGAAACCTACCAAACCTGTGCATTTCTGAAAACTAGAGACCTAGGGGAATCCAAGATGGGGTGACTTGTGTGGCTCGGACCAGGTTCTGTTACCCAGAATCCTTTGCAAACCTCAAAATTTGGCTAAAAAAACACATGTTCCTCACATTTCTGTGGCAGAAAGTTCTGGAATCTGAGAGGAGCCACGAATTTCCTCCCACCCAGCGTTCCCCCATGTCTCCCGATAAAAATGATACCTCACTTGTTTGGGTAGGCCTAGCGCCCGTGACAGGAAATGCCCCAAAGCGCAACGTGGACACAGCCAAATTGGTGAAGGAAAACAGAGGTGTTTTTTGCAAAGTGCCTACCTGTAGATTTTGGCCTGTAGCTCAGCCGCCACATAGGGAAACCTACTAAACCTGTGCATTTCTGAAAACTAGAGACCTAGAGGAATCCAAGATGAGGTGACTTGTGTGGCTCGGACCAGGTTCTGTTACCCAGAATCCTTTGCAAACCTCAAAATTTGGCTAAAAAAACACATGTTCCTCACATTTCTGTGGCAGAAAGTTCTGGAATCTGAGAGGAGCCACAAATTTCCTTCCACCCAGCGTTCCCCCACGTCTCCCGATAAAAATGATACATCACTTGTGTGGGTAGGCCTAGCGCCCGTGACAGGAAATGCCCCAAAGCGCAACGTGGACACAGCCAAATTGGTGAAGGAAAACAGAGGTGTTTTTTGCAAAGTGCCTACCTGTAGATTTTGTCCTGTAGCTCAGCCGCCACATAGGGAAACCTACCAAACCTGTGCATTTCTGAAAACTAGAGACCTAGGGGAATCCAAGATGGGGTGACTTGTGTGGCTCGGACCAGGTTCTGTTACCCAGAATCCTTTGCAAACATCAAAATTTGGCTAAAAAAACACATGTTCCTCACATTTCTGTGGCAGACAGTTCTGGAATCTGAGAGGAGCCACAAATTTCCTTCCACCCAGCGTTCCCCCACATCTCCCGATAAAAATGATACCTCACTTGTGTAGGTAGGCCTAGCGCCCGTGACAGGAAATTCCCCAAAGCGCAACGTGGACACAGCCAAATTGGTGAAGGAAAACAGAGGTGTTTCTTGCAAAGTGCCTACCTGTAGATTTTGGCCTGTAGCTCAGCCGCCACATAGGGAAACCTACCAAACCTGTGCATTTCTGAAAACTAGAGACCAGGGGAATCCAAGATGGGGTGACTTGTGTGGCTCGGACCAGGTTCTGTTACCCAGAATCCTTTGCAAACCTCAAAATTTGGCTATAAAAACACATGTTCCTCACATTTCTGTGGCAGAAAGTTCTGGAATGTGAGAGGAGCCACGAATTTCCTTCCACCCAGCGTTCCCCCACGTCTCCCAATAAAAATGATACCTCACTTGTGTGGGTAGGCCTAGCGCCCGTGACAGGAAATGCCCCAAAGCGCAACGTGGACACAGCCAAATTGGTGAAGGAAAACAGAGGTGTTTTTTGCAAAGTGCCTACCTGTAGATTTTGGCCTGTAGCTCAGCCGCCACATAGGGAAACCTACCAAACCTGTGCATTTCTGAAAACTAGAGACCTAGGGGAATCCAAGATGGGGTGACTTGTGTGGCTCGGACCAGGTTCTGTTACCCAGAATCCTTTGCAAACCTCAAAATTTGGCTAAAAAAACACATGTTCCTCACATTTCTGTGGCAGAAAGTTCTGGAATCTGAGAGGAGCCACAAATTTCCTTCCACCCAGCGTTCCCCCACGTCTCCCGATAAAAATGATACCTCACTTGTGTGGGTAGGCCTAGCGCCCGTGACAGGAAATGCCCCAAAGCGCAACGTGGACACAGCCAAATTGGTGAAGGAAAACAGAGGTGTTTTTTGCAAAGTGCCTACCTGTAGATTTTGGCCTGTAGCTCAGCCGCCACATAGGGAAACCTACCAAACCTGTGCATTTCTGAAAACTAGAGACCTAGGGGAATCCAAGAAGGGGTGACTTGTGTGGCTCGGACCAGGTTCTGTTACTCAGAATCCTTTGCAAACCTCAAAATTTTGCTAAAAAAACACATGTTCCTCACATTTCTGTGGCAGAAAGTTCTGGAATCTGAGAGGAGCCACGAATTTCCTTCCACCCAGCGTTCCCCCATGTCTCCCGATAAAAATGATACCTCACTTGTGTGGGTAGGTCTAGCGCCCGTGACAGGAAATGCCCCAAAGCGCAACGTGGACACAGCCAAATTGGTGAAGGAAAACAGAGGTGTTTTTTGCAAAGTGCCTACATGTAGATTTTGGCCTGTAGCTCAGCCGCCACATAGGGAAACCTACCAAACCTGTGCATTTCTGAAAACTAGAGACCTAGGGGAATCCAAGATGGGGTGACTTGTGTGGCTCGGACCAGGTTCTGTTACCCAGAATCCTTTGCAAACCTCAAAATTTGGCTAAAAAAACACATGTTCCTCACATTTCTGTGGCAGAAAGTTCTGGAATCTGAGAGAAGCCACGAATTTCCTTCCACCCAGCGTTCCCCCACGTCTCCCGATAAAAATGATACTTCACATGTGTGGGTAGGCCTAGCGCCCGTGACAGGAAATGCCCCAAAGCGCAACGTGGACACAGCCAAATTGGTGAAGGAAAACAGAGGTGTTTTTTGCAAAGTGCCTACCTGTAGATTTTGGCCTGTAGCTCAGCCGCCACATAGGGAAACCTACCAAACCTGTGCATTTCTGAAAACTAGAGACCTAGGGGAATCCAAGATGGGGTGACTTGTGTGGCTCGGACCAGGTTCTGTTACTCAGAATCCTTTGCAAACTTCAAAATTTGGCTAAAAAAACACATGTTCCTCACATTTCTGTGGCAGAAAGTTCTGGAATCTGAGAGGAGCCACGAATTTCCTTCCACCCAGCGTTCCCCCACGTCTCCCGATAAAAATGATACCTCACTTGTGTGGGTAGGTCTAGCGCCCGTGACAGGAAATGCCCCAAAGCGCAACGTGGACACAGCCAAATTGGTGAAGGAAAACATAGGTGTTTTTTGCAAAGTGCCTACATGTAGATTTTGGCCTGTAGCTCAGCCGCCACATAGGGAAACCTACCAAACCTGTGCATTTCTGAAAACTAGAGACCTAGCGGAATCCAAGATGGGGTGACTTGTGTGGCTCGGACCAGGTTCTGTTACCCAGAATCCTTTGCAAACCTCAAAATTTGGCTAAAAAAACACATGTTCCTCACATTTCTGTGGCAGAAAGTTCTGGAATCTGAGAGGAGCCACAAATTTCCTTCCACCCAGCGTTCCCCCACGTCTCCCGATAAAAATGATACCTCACTTGTGTGGGTAGGCCTAGCGCCCGTGACAGGAAATGCCCCAAAGCGCAACGTGGACACAGCCAAATTGGTGAAGGAAAACAGAGGTGTTTTTTGCAAAGTGCCTACCTGTAGATTTTGGCCTGTAGCTCAGCCGCCACATAGGGAAACCTACCAAACCTGTGCATTTCTGAAAACTAGAGACCTAGGGGAATCCAAGATGGGGTGACTTGTGTGGCTCGGACCAGGTTCTGTTACCCAGAATCCTTTGCAAACCTCAAAATTTGGCTTAAAAAACACATGTTCCTCACATTTCTGTGGCAGACAGTTCTGGAATCTGAGAGGAGCCACAAATTTCCTTCAACCCAGCATTCCCCCACATCTCCCGATAAAAATGATACCTCACTTGTGTGGGTAGGCCTAGCGCCCGTGACAGGAAATGCCCCAAAGCGCAACGTGGACACAGCCAAATTGGTGAAGGAAAACAGAGGTGTTTTTTGCAAAGTGCCTACCTGTAGATTTTGGCCTGTAGCTCAGCCGCCACATAGGGAAACCTACCAAACCTGTGCATTTCTGAAAACTAGAGACCTAGGGGAATCCAAGATGGGGTGACTTGTGTGGCTCGGACCAGGTTCTGTTACCCAGAATCCTTTGCAAACCTCAAAATTTGGCTAAAAAAACACATGTTCCTCACATTTCTGTGGCAGAAAGTTCTGGAATCTGAGAGGAGCCACGAATTTCCTCCCACCCAGCGTTCCCCCATGTCTCCCGATAAAAATGATACCTCACTTGTTTGGGTAGGCCTAGCGCCCGTGACAGGAAATGCCCCAAAGCGCAACGTGGACACAGCCAAATTGGTGAAGGAAAACAGAGGTGTTTTTTGCAAAGTGCCTACCTGTAGATTTTGGCCTGTAGCTCAGCCGCCACATAGGGAAACCTACTAAACCTGTGCATTTCTGAAAACTAGAGACCTAGAGGAATCCAAGATGAGGTGACTTGTGTGGCTCGGACCAGGTTCTGTTACCCAGAATCCTTTGCAAACCTCAAAATTTGGCTAAAAAAACACATGTTCCTCACATTTCTGTGGCAGAAAGTTCTGGAATCTGAGAGGAGCCACAAATTTCCTTCCACCCAGCGTTCCCCCACGTCTCCCGATAAAAATGATACATCACTTGTGTGGGTAGGCCTAGCGCCCGTGACAGGAAATGCCCCAAAGCGCAACGTGGACACAGCCAAATTGGTGAAGGAAAACAGAGGTGTTTTTTGCAAAGTGCCTACCTGTAGATTTTGTCCTGTAGCTCAGCCGCCACATAGGGAAACCTACCAAACCTGTGCATTTCTGAAAACTAGAGACCTAGGGGAATCCAAGATGGGGTGACTTGTGTGGCTCGGACCAGGTTCTGTTACCCAGAATCCTTTGCAAACATCAAAATTTGGCTAAAAAAACACATGTTCCTCACATTTCTGTGGCAGACAGTTCTGGAATCTGAGAGGAGCCACAAATTTCCTTCCACCCAGCGTTCCCCCACATCTCCCGATAAAAATGATACCTCACTTGTGTAGGTAGGCCTAGCGCCCGTGACAGGAAATTCCCCAAAGCGCAACGTGGACACAGCCAAATTGGTGAAGGAAAACAGAGGTGTTTCTTGCAAAGTGCCTACCTGTAGATTTTGGCCTGTAGCTCAGCCGCCACATAGGGAAACCTACCAAACCTGTGCATTTCTGAAAACTAGAGACCAGGGGAATCCAAGATGGGGTGACTTGTGTGGCTCGGACCAGGTTCTGTTACCCAGAATCCTTTGCAAACCTCAAAATTTGGCTATAAAAACACATGTTCCTCACATTTCTGTGGCAGAAAGTTCTGGAATGTGAGAGGAGCCACGAATTTCCTTCCACCCAGCGTTCCCCCACGTCTCCCAATAAAAATGATACCTCACTTGTGTGGGTAGGCCTAGCGCCCGTGACAGGAAATGCCCCAAAGCGCAACGTGGACACAGCCAAATTGGTGAAGGAAAACAGAGGTGTTTTTTGCAAAGTGCCTACCTGTAGATTTTGGCCTGTAGCTCAGCCGCCACATAGGGAAACCTACCAAACCTGTGCATTTCTGAAAACTAGAGACCTAGGGGAATCCAAGATAGGGTGACTTGTGTGGCTCAGACCATGTTCTGTTACCCAGAATCCTTTGCAAACCTCAAAATTTGGCTAAAAAAACACATGTTCCTCACATTTCTGTGGCAGAAAGTTCTGGAATCTGAGAGGAGCCACGAATTTCCTTCCACCCAGTGTTCCCCCATGTCTCCCGATAAAAATGATACCTCACTTGTGTGGGTAGGCCTAGCGCCCGTGACAGGAAATGCCCCAAAGCGCAACGTGGACACAGCCAAATTGGTGAAGGAAAACAGAGGTGTTTTTTGCAAAGTGCCTACCTGTAGATTTTGGCCTGTAGCTCAGCCGCCACATAGGGAAACCTACCAAACCTGTGCATTTCTGAAAACTAGAGACCTAGAGGAATCCAAGATGGGGTGACTTGTGTGGCTCGGACCAGGTTCTGTTACCCAGAATCCTTTGCAAACCTCAAAATTTGGCTAAAAAAACACATGTTCCTCACATTTCTGTGGCAGAAAGTTCTGGAATCTGAGAGGAGCCACCAATTTCCTTCCACCCAGCGTTCCCCCACGTCTCCCGATAAAAATGATACCTCACTTGTGTGGGTAGGCCTAGCGCCCACGACAGGAAACGCCCCAAAGCGCAACGTGGACACATCCAAATTTGTGAAGGAAAACAGAGGTGTTTTTTGGAAAGTGCCTACCTGTAGATTTTGGCCTGTAGCTCAGCCGCCACCTAGGGAAACCAACCAAACCTGTGCATCTCTGAAAACTAGAGACCTAGGGGAATCCAAGAAGGGGTGACTTGTGTGGCTCGGACCAGGTTCTGTTACCCAGAATCCTTTGCAAACCTCAAAATTTGGCTAAAAAAACACATGTTCCTCACATTTCTGTGGCAGAAAGTTCTGGAATCTGAGAGGAGCCACAAATTTCCTTCCACCCAGCGTTCCCCCACGTCTCCCGATAAAAATGATACCTCACTTGTGTGGGTAGGCCTAGCGCCCGTGACAAGAAATGCCCCAAAGCGCAACGTGGACACAGCCAAATTGGTGAAGGAAAACAGAGGTGTTTTTTGCAAAGTGCCTACCTGTAGATTTTGGCCTGTAGCTCAGCCGCCACATAGGGAAACCTACCAAAGCTGTGCATTTCTGAAAACTAGAGACCTAGGGGAATCCAAGATGGGGTGACTTGTGTGGCTCGGACCAGGTTCTGTTACCCAGAATCCTTTGCAAACCTCAAAAATTTGCTAAAAAAACACATGTTCCTCACAATTCTGTGGCAGAAAGTTCTGGAATCTGAGAGGAGCCACGAATTTCCTTCCACCCAGCGTTCCCACACGTCTCCCGATAAAAATGATACCTCACTTGTGTGGGTAGGTCTAGCGCCCGTGACAGGAAATTAACCAAAGCGCAACGTGGACACAGCCAAATTGGTGAAGGAAAACAGAGGTGTTTTTTACAAAGTGTCTACATGTAGATTTTGGCCTGTAGCTCAGCCGCCACATAGGGAAACCTACCAAACCTGTGCATTTCTGAAAACTAGAGACCTAGCGGAATCCAAGATGGGGTGACTTGTGTGGCTCGGACCAGGTTCTGTTACCCAGAATCCTTTGCAAACCTCAAAATTTGGCTAAAAAAACACATGTTCCTCACATTTCTGTGGCAGAAAGTTCTGGAATCTGAGAGGAGCCACAAATTTCCTTCCACCCAACGTTCCCCCACGTCTCCCGATAAAAATGATACCTCACTTGTGTGGGTAGGCCTAGCGCCCGTGACAGGAAATGCCCCAAAGCGCAACGTGGACACAGCCAAATTGGTGAAGGAAAACAGAGGTGTTTTTTGCAAAGTGCCTACCTGTAGATTTTGGCCTGTAGCTCAGCCGCCACATAGGGAAACCTACCAAACCTGTGCATTTCTGAAAACTAGAGACCTAGGGGAATCCAAGATGGGGTGACTTGTGTGGCTCGGACCAGGTTCTGTTACCCAGAATCCTTTGCAAACCTCAAAATTTGGCTAAAAAAACACATGTTCCTCACATTTCTGTGGCAGAAAGTTCTGGAATCTGAGAGGAGCCTCGAATTTCCTTCCACCCAGCGTTCCCCCACGTCTCCCGATAAAAATGATACCTCACTTGTGTGGGTAGGCCTAGCGCCCGCGACAGGAAACGCCCCAAAGCGCAACGTGGACACATCCAAATTTGTGAAGGAAAGCAGAGGTGTTTTTTGCAAAGTGCCTACCTGTAGATTTTGGCCTGTAGCTCAGCCGCCACATAGGGAAACCAACCAAACCTGTGCATTTCTGAAAACTAGAGACCTAGGGGAATCCAAGAAGGGGTGACTTGTGTGGCTCGGACCAGGTTCTGTTACCCAGAATCCTTTGCAAACCTCAAAATTTGGCTAAAAAAACACATGTTCCTCACATTTCTGTGGCAGAAAGTTCTGGAATCTGAGAGGAGCCACGAATTTCCTTCCACCCAGCGTTCCCCCACGTCTCCCGATAAAAATGATACCTCACTTGTGTGGGTAGGCCTAGCGCCCGTGACAGGAAATGCCCCAAAGCGCAACGTGGACACAGCCAAATTGGTGAAGGAAAACAGAGGTGTTTTTTGCAAAGTGCCTACCTGTAGATTTTGGCCTGTAGCTCAGCCGCCACCTAGGGAAACCTACCACAGCTGTGCATTTCTAAAAACTAGAGACCTAGGGGAATCCAAGAAGGGGTGACTTGTGTGGCTCGGACCAGGTTCTGTTACCCAGAATCCTTTGCAAACCTCAAAATTTGGCTAAAAAAACACATGTTCCTCAAATTTCTGTGGCAGAAAGTTCTGGAATCTGAGAGGAGCCACAAATTTCCTTCCACCCAGCGTTCCCCCACGTCTCCCGATAAAAATGATACCTCACTTGTGTGGGTAGGCCTAGCGCCCTTGACAGGAAATGCCCCAAAGCGCAACGTGGACACAGCCAAATTGGTGAAGGAAAACAGAGGTGTTTTTTGCAAAGTGCCTACCTGTAGATTTTGGCCTGTAGCTCAGCCGCCACATAGGGAAATATACCAAACCTGTGCATTTCTGAAAACTAGAGACCTAGGGGAATCCAAGATGGGGTGACTTGTGTGGCTCGGACCAGGTTCTGTTACCCAGAATCCTTTGCAAACCTCAAAATTTGGCTAAAAAAACACATGTTCCTCAAATTTCTGTGGCAGAAAGTTCTGGAATCTGAGAGGAGCCACGAATTTCCTTCCACCCAGCGTTCCCACACGTCTCCCGATAAAAATGATACCTCACTTGTGTGGGTAGGTCTAGCGCCCGTGACAGGAAATGCCCCAAAGCGCAACGTGGACACAGCCAAATTGGTGAAGGAAAACAGAGGTGTTTTTTGCAAAGTGCCTACATGTAGAATTTGGCCTGTAGCTCAGCCGCCACATAGGGAAACCTACCAAACCTGTGCATTTCTGAAAACTAGAAACCTCTGGGAATCCAAGATGGGGTGACTTGTGTGGCTCGGACCAGGTTCTGTTACCCAGAATCCATTGCAAACCTCAAAATTGGGCTAAAAAAACACATGTTCCTCAAATTTCTGTGGCAGAAAGTTCTGGAATCTGAGAGGAGACACGAATTTCCTTCCACCCAGCGTTCCCCCACGTCTCCCGATAAAAATGATACCTCACTTGTGTGGGTAGGCCTAGCGCCCGTGACAGGAAATTCCCCAAAGCGCAACGTGGACACAGCCAAATTGGTGAAGGAAAACAGAGGTGTTTTTTGCAAAGTGCCTACCTGTAGATTTTGGCCTGTAGCTCAGCCGCCACATAGGGAAACCTACCAAACCTGTGCATTTCTGAAAACTAGAGACCAGGGGAATCCAAGATGGGGTGACTTGTGTGGCTCGGACCAGGTTCTGTTACCCAGAATCCTTTGCAAACCTCAAAATGTGGCTAAAAAAACACATGTTCCTCACATTTCTGTGGCAGAAAGTTCTGGAATGTGAGAGGAGCCACGAATTTCCTTCCACCCAGCGTTCCCCCACGTCTCCCAATAAAAATGATACCTCACTTGTGTGGGTAGGCCTAGCGCCCGTGACAGGAAATGCCCCAAAGCGCAACGTGGACACAGCCAAATTGGTGAAGGAAAACAGAGGTGTTTTTTGCAAAGTGCCTACCTGTAGATTTTGGCCCGTAGCTCAGCCGCCACATTGGGAAACCTACCAAACCTGTGCATTTCTGAAAACTAGAGACCTAGGGGAATCCAAGATAGGGTGACTTGTGTGGCTCAGACCATGTTCTGTTACCCAGAATCCTTTGCAAACCTCAAAATTTGGCTAAAAAAACACATGTTCCTCACATTTCTGTGGCAGAAAGTTCTGGAATCTGAGAGGAGCCACGAATTTCCTTCCACCCAGTGTTCCCCCACGTCTCCCGATAAAAATGATACCTCACTTGTGTGGGTAGGCCTAGCGCCCGTGACAGGAAGTGCCCCAAAGCGCAACGTGGACACAGCCAAATTGGTGAAGGAAAACAGAGGTGTTTTTTGCAAAGTGCCTACCTGTAGATTTTGGCCTGTAGCTCAGCCGCCACATAGGGAAACCTACCAAACCTGTGCATTTCTGAAAACTAGAGACCTAGAGGAATCCAAGATGGGGTGACTTGTGTGGCTCGGACCAGGTTCTGTTACCCAGAATCCTTTGCAAACCTCAAAATTTGGCTAAAAAAACACATGTTCCTCACATTTCTGTGGCAGAAAGTTCTGGAATCTGAGAGGAGCCACCAATTTCCTTCCACCCAGCGTTCCCCCACGTCTCCCGATAAAAATGATACCTCACTTGTGTGGGTAGGCCTAGCGCCCACGACAGGAAACGCCCCAAAGCGCAACGTGGACACATCCAAATTTGTGAAGGAAAACAGAGGTGTTTTTTGGAAAGTGCCTACCTGTAGATTTTGGCCTGTAGCTCAGCCGCCACCTAGGGAAACCAACCAAACCTGTGCATTTCTGAAAACTAGAGACCTAGGGGAATCCAAGAAGGGGTGCCTTGTGTGGCTCGGACCAGGTTCTCTTACCCAGAATCCTTTGCAAACCTCAAAATTTGGCTAAAAAAACACATGTTCCTCACAATTCTGTGGCAGAAAGTTCTGGAATCTGAGAGGAGCCACGAATTTCCTTCCACCCAGCGTTCCCACACGTCTCCCGATAAAAATGATACCTCACTTGTGTGGGTAGGTCTAGCGCCCGTGACAGGAAATGAACCAAAGCGCAACGTGGACACAGCCAAATTGGTGAAGGAAAACAGAGGTGTTTTTTGCAAAGTGTCTACATGTAGATTTTGGCCTGTAGCTCAGCCGCCACATAGGGAAACCTACCAAACCTGTGCATTTCTGAAAACTAGAGACCTAGCGGAATCCAAGATGGGGTGACTTGTGTGGCTCGGACCAGGTTCTGTTACCCAGAATCCTTTGCAAACCTCAAAATTTGGCTAAAAAAACACATGTTCCTCACATTTCTGTGGCAGAAAGTTCTGGAATCTGAGAGGAGCCACAAATTTCCTTCCACCCAGCGTTCCCCCACGTCTCCCGATAAAAATGATACCTCACTTGTGTGGGTAGGCCTAGCGCCCGTGACAGGAAATGCCCCAAAGCGCAACGTGGACACAGCCAAATTGGTGAAGGAAAACAGAGGTGTTTTTTGCAAAGTGCCTACCTGTAGATTTTGGCCTGTAGCTCAGCCGCCACATAGGGAAACCTACCAAACCTGTGCATTTCTGAAAACTAGAGACCTAGGGGAATCCAAGAAGGGGTGACTTGTGTGGCTCGGACCAGGTTCTGTTACTCAGAATCCTTTGCAAACCTCAAAATTTTGCTAAAAAAACACATGTTCCTCACATTTCTGTGGCAGAAAGTTCTGGAATCTGAGAGGAGCCACGAATTTCCTTCCACCCAGCGTTCCCCCATGTCTCCCGATAAAAATGATACCTCACTTGTGTGGGTAGGTCTAGCGCCCGTGACAGGAAATGCCCCAAAGCGCAACGTGGACACAGCCAAATTGGTGAAGGAAAACAGAGGTGTTTTTTGCAAAGTGCCTACATGTAGATTTTGGCCTGTAGCTCAGCCGCCACATAGGGAAACCTACCAAACCTGTGCATTTCTGAAAACTAGAGACCTAGGGGAATCCAAGATGGGGTGACTTGTGTGGCTCGGACCAGGTTCTGTTACCCAGAATCCTTTGCAAACCTCAAAATTTGGCTAAAAAAACACATGTTCCTCACATTTCTGTGGCAGAAAGTTCTGGAATCTGAGAGAAGCCACGAATTTCCTTCCACCCAGCGTTCCCCCACGTCTCCCGATAAAAATGATACCTCACTTGTGTGGGTAGGCCTAGCGCCCGTGACAGGAAATGCCCCAAAGCGCAACGTGGACACAGCCAAATTGGTGAAGGAAAACAGAGGTGTTTTTTGCAAAGTGCCTACCTGTAGATTTTGGCCTGTAGCTCAGCCGCCACATAGGGAAACCTACCAAACCTGTGCATTTCTGAAAACTAGAGACCTAGGGGAATCCAAGATGGGGTGACTTGTGTGGCTCGGACCAGGTTCTGTTACCCAGAATCCTTTGCAAACCTCATAATTTGGCTAAAAAAACACATGTTCCTCACATTTCTGTGGCAGAAAGTTCTGGAATCTGAGAGGAGCCTCGAATTTCCTTCCACCCATCGTTCCCCCACGTCTCCCGATAAAAATGATACCTCACTTGTGTGGGTAGGCCTAGCGCCCGCGACAGGAAACGCCCCAAAGCGCAACGTGGACACATCCAAATTTGTGAAGGAAAGCAGAGGTGTTTTTTGCAAAGTGCCTACCTGTAGATTTTGGCCTGTAGCTCAGCCGCCACATAGGGAAACCAACCAAACCTGTGCATTTCTGAAAACTAGAGACCTAGGGGAATCCAAGAAGGGGTGACTTGTGTGGCTCGGACCAGGTTCTGTTACCCAGAATCCTTTGCAAACCTCAAAATTTGGCTAAAAAAACACATGTTCCTCACATTTCTGTGGCAGAAAGTTCTGGAATCTGAGAGGAGCCACGAATTTCCTTCCACCCAGCGTTCCCCCACGTCTCCCGATAAAAATGATACCTCACTTGTGTGGGTAGGCCTAGCGCCCGTGACAGGAAATGCCCCAAAGCGCAACGTGGACACAGCCAAATTGGTGAAGGAAAACAGAGGTGTTTTTTGCAAAGTGCCTACCTGTAGATTTTGGCCTGTAGCTCAGCCGCCACCTAGGGAAACCTACCACAGCTGTGCATTTCTGAAAACTAGAGACCTAGGGGAATCCAAGAAGGGGTGACTTGTGTGGCTCGGACCAGGTTCTGTTACCCAGAATCCTTTGCAAACCTCAAAATTTGGCTAAAAAAACACATGTTCCTCAAATTTCTGTGGCAGAAAGTTCTGGAATCTGAGAGGAGCCACAAATTTCCTTCCACCCAGCGTTCCCCCACGTCTCCCGATAAAAATGATACCTCACTTGTGTGGGTAGGCCTAGCGCCCTTGACAGGAAATGCCCCAAAGCGCAACGTGGACACAGCCAAATTGGTGAAGGAAAACAGAGGTGTTTTTTGCAAAGTGCCTACCTGTAGATTTTGGCCTGTAGCTCAGCCGCCACATAGGGAAACATACCAAACCTGTGCATTTCTGAAAACTAGAGACCTAGGGGAATCCAAGATGGGGTGACTTGTGAGGCTCGGACCAGGTTCTGTTACCCAGAATCCTTTGCAAACCTCAAAATTTGGCTAAAAAAACACATGTTCCTCAAATTTCTGTGGCAGAAAGTTCTGGAATCTGAGAGGAGCCACGAATTTCCTTCCACCCAGCGTTCCCACACGTCTCCCGATAAAAATGATACCTCACTTGTGTGGGTAGGTCTAGCGCCCGTGACAGGAAATGCCCCAAAGCGCAACGTGGACACAGCCAAATTGGTGAAGGAAAACAGAGGTGTTTTTTGCAAAGTGCCTACATGTAGAATTTGGCCTGTAGCTCAGCCGCCACATAGGGAAACCTACCAAACCTGTGCATTTCTGAAAACTAGAAACCTCTGGGAATCCAAGATGGGGTGACTTGTGTGGCTCGGACCAGGTTCTGTTACCCAGAATCCTTTGCAAACCTCAAAATTTGGCTAAAAAAACACATGTTCCTCACATTTCTGTGGCAGAAAGTTCTGGAATCTGAGAGGAGACACGAATTTCCTTCCACCCAGCGTTCCCCCACGTCTCCCGATAAAAATGATACCTCACTTGTGTGGGTAGGCCTAGCGCCCGTGACAGGAAATTCCCCAAAGCGCAACGTGGACACAGCCAAATTGGTGAAGGAAAACAGAGGTGTTTTTTGCAAAGTGCCTACCTGTAGATTTTGGCCTGTAGCTCAGCCGCCACATAGGGAAACCTACCAAACCTGTGCATTTCTGAAAACTAGAGACCTAGGGGAATCCAAGATAGGGTGACTTGTGTGGCTCAGACCATGTTCTGTTACCCAGAATCCTTTGCAAACCTCAAAATTTGGCTAAAAAAACACATGTTCCTCACATTTCTGTGGCAGAAAGTTCTGGAATCTGAGAGGAGCCACGAATTTCCTTCCACCCAGTGTTCCCCCACGTCTCCCGATAAAAATGATACCTCACTTGTGTGGGTAGGCCTAGCGCCCGTGACAGGAAATGCCCCAAAGCGCAACGTGGACACAGCCAAATTGGTGAAGGAAAACAGAGGTGTTTTTTGCAAAGTGCCTACCTGTAGATTTTGGCCTGTAGCTCAGCCGCCACATATGGAAACCTACAAAACCTGTGCATTTCTGAAACCTAGAGACCTAGGGGAATCCAAGATGGGGTGACTTGTGTGGCTCGGACCAGGTTCTGTTACTCAGAATCCTTTGCAAACCTCAAAATTTGGCCAAAAAAACACATGTTCCTCACATTTCTGTGGCAGAAAGTTCTGGAATCTGAGAGGAGCCACGAATTTCCTTCCACCCAGCGTTCCCCCACGTCTCCCGATAAAAATGATACCTCACTTGTGTGGGTAGGTCTAGCGCCCGTGACAGGAAATGCCCCAAAGCGCAACGTGGACACAGCCAAATTGGTGAAGGAAAACAGAGGTGTTTTTTGCAAAGTGCCTACCTGTAGATTTTGGCCTGTAGCTCAGCCGCCACATAGGGAAACCTACCAAACCTGTGCATTTCTGAAAACGAGAGACCTAGCGGAATCCAAGATGGGGTGACTTGTGTGGCTCGGACCAGGTTCTGTTACCCAGAATCCTTTGCAAACCTCAAAATTTGGCTAAAAAAACACATGTTCCTCACATTTCTGTGGCAGAAAGTTCTGGAATCTGAGAGGAGCCACGAATTTCCTTCCACCCAGCGTTCCCCCACGTCTCCCGATAAAAATGATACCTCACTTGTGTGGGTAGGCCTAGCGCCCACGACAGGAAACGCCCCAAAGTGCAACGTGGACACATCCAAATTTGTGAAGGAAAACAGAGGTGTTTTTTGGAAAGTGCCTACCTGTAGATTTTGGCCTGTAGCTCAGCCGCCACCTAGGGAAACCAACCAAACCTGTGCATTTCTGAAAACTAGAGACCTAGGGGAATCCAAGAAGGGGTGACTTGTGTGGCTCGGACCAGGTTCTGTTACCCAGAATCCTTTGCAAACCTCAAAATTTGGCTAAAAAAACACATGTTCCTCACATTTCTGTGGCAGAAAGTTCTGGAATCTGAGAGGAGCCACAAATTTCATTCCACCCAGCGTTCCCCCACGTCTCCCGATAAAAATGATACCTCACTTGTGTGGGTAGGCCTAGCGCCCGTGACAAGAAATGCCCCAAAGCGCAACGTGGACACAGCCAAATTGGTGAAGGAAAACAGAGGTGTTTTTTGCAAAGTGCCTACCTGTAGATTTTGGCCTGTAGCTCAGCCGCCACATAGGGAAACCTACCAAACCTGTGCATTTCTGAAAACTAGAGACCTAGGGGAATCCAAGATGGGGTGACTTGTGTGGCTCGGACCAGGTTCTGTTACCCAGAATCCTTTGCAAACCTCAAAATTTGGCTAAAAAAACACATGTTCCTCACATTTCTGTGGCAGAAAGTTCTGGAATCTGAGAGGAGCCTCGAATTTCCTTCCACCCAGCGTTCCCCCACGTCTCCCGATAAAAATGATACCTCACTTGTGTGGGTAGGCCTAGCGCCCGCGACAGGAAACGCCCCAAAGCGCAACGTGGACACATCCAAATTTGTGAAGGAAAACAGAGGTGTTTTTTGCAAAGTGCCTACCTGTAGATTTTGGCCTGTAGCTCAGCCGCCACATAGGGAAACCAACCAAACCTGTGCATTTCTGAAAACTAGAGCCCTAGGGGAATCCAAGAAGGGGTGACTTGTGTGGCTCGGACCAGGTTCTGTTACCCAGAATCCTTTGCAAACCTCAAAATTTGGCTAAAAAAACACATGTTCCTCACATTTCTGTGGCAGAAAGTTCTGGAATCTGAGAGGTGCCACGAATTTCCTTCCACCCAGCGTTCCCCCACGTCTCCCGATAAAAATGATACCTCACTTGTGTGGGTTGGCCTAGCGCCCGTGACAGGAAATGCCCCAAAGCGCAACGTGGACACAGCCAAATTGGTGAAGGAAAACAGAGGTGTTTTTTGCAAAGTGCCTACCTGTAGATTTTGGCCTGTAGCTCAGCCGCCACATAGGGAAACCTACCAAAGCTGTGCATTTCTGAAAACTAGAGACCTAGGGGAATCCAAGATGGGGTGACTTGTGTGGCTCGGACCAGGTTCTGTTACCCAGAATCCTTTGCAAACCTCAAAATTTGGCTAAAAAAACACATGTTCCTCACATTTCTGTGGCAGAAAGTTCTGGAATCGGAGAGGAGCCACGAATTTCCTTCCACCCAGCGTTCCCCCACGTCTCCCGATAAAAATGATACCTCACTTGTGTGGGTAGGCCTAGCACCCGCAACAGGAAACGCCCCAAAGCGCAACGTGGACACATCCAAATTTGTGAAGGAAAACAGAGGTGTTTTTTGCAAAGTGCCTACCTGTAGATTTTGGCCTGTAGCTCAGCCGCCACCTAGGGAAACCTACCAAACCTGTGCATTTCTGAAAACTAGAGACCTAGGGGAATCCAAGAAGGGGTGACTTGTGTGGCTCGGACCAGGTTCTGTTACCCAGAATCCTTTGCAAACCTCAAAATTTGGCTAAAAAAACACATGTTCCTCAAATTTCTGTGGCAGAAAGTTCTGGAATCTGAGAAGAGCCACAAATTTCCTTCCACCCAGCGTTCCCCCACGTCTCCCGATAAAAATGATACCTCACTTGTGTGGGTAGGCCTAGCGCCCTTGACAGGAAATGCCCCAAAGCGCAACGTGGACACAGCCAAATTGGTGAAGGAAAACAGAGGTGTTTTTTGCAAAGTGCCTACCTGTAGATTTTGGCCTGTAGCTCAGCCACCACATAGGGAAACATACCAAACCTGTGCATTTCTGAAAACTAGAGACCTAGGGGAATCCAAGATGGGGTGACTTGTGTGGCTCGGACCAGGTTCTGTTACTCAGAATCCTTTGCAAACCTCAAAATTTGGATAAAAAAACACATGTTCCTCACATTTCTGTGGCAGAAAGTTCTGGAATCTGAGAGGAGCCACGAATTTCCTTCCACCCAGCGTTCCCACACGTCTCCCGATAAAAATGATACCTCACTTGTGTGGGTAGGTGTAGCGCCCGTGACAGGAAATGCCCCAAAGCGCAACGTGGACACAGCCAAATTGGTGAAGGAAAACAGAGGTGTTTTTTGCAAAGTGCCTACATGTAGAATTTGGCCTGTAGCTCAGCCGCCACATAGGGAAACCTACCAAACCTGTGCATTTCTGAAAACTAGAAACCTCTGGGAATCCAAGATGGGGTGACTTGTGTGGCTCGGACCAGGTTCTGTTACCCAGAATCCTTTGCAAACCTCAAAATTTGGCTAAAAAAACACATGTTCCTCACATTTCTGTGGCAGAAAGTTCTGGAATCTGAGAGGAGACACGAATTTCCTTCCACCCAGCGTTCCCCCACGTCTCCCGATAAAAATGATACCTCACTTGTGTGGGTAGGCCTAGCGCCCGCAACAGGAAACGCCCCAAAGCCCAACGTGGACACATCCAAATTTGTGAAGGAAAACAGAGGTGTTTTTTGCAAAGTTCCTACCTGTAGATTTTGGCCTGTAGCTCAGCCGCCACCTAGGGAAACCTACCAAACCTGTGCATTTCTGAAAACTAGAGACCTAGGGGAATCCAAGAAGGTGTGACTTGTGTGGCTCGGACCAGGTTCTGTTACCCAGAATCCTTTGCAAACCTCAAAATTTGGCTAAAAAAACACATGTTCCTCAAATTTCTGTGGCAGAAAGTTCTGGAATCTGAGAGGAGCCACAAATTTCCTTCCACCCAGCGTTCCCCCACGTCTCCCGATAAAAATGATACCTCACTTGTGTGGGTAGGCCTAGCGCCCTTGACAGGAAATGCCCCAAAGCGCAACGTGGACACAGCCAAATTGGTGAAGGAAAACAGAGGTGTTTTTTGCAAAGTGCCTACCTGTAGATTTTGGCCTGTAGCTCAGCCGCCACATAGGGAAACATACCAAACCTGTGCATTTCTGAAAACTAGAGACCTAGGGGAATCCAAGATGGGGTGACTTGTGTGGCTCGGACCAGGTTCTGTTACTCAGAATCCTTTGCAAACCTCAAAATTTGGATAAAAAATCACATGTTCCTCACATTTCTGTGGCAGAAAGTTCTGGAATCTGAGAGGAGCCACGAATTTCCTTCCACCCAGCGTTCCCACACGTCTCCCGATATAAATGGTACCTCACTTGTATGGGTAGGTCTAGCGCCCGTGACAGGAAATGCCCCAAAGCGCAACGTGGACACAGCCAAATTGGTGAAGGAAAACAGAGGTGTTTTTTGCAAAGTGCCTACATGTAGATTTTGGCCTGTAGCTCAGCCGCCACATAGGGAAACCTACCAAACCTGTGCATTTCTGAAAACTAGAGACCTAGCGGAATCCAAGATGGGGTGACTTGTGTGGCTCGGACCAGGTTCTGTTACCCAGAATCCTTTGCAAACCTCAAAATTTGGCTAAAAAAACACATGTTCCTCACATTTCTGTGGCAGAAAGTTCTGGAATCTGAGAGGAGCCACAAATTTCCTTCCACCCAGCGTTCCCCCACGTCTCCCGATAAAAATGATACCTCACTTGTGTGGGTAGGCCTAGCGCCCGTGACAGGAAATGCCCCAAAGCGCAACGTGGACACAGCCAAATTGGTGAAGGAAAACAGAGGTGTTTTTTGCAAAGTGCCTACATGTAGATTTTTGACTGTAGCTCAGCCGCCACATAGGGAAACCTACCAAACCTGTGCATTTCTGAAAACTAGAGACCTAGGGGAATCCAAGAAGGGGTGACTTGTGTGGCTCAGACCAGGTTCTGTTACCCAGAATCCTTTGCAAACCTCAAAATTTGGCTAAAAAAAAACATGTTCCTCACATTTCTGTGGCAGAAAGTTCTGGAATCTGAGAGGAGCCACAAATTTCCTTCCACCCAGCGTTCCCCCACGTCTCCCGATAAAAATGATACCTCACTTGTGTGGGTAGGCCTAGCGCCCGTGACAAGAAATGCCCCAAAGCGCAACGTGGACACAGCCAAATTGGTGAAGGAAAACAGAGGTGTTTTTTGCAAAGTGCCTACCTGTAGATTTTGGCCTGTAGCTCAGCCGCCACATAGGGAAACCTACCAAAGCTGTGCATTTCTGAAAACTAGAGACCTAGGGGAATCCAAGATGGGGTGACTTGTGTGGCTCGGACCAGGTTCTGTTACCCAGAATCCTTTGCAAACCTCAAAATTTGGCTAAAAAAACACATGTTCCTCACAATTCTGTGGCAGAAAGTTCTGGAATCTGAGAGGAGCCACGAATTTCCTTCCACCCAGCGTTCCCACACGTCTCCCGATAAAAATGATACCTCACTTGTGTGGGTAGGTGTAGCGCCCGTGACAGGAAATGCCCCAAAGCGCAACGTGGACACAGCCAAATTGGTGAAGGAAAACAGAGGTGTTTTTTGCAAAGTGCCTACATGTAGAATTTGGCCTGTAGCTCAGCCGCCACATAGGGAAACCTACCAAACCTGTGCATTTCTGAAAACTAGAAACCTCTGGGAATCCAAGATGGGGTGACTTGTGTGGCTCGGACCAGGTTCTGTTACCCAGAATCCTTTGCAAACCTCAAAATTTGGCTAAAAAAACACATGTTCCTCACATTTCTGTGGCAGAAAGTTCTGGAATCTGAGAGGAGACACGAATTTCCTTCCACCCAGCGTTCCCCCACGTCTCCCGATAAAAATGATACCTCACTTGTGTGGGTAGGCCTAGCGCCCGCAACAGGAAACGCCCCAAAGCCCAACGTGGACACATCCAAATTTGTGAAGGAAAACAGAGGTGTTTTTTGCAAAGTTCCTACCTGTAGATTTTGGCCTGTAGCTCAGCCGCCACCTAGGGAAACCTACCAAACCTGTGCATTTCTGAAAACTAGAGACCTAGGGGAATCCAAGAAGGGGTGACTTGTGTGGCTCGGACCAGGTTCTGTTACCCAGAATCCTTTGCAAACCTCAAAATTTGGCTAAAAAAACACATTTTCCTCAAATTTCTGTGGCAGAAAGTTCTGGAATCTGAGAGGAGCCACAAATTTCCTTCCACCCAGCGTTCCCCCACGTCTCCCGATAAAAATGATACCTCACTTGTGTGGGTAGGCCTAGCGCCCTTGACAGGAAATGCCCCAAAGCGCAACGTGGACACAGCCAAATTGGTGAAGGAAAACAGAGGTGTTTTTTGCAAAGTGCCTACCTGTAGATTTTGGCCTGTAGCTCAGCCGCCACATAGGGAAACATACCAAACCTGTGCATTTCTGAAAACTAGAGACCTAGGGGAATCCAAGATGGGGTGACTTGTGTGGCTCGGACCAGGTTCTGTTACTCAGAATCCTTTGCAAACCTCAAAATTTGGATAAAAAATCACATGTTCCTCACATTTCTGTGGCAGAAAGTTCTGGAATCTGAGAGGAGCCACGAATTTCCTTCCACCCAGCGTTCCCACACGTCTCCCGATATAAATGATACCTCACTTGTATGGGTAGGTCTAGCGCCCGTGACAGGAAATGCCCCAAAGCGCAACGTGGACACAGCCAAATTGGTGAAGGAAAACAGAGGTGTTTTTTGCAAAGTGCCTACATGTAGATTTTGGCCTGTAGCTCAGCCGCCACATAGGGAAACCTACCAAACCTGTGCATTTCTGAAAACTAGAGACCTAGCGGAATCCAAGATGGGGTGACTTGTGTGGCTCGGACCAGGTTCTGTTACCCAGAATCCTTTGCAAACCTCAAAATTTGGCTAAAAAAACACATGTTCCTCACATTTCTGTGGCAGAAAGTTCTGGAATCTGAGAGGAGCCACAAATTTCCTTCCACCCAGCGTTCCCCCACGTCTCCCGATAAAAATGATACCTCACTTGTGTGGGTAGGCCTAGCGCCCGTGACAGGAAATGCCCCAAAGCGCAACGTGGACACAGCCAAATTGGTGAAGGAAAACAGAGGTGTTTTTTGCAAAGTGCCTACATGTAGATTTTTGACTGTAGCTCAGCCGCCACATAGGGAAACCTACCAAACCTGTGCATTTCTGAAAACTAGAGACCTAGGGGAATCCAAGAAGGGGTGACTTGTGTGGCTCGGACCAGGTTCTGTTACCCAGAATCCTTTGCAAACCTCAAAATTTGGCTAAAAAAAAACATGTTCCTCACATTTCTGTGGCAGAAAGTTCTGGAATCTGAGAGGAGCCACAAATTTCTTTCCACCCAGCGTTCCCCCACGTCTCCCGATAAAAATGATACCTCACTTGTGTGGGTAGGCCTAGCGCCCGTGACAAGAAATGCCCCAAAGCGCAACGTGGACACAGCCAAATTGGTGAAGGAAAACAGAGGTGTTTTTTGCAAAGTGCCTACCTGTAGATTTTGGCCTGTAGCTCAGCCGCCACATAGGGAAACCTACCAAAGCTGTGCATTTCTGAAAACTAGAGACCTAGGGGAATCCAAGATGGGGTGACTTGTGTGGCTCGGACCAGGTTCTGTTACCCAGAATCCTTTGCAAACCTCAAAATTTGGCTAAAAAAACACATGTTCCTCACAATTCTGTGGCAGAAAGTTCTGGAATCTGAGAGGAGCCACGAATTTCCTTCCACCCAGCGTTCCCACACGTCTCCCGATAAAAATAATACCTCACTTGTGTGGGTAGGTCTAGCGCCCGTGACAGGAAATGAACCAAAGCGCAACGTGGACACAGCCAAATTGGTGAAGGAAAACAGAGGTGTTTTTTGCAAAGTGCCTACCTGTAGATTTTGGCCTGTAGCTCAGCCGCCACATAGGGAAACCTACCAAACCTGTGCATTTCTGAAAACTAGAGACCTAGGGGAATCCAAGAAGGGGTGACTTGTGTGGCTCGGACCAGGTTCTGTTACCCAGAATCCTTTGCAAACCTCAAAATTTGGCTAAAAAAACACATGTTCCTCACATTTCTGTGGCAGAAAGTTCTGGAATCTGAGAGGAGCCTCGAATTTCCTTCCACCCAGCGTTCCCCCACGTCTCCCGATAAAAATGATACCTCACTTGTGTGGGTAGGCCTAGCGCCCGCGACAGGAAACGCCCCAAAGCGCAACGTGGACACATCCAAATTTGTGAAGGAAAACAGAGGTGTTTTTTGCAAAGTGCCTACCTGTAGATTTTGGCCTGTAGCTCAGCCGCCACATAGGGAAACCAACCAAACCTGTGCATTTCTGAAAACTAGAGACCTAGGGGAATCCAAGAAGGGGTGACTTGTGTGGCTCGGACCAGGTTCTGTTACCCAGAATCCTTTGCAAACCTCAAAATTTGGCTAAAAAAACACATGTTCCTCACATTTCTGTGGCAGAAAGTTCTGGAATCTGAGAGGAGCCACGAATTTCCTTCCACCCAGCATTCCCCCACGTCTCCCGATAAAAATGATACCTCACTTGTGTGGGTAGGCCTAGCGCCCGTGACAGGAAATGCCCCAAAGCGCAACGTGGACACAGCCAAATTGGTGAAGGAAAACAGAGGTGTTTTTTGCAAAGTGCCTACCTGTAGATTTTGGCCTGTAGCTCAGCCGCCACCTAGGGAAACCTACCACAGCTGTGCATTTCTGAAAACTAGAGACCTAGGGGAATCCAAGAAGGGGTGACTTGTGTGGCTCGGACCAGGTTCTGTTACCCAGAATCCTTTGCAAACCTCAAAATTTGGCTAAAAAAACACATGTTCCTCAAATTTCTGTGGCAGAAAGTTCTGGAATCTGAGAGGAGCCACAAATTTCCTTCCACCCAGCGTTCCCCCACGTCTTCCGATAAAAATGATACCTCACTTGTGTGGGTAGGCCTAGCGCCCTTGACAGGAAATGCCCCAAAGCGCAACGTGGACACAGCCAAATTGGTGAAGGAAAACAGAGGTGTTTTTTGCAAAGTGCCTACCTGTAGATTTTGGCCTGTAGCTCAGCCGCCACATAGGGAAACATACCAAACCTGTGCATTTCTGAAAACTAGAGACCTAGGGGAATCCAAGATGGAGTGACTTGTGTGGCTCGGACCAGGTTCTGTTACTCAGAATCCTTTGCAAACCTCAAAATTTGGATAAAAAAACACATGTTCCTCACATTTCTGTGGCAGAAAGTTCTGGAATCTGAGAGGAGCCACGAATTTCCTTCCACCCAGCGTTCCCACACGTCTCCCGATAAAAATGATACCTCACTTGTGTGGGTAGGTCTAGCGCCCGTGACAGGAAATGCCCCAAAGCGCAACGTGGACACAGCCAAATTGGTGAAGGAAAACAGAGGTGTTTTTTGCAAAGTGCCTTCATGTAGAATTTGGCCTGTAGCTCAGCCGCCACATATGGAAACCTACCAAACCTGTGCATTTCTGAAAACTAGAAACCTCTGGGAATCCAAGATGGGGTGACTTGTGTGGCTCGGACCAGGTTCTGTTACCCAGAATCCTTTGCAAACCTCAAAATTTGGCTAAAAAAACACATGTTCCTCACATTTCTGTGGCAGAAAGTTCTGGAATCTGAGAGGAGACACGAATTTCCTTCCACCCAGCGTTCCCCCACGTCTCCCGATAAAAATGATACCTCACTTGTTTGGGTAGGCCTAGCGCCCGTGACAGGAAATTCCCCAAAGCGCAACGTGGACACAGCCAAATTGGTGAAGGAAAACAGAGGTGTTTTTTGCAAAGTGCCTACCTGTAGATTTTGGCCTGTAGCTCAGCCGCCACATAGGGAAACCTACCAAACCTGTGCATTTCTGAAAACTAGAGACCAGGGGAATCCAAGATGGGGTGACTTGTGTGGCTCGGACCAGGTTCTGTTACCCAGAATCCTTTGCAAACCTCAAAATTTGGCTATAAAAACACATGTTCCTCACATTTCTGTGGCAGAAAGTTCTGGAATGTGAGAGGAGCCACGAATTTCCTTCCACCCAGCGTTCCCCCACGTCTCCCAATAAAAATGATACCTCACTTGTGTGGGTAGGCCTAGCGCCCGTGACAGGAAATGCCCCAAAGCGCAACGTGGACACAGCCAAATTGGTGAAGGAAAACAGAGGTGTTTTTTGCAAAGTGCCTACCTGTAGATTTTGGCCTGTAGCTCAGCCGCCACATAGGGAAACCTACCAAACCTGTGCATTTCTGAAAACTAGAGACCTAGGGGAATCCAAGATAGGGTGACTTGTGTGGCTCAGACCATGTTCTGTTACCCAGAATCCTTTGCAAACCTCAAAATTTGGCTAAAAAAACACATGTTCCTCACATTTCTGTGGCAGAAAGTTCTGGAATCTGAGAGGAGCCACGAATTTCCTTCCACCCAGTGTTCCCCCACGTCTCCCGATAAAAATGATACCTCACTTGTGTGGGTAGGCCTAGCGCCCGTGACAGGAAATGCCCCAAAGCGCAACGTGGACACAGCCAAATTGGTGAAGGAAAACAGAGGTGTTTTTTGCAAAGTGCCTACCTGTAGATTTTGGCCTGTAGCTCAGCCGCCACATATGGAAACCTACAAAACCTGTGCATTTCTGAAACCTAGAGACCTAGGGGAATCCAAGATGGGGTGACTTGTGTGGCTCGGACCAGGTTCTGTTACTCAGAATCCTTTGCAAACCTCAAAATTTGGCCAAAAAAACACATGTTCCTCACATTTCTGTGGCAGAAAGTTCTGGAATCTGAGAGGAGCCACGAATTTCCTTCCACACAGCGTTCCCCCACGTCTCCCGATAAAAATGATACCTCACTTGTGTGGGTAGGTCTAGCGCCCGTGACAGGAAATGCCCCAAAGCGCAACGTGGACACAGCCAAATTGGTGAAGGAAAACAGAGGTGTTTTTTGCAAAGTGCCTACCTGTAGATTTTGGCCTGTAGCTCAGCCGCCACATAGGGAAACCTACCAAACCTGTGCATTTCTGAAAACTAGAGACCTAGGGGAATCCAAGATGGGGTGACTTGTGTGGCTCGGACCAGGTTCTGTTACCCAGAATCCTTTGCAAACCTCAAAATTTGGCTAAAAAAACACATGTTCCTCACATTTCTGTGGCAGAAAGTTCTGGAATCTGAGAGGAGCCACGAATTTCCTTCCACACAGCGTTCCCCCACGTCTCCCGATAAAAATGATACCTCACTTGTGTGGGTAGGCCTAGCGCCCACGACAGGAAACACCCCAAAGCGCAACGTGGACACATCCAAATTTGTGAAGGAAAACAGAGGTGTTTTTTGGAAAGTGCCTACCTGTAGATTTTGGCCTGTAGCTCAGCCGCCACCTAGGGAAACCAACCAAACCTGTGCATTTCTGAAAACTAGAGACCTAGGGGAATCCAAGAAGGGGTGACTTGTGTGGCTCGGACCAGGTTCTGTTACCCAGAATCCTTTGCAAACCTCAAAATTTGGCTAAAAAAACACATGTTCCTCACATTTCTGTGGCAGAAAGTTCTGGAATCTGAGAGGAGCCACAAATTTCCTTCCACCCAGCGTTCCCCCACGTCTCCCGATAAAAATGATACCTCACTTGTGTGGGTAGGCCTAGCGCCCGTGACAAGAAATGCCCCAAAGCGCAACGTGGACACAGCCAAATTGGTGAAGGAAAACAGAGGTGTTTTTTGCAAAGTGCCTACCTGTAGATTTTGGCCTGTAGCTCAGCCGCCACATAGGGAAACCTACCAAACCTGTGCATTTCTGAAAACTAGAGACCTAGGGGAATCCAAGATGGGGTGACTTGTGTGGCTCGGACCAGGTTCTGTTACCCAGAATCCTTTGCAAACCTCAAAATTTGGCTAAAAAAACACATGTTCCTCATATTTCTGTGGCAGAAAGTTCTGGAATCTGAGAGGAGCCTCGAATTTCCTTCCACCCAGCGTTCCCCCACGTCTCCCGATAAAAATGATACCTCACTTGTGTGGGTAGGCCTAGCGCCCGCGACAGGAAACGCCCCAAAGCGCAACGTGGACACATCCAAATTTGTGAAGGAAAACAGAGGTGTTTTTTGCACAGTGCCTACCTGTAGATTTTGGCCTGTAGCTCAGCCGACACATAGGGAAACCAACCAAACCTGTGCATTTCTGAAAACTAGAGCCCTAGGGGAATCCAAGAAGGGGTGACTTGTGTGGCTCGGACCAGGTTCTGTTACCCAGAATCCTTTGCAAACCTCAAAATTTGGCTAAAAAAACACATGTTCCTCACATTTCTGTGGCAGAAAGTTCTGGAATCTGAGAGGTGCCACGAATTTCCTTCCACTCAGCGTTCCCCCACGTCTCCCGATAAAAATGATACCTCACTTGGGTGGGTAGGCCTAGCGCCCGTGACAGGAAATGCCCCAAAGCGCAACGTGGACACAGCCAAATTGGTGAAGGAAAACAGAGGTGTTTTTTGCAAAGTGCCTACCTGTAGATTTTGGCCTGTAGCTCAGCCGCCACATAGGGAAACCTACCACAGCTGTGCATTTCTGAAAACTAGAGACCTAGGGGAATCCAAGATGGGGTGACTTGTGTGGCTCGGACCAGGTTCTGTTACCCAGAATCCTTTGCAAACCTCAAAATTTGGCTAAAAAAACACATGTTCCTCACATTTCTGTGGCAGAAAGTTCTGGAATCGGAGAGGAGCCACAAATTTCCTTCCACCCAGCGTTCCCCCACGTCTCCCGATAAAAATGATACCTCACTTGTGTGGGTAGGCCTAGCACCCGCAACAGGAAACGCCCCAAAGCGCAACGTGGACACATCCAAATTTGTGAAGGAAAACAGAGGTGTTTTTTGCAAAGTGCCTACCTGTAGATTTTGGCCTGTAGCTCAGCCGCCACCTAGGGAAACCTACCAAACCTGTGCATTTCTGAAAACTAGAGACCTAGGGGAATCCAAGAAGGGGTGACTTGTGTGGCTCGGACCAGGTTCTGTTACCCAGAATCCTTTGCAAACCTCAAAATTTGGCTAAAAAAACACATGTTCCTCAAATTTCTGTGGCAGAAAGTTCTGGAATCTGAGAAGAGCCACAAATTTCCTTCCACCCAGCGTTCCCCCACGTCTCCCGATAAAAATGATACCTCACTTGTGTGGGTAGGCCTAGCGCCCTTGACAGGAAATGCCCCAAAGCGCAACGTGGACACAGCCAAATTGGTGAAGGAAAACAGAGGTGTTTTTTGCAAAGTGCCTACCTGTAGATTTTGGCCTGTAGCTCAGCCGCCACATAGGGAAACATACCAAACCTGTGCATTTCTGAAAACTAGAGACCTAGGGGAATCCAAGATGGGGTGACTTGTGTGGCTCGGACCAGGTTCTGTTACTCAGAATCCTTTGCAAACCTCAAAATTTGGATAAAAAAACACATGTTCCTCACATTTCTGTGGCAGAAAGTTCTGGAATCTGAGAGGAGCCACAAATTTCCTTCCACCCAGCGTTCCCCCACGTCTCCCGATAAAAATGATACCTCACTTGTGTGGGTAGGCCTAGCGCCCGTGACAGGAAATGCCCCAAAGCGCAACGTGGACACAGCCAAATTGGTGAAGGAAAACAGAGGTGTTTTTTGCAAAGTGCCTACATGTAGAATTTGGCCTGTAGCTCAGCCGCCACATAGGGAAACCTACCAAACCTGTGCATTTCTGAAAACTAGAAACCTCTGGGAATCCAAGATGGGGTGACTTGTGTGGCTCGGACCAGGTTCTGTTACCCAGAATCCTTTGCAAACCTCAAAATTTGGCTAAAAAAACACATGTTCCTCACATTTCTGTGGCAGAAAGTTCTGGAATCTGATAGGAGACACGAATTTCCTTCCACCCAGCGTTCCACCACGTCTCCCGATAAAAATGATACCTCACTTGTGTGGGTAGGCCTAGCGCCCGCAACAGGAAACGCCCCAAAGCCCAACGTGGACACATCCAAATTTGTGAAGGAAAACAGAGGTGTTTTTTGCAAAGTTCCTACCTGTAGATTTTGGCCTGTAGCTCAGCCGCCACCTAGGGAAACCTACCAAACCTGTGCATTTCTGAATACTAGAGACCTAGGGGAATCCAAGAAGGGGTGACTTGTGTGGCTCGGACCAGGTTCTGTTACCCAGAATCCTTTGCAAACCTCAAAATTTGGCTAAAAAAACACATGTTCCTCAAATTTCTGTGGCAGAAAGTTCTGGAATCTGAGAGGAGCCACAAATTTCCTTCCACCCAGCGTTCCCCCACGTCTCCCGATAAAAATGATACCTCACTTGTGTGGGTAGGCCTAGCGCCCTTGACAGGAAATGCCCCAAAGCGCAACGTGGACACAGCCAAATTGGTGAAGGAAAACAGAGGTGTTTTTTGCAAAGTGCCTACCTGTAGATTTTGGCCTGTAGCTCAGCCGCCACATAGGGAAACATACCAAACCTGTGCATTTCTGAAAACTAGAGACCTAGGGGAATCCAAGATGGGGTGACTTGTGTGGCTCGGACCAGGTTCTGTTACTCAGAATCCTTTGCAAACCTCGAAATTTGGATAAAAAATCACATGTTCCTCACATTTCTGTGGCAGAAAGTTCTGGAATCTGAGAGGAGCCACGAATTTCCTTCCACCCAGCGTTCCCACACGTCTCCCGATAAAAATGATACCTCACTTGTGTGGGTAGGTCTAGCGCCCGTGACAGGAAATGCCCCAAAGCGCAATGTGGACACAGCCAAATTGGTGAAGGAAAACAGAGGTGTTTTTTGCAAAGTGCCTACATGTAGATTTTGGCCTGTAGCTCAGCCGCCACATAGGGAAACCTACCAAACCTGTGCATTTCTGAAAACTAGAGACCTAGCGGACTCCAAGATGGGGTGACTTGTGTGGCTCGGACCAGGTTCTGTTACCCAGAATCCTTTGCAAACCTCACAATTTGGCTAAAAAAACACATGTTCCTCACATTTCTGTGGCAGAAAGTTCTGGAATCTGAGAGGAGCCACAAATTTCCTTCCACCCAGCGTTCCCCCACGTCTCCCGATAAAAATGATACCTCACTTGTGTGGGTAGGCCTAGCGCCCGTGACAGGAAATGCCCCAAAGCGCAACGTGGACACAGCCAAATTGGTGAAGGAAAACAGAGGTGTTTTTTGCAAAGTGCCTACCTGTAGATTTTGGCCTGTAGCTCAGCCGCCACCTAGGGAAACCTACCAAACCTGTGCATTTCTGAAAACTAGAGACCTAGGGGAATCCACGATGGGGTGACTTGTGTGGCTCGGACCAGGTTCTGTTACCCAGAATCCTTTGCAAACCTCAAAATTTGGCTAAAAAAACACATGTTCCTCACATTTCTGTGGCAGAAAGTTCTGGAATCTGAGAGGAGCCACAAATGTCCTTCCACCCAGCGTTCCCCCACGTCTCCCGATAAAAATGATACCTCACTTGTGTGGGTAGGCCTAGCGCCCTTGACAGGAAATGCCCCAAAGCGCAACGTGGACACAGCCAAATTGGTGAAGGAAAACAGAGGTGTTTTTTGCAAAGTGCCTACCTGTAGATTTTGGCCTGTAGCTCAGCCGCCACATAGGGAAACATACCAAACCTGTGCATTTCTGAAAACTAGAGACCTAGGGGAATCCAAGATGGGGTGACTTGTGTGGCTCGGACCAGGTTCTGTTACCCAGAATCCTTTGCAAACCTCAAAATTTGGCTAAAAAAACACATGTTCCTCACATTTCTGTGGCAGAAAGTTCTGGAATCTGAGAGGAGCCACAAATTTCCTTCCACCCAGCGTTCCCCCATGTCTCCCGATAAAAATGATACCTCACTTGTGTGGGTAGGCCTAGCGCCCGTGACAGGAAATGCCCCAAAGCGCAACGTGGACACAGCCAAATTGGTGAAGGAAAACAGAGGTGTTTTTTGCAAAGTGCCTACATGTAGATTTTTGACTGTAGCTCAGCCGCCACATAGGGAAACCTACCAAACCTGTGCATTTCTGAAAACTAGAGACCTAGGGGAATCCAAGAAGGGGTGACTTGTGTGGCTCAGACCAGGTTCTGTTACCCAGAATCCTTTGCAAACCTCAAAATTTGGCTAAAAAAAAACATGTTCCTCACATTTCTGTGGCAGAAAGTTCTGGAATCTGAGAGGAGCCACAAATTTCCTTCCACCCAGCGTTCCCCCACGTCTCCCGATAAAAATGATACCTCACTTGTGTGGGTAGGCCTAGCGCCCGTGACAAGAAATGCCCCAAAGCGCAACGTGGACACAGCCAAATTGGTGAAGGAAAACAGAGGTGTTTTTTGCAAAGTGCCTACCTGTAGATTTTGGCCTGTAGCTCAGCCGCCACATAGGGAAACCTACCAAAGCTGTGCATTTCTGAAAACTAGAGACCTAGGGGAATCCAAGATGGGGTGACTTGTGTGGCTCGGACCAGGTTCTGTTACCCAGAATCCTTTGCAAACCTCAAAATTTGGCTAAAAAAACACATGTTCCTCACAATTCTGTGGCAGAAAGTTCTGGAATCTGAGAGGAGCCACGAATTTCCTTCCACCCAGCGTTCCCACACGTCTCCCGATAAAAATGATACCTCACTTGTGTGGGTAGGTGTAGCGCCCGTGACAGGAAATGCCCCAAAGCGCAACGTGGACACAGCCAAATTGGTGAAGGAAAACAGAGGTGTTTTTTGCAAAGTGCCTACATGTAGAATTTGGCCTGTAGCTCAGCCGCCACATAGGGAAACCTACCAAACCTGTGCATTTCTGAAAACTAGAAACCTCTGGGAATCCAAGATGGGGTGACTTGTGTGGCTCGGACCAGGTTCTGTTACCCAGAATCCTTTGCAAACCTCAAAATTTGGCTAAAAAAACACATGTTCCTCACATTTCTGTGGCAGAAAGTTCTGGAATCTGAGAGGAGACACGAATTTCCTTCCACCCAGCGTTCCCCCACGTCTCCCGATAAAAATGATACCTCACTTGTGTGGGTAGGCCTAGCGCCCGCAACAGGAAACGCCCCAAAGCCCAACGTGGACACATCCAAATTTGTGAAGGAAAACAGAGGTGTTTTTTGCAAAGTTCCTACCTGTAGATTTTGGCCTGTAGCTCAGCCGCCACCTAGGGAAACCTACCAAACCTGTGCATTTCTGAAAACTAGAGACCTAGGGGAATCCAAGAAGGGGTGACTTGTGTGGCTCGGACCAGGTTCTGTTACCCAGAATCCTTTGCAAACCTCAAAATTTGGCTAAAAAAACACATGTTCCTCAAATTTCTGTGGCAGAAAGTTCTGGAATCTGAGAGGAGCCACAAATTTCCTTCCACCCAGCGTTCCCCCACGTCTCCCGATAAAAATGATACCTCACTTGTGTGGGTAGGCCTAGCGCCCTTGACAGGAAATGCCCCAAAGCGCAACGTGGACACAGCCAAATTGGTGAAGGAAAACAGAGGTGTTTTTTGCAAAGTGCCTACCTGTAGATTTTGGCCTGTAGCTCAGCCGCCACATAGGGAAACATACCAAACCTGTGCATTTCTGAAAACTAGAGACCTAGGGGAATCCAAGATGGGGTGACTTGTGTGGCTCGGACCAGGTTCTGTTACTCAGAATCCTTTGCAAACCTCAAAATTTGGATAAAAAATCACATGTTCCTCACATTTCTGTGGCAGAAAGTTCTGGAATCTGAGAGGAGCCACGAATTTCCTTCCACCCAGCGTTCCCACACGTCTCCCGATATAAATGATACCTCACTTGTATGGGTAGGTCTAGCGCCCGTGACAGGAAATGCCCCAAAGCGCAACGTGGACACAGCCAAATTGGTGAAGGAAAACAGAGGTGTTTTTTGCAAAGTGCCTACATGTAGATTTTGGCCTGTAGCTCAGCCGCCACATAGGGAAACCTACCAAACCTGTGCATTTCTGAAAACTAGAGACCTAGCGGAATCCAAGATGGGGTGACTTGTGTGGCTCGGACCAGGTTCTGTTACCCAGAATCCTTTGCAAACCTCAAAATTTGGCTAAAAAAACACATGTTCCTCACATTTCTGTGGCAGAAAGTTCTGGAATCTGAGAGGAGCCACAAATTTCCTTCCACCCAGCGTTCCCCCACGTCTCCCGATAAAAATGATACCTCACTTGTGTGGGTAGGCCTAGCGCCCGTGACAGGAAATGCCCCAAAGCGCAACGTGGACACAGCCAAATTGGTGAAGGAAAACAGAGGTGTTTTTTGCAAAGTGCCTACATGTAGATTTTTGACTGTAGCTCAGCCGCCACATAGGGAAACCTACCAAACCTGTGCATTTCTGAAAACTAGAGACCTAGGGGAATCCAAGAAGGGGTGACTTGTGTGGCTCGGACCAGGTTCTGTTACCCAGAATCCTTTGCAAACCTCAAAATTTGGCTAAAAAAACACATGTTCCTCACATTTCTGTGGCAGAAAGTTCTGGAATCTGAGAGGAGCCTCGAATTTCCTTCCACCCAGCGTTCCCCCACGTCTCCCGATAAAAATGATACCTCACTTGTGTGGGTAGGCCTAGCGCCCGCGACAGGAAACGCCCCAAAGCGCAACGTGGACACATCCAAATTTGTGAAGGAAAACAGAGGTGTTTTTTGCAAAGTGCCTACCTGTAGATTTTGGCCTGTAGCTCAGCCGCCACATAGGGAAACCAACCAAACCTGTGCATTTCTGAAAACTAGAGACCTAGGGGAATCCAAGAAGGGGTGACTTGTGTGGCTCGGACCAGGTTCTGTTACCCAGAATCCTTTGCAAACCTCAAAATTTGGCTAAAAAAACACATGTTCCTCACATTTCTGTGGCAGAAAGTTCTGGAATCTGAGAGGAGCCACGAATTTCCTTCCACCCAGCGTTCCCCCACGTCTCCCGATAAAAATGATACCTCACTTGTGTGGGTAGGCCTAGCGCCCGTGACAGGAAATGCCCCAAAGCGCAACGTGGACACAGCCAAATTGGTGAAGGAAAACAGAGGTGTTTTTTGCAAAGTGCCTACCTGTAGATTTTGGCCTGTAGCTCAGCCGCCACCTAGGGAAACCTACCACAGCTGTGCATTTCTGAAAACTAGAGACCTAGGGGAATCCAAGAAGGGGTGACTTGTGTGGCTCGGACCAGGTTCTGTTACCCAGAATCCTTTGCAAACCTCAAAATTTGGCTAAAAAAACACATGTTCCTCAAATTTCTGTGGCAGAAAGTTCTGGAATCTGAGAGGAGCCACAAATTTCCTTCCACCCAGCGTTCCCCCACGTCTTCCGATAAAAATGATACCTCACTTGTGTGGGTAGGCCTAGCGCCCTTGACAGGAAATGCCCCAAAGCGCAACGTGGACACAGCCAAATTGGTGAAGGAAAACAGAGGTGTTTTTTGCAAAGTGCCTACCTGTAGATTTTGGCCTGTAGCTCAGCCGCCACATAGGGAAACATACCAAACCTGTGCATTTCTGAAAACTAGAGACCTAGGGGAATCCAAGATGGAGTGACTTGTGTGGCTCGGACCAGGTTCTGTTACTCAGAATCCTTTGCAAACCTCAAAATTTGGATAAAAAAACACATGTTCCTCACATTTCTGTGGCAGAAAGTTCTGGAATCTGAGAGGAGCCACGAATTTCCTTCCACCCAGCGTTCCCACACGTCTCCCGATAAAAATGATACCTCACTTGTGTGGGTAGGTCTAGCGCCCGTGACAGGAAATGCCCCAAAGCGCAACGTGGACACAGCCAAATTGGTGAAGGAAAACAGAGGTGTTTTTTGCAAAGTGCCTTCATGTAGAATTTGGCCTGTAGCTCAGCCGCCACATATGGAAACCTACCAAACCTGTGCATTTCTGAAAACTAGAAACCTCTGGGAATCCAAGATGGGGTGACTTGTGTGGCTCGGACCAGGTTCTGTTACCCAGAATCCTTTGCAAACCTCAAAATTTGGCTAAAAAAACACATGTTCCTCACATTTCTGTGGCAGAAAGTTCTGGAATCTGAGAGGAGACACGAATTTCCTTCCACCCAGCGTTCCCCCACGTCTCCCGATAAAAATGATACCTCACTTGTGTGGGTAGGCCTAGCGCCCGTGACAGGAAATTCCCCAAAGCGCAACGTGGACACAGCCAAATTGGTGAAGGAAAACAGAGGTGTTTTTTGCAAAGTGCCTACCTGTAGATTTTGGCCTGTAGCTCAGCCGCCACATAGGGAAACCTACCAAACCTGTGCATTTCTGAAAACTAGAGACCAGGGGAATCCAAGATGGGGTGACTTGTGTGGCTCGGACCAGGTTCTGTTACCCAGAATCCTTTGCAAACCTCAAAATTTGGCTATAAAAACACATGTTCCTCACATTTCTGTGGCAGAAAGTTCTGGAATGTGAGAGGAGCCACGAATTTCCTTCCACCCAGCGTTCCCCCACGTCTCCCAATAAAAATGATACCTCACTTGTGTGGGTAGGCCTAGCGCCCGTGACAGGAAATGCCCCAAAGCGCAACGTGGACACAGCCAAATTGGTGAAGGAAAACAGAGGTGTTTTTTGCAAAGTGCCTACCTGTAGATTTTGGCCTGTAGCTCAGCCGCCACATAGGGAAACCTACCAAACCTGTGCATTTCTGAAAACTAGAGACCTAGGGGAATCCAAGATAGGGTGACTTGTGTGGCTCAGACCATGTTCTGTTACCCAGAATCCTTTGCAAACCTCAAAATTTGGCTAAAAAAACACATGTTCCTCACATTTCTGTGGCAGAAAGTTCTGGAATCTGAGAGGAGCCACGAATTTCCTTCCACCCAGTGTTCCCCCACGTCTCCCGATAAAAATGATACCTCACTTGTGTGGGTAGGCCTAGCGCCCGTGACAGGAAATGCCCCAAAGCGCAACGTGGACACAGCCAAATTGGTGAAGGAAAACAGAGGTGTTTTTTGCAAAGTGCCTACCTGTAGATTTTGGCCTGTAGCTCAGCCGCCACATATGGAAACCTACAAAACCTGTGCATTTCTGAAACCTAGAGACCTAGGGGAATCCAAGATGGGGTGACTTGTGTGGCTCGGACCAGGTTCTGTTACTCAGAATCCTTTGCAAACCTCAAAATTTGGCCAAAAAAACACATGTTCCTCACATTTCTGTGGCAGAAAGTTCTGGAATCTGAGAGGAGCCACGAATTTCCTTCCACCCAGCGTTCCCCCACGTCTCCCGATAAAAATGATACCTCACTTGTGTGGGTAGGTCTAGCGCCCGTGACAGGAAATGCCCCAAAGCGCAACGTGGACACAGCCAAATTGGTGAAGGAAAACAGAGGTGTTTTTTGCAAAGTGCCTACCTGTAGATTTTGGCCTGTAGCTCAGCCGCCACATAGGGAAACCTACCAAACCTGTGCATTTCTGAAAACTAGAGACCTAGGGGAATCCAAGATGGGGTGACTTGTGTGGCTCGGACCAGGTTCTGTTACCCAGAATCCTTTGCAAACCTCAAAATTTGGCTAAAAAAACACATGTTCCTCACATTTCTGTGGCAGAAAGTTCTGGAATCTGAGAGGAGCCACGAATTTCCTTCCACACAGCGTTCCCCCACGTCTCCCGATAAAAATGATAACTCACTTGTGTGGGTAGGCCTAGCGCCCACGATAGGAAACACCCCAAAGCGCAACGTGGACACATCCAAATTTGTGAAGGAAAACAGAGGTGTTTTTTGGAAAGTGCCTACCTGTAGATTTTGGCCTGTAGCTCAGCCGCCACCTAGGGAAACCAACCAAACCTGTGCATTTCTGAAAACTAGAGACCTAGGGGAATCCAAGAAGGGGTGACTTGTGTGGCTCGGACCAGGTTCTGTTACCCAGAATCCTTTGCAAACCTCAAAATTTGGCTAAAAAAACACATGTTCCTCACATTTCTGTGGCAGAAAGTTCTGGAATCTGAGAGGAGCCACAAATTTCCTTCCACCCAGCGTTCCCCCACGTCTCCCGATAAAAATGATACCTCACTTGTGTGGGTAGGCCTAGCGCCCGTGACAAGAAATGCCCCAAAGCGCAACGTGGACACAGCCAAATTGGTGAAGGAAAACAGAGGTGTTTTTTGCAAAGTGCCTACCTGTAGATTTTGGCCTGTAGCTCAGCCGCCACATAGGGAAACCTACCAAACCTGTGCATTTCTGAAAACTAGAGACCTAGGGGAATCCAAGATGGGGTGACTTGTGTGGCTCGGACCAGGTTCTGTTACCCAGAATCCTTTGCAAACCTCAAAATTTGGCTAAAAAAACACATGTTCCTCATATTTCTGTGGCAGAAAGTTCTGGAATCTGAGAGGAGCCTCGAATTTCCTTCCACCCAGCGTTCCCCCACGTCTCCCAATAAAAATGATACCTCACTTGTGTGGGTAGGCCTAGCGCCCGCGACAGGAAACGCCCCAAAGCGCAACGTGGACACATCCAAATTTGTGAAGGAAAACAGAGGTGTTTTTTGCACAGTGCCTACCTGTAGATTTTGGCCTGTAGCTCAGCCGCCACATAGGGAAACCAACCAAACCTGTGCATTTCTGAAAACTAGAGCCCTAGGGGAATCCAAGAAGGGGTGACTTGTGTGGCTCGGACCAGGTTCTGTTACCCAGAATCCTTTGCAAACCTCAAAATTTGGCTAAAAAAACACATGTTCCTCACATTTCTGTGGCAGAAAGTTCTGGAATCTGAGAGGTGCCACGAATTTCCTTCCACCCAGCGTTCCCCCACGTCTCCCGATAAAAATGATACCTCACTTGTGTGGGTAGGCCTAGCGCCCGTGACAGGAAATGCCCCAAAGCGCAACGTGGACACAGCCAAATTGGTGAAGGAAAACAGAGGTGTTTTTTTGCAAAGTGCCTACCTGTAGATTTTGGCCTGTAGCTCAGCCGCCACATAGGGAAACCTACCACAGCTGTGCATTTCTGAAAACTAGAGACCTAGGGGAATCCAAGATGGGGTGACTTGTGTGGCTCGGACCAGGTTCTGTTACCCAGAATCCTTTGCAAACCTCAAAATTTGGCTAAAAAAACACATGTTCCTCACATTTCTGTGGCAGAAAGTTCTGGAATCGGAGAGGAGCCACAAATTTCCTTCCACCCAGCGTTCCCCCACGTCTCCCGATAAAAATGATACTTCACTTGTGTGGGTAGGCCTAGCACCCGCAACAGGAAACGCCCCAAAGCGCAACGTGGACACATCCAAATTTGTGAAGGAAAACAGAGGTGTTTTTTGCAAAGTGCCTACCTGTAGATTTTGGCCTGTAGCTCAGCCGCCACCTAGGGAAACCTACCAAACCCGTGCATTTCTGAAAACTAGAGACCTAGGGGAATCCAAGAAGGGGTGACTTGTGTGGCTCGGACCAGGTTCTGTTACCCAGAATCCTTTGCAAACCTCAAAATTTGGCTAAAAAAACACATGTTCCTCAAATTTCTGTGGCAGAAAGTTCTGGAATCTGAGAAGAGCCACAAATTTCCTTCCACCCAGCGTTCCCCCACGTCTCCCGATAAAAATGATACCTCACTTGTGTGGGTAGGCCTAGCGCCCTTGACAGGAAATGCCCCAAAGCGCAACGTGGACACAGCCAAATTGGTGAAGGAAAACAGAGGTGTTTTTTGCAAAGTGCCTACCTGTAGATTTTGGCCTGTAGCTCAGCCGCCACATAGGGAAACATACCAAACCTGTGCATTTCTGAAAACTAGAGACCTAGGGGAATCCAAGATGGGGTGACTTGTGTGGCTCGGACCAGGTTCTGTTACTCAGAATCCTTTGCAAACCTCAAAATTTGGATAAAAAAACACATGTTCCTCACATTTCTGTGGCAGAAAGTTCTGGAATCTGAGAGGAGCCACAAATTTCCTTCCACCCAGCGTTCCCCCACGTCTCCCGATAAAAATGATACCTCACTTGTGTGGGTAGGCCTAGCGCCCGTGACAGGAAATGCCCCAAAGCGCAACGTGGACACAGCCAAATTGGTGAAGGAAAACAGAGGTGTTTTTTGCAAAGTGCCTACATGTAGAATTTGGCCTGTAGCTCAGCCGCCACATAGGGAAACCTACCAAACCTGTGCATTTCTGAAAACTAGAAACCTCTGGGAATCCAAGATGGGGTGACTTGTGTGGCTCGGACCAGGTTCTGTTACCCAGAATCCTTTGCAAACCTCAAAATTTGGCTAAAAAAACACATGTTCCTCACATTTCTGTGGCAGAAAGTTCTGGAATCTGATAGGAGACACGAATTTCCTTCCACCCAGCGTTCCCCCACGTCTCCCGATAAAAATGATACCTCACTTGTGTGGGTAGGCCTAGCGCCCGCAACAGGAAACGCCCCAAAGCCCAACGTGGACACATCCAAATTTGTGAAGGAAAACAGAGGTGTTTTTTGCAAAGTTCCTACCTGTAGATTTTGGCCTGTAGCTCAGCCGCCACCTAGGGAAACCTACCAAACCTGTGCATTTCTGAAAACTAGAGACCTAGGGGAATCCAAGAAGGGGTGACTTGGGTGGCTCGGACCAGGTTCTGTTACCCAGAATCCTTTGCAAACCTCAAAATTTGGCTAAAAAAACACATGTTCCTCAAATTTCTGTGGCAGAAAGTTCTGGAATCTGAGAGGAGCCACAAATTTCCTTCCACCCAGCGTTCCCCCACGTCTCCCGATAAAAATGATACCTCACTTGTGTGGGTAGGCCTAGCGCCCTTGACAGGAAATGCCCCAAAGCGCAACGTGGACACAGCCAAATTGGTGAAGGAAAACAGAGGTGTTTTTTGCAAAGTGCCTACCTGTAGATTTTGGCCTGTAGCTCAGCCGCCACATAGGGAAACATACCAAACCTGTGCATTTCTGAAAACTAGAGACCTAGGGGAATCCAAGATGGGGTGACTTGTGTGGCTCGGACCAGGTTCTGTTACTCAGAATCCTTTGCAAACCTCGAAAGTTGGATAAAAAATCACATGTTCCTCACATTTCTGTGGCAGAAAGTTCTGGAATCTGAGAGGAGCCACGAATTTCCTTCCACCCAGCGTTCCCACACGTCTCCCGATAAAAATGATACCTCACTTGTGTGGGTAGGTCTAGCGCCCGTGACAGGAAATGCCCCAAAGCGCAATGTGGACACAGCCAAATTGGTGAAGGAAAACAGAGGTGTTTTTTGCAAAGTGCCTACATGTAGATTTTGGCCTGTAGCTCAGCCGCCACATAGGGAAACCTACCAAACCTGTGCATTTCTGAAAACTAGAGACCTAGCGGAATCCAAGATGGGGTGACTTGTGTGGCTCGGACCAGGTTCTGTTACCCAGAATCCTTTGCAAACCTCAAAATTTGGCTAAAAAAACACATGTTCCTCACATTTCTGTGGCAGAAAGTTCTGGAATCTGAGAGGAGCCACGAATTTCCTTCCACCCAGCGTTCCCCCACGTCTCCCGATAAAAATGATACCTCACTTGTGTGGGTAGGCCTAGCGCCCGCAACAGGAAACGCCCCAAAGCGCAACGTGGACACATCCAAATTTGTGAAGGAAAACAGAGGTGTTTTTTGCAAAGTGCCTACCTGTAGATTTTGGCCTGTAGCTCAGCCGCCACCTAGGGAAACCTACCAAACCTGTGCATTTCTGAAAACTAGAGACCTAGGGAAATCCAAGAAGGGGTGACTTGTGTGGCTCGGACCAGGTTCTGTTACCCAGAATCCTTTGCAAACCTCACAATTTGGCTAAAAAAACACATGTTCCTCACATTTCTGTGGCAGAAAGTTCTGGAATCTGGGAGGAGCCACAAATTTCCTTCCACCCAGCGTTCCCCCACGTCTCCCGATAAAAATGATACCTCACTTGTGTGGGTAGGCCTAGCGCCCGTGACAGGAAATGCCCCAAAGCGCAACGTGGACACAGCCAAATTGGTGAAGGAAAACAGAGGTGTTTTTTGCAAAGTGCCTACCTGTAGATTTTGGCCTGTAGCTCAGCCGCCACCTAGGGAAACCTACCAAACCTGTGCATTTCTGAAAACTAGATACCTAGGGGAATCCACGATGGGGTGACTTGTGTGGCTCGGACCAGGTTCTGTTACCCAGAATCCTTTGCAAACCTCAAAATTTGGCTAAAAAAACACATGTTCCTCACATTTCTGTGGCAGAAAGTTCTGGAATCTGAGAGGAGCCACAAATGTCCTTCCACCCAGCGTTCCCCCACGTCTCCCGATAAAAATGATACCTCACTTGTGTGGGTAGGCCTAGCGCCCTTGACAGGAAATGCCCCAAAGCGCAACGTGGACACAGCCAAATTGGTGAAGGAAAACAGAGGTGTTTTTTGCAAAGTGCCTACCTGTAGATTTTGGCCTGTAGCTCAGCCGCCACATAGGGAAACATACCAAACCTGTGCATTTCTGAAAACTAGAGACCTAGGGGAATCCAAGATGGGGTGACTTGTGTGGCTCGGACCAGGTTCTGTTACCCAGAATCCTTTGCAAACCTCAAAATTTGGCTAAAAAAACACATGTTCCTCACATTTCTGTGGCAGAAAGTTCTGGAATCTGAGAGGAGCCACAAATTTCCTTCCACCCAGCGTTCCCCAACGTCTCCCGATAAAAATGATACCTCACTTGTGTGGGTAGGCCTAGCGCCCATGACAGGAAATGCTCCAAAGCGCAACGTGGACACAGCCAAATTGGTGAAGAAAAACAGAGGTGTTTTTTGCAAAGTGCCTACCTGTAGATTTTAGCCTGTAGCTCAGCCGCCACATAGGGAAACCTACCAAACCTGTGCATTTCTGAAAACTAGAGACCTAGGGGAATCCAAGATGGGGTGACTTGTGTGGCTCGGACCAGGTTCTGTTTCCCAGAAACCTTAGCAAACCTCAAAATTTGGCTAAAAAAACACATGTTCCTCACATTTCTGTGGCAGAAAGTTCTGGAATCTGAGAAGAGCCACGAATTTCCTTCCACCCAGCGTTCCCCCACGTCTCCCGATAAAAATGATACCTCACTTGTGTGGGTAGGCCTAGCGCCCGCGACAGGAAACGCCCCAAAGCGCAACGTGAACACATCCAAATTTGTGAAGGAAAACAGAGGTGTTTTTTGCAAAGTGCCTACCTGTAGATTTTGGCCTGTAGCTCAGCCGCCACCTAGGGAAACCTACCAAACCTGTGCATTTCTGAAAACTAGAGACCTAGGGGAATCCAAGATGGGGTGACTTGTGTGGCTCGGACCAGGTTCTGTTACACAGAATCCTTTGCAAACCTCAAAATGTGGCTAAAAAAACACATGTTCCTCACATTTCTGTGGCAGAAAGTTCTGGAATCTGAGAGGAGCCACAAATTTCCTTCCACCCAGCGTTCCCCCACGTCTCCCGATAAAAATGATACCTCATTTGTGTGGGTAGGCTTAGCGCCCGCGACAGGAGACACCCCAAAATGCAACGTGGACACATCAAATTTTTTCATTGAAAACAGTGCCTACCTGTAGATTTTGGCCTGTAGCTCAGCCGCCACCTAGGTAAACCTACCAAACCTGTGCATTTCTGAAAACTAGAGACCTAGGGGAATCCAAGATGGGGTGACTTGTGTGGCTCGGACCAGGTTCTGTTACCCAGAATCCTTTGCAAACCTCAAAATTTGGCTAAAAAAACACGTTCCTCACATTTCTGTGGCAGAAAGTTCTGGAATCTGAGAGGAGCCACAAATTTTCTTCCACCCAGCGTTCCCCAACGTCTCCCGATAAAAATGATACCTCACTTGTGTGGGTAGGCCTAGCGCCCGTGACAGGAAATGCCCCAAAGCGCAACGTGGACACAGCCAAATTGGTGAAGGAAAACAGAGGTGTTTTTTGCAAAGTGCCTACCTGTAGATTTTGGCCTGTAGCTCAGCCGCCACATAGGGAAACCTACCAAACCTGTGCATTTCTGAAAACTAGAGACCTAGGGGAATCCAAGATGGGGTGACTTGTGTGGCTCGGACCAGGTTCTGTTTCCCAGAAACCTTAGCAAACCTCAAAATTTGGCTAAAAAAACACATGTTCCTCACATTTCTGTGGCAGAAAGTTCTGGAATCTGAGAAGAGCCACGAATTTCCTTCCACCCAGCGTTCCCCCACGTCTCCCGATAAAAATGATACCTCACTTGTGTGGGTAGGCCTAGCGCCCGCGACAGGAAACGCCCCAAAGCGCAACGTGAACACATCCAAATTTGTGAAGGAAAACAGAGGTGTTTTTTGCAAAGTGCCTACCTGTAGATTTTGGCCTGTAGCTCAGCCGCCACCTAGGGAAACCTACCAAACCTGTGCATTTCTGAAAACTAGAGACCTAGGGGAATCCAAGATGGGGTGACTTGTGTGGCTCGGACCAGGTTCTGTTACACAGAATCCTTTGCAAACCTCAAAATGTGGCTAAAAAAACACATGTTCCTCACATTTCTGTGGCAGAAAGTTCTGGAATCTGAGAGGAGCCACAAATTTCCTTCCACCCAGCGTTCCCCCACGTCTCTCGATAAAAATGATACCTCACTTGTGTGGGTAGGCCTAGCGCCCGCGACAGGAGACACCCCAAAATGCAACGTGGACACATCAAATTTTTTCATTGAAAACAGTGCCTACCTGTAGATTTTGGCCTCTAGCTCAGCCGGCACCTAGGGAAACCTACCAAACCTGTGCATTTTTGAAAACTAGAGACCTAGGGGAATCCAAGATGGGGTGACTTGCGGGGCTCTGACCAGGTTCTGTTACCCAGAATACTTTGCAAACCTCAAATTCTGTCTAAAAAAACGCATTTTCCACACATTTCGGTGACAGAAAGTTCTGGAATCTGAGTGGAGCCACAAATTTCCTTCCACCCAGCGTTCCCCCAAGTCTCCCGATAAAAATGATACCTCGCTTGTGTGGGTGGGCCAGGTGCCTGCAACAGAATAAGGCCCAAAACTTGTAGAGATAGAGGGGATAGCACAGCAAGTTTATAAGGACATATTCTTTTATACATCTTTAGACTGACTCTGCTTTGGGGACCCACATAAGTGAGGTGTCATTTTACTTGGGAGGCTGAGGGGAACACTGGGGAGTAGGAATTTTTTGCTGGAGTGGTGATCCTACGAAGAAAAGTAAAGAAAATATGCTTTTTTAAGCACATTTTGAGGTTTACAGAGGAGTCTGGGTAAGAAAATATTGGGGGATCCAAGCAAGCCACACCTCCCTGGACTCCTTTGGGTGTCTAGTTTTAAAAAGTGTCTGGGTTTGGTAGGTTTCCCTAGATGATGGCCGCACACAGGACCAAAAACATAGGTGCCCTCTCCCCCCCAAACACAGGTAGTTTTGTAATATATCGTTTTGATGTGCCCACATACGTCCGTGATGTGCCAAACACTAAAATTTTTAAAAAAAGAAACACACTTAGGTTATGTGAAAAAGACCCCTCACCCACCAACCAAGTTGGTGGCATGCTTCATCATCGGGTTCCCACCTGAGGCACCTAGCGTGTCACAGGTGTGCTGCGACGCCTGATTACAGCGGAGCAGGTTTTGTCATTTTTACCACACATACTGGTTGGATTTGGCACGAGGGTGAGTGATGGTTCAGTGGATCAAATTTTACTAACAAGAGCTTTCACAAAAATGAAATGCACTGTTAGTAACTGAAAGGCAAAAAACTGAACCAATGACTCACAGCTCGTGAGCTGTAAAGCCGCGACAAGGCACCAACCGCTTTACAGTCCATTCACACAACTTTCATACATGACACACACAAGGCCATTCACACCGCCAGCCACGGGCCCAGCACATAACAACACTCACATCGACAGACAGCGCCACTCAAGGGCCCATCACTGACATACGCCCACATGCCTGATACAACAATCACACCAGCTGATGGGAGTGTGTGGACTGGTGTTTGGCTGGCAGTGTGTTGCAGTAGCCAACAGGAAGTCAATATGTACACTCTCAGCCAAGCCCCACTCCACACACAATGGCATCATTTTTTTTTTTTTTTTTAAACAGAGGATCCCCTAACTAAGTAGAAAGAATTACAAAACTACAAACACAAAAGCTCTAACTAAGAACATGACAGAAATGCTAACCATGAAACTAAACACATGAAAATACAAAACAGACATGAGTTTACACTCATGGTTGTTCCCAGAAATTCTTCTGGGTGTGGTAATTCTTAAAACAAGCACCGACACACAGCCCAGGCTTTGAAGGACAATCTGGGCAGTACATTCGAGTCTCCCTCCGGATACCTCTTCGAAAACACACTCTACATTTCTTAGGTGGAAAGTCTTTTTTGGGTGTGGGAGGAATGTGCTCAGCAAAGTGGCGATCTTTCAATCTAGCCACATCCTCCACCACTGCTTCTCTAGGAACTCTGGCCTGTTCCACCACAATAAGGCTCTCTATCACTGACTCCTGAAATTTCACAAATGTCATCTTTGACTCTGGAGACCTATCCCTAAACACAATAAAAGCATGGAAGGTTGCTAAGTGGAAGAGGTGAAGTGCTAACTTCTTATACAAAACGTAAGACTTACGAATAGCAGTATAAGGTTCCAACCTCTGGTCAACTCTATCTACACCTCCCATGTGCTTATTATAATCTAAAATGCACACAGGTTTGCACACTTCCGCAACCTGGCCCCAAACAGTCACAGGGGAAGTACTCTCATCATGGATGGTACTTAGCATGTAGAGATCCCTCTTGTCTGAAAATTTCAAAGCTAGCAGCTCCTCGTTCCGCAAGGCACAGCACTGTCCTCTCTCAAGTTTTTTACAGACAAGCTCCCTTGGATAGCCTTTCCGGTTAGAACGGATTGTGCCACAAGCAACTGTGTCCACTCTAAACAATTCCTTGAACAATTGCACACCAGTGTAGAAGTTGTCTACATACAAATGGTGACCTTTGTTGAACAGTCGCCTACCAAGATCCCACACAATTTTCTCAGTAACTCCAAAAGTGGGAGGACAGCCAGGGGGGTCAATATTAGAATCCCTACCAGTGTACACACGGAAACTATACACATATCCTGTCCTACTTTCAGACAGCATATACAATTTAATTCCATATCGTGCCCTTTTGCTAGGAATGTACTGCCTAAAAACCAAACGACCCTTGAAGAGGACCAAAGACTCGTCCACACTTAACTCTTTGCCTGGAACATAGACCTCCGAAAACCGATCTACAAAATGATCAAGGACAGGCCTAATCTTAAAAAGACGGTCAGAATCTGGGTGATCTCGTGGCAAGGCTAATGCATTGTCAACAAAATGCAGCATCCTAAGAAGAAGCAAATACCGATTACGACTCATGGTCGCTGGAAATATAGCTGTTGCCATCAAGGGACTAGTAGACCAATAAGAAGCCAGTGACGGCTTCCTTATCAACCCCATCAAAAAAGTCAAACCCAAAAACTTTTTTAACTCCTCCAAATTTGTGGGAATCCACTGGGCAGCTCTAGAGTGTGGCCTAAGTCTAGCAGCGTTGTCCCTCAAATGCTGCTCCGCATACAAATTAGTCTGCTCAACAATCTCTTCCTAAAACATATCATCCATGAATAACTCAAAGAAATTGATAGGCATAAAGTTCTCTGTATTGGCGTTACACCCCGGGAGACCAGTAAAGGCAGGCAATTCTGGCTGCTCCATGTTTGGGGCAACCCAGACATCAGGTCTTATAACGGGAAACCTTTCAGCCCCAGGTTGCTGCACTATTGGCACATCAATGTCCTCCTCTAAAACAGACCCTTCATCTGCACTGAGTGTGGCTTCATCATCAGAAGATTCCCCTCCAACAGAAACATCACTGCCAGAATCTCTGACTTCCTCCTCTGCCTCAGATGCAGAGTCCGTCTCATAGTCATGATCAGACTGTGACTCAAAAAGCATACCAACCACCTGCTGAGCGGTCATCCTGCGGCTAGCCATGATCTCTCCTGCTAAAATTAACTGGACAAATTCACCACCAACAACCATCACTGTGTAAGACAAGTAACAAAGTGTAGCTTTGTTAGTAAGAGTTATAAACTCAAAAACTATACCGCTCACTTGCCTGAAAAAGCTTGATTCACCAGCAACTACACAGCAATCACCAATGATATCCTACTAAAAATAAAGAAAGAAAGGCAAATTAGAAATAAGACAAAACAAATATCATTGTGCACAAACCTAAGGACAATTTCACACACAATCCTGCATTTAGTACACCCCCTACAAACATGTCATTCATGCATGGCAACAATACTCCTTTGGAGTACATTGTTTTTACTTACCTAAAACAAGCAACTGTGCAAACTGCAGGTCAACCACCGCAAAAACCGCAAGGAGCCACAGCAAATAAAGCAAAAGCTTTGAACTAGAACAAAAAGGAGGAAAACATTTTTTATCACAAATGCAAAGACTTCTTCAGTTGACAAACAACCCACCATCAAACATTTAGAAATTGGTGCCTAAGTGGATTCTGCCATAGGGGCAGATGGGCCTACTACAAAAATAGGTCTGTCTGCCCCAAGGAAGCCAGAAAATACGTTTAGTAGTGTGTCCCCATGGAGAGCGACCCTTGCCAAAGGGGACAGCCCTCAAACAAAAACAAAAAAAACACACACAACACTATCCCTGGTGCCTAAGTGGCTTCTGCCCCCCTTGGGTGCAGGTGGGCCTAACAAAATAGGCCCATCTGCCCCCAAGGGGTGTAGAAATGGCCAACAGCTCAATGCCCCCCTTGGGGGGGGCGCCCCGTGACCAAGGGGACGCCCCCCCCCAAAAAATAAACAAATAAAAAAAAATCCCTGGCGTTCTAGTGGTTTCTGCCCCCCTTGGGGGCAGACCAGCCTAAAAATAATAGACTGATCTGTCTCCAAGGGGTGCAGAATGTCCTGGGTACATGTGCCCCCAAAGTGGGGGGGCGACCCTTGCCCAAGGCCCCCCCCATCCACTAACACACTCACACTATCCCTGGTGTCTACATGGTTTCTGCCCCCCTTGGGGGCAGGTGGGTCTAAAAAAATAGGCCCATCTGCCCCCAGGGGGTGTAGAAATGGCCAACAGGTCAATGCCCCCCTTGGGGGGGGCACCCCGTGACCAAGGGGACGCCCCCCCCACAAAAATAAACAAATAAAAAAAAATCCCTGGCGTTCTAGTGGTTTCTGCCCCCCTTGGGGGCAGACCAGCCTAAAAATAATAGGCTGATCTGTCTCCAAGGGGTGCAGAAATGGCCTGGGTACATGTGCCCCCAAAGTGGGGGGGCGACCCTTGCCCAAGGCCCCCCCCCATCCACTAACACACACACACACACACTATCCCTGGTGTCTACATGGCTTCTGCCCCCCTTGGGGGCAGGTGGGTCTAAAAAAATAGGCCCATCTGCCCCCAGGGGGTGTAGAAATGGCCAACAGGTCAATGCCCCCCTTGGGGGGGCGCCCCGTGACCAAGGGGACGCCCCCCCACAAAAATAAACAAATTTAAAAAAATCCCTGGCGTTCTAGTGGTTTCTGCCCCCCTTGGGGGCAGACCAGCCTAAAAATAATAGGCTGATCTGTCTCCAAGGGGTGCAGAAATGGCCTGGGTACATGTGCCCCCAAAGTGGGGGGGCGACCCTTGCCCAAGGCCCCCCCCCCATCCACTAACACACACACACACACTATCCCTGGTGTCTACCTGGCTTCTGCCCCCTTTGGGGGCAGATGGGTCTAAAAAAAATAGGCCCATCTGCCCCCAGGGGGTGTAAAAATGGCCAACAGGTCAATGCCCCCCTTGGGAGGTGCCCCGTGACCAAGGGGACGCCCCCCCACAAAAATAAACAAATAAAAAAAAATCCCTGGCGTTCTAGTGGTTTCACCAGCCTAAAAATATTAGGCTGATCTGTCTCCAAGGGGTGCAGAAATGGCCTGGGTACATGTTCCCCCAAAGTGGGGGGCGACCCTTGCCCAAGGCCCCCCCCATCCACTAACACACACACACACACACACACACTATCCCTGGTGTCTAAGTGGCTTCTGCCCCCCTTGGGGGCAGGTGGGCCTACAAAAATAGGCCCATCTGCCCCCAGGGGGGGCAGAAATGGACAACAGGTCAATGCCCCCCTTGGGGGGGCGCCCCGTGCCCAAGGGGACGCCCCCCACAAAAATAAACACATAAAAAAAAATCCCTGGCGTTCTAGTGGTTTCTGCCCCCTTGGGGCAGATCAGCCTAAAAATAATAGGCTGATCTTCCCTCAAGGGGGACAGAAATGGCCCTAAAAGACATGCCCCCCAAAGGGGAGCGACCCATGCCCAAGGGGGCGCCCCCCCCATCCACTACACACACAATCCCTGGTGCCTAAGTGGCTTCTGCCCCCCTTGGGGGCAGTTGGACCTAAAAAAAATAGGCCGATTTGCCCCCAAGGGGGGCAGGAAAGGCCAACAGTTCTCTGCCCCCTTGGGGGGAGCGCCCCTTGCCCAAGGGGGCACCCCCCAACACATAAATACACATAAAAATAAAAAAACTGGTGATCTAGTGTTTTCTGCCCCCCTTGGGGGCAGATCTGGCTAAAAAGTAGCCAATCTGCCCTCAAGGGGGGCAGAAATGGCCCTAAAATACATGCCCCCCAAAGTGGGAGCGACCCTTGCCCAAGGGGGCGCCCCCCCATCCACTACACACACAATCCCTGGTGCCTAAGTGGCTTCTGCCCCCCTTGGGGGCAGATGGACCTAAAAGAAATAGGCCGATCTGCCCCCAAGGGGGGCAGAAAAGGCCAACAGTTCTCTGCCCCCTTGGGGGGGGCGCCCCTTGCCCAAGGGGGCACCCCCCAACACATAAATGCAAAAAAAAATATAAATCCCTGGTGATCTAGTGTTTTCTGCCCCCATTGGGGGCAGATCTGGCTGAAAAGTAGCCAATCTGCCCCCAAGGGGGGCAGAAATGGCCTAAGAAATTGCCCCCTAAAGGGGAGCGACCCTTGCCCAAGGGGCCGCTCCCTGCAAGCCGAAATCGGCAAATATATACAAAAAAAAACAATCCCTGGTGTCTAGTGGGCATTCCTGCTGCCCGATCGCAATGCGATCGGGCAGCAGGAATGCTCAAAGAGACACTGGGGGAAAGGAAAAGCCTTTCCTTTTCCCGGTGCCTCTTTCTACAAAGCCCCCCACCCACCGGGAAGAGATTCTTACCTCTTCCTTTCTCGCCGCACAGGAAGCAAATGGCTTCCTGTGCGGCAAGAACCCCATAATGAAGTCAGCGCGCGATCGCGCGCTGACGTCATTATGGGGGGGTGGGGGGGGGTCGCGGGTGGAAGGGGAAGGGCTTCCCCTTCCATCCCTGACTTTGGGGGGTGGGGGGGAAGCACACAGAGGGAGCGAGAGCGCTCCCTCTGGGCTGTGTGCCGAGGACGTAGTGGTTACGTCCTCTGCACAGCAGCACTGTGCCGCGGGATGTAACCACTACGTCCGCGGCACAGAAGGGGTTAATGTAATGGCACAATTCAGATAAGATTTGAAAAAACTATTTTAAGTATGAACTTATATATATTCTCCTGCTTCCTGGCCAGCAGGAAGTAATGTGGTGATGATAAATATCCCTCTGGCAAAATAACCACTGAACTTCTCTGTAACATATAGTCAGGTTTCTTTTAATTATTATTATGATTGTTTCAACAATGGCGATATTGATTTTCTATTTATGGCGCTTTCCACCACTACCAAGTGATGAAACAGGCATAAATTTTCTCTGAAGAAGCACAGTTTCTACTTTGACCTTTTCCACAATTACAGCTGTAGGAGGTGCAGCATCAACCACCAACGTGATGTGTGTCTCCATTGCCTTTGCTTCCAAGTGCTCTCCTTGTAGGTCGGGTCAAGCATGTCTCGACAGATAAACAACAGACTTTGCCCTTCAAGTCATTACCTCAGTTCTAGAGTTTGTATATGTACATGTTAATGAATGATGGTGAATAGGCGGTTCAGGGCCTGGAGTGATGTCAACCGTTTGTGTCAGTCGCAAGGCATGCCTGTTGAGGCACATATAGAAGTATATTGGAAGGCATCCCTTTCTAAATGAAAAAAAATTGTGACACCTTGGTATTCAAATGGGTATATGGTTTTGTCAACATGCTTGGACCTGACTTTTTTGCAGGGTGATCCCCAAACTGTTTGCCTCCTTCCTCTTATTTTGTCTGACCTGTTTTTGTTGGCTTTAGGACTCTGATCACTTTACCACTGCTGACCAGTGCTAAAGTGCATATGCTGTCTGTGTAAATTGTATCGGCGATTGGTTTATCCATGATCGGCCTATTTCATTTACTAGTAAGTCCCTAGAAAAGTGCACTAGAGGTGCCCAGAGCCTGTAAATCAAATGCTACTAGTGGGTATGCAGCACTGATTGTGCCACCCACATGAGTAGCCCTGTAAACATGTCTGAGAGCTGCCACTGCAGTGTCTGTGTGTGCAGTCTCGCACTGCCAATTCGACCTGGCAAGTGTATCCACTTGCCAGGCCCAAACCTTTCCTTCTTACACAGGTAAAGAACTCCTAAGGTAGGCCTGAGGTAGCCCCATGGGCAGGGTGCAGTGTACCTTAGAGGCGGGACATGTACTAACGTGTTTTACATTGCAAGGCCGATCTCTCTCATACGTTAACATAGGAGCTGCCTTTAAATATTATTAAAGTGTAGTTTACCTTTGGGAGCGGATAGAAATGTGGAGTTTGGTGTCCCTGAACTCACAATTTGAAAATACATCTTATAGTGAAGGTGGTTTTTAGATTATGTGACTCTGCCTGCTTGTGTTTTCCATGTCTGGGTCAGGCTGACAGTTGGGCTGTTGTCAATACCCTCCAGACAGTCCCTGGGCGCTTGAAATGTGAAGTTAGAAGAAAAAGAGCTAAAATCCATGCACAGAATTCAGTGCAGGGAAATTTTTGATGCACCAACTGCAACGCGGCTGTTAAATGACGCACCACCTGCTTTGCGACTAAAATCAACATTTCACCTGCATCACTGCTGGGAGATCAATGCATCGCGGCTGGAGAAATGATGTAACAGCCACTTGCGGCTGCTGATAACTACGCAAACCCCCAAGGAGTGAGGTTTTCTAATACCATGCGACTGGATCTCTCATGCATTGTCCCTGGGCACCAAAGTCATTGTGAATTGACGCGTATTCAAGGTGGCCCATACGGAAATTGAAGCATCGCTCTCTTGCGAGGGAGAAAAACAATGCATTGCCTACCCGACCGCAGAAGAAACAACACACGGCCTCACTTGCGAGTAAGGAAACAACGCATCACTAACTTTTCCGACGCACGCTCACCCGTGCCACTTTATTTTGGACACAAACCAGGGACTTTGTGTAAAAACAATGTTTCCATTGCTTTCTATGAAGTGAGACTCTTATTCTTTTGAAAATTCATATTGTGACTTATGTATGTTGGATTTTTGTTGTTTTGGTCTTGTTTGATTTAGTTAAATCTTACCTATTTCTCTAGGTGTGGTGTCCATTTTGTAGTGTTTTCACTGTATTACTGTGTGTTGGCGCAAATACTTTGAAAATTGTCTAACAGCATGTGCCAAGCTACCAAAGGGGTATGCAGGGATTATATAAGTGTGTTTCACCATTGCCCTGACTAGAGTGAGGGTCACTGCTTGGGCAGAGTGCAAACTGACTTCCAACCAGATACCCCATTTCCAAAATTGGTGATCAGGGGTGAGGATTGGACTTGTATTTCTACTTGACCTACAGTGATTAAGTGTACATTATTGTTTTCAGTGCAGACCATTAGACAACCACATACTGTGTTTTCCTCGCATATTCTCTGTTGTCCTCCTGAAGGTATTGTGACTTTTTTGACTCTGGTTTTTGGTTACACCTGTGAGGCCTTTGCAGGAGGAGGACTGCTCTGATGAGGGGGGCAGTGGCCTTGAAAGGGAACAAGTGAAATATGGTTTTCAAGTGGGTTGCTTTGCTCAAGGTCAAGCATGGCCTGGAATTTAAATCCAGGGCTCTATCAGAATTGCTGGTATATATTAAAGGGTCTACATCCTACAAAGTTTTGTGCACTAAAAGGTTTCCCCAGCATCATTTATGGCGCACATTCATATTCAGAAGGCATTAGCCATGAATAAGTATCTCGTAAACAAGAGTTAGCGGTGACTTGATTATGAAGTCTCAGTAGTAACATAGTTACGAGGAATATTTAAGGCAGGGGCAAAGTGGGCTCTGGCCCAGGGCCCCAGCATTTCATGGGGCCACTCACACAGCCATCTCTGTTCTGCAGAGACTCTTGTTTTGGCGACCTTGAACAATTTTTAAACAGATTGTTCTAAATATTGTTTCTTTTTCTTTTATTTTGAATGTGGATGATAAGTGAGAGTCTATTACAGACGTTTTACAGAGAAATGTTGTGTTTATGTTTCATGGAACATCCGCAAAAAAGTTTCTGTTAGATCAAAACAGGACCTCACATTTGCGACATGGGAGGGTGTCACAGAGATTACTTGCATTAGTATTAGTGAGCTGCTGCTGTGTGAGAAATATAAAACACAACCCATTATTCACGAATATTAGATGTAAACACATTTAGAATTTGGACAAGTGTGCCTGTGCAGTGACCTGGCCAAAAATGGCATGAAAGTGCAGACAATGGATCATAAATTCAAAGCTGTTCTGAACAGAGGTCCCCAAAATATGTTTATCCAACGGCTCCCAAAATCCCCAAGATGTCCCTGATTGTTACTCACAGTTTTGGTGAATAAGAATGCCTATTAGACCTGACAGTCTTAGGGTTATCTCCACCCCAAACCTTTTGTCTACCTCCTCCACTTTTCTGACCTCAGTTTTGCTGGCTTTTGGACCCTGTGCACTTTACCACTGCTAACCTGTGCTAAAGTGCTCTCTCCCCTAAACATGGTAATGCTGGCTTATCCTCAAATAGAATATTTAATTTACTTTTAAGCCCTTTGTAAAGTGCACTGTATGTGCCAAGGGCCTGTAAATTAAATGCTAATTGTGGGTCTAAAGCATTGATTGTGCCACCCACTCAAGTAGCCCTTTAACCATTTCTCAGGCCAGCCAATGCAGAGCCTGTATGTGCAGTTTGGCTCTGCCATGTTAGCCTGGCATAATAACCCTTTTGCTAGGCCCAACCTTCCCTTTTTATAAATAAACGTCACTTCTAAGGTAGGCCCTAGACAGCCCAGATGGCACTGTGTTTAACAGGCAGGACATGTATTTGTACGTTTTACATGTCCTGGTAGTGAAAGTCTTTTTTCACTAAAGCAAGGCCTATTTCTCCCATAGGTAATCATTGAGGATTACCTCATTACATATTATAAGTATAATTCACAATCTGGAAGAGAAGCACTTTTCAAGTTTGCTGTTTCTGGAATCAAAATTTAAAATCATAACTGAACGGTGAAGTCAGATGTTAAATTGCAATTCTGAAAATGCCACTTGTAGAAAGTTGCCATTTTCTTACTTTACACATTTGGTGCTTGCTGCCTGTCTCTGATCATTTTTCTGGGAGGGGTTAGGGGGAGGAGGGGACAATTGAGCTTTGTATTTCCCCAAGACAGCCACACACAACTGTAGCTTAAGTGTGACTTGATTGGGCTTAATAGGCCGTCCTGGCTGGATGGCATGGAGGATCTGGCCACAGCCTCACTTATACCTGAATCGGCTCTGCCCTGTCCCCACACAAAGGGCTGCATAACCCTCTGTAGTAAGTCTGGAGCTAGGAGAGTAACGGAAAAACCTCTTTGAACTTCAAAGGCCTGTCTTTGAAGTCTCCCTCACTTCAAAGGCCCAACTGGGTATAAGAACTGGACTTCTAACACCATTAACCCAGTATACTGAAGGACTGACACTCTGCTGGACTGCTGCTTTGCTGGACCCTTCCCTTGCTGTGCTGGCCTGCTGCCTGCTGTTCCTCTGTCTGGGTGAGAAGGACTACACCTGCATCACTTGAACCCAGGTTGACTCCAAGGGCTAGCTGACCAGCCTACTGATCTGAAGTCTCAGGGACATAAAAGACTTTTAACCATCCTGCTCCTACAACTGGACTCTATCTTTGAGTATGCCATTCCAAGTGGTGCCATCCGTGTCCTACACCCTTGGAAGTGGGCCAAAGATGTATACTCCAGTGGAACCGAGACACCCTTTGCTGCCGTAGTAGAATTGCTATATCACTGCTGTTGTGTGGAATCAAATGGTGCATCAGCTTTGGAACCGCCACTGCAATGCTTTTCCCGGTTTTAAATCCTCACATCCCCATCGACCGCAGCCTCGAAATGACACCAAAACTCCTCATTGCAGCCTCCGCGCTCATTGGAACCCGTGCAGCGCCTCAGCTCCACAACAAATCCTTGACCCCGATCTTCACATCAGAACCCCTTGTGTTGGATCCTCAACACTGATGCAGCAGGAACTCACACCCTAACTCTGCAAAATCCTGGAACGAAAGCATTGCCACTGTTGTTTCAAGAAAATTTACACATTACCTCTACTCCATGGTTCAGCACTGACACAACACTTCATAACCAGGATTTAAAGTACTTTATTTCAGCAGGCCTACCTAGGTCCCTATAGCTGGTCTGTGCTCCATTGTGGTTGACCTGTGGTGTACCTGAACATATGACTTATCCCTATCCAGCACAAGCAGATCTCCCCAACTGATGCTTCTTGCTTCTAAGTGCTGTTTTACTGTTTATTATTTAAAAATTCATAACTAAAGTTCCAGTTAGTGGATTGTTGTTTTGTTGTATTAATTTAGGATCTGTTTTTCTAACCTGGTGTGCAATTGTGTGGTGTTTTCAATGTTTTAGTCTTTTAAGTGTTGCACAAATACTTTACAAATTGCCTCTAAGTTAAGCATGACTGCTCTGTACCACACTACCAGAGAGTGAGCATACATTTTTGAGAGTTTGCCTGACACCATGGCTAGAATTGTGGTTGTTGCTTGACCAAGGCTCATACCCCGCTCAACCACCAACTCAGTTTCAAACAATATTTTAAGACAGGACATACGTTGCAGAACATGCTTTGTGAACCAATCTAGATACTCAGCCATAACATTAAAAAAAACAAAATGGTGATGGATGGAATTCCTATAGTGATAATATCTAATTGGTTTGGTGGGTTTGAGATTATTGATTTTTACTTTGCCTCGATAGAAGAAACCAGAATGCCTAAGTGTGCTTCTGTGCTTCCGTGCTCCCACTGTAACATCCAAGCCACATCTCTTTGATGCAGCTCAAATGGGCTGAGAAAGGTTGTGTACTGGTTCTGTTCGGGTTCAGAGGTGGCATTATGTGGCAGTTCAGGTTGGACAGTTCCAATTTGGGGAAGACCAAAACTGATCTGCATATTGTGTGATGGACTGTAAAGGAGCCTCAGAGGTAATACGTGGCTGAGACATTTGCAGGTATAACACTCATCACCATGTGCGATTTTCAGGAGTTGCGCAAATACGAGTGAGTTACTGTCAGAGTCACCAGATCCTCGGGGTCTGTGCACGTTCCCAACACTTCCACCACAAGACAGCTCCAATACTCTGATTAGATTTATCACAGAGTATAAGAGAGTCCAAGTGGGGAAAAGGGGATTAGGACGGGAACAGCTGGGAAGGAGACCTATAGGAAGCAAAAGGTTAAAACACAACATCAAAATTACATCTCATGAAATCAGTACCATGCTACAACTCTAAGCTTCGTCTTTTCCGAAAAACATGAACAACCCTAGAATAGTCCTAAAACTGACTAGGCTTTAGATGAGCGAATGCCTGAGGAGGAAACAGGAAAAGTTAAATAGGACTTTCAGATTTGAGTACTTTCTTTAGCATGCGAATGAGGAAACACTCTGAGCAATTTCTAAACAACCATATGAATCTCCTTTTTAGAATATATATCAGGAACACACAGCATTACATCTAGAACTCTGGTATTGTTGTGTTCATCTCAGAAAAAACATTGGGAAGTGAATTGCGCACATTGCAGATTTTTATATGAGTATTAAACACCATATAGGATTGTGCACCATGAAATCACACAATGTAGATTCAAGGAATAAATCACGCAACGTGTCAACTTGAAATGCTACCAAGACAATGTCTTAGAATAGTTACGCATAGTAATTTACATTATTTATACACGAGGAAAGAATTGCGTGTCTTGCCAATTCAAATTCCACCATATAAATGCCAAGAAATAGTAGCGCACAATGAATAACATGAAAAAACACTCAAGGAAAGAATCGCGCGTGTTGCCGATTCGAGTGCCACCATGTAAATGCCAGAAAATGGTAGCGCACAATGAACAGCATGAATTACACACGAGAAGTGAATCGCGCGTTTTGCCGATTCGAATGCCACCATGTAAATGTCAAGAAAAGGTAGCGCGCGCACAATGAACAACAAAGTTCAATGCTCATGAAACGAGTTGCATGTCTTGCCAACTTGTAAAACATCATGTAAATGTTAAGAAATATCGGCGCGCAATGAACAACAATGTAATAACAAAGTCAAATCTTTATGGAATAAATTGCGCGTCCTCCCTATTTGCAAACCACCATACAAATGTCAAAAAATGGCAGCACACAAGTAATCTGTTATTCATTTAAGAATTAAAATCAAGAATATGAAAATTCTCAATTACGGTGTTGGGAAATGTCCAAACACCGTCTTACCGCCTGGAAACAGTGATCATCAATGAGAGATGAGTGCAGAAGACTGGAAAATCCAAATAGTCCGCCGGGACAGGAGCTCAGGAAGAAGCTGCTGCTCTGCACCGGGACCTCTGAATAGTGAGCACTGGAAGTTGGGCTGACTCTCTTTTATAGAGTCTTGGCCCAGCCTAGAACCACGCCCAGGCATGTTGCAGGGAAAGTCTCTAGAAGGCCCTGGAAAGGGACCACGCCCTAACACACTCTGAATGTCTGCAGCAATACATTGCAAATGTACAGAATTTATAAGCACCTTAAAAATGAATCTTTTGGATGGAATTCTGCAATGCAAAAGGTTAAACAATAACATATCATCACAATGCATAAATTACATTATCTTGCGAGTGTTGGGTTTTTGCATTCTAGATGCCCGTAGAGCGCGCACTGTCCTGGTGTTGACAGTTACACCTACTCTAAAAATTTGGTGAATGGGGCACACCTTTTTTTTCAGAATAAACTCAGTGAGCTCAGAATAATCTACCTCTACTTGCAGTTCAGAAAATACCCAAACCAAGCCGCTATCTGGTAAACTTTAAGATAGCTTCCTGGTCCAGTTAACACTCTGCACAAATATGTACCATTTACGAATATACTGTTGAATTTTTCAGCATACCAAAGAAAGAGGCAGATCGTGAAAATGTAATTTGATAATTTCCTGGTTCATAATACAACTGGTGATATAGAGCTAAAAAGACCTGTGACTAGATTTAAAAGTGCTGAGTTCTACGGTCCCTAACATAAGAGCAGTTGTGTATTTCTTACATGACACAATCAAGAAAATCTGAAAGGGACACACTTTTCCTTTGCTTTATGAAAAGGAATTAATGAAGATCTACCAAACAATACAGTTTTGGATCTCCGTAGACCAAAAACTCCTCCTGCCGGCTTCAACCTTTCCTACAGCACATCAGTTTGACCTCATCTGTTCTAATGTCTGTCCTGTGGCTCTGAAGCAACCAATATGTGGTGCTCAAAATGTTATGTCTCATAGATGCATCTACCCATGGTGTGCACCATTCAGACTTTCCAACCAAATGACATTCGACTGACCATCCATAAGCCCAAATTTAACCATCAACAATTGAATCTATGCCTGCCTGGCAAGATACAAATATTTTAGGAGATGGTCGCTGTGTACCAGGTTAAATCTTCTAATACTCTCTCTCTCCTCTTGGGTCAAAGCACACTTTGTGAGATGTAGTAAACCCTAGAAAAGGCACCAGTTGATAGTCATCTTTGTTGAAGATCACACTTGACTGCAGCCAAAGAAATTACCTGCCAGCTAAAATGAGGTTATTAAGCTGCCTGGGCTCTGCTATCCTTCCCTTTTCCACCACCAATCCAATAGAAGAAGCTTTAGGGCAACAGTAGACGTATAATTTCAATACATCTAGAAATCAATATAGATTTGCTGTATGGAGAACAGATTAAGGGCCTGATCTAGATTTCGGCAGAGGGGTTACTGTGAAACAACGGTGACAGATATACTATCTGCCAAAGTCTAAATCCCATCGGAAATAATGGGATTTAGATTTCAGTGGACGGGATATCTGTCACCGTTGTGATGGAGTATTCCCATTCCAAGATCTAAACCAGGCTCTAAGACATTTTTTCAGAGAGCTGCCATATTCTGCTATTTGTAACTTACACTTTGAGTTATTTGGGCAGTGCTCTCGTCCATGGAGCATGCAGAGCAGCTGTAGAGTTAAACCATTATTTATATATTGAAATGCATTGGCGTTGAAAATAATTATGATCATCCAAACAAATGGCCTTGGGACGAACTCACAGAGGGAGCTTGAATGATTGCTGGGATATTTCCTTGTGAGTTTGAGCAATCATCACAGCAACAGTCTCCCTAACACATGTAGGTATTGCATTGGTCCATGGAGCACAAACAGCAGCCTTCAATTTGAAACAATGCTGTATCACACTAGTACAATCAAAAATAAAGAGCTTTGAAGTAACTCCTGAACTGAACTCTGAATGTGCCAGTTCTGCATTGCTGAAACCTAGCCAGTGGATGTCGGCTCCTTAGCCTCGTTCTGTGTTGAGCACTTTAGTCCATCTTTTCATTTTTCCTTGAGGACACATGAAAAGCATCTTGACATACACCATACCGAATAGCAGTTTAAAAGGAATTCCCCTTTCCAAGACATCCCAAATTGTGATTTAGTATTGATTGCATTTCATGAGTCAAAATTGTTTCCTGCCCCTAAAATAGTTTTGTTCACTTTAAAAGTGACCTTTGCAGTTGGAAACCAAATGTTTTAGCGAATTTAATGTTTTTTTTTATAGTAAAATGCTTTACTACATCTTTCCCTCTGTCTTATTTCACCCTCAAACAGTATTTAGGTTTTCAGAATTATCAAAACATAGAGTAATTATATAATCTGAATTTCATTATATTCAGCTGTCTTCACATCTATAGGATGACAACGCTAGTTTACATAAAGCAACTCATGCATTAGAGGGATTTCGTTCTACCAAACGCAGTGCTTTAGCCCCAAATGCTTGAAGTGCTGCCAGCTTGAACAGCGTTTAATGCTCAAGAGGGATAGGTAAAAATAGGAAGTCGATCATATCTGCATTTTCCGAAGTTCAAGGATTTACTAATCCATTTCAACCTTTTTTCTCAAACATACGCAAATAATCTGTGATGCCCAAAATGAAATGTGTTCATAACTTTACTCTGGATTTATTATTTCATTAAATAACATAAATGTGCTTAATCATGATCCAAATGATCACCCGGGACTTGATTCTAGTTATGATAAGCCACAATTGCATTATTATATTTAGGCTCAGTCAAAGAGCACATTGTTGTACAGTGGTAGCTCATAATAGTCTCATCTTCCAAATCTGATTATGTGTTAAAGTTCATATTATTGTAAAATGTATTTTTTGACAAATAAGGTCGAAATATGTAAGATTCAAACAATGTATGTTTGAGTCATGCATTCATTTTTATAATATTCCAAGCACCTTTTGACCAGATATTTTGGTACATCCATTTAACTTTGTGCAAAACATTGCAAATAATCGATTAGGTACGATGAGAAGATTTGATTCTTAGATACTTAAATAATTTTGGACTTCTGAAGATAATTGTGTTCCATTTATCCACCTTGGCATGCTTCAAAATACCATGTTAAATTGTCTTACTTCGGGATTACTCTGAAACTGGATTGAAAACAATTTATATTACTAAATTCATTCAGAGTTGGGCAGTCACATGATTTAGAAGAACCCATTTGACGTGATTCCCAAAGGCAAAACAACGCTGGGTGGAATTTCATCAAATGTGGATGATGTCAAGTGGATTGATCCAATTCACAATCCTATTGTGGATTGGTGAAAATACACTCAGTAAACGCCTCAAAATAGAGGGTAAAAATATATCTCACCAGTTGGCCAACCTTAGTGGATTTGCCATCCTGTCAAAAATTGAAAAATAAAGCAACCTGTGCATAGACCCCACTCTGGAATTCCAGAGACCACACAAAACTGGTTTGTGTGGGACAGGGACGGGTGCAGCATCTCACTGAAAGTAAGCTTTGCAATCCAGTAATGCTGCACAAGATCATAGATGGGCACACCTGCTTTGGGAGGCATCGGGCTGGTTCCACTAGGTAATAAAATAAACCAAATATTCATAGAAAAACTGAGTAAAGATACATCAAAATTACTATTTATTAATTACCCTTTAAAATGGCCCTCAATTAATTACCCTTTAATTATAAAATTAAAAAAACATGAATTACCCTTTATTAATTACTCATTAAAATTATTACTCTTTATGAATGCAAACGTCTTTTTTATAAAACCATCAGAAATCCCATGAAAATAACATAGTTCAAATGATGTTATAATTGCAGTGCAAAACCTAACATTCCTAACATTGCCCCAGTTTGAGAACTCTGTGCAAACTGAAACTGATGTTGCATCATCCTCGGGGTATGCTCACAACATCACACATAACATCAATTACGGCATCTCTTGTTAGCACAGGAAGATAGCACAAGTAACGATTGAAGCCCAGACACAATGCTTTCAAGAAACTGAACGTGACCAACGTTATAAACAGCTGATGCTTGGCAGAAGGGAGAAAATCACAGCTACTGTTATGTGGTTCCTATGAATAAAGTAGGACTATGTATCAGGTCAACATAAACATCATGGTATAGGGACTTTGGGGCCGATTTAAGAAAAGTGGTGCTGCACTTAGTGCAGCACCACTTTTCTAGCGCTCCTTAGCGCCCCCCTAATAACACCATGGTAGCACCGTATTTAAAATGCGGTGCATCATGGCGGTAGTTAGGGTGACTAGCATCATAATTTTTACGCTAGTCCGGTGCTTTGCAGGATTAGCGTAAATAATTATGACACTAATCCTGCAAAGCACCCAGAGGCACATTGTAATCAATAGGCGGCCTCTTTTTAACACCTGCAGTTAGCTAGCATTAAAAAATGCCAATAAAAATGGTGCAATTTTTATGCCCCCCTAGTGCCGGAATGCTCCCTTGCATACGTTATCGCTGGCACAGGCATAATGTGGCGCAAGGGGTGACAAAGTGCCTCATTGCATGCATTGCGTCACTTTGTAAATATGGTGACAGTAATGTGACATGGGAATGGCTCAAGGCCAGCATAAATATCGCCCTTAGTTTGTGCATTTCATCAGGAATTGCCAACACGGTTCTTAGCTAGCTGGCAGCCCTCCATCTGAACCTATAAACATACCAGGGTAACAGATGGGTTTTGCAACCTGAAACATGACTACACAGATTCCCAAGGAAATTGTGGAAACAGAGTGTTGGACCTGTCATCTTTTGAAGTGGTTTCTCCTGCCTTTTTGGCTTCTGATGTTGTTTTTGCTGAATTTAGGACTCTGCGTACTTTACCACTGCTGAGCAGTGCTAAATTGCAAGTGGTGCAAGTGTTCACTGTCTAAATTGTATTGGTAATTGTTTTACTACTGGTTGGCATATTTGATTTACCAGTAAGTCCCTAGTGAAAGGCACTATGTGTGCCCATGGCCTGTAAATCAAATGCTACTAGTGGACCTGCAGCACTGATTGTGCCACCCACATGATTAGCCCTGTAAACATGTCTCAGACCTGCCACTGCGGTGTCTGAGTGTGCAGTTTTTACTGCCAGATCGACCTGGCAAGTGCACCCACTTGCCAGGCCAAAACATTTCCTTCTACTACATGAAGGTCACCCCTAAGGTATGCCCAAAGAAGCCCAATGGGCAGGGTGCAGTGCATTCCAAATGTAGGATATGTACTGGTGTGTGTTACATGCCCTGACAGTGGAATACTGTTACATTTGTTTTTCACTATTGCAAGGCATGTCTCTTGCATAGGTTAAAATGGGCATTGCTTTGAAATATCTTTTAACTTTAATTTCCCATTCGGAACATATTGAGATATGTAGTTTGGGGTCTCTGAACTCACAATTCATTAATACATCTTTTGGTGAAGTTGGTTTTTAGATTGGAAGTTTGAAAATGCCACTTTTAGAAAGTGAGTACTTTCTTGCTTAATCATTCTGTGCCTCTGCCTGTCTGTGGATTACACATCTGGATCAGAATGACAATTAGACTGTTTGTGAATTCATTCTAGACAGTTACAGAAAAGGAGATGAGGTGTGCCCTGCATATCCTGATGGGTCTTCCTGAGCTAGCGTTGTGGGAGAAGTTGACACTTGCACCTGAAAAGGGCTGTGCCTGCCCTCACACTAAGCAATCTCCGACTGCCTGGAGTGTGACTGAAGCCAGGGCAGGAAAGACAGGGTCTTGTGTACCACAAAGACTTTTCTTTGAAGTTTGCCTACTTCAAAGGCAGAAATGAGTATAAGTACTGGACCTCTGAGACCACAACCGGACTGAGGACATTCTGCCAGAAAGAAGAGCTAGAGGATGTAGGAGGGACTGCCACTCTGCCTCTTGCTTTGTTGTGCTGGCCTGCTGCTTGCTTCTTCTGCCATGGGAGTGAAAGGACTGGACCTTGTGCTTACATCCTGCTTCTAAAGGTTCTCCAAGGGCTTGGACTCCTGTTAGAAGTCTCAGGGACATCAAAGACTTCACCTGCCAGCACATAGGCTCTCTTGCTGAGAGTCCTAATTTGCCAAGTGTTGCCAAATCCAGTTCCTGGGAACTTGGGAGTGAGTTCTGGTGTAACAAAGAAGAAACCATGTACATCGACCCCAGAGCAACTTTGGAACCCGCGCTTATGCCCGAATCGACGCCTCTGCCTGAGCTGTGGTCCCTGCTGAGTGCAATGACCACAACTGATGCCGCAAGCCCGATGCTGCTGCAGCAACTTGGAAGTACCTCCACAGTGTGAGTCCTGTGTGCTGTGTCCCAACGTATGGAAAACCTGAGTCTGACTCAGGTGCAGCGCCTGTGGCCCAATGCTGTGATCACGACATTGCAAAGTCAATGCCTCGTGTCTTGACAATCTAACCCGCCGGATTGTATGGAACTAATGCCTCGCCACTGATACTACATCAACTCCCCTGAAACCATAATGAACCAATTCTCCACCTCCCCTGCCTCACAGTAAGGAACCAACACCTCACCTCCTCAGAAGAAGTAAGGAACTGACACCACACCTGCTCCAGCAATGCCTCATCTTCCAAACTCTGTGCAATGATTTTGTTTCCTCGTTTTCCAATAGTACTGTGCCTTGGGGTTCATTCAACTCCCTGACTGGCATGCACTCCCTCATGAGTGGCGTTTAACTGCTGGGTACGACAAGGCCAAGATGTCATGATAGGGTCTCTAAGCACGTTACTGAGGTTTAATCTTTAATAATATGTATCTGTGCTTGTGTATGTTGGATTTGTGTCATTTTGTGTCTTGTTTTATCCAGATAAGTTTTGGATATTTTTCTAAACTGTGTTACTGTGTGTGTGTGTATTTCTACAAATATTTTATACATTGCCTATGAGATAAACCTAACTGTTCGTGCCAATCAACCAAGGGGATGAGCAGGGGTTATCTTATTTGTGTGGCTCCCTTTTCCTGACTAGAGTGATGGTCCCTACTTGGACAGGGTGCAAACCACTGCCAACTAGAGACACCATTTCTAACACAGAGCTACCCTTTTATTGTAACTCAGCCTACTCAGCATGAGACACAGGAAAGATGAAAAAAATTATGGTATTCTTGCATATAAAATATGAGCTGTGATTAACAGGTACACAAGAAAAAGCATAGAACCCAGGATTATGAAAATGGTGAAAAAGATAAACTGTTCAACCATGGTAATGTTATATTGTTGGTACACTCCAATCTGTTCCTATCTACAATTTTGAGAGCATAGTGTGAGCATAGTGTGAGTACCCTCTGTCAGGTCAATGGTGATCATCTGACCTCCCCCATACCTGGGTAAGATGCACCGGGAAGCAAAGAAGCTGGTCTGGTGAGGTGAGCCTAACCGGCCCCATCCCTGGGTAGAATGCTTTGGAAATCCAGGAAGTTGGTCTGGTGTAGTGCAGGTTATTGTCCTGTGTGGTGTTGAGGTCAGGATCAGAGTCAGCCAAACAGCAACTCAGGCACTGTGTGCCACCCCCAGGATTATCAAAGTGGAGGAAGTCCTCTGTAGAATGTGGCACAGAAACAGTTTTTTATAATACAAGCAGCATTCGTGTCACACTGTGTCAAAGGTGCAGGCGTGGTGTAAAATCTGCAAGGACGGAGCTGTCTCTGCTGACAATCACAATACTCAAGGCATTGTATTCTGGGTGCTTAGCATTGGACGGAGTGTACAGACTGGATGGCGTCAATGTTTACAAGAAACAAGCCACATGCACAATGATTTCTCAGTACTTTATTGCATGAATGAAAAGCCATGTAAAAGATTACCATCAAGAAGCAAACGTTAAATTGAAATGTGAATTTTATAGTGGGGGCACTAAGCGTGTTCTACTGTGCTTTCCACACTACATCACCCCCAAGATAAGGGGTCTTTATAGCCCTGTAAGCATAGTGTTTCCTTTTGCTTCGTACAGTTGTTTTATTTTGTCATTAACTTGCAAGTCCACATATCATGTGCTTCTGCTGTGTAAATTGGGGAATAGCTGGTGAATATGTGTGAAATAGGTGTAGGGTGTGTCCTTTGGCCACACCTTGAAAACAGTTCATATTCCTCACCAACCTAGAAGTTGCTAATATCTTATATAACATAATTAGTGATTTAATCAATGAGGGGGAAGCCGGGGCTCATGAAACAGTTTATGCCTTGCATTGAATGTATATTATCATTTAAACAGATTAGAGAAGCAATAACTCACTGTGTGCTTGCTTATCATCCTGCACTGGAAAGTCACCTGCATGAACAATCATGCAGGTTCTGAAGCATATTTGACTTAATGATTATTGTGGAGTTGAGCCAAAAAGTGAATCTTTAAAAACACCCTGTCCACTCCCTGCTTATCACCTCTTTTGCCTTGTACTATGAATGGTCCCTCAGGGACTTCAGGTTATTTTTTTTAAATATGAGTATCACACTCATTCATATGTACTTATATTCCTGAAGTTGAATTTCTCCAGGTTGAAGGTGAGCAGTGGTCTAGGTCACCTTAACCTATATATATTGAGTAAGGGACTTGCATGCCTTGATTGGGGAACCAATGAAACTGAAAAATCGGGTGATCCAAGGGAGATAGATGAAAGGCAACCTGCCAGAAGTGGAATCTTTTACATTGGTCATATCTCTTAAAATGATGTAGGATATCAGTTTGCAAACAAACCCTTTCTGTAACAGTTTACGAAACCCTTATATTCAAATTGCACAAAAATGATATAGCCTATTTCAACAATTAATCTATACTACATGTGATGAGCTAGAACTTTGTAACATGCCCATGGCACGCTTTTGTAATCAAATGTTACTGACATGTCACTGCAATAATGGTAGTCTGTGATCCTTCTCTGAAGCAATGCACATAGTTACTGATTCTGTCGGTATACATTTGAATAATATTTGAGACTTAGATTAAAGTGAGGGACAGTGGAGCTTATTTCACAGTTTTCATAGACGGTGTGGGAAAGGGCCAGTGTATGGGTGAAATGAGAATATAGTAATGAAATGGAAGAGGTATATCAACAAGCTGCTCAGTGGGCAGGGGTGCTTTGCAGAAATCGGTGGCAGCTAGAATCTTTCATGTTCTGTGATTTTCAATGTTTCCATTATTTGCATTCATAAATGGATTATAGGTTGTTTTTGTACTATCTGGATGATATTATACAAAAAATGTGAAGTTGGATCATGAAAAGAAAATCCACAAAATAAAATGGCACTAACCTGCTATTTTTCTGTATGCATGCTCTGCACTATGTGAAAAAAATCATATTATCCATGGCCAATTTTAGTAAGTCAGACGAAATGGTGTCAAAAAATGTCATGCAATATTATCTGATAAAAGGATATATAAGGAATCATATTGTTTAACTGTTGGGACAGAGCTTCCATCCGGCCTAAAAATCTGATCCCTAGAAGCAAACCTTTTTTATGAGGAATTATTGGTTTACCATTGGTAGCTCTTCACAAGCAAATCGATTGCCATCAGAGAAAACGTATATCATACATATGCAGTAATTCAAACAAGAATACAGTTGAGAAATTCATTACTTGATATTTGCAAACCAACTAATTTCAATGATAATAGAAAACTACATTTGCAAAAAGCCACAACTACTATCTCCAATTGGGCTTTTGCCAGGTAACTACATAACTTTGCAAACACAGAAGTGCCAAGACATTCTTTTCCACATTACTACATTGAGTGCCAGACTACCTTCTTTGTAATGGAGTACCAATCAATCATTCAATCAAACATTTATAGAACATGGAACATCACCCGTGAGGGTCCCGAAGCACCAGAGTTCTATGCTGCTGCGTGGAGAAATGATCATTGGAATATCTAGGTCTTTATTTCTATTCTGAGTTGCTGGAGTGATGGTGTGGTCCAGAGGTGCAGGGGGAGGTGGTCCCAAACCTTGGCTTCCAGGTGTGAGAAGGAGTGTCCTCTGCAGATGGTTTGTCCGATCCGTGGGGTGCGAGGGAGTGGGAAGCTGATCGGGGGTGACTGGTCGGTTGGTAGAAGATCAGGTGTTTGTATTTGTGTGCTGGTCCTTCATTTTGCAGGGCCTTGTAGGCATGGGTTAGCATCTTGCGCTGGCATCTCTTTTGAATCAACATCCAGTGCAGATTTTTTAAATGGAGTGTGAGTTGCGTACTTCTGGGGAGGTCGAGTGCAAGTCTTGCTGCTGAGTTTTGTATTGTCTAGAGTCTCTTCATGAGATGTGCTGTGATTCCTACTTGACTCCCAATTGATCTAAGGTTAACTGGACCACAAAAGATATAACCCATCATAGAATTGTGAGACTTTCCCATCTTTGGTGATAAAACACTAGTTTCAGTATAGCTTTTCCAAAATAGAAGATGCAGGTTCCAAATAGTGTGCTGAAACACATTAGGTTTGTTTCATGCTCATTTTCCACTACACTTTCCCATTTAAATTTCCCCAATTTCTTCTACCAGGCACTGCCCAAAGATAGGACCACAGCAGAATTTTCAATGTCAACTTAACCCTTCCAGTGCCGTGGATGTGATGTCCACATTTCTAGTATTTACAACCAGGTGCTATGAATGTGTAGGCCATGTCCAAGCACCTGAAAACATAGCAGCAGCTTTTGTTTAGTGCTCCAACGCCTTCTGTATACCCTCCAGGGTCACAGCAGGAGTCTCTCCCTCTCTGGCCTGGGGGGATTTGACAGTCCTGCAAATAACGCAATTGTGCCACTGATGCGTTGATGTCATTTGGAGGACCGCTACCTGGCTTTCCTGTGAGCACAGAGGGGGCTGCTGATAACAGAATTGCTCAAAAAGAAAGGAATCAATGGAAAGCTGAGAAATGTTTCCAGTTATACTCTTTTAACCTTGCAAAGAATCAGGCAACAGTGAGATGTTACTACCTGGCACTTCCACTAGACACCAGGGATTTTTTTATTAGAGGGAGTGGCTGGTTGGGTGAAAGTGTCTGCTCTCTGTAATAGCCTATTATTTTTTTGTCTTTCTGTGACCCCCCCTGCATCGGATTGGGAGGGTTTTCCCGCAATCTGCACCACCCCAAGAGGAGTAGAATGGCCACTAGACACCAAGGATATATTTAAAAAACAAAACAAAGTGTTATGGGCTATCAATCCTGGCAGAGGGCCATCCCCCACTCCAAACAGGAGCAATATACACTTTTTTCCACACTCCCTTTGAGGCAGATTTGAGGTTTGCACCAAGCCAGCTTCTCAGTAGACAAAAAGCTCACTAGACGCCAGGGAAATTCTATAAATAAAAAACAAACCCAAAGAGTAGCAATACTGTTTTTCTGTCCCCCCAGGAGGCCGATTGGGGTTTGCCCTTATTCTACTCTCTAAGGTGTAGAAACCCCAGTGGACACCAGGATATTTCTAGAAAGAAAAAAACATGGTGGGGTTGCCCCACAATGGCATATGACCATGCTCCCATCCCAAATGAGGGCAATACAGTCCTCCTCCCCACTTGAGAGAAGGTTAACAGGCTTGTCCCAATCAGGGTTTGCCAGTAACGTGCCCTCAGGGAGTAGAAAGCTCAGAAGAGATTTTACACAGGGGCAAAATATAGAGGGGAATAGACATCTCACCCTGGCATTAGCCCGTACCCACACCATCTTTCTGCCCCCCATGTGGCAGATGCAGGGTTTGCTCCGATAGTGGCTTGAAGTCCACTAGACACCAGGGGTTTCAAAATAGTGCCAGTTCAAAGGATGAGGTGGGCCACCATGTCATTGGGCCATGCACCTAATCCAAATGGTGCAATATTGTCTTTATGCCCCTCTAGAGGACAGATAGAAGGTTTGTCCCATTTGGGGGTTCACCTGTAATCTGTCCCCTGTGAAGGCCTAGAAAGTCCACAAGGCAACAGGGGACTGTTGTGTAAGTTAACTATGTTTTTGCCATTCACACAGTACAATTTACAACTGTAGACACTATGCAGTCAGGGCAGTGAATTCTACGCATAATAGATAGTCCTGTCCTATCTTTTCTTGTGAGGAGTTCTCTGGCCAAACTGCAGAATCTCCACAGTCATAATCTTACTATTTACTCATAGGTTGTGAATAGCCTAGAAAAATACCAAACTTACATAAAGTATATGTTTACCATTGCAAATCAGGCCCCAGGAATTTTTGATTTGCACAAAACCGACCATACCACCACCACAGATGGGGCAACCCTGTCTTTCTGGCCCACAACGGAGGCAGAGAGGGTGTTTCTCTTCCTCTGCCCACAGAGTGGGTGGGTGCAGAAACCTCACTGAATGCCAGGATTTTGTTTTTAAATAACAGGGCGGGTTCTAGCCATCCCGACACCAGGCCAGAAACACCACCCCCATAGTCTTAACATTCTTTCTGCAGTCCTCAAGATTAATGCATCCTACCCTTATGGCAAGTGAGAGGAAATTTCTTTTCTTTTGGGCGCTGTTTTTACATCTGGTCCAGCATAGGGGGTAAATGATAATTTCGTCCTACTTGCCATCTCTCATAGGATCAGGATTGGCCACCAACCAGGGAAATCTACCATTCCCAGACATTTCTGAAAACTGGAAACCCAGGCGTGTCCAGATTGGTGTGCCCTGCATGGATCACACAACATTATTCTCCCATAATGCCCTGCAAACTTCAAACTTTTCTTAAAATCACAAATGTTCCTCATATTTCTGTGACCTAAACTTCCAACATCTGTAGGGATTATGAAGATTTGTACCACCCAATGTTTCCACAACTCTCCCAATAAAATTGCTGCTGCTCTTATGTGGCTTGGCCTAGTGCCCACAACACAAAAGGTCCCAAAATGCAACATGGAGACATCAGCAATGGGTGTAGCTGCTATATTTTGGTCCAGACTTAGCCACCTTAAGGTAAACTTACCAAACCCAGATATGTTTGAAAACTAGACATCCAGTGTAGTCCAAAGTAGTGTGACTTGTGTGGATCTCATGAGATTTTCTTTCCTAGATGCTCTTGCAAACCTCAAACCTTGGCTAAAATCAGGTATTCTCTTTATATGTCTGTTGAGGAAGGTTCTAATATCTGTGGAGATCCAAACGATTCCTACCACACAGGATTCCCATACTTTTCTCAACAAAAATGCTAGCATGCTGGAATGGGAGGACCTAGCAGTACATGCCAAAAACACAATATGGAAACATCAACATTTCCTATACAAAAATAACCTAGAATAGCTGTGGTATTTGGGCTTGGCTGCTACCCCGGGAAACCTACCAAATCCAGGCATTTTTTAAAACTAGACACCCAGTGGAGTCCATGGTTGTGTGCTTTGAGTGGACCCCACAATGTTTTAATAGTGACAGTGTCCTGAAAACCTCACACTTTGGATAAAATCACACATTTTTCTTGCAAAGAACTCCCACTGTCCCTAGGTTGAACCATTCCTGTGGTGGGCAGTAGGCCCAGCCACACAAGTGGACTACTGTTTCATTCAGGATGCATGTGCAAATGCTTGTGGTAGAGTAATTGTGGACCCTCACAGATTCCAGAACTTGCTCTCACAGAAAGAAGTTTGAAGGGACTGTTGAGTAAGAAATGGTAATGTAATCTATGCAGGTCAAACCATACTATACTTCCTAGGATGTCTAGTTTTCAGAAATATCTGGGTTTGATAGATTTTCCTGGGTGACAGCCGAATACAGGCCCAAACTGCAGAACTACCCACATTGCAAAATATTTGTCAGTTTTGAGTAGAAAACTTTGAGCTCTCATTTCGCTTTTGCGCATTTTCTGTCGCAGGTGCTATGCCCATCCACACAAGTGGGGTCTCTGTTTTATGCATGCTGGATGGTATGAAATTTGTGATTCACTGAAGATTCCAAGGGCCAGATGTATAAAAGCTTTTTACATTCGCAAACGGTGTGAATGCCCGTTTGCGAATGCAAAAAGCCATTTCAGAATGTATGAAAGGCATTCTGAACGCAATTTTAAGATTCACCATTTGCAATCGCTAAAATAGTGATTCCTTAAAATTGTGACCCTGTTTAGAGACTTCTTGGTATACAGAACCGCACTTTGACAAAATACTGGCCCTGGCATACTGGAGGTAATGCTTGGCATATGTGACACCTGTGGCAAAATGTTGGCACTCTCATACTAGAGATAATTTCTGGAATAGGGAGCACCATAGGGAAAGTGCTACTGGTGGAATACCAGTGGAAATTCTTGACATATGGGGTAACCAATGCAAAATATTGACACTAGAACTTTGGAGGTAGTTCTTGGCATTTAGGAAGAAAACCCTGGGATATGGGTGGGGCAACCATATCAAACGCTGGCTTTTAAATAGTAAAGGTACTTTTGGCATGGTACTTTTTGACACTTTTTGATGGTATATGGACAGAATTGTTCTGGTACTGACATATTGCTTTCAATTTTTGTCATAATGGAGCATTTTTGGCATATTGCTTTGCCGCTAACAAAGCTGTGACCCAGGCACAATAGAGGTTGTTTTTTAACAAAAAATTGGGTCAACTCATGGGGAGCATCAGGTTTTATTGGCTTTACTGATAAATCATAAAAGGGCTTGACTATTTAATGAGCATCCCTTCAAAGCATATGGATTTTTAGCAAATGCATGTGAAAATGTGCTTTATAGCAGGGTGGCTCCTTCCCAATGGCGAAAGAGCGTTGCCACCCTGGCTAAGCCAGCAGCTGAAAAATAAAACAATAGTTCACTATTGTTTTATTTTTCACCTGCTGGTTTAGGCAGCAGAATATGCAGGAGGGGCAGACTGGGCCTTTGGAGGAGGGAGAGGGGACAGGGAGTGAAGTGCACTAAGTGTGCATGTGTGTTTGGCTGGCTGTCTTAGGCCGGCCAAACACACATGTACATTAAGTTTCGCCAACCCGACTGTGCTGGAGAAACTGCAGAGGCTCCCATGAAGTGTCTGAGTGGCAGAGACACTGTGCCAGGATTGCATGGGAGCCTGTGCTGTTGTTCAAGTGATTGCTGGGGCACCGTCCAATGAGGAGAGTGAGGCGGAAGGCGGGAGGTGGCAGGCGGCAGCGTCAGGACAGGTAACTTCTTTTTGTATTTTTTTCTCCCCCCTCTTTCATGATCCCTCCCGCCACACCTACCTCTCCCTTTTAGATTTGTGGTGGCCCCCACTGCTTTATAGGGCACTATTTTACTGTTTTTCAAATTTTCTCTGGGTTGAACCCTCCCGCCACACCCATCTAGAAGATCGGGTCGGGTCGGATCGGAGCAAGTGCAGCATTTTCAAAATGTATCAGCTGCCTCTTTAAACAATGATGAGAGGAGGTAACTAGAACCAATTTTTACTCTACTCTCTTAATCCACACCTCATCATTGTTAAAATCTCATGCTTACTTCAACCTTTCTGGATTTGATTGTAGGAATTATGCAAACTGTTCAGATTAACTACCCCCTTACATAAACTTAAGTAATACAATAAAAAACCTGGAGAGGAAACCTATCATGAATGTGGTGCCTACACTTGTAGTGTAAAGTACCTCAAAGTATCATCTAATTAAGACCCATTAATACCTATCCTGCTAGTGAGTGTACTTACGTTTATGTGACTTTCCCTTTCCTCAATACCACAGAATGCTACAGCACAGCAGCATTGGACAGTTTCTCAGACACCTAGGGCCTTATTTTAGAGTTTAAAATATGGAGCAATAAGTCATGGCCTGATTTGATGGATATCCCATCTCCTGTATTAGGATTCCATTATCTCCTATCAGGATTGTAGTACGGCGGACATTTGTGACTGAATATTCCCTCCTCCAAGACCTAAATCAGACCCATAGTCTCTCAGATATCCCTTCTGCCATTTCACAAGTGCCATAGACTATATAGCACTTGTAATTTGTGACAGAGTATTCAATCTTCCAAACTCTAGGGGGCTGATTCAAGAGCCCCTAGAGCCATCCTAACGACACATTAGTCACTTTTTTAATGCTAATTTGGCATGAGATGGCCAAGAATGCCATGCCATATTTACAAAGTGGCACAATGAATGCATTGACCCTTTGCACTACATTTTGTCCGCACCAGGCATAATGTATGCAAATGGGACATTCTCCCATTAGGAGGGGCGAACAAATGTCGCTAGGAAATCTAAGTGATTTCCTTGCACCATTTTTCTCTGCACTTTTAATGCCTGCGCAAAGCGCTACTCCTGCAGAGTAAATTAATAGCGTAGAAAAATTACTCTATTGCCCCCCACCCTGGGTGCACTGTATTTTAAATACGGCTCGCACATAGTATCGCTTAGGGCCGCAAGCAAATTCTTAAATCAGCCCCTAAATACCTTAGAAACACTCAAATGCTAATGTCTTCAAAGTGGAGGAGAGCCATTTACTTACAGAGTAGAAACTTCCACACAACAGCTTACCTGCTGTTGAATCTATTTTTTAGGACCTATTTTGTCAAGCTGCAACATTTTATCCTGGTTACCTAACTCACTGATGAAGAATTGTCATGCTTCAAGTAAGGGTTGAGCATGAACAATGCTAAAGAAAACACAAACCATCTATTCCTCCACACGGAAATGCTTTCAAAGGGAGACTGTGTGGTAAGCCAGTAATACTTGTATTAGAGCAGTTGTTAGAAGCACCTAATATGTTTATCATGAAGTTGGTACCCTATTGATCCATAATAAATAGTTTTGTGTGTGAAATACATGCAAACTTCAGCTCAGATGGTCATTATGAATCTCCAGCACCGTCTATGCATTTTAACTGTCATAAATTGATTCTCGGTCAAAAACGTTCAAAGACATATTTCAGTTTAATCATCAAGCTTTGAAAGCAATAGAGAACAAATATGAGAGAATTTCATTTAAGTAAAAGTAAAAGTTCGAGAAGCCTATCAAGCTACCCAGACATTCTGGGGGTTATTCTAACTTTGGAGGAGTGTTAATCCGTCCCAAAAGTGACGGTAAAGTGACGGATATACCACCAGCCGTATTACGAGTTCCATAGGATATAATGGACTCGTAATACGGCTGGTGGTAAATCCGTCACTTTTCCGTCACTTTTGGGACGGATTAACACCTCCTCCAAAGTTAGAATAACCCCCTCTGTTCCTTATAACACAGAGCATTGGATCAAAGCACACGCACATATGACTGAAACACCATTTGCAAAGCTCATGCTGAGGCTTCCGTCCTCCATATATGTCTTAGATACGTATCTTATTGGGTGACAAGATGCCACTCTTCTAAGCATGGTTTCAGATTACGGTTTCAAATCAGTATAGCTAGGAATTCCTTAGTACTAACAAATGCACCACGGATAATAGTAGGGCAAAAACATGTTTAGGATAGCAACATTTTTTAATATATTAATAAAATGATTGACATTAACCAGGCAGTGGAGGCGTAGGGAAGACTGGTGGTTGTGCGTCAAAGAATGGTGAAAATCAGGTTAGAGTCAAAAATATTGACTCTAACCTGACTAGCGTCATTTTTTAACCACAACCCCCATTGAAATTCCTCCTGTCTTAGCAAAGACAGGAGTCATGCCCCCCTGCCCAATGGCCATGCCCAGGGGACTTCTGTCTCCTCGGCATGGCCATTGGGCACAGTGGCAAGTAGGGGGGCCCAAGTAAGCCCCCCCATCCCACTTAAAAATATATATATATATTACTTACCTTGACTTACCTGTATTTACCGTAGATGGGTCCCCCCATCAATGGGTGTCCTCCAGGGGTGGGCGAGGGTGGCAGGTGGGTGCAGGGAAGGGCACCTGTGGACTGCTTCCATGATCAGAGACCATCGAAATGAGCCCACAGTCCTCCATCACCTGCCCTGACCCATGCGTTACAAAATTACTTTAAACAGGTTTAGAGCCATTTTTTAAGGCCCTCCTCCTCCCCCCAGGTGTCATTTTTGCATGGGAGTATAAATAAGGCGCAAATGCCTTTGAGTCATTTTTTGCTCGGGAACGCCTATCTTGCATCTCATTGTCGCAAGGTAGGTTTCCACGGCAACAAAATGACTCTAACTCCACATATTTGGTGCTAGACGGGTGTAGCGCCAAAGTATAAATATGGAGTTAGGTTTGCACCGGATTTGCGTCAATAGAAATGATGCAAATCCAGCGCAAACAGAGTATAAATATGGGCCTGAGTCCTTCTGGGCCTTGGCAATGTCAGAACAAAATTAGGACCCCACACTTGTAATTGAACACTTGGCAGGTAAGTGTGTGATACTGTGCCATTTACCCTCTTAAGCTACATTTTCTAATAAGTTGTTTCTTGTTTGTGTTGTAATTTTTTTTATTGATAATGCGGAATGATACAGAACGAAAAAGGGAACGGAGTTCCCATACTTTGTGGGAATCGTCCAAACTGAATCTTATGAATAACGGGATGGGGTAAACCCAGTCTTTCGCAGATCTAAACAATATGAAAGGACAATGGTGACTAATAAATGGAAAAGTGGGGAGGGGATAACAGCAGAAAAAGAGGAAAAAGAAGGGGGAGGAGGGAGGTTGAGAGCTGAGGTACGGGCTGTTGATTTGTGACATATGTTGATGGACAATGTGATAGTTTAGTGTAGCAACTGTGCAGCGCTACCCGGGGGTGGGTGCTAAAGTCTTCACAGCTATGTAGCAGATCATCCTTTCGTGATGGGAGAAAGATGATAGAGAAGGATATAAATGGGGGAGGAAAGGTGGGATTGTAGAGGGTAGGAGCTGGTGTTGAGGAAACAGAAACAGAAGGGGGTAAGTTTGGGGAGGGGAGGAAGGAGGAAGGATGGGACGAGGGAGGAGAGTGGGAGATATGGGGTGGTAGTGAGCAGATACGTGAAAGGTACGTGGGGGGAGTCGGCCAGGATACCACTAAGGAGCAGCTAGAACAAGGACGAGGAAGGATCGGTAGCAAAGGAGGCTAGCGGTGAGCAAGAGGTGGTGGAGGGTCTTCAAGGAAGGCAGCCCACACCTGATTAAACAGGGCAGCCTGATCCTGTAGATTATAGATTCTTTTGTGTACTGCTATGTGAGTCATTGTCACGATCCATTCTTCCGGGGTTGGAGAGTCTACTGATCTCCAATGATGGAGGATACAGATTTTTGCACCGGCTAGTGCCATGTGCGACAGTCTTTGATGCCGTCTTGACGGGCCAAGAGAGCGCCCATATCGTGTATTATGATAAGAGAGGGGGGCAGTGATGTTGAAAGCGGCACTGATTCAGCCAGAGTGAGTCCCACACAATCCCATAAGGGCTGGACCAACAGGCATCCACTGAGAATATGAAGCAGATCGCAGTGTGTCTCTGAGCAGCGCCAGCAGTTCGCGTGTGGAAGAAGCCTAGCCCTGTGTAACTTCACCAGAGTCCAGTGCCAGTCATGGATTACCTTGAAGAGACAGAATTTTAATCGAGTTTAGCAAGTGTCTCTATAGAGAGCATCTAGTATGTCTGTCCAGTCTTCTGAATCAAAGGTCCGCTGTAGGTGAGCTTGCCATTGCAGGTGTAATTTTTCTAGGAGAAGTTCCGAGTATTGGTGACGTGTGATGACCTCATAGAGGCCTGCCATAACGCCTTTGTGTTTCCCCCATGACTTAAGATAGGACACCACAGGCGAAGTCTGAGTCCCCAACAGATGATATCCGTGTTTTGCTGTAGATAATGTTTGAGTTGTAGGTATCACCATTCCTGTAATGGATGGAGATTGAAGTCATCCTGCAGCATTGCGAAGGGTTTGATCACTCCATCCTTTAGGACATGGACCAAGCTGACAATGCCAATTCTACTCCAGTGCGGCCAGTTGAGAACCGCTCTCCCTATTCGCAAGCTGTCGTTGTTCCATCGGGGGGCCAGGGTGTGTAAGAAAGGGTCTACCCCAAGTAGATGGTGAGCCCCCCTCCATGCCAAGCGTGTCAACTTCAAGATCGGATTAGTTGTGCTAGGGGATGAGGAGTCAGCGCAGTAGAGCACACTAAGCCCTCCACTATGGGAAAGCAGTGTCCTCTCCACTGACACCCACTGCAGTGGTTCCGTCGATCCAGGCAGTAAGTTGGCCAGTTGTGACAAGTGTAGAGCTAGGGCGTAATGCTTCACCGAGGGGAGTTCCATCCCCCCATGAGAGCGGCGTACCATTTGTTTAGCTGGTGCAAGTCATGGGCATGAAGAGCCCCAAACAAAAGCTCTGATTGCTGCATCAATTGATCGTAGTGTTGAAAGAGGTACTTGCAAGGGTAGGAGACCTAGAACGTAAGTGAAGCATGGTACCGTGACCATTCGTACTGCCTGTACCTTGCCCCACATGGAGAGGTTCAGATGGGTCAATTTCTCAAAGTCAAGCCTCATTCGCGCAATGAGGGGGCCTAGGTTGTCTGCCACCATGCGGGCCAGGCCTCGATGGACCAGTACTTCCAGGTATTTGAGGCATTTTGGAGTCCATCGGAATGGGAAGCCGAGAAGAGCAGCCTTCTTTGTCACCTGCGAGAGGGGAAGGGCCTCGCTTTTTTCCCCAGTTTACTCGGTAGCCGGACAGGGGTGCAAATCCATCAATGAGCTCCAATGGAGCTGGTAGGGAACGTGCTAGGTCAGTTATGGTGATAAGGACATCGTCGGTGTATAAATAGATTTTGGAGGTCCCACCCGGTAGGGGTAGGCCCACTATCGAGGGAGAGTCACGGATAGGGGCCGCTAACGGCTCCATCACCAGTAGGAACAAAAGGGGTGAAAGGGGGCATCCCTGTCGGGTCCCTCTGCGGATGGGAAAGAGATCCGAGAGGACCCCCCGCAATTAACCCACACCGTGAGGTGGTCATATAGCAGGCAAACTTTTGAGATGAACTGGTCTCCCAAGCAGAATTTCGCCAGGTATGCAAATAAATATGGCCATTCTATGCGATCAAACACTTTCTCAGCATCTAGGGATAGGGCTAATTTCTAGACTCCCATAGAGTGCGGCATAGGGTACGTAGGTGATTTCTGGAGTTGCGGCCCGGTACAAACCCCACTTGAGTGTGGTTTATAAGAGAGGGTATGACTTTATGCAGTCGATTCGCTAGTAATATCTCTGTTCAGGAGAGAGATGGGCCAGTAACTACTGCAGAGTAGTTGGTCTTGTCCTGGCTTCGGTATGACCTCTATCTTGGCATTGTTAGATATCGCACCCGGAGAGTCCATCCGGCAGGCCTCGCCCAGTGCTTCATGTAGGACATCAATCACCTCCTCCCCCGCCCATTTATAAAATTCCACATGGAATCTATCTTCCCCGGGTGATTTGTGGTAGGGGAGGTCAGAGATGACCTGCACCATTTACAGCCGACTTATTTTCCCTTCCAAAAGGTTGCGGCCCTAGTCAGAGAGAGAAGGTAAAACTATGCTGGTGAGAAAGGACTAATTTTGGGCGGGTGTTGATGTCGATTCAGGGGTGTATAGATGTTGGTAGTAGGATGCAAATTCGTTGACTGTTTCCTGAGGATGTGTGAGTGTCTCTCCTGTGCGGGCGTTAATGGTTGGTATGGCTAGGGCTGCCGTTCTCTGGCAGAGTTGTGCTGCCAGCAGTCTTCCAGCCTTCTCTCTTTGCTCGTAGCGTCTTCCTTGTATGCGTTGCAACGCATATTCGGCCAAGAAGGTATAAAGCTCGTTCAAGGCCATGCATGCATGTTCCAAGCGCCTATGCATGGGGAGAGATGGGTGATCCGTGTATTGCCACATAGGCGTCTGATGTCAGTTTCCAGAGTCACTTGTTGTGCTTTCCTTTCGCTGTTTGCCAACGGCAAGTCTCTCACCATTTGTCCATGTATGGTTGCCTTAGCCGCTGCCCACATAATCCTCTTGGAGTTAGTAAAGCCGAGGTTATACTGGACGTAGGTGGACGTGTGAGCTCGTAGCTGCATTTTACCTTGCGGAGAGCAATATCGTTAAACCTCAAATCGCCATGGTTTGCGATCCAGAGACACCAGGCCCACTTGGACAGCTAATTGGATTGGGGAGTGGTCCGAAAGACCGCCTTCCAATATACGGGATTCCTGGGCGTGTGCCACTAAGCTGTGTGAGATGTGAAAGTAATCCAGTCTGGATTGTGTGCCATGCACCGGTGACAGAAAAGTATATTCTCTGTTAACCGGGTGTGTTAAACTCCAATGGTCTACCAAGCCGTTGTCCTGCATTACATCAGACTGTAGGCCCTGTCGCCATTATTGTTAATATCCAGGGGACCAGTCCTATCCAATACCGCGTCTCTAGTCAGGTTCCAGTCTCCCCTAGAATGTAGCTGGGTGCCCCTATTTCTGACAGGAGGCGGTTGATTTGTAGAAAGGACAGTCATTTTGAGCCAGTTGGAGCATAGATGGAGCCCACACATATTGAGGAGTCTCCCAGTTTCAGTTTGGTGAACACGTAGCGCCCCTCAGGATCAACGCATGATTTAATGACAGTAAAAGGTATGCTCTTACACAGTAATATTGCAATGCCACGCTTCCGTGGGGCGCCACCGTCTGCATCTTGCGAGGTGGGGTTTCAGCTAAATAATGCTGTTCCTACCCAGTCACGGTGCAGTTTATCAGATTCTGCCCTGTCAAGGTGTGTCTCTTATAGTAGGGCTATATCCGCCCGTTTTGAGTGGAGGTATGAGAGTATCTTCTTTCGTTTTATGAAGTGAGTTACGCCGTTGATGTTCCATGATATGATCCGTAGTGGGGTAGTTGGGGCTGGGGGAGTTCTAGCCATGGTGGGGTCGAGAAGTGGGGGCGGAGGTGGGTAGTGGTGGAGGATGAAGTGTATGTGCTAGAGAAGGCAGGGGTCAGTGTGGGAACAACCAATGAGGGTTGGGCAGGGTGGGTGTGTAACGGGGGAGGAAGGGGACGACAGGAGAGTACCAGTATCTGGAGAGAAGGGCTGACATGAGTAGGTGGGAGGGGGTCTGGGGGGGAAGTGGGAGGGGAGAGGGTGAGTCAGGTGGTAAAGGAAAGAAAGAAATAGAAAGACACCAGGGAAGAGAAAGGTAAGAAAGTAGGGGTAAGAGAGAGGGGAAGAAGAAGAAAAAAGAGGGGAGAGGAGCAGAGGAGAAGGGTAGAGATACTAGAGGCGAACTCAAAAGGCAACAGGATGACAATACAGACCTCGAATCAGAGAAAAAAGGGGGGCGGCAGAGCAGAAATGCCCTGCGGGTTTTAAACTGTAATCTGTGGGTCTAGACCTAACTCTGTGGAGCCCATACACTCAGCCAGCGGGCCCCTAGCCGGGAGGGGACGTGCAGGATACTCCAAGTCTATGTTCATAAGCCCTGCCTGGCGACACAGCAACAGTGCCCGGTAATTGGATTCGTGGCAGAGGCCGACGCAGCACAGTGCCGCGCCGCGGGGCAGTCCGACACAATGGAGAGAGCTGCATGGCGAGATTGCTGCTGCTGCATGTGTAGTGGGTGACAGCTGGCCAGTGCAGCAGTGGTAATGACGAGCCATATGGATTAAGCGGTAGTGGCATGTCAGGGTGGTGGAGGGGAGAGGGGTGTATCTGTTGACCCACCCAGTGGGGTCCCCTCTCCTTGTGGTCCGGTGATTCCCAAGGGACAAGCGTAAGTCACAATGCCCTTCAATGGATGCTAGTCTCAGATGGAAGATGCTGTGGCCATGCGAGGACCAGGCAAGCAGCGCACTGGGTTTAAGGGGCGCAGTCAGGTCTGTTGAGTCGCACGGTTCGATCCCAGGGGAGGAGGTGAGGCCGCGGTGGTAGGAGGGGGAGGAAAGGGGAAGGAGGAATGGAGGAGGAGGGAGCGGGAAGGAAGAAGGAAAAGAGAGGTGATTCTTAACCACTTAAACAGTGTAGCATTGGTGCTTGAAAACATGAAACAAATAACAACTTTCTGAGTGTAATCAAACTGTAAGCATTCATAAATTGGTATGCGTATAAGTCAAAGGGCTCAAATAGTCTGGAAGGGTTCTTGACAGCAGGGTGTTTTGCTCGTCTTCTCCTGCAAACCTGAGAAAGTACATTGCAACCATAAAACAACAATGGCAGTATGCATATATGGATATTACTCATCTGTCCTTTGGTTCAGTAGGGAGTCCACTATTCCATGCACAGGATACCAGAATTGCCAGTGGCATAGCCCTTGTGGTGCGCCAGGCATCTCTGTCTTCAGATGGGGGCCGTGGTGGGTTTTAGGGGGGAACTAGATTTGTCTCTGTCTGTCACTTACGTGTGCATCGCCACCGCGTGCAGCAGCTGCCCCCTGCCATCATGATTCTTCGTGAGTCTCTCTAGGTCTCTCCCCCTGGGGAAAAAGTCCGTGGCAGTCCGACCCAGCCTCCCGAGGGCAGGGCCCTGAGATGACGGATCCAGAGTCACCGCAGACAAGCTCTGTGGCTGTGCTGGGTTGGTAGTGTCCATGGACTTTGTCTGGACACTGTCAATATATTCAAGCACAGGTTCTCTGGATCGTAGAAGTCTTTGGACACACTATTTATAGTAATCCACATCCTCGCTGGTTCGAATAGTCCATATTTAACCTCCAGCTGGCGTGGTCACGGTCGGAGGGCCACAAATGCTTTCCTACACTTGCTGCTCTCTTTTAGAAGTCAGCAGTCATCCGGATCTCCTTCCCGTCCAACCGGAATGGTCCGTGCATGCAAACCACCTGCTAGAGTTGGCGGGTCTGCGTGTGTCTCAAGAGGCAGGCTATGATTGGATGGGGGCTGTTGGCTTCGTCTCGTCACTTAGGGCCAAGTCTATGCGCTCTCTGGCCCGTATTTATACTCTGTTTGCGCCGAATTTGCGTCGTTTTTTTCGACGCAAATTCGGCGCAAAACTAACGCCATATTTATACTTTGGCGTTAGACGCGTCTAGCGCCAAAGTATTGGCAAATAGCGTCATTTTTTTGCGTGAACGCCTTCCTTGCGTTAATGAGATGCAAGGAAGGCGTTCCCGTCTAAAAAAATGACGGCGACGCAAATGCGTCGTATTTATACTCCCGGGCAAAAATCACGCCCGGGAGTTGGCGGGTCAAAAAACCCCGCATTTGCGCCACTATTTAACGCCTGGGTCAGGGTAGGCGTTAAGGGGCCTGTGGGCTCAAAATGAGCCCACAGGTGCCCTCCCCTGCCCCCAGGGACCCCCCCTGCCACCCCTGCCCACCCCAGGAGGACACCCAAGGATGGAGGGACCCACCCCAGGGACATTCAGGTAAGTTCAGGTAAGTATAATTTTTTATATTTTTTAATTTTTTTTGGGTGGCATAGGGGGGGCTTATTTGTGCCCCCCTACATGCCACTATGCCCAATGACCATGCCCAGGGGACACAAGTCCCCTGGGCATGGCCATTGGGCAAGGGGGCATGACTCCTGTCTTTACTAAGACAGGAGTCATGTTAATGGGGGATGGGCGTCGTAAAAAAATGGCGCAAATCGGGTTGAGGCGATTTTTTTGCCTCAACCTGACTTGCCCCATTTTAAGACGCCCTAACGTCATTTTTGCCCAACGCCGGCGCTGCCTGGTCTACGTGGTTTTTTTCCACGCACACCAGGCAGCGCCGGTCTGCTTGCGCCGGCTAACGCCATTCCATAAATACGGCGCCCGCATGGCGCTTCAGAATGGCGTTAGACGGCGCTAAATTTTTTGACGCTAAACTGCGTTAGCGCAGTTTAGCGTCAAAAAGTATAAATATGGGCCTCTGAAACTCCGGGGAGGGTCGAAAGTCAGGCCAGTGAGCTTGGGCAGGGTCTCTTTCAGGTAGGAGTGGATGTCTGCACCTTCTATGTTTTCCGGAAATCAGAGAAAGCGGACATTGTCTCTGCGACTCCTATCCTCCAAGTCTCTGTCCTGGGAGGAGGAGGCGTGGGCTTCCACTATCATCACGCGCTGCTCTAGGTTCATCACCCGTGACTGAAAGCCTGCAATGTCCAGGCGCTTTGATTCCGTTTCCTCTGTCAGAGAGGCCATCATGCTGTTCATCCCCTCCAGCCTGCGACCCACCGCCGAGATCTCTTGGAGGATGTGGTCTATGGTTGTTTCCTGTGCTTAGTCTGCCATGCCGTGGGGCTGTACAGGTGGGTGCACTTCTGGGGTGGAGGGCGAATTCCGCGAGTGTTGTAGAGCTTCAGAGAAGAGTGACTGTCTTGCCAGCTTGCCTGAGTGCTTGCTCGAAAATCTGCCACCTGGCATCGCAGATTTCTTGGTGCAGGTATAACACGGTGGTTTGGGGATCCAGGAGTCTCTCACTTAGTACTGACGCGTGGTACTGTGGTTGCGTGGGGGTGAGCAAAAGATGCAGAAGAGGGAGGGAGGGTGTGGGGAGTTCTCTTTATGCTCCCAGCAGAAGCTCTGCTTCCTAATGGAGGCTGGGGTTTGCCTCGACAGAATCGGTGCTTGGAGTGAAAGAAGGCGCATAATTTGCAGTTGTAGGTCGAGCGAGGAGGGGAGGTTTGATGTACGAGCTCTTTGGTTCTCAAGCAATGACCTTGGCTCCCTGCGCCTGTCCACGTCGAACACAAGGCTGCGGGATGTCCCCTCTCCTCTGCTCCCATAAGACCGGTGGCCCGTCGACTGCGCTCCCCCTGGTCTTCATGCTCGGTGGGGGAGGGTATGCCGGCCCATGCTATCCGATAACTCGGTGCGTGGTGATGCAAGGTTTGATCCCATTTCTGAGATTTGCCAGCTCTAGTGAATCGTGCTTCTCTCTGATGGCAATTACAGTGGGGAAGAGGGGGATTCTCTTCACCCCAGGGTCCAAAGGCCGAAGCATTGGGAGGACCGGGGTTGGCTGATTGGAGTCGCTCACCGCTAATGATGTGTCACAGCCTGTACGCTGTCTCGTCCCAGCAGTTGCGCTGCCACCGGCCGCTAAAAAGTTGTCAGGAGGTGACCCCTGAGTTGGGCTTCACACCCCCGAGGTACAGGTGCACAGCGCTTCTGTCTGTCACGATGCAAGTCAGCGTCGGTGGCACTCGGACCCAGGCACTCTCGCTTGTGCGTCATGTCCTCAGGAAGGGGGGGTTAGAAGAAGCGTGAGTAGTAGGGCCAAGAGTGTTGTGGTGATTTACCGGTATTCCTCCGTCGTGGCGCACGCCCCTCCTGGAGCTGCCCGGGCTGTTCTGTCCCCCGTTATCTTTGAAATTTTTATTGTTGCCTGAAAATCGCTGGGCACATACATGTGCTTTTAAACCCATACGTTATTTCTAAGCACAACACTCCACCCCAGCTCAGTTTCCTGTGGCACTGAACCAAAAGTAACAAAAGGATATCTACGACAAAAGCAGCAACCTGAGGGGCTATCAACATAAAATACAGTTCAGTCATCTGCATGGCACATGCTGTTTGCAGCAAGTATATTAACTCACTGTGCTACTTTATTGTAAGTTGATACTGCTGCTGGACAAAAGCAGGAACATTAAGCATCATAGTTTTCTTTGACTTACTAACTCGATCAGTCAGGGCATTGCTTGGAAAAATAATGCCTATCTTGGGCTGCTGCTGTCGCTGCAACAGTCTGTGGACTCCACACACTCACAGCAGCTCAGGTCAGTTTCTGACGGAGATAGGAGTGAGTTGCCATTCAGCAGGGGGGGCAGGCTGGCACAGAGATGATGCTCCACTCTCAGTCTGCAGTACTGTAGACTTTGTGGTTAGAGTTCATGTCATGTCCTGGCACGCTGGCAAGTTCAGAGGAAGCCCAGCCATGCCATGTGCTTTTTACACAGTAAGACACAGTATGCAGTCACTGACCACAGGATACAAACAGCTGCCCCCAACCCTCACAAGCAGGACAGCACATGTCGAGGAGGATACAACTTGAGATGGCCACTTTCACTCCAGTGATTAGGGCCTGGCAGCAGGAATTCGTCCTGGGGTCCAGGCCGGAAGTAATAATTTAAAACATTGGGCCAGATTTAACAAAAGATGGCGGTGTGTGGGGTTTGCACCAAGTTTGGCAGCGTCACGCACCGTCCTTTTCAAAATGCAGGAATGGGCCATATTTAAAAGAATACGGTGCACCTCTGTGTTTCTCCCTGCACTGGCGCTGTATTTGCTGCCGTGCACCAAAGCAGCAACCCTTGCACCATTGCACCTGAGTTGACAGGGTGATTGTGTACATGCCGGAAAGAACTTTAGATTTTGGCACCGCCTGAAGTTTACAAAATCTTGTAAATCTGGAGCAGCGTCAAATTGCAATGGGTGTTGCTGTGGCAGTCCCACAGCAGCACCCATTGCACGCCCCTTCCACACAAAGTTCTGAGTGTGAAGGGGCCATATTTACAAGGTGGACTTAAGACACAAAAAGTGGCTTAACGTCACCTTGTGAATACAGTGCAGTACATAGCCACCGGGGGGTCACTAAAAGTGACACTCCAGTGGTGCGATGGTGCTCTTAAATATGCCCCTTTATGCCTGTGCCGACCATACTCTTATGTCTAGCTGGAAGGCAATTGGCTACTTGAAGCCAAAGAGGTTGGGGCCAAACTTGTTTTCATCCAGCCGGAAATGAGCATCCATCAGACTACATGTTCCTTGAGGTGCAAGACTCTGTGTCTGCCCAGGTCAGGAGACTTAAAAACAGAGAGAACCACACCTGAGATCACAATGTGCCAATCACAGTATTACTGTATGGTGGTGGCTCTGTTTGGCAAAGAAACAAAGCTGCCATCTGCCGTCCGTGATCTCAGCCCCATACCAATCACTACCTGCCATGCATTTGCCAGAAAATAACAGATGCAACCTGTGACTTGCCTTTCGGATCCATGTGAACACAAACTGTCAGGTGACATTTCTAGATGTGTCTTGCAGGAAATATTGATCACTATGTTACTGTATTCACGGTTGCAGGATTACAGATGCAGTTACACTACAGTTCTAATAAGGAGCATCTTAAACTTTGCTTTCCAGAAGGTAGATCTGCTATCAGAGGTCCCATGCTGTGAGGCTAAATCCTGAACATATACAGAGGGCTAATGGGCTAGGTCAAGTGTCTGAGGTCTGCATGTGAACATTTGTTGTATCTGGAGATTTAGCTCTGCTGACTAAAATCCAAAAGCCATACAACAAGTGTATTCTGAGGGTTAGCTTTGCTATCTGAAGCTCATGCCTGTGAAACCTATTCAACAAGGGAAATTTTGTTTAGAGATTTACACACAGAGATTTCTACCTACATCCAGGTTGAGATCTATTCACGAATGATATTCGCCAGTTCCATGACTAAGTCTCCACTTTGGTTTACCGTTCCGAGTCTTAACCACCACAATTGATAGAACTGAGCCTCCTTCAATTGAATCTTCAAATAAAAAGTTATTACATGTTAGTGTATGTCTGTTTAGTTACTTTTCCAATTCCTCATCCCCTAGGATTAAGTCACTAATATAACATAAAACACCAGCTCTAGAATGTAAGGTGCATCCTATTCCACTTAGGAGGAAGAAAAACTTAAATAAGGAAGAAACAGACCTTGTAGTTACATTTTGGTTTGCCCCCAATCTGGGCACTCGACCCCCTAGAACTGCAGGATTGGGTTTTCTAACCCCCTGTGCAGGGAAGTGGATAATACATCAATATGAATTAGAAATCAAAATCAATCAATCATGATGTGTATAGTGCAGCTGCTTCATCCGTGAGGGTCTCAAGGCACTGAGTGGTTGCGCTGAGGGATCTCACTGCTTATTCCTGTTGGTTGAACATCCAGACTGAACTGCTGGAGTGATGGTGAGGCTCTGAGGTGCAGGGGTAGGGTGTTTCAGGTCTTAGTCGCTAGGTGGGAGGGGTAGCGGCCTCCTTTGTTGGCCCGGTGGATGCGCTGGGTAGCTGCCTGGGACAGGGATCTGGAACAGAGGTTTCTGCTTGGGTGGTGGAAAGTCACTCTATTGTTGAGGTATGCCGGTCCTTCATTCTGTAGTGCCTTGTAAGAATGGATGAGCAGCTTGAACTGGCATCTCTTTGAAACTGGTAGCCAATCGAGTTTCCTGAGGTGAGGGGTGATATCCGTCAGTCTGTGGAGATCGAAGATGAGTCTGGTTGCTGTGTTCTGAATGGTCTGGAGTTTCCACAATTGGGTGATGATTCCTATGTAGAGGGAGTTGCCATAGTTGAGTCTGCTGGTGATGAGGGCTTGCATAACAGTTTGCCAGGTGTTGGGTGGGAGTCATCTGAACACCTTCCTGAGCATTCAGAGGGTGAGGAAACAGGGGAGGATACAGCGCTGACCTGTTTCCTCATGGATAGCTGGCTGTCGAGGATGATGCATTGGTTGCAGGCGTGTTCAAAAGGTTTGGGTGTGGGGCGTAACTCAGGTGGCCACCATTCATCGCTCTATAGGATGCCCTTTCCATACCTGAAGATGAGTACTTCAGTTTTGTCTGAGTTGAATTTGAGACATGTTGTTCATCCAGACAGCCACCTCCTTGATGCATCTTTGTAACCTGTCTTTAATCGTCATTTGTCAGGGAGAGGATGAGTTGAGTGTTGTCAGCATAGGTGATGATGTTGAGTCCGTGGCTCCTGAGGATGTTGGCCACGGGTTTCATGTATGTGTTGAAGAGGGTTTGGGTGAGGGATGAGCCCTGACGTACACCGCAGATGATGTTCTTGGGGGTCAAGAAGTAGGGGAGAATGTTGATTTTCTGCATTCTTCCTGTAAGGTAGGAGGTGATCCACTTGAGATCTGCTACTTGGATTCTGATCTGGTGAAGTCTGTTCATCAGTGTTTGGTGGGATACAGTGTTGAAGGCTGCTGAGAGGTCGAGGAGGATGAGGGCTGATGTTTTTCCATGGTCTAGCAGCATTCTGATGTCATCCATGGCTGCAACTAGGGTGGTCCCAGTGCTGTGATTTGCTCTGAAGCCATCTTGGGAGGGGTCAAAAAGGTTTTGGTTCTCCAGGTTTCTGGTTAACTGGATGTTGATACCTTTCTCAGTGACTTTGGCTGGGAAAGGGAGCAAGGAGAAGGGTCTGTAGTTCTTGAGTTTTCCTGGGTCCGCAGGTGTATTCTTCAGTAGTGGTTTCACGTCAGCACGTTTTTATTTCCTGGGAAAGTGGGCCATGGTGATTGAGGAGTTGATGACCTTGATGAGTTCTCTGCTGATTGGTTGATTGTTGTGGTGGTAAGTGTGGTGGTGGCTGGGGTGTGCTGGGGCTCCGGAGTGGATGGATCTCATGATAGACGCCGGTTCCTCCTCAGTGAGGGTGTTCCACAAGGTGAACTGGTGTCGGTGAGTGTTGGTCAGTGTGAGACAGTTGATGTTGTTCTTTTCAGTGGACTGGGGTATGAAGTCTTGATAGATGGTGTTCATTTTGTCGTAAAAAAAGTTCAATAGGGTGTCGCAAAGAGCTTGCAGTGGTGTGATGGAGTTTTCAGTTGCTACCGGATTGGGGAACTCCTTGACTATGTTGAACAGTTCCTTGCTGGTGTTGTGGCTGTCATTGGTGTGGGTGGATAGGGTGTCCCTCTTGGTGTCTTTCAGGAGATGGTGGTAAAAGTTGAGGGCATCTTTGAATCCTTTCCGGTCCTCAAGGTTCTTACTAGCACATCATCTTCTTTCCTTCTGTCTGCAGTGGAATTTCTGGGTTTTCAGATCAGCCGGGAACAAGTTTTGATGACTTGTTTGGTTCTTGCGTTTAGAGGGATTGCATGGTGGGACTTCATCAGTTCTTTCCATGATCCAGTTAGCAACATTTTTTGCGGATTGTTCTTTGTTTTCAGTGATGGTGGGTAGGCAGGAATTGAGGGCATTGAGCCTTCGGTGCTCTGAGACCTTATCCAGCTGCATTATGCTTCTCTGGCTGTGGGGTTTGGGTATGTTGGGGAGTTTGGAGATGGAGAAATGGAGAAATGGGCGCAGTGGTGATTGATCCAGGTGAGGTCCTCGGTGTGGGTGTATGTCACTCTGTTGCTTGCTGATTAGATTGAGTCGAGTGTGTGTCCTGCGGCATGGGTGGGATCGACCGACAAGCTGCTTGAATCCGAGGTTGGCCAAGCTTTCTAGTAAGTCAGCTGTGTTGGCGTTGTTTAGGTGAAAGTTGAAGTCTCCTAGAAATATGTATAGATTCGAGTTGATGGAGAAAGAGGCAATGAAGTCAGAGATTGTGTTGCAGAAGGCAGGGCGGGATCACGGAGGTCTATAGGCGAGGATACCTCTGATCACGGTTCTGCTGTTGGTACGGAGGAGGAAGTGGAGGTGCTCCACAAAGGGGTCAGAGTCGTCTGTGGTGGCTAAGCATTCAAGCTTCTCTTTGTAGATTATGGTGATGCCTCTGCTGCCTCTGTTGGATCAGTCTGGGAGCATCATCTTGTATCCTGTGGGGGTGGCTGTCGCAATGTCCAGAGCAGATAAGGGGCTCAACCAGGTTTCTCTGATGAAGACTGAGTAAGGGATGTTCAACGTGATGATGTCCCAGATTTCCATGGTGTGTTTTCTGATAAAGCGTGCGTTGATCAGCAGGCAATTGATCTTTCCAAGGTGTTGACTTCAGCCTTGTTGGTGGGTGTGCGTGTGACGTGGTGTGGCTGATTAGGAAGGTGTGGGTGGCAACCTCAGTGATGCAGGTGAAGTGGCAGTTCCGGCAGAAGAAGGGGCCTTTGGTGGTCCAGGGGGAGGCAAAGGTGCAGTTGTTGTTGTTCTGGCATCTGGGGTTCAGAGCACATAGTAAATCAGACGTGAAGCAGTTACAGTCTGTGGGGTTTGGGTTCCTGTTGCTGGGTGTGGTCCAGGTGCACATGCGACATGCCCTCTGCATGTATCCACTGTGTGGTTGCACTGGTGTCTCCATGCCGCAGGAAGAAGGGGTGCTGGAATGAGGTATGGGGAGAGGGGCAGAGGCCTCAGCTGTGGGAGGAGTTTGAACAGCAGAGGGAGGGAGTAGGAACTTCAACCTATTCAAAGCCCACTGAACAATAATGTGCAATAATATCAGTCCCACAAGATGAATTCATGGTCACACTGGAACTCACAACGGCCTCTTTTTAATGATTGACACCCTCAAACTGCTTTTGGTCCCCTTCTTATGACCCCCTTGGACACTGGGCTTGTGCTACAAACAGACTCAACCAATACCCTGGACTTACCTCTACCATCACCCCATTCCGAGAAGGTCTGCAAGATAGTAGTAGCATGCTGTATGTTGCACAACCTGGTCCTCAGATGACATGTGCCTTTTCTGCATGAGGAAGAAATTGGAAATTGCATTGGGACAGACGTGGACCTTGAGTACAGTGAGGATGAGGAGGCAGAGGATGAGGATGTGGGCAACAGAATCTCAGTAATAGGTCAATACTTCCAATGACACACAGGTGAGATAGTGTAACTGACCATTCCTCTGACTATTGATGTTTTCTGTGTGGCTGTTGCAGGATGACATTCAATTCCTTTGCATCTCAACTGACTGTCACCTGTGCCTTCTAATTTTGCAGATGTTGGTGTGATAACAACGGTGTACTTATGTGATGACTACAGGCAGCAACAGGTCTTCATTTGGATGCTATCACAGTGTTCAGATCATTTGCACTAGATGTGACTGTTTCCATAATTGCACATTTTCATAACATAAAACACTATCACTCATGTTGTACTCAAGGATGTTTATTGTAGTGCAAATTATAGACCGTAAGGTGCAATGGAATGGGGTGATGGTAGAGGTAAGTCCAGGGTATTGGTCAAGTCTGTTTGTAGCACAAGTCCAGTGTCCAAGGGAGTCATAAGAAGGGGAGCAAAATCAGTTCAGAGTGGACACAAGAGGGACAATCAGGAGAGACTCATTTCCTGGTGGTGGGCTTTGTCTTGGCAAGTTTCTCTGGCTTCTGTCTGGGTTGCAGTGAACGTTTGCGGGCTGGTTCACCTTCTGCAGAGGGTGAGGTGCTGGTGGCCTGTGAGTCCTGTGGCAGGGCGTCCTGTCCACTAGCTGCAGCAGAAGTGGAGGGCTTGTTAGTAGACTGGCTAGTGGTAGGAGCCCGCTGGTGTGCTGTCCATTCCCTCATGATGTTGGCCGTATCTGCCAGCACCCCTGCTATGGAGACCATGGTGATGTTGAGGGCCTTCAAATCTTACCTGATCTCCTGATGGTGTAACTCCTGCAGCCTCATGTTGGTAAGGATCTGACCCAACTTGTCCTGGGATTGTTGGTAAGCCCCCAGGACATTAGTGAGTGCCTCCTGAAGAGTCGGTTACCTGGGCCTGTCCTCCCCCTGGCACACAGCTGTCCTCCCAGTGTCCCTGTTACCCTGTGCCTGTGTCCCCTGAATGGTGTGCCACTGCCACTAATCCCAGGTCCCTGATTGTCTTAGGGGTGAGGTGTGGACTGGGGTCCCTGTATAGGTGGGCACACTGCTGATTGACGTGTCCTGGGGACAGAGGTTTGGGGACATTGGGTGGGTGTTGTGGTGTTGGATAATGATGGGGAAGGCTCTGTGATGGACTTAGCGTGGGCTGGGGTGGCGGACTGACCAGTCGTCCCTGATGGGTCAGGTAGTTCATCCAGATCCTGAAGTCCAGAGTTGCTGTCATCACTGGGGGAGTCTTCTGTTGGGGGACTGGATAGTCGGCGCACTCCTTGCCGCTGGGATTGGCTTGGGCACCTGTGGGGATGTAAGTGATATATTATGCTTCATGTCTTTGACATATTGTGCATCCCTAGCTTCCCCTCTGTCGTTGCTTTTGCCCCGCCACCTTTGTTTGTGTGTGGTGATGTATTGTGTGATTGTTAGTTCTCCATGCGCTGTGCATGCTTTTGTGATAGGGTGTACATGCAGGGCTTGAAGGGCTGTACATGCATTGGTATGGTGGGATGGCATGCAGGGCTTGGCATTGGAGTTAGTCATGTTTCTAGGTGCACTGTGTGGGATGTAGTAGAGTGATGGAAGTCAGGGTGAGAGGGTAAGATGGCATGCAGGTATGGGGTTTGATAAGTAGTAAATATTGACTCACCAGTGTCCAGTCCTCCGGCTACTACAGTGAGTCCTTCAGAATGCAGGATTGCCAAGACTTGCTCTTACCATGCTGTGAGCTGTGTGGGAGGAGGTGGGGGTCCACTGCCAGTCCTATGGATGGCGAGCTGGTACCTTGCTGCCAAGGAAAGTCCCTTCCCCCATAGGTAGTTTCACCTCTTCCTGATGTTGTCTTTTGTTCTTGGATGCTGTCCCACGGTGTTCACCCTGTCCACAATCCTCCGCCATAGCTCCATCTTCCTGGCAATGGATATTTGCTGTACCTGTGCTCCAAACAGCTGTGGCTCTACCCTGACTATTTTCTCCACTATGACCCACAACTCCTCATCGGTTAAATGGGGGTGCCTTAGTGGGGACATGTGTGCTGTCTGGTGTGTGTTGTGCAGAGGATGTTGAGTAATGTGGTGGGGTGTGGGATATGGGGTCTGTGAAGGATGATTGGGTGTTTGTGGTGTGTGTGTGTAGTTGTCTCTGTGATTTCCGTGTCTGTCTCGTGGCAATTTTTGGTGTTCATAAAGGGTTGTGGGTAATGTGAGTGTGTGTTTTATAGTGCTGTGGGTGAGTGTGTGTGGTGTGTGTATGTATGTCAGGTGTGTGATTTTATTTTTGGCCAATGTTGTATTTTATATTTGGGGGGCCATTCTGAGCGCGCTGGTGTGTACTGCCAATGTTTGACCGCCATTGAATGTCCGCCATTGTGATTCATGGGTCATACTGTGGTGGGCATTGTTTTGTTGGCGTAACAGTATGGGTGTTTGTACTGACACTTTAACACTGACCTTTGGGCTGGCAGATATGTGTTTGTGGCAGTATTCTGTCAGTTTGGTGTGTTTGTCTCATAATATGGTGAACGGATGTTCGCCATCGCAGCGGTATGTTGGCGGCCGTCACCATGGCGGTAAGCAGGATTTACCGTCAATGTCATAATGAGGGCCTAAATATGTTTTGTGCCTCCAGTAGTCCACTATATGCGGGCAGGACCATGCCACTTGATAAAAGTCTGCCCCTCTGTTTTGCATGTAGGGCATGCTACTGGCTCCTTCTGTGCTATCTACTTCAGTCTCTTCCAGGTCATGTAGGCCATATGTGTGATATAAAATGGCTGGAGTTTAACCTCAGCATTTCATGACACCTCAATGAGGTGAATCAGCACCCTATCCCAATCTTTATCAGTGAAATGGAAGCCCAAGTCATGTGACCACATTACCTTCACATTGTCAAAGTGTCCATCCAGGACCAGCTGCAGAGCCCTAAAACACAAATACTAACCTTTACACTAACCACTCCTGAACCCTAAAAAACCCTTATTACCTCAATACCCTACCAACCCCTCACCCCTAACAAATATTTAAACATAGATGTATATACACACATAAGTGTACCCCCACACACACTGACAAGGTTATTCCACTCAAAAACATTAAGAAAAATCTCCAAAACTCCCTAGTAGTATTTACCTATATTGGAAAGACGTGTGGTACTTAACTTCTTTGTAACAACTGTGTTGAGACGGGGCCACTCAACTGAAAAGCAGGATGTCTGCAGGGGTGATGGTATGCCCCTCGACCTACTGAAACACCTCTCGGCACTTCTTGGTGGACACAAAAACCCCGGCAGGTGTCCCAAAAAGAAAGGGGAGTGGAAGAGAGAGAGACAAAACACTGCCACGTCTTGCCGGTCCAGCCAGGCAGCCTGTATCTTAGGGGGGGCAGGCCGTTGTTGACAGAGTGATAGTAGAGTTAGTGCACTCAACTTCCTTGAAACTGAATATCTCTTTCTGATATGGGCATGGGGCAGTAGAAGAACACTGGGCTGCTCCAGCACTTTTCTTGGATAATAGTAACTGTTGCCACAATTACAAACACTGCATTACCAAAAACCCAAACTGAGTACCATAACAATAAGTACTGCAACACTAGGGCTGGCTTCACAGAGATTCACTGTTGCACACTACAATTAGAACTGTGGTTGCACTTAACATGTACAAGAAAGACAAACAAGGGCATTAATTATATCACGCATAACTTGCTGGGATGCATAGGGTTAAACTAAAAGGAACAAAAACAATCCAAGAAATACAAATGTCCACTCTGGGTTTAAACAGTTAGGGTGGCACAGTTTGGTTTGGTTTCACTATGTGTGTGAAAAACCATTCAAAAGCAAATTCCTCAAACCTGAAACTCAGGCATGAATGACACAATTTAAATCCAAGAGATATGCTAATAGAGAAGGAAAAGTCACATAAATGTTCTTTTAAAATTGCACAGTCACTTTTTGTAGTACTTGAGCTCAAGCAGATTTCCCAAAGGACATTTAGGCAAGTAACTACAATAATAATGTAGAATGTTCAGAAATGCATTTGTCTCTACAAGATAAGCACTCTGCTAAAATACGAGGTCTGAAATACACCAGCTTTCTAGGAAAGCGCGGTGCTCAAAGAACAAACTACCTGGAGAATACTAGCCACTTTCCGGAGTGCTGGAGAAATGCCTGGTGTCAGCTGGTACAGGAAAGAACAAAAGAATTGGCTCTAAAGTCCTCAATACGAGGATGACAGCAGGGGCAGGACTGCCAAATCAGATGCTGAGATCAGGAAGCAAAACAAAGTCAAGCAGGGAGGCATGTTTCACTCTGCTATTTATAGCCAATCAGGAAAGCAGTTGAGTTGCCACATGTGGATGAGTCACCACACCCAATTAGAAGCACATGTCTACACCTGCTCACATTAGCAAACAAGCATTGGTAAAACAAGTATTGATAAAACCAATTGTGTAACACTGTACATTATGTTTACTTAGAAACATGAAGGTTTAACCAAGAGCAGAGATATGGTTTAACCTTAATCCCTGGGGATGCTGGGATGCTGACAGATAATGCAGGAGGCACCTTGGGGATTTAAGCAAAAGTCTATATTAAATCTTGGATAGGAAACTATAGATACCATCCTTTGGATAGACCATCGTCTTGGAAGAGTTATTTATAAGGTTTGCCAAAAAACGTCTTCCAGAAATGTATGGTGTTTGTTTGGCAAATGAAGAAGCTTAAGGGTGGCAGTTCTGCTGTTGTCTGTTATGATCTATCAGCACACCATCAGGCAGCATATGCCACTTTAAAGGTTTGTCAAGTGATGTCATGGTTCGATATCTGCCACTGCTGCTACTTAAGTCATTGTTAGTCAGGGATACTGCGGGAAATGAGAAAGGTGATTTTTCTGCTTAACTGACTAATCAAAGTCATAGTGACCACAGATAGATTGCTTTGCAATATCAGTTGAAGAATTCATTAGACAAAACTTAATTGTTGAAAAATACAAATGATGAATGCAGTTTACATTTAAAAAAATCAAACCAATGGACAGAAACCATATTTATAGGTCTGTGCCAGTGCAGTTTAAATTTCAAGTGGATTTTTCACTTCTTGGATATGAATCTGCCTTAGCATGGACCGGAAAACATTGTAAAAGTTCCAACTACTGAGGAGTTAACCACTCAGAACACCGGGGTTTTGCAGTGATGTACCCAACACGTAGTAACCCTCACTTTCCTGGACTTCAATTTGCTCCAGGTAGATGTGTGCTGCACCAGTTATTCTTTTTAGCTGTCAGAGGGACTAGTACTGATTAAAGGTTGCAAGTCAGAGTGGTTAAAACACCAGATTGTCCCAACATTTCTGGTTGGTCACCTTTTGACCAATCATTATGCCTAGCTGTTAGAAATTGAGTTGTTGGTTGGCTGGGGTATGAGCCATGGTCAAGCAGCACAATTCTAGTCAGGGTAAGGTTCCTGGCAAATCCTAAATCAACCTTTGCTCATCCTCTGATAGCTTGACACAGAGCAGTTAGTCTTAACTTTGAGGCTGTGTGTAAAGTATTTGAGCAACACTTCAAACAAAAAAACAGTGAAAACATTGTACAAAAAGATTACACACTTGGTTAGAAAAATGGATTGAAAACATATAAATAAAACAAGACCTACAAGAACCCAGTTGGGCCAGCTGAACAAAAGCCCATATTTATACTTTCTGTGCACCACATTTGCGTTATTTTTTTACGCAAAAGTGGTGCAAACTTACAGAATATAATTGCATTTTGTGAGTTTGCGCCGCTTTTGCAACAGAAAATGATGATAATGCGGTGCAAAAAAGTATAAATATGAGCCAAAGTACCTCAAAACCTGGTTGCAGAGTGTTGAGTGGATCCACATCATAGATGCTTCATGCAGGTGATGCGTCAGTTTGAAGACGTAATGCTGCTGTGGTGTGAAGTTCTGTAACGTCAATGTTAAGGATCCTGTTGATGGGGCTTGTGAAGAGAAGGCCGGTGTTGAGGATGCATTGCACAGTGAAGGAGATGCATTGGTTCAATGAACAGTGAACCTGAGATGTGAAGTTTCCACATTGTCGTTGAGGCTATCATTGATTAGAAATGCAAGGAGTTTGTGTTGGGAAAAGCATTGCAAAGTGCCAGTTCTAAAGGCGATGTGTCAAACTCAAAATTTGGGATGCAATGGCAATGCAAGTCTTTTGCAACAGGTCCAATCCATGCAGCAGTGGTATTGCAACGGTTCTGCTCGAGGATGAGTTGCTCAGCTGAGGAGATGCTTTGGATCTGCTTGGGACATGTCCAAGACATGGACATGACGTGACACAGGTTCAGCACTGGGTTGCCACCACTTGTCAGTGTAGACTCACAGCTGGCAGGTGCAAATGCAGGTTGGAAGTCTTTTATGTCCCTGGGACCTCAGATCAGGAGGCCAGCCAACTAGCCCTTGGAGTCACTCTGGGTTCTTGGTTCAAGTAATGCAGGCCCAGTCCTTCTCACACAGGAAGAGGGCAGCAGGTGGTCAGTATAGCAAAGTAGGAGTCCAACAGAGTGCAGTCCAGCAGACTGGCAGTCCTTCAGCAGCACCATAGTCCTTCTTCCTGTCACATTATCCATAAGTGTATGACGTGGTGGTGTCTGAGATCCAGTATTTATACTCTGGGGTGTCACTGAAGTGGTTTGAGACCTCAAGGATATGCCTTCAAAGTACACAGAGGCCCTGCCCTTCCTGCCTTGGCTCCAGACTCAATACAGTGGGGTAAGCAGCCCTTTGTGTTTGGACAAGACACAGCCTATTCAGTCGTAAGTGAGGCTAGGTCTAGCTCCTACTTCCCATCCTACCAGGATGGACCGTCAAGTCGCACTTAAGCTTCCACTGCATGTGGCTGTCTAGGGAGAATACACAAAGACCAGACATCATCCTTCACAGACATATGATCAGAGACAGGCAGCAGGCACCAAATGGCTTAAGTAAGAAAATGCCTACTTTCTAAGAGTAGCACTTTCACAATTGCATTTTAAAACCCAACTTGACTATATGTTAGGATTTTGTTTTGTAATTCCAGAGATACCAAATCTCTTTTCATTTGGAAATTATGCTTAAAAAATGTAATAAGACAACTCCAGTGTTATCCTATAGAGGAGATAGTCCTTGCTGTCGTGACAATGAATTTAAGAGTTTTTCACAACCAGGATATGTAAAATTAAAATGTGCATTTCTTGCCTTTAAATGATATTGCACACTGCTCTTTTGGGTGGAAAACTGCACACAGAGTGTTATAAACTGGGTCTCTAGTCTGCAGAGATATGCATTCTGTCCAAGTAGATACCACAATCCCAGCAAGGGTAAATCAGATAAACACCCTAAATTAACCTGTAGCCACCCCCGGTAGCTTGATACAGAGAAATCAGGCTTAACTGAAGAGGCAAAGAGTAAAATATGTGTGCAACACTTTAATTACAGTGACACAGTAAAATACACCACACTAGTTTAGAACAATAGGGAATATCTTTTTGAATAAAATGAGAAAAATCCAATCAGTAGAAGTTGAGGTATGAATCTTTAAAGATAAACCGTGAAAACAGTGCTTAAAAGTCTATAGCGGTAAAAAGGCTTTCTGAGGTCACCCTTTAGGTGACGACACTGTCGGAGGGTTGCTTCTGTGTCACTGTCAGAGATGTGATGCTTCAATTAGTCTGTAACACTAGGGGCGATGTGTCGCTTTTTGAAGTTTGTAGCTGTAGAACCAAGCAGTTTTTGATGTCCCTGAAACTATAAAAGAACAAAAGGCAAGCCAACCATCCCTTGGATATTCCTGGATGCAAGGATGTAGACAACAAGTCCAGTCCTTCTCACAGCAGGATAGAAGCAACAGGTAGCAGGCTAATACAGCAGAACAAACAGCAAAGTGGCAGTCCCTCCTAAAGCACAGCACATAGCAGCAGTAGGCAAACACAGCAATTCAGTTGCAGAGTAGCAGTCCCTCCTGGCAGCACAGCAGTACTTCTTTCTAGCAGAGTGTCATTGGTTTCAGTACATATCTGATTTGGTGAGCATTTGGGTACAGGCTTTATGCTTTGTGGCCCTGGTTCTGGAAGGTAGGAGAAACCTCCAGGCATTCCTTTAAATTCCACACTGTCCCTGTCCTGCTCTTCCTGGATTCAGACACTCCATAGAGGGTTATACAGCCCTGTGTGTGGGGAGAAGCTCAGCCCAATTCATGTGTAAGTGAGGCAGTTCTCAGCTACATCCCCCCATCAAGCCAGTTAATGGTCCATCAGCCTACTGATGCGCCATCTGGATGCAAATGTAACACCCCAGCTCCCTTTGAGTATGACTGTGTATAGGGAATGTGCAACGCCCAGCTGTCAACAACCCCAGACGTTGATTCAAACACGGACAGAAGCACAGAATAATTAAAGTAAGAAAAAAACACTTTCTCAAAGTGGCATTTTCGGACTTACAATTTAAAATATGACTTCACCATGAGTTGTGAGTCCAGGGCCACCAAACTCAGGCCCATATTTATGAAAAGTTTGCGCTGCCTTTGGGTCATTTTTTTAATGCAAAAGCAGCACTAACCCAGTGCCATATTTATAAAGTGGCGCTAAACCAGTCTAGCGCTACATTTCTGGAGTTACCATCATTTTTGAAGAGTGCCATTTTACCTTGCTTCGTTTATCGACAATGATATGCAAGATAGGCATTCCCTCCTAAAAAATTACGCTAGTACCATATTTACGAGCCATCAGAAAAATGACGCACGCCTAGGATCGCAAACAAAAAAGTATGCTAACTATGGTTAGCATCAAAATTGTAATGCCTGGTCAGACCAGGCCTTAAAATGACACACAGACACATGTACATAAGGGAAACCCACAGAAGGAACTTTGACAAGCACTGGACAACATGAACTTGTTACTGCTACAGCTCGGCACCCTAAGATGAAGACAGCGATGATGTTAATTGCCACCGGCAGCACTGCAACACCTTCAAACACCACAACAGCAGGCACAAAGGCAGTGCAGAAGAAGGGAGAGAATATTTTGACCCTCATTATGAACAAGGCGGTCCGTTCCGCTCCGCCGGCAGTGGTGGTAGAAACCGCCAACAGAGGAGTGGTCCGGACCGCCAAATAATGATCCAAATGAAACACACGCATCGCGCGAACCACCCACCACCAGGAGAGGGGTGCCGACGACGACGGCAGAGTCTGCCCAAAGCCCGTCAGAAAGGCCCAACCTGCCCATCAAATTATGAACCACCATTCTGCCGCCATTTCCGGGGCGGGAACCACCACCACACAAAGCCAGGTGGAAATGAACCAAATGTAAGGAACCATGCACCGGAGTCCCACAGAACGCGCTGCGGCAGCCATGGATAGAGAGCTGCAGATCATGCCAGCCCTGCTCCTTGCCATATATCTCCACGACCGAGACCGCCAACGAAGACGACGACGGTAAGTACCACAACCTACGACACAAAGGAGGAAAGGGCCCAGTTACATACCCACCCACTCCACCCATCCTGCAACGCCCCTTCAACCCTTCACAGCAGCACAAGTCATACACCCCACAACACAAGGCTAATGCAACTTGACCATAGTACATACTAAAGCCCCACACCCATAAAAAAGTGAAACAAATGACCAGGGTTTAACGGCGTGCAGCCCAATCACAGGCCACATAGAAACTTTATTCACAAGCTCACAGAGCCAAACAGTGCAAACAGGGCCAATGGCCAGTCCGTATATTGACAATTGTCATGGGACACAACGGGCCCAACCTGACTCCCAGAAGTGTTTGGTACTCCACATAATGGGGCACCACTTGGGCATCCAGGCACCTCACGAAAGAGGGGCAGGGGTGGTGGGGCTTTTTGACGGGGTGGGCCTTTGACTTTCTTTTGGAAGGTAGAGGGGGGGTGGGCTTCTCCTTTGAAGGGGGTGGGGGCTGTTTGGCTCGGGTGGAGCTGGGTGGCCTAGGCTCTGTCCGGGCCTTCTTCTTATCTGGGGAAGGGGCACAGGAATGTGAAGGGCAGACTGGAGTGGGTTGTGATGTGGAAGGAGCGGAAAGGGCAAGGAGGTGAGCACGTTTGGGGACAAGACGGGGTGGGTCAGTGGGTTGGAAGAATTCAGCAAATGAGAGCAAAAGTTTCTTCAGAGCAATTGGGGTGGGCGTGGATGAGGGTGTGGGAGTGGAGGCAGAGGGAGTGGATGTATGGGGTGTAGTGGTGCATGTAGTGGGTGCAGGCAACTGCTCAGTATGATGTGGTGTGGTGGATGTCTGATGGGTGGGTGTCTTGGTGCGTTTGTGTGTCTTGGAGGTGGGGGGTAGACACAGTGGGAGAAGACAGACAGCTAGTGTGGATGTATGTTGTGTTGGTGTCTGCAAGTCTGTTGAGTGTGCTGCATGTGGCAACTACAGTAGAGGTGGTGAGTGCAGGTGTGGTGTATGGGGTGCATGTATGGCTGTATGCTGTTGTGGTGAGTGCAGGAAGAGGAGCAGTAACAGTGAGTGAAGGTGCAGTGCATGAGGGTGTGGATGTAAAGGGGACAGACAGGGAGGCGGAAGAGGTGGGCACACTGGGGGAAGTGGACGTTGTTGTGTGTGCAGATGTCTGTTGGCTGTGTGAATGCTTGTGGTGGGATGTGTGGTGCTTGTGTTTTGAAGTGTGCTTCTTGTGTGTTGATGTGCTTGTCAGCGTATCTGAATGTGTGCTTTGTACGGGTGAAGGGAGAGGGGTGCTGGAAGGGGTAGAGGAGGTTGGAGTGGGGACGGAATGGCCAGGGAAACTGGCTGCCGTCCAAGAGGAGGCCAGAGCCTAAAAGTATCTCTGTAGGGCAGACACGGCACCGTGAATGCCATCCAGATAGGCATTTGTCTGCTGCACCTCTGAAGAAGACTCCCACCTTTCTGGGTGGGTGGGCACGGGCAACTCGGTGGGGAGCAACAGGGAGGGCAGTGATGGAATGGGGGGTGGCGGAAGATGTCACGGTAGTGGTGTGTGCACTAGGGTCCGCCACCGCCGGGGGTCCCCATCTAAGGAGATCTCAAAGTCACTACCTCCTGTGGTAGTAGCCTCCCCTGTGGAAGTCCCCTCGCCCTCCCACCCACTGGTCCCCTGGGAGTCGGTTGTCTCTGCCTCGGAGGATCCATGGGCCGCTGCCTCCCCACGTGCCAATGCCTCAGCTCCCTCGCCTGATGTTGATGCTGTACCAAACCAACACAAGAGAACAGGGATGGGGAGACAAAACAGGAGAGACACTTGTAAATAGCTGAATGCAGGTACATAATCGTCAGACATTCACCCACCCATAAAACATACACAACAACAAGCACCGTTCACTATGCCCATGGCCATGCCCCTGACTACAGACCAGTATACTGCTCTACACCCATCCCCTGAAATACCTTAAGAGCAGAAGTAGGTGATACCTGACAGGGACATCCCTACTCCATTTGGGGAACATACAGTAGATGGACACCAGTCAAATTCCCTGCCTCTAAGTAGCATGAGCCCTATTGCACACCCAGACATCCTTCCAGACTGAAGTATGGTCAATGAGTACTCACCCCCTTGTGACTGCTGTGCAGCCTTCAAGCGTCCATCCAGGTCTGGGTACACCACCGCCAGGATCGTTGCATGAGGGGGGTCAGTGCCCGACGGGCACCCCTTCCACGTTGGGAGGACTTCCCCAGCTGGGCTTCACTGATCTTATGCACCCAGCGCCGCAGGTCCTCCCACCTGTTTCGACAGTGGGTGCTTTGTCAGTTGTAGACCCCCCAGGGTCCGCACCTCCTTGGCGATGGCATGCCAATGTGCCCTCTTCTGGTGGGTGCTGACCTAAAAGGGCGACACAGAAATGGAACACAGAGGTCAGGCACTTGCACGATAGGAACAGCTGGCTAATCGTCCACAATGGGACGGACAGTACTCTCAGACATACAGGACAGTCGCACGCAGCATGCCATGCACCATGGCCCATGCAGGCTCAGAGGTGCACACATATGTCCAATCAACACCATCCATTACACACACACACTGCCCCCCAACCCAGACTCACCTGTACCTCTGGCTGTCTGTACAGTTTCGCGTACAGAGGCAGGACCCCGTCCACTAGCTTCTCCAGTTTTTCCTGGGTGAAGGCTGGGGCCTTTTCCCCTGCAACAAGTGGCACATCCATAGCTAGAGGCAGTCCACAGCAGTACAAAGAGTGGAGATCCTGTCCGCACGAGATCAGGGAGTCAAGTGATCAAACGATGATGAACGTGCGTACGTTCCACATTGGTGTGCACCGTCACCGCCGGCGGCGATCATGATACGCCAGTATTTCCCATTGGCATCCATGTTAACCAATGAGGGTGCAAACAGCAGTAAACACCACCTTAGGCTGTGACGTAAACCGCTAGTGGTATGAGGTCACTTCCACAACGAAAGGGCAGAACAACAGTGGGCAGACATTTTGCCTTTACCTACGCATCTACAATTAATTAATACTCACAGTGCAGGCCCTACTAGCCACATGAAGCACCTAGGCCTCTGTCCATTCAGTATTGTAGCACACATGAAATACTCTGTTCCCTCCTTGTGATGTACATGTATATCTGTCAGGTAGCAGTTATTGTAGAGACACCGCAATGAACAATGCCGTGCACATATGATGACAAGTGTGCCTATTTATGTGTTTTCATCAATCCTATTTGTAACCCCTCGTAGGTATTGACCCTTGTGGCGAGGAAGGGCGCCATTGGTGCACAGACCACTTGTGGATATTGAGACCATGGTGGAGCGTCAGATCATAATCACTTACAGACCTACACGTGCAACTATTCAGGACCTTTGTGCATTACTGGATCCTGCACTAACTCCGGGAACTCACAATCAGCATGCCATTCCAACTGAAGTGCAGGGGCTCTCCGCACTCCATTTACTGGCCATGGGCTCATTTCAAGTGACAGTGGGCATGGGTGCTGGTTTTTCACAGCCAATGTTTAGCGAGGTACTGACATGATTTCTGAATGTATTTGTACAACATCTGCAATCCTATGTGAGATTTCCCCAAAGTACTGACCTCCCTGCCATCAAGTCTGACTTCTATGCCTTTGCCAACATTCCTCATGTCATAGGTGCCATCAATGGCACACACATAGCTATCATCCCCCCAAGAGTGAGTGAACAGGTGTACAGAAACAGGAAGAACTTTCACTCCATGAACATCCAATTGGTATGTACTGCAGACCAGTACATTTCCCATGTGAATGCCATGTTTCCAGGTTCAGTCCATGATTCTTTTGTGTTGAGGAACAGTAGTGTGCCACAGAAGATGGAACAACTACAAGAGGACAGAGGGTAGATCATAGGTAGGTTTGCCTGTAACTAACTGACACATTGCAGAAAACAATCATGTCTGACTAAGGGACATTACAATGACGAGTCTGTATTGCACCATTTACTAGGTGATTCTGGCTATCCAAACTTGCGTTGGCTCCTGACACCAGTGAGGAATCCCAGGACGGATGCAGGGAGGAATTACAATGAGGCCCATGGACGTACTAGTAGAGTGATAGAGCAAACTATAGGTCTCCTGAAGGCTAGATTCTGGTGTCTACATATCTCTGCGGGTTCCCTGGCCTATGGGCCTGATAAGGTGTGTAGAACAGTGGTGGTCTGCTGCATGCTGCAAAACGTGGCAGTGAGACATTCTATCCCCCTCTTGGAGGAGGTCCTGATCAGCCACCTCAGAGAGGTGAGGAGAGTGATGGTGAGGATGAGGAAGGGGAAGATGTAAATTCCAGGAACCAACTGATACAACTCTACATCGAATAACTGTGTGGGACTTAAGCCTGTCATTGGGGTTAGTGACTAATACTGTCAAGTGTGCTCTGTCATGTAGGGCGGTTGGTCATGATAGGAGATACCTGGCCCACTTCTGCATGGCACTGACTGAAAATATATGCATTCCCTCCTTGCCACCATTTGGGCACACAGGACTACCACCATGCACAGATTTGACAATAAAGTTGTTCTCTGCCAGTTGCATCCATACTCCAATTTGTTCACAATTTAAGACATGGGACGGTGTTACAGGTGTGAAATGTGTTTTATTGGTAGAAGTGAGTGAATTGTGCTATTTACAGTGATGGGAGTCGTAAGAGTGGAGGGTTCTCAAAACCAACTTGGTGTCAGCCTTGCTGGATAGTATTGATGGGTCCATTTTGTCGAACAGTACTTCAAATAGCCCTCAGCTAAGTGTTTTTGGGGAATGGGTAGGATGGTTGCTTTGCAGTTGTAGCAGAGTCAATTGATGGAGCGGGCCTTGTTCTTAGCTGGGTTTCCAGTGCCATATCTTGGCCTAAGAATACATTTGGGCGCCTGCTGTGGAGGGTCTTGGGGTGACATGATTGGCCCTTGGGTTTCCTGGGAGGGTATTTCCTGGGATGTTTCTGCTGCTTGGGTCATCTGATGCTGGTTGTCCAGGGCTGTTGTGGGGGCCTCTTGTCCGGTGTGGGCGTCAGACTGGTTTTTGACCAACTGCAGCAGTGCTCCTGCTATGGTGGCTATTGTGGCATTGTGCTCTTTCCACTGTGCCATGGCCTGTTGGTGTTGTTCCTGCGGCACCCTCTGACTTTGCTCCAGGGTGGACATAGGCCCTCATTACGAGCCTGGCGGTCTGTGACCGCCAGGCTCGCGGTTGGCGGGAGCACCGCCGACAGCCTGGCGGTGCCCCTTAGGGCATTCTGACCGCGGCGCTTTGGCCGCGGTCAGTGCAGGAAAACCGGCGGTCTCCCGCCGGTTTTCCGCTGCCCGTCAGAATCCTCCAAGGCGGCGCAGCATGCTGCGCCGCCTTGGGGATTCTGACACCCCCTACCGCCATCCTGTTCCTGGCGGTTCGCCCGCCAGGAACAGGATGGCGGTAGGCGGTGTCGCGGGGCCCCTGGGGGCCCCTGCAGTGCCCATGCCAATGGCATGGGCACTGCAGGGGCCCCCGTAAGAGGGCCCCGCTTGTATTTCACTGTCTGCATAGCAGACAGTGAAATACGCGACGGGTGCAGTAGCACCCGTCGCACCTTCCCACTCCGCCGGCTCGATTCCGAGCCGGCGTCCTCGTGGGAAGGTTGTTTCCCGCTGGGCTGGCGGGCGGCCTTAAGGCGGCCGCCCGCCTGCCCAGCGGGAAACTCAGAATGCCGGCCGCGGTCTTCAAACCGCGGTGCGGTATTCCTGCGGCGCAACTTTGGCGGGCGGCCTCCGCCGCCCGTCAAAGTTGTAATGAGGGCCATAATCTGTGCCAACCTGTCTTGGGTATGTTGGTAGGCCCCCAATACCTCTGAAATAACACCCTGGGCTGCTGCATCCATCTTGTGGCCTCCCCCCTGGCCCACTGAGACCCTTGCACTTGCCCTAGCCCCCTGTGCCTGTGTCCCCTGCACAGGTCTGACAGTGCCACTTGTACTGGGTCCCTCGCCTTCCTGCATGTTGTGAGTGGGAGACTGTGGCCTCTGTACCTGTGTTCCACCAGTCTGTGCCCTGGGCACACTGGTGTGGGTAATCCTGCCCTGGGCTGCTGGTCTTGACTGGGTGGTAGGGGTGACAATGGTTTCCTGGGTGGGTCTGCTGCATGGTGAGAGTACAGGACTGTGTGAGGGGCCTGCCTGCTCATCAGTTTCCAGGGATCCTTCACCAGTGTCTTGTGAGGTGCCTCTGTCTCCCCGGAGGGCAGTGGCACTGCTTGACCCGTCTGTTAGGGTTCCATGGGTGGTGGTGCCTGTTGGGGGACATAGACATGTCTGTTACATATGCATGTAGGTTTGAGGTGTACAGGACTGGGCTATTTTGTGCTGGTGTTACTTTCAGTGGCCTTGCAGGGTGCCTTTGTGAGGTTGACATTACATTTCGCACCAGTGTGGGGTTGCATTGTGGTGGGGGGTATTGTTACATTGTGGGTACGTGCAGGGGTGGGTGGCTGTGCACAGTGGGAGTGATGTGGTCCTGTTAGTGGGTTTGAGGTGATGCAAGGGGGTAGATGTAGTGGGTAATGGCTGGGTGGGGTGTAGGTCCAGGTGGGTGTGGGTGGGGTGGTGCATGCATTGCAGCTGTGGTGTATATGGGGTAATTGTAGATGACTTACCTGAGTCCATTCCTCCAGTGAGTCCTGTGACTCCCTCTGGGTGCAGGATGGCCAGTACCTTTTCCTCTCAGTCGGTGGAGTCGGGTGGTGTTGGTGGCGGTCCTCCCCCAGTCTTCTGCACTGCGATGTGGTGCCTGGATGCCATGCCACGGACCTTCCAATGCAGGTCATTCCATCTCTTCCGGATGTCGTCCCTGGTGCGTGGATGGTGTCCCACTGCATTCACACTGTTCACAATGGTCTGCCACAGCTCCAATTTCCGGGTGATGGGTGTGTGCTGCACCTCGGCCCTGAAGATTTGTGGCTCCACCTTCAGGATCTCGTCTACCATGGTCCTTAACTCCCTTTCGGTGAAGCGTGGATTTTTTTGGAAGGATATGGTGAGTGTGGTGGATGGTGTCGGGACTGGGAACGAGGTAAGGGTACTCTTCTGCGGGTCGATGTGCGTCTCCTTTATTCTGACGTTCGCTGTCTGGCTCTGGTGCTCTCCATCTTCTTGTCCTGCTTTTGCTGCAAGGGATTGAGGGGTGTGTCTGGGGGTGTTTTATGCGGTTCTGGATGTGTGTCAGGTGTGTGGGTGATACATGTATCCAATGTGTGCACTTCTTGCTGTTGAGTCCACTTACCACCCGTGGCGGTCGCAGCCGCCAATGGTCGTCCGGCCTCCACTGTCCGCCGAGGTGATATGTGCATCATTATTTGGAGGGCGGGATGAGGGTGTGCTTGGCAGTGGCGGGGTGGGGTGGGCCGGGATTCCCGCCGACAGAGTCATGGCGGGGAGTGGTGGTCTGGGAATTTTTGGTGGGGTCGGGTTTTTCGTTCATTATATGGCGGGTTTCCATTCACCGCCTACGGCGGGATTCTCAGTCTTTCCTGCCATGTTCATAATGACTGCCTTTGTCAGTGCACATCCATCTTTGGCCTCAGGGAACAAGATGTGATCAGACTCTACCGTCTCAAGCGGGAGTTCATTGTATGCCTGCTCCACCACATTTCTCCCGACATCATGGTAAGAGTGCAAAGTCAAACAACCATACCACCCATGACCAAGCTCCTGGCTATGCTCCACATGCTGGCCTCTGGCTCATTCCAGACAACTGCAGCACAAGTGGGTGGTATCTCCCAACCATCCCTTCCTCCCTTCCTCCCAGTGGCACTGGATGCCATCATACGCCTCAGTCCCCGCAACATCCTGTTGCCCAACACACAGCAACTGCAGCAGGAGACCAATCAAGGATTCTGTCAAATTTCTGAGGTTCTTGCATGTGATGGATGCAGTAGACTGCACACATGTCCAACTTGTCCCTCCTGCTGCAGCAGAACACCTCCTCAGAAACAGGAAACACACATACTCGATTAATGTGCAGGCCATTGTGAACCATTGCAGGATAATCACTAACATCCTCACCAAATATTCGGGCAGCGTTCATGATACCTACATCTTCGAACAATGATTAATTAACCAAGAATGGACAATATGGCAATGGCCAACTTGAAGGTAAGTAAGCATACACAACATTATACATACAACATACTAAACATCTGGGACAAACAATGCATACATCACACTCCACACATATGGACAGGAAACCATAGATGACCGTTTAAAACACAAATGCAACATGTAGACCTCCACACATTCAATGCACATCACCTCCACATGTTGCCACATGGCCAAGTCCCTTGCACTAAGGGACTTGTCAAATTTAATGCTGCTCTGGTGGAGCAATATCCTCTCTGCATTTCAAAGGTGTTGTCCATCCATCAGATGTGCCCTGAGGCTGCATCAAAAATATGTGCCCTTCACACTTATCACATAGGCCCTCATTAAGACCCTGGCAGTTGGTGATAAAGTGGCGGTAATACCGGCAACAGACTGGTGGTAATTACTGCCAAATTGTGACCATGGCAGTGAAACCGCCACATGTACCACACCGACCGCCAGGGCAGAAAGACCAGTCACCACGATGGTAGCCGCCTACAGCCAGGGGGAAGACAAAGTTCTGCCCACCATATTTTGACCCTGATAATCCACCACCTTTTCTGGGGCGGTACTAATGCCATCAAAAGCCTGGTGGAAACAGAGCACAGAAGAGAAAGGACTCACCATTGGAGACACAGGGAAGAACCATGCCACCATGGAACCAGAACTGGAAGTCTTTCCGATGATCTTCTATGTGATGCTCCTCCTGGAACACAAACGCCAGCAAAGACAACAACGGTGAGTACAGCCCCCTAGCACACAAGGGAGGGTGGGAGGAAAAAGAGAGTGACACACACACGCACCACACACACCCGACACACACACACCATACACACAACCATATGCATCACAAAAACAATTTGACCATGAAAATCTGCAGAAAAAGCAATTTAGAAAAATTATTGTAATCAGTCCAGCAATAAAATTAAAAATCTGATTTACACATGAAACAGATATGTACATGTGTATAAAAAAGGTACACCGCCCAGTTCATAGTTCACAGGGCCCACATGGCCACATGGCACAGTCCAAGGCTCCACTAGAAATCCTACACCAATCCGGAGAGAACACTGCAGGGGCATCAGTTGGCTAATATGCAGCCACCTTAGGGGGAGAGGGGGAGCAACTCAGCTGGATGCAGGAACAAGCTCACTGGTTCTGGAGGGAGAAACATGCCCATTGTTCTTTGTCCTGGGGAGTGGAAGGCCACAGTCTCTCAAGTGGGTGTCTATCCCACTGGTTCTGGAGGGGGCAACATGCCCTGTGCTCTTTGTCCTAGGGAGTGCAAGGCCACAGTCTCTCGAGTGGGTGTCTACCCCACTGGTTTTAGAGGGGGCAACATGCCCTGTGCTCTTTGTCCTGGGGAGTGCAAGGCTACAGTCTCTCAAGTGTGTGTCTTCCCCACTGGTTCTGGAGAGGGCAACATGCCCATTGTTCCTTGTCCTGCGGAGTGCAAGGCCAGAGTCTCTGAAGTGGGTGTCTTCCCCACTGGTTCTGAAGGGGGCAACATGCCCATTGCTCTTTGTCCTGGGGAGTGCAAGGCCAGAGTCTCTCAAGTGGGTGTTTTCCCCACTGGTTCTGGAGGGGGCAACATGCCCATTGCTCTTTGTCCTGGGGAGTGCAAGGCCAGTCTCTCGAGTGGGTGTCTTGCCCATTGGTTCTGGTGGCGGCAGGCTGCACAGCGGCCCTTGCGGCTGGACTATATGGCGTCCGCCGGAGGTGATCCGCCAGAGGTGATGGCTGCACTGTGGTGATGATTGTGGGAGGCTCCTGCTCAGCCCCTGCACCCTCCAAAGGCTGCACTGTGGTGGTGGTTGTGGGAGGCTCCTGTTCAGCCCCTGCACCCTCCAATGGCTGCATTGTGTTGGTGGTTGTGGAGGCTCCTGCTCAGCCCCTGCACCCTCCTGTGGCTGCACAACCACGGCTGGTGGTGGGGGCCCTTTGACAGCTGGTGGTGGTGGTGGTGTTTGGCTGGCAGCTTCTGCTGGCGTAGATTGCCTCCTCTCCTCCTGCTCATGGGTTGGGGATCCCTTACCCTTCCTGGTACTGGTGGATAGGCTCTTCCCCCCTCTGCCTTCTGGTGCAGGCTCCTTCTTTCCAGCTGGTGCAGGCTCCTTCCCCATCTTTCCAACTGGTGCAGGCTCCTTACCCTTCTTTCCAGCTGGTGTAGGCTCCTTCCCCTTCAGTATTGTTGGTCTGAAATCCCTACCACCACGAGTAGGTAGTGCTGCCACTGGCCCCTTGCACTGTTTGGCTGAGGTGCTTGGCTGGGTCCTTGCTATCTTGCCCATACCAGTGAAATGGCTAGTCACCAAGGAATGAGGAGGGGTACACACCGCCAACTGCAGCACACCTAGAACCCACGCAGCCCTGACCAGGAGTGAATACTAACAAGATAGTTAAGCAGTATTTCACATTCAAACCCTTAGCCACCAGAGGACTTATGCTGCAATGTCTGGCCAGGCCTAGGGGCACCCACTGACACACAACCACCACCCGGATACCACCCCTCCAGCTGTAAGTTGTAATGATTGCCACTGTACTCACCCCCTTGTGGCTGCTGTGATGCCCTCAAGCGCCCATCCACCTTAGGGTAGGCCACTGCCAGTATGCGGGCCATCAGGGGGGTCAGGGTCCGATGGGCACCCCTTCCTTGTTGGGAGGCCATCCCCAGCTGGGCCTCCACGGTCTTTCGTGCCCAGCGTTCAAGGTCCTCCCACCATTTGCGACAATGAGTGCTCCGCCTACCATAGACCCCCAGGGTCTGCACATCCTTGGCGATGGCAAGCCATATTCCCTTCTTTTGATGGTCACTGACCTGCAGAGGCAATACAGGCAGGAGAATACCATTAGTCATACAGTCCAGTCTGTCACACAAATGGCCCACCATACCCCTTTGCATCACCACTGGCACACACATAGCCCAGCCCACACCATGTACATCACCAAGTGGACATCCACCCACTGTGGCCTTCACACACAACTCCATACATTCATGCCACATGCATCGTGCCCACAGTGTACTCACCTGTTGGTCTGGAGTCCCATACAGCAGTCCACACTGGGGTAGGACCGCATCCACCAGTCGCTCCAACTCCTCAGAAATGAAGGCTGGGGCCCCTTCCCCAGTCACAAGGGCCATGGTAGGTTCCAGACACAGGTGACAGCAGCACATGCATTGTGGATCAACTCATATGGAAGGTCAGGAAACAAATGAGGAATCTGATAGAAAATGGCAGTCACATCCGCGGCGGTGCAAACCGCCACCGCCGGCGTAGATCACCATTGGCCTCTGTACCCCATAGGGCCAGTAATAACCTATGAGGAATTGCACGGCAGTTCACAACCGCCTACCACCACAGCTCACAACGGCAGCGGCATTACCTTACTTCCACCTGTCCCTCCACACAGGACAGGCGGATGCCATTTCAGGGGGGGTGAACAAGCCTATCGATTAATGCTGCGTCACAGGATAAATAGGCACATACTTCACAAATTACACTGTCCCATAACATGTTTGCACATTGAGGACTGCTGTTATGGCTCCATTGTTCAGTTTGTGACAGCCTACTCACTTTTTTGACCCTTAGATACCGACAGCTGCAGATGAATAGGAGATGGAGACATACCCCCGGGTACAGACCCCTGGTGGACTTGTCTGCACTGGAGGACGGGCACATTATACTCACCTATAGACTAGACATGCCCACAATCACAGAGCTGTGTGCCCAATTGGAGCCTGACCTTATATCTGCTACCCGTCACCCCACTGGGATCCTCCCTCTTGTGCAAGTGCTATTAGTTTTCTGTTTCCTGGCAACTGGTTCTTTCCAAGTGACCGTGGGCTTGGTAGCAGGAATGTCATGCCAATTTTCTCAAATGTGCTAACAGCTAACAGGAGTGTTGTCTGCCTTGATAAAACACATGTGCAGCTACATTGTATTCCCCCAGGTTGAGGATTTTGCCACTGTAAAGGCCAGGTTCTATGCAATGGGACATATCCCCAATATAATTGGTGCGATTGACAAAACGCATATTGCATTTGTGCTCCCATGCCAGAATGAACAGGTGTTCAGGAATCGTAAGAGTTTCCACTCCATGAATGTGCAGATGGTGTATCTGGCGAACCAGTAAATCTCCCATGTCAATGCTAAGTATCCAAGGTTGGTGCATGATGCTTTGTCCTGAGTAATAGCAGCATCCCAAATGTGATGGCCCAACTACAGAGGTATAGGGTGTGGCTAATAGGTGAGCCCTGGTTCCCACCCAGTATATGTTGGTGTATGCCTATGGTGTGGGCCATCTAGGATAGTGTGTGGCTAAATGTTGTCCCTTAATATTTGCAGGTGACTCTGGTTACCCAAACCTATCATGGCTGCTGACCCCTGTAAGGAATGCCAGGACAAGGGCAGAAGAACATTGTAATGAGGCACATAGGCGAACCAGAAGGATCATTGAAAGGACCTTTAACCTCCTGAAAGCCAGGTTCTGGTGCCTCCATCTAACAGATGGATCCCTGTTCTACACACCCAAGAAGGTCTGCCAGATAGTAGTGGCATGCTGCATGTTGCACAACCTGGCTATCAGACGCCATATACCTTTTCTGCAGGAGGAGGAGACTGGAGATGCCCCTGTGGCAGCAGTGGAACCTGAGGACAGTGTGGATGAGAAAGCAGAGGATGAGGATGTGGACAACAGGGCATCTGTGATATGTCAGTACTTCCAATAACATACAGGTGAGACAGTGCAACTTTACATTTCTATGACTTTGGTTGTATTCTGTGTGGCATTGGCCTGCTGCATTTCCCACTTCTTTGCCCACTTACTGTTACCTCTGGATATTCATTTTGCAGATTTTAATGATATGACACATTCTCCTGGTGTGATCACAAAAGACAGCTACAGGTCATTAATTCTATGCTCATTCTATGTATAGTTCATTTGCAATGGTTGGAGCTGTTTCGATCAATACAAATTTGAAATACCTCAAATACTAGTAGTCAATTTGTATCCAAGTGTGTTTATTGTAGTGCTAAAATAAAGAGGGGAAAGTGCAATGGAATGGGGTGATGATGGAGGAAAGTCCAGGGTATTGTTCCAGTCTGTTTGTAGCACAGGTGTATTGTCCATGGAGACATAGGAAGGGGAGCAATGGCAGTTCAAGGTGGACAAGGTGACTGAGTGGGACACAAGGGGAACAATCAGGTGAGTCTCATTTCCTGGTGGTGGTATTGGCAAGAGTCTCTGTCTTCTGTCTGGTTCGGAGTGGAACGTTTGAGGGGTGGTTCACCTTCTGCAGGAGGAGGGGTGCTGATGGCCTGTTGGTCCTGTGGCAAGGCCTCCTGGCCACTAGCGGCAGCAGAAGTGAAGGGCTGTTCAGATGAATGGCTAGTGGTAGGTGACCGCTGGTGTGACACTGCCTCCATCATAATGTTGGCCATGTCTGCCAGCACCACTGCTATGGAGATCAGGGTGTTGTTGATGGCCTGCAAGTCCTCCCCGATACCCTTATACTGTCCCTCCTGCTGTTCTCCTGCACGTTGTCTAGGATCTGGTCCATCGTGTCCAGGGAATGTCGGTAGGCTTCCAGAATCTTGGTGAGTGCCACCTGGAGAGTAAGTTCCCTGCTCCTGTCCTCCCCCTGGTGCACAGCAGTCCTCCCAGTGTCCCTGTTGCCTTGGGCCTCTGTTCCCTGAGGTTTGTGCCACTGCCACTGACCCCAGGTCCCTGATTGTCTTGTGTGTGAGGTGTAGCCTGGGGTCCCTGTATAGATGGGCACACTGCTGATTGATGTGTCCTGGGGACAGAGGTGTGGGTACGCGGGGTGGGTGCTGTGGTGTTGGTTCCTGGTGGGGAGGCTCTGTGGTGGTCTGTGTCTGGGCTTGGGTGACCGACTGTCCAGTGGTCCCTGATGGGCCAGGTAGATCATCCAGATCCAGAAGTCCTGAGTTACTGTCATCATTGTGGACCTCTTCTATTGGGGGAGTGGATGGTGATGGCACCTCCTCTCCAATGACATTGGATGGGGTACCTGTGGGGATCTAAATGATGTGTTATGCTTTATGTGTCTGACATTTGTACTTCTATAGCTTCCCCTGGTTGTTGTTCCCCTGCCAGCTTTTGCTTGTGTATGTTGGTGTATTGTGGGATTGTTAGTTTCCCTATGCTGTGCATGCTTTAGTGATGAGTGTCCATGCAGGGCTGTGTGGGGTGCCCATGCATTGGTGCAGCATGCATGGCTTAGCATTGGGATTAGTGTGATGTGATGGTGGAGTGTGTGGGGTGGAGTTGAGTGCTGGGAGTGAGGGGGAGGGTGTGTGATGGCATACAGATATGGGGGTGATAATTGTTAAAAGTTGACTTACCAGTGTTCAGTCCTCCTTCAGCTCCGGTGAGTGCCTCAGGATGCAGTATTGCCAGTACCTGCTCCTCCCATGCTGTGAGTTGTGAGGGAGGAGGTGGGGGTCCACCGCCAGTCCTCTAAATAGCGAGCTGGTGTCTTGCTGCAATGGAACGTACCTTCCCTTGTAGGTCATTCCACCTCTTACTGATGTCGTCCTGTGTTCTGGGGTGCTGTCCCATGGCATTGACCCTGTTCACGATTCTCCGCCATAGCTCCATCTTCCTTGCTATTGATATCTGCTGCACCTGTGCTCCAAAGAGCTGTGGCTCTACCCTGACTATTTCCTCCACCATGACCCTTAACTCCTCCTCAGTGAAACGGGGGTGCCTTTGTGGTGCCATGGGTGTTCTGTGATGTGTGTTGGTGAGGGTGTATTGGGTAATGTGTTGGGGTGTGTGATGTGGAGTGTGTGAGGGGTGTATTGGGGTGAGTGGTGTGTGTCTAGTTGTCGCAGTGGTCTTGGTGTCTGTTTGATGGCAATGATTTGTATTCGTAAAGGGTTGTGGGTACTGTGTGTGTATTTTATAGTGGTGTGCGTGTGGTGTGTGTATGGGTATCAGGTGTGTTATGTTTGAATTGTCCAATGTGGTGTTTTGTCTGTGGGTGTCCATTGTGAGTGTGGCGGTATGTACCGCCAAAGGTTTACCACCCTTAAATGTCCACCGTGGTGATTCGTGGGTCATAATGTGATGGGCGTTATTCTGTTGGCGTAACGGTATGGGTTTTGAGACCAGCAGTTTATTACTGACCTTTGGTCTGGCAGATTTGTGTATGTGGCTGCATTCTGTCGGTTTGGTGTGTGTGCAGCATTTACCGCCAATGTCATAATGAGGGCCTTAGTGCAGAAGTGGTCAGCAATGGGTTTTGCATTGGACATGCCAAGTCCAAAAACGTGCATATTGGCACTGCCACACAGTTACTTTAGTGTTGAAACCTGAGGTAGCACCATCAAATAATGCCACCCCAGGGGTCGCCACACCATTTTCCCACCAAGTCAATACCTGAAACTCTCATTCTGTATACTGTTTCCATGTGTGGTGCATAGTGCAGCACAATTTGAAATTGGAACTTGCCATCATTGATTGATCATGTGTAGGAGAGGACTCCTTACTGCACAGAAACAATGGTGCCTTCAGTGGACATTGGCATCTGAACTACTGCCAGTATTTTGGTTGAGGTCAGAAATCAAACATATCATGGAGTAATGGCACAATGTTGGCCATTACCGGTGATGCAGGGCAGTGCAGAAAAACAGCTCATGCCCTGTCCTGTGCCACAGTTGTAAGCAAACTTGACACATACATGGCAATACATCTTCAACTACTCTGCTATACTTTGCAGGATTTCCACATACACACATGCAATACACTAGCCATGAAATTACTACAACTGTTCGCTGTGCAAGGGAGGTGTGCTATGTCCAAGGGGGTGGGGGCACATGCAACGCTCAGTGCACACATGGTACCAACACACAAAATAGATACAAATGTCCACAACATGCCTTTTTTGCAGGTCAAAAGTCATGGGACTAGAAACAATGAATTTAAACATACACATATCCCACATGGGTGAACTGTCATGCCAGGCAAATCCCACAATCACCATATTCCAGAAGCTCAACCTTTGACAGGCAAGTGCATCCCCACACGCCAGTGTAACCATGCATGCAAACAGGACCACACACAATGCCAGATGCAAGTCTGATCCTCCACTCTACTGACAAATATGTTGCCAGGTCAGTTTAAAGAAAATACATAAATGCAAGCCTGCCCTTCCATTGCAGTGGACCAAGGTTATGGTATCTAGCCATGGGTTATGACCCCATATGGTAACCCACATACGGATGCTGAGAAGGCATACAAGACACCCATAAATGGACCAGACATTTGGTGGAGAGTACATTTGGCATCCTGAAATCAAGATTCAGGTGCCAAGATCTATCTGGTGGAAGACTACTACGAACCCCACCCCTTGTGTGCAAAATCATACTCATATGTGCAATTTTGCACATCATCTGTGTACACAACAATGTGCCCTGGGAGAAACAAGTCCAGGTACCCAGGGAGGAGGATGAGGACAATCATGCACAAGTGATGGATGGGGAAGTACAAAATACTGCAGCTAGAACATACAAAAGGGACAATATTGTGTTCAACTTCTTCACTTAGAGACTATTCTTTAATCATCACTGAGCACAAAATTGTACATAAATCAATTGAACACAAATTTGTCCTGGAGTACTTCTTTTCATCTTCACATACCTTATCAACTCACCAACATCTTGGAAAGTATGAGTAAGCCAAAACAGTTGGAAAACAAATAAGAACACACTCAGGAACAATAAACAACTACACACATTGAACAAATAAATTAATGTGTGTGTGAAATGTATGCATATCCTGTTGTAGAAATATCTTACACTGCAACATACATATTTTACAAATGTGACTGGTTGACATTTGATAACAGCCACACACAAGAAAATATGTGATGACTGTTTTTCAGATGTTTGGCTTAGGTAGGACAAGAGTAGTCAGTTACAACAACAGTAGGGCAGTGTCTCCTATGTAACACATCAAAGTCTGAATGTCACAATCACAGCTGGTAACTTACTACATACCCCTTAGTGGCACTCACATGTATGACTAACAGAGTTAAATACAGATGATAATATACCAGAATATCTGGGACTTTCTGACTCTATACATTTAGCATCCTGCATTCATGTCAGGAAATGTCAAATCAATCCACAAAGCCTTGACAAACTGCACATGTGAGTAAGGAGACAGACATGTTGAGACATGCATGTTCACCTCATAGTTGTCAGGAGTATTAACACAAACCAAACACACTTATAGTGCATGTGACAATGAATGTTGAAAGAAGCTCTGTGGAAGTGCTCATGTCAAACAAACAAATGTGGAAGAACAGCTGAGACACTCCTATACATACCATTGCCACCCAATATGTGGAGGTAAATTAGACACTACACAAGTGCAGTGGCTGGTGTATATGGTATGTATGAGGGGGTCAGTCATCTCATATTGCAAACAATGCAAATTGTATGGCACATATTGCTTAGCCTGTAAAAGAGGCAACAGCCTTTTGTAAAGTTCACAAGTATAAATGACCATGATGTGCATGAAGGATGTGACAGTGAGGATAAGGAAGATGAGTAACATCTGCAGAAACTGTGCCCACAACGTACATCTAGAAGCCTACCTAACACAGTCTGGCTTCAATGTGTGTGAATGATCACACATTGTCAAATACTCCCTGTATCAAAAACACATGACATGTAAGTCCAGACACTAATTCACACACATTGTTTAGGACAATAACTATCCCAGTCTCATTTCGATCAACTACACCTGTGTGCTTAGCCATCAGAAACAAGTTTGACTGATGCAAGTAACAACTGACACCATCTGTACCCTGGGTCTGCAGCCATGACCCTATTCCACTACCTACCAATGATCTCACAATGCATAAGAGGAACAAATACCACAATATAAACATATTCATTCAAATTCTGAGTAAATGATAACAGAAGTTCAGCACAACCAACCTGTAAGTCCCTAGTACATAATAGGGCAAGGCTGACAGCAACAACCTGTAAGTCCCCAGTACATAATGGGGCAGGGGACTTCAGGTATGCTGTTGGATTTCTTGACTTGACTGTGCACTGTAGTACCAAAATGTCATTTGACCATGAGAGACCCAATCACACAGAATCCCCAGAGGGGGCTCCATGCACTCTGCACATAGCCAGGGGCCTGCCGTCTAGGCAAAGTGACCTGTGCAGAGGGGGCCTGCTTAATCTCGGGCCTACACCGGCACCAATGGGGCTGAGTGGGCATTGAAAATGCCAGTGGTGCCATCCCTGTACTACAACAGCCCTGCCATGCAGTTTGTGTTGTAAATGGGAAGTCCTTGCAAAACTACATGGTGAGTAATTGTGCAGTTGAAGCATGTGAATTAACACAATTTACACTACAGTAATGCACATATGTCCTCCCTAGGTGAACCAGACTTGCTGTGGTCTGTAACTTAGTGCATGAACAGATGAAAACAGGAAACATATGGCATGCTGTTTGAGAATAAACAACTCTTCACTTTTAGATACAGTTTACATATATCGCCATAGGGAAATATGTTAAACATTGCTACGAGTAAAGTGTTTTGCTACAGTAGTGCCCATGTACACATAAATGAGATACAACATTTTGTAGAAGGTACATCCCTAAACACACCTCTGTAGCAGGCATTATTGATCACACATGAATAACACATTCCACCCACCAACATTTAACATGAATACCAAGCATGATACATGTCATTCCAACATATTGAGAAATGAGTTTACATGTGGACTGGGTTTTATACATGTTGCCTTACATCATGATGTCAGGCCCTTGGTACACACCATACATTGTCACATGCATGCACCTACATATGTCTGTGTCACCAGATCATATACCACTCTCTGTCACCAGCATCCCCAGGTATACTGTTGTCAAGGGTAACATGCATGAACATGTTTCACACAGAAGCTGTGTGGTGAAACAAACAGTGGACATGTATAAACTGTGTTGTGTAAGACCAACAATGCAAGTTTCCTCACAAATGTACACTTACAGTGTACACATTGTGCACACGTGGATACATGCATGTGGGAATTATATCAAACACATGTACACTTGGACTCAACATCACTCCTCACATGCATCCCACAGGCCAACATACATAAAGAAACATATTTTACCGTTTGCATAACAGAATACAACGCATGCGGTCATTTTCAGCAAACGTGTATTAAAAAAAATTACGCTTAGCACCTGTGTGTCAAAATTTCATACATTATGCCCTGTCAGCCATCCTCCAAAAATACAGAGGGCTGTCATGCGTTAAAAAAAAACATGGCATTACATCAAAACGTGACATATACACCCATGAAGTGATGCAATTGAACTTGCTTGCTGAACACTAGGAAAAGTGAGGCTACTTTCACTTTCCCTTTACAGTCTTTTTGACTGTGGTTGGGGGAGGTTGTCTGGTCCTGGTTTGAGGAGTGGTGGTTTTTTTATCATTTGTGCTGTCTGCCATCTGTGTTGTGTCCCTAAAGTGTTTTTGCAGTGTTTAGTGTCAATTTTATTGTTGGGTGTTTATTTTTGGGGTAGTTTGGTTTGTTGGGGTAGTTGGGTTTAATAGGGGTTATAGTTTTTTTGGGGGGGGGGTTTGTTTTTGTCACAGTGTCCTTTCCTCGGGATCTGCACGTCGCTAAACAAAAGGCCCACCTCCCGGAGTCACCAACTCAGAAAGCTATTATAGCACAGAGTTATGATGAAGCCAGGTGGGGGGAAGGGAATTAGGGTAGGGAACTGCAGGGAGAGAGATCTGAAAAGAAAAGGTTAGAACAAATATGCATATACTCATTCATAGCAATATAACTCATCAATAGACTCTTGACTAAAGGCATCTCCGTGATATCAGATTGAGAGCACTTTTGAAGTGAGGGCAAATACCCTTCTTTGAATCATGGAACAAGAATAAACTACAACCTCAGAACCAAGAGATGGCAAGAGCTTTGGACTATGGTCATACTCTGAATATCAATCCTGTAATAACTATGCATTCATAACATACATTTTTAATCATAGCCTGGAAATTCTCAAGGACTTAAATATGCTTTTCACATAATATGCTTTGCAAAAAACAATGAAACCTATAATTTGCTTATCTCCAAAAATGCTTTCACATTTACAACTATAGGCCTGAAAATTTTACTCATTGAACTTGAAGTGCTTTATTCGTTTGGGCAGAAGTGCCTTGTTTATTGTTCATGAAGCGCATTGATTATTATACATGAAGCGCTTTGTTCCTTATGCCAGAAAGCGCTTTCACTTGTCTTATCTGAAGCGCTAAGCTTGTTATGCTAAGGGGCGCTTTACTCATGTGGCTTGAATCACTTCGATTGTTGTGCCGAGGGCGATTTAGGCATGTGGACTGAAGTGCTTTGATTGCTGTGCCAAGGGCGCTTTCCTCATGTGGACTGAAGCACGTTGATTGCCGTGCCAAGGGCACTTTACTCATGCGGACTGAAGAGCTTTGATTGCCATGCCAAGGGCGCTTTACTCATGTGGACTGAAGCGCTTTGATTGCCGTGCCAAAGGCGCTTTACTCATGTGGACTGAAGCGCTTTGATTGCCGTGCCAAGGGCGCTTTACTCATGTGGACTGAATCCCTTTGATTGCTGTGCCAAGGGCACTGTACTCATGCGGACTGAAGTGCTTTGATCGCCGTGCCAAGGCACTTTACTCATTCAGACTGAAGCGATTTGATTGCCGTGCCAAGGGTGCTTTCCTCATGTGGACTGAAGCGCTTTGCTTGTTGTGCTAAGGGGTGCTTTATTTCTGTGCTCGAAAGAGCTTGAATTGTCGCGCCAAGGCTGCTTTACTCTGAAAACTGAAAACGTTTTGCTCGTTGTGCTAAGGGGCACTTTACCTTTTGGAAGTAACACCTCCCTTCAAGATTGGGCTCATCAAGTCCTTACCGCTACGAGTATGACCTACTCATATCTGAATTCACCATGGAAACAAGGATAGTCCGATTTGCCGTCAATCTGCCATGCAGGAAATCTGTCCTTCTTCAGAGGAACCCCCACCAGTTCTGACTGCATCAAAGTCTTCAAAATAGTGAGCAACGTGCTTGGGTGTGGCTGGGCAGTCCAGGGCCCGGTTTATCATGATGGAGGAAGTGAAATCTTCGCACCAAACGTGGTGCATGGACATATCTTGCAGGTTCCCAAGAGTCATTTTCCGGTTCGTATCCTTTCCAGGACACCAAGTACCAAAGGGAAGACCTCCGATATCTGGAGTCTAAAATAGATTACACCTCATACTCCCAATGACCTTGGACTAATAGAGGAGCAGGTTGTGTGACACTTGAGGGCGAAGCAGGTTTAAGAAGTGAAGTGTGAAACAACGGATGAATTTTCAAAGACGATGGTCATTTTAGTTTATATGTTACTGGGTTTACTTGTCGCAGACCTTCATAGGGCCCTATGAATTTTGGATGAAACATATTTTTATTTTTTAGTGCAAAGTTTTTCGTGGATAACCAAACTCTATCTTTGTCTGTATACTGAGGACCAGGTGGTGATTTTTGTCATATTGCATTTAATATTTTTTCTTTGCTTGATGAAGATTTGTTTGCAATTGTGAATGTACATTTTTCATGAGTGTTAACATGTCCATGACTGCTGGAGTGGTTTGAGTAGAAGCAGGTAGCGTAACTGGCAAAATGTGTGGATGACGCCAATATAAACCATAGAAATGAGTTGAGTTTATAGAAGAGTGATGAGAGTTATTATAAACCAGTTCTGCAAGCCACAAAAGATCCAGCCAGGTTTTAGGAGACTTTGTTGCATAACATCATAAGTATTGTTTCAGAGTTTGGTTTATTCTCTCTGTTTGACCATCCATTTGTGGATGATAACTAGTAGATAAAGTTGAACCAATTCGTAAAGTCTTACACCATTGCTGCCAACAACGTGCAGAAAATTGTGTTCCTCTATCAAAGAGGATGACTCTTGGAAGTCCATTAAGGTGAACTATGTTTTCTAAGATGATAGTTGCTAAGGTGTCGGAGGTTGGAAGACCTTTACAGGCAATGAAGTGAGCATATTTGGTAAGGCTATCCACCACCACTAAAATTGTTGTAAATTGCTTTATTTGAGGTAGACCAGTAATAAAATCCATAGAGATATGTTCCCATGAATGATTGGGAACGGGTAGAGGTATTAGTAGACCGTTGGGCTTGCTATGTTTGCTTTTGCATTTTGCACATACTTCACATGATTGTAGCATTTGCCGAAGGTTGTGAACTAATGTAGGCCACCAAAAATACCTTTTCATGAGTTCTATTGTTTTTGAGGACCTGGATGACCTGCCAGAGGATGACTATGTAAACAATGAAAAGCTGTCTCTCTTAACTCCTCAGTATGCAGGAATACTTGAGATTCATGTAGAGGTAAGCCATGTTGAATGGACCTTTTGGTGACTTGTTGTAACCACTCTTGCCACTTGGTGATATGAAAATGATTACGAATGAGATCGAAGAATTTTGCGGCTGCTACTAAACACAACACTTTTGAAGGCGTTATAATAAGCATGGGTTTTTGTTCAGTATGTGTGATCGAAGAATATTGCCTAGACAATGCGTCGGCCTTACGATTATATACTCCTGGTCTAAAAGTCACTATGAAATCAAATTCTGCAAAGAATAGCATCCATCTCAGTTGTCTGGGAGTTAGTAGTCTGGCAGAACTCATGAATTGTAAATTTCTATGGTCAGAATATACAGTTATGGTGTGTTTTGCTCCCAATAGATAATGCCTCCATTCTTTGAAAGCATTGCGAATTGCTAGTAATTCTTTTTCTGCTATGGTGTAATTCTGTTCAGCTACATTCAATTTTCTTGACGCATATGCTATGCTGTGCAATTGTCAAGTTTCTCGATGACGTTGGGACAGGATGGCCCCAACAGCAACATTGGATGCATTGGCTTCCACAATGAATGGTTCCTCCACATTGGGGTGAGCTAGGATGGGAGCTGTAGTAAAGGCCTTTTTTAAGCCTTGAAATACTTCCTCTGTCTCTTGGCACCAGTTGAAGATGGCCTTTTTCCTTAGCAATTTGGTGATTGGTGGCACCTTTTGGGAGAAGTGATGGATGAAGCATCGATAAAAATTAGCAAAACCCAAAAAACATTGAATATCACGTACTGATTTCGGTGTGGGCCATTCGGATACAGCTTGAATTTTACTTTCAGTCATTTGCATGCCATCAGGTGTTAAAATGACTCCTAGAAATTCAACTTCTTTGGTATGGAATTTGCATTTATATACTTTGCAAAACAATTTATGTTTTTGTAGAGTTTGTAATACCTTTTTTACATGTTCTTCATGTATTTTTTAAGAGTTTGAATAAATCAATATATTGTCAATATAAACAATGGCAAAGATGTCTAGATATTCTCTCAGAACATCGTTTAGGAAGTATTGAAAGGCTGCTGGGGCATTACATAAACCAAACGGCATCACTAGTTACTCAAAGAGGCCATAATGAGTCTTAAAAGCCATTTTCCACTCACCTCCCTCTCGAAATCGAACTAGGTGATAAGCACCTCGTAAGTCAAGTTTGGTGTAAATAACGGCAGATTTTACCTGGTCTAACAAGACTGGTATGAGAGGTAGTGGATATTTATTTTTAACAGTGATCTTATTTATCACTCTAAAGTCAATACAAGGCCTCAAATCGCCATTAGCTTTGGGTACGAAAAACAGTGGAGAAGCCGCTGGAGATCGTCATGGCCGAATTAGCTTGTTGGCTAAACATTGATCAAGGTATTCTCATAGGACTTGAGTTTCTTTCTCTGATAATGCATAGATTCTACAATTTGGTATATTGGCGCCAGGTACAAGGTCGATCTGACAATCGAACGGCGTGTGAGGTGGTAAGGAGCTGGCTTTCTTTTCACAGAAAACGTCAGTATATTCTGAATACGGTGATGGCAGATCTATTTCCTTCTTAACTGCAGTAGGAATGGAGTGTTGAAGATTTCCTTCTTTGTCTCGTCTTGGTTGAAAACATATTTTTTCACAAGAAGAAGAAGAAAAACGCAAAATCTGGTTGCGCCAGTCTATGCATGGATTGTGTAACATTAACCAAGGCATTCTTAGGATAAAACCATATTGGGGTGCTTGGATTATATCAAAGCGAATTATCTCACAGTGGTTCTGATTCTCATCATCTTTGCAAATCATTTGTATTCGTGAGGTTTGTTTAGTAACAGGGCTTCCTGCCAATTCACTACCATCAACTGCATAAACAACTTCCGGAGCCTTTTTCTTGACACTGGGTATATGCAAGTCTAGTGAAGTTTGTTGGTCCACAAAATTTCCTGTTGCCCGTGAATCAAATCAAACTTGTACATTATGGCCCTCATTGCAACCCTGGCGGTCGGTGTTAAAGCGGTGGTAATACCGCCAACAGACCGGCGGACAAAAAAAATGGAATCACGACCATGGGGGAAACCACCAACACAGGCAGCCACTTTAACACTCAGACCGCCACGGCGGTAGAAACAAACACCACGGTGGTAACCGCCAACAGACAGGCGGACGACAAAGTACCGCCCACTGTATTTCAACACGTCTATCCACTACCTTTTCCATGGTGGAACCAACGTTATCAAAAGCATGGCGGAAACTCTCGACACCCAACGAGGAACCAGGCCGCCATGGAGCCTGAACTACAGGTGTTACCAATGCTACTCTTCCTCCTGCTCTATCAGGAGCAGGACAGATGCCGTCGACGACCACGGTGAGTACTGCACCTACAGCACAGGGGAGGGGGGGAGGGAAAAGAGAGTGACATACACGCACAACCCGCAATACGCCCACCCCCACCCTCACCCACAACACCATACACACAAATACATGCAGCAACATTACATATACACCCCCCATCCTCTGGAAGAACGCAAGGACAAAATTAAATGATTGTAACAACTGTAATCATGAATAATCAGATAGTGAAAGTTCAAAGATCAGTATATACAAATATGTACACCAACTACACAAGTCTGGATAGTGTATCAATCATTGTCTGTGGACCACTGGGCTCAAAATGCATGGGCCAAATCCACACTAGATACCTGACTGGAAACGGAGAGAACACTGCTGGGGCATCAGGTCGAAAATATACAAGCACCTCAGGCAGAGGGGGAGGGGGGCACCTCAGCCAGATTAACGCACGACGCCACTGCTGCACGAGGGGGCTCCATGCCCATTGCTGTATCCTGGGAGTGCAAAGCCACAGTCTCTCAAGTCTCTCCAGTGGGTGGTTTGCCCACTGCTTTATCCTGGGGAGTGCAAAGCCACAGTCTCTCAAGTGGATGTCATTTTCCACTGGTTCTGGAGGGGGCCTGGTGCCCAGAGTGCTTCATCCTGCCGAGGACTGGGGAAGTGGATGCTTTTCTCCACTGGGTCTGGAGGGGGCATGGTGCCTAGAGTGCTTCATCCTGCCAAGGACTGAGGTAGTGGATGTATCTCTCCACTGGTTCTGGAGGGGGCCTGGTGCCCAGAGTGCTTCATGCTGCCAAGGACTGAGGTAGTGGATGTATCTCTCCACTGGTTCTAGAGGGGGCCTGGTACCCTGAGTGCACCACATGCAGTGTGGCCGGTACACATCCCTCACCTGTGTGTGTGTGCCACGAGATTGCTGAGGTACAGGTAGCATGATACGCCATGGAGGCAGCGACGTATCCCACACTGCTGCAGCTTCGCCTTCCACCTGCAGGTGCAAACAGTGATGGAAGTCATGCCTCATGGAAGCTGCCCAGGGTCCAGGAACTGTCCTCCAGCCTCAGACGACTGGGGATGGTAGCCATGTCAGGGGTGGTGCCACTGTCCGAGCACGTCGCGGGGCCGGTGGCGGTGCTTGCGACGGTGTCTGTGGCAGTGATGCTGGCGGTGGTGCATGGGTCAGCACCTGCTGAGGGACACAGCAGGACGTCTCCTGCAGCCTCGGATGGCTGCCCACTGGGAAAGAGGCTGGGGACTGTCGTTGAGGATTCTCCCTCCGGGATGTGGGCACCCTTTTCACCTTGGCAGGTGGCAGAATGTCCTTGCCTTCGCTACGTGGCACACTGGCAGCCCTGCTGGGTGGCGCACTCGATGACCCCGCAGTTGCTGGCACCACTGTGCCTGTGGATTTGGTGGCTGAGGTGCTGGGCTGGGACCTGGAAAGCCTGGCCTTAGGGTAAGGATGGGGGGGAGGTGAAGGGAAGAGGTCAAGGGTTGCCAGGAAAAGTTTTTTAGACACACTGGGACGGGAAGATGGATGGGGTTTGGGAGTGGAGGAAGAGGTAGTGGTTGTAGGAGGAGTACGTCTGCTGAATTTGGGTGAAGGTGCATGAGCTGGAGGCTGTTGTGAGGTGGATGGCTGTTGGGTGGGTTTGGGCATGCATTTGTGTACCTTGGGAGGAGGGCTCACAGACACACTGGGAGAGGACACAGGAGATGTGTGAGTGGTAGTGGGGGTGGTGAGTGCACGTGAGCGGTGTGTGGCATGCTGGTGATGGAGGTAGTGGCTGAGGATGTAGTGCATGCAGGTGTGAGTGGAGACGAGACAGGGAGGGAGGAGACGTGGAGGAGGGGGAAACCGTGGAGGCAGTGGATGTTGCTGTGTCTGCATGGGGATGGTGCTTTTGTGAGTGCCTGTGGGATGTGTGGTGCTTATGTTTGCCATGTCCACTCTTGTGTGTTGATGTGTGTGCATGCTAGTCTGATGGTGTGCTTGGGATAGGCTGAGGTACAGGGGATTGGGTATGGGTGGAGGAAGTTGGAGGGGGTGGCTGGACAGAGGGACAATGGCTGCCATCAGTGCTGAGGCCAGAGCCTGAAATGCGCTCTGTTGGGCCACCTGCCCAGAATGAATGCCCTCCAGGTATGCATTTGATTGTTGCAAATGCCTCTCAACACCCTGGATGGCATTCAAAATGGTAGATTGCCCAACAGTGAGGGATCTCAGGAGGTCAATAGCCTCCTCTCTGAGGGCAGCAGGGCTGACTGGGGCAGGGTATTAGGTGCCTGGGGGAAGGAGATGCCCACCCTCCTGGATGAGCGGGCACAGGACACACACTGAGGGGCTGCTGGGAGGGCGGTGCTGGTAGTGGGGGTGGCGGCTGTACCTGTTGATGTGGTGGGCACAGAGGTGCCTGCCACCGCAAGGGAGCTCCAATCAGAAGAGGAGTCGCTGGTGTCTGCTCCTGTCCCCGCCGTGGAGCTCCCCCGCCCTCCATCCCACTAGTGGATTCAGACTCCGTTGCTTCACCCTCCAGGGCCAAGGGGGTTGCAGCTCCCTCCTGCTCCGGTGCAAATGCTCCTCCGCCTGATGATGCTATTGCTCACAAGAACAGGGAGACCACAAAAAGGGGGGGGAAGCCAGAAGAAAAACATGTTCAATGCATGCAACACCACTACAGTTGGCGGACACAACACACAGGTAGCAGCCCTCAGCACTATGCCATGCACTAACAGTTCCTAGAAAATTCACCTGACCATGGGGTACGAGGCCTAAGTCCAATTGCTGCACACCCAGAAGTCACAGGAGCCTGACTAGGTGCAGATGGCTCTTACCACTAGTGGGGTTGGGGTGCCACAGAGCCTGCCTCAAAAGGAACCTTGCCTACAACGTTTGCCCTGGCCTAGGGGAACCCACTGCCCACCTCCCCCACCCAGAATCCTCGTAATGCACGCAGAGTCAGCTGAATAAGAGTGTACTCACCCCCTTGTGACTGCTGTGATGCCCTCAAGCACCCATCCAACTCCGGATAGGCCACTGCCAGGATCCGGGACATCAGGGGGGTCATGGTGCGACGGGCACCCCTTCCACGTTGGGAGGCCATCTCCAGCTGGGCCTCTGCCATCTTCTTGCTCCAGCAGCGCATGCCCTCCCATCTTTTACGGCAGTGGGTGCTCCATCTGTGGTAGACCCCAAGGGTCTGGACGTCCTTGGCGATGGCACGCCAAATACCCTTCTTCTGGTTGGCGCTGACCTAGAGGAATGGTACAGGGGGAAAGGAAATTACTCACCCGTCCGGACCGTCATACTCACTGCCCACCAGTTCCCACCCATGCCCTCCGCACATGCAGGTCTCATCCCCCCCCATGTATCTCCCATCCACACCACTCAAAGCAGGCATTGCCCATGCAGCATGCTCACAGTGTACTCACCTGTTTGTCTGGAGGACCGTACAGCTGCGTGCACTGGGGGAGAACCCCATCCACTAGTTTCTCCAACTCCTCCGAAGTGAAGGCAGGGGCCCTTTCCCCAGACACTGTAGCCATTGTCACTTCCAGACACAGGTCACAGCAGTGTAGGTCCTCTCCTGTTGAAGGTCAGGTATCAAGTGAGTGAACAGATAGAAAATGGCGGTCACGTCAGCGGCGGTGCGCACTGTCACCGCCGCGGTAAATCGTCATTGGCTCCTGGGAGCCATAGGGCCCAATGTCAACCAATGCAGAATTGCGCCGCAGTCTTCGACTGCCCTCTGCGACGGTGTACAACGCCAGCGCAGATACCTCATATCCCCTTGTCCCAACTTACAGGTCAGACAGCCGCCATTTCAGTGGGCCACGTGGGATGGATAAAAACTGCGTCACACCTATCTAGGGCAGAAATACAGACAGATACCGGCACATTGCGGATTAATAACGTTTCTGCAAATAACACATTGTGATACCTCAGTGTTGGATAACTCTCTGCTCGCTGTTCTCCTCCATAGGGCACGTCTGCTGGGGCAGGTGATGAGGTGGCGGCATCCTCCGGTGTACAGACGCCTGGTGGACCTGTCGACAATGGAAGAGAGACACATCATAATCACATACAGACTTGATCATGCAACAATCCAGGAACTGTGGGCCCAGTTAGAGCCAGACCTGATGTCAGCTATCCGCCATCCCACAGGGATACTCCCTCTAGTGCAGGTCCTGTCTGTACTCCATTTCCTGGCCAGTGGGTCTTTTCAAACAACATTGGCCATGGCATCAGGGATGTCCGAGCCAATGTTCTCTAACGTATTGTCCAGAGTGTTGTTTGCCCTGCTGAAACACATGCGCAGCTACATCGTTTTCCCTCAAGTGGAGGTTTTGCCCACAGTGAAAGGTGACTTCCATGCCCTGGGACATATCCCCAACATCATTGGTGCCATTGATGGTACACATGTGCCATTTGTCCCCCCCCCCGCAGGAATGAACAGGTGTACAGAATCCGGTAAAGCTACCATTCAATGAATGTGCAGATGGTGTGTTTGGCAGACCAGTACATATCCCATGTGAATGACAAGTATCCTGGCTCTGTGTATGACACTTACATTTTGAATAATAGCAGCATCCCTTATGTGATCGGGCAACTCCTGAGGCACTGTGTGTGGCTAATAGGTGAGGCCATGTGCCAATACAGTTGACATAGGTGTCTGGGTATGAGGTTGTCCCTAAGGGTTAGTGTGTGTCTAACAGTTGTCCCTCGACATTTGCAGGTGACTCTGGTTCCCCCAACCTGTCATGGCTACTGACCCCAGTGAGGAATCCCAGGACAAGGGCAGAGGAACGCTACAATGAGGCACATGGGCGAACTAGGAGGATAATAGAACGCACCTTCGGCCTCCTGAAGGCCTGATTCCGGTGCCTCCATCTGACAGGTGGTTCTGTATACTACTCACCAAAGAAGGTGTGCCAGATCATTGTGGCCTGCTGTATGCTGCACAACCTGGCTTTGCGACGCCAGGTGCCTTTTCTGCATGAGGATGGGCCAGATGGTGGTCTTGTGGCAGCTGTGAAGCCTGTGGACAGTGAAGAAGAGGAAGCAGAAGAAGAGGATATCAACAACCGAAACAACATCATCATGCAATACTTCCAGTGAGACACAGGTAAGAAGATGTCACTGCTTCCCTCATCTCATACAATTGTTGGAGCTAGCATAAGTCTGTCATTTTCACTCAGTGTATGGACCCTGACTTGTCACTTTGACTTTCCATTCCACAGATCTGGGTCCCACTTTGTGCCCTCTGCTATGTTTACTCCTACAGCTGTGTTACATTGGTATGTGAACAAGTAAATTGGCATTGCTATATTCCATAGATATTGCAATTACACATTTGTGAAAGCACAGACTGACTCCAGATTGTTTTGTGATTGAAGTGTGTTTATTCCTGGGCAAATAAGTGCAGGGGGTTGTAAAATGGGCTGGGGTGATGGTGGAGGAATGTCCATGGCAGAGTCCAGTCTATTTGTTTCTGATGTGCATTGTCCAAAGGGGCATAGGAAGTGGAGCAATGGCAGTTTAAGGATGGACAGGGTGACATAGTGGGACAGAAGGGTGACATTCATGGGGGTCCTATTTCCTGGCGGGGGTCTTGGCAAAGTTCTCTGTCTTGTTCCTGGATCTCAGGGACCGTTTGCGGGGTGGTTCTCCATCTGCAGGGGGTGGGGTGCTGGTGACCTGTTGTTCCTGTGGCGGTGCCTCCTGTCCACTAGCGCTGGTGGAGGTGGAGGGCTGTTCATCGTCCAGGCTAGTGTCAGGGGCCCGTTGGTGTGACACTGTGTCCCTCATGGTGTTGACAAGGTCTGCCAGCACCCCTGCAATGGTGACCAGGGTGGTGTTGATGGACTTCAAGTACTCCCTGATCCCCAGGTAGTGTTCCTCCTGCAGCTTCTGGGTCTCCTGAAACTTGGCCAGCGCCGTTCCATTGATCTCCTGGGAATGGTGGTAAGCTCCCATGATGTTGGAGAGTGCCTCGTGGAGAGTGGGTTCCCTGGGCCTGTCCTCCCCCTGTCGCACAGCAGTCCTCCCAGCTTCCCTGTTATCCTGTGCCTCTGTCCCCTGAACCATTTGCCCACTGCCACTGCCCCCAGGTCCCTGACTGTAATGTGTTAGTAGGGTTGCCCGGGTTCCCTGTAGTGGGGGACACACTGCTGATTGACGTGACCTGGGGACAGAGGGATGGGCCCGCTGGGTGGGTGCTGTGCTGGTGTTTCCTGAGGGGGGAGACTCTGTGGTGGTTTGTGACTGTGTCAGGGGAACCCACTGTCCCGAGGTCCCTGCTGGGCAGGGCTGGTCATCTTGATCCAGGCGTGAAGAGCTGCTGTCATCACTGTGGGTCTCTTCTGTGGGGGACTGGATATGTCTGGCACCTCCTGTCTGGTGACATTGGGTAGGGGTCCTGTTGGGGTGTAAATGCATAGTTATTGTATCTGTGTGTGCCATCTTGTGCAATGGGTGAGTGACCCTCTTCTCCTGTGCTTGCATTATTGGCTTGGTCCTTGTGTGATTGGTGATTTTGGGGCATGAGTGAGTCTCTGTGTCATGATCACACAAACTTGCCAAGTCAAATCAAAGAAGTGCATGAGAAAAGTAAAGAGATATCCTCAGTGGAGACAGCAAAGCCCAAACTGGAAGAAGGTTTGCAGAGTAATCTTGCGCTTATTTCAAAGGAAGAATCAAGAAGAGAAGATCCAAGATGGCCGCTGTGAGTCCTGAAGGTTAGTTACAGTTCTAGTCTTGCAATCGGTTGGTTGCTAGGTTACGAGCTCTCCAGCTGGAAGCCTTGCACTTCAACTGAGGTCTGACAGGAATCAGCTGTGTGGAGAGAGAGCGCGCTTCAGAACAGAAACTCCTGTGAGGTAAAATTACATTTGAAGATTATATTACAGAAAACGGATAAATATTGTCAAGGTTTATTTGAAGAGTTTGATAGTAGACCATTCCCGTGGAAGTCGGCAAGGCTACAGAGTTAATGTATGAATTAACCTTATGTTTACAAGGTTCTTGCTTAAGATATTAAAGTCAAAGAAAAAACGAACTTTAAAAGAGCAAGTATCTACAAATGTCAAGGTTATAAACAAAGGCCAAGTTTAAAGGAGAAACGAACTGTTAACAAATAAGCATTTACAAATTCAATAGTAATAAACCAAAATAGAGTTTAAAAGAGAAACGAACTTAAATAAACAAGCATTTACAACTACAAGTTATCGACAGATGTTGAAGTAAGGAAGGAGAAACTAACTGTAATAAACAAGCATTTACAAATACAAGTTATCAACAAATGTCGAAGTAAGAAAGGAGAAACGAACTTTAATAAACAAGCATTTACAAATACAAGTATTGACAGAAGTCACAATAAGACAGGAGAAATTAAATAACATCAACTGATTTGAAGAACGCATTATCACCAACTATATATATATATATATATATAGCAACATAAAACCAATCTCTAACAAAGGTTGAGAAGTTCTTCCAGAATCAGTAATAAGCATTTTTTAAAGAAGAGCTATCATTTATAGAGAGAAGCAAGGCTACAGAGAACTCAGGGTGAGTGAAGAAATAATAGAATTAAAGAGAATTAAGTGTTGAGAGTAGAAAGTGAAAAACTGATGTTGTATGTCCCTAGTAATTGCGACTGTGACTCTTGCAGGTGCTGTATCCAATCTTAGATGTGAAGTGGCAGACTGAGTACTGGCGTTCATCATCTCTGTGGCAGTCTCTCTACCATCCCATTCCCCTTTCCCCCTCCGGGGTACTCAGCACGAAGGATTAATATTCGTTGTGAGTAGCTCGGGTCGGGACTGAGGAGTTATCTTCTGCTTCTGAGGAAATCGAATTGAAGTATCCTGACACTCTGAACTGGACATGCTTTGGTGACGGGTGTCCATGCATTGATGTTACATGCAGGGCTTGGTTTTGGGATGTGTGGGTTGTATTAGTGGGGTATCTGTGGGCTGTTGGGGTGATGTGTTATGAGGGTAAGGGTGGTGGTATGTGATGGCATGCAGGTGGGGTGTGGGGAATAAAGTAGTAAAGATATGTCTTACCCGAGTCCAGTCCTCCTGCTACTCCTGTGAGGCCCTGGGGTTGTATAATTGCCAAGACTTGCTCCTCCCATGTTGTTAGTTGTGGGGGAGGAGGTGGGGGTCCCCCGCCAGTCCTCTGTACTGCAATCTGGTGTCTGGATACCACGGAACGCACCTTCTCCCATAGGTCTTTCCACCTCTTCATGATGTCATTCCTTGTTCTTGGATGCTGTCCCACTGCGTTAACCCTGTCGACAATTCTGACCATAGGTCCATCTTCCTAGCAATGGATGTCTGCTGCACCTGTGATCCGAATAGTTGTGGCTCTACCTGGATGATTTCTTCCACCATGACCCTGAGCTCCTCCTCAGAGAACCTGGGGTGTCTTTGAGGTGCCATGATGTGGTGCGGGTGATGTGTGAGGTGGTGTCTGTTGTGATGTGTGAGGGGATGTGTTGGTGTGTGTTGTTTGAGGTGCGTGGATGTTGTGTAAGTGATGATGTTGTGTGTCTGTGGATGCTGGTGTTGTTTTAGGTAGTCTCTCTCTCTGGCCTTCTTTGAAAATTTTGGTAGTAAGGGTTTGTGGGTGATGTGGGTGTGTGCTTTATATTGGATTGGGTGTGTGGGTGTGGTGTGTGTATGTGTACCAGGTGTGTGTATTTCGAATTGTCCAATGTGGTTGTGTTTTGTAAGTGTGTGTGTATTTTGAGCACGGCGGTGTGTAACCGCCAATGGATTACCGCGGTTGAATGACCGCCACATTGATTCATGGGTCGTGATAGTGGGGGCGAATTCCTGTGTCGGTTTTGGTATCGCCAGTTTATCACTGACCTTTGGTGTGGCGGACTTGTGAAGGTGTCTGTATTGTGGCGGATTCCGAGCTGTGGGTCGTAATACCTTTAGCGGAATTCCGCAGCCGCAGCGGTTTGTTGGTGGTCTTCTGCAGGGCGGAAAGCGGGATTTACCGCCAGGGTTGTAATGAGGGCCTATGTCTTTTTCCCTGCATAGTCATGTGTACTAAAATTCGAAAATGTTTGACATAACGATTTGTGCAAGAACACACCAAAGGGATTGTCAATATGCCCAAGAGGTCCCCTTCGTTTTTTCTTGGGCACTTTAGTTTTCCTGTGACAAATGTTGGATCAATTTTACTTTTGGTTTTCTTTTGGCATTCTTTTATGAAATGACCCTTTTTTCCACAATACAGACACTGACCATTTCTCCGTCGCATGTCTTTCTTCTCTTTGGTCAATGATGGGCGAACAGTTCCAATGTCCATTTGTTCTATCATAGGATCTGAGGACAATTGAAGGTGTCTGGACCTTTCCATTCGCCAGTCGGGTTTTTCCCATTATTTGCCTACTCCTTTTCTTTCAAAGAGTCTATGATCTATCCCTAGGGTTAGATTAATGAAATCAGTGCAAGTTTCCGGTTGTGGTTCAACTTGGCCCAATACATCTTTCAGTTCGTCTTTCAGCCCTTGATAAAAGACTGCTGACCTTTTTTCCTCTGGCCAAGCGGTTTCTACTACTAACCGGTTGAAGTGTGACAAATACGTTATCAAGTCTTTGTTTCCTTGGCGCAATTCTAGTAACTCTTTGTCTGCAGACATAGTTATTGCTCGTCTGTCAAATACCTTTACAAATTCTTCTACAAAACGATGGCAATGATATAAAAGGGGACTGTCAAATCGGACTAATGGCACTGCCCAAGTAGCTGCATCACCATTCAGATATGATATAAGGAATGCAATTCTAGATTGTGCGTCCGGAAAGGCACTGGGACGACACATAAAATGTAGTTCCACCTGTGTGAGAAAAACTTGAACCTTATTGGGGTCCCAGAAAACCTCTCTGGTGCAGCTAGAGGAATCTGTGTCGGCACATTCACAGCTATGTTAGTAGGTGAGGAAAGCACAGGACGTGACTCAGATTCAGAACCATCCACCTTACTCTGTAACTGAGTTACTTTATTAACTAAATCAGCTGTAACATTTTTTGAGTATGTCAAATCCCTTTGCATCTGAGTGACTACCTGCATAAGGGTATCTAAGGTGGCTATTTTGCGCAGCTCACGTACAGACCAAGAGGAAAGTATAAACTTGTGGGCTCACTATTCTGTCACAGTGCCCTTTCCTCGGGATCTGCACGTCGCTGAACAAAAGGTCCACCTCCTGGCGTCACCAACTCAGAAAGCTATTATAGCACGGAGTTATGATGAAGCCAGGTGGGGGGGGGAAGGTAATTAGGGTAGAGAACTGCAGGGAGAGAGATCTGAAAAGAAAAGGTTAGAACAAATATGCATATACTCATTCATAAAAATATAACTCATCAATAGACTCTTGACTAGAGGCGTCTCCGTGACATCAGATTGAGACCCTTTTTGAAGTGAGGGCAAAGCCCCTTCTTTGAATCATGGAACAAGAACAAACTAAAACCTCAGAACCAAGAGATAGCAAGAGCTTTGGACTATGGTCATACTCTGAATGTCAATCCTGTAACAACTATGCATTCATAACATAAACTTTAGATCATAGCCTAGAAATTCTCAAATACTTCAATATGCTTTTCACATAATATGCTTTCCAAAAAACAATGAAACTATAATTTGCTTATCTCCAAAAATGCTTTCACATTTACAACTATAGGCCTGAAAGTTTTACTCATTGAACTTGAAGCACTTTATTCGTTGGGCAGAAGCGCATTGTTTATTGTTCATGAAGCGCTTTGATTATTATACATGAAGCGCTTTGTTCCTTATGTCAGAAAACGCTTTCACTTGTCTTATCTGAAGCGCTACGCTTGTTAAGCTAAGGTGTGCTTTACTCATGTTGCTTGAATCACTTTGATTGCTGTGCCAAGGGCGCTTTCCTCATGTGGATTGAAGCGCTTTGATTGACATGCCAAGGATGCTTTACTCATGCGGACTGAAGCGCTTTGATTGCAGTGCTAAGGGCGCTTTACTCATGTGGACTGAAGCGCTTTGATTGCCGTGCCAAGGGCGCTTTCCTCATGTGGACTGATGCGCTTTGATTGTCGTGCCAATGGCGCTTTACTCATGTGGACTGAAGCGCTTTGATTGCTGTGCCAAGGGCGCTTTACTCATGCGGACTGAAGTGCTTTGATTGCCGTGCCAAGGGCGCTTTACTCATGCGGACTGAAGCGCTTTGATTGCCGTTCCAAGGGCGCTTTACTCATGTGGACTGAAGTGCTTTGCTCGTTGTGCTAAGGGGTGCTTTATTTCTGTGCTCTGAAACGCTTTGATTGTCGCGCCAAGGCTGCTTTACTCTGAAAACTGAAAACGCTTTGCTCATTGTGCTAAGGGGCGCTTTACCTTTTGGAAGTAACAACTCCCTTCAAGATTTGGCTCATTAAGACCTTACCGCTATGAGTACAAACTACTCGTATCTGAATTCACCATGGAAACAAGGTGTGGCGATGAGCGTAGAGGTAAGGACATACGAGACAACTTGGGGTTTTAGGTTTGAGAGAGATGTATATTTTATTCCTCTCTATCAGTCTATTAGTCTTTTCCTTCTCATTGTAATAATCTCTTCTTTCCTCTTCTCTCTTTCAGTCCTCTGGAGTCCCGCCAAAGATCTCGTGGGGGAATGGTGTCACCAGGGAAACCGGAAAAGGAAAGAAGGTAAGGTAAGTCGTGACTCTGTACTTAACTTCTTGAACTGTGTTAGTATAGTGAGAGGATTTGGGGAGAGAGTGGGTGTATGGTGAACTACAAAGAAAAGGGTGTAGGAGAGGGGGAAGAGGGTAAAAAGGGGGTTTTTATCCGATAGTAGAACCACCTTAGTGAAATAAAGTTTTATGGAGGACCCGTCAACTATATCTCACCCGTGTCATCAAGGTAAGTATAGATATTAGGGAAAAAGAGGTCACGCTTCGTACTTAATTCCCTTATCCTCCAAGCAAACCAGAAACAAGGGCCAATGGTCCAATCAGGAAGGAAAAAACAATACTTTCCAACAGTCTCTGCCAGTTATTCCCCCTCTTGACCCCTTCCCTTCCTCCCTCTCCCTCCCTCACCCCCTTCCCTCCCTCTCTCCCCTTCCTCTTTCCCGAGCAAAGCGTTTACCTGTTGTGAAAACAGGACCGTACCTGCTGGAGCCATGCCTCTCCAGGGTCTTGGTGTTTCTGGGCTTCTTTGCCCTTCGTCGGGTCTGTCTCCAGGAGTCAGCTGTCCCAGGCGGCTCCGCTCCTCGTGGGGTTCTTCACCTCGTCGCTCTCTGCGGTTCCTGACTCTGTCTTCCTTTCCCTTCCTGCGTCGACCTCCCATCTCTGTTCCTCTGCGTTGTCCTCTTCTTCCTGTTTCTCCGCGTCCTCCTCCCTCCGCCAGGGATGTCCCGCCGTCTTTTCCACAACGGGAATCTGGATATCAGGATTGAGAGTAGTGTGTCTGTGCCAACCTGCATCCATAAGAAGGGCAGTAATGCACCGTCAGTCAGACAATATAGCATATTACTGTCTTTGTTCCCTGTGTTTAGATACAAGATTTTGAAGTGCCACAAAGCCAACACACATGTGTCATGGTGAAAGGGTACGTGGCTACCAGCCACAACTATCTATGTCCATCAAGGGCTTGCCCACTCTGGTAAGTTGCATGGTCATGTACATGTGATGGAAAGCATGATGCATGAGTATAGGTAGCAATGGATGAGTGTTCCATGACTCATGCATGAGCAGAGTGACACAACAGTGTGCCATGCTTATGAAAATTGTCAGTGGACTGTCCTCTAAAAAACGTTACTAATGTAACTAAGATATGAATGTATGGTTCAAGTACATATCTGTACATGTTTGGCTGGCATACCAATGGCTGTCAAACTCACTTGTAGAGCTCACTTGAATATTCCCTAAACTGACTTTCCTAAGTCCATTCAAAAAATATGTGATGTGTAATTTGTGTCCATGATGTCCATAGTTCACCAATCACAGTGCTATGTCTCATGTCATGTCTTGACGGTGGACCAACCACATACACCATCAATGAGGTAGAAAGCTTTGTGGACCCCGATACTACCAGTAAGTGTCATCCTGTATGTTTAATGTGTAGTGCAAGGTTTGTGTGTGATGTTGTATAATGTGTTCAATGGCATGTAAAATGTGCATGTGTGACAATTTGGACGCCATTATCAATCCTTGGATGTGACTGTATGTCAGATGTCATGTAGAGGATGTGGAGTACAACAAACTGATGCATTGGTGTCATTGTGTGCTGCAAGGACATTGTGATTGTTGGAATAGGTACATGTGCGAACAAACACATTGCTGACAGTCAAGACATGTGCCTGAAGTACTGGTTTAAAAACATGTATGCTGGGTGCCAATATGCTGGTCACAATACTTTATCCAGCTCTGTGTATCACATGTAGCACACAGTAACTCAGGGCATGTGATAAGTAGGGAAGTGTGAATAGGTCGCTAAGGAACTCATCATTGCACCCTTGAACAGCCAGTGCTGCATAGGTGCAAGGTAACCTGCATTTCAGGGCTGATTTATGTTGTGCAGGATGGGCGACCTTTCTGTTTGAACACATACTCAACAGGTGGTTGTTCCTTACAATGTGTGTTGCATGATGCATAACACATGACTCAAGATGAGAAGAATGATACATGTGGACAGCTCACCTCCTTCCATCACTCTTACAACACACATGATGGTGGCATAGGGACCTAATACAACTTCAGACTTGTTCTTGTGTGGATGTATGAGCTTGAGACACCACCTCAGTGGTAGCATGGTAGTAGTGCTACAAAGGACTGATATTGTTTTTAGCCTAGCTTTTCCATCTTCCAATGTGTTGCAATCATCAACAGTCATTGTAAGTGAGGCAACCTTCCCGTCAGTTGTTGTTGCACGATGTGTCCCTTCCTCTACATATGCATTTGGGACACCCCTACACCATGCTGATTGTGTGTCTGGGTTGGTGTTGTCCATGATATTCTTGGCCCATCACCAAGGGTAGTTCAGGAATGCATTGCATGTCAGTGACTACCACACATCCCTACACATTTGAAATGATGACGCTAGTACAGCACAGCAAGCTGGGCTGTTTCACTGCACTGCCACATTTTCCCGACACTGGTATCATAGTGCTCCACCAGTGTATATTTGTTTCCTTCCACTCCAGTGGTGCAGTGTAGTAGCTCATGTTTACCATACCAAGGAAAGGCCCCTTGCATGCCTTATCATGACATGGTGATTATGTGCCCCTCTCACACCTGACACTGCATGTAGTTAGCATTCCATGTGTATTGCTGGGGGGTATTCCCATGCAACACATGTGTAATCCAACCATCTTCTGGAGGCTTCCAGAGTTGTCGCATCTGTGTTTGCTTCAGTTTTGTCCGACGACTCAAGGGTTGTGTAGGAGTGACAAGTGGATGTCAGAGATCTTTGTATCTCCCGTGAATTTTGTTGTTCAATGTGTGCTGCATTGTGCATCACACATAGGGTAAAACTTACACATAGTGGTGGATTGCACTCAATGAAACACTTTTCTTGCACCCCGTTTGCCCCAACTAATGACACCAGGGCAGCACCATATTTCCAATATGGTGCACCATGGCACACATTTCCACAGTAGCCTCATGTGTTGTGATACAATTGTGGCATTTTACAGCATTAGCACCATAAATTATGGAACCGGTGCAGCAAAGCACAGGATGAAACACTGATTAAAATGGGTGCGTCACTTGAAAGTCTGCCTTTGGCAGGCCTTACATATGACTTCAAAAGTTCATGCAGGGGGGCGTGGTCTGGCCAACGAAGAAGTATGGCTGCCAGAAGTTAGACCTCCACGCTCCTGACTGTGCTGGGGGAGGACAGAGGAGCTGACGAATGCTGGGAGAGTTCCCCTTTTTTTTCGCCTCCTTCCCCGAGCAACCAGAGAGAGTTTACGGGCCCACATGATGCTGTCCGAGGGTTGCGGAGCCTGCTAGGCCTTGCGGCCCTACTCCTCATGGTAAGCCGCGGGCTCGATTACGGACAGGACAGTGCGCATCGCCAGGAGGCCTGCTGTTGCAGCTTACGCACAGCTGCAACAGTGGTTGGCTACACACGCCCTTCTCCCCAGGCCACCAGACAGCCCCATAAGAACTGGTACGAGGTGGACATCATCCATGCCAAGATGGCAGCCGGAAGCTGCTGAAGAATGGATATGTCGCTCCCCCCCTGAAAACAGAATAAAGGCCTAGTCGGAGAGGGCCGCAGGACATCAGCCTGAGCCCGACTACGGGACGTGGTAGAGCTCCAAACCCATTAGTGGAAGCACTCCCCCCCAGCATGAGATCTTTTCCGCCCCCGATAGTCTGTGCGCCCCTGACGATCAATCCAGGGGTCACTGGGTCGGAGAGAGGAGCCTTTCTAGGGAAGCCGTCAAACTGTCTTCCATGACAAAGAAGGGTAAGGATGCTGTACTTTGGCCTCTCGGTTCTCTCCACGGCCGCTCTGGAACTACGATCTCTTCTCCTCAGAGGGAAACACTGTCTGCTGAGGGGTTTGGGAACTGAATGTAGCAAACCCCCATCTGCTTAAGCAAATAGATAACAACAATAGCAAAGCCATATAGACCCGACAAGCTAAGATAAGCACCCAACGGTGTTGCATACCACCTACCAAGAGCGTGACCAGGTCACGGATCGGCGAGGGACAAGGGTCCGCTGACAGGAACGTCTGCCCGATGGCACTAGAGTGGGATACATAGCTTCACAGACCATGCTACTCCATGAACAGGGCAGGCTATACATCTACCCCGCTGCTTACATTGGATGTAGCTGGGGAGACGTACCCACCCTGTTTCCTTGAGCGCGGAAAGTGGCCCTTTTAGTGGATCCTCGGACCGGAGAACACCCCCATGCCCCAAGCCATCACATCACCCCATCGTTATCACGGTGAAGCCTCGGATACTCATAGGGCCTTCCTTCCCGTTTGGCGATGCCCGCTTGCAAAACAACAGGTAAACACACCTGCCAATTACTGTTTTCAGAAGCTATTGCGCTGCTTAGGCCTACGGCATCACCTCAGACCCTTCCCAGTTCTGTGGCCACCTTGGCTGACTCATGCTCGGACGGTAACATGGAGAGCATACTCCAGGAAATCTCTGCCGTGGGCCGCCACTTAGAAGCTATGGACTTAAAGACTACAGACCTCTCCGCGGCATCCAACTCAGTCTGGGCAGACAAAGCCGGTTTCCAAGATAAAGTCACAGACCTTGACCATCGCCTCACGGATGTTGAAGGCCAACTTTCAAAACACTACCAGACCGAGACTCAGAGCTGCAGTTCCTTCGTGCAAAGATAACGGACCTAGAGGATAGGAGCCGGAGGGACAATGTCCGTTTTTTGGAATACCGGAATGTCGGAGGGTGGCCTGGTTTGTAGTGGGTACCTTGGGTACTTACACCTTATGCCATGTCCAGTTATCCCTTATTAGGGAAGTAGTGGTGTTCTAGCAGCTTATGCTGATAGAGGTAGCTATAGCAGAGCAGCTTAGGCTGAACTAGGAGACATGCAAAGCTCCTGCAATACCACTTATAGTCACACAGTACTTATACAATTAAAGACAATACTCAGTGTTACCAAAAATAAAGGTATTTATTTGGGTGGCACAGTATCAAAAATATCTTAGAGACAATACTCCTTCTGGAGGTAAGTATTATACATAATATACACTAGACACCAAAATTAGACAAGTAAACAGTCATAGCAATGCAAACAGTAGGAAATTGTATAAAATGCAATGGGAGAATATAGGTCTAGGGGCGACAAAAACCATACACTAAAAAAGTGGAATGTGAATCACAAATTCCCCCCTAGACAAGTGTAGTGTGTGCAGAATCGCTGGGAGAGTAAGAATACAGTAAAGGTAAGTAAATTACCCCACCTCAGAGCCCAGAAAAGCAGGAGTAAAGTACTGCAAGTTTCCTTAGGACACACTACATCTTGTTTTGGGGATTTTGCATCAGCCAACCAAGTCTGCAAAGAACAACTGCTGGATTATTGGACCTGAAGACCTACAAAGGAAGGGGACCAAGTCCAGGAGTCAAAAGAAGTTCCAGGAAGGACAGAAGCCCCTGCCAACCCAGAAAAGGATGCAAAAGAGTCTCCCCTCTGCGCATATCTGGTGGGCGGACGCGCAGTCTAACAGGACTCAAGAATTGCGGTTTCCTTTGGATCCATGCTACATTTCTTTTTGCGTTTGATCCATCTCCCTGTTCACCCCTTTTTTCCTCTCTTTATTCGATCCCAGTCAACCCTCTCTATCCCATTCTATTCTATTCTATCGTATTCTATTCCATTATATTCCTCCCATTTTTTTTCTGCCCCTCCCTCTCTGCCTTCTTGACTGGTCCGCCTCTCTTTTTTCTGGACCAAGGGTTCCCGCCCTTACTCCCCACGCACCCCCCCTCTGTTTTGACACTACTACTGTACCCTCCACTCCTTGCGGTGTTGACGTGGTGGGGGATCACCACCCAGAATGAGCTGACAGGTCCGGCTCTCGAATGGGGACAGCATCTCTGTTGATGGTTCTCTTAAGGAATGTTCATGGCATAACGCACTACATCAAGAGAAAGAAAGCTCTGTCCTACCTGCGGTCCAAACAAGCAGACATCGCCCTATTGCAGGAAACGCACCTTTCCCCAACAGAATGAGAGAAACTGCGCAGGGATTGGGTGGATCAGGTGCTCTTCAGTGGGGCTCCATCAGTACATTCCAGAGAATCCGGCTCCAAGAGAAAATGCGGGGTGGTGATTCTCATCTGCCGGTCCTTACAATTTAGAGTACTCAGAACGTGGTCGGTACGTCCTCACCAAACTTAGACTGGGTACTCACAGAATTTGTGCTGGATCCATATATGCCTCTACGGCTCCAAACACTTCTTTTTCCTCTCTCTCAGTCATCTGCTGGCAGAGTTTGGAGCCTTGAATTATTCACTAGTTGGGGATTGGAACATGGCACACGATGCTGTTTTGGATCACACGGGCAGATTGGATGTAGGTAACAATGCGGACAGAGCACTCCTTCGGGTCGTACTCTCAGATCAAGGGCTGGTGGATCACTGGCACCTCTCCCACCCGCTGGACTGTGAATACACGTAGGCCTCACCGGTCCACGGGACTCAATCTAGACTAGACTACTTCCTTACTACCCATAGACTGGTCCAATAGTTCAGGGAGTCCCAGATACTTACGGAAAAGCTGTCAGACCATTCCCCGGTCTTGATAGCATTAGATCTTGGCTTAGCTGCCCATGGGAGCAAGCCGTGGCGTCTGTACACTTCAAGATACTGGACACCACAGGGGAAAGACCAACTTAGCTCCCATGTCGCTACGTACATGATAGATAACAATGGCTTGGTCTCCTCTCCACAACTCCTATGGGCTGTGGCGAAGGCGATGATAAGGGGCCAACTTATGAGAGATGCCGCCATCACTAACGCTCATAGACGCTCCCGTCAGCAAGCCTTGGAAGACTGTATAGTTAAATGTACCCGCAAATACACTGCAACACCCTCCCTCCCTACTTGCCGCCTCTATACCTCTCAGGCAGAATATGCGTTGCAGCGGATGAAAGGAAGTCACTATTCTCTTACTCACTCCCAGGCAATAGCAAATGAGTTCGGGCGATTCTATCATACACTCTTGACTCCCGAAGCAGTTGAGGATCACGATAAACTGGCCACGTTCTTTGAGAAGGCACGAATACCTAGCCTCTTGGAGGAAAGCAGGGCACTCTTAGAAGTGGAGATCAGCAAAGAAGAGATAGCGCAGGCAATTACTAAACTCCCTTACCACAAGGCCCCAGGGGATGATGGGTTCTAAGCAGAATTTTATAAATGGACAGAAGCAGAAATGGTGGATTCCCTTTATGAGGCATACCACGGGGCGAAACATACGGGTTCTTTGAGCCCTCTTTCTAACAGAGCTTCCATAGCAGTTACCACCTCATCTCCCTCCTTAATGGGGACATCAAGATACTGGCAGGAATCCTAGCGACACGTCTCAAGAAAGTTATACCATCTCTCATTAACCATACGCAAGTGGCTTCGTACCTGGCCCCTCCTCCAGGAATCATCTACGTACCCTATTGCATGCCCTCTGGATTGCACGAGACTCATGGGAAGAGGCCCTTGCCCTCTCCCTCAATGCTGAAAAGGCATTTGATAGAATAGTGGTGGTATCCTTTCAAAACTCTGAATCTATTGGGGCTAGGGACCAGTTTTATTAATAAGGTACGCTTGTTGTATGACTTGCCAATGGCACAAGTCAATAGCGGGGGATTCCTATCTGATGTCTTCTGCATTAGTTGAGGGACCCGACAAGGCTGCCCTTTATTCCCGTTGCTATTTCTCCTAGCTGTAGGACCCTTATAGCCAACTATGCGCAGATCACGCGGCTAATTACTGGTGTACCCATCCCTGGCAGTAGCTCCACCATCTACTTGTACGATGACGATATCCTGTTAACAATCACAGACTCAGCTCAATCACTCCCAGCACTTATGTCAATTTTAGCTGAATTTGAAGCACTTTCGGGTTACAAAATAAACTGGGATAAAAGTGAGGCACTCCCTCTATCCCATATGGCAGTAAGCACGACCATACAGGACTTCCCGGTTAAGTGGAAGCAGTCACGTCTTAATTACCTAGGCATATATATTAATAGGGGCTTGGAACATATGGTGACAGACAACCTAGATCCTCTACTTGGAAGCACGAAGAGGGACTTCGATTAATGGTCCCAGCTAGGTCCCTCCATGTAGGGAAGAGCGCAGGCGGTACGCATGGTGACTTTACCAAGATTGTTATATATCCTTGGAATGTTGCCCCCACAGGTCCCCCTGCCTAAACTCAGAGAGTTGGATAGACGCATACGGGCCTTTGTATGGGGGTCCATACGACCCAGGTTATCCAAGGCCACACTTATAGCTCATCGCGAATATGGTGGGTTAGGATTACCCTCCATGGAGCATTACGCCCTAGCACTGCCTCTCTCGCAACTTGTCTTTCTGCTACCGGGAGTACTGGACCCGCCGCTGTGGGTTGAAGCCGAACTTACGTTCTTGCGCTCCCTATCTGGACTCAATGTGTTCTATAGTGCAAGAGATATCCTACTTTGGCCCATCAACCCCATGATCCAAGCCATGTGGAATTCCTGGAGACAGGTACCCCGCTTGCTGGGGGTAAATTCACTGATCCATGATCATGCTCCCCTACGGGGCAATGCGGGCTTATTAATATGGGGGAAAACAGTTAACTGGAAGGAGTGCATGAGGGGCCTCTTATGCATTGATCACCTTTTAGCCAATGGGTACCTGAAGTTGTTTACGGCACTCTGGGAAAACTTTGACCTGCCTGCCCACCACCCGTGGCGTTTTCTCCATGTTCAACACTGCCTCAGACGCCTAATGGGGACTTGCCCCTGGCAGCTTCACCGCTCCCCAGTGCTCAGCTATTTAGCAACCTGGGGCTCCTCTGGGGGGCATCGTTCTGGCATGCACACCCTGTTAAACCATCACCTGTTCTCCCTCCCCCTCTTGGTCTCTCTCAAAGCCAAATGGCAGGCACGTCTACAGATGGAATACGAGTTAGATGATTGGGCTGACTTGATAAAGGCAAGAGACTGAGGGGAACAGGATGCTCGCTTGAAATTCTGTCTTTTCAAAACTCTGCATGAATGGTACTGGACAGCCCAGAAGCTTAGGTCTGCGGGGCTACTGCCCCATGCATCCTGCTGGCATTGTTCCCACAACCGCTGTAATCTACTTCATATACTCCACGAGTGTCCGACCATTCAACCTTACTGGCAGGCAGTGAGGGAAACACTATGAGAAGTTCAGCCACTACCACCCTCTCTTATGGATGGACTGATCCATTCCGATGAAAATTTCCAAGGAAGAATACTATGGAAAGATGTTTTCACTGAGCAGAGGCAAGTCAACATTTTTGGGAAAAAACTTCAGGCTGCCTTAGCCCACTACAAAATTAACCTGGGGGAATTGGCATCTATAACAGTATTGGAGCTTAACATATTTCTCAGCAATTCTAGCCCTGCAATTAGTTTGAAATTAGACAACTCCTCCTCTGTATTAAATCCTAGAAGCATATTGGTAATTCTTCTTCCAGTATTAAGAGAATGCAGCTGGACATGACTTGGTATATTCCTCATAATATGAAATGACTGATTCTTCAAATCAGATAGCAAATGTTATCATTACGAAGTATAAATTGAGCTTAGGATAGAATTAAGAAAAATGATTGAGATTCCAATGTTCAAATGGAAGTCAGGATTTTGACCACGTAGTCCTTGTGTGCCCTCTACTACATAGTTCCCTGAAGAGATTTTTAAAGCTGTTGTTAAAACGTAATAGTATTTCAACTGCTGATAATTCACATGCACTTTTATGTAACCCTGATAATGAAGTCACCTGTTTTAAAATATTTTTTTTTTGTGGTTATTTAAAGTTTTTTATTAACTTTGGACTAGCTTGCCCTCAAGTGTTGATTAACATTACTCACGAGCAGATGTTATTTGGTAAAGGTACTCACATATTACTATATGTTGTTGAAAGGAGTAGTGTAAACCACAGTGATTTTCTTCTGCCTTCCATTTCACAGTAAGGAGCAAGTGAAATATTTAGAAAATGTTGCAATCTATGTGAAATGTATTATTATTTTAAGATACCAAACCATGAATTAATCGTGAGATGTCTGTTTTATCAAAATATTATCCTCCCAAAAAATGGACACAAAAACAATAAACGTATTTTTGTCTATCTATCTTGGATGTTTGGATTTAATTAGATACCAAAAACTTAGAATTGAACTGAATGCACTAGAAAGCAGCATGTGATTAAAACAGCCACTGATTCACACACAACTATTGCAGAGACAAAATATACTGTTAAACTGTCCTGTTTGAAAATGGTCACAAATATTGGCAGGAGTCTGCCATAGGATTATTTAATCTTTAGAAGAGGGGTGCACTTATAGTGGACTTAAAAGTGAAACTGTTCAGTGTTTACCTCAGCCCGCATTTCCCCATAATGCACCTGGTGTTTGAATTTGGCATGGTACTCAGATTTAATACTGCTGTGCGAAGGCGAATGCCATATACTGCATTATCTGGAGTATCAGAAAGGTACTTTAGAGGTTCCAAATTAGATCTAAATGAGAAAAACTCAACAGTTCTGCAAGCTTGCTATGTAATCATGAGGGTGGTTAACAATATATCTCTAACAATAGAAAATCATGTTTTTCATGTTTATCACCATTGCACTGAATTTATTGCATCCCACACATTGTGAGATCACGGTTCTATTTAGAGTTACTACAGTTGATATTATGAAATTATTTTAGTATGGAATCCTGTGACAGATTTTCTGTGAACTGCCCTGCCTTCCAGCTTTGTGAAATGATACACTTAAGTCATTGGATTTAATGAAAAAACAAAATGACATAAGGCATGTTCCGAGCAATTATTACTGTTTTAACATTGAAAGAGGTATGGTTTAAGTACAATCATTGATGGGTTATGCGGGTGGAATGTGTATTGTCCTTGACTTCTGAGTTTGTCTTTGGTGGTCAATTTATGGTTGAGTTAAAGAAGGAATGCATTTCCTAGAGGTTGGATTACTTTATCGGGGTCCCTTTGAGGAATGTTATCTGCAGATCAGTTGTCTATGCTTGTGAATGGTGTGAATGTGTGAGAAGATGTGTGACAGTCTTGCCCTTCCTTGGCTTTGCAGCCTTAGTGGATTTAGTAACTAATTTCAGCATCAGTTTGTTTCTAAAAGGATTTCTCTTAATTTTGAGGGCGTTTCCTGATTCCTCGCCGATTCCAGCACAGAAGCACCATTTTTGGTTTAATTCACTCTGGTGGCTGGAATCCAGCCTTTTCATTGACAACTGAAGGCTTGCAATGCTGCGGTCATGCAGCGAAACCACCTCTGGTGCGCTAAAGGTGCACCAAGAGTCAGTCCGTCTACACCAGTCCATGTCTCGATTGTGTCCAGCACCAGACATCCTACTGGTGAGCCTAGTGGTCCTCCTGCAGTGCAGGTGTATTCAACGGATGATATGCTACTTGTTCAAAAGTCTCTTGCTATTCCTCCGTGTGGCCACAAAGCTAATTTTTTAGATTAATTTGGCAAGGGCTTTTGTGGCTAAATGTCCATCCTGCCATTACTCTCTTGATTGTTTGGACTGCACTCAATTGAGAATGATTGGGAATCCCTTATCAGTGAATGGGAGTCAGCACTTTCTCTGCATACCTGATTAAGTGTGTATCCCTAGCAAAGCATGCTTTTGATATTTGCTTTGCTTTTAGAGGACAAGGTGGATCTATTTTCTCTCACTGAAATGTGGCTTACAGACTCCTCCACATCTGATATTGTCTTAGCTTTAGTGCCTGAATTCTTAATTAAGCATGTTAATAGGACTGATAAAAAAGATGGAAGTGTTGCCATAGTGCACCGGAATACTTTTTTTGCATACAATATCTAAACTGACTAGTACTGGGACCACAGAAGGCTTTTCTTTTTCTATTACTGTGGATCCGTCATTTGTGGTATCAGGGGTCTTAATTTGTAGACCACTGAATTGTTTCAATAATTCCCATGGCTTACTCATAGACCTAGTAGGACAACTTTCCATGCTTCGCTCAAATCTTTTAATGTTGGGAGATTTTAATTTACATACAAGGAGTTTATCACTTCCTCAATTGCCTCAGCCTCGAATAAACCATGGGAACTCTTTAAGATTGTTAATTTCTTTCTTTCCACCAGTGCAATTCAAAAACACCTTACTCCTTCAGCTAACTTGTGTGAGGAGCTTTCTGACTTCTTTTCTAATAAAATCAAAACTATTTATGATCAGTTTGCACTCAGGGGTCACTTCCATCTACTTTTAATGGGGGGTTTTCTTCTGGTCCTCCTTTGTCCAACTTTGAGCCTATCTCCTTGGAGGACTCATTCTCTATATAGGCCAGCTGTACATCTGGGTTCGCCTCTCAACCAGTGACCTCCAGACATCCACAAATGGGCCACTACGCTTGTCAATTCCATTCTGAACAAGCTGATGAATTCCTCCTTGGGGTCCACTGTAGTGCGGTGGAAGTGGAAGCAGGACCTCTTGCTCATCTTGTTCATGAAATCCAATGCTGACCCCAAGGTGTCCAGTCACTTCAGACCAATTTCACTCATACCTGCAGTAGAGAAAATGCTGGAGAAGCTAGTCAACTCTCCCATTTTCTGGAGTCAAATCATCTTTTACATGATACTCAAACTGGTTTCTGTGCGGGGTACAGAGCAGAGTCTCTCTTATTGGAGTTTTCAGAATTTATAAAGGACAATCTCAATCAGAATGCTGCAGTGATGGTAGCTCTACTGGGTTTATCATCAGCATTCAATACGGTCTCACACTCTATTCTTTTAACCAGCTGACGAGTATTGGAGTCCGAGGACAGGTGCTGGCTTGGTTTAAATCATATGTTGAAGGCAGGACATAAGCAGTATTTCGTTCTCCTTTTACCTGATTCGGTAAACCACTTGATTCTACTTTTAGCCCTACACTTGTTAATGTTTATTTGGAATTTCCTGCAAACCTTGTGGAAACTTGGAGTCTGATGATAATTTCCTATGAGGATAATACTCAGCTCCTTCTGTCCTTTCATGGTAATGATTTAGAGGCTTTGAATTCTTTTACTCCTTGTTTGAAATCTGCCTGTGAGTGGACAACTGGCAATTGCCTTAAATTGAACTCTGATAAAAAGGAAACTCTCTTCTTTGGCACAAGTCATTATTCAGAGTCCAATAACTCTTGGCCTTCAGAGTTAGGTGCCACCCTGTACCATTTCCAATTGTGAGAAATTTAAGATTTCAAATTGACTCTAACCTGTCTTTTGAACTGCAGGTAAAAGCTCTATCTTCAAGTTGTTTTGGAACTCTGAAATCACTTAGAAGGATGCTACATCTGGTACCTGAGGTCACCCGTAAAATCTCCACTCTTTAGTTACTTCCAAGTTAGACTATGCAAACAGCTTTTAGCTGGGTCTGCCATCCTATTTGATACATCAGCTGCAGATTATTCACAGTGCTGCAGCTTGTCTTATTCTAAAGGATCTGGTGTACCTATTGGTGTCTGACAACTTGCGCCAACTGCATTGACTGCCCATTGTGAACCAAATCAAATTCAAGGCACTCATTTTTGCCTGTGGATCCTATAAGCAAAAATGCCCCCTGTACCTAAAAAGAAGGCTTAAAGCCTAATGCCAGTGTAAAACCTTGAGACGTAATGCTATAAAGCTAAAGCATATTGCCAGGGTTTGCAAGGCTAGAAAATTGAAAAGATCCTTTGAGTTTCTTACTGCCAAACTTTGAACCTTTCTTCCAATTGCTCTTCGTTTTGCTCCCTTCTAATCCAAAACAGGAAGCCATTTCTTTTTGACTTCTAGTTTCTGTGTCTTGTGTTTTTTTATGTCTTCGAGATCTTTTTTAGAATCTTTCTGCGGGCGCCCGGATGCTTCCTCAGAAGCAGTTTGCGCTTTACAAAACCTATTGCATTGTATTGTAGATGGGCTAATGCCTTGAAAACCTACTAGGTGTGTGTGCATTCGTGAATTTAAAGGGTAAGTGGAGTTTCAAAGAATGTTTGGAAATCTTCCATGCCCTACTAAAGGAGTGTATCTTCATTGGCTTTGATTCATTAAGTTGCATATTCCATACTGGTTCCTCTTTTAAAACATGCTACTAGCTCCCAAATTGACCTGTCCCAAAACTGAGTGGAAGATGTCGATGAACACAAATATTTCTATAAACTCTTCCAAAATTAGACTTTACCGTTCTCCGTACCTATTACTGGACATTACAGCACTTTAAAAAAATAAGTGTAATTAATTAAGTATAAACATTTTCCTGACAAGAGAGATAGCCATGGTTGGAATACTTCATATGCTGGATAGAAATGATTTATGTGTTATACTTGATACTCCATTAATTCAATAATAGGCGCCGTTCATCTCAATCTCTTTTTACTTGAGGTATGGTAACCATGGGTATGGTGTTAGACCTTTATAATTCTATTAATACTTGTGAATTTGTGGTGGGCACCTGATGTGGCACCTCATCATGAGTATCACTGAATTTATTGTGGGGATACCGAGGGGAATCAAATGTATTATTTCAGATGGTATTCCCCACACCATATTCCAATGGTTATGTGTTTTCCCCCAGAATCAGGGATAACTGTTATCAATCATTAACTGTGTTCATTTCTGGGTAGTTTTACCTTACTCCTCAGGAAAAAGACTGACAGTTTCCGCATACTTTGAGCAGGTGGAAAGTGTCCGCAGGAGGGCTGGTGGGAGTGTGAAGTCGGGCAAGGGTGCGGTCAGGCTTGTGCCTGCAAGGGGAGAAACGTTAACTCATTCCCCTGTACTGATACAGCAATCGGGCGGAGGCCAGCAGTGATGCTGCCTACAGGCCCTGCAGCAGTACATATGTGCCCTTTGTTTCTCGGCCCAAAATTATTGGGTCCACAGTTTGAAGACCCATTAATTCCGGGCCCAGAGAGACTCCGAATTTGTAATGTGGAGTTCCACAAATAATTATTATTCTAGGTGAAATACCACAACATAGTGAGGGCACAGTGTTACTGGATGACAGTAAGACAACAGAGACAGAATTATGTTGCAACTGGTTACTTCATCTGGTCACATCTGATCTTGTGAACATTATACGTAAAGGGGTCAGCGGTTACAGTTAATCACAGCTGCATCCGGCGCTGATAAGTATTTTATTGATTATTGATTAGTTGTTAATTGACATATTTATAGTATCCTAACATCACTATAAATTTAGCGGAGCATTTAACAGAGAATGAAGATACATACAATATCATAATTAAATCAGGGGGAGCAAGGTGGCGTACAGTAGATAACAATGCAAAGTCATCCAGAGAAAGTACTAGGACTAGTACTGTTTAACATGTATCAAAGCTCTAGGAAAGTAAAACTAAACCAGCATTTTAAAATGTACTTATTGTAAAGACGGTAGGACTCACTCAACAAAACATATGACAACAAAACAATCTAGTGAATTAACAACAACCATAGGAACCCCTTAGGTACTGGAAGCTCAATAATATTGCCTAAACCTTACCTCTAATACCACTGACTAGTACGTCAATTTTAGCATAGGAGGGAGAAAAGGCATGCATTGCATCTCTTACTATTTCTCATGCATTTGTAAATAATATTTTAAGTTTTAGGTTTTCACAAAGAATCGCCACAGTTCTGTAAATCTATAACTCTCATACACTTCCAGGAATGAATCACTGTAAATGTTCCCCCATTCTAACATAACTGTATCGCGCTTGAGTATGTTTTTCTGGTCTTGCTAACGTCACCCACTGGATGTGCCCATCTCTGATGCTGAGGTGTGGTGTTTATTTGCACTTGAGACAAGAAGCTGTGAAAACTTGGCTGTGGTGACAATTGTTAAACGTTTTGTAACTTTTGGAAGACATTTACCTAGTTCTCATGAGATCAGCCAGGTACTTGCCTGTATTAATTATGAAAATTCGATACTGTAACCAGTATTGTAAACCTGTGTGTTGTATACTGTAAATTTAAGCCTTGCCTGTACTTGATGAGCTTGCCCCACCAATGATTTCGGATGATCTCTTTATCAATTAATTCTGGGATTCACCAATTATTATTTGTTTGTTAATAAATATATTCAGGCTCAACCTAAACCCATGATGAAGATTTATTTGACACAGTATAATTTGCTAATGCGATTTATAAGTGCATTTAACTTTCTTTAGGACTAATACGTCCATATCTCGACTATGACAATTGATGTACTACTTCTTTTGAAAAATTTAAGGTGACAGAAATGTTGAGAATATAGAACAAGGAGTTTGAGGATATCGAATTGTCAACAAACATAAAAGCTGGTAGATTTATTTAGAAACATTTGCATGTAGCACCTCTCAGGAATCCCCATACTTGTCCCTACCGTAAATCTGTGTTTGCTGAATTTCTTGCACATTGACTATGTGTTAAATACTTGCAATTTGTTATATTATATTTTGTTATATTTAGTAGATGAAAAAAGGAACACTTTGACCCTCATTACGACTTTGGATGTTTCCGGGCAAGACCGCTGTGCAGAATATCACCACCATACAGTCAGCTCTGGCGGTACAGTGACCACCGTATTATGAGTCACAAAATGAAATCCAACCAAATACAGTCACAAATTTCACACCGCCAGGCAGATCAATGGTGAAAGAATGACTGTCTGACCACCAGCCCAGCCAAGCCAACACCATTCTGACCACCCTAATATGTGTCAGTTTTCTGCCAAGCAGGCCATGCACGGCTGAACAAAATTGGCGGTGCGCACCTCCGAGGTTCAAAAAGGTACGGCCAATAGTAGGCAACACCACATTGGACAGTTTGAATATCCCACACCGGAGACACATACACAAACCGCACAAACCTGCTCACGGCCCACACACACCCACAATCCCTACAAACAGCACACATAGCGACAACTCATTCACACAGATCCCATACACCACAGTCACCTTCACAGTGCACACTCAGCATACACAACACAGCTGCACGTATTGCATTAGGCATACATCACACTCACACAAACACCACAAGCCACCAGCACCCACATCCAAACGACCCTCCCAACCATCCCACACGGCCCCTACATGCACGACACCCCCCAAAACACAACATGGCACGTCAAAATCACCCACATTTCACTGACTATGAGTTGAGAGACATGGTAGATGAAATCGTCAGGGTTCGGAGCCCAGGTCCATCAAACATCATTGGCAAGGAAAACTGAGTTATGACAGAGGATTGTTGACAGGGTCAACTCAGGAGGCACACATCCATGCACAAGGGAGGGCATCAGGAAGAGGTGGAACGACCTACGGAGGAAGGTGTGTTCCATGGTGTCCAGGCACCAGATCACCTTGAACAAGACTGACAGGGGGTCCCCAACTCCACCCCTTGAGTTAACATCCTGGGAGGAGAAGGTTATGGACATCATGCATCCTGAGGGCCTGACTGGAATCATCAGAGGGCTCCACTCTGGTAAGTCAACAACACCCGCCAGACACTAACCACTCCTGCCCAGCATGTGTCCCCACCACCCATTACTCCCCAATCTACCACATCCCACACTTCCGCACCCCCCGAGGCACACCATTCCCCTCCCCTGCATGCCACACCACCCCACTGCCACCATCCCCACACAGTCACCACCCAAATTCCGGATACCAAGCACAATGCCAAGCACCACAACTCCCACAATGCATCACTCCCTACACATCAGGGTATCACAGTCTCACTTCACAGTGGAACACCTGCATGAAAAACCATGGCACATGTCACAACAATGGTTGCCTCGACTACGTTCCAACACATGGCAATTACAGCAATGCCATCCACTATCCTCAACCCTCACTGGCACCTGGAAACAATGGCGCAATCCACATCCCCTAAACAATGTCTGCAGTACTGCAGCTGTCATTGCCATCACTGGAAAGCAAGTCAGGCCACACCATGCATCACATGATGTGGCCAACAAGTACATCTCCAAAATGTAACTCCCTCCCGTTCCATCCACAGGTCCTGCTGCCACTGCCAACCGTCAGCGGATGCCAGGGTCAGACAGCCCTCCCCAGGATGAAGGCCCCAGTGGATGTCTGGACAGTGACGACTTGCCTGGTCAATCTGGGATTGCTGGTCAGTCCACAGCCAGCAACCTGACCTTGGACACACCAGACTCCCTCTCCCATGTGTCAACTACACTGCAGCCAGCCTTTCTTCCCCAAACCAGTGCCCAGGGATGGGTCAATCAGAAGTGTTCCCCACAATACAAGGACCAGAGTCAAGGGCTCACACTCAAGACAATGAAGGTATTGGTGCTACTGGGAGTGGGCACACTGTGCCAGGGGCCCAGGGGGCCAGGGGTAGTGGGAGGGGACCTGTGATCCTAGGGATGGGGCATCCACAACAACCAACTGCCCAGGGAGCCCTCTCCCAAGTCCTGGGTGCATACCACCAAACCCAGTACACAATAGGTCACATCCCTGTGACCCTGCAGGAGAACCAGAGGCTGCAGAAGGAACATCATCAGGAGGCCATGCAGGACTGGCAGATACTCAGTGCCACCATGGCCTCCATTGCAGGAGTGCTGAAAGAATTGACCAGCATTCTGCGTGAGTTCTCCACTCACCAGTAGGCCCCTTCCACTAGCCACATCCCAATTGAGCCCTCCGCAGCAGAGCCAGCTAGTGGAATGGAGGTCCTGTCAGAGGACCCACAGACCACCAGCACCCCTCCCCTGTAGATGAGGGACCCCCAAGCAAGCCAGGATGTCCAACCAGACATCCTGTACCACTGCTAGGAAGTGACCCTCTCCTGAGCATTCTCCTTTGTGTGCCACTGAGACACCCTGTTGAATGTCCACTGTCATCTCTCCGTTCTCCCATGGCCCCCTATACTGGTCCCAGACTACCCACAGCTGGGCTAACTACACTGATGGTTTTTCCCACCATGACCCCACTCATCACCCCTTGCATGTGTTAGTCACAAATAAACACTATTGAGCACAGCTACTTTCTACATGCTCTAATGTTAGAAGTACCATTTACTGTGGCATAACATGTTTTACTGTCAACCCATTATCCTGCAAAAGTATGTGAAACTGAGAGAAGGGGAACAATATGCAGCAGAGCAGGCAGAGGCTGCAAGTAGAACAAGACAGGGACAACAATCATTATAGGAGTAAAATATGCCCACACAACACATATGCACTTCAATAACAAACTCACTATGGTGAGATGGCAAGTGTCAGCTCTAACCATATGCCCATGTCAGACCCACATTCCCAAGACAACCATCCCTAATGTTCCTTCCATCACAGCAGACAAAGCTAAACTTAAGGTATGTTCCTCAGTCAGAAACAGTAATGTTGCACTGCCTCCCAATGTGGACTCTTAGGATAGGTAGCAAAACTATTGACACCTGTTAGAAATGGGGTCTTTGGTTGGCAGTCAGGTTACCCTCTGTCCAAGCAAGGACACTCACTCTAGTCAGGGTAAAAGAGAATCACCCTCAGCTAACCCCTGCTTACCCCCTTGGTAGCTTGGCACGAGCAGTAGGCTTAACTTCAGAGTGCTAGCTGTAAAGTATTTGTACCAACACACACAGTAACTTAATGAAAACACTACAAAATGACACAACACAGGTTTCGAAAAATAGAAAATATTTAACTAAACAAAACAAGACCAAAATGACAAAAATCCACAATACACAAGTCAAGTTATCCCGAAAAATGCAAAAAGAGTGTTCCTGTAATTGTAAACACACATTAACACTGTTAGCATGAAAATGTACCTTGGGCGCGTCAAAAATAACCCCGCTCAGGAGAGTGTGCGTCAAGAAGGGCTTGCGATGCGTTGGTTTCACTCACTCACGAGACCTTGGGTCGTTTCTCCTTTCGTCGGGTCGGCAGGCGTAATTTCTTCTCTGCGCAGGAGAGCGATGCGTCGATCTGGTCAGCACTTTCGGGTCCGGCAGGCCCTGCATCTTCTTTAAATGCCCAGTGGTGTTTGTGTCGGAAATCCAGCCGCACGATGATCCGAAAACCACGCAGCGAGGGTTGCGATCTCACTAGCCTCCATCAGCGATGCTGTGCATCGTTTCTCCAGCCCCGGGCGTCGATCTGCGGGTCGCATTGCAGGCGAGCGTCAATTTTCAGCCACGAAGCCGGAGGAGTGTCGATTTTTCAGCCGCAGGTCGGAGTCGTGTTGATCTTTTCCCCGCGTGGCGGTCGGTGTATCGATTTCTCCCTCTTAGGCTACCAGCTTCTCCTTTCAGGGTCCCAGGAACTGGATGGGCACCACTTGGCAGAGTAGGAGTCTCTCCAGAAACACCAGGTGCTGGCAGAGAGAAGTCTTTGCTGTCCTTGAGACTTCAAACAACAGGAGGCAAGCTCTAAGTCAAGCCCTTGGAGAGTTCTTCACAAGATGGAAGGCACACAAAGTCCAGTCTTTGCCCTGTAGCACATGAAGAAGCAGCAACTTCAGGATAGCTCCACAAAGCACAGTCACAGGCAGGGTAGCTCTTCTTTCTCAGCTTTTCAGCTCTTCTCCAGGCAGAGGTTCCTCTTGGTTTCCAGAAGTGTTCTAAAGTCTGTGGTTTTAGGTGCCCTTCTTATAGCCATATATTCTCCTTTGAAGTGGGCCTATTTCAAAGCAAAGTCTCTCTTGATTGTGAAATCCTGCCTTGCCCAGGCCAGGCCCCAGACACTCACCAGGGGGATGGAGACTGCATTGTGTGAGGGTAGGCACAGCCCTTTCAGGTGTGAGTGACAACTCCTCCCCTACCTCCTAGCACAAATGGCTCATCAGGAAATGCAGAATACACCTCAGCTCCCTTTGTGTCACTGTCTAGTGTGAGGTGCAACCAGCTCAACTGTCAAACTGACCCAGACAGGGAATCCACAAACAGGCAGAGTCACAGGAATAGTTTAAGCAAGAAAATACTTTCTAAAAGTGGCATTTTTAAACACACAATCTTAAAGACAACTTTACTAAAAGATGTATTTTTAAAATGTGAGCTCAGAGACCCCAAACTCCACATGTCTGTCCGCTCCCAAAGGAAATCTACACTTTAATCATATTTAAAGGTGGCCCCCATGTTAACCTATGAGAGGGAGAGGCCTTGCAACAGTGAAAAACGAATTTAGCAGTATTTCACTGTCAGGACATATAAAACACATTACTATGGGGGTCATAATGACCCTGACGGAAGGCGGAGAAGGGGCGGTAAGACCGCCAACAGGCTGGCAGTCTTTTTTTGTGTATTATGACCATGGCGGTTACCGCCATGGTCATCCGCCGGTTCTCCGTTCCGCCCGCCGGGCTGGAGACCTGGGTCTCCAGCCCAGCGGCCGTCACTATACCGCCGCCAGTATTTTGACCCGGCTTACCGCCGTGGATTTCCTGCGGTTGGAACCGCCATGAAATCCATGGCGGTAAGCACTATCCTTCCCTGGCACTGATAGGGGTCTCCCCCGCCCCCCACCCCCACCGACTCCCTCCCCTACACCCCCCACCACCCCTGCCACCTTCCAAAGGTGGCAGGGCACCCCTCCCCACCCCCACCCCAAAATCACATAACTCACACACACACGACACGCACGCAGGCACCACCAACACACACACACACACACACCGACATACATGCCTGCATCCACACACACAGTCAGACACGCACACCCACATACAAACATACACGCACATATCCATACAGACATACCCACAGACATACACGCACTCATTCCCAAAACACGCAACACCCCCTCAAGCATACACGCACTCACACACCCCCTCTACATACACAGACGCACACCCCCATGCACCCACACAACACACAACACCCCCCGCCCCCTCCCCTATCGGACGATCGACTTACCTTGTCTGTCGATCCTCCGGGAGGGGACGGGAGCCATGGGGGCAGATCGGCCGACACCACACCTCCAACAGAACACCGCCACGGCGAATCACAGGACGTGATTCGCTGGGCGGTGTTCTGTTGGCGTGGCAGTGGAGGTGGAGCAACCTCCACTTCCCCGCCTCCACCAATATGGCTGTTGGCGGCTCTCCGTCCGTAAAAGGACGGAGAGCTGCCAATGGTCATAATAGGCCGAGCGGCAAACCGCCACCACTGGGTAACCACAGCGCAACAGCCACCACAGTGGTCCCTCAGCGGTCTTGTAAAAAGACCGCCGAGGTTGTAATGACCACCTATATGTCCAGTCTTAACCATACACTGCACCCTTCCCTTGGGGCTACCTAGGGCCTACCTTAGGAGTGTCTTATATGTAAAAAAAGGGAAGGTTTAGGCCTGGCAAGTGGGTACACTTGCCAAGTCGAATTTACAGTTAAAACTGCACACCCAGACACTGCAGTGGCAGATCTGAGGCATGATTACAGAGCTACTTATGTGGGTGGCACAACCAGTGCTGCAGGCCCACTATGATTTGGTTTACAGGCCCTGGGCACCTCTAGTGCACTGTACTAGGGACTTACTGGTAAATCAAATATGCCAATCATGGATGAACCAATTACATACACATTTTGAATAGGAGCACTTGCGCTTTAGCACTGGTTAGCAGTGGTAAAGTGCCCAGAATAACAAAAACAGAGTCCAGCACACATCAATAACCTGGGAAACAGAGGCAAAAAGTTAAGGGAGACCACGCCAAGGATGAAAAGTATAACAACATCACAATGTTTAGCACACATATTGCAGTTCATGTGGCAGTTCAGGGAACAGTGGAAATGCACAAACAAGTCACAAGTGAAGCAACACATCAGCAGGGTGTGAATTGCACTGAAATGTGCACATTAACAACTCCACTGATGGGCAAATGTGACCTCCCCCAAACCCAACCAGAGGCAGTGCTGCACACAATGCCACCAGTGCCAACAGACATCAGGAGGATCTATGTCACAAGGCAGCCAGGAGTACAGGTCACATACCATACATCTGCCACATACCTGTAGCTCAGTGGAAATATTGTTGCATCAACTCTGCTCTGGAGTCAGCTGCATCCTCATCATCTTTCTCCTCATCACTGCCTATATCCCCTTCATCACCCACTGATCCAGCTGCCACCTCTTCTGCATCCAGCAATAGGATGTGATGTATCAGGGCCATATTTTGTAGTATGCAGCAGCCAACAATGATGTGGCACATTTTCAGTGGTTTGGAGAGTAGGGCACCTGCGGAGATGTGTAGACACTGGAATCTGGTCTTCAGTAGCTCAAAGGTTCTCTCAATCTCATGCCTTGTCCTATCGAGGGCCTCTTTGAAACAGTTTTTAGCATCTGTATTCGGATGTCTCACAGATGCCAGTAGCCAGGGAAGGTTGGGATAGCCAGAGTCACCTGTGTTAATAGAGGTAGGACCCATATCAAAACCAGGAGGGAGATATGGCAGGGTGTGAAGAGAGTGGAGTGTACAGGGGCACGCATGCTGATGTATACATATTGATGAGCCAGGCCCGGTCCCTCTGTAGTGGTGCCATGATGTGTGGGACGTTTCTGTTCCGCAGAATGAAGGAGTCATGCACAGAACCACAGAACATGGACATCACTTGGGAGATACATTGGTCAGCAAGACACCACCTGCACATTGATAGAATAAATGTTTTTTTGTCGGTTACTAAACACTTGTTCATTTCTCCTGGGTGGTACCAAGGCAATGTGTGGGCCATCTATGGCCCTTATCACATGAGGGACATGTACCCAATTGCAGAAGGCAGCTTTGACGGTGGCTAAATCAGCATGTTGGGGGAACCTGATGTAGCAGGGCAGATGTCTTAGCAAGACACACAGTACATCCCTCAAAACATTACTGAACATCAGCTGTGAAATCCCTGCTGCCAAGCCCACTGTCATCTGGAATGACCCTGTGGCAACAAAGTGGAGGACTGACAACACCAGTACTGTGGGAGGGATGCATTGGGATGACGTATGTCAGGCAACTGAACAGGCTCCAACTGGGTCACCAGCTCCATGATGGTCTGACAGTTCAGATGATACGTCTGAATGACATGTCGCTCTTCCAGGGTGGCAAGGCGTACTAGGGGCCGGTACGCAGGAGCATGTCTCATCCTCAATATTGCACCATATTTGGGAATAGGAGAGGGAGAATTCACAAGGAGCTGCATTGTCTGTGTGAACGCAGTAAAGCTAGGCAATATTCGCCAATGTCACCCATGAGGCACCCAACATTCAACCACGATTCGCTAGCTACATTTAAAATGGCAACTCCTCATTGGATAATATGGTTGTATATGGGACACTGGAGCCAATGGTGATTGCCGCTGGCGGTGATGGTGATGTCCATGGCAGACGTGACTGCCATTTCATGTGGGAATGCTCACTTAACTCCTGACTCTCCTGCACACAAGACCTCCACTGCATGTGTTGCTGTGTTATGACTCTGGTAGCCAACATGCCATGTCCTGCAGGAGTTAGGGCCCCAGCCTTCTCCCAGGAAGAACTCAAGAAGCATGTGGACAGTGTCCTACCTCTGTATGGACAGTTGTATGGGGCACCAGAGCAGCTGGTGAGTCTAATGTCACTGTCCTTTCTGATAGTGATGTGTATGGGGATGAAAGACTTTGGGACGAGGCAGACAGAGTGGATGCATGGTGATAGGTGAAAAGTCTGAGCGTAAGTGGCATGAGGACATGTGAGCGTTGGCATGAGATGTGTGAGATTTGTGCTGTCCACTGCTGTCCCTGTGGTGTCACTCTACATGACTTTGTCCTTCTGTCTGTGTCACCCATGCATGTCAGCATCCATTAGAAGAAGGGGATTTGACGTGCCATCGCTAAGCAAGTGCGATCCCTGGGGGTCAATACCCAGTGGAGCACCCACTGCAGAAAGAGGTGGGAGGACCTGAGAGGCTGGGCCCGGAAGACCATGGATGACCAGCTGGGTACGTCCTGGACCCTGACCCCCCTAATGGCCCTCATTTTGGCAGTTGTCTACCCTGAGGTGGATGGGCACTTGAGGGCAGCACAGCAGCCACAAAGGGGTAAGTATACACTCCCACCTCATTAATGTGTTGCTTAGATGGGTTTGGGTTCCGTACTAGTGGTAAGCAGTTGCATAAGTACTAGGAAGATGCCTGTCCACTATGGGTATCAGCCACCTTGGCAGGATTGGTATCACAGATGTGTGCCCATACCATGCAAACTGTGAATTATGAGGGAAATTACTCTCAATGTGTACTTTTTGTGGTCGCCCTCAACCAAGTTTGGGAACCCAGCTTCTGCCAATGTCATCACTACAGCTGAGGTGTCAGGGCATTGTCATCTGTATTTGCCTACCACTGTGCCAGAGGAGATAAGTGAGTCCTCAATTTGTTGCCATGTACTGTATGTGTAGTGAGGCAGAATGGGCCAAGATGTCACTGTGCTAATTGCCAATGGCTTAGTAGGCATGCTACCTACCCATGCAGGATTCAGTTGATTCAGCAGTACAGGAATTGTTTTCCTAAACGGCCATGTGAAGTTGCCAAGTACTGGGCAAGTGTGACTAGTGTGACTCACATCAAGTACATGAGTGCAATTGTACCACCATCAGCAGTTCACATCAGCATAGCTGTAGTTTCCCCCATGGTGTCCCACGGTTGTAGCATGTATAGGAAAGTAATGGCATGCCGTGTCATGGCAGCAGATAATTATGTTTTACTCTGTGTGACTGTTGTGCTGGCATTGACTCATTGCACTCTGTCTCTCTCTCCCACCCTCCCTCCCTCTCCTTCTCTGTCTTTGTGTGCATCAGCATAATCTGATGAAGTAGAAGGGGCACTGGCGAGTGGGAAAGCATTAGCCCACGTGTCCCAGGAGGCTGATTTCAGCTGAGTCGAGGGGACCAATGGGACGAATGGCGAGGGGGGTGCCACGGGGGAGACAGGATCAACCACACCATCTTCAGATTCTTCCTCCGATGGTGGCTCCCTGGCGGACCCATCTGGGATCACCCAGTAACATCCTTGTCCACAACCCTTTTTCCCGCACCGCCCTCCCTGTAGCTCCCCACCAAGTTGCCCATTCCTGCTCACCCAGGAGTGTGGGTACGTCCTTTGCTGCAGGCACCTTTGCCCCTGCCCCAGTCAGCCTTTCTGCCTGGCACCTCTGCCCCTGCCTCAGTCAGCCCTACTGCCCTCAATGTGGAGGTTTGTGACCTCCTGAGGTCCATCTCTGGGGGACAGTCAACCATTGTGAATGCGATCCAGGGACTGTCATCGCAGATGCAGCAGACCAATGTGTTCCTGAAAGGCATTCACGATGCCCTGGCTGGCCTGCAGAGATTGTTTTGGGCTCTGGTCTCCTCATTGACAGCAGCTAGTGTCCATTCTTCTTCCGTCCACCCTCCAACTACCTATTTCCAATCCCACATCCTTCTCCCCTCACCCATTCAAGTCACATTTTCAGTCCAACATGCATCCACATCAACAGACACAGTACTCAAGGACAAACATAAGCACCACAAATGTCACCACTGCCATGCACACACACAACATTCAGGTGCAGACATGACAACATCCACTCCCTACTCTGACTACCCTGCCACCTCCCCCTCACAAGCACTACACCACTCACAATGGCAGTCACCTCCTCGTCAATCCCAGATCCTGCCCAAGTCCCCTAACTGCCACCGTCACCACAATATCAGACCCGCACACATGCACCCCATACAACACATGAGCACTCAGCACGACTGTCAACACCCCCAAATGCAGCACACCCACCCTACCTGTAGACTCACCCACAACATTCACTCACACATCCGCCCTACCACCTCCCTGTATCTCCTCACCCCTCCTCCTGCTACATCTAAATGCCCATAGTCCCCCACCCAACAGTCACACAGCACACACATGGCATCCAACCACGCACCTGCACCCAAATCACCTCCGTGTGCACACCTCTCAACCACTCCCTCTCCCTCCACTCCCATACCTTTCTGCCATGAACTTCCCTGTGCCCCCAAGAAACATTTCCTTCCTGAATTTTCCCTGTTCCTTACCAGTGAACTAGTCCCTGCCCCCCCCAAGCACCCTGTTATCCTACCCACATCTCTGCCTTCAACCTCCCAGTCCTCTCCTGGTTGTCGCCATGTCCCTCTCCTACCTAACACTTACACCCCCACCAAGTCCACAGTCACCCTCCCAAATCCAAACCCAAGCCCACTCCCCCAAAATTAAAGTCAAAGCCCAAACCCATCCAAACCCAAACCTAAGTACCCCCCTCCAAACCCAAAACCCCATCCCCCCACCTTTCAGGTGCCTGCATGCTCCATTGATGCCCCACCCCATTGGACGTCAGCAGTTTGCAGTCAGGAGTGAAGTTGAGGGCTTATTCTGTGCCCAGTGTGCTAGGGGCACTATAGACATATTGGATTTAACCTTGGGCCTCTTTGTACATAGTTCTTCGTTTTATTTTCACTTTTTTAATGTAACTGCCCCACTGCACCGTTGGTGTCGATGGTAACAACTTTGTCCTGGCTTTCCTTCCACATGTATGTGTCGTTAATATGCAATTTGGCCTGTTTGAGTTTGTCTGTGTGTATCGGTACGGGTGTTTGCATGTGTGTGTGTGGTCATGGCTTGCCATGCCGTGTGTGTGTGCTGTGTGTGTACTAATGTCCTTCCCTCCAGTGTGTGCTAGACGGGTGTACTTACGGTTGGTGTCTTCGTCGCAGTTGCTGGTCCTGAAGTTCAATGGCCAACAGGAGCAGTGGGAATACTTACAATTCGTGTGCCATGGAGCCTGCTGAAGTGCCTGTGTTCCTGAAGGTGAGTAGTCCCTTTTCAGTGATTCAATTCTGCCAGGCTTTTCATGGCAGTGTGACCGCCCCAGAAATCCTGGTGGTGTGCAGACTCGTAATGGGGTTGTGGGAAACAGACTCACCGTCAGTCTGGATATGCCTACCACCAGCCGCAGCAGTCCGTCCCTATTGACGGTTTGGGTGGCGACTTGGCTGTGTTCTGTTGATTCCAAACCCATGCTCAAAATATGGTGGTCCACTCCGCCGGGGATGCAGCAATGCGACCACCACCTCCACCGTGTCGGTCCATGGACCGCCAGACTCATAATGAGCACCTTTGTGTTAATTACAGTCTGGGCATCTGGGCATCTGTGCATGGGAGATTCCTAAAACCAACTGGGTAGTTAATGCACTCTCACAGGCCCTCAGCTTTAGTTGGTCTTGCGAACACCACTGTCACTTTAAATTCTGCATTAAGAGGTGAATTTGGTTTTCATTTCATAGTACCCAAAACTTTCTGTGTTATGCACTTACACTCTGCCTTGTGTTGCTAGATTGTTAAAGTGGGGTTTTTGTACATAATGGTTGGGGTGTCTGAATGTAGAAGAGCCTCAAAAACAGCTAAATGTCGAAGAATCTTAAAAACAGCACTGCCAAAGCCTCTCCACTTTCCTTTCCACACCATAATACTGCCCACCACTTCTTCAAAATTCACAAGTCGTTGCTGAGAATTTGTGAGACATCTCTACTTGAGGTGCACAACAGGCATTGCCAGTGAGCCATTAGGACCACAGCCAGCACACAGCAAACAAAAACTCTCCTGGCATTATCTCCAGAAGAGTAAGCAGCCTATTTTATCTTTTTGATGTGTGTCTTACTTCGATATTTGAAATTGTAAGTTCTGATTTGTAAAAGATGTCCAATGTTAAGCCAAAAGTAAATGAGTTATTAGACTTGAGGTTGCCCAAGCACTGGTAAGCAATCACCAATGTAGGGTACAATTTTCCCCAGTAAAAAAGTACATCTTCAGCAGTGAGTTCTTTAACCTCTTATATGAGAACGTTTGTACATAGCATTTTTGGGGTAGGATTCATAAAATGCCTGAACTCTATATATTACACAGGAAGAACAGCAAGATCTGTGGGATGATAAAGTGGATCTATTTTGGGAAATCGGTGCTCTACCCCCCCCATATGATTGAACAGAAGTCAGCCTATAGGTTGTCATTTCTCCCATTTCAGCATGTCTTCCCATTATTGAAGTTTCACACTACAACAGTGACGTGTCCTACTCCAAAGTTTCTTAAGACCTTAACCATTCCATTTCACTGAATGTAAGTCAGTTCATAGGTAGTCATTCTCTCACATTTTATTGTGTCATGCTAGATTTCAAGCCCCACACGGCACTAGTAAGGTGCCCTTCTCCAATGTTAGGGGCTCCAAGATAGAGACATTGGTAGATGTACTGGGCAGGGTTGCTGTGATGGAAAAGTTAGAAGCTGTAAGCATGCGCATTCCCTCTTTCTAATAATAAAATGTTCGTACTGCACAAAAATCTGTATTTTACCTACCAGAAGCTATGCACTTAATGCAGACCACAATAAAGGACAATTGAGGCCCTGTCATAGTTAATGAAAAGCAAGCTGGACATACTCATATGTTAAAGAAAATGTAATAATAAAATTGACGGGGAAATATGAAAATTGTAGTTCAGAAAAGCCTACATTCATCAACATTATCCCCAACTCTATGTGGATGCTTGAAAAAAAGCGGTCTCTTGAAGGAAAATATGTCTATATTTTGCATAGATTAAACCAATAAGGAGATCAGTAGTGGTCTTCTTGCATCCTTGTAGTAGCTGGATCGGAAACAGAAATGGACATTTTAAGAAATAACATGCAATTATTGTACTTACCACACCAAAATATATATATTTGACTAAATAATAGGTTTTTCCCAGATAAATATTGCATGATAGACCTGTCGCTTTTTATCATAAAATCCATAATTGCTACATGTGAAAAAATGCCCATGTCCGTGAAATTGGGACAAAACTACATTTTGGGGGCTACTGCACCAAATTCTACATGTCCTCGTAGTTATCAGGCATTTTTGTTCCAATACATTTTAGGCATGCAGGTTAGAGCTGATGAAACGTATCTGGGAAGAATTGTAGGGGAATCGTATTTGCCACAAAATATACAGGAATTACCACATAGGGGGTCATTCTGACCCTGTCGGTCCAAGACCGCCAGGGCCACGGATGACTATAGCACCGCCAACAGGCTGGCGGTGCTTCATTGCCCATTCCGACCGCGGTCGGAAAACCGGGTCCGGCGGTTTCCTGCCGGATTTCCCCCGGCTGGGCGAATCCTCCATGGCGGCGCTGCAAGCAGCGCCGCCATGGGGATTCTGACCCCCTTCCTGCCAGCCTGTTTCTGGTGGTTTTTACCGCCAGGAACAGGCTGGCGGGAACAGGTGTCCTGGGGCCCCCTGGGGGCCCCAGTATGCTTTTCACTGTCTGCCTAGAAGACAGTGAAAAGTGCGACGGGTGCAACTGCGGAGCCGGCTTCTGTGTTGCAGGCCCCTTTCCCGCTCGGCCTGCGGGCGCTACCTTTGGTAGCGCCCGCCGGCCCAGCGGGAAAGTTAGAATGGCACCAGCGGTCTTTTGATCGCGGGGCGGCCGAATGGCGGTTCCCTCCAGGCGGGCGGTGACCGCCGCCCCCCGGGTCAGAATGACCCCCATAGTTTGGAAATTAACAAGCTACTCATAACGAGGCCTAAGTGTCATAAATTTCAAGGGCAGTAAGTAAATAAGTGTTTTAAAGATCTTCCAAGGAAGCTAGAATACTAAACTCTTTTTCTAATCTTTATTCATGAAAAATATAACCGCCTCAGCTAGTAGATCCTTTTCTAGAGAAGGTTTTCAATGGATCCAAAGATCACTTTGGAGCTTGAGAAATGTCATGTTTCATTAATATGAAGCAGGCACAGATGTTTGGATCCTTGACATCTGCGGTTTTCTATGCCAATACTAAAAATATACTTTGGAAAGATCTTGAATCAGTGCCCTTCGACATACTACTTTTTAATAAAAATAAATGAGTTAAATAATGATCTTGTAAAATTACCATCTAAAATTACTCTTTCTCAAGAGAAAGAGATGATTCAAAGATGCATTGTCCTTGCACCTCAGATTGTGTTTTTCAAACCATGAGTAAGCTAGGAGCATTGACAAGTATTTATTACCTGGGATTCTGTAACCCCTAATAAACAGCAGTCACTAATTTCTTTAATCGGCAACTAGTGAAGTACCAAGTCTTTGACTATAAACTAAATGTGCCAAAATTTGACAATTATAAGGTTATTAAAGCTAAGTTCTAATGTCACAAATGCTGCTGCGAGAGCCTGCAGCTGAGGTGAAAGGCCAGTCCGGTCACTGAGCATAATTGAAACAACTGTTTAAAGCAACACACAAACATTTGCTTTTGTTTCTTCTGCTCTAATTTGATAGCTTGCAGAGACACTGCTTAGATAGAAAAAACCTAGGTTATTTTTGCATGTTTCTACACGTTACGAGCTTTGGTAGTTTTTTTTCAAAAAATGACCTGTATTGAATTGTTTCTACTATCTGTTTTTAACAACTAACTAATAGGTTTTTGGTGTGTTTACTTTTGCTCTAGAGGTTTTATTTTGTATTCTTCATGTTTGCAAACATGCTCGCTCTTTCATATGAAAGAGCTATGCATCATGGTTGTAAGAGGTTTTGGAAAAGGTGATGGTGTGACCATGTAGTATATAGGATAAAGTACTCCAGCCACACTTGATAACAATATTATTATACATTACTTCTGGGTTCAGTAGCCTCAGAAAGGGATCTCAGCCTTCAGCCTTGGTCCTCTATATGGTTATGGAACTCCTTGGTGACTAGCAATGTCCTTATAATGTATGGGAGGGGTTACTTTATCACCAATATAATCTTCTAGAATTTGCACTTATTCCTATTTCAAATGTGCATGGTCTGGCATTGCCTTGCATGGTTTACTTAATTATTTTGGGGTCCTGCACTGCTTCTGATTTAGGATACATTAATATGGGACTGCTAACTATGTCAGGCATGTACCCATTAGCAAAAACTGCACCATGTGTGAATTAGCATGGTCCTTAGGTTGGCTGTTGTAATTGTTATCCTTTGTGTTTTCAACAGAAATACTACCTTTGAAAACTAAATATCGCTGTGTTTCAGCCATTTACATACATCACTACAAAGAGTAATATTTTTAAACAATGAAGAAGTTTAAATCTGTATATGCAACAATATTTTAACTATTCCGATAGTAAATAATTTGAGTCAATAAACTCAGATCTCCTTGGACTGTGTCAGCTTTCCCGATTACCTATTATCTATGTCAGCTCAATTAGTGACTGGTGATAGGAAATTTAAATTACACATGCTGTGTCAAATAACATGTTGTGACTGGCATTAGAAATGTACAATGAACCCATATGCACATATTTCTATTGCAAATTGCACATTTTGCTAAAATGTTGCTACAGGTTAATGAAGTGTCATTAAATGTGTTTATATAATATTCATTTAAAGCAGAAATCAAGAAGAGACGTGTCACCATTCTGTACAACTGAGCAACATGAATCACATGGCAGCATCTTGCAAAAACATTTTTGTGGTAAAGATTACATACATTAGCATTGCAATGATAGTAGTGACTACCATAGTTGGAATTAATGCCGAAAAAGCAGAGTTCAAAGGCTAATATATGGAAGATAATGTGAAGGAGAGAAGCAAACAAATAAAAATAAAAACTGGAGATAAAGTTTAAATGTATACTTATAGTCTATTGCAGACAGATGGAAGATTTTTTAGCATTTCTGTTCAACTGGCACCAAATTGCAGATGTACGATGTCCCTCAAGACAATGATTATTTGGCAGTTTTGGAAGAATGTATTTTTTAGGTTTCCATTTCTTGCTTATTGATGTTTTTCAACTTCTCATTACCATCAGGAAATTTGAGGGATTGGCTGTGGTATTCCAGGTGTTGTGTGTAGACTTAAACGTGATTTCCACCCTGTTCATTAGTAATGAAGGTCTATCAGTAAAGACAAAATGTGATCAAACTTTCGGAGTTCCAGCAAAGCTCACTTTTAAAAATCACTATGCCCTTTACACAATCAATTATATTTTTGATCCAGTAGAGGCCTTTAATAGTTATGTGGACTTCACAGACATCTATGTAAGTGGTAGTGACCATCTTGATTTGCAAACAGACCTAGAGGTTGGTACTCCTCCAAGGCCTGAATCTGTCTCTCACCTCTGAATATTGTTCCACGGCGAACACAATCCTAAGCCAATGTTGAATCATTGGCAGAACTGAGAGAGTTCCTTTTCAAGAGTTAACTTTTTTATCTTTAATTATGCTTTGGAATGGCATTATGGTCTGGCTGGAATAATGTCAACATCATTTACTATAAAATACAAATAAAAAAATCAATCTCTTGGCACTTAGAACTCAAACCCTTGAGGAATCGGTTGGGATTATAAATGGGGAGTTGAGTAGGAATAAAGAGGAAATTCAGCTACTAAAAGGAAGTGAGCGTAATTTGCAAGAGAAATTAGAACATTTAGAAAATTCTTCGAGAAGGAATAATTTAAGGTTTTCTAAATGTGTCAGAAGGAGCGGAGGGAGTGGATTTGAAAAAATATGTAGTCTCTCTTATCAAAAAAAGTAATTTTCTTGGAGGAAAGTGACGCTGAGATCATGAATTACATTCACAGGATTTATAGAGATCTGTTTAGGAGAAACCCTAACAATAAGAAGCCGCAGAAGATCCTGGTCAATTTTCAAACTTATCTTTTGAAAGAGAAAATATTGGTAAAGGTTTTGGGTATGAGATCCTTAAGAGTTGAGGAATTTTCATTTGAGATCAGATCTGATCTTTCCAGTGCAACTTTAAACAGACAGTGGGAGTTGGGAAAAAGATTGGAGGAGTTTAAAAATGTAGGTGCGATAGCCCAACTTAAATTTTCAGCAACTCCTTGTATGATGTACAATTATAGAATGGATAATGTTAGGGATCCTGCTCTAGCAGACGAAGTATTAGAAGGCATAAGAAAGGCAGATATCGCATAAGGAAGGCCGAGGAGCTCACAGACGCTCAACATGAGACCAATAGGTCTGTCAATAGAAAGGGGGGATCCCCCTGAGTGGGGGAGGGTAGGGTACCAGATACAGTGGGGGTGACAGTAGGGGAGATTAGGGGGCACGGAGTGGGAAGCATGTGGGAGAAAGGGGGAAAATAACCTCATTCACCCCAGGCTACTTAGGCACAACTGGATAAGACTATAGGGGGCCGGGGAGACGGGAAAATATTAATTCAATTAGGCCCGTATTTATACTTTTTTTAGCGCCGCATTTGCGCTGCTTTTTGACGCAAAACGGCGCAAACCTACAAAATACAATGGTATTTTGCAAGTTTGCGCCATTTTTGCGTCAAAAAACGACGCAAATGCAGTGCTAAAAAAGTATAAATACGGGCCTTAATGTCTTGGAATATCAATGGCTTAAGGGTTAAGGCAAGGGCTAGAAATCTCTTGCAGTTTCTTAGGGATTGTCCAGCACATATAATAATCTTGCAGGAGACGCATTTAACTAAAGAGGAAAGTATAGCTCTGTTTAGAACTCAGAAATGGGTATGATAATATGTTAGTACAGAACATAAATTCAACACTAGGGGGTTGTGATCTTAGTGAAGCAGCAGGTTAGAGGTAACAGCGGATAAACTAGGTAGAAGGATTATATCTAGCCTGCAGTTGGGCGGTAGGAAAATCATATTGGTAGGTTTTTATGGCCCTAAATGTTATGACACAGAACCTCTGCGAAGAGTTTTCTCCCACCTCCTGGAGTTTTCAGATCCTGTTATCATGGTTGGAAACTTCAATGTGGGTCTAGACAATGAACCAGATAGGTCAGCAAAATGCAGGTTGGTGGGTACACCAAAATCCCAACAATATCTCAAGTTAATGATGAAAGATTTTTGATTATGTGATTTGTGGAGGTAGAGAGTAGATGAGGAGCAGGGATTTTGTTTTCATAATAGAAAGTATGGTCATGCTTCCCAAACAGATTATTTTTTAGTTGATAATTTGGTGTGCAGTTTGGTAAAAGACATTACCTATTCACCTGCTCACTTATCTGATCATGCAGCAGTGATCCTAAGGATGAGCTGTCCCAGGAGGCAAGTGGGAGAATAGGGACTTTAGATCGGACCTTGTTACTAGAGGAGGAGGTCGTAAGTTATCTTCGTAGGGAGGCCAGGGAATTTTTCAGGATTAATCAGGGATCAGCCTCAAGAAGTGTACTTTGGGACACCTTCAAGGCAGTGATGAGGGGGAAGATCATATGTCTTGCTAGCTACAGAAGAAAGCGGTACAGGGAGGAATTGGAGAGTATAGAGCAGGAAATTCGGTTATGTAATACTAAATATGTGGAGGGAGGGGACGAGGAGCAATTGAATAATAAGATAAGACAGTTGAGGCAGCAGTTGGAATCTGCTTTACGAGCAAGGATCGCAAAAAGATAGGAGGCAGGGAAGCAGGTCCAAGTTGAATACAGGGAAAGTATGGTAAAATTACCAGCTTGGAAAATTAAGAGAGATCAGTCACGGAGTAGTGTAGGGGAGTTAGTAGTCAGTCAGTCATGGAAATGACTGGTGACTTACATATCTTAATTTGCACATTTATATATATTTGGTACACATATTCTTTATGTTGTGATGCTTTCTCTTTTATTGCATGGCACCGTCACTTTTACTATGGGCACACGCACCATTTCTCTCCTTACAGTTCCTTAAGATTGAGATTCCTTCCCAAGATGTCGGACACTGAAATCGGCTCTGTCTGAGTCCATTTTCTCTTTCCACTTTCAGCCACACATAAAACAGCAGCTCTTGATCAGCGCTCAATTTAGATGCGACGCCGTTAACAGACTGAGTAAACATTCTCCGTTGCCTGCTGACGGTATGATGTACTCTTTTGTTTCCCACCTAGATCTTGGGGTCACGCTTTATTGCTGTAGCGGTCTCCTTCGGTATGTCGACATGGCATACGCGTGTATGAGCGGCCGTGCTTTAACTTTTCGTTCTCCCAGTTAGTTTTATTTGTTCTCTTCTTTGGTAGATCGCCATTCTCCGCGTTGAAGCAATTTTATTGTTTTCACAATTTATGCTATTTCTCAAAACGGTCCACGCTTCTCTGAGCGGGCCGAGTTTTGTTTTAATTCACCATAAAATCTCATCCAATAGCTCACCAATCTTGAATAATTATTTACTAAAATGCATATTAATAGTTTTTCGTACTAACATAACATCTAATAGATGTCGGTTGGAGTCTCCATATTTAAACAACTATGGGGACAGTTGTGTTTGGGTCATTTCTACATTACTCGCCTTTACTGCCATTTTTAGAATTGACAGTAGTAAAGAGAAAATTTATATTTTTCTATAAAGGGGACTGATAAATCTGTCATTTGTTTTTAAATAAGTTCAATTACGTTCTTGGATTTATTTCTATCCAATTGCCCCTTTTTTCCAATCATCTGTTTTTTTTAGCTTAGCTCAAAATTTACATTTCATTATCTCTTTCTGCATGGTTCCTTTTTTCTGCATTCTAGGCTTATCATGGTCTTCGGATACTTCTTTCATCTCGTGGTACGTTACCTTCTATAAACATCAGTGCCATTGGAGCTTAATAGTACAACTTGACACTTCCACAAGTTGGAGGTATGTTCTGCTTCTTTTTCTTGTATGCATATGTAGCCTTTCTTGATAGTATAACCTTTCTATCTATTACCACATCTCGACACAGAACGCAGTTGAAATTCTCAACATGGTATATGCATCATGGTTTCTTCTTTCCTTTGACTATATTTTCTCACTGTTTCTTGTTGGCACTGACACTTTTTTGCCGAGAAAATTTATATAGCAATCACTTGAATGTTTTCATTTTCACTGGTGCTATAGAGGTGTCATGCCTCTACACGTGGTACAAACAAGGCATGTCATTAATCTGTGGTATTGGGCCTCTCTCTCTATTCATAAGACTTATTTTCACTCCAGCTCACACTAGGCATTGTAGTATTTGATTATACTAGCAATATTTGTGACTGACGCATTCCATCTGTATATGTTCACAGCCTTGAAAAAGTAAATTCTGACGAAACACGTGTCGGCTGTTGTTTTTCCGAATGTGAGAATTGTATTGGCCTTTTGACATCGTGCCCATTGTGTCTTACTGGGCCAGGTGATGTTTTTCCTGAGACACCACAGAGGAATAAATGGAAATTTCTACATATCTGCAATGTGCCGTGGCTTTTCTTCCTTTCACAAGTTAACTTTGCCCTTTTCAAGGTGACAGTTCATGCACCCTGTGGCTGGGTGCCAAACCACTTGGGCACTCCTTCCTCCAACATAGATTTTACTACCATGGACTTCGTATCAATACTCTAGCTTACCTTCTGGAAATGCGCACCATTTTTACACAGCCACAATTTTTGTTGTTTTCTGTGAATATAGACAGTCAGTCAGGGGTTAACCTGACATCCCCGATGATATAGAAGAGGCCTTTCAAAAGCTCTTCTCATTACTTTATATGGAGGAGAGGGAAGTGGGGGTTGACATAGTTGGTGATTGGTTAGATATGGATACGCTTCCCCTTCTTACACAGCGTTTGCAGTCTTATTTGACCAGAACTATTACTGAGGGGGAAATAAGAGCAGTTTTAAAGGAGAGTAAGAGGGGAAAGCAGGGGGACCAGATGGCATTCCTGTTGAATTTTATAAGGTTTTGGATGAGTCATTAGGTCCCTTAATGTCTCAATTGTTTTCAGAGATTTGTGAGGAAGGAGCTTCAGCGCCCGTTTCCTGGCGTGAAGCAACCATCTCTTTCATTCTAAAACCAGGTAAATCCCCAGTGAGATGTGAATCCTACAGACCAATATCTTTGTTAAACAGCGATTATACGCTCTATGCTACGATATTGGCAAATAGGCTGGGTGGGGTGATAAGTGATTTGATTCACCCAGATCAGAAAGGTTTCATTCGAAATAGGTTTTTGTATGAACAAACGTTTAACCTAATTGGTGCCATTGACTTATCCACCGCGTACCAAGAACCTTTAACAGTCATAGCCCTCAATGCGATTAAAGCATTTGATAGAGTTAATTGGAATAACTTAAATTTAGTTCTTGAATGGAACAATCTGGGTAGTAAATTCTGTCGGGCAATTTGATCAATTTATCAGGCGCCAGAGGCTAGGGTACTGGTGAATGGGAAGCTAACCGACTCCTTTAAGATTACTAGGGGTACCAGACAGGGTTGTCCCCTTTCTCCCCTTTTGTTCGATTTGTACATAGAGCCTTTAGTTAGAATTGCCCCCTTTAGTAGCAAGGGGTGGGTGATGAAAGTGTCTTTATTTGCCGATGACCTCTTAGTTTACACCTCGAACTTATCAGCTGCCTTACCTGCGTTATTGAACACTGCGGAGGAATTTGGGAAGGTATTGGGTTATCATTTCAATCCCAAAAAAACTGAGATAATGGTATGGAACCTGAAGGCTCATAGTTGCCATGCCACAAACTCAATGAGGTATTTAGGGCTATCAATTGTCCAGGAGGTGGAACAAATCGCGGCTGTCAATATTAAGTCTGTGGCAACACAGTATAGTAAGCTAATGTTAGGATGGCTACATCTTCCTCTCACAATTATTGGAAGGGTCAATTTGGTTAAAATGATAATCTTACCTAAGCTGAATTTCCTTTATAATTCTATTCCCCTACAAATGGATAAAAAACTCTTGATCATGCTTCAACAGAAAAAAACTCCTTTATTTGGGCACAAAAAGTCCCCAGGATTGCATGGAAGAAATTGTGTTGAAGAAAAGAGAAGGGGGGCCTCACACTTCCTGGCATAAAGTACTATGCGTGGGCATTTCATCTTATGAATGTTAGAATGTTATACTCTTCCCCAGATCGCTCAGTGGTTAGAGAGATGCTTAACTGCATGGTAGCAACTGAAAAAGGCGCGGTAAAATACTTTTTACACAAATTCAGTAACCCCAGATTTTTCAGGAAACCGGTTGAAAATATAACAGGATGCAGCCAAAGTTTGGTACAGGTCACGGCACGTTGCAAAAATAGAGTATTATAGTTATTGCGCTCTGGTTTGGGACTCCCCGGGAACCCCTGAGTGTTTGACAGATGTATTGGCTTTGCCTCTTAAGAGAGCGGGGATTGAATTTTGGGGGAACCTAGTTAGGGATGGTTCTCTATTATCCTGGGAAGAACTTGCGGAGTGGACAAGAGGAAATTACTCTAGGTTAAAGTACATTCAATCAAGGAATTGGACTCAGAGGGCTATAGTCAGGTTGGGGTCTGCAAGTCAGTTTGAAGACAACGTAATTAAAATCATGGGGGGTTAAAGAAGGTTTCAAGTTGGTATTGGGGTTTGTTGGATACGCTGGACGGGGATTTTAAGTTGCCCAACTCCCTTTGGGGGGAAGTGATGCCCTCAGACCAAGTACAAGTATGGTGGAAAACATCAATGCGCATAGCATTTAAGGTAGTTAAACCGTCATCATTAAAGAGGAATCATCTTTTTACTCTGCATAGGGCTTTCTTTACCCTGTGTAAGCTTTCTAAGATGAGAGGGGGAGAGGCAGTTAACTGCGCAAAATGTGGCTTACTGAGTGCATCTGACATTCATATGTTTTTGGAATGTCCAACGGTACATAGTTTTGGGGTAAAGGTATGTGAGGCGAACACAAGTACTGTGAAGCAACATATTTCACTGAGTCTTCCCTTAGTAATCTTCAGTATACTGAAAGAAGGGGAAGTAAACAGCAGAGCAACGAAGACAGTATTGTTTTCTGCAATACTTCTGGCCAGGAGGGAAATCTTTTGGAAGTGGACATCTGTCTCTCCCCCTTCATATACTGACTGGCTTGACGCTCTTATTGGTATATCAAAGTTGGATATGGAACAATTTAAATAAAGAAAAGAAGGTAAAAATATGGTCACAGTTGTGGAATGGAGGGTCATAGGAGAGTGTTATTTGATGGGGTTGGATTATTAGGTTTTTGTCCTATGATTAGGTGCCAGATCAGTCCCTATCCTTGAATGCAAACTTCTGCGTTGAGGTCAAGTGAGAGAGATCCGGGTTCCCTGGCATTAGTCATATCCATACACAAGAGTGTTTTTTTACTTTTTTGATCAGGCAATATAGAGTCGACCAGAAGCAAGAGGTGTGTGAGAACAAAAAAAAAAAACATTGTTTACTACAGAGCCAGTTTATGGTGGAACACACCACTCTGTGTAGACCTTAAAAGATTGTTTGAACAGAAGTTAGGGGTAATGAAGAAAAAAGTTAATTTGCTTTACTGAAATTCAGAAACAATAGTGATCCCAGAGTATTATAAGATCATACATTCCATAAACAGAGGTATAGGAAAGTGTTAGAAGAAAAAATGTTTTGGACTTAGTAAAGATTGGGAAGAAATGCATGGAACAATCATATCTGGAGATGTGAAAAATGGGGGTAAAGTGAGCTTATCTGTATGCAAATCGCATGCATTATTTAACAATTTGACACAATTGACCAAAGCTCCATGTGTATTAAATATATTAAATATATGTCTGCTCTACACTGCAGCTCAAGATGTTTTACAATCTGTTTCCCCAGTGCATCTAAGGAAAAAAAAATCCACTATGAAATTCAGTACAACATCTGGCTCAAACTTATTGCTGGAAATGTAAGGCTCAGTATCTAGTGCTGAGCTACTCAATTGTCTGCTATTTCTGTAACTTTAGTAGGCTGCAAGCTGGCAAATTGGTTTGGGTGTATTGTAAAGCCCATTTTGAAATAGGAGAGGTCGCATGTGCTCCATCTTAATATAGATGCAATGCAATAATGGATGCAATGGCTACACTCTCCCCAGACTACCCTTCTCCAGTAAAACATGTAGTCTGAAAAGAAGTCTCTAATTCAATGGGAACAGATAGGGTACCATAGTCCAGGGCCAAGCAGCAACGTGTGATCCATCTGAGAGGGCTACATAGTGGAAAAAGTTAAACTATTCCAAAAAATCACAGAAGGTTATTCCTAATAACAATTGGGACTAGTTTCAAATGGGTCATAATCAAAGATAAACAGGTAGACCTGCTCCAATGAATAGACTTGCGTCATTGTGTGTTGTGGCTCCCTCCATGTTCAGTCTTCATCTAGGTGAACTTCAATCTAGATTTGCTGCAAATCACACGTTCTCATCTAAACTAAGGGCCTGATTACAAGTTTGGCGGTCCCTTGGACCTCCATACTGAAGGTGGCGGTCCGACTGCCATTTCCATGGCAGCCTGCCTGCCAGATTATGATGCTGGAGGTCGGACCACCACAACACTGCAGACACGGCCAGGATCCTAGATCCTGTGGTGCCGGTGGTGCAAAAAGCTATGGCCAAGCAGAGCAGTGCTCATGGAGGCACCGCCATGCTGATAATAACTTTCCTTTCTGCCAGCCTGTTCATGGTGGTGTCACCGCCATGAAAAGGTGGGCAGGAAGGCAGATTTGAGGCCACAGGGGGGCCCCTGCACTGCCCATGACCATGTTGTAGGCAGTGCAGGGGTCCCCATAAGAAACACTCAGAATGCGCACTGTCTGCCAATGCAGGCAGTGTGCATTCTGAGTGAGCTGTGTGTGGCTGCATTGGCCCTAAGCCAAAGTCAATGTCGTCACACTGTTTCCACCAGCCAGCCGAGACATCATAATACAGCAGTGGGGAGGCCCCTGACTTGGTGGCGGGCTCCCCACCTCCGTATTGGCGGTCCGTCAGTCGAACCGGCGCCATCGTAATGAGGCCCTGGGTCTTCTTTATATATATTTTTTTAATGCTAATTATCTAGTCCTTATGAGCTACATGCCTTTACTTCTACATCCAAAGATAGAGAAGTTCCTATTATGGTGAGAATAAGCTATCCATTAGACACACTGGCGGTGGGGATTCCACACATAAAAACATAGGCAGTCGTAAAGATACTTCTCGTACATTTGTTTTGTGGAATGCAAAAAATGATAAAGTTACACTAAAGTGTAAGTCTACCGTTGTGAATTAGGCCCATACACTTTATGATCTTGAAATGGCAACCAACTTGCTTGTGAATTAGTGTTTAGGGTTGCTGCCCTTGTGAATAGCTGTTTTTTTTCTGTCAACTGGACTTATTTTTAACTTACTTAACATTGCGCACTACTGCAATTCAGTTATGCTGCATGAAGTATCGTAGATTGCATTTGTACAGTGTTTTTCTTCTGTATGAAATGCAAAGTTAGTTGGCCATTTGAATTTTTGACATAGTCTGTACTGTAATTTACACTGGTAAATGTATTTTATTTTTTGGAACACCTACACTGTACCTAGGTGCGCAAAATGTTTGTGATATGGGGTCTTATTTGGGAAATTACATGTTCTGGCAGAAGATCAGACAGCACTAAACGTATTCATAGGCTGCTTTCAATCTATGCTGTACTATTAATTTCATTTTCCTGCATTATAGGAAGAGTTGTAGAGGTGGGGCCCAGAACCGGACAGCTGCACCAAACCCATTTACCATCAAGAAGCAGACCGCATCAACATACCATCTCATTTAAAATGTTCATGCATGGATGTGTTAACCGACTGACCTCACCACTCATAATATGTGCAAAGGATCAATATACCAAGAGTAACTCAAAACTTCTCGTATGCCCTTGAACTAGAATGCATAAAATGACTAATGAATTCAAACATTTTACTTTTTGAATGCACATTTATTACTTTTGAGACGTTTTGTGCTTTATCCAGCTATTTACTTTTGCATTTCTGCAAATCAACACACAATTAACAAACTAGAAAATGGATCTGAGGGGACGGGAGATGTTAGAGCTGTGAACCTTATTTAGTTTGCTCGGTGCCGTCTTTTCTCCGAGAGCCTTTTTGCTGCTCTTAGCAGAATGGATTGAACTGGTGGCCTCTGGTGTTTAACGCAGTATGGATCTCCATAAATTCCAGGTGTTGACACGTAATCTGTCTTTTTATAGGAGTCCTCTGTTTGATTTCCGCAAAGCCATGCATTTGCTTAAGCCTATCTCCAGGCTTCTGCGCCTGCATGCATTTGAAATTATTTCTTTCTACATTTCTTAGGGATCAACAAAACATGTGTTTATCCGCAGCCAAACCTCTTGATAATTTTGGAAGTATACATGGATTTTTAAATGAAAAGGAGAACCAATAAGGATAAAAACGAGTTTTTGTCAGAATATCCTATGCTGGATGTGCCCGAGGGATTTAGAAAAAAATTAAAGCACGCGTTAAGGATTGCTGCTGTGTGTTTCTTTAGCTGATAAAAACGCGCGATTGTGCGAAAATGTGCAAATAGCGCAGGAAAGTCGAGTCTGTGTTGTATAAACTCATGGTCAATGGCACAGTACCTTCTAGAATGTTGTTTGCCTCTGAACGCAATCAGCCAAGTCTGAATGTTGTTAAAATATTGCTATTAGTTTTCCATCAACTTCACATCCAGCTATATACATTCCGGAGCAATATGCAGTGCTGAAAGTGCCTATGGTGACCTTGCATAATAGAAAAACCCATGTCAATTAAATGTGTGATGTTGGTATTCAATTTTGCACACAGGTTACTCAACAATGCTGTTCTTAAATCTCAAAGCAATATAAATACATTTTATTTATGTATGTACTTATTTACATTTTAGAGTGTCACTGTGTAAACTTGAAGTTACTTTCCCTGTCCTTAATAATCCATTTGACAGTTGACATCAAGGTCATCAGACTGAAGAGGTGCTAGCAGGCATACCCCGACACTGAAGGTCCTGCTGGGATATGTGCTCTTGAGGGGCCCACTGCATTATACTGCACCATTGGACTCTCTTGGTGGTAGGTGGCAGGACCTCTTCTGGTGACTTTGGTGGGACGTGTGTTTCTGTTTTTAGAGAAAGCATTCCCCCTAAAGAATAGTTCAATATAAACCCCTGTGTCTGAGTCATCTTTCATTTCTAATGTTGGGGTTGCAAAACTAAACTATAATCATTCAGACACATAAAGGTGGGCTTGGACAATGGAAATTAACACCAGTTGCATTGCGCAAAAAACATCTGGAAAATGATCAGTGCCTCTTTATTTATTTCCTCATTTAATGATTTATTTTATGCCACAGTTAAGTCACTTAGAGCATTATCACACTGCTCCGACCACAGGGAATTATGAGCAATACAGCCCTAAAGAAACCTAGATTAATGTCTACAGTAGTTAAATGTGTTAATTTGCTCTCACAGATTGATAGTATTGGCAGTTTAGAAGGTGAAAGCCTTTTATTTCAATATACAGTCATATGTCCACTATTTCCTAACTTGAAAATACTTAGCAATCATTTGTATTCTATATGCAATTTCTGAGTAGCTAAGTATGATTTCAATTAAATAGGGTAGAAGGGTGGTTGTTGTCAAGCACTAGTTTAATGGTCGCAAAAAAAGTGCAGAACTATTTTTGTTTCCAGAAATGTACTCCGGGACTAGTGAAATGATCTTCCACTGGTTGGTTCAGGCACAGCCCGCTCAGAAATGTTGTAGAGCCATTGCAAACGGGCCAGCACGTGCTTTTGGATACCCAGATAAAACAACTCAATACTCAAGCCTACACTACTCGATTTTAAGAAATCATAAAAGCACAAGAAATACACACATGAATAATAAAATGCACCTAGATAAATAATCAAATACCATTTAAAATAAAAACATTAATAAATAATTCCTAAAAGTCCTTCCCCGCAACGTCCCACATGCATACTCCCTTTAGATCAAATATCCAATAGACTTCAACCATAACATTTCCTGAGGGAAAGTGCTCCTCTAATACATTTAAAAGCGGACACACATACTTCCTAGATCTACAGTGAATGCAGGAGTCTCAAACCGTCTTGGAGAGAGTGTGGCCTTACCGATCTGAATTGCGGAAAGAAAAAAGAATGCCTAAGAGAGTGATAAAGCAAACAGAAAAATAAAAAATGAACAGTTGCTTCACTAGAAACATTATCACAAGGACAAGGGGCAAGATTGTCCACCCAACCCCCTTGGATGGAACTAAAAAGTGCACAGTCCCTAAACGTAACCTCGTCAAATATAATATGTGCTGGGAATTAGAAATAACAGACAAGTAAAATTGCTGCACTGACACAGGGGCAATCTCACAAAAGTCATACAAAAAAGATGACCAAGAGGAAGATCGATGGTAAGCTTGCCTGCAACCTTTCCATAAATGCCATTTTCAGGAGTAAGTTTGCCTGTGTGCAGGATGGGCAGTATCATTGAAAAATTCCATGAAACCGAGCTCTCCAAGGAAAACGTATCCTAACCATGGGATCTTATCATAATTGGACAAGAACAAAGAGTCAGAGATTATTTGCCTGCAAAGTTCTAACTCATCTGAAGACCATATTTTGACCCATAATAAAAGAGGGGCAATGCCTATCAAGCCTTTCATGTAGTTTAGGCCTATCTCAGTAAGAAAAAATAACATGGGGGACCCTTGTGGAACAATCAATAGTCTTCTAAGAGAAGCATTTTCAGCAACCTAGAGATTCGAACAGTCACAATATCCCCATACACCACTCTCATAAGATGTGACTGACAGACATTTCACTTCATGCAGGGTTATCAGCTCTCTAACAGGCTTCTGGCCAGGCTTAGCATCAACTATTCTATTGACTTGCTGCACCCTTAATGTGACAAGAGGGTCCCATTTTAACTGATTGTTAAACAGGATCCCTAGATAACGGAATTGTGAGACTTTATCCAGTGGGCTTCCCTATAAAAAGTTTTAGACTTAGGCCCTCATTACAACCCTGGCGGTTGGTGTTAAAGTTTCGGTAATACCGCCAACAGGCAGGCGGTAAAAAAAATGGGATCACAACCATGGCGGAAACTGCCAACACAGACAGCCACTTAAACACCTCGACCGCAATGGCGGTAGCAGCAAACACCGCAGCGGTCACTGCCTACAGACAGGTGGAAGACAATGTACCGCCCACACTATTACAAGGCACCAATCTGCCAGCTTTTCCGGGGTGGTACCAACGCCATCAAAAGCAAGGTGGAAACAATACACAGAAGGGAAAACACTCACCTCTCGACACCCAAGGAAGAACTAGGACGCCATGGAGCCCGAATTGCATATCCTTCCCATGTTACTGTATCTATTAATACACCACTAAGTGGAAAGAAGGCGGCTTCAGTGACGACGATGGTGAGTACTGCACCTAGCATACAGGGGAGGGGGGGAGGGAAAGAGAGTGAAACACACATGCGGCACGCAACACCTCCATCCCCCACCCACAACACCATACACACACACATATCCAATAACATCACAGATACACCCGTCACCCCCTTGTCCCAAAAAGCATGGGCAAAGCCCACACATGAGACCTGCCTCAAAACGGAGAGAACACTGCAGAGGCATCAGGTCGAGAAAAAAAACAGGCACCTCACGGGGAAGAGGAGGGGTGCACCTCAGCCAGATGATGGTACGATGCCAGTGCTCCTCGAGGGGGCTCCATGCCCACTGCCTGGTCCTGGGGAGTGAAAGCCACAGTCTCTCAAGTCTCTCAAGTGGGTTCACTGACCACTGCTTGGTCCTGGGGAGTGCAAAGCCACAGTCTCTCAAGTGGGTGGGTTGCCCACTGCTTGGTCCTGGGGAGTGCAAAGCCACAGTCTCTAAAGTCTGGACTGGGTGAGTGGATGCCTTTCTCCACTGGTTCTGGAGGGGGCTTGGTGCCCAGAATGCTTCATCCTGCCAAGGACTGGGTGAGTGGATGTATCTCTCCACTGGTTCTGGAGGGGGCTTTGTGCCCAGTGATGCTGCACCTGGGGTGTGGCAGTTGACTTTGCCTCACCTGGGTGTCTTAGCCACGTGATGTACCTGGAACAGGTAGCATGTTACTCCATGGAGGCAGAGCCACACGCCATCCTGCGTAAACTTAGGCTGCCAATTGCTGGTTCGTGTCAGGGCTGGAGGTGGTGTCTCAAGTGGCATGTCCAGGGTCCAGGACGTCACCTGCAGGCTCTGAAGGATGCACACTGGGGATGGGGCTGACGTCCGACAGAGTGGAATCAGCTGTGCAGGTGGTGGTGCTGATGGTGGTGCAGGTGGCGGTGTCTGCGGCGGAGATGCTGCCAGTGCTGGCCATGGTGCAAGTGACTGGTGTGGTGGGTGGAGACACCATACTGTTTCCGGTAGCCTCGGATGGCTGATCCTCGGGGAGGATGCTGCAGACTGATGTTGTGGCAGCAGCAGTGCAGGTGGCGGGGCAGGTGGCGGTGCAGGTGGTGGTGCAGGTGGCGGTTGGAGCGGCGGTGGTAACTCTGGTGCATGTGGCTACCATCCCTGATGATATGGTGTTCACCAGCCCCTCACCAGGAGACATCATGTCCAGAGGTGACGTGCCCTTTGGCTTGTGGCCCTTCCCCATCTTGACAGTCACAGCAGGGACCTTGGCTCTGTCTACTCAGTGTTTGGGCGAGGCCTTGCTGGGTGGGTGGTGTGGCTGTCCCCTGCTGGAAGCCAGCCCCTTTTTGACCTTTGCAGGTGGTGGAATAGGATGGGCCTTCTTTTCTGTCAGTGGGACACTGGCAGCTCTGATAGGTGCCCCCTTAGATCATACTGGACTAGCAGGGACCACAGCAGATGCAAATTTGATGGCTGAGGTGCTGAGATGGGATCTAGACATCCTGGCCCTAGGTGAAGGACGGGGGGAGGTGTAGGGAAGAGGTTAATGTTAGCTAGGAAAAGTTTTTTAGACACACTGGCATGGGAAGATGGAGGGGGTGTGAGAGTGGAGGAAGAGGTAGTGGTTATAGAAGGTGTACGTCTGCTGAGATTGGGTGAAGGTGGATGGGTTGGAGGCTGTTGTGAGGTGGATGGCTGTTGAGTGGGTGTGTGCCTGTGTTTGTGTACTTTGGGAGGAGGGTTTACAGACACACTGGGAGAGGACACAGGGGACATGTGAATGGTAGTGGGGGTGGTGATTGCACGTGAGCGGTGTGTAGTGATGGGCGTGCTGGTGATGGAGGCAGTGGCTGATGATATAGTGCATGCAGGTGTGAGTGGAGACGAGACAGGGAGGGAGGTGGAGGACGTGGAGGAGGGGGACACAGTGGAGGAAGTGGATGTTGGTATGTGTGCATGGATATGGTGCTTGTGTGAGTGCCTGTGGGATGCGTGGTGCTTATGGTTTCCTGAGCCACTTTTGTGTGTTCATATGTGTGCATGCTGGTCTGATTGTGTGATTGGGATAGGCTGGGGTAGAGGGGATTGGGTCTGGGTAGTGGAAATTGGAGGGGGGAGGCTGGACACAGGGACAATGGCTGCCATCAGTGCTGAGGCCAGAGCCTGGAATGCTCTCTGTTGGGCCGTCATGCCAGAATGAATGCCCTCCAGGTATGCATTTGTTTGCTGCAAATGCCTCTCGACACCCTGGTTGGCATTCAGAATGGTTGACTGCCCAACAGTGAGGGATCTCAGGAGGTCAATAGCTTCCTCACTGAGGGAAGCAGGGATAAGTGGGTCAGGGCCTGAAGTGCCTGGGGCGAAGGAGATGCCCACCCTCCTGGGTGAGTGGGCATGGGAAACATGCTGATTGTCTGCTGGGAGGGCAGTGCTGGTGGGGGGGGTGGCAGCTGTACCTGTTGTTGGGGTGGGCACAGAGGTGTCGGCCACTGCCAGGGAGCTTCCATTGGAGGAGGAGTCACTGGTATCCCCTCCTGTCCCCGTCGTGGAGCTCCCCTCGCCCTCCGTCCCACTGGTGCCTTCACCCTCTGTGGATTCACCCTCCAGGGCCATGTGGGATGCAGCTCCCTCCATCGCTCGTGCCTCTGCTCCTCCGCCAGATGATGCTAATGCACACAAGGACAGGGTGACAAAACAAGAAGGGGGGAAAGACAGAAAACACACATGGTCAATGCCAGCAACACGAATACCATTGGCAGACACAACTCACAGGGAGCAGCCCTATACACTAAGTCATGCACTAGCAGTTAGTAGGAAATTCACCAGGCCATGGGGTACAATGCCTAAAACTATTTGCTGCACACCTGGAATCCACGGGAGCCTGCCCAGTTGTAGATGCCCACTAACAATATTGGAGTTGGAGTGCCTCAGAGCCTGCTCAACAAGGGACCTACCCTGCCAAGTTCGTCCTGGCGTAGGAGAACCCACAGCCCACATCCCACACCCAGACACTTCGTAAAGCGTGCAGAATCAGCTTAATGACACTGTGCTCCCCCCCTTGTGGCTGCTGTGATGGCCTCTAGCACTCATCCAACTCCAGATATGCCACCGCTAGGATCCGGAACATCAGGGGGGTCATGGTGCGAAGAGCACCCCTTCCACGTTTGGAGGCCAGCCCCAGCTGGGCCTCCGCCGCCTTCTTGCTCCAGCAGCGCAGGTCTTCCCATCTCTTGGGGCAGTGGGTGCTCCGTCTATGATAGACCTCCAGGGTCCGCACTTCCTTGGCGATGGCACACCAAATACCCTTCTTCTGGTGGGCGCTGACCTAGAGGAAAGGTACAGGAAGAAAGGTAATTACTCACCCGTCCGGACCGTCATACTCATTGCCCACCAGTTCCCACCCATGCCCTGACACACATACACTCACCATCCTCACATGCAGCCCTCAGCCCCCCCACATGTATCTTCCATCCACACCACTCCAAACAGGCATTGCCCACGCATCATGCTCACAGTGTACTCACCTGTTTTTCTGGAGGACCATAGAGTAGCGTGTACTGGGGGAGGACCCCATCCACCAGTTTGTCCAACTCCTCCGCAGTGAAGGCAGGGCCATTTTCCCAGACACTCAAGCCATTGTCGCTTCCAGACTCAGGTCACAGCAGCACTTGCAGTGTAGGTCCTCTCCTGTTGAAGGTCAGGTATCAAGTGAGTGAACAAATAGAAAATAGCAGTTACATCCGCGGCGGTGCGTACCGTCACCGCCGGTGTACATCTTCATTGGCTCCTGGAACCCATAGGGCCCAATTATAACCAATGATCAATTGCGTGGCGGTCTTCGACCGCCTACTGCAACGCTGTACATCGCCAGCCCAGTTACCTCATTTCACCTTGTCCCTTCTCACAAGTCAGGCAGCTGCCATTTCAGGGCATGGCATGGCACCTAACTGCATCACAGCACAATTTGGCAGATATATGGACAAACTACACCACACACGGATTTACTCACTTTACTGCAAACACACTTTTGCAACCTATGTGGTACATGACCCTCTGCTCAGCATTTTCCTCCATAGCCCTCATCCACTTGGGCAGATGATGAGATGGCGTCATCCTCTGGTGTACAGACCCCTGGTGGACCTGTCGACAATGAAAAACAGACTCATCATTATCACCTACAGACCTGATCGTGGCACAATCCAAGTGCTGTGTGCCCAATTGGAACCAGACCTGATGTCAGCTATCCGCCATCCCACAGGAATCCCACCTCTTGTGCAGTGCTCCATTTTCTGGCAAGTGGCTCCTTTCAAACTACAGTGGCCATGGCATCTGGGATGTCTCAGACAATGTTTTCTAACGTGTTGACCAGAGTGTTGTCTGCCCTGCTGAAACACATGCGCAGCTACATCGTATTTCCCCAGGTGGAGTATTGGATTTGCCCACAGTGAAAGCTGACTTTTATGCCCTGGGACATATCCCCAACATCATTGGTGCCATTGATGGTACACATGTGGCATTTGTCCCCCCCGCAGAAATGAACAAGTGTACAGAAATAGAAAAAGCTACCATTCGATGAATGTGCAAATGGTGTTTTTGGTGGACCAGTACATCTCTCATGTGAATGACAAGTATCCTGGCTCTGTGCATGACGCCTACATTTTGAGGAATAGCAGTATATCTTATGTGATGGGCCACTCCAGAGGCACCATGTGTGGCTAATAGGTGAGCACAAGGTCCCCACACAGTTTCATTTGGTGTCTGGGTATGGGGTAGTCCCTAAGTGTTAATGTGTGTCTAACAGTTATCCCTCGAAATTTGCAGGTGACTCTGGTTGCCCCAACCTCTCATGGCTACTGACCCCAGTGAGGAATGCCAGGACAAGGGCAGAGGAACGCTACAATGAGGCACTTGGGCTAACTAGGCGTAGGTAGGTCGCTCCCCGCTTTGCCCTCAGCGCCACCTCCTCTCTCACTGTATTGCTCTTTTCCCTTTCCCGCAGCTGCGTCCCTTGCGGCCCCTCCTGCCTTCCCCCACCTTCTCTCACCGTTTTGCTCTTTACTCTTTCCCGCTGCTGCGTCCCTTGCGGCCCCTCCCGCCTCCCCCTCCTTCTCTCACCGTTTTGCTCTTTTCCCTTTCCCGCCATTGGGAGGCCAGCCCCAGCTGGGCCGCCGCCATCTTCCTTGCCCAGTGTTGCAGGTGCTCCCACCGTTTGCAGCAGTGAGTGCTTCACCTGTCAAAGACCCCCAGGGTCCTCACCGCCATGGCAATGGCACACCAAATACCCTTTTTCTGATGGGTGCTGATCTGCAGAAAAAATACAGCAGAAAAGGGGTTAGTCATACTGCCCGGACTTTCTTAATCATGGCCCATCACATTCTTCCCATCCCCTTACGCACATACATTCCCCACCATCCATACAGCACTCTGCCTAGGACCCCTCAAACCCCCCCCCACATAGGTCTTACACACACAGCAATCCATACATTCATGGGCCACGCATCATGCTCACAATGTACTCACCTGTTTGCCTGGAGGACCATAACCTAAAGGGTGCTGGGGTAGGACCCCATCCACTTGTCTCTCCAACTCCTCCGAAGAGAAGGCGGGGGCCCTCTCCCCAGACACTCGAGCCATTGTCGCTTCCAGGCACAGGTCACAGCAGCACTTACAGTGTATGTCCTCTCCTGTTGAAGGTCAGGTAGCAAGTGAGTGAACAGATAGAAAAGGGCGGTCATGTCTGTGGCGGTGCATAACATCACCACCGGCGTACATCACCATTGGCTCCTGGAACCCATAGGGCCCAATGATAACCAAGGCGATGTTGCACGGCGGTCATCGACCGGCGACCGCAATGGCGCACAACGCCAGCGGAATTACCTCATTTCCACTTGTCCCTCCTCACAGATCCGGCAGCTGCCATTTTAGGGGGGCACTGGCCATGGCACCTAACTGCGTCACAGCAGACATTGGCACATCAACTAACTCTTGAGTTCACATACTGTTTCTGTAAATGCATATTAATATTGACATATGTGTGAAAATGACCCTCTGCTCACCGTTTTTCACCCTGGAGTACAACCGCTGAGGATGAATAGGAAATGGAGACATCCCTCGTGTACAGACCCCAGGTGGACCTGGCAACAATGGAGGACAGGCACATTATCCTGACCTACAGACTTGATAGGGCCACAGTCCAAGAGCTGTGTGCCCAATTGGAGCCAGACCTGATTTCAGCTATCCCCCAGCCCACAGGTATCCCCCCTCTAGTGCAGGTCCTGGCAATGCTCCATTTCCTGGCAAGAGGTTCCTTCCAAGCGACAGTGGCCATGGCATCAGTGTTGTCTCAGCCAATGATCTCAGAAGTGTTGACCAGAGTGTTGTCTGCCCTGCTTTATGCACAGCTACATCGTATTCCCCCAGGTGGAGGATTTGGCCACAGTGAAGGCTGACTTTTATGCAATGGGACAAATCCCCAACATCATTGGTGCCATTGATGGCACACATATTGCATTTGTCTCCCTCCCCGGAGAAATGAACAAGTGTTCAGAAATAGGAAAAGCTTTCACTCTCTGAATGTGCAGATGGTGTGTTTGGTGGACCAGTACATCTCCCATGCCAATGCCAAGTATCCGGGCTCTGTGCATGATGCCTTTATCTTGAGGAATAGCAGCATTCCATATGTGATGTCTCAACTCCAGAGGCACAGGGTGTGGCTAATAGGTGAGCCCATGGTCCCCACCCAGTTGATGTAGGTATATGGGTGTGGGTTTCGCCCTAAGGGTGAGTATGGGGCTAACAGGTATCTCTTGAATATGTGCAGGTGACTCTGGTTACCCCAACCTCTCATGGCTACTGACCCCAGTGAGGAATGCCAGGACAAGGGCAGAGGAACGCTACAATGAGGCACTTGGGCTAACTAGGCGTAGGTAGGTTGCTCCCCGCTCCCCGCTTTGCCCTCCGCGCCACCTCCTCTCTCACTGTATTGCTCTTTTCCCTTTCCCGCAGCTGCGTCCCTTGCGGCCCCTCCCGCCTTCCCCCTCCTTCTCTCACCGTTTTGCTCTTTACTCTTTCCCGCTGCTGCGTCCCTTGCGGCCCCTCCCGCCTCCCCCTCCTTCTCTCACCGTTTTGCTCTTTTCCCTTTCCCGCCGCTGCGTCCCCTGTGGCCCCTCCCACCTCCCCCCTCCTTCTCTCACCGTTTTGCTCTTTTCCCTTTCCTGCCGCTGCGTCCCCTGCGGCCCCTCCCCCCAGCCCTCCCATAGGACAAGCCCTCCCGCCTCCCAGCTGCCACTCCCACCCTCCCCTCCTCTTGTGGCAAGCCCGTCTGCGCCCGTCCGCACCTGGACAGCGCCCAGCGCCACCCCCCTGGTCCGTGAGACCCCTGCACCTCCAGATGCCGCTACACGGCTGACCAACTCAACACCCTCAATCCCGGCCGCATCACAGCATGCTCCAAGCCCTCACCAAGGAACACCCTCGGACCCTTCGCATGCCGCTCCTGCAGATTCTCCTGTGACAGAATAACGAAACCAACAAAGACCGAAACTAACTACATCCACTGCATACTCCTCAACACCCGCTCCGCACGCAAGCACGCCATCGAGCTCTGGGACCTGCTCGACTCCACTGCCCCAGATGTAGCCTTGCTGACCGAAACCTGGTGGAACGAGTCCTCAGTGCCCGACATCGCAATAGCCATCCCGGACGGCTATAAGATCATCCATAGGGACTGCAACAACGGAATCGGAGGAGGCATAGCCATCGCCCACAAATCCTCCCTCAAGGTCGACACCAACACCGACAACGCCCTCAAGGCCGCCGAACACCTACACTTCCGCATCCACACCAACCCCAACACCACTCTCAGAGGAACACTCATCTACAGACCCCCCGGACCACGAGCATCATTCAGCAAATCCCTCGCCGACCTCACCAGCACCCACGCACTCACCTCAACGGATTACATCCTCCTCGGGGACCTAAATTTCCACCTGGAGAACAACAACAACACCAACTCCACTACTCTGATCGACAACCTCACCAACCACGGCCTCAGACAACTCGTCAACACACCAACCCACATCGCCGGCCACACGCTTGATCCCATCTTCTCCTCAAGCGCCCACATCACCTTCAACAAACACCACCGTACTCCACTGGACCGACCACCACTGCATCCACTTCACCTACAGGAAACATACCGAGAACCATCGCTCCCAACAACCACCCCGCCGATGCTGGAGCAAAGTTACGGAAGACCAGCTTACCAACGCCCTCGCCCAGAACCCACCCCCGACTCCACCGACCCAGACACCGCCGCCCACAACCTCACCCTGTGGATCAACGACTGCGCAAACACCCTCATGCCACTCAAAAAACCCACCGACATCCAAGCCAGAAGAAAAGCCACCTGGTTCGTCGACGAGCTCCTAAACTCCAAACGCGACTGCCGGAAGCTAAAAAAGGAATGGCTCCTCAAACACACACCTGACAGCCTCACAGCCCACAAGGACGCCACCCGCAAGCACCACCAACTCATCAGACAAGCCAAATGATCCCACTACAAAGACCGCCTGGACAACAATGCACACGACAGCAAAGAGCTCTTCAGCATCGTGAAAGAACTCTCCAACCCCAGTGCCGACATCAACGACATCCCTCCATCCCTAATACCCTGCAACGCACTGTCCACCTTCTTCCACCATAAGATCACCGACATCCACGACAGCTTCGACACCACTCCCGCGCAAGACCCCACCCCCGAACACTCCACATGTGCAAACCTCCTGACCTCCTGGACCAATGTGAACGACACAGAGACACGCAAGATCATGAACTCCATCCACTCAGGATCTCCGTCAGACCCCTGCCCCCACAACGTATACAACAAAGCCGACTCTGCCATCGCCCCCCAACTACGGAAGGTCATAAACATCTCCTTCGAAACAGCGACATTCCCTGAAAAATGGAAACACCCCGAAATCCGCACCCTCCTCAAGAAGCCCAAAGCAGACCCCAACGATGTCAAGAACTTCCAACCCATCTCCCTGCTCCCTTTCCCAGCAAAGGTGATTGGAAAAATCGTCAACACAAAACTAACCAGCCACCTCAAAGACAACGGCATCCTAGACCCCTCCCAGTCCGGCTTCAGATGAAACCACAGCACCGAAACTGCCCTTCTTGCTGCCACAGGGGACATCAGACGCTAAATGGACAATGGCGAAACATCAGCCCTCATCCTCCTGGACCTATCTGCCGCCTTCGACACAGTCTGCCACCACACCCTGAAATCATGCCTCCACAAAACCGGAATTCAAGGAAAACCCCTCGACTGGATCGTCTCATTCCTCTCTGGCAGAACCCAGAGAGTCCGCCCCCCCTTCCACTCCGAAGTCACCGACATCATCTGCGGCGTCCCCCAAGGCTCATCCCTCAGCCCGACGCTGTTCAACATCTGCATGGCCCCCCACGCACAAGTGGCCCGACAACACAACCTCAAAATTCTCACCTACGCCGACGACACCCAGCTCATCCTCTCACTCACCAAAGACCTGCAAACCGCCAAAACCAACCTCCACGAGGGAATGAAATCCATTGCCGAATGGATGAGAAACAGCTGTCTGAAACTGAACTCGGACAAGACGGAGGTCCTCATCCTCGGACCCACCCCCTCCACCTGGGATGACTCCTGGTGGCCCACCGCACTAGGAACCCCACCGACACCGTCCGACCACGCTCACAACCTGGGCTTCATCCTCGACTCCTCCCCCACCTTGTCTAAACAGGTCAACGCAGTCTCCTCCTCCTGCTACAACACACTCCGCATGCTCCGCAGAATCTACAAGTGGATCCCGACAGAAACAAGAAGGACAGTAACATAAGCCCTTGTCAGCAGCAGGCTGGACTACGGCAACGCACTCTACACAGGCATCGCAGCAAAAGACCTACTACGCCTCCAACGCATCCAAAACACCTCCGCCCGGCTGATCCTCAACGTACCCCGCCACAGCCACATTTCCCACCACCTGAGAAACCTTCACTGGCTCCCCGTGGACAAAAGGATCACTTTCAAGCTTCTTACCCACGCTCACAAAGCGCTCCACGACACCGGACCAGCCTACCTAAACAACAGACTCAGCTTCTACACCCCCACCCGCCAGCTCGCTCCACTAACCTCGCCCTCGCCATCGTCCCCCGCATCCGAAGAAAGACCTCCGGCGGCAGATCCTTCTCATACCTCGCCGCCAAAACCTGGAACACCCTCCCCACCGCCCTGCGACAGACTCAAGACCTACTTACCTTCAGAAGACTCCTCAAGACCTGGCTCTTCGACCAGTAACAACAGCTCCCCCACCCCCGCGCCTTGAAACCCTCACGGGTACGTAATGCGCTTTATAAATCCTATGACTGATTGATTGAGAGGACGTTCGGCCTCCTGAAGGCCAGATTCCGGTGCCTCCATCTAACAAGTGGCTCCCTATACTACTCACCGAAGAAGGTGTGCCAGATAATCGTGGCATGCTGCATGTTGCACAACCTGGCATTGCGACGCTTAGTGCATTTTCTGAAGGAGGATGGGCCTGATGATGGTCTTGTGGTAGCAGTGGAGCCTGTGGACAGTGAGGAAGAGGAGGCAGAGGAAGAAGATATTGACAACCGAACGAACATCATCATGCAGTACTTCCAGTGATACACAGATAAGAGACTGCAACTGCACTGCTCCTCACATTTCTGAATACTATAGGACATTGTATAAGTCAGCCTCTTCACCTCTGTCTATGGATACTGACAGTTCACTTTGGCTTTCAATTTTTCAGATCTGGGTACCTCATTCACCTCCTGCTATATGTACTGCTGCCCAACAACTGTCATACATTGGTAAGAGAAAATGAACATTTACATTGATATTTGTTGGGGATGTTGTAATAATACATTTGCGAAAGATCAGACTGTCTTCCAATTGGTTTGTGATTCAAGGGTGTTTATTTAGGGGCTAATGTGTATAGGGGTATGTGGAAGGGGCTTGGGTGATGGTGGAGGAAGGTCCATAGTAGAGTCCAATCTCTTGGTATCACAAGTGCATTGTCCAGTGGGGCATAGGAAGGGGAGTAATGGCAGTTCAAGGTGGACAGGGTGACATAGTGGGACAGAAGGGTGACAATCAGGAGGGTCCTAGTTCCTGGCAGGGGTCTTGGCAATGTTCTCTGTCTTCTGCCTGAATCGCAGGGACCATTTGCGGGTTGGTTCTCCTTCTGCAGGGGGTGGGGTGCTGGTGGACTGTTGTTCCTGTGGTGGGGCCTCATATCCACTAGCGCCGGCAGAGGTGGAGGGCTGTTCCTCGATTTGGCTAATGTCAGGGGCCCTTTGTTGTGCCACTGCCTCCCACATGGTCTTGCCTATGTCAGCCAGCACCCCTGCTATGGTGACCAGGATGGTGTAGATGTTGGTGAGGTCCTCCCTGATCCCCATTTATTGTCCCTCCTGCAGCCGCTGGGTCTCCTGAAACTTGGCCAGTACCGTGCCCATGGTCTCCTGGGAATGGTGGTATGCTCCCATGATGTTTGATAGTGCCTCATGGAGGGTCTGTTCCCTGGGCCTGTCCTCTCCCTGTCGCACAGCAGTCCTCCTAGCTTCATTGTTGTCCTGTGCCTCCGTCCCCTGAACCGTGTGCCCACTGTCACTGACCCCAGGTCCCTGATTGTCCTGGGTTTGTGGGATTGCCAGGGGTCCCTGTAGTGGTGGGCACACTGCTGATTGACATGTCCTGGGGGCAGTGTCATGGGCCTGCTGGGTGGGTGCTCTGATGGTGTTTACTGAGGGGGGAGGTTCTGTGGTGGCTTGGGACTGTGGCAGGGGAACCGACTGTCCAGAGGTCCCTGATGGGCCAGGCTGGTCATCTTGATCCAGGCGTGCAAAGATGCTGTCGTCACTGTGGGCCTGTATATGGCTGGCACCTCCTCTCCAGTGACGTTGGGTAGGGGTCCTGTTGGGGTGTAAATGCATTGTTATTTTATCTGTGTGTGCCATCTTGTGCAATGAGTGTGTTTCCCTTTATTTCTGTGCTTGCACTATCGCCTTGGCCCTTGTGTGAGTGGTGATTGTGTGCCCTGGGTGAGTCTCTCTTTTGGACATACTTTGGGGATGGGTGTCCATGCATGTCTGTGATGGGTGTCCATGCATTGTTGTTGCATGCAGGGCTTGGTTGTGGGAGTGATGGGGCGTGATGGTGAGGTGTGTCGGAGATGGTGGAGTCATGGGAGTGAGGGTGAGGGTGGGAGTATGTGATGGCATGCAGGTAGGGTGGGGAGGATATAATAGTAAAGATATGACTTTCCAGAGTCCAGCCTCCTGCTACTCCTGCGAGGCCCTCAGGATGCATTTTTGCCACGACTTGCTCCTCCCATGTTGTTAGTTGTGGGGGAGGAGGTAGGGGTCCACCGCCAGTCCTCTGTATGGCTACCTGCTGTCTGGATACCACGGAACGCACCTTCCCCCGTAGGTCTTTCCACCTCTTCCTGATGTCATCCCTTGTTCTTGGATGCTGTCGGACTGCGTTGACCCTGTCGACAATTCTCTGCCATAGCTCCATCTTCCTTGCAATGGATGTCTGCTGCACCTGTGATCCGAATAGCTGTGGCTCTACCCGGATGATTTCCTCCACCATGACCCTGAGCTCCTCCTTAGAAAACCTGGGGTGTCTTTGAGGTGCCATGATGTGGTGTGAGTGATGTGTGAGGAGATGGTTGATGTGATGTGTGGGGTGATGTGTTGGGGTGTGTGGTGTGATGTGCGTGGATGGTGTATGCGTGATGGTGTTGTGTGCCTCTGGATGCTGGTATGGTCTTTGCTTTTCTCCCTCTCTACTTCTTCCAACTTTTTCGGTGTAAGGGGTTGTGGGTGTGTGTTTTATAGTGGTGTGAGTGTGTGGGTGTGGTGTGTGTATGTGTGTAAGGTGTGTGTAGTTTGAATTGAATTGTCCAATGTGATGTAGTTTTGTAAGTGTGTGTGTATTTTGAGAGCAGCAGTGTGTACCACTAATGGATTACCGTGGTTGAATGACTGTTGCGTTGATTCGTGGGGCGTGATACTGTGGGCGTATTTCTGTTGGCTTAATGGTGTGGGTTTTGCCATCGCCAGTTTATCAATGACCTTTGGTGTGGTGGACTTGTGTGGGTGTCTGTATAGTGGTGGAATTCTCAGTGTGGGTCATAATACCCATTGCGGATTTCCGCCACGGACACGGTATGTTGGCGGCCGTCGGAACGGCGGTCAGCGAGATTTACCACCAGGGTTGTAATGAGGCCCTTAGTGTTTTTAGGGCCACATACCAAAACATACAATATTTTCAAGTTCACCTTCAGATCCAATGAGGATCTAAATTCTATTAAATAAATAAATACCTGTACCTAAAGGAGAGGTCACTGCAAGAGTACGCATGGTGGCTCACGGTGGTCTCATTGCGATGGATTTTGTAGTAGGCAAATGATTTAACAGATTTATCATTTAAAGTTTGTGAAGCCCATTAGGCCAAACAATGAGGGCCAGGAATCTAGATGGACCAAAGAATGAGGCCCAGGAATCTAAATGGAAAATGTTTTTTGGTTTAGTAGGTTTACTACAAATTAGTAATCATTCCAATATATGTGCATATCAAAATCAAATTGTAAAGGTGCAAAATCAAAACCGGCAAGCAGAAACACTGGAATAAATTCAATCTCAAAAGCATAAGGCAAACAGAAATAAGAGTCACACCAATGCACATACTAAGAAACAGGAAATGACATTCCCTAAAGGAATTAAAATTGCTCCATCTAAACCTGACTAGACAAGAAAGGGAAAATTCAGGCTAAATGGTCTTGTAGCGTAGGCTCTTATTATCCTAATTAAACCACTGGATTTGGGAGGCAGAATCATCTGGACTGCAGGGGACTGAGTCTTAGCCTGCACCATGTGACACCTGTTGGCCTAATCCGGGTTTTGCTCCGGCTAACTAGCAGTGCCTCATCGCCACCCCAGAGCAGGGATGATTGGGCAACCGGGCGCATGACATAAATGACTCCTCAGGGGAATTGTGGTCACTCAGATCGCATCCGTTTCTGTCAGTTACATTATTCTCACATATTCAAGGACAATCAGAGGCAGAGTATGATTCAACAAGGTTTTATTGAAGCAAATGCATCTTAGATAATAAAGCATATATTGCTATAACTAGTACAATGAAGCACAATAGGATTAAAATTATGACAAAGAGAGTAAAACACAAAAATAACGCTATCATTGTGTCATTGTGTCACTAAGATTGTTAAAGATAGTTCCTAGCTAGGCTATGTTAGAGCACAGCATGTTAAGCTCTAATTCTGCCCTTCAGGGTCCTCTAGGAAGACATTGTTCCCTCATACCTGAGCAAGAGACCTGTAGACTATATAAGTAGCTGCAGCAAAGCACCCAGCAATCAGCATACAGTTGTGGTCATCTGGCTGGAATCTCCCTCTAATGTACATGGGTCAAAGTAGTGTTTTTATAATAAAACAGCTGATGTTCCAAGAAAGGATCTCCACGTAAGAGTGTATGTTTCTGTGAACATTGGAGACAAATCGTACCACTTTTGCTGGCAACCTATCTTACTTGCTGCCTTGAAAAAAGCCCAGAGTGAAAGAAATGTGTTGTTAAAGAACGTAGTGCTGACCCAGGCTAAAACAGCTAGACAGAGAAAATAAACCAAGACCGCAAATGTGGCTATTGTTAAAATATTATAACAAAGCTAAAATAAAACATATCTAGGTTAAAGTGCACAGCGGAAGGCCTAGTTTCCTAAAATAACATTTATAAAGCTTATAGCTAAAATGGCTACTCAACAGTCTCAAGGCATTCACGAATGGAGCAAGGTAAGTGTCAGCATCATAAGACTACAGTAGAAGTCTTAAACAGAAGGGAACCAGTGTTAACATGAAGCTATGTACTGTAAGGACAAAAGAATGTGAAGCAGTCTGCACCTCTCAAGTCCAAAGGACTCCGCCTTATCTCGAACAGTATGAACACTAACTTAAAGAGGAAAATTCTAGGAGCATCAATATCTCTAAAAAAGTTATCAGAAACCCAACTAGTTTTCTTTCTCACAGGGCACATCTGCACATTAGTCGATCTCTCATCCCAAAGAGCTCGAACAACCAGGTTAACCTTGAGCATCTTCATTCCAGATATGCTATAAATAGATGTCTTCTTCTGCTCATTAAATCATCCAGTATGTGCCAATACTTCTCTTCTCAGGCCTCTCTATCTCTAATACATAATACTAATTTTTCTAACCAAGAAATCAGAAATGCTCACCTGCAAAAGAAAAACATGCAGAGTACAGAAAACATGTCTCAGGTTAAAAAAATGTCTAGTTGAGCTAACTTAATAAATCAGTGTCAGTGTGCACTTCTAAGACATAATTATAATTGCAAACAGTATGTCAGACTAAGTACGACATGAATGAATTAATGATTACATATACAATATGTTTTCAATAAATGCAATATTTCAAAACACTATTGTAAATGTAAACTACAAATCGTCATGTTAAAGTTAAACATTAGAACACCTGCTAATATAAAACTCTAGCTTCTACAGTGATTACATCTCCAGTAATACATTTGATGCTTCAATTTCCATTAATAATGTTAAGGCACACAGAGTATATGATGTTGGTTACATAATTGTATTACTTCTGTAACATATGGGGAGAAGCCAAAAATGATGCTGCTCCATCACTATCAATCCGCCCAAATTTCTCACAGCATTGGTTGGGTTCAAATGACATTAGATACTCCAGACCCGATTTTAGCACTCCACATAGACTGTTGACTAGAAACCGTGGTTTCACTATCTCCATTTAACTTACTCCTATATATGCCAGGTGAACAAGCATCCTGGAATGATCAATGGTGTCAAATGCTGATGATAGATCCATAACAATTATGACACACATATTGTTATCTACCACCTGTAGAGCTGATTCTTTACAGCAGACAACAAGGTCTCTATCCCTTGCCCTGATACGACCCCTGCTTGAATTAGGCACATAAATTGGTTACACTCAGGATGTCCTGCAGCTGTCCAGTGACTATATTTTTTAACAAATTAGTAGGGATGTTAGGTTAGATATGCAGGTCAACCTTTCTGTATTAAGAGGAAGTTATCCATAGGCATTTAAGAAATTGGGTGACTATTTCTTAAGAAGTTGGGGCACACAGGGTTACCCCAGTGAAATTATCTGTAAAAGCAATAGGGCTACTGTGTCAGAGATTTGCTTTTACATTCTCTCAAGGAAGATTTGGCATGCCTAAAATAAATAACCCCTCAATGAGGGTGATAAAGGCACTATTCGAGAATGAGATTCATTTATAAAGGAACTTTTTTGTGAGATGAGTCAAGTCAGTTTCTACATTTTCTTTATTTAACTGATTTGGCTCCCTCATTTGTTAATCTTTCTGACTGGTGTGTGTTCACACTAGCTTGGCTGGATTCCCGGTACCAGATCCAGAAATAAAATGTTACATCTATTTGCCTACCATGTCTAATAATGTTTTCAGTTAAAACTTTTCTTGTGATTTAACAAAATTTAGGGCCTTATTTAGAGTTTGGAGGCAATTTTAAATCTTTCAATCCTTGGAGCCAACTCTGACTACAGAGAAGAAATCACCGGCTGAATATTCTTCACTGTATGGATAGTAATGTGGATGAAATTCAGCTACTCTGTTAGTAAGGTTTTTCACATTTTAAGAAATTCATTTATTAGTTGAGTGGGGTGGAAGCACACATGAAGCACACATTCATGTGAAACTCACTTACGGAAAATTGTTATTCAGGCAGAAATTCTTCCCACTGGCTTAATCAACCAAAATGTCAGGATGTGGACAGTTGGTAATCTGTAATAAACATCTAATAGAATACACTATAACCCAAACTCAAATACGTACAGACAAATCCTTTTTTAAATTGCTGTGAACCATTATCATGGCATAAAATATTCCTTTTGTGATACCAACAGCAGACGTAATGGTGAATGAAGTGCACCTCAAGTGACAGAGAACACGACACATAAAAACCAACACAATCAAAGAATTGCTGTTATTTCTCCAATCTCTGGTTTATCACAAAGAAGACAGCCTCCTTATACAGTTTCAGCACATTTATTGGTAAACGAACTCTTCTCCATTGAAATCATGAACGATTAAGTCTATCCTTTCGATTTTCGATGATGTTTCAACCCTGAAGAAGGATATCAGGGTCTCATCAGGGCAAACAGTGACCTGGGGAACTGATAAGGAGAGAGATAGTATGTACTGGAATAGGTGCCATGAGTTTTTAAAGAGTAATAAAAACCATAATGAATGAGGAGTATTTTACGTACTGGTTCTCTTTAGAATCTGATTTGGATAAAAAAATGAGAACGCATTGTGTCAACACTCAAATAATAAACACAATCCTTGTCAAGGTGAACAACAACAGTCACTAAATGAACTTCAACTTAATCTTTTGGTAACTTGGCACACAGTAGTCAAGGTTAACGTTGAGACAATGTGTAAATTATTTGTGCAGCCTTCATACAGTAATGTAATGAAGATGCATCACCAAAAAACCCAAACCAATTTAAATAAAGTACATTTTAATAAATAAAATTACACCAAAGCAACAAAATGTCAATCAGTAGAAGTGGAGAAATTAGTTTTTAAAGTTGTGGTTATCTTGTCAGGCTGGACCAAGGGAAAGTGTCAAGTTCAGGCTGACTTCAATGGCACATATGTTGCATACAGGGACCATGTTCGTCCAGCTGAATAGTTAGCTTCTCAAGTCTGGCACAAAGAGTTCCATTCTTGTTTGCAGAGTCGGGGGGAGAAGGTTATTGATGCAGCACAACAAATGAGTCATTACTGAAGATTTGCGTTTGCAGTCACTCTGAACTGTTACTGTTGATGCAGAGAGCAGGTCTTGCTGGAGCTTTGCATTGACAGTCATGACAGACGGTCGCTGTACACATGAACAGCAGGTCAAGCTGTTGATTTGCATTGGCGGTCATCACAGTATGTCGATTCTCGAAACAAAGAGGTCACTTCAAGATCATGCCAAGCCCTTCAGTACTAACCTTTGAAATAGTTTCACTATTTAAAAAATGCCTGTGAATGCTATGCACAGGTCCCAAAACAAATTTCCTAAATGATAACTTACCATTCTGTGGTAGGAGTTATCAACTCTGGATATGGACATTTTCAATAGGACACCTTGGGTAACAGTCAGCTATAATTTTTATAATATATATTAACAAAGATATTATTATTCTCTGATTGTCCCCTTAGTGGGGCATAACAGAAGTAGCATAGCTTACTGTTTCATAACACTTGTTTCTAAAATTAGGATTCTCTGTTAAAGTACTCACTAAGGTGAAATTGTCTTATTCTGCATGACAGTGGATCTCAATTACCCCAGCAAATGTTAGCATTGTGGAACATGCATGATCACAATGCATCCCCTGAGAGAGGTACAGATTGTTGATAACTTAATAGGAGGGCAAAGTGTTGTGAGCCTGGTCTGTTGAGAGCATTGTTAGAGGTGTAGAATAGTCTACTAGACAAGTTAGGGTTCTATTTAGTGCCCTCCTAGCGGGATGAGCCATTGTGTGCAGTTACAAAGGTAGACTAGGTGTTTCCTGGTCCTGAATCAAAAAAAAGTAAGAAGGCCTTTCTGGAATTTTCTTATGGGTGGACTGCAAACCAAAATCATCTCTGCAAAAATGTACAAACTAGCCCTGCTATGAAGGAAGCCGCAACAAGAATGATGCCAAGGAGTCCTTCACTGTTTGATCATGGAAGCTTACTGAGCTCTGAAAGGTGGTCCTCTAAACATAGCCGGCAATCCACTGGGAAAGTGCCAGAATAGTGGACTGACCAGTTCACCCATAGATCACTTGCACCTAGAATCTGAAGGGGTGCAAACATGGTTGTGATTTGGACCATATTCACCGGATCAGAGTGGTGTTCTACCCACTAAATGGCACAGACTGGCACACTTTAAAGAATGGCATGAGACAAGGCATGCTTATGTGGTTTAAAATGCAACACCCGACGAGGTAAGGTATTGCAGGATGTGTCATATTAGGACTCTGACTGACACAAAGTCCTGCATGCACAGTATTGTATTGTACAATTTGAGTAATAATGAAATAGTAATGAAGTGATATAACATATGAGGGTTGCTGTGGGTTTTGTTTAAGTTTTCAGGGTTCATATTTGTAGAATGACCATTTGTCATTTCAGTATACTTGATACCATCAGGGCACTATTGACATTGACAAGAGAATGAAAGCTAGCATATGGCCATAGGCTCATTAAACCAAAAGCTATGTTTTGGCTGGCAGAGGAGAACTAGTGGTTCTCAATCTAAAAAATGTGGATAAGAAATTAAAATCTGAGATGAGAAATCCTTAGCATTTAATTTCCTTCTGTGTTGATCTTGAAAAAGTAAAGAACACACTTATATGATATTAAAGATCGCATGTTTTGTCATGGTGTATGGTAGCAACACTTACAGCAAAGGTGGAGAGCACAGGAAGAGTATTTGTTGGGACTGAAATGCCCACTGTTTGGAACATGTACATGCACCTGTGCACTGAGTAACTTCACCATATGTGAATCTGTTATTCTTCTGACTTACTTTTTGAGCAGCACACAGGAAATCCTGCATGAGCACTGAGGCTTAGGCCCAAAATTGACCAGAAAACCCAGAGCCTGGCTCTTTCATCAAGTAGGGGTTCCAAAAGAGTACTCTCTTGTTGACACAAGGCTCCATCTGTGTCTCTGAGACAGTGGTGGTCACAATATACCATTTGTGACACCATAGAGCTTAGAAAGGACATTTTATCAGTTTAAATTTTGTAATACCTACAGCCCTGCTTATGTAAAATTCTGCTTGCATGTCATTCTAAGGCCCTGGAGTGTCACGTTTATGTTGTATTTGAGTTGTGCACAAGGAAACTGGTAAACTGATTGTTTGTGAGTGTGTAAGCTGTAACCAGTGGGATTCATTTGGGCTTGTCCCCTGTTTTGAGATGACACAAGATGGAGGTTTTGATAGAGCCTCCCAAGACAGAGGAGTTGTATTGCATATGTTCCTGAGCAAAGTAGGGGGACATGGATCCATTTAGAAATTCTATGTGACCTATTTAGTGGGTCATTTCCGACTAGTCATTCTTGAGAATTGCCTTTTGGTTGATGGTAGAGCAATGTGGGTGAGTCAGCAGAATCAGATATTAGGAGGAGAGAGGTTTCTAGGTAGAACTCAGACCTTTTGTCTTCCTTTGAGTGTCCAATCCAGGAACGGTGAGCTTCAAACCCAATATACTTGTGTTATGTGCACTTTTGATTGGAGCCAGCATCCCCACTACCCGCTGATAGAGAAATCACCTTATTGAACAAATTAATGGACTGCAGAAAGAAGATGAAATTATGAAAAGGAATCTCCCTAATTCAGTTCCTGAACTGCAGACAGGAAGAAACCCCCCATGTCTAGAAATAATCATGTATAAAAGTAGGGCCCAAACGTTCTCAATTGTTTCTAGTTCCAAGTTACTATACTAACCAGGGATAGGGGTACTCTGCAGAGTACTTGAATAACTAATGTGGCCCAGAGCTGGTGTCACTGGTGGGCAATCTAAATGAGGGGAGGGACCATCACCTAAAATATCCTCATCGCTTGAGTATCTAGTGGTTTACATGAAACCTGGGAAACTCCCTGCCTGATGAGATGGAAAAACTGAGGGCCTGATTTAAGAAAAGTGCCTCTGCACCCAGTGCAGTGCCACTTTTCTTGCTTCCCTTAGCACCCCCTAATGCCGCCATCTGTGTGCCGTATCTAATATATGGCGCACCATGGTGGTAGTTAGGGAACTAGTGTCAGAATTTTCAACGCTAGTTCGGAGCTTTGCAGGATTAGCGTCAAAAAGTCTATTGAGGCCCACTGAAAACAATGGTGTGTCTCCTTTTAACGCCTGCTCTGAACCGTTTACTCATCCCCACCTAACCGGAGAACGCCCCCTTTGCATACATTATGCCTGGCGCAGGCATAATGTAGCACAAAGGGTTACAAATTGGCGCAATGCATGCATTGTGCCACTTTGTAAATTTGGTGCAGCGATTGTGGCTTTGTTGAGCCACAGTAGCATAAAAACAATTATGATAATATGGCACAAGGAGGTGCTAGATGCTCTTAAATCCTCCCCTGAGTGCCTTGTCCCTCAGGAGCTGTAAGCCCAAGAAGAAGAAGCCCAGCCACCAAGTCTGGAGAAAGGAGTGACCCAGAAGAAGCAGATTGCCAAGGAAGTGTGTCTGGAGATGACCAGAATGGATCAGATGGGCTCCAGGCTTGTGCTAGAACAAAGATTAAGCTAGTGTTGCCAAAGATCTACCACAGCATACACTTCTGTGACCACCACACACAAAACCATGAGACCTGAGCTGTCTCTACCTTCATCGCATCTCCAGTACCACAGGCCAAAGGAAAGGATTCCCCACCATGAGTCGTGGAGCTGCATTTCTGGAGTGCCTTCAGCAGCTGTGCAGTCTTAATTGGCCGACATGGAGCTGCCCAAAAGAGCTCCATTGACCGTTAGTATAACAGCTCATCTCATGCTGACAAAGGCTGCACACCTGTGATTTGAAATACGGAGTGTGCTCCACATCATACAAACACCAACACCTGAAAGACAGATAATTTTAAGTTATCTAAACCGATTTTGATGAGACTTTTAAAAGCAAATGCAGACAAAAAGTGCATAATCGAAGATCATGGACTGAACTACGGGTCACATAATCCAGGAAAGCTGCTCAACTTCACTGTAGTGAGCATTCACCAGCACTTGATTCAAATACTTTGGCCCTCATTCCAACATTGGCAGTAAATCCTGCTTACCGCCGTGCAGAAGATGCCAACACACCGCCGCGGCCGTGGAATTCCGCCACAGCTATTATGACCCATATCTCGGAATCCACCAAAATTCAGACACCCACACAAGTCCGCCACACCAAAGGTCAGTGATAAACTGGCGAAAACAAAACCTCCACCGTCACGCCAACAGAAATACGCCCACACCATCACGACACACAAATCCACGCGGCGGTCTTTCAACCGCGGTATTCCATTGGCGGTACACACCGCTCAAAATACACACACATTTACAAAACACAGCCACATTGGACAATTCAAAACACACACACCTGATACACATACACATACCACACCCACACATCCAATACAATATAAAGCACAAACCCACATCACCCACAAATCCATACGACCAAATTCCCGAACGAAGGCCAGAGAGAGACACCACAAACAACTACCAAGCATCCACAGGCACATAACACCATCACCCACACAACTTCCACGCACCTCACACAACACACCACTACATATCACCACACTTATCATCACACACTCCACCCCACACATCAACTACACCACCCCATAGCACGGCAAAGACACCCCAGGTTCTCGGAGGAGGAGCTCAGGGTCATGGTGGAGAAAATCGTCCGGGTAGAGCCACAGCTATTCGGAGAACAGGTGCAGCACAACTCAATTGCAAGGAAGATGGAGTTATGACGAAGAATAGTGGACAGGGTCAACGCAGTGGGACAACACCCAAGAAATTGGGAGGACACCAGGAAAAGGTGGAACGACCTATGGGGGAAGGTGCGTTCCGTTGTCTCAAGACACCACCTGACGGTTCAGAGGACTGGCGGTGGACCCCCACCTCATCCCCCACAACTAACGACATGGGAGCAGCAGGTATTGGCGATTCTGCATCCTGACGGCCTCGCAGGAGTAGCTGGAGGAATGGACTCTGGTAAGTCAAAGCTTTACTATTACATCCCCCACCCTACCTGCATGCTATCACATACCCCCAACCTCGCCCTGACTCCCATCACACCAACTCCTCACAAATGTACCAATATCACAAACCACCCATCCCAACACCAAGCCCTGCATGCAACAACAAAGCATGGACACCCATCACTAAAGCATGCACACTGCACATACCCATACAACCCCCTAAACCATCATCACACAAGCTCCCACACAGGAATGCCAGCACTGGGGTACACGGTCACCCACCCATTGCACACCATGCCACACACAGATGCAATAATCATGCCTTTACACCCCTGCAGGCCCCTACCCAACGTCTCCAGACAGGAGGGTCCAGACATGTCCACTCCACCCACAGAAGAGGCCCACAGTGATCACAGCACCTCTGTCCAACTGGATCTAGATGACCAGCCCGGACCATCGGGGACCTCTGGACAGTCGGTTCCCCTCACACAGGCACAGGCCACCACAGACCTTCCCCCATCTGGAAACACCAGCACAGCACCCACCCAGCGGACCCATACCTCCGTCCCCAGGACACGTCAATCAGCTGTGTGTCCACCACTACAGGAAACCCAGGATAACCCACCACCCTAACAACAACAGGGACCTGGGGGCAGTGGCAGTGGGCACACGGTCCAGGGGACGGAGGCCCAGGAACACAGGGGAACTGGGAGGGCTGCCGTGCGACAGGGGGCGGACAGGGCAAGGGATCCCACTCTCCACGAGGCCCTCTCCTCCATCATGGGAGCCTACCACCACTCCCAGGAGACGATGGCAACGGTACTGGCCAAGTTTAAGGCGACGCATCGCATGCAGGAGGAACAGTATTTGGGCTTCAGGGAGGAACTCAGAACCATCAGCTCCACCCTGGGCACCATCGTAGGGGTGCTGAAGGAAGTACTCAACACCAGGAGGGACACTGTGGCACTACAAGGGGCCCCTGACACTAGCATAGACGATGAACTGCCCACCACCTCCACCGGTGCTAGTGGACAGGATGCCCCACCACAGGACCACCACACCAGCATCCCACCCCCTGCAGACGTAGAACCAACCCACAAACGGTCCCTGAGATCCAGGAACAAGACAGAGAACAATTCCAAGACCACGCCAAGAAATTAGACCACCCTGATTGTCATCCTACTGTCCCACTTTGTCACCCTGTCCATAATTAAACTGCCCCAGCTCCACTTCCTATGCCCCTATGGGCAATGCACCTGTAAGACTAATAGACTGGACTCTGCCATGGACACTCCTCCACCATCACCCCTCACCATTTAACTTCCCCCTCCAATAATTTGCATTTAAATAAACACACCTAAAGCACAAAATGATCTGGAGTCTGTCTGTGATTTCGAAATAGTGTATTTGCAATTACAGTGACAAAATGTTTTTGAAAGAGTAATGTCAACATACCTATGTCACACAGCTCTAGTTCATGAGGAATTTAAGCAGATGACACACAGTGGGACCCACATCTGTGAAACCGTAAGAGAAAGTGATAACTCAGTGACCATACACTGGGTGAAAACGACAGACAGGATAGAGGTAGTAGTGTAAAAGTACACGTAGTAGGCATGATTGTATTCTCACTTGTGTTTCACTGGAAATATTGCTGGATCACTGAGTCCCTGTCCTGCATGTCTTCTTCCTCTGCTTCATCCTCATCACTGTCCACAGGCTCCACAGCTGCCACATCACCGCCATCTGGACCATCCTCCTGCAGAAAAGGCACCTGTCATCGCAAAGCCAAGTTGTGAAGCATACAGCAGGCCACGATGATCTGGCACACCTTCTTTGTGAGTAGGATAGGGATTCACCTGTCATGTGGAGGCACCTGAACCTGGCCTTCAGGAGGCTGAAGGTCCGCTCGATCACCCGCCTAGTTGGCCCATGGGCCTCATTGTAGCATTCCTCTGCCCTGGTCCTGGGATTCCTCACTGGGGTCAGTAGCCATGACAGGTTGGGGTACCCAGAGTCACCTGCAAATGGTAAGGGACAACTGTTAGACACATACTAACCTGTAGGGATAACCCCAGACAACCATTCCCACTGTCTTGCTTCCAGGGGCTCACCTAATAGCCACACACAGTGCCTCTGGAGTTGACCCATCACATAAGGGATGCTGCTATTCCGCAGGATGTAGGAGTCATGCACTGAGCCAGGGAACATGGCATTCACATGGGAGCTGTACTGCTCTGCCAAACATACCATCTGTATGTTCATAGAATGATAACTCTTCCGGTTTCTGTACTCCTGTTCACTCCTGTGGGGGGGGGACCAAAGCCACATGTGTCCCATCAATGGCACCTATGATGTTGGGGATATGTCCCAGGGCATAGAAATCACTTTTCACTGTAGGCAAATCCTCCACCTGAGGGAGAACGATGTAGCTCCGCATTTGTTTCAGAAGGGCAGACAACACTCTGGACAATACGTTTGAAAACATAGGCTGGGACATCCCTGATGCCATGGCCACAGTTGTTTTAAATGACCCACTTGCAAGGAAATGGAGCACTGACAGCACCTGCACTTGAGGGGGGGTTCCTGTGGGATGGCGGATAGCTGACATCAGGTTTGGCTCCAACTAGGTACACAGTTCCTGTATTGTGGCACGGTCAAACCTGTAGGTGATTATCAAATGTCGCTCCTCCATTGTCGACAGGTCCACCAACAGTCGGTACACCGGAGGATGCCGCCATCTCCTCACATGTCCCAACGCACGGTGCCTATGAAGGACAACAGCGAGCACAGAGTCAAATAAAATAAGAGGTACGTACCCAGAGTTTACACAGAACACCAATCATACACAAAAGGTGGCCTGTATGTGTGTTGAGACTAGGCCTAGGTATGTGTGACGCAGTTGAAAATGAGGCCATGTGGGCCCCTGAAATGGCGGCTGCCTAACCTGTAAAGTGGGACAATGGGATGTGAGGTCACTGCGCTGGCATTGTACACAGTCGCTGTAGGCGGTCGGAGACTGCGGCGCAAAGCTGCATTGGCTAACATTGGACCCAGTGGGTCTCAGGAGCCAATGACGATGTACGCCGGTGGTGATGGTACGCACTGCCGCGGAAGTGACCGCCGCGGACGTGACCTCCATTTTCTATCACTTCAATCACTCGATACCTGATCTTCAACAGGAGAGGACCTACACTGCAAGTGATGCTGTGACCTCAGTCTGGAAGAGACAATGGCTCATGCATCTGGGAAAAGGGCCCCTGCCTTCACATCGGAGGAGTTGGAGAAGCTCGTTGATGGGGTCCTCCCCCAGTACACGCTACTCTACGGTCCTCCAGACAAACAGGTAAGTACACAGGGAGAATGTTGTATGGGCTATGCCTGTGTGGAGAGGGCTGGATGTAAGAAGGAAGGGGGCAGAGTGCTGCGTGCATGTAAGACGGTGAGTGCATGTGCCACATGGCAAGGGTAGGGATGGGGGCCACTCACTTTGACGGTGCAGTTGGTAATGACTTCTCTTCTTCCCCTGTACATTTCATGTAGGTCAGCGCCCACCAGAAGAAAGATATTTGGCGTGCCATCGCCAAGGTCGTCCGGACCCTGGGGGTCTACCACAGACGGAGCACCCAGTGCCAGAAAGGATGGGAGGACATTCGCCACTGGAGCAAGAAGACGGCAGAGGCTCAGCTGGGGATGGCCTCCCAATGTGGGAGGGGTGCCCGTCAAACCATGAGCCCCCTGATGTTCAGGATCCTGGCGGTGGCCTACCCGGAGTTGGATGGGCGCTTAAGGGCATCACAGCAGACACAAGGGGATGAGTACACTCTCATTCAGCTGACTTTGCGTGCAGTGGAGTTGTCTGGGTGAGGGAGGAGGGCTGTGGGTTTCCCTAGGCCAGGGCGAGTTCCGTAGGCTAGGTCCCGAAGTAGCACCTCAGCCACAACATCTACGGGACCAGTGGTGCCTGTTGTCAGAGGTATGTGGAGTGCACCGGCCACCAGGACAGCCAGCGTGGCACGGAGCCACAGCACAGCCAGTCCCCCCCCTTGTGAAGCATCAGAAGTTGGCCAGTGCCCGGTGGGAGAGGGGGAAGACCCCAGCCACCAAAGCTGCTCCCAGGGGTCCCGGTGGGAGTGTGGAGTCAGCTGTTACACCTCCCAAGGTGGGGAAGGGCCACAAGAAACCCAGCAAGTCTGGGAAGAGCTGCACGGCGGTGCCCAGGAGGCCACCGCCAGCCCCATCCCAGCTGCCCAGGAGGCCACCGCCAGCCCCAGCCCAGCTGTCCAGGAGGGCCCCGCCAGCCCCAGCTCAGCTCCCTAGGAGGCCACCGCCAGCCCCATCCCAGCTGCCCAGGAGGCCACCGCCAGCCCGAGCCCAGCTGCCCAGGAGGGCCCCGCCAGCCCCAGCTCAGCTGCCCAGGAGGCCACCGCCAGCCCCCGCCCAGCTGCCCAGGAGCGCCCCGCCAGCCCCAGCTCAGCTGCCCAGGAGGCCACCGCCAGCCCCAGCTCAGCTGCCCAGGAGGCCACCGCCAGCCCCAGCTCAGCTGCCCAGGAGGGCCCCGCCAGCCCCATCCCAGCTGCCCAGGAGGGCCCCACCAGCCCCAGCTCAGCTGCCCAGGAGGCCACCGCCAGCCCCCGCCCAGCTGCCCAGGAGCGCCCCGCCAGCCCCAGCTCAGCTGCCCAGGAGGCCACCACCAGCCCCAGCTCAGCTGCCCAGGAGGGCCCCGCCAGCCCCAGCTCAACTGCCCAGGTGGGCCCCGCCAGCCCCAGCCCAGCTGTCCAGGAGGGGACCGCCAGCACAAGCCCTGCTGGGCCATGAAGGACTGCCAGCACAAGCCCCGCTGGGCCATGAAGGACCGCCAGCACAAGCCCTGCTGGGCCGGGCACTGCCAGCACAAGCACCGCTGGGCTGGGCACCGCCAACTCAAGCACCGCTGAACAGGGCACCACCAACTCAAGCACCACTGGGCCGGGCACTGGCAACTCAAGCACCGCTGTACAGGGCACCGCGAACTCAAGCACCGCTGAACAGGGCACTGCCAACTCAAGCACCGCTGAACAGAGCACCGTCAACTCAAGCAGCGCTGGGCCCGGGCACCGCCAACTCAAGCACCGCTGAACAGGGCACCGCCGTCTCAAGAACCGCTGAACAGGGCACCGCCAACTCAAGTACCGCTGAACAGGGCACTGCCAACTCAACACCGCTAGCCCATGAGTGGGGTGAGTGATGCACTCTGGGCACCAGTCCCCCTCCAGAACCAGTGGAGACTGTCATCCACTACCTCTGTCCTTCACAGGATGGAGCACTGTGGCCACCAGTCCCCCTACAGAACCAGTGGAGACATCCATCCACTACCTCTGTCCTTCACAGGATGAAGCACTCTGGGAACCAGTCCGCCTCCAGAACCAGTGGAGACTGTCATCCACTACCTCTGTCCTTCACAGGATGAAGCACTCTGGGCACCAGTCCCCCTCCAGAACCAGTGGAGAGTGTTATCCACTTGAGAGACTGTGGCTTTGCAATCCCCAGGATAATGCAGTGGGCAAACCACCCACTGTAGGGACTTGTGAGACTGTGGCTTTGCACTCCCCAGGATAATGCAGTGGGCAAACCACCCACTGTAGAAACTTGAGAGACTGTGGCTTTGCACTCCCCAGGATAACGCAGTGGGCAAACCACCCACTTGAGAGTCTTGTGAGACTGTGGCTTTGCACTCCCCAGGATAATGCAGTGGGCAAACCACCCACTGGAGAGACTTGAGAGTCTGTGGCTTTGCACTCCCCAGGATAATGCAGTGGGCAAACCACCCACTGGAGAGACTTGAGAGACTGTAGCTTTGCACTCCCCAGGATAATGCAGTGGGCAAACCACCCACTGTAGAGACTTGAGAGACTGTGGCTTTGCACTCCCCGGGATAATGCAGTGGGCAAACCACCCACTGGAGAGACTTGAGAGACTGTGGCTTTGCACTCCCCAGGATTGAACAGTGGGCATTGAGCCCCCTGTGGATCTGGCGTTGTGCAGTCATCCGGCTGAGGTGCCCCCCCCTTCCCTTCCCCCTGAGGTGCCTGTTGTATTTCTATCTGATGCCCCCGCAGTGTTCTCTCTGTTTTCATCGGGTATCGAGTGTGGGCCTCGCCCATGCATTTTGGGCCCAGTGGTCCACGGACTATAAATGGTGCAATACCTGGACTTGTATTATTGGTGTATATATTTGTTTATAGTGTATATATATATTTTTGCGTACTGGATTTTAATATATTACAATGGTCACACTCATTTCCTTTTGTCTTTGTATTCTCCCGGGGGGTTTAGGGGGTGTAACTGTAATGTATCAACATGTATTAGTGTGTGTGTTGTAGTGGGTGAGGGTGGGGGTGGGGGTGTTGCATGTGTGTGTCCCTGTTTTTTGCCTCCCCCGTGTCGTAGGTGCAGTACTCACCGTGGTCTTCGCTGCCGGCGTTCGTGCTCCTGGTAGAGGAGCAGGAAGACTATCGCAGGTAGAATTTGGAGTTCCGGTTCCATGTTGTCCTCGTTCCACGTGGGGTGTGTAGAGGTAAGCATTTTCCCTTCTGAATTCCTGTTTCCGCCGTGTTTTATCCACGGTGAATCCGGCCCGGAAAAGGTGGCGTAGTGGCCTGTCATAATAGTGTGGGCGGTACATGGTCTCCCCCCTGTCTGTTGGAGGTGACCGCCGCGCTGTTTGTTTGTACCGCCGTGGCGGTCGGAGTGTTGAAGTGGCTGTCTTTGTTGGCGGATTCCGCCATGGTCGTAATTGCTATTTTTTTACCGCCGGCCTGTTTGCGGTCTTACCGCCGCTTTAACACCGTCTGCCAGGGTTGTAATGACCACCTTTGTGTTTCTCTGTAGAGTGAAACCCTTATGCCCATAGCCTACATCCACGGAATGCTACTTCTCCTCTATGAACCGAATTATGTTTTGGAATGTTTAAACTACACTTTTTTTTTTAAAGAAAAACACTGGCCTGGGCATACAATCATTGTGCCTTTTGATTGATTGCTTGAGTTCTGACTCATTACTTCACTGTGTAGTCGCTCTCACTACTCTGAGATTCAAATGCAGTAGGGTTGCGCTTGGTCCATTTTGCAATAGGAGGATGAACAACAGTGGCAAAAGGTCACAACCCCAACAATTGAGGTCCAGTAAACCATGCATGCCTTATGGCCTCTTGAATGGTCTTGACAGTACTAATGTAAGTCTGTTTCTTAAATGTGACCCATTAAAGCTCTTTCTAAGTCATGCAGATGTGGTTAGGTCAGTGTGAGGAGAATGTTTGGAAATGAGTATGTGGTCATTAAAATGTGCTTTTATTGCACATTTTAATGTGCAAGTATTTGGAGTCCTAGCGATTGTGCTGGGAAAGTCGACATTGAGGGGGAAAGACAAAAAAGCAACATTTTCATAAGTGCTATGAATTATTATTGGTTCTTTACAATAGGGTTGATGAGATGGGTGCTTTGGAGGGGAAATAGCAGAACAGGGACCCCAGTTCTTAGTTTATTTATGCTGGACTAGAAAAGTGACTCATTAAGTGGGGGGAGGGGGCGCATATTGAAAACGAAGACCGTTAATTTGTACAATCGTTAATAGACACCTTGCAGGTGCTGATGGCGGCAGAGAAAACCAGACTTTTTATAATGTCACATTTTCAACACTTAATTTACTATAAAGAAGGTAAGCTCTGAAAGGTATTTCCATTTACCTCTAGGTTAAACACAGGTAGCTTGGACAGTTTTGCATTGCTGCACATGAAATACGCCATTCTTCGTTTATTTTATTTATTAAACTACTTTTGAAGTACTTAATAAATGAATAACTTAATTTTGAGAGCACTACATCAAAATAATTGTAACACTTTCGAAATAACGTAGGATATAACGACGTGCAATCTATAACGGTCTGCCATCAATGAAATAACAATTACCAATAAGGATAAAAGTTATTTTTCAGCATATGTTGAAAATAGTACAACACAAGGTTTTGAGGCAAACGGTGTTTAAACGTAATTCATTTGAAATGAATCAGTTTCTCAATAGTGATTGTCAACCCGTTTAATTAATGTGTGACATCATCCGACAAAGCAATTTCTGGAATCATTGCTGCACAAACTGATTGCAGTCCCCTGCTCATTTGTTAGAAATCAATATTTGTGATTACCTGGTAACTATTTTTACGCATATATATATCCGAAAGTCACAAGACACTTCACCAATATTAATGATGTCTATTTTTTAGCTATGAGTCAGACCTACCCGAACCACACCGCACCAGCTCTAATAAATTATTCAATTAAGCACCCCCCCTATGTGCAGGGAAAACACTTTCAACTCTGTTCCAACGCTCAACGCGGCCACCAGTCGAGTACTTCTCATTAAGGAAAACTACCTTGTTTCTACCACCAGCAATAGACTCTGAAGGTTCACCCTCATGACCCAGTCCATGATACTGTGTTTGAACGAGTGCAATTTAACATGCCATAGTATGAAGACTATTTATGAATACATTAACACATCAACTTTGTTGTATGAAAATCGAATCAATGATTGTCAGAAGCCATCAACCCTAAACCATCTGGCTACTTTCTCTGGGTATAATGTGATATATGCATACAGGTAGCTTTATTATAACAAGCATTTGCAATGCAATGGGTCTTGCATTTGTTTGAACTAGAGCTATTAGCGTTGTAAACTCCTAACCGCACTTTTCTTGCCACATAAACTGAGAAGAAAAAAGTAAAACAGTTTTACAGAAGTGAGTTGATGGCTGCCATGAGCATGTAGGAGACACACAAAAGGAAACAGAAGTTCGGTCTCAGTCAAAGGTATGGGCAATTATCCATGTAACTGGCAAAAGTGCAATCATCCATGTAACAGGACCGATGTCATGCAAAGCGCTCTACTGCTGCCCAACGAGATCGTGCAGCGTGGGAAATAAAAAGAAAATGTACTCCAAAAGCCATGCAGAAAACACAGAGCCTCGTATGTTTTCAGTAGTTCACCGGTGCTCTCGAGGAGGGATAAACACCAAAAAAAAGGCATGACATATGAATGCCTTTTACTAATGAAGTCAAGCTTATTTTAAAAGGCAAGCCCATGAACCAAACAAGCTCATGGGTGTTACATGGGCGTGGTTAAAAGCCCACAGAAAGATTACAACAGGGGCAAGAGCGCTTGCACGCTCAACTCTAAAAAAGGATATATTTGAATTCCATGCCAAAGGTATGATCTTTCAAGTGCTACTTTTTCTTAGGCTATTTTAACTTTAGTTAGTTTCAAGGCCTAGCGTAATAGAATGACACAATGGATAGGGTGATAATTGGTGTTTACAAATTTGTGCTTCAACAACGAATTATACACTTTGGCTATTCCATGTACTTTCATGTGCTGTATAACTTATTGATCCATTGCCCATCATGACACATTCTGAACATATGTCTGCTGGTCTGCTATTATCTCCAGGCACTCCTCGAGTAAGTCAACCCCTGCCTTTAAATAGAATTAGCACTAAGAGGGAATGCAGCACTTCTTTTCACCCTAAATGTGCTAGAGTTGTAGAGCCCTAACTCCTTAGGCTCCACCCAAACACCACCTTGCATTCTATTATAACACAGCCATTAAATAATCACAAAGAGTACACAATTTATGGTGGCCTAAATAAGAAGCACATAATATATAATCTAGCCCAGCTCTCAAATAGCCTCACAGCTTTTTATGAGTGCTAGACACAATAAAAAATAATATCAGTAATAACTACAATTAAGTAGGGCTCTATACAAATTGTCTTTTTTTGGAACAAAGAGTTGTTAATTGTTTACCAATTCTGTGATGCTCAGATTATCAATATCAGAAGGATGGAAGGTAAAGTGGACAAACCATGATTCAAATCAGTGATCACCATGGTACATTGAGATTTTTACAATGCAATAACTAATACTTTGAACTATCTCAGAAGCTATGGCTTAAGTTCAAGGAATATGACAGAAAGGTGTCATATTCTTTCACGCATGATCAGCTTGTTCTCTGGTGCTAATTCCAAGTCAATGGTGCTCAGTGTCTAATTATGGCTCTCTATTGGAAGGAGGCTAGAGTCAAATCTTAAGTAGGTATATCATAAGATTTCCTCCAATTGTTTGCCTAAAAAGGCTTTGCTAAATGTTCAGAAATTTGACAAGGCATGGGCGCCTGTTTTTTTCTCAGTATGACTGTGAAGTATGGCAGCATGGGTTTTGACATCCAATAAGGACTATTGAGCCTAAAAATCCAACTGAATCTGAAAACTGCCCTTGCATTTTTGGTCTTGCACACATATAGCTTTAGTTGTCTGTTTGCCAGACCTATTATTGCTAATATATTACAAATGCTTAGAGTGGGCTTTGAGTAAGCCCTTTGATCATGATTGGATAGCTTTGTTGTCCAAGTCAGTGCTCTGCTCTTGATTATTTGGCTTTCCTCTGTATTTTTGTGTTTGTTATGTCCAAGAGAAGTTTGGTCTCACTGTGTTCTGATTGTTTGATCCGTATCCTTCCCCTGTATACTTGAGAGGACAATTTATTTTTTATGTTTCCTTACATACTGCATGGCCGTGCATGCACCTCCTTACTCTCTCTTCCCTTTTATGTCTTCCTACTACCCACATGTGCTATTTTCACCAGCCCCACGACTCATTGCAATTGTACTGTGATCATTTAGATATGGAAGTTATAAAAATGTAATTTGTCATAAATTTGGGTTTTTATAAAGGATATATAATAATAATAATATATCCTTTATAATATATATATATATATATATATATATATATACGATACATTTTCACTTCTTAAAATAATCTGATCAAATACATTATGGCAGATTCTTCTGAAAAGTGCTCAGCTAGTTTTATTTAATACCATTAAAAAGTAGTTGTGATGGAAGGGCTTTCTGCCTCGCTGTTGTGGTCTGACCTTCACCTCTGTCCTCCTTCCAAATTTTTAAGCATTTTAACTAATTGGGCACTGAAGATGTGACTTCCAAGGCAAGAGCCTGAAGTAGCAGCTGGTGTGTGCCGCTCCATGCCTCTAACCACACTTTGGGTCTCAGCAGGAGGATCTCCCTCTCCAGCCCCGGTGTACGATGGTCCTGCAACTGATGCAATTGTGCCAGTGACACAATGACACCAGTTGCAGAACCTCGCCTGGGAAATGGATTCCTGGTTTCCCTGGGAGCATGGAGGGGGCTGAAAATAGGCCTGTTCTCCATGCTTGCAGGGAACTGTGCTAAAAAAGAAGGAATCACTGGAAAGTACAGAAACTAAGGCTTTCAAGCGATACCTCTCTCGGCATGCACAGCACCAGGCGATCTCAAGAGGATGTGATCATCTGGGACTTCCACTAGACTCAAGGTATTTTGCCTTTGATCACATGCTGAGGCATGACATTGCCCACACCTTTAATAATTTTATTAACAGTGGCAGCCGCGCCTTTCTACCAGAAATCTGAAGAATGCATTGCTTTCTTCAAGTTTACGGAAGAGAGGTGGTTGTATTTTTTTCCAGGCCTGAAAAATGCAGTTTTAGGCAGTCACTTTTATTAATACATAAATGGTGTTCTTCAGTAGTGTTTCATGGCACATGTGTCCCCTGCTTAGTGGGTATAGTGCACTATATTGCCTGCTGAGGCCAGGTTGTTGGTGGTTGTTCATGAGGGGACTCAACATATCATGCCATCCTGCATCCTTTAATTTTTGTCTTTTTTCTGAATGATGTGTTTCAGTTCTGTTTCATGCCACATGTGACTTCTGGATAGTGGATGCTCTGAACTGAGTTGCCTGTAGACATAATATTGTTGGTGGATATTCCAGATGGGAGCTGAACATTTCATGCTTTATGTCACTCTGCATTCAACAAATGTTTTTGAATTTTCCAAATGTCTGGTTTCACTACTGTTTCATTCTACATGTGACCCATGGATATTTGATACTGTGCACTGGGTTGCCTGCAGTGGTCACATTGCAGGCCAGTCTTCATCATGGGGTCCCAAATGTCATGCTACTTGTCATCCTGCGTTTCCTAACAGCATTCACATTTTCCGGATGGTGTGTTTCAGTACTATCTTATGCCATCCGTCGGCTCATGTATTGTTGACACTGCAAACTATAGGCCTTATATATCAACTCATTTCACCATAGACACAAAATAGAGAGAACCATTTGATACATCAGGCCCTATGTGCCTCAGGTCCTCATGATGGGGCAAAATTGGAGAACTCTGAATTTGAAACTAAAGGCAGTGTGACTATCTCACTGTTCGTGTCACTGTGTTGATTATATATTCATCTCTACAGAGCACACTGTTTGTCTAGAACTTTTCTCTTGTTACTGACCTAAATTGTTTTTATGTTTGTAAGTGCTAATATATATGTGTGTGTGCGAATATATATACATATATATATATATATATACATATATATATATATATATACTCGTTTGGCGGCATTGCCGAAACGCGTTCCTGTTCCCATTGAAAGAAAGAAATATTGTTTTTTGTTTTGCACATTCACTGAGTGTCTAGTGGTCGTTCTCATAAGAAGTGACTGGAGGATGTATATATATATATATGTATTTAAAAAAAAGGTTACAAAGACATTCTCTTTAGATTCTGAATTAACTCGCACAAAGCCATAGAATTTCAGCAGTTATATAGTTATGGTTAGCTGAAATAACTATAACTTGTGCCCTAAGGTAACTAAAACTCGTGCCCCCACCATTCACAGTTTTGTCCTCCATAATCTTACAGTACGTGTTACATTGATATTATGAATGGTGTTATCAAATATGTCAAGTAATATGTGGGGTAATTAGCAGTGCATGGCAAAGGGGCAAAGTATAGTTACCTTAGGGCACAAGTTATAGTTACTTCAGATAACCAAAAAATAATTTAGGATCTTGTGAGTCCCCTATTGAACACACAGGTTTCCATGTAGTTAAACAATTTCTACACAGAAACCCCACCAATAAGGGATGTTGTTTTCTATGACTACATCTGCTTTTGGTACAATAAGAAACAACAGAATAAGGTTTGCAGGGAAGATGGTTAAGAGGAACTTGTTAAAGGGCAGTGCACTGCTTTACATAAGGGATGCACTGCTAACCCTCAGATTCGAAGATCAGAGGCAAGTGCGTTGCTTGACCATTATACATGACAAGACAAACATACTCAGTGTCTGTGCATGGTCAGATGGCTGAAGTCCAAAAGCCTAACTGCATTCTGGACTGGAACAGATACATGGGTGAAGTTGATAAGCATGACCAGATGCTTCAGCATTACAATGCTGCACCGAAGACTTCAGCTCCTACATCAAGATTCACTTTCTTGAATTTGGGAAGAGAGACATCTGGAATTTTATTTAATTTGAAAATGAAGCATTTCCAATTGAGTTGGGGTGTAGTTCAAGGTTGGTAAGGTGGTACTGTCCAGCACTTGTTTTTCTAACAGAGAAAAAAATACCAAAGTTATCGGAAATGTCAGGTTTGTGCCAGACATGGAATCACATGAGACTAGAAACTTCTGTCCCCACTGTCCCTCAAATCCTGCCCTGTGGAAACACAAATGTTTTATTTTGTATGACACAAGGGAGAACTTTAGGGAGAATCCTTAGGAAAGAAAGTTAGTTTTATGTTGGCAGATTTCAGGCACTAATGCCCAGCTTTCTCAAACTTTCACACAGTTCAACACTGCAAGACATCTTGCTGCACTTCTTGAAAGAGGGAAGGTAGGAATGTGTCATATCTATGCAGATAAGATGCATTCCTGCCCTCTATCTGCACTGGCACACAATTAGCAGCCTGTTGCCAACACTGGTACCCTTTTGCTATGGTACAAGGGTGCTTGTGCTACTGGCAGGATTGTTTCAGTGCATGGAGCAACACCTTCCTGCACAAAATAATCCTGAGAGGCATTTTCTTCTTTCTATGTTTGCTGGAGAATGCAGCACATGTAAAAAGAGAATGAAACAAGGAGAAATAAACATAGTTCTCTTCATGCCTCTCCTGGAGAGGTGTAGGATTTTGATGCATTCCGGGGCCTATCACTAATAGTAAATTTGAGAATGCTTGAAAATACATGGGTGGATGTGTGGAAACATCCATGCTCTACCCAAGCAATGCTTCCCCGGGGCAGTGTAATGAAAGGTGACCTTGTGTGGCTTGGTAAATCTCACTTAGGGTTTGCGTCACCTTTGCACCCCCTTGTGTGGTGCATCGGTGACAAAAAAACCTCAATAAATCTGTCCCTGAGTCTTCACTGACTCTAGTAAATAGGAACACATTTGGTTTGCTTGTGGTCAGCTTGCCATATTCATCCACCATCAACATGTTATCATGAAAATTATTTATTGTCTGACCTGGGTAGTCACATGCTTGAGTTTCATGTGTCAGTCAATTACAAGTGAGTATGTGTGATTATTAGAAAGCACATTTATTTTATATTAATATGTTCTGAAACTTAATAATCAAGTACTGCTTGAACACATTTTCAGTATTGATTGAAAGTGCTGACAGTTCTGTCCTGTGCTATTTGTTTCGATTTCTGATACTAGAAGGTTGATAAATATGGGTCTTGTTTTTTGTTCTTGTTCAAAAGAACACAGTCTTACAGAATGAACATTTGTGAAAGGGCATTATACCTCTATTTGCTAATTGTTTTCCCCAAAAGTTTTTATAACTATGAAATGGTCAGAGAGGAGAACGTCACACCAGGCAACACAGAGACATGCCAGGCAGAATTATGGGGGTCATTACAACTGTTTTGGAGGAAACACCACCAACAGGCTGACGGTGCTTCCATGGGGGATTACGAACGCGGCGGAAGCGCCGTGGTTGCACCGCCGGGACCGGCGGTTTCCCACCACTTTTGTCCCGGCGAGAGTAATCCTCCAGGGCAGTGCTGCTTGCCCAGGGAATTATGAGTCCCCCTCCCACCAGCCTTTTCATGGCGGTTTGAACCGCCAAGAAAAGGCTGGCGGAAAGGGGAGTCGCGGGGGCCCTGTGCAGACAGTGAAAAGCGCAACGGGTGCAACTGCACCCGTCGCACAGCCGCAACACCGCCGGCTCCATTTGGAGCCGGCTCCTGTGTTGCGGCCAAGATCCCCGCTGGGCCGGCAGGCGCAAACTAGGTTTCCGCCCGCCGGCCCCGCGGGGATCTCATAATGGCAGCGGCAGGAGTGCGGCTGCATTGGCGGCCGCCCGGCGGTCCAACCTTGGCAGGCGGCTTCAGCTGCCCGGCAAGGTTGTAATGACCCCCTATATCACCAATATGATTTGAAGACTACTGGGGAGGCTCCCTAGTCTTTGCTTCTCGTCTCGATTGGTTGATCTTATTGGTGCATCTGGTCCTGAAACACAAGAATAGCATATCTTGCTATTATATCTACACACAACGCCTGTTGTTCAAACAGGTATGTAGGTGTAAACCATGTCTAAAACATGAAATAGGTTTAATTTTCTGCTGTGCGACCATTAACGTAATGCTTAAAATTAGCAAAATGGGGTAGATTCAGAATAAAAGCATAACAGCAATCATTTTGGATGATTCCTCTTATTTACACTGTAGCAAATTTTGCTACTGCCATTTTATGTTTTTATTGTAGTTACAATTCACATTATGTGCTCTGGACTAGTTTTAAAATAAATATTTAAAAAGCAATCCTTATCTTTAGGGATTTTGAGTATGTGATTCCTAAATGAAAAAAGAGTTTGGAGCTCAAATAGACATCCTTGTAATGTCTCATGGGATTGATTGTTACTAGAAACACAACTTACTCAAATATTGTTAAGTGGGTTGTGTGGTGTTTGTAGTATAACAGTTTTTTCTGATTCAGGTTGCACATTGACTAAGTCCTTGGTGCCTGAAGGTCTGGAAAATGGCACTTGATAATACTGTATGACAAGTGAACTATAATACTGCCATAACAGTGAATTGAACGTAAGCTGTGTTGTCACAGAGTACCCTATGCCCCAAATCCTACACCCCTTAGTAGTCTGCCCAGCATTTTTATCTTAGTTTTGAAGTTAGACATGCTCACACAGTCTGAGGAATCTGGTTTGCAAGGCATACCAGACACCCCCAATTTATATCCTCAAACTGGAAGGTGTTGAATTCAGCACAACAAGCATGCTAATGGCACAATAAAGAGACGAATAATAAAAGTTTAGTTTAGGTTTCTTTTCATTTTGATGTTGAGCCAACAACCTACATTGTGTCTAGTGGTATGCATGTGAAGGTTTGCTGGGGTTGTAGTTGCATGCAAGTTGATTGATGACTGGGCGAGTAGCAATGTGATTGGCGTTTCAGTCCTGTGGCGTATGATAGTGATGAGCCTTTAAATGGCGGATGTATGTTCATGTGAGTATTGTGTTGGACCTGTGGCTGGCAGTATGAATAGCATTGTGTGTGGGACATGAACTGCATGGGACTGGATGTAAAATTGTCAGCATTACAGCTCATATTCAGTAGTCATAGTTTTTTTTTTCAAGAATACTGGGCCCAAACTCTAGGATTTGATATACTTCTGTCTTCGTGGAGTTTGAGTAATACTTCCATTCTAATGTTCATGTTTTTTATAGTAATTTATTGTCTTGGAAGAAGAGTAACCCAATGATAATAATTTTTCATATCTATGTGCATGAATACATGAAGAGATGTTTGGTTAAACTCAGCATCAGAGAAATAGCATAATACTCAGTGTCAATCCTTCCAGTTTTAAAAGGCATATGTTGTCTACTCAGAGATCTGTTTGTTTACCAGAACTATTGCTTTCAATCCATGGATCTTTATGCTGCTAGAGAACTGTGTAGAATGTCATTTTTAATTCCACAATAAACTACATCGCATGGTGTGCATTTCTTTATTGCAACAAAATAAATGTGCAGAAAAATCAACAATTTAATGTGAACAAAATGTGATGCTTCTCTGCAGAAATTACAGAATTAAAGGAGACTTTTTTTTAGTAAACAATAAACCCAAAGTTCTACCAAACTTCTTTGACACATCACAAGTATTGGAGTTCCTATTTGTGAGTGGTCTGCTCCATGTTTGCACCACGCAACGTTGTACATGCATGGCGCAAACCACTAAGTCATATTTTTGAAACCTCTTTGTGTGGTTTTGAATAGCTTAAAAAATATGGAACAAGGCAAGGCACCACAAATCGCTGCCTTGTCTTACTCTGGGCAACTGAGGTTTTCCATGGGTGTTTCTTGGGTGTTCCCACACAGCTCCCACACTTTTTGATCCATTTCCAGATTTAACAAACCTGATAAACCTGGGAATATGACAAAAAGATATGCCTCCCCAGTCGAGGAGTAACAAGAGCAAATATCTTTATTTCTTCTAATTGTGTGCTGCATTCTGCCTCACACGAGGATGCCTCGTGCAAGGGTGTCTGTGCTGGTGCTAGGCAGCCAAAAGGGGAACCAGCTCAGTGGGAAAGGACAGGAATGCACCATATTGAATAAATACAGCACATTCTTACCCTTTCCCTGTGATGAAGTGCAGTGCCGCAATGTGACTTGCTGTACTGCCTGCACCACAAAACCCATAAATAAGGGCCTAAGTGTGTCTTTGTTCCATGGCATCATTAAAATCCCACCATCCTCCTAGCCTCTCAGAGTCTACATTACTTTTCTTCAACTCACAAGTTTTGACTTTGGAATGGAATCCCCTTTGCCACTGCCTATGCTGCTGGAGAGATTCCTGCAGCCCGCACCACTTATATCCAAGTATTTGTCTGTGTAGGGTAAAATTAACTCATGGGAAATCTGGTGCTTGCCCCACAGCTTAGAGATATCATCATAGCTGCATTTCATAGTCTTATTATAATTGTTACTTTATAATTCCCAAAATATACTCATAAGCCCTGAATCACGAAGTTAAACTTATATTTTTGTTTAAGTTTACTTTCTTTTTGGTATTCACAAACTGGTGAGTTTACTTTTGCTAATAGTAATTTTATGTTTGCTCTATTGTGCTCTTTCTGTGTAGCTGCAAAAACTATTATGTCATCGCTATATTTAAATGGATTCACAGCAGGCTGTATGATACATCAAATGAGGTCCTAGATGAGTTCTTCAGCCGATGACACACCAATACTAAGGGGCATATTTACATAATTTTTTTATGCTACTGTGGTGTTAAGGAGGCAGTTTCCCAATGCCATATTTATAAAGCGGTGCAGTGCCTGCATTGCACCACTTTGTATACCCTTGCACCACATTATACCTGCATCAGGCAAAATGTATGGAAGGGGGGTGTTCCCCCCTCAGGGAGGCCAGAAAAAATGGTGCAAAAAAATTAACAACATTTCACTGCACTATTTTTCTGTCATTTTTAACACCTGCTCAGAGCAGGCATTAAAATGTAATACCCACATTAGCCTATAGGCATGCTTGTACTTTGCTGCACTAGCGTCAACATTTTTTATGCTAGTGCAGTAAAGCACCACAATGGCATAAAAAATGCTGATACTATTGTCCTAACAACCACCAGGGTGCACTGTATTGTAAATACGCATGGTTGAAATGGGGTCTTTGGTTGACAGTCAGGTTACCACTTGTTCAAGCAAGGGTGAAAGAGAATCACCCTCAGCTAACCCCTGCTTACCCCCTTGGTAACTTGGCAGAGCAGTAGGCTTAACTTCAGAGTGCTAGGTGTAATGTATTTGTAACAACACACACAGTAACTTAATGAAAACACTACAAAATGACACAACACCAGTTTAGGCAGTTTAGAAAAATAGGAAATATGTATCTAAACAAAACAAGACCAAAACAACAAGAATCCACAATACACAAGTCAAGTTATCAATAAAAATGCAAAATGAGTCTTTAAGTAGTTTTAAACACACACTAGTGCTGCTAACGTGAAAATGTACCTGGTGTGTGTCAAAAATAACCCCGCACGGGTGAGTGCGCGTCAAAGAGGGCTTGCGAGGCGTTGATTCCACTAACGAGCGGGACCGTGTGTCGTTTCTCCTTTCACCGGGTCAGGCGCGTCGTTTCTTCACTCCGCAGGAGAGCAGTGCGTCGATCCGGTCAGCACTCTTGGGTCCCGGGCAGGCCTTGTGTTGTTTTTCCACGCACTGTGGTACTTGAGTCGGAAATCCAGCCACACGATGATCCGAAAACCCCGCAGCGCGGGTTGTGATCTTGCGTCATTTCTCCTGCTCCCTGCACCAATTCTCCAGTCGTGTTCCCTGCAAGCGTCGTTTCTTAGCTGCGGAGCCGGTGGCGCGTCGTTTCTTCAGCCACAGATCGGAGTCGTGTTGATCTTTTCCCCGCATATCGCTCTGAGTGTGGATTTCATTGTCTTTAGGCTGCCAGCTTCTCCTTTCAGGGTCACAGAAACTGGATGGGCACCACAGGGCAGAGTAGGAGTCTCTCCAGGGACTCCAGGTGCTGGCAGTGAGAAGTCTTTGATGTCTCTGAGACTTCAAACGACAAGAGGCAAGCTCTAAATTAAGCCCTTGGAGATTTCTTCTCAAGATGGAAGGCACACAAAGTCCAGTATTTGCACTCTTACTCTGGCAGAAGCAGCAACTGCAGAATAGCTCCACAAAGCACAGTCACAGGCAGGGCAGCTCCTCTTCCTCAGCTCTTCAGCTTGTCTCCAGGCAGAGGTTCACCTTGGTTCCAGAAGTGATCTAAGGTCTGGGATTTTGGGTCCACTACTTATACCCCTTTTTGCCTTTGAAGAAGAAAAACTTCAGAGGAAAGTCTCTGTTATGTACAGGATCCTGCCTTGCCTAGGCCAAGCCCCAGACACACATCAAGGGGTTGGCGACTGCACTGTGTGAGGGCAGACACAGCCCATTCAGGTGTAAGTGACCACTCCTCCCTCCACTCTAGCTCAGATGGCTCATCAGGATATGCAGGCTATACCCCAGCTCCCTCTGTGTCACTGTCTAAAGGAGATTCACAAACAGCCCAATTGTCAGTCTGACCCAGTCAGGGAATCCAGAAATAGGCAGAGTCACAGAATGGTTTAAGAAATAAATCAATCAATCCGTTTTTGTAAAGCGGAGTTACTCACCCGTGAGGGTCTCAAGGTGCTGGGGGCTTATCCGAAGAGTTGCATCTTAAGGTTCTCCCTGAAGATGGTGGGTGATGGATTTTTGTCTGAGGTGCAGCTCTTTACTGCAATGTAGGTTAAGGATCATCCTCCGGCGGTGGTTTTATGAAAGTGAGGGATGGTGGCCAGGGCCAGCTGGGTAGAGCAGAGGGATCTGGTGGGGGTGAGGAAGGAGATGTGGTGGTTCAGGTAGGCTGGTCCTGCATTGTGAATGGCCTTGTACGTATGGGTGAGTAGTCTGAAGGTGATTCGTTTCTCAACTGGGAGCCAGTGGAGGGTCCTCAGGTGTTGGGAGATATGTTCATGGTGTGGGATGTCCAGGATGAGTCTGGTGGCGGTGTTCTGGATGAGTTGTAGTTTTTTGATGTTTCTAGTTGAGGTGCTGCCGTAGAGGCTGCTGCCGTAGTCAAGCTTGCTTGTGACTAAGGTGTGGGTGACTGTCCTGGGGCAGTCTGCTGGGATCCATCTGAAGATCTTCCGAAGTTTGCGGAGTGTCTGCCAGCAGGAGGAGGCGACTGAGTTTACCTGGTGGGTCATGGATAGGGAGGGGCTTTCTAAAAGTGGCATTTTCAAACTGACAATTTAAAAACGAACTTTACCAAAGGAGGTATTTTTAAATTGTAAATTCAGAGGCTCCAGAATCCACATTTCTATCTGCTCTCAAAAGATAACTTCACTTTAAGGATATTTAAAGGCAGCCACCATGTTAACCTATGAGAGCAATAGGCCTTGCAACAGTGAAAAAAATGAACTTGGCAGTAAATGTCCCACCTTTAACACACACTGCACCCTGTCCATGGGCCTACCTTAGGGGTGCCTTACATGTATAAAAAAAAGGGAAGCTTTAGTCCTGACAAGTGGATACACTTGCCAAGTTGAATTGGCAGTTTAAAACTGCGCACACAGACACTGCAGTGGCAGGTCTGAGCCATTTTTACAGGGCTACTAATGTGGGTGGCACAACCAGTGCTACCGGCCCACTAGAAGCATTTTATTTCCAGGCCCTGGAAACCTCTAGTGCACTTTATTAAGGACTTGCTAGTAAATCAAAGTTGCCAATCATGGAAATACCAATTACACATACACTTTACACAGGAACATTTGCACTTTAGCACTGGTCAGCAGTGGTCAAGTGCCCACAGTACCAAAGACAGAGTCCAGCATACAGTCAAAACAATGGATGCAGAGGCAAAAAAGACAGGGGAGACCAGGCCAAAGAAGCCAGGTCTAACATTTTTTAACAGCTTCTTGTAAATGAAATGCAATTCGTCTTTGTCTTGGAGCAACAGAACAGACATGCTAATTAATATACAGTTTTACTTTCATAGTCTTTAGCTTTTCCGAACCATGAAACAACACAGAAAATCAACTTGCTATTTCTTGATGAGCATTCATGTTGTAATTCACAGAGATCAGTCCCATATCAGCAGCCATGGTGAAATTTAGAAAACAGGCACTTGACTCAGTACCTTGAAGCACATCGATTGGTGCTTGCATTTTTGTTTTCCTGTGTTTTATTGTCACTACAAATGAACCTTAACTCTTTATGGGTCTCGATGTGGCCCAAGTATACACTTTGGTCTTTGATGGCAAAAACCTTGGTAATGGACATAGGCGGTCATTCTGACCCTGGCGGTCAAAGACCGCCAGGGCGGAGGAACGCGGGAGCACCGCCGACAGGCCGGCGGTGCTCCAATGGTGATTCCGACCGCGGCGGTAAAGCCGCGGTCGGACCGGCACCACTGGCGGGCTCCCGCCAGTGTACCGCCGCCCCATTGAATCCTCCAAGGCGGCGCAGCTTGCTGCGCCGCCGAGGGGATTCCGACCCCCCCTACCGCCATCCAGATCCCGGCGGTCCGACCGCCGGGATCCGGATGGCGGTAGGGGGGGTCGCGGGGCCCCTGGGGGCCCCTGCAGTGCCCATGCCACTGGCATGGGCATTGCAGGGGCCCCCGTAAGAGGGCCCCTAAATGTATTTCACTGTCTGCTGCGCAGACAGTGAAATACGCGACGGGTGCAACTGCACCCGTCGCACAGCTTCCACTCCGCCGGCTCGATTCCGAGCCGGCTTCATCGTGGAAGCCTCTTTCCCGCTGGGCTGGCGGGCGGTCTGAAGGCGACCGCCCGCCAGCCCAGCGGGAAAGTCAGAATTACCGCCGCGGTCTTTCGACCGCGGAACGGTAACCTGACGGCGGGACTTTGGCGGGCGGCCTCCGCCGCCCGCCAAGGTCAGAATGAGGGCCATAGTTCATTATATTTTTCTTCAGGTGTTATAGTTATCGATGCACCACTGTTGATAATGAAAGGTATTGAACACCCATTTATTTTTTATGTAATCTTTGGACAATGTTTGATTTGACTACTTTGGCATGTCAACTTTTCTTTGACTGTCATTTTAATTCACGTGGAATCAGTCCAAAATGTGCACGTTTCTCTGAGGTAGAAATCAACATAGGACAATCACTTTCTTCACTTTCACTTGTTATTGAAATGGAAGAACTCTTTGATGATGATTTAGGTGATGACGAATTCTTTTAGTATTTATTTGCCTCTACTGATGTTGGAACTTGGCCTTGTGGCTGTGTGTTTAATGTTGCTTCTGGAATGCTCTGGAGACTATTTTGTTTTTGTGCTGTGATACCCTAATTTTTTCCTTCGCTTTACACATTCTCCCAAAATGGTTCTCTTTCCTATAGCCTTTACATATCTGTCGATGGGTGGGACACTTTCCTTCATGTGGAAATGAAAATACACATCTAAAGCACAACTTCTTTTTAAGGGAAGACATCACTTTGTGTCCTTCAGTCAATTGCTTCAGATTACTTTTCACACTCATAACTGACTCACTCTAGACACGTTTGGCCTCCATGTCAGTACCTCATCTCTCAGCATGTTCTTACGCTCTGGGAGCCAGCAACACTCACTCCAGACAAAACATTTCTCTCAGCATTTGTCATCTGAATGAATCTAATAGGAATCCATCAAGAATTCTAAGATGCATGGCTTCTTCATCATTTACCTAATTGAAACTACAGTGTTTGATGAGTGTATGAAGTATTTTTCCAAATCCATCTATTGTTTCACCAACTCTTTGACATTCTTGACTGATAGTGTACCATTCATAATCCATGTTCTGTACTGGATTAAACTTGAGATTTAACACAATTTTCATCTGATCGTACGTGACTTCTTTATCAGTTCTCTGCATTTTCTTTATGACTTCTTTCACACCCTCAGCAGCAAGAGTTTTGAGATACTTGATAATCTTTCTGTTATCAGTCTCTTCAAGAGTGTCAATTAAATCGTCAAATGTCTCAATTCAAACAGCCCATTTCTTGCCAATAGTTTGCATTTTTGCAGTATCAAAAGATGTTGGTGGTTTCAGAAAGGCAGCAGCACTGAAGACCAGTGGGGAACTTACTGACATTGAGAGTAGCGTGCTGACACTGTAGAGTGATCATGTTTGACACTATAGAATGATCATGTTTGTGCAAACTTTCTTTAAAGTCTTTTGACATGTGAGCCCCAGGATTGTCTGTATCATTAATTGAAATTGTGTCTTCTCTCTTAGCTGCCATCTTAAAATTTCACACATCCAACTGGTGCCTTCAACTCTTTTCTCTTTGAAGACCTATGAAGTTTTTCTGAGCCCCACTCATCAGCTTGATGAGCAACTGCTTCAGGTATTGACAGCTCAGTAAGCACAATCCCAAGCACTTTTCCTTGAGCTACTTTGCCGAATCCTGTGGCACAATGCCTCTCTTTAGCTGGCTCAGTTATTCATTTATTTAATCTATTTCACACTTCAGTTTGTATTTTCTTGCACCTGGTTAAGCTCTGCCTTGTAGCACTTCTGTTTGCAGCATTATTAGTAGAATGATTATGTTCAACTGCACTTTGCTAATCTGGTTATATCTGCCTTCAGTGTTAACGCTACAATGTAGAACTTTGTTTTTCATGGCTGTGTGGTACCTTTTAGTTGGGTCTTGGTCATAGCTTCTTGACCAGAGATGTGCAGACTTCTAAGTGAAGTTTTGTTTCTGTTAAAAGACTTCCCACTGGCTGGAGTTGTGCTTTGATTCCACCTATGCCAACCACAACTCAGCAATTTGGCAAAGGCACATGGGGCATGCACAATCAGTTTGCTTGGACCACAGCAAACTCTCCGGGAGGGCAATATCTTCTTTGAGTTACTTATTCCCTATCTCATCGGACGTTGTAGAGTACTGCCCAGCCTAGGTACCTGTGAATCACTACGCCACACAAAGAGCTGTAAATCACACATCTTTATTGCTCTGTGGGTAGCTTTGAACTCCAACGTTCTAAACCAAGCTTCCAGTACATTCTATTCTAGCAATTACATCACACTTATACGGAGTCCAGAAAAATTACATCCTCAAACATGCAAGACACTACATATGGGTCCATACTACATTCCTCATCCAAGCTTTTTGACAAGTTGGCCTTGTCATTCTCTTGTCTTTCAGCATTACTCTCTCAAACCACTTCCTCATGATTTACCTTTCAGTAGATCCCATTACCTTCCTCCAACATACAGATCACAGTGAATGTGTTGGTCTTGAATCCATTCACCACTGGTAATCAGAGCCGGCTGCCGCATAACTCAGGGGAGGGGCTAAGGGGGCAGAGACACAGTGAAAATTTAAAAAAATAAAACACAATTATCTTGCCTCTGTGCCTGCTGCCTCGCTTGTCGCTCTTCTTATGGTGTCCCAGCATTCACTGCTGGAAAACCAGGACACAGTCCCCAGCAATCCTAGTGCTGCTTTCATGCTAAACTGAGCAGACATAGTCAAGGGGTCTGTGCAGTTTCTCCATCCCGGTTGTTAAACACAGCCGGGCTGGAGAAAAGTAAGTGCGCATGTGTGTTCGGCCTCAGACAGCTAGCTAAACACACATGCATACTTAGGTGCACTCTCCCCTCCTCCTCCCTCCCATCTCCCATGGCCTAGCCCACCCCTCCCTGCACTGCTGGCTGTGCCAGAAGCAGAAAAATAAAACAACAGTGAACTATTGTTTTATTTTTCTGCTTCTGGCTCAGCCAGTGGGGTTGCACTGCTTTGCCATAGCAAAGGAGCAGCCCCTGCTGGTAGTAGATGCATAGATACTTCTTTACTTTAATACAATAGAAGAAAGAGGTTGAACAAATAGGAAAGCTATCCTCTGCCATTGTGGATCGTTTGATTAAAGCCATGCTAATGTGCATTTTTGCTCATATGCATATAAGCACAATTTATACACATCTAGATGGAACTGTTTTTCTTGTCCTGCTTGATACAAATTTTAAGATTATCCACTTAGCAGAAATCTAACGTGTGTTTTAGGAAAGAACATTTTTTACTAGATAACTCTTCAATATTCTATTCTGAAACAGAAAAATTGTAGGAATGGGCAATAGCAGTGTATGGAAGACATGCCATAACAAGCATATTTAACAGTTAACTGCATGTAGTTTAGTCATCAGCTTTTGTTCAGCAATTAGGTTTCAGTATCCTTGTGAAGGGGTGAGATTAGTTTACCGATTTGCCCCTAAGTAAACACACAATGCTGACTGAAATAAATATCTGTGCTTGAAACACTGCTGTCAAGTGAACTTACTCCTTACAGTAGTAATCAAGGGACACCTTCCTGCACATAAATGATCATTCCCTGCAGCCATGGCACCCTTGCACTATGGTGCAAGGATGCCTGTGTTGGTACCAGGCAGCTAAATTCAGCACCAGTGCTAGGGGAAACACAGGGTTGTGCCGTATTTTTGTTAATACGATGTATTCCTGCGTTTCTGAAGTGACTCAGCATGGAGCTGGGCCCCTTCCTCGTAAATGAGGCCCTATGTCTTGAGATGCCTTTTTTGCCATGGAGGGACTAATGAGATCATGTGGCCCAACAAATGTGTTTAGCCACCTATAGACGGGTGTCTTCCACCACGCCTACAGACTCCTCCGACTGGCGCCATTCGCGCGCATCGGAGAAGGAGTTTCCCGTTCCCATGGCAACATGGGGGCGGCACCAGACGCCTGGGACTCGGATTTCTGGGTCCCGGGCACCGTAAAATGGAATGACGGACTTGAGGAAGGGGCGGAGGAGTCTTCCAAGCCAACGGACGCGAGAGGAGGACACAGAGTGCCGGAAGACGCAGCACCCGCAGCAGGAGAAGACGAGACTGGGAAGCCGGAGCTTCCCACAGCGAGAACAAGACGCGAGGAGAAGGCCAGCCCACAGGAGACGAACGCTTTCCGCCACGTCCCAGGAGGGATGTGGCTAAACAAGGTACGGTCCTTGTTTCAAGGACAGACTAGCCTTTTACAAACAGGGAACAGGGGAGAGGAGAGCGGGACGGGAGGGGGAAGTGGTCGAGAGGGGATAAGACGAGAGGGGTTAAAGGGGGAAACCACTGCAGGTAATTAGAAGCACAAGAGAAAGCCTAGAACTCTGAACCTGATTGCTAGCAAGGATCTACAGGGGAGCACTAAGGGTGTTTGAGTGCAGCACCTACGTTTCTGCCCTCCCTCACAAACACGACCGGGTCTCTCTCTCTCTCTCTCTCTCTTTTTTCCCCATTGTCTCTTCCAATCCTACCTACTTTGTGTAAGAGATATCTCTACTCCCGACTTACCTTCCATTCCTTTATTTTCTGGTACACCTGGGAGTCCACATCAAGTCAGCGCCAGTCAAGAGGGGAGCCTATAAAGAACACCGAGAGAGAGACATTAAAGAAGAAAAACGCACGGAAATCTAAAACAACAGTTTTTTGCACAAATTCTTAAATAAGTATCACCTTCACCTAAAATAAGTCTCAGAGTCCTTTGTACCACCCTCCCACCCCGTAACAGTGGTGTCAGAAGTGGGATTCAACATAGGTGGTGCGAAGTAGCTGGCGAAGATGGGGGACAAACCAACACTGGAGGACATGATTCAGCAACTAGCTGAAGGCCAAAGGCACCTACAGCTCGTATGTGACGCGCATCAGAGGGAGGCAAAAGAAGACCGGGAATCCCTGCAAACCGCATTAAAGAGCCAAGCTACCATCATGGCTAATAATCAATTGGTGCACGAAACTGCATTACAGAAATTAACTGATACCACTGCAGCAAGTAAAGTTCATCCGAACGTCCCGAGTTCCGTCCTGCAGAAATTTCAAGAGGGGGAGGACCCCGACGTGTTCTTCACGAACTTCGAATGCGTGGCCTCCTCGGCCCAATGGCCCAAAGAACGCTGGGGTCAATACATTGCCCCTCTCTTAACAGGCATTTTACAAACAGCGTACCAAGCTGCCAACCCAGGAGGTACTACACCCTATAAAGATATCAAGAGCAGTATATTAGAAAGGGTGGGCCACGACTCCGAGTATTATAGAATGAGGTTTCGGAAAATTAAGTGGGGCCCGAGTGAGGATCCCAGAACCTTCTCTTTCAAAGTTAAAGACCTCGGGTTAAAATGGTTGGGTCCGCTGGGGACAGAAAGAGAAGACATTATCAAGGCGATTATACTGGAGCAATACTTGGACTCGCTTCCCAGCTCTACTAGGAATTGGATAAGACAACACCCAAAAATTGACACTGAAATAACGGTAGATCTAGCCAGTGCCTATCACAGATCTGCTGAGTTTAAGAATCCAGGGATCAAAGTCAATACCAAACCTCCTGTGGTACCCCTTAAATACCCACCACGATGACTACAGAAAGAACCAGGACCGAGTCGGAGTGGAGAAGCGGCCCCCATGCAACAGCCCCAATGTTAGAGCTGTGGGGAGTGGGGCCACATAGCCAGAATGCACCCAAGGAAAGGCGACAGGATAGAACCCATGGAAATCGGGGTCACTAGGGGTAGAGTGCTGTGCACCGGTAAGGGAAACCTTAGGTTCAAACAAACCGTCAAAATAAATGTGAATCCCATACAGGCTCTTATAGACTCGGGGTGCAGTCAGTCGGTGATACGAGGAAACCTGTTAAGCCGTATGGACCAAACTTCCAACCAATTGGTTTCCATCTGCTGCATCCACGGGGACAAAACCAACTACCCTTTGTCTCTGGTACAAAAAGAGTGGGAAGAGAATCGGGATTTTCTACCGGTAGGAGTCATGGATCGGTTAGTAGAGGACTGTGTCACAGGTACAGACTATATAAGATTCTCCGAACTATTAGACAAGGTGAGGTCTCCCATAATGTCCCCAGACTGGTGGACTGAAGCACCCTTTCATATCAGTCATATTGAGAAACCACCAACCCGTATAAAACTGACTAGACGGGAAAAAAGACAAGGGAAACAAAACTATCAACTCTCACGATTTGGACAGATCCCAGAGAAAGTGGTAGCCAGCATAACTAATCCCTCTCTCTCTTTTCGAGCAAGTCAGTGAGAGGATCCCACACTATGTCACGCGTGGAGAAGTGCAAAATCCGAATCCATAAACGAGGTGGGTCCCTATTTTTTAATCCAAAAGAACCTTCTATATAGGATCATCAACTCCACCCAAGGGGAAAAGAAACAGCTGGTAGTACCCGAGCCCTATCGTACCCAAGTCCTATTCCTGGCACACAACCAACCAGGGGGTGGGCATTACGGTAGGGAGAAGACAGAGGAATACCTACTAAGACAATTCTATTGGCCCGGGGTTTACGCCCAACTTAGAAAGTATTGTGTCCAGTGTCCCCGCTGTCAAATGATAACCCAGGATCTCTTAGGAAGGCCCCTTTACAACCACTCCCCATTATCGATATTCCATTTTCTCGCATCGGTATGGATCTGGTCGGTCCCCTCTTACCCTCCACAAAGGGGTACACCTATATATTAGTCTTAGTAGACTATGCTACTAGGTATCCGGAAGCGATTCCACTCTCTAGTATGACCACGAAGGCAGTAGCCCAAGCCATGATCACCTTATTTTCTAGAGTGGGGTTCCCACAGGAAATACTAATGGATTAGGGAACGCCTTTTATGTCCGCCCTCATGAAACAGATCTGTAAAGTCCTGGGGATTAAGCAGTTAAAAACCTCAGTCTATCATCCCCAAACTGACGGTTTAGTTGAACGCTACAACCGTACTATCAAGACTTTGCTGAGGAAAATGGTCGAGGATTCAGGGAGGGACTGGGATCAGAAACTACCTTTAGTCCTATATGCCATCCGGAACCATGAGCAGGCATCCACGGGACATAGCCCCTTTGAGCTAGTGTTTGGGAGACAGCCACGAAACTTACTCGATATGGCAGCCAAATTGTGGGAAGAAGAGGGGGAGGAAGAAAGGCCCCTGTTAGAATATGTCAATAAATTAAAAACCCAACTACCGGTCGTGTGGGATGATGTCCAGAAACATCTAGAGAAAGCTCAGAGAAACCAAAATACTTATTATGATCAAGGGACTAGAATTCGTTCCTTCCAACCGAATGACCAAGTCCTAATATTACGACCCTCATCCGAAAACAAACTCTTTGCCAGGTGGCAGGGACCCTATAAGATCTTAAAGTCCATTTCCCCAGTCACATACCTGATCGAATTATCTCAACACCCTAAAAGGACACAAATATATCATGTCAACTTGTTAAAACAATGGGAAGAACCAGAAGAAACTACAACACCCACTGCTACAGCATTTTTAGTAACCCCAACCACAGCTTTAGGGATGGACCTATTCCCTACAAACAGTGAAGAGGCATGGGAAGCCCCACGTGTTAATAGCTCTCTTACAGAGAATGAAAGAGCCCAACTCACAGCCCTCTTAAAAGTACATTCACAGTTTTTTTCAGGGACACCTGGAAGAACCAATTTAATTCAACACCACATTAGAACTCCTGAGGGAAAAACCATCCGGTTATGACCCTACCAGATCCCGGAAGCACGGAGACACCTCATTGAAGAGGAAGTAAAAAAAATGCTAACCCTCAACGTTATTGAACCATCTACAAGCCCATGGTGTTCTCCTGTGGTCATAGTACCAAAACCGGACGGTTCCGTCCGGTTTTGCATTGACTTCCGCAAACTAAACGAAATATCCCTCTTTGACACATACCCCATTCCGTGGGTTGATGATTTACTTGAGAAATTAGGGAATGCCCAGTATATGTCAACCTTAGACCTGACGAAGGGATACTGGCAAATTCCACTTGCTCCTGCAGACAAAGAAAAAACAGCCTTTTCCACACAGTCAGGGCTCTATCATTTTACTGTTCTTCCCTTTGGTCTCCATGGGGCTCCAGCCACGTTCCAACGCTTAATGGATCATCTCTTAAAACCATTCCAAGCTTTTGCCGTGGCGTATTTAGATGATATCGTAATCTTCAATGATACATGGGAAGACCATCTACAACACCTCCACAAAATATTCCACACATTGTATGAGGCAGCCCTCACGGCCAACCCAAAGAAATGCATCCTAGGAAACAACCACATCGAGTATCTGGGATACTTTATAGGAAACGGGTTTCTACAGACCCATAAAAACAAAGTATAGGCTATTTTGCGGGTATCTGTCCCCACGACCAAAAGAGAACTCCGCTCTTTCTTGGGTCTTGTGGGGTACTATCGCCGGTTTATTCCCCAATACTCCACGCTAGTTGCTCCTCACAATGATCTCCTTAAAAAGCAGTACCCGTCGAAATTGCCCATGTTCTCGGACTCACAACTGTCCAGCTTTCACCATCTGAAACAGTCCCTTACGACGGAACCCGTTCTGAGATGTCCCAATTTCTCCAGGACATTCCATTTGTATACCGATGCTTCCAATGTGGGGCTAGGGGCTGTCCTTACTCAACCTGACACTGAGGGCCAGGACCATCCTATTGTATATATTAGTAGGAAATTACTTCCCCGGGAATGCAATTATCCGGTTATCGAAAGGGAATGCTTAGCTATCAAGTGGGCTATTGAAAATCTGCAATATTGTCTGTTAGGCAGACCTTTTGTCCTCTTCACCGACCATGCTCCTTTAGCCTGGTCGGCTTCACATAAGGACTCTAATGCTTGGGTGCTACGTTGGTATCTGGAACTGCAACCCTTTACCTTTCAGATACGGCATATTCCAGGTGCTCAACAAGGTCCAGCCGACTTCCTGTCCCGGTTTCCCGATCCTACAGTACTCTATAAGTCCCGGTCATGGGTTGGGGTATGTAGACGGGTGTCTTCCACCGCGCCTACAGACTCCTCCGACTGGCGCCGTTTGCGCGCGTCGGAAAGAAGGAGTTTCCTGTTCCCATGGCAACATGGGGGCGGCACCAGACGCCTGGGACTCGGATTTCCGGGTCCCGGGCACCGTAAAAAGGAACAACGGACTTGAGGAAGGGGCGGAGGAGTCTTCAGAGGCAATGGACGCGAGAGGAGGACACAGAGTGGCGGAAGATGTGGCGCCCGCAGCAGGAGAAGACGAGACTGGGAAGCCGGAGCTTCCCACAGCGAGAACAAGACACGAGGAGAAGGCCAGCCCACAGGAGACGAGCGCTTTCCGCCACGTCCCAGGAGGGACATGGCTAAACAAGGTACGGTCCTTGTTTCAAGGACATACTAGCCTTTTACAAACAGGGAACAGGGGAGAGGAGAGCGGGACGGGAGTGGGAAGTGGTCGAGAGGGGAATAGACGAGAAGGGTTAAAGGGGGAAACAACTGCAGGTAATTAGAAGCACAAGAGAAAGCCTAGAACTCTGAACCTGATTGCTAGCAAGGATCTACAGGGGAGCACTAAGGGTGTTTGAGTGAAGCACCTACGTTTCTGCCCTCCCTCACACACACGACTGGGTCTCTCTCTCTCTCTCTCTCTCTCTCTCTCTCTCTCTCTCTCTCTCTCTCTCTCTCTCTTTCTCTCTCTCTCTCTCTTTTCCCCATTGTCTCTTCCAATCCTACTTTGTGTTAGAGATATCTCTACGCCTGACTTACCTTCCATTCCGCTCCTTTATTTTCCGGTACACCTGGGAGTCCACATCAAGTCAGCGCCAGTCAATAGGGGAGCCTATAAAGAACACCGAGAGAGAGAGACATTAAAGAAGAAACACGCACAGAAATCTAAAACAACAATTTTTTGCACAAATTCTTAAATAAATATCACCTTCACCTAAAATAAGTCTCAGAGTCCTTCGTACCACCCTCCCACCCCGTAACACCACCTTTGAACCAGATGCAAGTAGGTCTGCATGAGCAAGATCTGATCTGTTGTTATGAACCATTCCTCATTTCTGACCCAAAAATTCATTTCTGTGTTCAGCCGTCATATAATATCTTTTCACAGCACCCGCCTTGAGTTTGAACCTTGTTGTATCACCTGGAGTCGGTGTGTCTTTGTTGGCTGGTACCTCGAGCCCTTGATCAACTGGAATTCATCCAAAAGGATTAACATCTGACAGTTGAGCTGAAAAGCCTCCGTTGGTGAAGTTCTGGTGTATCTCTGGATGTTTCACTGCAAGTAATATAATTTCAGCATAGTATACAGGAACATACCTAGTGTAGTTCATCCTGTCATACGCCAAACACCATGGCATCATAGATCATAGTGTGGTAAGATGTAAATGCTAACTTCCTTTTCGAGCAGTACGCAGCAGAGCCAGCACAACATTTTCAACAAAATCCACATATGACATAAAAAATGCACAGAGATCTTCACTGTCGTGATGAAGATGTTCCAGGAATACATCTGAAAACCCTTTTACTTCAGCAAAGGCAACATTCTGCAAGAGGTTGTGTAATCTCTTTTGGCATAGGTCTTTATGCAAGTTCATTAACAGCGTCAATGAAGGAGTAGACTACGTAAACATTCTCTTCATAATTCTTCGTATTCCATCAAGGGGATAAATTCCTATCAAGTCAGTCTCAACATAGTTTCACACATGCACTTGTGTTCTTGAAGTTCATGACTGTACATGCAACCTTCTAGTACTGATGATATTGAACCTTCTACCATCATGTGTGCTTCAATGCAAAGGTTGTGAAGGCCAGCATTTTGAAAGCGCTTGCCAAGAATGTACATGACATTGCAAATGGCGTGAAAGGTGCCCATTCAAAGAATGATTCTGTCATATGCTGCTTTATGCTTCCACACGATCACAGTTTCTTTTGCGTAGAATTTGATCCATGGCCACTACAATTTTTGCGAAATGCAGTGATTCCCTTGTCAGCTCTGAATGTTTAAAAATTTCAGAAACAGTTGTCAACCCAGCTGCAGAGGCATTAACATTGGGCAAGTAGCCAATGTAATTCTGTGAGACACTAACTTGGTCTCTAGTACTGATGTTAAATCCTGTCCAGCTCGGTATTTTCAGTGCATGGCTTGCTTCCCGTCTTGTAACAGCCCAGATTATGTTCTTATTATGTTCAAGCTTCAATTGGGCAATACATTCCAGCGTGGTTTTGGTACTTGTCATCAACGGCTGAGGCCCAACTCATTCACCAGAAACATACATGAGCAATTCTTCAGTAATTGTGGTGGTCAATGTTCTTTCCTTTTGCTTCTCAGTGCTTGGGAGAGGAGTTTTAAAAGGTTGTGGTCCAAACAACTTGGGCTGCACAACATTATTGCTGACTCGATGAGTTGTCCCCTTTCCAGCCTATCAATTTTATCCCATGCTAAGTTAGTGAAGACATGAGGCTGGATGTTGACTGGAAGAACAATTTGCTAATTTAAGGTAGCAGGAAGTTTCTGAAGAAAGAAAGTGGTATAATTTTTTTCCATTTGTGAGTAGGAAATCCCATGACCAAGTGTGTTCGGAGTGTGAATGATTTCAACATTGCCTGTCAGCATTTTTGCAGTGCATGGGAGCAACTATTTTTTGGGGGTTTTCTGCTGGCCATTTTTGATTGCATATATAATGCCCTGACTGAATGATTGAATAAGTGAGGTGACCCTTTTGGACGCCTTTGTGTTTTCTGGCTTTCCAGTCCAACTAGAACCCGTTTAATGTAATCAGGCAGTGTTAATGAATCTTTATCAATGTCTGATGGATGATATTGCCATGGTGTTGATGTCAAGTTTGTTTAAATCATTTCACTTATGTGCAATTATGTTTGATCAATGATCTTGTTCAAGTCTGTAGCCTTAACCTTTAAAACTGAGAGTTCTCTTATCCAACTCCAGTTTTCTCTTACAACTTCCTGAACGTCCTGTAGAACGACTCTGTCAGGTTGGGACAATTCTTTGGTTGGGTGGGAATATGTTGAAGCTGTCACCAAACTCGGAGTCCAATTTTCTTCTAAAATGCTTCTTGGTTGATGTGTGTATTCCTTGTATTCCTCTGCATGTCATAAGGGTTTCAAGCCTTTCAGTGACAGTCATGACATGTATTACCTCTTTGTTAGGAATAATCACAGTTCTAATGTCATGAAATAGCTTATCATATGCCTCATCTCCATATTTTTGTAGTGAGCATCCATTTGAATGCTAGATGCATGATTTTCCTCCTTTTCTTTAACCTTTGTAAAGTTCGTATAACAAGATGCATGATAATGGGCTTCTGCAGCCACTATGCCCCCATTACAAACTGCTAAGACCCTTGAATCACAATTAATGGTTGAACACTCTTGAAGTCTTTTGTCAACTCCATGCCTTGTGGCCTTGATTAATTTCTCATGCATTGATGGTCCCTTGTAGCCTTTTATCTTTCCACAAAATATACATTCTTCAGCATAAACGTTTGACTTTAATGATGTTTTCTGTTTAAGTGTTTACTTGTGCACTCACTCATTCCAGCATCATCCCTGACACTTGCGTCATCTTTTAGGTTAAGAGTCTGTAAATCTCTCTAGAATAGTAAATATGCTCCTGCGCTTCCTGTGGTAAAATACTTGGGGAGCCATGTTGCTTTCCACATGTCTTTCACTGTGTATTAGTGGAATGTGATTTCTTACTTGAGCTGCCTCTAACAAAGTTTTCCATGGTGAGTAGTCCTGTGGGCTTTTCAGTGTAACTCCATGTTGGGTATGTGACCATAAATGAATTATACACTGAGTTTGAGAGGGACAGGATTTGCTTGTTTCAGTCTTCTTCATGATGGCACACGGTAATTCACCACCAGCTCTGGAAAGATAAATTAAATAAATAAATTATACATTTTACTTGGTGTACTAAATATAATCATAATTATTATGATAATTATCATCAGTTTATATCATTACATGTAGTTTAATTGGAATGTTTAATCAAATTCACAATGATAAAGATTATGAAAACATTTCCATTCACATCAAGGTATCTTGGGAGTGGAGAGGTTACTCACAAAAGGCAAAGAGTTATGACTTGCTAGCTCATAGTTTCTATCTCTAGGCATCCATACCTTGCCAATAAATTATATTAGAACCAATACCCCCAAGTGGTACCGATAAGATGGTTGGCTCAAGTCCTACTATGGCAGATTTCATGATGCGTTTATTTTATGTGAACACCAAGGTAACTCCCCTTTTGGTCATACTGGTACAGTAAGCTAAATCACACAATGTTTAGCATCCCATTATCATTTTCCATTTCTTATAAGAATCATTTTCAAAATGTTATAATTAGCAATGTATGCATATATGTATGTGGTATTTATATTGGGCTAATGTAGCGAAGAGGCAGTGGAGTGCTGTATGGTGCAGAAAACAAGCACTGAGTTAATGTACTATAGGAGAGGAACGTGATTTGTGATCGGTTAATGTATTGTGATGTAGTGTTCTTTAAAGAGGTGAGTCTTCAACTCTTTCCTAAATTGGAACCACATTTGAGTGGTCCTATTGGATATGAGGATGTTGTCAAGAGCCTGGGTGCATAGATGGAAAAGGCCTGCTGCCTTGATTTTATTATTTTACACATCTTGGCCTGTGGTCTGATGGTGTTCTGGTTGCAGGTATGCAGAGAACTATCAAAGATGGTGACCTTGTCTGCAAGGTGACTTAGGTGCTGGCCATGATGGCTTTGTAAATGAAACAATGTTTTCTGTGAGGTGTTGTGTCTTATGACCAACTTAGTTATGATATATTCCTGGATTTCTGGATTTATAGTACTAAGTAATACCTGCCCATGGATAAATGGTTTCCAAATAGTGCACTTGGCCCCAGATTTGATGTACAACTGCACCAATCCCGTTGTGCCATCTGTGCACCATATTTAAAAAATATGGCACAATGGCGCTAAGGAATGAGTAGCCTCATAAAAAATGACAGTAACCAGTGATGAACGGCGTTACAAAAAATGGCGCTAGTGAGCCCAAAATGATGGTAGACTGATTAACATCAAAAAATCTGCCGCTAGTCAGCCTAGTGTCATTTTTCGGTCGCACAAGCAGCCAATAAATGACTCCTGTCCAAGAATAGACAGGAGACAGTACACCAACCACAATGTCCAACATAGGGGACCAGTGTCCCCAGGACAACCCCAACAGAACCAGTGCCAGCCAGTGGGCCCCATGTAAGATGCCGCCAGTGGGACACTGCAGTCAAGGATGTATTCTTATGGAGGATGACCTCCCTCCACTTGCAATGTCCCTGTGGTGTGGAAGGTGATGATGCTGGGGGTTGGGGTGGGCCTCTCAGTGCCCAAAATAGTAGCACCATGGTGGACTCCAAAGGTGTTTGCAATGTGTTTCCGTATGTAACTGTGCCAAATGTCACTTTAACGCCTGGTCTGACCAGGCGTTAAATTTTTGAGGCAAGCCAGTGCTATTCTTCCTGGGTGCTCACATTTTATTGCCTGGCTCATAAATATGGCACTAGCAACCCAGCGTAATTTCTTAGGAGGGAACGCCAACCTTGCATATCATTGTTGTTAAACAACGCAAGGTTGGGTGATGCTCTCAAAGAATAGATTTTTGTTGCTAGACGGGTCTAGCGACAAAATATAAATATGGCACTAGCTTAGGGCTGCTTTTGCGTAAAAAACAATGGTGCAAAGGCAGTGCTAACCTTTCTTAAATATGGGCCTTAGTCTATATTGGGAGGTTATCCCATCCTTTCTGTGACAGAGTTTAAAACCATTTTGCATCTATTGAAATGGCAGGACATATTTTTTCTTTGGTTCAAAAACATGGAATCCATTGCTCTCTACTATTCCAGGCATAGAAAAGCAACTCCATTTCTGAAACAAGTACAAAGCGTTGTTATTTACAGACTGAAAACCGACTTCATTCATGCATCTTTCACAAATACTGTTGAGAGACAAACTCTATCAACTGAGGGTCTGATTTAGTTGCATTTGTCGCAACACAACGCAACAAAACAACTTGCTGTGCTGTGCTGCGTCAAATGAAGAGAGCAGGAATGCACCATATTTACTAAGATATGGTGCATTCCTGCTCTCAACTCTGGCGCACTGAGTGCTTCCTAGTGCCAACATAGGCACCTTTGCGCTATGGTGCAAGGGTGTATGTATTGCAGACAGGATTGTTTTTTTGCAGGAATGGACGCTTTCCTACACAAAACCAATCCTCAGAGGCACCTTCCTCTTTCTATGTGTGCAGCATTATGCAGGAAATAATGAGGAGAAACAAACATAATTCACCTTGTTATCCCTCTTTTGGGATTGCATAGCATTTTGACGTATTCCCAGATTTTCTATTCTTAGTAAATTGGGGAATGCACCAAGTCCAGGGGTAGATAAGTGGGAACACCCACACCTCACCCTTGGAACTCCTTCCCAAGGCAGAGTATCACAAGGCAGAGACTTGCACTGTTTTGTGCTACCCTAGAGCTACTAAGCCATGCAGAGCCATGCAAAGTCGCTTTGTATTACGTAGTATATCTGACTTAAGGGCTTGCGTTTCCTTGCATCGCACAGCAAGTCCGTAATAAATCTGGCCTTGAGTCCTCTTCAAGAACCATTGCTTAAAGCAACATTTTCGAGCCGAGAAATTGTTGATTACACCTCCCCCACTCCATGATGCTCCCTTGTGTCTAATGTCATTTTCATGAGTCACCGTACACTGGTGTTTTTCAAAAGGAATAGTAAACTACACAAAATAAAGCAGATTTTAAGATGAATACTCTGGCAATAGGGTATTGATTGCCTCATAAAACACTCTCAAAATAGGTTCAATGTATTTCAGAAACACCATGATCAATCAAACATTGCACGCTTGTATGAACTGTAAAATCCAAGTTGAATACAAATAGGAAATGCTTGCAAGATCGGAAATCAAAAGCTGAAATAAGTATTCGGATGCATGGTCAAAGCTATGTTTTCACAATGAAGGTGAGGATTGTATATATGATGTTCATATTGACCCCATCTCTGATTACCGAACAGGGCAGTCATTGAGTTTAACTGTAGGAGATGCACAGTGCGCTAACAGAAGCATTAGGGGAAAACAGGGGAATTGTTTTGCAGTTGACTCAAATAATTCAGTCTTGACACTGAAGTTGTTTCTGCTTATTCATGAGGCCCACTTTATTTCAATCCTTTACGTCTTATTGGGGATGAGGAGAAGGAGATAAGCATAAACAGAAAGTTTGCAAATGATTGTATTACTAAATAATGAGGCCATGAATGTAGTGGTACTAGAATATCATGAACAAAATATCGAAGAGCAAAATATCGGAAGGTAAAATAAATACAAAAGAAGTATAGATTTACTATTCCTTATTTCACATCTGTGCACCCCTGAAGATATATATCATACATATGGAGTTAGGTATAGTCATTCTATACTTAACTTTCTATATTTTGTAGTCGATATGTTATCTTCAAAATTTGTCTCCATCGATATTCTGGCTTCGATATGTAGGGTACATATCTAAGTAAACACATCCTGCAGTCAATGCTTCTGGATCAATTTCTCAAAACTCTGGTTGAAACTCTCATACCACCAAATGTTGGCTATGGGCTGAGACAGAGAAGGTGGGGCATATCTCCTCTTCAATCTTATGGGAGAGTCAATACCATTTTGAGGAGAGTACGGCTTAGAAGGTAGCCCATTAACATCCTCCATGTCTCCTCATCCCTTAGCCATAGAAAGGCAAGTTGCTCGGAACAGTGATAAAGATGTCTTAGCCGATGCATTATAGAAGGTAATCTATAATAATAACAAATTGACCACACAGTGCAGAATAAATATGATCTGCGTTTATGCCTGATGGCAGGGTGAATAACCCACTGGCGCTGCCGTTCCATGTGATTAACCACCTCTCACCGAATTATAATTTAAAAAAGGCATGAATAAATGCAATCCCTTTTTATCAAGGCAACTTTATTTAGCAAGCTGTTTACCTTTCTGCAAAGGCTCATTACCCAGAAAAACAAAGAATGAAGTTGATTAATGTGCTCTAAGTGTGATGTTCAAATTGTAATTTTCATATACGTAAATGGATGCTTCTGCTGTATTTTGTTTGATAATTTACAGAGTTAGTACCATCAAAACCACTAATCAGCTTCTCTTTATGATGACAGCTGGAGCAGTCTTGTAGAATGCTAATTCGCATTACGAGCCAGTTCTGGAGCAGTACTGAACGCTTTTTTCTATCTTGTTTTTGAGCATCGGGGTGGACGCAAAGGCTGAAAATACCTTGCATGACCAGGTGGAGGATTCACTAACGATGGTGCAACCTGTGTTTGTATTGCTAAAAGAGGTACATTTTTAAATGCTTTATGTGCTATGTTTTTACTCGGATTTGCACAAATTAATACGAGAGATGTGAAATGGCATTGCAGATTGAGACATGCTCCCAAAATCACGCCTTCTAAATTCATTTTCGCCTAATACCGCCATCGTACAATCGAGAGAGAAATAATGTATTTTGGAAATAGAAAACGCCGGGAAAGGAAGTAAGATTAGCACACTGGCCTTTTGTGTCTGAACCTGGGCTTAAATCAGAACGTGTAATATCATGCTGTGCCACATCCTTTCAAATTGGCTTACTTTCCAGAGCAGCTCTAACTCTGGCTGAATGACAGCATTAGTTGGTGCTAATTTGGAATTTTCATGCTCGGGTGCCAGTGTTAATGTTTTATGCTAGTGTAAATGTTAAGTATCCAATGAGAAGGCCTGAATATATTAACACGATGCTTCTGTGCATAACTATGAGGAGATTACATGAATTCTGCTGCAGGTATTATGTTTTTATGTTCAATGTTAAAAAACATAATTGCGTCCGAAATGGAGGCTGTACATTCCATCAAGACTGCAGTGGTTGTATATTCGAGGAGGCGACATTTTTGATTTTTATCATTACCAAAACAGGATGCCAACAAGAAAGGAAATATATCATTTTGATATTTCACAAGCTAAAATTGATTGTTATTAGTGGATGCTGTAATTAGCGTTGAGGCCTCTTCAAAACAGCTCCTCATGTGGAAAGAGGCATATTTTGTTTTGAAGTAGAGCTCTGGGGAGAAGATCCACACAGCATTAGGAAATATGACAAGACACTGTTTATCTTCAATGAACTTTAACTTAATGGTATTATATTTTATCTATGTGCTCAGGGTTTTGTTGATTCTAAATATACAAATAGGCCACAGAGGAATTTGAAACACGTTTATCATGCTCAGCAAATGCACAAATAAATCCCTGATACATCCCCGAGGGCTAGGGCTCGATTGACATTTAACGCACTTAAAATATTGTCACATTGATCATGAATACAGTTTAGGGGGGCTATTTACAAACTGCATTTTGCAGTGACGTTTGTAGTACTACAAAAGTACTACAAGCAAACTTCAAGCAAATTGCAAATGCTGTTCACAAAACTAAGTTTAAACCTCCGACTCTTCTCTATTTCTGTTCGGAGATCTCCTCCCTGAGTGATGAGTCTCTGCACACCTTAATATAGGATTCTATGTCAGGACCGGAGGTGATGCTTATGCTGAACTTTCCATCTTTATTTACTCCCGCAGACTTCAGCAATCATATTAATAAAAACTACTTTTCCCATAACTCTAGGGAAAAAACTACTATTTTGAACCAATCATAGCTCCTTTCGACGAGTCACTCCTTCTGACTGCTCCTCTTTCCTTCCTGCTCCAGCAGACATATAAGTGATCGGTTTATTTTCTGCCTGTTACTTGTACGCTGTGGCTTTAATATTCTACTTTCGGCGTGCAGTTTCAGTACGAGCTTGCTTTGCCATAGGAAAGCATCTTAGTTCTCATTTCGTCTGTGTTCTTCCTCTGCCAGGCACCGTACTAGTGGGGTGATGTTAATGACTTGCTAGACGAAGTCTATCTGGTGAAACGTGCTACATGCATCTTGTTGCTCTGCCCCTGGTGCGTACTGCCTTCGGCAACCATCAGTGACACGGAGCCTACTCACGAGCCTGGTTGCCCCGGGACGGCTGGAAGCCTAGAACGCCCCAGTGAGGTCTCTATTCTCTTTTCAGATGGCGAGCTGCACGATGCCCGTGCATATACGGGTCTGTCTCTAGAGTTGTTAAATTGTTGGAACGAGATGTCCATGGAAATACGGGTCTATATCTGGTGCTTACTTTTGATTGTAGCGCAATGCGCCCTTTTTTATAATAGCTGCTGCAGGGCTGGCTCAGGCAGTTTTCTAACCCTCTGAAACCCAAAAAATGTAGCTGAGTTTCTAGCGCCACATTGCAGCACTTGGTGCTTAGGTAAATTTATCCATTGCACTCTTCTCAGCACCCAAATGTGATTCGCCAGGTTTCTCTCCATTACTATTCATACACACATATACTGCAGGCCTTTGGTGCATTGTGTCTTGAATGGTGGCTGAATATGTGGAGGAAGAGTCTAGCTCTGTGCTTCCGTTTGATGAAGAATTTTGCAAAGCAATTGATGTCTCCATCCAGCAGGTTATAGCCTTAGCTATGGCGCCTATAGAGTGTTGCCTTCTTCAAAATGCCTGCACTGCGTCAGCTCCTTGCCTCTCTCTGTCCCAATGCAATCTACAGCCCAGTGCTAACCCAAACTGAAGGCTGATTCAGGTATGGACCTGAGCACCTTTTAGCATCTTAAGGTGGCATTTTTGTCTAGGCGTACTCCTTCTGGGGTTGATGACACTTCTGGGGCGCTGTTAGATCCATTGCTGGATGAGGAAGACCCCACCCCTATGGGGACAATGGGAATTCCCCTGGGGATTCTATTGATGAGGATGGCCCCTTCCGGGCCCTGACGCCCATCTCCTAAACCTATTCCCAATGATGAAGGGCGGATATGTTGAATCCGAATGAACTCATGCACCCCAGGTCAGCAGAATGGAACCCACCACCAAAGTTTCAAAGTATGTAGTGGAGCACAGCTGCAAACCTCTAGACAAGGAAGTCTGGGATTGCTTGTGGGCCAAATGTCCACATCGGTCCCTGGCAGACAAGGTGGCTCTGACTCCAGATATTGACTCTAGGAAGCCCACTTTTTTGATAAAGTATATTTGGGATAGAAAAAAGGGTATTGATAGATCCTGGCGACCTGCCAGGACATGCTATTGGTTGTGTTACGTCCTTTAACGAAGATTTTGGAGTTGGCCAATGAAGGAAAGGCCTCAGGTACCCCGAGATCTCCAGATTCTCTTTTTGGCTGGGCGCAGAATGCTATAATCATTTTGGGTAATGCAAATTGTGCAGTATCAGCTGAGACAAGGCATTCCCTGTTGATCAAAGTAGACCTTAAATTAAGGGATCTGGCTTCTGGAGAGGTAGGACTGGTGACTCATGGGGGCTTGTTTGGTGGTCCGTTGATACAAGAACTGAGAAAGTTTGCCTTAACTTTTAGCTCCTTGGATATGGCTCAAGCTTCAATGATATCCCTGCATTTTTGTTGGTTGTGGTAGGGGGCTGGACCGCCTGCTTTTAACACAAGCCCAATCCAGAAGTCAAGCCTATTGATGAGCCCAGTGGCAGGATCTGCCTCACAAGAGGAATTCTTCGCTTCCAAGCGAGGCCAGAGAGTTCGAGGCTAGAGAGTTTGCGGCCCCGGTTCTTTCGGAGGCCAGTCACATGGCAGGCAGTCAGGTGAGTGTGGGTCTTTCTTCCCGAACAAAGGTGGGAGATCGGTTAGTTTTATTCAGTCACAATCAGAAAAAAGTAACCTCGGACACATGGGTTCTTCAGACGGTTCTGCATCGAGTTTTATGGCCCATGTTCAATAGAGATCACATTGGGAAGAGTACATGTTTTGGCAGTTATAGTTGGCACAAGTTTAACAGGTGGGGTACAATGTGCATAATCAACAAGCATTGGTTATAATAAATGAGACATTTAACAAGTATTGGTTATTGCAAACTTGATAGTCAAGGATGTAATGAATATACCAAAATAAGTCTGAATGTTCCAAGCAACAGCATCTTACTGTATTCAAGCTTTTGGATGTGCTAGTGTACCCACAGCAGGGTGGGGGCATGGCTGTCACCTACAACACTTGAACTTCAAAGGAGCTGCCTCAGCACCCTCACAAAGGGCTTCACATTAGCCTTTTGTCACCCCAGACACCCTGTGACTAGGGCAGGGGAAGCAAGGCAGAACCAGACATAGAGAAAAGTCTAGAGTTTTCTCCCACTTCAAAGCTGGCATTAAGTATAAATATTGGACCCAGTGCCCAACTTGTCACAACAATCCTGGACCTGTAAATACTAGGGAAAAAGGACTGCTTCCTGCCAGAAGCCTGTCCTACAGCTGGAGGCCTGCTTTGCTGTCAGAGAAGGAAGACTGGACCTGCTCCCTTCATCCCAGGCTACCTGAGGGACTCCAAGGGTCAGTTGGCTGACCTCCTGCCCGAGCTACAGAGACACAACAAGCATAAGAGGCCTCCCTGAAGCTCCTCAGCTGACCCGCTGCAATTGACCCTCCCTGGCCTGAAAATCGATCTGCCCGAGTCTTACTGGCCTCTGCAAAGAGTAAGTCTCTGATAGCCAAGAAGCGCCTCCCCAATTCCTGGACCATTGGTTGGCATCAGAGTGCACTCCTCTGCACACAAAGGAAAAGTACTGACGTTTTCAGCTGTTTGTGACCATAAACAGGCCCGTTCGCACAGAGATCTTGCTGCCCTTAGTAACCAACAATGAGAATCTCCGGTTGATCCGACTCTTCATGCAACAGTGACCACCAACAATGTGAGATCTCCACTTCATGCTACAGCTCCATCAGTCCACTGTGGCCACCAAAACAAAGCTCCAACAATGGCACTCAGCGGTGCCCAATGGGATTTTTACACTACAGATACAAGACCATTCACAAAAACTGGCTTGCTGTGCATGCTACAGCAGCGGCCTTCCACAATGCTCTTCCTACTGCTTTCTGCCTCCTCGACTACAAAGCATGACACTTCCATCAGACTTTGAGAAGGAATTTTTTTCCAGTGAACTAACCTGGTTCCTGTATCCGGGTTGTGCTCAATCACAGTCAGCCTGAAACTGTTGCTTTGAGTTTCAGGGCTGTGTGAGGTTCTACTACCTCCGTAGATAAAACTTAGGTGTACCTTGTGATTTTTGATCCAGTGGAGGTTGATTTGTTTGTGATTTTATAGTTATTTCTGGTGCAGCTGGATGTCATCCATCAGTTTATTTAGAAATTACTTCATTTGTTAACATCACCATTTCATTATTTCAACATCTGGAGTCTCACTCTGGAGCAGTGAAAGCACAGCTAAAAGGATTATTGAGAGTCTTTAAGACTTCTTTCAAATTGAATGCTGTTGATGTGTGGTGTTAGTTTTGCGTACATGGGAACTGAGTTACCCGTAACCTTTTGAGTTATGACTTGGAGTTTCCAAAGTCAAGGTATTTGCTGTGGAATAATTATGGGACTTTACGCAAAATGCACCTTGCACGCAAAATATTACCCAAAGTCAGTTCCGGTAACAATTCAACTTGAAAATGTAATTCAAGTTGATTTCCAGGCGCTTATGGTCAAAATATTGCTGCTTACATTTTAATGTGTAGTTTTTAGCTCAAAATGACCTGAACACTCTGCTTGATTAAAACATCTAAAATATTTGACCACTCATTTTAAAAGAAATGCTGTTCACATCCAAAAGCACTGCTTGTAGCATTTGGATTTGTTGTTTGCACTGAAAAGTTACTCAAAACGTCTATTCAGGTAAAAACATGTACCTGAAATGCAGCTCAGGCAAAAAGTTACCTGAATAGTACATCTTGCATTAAAATATCTTCCCAGTTGACATAGTATACTTGCTTGGCCACCTGTCGGACCACTCAGCAGTAGTATTAAGAATAAAGATATTAATGGATGTAGGAAGAAGGAGGTGGATGTTAGATCACACGCTATTTCTAGATGAGGAGATTATGGGCCTCATTATGACATTAGCGGTAAATGCCGCTTACCGCCGCGGTGATGGCTGCCAACATACCATTGAGGTGGTGAACATCCGTTCGCCATATTATGAGATACACACACCAAGCTGACAGAATACTGCCACAAACACATTTCCGCCAGTCCAAAGGTAAGTGTTAAAGTGTCAGTACGAGTACCCATACCGTTACGCCAACAAAATAACGCCCACCACATTACGATTCACAAATCACCACAGCGGACATTCAATGGCGGTAAACCATTTGCGGTACACACCGGCACGCCCAGAATGGCCACCCAATTACAAAACAACACAACATTGGCTAAAACAAAAAAAATCACACACCTGACATTCATACACACCCCACACACACCCACCCACAGCACTGTGAAACACACACCCACATTACCCACAACCCTTTACGAACACCAAAAATTGCCATGAGACAGACACAAACATCACACAGACAACTACACACACACACACCACAAACACCCATTCATCCGTCACACACCCCACATCCCACACCCCACCACATTACTCAACACCCTCTACACAACACACAACACATAACACCCATGTCCCCACTAAGGCACCCCCGTTTCATAGAGGAGGAGTTGCAGGTCATGGTGGAGGAAATAGTCAGGTTAGAGCCACGGCTGCTTGGAGCACAGGTACAGCAAATATCCATTGCCAGTAAGATGTAGCTATGGCGGAGGATCGTGGACAGGGTGAACGCTGTGGGACAGCATCCAAGAACAAGGGACGGCATCAGGAAGAGGTGGAACGACCTATGGGGGAAGGTACGTTCCGTGGCAGCAAGGCACCAGCTCGCCATCCAGAGGACCGGCGTTGGACCCCCACCTCCTCCTTCACAGCTCACAACACAGGAGGAACAAGTCTTGGTAATCCTACATCCTGAGGGACTCACTGGAGTAGCCGAAGGACTGGACACTGGTGAGTCAAAACTTGCTACTTATCACCCCCATACCTGCATGCCATCACACCCCCTCACCCTGACTCCCATTACCTCACTGCATCCCACACAGTGCACCTACACATATGACTAACCCCAATGCCAAGCCCTGCATGCAATACCAATGCATGTAAAACCCTTCCAGCCCTGCATGTACACCCATTACAAAAGCATGCACAGCAAGGAGAACTAACAATCACACATAACATCACCATATACAAACAAAGGTGGCAGGGCAACAGCAACGATAGAGGGGAAGCTAGGGCTGAACAATATGTTACATACATGAAGCATAATACATCACTTACATCCCCACAGGTGCCCCAGCCAACCCCACGACTATCAAGTCCCCCAACAGAAGACACCCCCAGTGATGACAGTAACTCTGGATGAACTACCTGGCCCATCAGGGAGCACTGGTCAGTCAGCTACCCCATCCCACTCACAGTCCACCACAGAGCCTCCCCATCAGTATCCAACAACACAGCACCCACACAACATTCCCACATCTCTTTCCCCAGAACACGTCAATCAGCAGTGTGCCCGTCTGTACAGGACCCCCAGTCCACACATCACCCCCAAGACAATCAGGGACCTGGGGTCAGTGGCAGTGGGCACACCGTTCAGGAGACATAGGCACAGGGAAACAGGGACACTGAGAGGACAGCTGTGCACCAGGGGGAGGACAGGCCCAGGGAACCGACTCTCCAGGAGGCACTCGCTAATGTTGTGGGGGCTTACCAACAATCCCAGGACTAGATGGGTCACATCCTTACCAACATACAGGAGAACAAGCGGCTGCAGGAGGTACACCATCAGGGGATCAGGGAAGCTCTGCAGGCCCTCAACACCACCATGGTCTCCATAGCAGGGCTGCTGGCAGATATGCCCAACATCATGAGGAAATGGGCAGCACACCAGCCGGCTCCTACCACTAGCCAGTCTACTGACCAGCCCTCCACCTCTGCTGCAGCTAGTCGACAGGAGGCCCTGCCACAGGACCACAGGCCACCAGCACTGTCTACTGACCAGCCCCCCACCCCTGCAGAAGGTGAACCACCCGCAAACATTCCTGCAACCCAGACAGAAGCCAGAGACACTTGCCAAGACCAAGACAACCGCCAGGAAATGAGGCTTTCCTGATTGTCAGCCTTGTGTCCTACCCTGTCACCTTATCCACTCTGAACTGCTCTTACTCCCCTTCCTATGGCCCCTTGGACACTGGACCTGTGCTACAAACAGACTGGACCAGTACCCTGGACTTACCTCTACCATCACCACATTCCATTGTACCTTACCGTCTGTAATTTGCACTACAATAAACTCCCTTAAACACAACATGAGTGATAGTGTTTATGTTATGAATATGTGCAATTATGAAAACAGTCACATCTAGTGCAAATTATGTGAACACTGTGATAGCATACAAATGAAGACCTGTAGCTGTCTGTAGTCATCACATCAGTACACAGTTGTTCTAACACCAACATCTGCAAAATAAGAAGGCACAGGTGACAGTCAGTTGAGATGCAAAGGAAGTGAATGCTGTCCTGCTACAGCCACACAGACAACATCAATTGTCAGATGAATGGTCAGTTACACTGTCTCACCTGTGTGTCATTGGAATTATTGACCCATAACTGATGTTCTGTTGTCCACATACTCATCCTCACTGTCCACTGCTGCCACAGGGGCATTTCCAATCTCTTCCTCCTGCAGATAAAGCACATGTCGTCTGAGGGCCAGGTTTTGCAGCATGCAACATGCTACTACTATCTGGCAGACCTTCTCGGGTGAGTAGCACAGGGCCACTTGTCGGATGGAGGCATATGAGCCTGGCCATTAGGAGACCGAAGGTCCTTTCAATATTTCTTCTAGTTCGCCCATGCGTATCATCAGCCCCTGTCCTGGCATTCCTCACAGGGGTCAGGAGCCACAATCGGTTTGGGTAGCCAGAGTCACCTGCAAGTATTGAGGGACAAACATTAGCCTTAACTCTTGAAGGCATACAATGACATACATTGGTTGGGGACTCAGGCTCACCACACCCTGTGCCTCTGTAGTTGTGCCATCACATTTGGGATGATACTATTTCTCAGGACGAAGGTGTCATGCACCGACTCAGGATATTTGGCAGTGAAGTGGGAGATGTACTGGTCAGCCAGGCATACTATTTAGACAGTGAGTGAGTGAAAACTCTTCCAATTCCTGAACACCTGTTCATTGTGGCGGGGGAGCAAACGCTATATGTGTTCCGTCAATCGCCCCAATAATATTAGGTATATGTCCCATTTCATAGAATACTTCCTTCACAGTGGCCAAATCTTCCACCTAGGGGAAAGTAATGTAGCTGCACATGTGTCTGACCAAGGGAGACAAATCCCTTGCCAGCATGATTGAGAATATTGGCTGTGACATTCCTGCTGCCAAGCCCACTGTCACTTGGAAAGAACCAGTTGCCAGGAAATGGAGCACAGATAGAACTTGCACAAGTGGGGGGATCTGATAGCTGATATCAGATCAGGCTCCAATTGAGCACAAAGCTCTGTGATCGTGGCCCTGTCCAGTCCATAGGTCAGTATTATGTGCCTGTCCTCCAGCATAGCCAAGTCAACAAGGGGGCTGTACATTGGGTCTTGTCTCCTCCTCCTATTCATCCACGGTCGTAGGTATCTAAGGGACACAAGAGTGAGTAGGGTGTCACAATTTGAACAATGGAACCGCCACCTCAGTGTACATTGAGCATTAATGTGTTGGCACTATGGGAATGGCAATGTATGTGCAAATTATAGCAATGATGCAGTTCTCGATTATCTGAATTTTGTCCACCACCATAAAATATCAAACGCCTGTCCTGAATGTAGGGACAGGTGGAAGTGAGGTAACTCTGCTGACGTTGGGTGTCATGGCGGAAGGCAGTCTTGCACCACCATGCTATTCCTCATTGGCTAATATGGGGCTCTATGGAGTACGGTGCCCTATGGGGATCACCGGCGGCAGTGACATTGTACACTGCTGCAGACGTGACCGCCATTTTCTATCTATGACCTCACTTGATTCCTGACTTTCCACAGGACAACACCTACACTGCGTGTGCTGTTGTGACCTGTGTCTGGATCCTGCCATGGCCCGTGTGACCGGGGAAAGGGCCCCTGCCTTCACTTCGGAGGAGTTGGAGCGCTTGGTGGATGGGGTCCTACCCCAGTATGTACAGCTATATGGTCCTCCAGACCAACAGGAGAGTATTTCATGGGCATGATGCATGTGACAAGATTGCATGGAAATGTGTGTGCAAGCATCGTGTCATTTGGGGGTTGGTATGTCTGGTGGTAGTGTACATGGTGGGTGATGGGTGATGTGTGTGTCAATGGTGATGGAAATGGGATTTGTGGGCCATAGTGTGACAGGCTGGATTGTATGTGTAGTTGTGTCCTCCTGTCTGTATTACCTCTGCAGTTCAGCACCCATCAGAAGGAGGGATTGTGGCGTGCCATCGCCAAGGATGTGCAGACCCTGGAGGTCTACAGCTGGCAGAGCACCCACTGTAGGAAAAGGTGGGAGGACCTGAGACGCTAGACCTGCAACACCACAGAGGCCCAGCTGGGGATGGCAGCCCAACAAGGGCGGGGTGCCTGTTGGAACCTGATCCCCCTGATGGCCTCAATACTGGTGGTGGCATATCCAGAGCTGGATGGGCGCTTGATGGCATCACGCAGCCGCAAGGGGGTGAATACAGTGGGCATTACAACTATAATTGGTAGGTGGCATGGGATCCTGGTGGTGGGTGTCGGTTACTGGGTGCCCCTTAATGCCAGGTCAGACATTGCAGCGTGATCCAGCTCAAGGGTAATGGGTGTATTGTAAAATCTGGTAACCTAGCTAGGTTGCATTCGATGTCAGACAGGGCTTAGGGGGTCCCAGGAGGGGTGCAGTTGGCAGGGGTTGGCTCTCATCTTGCTATGGTACCTAGCTAATGGAATGCCACTGCAATGCAAGGTACTCAATCCTGATCCCTGTGTGTGATGGTTATATGTATGCCATCTGTGGTGTTGGTGCTGCAATTGACCCAGTGCTCCCTTTCTCTCCTCCCCTTTTTTCTTTTGTCATCCTGTCCATGTGTGCATTAGCATCATTTGGCGGAGGAGCTGGTGCACAGACGACAGAGGGAGCTGCACACCACAGGACCCAGGAGGCAGAGTCCACCGACGCCGAGGGAACCAGTGGGACAGAGGGGGAGGGAGTACCACGGTAGACGTGAGACGCCAACACTGACTCTGATTCCTCCTCCGATGGAAGTTCCCTGGTGGTGGCAGACACCTCTGGAACAACCCCAGCTACAGGTACAGCTGCCACCGCCCGTACCAGCACCGCCCTCCCAGTAGCCCCTCACCGAGTTGCCTGTGTCCACTCAACCCAAGAGGGTGAGCATCTCCTTTGCCCCAGGCACCTCAGGCCCTGCCCCAGTGCGCCCTGCTGCCCTGAGTGAGAGGGCTATTGACCTCCTGAGATCCATCTCTGTAGGGCAGTCAACCATTGTGAATGCCATCAAGGGGCGGGCATCTCAGATGCAGCAATGCAACGCATTCCTGGAGGGCATCCACAGTGGATTGGCGACCCAACAGAGATCGTTTCAGGCTCTGGCCTCCTCCCTGATGGCAGCCATCATCCCTGTTCCTACTGTCCCCCCTCCAACTACCACTTCCCAGTCCCAGCACACATACAGACAAACATGCACACAAAACATCACACAAGTATGGCACAGACACACACAGGCAGCACACTTCAGGCCACAAGCACTCACACAAACAACAGACATCAAATCAAATCAAATCAAATCATTAACATTTATAAAGCGCGCTACTCACCCGTGCGGGTCTCAAGGCGCTAGGGGGGAAGGGGGGGTTATCGCTGCTCGAACAGCCAAGTCTTTAGGAGTCTCCGGAAAGCGGAGTGGTCCTGGGTGGTCCTGAGGCTGGTGGGGAGGGAGTTCCAGGTCTTGGCCGCCAGGAAGGAGAAAGATCTCCCACCCGCCGTGGAGCGGCGGGTGCGAGGGACGGCAGCAAGTGCGAGGCCAGCGGAGCGGAGGGGGCGGGTGGGGACGTAGAAGCTGAGGCGTCTGTTGAGGTATTCCGGTCCCTTGTTGTGGAGGGCTTTGTGTGCGTGGGTGAGAAGACGGAAGGTGATCCTTTTGCTGACTGGGAGCCAATGCAGGTGTCTCAGGTGTGCGGAGATGTGGCTGTTGCGGGGTACGTCGAGGATGAGGCGGGCCGAGGCGTTTTGGATGCGTTGCAGGCGGTTTTGGAGTTTGGCGGTGGTCCCGGCGTAGAGGGTGTTGCCGTAGTCCAGGCGACTCGTGACAAGGGCGTGGGTCACGGTTTTTCTGGTGTCGGCGGGGATCCAGCGGAAGATCTTGCGGAGCATGCGGAGAGTGAGGAAGCAGGCGGAGGACACGGCGTTGACTTGCTTGGTCATGGTGAGAAGAGGGTCCAAGATGAAGCCGAGGTTGCGGGCATGGTCTGCGGGGGTCGGTGCGGTGCCGAGGGCCGTGGGCCACCAGGAGTCGTCCCAGGCGGACGGGGTGTTGCCGAGGATGAGGACTTCCGTTTTTTCAGAGTTCAGCTTTAGGCGGCTGAGCCTCATCCAATCTGCGACGTCCTTCATACCCTCTTGTAGGTTGGTCTTGGCGCTGGCGGGGTCCTTGGTGAGGGAGAGTACAAGTTGGGTGTCGTCGGCGTAGGAGGTGATGATGATGTCGTGCTTGCGTACGATGTCGGCGAGGGGGCTCATGTAGACATTGAAGAGTGTCGGGCTGAGCGATGAGCCTTGAGGTACGCCGCAGATGATCTTGGTGGGTTCTGAGCGAAACGGAGGGAGGTAAACTCTTTGGGAGCGGTTAGCGAGGAAGGAGGCGATCCAGTCCAGGGCCTGGCCTTGGATCCCGGTGGAGCGTAGGCGGGTGATTAGGGTGCAGTGACAGACGGTGTCAAAGGCAGCCGAGAGGTCGAGGAGAATGAGGGCGACTGTTTCACCGTTGTCCATCAGGGTTCTGATGTCGTCTGTGACTGAGATGAGGGCGGTTTCCGTGCTGTGGTTGGTTCGGAATCCGGTTTGTGAAGGGTCGAGCAGGTTGTTGTCTTCCAGGAAGGTGGTCAGCTGTTTGTTGACGGTCTTTTCTATTACCTTGGCTGGGAAAGGTAGAAGAGAGATGGGGCAGAAGTTTTTCAGGTCGCTTGGGTCAGCCGTAGGTTTCTTTAGTAGGGCGTTGACTTCAGCGTGCTTCCAGCATTCGGGGAAGGTAGCAGAAGAAAAAGAAGAGTTGATGACGGTCTGGAGGTGCGGGGCGATGATGTCGTCGGCTTTGTTAAAGATGAAGTGCGGGCAGGGGTCCGAAGGGGCGCCGGAGTGGATAGAGTTCATGATGGATTTGGTTTCTTCCGTGTTGATGTGGGTCCAGTTGTTGAGGGTGATGTCCGGGGAAGCGGGTTCAGTGGTGTATGGTTGGGTCTGGTGTCCGAAGCTGTCGTGGAGGTCGCTGATCTTGCGATGGAAGAAAGTGGCGAGGGATTCGCACAAATCCTGTGAGGGCGTGACGGCGTTGGCGCTGGCGCTGGGGTTGGAGAACTCTTTGACGATGCTGAAGAGTTCTCTGCTGTTGTGGCTGTTTTTGTCTAGTCTGTCGGTGAAAAAGTTCCTTTTGGCAGTGCGGATCAGGTGGTGGTGTTCGCGTGTAGCGTTCTTGAGGGTGGTCATGTTGTCAGCGGTGTGGTCCTTGCGCCAGGCCTTCTCAAGGGCACGACAAGTTTTCTTTGATTCTTTGAGGGTGTCAGAGAACCAGAGAGGTTTTTTGGTGTTGGTCTGTCGATGCGTGCGTTTGAGGGGAGCAAGGTTGTCAGCGCAGTTGGAGATCCAGTTTGTGAGGTTGAGAGCTGCGTCGTTGGGGTCGGTGGTGAGGGTGGGTTGGTTGGCGGCGAGAGCGGAGAAGAGTTGCTCTTCAGGGATCTTGTTCCACTGTCGACGAGGGATGGGTTGAGTGCGGAGGTGGGAGGTCTCGCGTCGGAATGTGAAGTGGACGCAGCTGTGGTCGGTCCAGTGTAGGGCAGAGGTGTGGCTGAAGAAGACGTGTTTGCTGGCGGAGAAGATAGTGTCGAGCGTGTGTCCGGCGATGTGGGTGGCGGTGTTCACCAGTTGTTTGAGGCCGAGGTTGGCGAGGTTGTCGAGCAGGGTGGTGGTGTTGGGGTCGTTGTTTTGTTCCAGATGGAAGTTGAGGTCGCCTAGGAGGATGTAGTCCGGTGAGGCGAGGGCGTGCGGGGAGATGAAGTCGGCGATGGCGTCGCTGAAAGAGGCGCGAGGTCCGGGAGGACGGTAGACGAGGGATCCTCTGAGGGTGGTCCTTGGGTCGGTGCGAATCTGAAAATGCAGGTGTTCAGCGGCGAGGGGGGGGGTCTTCGGTGGAGGTGGTGACGCTGATGGAGTCTTTGAAGATGATGGCGACACCTCCTCCTACTTGGTTGGTGCGGTCTTTTCTGGAGATCTTGTAGCCTTCGGGGATGGCGGGTAGCGATGTCTGGAGCAGAGGAGGCGTTCATCCATGTCTCCGTGATGAAGGCGACGTCCGGGGCTGTGGAGTCCAGGAGGTCCCAAAGTTCAACGGCGTGCTTGTGGACGGAACGAGCGTTGACCAGGATGCACTTGAGGTGGTTGATGGCGCGTGGGCTTGTGGTCGTGGTAGTTGCGTGGTGGAAGATGCGTTTGCAGGAGTTGCAGGCGAAGGGTCCATGGGTGCGTTTGGGGTGAGCTAGGAAGCAGGTTTTGGAGCGCCCTGGGTTGAGGGCGTGGAGGGTGGTGGGGTCGTAGCGGATCAGCGGGGCTTGGGGGAGCTGGGGACCAGGGGTCGTGGCGCTGGGCGCGGGCCAGGCACGGACGGGCACAGACGGGCTTGCCTCTGGCGCGCCTCCGGCGCGCCAGCGGCGTGCCCGCTGCGCAGACGCGCAGCGGCCGCCATAAGAGGTAGGAGGTGGGGGGAGGGGTCAGCTGGGGGCGAATGGGAGCTGGGGGGCGGGGGCGTGCAGGAGGTCGCGGCGGGAAAGCGCGAGGGAGGGGGGGGACAGGTAGAGTGAGAGGAGCTGGGGGAGGGGGTTTAGGGTGGAGGAGGGTGAGTGTTAGGAGGTTTGGAGATTAGGGAGAGAGATAGGAGTAGGGTTGTGAAGATAGGGGAGGGGGGGTTGTAGAGGTGGGTGAGGGAGAGAGGTAGAGTGAGAGGATAGGGAGATAGGTAGTAGAGGGGGTGGCGGGAGGGGGGGAGAGATAGAGAAATAGATAGAGAAAATAGATAGAGAAGTCGATAGATAGGGAAATAGATAGATAGACAGATAGGTAGGTAGGAGGAGGTGGAGAGTGGGGGAGTTAGATAGTGAGATAGGGAGCTAGAGAGATAGGAAGATAGGAGGAGTGAGGGAGGTAGATAGCGAACGGGTTAGCTAGGGGTGAGAGAGGGGGAGGCGAGTGAGGGAGGGGGATGAGGAAGGAGCAGGAGGGCAGGCTCGGGGGAAGAAGACGGAGGAGGTAGAAGAGCCGAAGACAGGAGAACAGAGGACAGAAGAACAGAAGACAGAAGAACAGAAGACCGGAAGAGCAGAAGACAGAAGAACAGAAGAACAGAAGACAGAAGCACAGAAGATCGGAAGAGCAGAAGAACAGAGAAGAACACAGAAGAACACAGAAGAACACAGAAGAACACAGAAGAACACAGAAGAAACGAGAAGAAGAACACAGAAGACCGGAAGAACACAGAAGAACAGAAGGGAAGAACAGAAGAACAGAAGAAAAGAACAGAAGAACACAGAAGAAGATTGCAGAGGGGGAGCGAGGAGGAAGAGACAGAGAGGAGGAAAAGAAGCAGGAGCAGGAGAGAAGGTGAGTGGCGCAGGGCAGGGCGAGGGGCTGGGAGGAGGGGGGTACTTACAGTTAGGTGGGTCTCAGGAACACAGGAACTCGGGAACTTGGAGGAGCTGCAGCGGCAGGGGGAGCGACCTACCCTTGGGTCAAGGGTCGCTACCACTGTCGCGCAGCGGCCGCCATAAGAGGTAGGAGGGGGGGGGAGGGGTCAGCTGGGGGCGAATGGGAGCTGGGGGGCGGGGGCGTGCAGGAGGTCGCGGCGGGAAAGCGCGAGGGAGGGGGGGGGGACAGGTAGAGTGAGAGGAGCTGGGGGAGGGGGTTTAGGGTGGAGGAGGGTGAGTGTTAGGAGGTTTGGAGATTAGGGAGAGAGATAGGAGTAGGGTTGTGAAGATAGGGGAGGGGGGGTTGTAGAGGTGGGTGAGGGAGAGAGGTAGAGTGAGAGGATAGGGAGATAGGTAGTAGAGGGGGTGGCGGGAGGGGGGAGAGATAGAGAAATAGATAGAGAAAATAGATAGAGAAGTCGATAGATAGGGAAATAGATAGATAGACAGATAGGTAGGTAGGAGGAGGTGGAGAGTGGGGGAGTTAGATAGTGAGATAGGGAGCTAGATAGATAGGAAGATAGGAGGAGTGAGGGAGGTAGATAGCGAACGGGTTAGCTAGGGGTGAGAGAGGGGGAGGCGAGTGAGGGAGGGGGATGAGGAAGGAGCAGGAGGGCAGGCTCGGGGGAAGAAGACGGAGGAGGTAGAAGAGCCGAAGACAGGAGAACAGAGGACAGAAGAACAGAAGACAGAAGAACAGAAGACCGGAAGAGCAGAAGACAGAAGAACAGAAGAACAGAAGAACAGAAGACAGAAGCACAGAAGATCGGAAGAGCAGAAGAACAGAGAAGAACACAGAAGAACAGAGAAGAACACAGAAGAACACAGAAGAACACAGAAGAAACGAGAAGAAGAACACAGAAGACCGGAAGAACACAGAAGAACAGAAGGGAAGAACAGAAGAACAGAAGAGAAGAACAGAAGAACACAGAAGAAGATTGCAGAGGGGGAGCGAGGAGGAAGAGACAGAGAGGAGGAAAAGAAGCAGGAGCAGGAGAGACGGTGAGTGGCGCAGGGCAGGGCGAGGGGCTGGGAGGAGGGGGGTACTTACAGTTAGGTGGGTCTCAGGAACACAGGAACTCGGGAACTTGGAGGAGCTGCAGCGGCAGGGGGAGCGACCTACCCTTGGGTCAAGGGTCGCTACCACTGTCGCGCAGCGGCCGCCATAAGAGGTAGGAGGGGGGGGGAGGGGTCAGCTGGGGGCGAATGGGAGCTGGGGGGCGGGGGCGTGCAGGAGGTCGCGGCGGGAAAGCGCGAGGGAGGGGGGGGACAGGTAGAGTGAGAGGAGCTGGGGGAGGGGGTTTAGGGTGGAGGAGGGTGAGTGTTAGGAGGTTTGGAGATTAGGGAGAGAGATAGGAGTAGGGTTGTGAAGATAGGGGAGGGGGGGTTGTAGAGGTGGGTGAGGGAGAGAGGTAGAGTGAGAGGATAGGGAGATAGGTAGTAGAGGGGGTGACGGGAGGGGGGGAGAGATAGAGAAATAGATAGAGAAAATAGATAGAGAAGTCGATAGATAGGGAAATAGATAGATAGACAGATAGGTAGGTAGGAGGAGGTGGAGAGTGGGGGAGTTAGATAGTGAGATAGGGAGCTAGAGAGATAGGAAGATAGGAGGAGTGAGGGAGGTAGATAGCGAACGGGTTAGCTAGGGGTGAGAGAGGGGGAGGCGAGTGAGGGAGGGGGATGAGGAAGGAGCAGGAGGGCAGGCTCGGGGGAAGAAGACGGAGGAGGTAGAAGAGCCGAAGACAGGAGAACAGAGGACAGAAGAACAGAAGACAGAAGAACAGAAGACCGGAAGAGCAGAAGACAGAAGAACAGAAGAACAGAAGACAGAAGCACAGAAGATCGGAAGAGCAGAAGAACAGAGAAGAACACAGAAGAACAGAGAAGAACACAGAAGAACACAGAAGAACACAGAAGAAACGAGAAGAAGAACACAGAAGACCGGAAGAACACAGAAGAACAGAAGGGAAGAACAGAAGAACAGAAGAGAAGAACAGAAGAACACAGAAGAAGATTGCAGAGGGGGAGCGAGGAGGAAGAGACAGAGAGGAGGAAAAGAAGCAGGAGCAGGAGAGAAGGTGAGTGGCGCAGGGCAGGGCGAGGGGCTGGGAGGAGGGGGGTACTTACAGTTAGGTGGGTCTCAGGAACACAGGAACTCGGGAACTTGGAGGAGCTGCAGCGGCAGGGGGAGCGACCTACCCTTGGGTCAAGGGTCGCTACCACTGTCGCGCAGCGGCCGCCATAAGAGGTAGGAGGGGGGGGAGGGGTCAGTTGGGGGCGAATGGGAGCTGGGGGGCGGGGGCGTGCAGGAGGTCGCGGCGGGAAAGCGCGAGGGAGGGGGGGGACAGGTAGAGTGAGAGGAGCTGGGGGAGGGGGTTTAGTGTGGAGGAGGGTGAGTGTTAGGAGGTTTGGAGATTAGGGAGAGAGATAGGAGTAGGGTTGTGAAGATAGGGGAGGGGGGGTTGTAGAGGTGGGTGAGGGAGAGAGGTAGAGTGAGAGGATAGGGAGATAGGTAGTAGAGGGGGTGGCGGGAGGGGGGGAGAGATAGAGAAATAGATAGAGAAAATAGATAGAGAAGTCGATAGATAGGGAAATAGATAGATAGACAGATAGGTAGGTAGGAGGAGGTGGAGAGTGGGGGAGTTAGATAGTGAGATAGGGAGCTAGAGAGATAGGAAGATAGGAGGAGTGAGGGAGGTAGATAGCGAACGGGTTAGCTAGGGGTGAGAGAGGGGGAGGCGAGTGAGGGAGGGGGATGAGGAAGGAGCAGGAGGGCAGGCTCGGGGGAAGAAGACGGAGGATGTAGAAGAGCCGAAGACAGGAGAACAGAGGACAGAAGAACAGAAGACAGAAGAACAGAAGACCGGAAGAGCAGAAGACAGAAGAACAGAAGAACAGAAGACAGAAGCACAGAAGATCAGAAGAGCAGAAGAACAGAGAAGAACACAGAAGAACACAGAAGAACACAGAAGAAACGAGAAGAAGAACACAGAAGACCGGAAGAACACAGAAGAACAGAAGGGAAGAACAGAAGAACAGAAGAGAAGAACAGAAGAACACAGAAGAAGATTGCAGAGGGGGAGCGAGGAGGAAGAGACAGAGAGGAGGAAAAGAAGCAGGAGCAGGAGAGAAGGTGAGTGGCGCAGGGCAGGGCGAGGGGCTGGGAGGAGGGGGGTACTTACAGTTAGGTGGGTCTCAGGGACACAGGAACTCGGGAACTTGGAGGAGCTGCAGCGGCAGGGGGAGCGACCTACCCTTGGGTCAAGGGTCGCTACCACTCTCGCGCAGCGGCCGCCATAAGAGGTAGGAGGGGGGGGAGGGGTCAGCTGGGGGCGAATGGGAGCTGGGGGGCGGGGGCGTGCAGGAGGTCGCGGCGGGAAAGCGCGAGGGAGGGGGGGGGACAGGTAGAGTGAGAGGAGCTGGGGGAGGGGGTTTAGGGTGGAGGAGGGTGAGTGTTAGGAGGTTTGGAGATTAGGGAGAGAGATAGGAGTAGGGTTGTGAAGATAGGGGAGGGGGGGTTGTAGAGGTGGGTGAGGGAGAGAGGTAGAGTGAGAGGATAGGGAGATAGGTAGTAGAGGGGGTGGCGGGAGGGGGGGAGAGATAGAGAAATAGATAGAGAAAATAGATAGAGAAGTCGATAGATAGGGAAATAGATAGATAGACAGATAGGTAGGTAGGAGGAGGTGGAGAGTGGGGGAGTTAGATAGTGAGATAGGGAGCTAGAGAGATAGGAAGATAGGAGGAGTGAGGGAGGTAGATAGCGAACGGGTTAGCTAGGGGTGAGAGAGGGGGAGGCGAGTGAGGGAGGGGGATGAGGAAGGAGCAGGAGGGCAGGCTCGGGGGAAGAAGACGGAGGAGGTAGAAGAGCCGAAGACAGGAGAACAGAGGACAGAAGAACAGAAGACAGAAGAACAGAAGACCGGAAGAGCAGAAGACAGAAGAACAGAAGACAGAAGCACAGAAGAACAGAGAAGAACACAGAAGAACAGAGAAGAACACAGAAGAACACAGAAGAAACGAGAAGAAGAACACAGAAGACCGGAAGAACACAGAAGAACAGAAGGGAAGAACAGAAGAACAGAAGAGAAGAACAGAAGAACACAGAAGAAGATTGCAGAGGGGGAGCGAGGAGGAAGAGACAGAGAGGAGGAAAAGAAGCAGGAGCAGGAGAGAAGGTGAGTGGCGCAGGGCAGGGCGAGGGGCTGGGAGGAGGGGGGTACTTACAGTTAGGTGGGTCTCAGGAACACAGGAACTCGGGAACTTGGAGGAGCTGCAGCGGCAGGGGGAGCGACCTACCCTTGGGTCAAGGGTCGCTCCCCTCATCAGGGACCTTGCAATCCCCAGCAAAGGAAAATGGGCATAGAGCCCCCTACAGAACCAGTGGGTAAGTTCCCCACCTCGGAGACTGTGACCTTGCACTCCCCAGGAAAGGAAAATGGGCATGGAGCCCCCTCCAGAACCAGTGGGCAAGTTCCCCACACCCCTCTTCCCCCTGAGGTTCCTGCCCTTTTCCAACAAGATGGCCCTGTACAGTGCAGAGCGAATATTGTCAGGAAACAAGTTGGGGCTTGGACTGTGCCCTGTGGCCATTTGGGCCTTTTGTACTTTGGACTGGCCATTGGCCCTTTCTGACCATTTACTGCAATTTCTTTTATCACATGGACAATATAGTGGCTGTTTGCATCAAATTACAAAAATCAGTTGTACCTATATGTTGTCCTTGCATTATTATGATGTAGGTACTGTGACATTGGTTTTCCTCTGCAGCTGGTTGTGTGTATGGTGTGTGTGTGTGTGAATGGTGTGTGTCACTCTCCTTTTCCTCCCTCCCTCAGTCTTGACCCTGTTCCTCATGGGAACAGTCCACCCCGAACTGCCAAGCCAGGTCCTCCCTGGACCAGAAACAAGCATCCTAGGACCGGTTTCAGGGTATCACACTTCATCAGCTAGGCTAGCTTGAATCCAGTGGTGCAGTGAGCACAGGACCCACGTCTGGGCACACCCTTCCCACTTGGGGCAACAAATGAAAAAAGAAAGGATGATGGGCGGAATGCAGAGCAAATCAACCATTCACCCCCAGTCACAAAGATCTGCGTTTAATCCATCGTTTTTTTGCTCACCATGCCACTGCAGGTTGGACAGGGTTAAGACTGATTTGCATATGGCTGGGTCCAACCTGGGGTGGCATGGTGAGAAAAAGAACAATGGATTAAACCCAGATCTGTGGCTGGGGGTTAGTGTTTGCATTATTCAGCACTCCGTCCATCATCCTTTTGTGTTGCTAAAGTTCCCCTAAGTGGGAAGGGTATGCCCAGACGTAGATCCCTTGCTCACTGTGCCACTGGATTCAAGCTAGCATGGCTGATAAAGGGTGAAACTGGTCCCAGGATGTGTTTTTCCAGTCCAGGGAGGACCTGGCTTGGCAGTTCGGGCTGGACTGTTCCCGTAAGGAACAGGGTCAAGACTGATTTGCATATGGCTGGGTCCAACCTGGGGTGGCATGGTGAGCAAATGAATGATGGATTAAACCCAGATCTGTGACTGGGGGTGAGTGTTTGCATTGTTCAGCACTCTGTCCATCATCCTTTTGTGTTGCTAAAGTTGCCCTGAGTGGGAAGGGTATGCCCATGCGTTGACCCCTTGCTCACTGTGCCACTGGATTTAGGCTAGCCTGGCTGATGAAGGGTGAAACCCTGAAACCGGTCCCAGGATGTGTGTTTCCGGTCCAGGGAGGACCTGGCTTGGCAGTTCGGGCTGGACTGGTCCCATGAAGAACAGAGTCAAGACTGATTTGCATATGGTTGGGTCCAACCTGGGGTGGCATGGTGAGCAAAAGAACGATGGATTAAACCCAGATCTGTAACTGGGGATGAGTGTTTGCACTGTTCGGCACTCCATCCTTCATCCTTTTGTATTGCTAAAGTTGCCCCAAGTGGGAAGGGTATGCCCAAACTTGGGTCCCTTTCTTACCTTGCCACTGGATTCAAGCTAGCCTAGCTGATGAAGGGTGAAACTAGTCCCAGGATGTGTGTTTCCGGTCCAGGGAGGACCTGGCTTGGCAGTTCGGGCTGAACTGTTCCCATGAGGAACAGGGTCAAGACTGATTTGCATATGGATGGGTCCAACCTGGGGTGGCATGGTGAGCAAAAGAACAATGGATTAAAATCAGATCTGTCACTGGGGGTGAGTGTTTGCATTGTTCAGCACTCCGTCCATCATCCTTTTGAGTTGCAACAGTCTGCAGTGGCAAGTCAGTGACATGTTTTAAAGTACTACTTTAGTGGATGATACAATGAGTGCTGTTGATCCACTAGTAGCATTTAATTTACAAGCACTAGGTATAGGTATTGGCACTTACTAGGGACTTACAAAAATGTGAACTTAGGTGTAAATTAAATGTACTAACTAGGTATATGCCAATTTTTCCATGTTTTAAGGAGAGCACACTTTAGCACTGTTTAGTAGTGATCAAAAGCACAGAGTCCAAAAGCCAACAAAAACGAATTGAGGAAACAGTAAGTGTGGAGACGAAAAGTTAGGGAAAATACCAGACCAATAATGTGAGATCTAACAATAAACATACAACATATTGAAATATGTTGTCTTTCTATTCGTGCATGACATTAATCACATTATCAATTTCATGCAAATATGGAAGAAATAACTTACCCAAACTCACACAATGTTTGGTCGAATGTCATAGTCACAATAACAAATTATTAGGATAAGAAACCAGGTACCCAGCTTCCAAGGTTAGAAAGATAACTACTAGGCCAGATCTTCTCAAATACTGGGGTCTTGCAATATATTATTGACATCATGTGATCACTTTAGATGAAGTTCTTTTTGTCTAATATGAGATGAATACCTGCCAAATTCACAATGAATTGCTCCCTTTTGTTATGCATCTTGCAGGTACCTAATGTTACCCTAATATTCAAAATAGTGACTACTATCAAATTAGGTGAAGAGATGGTGATAGCTTTTCAGCTACTGGGTCCTATATGTGCATTTGTTTGATAAGAACATTGACATACTCCAAAAGTTCATATTATTTTAGGAGTCTCAAACAATATATAAAACAGTCCTCCTCAAATCCCTGATTTCAAGAGATTTAATAGTGCCCAGAAGACTTGAAACTTGAAGCATCTGAACATGTTCCTTTTTCATTCACCACACGTTTTTGTCAGCTTCTATGACCTCAGCAGTAACCTGATCTAGGTCCCCTCAATTATGTCTACAATGTTCCTGAATTTGGCATTCTTGAAGCAATGTTTGCTATGACCCGTAAGATCATGATCTTGGTATAAGTGTCCTATCCTTGAAATAGCGTTGGTATTGCTGACAAGTGTTGCTGCAAATTGTATCTGCTGTTATAAGTGCTTATGTTAATAAAGAGCACAAGCTTACTTTGAAATAGAGTATATACTAATTGCAAAATGTGTAGTAAATTAGCCTAACTGTCAAGGCCATGTTAAAAGGAAAATAATGCATTAACGCTGAAAAGTCTGTTTATGGTATTGAAGAAGTTGTTTGTGCAAGATATATTTCTTCTCTTTGCTGCAGATGTTGCAACTTCAGAAGCCTACTGTTAGCTATTGAATAAACACTGTATTGTAATAGACAAATGATAGTATGGTTTCCACCAGAAAAAAATGAAACGAAAGGAGGATTGATTCATTGGATGTTTATGGACCACAAGAAAACAAAATTGTAACTTTTCAAGGACTAATGTCTGAAAGTCTGGAGTGCTCTGGTGAGAGGATGGAAATTGAACTTGTTGTCAGAAGCCTGCTGATATTCTAGTGGTGCGTGAAGATCACAAAAGAAAACAATGTTACAAAATAGAACTTGTGTATTTATATTGGCACATGTTTCTAGAGTAGTCAGGCAGATCCTGAGAATTCCTTTCTCCAATTTTCTGACTAGATACTCGTCTCTGATATTTTTGACTCCTCCACATCAGAGGTTATTTAACTCACTTCTAGATGTCTGTTAATTGGTGACTGTGAAAAATGTCCAGATTTATTTGAAAAGGCTTTATGCCTGTGCATTGATCTCTGTCTTGTCAGAACTCTTCATTAGGCTTCTGAACTGACATCTTATTTTTCCCTCACTATATCAATTTAGTTAGAATGGAGAGTTTCATTAATGGAACATGCTTGTTGTATTATTACTATACTGACCATGATTTTAACAAATATTTTGTTCTATTTTATAATAAAATGTCGATTAATGGGTTGTATTAACTTTTAATGCTGAATTCTAAAGATTAATGCTTAATGAATAAATAAAAGGAAAGCTAAGCTATTTGAAAACAAAACCATTTCACCCACACTAACTCTCTTTACTGACTGAAATCTAAAGTCTTTACTGATTTATTAACTATATAGATGATTGCTTCTCATTTCTCTTCATTGACCAACAGAGGTTCATGGGACCAGTGGTGGGGTTATTTAGTGATTACACCCAAAGCTTGAAGTACAGAAAACCTTGCACATTCAAGTGGTAGCAAGAGGACGGTTTGTATCATGAGAGAGAGTAGCTGAATTAAGTTACCCCAGTTCAGGTCCTTTAAGTCCAAGGTCTGAACTTGAACACTGAAAGAGTTGCAGTTTTGAAGACGCTTTTAGAAGTGGAGATATGAGTATCAACAGGGTTATGCATTGCCATTGTCTTTTTGTGCTCATTTTTCTACTTTAATGTTATGCGTTTTGTGTCTGGTGAAATAGTAGTAATTAGGCTTAGATGCTAAGCAGTTGAAATTGTTATTGGACTCAACGTAGTTTAATATACTGGATAAACAGTTGAAAAATAAAGGTGTTATTTGTCTGCTAAAGGTGTGTGGTGCAGATTTGTGAGATATCTTTAACTGCAAAATTGAGATAGGGATTATAACGATTTGTTGTGACTGTAAAAATATTGTTTGATGTTAGTGGAACCTATTGCACAAAGGGGAAACTCCGTCAGTCAGGGTGATTACTCACTGGTTGAGATTTTGTTCATATATGTGTGCTGTACAGTTGAAAGGTATTAAACCTAATCTTTGATTGTTTCTTGTTTGAATGGTTTACTATAAATTCTTTAGTGGAACAGAGAAAGGTTATTTGTGTGTTATGTTTGCTTGAAGTTGTAGAATTTGTGTACGAAAAAATGGTAATGGAGGGTGAACTGCTGTAAGGAGTCAAATGTTTCACCATAGAGTGCTGCACTGAGATAGGTCAGTTGTTGTGAAGTGTTGTGCTGAGATTGGTTGATAGGGCAGCAGGAAGTAAGCTGTGATATGTTTGCGAAAGAAAGGTTGCGACATGATAGGATGAAGAAATTGAAATGTACAGAATTATAAACAGAATGTAATCATTTAAATTTTCAGTTTGATTATTGTTCATTCCTTGTTTATTTCAAAAATGAAATAGTTTAAAGCTCTTAGAGATCAGATATGGGGAGATGTGAGACTCTGTTTTTGGGAGGATGAGGAGGCACCACTGGAATGTATGCCAGCTTATTACATGATGACAAATGTAAGACTCCATACATGTTTGTGGCTTCATCAACAGAGCAAGATCACTGAAAATGAAAGACCATGTAAATTTCAACAATACAGTCTTTTGATTTAAAGATTATCGAAAACCCATTGTAAAAGTTTTATAAAGTGAAGCTACTTCCTAGACCCACACAGTATGAAGCATTAAATGCTTGGGAGAGAGCTACTCTTGATAAGGAGAAAGAAAAATACCAGAATAGAGCAAGGAGAGCAGTACAAAATTATGCAGAAGCTCAAGGTGGCATTTTAGAAGCCTTGTTGTCCTCATGTCTACAATCATATGTGGCTCCCTCAATGAATACAGATGGTGTTATAACTACTAGTGCTACAGTGGCTACATCCCTGTTGATGTAAGCATGTTTCAGGTTAAGTGACCACTTCCAGCACTTCCAATTCTTCCTACACCTTCTGAAACAGCTTCTACTGTAATTGCTCTGGGTGCTACTGCTTCAATTGTGACTGTTCCTGTCCCACTGTCACAAGCTGTAACTGCACAGACATTGGCAGTACTGGTTGCTCCTTCACCAAAACATATTCATTCTTCCAAATACTATTGTTCAAGGTACTGAAGGAAGAGTAGTTGTGACAGGGTTTATCCTGATATTGCAGAATACACAAATTGTTGACTGAACATCACAACAAAATTTCTTTTGATTGAGAGATGGAAGGAGAATTGTTATCACAAAACCAACTGCACAGGGGGTAACAGGATAATTTGATGATGAACACTTCCCCCCATAGTTTGAGGATACTTCAGAGAATAAGTGAGTTTGAGAAACTGAGGGACCATCTACTTGGCAGGAAAGGGCAAGACCTTTAGATGTGCCAATAATAAAAGTGGAATTACAAGAAATTCTCAAAGGATTCTTAGACATTTCACATCAAAATCAGTAATAGGAAAATTAACTGATATATTTGAGTAAAGAAATTTTTACAAGACTTGAGGCTGCCACACATGATAAATACCTGAATCGGCAAGAAAATATGAGGTGGAGCGATCTGAGAGTTCCCTTACAGAAAAGATTCAGAACACAAGTAGATGGTGAAGCTATTGTGACAAGAAGGTCATCAGAAATGCCATTACACATTGCAGAATTAGTCAAATATATCAACAAATGGAGTGATTTTGACAGATTAAAAAGTGGCTGAGGAAAGAGGGAAAGAAAAAGAAACAACCAGACATCTCTGAGACAATTGGTAGGCCATAACAAACACCCTTATATGAAGAGGATGCTTTAGCTTTCCCTATGAGGGAAATACCAAGTGGAGGGTATGTTCATGTACCATGTAGTAAAGAGTTTGCAACATTTACCAACAATTTTGCAAATTTGAGAGATAATCCTGCACAGTGGTATATATAGGTTGACAGATTTGTAAATGTGTCAAAGGTTTTGTAGACAGATTTGTATTCTTTCTTTGATATTGTGGGGCCAGGTAATCTGTTGGTGGAATGCAAGATAGCTGTGCGATGGCCATGTTCTGAACCTCTAGGAGATGCATGTACGTGTGCATCTCTGCCTGTGGTGATGACTAATAAACAATTAGGTGATTACCTTTTTGAAAGGAAGAGTCCCAGCAAGAGATATTGATTGACCAAAGACTAAAAAAAGTACACAAGAATCTAAAGAATCAGAGCAATTTTATAATGAACAAGTGTTGCAGGAATTAAAACAACACAGTGGATTAGAACATCCCAAGTAGGGAGATATGGGGAGTTTTGTATCACAGTCCATTCTTGGGCCACAAACAGAAACCAGTATTCACATACAAAAGAATGTAACTTGATGGCCAAAATCTTTAGATGAGATCTTGAGGTATGGAAAATACTGTAGAGATGAGCAAGAAATGAAGCAGAAGAGGCTAAAGGAGAAATGTATGCTTGCGCAGACAAAGCTGGCTCAAAATGGGTTTCAAAACTGATAACATGGCAGAAATGCCGGTGGAATGCAAGGTATTGGTTTTCAGGTGCAAGATCAAATGGAACAAGGTGGAGATGGTGTTTCACTGGATAGAGTTTGAAGTGTGTTGGTTGATCAAAATTTAGGAATAGACCTTGCAACATTGAAGAAAATGACTACTTGTCACGATTGCAATAAGCTCAGGCATTGAAAGAGATAGTGTAGGCAGAATCCAAATCAAGTGATGGTAATGGTCAAATGTAGGGTGTAAATCAAACCCAAATGCAAAATGTTCCAGTTCAGGTACCTGTCCAATGAATGAAGATGCCAGTGCAATCACACGGTCCCATGTTACAAGTTCCATAAACTCAGATGACCCCACAATCGTCAGGGTGTCCTAAATTTAATATGAATCAGGTACCAAGACCAAATTCAAATATATTCCAAAATCAGAATCCATTCTATCCATTTCCTATGTTGGAGAACAAGAGTTTCAATTCTGACAATTCCCAATGATGGAATACCTGAAGCCTGAAAGGGGGGGGGGCTGCCTACTTGGCGTAGTCTTAGAGGTAGACCATAGTGGACCATTTGTAGAAGCTGTTAATGGCCACCAAGTGTCAATTCTTACTGATATGGGAGCTACCTGTTCCACTGCTAGAACAGTGGAAGTCCTAGATCTACCCCTCTCAGTAAAGAAGATCCAAGTTGTAGGTATTACAAATAAACACATTTTTTACCCTGTTTCTAAGAAAGTGCCTGTGAAAACAGATTAATTTGAGGACAGCCAACAGATTGTTATATTTGATTCAAGTCCTGTAAGGAAGGGATATTTTGTGCAAGTTAAATTGCACACCGGATGATATTAAATATCAACCACATGACGAAGGTGTTGAATTTAAAATACTTACACAAGAAACAGCTGTAGGGTTATATCTTGTGAGAGCAGTGGAGGATTTACCACCCAATGTGAGAGATACTGTAAAGAGAGAAGTAAGGGATTTTTCAGGGAAAAACATTGGGCTTAGACCTGACATGCCTTAGGGTGGTCAACCCTAACTTTTTGCCTGCCTCCCTCCACTTTTTGGACCCTGTTTTGCTGGCTTTTAGACTCTGCGCACTTTACCACTGCTAACCAGTGCTAAAGTGCATATGCTCTCTCCCTTTTTAAACATGGTACCTTTAGATCATACCTGATTGGACTATTTAATTTACTTATAAGTCCCTAGTAATGTGCACTATATGTGCCTAGGGCCTGTACATTAAATGCTACTAGTGGGCCTGCAACACTGGTTCTGCCACCCACTTAAGTAGCCCCCTTAACCTTGTCTCAGGCCTCCCATTGCAAGGCCTGTGTGTGCAGTTTCACTGCCACTTCGACTTGGCATTTAAAAGTACTTGCCAAGCCTAGAACTCCCCTTTTTCTACATATGTCACCCTAGAGCAGGGTGCTGTATGGGTAAAAGGCAGGACATGTACCTGTGTAGCTATATGTACTGGTAGTGTAAAACTCCTAAATTCGTTTTTTACACTACTGTGAGGCCTGCTCCCTTCATAGGCTAACATTGGGGCTGCCCTCATACATTGTTGAAGTGGCAGCTGCTGATCTGAAAAGAGCAGGAAGGCCATATTTAGTATGGCCAGAATGGTAATACAAACTCCTGCTGACTGGTGAAGTCGGATTGAATATTACTATTCTAGAAATTCCACTTTTAGAAAGTGAGCATTTCTTTGCACTTAAATCTTTCTGTGCCTTACAATCCATGTCTGGCTGGGCTTGGTTGACAGCTCCTTGTGCATTCACTCAGACACACCCCAAACACAGGATACTCAGCCTCACTTGCATACATCTGCATTTTGAATGGGTCTTTCTGGGCTGTGAGGGTGGAGGGCCTGCTCTCACACAAAGGACTGCCACACCCCCTACTGGGACCCTGGCAGACAGGATTGAACTGAAAGGGGACCTGGTGCACTTCTTAGTCACTCTTTGAAGTCTCCCCCACTTCAAAGGCACATTTGGGTGTAAAACAGGGCCTCTGCCCTACCTCATCAGACACTTAATGGAGAAGAAACCTGAACCAGAAACTACATCCTGCCAAGAAGAACTGTCTGGCTGCTCAAAGGACTCACCTGTCTGCCTTCTACAATGGACTGCTGCCTTGCTGAACTCTTGTCTGGCTGTGAAAGTGCTCTCCAAGGGCTTGGCTAGAGCTTGCCTCCTGTTCTCTGAAGTCTCAGGACCAAAAAGACTTCTCTTTTTCACTTGGACGCTTCGTGCACCGTAAAGTTCGATGCACAGCTTGTTCTGCGGCGAGAAAAACACTGCACACCGACTGTGATCGACGCGACGCCTTCGGGACGACCGGAACTTCAACACACGGCCTCGCAAGGACAACGCCGCCCGACCTCCAGAGGAGAAATCGGCACGATGCCTGCCGTGAGAGCAACATTTCCACGCACAGCCCCGCAGAACGACGCGCAGCTGGAAAACAAGCAGGAGAAACCACGCACCGACCGGGGACATCGGGTAATCCCCGCGACCCACAGAAAGAGACTGTCCACGCGCCGGAAAATGACGCACGATTTCCCCGCCTGAAAAATATCGACGCAAGTCCGTGTGTGCTGGGGAGAAATCGACGCACACACCATTTTTCCACATATCTCTTCTTCTGCGGCCCTCTGCAGAGATTTTTCACTCCAAACCAGGTACTTTGTGCTTGAAAGAGACTTTGGGGGTCATTCCAACCCTGGCGGTCATCGACCGCCAGGGTGGATGACCACGGAAGCACCGCCAACAGGCTGGCGGTGCTTCATTTGGGATTCCGAGCCGCGGTCGCCCAGCCGGGTCCGGCGGTTTCCCGCCGGATTTCCCCCGGCTGGGAGAATCCTCCATGGCGGCGCTGCAAGCAGCGCCGCCATGGGGATTCCGACCCCCTTCCCGCCAGCCTGTTTCTGGCGGTTTTTACCGCCAGGAACAGGATGGCGGGAACGGGTGTCGTTGGGCCCCTGGGGGCCCCTGCACTGCCCATGCCACTGGCATGGGCAGTGCAGGGGCCCCCTCACAGGGCCCCAGCATGATTTCCACTGTCTGCATAGCAGACAGTGGAAATCGCGACGGGTGCAACTGCACCCGTTGCACCCCAGCAACACCGCCGGCTACATTCGGAGCCGGCTTCTGTGTTGCAGGGCCTTTCCCGCTGGGCCGGCGGGTGCTCCCTTGGCGGGCGCCCGCCGGCCCAGTGGGAAAGTCTGAATGGCCCCCGCGGTCTTCTGACCACGGAGCGGTCATTTGACGGGGTAAGTTTGGCAGGCGGCAACCGCCGCCCGCCAAACTTGGAATGACCCCCTTTGTTTGTTTTTTTAAAGACTTAAGACACTTTATATCACTTTTCAGTGATATCTTTACAAATTCACTTTGCAACTTTATTCGTTTTGACCTACAATTATCCTGATAAATATTATATATTTTTCTAAATACTGTGTCGTGTATTTTTGTGGTACTATATGGTGGTATTGTATGAATTATTGCACAAATACTTTACACATTGCCTTCTAAGTTAAGCCTGACTGCTCGTGCCAAGCTACCAGAGGGTGGGCACAGGCTAATTTTGGATTGTGTGTGACTTACCCTGACTAGAGTGAGGGTTCTTGCTTGGACAGAGGGTAACCTGACTGCCAACCAAAAAACCCATTTCTAACAATTGGACTAATCAAGGGTGCAGAACCAGTCCAAATAACAATAAAAGCAATTTCTAGATTCCTAAGAATGCCACCTTATAATTTAAAACCAGAGAGAGTGGCCAGCATAATGCCAGTGACTGAAAATATGTTAAAACAAGGTATTTTGAATCAAATTGTTGGAAGAGATTACAATTTGTACATTATGGGATAATAGAAGGCCAATGGGAAGTACAGGATTGCACAGGACCTTCACAAGATGAACCCTATAGTTGTCCAGTGTACTGAATCCAGCAACAATAACATTTTAGATTCCTTGCACTGGTAAGGGGTTTACCATTGTGAATCTCAATCAAGCCATCTTCTCTTTTCTGTTGCATGAAGACAGCTAATTTGTGTTATGATTTGTGTTTAGAGAGATGGTTTTGGCATGGTACAGAGATCCCCAAGGGTATACAGAAAGTCCTTCAATCATTATTCACATTTTGAAACATAATTTTGAGGCTCTACAGATGCCTTGCAATTCAGTTCTTGTCCAGTACAATGATGATTTACTTGTGGCATCAAATACACAAGAAGCCAGTAAACAGGTTACAATTGTCATTTTAAACCATGCAGCTGGGAATGGGCACAATGTGTCCCTGAGCAAATTACAATCTGTTAAAAAGAGCTCCTTTATTTGAAACATATCTTTGAGAAAGGAATGAGAAAGGTGTCACAGGAAAAAACTGATAAGATTTTGAAGATGAATCTACCCAAAAGTCAGAGAGAGGTCAGAATGTTCCTGGGAATGGTTGGCTACTGTGGCCAGTGGATATCCAATGTTTCCCTAGAGGCCAAGCCTTTACTAAAGCTGATACACCAAGATGTACCTGATCTACTTCCATGGGACAACAGTTGGTGTTGAGAGAATGTCTCTGTCATATCCAGGCACTAGAAATGCCTGATTGCAGTAAGATGTTCAGATTGTTTTTCTCATGGTCCCTCATTCAGTTGAAATTTGGTATACTGCTACTGAAACACAGTACTTGACAAGCAGCAGACTTGTAAAATATGAACGTCAATATTTGGTGTTGAAAATGTCATATTAAAAAGATGTTAGATGCCAAATCTAGCTAATGAAATTGATTAGGATGAAATTGAACGTGACTGTCTATATGCTACTGATTTATGCACCAAGCCTAGGCAACACATTAAAGATGAACCTCAAGATGAGCCAGACTATGTAATCTTTGTGGATGGCTCATGTGTAAGAGGTAATGAATGAACTTTAAGAGAAGATTATGCAGTTTGCACCACAATCCAAGAAGTGGTAGAAGCTTCCTGGCTGCAAAGGTATTACCACTGCATAAGTAGTGGATTCAATTTCCCTTGGAAGAGCTTGTTGTCTTCATCTAAATTGAGAGTGACTGTCAAAACCCTGTTCAGGGGCCCATGGGGGACACAGGAGTAATTAGGCCCAACCAAGGTGGTTGAGGTCTTTTACCTCTGATGTCCAAGGGCCCACCCTACTATGGACCATGCTTCTGCACCTGACTCTCAGTTGGGTAGCATAGCTCGAGCAGTTAGGGCTCCTTCAGGGGAAGCTCAGATACAGATCAGTGAACACGACTCATAACTCAACATTCAGGCAGCCTGACAATAAATAATTATCCAGTCAAATACTTGTTTTTGTATAAAAAAAGTAGGTTAATTCTAACTCTACACATGCAAAGGTAAACAACATGTGAACATCAACAACACAATTCCCTTGTGGTCAGAGCTCTAGAAGTTGTCAAGCCACTATCTGGCCTCCCACATCTAGTGCAGTAGGTTTAATGTTATTCCCTATTCATTCATGGCTGTGTTCAGGGAATGTGAACTAAAAGATGGTGCTCAAGAGTTCCTCCCTCGGACTCTGCAAGTGAGTTCATTTTTTAGAGTCTAGGGATTACCAGCACCTATGGTAGTATGTCCCCCGGGACCACAAAAGGCCAGATATCAGTTGACTCGCTCTGGTGGGAAAATACTTTGCAGCGGTGTAGTATGGTCCTGTTCTTGATCGACTGAGTTGGGCCACTAACAGACACATGCAGTAGCACCTGCAGGCTCCGTCTCCCTTCCATGAGCTATGCTGCCCATCACATTAGACGGGCGAGGTGTTCTGGCTTCCCAGTTGTGTGGTAAGTCTTCCCTTACCTTGTCAGAGGATGGAGGTGGTTTTCTTGCTCTGACGGCTTCTGTGGGGGCAATCCACAAGTTGAGTTAGAGTCAACCTTAGTCACAATGGTTTGCTGATCCTGGTCTTCAGCATCTGCAGTGGCCCCTCCTGGCATACAGGGTTGCCACCCTGGCTTCACATTCCAGTCATGCTAGCTGTATGCATATGGTCATGGTGGACCCTCCTGGCATGTAGGGTCACCAAGCCACTTCAGCACAATGTCCTGAACCCACAGCCTTTGAATCCACAAACGATGACCCCTCCTGGCAAATGGGGTCACAACATCAAAGTTGGCACATAGGCAACAGCCTATGCAGAGATGGGTTACTCCCATCACAGACGTTCAGCACTTAGTTGCAGCCCCTGTGGGCATATGGAGTCACCCAGTTCAGTCAGCACACAGGCAATGTCTGATCAGTGCGGGGAACGGGTTTCTCCCATTGTATCCTTGCAAATTAGGTTATGGCAGCTACTTCTGGCATACAGAGGTCTATGGCTGGATTGAAGAAGGCTGGATTCCTCACACCTCGCACAGAGAGTCCTCATGCCAGGCCTCCATTTTGATCCTCTCTCCCTCCAATGCTCTTCTCTTCCTCATGGGCACCCAGGTCTTGGCAAGCAGACAGGCACTTTTACTCCAGGTTACAGGTAGGTGATCTTCACTTCCCTGGGTGATATCCCCTCATTCAGCAGGGAGACAGCATGCTAGGTCCCTAGTCCTGGTCACAGGCAGAAGTCTTGTAGCACTTCCCCTCCTTGCACACCTTTGCTGGCTGCTCAGCAGATGAAAAAGTTGGTGGTTGCTAACTCCCCTACTTATATTTATTTTCCAGACACCAAACATAATTTAGGATCTGGACCTTTGAAGTTATGTTGGAGTTCTGCTTCTTTGAAATTGACATTTTCCCCTTCTTCTTCCTCCTCAAGGATGTCTGTCACAACAGGCAAGCTGATTAACCCACAAAAAGATTTATGGGAGTGACCGGAGTTCATACCTGGATGTCAGCCAGTTGTGCATCAACGTTAATCCTGGCCTTCAACTCTACCCTTTATGATTTCCTTATCAGCCCCTTCTCCCTCTTCCTGAGATGTGTCCAAACCACATCCTTGAGATCTGCCACTGAATCAAAGAGCACTTTGAAATACACAGGGAGAGCCTGGCTCCCCCTCATCCAGTGCTTATCCCACCCAGCTTACAGGAATGCAGCAATATACAAATCCGTCTCAGGAGATTCCTCTATTGCTCATGTTTTCCTCAGGCAGGCCTGGGCTTCCCAAAATGGAACCCATTCATTCCATGATTTATAATAGTGCAGGCACTTCTGCACTCAGTGTACATCCAGAGCACACTCAACTGCTTAGTACTGTTTTCCTCATGTTTTATGGTACCACTAGCATCTCACATGCAGCATACACACTTAGGCCCTCATTATGACATTGGCGGTAAATCCTGCTTACCGCCATGGTGACGGGTGCCAACATACCGCCAGCCCAAAGGTCAGTTTCAGTACCAACACCAATACCATACGCCAACAAAATAACGCCCACTACATCATGACCCACCAATCACCACAGCGGACATTCAACGGCAGTAAACCATTGGTGGTACACACCGTTGCGCTCCAAATGGACACCCAAATACTAAACTGCACAACATTGGCCAATACTAAAAACACACACCTGACAGTCATACACACAGCACACCCACCCACAGCATAATAAAGCACACACCCACATCACCCACAACCCTTTACGAATACAAATTATTGCCACCAGACTGACACCAAGACCACAGCGACAAGACACACACACCACATACACCCATACATCCCTCACGCATTCCACTATGCACACCCAACCACAGTATCCAACACCCACACACTTACACACACCACACAACACCCTTGTCTCCACAAAGGCAACCCCATTTCACTGATGAGGAGTTGCGGGTCATGGTGAAGGAAATAGTCGGGGTAGAGCCACAGCTGTTTTCGAGCACAGGTACAGCAAATATCCATTGCCAGGAAGATGGAGCTATGGCAGAGAATCGTGGACAGGGTGAACGCCTGAGAAGAACAAGGGACGACATCAGGAAGAGGTGGAATGACATACAGGGGAGGTACATTACATAGCAGCAAGGCACCAGCTCGCCATACAGAGGACTGGCGGTGGACCCCCACCTCCTCCCCCCAGCTCACAGCATGGGATGAACAAGTCTTAGCAATCCTGCATTCTTAGGGACTCACTGGAGTTGCCAGAGGACTGGACACTGGTGAGTCAATATTTATTACTTCTCAACCTCCATTCCTGCATGCCATCTCACACCCTCACCCTGACTCCCATCATTCCACTCCATCCCACACACTGCACCTAAACATATGACTAACCCCACTGCCCAGCCCTGTATGCAATACCAATTCATGGACAGCCCTCCCAGCCCTGCATGGACACCCATCACTAAAGCATGCACAGCATAGGGGAACTAACAATCGCACAATACATCAACATACACAAACCAAGGTGGCAGGGCAACAGCAACGATAGAGGGTAGCTAGGGATGTACAATATATCACGGGCATGAAGCATGATACGTCACTTAAATCCCCGCAGGTGCCCCAGCCAATATCAGCAGAAATGAGGTGCCAAGACAAACCAGTGCCCCAAGAGAAGATGCTCCCAGTGATGACAGTAACTGGACTTCAGGATCTGGATCAACAACCTGGCCCATCAGGGACCACTGTACAGTAGGTCACCCCAGCCCACTCACAGTCCACCACAGAGCCTCTGCATCAGTATCCAACACCACAGCACACACCCAGCATCCCCACATCTCTGTCCACAGGACACACCAATCAGCAGTGTTCCCACCTGTACAGGGACCCCAGTCCAAACCTCACACCCAAGACAATCAGGGACCTGGGGTCAGTGGCAGTGGGTACACCGCTCAGTGGACAGAGGCACAGGGGAACAGGGACATTGTGTCAAAGCCCAGCTCACCTGAGTTCTTGTTCAGTTCTGATGGAGGTTGAAGACAATCCGACCCCACCCTGAAACTGCTTGTTCCAGCACACTAGTTTTTAAAACAGTGCACTAAGAACAGAAGCTCAAGGGAAGGGGGGAAGTGGCTAAAATAAAAAAAAGAGAGACAACACCGTTCTTGCGTTTCCACTGTTGAAGTGCTGCACAAATCTGCGGCCCTTTCTGACTTCTGTAGGAACTGGTGCCTAATGAAACATAAACAAAGAACAGATAAGTGCAACCTATTCCTAAATGGGTTCCTGACTATCCCTTTATTTATTGGAAATTCTCTTCTAAAAGTACCTCTTGGATCCTGGTCTCTAGTTTCCAGGTTTGGAATGTGTTACTGCTCTGGGATGTGTTTTCTATTACTGTTAAGCTTCTAAAAAATTAAACAAATACCGTTATCAGAATTACCAATATCAAACATTCATCATAATATAACTAAAGCCTAAATTCCCAATAGCAGACTCACTTTTCGCATATTTCCAGAATCTTTTATAAAACAAATACTGTACTTTTACATCAAAATACAGCATGAAATTTGTGCAAGTCCTTGATTTACTGTTTTCCTTGCTGTCAATGGTTTCCACTGTTCGATTCCCAAAAGTTCCATGAAAAAAAACAATGTCCGCTTCACAAAGTCCTGCAAAATAATCCTGCAACAAAGAGCCTGAATCACAATGCTTGTGGAAGGCACTTCGCCTCAAACTGTCTATACACGAATCCAGAAATTGCCGTCAAAGCTCCCTCAGGTAATAAAAAGTTTTGCACTTACTTGTTGCTGGCAAGAGATACTGATCAGTCTAACCTTGTCTTCTTTCTCTTTTGCAGGTTACTCGTAGGAGAGGGCTGAGGCAAGGAGGAACCGGAAACCGGAAGAAGGAAGAGCCAGCAGCTGCGCCAATTGAAGTCAAAGAAAGTCTGTAAAGAGCAGGAGTGCCAGCGCCGAGGGATCTGTTCTCAGGTAAGCGGGAGGTAGACGAGCACAAGCACTGGGTGAGGCTCGGGGGATGCCTTTTATAGACAGGGCTGGGTGTGGTTCGAAGAGCTGGGTGTGGTTTGAAGGGCTGGGTGTGGTCCTCACATGCTGCACATGTTCTTGGAAGGTGTGCAGAGCTGGGTGTGGTTTGAAGAGCTGGGTGTGGTCCTCACATGCTGCACATGTTCTTGAAAGGTGTGCAGAGTTTCAGTTATTATGCAAATGAGTTGGATTAACACATGGCGTAGGGAGGAGTGTTTTAAAGAAGCCTTGGTAAAAGCAAGGCCCAATGTGTAAACAAAACAGCACATTAAACAACATACACAGAAGCCTAGGGGGGGGAGGTGAGATAACAAGAAAGGCTTTAAATAGTAAGTTTAAAAGGGAGCTATTACAGAACCCACTAGTGCAGTGAGAGGGGACATGCTCTTTGCTGTGTACAAACCCTAACAGTTGCCCCCCTCAAAGGCCCTCCTACAGGACGGGGTTTTCCTGGATTTTTTAAATAAAACCGTCTAATCAGCTGTGGGGCATGTACATATGATGCTGGTTCCCATGAATTCTCAGATTCATCATATCCTTTCCATTCTACTAAATAAAACAGACGTCCACTAATTCTTTTTGAGTCTTTTATGCTTTTCACTTCATATTCCAGATTTCCTTTAATTGGTATGGGTGGAGGTGGTGGTTCAGGTCGGGTTTTTGAGTTGTACGGCTTAAGCAAGGACACATGGAATGTAGTATGTACTGGATATTCTTTTGGTAAATCTAATTTTACTGTTACCGGGTTTACTATGGCAGTTATACTAAAGGGTCCAATGAAACGTGGTTGCAGCTTTCGGGATCCCTCTATGTTTAGGTTTTTTGTGGAGAGCCATACCTTGTCACCAATTTTATACATTGGGGCCTCAGACCTGTGTTTGTCTGCTTGTCTTTTCATGCTTTCCTTGTACTTTAATAAATGTTTCCTGGCTTTGTCTTGTATGTCACCTAACCTCGTTAGTCTATCCGTTACTGTAGGCAACAGGGAATCTTCTAACAAAATGGGTATAGCTCTTGGATGATACCCCTGCAAGAAATAGAATGGTGAGCAAAGTAGAGCTGAATGCTCAGTATTATTATAAACAAACTCTGCTACAGGAAGAGCTTCCAACCATTCACTAGAATAATCAGCCAATAAACAACGTAGCGTTTGAAGTAAGGTTTGGTTCAGTCGTTCAGTCTGTCCATCTGTCTCTGGGTGGAAAGCAGTGGATAAGGCCACATCTATTTTCAGTTTTTCACATAATTTTTTCCAAAATCTGGAGTTGAACTGGCTCCCTCGGTCTGACACCACTTTGCTTGGCAAACCATGTAAACGCACAATTTCCCTTATAAAAATATCGGCAAATTCTGCCGCCGTGGGTAATTTCCGTAATGGTACAAAATGTGCCATTTTAGATAAAAAATCCACTATAACCAACACTGTTGTGAAGGATTTTACAGGTGGTAAACCTACAATAAAGTCTACGCTCACAGTGTGCCAAGGTTGTTTGGGTGTTGGCATTGGTATTAACAAGCCGTCAGGAGCCTTATGAGAAGATTTATGTCTTGCACAAATTGGACAGGTAGTGACAAATTGCTTAATGTCCTTTCTTATAGTGTCCCACCAAAAGTGTTTTTGCACATTTTCCAGGGTTTTTACCCAACCAGGATGACCTGCCAACTGTGAGGCGTGATGCCAAATTATCACCTGTGTTTGTAATTCAGAGGTGGGCACTAACAGCATGTTGTCGTGATACAATAAACCTCGTTGTATTGTGTTATGGGTATCCTTTAACCAATCCTGAGGTGCTATTTGCATGTGTGCATTATATAGATCTGTGATGAAATCCTTCTGTTGTACTGGTGCCAACAACTTTTGGGGAGGAATAATGGGTTCTCCTATTTTATCTTGTTTCATGTCTGAGGTATGTCCGTATCTAGATAACACATCAGATTGAATTTGTTGTGCACCTGGTCTATAGGTTATAACAAAGTCAAATGTGCTAAAAAAATTTAACCAGCGCATCTGACGTGGTGTTAGTGCTTTAAGTGATCCAAAAAACTGTAGGTTCTTATGGTCAGAAAAGATTGTAACTGGGTACTTGGCTCCCATTAAATGGTGCCTCCATTCTGAAAAGGCTACTTTGATAGCTAGTAGTTCCCTTTCAGCCACAGTGTAATTTTGTTCAGCTGGTAATAACTTTTTGGAATAGAAGGCTATAGGATGTAACTGGCCATCTACTGCATCTCGTTGAGAGAGAACTCCTCCTAAAGCTACTTGTGAAGCATCCGCTTCAACAAAAAAGGGCAAGTCAGGATCAGGATGTTTCAGAATTGGGGCTGAAGTGAACTTTTGTTTTAGGAGTTGAAAGGCGTGTGCCGCCTCATCAGTCCAAAGAAATCGTTGCCCTTTCCGCAACAATGTAGTTATTGGGGCTGCAATGTCTGCAAAATGTGCAATAAACCTCCTATAAAAATTGGCGAAACCCAGAAATTTCTGAATATCTTTTACAGAGGATGGTTCTGGCCAATCAGCAATAGCACTGATTTTCTTTACATCCATAGTTATTCCTTGAGGTGACAGGCAGTATCCTAAAAAGTCCACCTTGTTGACATTAAAAGTACACTTTTCTAACTTAGCAAAAAGATGATTTTCTTTTAACTTTGATAATACTGCACGAACATGTTGGGTATGTTCTTCTGAGTTCTTAGAGTAAATGAGGATGTCGTCTATGTATACTATGACACAAACGTCCAGGAATTCGTGTAGGACCTCATTTATAAAGAACTGAAAGGCCGCAGGGGCATTACATAACCCAAAGGGCATTACTGTGTACTCAAATAAACCAAACTTTGTCTTGAAAGCTGTCTTCCACTCATCCCCCTCTTTTACTCGGACCAGGTGGTAAGCTCCCCGCAGATCTAGTTTAGTGTATACAGTAGAATGTCTTAATTGATCCAACAACACAGGTATTAGAGGAAGAGGATATTTATTCTTTATTGTAGCCTTATTTAGTCCTCTATAATCGATACACGCGCGCAGGGATTTATCCGGCTTCGGGATAAAAAAGAGTGGAGATGACACTGGAGATGTGGAATGACGGATGAACCCAGACTGTAGTAGGTCATCTAGGTAGGTTCTTAAGTATTTGGTTTCTTCGTCAGTCAAAGCATATACTCTGTTATTAGGTAAAGGGGCCCCTGGGATAAGATCTATACGGCAGTCATAAGACCGATGTGGGGGCAGCACACTAGCCTTTACTGGATCAAAGACGTCTTTAAAGTCAGAATATTCAGGAGGGAGACTTGGTTCATCTTGTGTAACACTAGCACAGTGTAATACTGTGCTCTGTTCTGTACCTGCTTCTTGATAGCAATTGGTTCTATAGAAAGAGGAATCCAAAGTAACAGTTCTATTCACCCAATCAATTTTTGGGTTATGAGTTGTTAACCAGGGTACCCCGAGAATCAAACCAAAATTAGGAGTATCTATCAGATCAAAGCTAATCACCTCTGTGTGCCCGTTCTGACAGACCATAACAAGTGGACTTGTTTGTTTTGTGATTAATCCAGAGGTCAATTCTGACCCATCCACTGCACATACTGCTTCTGGACAAGGCTTTAGGCACATAGGAAGTCCTAAGATTTCAGCTAACTTATTATCCACAAAATTTCCTGTCGCGCCTGAGTCCAGTAGGACAGGGAGAGAATGCCTCACTTGGGTAGTAACAATTAAAACGACCTGAATTATGAAATGTCTAGGTATGTGCGGTACCCTGAAGGCTGCAGCATTTAGAGGTTTGATTAAGATGTTTTCTCGAACAAGTAACCTCTCCCCTTGTCGAGCTTAATCGTTTCCCGATTCAGTTGAGGAGGTGGAGGAAACAGCACCCTTTCGTGGAGTTTTAGGCTTTACTGGACATTCTCTGGCAAAGTGACCTGCCCTGCCACAATATAAACATAATTGAAATGTTCTCCTTCTTTCTTTTTCCTCTGATGTGAGTGGACCTCTGAGTGTCCCTATTTGCATAGGCTCTGGTTCAGGGAGTTTATTATCTGTGTCTTTCTTCTCGTGTCTAATAAAAGTTAACCGTGATTCCAGTTTGTATTTATCTCTCTTTCTTTCTCCTAGTCTATGTTCTAATTTCACAACTAAATCTACAAAGTCTGAATAGTCTTTTGGCAAATCAACGATATGAGCCAGCGCGTCTTTTAACTCGTCTCTCAAACCTTTATAAAAAAGGGAGACACGCTTTTCTTCTGGCCACTGTGTCTCGGTGAGTAAACGATTAAAACTAGTGAGATAGGTCAATAAATCCTTGTTACCTTGTTTAAGATTTAAAAGCTCATTATCACTTGCCTGCATGAAAGTGTGTTTTGCAAAAAGGCTGGTCATGGTACGTTTAAATTGATTCCAATTATGGAGGATGGGATCATCTCTATCCACAAAAGGAATTGACCAATTGGCTGCTGTGCCACCCAAATAAGACAAGACGAATGCCACTTTCGTATCATCAGTAGGGAACTGTTGTGGCTTACAAATGAAGTGTAATTGACATTGATTGATAAAAACATGGAATTTGTTACTATCTCCATGAAAACGTTCAGGTGCTGCTAAGGGCACAACATTAGGAACATTAACAGTAACCTCAACTGGGGAAGGCAAAGTTGTATGTTTTGATGGCGCCCCTGTCTCTGAGGAGGTTTTCAACAAAGGCGTAGAAGCTGTGTTCCACTGAGATCCCCTAAATTTATACCTGCTTAAATCCTGTTTTAAAGAGGTATTCTCCATCTTTAATCTCTCTATTTCCTCTTGCATATGTTACAAGATGCCAGACACTGATTCATTATGAGCCAAGTCCTCATTTAGGGCCTGCGCCACATCCGTGACGTCAATGCCCTCTATTTCTTCCCCGGTATTCATCGTCCACCAGAACTGAAATTATTTTTTAAGGCTTGTGCTTCTGTCAAAGCCCAGCTCACCTGAGTTCTTGTTCAGTTCTGATGGAGGTTGAAGACAATCCGACCCCACCCTGAAACTGCTTGTTCCAGCACACTAGTTTTTAAAACAGTGCACTAAGAACAGAAGCTCAAGGGAAGGGGGGAAGTGGATAAAATAAAAAAAAGAGAGACAACACCGTTCTTGCGTTTCCACTGTTGAAGTGCTGCACAAATCTGCGGCCCTTTCTGACTTCTGTAGGAACTGGTGCCTAATGAAACATAAACAAAGAACAGATAAGTGCAACCTATTCCTAAATGGGTTCCTGACTATCCCTTTATTTATTGGAAATTCTCTTCTAAAAGTACCTCTTGGATCCTGGTCTCTAGTTTCCAGGTTTGGAATGTGTTACTGCTCTGGGATGTGTTTTCTATTACTGTTAAGCTTCTAAAAAATTAAACAAATACCGTTATCAGAATTACCAATATCAAACATTCATCATAATATAACTAAAGCCTAAATTCCCAATAGCAGACTCACTTTTCGCATATTTCCAGAATCTTTTATAAAACAAATACTGTACTTTTACATCAAAATACAGCATGAAATTTGTGCAAGTCCTTGATTTACTGTTTTCCTTGCTGTCAATGGTTTCCACTGTTCGATTCCCAAAAGTTCCATGAAAAAAAACAATGTCCGCTTCACAAAGTCCTGCAAAATAATCCTGCAACAAAGAGCCTGAATCACAATGCTCGTGGAAGGCACTTCGCCTCAAACTGTCTATACACGAATCCAGAAATTGCCGTCAAAGCTCCCTCAGGTAATAAAAAGTTTTGCACTTACTTGTTGCTGGCAAGAGATACTGATCAGTCTAACCTTGTCTTCTTTCTCTTTTGCAGGTTACTCGTAGGAGAGAGGCTGAGGCAAGGAGGAACCGGAAACCGGAAGAAGGAAGAGCCAGCAGCTGCGCCAATTGAAGTCAAAGAAAGTCTGTAAAGAGCAGGAGTGCCAGCGCCGAGGGATCTGTTCTCAGGTAAGCGGGAGGTAGACGAGCACAAGCACTGGGTGAGGCTTGGGGGATGCCTTTTATAGACAGTGCTGGGTGTGGTTCGAAGAGCTGGGTGTGGTTTGAAGGGCTGGGTGTGGTCCTCACATGCTGCACATGTTCTTGGAAGGTGTGCAGAGCTGGGTGTGGTTTGAAGAGCTGGGTGTGGTCCTCACATGCTGCACATGTTCTTGAAAGGTGTGCAGAGTTTCAGTTATTATGCAAATGAGTTGGATTAACACATGGCCTAGGGAGGAGTGTTTTAAAGAAGCCTTGGTAAAAGCAAGGCCCAATGTGTAAACAAAACAGCACATTAAACAACATACACAGAAGCCTAGGGGGGGGGAAGGTGAGATAACAAGAAAGGCTTTAAATAGTAAGTTTAAAAGGGAGCTATTACAGAACCCACTAGTGCAGTGAGAGGGGACATGCTCTTTGCTGTGTACAAACCCTAACACATTGGGAGGACCGCTGTGCACCAGGGGGAGGATAGGCTAAGAGAACTGACTCTCCAGGAGGCATTCTCCAAGATCCTGGGTGCCTACCATCAATCCCAGAACACAATGGGCCAGATCCTTGACAACATGCAGGAGAACAAGCAGCTGCAGGAGGAACACCATCAGGAGATCAGGGAGGACTTGCATGCCTTCAACACCACCATGATCTCTATAGCAGGGGTGCTGACAGACATGGCCAACATCATGAGGGAATGGACAGCACACCAGCGGGCCCCTACCACTAGCCAGTCTATTGACCAGCCTACCACTTCTGCTACAGCTAGTGGGCAGGAGACCCCGAAAACAGGACCCACAGGCCACCAGCACCCCTCCCCCTGCAGAAGATGAACGACCCCACAAACGTTCCCTGCGACCCAGACAGTAGCCAGAGACATTTGCCAAGACCAAGACCACCATCAGGAAATGAGACTCTCCTGATTGTCCCCCTTGTGTCCTACCCTGTCACTTTGACCACTTTTAACTGCCTTTTCTCCCCTTCCTGTGGCCCCTTGTCACTGGGCCTGTGCTACAAACAGACTGGAATAATGCCCTGGACTTTCCTCTACAATCACCCCATTCCATTGTACTTTACCCTCAATTTTATAGCACTACAATGAACACCCTTGAACACAACTTGACTGATAATATTTTATGTGTTGAGAATGTGCATTCGGGGGAACAGTCACAGCTGGTGCAAATGATATGAACACTGTAATAGCATACAATTAATGACCTGTAACTGTCTGTAGTAATCACATCAGGGCACTGTTGTCATATCACCAACATTTGTAAAATGACATGCCATTGGTGACAGTAAGTTGAGATGCAAAGGAAGTGAATGCCATCATGCTATAGTAACACAGATGAAATCAATAGTCAGAGCAATGATCAGTTCCACTGTCTCACATGTGTCATTGGAAGTATTAACGTATAACTGATGTTCTGTTGTCCACGTTCTCATCCTCACTGTCCTCAGGGTCCACTGCTGCCACAGGGGCATCTCCAGTCTCCTCCTCCTGCAGAAAAAGAACATGTCTTCTGAGGGCCAGGTTGTGCAACATGCAGCATGCCACTAATATCTGGATGACCTTCCTGGGTGAGTAGCACATGGATCCACCTGTCAGATGGAGGCACCTGAACCTGGCCTTCAGGAGGCCGTAGGTCCTTTCTATTCTTCTTCTGGTTCGCTCGTGTGCCTTATTATAATGGTTCTCAGCCCCTACCCTGACATTCCTCACAGGGGTCAGGAGCCACAATAGGTTTGGATAGCCAGAGTCACCTGCAAGTATTGAGGGACAAACATTAGCCTAACACAATGCTATGGGGATAACACCTGAGGGCATACACTGACATACAGTGGGGGGGGATTCTGGCTTATCAATTAGCCACACCCTGTGCCTCTGTAGTTGGGCCATCACATTTAGGATGCTGCTATTCCTCAAGACAAAGGCATCATGCACCGACCCAGGATACTTGGCAGTGACGTGGGTGATGTACTGGTGTGCCAGGCACACCATTTGGCGATGTACTGGTCTGCCAGGCACACCATTTGCACATTCATTGAGTGGAAACTCTTCCAATTCCTGCACTCCTGTTGATTCTGGTGTGGGGGGGGTAAACAAACACAATAGGTGTACAGTTAACTACCCCAATAACTTTGGGGATATGCCCCATTGCATAGAATCCTGCAAACACAGTGGCCAAATTTTCCACCTGGGGGAAAAAAATGTAGCTGCACTTGTGTTTCACCAAGGCAGAGAAAATCCTTGCCAGCACGACTGAGAACATTGGCAGTGACATTCCTGCTGCCAAGCCCACTGTCACTTTGAAAGAACCAGTTGACAGGAAATGGAGCACTGATAGCACTTGCACAAGAGGGGGGATCCCAGTGGGATGACGGATGGCTGATATTCGGTCAGGCTCCAATTGAGCACACAGCTCTGTGATTGTGGCCCTGTCCAGTGTATAGGTGAGTATAATGTGCATATCCCCTAGTGTAGCCAAGTCCACAAGGGGTCTGTACACGGGGGTTGTCTCCTCCTCCTATTCATCCGCAGCAGTAGGTATCTAAGGGACACAAGAGTGAGTAGGCTGTCACAATTTGAACAATGGAATCACAACCTCAGTGTACATTCAGCATCAATGTGATGGGACAGGGGGAATTGCAATGTATGTGCAATTTTAGGCAATGACACAGTTTTGGTTTCTCTGATCATTGTCCACCTCCATGAAATGGCGACCACCTGTCCTGTATCTTGGGACAGGTGGGGGTGAGGTAACTCCATTGACATTAGGTGTTGTGGCAGAAGGCGGTCTTGCACCGCTGTGCATTTCCTCATTGGCTAATATGGGGCCATATTGCGTACAGTGGCCAATTGGGATCAGAGCAGGTGGTGACAGTGTATACTGTCGTGGACGTGACTGCCATTTTCTGTCTAAATCCTCACTTGTTTCCTGACTTTCCACAGGACAACACCTACACTGCCTGTGCTGCTGTGACCTGTGTCTGGAACCTACCATGGCCTGTGTGACCGGGGATAGGACCCCTGCCTTCACTTCGGAGGAGTTGGAGCGACTGGTAGATGGGGTCCTACCCATGTATGGGCCTCCAGACCAACAGGTGAGTACACCTTGGGCACAATGCATGTGGGAAGGATGCAGGGAGATGTGTGCAAGCATCGTGTCATCAGGGTGGAATGTCTGGTAGTGGTGGGCGCTGGATGATGTGTGTGCCAATGGTGATGGAAACAGGATTGGTGGGCCATATGTGTGACAAGCTGGATTGTATATGTAATGGTGTCCTCCTGTCTGCATTCCCTCTGCAGGGCAGCACCCATCAAAAGAAGGGATTGTGCGGACCATAGGGGTCTACAACAGGCGGAACACACACTGCAGGAAACAGTGGGAGGACCTGAGACACTGGGGATGTCCTCTTAACAAAGAAGGGGTGCCCATCAGGACCTGACCCCCCTGATGGCCCACATACTAGTGGTGTCCTACCCAGAGCTGGATGGGTGCTTGAGGGCATCACAGCGGCCACTAGGGGCTGAGTACAGTGGGCGTTACTACAATAATTGGTGGCATGGGATCCAGGTGGTGTGTGTAAGTTAGTGGGTGCCCCTTAATGCCAGGCCCGACATTGCAGAGTGATCCAGATCAAGGGTAAGGGGTGTATGGCAAATGCAGGTAACCTGGCTCATTTGCATTTCATGTCAGTCAGGGCATTGTGTGTCCCAGGAGGTGTGCAGTTGGTGGTGTTTGGCCCCAATCTTGCTGTAGCATATAGCCAAATCAATGCCAGTTCAATGCATAGTGCACAATCCTGATCTCTGTGTGTGAGACGGTGCTGTGTATGCCAACTGTGGTGTTGGTGCTGTAATTGACCCAGTGTTCCCTTTCTCTCTCTCCCCCCTTTTTTCTTCTGTCATCCTGTCCATGTGTGCATTAGCATCATCTGGAGAAGGAGCAGCGGCACCAGTGACAGAGGGAGCTGCATCCCACAAGACCCAGGAGGCAGAGTCCACCGATGCCGAGGGAACCAGTGGGACAGAGGGTGAAGGGAACACCATGGCGGAGACAGGAGGTGACAACGCTGACTCAGATACCTCCTCCGATGGAAGCTCCCTGCTGGTGGTGGACACCTTTGTGACCACCCCAGCTTCAGGTACAGCGGCCACCCCTGTACTAGCACTTCCCTCCCAGTAGCCCCTCAGCGAGTTCCCCGTGCCCGCTCACCCAGGAGAGTAGGCATCTCCTTCACCCCAGGTTCCTCAGGCCCTGCCCCAGTGAGCCCTGCTGCCCTGAGTGAGGGGGCTTTTGACCTCCTGAGATCCATCTCTGTGGGGCAGTCAACCATTGTGCATATCATCCAGGGGCTGGCATCTCAGATGCAGCAATGCAATGCATTCCTGGAGGGCATCCACAGTGGATTGGCTGCCCAACAGAGATCAATTCAGGCTCTGGCCTCCTCTCTGATGGCAGCCATTGTACCTGTTCCCACGGTCCCCCCTCCAACTACCACTTGCCAGTCCCAGTCTCCTCAATCCCAACCCATCCCATGTACACATACAGAGGAGCATGAACACAAATCATCACAGAAGAGTGGCACAGTCAAACACAGGCACCACAAGCACTCATGCAAACACCAGAAAGTTGCAGACACAACCACATCCACTGCCTCCACTGTCTCCCCCTCCTCCTCCTCCACCTCCCTCACAGTCATGTCCACACTCATACCTGCATGCACTGCTTCATCATCCACCACCAGCATCACCACACCAAGCAGCACACACACCTCACTAGCAGACACCTCCACAACATCCATCCACACTTCCCCTGCGTCCTATCCCACCCTCTCCTTCTCCCCTCCTAAAAGACACAAACACAGGCAATCAGACACCCAACATCCACCCACCTCAAATCAGCACACTGCCCATGCACCTTCACCAAAGTCCAGCAGACATACTACTCCAAATACCACTCCCTCACCCTCCACTCCCATCCCTCCTCCCTCATCCCACCCCACCGTCCCTAAGAAGCTTTTCCTTGCCCAACTTGACCTCTACCCTCCACCTCCCTCCCCCATCCTGTCCATAAGAGCAGGGTCCCAACGACCCAGCCCAGCACCTCGGCCAAACAGTCTACGGGGACAGCCGAGGCACCTCCTAGGCGTGGTGGCAAGGCAGTGAAGGATCCCACTCCACCAGCCAGGAAGGGTAAGGATCCCACTCTGCCAGCCAGTATGGGTAAGGATGCCGCGCCACCAGCCAGGAAGGGGAAGGAACCCTCACCTCCTTCCAGGAAAGGGAAGAAGCCCTCATCTCCTGCTGTGAAAGGGAAGACGCCCTCATCTCCTGCCATGAAAGGGAAGAAGCCCTCACCTCATGCCATGAAAGGGAAGAAGTTCTCATCTCCTGCCATGAAAGGGAAGAAGCCTTCACCTACTGCCATGTAAGAGAAGAAGCCCTCACCTCCTGCCATGAAAGGGAAGAAGGCCTCACCTCCAGCTGATACACATCAGCCCTCACCTCCTGCAGATGCTGGCAGGGTACCAACACCACCACCACCAGTGGGCACTGGGGCCCTCATCCCCTGCTGAGACACAACAGCCCTTGCCTCCAGCAGAGGCTGGCCAGCAGACACTTTCCTTGGCTGAGACAAAGCAGCCCTCACCTCCTGTAGAGGCTGCCCAGGAGGTACCTTCACTGGCTGAGACACTGCAGCCCACACCTCCAGCAGAGGCTGGCAGGGTACCAACACCATCACCACCAGTGGTCATGGAGCCCTCACCTCCAGCTGAGACAGTGCAGCCCTCACCTCCAGCAGCGGGCATGTAGGCCACCCTCCAGGGAGTACTGTACAAGGAGCCCCCTCCAGAACCAGTGGGCAAGTTCCCACTTCAGAGACTGTGACCCTGCACTCCCCAGCAAAGAAATATGAGCACGGAGCCCCTTCCAAAACCAGTGGGCAAGTTCCCCACCTCAGAGATTGTGAACTTGCACCCCCAGCAAAGAGAAATGGGCAAGGAGCCCCCTCCAGAACCAGTGGGCAAGTTTCCCACCTCAGAGACCGTGACCTTGCACTCCCCAGTACAGAGAAATGGGCATGGAGCCCCCTCCAGAACCAGTTGGCAAGTTCCTCACCTCAGAGACTGTGACATTGCATTCCCCAGCAAAGAGAAATGGGTAATGAGCCCCCTCCAGAACCAGTGGGCAAGTTCCCCACCTAAGAGACTGTGGCCTTGCACCCCCCAGCATTGGGAAATGGGCATGGACCCCCCTCCAGAAGCAATGGGCAAGTTCCCCACCTCAGAGACTGTGACCTTGCACTCCCCAGCATTGGGAAATGGGCATGGAGCCCCCTCCAGAACCAGTCGGCAAGTTCCCGACTTCAGCTGAGGTGTCCCCCACCCCCTTCCTCCTAGGGTGCCTACCCACTTCAATAATGATGCCCCTGCACAGTTCTGTGCGGATGTTGTAAGGAAACAAGTTGGGCCTTGGGCTGTGTGCAGTAGCCATGTGAGCCCTTAGTACTTTGGACTGGGCATCGACCCTTTGTGGACAATTGTACATATCTCTTTGATTTCCAATTGGTTCATTCGGTGGCTGTTCCCATTCAATACATTTTCATGACTGCCTTATTGTTGTCCTTGCATTATTATTCCATTTGTCGTGTGCCATTGGTCTACGTCTGCAGCTGGTTGTGTGTATGGTGTGTGTGTGTCTGGTGTGCGTGTGTGTGTCACTCTCATTTTCCTCTCTCCCTCCCTTGTGTGCTAGGCAGCTGTACTCACTGTCATTGTTTTCGTCGGCGTTGGTGTTCCAGGTAGCATAGAAGAGCATCAGGAAGACTTGCAGTTCCGGTTCCATGGTGGCGTTGTTCTTCTCGGTGTCTCTGATGGTGAGCCGTTTGTCTTCTGTGCAGTGTTTTTGATGGCGTTGGTACCACCCGGAAATTGTGGTGGATTGCAGTGTCATGGTATGGTGGGCAGTACCTTGTCTTCTGCCTGGCTGTTGATGGCTACCACTGTGGTGCTTGGTGTTAACGCCCTGGTGGATGGTGTGGTACATTAACTGTCTATGGGAGTTATCACTGCCATGGTCTTAATTTGGTGGTAATTACTGCCTGCCTGTTGGTGGTATTTCCGCCACTTTATCACTCACCTCCAATGTCATAATGACCACCTAAGTCTGTGCAAATTGTTCAGAACTGCAGTCTCGTTTTACTACCCCAGAGTGTGTTATAAACGCACACCCTGCCAGCACACACACTGTACCACACTTCACTCTAGGTATGGTGTATTTTTTACGACTACAGATGCACTCAGCACATGCTTTCATCATGCATACACTTACAAATCAACTTGATATATCCCAGAGGTGAACTAAACACACAGCACCAGAACTTTTAAAAAGGTGAGTGAGCCTGTAGGCCTCACTCCAGTGACACATAGTGAAAAGGACGTATTCACTACTACTGATCACTACATGGTATGCTGCCACCATCACGCTTGTGCTGTTAAGCTAGTAGCCTTCCACTACTGTGAGGGTAGCGCTCTGGGTGCCCTTCCCGGTCCAACAAGTCTGCCTTCAATGAGTCAGGCCCATGTCATGGTGCACACACATGCTCCAACTCCCTTGTCAGAGGCATGTGTCTGTACAACAAAATGCTGTCTATAATCAGGAGTTTCTGTACCAGTCCAGTGCATAGTGCCTTTTTCAGTTCCTCAAATGCCTTTGACACCCTAACATATTACCTTCCTGGACTGCGTCCTACTGTTCAAAGCAGTAAGTAGGGCAACTATACTTCCATGGTTTGCCACAAAGTTTCTGTAATACCCGGTGAGCCTTAAAAAGGCCCTCACTTCAGTCTGGGTAGCAGGTACTTCCTACTCCATCACATATTGAATTTTGGCATCTAACAGGTGATTCTTACAGTTCACCATCTCATGCCAAGGTAGACTACAGAAAACTGCCCCACCTGACAGCTGCCTTGATGGTCAATTTCACCTCTTGTATCCTTTCCAACACCTGTTCCAGGTGCCTCAGGTGGTCTTCCCATGAACTGCTGAACACCACAATGTCATCTTGACAGGCCACACTGAACTTTTCCAACCCTGCAAGAACATCGTTCACCAGGCTTTGGAAAGTGGCAAGAGCATTTTTCAACCCAAAGGGCACCACCTTGAACCAATACAGCCCCTCTGGCATAGAAAATGCAGTCTTCTCCTTTGTACTTGAGTCTAATCTGCCAATACTAACTGGTCAAATCAAATGGAAGCAAAAGTCAATAGGTCCTTGTTTCTGTACTAGAACCACAGGATTAGTCAAAGACCTACAAGATCTCAATGACTCCCAGGGCCAACATTTTGGAAACTCCCGCCTTAATGCAACCCATAACCTGATCACATGTTCTGTACATCCTGCACTTCACTGGCAGACTGTTGCCTGTGTCTATGTAATGTACATAGATATGTGTAAATCCTGGCATCAACAAGAAGAAGTTGCAAAACCTTCTCAAAACCTCTCTACACTCTCTCCGCTGCTCAGACATTAACTCAGGGGCTAACACCTTCCACAGCACCATCCTTCATGTTACTATGCAGCAAGTCTGGAAGAAGCTCACTGTCTTTCTCTACTTCCTTTGCCATAGCCATAACAGACACAGTGTAACCTCTGTAGAGGTCGGGTTTCAGCCTAATTACATTTAACACCTGCTTGGGTTATCTTGTGGCACCTGTTTCCAGCAAATAGTTTAACACAGACACTTTCTGAACTACCCTGCATGACCCGCACCATTTGTCCTCCAAAGCCCTGGGACAAAAAGGCTTCAGCACCAACACCTCCTGACCTTCTTTATAAACAGTCAGCACAAATTTCTGGTCATACCATTACTTCATCAGCGCTTGGGTAGGCTGAAGGTTTTCCTTTGAATGGCTCATTTATTTGTGTCATTAACCTCTTCATACCAATCAGATGGCCTACCACATTCTTCTGTGGGATTTCTGGGGTTCCTTCCTATCCTTCTCTAGGGAAGGAAAGCAGACCCCCTCACCGGATGTCCATTCAGAAGTTCCAAGGGACTGAACCCTACTTCCTGTTGCAGAATATCTCTGTAGGCAAATAAGAGGAATGGCAGGAGAAGATTCCACTTCCTCCCGATTTTCTCTGGTAGAGTTCCTAACAGTGCTTTCCTAAACTGCTTCACCAAGCCATTGGTTTGTGGGTATCCACATATATCTTGTGTAAGAACATATGAAGTTGGTTTCCAGGTCAGAAATTATTGACCTTGGAAATACAACTCTAGTAAAAATCTCTAGGAGAGCTCTTGCTACCACCATTGCAGTCATGCTCCTCAGAGTTCAGCTTCAGAGGGCCTGGTGGCATGATCTACCACAAGCAGAATATACTTGCTGCCTGACTATGAAGAGGGTCAAATACATCAACTATGTCTACCCCCACTCGCTCAAATTAAACACTTTCAACTGGTAGAGGTGCTAATGGTGCCTTGGTCTTACTCCTGTCTTAACACTCAGCTAGCAAGCTGAACAGGTTCTACAGAACTGCTCTGTGTCTCTGTGCATCCCTGGACAGTAGAACAGAGGGTGCAACCCGTCCTGGATTTTCTAATCCCTAAGTGTCCTGCTAAGGGCGCTTCATGGGCTATTGACAACCGGACATTCCTGTGCATTAATGGAACCACTAACCCCTTGCTAGCACCTACTTCTGGATCTAGCAGTTCACTATGAAGTAGACAATCTTCCCAGCCAACGTAGGCCCCGATTTATACTTTTTGGGACAAAACTGCACTAACGCAGATTTGCTCCAAAAGGTTTAGCTCAAGCTTGCACCATTTCTGTGCACCAGCCAGGCACCATATTTATGGAATAGTGCAAGCCTTCGCAAAGGGTAGGCTAGTGTAAAAAAAAATGATGTTAGTTGGGTGGGGCTGGCGGTATGGAAGAAGGGAGTTTTACACAAAAAAATGACGTTAGGCAGGTTAGAGTAAAAAAAAATTACTGTAACCTGCCTAGAGTCATTTTCTGACACAAAACCATCCACAACAAATGACTCCTGTCTTTGCAAAGACAGGAGTCATGCCCACCACCCCAATGGCCTGGACAGGGGACCAGGGTCCCCTGGGCATGGCCATTGCACCCTGTGCCATGTATGGGGGCCCATTTCAGGGCCCCTTTTGGCCTTTAAAAATAAAATAAAATACTTACCTGTACTTACCTGCGATGGGGTTCCTCATCCTCCGCTGTCTCACTGGTATGTGTGGTAGTGTTCCTTGGACCTAGGGAGGGCACCTGTGGTCTTATTCCATGGTGTTTCACCATGGAAATAGGCCCACTGGTCCCCTAACGTCTGCCCTGACCCAGGCATTAACAAATGGGGCAAAGCAAGCTTTGCCCCATTTTTTGACCCCTCCTCCCTCCCGTGCACTATTTTTGCACAGAAGAATAAATGTAGCGTTAAGGTCATAGAGTCATTATGTGCACGGGAACGCCTACCTTGCATCTCATTAAGGCAAGGTAGGTTTCCACATCCAAAAAATGAAATTAACTCCATTAATTTGGGGTTAGACAGGTCTATGGAGTTTGTTTTGCACCAAATTAGAGTAAAAAAATAAAAATGATGCTAATTTGGTGCAAACAGAGTATAACTCTGCCCCATAGTGTTTCCTAACCACCCCTTTGCTGACCTGCTCGTGAGCTTCGTTCCAAAGTCCCTGATGTGAAGTCCCTCACTCTTCCTGTGTCTTGCGAATCTCTTCCGGGGTACGCCTCCCAGCAACTAACAACACATGCAGCTCTGGAAGTGACCCAGACTCCAGCATATGACCATTTCAGGAATCTCATCCTATTCCTCCTTTGGAGTAGAAGCAATGTTCTCTACGGCCACTGCCTTCCCAGAGTCTACCTTTTCCTGAAAACTACTTTGTTTTGATCCCCGAAATACAGAGATAATCCCAGGCTCACCCTGAGACTGTGATGCAGCCTGTGCTCTGGTCAACACAACTGATATTGTCCAAACGACAAAGGCCGAAGCACCAAACCATGGGCAATCAAATCACTGCCCAAGAGAACTCGAGCTTCTTTCTTTTTCCTTTTCCCAGACATTACCCATGGGTATTTTGCCATTGAGCTCAAGCTCAACCCTGGGAAGTGGATACTCCATGCCCTCTTCACTGGCTACTAATCCTGAGTTCTTGGTTCCAGGGAGTATCTCCAGAACCTTAAGGTACTTCCTCTCAACCATAGTGCGGAAGGCTCCAGGTATTTCTACATGTGACAGCAAGTGGCCCAACTTAGCCAATCCAGAAAGGTACTTGGCTGCTGCAGCAGGTAAGATGAGAACTGAGTTTTCGAGCCCTGGGAGATATAATACCATTGGTGCTGCTAATCCCAAGACTCTAAAAACTGAACTTAATTGCATGCAGAGTCTGAGGGAGGAACTCTTGAGTATGGTTTTTTAGTTTGCATTTCCTGGATGCAGCCATGAATGAATGAAGAATAACAGTGAACCGGTTGCACTAGAGCAAGGAGGCCAGGAAGTGGCTTGACAAATATTAGTTCCTCATCTCAAGGGAATTGTGCTGTTGGTTTTTGAATGTAGTTTATCCTTTGCATGTGTTATGCTAAAATTAAAGTACTTCTTTTCACACAAAAACTCGTATTTGACTGGACATTGATTTATTGTTGGTCTGTCCGCAGGTTGAGTTATGAGTCCTATTCACTGATCCGTATCTGAGATTTCTCTGAAGTGGCCTTGATTGCTCAAGCTATGCTACCCAAATGAGAATCAGGTGCAGAGGGTGCTTTACCCAGTTGAGCAGGGTCCATAGTAGGGTGGGCCCCATGATATCGGGGGTAAAAGACCTCAACCACCTCGTTTGGGCCCAGTATCTCCTACATGCCCTGTGGTCCCCTGAACTGGGTTCAGGCAGTGATTTTTACAGGTAGTCAATATGGCTTTCTTGTGTTCCATGGCTTTGGACAGATCTGGCCACAGAAAGGATTTATAACATCAAGTTCCCAGAGAAAGAAATTGGGAATGTATAATGAGACTACTAGAAGCTTTGTAATTATCCCAAGACATTGCAGTAGTTAAATGTGCAGCTCCCAAAAGTGGCATTGATGATGTCACTGTTGGAACTTACTATGCTGATGAAGTTGTACAGTATTGTGCACTTATGGCATACACATTTAAGGAGAATATGCAAATGAAAGGAAACACTACCTTTTGGATGTTGATTTCTGTGGCCAGTACTTGGAAAGAAATAAAAACATTACATGAAGAAGTTTCAGAGGCAGAACAGCAAGGATGGACCAGAGCAGGATGTGTGAACAATGCAAATGGCATTTGGGTTTCAGCAGATGTAAAACCAGTATTGCCAAACATTTTATTGTTTCCAATGACAATAAATGTCCATGGTGCTGCTACCATCAGAAGGGATAGAATGGTCAGGGTGTTTAGGCAGGAATGGTTCAATTCCAGATTCCAAGTTTTAGCTGGTGAGCTATGTCATAGGTGCATTACATGTCAGCAGATGAATATAGGAAGGAGAACCCCTTTGACCCTAAGCCACATTGGAAGATCAGGAGGACCCTTTAATAGGATGCACTTGGGTTTTATTGAAATGCCTTTTGCCACTGGCTGAGATATATCCTATAGTGTGCTTTTTCTGGAATCCTACCTAATATAGAGGAATGACGGTCTCACCGTAGCTAACTTTGTTTTGAGAGACCTCATAACGAGGGTTGGATTTTCAGTTTCTCTTGAGTCAGACCAAGGAACCCATTTCAATAATGATGTCCTTAGAATGATGTGTGTGGTTCTTCAGGTGGAAGAGAGATTGCACTGTAGCTGTTGTCCTGGGGCTTCAGGGATTGTGGAGCAAGTAAATGGAACCTTGAAGTCTTGATTGGCCAATGTTTGTGCATCCACTTCATTAAAATGGCCAGGTGCTTTACCAACAGTTCTGATGAGTCTTTGAAGCACCCCTGTCAAGACAATAGGATTATCAGCCTATGAAATCCTTTTGAAATGAGCTATGGGAATGCCTGCTGTACCTGCATATGCACTTGTAACAATCACACATGACATGATACTCGATTACTGCAAAGGATTAGTTGATATGATGTGTTCTGTTTCTGTCATTGCTAGTCCATGTCAAGAGCAGTGCCACGATCTTAACCCAGGTGACTAGGTTTTGGTGAAGAAGCATGTGCAAAAATCTTGCTTGGAGCCAATGTGAACAGACCCCTACCAGGTCATTCTGATTACAAAAACTGCTGTAAAATGTGCCAGGAAACTTAATTGGGTGCATGCCTTGCACACTCAGAGAGAAACGTACGAAGAATCAGTGTTCTTATGGCCAAATCCACGATTGCCTTCACCTGTGTGTCCAAACGGACAAGAGGAAGGGGATAAAATCCTGCAAAGTACTGGAGAATCCCATATTGGTGCAAGTTCCTGAAATGTCGCAAAGCGATTTGGAAACAGACACTGAAGAGGAAGAATCAAGTAAATAAATGAACTGTTGGTGTATCACATGATCCAGATGAAGAAACAAACATGAGAAGGGAAAGACCCCCATGGAAATTGAAATAGCCTAATGTTAGGAAGCAATTAAGATCGAGGTGTCAGTTGAATGAATATCACAAACTATCATTGAAGAAACAGAATCCAGTAGAAGTGAAACAGACAAAGATCAACAGACACCAAGGAGATCCAAGAGAGCAAGAGTATCTTGTGAGGCGTATTCTGAACCTAACTACTCAGAGATGTGCAGTATGCGAAAGGACAGAATCCTAATGAACTGAGACAGAATTATTTTAGCCTCCATGATATGCCACACTGGGAGACTGCATTGATTAAATAAGATAAAAAAAATAAAAAAAAACAACAACATTACAATCGAAGACCTTGACAAGCATCATTTAGTGAACACAAAATCCAAATCAATTGAGAAGACACCCAGTGAACTGTGTTAAAAAATAAAAGACTGAAATACATGAAATTGACAATGAACAGTTAATGAAAATAAATACAAAGACCAAGACCAAGGTTGCAGTAAAAAAGTAGGTAAAACACATTTAAAAGAAGATGGAGTAGGGCTAGATATGCTTTATGAAGATTTCTGTACATAAGCTGAATTAAATACTGCAAGGGATAAATCAATATGTTTTGCACGTTTGCACAAGTAGAAGTCAACACAGAATGTTAGTCTGCTTGCTGATATTATTCTACTTACGATATAGACAAACATGTATCTCCTTACCAAAGCTAAGTGTAGAATAGAAATTATTGTCACTTTAATAGTTGTTATATTAGCTATTATACTAATTTTAAATTTTAGTTGGCAAGAAGATTGCACCAGAAGTAGAAAAACTTAGGTTTACACCTGCACCCACAATGCAAGTATGCAAAATAGATGAGATATAACTAAAGGCTTCATTTAACTAAAGAGAAGAGTTTTTGATAAACATTTATTCTAAATTCATTGAAGAAAATACATACGATGTGGATACTAAGGACTGTTTCTTCTGTGCACATTTACGTTCTTCAGCTGTGGAGGAGGTGACATACCACTATATCCCATTGTCACATGCAATTTCATGTAGTATTTTGCTCAGTTAATTTTATGTCTGGAGTGTTTTGAATATTATTTTTCAAATTAGGATATGATTCTTTCTAAAGTCCCCCTTCAGAAAAGTACAACCCACATGTATAAAGAAAAGATAAGGAAATTGCATGCTATTTCTTTAGATCACCCACAGTCATAAATACTGTTAAGGCATACAAAAAGGATCTAACGTGTCTAATGAGACTATTAGAAAAGACATTCGTAGCCCATATTTTCCACAGCACAAATAAGGAAGAAGATGATTTAACAAATATCTGGAAGAAAGAAGAAGATGAATATAAAAAGAATATGGTTTATCCAATATTGAAATTAGATAAAAGGGACAATTATGTGCTTACAAAGGGAGAAAACTGTTGAGAAAAAAGATATATTGAGATTTGTAATTGTGAGCATATTTTTGAAGTTTTGAGAGTACCTGCCCAAACATTAACAGGGGAAGAGACAGTTATTTATGGAGAGTATTTTGTGTGTGAACAAGATGCTTATTTTCAGTTGCCAGCTGGTTGATAGGGTGTTTGCTATTTAGCTTTGTTATTTCCTAAGATATATCATGTAAATAGCATAGATGAACAATGACACCACGTCATAGCAACCATGTAGTACATATGATGGGACACAATTAGCGGGAGATAGGTTTTGGAGCAATAATACTACCAGTAGGAGTAGTCTTAAATGAGGGGAAAATTAGAAAGCTGTCAACAGTAGTAGATATATTTACTACTACTACATTTGGTACTGTACTAGACCTAATAGCTATTATAGCAATGGTTTTGTAAGATGGATTAGATTCAGATATCTTGTTGGCCAAGAAAGGCGGGATCTGAAAAATGCTGAAACCTCTAAATTTCCGGCTCGTATTTACCTGATGAGAGTAGAAAGATAGAGGAATTTGCAAAAATATTTCTGATTTAAAACATTTAGAAAGCAACAGTGTGTTAGAGAGCTTGTGCAAAGTCAATTCAACCATTGGCAATTGGTTTGCAACAATAAAAGTAGGACTTTTTAGGGTCATATTCAGGCCTATACTAATCAATTGTATTTGCTTTATACAGGGAATGTATATGCTATTTAACTAAAAAAAGGAATAAAGAAAGAAAAAGTAAAATCAGAGAAGAATTAGAAATGAAGGAGAAAAAATAGAGTAGAACAAATTAAAGAAAGATGAAACCCTCAGAAATTACAAGAATGGACCAATGAAAATGAGAGTGCACTCTAAAAAATAATTGGTAAAGAAATTGTGATGGGTATTCAACTTCAGAGAGGGGAACTGTTGCCGTAAATTTCCTCTGCTTTTAAAAACACATATTAATAAAGAGTACAAGCTTACGTTTAAAAAAAAAATGTTCTAAATGCCAAATTTGTAGTAGGCAACCATTTTTATATGTGGTAGGCCTGCACATAAATAAAGTCTGAATTACGTTAGCTGAACTATCAATGCCATGTTAAATGGGGAAAAAATTCATTAACTTTGAAAGGACTGCTTTTCAGATTGAATAAGTGGCTTGTGCAAGGTGTTTTTCTTCTCTTTGCTGCAGATGCTGCAACTTGAGAAGCCTACTGTTAACTAGGGAGTAGACACTTGTTTTGTATTAGACAACTGATCATACGATTCTCACCAGGAAAAGAGGAAATGAAAGGAATAATGATTTGTGGTAAGACGTTTATGGGCCACAAGCAAACAATGTTGTACATTTTAAAAGACTATTCCCTGAAAGTCTAGTGGCTCTGGTGAGAGAATAGGGCATGAATTTGTTCCTAGGAGTCTGTTGATTTTCTATTGGTGGATGAAGAAGACGAAAGAAAATAATGTTGATATATAGAATGTGCGTGTTTATATTAGCAGGTGTTCCTAGGGTAGCTAGGCAGATCCTGGCAAATCCTTACCCCACATTCTGACTAGATACATGTCTTTGATATTTTTGAGTTCTCTGTATGAGATGGGATTGAGCCTAATTCTAGACGTCTGCTGATTCATGATGGTGAATCATTTCCATTCTTATTTGCAAAGGTTTAATGCTTGTACATTCAGCTCTCTCTCATCAGAACTCTTCATTGTGTTTCTGAACTGACACCTTTTTTCTCTTATTACATAAACGTATTTCATTCCTTTATGGAACACACATGTTATATAGTTACTATACTGGCTGATATTTACAAATATGTTGCTCAATTGTATCAACATATATTGATTGATGGATTATATTAACTTTGAATTCTGAATTCTAAAGACTAATGCTTATTGAATAAATGGATGAAAAATTAAAAGATCTGAAAATAAAAGCCTTCAACTGACACCAAATCTCTTTATTGACTGATATCTAAAGTCTTCAATGATTTATTGACTATGTAGATGATTGCTCCTCATTTCTCTTCATCGACCAACAAAGGCCCATTGGACCAGGGTCGGGGGTTATTTAATGATTACACCCAAAGGTTGAGGTACAGAAAATGAAGCTCTATCAAACGATTTGCTTAAATGTTTTTATCTGCTGTATGCAAATCACTAAATGAATCTGCATATGCTGTGTAATCTCACATACATACCAGGGGCAACTAAGGATGTTTTTCCACATGTGGTAATTTTGAAGCAGCTCACAGACTATGGCCGAATGACCATGCAATGTGATTCAGTTCTACCTGCCCTGTACTTCTTCAAGTGCACTGTGCAGGACTCACTCCACCTGACCATAGCAGTTTGTCACAGTATGAGATAGGTGATGTCTGATACAGACAGTCTGTGCTAAGGAAAGCTCTGAACCTTGTTGAGATGAGCTCCTTCCCAAACCAAGTCTGGCCATCTGAGCTTCACATTCAGGAGTGTGAAGGTGGAAGACGGGGGTTGATATGAGAGAGGGAGTCAGAGTGAAAGTGACTTCAGCTGCATGTAATCAAAAGGGCTCGGCGGATCAGCTCGGTAGTGCCACATCTCTCTCTGTTGACTCTGGCTAGCAAGACTGATAGAGGTGTAAGTTGCATCTGTCATTCTAATTGGTTTCCATAAGCTAATCAGAATGGCCCAATGATAAGGTTACAATGAATGATTGGGTGATTACAGATACTCAGGCTTTTTCTGGACGGCCCATCCCTCCTTGGACCACGTTTTGCAGGCAAAAGACCAGTAGTCAGGCTAAAAACAGAGTTTTTGTTTTTTGGCATGAAATCTGTCCAGCTTTTCTACTTAACACATGCAGCAGATAAGCACAATTTTTCATACGAATTTTGCACTCCAAGCATGTTCAGAACAGGTGGATTTTGCATAATTTACTCTACTGCAAATCATTCAGAAAAACAATAGAACTAAATAGTTTTCGAAAATACTGTGTAGTCCTTGCATAATTGTGCCTAACCTTCTCAGAATACGGGTATTCTTAACAAATGTTTTGCTATTGCTGTTCTAATTGTGGCCTTGGCATAATGGTGCAAATCCCTAATATTAGCTAAGGCATTCTTGGAATAATAATGGCTGTTCGTGGTACGATGTAGGTCCCAAGCCTGATATTCCCGTCCTTTATACATTGTAGGCCCGTAGATATGGAGTTAAGAACAGTAAATCTATATCTCCCAGCTATGGAACCACAATGTTCTCACCTTAAAGGGGCTCACAGACTGGGCAGCAGCGACATGCGGTACTTAATAAAAATTATAAAATACATTACATATTCTATTAATCCAAATAACTTTACAAAATTGAAAATAGATGTTGTATCATAGAGGGTGTTCAGAGATGAATGAGTGCATGTTAACCATTAAGGGTAAAATGGCAGCAGGCCGAGCTATCTGATTGAACAAAGTAGGCGCATGCGCTACTTATTTTCTTTCACATCCACATACATAGGAACCCTTTTTACCAGGTTGAGAAAAAATATATTCTTCTCAATTATAAGTGTTCTGAGGCGACATCAATTTCTAGTCCAAAATTTACTTTCAAAATGTATGTTTTATTTGTTTGCAAGCAGCTTTTCCTTTTTGTCTTTATTCTCTAGCTGCACAGCATAAAAGTTCGCACTCAGGGTCTAACCACCTTCTAGTTCCAAGAAGATGCTATATTTAGAAGCTCGAAAAAGCTCATTACCCTAGTAGTTCTGTCAGTTTTATGAAAAAATAACCCTGAAATTACGGTCGTCAGACTTTTATTAATGAACAGGATAGTTTATTATGAACATGACTTGTCAGACAGCTTTAATGAGATAGATATCCAATGAGTGATACTAATGTAGTGTCCAGCTTGTCAGAGACAGCTGCTCTGCTCATTGAAAAACCTGTCAGCAAAGTTAGCTTCCTAGAATGATAAACAGTAAATATTTCATACATTTGATGTACCGTGTATACACCTGAAGATGCACTGAGAGATTGACTGCATCGGCTTCCTTCCCGGTAGAATTTACTTGTAAAAGCTATGATAAATAAAATATATAGTTTGTGCTTCTTTTTGTTGCCGCTCGTGTTTTTGGATTCCCAGCCAGCTGCTTTGTATGGAGACCATATCTCTGTAATCCGTTCAAAAATGATAGACTGGTCAGCCTCGGATTGACAAAAAAACTCTGGAAACGGAGATAGTGTTACAGCTGCGCACCATAATACACTCCAGTCTCATTATAGCTCAGCCAAGCAACCAGGCACTTTACTTTGATTATGTGGAGGTTTCATACAGAAGCAGAATGCAATTTACCAATAATATGCAGCAAACGTGGCTTGAATTTGAACATGGTGTTTGCTCGCACATGCCAAATACTGAACATAGTTAGATCTTGGTCGAGCTCCTTTCTGAGCAGAAACTAGATTCATATACACTGCAATGTCACACCCAGTGTTTTTTATTGTGTATCAGTTTTTTAAATCACCCCAGCAACCATCTTCTAACAAGCACACATTTTAAAATTTGATTAGCATTTAAATATGCCAAAAGCTAGAATGAGTTTCTTGGTCCATACAATCCCCCTTTTCCTTAATTGACAATTAATTGCGCAGGGCTTAAGAAACAGAAGAAAACTCAGGATAGGCGAGGCACCATGTGTTCCCATTCCCTTACAATGATATAACGTACGCAAATTACAAAAACATTTGGTGGTCATTGTGTAAGAATATTGGGCCAGATGTAGCAAAGGTTTTTACCCATTCTGTGTCTATGGGAAAATGTGTTCGTACATATGGCCCATTATTTCACAACCTTCTCAATATGCAATCTGAAGCCACAGGGAACAAATCACAAATATTGTCTATGAGTAGTTCTACCTTATCCATGTCGAAGAAGTATGTTACACTTAACTATCTGGACGTGACTGAAAAAACATGTTCTGTGAATAGTATCATGTAGTAAGTCACAACTAATCATAAACATGTACTGCATCAGAGCACTAGAATACCTTTCCATACTACTTCATGCTAAACACGTGGATGCCTTTTGCCACACACTTTTCATTGTGTGCCTTTGTGAAATACGAAATAAGGTGGTGATAAAGATTGATATTGTTTCTAAAACCACAGTTTATTGTCTGCAACCTTTGCATGGGACTCTAAAAGAACATGTTAGACCAGTAGGAAGGTACTACAAACCTGTACAATGTTGCACTGACAACCAAAACATCTAAACTAAATTAAACTAGACAATTGAAACATGCTTACTGTGAATGAACTTTCCTTGGCCAATGCTTCCGCATTCATAGTTGTTCAGTGATGCAAGTCTCACAGAAAATCATCATGTGCATTTTAAACAACATCAAAAGGTGCAAAAACACACTATTGTTAGGCCACTTAAATACATTACATTCATGAATATTGTGTCCACTTTTTCATCTCTCTCCCAAAACTTTGAGTTGATGCAGTTAGCACCATGCAATCCTTCTACGTGAGGAAATTAAAAAATATGCTGTAAGACTTAAGACCAAGTAAAGAGAATTCATGCCTCATTTCGGCTTTGGTGGCCACCACAAGACCGCCATGTTGTCGGTAATCTGACCTCTGTATTAAGAATCTCACTTTGAAATCAGCCAAAAAACAGCCAAATTTCTGAAACCGGCAGGGCACTGGAAGACAGAAAAGAGGTAGTTCCAGCACTTTAAACCCAACAAAAACCCTCCCATCATATTACGATCCACAAATCCATGGCGGAAAACCATTGGCAGTGCGAACCGTGGTGGTATCAACTCACATCACACCACATTTGATAATTTGAGTGCCCCACTACTGACACACATCCACACACCTGACATACCTACACTCTGCACTATAAAAAAACACTCCTATACAACCCACAATACCTTGCAAAGTGAACGCCACACACAACCAACATTTTAGAAAGATACAAAAAACAAGAATAGGCACCCATTTACAATTCACCATGAACACATCACACACCTGCATAGCATACACAACACACATTTTACTACCACACACAATCCACAACAACCGCTACTCACTCACAACACCTACACCTCACCATTTACCTTTCCCTCCAGCCTTTTTCTTTGAACAGTACCACACTATCTTCACCACCACTACCATGCTCCCACAAAATCACCCACGTTTCACAGATGATGAGTTGAGGGTCATGGTGGTCGAAATTGTCAGGGTAGAGCGACACCTGTTTGGAGCACAGGTCCAGCAAATGTCAATTGCCAGGCAAATGGATTTGTGGCAAAGAATAGTCGACAGTGTCAACTCTGTAGGCACCTATTCAGGCACAAGGGAGGATGTCAGGAAGAGGGGAAATTACCTCTGGGGCAAGGAACATTCTATGGCATTCCGGCACTAACTAGTGGTACTCAAGAATGGCGGTGGGCCCCCATCTCCTCTCTATACTTTCACATCTTGTGAGGAGAAGTTCTTGGACATACTACATCCTGAGGGCCTAACAGGAATACCTGGGGGAATGGAATCTGGTAAGTTCCCACAAAATCCATGTCACCCAACTGCCATGTCCTGCATACTCCCTCTCCACCTTAACCCACTCCAATTAACATACAACCAACTACACCTCTGTCCACATGTTCCAATACCCCCTCTCTGGCATGCTACATGTTCACTAAATTTGCCTGGCTTCACAGCTCTTTGGGAATGGCACGTGAAGTACTGGCAACTCATAGCACTACTAATCCCAGAATGCAATATCCCACCATTGTGAAAATCTGAACCATCACCAAATGTGAGATGCCATGCGTGTGAAACTAATTACCTCTCTAACCCATCTTATACATGCAGGTGTGAAACAGGTAATGCCAATGACAGCATGCAGGGGGCCACTCCCACTATCATCACTAGCAAAACACAGCTATAGTTGAGTGCCCAATCACAATGCCCTTAGAATAAAGATTCCTAAGATTGAAATAGACCCACCTGAGGTGGCAGTCTAGTTGCCAAAGTGGATGCACATGCAGTACATCCAGTTACAGGACAATGTCTAATGCTTACTCCCATACTGTGTCGCTACTCTGACACTGTCATGCATTATACACCTCTTTTTTGTGCCATGTATCATGTCAGACACTTCAGTAGGCAACAAAGATGAACACCCATGTCAATAATCAGACAACATAAGATGGTATCAGCAGTCCAATCACTACCAACATAGTTTAACAGCTTCAAGCAAGGTATATGATATTGAAATTACAGAGCCTCATGTTGTATAAAGCAAAATTGTGCAGCAGCTGTCATTGCCATTTCTGGGGATAATGTTAAGCCACTGCCTGCATCTCACACAACATCAATAATACCCTAAATGTAACAGCAACTCTATGTTCCACTTCTCCCACAGGTAACCTTGCCAATGTCACCATGGACAGGATAACAGAGACTGCCACTACCCCTCTGGATGAAGGCCCCAGTGAGGACAACACCCCTGGATGTGGGGACACTGTAGAGGAAGCTGGCCCATAAGTGACTCCTGTCAGCAATTGTCAGTCTCACCCTGCCCAAAGCGACTACTCCTAGCCCTGTTGCATCTACATCACAGGCAACCATTTGCCCCCAAGCCTGTGTCCCAAGGACTGTCTCATCCATTGTGTGCCCCACAGAACAGGTACCTGAGTCTCCCCTTGTCACCCCTGACAACGATGGTCCTGCCACAACCTGGAGTGGGACAAGGTGCCATGGCCACAGGCACATTGGTCTAGGGTGTGTGGGAGGGATGCTGTGGGCTAGAGATTGGGGGCTGAAAGGGACAACACTGACCAGGAAACCATCTCTCAAGTCTTGGGACCCTACCAGAATTCCCAAGGCATGATGGGCCAGGTAACCACCATGATGAGGGAAATCCAACAGCTGCAGAGGGAAAACCACCAGGAAGTCATGCAGCAGTAGCAGGCACAAAATGGCATTCTGGCTTCCATTGCTGGGGTGCTGAGGGACATCAGCACTACCCTGAGTAGGTCTGCAACACAACATCAGGCCTCTTCCACTAGTAATGGCTCTTCAGGCCATTCAACATTAGTGGCTGCTAGTAGAATTGAGGCCCTGCCAGGAGAAGGACAAGCCTCAGACACCCCACCTTCTGTAGCAGAGGACCCCCCGCAAACGTGGACGTCCACCCAGACATCCAGGAGGAGCAGATGCTGAGACCAACCCAACTGCCAGGAGGTGAACCTCTCCTTACTTTTTTCCATTGTGTGCCACAGATACACCCCATTTTCCCATGGTGCAATAACACTGGACTTGTGTATCCTAATTGGGTAGCAGCTATCCTGACGAATCTTGCCACCGTGACTGAACCCTTCATTGTTTATTTTGTGTGTATTTAAGTTTCTAGTCACACATATTTTTTCATTGCCCACAGTAAATTATACTTAAACACAGGTCCTGGTGTATGTGTCATTTATCAACCATGTACAACTGTTATGCATGCCAACTCTAGTATCAATATGACCCCCTGTATTGTACACCCTTTGCTGTGGACATCACTTGTGGACTCTATCAGCAGGAGGCTCATCACTTTAGGACTGTAACATGTACAGATTCAAAAACAGTTGTATACTACAGCTACATACATTTATTGGCAGATATGCAAATAATACATAGAGTATAACTGACAGTAACATCAAGATGTTTGCTAAGGTGTCACACGCTGCTAAACCACAGGATACTGATGTTAGGGACATGTCAGTCTTCCCTTAAGCCAGGAGACATACAGATTGGTCCTTTGTATCACCTGGTAAAGCCTTATCACATACCCATAACTTAGCTTCCCAATATTCATACCACATGGTATAGACAGATATCAGTAATGATGTCACCCGTCCAGGGACCTTTCACTTATCTTGGTCACACACCTGTAGGCTTGTCACTTACCTATGTCAGTCCACAGTGACATGCAAATTGGTCTGCAAAGTAGGAACACACTAACAGCTAGGTTCAAGGTAGATTACAGATGACAGAAACCTTTGTCATGGTAGAGGCTATGGTTCTACAACTTTGTGTCAGACCCATATGGGCACAGAAATGACAATATATTATCATCTCCGGTATCCTACAGGTTATCTTGATGGGAAAACACATTTGCACCCCAGTGTCATGACAGTCTGGCCATGTTAGTCACACTCCACATACTAATGGCAATTAGCATCTGGTTACAGCCATGTCCACTTCTCATGTCTTCCTGCAATCCCCATCTGCTTCTGACATTGTCTGTCACTTGCCAAGGATGGGGAGCCAAACTGGAACTCGGCAAATCTGTGATTGACAGAGATAAAAAATAGGACATAGCAGAAAAATGTCCTCAATTCAGACAAGTCATATACACAAGAGTGACTTGGCATGTTCTTTAACAAAACATGACACTATAAACCAATGCACAACTCACTCATAGGCATTGGAGCCACCTAAAACCTCATAGCTGATAGTTAAAAGAAGGTGACATGCTACCCATTAACTCTAGGTTACATACTTATATCACAGCATTGAGAAGACATCACATACCTTGAGTCAGTTGAAGTACTGATTATGAGATCTGCCTTGAAGTCTCTTGCTTCATCTTAATCTGGCCCATCATTACCTGTCAACTCTGCATTTCCACAAAAGAGGTTCTGCTGCCTCCCCCTCATCTGGTAGGAACGGTATCTGATGTCTCAGGGCAAGATTGTGGAGCATGCAGCAGGCAACAATTATTTAACATATCTTATTGGGTGAATAGAGTTGGGCTCCTCCTGATATGTCCAGGGAACAAAGTCTTGCCTTCAGGAGCCCAAATGTCAGTTCCACAACATGCTTTGACCTTCCAGGGGCCTCTATGTAGTAGACTTCCCCTTGCCTGGTTGAGTACCTCACTGGTGTTAACAACCAAGGATGGTTTGAGTAGCCAGAGTCACCTGTAAGCAAATAGGTAGAAAAACACAAACATATATCGAGGATGTGCACTTATGTAATACCATGAGAAAAACTTTGCATATACACATGTCAAATCTGATTTACCAATCAGCCATGCCCTCTCTGTGTTGATTTGTGTCATCAGGAGTAGGCTATTGCTATTCCGTATGATGAAGGAATCATGGACTGATCCTGGATACTTATCACTGACCTGTGAAATGTACTGGTCTAACAAACACACCACTTAAACGTTGATGGGGTGGTAGTTTTTTCCTGTCCCTATATACCTGTTCATTGGCACTGGGGGGAACCAAGGCTACATGGTTGCCAGCTATGGCTCAAACCACATGTATATTGTGTCCCATTGCATAAAACTCTGCCTTCACATTGGCCAAATCTGCACGTTGGGGAAACCTGATGTAGCTATCTAGCTGTTTCAACAATGCAGACAGTACATCCTTCAAAACCTGACTGAATATGGGCTGAGACATCCCTGCATTTAGGGCCACTGTATTCTGAAAGGAGCCAGTGGCCAGGAAGTACAGCACTGACATTACTTGAACACTGGGAGGTATGCTATAGGGATTGCAAATGTCAGGCAGCAGATCAGGCTCCAACTGATCACAAAGATACATGATTGCATGCCTATTCATGCAATATGTCAGGAGAGTATGTCTCTCTTCCATGGTGTATATCTACTAGCCGGTGGTACACTGGAGATTGTCTTTCTCTCCTCATGCCAGGCTAACTATGTGGAAACATATCAAATGTGTTTCTGACATGAACAATTCACACATAATGAACATGTACATATACAACTCACACATCTGCAATCGAGGTTGGTTACAACATCTGACATCTACAGTACCACATATTGCTATATATCCTATAACACTCCCCTTGGTGCACATTCCCTCAATTATCTAATGCACTATATATGCATATTTATCTGTAAGTGTCAGTGTTTGTTAGTCCAACCAAATTTACATGTGAAACACATTTTGTAGCACATTATCTATATTACCAACGAACATAGGATGTTGGGAATAGGTATACATTTCATCACCACAAATCCCTCTGTTACAGTGCTTTAACTACTCACATGCACAAATAGACTGATGAACCTGAAGGCAGTACTTAATGATGATTAGCACAATATAGGGATTTGTTAAGGACGCAGATTCAAATACTTTTCCATGCATGAAATGTGCCAAAATGGCATTTGCCTGACCTACTGTAAAGGACACGTGGAAATGACCTAACTCTGCCGGTGGATGTCGTCATGGGGGTACGCGGTCACTAAAGCAGTGGAAATTGCCATTTAAATACATTGCTGCCTATGGCGGACTGAGCCAATGGGGATGTCCGCCTGTGGTGATCGTCCTGTATGTGGTGGAAGTGACCGTCATCTTCTGCAGTATTGCTCAATTGACTCCTGTCACTGCTGCCAAAAAGACCTCCCCTACCTGAGCTGCTGTGTACTGACTCTGTGAGCTATTGTGACACATCCTGCAGGTGATAGGGCCCCAGCTTTCACCTCAGAAGATCTTGACAAGCTTGTGGAAGAGGTCTTACCCCTGTATGAACAGCTGTATGGTGCACCAGAGCAGCAGGTGAGTCCAATGGTACACCAATTTGTGAAAGGTGGGGTGTATGATGGTGTACCTGAAATGTGAAGCTGTGAAGGTGTTGATGCATGCAGATGATAAATTGTGCATGAGTGTGAACTGAGAAGATGGTAATGTTTGCCTACTTGCTGTCACTGAAGTGTTCTGTCCACTTGTGTCGGTATGGTGCGTGTGGACATGACTTTTTGATTTTGTCTGTGTCATCCATGCAGGTCAAAGCCCATAAAAAAAGGGAATTTGGCATGCCATTGCCAAGCAAATGCATACCATTGGGGTCCAGAGCCACTGGAGCACCCACTGTAGGAAGCGGTGGGAGGACCTCATAACCTGAGACGCAGGGCCCAGAAGACAGCAGAGTCCCAGCTTGGGATGTCCTCCCAATGTAGAGTGGTGCCCGTTGGACCTTGACCCCCCTAATGGCCTACATTTTGGTGTTGGCCTACCCTGAGGTGAATGGGCATTTGAGGGCACCACAGCAGCCACAAGGGGGTAAGTACTGACTAAGCACATGTATATGCCTCTGCCAGTTAGGTGTATGATGTCTAAGTATCTCAGCTGTGACAGTGTGGTAAGTGCTACAGGTAAAGGGTCTCCTAGGAAGACATAGTACTACAGTTGCTACCATTAATACACAGTTCTGGACATTGTATTGTGTGTAGGGACATGTTACTCACCTATATTTACCAAATAGTATGACAGCATGTGGTGATGCACATGTGACAGTGTCATATGTGTACCTCTACACTACTATACATACGTGCCACCTGCTGTATCATCTTTCCCATCTACTGATCCACAGTCCATATACTCAGTTTGTAAGTTGTCCAGCTCTTTGGTCTCTGACCAGTCCTATTTCACTGAATCTAGCTCTATGTTTACCAAATAGTATGACAGCATGTGGTGATGCACATGTGACAGTGTCATATGTGTACCTCTACACTACTATACATAAGTGCCACCTGCTGTATCATCTTTCCCATCTACTGATCCACAGTCCATATACTCAGTTTGTAAGTTGTCCAGCTCTTTGGTCTCTGACCAGTCCTATTTCACTGAATCTAGCTCTATGTGCTACATAGGGTCTGACAGATGAATAACAGGGCCAAATAATCCTATGTTCTGAAATAGATGGAAACTTCATGTGAGGCTGTCATCCCAATCAGGAATTTGACATGGCATACTTACCACACTCCCTCTGGGGTGTGAGGAGGTGTCCCATTGTTTTCTTTGAATTAAACATTGGCAAATGTGATGTATGATCAGGATGGACATACCAAATAGTGAAAAGGATGGTGGTAATTATACATTAACAGTATAAGACATTTCACTGACATGTCTTCTAAATATTTTTGTACCATGTCTCTGGTATTGAGAAAGTAAGTGGCTCACCTGCTGATCCCTTAGGCTATGTATTATGTCCATACTACATAGGGCAGTACCAAACCTATAGTGGTACAACATACACTGTTTTGTGCCTACATCATGTGCCAATTGGTATGTCATGCCTTTTGTTATGTTGAGGCTTCTACTTTGCCATACTTATCTTTGCTAATCCGAGGGTGTTAAGACAGATTTTGAAATGGATCAGCTCATTTCAGCAAGACTTAATAGTGTAGCAGATGTTCCATGTGTTATAATATGTTGTTGGAATGGGATTTGTTGTCAGTCAATTTGCTTGACACTAGGTGTATGTATCCATCATGGTTACATTAGAAGTGGGTAATGTCAGTGTTACTTCAGTCCTAGGATGTTACGTTACACATGTCTGGACAGATGCTAGTGATGTAGGTTTATTGATGTAGTCATGTAGAGGTTTCTACTCAGCATGAATAGTAAAATAGTATGTGGCTTAATGCACATGATTAGTGTCCATTGTATTGGAGGTGTAGGTATGCTGTGTGTGGTTGTCTGTGGGTTTATCCTGTGTGCTAAGTAGACCATCTTGTTGGCCATGACTTTGTTGTCTATGTGTCTATGAGTGAATCCAGAAACTCTATATAAATATTTTAAAAGACTTTTGATAATAGCTTAAGGTAGAGCTGCCGTTGGGTAATCCTTTCAGTGGCATTGCATGAATACCGAACGTCCATGGGCCAGTGCTTCATTAGGCAAGGAGCCACAGAATTTTACTTCATCTACTTCAGGAAATCATGCACTTCCTTATGGCCTGCTTGAGACCTATATCCACCATCAAAACGTGGTAGGTGTTCTGTTCAATTAACGTGAATTATAGTCCCCATACTGCACATACTAGTGGACAGAACATATGCCACATTGTCACAGAGTACCCTGTGTGGCAGAATGTTAAAAGCATGACTGAATTTTCAAGTCCTTGTTTTAGGAACTAATGTATGCTACACAAGGACCACCATGATTGCCAAAAAGAACCAGAGTAAGTGTAACGAGTCAAACAAATGTCCTGTCGGACATATTCACCAACATTTCTACTTGTTTGATGTTTGAAATTGTGCAAACTCAATTTGTAGCTTCACTTTCAAGGCAAAAGTAGAAGTGTTGGTGAATGAGTCCCACAGGATATTTGTTTAATTTTTTACTTTAGAGACCTTAGGATTTCTTCACCAGCATGTCTGCCTTAGTTTCAACGGTAGATATGCTCGCTCATTTTGAGGAATAGGTCTCCCAAGGCATACGCGGACACCCCCAACTTGCCTCCACCAACTAGTATAGGTTCACTTGGCAATTATACAGGATTAGTCAGGACTCTGATAAGAACAGAGACATGAATGGGTAAGGAAAGCTTATGATAGGTGTGCCTTCACAGGGATATTGCACAGGTAGAAGGCAGATAGTAAAGGTAGTACAGATGTACATCATCTACACCTATAGATTCAAACCGATTGGTGCCATCCCAGCACTGAAGGGCAATGAAATGTATGGGTCAGTGTTTAGTAGATGTTCAGTTTGCTGTATAAGTGCATTACAGTCACAGCACTGCACATAATGTTGGATGGGACATACGCTATGTTCTCACGGATTCCCCTGTGTGCCATACACTACCCTTTTTCATAGCCTATGACCTTCTCTTTAGGGAACATCGTGAGAATTCCCTAGCATGTCTCCCTTAGTTTCAAAGGTAGATATGCTCACTCAGTTCGAGGAATCCCTTTGTACGGCATACTCGGACACCCCCAACTTGCATCCACAAACTTGAAGGAGTTGGATTTAGCATAGTGAGTGTGTTAGGCGCATGAAAAACATGTCTTCCTGAGCCTTGGGTGGCTGTCATGAGAGTCATTAGTAAAGGTTTGTTACACATGCATTCAGTAATATTCAGGAAAAAGGAGGCGGTTACTTGATAGGTGGTAAAATATAGTCAAAATTATTCTGTTCTGTGGCGTATGAATGTGTTAGCACGCCTGGTCCTTAGTAAGTAAACTTACAAAGGGACGCATAAAGGCCGATTAACCTTTTGAATCACATGGAGTATCCTAGCCATGTAGCGGACAATGTCATCAATATTCAGTATACCCAATCAATAACCACTTAAAGAATTATTAATCATTAATCACTCAAATCAACATTTCTTGAATAACCACAACTCAATATACATTTTAGCAATTTTATTTCTCTATTTGTTACACTTCTAAGTCATAAAGTTAATTCATACTTAATTCAACCAGCTCGGAATTAGTTCATTAATGACCACCAATAACATAATTTAATTAGGGCTTAAGAAAACATATGCTCAAATGCTTCAGCATAAGCCAACAAATATGAATATAACAACATTAATAGCAGAGGTCAGCAATCAGTTTGTCAATCATTTGTCACTGTCAGCGTCACCTAAAAGAACCTTACCTAACCCTAGCATTAGCATGTGGGTCTTCATGCAAAAACAATTTAGAACACAAGTCTAGAAAACATCTAGCTAAAAGAAAAACTATGTAAACAGTGCACCTGGTACCCAGAAAGAAAGGCACAAAAAGTTAACAGTCACATTGCCATAGCTACCTATCCACAGAATGGATCAGCAACAAAGTGAGCCTTTGTCTTCAGGTTATCAGTCGATCAGCAATTCATCAGGCTCTCAAGAGAATGAGCCCAATGACAGAATCTCGAATCGTGACTTCTGACATCATCAATTCACCCCTCACATCTGAAGATTTTGCCCTTTGTCATGATTTATTTTAGAGTTTTCCAGCCCACCCCCCTAATTCCTAATTGGTCAGTCAATCACCAGTTATGACCCTAACCAATAATGTTTATTTTATGAATCTATAAGTTCTAAGATCACGCCATTCCCAGTTCATTGATTGGTTCAGTGTACGATGTCCTCATCATCCGGCTCATCAGGTATCGAAAATGTTGCATCCTCTTCTCTAATCAGTGTCTCTATTGTTCGAGTCCTAAGAAAGTGCATCTTATCTGCTCTACACAACATATGTTGCGATTTGATTCACTCATCTCCTGTCCGTCAGTACATTGCAGAAAATTCGAGCAAAGCAGGCTTTAATAGTGAATGGTTCACGATCTGTTCAATACATCAGCTTCTCTACAGTGCTAGTAATTCAGCTTCTGCATGAGGCCTGGCAAAACTAGGCCACAACTTCGGCTATGTTAACTCTACAATGTAATGCAAAACACATGTTATACATCTCAATATGACATGGTACTACATTATTTTTGTACATTTTCAATATTTTATGCATTTTTTATGATTTTAGTACAAATTCGTATAAACTGGCTGTCACTCTCTGTGGGCACATTTTCAAACATCCACATTAATTTTTCTACGTTTACTTTTCTATCAATTTCTTGGTAACAAAATGCATAACACTCATTAATATTTCTAATTAACATATCTGTGTGAGCAATCCCTCCTCTGATGACTAAATATGTCTTCACCCCTTTCCTTGCCATTATTTCACAATTCTATCTCTTCTGTATTTTGTCTTCTTCTCAAATCTTCCCTATAGATTATTTCCCTGTTTTGTTCTTCCCTCCTCTGATTATTTCTAGATCTTCTCAATTTAATCTTTTGACACAATTTACAAGAACCCCATAATCCTAATAGGCAAGCAATCACAATTAATATTCCTTGTATGATTTTTAATAATACCCCATTCCAAATGTTACTAAGCCAATTTCCCCCTGAAGCAAATCCTTTTCTAACCTTTTCCCAAATACCTGGTTCTTTCAATTCTTTCATATCCTTACTTGAGTTAGTCTGGTTAGTGAGTAAGGGCCAGATGTAGCAACAAACCAAACTGCGAGTTGCAATTTGCGAGTCCATCCGACTTGCAAATTGCAACTCGCAATTTGGTATGCAGTACGGTGTCTCAGACACCGACTGCGACTCGCTATGGGGTCGCAATGACCCACCTCATGAATATTCATGAGGTGGGTCGCAAATTGCGGCCCCATAGCGAGTATAGGCACTCGCAAACATGGAGGCCTGCTGTCGTCAGCAGACCTCCATGTTCATGACTGCTTTTAAATAAAGCAGTTTTTTTTTTTTTTAAGTGTAGCCCGTTTTCCTTACAGGAAAACGAGCTGCACTTAAAAAAAAAACGAAACCTTTGGTTTCGGTATTTTTTCAGGGCAGGGAGTGGTCCCTTGGACCACTCCCTGCCCTGAAAAAATATTTTTGGGTCCAGTCACAAAAAGGAAGGGGTCCCATGGGGACCCCTTCCAATTTGCGAGTGGGTTACCATCCACTTGAAATGGATGGTAACTGCGATGCCATTTGCGACCGCGTACTATTGCATCCCACTGCGAGTCGCAAATAGGAAGGGAACACCCCTTCCTATTTGCGAGTCGGAAATGCATTTTGCGAGTCGGTTCCGACTCGCAAAATGCATTTCTGCATAGGAAACTGCGTTTTGCGACTCGCAAACGGCAAATTTTGCCGTTTGCGAGTCGCAAACAGTTTCCTACATCTGGCCCTAAATCCCTCATCTCCTTACAGTTATCTGGAATATAAGAACAACAATGCCTAGAGTTAATAATTTTACAGACTCCGCCAACTTTTGCTAAAAGAATGTCTAAAGCAAGCCTACTTTGAAGCGTCATAGCTCTATCCGTGGCTAATTCAGTATCTATCAGGAGTATTGCTCCTGTAAAATTTGTCAGCATGTTATCCACAACAGTAGACAACTTTTGTATCTTCATCGAATTCAGGATGACTCCCACTGAAGGAATCACCGCACCAAAGATATCTCCCACAATAGCGGAAGAGGTTTCCTTCCTCTTTCGCTTCTGATGTAATTCAATCAATTTCGGAAACTTTTTTAAGTCATCTATCTGATAGATCTTTGGAAAAACTATCACCAAATAACATGTCCCATACCATCCTCTTGGAAGACGGTAATAAGTATTAAGTCCACAAATATAATAGATCCCAGGAATCGCAGGGTCCTGACCATTCAACATAAAAGTCCATTTACTCTGAAACAGAAACACATGCCTATATTCACTTGTTCCCACAAATAAAGTGTCAATGCATGATTTTGGCCTGTATATACAAAGCTTCCCTACATGCAATGCATCTAATGCTAATTTCCCTTGCGTTTTAATTGTAGTGTAAACATAATCATTCTTGTAAGACCTTTTCTCTAAACCTTTTTCTAATTTTTCCTTCAATGCTTTTCTTCTGTTATCAGTATGCCCTATGAAGCTCTTCTCTAAAGGTGTAAGCAAATATGTGAGGTTGTTCTTATGCGCGTATGCGGTTCCAAACATTAGTGTTGGCTCAAAGAATCCTCTAACTAATACTATATCATGCTCTTTAGCTATTCTACTCAGATATCTAATAATAGGAGCAATCGAAAACACAACATCATAGTTAGAATAAAAATGTTGTGTATACTCTTGATTATAGAACCTTGTTAGAAGCAAACTACAGCATATTCTGTATGTTAATGGTAAGCTGTGGCATGTAACTCCTTTCTCTACTGATGAAGGAATTTGCCTACACACAAGACAATCCCTTGGATCCATCGTCTCAACATACTCACTCAATAAGCGATAGAAAACGTTAAAAGAATGTTCTCCATGAGCATTAGTATAATCATGCAAATACTTCTCATCTAACTTAAACTTCTCCATATCCGTTAGTGTAGTAGTTTTAGGAGCAGAAATATGAGTGGCTCCCTTCACATCAAGAACAGACATTCCCAAAATCACCACTATAAACACGATTCCACACATAATTGCCAATCCAACACTCATATGTCTACCTTGGTGATTTAACTCAGCCATAATCTGTAAAGAATCAGAAAGCAGAAGTAACTCTTTTATAAAGTGAAGTAAAAAAATAAAATAAAGAATAATTTCTTCTCTCACAGTTCAGTTTCGCATTCAGGACCCCTTTTCCTTTGTCAAAATCAATTAGCAGCTTGTCACATGTGGTTTTCAATGTCAAATCAGGTTATCAGTGTCTCTTTCGGTTTGATTTTCAACAACCTCTTTAAGGTTTTTCAGATTGGCTCAACAAATTAGCTTCTTGTTTCCCTTCAGGTTACATCAAAATACTTAAACTTCGCACTTGTATAGCGCACGACTCACCCGTTAGGGTCTAAAGGCGCTGTACGCATACTGCTGTGGAACCCCTCCTGGCTTTTCCCTGTGAGGCACCCACTCCTGGGCAACCAGGCATACAAGTGCTGTCTGGGCCGTTGTGGAGATTAAGCAAGCTATTGCCCAGAGTTACATAGTGGGACCAATTAATAAGATTAGGCACTGAGCCAAGAATTTTCTGGTCCAAGTGAATTGAGCCCAAGACCCGCTGAGGCGGGAATTGAACCCTGGTCCCAGGCCAGATCTCTGTATCAGGGTCCACTACTCTAACCAATGTGCCACACTTCTCCAACTTCTCTCTGACTCGGAACCTCTCTTTCAAAACAAAAGGACATAAACTTATGTTGCCATTCATTGGTAGTTGCATACGCTCATTCAGGACCTGTGTAACGCCGACCTGGTATTCTCTTTCTTTTCGAACACCACTTAGTTCTCCTTCACTCAATTCTTCTTTTCTTGTAGTATCTACTTCTTCCTCTATTGTTTCATTTATGACCAATTCTTTTCTTTTCCCTACTTGCTACTCAGGACAATTATCTCCTTTCCTCAATCCTTCTGTTAGTATTCTTCTCAGGATTAAACTCTTCCGCTTCTCTTTCTCTATGGTGTTTTCTCTTGATGGACTTGCAACGGGCTTAGGAGGAGTCGGCTCACCTTGACTTTGATCCTTCTCAACTCTTCCCTCCTCTTGGTCTGGCACTTGCTCTGTCTGCTTTTCAACACCGTCTGCTTCTGGGAGAACCTCTACTGAGCTAGGCTCTCCTGCTGCATCTGTTGAGATAGAATCTTCCACACCCTCCTGTACAGGGGTAATAGAACCATCTCCCACCAGCTCTGGTTCAACTTCCGGCTCTCTTGGCTACATTTCTGGTTCAGGTACAGCAACCTGTTTCACTGTTGTTGGTGCTCTCAACAACGCTTCTTCATGATCCTGTGGACATACCACTCTCTTGGTATGGCTCACGTGTATCAAGTTTGGAAGTCCTGCACACTTCACAGCTATCGTAGTTACTAGGACCACCTGGTAAGGCCCTCTCCAGCGTGGCTCTAAACACATCTTGTGAACATGTTTTCGAAAAACGACACAGTCTCTGTCTCTCAGATTGTGACCTGGATTGTGGATGGGTGGCAGGGTGGTGGCCTGCACCTGCTGAGAGAAAGAGCGAACAACATCAGCCAGACCCTTGCAGTAGTCCAACACCATATCATCTGTAATGTTTACAAGTGCATTGGCTGGAACTGCTGGCAATCTCATTGCTCTGCCCATGAGGATCTCATGGGGCGAAAGCCCTGTCTTCCTGTCAGGTGTATTTCTCATCAACATCAAAACCAAAGGCAATGCATCTGGCCATTTTGGATTCGTAGCTGCACACATCTTTGCAATTGTGGATTTCAAGGTACCATTCATCTGTTCCACTAGTCCTAATGCTTCAGGGCGGTAACTACAATGCAACTTTTGCTCAATGTTTTGTGCTGCACATAAGAGTTTAACCACCTCATTATTGAAGTTGTGTTCCCCTATCTGATTCTAAAGAGATCAGAAACCCAAAACGTGGAATCAGCTCCCTAAGTAACAACTTTGCTACTGTGAGACTGTCATTTCTTCTTGTAGGGTATGCACACAATCACCAACACGTACCTCAAACCTCCACATGCAGGCATTTCAATGAAATCCAATTGCATTTTGCTGAATGGACCTCTTGCTCCTGTAATGTAGCTCAAGTTCACAACTGTCCCTTTTCGCGCATTTAGCTGCTGACAAATTATACAGCGATGACTTACTGCCTCTGCTGCCTGCCTAAACTTGGGATTAAACCAGTCAATCTTGAACAAATGAACCATGGCATTCCTCCCAATGTGTGCCTGACCATGGTAATAACAGGCCATTTGTGACAATAAACTATTGGGCAGGACCATCTGACCCTCCTCGGAAACCCAGGACGTTGGACACATTTTGAACAGAGATCAAGGTGACAGCTGCAATCGTCTAGCGGCTGTAGGTGTTCCTTCTCCTCTCCACCCAGGGAGTGTCAGGAAGCCTGCCCACTCTGTGAAATGCTGGAATGCGGGAAGTGCAAACTGCACTGATTCTCAGCGTCTTTTTGGTGTATCGCCGGCCGCAGTATAGTGACGGCTCACGTTGCAGCCTCATGGGCTTATTGGAGGGCATTCGCCGGGGATCAGGTCCACGTCTGTGTTGGCGCACCTGGTGGCAGGGATCTCAGGGGTCTAGCAAGCATCGATCAGTGCAACAGGAGCAGGTGACTGGAATAGCCCCTAAGAACTCACACAGCAGCTGAACGAAGCCTTAGGTCGGTGAAGGAAAACTTCCCAAGTCTCTAGGGGCAGCTTCTAACATTGGTAAGAAGACGACCTTCAAACCCCAGGGCCCTCGGGGCAACAAACAAATGGTGCTATCTGTTCTGGGACTGGTTCTGGGACTGGAATTAAGGTCATCCTGCATCAAGGGATGGGAGAACCATCTCGGACATGTTTAAAAACCCTCAACCCACAACGCACCCACCTCCATCAGTCGGGAAGATGACTATGTCAGCAAACCCGATGCAGGCGCAGGAGGTGGCGGAATTCGTTGATTGTAACAGTGGATTGGCACCTTTGGTAACCATAACAGCCCTTCTCAGGTCATTGTTGATCGTAATGAATGCTGCCTAGGTATGACTGCAGCCTCAATGGATCTTATTTTGACTGGTTTATGTGTCTCAGTTCCCAGCTCCAATTTTGAGGGCTTATTGACTGCTACTGGGGAGGGAGAAAACTGTCCCCCACAGGATTCCAGTAAAGGGGGAGCTACAACGCCAGCACAAAGTTTTGAGAATCTGAGTTGCAATAATAGGGCGGGCCTGCTCACTCTTTTGTAAGTGAAAGTCTCGGGATCCCCGGGAGCACCCATGTGGTTGCCCTTAATAGTAGAACTGCATATGCTGTTCCCGGACAAACCAAGGTCATAGAGAACTTTTTCTCACTATCAGATAAATCTAGGGACTAGGATGATTCCAGTGTTGGCTCGTCAAGTGAATCGGAATCTCACAGCAGCTCTATCCCCCCTACGATCCCTATGACAGTGCAGTCTGTGATAAAATGCAGGGAAGACACCATAGAAGCTGACCTTGCGAAAAGTGAGCTGGTTCAAGTCAAAGAGAAGAGGAAAAAGATAAAGAAAGAAATCTGTAAATAGGGTAAGAGTGATGTCATGGGACTACACAGATACTTAACAATTGCAGCATAATTCGGACAATGTGTTTAAAGGGCCTGGGAATGTTGTCACTGTCTCTGCTGGTGAACCTCCTTCTCTACATCTTATTTACCAAACTATGATGGCACAGCATAAACAGACACAAGGTGATAACAAGAAAGCCAGGGTGGCTAGCAAGCAGCTGCAAGTTGCTGTAAGTAAGGTTGCAAAAACCTGTTCTGAGATTGGGGACCAGATTGCTATGATTGAAACTCGCTCCAGTGTGCTAGAAGCTGAGCTGGGGACGGTGGCACAGTAGTCAACTATGCATGAATCGCAACTTACAGATATGCAGTGGAAAATGGAGGACTTTGAAAATCGCCAACAACGTAACAATCTGTGCATCCTGGGGATTCAAGAAGGAGCGGGAGGCCAGGACGCAAGGACTTTTATCGTTAAAATATTCAAAACTGCCTTTCCTGAGCTGGTTAGCTGGGACTGGGAGAAAGAGATACAAAGGGCCCATCGGTTTCCAATGTATTTGAAGAAACAGCGGTTGGCAGGAGAGGCCACGGCGAATCAACCACAACGTAGGGCTATTATTGTTTACATCTGCAACTACCTGCTGCGACAAGCAGTGTTTGAGAAAGCCCGCCCTGATTTAAAAATCAACTTTGAGGGGTTCACTTTTTTAACCCATCGTGATTATTGTCACACCACAGTAGAAAGGTGCTGGCACCTGAGGCAGATGATAAACCCTTTCCATGAGAAGGGGGCAGAAGCCTATTTGCTGCATCAAGCTCGTCTTATATTGATTTATAAAGGTGTAGTCAGGGTCTTCTCTTCTGAAATCAAGGCTAAAGAGTAATTGCAAACTTTAGCTTGACTGAGGCTAATGATGGCTAATTAAAAGCTCTTGCTGCATTGGACTGGAAAGCACATGTATCTTAGTGGGTGGCTACTGGAACTTGATGTTATGTTTTAGTTTTTTTCTCTTATATACTCACTTCCTCCTGGGTGTACAATGCTAGCTGTAATTATAGACGAGAATACAAATTTAGGATCCTAGGATGGAAGTGGGGTTCTTTTTCCAGGTCTCTGGGTCTTTGAGGGGAGGGGGCCCAGCCATCTTCCAGCCCTTCGGTCTGGCTGTCTCATTTGGTAGGAGGGTGGAGGGTTTGGGCGGGTAGGGTTTTGAGAGAGAGTGGGTTTGGTGGGGTTGGTAGGGTGCAAGGGGTTGGGTGGAGTGGGTTGGAAAGGGTGGAGTGGGGGAGATGCACGCCAGGGCAATGTTTTGAACATTGCTTATTCAGGATCAGTGCTGCCATGATTCGAGTTGCTGTAGACAGTGATTTAAATGAGATACTGTAATAAGGTGCTATGATAAACATCTGTGTGCTAAATGATGCTATGAAGAGTTGCTTTGTAGCACAGGGTTTAAAAACATTGAAGGCGGATATAATTTGCATGCAGGAGACGCATATGGTTGGCTCTAAAGAATATCTGCTGGAATTTCCTAGGTAACAACTACTGGCGTATACTTCTCAGGGAACCACTAAGAAAGATTGCAGTAATGGCACGCTATAAACTGCTAGAAGTTGTCAGGAAATCCGGGGACAAATTGGGTTGATGGGTGATTCTGGAGTGTATTATCGGTGAATCTAGATTTAATTTGTGCTCAATCTATGGATCCACTTTTGATGATCCGGAAGTTATTCACTTCCTTAACATAGAGCTTGTGGTCTGTGCTTTGCTGATTATTGTCTGTGGGGATTTAAATCTATATATTGACAGTAGTACCCCCTTGCAGAGTCAGGAACAGTACACGGGGAGAAAACCAAAAGTCTCTCAGGCTTTACAAGTTTTGGTGCAGAGTCATTTCTAGTCAATGCCTGGCAGCATTGCAAGGCCCCTGATCCTGGGTTTACTTTTTGTTCCTACCCGCACAGGAAGTCTGTCCGCCTAGACCATTTTTCATTGTCAGCTTCACTATGTGAGGGGCTTCTTGTAGAAAAATGACCAAGCTTTATGCCCGATCACAACCCCTTAATGATACAAATTTCTGCATTAAGTAAGGAGCAGCATTTTAGGAGCTGGTCATTTGATCGGGGCCTGCTCCTGGATCAGGCTTATGTTGCATGTATGAGAAAGTGGATACCAGAGTTTTTGAAAGTTAATCGGGGTACGGCTTCTCCTGGGATGGTTTGGGATGCCCTAAAGGCAGGAATCCGTGGGGAAACTCTAAGCTATAGCTTAAATAAGAAAAAGCGGCACTCCATAGCAATAAATATTGCCCAGAAAGAGATGGTTATATTGGAGTCACAGATTACAGGGCTGGTCAGGAATAACCTTCCTTTGCAAGATAGTTTAAATCAAATAGCAGCAGTAAAAGCCAGGCTATCTCAGACTTATTTAGAGTGTGATGTTATCAAGACTCAGACGCACAGGCAGGAATGCTATGACTTCAGTGAGAAGGTGGGCAAGCTTTTGGCTTATAAAACTAGACTAAAGCTGACCCGAGATTCCATCACTTCAATTATGGATAACGATGGACAGATAGTACAGGGGAACCGGTCAGTTCTGAAGAGCTTTAAAGACTACTATTCCATATCACATCACCAGGAAGTCCATGATCCTCATGATCTAGAACAGAGGATAACTCAGTATCTGGGCGGAAATCCAGGACTGAGGCTACATGAGGATGAAAGAGGTCAATTAGCTACTCCCATTACGCTGGAGGAGATCCTTGCAGCATTAAACTCCTTGCCTAGTGGCAAGGCCTCCGGCCCAGATATGATTCCTCTGGAGTTTTATAAGATCTTTTTTTAATGAGGTGAGAGATGAACTTTTGATATTATTTAAGGCGGTGCAGATTGGATTACAGGCTCCAGCCTCCTGGCTGGCTGCTAATATAATAGTATTTCTAAAAAAAGATAAAGATCTGCTGCTACCAGCCTCTTACCACCCTATATCTTTAATAAATGACAATGCTAAGCTTTACGCTAAGGTCTTGGCCATTCAACTGAACCTAGTGATTAGCAAATTGGTTTCCCCATGGCAGCATGGCTTTATCCCAGGGCGAGGAACTGCTGATCATTTGAGGCGGTTCAATGCTATGTTAGATGCATCTCAGGCTCCCTCGACATCGATGTCATTGATTTTACTGGATGCAGAAAAGGCCTTTCATCGGGTGAACTGGATATATTTATGGGCAGTACTCCTTAAATGTAATAACAACCCCGGTTTTATCAGGGCTGTACAGGGTTTATATCAGAATTCTACTGCACAAATACAAATGGCTGGGTGGGCTCTGAGTCTATTCATATTACCAGGGGTACAAGAAAGGGGTGTCCCTGCTCACCTCTGCTTTTTGCACTTTATATAGACCCTCTTTTAAGAAGGATGCTTGATAGAAAACTAATTGCCCCCATGGAAATGGTTGAGGGTACGATCAAAATACTGGGCTATGCCAATGATATAGCTATTACATCACCTGACCCAAGAACGTCGATAAAAGAAATAGAGAAATTAACGGCTGAGTTTGGCGAGGTTTCAGGGTATTCATTAAATAAGGCTAAGTGTTGAATAATGGTTAATGAATGGGTATCCTTTGAAGATAAGAAGAAAGCTGAGCAAGTGATCTATCTCAGGGTCAGGCTAACAACTAATCTTGAGTGGATTGTTGATAATAACCTTGCTCCAGTACTTGCCAAATCTAGTATGGAATTACAAAGTATGAATAATTTGTATCTTATGATTGTAGGGCGATGTAATCTTATCTAAATGCTTTTTTTGCCTAGGGTTTTATATTTTTTTAGAACTATTCCATTAGAATTTAGTAATGACTGTCTTAAACATATGGAAATATATCAAACAGTTTTATATGGTCTTTTGCCAGAACTCGCCATGCATTTAAGTACTTGGTACTTCCAAAAGGGAGCTGGGCAGCTCCCAATTTTCACTTGTACTATTGGGCGGCTGCGCTGCAAGACATTCAGCCATTAATTACACTGGATGATGGCAGAAAGGGACGTGACGAAGCATGTCCAACTATCTATAGAATGATATGGGGTAGCACTGCCAATGCTGCCTTCATGAGAATAGTCGAGCTAAGTTATTTTAAAAAAGTTAAATTTAAGACTGTACGGTCTGCGTTTAAGGTCTGGTCCTGTATTAAACACAGAATTGGAATTGGGTGGCTCAGCTATCATACACCTATACAGAACGCGCCAATTCTCCCTGACATTTTTAAAGATAAATGCTGCGTTAAGTGGGCACATAGGGGAGTTCAGAAAATAGGGGACTTTTATAAAGGTAGACCGATAAAGTCATTTAATGAGTTAAAAAATCAATTTTCTCTATAATAAGTTTTTTTTTAATTCCTGCAAATTAGGGATTTTTTGCTGTCCTCGTCCAGGAACGGTTCATATGGGGATAGAATTGCAGTTTTGGAGCTCCTTGATAATTCAGCCGACTTGCGAGTTCGGTCACTTTACCCCCTTTTATTGGCCCTTATGCCTGATGACTTGGGGAAACATATAGAGAAATGGGGGCAAAGTATAGGTGCTACGGAGGCTTATTTTTTAACCTCTTTAGATATGGCCCAGCGGATTTTGCTCTCTACTGGGACACAAGCCCAACACTATAAGACACTCTTTCACTCATACTATAACCCTGCTAGGCTGTCATAGTGGGGAAAGGCAAGGGGGACTGTACGCCCCCGCTGCAATTGTACATGGGCAGATTTAACGTATATGTTTTTTAGATGCAACATGCTCCAAGTGTTTTTTACTGATATCCATTTGTCAACAATCATGTGCCAGGTAATTGTGATAACCCCTCAACTTACACTATTGGATATTGATGGAGAGGTCAGTGCCGGCCAGTCTCAGAGGTTTTTGTTCTTGACCATGTCTATAGCCCGTTGCTGCATTGCTTCAGACTGGTTGAAGCCAGCTTCACCTACTTTAAAAAAATGGTTAGCTCGTCTTTGTTCAATGTATTATTTGGCGATGCGGTTAAAGGCCAGGCCCGTAGGAAGATGTGCAAAACAATCTGGGCCGGTTAACAAGATGGTTAGACAGAACATAATCGTTTTTCATGATAGTAATATGGAAACGTTTGTATAATCTTCGCACTTTAGTACTCTGATCCATGATGGCTTTTTTATGAATATCGCAGCACTGTTTTATATGTTCAATATGAATGAAGTAATATATATTTTCTGTTATTTTTTGTATTTAAATATCTTGCTGTGCATCTCTAAAAAAAAAAGAATAAATAATAATAATATATAATTGTACGTGCTATTTAACTCCAACTTGGCTGGTCTGCAACTGTATTACAGGCTGTTGGTCGGACAATCTAATAAATTCTTAATATGGAACAAAAAAAAGGACACATTTTAATTTGGACCAAAGTCGATTCTCTTCTTTGTCAACATTATCTTGCAATATTTTTAATTCTTCCAAAGTATCGATAACTTTCAATGCAAAACATGTACATAAGTTATCTTCTTCTGACATCAGTTCCCACTTGTCCTTGAATGATATACAGTTCAGTGCAGAAAACCTTGTGACTTGATCCGAATAGCCATTTCTCAGTGAGATGTAGTCTTGTGTCTTTTGATGTGCACTTCATTTTACCACGGCAATTTCTTCAGGTAACTGTATTGCGTACAGCAATTCCTTTATTCTGTCACCATTACTTACTGGTGAACCAGCAGAGGTCAGGAAACCTCTTTGTGACCACAATTGACCAAAATCATGAACAATTACAAATCCATATTGGCTGTCAGTATAGATTGTGAATCTCAGTCTTGCAGAAACATGGCATGCTCTAGTAAGAGCAACCAATTATGCTACTTGTGCAGCATATACACCTCGAAGCCAAGAAGCTTCTAATGTCCCTGTAATTGTGCACACAGCACATCCTGCTCTCAATGTTCCTGTACCATCCCTAAGACATAAGCCATCAACACAACAGTTTGGTCATTTTCTTCCAATCATGTATCTCTGATATCTGGTCGAGGTTTTGTACACAGCTCAGTTACCTCAAGATAATCATGCTCAATGTCTTCCTCTTTTTCAATTTCAGCAGTATCACTCTGAAGTAATGTTGCCAGATTCAGCACTGTACATCTTTTCAATGTTCCATTTGGAGCACCTAGAATGCTCCTCTCATACCTTGTCAATCTGGCACCAGTCAAATACTGTGTTTTCGTCCTTGTCAGTAAGATCTCAACAGAGTGAGGAACCATTACCGTTAGAAGGTATCCCATCACTCCTCCCTCACATTGGGAAAGGCTTTGACCAACTGCGGCAACGGCACGCAAACAACCTGGTAAGGCTGCTGCAACTCGGTCCAAGGTAGCTGAAAAATAGGCAACTGGGCAAAAAGCACCTCCAAGGACCTGTGTCAAGACAGACAAAGAACAAGCATCACGTTCATGACAAAACAATATGAATGGCTTTGTGTAATCAGGCATTCCCAATGCTGCAGCTCTGCACAAACTCTCTCTCAACTCAGTAAATGCTTTCATCTGGTCCTGATCTAGTGTAATGGGATCTATAACCTCCTTATGTGTCAGCTGCTGCAGTGGTTTAGAAATCTCAGCAAAATTCGGAATCCACTGACGACAATAGCCTACCATTTAAGGAAACATCCTGACATCTCTCTGTGAAGTTGGTGGACTTCTCTGCAGTATCATTGTAATCCTTTCTCTGAAAATTCTCCTTGACCCTTTATCAATTTGGTGTCCCAGGTATTTCACTGATTTCTGACAATACTGCAATTTCAAAGGTGACACTTTATGGCTGAATTTTCCCAAATGATTCAACAGGGCAATCGAGGCGTATTTACACTCGGCCCTTGTCCTGGACGCAATTAGTAAGCCATCAATGTACTGCACCAGAGTCGATTGGTACGGTAGTTCCAATGACTCCAAGTTTTTTTCCAAAATCTAATTGAACAGAGACGGTGACTTCGTGTACCCTTGAGGAAGCCTGCACCAGCTGTAGACTCTGTCTAGGAATTTGAAACTAAAAAGAAACTGACTATCCTCATAAAGAGGCACAGAAATGAAAGCTTGTGACAAATCAATCACTGTGAACCACTCAGCAACGCATGGAATCTGAAACAACTTTACTGCTGGATTCAGCACTACATGACAACACTTGACCACCAAATCATTCACTTTTCGCAATTCTTGCACAATTCGTACTTTCCCACAAGGTTTCTTCAGGACAATTATCGGTGAATTACATGGACTGCTCAACACTTCTTTCAATACCCCTTGTTTCAGAAAATCTCCAATTATCTGCGCCACTTTCATCAGAACATCCTGTGCCATGTTATACTGGGGAAGCTGCAGAAACCTGCATTCGGCTTCAAAGTAATATTAATCGGCTCCACTCCCTTGATTAAACCTACTTCTTTACCTTCCTGTACCGTTCCCTGCAAATCTGCATGTAATTCTTTAACAGTAAACATCGGGAAAAACTCAATCAATGGGTACTCTTCATTAACGGTTTCAGTCCCAGTTTCAGGAGTTTGTTCTTCTTCATCATTGCTATTCATCTGGACCTCTATACCATTAGTTGAACAACTACTCGAACATCTGGTTTTGCACAATAAGTCCCTTCCCAGTAGAGATACTGGACTTGAGTCACAAACTACAAACTTATTCAGTCCCTGGAAGTTGCCTATCTCAACCTGTACTGGATGTGTGATCGGATTTATCAACTGTTTGTCTGCTACTCCCACAACCTGAACTGTCCTGCCTGAAAGATGTAAGTTCTGAACTTCTGCACTTATCGCTGTAGAGCGCGTAGCTCCTGTATCCACTCGAAATGAGACCCTATGATCCATCACTTTTCCTTTCACTAAAGGTCCTCTCTGATCTATCTCTAGGGAAGCTGCAAGCATATATGGCTCCTCAGCCAGACTCTTACACATCCATTCGTCAACTATTCTATTCTCACTATGTAATGGGAATTGGTGCACTGTGTCACTACTTTTGTCTTGTCTCTGACCTGTGACCTGCTGAGTAAGCATCATCTGCTGCTGTTCCATCGGGGCTTGAGGTATCTGCATTTGCTGTCTAGGTACCACAGGAACCTGCTGTTGCATTGATTGCAACTGTGTGACTTGTGCACGTGGAATTTGCTGCATGGGTTGAAAATTCTGCACCTGATTCTGAAAATTCGGATTAAGTCCTTTCATTCTAGGGACTTTCACAGTTTGAAATGTATTGACATCACCACTTTGCTGAACAACACCATCCTGAACCATCAACTGACACTCCTGCTTCCAGTGTCCCACATTTCCACAAAGATGACATGGTAACATATTTTTCATCCCTTGCACATCATTCTGAACCACTACAGTACTCAAATCCGGATCACGATTCATACTGGCTCTGAGACCCCTACCTCTCACCTGAGTTTGGAATATAACAGTTCCCTGCTGTTGCGGCATCTGTTGCACTAAAGCTCCCTGCACTCCTGTTTGAGCTGCCTTAATTTGCATCACTGTTGCTTTCTCTTTCAACTTTTTCTGCTTCAACTCAATCTCATCACTACAGTATTTCACATACTGCAATACCTCATCAATCGGTTTCGCTTCTCAGCAAATCAAATGACTCTTAATCATCTGACCTATTTCAGGTCTCAATCCTTCCACAAACTTGAACACAAAGTGCAACATATCTTTCAGCTTAATCGCTTCTTTACCACTGTACTCCTTGAACGCTTTCAGCAATCTCTCATACTAGGTATGTTTCAACTCATTTACTTCCTGCACTGTCCTGTCAATTCTTTGCCAATCAATATTTTTAGGCGAGATTCTCGTCTTCAAGAACTCAATCACCTTAGAATAATGTTTCATCGCTTCAGGTGATGGTGCACCTGTAACTGTATCTCTTTCCGGTTCACTCGTCGGCCAATCCACTGCTCTCTTGCACTCAACCGACAAATCAGCTGGAACTACTATCTCCAGTAGACTATTCAGGTCTTCCCACAGACATTTCGAAAGCTTTACAAATCTATCTGTCTGCTGGTACCACTCAACTGGTTTCTCCCTGTGAATGACAGAATATCACTCCTGTACCAAGGTACATGAACAAATTGCCCTCCTGGGATTTCCCTCATTGGTAAATTTTTTACTGGATCCTTTTCTTTCTGGACACTTTCAGACCCTTCTTGTGAATCTCGTTTCCACGTATCCTTCTTCTTTGCCCATCTGCCTTCCCACTTTTCTACTGCTCCCCAAATCTGAGCACTCTGCAATAATTCTCTGAGGTGCGCTTTCATCCCTGCCGACCTCATATGTTCAAAATCTTTTGCCTTGAAATCTAACCTGTAGCTCCTTTTCAAGTGCTTTGTTTTTTCAATTTCCATATCATGTTTATCTGCCAGATCTGCCAGTTTCTGATGGATCTTGCCCACTTCTCTCGTAATTCTTGGACATAAGTATCTCAGCTCTTCTTCTTTATAGGATTCTAACCTATTCACTCCCATCAATTCCTTGACTAGGTCCATTATCCCTGTAGCTAATCTTACACGATTAATTTGCTCTTCACCCTTGGATGTGTTTCGAGGGGAATTCAGACTGTTTAACCACTAATTTAACTCCTGTGCTTTCAATCCCTGCAATGAAATATTACTCGCATTCAGCAATGGCACCTATTGCACCACTGCACCTGAAGTTTGTGGTGTCAAAAGCTTCAAGCTCTGACTTACGCTCGGTGCATCTGGAAGCCCAACAAGTGGACTAAGATCCATTAATGGTCTAGATCCATCAAAGGTCTTACCCATAGATGATATTACCTGCACATGATCTCTAACCCCCCTCCTCACGAGGCTTTGTAACATTTCACCCTCTTATCCCACAATCAGCTTATTCTGCGCAAACAATGGTACTGGTGGACCAACAGTAATCGACAGTGAGATTGCTTCTGGTGCCGCGCTGACACCTGCATTTTGTGGAAGGGATACTCACATACTCTGATTCATCACTGGTGTCACATCTGACTGTGTCCCTCTCATTGATGTGAACTTCGGCAAACCCTGTGGCTGTGCCTGAGGCAGCAACATTGGAGTCAGCTCAGTCTGAACTAACATAGGCATCGGAACCACTTGCTCCGTAGGAACGACTAATTTCGAAGATGTCTCAAGAATTGGTACCCCTGGATAAATTCTCTGTACCACTGGTGGGTGCATCTGAGCTTGGACCACCGAAGTAGTCACTGCATTGGGAGCACTCTTCACTACCACTTGTACCTGTCCATTTTCTGTTTGCACTGGTCCCACTGTCCCGGACACTTGAGCTGGGGCAGTTGGAGCAGAACTAGTACTAGGACCTCTTTCATGCACCGCATATGGTGGAGGTCAGTCCCTGAACACCTGAGTAATGAGGTCCTCAAAATTTGAATCTTCTTCTTCCACATAAGTCTTTTTCTTCTTCTTACCCCCTGACGAACTCTTATCACTCTTGCTAGTATCCTCTTTCTCTTCTGACTCATCCTCCTCTGTGATAGCAGGAAACAACTTAATACTCTGCAATGTCTTCATTCTCTACTTTTTCTGTTCCCAATCCCATCTCGCTTCTGCTAGAGACTTCTATATTTTCCTTATTCTCCTCTGGAATTGTTTTTCTTGCTGTTGTCTTGCTATGAGTTCCCAAACCGCTAAGGCATCAAACAGTGCTGGTCTTGGAAGTGGCTCCGCTTCATATAGGGTCATTCGCAAGTGATCCTAAATTCTCAAACAACGTTCCATGTTTCTCTGTCAATTTGCACCACTGCTTTAACCAAAGACATGGTGCAACACCTCGCTCCTCCATTACAATAAATGGCGAAAATTTCCAGTGGGGTCGGCTCCGCCACTGTCGCCTTAATGGAACTATCACCCTTCATGCACTCCTAAACGCATTGAAAAACGTAATCTTCTCTGCTGTATTTATTTGATTCAATAAGGAAATGACTTTTACTCCAAGATTCCCTTCACCCGATTTCTCAACCCATTGCCTCCTATGGACGGCTGCCAATCTGCTCACGACTTTTCTCACTAACCAACCTATCCCAGCGCAGCTCACTCTGACATCACACTCACACACTGTGGCTCACAAAGTCTTGTGGCTTGTCTCCCTAATCTTCAAATCACACAAAACTAATGCAAAAGTATTGCGGGCACTAACCAAAACCCAATAACCAAAACAATTCAGCTGGTTTACTATAGGAAGGTACACAATCGCTTCTGAGACCTTATGGATTTTCAATGATGGCCTTTTCGCTCATGCAGCTATTCCTCTTTCTCAGTCTCCCACATTTGCAAGCACAATTCGACCCGCAAATTTCACTCTCAACTGATCAATGAGTCTGTCCTGGTGCACATAGGACTCGCCAAATCTAAGTAAAAAAATGTCCTTTTACTCACTTAATTTACACACTGACTTATTGACCACGCCTGATTAACCTACTAAACCAGACAGATTACAACATATAACCAAGTGTCTCCTACACTTGTTAATATATTCCGGAGTCTTAGGCCACACAGGGTCCCTACATCACCAACACCCATGTGGACAATTTTTTAGCACAAAGCGCCACACACATATGAAGTTTGATGACTTTCCTACTCTCATACTGCGGAGTACGCACACTCCTACTAAACCTTAACTAGAGTATGCAAACTCCCTACTTTACCTCTCATACATCACAGTTCACCTGCGGTCTGTATAAGCCTTTGCAAGTGCAATCTACCACTTTCCTACTATCAAAAGGATGCAGAGAACATACCCAACTTTACTAGCGGGATCCAGGATCTGGGAAAGTCATTTCTGGGCTTAAGGGAACATAATCTTTGCTACAATTGTCATTTCAGAAAACAAAATTCAAATCTCATAAAATGAATAACTAATCCTAATTTAAACTACCACCATAACCATTGGTCACCACATAACCAGTTCTCCAAGGAAACTAACCATCAAGCTGGTACCAAAAACTGTTAGTGCGCCTGGTCCTTAGTAAGTAAACTTAGAAGGGGATGAGTATAGGCCGATGAACCTTTTGGATCGCATGGAGTATCCTAGCCATGTAGCGGCCAATTTTATCAATATTCAGTATACCCAATCAATAACCACTAAATGAATTATTAATCATTAATCAATGAAATCAACATTTCATGAATAACCACAACCCAATAAACGTTTTAGCAATTTTATTTCCCTATCTGTTACACTTCTAAGTCATAAGATTCATTCAAACTTTATTCAATCATCTCAGAATTAGTTCATTAATGACCACCAATAACATAATCTAATCAGGACTTGAGAAAACATATGCTCAAATGCTTCAGCATAAGCCAACAAAGATTAATAAAAAAACGTTAATAGCAGAGTTCATCAATCAGTTTGTCAATCATTTGTCACTGTCAGCGTCACCTAAAAGAAACTTACCTAACCCAGATTAGCATTAGCATGTGGGACTTCATGCAAAAACAATTTAGAACATGAATTTAGAAAACATCTAGATAAAATAAAAACTATTTAAACAGCGTAGTTGGTACCTAGAAAGAAAGGCACAAAAAGTTAACGGTCACATTGTCATAGCTACCTATCCACATAAGGGATCAGCAACAGTGTCAGTCTTTGTCTTCAGGTTATCAGTTGATCAGCAACGCATCAGGCTCTCAGGAGAATGAGCCCAATGACAGAATCTCGAATTGCGTCTTCTGACATCATCAATTCACCCCTCACATCTGAAGATTTTGCCCTTTGTCATGACTTTTTATTAGAGTTTTCCAGTCCATCCCCCTAATTCCTAATTGGTCAGTCAATCACCAGTTATTACCCTAACAAATAATGTTTATTTTATGAATCTATAAGTTCTAAGATTACGCCGTTCCCAGTTCGTCGATTGGTATACTGTATGATGTCCCTATCATCCAGCTCATCAGGTATCAAAAATGTTGCATGTTCTTCTCCAGTCAGTGTCTCTATTGTTTTTGTCCTGGGAAAGTACATCTTGTCTGCTCTACACAACATATGTTGCAATTTGATTCACTCATCTCATGTCCGTCAGAACATTGCAGAAAATTCTAGCTAAGCAGGCTTTAACAGCGAATGGTTCATGGCCAGTTCAATACATCAGCTTCTCTACAGTGCTAGAAATTCAGCTTCTGCATGAGGCCTAGCAAAACTAGACCACAACTTCGGCTCTACAATATTGTGCAAAACACACATTATACATCTCAATACGACATACTACTACATTATTTTTGAACATTTTCAATATTTTATGCATTTGTAATCATTTTAGTAAAAATTTGTATAAACTGGCTGTCACTCTCCGTGGGCACATTTTCAAACGTGCACATTAGTTTTTCTACTTTTAATTTTCTATCAATTTCTTGTTAATCACAACGCATAACATTCATTAATATTTCTAATTAACATATCTGCATCAGCAATTGTGATGGGCCCTTGTCTGGCAGGGGTAAGTTAATGTGAGTGCAGTAATTGGTTGGATTGGGCCCGTGGCTGGCGGTATGAAAGGGTTGTTTGTTGTGCGTAAATAGCGTGTGAATGGACCATAAAGAGGTTGGTGCCTGGACGTGGCTTTATGGCCCACCTTCAGAAGGCTTGGTTTCAATATTTAGATACTTTGATAAGTATTCATGCTTTAAAACCATAATTTCTGGAGGTGCTAAAACCAACCAGTGTGAGTAGAGGATTAACATTAACATATTAGTACCAGGGGAGTCCGGGGCTGCACACCTTGCACAGCTCTCACTAGTTTTCCTTCACCCAGAATCCCCTTGAAATCATAAAATTTGTCTAAAAAAACACTTTTGCCTTGCATTTCAGTGAGCAGAAGTCCTGGGATCTGCAGGCAGCCACAAATGTTCTACCACTCAGCGGTCCGCTAAGTCTCCAGCAAAAAACTGCCTCACTTTAGTGAGTGGGCAAGTGACCACAACAGGGAAGTACCCAAAACTGATTGTGGAGACATCAATATTACCTACCACAAAACAGCCTTGTTTTGTAGGATAGTCACCTAAGTAGTTTTTGGTCCTGGGCTCGGCGGCCATATAGGGAAACCTACCAAACCCAGACATTTCTGAAAACTAGACACCCAAGGCAGTCCACGGAAGTGTGGCATGTTTGGATTTCATGAAGTTTTCTTACCCAGAATACACTGCAAAAGTGAAATGTTGATTAAAAACACTATTTTTCCTTGCTTTTTCATCACAGAAACTACAGGAATATCCAGGGATCGTCAAAATTCCTACCACTCAGTGTTTCTCCAATTGTTCTTATAAAAACACAACCCCACTTGTGAGCCTGCGTATAGTGCCTGCATCAGGAATGGATCACTCCAGGGCTAACAGTAGCTCTCATGCAAGGACTACCATTGACCCTTGTGTGATCCATTTCTGTTGCGGGCACTAGCCTACCCACACAAGTGAGGTACCATTTGTATTGGGAGACTTGGGGGAATGCTGAGTAGAAGGAAGTTTGTGGCTCTCTTCAGATCCCAGAACTTTCCATCACCAAAATATGAGGAAAAAGTGTTTTTTTTGTGCCATATTTTGAGTTTTGCAAAGGATTCTGGGAAACAGATCCTAGGGAGAGCCCCACAAGTCACCCCATTCTGAATTCCCCTTGGTGTCTAGTTTTCAAACTTGTCCAGGTTTGCTAGGTTTTCCTATTGGCTAGCTGAACTATAGGCCAAAATCCACAGCTAGTCACTTTGCAAAAAACAGGTCAGTTTTCTTTCGGAAAATGTGATGTGTCCATGTTGCATTTTGGGGCATTTCCTGTTGTGGGCACTAGGCCTACCCACAAAAGTGAGGTACCATTTTTATCTGGAGACTTGGGGGAATGCTGTGGGAAATTTATGGCTCCTCTCAGATTCCCGAACTTTCTGTCACTGAAATGTGAGGAAAAAGTATTTTTTTGCCAAATATTTTGATTTGCAAAGGATTCTGGGTAACAGAACCTAATGAGAGCCCCACAAGTCACCACATTCTCTAGGTATCTAGTTTTCATAAATGTATAGGTTTACTAGGTTTCCCTAGGTGCCGGCTGAGCTAGAGGCCAAAATCCACAGCTAGGCACCTTGAAAAAAGCAGGTCAGTTTTCTTTCGGAAAATGTGATGAGTTCATGTTGCATTTTGGGGAACTTCCTATTGCGGGCACTAGGCCTACCCATACAATTCAGGTACCATTTTTATCAGGAGACCTCGGGGAACGCTGAATAGAAAGAAATGTATGACTCCCCTCAGATTCCATTACTTTCAATCACCGAAATGGGAGGAAAAAGTGTTTTTTTTTGCAAAATATTGAGTTTTGCATAGGATTCAGGGTAACATAACCTGGTGAGAGCCCCACACGTCACCCCATTCTGAATTTCCCTAGGTGTCTAGTTTTCAAAAATATATAGGTTTGCTAGGTTTCCCTAGGTGCCGGCTGAGCTAGAGGCCAAAATCCACAGCTAGGCACTTTCCAAAAAACAGGTCAGTTTTCTTTCGGAAAATGTGATGTGTCCATGTTGCGTTGTGGGACATTTCCTGTTGCGGGCACTAGGCCTACCCACACAAGTGAGGTACCATTTTTATCAGGAGACCTGGGGAAATACTGAGTAGAAGGAAGTTTGTGGCTCCCCTCATATTACAGAACTTTCCATTACCGAAATGTGAAGAAAAAGTGTTTTTTTGCCAAATTTTGAGTTTTGCAATGGATTCTGGGTAACAGAACCTTGTGACCCACAAGTCACCGCATTCTGAATTCTCCTAGGTGTCTAGTTTTAAAAATTATATAGGTTTGTTAAGTTTCCCTAAGTGCCAGCTGAGCTAGAGGCCAAAATCCACAGCTAGGCACTTTGCACAAAACAGGTCAGTTTTCTTTTGGAAAAGGTGATGTGTCCTTGTTGTGTTTTGGGGTATTTCCTGTTGAGGGCACTACGCCTACCCACACACATGAGGTATCATTTTTATCGGGAGACTTGGGGGAATGTTGGGTGGAGGGAAATTTGCGGCTCCTCCTAGATTCCAGAACTTTCAATCACTGAAACTTGAGAAAAAAGTGTTTGTTTTGCAAACATTTGAGGTTTGCAAAGGATTCTGGGTAATAGAACCTTGTGAGAGCACCACAAGTCACCGCATTATGGATTCCCCTAGGTGTCTACTTTTCTCTTCATAACTATATAGGTTTGCTATGTTTCCCTAGTTGCCGGCTGAGCTAGATGCCAAAATCCACAGCTAATCACTTTGCAAAAAACACGTCAGATTTCAATGTAAAAATGTGATGTGTCCATGTTGCTATTCTGGGGCATTTCCTGTTGCGGGCTTTAGGCCTATCTACACAAGTGAGGTACCATTTTTATCAGGAGACATGGGGGAACACAGAATAGAAGAACAGGTGTTACTGCCAATTGTCTTTCTCTACATTTTCTCCTTCCAAATGTAAGACAGTGTGTAATAAAGAAGTGTATTTGAGAAATGCCATGTAATTTATGTGCTAGCATGGGGACCCCCGAATTCAGAGATGTGCAAATACCCACTGCTTTTCAACACCTTATCTTGTGCCCATTTTTCCTTGATACTTTTTTTTCACTCTTTATATTTCACCAAATGAATTACTGTATACCCGGTATACAATGAAAACCCATTGCAAGGTGCAGCTCATGTATTGGCTCTGGGTACCTAGGGTTCTTGATGAACCTATAAGTCCTATACATCCTTGCAACCAGATGATTCCAGCAGACTTAACAGGGTATTGCTTTTGAAAATTTGACATGGCAGTAAAAAGTTACAGAGTAAAACGTGGATAGAAATGGCTGTTTTTTTCACCTCAATTTCAATTTTTTTTTTATTTCATCTGTTATTTTCAGTAGGAAAACCTTGTAGGATCTACACAAATGACCCCTTGCTGAATTCAGAATTTCAGAAATGTTTAGGTGTCCAAGATCCAGCATTGGTTTAAGACCAAATTCTGTCAATAACTGGAAGGAGGCTAAAAGCACAAAAAAATAGTAAAAATGGGGTTTTCTGATTCAAGTGTGCCTGTTCCTGAAAGCAGGGAAACCACCACGTGCTTCTTCTACAGCCCTTTTTTCCCATTTTTCTGAAAAAACTAACTTTTCTTTGTATTTTAGCTAATTTCTTGGTCTTCTTATTTAGGGGAACCCACAAACTCTGGGTACCTTTTTAATCCCCAGGATGTTGGAAAAACAGACACTAATTTGGAGTGCATAGCCTGTATGGACAAACAGTTATGAAGGCATATGCGCAATCTATCACAAATAGCCAAAAAGGAGCTCAGCACGGAGGGGGGGGCACCAGCTAAGGGGTTAAATAACATGCTAGGTACTTTTAGAAGCCTTACTATTTGGGTATGCCATATGTGGTGATTTCATCTGAGGTATTTGACATTATGAATATTATGGACAGAGTCACATGTTAGGTATGTAATTGTAAAGCAACATCCTGTGTTGTAGCTGAAGTGGGATAAGTTTACTTTCATGGAACATGAGTACTGGTGATTGACTGGGCAAGTGTGGATTAGTAGTAGGCATGACATTTTGATGTCACTTAACAGCATTTGCCAAGGCTGATTTGGTGCCACAGATTGATGATCTGAATAGGGAGAGACTTAGGGGGTGATTCTAATTCTGGCGGGCGGCGGAGGCCGCCCGCCAGAATTCCGCCGCCATAATACCGCTCCGCGGAGGGTATTATGAGTTTTTCCCTGGGCTGGCGGGCGGTCTCCAAAAGACCGCCCGCCAGCCCAGGGAAAAACTCCCTTCCCACGAGGATGCCGGCTCGTAATCGAGCCGGCGGAGTGGGAAGGTGCGACGGGTGCAGTAGCACCCGTCGCGTATTTCAGTGTCTGCAAGGCAGACACTGAAATACCTTGCGGGGCCCTCTTACGGGGGCCCCTGCCGTGCCCATGCCATTGGCATGGGCACGGCAGGGGCCCCCAGGGGCCCCGCGACCCCCCCTACCGCCATCCTGTTCATGGCGGCTTTCCCGCCATGAACAGGATGGCGGTAGGGGGGGTCAGAATCCCCCATGGCGGCGCAGGGGATTCTGAGGGCAGCGGTAAACCGGCGGGAGACCGCCGGTTTACCCTTTCTGACCGCGGCCAAAGCGCCGCGGTCAGAATGCCCTGCGGGGCACCGCCGGCCTGTCGGGGTTAGAATCAGCCCCTTATTATGTTGCCAATTCAGCTTGTGCATGACTAGTTTGTGTTCCAGCTGAATTGATGTGATAGTGATGTAGTGGTCAGATGGTTGGCTCATGTTGTGGGTGAGACTGTTGTCATATAGGACTGTTGGAAGTACGTAGTTGTGACATGATGTAGGCTCTAAATGGTTCCCCACCTGGGGCTTTCTAAGACATAGATGTGATGTTACTATTGTGTATGATGTAATATATGTGTACGTTAAGAATGTGACAACCCTCTCTTTCTGTTTCTCTACATCAGCATCAGCAGGTGAAGTAGACGAGGCACAGGCGAATGGGGAAGCTGCTGGCAACGGGACCTGGAGTGCTGATACCACTGACACCAAGAGGCCCAGTGGCCCAGAGGGCGAGGGGAGTGCCACGGGGGAGGCAGGATAGAGTTTGTCATCTTTGGAATCTTCCTCCAGTAGACACTCCTTGGCGGTGGTAGACCTATCTGGGACCACCCCCGCACCATCTCAGTCTACCACCCCACTTACTGCACCACCCGCCCTCTAGCACCCCACCCAGTTGGCCATGCCGACGCACCTCTGCCCCGGCCCCTGTTAGCCATACTGCCCTCAGTGAGGAGGATATTGACTTCCTGAGGTCTATCTCTGTGGGTCAGCCAACCATTGTGAATGCCATCCAGGGACTGGCAACTCAAGCCCAACAGAGTAATGTGTTCCTGGATGGCATTCACCGAGCACTGGCTGGCCTACAGAGATCCTTACATGGCTCTGGACTCCACACTGATGGCAGCCAGTTATCCTTTGTCTCCTGCCCCCCCTTCATCTTCCTCTTTCAAATCCCAAGCAACTCTTCTGTGACCCAGCCAAAGCACACACACAGGCATGCATCCACCACAACATCTAAGGGTATCTCAGACAAACAAAAGCACCACAAGACACACCACTGGCATGGACGCAAGGAACAAGCAACAAACACCTGAACACACAGCAACAGTCACAACCTGCCCTGACGCCCCCACCACCCCCAGCATCACCTTATATACCTGCAGACTCCACACCAACATTCACAGATCCAGCTACTACACCTATCCTACCCACATACAGCACCACAGCAGACCCTTAGACATCCACCCCAGTCACAACACTGCAGACACTACAAACACAGACATGCCTACATGCAGCACATCCACCATACCTGCAATCACCACCCAGACAGTCACCCACCCACCACAACATCTCCCAGCAACTCCACCCCTCCTCCTCCTAAGACACATAAACACTGTAACTCACCCAACCAGCAGGCACCCACCACTATCATGCACAAGCATGCACTCAAGACATCCACACCAACATCTTAGACAACTACTGCCTCTCCCTCCACACCAAAACCCTTTTGCTATGATCATCCCTGTGTGTCCAAAAAAGCTTTCCTTTCATAGTTTGCCCTTTTCTCTACTCCTCTCCCACCTTGTGATACCCCTAAATGTTCTGTACCCCTCCCCAAGTCTAGCCCTTCCACCTCCAAGACCTCCACTGCCCCCGCAAGTTCCCATGCCCCTCCCTGCCAAGAATCCAACTCTTCCACCTAAAAGCCAACCCTCCCCCAAACCTAAGGCCCAGCCCAAACAGCCCATCACAAGCCAGATCCCAAAGGCCCTCCTCCAAAACATAAACCCAAATCCCACCTCTGCTTCTCCCCACTATACAACCCCTGAGGTACCTGCATGCCCAATTGATGCTCTACCTGTGGAGGGTACATGGCAGTCAAGAGTCAAGTACGGGGCACACACCTGTGCACTGTATGCATACAGACTATTGAAAAAATTGACTGCCCTATGGCCTTTGTTTTTTACCAAAATCATGAAGTTAATAATTACTTGAACCAACACATAGTTGGTTTCCTGGTTAGATCTTTGTCATGCATTTCTTTCCCTAGTATGGAGTTGTTCCTGGTTGGCATTTGTTGTGTGTTTGTGTGTGTGTGTGCTCTGCTTGGGCTACTTGTGTTGCTTATGCAGTATGTGAGGTTTTGTGCAGTGCTTTTGTCTTAAAGTGGTATGCTGTGTGTTACATTACATTTGTGTGTCCAAGCTGTTTTGTGTGCTAGTATTATGTGTTGTTTGTGTTGAGATGTGTTTGTTGGTATGCTGTGTGGCTTTGTGTGCTTTGACTGTGTCTGTGTGTAATGTGCATGAAATATTAGATACAGTGCTCTTGGTCAGTCAATCAGGAAGTAGTATGATTGTGTATTTATATGTATTTTTTGCCTGTTGGTGTTAAGTTGTGATGTTTGTGTGATGTGTCCATGGGTATTGTCCCCTGTGGGTCCCTGCCAAGTAAATCGAGATGGTGCAGTTGTGTTGTGTTTTTGACGTGTTTTGGTGTTGTGTGTTTCTGTGCATACCAGTGTGTGTTTGTGATGTGTGCATGCGTGTGTGTTTGGTGGCCGTGGTGTGTTTGTTCGATATACACAAGAGTGCGTGTGATTATAAGTGAGTGTGCGTGTAAGTGCTCAGTTACTTGTGAGTGGCACCCTTGCACCCCCTTCCTGAATATCTGTTGTGTGAGTGTACAAAAATTGACAGTCTACAACAGTACTAGGTAACAGTGTGTATTTACGGTTGCTGACGTTGCCGCAGATTCCAAAATCTTTGGGCAAGCAGGAGCAGTGTAAAAAAGTGTAGTTCTGGTACCATGGTTACTCCAGACGAGTATGGATTCCTGAAGGTGTGTGTCTCCTTTTATGCAATTGATTTCTGCCTGGGTTTCAGTGGTGGTAATACAGCACTGGAAACCTTGGTGGTGTGCAACCTCGTAATCTGTCCAGAGGAAACACGGTCTCTCCCAGCCTAAAGGTAGCAACTGTCGTTCTTGCCAGCCAGACCACAGTGGCAGTAACGGCTGTGCTTTGACTGTATTCTGTGGTGAATACCACCGTGGTCATAATTTGTCGGTCTTCTCTGCCAGCCTGTTGGAGTCATGACCACCACTGCCAACATGGCGGGCTTGAGACCGCCAAATTTGTATTGAGGCCCTTAGATTTCCATTAATAAAATATTGTTATTACAGTTACACAGTATTGATATATTTACTACTTCTTAATGCATCAAATTCAAGTTGACACCAAATTATCAAGGGGCCTATCAGAAGCACAGTGTACTCCATGCTGGGATAGAAAGGATAAGAAAATCTTTAGCTCAGTTACACTACAGTGTATGATAGGGTTTGCATAACAGAAAGTAACTAATGAAATGGAATTCATTTTGCTCTTCATCACACATTGTCAGGCGCAAACACGGATATGCCCCAGTTAAACACTTCTGATTTCATCATCTGCCTTTGCATAGACAAGTACTTGTTTACAGAGACCAATGCTTGTTTGCAGAGAGCAATGCTTGTGCGAACTAATGCTTGTTACAGACCAATGCTTCTTTGGGAACATGTGTCCCACAAGCCTCCATCATCCCTATGACTCAGACTGGGTGTGGTTCCCTATGACTCAGACTGGATGTTGCTGGATGCAGCAGGTATTTAAACCAAACCTGGCCTGAGTGAATTGCTTGATGCAAAGGTCACCGGCTGCGGAGAAGGAATCTCTGCTCCTCTGCTTTTTATCTTCACATTCTGTTCTGTCCAGCATCTTGGAGGCTGCTTCTGGAAGAAGAAGAGACAGAGGGAATTAACCCTTAGAATGGCGGTAATGCTCTGTGCACGATTTAAGAACATTTATTGTTAAAACTTGATACTTGCTGACTTGGAACTTGAGAAGCGAATGTTCCAGGATGTGATGTGCGTAAAAGGACAAATCTTTGGGTTTTAAGGTCATTGGGATGTTCGTCATTTGACATGCTTTAACGCTTATTGTAGTTGCTTGCATTATACCACAGAAAGTAGTTTCTATTTAACAATTATGAAAACGATATACTGTCAATACATTTATTATTCCTGAGTTTAATTTAGTATTACTATTGTTGTTACTGATATGATGTATTTTGAATATGATTTTTATCGCTGAATTAAAAGTGGCATTTGCATTATTTCAAATTGTTGCTGGTGATGCAGAACATTCTGTGTTTGTCGCATGAACGGAGTTGCTGCTTCTCTTTGCCATGCTCAAAATTACACTTTGATGTAACAGTGATAAGCCGGTTGCTCATGAACTTGAACGATATTGATTAACCCTATGTTTTCATAGTAATACAATGTGAAACGTAATCCTTGATATTAAACCTATATTTTCAGTGTGATTTAAACACTGAATTGCATTCCTCGCAATACTAGCACAGTACAATAATCAACCCATGAATATCTGGAGAATCTAATTCCCTACAAGTTTGCTCTTATTATTGTTGCCTATGTAAATGTCTATGAGTTGAGTGAGTCAGCATTTTTTTGTTAAATCTCATGAAGGTGAAACATGCAAGATACCCACTGAACTTCAAAGAACATCTAGGTAGGATTAAGTGAGGTGACTAGGGACTAGTCTGGGATCACAGGGGAAGTAGTTATAGTCAGCATAGGAGGTCCAAGGCTCTTATTTAATTATAGGTAATCCACATCATTTCTGAAAATTCCTAGAGCGAGGGAGAGCCATCAAAAGCTGGAAAGGGGACCCCAACAGGTACATCTAGCTTGCACATCATAGTTTAACAGTAGAGTATACATAAGTAATGAGATGTTAGTTATTTGACTGATGTTTAATTTATCATACGAAAGACCGGCTCTACAACAAACATCACTAGGTGTCCGGATCCAGTCTTGTGACTCCGGTGTCTCTCTTCTTCTCTTTCTCCCAGGACGTTACGTTGCCGATCATGTGTATTTAATTGGGAGGCATGCAATGTTTAGGTGGAATTGGGAACAAGCAGCTCGGTCAACATTGTGTACCCATGGGATGAACAGGTTAGTGCTTGACACACATGGGTAACAAAGTGTAGTGATCATAACTTTGGAAATGCAACTTGTCAAAAACTAAGGACATAGGGGCGGCACCCATAAAAATGAAATATTCTCCATAGAAAGCAAGAAATATAAAAGCAAAGAATGAGGTTACAATGTGCAGCATTGAGAAATATAACCCATTCTTTCCAACTAAGATAATAACCAAGATAACGAACAATGGTAAAACATTTCTGTCTTTATTGAAATTCTGAGAAGCAAAAATGTCAAAGAACAAACATAAAATTGAGAAAATTATAGGAATACATTGGGAACAGCAACCAATCAAAAGTTTTGTTGAACAGCCAATTAAGTGGGAGCATAGTCTATAAATTTGGACGTCATATTGATTTTCTTCTTAATAGCTGTGTGAAACTAACAGTGCATTGAAGTCCTGACTATGCAATCAGAATCTTCAATTAACATCAAGACCAAATTTAAGAAAAGGATACATGGTAATATATAACGTTCTATTTTTCTAGAGGTAAAAATATAACTTTATTTCAATTGAGAAAGGAAAATGTGCCTTTTACTAATAAGCACTGACAGTGTTGGATCAGCCTATCAATACAGTACATATCTAGCTGGAAAGCTACACGGCCATGAACAGAGGGAAGGAGGAAGATTGATACAATTGTTGAAAGAAATAGCTAATCGGCAAATGCACTATAAAGTTCCTTAAAGACATGTCTCTTCAGCTTCTTCCTAAATTCAAAGAGAGTTTGGTAGGTCTGATGTCAATGGGAATACAGTTACATATCCTGCATATGTGGACAGAGAGGGCCTGGCTTCTGGGTATTTCCTTAGTGCAGTTTTTGGGCTTCTGTGTAGTTATGGCCTGGCTCCTGCTGTGGTGCTGTCCTCTATACGTGTCCCCCAAGACTGGTAAAAATGCAATTCTTTTACCAGTTAGTAAGTGCAATTATCCTTTCAACAAATATAGTGTGCAACAGCCAGTTAGTGCACTGTTGGCAGTTACAGTTAAAGATTTGTGCAAATATCAGTACAATATTGAACTAAGCCCAATTTGCCTAATGTGATCGGTCCTAGAATTTTATAAGCCTGCAAATGTTCATATTTTTTGTAAAGCATAGATTAAAAATAAATGAGAATATGTGTGACTTTTCTAATTATTTTGTGATTATTTGAGCAAATCGTGTATTGTATTCAATCATCCTCAGAATTGCACCTTCTAAAAACATCTGATAGGTATTTAACGACACAGATTACTTTTTCAATAGCTCCATCTGTTAACAACAGTACAGTCTGTATTTGATTACCACAGAAGTTAGAAAAATGTAATAAATTACAGTTGTTTAAGAAAACAGTTTTCCCATTCACCATAACAGGTGATTTGAACACAAACAGGTGTTTACATTTGTTCTTACACTTTAGAGTTAGAGCTAGTACTGACTTTGAGTCCAAATTTGACATTCCCACATTTGGAGGGGACCTCTGCAATCAGGGCAGAGATTTCCCTCCGGCAAAGTATAGGGAAAAGTTGAACAGTTATTTAAAGTTTGAAAATATTTAAAATATTTGCAAGTTAAATGTTAAAGTAAAATAAATGTTATGAGTATTTTAAGTGCAGGACAATTTGTAGAAAACAAATGCTGCAGCACCATTCACTACATTTTAAATTAAAAATGTAATTACGTTTATTAAATTGAATTCAAAATTATTTTTTAAAGATGCACTTAAAAGGGTAACACCCATGCACCATAAACTGTTTATATTTCTTTATTATGTAGTACAAGTTACGAAAGATTATGAATAAATGTAAGTTAATTTCATTATTTAAAAAAAATAAAGCTACATTTTTTAAATTGAAAGGGCATTACATTTGGGTGAGTGGGTACCCGAGTACCATAATATTTATTTATAATTTATGTTTATTTTTTAAAATAAAAATAATGATATTATTATATATACTTTACCTAGTGGTGATTACCACTAGTAGTTATAGTTAGGGCCTAGTTTCTAAAGTAAACTATATCTTTAGCTCCAATTGAGGAATTTCATGAAATTTTCCAATACAATTTGACAGTAACATCAGCTGCTATCTAGAAAATTTCAGGGTGATCCATCAAGCGAGGGCCGAGAAAAAGGGGGGAGGTCACAAAAGGAGCATTTCCCATTGTAATTCTCATAGGGTTTTTGAACAGTGATAGTGCCTAAACCACTGTACTGAATTACACCAAATTTGGCTATAAGATAGCTCTTGGTCCATAGAGAGCCCTTTTTGTTATTTGGTGTAAATCCGTTTGTTAGTTTTTGAGATATTACAGAAAATCCAAATTTGAATATATGAGGACACGAAGGATTAGCAACCCCTCCCGATCTCGAGCTGAGATCCGATTGGCCACCAACATTTCATCAAGGAAGTGTTGGCAGCCATGTTGGGACTCAGCTTCAGCTGAGTCCTAGAAAAAGAGTAACAAAATTAAAAAAGGGTCCGCGTGGGTCAGGTCCTGGGTACATTTATATTTTCAATGCAAGGGGCTGCCTGACTCCCCCGCAGCCCAGAGACCTCCACCTCCCAAGGGCTTTCACTAAATATATCCAGCCCCCCCACAGCCTTGGGGACCATAACCTGACTCTGGCATTTGCCAAATATAATGCGGGGCCACCTGGCCTCCTCCACAGCCCTGTGGACCACCACCTCCCTGGGGATCTCACCAAATTTAATGCAGGGGCCGTCCAGGAGCGACACAACCCAGGGCTTCAATAAAACAATGAAGGGAGTCAAACAGCTCTCAAAAAGCAGAAGGTAGAGTATTCATATGTCTTCCCTGCAGGCAATTATGCGTACAGAGAAGACAGATGGAAACATTTGTGACGCAAAAGCGGCGCAAACTTACAAAATATAATTTTATTTTGTAAGTTTGCACTGCTTTTGCTCCCAAAAATTACGCAAATGCAGTGCTAAAAAAGTATAAATCAGGCCCTAAATACATCATTCAACAAAGCTTTAAAAACTCTGTCTGTACCTCACACTATGGGGGTGATTCTAACTTCGGCAGGCGGAGAAGTTCCCCCACCAAAATACCGATCCACGGTCGAAAGACCGCTGAGGGTATTTTGGGATTTGCCCTGGGCTGGCGGGCGGCCGCCAAAAGGCCGCCCGCCAGCCCAGGGCAAATCAACCTTCCCACGAGGACGCCGGCTCAGAATTGAGCCGGCGTAGTGGGAAGGTGCGACGGGTGCAGTGGCACCCGTCGCGTATTTCAGTGTCTGCATAGCAGACACTGAAATACTTTGTGGGGCCCTCTTACGGGGGCCCCTGCAGTGCCCATGCCATTGGCATGGGCACTGCAGGGGCCCCCAGGGGCCCCGCAGCACCCCCTACAGCCATCCTGTTCCTGGCGGGAGACCCGCCAGGAACAGGATGGCGGTAGGGGGTCTCAGAATCCCCATGGCGGCGGAGCGCGCTCCGCCGCCATGGAGGATTCTGCAGGGCAGCGGGAAACCGGCGGGAGACCGCCGGTTTCCCGCATCTGACCGCGGCCGAACCGCCGCGGTCAGAATGCTCTGCGGGGCACCGCCGGTCTGTCGGCGGTGCTCCCGCCGACCCTGGCCCCGGCGGTCTCTGACCGCCGGGGTCAGAATGACCCCCTATGTTTCTCTCTCCCTCAATTTCTCTTTTTCAATTTCTTTCTCCCACTCACACACTCACTCAGATCCTTACGCACCCACTCACAGACCAAATCAGACACCCACGCACCCACTGACAGACCCACTAAGACTCTCACACACCCAGTCACAGACCCACTGAAACCCTAATGCACTCACTCACAGACCAACACAGTCACTGATGCACCCACGAAGACACTGATGCACCCACTCTCACACTCAGACACTCTCACAGCCACTCTCACCCCCAGATAACCCTCTCACAACTATTCTCACACCCAAAGAGACACGCCGCTGCCAACTCCCACCCCACACAGCAAAGACTCATGCACAGAGTGTGGTTGGGTGGTTAGGGGGGTTGGCTGCAGGGTCTGGCTGCAGGTGGTTGGATTAACATGTAGTAATGAAAATTACTTTGTGTTAAAAAAAATCATAGAAAATCCCTGAAACCAAAGGTTACAGGGACTTTATAGTTAGGAAATGTAATTTAAAACATGCATAGAAATTCACTTAAAAAAACCAATGTTACAGGGACACTATAGTTAGGCTCACATTTTAAACATACCAAACTATCGAAATTCACCTGCTATAGTTAGAGTTAACTCAACTAACTACAACTCATGCCCTAAGGTAGATATAGCTAGCACCCTAGCCATGCACAGGTAATTACCCTACAAATTACAGCACTCATGACATCTTTGATAACATCACTGATAATATTAATGTAATATTTCAAGTAACATTTTTGCCGAAAAACTGTTCATGGTGGAGGGCGCGAGTTATAGTTACCTTAGGGCACAAGTTATAGTTAGTTGAGGTAACTCTAACTCTAACTGGTGAATTTCTATGGTTTTGTGCATTTAAAATGTTAGCCGATCTACAACATTCCTGTAACCTTTGTTTTTAAGTGAATATATATAGATACGGAGATAGCATGTTGTACCAGGAGAGGATCCGATAATGTAATATGCAGCAGATTTGTATCCCGCTGAGTACGAAGAGAACATGCACTCAGGACTGGAGTCAAAGTTATTTATTGTACCAACACAAGTATCCAGTCATCAGTGATGTCATTTAAGATGTCATCAATGAAGTCATCAGTAATATCACTGACCAGGTCATGAGTGATGTAATATGTGAGGTCATAAGAAGTGCATTGTGGGGGCATAAGTTATAGGTAGCTAAGGTAAGTATAACTGCCCAATTTCAGGGGGTTTTGTTTGAGTGACATGTGAGTCTAACTATAACATCACTGTAACCTTTGATTTTTTGAGTTAATGTCCATGTTTTTTTTTTTTTACAGTTTATTTCCTAACTGTAACTTGTAACCTTTGAGAGTGAGTGTGTAAGTGTGTGGGTGAGTGGGTACATAAATAGCTGCCTCTGTCTAGGTGGGTCTCTGTCTAGGTGTGTGAGTGAGTTTCTGTGCTTGTAAGTGGCTGTATGGTTGTGTGAGTGGGTGTGTGAGTGACTGTATGGGTGTGTTCATGGTTGTAAAAAGGCATCTCTCAATCACTTAAGCACAAATAAGCATGCATGATGGCAAACCCACAGCATATGTCAAGTTGGTTTCTAAGGTCCTTTGTCAAATCTTAAACTTAATTTAATAGAAATAACTCTCCTCAGAGATATGCTGTAGGTAAGCCATAATGCATGCTGGTTTGTGCTTAATTGATTCAGCGGTGCCCTTTTCAGAACCATGAACACACCCACACAGCCACTCACTCCTTGACATTTGTGTTAGTGAAGTTGTAACTATTTTTTTAAAGTTTTTTTTATTGCTGTGATTTTGTCATCATTTGTAGTGATACATATGTTCGTGTTTCACCAATAAGTGTTTTTGAAAAAGTTAAAATAATCACATATTCTAAACAATGTTTGCCAATCGCTGTACTAATATGGTGTTTAAAGTTCTTAATACGTAGCTATTTTACATAATTTCACATTTTAAATTGTATTTCCTGTGTTCCCGATGCTGCCAGTAGTCGCAATGACGTTGGTAGCCATGATGACTGTGTGACCTTGAAACAAAGAGACATGATTGGAGGAAACAGTTTTCTTTACCCTTCAAAGGAAGTTCCCACCCATTTATTTCTTCTTGAATATTCCGGTAGGAGTGAGCATTATTATTTGGAGCTCTCCTGTGCTGGAAGTTCACAGCTTTGTTCAGGACTATTTTTTTGTGTTTTATTTTGCAAAAAAAGCTAAAGGAGGTAGTGAGGAGCAGGAGATAGAACTGTAGCTGTAGGAGCAGGAGCAATAAGAGAATATGGAAGATTCCGAGAGGCCACCTACTAAAAACCACAGTATTTCATGGGATTTTTTTACAATCCCTTTGGGAGAATCACAAATAGTTGCTACGTTTGTGCAGTGCAGCTTATGCAAGAAAACCATGTCAATGGGAGGTAGTAAAAAGTACTCATGTGGTAAAACTAGTATGTTGTATCATTTTAAAAAACATACCCCAGGAGTAACATAAAGAGGGCACAGAGGGCAAAAGATGGGGAAGGACCATCAACAACGAGGGCAAGACCACCAGTTCCAGGGGAGGGAATGCCATCAGAAGTAGAGAGACGTTGCCCTGAGATTGCACCTGAGTTAGAGGGTGTGGGCACCTCTTTCCTTGACTGTGGCTTTACGCTCAGAGCTGGTGGGCACCCATTTGATGTGATTGTAGGAGCTGCAAGTCAACATCATTGTTATTTTTTTATTTATCCATGCCATGGCTCTTGTTTTGAGTTCCTAGTTAGATTTTTTCTCTTCTTGTTGCTATTTTCTTTAGTTAAAAATAAAAAATAAAAAAAATGTTAGAAACTTTAAAAAAATACAAAACATTGTTTGAGAAAAAAGGAAACAATGGTTCTTTTCAGAACGGCCTCTTCTGGTTAAAAATGACAAACAGTATGTCTTTGTATATTTAAAGAGAAGTTGTTTTATAGTTGTGTGAGTAACAGTGCTAGTGGCTCAATTGGAGACTGACTGGTTGTGTAAGTGTCTATATAGACGAGTGATTGTCTCTATGAGTGAGTGACTGCATGGATGGGTGTGTGCATCAGTGTGTGAGTGAGTGAATCAGTGAGTGAGTGCATGATTGCACATATGGGTGAGTGAGTGAGTGAGTGCAAGAGTGTGTGTATATGTGAGTGAGTTTTTGAGTGGTGTGTGGGTGACTGAGTGAGTGCATAGGTGCAAGTATGGCTAATTGAGTGAGTGTATGAGTGCATGTAAGTGTGAGTAAGTGAGTGCAAGAGTAGTGTACAGGTGACTGACTGAGTGCATTAGCGCATGTATAGGTGAGTGTATGAGAGGTATACAGGTGATTGAGTGTATGAGTGCATATATGAGTAAGAGAGTTAGTGTATGCTTGACTAAATGGGTGTATGAGTGGTGTATGGTTAATTGAGTGCATGGAGGTCTGAGTGGGTGAGTGATTGCATGAGTTGTGTATAGGTGATTGAGCGAGTGCATGTATGTGTGAGTGAATGAGTGCATGAGTAGTAAATGGGTGATTGACTGTATGACTACATGTATGGGTGAGTGAGTGGTGTATGTGTGATTGAGTGAGTGCATGAGTGTTAGAAATGGGGTCTTTGGTTGGCAGTCAGGTTACCCCCTGTCCAAACAAGGACCCTCACTCTAGTCAGGGTAAGTCACACACAATCCAAATTATCCTGTACCCACCCTCTGGTAGCTGGGCACTGAGCAGTCAGGCTTAATTTAGAAGGCAATGTGTAAAGCATTTGTGCAATAAATCATGCAATAAGACAGTGAACACCACAAAAATACACCACAGAGTGTTTAGAAAAATATATAATATTTATCTGGTAAGATGAAGGTCACAAATGGTTAAGATTCAATAAGCACACATTGAAATATCACTTAGAAAATGATATAAAGAGTCTTTAGTTCTTAAAAAGCAACAAATGTGTCTTGCAAGCACTAAGTGCCTGGTTTGCGTTCAAATTCTCCGCAAGGAGCCACAGATGAGGAGTTGCGTGGAAAACGACAATGCGCACACAGACAATGCGTTATTGAGTTTTCACGCAGGGCAGGCTTTGCGTAGATTTCCGGCACAGAGACTGGGATCCTCTTTGGGTTGCGGGGTTTTCAGACGCTCCAGGGGCAATGCGTTGAAATCCTGGGGTGTCAGGACAAAGTCACAGGGGCTGCGTCGATCTGGTAGGTGTAGCATGGAAATTTCTGCTGCACGGCAGTCGCTGTGTCGATTCCTCACAGGAAGTCGGACTGCATCACTTCGGCTCGACTTTACATTGATCCAGTGGGCAGTGCATTGATTTTCTGGTCGCACCGCTGCCTCTCCGTCGTTCTCCTCTTCGTGAAATCCGGCTGTGTCGATCCGGTTCGGCGTGCAGTGATTTTTTCACAGCGATGCAGGCTGTGCATCGTTTCTTGAAGGCTGTGCATCAATTTTCACCACACACGGTGTTCTTTTGCAGGAATGAAGTCTTTTTGGTCCTGAGACTTCAGGGAACAGGAGGCAAGCTCTATCCAAGCCCTTGGAGAGCACTTCTCAACACAGCCAGAAGACAGCAAGGCAGCAGGGCAGCTGTCCTTTGCAGAAAAGCAGTCAGGTGAGTCCTTTGGGCAGCCAGGCAGTTCTTCTTGGCAGGTTGCAGGTTCTGGTTCTGGTTCAGGGATTCTTCACCAGTGGTACCTTGTCCAGAAGTGCCTGAGTTCGTGGGGTCAGAGACCAGGCTTAAATATCCAAATGTGCCTTTGAAGTGGGGGAGATTTTAAAGAGTGGCTTAGAAGTGCACACGGTCCCCTTTCAGTTCCATCCTGTCTGCCAGGGTCTCAGTAGGGGGTGTGGCAGTCCTTTGTGTGAGGGCAGGCTACTGTCCTTTGACATGTAAGTGTCAGGCTCTCCATCCTCCCAGCCCAGGAAGACCCATTCAATATGCAGATGTAAGCAAGTGTGACTGAGAATCCTGTGTTTGCGGTTGTCTGAGTGAATGCGCAAGAGAGCTGTCAACTAAATCTAACCAGAGTTGGATTGTAAGGCACAGAAGGATTTAAGGGCCAGATGTAGCAAAGGTATTTACCCATTCTGTGTCTATGGGAAAAAGTGTTCGTACATATGGCCCTAAGTGCACGGAAATGCTCACTTTCTAAAAGTTGCATTTCTAAAATAGTAATAATAAATCCAACTTCACCAGTCAGCAGGATTTTGTATTACCATTCTGGCCATACTAAATATGACCTTGTTACTCCTTTCAGATCAGACTTTACCCTTCAAACAGTATATGAGGTAGCCCTAATGTTAGCCTATAAAAGGGGCAGGCCTCACATCAGTGAAAAAAAGGAATTTAGGATTTGTACACTACTACGGCATATAAACTGCACAGGTACATGTCCTGCCTTTATCTACATAGCACCCTGTCCTATGGGTTACCTAGGGCCTACTTTATGGGTGACTTATATGTAGAAAAAGGGGAGTTTAAGGCTTTGCAAGTGCTTTTCAATGCCAAGTCGAAATGGCAGTGAAACTGCTCACACAGGCCTTGCTATAGCAGGCCTGAGGCATAGTTAAGAGGCTACTTATGTGGGTGGCACAATCAGTGCTGCAGGCCCACTAGTAGCATTTAATCTACAGGCCCTGGGCACATGTAGTGCACTTTACCGGGGTCTTACAAGTAGATTAAACAAGCCAGTTGGGTATTAACCAAGGTCACCATGTTTTAAGGAAGAGAGCATATGAACTTTAGCACTGGTTAGCAGTGGTAAAGTGCACAGAGTCCTGAAACCAGCAAAAACAGTGTCCACAAAGTGGAGGTAGGCAGGCAAAAAGTTAGGGGTGACCACCCTAAGTCTGTCAAGTCTAACAATGAGTGTGTTTATATGTGAGTGAGTGAGTGCCTGAGTGGTGTGTAAGTGATTTCTGAGTGTATATGTACATATATGAGTAAGTGAGTGCATCAGTGCATGTATGGGTGAGTGAGTGCATGCGGGGTGTGTGGGTGATTAACTGAGGGCATGAGTGAATGTATGGGTGAGTGGGTGCATGGGTGGTGTATGGATGATTGACTGAGTAAATGAGCACTTAAATATGTGAGTAAGTGAGTGCATGAGTGCATGTATGAGTGAGTGAGTGCAGGCATTTGTGTATGAGTGACTGCCTGAGTGTAAGAGTGGTATATGGGTGATTGAATGTATGAGTGCATATATGAGTAAGTGAGTTAGTGTATGAGTGATGTATGCTTGACTAAATGAGTTCATGAGTGGTGTATGGTTGATTGAGTGCATGAGGGTCTGTATGAATGAGTGAGTGATTTCATGAGTTGGGTATGGGTGATTGTGTGAGTGCATGATTGCATGTATGTGTGAGTAAATGAGTGCATGAGTGTTGTAGGGGTGATTGAATGGCTTTATGAGTATACATGTATGGGTGAGTGAGTGAGTGAGTGTATAAGTGTTGTATGGGTGAGTGAGTGAATGCATAAGTGGTGTATGTGTGATTGAGTGAGTGCATGTATGGGTGAGTGAGTGTATGCATGAGTGGTGTACGGGTGATTGAGTGTATGAGTGCATGTATGGGCAAGTGAGTGAGTGCATGACTGGTGTAGGGGTTAGTGCATGAGTGGTGTATGGATGATTAAGTGCATGACTTGTGTATTGGGAAGTGAGTGCATAAGTGGTGTATGAGTGATTGAGTTTATTAGGGTGAGTATGGGTGGGTGAGCGATTGTAGGAATGGAGTACAGGTGAGTGGTTGAGTGGATGAGTAGTGTATGGTGATTTACTGAGTGCATGTGTGGGTGAGTAAGTGAGTGCATGTGTGGGTGAGGTAATGGGTGCACGAATGGCTGTATGGGTGAGTGAGCACATGAGTACATATATTGGTGAGTGAGTGCATGAGTGGTGCATGGGTAATTGACTGAGTGTCTGAGTTCATGTATGGGTGAGTGAGTGTATGAGCGGAGTGTGGATGATTGACTGTATAAGTGGTGTATTGGCAATTAAGTGAGTAAATTTATGGGTGAGTGAGTGCATGAGTGGTGTATGGGTGATTGAATGTACAAGTGTGTGTGTGTGGGCAAGTGAGTGAGTGTATCACTGGTGTATGAGAGAGTGAGTGAGTGCATGAGTGGTGTATGGATGATTGACTGAGTGCATGAGTACATGAATGAGTGAGTGAGTGAGTGTATAAGTGATGTATGGGTGAGTGAATGCATAAGTGTATGTGTGAGTGCATGTATGGGTGAGTGAGTGCATGAGTGGTGTATGGGTGATCAAGTGTATGAGTAGATTTATGGACAAGTGAGTGAGTGCATGACTGGTGTATGGGTGAGTGTGTGAGTTCACGATTGGTGTATGGCTGATGAGTGCATGAGTGCATGTATGGGGGAGTGAGTATATGAGTGCTGTATGGGTAATTTAGTGAGCATATGGGTACATGTATGTGTGAGTATGTAAGTGCATGTGTGGTGTATGGCTGAGTGATAGGGTGCATGTATGTGGGAGTTAGCACATGAGTGGTGTATGGGTGATTGACTGAGTGTATAAGCTCATGTATGTGCGACTGATTGAGTGTAAGAGTGGTGTATGGGTGACTGAGTGAGTGTGTAAGTAAATAAGTGCATGGGTGCATGTATGGGTGAGTAAGTGAGTGCATGTATGGGTAAATGAGTGCATGAGTGCTGTATGGGTTACTAAAGAGTGTGGAGTGCTTGTATGGGTGAGAGATTGCATGTATGGGTGAGTGAGTGAGAGCATGAGTAGTGTATGGTTGTTTGACTGAGTGCATGTATGAGTGAGTGAGTGTATGAGTGTTCTATGGGTGATTGAGTGCATTTAAGGGTGAGTGAGTGCATGAGTGGTATAGGGTGAACGACTGAGTGCATGAGTGCATGTATGAGTGAGTGAGTGTATGAATGGCTCTATTGGTGAGCGAGTGGATACATGATCCTAAGTGTGGGTGAGTAACTGAGTGCATGACTGATGTATGTGTAATTGAGTGAGTGCATCAGTGTGTGTATGCATATGTGAGTGAGAGTATGAGTGGTGTATGGATGAGTGAATGGTTGTGTAAGTGTGTCTATGAGCAAGTACTTGAATGATTGATACATTTGTAATGTGACTACCTGAAAATTGGTTGTATTGCACTGAACGTTTAAGTAGGAAATAATCAATAGAAACTAATGGGAAGGTATTGCAAGAGCAATTTAAATATAAGACACTCTTCTTGGTATCTCTGAACATTATGTCCCTCATTAGGACTTCTAGATTTAGCCACACTTTCTATGGAAATCCGGCAGTAGTCATGCCTGCGGATGGAGGTGCTCGTGCGGTTCCACCACCGGCCCGCCTCACCAGTAAGACACTGCCCGCCATATTATGGGCCATAATATGGCCTGGCGGTGTCCTGCTGGAGGAGCTCTGCCGGCGGTGGCTGGAGGGAGAAGTGGGGTCTAGTGCTTGCTAGGGGGGTTGGGGAGCCATCTACCAGTGACAGGGAAGGAATTCCCTGAAACCCGCAGCCCTTCTCCCATGGTGTTCATGCTACTGCCGTGGAAACCATGTTGGAAGGCCGGCTCCTAATACCGCCTGCAGTCTTCTGTGGACTGCCACATCGGAGATGATCATCTCCAGCCCAGTAGTGCCAACGACCATGACTGTATGAGTGGAGATGTGACGGGTTGGCAGAGGCCAAGCTGCCACACTCATAATGTGGTGCTCTTCACCGCCATCCTGTTGGTGGTGGGACTGCCACATTTACCCTGCCAGTCAGAAGACCTCCAGGGTCAAAATGACCCCCTATAGCCATGAGTCAAGAACTATTTTGAGACCTCTAATGTCGTTCAACTGCAGCCGCTATTGGAATAAAAATATATGTTAGTATTTGATCTTCATAGTAACACAAATGTATCAATAGTCATTGCTTATACTGTAAGACTGTATTACAAGGCAGTAAAAATATCATTTCACCTTTTTTTTTACTGTTCTCAGGTTTTATTCTTCTTCATCCATAAATGATGGCCTGTATAAAGCATCATCTCTGAAAAATGGGGAAAAACAATTAGTGGACTGCAAAAAAACTGCACAGTAGATCACTATAAATGAGTGTTACTATACATTGCACTCACTACAGTTCACATTAATAAGTGGCTTTCTCTGTAGTCACCATAGTAATCTAAACAAGCAGATTATAAAATGTTTCTTGAATAATTATATCTGGTACAATATGAGAGATAAATGTCAAGTACTCAATTTTAAAGATCTTTCTGAAAAACATCATCCATGGTTGGCCAAATGATTTTATACAAAACCCATACAGTAGATGTTTTTCCTCAATTAGGATGTAAACATTTGGTTGGAGAAATAAAAGGGGACCTTGTTTAGTTTTGAAGGAATTTTATTCTTTCAACTTTGGACTGCTGTAACTGAAGTATGTTCTTCTAGGTTCAGACTTTAATTAGAGAGTTGGATAGAATTTATATAATAACTACTTTATTGAAAACTACAAGGACTATTGACATTTGAGTTTTTCTTTAACTACAGTACCCCTAATAGGCAGAAGAATGTCTAAAAACACACATGAACCACTTAGAGGAAACACTGTATGCCACCTTTTTGATCATAACTTTTCCTTAGAACTTTGGTTGAATAAAGAAACCATATGAGTATGGTAGTTTGAAGGTAAGTTTTGACTTGTATTTTAGGTTGCCCTCATTGCACTCCGTCCATCCAGTTTTGCTTTTTAAGTACACAGTGTAATGTCTTGAGGTTGTATTAACTACTTCATGAAAGATGGTAGCCAACATAGTAAAAGGTCTTCCTGAAATTGATACTTAACCATCTTTGAAGTTTTGTAACACCTGCAAGTACTTGGAAACACAAAGCACTAAATGCTGTTTTTTACAGCGTTGAATGAGTTTTCAGAACAATTATACTGTCCAAGTAAACCTGATTCATTACCCCAAGGCTTGAAGAGTTGCAAAAGCATCAAATAGAAAAACTATTTTCTCTCTGCAGTTTGGCAAGAAAGCTTTCTATGGTTAATTTAATTTCCTATGTTGTGACTCACCAAACAACCGTCACATTGAATGACTGCAAACTTTCATCTTCTATATTTTTAGTTGTATAACTTCTATATGTATAATGCTGAAGTACTTCACAGAGACACATGTTTTGAAGATGAAGACTCCTTCTTGGGTAGTATGTATCCAGCATATTAGTTTTTAGAATGTCTGTACTATCTATTATGTTGTATTGTTTTGTAAAAGTATTTATATAGCACTTACCACCCCTGATGAGGCGTCAAAACACTTTTTGGTGAGTAGCACGCTAATCCGGAACCCAAAAGGAATTAGTGGTGGATTAGTATAGGAAAATATGAGTACAGTTTTAGTATTTTTATGAGTTAATTTGAGCCTCGGATATGTGAGTTTGTTAGTTGGATTGACTGGAATAACGGAGTCAAACGTGAGATAAATGAGGGAGAATTTAGTAGGGTTGTTTGGGAGATCATGGTAGTAAACTGAGGTTTGGGTGAGTTAGATGTGGAAGAGGAGGGAAGAGCTTAGGCAAGGTTATTTAGGGGATGAAAGTAGCAGAATGGGTTTGGGATGAATCAAAGTGGGGATGGAGGATAGATTGATAGATACATCACATATGGTGATGGGTAGACAGAGTAAAAATATAATATTTTGTATTTATAATGTTATATATATATAATAGAATGATTTTATTATTAGGTTCTGAAAACCCGTGGGGACACAATTTGGATGCAGAACTCCATGTACATCTGTGATTAATCTAATGCTTATAATCTTAATTCGTTTATTCAATGGAATTTTTATGTACATTCAGGGGCATTTATCATTATGATAATCTTCTCTGATTTTGTGATGATGATTATGGATACCGGACTATGATACAGACATTTTTAGGGTTATGTATATTTTTTACATTCCTTTTTCACTTTTATCACTATTTCATACACTAGAATGAAATTATTTTTTATTAGTACCTTGGGAGATTGAAAGGCGGTCTATTATATGTCCATTTCTATTTTATTGTATGTCCATCTCTATATATTGGTCCCTTTTTCCTTTTCCCTTTGCTCATATATATAGAGATTTTTTTGAATTATAGGACCTCATTCACAGTTGGATTTTCCATCATTGATATATTATCAACATTGGATAAGGTTACAATTGTTCTTGCAGATTATTCATAATTCTATTTCATACATGAAACTAATATATTGTTGTGAAAAATTGAGACATTTTATCGGTATCAATCATGATAATATTTATATTTATTTATTTATTGAAATTGATCCGTTTTATTGTTTCTCTTATCAGCCCCTTTTAATACAAAAGTGGGAATCATTTACTATTTATATAATTATATATTTATATTGATTGCATTTAAAATTTTATTGATAACTATTTGATTGATTAATCTATTTATATATATACTATATTCAAGAGCGATGTTAGAAAATATGTATAGTTTTGGAAAAGAAAGGAAGAAAAGAAAAAGAAAAAGAGAAGAAAAAATATAATATTTTGTATATTATTGTTAACAATTTCAATGTGGGATGTTCAATAATGTTCAAAAGGTCTCTCTTAAAAAATGCTTAAAAATGCACAAATAAGACTCTCCAAAGGAATAGGCCTATATAAGGGATCATAGTTGATATATATAGAATGTAGTAGGTAGGCTTTAGACCTAAGTATTTGGACTTGAATAGATAGTTCATATTGAACATTGTGACATTACAGTATGGCCGCTGTTTTGCACATTCTGCACTTTTGGTTAGTTAGGTTGCTAAAGACTGAAGAAGGACTAGAACATTTAAATAGATGGATCTAAAAATGTCTGCCAATGTCCAGTTGAAGGCTTTCGCTGAAAATGCGTTGACATTTGGCCGGGACAGCGTGTGTGAGTTGTTTGTTTTTGGCACTTCATTGCTTTACTCATTTTTGTATATGATTTTCTAAAGTGCAGCTTCATTCATGAACTCTCTTTAAATAAATAGAGCCAACGATCATTTATTGCACTTATTTTGCAATTGTGTTTATTTTTCACTCAGCCCGAGCTTTTGGATATTGTGCGGCTTGTTGGTGCCTTATTAGGCGGCACTCCGTTTTTGATTAATTATATATATATATATATATATATATACACATTTTTTTATCATTATTTTTATTTAATTTATTTATCCATTATTATTATGAATACATTTTTTAATTTACTTATTTATCATTTGAATTTTATTTATAGATTTTATTTTATTTTAATAATTTTTTTGTCAAGTACAGTAGGACTAGAGTAATAAATAAATAGATATTTAAATACATAGTAAGGGAATATATGTTCATGGAATATAATAATGGGTATAATATGAGAAGAAAAGTAGTATTGTATAAACACAGACTTTCAAGATGTGTTATATTTGAAGTTAATTAATAAGTGTACTTTTCTAACATTTATTTATCTTTCCTCAGTTTTTGAATAGCGAAATACTTATGATAATAAAACAGTTGATCAGTGTGATATAAAAAGGGAGCAGGGATTCATAAGTATCTAATATAACAACTTATCTAGGAGCTATACAATGACCGATGAACATATGTTAAGCATAGAATAACATATATGTATATATATATATATATATATATATATATATACACACATGAATACACACACATATACACATAGATATATCATACTTACATATATACATACAGATACATATTTAAACTGTGAGTAAATATGCATTAGTTAAACAGGTTTAAAGAGTATGTGTGTGATTTATTGTTATGACATAGTAGCAATACATATTTCCTAAAGAACTATACATATCTAGAATATACACCAAATCAGATTACAAATATTTATCAACACTGGCATATGCAGTCCATAGCTGTTTGAATACGGTGGTTATGAAGGAAAGAGCCAACTCTTGAGTAGTCTTCTGGAGACAAGATAGTTATCTGTGGATCTCATATTTGAGGGTAATGAATTCCATAGTTTGGCTTCTTGAACGGAGACGGATGTACCACCTATAGTATTTTTCTTGTATGGTTGTGTTCTAAAGTGGGGTGCCAATCTTGAGCGGAGGTTTCTTTGTTGAATGTATTTGGGTATTTTGTTTCTGATAAAGAGCGGTCCTGTTCCATGTATAGCTTTGTGGGTGATACAAAGCAGCTTGAAGGTGCATCTTCTGGCAATGGGTAACCAGTGTAGTGCTCTCAAGGCAGATGAGATGTTGGCTTGTAGTTTACATGTAATAGTAGCCTGACAGAAGAGTTCTGAATACGTTGTAGCTTTTTCATATTAGATATAGATGATCCATGGTAGAGGCCACTGGCATAATCCAGTTTGGATAGCACAAGTGAGATAGTAGCCTGCACCTTGTGTGGAAGTTTGAGTTGGGGGAAGATGTGTCGTAGAGTCTTCAAGGTGATGAAGGATTGTTTGTGCTAATTTGTTCACTTGGGCATTTATTGTTAACTTGGAGTCCATGGTACTTCCAAGGTTTTTAACTTCCTCATATAATTGAAAAGGTGGTCTGAGATCATCAGGCCAGGCACACAGTGGGTCATAATTTTTCCAGTCACCACATATGAGTATTTCTGTTTTGGAGCCATTTAGTTTGAGATGGCTCCAGTCATCTATATCAAATTCTACAAGGTACTGTATTTCTGGGAAAGACTTCAATACTCTAAAAAGACTGCTTGCAAGGCCTAGGCTTACCCACACTATTCCTCTAGCCTTGGAGAACAAACTTGCAGAGCTCAACCTATCTGAACATTCATAAGATCGAATTTCTCTTTGGGAAAGCATTTTCAAATTAAAACTACATTTTCTTGGTAAGACTCTTTTCTGCAGAAATCTCCTCCCAGACCTATTTCTCTCTGTCATTTGTGACTTATGGAGCAACAGCAATGGAGTTATCTGCTACACAGTGTACATCGATATTTGCATTCCACATCTTCAGAATAACAGGGTTGGAGTCATTTATATATTTCAAAGTTTTTGTTCTTTTAAGATTGTAAGTATTTTTTTGTGATTTCCATGTTATAGTGTGTCTCACTGCTGAAAAAAGCTGTTCACTCTTGTGAGCGCAGATTTTCTGGCATAAATAATTATCTTTTATGTAATCATACTGATGTACGAATATGAACATTTTAAAATGAAAAATTAGATGTTAAGATTAAAATTGTGCCTTACTTAGTGGCTGCCATCAAGTAAAAGGCCTGAACATGTTTTATAAAATGTGTTAACTTAGTGATGAGAATAAACATTCTGCCTCTTTAAGAACATGTTCTCTGCAAAAATAAATGCTGAAATAATATGAGCATTTCTTGTTCTCTGCTGTCTCAAGCAAACAAGGTCACAGTGTGTAGTTATCTGTCCACCCAGCTGAGCTAAAGTATCAGCTGCATGAGATCTTCTCTGTAGAATTACAAGCTTCTTTTGTTCGAATTATGAGTTTATTCTGTGTTCGCACTAATGGAATGTGTTTCTCTCGAGGGAAAGAACTGATTTGAAAATGTTTCTACTTCTTTGTATCTATCATCCGGCAGCAGTGTATTTTGAAATGGCTGAACTGTTCAGAAGTGTGCTTTAATAGTAAGAAGCAGACAATATGAAGCATTTAAGCTAATAATGTGATACTTTCTGATGAACTGATGTTTTATGATTGGATAATTTGTGTTCATTTTCAGTTTCTAGCAAATCACAGTTGTTTAACAAGTTTAATTTTATGTTTGAGAATCAGACATTTGGGTTTTTTTGCTTCCTGGTTTCCAAAAACTTCACTTCTCTTTCTTATGATCTGTCACTGTGCCATTCCATGCTTTGCCAGTCAGTCTACTGACATTCTAGTATTTTATTATTTGAATTATTTCCTATGCTGCATGTAGTGATGCTGGTGCTTACTTCAGTGCTCAATGCTTAGAGCCTATAGTGCTTTGCTGGCTGCCTTAGTTAATTAACTTGATGGTTCAGAGAACTTACAGTCGAAATTCTGAACTGTCACCCCTTTTCCTTGCCCCTGTCCTGATGCTGATGCTGCTGACCACCTGATGAAGCTATGCTGTGTTGCTGAACTCTTTAGGATTGGTAATTATACTGATCTGTGCAATGTTATTTGTCTCTTGTTTTCCAGGTACCAGCTGCTGCTGTTTTAATTCTGTTGCTATTTTTGATAGTGTCATAGCTAGATATTTTCTAAATCAATGTTACTAAAACTTTTGCATTAAGCCCAACATGCTAATGCTAATTTGAGGTTAGAGGGTGTTTTCTCTATGCCTATGATTTGACATTGTTTTATTACTGAATCAAATGTATTTTATCTCTCTGACACGGATATTCATGTTATTGATTTGTGTTCTAACTATTGAGTTCATTGTTTATTTTGCTTTGTTTAAACTAAGATTCTTCAGGACGATCCATCAGCCTTTGATGCTTCTTCATTTGTATCGTTTGGTATTGAGACTAATTTTCGTGATGTTAGCATTGTAAAGATAGAGAAATAAATATTTTAATTGATACTAAAGGAGTGGTTATGCGGGACCGAATGGATCATGGTGGGTTGTATATTGATTCTTTAGTGATTATTGTTATTGTTTATTGTTGTTGTTGTTTTATGTGTCAATAATCAATACGTTAATCAATATAATGTAAACGAGTCAAAAGGTTCAACGCCTGAAAGCAGCGTCTAACCACTCACTATTATGAAATAGATAAATCAAGGGCGCACTAACACTCTAGCCTCTGAGATGACAGGTTGTGGGAATCCAAAATGACAGCTTGTGTAAAATGTTGCTTTAGATCTATAATTTTGACTACTGTGTTTATCACCTGTGGTTTTCAAATAGTAGAACTTGTTGTCTCAATCCTTTGTCTGCAGTTTCTGTTAGGATGGCACATGTTACATACTGTTCTATAAAAGACAAGACAGACTCATCTGTGTCTGTTCCAAACCTAAAGGCATCTTTTACCCAAAACAGCATGAGAATATGTGGAGCCCCTCTAGCTTAGCACTCTTTGTGCTGAAAGAAATCAGTCACTTCACGAAGAAGAGTATTAGTTTTGTTGCAGGCGAAAGCCATCATTGCTTGAAACCTGTGGTTAAAATTTCCGAAAAGCTTTGCTGGATTCAATGAACAGAGTTCTCCAGGTGTCTTTAGATTGATATCTTTTATATTTGAATGTCCTTCTCTTAAGAAATCAAGGACGTCATCCCATGAATACAACTGAGTGTCAGAATGCAGGTAGATGTCCCTGGGTTTCTCAACATGCATTTAAGCTCTCCATGGTGAAGATACCAATACTTGTTGGTACCACATTGACATGCCGTCAAATTAATTAAGTTGTATTACAGATTTTTGTATTTTCCTTGAACTTTTTCAAAAAACTCACTTCCTGAAAGATTTGCATATATACCTCTGTTTTCAGAATATGATTACGTGCATATGATAAGCCAAACAAGTCACTCTCATAATCAGAATCATTTGAAAACGGTATACTGGACTTACGTCAGGGAAAACTATCTGCTGTGCCTTACTCACGGCAGATTGACCTCACAATTTTTTGATTTTAAATGGTATCCGTCTTTTGAATCTTTTATGGATATAATTCTTGACCCATTAAGTAAGAGTTTATATATCCAGTTCAGATATGGTTGTCTGCCTCTCAAATCATATGGCAGTAAGTGGAGTGCAACTACAAGATCTGATTTATGTCCGAGCTGTACTCTTAATCCAGAATCCATTGTACATTTTATGTTTTTATGTCCTGCCTATTTGATTGCGCGTCGAAAGTGGTTACGGCCAGTGTGTAGGAATGTGGGGGTAAGACATTGTATTGTTGCCTTAAGAATTCTGATGAGGGAAAGTTCCCCCCCCTTGCCCTGTGCGGTTAGTAGGTACATTACAGCTGCCTGGCATGTACGTACTTATCACTTGGGGAAAGTTGCTGATGCGGAACTTACTTCCAAATAAGGACAACATGAAAAACTGACAATGGAATGTTTTAGTCATCAAATTTTAACCACACACCTAGACTGGAACAATACCCCATGATTGATTTAAATGACAGTCAGTAGGAGATTAGGTGTTTGGTTTTTATGTGTTTTAAGGCCGTAAAGGATGTTCTTTTTTATTCCTCTTATTTCCTTTTTAACATAATTTTTACTTATCTTTTATCTTTCTACCGGTGGTTGTTTTGCTTTTAGGGTTGAAAGTAACCAATAAAGCTATGTATGTACAAATATAACTGTGGGAGAAAACAATTTTGCGAGGGCTTTGATAGTGTGCCCCCGAAGTACACCACTGATCCCAATGTTTCTTGATTTGGGGCTAAACCAAGTAGCTGATTTAATTTCCCTATGACCTCTATTATATTGGATAAGGATTTGGACCACCCTGAATTGGATTTATACAAAGCATCATTGCTTGACCTGCTAAAGAGACCAAATGCAGCTATTATTCCTTGGATTAAATATGTGTCCAATTGGTTTTGTATCTTGGGGTTTGGAGATTATTGGGAGAATCCCCAAAAATTAGTGAAATCCCATAAAACTGCTTTGAAATCAGCTTACTGGTCCAATGTATGGAACAATTATATTTGTTGTAAAACTCATGGTCGATTATCTAATCTTTTTACTGATTTTAAGTGGTTTCCGCAGTATGAATCCTATTAAGATATTATACTAGATCTACAGGGCAAAGGTTTATGTGCTAGATTCCGTTTTGGGTCCTTACCAATGTTGTCTTTAACTTGCAACTGGGGGCCAATCACTACTTCAGATATATGTCCGGCTTCTGGCGGTGCCCCGGAAACAGTTGAACATTTTATGTTTTTTTGCCCAACATATTTTTTTTCCACAGTCAATATGGATTCGAAAAACCTGTAGGGAAATGGGGCTGGAAAACTGCAGTATAGCAATAAGGGTTTTAAAAAAGCCATAGATCAAATTAATTAATTTTAGCAGTCAGCAAGTTTTTAGTGGCAGCATGGCATATACGTGATCACCATTTTAATCAAGGACCCACGAAGCGTGCCCAGGCAGGATTTTAGATGAATACTCTGATATCACATGTATGTATTTATTTATGTGTTTTTTTTTATAAAATTATTAAATCATTGTACAGATTATAAAATGAGATGAAATTTTTCTTTTAATGTATGTGATGCTTTCATGGTTAATTGACCGAATAAAGCTTGACTTGAAAAAAGTCACTCTCAAATAGCAGAGGAAATATGTAGGGAATACACTGCCAACATCTTTTTTCCTCTGAGTAAAGTCTAGTTGATCTGTACTCTGCTGCTGGTATTTGTATAGGACACTCATCACGCCTACAACCTACTCTAGTAGGAAAGAGTTGTGGAAAACAGAGAGATTCTAAGGTTTTCTCCCACACACTTAAGGAAGCACCTTTCATTTTTTCATCTGAAAAAGATAAGTAGCATCTTCCATAATCTCTTTGGAATGTAGAGGATGAATAGCGTTGTGTTCATAATTGTATTCTGATCTTGATCAATCTATCTTTTCAATTTGACCTCTTGATGAAACTGTTGCATCCTCCATTTGTGTAATATCTTAAAGATCATCCACATTTTTACAGTAAATATTATTTTTTATCAGATATAATGTTGCTTTCTTTACTTTACTAACATCAACTACCTCTTGCAATAACTTCTTATTCTTGGTAGGTACATCTTTGAAGAGAATTTCAAGTCCTTCTTCCAAATCTCTCTGCATCCCTACAGATATAATATTCTGCTTGACATCTAATGGCAAGTGCACAACTCTACCTTTATGATCTTTCAAGAGCTCAGTTGGAGGCACCTCTCCTGTCTTTGGCTCAATACAGACTATAGCTTGAAATGGATGTACACATCGTATAAGTATAGACTCAAACACATTGAAATCTTGAAGCTCCTGTGGAATTAAAAGCAGTTTTAATTTGCTATACACTGCTCGAGCTGGCATTTTATCGTCCTGTAACTTATTATAACAATACTTACATATAGTTTGACATGTGAAACAAAGTGTGCCTCTACAAGCAAATAAGCTAAAAATTATTGCCACTTATCTCTATTCTCTTCTTCAGTTTTTGAAGACACAATAACATAAGTTTGACTTTTGTAGTGAGTGCGCCGACAACATATACAAACACAGTCCGGTTTCTCTGAACAGACTGCTTTAAAATTTCTAATCTCCTCATGAAAGTTAAAGTTATCAACAGTAGAACCTATCTCTTGTTCTGCTACACCTGCAGATATAAAGCCTTTAGTTTCTCTACTCTTCTCTTCAGGACCAAAGAAACAAAATTGTACAACATCACAAAACTTTTCTACCTCTGCTACTGCACCGTGCAAAAGAGCTTTATTCATTTATTCCAAACATAGTGCAGGAGTCTTCACATGGTAAAGTCTCCTAACTAAAGTTCACATTTGAGAGTGATGTACTGCTAACATTCTAAAATAATGAAATGTGTTTTGGCACACTGTCCTCATAGGCATGTAAGTAAATGTCCCTGTAGGTTTTTTCTAGTTCCTTTCTTAGCATGGATCTAATTCTTGCAAAACTGTTTTTTTTGTTTAAGACTTTTGCATGGAAGGATAAGTAGAACATTCCTCAGAATGTCAATTGATTGCTGCAGAATACTACAAACACTGCTACAGCTCTACGTATATACAAGGGCCTTTCTATGCCTTTCTTGTGCCTCTTCAGCTATGAATTTCTCTACATTTCTAGGTACCACTACCTCTTTTTCAATAGAAGAACCATATCTTACTTCTTAACATTGTCCAGGCTTCACAACAGCATGTACCAATGTCCTTGTTTGTAAGTAGCTCTCTTCATTAAAGAAAGTCTCAGTACTAGGGGCCAGATGTAGGTACAAAAAAATTAGCGACTCGCAATTTGCGAGTATGTGCTACTCGCAAATTGCGTGTCGCTAATATGAATGCAGGTACAATGTCCGTGTACAATTTGCGACTCGCACCCGGAGTCGCAACGCAGATAGCGAGTCCGCTGTTTGCGAGGTCGCTTTTTGCGACCTCGCAAAAAACGAACTCGCAATTTGTGAGTGGGTGTCGCAAATTGCGAGTACCATGTAAATTGCTTGCAGGTGCTGCAGAACACTCCAGAAACCACTCCAGAACACTCTGGAAACACTTCCTGGCACATGATGATGACATCACAGCCAGGAAGTTTACAAATACACCTGGGAGGAGGGAGGACCACACCCTTTTTAACTGCTGAACTGCAAACAGGAGGAACAGCAACTACAATGGCTGAAACACCTAGAAAACGAAAACTCAAATTCTCTGAGAAGGAGCTGGAGGTGCTGACAGAAGAATGCTGTCAGCACTATGATGAACTCTTCGGAAAGGCAGCCCTCAACGTGCCAGAAGCCACCAAAAAACAACTCTGGCTGGAGATCCAAGACAAAGTGAACTTCCTGGGGGTGAGCCACAGGAGTGTGGAAGAGATTAAAAAACGGTGGTATGACCTCCGCTCCCGGACCAAGGAGAGGGTGGCAGAAAGGCTCCGGGAGATGAGAGGCACAGGAGGGGGACCATCATCCGTACCACTACCCACACCCCTGGAAGAAAGGGTGGAGGAGACCCTGGAGCAGGAGGCAGTGACAGGAATAGGAGATCTGGACACCTCTGAGCCCACTACATCAACCGGTGAGTACCATGTGATATGCCTGTACCCCCATCAATGCCATACCCCCACCCACCATGTACACAGGGGCCTGCACAACCAAGATAGCTCCATTACAGGGTAGCAAACACCAGAATGATGCATTATGGGAAGTGTAGTCAAATAGCCAGTTCATAGGCAAATGTTTATTAGGAAGTGTGCAACAGATAGTAGACACTGACAGTCTGTTCCCCATGTCCCACAGGTCTCCCACAAGACACCACCACAAGCCACAGCAGCTGGGCCCCATGAGGACAGCACAGGAGCTGCCACCACTCCCACCTGCACGACCAACACCATCCCTGTGATGTCCACACCTGCTGCAACTGTGTTTCAGGAGGCTCCGCCAGCAACAGGCAGGAGTGCCACAGTAGAGCACACAGGGCATCCACCGCTGCGCAGGCAACGCAGGTACAGGAGAGCAGGGCTGCAGGCTGCGTCCGGCCGCCCATCTACTACCAACAGCGAGGCACAGCTGCTCTGTGGTCAGTGTCTGCAAAACAATATATTAGGGCGTATTAGTGGGGTGCTGCACCACTTTGTGAGAAACAACGAGGCCAGCATGCAGCAGCTCCATTCCCGATTGGACGTGATTGCCACAAACACTGGGGACCTAGCCCTGTCCATGAGGGATCTGGTGGCAGGACTACTAGCACAGGGCGAGGGTGGGTGGCGCAGGGACCGTCAGCTGCTACAGAGGCTTGACAGGATGGCCACATCAATTGGCAGACTGGCTGTTAACACCACTGGCCTGTCGAGAAGGACAGTTGGCCTCCAAGTAGAAATGGGCCATTTTGCAGGGGATGTGGCTAGAGGCCTGGGCCGGATCACACATGTGATTGATTTAATGGAGGCACGGCATCTGTCCAGGGGCACAGGGGACACACCCCAGGACAGCAAGGAGGGCTCTACAGTGAGCAGTGTCTCTGCCAGTGACACTAGGGTGCTCCGGAGTGGGAGTACCAGGCAGAGCACTGCAGAACCACCAGGGACCAGCCAGGCTGGCAGAGGCCGCCCTAGGACATAGGCAGAACCCTGTCCCTGATGTTGGGGCACATGACAGCAATGTGCCCCATGCATGGTTTGCATTTAGATGAACATGAACAGTTAGTAATTGTAAATAGTTGTATTTATGCACATATTAAATAGTTTTTTTGTTCCACTTAACAAATGGAGTTTTTGGTCAATAGGTGAGTATGGTTGAAGTTGACACGTACCTTCCAAAGTATTGGGTTGCGATGTGTTCCCGTCTCAGTCTGCCTTGATTTGCTATACTCCGATCCCCATGATGGCGATGTGGTTGCTCTTGCTCTTCATCCTCAGAATCTGGGTCTGCAGGGGTGAGAGGTAGCCCACGTCGGGTGGCAATATTGTGCAGGATGGCGCATGCGACAACAATTTTGAATGCTGTAATGGGGGTATACTGGAGGGCATCTCCACTGCGGTGGAGGCATCTGAACCTTGCTTTCAGTAATCCGAAGGTGCGTTCTATGATGTTCCTGGTCCTCTTATGGGCACTGTTGTATCGCCTCTCTGAATCATTGCAGGGTGTTAAGAAAGGAGTCATTATCCATGGCCGTAGAGCATATGCACTGTCACCTGTTGGGCACAAACATTACACTGTTAGAAAGTCCTGGTTGGGGTGCACAGTGACCTGTGTGTATGTCTGCAAGGTGTATGCAGCTCTACCTATGAGGTATCCGTCTCCAAACTCCCCACGTTCCAGGCGTTGGTGTATCCCACTGTGCCTAAAAATGTAGGAGTCATGGGTACTGCCTGGAAATTTAGCAACAATGTCGGTGATGACATAATGGGCGTCACAAACAACCTGAATATTGAGTGAGTGGGTACACTTTCTGTTGCGGAACAGATGTTCCAGGTTTGCAGGGGGGCATATTTGAATATGTGTTCCATCTACACATCCTATGACATGGGGAAAGTTGGCAATCCGGTAAAAGTCCAGCTTGGTGCTGTTAATTTCTGCCTCATTCCTGGGTAGGTATATGAAGTGAGACGTGTGTGAGTAAGGCATCTAGGAATGCCCTGAGGAACCTTAATAGTGCACTTTGTGATACCCCACCTGCCACAGAAATGACCCCCTGATAGCTCCCCGAGGCCAAGAGGTGCAGTGAGCATAGCACCTGCACATGCGTAGGGATGGCTCAGCCGCGCAGAGTCTGGCGTTCTAGCTGTGGTTTTAGTAATTCAATTAATTCTAGTATGGCTGCGCTGCTAAGGCGGTATTTATCATATATCTCTTCCTCAGTTTGCTGAATAAGAGTGTGCATTGTTCTATAGATCTTCTCCTGTCTGTGGCTCCTCCTCCTCTGCTGGGCTGCATGGACTCTCCTCCTCACTGCTATCAGGTATATCTCCGCCATCTTGAGTAACCCAGATGCCTTCTGGGTCTCCTTTTATACTTTGTTAATGATTACCACCTGCTCTGAGTTAGTGGTAAATGGGACATGCAAACTGGGCTTTTTGCGACTAGTCGCAATTTGCGAGTTGCAATTGCATATGGTTTGCGACTCGCAAATTGCGACTTCCTAGTTGCGGGTCGCAAAATGGGGTCGCAAATTTTGCGAGTCGGTAACGGCTCGCATCACTTTTTGCGAGTCGGAAATGGGATTTTTGCATCCCATTTCTGATTTTGCACAGTCGCAAATAGCGATTCGGGCAATTTGTGACTCGCAAAACTTTGCTACATCTGGCCCTAGATGTCTCCATTCACTACTGAAAAGTTTGCAAAAGTTAGTTCTATTGACTAATCTTTTCTTTTGACTTTTTCTCCTCATATTCAATACTATTTTATCTAGTGTTTTCATTCTGTTTACAATCAGAATAAACAGCTTCCTTTTCAGAGCAAAGGACTTTTCAATCACACCTTCAACATGTTCCTTTTGTGCAACAGTTTGTCTCCTTCTTTTATATGTCTTCATATGTCTTATTATGTTCTGCATTACTCAGTTATGAAAAATTCTAACTCTAATTTACTTGAATTGGCACAGGCTTCTTGTTAAACTCCATGCTTTATTGTAGGATGTTTTACTTTTCTTATTGTGTACTTTTACTCTTTTCTTAGTTGGTGTACTTTATTTTTTGGTCTTGACAACATACTATTGTAGGAAATGTCTTTGTTTTCTTACCAACAGTTCCTTTTCCCTTCCCTGCTTTTTCTGCATTTTGCCCTTGTTGTTTCTCAGTTGTGAGAAGATAATATTGTCTCTGTATCTTTCTTCTTTGACTTTTTAATGGCTTTGTAACTGTGTAGTTCAAAAGAAATTAATATCTGAAAACAAATAACAGTTCACTTTTGTCTTAAATGTATTTTAATTATGGTAGTGCCAATCAAATCAGGTGTCTTATTATAACATTAATACCCTTGTTCTATTAATTGTGAAGTTTATATTAACATTTGTTTAACTTGACAAAGCGTTTTCATACGCCAAATTGAGACAGACAGTGACAGAACACACACATGCTCTCTACTACTAGGCCTTTACCCATGATTAAAACAGTATTTGTCTGAATACATAATATGAATCTGTCAGTACTTGCCTATATATCTCAGTGAATGTAGGTATGCACGTGTAGTAGTGCCCTGAGATGTTTCAGTACATCTGCTGCTATGTGAGTTTCTGTATTAGTACCTGTATGGCTCTGTCGATGTGTACGTAAGTGGCTAAACAAATACTTCAGTGCCTGTGCTCGGGAATACTGGGGTATGTGAGTGTATCTGTATTTGTCTTGAAAGTGTTGAATATGTAAGTACTTTCTGAGTATGTGAGTGAATGTAGGCGTCTCTCTGTCATTCTGTCACTGGGTGAGACACAGGATTCATGCTTTGAAAATATGAATGCCAGTTCCTTGGTGAGTAGTATACTCTATCTAGTGATTGGCTTAGAGGTAGGCATGTACCTGAGTACATTTCTTAAGCTGAATAGTAGATTTCGTAATCACTTAAGACAATGCACCATGTTTTATGGCATACCTACAGCATATCACAAAGGTAAGGTATTTATACTAAAATATGAGTTTGAGACTTGACAAATGGGTTTTAAATGCCAACGTTAGTCAGGCAGTGACAGTCAATACACATACTCTGCACTACTAGGCCTCACCCATGATTAAAGCAGTATTTGAATACATGATAAGGTTCTGTCAGTACTTGCCTTTATATCTCAGTGAATGTAGGTGTCTACCTGTAGTAGTGCTCTGCAATGGCTCAGTATACCTGCACTATGTGAATGCCTGTTTAACTACCTCTATGCTCTGCAAATGTGTGCACATGGGGCTGAACAAATACTCTAGTGCCTGTGCTAGGGAATTCAGGGGTATGTGAGTGTATCTGCAATTGCCTTGGATAGTGCTGCATTTACACTTTCTGTGTATATGAGTGAATATAGAACTCTCCCTGTCACTCTGTTACTGGGTGAGACACAGGATCCATGCTTTTGAAATATGAATGTCAGTTCCTTGGTGAGTATAAGGCTCTATGTAGTGCTTGGCTTAGGGGTCTGAGAGGTACCTATATATGTTTCTGAAACTGAAAGGTAGATTCAGCACAATGCACCATGCTTTATGGCATACCTGCAGCATATCACAAAGATCAGTTATGTGTACTAAAATGTGAGTTTGAGGCTTGACAAAGGGATTTTACCGGCCACCTTTAGTTGGGCAATGACTGCCAACACACAGACTCAGCACTACTAGGCCTCACCATTGATTTAAGAGGTATTTGTCTGAATACATGACACAATTCAGTACTTGCCTATGTATCTCAGTGCATGTAGATGTCTATCTGTAGTAGTGCTATAACATGTTTCAGTAAATCTGCCACTAAGTGAGTTCCTGTTTTAGTACCTCTATGACTCTCTGACTGTGTACATATATGGCTGAATAAATACCTTAGTGACTGTGCTAGAGAATACAGAGGTGTGTAAGTATAGCTGCACATGAATATCATACAATGAATGTAGAAGTCTTATTGTTGCTCTGTCACTGCATACTCACAAGATCCACACTTTGGAAACATGAATGTCAGTTCTTTGGTGAGTGGTATGCTCTATGGAGTGCTTGGCTTAGGGGTCTCCGAATGAACCACTAAGGGGCTTATTTACAAGCCTCTTGTGCCGCAGTAGCGTCACTTTTTTTTTTACGCTGCAGTGACGAAAGCAGTCCCCTACACTGCACCACATTTCCAAACTGGTGCAATTGGACCATTGTGACAGTTTGTAAAACCATGTGCCATGTTATACTTATGCCAGGTATAATGTATGCAGGGTGGGCGTTCCCCTGTGAGAAGCTACAGTATGTACAACTGGGGCAGTAAAGCTTACTACATTTCACTGCCTCGTTCTGCGACATCACTGCGTCAAAAATATGGTGCCTGCTTAGAGCAGGCATTAAATTGATGCAGGACTTTTTAACATGGGAGCATTCCACGCATTGCTGGAGTAGCGCTATTTTTTTAACATTGGTCCAGCAATGCGTCAGTTTAGCGCTACAGATGTGTCCGAATTTGGGACACATCTCTGTGCTGTATCAGAAATACAGTGCTACCAGATGTTGTTAGGGGTTCCTGAAGCTGGCACGAGATTCCGATGCACCAATTTCTTGTAAATGAAGCCCTAAGGACCAGATTTACAAGAAAGTTGTACATCAGTACTGATGCACCACTTTTCTTGCATCACCCTTGCCCCACCTAACAATAGCATGTGTTTACCATATTTATAATATGGAGCTCCATGGCAGTCGTTAGAACAAGAGTGCCAACATTTTTGATGCTATTGTAGCGCATTGATGCACTACCGTGAAAAATGTTGATGCTAGTGTAGCAATATGCAAGGAAGCTAACTGATTTCAATGGGTGCATCCTTTTAATGCCTACTCTGAGCAGGCGCTAAAACTAATGCCAAAAATGTTGCAGTGAAATCTTGTAGATGTCAATGCGCTATTTTGTGGCCTTCTAATGCCGGCACACCTCCATTATGCTCCACCTACATTATCCCTGATGCAGGGATAATGTGGCACAAGGGTTTGCAAAGTGGCACAATGAATGCAATGTAACCAGGGTGAGGTGAAAATGCCTCCTTGGGCCACTGTATCATAAAACAATAATGCTAATGTGGCGCAAGGAGGCGCTAGGGCCTTGTAAATCTGGCCCAACATTTCTAAAACTGAAAAAAAAACATTTCTTAAGCACAATGCTCAATACTTCATGGCATAGATACTGCATCTCACAGAGGTGAGTTATTTCTACTAAATATATTTGTTTTTATTTGCTGACTTCCACAGTATCAGACGGTGCAAAGTTCAAAAGGTTGCCACTCATGGTCCCTCTGCATGAGAGTGGTATGTCATTCTTGTGCTTGGTTTTTACAATTCTTGAGACTTCTGAATCTATCTAATAAGAGGGAAGAACTATTTTACCAGCTAACTCAGTCTTCAGATCTGTAAATTACATTTAATTCTGATAAAAAGTGATTATTTTAATGAAACATTGTTAAACAAGTGTATGTAAAATATAGAAAATTATTCAAAGTAGGTGAGATGATCTATGAGTGGTAGTGTGACCGGTTTTATATATTTATTAATGGCTGACTGAGATGCAATTCTCTGAGGCGCAGAATAGGTGTGTGAGAGGTTAGTTCACAAAATGTTGCCATGAAACTGGATATTATATGTATGCTGCATTACTTCATGGTGTTATTGGGCAATAATGAGTTCAAAACTCTTTCTTTATCACCCTTCCCCTAATACACCCTTAGCACAGTCTTCATAGCAACCCACTACAACCAGTAGCTCACAGGTGTTCAGAACATTATAGAAGGGGCATACTAGTTACAAAATAAGCTGCAGCAGGTGTGGTTCACTGTACAAACTGAGAAGCATATGCAAGACTGTATTACAATTTTTATTTCTACCAGAACGAATCATAGACCAACTTAGTTATCCTTTCAAGTCTCTACCAAATTGTATTCACTAGCACATTCACAGCATCCAAGCATTGTTTAAACCTGGAGCACACCTTCTTTTAACTGCCTTCCCTTTAAAATACTACCTCATTAACCCCAGTCTTTTCTTGTCTGCTACTACTTCTTCACTTCCAAATGTTTAGAGTGTTGACTGTTGGACACAGCTATGTTTTTGGGCTAGGGTGACTGCTAGAAAAAGTGTTAATGACAGGGACATGGGTTTCGCTAATGTGGATAGAAATTTGATTGGCCAGAGATGGTTAAAGTGGTATCAATTGAGTTTGTCAACCCTCTGACTTCATGATTGTGCACTGTTAATGACCTGGGCGCACTGACTGGGCAGGACTAGAAATCATAATGAAGGATACCTTTGCACAACTGATGTCACTTTTCCCTCACACTGTCTTAGGGTATTCCAACATATGCCAAAGACAGAAATGGAAGTGGTAAAATCAGTTCTGTCCACAGATTGACAAAGCCAGGAAACATGTTAATAAAACTGTTTCTGCATTCCACAGAGACCATAGCATGGGCTGTATCAACCTCAACAACCTGTGCTTTGACATGGATGGCATCTACAGAAATGACAGTGTGCACTTCAAATACGAAGGCAACAGGGTGTTTCTTTCCAACCTGGAACTATGCATCCGGTCTCACATGTAGCTGTCACATACTCACAATTAACCCAAAGGCTTTTCTTATGGCCACCCTATTGCCCAAAATGTTAATTTTGTTAATGACAGTTTTTTTTTCAAATATTTGCGACAATATCACAATCATCGTGACTACACAAAACCAAAGCAGGCTTTCAATACACACCAGCCCATTCACAATTTGTAACTATATATATATATATTAATATATATTATATAATTTTTTACAAGACACAATGAAGATCGCCTTCAAAATCACTCTCTAAACTCATATACAACTCTCTGACTGAGTGGGCCATTGCGTATAACAGACTTTTAGTGGGTCTGTCATTTACTACATAATTGGCTCACAACCTCTTTAAGTGACCATGATAAAGCTTGTTCAAGTGGGTCTCTCAGTAAGTACACAAGTATTTCAGTCAATTTGTGAGTGGGTGCATGAGGATCTGAGTGGGTCTGTGAGTAAGTGTGTGAGTGTCTGAGTGGGTATGTGAGTGAAGGTGTGAGTCTCTGAGTGGCTCTGGGAGTGTTGCATCAGTGTCTGAGTGTAGGTGAGTGGATGTGTGAGATTCTGACTAGGTCTGTGAGGGATGGATAAATGTCTATATGGGTCTGTAAGTGAGTGCTTAAGACTCTGTGTAGGTCTGCGAATAAGTGCCTGAGTCTTTAAGTGTGTCTCTGAGTGGATGCATGAGGGTCTCAGTAGGTCTGTGAGTGGGTGCATCAGGATCGGAGAGGCTCTGTGAATGAGTGCATAAGTGTCTGCGTGGGTCTTTGAGTAAGTGCATGAGTCTTTGAGTAGGTCTGTGACTGAGTGCATGAGTCTCCAACTCGGTCTGTGAGTGAGTATGTCAATGTCTAAGTGGGCCTGTGAGTAGGTGTGTGAGAGACTGAGTAAGTCTTTGGGTGCATGAGGGTCTGTGAGTGGCTGTGTAAGTGTCTCAGTGGTCTGTGAGTGAGTGCTTGAGTCTCTAAGTGGGTCTGTGAGTAAGTGCGTAAGTCTCTGAGTGGGTCTCTGTGTGGATGCATGAGGGTCGGAGTAGGCCTGTGAATATCTGCATAAGTGTCTTAATGTGTCAGTGAGTGAGTGCCTGAGTCTCTGAGTGGGTCTGTGAGTACATGTGTGAGTCTCTTAGTGGGTCTGTGAATGGGTGCATGAGGGTCTGAGTGAGTCTGTGATTGGGTGCATGAGGGTATGAGTGGGTCTGTGAGTAGGCGCGTGAGTGTCTGACTGGGCCTCTGAGTGGATGTATGAGTCTCTGAGTGGGTCTGCGAGTGAGTGCACGAGTCTCCGAGTTGGTTTGTGTCTGGGTGCATGAAGGTCTGAGTTGGACTGTGAGGGGGTGCATGAGGGTCTCATTGGGTCTGTGAGTGGGTGTGTCACTCTCTGAGTACGTCTGTGAGTGGGAGTGTGAAGGCCTAAGTGGGTCTGTGAGTGGGTGTTGAGTGGGTATGTCAGTGGGTACGTGAGTGTCTGAGTGGGTCTTTAAGTGGGTGTACGACTCTCTGAGTGAATCTGTGAGTGGGTGCATGTGTCTGACTGCTACTATGAGCTAATGAAATAGTCTATGAATACGTTTCTGGATGTTTTTTGTTGTTACTGATATACGTGAGTATGTCACAATGTTACATGGGGGTCATGCTGAGTGCTGGGACATTTGTAAGTATTCCGTGGTATGAAATGTTTTTAAGGGCACATTTTGACCATCAAGAATCCCTGTATTATAGTAGTGGGGTCAGGGTAACACCACCCTGACTCCTTATACCACTTATCAAATTTAGGCCCATATTTATGGATTTTACTGCAAAACTGCACTAACGCAGTTTTGCATCACAATCCATAGCGCATTCCAGCGCCATTCCATTGCACCAGCTGGATGCCATATTTATGGAATGGCACACTGTGGTGCAAAGGACAGGCTATATCTAAAGAAAAGACGCTAGCCTGGGGGGGATGGTGGGAGGGGAAAAGGTGCTAGTGGGCCAGAAATTACGCTAGGATGGTTAGGAGCAATAAAAATGCCGGTAACCAGCCTTATGTCATTTTCTGATGCACTACCACCCAAACATGACTATCATGCTCCCCACCCCAATGGCCAGCCCAAGGGACCAGTGTCCCCTGGGTAGGGCAATAATACCCAGTGCCAGGCAGGGGGCGCATGTAAGGGGCCCCCAATGGCTCAGAAAAAACAAAATTAAACTTACCTTTACTTACCCATGATGTGGTCCCCCATCCTATGGCATCCCTCTGGTGTGGGTGTTCCTGGGGCTTGGGGTGGGCAACTGTGGACCCATTTCATGGTGTTTAGCAATGGAAATGGGTCCACAGGTCCCCTAATGCCTGATCAGACCCAGATATTAACTAATGGCGCCAAGCAGGCTTAGCACCATTATTTGGGTACACCTACTCCGTAGATGTCATTTTTGCAACAGAGTATAAATTTGGTGGTAGGGGGTTAACGTGATATTGTGGATGGGAATGCCTACCTTGCATCTAATTAGCGCACAGTAGATTGCTGCATCCACAATATGATGCTTACCCCTATATTTTCACACTAGACGGGTCTAACATAAAAATATAAATACAGAGTTAGCTATGCGCCGTTTTAGCGTAAACAGTGCAAGCAAAGTATAAATGTGCACCTTATTGTCAGCCCGTGGCCCATGTTCCATAACATAAAATGGCAGCCGCAACTTTCTGGTCAGGTTGCGGCCAAACAATCACTGTATTTCTGTTGTTGTGCGCATTTGTGAATACACTGCGATCACAGCAAAAATATTGCGATGGAACTGCGGCCTTAGATATACAAATTTATTTCCCCTTTAATATCTCCAAAAACTACTGAATGGATTTGTACCAAATAAACAAAAACACAGTCTGCAGAACAAAATCTACCATTCTGCCAAATTTCGTGTTATTCTGACATATGGCAAAAGCAAGTTTTTTTTAACCTCCCCCCATTTTCTCAGCCCCCGTTTGACGGATCACCCCAAAACTTCCTATGCACAACAACAATCACCGGTACACCTTTTTGGGGAAAATTGTGTGAAGATTCGGCAAATGGTATATGAATTTATTATATAGAGACATATATAATTGAAAAATGTAAATTAGTTAATTTTATTTAACACTATTCCTTATGAGGTTCTATTTTGGGTCCATACCTTCTATGGGAAGGTGTTTTAGCACCTGTAAGTGGCCATGTGTGATGAAGGGCTCACTTCAGCTCTGAGATGCATTACATTTATAACTATTTTGGGTTGTTTTGACTTCAGTAACTTTAGGAGCGCAGTTTGAAAAGAAGATATGGCTTCCCCTTTTTGTGGGTGGTCGTATGCCCCCAAAGCCTTCCATATCCCCTAAAGCCCTCCTTTCCCCCCCTACCCCCTCCCTACATTCCTTAACCCCTCTTTACTGCTCCCAAAATCCCCACCTTCAGGCATAAATATTCACCATCTTACAGGCACTGCCCTATCCCTCCCACATTTACTACCACAATGTATACCTATATATGTGTGGAGATCACTGCAATTGGAGTGGAAATCTCAACAATTGGGGTGGAGATCTCAGCACATAAGAGCGGGCAAGTCGTAGACCTACTTATGTACATTAGTGACCAGCATTTTGTAGTATGTTAGTATTATTGTTGTAGTGTAAATGTGCTCCAACATTCTGTGTGTGAATGAGCCCTGTCCTATTTATCTGATAATTCCATGTACATGAATGTAACTGTATATCTAAAGTGCAAGCTGAACAGTCAAGATTAAATCCAATTCAATAAAAATCTCCCATACAACAATAAAAAAATCCTTATTTCCTACCCTAAATGGTAGTCTTTCCATAGTGGCCACGTTGCTCATTTCAGAGATAGAGGCCCTCATTATGAACACGGCGGTTTTTACCGCCATGTTCAGGCTGGCGGTCATTTCATTGATCGCCAGCCCACCTGGTATCCGCTGGCTGCATAATACATATTTTGCTGGGCCAGCGGTCGGACACATTGTTTTCGCCTACCGGCCTAGCAGAATGCCTGGCCCGGACATTGCTGGCGGCTCCACATGGAGCCGCCGTCCATGCCTCTGTGCGGCGGGTGCAGCTGCACCCGTCATGCAGATCACTGCCCATAAATCGGCCAGTGACCTGCGCGATGGAGCTATGCACAGGGGCCCCTGCATTGCCCATTTCAAGGGAACCCCCCAGGGAAAGGGTGGGAGCAGTAGGGATCATTATCCTCAGGGCAGCAGCGCTGCCCTGTCGGATAATGATTCCTACAGCAGCCTGGCGGTGGAAGGCCATTCATGTGTTCATTATATGGCGGTTCAGCCCGCCATGCCGGTGGTGGGCTTTTCACCCACCATCGGCATGGGTGCACTGAGTTGGGTGCTGGGTTGAACCGCAGGGGTTCATTATGACCCCCTTAGTCCTCAATTCTAACTCTCCTTATAATGCTTCATGAAAAATCTCTTTATCATTGACACATATTTTTGGATCCATAGAATAATTCCTTAAGCTATGGACTTGTCTTTCACACGTTTGATAAAGATCAGCTACAAGGGCTAGATAAGAGACTTGTAGGGGGTGAAAAGCAATTTAATATTTTTATATGATCATTTCCTTCCCCTGGTAAGTAAATTGAGAATCCATTTACAAACAGAAGTCAAGTACTTTGAAAAGATATTGTTTGCAGGATAAACCAATGACATATTCTTATACTCACAATAGTAATGTCAGTGAAAGTACTGTGCAAAAGGGTATCTTAAATCACTGACTCTAGTTATTCTATAAAAGCTGTTCAATATTTCTGAAATAGGTGAATAATACATTCCTCAACAGATTAATGGACCAATGATACTTCTCTCTCTCTCTATAACTGAATGCATTTTATCGAAATTAGTCGTCTTTCACCAATTGTAGATCCTATAGGAAGTATACTTACCCATGAATGCAAGATATTTCCACATTTCAGAGTCAGGTAAAAATAGCTATCATTGGGAGTATGACACTGCAGAATTTTTCCCATATCAAAAATCGGACTGTATCTCCGAATATCTTTTTCCATCAATTTTTCCATTTCTTTTCACTACCAGGAAACCTACACATTTAATAGACAGATTGAAAATATCAAACAACACCGCTTTTCAGGCCTCACAAGATCCTATGTATGTAGTGTGTAATGTTTCAACTACTAGCTTAACACTATCCAATCCAACTTAATCCCTCTTCAGCATATTCGATTTCAGAGTTTACTTAGTGAATGTGCTAACATGAACATAGAGGCAAACATTTATAGCTGTGCATAAACCAGTCACAAATTTGATCCATTGCTCAAATTATCATCCAATATATTTCTCATAAATGTTGTTTAGAAAAATTTTGACTAGAAAATTGGAGAATTGTATTATTGATCTATCAACCATGATCTTGAAGAGACTTTAGGGGGAAGAAAGTGCAAGACATTAATATATAACTGTTTGGACTACTGAAGGTTGCATGGTAACATGGGATTTTGGCGCTGGTTTTGGTAAAGACTTTTTATAACTATATGGGACTACTTGTTCTCATTCAGATAACATATGAAAATGGGGGAAATACTTTTATTTAGTTGTGTGTTTCTATATTGAGTGACTGTAAGGAATATGTTAGTTAAAACAATATCTTCCAGTGTTTGCACCTCCACAGATCAGCATATATGAAATTAAGTAAGAGTAAGTACAGATTAGATCAAAGCTATGTCATGATAACATATTACATCTACAACATCTAAAAGTTAGATTTACTACACCAAGGGTTATATTTACAAAGCCATTTTGCATTTCCCAACAGTGCACAACACTATTTCAGGCCATTTTGAAATACATAATGGTGTTTTCGTATGTACAAAAGACATTTTCAATGAGGCAATTTGTGATTTCCAGTATGTTGAAATTGCATGTTTAATTTTGATTTTGAAACTGTAAATTAGTATTATCAAATAGTGATTTGCTAACATTATGTACAAAGGATTTCTGAATTGCAATTAGTCACAAAATGGCTATTTAGAAAATGCAAATACCATCAATGTGTTTCAGGTGGAAATCAGGTACAAACTATAAAAAGTCATCTTAAATGCATCTGCTATTTCAGAATTTCAGCTATGTATGTCTTGGTGAGGAGGATAAGGATTCTGGTTGGGAGGCAGAGAAAAAAGAGATGTTATTTAGGGTGAGGTCCCCCTGTTTGAACAGACTGAGGAGGAGATTTATGAGAAGCAAAGATTGCGCAGTAAGGTAATTTTGAATTTAATTACTGAATTACATCTTCAGCTCCAAATCCCAACAGTCTGAATCAATGCAATTCCACCACATGTGCAGGTTTTGTATTGTTTACACCATTTAGCTTCTGGCAGTTATTGAGGAGTTATAACAATGGCAGCGGGAGTGTCACAAAGTGCTTTTTCTAGGTTTTTCATCATGTTTTGGACATCTTGGTTAACAAATCGACCCAATTTGTTTTTCTCAAATACTCCCCACGATCTGCACCACATAAAAGTAATGTTTTATTGGATAGTACACTTTTCAAACATTATTGGTTGTGTTAATTTGCACATATTTCCATATGTTCCCCACTGCAAGTGCATTCTTTTACAGAAACAGGAAAAGCACTGATTCACTCAATGTTCAGGTAATATGTTATGCTGCAGGCCTCATAACTGACTTTGTAGCCAGAGTCACAGGTAGTACACAGCTGCATTATATTTCACCCAATAGGAATAAATAACCCTTTGGCGCAGGGTGATTTTGGCGATTATTTTTTAGTTGGTATGAGGATTACAATCTCATTTCATACAGTGTTAAATAGCATGTTTGTAAAATAATGAAATTACTTCACCTTCTCGTACTATTTAAGGAGACAGTGCATATGCCCTTTGCCCTTGGAAAGTGACACCATACTTGAATACAAAAAACAGAAGTGAAGGCAGTACAACAGGACACAAAACAAATGCAATCAATAATTGAACTGACGATTGGAATACTGAAATCATATGTTACATCAGACTGGTGAAGCCCTACTCTACGGACCAAGGACCTGTTGCCAGATCATTGCCACATGCGATATTCTCCATAATGAAACCATGAGGAAAGGTCTTCCCAATGTTATCATAGAGCCAGAATCAGACAATGAACTATCAGCACTACAGATTCAGCAGGGTGGGACACATGTGCTGAGGGTTGAGCAATTGCCCAGAGATCACTAATAACTACTTTTAGGTCACGAATGAGGACCACACCTAAAAAATAGCCAACACACATTATGGCAATGTTTTTCCATTCCTGAAAGATAACATTTTTATTCAGGTTGTAATTATGTTTTCTAATTGTGTGTCATTAAATGTATCATTACAGGATGCTATAGTTTAAACAAAACATTAAAGTGTTACAGCACAAACATAGCAATCTAGTAACATACGCCTGAGTGCACAGAAAAGTTACTTTTTACAAACTCTCTTCTTGGTCGCCTTCTCAGCAGGAATTGGCTGTGGAGTTGGGGATACATCTGTACCAGCTGTGCATAGGCAAGTTCTCCTTATACAGCATCCATCTTGCTCAGATAGGCCACTGAATCTAGAGCTTTCGGTGGTGGTAACATGTTGGGGATTGACAGTTTATGTGTCTGAATGTTCTAGAGAGCTTTGGGCACTTAGAACAGAACAAGTGCTACACTTTGATAGCAGTGCAGTGCCCCATGTAATTTTGGATGTTAATTGTTCTCCTGGCAAGAGTCCTGGTGGCTACTGCCTATTGATTTATTGATTTTGTAAATGCATAATAGCATGCCATGTGCTCCTTGCGTCTGTGACTCTGCATATGTTACTCCTTTTCCATGCCAGCGCTGTTGACTTTTCTGCAATTTCAACATTGAACATGACATGCTTTGCAGATGCCTATTCATTGTTTTTATCTGTTTGGCTTGCAAGCACAGTAATGCGACAATTGATTTCTCAAGTCCACAAAGCAATTGTGAACTGTGTGATGTCATCAGAGACATCATCACTATGACCTGTATGTTTTAGGACTCTACGTTTGTCTCTGTGTCCTGCGCATAGATGAAGATTAGTTACTGCTTTGTGTTTGCTCCTCATCACCTTCCTCAAAGTCTGATAGTGGTGTCACATTTGCTTTCCTAGTATTTTGAGGTTGAATTATGGGTGTAGGAGTAGCAATTCTTCTGTCAACATTTTCCACTTGTTTGATAATTGCTTCATCAGGCTACATGTTTTCAGCCGCATCCTGGGTGTGATCTGTGGAAATGTATGTATTTAGTTATTGTAAATAAATTGTTACTAGGTTCACATATTATAGTTTACAATGTGATTTATGTGTATTTGACAAGAAGATTATATACTACACAATACAACTTGGTTGGACTACATCTCCCATAAAGCAGGCCAAATTACAGCAAACATTTACATGGGGTTTTGTAGCTAATATGTTGTACTTGAAGAATAACAAACAATATGTTATGGACAATTTAATACAAGAAAATAGTTTACCTTGGTTGGACCCAGCAGGATTGGAAGTGTCATTTTATGACACTCTCACCACACTTTGAGGTTTAAATTTCCCCTCAGTGAGTGATTCCATTGGGGTGCGAGGAGGATGATGTTGGAGGGAACACCACCTGTGCCACAAGCCTCAGCCATCCTGTTGGTCACATTCTATAGGGTACGGGATCATACGTCATACCAATGTTTCTATATTTCTGGTATGGCCCTTGGGTGACACCAAGAGAGTGCACTTTTTCAAGGATGCTTTTCCAAATGTTTGTTTTCTAGGCCTCAGGCACAGAAATGATGGTTTGCCAAACAGCTGGTCTGTGTGTGTCACACATTCCTCAGTCAAAAGCTCAGACTCTTTATCCGAAAATGTCACTTTCCTCTTCTTGCTGGCAAAGTCAAAACACATGAACACACCTTCCATCTGGCACCTTCCTAGGCTTCTGAATTGTGGCTACATCCTGTATTTTTATGCTTCCTGGCTCTTACATCGTCAATCTGCATCCAAAATGCAACTTTTCCAAGTTGCAAGTTATTATTTGGAAATTGTATCAGTGCGATTTCCAAATAGAACATTTACTAATTGGAGTTGCAAATCTGATGGAATCACTCATAGTGGAATACTTAACCTCGTACATATCATTATGTGATGTCCAAATAGCAATTTCCATTAAATTGCTTTTTGGAAATCAGAAACTTTCGTACATGTAGCCTTAATAGGTGAAACATACAGGAGTATTGACTGAGCATTTGCATTTGACTGGGCATTTGTTTGAGTATTTGCCAGTAAAAATATTGTTGTGAAATTACTTTCTGCTTGAAGGTTTTTTTCAGGTTTTTTACTTTTAAGTCTACTTTTAACATACATCAGTCTTCCGTTATTTGTTGTATTAAAGACTTTACAAAGTTGTCAAATATTTTGATTTCTTTTAAAAAGCTTCATGAAGATGTAAATGCACGTGTTGCAATGTTGCATTTCTCTAATTACTAATAGACAACAGTCTGTAAATGAGCTATTTTTGAGAAACGTATATATTTTTCAGTGGGAATGTTTTCCCCCATTAAACATTTATTTTTAATATAGGACGGAGGTTTTATTGAGTCAGCATACCCCTAACCACATTTCTTATGTACACATAAAGTTTTGGTTATTAGGTGTACCTTTGTAATTGCTCGTTTTTCGTGCCTTACTTACTCTTTGTCTATTCTATGAAGGCTAGCCTCAGGCATTTACCTGGACTACTCCTTGACACATTTGTTCACTCTTTTGTTGAGCATCAATTTTGCTCATCATTTTCATAATCTGCTTCTCTCCATTTGTTTTCATATGTTGGTTAGATTTATCTGGAAGCGGGAATCTGCCTCTACTAAACCCACCTGCCTATTCGGGGTTTAGCTGTTATCAGAGGGTTAAGACTCAAGGCCTGATTTAAGGAAAGTGGTGCTGCACCCAGAGCAATGCCACTTTCCTTGTGCCCCTTAGCGCCCCCCTAACTCCACCATGTGTGTGAGGTCATTTTTGTAGCAAAACTGTAGCATGAGTGCACAGCAAAGGATGCCGTAAACCACAAGGAGGTTTATACCTGACAATTTAAGATGGCTGATGTTTCTCTAAAATATGCAAGAGTTCATAGACTGTTAAGAATTGTAGTTATTACCAGCATGTGGCTATACTGTGTGTTCTCCATGCATGTGCAACTTCCGTCCAAACATTGCTGGCACTCTTTAATGACTGCCAGCCTTTCCTTTCCTTGAAAGAAACCATTTGCCTTGTTGAAAAGAGCTCAGCGCAAGCAGATTTGGTGCACCAGCTCTTTCCACATAAGACTCACTAAGCAGAATTCAGCATCTCTAGGTCCACCTCCTAACACAAAGGTATATCTTTTTAAAGTTTGGTTGCAGGGAATTTCTGTAAGTGAGCTTTAGACTGTGGGGCAAATATCTCTTAACCCCTTGTATGACTTTTTTATCCCACTGACACTCTCCACATCCCCGCCCTCACTCATGCCTGCCTACCACCCCATTTTCCACCTGCACTCCTTATTTACCATCTGCCCAAGGCAGATGGTAAACTAGACTGTTTATTTGACCCAGAAAAATAAAATCTGCATGGTTATTTCCCATTCCAATTGCATTAACTCACAATTGCATAGTACTGCTTTGTGTTTCAGCATAGTACTGGTGTTTTACAGGAGAGGAGTTTCAACACTGCAAGAACTTTGCAATTTGAAATTGTGACATAACTGGCAATAATACATTTCAGTATTTTTTCCTTGTTACTGCTTGTTAATTTAGACAATATTATTTTGATATACAACCTAACCATTCATGAACTTATTCCTCATATAATGGTTTCCTTAGCCTCATAATCTCATTAAGTACACTTACATCCATGGCTACCTGTGAATAAATAGCTGTTGTCACAAGCCATAACGTGGTAATCATTACCTAATTCTCCTTTTCATTTGCCCCCTCGGAAGTTGTATGAACACCCTCATTACCAATAGCAATCATATCTATCAAAGTCTTAACTCCTGCTTCATATTTAATTACTGTATTCCACCAATTACCAAATATATGAGATAGAGAGCAATACGTTCTCTATTTTATTTTATTCAATGAAAATAGTTTTGTCAGTACGTCAATCATGCTCGCTGTGTTTTTTTACATTGGTTCAGGAGCATTTACTCCTTTACTACTTTCCATTGGAAATATTTGGGCCCATATTTATACTTTTTTAGCACCACATTTGCGTCGTTTTTTGACGCAAAACGGCGCAAACTCACAAAATTTAATTGTATTTTGTAAGTTTGTGCCGCTTTTGCGTCAAATAATGACGCAAATGCTGTGTTAAAAAAGTTTAAATATGGGCCTTGATTCTAAAGCCAAGTGAAAGTTGTCACTGATGCAGGAATTGTCCTTCTAATTCATTGTCACAAAATGTTGTAACAAGTGTTATTTATACTGCAGCAAATCAATAAATTAAAGCATTTGGGGGAAGTAAATGTAGTGAATCATAACCATTACCACTTTGGAAGGACTTAAATGTACAAATGTAATTACTTTTCAGGGACATTTGTAAAGCATGAAGCGGGTCCTAAGAAGCACGCGCCCTTTTAAATTTGCATACTTCAAGGAATATATCTGTATTGATGTGTGGTTACATTTGTGGGTGGCTAGAAGGTGGTGTGGGAAATGGTGGGGAAGATTGGGTGATCATCCGAGGTCAGTTTGGATTTTGTTTTCCTGGTGATAAAAAAACAAGATGAAAATCTCACATATAAAAACATCTAGGGACACTTTTCATACATCTACAGAGTTATTTATTGATAATTAGTTTCTGTATGAAGCCATTTCCTGACAGGCGTTTCTTGCAGCTGATGCTTCATAACAGTAAATAAATCACAATAGTATGTTATGCCCAATTAATTTGCCGAAATATTGAGAATTAGCGTAAAGAATGATTTCATTTTCTATATGTACATGAAAACAATTGAACACCCTTAATGGGACAAAAAGATGAGGAGTAGAAAATGATAAAATATCAATGACTAAAAAACAGCCAGGGAAAGGATAGCGACCTTTTGAAATATGTATCTTACCAATAAATCATTTTCTTGTAACAAAATCAAATAAGGATTCACAACCTTAATTTCTTGGAAATGTATCAGATAGAGGAGTAATAGTCCTTAGAAAAGACAACATTCAAAATAAGTATACCAAAAGTAGAGAGTACTCTGGGATATCGAGTACAAGAATATTCTGTCATGCTAATAGCATGGATAAAATATCGATGGACAAAATATTGCAAGGTAAGTGCATATAGGGAAGTCTAGATTTACTATTTTTAACTCCATATATATGCATGTTGACAATATATATCATCAGGGTACCTGTAGCAAATTGGAGTATTAGTTGAGGGGAGTGAGAGCCCACCTCACATAACAGTCACAATTCTTGTCAGGGTGAACCGTTATAGACATTAAATAAAGCTGTGCTTACCCCCTGGTAGCCTGGCACAAAGGAGTCAGGCTGAACTTAGAGGCAATGTTTAAATTATTTATGCAGTACAGTAATAAAGTAGAAACACAATACATGAAAAGTCTCAAACCAATTGAGACAAATCGAAAATACTTGAATAAATAAAATTACATCAAAAAGATAAAAATAGAATAAGTAGAACGGGGATATGAAATTTTAAAGTTTGAATTAAAAAATAGTGCCAAGAAGCACACAGTGCCAACTACAGGTATTGGGTCACACTAGACTGGGTCAATGTTTAAAGCTAAGGCTGATCACACTGGAGCATGGGTCGATACAGAGAATATGTTAATCCCAGTGAAAAATTTACATTCTGACTTAAAAACCTTTATGGACAAAAAGTGGGCATCAATGAGCCATCAGTGGGGCAAACTGTAAGCAAGATCAGAAGGAGGGATCGTCAACAGCATGTTTTTCAAATGTGGGGTCCCTGTGTAGTTGTGAATGAAGGTGGGAAAGCTCTGAGAAGGCAAAGTCCAGAATCAGTGGTCAGAAAAACCTTGATGTTGATCAGCGGTGGCTGAGCTTCAACTTGGCGAAGTCTTTTACGTTCAGATTTGGAGACAATTCTAGAAGTCAGATCTATTTCAGAGGGCAAGCCAGCAAGCTGAGACTGGCTGGAGTTTGATGTCGACGGCTGCAGCTTCAACTCCGATTGTGGTCTCTGTCTGTTCTCCAGGCAGAAAGTTGGCAAAAAGTTTATAAGTTCAAGCTCTTGCAGTTTGCAACCAGGAAAAGTATATCCTAACCCCTGCCAAGGGTCAAGGACATGGGGAGCATTACTTGGAGGTTAGGAATTACTCCAACAGAGGACAACATCAAGGTCTAGGACAAGCCTGGTTGGTACTGGACAGGTGGGCAGTTGCAGAGAAAGAGCCTCTGGAAGCATGTTGTGTTCCTGGTGCTCAAACAGGAGGTCAGCCAACTGACCCTTGGAGTTACCTCTGGGGACCTGGATTCAAGGCAAGCAGGTAAAGTCTTACTTCTGACAGCAGTACAGTCTTTCTTCTGATTCTTCACAGTTCCAGAATTCATTGGTGGGGTTCACTTGTATTCCTCAATGCCAGCCTGTGGGTGAACGGCAAGCCTTCGTCCACCACCTGAACCAATTCTAGTCAGTTCCTTTATGGCCACTGGGTTTTGTGTCACTCTGACTCTTGAGAGACAAATGGGAGACAGGCCTAGGTGTGAACTTCATCTTCCAGTGACAAGGCAGGTATCCTTTGAATCTCAGCAATGGGCTAGGCCCAGCCCCCTAGGCATTCCTTTCAATGGTAGAGTCCCACTTCCTCTTCTTAGGGCCCTTTATCCACTGTCTAGTACCAATACACATCTCACTACAGGGGAGCCATGAGGGTTCAGGTAACAGCCAGACAATGGGAGAAAAGCCATTTGGTTTTTGCCAGGTAAATTACAGCTTTTCAAAATAGTAATATAACCAGTAAGTTGGAATTAAATTACAATTTAAAGTCCCTAAATCATTTTTCTAACTACTCCACACTGAATTTCGCAGCTGGTAAAGGTACTCATGTAAACCAGTGTTAGTCATTGGGGAAGTTACCCTTCCACACAGTGAAAAGTGACTTTGGATGTTTCTTACTGCAACGACATGTAAAACATTAAATATCGTTGTCCTACTTTTTTAATACCATGCACTCTGGCCTTTGGGTTTTTAAGGCCTGGAGACATGTTCTGCAGTGCTACAGTAGTGGCTGGCACAAAGCGTGCTGCAGCCAAATCATAGCATTTAATTTTGCAGTCTCTGGGTGCAGGTGGTATCATATACTAGGGTCCTATGAGCAAATTAAATGTAGCAATCAAGTGTATATCTATGTTACCATATGTAACAGGGAGGACATGAGCTCTTTTCCACTGGGCAACAGTGTTAAATGTGCAGAATTATATAGCCAATAAAAATAGGATTCAGGAAAAAGACAAAAAATCCCAGGGACTGTGCAGAGAGGGCAAATTTCCAACAGTACATATATATGGAGTTTGGGAGAGAAAATCTGTACACATTTACTATTGGATATGTTGGCCCTTAATATTCTGTCTGCAATATTAGGGTCCCATAATAATCATAGTCAATACGATCCACACCCGAAAACCCATATTTGTATGGTCAGAGTCTAGAGTTTCCAATGCACGAAAAACTGATTCAAAATTCAGTGTGTGTTTTCAGACTAGCTTGAATCAAGTTGTTTCCTAGACACCCTCGAAAGATGTGGCCAGCAGCATCAGAACATAATTACTTCAATTTCAGTGGTGATAATACCATAAAAATGTCTGAGATGTTTAACTCTCATGGAAATTATATTCACACATATTAGGAGAAAAACTTATTTGTATGTTAGTTCAAACAATAATTTACATATAGTCAACAAAAGGTAGGCTTACAAATGCCTTCTAAACATTCTAATTTTATTAATGCAAGTATCCAAATTAGGCTCTCATAAAAGTGAACACTAAAATAATAAAATAATATAAACATATGGCAAGATCTAATGTTTGTATTAGAACTAGATTGCAAAAGCCAATATCTGTATTAAAACTCTGGTCAATGGGACATGTAAACAGCATGGTCTCCTGGAGCAGTGGTCTTAAAAGTGTTGGGTGACCCTTCATAAGAGGCCAAGCCTACATTGAAATGGGCAGCAGTTCAGCAATTAAATTAGCAGTGGTTTCACAGAACACAATATATGTTCTAATCATGCTCAAATACTGGTAAAAAGAATGAATACAATAATCAAAACCCACACAAATGGATGATAAGTGTATTATTACCATTGTATAAGTTAAGCATGAGTCAGTCTTACTTCCTCTGGCATTTGGGCTTGGTCTAAGTGAATGGTATCCGCTGTCAGTGCATGGCATATGTTTTTGGGTAGCTGTGGATCTCAGTGTAGCAAATGTATTGCTTTTTGTTTCAGCACCTAAAATAACATTCCTTAATGTGCAAAGAGACCAGTGAGAGTGTGACAGAAAGCCTTCTACCTCCCAAGGTCTCTGAATGTCCTGTAGTTCTATTGAAGAATCAGTCACATAGCAGGCTCTCCTTGCCCAAGCAATACCAACCTTTAAGATGCATCTGTGTGAAAGCAGACAGTGATGAGAGAGGGGGCTGTGCTTGGGGAAAGGCAGAGCGAGAGGAGTGATGGACAATAGGAGAGATGGGCAGTTACAGAAAGTGCCATTAACAGGGAAGGAGGGGCTGCAATGTGGAGTAGGTATTGACAGCAGTGGGGGAAGGAATAGGAATGAAGAAGCAGTCACAGTCCTGCCACCTTTGTCAGAAAATAAAAACATTCTCTTAGCTTACATGTTGACACATTGGGTGGGCCAAGAACGGGTCAGTGAAACATATTTTATGTAAATCATCAAAAAATTTTTGTAACATGGTAATTATCCCTCTATTTGTTTCAGAAACCATCTAGAAATAGTTCACACAGCTCTCAAATAATTATTAAATAGGTTCTTAATCGGTTTGCTGTTTTATGTTAGAGTTGAAAGAGAAATACATTTGATTTCACTGCTTTTAGCACCTTTTTTCTGGCATGGACATAAAAATACAGTCCAGGCTAGTAAAAGAACAGCCAGGTGACAATCCACTCCACCCCCCACCGACATACACACACATCTACACACACATAAACACAGCAGGCGTATCTGCAGCAGCACAGCAAGCTACTCACAAATAGAACAGATCCAGCAGAGATTGTAGTGGGTGATGCTTCCACACACAGAACAGGTAACAGCATGAGCAAAGGCAAGTTTTCTAAAACATAAGTGTAGTACAGGAAACAGCAGGGTGAAAATCAATTACACACAGGAAAAGGAATAGCAATGGCAATTAATACAACTACACACATCGACACACCACCTTTTCTAATATCTGGCACATATTTCTTGCAATTTTATTTTGTTTAATTCCTTTAAGGAATGCATTTTTAATATGGTCTCACAGTTTGCTGGTTAATGTGTAATCTATCCAGTTTACTAAAGTCTTGATTATTTGAAATGCTCATGGTGATAGATGTTTTTGTAAAATGAAGGATTCCCAAAAGCATTTATGCAACATGGCCAGTTTTCCCTTTTTACCGGCCATTATAATAAATGTCTTTAGACATATGAAGGAGGCACTAAGATGAGAAATCAATTATGGAAAACAGAATTAGGACAGCACTATATCCTTGACACCGGAAATGTTTTGATTGGCTAATGTAATATATTTTCAGTAGATAACAATTTAGACACAATTCAACTCACAATTTTGTTGCAGCTATGTTGGCCAGTCAATGAATGTGTAATGACTAACTGGGTAACACTACCTGTTGGAAATGTCAAGCAGAAATCACTGAACATAAAAATCTCACGTGCTTCTGGTTTAGGTGCAGCCAGTATTGAATATCACTCAATGGGAGCACTGATCAACAGTGTGCTTACCACCTTCACAGTTGAAAATTCCTCAGGTGGGTTAATGCACCCTGTGGATGTATGTGTAGCTTGGAGTGATACTGAACCTGAGCCACCAAATGCAACATGCCAAGCACCCCCAGACTCAAGAACTGCTACCTGGTAAAGCATGACAACAAGCTTCGAGGACTGTCTGTGCCAATACTAAATAGCAAACACCACTGAGAACTACATATATATCAATGCATTGTGAGGATTGGTGCTGAAAGTTTGGCTTTGTACTCCTCATCCATATTGTTTGCAACATACCATATTTGCTTCATTATGTAAAATCAGTACAGGTTGTAGTCATTCAATTTCATGTTTTCAGGCAAGTAGATTGCAAGCATTGTGGGGATAGATTAACCACATTTGGGGGTAGGAAGATCCATTTTTGCTCAATACAGATTCTAAACTGTGGGGATTGCCCAGGGCTCAATATTGCTCAGTATTAAGTCAATATTATTATACTTAATATGGCCTTGCTGGCAGAACTGATCTAATCAACTATTTTCGATATGCTGGTGACGCTCAAGTCATGTTAAAGATTGCCAATGCCCCATGCAATACTGTCAATCAGCTTGTTTCTTGTTCAAAATGGTACAATTAATTCTTCACAAACAAGATTACCTTTTCTGAGAGCAATGCTGTGAAGCTGTGGAAAGAAACAGGATAGAGGTAGGAACAGGGTAAGTGAGTGTATATTCACCTCAGCCACCAACTCCAACTCCCGCCATCATCCCCATGAGACCTCTGCAGCTGGGTCATTGAGTTCTTCTTTCTTCATTCTGCTGCATCACAGTGCAGACACTACAAATCTTCCTCTTTTAATAATAAATGAAACTTAACACATGCAGAATACCAATAAATTAAGAAGAGGAGTGGAACTCTGTACAAATCAGGCAATATAATATTTTAAGGAAGAAAGTGAATGTCTAATCCTTTTTGCTCTATTCTGTTTTGATTCAACATGTTCACGAAGAGCCAACTCATTGACATACATGTGACCCCTATGTTCCGACTTAGCTCCTCTAACTATCTACCTACTTCCATATGCACAGTCTCATTCTCTGCTTTTGAAGCACAGTTGTCATGTCTCAGGCCATATGAATGAATTAGTATGTGTAGGGACTGTGTTGGGTTTTAAAAAAAAAACACCAGTCAGGATTCAGGTGCAATCAAAGTAGATTTAATTATAATCATAGTGTTAATACAGACAAAAGCTCTGAGACTATCAATTGAACAAATATAATGATAGCAAGAACACACTTCTTGAACTGAGGAACAGAAACATAACTAGGCTTCAAACCACTGAAGTTCAGTGCTGTTCATAAACACAGCCACTTCCAAGACTTCTCTTTGTTTGATACTGCCCCCTTTATCCTGTTTGAGCATCGACGGGACATGCATGCCAGGAGCAACATACATCTTCACAACACTAGGGAAGAATTTTAAAAAGCAAGAATGAAGTGAGAATTGACACTTGTAATGTGTGGACACATTGTTAAGGCAAGCAAAACGTACAGTATGGTTGATGGATTCTAAAACAACTTTCAATAAGTTTCATTTTAGAGACCCATTGGAATCCACAGCAGTGTGGCATGAATGGATCCCAGTATGTTTTCGTACCCAGAATGCCTTACTAACATTACGATACGGCTCAATAAAGGCTACTTTTTCCATGCTTATGTGACAGAAAACTTGGACACTTCCAGTTCCACCCCACGTTTCTGTGATTCTTCTGATTAAAGCGCTGGCTCCCAATTGTTGGGTGGAATGAATGCGCTTCATAGGAAGGAACATAAACTGTAAACATGTGAAAACCATATTGAAATTACACTTGCTTGGCATGTTGCAAGTTTGACCAGTTCCTGTTATGGGCTGTAGGCTCAGCTATGCAAATGAAGTAACATTATATCAGGAGAAATGTGAAAGCACTGGTAAGAAGGAAATTTGTGGATCACAACAGATTGCAGAACATGCCCTCACAGATATGTGAGAAAAATCTGTGATTTTAGCTAAATTTTGTAACTTGCAGAGCATTCTGAGTAAGTAAATGTAAAGGGGTCTTTGCATACCACGCCACCCCGGACTCATTTTGGTGACTAGTTTTCAAAAATGTTGAGGAGTTTTGGGTGTTCCTGGGTGCCAGAAAAATGTAAGTCTAATTTTGGGTTCATCTTTGTCGTGGGCATTAGGCCCAGTCACCAGACCAATGGCTATTTTTATTGGGAGAAGAGTAGGAACATAGAATAGTAGACAGACTATTTGTTATTGTTAAGTAAAGTTCTCTCCGTGTTTGGCTTCCAAATGTAAACTAAAAGGAAATGTTTTGCAAAACTTCTTCTGAACTACATGATACTATGGGGCATATTTATACTCTGTTTGCGCCAAATGTACATTAAACATATTGACGCACATGTGGCACAAACCGTGCACACTAATTATACTATGACGCCCGACCCAGCGAACGTCAAAGTTCCTCTGTGTGCGTCATTTTCTGGACGCGGGAAACCGCCTTGCGTTAATGACATGCAAGGTAGGCGTTCCCGCCCAAAAAATGACTTTAATGCATGTGTGCCCTATTTATACTCCTGCGTCATTTTGACGCACAGGAGGGGGCAGGCCTTAAAAAACGGCGCACAGCCTGATGTGTGCTGTGTTTTAATGCCTGGGTGAGGGCAGACATTAAGGGGCCTGTGGGCTCACTTTCATGGTCTCTGACCATGGAAGCAGTCCAGAGGTGCCCTTCCTTGCCCCCAGGGACACCCCCTGCCACCCTCTCCCACCCCTGGAGGACACCCATGGATGGGGGGGACCCATCCCAGGTACGTAGAGGTAAGTTAAGGTAAGTATACTTTAAAAAAAAAAAATTATTGGCATGGAGGACCTAACTTTGGCCCCCCTACATGCCACTATGCCCAATGACCATGCCCAGGGGACAGAAGTCCCCTGGGCATGCTCATTGGGCAAGGGGGCTTGACTCCTGTCTTTGCTAAGTCAGGAGTCATTTCAATGGGGTTTGCGCGCCAAAAAATGGTGCAAGTCTGGTTAGAGCCATGATTTTTTACTCTAACTGGACTTGCATAATTTTTTGACGCACAACCCCCATTTTTCCCTACGCCGGCGCTGCCTGGTTAGAGTCATTTTTTTTTACTCTGACCAGCCCGCAGTGCCGGCTAACATCAATCCTTAAATAAGGCGCCCGCCTGGCGTGTAGGAATGGCGTTAGCTGGTGGTAATTTTTTTTACACATACCAAAGTATAAATATGGGCCTATGGTTCTTCTGTCCTAAAGAGTTTGCAGCCCACCAAACTCTTAACCAGGCCTTACCAAACTCTTAATCAGGCCTTACATATCCCTGTGACAGAAGAGTCTGATGGACATAACAGCATATTCCTTTTGTAAATCGGCCAACAAAGCAAAAAGAAATTACAGATGAAAACCTGGTCTGCCATTACAGGTTTTTTTTCATTGTTTTTTATTTCAACAAATAGTTTCTTTGGGAAAATCATGAACAATCTACAGAAATGACCCATAGCTGAATACTGAATATTTTCTACTTTTACAAATGTTTATCTTTCCTCAATCTTCCAGGGCCTTCACACCTGTTTTCACTGCAAACTGCAAGCAGAAACAAACCACAAAAATAGAAATAATCAACTACAATTTAGAAAACAACAAAAAGCCTCATAAAAATTTATACCTCTGTCTATGCCTGAAAGCTTGGGACAGAGTGATCTTTGCACAGCACACCTTTTGTGGATGTCCTTCTTAGAAAAAAATATACTTTTTGGCACAAAATATTTTTTTGTTTTTAACACAACACTTTTGCTATACTTTGGCTATTTTTTTTTGGTTCTCTCCAGTGGATTCAACAAACCTAGAGTGTCTTTAGATTCTACAACATGAGAAAAATGGATAGAAATTTGGCTTGCACACCTTTTGTGGAAAAACGTTTTGAACGCTTTTGATGTGAACTTCCTCAAGCATCAAAAAAAGAGCTCAGCACAAGGAAGCCTCAGCACTTACAAGGTTAGATGATATTTGCATTTACTGAAAATAGTAAACTAACTTACCTCATTAGAATACTGAACTCAATCCTATTTTAAATAACTGGAGCGGGGATAATCCCCAAATAACCTTTAGGAGTAATAGATCTCTCAAGGATAACTTATGTCGGAATGATGTAACGTTGAAAGGACATATGAGAAGTACCAGAGTGGAGGGTTTTGCCTGTTGTATGAAATGCAAGGCTTGTAGAACCAGCAACAGTTGCATGACTGTGAATGTTCCAGGAAGGCCAAAGAGCTTTGTAATTAGAGGAAATTACAACTGCAATACAACGTATTGCGTTTATTGTCTGATATGCCCATGTGAAAAACTATACGTGGGGAGTACGATACATAGCGCGAAAAAAAGAGTTCTGGAACATAGATGAGCTATTAAGAACTATGACAAAAACTACCCGGTAGCCAGACATTTCTTTACTCAACACTTTGGCAATGAGAATTTGTTGAAGTTTGTAGTCATTGATCAAGTAGAGATCAGTAAAAGAGGTGGCAACAGAGAAAGGTTGCTGCGTATTTTGGAGTCCAAATATATAATAGACTTTGAGTCATTGGAACCTGTGGGGCTGAACTCGAGTGAAGAGCTGAGTATTCATCTAGGGTAATCAATATATATTTTTAAACATGTTGGGGAATGTGGTGGCCTTTTTGTAAAACAGTATTTGCAAGTGTTGGTGATATTTTGGTATTTATGTATTTAAGGAATTGGGTGTTGGGTTTTTAGTAGGTCTTTTATAATAACAGAGTTTGTATGTCTACCCACTTGGGTTAAGAAGTCTCAATATATAAGTAGGATAAAGTTATTTGTGAATAACATCGAAACGTTGTGATATCCTCCAGACAAGCCTTTTTGCAAGTCTGTATGTCCACATAGGCGTCAGAAGATTCAAGGGTAGCAATTTAGACATGGGTATGAGTATTAAATGTTTACATGAAGTATATTGGATTTTAACTTGAAAACATATATAATTATTTTACCCTAATGTCATAATTAATAATTTAAACATATAAAAAACAAATTGTAAGAATTCATTTTTTATACAAAATGTTTTTTATATTTTTGCAATAAGTATTTGTCTGTTGGATAGTAACATCATGATTAATTAATTTGTTGGATCAAATTTTGATAGAGATAACTTTACAAGAGATTCTGAATGAATTTTAGAGACTAACATGATACTAACTACTGTGTATTAGGTTTAAATGTGCACTTTCAAGATGGCCGCTGCATTATGTGCCTTTTGGTGGATGAATCAGGATTTGTCTGTTTTTTATGTTTATGATTAATTTGGGTTATTTATGTGGAGCACTCCAGCAATGTTGTATCCATGAGTAACGCTGTTGCCGAATCGAGTTGGATATTTTGTGCTGAAATAAATTGAATTTTCATATTGGAGGTGTCCTGGTTCTCCTGACATTGAAGGGAGCGTTGAAGGTTATACATATATATATATATATATATATATATATATATATATATATATATATACTTTATACACACACACATATATATATATAATAATAATGTTGTCAGGCGACACAAGCATTCTTGAATGCTTCTACATTCTATTTAGAAACACGTTTTTCAAAATGTATCACTCCTTGCACCAATATAATTTAACATACTAAATTGAGACACTTACATATTTGGAGCAAATAATCTTTAATGAATGTTAAAATGCTTTTCTCACATTTTATATGACATATTTTGTGATATTTACATGCATAATCTTGTGCTTTGGATGCTAAGGTCGAACTATATGACTAGATCAGCTCTCTGTAGGAAATTACCACTTCTAAGGAGCAGTGGGTATCACCATTGTTATTCTTGGTGTTTTTATTTGGAGACATTTACATGCAGCATCTGCACTTATTCACAGAATAGGTGCAATCTGTCTGTTGGAGACTGTCTCATTTTATATAGCCTGGGGTTCATAAGTGACACTGATACTTGAATATCACGGGATAGAGTTGGTGTGTATGTGTACACTGAGGGGGGTATCAGATGACATTTATACCTTCCTCTTACAGCACAGTATGAAGATGTGAATATGAGTGCACAAGAATGAGAGAAAAGGAAAGAAAAAGAAGATAGAGAAAGAAAGAAAAAAGTGGGGCAGAAACAGAGATATAAGCAACAATTGGACAAGTCAATGCAGCACTGTCCATGACATCTTGATCCCTTATTATAAGAGCCACAGTAATCCTAATTTGGGTACAAAAAAGGAATTAGACCCAAATCAGGATTACAATTTCTGTGTTAATATTGCACGGACCAGGTGAGTTTCTTTGTAAAACGCTTACTAGACAAATACTGTCAACATTTATTCGGGGGAAAACCACAATATTAAAAGTTTTGCAGCTGATATGGGACAGTACATAATAATTCTCTGTGGTGTATTATCACATTGTGTTATGGTAAACTCAAACAGAACCCCCCAGTGTTCATGATTTATGAAATTCTAGATATGCTGTATGTCTTCAACTAAGAAAATGATTAAAAATAACCAAAATGATCTCTGAATACTAGAATATTATGACGCTGAATAGAAAAGACAATGTGAGAGTGGACATGAAATAAAGGGCCTATAAGTAATGATGCCCAGCATCCTTACTGATGCTCAATGTGATCATGAGTGACTCACTTAAATGATTTACGTATTATTTCCAAAATCCTTAGTGAGTCAAGGAATAACCATTGTATGATCTAAGGGGCAACTCAGTTGCCCAGTGCCTCAGATTTTGAAATGTGTGCAATCTGTAAAATAACTCTGGCATTTAATGTCTCATCCTGCAATGTTTGTGTAAGGAAAAGGTCAGCTTTCTGCAACCTGAAGATAGACATTTTGTCCAGCCTGATGAAAAGCCCTGGTACCCAAACTATGCAGCTGTATCACCTGTGAAAGCATAGCGATTATAACTTTTGAAATCTAGTGTAATGCTTGCACATTTTAAATAATTTGAATTTGACATCAGCTGGATGGGGACAGACTTTGTAAAGTTTATTAAATCTGAACTACATTTCTATTTCTGAAAGCTTACATCTGTGAGACATCTGTATCTAGGAATGTTTTTAATGGCTATTGCTAATACCTGTAAGATCTAGGGAAAAAATAAAGATACCTGTGCTATGTGGCGTTTGAGTCTAAACTATGTTTTTTGACTTAGGGAAAGACCTGCTGATTGGAGTTTGTCCCGTTAAGCTCTATGTCTCCTGAGGGAAAGCTCTGGAATGCCAAAGTTACTTAACTCTCATTATCCTTAATCTCATCGTTTTTATTACAGTCAACACTTAAGAGGTGATCTCACCTCTGGACAGGAGAAAGAAAAGGAAATGAAGGTGAAAATTCAGTTCATCTATGTGGGAGTAAAAACATTGCCTTTCCATCAAACTTCCAGATTTTACTAAGCCAATCGAAAGCCAGCAGTCCTAGGAGGTGGGTGTGTCATAATGACTGTGACAACGACAAGTAGGGCTAAGGATAGTGAAGGGTATCAGTAAAGCCAGCAGTCCTAGGAGGTGGGTGTGTCATAATGACTGTGACAACGACAAGTAGGACTAAGGATAATGAAGAGTATCAGTAATCAACCCGAGCATTATCCCTACATTCCTTTTTCCATTCACTACCTTTACCAAAGCCATGCCCATCCTAAAGTCTGGAAGAATGTACTTTAATGTAATGTAGTGTAATGCAACATAATGTAATGTAAGGTGGATTTGTAAAGCTGTACTTGTCACCCATAAAGGCACCCAGGCACTGAAAAAACAATTAATTGCCACAGACACAGGTATGCTGAATATGACTTAATTAGTGTAATAAACCAGTACTTTGTCAAAAGAGAAAAAACTGTGTGACTAAAAGAACCACCTCCCAATTACAATATTTCGATAGAGAATTGTCCAACAAAAGTAGGGTGTTGAAGCCCAAGTAGTCACTATACAAGTTGAACAGTTTGAAGACCTTTCACTGCCTCTTCCTTGACAATGTATGAGGTAACAAGCTAGCTAGAGACATATCTTACAACCTTGTAGAAGTAATAATGCTGATAGGGGTGCCATTATTTATAAACAATCTTATGGGAGATTTGATGCCAAAGGGCAGACCCTTAAACAACTGATATTGATATCTCAGGAGATAGACCCTCAAAAATCTTTCAAAACAGAACCACGTGGGAGTGTGGAAGTATGCATCCATTGGATCTAGTGTTATCAAGGCTGCACCTTCTGGGACTAATGTTATTACCCTGGGCAGACTATCCATCTTAAAGGGAATCTTCAAGAACCACTCATTGACATTCAAAATGTCTATGAATAGCCTGAGTCTTCCAGTATTATTGTGAAACAAAAAATATGATTCAATAAACACCTTCTCTTGCTCATGTGTTGGAAAATAGCAGTTTGTGCTGGCAGGCAGTGAAGTTTAGATAGAATTGCCTCCTTCTTAACAAGGTCACACGGGCATGGTAGAGATATGTTCCCAGTCTCTGGAGATATATTATAGAATTTGATCTGGCACCCCTTTTTAATGATCCTCAACACCCCAGCATCTGAGGTAGGTGCCTCTCATTTCACCATGAAATGTTTTATGCTTCCACCACCTGGCCACTCTATGCCGTTTCCGTCATAGTCAAGGGCACTGTGTCATTCCCCGCCTGATCAAATTACTGTATGTCCTCCCACACTGTGTCCTATGGAATGAAGATTGCTGGTATCCAGAGGGAGGGTTTTCTTGAGGGTTAATAAAAGAATGCTTTATAAGAGGGTTGCATAAAAGCACTTGAAGAACCTAAAGGCTGTCTGAAAAAAGAAGAATGCTTCTTTCATTAAAGAGCTGATACAATTTCTCCTCTAGCTCGTGAACTGTGGCAGAATTTTTGGCAGAGATGGTATGCCAATTCTTTAAAAATAGATATCCTCTAGTGGTTATAGTAGCATTTACTGCTGGAGCTGAAGCTCACACAATTTTGAACATGTTGCCGGACTCTACCTACTTCTTCATACTTTACAGTAACATAGATCATTCTGTTCCTTCTGAGATTATTTTAAAAGGTTTTTACCCACATAGGCCCCTTACATCCCTGCTTTCAAGGCTAAATGAGCTGCCTCATTTAATTCATGCAAAGTTAATTTTATTGTCAGTTTGTGCTCTCAGGATACTCTCATTTGAAAGTATGTTTTGCCTGACCAAACTGGTCTCCAGAGAATCCCCCAAAATCATCTCCAAACTATACTTATTTATATCCTCCAATGAATATGGCCTGGACATAGATCTGGAAACATTGATCCTTGATCCTTCAACTCCCAATTTATTAACTTCAAAACATAATGATGAAAGGGAAGACCTGCCGATGCGGTATGCTGAAACTGCCTTAAAACTAGTGCAGATGAGTTACTAAGCATTACTTCTGCTAGAAACCCCATATTTTGCTGTGCCTTAGCCAGAATTTCAGGTAAAATATCCTTATCCATAAAATTACCTTTTAGTTTTGAAGGATTAATCTCCAACTCTTATTCACCAATTACCAAGGAAGATTCACTCAGCAGTAAGGCATTGTTCTGCTTCCTCCCCATTTTCTGAGTTCTTTCTCATGCTTTTCTCTCATTTTTTACTGCTTTCACTTTCCTTTCCCCTGTCTTCTGAGTGCTTTCTCCTGCTTTTCCTACATTGTACACTGCTTTCCCCCTCCTTTCCCCGTGTTTTGTCAATGTTTGCTCCTGCTTTTCCCTACTTTTTACTGCTTTCTCCTTCCTTTCCCAATTTCCTGAGTGCTGTCTCTAGCTTTTCCCTCATTTTTCAGTGGCCTAATTGTATTTGCGTGTTGCTGGTCAAAAACAAGTAAACAGCAAGGGGCGTGTACATGGCCTGCATGTTCCCAGGTGTAATCCTCCAAATGTAAAGGTCCCTGCAAATCAATATGTCGTGTGAATAGCCATACTTGATCACTGACCTGGTATTTAGGACTTGGTTTACAGTGTCGATGAGCAAACTGTTTATAATCAAGGCTTGATCTAAATTACTTATTGCTGTTTGTTGTAAGTATTTAATTTGTTCCAAATAGTTCTGAACCGCTGGTCCCTCTAAAGCAGGAGAAGATGGAAATAGCAAAAACTGGGGATAAAAAACATAATTACACTGAAAAAGTGAAATTTTAGTGGAAATATTCTGCAAGGTATTATAGGCAAATTCAGCTGCCCAAATCAATTTGTCCTACTTCACAGTACTGTTTAACACCTGACACTGGTTTATTCTTTCTGTTTAGCCATCTTTTTAGCGATGATAATGAGTGAACAGACGGACATCAATTTGAAGCACCCTACCAATGATTTCTAAAACCGGGAAATAAACTGGAGTGCCACAATCAGGTACAACTACTGATGGGAGACCATGTAAACATACTATCTCTTGTAAAAAGACATCTGCAAGTTTCCTAGAAGTTGGTAAATCATGCAAGGGAATACAAAGGGTCATTTTGAATAACAAGTCTTCAGTAACCATAACTGATTTGTAACCTTTCTCTGAATTTGGAAGTTCAACAATAAAGTCCATTGAAAGGGTGTGCCAGGGGACAGATGGAGTAGGGAGCGGGGTCAACAACCCTCTGATTTGTGTGCAAATGCTGCATCTTTGTACACACTGTTTAGAGTCTGGCACAAGTATAGGTCACCAAAAGTGCTGCTGAAGAAGCTTTAAGGTCTTCTTTTCACCTGGATGACTACCTAGAATCTGTGTGTGTCACCAGTTCAATGCCTGTTGTTGTAAGGCTTTGGTAGGAACAAACATGTCTCCTTGAATGTAAAACACATATTTTTTTTGTCATGACTATGTATGATATCTTCTGTTTCTTCAGTATTTTGTGTCACAGCTACTTCTGTCCAAAAGGTGTCTTCAGAGACCACTGAAACCAATATGCGCTCAAGGGGTATTATGGGTGGATGATCATTTCCCTGTTCTTGTCCTTCATAACAAAGATGTGCTAAGGCATCAGACTTACCATGCTGACCTCCTGAGTGGTATTGATTATATAATCGTTATCCACAAACAATTGTGTCCACCTCAATTGCTGCATAGATAAGTCCTTAGTAGACGTAAGGAACTTAAGATTTCTATGATCTGTGACCATGGTGACAGTATGTAAAGAAACCATCAAGTAATATCTCCATTCCTTAATGCTTTCCTAATAGCTAGCAGTCCCTTATTTCCTACAAAGTAGTTCTCTTCAGCAGGACTAAACTTATGAGAAAAATAGACTACAGGTGGAGCATTCCTTTCTCTTTACTTCTCTGTGAAAGGACCCCACCTACAGCTACGTGAGCGGCATCTTCCTCCACTATAAATAGTTGTGAGGTTTCCAGGTGTTGTAGAATAGGTGCACTGACAAAGACATTTTTTAGTTGCTGAAATGCCTGTTCTGCAGCTTCATTCCAGTGAAAAACCACCTCTTCTTCAATAAAAGCATAATGGGAGCTACTAAAGTGGAAAAGTGATTTATAAAATGCCAGTCAAAACTTTTATTGTAGGATGGCTGAAAACTTTTGTGGGCCCATACTACTCCCCTGTATGGACAATATAAAGCCAAAAAGCAGACACTGAGGACAAGGAATTCACATGTTTATAATTTTACAAATTGTTATCTTGTAGCTATTGTAAAATGGTTCTTACATGCTTCTCATGATCTGACATGGATTGGGAGTATACCAGGATATCATCGATATAAGTTACTGCATATATCCCAGAACTCCCTCAAGACCTCATTGATGAAAAATCAAAAACAGCAGAGGAGTTACATAATCCAAAAAGCATTACTAGATATTTGTTCAGACCAAACTTAAAGCAGAATGGCTTCTTCCCTGATGTGCACCAAATAATAAGCACCCCATAAATCTAGCTTGGTTCATATTTATGCAACCTTTACCTGGTATACTAAACTGGAAATGGGGGGTAACTGGTAATGCTTCCTAACAGTTACTTCATTCAGGGTTCTGTAGCCTATACAGGTATGCAATTCACCTCCCTTTTTTGGTACAAAAAACAGAGGAGAGGATTAATGCAGGCGAGATGGCCTGATAAACCCCATTCGAAGCATGTCACCAAGATATTCCCTGAGATGGATGTTTTCTTTCTTTTTCAGAACGCATATTCTATTGCAGGGAATACGAGCCTTAAGGGAAGAGATTGATTTAACAATCATACGGTTGGTGCAAAAGAAAGGTAGTGACCTTTTGTTTATCAAAACCTCAGCTAGATCTTGATAACAGGGTGGAATCTGGAGAATAGAATCTTCCAACAATGCCTCAATGGATTTCTCATTGTCCAAAGCAGGGGACAAGATCAAACAGTGTTTTTTGCAAGATGCGGAGCAAAGGAAATGGAATGTCTTTCCCTGTCACTATCTGGATTATGAGTCTCCAGCCAAGAAATTCTCAAGATGACTTGGAACTGTGGGGTTTGAATCAGATCAATTTTATTATTTCCCTATGATTTGTCCTGTATACTTTAGCAACACCTCTGTCGTAGAATGAGTGAGGAGACCTTACTTCAAGGAGCTACCGTCTATAGTTTTTACTTCATCTATCTGGTCTTTATCCTCAAATGGTATGACATGCTGAGAAGCTGAAGATTGGTCCATAAAGTTCTAGTAGCCCCTGAATCTACCAAAAGCTGCAAACGAGCCAACGCCCCTTCCCATGTCAACTGAGCGGTCACATAACATTGAAGATACAGACAAATAGAGGTTGTCTGTGTCAGAGGTTTTGAGGCTGGGTAATATTGAAGACGTGAAACACTCGCTTTTCTAGGTCTTTAGCCTCCTAGTTTCCTGGCTCTCCTTTTTTCTTGGGTTTTAAAGGTCAGTCATGTAGAAAGTATCCCTTATTATAATTTTTTTAAACAAAGCTTGATTACCCGAAGTCTTTGTCTCCTTCTTCACTTAATGGGCCATGAGACTCCCAATCTGCATAGGTCAGGGTCACCAGTCTTTTCAGGGTCAGTTTCTTTCTCCTTATAAATTACAATTTTAGTATCAGGTCATCCTTTATCACAGTGATGTTCTGTGAGATGATGGTTCAATTCCACCACTAAACCTATTAGTTCACTTCAGTTCTCTAGAGGGTCAACTACTTTGGCCAAAAGATCTTTTAGTTCATCTCAAAGTCCCCTATAAAACAGGGAGCTCCTTCTATTTTCTGACCAACCCACTTCAGCCACAAGACAATTAAATGTAGTTATGTAGGTCATAAGTACCCTGTTTCCCTGTCCTAGATTAAGCAACTCTGTATCTACTTATTGAATAAAGGTATGGCTATCAAATAACCTTTTTAACTCTGCTTTAAAAGCTGAAAAGTTATACAATGGTGGGTCATCTCTTTCGACTGAAGGAATACTGCAAGTTGCTACTGTGCCCCCAAGAAGTGACAACATCAAAGCTAACTTTGTAAAGGTGTCTTCTGAAGAGTTCCCTCCTTGACACATACTCTGACTACTGGGACCTGTGTTTGCTGCTCCTTGTAATGTATCAACTATCCATGCTAATGCCTGTGTTTCTTTTTGTAAGTTGCTAATCATATGAGCAAAGTCAGCCAAGGAAATATCACATCCCTCCATTTCACTCAGGTGAAAAATCAACGTGGGCTTGTCTTTCTGTCAGGCTCTCACCTGTAATCTTTTCACAGGAGTGAAATGACCATGATGACAATTCCAAACTTCCCTGCAGGCTAAAATGTCCCAACAAAGTCTAGCCAAACCTGACCCAACGGGAATAGGGGATGGAAGGAGACAGGTATTGGCACTCCCTTCTCCAAGAATGAAAACAACAGGATTTAGTGCAAGAATGTTACTAAGAATAAGCTTATGAACTGGGCAGCGTTTTAAGTACTAGTCTATCAATTATTAATAACATGTATCTCCTTTCTGTCTACCTGTTGTGAGTGAGTCACTCCAACAATGTTTTCACACTTTCTACAACATAAAAAATGACTCTAGCGGTTCTTGGTATGCCTGAAAAATCTTAAGTGCAATTTTTGTACTTTTTACTATTAGCATACCTATGCTGTTTCATGCACTGGGTCGTTAGATGTTCTGTGGAAATTGCAGATATCCAATAACGTAAATACATCCACAATCCTGTTGCTAAATGCATATGTCTATGTTTTGAATAACATAAACAAATACCTTAGCAGCTTTTACAATCTCAGGCTCAATTAATAAATGTTAGTCCCAAATCAATGTTTTCATAAAATAAATAACAAATTGTTTATAGTAACAAAGTGCAAAAAATTATAATCAATAAACTTCTTTTGTATCTTTTTTTAGGTTTCCAGTTCATCAGTAAATTCAATGCAACAACTTCTGGAATGTCATTATCAGTTGAGTGACTATTCAATATACTTTAGGGCTGGCAGCGCGTTACCCCTAAGAGAAACCTTGCAGTTTTTCGATGTTGTATCTTTGTGTTTTCTTTTTAGGTAGTGGAAGATACCATGAAACCCGACACAACATGATACAGTAACAAAACAGATGTGATTAATTCTTCTTGGAATCCCAGGAAGACTACGGTACGCCAGAAAAACAAAGAAGTGTACAGCCGCCAAACAGAAAATCCTCTTTGATGAGCTGTCTCCAGTGGTGCAGCATGCAGCCTCAAAGGCTACTCGCTCCACCTCTTAAAGGAATAGCACACCTGGGAGCCTGTGCTCAGGCAATCCTGACAATACCACCTTCTAAACAGCACTCAACCAATACCACCGCCTCTTCGGGGAAACAAAGAAGAATGCTCTAGCAGACCACAGAAGCCGGCACAAACCACAGCAAGGAGCTCTTCTTCATTGAGAAGGTGTTCTCTAACCCCACAGAAACCGGTAATTACATCACCCCCTCCTAAGAGATCCTTGCGGACTTCTTGCATGACAAGATCTCCGCCATTTACCAGAACTTCAAGCCTCAAACCTCTGCCTCTGACAGAATTAGCCTACTCATGAACACAAAACCTGAACACCTGCTGACCCTTTCACAACTCAAGCCACAATCTCCATCATGAACTCCGTACACCCAGGAGAACACATGGACCCATGTCTCTAACACATCTTCAGTCTCTGTAGCAAGATGATTGGGAATGAGCTTAAGGAAGTGCTGAATGCCTCCATCACCATGACTTCCTTCCCTGAGGACTGCAAACACACTGAATTGAGGCTTCTCCTGAAGAAACCATCCTCTGATCCAGCAGATCCGAATAATTATCTGCCCATCTCCCTGCTCCCCTTTCCAGTGAAGGTTCTCGAAAAGGCAATCAAACACCAACTCACCAAACACTTGAAACACTACAACCTCCTGGACCCCTCTCAGTTTGGATTAGGAGCCAACCACAACACCAAGACAGCCTTGATCACACCTACTGATGACATCAGGACCCTCCTAGACCGTGGTGAAACAGCAGCCCTCATCCTCCAGGAGCTGTCACTCCCCTTCAACACTGTCCCCCACCACATCTTGATCAATAGACTCCACCAAATTGGAATCCAGGGAGATATCCTCAAAAGGATTGCCTCATACCACACAGAGAGAACCCAGAGAATGCATCTCCCACCACTCTCTTTGGAACTCAAGAAGATCATTGGTGTCACACAAGAATCATCTCTCAGACCCACTCTCTTCAACACGTACATGACCCCCCCCCCCCGGCCATCACCATCGGATCGCACTGACTCAACATCATCTCCTATGCCGACTACACCCAGCTCATCCTCTGGCTGTCAAAACACCCCTCTACCACCAGAACCAACTTCTACAGATGTATGAAGACTGTTACCGACTGGATGAAGGACAAGTGGCTCGAGCTCAACACGGACAAGACAGAAGTCCTCTTCTTTGGGAATAACACCTTGTCATGGAATGACACTTGTTGGCCTGCTGAACTCGGCCCTTCACCTGCCCCAACAGTCCACGTCTGTAGCATCTGCATCATCTTGGACAGTAAATTATCTATGCACAAACAGGTAAAAGCAATCTTGTCACCCTGCTTCCACACCATGCACATGCCCCGTAAGACCTTTAGGTGGCTCCCAATCAATACCAGAAGGACAATCAGTCAAGCCCCCATCACCAGCAGGCTGGGCTACAGTAACACCCTTTATGTAGGAATCAATGCGCACCTCCTGAAGAGACTACAGACAATACAAAACTCAGCAGCAAGGTTCATCCTCGACTTCCCCAGATGGACTCACTTCAACTTGCACCTCAAAAAGCTCTTTTGCTCCAGATCCAGAACACATACCAGTTCATGATGCTGACCCAAACATAAAAAGCCCTACTCAACAAAGGACCAGCATACATCAACAAATGAATGACACCTTCGATTTGTCTCCCTCTTCCTCACAGACATGGATCCACCAATCCAACAGTAGAGGATGCTCCTTCTCGCACCTGGCAGCCAAAGCCTGGAACAACCTTCCCCGGCACCTCAGGTATGCTGCATCACTCTGGGAATTCAGAAAAGGGCTTAAGAAATAGCTGTTTGACTGAAAAGAGCACTGTGAAGCAGCTAGCAACTCCAGTGTTTTGACACCCTCATGGATGATTTGCAGTGCTTCATAAATCCTGATTGATTGATTGATTGATTGAGCATCCTCCTGATCATTAAATTAGTCATAGGAGACTGAATGGAAAACAGTCTCTAACACAATCTGCCCTGTCCTGTTCTCTACCCGCTTTTTTCAAACTTTTTATAAAAGAAGAGGGAGTGCAGAAAAAGAAAAATCTTCCACACAATTTACTTTTTTTTAATAATGTTTCCCTCCATTGCAAATTTTACTGCCACAATTCACAAATTCAACACTGCACTTATGTGGACAGCATGCACTGATTAAATAGCCAGGAACACATGCACTGGCAGGGAAAGAATCTGAAAGTATGGGCATGTGCAGGAGCCAGTCACCAACACTTCCTATACATGCCAGAAGGTATATTGGAGACAGCACTCACAATCATTTGTTGTTGCTGCTGCTACAAAACCACTTACTTTCAAATACTAATGAGCCATCTCCACTTCCCTATCTCCTCTTCTCACTGGACACACCACAACCTCAGTGAGAAAAATCCTTGATGGCCAAGACAGGATCCATACTGTTCCTCCGAATGATCATAAGCGTGCCATGCAGCCCTCTCCCCTCCGTGTCTGACAAAGATATCCCAGGCACAAAACTAGTGACTCAGGCCCTGCAGGGATTTTGCCTACCTGTTCTCATTTCAGCAAGGAGAAAAAAAAAACTGAAAGTATATTGGGAAGGCCATGATGTTATAGCACCCAAATGGATGTGCAGAGTTGGTACCTTTACTTCATGTTCTTTCACTTATCCAGAAGAAAAGACCACCTCAAATGTAATAATTGTGATAAGCAAGAGGGTGTAGGAACAATGTGATGTCTGACAATGCAAGTTCTTTGTCTCCTGACAGGAGAGTTCTGCTGTTTAAATGAAGAGCCTTTGCTTTTGTGCTATTTGTGAGGTAGTTCTGCTATATGAGGTCTGAACCCATTAGATTTTGGTCACCATTTTGCATTCAGGTAGTGATTGCAGGATGCCAAGACTTGATTTAAAGTTTGGCCTCTTGATAAATACTTTTACATGAAATCAGAAACCTCATTGAAACATCACAGACAGCTCCGGTGAACAGTTCCGTTAAAGAAATCTCAGGGAGTGAATGATGCAGTTTTGCCTTGAAGAAAAATAAGGTATTACACTTTTGCAGCTACTTTTCTGGATGAAGGCATGTGGCTCACCTATGTGAATCCAACGTTGCATTGTTAGTTGGCCAGTAGATGTTGGTCTATTTTTGCCATTCTCCTGTTATGCATAACCAGTCTGTTTCATTCCTTTGATGTCCTAGTGTGAGGGTATCAATAGTTAACCCAGTTGTAAAAGAGAAGTGATGTATTTAAACAGGGAACAACCTGGGTATAGCATGAACTTTTGTCCCTCAGACATTATTGTTATGAACCCATTTTTATTTTAAATGGACCACCCCCAGCGCCAGGACCGCTGGTCCTCCCATCATCCACCGCTACTCTGCAGATGGACTCCTGGCCCTCAGCACCAGACACTAAGGGGGTCATTCTGACCCTGGCGGCCGGTGACCGCCAGGGTCACCAACCACGGGAGCACTGCCAACAAGCTGGCGGTGCTCCCGAGGGCATTCTGAACCGCCGCGGTCAGAAAGGGTAAACCGGCGGTCTCCCGCCAGTCTCCCGCCGGTTTACCGCTGCCCCTTTGAATCCTCCATGGCGGCGGAGCGCGCTCCGCCGCCATGGGGATTCAGACACCCCCTACCGCCATCCTGTTCATGGCGGGAAACCCGCCATGAACAGGATGGCGGTAGGGGGTGCCGCGGGGCCCCTGGGGGCCCCTGCAGTGCCCATGCCATGCCACGTAAGAGGGCCCCGCAAAGTATTTCAGTGTCTGCTTTGCAGACACTGAAATACGCGACGGTGCAGCTGCACCCGTCGCACCCCTGCAACTACGCCGGCTCAATTCTGAGCCGGCGTCCTCGTTGCAGGGGCATTTCTGCTGGGCCTGCGGGCGCTCTTTCGGAGAGCGCCCGCCGGCCCAGCGGAAATGTTTAAATGGCCGCCGCGGTCTTTTGACCTCGGTGCGGTCATTTCACGGCGGTACCTTGGCGGACGGCCTCCGCCGTCCGCCAAGGTTAAAATCACCCCCTAAGACTCCTGCTGCCGCACGTCCTCCCAATGCTCAACTGAAGGACCTTTCGCCTGCTGCCACTTCCTCTTCACCTCCCTCAAAAGGACCACCTATCCACACAGGACCCAACACCACTACCTCCCAGAAGATCATCATCAACCCAGGACTGCTACACTGCACCCTGGTCAACGCCCACTACCTCAGCAAACACGCACACAGAAGTCTGGGACACCATTATCACCCTAACCCCAGATGTCACCTTCATCACCGAAACACAGCTCAAACCCGCCTCCAACACTGACATCGCCACCACCACCATACCGATGGATACAAAATGATACATCGGGACCTCCCCAACAAGCACAGTGAAGTAATCACCATAATATTCAAGGATACCATTTAGTTTTCCGCCACAAACAACGACCAAATACCTGTCATGGAGCAGTGTAACTTCCTACTACACATCGATGCCAAGACACCATAATAGGTATCCTCACATATTGACCTTCAGGACCCCGCCGCATTCTGTGATACCATCAGCAACATCAGGTTTGCACTCACCATCGGCCCCCTCCACTACATGCTCCTCAGCGACCTCAACTTCCACATTGAGGATGCCAAGGACACCAACTCCACATGCCTATTGGAGAACCTCAACAGCATTGGACTCACCAAATTAGTCTCCAAACCCACCCACAGGGCCGGACACACCCTTGAAACTATCTTCCCCTCCAACAACAGAACAAAATTCACCCACACAACGGAACTCACCTGGACTGACCACACAATAATCCATTTAACCATCTCCAAGACCTAGCACACCATCACCAAGCCCCAAAGCGCCACCCACCGCAGCTGGGGAAAAGTAACTGAGAGCCAATGAACGCAGGCTCTCAGTACCACACCATCCAGCACGTCAGCTAACCTTTACCAGGCCATCCACAACTTCTCTGCCTGGATCAGCAAATGCGCTGACAAAGTCGCCCCTCTGAAACCGGCAAAAGGCAACAGAATGTCAAGACAAGCCAGCTGGTACACCCCAGAGCTCAGAACCACCAAGGCTACTGCCTCGAGAAGGGATGGCACATCTCCAAGGACCCCTCCAACAAAGCTGCACACAAAACAGCACTCAATGACTTCCACCAGCACATCAAGGAGGCCAAAAGAACAGCCATCATGGACCACATTGACACTGTAGCCAATCACACCAAGAACCTCTTCAAAATCATCAATGAATTCACCAACCCGACTGTCACAGAAAACACAGTACACCCCTCCTAACAACCCTACAACTCACTATCCAACTACTTCCACAGTAAGATTGCCAACATCTACAACAACCTTAACCCTCAAACCACATCGTCCAGTCTCGACTACCTCATCCAGCCAGCAAATCCCAGCCCAGCCACAACCACCTGGTCCCACTCAATCTCCAGACGATTGTGACCATCATGCCCTCTATCCACTCTGGGGTACTCACAGACCCCGGCCCCCACCATCTCTTCAGCCATGGATCTAACATAATCAGCACTGAACTCACCAACCTCCTCAACACTTCCATCTCCACAGCATCCTTCCCAGACAGATGGAAGCACTCAGACATCAGACCTTTTCTAAAGAAGCCTTCAGCCGACCAAAGCAACCTCAAGAACTACCGGCTGATCTCCCTGCTTGCATACCCAGCCAAAATACTCTAGAAACCTAGGAGTGACAGTGTTGCACTTTAAAAAAGACTAATTTGTATGATTCTGTATGAAATATAAATCTGGTAGTGAGGATGTGGGAGTAAATATATTGATTCTGCATTTTTCCGGCATCTGTGTATTTTAGGCTGCCTGAAATTTCCATATCACCAGGAATCTATGTGTCTTGTGTTTTCCTTCACAAATCAATATCGTCAGACCCATGATTTGGTTCCTGAAACAAAGACTACATCCCAAAATTCAGTGACTTGTCAAATGAGCGCCCAGAACTGAAAACATTGGGCCCTATTTGCATGGTGTTATCTGGCAAGCCTAGTGGTGATAGCTTTACCAGTGTCACAAAAAAACGGGTGCAAACCTCATTTGTACATGGCACATCATTTTTTTATCAACAAAGTATAAAACTGATGGAAAAACACAACTGATACTGGGTGAACATTAGCTTTGGATGTTTTTGTGCCCGATTTTACCACTGGAATCTAAATTGGTATTTAGCTTTCGAATAAAAATGAAACATCACATTACAAAGCAGAATTAAACACTGGCTTTTTGGGGTGGTCTGTTTCTTGTATTTGCTCAGCCTGCAGGTTGTCTCTAACAGTTGTTAGAAGAGAAAGAGTTTAAAACAAGTATTTGCAATGCAATAGGTCTTGCATTTCTGACGGTTAGAGCTATTGTAGTCGTAAATGACAATGGTCCTGATTAAAACTTTTGGGGAGGGTGTTAATTCGTCAAATGTGACGGATATCCTGCCCACCGTATTACGAGTTCCATAGGATGTAAGGGACTTGTAATACGGAGGGTGGTATATCTGTCACATTTGGGACAGATTAACACCCTCCGCCAAAGTTGTAATCAGGCCCAATGTCTTTTACCTTTGTGCTTTGGTTTGGAGTGTGGTGAATGTATATCAAGTGCCACAGCATCCCTCCCAGGCCTGTTGCTGCCGGAAAGAGGACACAAGAAGGCCGCCATCTTGAAAGTGCTTTTGTCTCATTTGTACAGCTTGGCTGTGACACCCTAGAGATGGAACCATTTCTGTTGTATCTACCTAAACATTTATGCACCAGACAAGCCACAGAGGGGGAACGAAAAGGGGAGAGCCATATATTTCTGTGTGTTAAACTTTTAAAGGAATGATTTCTCTACACTGGCAATACCAGTCTAACTTTTAAAAACATTCACTCTATACAAAGAGAATAACAGATGAGTTAGCTTAACTGCAAATTAATTATAGCGATTATGTCAAGAACGGCACCTGCTGTGCAGTGCTATGAAATGACAGAACCTGTATTACCAAGTGCTATCTTAAATAAAACAAGTTATTACCAGACTGCCCCAACACACACTCTGTGATTCTGGGCAAATCACTTAGGGGGTCATTCTGACCTCGGCGGTAAAAGGCCCTTACCGCCGGTCAGAAGTCCGCCATTCTACCACCGCGGCCGATGTAAATCGACACGGTCATTCTGACCCACAACGGCGGAACCGCCAAAATCCCGACATCCAAGAAAGGCCGCCACATCAGCGGGCCGCGGAAAACTGGAGATGACCAAACCTCCACCGTCACGCCAACACAAACACGCCCATGCCATTCTGACCCACGAATCCACGCGGCGGTCTTTCAACCGCGGTATTCCATTGGTGGGACACACCGCCGCGGTCAAAATACACACACAGCTCCAAAACCCAGCCACATTGGACAATTTGAAATACACACACCTGACACACATACAAACAACACTCCCACACATCCAACCGACTATAAAACACACACCCACATCACCCACAAACCCCTACGACCGAAGATCATAGACGAAGGAGAGAGAGACACATCACAGAATAGAGAGCTACATCACACAGAGGCACACTACACCATCACACACACCACATAGAAGCACAAAGCACCACACACCAACACACTCTTCACCATATACACCACCCCACACCTCATCCACACCACCCCATGGCACCCCAAAGGCACCTACGGTTTTCGGACCAAGAACTCCGGGTCATGGTGGAGGAGATCATAAGAGTCGAACCCCAGCTCTTCGGCTCACAGGTGCAGCACACCACTATAGCCAGGAAGGTGGAGCTATGGCAGCGGATCGTGGACAGGGTAAACGCGGTGGGACAGCATCCCAGAAATCGAGAGGACATCCGCAAACGTTGGAACGACTTACGGGGAAAGGTGCGCTCGATGGTCTCGCGACACAACATCGCAGTGCAGAAGACTGGCGGGGGACCCCCACCCACACCACCCGAATTCACAGCATGGGAGCAAGAGGTACTAAACATCCTGCATCCTGATGGCCTCGCTGGAGTACACGGAGGAATGGACTCTGGTAAGTACAATCTCAACTACTTCACCCCCCCCCAGCATGCCAACCCCCACCACCACCCTCACCCCCAACCCCCCATCACACATCCTCCCTGAGAATGTCTCCACAGCACAACCCACCCAACACCAACCCCTGCATGCCACCACAAACTATGGACACCCATCACCTAAGCATGACCACTGCACATACCCCCCCCCCAAAACCCCCACAACACCTCCCCCAAGGGAATGACAGCACTGGGGGACAAGGGCACCCATAAATCGCACACAATAGCACACACAGAAACAATAACCATACTCTCTTACCCCATGCAGGACCCGAACGCCAACACACCGGCCAGGAGGGTCCAGAAATGTCCATCCCCCTTCCGGAAGAGGCACCCAGTGATGACAGCAGCTCTGTCGACCTGGAACCTGACGACCAGCCCGGACCATCGGGGACCTCTGGACAGTCGGTTTCCCACACACAGGCCACAGCAGACCCAACCCCCTCTGGGAACAACAGCACAGCTCCCACCCAGCGGGCCCATGGCGCTGTCTCTAGGACAGGTCAATCAGCGGTGTGTCTGCCACTACAGGGCCCCCAGGCTAACCCACCACCCCAACAACAACAGGGACCTGGGGGCAGTGGTAGTGGGCACACCGTCCAGGGGACAGAGTCCGGGGGAAACAGGGCAACTCGGAGGGCTGCTGTGCGACAGGGGGGGGAGGAGAGGCCCAGGGAACCGACTCTCCAAGAGGCCCTCACCACCATCATGGCAGCCTACCACCGCTCACAAGAGACGATGGCGACGGTACTGGCCAGGTTCCAGGAGATCCAGGCACAGCAGGAGGAACGCTACATGGGGTTCAACAGTCATCTCACCAACATCTCTACCGCCATGGGGAGCCTAGTCCAGGCCCTCCACCGGATAGAAGACACGTTGCGGGACCATGTGGCACCACACAGGGCCCCTGTCACTAGCCCGGACCAGGAACAGCCTACCACCTCCGCCGGCGCTAGTGGACAGGAGGCCCCACCACAACGACAGGCCACCAGAACCCCACCTCCTGCTGAAGAACAACCACCCCGCAAGAGGAGCCTGAGATCAAAAAAATCGACAGAGTAGGATGTCAAGACCCCCGCCAGCATGAGATACCCCCTGATGTCATCCCACTGTCCCACATTGCCACCCTGTCCAACCTTGAACTGCCCCTGCTCCATCCTTACACAGGCATATGGACAATGCACCTGTGAGACTGAGAACTGGACTCTGCCATGGCCATTACTCCACCCCCACCCATCACCGTGTTTATATCATGTACCATTATCTAGCACCAAAAATAAATCACTCAATGCACTGAAATCATGCTGGAGTCAGGCTGTATTATTTACAAATGTAAAACACATTACCGATCAATTATGTTCTGTAAACTTTGTGCTGAACACATACCGAGATCAATAAGCATTAGTCCATGGGCTAACCAAGCAGAAGTCACGCAGTGGGTCATACAGCACTGAAAAGGGAAGGGAGAATCAAACATCAGTTTCAAATAACTGGGGGGTCATAGACAAAGTTGAGAAAAAGAAGGCAGTCAGGAAAATTAAAATGGCGTGTGTGATTCTTACCTGTGTGCTACTGAAAATACTGTTGGATAACTCTGTCCCTGTTGTCTGGGTCGTCCTCTGAGTCTTCCTCCTCTTCACTCTCCACAGGCTCTACAGCTGCTTCAACACCACCATCTGGACCATCCTCCTGCAGGAAAGGCACCTGACGTCGCAATGCCAGATTGTGAAGCATACAGCAGGCCACGATGATCTGGCACACCTTCTTTGGTGAGTACATCAGGGATCCCCCTGTCATATGCAGACACCTAAACCTGGCCTTCAGGAGGCCAAAGGTTCTTTCAATGACCCTCCTAGTTCGCCCATGGGCCTCATTGTACCGTTCCTCAGCCCTGGTCCGGGGATTCCTCACTGGGGTCAATAGCCAAGGCAGGTTGGGGTAACCAGAGTCACCTATTAGCCACACACGTTGTCTTTGTAGCTGTTCCATCACAAAAGGGATGCTGCTATTACGCATCACATACGTGTCATGCACTGACCCAGGGAACTTGGCATTCACATGGGAGATGTACTGGTCAGCCAAACAGACCACCTGGACGTTCATAGAATGGTAACTCTTCCTGTTTCTGTACACCTGCTCATCGTCTTTTGGGGGGACTAAGGCTACATGGGTCCCATCAATGGCACCAATTATGTTGGGAATATGTCCAAGGGCATAAAAATAACCCTTCACAGTGGGCAAATCAACCTCCTCTGGGAATATAATGTAACTCCGCATGTGTTTCGTCAGGGCAGACAACACTCTAGACAAAACCTTAGAAAACATTGGCTGAGACATTCCAGATGACATGGCCACTGTTGTCTGGAATGAGCCACTTGCAAGAAAATGGAGGACTGACAGCACCTGCACCAGAGGGGGAATTCTTGTGGGTTGGCGGATGGGGGACATCAGGGCTGGCTCCAGCTGGGCACACAGTTCATGGATGGTGGCACGGTCAAGTCGGTATCGTAGTATGATGTGGCGTTCTTCCATTGTCGACAGGTCCACCAGCGGTCGGTACACGCGAGGATTCATCCTTCTCCTCGCAAATCCCAGCGGACGGTGCCTAGGAAGGACAACATGGAGCACAGAGTCAAGATAATCACTGGTACGTTCACCACTGCTTGCATGGCACACGGTTATCTAGGTATTGAAAGGCGTGTATGTGTGGCAATGCCAGGCCTAGGCCTGTGTGTCGCAGTAGAGATTATGCCATGTGGGCCCTTGAAATGGCGGCTGCCTGACCTGTGAAGTGGGACAATGGGATGTGAGGTCACTGCGCTGGCGGAGCACACCGTGGCGGTAGGCGGTCGAAGACCGCTATACGGAGCCGCATTGGATAACATTGAAGCCTATGGGTTTCAGGAGCCAATGACGATGTGTGCCGGCAGTCGCGGTACGCACCGCCGCGGTACGCACCGCCGTGGGCGTGACCGCCATTTTCTATCTGCTTAATCACTCGAGACCTGATCATCCACAGGAGAGGACCTATACTGCAAGTGCTGCTGTGAACTCAGTCTGGAAGTGACAATGGCTGCTGCGACTGGGGAAAGGGCCCCTGCCTTCACGTCTGAAGAGTTGGAGAAGCTCGTGGATGGGGTCCTCCCCCAGTATGCGTTACTCTACGGTCCTCCAGACCAACAGGTGAGTACACCGGGTGCACATGGAATGGGCGATGCCTGTGTGGAGTGGGGTGGATGTAAGTTGGTGGGGTGGGGGGCAAATGAGGAGTGCAACGCACGACAGATGAGAGCATGTGCTATATTGCAAGGTTGGGGAGGGGGGGCCAATCACATCTAACATGCAGTAAGTTGATGATTGTTTCCTTCCCACCCTGTACATGTCACATAGGTCAACGCCCATCAGAAAGTCGGGATTTGGCGTGCCATCGCCAAGGAAGTCCGGGCCCTGGGGGTCCACGTCAGACGGGGCACCCACTGCCGCAAGAGGTGGGAGGACATCCGCCGCGGAACCAGGAACACCGCCGAGTCACTGCTGGGGATGGCCTCCCAACCTAGGAGGGGTGCCAGTTGTACCCTGACCCCCCTGATGTCCCGGATCCTGGCGGTGGCCTACCCTGATTTGGATGGGCGCTTGAGAGCATCACAGCAGACACAAGGGGGTGAGTATCAGCACATTCAGCTATCTTTCTGCGCAGTGGAGGCGTCTGGGTGGGGGAGCAGGGTTGGGGGTGACATTAGGCCAGGGCGCTTTCTGTAGTGTAGTCCTCTCCCTTAGGCATGGCCCTGTGCTCCCGGCCCCCACCTCCGTAGGGTGACAAGTCCAGCTATTGATGTTCCAGCCTCACACATGTGCGCGCTTGTCGTCTCCTGACCTGTTGTCCGAGTCAGAAGTACTGAGTAGTGTGCCCCGAATGCGCGGCTTAGTGCATGCGGCTCCTGTGTCTGTCCTCTCCGCCAACAGTGTTGACATTGCATGCACTCAACCAGGTCTTCTCTTTCTCCCCCCACCCTTCTTCTTCATCTTCTTGTGCATGTGTGCATTAGCATCATCAGGCGGAGGAGATTTGGCATCGGAGCACGAGGGAGCTGCAAGCCACAAGGCCCCGGTGGGCACAGGAACAGACACCGAGGGCCCAAGTGAGCCGGAGGGCGAGGGGAGCACCACGACGGGGAGCGCTGGTGAGAGCAGCGACAGCGACACGTCCTCGGATGGGAGCTCCCTAGCGGTGGCGGCAACATCCGGGCCCCCCGCCTCTACAGGTACAGCCGCCACCCAGCGCACCAGCCCCGCCCTCCCAGCAGCCCCTCAGCCTACGCTCCGTGCCCGCTCACCCAGGAAGGCGGGCGTCTCCTTCGCCCCAGGCACCTCAGCCCCTGCCCCTGTTACCCCTGCTGCCCTCAGTGAGGAGGTCATTGATCTCTTCAGGACACTCATTGTTGGGCAGACTACCCTTTTGAATGCCATCCAGGGGGTAGAAAGGGAGGTGCATCGGAGCAATGCCTACCTGGAGGGCATTTATTCGGGTCAGGCTGCCCATCAACGATCGTTCAATGCTCTGGCCTCAGCACTGAAGGCAGCCATTGTCCCTGTTTCCAGCCTCCCTCTTCTGACTGCCTCCACCCTGTCTCTGTCTCCTGTTCCTCAGCCTATCCTATCCACACCATCTGACCAGCCTGCACACACCTCAACACCCAAGGGCAGCTCATCCAGACACAAGCACCACAGATCCCACAAACACTCACCCAAGCAACACACAGATGCAGACATCCCAACAGTCACTACCACCCCTGTGTCCCCCTCCTCCTCGTCTCCCTCCTCCCTCCCTGTGACGTCTCCACTCACACCTGCATGCACACCAACATCAGCCAGTGCTTCCATCACCACCACACCCTCCTGTACAGTCCGCACGCGTGCAGTCACCACCCCCACTGCCATTTACACATCCCCTGTGTCCTCTCCCACTGTGTCTGTCACCACCCCTTCCAAGACACACAAACGCAGGCAGACACCCACCCAACAGACATCCACCTCACAACAGCCTACAGCACCTGCACCTTCACCCAATGACAGCACACCTGACTCTCCTACAACCACATCCTCTTCCTCCACTTCCATCTCCACTTCTCCTACCTTTTACCTTGGCCCTAAAAAACTTTTCCTGGCTAATCTTGACTTCTTCCCCTCCGATGACCTACCCCCTCCATCTGCAAAGAGTCCCAAGAGCACCACAGCCACCACCAGCCCAACTTCGGGTGTCACTGTTGTGCATGGGTTCTGGAGCCCACCCTTTGCCAGCAGTGACACCTCCATCAGCAGCAAGGACACATCCAGCCCCCCCCCGGCAAGAGGACCAGGAAACACAAGGGCCGCCGTGCGAAGACTGACACGGCTGCCCCCAAGGAGCAGAGTTCGCCCACTTCACCAGCCACAACGTCTAGGGGAGGCAAGGGCCCGAGAGCCCCATCTAAGGAGCGTAAGGGCAGCAGGGCGTAGACGTCAGCCAGCAGGAGCGCGGAGCAGGTGGGCCCCACATGCCACATCCCAGCTGTAAAGGAGGACACCAAAGGGCCCAGGACTCCGTCACCGAAGGGCCCAGGAACATCACGGCCGGAGGGCGTCTGAGCACGGAGTCCAGGCCAGGTCTGGCTCCCTTGAACCTACTGGATGTGCACCGCTGAACAGGGCCCGCCGTGCAGAAGAGCACCGCTGAACAGGGCCCGCCGTGCAGAAGAGCACCGCTGAACAGGGCCCGCCGTGAAGATAGGCACCGCTGAAGAGGGCCCGCCGTGCAGAAGAGCACCGCTGAACAGGGCCCGCCGTGAAGATAGGCACCGCTGAACAGGGCCCGCCGTGCAGAAGAGCACTGCTGAACAGGGCCCGCCGTGCAGAAGAGCACCGCTGAACAGGGCCCGCCGTGCAGAAGAGCACCGCTGGACAGGGCCCGCCGTGCAGATAGGCACCGCTGAACAGGGCCCGCTGTGCAGAAGAGCACCGCTGAACAGGGCCCGCCGTGCAGAAGAGCACCGCTGGACAGGGCCCGCCGTGAAGATAGGCACCGGTGAACAGGGCCCGCCGTGCAGAAGAGCACCGCTTAACAGGGCCCGCCGTGCAGAAGAGCACCTCTGAACAGGGCCCGCCGTGCAGAAGAGCACCGCTGAACAGGGCCCGCCGTGAAGATAGGCACCGCTGAACAGGGCCCGCCGTGCAGAAGAGCACCGCTGGACAGGGCCCGCCGTGCAGAAGAGCACTGCTGAACAGGGCCCGCCGTGAAGATAGGCACCGCTGAACAGGGCCCGCCGTGAAGATAGGCACTGCTGAACAGGGCCCGCCGTGCAAAAGAGCACCGCTGGACAGGGCCCGCCGTGCAGAAGAGCACCGCTGAACAGGGCCCGCCGTGCAGAAGAGCACCGCTCCGCTGGGCCCCGCCGTCTCAAGCACCGCTCCGCTGGGCACCTTCATCTCAAGCACCGCTCTGCTGGGCCCCGCCGGCTCCAGCACCGCTCCGCTGGGCCCCTTCATCTCAAGCACCGCTCCGCTGGGCCCCTTCTTCTCAAGCACCGCTCCGCCGGGCCCCTTCATCTCAAGCACCGCTCCGCTGGGCCCCTTCTTCTCAAGCACCGCTCCGCTGGGCCCCGCCGGCTCCAGCACCGCTCCGCTGGGCCCCTTCATCTCAAGCACCGCTCCGCTGGGCCCCTTCATCTCAAGCACCGCTCCGCTGGGCCCCGCCGTCTCAAGCACCGCTCCGCCCCTTCATCTCAAGCACCGCTCCGCTGGGCCCCGCCGTCTCAAGCACCGCTCCGCTGGGCCCCTTCATCTCAAGCACCGCTCCGCTGGGCCCCGCCGGCTCCAGCACCGCTCCGCTGGGCCCCTTCATCTCAAGCACCGCTCCGCTGGGCCCCTTCATCTCAAGCACCGCTTCGCTGGGCCCCTTCATCTCAAGCACCGCTCCGCTGGGCCCTTCCTGTCAAGCACCGCTCCGCTGGGCCCCTTCATCTCAAGCACTGTTTATGGTTCACTGTGCCCACCATGCCTCCTCCTTGACCAGTGGAGACTGTTATCCACTTGAGAGACTGTGGCTTTGCACTCCCCAGGATGGCAGAGTGGGCAACCCACCCACTGTAGAGACTTGAGAGACTGTGGCTTTGCACTCCCCAGGATGGCAGAGTGGGCAACCCACCCACTGTAGAGACTTGAGAGACTGTGGCTTTGCACTCCCCAGGATGGTACAGTGGGCAAGCCACCCACTGTAGAGACTTGAGAGACTGTGGCTTTGCACTCCCCAGGATGGTACAGTGGGCAACCCACCCACTGTAGAGACTTGAGAGACTGTGGCTTTGCACTCCCCAGGATGGTACAGTGGGCAACCCACCCACTGTAGAGACTTGAGAGACTGTGGCTTTGCACTCCCCAGGATGGCACAGTGGGCATGGTGGCCCCTTCGTGGATCTTGCGTCGTGGACTCATGTGGCTGTGGTGCCCCCCCCTTCCCTTCCCCCTGAGGTGCCTGTAGTATTTTCATCAGATGCCCCTGCAGTGTTCTCTCCAAAGGACTCAGGTCTCCTGTGTGGGCTATGCCCTTGTGTCGCTACACTGTAGCCCACGGACTGTTCCATTTGACTTGGATGTAGCGGACTAATTGCCTCGGTTCGCCATGGCAGTGTGTATAGTATTATTTTGTTATGGATATTTTGCATAGTTGCCGATACGTCTCAGAGTCTATTTTTTATATAAAAATTTGGTTCACAATTTAATTATGTCTTTGCATTTTTCAGGGGGGTTTGGGTGGTGTCACTGTGCATTGTTGCTCTGCATTGGTGTGTACATAGTTTGGGGGGGTGGGGGTCGCATATGTGTGTGCCCGTAACCTTTCCTCCTCCCCCCTCCCGTGTGTCGTAGGTGCAGTACTCACCGTTGTTGTCTGCACCGGAGTTCGTACTTGTGGTAGATGAGCAGGTAGACGAGTGCAGGTAGGATGTTTAATTCGGGTTCCATGCTGTCCTCCGTACTCGTGGAGTGTGTTTTGGTGAGCGTTTTCCCGTCCGTAGTCTGTTTCCGCCGTGTTTTTATCGGCGGGGCTCCCGCCCCGGAAAAGGTGGCGGATTGGTGAGTTGTGATACTGTGGGCGGTACATTGTCTGCCGCCTGCCTGTTGGCGGTGACCGCCGCGCTGTTTGTCTGTACCGCGGTGGCGGTCGGAGTGTTAATGTGGCGGGCTGTGTTGGCGGTACCCGCCAGGGTCAGAATTCCATTTTTTGGACCGCCGGCCTGTTGGCGGGTTGGCCGCCGCTTTATCACCGACCGCCAGGGTTAGAATCACCCCCTTAATCTCCCATTGCTACCACAAATGAATGTGTTCTTGTGGAACAAGACTGGTGCTCATGTAAAGCACTGTAATACCTTTGTATCAAGTTTGCACTAACCAAAATTTATTAGAAGAGGCCCAATTTGCATCCAAAGGCATGATTTTTTTTTTCTATCAAGCTTGAGGCTGTGAAGTGCTTGAGTCTGGAGTCACAACTCCTTTTTCAACATTTTGGAGACAACATCTTTCGCCATCTTTTTGCCAAGAACTAACCTATGTGCTTGTTTGGTGAACCTCTGGAGGTTATCAAGAGCATGTGCTATCGCCTAGTGTCAAGCTCTACTCAAGTCAGTTGGTTAATGCACCCACTGCAAAGGTCTTGACAGAATGTCACAGATCACAGTCCTGTCATGGTTTTATTACCGCTTCATCTCTGCAAGGTTGATACAAATGAATTATTGTGAGTTTGTTAATAATGGTACCTGCTTTACAGAGTCATGAATTGGCAGAAACTGTAATACCAAGCGCTATATAACAAAAATGACATTGCCAGACTGCCCCAACACACACCAGACAAAGAACCTTAGGAGAGAGAATGTGGTGTAATGGCCAGAGCTGCCGATTTTGGAGCTGGGTAACATGGTTTCAGTCTCGGCGCCGGCTCAACTTCCTGTGATTCTGGGCAAATCACTTAATCTTCCCTTGCTACCAAAAATGAATGTATTCTTGTGTAAGGTGCTATTATGCCATTGTATCGAGTTTTCTCTATATAAAACTGCAAAAGAAAAAAGTAAAGAGCTCCAAATCCTTTGTGTTGAGTTTGCGCTACATAAAACTGCAAAAAATGTAAATAAATAAAAAAGACTGCAGACATCGCAAAGAAACAGTAAGATGCCCGAAACCAAGGAAGGCGAAGAAACAACATACCGCCATGACAGAAGCAATAAGGCAAACGAAAAAATAGTGCGTCACAATAAATTACATGGCTGACCATGCAATGATCCACCTAACAGGATCAGTCTCCAAGGAGGTAACAAGACAGCTTCAAGGCAGGACAAACAAAAGCATTTGCCAAGGCACAAAAGGATTTTTGAACGGCAGGCCCAGGAACGAATTAAAGTGATAGGCATGAGGTGGGTGTGGTTAAACCCCGCAGACTAGATTGCATGTCGAGAACGAGCTTCAGCAATCCTGACCATTCAGGACAATGTATTTCTAGCATGAGTAAGATGTGCAAAAAGCATTCCACTGATAGGTGGCTTCTGGGTTCACATTCGCGTTGTAAAAATAATATGGATAGCATGGGTGGGAGGCTTATCCCAGCAAGCTTTTCTTTTTTACAGGAGAGATTTGGCATGCTTTGCTTGTGGTTGACCATCTGCACGTGGCAGCTCCCCAACAGAGAGGGTGCTCCCTGGAGACAGAGGAGCAGAAGGGCATAGCCTCCTCCGCAAAAAGGGGAGAAGCCAGCGGTCGCGCTAATCAATTAAAACTCATTATTTCTGGAGTAGCTGATCAGAAAAGCGTTGAGCGCACACAGCTGGCGCCATTATAAGCATGGCTCCAATAATTAGGCACCAAAAACAGGACTTCGGAGCCCTCTTAGCGATCATATGATCTTCAAAACATACTCGTAACCACAATTGCTGATGCTTTCACCTGCATTGTTGAAAGAAAAAAACATCGCCCTTTCATCTACTCAAACGCTGCCAGATTTGTCGCATGCTAATTTGGTTTACTGAATGCATGGTAGGCCTACAAAATAAATGAGATTATTGGGATGGAAAAAAGAGTGCCACGCTATTATAAGTGCATTAGCTGTGATAAATGTCTACACTTATTTAGAAAAAAATTAAAGCACGATTTATTTTCACGCTGTGCTTGCTCTGCGTTGTTGACAGATGACTTGTTTTACGAGCGCGACTGTAACGGAATAAAATAAACAAACGAACGTGGATATGTGCCAGCAGGCTATTTTTTCGCGTCAGTTGAATTCATGTCCTAAAGAACACCTTTGACAAATGTTGGGATTTGTTTCCCCTCGTCAACTCACCACGTTTTGCAAATTGGAAATGTGCTCACATTCTTAGATGATGGGATGGATGTGAGTAAACGACCTACGTCAAAGGAATCTGCGGGTCCGTGCCCCGGAAACAGCCTGACACACACCTGAGCAACTTTTGCATACCTTTAAGGCAGTGTTCCATTTCTACTCCACAAACATTGGCATGGACACTCCATATCACAGAAGAGGGACTTTACACGCCTTTTCTTATCATGGCGGCGTATCACATTTAGCAATCAGTTCTGAGTGCTCGAGAAAAAAAGGGCCCGTGGTGCCCAGCGCAACCCAAAGATGCCAATAGAACGGTGTGTTTTCCACAACAAAATATAAATGGGCTAGCAAACACGGGCGACATAATTATTCAGAACCATACCCACGTCTATCCTTTTTTCTCCCCAAACTCTTTGCACAAACAAACCTCATTAGAAATCTACGCGAGGCCTCATTCTCCAACGCGCAGCACAAAGGAACTGTGATTCAAAGAAAATCGCCTCGGGAGAACAAGACAGCTTCAGCCAAAACAACATAACCGCACGACAAACCCTCTGGCAGCGAGGATGGCAGGCCGCACAGTGTGGCAAGACGGAGTCAGGTGCTACGGCCCCTCTGCTGCCTGGCTTATGAGGCTCGAGATGACAACCAAACACGCCTCCCTCTGCACGTGGACACGGACCTTAGTACAGTGACGGGATGATTTTATTCTCATTTTATTTCGTATTTTAATATTGTTACTCAGCCCATGTTTACCGCGAAAGAGCAAAGCACACGATTTAATCGCCAGAATCTGGTCCCTGTGCTTTAAACTGTCAAGAGTCACTTACATAAAATCCGATAGGTTTAGAAGTAACTATTTCGAATTACAGTTTAAGCATTCCAGGTGTTGTTCCTTTTATTGGACTGATTGAAAATGATGTGGACTACACAGGGCGTACATGGACCTCAAGTCCCAGGATGGGAAAGGTCATTAAATTAAAGTACGTGCTTAATACTAGTTGTCCCTGGTTGCAGAGAACTATGGATAACTTAAATGCAAACGATTCTTAAATTGTGCACCTTCGATCAGGTGGTAGCCCTACTAGGGTGCGGATGATCGAAAGGCATCCCTTTTTTTACACAGGAAACAATATATTAATACGAAGGAGAATGTAGTCACATCAAATATGAAATAATTTGGAGAAAATGTACCGGGGAAGGCTTACCAGTTCACTTTCACTAGCTCACAATCTGAAATCTCATTTTGCAAATCATTATTTTTAGGTATGTTAGTTCCATTTGTTCAAATGAAATTAGCAAAAACTTGCAGATCACATTGGTTTGTTAAATGAAAGCTCAGGACTTGAAAAGGGGTGGATCAGTGACGGAATTTAGAATTCCACCTTCCTGATTCTAACAACAGTACACAGCTGGATATGTAACATTTGAAGAGGAAAAACTAATCCCAACAAAGGCAGCCTGAAGCAAGAGTTTACCAATAGAATTGGTTTTGCCTTCCCTTCTTCTGAATTTCCTTGAACTTTAATGTATCCACCCTTTATTTTTGCTCATTCCTTGACACGAGCATGGCTGACCACAACGTGCCAGGAACTACACCATTATGCTAGGGTCAACATTATACCTTGGTGAGCAGCATCTCATTATGCACACCCACAGTAGGGCATGAATTACAACCATAAAGCAGGGGGCAGTATAGTGGGTGTTGGTGCCCAAAACATGACAAAAAGTACCACCATTGTGTAATGGATGGCCACAATGTAGTTCAAATTATCACAATAATGCCAGAGAAACCATTGTGCTACTGATGCCAACAATATGTCAGGAACTAGAGTCATTACCGTGTAATGAATGTCTACAATACACCATAAATAAACACCACATATCCAATGCTAATACTGTGCAATAAATACCACAGTGGCATAGATATATGCAAAATGTCTGAAATGAAGAGGGTTCTGCCAGGAAGAGCACTATGCCCAAGAAAGACACCATCACAGCATAGATTCCCTCAGTATGACAGGAATTACAACTGTTGTGCCAGAACAATAATTTTACCAGTGGCGAGCTTAATGCCTCCTTTGCCAAAAAGTACTGCTATTATGTGAATGCCAATTTTTTTCCCATAAGGTGGATAATGAACATCTTGTCATGGATTCCCACACGTTTATGAGTAATATTGGTGGTATTTGAGGTTCAACATTTTTCAAGGGTAGCAGAGAATATTGCTCCTTGGTGCCAAGAAGTTTTCAAGACGTACCGCTCTTATGCAAAGGCTGGCATTTTCCCAAGGGAGGATTATGTACATTATTCTACTGATGACCACACATTGACAAAAATTACCATTGTTGTCCCACAGACAGAATTTGAACAGCAGCGGCCAATGGACAATCGTCAACGAGATACCAGTACGTTGCCATACATTGTCAGTGTTTTGTCAGGTCCAGTATTCTCTCTAGGTGGGAAACTGCATCATTCGATGTATCAACAAAAGGTTGCCGAAAATTATCGTCATTATGTGATGGTCAGCATTTTACCAGTGCTGGGCATAATGTCATGGATGACTTTTAGTTACCAACACATATCTGTTATTTGACGGGTAGCACTTCACCATAGGCATTGTTCTGTGGATATACACGTTACGAAGAATTAGCCTCATATTTAAGGACTAGCAATTTATTAGGAATATCTATCATTGTAAGGATACCCAAAATATCATCATTGTACAAGATCCAACATTTTAACAAGGGGGACAGGGAAAACACCATCAATGCTCACATTCTCATTTTCCCTCACTCTTCCCAATACTTACATTTTGCTGAAGTCCTAGGATGCATTCCCGACCACCGTCGGTACGCCAGGCTGCCTATTCTCTCCCTCACATCAGTCCGATTCTTCCCACTGATACTTCTGACAGTAGGGAGGTGCAGATGGGGGCTCCTAAGTTGGCTTGTGTAATGGGTGCAGGCAGAGTTTCTCTGGGTTTAGAAACGGAATGAAATAGTAGGCGGGGAGAGATGAGACTGGGCATGCAGGAATGTTCTGTAGGAGAGAGAGGGAGCAAGGTCCAGTGCCTGGGGAGGATGTAGTGAGTATGAAAGAACTTTAGTGGGATGGGAAAGGGAGGATTCACAGGACCAGACTGAAGGGGGCAGAGGACTCCTCAGGTTTGATTTAGGCGGCCCAAGTTAGAGCCAGCCGAGGTTAGAGGGCTAGCAACTGAGTGTTGTGGGAAACGTGGAGGACCGGAGCATTTAGTCCTCATGAAAACTCGAACATCCAGCTCTGTAGACAGTTTCCACTGCAGCAGAATGATTCCTTTTTTGGTTGTAAAGAAGTACTCTATTTTTAAATTTTACTTTTTTCTCTGCTGTTGTAATGCAAAGCCATACGGTACTTCTTTTTCATATAGCATCCTAGAGAGGAGTTATTTTTCATTAACAACCATATACCACGTCTCCTCTCGGCACCACTGAGGTCAAACCTAAAAGTTAATTTATATTCACGCATCTGAAGTTGGCAAGATAATTTAATATGTTATATATTCAAGTTTATAGAATTTTCTGTGGGTCTGACAAATCATATCAAAAGCTGAATACTTCAGATTTTTTTAGAAAGTAGCTAGAAGTCAAGTTGTAGAAATATTGAGGTGTTTACTTTGTTTTTCTCTCCATTTGTTCAAATGGGCATTACATGCTGTAAAGCACGTAATACTCGAGACTGATTTGAAAAATGTCCTTTATGAAGAATGCTCTGGCTTTTCTTTTCTCTTGAAGTGCTTACTGATGTGTGTTCAATAGCTCCCAGGCTACAGCACTGGTTTCCTTGGTTCATGCACCAGTTGTAGGATATTTGCATCTCAAAGGTCACTGGTTCAAATCCTGGCAGCGTAGATAATTCATCACACACCGGAGGAAAGCATGAGCCTGAATGTGGCTAATGGTGCGTGTGAGCTGGAGGTGAAGTGTTCTGAAACACTACAAGAAACATAATGCTCCATTCATCCCTCCAATATTTTCATGCTACTATTTAACACATGTGCTGCTAGTACCCCCCACCTCCCCACCCTGAGTGCTGAGCCCTGCTAACCAGTGCTAAAGTGCATATGCCGTCTCCCTTAAACATGGTCACATAGGTTCTTCCCCAATTGGCATATCTGATTTACTTATAAGTTCCTGGTAAAGTCATATGTGTCCAGGGCCTGTAAATTAAATGCTATTAGTGGCCTTGCAGCACTAATTAAGCCACTCACATAAGTAGCCCAGTAAGCATGTCTCAAGCTTGCTGTTACAAGGCCTGTGTGTGCAGTTTCCCTGCAAATTCGACTTGGCATTTAAAAGTACTTGCCAGGCCTTAAACTTCCCTTTTTCTACTTACAAGTCACCCCTATGAAAGGCCCGAGGTAACCCATAGGGCAGGGTGCTATGTAGGTAAAAGGCCAGACATATACATATGTATTGTATATGGCCTGGGAGTGAAAAACTTCTAAATTCGTTTTCCACTACTGTGAGGCCTGCTGCTTTCACAGACTAGCATTAGGACTGCCCTCATATACATTCTGAATGTTAGATTCTGATCTGAAAGAGGTAACAAGGTCATATTTAGTATGGCCAGAATGGTAATAGAAAATCCTGCTTATTGGTGAGGTTAGATTTAATATTACCATTTTTAAAAAGCCACTTTTAGAAAGTGAACATTTCACTGCACTTAAAAACATCTGTGCCTTGCAGCCTGTCTCCAAACAATGTACAGTCTGTGCTGGTTGACAGCTACCTTGTGCAACTCACCCAGACAACCACAAACACAGGACACCCAGTCACATCTGCATTCATCTTCATACTGAATAGGATGTCCTGGGCTGGAAGGGTGGAGGTCCTGATACATTTCAAAGGGCAGTGGCCTGCCCTTACACAATGGACTCATAACCCCCACTGGGATCCTAGCAGACATGACTGGGCTGAAAGGGGAACTTGTGCATTTCAAAACCACTCTTTGAAATCTCCCCCACTTCAAAGGCATTTTTGGGTATATAAACTGGGTCTCTGATCCTACCAATTCAGACACTTCCAGACCTGCACCTCAACTATGTCAGAAGACCTGCCTGGCTGCCCAAAGGACTCTGGACTGCTTTGCTGCAAAGGACTGCTGCTTGCTGTTGCCCTGCTGGCTTTCTGGCCTCTGACTGTGCTGAAAGGAATCTGCCTTCCTCCAAAGTGCTCTCCAAGAGCTTGGATTGAGCTTGCCTCCTCTACTGAAGTCTCAGGGACAGCAAAGACTTCAACTACTAGCTTTTTGCTAGCACTGACTCCAGCAACTCTGGAATGACTTCAGCAATTTCAACAATGCCAAAGCCTACTTCCGCTCCGTGGACCTTGCTGCACGCAACGACCGTGGCCTGCAACACAAGTCAGATGTTGCAGCGACTCTGCTGACGTCACTCGGAGTCATTGCGACACTGCAAAGTCGACACATCATGTCCTGACGGACCGGAACCAGCAACCCTGTTCGGTCACAAGGAATTGACGCATTGCAGACACTGATGCATTATCTCCCCCTGCATCCGGGCGGAACCAACGCCTCACCTCCACCTGTTTCACTGTGCAGAGCTGAAACCTCTTTCCACGGAAGCCATAAGGGACTGATGCTACATTGGTTCCATTGATGCCTCTTTCTAACTCTGTGCAATGTCCTTGTTCTTCGTTTTCAAACGGTACTGTACCTAAGGGTCTGTGTGACTCCCTGACCAGCACTGGTGGTGTGGGATTGTTGGGAACAACTCCATCAACAACGCTGTGATAGCCCCAGTTGGAGGTATTGTGTTTCTAGACGCTTTAGTTGGATTTAATCTTTAAAAATGCATAACTTTGCTTGTGTACATTGGATTTTCATTGTTTCTGCAGTGTTTTGTTTAGATAAATACTCTATTGTTCTAAACTGGAGTGGTGCCTTTTTGTGGTGTTTTCACTGTGTTATTGTATAAAGGTCTGCACAAATACTTTACACATTGCCTTCTAGTTAAGCATGACTGCTCAGTGCCAAGCTACCGGAGGGTGGGCACAGGATAATTTGGATTGTTGTGACTTACCCTGACTTGGATTGTGATCCCTACTTGGTCAAGGGCACACACCCCTGCCAACTAGAGACCATCTTTCTAACAGGCTGTAATATCTTTTGTACACTTAAACTATCTACAACAAGTTTGTGTCCTTTTACTCCAACATCTTGGGGTTTGTAAAGGTGCTCAGGGCTTGTGGATTCCCCAGGAGGGGACTGAGAAAACAGGCAATATATTGTAACATTTTGAGTTTTTTTAGAAAAAGTGCTCCAGATAAAAGTAGCTGTACCCCCCTAAAAATAGCATCTACTAATGGTTTGATGTAATAAAGGCACCTTCTTCCCAGCTTTCAAGAATTTGCAGAGCTGAAAAAAACACACATTTTGTACCACAGTTTCGACATTTTTCTAAGAGGTAGCCTATTTTCCCTATCCACTTCTGGTTTCTAGTGTGAACCAATGTGAAACCAGTGGGTGATCCAGAAAAGCTATAGGTTTCTGAAAAGTAGACAACATTCTGAATTCAGAAAGGGGTCATTGTGTAGATCCCTCAAGGTTTTCCAAAGGAAAATAACTGTTGAAAAATAAAAATATTGAAAATGATTAGGAAAAAGTGGGCATTTGTGACAACATTTTCATCTATAACTTCTTGCCACAATGGCAAATTGACAAAAGAAATTTACCATTACGTCCTCTAGACCCTTCTAGTTACAGGGTTATGCAAGGTTTGTAGGTTCTCCAAGAACCCAAGGTACCCAGAACAAACAACTGAGCTGCAACGTACAAAGGCTTTTCATTGAGTACTGAGTATAGATCAATTCTTATATTGAAATAGGTAGTGAAAAATGGGTATCAAGGAAACTCAAGTTTTTGTGAAATGGGCACATGATATGGAGTTTACGGAGTAATGGGTATGTTTATATCTCTGAATTTGTGCTAGCGTATGATTTGGGGGGTATTTTTTTAAAATGTCATCTATCTTATACACTGACTTACATTTGAAAGGCACAATAGGAGCAAATTCTAACCAGTAATAAAACATGTTATACTATTCTATGCTCCTACAAGTCTCCCAATAAAAATGGTACCTCACTTGTATGGGTAGGCCTAGTACCCACAACAAGAAATGGCCCAAAATGCAACATGGATGCATCACATTTTTCCACTGAAAACTGACCTACTATTTCCAATGTAGGTAGCTCTCGATTTTGGACTCTAGCTCAGCTGGCACCTATAGAAATCTAGCCAACCTATATGTTTTTGAAAACCAGACACCTAGGGATATCCAGGGTTGACTGAACTGCATGGCTCTCTGCACTTTTATTTACCCAGAATCCCTTGCAAACCTCAAACTCTGACTAAAAAACACATTTTCCTCAATTTTCCGTGTTAAAAAGTTCTGGAGTCTGTGGAGAGCCACAAACATCCTTCCACCCTGCATTCCCCCAAGTCTCCCAATAAAAATAATACCTCACTTGTGTGAGTAGATCTAGTGCCTGCCACAGGAAACAGCCAAAAGTGCAAAATGGACACATCACATTTTCCAGCTGAAAACTGACACTTTTTCCCCGATGTGGATAGCTGTAGATTGTGGACACTAGCTCAGCCCACATCCATGGAAACCTAACCCAACCTGTACATTTTTGAAAAACAGCCACCTAAGGAAATCTAGGGTAATATGACTTGGGTGGATCTCATTAGGTTTCTTTTTACCCAAAATGCTCTGCAAACCTTAAGCTTTGCCTGAAATCACACATTTTCCTAACATTTCTATGATGGAACGTCCGGAATCAGCAGGAATCCACAAAATGCCTACCACCCAGCATTGCCCCACCTGTGCCATTAAAACTGCTGCCCCACTTTTGTGGCTGAGCCTAGTGCCGCGACAGGAACAGATCAAACCATGGACAATTAAAGCCCTTGCGTTGAGACTCCTATTTATCTCAGTTAGATCGGTTCCTGTCACTGGCACTAGGCCCAAGGACACAAGTGCGGCAGAGTTTTTATCAGTACAGTTGGGGCAGTGCTTGGCGATAGGAATTTTGTGGATTCCTGCATATTCCCAAAGATTCCATCATAGAAATGATGGGGAACTGCATTATTTCAGGCAAAGTTTAGGTTTGCAGGGCATTGTGGGTAAGAAAACAGTTTAGGGTGCATGTGAAGCACACCACCCTGGACTCCACTAGATATCTACTTTTCAGAAGTGTCTGGGTCTGGTAGGTTTTTCCTGGTGGCAGCCTATCCAAGTGCAAAAAGAGCAGCCGTTCACTATTGTAAGTGGGATAATATGGGGAGTTACCCAAGCTGTTCTGGCCCATATGTAAAATCAAAGCCCAAAATCATCAATTGTCCTCTTGCTTGCCATTGGGATGAGATGTTTTAGTTCGCAGGAGGAGCAAAAAAACAGTTGCCTCCTTCAGTAGGGGTGGGGGCACAACCATGGTGGTATGCAGCCCCCACCCCTCTTTTTTTTTCATTCCCTGGCATCTAGTGAGCTGTCAGGGCTAACTCCCCTACTTTTTCACCATTTATTTGGGGTGGGGCATGGCCATGCCCATGACCATGGTGGGTGGCCCTCACCCCTTTTTTTTATAAATATTCTTTCCTGGAGTCTAGTGGGCTTTCTGCCCCCTGGGGGCAGATCAGGGGTAATAATCCCCATCTGCCCCAGGGGGGGGGTTAGAAATATTCTGAAATTTTTTGGGGGGTGGGGCATTGCATGCTCATTCTGCCCACCCCACCCTATACTACCAAAAAAAAGTCCCTGGTGTCTAGTGGGCGTTTTGTCCCCCCCCCCCCCACCATGGCAGATCGGGGTAATAGCCCTCATTTGGCCCCCAAGCGGCAGAAAAAATGTACCCATTTTTTGGGAAGGGGGTAGGGGCATTGCCCGGCCCACTCTGGGCAGGCCCACCCCTACTTGAATAAAAAAATAATTATTGGTGCCAAGTGGGTTTTTTGCTATTGCCCCTATCTGCCCCCCGAGAGACAAAAAGACTGTGCCAATTTTTTGGGGAGGGGCTAGGGCAATTGGCTCATTTCAGTTTAGTTCTGAGTGAAATGACATCAGTGCACCAGGTGTGCTGATCATCATTTAACTAAAAACCAAAAGCAGCCTCAGGAGCTGGTAATGGTGGCATGGCTGAAAACAAGTTATGACTGTTAATGTACCAATAAGTTGGTATAGTCAGAAATCTGGTTTACCTTCAAAATAAGCCCTAAATGTAAGTAGGCATATAAGAATATTACTAAATTACATGTTCAAAGGTGATGGTCTTTCAGTGAAATGAGATAAGAGAATTTTGCAAAAATTCTTAAGAAAACCTTACCAGCCAATAGACGAGCAGACAGATTGCCAAATCACTGCGTTCTCTGAAAAATATGCAGTCCTGGGTATTCCTTTTACAAACTGTTGTTTAAAGGTTTATAACCATTCTGAGAAAATGAAAAATGCAGCTCCCAAAATGTACATATTTGTCAAATGGAAGCACATGAATAAACCAATTACTTACTGGTAGACTTCATTACCCTCAGGATAGTCCTCCTCGTTGCACAATGAGGTGTCCCCACCTTCCCCAGAATGCTTCCAAAGCTTTCTTCCATTGCATTAAAATTCAGATGCATCCTCTCCTGCCTTTTGTTTCATTCAAAGTTGTCAATTGTGGTGCAGAGGGGATGGAGGGAGTAACTATAATGAGGGGGACTATCCTGAGGATAATGAAGATTACCTGTATGCAACTGCTTCATTACTCCACAGCTGTCCTCATCGCTAAAGTCATTACACTGTGAGGATATACCAAAGCAAGAAATTGACAGACACAAAGACATGCTGCCATAAAGTAAAGTTGTTTACAACTATTATCACATTGCTGTTTTTATCGCTGAAAAAACACAATTATCTATAGTGTTTGGAAACATTACCAATTTATAATGAGATGAGGCAGTGTTAGAAGTTGTCCATGTGGTAGACCTGCAATTTTCCTGGAAGGAAACACCAGCAACTTTGGTCCAGGAGGCTGCCAGTGCTCTGGCTGATCTTGCTGCAACATTACCTGAGAAATCCAAGGCCATTGCAAAATATGATTGAGAATTCACTTGTCCTACCCATCTATGCAGAGTGTAAGAAGATGCGTTCTCCCCTTTACAGGGCATGTCATATGTGACAAACATAGACTGAGAGGATCTGAAGTCTTAAGTTCTCTTGAGATAAATTAACAAAACTCCTCCGACATCTAAGAATGATGAAACATTATTGTATATTGGAAAAGTGGAAAAACAATCTCCTGAGTGGAAAGAAACAAAGATTGAATTTTTTGTCTAAACATGGGATTTTGTCAAAGGACATCATTATCCTGGAAGAATTTGAGATAAGGGTAAGAAACAAGTGAAGACGAAACCTCCATAAACCTCTTAGCAGAAGTAATAGTGACCAGGAATGCTGCTTTGGCCGATAGCTTAGACAAATGCTCTTGCTCTGAAGGCTCAAAGGGTTCTTTTGTAACATTCCAGAACCTTTTAGAGGTTCCAAGATGGAATAGGGTGGGGCTTTCTAGGTGTCTTTACACAAAAGCTATGTAAAAGTTTACAAACTGAAGGAGGAATAGGCAACAAATTACCCCTGGATTCTCTCCAAGATCTTATTATTGCCAATTAGGAGGGAAGAGTAGCCGGGGTTAAACCCTTAGTGAGCCCATCCAGCTAGAAATCCAAAATTTTGAAAGGAGCATCCAAAACTAGATCAAAGCCAAACCGTGAAGAGCAACATAAAAATGCTTCCAATATTCATCATTTGATTTAAGGGTGGAACTCCTATTAACTGTCTGGATATCACAAGCCACTTCCTGAGAGCAACCTAAGAATTGCTAGCCAACCTTTCAGTCTCCAGTCAGTTGTATCTTATGGAATTGCATTGTTGACAATACTGATTATTGAAGAGGACTCAGGTCCAGAAGAAGAAGAAAGTATGGGTGTGTCACTAATTCAGCCAAAATGAGAAACCATGGCTCCCTCCTCCAAAAAAGAGCAATTAGAACTTGAGTGATCAGTTTCCTCTGAATCCTCTGAAGCACCTTCTGGGGGACGGGAAGTGGAGGGAAAGAGTACAACAACTCCTGAACCCAAGGAAAGGTTAATGCATTGTAGGATGCTGGCTCTTTATGTGGTATATCAAAATGAGATATACCATGCAAAGAGTCCAGGAGTTCTCTTAGTAGAGGACAGGGTCTTTTCTCTAGCAATCCCAAGGTGTTCTCTTAGAGGGTAGTGTAGTCAAGCAGCTTTAGTCTTAACAGAGAGGAGTGTTAGACATCTCCAAACAGACACACAGTCAATAAATGAGACACACAACTCAATAAGTACATTCACACCAATTTACAAAATAAGAAATATCTTTATATATGTTTAGGAACCATAATCAATATGATAATGATCCGATAAGTACATTTTGCAAGAGAAATACTTTTAGGTTTCATGAGTCAATGGGGTGTATTTTTTCAGATGCGGCATTGTTATCCTATGTAGGAAAAACAAGTACTGCATACAGGTTTAGTTCAGCAACTTACGGGACCAGTCTCCTGGATGTAAGTTAAGTACTGGGTAAGGGTCAAGGCCACACCTACAGGTCACACGGAGCAGCACTGGGGTGGCCAGGTGCTGAGGTGTAGTATGGCATTGGGTTCTCAATGTTAGTCAAAGGGGATGGGTCCGGTTGAACAGAGGCTGCATGATTGGACTGGGAGTTCAATCGCAGTGAACTATCAATTGGGTGTAAATCTTGAGCTGCTCGGGAGGTGGGGACAACTTAGGTACTTCTCTCCATGAGCTGGGGTTGACGGGTGCAGCGATGTCTTTAGGCATAGGGTTTCCTGCAAGGGAACACTCGTGGTTGAGGGGGCCTGCAGGCAGAAGCTGCTTGTAGCTTTGGAGGGACCACAGTGGGCAAGTCCAAGGTGTGCTTTGTCTCTGGAGGACCACGTTGGTATCATTGGTGCACTTGAACTGGGGATTGGGACACAGGTGCAGTGGTGCTTTCAGGTGCTGGCTTTTCAGCAGCATTGAGTCCTTTTGTAGGCACAACAGCTTGCTGGACAAGATGACTTTTGGTGCAATTCAACGGGAGCAGCAAACATGACGGCAGGGCAAGGACCAAGTCAGGTGCTTCTTCTACAGTCTTTGCAGCTCTTTAGTGTCCTTCTTCTTTGTAGGTCAGTAGAAATCTGAAATCCTGCTGCCAGTGTCTCCCCTAAATCCTGAAATTAGGGGTGTTTAGGGGAGTGTAGGGTAGTAGCCAATGGGTTAATTACCCCTGGGGTCACTACACCTCCTATATAACCACTTCCTGTGGGAAGTGTAGTAGTAGTAGTAAAATCTTTATTCAGATAAAAAAAATATCTAAAAAAGAAACACCAATAAAAACATACAAGAAAATCACTGAGACCATACAAAGGTGTCACAGGTATATTTCCTCGGGATCTGCATGTTGCTGAACAAAAGGTCCACCTCCCGGCATCACCAACTCAGAAAGCTATTATAGCACAGAGTTATGGTGAAGCCAGTAGGGGGAAGGGACTTTAGGGAAGGGAACAGCAGGGAGAGAGATCTGAAAAGGAAAGGTTAGAACAATATGTATTTACTCATTCATAGAAAACGTAAATTGTTTATAGGCTCTTGACTAAATGTGCCTCCGAGATATCAGGTTGAGACCTCTTCTGAAATGCGGGCGAAGCCCCATGTGAAAACACGACCTCAGATTCAAGAGATGGCAAGAACGTTGAACTATGATTTTACACAGAATATAAATCCTGTAACATTTACGTATTCACATCATAAACCTTTGATCATGACTTAGAAAATCTCAAAGACTTAAATGTTTTTTCATATCTTAAGTTATTCAAAGAACAATGAAAACTTTGATTAGTTTTATCTCCAAAATACTTTCACATTCATAATAATAAATGTCAGAAAGGTTTTACTAATTAAAACATAAAGCACCTTACTTAATAACACCAGGAAGCGCTTTTACTTAAGTAATCTAAATCACTTAGATGATTGTGCGAAAAACCTTTCCCTTCTGTGAATTGAAGCGCTTTATAGCTGGGAACTGAAACGCCTTGAATTACTTGTGAACATAACGCCTTATCTCTGTGAACTGAAACACTTTGAATTACTAAGCCAAAAGAGAGTTTTACATCTGTGAACGGAAAACACTATGAATTACATGTGCACAAAGCGCGTTATCTCTGTGAACTGAAACGCTTTGAATCACTAAGCCAAAAGAGCGCTTTACACCTGTGAACAGAAACACCATGAATTACATGTGCACTAAGCGCGTTATCTCTGGGAACTGAAATGCTTTGAATCACTGGAGCCAAAAGAGCGCTTTACATCTGCGAACAGAAACACCAGGAATTACATGTGCACTAAGCGTGTTATCTCTGTGAACTGAAACGCTTTGAATCACTGAGCCAAAAGAGTGCTTTACATCTGTGAACGGAAACACCGTGAATTACATGTGCACTAAGCGCGTTATCTCTGTGAACTGAAACGCTTTGAATCTCTGAGCCAAAAGAGCGCTTTACATCTGTGAACGGAAACACAGTGAATCACATGTGCACTAAGCGCATTCTCTCTGTGAACTGAAACGCTTTGAATCACTGAGCCAAAAGAGTGCTTTACATCTATGAACGGAAACACCATGAATTGCATGTGCACTAAGCGTGTTATCTCTGTAAACTGAAACGCTTTGAATCACTGAACCAAAAGAACACTTTACATCTATGAACGGAAACACCATGAATCACATGAGCACTAAGCGCGTTTCCTCTTGGAAGTATTAAGTTCCTCCAAACTTAGATTCAGAAAGGCCTTACCACTACGAGTACGACCTACTCATTTTTGGATGCACCACGGACTTTGCTTAGACAATTCTCTGCCATTCTGAAACTCTGGACTTTTCCTGAGAAACCTACACGAGGTCTGGCTGCATCAAAGTCTTCAAAATAGTGAGCAACGTGCTTGGGTGTGGCTGGGCTTTATAGGCCTGCCACACCCCAAGATGGCCGCTGCCTCTAAAAACATGGGAAATGTAGTCCTTTCATAGGATAACACTGATAAGTGCATTTTGTCCGCCAATGCCCTGAACCTGCAGCTACGTGAGCTTTACCACAGGGCAGACAACGCTGATGGCCATTCTTGGAACAAGCGGGAATGACCAGTGGTGCGCATAAAGCGCTGCAGAGTTGCGCAGCGGAATTTCAGGCGAGACCTGGACCGCGCCTGCCTTTATTCCTGACAAAAGGTTCAAGATACGACGATTCATGCAAGATAAAGAGGCATATAAAATATAAATAGCACTTACAGGTCCTCCCCTATATGCAATTTAAACAAACACCTATCATATGAAATGTAAAAACATATAAATATTAAAAACACTTACAGGTCCTCGCCTACAAACAAATCATCCCAACTGTTTTAAAACAGCATCCTCTTACACCAGGCCACCGCTCCTTTAAAAAAATGGCCCACAGAGCTACATACCTCATAATCATTTAACTGGTGAAGAAAAAGCAAAGCAGCCCTGCAATTGGTAAAGCTATGATTTCGTAAAAGAGGTACCAAGTGCAATTTTCTTAGAGGCGCATAGTATTTACAGAAGAATATAAAATGTAGTAGCGTTTGTGGTGAGTGCTCATCACATGGGCAGATATCGATAGTGCTGGAGGAGAACTGTCTTTGAAGAAAGGACAGTAACCAGTGAAAGGACCCTAGTCTGAAGCGGGTTAAAAGCAATCTCTCATACACATTATGTACAAACAATAAATAAGGGGCTGGGCCCAGACACATTTGTACCATACTGTGATCTTTGACAGTTACCTTGACCACTTCATTTGATTCACGAGCCTCCCGCCTTAACTGAAGGAAGCGGTCACATATCCACGTTTTGTCTTTTTTGGTAATCAAATGCGGATTTTTAAACAAATGTGGGCAACCCACTTCCTTCAGAAGTCCTTTGATATATTTCAGCCATGGGATTGAACAAGCAGGATCACTAGGAAGGCAATCCTGAATTATCAGCTGGTTGAGGACGGCTAATTTATTAAGCCAAATTGCACACCACAGCTCCAATTGGGCAATGCTAATTCTATCCTGTAAGGATTCAAGACCCAATTCCTGGTGGACAGAAAAATGGGGAATAGAGGGCGGGACACCCAACAACGAGCAACAGAATCGATTTTCCTCTACTCAAAGGTTCCCAATATCTTTATAACCCCACAACCCCATGCCATAGGTCACAGTCGGAAGACATTTTCTCTTATAAATTTCCAATATGGGGGCAACCGGCTTCCACCCTATATTTGCGGCCAGGGAGTGGGTAATACCCACTGTTCGCACCATGAGTAAAACCCTGTCTTTTAAGCAGGGACGCCACTCCCTGCTTCGTCAAATTCTAGCCCCAGGAACAAGAAGGAACCTACTTTTGTTAAAGTTCGTTCTCCTATCCGCATTGGGCGCGTCTTGGTATTTTTTAGGGCCACAAACCATTACAAAAGTCTTTGAGCAGTTGGTTTCAAGGTCTAAATTTTTCAAGAATTCAACAAAACTATCCACTAGCAGTTTGAGCCCATTTGCAGTCATTGCCAGTAAGACTGCATCATCCGCTTACAGTAAGGCTGGAATGGCGTTACTGTGCATGCGGGGCACATCAGCTCTTGTAGAAACCAAGGTTTTCTCTAGGTCTTTAATGTATAAAAGAAATAGAAGGGGGCGCGGACACACCCCTGGCGAACACCCCGACTTACACCAAAATGGGAGGTGGTCTCACCCCTGGCGAACACCCTGACTTACATCAAAATGGGAGGTGGTCTCGCCTATCAACCCATACCTTATTTTTGTCCTCTGGCCTGGTGAAGAAGTCTTAAGAGATCTACTAGGCCATCATCAAGACCCATGTTTAGAAGAATTGCCCAGAGCTTTTCCCTATTAACATAATCAAACACACTAGACAAATCCATAAAGGCCAAGTGAATGGACCCACCTTTCACATACTTGTACTTGGCCTGAAGAAGGTAAAGATTCAGACACTGCTCAATAGTGCCCAGACCTTTCCTGAAACCTTATTGGAACCAAGAAATAATTTGTTTCTCCTGCACCCAAGAGATCAAACGTTCCAAAACCACCCTTCCCATTACTTTTGATGAGGAGTTGAGCAGTGGGAAGTGAACATAACCCTGTCCCAGAGTTCCTAGTTATGCCATCACCAGATGACAGGCTTTCAGAAGTTGTGTCCACATGAGAGAGTTCACCTTAGGGGTGAGACTGGCCTGAGAGGTGGCACGCCTCTCTGACCACTAATTTTCCCACCTGTCCAGGTGTGAAATGGGCCTTGGGGCACGGGCTAGCATCTGTCCTTTGAGTGAAGCCAGACCTGAGTACCAAGGGCTGTGGGCTTCTATGAAGCCCCCTGCCATGGAATGCAGATTTGCAGGTCATCCTGTGTAAACACCTCTCCCAGAGCAGGCTTTGTTCCTGTCTGCATGAGAGCAAAGGCTCTCAGCCTTAGGGGTCAGAAGCATGTCTGGTGGTGGCAGGCTGGCTAAAACTAGTCAGCACACCAATAGTTGGTAGGTTTTCAGGGGGCACCTCTAAGGTGCCCTCTGGGTACATTTATTAATACATCCATCACTGGCATCAATGAGAGTTCATTATTATGAGATGTTTGATACCAAACATCCCTATTTTCACTGAAGCCATCATGTAGCTGGGGAACTCATATTGAGAAGTGCTCAGCACATGTACTTACAATGGTGTCCATGTTCACTCACAATGTCTAAAAATCGTTAAAGACATAGCAGGGGCGTATCTGCCTTTGTAGATATGCCCTTACATGTAATATAATGCACCCTGCCATAGGGCTGTAGGCCTGTTGTAGGGGTGACTTACATATGTTGCATGCAATGTTAGGAGGCAGGCACACAGGCTGTGTCCCATGTCGTGTTTTCCTTTTTAGCTACACCAAGACTCGCACCCTGTAGTGAAAGTCTGCATGTCCTAGGTGAGGGTCCCTGACCATGGCACAATACATGTTGTGGTCCTTGGAGACACTTTTTGGCACCCGGACACTAGGTACCAGGGGTACCATTTACTAGAAACTTACATGAGGGCCAAAGGTATTGCCAATTGGGGAGCAATCACACAGTTTTAAGGAAAGAGATCTGGCACTGGGGACCTGGTTAACAGGAACCTAATGTACTTTTACTCAAAATTGCATCAATTATCAGGCAAAAAGTTGGGGTGACCAAGTGAAAAAGGGGCACTTTCTTGTAGATCAAAGGTATAAGGGCATTGAGTGCAGATGAACACAAATCTGGGGCCTGGTGACCAAATCTCTGTGGGTCTCGGTGAAAAATAATCAAGAAAGGAATGTTCTAACTGAGACTGTCTGCCTTCAGTAAGACTACTCCTTGGATATGCAATCTCTCAAAGTGAAAGAGGATGGTTCTCACAGGAGATTGATATTATCTAATAAATCTAACATCTAGATTTCCCACCCCCTCATCATTTTATAGATGACTTTTCCACTTGATTGTCCAGAACTGGTTTTCTGGAAAGGCAAGTTGATCGGCTAAGGTGAGCTCTCCCAATTTTGATTTGATTAACTGCATAATTCCAATTAGGACCAACTCTCAAGCATTTCCTGATCCCCGAGAGTCCCAAATTCTAGCACATAGAAGGGAATCTGGGGGCTTCTCTGCTCAACTTCCAGAGAGAAAATGACCACTAAAGATCAGGAACCAATTGAGGTGAGACTGGAATCATGGATGTGCCAGAATATGTTGAATAAGAGCCTTGAGATGCAATAAAGCCCAAGGAACCACTACTGCGCAGACCGACATCATTTATTGAACCTGTAGCTACCCTCGAGCTGTAGCTGAAGATTGCTGTGGGAGTTGTTGCAGTTGAAATTGTTGATTGTCCTCACTTTCTCTCAGGGTAGAAACGCTATTGCTTTCTCTGAGTCAAACAAGGCTCCTATAAACTTATTTGTTGAGTCTTCTTTTTTGAGATCAGATGTCTCCTCTTTCAGCAAGAAGCCAAAGGAGGAGAGTGTTGTGCAGACCATCTTGACATAGTCTTGAGCCTTAGAACAGAAGATGTCACAATTAGTAAATCATTGAGATATGGAAAAATATGCACACTAAGTGAAAATCCGCAACCACTGGGGATAGAACCTTCACAGAGACATGTAATAATTGCCAGACCAAAGTGAAGGACCTTAAACTCATAATTATTGTTCTTGATCGCACAACAAAGAGACTTTTGGCATTCCTTATGAATCAAGACATTGAAAGAGGAGTCACGAAGATCCAGCATCATTAGGTAATACCCCTCCTCATCAATATGGTCTGATTAAAAGGTATAATTTTAAACTTCAAGTTCTTGACAAATTTGTTTAGAGTTTTCAAGCTCAACACTGGTCAGAACTTTCCTCCTAAAAACATGGTGGAGAGGAAGCCTTGATATTTTTCCTTCTGAGGACTTGTGTAATTGCCCTTTTCGGCAAAAAAAGATTGAATTCCTTGTAGTATTGAGTGTCACTTTATCAAGTCTCTTGGGAGAGGAGTGTTGGCAAAACATGTTTTTTTGTACAAGCAAGACATTTTATTTTGTATCCTTGTTGAACAAGCTTGAGAACCCATCTTCCTGAAATAAGTTCCTCCCAAATGTGAAATAGTGGGTGATTTTTCCTCCCACAATATGAGAATCATTGTCATTTTTGATTTGGTTGCTGTGGTTGTTGGGATTGCAAGAACTGTGATCAGGGTTTTCCTGTGACTGCTGTTCCTCAGACTTGAACTTGGCCTTGAAAGGGCTTCTTGTTGTTGATCACATTAGAATTACACTTCTAAATAAATGATCTATTTGTGCGAAAGGCATTGAATGTCTACAAAACCTTTTTTTCCTCTGCTGCCCATTTCAACAAACCATCCAGCAAAGATGAAAAGAGCTTATCACCTGTGAAAGGAAAGTTCAGAATTCGATTTTTCTGTGATTGGTCCAGTTAGAAAGATCAGAAAAAAATGTGTGAAAATCTCCATGTTTTGAAGGATTTCAGTTGGATTCTTATTTTCCTGCAAACAATCAAAAAGGAGCTGAAACTCCTTCTACAAAGTCTGAAAAGGGTAGATATACAAATGGCTGTTCAAAGAGCAAAGTTCAAAGTAGCATATGACCTCTTCAGGGAGGCCTCTACTTTTCTGTCAAAAGAATGAACTAATAATGGTATTTTGGATGCTAAGAATGCTGGAGATGAGATACTTGCTAGGACTGTCTTCATTTTTGGCATCTGAAGCAATTTCTTCTCAAATGATAACAAACGGTATCTCTTAGAGAGAAAATGTGAAAACCAGATTTATCAATGTTTTTGGAAATTGGATCTCTAGTTTGCAGAGTTATGCACCCTGTCGAAGTAGGAACCACAATCATAGTCAGGGTAAGTCAGACACACACCCTGCATTAACCTGTGTTCACCCTCTAGTACCTTGACACAGAGCAGTCAGGCCTAACTTAAGAGGCAATGTCTAAAGTATTTGTGTAATGCTTAAAAATTACGGTACCACAGTGAAAACACAACAAAAGGGACTCCACACCAGTTCAGAAAAATAGAGAATCATTTTAGTAAAACAAGACCAAAATGACAAAAAGCCAAGAAGTAGAACTTAAGATATGATTTTTCAAAGATTTAAGTGTAAATAGTGTATTAAAGGCAAAGTGCCAACTGTGGTTATCTGGTCACACCAGACTGGGACAAAGTTAAGAGTTCAGGCTGAAAGCAATAGGGTGTGGGCCAGATACAGGGACCTACTTAGGCCCTCTGAACACAGTACCTTAAATCCTGGTACACGGTCTGCATAGCGTTGCATTGTAAGGCTTTGCAGCATTTCCGGTGAGGACCACCATGGGTGAAGCACCTTAGGCTGACATCCAAGGGTCCAGGACTAGGATGGTACCACTTGGCAGAGCAGACTCACAGATGGCAGAGCCCAGGTGCAAGAGCAGGTTGGTTGGAAGTCCCTGTCCCTGAGACTTCAGAAAACAGGAGGCCTTTCAGTTGCCCCTTGGACTCACTCTGGGTTCTGGATTGCACAGATGCAGGTCCAGTCCTTCTCAGGCCCGAGTGCAGCAGGCATAGGTCAGCACAAAAAAGCAAGAGTCCAGCAAAGTAGCAGTACTGTAGAGTGGCAGCCCTTTCAGCAGCACAGCGGTCCTTCGTCCTGGCAGAATATCCATAGGTACAGAAGTGTACTGAATTGGTGGTGTCTGAAGTCCAGTATTTATACTTTGGTGCCCTGGTTCTGGTAAGTGGAAGCAGCTTCTTTAGGCATGCCTTTGAAGTGCACAGAGGCCCTGTGACTCCTGTCCTTGTTCCAGGTTGGGTGGAGTGACAAAGCAGGGGCATGAAGCCCTATTGTGGGTGGACACGACAAGCCTATTAAGTTGTAAGTGAAGCAGTGCTAAGCTCTGCCCCCCCATCAAGACAGTTGATGACCTATTAAGGCCCATCAAGCCACACCTATTCTCCCACTGTGTGTGGCCATTTACAGAATTTACATTTACACAATTATTCTATTAAATTGTCAAAGTTTAAATGTGCCTAGACTTACTAAAACATTGCAGTTAAATTAAGTCACCATTTTAAAAATGCAATCAAATACATGATGTCAAGAATACTATTTTGGTCAGGCAGGCCTTACTAACGTGCAAAATTATCCACAGTGTAATTAATACAAGTGGAGATGGAGTGGAGTTTTTGAAGAGTATTTGGAGTCTCTTCCCTTTTGACACATACGCTCAGCTTGAATATGAATGACAAGGTATGTTAGTGATGGCTCATTACATAGCTGCTAATTTTTTTCAGCAAAAACAAAGGCCTGTTATCAGCATAATTCTTCTCTTGGCTAGAGCATGGCAACCCCGGGATCATTTAATACCCCTTTGGGGAGCCTGTCCTCATTTTGAATATCTCCTGGTCTAGAGGGAATGCACGAGGCCCAGCTGTCACCTACTCCAGACGTGTATTGGTGATAGGCAATAGACCCACAGGGCTAAGAGTCGAAAAATGCCAACTTTCTAAGAGTGGCATTTTTTTTTAAATTGTAATGATAAATTTGATTTTACAATTAAAGAAGATTTATCATTACAATTCCATAGGTACTAAACATGAGAGCTCTACCTCCTTCCAATCAGGAATTACAACTAATAAATATATTAAGGAGTCCCCAATGCTATCCTATGAAAGATGTAACCCTCACATTAGTGAAAAATTAACTTGGGAGTTTTTCACTACCAGGACATGTAAAGCTAAATAGTATATGTTCTTCCTTTTTCTTACATAGGGCTACCTAAGGCCTATGTTAGGAGTGTCTTATGTTTAATAAAACATGTCACCAGGCAGGTCGCTCCCCCCATCTGCCACGCAGCCCGCTGTGGGTTGAACCTCCGTTGCTACTTTTGCCGCCTGACTACTCGCTCCCTTTTTTCTATTCCCCTGGGCTTGTGCTTCTGTGCCACTTGTTTTTTCCATTCTGTGCCCCTGTGTTTTGCTTTCTGTACCCCTGTGCTCTGTTGTCCCTCTCCCGCCGTCTTTTCCCGCCGTTTTTTCCCCGGGTTTTCCCCTGGGTTTTTCCCCGGGTTTTTCCCTTGCTGCTGAGCCCCTGCTGCCCCTCCCCCTTCACTCCCATTGGCCGCCCCGCTCCCACCTCCCAGCTGCTCCTCCCTCCCTCTGCCCTCATATGGAGGCCGCGAAGCGGACGCGCCGCTGGCGCGCCGAAGGCGCACCTAAGACAAGCCCGTCTGCGCCCGTCCGCGCCTGGACCGCACCAAGCACCAGAACCCCTGGAACCCGCACCCCCCGCAATGCCAGACTGCACTACGACGCAAGCACCCTCCACGCACTCAACACCAGACGAGACCACCCCTGCTACCGGGCCACCCCGAAACGCACCCAGGGGCCTTTCACCTGCCAGAACTGCAGATTCACCAGCATCCAACCCTCCACACCACCAGCCAGAGAACCCAACCACCTCCGCTGCATCCTCCTCAACACCCGCTCCACTCGCAAGCACGCCATCGAACTTTGGGACCTCCTAGACTCCACTGCCCCTGACGTTGCCTTCCTGACTGAGACCTGGCTGAACGCCACCTCAGCACCAGACATTGCCATAGCCGTCCCACAGGGCTACAAGATCTCCCACAGAGACTGCACCAACAGAGTGGGAGGAGGAATGGCCATCATCCACAAAGACTCCATCAAAATCTCAACGAACACCGATGACACCCTCACCACCGCCGAGCACATGCACTTCCAGATCCACACCGACCCCAACACCACCCTCAGAGGAACTCTCATCTACAGACCTCCCGGACCCCGCCCACAGTTCAGTGACACCATCGCTGACCTCATCAGCACCCACACCCTCGCTTCCACGGACTACATCCTCCTCGGGGACCTGAACTTCCACCTCGAGAACTACAACGACGCCAACTCCACCGCCCTGATCGACAACCTCGCCAACCTCGGACTCAAACAGCTAGTAACGACACCCACTCACGCCGCTGGACACACGCTTGACCCCATCTTCTCCGCAAGCCCCCACGTCTCCTTCAACCACACCACCGAACCACACTGGACCGACCACAGATGCGTCCCCTTCACCTTCAGAAAACCCACCACACACCACCGCACCCAACAGCTACCACCCCGCTGCTGGGGCAAGGTCACCGGGGACCAACTGACTACCGCCCTCGCCCTGAGACTACCCACCGACCCCACCGACCCAGACACTGCTGCGACCAACCTCACACAGTGGATCAACAACTGCGCCAACACCCTCGCCCCTCTCAAGACCTTTACAACCAACCACACCAACAAGAAAGCCGCCTGGTTCGCCGAGGACCTCCGGATCTCCAAGCACACCTGTCGGAAGCTGGAGAAGAAATAGCTCCAAGACCGAACACCAGACAACCACACAGCCCTCAAGAGCGCCACCCGCAGACATCCCCAACTCATCAGGACCGCCAAGAAGACCGCCTTCAAGGACCGCCTAGACAACAACGCACACAACACCAAAGAGCTCTTCAGCATTGTGAAAGAACTCTCCAACCCCAGCTCCATCACCAACGACATCCCGCCATCTCAAGACCTGTGCGACTCCCAGGCCACCTTCTTCCACCGCAAGATCACCAACATCCACGACAGCTTCAACCCCGACCCCTCCTCACCCACCACCGAGTCCACCACCCCTGAGACTACCACTCGCACCAGTCGCCTGACCGTCTGGTCCAGCGTCAGCGACAAAGACACCATCAAAACCATGAACTCCATCCACTCCGGATCCCCATCGGACCCCTGCCCTCACCACGTCTTCAACAAAGCCAGCGCAGCCATCGCGCCCCACCTCCGGAAAACAATCAACTGTTCCTTCGAGACAGCAACCTTCCCAGAAAGCTGGAAGCACGCCGAGATCAACGCCCTTCTGAAGAAGCCCAAGGCGGACCCCAAGGACCTCAAGAACTTCCGTCCCATCTCCCTGCTCCCTTTCCCGGCAAAAGTGACCGAGAAGATTGTCAACAAACAGCTGACCCGCTACCTCGAAGTCAACAACATCCTGGACCCGTCCCAATCTGGTTTTCGCAGTAACCACAGCACTGAGACCGCCCTCATCGCCGCCACTGATGACATCCGGACCCTGATGGACAAAGGAGAAACAGCTGCCCTCATCCTCCTGGACCTATCAGCAGCCTTTGACACGGTCTGCCACCGCACCCTATCAGCACGCCTCCATGACGCTTTTATCCAAGAGAAGGCCCTGGCCTGGACCACATCCTTCCTCTCCGGCAGAACCCAGAGCGTCCGCCTCCCACCCTTCCGCTCCAAAACCACTGAGATCATCTGCGGCGTCCCACAGGGATCCTCCCTCAGCCCGACACTATTCAATATCTACATGGCCCCCCTCGCCCACGTTGCACGACAACACAACCTCAACATCATCTCCTACGCCGACGACACCCAGCTGATCATATCCCTCACCGAAGATCCTGACACCGCCAAAGCTAACCTCCACCGAGGAATGAAGGCCATAGCCGACTGGATGAAGGACAGCAGACTGAAGCTGAACTCAGACAAGACGGAGGTCCTCATTCTCGGACCCACCCCATCAGCCTGGGATGACTCTTGGTGGCCCACGTCACTAGGCACAGCCCCGGAACCCACGGACCACGCACGCAACCTGGGGGTCATCCTCGACTCAACTCTCTCCATGACCCGGCAAGTCAACGCCGTCTCCGCGTCCTGCTTCAACACCCTCCGTATGCTCCGTAGGATCTTCAAATGGATCCCCCTCGACACGAGAAAAACCGTTACCCAGGCCCTCATCACCAACAGACTCGACTACGGGAACGCCCTCTATTCAGGAACTACAAACAAGTTCCTGAGACGACTCCAACGCATCCAGAACGCCTCGGCCCGACTCATCCTCGATGTCCCCCGCCGCAGCCACATCACACTCCACCTGAGAGGCCTGCACTGGCTCCCCATCAACAAAAGGATCACCTTCAAGCTCCTGATCCACGCACACAAAGCACTGCACAACACCGGACCTACCTACCTCAACAACCGACTCAGCTTCCACACCCCCACCCGAAGCCTCCGCTCAGCCAACCTCGCCCTCGCCACAGTCCCCCGCATCCGAAAAACCACCATCGGCGGCAGATCCTTCTCCTACCTCGCCGCCAAGACCTGAAACACTCTCCCCACCATCCTACGACAGACCCAGGACCTGCTGGCCTTCAGAAGACTCCTCAAGACCTGGCTCTTCGACCAGTAGCACCCCCCCTCCCCAGCACCTTGAGACCCTTGCTGGTATGTAGCGCACTTTACAAATGCAGTGATTGATTGATTGATTGATTGATAAAAAGGGTGTTTGAGTCTTGGAAAGGGGTTCTAAATGCAAAGTCAACATGACAGTGAAACTGCACTTTCAGGCCCTGCAGTGGCATGCCTGAAACATGTTTAGGGGCTACTTAAGCTAGTGGCACCATCATTGTTGTGGACCCACTAGTAGCATTTATGTTATAAGCCCTGGGCACATGTGGTGCACTTTACTAGGGACTTACAAGTAAATTAGCACTAGTTAGCATTGGTAAACTCCCCAAACTCTTAAAGCCAACAAAAGCAGAACAGCAAATAGGGGAGGGAAACAGGGAAACATTTTGGGGGTCATCCTTTAGAATGGTCCATTTCCAAAAAATGTCCTTTTTCTCTTTGAAATACATATCTTGGATAACGTCAGTTCAGGAATGTCATCTGCCAGTGGGGTTTTACAGTTTGTGAGTGTTCTGGGAGACACAGGGCAGTTTCACAGTGTAATGTCTGTAACAAGAAGGACAGATGTAGGGGTAACGGGTGAATAAAGCGATCTTTCAGCCTCACTTACAGATTACTCCTTATAAAAGTAAAGATTCACATGCATTTTTCTTTTGGGGTTAATTTGTCTTCTAGGCATCAGGTTTATTTGAATGCTTTCCAAACGTATTCATGCCAAGTCCATCAGGTTCTACTGTTTCTCACAAAAAGCTACATATCTCTGTCAAAAGGCAATTCATAAATGGGAGAATTATGAAGGGCTGGAATTAACTAGAAAGAGGTGGGATAAAATTAATATATTACATTTAAGGTTGTGAGAGGAGTCAATTGGCGGAGGACGTTATCGTGTAAGAAATGGGTCCTTTACAGAACCCTGCAATGTTTAGCCCATGTTAACCCCATGTGGTCAGGCTGATGTTTTGATTGTATTTTGGCGGCTGTAGCAAATTGGTCTTATGTAATTGGGCACTGTGTAGCCATGCAAGACTTCTGCAAAGGCATATTTGTGTTCTTGGAAAGGGTTTGGCAGATCAAGTTAGCTCCCAGTACATGGTGGATAGTTCTGGATTATGGTCCTGCTGCTCAGCTAGCTTCCAAATTTAAAATGTTTTTCATAAGTTCCAACGGCAGCGGCCAGATCCATAATGCTTCCCTAATGTTTCAAAAGTGACAAAGGACGTTGTAGGAGGCTGAACCGCCGCGGTCAGAATGCCCTCGAGAGCACCGCCAGCCTGTTGGCGGTGCTCCCGTGGTCGGTGACCCTGGCGGTCACCGGCCGCCAGGGTCAGAATGACCCCCTTTATTTTAGTGACAATATGCCAAAAGTATCTCAGAGTATATACTCCCTTAGGAGTTAAGTAATATACACAAAATATACACACACAAACCAAACTAGGTAAGTAAACAGTTAGAAAAGTAGTGCAAACACTGTAGAACACACTAGAATGCAATAGGGAAAAATAGGCCTAGGGGCAACACAAACCATATACTCCAAAAGTGGAATGCAAACCATGAATTGACCCCAGGCCTCATGTAGTGTGTAGAGGGTCACAGGGAGTGTAAGAAAACACTAAGGGTGTCCAAGATACCCCATCCCAAGACCCTGAAAAGTAGGAGGACCCCAGAAAGACAGTAAAGTCGAGATGGGGATTCTTCAAGGACAACAACTGACTGCAAAGCATTGAAGATGGATTCCTGGACCTGAGGACCTGCAAAGGAAGGGGACCAAGTCCAAGAGTCACGCAAGTGTCCAGTGGGGGCAGGAGCCCACTGAACCCCGGATGAAGGTGCAAAGGGGCTGCCTCCAGGTGGAAGAAGCCAAAGATTCTGCAACAACGGAAGGTGTCAAGAACTTTTCCTTTGGACAGAAGATGTACCACGGCGTGCTGGGGGATGCAGAGTTGTTTTCACGCAGAAAGACTGCAAACAAGCCTTGCTAGCTGCAAGAGTTGCAGTTGAAGGTTTTGGATGCTGCCAGGGCCCAGTAAGGACCAGGAGGTCGCCCCTTGGAAGAGGAGACAGAGGGGGCACTCAGCAACACAGAGAGCCCATGCAGAAGCAGGCAGCACCCACAGAAGCACCTGAACAGGCATTCAGAAGATCTGAGCATGATGGTCAACTGAGCACAACAAAAGAGGGACCCACGAAGTCGGAGTCCAACTCAGCGAGTTTGGCAATGCAGGAAGGAGTGCTGGGGGCCTGGGATAGGGTGTGCACAAAGGAAGTCTTACAAAAGTAAACAGAAGCCCTAGCAGCTGCAGCTCACACAGTACACAGGATTACTGTCTGGCGTGGGGAGGCAAGGACTTACCTCCACCAAATTTGGACAGAAGGGCCACTGGACTGAAGTGCAGAGGAACTCTGGTGAGCTCTTGCATTCGTTATCTGGTGAGATACCCTCAGGAGAGATCCTAAATAGCCCTCAGAGGAGGATTGGCTTCAGAGAAAGGTAAGCACCTATCAGGAGGGGTCTCTGATGTTACCTGCTGGCACTGGCCACACAGAGGTGTCCATTGTGCCCTCACACCTCTGCATCCAAGCTGGCAGATGTCTGGGACACACTGGAGGAGCTCTGGGCACCTCCCCTGGGAGGTGCTGGTCAGGGGAGTGGTCACTCCACTTTCCTTTGTCCAGTTTCGTGCCAGAGCAGGGCTGGGGGGATCCCTGAAGCGATGTAGACTGGCTTATGCAAGGAGGGCACCATCTGTGCCCTTCAAAGCATTTCCAATGGCCAGGAGAGGCTACTCCTCCCGGGCCCTTCACACCTATTTCCAAAGGGAGAGGGTGTAACACTCAGAGGAAATCCTTTGTTCTGCCTTCCTGGGACTGGGCTACCCAGGCCCCAGGGGGGCAGAAACCTGTCTGAGGGTTGGCAGCAGCGGTAGCTGCAGAGAAAACCCTGGAAAGTTAGTTTGGCAGTACCCAGGCTCTATGGTGGAGACCCTGTGATGCATGGAATTGTCCCCCTACTACCAGAATGGTATTGGGGTGACAATTCCATGATCCTAGACATGATACATGGCCATGTTTGGAGTTACCATTGTGACACTACATATATGTATTGACCTATATGTAGTGTATGCGTGTAATGGTGTCCCCGCATTCACAAAGTCTGGGGAATTTGCCCTGAACAATGTGGGGGCACCTTGGCTAGTGCCAGGGTGCCCACACACTAAGTAACTTTGCACCAAACCTTCACTAAGTGAAGGTTAGACATATAGGTGACTTATAAGTTACTTAAGTGCAGTGTAAAATTGCTGTGAAATAACGTGGACGTTATTTCACTCAGGCTGCAGTGGCAATCCTGTATAAGAATTGTCTGAACTCCCTGTGGGTGGCAAAAGAAATGCTGCAGCCCATAGGGATCTCCTGGAACCCCAATACCCTGGGTACCTAGGTACCATATACTAGGGAATTATAAGGGTGTTCCAGTGTGCCAATCAGAATTGGTAAAATTAGTCACTAGCCTGCAGTGACAATTTTAAAAGCAGAGAGAGCATAAACACTGAGTTTCTGGTTAGGAGAGCCTCAGTGATACAGTTAGGCACCACACAGGGAACACATACAGGGCACACTTTATGAGCACTGGGGTCCTGGCTAGCAGGATCCCAGTGACACAGGCAAAAACAAATATATATACAGTAAAAATGTGGGTAACATGCCAGGCAAGATGGTGCTTTCCTACAAAACCCCCCAAACGAAGGATAATAAGGCTAACCTTGCCCAGATGAGTCTTCATTGTCTAAGTGGAAATATCTGGAGATTCCATCTGCATTGGAGTGGGTACTCCCAGGTCTATGTTCCACTGTATAGTCCATTCCCAGTAGGGATATGGACCACCTCAACAATTTAGGGTTTTCACCTTTCATTTGTTTTAGCCAAAGTAGAGGTTTGTGGTCTGTCTGAACAATAAAGTGAGTACCAAACAGGCATGGTCTCAACTTTTTCAGTGCCCAGACCACAGCAAAGGCCTCCCTCTCTATGGCAGACCAACGCTTTTCTCTAGGGGTCAACCTCCTGCTGTTAAAAGCAACAGGTTGATCCTGGCCCTCAATATTAAGCTGTGATGGCACTGCCCCAACCCCCAATTCAGAAGCATCAGTCTGGACTATGAAAGTTTTGGAGTAGCAAAGGCTTTTTAGGTCAGGTGCAGAGCACATAGCCTGTTTGAGCTCATCAAAAGCTTTTTGACATCTAGCTGACCACAATACCTTTTCAGGCATCTTTTTACTAGTGGTCATTAAGAGGAGCTGCAATGGAGCCATAATTCTTAATAAACCTCCTATAGTACCCTGTGAGGCCTAAAAAGGCTCTCACCTGGGTTTGAGTTGTATGGGGAGCCCATTCCATAATGGTCTGGATTTTCCCCTGCAGTGGTGCAATCTGTTCCCCACCTACCAGGTGGCCCAGATAAACCACTTTCCCCTGCCCTATCTGGCACTTTGAGGCCTTGATAGTGAGGTCTGCCTTCTGCATGGCCTCCAACACTTTCCACAGGTGGACCAGGTGATCATCCCAGGTGGAGCTAAAGACAGCAACATTATCCAGATATGCTGCACTAAAAGCTTTCAACCCTTGCAGGACTGTGTTCACCAGCCTTTGAAAAGTGGCATGTGTATTCTTCAGACCGAAGGGCATCACAGTAAATTGATAGTGCCCTCCAATGGTTGAGAATGCAGTTTTAGGTTTTGCATCTTCTGATAACTTAATCTGCCAATACACTGCAGTTAAGTCAAAAGTGCTCAGATACTTGGCAGAAGCCAGTGTATCAATCAGCTCATCTGCCCTGGGTATAGGGTGAGTATCTGTTTTGGTTACTTGGTTGAACCCTCTATAGTTAACACAAAATTTCATCTCTCTTTTTCCATCTTTACTGTGAGGTTTTGGAACCAGCACCACTGGGCTAGCCCATGGGCTTTCTGAAGGCTCAATCACTCCTAAGTCTAACATTTTCTGAATCTCTTCTTTAATGTAGACCTTGACATGGTCAGGCTGCCTATAAATCTTACTCTTGACAGGTAAACTGTCTCCAGTATCGATTATATGCTCACACCAAGTAGTGGTACCTGGTATCAGTGAGAAGAGTTCAGAAAACTGACTTAACAGATTTACACAGTTATCTTTCTGCTCAGCAGTAAGACAATCTGCCAGTACTACTCCCTCCACTAAACCATCAGCCTCAGTGGTGGAGAAGAGCTCAGGGAGAGGGTCACTCTCTTCTTCCTGCCCCTCATCAGTTGCCATGAGCAGGGTGAGATCAGCCCTGTCATAGTAGGGTTTCAGGCGGTTGACATGGAGCACCCTAAGGGGACACCTGGCACTGAGTCAGGACAGCCTTATGGTCATGCAATTGCTTTTGCAGCTCCTGGCTGGCCTGAAGGTTTTTACTGGCCTTTTTCATGTACTCAGTCATTCTTGATCTTAGGCCAAGTACATAGTCCACAATGTCCTGTTTAGGAGCTTTTAAAGGTTGTTCCCAACCCTCCTTAACAAGTGCAAGGGGACCTCTCACAGGGTGCCCAAAGAGAAGTTCAAAGGGGCTAAAGCCCACTCCTTTTTGGGGTACCTCCCTGTAAGCAAAAAAGGAGGCAAGGTAACAGGACATCCCATCTCCTTCTGAGTTTTTCAGGGAGTCATATTATCATACCTTTGAGAGTTTTATTAAACCTCTCAACCAGACTATTTGTTTGTGGATGATAAGGAGTAGTGAACTTGTAAATTACACCACACTCTCCTTCCACATTGCTTTGAGGTATGCAGACAGGAAGTTACTGCCTCTGTCTGACACGACTTCCTTAGGGAAGCCCACTCTGGAAAAGATTCCCAGGAGGGCCTTTGCCACTGCAAGAGCTGTAGTGGTCCTTAAGGGGATGGCTCCAGGAAACCTAGTGGCATGGTCCACTACCACCAGGATAAACATATTGCCTGAAGCTGTTGGAGGGTCAAGGGGGCCAACCATGTCAACCCCTACCCTTTCAAAGTGCACCCCAACCACTGGGAGTGGAATTAAGGGGCCTTTGGAGTGCCGCCAGTCTTGCCACTGGCTTGGCAGGTCACACAAGAGCGACAAAACTCTTTTGTGTCCTCTGATATATGAGGCCAGTGAAACAGGGGGACAAGCCTGTCCCAAGTTTTACTTTGGCCCAGATGCCCAGCCAAGGGAATGTCATGTGCCAAGGTAAGAAGAAACTCTCTGTATTGGAAGGGGATTACCAATCTCCTGGCAGCTCCAGGTTTAGGGTCCCTTGACTCTGTATACAGGAGGTTGCCTTCCCAATACACCTTATGGCTATCACTGACATCCCCATTCTGTTGCTTGCTGTCTCAAACCCTCTAGTGTGGGACAGGTCTGCTGTGACACACTCAGCTCTTCCCTAGTAGCCCCCCCTGCATCCAAAAGCTCAGCAGTGTCTGCTGACAGCTCATCTGGTGTAGGTTCTGCACAGGGAGAGGATTCTTCTTCCTCAATACGGGAATCTTCTGGAGAGGGAGGGATAGTGGGCAAGGATTTACCCTTCCTACCCCTAGCTTTTGGGAGCACTTGGTCCATTTTTCCAGGATCCAAGTTTCCCTGTCCTTTTTGCTTCTTGGCCTGAGCCATTGTTAAAGCAAAAATATGCCCAGGAATACCCAGCATTGCTGCATGAGCCTCCAACTCCACTTCAGCCCAAGCTGATGTCTCCAAATCATTGCCTAGTAAGCAATCTACAGGTAATTCTAAATGGCTACCACATCTTTGTTTGGACCATGTGACGGGCTGGCGCTGGCAGGCCCGTCAGAGGAGTCAGCATGGGCTGATGCTGCCACCTCCAACCCGGAAATACAAAGTAGAGCATCCAATCCCCGTGCACATCTGGGGCTAACACGGCAGCGGCAAGCGGTTCGCGCGCCCTGGACCCTTGAAGAAGAGGAAACCCCGGCTGGGGGGAGAGAGAGAGCGAAAAAAGCAGGAGTGACGGCAGAAGAGGATGGACGGCGGCATCAGTGACCGGTGAAGATCCAGAAGTCAAGCGGTGTCTGGAAACGGATGGAAAGTGCCCCGGAGGGATCCACAGCCCCAGCAGCGGCACAGGAGGTGCACAGCGAAGTTTCCAGCCACACTTCAGGAGAAGCGTGGCTAACCCAGGTGCATCCATAGTGCGGGTTAAGGGAAAACAAGGGTGCTTGAAAGGGGGAAAGCGGGAAGGACGTAAAGGGGGAAAGCGGGAAAGTCATAAAGGAGAAGCAAGAGGGGGAGGGTGGGAGAGAATAAACGAGGATGAAACAAACATAGAAAAGGGTCAACAGGAGACTAGGAAAAGAAGCTGTGGGAAAACAGGGCTGATTGCAGAGGCCCCCTAACTTTTTGCCCCCATTTTCCACTTTATGCTGGTGTTTTCCTGACTCTGATGGTGCCCTGGGTACTGCTAACCAGTCCCAGGGCCTGTGCTCTGTGTAAAATGGATATGCAAATTAGGCTAATTATAATTGGCTAAGTCAACCTACCTATAAGTCCCTAGTATATGGTAGGGCATGTAGGTTTAGGGACCACAGCATAGGTGGTGCACACCTAGGTGCACTGCTGAGGTGCCCAGTGTCATTTTAAAAGCAAGCCTGCCTTGCAGGCTGCTTTTAAATTAAAGTTATATGCAAATTCGACTTTGGAATTAAAGGTACTTCCAAAGTCTTAAACTACCTTATTTTTACATATAAGTCACCCCTAAGGTGTGCCCTATGTGCCCCTAGGGCTGGGTGCCATGTAACTATAAGCAGGGACTTTATAAAAATAGATTTATAAGCCCTGGTGAGGTAAAAACAGCCAAATTCGTTTTTCCCTCATTGAAGTAAATGGCCTTCATAGGCTAGAATGGGCAGACTTTATTTTAAATTTTAAAGTCTCCTTAAATGTTACATACCAAGAATTTGGTATCAAATTGATTGTTGTAATAAATCCCACAACTTCCAGTTGTTGGATTTAATATTACTTGTCCAGGTAAAAAGTTTAGACTTTACCTAAAAAGTTGCCAATTTCAGCTCTGCATTGTTTTTGCTGCTGTGCTCTGATTGGCCAGCCTGCAGCAGCTTCTGCCAGGCTACCTTGATGAGGTGTGAAGTGGCCTGACTTCACACAAAGGAATGTGCTTGGGGGAGAGAATCTCCCCTCAGCAGATGGTGAGGCAGGAAGGGGGAGGGCTGCCAAACTGGTCTTCAAAGGCAGAGAAGGACATTTGGAGCACCCAGCAACACCCCCACATCCTGCAACCCCAGACAATTAGGTGCCCCCTTGATTAGATTAGGAGAGGGCAGGAGAGGAGTGTGTTTATGATTTTTAGCCACACCAGTGGGTGGGCTCAGCCAGATGTAACCTCCAAAAATCAGATTCATCCATGTTGGATTTTTACAGACTGTTGCCTTCTGGGATGGATTTTTGCCACACTTCCCAGGAAGTGGTCATCACAGGGGGACGACCCTGTCCCTGATTGGAGAACCAGGGCCCCCCTGCTTTTCACCCAGGAGCAAGGATAAAACTGGCAGACCTGCACCCACGCCTCAGATCCCCTCCAGAATTCAACAAGAAAGGAACTAAAGAAGAAGAAGGACTGCCCTGCTGGACCCCTGGCCTGCACCTGGAACCTGCACTCAGAAGGACTGCACCAGCTGCACACTTGGGCTTCACCACAAGAAGGACTTTGCCTGGCTTCAACTGGTTCAAGGAGGGACTCCCTGTTTGCTACAGGTGAAAAATTGCTAAACCAGAGTCCCCTGTACCAACTCCTGAAGAAAGCGACCAGCTGACCACTGTCCAGTGGCCAAAAAGGAGTTTGTGCCAGGTGCATTCTGGGAGTTGAAGTCTGCACCCCCCAAGGACCATCACAGAACTTCTGGACCCTTGGGGTGAGCTGTGGACCCCAAAAGAACCTTAAAAGAACATCTGGGTGAAGCCCCAGAAGTTTGGAAAAGATTTGAGAATTTTTGGAAAAAAGCTCCAGAGAGGGACCGACCTGCCGCGGAAATTCTAGCCGGCTTGCCTCAACCGCGACCCGGCCTGACTTCGTGGTTCGTCCCGGTAAAGAAAAACATCCAAAAAAGAGACTAAGTCCGAACGTAAAAAGTTGACCGGGACCTCCCAGCCATCGTATCCGAGAAGGGCTCCATGGACGTCGGATCAAGATCCAGGTTTACCCCGGTCGAAGGATTTTCATCTCGAAAAAACGACTAAGTCCGAAGGTAAAAGTCTCCACGTGGAAACCCACATCGCGTATCCGGACAAGGGCTCCAGGAGGTCGGATTCAACTGGCAGGTTCGTCCCGGTGAAGAAAAACTTCAAAATAAAGACTAAGTCAGAAGGTAACTTTTTAACCGAGGCCTCCCGCGACCTGTAGCCGAGCAGGGCTCCATCGCGGTCGGCCTGAAAGTTTGACTTTGCCCCGGTCGAGGTGCAACCAGATGACCCGATTGGCGCTTTTTGTTTCTAAGCGCTAGAAAAGTAATAATTCTTTAAAAATTCATATCTCCGGTTCCCCTGAACCGATTTTAATCGTTTTTGTGTCATTTTAAAGATAAAAATATAAACTATTTTTATAAATTGGTTTTGGATTTTTAAACTGTTTCCTGTGTTTTATTTAATTACTGTTTTGTGATATTTGAATGCTTTACACTTTGTCTCCTAAGTTAAGCCTTGACGCTCGTTGCCAAGCTACCAAGGGTTGAGCTGGGATAAATTTACTGAGACCTAACTGTACCTAGGTGGAGGTTAGTGGCTTATTGCTAGGTGTAGGTACCTACCTGCCCTACCAATAACCCATTTTCCAACAGAAGCCAATAGAAAAGAGGAAAAACATATATGAGAGACAGAAAGCAAAGAAGAGAGGTCAGATAGAGAGAAAGACCCCAGAGACTAATAAAGATATAGAAGAAGGATATCCCAAGAGGTCCAAGGAAAACAAACAAACCAGTACAACAGGAAGTTGTGAAGAGAGAGATAGAAAGACAGACAGTTATCCCAGGGACCGGCAACGAAAAACAGATGAAAAAAATAGGAAACAGAGGGGAAAGGAAAACAAAGAAAACCCACCAGACAACAGAGATAGGAAATAGGAAAAAGGAGTAAGGGGGTTATTACAACTTTGGAGGAGGTGTTAATCCATCCCAAAAGTGACGGTAAAGTGATGGATATACCACCAGCCGTATTACGAGTCCATTATATCCTATGAAACTCGTAATATGGCTGGTGGTATATCTGCCACATTTGGGACAGATTAACACCTCCTCCAAAGTTGTAATAACCCCCAAAGACAGAAAACAGGAAAGAACCAGAGAAGAAGGAAAGGAACTCACTGATGCTTTATCTTGTTTTTCCCCACATGCGCCTCCTGGGAGCCCTGGAAGAAGGAGAGAAAAGGAAAGAGAATTAAAGTCCAGTTGAAGCCAGAAGAAGATTGAACAGTACAGCAGATGTACATAGTACGCCATGTCACAATAAAAAAAAGAAATAATAGAAACTCGCCTGAGCTCATACCCCACTGCCTTCGTGTCGTGACTGATGTAACCGGTGACAAGTGGTGTCAGAAGTGGGATTGAGTCGTCCGAAACCCGACGCCATGGAGGAGAAACCCACACTTGCGGATATGATAGCACAATTGGCCAAGGGTCAGCGCCATTTACAGTTGGTCTGGGAACAACAGCTCAAGGAGGCCAAAGAAGAGCGAGAGGCACTACAAAAAGCGCTGAAAAGCCAGGCCACCATCATGGCTAATAACCAATTGGTCCATGAGAACGCCTTAGGAAAGATGACCGACACCTTTGCGCACACCAAAGTGCAACCCAACGTACCGAGCAGTGTCCTTCAGAAATACCAAGAACAAGAGGACCCCGATTAGTTTTTTATGAACTTTGAGCGGGTGGCAAGTACTGCCAACTGGTCAGAGGACACATGGGGACAGTACATGGCACCCTTGCTAACTGGTCAACTGCAAGCTGCCTATCAGGCGGTAAATCCCAGAGGGGTTACCCCCACACTGAGATAAAGAAGGCCATCCTAGAACGTATAGGATTAGGTAAAGAAAGTTATAGGGCTAAGTTTCGGCAGGCTAAGTGAATACACTAGGAAAATCCACACACGTTATACTATCGGGTGCACCATGCTGGGGGGGAAATGGTTACATCCCACGGAGACCACGAAAGAGGAGATGTTTGATGCCATCATACTCGAACAGTACTTGGAAGCCCTCTCTCCCAGCACTCGGAATTGGATACGACAACACCCTGGCTTAACCAACCACACAGCAATAGACCTTGCTTGTGCATACCATCGGGCCCCGGATTTCAGCAGTGTCCCCTCTAAACCAGCTACCTCTACCACCCCCGTTCAGGGCCGGTGAAACCAGTACAACCACGATCTATGATGTTGCATGGTTCAGACCAGGCCACCCCTAATCCTTCCTCTGTACCAAGCCATCCCATAACCGGACCCCAATGTTTCCAATGTTCAGAATGGGGACACATCACATGTAACTGTCCATTAAAGAAAGAAATGGAAGAGCCCATGGAGATAGGAATGATGAAGGGTCGAGTGTTATGGTCTGGCAATAAGAAAGCAAAATATACTCTACCAGTGTATCTTAATGGCATAGAAAGGAAAGCTCTAGTAGATTTAGGGTGTAGTCAAAGTGTGGTTAGACAGGACCTGGTGAGACCTGAACAATGGACTCCTCACACCCAAGTCCTGATCACATGTGTCCATGGAGACCAACGGTCGTATCCGGTGGCTACGGTCCTTCTCAATTGGAGAGGGGCCAAGGAAACAATCACGGTGGGAATTATCCCAAACCTGGGGGAGGATGTAATCCTCGGCAATGATTATGTAAACTTCACCCCTCTCTTAGAAAAGGCCTACCAAGAAAATATAACCAACATCTGGTGGGAAGAACCACCGTATGGAACGGCTGAGGTAAAAGAAAGACCTCTGAGAAAGAAACTCAGCAGAAAACAAAAGCGGGAACAACGGCAGGAATACCATGCCACCCCAACTCTGAGTCTCCCAAACCCTTCGCCATGGTTCTAACAACTGTAGGGAGTTTTAGACAAGCACAACAAGAGGATCCCACCCTAAAAAATGCATGGCAGCAGGCCCTACGCCCGGACGGACGATCGGTAGGTCCCACCTTTACAATAGAAAATAACGTATTGTATCGGTCTAGTCCCAACACACAGGGAAGAGCCTCTCAACTAATAGTTCCCCAAACGCACAGGCAACAGGTCTTACACTTAGGACATGGGGATAACGGGGAAGGACATATGGGAAGAGAAAAGACTGAGGCAGCGATATTACAGCATTTTTATTGTCCGGGTGTATATGGGGATATTAGGAAACACTGTCATGAATGCCCCAAGTGTCAACTAATTAATTCATCCCCTCATGGGCCTGTCCCTTTACAACCCCTCCCTATCATTGATACCCCTTTTTCTCGAGTCGACCTAGCTATTGTAGGACCCTTAACCCCATCAGTCAAAGGACGCCAGTACCTCCTAGTCCTGGTAGACTACGCGACCCGGTATCCAGAGGCCATATCTATATCCAATATGCATACTAAAACAATATCCCAACCCATGATCGAGTTTTTCTCCCGCTTAGGTTTTCCAAAGGAAATTCTTACAGACCAGGGAACCCCCTTTATGTTGCGACTTATGGCAGAAATCTGCCACTCCCTAGGGGTCAAACAGATACGAACCTCGGTATATCATCCACAAACAGACAGTTTAGTAGAACGGTATAATAAAACTACTAAAACACTACTCTGAAAAGTCATTTCTGAAGCAGATAAGGACTGGGAAAAGAAGCTACCATGGGTTCTTTATGCCATACACACACATAGGGGGTCATTCTGACCCTGGCGGTAAAAGGCAGTTACCGCCGGTCAGAAGACCGCCATAACACCGCCGCGGCCGCGGTAACCCGCCAGGGTCATTCTGACCCACAACTGGCAAACCTCCAAAAACCCGACCTCCACTGAAGGCTGCCACATCAGCGGTCAGCGATAAACTGGAGATGACCAAACCTCCACCGTCACGCCAACAGAAATACGCCCATGCCATTACGACCCACGAATCCATGCGTCGGTCTTTCAACCGCGGTATCCCATTGGCGGTACACACCACCGCGGTCAAAATACACACACATCTACAAAACACTGCCACATTGGACAATTACAAATACACACACCTGATACACATACAAACACCACTCCCACACAATCAATACGATGTAAAACACACACCCACATCACCCACAAACCCCCACAAATCCAAATTCAGAGACAAGGCGCAATACACAGAGCGAGAGCACAGGGAACGCAAACCACAACACACACAGGAACCCAACATCATCCCCCACACTACATCTACGCACAAAACACCACACACCACTACACTCATCACCACAAACACCACCCCACACCTCATCCACACCACCCCATGGCACCCCAAAGACACCCCAGGTTCTCGGACCAAGAACTCAGGGTCATGGTGGAGGAAATAATTAGGGTAGAGCCCCAGCTCTTCGGCACACAGGTGCAGCACACCACAATAGCCAGGAAGGTGGAGCTATGGCAAAGGATCGTCGACAGGGTCAACGCTGTGGGACAGCATCCCAGAAATCGGGAAGACATCCGAAAGCGCTGGAACGACCTACGGGGGAAGGTGCGAACGATGGTGTCAAGACACAACATCGCTGTGCAGAAGACTGGCGGCGGACCCCCACCGACTCCATCCGAATTCACAGCATGGGAGCAAGAGGTCTTGAACATCCTGCATCCTGAGGGCCTCGCTGGAGTAGGCGGAGGAATGGACTCTGGTAAGTCTAATCTCAACTACTTCATCCCCCCCAACCACCAGCATTCCAACCCACACCCTCACCCCCAACCCCCCAGCACATATCCTCCCTGCTAATGTCTCACCAGCACAACCCACCCAAACCAACACCAACCCCTGAATGCCAACACAAACCATGGACACCCATCACCTAAGCATGACCACTGAACATACCCATTCCCCCCCCCAAACCACCCTCACAACTCCTCCCACAAGGGAATGCCAGCACTGGGGGACAAGGACACCCACAAATCGCACGCCATGGCACACACAGAAGCAATAACCATACTCTTTTACCCCTGCAGGGCCCGAACGCCAACACACCGGCCCGGAGGATCCAGAAATGTCCATCCCACCCCCAGAACAGGCCCCCAGTGATGACAGCAGCTCTGTCGACCTAGAACCTGATGACCAGCCCGGACCATCGGGGACCTCTAGACAGTCGGTTCCCCTCAGGCAGCCACAGGCCACAGCAGACCTACCCCCCTCTGGAAACCCCAGCACAGCACCCACCCAGCGGGCCCATGCCTCTGTCTCCAGGACAGGTCAAGCAGCGGTGTGTCTACCACTACAGGGCACCCAGGGCAACCCACCACCCCAACAACAACAGGGACCTGGGGGCAGTGGTAGTGGGCACACTGGCCAAGGGACAGAGGCCCAGGAACAAAGGGGAACTGGGAGGGCTGCTGTGCGACAGAGGGAGGACAGGCCTAGGGAACCCACTGTCCAAGAGGCCCTCACCACCATCATGGGAGCGTACCACCACTCCCAAGAGACGATGGCGACGGTCCTGGCCAGGTTCCAGGAGATCCAGGCCATGCAGGAGGGCCAGTACATGGGGTTCCGGGAAGAACTGCGCAGCATCAGTTCCACAATGGGTACAATCGTGGTGGCACTCAACCAGATTGTCACCACATTGCGGGACCATGTGGCCCCCCAAAGGGCCCCTGCCACTAGCATGGAGGAAGAACAGCCCACCACCTCCGCCGGCGGTAGTGGTCAGGAGGCCCCGACACAACAGCAACGGGCCACCCGGACCACACCACCTGCTGAACAAGAACCACCTCTCAAGAAAGGCCGGAGATCTAGGAAGAAGACAGAGTAGGATGTCAAGACGCCCGCCATGCACGGATCCTCCCCGATGTCATCCCACTGTCCCACTTGTTCACCCTGTCCAACCTTGAACTGCCCCTGCTCCACCTTCCACAGGCATATGGACAATGCACCTGTGCGAACGAGAGTCTGGACTCTGCCATGGACATGCATCCACCATCACCCATCACCCTTTTTGAACTATACACCAATTGTTGCACTTCGATAAACACAATTATTGCACAAAAAGCATCTGGAGTCTGCTATTTATTTTTTTAAACCAAATGTATTCGATATAACCAACCAAAAATGTCCAATTACATTGTGATGACAACATACCAGTGTCACACAGCGGTAGTCCATGGGGAAATAAACCAGAGGGCACTCCGTGGGGACCAGATCACTGAAATAGGAAGGCAAATTCACAACTAAGTTACCATACATTGGGGTGAAAGGTCAGACAGTAGAGAGCCAGTACTGTTACACATATAATAAAATGCAGGAGTAGATTCTTACCCGTGTGTTACTGGAAATACTGCAGTATCACTCTGTCCCTGTTGTCTGTGTCGTCCTCTTCGTCTTCCGCCTCTTCACTCTCCGCAGGCTCCACAGCGGCCACAACACCACCATCTGGACCATCCTCCTGCAGGAAAGGCACCTGGCGTCGCAAAGCCAGGTTGTGAAGCATGCAGCAGCCCACGATGATATGACACACCTTCTTTGGTGAGTACATTAGGGATCCACCTGTCATATGCAGGCACCTAAACCTGGCCTTCAGGAGGCCGAAGGTCCGCTCAATCACCCTCCTAGTACGCCCATGGGCCTCATTGTACCGTTCCTCTGCCCTTGTCCTGGGATTCCTCACTGGGGTCAGTAGCCAAGGCAGGTTGGGGTAACCAGAGTCACCAATTAGCCACACACGCTGTCTCTGTAGCTGTTCCATCACATAAGGGATGCTGCTATTTCGCATGACGTACGCGTCATGCACTGACCCTGGGAACTTGGCATTTAAAAGGGAGATGTACTGGTCAGCCAAACAGACCACCTGGACATTCATCGAATGATAACTTTTTCGGTTCCTGTACACCTGCTCATTGTCTTTTGGGGAGACCAAAGCCACATGGGTACCATCAATGGCACCAATGATATTGGGAATGTGTCCAAGGGCATAGAAATCACCCTTTACTGTAGGCAAGTCACCCACCTCAGGGAATATGATGTAGCTCTGCATGTATTTCATCAGGGCAGACAACACTCTGGACAATACCTTTGAAAACATAGGCTGAGACATCCCAGATGACATGGCTACTGTAGTTTGAAATGATCCACTAGCCAAAAAATGGAGTACTGACAGCACCTGCACTAGAGGCGGAATCCCTGTCGGTTGGCGGATGGGTGACATCAGGTCTGGCTCCAGCTGGGCACACAGTTCCTGTATAGTGGCACTGTTGAGTCTGTAGGTGAGTATGACATGTCGTTCTTCCATTGTCGACAGGTCCACCAGCGGTCTGTACACGTGAACATTCCTCCGTCTCCTCGCAAGTCCCAGCGGACGGTGTCTAGGAAGGACAACATGGAGCACAGAGTCAAGCAAACCACAGGTAAGTTCCCACAGCCTGCACAGTACACAAATCTCTCTGGTTTGAATGGGTTGCATGAGTGTCGATGCAAGGCCTAGCCATGTGTGACGCAGTAGGAATTAAGCCATGTGGGCCCTTGAAATGGCGGCTGCCTGACCTGTGAAGTGTGACAATGTGAAGTGAGGTCATTGCGCTGGCGTGGCATGCTGTGGTGGTAGGCGGTCGGAGACCGCGGCGCAAAGCAGCATTGGTTAACATTGAACCCTATGGGTTTCAGGAGCCAATGACGATGTGCACCGGCGGTCGCGGTACGCACCTCCGCGGTACGCCACGCCGCGGGCGTGACCGCCATTTTCTCTCTGCTTAATCACACGAGACCTGAGCATCCACAGGAGAGGACCTATACTGCAAGTGCTGCTGTGACCTCGGTCTGGAAGTGACAATGGCTGCTGCTGCGACTTGGGAAAGGGCCCCGCCTTCAGTTCCGAAGAGTTGGAGAAGCTTGTGGACGGGGTCCTCCCCCAGTATGCGCTACTCTACGGTCCTCCAGACCAACAGGTGAGTACACGGGGGCCAATGCAGAGTGGGCAATGCCTGTGATGAGTGGGGTGGATGTACGATGGAGGGGAGGGGAGCGAATTACGAATGCATGGCACGACAGATGAGAGCATGTGCCACATGGCAAGTTTGGGGAGGGGGGGCCACTCACATCGAGCATGCAGAAAAGTGATGATGTTTCTTTTCCCCCCGTGTACATGTCACATAGGTCAGCGCCCATCAGAAGATCGATATTTGGCGTGCCATTGCCAAGGACGTCCGGGCCCTAGGGGTTCACAACAGACGGGGCACCCACTGCCGCAAGAGGTGGGAGGACATCTGCCGCGGGAGCAGGAAGACCGCCGAGGCTCTGCTGGGGATGGCCTCCCAACCTGGGAGGGGTGCCAGTCGTACCTTGACCCCCCTGATGTCCCGGATCCTGGCGGTGGCCTACCCCGATTTAGATGCACGCTTGAGGACATCACAGCAGACACAAGGGGGTGAGTACCAGCACATTCATCTATATTTGCGCGCAGTGGAGGTGCCTGGGTGGGGGAGGAGGGCTGTGGGTATCCCTAGGCCAGGGCGATTTCTGTAGGCTAGGCCCCTCCGTGAGGTATGGTCCTGTGCCACCGCCCCCCATCTCTGTAGGGTGCCTAGAAACGCTATTCATGGACCTGTGTATTCTGTGTGGGCAGTTGTCGCCCATAGGCTTGTAGGGCATGTCCCAGTGAATGAGTAGTGTACCCCAAGTGCGCAGCGTAGTGCAGGGGGCTTCTGTGTCTGTCCTCTCCGCCAACGGTGTCCCCAATGCATGCACTCAACTTGTCTTTATTTCTCCACCCCCCCCAATTTTCTTTGTTTTTCTGTGAATGTGTGCATTAGCATCATCAGGCGGAGGAGAAGTGGCATCGGCGCAAGAGGGAGCTGCATCTCACATGGCCCCGGAGGGCCATGCAACGGACTCCGACATGACCAGTGAGACGGAGGGCGAGGGGGGCTCCACCACGGGGACCCGTGCAGACGTCAGTGACACCGACACGTCCTCGGATGGGAGCTCCCTTGCGGTGGTGGCAACATCCGTGCCCACCGAAACTACAGGTACAGCCGCCACCCAGCGCACCAGCTCCGCCCTCCCAGCAGCCCCTCGGCCTTCGGCCCGTGCGCGCACGGCCAGGAAGGCGGCCATCTCCTTCGCCCCAGGCACCTCAGGCCCTGCCCCAGTCACCCCTGCTGCCCTCAGTGAGGAGGTCATTGACCTCCTGAGGACCATCATTGTTGGGCAGTCTACCCTTTTGAATGCCATCCAGGGTGTGGAGAGGGAGGTGCATCAAAGCAATGCATACCTGGAGGGCCTTCATTCGGGTCAGGCTGCCCAGCAGCGATCGTTCAACGCTCTGGCCTCAGCACTGACGGCAGCGATTGTCCCTGTCTCCAGCCTCCCTCTTCTAACTCCCTCCACCCAGTCCCACTCCCCTGTTCCTCTGCCTATCCCATCCACACCTACAGACCAGCCTGCACACACCTCAACACCCAAGGGCAGCTCATCCAGACATAAGCACCACAGAACACACAAGCATTCACACAAGCAACATACAGATGCAGACATGCCAACAGCCACTACCTCCTCTGTGTCCCCCACCTCCTCGTCTCCCTCCTCCCTCCCTGTGACGTCTACACTCACACCTGCATGCACACCACCATCAGCCAGTACACCCATCACCAGCACACCCTCCAGACCAGTCCGCACACGTGCAGTCACCACCCCCACTGCCATGTACACGTCCCCTGTGTCCTCTCCCAGTGTGTCTGTCACCCCCGCTTCCAAACCACACAAACGCAGGCAGGCACCCAACCAACAGCCATCCACCTCACGTCAGCCTCCAGCCCAACCACCTGCACCCAAAGACACCAGACTTGACTCTCCTACAACCACATCCTCTTCCTCCACTCCCATACCCATTCCAGCTACCCTTCCCATTGCTCCTAAAAAACTATTCCTCTCAAAAGCAAACCTCTTTTCCCCAACTGACCCACCCCCTCCATCTCGTAAGAGTTCCAAAAACACCTCAGCCACCACCAGCCCAGCAACTCCCAAGAACGTCGTGCCTGGTTTTTGGAGTCCGCCCTTTCCTTGGGCAGGGACATCGGCCAGCAGCAAAGGCACAGCCAGCCCCCCCCTGGGAAGAGGAGCAAAAAACTGAAGGGCAGGCGCGAGAGGCCTGATACGCCTGCCCCCAAGGAGGGTAGCCTTGCACCGTCACCTGCCACATCGGGTAAGGGAGCCAAGGGCCACGGAGAGTCTGCCAAGGAGGGCAAGGGCAGCAAAGCGCCGAAGGCAGGGAGCAGCCGACATGGCCATGAGGGCCCCACTAGCCCCATTCCGGGGGTATCGGAGGAGAACCAGGGCCCCAGGACTCCATCAAAGGAGGGCCCCGCAACGGAAAGGTCCGATGCTGACTGAGCGGGAAGTATTGGCCAGGTGTGGTTCTCTCGAAACACAAGACAGGCACCGCTGAACAGGCCCCGCCGTGAGAAGCACCGCTGAACAGGGCCCACCGTGAGAAGCACCGCTGGACATCTCCCGCCGTGAGAAGCATCGCTGAACAGGGCCCCGCCAAGACAGGCACCGCTGAACAGGGCCCGCCGTGAGAAGCACCGCTGAACAGGGCCCCGCCAAGACAGGCACTTCTAAACAGGGCCCCGCCAAGACAGGCACCGCCGAACAGGGCCCGCCGTGAGAAGCACTGATGAACAGGGCCCCGCCAAGACAGGCACCGCTGAACAGGGCCCGCTGTGAGAAGCACCGCTGAACAGGGCCCCGCCAAGACAGGCACCGCTGAACAGGGCCCGCCGTGAGAAGCACCGCTGGACAGGGCCCCGCCAAGACAGGCACAGCTCCGCTGGGCCCTCCTGTCAAGCACCGCTCCGCTGGGCCCTCATCTCAAGCACCGCTCCGCTGGGCCCTCCTGTCAAGCACCGCTCCGCTGGGCCCTCCTGTCAAGCACCGCTCCGCTGGGCCCTCATCTCAAGCACCGCTCCGCTGGGCCCTCCTGTCAAGCACCGCTCCGCTGGGCCCTCCTGTCAAGCACCGCTCCGCTGGGCCCTCCTGTCAAGCACCGCTCCGCTGGGCCCTCATCTCAAGCACCGCTCCGTTGGGCCCTCCTGTCAAGCACTGCTCCGCTGGGCCCTCCTGTCAAGCACCGCTCCGCTGGGCCCTCCTGTCAAGCACCGCTCCGCTGGGCCCTCCTGTCAAGCACCGCTCCGCTGGGCCCTCATCTCAAGCACCGCTCCGGTGGGCCCTCCTGTCAAGCACCGCTCCGCTGGGCCCTCCTGTCAAGCACCACTCCGCTGGGCCCTCCTGTCAAGCACCGCTCCGCTGGGCCCACCTGTCAAGCACCGCTCCGCTGGGCCCTCATCTCAAGCACTGCTCCGCTAGGCCCTCATCTCAAGCACCGCTCCGCTGGGCCCTCATCTCAAGCACCGCTCCAGGATGGCACAGTGGGCATGGAGGCCCTTCGTGGATCTGGCGTCGTGGACTCATGTGGCTGAGGTGCCCCCCCTTCCCTTCCCCCTGAGGTGCCAGTATTTTATTATTGTGATGCCCCAGCAGTGTTCTCTCCAATGGACTCGATCTCGTGTGTGGGCTTTGCCCATGTGTTGCTGCACATTGGCCCACGGACATTTGAACTTTGCAAAAACTGTAACGGACTTTTGCTACTTGTATATATATAGTTCTAGATGTGTAATAATTCTGTATATATTGCTAAGTTTGCTATACTTAATTATTGCTATAATATAGTTCTATTTTTACAATCATTGCCTTTTGTCTTTGCATTTTTGTTTTGGGGGGTTGGGGGTGTCACTCTGACTTTTTAATCTGCATTGGTGTGTAGGTCTTTCGGTGGGGGTGGGTGTGTGGCATATGTGTGTGCCCGTAACCTTTCCTCCTCCCCCCTCCCCTGTGTCGTAGGTGCAGTACTCACCGTTGTCGTCTGCGGCGACCTTCGTGATCCTGGAAGAAGAGCAGGAAGGCAATGGCTGGGAGGATGTGGAGTTCCGGTTCCATGCTGTTCCGATTCCGCGTGGAGTGTGTCGAGGTGAGCGTTTTCCATTTGAAATGTCTGTTTCCACCGTGTTTTTATCGGCGGGGCTCCTGCCCCGGAAAAGGTGGCGGATTGGTGAGTCGTGATAGGGTGGGCGGTACATTGTCTGCCGCCTGTCTGTTGGCGGTGACCGCCGCACTGTTTGTTTGTGCCGCCGTGGCGGTCAGAGTGTTAAAGCAGCGGCCTGTGTTGGCGGTTCCCGCCAGGGTCAGAATTCCATTTTTTGGACCGCCAGCCTGTTGGCGGGTTGGCCGCCGCTTTAACACTGACCGCCAGGGTCAGAATGACCCCCATAGTCCTTTTGAATTATTGTTTGGGTGACAACCGCGCACACTTTTAGAAATGTTGGCAGAACAGTGGGAGGAATCAGAGGAAGAGGTCAAAGATATCCTTACATATACCAAAGAGTTGAGAGGAAGCCAACTTACGGTATGGGAAGAGGGCCACACCACATTAAGAGAGGCCCAAAACAAGCAGAAAAGACTATATGACTCCAAAAGCACCTTCCGTAGTCTGAGGGTGGGAGATAAGGTGCTGGTATTGTTTCCTACCTGTGAAAATAAGTCGCTTGCCTGATGGCAAGGACCATACAAGGTAATAGAACAAATCAATCCCACCACATATAAACTTGAAATATCCCCGGGTGCAGGCCGGGAACAAATTTACCATATTAATCTTCTGAAGAAGTGGTGTGAGTCGACGGACGAACACCCCACTCTGTTCATAACAAAAGAACCTGAAGAGGACATACCCATCCAGCCCCTCCCAACTGGTTCTTTGACTGAAAATCCTCTCCCTCAGTTAAATGCTGCCCTCTCTGAAACCAGATTTAACCAGCTCAAAACCCTCGTCAGTGACAATCTGGACGTATTTTCAAAAACTCCGGGAAGAACTTCATTAGTCCAACATTCCATTCACACCAATACCAATACAGTATCCCGGCAACGTCCATACCGCATCCTTGAGGCTAAAAAACAGATCATAGAACAGGAGGTAGAATCTATGTTGAAAGCTAGCATAATTGAGCTATCTACCAGCCCTTGGTGCTCCCAGGTGGTGCTAGTTCCAAAACCGGATGGAAGCACCAGATTCTGTGTTGATTTCAGACAAGTCAACGCTTTATCACATTTGACTCTTACCCGATGCCACGCATAGATAAACTCTTACATCGTTTAGGCCAAGCCTGATATATGTCCACCCTGGACTTAACGAAAGGGTATTGGCAGATTCCATTACGCCCAGAAGATAGGGACAAAACTGCATTTGCTACTCCCTCTGGCCTTTATCACTTCACGGTTCTTCCATTCGAACTCCATGGAGCCCCTGCCACCTTCCAACGGCTTATTGATAGGATACTCCGACCGTATCACCAGTATGCTGCAGCATATCTGGACGATATAGTGGTTTATAGCGCTACTTGGGAGGAACATCTAGAACACGTAAGACACATAATACAGGCCTTGAGGGAAGCTAACATCCAATGTAAGTTAGGCCACACAGTAATGAAGTACCTGGGCTATATACTAGGGGAGGGACAAGTAAGGCCGCTGATAGAGAAGATCCAAGCCATCACCTAAATACCCATTCCCTGTACAAAAAAAGATGTACGGGCCCTTTTGGGCCTTGTAGGATATTATCGTAGGTTCATACCCCGGTTTTCCGCTATAGCAGGGCCCCTTACGGACTTATTAAAGAAAACATGTCCTAACAAGTTACCTACCCTCTCTGCTGCTGAATACAGAGTTTTGAGACTTAAAAACGCTTCCTTAAGTCTGGGCCGAAGCTGTTCCGACTTCACCAAACCTTTTGTGGTACAGAAAGATGCCTCGGATGTGAGACTGGGGGTGGTTCTATCCCAAGAAAAAGGGCACCGGGCTTTGCATCTCATTGTCTACATTAGTCGTAAGCTACTTCCCCCGGAGAAGCACTACCCCATCCTAGAAAAGGAATGTTTGGCGATCAAATGGGCAGTGGAATCCCTACAGTATTATTTGGTGGGAAGAACTTTCACAATATTGACAGACCATGCTCTATTAACCTGGCTTGCTCAACATAAGGATACCAATGCTCGGGTGCTTCGGTGGTTTCTCTCACTCCAGCCTTTTTCCTTCCAGATTCGTCATTCCCATGGAGCCCTCTTTACGAATGCTGATTACCTGTCTCGGTACCCAGGTCCAGAGCGCCTCTATCAGCTGCTCGCTAAGGGGAGTGTCTGTGATGGGCCAGTGCTGTCAGGCCCGTCCGAAGAGGCGGCATGGGCTGACGCTGCCGCCTCCAACTCAGAAATAGAAAGCAGAGCATCCAATCCCGTGCACTTCTGGGACTAACAGGGCAGCTATTTGCGCGCCCGGGACCCTTGAAGAAGAGGAAACCCCGGCTGGGGGGAGAGAGATAGCAGAAGAAGCAGGAGTGACATGAGAAGAGGACGGACAGCGGCATCAGCGACCGGTGAAGATCCAGAAGTCAAGCGGCGGCTGGAAACGGATGGAAAGTGCCCTGGAGGGATCCACAGCCCCGGCAGCGGCGCAGAGGTGCACCTCAAAGTTTCCAGCCACGCTTCTTGCCATCCTTATCACCCCCTGTATGAACTTTTCTGTTCACTCTTGTTCGGACCCATTTGTCTGCCTCCTTTCCCAATTCTGGGGGAGAGGTCAGATCTGAGTCTACCAAGTACTGGTGCAACAAATCAGGCACAAAATTGTTCAAAATATGCTCTCTCAGGATTAGATTATACAGGCTTTCATAGTCAGTCACCTTACTGCCATGTAACCAACCCTCCAAGGCCTTCACCAAACAGTCTACAAAGTCTGTCCAGTTTTGAGAGGACACTTTTCTGGTGTCTCTGAACTTAATCCTGTATTGTTCAGTGGTTAAGCCAAATCCATCCAAGAGTGCATCCTTCAAAACTTTGTACTTATTAGCATTACTTTCTCTGACAGTAAGGAGCCTATCCCTACCCTTACCAGTGAAAGATAGCCACCAGATAGTAGCCCACTGCCTTTGAGGGACCAATTGTACCATAAAGGCCCTCTCAACTGCAGCAAACCACTTGTTAATGTCATCCCCCTCCTTGTAAGGAGGGACTATCTTATGCAGGTTTCTGGAATCTTGCTCTTTAATAGGATTGCTGTCAAAAACACTGCTGCTTCCACCATGGGGAACTAACCCCAACCTCTGCCTTTCCCTTTCCACATCCAGAGATTCCCTGTCCAAGGCCAGCTGCTGCTGTTTAAGCTTCAGCCTGACCTCTTCCAACCTCAGCTTTCTGAGTTCCCTTTCCATTAAGTTATCCTCAGGTTGGGAGGCTTGGGAATTGTGAGACACAGAAGGAATGTGGGAATTGGCAGAGAGAGACCTGTCCCTAACTGGCTGGACTCTAGTAACCTGGCCTTTATGAGTGAAAGGTGCCCTACTAATGTGTGATCCCCTCCCACTACCAGTGTCACTAGGTGGCCAGCTAGCTGACAGGTCCTTGGAAGAACTCTCCCTAGCAACCTCAGGGGACTCCTCTGAGTCTGACTGGGTATCCCCCTCCTCTACCTCCTGATCCTGGGATGGGCCAGACTGGTTCTGGTCACTTTCTAGGAGAAGGCTGAGGAGAAGATCTTATGTAGGATTCTTTCCAATGGCTAAACCTCTTTCAATGCAGAGTCCCCTCAAACTTGAAAAGTTTAGATTCCCATATGTTGCCTGGACAACTGTGGGAGTAAGTTCTACTGCAGACATGATAGAAAAGGTTTAGGACAGAGAGAGAAAAAAGTTTTTAGAACTTTTGAAAGAACAGAGAAAAACTTTTTCAAACTTTTGAAAACTTTTAAAAGTTTTCAGAAACTTTTCGGCAACTTTGTAGAACGTTTTAGAGAAGGAAAGTTAAACTGCTTAGGTCAGTCTGTACATTCTGAAGTATTTGGTATATTTTTTTCTTATGTAAAGCACCAATGACAAAGTGGTAAAGCAGTTACAAGTACCTATCCCACCGCTGCACCACCAATGTAGGAGGCTGGCCTGACTTATAGTGGGTACCTTGTGGTACTTACACCTTGTGCCAGGTCCAGTTATCCCTTATTAGTAGATTAGAGGTGTTCTAGCAGCTTAGGCTGATAGAGATAGCTATATCAGAGCAGCTTAGGCTGAACTAGGAGACATGCAAAGCTCCTACTATACCACTTATATCACTTAGTAGTATATCATAAGAAAACACAATACTCATAGTTACTAAAAATAAAGGCACTTTATTGTAGTGACAATATGCCAAAAGTATCTCAGAGGATATACTCCCTTAGGAGGTAAGTGATATACACAAAATATACACACACAACCCAAACCAGGTAAGTAAACAGTTAGAAAAGTAGTGCAAACACTGTAGAACGCAATAGAATGCAATAGGGAAAAAAGGCCTGCAGCAACTCAAACCATATACTCCAAAAATGGAATGCAAACCACGAATGGACCCCAGGCCTAGTGTAGTGTGTAGAAGGTCACTGGGAGTGTATGAAAACACTAAGGGTGTCCAAGATACCCCACCCCAAGACCCTGAAAAGTAGGAGTAAAATTACCCTACTACCCCAGAAAGACAGTAAAGTCGAGATAGGGGATTCTGCAAAGACAACAACTGACTGCAAAGCACTGAAAGATGGATTCCTGGGCCTGAGGATTTGCAAAGGAAGGGGACCAAGTCCAAGAGTCACGCAAGTGTCCGGGGGGGGCAGGAGCCCACTAAACCCTGTGTGATGGTACTAAGGGCCTGCCTCCGGGTGGAAGAAGCCAAAGATTCTGCAACAACGGAAGATGCTAGGAACTTCTCCTTTGGTCAGATGTCCTATGGCATGCTGGAGGATGCAGATTTGTTTCCACGCAGAAAGACCGCAAACAAGCCTTGCTAGCTGCAAGAGGTGCGATTGAAGGTTTTGGATGCTGCCAGGGCCCAGGAAGGACCAGGAGATCGCCCATTGGATGAGGAGACAGAGGGGGCACTCAGCAACACGGAGAGCCCACGCAGAAGCAGGTAGCACCCGCAGAAGCACCTGAACAGGCATTCAGAAGATCAGCGAGTGGGACAATGCAGGCCGGAGTGCTGGGGACCTGGAAGTCTGTGCACAAAGGAAGTCTTGGAAAAGTGCACAGAAGCACTAGCAGCTGCTATTCACGCAGTACACAGGATTACTGTCTGGCGTGGGGAGGCAAGGACTTACCTCCACCAAATTTGGACAGAAGGGCCACTGGACTGTCACTTGGATAAAGGATCCTGTGTTCCAGGAACCACGCTCGTCAAGATGAGAGGGGACCCAGAGGACCGGTGATGCAGAAATTTGGTGCCTGAATTGGCAGGGGGAAGATTCCGTCGACCCACTGGAGATTTCTTCTTGGCTTCCAGTGCAGGGTGTAGGCAGACAGCCCTAAGAGCATGCACTACCAGGAAACAGTCGAAAAAGCCGGCAGGATGAGGCGCTACAATGTTGCTGGTAGTCTTCTTGCTACTTTGTTGCAGTTTTGCAAGCGTCCTGGAGCAGTCAGTGGTCGATCCTTGGCAGAACCCGAAAAGGGAAGTGCAGAGGAACTCTGGTGAGCTCTTGCATTCGTTATCTGGTGAGATACCCACAGGAGAGACCCTAAATAGCCATCAGAGGAGGATTGGCTACAGAGAAAGGTAAGCACCTATCAGGAAGGGTCTCTGATGTCACCTGCTGGCACTGGCCACTCAGAGGTGTCCATTCTGCCCTCACACTTCTGCATCCAAGATGGCAGAGGTCTGGGACACACTGGAGGAGCTCTGGGCACCTCCCCTGGGAGGTGCTGGTCAGGGGAGTGGTCACTCCCCTTTCCTTTGTCCATTTTCATGCCAGAGCAGGGCTGGGGGGATCTCTGAACCAGTGTAAACTGGCTTATGCAAGGAGGGCACCATCTGTGCCCTTCAAAGCATTTCCAGAGGTCAGGAGAGGCTACTCCTCCCAGGCCCTTCACACCTATTTCCAAAGGGAGAGGGTGTAACACCCTCTCTCAGAGGAAATCCTTTGTTCTGCCTTCCTGGGACTGGGCTACCCGGGCCCCAGGGGGGCAGAAACCTGTCTGAGGGTTGGCAGCAGCGGTAGCTGCAGAGAAAACCCCGGAAAGTTAGTTTGGCAGTACCTGGACTCTATGGTGGAGACCCGGGGATGCATGGAATTGTCCCCCCAATACCAGAATGCTATTGGGGTGACAATTCCATGATCTTAGACATGTTACATGGCCATGTTCGGAGCTACCATTGTGACGCTACATATAGGTATTGACCTATATGTAGTGCACGCATGTAAGGTTTCCCCGCACTCACAAAGTCCGGGGAATTTGCCCTGAACGATGTGGGGGTACCTGGGCTAGTGCCAGGGTACTCACACACTAAGTAACTTTGCACCAAACCTTCACTAAGTGAGGGTTAGACATATAGGTGACTTATAAGTTACTTAAGTGCAGTGTAAAATGGCTGTGAAATAACGTGGACGTTATTTCACTCAGGATGCAGTGGCAATCCTGTATAAGAATTGTCTGAGCTCCCTGTGGGTGGCAAAAGAAATGCTGCAGCCCATAGGGATCTCCTGGGACCCCAATACCCTGGGTACCTAGGTACCATATACTAGGGAATTATAAGGGTGTACCAGTGTGCCAATCAGAATTGGTAAAATTAGTCACTAGCCTGCAGTGACAATTTTAAAAGTAGAGAGAGCATAAACACTGAGGTCCTGGTTAGCAGAGCCTCAGTGATACATTTAGGCATCACACAGGGAACACATACAGGGCACACTTTATGAGCACTGGGGTCCTGGCTAGCAAGATCCCAGTGACACAGGCAAAAACAAACATATATACAGTAAAAATGGGGCTAACATGCCAGGCAAGATGGTACTTTCCTACAGACGTTGATTCCTATAATAGGAGAGTGGGTAATGAAAAGGAAGCAGTTAAGAAATACGTAGTGGTTGTATGCTCTTCGCTGTGTCTGGAACAGGAAATTTGATAAATTGTTGAGGCAGTTTATGGTCTAACCTTTGGGGTAGGACAAAGAGGTTTAGTATTATTTTTGATATATTTGTTTTTTAATTTGCTCTTTGTATTAATGAAATATGTGGTCTTAAGATTGACTTTTTGACAGATTTATAATGTGATCAGCTCATGTATTTAAGCGCTGGTGGTATTTAAACACTGATGATTTGATGCTTTGGTAGCTGTGATGGATCTCAACAAAAACTATTCTTAAAAAAACAAAAAGATGCACTTCCAAGATGAATGAGCAAACTGAGCACTTGAAACCAATATGTTGCAGAATCATAATATAAAGAACTGGACACTTGGTGGTCGTAAGATTTCCTACATAAGCATATGGCGAAGTGGCTTGATTTCTTGCTTTATAGAGTGTTTTTTTTATTTGTAGTCATGCTCACATTAATAAAAATGTTTGAAAGTCCTTGAATTGAACAAAAAAAGTCTGGAATGGGCATGATACTAATGGGTGGTATCTGGAAACATGAGACCTTCAATTGACAATTATCAAACTAGAAGGCCTTACATATTTTTAATTTGCAGTTCAAAAGGCAGGAGGAGAAAAAGGTTACCTATATTTGATAACAGCACCTGCTTATCAATTTGCAGCTTGAGCCCTGATTGACTTATTGCAAAATCACAGGTTTAAATCACTAGCACGCATGTCAATATATGTGCTTATAAGAGGACCTTCAATAAGACCTACCTGCATCCTTTCATCAGCTTGGGCATACACATATATAAGATGCCCAGGCAGCATTGTCCAATCCCTCATGTAGGTACAGTGATCTCAATAAAATATCTTACAGAAAGGTGTGGAAAAAGATTTGAACGCTATAACTAGAATCATCTGTCAGTAGTCGCCAGTTGTGTTGTGATCTTGCAAACTGGAAATTAAATTATGAAAGAGGATAGACTTGGGGCCACATGTACAAAGGTTTTTTTTCTCATTGCAAATGGCCCGATTTGCAGAATCAGGCCTTTTGCAACAAGAAAAAAGTATTTGCCCAATTTTGTAATCTCCTTACCGAATCACAAATAGGGTTTGTGAGTCGCAATTAGGAAGGGGCGTGCCCTTTCTAATTGTGAGTTGCAGCACAATGTATGATTGTTTTGTCATAGTGAATGCGGTCACAAAACAATCTCAGTTAGCACCAATTTCAAATTGGTGCTAACCTATTCACATATGGGAAGAGGTCCCCGTGGGACCCTTTCCCCCTTGGAGATGGTAGCGAAAATGTTTTTGCAGAGCAGGCAGTGGTTCCTCGGACGACTGCCTGATCTGAAAAAATAAAAAGAAAACTTTTCATTTTTGTTTTTGAAATGCATCCCATTTTCCTTTAAGGAAAATGGGGTGCATTTAAAAAAAAACTGCTTCAGTTAAAAGCAGTCACAGACATGGTGGTCTGCTGTCCTCAGCAGGCCAGCATCCCTGTGAGTGCAGCCATCCCTAATGGGGTCGCAAATCGTGACCTACCTCATGAATATTTTTGAGGTAGGTCATTTGCCACCCCATTAGGAATGGCAAAACATGTGAGGTACATTACTGTACATATGGTTTTTCAACTCACAATTTGTGACTCGCAAAGAAGTTGCAAATCATGAATCACCAAACTCTGATTCATACATCTGGCCCTTCGTGTGGATCACTAACAGTAAAGTAAAGTACTGTTTTGAGAAGCAATATCAGAAACAATGTAGGAAAACTTATCATGGGATTCTTGATGCAAGTCTCTTATACAAAGAAGCATTTGATATCAGAGAAGGATTCTAGAGAGGAATAATTAATGGGGTATGTTAGAAAGTGGGTCTCCAGTTTGCAGAGAAATGTATCCTGTCCAAGTAGGGACCACAATCATAGTCAGGGTAAGTCAGATACACAACTTAAGTTAACCTGTGCTCACCCTGTGGCAGCTTGGCACAGAGCAGGCAAGTTTAACTTAAGAGGCAAAGTGTAAAGTATTTATACAACACTTAATTAGAGTAACTAAGTGAAAGACACCACAAAAAGACTCCACCCCAGTTTAGAAAAGTAGATAATATTTATCTGAGTACAACAAGATCAAAACAACAAGTAGAAGTCAGGATATGAATGTTTAAAGATTAAATGGAAAATTGTGCTAAGAAGTCACTAGAGGTCAAAAGTTTACTTGAGGTTGCAAGGGACTGGTGCAGATCTAAAATCCAGGTTTACCATGTTGGAAGGCAGGCCAGCTAAAGAACCCACGCAGAGCCACTGAAATAGTACCTTTGATGAAGTAAAGTGTCAACGTTGAGTACACATTGATTTGGTATTTGCGGAAATCAACTAGAGAACCAACTCCTGAGGTCCAAGTTTGGAGGGGAGCACCTCTGGCAAGGGTAGGACTCACAGATGGCAGAGTCCAGCAGAACCAGAAGGGTTGTAGGCAGACTTTGATGTCCCTGCAACTACAGGAGAACAGGAGGCAAGCCAGCAAGTCCTTGGAGAATCTTGGGTTCAAAATTTAGAAAACAGGTCAATTTTTTCTCACTGCAGCCAAGAAGCACCAGGCAGCACGCCAACATAGAAAAGCAAGTAACAAAGTGCAGTCCCTCCAACAGCACAGCACACAGGAAGCAGTAGGCCAACACAGCAATGCAATGAAGAGTGGCAGTTCCTCCTGGCATCACAGCAGCCCTTCTCTTTTTGCATAATATCTTTGATTCCAGTACAGTTTTCATTTGGTGGCATTTGTGGTACAGTACTTATACTCAAATGTGCCTTTGCAGTGGTGGAGATTTTAAGGAGGCCCTTAAAGATCACAAGGTCCCTGCCTTTCCTTCCCTGGCTCCAGACACTCTACAAAGGGGTTTGCAGCCCTTTGTGTGAGGAAAGGCACAGCCATATTCAAATGTGAGGCAGTACTAAGCTTCACCCCCACATCGAGCCTGTTAATGGCCCATTAAGGTTCGCTGAGTCACACCTAAGCTCCCATTGTGGGTGACTGTCTAAAGGGAATGCACAAAGCCCAGCTGTCACCAACACCAGATGTGTTTTCAGAGACAGGCAGGGTCACAGAATGTGTAAAGTAAAAAGGCAGGGTCACAGAATGTGTAAAGTAAAAAAATGCCAACTTCTAGAAGAGGCATTTTTAGACTTACAATTTAAAATCGAACTCCACCATAAATTGTGATTTTAAATTGTGAGTCAGTGACACCAGACTCCAAATTTTTATTTTTTTCCAATTGGAAGTTATACTTAAAGGCTACTTTAAGGTAACCCCGATGTTAATGTAAGGGAGAGAAAGGCCTTGCAGTAGTGAAAAACAAATATAATAGTTTTTCACTACCAGGACGTGTTAAACTTAAAAGTACAGATCCAACTTTTTAAATACACTGCACCCTGCCCTTGGGGTTAACTAGGGCCTGCAATAGGGGTGACATATGTGATAAAATGGAAGGTTTAGACCTAGCCAGTGGGCACACTTGCCAGGTAGAAATGGCGGTTGAAGACTGCACGCACAGGCTCTGCAATGGCAGTCCTGAGACATGTTTGAAAGACTACTATAGTGGGTGGCACAATCAGTGCTGCAGGCGCACTAAGTAGCATTTCATTTTCAGACCCTGGGCACATATAGTGCACTTTACTAGGCACATACAAGTAAATTAAATATTTTAATTGTGGAAAAGCCATTGTTACCATGTTTAATGTACAGAACATCTGCACTTTAGCACTGATCAGCAGTGGTTAAGTGCCCAGAATCGTAATACCCCAAAAGATGAATTCAGTAAAAACTGGAGGGAAAGAACAAAAAGTCTTGGAATGACCCTGCAGAAAGGGCCATTTCCACAAGGTATTTTCCACACAGAGTACACTCTGATTTTGTGCCCAGTATTGGTTATAGGGCATGATTGTGTCTGTGTAAAGTATCTCCTCTATGCTTTTTGATGCAGTGTTTCCACCCTGGAGCTGTATATGCTGGTTCTGCTACCGTGCTGTAGACTGTATTACCAAAGTGCTCCTATTTTAACAAATGAGAGGAGACACTTCTTGGAAGCTACTCATGGAATTATTTGCGTGGTCCTTAGATTAGTTCAAAGGTTCAACAGTTTTGTGTATAGTGTCTTGTGAAACCATATTGCCTCCAGTTTTGATATGTTTGTCTGTGGTGACCTTCCACCCTGCTTCAGTTCCACCTGGTAAGCCTATTTAAAACTGGTCTACTTTGTGGGCTACAGCTTTACCTAGTGTGCCATAGTCCTCTAATCATTGCAGATGTGGTGTACTAGTTGTACAAAAGTTTAAAAAGTTGTAAAGGAGATGTTGATTCTATTTAGGTGCATATCAGCTAGCACACATTAAAAAGCACAACGACCTGTGGACCTTAATTAGGGAAGGTCTACATGTTTCACTGCTTTAGAAAGTGGCAGATTCCTCAGGGGCAGAGGATCAACATGGAAAATCTGTGTCTTCTAATTCACAGATCTTGATAATTGCAAATATATAACTTGTTTTTTCTTAGGATATCATGCCCATGTAAATCGCAACCACATGGTAAGGGAATGTAAATATTTACTTGCACCCACTACAGTGAAAGCATATTAGTGAGTTTGATTTTTCTAGTTGTCCAGAGTGGAGCTTTAGTTGTTACTCATTGATATTTGTTTTGTTTATTGAAGGAAAAAAGACAAAGGAGTTGTAACTTAATATCACTCATATACAAACCCTGAAACAATTATAAATTGACATCAGCGTGAACTTGTTTTACATCCTGCTAAAGCATGCTATCTCATCATTTTCTGACAAGGCAGGATATGCCTATATAAACCAGTGTTTTGGGCAAAACCATATGAGGCTTTTGCTAGGCTGTGTCTCAATCACTGGTTATTAGTGGGGTAAAGTGTAATCTTTGTTCCTATGCCAGCTCCAAGGAAAGCACCCCTTTAGACAGTTATGTTTATGCCACTGTTAGTAAAATAACACCACTAATCCTCCACCAGAGAATACCATGCAAAAAAGAGGGCCACTACATACCCAAAGCCCTGATTGAGCATCCTTGTATCATTCTACATTATAGAGACATACCTCCCTCTCAACCCTTCGTAACGAACTGGTATGACATTTTTAAATGGTTGGGCAGCATGCGCCCAATTGCCCAAGCAGGATGAACATGAATAACTCTTGTAGCATGCCAGAAGAATATAAATGCAGGCTACAGGTCACATGGGTCTTGCATTAAAGGCATGTACAAATCTGATGCACTTTCCTATTGCTACAACTATATTGATAGTATTGAGCACTCTACAGGGTAAAATGAATTATTGTCACTAGGGTTTGTTTCTGATTTTGTTTCCCTTCTGTAGAAATAGTAAGGGCTGTGCTCCATACTTGTAGGAGAAGAGAATGCTCATTTGATACCACTGAGCCATGTAACAAACATGAGACTGGCTGTACTGTCATTAAGCATCTGCCATATTGGGGTGATGATTCTTTTAGCGGTGTGTACCAGTCAACATACAATGCTGAATGCCGAGTAGTTCCTGATTACCCTTTTTTGTGTACCAAAATTAAGACACATTTAGCTACAGTCTTGTCACTTAGCTGAAGGAAAAACAGTAAAAAAGGAAATAAATTCCCAGCATAAAGACTATGGCGTTCGAGTATCCTTTCCTCACTCATTTATGGGATGTTTCAAACTAAACGGACGAAGCCTTGTAGGAAGTAAACCTCCTATTTTAAAGTGTGTATGGGTTAGTTGAGCAAGAACCCTATACATAGCCCTTACATATAAGGCCCAATCATGCCTAAAGAAATATCAAGTAAATTCAAATAAGTATTGGAATGCTTCACCTGCTCCTAGTATTCTAAGCTTGTTACAATGTGATTTTGTGCTAGTCAGCCATCTCAATAAGGCCTGACTTATTGGTAGCTTCAGAAAAAATCAATTGGCATCTTTATGATAAAGTTAATTCTCCATAGGTTGTGGGGTTTATTTGGTCAGGGACAGCCCACTTGAAGTCAGTTGGTAATTGGTTGCTGTTAATAGAGTATGACAGCAGCTTTCTTGTTAATCAGTGGCTCTAAATAATGTTGATGTGTTCCTGGATGTGAGTTTTAACTTTTCTTGTAGTTGAGCCAATGTATTGTAGGTTGCAATTACTGTCTTATCCATAGATAGTAAACATGATATTACAATTACTGAACCATTTTGGGATCTCTGTGTGGCCATCTTTTAAAGTTATCACTATGAGTGAACTAATGAGGTGACATATGATGCTGTATCACAGGGGGCATGTCCTATTGCTGGTGGCAGGTCCCATAAAGTCATTTTGGTTTTAGGTCCGGGGCAGATATGTACCAGCCTTTTTTTGAGTTCATGGGCAGCTTAAATGTAAATCATGGTATTGGTATCTTGCTGGCTTCCACATTAAAAGAATGGTAAGGCTTCCTGAATATATTGTGAATCTATCTTTATAGAAGATCATACATCATGACACCTATAATGTCTTGTCTTGTCTTGAGCCCCAAGTGCTTTTGTTACACTACCTGAGTTGTCACCTGTGAAATGTTATTAAAAATACACTTTAAAACCGGAGTGACCAGGATTTAGTTTTGTTGGTCAGATTGCACTGTGGTATCTCTAACATATGAGAGGTGTTGTACCTATTGTTTTCCTGCAGGAAACAAATCAGCAAATTGAGACTGTGGTTCCAACCCAAGCCAGTTCCAGAGACTACTGGATATCCTTGTGGAGGGCTTGTTGATTTGTGCATTCAACAGAATATGTAAAAGCCATTCCACATGGATGTAGATTAATCAAAGTTCAGCTTCTTTGTGATCCAGTGTCTACTTTTAGGTCCATGTACTAATTCTGAGGGAAGAAACATTCCAGGTCAGCTATAACTGATAAAGTCAAGCGTGCTGCTCTGTTTTGCTGTATCATTGTAAGGCTACAGCTTGCTACCTCCACATCAGGCATTCCTCAGATTTCTTCAAACCAGAATATTCTACATCATCTGATGGATTAAACAGCCAATAAAGTGTATTCATATTTGTGTTAGACAATTCTGCCTTATGGTGTACAGTGAAGTCTGACTGTTGAAAGGAAATGAAAAATGAAAACAATTTTGTGTTGTCACCATTTAGGGCCAAAACAGCTATCTGAAGACACTGTGATTCATCTTGACAATTAAAGTAGTCCCAAAAAATATAATCAGAACCATTTCAAAACTATGGAAAATTGCTTATGTTTCTTTGTTAATTGTTCCTAGTTCTGTTCTTTAGGAAAGTAAAAATGACTCATGAAAAATAGATCATCGCACTAAGGTCTTTGTCAGATACATTAATCTCTACTTTGAAGGACTGCTTGTACTCAGGAAAGTATTGTACGGGAATTAGTAGGTTTAAGTCTATGAAGGTCATCCTGCTTTCTTTCAGTGTAAGTGACCTAGCTTGCCCGTTTCTTGGATGTCCGAACAGTCAGGGAAGCATCTACCATCACAGGGTTCTCTACAAAATTTGAATAGTGACTAAAGAGAGAATTCAACATAATCTGACCTGAGACTAGGCACTGACATTGCCTAGAGTAGTACAGCCTGGACCTTGACCTTTAGAATCAAATCATCCCTTCTTCTACCTACTAGTGACTAAGGAAGACCACCATGCATTGCCTAATCTGGTACTTACCTATTTGATTATGAAATTGGTTTTCTGCAGGGTCTGAGGCACTTAACTTAGGTGGTCCTTCAACCTGTAACACATGACAATTGAGTCATATAAGTAGGTAATGCAAAAGGCCTTTAGTCTGGTCAAAATGCAATTCACCAATTGTTGTAAAGGCTCGTGGCATTTTCAACCCAAAGTGTCTGCCCCAAAACTGGTATAGCCCAAATGGAATTTCAAATATTGTCTTTTCAGTGTTGCCAGGGTGAGTTTGATATGCCAATATCTACTTGTTAAAAGCAAACATGCACTAAAACGTTTTCTGAACTAAACTTGACCACAGGCCTATGGGCATTCATGCTTTCATCTCATTGGAATTGTGATGCATCATGCATCATCTTTTGTCTCTGGTTTGAGAACTAGGACAAGTGGACTTATGCCTGGATTCTGTAGAAAGGTGAAGGTGCAGTTTTTCTTGTTCCCTGAAGTCAAGGACTTTCAGACCTTATTACCAGAGTGCTCTGGCCTTCTTAGTAGCCAGTCAATGTTTCCTTCTAGCTGTTTTAATCCTTCATCAGTTTGTCTCACTTGCCTGAAGGTTGCTTTTTAATTTCTGGGGCCATTGGCTGACAATCTTTTGCTCCACCAAATTCCAGTTTTCTGTATCTATGGACAAGCTCGATCAAGACCAAATGATCCTTTCAATCAGTTTTAGTTAATTTTCCCTTCAGTGGCTCATCAATGAGGGATGATTATGATTACAAGCTTTCCTTCAGCTTGAAGAGGTCAAATGGACCTCTCATCAAGATATCATGTTGCATGTTGCAATGATGTAGTCAGTCATGTCTGATTGGTGTTTGTGAGTATAGCACACAGAGTCTGAATCATCCTCATGGGGGAAACAAGTTAAAGACTGAAATAAGTGGAGAACTTCACAGCAAACTACAAACATAGCTCTGGTCCACCTTTAAGTTTCCTGATAATTTCAGAAGAGCCAACCCGCCGAAGGATCAGAGTACAAGAGATCGTTGTACAGGGGAAAGTTCAGACACATTACAGAGTCAACATGGGTTCACTGGATAGTGGTTGTAATACCCCAGATTTCACATACGCAGCTGGGCATCATAGCAGTCTTGAGCAGCTGGACTTTATAATTACCAAAGTGGATTTGACTTGACTCACTGCCCTTGTCAGTGGCAGCTTCACCATCCTCATCATCAGAGAACCATATGCAGACAATTTATAAAAAAGACATGGGGATTACGGAGGACTGTAACTTATTATGGAAGAGATTGAGAAGTTTCAGTGGAAGGTTAACATCCCTCCCACTCCATCATGGTACCTGTTGAGTACATATTTCACCAATCAAAGATGAAAGAGTGTAGTACTATTAGGTCAAGTTGGGAAAGGGAAGTATGTAACTTTGTTTCACCTAGAACTAGGTAACTTGGCAACTATTAATTTTGTTGGGGTTCTCGGCTATTGTATCAGTTTCTACCTATCCCCTTCCATATGCACCTTAACTGTTTTGTCATTCCATTTGATATTTACCGGCTTTTCTTCCTGCTCCTGCAACCCGCCACTAGGAATGCTATTTGCAAAGAAGTGGGATGCTCTCTTCACCATTTCCTCTGGATCTGCAACAAGATGTTACACATGTAGTGGGTGACACCTCATCTACAACCAGCTGCAAAGACCACAGTGCCGCTCCAGTGTTTAGCTTTTCCCTGCCCGTTGTACCTATTTCCTCAATAGTTCTTTTTTTTCTTAGTGCTTACTTGTACGTATGTATTTGTACTTAGACTCAAGGGAGGCATGGGCTCAGCGTTGGCATCCATAGTCGATCTCCTGACAACCCTTTAAATAGTCCACCAGCTTATCCACCAACTGCAGAAACATCTGAGTTTTTCCCCAGTTCTAAGGCTCCTGGAAAAATGTAACAACATGTAGTCCTTCCTCGTATCCATTTTCTATGCTGTGCTTTCACACAACCTACAGATAAAGTAAAAGGTGTAAAACTATGGGACAGATGTATCATGCCTTTTGGTATGTATGAATCCCAATTTGCGATTCAGTAACCTGTTACAGAATCGCAATTTGGAACTGGGACTACATACCAATTTGGTATCAGAAAGGGGCGTATCAAGGGCATCCTTTCCTAATACCAAATTGCAGCAGTATGTAAGACTGTACTGTCACTGAAATGCGGTTGCAAAATATTTGCATATTACCACCTACTTGAAGTAGGTGATAATCCATTTGCAAATGGGTCCCCAAGGACCCGTTCTCCTTTTGAATGCATGAGAAAAACATTTTTAAGGCCAGCCAGTGATCGCCCTGACCACTGTCTATTCTTAAAAAAATGAAAAGAAAACTTTTCAGTTTTCTTTTTTAAACACATCCAGTTTCTCTTTAAGGAAAATGGACTGCATTTGAAAAAAAGAAGATTGCTCTATTTAGAGCAATCACAGACATGGTGGTCTGCTGAGCCCAGCAGGCCACCATCCCTGTGATTATAGCTATTCACACTGGGTCATAAATTGTGACCTACCTCATAAATAATAATGAGGTAGGTCAATTTGCGAGCCATTGGGAATTACTAAATGAAACTCCAGGAGTTTCATGCATTCAAATAGTGATTTGATACTTGCGATTCGCAGAAAATCACAATTAGGTAATCGCTAAGCAGAGAAATTATACATGTTAGAAATGGTGTCTTTGGTTGGCAGTCAAGTTACCCCCTGTCCAAGCAAGGACCCCCATTCTAGTCAGGGCAAAGAAGAAACACACCCAATTAACCCCCACCCACCTCCTTGGTAGCTTGGTACAAGCAGGCAGGCTAAACTCAGAAACAATGTGTAAAGTATTTGTACCAACAGACACAGTATATAGTGAAAACACTACAACCAGTTTAGAAAAATAGGCAATATTTATCTAAATCAAACAAGATCAGAATGACAAAAATTCAACATACACAAGTTAAAATATGAATTTTCAAATGAACAAGAGTCTTAATCCATAGAAAACAATGGAAATTATGATTTTGCACAGAGTACCAGGTTAGTGTAAAAAATAAAGCCACACGGGTGAGTGAGCATCAGAAAAGGGAGTGATGCGTCAATTCCTTCCTCGCAAGGAAGGTCATGCGTTGTTTCTTCCCTGGACGGGTCAGTGATGGTTCTTTTTTCTCCCTCGCAAGAGAGCGATGCATCAATTTCCGGAGGGGGCACCTTGGATCCGCACACACTCGGGTTGATTTTGACGCCCCGGGACGATGCATGGAAAATCCGTTTGGACAGTGTTAGAAAGTACACTGTGTGGGGTTTGTATTGTTATCAGCAGCCTCAAGCAGGTGTTGAACGCCGTTTCTCCAGCCGTAATGCTTTGATTTCCCAGCTGCGATGCAGGTGGAGCATCGATTTCAGCCGCAAAGTGGGTGGCGTGTCGTTTATCAGCTGCATTGCAGATGGTGCGTCAAAAATTCCCCTGCACGGTGTTCTGTGTGTGGATTATGAGAGGACAGACACAGCCCATTCAGGTGTAAGTGACCATTGCTCCCTCCACTCTAGCACAGATGACTCATCAGAAAATGCAGGCTTCACCACAGCTCCATTTGTCTCACTGGCTAGAGGGGATTCACAAACAGTCAGACCCACAGAATGGTTTAAGCAAGAAAATGCCTATTTTCTAAAAGTGACATTTTCAAACTAACAATCTAAAAAACAACTTTACTAAAATATGTATTTTTACATTGTGAATTCAGAGACTCCACACTCCATATTTCTATCTGTTCTCAAAGGGAATCTGCAGTTTAATGAAATTTAAAGGCAGCCCCCATGTCAGCCTAAGAGAGAGATAGGCCTTGCAACAGTGAAAACTGAATTTAGCAGTAATTCGCTGTTAGGACATGTAACACACATCAGTACATGTCCCACCTTTATCTTGCACTGCACCCTGCTCAGGGGCCTAACTGAGACCTACCTTAGGGGTGCCTTACATGTATAAAAAGGGAAAGTGTAGGCCTGGCAAGTGGTACACTTGCCAAGTCGAATTGGCAGTTTACAACTGCAGACACAGACACTGCAGTGGCAGGTCTGAGCCATGTTTACAGGGCTACTAATGTGGGTCGCACAACCAGTGCTTCAGGCCCACTAGTAGCATTTGATTTATAGGCTCTGGGCACCTCTAGTGCACTCTACTAGGGACTAACTGGTAAATCAAATATGTCAATCATGGATAGACAATTACACATACATTTTTTATAGGAACACTTGCACTTTAGCACTGGTGAGCAGTGGTAAAGTGCCCAGAGTATAAAAAACAGCAGAAACAGAGTCCAGCACACATCAACGACCTGGGAAACAGAGGCAAAAAGTGGGGGGAGACCATGCCAAGGATGCCAAGTGTAACAATACATCTGGCCCTATTTCTTTTCAAAAGGTCAGATTGTATCCTATAGTTGTGATTGTTGGTATGAGTCCAACTAGACCCTCTAATCTGGTGCCACCCATGGGAACATGAAGAAGGTCAACATATTTCATGTGTGTCCATTATTGTGTACTGTTCACCCCTATACTGATAAGTCATCCCATACAATTTGCAGTGCATCAAAATCCATGTTCACTGGAGACATGACATAATACCTAAGTGGGATGAAGATTCACACCGTACAGTCTTCCACTAATAAAAGGCTGTTAGTATGGCTGCAGTTCTTCTTCCAGAGCTGAAAATAGGACATCGATGCAAAATACACAATATTTAGCTTTTTCTGAAGTATCCAGGTATTCCTGAAAACCAATGTGCCAAAGAAAAAACATAATTCAGTTCCATTGTAATTTTCATGGATCTAGCCGAGACATGCAACGACTTGAGTGGCTTGTACAGAAGGGGGAGTGAAATTGGTAACAGCATGTACGTTCATCGGTACAAAATATAACTTCTAGTAGAAATGTCTCTGACTATCTTGTATGTGAACATATCATCATTTTTTCATTTATGGTGCAAAATGATCAAAACATAATAAACTGCATATGAAATGTACTTCAGAATACACAAAATTCTTTAGAAAAAAAGAAAAGTACAAAACTCAAGCAAAAATGTCATAAGAACATCCTTTAGAAAAAACTAAGGAAAGTACAAAACTCGATCAAAAATGTCATGAGAAAATATCAGAAGAAAATTTCCTAAAACAACACATAGATGTAGAAACAAAAACCATTAAATACATTTACAATTACCACTACAAAAGCAAGATTAGCAAGAAACTCTATCTTTGCTCAGTAATTACATCATACACATTCCATATTTTTTTTTAAATGTGAAGATAAATTCTGGGAATTACAGTGATGCTCGAAAATATACCCTTAAGGTAGTTTATTCCATCAAATGTGAAAGTTATGAGGAAGGCTTGACTTCAAATTTGTTATGTCACGGCATGCCAGAAGCATAGTGATAAACACAAACTCTTGAACCCCTGAAATACACACCAGTGATTTGCCTTTGATTAAACCTAGAAGAACCATTGTTTCTGGTGGGATTCAATAACTCTGGTGATATAAATAGTGAAGAACATTGAAAATCACTTGTCAATATTTGATCAGATTGATACAGGAGCAAAACATTTGTCCTATGTGAACAACCATCCAGGGCAAGCATCCAAAATGTTAATATTAACCTTATTCAGAGAAGCATTGGGTGTAATAGATCAACCACATGCTATAAAAATACTTAGTACATAAATTGAAACCCAATATGAAGGTAAGATTAAGGACCTCATTACCATTATGCCAGCCTGTTCACTGCCATGGCTGCGGTGGCGGTTCAACTGCCATCGGCTTTGCTGTCAGACCACTGCAAAGACTGCTGTGGTCCCACCAGCACCAACAGGCCAGAGGAGCGAGTGTTTCTACATTATTAGGCCGCATACTGCCAATGTTACCATGGCAGTCCAACCACCACATCTCAGCAGGCGGAAATGAAGAGTATAAAAGGAGCAACTCACTCGCAGGCAGCCTAACAAATCCAGTGCCACCATGGAGCCAATCACACTTGCCCTGCCACGGATGCTGATCATCGAAGGAGCCTAAAATCCATGCTACCAAGGAGGTAACTAACTGTAAGTACACACATATACCTGTGTCATTAACCTCAACAACAAATCGTCGCACCAAGAGCCACATGATAGGGGTCACACTACAGGCACCATGTACTCGTGTCAGTGTGTCCACAGTTAAAATCATTCACACAGAAGGACACATTCATTGCCATTAAATGTCCCCTTTGGGCAGGTCACTTACACTGCACTGCAAAACCACACAAAAATATGTCTGACCTTCTCAGGCACAAGGACAGTGAAGTGTACACAACATTTTGTCACACAACACCAACAACACAGCAACATCACATCTACCAATACACCTGAAACACTCACATTGTACACATGTCATGGACTGCCTTCACACTCAACACACATATGTATGGATGTGTCATGGAACACAAGCATCACTCCCATTAAACAGCCCTTCAATAGACCCATACATCACCCACATTGCAACACAATGGAAGGACAATGGGATGCACAATAGACAGAGAGACAAATACAGAAAGCTAACTATGCAAACAGTACCTGTAGAATAGGGATGGGGCATCATGAGCACTCAGTTAAGGATGCTGCCCTGGGACACATTACACTTTGCACAGGCCTCTAAAACAACATTTGCACAGGAGCTGGCCCTTCAGGTATCTCACAGACAAACTATACTAGAGCCAAGTGACATGCCTATCTGCACAATGTGGGAGTGAAAGTCAAGAAAGCACATACTACAGCAACTGCCTGGGTCAGACATCTAGATGATGTAGCTGCAAGGTACTCACAGCAAAATGGACAGATACTCAGTCAAATGCAAAGAAACCTAGCACAATTGAAAACCCTCCATGTCTGTACAAACAAAACTCGAGCTCCCACACCTGAGACAAATGTACAGTCCATATCAGGGAGACACGTCTAACACCATGCATGCTCACATTGGACAAGACGAGATTAAATACTTACCATACTATACAGAACACATTGCATTGACACCACAGTTGCACTAACAAACACATATCCATACAGTCAACATCTACCTTTGTCTTGGGTGACACCAGCACTGCCCCAAAGTCAGATAATGCAAACAACAGCAAATGGTTTACATGCAGGCTGAAAGACACACAACACAAGTTACTTAGGAACAACAGAAAGGTGGAAAAGTAATGGCAGGACAAATGTGTACCCAAATTAACAACTGTTTGGGTTTATTAACAAATAATGGCCAAATGTCCAAGGCCAGTGCAAGTCATAAGTCTTCTATTGCACAGTACTGTGCCAACACTTGACTCATTACTGCCAGGGAACCTCCACAGGAATGGGCATCAAGTGGGTAGGCAAGCACCACAGGGATCATCCTTGGGAGGGGGGTGGTTTGGATTTCGCATGGTGGGTTTGGGTTAGGAGGTGTGAGTTTCTTTTTGGGGGATGTGTATGGGTGCTTGCAGCAGGAGCAGGTGTGACAATTGAGGACTTGGAGGTGAAAGGGATGGGTTGGGATGTGGATCAGGGCCACTTGGCTTTGGGCCAGGGTTGGTGGGAACTGGGGAAATGGCACCCTAAAAAAAAAATGTTTCTTAGGAACACAGGGCTAGTCAAGACAAGTGGGTAGGGATTTGGAGGTTGAGGGAGTGATCGTCTGGTGTGTTAGTGTGGTGGTTTTGAGTGTGTGAATGTCTGAGGTATTCTTATGTTTGAATGGTGTCTGTTGTGTGTCTGAGTTTGGGTACTTGCATGACTTGGGGGCTAGGAGTTGGACGTGCTGGGGGATGTTGGAGTGGTAGATGTGTGTGTCTGTTGGGGTGGTATCTGCAGGTATGCCTGTAGTGGTAGATGTTTCTGTGTGTCTATAGGGGTCGTGTCTGCGGGTATGGTGGTTGTGGTGGATATCTATGTGTCTGTTGGCGTTGTATCTGCGGATGGTGGGTGTGTCACTGCCTGTTGTGGTGGTGCATGTGGGTATGCTTGATGTGGTGTGTGGGCCGGTGAGGGTAGTAGGGGTATCTGGGGAAGTGGTGGCTGATGTTGTGTATGGGTATCTGTTTTGTGCTTGTATGCTGTGTGTTTTGTAGTGTTTTTGTTTATGTGTGCTGCTTTTGTGTGTTGAGGTAGGTGCATGCAGGATCTGTGTGCTTGGGATAGGTAGAGGAATGGGGAATTTGGATTGGGAAGAGGGAAGTGGAGGGGAGGCGGAAGGTGGGGGTGAATGGTTGCCATCAGTGAGAAGGCTGAAGCCTGAAAAGATCCCTATAGGCCAGACATGGCACTATGAATGCCTTCCAAGAAAGTATTGGTCTGCTAAAGTTGGCAGGCCGACCCCTGTATGGCATTCACAATGGCAGTCTGACCCACAGAGATACTCCTCAGGAGGTCAATAGTCTCCTCACTCATGGCAGCAGGGGTAACAGGGGCTGGGTTGGAGGTGCCTGGGGCAAAGGAAACACTCACCCTCTTGGGTGAGCAGCCATGGCCAACTGGGTGGGGAGCAACAGGGAGGGTAGTGATAGAACTGGGGGTGGCAGACAAGGATAGCACTAGAGTCTGTCCCGATGGGTCCACCACCACTAAGGAGTGGGCACTGAAGGAAGAATTTGATAATGATGATGATGTAGACCCTGTCTCCTCCCTGGCATTCCCCTCACCCTCCGTGCCACTAGGGCCCTCTGTGTTGTTTGTGTCGTGACCCCAGGTTCCATGGCCAGATGCTTCCCCACTCGGCTGTGCCCTGTTTCTTTTGCTTGCCTGGGCTGATGCTACAAATACAAAGAGGGAAAGGGTCATCACATGTTCATGATCACACAGCTGTGATTAGCAAATATTATCATGATATCAAGTAGGCCCCAGCAGCAAACTCCACCTAAGTGGCCCATAAATGTACCATACCATATGCACGCATGCCATCTGAACTGTTAACAGTTTCCCACAGGAAAATCAGGATCTCAGACAACTACAATTGCATGGTTGAAGTTGTGCAATCACAGTAACCATAGTAGGAGACGATATCACCTTCAATGCTTTGCCTCATGGAACATACTTCACTTACCTGTTGTCATACAATAGTAGGCCAATGCCAACTGCATTCCCACAGATCCCACACAAGGTAATGCAAACATCTATTTGTCACATACACAATAACACAATAATAAGAAATGATGCTCCCAGAACAAGCCTGGAAAGGTGACATGAAATACTCATGTCACAATGGAAACATATCAACAACGCACACATCACTGAGTGAAATTTGTCCTCACGGAGTCATGGAGGTATACTTATGTTGCTCAGATAAGCTACACATTTGGCATGGAAATGTACACTGTAGACATCATGCGCAAATTGTCAAGGAGTTATGGCCCTAAAATTCTTATCACAATGAATCAGCAAGTCCAAAGGAAACCAACACAAATGTCTGGCATCGCTTACAATGACACACTTTGAGTGCATCAGTAGATGCTATTAGTCGGTTGAATGTTGGAAAGGCCCAGAGATTTGTAAGTACCTATAGAAGGCCCTCAAAATGTTGCCAAATGGGAAGATACATTACCGTGTCCATTTTGGTCATGCAAACCAAGATGTCTGTGGATGAATGGCGGTGCCCAAACACATGATTACAACATAACTGCTAGTCACTCCATGATGCATGGCAATAGTCAGGTAACAAACATTCCCCATTACACGTGTGCAGTGCACTTTTTAACATGATGCCACATCAATGGCTTGGAAATGCACATTGTGGCTACAATAACTAGTCACACACATCTCGTACCTTATTGTTACTGCAGTTGTACATGCCAAATGACATGCTATGAGGGGTGAGGGTATGTGCCGGCCAATAATCAATGGTGACACACTCTTGTATGTGGTACCACCTGAAATGTAACCCCATTGAAAATGTCCTATTCCACACACAGGTTGGCATGCACATATGTGTGAGGGAATATATAAATTATCCCATCAACACAGATAGACCATGTTTGAAATAGCAGTGTACACATTTTGTCAAAAGAGAAAGGGACACATGCTGACATGTAGGCACAAGGAATGTTGTTTACATTGATGTCATTTTGGAGGTTAGAATATACAGTCACATTTTGAGGGGCAATTGCATTGCTCATCTATAGGTTTTGTCCAAATCCATGTTTTGGACACAGGTTGAAATACATGTGACCCTTGCTTGTGTAGATAGCACCTGTGATATGCACTGGGTGTCATGTCTATCTAGTCAGAAATTCTTTGTCACTTGTTATCATTGGCATGCATCATGTATGTTGCTGTGGACACACTGGCTAATATCACAGCACATGTCTTGTCTCACATAGGTACTCTAGGAGAGGGAGGATGCAACAACCTCCTGTCTACTGCCCACTGCCAGACCTTCAGACCATGGAAGAATGCCATATCATCATACACTACTGCCTGGATAGGCAAACAATAGTGGACTTATCCAGTCAGTTAGAGACAGATCTGATGCCAGTCATCAGTTATCCAACCAGTTGTCACCCATTGTATGTGTCATGTCAGTAATGCACTTGCTAGCCCCAGGGTCCTTCCAACATACAGTGGACCTATCTGCTGGTATGTTCCAACCTATGTTCAGTCTGGTGTTGAAGGATTTCCTATCAGCAATGTTGAAACACATTGACTGCTATATCAGGTTTCTCCAATGTAAGGATTTAGCCAGTGTGAAGGCTAACTTCCATAGTTTTGGCTACATTCCACATGTAGTGGGAGCCATTGATGGCACATATGTTGGATTGATGCCACTGCAGGCTACTGAACAAGTCTATCACTACCGAAATAACTTCAATTCCATCAATGTGCAAGTTATCTGTTTGGCAGATCTCTACATTTCAAACATATGTGCCCATTATTCAGACCATGATGCCTTCATTATGTGGAACAGCACCATACCCCTGCTTATGTCACTGCTGCACCCAGAGAGGGCCTGGCAGGTTGGTAAGTTTGTCTGTCCCGATTGTGTATAAGCAATGTCAGGGGCTAGAATCATAAAGTGAGTGACTCATTGTTGCAGTTCTATCCCATTCTGTGACAGGAGACTCATCATATCCAAACCATCCTTGGTTGTTGATGCCCTTGAGGAATCCAACTATGCCAGGGGACGTCCTCTTCAATGAGGCTCATGGAAGAACACAGAGACCAGTGAAGTGGGCTTTTGGGCTCCTGAAGGCCAGATTTTGCTGTCTTGACCGAACTCTTCCACTCACCCGGGAAAGTGTGTCAGATCACTGTGGCATGCTGCATGGTCCAAAACATCACCCTGCAGAAGAATATCCCGTACATCCCAGAGAAGGGGGGAGCCTGCAGTGCCATTGGGTGAGACACCTGAAATGCTAACTGAGGATAATAGTGATGATGAGGAAGGATTTGACTTGTGGGAAGATCTCATGAACAGCTACTTTTTATGAGAGTAAGTATGTCATGTAATGTAATGACTGTGACTGTACAATGAGCTGTAGTTGTGAGACTGTGTGGAGTTCAGTGTTTGGAAACAGCTAGGGAGCTGATACTCTGCAACATTAAGCCAAAGACTGCTTGATAAGATAGCTTTTGACACATCCCCTCTTGATGATGTTGCTTTGTTTGTGTCAGTTTCTTTGCAATGTACTTTGTTTTCCAGTTGCTTGCTGTGTGACTTGTGCCATAAGTATGGTTTCAAGCCTATACTCCTTGTTTGTTCTTTGTACAGGTACCTTCACTATGTCATCTTCTTGTGGGCATTTCAGAGTTATGACATTGGCAGGTATCTGATGCTTTTTACGATATACAAAGTGGACATGGATTGTTCCAGGTAATGTAGGTTGCACAGTTTGGATATATGAGACCTGTACCAAGAGATTTTACATGGTGTTTAGGTGAAGGTACAGAAGTGCATACTGTACATTCTTGTGGCTTGTGATTAGCCTGATTCATTATTTATGTCATCATGTAGTCATACGATATGTAGTCCTAGATTTTGACTAAGTCATTTTACCTTCACATTGACTAAACACTTTTTTTCTCTGACCTGTATATAGCTGTAGATGTGTGTCATCATTGCAGGTCACAAAGTCTGTGCCACAACACTGACATATGTTTGTGTCATACCACTAGATGCATGAATATTTTCTTATGATGGCCATGTGATCAGGGACTGTTGTACTGCCATCAATCTGTATCTTGGATTATGTGATGTTGGATTACTTTGGTGTGGCATGTGATAAGACTCAAACTGCTGACATCCACCACTTTAGTGTTTCCTTTTGCTACAAGACAATGTCTGACAAGGCCCTTCCTTTCGGGGTCTGTATCTTGAAATATGTACCTTGACTCAGTATGAGTCACACATTCTTGTTTCTAAAAGTCCCCACATATTGACAGCCTATGTGCCGTACACTAGAATTACATTTTTGGTTTGACAAGACATTTGTGCTAATGTGCTTGTGTGTAATAGTTGCAATCCCGAGCTGGACGCTACATACCTGTAACATATCCCAGCTTGCACAAGTAGCTTGTGTCTTCATCATATGGTTCACATGGTCTCACATCTCAACATCGTGTAAAGCTGAAAATTAAACAAGCAGACAATGAGTTTGTGATGGGTGAATTTATTACAATAACAATGCAGAAAATACATTTCAGACAGGAAGAAACAAAAAAGTAAAGTGAAGGGGTGATTCATGATGAATGAAATCACTGGAGTGAATGCCACACCATTAGGAGTCCAAAGTCCAGAGTACTCCTCCCATGGGAACTGGTAGGTGGTTTGGGGTCAGTCAACAGAGTGAATGTGTGGCACACAAAGGAGGTCCTTTAAGAAGAGGTCATTTGCTGGCAGTGTGGGTGTCTAGCCGTCCACACCTCCTGGATTCTTTGCTGGACGTCCCCACTTGTGTGGTGGGGAGATCAGCTGCTACAGAGGCTGTGGTGTCTGTGGCTAATTCTTCCTCTGGCAGGGCCTCCATTCCAGTGGCTGGCACTGATGTAGATATGCCTGGTGTTGTTGAAGAAAGATAAAGGGTAGACTGTTGTTGAAAAACCATCCTCATGATTATGTTATTGTCCCTCAGCACCACTGTTAGGGAGACCATGTTGGAATTGTGGGCCTTCATCTGTTCATGCATGTCTCTGTGCATGTCCCTCTGTAGCTGCTTGATTTACAGGAGTTCGGTCAAGACCTCACCCATCTCGCCTTAGGAATCCTGATAGACCCCCAAGACGTGGCTCATGGTGTCCTTGCTAGGAGAAGCCCCAGTGTCCTCACCCCACTGGCCCACAGCATCCCTCCCATGCACCCTATCCCCACAGGCCTTGGCCCTTGTCCACAGGGTGCCCTCTTCAACTGGGTCCTGGACCCTTATTGTTGGAAGTGTTGCACTGCAACTCAGGATCCAGGACTGGGGGAAATGAGATGGAAGACACTGTGCTAGGTACACAGGTTGGGGGTGAATGGTTGCCTGTGAATGTGAGGCAACTGGGCTGGGAGGTGCTGATTTGGACGCAGTGAGGCTCAATGTTTGTGTCTGACTAGGTTGTCCAGGTGGGCCAGAACCATCCTCCATGTTCAGATGTCCAGGACTGGTTGTATTGTGACATCTACCGCCAACAGCTTAGTGTTACAGTAAGCAGAGACCTTGTACAAAGTTCATTTGCAGTTAATCCTTCTGTGGTAAGTACACATGGTATTGGTTACATTTATATGACATTTGTGAAGCATGCCGATTCAACTTAAGTCAAGCAGCTTCTGACATGTGGAGTTAGAGAAATAGGTCCTTTTGGGCTTTGCATTCAGTTCACTCCCTCCACTTCCCACCATTATGCAAATGGTATCCTCCTAGGTGAGTAAACTTAAATTGAGAGTTCACTAACAAATGGATTTGGACAAGTGATCCCTGGTCTGGTGTTTGGAGTTACAGAGACTAGGCCTACTGGCTTTAGCAGTCATGTCAGTTACTGTACTACACACACTGTACAAATGTTATCCTCCAGGTGAGTACACTTTATTTGTGGCTTACCAAACAATGGTATTTGGAGAAGAGAAAACAGGGCTGGTGAGTGGAGTAACAGTAACAGAGCCTCCTGGCCTTAGCAGTCATGGCACTCCATATACTACACACACTATACAAATGTTATCTCCCCAGGTGAGTACACCTCATTTGACAGTTACCAAACAAGTGTATTTGGGCAAGTGGCCACTGTGCTGGTATTTGGAGTTAAAGGAACAGTGCCTCCTGTACTGCAAACACTATACTAACTCCATCTCCCCAGGTGAGTACACTTCAATTGGGAGTTGCCAAACAGAGATCTTTGGACAAGTGAACATTTGGCTGGTGAGTGGATAACAGTAAAAGTGGCAAAATCTGAGCTCTGAGCATGCATGACATGGCATTTTTGGTGACATTTTTGTGTTGTGTTGTAGAGGCATCTTTCTACTACCCTTTCGGAAATCCACCTTTTCCACAACTTCGGTGTATCAGTGTTAGGGAAGATAACTGAGCCACATGTTCCAACTGTGGTATCTGGATTTGCAGCAGAAAATTTGGGGCTTTGTCCACAGTAGTCTCACCAGTATCTCTGTGGTTAATGCTGCTATATTGATACAAAAGAGTTGCTTGATCCTTTTTTGATTATGAAGATCAATGTATGTTATGGGATCATTGAGCTTGTCTTTCAGACTTATGGCTAGATTTTCTTGAACAGCATGAACCAAAATACAGACAGCTCTTTCTTTATACCCATAGACTCACTCACCTTTGGCTTTAGAACTGGTCCCCTCCTGTTGGAGAAAAATCCTCTTAGAGCTAATTTAACGATTTCAAATGTATCAAATTAATCTAAAAAGTGAGAAATAAAATTGTTGCCACTCCAGATTCCACACATATTTATGTAGCTGCAATCTGAACTGATGTTTTATAGCTTTCGTGTGAGTAGAATAAGAAATAAGGTGTCTTTCACCTCAAAGGAGTCCCTCATGAAAGATGGATGCCAAAGTATCTAAGAAAAATAGTGAGACTGAATAACACATATGATGGAGAAATATCACTCAGTTTAATAAAGATTTACCAATTTTCCTTCTATGCTAAGGTAATAAAAATAGGTCTGTTGGAACATTTGTCCATCAAAACATTCTTGAGAATGATTTGATATAAACAACCTAAAAACAATGGAAAAGAATGAGATATCAAATACAAACACAATTTAATTTACAAATTGCCAATTACTATCATCTCGATTTGTGTGCCTAGTAGAAAGCAGTAAAGCAGTAAAGGCGCAATTCTCTTTGCCACATCAAAATACCATATATTGTACAGAAATGCTATTGCATCAAGTCCGTACCATAACTGATATTTGACAAAATATGGGTTTTAAAAACTCAATGTGAGCAATGTTATAAAATAGATAATCTATAAAAACTTGAAAATCAAGAAATCCATATTTGACAAAATGCTGGCAGAAACTGTTTTTTGGTTTTATCCTACACACCTTTGTACCATTTGGGTCTGGAAAAGAATGAATTACACCCATGCCATACTTAAGGATATCCGTACACAGCTTAGGATCATGCAAATGGGTAAGATAGAAACATCCTTGAGGCCTAAGGTGTCTAATTTGAACCTCATATGATATTCCTCTTGTAAATAAAGCCATATCGAACCTACTAGACCATTTCTCCCTCTTATTATTCTCTCAATACTTGTTTGCTTGGAAATGGCACCCATTTTTCTATTGTTCCACCCAGGTTATACATAGATTTAATTTAATTAATCCTGTCAAGTATAGCCCTAGCCGATTTGTTTTCATGGAAAAGCATTTCATTTCAACATAATTACAAGATTTGTGTTGATTCTTCATTTAAAGACCACTTTTTCAAGAACCTCAAAATGCTGGAGCAAGCCATGTGATACCACAATATTAGGTTTAATTCCCACCTAATAATTTGCACCATGCTCTCTCTCTACCAGCTCCCAGAAATGGCTAGATTACTACTGTTCTTACTGTTGCATGACTTTATAAGGGAGGCCAATAAAAATCACCCATACGTCTTGTTAAATTTTACCCAACACTCCATTTGTAGCAGAATTCTTGCCTTCACATTTTTCAGGTGGACTTCCCATTTCAGGCCCTTAATAAATGTCAGTCCTATATATTTATGAAAATTCACCACTTCCACCAGAATAGAATCCAGCATCCTTTTCAAATCAGTCATGTTTTCAAAAAATTATTATCTTTTATATTTCAAAGTTTATTTTCAGAATATTCTCTTTGAGGTTTGATTCAAGAGCATGAAGTTTCCTATGCAGACCTACTGAAGTATAATCTAAAAGAATCAGGTAATCCGCATTCAGGGGACATGGGATGTGCGTCGGCCCAACTGCTGGTGAGGTTAACCTGGTATATTTTTAAAAAGCGGGCAGATCAGCCACAAACAAACTGAAGAGAATCAGAGCAAGGTCACAGCTCTGTCACAGACCATCCAGAATTTACATTTTTCTCAATAAGCATCCAGACTTATTCAAATCCTACACTGCCCAGTTTTCAGTGTGCAATGCCAGGGTCACACATAAAGGACCACAGAGAATATTGAAAGGCTCTCAATACGTCACAAAGCTATCCTCTGTCCACTGTATCAAAAGATATGCAGATATCAAATAAAACATCAGCACAGACTCAGATTCACTGCCAGAAATGTGTTGATAATACCCCATAAAGCAGAGCAACATCAACATTATAGTGGCCTTCCCGGAATTCTCCTTCCTGAATAGGGATAGGATTTTTACTGCACACCTATTCTTTAAGATGGTTCAATAGAATGTTTAAAAATACTTTCTGTGAGATATCCAAAATGCTAATTATCCTGTAATTAGATGGAGAGCTTCCATTACCTTCTCCTTTAAAATGAGCTAGATCACTGATCCTTTCCATGTTGTAGAACACACCCCTGTTTTAGTTGCCCACACAAATAAAAGTGCATACATTGTGGCCCACCAATCGCTGTTTGTCTAAATAATTGCCACAAAAATGTTAATTGGCACTGCTGCCCTACTCAGCTACTTGCTTCAATGCCTCTAAAAGAAAATCAATTGGATGGAGGACAGCTATTCGGGTTATACTGTCAGGTGACCTACATAGCTAGTATGCCATATAAACCCTCCAGGTACACTATTTAGGTGTTCTCAGCAATTATATGCTGAAGAGCTCCTGTGTAACAATTGCTGGCTTTATTTACTTTTTTCAAAATTGCATTTATTCACAAGCCTGGATAATCTCTATCATTTTGTCCCAGTGCTTATGGAAAAAATGCAATTTCTTCATCTACCAGCATGTATTAGTTTAACAGGTACTTCACATTTACTTTTGTGATGCTTGAAAACCTTGTCCTTATTATTTAGTAGCTCTCCTCAGGGAGCTTTTTAGTTTTTGACATGCAAAGTCGTAACATCTTTGAGCCCTCGCTGACCACCTTCATCCTATGTGAAACCTACTTGTATTAAGATGTATGCAGAACACCACATTTTCTATCAAAGTATTAAACCAAATAAGTCTGGCTTCACTTGCCTCTGCATCAATATCAATACGCTCTAAGGCCCAATATGAGGCTAGGTGTTGGGGGTGTAAAGGAACCAAACGTGTTGTAAGCCTCTGGGGAAGCTTATTGTAAATAAACCTTTGTAAATTGCAGTAGGTTCCTCAAAGCTTAGGGTAGCCATAGTTGCCAGCTGAAAACTTTCTGTACAGTTCATTACTTTAAAATCATTGAAAATACCATACTGCTAAGCCAATACAGAAATATAATTAATAGGGCAACCATGCTGTCCAAAGTGAAAGGTTTGTACAACAGAGATATCATTCTCAAAAAGACCGTTCAAACATATTAACAGATTTTTCACAAGCCCTCAACTAGCACAGCCCCTTCCTTGGGTGTGCCAGCTGGGAATGAATAAATTACATATAAATATAATTTAATGCAAACAAAATTATAGATTTATTTTATTCTTTTACTCCCAACTTACTCACTTAAAATATATTACAGCATTAAAAAACACACGTACAATAAACATATAAAAACTAAAATAAATTTTAAGATAAAACAGTACAACAAATTATACAATAATTAATACATTAAGTAATCTACATAGTTATTAAACAAATAGTATAATAAAAAAATAGCATTAAGTTACAATGCAATTAATTTTAAATAACCTCCCATTCTATTCCTGCATGAACCAATCCTACAACTACAATATATCCTAAATAAATCAGTATTAAACTATGTAGATAATTAACAAACAATTGAATAATTAGCAAACAAAAATTGATCCACAATATTTTTAAATTATTATACCTTAAATAACTTCCCACCCTTTACTCCTATGCACCAAACAACCTGCTACTAAAATATAACTTACTATATATAACTCAATATTACTAATATAAACAAAAATTTAAATTACAATTTCAATTTTAATTTCAAAATAATATATAGCATTGAAAATGTAAATAATTAATTATAAAAGGTAAAGACAAACTAACAATACATTAAGAAACTCTCATGTAAATTAAAATAACACACCACTATATCCCACCTACAAACCCAACAACCGCCTATAACACTATAAATTATTAATAACATTTCATAGATGCTGCCCTATGCAACTGATTCTCACCCTTACGGACAGAAATGCCCAGCACCTGAGTCACATTCAATGCCTGTATGACTGAAGACCAACTGTCTACAGCTGAACACTGACAAGACGGAAATGCTGATATTTGGGACTTCATGTGGTGGCCAACAGAGGTAGGAGTGACAACCGCAAGAACCTAGGGATTATCAGCAAATTCCCAACCTGACTGCCCAAGTGCCATTCCTGAGTTCTTGTAGAATGTGTGGCTACAGAAGCCCACATTACTCATGCTTCAGTGTCCTGAAGATGCTGAGGAAGATTTTCCAGTGACTTCCAACCAGCAAACTAACCTAAAATGCCATGCCATAAAATCACATCACATCACCCATCACATATCACATCACATCACCAATCACATACCACATCACCCATCACATACCACACCCAGGATCACATTACATTACTCTTCAAATCGCATCACCCATCGCATCACACACCACATCCACCATTACATCACACATCACATCTCTCATATCACACATCACGTCACCCCTCACATCACCCATATTGCCCATCCCACATCATATTACCAATCACATCATCCATCACATAACATCACCCAACACCTATAAATCACTTACCATAACAAACTATATTTTATAAAATGAAAAACAATTACACCAATGTTACCAACACCTAAAATTCATATATTAAACTTAAATGCATTAAAATAATTAAAAAAGATGACTCTATTACTAAACATGATTTTAAAACCAACGTTCATTATAATGATATTACAGACCAAAAAATTGTCTTGACAATTATATTCTATACCATAATATATTTATAGTGTCCTCACACCCACCACCCATGGGTAAATATAATTTAAATATTGGTCATTTTCCCACACAATCTGATGGAGGACACCACATAAGCTGAAATGTTGTATTTTAAATGTATCTGCTAGAAATGCTCCTCCCCTTCTCTGCCAATAATTAGGACAGGGTGAAGGAGAACAGAGTCTGTTTGAATGAATTGGTGTTCAGGAAGGAATGAATTGGAAGCTCAGTGCTTCTCAGGGCAGAGACCACGGAGCTCAGCTCCAACCTGGAGAACTCACAACATAAGCACAATGAGGTGCCAGTTGTTGCATCTAGCTATCATTCATCATTCATGTATCAGCAATCAGACACACAAAGAAAAGGACTTACATAGAGACTCCCTCACCAGAGCAAAATAAACTGCGGTCTTACACTCACACTTCCCATCCTCCAAAGCTGCAGTGTTCAGGAAACACACATAATCTGCAGCCTCTTCCTAACATGCTCTTGTTAATTTTCTAATGGAAACATTGTTCCTCATTTCACTGTTGTCTCCACCCTCAAACCATAGAATATGGGTCGCCATCTACTGCCTGTGGGGACATCCCCATCCACAGCTCTGTTTAGCCAGCATTCAGGTGGTTATGTTATATATATTTAGAAAGTGCACCGTCACCCACAAAGGTATCATGGAGCTGATCAGGTGTGTGAATAGACCTACCTATGGTAGGTTGGTTCATGGAAAAGCCTGGTCATCAGGTTCTTGCAGAATTCAAGAAGAGATGTGGTGGCTCTGATGTGGAGTGGGAGTCCATTCCTTATTTTAGGAGCAATGTAAGAGAATGCCTGCTCTGGTTTTGTGTATGTGTGGGATATGTGTGAGTATGAGTCCTGTGGATTGAGGTGTTTGGGTGGTTGATGAAAGGAAATTTTAAGGTAGGTGGGACCTAAGTTAATTTGTGCGGTCATGTCCAGTTTGCTGTTGATGATTATTCTGATGTTCCTTGCCTGGGTGCTGGGTGTGGGTCTGAATTCAGCCGGACACCTGTTTGAGTCCCATGGTGAGGTGTTCTTGCAGAGAATCCCTACTACTTTCTTAGCGGGATAGAGCTTGAGACAGTTGGCTTTCTTCCAGTTAGTGTCTTCGGTTATACAGGCAGTAAACTTGTTTCTTGTGTTATGGGTATGAAAGGGAAAGTATGAGTTGCTTGTTGTCTGCATAGGACAGGATGTTCATGTCCTGCGCATAAATGATGCTACCCAGAGGGTCATGTATGCCTTGAAGAGAGTGTGGCTGAGCTTTGTTCATTTAAAATTGTATGATTTAACTGACATTTTGAATACCTATAACATCCCTTTAACTGTTGTTTTTTAAGTGAACTTCTAAGTTCTTTTTCAGTTTAAAGTAAGATATAATTGCAATTCCTAAATTTAACATAATTTTAACCTTTTTTTTCATTGAATTTCTACATTTTTTATCGCAAAGTAAAATGTCCATTGTCTCGTGTGACATGGGGGTTGAGTATAGGGTATGGCCAGCAGCCCAGCCCTGTACCCAGCCCCGAGCTGGCATCCAACTTTCCACTAAACATGGTCTTCAGTTGTGCATGGCATGGGTTTGGGCACAGGACCTGGCCAGCAGCTAGGGCCCTGTGCCTAATCCTCTGCTGGCATCCAACATCCTGCTGTTAACGGCCTTGCCATGAATAGTGTGTTGTTGGGTGTTGGCCATGCCCTGAGCCCACCCCCTGCTTTTGGCTATGCACCGTATAAATGTGGGATTAGGGCCTTGCCTGTGCCAGGCCCTGACAAACCCCCTGCAGACAACTAACCTCCCAGTGTGCATAGCCTTTGGCCGTGCATGAAATGGGGTTGGGCCCAGAAGCACCAACCCCCTAAGGCATGCATGGCTGACTATGTAATGCAACAATATAAAGTCTGTCAATTTATATTTCATAAATTCTCACATTGAAATGTTTAACAAAAGTGATTGTCCTAACTTTTTCTAATAAAGCTTTCTTAAAAAGCAGCACCAACATGTCTGACTCTTTCTTATAACATGTTTTATACCAGTAAGTGTAACCATCGAACCCACATCAAGGGGACCCTGCACTCCAACAGAAGAGCATGGAGCTTTAGCTCAGATTGCTTCAAAGGATATGGTAATCTCTTCTGGTGTCATGAACTTAATGACACAGGTGGCTTATTGTTTTTTTTAATGTTGCTGGGGGGCTGTGCCTTCTCTCCACCCACACAGCATTAAAAAAAATGGTTGGTGGGTCCCATGCCCCTTCTAGGGGCACCACAAAGATCTAAAATAAAATGTAAGTTACAAGCCTTCACAGAGCAAAATAGGGCACTCCTTCTCTGGAGCAGTGATATAATGGGAAGCTACTGCCTCCTTTCCATCCTGCTGCATGTTCCTTTCCCTATTCTTTTTCACATAGCTCTAGGAAGGATGTCCGCAGGCCTCCTAAAGGCTCAGGGAGGGGAGCCACATGCCCAACTCCCCTTTACTTTTGCATATTGCGCCAGGATATGGGGTCATTGGGGCCTCTCTGATGCTCTGAAGGGGAGTCACACACTTTCTCTTCAAAAAATTAAAATGGACTGCTGCCTCAGGCCCTCGCCTGGGGATTTATTCAATAAAAAGTGGATCATCTGCAGATCAGCAGATCCGCAGCTCCGATAAAGGAAATGGCATTTGTGGCTCGGGGCGTTCTCTAGAAACCCCCACCAAGCCTAGGGAGGTAGCATATTTGTACCCTGCTGTCCTACATTTTTTAAAACTTTTATCTACAACATAGACTGAGTCCCCAAGTTTGAAGTTGGCAGCTGCCACATCTTTCTTGAAAAGGTAGCAGCCAATCCGATCTTATCTCAAGATCTGTTGGTGCTGCAAATTCTTGTGAAATATCTTTTTTCAGCCTTAATTTCTCAAAAACCACATGATAAGTTTACACTAAATCAGAAAAGTACACTTCCTGAACCAAGATCTAGCTTCCTGACTCATTTGGTGTAATTTTGTTCAGCTGTTGTGACGGTAGCTGTGTCTAATTTCTCTATAGAAAAATGAATGGAGGAAATATGTTTTGGGACCCCTCCTTTTTCTTGGCCCCCGCTTGAAGGATCGACTCTGACCTTTCCAACAAGGATCTAGGGTGGATAAACTAACTGGTCAACTTGTAATTGCATAATTGTTTGAGCCAGAAATACATTGTTATGTCAATTAAAACATTCAACGATTTGGTTAGGATTTTTCAGTATAAGTCTTTTTTAACTCACAGATGCCGCTGTTGTATTAACCTTGACCAAATTTTATTGACACTTACGGCCTCATTTATATCTTGGTGGTCAGCCCACTGTTCCACCATGGGGACAGAGTAAGGGGCATATTTAAGAGCCCCAGCGCCTCCTTGTGCCACATTAGCATCATCTTTTTTTACGCTGATGCCCAACGAGGCCAAAATTGCAGTGCCAAATTTACAAGGTGGCGCAATGCATGCATTGCTCCACTTTGTAACCCTTTGCATTACATTATGCCTGTGCCAGGCATAAAGTATGCAAAAGGGGCATTCCCCCGTTAGGGCGGCCAAAAAAATGACATAAGAAATCTGAGAGATTTCTTTGTGTCATTTTTTTCAGCACTTTCAACGCCTTCTCAGACCAGGTGTTCAAGGAGGCACACCATTGTTTAGATGGACCTCAATGGGCGTTGCAGGAATAGTGTCAATATTTTTTCATGCTAATCCTGAAAAGCGCCGAACTAGCGTAAAAAATACTGACGCTAGTTTCCTAACAACCGCCATGGTGCACTAAATCTTAGATACTGCACACACATGGTGGTGTTAGGGGGCGCTAAGGAGTGCAAGAAAAGTGGTGCTGCACTGGGTGCAGCGCCACTTTTCTGAAGCCTTACCCTAAGTATCTCCGCCCTCGTGGTGGCGGCGCTGTCCGCCAAATTTATAAATGACCGCCAAACCAGTGGTAATTTATAAAACACTGGCAGGAATCACCATCATTGCCGTTCCTGTGAAAGAAATCCAGTATTTGCAGCAGTGCTGCATCAGCATGATGCAACTCTGCACCAAACAGCATTCTTTTTTATTTTCAAAAAGAAAATCTGGAAACAGGTTTTTCATTTTCAAAATAAAAAAAGTAATGCTTCCCTCACCACAGGAGTCATTCCCCATGGCGGGGATCATTATTTAGACTTTACTGTCGCTCAGTGCCAGGGTTATCCAATGATCCTGATTAGGCAGGTTCACATGTAACCATTTCTCAGACATCACCTCAGGCCATCAGAGAGGTTTAGCTATGGAGGTGGCAAAATATTCACCAGCCTCAGCCAAACTAAAGGTCCACCCACATTTAAATTGGGCAGGAGGACTTTCATGTCAGTGGTATGTATAGTTTGTGGCTTTTGTGAAGGAGTATACATACTGCCAATATATAAATGAGGATCTTGGTGTTTTGTAATGCAGAATAGCAACATCCATCTGTACAGGATGTGACATCACTGGATCTCTGCACACGGCACCCTGTGCTACTCCCATTTCCAGGACCTTAAGGGTAGCTGCACAGACGTGCAGCTGACATGCTGCTGATATCCCAAGGGCAGGCCTATTTGCACAAGTCGGTCCTGGATGGTACCCAGCATCAGAAACCCTGGTTTTCCTCCTACCAAACACTACCCTGCAACACCTACAATGGCCACTGCTTGTGACACTGCATTAACATGCACCTCCTGCATGTTCTCATGCACTCTTCCACACCCTATACCCATCAATCCAGCACCAACTGCACTCCACTCGCTCACACTTAAATAAACCACCTGCCCTTTCACACAGGCCAAACACCACCCGCACAGCACTTGAATGCATATTCAACACCCACTCGCTCACCAAACATGCCACAGATACATGGGCCCGTATTTATACTTTTTTTAGCGCCGCATTTGCGCCGCTTTTTGACGCAAAACGGCGCAAACCTACAAAATACAATGGCATTTTGCAAGTTTGCGCCGTTTTTGCGTCAAAAAACGACGCAAATGCGGCGCTAAAAAAGTATAAATACGGGCCACGGTACCTAAAGTAGGACCATGCTCTTAACCAGCTCTTCAGCACTAAAACATGGTTATACCCAACCTTTGCACTGGTTATTTCTACAGTCATCCCTGCTGGCTGCAAGATCATAAGGAAAGGCCATCAGCATAAGCTCAGAGGTGTAGTTGCCACCATATTAAAAGATACCATCAGCTACACCACCTACATGGACACCCAGACCAGCTGCATGGAACATGTCATGTTCAAGATATGCATCATAGCCAACTTTTCCCTTGGTGGAACCCTCATATATGTACCCCCAGGACCAGACACAAATTTCACTAGCAGTATCATGGACTTCATTGCACCCATTATCATCAACACCACCACCTTCATCTTCCTCAGAGATCTTAACGTTCACCTAAAAGACTACACCAACCCAAAGTCTACAGCCCTTCTAGAAAACTTTAGAAACCTTTCCTTCACACAGCATGTTACAGACCCCCACAACACTTCTAGACATATATTGGACCCAGTTTTCTCCTCAATCAGCAACATCACAGTCAAAAAGCCAGCAATTATAACCTGGACAGAGCACATCCTCATCAGTTTCAGCATTACAGCCCACACCACCACAGATCGACCACGACTGGAACTGCCTACTTCTGCTGGAAAAGCACCTCAGAAGAAAAATGGGCTTCCACCCTCTCTGCAAACTGACCCGAACACACCCGCAACTTTCCAAAAGCCATCAGGAACCGTTAGCAAATCTGCTATAATTCACCATTTAGTTTTATCTTAAGTAACTACAACTTGTACCCAAAAGTAACTATACCTTTCACTCTTCCCATCCACTGCTTAATACCTCAAATATAACATTATTAATGACATGTTCTATTACTATTGATTACATCAATGTGATATCTGAAGTGATTTGATTGAAAGCGATTCTGTGCATGGCAGATCAATGAATGAATGAATAACTCAATCAAGGTGTCTTTTAGGCACATACTTGTCTCCCCAGGGGATCCCTAGGTGCCTCAGGGATGATGCAGGTCTCGTCTGACTGATGATGGTGGCTAAACAGTCAAGTATGGAGCTGCTTTCTGAATTCCTTCAGGGAAGGGGAGGTGCACAAGTATAGAAGGAGGTTGTTCCAGGACCTGCTAGTGAGTTGGGAGAAGGAGTGACCTCCAAACTCTTTGTTGTGGATGCAGGGGACGTGGGCCTAGATGAGGGAGGCTGAGTGGAGTTCTCTGGTCTGTCAGTGGAAAGTGAGGTAGTTGTTGATGTAAGCAGATCTGGCACTGTGGAGGGCATTGTACGCGTGCGTGAGGAGCTTGAAGAGGCATATTTGCTGGACGGGGAGCCAGAGGAGGGCCCTGAGGCGGGGAGTGATGCTGGCTCTTCTGGGGAGATTGAGGATGAGTCTTGCTGCCATGTTCCTGATGGTCTGGAGATGGTTCATGAGCTGTTTGATGGTTATGGCATATAGTGAGTTGCCATAATCGAGTCGGCTGAGATGACGCCCTCAGAAGCTGTTATCCTGGTAGAGATGGTGATCCACCGGAAGATCATGCGGAGCATGTGCATGATGTGAAACCTGGCAGATGAGACGATGTTGACCTGTTGCCTCATGGATAACTAGGTGTCCAGGAAGATCCTGAGGTTGCATGCGTGGTTGGTGGGTGTGGGTGATGGTCTGAGGGCAACAGGCCACCATGTGTAGTTCAAGGTGGAGGGATTGTTCCCCAAGATGAGGATCTACATTTTATCAGAATGTAGCTTGAGGCAATTGGTCCTTATCCAGGTTGCAATGTCGTTTATGGTGTTTTGGAAGTGGTTCTTATGGTAGTGTTGTCGTATGCGAGGGATAGGGCAAGCTGGGTGTTGTTTGCATAGGCAGAGGTGAGACATACAGTTACTTTATGGAACAGGTTATGGTTACTTAAGATAACTATATCTGGGCAATTTAAATGGTTTTGTTAGTTTAAAAAGTTTAGTATGGAATTGTCACTGAAACACTTAGATGGTCATGTAGGACCACATCACAGATGTTACAGAATAGGCTTTTGTAGGAAAGTACCATCTTTCTTGGCATGTTACCACCATTTCTAGCTGTATGTCAGTATGTTTTTGCCTGTCTCACTGGGATCCTGCTGGTCATAGTTATGGCCTAATATGTGTGTTGTGTATAGTGTTTGACTGTTTCACTGAGGCTCTGCTAACCACAACATCAGTGCTTATGCTCTCTCTGCTTTTAAATGTGTCAGTATAGGCTAGTGACTTCATTTACCAATTTCAATTGGCACGCTGGACCCCCCTTATTAGTCACTAGTATATGGTACCTAGGTACCCAGGGCACTGGGGTTACAGGAGATCATTATGGGCTGCAGCATTTCTTTTGCCACCCATAAGGAGTTCAGACAAACCCTTCCACATGCCTGCCATTACAGCCTGCGTGAAATAGTGCACACACTATTTCACAGCCATTTTCACTGCACTTAAGTAACTTATAAGTCACCTATATCTCAAACCTTCACTTGCTGAAGGTTAGGTGCAAATTTACTAAGTGTGAGGGCACCCTTACACTAGCAAAGGTGCCCAAACATAGTTCAGGACCAATTCCCAGGACTTTGTGAGTGCGGGGACGCCATTACACGCATGCACAACATATTGGTCAATACCTATATGTAGCTTCACAATGGTAACTCTGAATATTGCCATGTAAGGTGTCCAAGATCATGGAATTGTCCCCCCATTCCAAATTTGGTATTGGGGAGCCAATTCTATGCATCCTGGGGGCTCCACCATGGACCCCCAGTACTGCCAAACCAGCTCTCTGAGGCTTGCAATGCAGCTTCAGCTGCTGCCACCTCACAAACAGGGATATGCCCTCCTTGGGTCTGAGCAGCTTAATCCCAGGAAGGCAGAACAAAGCATTTCCCTTGGGAGGAGGGTGTTACATCCTCTCCCTTTGGAAATAGGTGTTACAGGCTTGGGAGGGGTAGCCTCCCCCAGCCTCTGGAAATGCTTTGAAGGGCACAGATGGTGCCCTCCTTGCATAAGCCAGTCTACACTGGTTCAGGGACCCCTAGCCCCTGCTCTGGCATGAAACTGGACAAAGGCAAGGGGAGTGACCACTCCCCTGTCCATCACCACCCCAGGGGTGGTGCCCAGAGCTCCTCTAGTGTGTCACAGACCTCAGCCATCTTGTTTTCAAAAGTAGGGGGACACTCTGGAGGCCTCAGAGTGGCCAGTGGCAGCAGGTGATGCCAGAGACCCGTTCTGATATGTCCATACCTGATAAGGTAGCCAATCCCCCTCTCAGGGCTATTTAGCATCTCTCCTGTGGGTTCTCTTCAGATTCTGCTTGCAAGTTTCCATCAGGAATCCTCAGCAACTACCACTTCATCCTCTGAAATCGGGTCAACCGCTGACAGCTCCAGGAACCGCTGTAACAGCAACAAAGTATCCAGAAGGGCTACTTTTCCTCTGCAACTTCAGCTCCAGCCAGCAACTGCAACAGTTTCCATGGTGTGCATGCTCTGGGGACTCCCTGTCTTCACCCTGCACGAGAAGGACCAAAGAAATTTCCCCTGAAGTGACAGAGTCACTCCCCTGCTGAAGCAGGAACCTTCTAAGTTGACGACCGATTCTCTTGGACTCTTCTCCTGGTGTCGAGTGTATGCCTTGGAACACATCTGGACTGTTTGGACCCCATCAACGCAGACTGTCCTGATATCCTGCTGTCCCAATTTGGAGGAGGTAAGACCTTGCCATCCCCAAGAATGACAGTACCCCTGTGCACCACATCTTTTTCACCTCCTGTGGCCTCTGTGCACGATTTTCAAAATTCCTTCGTGCACAGCTTGGCCCAGGTCCCCAGCACTCTATCCTGCGACGCTCAACCTGCTGAGTTGTTCTCCGGCGGCGTGGGAATTTCCTTTGTGGTGCTGCACCAACCGCATTTTGCACCTCCTTTGTCCCTGTGTCCTGGGACTCCTGTGGGTGCTATCTGGTGTTCTGAGGGCTCTCTGAAGTGCTGAGAGCCCCCTCTTCCTGCTCACACAGAGTTGAGGCCCCCGGGTCCCTCCTGGGTCCAGATAGCACCACTTTGATGCAAAACGTGACTTTGCCGGAACCAAGGCTTGTTGGAGGAATCCAGTGCCAAAACTCGCCTGCATCCAACTTCTCTCCATGGGACATCCAGTGCATCATTCAGGAACCTGCTGACATCTTCCTTGGGTGCTTTTCTGCAGTCTTCATGCAACAGAGGACTCTTCTTTTGCACCATCTTCTGGGTTGGCAAGGGCTCCATTCCTTCCTGGAACTTCTTTCGAATTCAAGACTTGGGGCCATATTTATTCTTTTTGACGCAAAACTGCACTAACGCAGTTTTGCGTCAAAAAAATTAGCGCCGGCTAATGCCATTTTGAAACGCCATGCGGGCGCCGTATTTAATCAATGACGTTAGCCGGCGTTAGCCGGCGTTAGCCGCCGGCGCTGCCTGGTGTGCGTGGAAAAAAACGACGTACACCAGGCAGCGCCGGCATAGGGGGATATGGAGCTTGGGCGCCAAAAAATGGGGCAAGTCAGGCTGAGGCAAATTTTTCGCCTCAACCCGATTTGCGCCATTTTTTTCGACTCCCAACCCCCATAGAAATGACTCCTGTCTTAGCAAAGACAGGAGTCATGCCCCCTTGCCCAATGGCCATGCCCAGGGGACTTCTGTCCTCTGGGCATGGTCATTGGGCATAGTGGCATGTAGGGGGGCACAAATCAGGCCCCCCTATGCCACAATTTTTTTTTAAAAAAATACTTACCGGAACTTACCTTAATGTCCCTGGGATGGGTCCCTCCAGCCTTGGGTGTCCTCCTGGGGTGGGCAAGGGTGACAGGGGGTGTCCCTGGGGGCATGGGAGGGCACCTCTGGGCTCCTTCCGAGCCCACAGGTCCCTTAACGCCTGCCTTGTCCAGGCGCTAAAAAACGGCGCAAAAGCGGCCGCACGTCATTTTTTTTGACCCGTCCACTCCCGGGTGTGAATTTTGCCCGGGAGTGTAAATACGGCGCACATGCCTCGGAGTCAATTTTTTAGACGGGAACGCCTACCTTGCATATCATTAACGCAAAGTAGGGGCCATATTTATACTTTTTGACGCAAAACTGCGCTAACGCAGTTTTGCGTCAAAAAAATTAGCTCCGGCTAACGCCATTCTGAAGCACCATGCGGGCGCCGTATTTATTCAATGACGTTAGCCGGCGTTAGCCGCCGGCGCTGCCTGGTGTGCGTGAAAAAAAATGATGTACACCAGGCAGCGCCGGCGTAGGGGAATATGGACCTAGGGCGCCAAAAAATGGGGCAAGTCAGGCTGAGGCAAAATTTTCGCCTCAACCCGATTTGCGCCATTTTTTTCGACTCCCAACCCCCATTGACATGACTCCTGTCTTAGCAAAGACAGGAGTCATGCCCCCTTGCCCAATGGCCATGCCCAGGGGCCTTCTGTCCCCTGGGCATGGTCATTGGGCATAGTGGCATGTAGGGGGGCACAAATCAGGCCCCCCTATGCCACAAAAAAATAAAATAAAAATACTTACCTGAACTTACCTTAATGTCCCTGGGATGGGTCCCTCCATCCTTGGGTGTCCTCCTGGGGTGGGCAAGAGTGACAGGGGGTGTCCCTGGGGGCATGGGAGGGCACCTCTGGGCTCCTTCCGAGCCCACAGGTCCCTTAACGCCTGCCTTGTCCAGGCACTAAAAAACGGCGCAAAAGCGGCTGGACGTCATTTTTTTGGACCCGCCCACTCCCGGGTGTGAATTTTGCCCGGGAGTGTAAATACGGCACACATGCCTCGGAGTCAATTTTTTAGACTGGAACGCCTACCTTGCATACCATTAACGCAAAGTAGGTGTCCACGCTAAAAAATTACGCAAACTCCATGGACTTTGGCGCTAGACGCGTCTAACGCCAAAGTATAAATATGGAGTTAGTTTTGTGTCGGAATTGCGTAAAAAAAAACAACACAATTCCGGCGCAAACAGAGCATAAATATGCCCCTAGGTGTCCACGCTAAAAAATGACGCAAACTCCATGGACTTTGGCGCTAGACGCGTCTAACGCCAAAGTATAAATATGGAGTTAGTTTTGCGTCGGAATTGCGTACAAAAAAACGATGCAATTCCGGCGCAAACAGAGTATAAATATGCCCCTTGGTCTCCTTCCTTTGCAGGTCTTCAGGTCCGGGAATCCATCATTTGTTGTTTGCAGTCTTGCTTGGTTCTTGCAATAACTCTAATCACGACTTGTAGTATTTCCTAAGGAAACTTGCAGTATTTTACTGCTGCTTTTCTGGGCTCTGAGGTGGGGTAATTTACTTACCTTTACTGTATTCTTACTCTCCCAGTGATTCTCTACACACTACACTTGTCATGATTCGCATTGCACTTTCTTAGTATATGGTTTGTGTTGCCCCTAGACCTATGTTCTCCCATTGCATTCTATAGCATTTCCTATTGTTTGCACTATCCTATGTCTAATTACTTACCTTATTTTGGTGTCTAGTGTATAATACTTACCTCCAGAAGGAGTATTGCCTCTAAGAAATGTTTGGCCTTGTATCACCCAAATAAAATACCTTTATTTTTGGTAACACCGAGTATTGTCTTTACTTGTGTATAAGTGCTGTGGAACTATAAGTGGTATAGGAGGAGTTTTGCATGTCTCCTAGTTCAGCCTAAGGTGCTCTGTTGTAGTTACCACCATCAGCCTATGCTGCTAGAACACTACTACATTTCACTAATGAGGGATAACTGGACCTGGTTTAAGGTGTAAGTACCCAAGGTACCCACTAGAAACCAGGCCAGCCTCCTTCAGCTTTTCATACAGGATGTGTTTATTTTGTGCTAATTAGCATGAAACATATTATTTCTTCAAATTCCTACTAATAACAGCACACATTTACTTGAACATGTTCAGGTTTCGGGCTGAAAATGTTTAAAAGAAAGATATGGTGAGTTTATTTAAAATAAAAAAATAAAAAATCAACGTCTCTGAGTCTTTCATTTAACATTTCTGACAAAATGCATACATAAAAGCACCAGCAAGAGGATCTTACACTCCAGCTGAAGTGCTTTCCTGCAGTCATGGATTTAATGACACACGAGAATTACTGTTTTGTTTTTAAATGAATGTTGCTCAGGAACTGCTGCACTTACTGCAGCCCATACAACATACATCAAAAATATTTTCTTTCTGGTGGTGCCCCTAAAATAGGCAGGGGCACAACCAGAAAGAAGATATGTATTTATTATCTTAAAGAAAACTCTAGGGCATATGGGGCCCTCCTTGCTAGAACAGTAAATACATGAGCTGTTCTGGCTGTTCATTTATTATTTATTTTTGGTTTTAGTTTGGTACATTTTTGTAGGTGTCCCAGATTTTGTTGGGGCCATGGGGGCAGCCCTAGGGTCCCAGTGGCCCCAGCCAGTCACTTTGTGCATGCCAGTAGGAGCCAACTTTTTATTAGGTTGGTGGCTCATTACCCACCTGGGGCATCCACAGCTCTGTTTTTGTTGGGGGCTGCAGGGAAGCCCTAGGCCCGCTGCAGCCCCAGCTGGCTCTCTGGGCAGCACCATTCCGGGTGCTGGCAGGAGACAGCACCTTTTTTTTGCTCCCCGTGTGGAGAAGCAGTATTTTCTAACTGTTCCTGCTGGGCTGAAGGAAACTTCTGTTCCTTGCCTGGGACACGACAACCAGGGTACTCCCACACTCATCCAAGCAGGGAATCACAGTTTCCTACTGTGTGCTTCCTGAGACATTGTAGTGCACTGGACCCCCAGAGACTGGGTCATGGGACTTTGGGTGATGTATGTCCCCCTCCGCTTATTTAAAAAATCTGTCTGAAGAAGGTCGGTAGGGTGGCCACATACTACCCTCCCATTTATAAAAAATCAGCCTCTGGGCATGAGGTCCCTGGGTTTATAGAGTAGCACAGGGTGGCAGGGGGGTGCATGCCCCTCTCCCCTTTATTTCATAATCAGTCCTGAGAGGTAAGGGTCCCGGGCCTCATTGTAGGCAGGGGGAGGGGCTCACATGCACCCTCCACTTTAAATATTTATGACAGCCCCCAGGTGATGGGGTCTCAGGGACCATAATCGGCTTGGGGAGGGGCCCATGCCCCTCACTCTTCTAACAATATGTGCCAGGCCCTGGGTAATGAGTTTCCTGGGGAAACAGCCTGCCCAGGGACGAGAGCCACACCCAAAAAAATATATAGTGTGACCTCCAGGTCCTGGGCCACATGTTTTAAAAAATTTTTTTTTACCATAATCCCATTGGAGAACCCCAGGATCAAGGAGAAAAACTTTTTTTAATGTTTTTTTTACTTTTTAATTTTGGCTCAGAGGAGGGCTATCTCAGACCCCCCATACAAGGAATTTGGGGAGGATAGCCCTACCCTGCCACCATTTATTATTTTTTCTAAACTTTTGTCAGGACTGGGGACTAAGGGCCCCAGTCCTGTAATGACCACCACCACATTTGTTATTATGTTGCAGCCAGTCAGAGCACTCTCTACCGCACGACCCAGGTGGCTGAATGGATAACGCCCCCCCCTCGGCTAATAAGAACACTCTTGTGAGAGTCCAGCGGACCCAACCATCCAAATAAAAAATATATTTGAACTTTAAATTCTCAAAAACAACTGAACGGATTTACACTAAATCACAAAAAGCACACTTTCTGGACCAAGATCTAGATTCTGCCAAACTTTGTGTTATTTCATTCAGCCACTTGGCTTTGATTCACTTTCCTAGCATTTTGGTTGACGAAAATGCCAATTACAGATTTTAATTATGCTTATGCTAGTCCATGGACTATCCAGCTGAGCCTATACTGTGAAAACAGCTTTTAGCCATTCAATCACTCTGAGAGCATATTGTTTTAAATATGAGCATGCTACATATTTATTTATTAAGTGCCCAGCTCTGTGGACTTGTGAGGCACAGTTTAAGGGTGATTTAATCATAAAAATACATTTCTCTACATGGCAAATGCACTTCCCTTTCCATGTGTCACTGCAAAGCTTTTAAACTGCAACTCAGTTAACACAGTGGTGCGTCTGACAGCTATATGTTTTTGCTATAACATTTTGAAAGTACCATTTTAGGACCAAATAACGCACACTATAGCAGCGAGAAGTGGTGTCAGTTCCCTAATATCAGTTAAAGTGGATACTGCAAAAGATTAAAACAAATCTAGAGTGACCATGGCAAAAGTAATATCTACCATGCTTTTTTTGCCATTTCATGGTGCATAATTACACTCCTTCTATGGTGCATACTTCTTTATGACAGTGGTAAAGCTCTGTGGAATTTCTGGGGCTACCATTATGACAATAAACCCAACAGCGATTATAAGATGGGCTCTTTAGTGGTGGGTTTATGCTTTATTTTGTTCTTTCATGAGCTGTGTTAGGCGTCTTGTAAACATGGTTGTCTCTCCATACTGAGAAACTAAGCTGCCAAAACATGTAGACATTGGCACTGAGTGTACCAACAGCCCAAGTGTATTGGTGCTGTTCTTCATGACTTTACACACCATTTGGTGACCATGATCGCAAATTGCGAATGCACGTAAGAGTGCTAGGAATTTTCACCAAGAGGATTTCATCAATGAATGCAGTTCACTGCGATCGAAATCCCCACATATGGATGTTTTCTATGTATGTGGGAGTTACTCCCCAAGTGAAGGCACATCGTTTTATGACTCTTTCCCTTGACCTTTTCTGTTTATGGAAGAGCAGCAATTTGGGATAGGCAAATGAGACCCAACTGTGAGCTAGAATAGTTTGTAACTGGCTTAATTGGCTAAACCCATTTTCCACCCCTTTTCTTTGTCCTTGTCTATTGTGTGGTTTAATAGGGGCTACAGGTCTATTACCCATCTCGTTTTCTTCTTTGTTTTATTGGGATGTTTCCCATACTACCAGCAACATTCTTTTCTTTTTAACTACCGATTTATACTTTTAATTCTTTAGAACGTGCATCCTGATCGAATGTATTAGCCAATCATAAAGACTCAATGTTATTCACTAATTTCCCTTGCCTTTTCTTTTGTTTCACCTTATTGTCATGATAACATATTTTTGAATTCACCTTTTTTTTCTCAAAGTATTGACGTGTCAGTCAACTGGGTTTCTGGTCCTAGTTATTTTTGTGAGAACATTTTGTTGCACTTAAGATTTGTATTGGGAAAGTAAAGAAAAGATTGTGCATAGTATTTCCTAAGGATACAACTAACATACAGGTCTTTTGTCTATGTTTTACTGCAACATTGGATTGTCATGTTATGTTATGTCCTCTAGAACCTACATTAACTGTGGCCCATGTAATATCAACTTTGATCTACCTAAAATGTGTCTTAGCCTGATTCAATCTCTCTTCTTCACAGAGTAGCAGTCTCACACTATTAATAATTACTCTGACAACACTCACAAACTAGCAGATATACACTACCAACCACACTTTTGCACCCAAATAAGCATACCAGTCACACTACAGACAGTACTCACACCCCAACACAGTAGCACTCTCACTATACCAGAAGCTCTATTTTGCCCCTCAGACACTAGCAGCCTTGCACTACTGATAAACTGATACTATTTGCATACTCTGTCAGTTGCACACTGCCTGAAACATGGTCATGCGTATCTCAGCCTGTCATTAACACACTAACAACACTTTCTCACCCTTCAAATACTAGCTGTCATACTTCACCAGCAACACTGCTGACAGCACTCACACCCTTTAGAGTAAAAGGCATACACAACAGGCAGCAGACTTATACCCCACTAACTGTTTCACAAAAGTATACTCCTCATTCAGAGTAGCAGGCACACTAAAAGAAACACTCTAACACCTCATAGAGTAGCAGTTTCACTATACTGACAGCACTCACCCCCTCATCTTCACATTACCAAGAGCACTCTCCCGCCACTGAGAGAAGCAGCCACCCTGTACTCAGCACTCACAACCCTCATAGTCTAAACACCACTCTCTTACCCTTCATGAAGTAGGAGTCTCAAACTACCAGAAAAACTCTTTCATTTTTTTCAGCCTAACAGCCTCACGCCACTAAAGGCACTCTCATCTCCCTCACAGACAAGCAGTCAAACACTACTGACAGCCCTTTCAGTCCTTTATAGATGCAATGTTATACACAACTGGATGCACTTTAACAATTTAGCAGTCACACACCGCTGACATTTCTATAAGTAGCAAACACACTCTACAGACAGCACTTTCATATTCCTCAGTAATTAGCAATCCTAGAGCATCAAAAACTCTCTCACACCCCTCACTGATTAGCAGCAAACCCAGTAGGTGTGGCTTTTCACTGAAAGTGCCTTTTCCTTGATTTATGATTTTGTGTTTGTGCTACAGTGGATGGGGGAATGGGTGAATGAAACAGGAAGTCAATGCGCACATAAATAGTTGGATGTGCTTAAGGATAAGTGAATGATTGCATGGATGCTGAGTGTATTCTCGTGTGGGCAGATCAATGGGCAGTTGCATGGGTATATGCACTTTCATTTACAACCTACCCCAAGTGACTTTGACAATGTTTGTTTTAATATTGAAGGGGGGAGAATGTAGAGTAGACAGTAGAGGTCAATCAGCTACTTATGTCTTGAGCCAGGCTCAAGTCAGAGACCATGTTTGGGCTCAGCTCGAGGCCCTCTTGGACCCTCAGCCCTAAACGAGCTAAGCTTTAATGTGCCTTCTGCCTGCCACCTACTCTCTACTATCGTGCACCGAGACTTAAAAACAAGGCATAGATCTTTGGTGTTAAAAAGGAGAGAAAGAGGTGAACTGCATAAGGTAAAACCGGAAAACCTGGGGCCAATTCTATCTTCTCTGCTTGACCACAATGTGTGATCCTAGGCAAATATTTTATTTATTTCTGAACCTTCTTTTTATTCATTATCAGATATGAGAGCACCTTTCAATACATGAGTATAGGGTGTGTGTTGGACAAAAATATTTTGGTGTTTTCAGGTGAAACGCTTCTGCTGGTAAAATAATATATATATATTTGTTTTAAATGTGGACACCATCATATTTTCACATGTTTGTTGCATGATTTAAATGCCAACTATTTTCGGGGCATGGCTCATTCGCAGGCTTTTAGTGTCCAGCCAGATCATAGCTCAGCTCCCCTGTAAATTTGTTGCCTCTCCCAGCCCTATCCTAGTTGATGGTCAGTCCCCTGGGATTTTGTGCTCGTGACTTGATAACTGCATACCCACTGCGAGGCAGGTCAAAGAGAATGATGCAGAGTCTCGATGTGCACCTGTATACTTCGCTATGCGCCTACTGTAATTTGAAATGTAAACGCATTTTGAAATGTTAATAGCTTCGGAACTCAAGCTTCCAAGAGATTTCTTGTATTATTCTGGTAAAATTCACAGGGATTTATTCCTACTCTAGACCCATTCCTGACAGTCTTCTAGACATAAACTGTAGGATTTAGCTAATCCTCTCATTGTATCTGTTGAACCCATTATGGGCATTTAGAAGAAATCATTATATATAATATGTTTCAAAATCTTAATTATTAGAAATATTACCTTGTCCATTGTGCGAACAATTAACTTTTTAATGTGCTTGGTTAAGGTTTATGGTGCTCTAATAATCATTTGTCACCTTGGCTGTCTCCTAGGTGACATTTAATTTTTTCTTGCTGCTCTGTTCCCTACATTTACTGACATAAGTTGTACAAAGTTAGTCAGCATCAAAATGTTTTCAATGAATACATCGTTTTATCTTCACATTTTAATTGTATTCAGTTCATTCTAACATAAGGGAGGGCACATGTATGAATTTGTGCTTCATCAGGTGGGTAGGGGATGCAGCCTCAGCTGGCAGGACCCCTCACCCCACCCAGAGAAGCAAAATCCAAACAGAGGTTAGGTTTTTATCACAACATTTTGCTTCACTACCAGCTACATTTTACTTTTAATTCAGCATACAAAATTACAGCCCCTACTATAATACCTCATGCCGAAACCTTTCTGAGTTGCTTCCCTCCGCAGTGTTCTAAAAGAGGTCTGGAACACATCATCAAATTCACTTTTAAGGCATTGCTGCTTGAGAAGTGTGGCTTGTTAATGGACAAGAAGAGCTAACGATCTGAGACTGTAAAACAGTAACTAAAAGCTATTGAAAAAAAATGTGATCAACATTAGGGAGCTACAAGAATCATTAAGGATGAAAATCAATGCAACTTTTTTCCACCGGGATACCGTTGAACCCTGCCCTGTTCCCGCGACTTTAATGCATTATCATCAGTGTATTCAGATTTCTGAGTCTTACCAGGTCCTCATTTCGCCACGACCCTGTCGTGAACTCTTCAATGATTGAACTAAACACTTGTGTTTCAGTCACTGTAAGTGAAGTGAGAGCTGCAGACATATCAGTGGGGAATTGGAGTGGTCTGCAGTAAGTGGAAGAGGTGCAATTGAAAAAGGGTGCTTGGATGTAGCAGGTGTTCAATAACAGCAAGTGAAGCGGGAGTTAAGAAAATAACACCACAGTATAATAGCAGAGTTCTGGTGCATTTTACAAATAGCATGTTTGATTTTTTTACTGATAAAGCAGACTGAAACATGGTAAACTCAAAACACGTTGCACTACACGACTACCACCTACTTATGAAGTTTTGATGGTGACAATAGACTCGGCTTTGTCCTGGCACAATAGTTTCTACCCAACACACTCAGGTGTTTAAAATGCTTTGACATGTTAATTAATAATAGTTTGTTTCCACGTCTCCTTAAATTTGCACTTTAGCTTTCCTAAAAAAAAAACATGCTGAGACTGCCACAAGCCCTTCAATGCATTTTCTCTTCTAAATTATGTTATGATTGTGCTGCAACAGTTCCAAAGTCCATGCAGCAAACCATGTCGTGCAGAAATGAGCTTCCATTCCTCCCTAATGAAAATATATCAAATTGACATTTATAGCATACCCTGTCGTTCTCCCCTCATCCTCATTCTCTTTTGTTTTGTTGTGCTAGGAAGAAATAAGATTGTGGATATCTTCTTATGGAGGCATAAAGAAAGTCCACAGCCCCAAGCTGCCCCAAGCCATGAATGTAAAATAGGAGTGCACATTCAGTATTCCATTTAATAACCCGAGATAGAGAGTAAATAATTGAAACCCTCCGTATGTAAAGGAATTGCGGTAATTGTGATTTACCGTAGATGACAAGCTTGAAAACGTCAGAACATCTGACAGAATAATTGGCCAGGAAAATGGATCTTAAGTTACCAAACAGAATAAAGTGCTATCAATGTAATCGCACGTAACATAAAATGGACACAGATGTTAAGTCCTGTATATGAATGGAATACTATATTATTTTACTGGGGCTATAAACACAGTGCAGGCCTGACATCAAGGAGCTCAAGCACGAGTATGGGTGAATGCCGGTGTATTTTTTTTTTTTTTCTAAATATTTTATTGGCTTTTAACAATATGCTTTTCGAGTTGTATACAATTCTTACAACATATGTAAAGTGGGGTGGAGCATTGCAGTCAGGCTCATGGGTGTGACTTATACGGGCGAGGGCAGAGCATTGTTGATTATAACCACAGTAGAATAGGATGTAATGCGAAATGAGGAACAGAAAGGAAAGTAGGCAAGGAGAAAAATAAAGTCCCATTGAAAAAAATTAAAGCAAGAAGTGGGTAGGAAAGGTGCGGTATTGATGAGGCTGAGCGACGTGTAGACACAGGGTAATAATAACTGTGCGATTTATGTGCAGGCAATGCAGTGGCGTATATGTGGTTCGATACATCTGTGCCCATTTGGTGCTATGTTAGCAGAGAAGCCAGAGATGTGTGTGTTTATTGTAGCTTTACTTTTTGGATGTATAGGTCTAGTTTTTACATAATTTGTGCGGGCTCTGGGGTTTGAAATTGTTGTTAAGTACTTAGTTGTCCGCACTGTCTTGCGAAGCATACTCACGCCCACAAGGTATGGTGGATTCGATTTTGGAACAATTTCCACTCACAGACAATATTTTTGATTCCCTTTGTTAAAAAGACGCCTGGGACACTCATGTCCTGGCATTTCTTCTCAGGGAAGGGGCGTCAGACTGCGGGTCTAGTATCACGGTATGGAAGTCAAGTGGAATCACTATCGAAGAATTCTTTCATTATGTTTTGGGTCTGTTCCCAGAATAAACTTAGCTTCCTACAGTGAAATAGCATGTGGCTTAGGGTAGCTTGTGGTTCTTTACAGTTCCAGCACTAGTCACACTACAGGAGATCCCTCCCTAAAGGTTTTTCTTGTTTCCAGTGGGCTTTGTGTAGAGTCCAGAATTTGCATTGTGAGATGTTGGGGGATATTTTATTTCTTGGGTAGAAGGTCCAGATGTTCATCCAAACATCTTCACCTATTGTTGTGTGATCGGTTGTTGTACGGGGACTTACCCATTTGTTTTGGACCTCAGCAGTCAGTCTATTAATGGGTTTGGTAAAGTTTTAAATGGTGTACTTTTTGCCTGCTGTGTTTAGACGTTTGTACAGTTTTGTGAGTAGGTAAATGAGGTCAAATCTGTGAGGTTTGTTACATTTATTTATGGTCAAATTGAGCTTTAGGACATGTAAAATTCAATGTTGTCCCAGTTGTGGATGACTTGCAGATGTGCAGATGTTTTGGGCTGGGCTGGTCTGCGGAGCCAAACTCGTTTATATATATATTTTTTGGGTTGTCCAATTCATCCCTTCTACTCTGTTTTTAGTATTGTTCCAGAGAGATGCATATTACGATTGTTGGATTTTGTTGTAGAATTTTTTGTCAAGAATTTTGAGGGCTGAGATGACGTTTTTGATTATGGTTTGGGAGTGTTGTAAAATGAGGTATTTGATAGTTAGTATTGATAATTGGGTGAAAGGTTTTGTAAAGTATTCTTCAGTGAGTAACCATCTAGGTTTATCATCGGTGAGAGGGTTTGACCACCATCGAGCTTGTTTGATAAGAAAGGCTTGTTTATATTTGTGAAATGTAGGCTTCTTTCCTGTTTATCTAAGCTTAGTTTTTAAGGGAGATTCTGCCTCTTTTCCTTTTCCAAAGAAAGTCTGATAATAAAGAATCTATGCCATTGACAAAGTTGGTTTTTAGTTGTAGGGGCAGCATGGAGGTCGTGAAATTAGTTTGCGAGACTATTAGACCGGCCATTCTTTAGGGTGGTCACCCCTAACTTTTTGCCTGCCTCCCTCCACTTTTTGGACTCTGTTTTTGCTGGTTCTTCGACTCTGCGCACTTTACCATTGCTAACCAGTGCTAAAGTGCATATGCTCTCTCCCTTTAAACATGGTAACTTTGGATCATACCCAATTGGACTATTTAATATACTTATAAGTCCCTAGTAATGTGCACTGTATGTGCCTAGGGCCTGTAGATTAAATGTTACTAGTGGGCCTGCAGCACTGGTTTTGCCACCCACTCAAGTAGCCCCTTTACCTTGTCCCAGGCCTGCCATTGCAAGGCCTGTGTGTGCAGTTTCACTGCCACTTCGACTTGGCATTTAAAAGTACTTGCCAAGCCTCAAGCTCCACTTTTTCTACACATAAGTCACCTCTAATGTGTGCCCTAGGTAACCCCTAGAGCAGGGTGCTGTGTGGGTAAAAGGCAGGACATGTACCTGTGTAGTTACATGTCCTGGTTGTGTAAAACTCCTAAATTAGTTTTTACACTACTGTGAGGCCTGCTCCCTTCATAGGCTAACATTGGGGCTGCCCTCACACATTGTTGAAGTGGCAGCTGCTGATCTGAAGGGAGTAGGGAGGTCATATTTAGTATGGCCAGAATGGTAATACAAAATCCTGCTGACTGGTGAAGTTGGATTTAATATTACTATTTTAGAAATGCCACTTTTAGAAAGTGAGCATTTCTCTGCACTTAAATCTTTCTGTGCCTTACAATCCACGTCTGGCTAGGTTTAGTTGACAGCTCCTTGTGCATTCACTCAGACACACCCCAAACACAGAGTACTCAGCCTCACTTGCATACATCTGCATTGTGAATGGGTCTTCCTGGGCTGGGAGGGTGGAGGGCCTGCTCTGACACAAAGGACTGCCACACCCTCCACTGGGACCCTGGCAGACAGGATTGAACTGAAAGGGGACCCAGTGGACTTCTAAGCCACTCTTTGAAGTCTCCCCCACTTCAAAGGCAGATTTGGCTATGAAAACAGGACCTCTGCCCTACCACCTCAGACACTTGCTGGAGAAGAAACCTGAACCAGATCCTGCATCCTGCCAAGAAGAACTGCCTGGCTGCTCAAAGGACTCACCTGTCTGCTTTCTACAAAGGACTGCTGCCTTGCTGTTGGCCTGCTGCCTTGCTGAACTCTTGTCTGGCTGCCAAAGTGCTCTCCAAGGGCTTGGATAGAGCTTGCCTCCTGTTCCCTGAAGTCTCAGGACAAAAGACTTCTCTTTTTCATTTGGACTCCTTGTGCGCCGAAAAATTAGACGCACAGCTTGCTCCGCAGTGAGAAAATCGCCACACGCCGACGCTGCCCGACGCAACGCCTACGGGGAGTCCAGAACTTCGACGCACGGCCCGCATGGACAACGCTGCCCGGCTTCCAGAGAGGAAATCGACGCAATGCCTGCCGTGAGAAAGAAAATTCCACGCACAGCCTCCCGGAACGACGTGCCGTGCAGCCGGAAAACAAGCCGAGGAATCCACCCACAGACCCTGGGACATCTGGTAATCCTGCAAACCATAGAAGGAGTCGGCCCGTGTGCCAGAAAATGACGCACGTCTTCCCCGAGTGAAAAATAACGGCGCAAGTCCGTGTGTGAAGGGGAGAAACCGACGCACACACCATTTTTCTTCCCGCAGAACGACGCACGTCTCCCCGCATGAAAAATAACGACGCAAGTCCGTGTGTGAAGGGGCGAAACCAATGCACACACCATTTTTCCACACATCTCCTCCTCTGCGGCCCTCTGCGGAGATTTTCCACTCCAAACCAGGTACTTTGTGCTTGAAAGAGACTTTGTTTGCTTTTTAAAGACTTAAGACGCCTTATATCACTTTTCAGTGATATTCCTACAAATTCTTATTGCATCTTTTATTGTGTTGATCTACAAATATCCAAATAAATATTCTATATTTTTCTAACCTCTTAGCTGCTGGGCCTTTCCCCCCCTCCAGTGCTGAGCCCTTTTTTGGCTATTTGCGGTAGTTCGCGCTTAGGCCTTCATAACTTTTTGTCCACATAAGCTATCCACGCCAAATTTGCGTCCTTTTTTTCCAACATCCTAGGGATTCTAATGGTACCCAGAGTTTGTGGTTTCCCCTGGAGGAGACCAAGAAAATAGCCAAAATATAGTGAAAATTTCGTTTTTTCCAAAAAAATGGGAAAAAAGGGCTGCTGAAGAAGGCTTGTGGTTTTTTCCCTGAAAATGCCATCAACAAAGGGTTTCTGGTGCTGAAATCACTATCTTCCCACCTTTCAGGAACGGGCAGACTTGAATCAGAAAACCACATTTTCCAACACAAATTTGGCATTTTACTGGGACATACCCCATTTTTATTATTTTTGGTGCTTTCAACCTCGTTCCAGTTAGTGACAGGAATGGGTATGAAACCAATGCTGGATCCCGAAAAGCTAAACATTTCTAAAAACTAGACAAAATTCTGAATTCAGCAAGGGGTCATTTTTGTAGATCCTACAAGGTTTTCCTACAGAAAATAACAGCTGAAATAAAAAAATATTAAAATTGAGCTGAAAACAACAGCCATTTTTCTTTCTGTTTTACTCTGTAACTTTTTCCTGCGATGTCAGATTTCTGAAAGCAATATGCCGTTTTGTCTGCTGGACTCTTTTGGTTGCGGGGATATAAAGGGCTTGTAGGTTCATCAAGAACCCTAGGTACCCAGAGACAATAAATGAGCTGCACCCTGCAGTTGGTTTTCATTCTATACTGGGTATACAGCAATTCATTTGCTGAAATATGAAGAGTGAAAAAGAGGTATCAAGAAAACCTTTGCATTTCCAAAATGGGATCAAGATAAGGTTTTGAGGAGCAGTGGTTATTTGCACATCTCTGAATTCCGAGGTGCCCATACTAGCATGTGAATTGCAGGGCATTTCTCAAATAGACGTCTTTTTTACACACTCTCTTATATTTGGAAGGAAAAAATGTAGAGAAAGATAAGGGGCAATAACACTTGTTTTGCTATTCTATGTTCCCCCAAGTCTCCCGAAAAAAAGGATACCTCACTTGTGTGGGTAGGCCTAGTGCCTGTGACAGGAAATGCCCCAAAACACAACATGGACACATCCCATTTTTTGATAGAGAACACAGCTGTTTTTTCCAAAGTGCCTACCTGTAGATTTTGGCCTCTAGCTCAGCCGGCACATATTGAAACCTACCAAACCTGTGCATTTTTGAAAACTAAAGACCTAGGGGAACCCAAGATGGGGTGACTTGTGGGGCTCTGACCAGGTTCTGTTACCCAGAATCCTTTGCAAACCTCAAAAAGTGGCTAAAAAAACAATTTTTCCTCACATTTCGGTGACAGAAAGTTCTGGAGTCTGATAGGAGCCACAAATTTCCTTCCACACAGCATTCCCCCAAGTCTCCCGATAAAAATGATACCTCATTTGTGTGGGTAGGCCTAGCGCCCGCGACAGGAAATGCCCCAAAACAGAACGTGGACACATCCTATTTTTTGACAAAATACAGAGCTGTTTTTTGCAAAGTTCCTACCTGTAGATTTTGGCCTCTAGCTCAGCCGGCATATAGGGAAACCTACCAAACCTGTGCATTTTTGAAAACTAGAGACCTAGGGGAATCAAAGATGGGGTGACTCGTGGGGCTCTGACCAGGTTCTGTTACCCAGAATCCTTTGCAAACCTCAAAAAGTGGCTAAAAAAACAAGTTTTCCTCACATTTCGGTGACAGAAAGTTTTGGAATCTGAGAGGAGCCACAAATTTCCTTCCACCCAGCGTTCCCCCAAGTCTCCCAATAAAAATGATACCTCACTTGTGTGGGTAGGCCTAGCGCCCGCGACAGGAAATGCACCAAAACACAATGTCGACACGTCCCATTTTTTGACAAAATACAGAGCTGTTTTTTGCAAAGTGCCTACCTGTAGATTTTGGCCTCTAGCTCAGCCGGCACATAGGGAAACCTACCAAACCTGTGCATTTTTGAAAACTAGAGACCTAGGGGAATCAAAGATGGGGTGACTCGTGGGGCTCTGACCAGGTTCTGTTACCCAGAATCCTTTGCAAATCTCAAAAAGTGGCTAAAAAAACAAGTTTTCCTCACATTTCGGTGACAGAAAGTTCTGGAATCTGAGAGGAGCCACAAATTTCCTTCCACCCAGCGTTCCCCCAAGTCTCCCAATAAAAATGATACCTCACTTGTGTGGGTAGGCCTAGCGCCCGTGACAGGAAATGCCCCAAAACACAACGTCGACACGTCCCATTTTTTGACAAAATACAGAGCTGTTTTTTGCAAAGTGGCTACCTGTAGATTTTGGCCTCTAGCTCAGCCGGCACATAGGGAAACCTACCAAACCTGTGCATTATTGAAAACTAGAGACCTAGGGGAATCCAAGATGGCGTGACTCGTGGGGCTCTGAATAGGTTCTGTTACCCAGAATCCTTTGCAAACCTCAAAATGTGGCTAAAATAACACGTTTTCCTCACATTTCGGTGACAGAAAGTTCTGGAATCTGAGAGGAGCCACAAATTTCCTTCCACCCAGAGTTTCCCCAAGTCTCCCGATAAATATGATACCTCACTTGTGTGGTTAGGCCTGGTGCCCGCGACAGGAATAGATCACACAACGGTCAATGTTGGTCCTTAAGTGAGGCAGCTGTTGACCCTGGGTTGATCCATTCCTGACACAGGCACTAGGTGTAGGCACTCAAGTGGGGTAGTGTTTTTATCAGGACAGGTGAGGAGTCACTGGGTGGTAGGAATGTTGTGGATCCCAGCATATTCCTGTTGTTTGTGTGACAGAAATGCGAGAAAAATTGAGGTTTTTTTCAACATTTCAGCTTTGCAGGGTATTCTGGGTAAGAAAACTTTGGGGAATCCACACAAGTTACACCTCTGTGGACTCCCCTGAATGTCTAGTTTCCAGAAATGTTTGGGTTTAGTGTGTTTCTCTATATGGCCGCCGAATCCAGGACCAAAAACACAGGTGCCTGCCTTACAAAACCAGTTTGTTTTGCCATAGATAATTTTGATGTCTCCACAATATGATTTGGGTGGTGGAATTTGGGGCTGAACTAAATTGGGGAGTTCCCAAGAGAGCACTCTCTCTCTCTCTCTCTCTCTCTGCTTGCCGCCGCATTCACCTGCTCTCTGGGTTGACCTAACCCACTATTACCAAGTTGCACGAACAGCTTGCGAAGGGACAGCAGGACTGTCCTCATCACCTCCCTCATAATGTACTGGAAGAGGAGTTATCGAATGGGACTCCTCTGACTGAAAAATCACTCCCAGAGTCTGCGCCATTGTCCTATTCCTCAGATGCTCGCTCAGTATCTGATGTCTCAGTCTCTGATCCTATGTCAGAGCGGTCCTCTATAAACCGAGTGCAGGCAGCAGTCATCCATCAAGATGCCATCTCTGCTGTTGGCTAAACTGTTGCTCTAAAACACTAGCCTACGTAGACAGTCACAAAATCGATGGTGTGTGTGAGATACGTGCAACAGTAGAGGCCACCTTACCTGTGCTTCTTCCCTCAATCAGCACGTACTTTCAAGACACTCAAAAAACACCTTGTCACATACCATTCGTCACAGTCTTTAGCACCTCCTGTGCCCAGTCCTCCAATCATTATTGGTGCTCCCACTCCCTCCTCCTCGGATTCCCTCATTACCACCCAGCAAAAGTGCCCTTCATCTCTCCATAGCCACCTTCCACCCCGCACATACATTTCATTGGTATTATAGCGCAGGTAATGGCTGACTTTACTAATGTACTCAGCTATTTACATAAAATACAGATTTGCTCTTTGCAGTAGGCATATAAATCTTCTGCGCTTCTTTATGGCACTAAAACTGCCACTAGACAAGTCGGACCCTTTTCCCCCCAGGGAAACCACACACATATTGACAAAAGTGATATATATATGACAGCCAACCACCTGAAACTCAACTCAAGCAAAACCGAAATAATCCTCTTTGGCCCACACAAAAACACCTGGGACCTCTCATGGTGGTCCACCACGCTAGGCCCTGCACCCACCCCCGCCAACCACGCACGCAACCTCAGCATCATCCTAGACTCCTCCCTCTCGATGTCCCAACAAATCAACGCTCTCACCTCCTCATGCTTCAACCCACTCCGTATACTGAAAAACATTCAAATGGCTCCCCACAGAGACCAGAAAAACTCACGCACTCATCAGCAGCAGGCTTGATTACGGAAACGCCCTCTACACCGGCACCACTCTAAAACTCAAGCACAAACTACACGCATCCAGAACTCACCAGCCCGACTCATCCTCGACCTCCCTCGACACGAACACATCTCTCCACACCTCAAATCCCTCCACTGGCTCCCCATTGACAAAAAGATCACGTTCAAGATCCTCATCCTCGCACACAAATCACTCCACAACACTGGCCCTGCCTACCTCAACGAGAGTCACCTTCCACACCCCCACACGAAACGTCCGCTCAGCTGACCTCTCTCTCGCCTCTGTCCCCCGCATCAAACACACCACCACCGGGGGCAGATCCTTCTCCTACCTTGCACCCAAAACCTGGAACGCCCTCACAACCCACCTTCGCAAGACCCAAAACCTACTTCTTTTCAGGAAGGGCCTCAAAACCTGGCTTTTCGAACAGTGAACCTCCCAGCCCCTTTCCTCCCCCGTCCCCCACCAGCGCCTTGAGACCCTCACGGGTGAGTAGCACGGTTTATAAATCTCTTTGATTGATATATATAGATCTACCTCTATATATATATATCTATCTACATAGATATATCTATAGATATATCCATGTACATAGATATATCTATCTACACAGATATATATATATAGATCTATATATAGATCTATTTTTTTTAGTTGTTGTATGGTTTGCTTGGGGGCCAAAATGGCCCCCAGGGAAACCCTACAACATCTAAAAAAAAATATTGCCCCCACAGGGGGTCACCCTGCCCACGGGCGACCCCCTGTCATTTTATTTTATTTTTTGGAGAAAAAAAAAACAAATTCCCCGATCACGCCCCCCCCCCCCCACGGGCGACCCCCTGTCATTTTATTTTATTTTTTGGAGAAAAAAAAAACAAATTCCCCGATCACGCCCCCCCCCCCCCCACAGGGGGCACCTACCTTTTTTTAAAATAAAAAATATGCCCGGGGGGGGGCGTGGCCCTTTTTCCGAGGGGGCCGCCCCCCCAAGTGAAATCCCTGGCGTCTAGTGGTGTTTCCTGGCCCCCGATCGCAACACTTTCAGAAGGCCTCATAAGAAAGGGGAGGCCTTCTGAAACTGCTTAGATGGGGAAAACAACTGTGTACCGTCAGCGCGCCTCGCGGCGTGCTGACGTCACAAAGGGACGGGTGGGAGCGTTGCACCCGAGGATTTATTAACACCCTCCCTGGTGTCGGCCACTGGTCGTGACCCGCACCAGGGAGGTAGTGCGGGCGTCGGCCAGTGGCCGTCGCCCGCATTTAAGAGGTTAAACACTGTGTGGTGTATTTTTGTGGTGCTATATGGTGTTATTGTATGATTTATTGCACAAATACTTTACACATTGCCTTCTAAGTTAAGCCTGACTGCTCGTGCCTAGCTACCAGAAGTGGGCACAGGATAATTTGGATTGTGTGTGACTTACCCTGACTAGAGTGAGGGTTCTTGCTTGGACAGAGGACAACCTGACTGCCAACCAAAAAAATACAATTTCTAACAGGGACGATCATAATTTTGATGTGTTCAGCTCAACCTCACCATGTCATAAATTTAGGCATCCATATCAAGAGTAGTTCAAACATGTTTGAGGAGATCTTTCTCAGCTAGCTTTCTTGTGTCTTCTAGATTGTTTTTAAATTGAATCCCAAACAGTTTAATTTGGGATCACTGCCACCATAGTTATGTATTGTTCAATATAGAGAGCATGATTAGTTGTTAATTGTGAAGATGTTTGTCATCTCAAAGTTTAGAGAGTAGTCTGAAACTACTGTATATGAATTACTTTAATTTAGTATTGCACTGATAGCAGCCCCAGCATTTTGTGAGAAGATTAGTATCTTGTCAACATACGCAGAGATTTGATATGCATTTCCAAATGGTAATACTTTTATATTTATGATGGAACTGATTGCATCAAGAAGGGGTGCAGTGGCTAGGAGATACAGTAGAGGGGATAGGGGGCAGCCTGGTCTTGTCCCTTGTGCATGGTTTATTTTGTCTGAGAGATAACTGTTCACTCAGATGCAAGCTGACGGTTGTGTGTATAGGGCAAAGACTTGAAGGATAAAGTTTTCACCCAAATTTAATTTGGACATCACAGAGTGTAGGAAGGGCCCAAAGCCCTAGGCCTTCTCAGTGTCTAAGACCAGTGCAATTGTGGGGGACAATAGTGATTTTGATCTTTCACAGATGTGGTAAAAGAGTCTAAGGTTGTCAGACTGTGGTCTGCCTTTTGGTGTATGAGGGAGGGTAGGATCTTTTTCAGTCTTAGTGCTAAATATTTTGCATTGAATTTACAATTTAATGAGAGAGGGGCCTGTAGCCGGTAGTTCTTTCCCTTCTTTATGGATCACAGTTATTGTGGCTTCTGAGGAAATGTCTAATATTTTCCTGGTGGATTCAAAGTGCTGCAATAGTGTTTCCATGAGGAGCAATAAGTTGTTCTTGAAAATGTTATAAAAATTATCTGGGAAGCCTTCAGGCACCAGAGCTTTCCCAGGTTTTAGCTAGCCGATCACTCATTTAAATTCAATGGGGGAAGTGGGTTGGTTGAGTGTTTTCCTTCTGGGGTTAGTGAGAGTTGGTAGTTGTATTTTGTATAGGTAAATTAGACAGTTTTCAACAGAGGGTGTTGAGGCCGGGTCATATAATTCTTTGTAGTATTCTTGAAAGGTCTTGACTATTTATAATGGGTCAAGGGTAGTTACACGAGATTTAATCTTAACTGTGGTGATGGGGTTACTGTTTTTTTTTATTTTATTTTAAATGGTTAGCAAGGGTTTTACCTGCTGTATTGGATTTGTTGAAGTTTTTCATCTTCTAATTCTGGACCCAAGTGTGTGCTTGGGTGCATATTGTTTTATTTTTTACATATTTCAAGGTCTTCAGTTGAGATAGGAACTCTGTTTTTTTAAAACTTATTTTCTAGTGGCCTTATGGAGAGTTCTAGTTCATTTAATCTGTTATTAGTGTTTTTGTCTATGACATACAGAATGTTAATGAGTTCCCTCTTAGTGTAGCTTTCATAGCATCCCATAAGGTTTCCTGGGGCGTTTCATCAGTATTGTTTTCAGGAAATAAGTTATTAATGGCTATGTCTATTCTAGCCTTAAAAGCTTGGCCTTGTAATACCTCATCATTAATTCTCATTTGGTTCTTTTTGGGGATGTTATGGGATATTTGTAGTTCCAAGTTGATGCAGGTGTGATCTGATACTATTATAGGATCACTGGTCGGGATTGTGGACATTGGTGTGTCGCGTAGGTTCTCATTATGCTAATGAAACTACTGGATTTGGGCGGCAGAATCCGGGTTTGTTCCGGCTAGCTAGCAGTGCCTCTTCTCCACCCAAGAGCGGGCATAACTGGGGCAACCGGGCACATGACATACATAACTCCTCAGGGGAATCGTGGTCACTCAGATCTCATCCGTTTCTCTCAGTTGCATTAGTCTCACTTATGCAAGGACAATCAGACGCAGAGTAAAGTTCGATAAAGTTTTATTGATTTAACTGCATTCTAGATAATTAAGCATGTATTGAAATAACTAGGGCGATTAAACACAATAAGATTAAAATTGTGACACAGAGTGTAAAACACAAGAATAATGCTACCATACTGTCACTAAGGTTTGTATGGATAGTTCCTACCTAAGCTATGTTAGTGCTCGGCATGTTAAGCTCTAATTCTGCCTTTCAGGTTCCCCCTGGGAAAACAGCATCCCTCATACCTGAGAAAGAGACCTGTAGTCTACATAAGGAGCTGCAGCAAAGCAATCAGTAATCAGCATACACTCGTGGTCATCTGGCTAACGTACATGGGTCAAAGTAGTGTTTTTATAATTGTTGAATGTTAAAACATCTGATGTTCCAGGAAAGGATCCCCATGTAAGAGTGTGTATGTTTCTGTGAACATTGGAGACAAAGCGTACCACTTTTGCCGGAAACCTATCTTACTGCAGCCTTGAGAAAAGCACAGAGTGAAAGAAATGTCTTGTGTAAGAACACAGTGCTGACCTAGGCAAAGAACAGCTAGGTAGAAAAAATAAAACAGGACTGCAAATGTGGCTAATTTTAAAATAATAAAACAAAGCTGAATAAAATATATCTAGGTTAAAGTGCACAGTGGAAGGCCTAATTTGCTAATATAACATGTGTAAAGTTATAGCTAATATGGCCACACAACAGGTGTAAGGATGTTATTTGTAAGTATGTAATTAATTATGGAAAGTGTGTTACAGGGGTGTTAGTAGAATGTAAATATGTTTCCTGTGGGGTGGTAAGGGAGCCAAATGTAAATTAGGCAGTGTTTTTTGCATAAGTTTTTAATTTGTGTATGAGATTTGGTGGGTCTGTAGCTACATGAAGAGCTTCTGTCTAGCGCTGCCCTGGCAGATTAAAACCGCCGGGACTGAAGTGGCGGTCTGGCGGTGCGACCACGCCGCTTCCGCTGCGGTCGTAAGGCCATGGGAAGCACTGCCAGCCTGTTGGTGGTGATTCCGTCAGAACAGCCCTGGCGGTCTTTGACCGCCAAGGTTGTAATGACCCCCTTAATCCTTAGAAAGCATGGAAAATGCTGCTGTTACACAAAGTACCTGGTTAGCATAAAAAATAAAGCTGCACTGGAGAGCGTGCATTGGAAAAGGGTATTGATGCGTCGATTCCTTACTTGCAAGTAAGGCTGTGAGTTGTTTCCTTCTCCAGTCGGGTCGACGATGTGTCGTTTTTCTCCTTCGCAAGAGAGCAATGCATCAATTTCCTGACAGGGCACCTCAGATCTGCACAGAGTCGAGTTGACTTTGACGCCCAGGGACAATGCATGGAAAACCCAGTCACACAGAGTTAGAAAACCACACTATGTGGGGTTTGCATTGTTATCAGCCTCCGTAAGCGGGTTTTGCAGATAATTTCTCCTACCGCAATGCGGCGATCTCCTAGCTGCAATGTAGGTGGAGTGTCGATTTCAGCTGCAAAGCCAGTGGAACGTCATTTATCATCTGCGTTGCAGAAGGTGCATCAAAAAGTTTCCTGCATGTCGTTCTGTGTGTGGATTTTCTGTTCTTGTCTGCCATCTTCACCTTTCAAGGGCCCAGGGACTGGATAGGACACCACTTGGCAGGGCAGGAGTCTCAGCAGAGAGTCCAGGTGCTGGTAGAGGAAGTATTTGATGGCCCTGAGACTTCAACAACAGGAGGCAAGCTCAGTTCATACCCTTGGAGATTCTTCTCAACCAGGAATGCACAACAAAGTCCAGTCTTTGTCCCCTTTCACAGGCAGAAGCAACAACTACAGGACAACCCAAGAAAGCACAGTCACAGGCAGGGGCAGCACTTCTCCTCAGATCTTTCCTGATCTAATTTTCAGGGATTTGGGGTCCACTACTTAAAACCCTTTCTGCCTTTGAAGTATGCAAACTTCAAAGGAAAGTCACTCTTGTTTGTAAGATCCTGCCTTGCCCTGGCCAGACACATACTAGGGGGTTAGAAACTGCATTGTGTGAGGGCAGGCAGAGCCCATGTAGGTGTAAGTGGCCACTCTTCCCTTCACCTCCAACCCAGATGGCTCATCAGGATATGCAAGCTACACCCCAACTCCCTTTGTGTCACTGTCTAGAGGAGAGGTGCAAACAGCCCAACTGTCAAACTGACCCATACAGGGAATCCACAAACAGGCAGAGTCACAGAATGGTTTAAAGAAGAAAATAACTACTTTCTAAAAGTGGCATTTTTAAATACACAACCTAAAAACAACCTTTATTAAAAGATGTATTTAAATTGTGAGTTCAGAGACCCTAAACTCCACATTTCTGTCTGCTCCCAAATGGAATCTGCACGTTAATATTATTTAAAGGCAGCCATCATGTTAACCTATGAGAGAGATAGGCCTTGCAACAGTGAAAATCAAATTTGCCAGTACTTCACTGTTAGGACAAATAAAACACACTAGCATATGTCCTACCTTAAACATACATTGCACCCTGCCCATGGGGCTACCTAGGGCCTACATTAGGGGTACCTTACATGTAGAAAAAGGGAAGGTTCAAGCCTGACAAGTGAGTACACTTGCCAAGTCGAATTGCAGTGGCAGGTCTGAGCCATGTTTCCAGGGCTACTCTTGTGGGTGGCACAACCAGTGATGCAGGCCCACTAGTAGCATTTGATTTACAGACCCTGGGCACATCTAGTGCACTGTACTAGGGACCCACTAGTAAATCAATTATACCAATCACTTAAAGACAGATACACATACCTTTTTACATAGTAGCACTTGCACTTTATCACTGGTTGTCCATGGTAAAGTGCCCAGAGTATCAAAAACATCAAAAACAGAGTGGACACACATCAACAACCTGGGAAACTGAGGCAAAAAGTTAGGGGAGACCACACCAAGGATGCCAAGTCAAATAATATACATCTCCTCTACTTGTAGAATGATTAACTTTTGTACAGTTGAGAATACTGTATGAGGTCATAATAGTATTAGGTGATAATATTACAGGTGTTAGTCAGATTGTGTATGGCCAGTCATGGAAGAGTGATCTTAGCAGGAAATTTAGGGTGGAGAATCATGTTATGTGGTTGCATTTGGATGCTTGCAAGGAGGACATGCTATGAGGGAAGTATTTTCGGTAATGTAAATGCTTTTAGTGGTTAGTTAGTGGTTATATAGTGGTTAACTGAGTGTGTTGCCAGGTGTATCATTGGAGAGCAGGTAATTAAACAATTAAGATGATTAACGGTTAGTTAGTACCAATCAAGATTTGATGGTAAAAAAGAACATGCATGGGATACATTACGGGATCCTTATATGACCCTGTCTGTTTATATTATATCGTCCAAAAAAGGATTCCAGATCTGCCAGTTCAACAAAATACAATGTTTTCCCATCACTTATGGTTTTCATTTTTGCTGGGCCTGTGAAGGAGAATGAGATATTAATCAATTTCTTCTTGTTTCTTTACGCAAGGAATCTCTTCCTGCGATTTACTGTTTTCAAGACAAATTTCATGGCTCTTTTTTGAGTTAGGGTTTTCGCAGTGTGTTTATAGTGAAGTGGTCTGAAGAACACTGGTCAAGGTGTTTTTGGATGGTGTAGGGTTCTGGCTGGAACTCTATGGGCCCTCTTGATATCAAAGTAGTTTTAATGTCTATTTGTAGAGCTTTAGGTAGCCAATATTCTGAGAATGTTGCACATTAATCATATTCAGACTCTGCAATTTCGGTCCGGCCAAAAATTCTGAGGTTTCCTCTAAGATTCCTCTCTTCCAGGTGTGTGATTTCTTTCTCAAAGAGTATGATCTTTTTGTAGTGGTGTTAACTTTCTTCATGAGTGCTAAGGTCTGGTCTTCAACTTTGCTCACTCTGGATTAAGCCTCATGCACTCTGAAGGTTATGCTTTGGAGCTCTTACCTAAGGCCTTGCATTTTTACTTGCAACATATCATTGTTTGTTTTTGTTGACCTGCTCATGTTATGGAGAGTGTTAGAAATGGGGTTTCTGGTTGGCTAGGGTATGTACCTCAGCCAGGCAGAACTTACCCACTCTAGTCAGGGCAAGGGAGTTACACGTCCAAGATAACCCCTGCTCACCCCCTTGGTAGCTTGGCACGAGCAGTCAGGCTTAACCCGGAGGCAATGCGTAAAGCGTTTGCACAACACACACATACATGTGACGCAATATCCCCACCACAAAGGAAACACAACACCAGATTATATGAAAATACACTGTATTGTACACAACGTAATTATTAGACCAACATCACATAACAGTACTATCCTGCTACCTTAGCAGTTGTCAGAACGTTACACATTAGTTACTCTGCAAACTAGCAGTAGTCACACATAACACACAGGTTACTCAGTATTCTGCAACATAAGCAGTAGTCAGGAAACACGTAATTACATTAGAACACTTGTCATAAGGATATCATAAAACGCCCATAGTAGGAACATTAGAAAACCTATGGCAAGTGAGGGAAACATATTAGCAAGTCATGCCCATAAAAGGAACATGTGCACACATATGTAAAATCATCATAGTACAGGCAGGTAATATAACACAATGAATAAAGTCTGTAAAAAGAACTTTAGAGTATCGGTATATTGGTCCCTTTAGAAAGTACCTGTTTTGATGAAGAGGCACTTCCAGTGCCTAAAACGAATAATGGGGCCCCCGGCGCTCTTCTGGGCAAAACGGGGGCCTCCCTGATCATGGCAGTCCGAGAGGGGCGGCACGCACCCTCTCTGACTTCTTGACGGGCCCCTTCTGGGACCCGTGATCACTGGGGCCCCCCCTGGACCTCCACCGGCCCTCCTGAGGGGGGCCCAGGTCGCCCAATAAGTTTAAAGGGTGGAGGGGGCGATCGCGCCCCTAGGGCAGTGACCGGGGAGAAGGGAACTCCCGTTCCTCCCCGTGTCCTGCGTGCCAGGGGGCAGCCGCCCTTGTCCGCGGTGCGGCTGCCCCAAAAGGAAGTATCAGAGGCAGGGACCTCCGTTGAGGTCCCTCGCCGGCTTCCTGCGGCAGCTGCACCCGGTCTGGTGCACGGACCGCTCCCCTGCCGTCCCTCGTCCACGAGGGAGGCAGTTTTGGAAGCTGGTGCCGGCGTGTGCCCCGGGGGCGCTCCGTAGAGCGCGCGTCCCCCGGGAGCACGACAGGAGCGGCCCTGCTCCTCTTTGTAACTCCGGCAAGTGCCCCGGGGGCACAATGAGCAGCGCGGTCCTTGCGACCGTTCTCGATGCGGCGCCCGGGCCGCGGCGGTGATTCTGCACCACACAAAAGTGCTGGAGAGGACGCAAAGGTCCTCCCCTAAGCCCGGGTTGCGGCGGTGATGTTTACCCAGCAACCAAGCGCTGTAGGAAGGCGCAACGGTCTTCCTTTACGCCCGGGTTGCGGCGGTGATTTCCTTTCGGCATGAAGGAGCGCGTTTTCAGCTCCAAGAAGAGGCGCTTTCCCAAGCGCAGATTTTGGCAAACCTTTGAAACACTACTTGTGTTTCCGGATCAATGCAGGGGTCAGGGGCACTGCACCCTGCCCCTGGGGAGCAGAGTCCCTAGAACAGGGCCACAGATGGAGGGCCCAACAACAGGCCAGCACAAAGGGCGGTGCAGGCTAGGTGCAAGTCCTTCTCAGCCACCAGGCAGGTTACAGGTCAGCACAGCATCAGCAGTCCATGGCGGTTCCTGGTGAGTCCTTCCAGTAGTCTGTGTCCAGTTCCAGGTAAGTTCAAAACGTCTCCAAATTGTGGGGAAAATTCCCCTGTACTTATAGTCCTTTTTTACAGTGTTTTACAATGTTAGGGAGAGGAGGTTCCAGCCAGTTACAACTGGTTCTGGGAGTGCCCCCTCTCTCCTTTCAGCACAGGCTCCAAATATCAGTGGGGGGTTAACGACCCTATTGTGTGAGGCCAGGGCACAGTCTTTACAAATGCAGGTGTGCCCCGCCTCTCCCTTCTCTCAGCCCAGGAAGACTATTCAGTATGCAGATGCACCTCTGTGACACCTCCACCCTCCCTGTGTACAGGCTGTCTGAAAAGTATGCACAAAGCCCCAACTGTCACTCTGCCCAGACGTGGATTGGAGTCAAGCTGCAAAACACCAGAATCATAAGCACAGATAAATGCGCACTTTCTAGAAGTGGCATTTCTGTGATAGTAATAACAAATACACCCACACCAGTAAGCAGTATTTATTATCACCATCACAACCATACCAAACACGCCTACGCTACCCCTCATAAATCAGACAATACCCCTTACACATAAGGCAGGGCATTTCTAATGCAATCCTATGAGAAGGCAGCACTCACAGCAGTGAGACACCAAGTTAGGCTGTTTGTCACTACCAGGACAGGCCATGCAATATGGCACATGTCCTGCCTTTCTACATACATGGCACCCTGCCCATAGGGCTAGCTAGGGCGTACTTTAGGGGTGACTTACATGTAGTAAAAGGGGAGTTCTGGGCCTGGCAAGTAAATTTAGATGCCAGGTCCCTGTGGCAGAAAACTGTGCACACAGGCCCTGCGCTAGCAGGCCTGAGACAGGTTTGAAAGTCTACTTCAGTGGGTGGCGCAAGCAGCGCTGCAGGCCCACTAGTAGCATTTAATTTACAGGCCCTTGGTATAGAGATACCACTGTACAAGGGACTTATAGGTAAATTAAATATGCCAATTAGGTATAAGCCAATCATACCAACTTTAGATGGGAGAGCACCTGCACTTTAGCACTGGTCAGCAGTGATAAAGTGCTCAGAGTCCTAGAGCCAACAGCGAAAGGTCAGAAAAACCAGGAGGAAGGAGGCAAAAAGACTAGGGATGACCATGCGTATGGCCAAAAGTCCAACACAACCCCCTACCAGCCAAAATCCAGGGGAGAACAATCAATACCTTGATGTACTTTCCTGATTGGGGCGATAGAACAAGGACCCAGGCCCACAACAGCAGGGGCATGTTCCAGTTCTACGCCTTCCTGACTCCACTGGGATCTCTCTGTCAATGCGTCCCAGGCAGCCTAGACCAACCCACGGGGATTCTCTAGCTGCCAATGGCCAGAACCAGGCCCCAGGCCATCTAGGAGCCTCTGGTCTCTGAAACCATAATGAGTGGGGGGCGGTAGCCCCAGGTGCAAAGCAACCTGTCTCCACTCCATTTCTGATCAGTTCAGGGGCTCTACCCTGCCACTGATCCACCAACCTAGGGTCCGCACCCATAGGTTCTACACGGGCTAGAGGCGAGGCTCTCCTCCCTCTACCCCTCCTTCTAGGATCCCGCCCTCCTCTCCTAGGAGGGGTATCACCAGAATCCACACTTGCCAGGGTGCTGGGTACAGCAGCCCTGCACAACTTTCTCGCCAGCCCAGGATCACTACCTGGCGACTGACCACCCAACCCAGGGACGACACCCTTGGGTTGCACCGGGGTCCGGGGCGGGCTTCCCCCTCCCTGAACCCCACTTCCAGAGTCCTGCGTCTCCCCACCTCGGGAGAAGCCACCAGAAGTTTCACACAGGGGGGTGAGCACACTAACCGCCCCCCCAACCAGGTCAGAGTTTACCCCCTGAACCCGTCTATCTAGTCCAGGGACGACACCCTTAGACTGGACCATTGCCCAGCGAACCAGGACTTCCTTGGGAGCACACCTACCCCCTACCAGATCAGAGCTTACCCCCTGAATCTGGCAATCCAACCCAGAGTCACTACCCTGCGGTTGAACCACTGCCTGGCGCACCAGGACTTCCTTGGGAGCACACGTACTCCCCATCAGGTCAGAGTTTACCCCCTGAACCTGATCATCCAACCCAGAGTCACCACCCTGCGGTTGAATCATTGCCTGGCGCACCAGGACTTCCTGGGGGGCACACCTACCCCCCATCAGGGAAACACTTTCCCCAAGGGCCACACAAGAGTCTGGCTGGCGCAGGTCTCCTGACCTCTGCCCATCGGACAGAGTCTGGATTCCCCCCAGCCCAGAAATGGTCTCACCAAGGTCATTCCTGGGGGGCTCTGCTCTCAGAGCTGACCCCTGACCCTCCAGGTTCTCCACTGGGGCCCGCAGCCCCCTCTCAACCCTATGCCTGGATTTCCGCCTCCTCCGCTGTAGAGCGAGACTACCAGACACCAGGACCGGCGGAACGCTATCACCAGCCACCCGCCTAAATCCTAATGACAAAATGGGATCCTTCTGAACAGCTGGCCCTACGGCACAGGTTAGGCTCACCTCCTGGCGTTCACTCATGGAACCTTCAGGGGCCTGGGACGGTATCTTGGGCACCTTGGGCCTCAGCCCAGCCCCATTCCCTCTCCTCAGAGACGGGACATGGGGTCCCTCACCCATCCCAGTCCACTGGGACCTACCTGGGACACTCCATTCCTTTCCCACCACACCTTGTTGGGAAACACCTAGACCACTCTTATTAGGAACACCCCCTAATGCCACACCAGACCCTCTGGTACGCAACCAGAAGTCTGCCTCCTTTGCGAGCTCCCTGGGGTCAGAGAGCTCACACACTGACAAGTGTTGGCGTAACTCTGAAAAACAACAACGAAACAGGTGCTCTCTGAGAATCAGATTAAACAGCCCTTCAAAATTGTTTACTGTGCTACCCTTCACCCATCCATCTAGTGCAATGCAGCAATCCTCCACAAACTCCTCCCAAGACTGGTGGGACAGTTTCTTACCACCCCTAAACCTTTTTCTGTATTCCTCAGGGGAAAAACCATACTTCACAATCAGTGCGTTCTTCACAGCGGAGTACCCCTCCCTGTCACTCTCTTCTAGAGTCAGTAGGGCATCCCTCCCCTCCTCAGGAATAAAACTCCCTAGGCCAGTTCCCCAATCCTTCTCAGGGATCCTGCGCTCTACCAGAGCCCTCTCATATTCCTTTAACCACTGACGTATGTCACCCCCCTCTTGGAACCTAGGTACCAGATCTATGGGTATGTGAGGAACATCTTTGCTACAGCACTGTACATTGCTGCCACCACTGGACTCCACCTGCAGCGCTGGTGAGTCCAGAACCTTCAGACTGCGCTCTAGAGCGAGTCTTTCTCTGGCAAAGGCCCTCTCTGCCTCTGCCATTCTCTCCTTTACTAAGGCCTTCTCTACCTCAGCCCTTCTCTCCTCAACAGCTAGGCGCGCTAACTGCAACTTCAGGTCCCTCTCTTCCCGCCTATCTCTTAGCTCATCAGGCGTCAAGGAATGAGAGGTAGCCCTGCTTCTTACACTGGACCCAGCAAGGGACTCCCTATCACTGGGGCCTTCCCTGTCAACTGGCGTCCCCAACCGGTCATTCTCACCCTCCTGATCAGTCTCTCTACCACTCTCTAGGGATGAGGTCTGGGAGCCCTCCCATTGGGAACCCTCGCTACACTCAGGATCCTCTGGGTACCCCCTAAGCACACTCCCTCCCTGGGTAAATGTCACAAACCTTTCAAAGAAATTCAGAGATCTCCTGAGGTCCCCTTCTACAGGCAGCCCTCTCTCTCTACAGAACCCCTCTAATTCCTCCTGCGTGTAAAATGGCAGGTCCTCTAAATCAAAGGTAAGCCCCATCTTGAAAAGGTACAAATAACTCAACTGTGACAACCACAATACCCAAGCGTGAGAACTGAAAACAGGAAAAATGACCAAAGAGAGAAAGTTAAGAGAAGCCAAACATGTGATGGTCTAAACGCAATCCTTGTAGTGAAATAATGAGTCACAATGGTATTGTGCAAGCGCAAGTCCTATCCCACCGCTGCCACCAATGTTAGAAATGGGGTTTCTGGTTGGCTAGGGTATGTACCTCAGCCAGGCAGAACTTACCCACTCTAGTCAGGGCAAGGGAGTTACACGTCCAAGATAACCCCTGCTCACCCCCTTGGTAGCTTGGCACGAGCAGTCAGGCTTAACCCGGAGGCAATGCGTAAAGCGTTTGCACAACACACACATACATGTGACGCAATATCCCCACCACAAAGGAAACACAACACCAGATTATATGAAAATACACTGTATTGTACACAACGTAATTATTAGACCAACATCACATAACAGTACTATCCTGCTACCTTAGCAGTTGTCAGAACGTTACACATTAGTTACTCTGCAAACTAGCAGTAGTCACACATAACACACAGGTTACTCAGTATTCTGCAACATAAGCAGTAGTCAGGAAACACGTAATTACATTAGAACACTTGTCATAAGGATATCATAAAACGCCCATAGTAGGAACATTAGAAAACCTATGGCAAGTGAGGGAAACATATTAGCAAGTCATGCCCATAAAAGGAACATGTGCACACATATGTAAAATCATCATAGTACAGGCAGGTAATATAACACAATGAATAAAGTCTGTAAAAAGAACTTTAGAGTATCGGTATATTGGTCCCTTTAGAAAGTACCTGTTTTGATGAAGAGGCACTTCCAGTGCCTAAAACGAATAATGGGGCCCCCGGCGCTCTTCTGCGCAAAACGGGGGCCTCCCTGATCATGGCAGTCCGAGAGGGGCGGCACGCACCCTCTCTGACTTCTTGACGGGCCCCTTCTGGGACCCGTGATCACTGGGGCCCCCCCTGGACCTCCACCGGCCCTCCTGAGGGGGGCCCAGGTCGCCCAATAAGTTTAAAGGGTGGAGGGGGCGATCGCGCCCCTAGGGCAGTGACCGGGGAGAAGGGAACTCCCGTTCCTCCCCGTGTCCTGCGTGCCAGGGGGCAGCCGCCCTTGTCCGCGGTGCGGCTGCCCCAAAAGGAAGTATCAGAGGCAGGGACCTCCGTTGAGGTCCCTCGCCGGCTTCCTGCGGCAGCTGCACCCGGTCTGGTGCACGGACCGCTCCCCTGCCGTCCCTCGTCCACGAGGGAGGCAGTTTTGGAAGCTGGTGCCGGCGTGTGCCCCGGGGGCGCTCCGTAGAGCGCGCGTCCCCCGGGAGCACGACAGGAGCGGCCCTGCTCCTCTTTGTAACTCCGGCAAGTGCCCCGGGGGCACAATGAGCAGCGCGGTCCTTGCGACCGTTCTCGATGCGGCGCCCGGGCCGCGGCAGTGATTCTGCACCACACAAAAGTGCTGGAGAGGACGCAAAGGTCCTCCCCTAAGCCCGGGTTGCGGCGGTGATGTTTACCCAGCAACCAAGCGCTGTAGGAAGGCGCAACGGTCTTCCTTTACGCCCGGGTTGCGGCGGTGATTTCCTTTCGGCATGAAGGAGCGCGTTTTCAGCTCCAAGAAGAGGCGCTTTCCCAAGCGCAGATTTTGGCAAACCTTTGAAACACTACTTGTGTTTCCGGATCAATGCAGGGGTCAGGGGCACTGCACCCTGCCCCTGGGGAGCAGAGTCCCTAGAACAGGGCCACAGATGGAGGGCCCAACAACAGGCCAGCACAAAGGGGGGTGCAGGCTAGGTGCAAGTCCTTCTCAGCCACCAGGCAGGTTACAGGTCAGCACAGCATCAGCAGTCCATGGCGGTTCCTGGTGAGTCCTTCCAGTAGTCTGTGTCCAGTTCCAGGTAAGTTCAAAACGTCTCCAAATTGTGGGGAAAATTCCCCTGTACTTATAGTCCTTTTTTACAGTGTTTTACAATGTTAGGGAGAGGAGGTTCCAGCCAGTTACAACTGGTTCTGGGAGTGCCCCCTCTCTCCTTTCAGCACAGGCTCCAAATATCAGTGGGGGGTTAACGACCCTATTGTGTGAGGCCAGGGCACAGTCTTTACAAATGCAGGTGTGCCCCGCCTCTCCCTTCTCTCAGCCCAGGAAGACTATTCAGTATGCAGATGCACCTCTGTGACACCTCCACCCTCCCTGTGTACAGGCTGTCTGAAAAGTATGCACAAAGCCCCAACTGTCACTCTGCCCAGACGTGGATTGGAGTCAAGCTGCAAAACACCAGAATCATAAGCACAGATAAATGCGCACTTTCTAGAAGTGGCATTTCTGTGATAGTAATAACAAATACACCCACACCAGTAAGCAGTATTTATTATCACCATCACAACCATACCAAACACGCCTACGCTACCCCTCATAAATCAGACAATACCCCTTACACATAAGGCAGGGCATTTCTAATGCAATCCTATGAGAAGGCAGCACTCACAGCAGTGAGACACCAAGTTAGGCTGTTTGTCACTACCAGGACAGGCCATGCAATATGGCACATGTCCTGCCTTTCTACATACATGGCACCCTGCCCATAGGGCTAGCTAGGGCGTACTTTAGGGGTGACTTACATGTAGTAAAAGGGGAGTTCTGGGCCTGGCAAGTAAATTTAGATGCCAGGTCCCTGTGGCAGAAAACTGTGCACACAGGCCCTGCGCTAGCAGGCCTGAGACAGGTTTGAAAGTCTACTTCAGTGGGTGGCGCAAGCAGCGCTGCAGGCCCACTAGTAGCATTTAATTTACAGGCCCTTGGTATAGAGATACCACTGTACAAGGGACTTATAGGTAAATTAAATATGCCAATTAGGTATAAGCCAATCATACCAACTTTAGATGGGAGAGCACCTGCACTTTAGCACTGGTCAGCAGTGATAAAGTGCTCAGAGTCCTAGAGCCAACAGCGAAAGGTCAGAAAAACCAGGAGGAAGGAGGCAAAAAGACTAGGGATGACCATGCGTATGGCCAAAAGTCCAACAGAGAGCGTACAACTTCTCCAAGATTCGATCTATTTTTACGCCAGAGTCAGGTCCTTTTATTTCTACTGGGACTCACCCATGGTCAGGGAACTTGGTTGTTCTGGATGTTCAATGGAAGCAAAAATGGTTGCGGGGGATAACTGGAGTAGGCTCCCATAGCTGTTAGGAGGTAGCTGCAAGGCTGTTAGGGAAGGAGAATAATTCAACCCAGTACTGTTATAGTTGTATCAGCACTTTATTACATGGTGGGATATTATTACATGTCTGAAGGCCTATACTCTGAGAGCGGGTCACAGGCGGGATGCTATCTGATGAGCTTTTAGTGGAGTTGTGTTGTTATAGAAATCTGTAAAAGGGGTCTGGAGCCAGTGGCAATTCCTGTACTTCTGGTAGATAACAGTGAGATAAAAGTGAATAGTGTCAGTAGTATTGATGGTCATCAAAGTATCCAGAACCTCTAAAGTGTGGGGCCTATAAAAGTCTGTTGACAGCACTAATATGGTGGTGTACTCTGTAGGACGTGCTGCAATGGTGCTAGGGGGCATCTTCCTCAAGGGCATAGAGTTGCATGGTGGGCCTAGATACACCGACTAGAAGTGCAGTCTTAACACACAATCAGTTATACATCAAACAGAAACAGACAGTTATTCATTAACATCCTTTTGGTGTTATTTGAGAGTTATGCGGCTATGTGGTAAAATTGGATGCCGCCCTCCTTGGACGGTTCGCTGGGTGTAGAGTGCAACCTTCGATGTTGTAGGTATCTGCGGACAGCCTGGGAGTCAACTGTTCAGTGGAGTATGCCACATGTACGTAGCTTTTTGCACCAATGGGTGTTCCCTTCCTAATTGTGACTCACAGTGAAATGTAGGATTGTTTTGTGACCGCAAAAACGGCCGCAAACCAATTGCAGTTTGCACCCATTTCAAATGGGTGCTAACTAATTCGCAAAAGGGAACGGGTCCCCATGGGACCCCCTTCCCCATTGTGAATGTAACTGTAAAAAAAAATTCAGAGCAGGCAGTGGTTCTATGGACTTGTGGCTTGTGTTTTAGTCACATACAGCTGTGTAGGGGGTACTCTATGCCTCCAATTGCTCTTCACCTCATTAGGAGCAGTTAGCAGTGCATAGGAAGCAGTGGAGTCTGCATAGGGGATTGCTGAGCACCCACTTCCACTTCACTATAATGGAGCTACAGTCCTGAGGGTTAGCAGTGCTGCAGCCTCAGGTGGCATCTCAAAACACCCCCTGTTCACTGTGGGTAACTTAGTCATTGCACGGTGTCAGGGTGGTGTCACAGTATCAAAGCACCTCTGAAGTTAGCCTCCAAAGATAGTGGTGCACTGCAACCCTCACTGTCTGGGTACTTATCAGGGGGCCGCCATCTTGATTTCACATGTGTGGGCTCAAAGAGTGCTGCTGCAGCTTCAGTTGGTGTTTAGAATTGTACCTGTACTTATGGGTGTCACTTGCTTATGGCAACTTGATCCTTGCCTGGGGACAAAGTGGTGGGCATGGTACTGGATTGCCCCCATAGACAGTGTTACCTCCTGTAATTACTGGTGGTTATGGAGGGGCACCACCATGTCACCAAGCCACCGGGGCCTTGATCAAGCCCACCATCCGGCATTTGTGGATTAATAGAGGCATATTTGATGTTTCTATTTGCTCCTCACCTCATCAGGCACAGTAGAGCAGAGGAAGCAGTGGTGTCCAGATGAGGTACTGTAAAGCACCAGATCCATCCTTGCTGCAATGGAATTACAGAACTACAGAACTAGGCAGCAATCTTCCCTTTTCTCCAGCCAGTATATTCTGATTACAGGCAGGCACTTGCAGAATGCTGTTACCCAAGATGAGAGCAGGTAGATGATCCATGAAAATATACATGAACTACTGGAGCAGAGAGTGGAAGAGAGAGCCGGAATAAAACTGAAACCAGGTGGATAGTATTGGTATTGAAATAAAATGAGACTTCAGGTTTTTCTCGAAAAGCCAGAATGTAATAGACCTAATCAGATAAATGGAAAGTTCATTCCAAACGTTGAGGGAATAATAGGAAAATGCTTGTCTTCTGGTTAGAATGTTTATTTGCCTTGGATATCTCCACTTTCAATGGCTTTGCGCTGTATGTAATGTTTTGTGGTTGCCGCAAGAGAGTATTCACTTAACAAGAGAACTTGTAAATGATGAAAAGTGATAATAACTCGATGTACCCAGGGATGAAAGTCAGGTGGGATAGAGTGATGGCTCTGTACATGCACCGTCATTGATGAGTCAGACAGTCACATGGTGCACGGCTTACTTCAGGGTGAGGCTACAGTTTGAGAGGCTTATTTCACTAGACAAGAGAAGAGCTTCAAATCTCCAGCTGAAAAAGATAATGATAGCCCATTACAGGTAAACTGCTCACATCCAAGCAGAATTTATGATTGGTTTATGACTATACTATTAACATTTTCAGATGCAGCTGCTTCTTATTAGTGAATAGATACGTGCTGATGTCCTATATGGCCACTAAGAAGCCCTGAGTCTGCATGTAGTGATTGAAGACACATATTGTAAGAAGAGAAACCTGAGGACTCTATGTTTGATGACAGTGGTAATAATTTGGAAGAGTGAGTCTGGGTATATTGTTGTCTGTCCGATGTGAAAAAAATGAAGCAGTTGAGTTTTTTGAGTGATACACATGCATATATGGTTGGGCAGAATATACCATTATATCACACTCATCACATATATATTTTGAATGAAATCACAGATGCAAGTTCTTGTTATAATATGGTGGTGGTACGCAACAAACCGCAGCAGGAAGAGTAAAAAAATAATCTTTAAAATACAGATGGCTATATAGCATATCATTTTCTGCAAAATGAACTGCTTTGCCATGTGTTTTCCTGCATCGCTGCGTTCACTGTCTTATCACACTAGTATAATGATACTGAAATATGAGCGTATTTTAGGGATGTTTGTGGTTTCTAATGTTAAGGCCACACAGTTTGTGTTCGCTAATGATTGGCTGTGTAAAATGCAGACAAAGTACTATGTGGATGAATTACTTAAGCTTAATAAAATCACATTAAGTATGTAGTTTTGTGCACAGAGGATTCTTTAACTTTAAATGAACTGCCAAATCCCCCCTTCAAACTCATCCTCTTGGTGGTTTGCTTCTGACTCTCACATGTGCCTTAAATCCAGGTGACAAAAACAGCCAAGAGTGCGAACCAAATATTTCTGAGGTATTTTACTATTGGAAACGTCACTACTAGGCAGTTGGCTGGAGCCAGAACTATTTAAAGGCAATAGCTGCCCTTGGATGGTGGCACTGGACGAATTATCTCTAAGCAACATCCTTGACAGGTAGCATTCTGGAATGACAAATATATGTTGGATTCGAAGTCCTCTGAAGATACCTGTTTTATTGTGAGATGGACTGCTGAAGTCTTTGCTCCAGGTATATATAGTTCAAAAAAGGATTCTTTTATGCCGTGGCTTCATATGCCAGATAACACAAAAAACCTTATGTGTGAGATGCTTGAATCAATGTCAACCATGGTAGTTACTAGGGCCACATTCCATTCCATTGTTTGTTTTGCCAACAATGCCACCCTGACAGTGATCAGTCACATACAGATGAGACTGGGTCCAGCTCCAATAGCAAAAGTCCAGCTCAATGAGCCTGGCCACGTCCCCTATAAACAGCAAAGATAGGAAAAAATGTCACCACGCCTTCGGACTTCGATAACAATCTTGCTGTGACGTACCTTCTATTTCTTTTACTCTCACAAATCTGAGCATTACTAAATTGTGTTCTTCTTGCAAACACCATATATATTATGAAGAACTTTAAATGACATCATCCAGAGTATTTATGTTTAGTATGTTTGTAAATATAATAAATGTTTCAACTCTGCCACCAAATTAGAAATGCCGCACTCAAGGCTTCCTCATGCTTGCACAACTTTTGCATGTGTATCAGTCCAGCACTACGCCCCGCGACCATGACTGATGTCAGAGCGTGCAATGGCTCCTCTGCATTTCAAAGAAGGGCTTGAGGGTTTCCACATTACAGTCAATATCATTTTGACCTCAGACATGCTCAAGGATACAGGCTGCAGAGATTCAATGGTTTCACATAGTTTCAATTGCTGACTGACAGGGCCCGATGGCCTTTGTAATCCTCGCTAGCCTGGAATCACTTGATCTATGTAGCACCACTGTTTTATGGGTCACAACCGGGAGGCTTAATATTACTTGTCTGTATCTGGAACTCCCTGCTTTCCTTGCTTCATTGGTTTACACATTTTGGGCCTGATTCACAAAGGTAAAGTTATTCCAAAAGACTAGAGTATCTTTATGCCTGCGGAGGTTCCGCACTCGGGCAGAGGGTCCCCACTAAGGGTGGAATCTCCACCCCACGTGCAGAATCTGCACACTGGGAGTAGAATCACTCAGGGCGGAAGCTCTGCACTTGGGGTGGGAAAGTGTAATTACATACACTTGCAAACAATTAATACCACCTGTAACCCATGCACTGCAAACCACATAAAAGCAGCACACATCCAAGGCTCTGTTTTTTCAAACACACGCTTTACCTGGCTGCTCTGCATAGTGCCTTCTGGATGTTGAACATCAGGAGGAAGAAAAACTTCACAAAGGAGGAGACCCAGATGTCGCTCAAATTTGCAGAAAGCATATGGTCATCATCCATACCCCATAGTGCAATACTGAAGGCAGCCCTATGGCAGCAGTTGGCTAATGCAGCCAGTGCATTGTGGAAAGATTTCAGACCATCACCAACATCAAAAATAAGTGGCAAGATGAGAGAAAATGTGTGAAGGAGATGTTCACAACCCTAAAGGTGAGGGACGCTCTCCCTGGTGGACAACCGGAACTCATCTCCATCTCACACCACTTGAGAAGGATGTTCTTTCCACCATGATTCCCCCATCTGCTGCCTACAACTGACAAATGTATTGTGGTATGGGTAATATGTGATGGTTACACAATGAGGTGGTTCGTAAAATGTTGTATATGAACTGCAAATGTGACTATAGAAGTCACTTCAAGTTTGTGCAAATATTCAAGGTGAATTCTGCTCTTGTGTGTTTATTTTGTCTATCACTCTACAAATCCTAGAATCCCAAGTACTGCAAATTAAAACTTCAAATTTCTTCTTCAGAAAGAGTTGGCCATCTCTTCTAGTGAATTCAAATAATTTTTGAAACTCTGCATGAATTAGAACATTATGTTTTGTAACTGTGCATATAGATGCAATTAACTATGTTAAAATGTGTATACAATCATCATTTGTTGCATTTATCTGTCGACCTCTTCATGTAATTTCCACAAGCAGCCAGAATAGATCCACCCACAGGAGAAGAGGTTCCCACACTTGCACAAAGGTAATGTCGTGGGGCAGATCAACCCCTACCACTGGCACAAAATGGTACGTAAATATGCTGAAAAGTGGGTCCCACCTACTATATTATTATCAGACAACCGATAGATATTTTTCTAAAATTCCATCATGTGTTTCTCATATGTGATCCTAACTAGCATATATTGGTTTTAAAAGGCGTCAACGTGAATGATAGTTAAATTATACTCATTCATATCTTTTTAGGCTCTGTGATGTTGGCCGGTACAACACATGCTACGGTGACCTTTGCTTTATGTACAGATGTGACAGCTAGTCAGGCACCACACACTGGTCAGATGGTAGACCCTAGTAAGGTCAGTTACATATACATTTATATGAAGCTCATTGTCTAATATATTGGATGACATGTTAGCAGTATGTGGTGTGTTAAATATCCCTGTTGTCACCTAACTCCATATGCTTAGATATGGTTCATGAGAGCATACTACATCGTAACATGTTGGCTAATGAAAGTATGACTCTACATTTTAAAGTACCCAATTTCTTATATTGTTTCATCTAAAGAGGAGTAGCACTAACTGTGTCAAAAGTGTATTCTAGTGACACATACATGTAAAATAATACTCATTGTATTGAAATATGGATGTTTGTTTTGTTACAACTGCTGTCAGCAGTATATCAGTCATCCAAAGTACCTCATCCAGAGATTTGTGAGACCTGGCTGCAGCAGTCAGACCCACTAGCATACTTCCATCAGGTAAGTATGCCATATGGTGTTGAAAACTATTATTTACCAACGAGTTCATAATAACCTATTAATTGTGATGGTAATTCTGCATATATAGACTCTTTTTCTAAGGATCTAATGTTGGTGTGTGATATTTTTCCAACATAATCAGTGATGTCTGTGTTTATTTTGCATGTTCACTTATTATTCTTTCTTAACAATAACTAAGGTGCCACTCTCTTATGAAGCTGTTGGATTAAGGGTCATGTCTTCTGCCAGACCATCAAGGAGGCAGGTTCAGCAGTTGACATTATGAGGCATTTGATTACCACACAGATCTGTGGCAGGAGCTGCTGAGTGTGATTTTGCATTGCACAACCTCATTAAATATCTCACTACAGTGTGAGCTGCCACATGTAGGTTTGCACAAACCAGATCACATGTGGAACTTCAAATTGATGCAAACAAAAAATGTTAAAACAGTTGTGTTCTAGCACATAATATACTATAGCAAATAGTTTATATGTTGCAACCTCTGTCTTTCAGGTGCTGGGGTTAATGAGTCGCTTGATGAAGCTGGACCATGCACCAGTGGAAAGCAGCTGTAATTTGAGGAGAGAACCTGATCCTCTTCCAAGTAGCAATGTCGATGGCCAACACCGCTCAACAAGACATTGACAAGGAGGATGAAGATTTACAGGTGCTGATCACAGAGGAGGACATGGATGAGGGGGAGTGAATTGTTGACCCACTACCAAAAAGGCTGGAGGCAACATCAGGTCCGGCCAGCATTGTTCAACCACTTTCCTTCTGAGGATTACCTGTTCCCAGCAGTCAGCCAATCAGCCAGAGAGTTCACCTCCTCCAACACAACTATCACTCCTCACAGCCCTCACGCCCGAGGTCGATGTGTTGCTTATCCTACACACTCCTCCAATGACGGTGCATCCAAGGTCATCTTAAATTGTCTGATGGACATAACACTCCTGATGAGGAGAAGGTTTCCCTTAGGCATGAAGCTCCTCTGTACAGCCTCCCACTTGCCATCCCTCCCTGTGCTGGTGGACCTGATGATCATATCAGAGGGTGTCCCATGTGGAGGGAGGTGGCAGATGCTCATGATGGTCATTGGGAAAAAGATTCTTATCAACAACTGTCTGATGTGAGGCAGTACATTAGTACAACAATTTCTACTCTGTCTCACATTTCAGAGTCACTGCAAGAAATCCCTCAGATGATTGACAGGCAGACCCATGTCCTGGACAGTATTGTGAAATCTTGCCAAGACATGTCAAAGATGCACCTTGACCAAATATCAGTCTATTGGAAAGAGAGTACAAGACATCATGCCTTGGCCATGAAGATGATGGAAGGCATGTTCAAAATGTATCAAAGTCTTTCTTCACGGTCAAAACATGGAGGGGACCCAACACACCAACCTACACCCCACCTCACCCAGCCACATGCACCACCACATGCACAGACACCCTGTTCATGCACTTGCACTACCATAGCACAGGCACCATCCCCACCTGCACAGGCACATTCTCCCCTTGCACATGCATGTCCCCCGCTGTACAGACCCACCCACCTGTACAGGAACCTCCTGTACAGGCACCTCCCCCACACAGGAACTCCCCCTGTACAGGCACCTCCCACCTGTACAGGCATGCCCCCCCACCTGTACATTCAGCCCCCTCACCTGTACAGACACTGCCCACCTGTACAGGCATCATCACCAACTGTACAGACTCCACCCTCCTCAGCTGAGCTAACTAACCCACCAGTACAGGCAGATGCCATACATCTATCCAGCTTTCAGCATCAACCCAGGATGGGTACTAACCACCAGAGATCCTCACCACCACTTTTGTTTAGTCACAAGCGTAATTCCATGTGACCACTGTAAGTACTTGAACGATTTATAAACTTAATACTGTGCATACACTTATACTTCTATCCTGAGTTGATTAATATTTGATTATGTTCAAATGGTTACTCTGGTTGTGGGATATATATGTGACTATAAATGTCTGTGAGTACCCCATGTTGATTTGTAGGACCATCCGTGTTACAAGGTATCATGTTGAAAGCATAGTAAAACACCTACAGTTGCAGACTTCACTACTTTGAACACAACATATATAATGGAAAACACAAGCCAGAGAGATGGTTTGGAACACAAATTTATAGTGGGTTCAAATTCTGTGTTGTAAAACAATTCTGTAAATAACAAATTATAATAAATACTGCCCAATGGAACGGGAGAAAGGAAAAAAAATATTTTTCAAACAGAATGGGCAAGGGAACTTGGAGAGAGTTGGGCAGCATAATAAAATGTGTCAGGAGATGTCAGGGGAACCAGTCTATGTACAAGGGTTGAATAAAATAAAGTCCACAGTCAAAACACTGTCCTAACAGAAGAGTCCATGGTCAACATGAAAAATAATGTCTGTCCCCCACAAGCCATGTATAGTTTCCCTATGAGTGTGCAAGCTTGGGGGGACACAGCCACCGGCCATCCTCACTGTTCTCTTTGATGACTACATTCAGATGCTTTCCAACTGTGGACTCACTGTGAGTGGCTGATGCAGGACTCAACACCCTATTGGAATGTAACACACAAGTTACAACAGGGTAAAACTGAGAGGGAAGACACACTTGGGGATACAACAACAGTGGTATGTGTGAGTCTTTGGGACAACTCAGACAATAAGGCTGCACCCAAGGAGGTGATGAAGGCATTGATATTTTATATACGTCTGCACTGTGACTCTCAGAACAAACAGAGTTCATTTATCTCTGACCTCCTGTAAGCCCTGAACAAACACAGTCTGGACATCATCATCTACCACCATCACTTCCTGGGGTGCAGCTACAGGACTAACCACACATGGAGGTGTTTGGGTCACAAATGAGGGGTGTGGGGTGTCGGGTCAGATGTCCCGCTCAGCTCCTCATGACAGGCACTTTGAGGGAGAGTACTGACTGAGGGTGCAGCTTGAGTCCTCGATTTAATGGGTGCCTCAAGAGTTAGGTAGGGGTTGCTGGCAGGCCCAGGTGGTGATAGGGCCATCTCAGGGGACACCATCTTGATTTCCCATTTGGGAGATGGTGTCCCTCTCAATGATGCTTAGACCTTATAATTAGCATTACTCATATGAAGTGAGTAAACAAGAGATGATGGTACATCTCTCTCACCACTCACATTATACTTCAAGACACATAATGCAGTTATATGTCTTTACCAGCTCTTTGGTGCTCAAAGTCCACCAGATGAGAATGGAGGGTTGGCAAGGCTGCTTCAGGACTCTCCTGTATAGTGAGAAAATGCAGGCAGTTGTCAATAAGGCTGGGAGGACACACCCATGATCCTCCTAGTTCTTGCAGCACATCTTGCCCCACTGCTGGTACACAGCCACTACACTGCAGCACGCAGCAAAATCACACCAGATTTGCATACATGCTGCATTACTCAACTGGCTATGTGGGTCCCCATCATGCTGAGGGTACTTATCAAATACCCCCTCGATAAGAAAGTTCAATTCCGACTCACTGAAAGGCAATACCTTGTCATCAAGTCCCTCATCCATGTTGGGTGCAGGATAGATGTACAGATCAGCACAATGGTGAAGGGTGTTGCTCTGAGGTTAGGATGGCACAGTATGAACATAAAATGGCTGCCTTCAACTTCCTGCATGTAAATCCCTGTATGTCATTTCCTGTCTATTTTCATGTGTTTCTGGCTCCATTGCAGAGTCTTCCCACTCAAGTGCTGGACCTATACCCTGAGAGCAGGACTTCCACCTAAGTGCAGGACCCCCATCCAGAGTGCAGAGTAAATCTCCTGTAGGTACCAGTAGGTGTATCTATAGGTGTCCATCTTGCACACAATGTCAATCCTCATTGACCCTATGCATAGACCTGACTCACTATGTCACCTAGTGCAGGCAAATTTGTTGATATTCACTGTCTGAGGAGATCTCACACATGCAGTACATTTACTCCGCCAAGGCAATGAAGTCCTTTGAGACTTTTCCCACACTAATTACTATTATATGTAACAACTGAGTTGCATGGCCTATCTTTTGACTACAACTGTTTTATACATACATTATGTTTGGCTTCTAGAGTATTCTTGGGATGGAATTTATGGACAGAATGCTAAATGTCCACCGTCATCATTGATAACAGTCTGTGAAACCACAACTAGTGGCTTAAGAGAAAAAAGTGTCAACCAGCTGGTCACACATGTTTGGGACAATACCCATGTTCCCTGGATTCAGGCCTTGGTGAAGGTTCAGATGTATTTGTAACCCTTGAGCTACTGCAATGTTGTGCAAGACACCACAGGTTAATATTTTATTGCGCACAACTTCAGAGGAGTACAGCAGTATCTCCCCCTGAATGGTCAGGATATCTGGTGATCACTTTAAAATGTCCAAACATGTACTCTCTGATGGCTCGTGCACAAATGTGCGCCCTATTGTACATACACTGAGGTACAGTAATTGCATGTCTGTGTGGTGTGAAGAGATGAGGAAAGAGTGCATATGAAGCATCATCTGAGGAGGAAAATTGGGAAATGTTCATACATGTCCCTCTTGCATGTGTAGAGTTTATTATGTATGAGATGGTGCATGCAGTGTCTGTGGGGGTCGTATATGTGTGATGATAATTTTTTCATTTCTGAACAACATTATTGCATATCAGTATAGTGCTTGAAAACATACCCAGAACCCACATGTTGCCAAATTATCCTGCTGACAGCCACTTGGCAAGAGATGACCTGTAGTTGTCATGTGTACTGCCTGGAAACATAGCATACACATCAGTAAAGCATCCACTGGAATCATACACACCCTGCAAGTTGAGTGAGAGCCAGTGGTGTCTGTTGCAGAATATGAGTGCATTGTGGAGAGGTGGCTGAGGTGACACATGAGTGCAACGAATTGCACTGACCACATATGGCAAGAGGGAAAAGAGGCAGAATTATCTAGCAACCCTTTGCCTTCCTGCTCGTGTATGTGGAATACCTATGTAGAGATGCACTCTCCTATTTATGTAATTCAGAATGTTACCCAACCATCGGGACTGGCTTGCCTGAGAAATACCCACAATGTTACTGGACACCCTCTGGAATGATCCAGTAGCAAAAAAATGTAGAGCTGCTAGGATCTTGACTTAGGCTGGGATGGTGTGGGAGTGGCACATATCAGAGCCAAGATCTTGCTCCCAATCATAAACCTTGTCCAAGATGACAACAGGGGAAATCAAAATCTGGAGGTATCATCTTGGCTGGGCATATCAAAGAGGTTGATCCTTTGTGTGAAGATCCTCTCCTCCTCCTCAAATCATTCTCGTTCATTACATGGAGCCAACTGACAAACACATGCAGTGATGTTGTAAGGTCTAAAAGCATTCGGTTGTGGCTGCTCATATTTTATGTATGCAGCCAGGCTGTGAGGGGCTGCTGGGCTAATGAGCTGGGTGTAGTGATGGTAAGCACAGTCATAGGTACGTGTGTATTGTTTAGGAGAAACCTGGAAATCTGAGATATTAGTTGAAGTGTATATTTGTGTATAACCTTCACGTTTGAACTGATTGTGGAAGATATTACATGACCGATAACTAATTGTTAAATGTGCAACTGTAGAAGAGGTGTAACAAGCATACTTGTGATGTTCTTGTTGACACTTGAAGGGTCAGTCATATGAATAGGTTTATGGTATTGTGTCTTACCTTATTTGTCCACACTGTTGTAGAGGTGTGTAATTTTGCCATCCAATTACCCTTCCAATACACTCCCTTTACGGTAAAGAGGCCCTACCCCCTTCTCATTTGTTCAGCAGGTTTGATTTTTTCAGCTCCTAGTGTTCCTTACTCATTGTGTAATCCAATGTTTAGTAACATGTTATCAAACTGTACTGCTACCTACACATCCTACAAATACACATATGTAACATCCCAGTGCCTACATATAGCTGTTTTCAGTTTTAAGTGAGGCATTTTATTCTACGTTGGTTGTAAAACTAGATGTTTTATATCTCAGGATATGTGAATTTAGGCATATGTGTTGCAGCATACATCAATGTTTGCCCTGTTATTTCACTGTGTTGTAGTCCGCCCGAGGATGGAGCTTCTGCTACGAGTGCAGAGATTCCACCCGAGTGTGGAACCTCCATCCTGAATGTGGAACCTCTGCAGGCATAAAGATACTACTCGTAAGTCCATTTGTGAATACCGAAAAGTATTAAAGTTAGACTTTTGGTCTAATTTAGACTTTTGGTCTAACTTTACCTTAGTGAATCTGTCCCTGAGTGGCGTGCTATACTAGGAAGTTTACCCACCCATCTGAACTCACCAATCACTCTCTATTTTTTCTCAATAGTGACTGCCGGCAGTGTGAGTCGGATGATATGCGTGTGGTATAGATTCGTCGGGAGAGGACTGCTGACTGGGATTTGGACCAGCCACTACCGGCCACCTATATGTCACATATGATCATCCCTGCAAAGATGCATATTCTGCATTTGTGATATGTATATAGCTTTTGTAAGGCTGCACAGTGACCAAATCACCTTTATATGAAGGTATTCAATACTTTGTCCAGTCCATTTGAAGAGGAATTGAACTATGAGCTCCTTTATTTGGTCCAGGGTCATCCAAATGTTAAGGGCTTGGGATTATTGTTTATTAACTGTGAACCTTGATACCTGTCCATAGTCCACCATAAACTTCGGTAGCAAGGAGAAATAGTTAGCTGGGTCAGTGAACACCTTTAGGATATCATCCACATACATGAAGCTTATAGGTATCATGTCCTACTTCCACATCCTAGATCTATGCTATGTTATGATCTTTGGCAGTTTGGCTCAATTACGAAAGCAAAGAAAAGGGTGATAGATGGTATTCCTGCCTCACCCTCTGTCGAATTGTGAATATTCTACATGTGGCTCCATTGGCTTGAACATGGTTATATGGACTTCTGTACCCATATAGTATCCGTGCCATAAACCAGGGCTGTGAACCTAATATGCCCAGTGAATGCGGGAGAACATTTTTCTGGGTTCTGTGAATAATATCTGTAGCATATATAATTTGTTTGTATTTTGCCAGCAATTCTATCTTGGTATGAAGCCAAATTGATCATACAAGCTGCCCATATCCCTGTGAAATTCTTAGTGTCACTGTTCATTAAGGAAATGGGATGACATGGGTGACATCTAGCCACATGCCTTTTAGGCTTTATAATGGCCATCAAACTGGCCTCTGGCACTGGTTGGGCCCTGAGGCTCTGGTTGCAAAATAAGTTAAATAGCTTTGTCATGACTGGGAAGAGTACTGTGCAGAAGATTTTGTAGCATGCAGGTAGAAAACCATATGGCCTATCAATTTTCCATTAGGTAATTTTAGTATGAATGAGGTGATTTCCTCTAGCCCAATGAGACAATAAAGCCTTTTAGCCTGTTCATTTGTGAGCACTTGTACAGTAACTGCATCTAGATATTGCTTAACTTCTGCACAATTGTGACTCACCCCACATAGGTCATTATAAAATGAAAAAAAGGTGTTAGCAATGCCCTCGTCAGTGCTCCACTGCTCCACCTGCTTCCTCTTGATGAGCTGTACTCAGCCATGCATGTGTTTGGCTTGCAGCTTGCATGTGAGTTTCCTTTGTACCTTTCAGGATCCTGACTTCTTATGGATACCCTCAAGATCTAGTAACTGTGCCTCCAAATGCACCGATGCTCCATCCTATCCTTGTGTAGTGCTGCTGAGGTAGCGAGTAGGTATCCTCATGCTGCTGCTTTCACTGAATCCCATAGTGTCCCCAGACCAACGTCCCCATTTTCATTCTCATCTAGCAATAGTCTAATTGTTTCTGCCAGTAAAACTCTGATTTTCAGGTCTTGTAATATGCCGTCCTTGAATATCCATTGTACTATGATGTGCTACTCTGGGTGGAGCTGTATATCTGTTGATATCAGTGGATAGTTGGACAGTGTTATACAACTTATTTTAAAGGGAAATACATCCCTAAGGATTATTAGAGTACCCAAAAAGTGGCCCAGTCTTTCAAAGGTGTATGGTGCCTGTGAATAAAATAGCTAGTCTGCATTGTCTGTGTGCTGTATTCAACAAATATCCATTTGTGCCAGTCACTCTCATCTTTCTGGAATGAATGTCCAAGAACTGTCAGATCTTAACATAAACAAATCTTTCATCCAATCCATTACCATTTGAGGTGTCTCTCTATAAACATCTGTCCCCCCTTCCTTAAGCACTACAATGACATCTTCAACAAGGAAAGTTTTGCAGCATGTATTTTGGTGAACATAGGTTCAGGAGGAAGAGTGTGCATGCTCCTCTCTTATTTCCAGAATCAGCGTTCTACCCTGAGTGTCTGGTATTGTGTTGATTACATCACGGTTGCATTGTTGTGCAATACCTACAGATACTGCTTAATTTTTGGGCTGCCCATATGAGACATACTACCACAGAGAGCACCATGACTTAAATCTGGGGTAGCATTGTTGCATCAGATGAGTCTTCCTCAGGTAGCAGATGGCTAACCCAATATTCTTTCAGCTAGTGCAATTGTGTCAATCATTTAGGGTATTCAGGGCCCTCATGTTGATCATGCCTATCTTCAGCATCTTTAAATGTGTGGTGTTCTTTCACTTCTGGGTGCACACTTGTTTAGGTGCAGCAACTAAACCTGATGAGTGTAGCTTGAATCCATTTACAAGCCTGCAAGTCATCTCTCTTCTGGCTTGGAAATTCCCCTCTTTCAGCACTCTAATGACTAAACCACTGTCACTAATCAGCTGAAAGAACATGACCATCATTAAGTATGATCTTCTTAATGGTTCTTCTTATTGAGATAAGCCTCCTCCAAGCGTGCAAACCTAAGCAACCTAACCAATATTATTCCTTCCCTCCAATTCCACTTACATGTCTCTTGGAAGGACTGCATATATTTCTCACCCCCATTGTTTCAAGCAGGTCTTCTCTGTCCTCCTCTGGTAAGAGACATTTCCTGTACCCTGCATGTCAGTTTCTTGCTGGTCGCCTTCCATTTGCATTTAGCTCCTTTCTCTCTCTAGCTGTATCATTCACTGATAGGTAACTTCCTCTCACTGATCTTGGACCTTCCTTCACCTCTCTCTCAATGGTCTGGAGGGCTGTTTTGGATCTCCTTTTGCAATTCGAGGCATTGCTCCATTTGCCACCTCCAGTCACAGGATTTCATTTGCCTCTCACAGTAAGTTTCATTTGTGTTATTGCCCCATTGTCTGAAAAAACAGCCTGAAAGGGTGGCCTTACTCATCTAAGAAATTCAATCAGATGATGAAATTCCCTTCTTTTTTATAGCGTTACCATTAAAAGGTCTTGGCATATCTGCAGTCTAGCACCATCATGTACAATTCCACATCTTTTAGTTGCCCAGAAATGTTATTTTCGTTAGTTTCGAGTCTGTGTATCTTCAAAGGATGTTGAGTGTGGCATTGGCTGCTCATTGTGGGCTGACTGTTCTGTGTATCCTGTTCAGTTGTATGGAGTTTAAACCCTCTGAGCTCAGACTGGTTCTGTGAATGTTCTGAATGCACCACTTAATAACTATCCATTCTGCACCACTCTCTACACCTTATATTCTAGTATTTTTTGTGCCTTGAGTACTTTTACAGACCTTTAATATGGATCAAGAGAGGTCCTTTTCCATATTGTCCCAGTTTTCCTGAAGCACAATCACTCATTCTCACAGGTTGCTAAAGTCATTCCTTATGTTCTGCAAACCACGCATTCATTTGGAACTCAGCACTACAAGATTTCAAGTATTGTCTTGTGATGAACGCTTCTAGAATTTCCATTTCTGTCTTTGGTGATACTTCATCCATTTTGTCTACTGGCTTGCTCCTTTGATTCATATTTTGTTTTGCTAGGGTGATTCCTGTCAACATATCTTTAATGGTGTGATCATTTCTCCTTCTGGAGAATTCCATTCAGCAGAAACAAAGAAGAAACCTTACTTGACCTCTCTATGGCCTGTTTTCCTCCAGAACAATCCAGAGGCCTCTTATTTTCTTCCCAGTGTATTCCTTCATGGTATGCCAGTCACAAATTTAAATCAGAAATCTTTTATCTCCTTTGGTTTTATCTGATGGCATTTCCTGCGGCTGATAGGTGTTTGTTTCTTTGTTTTTCCCCCACACAGGTGATCTTCCCCAGCCCAGAAGCATATAACAGAACACCTCACACATGGAGCTGTATATTAGACTTCTTTATTACTCAGCATCCAATCACACACTATTCACTGATTACATCATAACTGTTAATAACCACACGTTAACACCTCCAGGTAAGTTAGGTGATCTTTCCATTAAGTGCACCCAGAACCCCCAAGGGTCCTAGTGCACCTAGTTTCATGATACTACATATCTCCCCTTGTTCAATAAAAAAAAAAACAATAGTTTTATAACATCTCTTCAATCAGTCGGCCAGATTGAGTATCATGAGGTAGTTTAGATGCACTCTGGTCATGCGCTGATGGCGCAGGTTCAAATCCTTGGTATGGACTTTCAGGCAGAATCACCTCATACATAATTGCAGGAGCAAATGTGATGAGTGCCATGCGATGGACTTTCTGGGACAATTTGCTATCATGATGTGTCCTTTGCACACATGAACAGCAAATGGAGTGCCTGTTTTCCACTTTTGCTTCTGCTTGACCAGGACCCAGTCACCTTCATTGAAAACTGTTTCCTGAGCTCGTCCACTGGCATATGTTTTCATCTTCCACTTTCGAGAAGTGCCCAGGACACGAACCTTCTCAGCTTTTAAGGACCAGTCCACTGTGGGAAATTGGTTCTGATGGTTTTCCCAAATAGCAGAGTGGCAGAGATCTCTTGCAAGCATTGGAGTGAGGACTTGAGTAATGAGCATGAAGAGCTTGACACAGGGTTTGACGCAGCTTGATTCCTTCCATTGATGCTTGTTGAATTACCCTCCTGAGAGTACTCATTAATCGTTCAACAACACCATTGACTTGTGGCCACTGAGGTGTACTCTTTTGATGCTTGCCATTCATTTCACCTAGAAATTATTTGAATTCTTGGCTATTGAATGGCAGGCCATTGTCAGACTTGAGAATAGCAGGAATACCCTATGCTGCAAAGACATCATCCAGCTGCTCAAAGACCTTATCATGGGTGGTTGATGACAATTAATTCACTAAAGGAAAGCATGAATACTCATCAATGACTACCATGAGTTGATGTCCATTTTCTCAGGGCCCAAAGTAATCAACTGAAACCCTTTCCCAAGCCTGTGTAGGAAGGTCTGACATTGTCACTAGGTATTGCGTTACTTAGGGAAAAGGCAGTTGCAAAGAAGTGCTTCTCAGCTTGCTTGTCTTGGCACGGGAATCACACTCAGAGCCTTATTTATACTTCTTGGTGCAAAACTGCACTAACACAGTTTTGCACCAAAAAGTTTTGCACCGACTTGCAACATTGTTTAGCACCAGCTGGGCACCATATTTATGGAATGGTGCAAGCCGGTGCAAAGGGTAGGCTAGCGTAAAAAAAATGACGTTAGGCAGGTTACATTCAAAATAAATGTCTCTTACCAGATTAGCGTAATTTTTTTACGCTAAGGAGCATATTTATACTCTGCACTGAATTAGAGTCATTTTTTTACTCTAATTCAGTGCAAAACTAACTCCATATTTATACTTTGGTGCTAGAGCCGTCTAGCGCCAAATTTATGGAGTTAAAGTCATTTTTTGGAAGTGGAAACCTACCTTGCCTTAATGAGATGCATTACGCTCTTTTCTACCGCCTTCAGGAGCATATGCTATACAGATGAAAGCCGATGTTCATCTGGCGTTGCAACTTCTGCAAGCACAGGCCTTGTACTTGGATCATCTCACCCGAGCTGAGGTCATAGATCGTCATCTTCTTCCTTGATGGTGAGTAATGATTCGGTTTCTCGCACTTGATCATTGTTGTTTTTAGCTTTTTTCATCATGTTGGGTGTCACTGCCTTTAGCGTTTCATTTTGTATTGATGACTGCTCTGTGTTATGGTGCTACACAGTTTTGTTTCTTTCACCCTTATCAGAGGACTCTGGTAGGCCTTTTGGATACTCTCCTCCACATGGCCTTCAAGATCTTTGAGAACCATATTGGGGCTGAAGCAGAGCTTTGACTCCACATATGCCAATTCCGACCTACTTGTCAATGAATTGAGCAGATGTGGCATGCACAAACAGTTTGCTGTTTCACTGCAAACTTTCAGTGAGAGCAGCCTTGTTTCTTTGGGGCACATGTCCCCTACTCATCGCCAGTTGTAACGTCCCTCCCAGCCCGGGAGCATGTAACAGAATATGCCACACACAGAGCTCTAGATCAGAGAGCTTTATTCATCAGCATTCACACTATTCACTGATTATGCCATAACTGTTAACGACTACGTCTTAACATTTCCCAGCAACTTACATGATCCCTCTCTTAAGTGTGCCCAGTGCAAGTGTCCTAGTATCACAACATTTCAACTAGGGTCAAGATAGTGTCTGCTCAATGTCACCCCTGAGTCTTAGGCCCTCAATATGAACATGGCAATCTGGGCTGCCATGCCAGTGGTAATTACTGCCACCGGCATGGCAGTCCAGACCGCCATATAATAAACGTGACAGAACCACCACTTTTCTAACTCCGCCACCGCCAGGCTGCCTGGCGGAGTTTCATATCTTTACCTGGTTTCTTTCCCTTTGAAATAATGTTGTCTCTTATTCAGGTTGCTGCTCATTTGGGATAAATCTGTGGGGTGGACTGCCTCGGTCATCTGCGATCTCAGAGCTGCAGACCTGAACACTTCCAGGCTGTGCTAGCCCTCTGTCACTTTTTGTGATCTGATTCCAGTAGGATGAAATAGGAGTGTGTTGGAGACATACAAACACTGCATCCACCCCTTTGTGTGTGCATGTATCTTCAACTTTTGCCTTGTTTCTGCCTTAATCCAGCTCAGTTGTCCTCTTGTGTTCCAGTTGAGCTACCTCATACCTACTGGATTGGTGATCAGCTCTCTTCTGTGAGTGGTTGCATCTTTTGCATTGTTATTTCTATAACCTGGGTGTTTTTCCCCATTAATGTGCTAGGTTTTATCTATTTGTTGTGGTGCTCTCTTCGACCTTAGCCTTGAGGTCCGGTCTGCTGCCAGCAGAGCTTCTCATTGACCATCCACATCTGCACCAGCCCTATGTTTTCTCAGGCCTGCCCCTGCTGCCAAGGCTCACTCTAACTTGAGACCGTGTCAGTTTGTTTCAGGCCATTTCATCCTTCTGTGTTCACCATTCCAGGCTCTCTCGCAGGGGGCATTGCGTAACAACAGTCTCACTTGGTGATGGCCATTTTCTCGCAGTGACTCATGGTCCAGGTCCAGCGTGTCATCCACTTAGACTATTGTGCAGAACAGTTTATGAGTGCCCTGTTTGGGGGCAAGTGGATTGAGGTATTCACTGGAATCAGTAAATATTGACACTGAGAATTGATATGGTTACAGGGTCCATTAAAGACCTTATATTCTAAGTTTCCTTTAGAAAATAGGGAATTACATGTGAGTTGGTGTTTTTTGCACAAAATTTAACCTGCATCGCACTGTCGCGTGGGCTCTCATTATCCTAAATGAGACTACTGGATTTCTAGGTAGCAAGATCGTTCACGGTGTGGGGGACTGAGTCTGACCCACTTGGAAGGACCTCTGTCACCCTAAATCCGGTTTTGCTCCGGCTAACTAGCAGTGCCTCATCTCTCCCAAGGGAAAGGGATGATTTGGCAGCCGAGCGCATGACATCTTAGAACTTCTCAGGGAAGTCGTGGTCACTCAGATCCAAACCAGCTCTCTCATTTACAGTACGATCTCATATACAAATGACAAAGGCAGTTTGAGTTTTATAGATTGTTTTAATAAAATGACTGCATTTTAGATATTAAGGCGTGAGCTGCAATAACCAGAACCATACAACACAGTAGGATTGAAATAGTGACGAGGAGAGTGAAACATAAGAATAACGCTATCATGGTGTTAATAATTTCTGCTCTCTCTCAGCTAGTTCTATTTCGAGCACAGCATGTTAAGCTTCTAACTTGCCTTTCAGATTCCCTGGGAAGCCATAACCCCTCATACCTGAGCAAAGGCCTGTGATCTGGTTCAGCATCTGCAACGAGGCAGTCAGCGTCTAGTTGTGGTTCCCTGGTCGGAATCTCCCTCTTGCGTGTATTGGGACAAGGACTTGTTTTTATAACTAACATGTCAGTGTGATCACAAAATGTCCCTACGCAAGAATGCCAAAGACTAAACTCCTACCACGTCTATCGGCAATGTACCAGACTGTATCCTTGACTAAAGCACAGAGTCAACAAGAATGTGTTATTGAGGACTCCAGTGCTGAAGTAGACTAAACAGTGTGATATAAAAAATAAAACAAGACCGTAGAACTGGTTATTTGAAAAATAACAGTACGAAGCCGAATAAAAAGCATTTAGAGCAAAGTGCACAGAGGCTCTAAGCTGCAAGCAAAGGAATAAAATATATCCAGGGCAAAGTGCACAAAGGCCTAAAAGCCTGAATCTAACGCGCAACGGATACATAAAACTGACCACACTACAGCACTTTTCATGAGGAAAAATGCAGGATTTGCAGTAACGACCACAGACTCATACCTCTGATATGTATGGTAATGTCCTTTATCACCTCATGTTAAACTTGAACCAGACACTGTTGATTGGGTCCACAAAATTTTCTTTGCCTGTTCTCTTAAGCATGTTTGATCTGGTTTCATTCATGATGGTTATTTGTAGATGCACGAGCAGAAACAATATCACCCCAAAAAAGTTTTAGTGACTGCCACGACTAAATCTTCCACTGAGCATTTAATAATATTAATAAAGTCTCAAACTTCAAAGTAGTCCACTTAAACAATATTTCTTCAGAGTAATTCATTGAGTTTCCAAAGGCCATGGGCCGCATTATACACAGTGCCCCAAGGGCACAATGGGTGTTTGCAGCCACTTTGCACGCACATGGGGTACTTTGGTATTACAAAATGGGGACACAAAGGCATAGAAGCTCTGTCAGTGCGCCCCCTGATTGCAGCCCTCTGGAGGGTGTCAAGGAGGTCCTGTGAACTCCCACGGATCCCCTTGCAGGTGGGTGCAATCACTCACTGCACCCCCCTCCAAGAGGATCTTGCACCCTTCTTAAAAGTGCAGTCCAGCTGCCGCCTGCATAGTGAAACATGGAGCTGCTGCTTCAAAGCTGCTCTGTATTTCATCTGAATGTGCTGGCCCCAGGGCAGCACATTTCACAGCTGCCCTGTATCACAGAGCATTCATTCTAATATTGCACATTCTCCTTGTTTGCCCAGCACACACCTTTTGAAAGGTCGCCCGGTACAAATAAGAATAATGCGCTGTATTTGTAATACGGCCCTAGGTCAGTCTTGCTCCCCTAAACCTCAAGCTAACCATAGTGTCTGAGGTGCATGATCCAAATTTAGATGTTTTCAGGAGATTCAGTTAGAAGCTCTTCCGGAATTTATTACTTCTAAGAAAGTAAATTATTCATGGTTAATATTCATGAGATAATAGTATGAATATTGTCTTTCTGAGTGGCTATCCATGCTCAAAACATCTGTTAGCTCTAATATGCTTCTAGTTTCTCAACTTTTTTCTATTTGAGGCTCCTCGAACTATTGTGGAGCCCTACGTATTTAGACAGGTACCTGGTATTATACTGACATTCCCTGTGATTAGTAATTTGCCATTGTTCAATGTCATCGGGTTCCTTTTAAAGTCTTTGGACACTTTTGTTGAGGAGTCATCATGGTTTTATACATTTATTAATCCCTCACTTTGTAATTTATGCAAATGTCTGTGATCAGGTGTCACCCCTCTTTAACCCATAGAGTTCTATTAAATTTTATGTTGGAGCTTTCTTAAATATTTATCTCTCGTGGATTTTCAGCTTCAGCAGCATGCGGGTGGGTTTCTTTTAAAAAGGAGATATCCACCTTTTGCTTTCTGAAGTGATGTAACCACCTTCTTCTAAATGAATTGTTCAATGCGCTATCATTCCATGTAACATATATACGTTTTGGATATACATGGGCATTACCATCAACAAAGGAAATTGCTGACACAAAAATGATAAAACTGATGTAAAAAATTGTTAACATTGGCACTGAGGTAAAACACTGTATATAGACCTTGGTCTTGGTTTAATCATGTACAGAAAAAGAAAATGATGGAGTTATAAACCCTACTAACACTCAATAGTTAATGCACTGTTATTGATGTGTTGTATTTCTACACTATTGTCAGTTATGAATACATGCAAATGCATACAAATGAATGCAAAAGCACATACTAATATTCACAGATAACATGAGCACACTTACACCAAAAATAATTTGAATGGAGATGTTTCTCTCTCCTATACCTCCTTTACCTCCGATTAAATAGGCAGCTAAACCAGGCTAAGATGAATTTCCCTTAAACAAATTGATAAAATGAATACTTTTAAAAAATACAGGTTGGTTACTATGACAGCATGCATTATGTTTTGCTATTTCTTTTAAATATAAATACTTTTTTTATCTTCCACCATCCTAGGAATGACTTTCCGTAATATGTTACAGAGTGTGTTCAGTCTCTTCAGACACCCACAGTGAAATCATTGGAAGGTAACGCAAGTTCTAAACTGGGATTTGCAAAACCTGCTATATACTCAACAAAAAAAACACACAAAAAAAAAAAAGCTTAAAGATGAGTTATAGTTAGAAAATCTTGATTTATTATTTTCACAAACATTAGAAATTCCAAAGTTATAGTCATAACTTAAACATATAATTTACACCCCATACTGGCAAACTTACTTTAACTTGCACACCTCTGTACAAAGTGCTGTGAACTGCATTACCTATAACTCACACCACTACCATGCAAAGCTCTTAACTCATAACATTCATAGCAACACTAATGACATCTGAAATGACATAATTTATGAGAACAATGTGAATAGTAGGTGGGTGAATTACTGTTAAGGTTGTCTATCTCTTTAACCTTTGTATTTTATTGAAAAAAATATGTGTATATATATATATATATATATATATATATATATATATATATATATATACTTAGGCTCACATTTTAAATGTGCAAAACCACAGAAATTCACCAGTTATGAGTTACCTCAAGTAACTATAACTTGTGCCCCTAAGCTAACTATAACTCGCAACCCCGCCATGCACAGTTTCTAAATAATGATTTTTACTGCAACTATTACATTGATATTATCAATGATGTTATCAAAGATGTCATGAGTGCAGTTATTTGCGGGTTAATTAGCAGTGCATGGTGACGGCGAGAGTTATAGTTCCCTTAGAGCACAAATTACTTGGGGTAACTCTAACTATAGTCTTTGGGTTTTCAGTGAATTTTTATGTTTTTTTTAATGTATAGTAATTTTCATTGATATACGTTAATCCAACTGCCGCCGCACATGGTTGGCCACAGGCTTTGCCTGTCACAAGGCCCTCAGGCCAACCCTCTAAAAGCACCCAACCTTACACCATGCATGGCCTTCAATCATGTTCAGCAAAGGTAGCCCACAATACCTGACCTGCAGCCAGACCCTGAGACCAACCCCCCTAACCACCCAACCGCATGCTGTGCATGGCCCTTTGAGTGTGTGCGGCGGGAGTTGGCCGCAGCCACTCTGGGTGTGAGAATAGGTTTGAGAGGTTGTATCTGAGGATGAGAGTGGCTGAAAGAGTGTCTGGCTGGGTGTGAGGGTGCGTACATCAGTGTTTTTGTGGATGCATCAGTGTGTGTGTGGGTCTGTGAGTGGGTGCATGAGGCTGTCAGTAGGTCTGTGAGTGGGTGTGTGAACCTGAGTGGGTCTGTAAGTTGGTGCATAACTATCTGAGTGGGTCTGGCAGTGGGTGCGTGAGGTTCTGACTGGGGCTGTCAATGGGTACACGAGTGTCTGAGTGGGTCTGTGATTGGGAGCGTGAGTGTCTGAGCGGGTCTATGAGTCAGTGCATAAGTATCTGAGTGGATGTGTGAATGGGAGAAATTGATTGAAAGAGAGACAGAAAGAGAGAGGGAGAGAGATAGCAAGTTTTTAAGCCTTGATGTTTGATATACCTAGAATGAGATATTTCTGCACAATTTTAAATAAATAATGTAACTGTCATTTTTAAAAATTAAAATGATTTGTACTTTCAAAAGGAGGGAAGCAAGTCCTGCTGGACTAGAACCCTGAATATTCAGTGTGATGGTCTTTGGCCTTCACACTGAGTTATCGCTTTCTTTTTTTTCTTTTTTTTTAGCCCTTTATGGGTTATCTGGGACCGCAAGGGAGCCCTCAATGACTCCCCCACGGTCCTTACATTTTTTTTATTATTATTGAGGAAAATGCCCTTTAGGGGCTACCTGGCACTGCGGGGTAAGCCTCAATGCTTACCTCGCTGTGCCATTGCTTCAAAAGGCAAGGGGCTGCATTAACAGCAGCTCTCTGCTTGGTGAAGAATCTCATTCCTGTTTCCTGCATGCGTGCAGGGAACAGAAATGAAAGATCCACTTTTTGACAGTGGGAACTGCTTTACAATGGAGTGTTTGCTGTGACTTGGATGCAGCTTCAAAGCTGCAGCCAAGCCACAGCAAGCAGCTATGTCTCGGGGTTGGGCACCAAGAGGCATAGCAGGAGCCAGCCTTGGGGGGTGGCACTCACTGGGGCCAAAAATGGCTCCAATTTGCACATAGCCCTGGGGAGATAATGGGTCTCGCTTTGGGAACCCGTCACCAGAGCTAAGGGAGCAGGGTGTTCATACCCTGACCCCTTTGTATTTTTTATTCTTTTTTTCGGAGACTCTGCACAAGCTGAGTCTAAGATGGCTGACAACACATGCTGGTTTGAAGTGTTGTCAGCCAATCAAATCTTAGCACAAAATTGGGAGGGGTCCCGAATACTTCTCATCCCCAGATATACAAATTTGGATTTCTTTACATTTCTCACAAACTACTGAACAGATTTCCACCAAGAGCTCTTTCTGGACCAAGTGCTGCCATTCTGCCAAATTTGGTGTAAATCCATCCAGTGGTTTTTGTGCTATCGCTGTTCAATTTTTCCTCAGGCAATTAACATTGGAAACTCTCTAAATTTAACCTCCCCTTTATCTCAGCAGCCGCTTAATGGATCCCCCCAAAACTTTCCAGACAGTAGCTCACATGATTGTGAAATGTTTTTGGAAAACTTTCTGAAGATTCGTCAAATGGCGCCAAAGATATAGGCAAGCAAAAAACATCTTTTTGCATAGAAACTAGGTCCTAACTATAACTACCTAGTGACCACTAAGTACCCACGCCATTAAGTAATTTAAGTAATATATATATATATATATATATATATATATATATATATATATATATATATATATATATATATATATATATCTGAGGTATTATCTCAACTTATAAATAACTGTTGGTGATCAACAGAGAGAGCCATTTTTAGCCCAGAAAAAACGGTGGAAGTAGAAATTAAACAGAGTGCGAAGTGCATCCAGAGTTTGGAGTTTTCTTGTGCACATATATATATACAACAATGATTAGATTGCTAAAAATGGCTGAAAGAATCTCAAAGCAGGAACAAATTGTGAAAACACTGAAGAAGGAGGGGAGCAAGTGTACAGGGTTCAACAATTTCTAAGAATCGTGAATTACCGCTTAACATATTAATGAAAGAGTTGGAACAAGCGAAAACAATGGAGATCAATAAATGGTGAGAGAAAACCACATTACAGAAATATTTTGAGAATGGAAGGGTTCCCAGGGGCTTAAGAATCTTTGTATTGCCCACTTTAAATGACATGAATTTGGACCTACTTAGACAATGGCAGACGGATACAACAGAATGTTCTATGAAACTGATGCAGACCCTAATAATACAAGCAAAATGCAAATTGGAGAGGACTCTTTTGAAAATTAAGAATGTTGAAGATCAAGTACAGTCCATACAAACTACAGAAGATGTGAAACAGATGATAGAGGAAATGGAGAAGAGATTGGAGAAACATGAGAAAGAGATACAATTGAAAAAAGCTAAAAAATTCAACAGAGACAAGATAGATTACTCCACAGGAAGAATTTTCACATTTGCGAAACACTTTGATTCCTTTTACTGTAAACAAAATATGGATTGCTCAATTGGGAGAGACAAAGCCCCTTCAAGTATTGAAAGTTCTGATGTGAGCTCGGGGGACGAGTCACCACCAGTGGGCGGACCAAAGTTGGATTTCTCTGGAGAAATGCGGCTGTATCATATGGAAACAAGGAGACATGGACGAGGAACACAAAACAGGATGGGACAAAAAGGACAAGGAGATCTCAGAGGCAGAGGAAAAGGAAAAAAGTGGGGAATACTTTAAAATGGAAAGAAGCAATAGTAGAAAAAAACTTGGTGATCAATCTCTCTTTGAAATGTCTTGAAAAAAAACATCTGAGATTGCTGAATAAAGGCTTAAGTTTCTGCCCAGTTGCATCTATGGATTTAGCAACAGCAAGGATTGATCTATACAAGTTCTCTAGAAAATTAAAACTGAAAAAATATTATGCATCAAAAACAAATATACAGGCAACAACAAAATCTCAACAGATATCCCCATCGGTAACATCAGACTTGGGACGCTTGAGAGCGCTGTCAGTGCTAGAACAGGAATCAACAGTAAATCTAGTGGAAATAAGTTAAAAAGATTTGTTTGACCAATAATTTGTGTCTCTCTCTGGGATTACCAACAAATAGATGTAATTACATCTAGTCAATGCAAACCTAAGTCACAATTCTGTCCCCAACTTCCAGCTGGGAATAAGATAGACATATTTCAAGAAATCATGACGGATGAACTGACAAAGATGGCAATGGGACTTTCAAGGAAATCCAAGAAATGTGGGTATTTAAACATGACACATGAAGACTGGAGTGCATTAAAAGAATCACGTGAAGATAACACAATTATTATTAAACCATCAGATAAAGGAGGAAACATCATACTGATGGATAAGTTAAGCTATGTCAAGGAAGCAAAAAGGCAATTGAATGATCAGAAAAACTACAGAGAGATGAAAAGTAATTCCATAGAAACACACATTGCGGAATATCATCGGAAACTACAGACATGGTTGGACAAAGTACTATTGGAGAAAGAAGAATATAGATACTTAAAAGTAGAACATCCAACTATTCCCACAATATTTTTCTTGCCAATGAGCCATAAAAACAGATCTAATCCACCTGGTCGCCCAATTGTGAGCTCAATTGGATCATTACTTGAGAATACTTTGAGATTTATAGATATTTTTCTCTTTCCATATGTCCCAAGCCTTCCATCCTATTTAAGGGATTCCATGGACTTTTTTTTAACAGAAACAGCAATATACCCTGGAAAAATAACTATATAGTGGCCATGATTGATGTTGTTTCCCTCTATACATCAATTAAACATACAGATGGCTTGGAAGCTTGTCGCTATTTTCTAAGATCTAGATCCATCAGCCTTCTGGAACACACTGGAATGTTAAAAGAAATGTTACAGTATTGCCTGACCCATAACATTTTCATATTCAATGGTAATACTTACAAGAACAAGGAACGGCTATGGGGACTCCTTTCGCACCAACATATGCAAATCTTTTGATCGGCATGTGGGAGTAAGAAATAGTGTGGCAAGATAACAATTAAGAAATATTAGATCATATTGTTCTGTGGGTACGGTATATCGATGACCTCTTCCTTATATGGGAAGGAGAACGAGAGACTTTATTGCAATTTATCACTTCTCTAAATGACAATCCCCTACAGTTGAAATTTACATATGAAGTTAGTAGCCAAGAGATTAATTACTTAGACATTGGGGTGTACATAAAAAATGAAAAGATCTGCATGAAAATGCACAGGAAACCAACAAATGCATACAGCTTGCTACATGCTAATAGTGGACATCCAGAAGCTCTGAAATGGAGTGTGCCTTACGGTGAGTTACTGAGAGTAAAGCGTAATTGCACAGGGGAAACAGAATTGAAAAATCAAATGGATGACATGTTTAAAAGATTTCATAATAGAGGATATCCAGAATCACTGTTGAATGACGCCTTAAGGAGAGCAATGCAGCGCAAAAGAGATGAACTCTTGATACCAAAAAAGAAAAATAACCAAGTTGACTAAAAAATGAATGATCTGAGACATATTATGCGCTTTGATGATGGCAGTCAAATGACTAAAAAACTGTTAGAGGATAATTGGAAGTTACTACTTTTGGATGAGACATTACATAAATCCTTGCATAAATATCCTTTGATCACCTACAGGAAGGCACCATCATTAGATGAGCATTTAATAAGCAGTTATATGATGCCATACAAAGAAAATAGGTCAAATTGGTTAACGGACAATCAATAAGGTTTCTGGAAATGCACTAAATATAAAGCATGGACTTTTGGAAAGGATATGACGAATTTTAGAATATCTGATGGCAGAGCAATGAAAATCAGAGAAAGGATAAACTGTGATACTCCCTATGTGGTCGACGTTTTGGAGTGCATCTGTGGTAAAAAAAATATGTAGGTAGTACAGTAAATACATTGAAACTCTGGATACTACAACATCTTAGGGCCATAAACAATCAGGGTCCACAATATTCAATTGCAAAACACATTTGGGAGCAACATCAAGGTGAACAAAGAGGACTGAAATACTATTCATCATATCAAACCCCATATAAGAGGAGGAGATTGCAAATTGACACTTAGGAGGATGGAATCCAAATGGATTATCCTGATTGGAAGTGAAATGCCTTGGGGTTTGAATATGGATGCAGAACTGCACAGACATTTATGAAGACTGATCAAAACATAGATAATCAGGTTGATTTTAAGTGAGGAAATAGATTAACATTCTGCTATTAATAATAAGATAAGAGAAAATGTGATTGTAGACCAATTTAGAAATGTACCATCATGACTAAGGGGTGACTTTTTGAAGCTCGCTGTGTAGACGCTTGTCATAGAATGTGAAATAGAGATAAGATTACCACATTCGGACAATATGTTAAATAGGCGATGTGTGGGTATAGGTAGATTATTGATTGGGTACTTTACCTATTAAGGAAATAACCTGGGTTTAGCATGTTTGAGATACCAATACAGTGTACTAAAAAAAATCTAAAACATAATATAAATTGAGGACCGATAAGCTGACAAAAGAGGGTAGCTGAGGGATTGATTAAAATATCCATTTACCCATATCTCGTAGGCCGTAAGAATGCAGCAAAGGGTCCTTTACCTGTATGCATAACACACATAAAACACACAAAGGATTAAGCTGGTAAACGGGGGAAGGTATTAGGAAATTCAGGGCCTCAGACCTCAAACAACTTATTCTCGTTATAATGAGAAAGAGGTAAAGATAAAAACAAAAACTTGTACTAATTAGCAATCAAAAGTAGGTACTGATTTTTAATTGGTGTTGGGGAGTGGTCACATGTTTTAAATACACTTGCGCTGCACTCAACTCTATGGCCAGTCGAAGGCTCAGGCCGAAACGCGTTGCCATTTGTGTTCTGGAAATTGCACTTAGCACTTTACACTTCATAAGATGAAATAAAGGAAAATTGGAAGCTGGAATGGTGATGCTGGCGTCATACATGCGGCGACAGGCTGGGGAAGCCTGGCTTCCGTTGATGATGGAGTGATTTTATTGTGAAATATATATATATATATATACACAAATATATATATATATATATAATTGTTTTTTTTACTAAAAACTAAAAATTACAGGAACGTCACAGTAAAATTCAGATTTTATACATATACAACCATGGTGATTAAGCAGCTATATTTATCTCAAGAAAATATAACTCGTGCACTAAGGTAACTGCAACTCATGTCCCCAACTTTCACAGTTTTCTGATTAATAATTTTATTGCAAATGTTGCAGTGATATTATCAATAATGTCATACAAAATGTCATGACTGAGGTGTGTAGGGTAATTAGCAGTGCATGGCAAGGGTGAGAGTTACAGTTTCCTAGGGCCTGAGTTATAGTTTTTTAGGATAATTATAGCTATAACTGCAGACATTCTATTGTTTTATGTATGTAAAATCTGAACCTAATTATAATGTCCCTGTAACCCTTGTTTTTAGTGAAAAAGATATCTATCTATCTATCTATCTATCTATCTATCTATATCTATCTGTCTATATCTATATATATGTCTATGTATGTATATATATATATATATGTATATATATATATATATATATATATATATATATATGCACATATATTTATATATACCTATATGTGTATATATATACATATATATATTTATAGATATATTAATAGATATAGATATATATGTATATATATGTATATATATATAGCTATAGCTTTATATTTTACATTATATATCTATATCTATATATATATATATATATCTATATCTATATATATATATATATATACATACTGTATATATATATATATATATAGATATCTATCTATCTATCTATCTATATATATATATATATGTAAATGCACAAACAATCAGTCCTCCCTATGGCACGCTATTTCATGCTGGTGCAGTTTTTGAGGAATGGACCTTTCGTCTAAATAATTCCAAACCTAAGGTCGAAACGCGTTGGTGGTGATGGTTGGTGACTTTTTGGACTGCAAATAAAGACAAGAGTTCATTTTTCTCCTGGAGTGCAGTTATGCAGATATTTGTAACTGCTTGTGTTGGATATATATATATATATATATATATATATGCATATATATATATATATATATATAAAATGTAAAAGATAAAACCATGATTTAGTGTTGGGATACAGAACAACAAATGAGTGTCCTAATGCCCTTTGCGTTTCAATATTCTCCATGTGATTTCATACCACGTCAGACGTGAAAGCCAAGAGACAATCCCACTCAACGAAAATTGTCACCACTGAAATCGGTAAATATACTTAGGACCTAGTTTCCATACGAAAAACAATTTTTGACTTGCCTATATCTTTGGCACCATTTGATGAATCTTCTCAACATTTTCCCAAAAAAGTGTCAAGTTGGCTCTTGTTGTGCATGGCAAATTTCGGGATGATCTATCAAGCAAAGGTCGAGAAAACGGCGTGGGTTCAAAAAAGTGTGTTTCTATTGTTAATTCCTATAAACTCTTTAGATACATCTGCAGCTTGAACCGCTGGACGAAATTACACCAAATTTAGCAAAAAGGTATCTTTTGGTCCGCAGATCACACTTTTTTTTAAATTGTATCCGTAAAGTTGAAACAAGAAGTGTTGGCATCCATTTTGGGACTCAGCTTCAGCCCTGGGACCCGGCCAGGGCTTAGAAGTATTTTTTTAAATCACAGAGAAATTTATAGCTGGATCCCTGAATTTTGCTAAGATTTTGTTTTAAAATGTGGTCTCCCGTGTTTTAATTTTTTTGCCCACAGTTGGGCCAGGCCCTGTGGTCATCATGGGCTAAAAATAGGATGGGCAGCACGGGCCCCCATTCTCGGGCTTTTAGAAACCCCAAGGGCCACCAAGTTCCCAGATCTATGCTTATTAACTATGTGGGGGGCATGCTTCCACCGTGCCCGGAAGACCATCACCTCCCCGGGGCTATATGAAAAATAATGTAATGGGGGGTCTTGCAGAAGCCTTCTGGGCCTGGGGACCACTACCTCCCATGAGCTATTTGTACAAACTGTGCTGGAGCTGTGTGTCCTTCCACGTCCCGGAGACCACCACCTCCCAGGTGCAACATATTAAAAAATTATTTGGGGGTTCCTGCAGACTCTCCCAGACCCAGGGTACAGCCACCTCCCCAGGGATAGATGTAACAGTATGTGGGGGGACCATGCGGCCCTCCATGCCTTGTGTAACGTCACTCGCTAGGGCTACAAATGATTTTAGGCCCCCCTCTTGGAGTCATACATGGCCCTGGTGACTGCCAACCCCCAGGGCTGGCTCCTGCTACCTTCTGAGGTGCCCACCATGGGAAAGTAGCTGTTTGTTTTTGCTTAGTGGGAGCTGACACCTCATACCAAGCAAACACTCCACTTACAGCAAGCGAGAGTTTTACAAAAGCTCCTGCTTGTTGAAAGCTTAGTTTTCATCTCTTTCCCTGCCCACTAACATCCAGGCAGGGAAAAAGATAAAAACATTGCTCCTGCATGCAGGGAACTGATATTTGTATTTGTCTATTTAGAAATTAACAATATGTATTGGCAGATTGTGTGTTGTTTTCTATGGATCACCCCATGCATTTGCCTGCCCCTTGCTTTATTTTAATGTAGGTTGTTGTACTTCAAAAACAGGTCACAAACTTCATCCATATGCACATGAAAGTACAGTGCCTGTAAGTGATATTTTCACCTATTCATTTTATACATATGTGTGTACATATCTTAATGTGTGTTCATTTTCACTGTAGTGATTTATGTACATATGTGTTACTCACTTTGTCACAAGCGCTTACAAATGACTACAAATATCATAATGCTCTGCTTTTGACTCTGCAAAACAATAGTGCAATGTGATGTAGCTCAACTTCCCTTTTCTTCCACATAAGCACAAAAGTGAAAGGTTATGTAGTTGCCATTCACCATTTCATGGTATGTATTAAAATTTAATCTGCGCTGTTGATACACTATGTTGTCACCTTCTTGTCACTACATTGAATTGATCTACTTGCTTGCATGAATCATAGTTTGTGGATTCAAAGGTTTCCAATCATGTTCTGTGAATTGCTGATTATAAGAAGTATTTATACACAATTTACTTGGCAGCGTTTATATGATGCCCAATGCCATTAAATCCAATAAGTTATACCATGATTTGTTTTTGAGGCTGCTAGGCCATGAAATGGCTCATCTCTCAATTCTCCTCTCTACCTCTACTGTGTTGAGTTGCATGTCTGGTACATGTAATGTGCGATTTCTGTATAACATTTTATATCTCAGGACATCTCTCCATGATTGTTACTTCATTTGTAGCTGAAGACACATTTGAGGTACATTACAGGCCTTTAGTGTAATTTTGTTTGTAATTCATATTAGGTGCAATACCCAGAGCCAGTGGACCATGTCTGCAACCCAAGACACCTCCACTCCATGTCAGGATCAAGCCTTCAGTGAGGACACCACTCCTGCAAGTTTGTATGATACGGAGCTGCCTGGTCCATATGATCTGTCTAGACAGACACCTCAAGTGAGTCACGCTCAGCCCACACCTACACCTTGCACCCCAGCTGCTACAACATCTCAGTCTATTGATACCTCCACTTCGTCTGTCCAGGGGAACACAACTCCCAACTTGTGCCCTCCAGTCCTGGCTGCTGTTGAGTAGTCAACACCACCACCTCCAGGTGTGCCAGGACCCAGTGTCATGGGCCACACTGCCTCAAGGGCTCAGGGCAAAGGGGGCAGAGGTCAAGGGAGGGAATCTGTAGGCCAGCAAAGTGAGTCCACAGGCATTATTGTCACCCAAAACACCACTGACCAAGTATTAGGAGCACTACAACAGATCCAAGACATGATTAGCCAGGTCCTGATAGAGATCTGTGACATTAAGCAGGTGCAGAGGGAGCACATTGTTGAAATGCAGAATCACAACTCCAATTTGTGCTCCTTGACTAAAGTATAGTTTAACATTTATCATCATATTTGCAGGGCCTAATCTGTACCATCTACCCCTGTCTGTGCTCCTTCAACACCTGGACAAAATATTCTCTCCTCAGCCACAGACATGGAGTCCCTGCCACAAAAGGAGACCGCTCCACCCACCCTAATCCCTGCAACTGTGTACCCCCTGGAGGGGACATTCATCTAGACTAGCAGGAGAGGATGGCAAGACCTCCACCACTACCTCCATGGACGCCAAACCTAATTTTCTCCAGTGTGTGTCTACCATTCACTCTGTGGACTATTTCATGGACACATTGACCTTTTCTGAGGACAGTTGTATTTTGTACATTGGACTCCGAACATGTTGTGTTCATCTAATAGTTTCTTCCACCATGATGGACTTTAGTTTTTTATTCTCTTTCTTTTTCATTCTGGTTTCAAAGATACTGCACTCATTTTATTTTTTCAAAATAAATGCACATAACATAAAGTCAAAGACTATAATTTATTTTCTATGTCTTCCGTACACTATCAATTTGTAAACTTGTCAACTAATATGATTCAAAAACAAATAAAAGATACCTACTTGGTTATGTGATTCCCATTTTTTTTTTAATGGAAACAGAATGAAGTCACAAAGTAATGGTGTCATACAATTGTTTGTAACAAGTCTTTGACAAAATCAAAGATGATTTTCACAAACCATGCATAAACCAAACAGGCTGTGCCACTTAGAAGATGATACTCCATAACCTTGACACCATGGAAGAAAGGGAATATTTCATATCAATAGCACAAATAGTCTACATCATGGCAGTAACAAAAATTGAGGCAACATGACCATTTCAGTACACTGTGGCAGTATCTGGAGCAATGTCACAACCATCATTCAGTGATGTACTGCAAATAGTTCTTTCAATTATGAGGAGACACATCAACAGCTTCATACACTGAACACAAATTGAAGATTTAGCCAAAATGAAGGGATATCAGTATGCTATTGCTTGACAAATACATGTGGTTAGAGCAAGTTAAGCAGCACATATTGCCTTAATGGCAACATCCAACAGACAACAGATCTAAGGAACCTCAGGAACGTCTATTAATTTACCGTGCAAGTTGTCTCTGTGCAAGATCTAAACATCCAACGTGTGTGTCTATCGCAGGATCAACACATGTTTCCTTTATACTATGCAACAGCAACATGTCCCTGCAAGTGTCACAACTGTGAAATGCCCAAATGAAGATGACATGGTGAAGGATCCTAAAACAGAATACCAAGGGAAAATCAGATATTGCACATAAGAAATCTGACTCAAGTGATAAATTATGAGGTCAAATATACTTAGCACAAGCAAGGATAATCTATGTCAATAAACACAGTAATCAAAGTAGGCAAACATTGATCTATAAACATCTTCTCCTTGGACTTTCCTGAACGAACCATTCAAACTAAATTACCATTGCAGAGAGACATATTCAGTATGTCACAGGTTGTTCTGACATTGGGTGTTACAATATGTAAAGGTACATTCACTCAGGTGAAAAAGTGGTCAATAACATCTTGATGTAGGTCATTTCCTTCCTCTTCATCACTGTCATCTTCATTGGGCATTTCCCAACTTTTTCACACAGTGGCTCTTCAGAATCACCATCCTGTGCAATGATTGGGATGTCCGTCGCAAGGAGATGTTGTGCAGCATGCAGTAGGCAACAAGGATTTGGGTGAGCAGAGGAGGGCTCCATCGGTCTTGTCCAGACACCTACATTTGGCCTTCAGGTGCCCAAAAGTCCTCTCTACTGCCTCAGTGTTCTTCTAGGGGCCTCATTGAAGCAGAATTCCCCTGGCGTTGTCAGATTCCTCAGCAGTGCCAACAACCATGGTCGATTAAGATGCTCTGAGTGGCTGGATAGAGGACAGAGTGAAAGGACTAAATAAGATTGTTGTTTAGTCAACCAAGACAGACTCCTGCACAGATATTAGCATATCTGGGGGATATTCAAAGCCAGAGAAAAGGGAAGGAATGTGGGTCAGTGGGTTTGTCATCTGGTTGTAATTAACTTAAAAGATACATCAGGTGCTTATTTATTTTTACTAAAGAGATGATTAAATCTATAATGAAAAGAAGAGATTGATAAAGGTAATGGCATGATGAGTTCAGAAAAACAAATTCAAGACAATAAGTATACCCAGGGTCAATGGTAAACAAGACAGTTCCAAAAACTTTAAGTGGGTTTATGACTGTCTCGAGTATCAAGTGCCTTAAAAAGTTGGAAGCAAAGTTTGACTTTTTTTTTTTTTTAAACATTTTTTGAAGAAAAAAAAATTGAAAAAGAAAGACCACCATGACAGTTGTAAAGAACTACTCTGCAAGGCCAAGTCCTAATTATATATCAAACGACTATGAGTAGACACAGTTAAGGGGTGACAAAAGCTGGAGGTCAGAGAACTCTACACTGCCAGGAAAGGGTCCAGGAAAAATGGTATAGTATAGTGGATAATTGTCTCATTAGTCATCCCACTGAGGATCCTCAAATACACATATCCCATGGTACGTACAAAATCCTGAAATCTTACACTTACTTGTAGGCTTGTCACTTACCTATGTCAGTCCACAGTGACATGCACATTGGTCTGAGAAGTAGGAAAATACAGACAGCTAGGTTTAAGCTAGTTTACAAGCTACTGAAACCTCTGTGATGGGAGAGGCTATGTCGTTACATTTACACATTAGACAGACACCTCTCTTTACACAAAATACACCATTTGACAATCTTCTGTACCTAACATGTGATTTTTATTGCAAAACACTTTAGCACCCCATTGTCCTGACGGTATAGCAATATCTGTTGCACCCCACTTACACAACACTATTTTTACCTGGATTCAGTCATGTCCACCTCTCATGTCTGTCAGCAAATCCCATCTGCTTCTGACACTCTCTTTATTATCCCAAGGTAGCAGAGCCAATCAAGATTTAAGCAAATCTGTGAGTGAAAGGGAAAAGGGATAGGACATAGCAAAATACATTCCTCACATCAAAGAAGTCATGTCCACAAGTGCAACTTTGCATCTGCTGTTACAATACATTATACAGTAGACCACTCTGTCTTGTACACAATACAGACTTTCAGTCTGCATTCTCAAATCACTCACAGCCATTAGACCCCAACACCCTCACACAGATGATACAAGGAAGGAGATGACATGCTGGCCATCAACACCTATTTTGCACAATTACATCAAGACAATTGATGTACTTCACATACCTAGTAGTCATTTGAAGTACTGATTGATAAGATCTGCCCTACAGTTTACTGCTTCTTCTTCCTCTGGCTCTTCATCACTCGGCATATCTGCATTTCCACCCACAGGTTCTGCTGTCTTCCCCTCATCTGGTATAAATGGTAGCTGATGTCTCAGGGCAAGGTTGTGAAGCATGCAGCACGTGACTATTATTTGCTATACCGTGCTGGGTGCTTAGAGGAGGACTCCCCCTGATAAGTCCAACCACCTAAATCTTACATTCAGGATCCCAAAAGTCTACTCAACTACACACCTTGTCCTCCCATGGGCCTCATTGTAGCTGACTTCCCCTGGCGTGGTTGGGTACCTCACTGGTATCAACAGCCAAGGATGGTTTGGATAGCCAGAGTCACCTGGCTATCCAAACCGTCACATACATATATGTGGGACATGCAACATTGTAATGGCAGGAGTAATACATTGCAAACACACATTACAAACCTAACTCACCAACCAGTCAGGCCCTCTCTGTGTAGAGTTATGACATTAGCAGTGGGACATTGCTGTTCCACATGATGAAGGAATCATGGACTGATCCAGAATACTTGGCAGTGACTTGTGAAATGTATTGGTCTGCCAGACACACCACTAATACGCTGATATAGTGGTAGTCCTTTCAGTTCCTAAACACCTGTTCATTGGCACTGGGGTGGAACCAAAGCTACATGTGTGCCATCTATGGCTCCTTCCACATGTGGAATGTGGCCCATAGCATAAAAGTCTGGCTTCACATAGTCCAAATCTGCTTGATGTGGAAACCTTATGTAGCTGTCCAGTTGTTTCACCAATGAACAAAGTACATCCCTTTAAAACCATTCTGAACATGTGCTGAGACATCCCTGCAGTTAGAGCCACTGTATTCTGAAAGGCGCCAGTGGCCAGAAAGTATAGCACTAACAAGACTTGAATGATGGGAGGTATACTATAGGGATTCTGATTGTCAGGCATCAGATCTGGCTCCAACTATTTACACAGATCCATGATAGAACGACAATTCAGATGATATGTCTGTATCCAATGTCTTTCTTCCATTGTGTGCAGGTCAACCAGAGGACGATACACTGGTTGTTGCCTTTCCCTCCCCATGGGGGGTAACTATGTGAAAAGAGGAAAACATAGTATGTGACATGCAGCATGCACACATCAAGGACAGTTAATCAACGTACTCACACATAACAGCTGTCCAGGACATCTACTACTTCTGAAATATACAGTACAGCATATAGCTATGCATCCAATTCCACCATCCTTGATGCACATTCCCTCAATCAACTATTGAACGACACTTCCCAATTCATCTGTCACTGTATATCTATGTGAGACCAATTCTTTACATGTTTCACACATATTGTAAGATATTGTCAACATTATTGACAGACATAGGAACCTCAGAGTAGTTGTACAATTGGTATGACCACATGTCCTCTAATAATACAGCATTTATAGCATGCACGCACAAGAAGTCACCTTAACATGAGGGCAGGACTTAACGATGTACTGCACAATATGGGATATAGTTCATGACGCAGATTATAAAACACTTCCATGCTTGAAATGTGCTTAAAATGGCAGCCACCTGACCTACTGTACTGGACATGTAGAAGTGATATAAGTCCGCTGGCAGAAGTCGTCATGGCGGTAGGTGGACACAACCGCAGTGTTACTTGCCATTGGAACACTTTGCTGCCTTTGGCAGACTTAGGTCGGTGACGGTCATGTACATTACAACATGACTGCATCTTCTGCAGTATTGCTCACTTGACTTGCTGCCAGTAAGACTTCTATGACCTGAGTGTACTGCCTCTGGGAGCTATCATGACACATCCTGTTGGTGATAGGGCCCCGGCCTTCACCCCGGAAGACCTTAATGAGCTCGTGGAGCACATCCTACCCCTGTATGGACAGTTATATGGAGCACCAGAGGAGCAGGTGAGTCAATTGTAATACCAATGTCTGATGGGTGAGGTGTATGAAGGTGTACCGTTAATGTAAACTGGTGAAGGTGTTGATTCACGCAGATGTCATATTGTGAAGGAGTGTGCGCTGAGAGGATGGGGAATGTTTGCTTAATTGCTGTTACTGAATTGTTATGTCCACTACTATTGGCATGGTTCATATGGACATGACTATCTCCTTTTGTCTGTGTCATCCATGCAGGTCAATGCCCATCACAAGAAGGGAATTTAGCATGCCATCACCAAGCAAGTGCGGAACCTGGGAGTCCGCACCCGGATGCTGTAGGGAGAGGCGGGAGGACCTGAGATGCTGGGCCCGGAAGACCGAGAGGCCCAGCTGGGGATGTCCTTCCAATGAGGGAGGGGTACCCGTTGGACCGTGACCCATCTAGTGGCTTGCATTTTGGTGGTGGTCTACCCTGAGGGGGATGGGCGTTTGAGGGCAGCACAGCAACCACAAGGGGGTAAGTGGTGATGGTACCGATGTACTTGCTTCTGCCAGTTAAGTGTATGATGTCAAAGTATTGCAGCTGTGACAATGTGGTAAGTGCCACATGTGAAGTGTCTCCTAGGAAGAGATGGTACTACAGTTGTCAACATAGATACACAAATGTGGCCACTGTATTGTGTATGTGGACATGTAAATCAACTATGTCAACCCTATAGTACGATTGCATGTGGAGATGCACATGTGACTGTGTCATATGTGTGACTTGACTCAGCCATATACTGTATATTTGACACTTCCTGTGTCATCCTTCAATCTAGTGTCCCCAAGTCCATTCACCCAATTGGTGAGTTATGTAGCTCAAAGGTGTCTGAACACTCCTATTTCACTTGCTCTGCTCTATGTGCAACATTGGGTCTGACAGATGAGTTACAGGGCCAAGTAATTCTGTGTCCTGAAATAGTTGGACACCTCATGTGAGGCTAGCATTTTAGGCTCTTTTTTCCAAAATTTTCCTTAACTAATCTGAGGCTGTTTGGATAGGTATGGTTATGGCTCAGATTATTTCTGCCTGATTTAATGGTGTAGTAGATGTTCCACGTCACAAACACCTGTTGGTGTTGTGGGATGTGTTGTCAATATTTTACCCTGATTCTCGGTGTAAGTGTCATTCATGGGTACAACGGTAATCAGTTGTGTATGTGTTAAGTCTGAACGTAGGTAGTGAGAATCACATGCCAGGACAGTTGTAAGTGATGTAGGTGTTCTGATGTTGTCATGTAGATGCTTCTATTCAGCCTGCCTAGTGGAAAAGTATGAGCCCTTCAAGCACATGGTATGGCGTCCATAGTTTTTTTGTTGTAACTATGCTCCCTGTGGTAGTCTGTGGATGTATCCTGTGTGCTAAGTAGGCCCCAATTGCAGAACATAGACGTGTTGTGTATGTGACAATGTATATGCTTAGTAGGTGCTGAAACACCGGATAAATCTTTTACTACTAATTAGATAGATGTTTCCCTGACATGTAGTGTAAATTTGTGATGGTCAATATATGACAATGCCACTTGTACTGTATTCATCTGACATATTAGTCAATGTGTAAGTTATGTACAGAATGGTCAGTTAGGCATGTGAATGGAAGGCAACGTGCTGTGTCGAATGTGAGGTGAGATGACTAACCTTCCATGAAATATGACTTTTGGTGATGGACTTGGCAGGTGTGTAGTCAGAGTAGGTTTGATATTGTGTTATCAGTCACCTGCATTTCCTTAGACTGATGTGATGATGGACAGTGATAAACTGTATGTGGATTTGTGTATTGGTTTAGCCAATCCTTCATGTGCATGATGCTTTTGAGTAACTGCTGAACAGATGGGAGGGTCAAGGAGTAGTCAGATGGTTGGCTTATGTTGTGGGTGAGACTGTTGTCAGATAGGAACATTGGAAGTATCTTATTGTAACATGATGTAGGCTCTGAAGGCTATTTAAATAGGACTTTCCTACCAGGAGATATATGGCTACTGTTATGCATGTTGTAATGTTTGTGGATGTGAAGAATGTGATGACCCTCTCTCTCTCCCTCCCTCTCTCTCTGTTTGTGGGCATCAGCATCGGCAGGCGAATGAGATGGGGCCCAGGCAAGTGAGGAACCTGACGGCCACAGGACCTGGAGTGCGGAGACCAACGAACAGTGAGGGACTCAGTGGCCCAGAGGGCAAGCGGAGTGCCATGTCGGAGACAGGATCCAGTTCTTCATCATTGTAACCCTCTTCCAGTGGAAACTCCCTGGAGGTGACAAACCCAGCTGGGAGCACCCCAGCACCATCTTTGCCAGTCACTACCCTTTTACCACCACCGTCCCTGTAACTCCCCACCTGTGCCTGATCCCCCAAGATGGAGGGTGTCTTCTTTGCAACAGGCACCTCTGCCCCTGCCCCTATCAGCCATGCTGCCCTCAATGAGGATGCTATTTACCTCCTGATGTCCATCTCTGTGCATCACTCCACCATTCTGAATGGTATCCAGGGACTGGCAACTCAAGTCCAAAAGAGTAATGCGTTCCCGGAGGGCATTCAGGGTGTACTGGCTGGCCTACAGAGATCCTTTCAGGCTCTGGCCTCCAAAATGACGGCAGCCAATCACCTTTGTCTTCCGTCCCCCCTCCACCTTCCTCTTCCCAGTCCCAAACCCCTCTTCTCTGACACAGCCAAAGCATGCACACAGACAAGCATGCATCCACCTCAACATCCAAGGGTAGTTCAGACAAACACAAGCACCACAAGACACACCACCATCATGCACACAAGCAACATCCATCTGCAGTCACAGCAACAGTCAAAACCTGCCCTGACACCACCACCACCCCCAGCATCACAGACAGTACACCGGACACACCTGCAGATAGCACAGCAACATTCACAGATCCAGCCACTATACCTATCTTGCCCACAAACAGCATGACAGCAGACCCTCAGACATCCACCCCAGTCACTTCATCTACAGACACCACAACCACAGATATGCCTACATGCTGCACATCTACCTTACCTGCAGTCACCACCCCAAAAGACAGTCATGCACCCACCACAGAATCTCCCAGCACCTCCACCCCCTTCCTCCCAAGACACATAAACGCCCACACTCACCCACCCAACAGACAGCCACTAACCACAAGCATACGTCACACAAACATGCACCCAAAACATCCACACAAACACCTTAGACAACCACTCCCTCTCCCTCCACACCCAAACCGTTTTGCTATAACCATCCTCATGTGTGTAAGAACGCTTTCCTTTCGGAATTTGCCCTTTCCCCCAATCCTCTCCCACCCTGTGATACCCTTAAACGTGCTGTGTCCCTCCCCAAGTCCAGCCCTTCCACCTCCAAGACCTCCGCTGCCTCCCCTGGAAGTACCTATGCTCCCCACCAAGAAGTTCTCTTTTTCCCTAAGCCTAGACCTAAAGCCCTCCAAGACCAATCCCAATGCTCCCCCTCCCAATCCTAAGCCAAGACCACCACTTCAGCCCCCCAATCCTTGAGGTGCCTGATTGCCCCCTTGATATCTCTACCTGTGGAGGGGTTATATGGCAGTCAGAAGTCAAGTTGGGGGCACACATATGTGCACTGTATGCATACTGCCCTTGAATTGTGGATTGGCCTATGGCCTTTGAGTTTAAAAAACTATTCATGGTTAATATATTTTAATCAACATGTTGATGGTTCACATCTTCAATCTTTGTCAAGCCTTGTTTACCTAGTATGGAGTTGTTCCTGGCTGACATAAGATGTGTGTCTGTATGTGTTGCTTGGTCTACATATGTTGTATACACAGAATGAGAGGTTGTGTGCAGTGCATTTGTCCCCCAGTGATGGGTGTGTGTTGCGTGAGGGGCATGTGTATGTTGGGGACCTGTTCTTGTGACAGTATTTTTTTTTTTTTTTTTGTCCTCATACACCTCACCGATAAGTCACAACTTATTTCCAACAAGGTCTGCTTGCATTTAAAGCCAACAGTGGACATATCGCCCAAGGAGGACCCTGTATCACCTGCTCAGCCCACCTGGGGGAACCCAGTGGCTGGCCCAGATGTAAGCGAGGGGGAGGATTTAAATCATTGGACAAAGTGTCCCTACAGAAGGGAGGGAGGGAGGGGGAGGAACCCCTTCCAGAAGGGGAGCCCATAATTTACTTCTTTTCCTCCTTCGCTCAGGACTGCCCACCTTAAGATCTAATTGAACTGTTTTCACACGCATATCCAACCAGCTCCTATATAATGGCGGGGTTGCTGTCATCCATTTTAAACATATCTATCTTCTGGCTAACAAAATAGCAAAGAACACAAAGTTCCTATTATTTCTTGACCACCCTACCAAATCGCTGGTTTTCCCAAAAACAATTAAGGGGAGACTTACAGATAGTTCCTTTCCTACCATCTGTGACAGTGCACCCACCACTTCCGTCCAAAAGGAAAACACTCCAGGGCACTCCATAAACATTTGAACGTCTGCAGCCTTTGAAGCTCAACATTTGAGGTAGTTCACCACTTCACCTTTCTTTATCTTCGTAAGTTTTGCTGGGGTGATGTAAGCTCTATGGCCCATATTTATACTTTTTGACGCAAAACTGCGCTAATGCAGTTTTGCGTAAAAAAAATTTGCGCCGGCTAACGCCATTCTGAAGCGCCATGCGGGCGGCATATTTATCGAATGACGTTAGTCGGCGTTAGCCGCCGTCGCCGTCTGGTGTGCATTAAAAAAAACGACGTACACCAGGCAGCGCCGGCGTAGGGGGATATGGGGCTTGGGCGTCAAGAAATGGGGCAAGTCAGGTTGAGGCAATTTTTTCGCCTCAACCCGATTTGCGCCATTTTTTTTCTCTCCCAACCCCCATAGAAATGACTCCTGTCTTAGCAAAGACAGGAGTCATGCCCCCTTGCCCAATGGCCATGCCCAGGGGACTACTGTCCCCTGGGCATGGTCATTGGGCATAGCGGCATGTAGGGGGGCACAAATCAGGCCCCCCTATGCCACAAAAATAAATAAAAAAAAACACTTACCTGAACTTACCTTAATGTCCCTGGGATGGCTCCCTCCAGCCTTGGGTGTCCTCCTGGGGTGGGCAAGGGTGACAGGGGGTGTCCCTGGGGGCATGGGAGGGCACCTCTGGGCTCCTTCAGAGCCCACAGGTCCCTTAACGCCTGCCTTTTGCAGGCGCTAAAAAACGGCGCAAAAGCGGCCGTACGTCATTTTTTTTGACCCGCCTACTCCCGGGCGTGAATTTTGCCCGGGAGTATAAATCCGACGCACATGCCTCGGAGTCGATTTTTTAGACGGGAACGCCTACCTTGCATCTCATTAACGCAAAGTAGGTGTCCACGCTAAAAAATGATGCTAACTCCATGGACTTTGGCGCTAGACGCGTCTAACGCCAAAGTATAAATATGGAGTTAGTTTTGCGTCGGAATTGCGTAAAAAAAAACGACGCAATTCCGGTGCAAACGGAGTATAAATATGCCCCTATGTATCACGTACAGATGATTCTTCCTCAAGGGGGCGGCCTTAACTACCTCAAAACACATTCTCAATGATTCTTGCCATCCCAACTGCGCCGTTTCTTTTGTCATGTCATGATGCCTTGCCACAGCTGCTCTGGCAACTTAAACTCTCAGTCGATCTGCTCCAGAATCTCCCAATACCACCTTGCAATCTTACAGCCATTGGGGGAGCCGTTAAAAGGATCTTTTGATAAAGGGTTCTCCCCCTGACAGCTTCGTCGAGTGGACTGTGCCCAGGAAGCCAGTTGAAAAAATTTGAACCTAGACAGAGTACCGCCTGTCATAGTACTCAGTTCTTCCCAAGAAAGTAACATCGTATCCTGTATGAGATCCCCCCAGCATTCTATACCGGCATCTCTTAACGGTTTGGCCAAAGCGTCTTTCAAACATTCTGGAGTGCCCAGGGAATCCCAAGTAGGGGCTAGCTGATGAACTTTTAGTCGTATTTTTTTTTTAAAAGTTTGGGTCTCCAAACTTAAAAAGAAACTGTTTTCCTGCCACCTGAATGTTACATGTCATTGCTTTAAACATTACGCCTACCACTGAGTCGTCCAAAGAAGAAAATAACATTCTCGAATTTCTCAACTGGTAGGCCCAGGCATATAGCTGTAAATCGGGCAATGATAAACCTCCCTTCTCTCTCCTCCCCCCAACTTTTTCCACGCAATCCTGGGACCCTTACAGGCCCAAATAAAAGAAGTGGTAGCCTGTTGAAGTTTCTTAAGATATCTGCCATCTATTAACAACGGAATGGCATTCTGAATAAAATAAATTTTTGGAATAAGAAACATTTTAACCAGGTTTACCCTTCCCAGTATTGTCAGTGGCAGGTCGGCCCAGCCCTTCATTAAATTAATGCACTCTACCACCAATGCTTCTTGGTTTTTCACCACTAACTTCTCAATATCCTGTGTAATTAATAACCCTAAGTAGCGTATTTCAGCCTTCCCTTGTCAGTCCTGATTCCATACCATAATTTCCGACTTCTCTGAGTTAACCTGATAGCCAGAGACAAAACCAAACTCCTCCGCTAATCTTCGTAATGCTGGGAGGGCAGTTGATAGATTGGCGGTGAATACCATTAAATCATCTGCATGAAGTGCAACTTTCCTCTCACACTGTTCCCATTTAAAAGCAACTATTTCAGAGCACTCTCTTATTTTCCTGGCGAAGGGTTCAATATACAAATCAAACGGGAGCGGAGACAATGGACACCCCTGCCTAGTTCCCCTCGATATTCTAAAACAATTTGTTAGTTCCCCATTGATTAGGATTCTAGCAGAGGGGTCAGAATAGATCCGTTTAATGGCTTTACAGAAATTGTTCTCTATATTATACCTATTCAAAATATGAACTAAATAACTCCAGTTGACACTGTCAAAGGCCTTCATAGCATCCAAAGCTATAATCCCCAAAGGGGTCCTATGAGTAGTTGCCAGATCTATTGCCCCAATCAAGGTGTGGGTCAGCTTATGTAAATACCTACCCTTAATAAACCCCTTCTGATCCGTGTTAATTAGATCCTTTACTACCAGACTTAACCTACCTGAAAGAACCTTTGCAAACTACTTATAATCTGAATTCAGCAGAGAAATGGGCCTATATGACTCACACCTCGTCGTGTTTTTACCTGGTTTCAAAATCAATTAAATGACTGCCTCATTCCAGGATGCCGGAATAGGGGAGTCATTTGCAAATACCTCAGAGAACAACTTTAACAAAAAGGGCATTAATACCTGCTCCAAGGCCTTATACAATTCACCCGGTAGACCATCTGGACCTGCGGCCTTGCCCCCCTTACTTACCCTCAAGGCAGCTATAATTTCATCTGGGTGATAGGCCTATTCAACCAAAGCCACTGCTCCATGGATAAACAGGGGAGAGTATCATCCCCCAACCACGTTTGAACCGCCTGTTCAGTAACCTCAGCCTCTTCTGTATAGAGTTGAGAAACAATTTGTCCAAAAGCACTCTTAATCTCCCCGCTCTCTCTAGTCCTCTGCCCCTGCTCTACCTCAATTTCCTTAATAGAGTTTCTTACTTGATCCCTTTTTGCTTTCCAAGCTAGTAATTTCCCTGGGTTTTCCCCATTTTCAAACTGTGGCAACTTACTTACCTCCCATCGCTGCATAATTCTTGTTTGCAAAAGCGCTTCCACTTGGAGTTTCAAGACATCCAATCTTTGCTGCCTTACCCGCTTCTCATCTTCGTCTATACTCATCAATACCCGTTCTCTACAAACCTTCATTTCTTCTTCCATGAGCTCTAACTCCTCCCTATACGCTTATTCTTATAACTACCAATATTTAGTAGTAGTAGTAGTACAAAAACTTTGTTCGCCTTTCAGTAAGTCATAAAAGTATCAATTAAAACACATCTATATATAATAACACAATAAATAAATAAAAAGTATAAAAGATATAAATATAAGTAACAAGAATAAAAATACATATGAGTCAATTTTCCATTCACGTATGTCTATATGGCCTCATTTAAATTTACTCCAGTGCCCCCATAGACCTTCTTGCAGCCAGTACCGAGCATAAAAAATTTGCCAAGGTTCCACACATTTCAATAGAGGATAAAACCTGTATGCTGATATACGCACTGCGGGACTGACTTAAGTTAAGCGATCCTAAAAGAGGAACTAAGAGGGTCTTTCTCTTTTTTGTATAAAATTTGCAGAACAAAACCACATGAATCGTAGAATGTGATGACTTTGCGACACAAGGATATGCCCTTAAGTTTGGACTCCAATCATTCATAGTCGGGAATGTTACTAAACGGTGGAAGGTATCTAACCTTAGTCTTGTGAGAACAAAGCGGTTCCGAGGATTTACCACATTTGCCAGATAGGGCTGAATACCCTCCACGGACAGAATTAATTGGTTAGACATTACACTGGGCTTTTTTGATTCCACTTCCCATTGACATTCTTCTAGATACTTCAATGTTAAAACTCTCAGGCCCGTATTTATACTTTTTTTGCGCCGCATTTGCGTCGTTTTTTGACGCAAAAATGGCGCAAACTTGCAAAATACCATTGTATTTTGTAGGTTTGTGCCGTTTTGTGTCAACAAGCGGCGCAAATGCGGCGCTAAAAAAAGTATAAATACGGGCCTCAATTCCTTCCTAGTGATGTATTCCAATGAGTCCGGATTTGTGTAGTATTCTTTACTACCCATGTCTTCGAAAAAGGTCTTGATATATCTCAGCCAGGGTACTCTTAACGAATATGTTAGGGAAATATAATCAGATAAAATGGTTTTGTTTAATCCAGTGTGTTCAGAGGTCCAAACATTGTGCCATAATAACAGTGACTGTATCCTTATCAGATCAGATAAAAACGAGACCCCTAACTCTGCGTGGATTATATACGATGATGTACCATTTGGTACCAATGACAGGTGTCTAAGGAAGGCATTTTCCACCTTCTGGATTGGCTTACAATTGATATATCCCCAAATACCTGATCAATACATCGCGGATGGAATACACTTGGCCTTTTAAATTTTTACCATGTTCGGCGGGGTAATCCCTCCTAGTTTTTTTTAGAAGATTTTCAGCGCCGCCGTTGTTTTAATAATCTGGTCCTTTTTCGTTTTCATACAGTGTGCCCAGGAACCCTTTTTAGCAAACATAATGCCCAAGTATGAAAATGTTCGAGCTATGTCGACCTCCCCCCCGTGGGTAGTAATGTTTTTGATCTTGCCCTGTTTCCTACCACAATTCATTATGAAAGTTTTGGAGTGATTGACGGAGAGGCCCAAGTCTGTCATAAATATTATGCAGGCAGGTAAAAGTTTTTGAAGGGCTAATGGTGTCCTGGCCATAAGAACTGCATCATCTGTGTAGAGTAATACCGGAACGGCACGATTGCCTATTTGAGGAAGATCTTTACATCTAGTTGTCAGTTTGGATTCTAAATTATTTATGTATAGTGCAAACAAGAGCGGGGCGAGTACGCAACCTTGGTGAACTCCTCTATAAATGCTAAAGGGCCTAGTGCATTCCCCTCTTGTCCCATACCTTACTCTTGCTTTGCACCCTGTATAGAGGTCCCGTATGAACTGAATTATTGATAAATCTACCCCCATTCTACTTAGAATATCCCATAACTTCTCATGTAGTACGCAATCAAAGGCTGAAGATAAATCTATAAAAGCCAAATACAAATTAGTCTCTCTGGTCCTTGTGTACTTTCTAATTATGATGCTTAAGTTCAAACCCTGCTCCACCGTTCCTATTCCTGTACGGAAGCCCTATTGTACTGGAGACAAAATACCTTTTTCATCTGCCCATGTTTGTAATCTATTCAAGATAATTCTCCCTGCTATTTTAGCTGATGTGTCAAGTAGAGAGATTGGCCTGTAGCAAACCGGGTTCAGGGACGAAAATCGAGTCTCGCCATGATGATGGAAGGCCCTGTATGCAGAATGCCCTCAGTGTCTGAGTCAATAGGGGGCCCCATAGCTGCGTATTAGACTTATATAAATCTATCGGGACACCGTCAGGACCCGGCGCCTTCCCTGCTTTACTTAAATTTATGGCTTCCACTACTTCCTCTAAACTGAACTGAGGTATTACGGTCGGGCGTGGGCTTTCCTGGGTAACTAAATCTTTTAAAAATTCTGGAGACTCTCGATCGCTGGGGTGAGAATACATTTTTGAAAAATGTGCAATCCAATCCTCTTCGGAAATTGCAATTTCCATCCTAGGAGTGTGTCTGTCCCCCAGCATTGGAGTGTTTATTGTTTTCCAGAAAAGAATATTGTCCTTCATTCAGCTGGCTTCATGTAAGGTTTCCCACAATTTTTCTTTCAAGATAAATTTCCTTTTTTTTATGGCTATTTTGTATTCCTGTCTGTACATGCATATTTCAGTCTGGCACCTTCTTGGGGCACTTAGATCCTTTCTTAATCTCTTGTGTGCTTTCCTGCAGTCATGGTCAAACCAGCCCATTTCCCTTCTCTGTCCTACCTTTCCCGTTCTAATTGTGAGAGCTTCTTTCACACCTTGCGTAATCTGCAAGAAGGCACTAAGACACTTTCCTTGGTCAATATTCTCGCTAAGGCAATCTATAAAAGCTTGTTTATGGTCACATATTAGTTGCTTAAAGAAGGTCTATGGATCCGTTTGGGCCCATCGCAATGTGTATCCGTTGCGTGAGGCTAATTCGATATCATTTACCACTGTGACCTTATCGAGTTTGACGGTTATGGGGTGGGTTAGGGAAAGGTTCACACTCTGAGGGAAGTGATCGCTTATCGCAATGTTGAATAACGTATAGTTATTAAGGTAATGTGCAAGATGGGTTGAAGTTAACACATAATCAATCACTGTATCTGCACCCCTTCCATTAAAGGTTGGTTTAAACTGAAATGGTCCCGAAAATAGTTTGTTTGCAAACGACAGATTAAACTTTTGGATCATTAGGTTCATTGCATCTCCTTGGGTGCTATGAGTAAAATGGGGCCTTAAGCCAGTGTTTTCAGTGTCCCAGCCACATACCTTCTCTGAAGGTTCTTTGCAAGGATGGACATTATAATCTCCACCCCATATAATGAGGGTCTCACACCTGTAATTTACCCATATTTTCTCTAAGTCCTCACCCATCTCCGTTAAAATATTGGGAACTTCCCCTGGTGGGGCATTGTTATACAAATTAATGATCACTAGCTGGGTCTTCTGATCCAAATTACTTTCTATCATTTGATAATACGGTCTCATGGCTTGCATCTTTATATTCCGTAACCATACTTTATTGGAAATATATGTGCATAAGCCTCCTTTTGGCCTACCGTGGTTAGTCTGCACAGCTGGAGTGTGGAAAGTCTTATAGCCATTTATATGAACAGGATCCAATAACTAGCAATATTAAAAAGAATCCCTCGTATCACCGCCTTATATGTGTCCCAAACCACATCAAAAGGGGCAGAACCCATATTCACCTTAAAAAACTCCTCAGTTTCTGCAAGTAGCCTAGTTCTGACTTCATCTAATAATAAAGAGCGATCCAATGTCCACCGAGTCACCTCTCTCTCTCTCTCTCGCTAAATTCATTTTTAATACCACTGTTCCATGATCCGATAGAAGAGGGGGGAAATACTCAATATTAACTATCACACCACGCCATGCCTGCTCTACCAAGAAGTAATCAATACGTGATGCGTGGTTATACTTATTATTATTATATGAAAAAGCCTGTTGAGGTCCCACTCTGTCTCTCCACCAATCCTCCAAAGCCCTTTCCTTCATCATCTTTTTCAAAAACTGCTGAGACTTTGAATTAATTACTGATCTACTTTTGGTTGATCTATCCAATTTATTATCTAATATTATGTTAAAATCCCCTGCCATTAACACTAGGTTTGAAAAATCCAACAATTGACAGAACAGTTTCTTAAGAGGCTCAATATCGTCACTATTGGGACCATAAAACCCAACCAGGGTAACAGGTCTACCAAGTAACTTAACTTTAATTATTACCCACCTCCCTGCAGTATCTACACTAACATTTAATACTACTGGATCGCACTGATGTTTCAACACTATTGCCACCCCCCTGATATGAGAGCCCTGCTCAGTACATACACAACAACAAACCCACTTCTGTTTTCTAAATAAGACTTTACACTCTTCACCCATTAGATGCATTTCTTGCAATATCAAAACCTGGGCAGGAGAGTCCCACAAATGCTGTACGATCTTATCTCTCCTACTACTCACCCTCAGACCATTCACATTCCAAGAAAGTATTTGAAGTTTCCTCTGGGGGCAAACTCCTTGGGCTACTTCTTCCTTATGTAGGTCTTACAGGTTGCCTAATAAACTGAGTTGTACAGGACTTTTTTCTTTGGGCAATATCCCTCCCATCTACTCCCCACCCTGTGCTCCCCTCACCCCCCTCTTGTGCCCCTCCTCCCCCCCCAGACCCAACCTCGCCTCCCCCTCTTGTGGTCCCCTCACCCCCCTCTCTTGCCCCTCCTGCCCCTCCCAGGAGAACTCCCCCTTTATTCAGGTCCATAACCCAATTTGAAGCACCATTCGGCCATCCCTCGGCAACCCAGATTACTTCTCGACACCTCCATCTTTAATAGTCCCCAGGAGCTCATCCGCTGCTTCCACCTCTCTTATGTTATACATTTTGTTATTATGCACAATCTTGAGAATAGCAGGGAACTTCATCTGAACCGAGGCACCTAGTTTTCTGAACTCTTCCATCCGCCTCCCTAGCTCCCACTGCCTGTTTAAAGTCACACTTGACAGGTCAGACCTGACCTCAAACGAAAAATGATCCCCCTTTAAACTTTTCTGTTTAAGAGCCAAGGTCAAGATTTTCTCTTTCAAAGAATAGGTTTGAAAATTTATCAAAATCTTCCGAGGTTTGTGACTACCTGGCCTCTTCTTAAAGGGGTCTCTATGAATTTGCTGAATATCCCCTGCTATTTCCTCAAGAGACTCTTCCAATGAAAGCGAGCTCTTGAGAAGGCATTTTTAAGTTTCCACCTTCCACATCCTCCGGAACATTCAGCACTCTTAGATTATTTCTTCTTGAGATGTTCTCTAATCGTTCCAATTTACTCTGAAGAGCCTGCTCATTTCCCTTCAACAAATCGATTTCTTTTTTGTGGTCACTAATTTCTACTCTCATTTCTCCCACCGCCTCTTCCAGTGCTTGTGTTCTTAATATCAGAAGGTCAATTTTTTTCTCCAAGGCTCCACAAGCCTCTCTTATTTCCCCTTGATTAATTTCAGATTTGGCAAAACCCTTTTTAATGTCCACCGATAAAGTTGAGAGCACTGCCTCAATAGGGGAACCAGACCTCCTAAGAAAACCTACCAAGCCAGAGCGGGATGACAGGGGGGGGGAAACAGGAATCCCACTCCCCTGCAATGTATCAACCAATGATGATACAGCTTGAGGGACAATCCCTTCATTATCCAAGACTTTTCCAACTTTCTGCCGATCAACTAGTGTCCCTTGGAACATCGTGGGTAGCTGCTGGCTATCAAGAGGGTGTTTCCCACTCCTGCCTCCACCTCCACTTCCACCTCTGGACCCCTTGAAACACTCCCGCCCATCTCGCTTTCCAAAATCACCAAATTGTCAGGGGATTTAACTTTTTAAAAAGTTTTTGCCGATGGAGTCAGTTTAGAGTTTACTTTTTTTTCCCTAGGTTTTATACCTTTAAGACTTTTTAGGGGCTTTAAACCACCATATCCACTTCTTTTCCCAATATCCAACTTAGCCTGTGGCAAACTTTGCCTTGTAAGAGGGGTATGGCACCTCATAGGATCCACTTTTTGCTGTACCGTGCCCTCCTGACTCTCCTCCCTCTCCTCACACCCACTGCCTCCTACCTTCTCTTGGGGTGCTGGTATGCCGGAGAGAGGACGAATTCTGGAGCTACTTGCCACTTTCTTCAAGCCTGCAGCTGCAGTGTCTCCATTCAGCAGCCTGTCAGCTTTAGTGCTGACTCTGCCTACCTTGACCCAGAAGGGAAGTCGGGCAGCTGCTTGCCTGGAGCAACCCAGTTCCAAGCTGGCCCTGAGCCAGCACAACCCAAAAGAAACGCCGGGACCCCCAACGAGGCCCTCACTATCCCACCGGGGCGCTCCCATTCACAGGCATGGGAGCGCAAAAGCTGGCGGAGTCATCCCCCGAGGATTTGACAAATTCACCCTCCAAAGCACTCGAGGCGTCGGGCGGTGTGCCGAGGAGCCGGTGAGTGCTTCAGCACGCTGCGTGCGCAGCAGCCGCCATGTTCTCCCTGTGGTGTGTTATTTTTTCCCTTCTTCTCTTGTGATAGTATTGAGTGGTGTTTGTGTTGATATGTATTTGTTGCAGTGTTGTGTAGCTTTGTGTGCTTGGACGGTATTTGAGTGCGTGTGTGGTGAATGATATGTCAGATACGTTGTGATGAGTGTTTGTGGGGTATGTCCACAACAGCATTGTATGGTTGTGTGATACTGTGTGTGCGTTCCCTGTTGGTGGTACGTTGTGTGTTGTATTTGATTTGTCAATGGGTAGTGCCTATTGTGGGTGCTTTGATGGTTTTACAGTTGTGGTGCTGCTGTGTGTTGTGTGTGGATGTGCCAGTGCAGTTTTCTGGGGGCAGTTGTGTGTTGTTGACATGTGTGCATGTGTGTGATGGCTGTAGTGTGTGTACTCTTTATGTGCAGGTATGTATGTGGTTGTGTGTGAGTTTTTGTGCCAGTGCCAGTGTCAGGTTATGTATATGTATCACCCTCGCCACATGTTCCCGATTGGTATGTTGTGTGTGCGTACATACTTAGACATTTTACAACAGTGACAGGTAAGTGTGTGAACCTATGGTTGCTGTTGTCATCATAGATTTTGAAGTCATTGGGTGAGCAGGAGCAGCGGGAAGGCATGTAGTTCTGGTTCCATGGCGGCTCCGGACAAGTATGGCTTCCTCAAGGTAAGCATCTCCTTTTATACAGTTGGTTTCTACCTGGGTTTACGTGGTGTTGCGACCACAAAGGAAACCTTGGGGGTGTGCTGCATCGTAATCTGTCTGACGGAAACATGTTCTGCTCCGGCCTACAGGTGGCTACCGTCATATGTGGCAGCCTGACTGCGCTGGCAGTGCTGGTGGTGATATGGCTGTATTCCATAGGGAATACCACCATGGTGATAATTTGACAGTCTTCTCCACCAGCCTGTTGGCGGTACGACTGCCACCACCAACATGGCGGTCCTCAGACTGCCAGGTTTGTAATGAGGCCCAAAGTGTCCAAGGAGATCTGATTCAGCTCACCATGGTTTGAACAGTTGCAAAAATGCCAAGTAGAAAAACTCTCTTCTGTCTGGAGTTTGTCAACTAATCTTCCTGTGATTAATAAGACTAATTTTCTTGTGTCTTACCAAACAACCATCACGTCCAGTAACTGAACATTTTTCTTCTTCAACATTTTCAGTGACATTACTTCTATATGTATAATGCTGAAGTACTTCATACAGACAAATATTTTCAAGATGGACACTTCATCTTGGGTAGTATGTATACAGCATGTTAGTCTTTAGAATATCTATACTCTCACGATCAACTTCTGCAAGATACTCTATTTCTGGAAAATACTTTAATACTCTATTGCGACTGTTTGCAACGCCAAAGGTTACCCATCCTATTCCTCTAGACTTAGAGAATAAACTTGCAGAGCTCAACCTGTTTAAGATTTCTGCATGGAAAGATACATAGAAATTTCTCACTAAGTCAATTAATTGCTGCCAAATACTACAAATACTGCTACACTTCCACTTATATACAGGGGCTTGTGTACACCTTTCCTGTACCCCTTCAGCTATAACATCCTCTCCATTTCTAAATAGCTCTTTCTAAATAAGAGAACACTCTTTTATCTCATAACAACTTCCAGATTTGTCAACTGTATGCATCTCTTGCAATGGGCTCTCTTCACTGAAGAGAGGCTCAGAAGTAGAAGGATGCCTCCATTCACCACTAAAACTTAGCAAAAGTTAGCTCTGTTTATAAGTCTTTTCTTCTGTTTTTTTCCCTTCATACTCAGTGCTATTTTGTCCAGTGTTTCTATCCAGTTAACAATCAAAATAAATAGCTTCCTCTTCAGAGCAAAGGCTTTATGAACTATTCCCTCAGCAGTCTCCTTTTGTCTAACAGCTTCTCTCCTTCTTTGATACTTCTTCATACCTCTCATTAGATTCTGGATTACTCTGCAACGGAACATTCTAATTATTATTTCCTTAAACTTTGTGCTGTCTTATAGCTAAACTCTGTACTTCTTCGTAGGATTTTTTACTTCTGATATCATGTTCTTTTACTCCTTTCTTAGTTGACGTCAAACTTTCTCCTTGATGCACTTTATTTTTCTGGCTTTCAAACTGACCTTATACTATTTTAACAAATGCCTTGTTCTCTTACCAGCAACTCATTTTTCTTTCACCACATTTTTAGCATTTTGCCCCTTTTTCTCAGTTATAATGAGGTGTTATTTTGGTTTTTCTTTCTTTTTTTCTCTCACTTTTTGATGCCATTGCAACTCTGTGTAGCTGAGTAGAATATTCCACTGAAAACTAATAAAAAAGGTAGATTTATTTTTAAAATATTTACTTATAAATGAACACAGCTGACTTATTTCCAGAAAAACGTAGGTTTAAGACTTGAGGAAGTGCATTTGTACACCTATTTGAGTATCCAACAGCTTTCTGCATTAATTCTGGGCGGAGCGGAGCAGAGAGAGCAACGTAGGCCTTGGGACGACACGTTGGGGCTTAGCCTTTAATAACACTGTTCCTGACTCTTGTGACACTGAATGATGCGCTGAGTCAGAATACCAGCTAGAATACCACCTAAAGCCACTTAAAGCTACTGATCAGGAGGGCACATACCAAACCCAGCCAAGCCGCAAACCCTGAGGGAGAAACGTAACACTAAAGGAGAGCAGTAAGAGCTGCAGTAAGATCACTGCGGCCCTTGGATTGATTTGGACGGACCTACTTGGGAGAGATGCAATCCTTGCTCCCACTTGCCCCTAGTGGCCTTGTGTGGCAGTTGAAGCCCTGGTGGTACACTGGAATGGAACATCACCAACAGCCTCCAGTCGGGGTGGCACATATACAAACTAACCACACTGGAGGCTCTCAAGGAGTAATACTGTGCTGAGGGACGAACAACAGAAGCGTGATCTACCTGGCCAGCCTAAGTCATCACACCCCACTGGCCTAACCACAGTTAAGATGCAAGGGCCAGCAAGACAGTGAGCACCAGCAGAGTAGCCGGGAGGTACGACGCACATTATGGGAGTATCGACATATCCGTGCTGCACCCAGGCTATTCGCATGTGGGGAGCTAGACCACCAAACTCTATCCGAGATGCTCTCAGCAGCAGTAATAACGGGGGTCCATTATAGCACAGCTATTGAGACCACGCAAGGTTATCAACGGAAAATGAATGATGTCTGTTCCTCTCCCACTGCACCCTTGAGCATAGAGGCAGAAGGAACGGCTGGCATGCTGGGCATTTAGCCAACAATCTAGATGGTTCCATCATCGTGGTATGGAAGGAAAGGACCAAAAATACACTGGGGCAAAAAAAGAGGAAGACGTTGAAAGTATCAAGATGTATGGAAATTACCACTGCTTTCTGAATAAGCTAGATCACCAGCAAAATAAGAGGAGTCTCAAGCTGCAAATAGCAAACTGGGAGTCCTATCTTGTCCTGTAAGTCTTGTCCTTGAAGCCTTAGAGCCTCTAGCTTCAAGTCTCTGGAGTAATCTTCAGGAGGTCTAGGCTCAGCTTCAAATTGAAGGACAAGGACAGTTTAGGATAAGGACAAGGAGAGACAGGACCTTACCTTTGGGAGGTGTCCCTGAGGGTATTTTGTTGTAAGTACTGGAAGGTCTAGACTGTGTTTTCTACCCACAGCATGGAGAAGCGGAAGACTGGGAATGCTAAGCCAGCCCCTGAAGCAAAACTGCACTACCATTGATTCTTTTTTAGCACGTGCAGTAGTGTAATCTCCAAAGAAATTGAGTTGGCAGAGCGTCGTCTTTCTTTGGGTTTGGGTGGCCCCGATGTGATAGCTACATTGCTTCCAGATTGTGAAGATTCAATTAAAATTATGGAAGGTGAATGGGAGTGTGTTAGGCCAGGGAGGCATGATACTGTGGTGCCAGAAATTCATGGGCTGCGTGAAAGTCAACAACCTTTATACGATACAGTCACCACACCTACTTTGCAGTGCCTTCTCCAACAGTCAAACTGAATAGGATATGTAAGAGGACAAAGGTGGAAAACAGAATACTTCACTTCATACAGTACTTGGTATCCATCCCCTGCCCCTTGTGATTCAACAGGAGGGTTTACCCTGGCTCAGCATTCTAGCTGCATTTAAGGACATGCTGACACCGCTCAAAGAAAAATTAGATAGATTGGAAGGGGAAATTGGAAATGTGTTTGTATTACACCAGACACATTACCAGAAAATACCTGATCGGAATGAGGGCTATATTGGTAATCAAGAGGAGGCCGGTCGGCCTAAGGGGGCTGTTAATAATAGTTCTGTTTCTCATTTGGGTTCTGAAATGTTGTCTGGGGGGCTACGGAATCAAAATCAACCAACACTGCATGAGGGCCCTAGGCCAGTTCAGGGGCAAGAGTTGGCAGCGGGTCATATAACCAAGACAATAGATATGCCATCTGATTGTGTGAACTCTTCCATAACTAATAGTCTATTGCCAAAGGCTAGTGTAAGGAAAATGTCCAGTCAACTACAGGTGATTCAACTACAATTATTTTACCACAGGCCTGCTGCCTATATGTAGTAGTTCTGGTTAATGTCCCACTGCTAAAAGTAGGGCAGGTGGAGATGCTAGGGAGTTTAAAAAACAAAGTTGTGCACTGGCTTGCTTCTAACCATCTTTTCCCCATGGAGAGAGCACACCCTATTTTACTTACAAGAAGAGTGGGGTGGGTGAGCCCACTTAAGAAAAATTTAGCTGGTGACCATGTTATTGATAATTTTCAATGTCCTAGGCATGCGGGGGAAAGTCTAGCTAGAGAAGCACAATGTCATTTTGATGAGATGTGATGACTCTTTGCCTGTTGGGTTTTTTCTACCGCTACCTACAACCCTGTGCCTCATTTACTAAAGTAATTCCAAGCTCACAAAATCTGTTCTTCATTCATCCTTCTTTATCTTTGACTAATCAGTATCAGGCCGTATCCTCCTTGTCAGATAATGATTGAAAATATGCACTTAGGCAAAAAGGGAAGAAGGTTGTAGGCAGTAATTCTGTGGGGACTACAATTGATGGTACTACCAAAGGATCCCCAGTTGTTTCCATAGGCTCTAGTGGGAAGGTCATACCTCAAGCCTGCCTATAGAGGATGGTAATAGGGTATTAGATACCTTAAGTAATTTTTCAGAATCTAGAGATGAGGCCAGGTTTAATGGTCTTCACCGGGAAGGGCATTTGAGACTTGCTACATGTCATGTGAGAGGATTATTTAATAGATAGGTGTAGTGTCCAAGGATTGGGATAATGTAACTAAGGATCTAGACATTATTGACATTCAAGAAACATGGTGTGTATCTCCACTACCTGTGCAGGGTTTCTCATCATATTTCCTTGGCGCTATGCCATCACAAGCCAGGAGAGCAAAAGGGGTTGCAGATCCTTATTTCCAACAACCTTCCTGTTAAATTAAAGAAATCTGATTTAGTGGACCAGTTTGGCCAATTACTGTGGTTATCCAATTGGGGCGGGGAGGTCTGGACATGGTGTTAATCAAATTTTATAATAACATTTTTGACTCCACTTGTTGCAGAGTTGCACACGCCCTTTATCTAGGTTTAAGAAATTTTGTAAAAGCTATACACACTAACTATATACTTCTAGGTGACTTTAATATACAAACCTGCCCTTTACCAGCTACACGTGTGTGTGGATTTACAGATCAGGAAGGTGGGGATATAGTATATTTTACCCACAATGATTATAGGGAGGCTTTGAATATAATAATCCTAAACCATGATCTTGAGTTGCTGAGGGGAAACTGTAGAGGAAATGGGGCGCTTATTCCAACATTTATAGGGAGGGCCACAACTTCAATTATTGGCCATGTGCTGGTGTCCTCATTGCAAAGGGATGCTGTGGCTCACCTTATTTCTTGTAGACCATAGTGAGTGACCATAACCCTATTATACTCCCTTTTTACATTTTGTGGTTCGAGGCAGGCAGTTTCTGCGCAAATAAGTGCTATATAGAACCCTATAAGCTGAATGGGGAACGGATAAGTGGGTTGACATTGATCCCAAAGGTATTTTGAAAGAAATAGTGATGGGGAATTGAGTAGAACTGTGTCTTTGCCTTCAGGAAGACGTCTTCCCAATAGTATTGTTAAGTATTGTTCTTTTGACCATATTGTTGGCTCTATTAAGGTTCTTTTGACACAGCAAATGAAGAGCAAGCAGAGTAGGGAGAAGAGAGGTTGGTTTGATAGAGTTTGTGATGATGCATATGGGGATCTAAAGGAAGCCCTCTGCAAGTTCCCTCAAGACCCTAAAGTTATTAAGTTATTGCGAGTTAAATACAAGGAAGCAGTCAAATACAGGAAAAGGGTGCCACAGGAAGAAGCATGGGACAAGTTGTCCCTGGCCGGGGAAGTCCGTGATGTCAAGTTATTTTTGGAAATAGTTAATGCCCCTTTTCTGGCAATTGAGCTGACCCTACAGCCTGGTATGACCATTACAAGTGCTACTTAGGTGGATCATTACTCTCAGATTTTTAAGCAAGCTTCTAGGGTTAGTGTTCGAGAGGATGATGTTATCATTAAGGATCTCCCTTCCCTTAACATCTCTATTGAGGAAGCTTTTTTGGCCCTACTGGATATCGTGGGGGCAAGGCCCCAGGCCCCAATCGGGTGCCAGTTGACATTTTTAAATCTGACCCCAAATTGAGGAGTCTGGTTCTAACCAAGGTGTTTAATGCTGCAATTGCAGGGGAGATACATTTTTCTTGGGCCTCTTCAATAATAGTTCAGATTTATAAAAGAGAGATAAGTCAGACCCTAAAATTATCATCCAATATCACTCCTGAATTCCGCAGTTAAGCTGCTTAGCATGATTTTATTGAGTAGGTTGGAGGAGTGGGTTCAGAAGTGTAATGTTTTATCTCTGGCACAACTTGGTTTTAGGAAGGGTCTGGGAACTATTGAGCAGTGTGCAAACTTAGATTTCTTAATTGGAAAGTATACTCGGGCCAAATCACGTACCTTGTATTTGTGTTTTATGGATCTTAGTAGTGCCTTTGACCTTGTGGACCATGCTCTTGTTTTGGTCAACCGTAGTGGACCTTGGTGCTCCAAAAGAAATTATTTCTTTTTTCATCCAGCTTTATGGTAATTTATCATGCAGGGTACGCCATGGAGCAGCAGGGGAATGTACACACCCTGTTAATTAGGAAGAGGGATTTTCCAAGGTTGTGTTTTAGCCCCATTACTGTTTTCACTGTTTATAATTAGAGTTGACAAATGTTTGCAACTCTTACAGCTTGATCTACCCATGGTGGCCTATACCTGTGCTCTTATATGCCAATGATGCGTCCCTACTTTCCAGGACCCTATTGGGATTACCGACTCTAATGAGTACTTTTGCTGATTTTGTGATATCGAGTGGATTGGTAATTAATAAAACTAAAACACACACTATGATCTGTGGCAAAAAGTGTAAAACCTTTTTATCGATAATACTCCAATTAGTGATGTAAAATATTTTAGTTATCTTGTGGTTATATTCTCTAGTAATGGGTCCTGGAGACAGCAAATTTTAACAACCAAGGCTAAAATGAGTCAATACTTAAATGGGATTTTTAGATTTTGTAGCAAACTTGGAAGACGCCCTGTAAGAGAGATGGTCGAAATATATATGACTAGAGTGGTAACAATGGCCTCTTATGGGACAGGTCTCTGGGGGTACAGGTCGGGCACACCCCTGCAAGTAGAGGAAAATCATTTTTTGAAGAGGCTTCTGTGCTTACCTAGCTTTGCGTCAACATGGTCAATTCATCAGGAAGTAGGGCTACAGTTTTTAGAGGATGACTTCCTGGTAAGACCTCTGCTACTGTGGCATGGCATGTGGTCAAAGAGGAAACCAGTTTTACTAAACTGATTTCTCTGGACTGTTTAAAACTCAATCATGCTTTTAGGATTCATTAACTTGCACATACTTATTTTGTTCTTAAGGGAATATTCAAAATGTCAGTTATGGAGAACCACTGACAGGTATTTTCTCTTACTAAAAAAACAATAGAAGAGTCTTTTTTTTTACAACAGAGGCTGGAAGAAGGAGGGAGGTTGAAATGTCTAAAGTGTCAGTTGCCTTCTATATGTCACTGGAATCAGAAGAAGGTTGTAAAAGTTTTTATCTTCATTTGCCAATCTGCAACATTGTTTTGTATTAACAAGATTAAGACTAGGTACACTGCATCACTTAGTAGCATTCTCTAAGATAAAATTGTGTCCTACTGAACCAACGGCTTGCCCATGTGATGGATTCAGTAAGCAATCCACTTTGCATTTTATGTTGTTTTGTACATTGTATATGCATTTTAGGTATTTGTACCATAAACCTTTACTTATTGCAAAAAAAATAAGATCCTATCAAGTTGCTATGAAATTTCTGCTTGCATTAAATGATCTGCATGTAGCAATTTATATTAAAACGTGTGTTTATGCGAGGAAAAATATTATAATCTAATAGGGTAGGATGTAATAAACGTTGTCTAGTAACTGAAGGCTTTGGATTGGTCTTTTTTTATTTTTTATTATTTATCATGTATCTCTAGTTTTAAACTTTGTGTGGTGTATGTATTGTGATATTTTAGTTGTATTTTTACTTTGATGGCTATAAGCATATATGCCAAATAAAGTTATGAAATTGAAACTGAGTAGCCAGTGACACAACACATATCCAGGTTCTGGAATCATAGGCTTTACCCATGAATAAAGCAAAACTATTCGGCATACATGACACGATTAGGTAACTATTTGGCTATTTGTATAAATGCATGTAGATGTCGACCTGTAATGGTACCATGACATGTTATAGTGCATCTGACAGCACGTTACTCTCTCTTTTACTATCTGAACAGTGCTGTCTATGTATATGTCAGTGAGTGAATAAATACCTCACTATATTTATACCCTGTTTGCGCTGAATTAGAATCATTTATTTGGATGCTAATTCAGAGCAAACTTAATTCCATATTTATATTCTGCCGCGTCTAGTCTCAAAATATTGGAGTTAACATCATTTTTTGGATGCTTGAAACCTCCTTGCGTCAATGAGATGCAAGGTAGGCATTCCCATCCAAACAATTACTCTAAGGCCCATATTTATACTTTTTTTAGCGCCGCATTTGCATCATTTATTGACGCAAAAGTGGCGCAAACTTACAATATACAATTGCATTTTGTAAGTTTGTGCCGCTTTTGTATCAAAAAGCAGCACAAATGTGGCGCTTATAAAGTATAAATATGAGCCTAAGTCCCTACCGCCATATTTATCCACCAGAGCCCAAAACTGACGTTAACTACGATTTGCGTCAAATTTTAATGCCTGGGTCAGACCAGGCGTTAAACTGAGGCAAACACATCACTACTTAAGGAAAACACACAGAAGCAATATCACAAACCCACAGGACAAGATGGAAGTACTACTGCTCCACCTTGCGAGACAACGCAGAGAACAGTAGCAACCACAGCAACCACCACAACGCGGCCCACAAAGGCAATGCAGAAGGCAAGAGAGGGTATTCAGAAACAGGACAACCCTCCATGGCCTTAGGGAACAAGAAATCATAAGAACATACAGACTCAACCGGCAAGCCATACTTTACCTGCTGCAACACTTTAAGCCACAAATCACAGCCAGCCTGCAGACCCCACACAACATACCACCTGTGACAAAGCTGCTAGCTGTCCTGCACATGCTGGTAAGTGGCTCATTTCAATCATTGGGTGCCCTGGCTGTTGGTGTGTCACAGCTATCCTTCTCAGCATTCCTGCCAAAGGTGTTAGAAGCAATTACCTCCCTGACACCCTACCACATCAGCTTCCTCAACACCCAGCAAAAGCAGTAAGAGATTAAACATGGATTCTAACAATTCCATAGCTTCCCGCATGTGCTTGGTGCAATCAACTGCACCCATGTCCGTCTTGTGCCATCTGCAGCAACTGAGCACATATACCGGAATCGCAAGCACACATATTCCATCAATGTGCAGGCCACAGTGGACCAACAGGGACTATTCACAAACATTTTGGCCAAGTATCCTGGGAGTGTGCATGACACCTACATATTCCAGCAAAGCAGAATCAACGAACACTTCCAGGATAGACAATATGGAAATGGCCTACTTGTGGGTAAGTCAAAAAACTACCAATATACACACAACATACAAACCTTGTAGGACACACAAGACACACACCACTATTAAAACACATGGCCAGGGTAACACAGATGTGCAGCTAACATCACATATGCACCATGCTGCAGTACAGCACAATCAGTGCACACCACAAACACATACACCCACATGTATCTAACACACCTACAACTTGTCAGGCACACCACGTGAAGGAAGGTGCAGGGAGGTACCCTTTGCCAGCAGTAGAAATACACAAACCACTACAAGTGCCCACAGGTTGTCTACTTTTACTCTTCACAAACAGTACACCAAACAAAGAATAGCACAGCAATGTCACTGGCATACACCATGCTCATGTTACGTAAGTCTCACATAGGCACAGATCTCTCAAATCATGCCATGCAAGTCACTGCCAGAACAAACATCAAAACCCAGCCAACTGCTGCCAATACCAACTACATCTCATCAACACCTACCTGACTTACCAGTAGTGTGCATATACATCTTCCTGCCGCATTGGCTCACAAGCATAGCAATGGAAAATAAATGCCCATCACATACCATGTGCCAGATTTGTGAGAAGTGGCACCACACCTACTGTGGTGCCACGTCACATGCACCACTTACTGACCCACAACACCATCATGTCTGTACCATAAACAATAAATGGCCCGTCATGGGGGAGAGTCACTGTTAGACAGTGCAGATCATGGATGCCATAGTGAGACCCTGTAGGAATATAGAGGACATGACTGACCTTACATGCACTGTGCCAAATGACACATTTTTTAAGTAGCTGAGCACCATCCCATAGCCTGCACTGTGCATGTGCTGATAGTATAAATGCTAAATCACATTTTGGAAGATAGGTCAGACACTGGTAGTAATGTTCATCATCCTGAAACAATGGGATAAACAGCCTTGGACACCTGATGGCTGGCACAAGCATCAGCTGCCACTCAGGATCACTAAGGGACTTATGTAAGAGCTCCCAGTGCCATTGTCATGGCCTGCACTGTATGTACAAGCCTGCGGATGACCACTCTTATGTGATATGACGTCACATTGGAAATCGCCCTCCTTTCCACACAGCACTTCGCGTGGAAGGGGAGTGCAATGTGAGTTGCTGCAGGTCTGTCACGACAAGATACATAGCATGATGATGCTGACTAAGATGTAGGTGAGGTGTCACCTAAAACTTGAGGCACTGACAACATCAGACACCTCTTCAGAGTGCTGTTTGCAATACGGAAATAGACTGTGATTTGAACCTATATATGATTGTGCCAACCAATGCATGCTGCATACAGCTGCACACATTGAAAGAGTCAATTGTCCATCAAAACAGCATATGTATAGGGAGGTGTCCCTTCCAGCACAGACACATCCACCTCGACAGGGCAGCTAGCCAAGCACCCTGGTGCAAAGTTAGTAGTGTTGGTGCACAGCTGCATATAAGCCACTTGTGCAGGGGACAACAAAGGGTTGCCTACTAACATGTCACACATGGTGCATTCCTGCATAGTCAAAATATTGCAGCACAGGGCTGCCAATGTTGAAGCTGTGTTGTGCATTGTCACTTACTCATTGAAATGGGCCTAAGTGTTGCACTTCATCTGTAATGACACATGTCAAAATGGCTGGGATGTCCAGGCTTTGTAGTACTACCAAGTTGCCACCACATCTGACCACACTGTGTTATGAGGATGTGTCATGTCTCCTCTACTGATAGCACACTGATACAAAGGTGCACAACACAACGCATGGTACATACATACTGACCATCAGTTACGATACCAAATCATATGTCCCAGGTCCTTGATACTCAAGATGGTCATGTCCAACAACACAGTGCTAAGAAAACTTTGCCTAAGGCCAGGACCTCACATCATACCACAAACACATATGAGTCACAACCACCTCAAAATTACAACTACCATGCTACATGACGAACCTGTTACAAGCCTTAACAACTTACTCCTATTATCTTTTGCAGCAGATCAGGGTTATGGCATACAGCCATGGATTATAACCCCTTTGCAAGCCCAAGCACAGCAGCAGAGCGTGCACCAAGCATACAATGAGGGACATCATAAGACACAAAGTATCGTGGACAGGACATTTGGCATACTGAAGTCAAGATTCAGGTGTCTGGACATCACAGGAGGCAGCCTCCTATTTGCCCCACACATTGTCTGCAAAATCATCATGACATGTGCTACCCTGTACAACATATGTGTGTGGATGAACGTCCCCATCCATGACCAGGTTGATGACCTGCCTGAGGAGGAGGAAGAGGATGGTTGTGTAGAAATGGAGGGGCAAGAGTAAAACACAGCTGCTGGGATACGCAGCAGACAGCACATTGCTGAAAACGTTTTCACTTAAGCACCACTTAAATCACCTTGTCAATTTTGTAAATAAACACTTCACTTATACAACCAATCCTGCTTTGGTCTCTTCAATCTCCACTACATATACCACAGGATTGTGAGTCTAACCTCAGGGAGCATGGTACAAATACAAATCTAACAAGTACTATTGTAACATGATATGTGATGTGTAAGATTGTACTGCCACCATCACAAATATCACTAATAGCCTCATCACTGGTATGTGACAACTGAAGGACACAATCTATGGACCACAACATATCTTGTACAACCATGTTACCAACCTGTCCATCGATAGCTCATCACACACAACTACATCATGTCCAAATAGGAAGGATGCAAGGGGCCCACACATGAGATATTGGGTGACCAAAATTTGAAAGTTAGTCATGTTGGAACAGAAGACTGTCACAATTCACTGTGTGAGCTGCAATGCCTGCATGGAACATATGTGACAATGAGAGGACATAGTTGGTAACAATGGTTATTATGATATGCCCAGGTATAACAAGCAGTGAAAGAAGTTGGGCCTGCTCAGTACATCCATGGTAATCTGTCCTGCCATCGGGCCCAATCCTGACTCTGGGTACACATGACCTCACACATTGCATGGACACGTCTGTGGAATGCACTTCAATATGGATGAGAACATATGCAGCTAGGGCTGCAGGTCCACCACATAAAACCAACAACCATTGGTAAATGCAATAAGTTGAATCAAACATTTGTGGTCAAAACATAATCTGGGTGGAATGCAGGCAGAGTTTGCCATACACAGTATGTACCAAAGATGTACACATGTCAGACATATGTGTAGGCCACACACAAGTCACCATAGACTCCAAATCTACATACAGACAGTTGTCGGGTAACATTTCCTAGGTAGCATTCGTTCGGCCATCATCAACAATGCCTGAACTGTGTATGTCGTCTTAAATATTATGCTCTGTATGACAACATCACACATCACATACGAAAACACAATTCACAATCACAAACCAGAACTATTGCATTGTACTGACTGCAATACATATGTGGATACACTGTTGTAACACATGCATATGCATGACGTGCAACTATTTGCTGCAGTTAACTCTGTAAAACACACATTGGTGTAACAGACCAATCACAACCTCATCACATTGTTGCATGGACTACCACATGTGGCTATACACAATATGCCACACTGCAGCACAGCCCAGGTCATTTGTAAGTTGATACAGGGTTCATCTAAAGACATTGGAACAAAAAAATGCAATCAGTAATTGAGTAAAAAAAAATTGTGCAAATGGGTCTAAAACATCCACAAATGTAAAGTATGTGACACATGGGTCCTTAGCGTGAATTCCACCTCCGCACTCTTCTCAATGTTGATTTTCAGTGAATTCGAGGCATGATGGTAATGTGGCAATAAAAACGATGCACGTGCATCATGTGTCTAAAATACCCATGCAAATGTCAAATGCATCATATAAATACACGCATAACTGAAAACATGATGCACGGGGACATGAAGGGATGTAATAGGAAATCCTGTTTACAAGCATGGTACAGTGGGGGTTCTTTCACTTTCTCTTTACAGTCTGTGCCTCTTTTGAATGTGTGGTTGTGTTCTGGAGTTAGTGGTTGTGATTTCCTTGCAAATTGTATCTTGTGGTGTCCATCCTGTCGTGTTTTGTTAATTACTGTCAGTATTTTGTCCCAGTGTCTGTAAATGTGTGTGTTTTCTGTGTATATTTGTATTTGTACTGTGGGGTTTCTGTCTGGGATAGTTGTATAGTTGGGATAGTTGGGATAGTTGGGATTAGTTATTGGGCTTAAGTTTCCTTTATTTAATTATTTTTTTTTTCTAAGTAGTTGTGGTCAATCTTTCCAGTTATAATAATTCTGGTAGGGGGAGGTTGACCAGGATGGGAGAGGAAGAGTTGGGTGGCTTTGTGTGGCTGGTAGCCCACTACCTGCCGATGATGTTGGAGATGGGGGGGCGGGTCATACAGGGGTACCGGACCGAGGCGAGGCGACTGCGGGGGGCAAGGTGCTCTATCACCTGAAGAGGGTCGTTAAGTGCACCAGGAATGAGCAGCAGCTTAAGCATTGCTGGGCAGATCTGGTGGCCAGGGAGCAGGATCTGCTCGATCATCTTGGTGTCAAGATCGGGGGCCCTGTTGGTGAGTCTCCCATTGGCATACTATTTACTGTTCACCATTCTTGAATGACAATAGTAGATGTGTTGGAGTGCTGCATACAATGCTTGTAGAAAGGTTGCATGCAACCAGAATGAAGTGCAACTGTGCCAGTATAGACATGGATTTCACATGTCCTACCATTATGCCAATGCAGGTCAAATGTCTGGTGAGCCATGCACAACCATCCCAAAGTCACACATTTCAGGGGCCATGGCGATACCTGTATCCCGGCATAGTGTCATGTATGATACGCCAAGACAGCGCCAGCCTACCATATTTACCTGGATTGTGTCAACAAAGTAGGACAATGGATGTATTGTACTTTGTCATCATTTCACGCACATGATCCCTGCCGTTATGTCAGCAAAGGGGGCTTACCCGCCTTAGGGGGCAATGTAAATGGGGCATTTGATACCATTAGACAACTTTGCCACATCAGTCATGGATTACTCAATACATGATTATTGCAGACTTATAATTGAGCTGCGTGTCCATCCCAATGTGCCTCTGGGTGCCGTGCAGGACCAGCATGAGTACCTGAGTCAATTGTCTTGCAAAGCACTAGGGTAGTTTCATGTATTTGTTGCAAAACTTCCCCTTATACCAAGGAGTTCCATCTTCTATAGATTGTTCATATGTGGTTGTTGCAGTGTGGATCACTATATGAGTCTCAGGCCCAGTGTAAGTGTGCAGATGTGTGGCCGTCACTCACCTGAGTGTCCCTGTCATCGTGTGTTTGAAGTAGTGTGTTTGTTGCACTGTTTTACACTAGGATAACTAGCTCACTCCTCTAAAATAGTACACATTGAAATTTGCTGTCCACTAGCAGTGACAGTGATATGACATTAAGCATGATTTTCCATTCATATCTTACAGGTGGACCTGCCTCCTACACAATCAGAGAAGTGGAGCGATTAGAGGACCTAGATGTATCTAGTAGGTTTCATAATGTGTGTCCTGTGAAGCAATCCATGGTTTTGTGTAAGTGAGTTATGTGTGTTGCACACAATGCTAGATGTGATAAGCAGTCAAATTATTATATATCAACGTAGGCTGGATGGTGAAATTGTGTCACATTGAAAGGTTCCCCATGCACCACTAGGGGGTCATATCTTGTGAGGCTTGTGGTGCTCAATGGGCAGCATTGTGTAAACAAGCTGATGACAAGCACATGTAGGGCAATATGTGACTAAGAAGTGCAACGCTGTGAGAATATTGGCAGTGGGGCACTCCGTCATTCTCACAACAGAGGGATACACGATTTTGAACCCAATTTGGTGCATCCCTGTATTGTCATGAATATGGAGGTCTGGGCTGGCAATTGTCCTCCAACATGGTGCTCAGTATTTTGCACTTATGTGGAATGTAATAGGCGTGCATGCAGGTCAAGGCCACACATGTGCTGGCATGGAAATGGGTGTGTAAGGAATAGTATTGGCAGATCAGGTATTGATGGGTGTCTACACCTGGACACATTAATGTAGATGTGATAGACCTATGGATACCAGCTTCCTAGTTGGCAGCCCTCCTAAAATATATGGTCCACTGCCTGACTCCATGTATGAGTGGGCATGCCTTGGTGGCTGACCAGGACAGTTGAGATGATGGATTGCATGGTCATCCCCCCTTAGGCACCAGGGGGAGGAATACCAAGTTTGTAGGTAGATGTGATGCTCACAGTGTAGGTGACAGTAATATTGATCAGGCTTGCATGTGTACCAATCAGCACTGACCCCTTATGGTTACCAACCGCATCCCATCCTCCCAATAACATGTTCAAGTTACTGGTTAAGTATGGTTGAAAATGTTTACAGTTAATGAGGACATTTGGGCTTGATCTATGTGAAGTTTATGCTGCCTTTGCATCATTACATTTTGCACAAAAGCAATGCACACCTCATTTGGTTTGGCTCCTAATCGTGTTGTGCGTGGCGTTGGTGTCAATGAAATGATGCTAAGGCAGGATTATTGTTGCCTTTATCAGGGTCATTGTCTTTTCTGGAATGTGAGTTGGAGTGCATGTGTAGTTAGATGAAGAGTGTAAGCCAATAATCTGACCATACTCCACACAATGTTGACACTGATGGTTGCCTGTCTCAATTTAATAGCTGCCAACATGAGCAAAGAGGAACTGTGAGCATTCCAAAACAGGGCAGTCCGCTACCAACAAATCTTGGCAGTGGAATATGGGTTTTGGAGGATGGCTTGCTGCTATCGCACTGAGAGATCAACCGGGGAATGGGGGACATTCACCCAAGAGGGCCCTACACTGGCAGTGGCCACACAGAGGACACCCAGCTCCACAGCAGTGCAGGAGGCACAGCTGCCACCACGACTACAGCCATAGCTGCTTTACCTTCGACATTGGTGCATCAGCCCATACCACTGCTGCCATGGGCCAGAAAATGCTGCAGGATCTGCTGAGGGACGTAACACTTGTATGGAAAAGGTTGGACAGTTTGGAGAAGGAGGTGGCGGCCAATACTAAGAGACTCAAGTACATTAAGAAAATCCTCAAGAAGGCAAAGCTGTAGTATTTGGAACTCTCACCTCCCAGTTCTGTCCTCTCCCTCCTCATTTGTATTCATGTTTTATAGTGGGTTTTAGGGGGTTAGTGTTAGGTTGGATTAGGTATGTAGTTTAGTTAGGATAAGTGGGTTTGGGGGTGGGTTTTCTACTTTCTACATATTACTTTGTGGGTGGGTGGGGGGTCATGTTGGGGAATATATGTGTTAAAAAAATATATATATATCTATATATATCTATATATATATATATATATAGATATATATATATATATATATATATATATATATATATATATATATATATGTTTAGGTATAGATAGTATATGTGTAGTTTAGTATATGTTGCCCTGCATGTGTCTCATAACATAAAGGGGGTAGGGGGCCAATGTTTAGAATGTGTTGTTAATGTGTTAATGTGTTAGGTAAGTAAGTTTAGCATAGGGTAGTTAGGTTTAGTTGTTGGTTAAGTATTGTTCGAATAGGTTAGGTTAGGTTAGGTTGGTATAGGTTTTCTTGAATTTTTTTGTTTAATTTCATTGTTAATAAAAATGTTTGGGTACTCCCTTACTTTATGTGTCATATGCTTGTGTCTCAGGCTCTTCCCATGAGTGCACAGTGAAAATTGTCTGTTGGCTTGGAGATTCCTTCCTGCCTCCAAATCCCTCTCTTGACATGTCCATCACCTGTTTGCAACTGAGCTGTCACACTGGCAGCAACAACACATCTACTTGTATATGCATCTGCCATCCAGTGTACCCACCATTCAAGGTGACTATGTTTACTTTGTATTGGACAGGTAGGTGTGGTAATTCATCTGTCAGTGTTAGGATCCTGGGTAGGAATATTGGCCACTGTGGCAAATCTGACAACAGCCTACATTTAATATATATCTTGCAAAACTGACCAGTGGCATTTACAGATGAGGTTAAGTACCTCTGTTTCACAGCATGTGTTCTACTGGTACACCCAGCTGACAATATTGCCCGAGAACTGTTTCACAGCCATTCCTGCTGTATGTAGTGGGTGAAACATTCGTGTGTTCTACATTTTTGACATACTCTGTGAATTGCTTGTAGGGGATGAGACAAGGATTGTCGTTCATCATGTAGAAACCTTGTGAGTAGATATGTGCCCCCATATTCCTGCACTCTTGTATTGACACTCTGTTACTGAAGACATGGTTACACACATCACAATGCCTAAGTGTAGTAGATGTGTCACAATACACAAAGACATTCTGGTTGTGTAGGAGGTGTTTATTTACAAGTTCCTAGTGCAATATTTACAATGTCAAGGTCTGTGACCCCATTAGTGAAATCCATACAATTGTGACACAACACAAGTCCAGGGTTGAGGGACATGTTATAGGACATGCTTGGGTGAAGTGTCTTTAAGTGCAGAGGAACATTATTTGGCAATTTTTAGGTGAGAAACTATGACAGTCCATAGCAGACAGGTCAACAGTGTGTCTTTCAAGAGTGCACATATCCAACTGTGCTAACACTAGCACGATATCAAGCACAGGAAAAAGTAAAACACTGCCCATGTGGCACGGGCTGGTGCTACCTGGAACTCTTATGTTGAAGTAAGCCTCAGCAAGGCCTACTAGTGCAAGGGGTTCAGACCATGTAGGAAGAAGTTGGCACAGAAACTGAAATAAAAAGACAAAGTTTATTAACCTCATGAGGTGGTACTACAGTTCAAACAGCACCCTTTCTGTAATGTTTGAAGTAGCACACTGAACTGAGAGAGCATGGTCCTTTTATACCCACGCAGGGGCTAAAAGGAGGTGATACAATTATAGAAGCAAGACTTGCATACATGTAAGGTCATGTGGAAATGCACAGTCGACAGGTAGGAGGAGCTAACAGTTTTCAAGGACTAACAGCTGCAGACCTTACTGAGGATGTGCGAAAGTGGGAGATGCTAAATATAACTTGTCACTAGGCAGATTTTCAAGAGTAGTTAACAGAAAGGTAGGACAGAGCACATGGTGAGCACATGGCAGCATGTGGCAGAGAAAATGGCTGCCACGAATACAAAATGGATTCCGTGAAATGTTCACAATAGTTACTAAATACAAGATGTCTTCTGCTAATGCTTAATCTAATCGCTGCTAAACTACAACACTTATGGGTGAAGATTATCTGTTACACATCTTCATTCTCTGATGTGTGTGGTGTCTTCTCTGCCCTTGATGGTGCTGGTGGGGAGGTAGAGGGGGCCACGCACACTTCAGTGGTTGGTGATGTGGACTCCCAATTCCCGGTAGCTGCCATCTGTGGAATACCATATGGCATCACTGCAGCAAGGAGTAACTACTGATTTCTGAGAATAGCAGCAACATCCCTGTGGTAGGCAACCATGTATGCCCTGAGGGAGGCCAGTTCCCATTGCATGAAATCCATCTTGTTTTCAAGCACGCTGCAGCCAGTTTGGGAGGGCATTTTTTTGGGTCTCTTCTTCATGGCAGGAGCTATGTCCCTCAGACACTGCTGGACTCCATGCATTGGGAGTGTGTGCCTCATTTGGCTGCAGTCTGTTCATTGGCCGTAACGAGGCACGTTTGCATACCCCCTTGGCTGGCTGCCATAGTCTGCATCCCCTCCTGCACCTCCTTGGCCACCTCCCGCTGGACTCCTACCACTGTTCTCTCAAAGCTGGTTCCTGGGTCCTCCGAGTCCTCAGCTGTGTTGGTGCTGGCATCTGGTATGTTGGGTGGGGCATCTGGGATGGCTGCTACATTATTACTCCTCCTTGCGACTGGAGGTGGTGTCTGGAGGGATATGAGGACTTCTTGGAGGGTCTCTTGGCTGATGATTGTCAGATGGTCATCCAGGTCATCGGGGTACTCCAGGACACGGGGATCAGCAGGTGAGCCATCATCCTCTTCAACGAGATTGTGTAAAATCAATCTTTCTGTGTTGTGGCAGTTGAAATGTCCCGTCACTGACTTGCTATTGGAGGCTCATTGTTATCTTAGTTCCCAAACATTGTTTCTGTACATCATGGTTGCAGTCTATCAGCCTAAGGAGGTAAGCTAAGGTGGGGCAGTTTTCTGCGTCATTTCTACTAGGTGTAATGTATATACTTTCTGTGGCTTGACACCATCTTATAATTGCCAACCCTCACTATGCATCCATTTGCATGGTGAGACCTTGCAATGGGTGTTGCAGTGCTCATGCCACAGCACCACATCAATAGGCCTCTGTCCCAGTCTTAAATGTTTCACTTACACCCATTTACAGTAACCTTATACCACTCCAGGGTTGGCATTGCCAGGACACTATAATCTTGCTACCATTGATAGCTTCTCCGGTTGTTGTATGTGTATATGTGCTACATTGCACAGCACACATGGACCTAGCAGAGCTCAATTCCATCTTCTACCTTTGCAGGTAGGTGCACCTTCCTACACACCTATTATCTCCCCCTCAATGCAACAGCCTTGTGTAGGAGGCTGGCCTGGCTTATAGTGGGCACCTGATGGTACTTACACATTGTGACAGGTCCAGTTATCCCTTAGTAGTAGATTAGTAGTGTTCTAGCAGCTTAGGCTGATAGAGGTAGCTATAGCAGAGCAGCTTAGGCTGAACTAGGAGACATGCAAAGCTCATGCAATACCACCTATCTCATATAGGTACTATATCATAAGAAAGACAATACTGAGAGTTACTAAAAATAAAGGTACTTTATTTTAGTGACAATATGCCAAAAATACCTCAGAGGATATACTCCCTTAGGAGATAAGTAAAATACACACAAACCAAAAATCAGGTAAGTAAAACAGTCAGAAAGTAGTGCAAACACTGTAGAATACAATAGCATGCAATAGGCCTAGGGGCAACACAAACCATATACTGAGAAAGTGGAATGCGAACCATGACTGGACCCCTAGGCTAGTGTAGTGTGTAGAGGGTCGCTGGGAGTCTAAGAAAACACTAATGGTGTCCAAGATACCCTATCTCAAGACCCTGGAAAGTAGGAGTAAAGTACTACCATTTCCCCAGAAACACACTAAAGTCGTGATAGAGGATTTTGCAAAGACCACAACAGACTGCAAAGCACTGAAAATGGATTCCTGGCCTAAGGACATGCAAAGGAAGGGGATCAAGTCCAAGAGTCGTGAAAGTGTCCAGGGAGAGCAGGAGCCCACTAAACCCTGGATGAAGGTGCAAAATGGCTGCCTCTGGAGGGGTAAGCTGAAGATTCTGCAACAACGAAAGGAGCAAGGAACTTCTCCTTCATTCAGAAGATGTCCCATGGAGTGTTGGAGGATGCAGAGTTGTTTCCTTGGCAAAATACCACAAACAAGCCTTGCTAGTTGCAAGAGTTGCGGTTGGAGAAAAAGGGTGCTTCCCGGGCCCAGGAAGGGCCAGGATGTCACCACATGGGAGAAGAGACAGAGAGGGCCATCAGCAATGTAGAGAGCCCATGCACGAGAAGGTAGCACCCGTCAAGGACAGAAGTCCTTGAACACGGGTTCAAGAAGACTGAGCATGGCGGTAGCCTCAACACTACAAAAGAGGGTCCCACGAAGCCGAAGGTCAACTCAGGGAGTTGAGCAATGCAGGATGGAGTGCTGGGGACCTGGTATTGGTTGTGCACAAAGGATTCCTTGGAAAGGTGCACAGAAGCCCTAGCAGCTGCAGTTCATTCAGAGCACAGGATTACTGTCTGGAGAGGGGAGGCAAGGACTTACCTCCTCCAAATTTTAGCAGTTGGACCACTGGACAGTCTGGGTCACTTGGGTCCACCACCTGTGTTCCAGGGGCCACGCTCGTCAGGATGAGAGGGGTCCCAGAGCACCGGTGACGCTGAAGTTTGGTGCCTGCTGGAGCAGGGGGAAGATTCCATCAACCCACAGGAGATTTCGTCATTGCTTTCAGTGCAAGATGAAGGCAGGCAGCCCCCAAGCATGCACCACCAGGAAACAGTCGAGAAAGCCGGCAGGATTAGGCGCTACAATGTTTCTGGTGATCTTCTTGCAACTTTGTTGCAGTTTTGCAGGTGTCCTGGAGCAGTCAGCGTTCAATCCTTGGCAGAAGTCAAATAGAGAGGTACAGAGGAACTCTGGTGAATTCTTGCAAGTCGTTATCTGAGGAAAAGCCCACTGGAGAGACCCTAAATAGCCCTCAGAGGAGGATTGGCCACCTAGTCAGGTAAGCACCCATCAGGAGGGGTCTCTGACATCACCTGCTGGCACTGGCCTCTCAGAGGCCACCAGAGTGCCCTCACACCTCTGGATCAAAGATGGCAGAGGTCTGGGACACACTGGAGGAGCTCTGGGCACCACCCCTGGGGTGGTGATGGACAGGGGAGTGGTCATTCCCATTTCCTTTGTCCAGTGTCGCGCCAGAGCAGGGACTGGGGGTTCCCTAAACCAGTGTAGACTGGCCTATGCAAGGATGGCACCATCTGTGCCCTTCAAAGCATTTCCAGAGGCTGGGAGAGGCTACCCCTCCCCAGCCTTTAACACCTATTTCCAAAGGGAGAGGGTGTAACACCCTCTCTCAGAGGAAATTCTTTGTTCTGCCTTCCTGGGACTGGGCTGTCCAGACCCCAGGAGGGCAGAACCCTGTCTGTGGGGGGGCAGCAGCGGTAGCTGCAGAGAAATCCCCAGAGAGCTGGTTTGGCAGTAACCGGGGTCCATAGTGGAGCCCCGGCGATGCATGGAATTGGCACCCCAATACCATATTTGGCATGGGGGGACAATTCCATGATCCTAGACATGTGTACATGGCCATATTCGGAGTTACCATTGTGAAGCTACATATAGGTATTGACCTATTTGTAGTGCACACGTGTAATGGTGTCACCACACTCACAAAGTCCAGGGAAATGGCACAGAACTATGTGGGGGCACCATTGCTAGTGCAAGGGTGCCCTCACACTTAGTAACTTTGCACCTAACCTTCAGAAAGTGAAGGTTAGACATATAAGTGACTTATAAGTTACTTAAGTGCAGTGAAAATGGCTGTGAAATAACGTGTGTGTTATTTCACTCAGGCTGCAGTGGCAGTCTGGTGTAAAGGTTTGTCAGCGCTTCCTATGGGTGGCAAAATAAATTCTGCAGCCCTTAGGGATCTCCTGGATCCCCAATACCTTGGGTACCTACGTATCATATACTAGGGAATTATAAGGGTGTTCCAGTGTGCCAGCTGAAATTGGTAAAAGCGGTCACTAGCCTATAGTGACAAATTTAAAGGTGGAGAGAGCATACGCACTGAGGTTCTGGTCAGCAGAGCCTCAGTGACACAGTTAAGCACTACACAGGTATGCACATTCAGGCCACAAACTATGAGCACTGGGGTCCTGTCTAGTAGGGTCCCAGCGAGACAGGCAAAACACACTGACAAATAGGGTTTTGACTATGAGCACGGGGGCCCTGGCTAGCAGGATCCCAGTGAGACAGTAAAAACACCTTGACATGTACTCACAAATAGGCCAAAAGTGGGGGTAACAGTGCTAGAAAGAGGCTACATTCTCACACCGTGCACCATGATACATGAGATGCAACATGGTGGCAGAGCAGCTAATTTGACAAAGGCACCGGGTAAACCCAGGGATTGCCAGCAAGGGTATAATATTTTTGTTCTGTACATCATTATGTATGTGACAGTGCCTGATGGTAAATGAGTTTATGGACACAGCCATTTAACTGGAGTTTAACTTAGGTCAGGGCCTCAAGCTAGTTTGATGGTAGTCATACTTGTCCCTCATTTCAAGTGTGGCAGTCCAATGACCACCTGACTGCCATTGTCTATATGACCACCCCCAACTGCCCAGGTGGTAGTGGCAACTGTTGTAAATGGGGAATGACCCCTGGGCCAATGGCCTATTACTGACAGGTTTGAGACATCTTATAGACTGGCAATGGCACCTGTCTTGTGACACCAGACCAGTATTACGTTCACCACTACACTCCAGGTCTGTTCCAGCATTTCCACCAGCCTTTGCAAGGCAGTGAATCCCCCATACAAAGGTTGGTGGTGATGTGGTGTGCAAGGCGGTTAAACCCCCATACAAAGGATGGTCGGTGATGTGATGTGGTGTGCCCCAGTGTGACCCTGCACAGCCCCTGCACCTGGCATGGGCAATGCAGGGGGTCTCATGCCCTACCCCTTTGCCCCTTCCACTGCCTGATTTCAGATCTAAGTGCAACGTATCCTGTCACACCCAATTCACCCCAAGACTGGCACTGACTCTATTTGATCCATCAACAATGTTGTGCTAAGTGCCCCACAGAGCTACCATGAGCAGACAGATATCCACCCTCCACCCCAACATGTGACTAATCATGCCAACTGCAAAGGGTACACTGCACTGGCAGTCTTACCAACACTAGACTTAGCCATGCACCATCCCTGCCATTCATACTCCATGTATTCTATGTGTGTATTTATTCCCCTATTCCTATGTGTCTCACATGGTTGTGTCAGAGTAGTTGTGGGCTCAGCATGTAACTGTTGTGACATACAGTTTGCTATATGTGGTACATATTTTCTGTAGTAGCACATTTCTGTTCAGCATCAAGATGTGTGGTTCCACACTACACCAATTTAGTTGGCCTGAGTGGTTGCATATTTCCAGTGATACAGGCCCATCGTGCTATTCCCCCAGCGCCTGCTCAGATTATTGTTTCCTGCACCCAGGGGGCATCCTCACTGCATGATGGAGTAGTGGCTGACTTATGTAAATGTGTTGTCAGTGTGAAGGGTGGTAGTGCTACCGGCACATGTCTGGGACAGTTGCAATGAATTGTGTGCTGTAAGATGCAGCACACATGTATGGGCATGAAGGAAAGGCAGTTGCAAGGAGTTACTGCAAGGGACACCACCATGACGTGACCCCAGGTATGGCATTGACTGACTACTTAGTCTCTGAAGTCTTGGTCATGTTGGTAGAGTTAATAGGGCTATATGCAAAGGATGCTGTGATGACAAAACCAAAAGCATAGTCCTTATAAATGCCATCCATTCCATGTGCTGCATTTGTACATGTAGGTATTTAGGCCTGGTGATTGGCATATGTCCAGGTTGTGTATGTGTTATGGTGCATGGCACTACCAAGGCGTAGGTACATATGTAGCTTACATCAGCATGGTGCAAATTGCTTAATGTGCAATGGGTCCCTCTGTGCTCCTTTGACATGCATTGTGTGAGTCCTATGTGCCTCCCCTTCTAGCTCTTGTCATGTTGGTAGAGTTAATAGGGCTATATGCAAAGGATGCTGTGATGACAAAACCAAAAGCATAGTCCTTAAAGGTGGCCTTCATCTATAGATCTCTCAGGAAGTGCTTCTCGAACCTGTTGATGAATAGAAACCAAATTGTCAGTTAACTGTGCCAAATAATCATTCATCAGGACACAAGGTACATCATATACAGAATTTGGCTTAGGAACTCCCCAAATATTCATTGGCCTCCAGAAAACCACTTCATATGGGTTAAGGCAGAGTCGAGAGTGTGGCACTGACCTAATAGACAATAATGCCAACGGTAATGCATCCGGCCAAGTTAAGGATGTGGAAGCCTATATCTTCGCTAACTTCAGCTTCAAAGTAGCATTATACCTTTCCACCAACCCTGCTGATTGTGGGTGGAAAACCGCATGGAACTTCTGTTTGATCCCTAATCCTTTCAGGACATACTTAATAACTTCCCCAACAAAATGAGGTCCGTTATCATTCCATAAAAGTCTGCAAACACCAAACCTAGGGAAAAATTATTTCAAAAGCACCTTCGTTGTGGTAATGGAAGTATTATCCTTTGTGGGGTACGCCTCTGTCCATTTACTGAAGGCACATACCACCACCAAGACATACTTTTAATTGTTGCAGCGTTCAAGCTGAATATAATCCATTTGTAGAACTTCAAAAGGTGCAGTTGGTGTAGCAAACCCTCCCGCAGGAGTACGTGTCCCTTTTCCAGGATTGTATTGTAAACAGATCAAACAAGACTGTACTACTCTCTTAGCTGTACTGGAAATTTCTGGATGCTCCCAAACTTGCGTGATCAACTTCGTTATTGTTGAAGCTCCAACATGTGCCAGCCCATGTGCCATCTGAACCATAGGTTGTACAAAAGCTATAGGCAATTTCCATTTATCCATCTGCTTATTCCGCCAACAGCCCTCATCATCCAATTCTCCATCTTCAGACCATTGCTCACGTTCTTTCACAGAAGCAGATTTCTGTATATCTAATACGTCTTGTTTAGCATTATGACAACGTTCAGCTTGTGACTTCAATACATACATAGAAGTAGTACTTTGCTGCATTGCAGTCTCACGTGCTATGCGGTCCGCAAGAGCATTACCTTGCCCTATCTTATCGGTCACTTTCTTGTGTGCACTACATTTCACAATAGCTAGTTTCTTTGGATATGTCAATGCAGTCAAGAGGTTATGCACTAATTCTCCGTGCATTATCTGCATCCCGTGGGATGTGAGAAAGCCTCTCTCCTTCCAAAGCAAACCAAAATCATGAGCCACTCCAAAAGCATAGAGGCTGTCTGTATAAATGTTCACACATAAGTCAGTACTAAGCTCACATGCTTGTGTCAAAGCTATTAGTTCAGCTGCTTGAGCTGACTTCTGTGGTATACGAGCTGTCTCCACTACCGTGTGTATTGTGTTGATTGCATATGCAGCTGAGGTCGTACCATCTGGCAACTTCAAACAAGACCCATCAACCCACAATTCCCGGTCTACATCTGGAAGGGACGTATCTTGTAAATCAATACAACCCTTTGTCTGTTCTTCGGTAAGGAATATACAATCATGTGTTTCTTGTGACTGAGGCTGAGTCACCGGATATGGCAACAAAGTGGCTGGATTTAGTGTTGCACATCTCTTCAGTGTAATGTGAGGAGCCAGCAATGTCAACTCATATCCTGTTATGCGAGCGCTAGTTAAATATTGTGTCTTTGTTTGATTTAAAAGAGCATCAACCGCATGGGGTACTAACACCAACAGCTTATGTGACAAAACTATCCCTTCACTCTGACGTATTGACACAGCTGTTGCGGCAACTGAACGAAAACACCCAGGCAACGCTCGAGCGACAGGATCAAGTACTGCTGAAAAATATGCACAGGGACGCTGGTTATCGCCATGTGTCTGTACTAAAACTGACAATGCACATCCATCTTTCTCATGTACGTAAAGTGCAAAAGTCTTCATGTAATCTAGAGTACCTAACATTGGTGCTGAACAAAGGGCTTGTCGCAGCTGCCGGAAAGCAGTCTCACATTCATCTGTCCATGGGAGGGTCATTGGAGTATCTTTAATAAAAAGTGCTATCAAAGGTTTGACAATGTGTGAAAACTCTAATATCCATTGCCTACAAAAAGAAGTAAGACCAAGGAATGCACAAACATCTTTCTGAGTAGAGGGTACTGGTGTGTCTAAAATTGCTTGAATACGATCTGATGTAAGTGCACGGCCCTCCTTAGACAAAAGGTGACCTAAATAGGTTACCTTTGGTCTACAATATTGCAATTTCTATTGTGACACTTTATGATGGTGTGAAGCAAGAAAAGAAAGTAAGGACAAAGTGCACTTTTCACATTGCTCAGGGGTATCAGCCGCCAACAAAATATCATCGACATATTGTATGAGAGCCACACCTTCAGGCAAAACAAAAGAATCAAGTTGTCGTTTTAACGCTTGACTATAAATACTTGGACTCTCCGTATAGCCTTGAGGAACTCTGCAAAATCTATCCGATCGTTTATTCAAAGTAAAACCAAACAAATATTGGCTGTCAGGATGAATAGGGATCGAAAAGAAAGCATTCTTCAAGTCTATCACAGAGAACGTAGTTGCTGTCGGGGGAACCAAAGTAATAAGTGTCTTGATGTCAGATACCACAGGATATTGTGGTATCACAATCCTATTGACTTCTCGTAAATCAATGATGAATCGGTAAATCCTGGTATCAGTATCCTTTTTCAGAATAGGAAGAATCGGACTGTTACAAACATTATACAGAACTTCCTCAACAACTCCAACTTCAATAAGATCATGCACAATTCATGTGAGTGCTTCTTCGCCCTCCTGTGAAATTTTGTATTGAGGCAAACGTGGCAATACAGCTCCCTCCTTGACACTAATATGTACCGGTGGAATAATCATTTGTCCCACATCAGTATCTGAAGTAGCCCACAAAGTACTAGGGAGTGAAGCTAATGCAATATCCTCTTTAACAAGACAAACTCTTTCCATCACAGGATGATTATCATTTAAAATAACACGCACCCCTTCAGGAGAGCATCGTATTGTAGCCCTGAAATACTTGAGCATATCAAGACCCACAATATTGTCTGGTGTATTTGGAGAAAGCAAAACTGGACATGGAGCAGTAAATTTATCAACATGGAATGCAAGTGGTTGTGACAATGGGCTAGGGGAAGGTGTTCCATTGAAACCTATCGATGTAATGGTTAAGCCAGACAGGGGAGTCCTTGGAATCAATTGTTTAGACAAGGCGCTACGAGTAGCTCCTGTATCAACCAGAAACTGATCAGTAGAACCCAAAACATGTGCTGTAACATAGGGACCCCTCTGATCTACTGGAACTTCAACTGATTCCTTACCCCATCCTAGGCAATCCTATGTATAAGCAGAATCTTGGAAATCAGGCTGCACATGGTTAGACATCTGGTATTGGTTCCGTCTATCAAAAGTGTTTAACCCATCCTGCCCTCTTACATTAACATCAACCCTAGCATGATCATTCGTGCTTCTTCTAGGTCCTGAATATCCTGAGCGATTTCTCATTTGTCCCCGACCACGTGAACACTGCTGAACACGTAGTGCTGGACAATTGGCAGCCCAATGCCCAAATTTGTTACAATACGCACACTGATCAACAGACAAATTCGAACGAGTGTAAGAAGAACCATAAGATCCACGTCCACCTCTATCACTACCTCTAAAAGGCGGACCATAAGCTTGAGCCAACATAACCTTCGTCTTTAATTCTTTACGCTTTTTATCCTCGCTACCTTTTGCTACCTTTTGCTTCTATTTCCTGACGTTCATAATACTGAGCCATAGTCAAAAGAGAAACCGGAGTAGAGGTAGTCCATTAACTTTCACTAGCTTTTAGACGACTAGCTATTCCTGGTAACAGATTTGCGACATATTTATCGACAAACAAATGTCTGCCCGTATCATCTGACAATAACTGGCTGCTAAAATCATGAAATGTTTCTTCAAAGTGTGTAAAGAAATCAGAGACCGATTCATCTGCCTTTTGCTTACAAGACGCTAAAACAGTCCAATCTATCTTTTTAGGGGGAATAATCGTTTTTAACTTAACTAATATGGCTGAGGGAAGATCTAGAATCAACTGATATGGCTTTTTTGCAGGTTCCCTATCCCCGTTCATCTGTTCTAATTCTTTCCATGACGCCCCAAAAACTGCACGATCATCAATTTTACGAACAGTTCTCCACATATCTGGCGGTAATATCAATCCGAAAAATAAATCAATGTCAGCCAAAGTCATAGTACAAGAACTAATTGCTCCCTCAACTTCCTCATAAAAGGCGGCTGGATTTTTCCGTGGGTCAGGTAATGCTGTTTTAAGTGCCATTACATCTGCCCTATTCAAAGGAGTATACACCCAATTATAAATAAAATAACCCTTAGCATCAATAGAAGTTTTATCATCACTTGTACCCAATCCTTTAGGAGGAACATACAAAGGCGCAGCCTCCCGCATTGGTTTCGCGTGAACTATCATATTATCTGTTCCGAAGATGGAAGCATGCACCCCACAGGTCTGAGATGTCCGTTCAACTACGTCCACAGCCCTTTTCTCCTCTTACAAACGGACTGCCACAACACATAATTTCACCAAACGCCTGATTGCATCAGCCACCTGGGAGAAAACAAAAAGACCATCACGCATTTGCTTATAATCAGCTGCTACATCATCGGGCTCTAACTCATCAGAATATTTCCGATATAGTTCAATAACTTCTGAGCCAAATGCCTCAGTAAAATATAGCTGCTCCTTTTCCGTCCACCCTTTCATGTTGTCTAAAAGTTCAGACAACGCTACAAATTGTTTTCCAAGCAATAGATCTAAGCTGAGATGCACGGTCAGCAGGCAACATAGAACGACTGTCTTGCATCTTCTATTGCTCCGAACTTGAGACCTTAGGTAACTCATGAGGGGCAGAAGGAACGACATACGGAGGTGGAGGGCGATCTAATAATAATAAATCATCATGTGGTTTATTAAGGATAGGAAAGAGAGGTTGCCTAACAGTGTATTGGCCAGTTACCTGTAATTTAAGTCATTTATTTCTTTCTTTCTCATTTCCAATGCGTTCACATATACATTCTTCCGCTGCTCTTTCTCAAGCAAGGCTTGCTCACGCTTTACTCGTCCACGCACTTCTTTCTCCCACATTGGTACACAGTCAAACATATCTTGCCTAGACTTTCGCTTACACATACATTGTTCCACATACTCAATCTTTCGCAAATCATATGACCCATGCATAGGCCAACATAACTCAAGATCCGCACGCGTGTATTTATTCCAGAATGTGCTGTACATTATAGAAGAAAGACCATGTTTAACATACATATCTCTATTGGGCGTCCCCTCTGGGGGTGCCGGTTGCGATTCTTCCAGTCTCAAATTGGTACCATTACAAAAGCAACACATCCTACGAAGTGCGCTAAAAACAGGCATGCCAAAAATAGTGCAGAATATGCATATTATAATCAAAGTAGCACTTAAGGTGCCATTCAAATCAAAATTAAATTGGAGAAAATTCTCCTCATTACCTGCCTATATAAATTGCAATTTATATATCAATTTAAAGGACACAAATTGACTAGTCACCCAAAACACGAGAGCCACAGTACGTAGTGCTAAACTACATTACCAAATAAAGGCATCAAAACCCACAGCAAGTGCCGTAAAACGGCTCTTACCAATCACAGGGTGTCCAGGTTCCAACTGCCAAGTTCTAAAATCGACCAAATGGTCACTGCATGACGAATTAACAAAAAGGATCTCAGTCGAGGACCGGCGCCACATGGATGGTCAAATCAGAAAGAAGGGAAAAACGACGTGGTTGCCAAGACTCGGGTCTCCTCAGGCATTGATCGTCCGCAGCGAGATCCCAATCCTTCGTCGCGACCAATCCGTTGGGCATCCGAGTCACCGATGAGTCCCTGTTCGGGCGCCAATTTGTTAAAGTAAGCCTCAGCAAGGCCTACTAGTGCAAGGGGTTCACCTTTCTCTGCACAAAGTCCTCAGACCATGTAGGAAGAAGTTGGCACAGAAACTGAAATAAAAGACAAAGGCCCTCATTCCGACCCTGGCGGTTTCAAACCGCCAGGGTGGAGGACCGCGGGAGCACCGCCGACAGGCCGGCGGTGCTCCAATGGGCATTCCGACCGCGGCGGTAAAGCCGCGGTCGGACCGGCAACACTGGCGGTCTCCCGCCAGTGTACCGCCGCCCATAGGAATCCTCCAAGGCGGCGCAGCTAGCTGCGCCGCCGAGGGGATTCCGACCCCCCCTACCGCCATCCAGTTCCCGGCGGTTCTCCTGCCGGGAACCGGATGGCGGTAGGGGGGGTCGCGGGCCCCTGGGGGCCCCTAAATGTATTTCACTGTCTGCTTTGCAGACAGTGAAATACGCGACGGGTGCAACTGCACCCGTCGCACAGCTTCCACTCCGCCGGCTCGATTCCGAGCCGGCTTCATCGTGGAAGCCTCTTTCCCGCTGGGCTGGCGGGCGGCCTGAAGGCGGCCGCCCGCCAGCCCAGCGGGAAAGTCAGAATCACCGCCGCGGTCTTTCGACCGCGGAACGGTATTCTGGCGGCCCCCGAATGTCGGAATGAGGGCCAAAGTGTGGATGCTACACATTTGTAGCTTACATCAGCATGGTGCAAATTGCTTAATGTGCAATGGGTCCCTCTGTGCTCCTTTGACATGCATTGTGTGAGTCCTATGTGCCTCCCCTTCTAGCACTTGACAATTTGACATTAATTTCCCCCATGCAACTTACCCTGCATTTGTGATGTTTCTTGGTAGTCAGCGCTGTCCTGTCCTGCGATTCCAGTGACCAGTTCCTCAGGGATGACTGTTGCAACCATCTCCTCCATCTTGTCCAAGTCCTCTTGTGGTGCTTGACTACCACCTCCAGTCTGCAGTGCTGCCTTCCTGTTCCTTGACATTTTTTTCTTTGTCCTTCGATTACAATCATGCAAGCGTTTCTTGCACTCTATTACGGTTCTCCTCACCTCTGCCACACTGTTAATTTTGTCTACTAACTGCTGCCAAATTGCCTTTCTCCTGCCAATTGGCATTTTTGAGGTGATGTAAAGTTGATGTTGATGCTCTGTCACCTCTCTCACCAGTATGTCATGCTCATCTGCACTGAAATGACATATTCTCTTTTTCTTCTCCCTCCCCTGGATCTAGACAGAGCTTACAAGGTTTGGAAACATGAATGTCAGTATCTAGATGAGTACTATCCTATATGTAGTGATTGGCTTAGAGGTCTGAGCACTTGAGCACATTACAACATGTTTTATAGTATACATACACACGTCACAGAGGTCAGATAGTGGCAGTGAAACATAATTTAAAACTTGACAAATACGTTTCAAATGCCAATTTCAGTGTCCAGTGACAGTATCTAGACAAGCTATCCACTACTAGGCCTCACTCATGAAGAAAGAAGTATTTGTCTGGGTACATTAGTACATTATGGTCCTCAATAAAACCCTGGCGGTCGATGTTAAAGCGGCGGTAACACCGGCAACAGTCCGGCAGTAAGAAAAATGGATTCATGACATGGCGGAAACTGCCAACACAGACAACAACTTTAACACTCCGATTGCCACGGCGGTAGCAACAAACACAGCGGCGGTAAGCGCCAGCAGCCAAGCAGAAGACAATGTACCACCCACTCCATTACAACCCGCCCATCCGCCAGCATTTCCGGGGCGGTACCAACGCCATCAAAAGTCCAGCGGAAACAGTAATCTGAAGGGAAATGACTCACTTCTCGACCCTCAAGGAAGAACCAAGACGCCATGGAGTCCGAGCTGCAGGTGTTCCCCATGCTGGTGTATCTTCTCATACACCAGGAGCATGAACAACGACCACGGTGAGTACTGCACCATCACACAAGGGAGGAGGGGGGGAAGAGAGTTACACACACACACGCAACGCGCAACACCCCACCCCCACTCTCACTCACAACACTATACACACAAACACATGCAACAACATTACATATACACCCCATGACCCTCAGGAATAACGCAAGGACAAAAGGAATGGAGTCAAATGAGTGTAATATTAGTAATACTTAGAAATGCGTTCATAAAGAAAAAACATTATGTACAATATACACAATATATACAAAAGGCGGGACAATGCCCACTCAAAAATTGTCCATGCCCCACTGGGCCAAAACACATAGGCCAAGCCCACACTTGACTCCTGCCTCAATACGGAGAGAACACTGCAGGGGCATCAGGTTGAAAACACACAGGCACCTCAGGGGGACTGGGAATGAGGGGCACCTCAGCTGGAAGATGGTACAATGCCACTGCTCCTGGAGGGGGCTACATGCCCACTGCTTGGTCCTGGGGAGTGCAAAGCCACAGTCTCTCAAGTGGGTGGTTTGCCCACTGCTTGGTCCTGGGGAATGCAAAGCCACAGACTCTCAAGTGGGCGGGTTGCCCACAGCTTGCTACTGTGGAGTGCAAAGCCACAATCTCTCAAGTGGGTGGTTTACCCACTGCTTGCTCCTGGGGAGTGCAAGGCCACAGTCTCTCAAGTGGGTGGGTTGCCCACTGGTTCTAGAGGGGGCATTGTGCCCAGTGTGCTTCATCCTGGGAAGGAGGGTGTGAGTGGATGGCTTCTTCCACTGGTTCTGGAGGGGGCCTTGTGCACAGTGTGCTTCTTCCTGGGAAGGAGGGGGTGAGTGGATGGCTTCTTCCACTGGTTCTGGAGGGGGCATTGTGCCCAGTGTGCTTCATCCTGGGAAGGAGGAGGTGAGTGGATGGCTTCTTCCACTGGTTCTAGAGGGGGCATTGTACCCAGTGTGCTTCATCCTGGCAAGGAGGGGGTGAGTGGATGGCTTCTTCCATTGGTTCTGGAGGAGGCATTGCGCCCTGTGATGCAGATGTTTTGGAGTGAAAGGTCACAGTCTCTCACCTGGGTGTCACAACAAGAGCCTTTGCACCAGGGGCCAGGACGCACTGCAGCCCATGTAGTCACCACTATACACTGCTCTCTGGCAGTGATGGCTCCTCAGTGTTTTCCAGTTGTGCTGCAGGTGGCGGTGCTGGCAGTGGTGGTGGTAGCCTTCAAGCCTTCACCTGCAGCCTCAGACGGCTGCCCACTGGGGCTGCTGCTGCTGGCAGTGGTGCTGTTTGCAGCGGGGCAGGTGGCGGTGCTGGCCCCGGTGCAGGTGGTGATACTGGCAGTTGTTGTGATAGCCTCCAGGCCTTCACCTGCAGCCTTGGATGGCTGCCCACTGGGGCTGCTGCTGCTGGCCATGGTGCTGGTTGCGGTGGGGCAGGTGGCAGTGCTGGCCGCGGTGCAGGTGGCGGTGCTGGCCGTAGTGCAGGTGGTGCTGTTGGCCGCAGTGCAGGTGGCGGTGCTGCCCACGGTGCAGGTGGCGATGCTGGCAGTTGTGGTGGTAGCTCCAGGCTTTCACCTGCAGCCTCGGACGGCTGAAGTACCATGGCTGGTGTTCTGTGGCCCTTCCTGCCCTTGGCAGATGCTGGTGCCTCCTTGCTTCTGCCAGCTGTAGTCTTTGACTTGGCCTTGCTGGCTGGTTGTATCTCATTCCCCTTGCTGGATGCTGTCCCCTTCTCGCCCTTGCCAGGTGGCAGACCCTTCTTGGACTTGGCAGGTATTGGTGGCACCCTAGCTGGGCTGACAGGTGCCTCTTTGGAGCCTCTCACAGCTTCTGAAACCACAACGGCAGTGGACTGGGTGGCTGAGGTGCTGGGCTGGGTTCTGGCCACCCTGGCCCTTGGTGAAGGACGGGGGGAGGGGTAGGAGTTCAATGTTGTCGAGGAAATGTTTCTTAGGGATACTGGGGTGGAAAGAGGGTGAAGGTTTGGAAGTGGAGAAAGAGGTAATGGTTGTAGGAGGTGTCAGTCTGCTGTGTTTGGTTGCAGGTGCATGAGCTGGATGCTGTTGTGAGGTGGATGGCTGTTGGGTGTGTGTGTGCTTGCATTTGTGTACTTTGGGAGGAGGAGTCACAGACACAGTGAGAGTAGACACAGGGGACATGTGCATGGATGTGGGGGTGGTGACTGCCAGTGAGGGGCGTGTTGTGATAGGTGTGCTGGCGATGGAGTTAGTGGATGAGCATGTAGTGCATGCAGGTTTGAGTGGAGATGCTACTGGGAGGGGGGTGGACGAGGAGGGGGAGGGTGACACAGTGGAGGCAGTGGATGTTGGTATGTCTGCATGAGGATGGTGCTTGTGTGAGTGCCTGTGAGATGAAGTGTGGTACTTGTGTTTGCCCGAGCCACTCTTGTGTGTTGATTTGGGTGATTTCTGGTCTGAAGGTGTGCTTGGGATAGGTTGGGGTTGAGAGGATTGGGACTGGGTATAGGAAGTTGGAGGGGGGAGGCTGGAGACAGGGACAGTGACTGCTATCAGTGCGGAGGCCAGAGCCTGAAATGCTCTCTGTTGGGCCACCACGGCAGAGTGAATGTCCTCCAGGTATGCATTTGTTTGTTGCAAATGCCCTGCAACACCCTGGATGGCATTCAGTATGGTTGACTGCCCAACAATGAGTGATCTCAGGAGGTCAATAGTCTCCTCACTGAGGGCAGCAGGGCTGCCTGGGGCAGGGCCTGAGGTGCATGGGGCAAAGGAGATGCCCACCCTCCTGGGTGAGCGGGCACAGGAAAAATGCTGAGAGGCTACTGGGAGGGCGGTGCTGGTATGAGGTGGCGGCTGCACCTGTTGTTGCGGTGGGCACAGAGGTGTCCACCACTACCAGGGAGCTTCCATTGGAGGAGGAGTCACTGTTGGTAGTGTCCCTTCCTGTCTCGGTCGTGGTGCTCCCCTCACCCTCTGTCTCACTGGTGCCCTCACCGTCGGTGGATTCGGCCTCCAGGCCCATGTGGGATGCAGCTCCCTCCATCGCCGGTGCCTCTGCTCCTCCGCCAGATGATGCTAATGCACACAAGGACAGGGTGACAAAACAAGAAGGGGGGGAGAGACAGAGGATACGCTTGGTCAATGCCAGCAACAACACTACTGTTGGCGTACACAACACACAGGAATCAGCCCTATGCACTATGCCATGCAGTCCCAAAGCCAGTCACCAGCCCATGGGGCACAATACCTAACGCCATTAGCTGCACAGCTGAAACCCACAGGACCCTGCCCAGTAGTAGATGCCCACTAACACTATTGGGGTTGGAGTGCTTCAGAGCCTGCCCAACAAGGGACCTACCCTGCCATGTTCGCCCTGGCCTAGGGTCACCCACAGCTCACATCCCCCACCCAGGTAAAACCTTAACACATGCAAAGTCATGATTCTGATTCTGTATTCACCCCCTTGTGGCTAGTAAGGATGCCTTCAAGCGCCCATCCAACCCCGGATAGGCCACTGCCAGGATGCGGAACATCAGGGGGGTCAGGGTACGACGGCCACCCCTTCCTCATTGGGAGGCCAGCCCCAGCTGGGCCTCCGCTGTCTTCCTTGCCAAGCGGCACAGGTACTCCCACTGTTTGCATCAATGGGTGCTACGCCTGTCAAAGACCTCCAGGGTCCACACCTCTTTGGCGATGACACGCCAAATACCCTATTTCTGATGGGTGCTGACCTGCAGGAAAATATGCATAGAAAAAGGGATTAGACATACCATCCGGACTGTTACACTCATGGCCCACAATATCCCTCACATCCCCTTATGCACAGACATTGACCACCAGACATGCAGCCCAGGACCCCTCACCCCCCCTACACGAAGCTTACACTCACAGCAATCCATACATTCATGGCCCACGCATCATGCTCACAGTGTACTCACCTGTTTGTCTGGAGGATCATAGAGGAAAATGTACTGGGGTAGGACCCCATCCACCAGTCTCTCCAACTCCTCCGAAGTGAAGGCGGGGCCCATTTCCCAGACACTCGAGCCATTGTTGCTTCCAGACACAGGTCACAGCAGCACTTGCAGTGTAGCTCCTTTCCTGTTGAAGGTCAGGTAGCAGGTGAGTGCACAGACAGAAAATGGCGGTCACGTCCGCAGGGGTGCGTACCGTCACTGCAGGTGTACATTGCCATTGACTCCTGGAACCAATGACAATGGTTGTGATGGTGGGGTCTATGTGAGGTGGTGGAGTGATGGGGGTGAGGGTAGGGGTAGGAGTTTGTGATGGCATGCTGGTAGGGTGGAGGATTTAGTAGTAAAGATTTGACTTACCAGAGTCCAGTCCTCCTGCTACTCCTGCCAGGCCCTCAGGATGCATGATCGCCAAGACTTGCTCCTCCCATGTTGTTAGTTGTGGGGGAGGAGGTGGGTGTTAACCGCCAGTCCTACCTGGTGTCTTTTGACCACAGAATGCACCTTCCCCCGTAGGTCGTTGCACCTCTTCGTGATGTTATTCCTTGTTCTTGGGTGCTTGTCTACAGCGTTGACCCTGTCCATGACTCTCCTCCATAGCTCTATCTTCCTTGCAATGGATGTTTGCTGCACCCGTGATCCAAATAGCTGTGGTTCTACCCAGATGATTTCCTCCACCGTGACCCTTAGCTCCTCCTCAGAGAACCTGGGGTGTCTTTGTGGTGCCATGGATTTAGTGTGAGTGATGTGTGTGAGGGTTAGTGGGGTGATGTGTTGGGGTGTGTGCTGTGAGGTGCATGGATGGTATATTGGAGATGGTGTTATATGGCTCAGATTCAGTTGGTGCTCCTGGCTTGTCTCTCTCTCAGTTGGCAATATTTTTTTCGTTGTAAGGGGTTGTGGATGTTGTGGGTATGTGTTTTATATTGGATTGGGTATGTGGGTGTGGTGTGTGTATGTGTGTCAGGTGTGTGTAGTTTGAATTGTCCAATGTGGTGTAGTTTTGGTAGTGTGTGTGTATTTTGAGCGCGGCTGTGTATACTGCCAATGGTTTACCGTGGTTGGATGTCTGCCGTGGTGATTCATGGATCATCATGCTGTGGGCGTATTTCTGTTGTCTTAACGGTGTGGGTTTTGTTACTGCCAGTTTGTCACTGACTTTGGGCTGGCGGACTTGTGTGGGTGTCTGTATAGTGGCGGATTTCTCTGTGTGGGTTATAATACCTGTAACGGTATACCGCTGCGGTCACGGTATGTTGGCGGCCATCAGCACAGCGGTAGGTAGCATTTACCGCCAATGTTGTAATGAGGGCCTACGTCACTACTTTCTTACACATGTAGCTGTTCACCTGTATTAGCACCAGGAGACTTTTTAGAACATCCCCTAGTGTATGAGAGCCTGTTTTAGTACCTTAATGGCTTTCTGAAAGTGTGCATAAGTAACTTAACAAACTCACTAAAATGAAACAACACTTTCTCCTTTTCTTCTCCCTCCCCTGGGTCTTGTCTGTGTCCTCCTGGTTGGTTCCTGGTTGATTGGGATTCCCCAGGGTCTCTCCTGGCTTTATGGGTCCATTTGGCTTCTCCTTTGCTCTGTTTTCTCCGTTAGCATCTGTATTTGACGCTAACGCAGGTAAAAATGGTGCCTTTCCGTTTTGCAACATGTTTACGTGTCGCAAAATGGGTTAGAGTCATTTTTCTTGTGTTTACGTAATTTTGCCTTGCAACAAGGCGTAATGGTTAACGTCAAAAATGTTGACTCTAACCTATTTTTAGCACCACCCAGCGTCACAGTATAAATATGATGCCCGGGTGGCGTTAAAAAATGGCACTAGCCAGCGCTAACCTTTTTGATGCAAAACTGCGTTTGGGCAGTTTTGCATCAAAAGTATAAATCTGGGCCTATGTCTCTTAGCTAATATAGGGCTATACGACTGTTTGTGCAGTTAGTTTTAAGATTGGTAGATATATAAATAGGTTATGACCATCTGACTGACTATGGGATTGTCTGTGTCACTCTATAACTGGCTGAGACAGAGGATCTGTGCTTTTGAAAGATGTGTGCCAGTTCCTTGCTGAGTGTTATACTCTTTGTGGTGCTTGCCTTAGCGAGCTGCAAGTGTGTGAGTAGGTTTATAAAATTAAAAAGTTAAATTCTAAATCACTTAAGGACAAAGCACCATGCTCGATGGTATTCCCACAGCATATCTCAGAGCTGAGTTGTTTCTAATATAACATGAGTTTAAGAATTGACAAAGGGCTTTTAGATGCCAGTCTGAGTGGGCAGTTCACACTCAGGCTCTGCACTAGTTAGCCTCGCCCATGATTAAATCCGTATTTCTCTACATACATGGCAAGATTGTGCTGCTACTGTGCTATATATATGAGTGGATGTATAAGTTCCCCTGTAGTTGTGTCATGAGATGTTTTAGTACCAGTGCCAGTATGTATCTACCTGTTTTACTACCTGTTCAACTCTGTAAATGCTTATGTAAGTGGCTGAACAAATACTTCAGTGCCTATCATAGGGAATATAGGAGTATGTAAGACTGTCTGATATTCACTTTAATAGTGCTGCATATCTAAATACTTTCTAATTATTCAAGTGAATGTAGAAGTCTCTGTGTTGCTGTGTCACTGGCTGAGACAGAGGATCCATCCTTTGGACACATGAAGGTCACTTCCTTTATGAGTGTTATGCTCTATGTAGTGCTTGGCTTAATGGTCTGCAAGTGCATGAGTAAGATTCTAAAACTAAAAAGTATATTTCTTAATTGCATGATAGCATACCTACAGTATATAACTAAGGTCAGTTATTTGCAATAATAAAGCATGTCTTTAAGATTTAAGACAGAGGTTTGACGGCCAATTTGAGTGGTCACAGACTCTACACTATTAGCTCTCACTCATGACTAAATTACTATTTGTCTGCATAAATATCATATTTCTGTCCCTACTAGCATATATATATATATATATATATATATATATATATATATATATATCAGTGCCTGTGTTACTGAATACAGAGATATGGAGTGGGTGTAGAATTACCTTAGACAGTGTTTTCTGAGTTTGTCAGTGAATGTAGAAGGATCTCTGTCCCCTGTCACTGTTTGAGACACTCCATCCATCCTTTAGAAATATGAATGGCAGTTCCTTGGTGAGTAGTATACTCAATGTAGTACTTAGCTTAGGGGTCTGAAAGTTTATTAAGAGGTTTCTATAACTGAAAAGTATGCTTCTAATCACTTAAGAAAATTGTGCCATGCTTTATCACATATCTTCAGCATATCGCAAAGGTGAGATATGTGCACTAAAACGTGAGATTCAGACTTTACAAAGGGGCTTTACAGGTCACTTTCAGTGGCCAGTGACACAGCACAGACAGGCTCAACACTATTAGGCCTTACCGTTAACTAAAACAGTATCTGTGTGGATGCATGAAAAGATTGTGTCAGTACTTGCCAATATATCTCAGTGAATGTTTGTGTCTCCCTGTAGTAGTGCCATGAGTTATTTCACTACATCTGGCAGGATGTGACTGCCTGTTTAATTACCTGTATGACTCTCTAAATGTATACGTAAGTGGTTGAATAAATACCACTGTACCTGTGTTAGGGAATCCAGGGGTGTGTGAATGTGTTTAAAATTGCCTTTCATAACGCTAAATATATAAGTAATTTCTGAATATGTAAATGAATATTGCACTCTCTCTGTTGCTCTGTGACTGAGTTGGACACAGGATCCCTGCTTTGGAAACATGAAAGTCAGTTCCTTGGTGAGTGTATACTGGATGTAGGGCTCAGCTTAAGGGTCTGAAAGTGCAAGGATAAGTTTCTAAAACTGAAAGGTACCTTTCTTAATCACTTAATCACAATGCACTATGGTTGATGGCATATCTACAACATATCACTGATACCACTTGTTTGCAATAAAACATGACTTTAAAACTTGAGAAAGGGGCTCTCCAGGCCAAATCATGAGACCACTTGCACACACAGGCTCTGCACTACTAGGCCTCACCCATGATTAAAGCAATATTTTTCTAAATACATGCCAAGATTGTGTCAGTAATTGCCTATATATCTTATTGAATATAGGTGTCCATCCATAGTAGCACAATGAGATGTTTTACTGCATCTGCTGGTATGTGACTGCCCATTTCAGTTCTTGTATGGCTCTATAAATGTGTACGTCAGTGGCTAAACAAATACTTTAATGCCTGTGTTGGGAAACACAGGTGTATGTGAGTGCATGTTTAATTGCCTTTGATAGTGCTGCATATATAAGTACTTTCTGAGTACGGGAGTGAATGTAGAAGTCTCTCTGTAGCTCTGTCACTGTCTGAGACACAGGATTCATTCTTTATATTGAATACAACATGGCTTTAAAACTTGAGAAAAGGGTTCCACATGCCAATTCAAGAGGTCGCTGACAGAACACACACAGGTTCTACACTTATTAGGCCTCTCCATTGATCAAAGCAGTATTTGACTGAATACATGAGCAAATCCGATCTCTACAGGTCTATATATATGTCAGTGCCTGTGTTAGTAAATACAGGAGTATGTGAGTTTATTTGCATTTACTTTTGATAGTGCTTCATATATAAGTGTTTTCTGAGTATGTGACTGATTGTAGAGGTGTCTCTGTCACTTCATCGCTCACTGAGAAACAGGATGCAAGCTTTGGAAACATGAATGTCAGTACTATGCCATATGTAGTGATTGGCCTAGAGGTCTGGAATTGCATAAGTAAGTTTCTAAAACTAAAAAGTATGTCCCATAGCCACTTAAGCACATTACACCATGCATGATAGTATACCTACACGTCACAGAGGTCAGGAAGTGGCAGGAAAACATCATTTAAAACTTGACAAAGACGTTTCACATGCCAATTTCAGTGTCCAGTGACAGAGTCTATACAAGCTATCCAATACGAGGCCTCATTCATGAGGAAAGAAGTATTTGTCTGGGTATATTAGTACATTATGGCCCTCATTCTGACCCTGGCGGTCTTTGACCGCCAGGGCGGAGGACCGCGGGAGCACCGCCGACAAGCCGGCGGTGCTTCAATGGGGATTCCGACCGCGGCGGTAAAGCCGCGGTCGGACCGGCACCACTGGCGGGGTCCCGCCAGTGTACCGCGGCCCCATTGAATCCTCCGCGGCGGCGCAGCTTGCTGCAACGCCGCGGGGATTCTGACCCCCCCTACCGCCATCCAGATCCCGGCGGTCGGACCGCCGAGATCCGGATGGCGGTAGGGGGGGTCGCGGGGCCCCTGGGGGCCCCTGCAGTGCCCATGCCACTGGCATGGGCATTGCAGGGGCCCCCGTAAGAGGGCCCCTACATGTATTTCACTGTCTGCTGCGCAGACAGTGAAATACGCGACGGGTGCAACTGCACCCGTCGCACAGCTTCCACTCCGCCGGCTCGATTCCGAGCCGGCTTCATCGTGGAAGCCTCTTTCCCGCTGGGCTGGCTGGCGGTCTGAAGGAGACCGCCCGCCAGCCCAGCGGGAAAGTCAGAATTACCGCTGCGGTCTTTCGACCGCGGAACGGTAACCTGACGGCGGGACTTTGGCGGGCGGCCTCCGCCGCCCGCCAAGGTCAGAATGAGGGCCTATGTCACTACTTCCTTACACTTGAGCTGTTCACCTGTATTAGCACCAGGCGACTTTTTAGAACATCTCCTAGTGTATGAGAGCCTGTTTTAGTACCTTAATGGTTTTCTAAAAATGTACATAAGTGATTGAACAAGTTCATCCGTCCATCAGTTACAGAAAAAGGGGGATATCAATCTTTATACAATTGCCTTTTGCTGCATATATAACTGATTTCTGAGTATGTAAGTGAATGTAGAAGTGTCTCTGTCACCCTGTCACTGGCTGGCACACACAATCCATGCTTTGGAAACATGAATGTCAGTTTCTTGTTGAATGCTATACTCTATGTAGTGCTTGGCATAAGCTTCTCTAAGTGCATAAATAACTTTCTAAAACTGAAAAGTATACTTCTTAATCTCTTAAGCAAATTGAAGCATGCTTGATAGCATATCTACAGCATATCGGACAGGTGAGATACTTCATTACAGAGGTGTTTAACAGGACAATGTGTGTATGCACTCTCAAACCATAAACAAGCTCTGCACTACTAGGCCTCACCCGTGAACAAAGCAGTATTTGTTTGGATACATGAAATTATTGTGCCACTACTTTCCTATACATCTGAGTGTATATAGGTGTGAACCTGTAGTCCCTTCAGATTATGTAAAAAAAAGTAATATCTTCTAATACATCTACTTCTCACTTCACAAAGAGGTTGTAAATTCCATGGGAAGCTGTTAGTGTAAGACCATAAACACCATCTGTACTACCAGACCTGGCCCATGTTTAAGGAGGGCATGCTTATCTACACCTACTAGTCTACTACTACACATCAGACTCACTATTATTTGAAAGAACATATATTACCATCCAAGCACATCGGAACCTACTCTATCATTTACCTTAAACACCTACCCTACCAGATTTGTGATACATTCTTGTGAACTTTCATACATAAATGCTTCACATAAACCTGTAGTCATTTTTTTCCACTTTCCATGCTGAGTTGTGTAGTCCTCTTTTAAACCACAATAAATAGGACTACCAGTCCCAGAATTCAAAGTAATACATTCTTTGTAAGAAGCACATCATGTTTAGACGTGTAAAACCTTCCTATCCTGTAATATATTGTGAAGTTCGACTTTAACGCTTAACATACACTTTTTTCTATAAATTAGAGCATGCAATAAAACAGCACATTTAGAATATGCAGATTCATGCAATACACTACAAATGAATGTCTCACACAGCTACTCTGTACCTCAGACAAAGTGCGTGCTACATACCTATTAATAAATATCTAAAAGTATTCACACTACAACTGATAGCTCACCTGACTTACTTTCAATCTAATTCTATATATTTTGTACTCTATTTCAACAACTGACATACAAATATATATTTTATTTTTCCTCACAATTAAATGTAATTCACATATCTGAAAATTGAGTATGTTTATGAAATATTTTTTATTTTTCTCTTATCAGATAGAGCCAATACTCTCAAGAACTGTGAAAAACTAAGCATAAAAATGGTTCGGCACTCTTACACAAAGCAACCATAAATGGCAACCTTTTCAACTTTGCACTGAGTGATACTGAAGATATAAACAAATGAAAACATACTTTCCATTTGTTTACTTTTGTAAGCCCAATTCTGAATGGTTAGTATGTGTTAATCCTTTCATGCACTTTTCTGAAGAAGCCCAGTATGGTAGGCTTTTTATCCATAATCATGAGTTGATCACGAGGATTTTGACAAAATCACGAGAAAAACAGGTGTCCAAAAACATAATTAGCATGGCAGTTTTATTAGTTCAAGAGTGTACTACACATCATTAGCTATGCCTCTGTAGGAAAGTAAACCCTTATTACACAATATTGAGTACAAACGCTTTTAATTTTTACAAAGAAAGAACTCTCCCTTTAAGACCCTTTTTCCCAATATACACCTAGCACAGTGTCCATAGTAAGCCACTAGAACCAGTAGGTCACAAGTTCACAGCATATTCTAGAAGGGGCATACTAGTTACAAAATGAGGTGCAACAGGTGTGCTTTACTGTGCAGATTAAACACCATATCTAAGTCTGGAGTACAAATTGTATTTTTCCTACAGCTCATTAAAGAACTACCACATACTTTTACTCATCTGCATATTTACAGTACCCAATCAAAAGTATGTTTTTTTTTTAAACCAGTAGCATGCCTGCATTTTAACTGCATCCCATTCCGAACACTGAACTGCTCATTCAGATTCATCTTTCTTCTGACTGTTACTACTGCCTCACTTAAAAAAAGGTTAGAGTATGGATTTTTGGGCTCAGCTATGTGTTTTGGGCTAGAGAGGCTGCTACAAAGAGTAGTATTGACAGGGACTTGAGTTTTGCTAAAATGGACATTAATTGGATTGGCCAGAGAGGATTAAAGTGGAATCAATTTCTCTCTTTAGTTGAAAGCATTGTGGATTCTCAACCCCTCACCTCATGATTGTGCACTGTGGTGGTAATGACCTGAGCACACTGACTGGGATAGGACTGGAAATCCTAATGAAGGATACCTTTGCACAATTGATGATACTTTTCCTTCACACTTTCTTGGTGTACTCCAATATCTGCCAAAGGGAGAAATGGAAGTGGTCTGCTCAAATGGAAGTTGCAATGCCGGAGTTTCCTACATCTGGCCCCTTGTCTCACAAGTAACTATCATATACTAACAACAAACACAGAGGCTCTTGTCAGGGCCACCCTATTGCCCAAAATTCTTGTTCATTTTCTGTATACATTTTATTATTCTAAATATTTGCGATGACGTTGCGCTATTCGCAACATATTCACAAATATTCAAAACATAAGCAGGCTTTTAATGCACACCAACCCATTCAAAATGAATAAGTATACATAAAAGCAATTTTCAATATCAGACACCAAAGATTACTCTTGAAACAAGTCCCGAAACAGATGTATGAGTATGTCTGTGACTCCATGTATACAATTTTTAATCACTCTTTCAGTGATACAAAATTATCTCATAAACTCTTTCAGTGGATTGATAAGATTCTCAGTTGGTCAGTGATTAAGTGTCTCAGAGTCATAGTGTGTCTGTGACTAAGTGCATGACAGCGTGGTTCAGTCTGTAAATTGGTGCATGGTGGTGTGACTGGGACTCCAAATGGGTGTGTGAGAGTGGGACAGGTTGAACAGATGCATGAGGGTGTCAGTGGATCTGTGAATGGGTGTGCAAGGGTTTGAGTGGATCTATAAATGGTGCATGAGGGTTTAACTGGGACTGCAACTGGGTGCATAACAGTGGGTTTAAATCTGTGAATGGGTGCATGCGGGTATGAGTTGATCTGTGAATGGGTGCATGAGTGTCTGACTGGATCTGCAAATTTGTGAATCAGGGTGTAAGTAGATTTGTGAATGGGCGTATGAGAGTGTGACTGTGTCTCCAAATGGGTACATGAGACTATGACTGGGTCCGTGATTAGGTGCTCCTGAGAAAGTGACTGGGTCTTCAAGTGGTTGTGTAAGGGTGTGACTGGGTCTGTGAGTGGGTGTATGAGGGTGTGAGTGGGTCTGTGAATGGATGCATCAGGGTAAGCCTTCATCTGTGAATTGAGGCATAAGAGTGTGACTGGATCTATAATAGATGCATGAAGGTGTGACTAGGTCAGTGAATGGGTGCATCAGGCTGTGATTGGATCCATGAATGGGTGCATGAGAGTGTGAGTGAGACTGTGAATGTGTGCATGAGGCTCTGACTAGGCCTCCAAATGGGTGCTTCAGGTTGTGAGTCGATCTATGGATGGGTGCATGAGGGTATGAGTGAGTCTGCAAATGGGTGCATCAGGATTTGCATGAGGGTATGACTAAGTCTGCAAATGTGGGCATCAGGGTGTGATTGGATCTGTGAATGGGTACATATGATGTGCCTAGGTCTGTGAATGGGTGCATCAGAGTGTGAGTGGATCTATGAATGAGTGCATGAGGGTATGACTGGCTCTGTGAATGGGTGCAGGAGAGTGTGAGTGGGTCTGTGAATGGGTACATGAGGGTGTGACTGGCTCTGAGAATGGGAGCATGAGATTGGGAGTGGGTCTATGAAGGGGTGCATGAGGGTGAGACTGGGTCTACAAATGGGTGTTAGGGGGTGAGTAGATCTGGGAATGGGTGCACAAAGGTATGAGTGAGCCTGTGAATGGGTGCATCAGGGTCTGAGTGCATCTGTGAATGGGTGCGTGACAGTCTGAGTGAGTCTGCAAATGGGTACATGAGAGTGCAAATGCATCTGCAAATGGGTGTGTCAAGGTGTGAGTGGATCTCTGAATGGGTGTATGAGAGTGTGACTAGGCCTGCAAATGTGTGTGGGAGTATGAGAGGGTGCATAAGGGTGTGACTAGGTCTGCGAATGGGTGCATTAGATTGCTAATGGGTCTTTCTTAGTAGTACTTTGAAGGGATGCACGACTTTCTGAGTACCACTGTAACTGAGTGAATTAGTGTAGGTATGACAGAATTTTGTTGCAACATTACATGGGGCTGCGCTTAGCATCATGATGTATTCGTAACTATCACGTGCCGCAAAAACATAAGGATTTTCAGGTCAAAATTGCACTACCATAGTCCCCTATATAACAGCCCTGGGATCAGGGTAACTCCACCCTAACCTCTTATGCCATTTTTTATGTAAAATTTCCTCGGGGACTGCAACCTGTTCCCTAAGATGACAACCCCAACTTTCAAGTCAGGTTGCTGCCAGCCAATCACAGCATCCCTGTTGTTAAGTGCTTTTGGGAATACATTGCATTTGCTGCAAAAATGTCACAACCTCAGATATACAAATTTGTTTTCCCTTTAATATCTCCAAAACTACTGGAAAGATTTACACCAAATGAGTGAAAACATACTTTGTGTATGGAAATCTAGCTTTCTGCTCAATTTCATGCAATTCCATCCATTGATTGGGGCTGTAGTCATGCCTAAAGCTCCTATAGGAATTAACATGGGAAATACAACTTTTTTGACTCCCCCTTTTTCTTGGCCTCCGCTGGACGGATCACCCCAAAACCTCCCATGCACAACAAGAATCACCAGCACACTATTTTTTGGAAACTTTCATGAAGATTCCTCAAAGGGTGTGAAAGACATAGGCAAGTCAAAAACCCTTTTTCTATGGAAACATTGTTTTAACTGCCAGTAGGTAATTTATATACGGAGAGGAAGGCAGGGACACAGAGGAAATTGCTCTCACAGGGGCAGCTCCCTCTCTATGACAGTAATGCTGGCTCCCACAGGAGGTGGGGAGCCAGCTGGGACTGTTGGGACCTTTATGTCCCTAACATTGAGACTGGGTGCCCTGGGGGCACCCAGGTCACGTGGCCGGGTGCTACTGCATGCAATATCACTTTCAGCAGTACACACTATGCTATTCCACTCTATGACAGTCCCCTCTACACACTATACTATACACAAGTCCACTGTACAATACTCCTCTAAACACTCCCCTTTGACACTCCACTCTACGCTACTGTACTGTATACGACTGCACTCTAGCTCACTCTACTGTACAACACTCCACTCTTCACCACTCCACTCAATGCTTTTTTACTGTGTGCCACTCTACTTTACAACACTCCACTCTGCCCTACTCCACTAAACCAGTCCACTAAAAGCCACTCCACTGTGCAACACAGCACTGTACAGCACTCCACCCTTGGATACTCCACTCTACACCACTCCACTATATGCTACCCCACTGAACCACATTCCATTCTAATCTGCTCCACTCTACTGCACTCTACAACACTATACTCTACAATAATATCCCTTAACTCTCTTCCCCACTGTATTGTACCACACTCCATTTAATACCACTCCATTTGACAGCAGTAAACAATTGTTTGCTAAAAGTGAAAAAAAAACATTGAAATTCAATGTAAAAACCTAAGGTTAAACATTTGGTATACTTAGGAAAACTATATGTATTCTTCCTATACAAACCAAACGTAGAATACACAAAAACAAATGTTGATGCAGCAGTGGTGCTAAGCAGTCCCCTACTGTGTGCCACATTTACAAATTGGTTCAATGGGACCATTGCACCAGTTTGTAAAGCTTTGTGCAACATTATACCTGCACCAGGTATCATGTATGCAAGGTAGGCGTTCCCCCATTAAAAGCAGCACAGTACTGGCACAGTGAAATCTACAAGATTTCTCTGCATCGTTCTGTGCCTTCAGTGCATCAAAAATGTAACTCCTGCTCAGAGCAGGCATTAATCTGATGCATGGCGTTTTAAAATGGAAATCTTCCATGCATTGCTGGAGTAGTGTTATTTTTTTTATGCTAGTCTGGCAATGTATGTTTTTAGTGCCCCAGATGTGTCAAAGTTTCTGATGCATCTGTGGAAAATGTGCACCATGGAGCTCTGTATAGCAAATATAGTGCTACCATTGTGTCCATAAGGGGGTACTGGGCAGTGCAAGAAATCTGATGGATCGGGTAGCCAATGCATCAGATTCTTGTAAATGATGCCCTAAATTTACAATTTACGTACTGGCTTTAAATTCATATAACATTATTCCTCATTCTTTATCTACAAATAAAATTTAAAGTACACAAAAATGTACATTTATGAACTCATACCTTTAATTTATAATTTACACATGAAGAGTAGGAACCAAACATTTGTAATTCTATTTCAATTCTATTCAATGCATGTATTGATTATTAACAAAGAGGAGTAAATGCATTGTTTAATTAAATGTTACAGCACACACCTATAGGTATAAAGTAGTGCAACATGAATCACCAGCCAGTATGGTCTGGTGCAACATGGATAACTTATGGGTATCCATTGGCTGGTCAACCTACCACAGCATTCACACCATGAAGCATAAAAACAGCTGATTTAAGACTAAATATAGCTTTGACAGGACTGATTATCTGATTACCCCACCTGAAAGGGATTTCATTTAAAGAATATTAAGGTAACAATTATTCTGATGGTAATTTTCCATAGGGAAGCAAAGCTTAACTATATAAAACTACACATATATGTACCTTGACTATACATATATGTATCTTCAAGGTACACAGATATGGAGTTAAGAGTAATAAATCTTTACTTACCTTCTTGATAGGATGGTCCACAATACCTTTGACATCATATTCTGTCCACACTATTTTTTTCTGATATTCTGTCAGTGATCCATATTTAATTTTGAAATCACTGATGTTTTTGTTATGAGTCACAAGTAATACCTTACTAAGCTAGAAGATCAAACCAGTGACTTCAGCAGATTAAAATGTATAGTCATATCAAAATCCTTGCCTATACAAAGATGAGTTGGAATGTGAAAGGATCAGGATCTCTAAATGTGATTGTTATGTTCAAATATCAGAAATAATCAGACAATTACAGCTAATAATGGTGTAGTGTTTCTTGACTGTGAGGTTAAAAATATAGAGTTCTTCCAGTATTGCAAGACACTGTATCAGCAACAGTCAGGAAGAACACAGTCAGGCACTAGAGCTTTTGCCCAGAATAATATAAAGGGTTGAGTTACTATGCTCTCCCATTACAGATCAAGTTGTGGCATGGGAAATTTAACTTCTCAATATTGCTAAAGCATAGTGCAGAGATGATATATATATATAAAAACCTATACTAAATCACATACTGAATATTCATACTAGTTGGTCTGAAACCATCTTTGCCGTCTTCAACGAAACCCTTGAATGAGGGCATTCCCCTCCTTCATGAGAGATATTTGTAAACATCTGCTACTTCAAACATACAAGGACTACAAAGAGGGTTGTTTTTATTTGATCAATACTGATATTAAAATACTGGATAAATATTGGTTAGTTGATGAGCTACAAGAATCCCTACTCTCTTACCAGTTACTCAGAATTGTATTGTATAATGATAAATAGTTGAACCTATACAGAACAATTTTAATTTCAAATGTAGTTAATGCAAAACTCATTTTCTCATCCAGAACTAAGTTTCATTGCAGTTTTGATTTTTAGGAATGGGAATATATTTTTACCATTACTGATATGTGGTTTAATGCTCTTAATTCTGTAAATCTGTCAGAGTACAGAACAAAATCTCTATGAACAGAATTGAGACACATGCATTATTCAGAGTTGGGTGATGCAATGTAGCTTATAGCACATTTTTCTATTAGCTATTGAGCAATTAGCATGTGTAACATTGTGAAAATAAAGCAACAGTGGCATAGATGACATTTCACTGTGCATGCATGATTGAGGAATCATTTCCTGTTATGTTATGTTATATAGGTTACATCAATTTGTATAGCACACTAATCACCCGACAGGGTATCCAGGCACTTTGGCTGGTGTGTTGATTTGTGGTCTTCATCTTCTTATGGAAATCAAGAAATGAGGAGGTTATGATGTGTAGAGAGGTGTTCAAATTTGTTTTATGCTCTCAGCTGACAATGAACTGAAAGAAAGTGATATTCTGTCTATTTTCCTGCTGTATTAAAAAGTATTACACATCTTTCTAATTTTCATATTCACGTTGGTGACCAGGCTTTAAGATATCTAGGTCTGTAGATATTGACCAAGTGTTCTAAGATCCTGCTTTCTAAACACAAACTGGCCTAATCTGCACAATTCTTTTAGAACTTTCTATAGTATGGAGGAAGATGTTATCTGAAGTAATATACCTCATCATTTATACATGCTGTATCTTTCAAATCTATTTTTTTTTGTATTTAATTTGTATAGTACCTCTTCAAGCACCCTCTTTAACTACCTCTCAAATTGCCTGTGATATCAATCAGAATCTTCTATGATAGTTTTAGAGTTAGGGCACCTTATGCCAATGTAATAAAAGACAGTTTGCAAAAAGTGATCACAAATTGTGCCCCAACATTTTGAAGATTCTAACCTTATTTCAAAACAGATTTATACTTGTGGCCCTATATGTGAGGTCTTCAGAGCATATTAGGGAGGAATGTTGCTTGTCATCAATTTTGGGCGGTGTATAATTATTTAGGTGAACTGATTCAGTGGGGTGGAGCATTTCTGTAGATAGACAGGATCCTATTAATCTATTCTCTGGTTCCCCTTCATATTTTTTCCAATTATCAGTTGTAAATGGAGCATCTCTGTCTGAATTGAATAGGTACATAAACAGTGCATAGAACAGCAGGAAAATATTAAATTGGTTATGAAGTCATGCCACCAATACAAATTGCACTGAACTAAACATTTACTTTTTATTTTGTTACTTTAACCCCTTCCCCGGCAAGGACGTAACGGTTATGTCCTTGGCTGAAGTGGTCAGGAGCCAAGTACGTAACCATTACTTCCTGAGACCAACCCATGGGGGAGCGCTAGTGCTCCCCCCATGAGACTCCTACCCAGCCCCCCAGGGAAGGGATGGAAGGGGAATTGCTTGCCCTTCCACCCTGGCCCCCCATCTAATGACTCCAGCACGCGTTCGCGCACTGACATCATCAGAGGGTGCTGTCACCCTGCAAGACCTCAGAGAAGGATGTGAGTTTCTTCTCTGGCCAGTGGAGGATTGCTCTAAAAGAGGCATCAGGGGAAAGATAAGAGTTTTCCTTTCCCTCAATGTCTCTTTCAGCATTCCTGCTGCCCGATCACACCACGATCGGGCAGCAAGAATGCCCTCTAGACATCAGGGATTTTTTGTTTTGTTTTTCACTACGGGGAGCAGCTCCTTAGGCAAGGGTTGCTCCGCTTAGGGGGGGAATATTATTTATTGCCATTTCTGCCCCCTTTGGGGGCAGATCGGCTTATTATTTTTAGGCCGATCTGCCGCAAAGGGGGGCAGAAACCACATTAACGCCAGGGATTATTTGTAGGGTGGTTGCCCCTTGGGTAAGGGTCACCCCCCCAAAAGGGGTCACAGCACTGTAGGCCATTTCTGACCCCCTTGGGAGCAGATGGGCCTATTCTTTTTTAGGCCCATCTGCCCCCAGGGGCAGAAGCCACTAACACACCAGGGATTTTTGTTTATTGTCAGTTTCAGTATGGAGAGTGGCCCCTTGGGCAAGGGCCACTCCCATTTGGGGGGCAATATGTTTACGCCATTTCTACCCGGCAGATGGGACTATTATTTTTAGGGCTATCTGTCCCCAAGGGATGCAGAAACCACGATGACAACAGGGATTATTTACTTTTGTTTTTTTTGTGGGGGGTGGCCCCTTGGGTAAGGGTTGCCCTCCCAAAGGGGGCACAGTGCTGTGGGCCATTTCTAAGACACTGAGGCACTAGGAATGTTTAGTTTTTAGTCAATTTAGTATGGGGGAGCGGCCCCATGGGCAAGGTTGCTCCCCTTTGGGGGGCAATATGTTTACTCCATTTCGGACCCCTTGGGGGCAGATCGGCCTATTATTTTTAGGTCGATCTTGAGGGCAGAAACCACGATGACACCAGGGATTGTTTACTTTTGTTTTTGTGGGGGGGGTGGCCCCTTGAGTAAGGGTCATCCCCAAAGGGGGCACAGCACTGTAGGCCTTTTTGCCCCCTTTGGGGGCAGATCAGCCTATTTCTTTTAGGCCCATCTGCCCCCTAGGGGGGCAGAAGCCATTAAGGCACCAGGCATTGTTTTTATTTTCATTTTTGTTTTGTGGGGGGGGCCTTGGGCAAGGTTCAGTCCCCTTTGTGGGCCAATATATCTGTCACCGTTTCTGCCCCCCTTGGGGGTAGATCGGCCTATTGTTTGTAGGACGATCTGCCCCCCCAAGGGGAGCAGACGCCACATAGACACAAGGGAATAATTATATTTGTTTTTTTGTGTTTTACGTGTCGCCCCTTGGGTATGGTCACCCCCCAAAAAGGGCACACAACTGTTGGCCATGTCTGACCCCCTTGGGGGCAGATCAGCCTATATTTTTTAGTCCCATCTGCCCCCAAGTGGGGCAGAAGCCACTAAGGCACCAGGGGAAATTTCAAAATGTTTGGTGGCGTGGTGTTTGTTGACTAGCAAAATATGTGCATTTGTAATTTTAATGTTCTATTTCTCCTTTTTGTTCTAGTTCAAAGCTTTTGCTTCCTTTGCTGTGACTCCTTGTGGTTTTGGCTGTGGTTGACCAGCAGTTTGCATAGTTACATGTTTTAGGTGTGAAAAAACAATTTGACTATTGTTGCCAAGCATGAATGACATTTTGTAAGTAGTGTACTAAATGCAGAATTGTGTGTGAAATGGTCCTTAGACTAGCATACAATTATATTTTTGTTGTCTTATGTGTAATTTTCTTTTCTTTTTTCTTTTTATTGGGATATCTTTGGTGATTGCCTTGGCTGTGCAGAGTACTTGCTGGTGAGTCTAGCTTTTTCAGGCAAGTGAGCGGTATAGTTTTTGAGTTTATAACCCTTAGTGACAAAGCCACACTTTGTTTATTACTTATCTTACACACTTCTGGTTGTTGGTGGTGCATTTGTCCAGTTGCTTTTCGTAGGAAGGATCATGGCTAGCAATAGGATGACCCCGCTGCAGGTTGTTGGTATGCTTTTTGAGTCGTTTTCTGACCATGATTCTGAGATTGACTCTGCATCTGAAAATTTATAATTTCCAGGGTCTAAACTGGTAGGGATTCCAGTATTGACCCCTCTCGTTGGCCGCCCGCTTTTGGAGTTAGTTAGAAAATTGTGTGGAAACTTGGTAGACGACTGTTTAACAAAGGTCACCATTTGTACGTAGCTAACTTCTACACCGGAGTACAGTTGTTCAAGGAATTGTTCAGAGTGGACACTGTTGCTTGTGGCACAATCCGTTCTAACCAGAAAGGCTAACCAAGGGAGCTTGCCTGTAAAAAACTTGAGAGGGGACAGTACAGTACCTTGAAGAATGATGACCTGCTAGTTCTGACATTTGCAGACAGGAGGGATGTCTACATACTAACTACCATCCATGATGAGAGTACTTCCCCTCTATGTGTTTAGGGTCAGGTTGCCAAGGTGCACAAACCTGTGTGAATTTTGGACTACAATAAGCACATGGGTGGTGTTGCTAGAGTAGATCAGAGATTGGAACCTTACACTGCTGCTCGTAAGGCTTACGTTTTGTATAAGAAAGTAGCAATTCACCTGTTCCATTGGCAACTTTTAATGCTGTGTTCAAGAATAGTTCTCTAGAGTCAAGGATGACATTTGGGAAATTTCAGGAGTCTGTCATAGCGAGCCTTGTTGTGCAGGAACAGGCAAGAGTTCCTAGAGAAGCAGTGGTGGAAGATGTGGCTAAATTGAAAGATCGCCACTTTGCTGAGCACATTCCTCCCAGGCCCAAAAAAGACTTTCCTGCTAAGAGATGTAGAGTCTGTGCTTGAAGAGGTGTTCGGAAGGAGACTCCTATGTACTTCCCCGATTGTCCTTCAAAGGCAGGGCTGTGTGTGGGTGCCTGTTTCAGGAGTTGCCACATCCAAAAGAATTATTGGGAACTACTGTGAGCGTAAACTGCCTGTTTTAAATTTTCATATGTTCAGTTTCATGTTTGGCATTACTGTCATGTATTTAGTTAGAGCTTATGTATTTGTAGTTTTGTACTTATTTCTAATAAGTTAGTGGTTTCTTTGTTGTTTAAAAAAAGTGATTGCAGTGTGCATGGAGTGGTGCTTGGCTGGCGGTGTGCGTGGAGTGGTGCTTGGCTGGTTGTGTAACTAGTGACTTGCTGTTGGTCACTGCAACTCACTGCTAGCCAAACGCCAGTCCACACACTTCCATCAGCGGGTGTGATTGCTGTGTCAGGCATGTGGGCGCTTGAAAGTGATGGGCCGTGTCTGTTTATGCAAGTGTTGTAATGTGCTGGTCCCTCGGCTGGCAGAGTGAATGGTCTTGTGCATGACATGTATGAAAGGTGTGTGAATGGACTGTAAAGTGGTTGGTGCCTTGACAGGGCTTTACAGGTCACAAGTTGTGAGTCATTGGTTCAGTTTTTTGGCCTTTCAGTTATTAACAGTGCATTTCATTTTTGTAAAATCTGTTGTTAATAAAATTTGATCTACTAAACCATCACTCACCCTCATGCCAAATCCAACCAGTATGTGTGATAACAATTTAAAAAACCTGCTCCGCTGTAATCAGGCGTCGAAGCACACCTGTGACATGCTAGGTGTCTCGGGTGGGACCCCAATGATGAAGCATGTCACCTCTTAGTTGGCGGATGAGGGGTCTTTTTAACAGAACCTAAGTGCGTTTCTTTTTAGTGTTTGGAACATCACAGAAGGACCTAGACACATCCAAATAACCTATTACAAAACTATCTGTTTTTCGGGGGGGCGGGGAACTTGCGTTTTTGGTCCTGGGAGTGGTGGTCATCTAGGGAAACCTACCAAACCCAGACATTTTTTTAAACTAGACACCCTGAGGAGTTTGGGAGGAGTGGCTTGTGTGGTTCCCCCACCATTTTCTTACCCAGACTATGTGCAAATCTTAAAATTTGCTTAAAAAAAGCATATTTTCCTCACTTTTCTTTGTAGAATCACCGCCACAAATCTCCTACCACCCAGTGTTCCCCACAGTCTCCCAAGTAAAATGATACATCACGTGTGTGGGTCCTCAAAGCAAAGTCAGCCTTAAAATGTATTAAAACAAATTGTGATTATCAATTTGCTGTGCTATCCCCTCAATCTGTACACGTTTTTGATCTTTTCCTGTTGCAGGCACCAGGGCCACCCCCACAAGTGAGGTATCATTATTATCATCAGACCGAGGGGAACATTGGGTTGTAGGAAATTTGTACTGGCACAATGATCCTACAAAGAAAAGTGTGGAACATGTGATTTTTTAGCTATAGTTGAGGTTTGTAGAGGAGTCTGGGTAAGAAAATGTTTGGGGATCCACACAAGCCACACCTCTCTGGACTCCTCTGGGTGCCTATTTTTCAAAAGTGTCTGGGTTAGGTAGGTTTCCCTAGATCACTGCTGCACCTGGGACCAAAAACACGGGTGCCTCCCCCCCCCCCGGAAAAACAGGTAGTTTTGTAATAGATCATTTTGATGTGTCCACATTATGTTTTGGGGCATTTCCTAACTTCCATTTTTATCTGGATACCTGGGGGAATGCTGGGTAAAACGAAGTTTGTGACTCCCCTCAGATTCCAGAACTTTCCATCACCGAAATATGAGAAAAAAGTTTTTTTTTGCCAAATTTTGAGGTTTGCAAAGGATTCTGGGTAATAAAACATGGTAAAAGGCCCACAAGTCAGCCCATCCTGGATTCTCCGGGTGCTGAGTTTTTTAAAAATGCATAAGTTTGGTAGGTTTCCCTAAGTGCTGGCTGAGGAGGAGGCCAAAATCCCCAGCTAGGCACTTTGCGATAAACAGGTCCGTTTTCTTTGAGAAAATGTGATGTGTCCATGTTGTGTTTTGGGACATTTCAAGTCGCGGGCACTAGGCCTACCCACACAAGTGAGGTACCGTTTCTATCGGGAGACTAGGGGGAATGCTGGGTAGAAGGAAGTTTGTGGCTCCCCTCAGATTCCAGAACTTTCCATCACCGAAATGTGAAAAAAGTGATTTTTTGCCAAATTTTGAGGTTTGCAAAGGATTCTAGGTAGTAGAACCTATTGAGAGCCCCGCAAGTCATCCCATCCTGGATTCCCCTAGGTGTCTAGTTTTGAAAAATGCACAGGTTTGTAGGCTTCCCTAGGTGCCGGTTGAGCTAGACGCCAAAATCCACAGCTAGGCACTTTGCAAAAAACAGGCCAGTTTTCTTTGGGAAAATGTGATGTGTCCAGGTTGTGTTTTGAGGCATTTCCTGTCACGGGCACTAGGCCTACCCACACAAGTGAGGTACCATTTTTTGGGGGAAACTTAGAGGAACGCCTGGTAGAAGGAAGTTTGTAGCTCCCCTCAGATTCTAGAACTTTCATCACTGAAATGTGAGGAAAAAGTGTTTTTTTGCCAGATTTTGAGGTTTGTTAAGGATTCTGGGTAATAGAACCTGGTGCGAGCCCCACAAGTGACCCCATCCAGGATTCCCCTAGCTGTCTAGTTTTGAAAAATGTGTAGGTTTCCCTAGGTGGCAGCTGAACTAGAGGCCAAAATCCACAGCTAGGCACTTTGCAAAAAACAGGTCAGTTTTCTTTGGGAAAATGTGATGTGTCCATGTTGTGTTTTTGGTGCATTTCCTGTTGCAGGCACTAGGCCTACCCACACAAGTGAGGTACCATTTTTATTGAGAGACTTGGGGAAACGCTGGGTAGAAGGAAGTTTGTGGCTTCCCTCAGATTCCAGAACTTTCTATCACCGAACTGTGAGGAAAAATATTTTATTGCCAAATTTTGAGGTTTGCAAAAGAATCTGGGTAACAGAACCTGGTGAGAGCCCCACAAGTCACCCCATTCTGAATTCCCCTAGGTGTCTAGTTTTCACAAATGTAAGGTTTTGTAAATTTCCCTAGGAGCCGTCTGAGCTAGAAGACAACATCCACAGTTAGGCACTTTCCAAAAAACAGGTGAGATTTCAATGTAAAAATGTGATGTGTCCATGTTGCAATTCCTGTTGGGGCATTAGGCCAATTTTTATTGGGAGACTTGGGGGAACACAGAATAGAAGAACACATGTTACTGCCCATGTCTTTCTCTACATTTGTTTCCTTCTAAATGTAAGAAAGTGTTTTAAAAAGACGACTATTTGAGAAATGCCCTGCAATGCACATGCTAGTATGGGGACCCCAGAATTCAGAGATGTTCAAATAACCACTGCTTCTCAACATCTTATCTTGTGCCCATTTTGGAAATAGAAAGGTTTCCTTGATACTTATTTTTCACTCTTTATATTTCACCAAATGAATTGCTGTATAACTGGTATACAATGAAAACCCACTGCAGGGTGCAGCTCCTTTATTGGCCCTAAGTACCTAGGGTTCATGATGAATTTACAAGCCCTATATGTCTCCACAACCAAAAGAGTCCAGCAGATGTAATAGTATATTGCTTGTGAAAATCTGACATCGCAGGAAAAAGTTACAGAGTAAAACGTGGAGAGAAATGGCTGTTTTTTTTTACCTCAATTTAAATATTTCTTTTATTTCAGCTGTTATTTTCTGTAGGAAAACCTTAGGGGATCTACATAAATGACCTCTTGCTGAATTCAGAATGTTGGTTACTTTTCAGAAATGTTTAGCTGTCTATGTTCCAGCATTGGTTTCTTGCCCATTTCTGTCACTAACTGGACGGAGGGTAAAATCACAGAAAATAGTAAAAATGGGATATGTCCCAGTAAGATGCCAAAATTGTGTTGAAAAATGTAGTTTTCTGATTCAGGTTTACCTGTTCATGAAAGCTAGGAAGATGGTGATTTTAGCACCACAACCCCTTTATTGATGCCATTTTCAGGGAAAAAACCACAAGCTTTCTTCTGCAGCCCTTGTTCCCATTTTCTTTTTAAACAACATTTTAGCTGTATTTTGCCTAATTTCTTGGTCTCCTCTATGGGAACCCACAAACTCTGGATCCCTCAAGAATCCCTCGGATGTTGGGAAAAAGGACGCAAATTTGGCATGGGTAGCTTATGTTGACAAACAGATATGAGGGCCTAAGCGCAAACTGCCCCCAAATAGCCAAAAAAAGGCCTGGCACCTGAGGGGGAAAAGGCCTGGCAGCGAAGGCGTAATGAACAAATGAATAGCCCTCTTTTTTCATTTTCCTAGTACCCTTGTGCTAAAGTGGGAACTATTTTGAAAGAAACATGTTAGGAGAGAGTAGTCCCAAAACCAGATAGGTCTATATGTTTCTCTTTTGACTTTAGAGAAATCAATGAAATATCTAAATTTGACACATGTCCCATGCCTTGAATAGACAAAATAATTGAACTATTGGGACATGCCCAATTCGTATCCACATTAGACGTGTGTACAGGATATTGGCAAATCCATTAAACAACAAAGAGAGAACTGCATTTTTCACTCTGGGTGGTCTCTGTCAATGTAAGGTGCTCCTTTTTGGAGTACCCCTGGCCCTGGTTACATTCCAAAGATTGGTGAATACTGTACTTAACAGCACTGCATACATTGATGACATCATAATACATAGTCAGTCTTGGAAACAACACATCCAACCTGAAAGCAGTCCTAAAGAACTTAAGAGAAGCAGGCCTAAGGGTCAATTCAAAGACAAGTCATTTGGCAGGAAGACAATTTAAATACTTGGGGTATCTATTAGGTAAAGGAGTCATTTATCCTTAAGTGCAGAAAGTCACAATTATATTCATTGTTCCCTTTCCAAAGACTGAAAGAGACTTACGAGCCTTTTTAGGGTTAGTGGGGTTCTACAGAAAATTTATACCCCACTTCTCCCATTGGGCCACTCCCTTAATTGACCTACAAAAAGTACCTACTAGCCTAAGACCATGTGGCAAACAGCACACCTAAAAAGGAAACTCTTAGGCCCATATTTATACTTTTTTTGCGCCACATTTGCGACAATTTTTTGACATAAAAGCGGCACAAGCATACAAAACATATTTGTATTTTGGAAGTTTACCCGGCTTTTGCATCAAAAAATGACGCAAATGCGGCACAAAAAAAATATTAATATGGCCTTTATTGACCATCCCTCTACAGACACTGTATGAGCAACAATGAGGATGAACAAAAACAGGCACTAAAAGCTTCTACCCAGGTCAGAAAAATGTAAAGTTCCTCAGGAGAGGAATGAGTTACTGTGCTCTCCCCTGCCATAAGTGGAGAGATGAATTACCAGTGAAATTTCAAACTAAATATTCATACTTGTTGATCTGACAATTCCTTGCAATTTCAAAGAAATCTTTGGATAAAGGCATTACCTACATTCATGAGAGATGTGTGCTGTGTGTTGATTCTATGTGGCTTGTGGCACGTTTTTTCTTAAGTTATTGAACAATTGGAATGTGTAAATGTGTGGAAATAAAGCAGCAGTGGCACTAGGGTGGCCGGTAGTATAAATTAACTTTTATTTTGCATAGATGACATTTCACTGTGCATGCACAATTGAAGGTATCTTTTCTCGGGTTTGGTTTGATCTCTTGTTTGACAATGAGCCAACAGCAGTTGTTATTCCTTCCATTGTTCTGTTGTACTGAAAATCTTTCTGATATTCATATTCAGGTTGGTGACAAGCCCTTAAGCTACCTAGATCTAATGGTTAATGCAGATATAGACACATTGGGGCATATTTATAAGCCCCTATTGCCACCTTGCGCCACATTAGCGTCATTTTTTTAGGCTAATGTGGCCCAATGAAGCCAAAACCCTCATGCCATATTTACAAAGTGGCGAAATCCATGCATTAAGCCTCTTTGTAACCCTTTGTGCTACATTATGCCTGCACCAGGCATAATGTATGTAAAGGGGCGTTCCCCCGTTGGGGGGGTGATAAAAAATGGCACAAGGAAATCTAACAGATTTCCATGCATCATTTTTTATTGCACTTTTAACGCCTGAGCTCAGAGCAGGCGTGAAAAGGGGCTTCCATTATTTATAATGGGCCCCAGTGTACTCTGCAGGAGTGGCGCCAATATTTTGGCGCTACTCCTGCAAAGTACATCAATAGCGTCAATTAAAACAACGCTGCTGCCTCCTACCCTGCGCCATAGTATGCTGTATCTTGGATTCGGTGCACCTATGGTGGCGGAAGGGGGTGCTAAGGGGCACAAAGAAAGTGGCGCTGCACTAGATGCAGTGCCACTTTCCTTAAATATGCCCATTGTTCTAAGATAATCTCCAGCGTCTGGAACACAAACTGCCCCATTCTGTGCAATTCTCTGATAACTTTCTATAGCATGGATAACGATGTAATCTGAAATAATCTGTTTTTCTCACCTATTTTACATCATGTATTTACCAAACCCATGCATTCTTAGTAAATTCGTAATGTAGCTCTACAAATAGTTTCTTAAGTTACCTCTTATAATGCCTGTCATAACAATCAGAATCTGTTAACATTGTGCAGGAGTTAGGGCACATAGGGGGTCATTACAAACCTGGCGGTCAAAGACCGCCAGGGCTGTTGTGGCGATTGCACTGCCAACAGGCTGGCACGTGCAATCCTGGGAATTATGAGCGCAGCGTTTTCCCGCCACATTTGCCCCGGCGGTGATAATCCGCTTGGGCAGCGCTGCCCAGGGGATTACGAGTCCCCGACCGCCAGCCTTTTCCTGGCGGTTTGAACTGCCAGGAAAGGCTGGCGGTACGGGGAGTCGTGGGGCCCCCTGACAGGGCCCATGCAGCTTTTCACTGTCTGCATAGCAGACAGTGAAAAGCGTGACGGGTGCAACTGCACCCGTCGCACGGCAGCTACACCGCCGGCTCCATTTGGAGACAGCTCCTGTTTTGCGGCTGAGATCCCCGCCGGCCCAGCGGGGATCTCATAATGACCGCGGCGGGAGTGCAGCCACATTCATAATGAGGGCCATTATGTTCGATGTAATAATACATAGGTCCTAAGAAGTGGTCACAAACTGCACACAAATTGCACACCAACATTTTGCAGATTCTAATTTTGATGCAAAATGGATTTGTACATCTGGTCCTATGGGTGGGATCATTGGAGTGTATTAGGAAGAATTGTTGCATGTCATTAATTTTGAGGGGTGTACAATTACTATTTGACCTGAGTGAGTGAGGCGAAGCATATCTCTAGATAGACAGACACCTAATCTGTTTTCTAGTTCCCCTTCACTTCTTTTCCAACCTTCAGTTGCAAACAAGGCATCGTTGTCTGTATTGAATAGTACATAAACAGTGCATACATCAGCAGTAGAATGCATAGATCAGCAGGAGAATATTACATTGGTTTGTGGTTATGTCACCATTACACACTACTGTAAACTAAATAATTATGTTTTATTTGGTTACTTTAATGAACACATGATTAATGATCACTCTGTTTTAAAATGTCCTAGTGTCTGTGTCTTAAAGTGCGAACTATCTTTTAAGGAAACAGGTTGGTAGTGATTAGAAATAAAACACCCACCAACAGACTACAGTGCATAAAGCCAAGGTAACAGTAAACACCTACAACAGCAAGGATACATTGATGCGTTCTGTTTGTTATTACACTGATATGTTTCAAACCGATATAAAACATTGAAACAGTTTCAACACTATTATAAGCATATTTAGGTTAAACTATATCCCTGATATGATGCACCTATAAGGATTCTGGAGCAAAGTTTTATTAAAATTCAACTTGCAGTCAAGCAGGGTATGCCAAGAAAACAATGCTTTCAATCTTCAATCATAAAAGGATTTACAGTGACATTTATTTGAGGGAACATTAACTACAGTATATTTATGAGCTATTGTAACTCTGCAGTATATTTATGAGATATTGTAACTACTTGACAAAAAGGTCTTTCTGACTCAGAAATGATCGCTATGACTACTAAGTTATTGTTTGATTCCAGACTCCATGATTCTCATATGGGAGACCAGATGCACAAAACTGGCGTACTCAAACATAAGCTGTGGAATATCTGCAAGCTCCCTGCTCAGATCTTTATCTTGCACTTAAATTAACTCAATCTGGCATTGTATAAACGGTGGGCAAATGGGGTGTGTAATGTAAAACGAGGTATTAGTGTGCAGCCCTCTAACAAGTGAGTGCTCCTATGGGGCAGAAGAGTAGTAAAGTCATAATATTTTAATGCCACTTTGAAAGTCTCATATTACTGGTAGAGATCAATTTATTTAGCTCTTCAAGACCTGATAGTGCTATTCAGGGATATTATTCGCACTCACCTTGATATATCCCCATCCTTTGACAGGGTTGTTTATTTATCCCTTTACAATGCACAGTTATTACACAAACACACACACACACACACACACACACTCTCTCTCTTTCTCTCTCTCTCTCTCTCAGAATGAGAACATGTTGTTTAATGGTACAAACAACAACAAAGTGCTATTAATTAGGCTGTGTGCATATAAAATCATATTTTTTTAATATAATCCACATTTTATGTTCTGAGTTGCCATTGATGCAGTTCGGCTAATGGCTTGTTAGATCTGAGGCCCAAGTTTTGACTACTGAAGCAGGATAACTCTTCTCTTTTGCTCCAAAATGTCCATGTTCCAGTTAGAATAAGTTTCTTGTAAGGACAACACGTTTGCTTATTAGAAACTCACTCCAACATCAGTAAAGCTGCATACTCCTATTGACATCTGTTAATTCATAGGTCATTAGTTGAGGGGACTGACCTGCATGCTGTGTGGCCAAGAAGGATTTCCCAGACATGCAAGGCTGGCTCTTTTCCTAATAGAAAAAAAACCTGAATCATCCTAAAACTTCCATCACCCGACCATGGGAGTTAGCATTCTGTAAGGTATGCCACAAGATGACTGAGACAGTTAATGGCTTGCCAGTATATGCATCGACTATCATTTGACCTACCCTGAGGACCGGTCTCAAAAGGTCATCACCATGTCCTGGGCCTCTCTACCTCTCACCTGATATTTACTTGGCTCCCTTTTTTCAACAGGTAAATATCATCAGCTTTGACCTGCTGAAATTTATCAAAGGCAAAAGTAATGCTCTCGGATTGTATCACAATAGTAATTAATGCGGGTAATAAAATTCTACAACTCAAATTCCAAAAATTAGGAATTTGCACATTTGTCGGAATTTAACCAGGTGTTAAGATTAAAGTATTATGATTATGGTTCTTAAGTTTGAATAAATTGGGTTCTGTGCTTAGTCTGAATCTAAACGTATGAGTGTAAATGATGTGAATTGCTTTAGATAGTTCATACCTATTGATTTTCAAAGATTTGTAATGGTTTTCATAAGTAATTGGGGTGTTAGTTGAGGGGGGTGGATACCCAATAATAACTACAACCCTTCTCTGGCAGAACCGCTATAGTCACTAAATAAATCAGAGATCAGCCCTCTGCAAGGTCTGACACGGAGGAGAAGGCTTAACTTAGAGGCAATGGATAAAGTATTTATGCAGTAATGAAACAGTAGTAAAGTCAAAACAATACAGGAAAAATCCTAAACGAATTTTGAATAATTGAGTGAATCTTAATAAATGAAATGACACCAAAATTACAAAAATCCAATAAGTGACACTAGGCTTATTAATTATTAAAGCTTAACTATAAAAGTTGCATCAAAAAGCATTAAGCACCCACCACGGTCACCTGGTTGTGCTTGACTGGTAACTATGCGCAAGTTAAGGTTGACCGCAATGGTGCCTGTGTCACAGAGTGAAACCAGGTTTGAACCTCTCAGGAGTTTTACCTTTGGACTTATTCTCTAAATTGGAAATCATAGCTCCTCAGCTGAACAAGGTAGGAGGCTGAGGCCGAAAGCTGATTCACAAGGCTGGATATCTTCTCCATGAGGTCCCGATGAATTGGACTTGCTGCTTTGCAATTCTCAGAGTGGGTGCAACCTCAATATTTGGCCAAGTGGCCATGTACCTTTGTCATATTGGCTTCGCAGGATAGTACCAGTCATCCGGGGGTCTTTGAACCAAAAAACGTTCTTAGTCCCAGGGATCAGGCTTTGTTAGGAGGAGTATACTTGCAGGTCTAGTATCAAACTGGTCAGCTGGGCGGTTACCAAAAAAGACCTCTTGTAGCTTGTTGCATCCCTGTTGTTTGACCAGGGGTCATTCTTATGACCCTTGGAGTCCATTTCTTTATCTTGGCTGCAAGGAAGAGCAGTGCACAGACAGCAGGTCCAGTTCTTGTCTGTTCTTTCATAAATCCAGAAAGTGTTCTGAGGGGGGTGCTGGGGATGGCACTTTTATGCGCCAGGCTGTGGGTGGGGGTAACTCCTGACCACTCTATTATCAATGGACTAAACGTTCCCAAGGGTAACCCTACCCACTTTTGCAGCATTATTTGTGTGCCCTATGGCAAACAATCCCAAAAGTGCTCCTCTCTGCCTAAAACTAGGATGGCAAACCTTTCTTCCACTGTGCAGAGCACCTGTGCTCACCCTACAGGTGTGGCCAGGGAAATTAATAGCCCCTCTTCTGTGGTAATTCTAAGCCAGTTCTGAGGGCAGCGCCCCCCCCCCATCCCTAGGACTGGTGCCTCCCTGCCCTGGTGTCAGTTGACATTTGCCTGTGACAGGGTAGGCCTCTTTGAAGTTAATCAAGTTCCTGGGCAGAGCACAGATGATCTTCCTACTAGAGTGGCAGACATACTTTCCCACTCCTAAGGTCTTTGTCTTGCTCTAGGAGCAGTTTTCACACATCATAAAGCAGAGTATTCAGCTGCCAGGTGACAGTTTGAGCTCATGGAAGTGGGTTTTAGGCAGGTTAAAGATAACTTTCCAAAATTTGAGATGCGCTTGTGATAAATATTTCAAAAAGTCTAAGAATTAAATTTGTAGCTGTTTTCTAGATGGGAAAAAACTATCTCAATGCTTTCCTATGGAACAGTTAGTCCCTCTACAGCGAAAATAGCTTTTGGAGACTGTTCACCATAAGGACATGTGTAACAATAATTTTGTACATATCCTTTTAAATACCATGCCTTATGGCAAATAAGACCTTTTTAAGGGTAACTTATTAATATTCAAAATGGAGGTTTTGGCCTGTCAAACAAGGTTATTTGGCAGATCGAATCTGCAATGAAAAATTGCATAGCCAAGCTACAAATGGTAGACTTGCAGTCATGTGTGCAATGTCATTACAGTGAATGTTGCAATGGGTGCTGCAGTTCTCTAGTGACATTTATCTCACATGCCTTGGGTAAACTTTGTGTCATAAACTAGTGACTTCTAGGCAAGTTAAATATACAAATCAATGCTTTTCCAATTTCATAATTTTGAAAATGGAGAATACAGACACTTTACCACTGTTTAGCAGAGCTAAAGTGCACTGAGATCTACAGCCAGTAAAAACAGTTAAGGCAAAGCAAAAATCAGGGGATACACAACACGAAAGATGGTTATTTCCAACAGGTGGTAAAAAAGAAACTATGACTTGATTAAAACAGTGACTACATTTTTCTACATAAGTGGTATTGTGGAACTGATATGCATATATGTGATCGGCAAAAATAAGATAATAATACATTAAAAAGGATTCAAAATTTTGGGATATCCTACAAATAAATAAAAGAAAGGAAAGGCATCGTTTTGTGATTTGGTAATATTTTGTGCTCGGATATTGTGCATATAAAATAGATCAACCCCAATCAAAGAAAGGTAAAAGGACATGGTAAGTTTTAATGAGCGATGTAATGAGCAGGCAATCATAAATAAAACTTTTAAGAAGTAGTCATTCTGGGGAATTTAGTTTATTATAGTTTTGGGGGAAAAGGTTTGCAGCTACCGATGCTGGTGGGGGGGATACGCTCCTCCGTCCTTATGAGGAGCCGCCCCTGCTCCTCAAGACTGGCAGAACACTTCCGTTGTCTGCCCAATGCCAGACAGTGCATTTGTGGCTTCACAGAAGGAAAGCTTGGGGTTCTCCAAGCCTGGTGGTCCAATAGCAGAGTGACTATACCCACTAAAGTGATGCATTGACTTCTTCATCCCTGCACCTGCTTGGTGGTACAACCAGTCTGCATGTTGGAAACACATAAACAACTCTTATGCCAGGCTTTGGGCCACTACTGGAGGGACAATTAATAAACACAGCAGGACAGAACACTAAGGTCTAGAGCTATTTTATTTTAAGTACCTTTCCTGGACTCTGAAAAGTATTGTACACATGCACTAACTAAAAAGGCTTGCATATTCATAATATTAATATGGAATGTCCTTCCTACCAATGCTGCAGAGTATTTACATGTCTAGTGAGCAGATCTTTGAACAACTACATAAACAACGACTTGACAATCAGTAGGTACATTTTTATAATAAATAAAGAATTAATAATTTAAAATAATTATGTAGGTAAATTATGCATTAAATGAATTAATTTCATGGAAAACTACACTAACCTAGACAGAGATAAGATGTAAATATACCACTGTAATAGTTCCAGCCACTTTGTTCAAATGCAATACAAAAGTGACAAATAGCTCATTTCAGTTGATTGATCACTTAATGCAAAATAATATCATGCTACATTAAACTGTTAAAAGCACTCCGCAAGAGAACTAGTTAAAAAAACACGTGTAAGAACACATTTGAAAAAATGAACACTTTTAAGTAACTATACAATTGAAAACCTATTTTTAATGACTTGGGAAAATACATATTAGTTACCTTTACATAAAAACATAACTTGTTGTTTAATAGTTTGCCTTGAATCCATTGCCAAATATAGCGTATATAATATATCTTATATGCACACAACCTTACTTGAAAATCTAGGGCAAAAATAAATTGATCAGTTCAATATCAATTCATCTTTCTTTAAAAAAAAAGCTAACAAAATTCAATTTCAAAACGTAGTCCTTTGCAGGTTCTCAGAGTATTTTTTTTTAATAGTGCTACAGGACACAAACAATGTAAATTATTTAACAAAATACTTATCCCAGCAAATTAAAGGCTCAGCAAAGTGGGAACAACCCATTATTATTTTATATTGAGGTACATAGTGGTGGGTAGCTGCATACCTCTTTTGGGTGGGCCAACTATAATAATCCCGTGAATGGAACTGAATCTGTCACTGATAATAATTTGCCCCATTCATACACCGTTATTGCATCTTTAAGTGGCAAACAATCTGATTGGCTCCTCACAAATACAGTTTGCAGGTGGATCTCATCAGAACAAGCTTCTTTAACTCCAAGGTTTGCCAATGTTGACCATACTTAAAGAACGCATGTTTTGAGGATATCTTCAAAAATAAGCCAGTCTCAGTACTACTATGATTTATGTTTACTTCTCTTTCATCTTCATTCCGAGGGATGCTTGCAAGTCCCTCATCAGCCCAAATCAGAAGGCCAACCCAATAGCTAAGTATAAAAAATTATGGGCCTGATTCACAAAGATAAACCTACACTTTTGGTCTAAGTTTAGACTAAAAGTGTAAGTTTACAACTTCTTGGTATTCACAAAGGGAAGTTACAAGTAGTATATTTACGTCCGCATTCGGGGCAGAACATCTGCACTCAAGCCAGATCATCCACACTTAGGCCAGATCATCCGCACTTGGGTCGGATCATCTGAACCACAGCGGTAATCAGTGTAATCACATGCACCTGCAACCCAGATTCAATAACCAGATTAAAGCATCACACAAGCAAGGCTCTTGTTTCCCAGGAACCATACTGTGCCTGCCTGTACTGTATATCCTGGAGGAGAAAACCACTGTGATCCTGAAATGTACTGTGAGGAACTACAAGAGACTGTATGGTCCCCAACCCTACATCAGGGGTCCCTCACAGAAGGCAGCTTTATGGCAGCAGTTGACTACGGCATTCACTGCTTTGGGGAAGGATATCCGGACCGTGAATTACATCAAAAAGAAGTGGCAGGATGAGAAGAGGAGGGCGAGGGAGAAGTACAATAGGATAGAGGTGGCCGGGGCTCTCCCAAGTGTACAAACTGGAGCCCGCTTCCAACTCACCCTAATTGAGAGGGATGTCCCCTACACCATAGACCCCAAGCTGCTCCATGGGCTGTTTGTGACTGATGACCACAATATGGTGCCAGGTATTATGCAATGTGACTAACAATGACACCAAATGACTAATGTTTGTGATACTCATTAAATGTGATGATGAATGGTGTTCCAAATAAATGCTATCTGCATGGTGAATCTGGCCCTCATGTGTCTCAGCTAGTCAATTACATTATAAGTACCAGGATCCTTTTTGATAGCAATGGAAATTTACAATATCTCATCCCAAACAGTGAGCCATCTTTGCTGCCTTATACACTTCACACTGGTGTATGGCAATAGAAAAGGTCCCTCGTCCATTTACCATTGCCTTTACATGTAGATGCAAATGTGTAGTCATGCCATAGATTGCACATAACCAAATATCTTGGACATGTCTGATGACCTTTCTGTTCTGTTGTCCACATACAGCCAGAGAACAGTCACAAATTAGGGCTCAGGTCTCAGCACAATGAATGAGACAATGTCATGGAGCACAACAACCCATATCATTAGCACAAACTGGTACATAAATATGGCTAGGGGAGGGCATTCTCCCATACACTGTTACCAGTCAATTCACAGTTAATGTACATGAAATGCATGAGGTGTGTCAAACTTGTGAAGCGAACAATGTATGCTTGTGTATAATGTATCAACTACTATGTTAACTGAACACACACATATCATTGTAGGCCTGGTGATGTTATCCAGAAAGGTACAGCCTGCAGTGACCTCTGCAACATGTATTGGTGTGACTTTTAGTCAGGCACCACACACTGGACGGATGTCAGACACTGGTAGGGATACATGAAAATGGCTCACAAAAAGATTTTGGTCCTAAACTGTGTTGTAAATGTCAGCAATATGTGGTGTCTGTCTAATTACACTTTTGTCACTCATCCCAATATGGCTCATATATGGCTCACAACCTGAAATGTTGGCCAATGATTAGTCTACCAAATATATATGTGTACATTACCTAACTAAGGGTTCATATGGGTGCTCACGTAGGTTGATTTTTTGTGTGAGTAAGTGGTTAAGGTATACATGTGACAAGTTGCAAACACTCACTTCATAGGGTGTAAGGTGTTTGTGGCCACCCAGGTAACTGTCAAAAGTGTTGTCGTTGTTTGTGGAATCTCATTCAAGTGGAGAGTAAAGGTAAAACAGTGATTGGTCCACCCTTGACGCACTCCTCGCAGGCCACTTCAAACCATGCAAAGTGACCTGCTGTGGCCTTATAGACATGATTTACTTGTATGTGTAGCTGGAGTTGCACAAAGAGTGATTCACAGGGGCCTTGAGGGACTCATTAAGTTGTCTCCAAGTCCATCACAAGGAGGTGGAGTCACAACATGATCCTAATTTCCTGACCTGGATACTTGATGAGAAGATGCCAGGAAACAGCTGCTAAAGTCATGTTGTTTGTGAGGGATGTACTGCTACCAGCAGGCTTGCATTTTAGGAGTATGGTAGTGGGTGGCAAGTTGGCTGTAGAGGAGTGGAAGACTAGACATGTAGTGGTTGCACCACAGATCGTGAAAACAGTAAAGCTGGAGAACAGCCCAGCTTTTCCACTTGGGCAAGATATAGGCTCCTTTAATACTGTCAATCTCCCTTAGCCAACAATATCACAAATGATTGAACCTCTGAATAGAGTACCACAGAAAGTGTGCTGAACACAACTGTATAAATACAGTGTCAGGTAACATAGAACTAGGGCTGGCGGAGTTTACGGAGTTCCACTCCGCGGAATTCCATGGAGTAGATTAAAAACTCAGTGGAATTCCGTGAAGGCAGAGTTCCGTGACCCACGAGAGTCCTGAATGCGCCTGATCTTGGAAGCGCTAAGCAGGGTTGGACCTGATTAGCCAGGCCCGACCCAGCTTAGCACTTTCGAGATCAAACGCATTCTGGAGAGGTTCGTAGGTAGTGAAAGCTGCCATTTCAGTCCTCTTGTGCACCGGCCTGTCCTGTGTGGAATGCACACGAGGCAGGCAGGTGCACAAGAGGCCTGAAACTGCAGATTTCTTTTGCTGCCTATGGCCCTGTCCTGAATTCAGGGCAGGGTCGTAGGCATCAAAAGCTACCAGCCTGCCCCGTGTGCACTGCATACAGGACAGGCTGGTTCACAAGAGGCCTGAAACAGCAGTTTTTGCTGCCTACGGCCCTGGCCTGAATTCAGGCCAGGGTCGTAGGCAGCAAAACCTGCCTTTTCAGTCCTTGTTTGTGCACTAGTGTGCACAAACACAGAAAAAATAAAGAAGAGAGGAGGACTACCTTGGGTTTTCCAGCGTGGAGTGCCAAAAACTCAGTTAGTTCGGCAAGCAGAGCGAAGCTCCCTGCACATCCCTACATAGAACATGAAGTTGTACACATGCATATGAAACACAAGCCAAAGGGTAAGTGCACAGAAGAGATGGCTGCCTTCACAGTACATAATTAGCAATGCTGTCCTGTTTGGGGAGGGGTTAAATAAATGTCACCCATACCTTGGATGATAATTGTGTATACCAAACATGTACATGTTCTGGAAGACTCCTTTACAAATTAGCAGATACCACATCATATGTATGATGCATGATTCAAATGAAGATGTAGATGTGTCCAAGGTAGCCAGTGTAGGACACCCAAGTCCTATATCTCTCAGTGACCTCAAATTACATGTTTGCCTATAAGTGTGAAACATAGTTGATCTGGGATTTAGTGTAACTTGCAGATCACTGGTCCATATTTCTAACACATGTACTTGTGGAATAATCACCTTCATCCTTTGCTATCAGTAATGGATACGTATGTTACATTGCAGCTGCTGCCAGGATACCATCACAGATAAGGATGACACCATCCAGGTGTTTATCAGACATCCTGGCAGCAGCAGTCAAACCCACTGTTATCTGTCCATCAGGCAAGTGTGCCATATGGCATGGTAACCTATTGATTCCCTACCCTTGAACAAGAACCAATTTCTTGTGGAAGTGGATGAGCAGATATTTCCACTTTTGGATTCCTCCTGTAGTCTGTGTACAAAATGTACCCTAACTGATTAGTGATACTTATGTCAGGTGTCTATCATCACATTTTACACATGGAGAATAGTAACCATGGTGTCACCTCTCTCTAAAGCTGCTGGATCATAGACCAGTTCTTTTGCTACACACTCAAGGAGCCCGGTCCAGCAGCTGACATCTAGGGGTAGCTCAGTACCACACAGACCTGTGGTTTTGTTGTGTAGCCATTTCAAGTATAGCTCCATGCACGTTAGTTTAACATACTAGGCCGCTGTGCACTTTGCCCTACATATATTTTATTCAGCTTTGCATTGTTATTTTACAATAACCAGTTTCTACGGCCTTGTTTTAATTTCTTCTATCGCACTGTTTCTTAGCTCAGCACTGTGTTCTCAAATAATGCATTCTTGATCGTCCTGTGCTTCAGTCAAGGCTACAGTGTGGTACATTGCCGGTAAACGTGGTAGAAGTTTAGTCTCCAGCATTCGTAGAAAATACACATCCTTACGTAGGGACATTTTCTTAGAACATCTGGGTGTTAGTTATAAAAACACTTTATAGTCCTAGTACACGTTAAGAGGGAGATTCCAGCCAGGGAACCACAACTGTATGCTGAATGCCCCGTTGCAGATGCTGATGCAGATTACAGGCCTTTGCTCAAGTATGAGAGTTGATGTCCTCCCGGGGGAACCTGAAAGGCAGGCTTAGAGCTTAATATGCTGTGCTCGAAATATAACTTAGAGAGAGAATAATTTAGCGGCACTATGATAGCCTTATACTTGTGCTTTACTCTCATCGTTACTATTTTAATATTTTTGTGTTGTGTAGTTCTGGTTATTGCAGCTCACGCTTTGTTATCCAAAATGCTGTTGTTTTATTAAACCAATCTTTAAAACTTGTACTGCCTCTATTGTCATTTATATTTGAGACAGCACTGTGTATGAGAGAACTGGTTGTGACCTGAGTAACCACGACTTCCCTGAGAAGTACTGCAATGTCATGCGCTCGGCTGCCCAATTGTCTCTACCATTTGGGAGAGATGAGGCACTGGTAGTTAGCCGGAGAAAAAACCCGGATTTGGAGTGACAAGCGTCATCTCCTGTGGGCCAGACTCAGTCCCCCACATCGTGGACGATCTTGTTGCTCAAAATCTAGTAGTCTCATTAAGATAATGAGAGCCTACGTGACATGGCGCCGCCAACATTTGGTCAGGTTCTAATTTTCGGGTCCACCGGAATATCTCAGTCTCATTATATATAATGACACCTCAGTTCCGTATACGGAGACGTCAGTGGTGCTGAGGATTTCCACCACAGCCGCATAGGTAATCCTATTTTAGCTGGTGGTTGTTCAAGCTTGAACTTTAAAAGCAAAAAAAAACATCTTGGTGTGCCTTCTCTGAACTCTTAGTGCTTCTATGATGGCGAATCCCCAGGTTGTACAAATAGCTCTTAACATGAGACAACCTCTTACAGCACACTTACTAGCAAATGGCCTCACGGCCCAGGGAGGTCCAGTCACGTTAGTGGTGGACGCCCACGCAGCTTATAGAACAGAGCTTTTTTACTCTTGGGTCACATTTCCAGCAGTTGATGGAAACTCAAATACATTTCATACATATGCAGTTGCGAACGCGCCTGGACAATACAGGGCGTACGCATACTTAGAGATACCTCTATCTTATCAAGAACATAATAATTGGCTTGATGGCGCCCTACCCCATACAATATTACCAGTAAGGTTAGGTCCACTAAGTAATGACGGTCCTACCTGGCCTTTATTGGCCACACATGCACCACATACTGCGGTTGCGAATTTGGCAGCAGCTGAGGTTCGACGCTTATACATTGAATTAACAGCAATATACAGATGATTAGTGCAATTTGTGATGCAAACTTTAAATACAAACCCAGCGCGTGCTGCTCCAGCACAACCACATGCAGTAACATCAGGTATAAATCCGGTGACTGTACATTCAATTGTGGGTAAGGTCCCGGCCAAACGAGAGGAGACTCCGTTCTGGCTAGCACAAAAAATGAATATGCTGGAAGCAGTATTTCCCCATACAGGACCTCAGGATAAACATAGAATATTGACTATGTGCTTGCCCTTTGGGATGGTCCCTACAGTTGAACACTGTAATACATGGGGCACGGTATTTGCTGTTCTCTATACAACGCCACACGGTACACCGACACTTGCCAACCTACCGGAAGTGCTTAAACAAATTCAAGATGAATACGGGGCTGCCCCAGCCCTAGATTTGGGAATGCAACTGATGGACAATTTTGCCACAGTTTCTTCAATCATCCTAAGTAATCTTAAAGGGGAAGCAGTTGCACTTGCAGTGCGCATGCGGCTCCGTGACGTTCTGCAACAAGATCAGGAACGAGAGCTGCCAAAAATAATAGCGGAAACTTATTTAAGTATCGGTGGAGATAGCCTAGGTGCTAGACCACAAAAACCTCAAATTCAGGGTAAAATTAATAAAGATAATACTAAACAGTTACCTGAGGGTACTAAGAAACGCTGGGAGAAAAAACAACAAACACCTAAAAAAGAAAGGGGAAAATCTCCACGAGTGGAGACCCCACACAATAGATATAATCTCAGGAATAGAGAGAATATAAAAACGCCTGATAGATATCAATATACTGATACTCGCCAATCTCGTTCCTTTCAGGACTCAGCGGAAAAGTGAAATGAGAGAGGTGGGCGATCAGAGCGGAGAACAGAGTACGTGAAACCGAGACAGGAATCACAACGCTCTTCGGAAGTCTCTGTTAAAAAGGAAGAGAAACCTGTACAGCAAAAACAAAAATTTTAAAAGAAAAAAGTGGCAGCAGTCTCAGTTCGACATGCCACTCAGGAAGAGGGTTCTCTTGAAAAACAAGAACTGAGCTCTAGCACTGCTAGACAGCGCAGCAGATGTCACAATAGCTCGCCGGAATCTTCTAGAGCATCTGGAGGTGAAAACAACTGATGACTTTATACAAGTAGAAACAGCGGACATGCGTGTCTCCGAACCCGACAGGGTCTATAAAGTAACACTACAACTGGAAGGAGACATTGAACGCACAATACACGCAATCTTTTGGGACCGTGTAGTCAAAGTATATGACATCTTGTTGGTCGAACAAGATTGGCCGCCTGATTTGGTCCGCACCTGCCCATATGGAGAAGAGGTTATTAAACCTTCCTTCTCGCCCCTTGTTCCAGAAGAACTCGCTGATTCCTATTCTATAGAATGGGCTCTAGCACTTGCACCTGTGTTATATAAAAATCACGTAGGGTGGGATAGGGACTCTCCATATCATGTCATTCCCATTAAAAGTGAACCTCAGCCACAACCGCAGTATCCCATAATACATGATGTAAGGGCACCGGTGAGAGAGATACTCACGTAATTAGAATACCAGGGTGTGATTGAACCCTGTGTCTCACCTATGAATAACCCTTTGTTCCCTGTAGCTAAGCCGGACCATTCATACAGAATAGTCTTAGACTACAGACATTTAAAAAGACATACAAGTACATAAGCTATTCAAACCTCACATAGCACTGCACTAATGAGAAGATGGTGCGGCAAAAATACAAAACAACTTTAGATATCTTGAATGGGTTCTTCTGCCAGAATATAGCACCTGAAAGCAGGGATTTAACAAGCTTTGCGCATTAGGCTCCCAGAAAAAATTCTGAAGTTTGCCCCAGGGGTATAAGAACAGCACAGGACTGTTTGCGGCTCGTGTGACTTCTATTTTACACAAGATAGACCCTGAAGCATTGTCATATGTGGACAATATATATCTCACAGATGACGAGCTACTACAACATTTAAGACTGGTAGCCCACATTGTTGTAGGGTTTGCCGAACTCTGCTACAAATGTAACTTTAAAAAGTCAAAAATTGCCTTCCTCAGCGTCTCTGGGGTATGAGCTGTCGAGTGAAGGGAAGAGCCTAGCGCCACAATTTTTAGAAAAATGTGCACAATTGCAACCACCAAATATGATTAAAAAACTTCAATTGTTGTTGGGCTTTCTAAATTTTGGCAGAACACACATTCCTGATTATCCAACAAGCATAAAACCTTTATATGACTTAATACGTCCCGATTTCTCAAGTAAATTCTGGACGGTTGAACATACACACACTCTTCGAGATTTACAGACAGATATGCTAGCAGCAAAACATTTGTACACAAGGGACAATAAAACACATTTGGTCATCAGGGTAATAGCTGGGGCCATCGGTTTCACTTATGTAACATTCAATGAAGGTGAGACAGTCCCGATAGCATACATATCACATTTGTATTCAGCTGCTGAACAATGCTTTGCACCTACAAAGAAAATTCTCACTGCTTTGCAGATGGCTGTTATTAAAGAAAGACCTCTTGCCAAAGGAAAACGCACTATTGTAGTTTCTCCTACTCCAGCCCTAGAGGCTGTTACAAAAGCTAGCGTTCCGAACGCAAAAGCACTTCGTCCACAATGGATACAATGGGCTATGTCTCTAACAGCCACTGATGTAGACTACATTTTCAACCCAAAATTAAAAACTGAAGAATTTCTACAATATGAAGTAGAATATCCAGTTCCAGCAGACACCTTGCCTATTGATCAATATCATACAGTCATGTACACCGATGGCTCTGCGTAACCAGCGATTGGAACTAAACATCAATTTTCTGCTGCATGCGCAGTCGTAAGTGGCTATATGGAGGGGGAGAAATTCTGTCCCCAACATACCTATACACAGACCTTAGGGGATTGTACAGGACAATTGGCTGAGCTAAAAGCTCTACTGATGGTACTAGAACATATGGATCCAACACAGTTTCCACTGATTGTTTGTGATTCATATTATTGCGTCAAGTCTTTTAATGAATACCTGCATTACTGGCGTTTGAATGGGTTCAGAGATTCAAAAGGCAACACCATAAAACACAGACTCCTGTGGGGGAAGGTAGCAGACTTGAAAGAGACGCTTCCCTAAAGTCCATTTTGTGCATACACTTGGACACCAGCGCGTTGGAATACACGTTGCTGGAAATACTTTGACTGATGAAGCCGCAAAGTCAGCAGTGGCAGTTGCCACTGTAGCTGCAGTGACTCGTTCGAGTTCCAAACCATACACAGACATTATGGCTGCCAAAAAAGCTACGGTTGATGGCATGCCTTATCCTAAAGGATTTCCTAATAAATATCAATACTTGATGGGAGGTATGCTGAACACTGAAGTTAAAATTCCAGGCGTAGGCATACGCGACATCCCCAATAAAGATGTAAGACCTCAATTGATTAAAGCAGTGCATGAGGGGGTGGCATCTGCACATGCTGGTGTGGCGGCTACATTTTCATTCTTACAGGCCAGTTATTGGTGGCCCGGTCTCTATAAAGAGACTAAGCAGTATGTCCTTTGTTGTGACATCTGTCAACAAATTAAAGTTTCCACGGCCAAGCGCCTGCCGCAGACACCTCTCTTAATTTCCAATAGACCATTACAATGTGTGTACTTGGACCATTGTGGTCCATTAACACCTGATAGTGCATACAAATACATATTAGTCGCTGTTGATTCCTGCTCCAGATTTGTGTGGGTGTGGCCACAACGCTCGGCTGACGCTCGGACTGTTATTAAAGTTTTGCAAGCCTTTTTTGTTACATATGCAGTTGCGGCTTTCCATTTGGACCAGGGCCTTGCTTTTGCCTCAAGGCCATTCAGGGACGCCATGGCTTCGTTCGGGGTCCAAATACAGTACTCGTCTCCATTTCATCCCGAGGGAAATAGTGTTGTGGATCGATTAAACCACAAATTAAAGCAATCCTTAATGGCCAGAATCTTAAGTACGAGTCGCAGTTGGCTAACCCACCCATATGGAGTTCAGAGAGCACTAAATAACCTGCCTAGAGGGTCCCTGGGGGGGTCGTACTTCCTATGAGTGCCTGTTTGGAACACAAATGTTTTTTCCGGATCTTGATGGTCCTGGCGTGGAGGCAGCAGAAACACCTTTTGACGTAAATGATCGTGTCACTGTTTTACAGGAATTACAGCAGTTCCGTGAAGATAACTCTTCTAAAAGGGCTGCCTCCACAGGAATTAAGGATGTGCCAGTAACATCTACTGGCTGGATTCCCAGGGTTGGGGATCTTGTACGTGAAAAGGTTGCAGTGAAAAAATAATTTGGCCCTTCTTATTGAGCACCAGTCCCAGTGTTGGGGATACACGGTACCAGAACTGTTATTCTACCACCGTTGCCAGGTGCCAAAGAAAATCGTTTTGTTTCCATTGACAATGTCAAACTACAACATGTGGCCGATTCTGCACAGTCAACCAAGAGGAAATTCCAGTAGTTCCCGAATCCCTCTCACTACTGATGAAGAAGTTCCGCTTCAAGTTGTTTATACCAACGCTGGTACCTCTCCGAGCTTGGGGAAGGTGGAAAATGATCTTGCATTAGCTCCACTAACAACAAGCAATTTAGAAACATTTGATCAAGTCATTACGACTACTAGCCAGACAGATGGTGCTGTCTATAGTGTACCACCACAGGAAATACCAACTCCACCATTGGCCACGGCTACGCCATTTGCACAAACAACCTCTGGTTACTTTGCCGACTACTACGACGGGCTATTGGACTCGTTTGCCTCTTCGACAGCTGTTCTGTCAGGTGCACATAAGCTATTACATTGGCTTAAAGAAACATATTTCATTTTTCCATGGAACTATGTATGGCTTTCTTTGACTGTCCTAGCCTTTCTCCTTTGGATTGGTTTTGTCATTACCTTTTTCTTGTTAATACATGATCATTTTCTTTCTGAGAGATTAGCGGTTGAACAGGTGGAGGAGGTTTTGAAACCACATTTTTCATCACATAAGATTCGAAGAGACTTGTCTTTTGTGAACATTTCTGCAGTACCAATTCCTGATGGGATTGTGTGGGACAAAGTAATGTTTCATATATATGGTCCCACTGAAATTATTCAAGTACTGTATGTGTTAAAATTATCCATGAACGATATAGTCATACCAGGCATTGTATCTGATGATTGGGATGTGAAAACAGTTGATTCTATGATGACAGAATTGCAATATTATACTGTCTATGAAAACGAAGATGTTTACCAGTTTAAAGAAAATTATGGTGATGTGTTTTGCTATAATTATTATGGGCACCACTTCATACATAGAGGAAGCAGTCCAAAAACAATATTTAACTACACGCAATGGGAACATTTTCCAACTCTCCCGCAAGGGAGTTCCAAAACTTATACTGAAAAGTTAGCATATTTTTATGGGCATTGTCAAAAAAATGCTTAGTCATATTATTTTAAGGTAACTCCTACTAAGGATATACATATGTTATTGACCAACACGAAATGTATATATTCGGGCTCCTTTGTTTCCTGGTTATCAATTGAAGGTTATGAATATTGATCAAAATATGTTGATTTGAAAAGCATTTGGGGAACAAAAAATTGGCAGAACAAGGGTAGAGAAACATTGTTTAGAGCATGTCTCATCCCTGTTCAAATGATCTTTTTAAATGAAACGGTACAACAAACAAGTTGTTTAGGCTTAGCGACCATTAGAGAATTAAACATGCCCAGTATACCTGCCCCTCCGAAATTTGATAACTGGCAGAAGTACATGAATGCAATTATAAATGAGCTCAATGAGTGGGTCCAGAATGGTACATTTAATGCTTCACTGACATGTCCAGGCGGGTGGTTACTATGGCCAATAGATACCAACGGGTGTCATCAACGTTTTGTCACCTCCTCTGGGGGTTTCCGAACGAGTAGGTCAGACCCTTGCTATATATCACCAGAACATGCTGACATAATTACAACATATAGGGGGTCATTACAACCCTGGCGTACGGTGTTAAAGGTGCGGAAATACCGCAAACAGGGCAGCGGACCAAAAAAGAGAATTATGACCCTGGTGGAAACTGCCAACAAAGACAGCCACTTTAACACACCGCCCGCCACGGCGGTACAGACAAGCAGCGCGGTGGTCACCGCCAACAGACAGGCAGAAGACAGTGTACCGCCCATAGTATCACAACCCGCCAATCCGTCACCTTTTCCGGGGCGGATTCACCGTGGATAAAAACACGGCGGAAACAGTTACTGCAATGGGAAAAAGCTCACCTCAACACATCCCACGAGGAACGAGGACTCCATGAAGCCCGAATTACATATTCTTCCGCCCCTTGTATTCCTACTCATCTACGAAGACCAAAAGCGGCACGGCCAAAAACAGCGGTGAGTACAGCACCTACGACATAGGGGAGAGGGGAGGCAAAAGTTAGGGGGACACCCACGAAACACTCCCACCCCCACCCTCACATATTACAAGATACACACCAATGCATCCAAAGAAATCACAGTAACAACCCACAATCCCCCCGGAAGAATGCAAAGATAAAGCGAAATCTGATCAAACATTGTAATGTATCAATATACATGTCTGTCAAAAATATACAGATATATAAGAAAATCAGCCAGAAATATATAAATTACGAGAAGTAGTGCAGATATGCACATAGCAATGTCCGTGCACCACTAGTCCAAAAATGCATGGGCGAGGCCCACAAACGATACCTGTCCTCAATCAGAGACATGGCCGTGGCATCAGATAGAAATACTACAGGCACCTCAGGGGGAAGGGAAGGGGGGCACCTCAGCCGGATGACTGCAAAGCCAGATCCATGACGGGGCTCCATGCCCATTGATGTATCCTGGGGAGTGCAAAGCCACAGTCTCTCAAGTCTCACAAGTGGGTGGCTTACCCACTGATCAATCCTGGGGAGTGCAAAGCCACAGTCTCTCAAGTCTTTACAGTGGGTGGGTTGCCCACTGTACCATCCTGGGGAGTACAACGCCACAGTCTCACAAGTCTCTACAGTGGGTGGCTTGCCCACTGTACCATCCTGGGGAGTGCAAAGCCACAGTCTCTCAAGTAGATAACATCTGCCAGTGGCTCTGGAGGGGGACTGGTGGCCAGACTGGATCAGTCTCCCCGTGAAAGTTCCTGTCCCGTCACTGTCCCAGAGGCACATGGGATAAGGATGCTTGATGTGGCGGTCTTTACATTCTTACCCGGTGCATGCCCTGTTCAGCGGTGCTTTGCCATGGCGGTGTCTGGACTGTTCAGCGGTGCTTTGCCATGGCGGTCTCTGGACTGTTCAGCGGTGCTTTGCCATGGTGGTTCTGGACTGTTCAGCAGTGCTTTGCCACGGCGGTGCTTGCCCTGTTCAGCGGTGCTTTACCATGGCGGTGTCTGGACTGTTCAGCGGTGCTTTGCCATGGCGGTCTCTGGACTGTTCAGCGGTGCTTTGCCATGGCGGTCTCTGGACTGTTCAGCAGTGCTTTGCCATGGCGGTTCTGGACTGTTCAGCAGTGCTTTGCCATGGCGGTGCTTGCCCTGTTCAGCGGTGCTTTGCCATGGCGGTGTCTGGAATGTTCAGCGGTGCTTTACCATGGCGTTCTCTGGACTGTTCAGCGGTGCTTTGCCATGCCGGTCTCTGGACTGTTCAGCGGTGCTTTGCCATGGCGGTCTCTGGACTGTTCAGCGGTGCTTTGCCATGGCGGTCTCTGGACTGTTCAGCGGTGCTTTGCCATGGCGGTCTCTGGACTGTTCAGCGGTGCTTTGCCATGGCGGTCTCTGGAACGGGCATTGGTGTGTGGCATGACGTTCCCTCATAGCACACCGGGGCTGTGGTAGCCGGGTCCCTCCTGGGCACTGACTCCGGCGGTGGTCTCCTGAACAGTGGCGATACTTGGGCCCTCCTGGGCAACGACTCCGGCGGTGGTCTCCTGACCAGTGACGATACTTGGGCCCTCCTGGGCACTCACTTCGGCGGTGGTCTCCTGACCAGTGACGATACTTGGGCCCTCCTGGGCACTGACTCCGGCGGTGGTCTCCTGACCAGTGACGATACTTGGGCCCTCCTGGGCAATGACTCCGGCGGTGGTCTCCTGACTAGTGACGACGGTGCTGGCGGTGGCGTCTCAACCGCCGGGAATGATGCCGCCCTTCTCCGCCGTGAGACTCACAACAGGCTGGGCAGACATCCTCTGGCCCTTTCCCACCTTTGGTGGAGTCACAGCTGACTCTCCAATCCCCTTGGGACCCCTCTGAGTTGTTTGCCCACCAGGAGTCTTCACACGGTCCCGTCGTCCACTTTCCAATTTCAGAGCCTTTACAGGGGGTGTGCTGCCAGTGCCTTGGCTCCGGGTCATACTGCCTGCCCTGGTGGCCGGTGCACTCCACATACCTTGAACAGGCACCACTGGTATTGGAGGCTTTTTGGCTGAGGCGCTACGACGGGACTGATGAATTGGAGGGAGGGGGTGGGGGCAAAAAGGTCAACTTTACACAGGGACAGTTTCTGACGAACACTGGGATGGGTAGTTGGAGGGGGTCTGGGAATGGAGGAAGAGGAGGTGGTTGTAGGAGGTGTCACTTTAGGTGTTTTGGGTGCAGGTACTGGAGGCTGTCGTGAGGTGGATGGATGTTGGGTGTGTGGGTGCCCGCGTTTGTGTACTTTGGGAGGGGGCGTCACAGACACACTGGGAGAGGACACAGGGGACATGTAAATGGCAGTGGAGGTGGTGAGTGCAGGTGAGCGGCTTGTGGTGCTGGGTGTCCTGGTGCGATTCCTGGTGCCTGTAGATGTGGTGCATGCAGGTGTGTGTGTAGACGAGACTGGGAAGGAGGAGGCAGACGATGAGGAGGGGGACACAGAGGAGGCAGTGGATGTTGCCGTGTCTGTATGTGTGTGATGCTTGCGTGAGTGCCTGTGGGTTGTGTGGTGCCTATGTTTGCTTGAGCTACTTGTGTGTGCTGACTTGTGTGCATGCTGGTCTGTAGGTGTGCTTGGGATGGGCTGGGGTACAGGGGATTGGGTCTGGGTGGAGGAGGTTGGAGGGGGGAGGCTAGACACAGGGACAATGGCTGCCATCAGTGATGAGGCCAGAGATTGCAGGGTTCGCTGAAGGACAGCCTGACCAGAATGAATGCCCTCCAGGAATGCATTACCGTGTTGCAACTCTCGTTCTACACCCTGGATGGCATTCACAATGGTAGACTTCCCAACAGTGAGTGACCTGAGGAGGTCAATGGCCTCCTCACTGAGGACAGCAGGGGTGACTGGGGCAGGGCCTGAGGTGTCTGGGGCAAAGGTGACGCCCACCCTCCTGGGTGAGTGGGCACGGGGCAAAGGCTGAGGGGCTGCTGGGAGGGCGGTGCTGGTAGGGGAGGTGGCGGCTGTACCTGTAGTAGTGGGGCGCACAGATGTTGCCACCACCACAAGGGAGCCCCCAACGGCGGACGAGTCTGTGTCTCTGGTTGGTGATCCGGTGGCCGACGTGAATCTCCCCTCGCCCTCCGTCCCACTGGTGCATTCTGAGTCCGTGGTGTGGCCCTCCATGGCCATGTGGGATGCCGCTCCCTCGTACTCCGATGCCACTGTACCTCCGCCTGATGATGCTGATGCACAAAAGAACAGGGAGAGCACAAAAAGGGGGGGGGGGAAGACAGAAGAAGAATAGGTTGAGTGCATGGCATACCGCTACCGTTGGCGGACAAGACAGACACAGCAGGCCCCTGCATTACGCCGTGCTCCTGGCCTCTGCATATGCAATTCGTGGGATATGGCCTACATCGCTATGGTGGACATCTGCACACATGGATGCCACAGGGGCAACTATACCTGTACTTGGCACTGTACTGAGGTGGGGTAGAGTGCCACATGGGCTGCATTACAGAGGGGCCTAGTCTACGCATTTCTGGCTGGCCTAGGTACACCCACAGCCCTCCTCCCCTACCCAGACCCCTCTACTGCGCGCAAAGTCCGCAGAATGAGGTTGTACTCACCCCTTTGTGTCTGCTGTGATGCCCTCAAGCACCCATCTAACTCCGGGTAGGCCACCACCAGGATCCGGAACATCAGGGGGGTCATAGTGCGACGGGCACCCCTCCCACGTTGGGAGGCCAGCCCCACTTGAGCCTCCGCCATCTTCTTGCTGCAGCGGCAAATGTCCTCCCATCTTTTACGGCAGTGGGTGCCCCGTCTCTGGTGGGCCCCTAGGGTCGGGACGTCCTTGGCGATGGCACGCCAAATGTCCCTCTTCTGGTGTGCGCTGACCTACATGACATGCACAAGGGAAGAAGAGAAGTCATTACCAAATGCACCGTCGATGTGAGTGGCCCCCCTCCCAACTCTAGCCATGTGGCCCATTCATTGACATGCATTAATGTTCCCTGAAATCTCTTCCCTTCCCTCTTCCACCCAGCCCTCTCCACCCAGGCCTAGCCCATACAACGTGCTCCCTGTGTATTAACCTATTGGTCTGGAGGACCGTAGAGTAGCGTGTACTGGGGGAGGACCCCGTCTACAAGTTTCTCCAACTCCTGAGCAGTGAAGGCAGGGGCCCTTTCCCCAGACGCAGCAGCCATCGTCGCTTCCAAACCGAGGTCACAGCAGCACTTGCAGTGTAGGTCCTCTCCTGTCGAAGGTCAGGTATTTAGTGATTGAACAGATAGAAAATGGCGGCGATGTCCCAGCCTATGTTTTCCAACGTCTTGTCCAGAGTGTTGTCTGCCCTGCTGCAAGACACGTAAAGAGATACATCATATTCCCGGAGGTGGAGGATTTGCCTACAGTTAAAGGTGACTTCTATGCCCTTGGACATATCCCCAATGTCATAGGTGCCATTGATGGGACCCATGTAGCTCTGGTCCCCCCCCCACAGGAGTGAACAGGTGTACAGAAACAGGAAGAGTTATCATTCGATGAATGTACAGATGGTCTGTTTGGCAGACCAGTACATCTCCCAGGTTAATGCTATGTTCCCTAGCTCTGTGCATGACGCCTACATCCTGCGGAATAGCAGCATCCCTGATATGATGGATCAAATCCAGAGGCACCGTGTATGGCTATTAGGGGACTCTGGTTACCCCAACCTTTCCTGGCTACTGACCCCAGTGAGGAATCCGAGGACCAGGGCAGAGGAACGCTACAATGAGGCCCATGGGCGGACTAGGAGTGTGATCGAACGCACCTTCGGCCTCCTTAAGGCCAGGTTCAGGTGCCTCCATATGACAGGTGGTTCCCTATTCTACTCACCGAAGAAGGTGTGCCAGATCATCATTGCCTGCTCAATGCTTCATAATTCGGCTTTATGACGCCAGGTGCCTTTTCTGCAGGAGGATGGTCCAGATGACGGTGTTGCGGCAGCTGGGGAGCCTGTGGAGCCTGGGGACAGTGATGAGGAAGAAGCTAAGGAAGAAGACAACGACAACAGGGAGTCAGTCATACAGCAATATTTCCAGTGACACACAGGTGAGAACATTTTCAGATTTTACATTACATTCACTGTCACACGTCTTCCTCTATCCTGTGTGTAATTACTTGGGATTATTTGGTGATTGAGTTGTTTCTTTCCATTACGGTTTCACAGGTGTGGTTACCAACGTGTGTCATCTACTTGCATCCTTCAAGGACTTTTGATGTGTGACATTGGTATGTTGCTTTTACATCTCACAAGGCATTTTCACACTGTCATTGATATTACATTTTAACAAATCATAGACTGACTCCAGATTGTTTTGTGTTTCAAGGGTGTTTATTGCAGTGCTCAGAATTGGGAGGGGGTTGTTAAATGGTGATGGGTGATGGCGGAGGAATGTCCATGGCAGAGTCCAGTCTATTAGTCTCACAGGTGCACTGCCCATCTGGGCATAGGAAGAGGAGCTGGGGCAGTTCAAGTATGGACAGGGTAACAAAGTGGGGCAGTGGGGGGACAATCAGGGTGGTCTCATTTCCTGGTGGGGGTCTTGCCATCTTGCTCTGTCCTGTTCCTGGATATCAGGGACCGCTTGCGGGGTGGTTGTCTGTCTGCAGGGGGTGGGGTGCTGGTGTGGTGGTCCTGTGGTGGGGCGTCCTGTCCACTAGCGCCGGCAGAGGTGGTGGGCAGTTCATCGTCGTGGCTAGTGTCAGGGGCCCCTTGGAGTGCCACGGTGTCCCTCAAGGTCTGCTGTATGTCCTTCAGCACCCCTACGATGGTGCCCAGGGCGGAGCTGATGGTCCTGAGCTCCTCCCTGAACCCCAAATACTGGTCCTCCTGCAGGCGCTGGGTCTCCTGAAACTTGATCAGGACCGTGACCATCGTCTCCTGGGTTTGTGGTATGCTCCCATGATGGAGGTGAGGGCCTTGTGGAGAGTGGGTTCCCTTGGCCTGTCCGCCCCCTGTCGCACAGCAGCCCTCCCAGTTATCCTGTGTTCCTGTGCCTCCGTCCCCTGGACTGTGTGACCACTAACACTGCCTCCAGGTCCCTGCTGTTGTTGGGGTGGTGGGTTTGCCTGGGTTCCCTGTAGTGGTGGACACACTGCTGATTGACCTGTCCTGGGTAGGGAGGTTTGGGCCCGCTGGGTGGGTGCTGTGCTGGTGTTACCAGAGGGTGGAAGGTCAGTGTTGGGCTGTGCCTGTGCGAGGGGAACCGACTGTCCTGAGGCCCACGATGGTCCGGGCTAGTCATCAGGCTCCAGTAGGGCAGAGCTGCTATCGTCACTGTGGGCCTCTTCTGGGGGTGGAATGGTGTTGTCTGGACTCTCTGGTGTGGTGACGGTCTTTCGTGTTCCTGCAGGGGCATAAGAGCATGATTATTGCATGTGTGTGTGTCATGGTGTGCAATGGGTGGGTGAGCGTGTACCCCAGTGCTAGCATTCCTGTGTGGGGGCTTGTGTGATGATGGTTAGGGGGTTGTTCTGGGTATGTGCAGTGGGCATGCTTAGGTGATAGGTGTCCATGCTTTGTTGTGTCATGCAGGGCTTGGTGTTGGGATGTGTAGTTTGTGTTATTAGTACATTAGTGAGGATTTGGGGTGATAGGGGAGGGTGTGAGGGTGGGTGTGTGTGATAGCATGCAGGTAGGGTGGGGGATATGTTAGTTAAGATTTGACTTACCAGTGTCCCATCCTCCACCGACTCCTCTGAGGCCCTCTGGATGCATAATGGTCAAAACTTGCTCCTCCCATGTTGTTAGTTGTGGGGGAGGAGGTGGGGGTCGGCCGCCAGTCCGCTGAACCGCGATGTTGTGCCTGGAGACCGTTGAACGCACCTTCCCCCGTAGGTCGTTCCACCTCTTCCTGATGTCCTCCCTATTTCTTGTGTGCTGTCCCACAGCGTTGACCCTGTCCACTATTCTTCGCCATTGCTCCATCTTCCTGGCTATTGATGTGTGCTGTACCTGTGAGCCAAACAGCTGTGGCTCTACCGGGACAATTTCCTCCACCATGACCCGGAGCTCCTCCTCTGAAAAGCGGGGGTGTCTTTGGCATGCCATGGGGTGGTGTGTGTGATGTGTGGGGTGGTGTGAGTGTTGATGTGTGTGGTGATGTGTCGTGGTGTGTGGTGTTTTGTGCGTGGATGTTGTGTTGGTGATGGTGTTGTGTGCCACTGCGTGGTGGGATTGCCTGATCTGTGCTGTGTCTCTGGCCTTCGTGATAGATTTTTTGTCGTAGGGATTTGTGGGTGATGTGGGTGTGTGTTTTATATTGCGTTGGGTGTGTGGGAGTGTTGTTTGTATGTGTGTCAGGTGTGTGTATTTTAAATTGTCCAATGTGGCGGTGTTTTGGAGATGTGTGTGTATTTTGAGTGCGGCGGTGTGTACCGCCAATGGAATACCGCGGTTGAAAGACCGCCACGTGGATTCGTGGGTCGTAATAGCATGGGTGTGTTTCTGTTGGCGTGGATGTGGAGGTTTTGTTTTCGCCAGTTTATCACTGACCTTTGGTGTGGCGGACTTGTGTGGGTGTCTGAATTTCGGCGGTTTCCGAGATGTGTGTCATAATAGCTGTGGCGGAATTCCGCGGCGGTGTATTGCCGGTCTTCTGCACGGCGGTAAGCGTCTTTTACCGCCAATGTTGTAATGACCCCCATAGTGTAGGAAAATTGTGCCAACAGTGGCCAAAATCATTAGACGCGGTTAAGACACACCTCAATCTCCTGTCTAATAACACTGACTTACAAGATTTCTTGTCAGGCCCAAAGATACCACGTAGGAAGCGTTTCTTGTATGAGGTAAACATTGAAATATGGAAACTTTAACAACAAGAGGCTGCAGCCCGGTAAAGGCAGATAGATCAGGAAAATTTGAAAAAGGCATTAGCTGTTGTGGATAATGGGATTCACGCCTTGTCCGACCGGATATATACAATTAACAAAATTGTTTCTTCTGCTATAGACATTATACGATCTGATATGTCTTCTTTATATCATGGACAGAGTCAGACCAGGTCCATTATGCAGTTGGGTTGGAGACTTCAGACATTGAAGGCGGGTCGCGTTCCGTGGCAGCACATCAGTGCCAGGGAAATATTTTTTTCCTTTAATTTGACGCGGCAACAACAACCAATGGCTAAAAAGGAAGCGACTTATGTCATGCTTAACATTGAAAAGATAGAAAGACTGCCTTTTACCGTGGCTGAGATTCCTTCGGCAGAGTGGTTGATACACAGGGTTATTAATCTGCCTACTTCTACATTACAATTCACTTCTTGTTTGAAACACGTTCCGGTAGGCAGATATGAAAAGTTGGGAGATAGTTACATCCATGAGGTGTGGGAGCTTCCCTTCTCGTACAAATGCTTCAATGGCATGAAAGAGGTCTTTCTTAGCTGTAGTGAATGCAAGACTTCAGTCAGCCATTCGATGATTTGTAAGCAGCATGGGGCGTGTAATGCCTCGGTTGCGAACTTGGCTTGCTATCTGAAGGGTGTTCCAGTCCCCTTGATTAAACGCACGTTCCAGGTGCTTTCAAACGGCAGCTACGTCCTTCTCAATAGTGAAGACTGTTGTGGCATGCGGGCCGGAATAGTTTACGTTGTTTCGGTCTCTAAGGTTATTACATGCTGCGGGAACATGTTGTTTCCCCCCACAAATTTAGGGAGGTAGCTGATATCTGGCCTCACATTGCTACTTCCAAGGTGAATTTTGACAAGTTAAGTAGACTGAAGGCTTTATTGTTTCAGAAGCATGTGGCCCTTACATTTGCACGCGAGACCTACGCACTTCAAGTGGCAAGGTCGTCGGCAGAAATAAAGTCCCTGTTAAATACAAACTTTCCGAGACACTTTGGTGAACTCGTGGGACATCTATTTAATGCGTCCAGCACAGCTGGATTAGCACATTTTTTCAAAGCTGTTGGTTTGTGCTTTTCCTCTATATTCGGTTTGATACCTTCGGCTATTCACTCAATTTTCGGAAGCATTTTTGGGGGATTTCCAATAACTTTGGCTTTATTAGCCGGCATTTTGCTGTTGCTGTTGTTCTTCTGCAATGGTTGTCCCGCCGCAACAAGGACAAATGAAGGTGCTCCCATCAGTGCAGCTGTGTCGTGAACGCATGAAGCAGCAGTTTGGATCAACACTCCTGGAACATTTGGTGTGTGACTGGTCTCTGTCATTAGGACCGGTTTTGGATTGTGTGCAGCCCGTGTTTTGGTGCTGTTTGTGCCCTTATGAACATGCACTGGAAGTTTGTCTTTCACAGCAACGCCCCTCAGTGATTGATGCTGATCTGTTGATGTTCTCGTTGAGGGTTCATTACCAGACATGCGCACTGCGGCTGCGTTTGCTCAGAGAAGCTGATTACGAGCTACCCTTCCTGGAGGAAGTTACAATCAACTTGTAAATAGGCACTGCCAGGATGTCGCCTTGGTTGACATTGGGGCTATGGAACACACCTGCTCCTTAGTTGTTTTTGGCGCAGAATTATCGGTTTTGTCATCTGCCGAAGTGGAAGATCTCCTGCTTTCCATGACTGATGCTTGATTTGGAACTGTCCTAAATTGACGTTTTTCCTTTGAATTCGGCTCTTGGCAGCATGCTTATTTTTTTTAATTGCCGAGTAGTATGCTTTTGTGTCTTCTTGACTTGTCAAAATTAAGTAGGGTTTTAGATATATTTTAGGTTAGGGCATTTTAGCTTTGGCTTGAACCACTTTCTACCGAAAAGGGGAGGGTGTTGTGCAGCCATTTCAAGTATAGCTCCATGCACGTTAGTTTAACACACTAGGCCGCTGTGCACTTTGCCCTAGATATATTTTATTCAGCTGCGCATTGTTATTTTACAATAACCAGTTTTTACGGTCTTGTTTTAATTTCTTCCATTGCACTGTTTAGCTTAGCTCAGCACTGTGTTTTCAAATAATACATTCTTGATCGTCCTGTGCTTCAGTCAAGGCTACAGTCTGGTACATTGCCGGTAAATGTGGTAGATGTTTAGTCTCCAGCATTCGTAGAAAATAGACATCCTTACTTAGGGACATTTTCTTAGAACATTTGGGTGTTAGTTATAAAAACACTTTATAGTCCTAGTACACCTTAAGAGGGAGATTCCAGCCAGGGAACCACAACTGTATGCTGAATGCCCCGTTGCAGATGCTGATGCAGATTACAGGCCTTTGCTCAGGTATGAGGGTTGATGTCCTCCCGGGGGAACCTGAAAGGCAGACTTAGAGCTTAATATGCTGTGCTCGAAATATAACTTAGAGAGAGAATAATTTAGCGGCACTATGATAGCCTTATTCTTGTGCTTCACTCTCATCGTTACTATTTTAATATTACTGTGTTGTGTAGTTCTGGTTATTGCAGTTCACGCTTTGTTATCCAAAATGCTGTTGTTTTATTAAACCAATCTTTAAAACTTGTACTGCCTCTATTGTCATTTATATATGAGACCGCACTGTGTATGAGAGAGCCGGTTGTGACCTGAGTGACCACGCCTTCCCTGAGAAGTACTGAGATGTCATGCGCTCGGCTGCCCAATTGTCTCTACCATTTGGGAGAGATGAGGCACTGGTAGTTAGCCGGAGCAAAACCCGGATTTGCAGTGACAAGCGTCATCTACCGTGGGCCAGACTCCCCCACATCATGGATGATCTTGTTGCTCAAAATCCAGTAGTCTCATTAAGATAATGAGAGCCTAAGCGACAGTTTGATTGGTGTGTTTGCTGAGGCATTTCACATCTGCATTGAACACCTCAGTGCCACAGTGTGAGCTATCATGTGTAGGGGCACACAACGCAGGTCAAATGTGGGTCATCCATTGAATTACAGATGTATTTTTGAACAATACCTCTGTTGCACCGCATCATGTTGTGAGCCACATACTTAGCCTATTGCAAACTCTGTCTTACAGGTCGTGATGACGAAGATCTGAGTCTGGATGATGGAGCAACTACCAATGATGGGCAAACCCACTTCTTGTCTACACTGCCTTGCCAGCTTCCAGAACAGCATGGGGGAGGTGGAGGAGGAGGAGGAAGTAGAGGAGGAGTAGGGAGATCAGGGGCTGAATCCAAGTAATGTGAAGGCCAAACCCATGACCTCTCCATTTAGCCCTTGCAACTCACCAACAAAGCCCACATCTGCTGTGTTTGTAGTGCCGTCTTTGCCAAACCAGAGGATTTCCCATGCCACACAAGCATCAACCCACAGCTCACCTCTTCACAGCCCTCACATCCAGGTCAGACATATTGGTACCACTACAATGGCAGCGTCTCCCAGGCCTTCACTCTAACATCTGAGGGACATGCCAGCCCTGGTGAGGAACAGGTAGCCCTTAGGCACAAATCTACTCCTCACAACCTCCCACTTGGCACCACCCCCCCTGCTCGTGGACCTGTGGCGGAGAGGGCTGGCAGGTATACATGTCAGAGAGTGGAAGGAAGATTTTTTCCAGTAGCAGTCAGATGTGAGGCAGGATATTTGTGACATAGGAGCTACACTGTCTGATATGTCTGTCTCAACTCCCACAGTTGGTGCACAGAATGACCCAGGGGTTGGAAACATGGGGAGAGGCTGAATGACATGATGGGCATACAGAGGGAAGAGATTGCAAGACACCCTGTACCAGCTATGAAGATGATGGCGAGGGTACTCACAATGACACTAAATCCTTCACAGCAATGCGTGGAGAGTAGCCAACACATCTACCTACACCATACAACTTCCAACCCCTGGTTAGGTAACCTGCACTGAGCCCCCAAATCCACAATGGGAACACTCATCTTGCATATGCCCTCCACTGCACTGTCACATACTTGCCCTGTACAAGCTCCAAGACCACCTGTCCCCCCCACACCGGACAGGCTCAGACATCTGCTGTCCAGGCAGACTACCCCACTGGACAGGCTAAGAAATACCCTGGCCAGACAGACCCCCACACTGGACAATCTTGGACACTTACTGTCCAGGCTGAACCCCACACTGGACAGGCTCAGACACCCCCTGTCGAGGCAGACCCCCAAACTGGACAGCCACCACACCCACACAGCATCTAAGTACTCCAGGAAATGCAGAACATTGCAAAGGTCCTCACCACCAAAACTGTGAAGACACAGCCGGGATCTCCCATGAGCACTGTGACATATGTGTGCACAGCACTATGTAAATAAATTACATTTTGCACATTTAAATTTGTTTGGGCCTTAGATGATCATGTTCTAAGGCTTAATGTGGCTGTAGGCCATGTATGTGTCAACAATGTGGGTAAGACATGTTCATTACTAGGACCATCTGTCAACAGTTGTCTCATCCAGACATAGAATTCCATACTATGGTTCAGGCACAGACAGTGAACTACAAGACACACTTTCTCTTTTTTCACTTTTTATGAAAAAATGTAACTAAAAAAACAACCATCCATTGGGAAGGGAGAAACAAATATAAATGTTGCTCTTCACAGAGTAGGGGCAGGGGACATGGAAGGGGTAGGAAAATAAACAAAAAACATTAGGAAACATAATGGAAAACTGTCAATTCACATGGGGAAAAAAGAAAAGTCCAGTCCAAATCAAATGTCCAGTCAACCTTCATTCTGGTCATCCCCTTTCTCTATGACAATGAGATTCTCTGCCATTATGGCTTCTTCCTGGCTGGCCATAGGAGGACCTGACACCCCACATGACTGAGACACGCTGGGGTAGGAGGGGTAGGGTGGGAAACAGAGTGGGCACATGGACGGTGGCATGGGAGGGACGCTGAGACTGGGCAGAAATCATGCCAAGGAAGTGAGGGTGGCATCGATGGAATCCAGGGAATGGGTCAAGTCCTCTGTAGGAGCCGAGAGAGGTTGACCTGCTCCCCCTCAGCTGCCACCATCCCTTCCTGGGATGCAGTCATAAGGGTCACAACACAGGGAGGTGTTTGAGTAGCACAAGAGGGATGTGGGGTGTCAGGGACAACTGAGCTCCCAGTGGGACTAGGGCAGGCACAATGAGGGGGACCGGTGGCAGGGGTGGTGGCTGGGGGCCCATTTGGACCGGGGGTCTCATGTTCTAGGAGGGGGACAGAGCCGGGCATGGATGTTGGAGATTGTGGCTCAGTGACACTTCTGGCTGATCAAGGTCTTCAATGTCCGTGGGAGAGTCGACATACCCCCTGCCCGAGGTGTCCAGATCAAGGTCCCCCTCTACAGCCTCCAGAGCCTCCACCCTGACATTGTCCTCAGAGTCTGTCTGGGTGGGCGCACTTCCCAGATTGACCAGGTCCCTCTTCCTCCTCTTCTTCTTCAGTAAACAATAGAGGTCATGCCTGCCATTATCCCCAGGTAGCTCTCCTTGGTCCCCAGTCCTCTCCTTGGTCTTCTTGTCCAGCCGGGTCCACTGAAATGGAAATGAGAACGTTATGTAGTTTGTGTCTAAATCATGGAAAGGTACATGAGTATCTGAAGCAAAAGCTGACTTTGTTCCCCTTTGATTTCACTGACCAATTCCACGTAACTTAGATTCCTAATAGAATATGTACTATCACTGACACCTGTCAAAATTGTGGGTGGTATACCCTACTATAGTGACAAAGCATAACCTTAAGCAAAACCTAATCATCTTCTTCAGATTCTCAATGGCCATAAAAGCTGTGCGTGTGAATTATTGGACTGAAGTTGAAGTTACCCAAGGATATTGGGACAAGGGTTTTCTGTCCTCACTACCTGTTCTTCTTCAGAAGTCAGTCTACAAGTGGAGATGGAACATGGTCTGGATGGAGCTGTCTGCCCCAAAGCCATGGACCTGATTCACAAAGGTAAACTTAGACCAAAAGTCTAAGCTTACAATGAATAAAGTTAGACTTTAGGTCTAAACTTATACCATTGGTCTAAAAATAGACTTTTGAGCTAAGTTAACATTTGTGAATAGGGCCTCATGTGTCAATGATCACCCTGCAAGTACAGACTTGGTAGTCTCAAAATATTGCATATCACCTGCTGTGTAGCATGGTCTGATTCCACATAAATGCTTGAATGGGTGTACAAGTTTGCTAAGCTGTAAGTACATGCACTAGGGGACGTTTAAAATTATCTACCAATCTATATGGCATATGCCACATTTAGCGGTTCAAGAATGTGTCTTTGTGCTGCACACCATTTGGCATGTGTGTAAAGTTGCTTCAGGTAGTTAGCTGTCAAATGAGACAGATGAGCCTCTGTTGTAAGGACAGGTGTATTCGTTCAACCTTAGGAACTTTTGAACCATTTTGTGTGAGACAGGTATTCCAAAGAAATTATATTTTACTCTGATGATAAACACATCAAAGTCATGCATGTCACAGCATCCAACGCAAGAAATGTGATCACTGGACCTCACACTGGACAGTGACTGGCCCATCCATTTGGCACTGCACCCAGGAGTAATAAGGCCCTTGTTTCCCCAGTCACTGAGGATGCATTGCATTTTTTCACATGTAAGCATGTGTGATGGCTATTTCCCCTGTAGTGTCCAGCACTGTTAGAAATGAGGTCTCTGGTTGGCAGCCAGTTTGCACTCTGTCCAAGCAGGGACCCTCACTCTAGTCAGGGTAAGGGAGATACACAGCTCAGATAACCCATGCTCACCCTTTTGGTAGCTTGGCACAAGCAGTCAATCTTATCTTAGAGGCAATGTGTCAAGTATTTGTACCAACACACAGTAACACAGTGAAAACACCAAAAAAGTACTCAACACCAGTTCGGACAAATAGCCAATATTTATCTGAGTAAGACAAGGCCAAAATGACAAAAATCCAACATACACTAGCAAAGTTATGAATTTTCAATGATTAAACTTCAATATAGCGCGTAGAAACACAAATGCTTCAATTTGGTGTTATCACAGCTTTGTGACAGAGTCATTCCCAGCAATCCAACGCCAATGCACTGGTCACGAAGTCACATGGACCCCCAGGTACAGTACCTTTTGAAAGTGAGGAAACAAGTCGGTGCATGGAGTCAGGGAAGTGAGGTGTCACTGGATCCAGTGTGGTGTCAGCTCTGGTGCTGTGGAGCAGTGGAGCCGAAGCATCGGTGCAAAGTGTCAGGTCATTGCTGCGGAGCAGAGATGAGATGGTGTTGGTGTGAAGTGTTTGGTCCTTACACTTCGGTGGGGTTGATGTCTGGCGGGTCAAGAAGCGGTTGGGTGACCTGATGGGGTTGCGGTCACACCACAGGGATGCAGGCGCTGCAGTGGAGTCAGGTGTCAAGGACGTTGGTGACACAGCACTTGGGACTCACAATGTCGTGGGAAATCAGTGGGGCTGTGGATGCGTCAGACCTGAGATGTCTGTCGGGGTCATCACACTCCAGTGGGGACAACAGCTTTGGGTGAAGGCAGCGTCACGGAGTCAGGCAGTGGTGTCAGTTTGGGTGCTATCCTGCGTCGGTGCAACCAGATTTCACTCCCAAGGGCCCAGGAACTGAATAGGCACCACAGGGCGAGTTAGGATCCATAGCAAGTGAACCCAGAGGCTAGTAGGTGAAGTCTTTGCTGTCCCTGAGACTTTTTAACAGGAGGCAAGGTCAGTCCAAGTCCTTGGAGAAACTTCAGAAGCAGGATACACAGCAAAATCCGGTCTTTGCCCTCTCTAAGGCAGAAGCAGCAACTGCAGCCCAACCGAGCAAAGCACACACAGCATACTACTCCTCCAGCTCTTCATCTCTTCTCGATCCAGAAGTGTTCTAAAAGTCTTGGGTTTTGGGTCCACTACTTATACCCATTTCTGCCTTTGAAGTAGGCAAATTTCAAAGGAAAAGTCTCTGGTGTTTGAAAAAATCCTGCCTTGCCAAGGCCTGGACCCAGACACACACCAAGGGGATGGAGACTGCATTGTGTGTGGACAGGTGCAGCCTTTTCAGGTGTTCCAGCTCCTCCCTCCCCACTCTAGCCAAGGAGACTCATCAGGATATGTAGGACACTGCTGAGCTCCCTTTGTGTCATTGTCTGAAGGGAATTCACAAGCAGCCCAACTGTCAGTCTGACCCAGACGTGGATTCCACAAGCAGGCAGAGGCACAGAATGGTTAAGCAGGAAAATTCCCACTTTCTGAAAGCGGCATTTTCAAACTGACAATCTAAAAAACAACTTTACCAAAATATTTACAATTGTAAGGTTGGAGACCCCCAAACTCCATATCTCTAACTGCTCCTATGGGAAACTGAACTTACAAGATATTTAAAAACAGTCCCCCATGTTAACCTTTGAGTGAGATAGGCCTTGCAACAGTGAAAAATGATTTTGGCAGTATTTCACTGTTAGGACATGTAAAACATATCAGTACATGTCCTACCTTTAACATACACTGTACCCAGCCCATGGGGCTGGTTAGGGCCTACCTCAGGGGTGCCTTACATGTACAAAAAAGGAAGGTTTGGGCCTGGCAAGTGGGCACACTTGCCAAGTTGAATTGGCAGTTTAAAACGGCACACACAGACACTGCAATGGCAGGTCTGAGCCATGTTTACAGGTCTACTCATATGGGTGGCACAATCAGTGCTACAGGCCCACTATTAGCATTGGATTTACCAGCCCTGAGCACCTCTAGTGCACTTTACTAAGGACTTACTAGTAAATCAAATATGCCAATCACGGAAAAGCCAATTACACATACAGTTTACACAGTCTGCATTTGCACTTTAAAACTGGCCGGCAGTGGTAAAGTGCCCAGAGTACCAAAACCAGCAAAAAAACAAAGTCCAGCACAGAGTTAAAAATACAGGAAGCAGAGGCAAAAAGACAGGGGAAACCACACCAAGGATGCCAGGTCTAACCAGCACACAACAAGTCCCAGAATGCATTTTGATCAGTTCTTCCAATGTGATCCATTGGGCATTGGCCTTATGACTGCTGCAGCAAATGCCCAGATTCTGTACAGGATAACATGATAACTGTGATAACATGTGATACATGTTTGCACAGCTCTGTTACCACTCACACCATGATATCAGACACAGCATGCAGGCAATGCGCTCACCAGATCTCTGATGCTCCAACTCCTCCAGCTGAGCATGGAGGGTTGGCCAGGCTGTACTGAGTACCCTCTTGCACAGTGGTGTGGGGCAGGGCCGGTGCACGTGGGGCTGAGAGGAGCGACCTAATAGTACTTGGGGCCTCAGATGGGCCCAACGTTTCAAGTCCTCCTAGCAGTTGCAACATGTTCTGGTCCACCTATGATATACGCCCACTGCACTGCAGCACTGCGCAATCTGCTCCCAGATCCTGGTGCCCGCTGCATTGCTCAACTGGTCCTTGGGTCCCCTCAAAGCTGAGGGTAGTGGTCCAGCACCCCCTTCTAAGATGTCCGATTCCCTTTCACTGAAAGGGGGTGCCCTCTCCTCAACTCCCTTATCCATGTTGGGGGCAGTAAGGGTTGACTGAGCAGCAGGATGGCAGAGGATGCTATATGTAGCAGAGGATGACTCAGAATGAACAGAAAATATGTGCCTTTAATTTCCTGTCAGGGACTTCCTGCCTTTCATTTCCTTTGTATCACTTCCTGTTGATTATCATTGAGTTCTGGCCCATCGCCACATTCTACTCCCGAGTGCGGATAATCTGCACACCGAGTGTATGCTCTACATGCAGAGAGTAGGACCTGCCTGTGGGACGTTGCACTGTAATCTGAACAGAAATCATAAAAAAAAAAATTAAAAGCTAAAAATGGAAATCAAACATGACATATGCAAACGTGTAGGAAGGGCAGGTGTACTGAGGGAGTAAAGGAATATTTTGTGGTTACACTGCAGGACTTCCCAGCACAGTTTTGCACTTTGCTTTGCATTACGGTATGTGTGGTCCTCATATCCTACTCACATCCTGGTAAACTGTGCTATATTACTAATCCAGGTTAAGGTTGTGATGTCAGTCCCTGGGCACATAGCACCAAGTACATCAACGGCCAGAGTTACAGTGTAAGACTGGGACCTCATTGCAGCACTGGCTAGTTTCTCACAGCAGCCCTAATAGAGAAAATATAAGTTCAAGTGTGTGGATCATGCAGGATCACTGATTTTTTACTGGTTGCACATATTGGCATTCCATTTCTGAAATAACACACCATAATGAGACCTGCACCCTCCACTCAAATGCCCGTGACAAAGGCCAAATTTCCCCTTGGCCAGTGAGGACATGCCCACGACCTACGCACTACTTACAGTGGCCCTCAATCATTGCACATGGGTTACAATTATTACATTGCAATATCTCATGGCAGGAAAATGGCAGGAAAATCCACCTTGGTTACAGGGACAGACCCTCTGATGTGGCACCTTCACCCTAATGGGCAACACCCTTTGTGAAGCAGAGGCCTCTTGTAACACAATCTATGGAGGTCCCACACATGCTGAGCTTTTAATCCCAGAGCCAATGAGGCCTTAAGTGACATTTGACACACTAGTCCATGACATGTAAATATGATAACATGCACAGAAAAACTTTTGACTCCTGGGGACAGCTGTTGTATACAGACATCATGTGTGAGTTGTAAAGTAGTCTTATGATGCCATATATGGACAGTGTTAAATGTCCACCAATCATCATTGTCAACAGACTGCAAACCACACAAGGCCATGACACACATTGATCAGGTGAAAAAAGTGTCAACTAGCTGGTTACGCATCTACATACTCTGCACTCTGTTTTGAACAATCTCCCGGTTTCCTAGAATCAGACCCAGCTGAGGGTCCAGAGGTATGTGTAGGCCATGATTTAATGCTATATAGTGCAATACACAACAGGCTACTATAATCTTGCACACAACCTGAGTGGAGTACAGCAGCAACCCTTCCTGTACGGTCAAGACATCTGAATCTTGACTTCAGGAGCCCAAAACTGCGTTCAATGAAGGCTTGTGTACATCTGTGTGCCCCATTGTACCTCAGATGAGGTACAGTGGTTGCACATCTGGATGGTGTGAGGAGATGAGGGGAGACTGCATATGAAAAATGTCCCTCATACATCTGTATAGTACACATTGTATGAATTGGCACATATTGTGTCTGGTTGGGGCATGAATGTGGGAAGAAGATCAGCTGTGTCTGAGGTTTGTGCACATGTACATACACAATTAATCATTTTATACTTGTGTGATGCTTGGTACTTACCCAGTAGCCACATGTTGCCAAATTCTCCCACTCCCATCCGCCGGGCAAGAGGTCACCTGCAGAATACATAGCTGTCAAGGGTACTGCATGAGAATACTGCATGCACATCAATGAAGCAACCACTGGCATCACAGACACCCTGCATGTTGATGGAATGTCAGCTGTGACTATTGCAGAAGATGTGTGCATTGTGGCGAGGTGGCTGGAGAGCCACATGTGTGCAATCAATTGCACCTAGCACACGTGGGAAGCAGAAAATAAGGAACAAATTCCTAGCTACGCTTTGCCTTCTGGCCTGAGTATGGGACATTCACATGTGGCAATAGGTATTCCTATTGATGCAGCTCAGTAACTGATGGAGGCATCAGGACTGGGTTGCCACGGAGATCCCCACAAGATCACCTGTGACCCTCTGGAATGACCCAGTACCAAAGTAATTGAGAGCTGTAAGGATCTTTACATAGGGTGGGATGGCGTGGGAGCGACAGGTCACTGAATCAAGTTCCTGTTCCCAATCACAAAACATCTCCAAGATGATATCAGGGGAAATACTGTGTCTGACCTGGACATCTTGGCTGGACATCCCAAAGAGGTTTATCCTTTGTCTAAAGATCCTCTCCATTCTCCTCCTCCTCCTTTTCCTCAATTGATCCTGTTGCATAGCAAGGGACAAACCAACAAACACATTCAGCAACATGTTGCAAGCTCTGAAATCAATCAATCAATATTTGTAAAGCGCAGCTACTCACCGGTGAGGGTCTCAAGGCACTAGGAAGGAGGGGCCTCATCCGAAGAGCCACGTCTTGAGGTTTTTCCTGAAGATGGTGAGTGACTGGCTTTGTCTGAGGTGCAGGGGAAGGTTAATCCAGCTCCTTGCTGCAGTGTAGATGAAAGATCGTCCTCCGATGGTGGTTTTACGGATGCGAAGGAGGGTGGCCAGGGCCATCTGGGCAGATCGGATGGATCTCGCGGGGGTGTGGAAGGAGACACGGTCGTTCAGGTAGTCTGGTCCTGTGTTGTGTATGGCTTTGTACATGTGTGTAAGAAGCTTGAAGGTGATTCGCTTCTTGACCGGTAGTCAGTGTTGGAATATGTGTTCTCGGCGAGGGAGGTCCAGAATGAACGGCGGTGTTCTGGATGTGTTGAAGTTTTTTGATGTTCCTAGTGTCGCATAGGTTCTCATTATCCTAATGAAACTACTGGATTCAGGGGAAGAATCACTTGTATTGTGGGGGATTGAGTCTGATACCACACCAGGTGACACCTGTCAGCCCAATCCGCGTTTTGTTCCGGCTAATTAGCAGTGCCTCATCTCCACCCAAGAGCAGGGATGATTTGGGCAAGCGGGCACATGACATAAATGGCTCCCCAGGGGAATCGTGGTTACTCAGATCTCATCCATTTCTCTCAGTTACATTAGTCTCACAGGGGTAAGGACAATCAGAGGCAGAGTAAAGTTCAATAAGATTTTATTGAAGCAACTGCATCTTAGATAATAAAGCATATATTGCAATTACTAGGATGATGAAGCACAACAAGATTAAAATCGTGACAAGGAGAGTGAAACACACACAAATAATGCTGGTCATCTAGCTGGAATCTCCCTCAAACGTACATGGGTCAAAGTAGGGTTTTTATAATGAAACAGCTGATGTTCCAAGAAAGGATCCCCACGTAATAGTGTGTATGTTTTTATGAACACTAGAGACAAAGCATACCACTTTTGCCGGCAGCCTGTCTCACTGCAGCCTTGAGAAAGCACAGAGTGAAAAAAAAAATATTTATTTAAGAATGCAGTGCTGACCCAGGCGAGGAGCAATTAGATAGAGAAAGTAAAACAAGACCGCAAATGTGGCTATTATTAAAATAATATAACAAGGCTAGAATAAAAACATATCTAGGTTAAAGTGCGCAATGGCAGGCCTAGTTTGCTAAAATAACATGTGTAAAACTGTAGCTCAATGGCTACACAACACTAGTTGAGGTGCCGGTGTAGAGGGCGTTGCTCTAGTCGAGCCTGTGACAGTCTGCTGGGATCCGTCTGAACATCTTCCAAAGTTTGAGGAGTGTGTGCCAGCAGGAGGATGTGACGGAGTTTACCTGGAGGGTCATGGATAGGGAGGAGTTGAGGATGATTCATAAGTTGTGGGTGTGCTCAGTCGGTACAGGGGGGCGTTGAGGGATGTGGGCCACCCAGAGTCGTCCCAAGCTGAGGTGGCGTTTCTGAAGATAATGAGCTCAGTACTGCCGGAGTTGAGCTTGAGGCAGCTTTTTCTCATCCAAGTGGCGACGCCTTCCATTCCTGAGTGGAAGTTCCTTTTGGCTGTGTACGGGTCTTCGGTGAGGGAAATGATGAGTTGTGTGTCATTGGCATATGACACGATGTTCATACTGTGGCATCTGACGATGGCAGCAAGAGGGGCCATGTACACGTTGAACAGCGTTGGACTCATTGTGGATCCTTGAGGGACTCTGCAGTTGACTCCTGTGGGTCTGGGAATGTAGGGAGGGAGTCTGATCCTCTGTGACCTCTCATAGAGGAAAGAGTGGATCTCTTGCAGGGCTCTTCCTCGGATTCCTATGTTGTGGAGTCTGGTGCACAGAGTGCTGTGGGAGACTGTGTTGAATGTTGCTGAGAGGTCAAGGAGTGCTTCGGTGTGGCCGTTGCCTAGGAGTAATCGGCTGTCATTGTTGGCTTCCAGGAGGGCTGTCTCCATGCTGTGGTTGCTATGGAAGCTGGGCTGGGAGCTGTCCAGGGAGTTGTTGGCCTTGGTGAAATTCCGTAGTTGTGCATTGATTGCTTTCTCCAGTACTCTGGGGGGTAGGGTAGCAGTGCGATGGGCCAGACAATCTTTAGTTCTTACGGGTCGGCTGAAGGTTTCTTCAGGAGAGGGCATATTTTGGCATGTTTCAAGTCCTCTGGGCAGGGGCCCATGTTGATGGAGCAGTTAATTGTGTTAGAGAGCTCGAGGCGATGGATGTGCTGGCTCTGATGTATATGTGGTGCAGCAGGTGTCTGAGGGGGCTCCAGAGTGGGTGCTGTCCATGATGTTGACTGTTTCCTCTGTGGTGAGCATGGACCAGCTGTGAATGGTCTGTGTGGGCTCTGGGGGGGTGGGTCGGTCATGGGTTCTGGTGCCAGGATTTTCTGGGCAGAAGCTCTTGTATATGTCCTGGATCTTGTGGTGGAAAAAGGAGGCAAGTTTGTCACAGAGGAAGTGTGATGGAGCAATGCTGATGGCTTCTGAGAGGGAATCTGTGAACTTGTTGATGACTGAGAAGAGTTCCTTAGAGCTGTGTGTGGAGACTGCCTTCGGCTTGTTGAGGCTGGCACTAAAGTTGCAGTTCCTGCAGGTGAAAGTCCTTGGGGGAGATGGCGCAGAGGTTGCTGAGACATCCGGTGTTAAGGTGGAGGAGGGTCTCGGAGTTGTAACGGAGGCAGTCCAGGAGGTGGTTTAACAGAGATCCAGTGTTTCTGGTGCTGGGGGCAGTCCAGGAGTGGACAGACGCAGACGGGCTTGCCTTTGGCGCACCTTTAGCATGTTGCGGCCACTCTTAAGAAGGGGAGAGGGATGGGGGAAGAGTTCAGCTGGGAGGCATGAGGGTAAGAAAGGTGCTTTGCGCGGGAGGGGGCAGAGGAAAGAGGGGAGAAAGGAAAGCGAAATAGAGGAAAAATGCGAGAATATAGAGAAAAAGTCAGAAAAAGCAAGAGTGAAAAAGTGACAGAGGGAAAGAAATACTTACTTGTGATGGCCACTAGACCACTAGGGAAGAGGCGCAGGGATGAGCCTGCAGATGGAGGAGGACCTGGAACTGAGAGTCAGAAGACTCTCAGTTCGTCTCAGCAAAGGCAGACACAGCAGCAGCCAGGAGAGCTGGGGAGGGCAGCAGACACTGACCAGGAGGTCAGTGCAGTTGCCCTCTCACAGCGCAACGGCTGCCATTAAGAAGGGGAGGGGGAGCAGGGGAAGCGGTCAGCTGGGAGATGGGAGAGCAGGAAAGGTGCTTCGCGGGTGGGGTGAGGGGGGCAGAGGAAAGAGGGGAGAAATTAAAAAGGAATAGAAGAAAAATACAAGAATATAGAGGAAAAGGCAAGAGTGAAAGAGCAACAGAGAGAAAGAAATACTTACTTGTGATGGCCACTAGACTACCAGGGATGAGCCACATGGAAGAGCCTGCGGGTGGAGAAGGGCCTTGAACTGAGTCAGGAGACTCTCATTTCATCCCAGGCAAAAGGCAAAGGCAGCAGCAGCCAGAGGAGCTGGAGAGGGCATCAGACGCTGACCAGGAGATTAGTTTGTGTCAGCTTTGCTTTTATATATGCAGCCTGGCTGGGACTGGGTGTGGGCCGAGGAGTTTCAGCTGCAGCTGGGTGGGGGATGATAGCCACTCACACAGGTGTTGACGCTGAATTTAATATTGATTATTCATGTATTCTAAGTATTGAGTTCGCATAGAAAATGAAGTATTATAGAGAAAATAATGCACACATTTGAAGGTGCGACTACCTGAGAGGCCACCAATGTTAACGAAGTATGCTTATCAGTAGCTTATTAATATGAAATGTTGAGCTTATGTTTGATTAATGTAGTAATATGTCATATTAAGGGTTATGGATCATGCATAAGCTTTATTAATCGTAGGCCTTAACTTAGCGAGGTCTTGGCCTAGTTGCACGGCCTCATGTCAAGCTGCATTTCTTAATCGACTTATAAAATGTTTGCTTAGAGAATTAAATTGTGATTTTCCACTGTGCTGACAAATTGCTCGTAGTTAAAAGTCTTTCTCATGAGAACTTCTTGTTAGAAGATGATGTACTAGCTAGGATACAAATTTTAACGTAATGTGTGTACAACTGACCTTCCCAGGAGAACACAATGGATTAACTGACTGGAGTATAAGCTGCAGCAATATTGATACCTGACAACCCAAATGATGGAAACAGGAGAACAGGAGCAAATCATCGACATGGAACAGTGGTGTAGTAAAGAGAGTTGTAGATTTGGGGTTTAATTTCATTGGACTAAATGCAAACATGTGATTCATTGACCAGTAGGGACATGGGAAGTAGTTTTAGGAAATCTAACTTAGCCGGACTGCGCTGAGAGAAGGACCCCATTTGTCCATTTTCCGTTTTCCATATCGCTATTATTTTATTTACCGTCCCGAGAAGAGACGTGTTTAACTTTATTCCTTAACCCCTTCGCTGCCAGGGCTTTTCCCCCTCCTGTGCCAGTCCTTTTTTTGCCTATTTGGGGCAGTTCGCGTTTAGGCCCTCATAACTTTTTGTCCACATAAGCTAACCAAGCCAAATTTGCGTCCTTTTTTTCCAACATCCTAGGGATTCTAGAGGTACCCAGACTTTGTGGGTTCCCCTGAAGGAGGCCAAGAAATTAGCCAAAATACAGTGAAAATTTCGTTTTTTTTCAAAAAAATTGGAAAAAGTGGCTGCAGAAGAAGGCTTGTGGTTTTTCCCCTGAAAATGGCATCAACAAAGGGTTTGCAGTGCTAAACTCAGCAGCTTCCCAGCTTTCAGGAACAGGCAGACTTGAATCAGAAAACCCAATTTTTCAACACAATTTTGGCATTTTACTGGGACATACCCCATTTTTGCAATTTTTTGTGCTTTCAGCCTCCTTCCAGTCAGTGACAGAAATGGGCATGAAACCAATGCTGGATTCCAGAAACCTAAACATTTCTGAAAAGTAGACACAATTCTGAATTCAGCAAGGGGTCATTTGTGTAGATCCTACAAGGGTTTCCTACAGGAAATAACAACTGAAAAAGAAAAATATTGAAATTGAGGTGAAAAAAACATAAATGTTTCTCTACGTTTTACTCTGTAACTTTTCCCTGCAATATCAGATTATCGAAAGCAATATACGGTTACGTCTGCTGGACTCCTTTGGTTGCGGGGATATATAGGGCTTGTAGGTTCATCAAGAACCCAAGGAACCCAGAGCCAATAAATGAGCTGCACCCTGCAGTGCGTTTTCATTCTATACCGGGTATACAGCAATTCATTTGCTGAAATATAAAGAGTAAAAAATTGCGATCAAGAAAACCTTTGTATTTCCAAAAAGGGCACAATATAAGGTGTTGAGGAGCAGTGGTTATTTGCACATCTCTGAATTCCGGGGTGACCATACTAGCATGTGAATTACAGGGCATTTCTCAAATAGATGTCTTTTTTACACACTCTCCTATATTTGGAAGGAAAAAATGTAGAGAAAGACAAGGGGCAATAACACTTGTTTTGCTAATCTATGTTCCCCCTAGTCTCCCGATAAAAATGATACCTCACTTGTGTGGGTAGGCCTAGCGCCCGCGACAGGAAACGCCCCAAAGCGCAACGTGGACACATCCAAATTTTTGGAAGAAAACAGAGGTGGTTTTTGAGAAGTGCCTACCTGTAGATTTTGGCCTCTAGCTAAGCCGGCACCTAGGGAAACCTACCAAACATGTGCATTTTAGAAAACTAGAGACCTAGGGGAATCCAAGATGGGGTGACTTGCGGGGCTCGGACCAGGTTCTGTTACCCAGAATCCTTTGCAAACCTCAAAATTTGGCTAAAAAAACACATGTTCCTCACATTTCTGTGGCAGAAAGTTCTGGAATCTGAGAGGAGCCACGAATTTCCTTCCACCCAGCGTTCCCCCAAGTCTCCCGATAAAAATGATACCTCACTTGTGTGGGTAGGCCTAGCGCCCGCGACAGGAAACGCCCCACAGCGCAACGTGGACACATCCCATTTTTTGAAAGAGAACAGTGCCTACCTGTGGATTTTGGCCTGTAGCTCAGCCGGCACCTAGGGAAACCTACCAACCCTGTGCATGTTTGAAAACTAGAGACCTAGGGGAATCCAAGATGGGGTGACTTGTGGGGCTCGGACCAGGTTCTGTTACCCAGAATGTGGTACTGAAAATTCTGGATCCGTGTTATAAACATCGTCGTATCACAACGATTTTGGTATCAGCAGACCGAGAATGATTAGAATAGTATGCACAAGCATTGTATTCATATTCGGGTAACGAAATCACCCGAATATCAGAGTTTCCGTCCTGAACCCTCGTGTTCCATTTAAACGACAGCCATTTTGTGATTGCCCTCACATAGGCCAATGTCTAATGCCGAAAACGAGTCTGACTCCTCTGTGACCTGGGCAAGCTGACTCCACTGCCAGAAGCCAAACCTGTTCGGCCAGTTTCTTTCCCAGTGGCCGAATGAGATTAGTATCAAGGCACAACACATCATAAACCTTTCATCACACACAAACCATGCCTAATCTTACACACACCTGTCCCTGTTTCTTTCTTTATGACTTGCTTTACAAGGAGGAGGTGCCCGTTTATATTGGGGGTCCGTCGATATCTGATGAAAGTACTAAGCCTTGCCAGGTAATTGATTGAGGGCTGGACAAACTGGAATATGGGCTTGTCATCATAACCCTGCTATTTCTTTGTAGTGAAAATATGTGAATGGTCAACTGTAAAATAAGGAATGTTTGCCTAAAGCATAATATTTTGTATAAAAGGGAAGGTTAGCTATGCAAAGAGAGCAGTCTCCTGAGAACATACACCGTGTTGTACTTCTAGGATACCTGTTACTGGCTGCAGCCAATAAACAAGATCTTTGACTTCACCAAGAAGACTCTGTGTTTCTGTAGTCTGAAACAGGAAGGACTCGAAGTCTTAGGGTGTGTTCCCTGGCACCACTGGGTTCTGAAAAACCCAGTACTTCAAGAATCCTTTGCAAACCTCAAAGTTTGGCTAAAAAAACACCCTTTCCTCTCATTTCGGTGACAGAAAGTTCTGGAATCTGAGAGGAGCCACAAATCTCCTTCCACCCTGCGTTCCCCCAAGTCTCCTGATAAAAATGATACCTCACTTGTCTGGGTGGGCAAGGTGCCTGCAACAGAATAAGGCCCAAAACTTGAAGAGATAGAAGGGATAGCACAGCGAGTTTATAAGGGCATATTCTTTTATACATCTTTAGACGGACTCTGCTTTGGGGACCCACATAAGTGAGGTGTCATTTTACTTGGGAGACTGAGGGGAAAACTGGGGTGTAGGAATTTTGTGCTGGAGCGGTGATCCTACTAAGAAAAGTCAGGAAAATATACTTTTTCATGCAAATTTTGAGGTTTACAGAGGAGTCTGTGTAAGAAAATGTTGGGGGAGCCACGCAAGCCACACCTCCCTGGACTCCTTGGGGTGTCTAGTTTTAAAAAATGTCTGGGTTTTGTAGGTTTCCCTAGATGAAGGCCGCACCCAGGACCAAAAACATAGGTGGGCCCTCCCCCCCAAAAACAGGTATTTTTGTAATATATCATATTGATGTGTGCACATACGTCCGTGATGTGCCAAACACTAAAATTGTGAAAAGAAACACACTTAGGTTATGTGAAGAAGACCCCTCACCCACCAACCAAGTTGGTGGCATGCTTCATCATCGGGGTCCCACCCGAGGCACCTAGCGTGTCACAGGTGTGCTGCGACGCCTGATTACAGCGGAGCAGGTTTTGTCATTTTTACCACACATACTGGTTGGATTTGGCATGAGGGTGAGTGATGGTTCAGTGGATCAAATTTTATTAACAAGAGATTTCACAAAAATGAAACGCACTGCTAATAACTGAAAGGCAAAAAGCTGAACCAATGACTCACAGCTCGTGAGCTGAAAAGCCGCGACAAGGCACCAACCGCTTTACAGTCCATTCACACACCTTTCATACATGACACGCACAAGACCATTCACACCGCCAGCCACGGGCCCAGCACATTACAACACTCACATCGACAGACCGCGCCACTCAAGGGCCCATCACTTACATACGCCCACATGCCTGATACAAGAATCACACCAGCTGATGGGAGTGTGGACGGCCGTTTGGCTGGCACCGCCAGCCAAGCGCCACACCAAGCACACCGCCAGCCAAGCGCCACCCCAAGCACACCGCCAGCCAAGCGCCACCCCACGCACACCGCCAGCCAAGCGCCACCCCACACACACCGCCAGCCAAGCGCCACCCCAAGCACACCGCCAGCCAAGCGCCACCCCACGCACACCGCCAGCCAAGCGCCACCCCACACACACCGCCAGCCAAGCGCCACCCCAAGCACACCGCCAGCCAAGCGCCACCCCAAGCACACCGCCAGCCAAGCGCCACCCCAAGGACACCGCCAGCCAAGCGCCACCCCAAGCACACCGCCAGCCAAGCGCCACCCCAAGCACACCGCCAGCCAAGCGCCACCCCACGCACACCGCCAGCCAAGCGCCACCCCAAGCACACCGCCAGCCAAGCGCCACCCCACGCACACCGCCAGCCAAGCGCCACCCCACACACACCGCCAGCCAAGCGCCACCCCAAGCACACCGCCAGCCAAGCGCCACCCCAAGCACACCGCCAGCCAAGCGCCACCCCAAGGACACCGCCAGCCAAGCGCCACCCCAAGCACACCGCCAGCCAAGCGCCACCCCAAGGACACCGCCAGCCAAGCGCCACCCCAAGCACACCGCCAGCCAAGCGCCACCCCAAGCATACCGCCAGCCAAGCGCCACCCCAAGCACACCGCCAGCTAAGCGCCACCCCACACACACCGCCAGCCAAGCGCCACCCCACGCACACCGCCAGCCAAGCGCCACCCCACGCACACTGCCAGCCAAGCGCCACCCCACGCACACCGCCAGCCAAGCGCCACCCCAAGCACACCGCCATCACTTTTTTTGTTTATAAACAACAAAGAAACCACTAATTATAAAATAAGCACAAAACTACAAACACAAATGCTCTAACTAAATACATGACAGAGATGCCAACCGTGAAACATATGAAAATATAAAACAGACAGCTTACGCTCACAGTATTTCCCAGAATTTTTTTTTGGTATGGTAACTTCTGTAACAGCCGGGCACACACAGCCCAGGCTTTGAAGGGCATTCGGGGCAGTACATCCGGCTCTCCCTCCGGATTAATCTCCGGGCACATACTCTACATTTCTTTGTGGGCAAGTCTTTTTTGGGAGTGGGAGGAATGTGATCTGGAAAGTGCCAATCTTTCAATCTAGCCACATCCTCCACCACTTCTACTCTAGGAACTCTTGCCGGTTCCACCACAGTAAGGCTTTCTATCACCGACTCCTGAAATTTAACAAATGTCATCCTTGACTCAGGTGAACAATCCTTGTATACAATAAAGGCATTAAAAGTTGCCAAATGAAATAAATGTAGGGCCAACTTTTTATACCACACATAAGACTTACGAAGAGCAGTGTAAGGTTCCAACCTCTGATCTACTCTATCAACACCACCCATGTGCCTATTGTAGTCCAAAATTCATGCAGGTTTGCGTACTTCCGCAACCTGACCCCAAACAGCCACAGGGGAAGTACTCTCATCATGGATGGTCGATAGCATGTACACATCCCTCCTGTCTGAAAATTTCAGAGCTAGCAGCTCATTATTCTGCAAGGCACTGCACTGTCCCCTCTCAAGTTTTTTACAGACAAGCTCCCTTGGATAGCCTTTCCGGTTAGAACAGATTGTGCCACAAGCAACAGTGTCCACCCTTAACAACTCCTTGAACAACTGCACTCCAGTGTAGAAATTATCTACGTACAAATGGTGACCTTTGTTAAACAGCCGTCTAGCAAGTTCCCACACAATTTTTTCGCTAACTCCAAAAGTGGCCGGACAACCAGGAGGGTCAATACTGGAATCCCTACCAGTGTAGACCCGGAAATTATACACATATCCTGTACTGCTTTCTGACAGCAGATACAATTTAATCCCATACCATGCCCTCTAACTAGGAATGTACTGCTTAAAAACTAAACGGCCCTTGAAAAGGACCAAAGACTCGTCCACACTTATTTCTTTGCCTGGAACATAGACCTCTGAAAAACGATCCACAAAATGATCAAGGACAGGCCTAATCTTAAAAAGGCGGTCACAATCAGGGTGATCTCGTGGCAAGGCTAAAGCATTGTCTACAAAATGCAGCATACGAAGAAGAACCAAATACCGATTACGTGTCATAGTTGCAGGATATATAGCAGTTGCCATCAGGGACTAGTAGACCAATAAGAAGCCAGTGACGGCTTCCTGATCAACCCCATCAAAAAAGACAAACCTAAAAACCTTTTCATCTCTTCCAGATATGTGGGAACCCACTGAGTAGCTCTAGACTGAGGCTTAAGTCTGGCAGCGTTGTCCCGCAAATATTGCTCTGCATACACATTTGTCTGCTCCACAATCTCTTCCAAAAATACATCGTCCATAAACAAGTGAAAGAAATGGACAGGCAAAAAGTTTTCCGTATTAACTCTACACCCTGGGAGACCAGTAAATGCAGGTAACTGTGGCTGCTCCATGTTTGGGGCAATCCAGGTGTCAGGTCTTCTAATGGGAAACCCTTCAGCCCCAGGCTGCTGCACTCTTGGCACATCAATGTCCTCCTCTAACACAGGCCCTTCATCTGCACTGAGAGTAGCTTCCTCATCAGAAGAATACTCTCGGACAGAAAACTCACTTCCAGAATCTCCTGCTTCCTCCTCTGCCTCAGATGCAGAGTCAGTGTCGTAATCATGGTCTGAAGACGACTCAAAGAGCATGCGAACAACCTGCTGAGCGGTCACTTTGCGGCTAGCCATGATCCTAACAACAAATGGATTGCTTACAACAACTAGCACTAAAATAAGTAATAAACAAAGTGTAGCTTTATCACAAAGAGTTATGTACTACAAAAAACTATACCACTCAGTTGCCTGAAATAGCTACTCACCAAGCAACTACTCTGCACAGACACAGCAATCACCAATGATATCCCACTAAAAAGAAAAAAGAAAAAAGAAAATTAGACATATGACAACACAAACATCACTGTGCTCAAATCTAAGGACAATGTCAAACACACAATACTGCATTTAGTACACCACCTACAAACATGTCATTCATGCATGTCAACAATACTCCTTTGGAGTAAATTGCTTTCACTTTCCTAAAACATGCAACTATGCAAACCGCAGGACAACTACTGCCAAAACCGCAAAGATCCACAGCAAAGGAAGCAAAAGCGTTGAACTAGAAGAAAAAGAAGAAATAAATTGTTATAATCACAAATACAAATACTTTGCCAGTTGACAAACACCCCACCACCAAGACACCACCAAGAACTTAGAAGTTGTCCCTGGTACCTAAGTGGATCCTGCCCCCCTCGGGGGTAGATGGGCGTAAACAAATTGGCCAATCTGCCCCCAAGGGGGGCAGAAATGGGCAACACCTCTGTGCCCCCTTTTAAGGGGCGACCCTTCCCAAAGGGGGCACCCCCAGCACAACACAAAACAAAACCAAAAAAATCCCTGCCGTATTGGTGGTTTCTGCCCTCCTTGGGGGCAGATGGGCCTACAAAATTAGGGGCAGAGATGGCCAATATGAATTTTCCCCACCTTAGTGGGGTGACCGTTGCCCAAGGGGTGCCCCCAAACACACACCACACACACCACACAATCCCTGGCGCCTAGTGTGCTTCCACCCCCCCGGGGGCCAGATCGTCCAAAAAATGGCTGGTCTGCCATCGGGGGGGCCGAAACACATAAAAAATAACATCCCTGGTGTCTAGTGGTTTTCGCCCCCCCCTGGGGGCAGATCCGCCTAAAAATCGGCGGATCTGCCCCCAGGGGGGGGGCGAAATACAAAACAAATTGCCCCCGGGGGGGGCGACCCTTGCCCAAGGGGTCGCCCCCAAAATACACATAAAAAATAACATCCCTGGTGTCTAGTGGTTTTCGCCCCCCCCCCACCCCCCCTGGGGGCAGATCCGCCGAAAAATCGGCGGATCTGCCCCCGGGGGGGGCGAAATAATGAAAAAATTGCCCCCCAGGGGGGCGACCCTTGCCCAAGGGGTCGCCCCCATAATAAACCTAACAGAAAAAATCCCTGGGGTCTAGTGGAGATTCCTGCTCGCGATCGTGGAGCAGGAATCTTGTGAAAACAGGCACAGGGGGAAAGGAAAAACCCTTTCCTTTCCCCCCGTGTCTGTTTTCACCGCCCCCCAAAAACGGAAAGGACTTACCTTTTCGGTCCTTTCCTCTTCACGCGCTGGAAGCAAATGGCTTCCAGCGCACCCGGCAACACTAGATGACGTCAGCGCGCTGTGCGCGCGCTGACGTCATCGGATTGCCGAAGGTCTTCCCCTTCCATCCCCACCTTGGGGGGGAGGGAGGTGCACAGGGGAGCGCTAGCGCTCCCCCAAGTTCCCCTTTGCCTTGGACGAGGTCACCTCGTCCAAGGCACAGGGGAACTGTAGCCTTGGACGAGGTCACCTCGTCCAAGGCACAGAACAGGTTAAAGAGACTTTGCTTTTTCTGAACTTTAATGCTGAATCCTGATGCCTTGCTGACTAAGCTGAAGTCCTACTGACAAAGACTGTCACAGCTTGCTGAACCATATTGAGGACAGGTATATAGACGATGTTTCTGATTGTTATGTTTATTTGCTTTTGTTTCTAGGTACCAACCGCCAGTTTTGACAGAGCCATAGTTAGATGTTTTTTCCAAATCTGTGTTGACTAAATTGTTGTGCATGAAGTCCTAAAATGCTATTCTAATCTGATGTTAGTTAGGGTTCTCACTGATGATGCTCACTGCATGTAATAACAGTTGAAGTATATTCTTTGCTGAATCTAAATGTATGTTATTTCGTTTGCGCAATTATTCTTGTTATTAAGTTGTGCTGCAACCTTAGAATGTGTAGTGGCTCAAGCTTTGATTTGATTGCGATTCTATTGCCGCTTTGGTCAGCCAGTGTTGTTTCTGAATGATTATCATTTGATTTTGAGATTAAGTTCCATGGCATTAGCATTGTTAATATAGGGAAATAAACATTCTAACTTTTATATAAAGGTTTATTTACCCATGGCCGCAACGTTAGGGTGTGTGGAAATTACTAACTCCCATTGATTACTGATGTCATTGATTGTTATGGTTATTGATTTGAATTGATACGGGGTTCATGGTGAGAAAAACTCGAAGTGCAGTCAAAAGGTCCATCGGCCTCTTCACGTCTCCCTTGTAAGTTTACTTATTGAGGTCTGACACGCTAACAGAGATGGTAGCAGAGGATGATTAGTCTCCTTAAGAGCCCATTATACAGTACAGAGATAGGTAGTAGAGTATTTGGTCCCAGAGATAGTAATCGAGAAATAACAGGTGTTCCCAGAGATGATAGTAGGGTAAGAGTTTGCCTCCTAGAGTAATTCGTGGAGTCAATGAAATTGGTGAAGTTTTAGAGTTTTTCAGATTCAATGATACAAAGTAAGGACAAAATGTGCCCCTAAGTACTTAAAATGACTTTCCAAGAATTTTGGAGCTTGCCAATGGTGGTTTGAGGATGATCTTTGCGTTCTAGTGACAGTGTGAATAAAGTAGGTTTTGCACTTGCACAGCTTATGCAAATTGCAGATGATTTAAGATGTCTGTGAGAGTTTAGTGAGTTTGCGTACGTACTCCACAGTGTGAGAGGAGTCTGCATACTCCACAGTGTGAGAGTAGTGAAGTCATCAAAGTACACATGTATGTGGCGCTTTGCGCTCAAAAATTGTCCATGTGGTTGTTGGTATACGGACCCTGCGTGGCCTAAGACTCCGGAGTATATTGAAAAGGTGTATGAGACACTTGGTTTCTGTTGTAATTTGTCTAGTTTAATAGGTCAATTGGGCGTGATCAACAAGTCAGAGTGTGAGTCAAAGTGAATGAAAGAATCTTTCGACTGAGAGCTGGTGAACTCTACGTGAACCAGGACAGAGCCACTGATCAGTTGAGAGTAAAATTTGCGGGTCAAAGTTTGCTTGTGAATCAGGGAAACCGAGAAAGAAGGAGTAGGTGTGAGAGCAAAACACTGTCAGTGAAAAATCCATAAAGTTTCTGAAGCAAATGTGTTACCTTACCTGCAGTAAACGGAAAAGATTGTGTTTTTATTTTGTTTAGTGCTTGCAATAATTTTGCATTAGTCTAGTATGAATCTAAGTTTGGGAGGACAAGCCGCAAGTCTTTGTCAACCGCAGTATGAGTGAGTGTGACGTCATTGGAGCTGCGCTGGGATAGGTTGGTTAGTGAGAAGGGTCGTGCACGGATTGGCAGACAACCGTGAAGCACAATTGGTTGAGAAGGTGAGTGAAAGGAATTCTGGGATTAAAAGTAACTTCCTGATTTGATTTAGAGTAAAATAAAGGTCGCAGAAATTACATTTTTCAAAGCTTTAAAGTGTGCTTTGAGGGGAGATCTGTACATTACAACAAGTATAGGGGATATTGCACTGCCAGAAAGTACACCAGCTTACATTGTAATCAAAGAAAAGTGTGCTGTGCCATGCCTTTGGTTAAAGCAGTGGTGCAAAGTGACTGAATAAGATGGGAGTTTAACGTTTCCTGCCCATGGAACATTTAATTTGAAGAGTTTAGAGAATCTGAGGAGGGTGCTGTATGATCTGAAATCCCCTCTGAGACCAGCACAGTTCAAGGCATTAGCGATCTGGGAGTTAGTAGCCAGATAGCAACAGCAACAGAAATTCAAGAGGAGAATGAGAAAGGCAGAAAAGACGCTTGCGAAGGATGGATGGGACATTGATCAGAGATTTTGGAGAACCTAGACTTTACAGGGGATTAAATATTTTCCTGCAATTACACAGGACAGCAAGAGAGAAGGAAGGAAAACGACCAGAAAGACAAATAGAAGCCCTCCAGAGAGTAGCGAGCGGAGATCAAAAGAGTCCAGAAAATCTTTGACACTTGAAGAGTCAGATGATGATAAGGGTATTTTACTGTAATTGAGAAATCGTCCCCCACCGTATGCAGCAGAAAAGAGTGTTCTGAGCACTAGTGTAAATGATTAATGTCTGACACAGGTTAATCTGCCAATGAGTCCAGTGCAGATGAATCCTAGTATGACACCGAGTCCAATGCAGAGCAGTCATAATGTGCCAACTCCTCCAGTAGCACAAACTCAAGTGCCACAGCAGAATGTCCAGAGAATTTACCCAGATGTACCTATTGTGGAAACTTCCACAAACCTAATAGTGACAACAGGACAGGTTCCCCCAAAACTGATACTGGTTCAGACAGAACCAACTCCACTTTTACTGCCCCAAGTGCAGTCACAAGCAATGCCAAAGTATATTCCGATAATAGGGACATAGTTAGATTGCCTGCACTGATGAGCCAGAGTAAGGGAATTATGCATCCACAGAACTTGAGTGTCAGACCGAGCCCAGATACTGTATCTGTACCTGTCACCATTGGTCCAATTTTACCTTTGTTCGCTCAAGGGAATAACAGTGCAAACTGACAGGGTGTCCTGAGTCAGAATGCAATGGGGGGAGGACTTAATGAGAATATCCGAATAGTCTCTCCCATGGGACAGACCTTTGACGGATCGAGATCATTGCTAGACCTTAGTCCATTCGGAGTTCCTCAGGATACTGTCATAGGGCTGAACGTTAGTCAGAGCCTGAAATTACTGACACCGCAGACCCCAAATACAGTTGTGCAACAGATACCACATGCCCAGGCCAGCAACATTTTGTTGCAGGGTTCGACTGCCCAGCAATTGACTGAATGGTTAAGCAAGCTGAATTCCCCACAGAGTGCTCCTAGGGAGATGGGTACTTGAACTACATGAGGCTAGGAATGGAAGCTGCTGAATTCATTGAAGGAATTATGGGAGTGAACAGACTTGATTCCTCTACTGAAAGAGAATTGAGGTATCTGTGCCCGAAGATTATGAAGGAAGTGAGTAGTGTACATCAAAGGCGAACAGACCTGGCAGAGAAGTATGGCATAGAAACAGAGAAAACAAAACATTTGAAAAGGAGTTACAGGTTAGATTTTGACCCAAAAGACTTTGAATACATGAGATCTGCATGAATGAAGGCACACCTTTGGGTAGTTACTCCAAAGTGTCCAGACTTGGGGGGCATTAGACAAATGGGAAGGCAGATGGCGAAAGGAAAGAGATAAAAGAAAAAGGGATCCTGTGGAGCTTACTTCAAATGTGCAGCAGGGTAAGGTTCCAGTGAAAATATTACCAATGATAGAGATTCCCGGAGGGAATTCTGTTCATGTCCCTTGGAACAGAAGTGATATTCTGTCCTTTACAAATGACTATCCCAGATTGAGAGAGAAACCAGTAGAATGGTACCAGCAGACAGAACGGTTCGTGAAACTTGGAAAATGCCTGTGTGAGGACTTGGACACTCTATTAGAGACAGTAGTCCCAGCCGATTTGTGGATGGAGTGCAAGAGGAGTATAGATTGGCAGACAGAAGAACCAGAGAGAGATCAGACTACAGTTGTGCCATCCCCTGAGGCAATGAAATATGACTACCCAGTGATTGAATTTTTGAAGATGAGAATTTGACCCAAAAACATTGACTGGCAGAGAATAAAGAGGACAGCTCAGGAAGCAAATGAGTCGATACATGCGTATTATGAGAGATTGTTGCAGACGTTTAACCGGTACGGTGCCTTGGACGAGGTGATCTCGTCCAAGGCACCGGTTCCCGGGTGCCTTGGACGAGATCACCTCATCATTGCACCCGGCCCATGGGGGGAGCTAGCGCTCCCCGTGGGCCTCCCACCCACACACCCCGGTCGTGGATGGAAGGGGAATCCCTTCCCCTTCCACCCTGACCCCCCCTCGGCAATCTAATGATGTCAGTGCGCTCACAGCCCCTGGGGGCAGATCGGCTGATTTTTCAGCCCCAGGGGGGGGCCGAAAACCACTAGACACCAGGGAAATCATTTTGGTCAAGTTTTTTTGGGTGCGACCCCTTGGGCAAGGGTCAATCCCAATGGGGGCTATTTTGTTTCCTATTTCGGCCCCACCGGGGGAAGATCGGCCAATTTTTAGGCCGATCTGCCCCCGGGGGGGAGGAAACCACTAGACACCAGGGAATTTTTATTTGTTATGTTTTCTGGGAGCAACCCCTTGGCCAAGGGTCGCTGCCCCGGGGGCAATAATTTTTATATGTTTCAGCCCCCCCTGGGGCTACATCGGCCATGTTTTTGGCCGATCTGGCCCCCGGGGGGTCAAAACCCACTAGGCGCCAGGGATTGTGTGGTGTATGTGTGTGTTTTGTGTGTTTGGGGGCACCCCTTGGGCAAAGGTCACCACCCCCAAAGGGGGGAAATTTCGTATTGGCCATCTCTGCCCCCCTTGGGGGCAGATGGGCCTATTTTTGTAGGCCCATCTGCCCCCAAGAGGGGCAGAAACCACCAATACGGAAGTGATTTTGTTTTTTGTGTCCCTTTTTTTGTTTAGTGCTGGGGGTGCCCCCTTTTGCCCCCTTTGACAAGGGTCACCCCCTAAAGGGAACACAGAGCTGTTGGCCATCTGCCAATTTGTTTTTACACCCATCTGCCCCCAAGGGGGGGGGCAGAATCCACTTAGGCCCCAGGGATCCTGTGTGTGTGTGTTTTGTGTGGGGGGGGGCACCTTTGGCAAGGGTCGCCCCCCCAAAGTGGGCACATTAGTGATGGCCATTTCTGCCCAACTTGAAGGCAGATCAGCCTATTTTTTAGGCCCATCTGCCCCCAACGGGGGCAGAAGGCACCAAGATGTCAGAGATTTCTTTTTTGGGTTCCCTTTGTTTTTTTGTGCTGGGGGCACCCCCATTTGCCCCCTTTGGCAAGGGCCGCCCCCCCATACAGGGTACAGAGCTGGTGGCCATTTGTGCCCCACTTGGGGACAGATCAGCCTATTTTCTTTTAGGCCAATCTTCCTCCTAGTGTGGCAGAAGCCACTTAGGCACCAGGGACAATTTCTAAGTTCTTGGTGGAGGGGTGTTTGTCAACTGGCGAAGTATTTGTATTTGTGATTATGACAGTCCTTTGCTGTGGATCCTTGCGGTTTTGTCAGTAGTTGTCCTGCGGTTTTCATAGTTGCATGTTTTAGGTAAGTGGAAGCAATTTACTCCAAAGGAGTATTGTTGACATGCATGAATGACATGTTTGTAGGTGGTGTACTAAATACAGTATTGTGTGTGAAATTGTCCTTATATTTGATATTTGTGTTGTCATATGTCTAATTTTCTTTTTTCTTTTTAGTGGGATATCATTGGTGATTGCTGTGTCTGTGCAGGGTAGTTGCTGGTGAGTAGCTTTTTCAAGCAAGTGAGTGGTATAGTTTTTTAGTACATAACTCTTTGTGATAAAGCTACACTTTGAGGATCATGGCTAGCTGCAGAGTGACTGCTCAGCAGGTTGTTGGCATGCTCTTTGAGTCGTCTTCATACCATGATTAAGAGACTGACTCTGCATCTGAGGCAGAGGAGGAGGTGAGAGATTCGGGCAGTGAGTTTTCTGCCCGAGAGTATTCTTCTGTTGAGGAAGCTACTCTCAGTGCAGATGAAGGGCCTGTTTTAGAGGAGGACATTGATGTGCCAAGAGTGCAGCAGCCTGGGGCTGAAGGGTTTCCCTTTAGAAGACCTGACACCTGGTTTGCCCCAAACATGAGCAGCCACAGTTACCTGCATTTATTGGTCTCCCAGGGTGTAGAGCCAATACGGAAAACTTTTTGCCTGTCCATTTCTTTCACATGCTTATAGACGATGTATTTTTGGAAGAGATTGTGGAGCAGACTAATTTGTATGGAGAGCAATATTTGAGGGACAACGCTGCCAGGCTTAGGCCTCAGTCTAGAGCTACTCAGTGGGTTCCCACATATCTGGAAGAGATTAAAAAGTTTTTAGGTTTTACTTTTTTGATGGGGTTAATCAGGAAGCCGTCGCTGGCTTCTTATTGGTCTACTAGTCCATTGAGGGCAACGGCTATATTTCCTGCAACTATGACACGTAATCGCTATTTGCTTCTTCTTCGTATGCTGCATTTTGTAGACAATGCTTTAGCCTTGCCACATGATCACCCTGATTGTGACCGTCTTTTTAAGATTAGGCCTATCCTTGATCATTTTGTAGATCGGTTTTCAGAGGTCTATGTTCCAGGCAAAGAGATAAGTGTGGACGAGTCTTTGGTCCTTTTCAAGGGGTGTTTAGTTTTTAAGCAGTACATTCCTAGTAAGAGAGCACAGTATGGGACTAAATTGCATATGCTGTCAGAAAGCAGTACAGGATATGTGTATAATTTTCCGGGTCTACACTGGTAGGGATTCCAGTATTGACCCTCCTGGTTGTCCGGCCACTTTTGCAGTTAGCGAAACAATTGTGTGGGAACTTGGTAGACGAATGTTTAACAAAGGTCACCATTTGTACGTAGATCATTTCTACACTGTGTAATTGTTCAAGGAGTTGTTTAGAGTGGACACTGTTGCTTGTTGCACAATCCGTTCCAACCGGAAAGGCTATCCAAGGGAGCTTGTCTGTAAAAAACCTGAGAGGGGACAGTGCAGTGCCTTGCGGGATAATAAGCTGCTAGCTCTGAAATTTTCAGACAGGAGGGATGTGTACATGCTATCTGCCATCGTTGATGAGAGTACTTCCCCTGTGACTGTTTGGGGTCAGGTTGCGGAAGTGTGCAAACCTGCGTGCATTTTGGACTACAATAGGCACATGGGTGGTGTTGATAGAGTAGATCGGAGGTTGGAACCCTACACTGCTCTTCGTAAGTCTTACATGTGGTAGAAAAAGCTGCCACTACATTTATTTCATTTGGCAACTTTTAATGCTTTTATTGTGTTCAAGGATTGTTCACCTGAGTCAAGGATGACATTTGTTAAATTTCAGGAGTCAGTGATAGAGAGCCTTATTGTGGTGGAACGGGCAAGAGTTCCTAGAGTAGAAGTGGTGAAGGAAGTGGCTAGATTGAAAGATCGCCACTTTCCAGATCACATTCCTCCCAATCCCATAAAAGACTTGCCCGCAAAGAAATGCAGAGTATGTGCCCGGAGTGCAATCCGGAGGAAGGGCTAGATGTACTGCCCAGATTGCCCTTCAAAGCCTGGACTGTGTGTGCCTGGCTGTTTTAGAAGTTACCAAACCAGAAAAAAGTTTTGGAAAATACCGTGAGCGTAAACTGCCTATTTTATATTTTCATACTTTCACCTATGTTTTTGGTCCTTGGTGCGGCCTTCATCTAGGGAAACCTGCCAAACCCAGACATTTTTTAAAACTAGACACCCAAAGGAGTCCACGGAGGTGTGGCTTCTGTGGATCCCCCAACATTTTCTTACCAAGACTCCTCTGCAAACCTCAAAATGTGCTTAAAAAAGCATATTTTCCATACTTTTCTTTGTACAATCACCGCTCCAGCACACAATTCCTACTCCCCAGTGTTCCCCTCTGTCTCCCAAGTAAAATTGCACCTCACTTCTGTGGGTCCCCAAAGCAGAGTCAGCCTAAAGATGTATAAAAGAAGAATATGTGCTTATCAACTCGCTGTGCAATTCCCACAATCTCTACAAGTTTGTGGCCTTTTTCTGTTGCAGGCACCTGGCCCACCCACACAAGTGAGGTATCATTTTTATCGAGAGACCTGGGAGAACGCTGGGTGGAAGGTAATGTCTGGCTCCTCTCAGATTACAGAACTTTCTGTCACTGAAATGTGAGGAAAACGTGTTTTTTTAGCCAAATTTTGAGGTTTGCAAAGGATTTTGGGTAACAGAACCTGGTCAGAGCCCCACAAGTCACACCATCTTGGATTCCCCTAGGTCTCTAGTTTTAAAAAATGCACTGGTTTGGTAGGTTTCCCTAGGTGCCGGCTGAGCTAGAGGCCAAAATCTACAGGTAGGCACTTTGCAAAAAACACCTCTGTTTTCTGTAGAAAAATGGGATGTGTCTACGTTGGGTTTTGGGGCATTTCCTGTCATGGGCGCTAGGCCTATCCACACAAGTGAGGTATCATTTTTATCGGGAGACGTGGGGGAACGCTAGGTGGAAGGAAATTTGTGGCTCCTCTCTGATTCCAGAACTTTCTGTCACCAAAATGTGAGGAAAATTTATTTTTTAGCCAAATCTTGAGGTTTGCAAAGGATTCTGGGTAACAGAACTTGGTCAGAGCCCCACAAGTCACCCCATTTTAGATTCACAAATGCACATGTTTGGTAGGTTTCCCTAGGTGCCGGGTGAGGTAGAGGCCAAAATCTACAGGTAGGCACTTTGCAAAAAACACCTAAGTTTTCTGAAGAAAAATGGGATGTGTCCACGTTGTGTTTTGGGGCATTTCCTGTCGCGGGTGCTAGGCCTACCCACACAAGTGAGGTATCATTTTTATTAGGAGACTTTGGGGAACGCTGGGTGGGAGGAAATTTGTAGCTCCTCTCAGATTCCAGAACTTTCTGTCACCGAAATGTGAGGAAAAAGTGTTTTTTAGCTAAATTTTGAGGTCTGCAAAGGATTCTGGGTAACAGATTCTGGGTAACAGAGCCTGGTCAGAGCCCGACAAGTCACCCCATCTTGGATTTCCCTAGGTCTCTAGTTTTAATAAATGTACAGGTTTGGTAGGTTTCCATATGTGTCGGCTGAGCTAGAGGCCAAAATCTACAGTTAGGCACTTTGCAAAAAACACCTCTGTTTTCTGTAGAAAAATGGGATGTGTCCACGTTGTGTTTTGGGGCATTTCCTGTCGCGGGTCCTAGGCCTACCCACACACGTGAGGTATCATTTTTATTGGGAACCTTTGGGGAACGCTGGGTGGAAGGAAACTTGTGGTTCCTCTCAGATTCCAGAACTTTCTGTCACCGAAATGTGAGGAAAACATGTTTTTTATCCAAATTTTGAGGTTTGCAAAGGATTCTGGGTAACAGATTCTGGGTAAAAGAGCCTGGTCGGAGCCCCACAAGTCACCCCATCTTGGATTCCCCTAGGTCTCTAGTTTTGAAACATGTACAGGTTTGGTAGGTTTCCATAAGTGCCGGCTGAGCTAGAGGCCAAAATCTACAGTTAGGCACTTTGCAAAAAACACCTCTGTTTTCTGTAGAAAAATGGGATGTGCCCACGTTGTGTTTTGGGGTATTTCCTGTCGCGGGCGCTAGGCCTACCCACACAAGTGAGGTATCAGTTTTATCGAGAGACTTGGGGGAACGCTGGGTGGAAGGTAATGTCTGGCTCTTCTCAGATTACAGAACTTTCTGTCACCGAAATGTGAGGAAAACGTGTTTTTTTAGCCAAATTTTGAGGTTTGCAAAGGGTTTTGGGTAACAGAACCTGGTCAGAGCCCCACAAGTCACCCCATCTTGGATTCCCCTAGGTCTCTACTTTTTAAAAATGCACAGGTTTGGTAGGTTTCTCTAGGTGCCGGCTGAGCTAGAGGCCAAAATCTACATGTAGGCAATTTGCAAAAAACACCTCTGTTTTCTGTAGAAAAATTAGATGTGTCCACGCTGTGTTTTGGGGCATTTCCTGTCACAGGCGCTAGGCCTACCCACATAAGTGAGGTATCATTTTTATCGGGAGAGTTGGGGGAACGCTGGGTGGAAGGAAATTCATGGCTCCTCTCAGATTCCAGAACTTTCTGTCACCGAAATGTGAGGAAAACATGTCTTTTTTGCCAAATTTTGAGGTTTGCAAAGGATTCTGGGTAATAGAACCTGGTCAGAGCCCCACAAGTCCCCCCATCTTGGATTCCCCTAGGTCTCTAGTTTTAAAAAATGCACAGGTTTGGTAGGTTTCCCTAGGTGCCGGCTGAGCTAGAGGCCAAAATCTACAGGTAGGCACTTTGCAAAAAACACCTCTGTTTTCTGTAGAAAAATGGGATGTGTCCACGTTGTGTTTTCGGACATTTCCTGTTACGGGTGCTAGGCCTATCCACACAAGTGAGGTATCAATTTTGTCGGGAGACGTGGGGAAATGCTGGGTGGAAGGAAATTTGTGGCTCCTCTCTGATTCCAGAACTTTCTGTCACCAAAATGTGAGGAAAATTTATTTTTTAGCCACATTTTGAGGTTTGCAAAGGATTCTGGGTAACAGAACCTGGTCAGAGCCCCACAAGTCACCCCATCTTGGATTCCCCTAGGTCTCTAGTTTACAAAAATGCACAGGTTTGGTAGGTTTCCCTAGGTGCCGGCTGAGCTAGAGGCCAAAATCTACAGGTAGGCACTTTGCAAAAAACACCTCTGTTTTCAGTAGAAAAATGGAATGTGTCCACGTTGTGTTTTGGGACATTTCCTGTCGCGGGCGTTAGGCATACCCACATAAGTGAGGTATCATTTTTATCGGGAGACTTGGGGGAACGCTAGGTGGAAGGGAATTTGTGGCTCCTCTCTGATTCCAGAACTTTCTGTCACCAAAATGTGAGGAAAATTTATTTTTTTTCCAAATTTTGAGGTTCGCAAAGGATTCTGGGTAACAGAACCTGGTCAGAGCCCCACAAGTCACCCCATTTTGGATTCACAAATGCACATGTTTGGTAGGTTTCCCTAGGTCCCGGGTGAGGTAGAGGCCAAAATATACAGGTAGGCACTTTGCAAAAAACACCTAAGTTTTCTGAAGAAAAATGGGATGTGTCCACGTTGTGTTTTGGGGCATTTCCTGTCGCGGGTGCTAGGCCTACCCACACAAGTGAGGTATCATTTTTATTAGGAGACTTTTGGGAACGCTGGGTGAAAGGAAATTTGTAGCTCCTCTCAGATTCCAGAACTTTCTGTCACCGAAATGTGAGGAAAAAGTGTTTTTTAGCTAAATTTTGAGGTTTGCAAAGGATTCTGGGTAACAGATTCTGGGTAACAGAGCCTGGTCAGAGCCCCACAAGTCACCCCATCTTGGATTTCTCTAGGTCTCTAGTTTTAATAAATGTACAGGTTTGGTAGGTTTCCATATGTGTCGGCTGAGCTAGAGGCCAAAATCTACAGTTAGGCACTTTGCAAAAAACACCTCTGTTTTCTGTAGAAAAATGGGATGTGTCCACGTTGTGTTTTGGGGCATTTCCTGTCGCGGGCCCTAGGCCTACCCACACACCTGAGGTATCATTTTTATTGGGAACCTTTGGGGAACGCTGGGTGGAAGGAAACTTGTGGCTCCTCTCAGATTCCAGAACTTTCTGTCACCGAAATGTGAGGAAAACGTGTTTTTTATCCAAATTTTGAGGTTTGCAAAGGATTCTGGGTAACAGATTCTGGGTAACAGAGCCTGGTCGGAGCCCCACAAGTCACCCCATCTTGGATTCCCCTAGGTCTCTAGTTTTGAAACATGTACAGGTTTGGTAGGTTTCCATAAGTGCCGGCTGAGATAGAGGCCAAAATCTACAGTTAGGCACTTTGCAAAAAACACCTCTGTTTTCTGTAGAAAAATGGGATGTGCCCACGTTGTGTTTTGGGGTATTTCCTGTCGCGGGCGCTAGGCCTACCCACACAAGTGAGGTATCAGTTTTATCGAGAGACTTGGGGGAACGCTGGGTGGAAGGTAATGTCTGGCTCTTCTCAGATTACAGAACTTTCTGTCACCGAAATGTGAGGAAAACGTGTTTTTTTAGCCAAATTTTGAGGTTTGCAAAAGGTTTTGGGTAACAGAACCTGGTCAGAGCCCCACAAGTCACCCCATCTTGGATTCCCCTAGGTCTCTACTTTTTAAAAATGCACAGGTTTGGTAGGTTTCTCTAGGTGCCGGCTGAGCTAGAGGCCAAAATCTACATGTAGGCAATTTGCAAAAAACACCTCTGTTTTCTGTAGAAAAATGAGATGTGTCCACGCTGTGTTTTGGGGCATTTCCTGTCACAGGCGCTAGGCCTACCCACATAAGTGAGGTATCATTTTTATCGGGAGAGTTGGGGGAACGCTGCGTGGAAGGAAATTCATGGCTCCTCTCAGATTCCAGAACTTTCTGTCACCGAAATGTGAGGAAAACATTGCTTTTTCGCCAAATTTTGAGGTTTGCAAAGGATTCTGGGTAATAGAACCTGGTCAGAGCCCCACAAGTCCCCCCATCTTGGATTCCCCTAGGTCTCTAGTTTTAAAAAATGCACAGGTTTGGTAGGTTTCCCTAGGTGCCGGCTGAGCTAGAGGCCAAAATCTACAGGTAGGCACTTTGCAAAAAACACCTCTGTTTTCTGTAGAAAAATGGGATGTGTCCACGTTGTGTTTTGGGGCATTTCCTGTTACGGGTGCTAGGCCTATCCACACAAGTGAGGTATCATTTTTGTCGGGAGACGTGGGGAAATGCTGGGTGGAAGGAAATTTGTGGCTCCTCTCTGATTCCAGAACTTTCTGTCACCAAAATGTGAGGAAAATTTATTTTTTAGCCAAATTTTGAGGTTTGCAAAGGATTCTGGGTAACAGAACCTGGTCAGAGCCCCACAAGTCACCCCATCTTGGATTCCCCTAGGTCTCTAGTTTACAAAAATACACAGGTTTGGTAGGTTTCCCTAGGTGAGCTAGAGGCCAAAATCTACAGGTAGGCACTTTGCAAAAAACACCTCTGTTTTCTGTAGAAAAATGGGATGTGTCCATGTTTTGTTTTGGGGCATTTCCTGTCACGGGCGCTAGGCCTAACCACACAAGTGAGGTACCATTTTTATCGGGAGACTTCGGAGAACATAGAATAGCAAAACAAGTGTTATTGCCCCTTGTCTTTCTCTACATTTTTCCCTTCCAAATATGAGAGTGTGTAAAAAAGACGTCTATTTGAGAAATGCCCTGTAATTCACATGCTAGTATGGGCACCCCGGAATTCAGAGATGTGCAAATAACCACTGCTTCTCAACACCTTATACTGTGCCCATTTTGGAAATACAAAGATTTTCTTGATAGCTATTTTTCACTCTTTATTTTTCAGCAAATGAATTGCTGTATACCCGGTATAGAATGAATAATTGTTTTTTTTTTCACCTCAATTTCAAATTCTTTTATTCAGTTGTTATTTTCTGTAGGAAACCCTTGTAGGATCTATACAAATTACCCCTTGCTGAATTCAGAATGTTGTCTACTTTGCCTTGTCTAAGTTTAGGTTTCTGGGATCCAGCATTGGTTCACTCCGATTTCTGTCACTGACTGGAAGAAGGCTGAAAGCATAAAAAGTCATAAAAATGGGGTATGTCCCAGTAAATTGCCAAAATTGTGTTGAAAAAAATTGGGTTTTCTGATTCAAGTCTGCATGTTCCTGAAAGCTGGGAAGCTGGTGATTTTAGCACCGCAAACCCTTAGTTGATGACATTTTCAGGGAAAAAAAACACAAGCCTTCTTCTGCAGCCCCTTTTTCCCATTTTTTTGAAAAAAACGAAATTTTTACTATATTTTGGCTAATTTCTTGGCCTCCTTCAGGGAAACCCACAAAGTCTTGGTACCTCTGGAATCCCTAGGATGTTGGAAAAAAAGGATGCAAATTTGGCATGGGTAGCTCATGTGGACAAAAAGTTATGAGGGCCTAAGCGAGAACTATTTAAAATAGGCAATAAAAGGCCTGGCACAGGAGAAGGAAAAGGCCTGGCAGCGAAGGGGTTAAGCATTACAGTGGTACAGAAACAATTGAGCCAAAAGACATGATTCATTTTGTTTTCAGATTTGTGGAAGGACTGAGACTGAAATTAGTCAGATGATTATGAGTCATTTGATTTGCTGGCAAGCAAAGCCGATTGATGAGGTGTTGCAATATGCAAAGTACTGTAGTGACAAGATGGAACTGAAGCACAGAAAGCTGAAAGAGAAGCAATGGTGATGAAGAATAAGTTGGCACAAACAGGCATGTAGGGAAATTTTCTGCAGCAGCAGGGAAGTATGGTGTTTCAAAATCAGATGAGATGTAGATGTCGCGGAGGTAATGTAAACCGTAGTCCCGATTTGGGCACTTCAGTGGTTCAGAATGATGTGGAAGGAATGAAGTGATTGTTGCCATGTCATGCTTGCGGAGCAGTCGGACATTGGAACCGGGAGTGTCCGAAGATGGTAGAGGGAGGTGTTGTTCAGCAAACAGGTGACATCAATTTGTTCCAAAACATTAGAGGACTGAGGATGAGAGATCATAATCCACATTTTCATAATAATGTGAATCAAATGGAAAATTACCTACCCATACAGTAGGGGAAATGCCACCTGTACAGATGACACAGTTTCAGCCAGTGCAACAGCAGGTTGAAATGGTACCTAGAGAGCAAATTCAAATACCTCAATCCCCAATACAACAGCAGCAGGTGATGCTTCCTCAAAGGTCACAGGTCAGAAGTGTAATAAAAGTAATAACACAGTACACCAATTCCTGTTACACAGTGAGAATGGAGTAAATGATGATTCGGTGAGCGAGAGCTCGGATGAAGAGGAATGTGTGCTTGCAGCTTCTTCAGAAGTAGATCAGAAAGGCCCACATTTGAAGGGAAAAGTCATGGGTCACAGAGTTCAATCAATCAATCAATCATGGATTTGTAAAGCATGGCTTCTCACACATGAGGGTCTCAAGGAGCTGGGGAAGGTAGGGGGGATGCTGAGGATTAGTCGAAGAGCCAGGTCTTGAGGTCCTTCCTGAACTGTGACAGGGTGGGGGACTGCCTGAGGTGGATGGGGGGGGTGTTCCAGGTCTTGGCGGCGATGTGGGCGAAGGATCTTCCTCTGGCTGTGGTTTTTCAGAAGTGGGGGATGTCGGCGAGGGCCTGGTCAGTGAAGCAAAGTTGTCTGGCAGGAGTGTAGAAGGAGAGTCTTTGGTTGAGGTAGGCTGTCCGGCGTCGTGTAGGGCCTTGTTGGCATGGGTCAGGAACTTGAAGGTGATTCTCTTATTGCTAGGCAGCCAGTGTAGGTCTCTCAGAAGGGCGAAGATGTGGCTGTGTCATGTGGCATTCTTGATGAGACGGGCAGAGGTGTTCTGGATGCGTTGTAGTCTTTTACGGGTCTTGGCGGTGTTTCTGGCGTAGAGTGCATTGCCGTAGTCGAGGCGGCTGTTGACAAGGGCCTGAGTGACTGTCCTTCTGGCTTCGGTAGGGATCCACTTGTAGATTTTCCAAAGCATGTGCAGGGTGTGGAAGCAGCCCGATGAAACAGCGCTTACCTGTCGGTCCATTGAGAGCGATGAGTCTAAGATGACGCCGAGATTGCAGGCGTGGTCGGTGGGGATAGGGTAGTTTCCGAGGGCAGTGGGCCACCAAGAATCGTTCCAGGCGGAGGGTGTGGAGCCGAGGATGAGGACTTCTGTTTTGTCCAAGTTCAGTTTGAGGCAACTGTCTTTCATTCCTATGTGGAAATTGTTCTTGGCGGTGGTCCGGTTGTTGGTGAGGGAGACTATCAAATGGGTGTCGTTGGTGTAGGAGATGATGTTGAGTGCGTGGCTTCTGACGATGGCGGCCAGTGGAGTCATGTAGAGGTTAAAGAGAGTGTGACTCAGCAAAGCTCCTTGGGGGATGCTGCAGCTGATATTGGTGGCTTCCAAGAGAAAGGGGAGGAGTTGGACCTTCGATGTTCTGCCGGTGAGGAACGAGGAGAGCCATTGTAGTGCTCAGTCTCAGATGCCAGCGTTGTGGAGACGGATGCTTAGCGTGTTGTGTGAGACTGTGTCGTAGGTGGCAGAAAGGTCCAGTAGGATTAGGGCGACAGTCTCGTCCTGGTCGAGGAGGGTGCAGATGTCATCTGTGGCGGCGAGGAGGGCGTTCTCAGTGATATGGTTGCTTCTGAATCCTGACTGAGAGGGGTCTAGGATGTTTTTGGCTTCCAGGAATGTGGTGAGTTGTTTGTTGACTGCCTTTTTGGTGACTTTGGCCAGAAAGGGGAGCAGGGAGATGGGCTGGTAGTTCTTGAGGTCTGATGGGTCGGAGGTGGGTTTCTTCAGTAGAGGGTTGATCTTGGAGTGTTTCCAACTCTCTGGTTGTTTCGGAGTTGATGGTATGCCCGAGTTTGGGTGCGATGATGTCTCTGGCTTTGTTGAAGACGTGGTGAGGGCAGGAGTTGTGGGTGCTCCTGAGTGGATGGTTGCCATGGTGTTGCTGGCCTCATTGTCAGTGATGTTGTTCCAGTAGAGGAGGGCAGGGGAAAGAGTTTTATTCTTGGTTGACACAGGAACTACATGCTTTACAGTGCGAACTGCAGATGTTTCAAATCTGCCCCTTTCAGGAAAGACAGTCCATATTGTAGGAATAGCAAATCAGTATTTGACCAACCAAATTACAGAACCAGTCCAGGTTAAAATTGGCAACTTTGAAGGATTGCACAAATTTGTAGTCTGTGATTCAAGTCCGGTATCCCTACTGGGAAGAGACTTGTTCTGTAAAAGGAGGTGCTTGATTACTTATTCAAATGATGGAATCAAGATAAAGACGAATAGTGATGATGAGGATGACCCAGCTCCAGAGACAAAGTGTGAGACGATAAATGAGAGTACCCCCTGATTAATTTCTCTCCAATGTTCACAGTGAAGGAGCTTCCTCTTGATTTACAGGGAACGCCTAAAGAGAAAGTGTGGTATTTGACAAGGAAAGAGATTGGCATGATAAACGGAGTTGAGCCAGTTAAAGTTCCTGTAAAGCCAAACACAATTTTCCCCCAGATTCCCCAGTATCACATGCCACAGGACATCCTTAGAAAGGATCCTGGAAGTGAGAATGAAAACTGTAAATAACTGCTGAAAGAAGGTTGACGATTTTTATTTTTGATTTTTGCTGCATAGTTTCTAAAGTTTTCTCTTCTACTTTCTGATTCTTTACAGATCATGAGTAACATTAGCCAGCAGGGTATGAAGTACAGGTGTTGTAAATACATGAGTATTGGTTTGGCAATTGTGTGTGAGATATTGTGTGTGATATTGGTTGTGGATATGACTGTTCTTGACAAGAGTAAAGCCAACCATACTTCAGCTTTAGAGACAACTACTGCATTAACAGCAAATGAGAAGTTTAGGTTAGATGAAAAGTATTTGCACATAGGGAATACACAAGGGGAACTTTCTTCTAATGTCTTCTATTGCTTATTGAGTGAGTATGTTTAGACGATGGATGTGAAGAATTGTTATGTGTGCTCGCAGATCCCTCCATCAGTCGAAGAAGGAGTTACCTATCATAGTTTGCCCCTTATTTATGGGATAAGTTGCAGTCTGTTACTAACAAGATTCCATAACCATGAGTACATTCAGTATTTCTATTCTAACCACGATGTGGTGTTTTCATTTGTCCCCATAATTAGATACCTGAGTAGAGTAGCTAAGGACAATGACATCATATTAGTGACAGGATTCTTTGAGCCTACATTAACATTTGGCTCAGCTTATGCACACGGGAATAAACTGAGATGCTTGCTTACACCATTAGAAAAGAGCTTCTTATCTCACACAGATGACAGAAGAAAGACACTAAAGGAGAAGATAGAAAAGGGTTTTTAGAAATGATTATGCTTTTAGTGAAATAAAAACACACGGGAAATTAGCTTTAGATCCACAACACGTAGGAAAGCTTTGTGTATATAGACCTAAATCTCGCACTACACTTTATTTGTGGGAACAAGTGAATGTAGACATGTGTTTTTGTTTCAGGGTAAATGGACATTTCTGTTGAATGGACAGGTTCCAGTGATTCCTGGTATATATTACATTTGTGGACCTAATGCTTATTACTGTCTTCCAAGAGGCTGGTATGATGCATGTTATTTAGGGATAGTTTTCCCAAAGATATTCCAACTTGAGGACTTCAAAAGATTTCTAAAAATGACTGAATTACATCACAGTAGAGAAAGAAGAGAGTCTCCTTCTGGTATAGTGAGAGATATCTTGGGAGCAATGATTCTTTCAGTAGGAATTGTTCTGAATTCAATAAAGATTTGAAAGTTGTCTCCTATTGTGGATAACATGTTTGACACATTTTTCAGAAACAATGATCCTGATACAGAATTTGCTGCAAAATAATATATGACACTTCAGAACCGCCTTGCGGTAGACATTCTTTTAGCAAATAATGGCAGAGTTTGCAAAATGCTTAATTCTAAACATTGCTGCTCATTTATTCTGAATGACAGTAAAGGAATTAGAAGCTTACTTACTAGTCTGACTAATGGAAGTGCTGATTTGAAAAAAACAGGTGTTTGGGTGAAAGTTGGCAAAGTATTTGTTTCAGTGGGAAATTGGCTCAGCAGCATTGGGAAAGGGATACTGAAAATAATACAAGGGATATTGATTATTGTGATTTGCATAATTGGAGCATGGGGAATATGTAAATTGTGTAAGAGCATCAATTTGAGGAAAACAAAAAATAATCAGAGGAGGGAAGAAATTAAAAGGGAAAAATTGTTTGGGGAAAATTCGAAAAAGGAATGAAGATTAAAGGAGATAGAGATGACAGAATTTTAAGCTCACGCAAATACAACTTGTGTGGATAGATTTAGTGTGATGACACATTTAGTCATCAGAGGAGGATTTGTTAACACTCAATTTTTTAATGATTATTCATGTATTCTGAGTGTTGAATTCACATAGAAAATGAATTAATATAGAGAAAATAATGCACACATTTGAAGATGCGTGTACCTGAGTGGCCGCCAATGTTCATGAAATATACTTATCAATAGCTTAATAATATGACATGTTGAGCTTATGTTTGATCAATGTAGTAATATGTCATATAAAGGGTTATGCATTATGTATTAGCTTTATTAATCATAGGCCTTAACTTAGCGAGGTCTTGGCCTAGTTGCACGGCCTCATGTCAAGCTGCATTTCTTTCTTAATCAACTTATAAAATGTCTGCTTAGAGAATTAAATTGTGATTTTCCAATGTGTTGACCAAGTGCTCATAGCTAAAAGTCTTTCTCATGAGAACTGCTTGCTAGAAGATGATGTACTAGCTAGGATGCAATGTTTAATGTAATGTGTGTAAAATTGACCTTCCCAGGAGAAGACAATGGATGCGCTGACTGGAGTACAAACTTCAACAAAATGGATACCTGACAAGTCAAACAATGGGAACAGGAGAACAGGAGCCAATCATAGACAACCGTGTAGTAGTGAGAGTTGTAGATGTGGGATTTAATTTAATTGGACTAAAAGCAAACATCCGATTCATCGACCGATAGGGACATGGGAAGTAGTTTTAGGAAATCTAACTTAACCGGACTGCACTGAGAGAAGGACACCATTTGTCCATTTTCTGTTTTCCATATTGCTAATATTTTCTTGACCGTCCCGAAAAGAGATGTGTTTAACTTTATTGCTTAAAGAGACTTTGCATTTTCTAAACTTTAATGCTGAATTCTGATGCCTTGCTGACCGAGATGAAGTCCTATTGACAAAGACTGTCACAGCTTGCTGAACCATATTGAGAACAGGTATATAGACGATGTTACTGATTGTTATGTCAATATACTTTTGTTTCTAGGTACCAACCGCCACTTTAGTTAGATGTTTTTCCAAATCTGTGTTGACTAAATTGTTTTGCATGAAGTCCAAACATGCCATTTTAATCTAATGTTGGTTAGGGTTCTCTATGATGATGCTCGCTACGTGCAAAAACTGTTGGTCTTTTCTTTGCTGAATCTAAATGTATGTTATTTTAGTTTGCACAGTTATTATTGTCATTAATTTGTACTGTAACCTTAGAATATGTAGTGACTCAAGCTTTGATTAGATTGCAAATCTTTTGCCGCTTTGGTCAGCCAGTGTTGTTTCTGTATGTTTATCATTTGATTTTGAGATTAAGTTATGTGACATTAGCATTGTTAATATAGGAAAATAAACATTCTATCTTTTATACAAAAGTGTGGTTATTCATGGTTGCAGGGTCAAGGTGTGTGGAAATTACTGACTCCCATTGATTATTGATGTCATTGATTGTTATGGGTATTGATTTGTATTGATACAGGGTTCATGGTGGTGGGAAAAACTCAAAGCGCAGTCAAAAAGGTCCATTGGCTTATTTGCGTCTCCCTTGTAGGTTTACTTAATAAGGTCTGATGAGCTAACACAGGTGTGTCATCATGCATTTCTGCCTAACCTAGCCCGACTGCAGATGATCTGCCCGAGTGTTGATGTAAAGATAATACTCATAACTTACTTTGTGAATACCAAGAAGTTGTAAACTTACACTTTTAATCTAAACTTAGACCAAACATGTAAGTTTACCTTTGTGAATCGGTCTCTATATTCCCAATTTGTTTCAAAAGAATATTTCTGTTCGTATTGTGAATAACGTCCACTTTAATTTCCACTGACAGACAAGATTCTTTATGGGAATGAGCTCATATACAGTAGTTAAGAATTTACAAATTATCGCCATTTGGTACAACATTTATGACAAAAGGTAATAGTTTCATGGCACTGTCATTTCTGTATTGCATTTACAGTATGGGACATTAAAGATGTGGGTGGTAAACTTCTATGGGTGCTTGAGATGTCCATTCACAGTAATTAACTTCCAGCAATGTCATCTGCAACAGCATTGTCTCTTTTGTCTAGCTCTCCACATCAGCTGCCCTCTGTGTAATTTGTTATCCCACTTCCATAACTTACACCTTTCCATGTGGGTACCCATGCCTAGTTTCTTCTGTAAACACTCCCCCCCCCACACACATACACTTTGTTTCTGTTACTTCTCCCCACTCAGCGATCACTCTCTACAAACGTCTCATCTCTGATAGTTGTCAGCCCCATTTCCATCTCTCCTTTCACTACATTTCTTTCCCTTCTCCTCCTCGACCCTGAACTCGTTCTAGAACTCTGCTTCATTCTTAGGTCATGCTTTGCCACCTCCGACTCTGCCTCCTCCTTGCTTTCTCATTCCCACCTCTTGATGCTCTTAAAAGGGTGTAACTCTTGATCCACCCAATAGTGCTATTCAGAAAGATTCTCAGGGTAACCACAATGAGTATGTATGGAAAAACGTTTACTTGCTATGAATTTCATTGCTGATTATGTGCATATGTTTTTATATTTCCTGGAATCCCAGGAGGGCTTTTCTGCTGTCAGTCAAAGATACATTCCCTAGCTCCCGAATCACATGTGCTGTCTGCTCCTCTTCTGTCCCTCACACTTCTCTCTGACCCCGGCACTTGCCCTGCTTCCCTTTGTATGTGCTTAATATCTGTTCTATTTGTTTGTTCTTTTCCCCCAAAAATCAGATACCGCCTTAGTAGATACAGGAGATAACAGGACTGTGCCAAGAGTCTTTGGCTGTCTATCGTTCAGTCATATTTGGAAGAATATAATTCAGATAGTTACAAGTAATCTTTTATTTAAGTCACGCACTGTCTGGGTTTCCTCATGGGAATTTTCCTTATACTGAATTTGAATATTTTGCATTGTCAATAACTTTAAAACACACATACTAAAGCGTTAAGTAGTTGACAGAGATGAGACATTTCTTTTTTTGCAGCAGTCTCTGTATTTTCAAATAAACACATTCCTCTGGGGTGTCCTGCTATCATTACTTTGTCGTTGTGAAAATAAATGCGATTACCATGTTCTTTAATAAATACGTTCCAGAAGCCCTTGTTTGATGCTTCATATTATGCCGCTTGCTGGGTTTTTGTTATGGCTGGTAATAGAAAACCAAAAGTCATAAAAACAACCAGTGGAAAACATGGTTGATAATGTCCCGTGCAGTGGACGTGCCACATACAGGAAAAGATATAACTCCCAAGTGTGAATTGCTATGAAAAATAAATACTTTTCTTTTTCCTGCCACAAAATGGCAGGGAAATCGCTTTGCTAAGTATGTGCTGCATAATTCGCTCCTCTGCTAAGAGTCCGGTCTTAATAGGCACTTCTCTTCCTGCAAGAGCGGCAGCTTCAGATTTTGCGACGCTTTCTTTCCCCTGGTATTATTAGTCCAGCGGTCTCTTGCAAAGTTCAATGAGGTTCATTACCTTATCTAAGGAGAAGGGACTTGCACTGTGGAGACAGCTTCTCCATGCGACTTTTCTAATTAAATCCCTTCCATGGAATGAAGGGCTGCCCTTTTTGCTCGATAAACATTTGTTCTAATTTGGCCTTGGTGGGATTTGAGAGCATTTGACTCCCTCCTCCCCTAACCCTCTTCCCACCAGCAATTGTTAGCCGAGACGGAGGATCACTCTGCCTGACATTTGCTGTAGACGAGCCTGCTTATTAAAATATGTCAGTGTGAGACATGGATATTGGGTAAAAAAGACACCCGGGCCCTTGCTGCACTTGGTACAGAACTGGTGGATTTATCTAGTCATGAGATGATAATAATGCCTAATATTTTTCTTAATTTAGATAGACTATCAGGGTGCTTTTTGTAAAGTTGTTTATGCATACACAATGCAGAGCTATTAGTTTATGTGAGTGTTAAATTACAATTTGTAGAAGTGCACAGACCGCAGTACTGGAAAGAAGAAAAGGCCAAACTAGAGAACTCCTAAAAAAGAAACATGTATGACACGCTCGGATTCCTATATACACTTCGTAGTCATAGCTCGGTTTTCTTAACGGCTCAAGAAAAACAATGATTTGCCAGGGTTCTTAATAATCAATAGTAGTGGGGATTTTTTTAAATCTGAACTGATGTTTCAATTGGCATTCCTATGATCATTAGTGGGAATGAAGAGCCCACGCCCCCCTTTTTGTTGTCTTTTACTACCTAAATGTGGGTAGGGTGACACATTTTCCTTGAATACATTAGGGCCAATTACACCTTTGAAAGGCCACTGGATATTTTTTGGTCCATTAGTAAAGAAAGATGTCCTGAAAGGCTAGTATTTATGTTTCTTAGGATTGGCAAACACATGGGCACTCATTACAATCCTGGCGGTCGGTGTTAAAGCGGCAGTAAGACCGCCAACAGGCCGGCGGTAAAAAAATGCAATTATGACCGCGGCAGAAACCGCCAACATAGACAGCCACTTTAACACTCCGACCGCCACTGCTGTACATACAAACAGCATGGCGGTCACCGCCAACAGACAGGCAGAAGACAATGTACCGCCCACACCATTATGAGAGGCCAATCTGCCACCTTTTCTGGGACGGATTCAACACAAACAAAACCATGGCGGAAACAGGACTTGGAAGGGGAAACACTCACCTCTACACACCCCACGAGGAACCAGGACGCCATGGAGCCGGAACTCCAAATTCTCCCTGCGATTGTCTTCCTGCTCCTCTACCAGGAGCATGACCGACGGCGGCGACGACCACGGTGAGTACTCCACCTACAACACAGGGGAAGGGGGAGGGAAAAGAGAGTGACACACACACGCAACACCCCTACCCTCACACACAACAACACACACACCAATACATGCTGAAACGTTACATTCCTCCCCCCTGGAAGAACGCAAGGACAAAAGGAAATTAGTTGAATGACTGTAATCATGAAAAATCCATTACTCAAAAATATATATACACTATTAAAAAATGTGTACACCAAGAATTCAAGTCCATGTACTGCATCTAGATAGTCCGTGGACCACTGGGCCCACACTAGATACCCAATCCAAACAGAGAGAAAACTGCAGGGGCATTAGATTGAAATAAAACAGGCACCTCAGGTGGAAGGGAAGGGGGGCACCTCAGCCGGATGAGTGCACGGCGCCAGCTCCACGAGGGGGTTCCATGCCCATTGATGTATCCTGGGGAGTGCAAATACACAGTCTCTCAAGTCTCTCCAGTGGGAAGTTTGCCCACTGCTTTATCCTTGGGAGTGCAAAGCCACAGTCTCACAAGTCTCTCCAGTGGGTAGTTTGCCCACTGCTTTATCCGGGGGAGTGCAAAGCGACAGTCTCTCAAGTCTCTCAAGTCTCTCCAATGGGTGGGTTGCCCACTGCTTTATACTGGGGAGTGCAAAGCCACAGTCTCTCAAATCTCTCCAGTGGGTGGTTTGCCCACTGCTTTATCCTTGGGAGTGCAAAGCCACAGTCTCACAAGTCTCTCCAGTGGCTGGTTTGCCCACTGATTTATCCTGGGGAGTGCAAAGCCACAGTCTCTCAAGTGGATAACAGTCTCCACTGGTTCTGGAGGGGGCTTTGTGCCCAGAGTGTTTCATCCTGCCAAGGACTGAGTTAGTGGATGTGATACTCCACTGGTTCTGGAGGGGGCTTGGTGCCCAGAGTGCTTCATCCTGCCAAGCACTGAGGTAGTGGATGCCTTTCTCCACTGGTTCTGGAGGAGGCTTTGTGCCCAGAGTGCTTCATCCTGCCAAGGACTGAGGTAGTGGATGTGATACTCCTCTGGGTCTGGAGGGGGCTTTGTGCCCAGAGTGCTTCATCCTGCCAAGGACTGAGGTAGTGGATGTGATACTCCACTGGTTCTGGAGGGGGCTTGGGCCCGGAGTGCTTTATCCTGCCAAGGACTGAGGTAGTGGATGCCTTTCTCCACTGGTTCTGGAGGGGGCTTTGTGCCCAGAGTGCTTCATCCTGCCAAGGTCTGAGGTAGTGGATGTGATACTCCATGGGTTATGGAGGGTGCTTTGTGCCCAGAGTGCTTCATCCTGCCAAGGACTGAGGTAGTGGATGTGATACTCCACTGGTTCTGGAGGGGGCTTTGTGCCCAGAGTGCTTCATCCTGCCAAGGACTGAGGTAGTGGATGCCTTTCTCCACTGGTTCTGGAGGGGGCTTGGTGCCCAGAGTGCTTCATCCTGCCAAGGACTGAGGTAGTGGATGCTTTTCTCCACTGGTTCTGGAGGGGGCTTTGTGCCCAGAGTGCTTCATCCTGCCAAGGACCGAGGTAGCGGATGTGATACTCCACTGGTTCTGGAGGGGGCTTGGTGCCCAGAGTGCTTCATCCTGCCAAGCACTGAGGTAGTGGATGCCTTTCTCCACTGGTTCTGGAGGAGGCTTTGCGCCCAGAGTGCTTCATCCTGCCAAGGACTGAGGTAGTGGATGTGATACTCCACTGGTTCTGGAGGGGGCTTGGGCCCGGAGTGCTTTATCCTGCCAAGGACTGAGGTAGTGGATGCCTTTCTCCACTGGTTCTGGAGGGGGCTTTGTGCCCAGAGTGCTTCATCCTGCCAAGGTCTGAGGTAGTGGATGTGATACTCCATGGGTTCTGGAGGGTGCTTTGTGCCCAGAGTGCTTCATCCTGCCAAGGACTGAGGTAGTGGATGTGATACTCCACTGGTTCTGGAGGGGGCTTTGTGCCCAGAGTGCTTCATCCTGCCAAGGACTGAGGTAGTGGATGCCTTTCTCCACTGGTTCTGGAGGGGGCTTGGTGCCCAGAGTGCTTCATCCTGCCAAGGACTGAGGTAGTGGATGCTTTTCTCCACTGGTTCTGGAGGGGGCTTTGTGCCCAGAGTGCTTCATCCTGCCAAGGACCGAGGTAGCGGATGTGATACTCCACTGGTTCTGTAGGGGGTTTTGTGCCCAGAGTGTTCATCCTGCCAAGGACTGAGGTAGTGGATGTGACACTCCACTGACGGTGGGGGCAACATAGAAGCTGTCCGGGCCCCTGGAACTAACCACCAGCCTCTTACGAATGACCATTGGGGATGGCAGCCATGTCTGCGGTGGTGCCACTGGGACAGGATGTGGCGTTGCCGCTGGCGGTGCTGGCGACGGGATCAGTAGTGGTGGTGCTTGCGGTGCTCATTGGGCACCGGTGCTGGTGGGGGGTTCACTGAGCGTGCTGCTGGCGGTGGTGTCCTGAGCGGCGGTGCTGGTGGGGGGGCTCACTGAGCGTGCTGCTGGCGGCGGTGTCCTGAGTGGCGGTGCAGGTGGGGGGCTCACGGAGCTTGCTGCTGGCGGTGGTGTCCTGAGCGGCGGTGCTGGTGGCGGCCTCAGTGAGCTTGCTGCTGCTGAAGGGCACAGTGTCTGCGGTGCAGGTGAAGGACACAGTATCCTGGGTTCTGGCGGTGGTGCCTGTGACGGCGGTGCATGTGGCGGTGCCGGTGGCGGTCTTGTCCGCCGTGCAGGTTGGCGGCGACTTCCCTTTCTTTCTCTGGCCCTTCCCCACCTTGGATGGTGGCGCAGCTGTCTTGCCACTCCCAACTGTTGTCCTGGCTGAGCCCTTGGTGGCAGGTGTTTTGGCCTTCTCCCTCTGCGCTGTGGGCAACTTCTTTTGTTTTGGAAGTGGGGGAATGTCCTTGGCCTCGCTCCTTGGGACACTGGCTGCCCTGCTGCTTGGCACACTCCAGAAGCCGGTTACTGTTGGTACCACTGTTCCCGGTGATGTGGTGGCTGAGGTGCTGGTTTGGGACCTGGAAAAGTGGGCCCTAGGGGACGGAAGGGGTGGGGGAGGTGAAGGGAAGATGTCAAGGTTTGACAGGAAAAGTTTTTTAGACACACTGGGACGGGTAGATGGAGGGGGTTTGGGAGTGGAGGAAGAGGTAGTGGTTGTTGGAGGTGTTCGTTTGCTGACTTTGGGTGGAGGTGCATGGGCTGGATGCTGTCGTGAGGTGGATGGCTGTTGGGTGGGTGTGTGACTGCATTTGTGTACTTTAGGAGGAGGGCTCACAGACACACTGGGAGAGGACACGGGATGTGTGAATGGTAGTGGGGGTGGTGAGTGCATGTGAGCGGTGTGTGGTGATGGGCGTGCTGGTGATGGAGGTAGTGGCTGAAGATGTAGAGCATGCAGGTGTGAGTGGAGACATGACAGGGAGGGATGAGGGAAACGTGGAGGAGGGGGACACAGTGGAGGCAGTGGATGTTGGTATGTCTGCATGGGTATGATGCTTGTGTGAGTGCCTGTGGGATGTGTGGTGCTTATGTTTGCCAGAGCTACCCTTGTGTGTTGAGGTGTGTGCATGCTGGTCTGATGGTGTGCTTGGGATGGGCTGAGGTAGAGGGGATTGGGTCTGGCTGGAGGAAGTTGGAGGGGGGAGGTTGGACACAGGGACAATGGCTGCCATCAGTGCTAAGGCCAGAATCTGAAATGCTCGCTGTTAGGCTGCCTGGCCAGAATGAATGCCCTCCAGGTATGCATTTGTCTGTTGCAACTGCCTCTCTACAACCTGGATGGCATTCAGAATGGTAGACTGCCCAACAGTGAGGGATCTGAGGCGGTCAATGGCCTCCTCACTGAGGGCAGCAGGGCTGACTGGGTCAGGGCCTGAGGTGCCTGGGGCGAAGGAGATGCCCACCCTCCTGGGTGAGCAGCCACAGGGCACACGCTGAGGGGCTGCTGGGAGGGCGGTGCTGGTAGGGGGGGTGGCGGCTGTACCTGTAGATGCGGTGGGCACAGAGGGGCCCGCCACCGCAAGGGAGCTCCCATCAGAGGGGGAGACCATGTCGCTGGTCTCAGCTCCTGTCCTTGCCGTGGAGCTCCCCTCGCCCTCCATCCCACTGGTGAATTTTGAGTCTGTAGTCTCACCCTCCAGGGACATGTGGGATGCAGCTCCCTCCTGCTCCAGTGGCACAGCTCCTCCGCCTGATGATGATAATGCACACAAGAACAGGGAGACCACAAAGAGGGGGGGAAAGAAAGTAGAAGGACATGTTCAGTGCATGCAATACCGCTACTGTTGGCGGACACTACAGACACAGCAGCCCTCTGCACTAGACATGCACTTTGAGTTCCCTAATTGATCACAGGGACATGGGGTACAAGGCCTATGCCCGATTGCTGCACACATGCAAGTCACAGGAGCCTGACTAGGTGTAGATGGCTCTTACCACTGGTGGGGATGGGGTGCCACTGAGCCTGCCTCACAAAGGGTCCTTGCCTACACGGCTTGCCCTAGCCTAGGGGAACCCACAGCCCACCTCCCCCACCAAGACACCTCCAATGCACGCTGAATCAGATGGATGTGAGTGTACTCACCCCCTTGTGGCTGCTGTGATGCCCTCAAGTGCCCATCCAACTCCAGATAAGCCACCACCAGGATCCGGAACATTAGGGGGGTCATGGTGCGACGGGCACCCCTCCCACGTTGGGAGTCCATTCCCAGCTGGGCCTCCGCAGTCTTCTTGCTCCAGCGGCGAATGTCCTCCCATCTTTTCTGGCAGTGGGTGCTCCGTCTGTGGTGGACCCCCAGGGCCCATGCGTCCTTGGCGATGGCACGCCAAATATCCTTCTTCTGGTGGGCGCTGACCTACAGGAATATTACAGGGGAAAAGGAAAAACAATAACCGTCCGGACCGTCACAGTCATTGGCCCATGTTCCCACCCTTGCCCTGACGCACATCCACTCACTGTTGTTTCAAGCACACCTCATCCCCCCCACCTATCTCCCATCCACACCACTCCAAACAGGCATTGCCCATACAGCATGCTCACAGTGTACTCACCTGTTTGTCTGGAGGAACGTAGCTTAGAGTGTACTGGGGGAGGACCCCATCCACTAGTTTCTCCAACTTCTCCGATGTGAAGGCAGGGGCCCTTTCCCCCGACACTTGAGCCATTGTCGCTTCCAGACTGAGGTCACAGCAGCACTTGCAGTATAGGTCCTCTCCTGTCGAAGATCAGGCATCAAGCGAGTGAACAGACAGAAAATGGCGGTCACGTCCGCTGCGGTGAGTACCGTCACCGCCGGCGTACATCGTCATTGGCTCCTAGGACCCATAGGGTCCGATGTTAACCAATGCAGGATTGCTCCGCGCTCTTCGACCGCCTACCGCGACGGTGTACAATGCCAGCGCAATTACCTCATATCCCCTTGTCCCACATTACTGGTCAGGCAGCCGCCATTTCAGAGGGCCACATGGCATTAATTTTAAATACGTCACACATATAGGCCTTGCATACACACTAAGACAGGCACATAGTGGATTGACAAATGTGTGCAATAACGTTGTTTATTTCGTACCTCAGTGTTGGCTGACCCTCTGATCGCTGTTCTCATCCATAGAGCACGTCCGCTGGGGCAGGTGAGGACGTGGCAGCGTCCTCCGGTGTACAGACCGCTGGTGGACCTGTCGACAATGGAAGAGCGACATGTAATAGTCACCTACAGACTTGATCGTGCCACAATCCAGGAACTGTGTGCCCAGTTAGAGCCAGACCTGATGTCTGCCATCCGCCATCCCACAGGAATCCCCCCTCTACTGCAGGTCCTGTCAGTGCTCCATTTCCTTGCAAGTGGGTAATTTCAAACAACTGTGGCATCAGGGATATCCCAGCCAATGTTCTCTAACGTGTTGTCCAGAGTGTTCTCTGCCCTGCTGAAACAAATGTGCAGCTACATCGTTTTCCCTCAGGTGGAGGATTTGCCTACAGTGAAAGATGACTTCTATGACCTGGGACATATCCCCAACATCATAGGTGCCATTGATGGGACACATGTGGCCTTGGTCCCCCCCGCAGGAGTGAACAGGTGTACAGAAACCAGAGGAGTTATCATTCTATGAATGTGCAGATGGTGTGTTTGGCCGACCAGTACATCTCCCATGTGAACGCCAAGTTTCCTGGCTCAGTGCATGACACTTACATTCTGAGGAATATCAGCATCCCTTATGTGATGGGGCAACTCCAGAGGCACCATGTGTGGCTATTAGGTGAGGACATGGACCCTATACAGTTGAATAGTTGTCTGGGTCTGCGGTTGTCCCTAAGGGTTAGTGTGTGTCTAACAGTTGTCCCTCGACATTTGCAGGTGACTCTGGCTACCCCAACCTGTCATGGCTACTGACCCCAGTGAGGAATCCCAGGACAAGGGCAGAAGAACGCTACAATGAGGCACATGGGCAAACTAGGAGGGTTATATAGAGGACCTTCGGCCTCCTGAAGGCCAGGTTCCGAAGCCTCCATATGACAGGTGGTTCCTTATACTACTCACCAAAGAAGGTGTGCCAGATCATCGTGACCTGCTGTATGCTGCACAACTTAGCTTTGCGATTACATGTGCCTTTTCTGCAGGAGGATGGTCCTGAAGGAGGTGTTGTGCAGCTGTGGAACCTGTGGGCAGTGAAGAAGAGGAGGCAGAAGAAGAGGACATAGACAACAGAAACACCGTGATCCATCAATACTTCCAGTGAGACACAGGTAAGAAGACATCACTGCCTACATCTGATAAAATTGTTCGACTTTCATCTATCTGTCCCTTTCGCCCAGGTTATGGACCCTGATTTGTCACTTTCCCTTTCGATTTCACAGATGTGGGTCCCACTGTGTGACCTCTGCTATGTTACCTCATGGACTAGAGCTGTGTGACATAGGTATATTGACAATACTATGGGCATTGATATTTCCCTCAGTTATTGCAAATACACAATTGTGAAAGCAGACTGACTCCAGATTGTTTTGTGATTTAAGGGTGTTTACTTAAGTGCTAAATAGTGGAGGGGGTTGTAACATGGTCAGGGGTGATGGTGGAGGATTGTCCATGGCAGAGTCCAATCTATTAGTCTCACAGGTGCATTGTCCAAAAGGGCATAGGAAGTGGAGCTAGGGCAGTTTAAGGATGGACAGGGTGACAAAGTAAGACAGAAGGATGACATTCAGGGTGGTCTCATTTCTTGGTGGGGGTCTTGGCATTGTTCTCTATCTTTATCCTGGATCTCAGGGGCCGCTTGCGGGGTGGTTCTCCATCTGCAGGGGGTGGGGTGCTGGTGTCATGGTCATGTGGCGGTGCCTCCTGTCCACTAGCGCCAGCGGAGGTGGTGGGCAGTTCATCGTCCAGGCTAGTGTCAGGAGCCCCTTGTTGTGCCACAGTGTCCCTCCTGGTGTTTACAAGGTCCTTCAGCACCCCTACAATGGTGCCCAGGGTGGTATTGATGGATTTGAGTTCCTCCCTGAACCCCAAATACTCTTCCTCCTGCACCCGCTGGGTCTCCTGAAACTTGGCCAGTACTGTTGCCATCATCTCCTGGGAATGATGGTAGGCTCCCATGATGTTGGAGAGGGCCTTGTGGAGAATGGGTTCCCTGGGCCTGTACTCCCCCTGTCACACAGTAGACCTTCCAGTTCCCCGGTTTTCCTGGGCCTCTGTCCCCTGAACCGTGTGCCCACTACCACTGCCCCCAGGTCCCTGCTGTTCTTGGGGTGGTGGGTTAGCCTGGGTTCCCTGTAGTGGTGAACACACTGCTGCTTGACGTGTCCTGGAGACAGATGTATGGGCCCGCTGGGTGGGTGCTGTGCTGGTGTTTCCTGAGGGGGGAGGCTCTGTGGTGGCATGTGCCAGTGTGTGGGGAACCGACTATCCCGAGGTCCCAGATGGGCCGGGCTGGTCATCTAGATCCAGTTGGACAGAGCTATTGTCATCACTGTGGGCCTCTTCTGTGAGTGGAGTGGACATGTCTGGAACCTCCTGTCCGGTGACGTTGGGTAGGGGTCTTGCAGGGGTGTAAAGGCATGATTATTGCATCTGTGTGTGACATGGTGTGCAATGGGTGGGTGACCCTGTACCCCAGTGCTTCCATTCCTGTGTAGGACCTTGTGTGATAATTGTTTAGGGGTCTGTGTGGGTATGTGTAGTGGACATGCATTGGTGATGGGTGTCCATGCTCTATTGGTGCATGCAGGGCTTGGTGTTGGGATGTGTGGTTTGTGATAGTGGGACATATGTGAGGAGCTGGAGTGATGGGGCGAGGGCGAGAGTGGGGGTATGTGATAGCATGCAGGTAGGGTGGGGGATGAAGTAGCTAAATCTTTGACTTACCAGAGTCCATTCCTCCAGCTACTCCTCCAAGGCCCTCAGGATGCAGTATAGCTAAGACCTGCTCCTCCCATGTTGTTAGTTGTTGGGGAGGAGGTGGGGGTCCGCCGCCAGTCCTCTGAACCGCAATGTGGTGTCTTGAGACCACGGAATGCGCCTTCCCCTGTAGGTCGTTCCACCTCTTCCTGATGTCATCCTGTGTTCTTGGGTGCTGTCCCACTGTGTTGACCCTGTCCACGATTCTGTGCCATAGCTCCATCTTCCTAGCTATGGTGGTGTGCTGCACCTGTGATCCGAATAGCTGTGGCTCTACCCAGATGATTTCCTCCACCATGACCCTGAGCTCCTCTTCAGAAAACCTGGGGTGTCTTTGCGGTGCCATGGGGCGGTGTGGGTGATGTGTGAGGTGGTGTGTGTTGTGATGTGTTGGGTGATGTGTATGTGTGATAGTGTTGTGTGCCTCTGTATGCTGGTGTTGTCTTTGCTTTGCTGTCTCTCTGGCCTTCTTCAAAATGTTTGGTAGTAAGAGTTTATGGGTAATGTGGGTGTGTGTTTTATATTGTATTGGGTGTGTGGGAGTGGTGTGTGTATGTGTATCAGGTGTGTGTAGTTCGATTTGTCCAATGTGGTTGTGTTTTGTAAATGTGTGTGTATTTTGAGCGCAGCGGTTTGTACCGCCAATGGAATACCGCAGTTGAAAGACCGCCACTTGGATTCGTGGGTCGTGATAGGGTGGGTGTATCCCTGTTGGCGTGACGGTGGAGGTTTTGGTATCGCCAGTTTATCACTGACCTTTGGTGTGGCGGACTTGTGTGGGTGTCTAGATTTTGGCGGATTCTGAGCTGTGGGTCGTAATAGCTGTGGCGGAATTCCACGGCTACGGCGGTGTGTTGGCGGTCTTCTGCCCACAGTGACGACAGCAGCTCTGCCCTACTGGATCCTGATGACCAGCCCGGACCATCAGTCGGTTCCACTTGCACAGGCACAGCCCAACACTGACCTTCCACCCTCTGGTAACACCAGCACAGCACCCACCCAGCGGGCCCATACCTCCGTACCCAGTGCACGTCAATCAGCGGTGTGTCCACCACTACAGGGAACCCAGGAGAACCCACCACCCCAACAACAACAGGGACCTGGGGGCAGTGGTTGTGGGCACACGGCCCAGGGGACGGAGGCACAGGAACACAGGGGAACTGGGAGGGCTGCTGTGCGACAGGGGGCGGACAGGCCAAGGGAACCCACTCTCCACGAGGCCCTCTCCTCCATCATGGGAGCATACCACCACTCCCAGGAGACGATGGCGACGGTCCTGAACAAGTTTCAGGAGACCCAGCGGCTGCAGGAGGAACAGTATTTGGGGTTCAGGGAGGAGCTCAGGACCATCAGCTCCGTCCTGGGCACCATCGTAGGGGTGCTGAAGGACATACAAAAGACCATGAGGGACACCGTGGCACTCCAAGGGGCCCCTGACACAAGCCTGGACGATGAACTGCCCACCACCTCCGCCGGCGCTAGTGGACAGGATGCCCCGCCACAGGACCACCACACCAGCACCCCACCCCCTGCAGACGGACAACCACCACGAAAGCGGTCCCTGAGATCCAGGAACAGGACAGAGCAAGATGGCAAGACCCCCGCCAGGAAATGAGACCATCATGATTGTCCTCCCACTATCCCACTTTCTTATCCTGTCCATACTTAAACTGCCCCAGCTCCACTTCCTATGCCCATATGGGCAGTGCACCAGTGTGACCAATAGACTGGACTCTGCCATGGACATTCCTCCACCATCCCTCATCACCATTTTACAAGCCCCCTCTATTTTTGAGCACTTAAATAAACACCCTTGAACCACAAAACAATCTGGAGTCAGTCTGTGATTTGGTAAATGTGTATTATCAATGACAGTGTCAAACTGCGTTCTCAATTGTAAAGCCAACATACCTATGTCATACATCACAAGTCCTTGAAGGATGCAAGCAGATGACACACGTTGGTAACCACACCTGTGAAACCGTAATGGAAAGGTACAACTCAGTGACCAAATACTGCTATTAAATAACAGACAGAATAGAGGTAGAAGTGTGAAAGTGATTGTGATGTTAAAAAATAAGATGTTCTCACCTGTGTGTCACTGGAAATATTGGTGTATGACTGACTCCCTGTTGTCCATGTCTTCTTCCTCAGCTTCATTCTTATCACTGTCCACAGGCTCCACAGGCTCCACAGGCTCCACAGCTGCCACAACACCGCCATCTGGACCATCCTCCTGCAGAAAAGGCACCTGGCGTCGCAAAGCAAGATTGTGAAGCATCGAGCAGGCGATGATGATCTGGCACACCTTCTTGGGTGAGTAGAATAGGGAACCACCTGTCATATGGAGGCACTTGAACCTAGCCTTCAGGAGGCCGAAGGTGCATTTGATCACCCTCCTAGTCCGTCCCTGGGCCTCATTGTAGCGTTCCTCTGCCCTGGTCCTGGGATTCCTCACTGGGGTCAATAGCCAGGAAAGGTTGGGGTAACCAGAGTCCCCTAATAGCCACACACGGAGCCTCTGGTGTTAACCCATCATATAAGGGAGGCTGCTATTCCGCAGGAGAAAGCATCATGCACTGAGCCAGGGAACATAGCATTTACCTGCGAGATGTACTGGTCTGCCAAACATACCATCTGTACATTCATCGAATGATAACTCTTCCGGTTCCTGTACACCTGTTTACTCCTGTGGGGGGGGGGGACCAGAGCTACATGGGTCCCATCAATGGCACCTATGATGTTGGGGATATGTCCAAGGGCATAGAAGTCACCTTTCACTGTGGGCAAATCCTCCACCTCAGGGAAAACGATGTATCTCCTTACGTGTTTCAGCAGGGCAGCCAACACTCTGGACAACACATTGGAAAACATAGGCTGGGACATCCCTGATGCCATGGCCACTGTTGTCTGAAAAGACCCACTAGCAAGGAAATGGAGCACTGACAGCACTTGCACGTCAGGGGGGATTCCAGTGGTATGGCGGATTGGTGACATCAGGTCTGGCTCCAACTGGGTACATAGTTCCTAGATAGTGGCACGGTCAAATCTGTAGGTGACGATTAAATATCGCTCCTCCATTGTCAACAGGTCCACCAGCTGTCGGTACACCGGAGGATTCCGCCATCTTCTCAAATGACTCAGCTGACGGTGCCTAGGAAGGACAACAGCGACCACAGAGTCAACAAATTCTCAGGTATGTACCCACAGATACACAGAACACAACACCAAACACAAAACTCTTCCTGTATGTGTGTTGAGTGTAGGCATAGCTATGCGTGACGCAGTAGTAAATGAAGGCATGTGGGCCCCCGAAATGGCGGCTGCCTGACCTCTAAATTGGGACAATGGGAATGTGAGCTATCTGCGCTGGCGTTGTACACCGTTGCGGTAGGCGGTCATAGACCGTGGCGCAATGCTGCATTGGTTAACATTGGACCCTATGGGTCCCAGGAGCCAATGACGAAGTGCACCGGCAGTGATGATACGCACCGCCGCAGACGTCCCCGCCGCAGACGTCACCGCCATTTTCTATCTGTTCAATCCCTCGATACCTGATCTTCGACAGGAGAGGACCTACACTGCAAGTGCTGCTGTGACCTCGGTCTGGAAGAGACAATGGCTGCTGCGTCTGGGGAAAGGGCCCCTGCCTTCACTGCTCAGGAGTTGGAGAAGCTAGTAGACGGGGTCCTCCCCCAGTGCACGCTACTCTACGGTCCATCAGACCAACAGGTAAGTACACAGGGAGCACGTTGTATGGGCTATGCCTGGGTGGGGAGGGCTGGTTGTAAGAGGGAAGGGGGCAGAGCGCAGGGAACATGAAGGACTGTGATTGCATGTGCCACATGGCAAGGGTAGGGATGGGGGCCATTCACATCGACGGTGCAGTTGGTAATGACTTCTCTTCTTCCCCTGTGCATGTCATGTAGGTCAGCGCCCACCAGAAGAAGGACATTTGGCGTGCCATTGCCAAGGAATTCCGGACCCTGGGGGTCCACCAGAGACGGGGCACCCACTGCTGGAAAAGATGGGAGGACATTCGCCACTGGAACAAGAAGACGGGGAGGCTCAGCTGGGGATGGCCTCCCAACGTGGGAGGGGTGCCCATCGAACCATGACCGCCCTGATGTTCAGGATCCTGGCGGTGGCCTACCCGGAGTTGGATGGGCGCTTGAGGGCATCACAGCAGACACAAGGGGGTGAGTACAACCTCATTCTGGGGACTTGGCGAGCAGTTGAGGGGTCTGGGTGTGGGAGGAGGGCTGCGGATGTACCTAGGCCAGTCAGAAATACGTAGGCTAGGACCCTCCGTAATGCAGGGCATGTGGCACTCCCCCCACCTCAGTAGTGGGCCAAGTACAGGTATAGATGCCCCTGTGGCATCCATGTGTGCAGATGTCCACCATAGCCATGTAGGCCATATCCCAGCAATTCCATCTGTAGAGGCCAAGAGCACGGCGTACTGCAGGGGCCTGCTGTGTGTGTATTGTCTGCCAACGGTAGCGGTAAGCCATGCACTCAACCTGTCTTTCTTCTGTCGTCCCCTCCCCCTTTTTGTGCTCTCCCTGTTCTTGTGTGCATCAGCATCATCAGGCGGAGGTACAGTGGCAATGGAGCACCAGGGAGCTGCATCCCACATGGCCATGGAGGGCCACACCACGGACTCAGAATGCACCAGTGGGACGGAGGGCGAGGGGAGCTACATGTCGGTCACCGGATCACCAACCAGCGACACGGACTCGTCCGCCGATGGGAGCTCCCTTGTGGTGGCGGCACCATCTGTGCCCCCCACTTCTACAGGTACGGCCTCCACCTCTCCTACCAGCACCGCCCTCCCAGCAGCCCCTCAGCGTTCGGCCCGTGCCCACTCACCCAGGAGGGTGGGCATCACATTCGCCCCAGGCACCTCAGCCCCTGCCCCAGTCACCCCTGCTGCCCTCAGTGAGGAGGCCATTGACCTCCTCAGGTCACTCACTGTTGGGCAGTCTACCATTGTGAATGCCATCCAGGGTGTAGAAAGGGAGTTGCAACACACTAATGCATTCCTGGAGGGCATTCATTCTGGTCAGGCTGCCCATCATCGAACCCTGCAATCTCTGGCCTCAGCACTGATGGCAGCCATTGTCCCTGTCTCTAGCCTCCCCCTTCCAAATTCCTCCTCCCAGACCCAATCCCCTGTACCCCAGCCTGTCCCAAGCACACCATCAGACAAGCATGCATACACCTCAACACCCAAAAGTAGCTCAGGCAAACATAAGCACCACACAACCCACAGGCACTCACACAAGCATCACACACATGCAGACACAGCAACATCCAGTGCCTCCACTGGGTCCCCCTCCTCGTCGTCTCCCTCCTCCCTCCCAGTATCGTCTACACTTTCACCTGCATGCACTACATCTACAGGAACTAGGACGCGCACCAGAACACCCAGCACCACACCCCGCTCACCTGCACTCACCACCCCCACTCCCATTTACACGTCCCCCGTGTCCTCTCCCAGTGTGTCTGTGATGCCCCCTCCCAAAGTACACAAACGCAGGCACCCACACACCCAACATCCATCCACCTCACGACAGCCTCCAGTACCTGCACCTGCACCCAAAACACCTAAAGTGACACCTCCTACAACCACCTTCTCTTCCTCCACTCCCAGACCCCCTCCAGCTACCCATCCCAGTGTTCGTCAGAAACTGTCCCTCTGCAATGTTGACCTCTTTGCCCCCACCCTAACCCCTCCAATTCATCAGTCCCGTAGTAGCGCCTCAGCCAAAAAGACTCCAGTACCAGTGGTGCGTGTTACAGGTGTGTGGAGTGCACCGGCCACCAGGGCAGGCAGTGTGACACGGAGCCAAGGCACTGCCAGTCCACCCCCTGTAAAGCATCTCAAGTTGGAAAGTGGCCGACGGGACCGGGTGAAGACTCCTGGAGGCAAAACTACTCACAAGGGGGCCAGGGGGATTGCAGAGTCAGCTGTGACTCCTCCAAAGCTGGTGAAGTGCCAGAAGAAGTCTGCACAGCCTAGTGAGAGCAGCACAGCGGAGAAGGGCGGCATCCTCCCCGGCGGACAGGACGCCACCGCCAGCACCGTCGTCACTGGTCAGGAGTCCACCGCCGGAGTCAGTGCCCAGGAGCGCAGAAGTATCGTCACTGGTCAGGAGACCACCGCCGGAGTCAGTGCCCAGGAGGGCACAGGTATCGTCACTGGTCAGGAGACCGCCGCTGGAGTCAGTGCCCAGGAGGGTAGAAGTATCGTCACTGGTCAGGAGACCACCGCCGGAGTCAGTGCCCAGGAGGGCACAGGTATCGTCACTGGTCAGGAGTCCACCGCTGGAGTCAGTGCCCAGGAGGGCAGAAGTATCGTCACTGGTCAGGAGACCACCGCCGGAGTCAGTGCCCATGAGGGCACAGGTATCGTCACTGGTCAGGAGACCACCGCCGGAGTCAGTGCCCAGGAGGGCAGAAGTATCATCACTGGTCAGGAGACCCCCGCCGGAGTCAGTGCCCAGGAGGGCACAGGTATCGTCACTGGTCAGGAGACCACTGCCAGAGTCAGTGCCCAGGAGGGCCCCGTCTGCCACAGCCCCGCTGGGCAATGAGGGATCGTCATGCCACACACCAATGCACAGGTCAGAGACCGCCATGGCAAAGCACCGCTGAACAGGGCAAGCACTGCTGAACAGGCCAGAGACCACCATGGCAAAGCACCGCTGAACAGGGCAAGCACCACTGAACAGGGCAAGCACCACTGAGCAGGCCAGAACCGCCATGGCAAAGCACCGCTGAACAGGGCAAGCACCGCTGAACAGGTCAGAGACCGCCATGGCAAAGCACCGCTGAACAGGGCAAGCACCACTGAACAGGCCAGGGACCGCCATGGCAAAGCACCGCTGAACAGGGCAGAGCACCGCTGCAGAAGGAAAACACCGCCACATCAAGCATCGTTATCCCATGTACAGCTGGGACAGTGACGGGACAGGAACTGTCACGGGGAGCCTAATCCAGTCTAGGCACCATTCCCCCCCAGAACCAGTGGAGAGATCCATCCACTCCGTCTGTCCTTAACAGGATGAAGCACTCTGGGCACCAGTCCACCTCCAGAACCAGTGGAGACTGTTATCCTCTTGAGAGACTGTGGCTTTGGACTCCCCAGGATATGGCAGTGGGCAACCCACCCACTGTAGAGACTTGAAAGACTGTGGCTTTGCACTCCCCAGGATATGGCAGTGGGCAACCCACCCACTGTAGAGACTTGAGAGACTGTGGCTTTGCACTCCCCAGGATATGGCAGTGGGCAACCCACCCACTGTAGAGACTTGAGAGACTGTGGCTTTGCACTCCCCAGGATGGTACAGTGGGCAAACCACCCACTGTAGAGACTTGAGAGACTGTGGCTTTGCACTCCCCAGGATACATCAATGGGCATGGAGCCCCGTCGTGGATCTGGTGTGGTACTGTAATCCGCCTGAGGTGCCCCCCCCCTTCCCTTCCCCCTGAAGTGCCTGTTGTATTTCTATCTGATGCCCCGGCAGTGTTCTCTCCGTTTGTGGACAGGTGTCTTGTGTGGGCCTCGCCCATGCATTTTTGGCCCAGTGGTGCCCGGACATTGATCTGTGCATATCTGCACTACTTCTCGTAATGTATATACTTTTGAATGTGTTTATATATATCTATATATATTTGGTACATGTATTTTGATACATTACAATGTTTAAACTGATTTCCTTTTGTCTTTGCATTCTTCCGGGGGGTTGTGGGTTGTTACTGTGATGTTTGGAAATGCATTGGTGTGTGTGTTGGAATGTGCGAGGGTGGGGGTGGGGATGGGGGTGTTGCGTGTGTGTGTCCCTGACTTTTGCCTAAACCCTCCCCTATGTCGTAGGTGCAGTACTCACCGGTGTCTTCGCTGCCGCCGGGGCTGGTGTTCATAGATGAGTAGGAAGACAAGGGCAGGGAGGATTTGTAATTCCTGCTCCATGGTGTCCTCCTTTCTCGTGGGATGTGTAGAGGTGAGCGTTTTCCCATTGCAAAAGCTGTTTCCGCCGTGTTTTTATCCACAGTGAATCCGCCCTGGAAAAGGTGGCGGATTGGCGGGTTGTGATACCGTGGGCGGTACATTGTCTTCTGCCTGTCTGTTGGCGGTGACCGCCGCGCTGCTTGTCTGTACCGCCTTGGCGGTCGGAGTGTTAAAGATGCTGTCTTTGTTGGCGGTTTCCGCCACTGTCATAATTCCCTTTTTTTGTCCGCCGGCCTGTTTGCGGTATTACCGTACCTTTAACACCGTCCGCCAGGGTTGTAATGACCCCCATAGTAATGTGTGTTATATGTCCTGACAGTGAAATATTGCTAAATTCGTTTTTCACTGTTGCAAGGACTGTTCCTCTCATAGGTTAACATGGGGACTGCATTTAAATCTGATTAAAGTGTAGATTCCCTTCGAGAGCGGATGGATGTGTGGAGTTTGGGGTCTCTGAGCTCACAATTTAAAAATACATCTTTTAGTAAAATTGATTTTGAGATTGTGTGTTTGAAAATGTCACTTTTAGAAAGTGAGCATGTTCTTGCTTATACCATTTCTGAGACTCTGCCTGTTTGTGGATTCCCTGTCTGGGTCAGTTTGACAGTTGGGATGGTTGCACCTCACACTAGACAGTGACACAGAGGGAGCTGGGGTGTAGTCTGCATTTCCTGCCGAGCCATCTGTGCTAGGAGGGAGGGGAGGAGTGGTCACTTACACCTGAAATGGCTGTGCCTGTCCTCACACAGTGCAGTCTCTGACCCCCTGGTGAGTGTCTGGGGCCTGGCCTGGGCAAGGCAGGATTTCACATTCAAAAGAGACTTTACTTTGAAGTAGGCCTACTTCAAAGGAGAAATTGCGTATAAGAAACAAGAAACTTTTGGAAACAAGAGGAAATCTGCCAGGAGATGAGCTGAAGAGCTGAGGAAGAAGAGCTGCCCTGCCTGTGACTGTGCTTTGTGGAGCTATCCTGCAGTTGCTGCTTCTGCCAGAGTAAGAGGGCAAAGAATGGACTTTGTGTGTTTTCCATCTTGTGAATAAATCTCCAAGGGCTTGATTTAGAGCTTGCCTCCTGTTGTTTGAAGTCTCAGGGACAGCACACACTTTTTTCTGACAGCACCTGGAGCCTCTGGAGAGTCTCCTGCTCTGACAAGTGGTGCCCTATCCAGTCCCTGGGCCCTTGAAAGGAAAGCTGGTGGAAATCCAAGGAAATCGACTTTGGACGACTTCGGACCGACGCCGCTGCTGAATCCTGTGACGCCGCCTGCAATCGATTCTGTGATCTTCGCTGGAACACGACGACCTTCGCAGGCCCGACGCCACTACAGCCCCTCTGAAGTCTGCAACTCTGTGAAAGTCGCAGCACCACGTCATGACCGACGCCGCTCAAAGTGCACGGACTCAATGTTTCGTACAGACACCGCGATCCTCGACTTCACGCATCAGCTTGTTTTCACTCTTCATCAAAGGTACTGTACTTGGGGGTCTACACTACTCCGTGTCCGGCGCCGCTGGTGTTGGATTGTTGGGAACGACTCAGTCATGACGCCGTGTTAACACCTCATCGAAGCATTTTGTGTTTTAAGCTCTATTTTTGAGTTTAATCTTTAAAAATCCATAACTTGACTTATGTATGTCGGATTTTTGTCATTTTGGTCTTGTTTTGTTTAGATAAATATTTCCTATTTTTCTTAACTGGTGTTGTGTCATTTTGTAGTGTTTCATTAAGTTTCTGTGTGTGTTGGTACAAATACTTTACACCTAGGACTCTGAAGTTAAGCCTAATGCTCTGCCAAGCTACCAAGGGGGTAAGCAGGGCTTAGCTAAGGGTGATTCTCTTTTACCCTGACTAGAGTGAGGGTCCTTGCTTGAACAGGGGGTAACCTGACTGTCAACCAAAGACCCCATTTCTAACATTGGTGATCAGCGGTTGGGAATTGGACTTGTATTTCTACTTGACATACAGTAATTAAGTGTACACTACTATTTTGAGTGCAGACCACTATGTGACCACATACTAATTGTTTCTTGATCTTTTGCTTTTTCTCTTTGGGACTCCTTTTTGTTCTACTTCCATGATTTTGCTGATCCCTTAACTGATTCTTTTTACTTCATTGGGAACTTGTTTTCTGCCGTTGGAACTTTGCACTTGTTGCCATCATGTCTCAATCTGGAGATGCAACAGCTGGAGCTGTGTTTGATTTAGGGAAACTGAAGAGGTACTCAGTTGCTCAATTGAAACATTTCTGTGAAGATCTTGCCTGTCCCGTTAAGAGCTCTGCCAGGAAGGGGGAGCTACAAAAGGCTCTGAGGGCCTGGGTGACAGCCAAGGAAGCTGGGGGGCACACAGAAGATATGGATGGGAAAGTGCAGAGTCTACACCGTGGTGTAGTAGAGGTACCTGTTACACCTGGGGGGAGGGCCTCCACAAGAGGTAGCAGTAGGTCCTCTAAGGGTCTGACCCCTTAAAGATGTCCAGGACAGACAGGCAGAAAGGGCTCTCCGGTTGGAGGCAGAAAAGTTGAGGATGCAAAGGGAGTTCGACGAGTGGAAAAGGGACTTAGAGATAGAAACTATGATTTGGGCTTATGAGCTAAAACTGGAAGAGTTGGCAGTCAGGAGGGCTGAGTCCAGCTGGAATGGTGGCAGCAACAATTTTATATCCAGTGCTGCTGAAGAAGTGCATGTGCCCAGAGATGTGGTGCCCTACTTGAAGGAGGGAGTTAACACACGCCAGGAGGTTCAGGGGTATGAGGTAGCTCCAGTGATGCACAGGGTCCCTGAGGTGGATTGGGCAACTGGCATGGGTAGCCATATTCCTACTGGTGGGAGGGACACTCTACTAACTCTAGGTGAGAGTGACAAGGAGAGGGGTTCCCCCCAGGCAGAATTCCTGGTTATGGAGTGTGAAGACATCCCAAAAGAGTGTGGGTTGAGTGTCAGGGACAGTCAGGTACTGTCTCACCAGTCTTAGGAGGATGATGTGGGGAGCTTTTTCAAAGTAGAGTCACTGGATGGTTGGGTGAAGGCTACTTTGGTTAATTCATGTGAGGGGCTGAGTGGTGTAATTGCTGGAGAGCATATGTCTAGTCCTTATTTTCCAGAGCAACGCCAACACCAGGTGGAGTGTGAGTTCTCTGACCCCAGGGAACTTACACTGGAGCCAGACATCTGGGTGAGTACCAGAGAGTCTGAAGAGGCATTTGGGGGTGCTCCTGAGAGGAGTGGTCTAGGTATTTCCCAACCAGATGAGGTAGGGAAGGATTGTAGTGTCCCAGGTAGGTTCCTGTGTAGTGGGATGGGTGAGGGACCTTATGTCCAGTCTCAGAGGAGAGGGAATGGGGATGGGTTGAGGCCCAAGGTGCCCGAGATCCAGTCCCAGGTCCTGGAGGATTACATGAGGGAACACCAGGAGGGGAGCCTAGCCTGTATCATAGGGCCATCTGTTGGGGGAGACCCCACAGTGTCAGGAGAACTTGGGGGGGGGGGGGTGGCTGTAGCCAGCATCCCACCCGTTCTGAAGTCTGGCAGTACCACTCCTAGTGAGGGGGTTCAGAAGTCCAGACAGAGGGTTGAGAGGGGGTTGCAGACCCCAGTGGAGAACCTGGAGGGCCAGGGGTCAGCTCTGAGGGCAGAGCCCCCCAGGAATGACCTTGGTGAGACCATTTCTGGGTTGGGGGGAATCCAGACTCTGCCAGATGGGCAGGGGTCAGGAGACCTGCGCCAGCCAGACTCTTGTGTGGTCCTTGGGGACAGTGTGTCCCCTGAGGGGGTTAAGTGTGCCCCCTGGAAGTCCTGGTGTGCCAGGCAATGGTTCTACTGCAGGGTGGTGACTCTGGGTTGAATGATCAGGTTCAGGGGGTAAACTCTGACCTGATGGGGGTAGGTGTGCTCCCAAGGAAGTCCTGGTGCGCCAGGCAGTGGTTCAACCGCAGGGTGGTGACTCTGGGTTGGATGACCAGGTTCATAGGGTAAACTCTGGCCTGGTGGGGGGTAGGTATGCCCCCCCCCAGGAAGTCCGGGTTGCCAGGCGGTGGTCCAGTCTGTGGGTACAGACCCTGGACTGGAGGATCAGGTGCAGGGGGTAAACCCTGACCTGAAGAGGGGGCGGTTTGCCCAATCACGCCCCTGGTGTGATTTCAAGGAGTATTCTCCGTGAGGGGGGTGCAGAACCCTGAGAATAGGGTCAGGGGAGAGAGAGACTCACCCCTGACCCCAGTGCAATATAAGGGTACAGACCCTGGATTGGAAGGCCAGGTTCAGGGTGTTCCCCCTGACCTGGAGGGAGGGGCTACTGCTAACAGTGCCCCTACCATGTTGTCTTCTGGGGGGGCCACTCCTTGTCACAGTGGTTGGAGAGACCTGAGGTCGGGCTCTCATCCCTGACAGTTGTCCGGGTCACTGTGGCTTTCTGTCCTGGTGAGCAGAGTTGCCCCTGGGGGGGGACGATAGTCACACCCCAAGGTTGGAGTGGTATCTGCCCATTGGGATACATCTGTGAGCAAAGTAAAGTTAGGTGCTGCACAGATGGTATCTGCAGATGTGGAGAAGGGTTCCCCATGGGTTAGCTTAGTGGGCCCTGAGGGTATGGACAGAGGGATCCAACGGGAGTCAGGACGGCGTAGAACTGGAGCATGGCCTTGCTGTTGTGGGCCTGGGTCAGTGTTCTATCGCCACAATCAGGGAAGTACATCAAGGTATTGATTGTTCTCCCCTGGCTTTAGGCTGGTATGGGGTTGTGTTGGACTTTTTTGCTTATGCAGGGTCATCCCCAATCTTTTTGCCTCCTGCCTCCTATTTTTTCTGACCTGTTGCTGTTGGCTTTTGAACTCTGAGCACTATACCACTGCTAACCAGTGCTAAAGTGCATATGCTCTCTGTGTAAATTGTATGTAATTGGTTTATCCATGATTGGAATATTTGATTTACTAGTAAGTCCCTGGTAAAGTGCACTAGAGGTGCCAGGGCCTAAAAGTCAAATGCTACTAGTGAGCCTGCAGCACTGGTTGTGCCACCCACATGAGTAGCTTTGTAATCATGTCTCAGACCTGCCACTGCAGTGTCTGTGTGTGCTGTTTTAACTGTAAATTCGACTTGGCAAGTGTACCCACTTGCCAGGCCTAAACCTTCCCTTTTCTTACATGTAAGGGACTCCTAAGGTAGGCCCTAGGTAGCCCCAAGGGCAGGGTGCAGTGTATGGTTAAGGTAGGACATATAGGAGGTCATTACAACCCTGGCGGACGGTGTTAAAGCTGCGGTAATACCGCAAACAGGCCGGCAGAAAAAAAAAGGGAATTATGACTGTGACGGAAACCGCCACATAGACAGCCACTTTAACACTCCGACCGCCACGGCGGTACAGACAAGTAGTGCGGCGGTCACCGCCAACAGACAGGCGGAAGACAAAGTACCGCCCACAGTATTACAACAGGCCAATCTGCCACCTTTTCCGGGGCGGATTCACCGTGGATATAAACACAGCGGAAACAGCTTTTGCAATGGGAAAATTCTCACCTTAACACACTCCACGAGTAAGGAGGGCACCATGGAGCCGGAACTTCAAATACTCCCTGCACTTGTCTTCCTGCTCCCCTACGAACACCAGCAACGGCGGCGCCAAAGACAACGGTGAGTACTGCACCTACGACATACGGGAGGGGGGAGGCAAAAGTCAGGGGGACACACACGCAACACCCCCACCCCCAACCCGACCCTCGCACACTACAACACACACACCAATGCATTTCCAAACATCACAGTAACAACCCCCAAACCCCCGGAAGAATGCAAAGACAAAACCAAATTAGTTGAACCATTGTAATGTATCCAAATACAGTAAGCTCATATATACAGAAATATATACACATTCCAAATATATACATCACGATTAGTAGTGCAGGTATGCACAATTCAATGTCCGTGGACCACTGGGCCCAAATAGCATCGGCGAGGCCCACACTAGATAATTGTCCACAAACGGAGAGAACACTGCAGGGGCATCAGATAGAAATACAACAGGCACCTCAGGGGGAAGGGAAGGGGGGCACCTCAGCCAGATTACACCACCACGCCAGATCCCCGACGGGGCTCCATACCCATTGATGTGTCCTGGGGAGTGCAAAGCCACAGTCTGTCAAGTCTCTACAGTGGGTGGCTTGCCCACTGTACCATCCTGGGGAGTGCAAAGCCACAGTCTCTCAAGTCTCTACAGTGGGTGGCTTGCCCACTGTACCATCCTGGGGAGTGCAAAGCCACAGTCTCTCAAGTCTCTACAGTGGGTGGCTTGCCCACTGTACCATCCTGGGGAGTGCAAAGCCACAGTCTCTCAAATCTGTACAGTGGTTGGCTTGCCCACTGTTCAAATCTGGGGAGTGCAAAGCCACAGTCTCTCAAGTCTCTACAGTGGGTGGGTGGTTCTGGAGGGGGACTGGTGCCCAGAGTGCTTCATCCTGTGAAGGACTGGTGCCCAGAGTGCATCACGCTCCCCGTGACGGTCCCAGTTCCGTCAAGGTCCCAGCTGCAAATGGGCTAACAATGCTTGCCATGGCGGTCTTGGCCCTGTTCAGCGGTGCTTGACTTTGCAGTTTCTGACCTGTTCAGCGGTGCTTGCCATGGCGGTCTTTGCCCTGTTCAGCGGTGCTTTGCCATGGCGGTTTTTGCCCTGTTCAGCGGTGCTTGTCTTTGCAGTTTCTGACCTGTTCAGCGGTGCTTGTCATGGCGGTCTTTGCCCTGTTCAGCGGTGCTTTGCCATGGCGGTCTTTGCCCGTTCAGCGGTGCTTGATTTTGCAGTTTCTGACCTGTTCAGAGCTGCTTTGCCATGGGGGTCTTTGCCCTGTTCAGCGGTGCTTGACTTTGCAGTTTCTGACCTGTTCAGCCATGCTTACCATGGCGGTCTTTGCCCTGTTCAGCAGTGCTTTGCCATGGCGGTCTTTGCCCTGTTCAGCGGTGCTTGACTATGCAGTTTCTGACCTGTTCAGCGGTGCTTGCCATGGCGGTCTTTGCCCTGTTCAGCGGTGCTTTGCCATGACGGTCTTTGCCCTGTTCAGTGGTGCTTGACTTTGCAGTTTCTGACCTGTTCAGCGGTGCTTTCCATGGCGGTCTTTGCTCTGTTCAGCGGTGTTTTGCCATGGCGGTCTTTGCCCTGTTGAGCGGGGCTTGACTTTGCTGTCTCTGACCTGTGCAGCGGTGTGTGGCATGACGGTCTCTCAGTGCCCAGCGGGGCTTTGGCTGCCGGGGCCCTCCAGGGCACTGACGCTGGCGGTGGTCTCCGGACCAGTGACGATAGTGCTGCCCGCCAGGGCACTGACTCTGGCGGTCTCCGGACCAGTGACGATAGTGCTGCCCTCCTGGACACTGACTCTGGCGGTGGTCTCCGGACCAGTGACGATAGTGCTGCCCTCCAGGGCACTGACTCTGGCGGTGGTCTCCGGACCAGTGACGATAGTGCTGCCTTCCTGGGCACTGACTCTGGCGGTGGTCTCAGGACCAGTGACGATAGTGCTGGCGGTGGCGTCCTGGCCAGCGGGGAGGATGGCGGCCTTCTCCGCCATGCTGCTCTTACCAGACTTTGGAGACTTCTTCTGCCCCTTCACCACCTTTGGAGGAGTCACAGTTGACTCGGCACTCCCCCTGTGACCCTTGTGAGCGTCTTTGCCAGCAGGAGTCTTCACCCTCTCCCGTCGGGCACCGTCCAACTTCTGGTGCTTTACAGGGGGTGGACTGGCAGTGCTTTGGCTCCGTGTCACACTGGCTGCCCTGGTGGCCGGTGCACTCCACAGACCTCTAACACGCACCACTAGTACCGGACTTTTTTGGGCTGAGGTGCTAGTACGGGACCTATGAATTGGAGGGGTGGGGGTGGTAGGACAGAGGTCAAGGTTGCTCAGGAAAAGTTTCTGACGAACACTGGGATGGGTAGCTGGAGGGGGTCTGGGAGTGGAGGAAGAGGAGGTGGCTGTAGGAGGTGTAACTTTAGATGATTTGGGTGCAGGTGCAGGTTCTGGAGGCTGTCGTGAGGTGGATGGATGTTGGGTGTGTGGGTACCCGTGTTTGTGTACTTTGGGAGGGGGCGTCACAGACACACTGGGAGAGGACACAGGGGACGTGTAAATGGTAGTGGGGGTGGTGAGTGCAGGTGAGCAGGGTGTGGTGCTGGGTGTTCTGGTGCGAGTCCTAGTGGCTGTAGATGTAGCGCATGCAGGTGAGAGTGTAGTCGACACCGGGAGGGATGAGGGAGACGACGAGGAGGGGGACACAGTGGAGGCAGTGGATGTTGCTGTGTCTGTATTTGGGTGATGCTTGTGTGAGTGCCTGTCGTATGTGTGGTGCCTATGTTTGCCAGAGCCACTTTTGTGTGTTGAGGTGTGTGCATGCTTGTCTGATGGTGTGCTTGGGATAGGCTGGGGTACAGGGGATTGGGTCTGGGTGGAGGAAGTTGGAGGGGGGAGGCTAGAGACAGGGACAATGGCTGCCATCAGTGCTGAGGCCAGAGATTGCAGGGTTCGATGATGGGCAGCCTGACCAGAATTGATGCCCTCCAGGAATGCATTAGTGTGTTGCAACTCCCTTTCTACACCCTGGATGGCATTCACAATGGTAGACTGCCCAACAGTGAGTGACCTGAGGAGGTCAATGGCCTCCTCACTGAGGGCAGCAGGGGTGACAGGGGCAGGGCCTGAGGTGCCTGGGGCGAAGGTGATGCCCACCCTCCTGGATGAGTGGGCACGGAGCGAATGCTGAGGGGCTGCTGGGAGGGCAGTGCTGGTAGGGTGTGGTGGCGGCTGTACCTATAGAAGTGGGGGGCACAGATGGTGGCGCCACCACAAGGGAGCTCCCATCGGAGGACGAGTCTGTGTCGCTGGTTGCTGATCCGGTGACCGCCGTGAAGCTCCCCTCGCCCTCTGTCCCACTGGTGTATTCTGAGTCCGTGGTGTGGTCCTCCATGGCCATGTGGGATGCAGCTCCCTCGTGCTCCGGTGTCACTGTACCTCCGTCTGATGATGCTGATGCACAAAAGAACAGGGAGAGCACAAAAAGGGGTGGGGAAAAAGAAGAAAAACAGGTTGAGTGCATGGATTACCGCTACCGTTGGCGGACAATACAGACACAGCAGCCCCCTGCACTACGCCGTGCTCTTGGCCTCTACAGATACAGTTCCTGGGATATGGCCTACATGGCTATGAGTGTTATCTGTCCACATAGATGACACAGGGGCATGTATACCTGTACTTGGCACTCTACAGAGGTGGGGTGGAGTGGCACATGGCCGGCATTCTGGAGGGGCCTACCCTACGGAACTCGTCCTGGCCTAGGGAAAGCCACAAAAGACCCCTCCACTGCACGCAAAGTCATCAGAATGTGTACTCACCCCCTTGTGTCTACTGTGATGCCCTCATGCGCCCATCCAACTCAGGGTAGGCCACCGCCAGAATCCTGAACATCAGGGGGGGTGATGATGCGACGGGCACCCCTCCCATGTTGGGAGGCCATCCCCAGCTGAGCCTCCGCCGTCTTTTTGCTCCAGCGGCGAAAGTCCTCCCATCTTTTACAGCAGTGGGTGCTCCGTCTCTGGTGGACCCCCAGGGTCCGGATGTCCTTGGCAATGGCACGCCAAATCTCCTTCTTCTGGTGGGTGCTGACCTACATGACATGTACAGGGGAAAAGGAGAAGTCATTACCAACTGCACCGTCGAAGTGAGTGGCCCACATCCCTACCCTTGCCATGTGGCACATGCATTCACAGTCCTTCATGCTTGCAGAACTCTCCCCCCTTCCTACTGACATCCATCCCTCTCCACCCAGGCATAGACCATACAACGTGCTCCCTGTGTACTTACCTGTTGGTCCAGAGGACCGTAGAGTAGCGTGTACTGGGGGAGGACCCCGTCCACGAGCTTCTCCAACTCCTGAGCAGTGAATGCAGGGGCCCTTTCCCCAGACGCACCAGCCATTGTCTCTTCCAGACGAGGTCACAGCAGCACTTGCATTGTAGGTCCTCTCCTGTCAAAGATCAGGTATCGAGTGATTGAACAGATAGAAAATGGCAGTCATGTCCGCGGCGGTGACGTCCGCGGCAGTGCGTATCATCACCGCCGGCGCACTTCATCATTGGCTCCTGGGACCCATAGGGTCCAGTGTTAACCAATGCAGCATTGCGCCGCGGTCTACGACCGCCTACTGCGACGGTGTACAACGCCAGCGCAGTTACCTCACATCCCATTGTCCCAGTTTAGAGGTCAGACAGCCGCCATTTCAGGGGCCCACATGGCTTCAATTTGCAACTGGGTCACACATACCTAGGCCTACACTCAACACACATACAGGAAGAATTTTGTATTTAGTGTCGTGTTCTGTGTAGCTGTGGGTACATACCTGAGAATTTGTTGACTCTGTGGTCGCTGTTGTCCTTCTTAGGCACCGTCAGCTGGGACATTTGAGGAGATGGTGGAATCCTCCGGTGTACCGACCGCTGGTGGACCTGTTAACAATGGAGGAGCGACATTTAATCATCACCTACAGGTTTGACCGTGCCACAATCCAGGAACTGTTTACCCAGTTGGAGCCAGACATGATGTCACCAATCCGCCATCCCACAGGAATCCCCCCTCAAGTGCAGGTGCTATCAGTGCTACATTTCCTAGCAAGTGGGTAATTTCAAACAACAGTGGCCATGGCATCAGGGATGTCCCAGCCTATGTTTTCCAACATGTTGTCCAGAGTGTTGTCTGCCCTGCTGAAACACGTGAGGAGCTACATCGTTTTCCCTCAGGTGGAGGATTTGGCTACAGTTAAAGGTGACTTCTATGCCCTGGGACATATCCCTAACATCATAGGTGCCATTGATGGGACCCATGTAGCTCTGGTCCCCCCCGCAGGAGTGAACAGGTGTACAGGAACCGGAGGAGTTATCATTCGATGAATGTACAGATGGTATGTTATTAGGGGACTCTGGTTACCCCAGCCTGTCATGGCTACTGACCCCAGTGAGGAATCCCAGGACCAGGGCAGAGGAACGCTACAATGTGGCCCATGGGCGGACTAGGAGGGTGATCGAACGCACCTTCGGCCTCCTGAAGGCCAGGTTCAGGTGCCTCCATATGACAGGTGGATCCCTATTCCACTCAGCAATGAAGGTGTGCCAGATCATCATCGCCTGCTCTATGCTTCACAACTTGGCTTTGCGACGACAGGTGCCTTTCATCAGGAGGATGGTCCAGATGACGGTGTTGTGGCAGCTGTGGAGCCTGTGGACAGTGATGAGGAGGAAGCAGAGGAAGAAGACATTGACAACAGGGACTCTGTCATACAGCAATATTTCCAGTGACACACAGGTGAGAACACATTCCTGCCTACTACAAGTACTTTAACACTTCTACCTCTATCCTGTCTGTCAATTTGAAGTAGTATTTGCTAAATGAGTGATACATTTCCATTACGGTTTCACAGGTGTGGTTACCAACTTGTGTCATCTGCTTGCATCCTTCATGGGCTTGTGATGTGTTACATAGGTATGTTGACATTACATTTTCGAAAGTTTTTTGTCATTGTCATAGATATCACAAATTTTCAAAATCACAGACTGACTCCAGATTGTTTTGTGGTTCAAGGGTTTTTATTGAAGTGCTAATTATTGGAGGGGGTGGCAAAATGGTGATGGGTGATGGTGGAGGAATGTCCATGGCAGAGTCCAGTCTATTAGTCTCACAGGTGCTTTGGCCATGTGGGCATAGGAAGTGGAGCTGGGGTACTTCCAATCTGGATAGGGTAACAAAGTGGGACAGTGGGAGAACAATCAGGGTGGTCTCATTTCCTGGCGGGGGTCTTGCCATCTTGCTCTGTCTTGTTCCTGGATCTCAGGGACCGCTTGCGGGGTGGTTCACCGTCTGCGGGGGTGGGGTGCTGGTGTGGTGGTCCTGTGGCGGGGCGTCCTGTCCACTAGTGCCGGCGGAGGTGGTAGGCAGTTCATCGTCCAGGCTAGTGTCAGGGGCCCCTTGGAGTGCCACGGTGTCCCTCATGGTCTTTTGTATGTCCTTCAGCACCCCTACGATGGTGCCCAGGGCGGAGCTGAGGGTTCTGAGCTCCTCCCTGAACCCCAAATACTGTTCCTCCTGCATGCGCTGGGTCTCCTGAAACTTGGCCAGGACCGTAGCCATCGTCTCCTGGGAGTGGTGGTGTGCTCCCATGATGGAGGAGAGGGCTTCGTGGAGAGTGGGTTCCCTTGGCCTGTCCGCCCCCTGTCGCATAGCGGCCGTCCCAGTTCTCCTGTGTTCCTGTGCCTCCGTCCCCTGGACCGTGTGCCCACTACCACTACCCCCAGGTCCCTGTTGTTGTTGGGGTGGTGGGTTATCCTGGGTTCCTTGTAGTGGTGGACACACAGTTGATTGGCGTGTCCTGGGTACGGAGGTATGGGCCCGCTGGGTGGGTGCTGTGCTGTTGTTACCAGAGGGTGGAATGTCAGTGTTGGGCTGTGCCTGTGCAAGGGGAACCAACTGCCCCGAGGCCCACGATGGTCCGGGCTGGTCATCTGGATCCAGTTGTCCAGAGCTGCTGTCATCACTGTGGGCCTCTTCTGTGGGTGGAGTGGAGATGTCTGGACCCTCCTGTCTGGTGACGTTACGTAGTGGTCCTACAGGGGTATAAAAGCATGATTATTGCATGTGTGTGTGTCATCGTGTGCAATGGGTGGGTGTGCGTGTACCCCAGTGCAAGCATTCCTGTGTGGGGGCTTGTGTGATGATGGTTGGGGGGGGTGGTATGGGTATGTGCATTGGGCATGCTTTAGTGATGGGTGTCCATGCTTTGTTGTGTCATGCAGGGCTTGGTGTAGGGATGGGTGGTTTGTGTTCTTAGTACATTGGTGAGGAGTTGGAGTGATAGGGGAGGGGGTGAGGGTGGAGGTGTGTGATAGCATACAGGTAGGGTGGGGGATATGATAGTTAAGATTTGACTTACCAGTGTCCATTCCTCCACTGACTCCTCCAAGGCCCTCTGGATGCATGATGGTCAAAACCTGCTCCTCCCATGTTGTTAGTTGTGGGGGAGGAGGTAGGGGTCCGCCGCCAGTTCGCTGAATCACGATGTTGTGCCTGGAGACCACTGAACGCACCTTCCCCCATAGGTCGTTCCACCTCTTCCTGATGTCCTCCCGATTTCTTGGGTGCTGTCCCACTGCGTTGACCCTGTCCACGATTCTTCGCCATAGCTCCATCTTCCTAGCTATAGAGGCGTGCTGCACCTGTGCTCCAAATAGCTGTGGCTCTACCCATACGATTTCCTCCACCATAACCCTGAGCTCCTCCTCGGAAAACCTGGGGTGTCTTTGGCGTGCCATGGGGGGGTGTAGGTGATGTGTGGGGTGGTGTATGTGTTGATGAGTGTGGTGATGTGTAGTGGTGTGGGGTGTTTTGTGCTTGGATGTTGTATGGGTGATGGTGTTGTGTGCCTCTGTGTGGTGGGGTTGTCTATTGCTGTGCTCTCTGTCTGTCACCTTTGTCTCTTATTTTTTGTCGTAGGGGTTTGTGGGTGATTTGGGTGTGTGTTTTATATTGTGATGGGTGTGTGGGAGTGGTGTTTGAATGTGTAACAGGTGTGTGTATTTTGAATTGTCCAAAGTGGCGGTGTTTTAGAGATGTGTGTGTATTTTGAGCGCAGCGGTGTGTACCGCCAATGGAATACCGCGGTTGAAAGACAGCTGCGTGGATTTGTGGGTTGTAATGGCATGGGCGTGTTTCTGTTGGCGTTTCGGTGGAGGTTTTGTTTTCGCCAGTTTATCACTAACCTTTGGTATGGCGGACTTGTGTGGGTCTCTGAATTTCGGCGGATTCCGAACAGTGGGTCGTAATAGCTGTGGCGGTATTCCGCGGCGGTGTGTTGGCGGTCTTCTGCGTGCCCGAAAGCGGCTTTTACCGCCGATGTTGTAATGACCCCCATAGTAATGTGTTTTATATGTCCGGAAAGTGAAATATTGCTAAGTTTGTTTTTCACTGTTGCAAGGACTGCCCCTCTCATAGGTTAACATGGGGTCTACCTTTAAATCTAATTAAAGTGTAGATTCCCTTTGGGAGTGGATGGACATGTGGAGTTTGGGGTCTCTGAGCTCACAATTTAAAAATACATCTTTTAGTAAAGTTGATTTTGAGATTGTGAGCATTTTCTTGCTTATACCATTTCTGTGACTCTGCCTGTTTGTGGATTCCCTGTCTGGGTCAGTTTGACAGTTGGGCTGGTTGCACCTCACACTAGACAGTGACACAGAGGGAGCTGGGGTGTAGTCTGCATTTCCTGATGAGTCATCTGTGCTAAGAGGGAGGGGAGGAATGGTCACTTACACCTGGAAGGGCTGTTCCTGTCCTCACACAGTGCAGTCTCCGACCCCCTGGTGAGTGTCTGGGGCCTGGCCTGGGCAAGGCAGGATTTCACATTCAAAAGAAACTTTACTTTGAAGTAGGCCTACTTCAAAGGAGAAATTGGGTATAAGAAGGGCAACCAAAACCACAGACTTTAGAACACTTCTGGAAACAAGAGGAACTCTGCCTGGAGAAGAGCTGAAGAGCTGAAGAAGAAGTGCTGCCCTGCCTGTGACTGTGCCTTGTGGAGCTATCCTGCAGTTGCTGCTTCTGCCAGAGTAAGAGGGTAAAGACTGGACTTTGTGTGCCTTCCATCTTGTGAAGAAATCTCCAAGGGCTTGATTTAGAGCTTGCCTCCTCTTTCTGACAGCACCTGGAGCCTCTGGAGAGCCTCCTGCTCTGACAAGTGGTGCCCAATCCAGTCCCTGGGCCCTTGAAAGGAAAGCTGGTGGAAATCCAAGGAAATAGACTTTGGACGACTTCGGACCGACACCGCTGCTGAATCCAGTGACGCCGCCTGCAACCGACCCGGTGATCTTCGCTGGAACACGACGACCTTCGCAGGCCCTATGCCGCTGCAGCCCTGCTGAAGTACGCAACTCTGAGGAAGTCGCAGCACCACGTCGTGACCGACACCGCTCGAAGTGTGCGGATTCAACGTTTCGCTCAGACGCCACGATCCCCGACTTCAAGCATCGACTTGTTTTCACTGTTCACCAAAGGTACTGTACTTTGGGGTCTACACGACTCCGTGTCCGGTGCCGCTGGTGTTCAATTGTTGGGAACGACTCCGTCACGATGCTGTATTAACACCTCATCGAAGCATTTTGTGTTTCTAAGCGCTATTTTTTAGTTTAATCTTTAAAAATGTATAACTTGACTTGTGTATGTCGGATTTTTGTCAATTTTGTCTTGTTTTGTTTAGATAAATATTTCCTATTTTTCTAAACTGGTTTTGTGTCATTTTGTAGTGTTTTCATTAGGTTTCTGTGTGTGTTGGTACAAATACTTTACACCTAGCACTCTGAAGTTAAGCCTACTGCTCTGCCAAGCTACCAAGGGGGTAAGCAGGGGTTAGCTGAGGGTGATTCTCTTTTACCCTGACTAGAGTGAGTGTCTTTGCTTGAACAGGGGGTAACCTGACTGTCAACCAAAGACCACAGTCAATATGGTCATTACTGCCAACATAGAGAGGGGAAAATGTAGGGGAGGGACAAGATATATCTTAACCTGTGGGGCAATATTTAGTGTGGCCTCTGATGAAGACAGTAAGATAATCAATACAATTTGGAAAATTGTGAACAGTGGTACCCTGTATCTTCCAAAATCAATGTTTTCACAGAAAAGATGAAGAAGCCTTAGAGAAGCACTGGTCCTGTTGGAGTGCAAACAGTATTAATAAAAATTGTGATACTAAAGCATAATGAAATAACTTGTTTAAACGTTAAAACCCAAAACATGTTTCTTGGAAAACATGACCCCTTTGGTGGCAGCCATTATCTAGTTCAATATATTAATAAATAGCTGCCTAATGAAAATGAATTTTGTTTATTCATAATTAAATGTACTGAAAAGCGAAGATTAATATGCATTAAAAACATTAATAGTTTAAATATTATTAAATGCTTTATTTTTCGTGTTTTAGCATTGTTATTAAAAAGGCCCCATGTTTAATAAAATGGAAAGACAATGTTTAGAAGTGTTAATGCTGTGAATAATGTTTATTTAAGCATCCTGTGTGTGACTTGCTCATTGTGGAAAAGTTATGTTCTTATGGTGTAACATTTGCTTGTCTTCCTGGCTCATATAGTGTGTAATCAGGAACAATAGTCTTCAGTGCTCATGTATAACCTGCAACAATTGTATTCTACTGCAGAAACTGGTGACTGCAATGAGAGAAGATGAGCCAATCGTGAATGTAGAGAAACTTTATTTGGATCTGACCTAAACAACCCCAAAAAAATCTAATATAACAAAATTAGGTGATGTAAAGGCAGTTCTTCTTTGTTCCTTTCTGTTCTCAGTTGTTGTGGTTTTAATCTGCTAGCGTAATGATGTGTTGTGTCTTTAGCTTTCTGCCATTGTCAGTTCAGATGCATTATGATCAAACATTACTGAACTGTTCCTTATTAAGTCATTGACCAATGAAGAAGACCAGAAGATGCTCCTCTGATAGATACATCGCTGTTTGCTGATCCATTTAGGAGAGGTATAATCAAATGTGCATTTGTCTTTCTTGCAGATTTTTATGTTTTCTTTCTTTACAAAACCCAACCACTGTTTTTGGTTAGCGCCACAGTCTAATGTTTTCCAAATTCATGTTTTCTTATTGCATAAATCCCAACATGCTTATTGAATTAGAGTAACAGTTAAGGATGCCACAATCTAAATTTGACTGTTTCATATAAATTGATTGTAAACATTCCATCTGCAGTAACTAAATGTATTCTGTGTCTATATTCTGTCTAGGTTAAGATTCTTTTGAAGATTTGGTCAACCTTTATTGTTTCTGTACTTTTATCATTTGGTCTTGCGTTTGATTTACGTGATCTTAATGTTGTTAATCTAGAGCAATAAATGTTTGAACTTTACCAAACTGGTGTGGTGATTGATGGCCACATGGGTTATGGTGTGTATACATTATTGATTCCAATATTGAAAGTGATGTTTATTGATTTGAAAATGAGATGTTGATTGTTAGGATGTCATCTCACTCCTATCCGACTCAAAAGATTTGTGTCGACCAAGTGTAATTGATGGTTACTCTATACGTGTCACATGTGGTGTAGTTAAAGCACAGAGGTTAATGGTGGAGAAAGGTACACGTGATAATTTAAAAGAGATAGGCAATATGGCGCCTAAATGGTTGAGAAAGGCATTTGTTTGCCAAAACGCATTCCTGAACTTTTGCTCGTGGATTAAACACTTTATTTTTCTGGCATCCTGAGTGCTGTCTTTCTTTCTATTTGTAAAACCTTCTTAACATGAAGAAGAGTCCGGACTCCATGGCACGGTAGACTTGACCATGAACAAGACTACGGCTAAAATGCGTTGGTGTGGATGCCTGTAATTCTATTTTTGTATCAAACAACACTTTGAAGTGCCATGGAGTCTGGACTCTTCTTCATGTTAAGAAGATTTTTCTTGGATGTATAGGGTTACTGGAAACCGTACCGGACCACCCAAGGATAGCCTCCATACTCCAGTTTGTTGTGCAGTATGCATATATATATACATATATATATATATATATATATATATATATATATATATATATATACATACATATATATGTGTGTGTATGTATGAGTGTATGCGTAAAACTTTCATTAATATTTCTCCTATTGCTTTACTCCACTTTACCATTTTCATTATTTTTCATTATACATAACACCTGTATTCTGCATTATTTATTTACACTCAATCACACCTCGCATCAGAGGGTAAGATGGAGGAATAATGCTACCTTCTTGTCTTTAATAAAACCACAATTCTCCATACAGTTAACTTTTGCAAATCAGCATTTTATGTCAAGACAGGAGGCTAGCATTATGCATTTTTAAAGTCTTTCAACAAAGACCTGCAATATGCTCTATAAGTTTGAAGGTCAAATTTCTAAAACTTTTATCATTAGATCAATCTGCTGCTTTCATAATTTCTTCCAAGCTTCCTCCTTCGTTTAATAATGTTATCGCCATTGCTCCTCTTAATGAATGTGCTCTAAACTATCTATTTTAAATCCACTCCTGCTTCCGTCATTGTATTCTTCACTCACCTTGCAATTGGTATTGTTGAAACGGCACCCTACAGTTTCACATAAAATAATAACAGTTGCTCTACCACTGCACTCCTGTGCTCACTCATTCTCCCTTCATATTCTTTAATACACATCATCACACACACATTTGCATGTTCAGCAATCCTTGGGTAGAAAACAGTATCTGACATAGATTTTGTCCTTTTCCTTATTTCAAATAGCACTTCATCTGGTTGATAAAGCCCATTCATTACTTCCAATGCCTTCACATCTGAAACCCTTTTAAAATATATCATACAGGGGTGTGGCCTGACCAGAGATGGAGTAAGATGCTCTTCGCCCAAGCTACATGTCACCCTGGGCCTTAAAGCATTTTAAAGTGGGACACAGCGGCCGCAGCCATGTGCAACTGAGTGTCTCTGGCATGGGAGGAGGTCAACACTGGCAATTGCCCGTACTTCAGGATACAGGCTCCCGGGAGAGAAGTGACAACAGAATTTGTCCCAGGACCTGTGAGCCAGAGACTAGCCACCATATTGTGGGGAGGAACCGGCATCCACTGCCTGAAGCACCAGCAACATTGTGTGGTTAGCTGAGGCCCAGCGACAATCCCCTAGTGGGAGGTCAGCATGTGGGGGCTCTGATCTGTGATGTGCCCCCCACTAGAGAAAGGAGTGACCGCTTCTGCCCCTGAGTCCAGGCCCCTGCTGACCACGCTGCTAAGGTTGTGCTGTGGATGTCACTCCAGTGCAGCCCTGTAGTGCAGCTGACTGTACTTTAGGGGGGCCTGACCTCCACCTAGACTGCGTCAGCTTCATTCTAGTGAGGTAGACCCCCTACTCAAAGGGCCATTTCTGAATGGCCTGAGGCCCACTGCGGCACTCTGGCGGTCACTGACACCATTTTGGGACTCAAACGACCTCCTTGGGAGTGCCTACAGGAGAGGTGACGTGAACCCTTAGATTCACTTGGGCTCTGTGGACAGCCAAGCTTTTTATCCTGGGAGTGTCTGTGGGCAGTAACCGAAGATCACAGGGATCTCATCCTGCCTTGCCCCTTGGCGGGCTGCCCATCAGGAGGACTTGGTTGGAGCTTGGTCATCCTCTCCAGACAGACAGAGGTGCTGAGGGGGCCACATGTAGCTGCGATTCTGGAGGGAGGGGCCTGGACCGGATGCATAATACAGCTCTGAGAGACCCTGAGAGGAGTGGGGACCTGCAATATGTGTCTGCCTCTCTTGGCAGACGAATCTCTACCTGGCGGCCAGGCACACCTTACGGGGGGACCCATCACTAGACACTGTAAGTCTCTCCTGGAAACGTCTGCCCCCCATACAATAGCAAAGCCCTGCATGCAGGGGATCACTTCTGACCCCCTGGCGGGATCTCAGCAGAGTTGTGAGGGGGGTTGCCTTCTACCTTTGATGCAGGAGCAGTCACTGGTGGAAAGAGGGTGGTGATTGCCACAGCGAGAGCAGTGCCTACGGACTTACTGGGATCCTGCTCTGCTCCCTGGATGGGTACCTTGGGGTGGTCATGTGCAATAATTGCCAGACTCTACCATAGGTGACCCCCATTGACAGCGATTCTCCCACAGACTAAAGGCCGAAGCCTTTGAATCACTGAGTGCCGTCTTCTACGCCCTCTGTTGTGTGGACTCTTGTTGCCCCATACACCAGTGCTCCTGGCTGACACCTGAGGTCCCTGGAGAACTGCCACTGCTTGATGACTTCTGAGCGTCCCAAGAGTGATTAGTGGTGGTCCACGCATTTCTACTACTGAAACCTCAGCAGGCTTGCGTGCCGCATCGCCCTGCTATGCCCAGAGGTAGGTCCTCCAGGGACACCTCTGTCACCTCCCTCTGGGCCAAAACCTCACTGCTGGATATGAGTGACAAAAGCAAATCCTCCTCACAGCCCCCGGGGACTCCTACAGCCCTTACCATCATGCAGGTCTACATGGAAAAATTTCTTAGTGCATACTGATGGAAATTGTCTCCCTTGGATCAGACTTTAAGAGCTGTATCCAGGAGCTTCACACCAACATTACCTCTGTAGCAAAGAGTGGATGATCGGGAATGCACACTGGACTTGCATGCGGAAGACCAAGAGTTACTCTTGCTCTACACGGTTACCGAAGAAGAGCAACAGATGAGATTGCAGGCTAAACAGGAGGACCTTGAGAACCGCACTTACCATAAAACATTTGCATTCTAGCGGGCCCCTCTGTGTGCCAATGGGGAGGACATCATGATCTTTACCAGGGACCTGCTTCAAGCTATTTCAGGGGGGGTGGAGGACCAGCCACTCATCCTGGGCAGGGTGCACTGTGTCATGGCCTCGGCTGGTTATTCAGATGGAGCCCCTGACATTCTCCCTAGGGTCGTTATCTTCCAGGACAAGGAGGCCATCCTGCGGGCCATGAGAGAAAAGACTGACATCATCTTCCATGGCCACATTGTACAGATCTTCCAAGACCTCGCCACACTGATGCTTAAAAGGATGAGACACTTCAAGTCTGTGATGGAGAAACTGAACAACTTCGGAACTAAGTACCAATAGGGCCATCCCTTCAGTCTCCTTTTCCATTAGAACAGCAGGCAGTGGATGGTGAGATCTCTGACTGAGGCTAAATGTGTTGTGAGACTGCATGATAAATCGCTGAGTCAGGAACCCTCACACCCCACCTTAGATTTCAGACGGGTGGCGTCCTGCCTGGCAGATGGTCCTGTGCCACAGACTGGATCACCACTCCAAAACAAAAGCCATCCATGCCACCAAAGAAGGTATTAATACACATCTCCAAAATATGAAGCAATAATTTTTACAGGTCTCCACTGATGCTCCTTCCTGATTGCCAAACTCATCCTGTTCAATTAAATCACTGCACATATGGATCATTAGATCCTGTTAATCTGATGCCCATTTACATTGCAGGGTCAAGAGGCATGGAGCCGGACACTCATGAACATTTCTGGCCTTATAAGACACATTGTCCATACTAGCCTCGTCCACATGCTACTACACCCTTTACCAAAGGGCTCTCAGTGCTATCCCAGTCACCACTTCCCCTGCCTTTACTGGGCAATCAGGGTGATGCCTTTGCAGGAATGAATAAGTCTTCTTGTCTGTCTTCTGATAGAGAAGTCCATTGCGTTGGGCCCTGTTTGTCTGCATATCTCACCTTGGTTTAGTCCCCTTTTTCTCCTCCTTCCTCGGAGCTGACACCCTGTCGGATTTGCAGAGACGGCCCAGGTCCTTGCTCTTACATTAGAAGGGGCCCATGGGGCCTTTCCCTGCATTCTAGGGACACCCCTCACAGCCTATTGATCACAGGGTTCATGAACAGTGTTAGTCTTTTGCCCCTAAATGTCTCATGGGTCAATTCCCCTAGTAAGGATTCTGAGAACATTTTCTTACAAGAAACCCACCTGCTAAGAGGAGATTGCCACCATATGTAACACCCTCGTTATCCCTGCCAGCACTGGGTGTGTGCTAATCTAAAAAAAGCAGAGGTACCTATTTTCTTTAAGAAAAGTTTCAATTCTGAGCTACTAAAAACGTCCCAGGACCCAGGAGGGCTGCTCCTAACCCTAACAGTTGAAAGGGGAGATCAACCTTGACTCTACTCAACCATATATATCTCTGGAATCATGTGCAAGGCTTGTTCCTATGCAGGATATGTAATAGCCAATTGGAAGGGACTGAATAGTATGTGAGGACTTTAATCTAGTTTGGGATCCTGACTTAGACATTACCACAGCACACTTTCAGGGAACTGGAGCCATTTCCAGACAGCTTCTACGGGAGCTCACAAATGCTGGCTTAGTTGACGCATGGCATTATCTCCACCTAAATACAAGGGATTATTTGTTTTATTGACATGTACATCTGCCTTACTACTTCATTGACTATATATTCCTCATACACTTCCTCATACAGGGCCTTGAATCAGCTTAGAACCCTGACACCTCTATAGCAGACCATTCTCATGTCTAGCTTGTCTGTACTCTGCACAAGACCCCAGTATAACTCCCCTCCCCCTGTGGTACCTGCACCCCCAACTATTACAGTGGATGTAGCCTCCATCAAATAGGCCATCACCAAATACTCAACACATTACCAGATATATCCCCACATCTGCTTTGGTATGGTTTTAAGGCAACCATCAGAGGATCAGGGGTTTTATCTCCTCCATATTTGTCGCTAGAGTATATGAAGCCCAACTATTTAGAGCCAACCTCACCGAGGAAATCTGGTCTTTGTAGCTTGCAGACAAAATGCGCCCTACAGCCATACAGCATGCACCGAACAGCAGCTATCAGTGCTGAGAGGCCAGCTGAGGTTCACAGAGTTTAGAAGGTGGAGAGGTCCTTCCTGACCCTAAATAAAAATATTATGAACCGGTGACAAGGTGGGCACCTTTTTTGCCCAAAGACTGTGGGTACAACATGCCTGCTCCCATATTTCCAAAGCACGGGTGGCGAACTATCACTGGGCCATTCCGGAATTGGACAAGCAGGAGGCCAGTCAGACTTACTACCAGTTTCTCTATCCCAGCAACAGAGACGATCAGGCTGCAATTGACTCTTACCACCAAGATTTCCCCTGGCCTCCTTCAGTTCCTTGGGTTGTACAGGTGCTTGAAGGTTGTTTTACAGCAGCCAAACTGAGTTGTGCTCCTAAGGGACTCTCCTTTTACAAGCTTTTTCCCCTCACCTGAAGCACTACTTCTTGAACTCTTTCAAGCATACTACAGGTCGCACGCTGAAGTCAACCACTGAAATAACACTCATCCCTAAGCTTGGAAAATATTCCAATATTCATGCCTCTTATCCGTCAAATGCTCTACTTAATACCAATGCCAAATTGCTGGCTAACCTCCGGGAGACCCTCCTGGCAGGGCTGATTGACCCAGACCGTGTAGATTTCATTATGCAACAAGAGGGCGCTGATAACATCAGGTGTACCACCCACCTGGTTCAGAAAGTTTGAGTTCATGACATCCTAGCCTGTCTTCTCTCACTTGAAGGCATTTGACAGAGTCAGTTGGCCCTTCCTCCAGGCCATTCTCCATAAGATCGGTCTGGGCCCCCCGATGAGAAAACTCATGGGCCCATATGTTGCAACCACAGCTCCCTCCTAGTGAATGGACATGTCAAAAACTCCTTTGCCCTCTACAGGTGCACCTGACAGGGGTGCCCATTACCCCCCCTGCTTTTTGCTCTTGTGGTGGAACCCCTAGCTATCTGCATAAGGCAAGACCAATCTATAGGCAAAATCCCTTTGGAGGTCAACAGCACAAGGCCCTTCTGTTCACTGATGATCTGTTGCTGGCCCTGAAGGAGCCAGAGACTTCCGCAGTGGTACAGTGCCTCCATAGCTTTGAAGAGGTGTTGAGATACAAGATTAATATGACTAAATTGCACATACTTAATCTGACCATCCCATTGCTACATGCCCCTTGATAGAAAAGCTTGATATCTTCCAGTGGGCTTTGAGATACATACAATTCCTTGGCCTCACCATCACTTCCTCTTTTCAGACCTGGTCCCGAGCCAATTGCACACCATTTTGCAGGGCCATATTGGAGGACTTGCAAAGATGGAAGCCCATCCATATTTCCTGGTTGGAACATAGGAACATGGTAAAGCTGAAGAATGTCGTCCTGTGTTTGTTGTACCTATTTTAGTCCCTCCCTATGCCCATTACAATTTACAATATCCTGTTCATGCAGAAGGATGTACAATCCTTCATCTGGAAGAGAAAATAAACCAGCATCTTAAACAATTTACGAATGCTAGGTCAGAACCGTGAGGGCCTTGCATGTCCCAGTCTCTTGGACTATTAATGGGCTGCGCACCTGCACTTTTTCTTGAGGTGGGTGGTCAGGGAACATGGAAAGCACTGACTACATATGGACCAGGTAGTAGCCTGCAGGTTGCTGTGGGACTTCATGTGGCTCCTGCAACACTACTGCCCCCAGAGTGCATATCTGGTGACCCACTCCCACACATAGGATAGATTGGCAATCAATTGCGCTGACATCATTACACACTGCCGGTCGCACTGGAAGCCATTTGCTTCCAGATTGCGAACGGAGAAACAGGTGAGTTTCTCCTCCTGCGGGTGGGGGGGTTTGGGACAAAGAGGCACCAGGGGAAAGGAAAGGCTTTCCCTTTCCCCTGCTGTCTCTTTGAGCATTCTTGCTGCCCGATCGTATTGCGATCGGGCAGCAGGAATGCCCACTAGACGCCAGGGATTTTTAAAATTGATATATTGTGGAAATGTTTTGTGTTTGGGCAAGGGTCACTCCCATTTGGGGGGCATGTTTGTGTGGCCATTTCTGCCCCCCTTTTGGGCAGATCGGCCTAATGTTTGTATGCTGATCTGCCCCCAAGGGGGGCAGAAACCACTAGATGCCAGGGATTTTCATTTTTTCACATTTAAGTTGTGTTTTGTGCTGGGGAGCGGCCCCTTAGGCAAGGGTCACTCCCATTTGGGGGACATGTTTGTTGTGGCCTTTCCTGTCCCCCTTGGGGGCAGATCGGCCTTATATTTTCAGGCTGATCTGCCCCCAAGGGGGGCAGAAACCACTAGACGGCAGGGATTTTTTTTCCGTCTTTATTTCTGCTGTGTTTTGTGTTGGGGAGCGGCCCCTTGGCCCCTTTTCTGTCCCCCTTGGGGGCAGATCGGCCTAATATTTTTAGGATGATCTGCCCCCAAGGGGGGGGGGGCAGAAACCACTAGAATGCCAGGGATTTTTTAATATGTTTATTTTTGTGGGGGGCCCTTGGGCAAGGGGTGCCCCCCCAAGGGGGGCATTGAACTGTTGGCCATTTCTGCCCCACGTGGGGGCAGATGGGCCTATTTTCTTTAGGCCCATCTGCCCCCAAGGGGGGCAGAAGCCACGTATCGCACCAGGGATAGTGTGTATGTGTTTTTTTTTTGTTTGGGGGTGGCCCCTTGGGCAAGGGTCGCTCCCCCTGGGGACACACTACTAAAGGTATTTTCTGCCCTCCTTGGGACAGATAGGCCTATTTTATAGTAGGCCCATCTGCCCCTATGGCAGAATCCACTTAGGCACCAATTTCTAAATGCTTGATGGTGGATGTTTGTCAACTGACGAAGTATTTGCATTTGTGATCATTTTTTTCCTCCTTTTTGTTCTAGTTCAAATCTTTTGCTTTCTTAGCTGTGGCTCCTTGCGGTTTTGGTGGTGGTTGACCTGCGGTTTGCATAGTTACATGTTTTAGGTAAGTAAAAACAATTTACACCAAAGGAGTATTGTTGCCATGCATGAATGACATGTTTGTATGTGGTGTACTAAATGCAGGTTTGTGTAAAATTGTCCTCAGATTTGTGCACAATGATATTTGTGTTGTCTTATTTCTAATTTGCTTTTCTTTCTTTCTTTTTAGTGGGATATCATTGGTGATTGCTGTGTCTGTGCAGAGTAGTTGCTGGTGATTCAAGCTTTTTCAGGCAAGTGAGCGGTATAGTTTTTGAGTTTATAACTCTTACTAATATAGCTACACTTTATTACTTATCTTACACAGTGCTGGTTGTTGCTGTTGCATTTGTACAGTTAATTTTTGTAGGAAAGATCATGGCTAGCCGCAGGATGACCGTTGAGCAGGTGGTCGGTATGCTTTTTGAGTCATTGTCTGATCATGATTATGAAACGGACTCTGCATCTGAGGCAGAGGAGGAAGTGAGAGATTATGGCAGTGAAGTTTCTGTCGGAGTGGAATCTTCTAATGAGGAAGCCACACTCAGTGCAGATGAAGGGCCTGTTTCAGAGGAGGACACTGATGTGCCATTAGTGCAGCAACCTGGGGCTGAAAGGTTTCCTGTAAGAAGACCTGAACTCTTGGTTGCCCCAAACATGGAGCAGCCAGAGTTGCCTGCCTTTACTGGTCTCCCGGGATGTAGAGTCAATACAGATAACTTTTTGTCTGTCAATTTCTTTGAGTTATTTGTGGATGATGTGTTTTTGGAAGAGATTGTTGAGCAGACTAATTTGTATGCGGAGCAGTATTTGAGGGACAATGCTGCTAGACTTAGGCCGCACTCTAGAGCTGCCCAGTGGATTCCCACAAATTTGGAGGAGATGAAAAGGTTTTTAGGTATGACTCTTTTGATGGGGTTGATAAGGAAGCCGTCACTGGCTTCTTATTGGTCTACTAGTCCCTTGATGGCAACAGCTATATTTCCTGCAACAATGAGTCGTAATCGGTATTTGCTTCTTCTTAGGATGCTGCATTTTATTGACAATGCATTAGCCTTGCCACAAGATCACCCTGATTCTGACCGTCTTTTTAAGATTAGGCCTGTCCTTGACCATTTTGTAGATCGGATTTCAGAGGTCTATGTTCCAGGCAAAGAAATAGCTGTGGATGAGTCTTTGGTCCACTTCAAGGGTCGTTTGGTTTTTAGGCAGTACATTCCTAGCACGAGGGCATGATGTGGAATTAAGTTGTATATGCTGTCTGAATGTAGTACAGGATATGTGTATAATTTCCGTGTCTACACTGGTTGTCCTCCCACTTTTAGAGGTACTGAGAAAATTGTGTGGGAACTTGGTAGACGACTGTTCAACAAAGGTCACCATTTGTATGTAGATAACTTTTACACTGGAGTACAGTTGTTCAAGGAATTGTTTAGAGTGGACACTGTTGCTTGTGGCACAATTCGTTGTAACCGGAAAGGCTATCCAAGGGAGCTTGTCTGTAAAAAACTTCAGAGGGGACAGTGCAGTGCCTTGCGGAATGATGAGCTGCTAGCTTTGAAGTTTTCAGACAGGAGGGATGTCTACATGCTAAGTACCATCCATGATGAGAGTACTTCCCCCGTGACTGTTTGGTGCCAGGTTGCTGAAGTGCGCAAACCTATGTGCATTTTAGATTATAATAAGCACATGGGAGGTGTAGATAGAGTTGATCAAAGGTTGGAAACTTATACTGCTATTCGTAAGTCTTACGTTTCGTATAAGAAGTTAGCAATTCACCTCTTCCACTTAGCAACTTTTAATGCTTTTATTGTGTTTAAGGATAGATCTCCAGAGTCAAAGATGACATTTGTGAAATTTCAGGAGTCAGTGATAGCGAGCCTTATTGTGGTGGAACAGGCCAGAGTTCCTAGAGAAGCAGTGGTGGAGGATGTGGCTAGATTGAAAGATCGCCACTTTGCTGACCACATTCCTCCCACACCCAGAAAAATGTAGAGTCTGTTTTTGAAGAGGTATCTGGAGGGAGACTCGAATGTACTGCCCAGATTGTCCTTCAAAGCCTGGGCTGTGTGTGGGTGGTTGTTTTAAGAATTACCACACTAAGAAGAATTACTGGGAACATCCATGTGTGTAAACTCATGTCTGTTTTGTATTTTCATGTGTTCAGTTTCATGGTTAGCATTTCTGTCATGTACTTAGAGCTTTTGTGTTTGTAGTTTTTTGTTATTATTTCTAATTAGTTAGTGGTTTCTTTGTTTTAAAAAAATAAGTGATGCCATTGTGTGTGGAGTGGGGCCTTGCTGAGGGTGTACATAGTGTACATATTGACTTGCCGTTGGCTACTGCAACACACCGCCAGCCAAACACCAGTCCACACACTCCCATCAGCTGGTGTGATTGCTGTATCAGGCATGTCGGCATATGTAAGTGATGGGCCCTTGAGTGGCCCTGTCTGTCGATGCGAGTGTTGTAATGTGCTGGGCCCACGGCTGGTGGCGTGAATGGTCTTGTGCGTGCCATGTGTGAAAGGTGTGTGAATGGACTGTAAAGCGGTTGGTGCCTTGCTGTGGCTTTACAGCTCTCGAGCTGTGAGTCATTGGTTCAGTTTTGTGGCCTTTCAGTTATTAACAGTGCTTCACATTTTTGTGAAATCTCTTGTTAATAAAATTTGATTCACTGAACCATCACTCCCCCTCATGCCAAATCCAACCAGTATGTGTGGTAAAAATGACAAATCCTGCTCCGCTGTAATCAGGCGTTGCAGCACACCTGTGACACGCTAGGTGCCTCGGATGGGACCCCGATGATGAAGCATGCCACCAACTTAGTTGGTGGGTGAAGGGTCTTTTTAACATAACTTAAGTGCATTTTTTTCACAATTTTAGTGTTTGGAACATCACATAAGTATGTGGACACACCAAAATGATCTATTGCAAAACTACCTGTGTTGGGGGTGCGGGGTCACCTATGGATTTGGTCCTGGGTGCGGCCTTCATCCAGGGAAACCTACCAAACCCAGACATGTTTAAAAAATAGACACCCCAAGGAGTCCAAGGAGGTGTGGCTTGCCTGGATCCCCCATCATTTTCTTACCCAGACTCCTTGGCAAACCTTAAAATTTGCATAAAAAATCATATTTTCCTCACTTTTCTTTGTAGGATCACTGCTGCAGCACAAATTGTCTACCACCCAGCGTTTCTCTCAGTCCCCCAAGTAAAATGATACCTCACTTGCATGGGACCCCAAAGCAAAGTCGGCCTAAAAGATGTATAAAAGAAAAATATGTGTTTATCAACTCGCTGTGCTATCCCCTCAATCTCTACAAGTTTTTGGCCTTATTCTGTTGCAGGCACCTGGCCCACCCACACAAGTGAGGTACCATTTTTATCGGCAGACTTGGGGGAATGCTGGGTGGAAGGAAATTTGTGCTCCTCTCAGATTCCAGAACTTTCTGCCACCGAAATGAGAGGAAAAAGTGTTTTTTTGGCCACATTTTGAGGTTTGCAAAGGATTCTGGGTAACAAAACCTGGCCAGAGCCCCACAAGTCACCCCATCTTGGATTCCCCTAGGTGTCTAGTCTTCAAAAATGCACTGGTTTGCTAGGTTTCCCCAGGTGCCGGCTGAGCTACAGGCCAAAATCCACACGTGGGCACTTTGTAAGAAACACCTCTGTTTTCTGTGACAAAATGTGATGTGTCCACGTTGTGTTTTGGGCCATTTCTTTTTGTGGGCGCTAGGCCTACCCACACAAGTGAGGTACAATTTTTATCGGTAGACTTGGGGTAATGCTGGGTGGAAGGAAATTTGTGGCTCCTCTCAGATCCCAGAACTTTCCGTCACTGAAATGAGAGGAAAAAGTGTTTTTTTGGTCAAATGTTGAGGTTTGCAAAGGATTCTGGGTAACAGAACCTGGTCAGAGCCCCACAAGTCACCCCATCTTGGATTCCCCTAGGTGTCTAGTTTTCAGAAATGTGCTGGTCTGCTAGGTTTCCCTAGGTGCCGGCTGAGCTAGAGGCCAAAATCCACAGGTAGGCACTTTGTAAAAAACACGTCTGTTTTCTGTGAATAAATGTGATGTGTCCTCGTTGTGTTTTGGGCCATTTCCTTTCCTGGGCACTAGGCCTACCCACACAAGTGAGGTACCATTTTTATCTGAAAACTTGGGGGAACGTTGTGTGGAAAGAAATTTGTGGCTCCTCTCAGACTCCAGAACTTTCTGTCACCGAAATGAGAGGAAAAAGTGTTTTTTTAATCCAATTTTGAGGTTTGCAAAGGATTCTGGGTAACAGAACCTGGTCAGTGCCCCACAAGTCACCCATCTTGGATTCACCGAGGTGTCTAGTTTTAAAAAATGCGCTGGTTTGCTAGGTTTCCCCAGGTGCCAGCTGAGCTAGAGGCCAAAATCCACAGGTAGGCAGTTTGTAAGAAACACGTCAGTTTTCTGTGAAAAAATGTGATGTGTCCACGTCGTGTTTTGGGCCATTTCCTTTTGCAGTTGCTAGGCCTACCCACACAAGTGAGGTACCATTTGTATCGGGAGACTTGGGGGAATGCTGGGTGGAAGGAAATTTGTGGCTCCTCTCACATTCCAGAACTTTATGTCACCGAAATGAGAGGAAAAAGTGTTTTTTTGGCCAAATTTTGAAGTTTGCAAAGGATTCTGGGTAACAGAACCTGGTCAGAGCCACACAAGTCATCCCATCTTGGATTCCCCTAATTGTCTAGTTTTCAAAAATGCGCTGGTTTCCTAGGTTTCCCCAAGCTGAGCTAGAGGTCAAAATCCACAGGTAGGCACTTTGTAAAAAACACGTCTGTTTTCTGTGAAAAAATGTGATGTGTCCACGTTGTGTTTTGGGCCATTCCCTTTTGTAGTTGCTAGGCCTACCCACACAAGTGAGGTACCATTTTTATCAGGAGACTTTTGGGAACACTGGGTGGAAGGAAATTTGTGGCTCCTCTCTGATTCCAGAACTTTCTGTTACCGAAATGAGAGGAAAAAGTGTGTTTTTTGCCAAATTTTGAAGTTTGCAAAGGATTCTGGGTAGCAGAACCTGGTCAGAGCCCCACAAGTCACCCCATCTTGGATTCCCCTAGGTGCCTACCTTTCAAAAATGCACTGGTTTGCTAGGTTTTCCCAGGTGCCGGCAAAGCAAGAGGCCAAAATCCACAGGTAGGCACTTTGTAAAAAACACCTCTGTTTTCTGTGAAAAAATGTGATGTGTCCACGTTGTGTTTTGAGCCATTTCCTTTTGTGGGCTCTAGGCCTACCCACACAAGTGAGGTACCATTTTTATCGGGAGACTTGGGGGAACACAGAATAGCAAAACAAGTGTTATTGCCCCTTGTCTTTCTCTACATTTTTTCCATCCAAATGTAAGGCAGTGTGTAAAAAAGACGTCTATTTGAGAAATGCCCTGTAATTCACATGCTAGTATGGGCACCCCCAGAATTCCACCGCAAACCCTTTGTTGATGCTATTTTCAGGGAAAAAACCACGAGCTGCCTTCTGCAGCCCTTTTTTCCAGTTTCTTTGAAAAAAAAAAAATCACTGTATTTTGGCTAATTTCTTGGTCTCATTCAGGGGAACCCACAAAGTCTGGGTACCTCTAGAACCCCTAGGATGTTGGAAAAAAAGGATGCAAATTTGGCATGAGTAGCTTATGTGAACAAAAAGTTATGATGGTCTAAGCACGAACTGCCCCAAATAGCCAAAAAAGGCTCGGCACAGGAGGGGGAAAAGGCCTGGCAGCCAAGGGATTATTTGCCAAATCAGACTGAATGCATCCACTGCCATTGCACTTGGATCTGGTCTCTATCTCACAAACTTCACTAACTGATTTGCTAAGCGAGATGCAAATAGATACACCTCCAATGGACCCACTCTCCTCTAAATTTCCTGAAATGGTCTTGGCAATAGTTTCCAATCACTGTAATCCAACATATGATGAGAATACCACCACATTCTTCTTCCCTGTTAAATAATGTGTTTTTATTCTTATTTTGTATTCTAAACGGGATTCAGAAGTTTCTTTCACTAAGTCTAACAACCTCTTTGATCTGCTTCCCCACAAATTGTCTATGTGAGTTGCAGCTGAAATATTGTCCATCTTGTTTCCTGTAACTGTGAATTGCTAGCTCTCCTACCTTCATCTCCAAATATTGATATGATCCTTCCTCTCTTCTAAATTCCGCTTTCCTCCTGTTACCTGGGCATTCAGCCTTGATCCCCAACCTAAATTTTTCAAATCTGTTTCTAAAACATAATCCAGGATGGATCCAAAAATTGCACGCCTATTCCTTACTCACCACTGCCTCAATTACTCTACTGCTTTCTGTGTCAACTACATTTTGTCTCCATACCTTACCCCTCAGACCAAGCCTGACCTTTTAATACACTGCAATGCTCTGTAATTCAAAGGCCCTTGAAAAATTGTCTGAATCACAGATGATAGTAGTCCAATTATTCTTGCTAACTCTTTCAAACATACTTCCTCCTTTTTCAGTAAAGTCTTTACCTTCCTCTCTATCAGAACTGTTTTCCTTTCTGGTACCTGGAGTTGGACATTAACTGTCTTTACATTAAATCCTAACATTTCCATCCTCTGTGATGGTGTGAGAATTGACTTTTACAGATTTATCATAAATCCCAACCTTTCTAAAGTGTCCTTTGTCAATTGAATCTTTGTTTTTTAAAACCTACACATCCTGATTTATAGGCAATATGTTGTCTAAGTAAATTATTAATTCCACTCCTTGTTCTGTGAGAAACCCCACAACTGGGTGTAAGACGTTCGTAAAATACCGGCAGAAAGACACTGGAATTCATACAATTGACCATTACATCTGAATTGCGTAAATTTGTGGCTCTGTTGCGCAATCATGGAAAAACATGCATCTTTTAAACCTATTTTTGCAATCCATTCTTGGCCCATCAAAATGTCTTTCAGCAGATGAATTTCCACAATCTTGAAATATCTGTAAATTACAAAAAATGTAATTCCATCAAATTGATCACTGGTCTTCAACCCTTGTCTTTTTTTTGTACTGACAGAACCTCTCAGATACTCTCTTTCTTGTATCATTGCATTCTTTTCCATCATTTCTTGAAATCCTTGAATTTCTTCTATTACCATTCTCTTAACATTGTTTTGGTTCCATCACTTCCATCAGTTGTTGGGAGTTTGATAAAAATTCTATTACATAACCTTTCATTGTTCCCAATACCAATGTGTCTTCTGTTATTGCCTTCCATTGTTCTATGAATTGCCTTAATCTGACTCCTATTTTTTTAAGGGAAAAAACAATATCTCTCTTCATACTCACCTTGTCCTGTGTTTGTTCCTGTATGTGAACCTTGGTATTTCCTTCCGGTCACTTTGTTCCTTTCACCTCTCTCTCTCTGACAGTAAAAGCCACCTGAGTATGTGTTCCCTCTGTACTTTCCTCTTCCTTGACCATAATGGCTTCCTTGTCCATAGGTGTGTGGCGATGGTTGCCCTCTCTTTCTGGCCCAGCCATGCACTTGCAGTGCCTAGAAAGCATATAGCTCTTTGACCCCAGCATCTTAATAGGTTTATGTACAAATCTGTACCATTTACATATGAGTCCTCCAACATGTCAAAAAGGTGCACTAATGGCCCCAAGATGTCAAGCAATTTATCTTCACATCGTTTTATGGACCTTTCTACGCCCTTCCTAGGGTTTCTGCCAACCTAAGTAGATAACAAGATCAGGAACCAAATTAGGAGTCATTGTCTCCTCAACCTCAATTACAGGACAAGAGCATTCTGCTTTATGTGCTGGCTACATGGATTATAGGCAACCACTCTGAACTATGTGGGTGTTTAATCTCAGATGGGTTAAATAATGACTGGCCCAAAAGATCTCTTTTTTCTTCATGATTTTATATCAGCTTTTGCTACTAGTGAATTCACTGAATCCTTCATTATATCCTAAGTCTAGGATATATTCAGCCACATCTCCATCAAGATCTTGCTCTATCGAAGTAGGCTGATAGCCCTTTTCTTTTTCAGGGATATCCTGCCATCCTTGTGTGCTGCATTGGACTCAATCAAAATGTAAGTTGTGTGGTACTCCTCCTTTGTCATTTGAAACTTTCTGTTCATTCATATGTTTCCTTTTATTCAAATGTTTACCTCGTGGACCTCCATTTGAATTTTATTCTCCTGAAAGTGACCAAGACTCCTCTTTATCCACTATCTTTCCCTGTCTTTTATTATCTCTTACTAACTTTCTTAGAGTTTCCTGAACTGTATCAATATTTGCTTGCTGATTAATCTTTTAATCACCTCCTCCTGTACTTCCTGTGACATATTTCACTCTGTCATTTTATATTAATATGTAAAAATTCCTTTTTCTTAAACTTTTATTAACCCCTTCGCTGCCAGGCCTTTTCCCCCTCAGGTGCCAAGCCTTTTTTTGGCTATTTGGGGCAGTTCACGCTTAGGCCCTCATAACTTTTTGTTCACATAAGCTACCCATGCCAAATTTGTGTCCTTTCTTTCCAACATCCTAGGGATTTTAGAGGTACCCAGACTTTGTGGGTTCCCCAGAAGGAGGCCAAGAAATTAGCCAAAATACAGTGAAAAATTCATTTTTTTCAAAAAAATGGGACAAAGGGGCTGCAGAAGAAGGCTTGTGGTTTTTTCCCTGAAAATGGCATCAACAAAGGGTTTGCGGTGCTAAAATCACCTGCTTCCTAGCTTTCAGAAATAGGCAGACTTGAATCAGAAAACCCAATTTCTCAACACAATATTGGCATTTTACTGGGACATACCCCATTTTTACGATTTTTTGTACTACCAGTCAGTGACAGAAATGGGCATGAAACCAATGCTGGATCCCAGAAACTACAACATTTCTGAAAAGTAGACAGAATTCTGAATTCAGCAAGGGGTAATTTGTGTAGATCCTACAAGGGTTTCCTACAGAAAATAACAACTGAAAAAACAAAATATTGAAATTGAGGTGAAGAAATCTGCAATTTTTCTCTACGTTTTACTCTGTAACTTTTTCCTGCAATGTCAGATTTTTTAAAGCAATATACCATTACGTCTGCTGGACTCTTCTGGTTGCAGGGATATATATGGCTTGTAGGTTCATCAAGAACCCTAGGTACCCAGAGCCAATAAATGAGCTGCACCCTGCAGTGCGTTTTCATTCTATACTGGGTATAGAGCAATTCATTTGCTGAAATATAAAGAGTGAAAAATAGCTATCAAGAAAACCCTTGTATTTCCAAAAAGGGCACAAGATAAGGTGTTGATGAGCAGTGGTTATTTGCACATCTCTGAATTCCGGGGTGACCATACTAGCATGTGAATTACAGGGCATTTCTCAAATAGATGTCTTTATTACACACTCTATTATATTTGGAAGGAAAAAATGTAGAGAAAGACAAGGGGCAATAACACCTGTTTTGCTAATCTATGTTCCCCTAAGTCTCCCGATAAAAATGATACCTCACTTGTGTGGGTAGGCCTAGCACCCGCGACAGGAAACGCCCCAAAACACAACGTGGACACATCACATTTTTTGAAAGAAAACAGGTGTTTTTTGCAAAGTGCCTACCTGTAGATTTTGGCCTCTAGCTCAGCCGGCACCTGGGGAAACCTCCCAAACCTTTGCATTTTAGAAAACTAGAGACCTAGGGGAATCCAAGATGAGGTGACTTGTGGGGCTCTGACCAGGTTCTGTTACCCAGAATCCTTTGCAAACCTCAAACTTTGGCTAAAAAAACTAATTTTCCTCTAATTTTGGTGACAGAAAGTTCTGGAATCAGAGAGGAGCCACAAATTTCCTTCCACCCAGCGTTCCCCCAAGTCTCCCGATAACAATGATACCTCACTTGTGTGGGTAGGCCTAGCGCCCGTGACAGGAAATGCCCCAAAACGCAACGTGGACCTATCACATTTTTTGAAAGAAAACAGAGTTGTTTTTTGCAAAGTGCCTACCTGTAGATTTTGGCCTCTAGCTCAGCCGGCACCTAGGGAAACCTACCAAACCTGTGCATTTTTGAAAACTAAAGACTTAGGGGAATCCAAGATGGGGTGACTTGTGGGGCTCTTGCCAGCTTCTGTTACCCAGAATCCTTTGCAAACCTCAAAATTTGGCTAAAAAAACACGTTTTCCTCACATTTTGGTGACAGAAAGTTCTGGAATCAGAGAGGAGCCACAAATTCCCTTCCACCCAGCGTTCCCCCAAGTCTCCTGATAAAAATGATACCTCACTTGTGTGGGTAGGCCTAGCGCCTGCGACGGGAAATGCCCCAAAACGCAACGTGGACACATCACATCTTTTTAAAGAAAACAGAGGTGTTTTTTGCAAAGTGACTACCTGTAGATTTTGGCCTCTAACTCAGCCGGCAGCTAGGGAAACCTAGCAAACCTGTGCATTTTTTAAAACTAGAGACTTCTGGGAATCCAAGATGGGGTGACTTGTGGGGCTCTGACCAGGTTCTGTTACCCAGAATCCTTGGCAAACCTCAAAATTTTGATTAAAAAAACACATTTTCCTCACATTTCGGTGACAGAAAGTTCTGGAATCAGAGAGGAGCCACAAATTTCCTTCCACCCAGCGTTCCCCCAAGTCTCCCGATAAAAATGATACCTCACTTGTGTGGGTAGGCCTAGCGCACGCGACAGCAAATGCCCCAAAACGCAACGTGGACCCATCACATTTTTTGAAAGAAAACAGAGGTGTTTTTTGCAAAGTGCCTACCTGTAGATTTTGGCCTCTAGCTCAGCCGGCACCTAGGGAAACCTACCAAACCTGTGCATTTTTGAAAACTAAAGACCTAGGGGAATCCAAGATGGGGTGACTTGTGGGGCTCTGACCAGGTTCTGTTACCCAGAATCCTTTGCAAACCTCAAAATTTGGCTCAAAAAACATTTGCCTCACATTTTGGTGACAGAAAGTTCTGGAATCAGAGAGGAGCCACAAATTTCCTTCCACCCAGCGTTCCCCCAAGTCTCCTGATAAAAATGATACCTCACTTGTGTGGGTAGGCCTAGCGCCTGCGACGGGAAATGCCCCAAAACGCAACGTGGACACATCACATTTTTTTAAAGAAAACAGAGGTGTTTTTTGCAAAGTGACTACCTGTAGATTTTGGCCTCTAGCTCAGCCGGCACCTAGGGAAACCTAGCAAACATGTGCATTTTTGAAAACTAGAGACCTCTGGGAATCCAAGATGGGGTGACTTGTGGGGCTCTGACCAGGTTCTGTTACCCAGAATCCTTTGCAAACCTCAGAATATGGATAAAAAAAACACAGTTTCCTCACATTTCGGTGACAGAAAGTTCTGGAATCAGAGAGGAGCCACAAATTTCCTTCCACCCAGCGTTCCCCCAAGTCTCCCGATAAAAATGATACCTCACTTGTGTGGGTAGGCCTAGCTCCCGCGACAGCAAATGCCCCAAAACGCAACGTAGACACATCACATTTTTTTAAAGAAAACAGAGGTGTTTTTTGCAAAGTGCTTACCTGTAGATTTTGGCCTCTAGCTCAGCCGGCACCTAGGGAAACCTACCAAACCTGTGCATTTTTGAAACCTATAGACCTAGGGGAATCCAAGATGGGATGACTTGTGGGGCTCTAACCAGGTTCTGTTACCCAGAATCCTTTGCAAACCTCAAAATTTGGCTAAAAAAACAAGTTTTCCTCACATTTCGGTGACAGAAAGTTCTGGAATCTGAGAGGAGCCACACATTTCCTTCCACCCAGCATTCCCTCACGTCTCCCGATAAAAAGGATACCTCACTTGTGTGGGTAGGCCTAGCGCCCGTGAAAGGAAATGCCCCAAAACACAACGTGGACACATCACATTTTTTTAAAGAAAACAGAGGTGTTTTTTGCAAAGTGCCTACCTGTAGATTTTGGCCTCTAGCTCAGCCGGCACCTAGGGAAACCTAGCAAACCTGTGCATTTTTGAAAACTAGAGACCTATGGGAATCTAAGATGGGGTGGCTTGTGGGGCTCTGACCAGGTTCTGTTACCCAGAATCCTTTGCAAACCTCAAAAATTGGCTATAAAAACACATTTTCCTCACATTAGTCTTGCCCAAAGGGTCTCTCCCTTAAGTCACTTTAAAAAAAAACAAAAAAACATCCTTGGTGTCTAGTGGGGTTTCAAAAGCCGGATTGCAAGAAATCCGGCTTTTGAAACCCTGGGAGAGACTTCAAAGGGAGGGGGGTCGGGGGTTGAAGGGGAAGGGATTCCCCTTTCAGCCCTGACCTGGGGGGGTTGAGGGGTGGCCCTCGGGGAGCGCTAGCGCTTCCCCCGAGGGCCGGTAGCAGGACGTAATGGGCGCTGCCATGGACGTAACCATTACGTCCATGGCGGGGAAGGGGTTACATTTCTCACTCAAATCTTGTTTTGCTTATTTTCTGTTGCTCTGATGCAACCGTCAAACCTACAGTTTGTTTTGCCGAAAGTGACCAGAAAATGCTCAGTGATGCATTGCTAGGCAACGATTGTGCTTAGCAGCATGTATTAATGCATGTCTATTTTCAAGGCCCAACTGCCTTTAGAAAACATCCGCACTGCCGCCATGCACCATCATCACTTTAACGTGACACCACCTTTTCCCAACAAAAACAATCCAATTGCAACACAAAGCTGCTCGATCGTGTCTTTGAATACCCAACAGTATTTTTCATAAATATTAAATTGTTGCAATCATTATGTCCAAAATATTAATAATACCTTAAAAATTTTATTCTTACCATTATTTAAGTATGTTTCTATTCCTTTTAAAGTTGTTTAAATATCTTCAAGCATTTCATTCTAAAAATATAATGTCTACTAATTAAACTATCTAATTCCCGAAAAGTGGGTACAAGTCTCAAAAGATAGATACATAAATTATTCTATAGTGAAATGATAACATTTAACTAACATATTATAATAAAAAAGCATAATGCTGATCTGCTCAGAAGCAGCAAACAAAAGAGAAAGAGAATGGAGTGTGTGAGACATATGTAGTATTATGGTTCTATTTGGTTATGACTTTAGGTTATGTTCTAACTTGAAGCTTTGAAGGTTGCTGCTCAGAAGTGGTGAATAAACGTTTATGCATAAAGCTAGGCTCCTGTCTTGACATAAACTGTATGAATTGCAATACACCCAAGGTAGTGTATATGATCACATGCCCATGTAATCTCCACTACATTGTCATGACCAAACGTAAGATGAAAACAAGGTGTTGGAAAATGGATTTTTGGTAAGGGCAGGTAACTACCCACACTTAGCAATAGGCCACTAACTTAAACTTAGGTCCAGTTAGGTCTCAATAATTAAACCCAGTTCAACCCTTGGTAGCATGGCAACGAGCGACAAGGCTTAACTCAGGAGACATTTGTGTAAAGCATAAAAAAATCACAAAACAGTAAATAAGTAAAACACAAAACACAATAAAAATAAATTTTCATCTTTAAAATTACACCAAAACGATTAAAATTGGGTAAGGGGAACTGGGGATATGAATTTTTAAAGAATGAATGATTTTTAGCGCTTAGAAACTAATAGCGCCAATCTGGTCCTCTGGTCGCACCTCGACCGTGGCAAAGTCAAAGTTTGAGGCCGACCGCGATGGAGCCCTGTTCGGCTACAGCTCACTGGAGGCCTCAGTCAAGAGTTTACCTTCGGACTCAGTCGTTTTCTTGAAGATTTTCTTCAGCGGCACCAAGTCGCCAGTCCAATTCGACCTCCTAAAACTATTCGTCGGGTATGCTTTGCGGGAGCCCTCGGTAGAGATTTTTACCTTCGGACTTAGTCATTTTTCTTGATGAAAATCCTTCAACCGGGGAAAACCTGAATCTTGATCCGGCGTCCTTGGAGCCCTCTCCGGATACACTGCCTGAGAGGTCCCGGTCAACTCTACGTTCGGACTTAGTCACATTTTTGGAGATATTCTTCATCGGGATGAACCTGCAAGTCAGGCCGGGTGGCGGTTGAAGCAAGCTGGCTAGAGTTGCAGCAGCGTGACTGTCCCTTTATGGAACTTTTTTCCAAAAGTTCTCCAAACTTCTCTAAACTTCTGGATCTTGTTCCAGATGTTCTTTTAAGGTTCTTTTGAGGTCCACAGCTCAAACCATGGTTCCAGAAGCTCTGAGATGCTCCTTGAGGGTGCGGACTACAACTCCCAGAATGCACCTGGTGCAAACTCCAAAACGGTCACTGGACAGTGGTCAGCTTGTCAGTTTCTTTAGGAGTAAGTGCAGGGGACTCTGGTTAGCAATTTTTCCCCTGTAGCAAACAGGGAGTCCCTCCTTGAAACAGTTGAAGCCAGGCAAAGTCCTTCTTGTGGTGAAGCCCTTTATTTGCAGCTGGTGCAGTGCTCCAGAGTGCAGTGTTCAGGTGCAGGTCAGGGGTCCAGCAGGGCAGTCCTTCATCTTCCGTAGTTCTTCCTTGTTGGAATCTGGTAGGGATCTGAGGTGTGGGTGCAGCTCTGCCATAATTATCCTTGCTCTTGACTGAAAAACAAGGGGGTCCTGGATCTCTAATCAGGTGCAAGGTCCTTCCCCCTGTGAAGACCACTTCCTGGGAAGTGTCGCAAAAATCAACCCCAGGGAGCAACATTCCTCAAAAATCCATCATGGCGGAAACTGATTTTTGGAGGTCTGGCTGAGCCCACCCACTGGTGTGGCTAAAAATCTTAAACACACCCTTCTCCCACCCTCTCCTAATCTAATAAGGGGGGGAACCTAATTGTCTGGGTTTGGGGGATGTGAAGGATGTGCTGGGTTGCTCCAAATGTCCTTCCCTGCCTTTGAAGACCAGTTTGGAAGCCCTCCCCCTTCCTGCCTCTCCATCTCCTGAGGGAAGTTCTCCTCCCCCAGGCATATTCCTTTGTGTTGTTTATCCCAGGCTACTTCACACCTCATCAAGGCAGCCTGGCCAGGCTTCCAGAGGCTGGCCAATCAGAGCAAAGCACTACAGGGCTAAAGTTGGGAACATTTTTTGGTAAAGTTTAATGTCCATCATGCTAGGGTGCCTGTCTGAACTGGTCCGTTAGGTAAGCAGGAGTGCTGAGCTCATCTTTCACCTTTCGTTCATGCATGAGAGGAAAAGGCATGTGGATTGTAAAAGAAAAACTGTAGTGTAGAGTCAAGGAGAAGGACAAAAGGAAGGTGAGTTTAATGAGGAGTGCACCAAGAAGACTCAGAACAAAAAACAAGAGTACTTGGAGTATCACTTTTGGCACCAGTGCAACACACACACTCATCAGCCTTTCCAAAATCAACACACTTCTCTCCATTCCACATAGTTGAGTACTAGGCTTCAGAGTCATGGTTTCCATTTGAAGTCAATAATTTCCTTCTTATATGTAGGAAAGTACCATCTTGCCTGGCATGTTGCCCCCATTTTTACATGTATATCAGTTTGTCTTTGCCTGTCGCACTGGAATCCTGCTAGCCAGGACCCCATTGCTCATAGTATGTGGCCTGAATGTGTATACCTGTCTAGGGACTAACTGTGTCACTGAGGGTCTGCTAATCAGAACCTCAGTGCTTATGCTCTCTCTGCCTTTAAAATTGTCACTATAGGCTAGTGACCACTTTCACCAATTTCAATTGGCACACAGGAACACCATTATAATTCCCTAGTATATGGTACCTAGGTACTCAGGGTATTGGGGTTCCAGGAGATCCCTATGGGCTGCACCATTTCTTTTGCTACCCATAGGGAGCTCAGACAAACCTTTACACAGGACTGCCACTGCAGCCTGAGTGAAATAATGCACTTGTTATTTCACAGCCATTTTCACTGGACTTAGGTAACTTATAAGCCACCTATAGGTCTAACCTTCACTTACTGAAGGTTAGGTGCAAAGTTACTAAGGCCCATATTTATACTTTTTTAGCGCCACATTTGTGTCAGTTCTTAACGCAAAAGCGGCACAAACTTACAAACTACAATTGTAAAAGTATAAATATGGGCCTAAGTGTGCACTAGCAAAGGTGCCCCAACATAGTTCAGGGCCATTTCCCCAGACTTTGTGAGTGTGGGGACACCATTACACACGTGCACTACATATAGGTCAATACCTATATGTAGCTTCACAATGGTAACTCTGAACATGGCCATGTAACATGTCTAAGATCATGGAATTGTCCCTCCATGCCAAATCTGGTATTGAGGAGCCAATTCCATGCATCCCCGGGGCTCCACTATGGACCCCGGGTACTGCCAAAACAGCTCTCTCGGGTATTCTCTGCAGCTACTGCTGCTGCCACCCCACAGACAGGGTTCTGCCCTCCTGGGGTCCGGGCAGCCCAGTCCCAGGAAGGCAGAACAAAGCATTTCCTCTGAGAGCAGGGGGTTACACCCTCACTCTTCGGAAATAGGTGTTAAAGGCTGGGGAGGGGTAGCCTCTCTCAGCCTCTGGAAATGCTTTGGAGGGCACAGATGGTGCCCTCCTTGCATAAGCCAGTCTACACCAGTTTAGGGAACCCTCAGCCACTGCTCTGGCGTGAAACTGGACAAAGGAAAGGGGAGTGACCACTCCCCTGCCCATCACCACCCAAGGAGTGGTGCCCAGAGCTCCTCCAGTGTGTCCCAAACCTCTGCCATCTTGTTTCCAGAGGTGTGAGGGCACTCCGGAGGCCTCTGAGTGGCAGTGCCCGCAGGTGAAGTCAGAGACCCCTCCTGATAGGTGCTTACCTGACTAGGTGGCCAATCCTCCTCTGAGGGCAATTTAGGATCTCTCCAATGGGCTTTTCCTCAGATAACGACTTGCAAGAATTCACCAGAGTTCCTCTGCACCTCTCTCGTTGACTTCTGCCAAGGATCGAGCGCTGACTGCTCCAGGATGCCTGCAAAACTGCAACAAAGTTGCCAGAAGACTACCAGCGACATTGTAGCGCCTAATCCTGATGGCTTTCTCAACTGTTTCCTGATGGTTCATGCTCTGGGGGCTGCCTGCCTTCACCCTGCACTGGAAGCCACGAAGAGATTTCCTGTGGGTCGCCGTGTCTTCCCCCTGCTTCAGCAGGCACCCAACTTCAGCTTCACCGGTCCTCTGGGACCCCTCTAATCCTGACAAGCGCGGCCCCTTGAACACAGGTGGTGGACCCAAGTGACCCAGACTGTCCAGTGGTCCAACTGTCCAAATTTAGAGAAGGTAAGTCCTTGCCTCCCCTTGCCAGACAGTAATCCTGTGCACCACATTAACTGCAGCTACAAGGGTTTCTGTGCACATTTCCAAGAAATCCTGCATGCACACCTGAGCCTAGGTCCCCCAGCACTCTGTCCTTGGATGTTCAGCTCCCTGAGTTGATCTCCGGTGTCGTGGAACCTCCTTTTGCAGTGTTGAGATGACCGCTGTGTTCAGACTTCTTGAACCTGTGTTCAAGGACTTCTGTGGGTGCTTCCTGCTTGTGCGTGGGCTCTCTACTTTTCTGAGGGCCCCCTCTGTCTCCTCTCCCAAGTGGCGAGATGCTGGTCTTTCCTGGGCCCGGGCAGCACCCTTTTTCTCCAACCACAACTCTTGCAGCTAGAAAGGCTTGTTTGTGGTATTTTGCCAAGTAAACAACTCTGCATCCTCCAGCACGCCGTGGGACAAAGGCGAAGTTCCTAGCACCTTTTGTTGTTACAGAATCTTCAGCTTCTTCCATCCGGAGGCAGACATTTTGCACCTTCATCCGGGGTTTAGTGGGCTCCTGCCCCCTGGACACTTTCGCGACACTTGGACTTGGTCCCCTTCCTTTGCAGGTCCTCAGGTCTAGGAATCCGTCTTCACTGCTTTGCAGTCTGTTGTGGTCTTTGCAAAATCCCTTATCACGAATTTAGTGTGTTCCTGGGGAAATAGTATTACTTTACTCCTACTTTCCAGGGTCTTGGGGTGGGGTATCTTGAACACCCTTAGTGTTTTCTTACACTCCCGGTGACCTTCTACACACTACACTAGCCTAGTGGTCCACTCGTGGTTTGCATTCCACTTTCTTAGTATATGGTTGGTGTTACCCCTAGGCCTATTGCATCCTAATGTATTCTAATGTTTGCACCTTTTCTGACTGTTTTACTTACCTGATTTGGTCTGTTGTGTATATTTTGTGTATTTTACTTACCTCCTAAGGGAGTATATCCTCTGAGATATTTTTGGCATATTGTTACTAAAATAAAGTACCTTTATTTTTAGTAACACTGAGTATTGTCTTTCTTATGATATAGTACCTATATGATATACGTGGTATTGCATGAGCTTTGCATGTCTACTAGTTCAGCCTTGGCTGCTCTGCTATAGCTACCTCTATCAGCCTAAGCTGCTAGAACACTACTACTCTACTAATAAGGGAAAACTGAACTTGACACAAGGTGTAAGTACCATTGGTGCCCACTATAAGCCAGGCCAGCCTCCTACATTCTACCTGTTGATGAGGTAGTAATGGCCTGAGATCTCCAATGCTCCTTCTGACTCCAAGTAACTCTGAACCATTCCTGACCAGAGCAAGATAGATCTGTAGTGCACTGCTGCTAAAGAACAAGTAGAGAAACAGAATTGCAGTATTTGTTATAGATTTGTGTTTGCTGACTAAAGTTACTAGTCTGGTCTCTGAAAAATCCAGAAAGCAGAGTGAACCATACAAGTACATTTTCACTAAGTAGATTTGTAAAGGTCAATCACCTTCAGGAAGCATGATCACCCATCAGGCACCAAACACTGCAATTAAACAGAATCAAAATAACTACTAATTGAAAACCCTCTCCCACTGTCAACACATAAATCCTCACTCAAAATCACTCCCTCATTGTTGCAATAGTTGTAGTTAGTTACCTCCTCTGATCCAAGCATGGGTAGGTTAGGTAAACAATTGTATGTTTGACACAGGCAACACATTGGAAGTTGGTATTGACACGCTTGTAAATCAGTGATCTTCTAGGGCAGCCCGCTAAGTGATGCAAAAAAAGGATAGGCATGTGAGGGTGGCAGGCATTGTCTCCAATGTTGTGAATGAATTGTGAAAACGTCTTCACTGCACACTGGTCGAACTCCAATCCGGCCATATGTGTGACTAAAAAATGTTAGGGCAGCATAAATCGGACACAAATAAAATGTTCCACTAGCTACTTTTTTGTGAAAAGAAACAATTTCAATGAGAAATAAATAAAAACGTTCTATGGTGGAACTAGCATACTCAGTCTGGGAAGTAGAATTTGTCCTTAAATGCAAGCGGTTCACCCAGCAATTGTGAAGTTAACACACTTGATTTTGACCCATCCTCCTCCTCCTGTGGTGTTTCAATAAAGGTTCAAATGTGTGTTTTGAAATGTAGATTCATTTTGATTGTAGTCAATCTCTCTATGCTTTGAGGTGAGAGACTGGTTCTTGTCACTGTAATAACTGTGCCAGTTGCATTGAACACACGTTAAATAGACACACTGGCTAAAGGATAAGCCAGATACTTTGTTGCCACCCTGATGAGCTCTGGTAACTGGTGGATATCCCCATACCAATAGATCGATAGATTTCTCTCCACATAGACCTCTTTTGGGTCATGTAGATACTCCTGAAACATCCTCTGAATGGTCATTGGTGCTGACACTTGCTCAACCTCTTTTGCCTTCCCTTTGCAGTGGACCTAAGATCTGGCACTTGAAACCAAGCCAATGCAGTGGTTGGGTCTGATTCTTCTGTCACTGTTGTTGCCAGTGTACTTGTTGCTGATGTTATCTGCTATGAGACAAGACTGCCCTCTCTGAAAGTTGAAGGTGACACCCCAGAACTGGGGAGTGGGACTCTATGTTCCAGCCATTCTTCTGCTAGGCCAGAAAATTCTCTGTCACTGGTAGCCTTTCCACCATGGTTTTCATGGCAGTCCTACCGCCCCAGAAACCATGGTGGAAAGCTAGCTCGAATACCGCCGGTGGTCTTCTGTGGACCGCTGGGTCGGAGATGATCATCTCCGGCCCGGTGATTCTGAACACCGCGGCGGTATGAGTGATGATGTGGTGGGATGGCGGAGGCCAACCCACCACACTCTTAATGTGTCAGTCTGCACCGCAGGCCTGTTGGTGGTGCGACCGCCACATCTACCCTGGGTCAAAACGACCACTATAGTCATTGATCTGTCTGTACTGCTCAAACAGAGGTTACAAATGTGTAATAGGTCGAGTTCCAACATGTTGGGTCCTCCTGTTTCATGGTTTTAACTGGTACTCTATTAACACAACAAAAAATCCACAACTGTTTCCAGGCATTAAAAGACTAGCTGATATGCGTGCAGATTCTTCTGCAGATGGTCAGTATGTTGCTGTCTATGTCTTCTTTTTTGAGAAATTCTCGCACAGCCATGTTGATGCAATGTGTCAACCACAGGACCTTGGAATAGCCACTGTCTGTCATGTCCTTGACTATGTTAATGCCATTGTCCATGGCAACAAATCCAATTCAGCCATTCAGACACCTTGCTTTTAAATTCATCCAACATGTTTGCAGCTGTATGAGATTTCTCCATGGCAAAGATGGCTACTGGTGTATGCTGCTGAATGTTCTTAAAACTTTCTTTAGGACCAAGACCTGTAAATATCTTATGCTTTAGACCAACAAAAGAGATCCAGCGTCCAGTGTGCAGTGATGCACATGTAATCTGTTGCCTGACAACTTGTCTACATGTCTGTCATCAGGTGGATAGGGTGGACAATTCTTTGCTGTAAAGCCTGTCCAACTAATTGCAGCACATTGTGATGCAGCACTGGAACAGCAACTCTGGAAAAATACGTGGACTTGGAAGCTTCTATTTTGGATGGATGGCTGCCACAATTTGTAAGAATCCCACTCCTTCTACAAAAGAAAAAGGGAAGAGGTCCAGCGCTAAAATTTTTACCAGCTTCCTATTGTACAAATGTGCCCTTGGGTGCTTTCGGTCATAGGGCCCCTCCTTCCTAAACATGCCCGTAATAGTAGCCTGGGTTTTCTTCTTTTCTGGGGCCACTGACGCAGCCTGCGTCCGAGAAGTAGGAGGTGGTGAACTCAATGTGCATTGTTGGACAATCATTGTATGCCGTTGTGTCTCCTTCTGACTTGTGCTATTGTGAGGTCGCTGAGGCAGATGATTCTGGGGCATTGCTGGGAACAGGGCTGCTTTGCATGAGGATGCCACCTTCTTCTTCCTTATTACCTCCCACTGTGATTTAACTTGTACATGGTATTTTCTGGCTCGCCTCATCTTCACCACCAAAACCACGTTCAGCAATTTTTTTAGGTGTTCCTCCCACCAGATTGAATTATGTTTTTTCATATGGGTCATGTAGCCTCCAGTACGGTAATGTGAACCAGGCTTACCTCGACAAACACTGGAGTGGGAGAGGGACCATTTTACAATGTTATACTCCTGTTTGCTAAGCGTGAGACACTGCTAATGCCTGAAGAAGAACTGGATGTAGGTGGGTGTGCTGTCAATTGCCTCTCTGCAATGCATATTCCTACTGAGGTACAGGTTGAGGCAGGACTCAACTGTGGCTTTACAGATATGGGAGCTTGTGGTGCTACCTGTGCCATATGCTTCTGAGCAGGTTGAATAGTAATGTCAGACTCCTCTGTACCAGCTTTCACAAAGACGGGCTGGTTGTCACCTTCCTCATCTTCCCCTTCCATAATTTTGAGGCTTGCAGGAACTTTTTTTTATCCCTTGCTTCTCCTAGCATTTCCCTGCTGAGGTACACTCCATGTCCCTATCATCATCATCAGAAGTGGTGCTTGGAGAAGATGGTAGAGTAGTACCCTTCAGTTTCCTTGCTGGAGATCTGGGACCCAATGATTATAAGAGGGGGTTCCTTGCTCAGCAAGAAGCTCAACCTTCTGTAATGCTCCAACTTCAGGAAAATATTTTTGCTGGCTGCAGCTGCTGAATACTTTGCTCTGTTTCCTGGAAGGATTGGGTACTACTTTGCGAAAGGGACAGTTCAAAGTCAGCGGCACTGCTTATCGATTTCACCATGCAGTGGCTGTCTCATTAAAGAAAAGGTTTTGGGCTTACGTTGGGGTGGTGCTGTTGATGTGGGAGTGCTGTTCCCAGGTTCTTCCCTAGGGGCCGCCCTAGCAGGCACATGTGTTCTGAAAAATGTTGTTCTCTGCTCACTACTGGTGGAAAGCTGCTTCTTCTCACTGACCACTTTCTTGAGAGCAACTGTCTTTGGGGCCATCTTAAAGCTCTCAATTGGCAGTGGCACTAAGCTGCACAAGCAGAAGAGATTGGAGGACTGACGCCACTGTACATGCCTTCTCTTTGGCAGTACTGTGGGTGATGCCTCATCTTCTCTTGTGCACCTAAAAGCAAACAGGCAAGAAAAATGTTTAGTGAAATGTGGCATAGTTGCAGGTTGAATTAGTACAGACAAATGCAATATTAGTGTGGTTGATTACTAAGGTAATAATAAATCAACCACTGTAAAGTCAAACCACAACACCATGACCTAAAATTGAATTTCCAATAGGAAAACATAACATAGATATATAGCTCTTTTCTTTATGTCTATCCATCCTAAAGGAGACAACTGTGGCACTCAGGGAAGTGCATGGGTAAACAGAATAATCTTTAGAAAAATGAAGGATAATGTGTGCCTATGGCTGGCAATGGGGTCTGGGTGAAATGGAATAATCAACAAACATTTGCAATGCAAAAGGTCTTGCATTTGCGAAAGTTAGAGCTCTTGGTGTTGAAAATGACAATGTGTACATCACAGGAACAGAGTCACCAAAACCACACACTTCCATTTATCAGCTGCACATGTGTGAAACTGACCACTAAGCCCAATGATTTAACAGCATGACACTGCTTTTGGAATTCTTGTTACCAGAGCTAGACAATCTGTAAATGAGTCTCCTTGTACTACTTAGGAAATAGTCAAAGTAGGGGGCTTCCCTCCTGACCCACAGTCTATGCGGATGGGTCTCAGATGTACCTGGCCTTATACAGGACATTAAAACAGGTTATTTTAAGGACAAACACTAACAAAGCTCAGATGTGCCCAGACAAAGTATTTTCCGCTCAGAGAAAGGGCCTCAGGTTGTGGTTTTGGCAGCTCAGTCCGAAGTTGAAACAGCACCTGCACAATGTACTGAGGAGGTCTAACCTAGTATCTGACAGCCCCTAAATCAGTATATTTGGAGGGGTGGGGATGTGAACGAGATGTGATCCAGGATCAATGAAGCACTTGAAGCAGAGGATCAATGCACCAATCCACAATCAATGAACTGCCAGCTTAGAATAATACCAAGAAGAAGCAGCCACCAGACGGGAAGAGGGGTGCAGGGCCATCATATGCTGTAACAGGAGGAAGTGTGACATAGTGTGATGGCCAACAAAATGTTCTCTTAGTGAAATCGCCTTGGAGGGAACTAAGCACATAAAGGGAGAGACATTTAGAAAAATGCACCAATGCAAAGGAAGCATTTGAGCCAAGCACAACAAAGAGCAAATGGCCATGGTGGGTGTGGTTAAAATCTAATAGATTTAATACAATATGTCTTGCAGACAGTGCTGTGTGCTGCCTATGCTAAAATTACAAAATAAGGTAAGGAATTACAATTACAAAATTAAAATAATAAATCAAATAAAAAAAATAAAAAAAAAAAAATTGCCAAAGTTACATTTAAAATAAGCACTATTCATCAAAATCATATTGTTAATATACATATACTACAGTGATCCTCAAGCATATTATTAAACTGATATAATATCTGCCTGAGTGTGGACCTAAAGGTACTACTCGTAAATGCCCTTTGAGAATTCCGAAAGTCGTAAACTTAGATGTCTGGTCTAAGGTTACACCAAACGTTTGCCTTTGTGAATTGGGTTAAAAGTCATGAAATCCAAAGGTATATATTCTGCAGGCAAGGAGAATGATCCTTCTACTTTGAAATCCAAATGGAAAGTGACCTGTAGATGGACAAAGCACTGGAAGGAGCCTGCTGGCCAGGAACAGGAAGTTGGAGTCTCTGTGGCATTTCCTTCCTGTTGGGAAAAAATGTAGAAAAAAGGCGTCTTGCACTAAAAAGTAACTTGAACAGTCCTCTGGAGAAGAAAACTCACATGTAAACATCTTTTTGAGTAGATTTAGCTGCTTCTTGAGTGGAAAATCTTCACAATTTACATTTGCAAGCATCACTGTATTGGCGCTGTCGCAGCAGGACGTCATGTGAGGTGCCTGAGAATATAGTATCGCTCGTGCCAAAAATGCATCTTGCATGTGCAAACAGAAACAAACACTTCACTTTGCATCGGATGGCAGCATTCAGAAACTCTGTGCTACTCTGCCTCGTGCAAAGTTCTCAAATTCTGAAAACTCTGTGAGGACATAGAGTTTTCCGCCTAGTCTATTTAAAGATACTAATTTATACAGTTTTATTAATTGGAATGGGGTTTGTATTGTATCATATTTCCTACTTACAGACTGTTTTGGTATTGATAAATGCTTTACACTTGTTTTTCTTTGAGGTAAGCCTGGCTGCTCTGTGTCACAACAACACAGGACTGGGATTTAAAGAAACCTAACTAGAGCTGATATGAAATAGTGACATTATTACTTAGTGAATACTATATATTCCAGGAAAAATATCATGTGAGAAATGCTATGTCAAATGTCATTGCTAAAAATCAGTGTAGCTAAAGCGCATACAATATAAAATATAAAATGAGGCTTAAAACAGGGGCAACCAACTCAGATCTAAAAGGTCCACACAACACCCTCCCTTTGTCAGTGAGAAAGGCATATTCTAAAAGCTAGAGTTCAAAAAATGACACTGTATAAAATACTAAAGCATTAAAGAATTAAACTGTTCACAGCAACAAGCAGAGGAAACAAGCCATAAAAAGGAGCCAAAACAAGTCAAATTACTTTAAAATCAAGGGCCAAATTGAAAAGTTAGTGGAGGTGTCCATGACGTCAGTGGTAATAGATTCCAGAATGGATCCTGCACCACAGCCTTGGTGAGTAAGTCAAAGGAACAGACATGATTGAGAGCTTCAACTTCCTCTGAGGAAGCAGCATCCTGTGCAATGGCCGAAGTGGGGGAGAGGAAAGGAGGGAATCCTGGAGGTGTAGCTTCCAAATCCATTAACAATGGTTCATAAAAGGCATCCTGAGGCAATTGTAGTGTCATAGGACAACTCCGTAAAGGAGCACTCAATGGGAACATTAGACAATTAATCGCCATAGATAGTAACAATTGCGTTACAAGGTACACATCTAGTGTATGCTCAAAAGGGCAGCAAAGACAGTAGAACACAGGCTGCACACAGTACAACAATGCTGACTGGAAAGACAAAGAGCAGTTGTCAATTAGTTCCTCCAATAAAGGTATGCCAAAGTACTGTATCATACATTCACAACACAGCTGGATGTGCAGTTGTTCTATCATCAATTGGCTTTGAAATGGGACATTTATCATGGAGCAGGAAGAAAAGAAGCAATATACCACCAATGAACAGCAATACCAGCAGTATGACTTCAAATACACTAGTAGTATATAAAAGATGGAATCACTTCAAAAACAGTCTTGAATTTGCTGAACAAACTAGACTCAGACGCCTTAATAATGTTTACAACACCTGTGGTGTTTAAAGCATTAAAGATGTGACTCACATGTTGGAGTTGGGAAGTTTAAAAGCGACTACATTTCAGAGGATGACTTTGCAACTTGTAATTCGAAGGTTTTCTGATACAAAAGTGTTTTTAGTCTGCTCATCTTGTCAAAGTTATCATTAAAGATAGAATGGAAGGCAGGAAACTTGCTATCCTAATATCATGAGTGGGGGAGGTACATAACCACAGAAAGTCACTATTTGATAAACATTAACCACATAAGGGACACTTGCTCACATCCCACAACAGACTTGATTATTCAACATCAAGTAACTAGTGTTCAAAAGTAACTGAAAAACCGGGTGAAACAGGATATGGGAACTCCCTTCAAGTAACATGCAAATATTGCCACAAATGCATTACATACCCCATGCAATGTCATCTGTTTACAAGTTGTTGAGTGGCTTACAGAACTTTCACAATCACTTCCTCTGAGGAAGATTTCCTTTTCCCTGCTGATACATTTGTAACCAAAAGATAATTACCACACCTCATGTTTATAAATCTTCCCTAAAACCTCACATCTGCCTACTTAAAAATGTTTCAAACATGATGTAAACTGAAATGTGGAAATTGGCAGAGAGATAACTCAATGTATTGGCCAAACAGCATTATGGTGTTTTGGCCAATGTGAAAGGCAACTTTTCTAACTTTTTTATTTTAGACTTTGTGTATGTTGCATCCTTCTTTGCCATTACTGGTTCTTTGCGTGTTAGATTTAAAGACAAGAACAACTCTTTCACTTCGCATGCTTCCAGGGCATGAGGTTAAACTTAGGAACTTGCAATGTCCAACTCTACTGCATCATAGATCTAAGTTGCCGTAAAAAAGATGACTATTTGAAAGATGTCTATTGCAGAAGACACAATATTATTCAGGGTGTAAATGCGAGTGGACAGTGTATTCATTCCATTTTCAACAACAGCAAATGCTTTCCCTAAATTAGTCTGATCTATTTGCCTTAAATGAGCACCAGCTTCCATTTGATAAAGCTTCTAAATTTCATTACAAATGGCATACAAAACTCTTTTGGAACATGGTGATCTAGTACAAGGAGTCATGCAAATCCATACCATCAGAGAGGAGAGAAAGGCATTCTTTTACAGCTGACAAAGTGGAATGTTATAACCATTGCAGACATAACTTCCCTATGCAGTCAGTATTGACAAACCCTGGGTGTTATCTCTCGATATAACAAGGGTCCAGTCTGCTTGCTTTAAAACCCTGTGAGGAGTTTACAGAATGTGCATGACAACCATTTCTGTCCACTGGCCACAATAAACACTTGTTGAGACCTGAAAGTGACAAATTAACTGTACCATTCTGAACTATGGTATTGAGGTGATCTTCTGTGTAATTTATCAAACTCTGTCAATTGTCAAATAGTGCAGTTGAAGGGATGCTGGGCACATTCATTTATATTTTTTTGGTACCCCTCGGAAAATAGTCTGCTGGACTGTGTCATTCAGAAAAAATATCTGTAAATGAATCAAACATGCTTTAAAAAGGGCAATGGTGCCTTACACTTTTCTTACCCAAATTGATTTTAAATCAATTGTTTCTTGTGAACACTAATAGCCTTTAATGGCTAGTTGGGACACAAATTAATTTCAGTGGATTATTTAGCAGCAGACAGCATATTTGTTCTAGCTTTTGTTGATAGTAATTTGAAATAATAGGACAGTGAGGCTGAACTATCACGCCCAGTACAATTTGTGAGTTTGTCTAAGTATGTTTTAGAACTCCTTTCTGGTGAAGTCGGGCAATGTTACCACTGTGTATAATTGGAAATTGTACATAGAGTACTAGCTCTATGTAGGTAATGGTGTGCATAGTGATGGTAACAAAATGTTTCACCATAATTGGCTGATTTCATATACATATCTTCACTTTCAAATACAATATAATATTCAAGCTCAAAAGGCATTGAATAGACTTTTTTTAACATCCCAATCATCAAACACAACACCTTGTTTGAGTACATCGAGCATCATAACCTTAACAACATATATAATTTGAATAGTCTCTGTACGACCAAAAATATCACATGGAACCCTTTCCCATACAATCCCATCTGGAACAGGAACAGCAGAAATGTTCACCAGGTAAATGTATCTTCTCATTTTGTGGGAACACAAGTGAGGCTTCAATACCTCATTCACCAGTTCAACAGCAGAGCGTTCATGAAGGTAATGCCCATTTATAAACAAAAATAAAACAGTAACCAGTCCAATCCACAAGAAGAGAGTGAACAAGGCAAATATAATCCACAAATAGGACCATGGACAGATCAGATATCTGAGTTTAAGCCAGTGAAAAAGCTTACCTTTACCATGAAGAGAAGTGATAGTTGAGTCCGAAGAAAAAAAGTAAATGTCAACAAAATACCCAAAAGCAGTCTATGTGAAGACAGGAGCTGTAGCAGATGAAAGAGTATTGGTAGATGCATCCAAATATGGTCATCATAAACAACTCTATCTCTATGAGAAGTAGTAGAGAACTGTAGACTTACATCTGGTATGTTTCTTTTGTATGTACCTAGAATGTATGTAGAAGTTCACTCTCCACCCTCCTCAATCTAGGGGAAACAATGTTGGTGTTGTCCAACACTTAAAAAAGTATTTCCTGTATGGTAGTGAGGGGGGGGTAGAGAACTACCCAGGAGTCCTCAAAGCATACTGTGTAGGACCCGCCGCGTGATGCAGTTTGACCTAATCAATTGAGACAAAGGATGTGTCTTAACAACCAGCAGGCAGTGGCAACATCGCAGTTCTGGTACCTTGAATTCCAAGGACTGGCAGTGGTGCACGGTATGATGGGCCAAATTCCTTCTTCACCGCAAACTTTTCTCGAACTAGATCCCCAACTGCAGGTGCATCTTGGTCCCTGTTAGACCTGACAGCCTTAGGTTAGTCTTCCCCAAATTTTTGCCTGCCTCATTCTATTTTTCTGACCTTGTTTTTTCTGGCTTTTGGGATGTGTGCACTTTACCACTGCTGACCAGTACTAAAGTGCTTGTGCTTGTACCTAAAACATATAGTAATATTTGCATATTTAATTTACTTATACGTCCCTAGTCAAGTGTGCCACCAGTGCCTAGGGCCTTAAATTAAATGCTACTAGTGAGCCTGCAGCACTGATTGGGCCACCTTAATAAGTAGCCTCTTCCGCGTGTCTCGGGCTTGCCATTGTAAGGCCTGTGTGTGTGCAGTTTACTGCTACTTCCACGTAGCATTGAAAACTCCTAACCGAGCCTTAAACTCCCCTTTATAACATATACATCTCCACTAAGGTAGGCCCTAAGTATCCAATAGGGCAGGGTGTTATGTAACAAAATGTTAGAACATGTGCTTTTAACATTCACATGTCCTGGTAGTGCAAAACTCCCAAAGTCATTTTTACTATTATGAGGCCTACCCGTCTCATAGGGTAACATTGGGAATTCTTTGGTACACAATTAAGTTGTAATTCCCAATTGAGGAGTGTTACAAATGGGGTCTCTAGTTGGCAGTCAGTTTACAGCCTGTCCAAGTATGGAAACTCACTCTCGTCAGGGTAAGGGAAAAACACAGCTCTGATAACCCCTCATTAGCACCTTGGTAGCTTGGCACAAGCATTCAGGTTTATCTCAGAGGCAATGTGTAAAGTATTTGCACAAACACATACAGTAACACAGTGAAAACACCACAAAAGGGCTCCACAACAGTTTAGACATAAAGCTAATATTTATCTAAATCACTTACGACCAAAACAACAAAAATCCAACATACACAAGCAAAGGTATCAATTTTAAAACGGTAAATCCCAATAAAAACACTTAGAAACACAATAGCCCCAACTGAGGCTATCATGATGTTGTTGACAGAATCATTCCCAATAGTCCGATGTGTCTCGTGGGGAGGGCGGTGTCAGTCACAGAGTTGCATGGGCACCCAGGTACAATATCCTTGGTAACAAGGAAATCGGCTCTTTATTGTGGAACAGAGAAGGTGATGTGGCGTTGGTGCGAGGCATCAGTCCCTTACGATCCGGCTGGTTCAATAAACCCGGCGGGCCAAGACGCAGTGGGGCGACCTTTCGGGTCATGGTTATGCCATGGAGCTATAGGCGCTGGGGCATAGGCGCATGTCATGGATGTTGGTGACACGGCACCGACAAAGTTGGAGAAACATTTCAAGCAGAATACACAGCAAAGTCCAGTCTTTGGCCACTCTCAGGCAGAAGCAGCAACTGTAGGCCTGGAGGCAAAGCACACACAGAAAAGGGGCAGTGCTCCTCCTCACAGCTCCTGGTTAGCGTCTGCTGCCCTCCCCAGCTCCTCTGGCTTCCCCTGCCTCTGCCTTTTGCCTGAGATGAACTGAGAGTCTCCTGACTGAGTTTGAGTCCCTCCTCCACCCGCAGGCTTGTCCCTGCGCCTCATCCCTGGTGGTCTAGTGGCCATCACAAGTAAGTATTGCACTCTGTCGCTATCTCACTCTTACTTTTTCTGTCTTTTTTCTCTTGTTTTTCCTTCTATTTTTCCTTTCTCCCCTCTTTTCCTCTGCCCCCTCCATGAAGCACCGTTCTTGCTCTCCCACACCCCAGCTGACTGCTCCCCCACACACCTCCCCTTCTTAAGAGAAGCCATGCGTAGTGGGCATGCTGCTGGTGCGTCAAAGGCACACCAAAGGCAAACCTGTCTGTGCCCGTCCATACCTGGACCGCACCCAGTGCCAGGAACCCTGGATCTTTGTTAAACCACCCCCTGGCATACCTCCGTTACAACTCTGAGACCCTCCTCTGCCTCAACATTGGACATCTCGGCAACTGCTACATCACCTTCCCAAAGGACACCCACTGACCTTTCACCTGCAGGAAATGCAACTTCAGCACCAGCCTCAAAAAGCTGAAGGTACTCTCTGCAAAAAAAGATATCAACAACCTCCACAACCCCATCCACTGCTTGCTCCTAAACACCCGCTCCCTCCACAAACACACCACTGAACTCTGGGATTTAATCGACACTGCCCGACCGGACATCGCGTTCCTTACCAAGACCTGGACCAACCCCACCTCAGGACCAGACATCACCATCGCCATTCCTGATGAATACAGCACACTAAAGAAGGACAAGCCCTCCCGCCCGGGCAGAGGACTCGCCATCATACACAAGTCCTCACTTTGTGTCAAGGCCGTCCCAGAAGAACAATGCACCGCCATTGAACACTTTCACTTCCTGGTCCACTCCAACCACAACTCCTCCATCCCCAGCACCCTGGTATACAGGCCACCTAGCCCGCCCAGCTTTCATAGACAATGTTGTAGCCATCACTACCCCCATGCCCTGACGTCAGATGACTACCTCCTCCTTGGTGACCTGAATTTCCAACTTGAGGACCGCGCCAACCCAAACACCACTGCTCTACTTGACAACCTTCCGACCCTCACCCTCAGACAGCTGGTCTCCACACCCACACAGATCGCAGGACACACACTGGACCCCATCTTCACCTCAAGCAACCCGATCACCATCGAGACCATCTTCACCCCTGACTGGACCGGCGACCACTGCATACACTTTACAATCACCACACAGCAGCCGAATCCTCAGGATCCCCCACAAGAAATGGAATGAAATCACCAATGAGCAACTCACCTCACCGCTCGCCAACCCCCTCCCTCCTCCTTCTGATGACACCAACACAGCAACGCGTAATCTCAATGCATGGATCACCAAATGTGCTGACACTCTAGCCCCCCTCCGGCTGACATCAGCCAAGCGAGTACCTAAGAAAGCCAGCTTGTTCCCCACCGAACTCCCAAAATCAAAGTGTAACTGCAGACGTTTAGAGAAAAAATGGAGGACTAGCCAAACCAGAGAAGACCTTGCCTCATTCAGAGGTACAACCGCCAAACACTGACAAAAAATCAAGAATGCAAGGAAGGAGCGTATCAACTCCTCCGCACACAATTCTAAGGAACTCTTCTCAGTCATCAACAAGTTCACAGATTCCCCCTCCAAAGCCACCAGCAACCACCCATCACAGGACCTCTGTGACAAACTTGCCACCTTTTTTCCCCACAAGATCCAGAACATCTATGACAGCTTACTCCAGGAAAATCCTGGCACCGAACCTGTGACCAATCCACTCATCCAGAACCCACCCAGGGCTCCCAGCTGGTCCACGCTCACAAAATGCGTGGAGGGGCAGGAAAGGATAGTGGCGTTTGCATCCAAATCACTAAGAGAGGCGGAGCTCAATTACTCCACAATAGAGAGAGAAGCCTCAGCATGCTTTTGGGCGATTTACCACTTTATGTTCTTCCTGTGGAGCTTGCCTTTCCTAGTCAGAACAGACCATAAACCCCCTATTTCTTTATGCACCACTAAAGGCAGAGACCATGCCACCCCACGTATAGCCAAATGGATTATGGGGCTTGAAGGCTTCAATTTTGAAATGCAATATGTCCCGGGTAAAAGGAACATATTAGCGAATTGCCTTTCAAGATTACCCCGGAAAGGAGAGCAAGACAGGCAAAATGAGACTACTGAACCAGTTTTTTTTTTGGAATTGTCAGGCATTACCAGGGAGGAGTGGGTTGTGGCTACAAACAACGATCAGACAATACAGGCCCTAAAAGATAAGATACGAAATGGTTGGCCAGAAAGATCCCGACAGATAGAGGAAGTCTTAAGGGGGTATTGGGAGGTGCGGTCAGAGCTGCACATAGCCAAAGACTTAGGGGGTCATTTTGACCTTGGCGGACGGCGGAGGCCGTCCGCCAAGGTACCGCCGCTGAATGACCGCACCGCGGTCAAAAGACCGTGGCGGCCATTCAGACATTTCCTCTGGGCCGGCGGGCGCTCTCCAAAAGAGCGCCCGCCGGCCCAGAGTAAATGCCCCTGCAACGAGGACGCCGGCTCAGAATTGAGCCGGCGTAGTTGCAGGGGTGCAACGGGTGCAGTTGCACCTGTCGCGTATAAGCAGACACTGAAATACTTTGCGGGGCCCTCTTACGGGGGCCCCGCGGCACCCCCTACCGCCATCCTGTTCCTGGCGGGAGACCCGCCAGGAACAGGATGGCGGTAGGGGGTGTCAGAATCCCCATGGCTGCGGAGCGCGCTCCGCAGCCATGGAGGATTCTGTAGGGCAGTGGTAAACCGGCGGGAGACCGCCGGTTTACCCTTTCTGAACGCGGCTGAACCGCCGCGGTCAGAATGCCCTCGGGAGCACCGCCAGCCTGTTGGCGGTGCTCCCGTGGTCGGTGACCCTGGCGGTCACCGGCCGCCAGGGTCAGAATGACCCCCTTAGTGATGAGAGGGGAGAAAATCGTTCCCCCACGTGAGCTATGGGACAAGCTTATAGGTCTGGCACATGAGGGACACCAAGGAAGGACTCTAACTAAAAGTAAACTGAGGGCCTCTTACTGGTTCCCCACTATGGACAGGTTAGTGGAAAACACTGTGTGTGAGTCTGTTAATTGTGCAATGAGTGACAAAACTAAAATTACGCACAAATCTCCTTTGTCTCCCGTTGAAGTCTCCACCAAACCATGGGACAAACTGGGTATCGACATCCTAGGACCCGTCACGTGTTTTGGAGTAAGAAGTAGATTTCTGCTAGTCGTAGTCGATTATCACTCACATTGGGTGATGACTAAAATCGTGTATAATGTGACAACACAAGATGTCATGGATTTCTTGAAGGAGGCATTCACCAGAGAAAGGATCCCAAGTACCATTGTTACAGACAATGGCGTACAATTCACCTCAGGGGCCATGGAGGAGTTCTTGAGGAAAGGTGGGGTCCAGCACTTTAGGACAGCATTGTATAACCCCAAAGCTAATGGCCTTGTGGAAAGAGTTAACAGGATGCTCAAGGAGTGCTTGCAGTTAGCGACCTTGTCACGAGAACCTAGTGAAGTGGTGCGCAAGCAAATGTTGTGGTCATATCACACCACACCCAATTTGGTCACAGAGATATCCCCGTTCCTCTCGCTCAAAGGAAGGCAACCAGGGACTAAATTGAATCTTAATTGGTTGACAGGAGGAGAACCCTGTTGGGTACGACAAGAGGAGGTTGTAATGAAAGTACGAAAGAACCAGAGGAAGTACAGGGACTGGTATGATAACAAATATGGCACAAGGAATAAACAATGGGACATTGGGCAATGGGTCAGAGTAAAACTCCCTGGACCCACTCGGAAGGAAAGCAGCAAATTGTCGAAACCCTTGAGAATAGTGAAGGTGCATAAGAATGTGGTGACCCTGGAGGACATTCGCACATGGAGTGTGGACCGCATAACTCGAGACCAAGGCAGCGAGTTGGAGGATGAACAGGGAAATAGCAAGGAACTGAGTAATACCCTGACGTGGAGAAGACCAACTGATCCCCCAAGGAGGAAAATTCGTCCGACATGGCACAAGGACTATATTATGCAGTAGTAATATAATTATGAGGTGCAGACTCATTTATGTATTGGTGGGGAGGGGGAAGTGTTATGATTTGTTATAACATTGTCATAAACTCACAAAGGAACGTTATTCAAGTTATATAGTGTATTTCATTATACAAGCATTATAATCTTATCTTATAGGAAACTTAACCTTGTGTAATAATATGTACCACATTTCCTTGTAAAAATGGAGCGCTCCAAGGATCTCCTACAGAATGTTGGAGAATGGAACAACCGGGAGTGCACCTTAGAATGTTGGTGTAAAGAGCTGAGTAGGCAGTGAAGAGATAGGAGATGAGGTGCTATGCAAGGAGTCTGTCAATAAACCTAGTTCTACCACGTGTGTGTGGCGCATTATTACAGAAGACTTTAGCTGAGGCTAGATGGGATAATGAGAACAGGATGTGGAGAAGGGGAGTAGTTGATGGACTTAAAATGTTTCCGGCACTAACACAAGAAGACGAGACACAGGGAAAGAAAGCCACTTGTAAGACAGACAGAGGCTCTAATAAGCCAAAGGAGACTCAGATGTCTTGGGCAGACGCAGATGATTCAGACGATGAAGAGCTTCTTAATCAGTTGTTAAATGATCGCCCGCCACCATATGCCATAAATGATAAGGTACAAAGCACTAGTGTGGGTTTTGAAGACCCGGCACAAAATAAGGGCATCACAAGTACAGTGCAGACAAGTGATACAGTTTTGAATGGTGTCAGTGTACCCACTGCACCCGACACACAGTTTTAGTTGCAGCCACCACAGATTCAAAGGATTTATCCTGATGTTCCAGCATTAGAGACAACTACGAGTCTGATGGTGCCGCCTGATCCGGTATACATGAGATCAAAGTTAGTGCAGCTTGAGCCAACTCTGCAATTGCTGCCCCAGCCGCAGCAACAGATGGTTCTGAGTTACACTTCAGTTGCAGGATCGCAGTCAGTACCTACAGCACCTATAATGAATCAAGCTATGGGAGTTAATGATCCACAGGGTTTGGGACTTGGTCAGACACTAGCTGCTATATCATTGCCAATTACTGTTGGTCCACCAGTACCGTTGTATGCGCAAGGTAAGCCTGGCGTATGTGATCAGGGAGTAATGACCCAAGAGGCAATAAGAGGAGGATCTATAGGACACCTGTAGGGAGAACAGACAGTCGAAAGGTCTAGATCCTTGTTAGACTTTAGGCCGATTGGGGTCGCTTTGGAGACAATGAGGCAAGCAGGGTTGGGAACACTAACCCCACAGATAATGAGTACAAATACAACACAGACACCAATGGTGCAGTCTGGAAATATTTCGTTGCAGGGCTTAACAGCGCAACAATTGAACGAGTGGTTAGACAAACTCAACACTCCGCAGACTGCTGCAGTGACCGCAGAGAGGTCAGAAAGGGAAGAATACCTGAATTTTGTGAGACTGGGTGTAGAAGCCATGGAACTAGTAGAAGGAACAATGGGGGTGAACAGGTTAGAGTCATACATGGAAGCAGAATTGTGGTATCTGTGTCCCAAAATAACTAGAGGAGTGAGCAAAGTGCATCAGAGGTTGGCAAACCTGGCGGATAAATACAACATTGACATTGAGAGTACTAAACATTTGAAAAGGAGCTACACATTAGACTTCGAGCATAAAGATTTCGAGCACATGAGGTCTACCGGAATGAAGGCACACCTCAAAGAAATACTGCAGAGTGCTCAAATTTGGGAAGCCTTAGAGAAATGGAAAGGCAGATGGGCAAAGAAGAGAGATAACGAGAAAGGTGATGGTCTGGAACCAAAGCAGGCTAAAGCCGCACCGGACACGGGGACAATAAAAATGTTACCCATGAGAGAAACAGCCAGAGGAGTTCTAGTCCATGTACCGTGGTCTAGAGGTGACATTCTGTCATTCACAAATGACTACCCCAGGTTGAGGGTGAAGCCGATAGAGTGGTACCAGCAGACGGACAGATTTGTGAAGCTTGCAAAATGCCTCTGGGAGGACTTGAATACCCTGTTTGAGATTATAGTTCCACCTGACTTATGGCTTGAGTGCAAGAGGGGCGTAGATTGGCCGACAGAGGAGCCAGCAAGGGATAAGGTTACTGGAGCACCATCCGCAGAAGTGATGAGGTATTATCATAAAGTGATTGAGTTTTTGAAGCAGAAAGTGTCACCGAAAGTGACTGATTGGCAGAAAATTGATCGAACATCACAGGAGGCCAAAGAGTTGTTTCATGCTTACTATGAGAGATTGTTGAAAGCGTTCAAACATTACAATGGCACTGAGATCATTGAGCCGAAAGACACGAATCATCTTGTGTTCAGGTTTGTTGAAGGGCTGAGACCAGAAATTAGCCAGATGATTAAAAATCTTTTGATCTGTGGGCAAGCAAAGCCGATTGATGAGGTGTTGCAGTATGCGAAATACTGTAGTGACGCGATTGAGTTGAAACAAAGAAAGTTGAAAAAGAAGATGATGGTGAAGCAGATTAAGGCAGCGCAAGCAGGGATGCAGGGAAATGGAATACAGCAGGTGATACAGCCGCAACCGCAGGGGAATGGAATGTTTCAGGCACAACCAAGAGGACGAGGAGGCTTTGTGAACCGTGGTCCAGACTTGAATACTGTTGTGGTTCAAAATGATGTGCAGGGGATGAAAAAGGTGTCACCATGTCACGCGTGCGGGGGCATTGGAAGCCGGAATGCCCAATGGTGGTGCAGGATGGTGTTGTTCAACAAAGCAATGATGTCGGTACATTTCAAAATGTGAAGAGTTAAAAAATGAGGGGCCAAATTCCAAATTTTTAGAATAACATGGTGCAGATGCAGGTTCTCCAACCTGTGCAATAGATGCAAATGCCACATGTTCAACCGGCAGAAATACAGCAGGCACAACAGCAGATTCCCATGGTACCTAGACAGCAAATGAAGATACCATTAGCTCCAATGGGACAGCAACAGGTGATGCTTCCTCAACAGGTCACAGGTCAAACGATGAGTCAAAATAACACAGTACAGCAGTTCCCATTGCGTGGTGAGGATGGAATAAACAATGAATGGTCGGATGATTGTTCAGACAGTGAGGAGTGCAGGCTTGCAGCGTCCCTAGAAGTAGACCAGAGGGGACCCTATGTAGAGGAAAAGGTGATGGGTCATAAGGTTTCATTCCTAGTTGATACAGGAACTACACGCTCTACAGTTAGAAGTGCAGAGGTTCCAAAATTACCACTTTCGGGGCGTACCATAAGGGTGGTAGGAGTAGCAAATCAGTTCCTGACAAATCCAATTACAGACCCGGTCCAAGTTGAGATTGGTAATTTCCAGGGATTACACAAATTTGTAGTCTGTGACTCGAGTCCTGTATCCTTATTGGTAAGAGACCTACTGTGCAAAACAAGGTATTCGATTACCTGTTCCAATGAAGGGATTGAGGTGCAGACAAACAGTGATGATGAAGGGGATGATTGTCTGTTTCCAGAATTAGAGACGGAGACCATAATGAGGAATACCCTTTGATAACTCTATTTTTGATGCTTACAGTGATTGACTTGCCACCTGAGTTGCAGGGAACAGTGACAGAGAAAGTGTGGGACCTGAGAGGAAAGGAAGTGGGACTACTAAAAGGAGTAGAACCGGTTAAAGTAGAGATAAAGCCAAATGCAGTGTTCCCCCAGGTACCACAGTACCACATGGCACAAGATGTCCTCATTCAAGTAGCACAGATAATTGCGGACTTTGTGAAGCAAGGGGTTCTGAAAGAAGTGCTGAGTAGCCCGTGTAATTCACCAATAATGGGTCTGAAAAATCCTTGTGGGAAAGTTTGAATTGTTCAAGACCTGAGGAAAATAAATGAGAGTGTGGTAAAGTGTTGCCCCATAGTGCCAAATCCAGCTATGTTTCAAGTTCTGTGTGATGCAGAGTGGTTCACCGTTGTGGACTTGTCTCAAGCATTTTTTTCATGCCTCTTCATGAGGATAGCCAATTTCTCTTCAGTTTCAAATTCCTGGATAATGTCTACAGTGGGTGCAGAATTCCTCAAGGGTTTTCTGAGTCACCTTCCATCTTCAATCAGATATTGAAGAAGGATTTGGAATCATTAGAACTGCCTTTCAGTTCGACTCTAGTGCAGTACATTGATGATTCATTGATTGCGTCCAGAACAAAAGATGACTGCAGGTATGACACAATAGCCTTACTGATCCATTTGGGAAAGAATGGACATAAAGGGGGTCATTCTAAGTTTGGTGGGCGGCGGTTGCCAGAAGACCGCTGGGGCCATTCAGACTTTCCCGCTGGGTCGGCGGGCGCCCGCCAAGGGAGCGCCCGCCGGCCCAGCGGGAAAGGGCCTGCAACACTGAAGCTGGCTCCGAATGGAGCCGGCGGTGTTGCAGGTGTGCGACAGGTGCAGTAGCACCCGTCGCGCTTTTCACTGTCTGCTATGCAGACAGTGAAAAGCTTAATGGGGGCCTGTCAGGGGGCCCCTGCACTGCCCATGCCAGTGGCATGGGCAGTGCAGGGGCCCCCAGGGGCCCCAGGACACCCGTTCCCGCCATCCTGTTCCTGGCGGTGAAAACCATGGAGGATTGGGCCAACCGGGGTTAATCCGGTGGGAAACCGCCGGACCCAGTTTTCTGACTGCGGCTTTACCAGAATGGCCCAGGAAGCACCGCCAGCCTGTTGGCGGTGCTTTCCGTGGTCCGCGGCCCTGGCAGTTTTTACCGCCAGGGTCGGAATGAGGCCCAAAGTGTCCCCAAAGAAGCTGCAATACTGTCAGAAAGAGGTGAAGTACTTAGGTCACCTGATTGAGAAAGGGTCGAGAAAAATATCCAAAGAGAGAGTGATAGCCATACTGCAGATGAATCCCCCCCGACAACAAAAAGAGACGTTAGGATGTTTTTGGGAATGGTGGGCTACTGTCGTCAGTGGATCCCCAACTTCTCAATTATTTCTAAACCCTTGATAAGACTGACTGTCAAAGAAGTTCAGGGTGGCCAGGGTGCCATAACCATGTCCGAGAAAGAGATGAAGGCATTCATGGAATTGAGGGAAAGTATGTGCGGGGCACCAGCTTTAGGTACGCCTGATTACACAAAGCCTTTTGTACTGTTTTGTCATGAATGTGATGCTTGCTCTTTGTCTGTCCTGACACAGGTCCATGGAGGTGCAAACCGCCCAGTAGCATATTTTTCTGCTACTTTGGACCCAGTCGCAGCAGCCTTACCGGGTTGTTTGCGTGCAGTTGTAGCAGTTGGTCAAAGCCTCACCCAGTGTGAAGGAATAGTGATGGGACATCCTTTAACAGTAATGGTCCCCCATTCAGTTTACATTTTGTTAACCTGAACCAAAACACAGCATATGACGAATGCACACCTTACTAAATACAAGACAATTATACTGGGGTCACCGAATGTATCCCTTAAGAGATGTACTATATTGAACCCGGCAACTTTACTTCCTATTGAAAATGCAGACATTGATGATGCAGAGGAAGTAGAACATGATTGTCTTGAGGTAACAGATCTGTGCACCAAACCAAGGCCTGATATTAAAGATACCCAACTTTAAGAAAATTATTACATTATCTTTGTTGATGGTTCATGCTTGAGAGACGCAGTAGGAGTACTGAGAGCTGGGTATGACGTGTGTACAATCACTGGTATCTTGGAAGCTTCCTGGCTCGAAAGAGTGTACTCTGCTCAAGTGGCTGAATTAATTGCTCTTACTAGGGCATGCCACGCAGCTGAAAACCTAAAAGTCACTATTTATACTGACAGCAGATACGGATTTGGAATTGTACATGATTTTGGCCAGTTATGGTCATGACCTCTTCTGGTTCTCCAGTGAAAAATGGCGAAAAGATTAAGGATTAGCTGCACGCGATTCAGTTACCTCTTGAAATTGCCGTGGTGAAATGCAATGCTCATGTTAAGTCACAAGACTTTGGGGGTTATTACAACTTTGGAGGAGGTGTTAATCCGTCCCAAAAGTGACGGTAAAGTGATGGATATACCACCAGCCGTATTACGAGTTCCATAGGATATAATGGACTCGTAATACGGCTGGTGGTATATCCGTCACTTTACCGTCACTTTTGGGACGGATTAACACCTCCTCCAAAGTTGTAATAACCCCCTTTGTGTCAATGGGAAATGATTATGCAGATCAAGTCGCATGGTTTTGTGCATTGAACTGTTTTGAGATCAGTGGGAATTGTTACCTGAAACTGAAAATGAGACATGCTTAAACTTTGCATTAAGGGTAGTTGACACATTAGATGAGCTAAAATCATGCAGGGACGTGCTAGCAAAGAGGAGAAACGTTCCTGGCAGAGAATGCAGTGTGTACAGAGATCTGATGACTAATGGGTTTCAGAGGAGGGAAAAATGGTTTTGCCAAACAGTCTTTTGTCACAGTTTGCAAGGTGTTACCATGGTCAAGCACATGTTGGGAGAGACGCAATGATCAGGTTGTTCAAAATTGATTGGTTCAATCCAAAATTCAGACAAGCTGCAGAGGTTATCTGTCACAGGTGCATCATCTGTCAGCAGATGAACGCAGGAAAAGGGACTGTGGTGAATTTGAGCCATGTTGGGAGAGCAGGTGGTCCATTTAGCAGAATGCAGATGGATTTTATTTAAATGCCTGTGTGTGGAGGTCTGAGGTACGTATTGGTGATTGTGTGCATTTTCAGCCACTGGATTGAAGCTTACCCTAAATGTAGGAATGACAGTCTCACAGTAGCAAGGCTGCTGCTTAGGGAGTTAATACCATGTTTCTGGTTTCCGATCTCTTTAGAATCAGATAGGGGCAGACACTTTGACAATGAGGTGATTAAGCTCTTGTGTGCAGCATTAAACATTGAGCAGAAGTTGCATTGTAGCTATCGCCCTGAAGCATCAGGACTAGTGGAGCAGATGAATGGTATCTTGAAGTTGAGAAAGGCAAAAATGAGCGCAGCTACCAATTTGAAGTGGCCAGATGCATTGCCCTTAGTGTTGATGTCAATGAGAAACACACCTCACATGAAAACAGGATTGTCTCCTCATGAAATTCTCATGGGCCGAGCTATGCGATTGCCCGCAGTGCCTGCAATTGCTCTTGTGAATATCACGGATGATATGGTGTTGGACTACTGCAAGGGTCTGGCTGACGTGGTCCGCTCTTTTTCTCACCACGTGGAGGCTACCACATTGCCACCGATAAGTGATCCAGGTCACACCCTGAAAGCCGGTGACTGGGTGGTTGTCAAGAAACACGTGAGGAAGTCGTGTTTGGAGCCACGTTGGAAGGGGCCATATCAAATAATACTGACAACTACCACTGCTGTGAAATGTGCAGGTCTTCCAAATTGGATACATGCTAGTCACACAAAGGAGGTGACGTGTCCAACTGACGAGGAACTTGAAGTGTCCAAAACAACAGCTGCAGAGAAGGAAGTCTCAGGGCCGGAGAGTATTCAAAGGGGAACTGAGACTAAAGGAGAGCCCGCTGAGGATGGCTTAATCACTCAAACCGTAAACGAGATCCAGAGGAGTGACAGTGAGCCTATCTCAGCTGAGGGATCAGGAGAACCAACACAAAGAGAGGTTCTCCCAGAAGCAGATGGATAAGGGTTTGAAATTGAGCCCATAACTGACCCTGAAGGTGAAGGGAGTGAGGCAGAAGGAAGTCAAGGTATTCTGACTCCTCCTGAGCCACTTATAGAGCCATCAAGAGAAAACACCGTAGCACAAGAGGAGGGCGCTGTTCAATGTCCTGAAAGGCCAAGTAGAAAGAAAACATTTAAAGTAGATAATTGTCTGGAGCCACAAGCTGCAGGAGAGAAAGTTATCCCTAATGAAACAATAGAGGAAGAAGTTGACACAACCAGGAAAGAAGATCTTAGTGAAGGAGAGTTGCAAGGTGATCGCAAATTGAAGAGAAAGAGAGTTTCAAACAGAAGATACGCGGGTCCTGAATGGGCATATGCAACATCAGCTGAATGGCAACAAGAATTCTTGGCGTTCTGTTTTGATTGAGAGGTTCCAGGTCAATACTATGGCACCTGAATGACATTTTAGAAAGAGACTGTGTTAAATTGAAATTGAAATTGAAAGCTGAAAAGCTGAGAAAATGGACTGATAAATTACCGGATGTGACACTGTTAACCTGAATTGACTCTGAAAAACCGATTATGACAAGCTGCTATCCTGATTTGACAAAGGGGTCCTGGAGTGAGTGAAACGCTGTAAATACTCGCAGAAAAAGAGAGAGACTTTGCACAGAGAAAAAAAAAAAAGAGCTTTTATATCGTCCTCAAGTTGATTGATTGCTTTGTATTCTTCTACTATCTGATTCTTTACAGATCATGAGTTATACTAGAGATGATAGTAATAAGGTTAGGATGTGTGGTTGGTTGAGTGCTATTCTGGGTATTGTGTGTGCAATAGTAATTATAGGTGTGATTGTGGGAATGCCATTGGTGGATAAGAAAGTGACTAACAATGCTTCAAATTCTGAGACTGCTGCACTAGTACCATGGGAGAAGTTTGAGCAGAATGCAAAATACTTGCATGAGGGAACTAATTCCAAAGGGAAACTATCTACTAATGTTTTCTATCGATTGCTGAATGAGTATGTTGATACAATGGATGCGAAGAATTGCTATGTGTGCACAAAAATTCCTTCATCAGTACAAGAAGGGGTTACTTATCATAGTCTGCCACTTACTTACGGGACAAGCTGTAGTTTGCTGTTAACAAGATTCTATGATCAAGAACATGTTCAATACTTCTATTCTAACTTAGATCTAGTGTTTTCCTTTGTGCCTGTGATTGAGTTTCTAAATAAATTAGCTAAAGAACACAGCATAAAATTAGTTAGGGGTTTCTTTGAGCCGACACTGACATTTGGGACAGCTTATGCGCACCACAATAATCTAACCTGCTTACTAGCACCTGTAGAAAATAACTTTTTAGATCACACTGATGATAGACGGAAAGCATTAAAGGAAAGGCTAGAAAAGGGATTAGAAAAACGTACGCTTGCAAATGATTATGCTTACACTACAATAAAGACACAGGGCAAGTTAGCTATAGATGCATTACACGTAGGAAGGCTTTGTGTATATATAGGCTGAAATCCGAGCATGACACTTTATTTGTGGGAATGAGTGAGTGCAGGCATGTGTTTTTGTTTCAGAGTAAATGGACGTTCATGTTAAATGGACAGGATCCAGCGATCCCTGGGATCTATTATATATGTGGACTTAATGCTTATTACCGTCTTCCAAAGGGATGGTATGGGACATGTTATTTGGGAATAGTTTTTCCCAAGATCTACCAGATTGATGACTTAAAACAAATTCCTAAAATGTCTGAATTACAACATACTAGACAAAAGAGAGAGACAGCTTCTGCTGTCGTTGGTGACATATTTGGAGCCATAATTCCTTCAGTAGGGGTTATCTTAAACTCCATAAAGATTCAAAAGTTGTCTACTATTGTGGATAACATGCTGACAAACTTCACAGGGGCTATACTCCTGATGGATACTAAACTTGCTGCGGAAAGAGCTATGACTCTTCAAAACCGGCTTGCTTTAGACATTCTTTTCGCGAAGAGTGGCAGAGTCTGTAAAATGCTTAATGAACGCCATTGTTGTGCACTCATTCCTGATAATAGTAAAAAGATTAGAGGTATGCTTACTAACCTAACAAGATATAGTGCAGATTTGAAAGAGCTGAAGGAACTTGGAGTTTGGGAAAAAGTGGGGAAAGGAATTACTAAAGTAGGGAATTGGTTTAGTAGTATTTGGAACGGGGTTCTTGCAAAAATAATAGGAGGTATATTGATTGTCCTGTCTTGTCTATTCGGACTATGGTTATCATGCAAAATGAATAAAAGAATTAAAAGAGATTTGGCAAAACCTAATAAAAGAAAAGAAGAAAAAGAAAAAGAGAAAATGTTCAAAGAAATTTGGGAAATATCACATAGGGAGGAAAAAATTGAGATGCGTAATTTAGAGAAAATGAAAGGTTGTGAAGGGAAAGGTTTTTTGTGATGACGTGTCATCAGAGGAGGGACTGAGAGAGTGGAGCTTATATGCTTAGAAATTAATATGTAATGTTTATGAACTAATGCGTAATAATGCCGCATAGAAAATGTATTAATGTATTTTGCTAAACGTGCGCTTGAAATGTGCCCATGGGGAGTGGCCACCAATATATACAATGACTAATGAAACTGATTAATAATGATTAAATGTTATGTTAGAATATGATTTTGCACTAATAATAAAAGGTTATATGTTAAAGGCTATCTGCCTGGTTTCATATTAAATGTGTTTTTCTAACGCGCAGTGTGCTGACTTGCTGAAGGACATAACCTCATATTTTTCCAAAGCTAGAAGATGAATGTTACTGTAGTAGATCCGTTCTCATGAAAGTCGACTTGCTTAGTGAAACATTCTTGATGAATGCAACAGTGTAGACTACTCGCAGGTACAAGGTCGCCTGAACCGGTACAGACAATGGAACCACTGACTAAAGATGCAAAGAGGACCACGAGAGTATGAAATCAGACACTTTGGGGGTGATTCCAAGTTTGGCTGGCGGCGGGCGCCGCCAGCCAAACGGGAACCACCAGAATACCGTGCGCGGTCATAAGACCGCCGCGGTTATTCTGAGTTTCCCACTGGGCGGGCGGGCGACCGCCAGATGGCCGCCCGCCCGCCCAGCGGGAAACCCCTTCCCACGAGGATGCCGGCTCCGAATGGAGCCGGTGGAGTGGGAAGGGTGCGACGGGTGCAGTTGCACCCGTCACGATTTTCAGTGTCTGCTATGCAGACACTGAAAATCTTAGTGGGGCCCTGTTAGGGGGCCCCACGACACCCGTTACCGCCAGCCAGGTTCTGCCGGTCAAAACTGCCAGAACCAGGCTGGCGGTAAGGGGGTCGGAATCCCCATGGCGGCGCTGCCTGCAGCGCCGCCATGGAGGATTCCCCAGGGCAGCGGGAAACCGGCGGGACACCGCCGGTTTCCCGTTTCTGACCGCGGCTGTACCGCCGTGGTCAGAATGCCCATTGGAGCACTGCCAGCCTGTTGGCGGTGCTCCCGTCATTTTAGCCCTGGCGGTCGTCGACCGCCAGGGTTAGAATGACCCCCTTTGTTACTCTGCATAGAGACTTTGTTGTTTGGTTCTTCAAACCATCCTTGCCCTTATATTGCCCATTTACACTTTACCTCCTTCTGAGGGAAGTGCCCTTTACCCAACTGCTGAATTCCTGGTGGCGAATCAACTGATGTCCTAAGGACGAAGACCGAACCTGAATGCTGACCCAATACGGAGGGTAACTATATGACAATGAAATTGTAATTGTGTGTTTGCTTTTCCTTTCTAGGTACCAACTGCTTCTTTTGACAGAGACCCTAGTCAGATGTTTTCTAAATTGGTGTTGCTAAATTCTTTTGCATGAAGCCCAACATGCCAATGCTAATTCGAGGGTAGATGAGGGGTTCACTAAACAGACGCAAATAGACAAATGACTGAATCTATGCTTTGTTGAATAACTTGATAATGATACTCTGCTAAGGATAACCTATGTTGACGTCGTGCTATATTCTAATATTCGTGATTCTTGCTTTGATGAAATCTTATCAGAGTTGCCATATTGTGACTATGCTAATGTGTTTCTTGGTTTAGAGGCTAATAAACTTACTAGTAGAATTGTAATCAATAGGGAATAAACTTCATATATTAGCACTAAACTGGTGTGGTTATTCATGACTGCAAGGTCATGGTGGTTTCTGAGTTTTATTAATGTCTTTGACTAATTTGAATTGTCTATTGATGACGTTATTGACATATTGATTGACATGCTGATTAGTTATCTCATCCTAAGGTGTCTTCAAACAGGGTCAAAAGATTCATTGGCCTAAAACGAGTCCCAGAGTGAGTAAATTAGTCATAAAGGGACGTGTAAACAGTACATTAACCTTTACAAATGAATTATGTCATTGGAACATATTATAGCATTTTCATCCTTTACAGGAATCAATGCTCTTTGAGGTGGATGAATCTTTGGACCCTGTAAGTAGTGTGGTAGAACCATCAACAGAACTTCAGTACAACTCCAAACAATTTAACAACATAACCAATGCAGCCATGGAGGAAAAACTCCAATAAGGAAATAAAGTAAAAATGTATTACAAACACAAGCCCAAAGACATGCAGATAATGCGCAATACTAGATTGTATGGCTACATAATCACCAAGGGTTTTCCAAGGCATCGAAATAGACTTAGGTGAATTGACATTTATAAAACTAAGCATTCAAAGAGAATAATGCATATCATCCACAAGAATATCCTAGTTACAGAGATGATGCATCGCTCAGAGTAAACAATCATCAGTCAATTTAAATAACAGAGTCAATAATCTTTGGCTGGGCACAAGTCAACCCTACAACTAAACAAATCAGGGAAATACATGTGCAGGGAAAACACGTGTGGGAAAAATACAAAAAGCATAAAAAGGGCAAAAATAATTTGGACAAAAATATTCTTGGACTGTAGATCACTATCTAAGTTAGGCAGAAGATGAGAAAAAAGGAAAGGATCAGCATATCAGAAGCTCAGTCAAGAGTTTTCTGAAAGGGAAAATAAAAGGATTTCTAAATTTAAAAAGGCATTTCGAGGGGCAATGGCAGAGAGGGAGATACCTCTCAAAAGGGATAAAGCATTCAGGGATTCTTCATCAGCAAAGCATCAGGATCAGCAAGCATTAGGACATCATCTGGGGACTGTCCAATGTTCAAATGTCTATTGATATTTTAGAATTCCCAAAGCATTCTGATTTGTCAAAGGTATCAGTTCACATCACGTTGAATAGGCATCATCCAATAAAAATTCATCGTATGACTACAGATTGAAACAGTGCAATTCTTTCCCAGGTTTGTCATGGAAACATCTTCCATCTGTGTGACCTACTTAACAGGACGTACATAAAAGAGACCGCAGTGTGACCCCATTGAGCAGATCTCAGTCCAGCTCTCCCCTGCTGATGTATCACTCTGTCCTGTTTTTTTACTCAATCTCACTGTCTTCTTCTCCTCTCCCTGCTTTTCTAAGTGCTTTCTGTTACTTTCTGCCTTGCTTTCACTGCCTTCTCCCTCCTTTCCATATTTTTCTTAGTGCTTTCTCTTGCTTTCTGCCTCATTTTCACTGCTTTCACCTTCCTTTCCACATTCTTCTGAGTGTTTTTCCTTTCTTTTCCTCATTTTTACTGCCTTCTATTCCTCTCTCTCCATTTTTCTGATTCATTTCCCCTGCTTCCTGCCTCATTGTTTACCACTGTCTCCTCCTCTAACCCCATTTTTCTGAGAGCTCTCTCCTGCAGTCTTCCTCATTTTCACTGCTTTCTCCCTCCTTTCTTCCAGAGTGCTTTCTCTTTCTCTTTGCCTTGATTCTGCTGCTTTATTCCTCCTTTCTCCTTCCTTTCCCCGATTTTCTGAGTGCTTTCTCCTTTTCTCTGTCTCATCTTTACTGTCTTCTCCTCCTCTTCCTTTGTTTCTCTGAATGCTTTCTCCTGCTTTTTGCATCATTTTTACTACTTTCTTCTTCTCTCCCACATTTTTTTGAGTGCTCTCTCCTGCCTTCTGCATCATTTTCACTGCTTTCCCCCCTTCTCCCCAATTTTCTTAGTGCTTTCTCTTTCCTTTTGCCTCATGTTTGCTGCTTTCTCCATCCTTTCCCCTGTATCTCTAAGTGCTTTGTTCCTCCTTTTATCATTGTTCATTACTGTTTTACCCATATTGCCGCTCCTGCCTGCCGCCTATTTTCCCGCCTCAGCACCGAAGGCATGCCAAAGACAAGCCCATCTGCACCCATCCGCGCCTGGACTGCACCCAGTGCCAAGACCCTTGTCTCTTTCACTCCATGGAAATACACCACCACTGACCTCTGAATCCTGGACCCCAGACACACCAACAACCACTGCTGAGGCACATCCCCACATACCACCAGAGGATCGTTCTCCTGCTGACACTGCCTCCTCGCCTTCAGCACCAAAGAAACCAATGCATCCAACACATCGACCAAGACTACCACTACACAGCTCAAGTGCATCTTACTCAATGCACATTCACTAGTTAAACATGCCACTGATGTCTGGGATATGATCCACTCCCTCACCTCAGGTGTCATCTTACTCACAGAAATTTTTCTCAACCCTGCCTCCGCAACAGACATCACCACCTCCATCCCCAAAGGTTACAAGATAGCACACCGGGACTGAATTAACAAGCACGCAGGCAGAATCGCCATCATCCTCAAGGACACCATCCACTGCATGACATCCCCTGATGATCCAACTCCAATAATGGAACACCTCAACTTCCAACCCAGCACAGACGGAAAAAGCACCATCAGAAACACCCTTGCATACAGACCACTAGGACCACGCCAGAGCTTCTGCAATGCCATCCTAGAACTCATTGCCTGGCAAGCAATCGACTCTGAGCGCTATATATTCCTTGGAGACTTCAACTTCCCCCTCAACGACCACAGCTATGCTGTTGTGTAGCAATTTTAGTTATAGCTCCATATACGTTATTTTAGCAAACTAGGCCTGCCGATGTGCACTTTAACCTAGATATATTTTATTCAGCATTGTTTGTTATTTTAACAATAGCCACATTTGCGGTCTTGTTTAATTTTCTCTATCTAGCTGTTCTTTGCCTAGGCTAGCACTGCATGCTTAAACAAGACATTTCTTTCACTCTGTGCTTTTCTCAAGGTTGCAGTAAGATAGGTTGCCTGTAAATGTGGTAACGCTTTGTCTCTGGTATTCATAGAAACAGACACATTCTTACGCAGGGACATTTTCTCAGAACATCAGCTTCTTTATTATAAAAACACTTCTCAGTCCCATACACGTTAGAGGGAGATTCCATCTAGATTACCACGACTGTATGCTGATTGCTGAACGTTTTGCTACAGCTGCTTATGTAGACTACAGGCCTCCTGCTCAGGTATGAGGGATGATGTTTTCCAAGGGGAACCTGAAGGGCAGAACTAGTGCTTAACTTGCTGTGCTCTAACATAGCCTAGGTAGGAATTATTTTAATGACTCTATTAACAACATGATAGTGTTATTTTTATGCTTTACTCTCCTTGTCACAATTTTAATCCTGTTATGCTTTATCTTCCTGGTTATTGCAGTAAATGCTTTATCATCTAAGATGCAGTTGCTTTGTTAAAACCGTATTGAAACATATACTGCCTCTGATTGTCCTTGTAGATGTGAGACTAATTTAAATGAGAGAAACGGATGCGATCTGAGTGACCACGATTTCCCTGAGAAGTCAATTGTGTCATGCGCTCGGCCGCCCAATCATCCCTACTCTTGGGTGGAGATGAGGCACTGCTAGTTAGCAGGAGCAAAACCAGGATTAGGCCAGCAGGTGTCACCTCTAGTGGGTTCAGACTCAGTCCCCCACAGTGCAAGTGATTCTGCCACTCATATCCAGTAGTCTCACTAGAATAGTGAGAGCCTACGCAACAATGCCACCACCGACCTCCTTGAAAGCTTTAGCAACATCAGCCTCAAGCAGCTTGTCACTGAGCCTACTCACATCGTTTGACACATGCTCAAACCCATTTTCACCTCCAGCAAGAGAGTCAGGTACATCCTCACAGCATCCCTCACCTGGTCAGGCCACCACGGCGTACACTTTACCATCTCAGGAGCCATATACCCCGGCACCGTGATCCCCAGAACCATGCAAAGAAACTGGAAAAAGGTATCAGAAGACAGTGAAATGACACCCTCTGCTCTCATCTCCAAGACTCTATACAGGACCCCGAAAAAGCAGCAAAAAGCTTCCCCCAGTGGATCACAGAAGGTCAAAGAACAAAGCAAAAGAGCAAGCTGGTTCACCGAGGAACCACACTCCACCAAATGCAGCTGCAGAGAACTTGAAAGGAAATGCTGCATCAGCAAAAAACACAGGAGATAGCACCACCTTCAGGACCACTCTCAACCGGGAAACAGCCATTACAATGCGGTCATTATCATGCATGACCTTTACCACGGACCAATTATCATGCATATGCCTTTACAACAAATATACCTTTACCACAAATATACCTTTACCACGCATGCCTTTACAACGTATTTCATTGTAAAGGCATGAATGGTAAATGGATATGCTTGTTTTATGTTTCAAAGGTAAGTATTATTTTTTTTATTTTGTAAAGGCATGAATGGTGAAGGTGTATAAGTGGTAAAAGTTTTGCAGGTAAGTACAGGTAAGTATTACATTTTTGAAGTGTTTTATATATATATAAGGTTTTTAGGGTGGGTACTGTTTTTTGAGTGGTAAGGGTGTTTTAGGGTTTAGGGTGGTTATGGGTTTTTAGGTGGTAAGTGCATTTTTAGGTTTTAGGGTAGGTATGGATTTTGGGGTGTTAAGGGGTGTTTAGGGTTTGGCTGGGTATGGGTTTTAGTGTGGTAAGGGTATTTTTAAGGTTTAGGGTAGGTAGGATTTCGGAGTGGCAAGGTGATTTTATATATTACAGTTAGAGTTATTTCAAGTAACTATTACTCACACCCTAAGCTAAATATAACTTGTGCCCCCGCCATGCACAGTTTTCTTCTCAATAGTTTTACTGCAAATGTTACATTAGCACTATCACTGATGTTATCAAAGATGTCATGAGTGCTGTAATTTGTAGTGTAATTAGCAGTACATGGCAAGGGTGTGAGTTATAGATACCTTAGGGCGCGAGTTATAGTTACTTGGAATAACTCTAACTAGATCAGATGAATTTCTATGGTTTTGTATGTTTAAAAAGTGAGCCTAAATGTAACGTCCCTGTAGTCTTTTATTGTAATTGAATTTCCATTTCAACCTGTGTGAGTGCTTTTTAATTTCAATTTGCAGATACCATCAATGTGTTGCAAAAGTTTTTTTTTTTTTTTATGGTTTTGGCCCAAGCCTAGGGTGCCTGAGCTCTGTTGGGATCTGCAGAGGTTCCATGTCCCTAGATATACCAAGGTTTTGAGCATGAATTGTTCAAAACCCACTGAATGGATTTACAAAAAAATACACAAAGCACTCTTTCTGGACAGAGATCTAGCTTTTTGCCAGATTTGGTGTAAATCAATTTAGCAATTTAGGCTGTAGCTGTGTCTAAAATTCGAAAGGGAAAATGCATGGTAAAGCGTCTTTTTTTCTGATTTTGTGTGCAGTTATGAGGAGGGGTGAATAGTTCAATGGAAAAATGAGTCTCGAAGATTGAAAAGTTGTTGGACAGTGCTTGGATAGATGTATTAATGTAAGGGATGATTATATGAGGAGGGAATAGCTATATGGCTGTTTGAATGGATGAGTATGTTGCTTGCATTAATAGTTAAGTTCCTCAGCCCATCAAATATTGCTGAAACCTGTCACAGCTTTACTTGCAGGCAACTGATAATGCTTACAATTGAATAACCAGAATTATGCTAGGGGGAGCAATCATCACGCAGAACATAGCCACAATGTGACATGAATTTCTCACTATGTGCGAGCCTCACATTAGTCAAAGGTGGATATCATCATCATTTTCAGCACACTTTATAGAACAAATTGACATGATAGCTGTATGCTAGGTTTGGGTGTTGTCATGGCATGCCTTCAGGTGAAAACTAGTACCACTGCTCACAGATATTAGTCTAGCCTTATAAATGAGGTGCATGCCAAGAAATCGGTTATTGACTATGACTAAGTAATATTGAATGAATCCTAATTCCTCTTTGCAACAAGTGTGGAGCAGTGTCAAGAAGATAAGGAATACATGCCTGAAAAGTTTTGACTACAACTGTAGATTAAATACTGTGTCCATGACTGAGTCACTAGTAGGGCACGAAAGAACAAATGAGCTTCAGAAAAGCTTCCAAAATGTTCAAATCCAGGAGAGGCAATAGTCTCCATGAACTGCCTTTTAGCTGCTTTTGGGTGTTTGCCAGAACAAAGGCTTAACTATAAAACGGACTCTGGTGAGACCAGAAACCAAAATGCAGAATTCAATAAAGTTTAATATGACCTTTAAGAAAAATCTTTTTGACAATTTTTATTCTGCTAAATTTTTCAAGCAAATGCTATTCAGAAAGTTGGTAATTCCAAGTATGCAAATACCTTCCATGCACACTTTTATTTTGTCATATATGTTTTTCTATGGGATTATAGGAATTATTTACTTTTGTCTTTTTTATTGAGTCTAGCTAGAACCTTCTTAAATTGTTTTAAAGGGTGTGTGTCATCTTAATCATAAAGAAATTATTGTGCAGGGGTGCCTGCATTGGCGCTACGCAATGTGCGATATTGCAGTAAATATGGTCCATCCCTGCACTTCTGAGATGGCGCAGCAGAGCGCTCCAAAATTTGCCGCTGTGCGGCACTACTTCTTTATAAATGAGGTACTATGTGTCTGTGCAAGCTGAGGTTGTGGGAAGGTGTTTATATTGGGCCACAATACAGGTTTTGAGGCTGAAAGCAGTGTGTTTCTCTCACAGTACTTGTCAATGGGCAAAAAAGGTGTTCAGAATACATATTCATCAAATCCTTAGCCTCTCTGCAGGTTACACAGAGCAATAGTTGAATGCCAGTTATCAGTTGATTCTATGTGTTTGAAAGGGAGATGCACAGCAGTACTCACAGGTGATTGTGTGTGTTGTGTGAAAGGGGAGAATTGAAAAATGCAAAGAAGTACATGCAGAAGAGAGACGAGGTGTGAGAAACACAGGGAATTAGATTTGGTTTGGCTTGTTTAGGTGCCTATCCATTAATCTGTGTGTCTGTGTTTAATAATAGAAAACTCACAAAGGGACACCAAAATACGAGTCAGTTGATATGCCACGTCTCCTGGAAAGAATTGCTTCTCAGGTCATTTTCTTTTTCAAGCCCATTTAAAGACCTGATTTATAAAACGTGATTATTGGTGAACCTGAACCTATTCTCAGGTTCAGAATGACATTGCTGGAGGAATTTCCCAGTTCTTTCTCAGTAGCACTGTTCCATGTCATTAGCATGCCAGCCCTGCAAGCTGTAAGTAATAGGCTGCAAAAGCGGCCGGAATTAATAACTGCTTAGCCCAGAGCATGGACTGAATGCAATTTATAGGTTTCTTGAGGTAATTTCCAATACCTGTTTTATCGAGGCAAACTGATAAATGGCTGCCAGAGTCCTGTGACAGTCATCTCTACACCTCTGTGCCTTCTACTCCTATCGTTCCGTATGTCCCCCCCCACCCCTACCTTTACATTCCTCCACTAACCTTTGCCTTACCCCAACCCTGAGCACGTTCCCGCTTTTTCCATCTCTTCTAACTCACTTCCTAGGCACATTACTCATTTCGATAAGAGGCCTTGTGGGCTAAACTCATGACCTTTAGGTGTTATTGGAGGGCATTACTTCACGCGGCCCTGAATAAAATGATGTTTTTTTAGGGACTGCCGGGTGAAATATGAAGTTATCTATCTCCGAGTGTAAATTTGCGCTGCAGGACAGGTGGCGATGCAGCGCTGCACGCGAAAATGCATTACATTTTTTATACCCCGCCATTTTCAATCAATACTGGTTTCACGAAAATAGCTGCTCTTAGTGCGCCATCGCATGCGCTTTTGTTGTTTGCAGGTCAATGGGACGAGCCAATAGCTCAGTCATGCATTTTAATGAATAATAGTAATAGCGCAAAAATGGAGTGGACCCGTGAGGGTGCTTATGCAAAAATAAGTTCAAGAACTAGTTACTAGCGGAGGATGATACATTGTTATAAAGAGGTCATAACAAATGCCAGGTTTGGTAAAACAGAAAACTCATTCACTTCAGACTATGAGCTGTCACTGCTCTCCTCGGCGCCATTTACAGTATTGCGACTTTCTCCAAATTTCGTTACTTTAAGTCGGAAGGTAACAATCTTCTGTGTAGACGTAAAATCACCAGGCATCCTTCAAAAATAGTCTTCTTAATCGAAAGGTTCGCCCGGAGATAATGAGACATTACTGCTGCAACTTTGTGTACGTGCGTGTGCTTGGGCGGTACGTGGCTGCTTACTGTAAATGTCAGGAATAGCTGACATTTGACACTCCCTTAACACAAATGAACAGATTTTGGGTGCAGAAATAGGTATGGTGTTGTTATTAAGCAAGGATATTATTTTTGTACAGTGTATTCGAGTGAAGAAGGCGTCTTTCAATTTATTTATTATTGCTCTGGCAATCTAATCAAGATCCGGAATCCCTGGCCGCTGGCTGACACTCGCGCCCTGCAAACGCGAAGGCACAATAAAGGTGCGCTTTCAAAAGAACAAACAGCAACGCATCTTTAACCCCTTCGCTGCCAGGCCTTTTCCCCCTTCTGTGCCAGGCCTTTTTTTGCCTATTTGGGGCAGTTCACGCTTAGGCCCTCATAACTTTTTGTCCGCATAAGCTAACCAAGCCAAATTTGCATCCTTTTTTCCAACATCCTAGGGATTCTAGAGGTACCCAGACTTTGTGGGTTCCCCTGAAGGAGGCCAAGAAATTGGCCAAAATACAGGGAAAATTTCGTTTTTTTCAAAAAAATTTGAAAAAGTGGCTGCAGAAGAAGGCTTGTGGTTTTTCCCCTGAAAATGGCATCAACAAAGGGTTTGTGGTGCTAAACTCAGCAGCTTCCCAGCTTTCAGGAACAGGCAGACTTGAATCAGAAAACCCAATTTTTCAACACAATTTTGGCATTTTACTGGGACATACCCCATTTTTGCAATTTTTTGTGCTTTCAGCCTCCTTCCAGTCAGTGACAGAAATGGGCATGAAACCAATGTTGGATCCCAAAAATCTAAACATTTCTGAAAAGTAGACAAAATTCTGAATTCAGCAAGGGGTCATTTGTGTAGACCCTACAAGGGTTTTCTACAGAAAATAACAACTGAAAAAGAAAAATATTGAAATTGAGGTGAAAAAAACATAAATGTTTCTCTACGTTTTACTCTGTAACTTTTCCCTGCAATGTCAGATTATCGAAAGCAATATACCGTTACGTCTGCTGGACTCCTCTGGTTGCGGGGATATATAGGGGTTGTAGGTTCATCAAGAACCCTAGGTACCCAGTGCCAATAAATGAGCTGCACCCTGCAGTGCGTTTTCATTCTATACCGGGTATACAGCAATTCATTTCCTGAAATATAAAGAGTAAAAAATTGCTATCAAGAAAACCTTTGTATTTCCAAAAAGGCCACAAGATAAGGTGTTGAGGAGCAGTGGTTATTTGCACATCTCTGAATTCCGGGGTGACCATACTAGCATGTGAATTACAGGGCATTTCTCAAATAGATGTCTTTTTTACACACTCTCCTATATTTGGAAGGAAAAAATGTAGAGAAAGACAAGGGGCAATAACACTTGTTTTGCTAATCTATGTTCCCCCAAGTCTCCCGATAAAAATGATACCTCACTTGTGTGGGTAGGCCTAGCGCCCGCAACAGGAAACGCCCCAAAGCGCAATGTGGACACATCCAAATTTTTTAAAGAAAACAGACGTGTTTTTTGCGAAGTGCCTACCTGTAGATTTTGGCCTCTAGCTCAGCCGGCACCTAGGGAAATCTACCAAACCTGTGCATTTCTGAAAACTAGAGACCTAGGGGAATCTAAAGAGGGGTGACTTGTGGGGCTCGGACCAGGTTCTGTTACCCAGAATCCTTTGCAAACCTCAAAATTTGGCTAAAAAAACACATGTTCCTCTCATTTCTGTGGCAGAAAGTTCTGGAATCTGAGAGGAGCCACAAATTTCCTTCCACCCAGCGTTCCCCCAAGTCTCCCGATAAAAATGATACCTCACTTGTGTGGGTAGGCCTAGCGCCTGCGACAGGAAACGCCCCAAAGCGCAACGTGGACACATCCACATTTTTGGAAGAAAACAGAGGTGTTTTTTGCGAAGTGCCTACCTGTAGATTTTGGCCTCTAGCTCAGCCGGCACCTAGGGAAACCTACCAAACCTGTGCATTTCTAAAAACTAGAGACCTAGGGGAATCCAAGATGGGGTGACTTGCAGGGCTCGGACCAGGTTCTGTTACCCAGAATCCTTTGCAAACCTCAAAATTTGGCTAAAAAAACATATGTTCCTCACATTTCTGTGGCAGAAAGTTCTGGAATCTAAGAGGAGCCACAAATTTCCTTCCACCCAGAGTTCCCCCAAGTCTCCCGATAAAAATGATACCTCACTTGTGTGGGTAGGCCTAGCGCCCGCGACAGGAAACGCCCCAAAGCGCAACGTGGACACATCCAAATTTTTGGAAGAAAACAGAGGTGTTTTTTGCGAAGTGCCTACCTGTAGATTTTGGCCTCTAGCTCAGCCGGCACCTAGGGAAACCTACCAAACCTGTGCATTTCTAAAAACTAGAGACCTAGGGGAATCCAAGATGGGGTGACTTGCGGGGCTCGGACCAGGTTCTGTTACCCAGAATCCTTTGCAAACCTCAACATTTGGCTAAAAAAACACATGTTCTTCTCATTTCTGTGGCAGAAAGTTCTGGAATCTGAGAGGAGCCACAAATTTCCTTCCACCCAGCGTTCCCCCAAGTCTCCCGATAAAAATGATACCTCACTTGTGTGGGTAGGCCTAGCGCCCGCGACAGGAAACGGCCCCAAAACGCAAGGTGGACACATCACATTTTTTCATAGAAAACAGTGCCTACCTGTGGATTTTGGCCTCTAGATCAGCTGGCACCTAGGGAAACCTACCAATCATGTGCATTGTTGAAAGCTAGAGACCTAGGGGAATCCAAGATGGGGTGACTTGTGGGGCTCTGACCATGTTCTATTACCCAGAATCCTTTGCAAACCTCAAAATGTGGCTAAAGAAACACATTTTCCTCACATTTCGGTGACAGAAAGTTCTGGAATCTGAGAGGAGCCACAAATTTCCTTCCACCCAGCATTCCCCCAAGTCTCCCGGTAAAAATGATACCTTACTTGTGTGGGTGGGCCAGGTGCCTGCAACAGAATAAGGCCCAGAACATGTAGAGATAGAGGGGATAGCACAGGGAGTTTATAAGGACATATTCTTTTATACATCTTTAGACTGACTCTGCTTTGGGGACCCACATAAGTGAGGTGTCATTTTACTTGGGAGACTGAGGGGAACACTGGGGAGTAGGAATTTTGTGCTGGAGCTGTGATCGTACAAACAAAACTGAGGAAAATATGCTTTTTTATGCAAATTTTGCGGTTTGCAGAGGCGTCTGGCTAAGAAAATGTTGGGGGATCCACGCAAGCCACATCTCCCTGCAATGGAGATGTCTGGGTTTGGTAGGTTTCCCTAGATGAAGGCCGCACCCAGGACCAAAAACACAGGTGGCCCCTCCCCCCCAAACACAGGTAGTTTTGTAATATATCATTTTGATGTGTCCACATACGTCTGTGATGTGCCAAGCACTAAAATTGTGAAAAGAAACGCACTTAGGTTATGTGAAAAAGACCCCTCACCCACCAACCAAGTTGGTGGCATGCTTCATCATTGGGGTCCCACCTGAGACACCTAGCGTGTCTCAAGTGTGCTGCGACGCCTGATTACAGCGGAGCAGGTTTTGTCATTTGTACCACACATACTGGTTGGATTTGGCACGAGGATGAGTGATGGTTCAGTAGATCAAATTTTATTAACAAGAGATTTCACAAAAGTGAAATGCACTGGTAATAACTGAAAGGCCAAAAAACTGAACCAATGACTCACAGCTCGTGAGCTGTAAAGCCACGACAAGGCACCAACCGCTTTACAGTCCATTCACACACCTTTCATACATGACATGCACTAGACCATTCACGCCGCCAGCCACGGGCCCAGCACATTACAAGACTCGCATCCACAGACAACGCCAGTCAAGGGCCCATCACTTTCATACGCCCACATGCCTGATACAGCAATCACACCAGCTGATGAGTGTGTGGACTGGCGTTTGGCTGGCACTGCCACCCCACACACACCGCCAGCCAAGCGCCACCCCACCCACACCACCAGCCAAGCGCCACCCCACCCACACCGCCAGCCCAGCGCCACCCCACCCACACCGCCAGCCAAGCGCCACCCCACACACACCGCCAGCCAAGCGCCACCCCACCCACACCGCCAGCCAAGCGCCACCCCACGCACACCGCCAGCCAAGCACTACCCTACACATGCCATCCCCTTTTTTTTGTTTTTAAACAACAAAGAAACCACTAATCATAAATTAGTACAAAACTACAAACACAAAAGCTCTAACTGAATACATGACTAATGCCAACCGTGAAACCGAACATATAAAAATATAAAACAACAGTTTACGCTCACGGAATTTCCCAATAATTCTTCTGTGTGTGGTGGCTCCTGAAACAGCCACCCACACACAGCCCAGGCTTTGAAGGACAATCAGGGCAGTACATCCTAGTCTCCTTCCTGATACCTCTTCGAGCACAGACTCTACATCTCTTAGCAGGAAAGTTTTTTTTGGCCGTGGGAGGAATGTGCTCAGCAAAGTGACGATCTTTCAATCTAGCCACATCCTCCACCACTGCTTCTCTAGGAACTCTTGCCTGTTCCAGCACAACAAGGCTAGCTATGATAGACTTCTGAAATTTCACAAATGTCATCCTTGACTCTAGAGAACTATCCTTAAACACAACAAAAGCATTAAAAGTTGCCAAGTGGAACAAGTGAACTGCTAATTTCTTATACCACACATAAGACTTATGAGCAGCAGTGTAAGGTTCTAACCTCTGATCTACTCTATCTACACCACCCATGTGCTTATTATAGTCTAAGATGCACACAGGTTTGCGCACTTCGGCAACCTGACCCCAAACAGCCACAGGTGAAGTACTCTCATAATGGATGGTGCTTAGCATGTATACATCCCTCTTGTCTACAAATTTCAGAGCTAGCAGCTCATCATTCCGCAAGGCACTGCACTGTCCCTTCTCAAGTTTTTTACAGACAAGCTCTTTTGGATTGCCTTTCCGATTAGAGCGGATTGTGCCACAAGCAACAGTGTCCACTCTGAACAACTCCTTGAACAACCGAACTCCAGTGTAGAAGTTATCTACATATAAATGGTGACCTTTGTTAAACTGTCATCTACCAAGTTCCCACACAATTTTCTCACTAACTCCAAAAGTGGGAGGACAACCAGGGGGGTCAATATTGGAATCCCTACCAGTGTAGACCTGGAAATTATAAACATATCCTGTACTACTTTCTGACAGCATATACAATTTAATTCCATACCGTGCCCTCTTGCTAGGAATGTACTGCCTAAAAACCAAACGACCCTTGAACAGGACCAAAGACTCATCTACAGATATTTCTTTACATGGAACATAGATCTCTGAAAACCGATCTACCAAATGATCAAGGACAGGTCTAATCTTAAAAAGACGGTCAGAATCAGGATGATCTCGAGGCAAGGCTAAAGCATTATCTACAAAATGCAACATCCGAAGAAGAAGCTCATACCGGTTACGACTCATGATGGCAGGAAATATAGCAGTTGCCATCAAGGGACTAGTAGACCAATATGAAGACAGCGATGGCTTCCTTATCAGCCCCATCAAAAAAGTTAAACCCAATAACTTTTTCAACTCTTCCAGATTTGTGGGAATCCACCGGCTAGCTCTAGAGTGTGGCCTAAGTCTGGCAGCGTTGTCCCTCAAAAACTGGTCTGCATACAAATTAGTCTGCTCAACAAGCTCTTCCAAAAATATATCGTCCATAAACAACTCAAAAAAGTTGACGGGCAAAAAGTTTTCCGTATTAACTCGACACCCTGGAAAACCAGTAAACGCAGGCAACTGTGGCTGCTCCATGTTTGGTGCAACCCATGTGTCAGGTCTTCCAATGGGAAGCCTTTCAGCCGCTGGCTCCTGCACCATTGGCACATCACTGTCCTCCTCTAAATCAGGCCCTTCATCAGCACTGAGAGTGGCTTCATCATCAGATGAATCATCTCTGACAGAAAATTCACTTCCAGAATCCTGCACTTCCTCCTCTGCCTCAGATGCAGAGTCAGTCTCATATTCATGGTCAGAAGATGACTCAAAAAGCACACTAACAACCTGCTGAGCGGTCATCCTACGGCTAGCCATGATCCTTCCTACAAAAATTAACTGGACAAATACACCACCAACAACCAGCACTGTGTAAGATAAGTAACAAAGTATAGGTTTATCACTAAGAGTTATAAACTCAAAAACTATACTGCTCACTTGCCTGAAAAAGCTTGACTCACCAGCAACTACTCTGCACAGCCACAGCAATCACCAACGATATCCCACTAAAAAGAGAGAAAAAAAAGCAAATTAGACATAAGACAACACAATAATCATTGTGCATAAATCTAAGGACAATTTCACACACAATCCTGCATTCAGTACACCACCTACAAACATGTCATTCATGCATTGCAACAATACTCACTTGGAGTAAATTTATTTACTTACCTAAAACATGCAACTACGCAAACCGCAGGACAACTACTGCCAAAACTGCAACAAGCCACAGCAAAGTCAGCAAAAGCTTTGAACTAGAACAAAAAGGAGAAAAACTGTTATTATCATTAAAGCAAATACTTCGCCAGTTGACAAACACTCCGCCACTAACCATTTTTTAATTTTCCCTTGTGTCTAGTGTTCTCTGCTTGGGGGAAGATGGGCCTAAAAAAAATAGGCCAATCTACCCCCAAGGGGAGGGGGCAGAAATCGCCCAGATTACATTGCACCCTTTGGGGGGGGGGCGACCCTTGCCCAAGGGGCCACACCCCCACACAAAGCACACACACACACACATATAGTATCCCTGGCGCTATGGGGATTCTGCCCCCCTTGGGGACAGAAAGGCCTAAAAAATAGGCATATCTGCCCCCAAGGGGGGCAGAACTGCCCAATAATACATATGGGCCCCTGGGGCCGACCCTTGCCCAAGGGGCCGCCCCCCAACACAAATAAAAAAAAACAACAATAAAATCCCTGGTGTCTAGTGGCTTTCTGCCCCCCTTGGGGACAGATTGGCCTAAAAATAAGGCCAATCTGCCCCCAAGGGGGGCAGAAACGACGATAAATACATTGCCCCCCCAGGGGGAGCGATCCTTGCCCAAGGGGCCAACCCCCAACACAAAGCACACATACAAAACATAATATTTCTGGCGCTATTGTGATTCTGCCCCCCTTGGGGGCAGAAAGGCCTAAAAAAAATAGGCCTATCTGTCCCCAAGGGGGGCAGAACTGCCCAAAAATACATATGGGCCCCGGGGGTGACCCTTGCCCAAGGGGCCGCCCCCAACACAAAAAATAAAAACCAACAATAAAATCCCTGGTGTCTAGTGGCTTTCTGCCCCGGCCTAAAAATAGGGCCAATCTGCCCCCAAGGGGGGCAGAAACGATGATAAATACATTGCACCCCCCGGGGGAGCGACCCTTGCCCAAGGGGCCACCCCCCAACACAAAGCACACATACAAACATATATTTCTGGCGCTATTGGGATTCTGCCCCCCTTGGGGGCAGAAAGGCCTAAAAAAAATAGGCCTCTCTGCCCCCAAGGGGGGCAGAACTACCCAAAAATACATGAGGGCCCCTGGGGGCGACCTTTGCCCAAGGGGCCGACCCCCAACACAAAAAATAAAAATCTACAATAAAATCCCTGGTGTCTAGTGGCTTTCTGCCCCCATTGGGGGCAGATCGGCCTAAAAATGGGGCCAATCTGCCCCCAGGGGGGGCAGAAACGACGCAAAATACATTTTCCCCCAAAGGGGAGCGACCCTTGCCCAAGGGGTCGCTCCCCCACACACTAAAAAATCACACACACACACATACACAAATCCCTGGTGTCTAGTGGGCATTCCTGCTGCCCGATAGCATCGCGATCGGGCAGCAGGAATGCTCAAAGAGACATCGAGGGAAAGGAAAACCCTTTCCTTTCCCTCGATGCCTCTTTCAGAGCACCCCCACCCCGCACGAAGGTGAAAAACTCACCTTCTCCCTTAGACGCGCTGGAAGCAAATGGCTTCCAGCGCGTCTTTCCCCCTGTCCATGAAATCAGCACGCGATTGCGCGCTGACGTCATGGGGGGTGGGGTGAAAGGGGAAGGGATTCCTCTTTCAGCCCTGGCCTGGGGGGGTTGGGGGGCGGCCCTCGGGGGAAGCGCTTGCGCTTCCCCCGACTGCCAGTCCCAGGACGTAATGGTTACGTCCATGGCGCCACACGGGCGCTGCCATGGACGTAACCATTAAGTCCGTGGCGGGAAAGGGGTTAAATTGCTAATAGATTTTTTAGCTTTACATATAAAATAAATAAATACATAAATGAACCAACTAACGTCTTCGGAAAAGATCAAATCTTGAGGAATCGAAAGGCACGCTAAAATGTTCAGGCAAAATCCCACCGCATTTAAACATATAAACAAATCTTACTATGGTGGCAAATTGATAATTTAATATGATTGGCTACCGCTCAGTAATGGCCTGATTCATCACGTCCACTCTTTATATGTTGGACATTTACCCCAGTAGGATTGCTCTTTTATTTGTTGCAATTTTTCCTGCTTTTGGGAATTTCTGTGGCATTCATAGATGTTCTGGAGAACTCAAATGGGTGGATAAATGCTTTTCGTATTTCCACCAGGTAAACACGTGAAAAACATACATTTAAAGGAAGGATGTTTTTTTTTTCCAAATAGTTTTTTTTTTTCCATGAACAAAATAATACTCCCCATAAAGAAACCCTATTATCTAGGTTTAAATATGGGGCTTTTCATTAAATTAATAATCCTGATCATACAATTGTTCCTGACTTTAAATGGAGCAAATATGCAAGTGTTTTCAGAGCGGTTGACTACCTGCAGGTGGTATGTAAATACTCACAAATGTACAATTTATGATGACCAGATCCTAACTGTTGGACCTGGCTTTTTGACAAGGACATCCCCAAACCTTTTGCCTCCTTCCTCCTATTTTTTCTGACCTGTTGTTGTTAGCTTTTGACCTCTGGGCACTTTACCACTGCTAACCAGTGCTGAAGTGCATATCCTCTCTGTGTAAATTGTACTATTGATTGGTTTATCCATGATTGGCTATTTAATTTACTTATAAGTCCCTAGTAGAGTGCACTATATGTGCCTAGGGCCTGTAGATTAAATGCTACTAGTGGGCCTGCAGCACTGGTTGTGCCACCCACTTCAGTAGCCCCTTAACCTTGTCTCAGGCCTGCCCTTGCAAGGCCTGTGTGTGCAGTTTCACTGCCACTTCGACCTGGCATTTAAAAGTACTTGCCAAGCCTAGAACTCCCCTTTTTCTACATATAAGTCACCCCTAATGTGTGCCCTAGGTAACCCCTAGAGCAGGGTGCTGTGTAGGTAAAAGGCAGGACATGTACCTGTGTAGTTATATGTTCTGGTAGTGTAAAACTCCTAAATTAGTTTTTACACTACTGTGAGGCCGGCTCCCTTCATAGGCTAACATTGGGGCTGCCCTCATACACTGTTGAAGTGGCAGCTGCTGATCTGAAAGAAGCAGGAAGGTCATATTTAGTATGGCCAGAATGGTAATATAAAATCCTGCTGACTGGTGAAGTCGGATTTAATATTACTATTCTAGAAATGCCACTTTTAGAAAGTGAGCATTTCTTTGCACTTAAATCTTTCTGTGCCCTTCAATCCACGTCTGGCTAGATTTAGTTGACAGCTCCTTGTGCATTCACTTAGACACCCCCCAAACACAGGGTACTCAGCCTCACTTGCATACATCTGAATTTTGAATGGGTCTTCCTGGGCTAGGAGGGTGGAGGGCATGCCCTCACACAAAGGACTGCCACACCCCCTACTGGGACTCTCGCAGACAGGATTGAACTGAAAAGGGGGCTTGGTGCATTTCTTAGACACTCTTTAAAGTCATCCCCACTTCAAAGGCACAACTTAGTATAAAACAGGGCCTCTGCCCTACCTCATCAGACACTTGCTGGAGAAGAAACCTGAACCAGAAACTACATCCTGCCAAGAAGAACTGCCTGGCTGCTCAAAGGACTCACCTGTCTGCTTTTCTACGAAGGACTGCTGCCTTGCTGTTGGCCTGCTGCCTTGCTGAACTCTTGTCTGGCTGTAAAAGTGCTCTCCAAGGGGTAGGATAGAGCTTGCCTCCTGTTCCCTGAAGTCTCAGGACCAAAAAGACTTCTCTCTTTCACTTGGACGCTTCGTGCGCCGAAATTTTCGACACACAGCTTATTCCACGGTGAGAAAAACGCCGCACACCGACGTTGATCGACGTGACGCCTTCGGGACGACCGGAACTTCGACGCACGGTCACGCAAGGACAACGCCGCCCGACTTCCAAATGAGAAATCGACGCGACGCCTGCTGTGAGAGCAAAACTTTGACGCACAACCCCACGGAACGACGCGCAGCCGGAAAACATGCAGGAGAATCCACGCACAGACCTGGGACATCTAGTAATCCCTGCGACCCATAGAAAAAGACTGTCCGCGCGCCGGAAAATGACACACGACTTCCCCGAGTGAAATATAATGACGCAAGTCCGTGTGTGCTGGGGAGAAATCGACGCACACACTATTTTTCAACGTATCTCATCTTCTGCGACCCTTTGCGGAGATTTTCCACCAGAAACCAGGTACTTTGTGCTTTTTAAAGACTTAAGGCACTTTATATCACTTTTCAGTGATATCTTTACAAATTCATATTGCATCTTTGATCGTTTTGACCTGCAAATACCCAGATAAATATTATTGGGGTCATTTCAACATTGGCAGTAAAAGCCGCTTACCGCCGTGCAGATGACCGCCAATACACCGCCGCGGCCGCGGAATTCCGCCACAGCTATTATGACCCACATCTCTGAATCTGCCGAAATTCAGACACCCACACAAGTCCGCCACACCAAAGGTCAGTGATAAACTAGCGAAAACAAAACCTCCACTGTCACGCCAACAGAAACACGCCCATGCTATTACAACCCACGAATCCACGCGGCGGTCTTTCAACCGCGGTATTCCACTGGCGGTACACACCGCCGCGCTCAAAATACACACACATCTCCAAAACACCGCCACATCGGACAATTCAAAAGACACACACCTGATACACATACAAACACCACTCCCACACACCCAACACAATATAAAACACACACCCACATCACCCACAAACCCCTACGACCCAAAATCAGAGACAAAGGCGCCAGAGAGAGCACAGCAATAGAAAACCCCACCACACAGAGGCACACAACACCATCACCCATACAACATCCATGCACAAAACACCACACACCACCACACATCACCACACTCATCAACACATACACCACCCCACACATCACCTACACCACCCCATGTCACGCCAAAGACACCCCAGGTTTTCCGAGGAGGATCTCAGTGTCATGGTGGAGGAAATCATCCGGGTAGAGCCACAACTATTTGGATTACAGGTGCAGCACACCTCCATAGCCAGGAAGATGGAGCTATGGCGAAGAATCATGGACAGGGTCAACCCTGTGGGACAGCATCCAAGAAATCGGGAACACATCAGGAAGAGGTGGAATGACCTACGGGGGAAGGTGCGTTCAGTGGTCTCCAGGCACAACATCGCGATTCAGCGGACTGGCGGCAGACCCCCACCTCCTCCCCCACAACTAACAACATGGGAGGAGCAGGTCTTGACCATCATGCATCCAGAGGGCCTCGGGGGAGTCGGTGGAGGAATGGACACTGGTAAGGAAAATCTTAACTATCATATCCCCCACCCTACCTGCATGCTACCACACCCCCCCACCCTCACCCCCTCCCCTATTTCACTCCAAATCCTGACTAATGTATTAATAACACAAACCACCCATCCCAACACCAAGCCCTGCATGACACAACTAAGCATGGTCACCCAGCACTAAAGCATGCTCACTGCACATACCCATAACACCCCCCCAACCATCATCACACAAGCCCCTACACAGGAATGCTTGCACTGGGGTACATGGGCACCCACCCATTGCATACCATGGCACACACACATGCAATAATCATGCTCTCATACCCCTGCAGGACCACTACATAACGTCACCAGACAGGAGGGTCCAGACATCTCCACTCCACCCACAGAAGAGGCCCACAGTGACGACAGCAGCTCTGGCCAACTGCATCCAGATGACCAGCCCGGACCATCGTGGGTCTCGGGACAGTCGGTTCCCCTTGCACAGGCACAGCCCAACACTGACCTTCCACCCTCTAGTAACACCAGCACAGCACCCACCCAGCGGGCCCATACCTCCGTACCCAGGACACGTCAATCAGCTGTGTGTCCACCACTACATGGAACCCAGGATAACCCACCACCCCAACAACAACAGGGACCTGGGGGCAGTGGTAGTGGGCACACGGTCTAGGGGACGGAGGCACAGGAACACAGGGAACTGGGAGGGCTGCTGTGCGACAGGGGGCGGACAGGCCAAGGGAACCCACTCTCCACGAGGCCCTCTCCTCCATCATGGGAGCATACCACCACTCCCAGGAGACGATGGCTACAGTCCTGGCCAAGTTTCAGGAGACCCAGCGCCTGCAGGACGAACAGTATTTGGGGTTCAGGGAGGAGCTCAGAACCATCAGCTCCGCCCTGGGCACCATCGTAGGGGTGCTGAAGGACATACAAAAGACCATGAGGGACACTGTGGCACTCCAAGGGGCCCCTGACACTAGCCTGGACAATGAACTGCCCACCACATCCGCCGGCGCTGGTGGACAGGACGCCCCACCACAGGACCACCACACCAGCACCCCACCCCCTGCAGATGGAGAACCACCCCGCAAGCGGTCCCTGAGATCCAGGAACAGGACAGAGCAAGATGGCAAGACCCCCGCCAGGAAAAGAGACTACCCTGATTGTCCTCCCACTGTCCCACTTTCTTACCCTGTCCAGATTGGAACTGCCCCAGCTCCACTTCCTATGCCCATATGGGCAGTGCACCTGTGAGACTAAAAGACTGGACTCTGCCATGGACATTCCTCCACCATCACTCATCACCATTTTACCACCCCCTCCAATAATTAGCACTTCAATAAACACCCTTGAACCACAAAACAATCTGGAGTCAGTCTGTGATTTTGAAATTTAGTATTACCAATGACAGTGACAAAATGTGTTTTGAAATGTAATGTCAACATACCTATGTTACACATCACAAGTCCATGAAGGATGCAAGCAGATGACACACGTTGGTAACCACACCTGTGAAACCGTAATGGAAATGTACAACTCAGTTACCAAATACTGCTTCAAATTGACAGATAGGATAGAGGTAGAAGTGTGAAAGTGAATGTAATAGTAAACAAATTGTTCTCACCTGTGTGTCACTGGAAATATTGCTGTATGACTGACTCCCTGTTGTCAATGTCTTCTTCCTCAGCTTCCTCCTCATCACTGTCCACAGGCTCCACAGCTGCCACAACACCGTCATCTGGATCATCCTCCTGCAGAAAAGGCACCTGGCGTCACAAAGCAAGATTGTGAAGCATCGAGCAGGCGATGATGGTCTGGCACACCTTCCTTGGTGAGTAGAATAGGGAACCACCTGTCATATGGAGGCACCTGAACATGGCCTTCAGGAGGCTGAAGGTGCGTTCGATCACCCTCCTAGTCTGCCCATGGGCCTCATTGTAGCGTTCCTCTGCCCTGGTCCTGGGATTCCTCACTGGGGTCAATAGCCAGGACAGGTTGGGGTAACCAGAGTCCCCTAATAGCCACACACGGTGCCTCTGGAGTTGACCCATCACATACGGGATGCTGCTATTCCGCAGGATGTAGGTGTCATGCACTGAGACAGGGAACATAGCATTTACCTGGGAGATGTACTGGTCTGCCAAACATACCATCTGTACATTCATGGGATGATAACTCTTCCGGTTCCTGTACACCTGTTCACTCCTGTGGGGGGGGGGACCAAAGCCACATGTGTCCCATCAATGGTACCTATGATGTTGGGGATATGTCCAAGGGCATAGAAGTCACCTTTAACGGTAGCCAAATCCTCCACCTGAGGGAAAACGATGTAGCTCCTCACGTGTTTCAGCAGGGCAGACAACACTCTGGACAACACGTTGGAAAACATAGGCTGGGACATCCCTGATGCCGTGGCCACTGTTGTTTGAAATGACCCACTTGCAAGGAAATGGAGCACTGATAGCACCTGCTCTTCAGGGGGTATTCCTGTGGGATGGCGGATTGGTGAGATCAGGTCTGGCTCCAACTGGGTACACAGTTCCTGGATAGTGGCACGGTCAAACCTGTAGGTGATGATCAAATGTCGCTCCTCCATTGTTAACAGGTCCACCAGCGGTCGGTACACCGGAGGATTCCGCCATCTCCTCAAATGTCCCAGCTGACGGTGCCTAAGAAGGACAACAGCGACCAGAGTCAACAAATTCTCCGGTATGTACCCACAGCTACACAGAACACCGACACCAAATACAAAACTCTTCCTGTATGTGTGTTGAGTGTAGGCCTAGGTATGTGTTACGCAGTAGTAAATGAAGCCATGTGGGCCCCTAAAATGGCGGCTGTTTGACCTCTAAAGTGTGACAATGGGATGTGAGGTAACTGCGCTGGCATTGTACACCGTCGCGGTAGGCGGTCGTAGACCGCGGCACAATGCTGCATTGGTTAACCTTGGACCCTATGGGTCCCAGGAGCCAGTGATGAAGTGCACCGGCGGTGATGATACGCACCGCCGCGGACGTCACTGCCGCGGACATGACCACCATTTTCTATCTGTTCAATCACTCGATACCTGATCTTCGACAGGAGAGGGCCTACACTGCAAGTGCTGCTGTGACCTCGGTCTGGAAGAGACAATGGCTGCTGTGTTTGGGGAAAGGGCCCCTGCCTTCACTGCTCAGGAGTTGGAGAAGCTCGTGGACGGGGTCCTCCCCCAGTACATGCTACTCTACGGTCCTCCAGACCAACAGGTAAGTACACAGGGAGCACATTGTATGGACTATGACTGTGTGGAGAGGGCTGGTTGTAAGATGGAAGGGGGCAGAGTTCTGCGTGCATGAAAGACGGTGGGTGCATGTGCCACATGGCAAGGGTAGGGATGGGGGCCACTCACTTTGACGGTGCAGTGGGTAATGACTTCTCTTCTTCCCCTGTACATTTCATGTAGGTCAGCGCCCACCAGAAGAAGGACATTTGGCGTGCCTTCGCCAAGGACGTCCGGACCCTGGGGGTCCACCACAGACGGAGCATCCACTGCCGGAAAAGATGGGAGGACATTCGCCGCTGGAGCAAGAAGACGGCGGAGGCTCAGCTGGGGATGGCCTCCCAACGTGGGAGGGGTGCCCGTCGCACCATGAAACCCCTGATGTTCCGGATCCTGGCGGTGGCCTACCCTGAGTTGGATGGGCGCTTGAGGGCATCACAGCAGACACAAGAGGGTGAGTACACTATCATTCAGCGGACTTTGCGTGCAGTGGAGGGGTCTGGGTGGGGGAGGAGGGCTGTGGGTTTCATTAGGCCAGGGCGAGTTACGTAGGCTGGCCCCTCCAGAATGCAGGCCATGTGCCACTCCACCCCATCTCTGTAAAGTGCCAAGTACAGGTAGACATGCCCCTGTGTCATCTATGTGGACAGATGACACTCATAGCCATGTAGGACACATCCCAGGAATTGCATCTGTAGAGGCCAAGAGCACGGCGTAGTGCAGGGGGCTACTGTGTCTCTATTGTCCGCCAACGGTTGCGGTAAGCCATGCACTCAACCTGTCTTTCTTCTGTCGTCCCCCCCCCCCTTTTGTGCTCTCCCTGTTCTTTTGTGCATCAGCATCATCAGGCAGAGGTACAGTGGCACCGGAGCACGAGGGAGCTGCATCCCACATGGCCATGGAGGGCCACACCACGGACTGTGAATACACCAGTGGGACAGAGGGCGAGGGGAGCTTCACGTCGGTCACCGGATCAGCAAACAGCGACACAGACTCGTCCGCCAATGGGAGCTCCCTTGTGGTGGCAGCACCATCTGTGCCCCCCACTTCTACAGGTACAGCCGCCACCTACCCTACCAGCACCGCCCTCCCAGTAGCCCCTCAGCCTTCGCTCCGTGCCCGCTCACCCAGGAGGGTGGGCATCACCTTCGCCCCAGGCACCTCAGCCCCTGCCCCTGTCACCCCTGCTGCCCTCAGTGAGGAGGCCATTGACCTCCTCAGGTTACTCACTGTTGGGCAGTCTACCATTGTGAATGCCATCCAAGGTGTACAAAGGGAGTGGCAACACACTAATGCATTCCTGGAGGGCATTCATTCTGGTCAGGCTGCCCATCATCGAACCCTGAAATCTCTGGCCTCAGCACTGATGGCAGCCATTGTCCCTGTCTCTAGCCTCCCCCCTCCAACTTCCTCCACCCAGACCCAATCCCCTGTACCCCAGCCTATCCCAACCACACCATCAGACAAGCATGCACACACCTCAACACTCAAAAGTAGCTCAGGCAAACATAGGCACCACACATACGACAGGCACTCACAAAAGCATCACCCACATACAGACACAGCAACATCCACTGCCTCCACTGTGTCCCCCTCCCCGTCATCTCCCTCCTCCCTCCCAGTGTCGTCTACACTCTCACCTGCATGCACTACATCTACAAGCACTAGTACTCGCACCAGAACACCCAGCACCACACCCCGCTCACCTGCACTCACCACCCCCACTACCATTTACACGTCGCCTGTGTCCACTCCCAGTGTGTCTGTGATGCCCCCTCCCAAAGTACACAAACGTGGGCACCCACACACCCAACATCCATCCACCTTACGACAGCCTCCAGTACCTGCACCTGCACCCAAATCACCTAAAGTTACACCTCCTACAACCACCTCCTCATCCTCCACTCCCAGACCCCCTCCAGCTACCCATCCCAGTGTTCGTCAGAAACTTTTCCTGAGCAACGTTGACCTCTGTGCCACCAACCCCACCCCTCCAATTCTTAGGTCCCGTAGTAGCACCTCAGCCACAAAAAGCCCGGTACCAGTGGTGCGTGTTAGAGGTCTGTGGAGTGCACCAGCCACTAGGGCAGCCAGTGTGACATGGAGCCAAAGCACTGCCAGTCCACCCCCTGTAAAGCACCTTAAGTTGGAAAGTGGCCGACGGGAGAGGGTGAAGACTTCTGCCGGCAAAATAGCTCACAAGGGTCCCGGGAGGAGTGCCGAGTCAGCTGTGACTCCTTCTAAGGTGGTGAAGGGGCAGAAGAAGTCTCCAAAGTCTGGTAAGAGCAGCACGGTGGAGAAGGCCGACATCCTCACCGCCGGCCGGGACACCACTGCCAGCAATATCGTCACAGGTCCGGAGACCACCGCCAGAGTCAGTGCCCTGGAGGGCAGCACTATCGTCACAGGTCCGGAGACCACCGCCAGAGTCAGTGCCCTGGAGAGCAGCACTATCGTCACTGGTCCGGAGACCACCGCCAGAGTCAGTGCCCTGGAGGGCACCACTATTGTCACTGGTCCGGAGACCACTGCCAGAGTCAGTGCCCTGGAGGGCAGTACTATCGTCACTGGTCCAGAGACCACCACCAGCGTCAGTGCCCTGGAGGGCCCGGCAGCCACAGCCCTGCTGGGCACTGAGGGACCGTCATGCCATACACCTCTGCACAGGTCAGAGACAGCAAAGTCAAGCACCGCTGAACAGGGCAAAGACCACCATGGCAAAGCACCGCTGAACAGGTCAGAGACAGCAAAGTCAAGCACCGCTGAACAGGGCAAAGACCGCCATGGCAAAGCACCGCTAAACAGGTCAGAGACAACAAAGTCAAGCACCACTGAACAGGGCAAAGACCGCCATGGTGAAGACCGCTGAACAGGGCAAAGCACTGCTGAACAGGGCAAAGACCGCCATGGCAAAGCGCCACTGAACAGGTCAGAGACAGCAAAGTCAAGCACCGCTGAACAGAGCAAAGACCGCCATGGCAAAGCACTGCTGAACAGGTCAGAGACAGCAAAGTCAAGCACCGCTGAACAGGGCAAAGACCGCCAACTCATGTATCGTTAGCCCATGTGCAGCTGGGACAGTGACGGAACTGGGACCGTCACGGGGAGCGTGATGCACTCTAGGCACCATTCCCCCTCCAGAACCAGTGGAGAACAGCATCCACTCCGTCTGTCCTTCACAGGATGAAGCACTCTGGGCACCAGTCCCCCTCCAGAACCAGTGGAGAACAGTATCCACTCCGTCTGTCCTGCACAGGATGAAGCACTCTGGGCACCAGTCCCCCTCCAGAACCAGTGGAGACTGTTATCCACTTGAGAGACTGTGGCTTTGCACTCCCCAGGATGGTACAGTGGGCAAACCACCCACTGGAGTGACTTGAGAGACTGTGGCTTTGCACTCCCCAGAATAAAGAAGTGGGCAAACCACCCACTGGAGTGACTTGAGAGACTGTGGCTTTGCACTCCCCAGGACAAAGCAGTGGGCAAACCACCCACTGGAGTGACTTGAGAGACTGTGGCTTTGCACTCCCCAGTATAAAGCAGTGGGCAAACCACCCACTGGAGTGACTTGAGAGACTGTGGCTTCGCACTCCTCAGGATACATCAATGGGCATGGAGCCCCGTCGTGGATCTGGCGTGGTGCTGTAATCCGGCTGAGGTGCCCCCCTTCACTTCCCCCTGAGGTGCCTGTTGTATTTCTATCTGATGCCCCTGCAGTGTTCTCTCCATTTGTGGACAGGTATCTAGTGTGGGCCTAGCCCATGCTTTGTGGGCCCGTGGGCCACGGACATTGATATGTGCATAACTGCACTACTAATCGTGATGTATAATTTTTAGAATGTTTATATATATCTGTATATATTTGGTTACTGTATTTTGATACATTACAATGGTTGAACTGATTTCCTTTTGTCTTTGCATTCTTCCGGGGGGGTTGTTACTGTGATGTTTGGAAATGCATTGGTGTGTGTGTGGCAGTGTGCGAGGGTCGGGTGGGGGTGGGGGTGTTGCATGAGTGTGTCCCTGACTTTTGCCTCCCCCCTCCCCTATTTCGTAGGTGCAGTACTCACCGTTGTCTTCGACGCCGCCGTTGTTGGTGTTCGTAGAGGAGCAGGAAGACAAGCGCAGGGAGTATTTGGAGTTCCGGCTCCATGGCGTCCTTCCTCGTGGAGTGTGTTAAGGTGAGCGTTTTCCCATTGAAATGGCTGTTTCCGCCGTGTTTTTATCCACGGTGAATCCGCCCCGGAAAAGGTGGCGGATTGGCCTGTTGTAATACTGTGGGCGGTACATTGTCTTCCACCTGTCTGTTGGCAGTGACCGCTGCGCTGCTTGTCTGTACCGCCGTGGCGGTCGGATTGTTAAATTGGCTGTCTATGTTGGCGGTTTCCGCCACGGTCATAATTCCCTTTTTTTTTCCGCCGGCCTGTTTGCGGTTTTACCGCCGCTTTAACACCGTCCGCCAGGGTTGTAATGACCCCCTATATATTTTTCTAAACACTGTGTGGTGTATTTTTGTGGTGTTATATTATGGTATTGTATGAATTATTGCACAAATGCTTTACACATTGCCTTCTAAGTTAAGCCTGACTGTTCGTGCCAAGCTAACAGAGGGTGGGCACAGGCTAATTTTGGATTGTGTGTGACTTACCCTGACTAGAGTGAGGGTTCTTGCTTGGACAGAGGGCAACCTGACTGCCAACCAAAAACCCCATTTCTAACACTAACCCTTAGGTCTGAACAAAAAAGTAAATCCACAAATATTAACTGTGTGAATCAGAGCTGGGATTTTTCATTTGAAAAATGCTAATTCTAGGCATCAAAATTTGACTTAGCACAGGGAAGTCAATAAGCAGACTGGTGGTAATTTCTGCACTACACCATGAAATGCAAACCTCAGAAAATTAGTGTTACTCCACTGCCTTGAAAATGTTCCGTACATACTAGCAAAAAGGAACAACTTCTTTGGCACCATGCCATGTGTATTACCCATTTAAATTATCTTTATTAAATATACCACAGGGGCCGAGCATGAGTACTACTTGCAAACCTTTCATCGTTGTGATTACATTTGCATCACCATGATATCCTTCGCTAGCACTGTGTCTGTGCTGTAGTTGAAAGAAACCTGTATTCTGGCTGAAAAGAAGCTGCTGTCTGACCGTTCACCACCTCAGAGGTCCCTGCTTACCCTGTGCGCTGAGATGTGTGCCAGGTAAATCTTTTTCAACAAGCGGTGAAAAATTCTAAATATAATTTATTAGTAGATTGAACTTGACATTCATACTAGTAATAGCTATGATCTGAGTGCTCCTATGGAGGAATGCCACTCAGAGATAGGCCACTGGAGCACTGACTACTTGCCTGGTCATGCTTGCCTGCAATTTTGCAGAGTGTGGCTGTGACCACGTGAAGTGATCTGTGTGTATTGGTCTCTCTAGATAAAGGGTTGATACACAGTTCAGCAGAGGACTGAATCTGGGGTGTCTGTTTATGGTGCTGTTGTCTGAGGAAGAAATGACACTGTGACTGTTAGCAGAATCTCAAATCTTCAACTGGCACCAGCACATCTTGTGATGCAGAATGAACCCTGCCAGCACCATGAAGTTCAGCTCTCTGTTAGTTTGGACCTAATAAAGAGCAGTGAGTAGAAACACAGCGCGCTAGCACGGAAAGGTCTCCCTGGGGCAAAATGTATTTACCTGTCTGTCTCTGTCTACTATTACTGCTACTGGCCTTTAGGTAGTGTGTGTGTGAAATATTCTAAAGCATGCACTTCCCTGCAGGAAGTCTGAGGTGTGACTGGAATCTCTGAGCCATGCTGACATCAAAGTGATGACTGCTGCTGCCACACATTTAATTGTCTCTGGAGTCTGGCCGACCGTTACAGCTGCTGGCCATTAGGCAGTGTGTGTGAAATATTATTGAGCATGCACTGCCTTGCAGGTGGTCCAAAGTGTGACTGGGTTCTCTGAGGCATACAGACATCAAGTCGATGACCGCTGCGGCCATGCATTTGCCTGTCTCTTTAAATAGCCTAAGACACTGTTGCACCAACATGTCCTCTTCTCACTCCTTTTCCCTTATTTGCTGTGCTTAATATAGCCAAAATGTTGACGTTTTCATGGATGGGCACTAAAGTGAAATTCAAGTGTTCAAGAGTATTGATTTGAGCCATGCCCTGGGCAATGGGGCAACATCATTTACAATGTTTATAAATTATGCAGCTGTTTTTTATGATGTAGTAGACCAGCAAGAGGAGCCAATGGAGTTTCATCAACAGGATGGGGGTGACGTGATCATATTTCTTCATATCCTGAATGAAATGTACAGTACCTTGTGGCATGCCCTGCTGCATTTAATGTTACTTCCTTGCTGGCTTGTGTACAGTCTGACAAATCACAATAACTTGCATGTCCTTAGTAGATTTCATTTCTAAAGGCATATCAATGAATAAAGAAATTTGTGAGGTACTCAGCGTTGTATATCTCAAAGTCTGTTATGAAGTTCTGTGGTTGTACTGAATAAACAGCTGCCTACATCAATATCACATTAAATATCTTTATTGAAGTCATAACTACACTTCCGCAGCTGCCTTTTTAACCTTCTTGTTTTCTAAAATGTACTTAAAAATGAACCACTTGGGCTCTCTTTTTTAAAAAAGATTCTCAGGGGGAGAGCCCCCTGTGCCCCCCTTATGATTGTCGGGCTCGCTCGCTACACTTGCTCACAACAGGTCACTTATCCCAAACCTTTAGACCCCACCATTTTCACATGTCACCAGCCACCTCTGGGTAAGCCATGTACAGGAGTTAGATCCTCTGTGTTATTTCAGGGAAGTCCCAGAGCAGAGAGTTCGCTGGAGGCTGCAGGAGACTGCTTGTGTCAAAATAAGAAGAAGTAGTAACAATAACATCCATAACAGTAGAGGAACATATGTGGACAAAGGCTCCTTGTCAGTCAACAAAACAACAGTATTGTGATGAACTGTACCTTTTTGCTTCCTCAAAAGAAATTATTTTATGAGTATTTATTAACAAGTGAAGATAGACACCAACAATTTTTCATGGCTGTTTTACACTTTTCAGACATAATTTGTTTTACAAAATCACAGTATGTGTCTTCTAAGTTAAATTAATTTAATTTTTTCATAAAAATTCTAAAAGTAGGGAGATCCCCACCCCAGTGTAAGGGGTTCCTGTATGCTAAAGTATAGGGACAATTTAAAAATGTTTATTAAACTTGGAAAAGGTTTGTAAAAACATTTTTATGTTAAATGATTACATTGTTCAATGTTATGCATGTCATGTTTTATTGTGCAGCAAGAATTATTAAAAGGTATGCATATATTTATAGGTAATTATATTTAATCATATTTTAGACAGTAATTTTTTAAATTAAAAAAGTTATTAAAATATATTATAATTAGGCTTCATGAGAGAAGAAGAAAGGGAGGCAGCAGACAGAGAGAAAGATAGAGAGGGAGAAGTGAGAGACAAAAGAGGGAATGGATGGATGGAAAGAAAGACATAGATCGAGCAGACAAAGGAAGTAGGGTGGTTTTGAGCATTTTTGCTAGGGCTGCTTTTGGCTCCCCACTCGAATCCTGAGGAACACTTAATATGCATTTTGGGACTAGCCTGAGGATTTCCTTCTGAGCTTTGGATTTATGGAACTATAGGGTTATGTGATTGTTTCTCACAAAGACCTGGCTACATATAGATTCTTTACCAGGCATAATTGCAGCACTTCCTGCTAACTTTTACTTAATTAGGATGGACAAACAAGACAGGACAGGTGGAGGTATTGTCATCCTTTTTAAAGAAGATTACAGATGCAAAATTAAAGAATGTCTGACCCCCGATTGCGAAGCCTTGCTTTTTGATGACTCATAAATTTATGTTATTGGAGGGCCTCATGTATTAACCCCCAGGGTGTGCCAGAAAGTGCTAGACCTCTCTTTCTGATTTATTATATATATTTTGAGATCTCCTAATTTCAGTCTAATCGTGATATCAATCTCCATCTAGATTGCCTAAAGAGCAGCCAGAATGCTCCTTTAACTGAGGATTTAGGTGTACTTAATGTGGCCCTTTGTATTTCTACACCCACTCTTATTGCTGGGCATCTCTTGGATCCCATTTTTTCTACTGTAAAGGTCCTGATGACAGACCCTCCTCTTCCACTTTGTTGGTCTGACCACTTTTCTCTGCCATTTAATGTTAAGGTATCTTCCTATCCTACAACAACACGGTCCAGCTGTAAAATGAAAACTAGGAACTGGTCCAAACGTTATATTCCAGCATTGGATGAGCAGCTGCTTAGTATTAGGCCTATCTTAAAAGAAATGGCTGATTTGGATCATGCTTTGTTTCATCATTGGCTCAATGAGGCTATTGTTGCTCTACCATCACTATTAAACACACAGGCAGAATTTACCCACCAGCTCTCTGGTTTACTGAGGCACTAAAACTAGAAAAGAAACATTGTAAAGTGTTGGAAAGACTCTGGAGGAAGTCATATGCTGAAGAGGCTAAGGCTAGCATAGGGAGTCATTAAAATGCTATAATGCCCTTTGTAAGTCAGCCCGTGCTACACACTAAAAAGAAAAAAATCACTAATGCTCAAAACTGCCCAAATACACTTTATAAGGTGGTTAGAGAATGATCAGACGCTAGCAATCTATTTCCTGCTCCACTACTTTCTTAGATTCAGTGTGAAAAATTCGCTCTTTTTCATTCATAAAGTGGAAAATATCCCTCTTCAGCTGCCTAAGCACTCTATTAGTGCCGGTTCCAATTCCTACAAGGACATTGAATTTGATTCAAGTGGGGGTTAACTACCTGGCAACAAAGGTAGGGTGTAACTCCAAACTGGGTGAGTGGCCTCTTCTTGATTTTGCATCCTTTCTAGCCACCTTACAGTCTGTTAAATCGGGATCTCGGCTTTATATCCTACCACCTGACAAGAACAGGTTACTGGACATGACCTTTCTATCTATGATAATGGAGCTCCTTAATTCCTCTTTGCTGGAAGGGTTCCTATCTCATGAGTGGAAGCAGGCTATGGTTCTTCCACTTCTGAAAAAAGCCAATCTAATTCCCTGTAACTTGTCCAACTTCCGGGCCATTTCTCTGCTATCTGTCTTCTCCAAGGTTTTGGAGAAGCATGTTAATGTACTGCTCGCTGCATTTGTTGTGGCCCAACATTTTATCTATCCCTCTCAGTCAAGCTTTAGGGCTGGTCGTTATGAAACCCTGAGACAACACTTGAATGAGGGTAAGACTGCTGCACTCATTCTGCTGGACTTGAGTGCGACTTTCGATATGGTGTCCAACTGCATTCTGATGTAAAGACTTGAAGTCCCAGCTTTAGATTTGCTCACTTCCTCCATAAAAGATTGCATGTTTCAGGTTTTTTCAGCTAACATGAAATCTATGCCACAAGCTTTGACTTCAGGAGTTCTGCAAGGTTCAGTCCTGAGCCCCCTGCTATTTAATATCTATGTCTGCCCACTGGCGGGTTTAATAGAGAGTTGCAGTCTGACCCTCTTTTCATATGCCTATGACACACAGATCATCTTTTCTCTGTTATCTGCACCTTAACCTCGGCTTGAGTAGAATTTCCACACGGATGAATAAAAACTCACTGAAGCTTAATGGTGACAAATCTGAGGTCATGGTTCTGAGTGAGAACACTTTTCTTTGGGGTCCTAGACAATGCCCTGAATCCTTGGAGATCTTGCCCACCCCATCTCCTAAGGTGAAAACCCTGGGTTTTCTCTTGGATGAAAAACTATTTCTGATATCACAGGTGACCATAACTGCCGCTGGTTTTGCAGACCTCAGATGGGTGAAAAAGATCATTCAGCTAATTCCCTTAGCTGATCAGAGGACTCTGATTCAGACTCTAATCCTATCCAGACTGGATTATGGCAAATCGCTTTACCTGGGTGCCAATAATACTATGGTCAATTGATTACAGATAATCCAGAATGCAGCCACTTAGAGGATCTATTGCCTACCAAAATCTGCCTGAGTATCCCATCTTTTCCAGTGATGGCACTGGCTCAAGATCTCTAAGCACATTGAGTTTAAAACCTTGTATTACATGTTCAAGGTTAGGGCCAAACTATATTTAGGAGTTGGTGGTACCCTACCAGCACATTCGCTCATTGAGATTTTTGAATCAAGTTCTGTTTACTGTGCCGAGTTTCTGTCTAACTAGCATGAATGATCATTCTTTTGCTTATGTAGGCCTGAACCAATGGAACACTCTTGCTGAATCAATGAGAAACTGCAAATCATTATTAACCTTTTGGAAAGGCCTAAGACCTGGCTTTTTTAATTTCATGCACTTGGACAACCTACCTTTCTTTCACCCTGCGCCGGGAAACACTCTAGGGTATGCTGAGCGCATTACAAGATTTTCTTGGTAATAATAATAACTGTAAGATAATGCATGGACTATCAAAATATTTTTTGGTTCCAAAACCTGCTTTGCGAAAGCACAAACTTGCACTGCAGGTATACAAGAGACTTTTAGACACCATTGAAGATGTTTCTCCACTGGAGGACAAGGGACTGATAGCCCACTTAAACAACCATGCAGTATCCCAAATATATAGGACAAGGGAGTAGCCAGAAATTTAAAATATCCCCACTTTGCACCAAAGCTGTAATGGCACCAAACAAGTGAAGCAAGTCATTGCAGCCTCCCCATAAAGGATGCTTGTCTCTTCCATCCAAGCATCTATCCGCTTATCCTTTTATCCTTCAATCCATCTACTGATATCCACCATTTAACCTGTACAACTGTCATCTTTTCAATTTTTCATCCAACATTTAGGAGCAGAATTAATTGCCCATAGCGTCACCTTAGTGACATCATAATGTACGCATTAGCACCACCATAGCGTAAATTTTGTGATGCTAGGGTGGCGCTAATGTGGCGTTTTTCCTGCGCCATATTTACAGAGTGGTGCAACGCATGCCTTGCGTTGCTTTGTAAACTCTTGCACCACATTATGCCTTCATCCGCATAATGTATGCAAGGGGGTGTTCCCCCAATAAGAGGGGCCGAAAAAATGATGCAAGGAAATATAAAAGATTTCCATGAGCCATTTTTTCGGCACTTTTAGCACCTGCTCAGAAAAGGCGTTAAAAGGTGGCTTTCATTATTTATAATTGGCCTCTATATACTCTGCAGGAGTAGCAACAACATTATGGCACTACTCTGCAGACTACATCAACTGCGTAAAAAAATAAAATTACGCTATTGCCCCCTAGCCTGCGCCATAGTGCGCCGTATTTTAAATACGGCACACACATGGCGGTAGCGGGATGCTATAGGGCACAAGGAAAGAGCAGCTGCATTAGGTGCAGTACCACTATTTTTAAATCTACCTCTTAGTCTGTTACTGTTCTGCCCATCTGTCTACCCAGTAATATCCAAATATATCCATCTTTCTTCAAACCTATCCATCAAGCATATTCATCCATCCATCCTTTCCCTCAGTCATCCATCCTTTCACTTGCCCATCCCCTTTCATCCATCCATTCATCCATCTATCTTTTCAATCATCTATCCTTTCACTCACCCATCCATCCTTCCACTCATCCATTAATTCAACCTTTCACTCATCCATCAATCCACCCTTTCACTCCTTCCAACCATCCATCCATCCTCCTTTTCACTCATCCATCTATCCACCCTTTCAGTCAGCAATCAATCCTTTCACTTATTCATTTGCCCTTTGACCCATCTGTCCTTGTGGCCTTTCACTCATCCATCCTTTTATTTACTGTATTTACTCATCCATCCACCTTTCACTCATCTGTCCATCCATTCACCCTTTTTCTCATCCATGCGTTCATCCAGGCACCCACCTTCCCTTTCTTTCAGTCTTCCATCCATTTTTTACTCATCTATCCTTCCACTCATCCATTTATTCATCCATCCTTTCACTCATCCATTCATCGTTTCACTCCATTCATGCATCTACCCTTCCACTCTGTCCATTCATCCAGACTTTCAATCCATCCATCTATCCATCCATCCCTTTCACTCATCTATCCTTACACTCATCCTTTTAGTCATCCATCCATACGTCTATCCACCCACCCTTTCATTCATCCTCCATCCATCCACCCATCCATCCTTTCACTCACTCACTAGTCAATCCGTCCTCTCTTTCATTCATCAATCCATCCATCCATTTGTCTTTTCACTGATTCATCCATCCACCCTTTCATCCAGCCATCCTTCTACCCTCCCTTTCACTCCTCCATCCATTATTTCACTCATCCATCCTTACATCTATCCTTACACTCATCCATCCATCCATCATCCACCCACCCATGCAATCCGTCCATCCATTCAGCCTTTCAGAAAAATACAACACTTTCAGCAAATGCTCACCAGAATATATGCTATAAAAGTCCTTATGACCCAAGCGATTGGAAATATGAGCAGTTGCTTCGTCAGTAATCCAGATAAAAATTCGCTTCTGAGTGCACCGGGATGATGTGTCAAATTAATTACATTAAAAAACACTAACTTGGACGGAGAATTATATGTGTCATGTTTCTTATCCGTTACTGTCAGCAATGTAAATCTATTTTCCAAAAGCAGACTGCAGAATTGTATTGTCATCATAAATAATAACTTAAATCATTGTGCAGTAAAACATGTTCATTCTGACAGGATCTTAAGCACTGAAATGCGATTGACAAGAATTCGTTTTTCACTGTTTTGGGTGAATGCATGACCGCTTTCGGCTCTACACTATTTACACAGAACAAGGTGAACATTTGCACATTTTTTACTACGCCTCTTAAGGCTTCAAATCCACCTTATCGTCTACTTTGGGAGCAAATGAGGAGTGAAATGCAATTATGCGTAACCAGAAGACATCCCTGCTTCGGTACTCTATTCATTTGAACACATAAATGTAATTGACAATAACCAAACTTTCAGATGGCCGGAGTAGATGACATGCAGCTTCTGGCTCACATGGGGATCCTTTGATAAACGGTGTATTTGGAAATGGGTTGACTGTTAATTGGGCTTTTTATTGCCCGTAACATCCATAATGCATCATTTAATGCAGGGTTAAAATGAATGTTGCAGAAATGCCATGTTGACGATGTGGTTTAAATGAGCTATTGCTATATGCATGCAATGCGTCTGTCCTTTATACGTGGAATGAGAGATTACAAGGCCTACAAAAATAGTCATTTTTCGCACTAAATTATTCATAATATTTATGTTACGCAAATATAGGCCCTCATTCTGACCCTGGCGGTCTTTGACCGCCAGGGCGGAGGACCGCGGGAGCACCGCCGACAAGCCGGCGGTGCTTCAATGGGGATTCCGACCGCGGCGGTAAAGCCGCGGTCGGACCGGCACCACTGGCGGGGTCCCGCCAGTGTACCGCGGCCCCATTGAATCCTCCGCGGCGGCGCAGCTTGCTGCACCGCCGCGGGGATTCTGACCCCCCCTACCGCCATCCAGATCCCGGCGGTCGGACCGCCGAGATCCGGATGGCGGTAGGGGGGGTCGCGGGGCCCCTGGGGGCCCCTGCAGTGCCCATGCCACTGGCATGGGCATTGCAGGGGCCCCCGTAAGAGGTCCCCTAAATGTATTTCACTGTCTGCTGCGCAGACAGTGAAATACGCGACGGGTGCAACTGCACCCGTCGCACAGCTTCCACTCCGCCGGCTCGATTCCGAGCCGGCTTCATCGTGGAAGCCTCTTTCCCGCTGGGCTGGCTGGCGGTCTGAAGGAGACCGCCCGCCAGCCCAGCGGGAAAGTCAGAATTACCGCCGCGGTCTTTCGACCGCGGAACGGTAACCTGACGGCGGGACTTTGGCGGGCGGCCTCCGCCGCCCGCCAAGGTCAGAATGAGGGCCATAGTCTTCCGTGAAAATACTGGCATCCTACAATGCTTTTATTGCAAAGGCCTCTATTTTCACCCTGCATTTGTGTTTATATTTGACCTCGTGTACCTTTTACTAGCGTCTAACTACAGTGCAGGCAGTGTATTCTTGCATACCATAGTGTTACAGGACATGCATTAGTCGGCCATTTTGTGCTTTTTGCGTCACCTACTCTGCCTGTTGCAGACTGTTTTTTATTATTATTTACTTTAGCAGCACAGGTGACAGAAGGAGAAATGGAGGACCCTTCTCCAAATAGCACACAAGTTGTTTGAGGGAAGTGGACACACTATTTTTTATGTGCAAAAATATGTCCCTCTATGTTTTCCACTGTCCTCAAAAGGACTAAGCCGTCCCAAGAAGGCTTGTCTACGGTGGGCGAGCATAGTGTTGCATGCGCCAAAGAACCAGCATTGCAAGGCAGATAGCTGGGACTGGAAAAAGACCCCTGGCAGCATCTCCAGATTGAAATAGAGACATTGGCGGGGACGTCGAATTTTATATTTCTTAATTTCAGTTATTAATTTACATTATTTAATTGTAAAAGGTTAAATGCTGAATGACAAATTCACGTATGCGCCACTATTCTGCCACAACAGTGAGGAACACAAGTTGTTTTACACTGTTGTGATATAGCACAGTCAAGCACTCTCGTCCCTAGTCTTCCTAACTCGCACACCGAACCCGAGGAAAGTAGTAGAATGGCAGATGTTGTTGACGGTGGGTATCAGCCGAGTGCCACACCACACCAGGTAATGGGATTTAAAAAAAGAAGAAAGAAAAAACTTTTACAGTGTGCGTGAGGGTGTCTCCTAGGATGGCAGGATGGTTTACTCTTAGAAAACCTTGGATGAGGGAGGGAAGGGCTCTTTTAGGTAGAAGGGCAAGGTAGCAGTTCCCGAGGTAATGTTTATTGTTGAATATGAGGATATTGTGGCAAAGGGTGATAGGCATGAAGTGAGGGGAAAAGAGTCTAAGGGCAGTGGGGGTGAGTATAGTCCCCAATGATTCCTCTCCCCTGGACGCTCCGTCTTTTCGAAGGTGCAAGTGTGAGGGTATTGTGCAAACGCGTGGCCCTTTGGAGGTGAAATCATATTTGTAGGAGAAGAAACTATTGGTAGGATAACAATGAGAGGAAAGAGGCATAAAAAGGGTAGAGCAACTACATCACTTGATTTGTGTGACTGTTTTTTTGCATGATCTTATTGGGATTGGCATTACAAATCAGTGCCCCATTTTTTCGATATTTTCAGGACAAAAGATTATTAATCAGTTTATAATTTAACTTTTCTGGTATAACTGCACCACTGAAATGGAGTCATGAGCTTTTTAAATACACCACATATGTACAGTGACAGAGCTGGTGTAGTGTAAATACATTCAAAAAGTATCAGTGAACAAGGTGAAATTGCCACTGGGATCGCAATAGAGCTGTTCAAGAGCCATTTGTTATGGACATCCCGTGGGGTGCGCTCTCAGACAAGAACCATACTTATCCATTCCTCTGTGGGCAGAAGAATTCTGGGGCAGAGGGTGCAATCAGTGGAAGTATGCTCCTAGTTGTACACTTATTTTTCTAAAATCATCCTCTATTTCTTGTCATGCAAAGGTCTAAGGCAGGTATATGACTGGTATCTACTGTCCTCTTTCTAGTGCCAGACTGAGGGGCGTAGATTCATGCTCATGTCTATTTGGAATGTGTCGTATGTACAGCAGAGCATGATTGCTTCTAGGTTCTATTATAGATGGAGACCAGGATGATTACTTCCCTCCATAGGATATATTTTCCACTGATGGGATATTTGAGAAATTGTCAGAAGACCCACAAATTCTAAATGTAGTGTATTAAAACCTGTGGCTAAAATGTATGTCTATAGATTCTAAAAGCTATGAGGTCAAAAAGGTACATTTGTGACGATTACATCTTTTAATTGTACTTAGATAGCTCTTTAATTTTAATCCATGTTTTCCAATATTCAAAATGTAATGCTTGCTTCTGACCATTTTTTGCCTTAAAATATGTTGGGTCGCTGTCATTTTAAGGACAGAGAGAGAGTTCCTCCCATTCACCTCCCTTTGCACCCTTTTCCACACCACCCTATATATTACCACTTATACCTTTAACTGCTCTAACACACCCCTAACCAAGCCTAAATCTAGCCCAACAAACCCTTAATCTTAACAGACACACACAAACACTAATTTGTCAAAATTGGACATGAGCACATTACACAGAAAAAGAAAGCATGCAGCGAGAAGGGCAAGTGTGTATTACTCTCCACCCCACCAACACCATCAAACTTCTGCAGAACAAGGATTGCTCAAAAATGCACAAAAAGGCTAAGCATTTCAATGGGTCCCTAGAACCACGGTACAGGAGCAGATAGTGAAACAAATATCAAAAACATTTCTGCTCTATGCCAAGTTAGTATACCAGGCTCCAACGACTAACACATCCCAGTGCAATATCAGCAAATATGAATAAGAAAAAGGTAAATGGGAAGATAGACAGGGAGGTATAGCCTAAGACCTTCAACATCCTACAACAGTACAAAAATCCCCAGTGCTCTTAGTGTTCTAGGTCTTGTTGTGGCATAGTATTCACATGGGCCTGCAATGGGCTTACTTCCTAGTTTCTCAGGTCCTCCAGCAGCAAATAAAAAATGAAATAAATCCAGAAGTAGAACAAATATTGAGGGAGTCTCTTTGACTATGAGCCCATCAAATTAATATTGAAAAGAACTCACAGCTTACTTGATTTTTCTAAGTAATTCAAAGGAAAATGGCAGCACTATTTGAATTAAAAGTTACTCTTCCAATACAAAGTTTTAATTGTTGAGCAATGAATTATATGAGTATGTATATGTACATCCTCTATTTAGAAATGTATAGATGATGATATATAGCTCTTTATGTATATCTTCAATTTCTTGATAAATAAGTTGCTATAAGCATTAGGAAAAATTAGACTCTCGAAGCTATGTCTTTAGAATAGAATAGTACATTATGGGCGTGATTAAGACCCCAGTAGTTATAACCACCTACCACGGCAGCGACGGCCGCCAAAAGACTGTTGCCACGGCTTGCAGTCACCCACCGGATTATGACCAGAGCCGGATTTCCACCAGAAGGATGGCGGAAATCCAGCTTTGGCCATTCCAGCGGATGGCGGTAAGGTGGCAGCAGCGCCACGCCAGTAGACCGCCATCGGCCGTATTATGAGAATAATACAGCCTGGCGGTGTTCTGCTGGCGGACGCTGCCAATGTCATAATAGGGAGAAAAGTGCCGCCAGCCTGTTGGCAGTACTTTCCTTTATATTAACGCCGACCGCCAGAGTCATAATGACCTCCAATATATTTATTTGCATGTTTTTCAATACGTTTGAGACCTTTTTAATTTTTCATTTCCTATTTGAGCAGTTCAAGGGTGTCCTACATTTACTCTTAGAATGTCGTTCATAGCTTGCATAGCTCTAAATAATTTCTTATTATTTCTTCTTTTTCAGTGACTGTTCGTAGTGCCATGATTTCTTTCTGCTTCTACCATGACTGCTAAAATAAAAGCAATATGAAGCAGTACAGATTGCACTTGAGAATAATTACTACCGATGTCCATTCAAATGCACAAAAACACAATGCTGTGATTGCGAAACATGAACCTGAGATAGCTGTCAAATGCCATAGTGTCAACTTTGTGCTTTCACAAATGAATTAATTTTTTTCTCAGGCATTGTTTAAGGCATATGCACAGCCAAAATTACAAATTATCCTATTGCTATAAGCTAACAGGTTCTGAAGCCAGCCTTCAAATTTCATACTAGTATATGGTAAAGCAAAAATGATGTTTTAATCCACAATTACCTGTGTGATTTCACATCTCTTCTAGTGGTGGACGTAACTCACATAATTCTGTTTACAGCAATCACACAGAAGTACAGAAAATTCTGCTAGATTACACAAAAGTATACGAGAAGAACTATTCTGCATGTAATGCGAAAAACGCCCCCTCACATTCAAGATGGTCATGAGGATGCATTTTACACTAAGAAATAGTGCTAAATGCAACAGAAGATGAATAGCGAGTGTGAGCAGCTACTCGCACTTACCAAATGTGCACTGGAGGTAGGATTTCCCCCATTTACTCCCTGCACTTAGCTTAGTTTCTTTGTGAAAATGCACCCACGCATTCAAAATGCATTTTTGCATTAAGAAATGGTGCTAAATACAACAGAATATATAGCAGCACAAATAGATTCTCAAGCTTGCAAAGTGTGCTCTTGCAGTAGTAGTTTTTCCTGAAAATTACTTTTAATTATGCAAGCAGGCACATTTGCATCATTATCTGTAGTTCAGAATCAAAGAATAATGATCTGACAAAATTACTCTGATTTCTCTGGCCTAATTGAAATTCCGTCCAGGTCTCATATCTATAGCTTCTTTTTATACCATAAACACCCTTAAGAGCTCTAAACTCACCACCCTCCATTCTCTGCTTTCAACCTTACACCAGTTATTTATGTTTGGCCACCACAAATGTGTACACAATTAAACCAAGCTATGTTATCACAAAAAGTTGCAAATTAAACTCACTAAGCTCATCATGCTCATCCTCCACTTGCAGAGAAATCCTTTACTGAAACATTAATGAGTCCCAGATTGATCACTTTGCAGGTCATCAGATAAAGACTGTGGGGATCATTTAGTATTCAGCAAAATGGGAGCACTGCCTTAATTCTGTGGTGCTTTCATCCCACCACATTTGCTGTTTCCATGCTCAAAATAGAGTAGTGGAAAGCACTGGAACTACACCAGTGGAACTTCAACTGGCATGAATCCTTAACCTGTCAAGTGTCTGTCACAGGAGCACCACATATGGTGGCCCTGGGTTTGGACAAACTCAAAATGGCCCCTTGGTAAAAAAAAACTTGCAGTGTTTCAGAGAGGTTGGTTTTTATTGTCTTTTAAAACAAACTCTCTTTAGCTTAAACTGAACAGAACAAAACACTGTTACAATACATTGTTTGGGATCATCCTAAAACATTCCACTGACTCTCTGCCATGCAAGCTTCCAAAAGATCAGATTTCCTCTTCATCAATAAAAGTCATAGCATCAGTAGATATGTGGATGCTATTTTCTAGCCACTAAAAAATAAATACCACCAAAGCATTAATTTTAAGACACTTTCCGGGCAACCTAAAAAAAACACATTAATCTGTTCCTTACAATAAGACTCAAACAGATCAGAATTGTGAACTTTCTACTGAACTTTCATTTTGAATTTCATTGTGGTCTCACTGCTGAAACTGGGGACATTAATTTTAGGTTTATGATATGCTACCTTGCTTTGAGTAACAGAATTTTATGCTTCCAGTTAAGGTATCCTATCAACAACAGCCTTTGCTATTAATCTATGGGCATAGTAAAGAAGTATATCACCAAACACACCTAATTCCTGGTTGTTCCATTGACCGCACTCTTCTTCATATTCTTTTGTTTTATGTAGTTGTTGGTTTTCCTTCTGATAACACCTTGTCTTCTAGTGTAATGCTGTCTTCCAGAGGTATTATCTCATCGTGGTAGGAAGGGATGCTAACTTAGGTGGGCTTCTATGGGGGGGCAACTAGTTTTGGAGAAAGTACAAGCTAGAAGGGGGAGCCATTGTCATTCATTGATGTTTTCTATCAGTTCCATACTGCTAGGCAGGGGAGGTGAGGCATCGGTTCTTACAGTTGCAGGGGAGGTGATGTGACATCAGTCGCGAATCCAGCAGGTCAAGATGCGAGGCGTCGACTTTGCTGTGTTAGCTCACACCACGGGGCCAAAGGTGCTCCAGCGGAGTCGGACTCGGTTGCCACAGGCTTCAGTGACACAGCACTCAGGACTCAGACTTGTGCGGGGCTTCAGAGGTGTTGCAGTGGCATCGGGCCTGTGGTGTCAGTTGCAGTGGTTGCATTCAGCGGGGACCATGGCTCCGGTGTAGTCAGCATCCACTTCATCTTCCTGCCAGAATACCCTCAGTCCAGAAGAATTCTAACTTTGTGGTGTCAGAGGTCCAATACCGATTTCTGTCTTTGAAGTAGACACATTTTGAAGAGAAGTCTTTGTAGTGCACAAGACCTTGCTTTTCCCTGCCCTGTCCCCAGACACACTCCAGGGGGGTTGGATACTGCTTTGTGTGAGTACAAGCATAGGCCTATTCAGGTGCAAGTATCAGCTCCTCCCACAACTCTAGCACAGGAAGACCCATCAGAAAATGCAGGCCACACCTTAGTTCCCTTTTTGTGACTATCTAGAGTGGATTCACAAACAGTCCAAAAGTCATCCTGACCCAGACTTGTATTCCACAGATAGGAGGAGGAGGGTCTTAAATAATGGCGCTAAGACTGCTTATGGGCAGGTGTTAGGGGACCTGTGGGCCTTTTACCATGGTCAGAGACCATGAAAACAGCCAACGTGTGCCCTTCCCTGCCTGCAGGTGTTGTAATTTAATAGCGTTATTTAGCAACTATTGTGAATATTTGGCTGAATCCATTTTGTATTCATGGCAGCCATTTTCTGTTAACTACTCTTGAAAATCTGTCTAGTGACAAGCTATATTTAGCATCTCCCACTTTCGCACATGCCAGTAAGATCTGCAGCTGTTAGTAATCAGTAACAGACAGTAATGTGTCAACTAGTCCTTGAAACTGTTAGCCCCTCCTACCTGTCGACTGTGCATTTCCATATGACCTTACATGTATGTACGTCTTGCTTCTATAATTGTACCACCTTCTTTTAGCCCCTGTGTGGGTATAAAAGGACCATGCTCTCTTAGTTCAGTGTGCTACTTCAAACATTACCGAAGGGTGCTGTTTGAACTGTAGTACCACCTCATGAGGTTTAATAAACTTTGTCTTTTATTTCAGTTTCTGTGCCAACTTCTTCCTATATGGTCTGAGGACTTTGTGCAGAGAAGGGTGAACCCCTTGCACTAGTAGGCCTTGCTGAGGCTTACTTCAACAAATTGGTGCCCGAACAGGGACTCATCGGCGACTTGGACGCCCGACGGATTGGTCGCGACAAAGGATTGGGATCTCGCTGCGGACGATCAATGCCTGAGGAGACCCGAGTCTTGGCAACCACGGCGTTTTTCCCTTCTTTCTGATTTGACCATCCAGGTGGCGCCGGTCCTCGACTGGGATCCTTTTTGTTCATTCGTCATGCAGTGACCATTTGGTCGATTTTAGAACTTGGCAGTTGGAACCTGGACACCCTGTGATTGGTAAGAGCCGTTTTACGGCATTTGCTGTGGGTTTTGATGCCTTTGTTTGGTAATGAAGTTTAGCACTACTTACTGTGGCTCTCGTGTTTTGGGTGGCTAGTCAATTTGTGTCCTTTGAATTGATATATAAATTGCAATTTATATAGGCAGGTAATGAGGAGAATTTTCTCCAATTTAATTTTGATTTGAACGGCACCTTAAGTGCTACTTTGATTATAATATTGCATATTCTGCACTATTTTTGGCATGTCTGGTTTTAGCGCACTTCGTAGGATGTGTTGCATTTGTAATGATACCAATTTGAGACTAGAAGAATCACAACCGGCAACCCCAGAGGGGACGCCCAATAGAGATATGTATGTTAAACATGGTCTTTCTTCTATAATGTACAGCACATTATGGAATAAATACACTTGTGCGGATCCTGAGTTACGTTGGTCTATGCATGGGTCATTTGATTTGTGAAAGATTGAGTATGTGGAACAATGTATGTGTAAGCGAAGGTCTAGGCAAGATATGTTTGACTGTGTACGAATGTGGGAGAAAGAAGTGCATGGACGAGTGAAGTGTGAGCAAGCCTTGCTTGAGAAAGAGCAGCGGAAGAATGTATATGTGAAAGCATTGGAAATGAGAAAGAAAGAAATAAATGACTTAAAGGAGCTAGAAGAGAAATAATGTAAATGTCAGGTAACTGGCCAATACACAGTTAGGCAACCTCTCTATCCTATCCTTAATAAACCACATGATTATTTTTTGTTACTAGATCGCCCTCCACCTCCGTATGTCGTTCCTTCTACCCCTCATGAGTTAGCTAAGGTATCCGGTTCGGAGCAACAGAAGATACGAGACAGTCGCACTATGTTGCCTGCTGACCGTGCGTCTGAGCTTAGATCTATTCCTCGTAAAACAATTCGGAGCGTTGTCTCTGCTTCAGAACTTTTAGACAACATGAAAGGGTGGACGGAAAAGGAGCAGCTATATTTTACTGAGGCATTTGGCACAGAAGTTATTGAACTATATCGGAAATATTCTGATGAGTTAGAGCCCGATGATGTAGCAGCTGATCATAAGCAAATGCGTGATGGTCTTTTTGTTTTCTCCCAGGTGGCTGATGCAATCAGCCGTTTGGTGAAATTATGTGTTGTAGCAGTCCGTTTGCAAGAGGAGAAAAGGGCTGTGGACGTAGATGCATGGACATCTCAGACCGGCGGGGTGCAAGCTTCCATCTTCGGAACAGATAAGACTATGATAGTTCACGCGAAACCAATGCGGGAGGCCGCGCCTTTGTATGTTCCTCCTAAAGGATTGGGTACAAGTGATGATAAAACTTCTGTTGATGCTAAGGGTTATTTTATTTATAATTGGGTGTATACTCCTTGGAATAGGGCAGATGTAATGGCACTTAAAACAGCATTATCTGACCCGTGGAAAAATCCAGCCGCCTTTTATGAGGAAGTTGAGGGAGCAATTAGTTCTTGTACTATGACTTTGGCTGACATTGATTTATTTTTCGGATTGATATTACCGCCAGATATGTGGAGAACTGTTCATAAAGTTGATGATCGTGTAGTTTTTGGGTCGTCATGGAAAGAATTAGAACAGATGGACGGTGATAGGGAACCTGCGAAAAAGCCATATCAGTTGATTCTAGATCTTCCCGCAGCCATATTAGTTAAGTTAAAAATTATTATTCCCCCTAAAAAGATAGATTGGACTGTTTTAGCGTCTTGTAAGCAAAAGGCAGATGAATCGGTCTCTGATTTCTTTACACGCTTTGAAGAAGCATTTAATGATTTTAACCACCAGTTATTGTCAGATGATACGGGCAGACATTTGTTTGTCGATTAATATGTTGCAAATCTGTTACCAGCAATAGCTAGTTGTCTAAAAGCTAGTGAAAGTTCATGGACTACCTCTACTCCGGTTTCTATTTTGACTATGGCTCAGTATTATGAACATCAGGAATTAGAAGCAAAAGGTAGCGAGGATAAAAAGATTAAAGAATTAAAGACGAAGGTTATGTTGGCTCAAGATTATGGTCCGCCTTTTAGAGGTAGTGATAGAGGTGGACGTGGATCTTATGGTTCTTCTTACACTCGTTCGAATTTGTCTGTTGATCAATGTGCATATTGTAAGAAATTTGGGCATTGGGCTGCCGATTGTCCAGCACTACGTGTTCAGCAGTGTTCATGTAGTCGGGGACAAATGAGAAATCGCTGAGGATATTCAGGGCCTAGAAGAAGCACGAATGATCATGCTAGGGTTGATGCTAATGTACGAGGGCAGGATGGGTTTAACACTTTTGATAGACGGAACCAATACCAGATGTCTAACTATGTGCAGCCTTATTTCCAAGATTCTGCTTATGCATGGGATTGCGTAGGATGGGGGTAAGGAATCAGTTGAAGTTCCAGTAGATCAGAGGGGTCCCTATGTTACAGCACATGTTTTAGGTTCTACTGATCAGTTTCTGGTTGATACACGAGCTACTCGTAGCGCCTTGTCTAAACAATTGATTCCAAGGGTTCCCCTGTCTGGCTTAACCATTACATCGATAGGTTTCAATGGAACACCTTCCCCTAGCCCATTGTCACAACCACTTGCCTTCCATGTTGATAAATTTACTGCTCCATGTCCATTTTTGCTTTCTCCAAATACACCAGACAATATTGTGGGTCTTGATATGCTCAAGTATTTCAGGGCTACAATACGATGCTCTCCTGAAGGGGTGCGTGTTATTTTAAATGATAATCATCCTGTGATGGAAAGAGTTTGTCTTGTTAAAGAGGATATTGAATTAGCTTCACTCCCTAGTACTTTGTGGGCTACTTCAGATACTGATGTGGGACAAATGATTATTCCACCGGTACATATTAGTATCAAGGAGGGAGCTGTATTGCCACGTTTGCCTCAATACAAAATTTCACAGGAGGGCGAAGAAGCACTCACACAAATTGTGCATGATCTTATTGCAGTTGGAGTTGTTGAGGAAGTTCTGTATAATGTTTGTAACAGTCCAATTCTTCCTATTCTGAAAAAGAATACTGATACTAGGATTTACCAATTCATTATTGATTTACGAGAAGTCAATAAGATTGTGATACCACAATATCCTGTGGTATCTGACATCACAACACTTCTTACTTTGGTTCCCCAGACAGCAACTACGTTCTCTCTGATAAACTTGAAGATGGTTTCTTTTCGATCCCTATTCATCCTGATAGCCGATGTTTGTTTGGTTTTACTTTGACTAAACGATCAGATAGATTTTGCAGAGTTCCTCAAGGATATACTGAGAGTTCTAGTATTTATAGTCAAGCGTTAAAACGACAACTTGATTATTTTGTTTTGCCTGAAGGTGTGCCCCTCATACAATATGTCAATGATATTTTGTTGGCAGCTGATACCCCTGAGCAGTGTGAAAAGTGCACTTTGTCTTTACTTTCTTTTCTTGCTTCACACCATCATAAAGTGTCACAAAAGGAATTGCAATATTGTAGACCAAAGGTAACCTATTTAGGTCACCTTTTGTCTAAGGAGGGCCGTGCACTTACATCAGATCGTATTCAAGAAATTTTAGACACACCAGTACCCTCTACTCAGAAAGATGTTTGTGCATTCCTTGGTCTTACTCCTTTTTGTAGGCAATGAATATTAGGGTTTTCACACATTGTCAAACATTTGCTAGCACTTTTGACTCAAGATACTCCAATGCCCCTCCCATGGACAGATGAATGTGAGACTGCTTTCCGGCAGCTACGACAAGCCCTTTGTTCAGCACCAGTGTTAGGTACTCCAGATTACATGAAGCCTTTTGCACTTTACGTACATGAGAACGATGGATATGCATTGTCAGTTTTAGTACAGACACATGGCGATAAGCAGTGTCCCTGTGCATATTTTTCAGCAGTACTTGATCCTGTCGCTCGAGCGTTGCCTGGGTGTTTTCGTTCAGTTGCCGCAACAGCTGTGTCAATACGTCAGAGTAAAAGGATAGTTTTGTCACATAAGCTGTTGGTGTTAGTACCCCATGTGGTTGCTGTTCTTTTAAATCAAACAAAAACACAACATTTAACTAGTGCTCGCCTGACAGAATATGAATTGACATTGCTGGCTCCTCACATTACACTGAAGAGATGTGCAACACTAAATCCAGCCACTTTGTTGCCATATCCGGTGACTCAGCCTCAGTCACAAGAAACACATGATTGTATATTCCTTACTGAAGAACAGACAAAGGGTTGTACTGATTTACAAGATACGCCCCTTCCAGATGTAGACGGGGAATTGTGGGTTGATGGGTCTTGTTTGAAGTTGCCAGACGGTACGATCTCAGCTGCATATGCAATCACCACAATACACACGGTAGTGGAGACAGCTCGTATACCACAGAAGTCAGCTCAAGAAGCTGAACTAATAGCTTTGACACGAGCATGTGAGCTTAGTACTGACTTATGTGTGAACATTTATACAGACAGCCGCTATGCTTTTGGAGTGGCTCATGATTTTGGTTTGCTTTGGAAGAAGAGAGGCTTTCTCACATCCAACGGGATGCAGATAATGCACGGAGAATTAGTGTATAACCTCTTGACTGCATTGACATATCCAAAGAAACTAGCTATTGTGAAATGTAGTGCACACAAGAAAGTGACCGATAAGATAGGGCAAGGTAATGCCCTTGCGGACCGCGTAGCATGTGAGACTGCGATGCAGCAAAGTACTACTTCTATGTATGTAATGAAGTCACAAGCTGAACGTTGGCATAATGCTAGACAAGTCGTATTAGATATACAGAAATCTGCTTCTGTGAAAGAACGTGAGCAATGGTCTGAAGAAGGAGAATTGGATGATGAGGGCTGTTGGCGGAATAGGCAGATGGATAAATGGAAATTGCCTATAGCTTTTGTACAACCTATGGTTCAGATGGCACATGGGCTGGCACATGTTGGAGCTTCAACATTAACGAAGTAGTTTGGGAGCATCCAGAAATTTCCAGTACAGCTAAGAGAGTAATACAGTCTTGTTTGATCTGTTTACAATACGATCCTGGAAAAGGGACACGTACTCCTGGGGGAGGGTTTGCTACACCAACTGCACCTTTTGAAGTTCTACAAATGGATTATATTCAGCTTGAACGCTGCAACAATTTAAAGTATGTCTTTGTGGTGGTATGTGCCTTCAGTAAATGGATAGAGGTGTACCCCACAAACGATAATACTGCCATTACCACAGCGAAGGTGCTTTTGAAATAATTTTTCCCTAGGTTTGGTGTTTGCAGACTTTTATGGAATGATAATGGACCTCATTTTGTTGGGGAAGTTATTAAGTATGTCCTGAAAGGATTAGGGATCACAAAGAAGTTCCATGCGGTTTTCCACCCACAATCAGCAGGGTTGGTGGAAAGGTATAATGCTACTTTGAAGTTGAAGTTAGCGAAGATACAGGCTTCCACATCCTTAACTTGGCCGGATGCATTACCGTTGGCATTATTGTCTATTAGGTCAGTGCCACACTCTCGAATCGGCCTTACTCCTTACGAAATAGTGTTTGCAAGGCCAATGAACATTTGGGGAGTTCCTAAGCCAAATTCTGTATATGATGTACCTTGTGTCCTGATGAATGATTATTTGGCACAGTTAACCTACAATTTGGTTTCTATTCATCAACAGGTTCGAGAAGCACTTCCTGACAGATCTACAGGTGAAGGCCATGAATTCCGACCGGGTGACCAGGTGATGATTAAGTCCTTTGAAAGATCGAGCAGCTTGGAACCAAGGTGGCGAGGCCCAGAACAGGTGCTCCTTGCGACAAGGACAGCAGTTCGAGTGACGAACCGAAATAATTGGGTCCATAGTACTCACTGCAAGAGAGTGCTACCTACCTTGGTGGAACCTTCTGTGCTGACCGATCATTGAGAGATTTTGACTACGGAGAAAGGCCGTGCTATATCACCTGACGAATCTGCGGATTTCTTCCCGGACCATACAATTTCCGGAGTGTTGCGATATAATTTGAGACCGAGTAAAGACCCCGTAGTTCTGGAGAAAACCTGTTGAGCTACCGCCCTGGGTTAGTGAAACGGAGAGCCAATGTGGCAAGGGGGGGGATCAGCCATGCATTAGAGTAGGGACACTCGTCTTGGCCCATGGTGAAGAAATCAGCGGCTGCCCAGGGATAAGAGCTCCAACGATTGTTTTTAATTAATTTCTGAAAGGGTTGATTATCACTGTTGCTAAAATGAATAACAAACTGATCATTAGTACTATGGGGTTTGTTGTTGTTTTGGTGGTTATAGCAATAATCACCTGGTTTGTTGAAAAGAAGGCTCCTGCTCGTGAGTTTTTTGTTGCCACTACTCCAGTACCACAGGATCACTATTACTTTACGCTTCCCTATCAGGAGCAGAAGCACCGTCAATCGTACTTCAATAATACTTTCATTCAGATGTTGCATCATACTCATAATGCTACAAATACTACTAACTGTTGGGTATGTGGAATGATACCTGCACATCAAAAGAAAGGAGGAACACCTTTCATTCCTTTTCCTTTTTCACACAATGGTTCTTGTCAAGCTTGGTATATGCTTTTTTTTGCATCTGGAAAACGTACAGAGGGCGGACTTCTTTTTCGCCTTAATAAAGTATGCTACCAAGACAAAGATGGGTATCCCCAAGCCAAAGGAACTAAATGGGAATGGGAAGAGTATCAACCGGACAATCTTTCAATACCATATGTCTTCACAAATATAAGAGACTCTGACAAGAAAGAACAATTTGTGATTTCTGTTACATAAACTAAAGCAGATTTATGTATACGTAGCATTGGGTGAATTCCAGTAGGGATAAGCGATTGTACCTTGATTTTAACAATTGAGGGTGTAAATAATAGTAGTTTTACAGCTTCACATAATACAGATTTTGTTTGTGGTAACTATGGATATTACCAACTACCTGTTGGGTGGTTAGGTGTGTTTTATGTATCTTTTCTATTACCCCCTGTGTTTTTGGCCCCTGCATCATATCAACGAGATTTTAAACTGTTCAATTACATCATTAAAAATAGATATAAAAGGACAATAAGTACAAATGAGGTAGACCAAACGGATACTAGCCTGCAACAATATCTTGATTTTAATTTAGGGTTGTTCTCCTTTGTGGGTGCTGCGTTAAACAGTAGGAAAGTGAGACGATTGACTAGGGTTGTGGAAGCTGTTACCAATCAGGCAGCTCTGGCACTTGGGAATATTACAGAGGAGCTCCAAATTTCGAGGATTGTAGCGCTCCAAAATTGTATGGTACTAGATGTTATATTAGCTGATCGAGGTGGTGCATGTCACATCATTAGTAGTAGTTGCTGTGGTTTTATTCCAGATCACTCACCTTCAGTATATGATGCAATATCTAAATTGCATAAAATTGCTGCAGAAATCCACACAGAGACTGGTACTTGGACTTTTTCTGGATGGTTTGGGGCTCTTGTTTCCGCTTGGGGCTGGAAACTACTGACTATCCTGTGTGTAATGATTGCAATATTTTTCACATGCTGTATCTGTATTCAGTGTGGGCCAATGTTCTGCTCCATGTGTATTACTGCTTGTATACCTACCAAAAGAAATATTACAGAAATGAAAGCACAACACGTTAGATAAGGAAATAGCTGAAATGATGAGCATAAATATACAAGATGAATATTTAGATTATCCCAGAAAGACGAATGTCTTCAGCTAATGCTGAAAGGGTCGTCTGTTGTAATTTAATAGCGATTAGATTAAGCATCAGCAGAAGACATCTTCTATTTAGCAACTATTGTGAACATTTGGCGGAATCCATTTTGTATTCATGGCAGCCATTTTCTCTGCCATGTGCTCGCCATGTGCTCTGTCCTACCTTTCTGTTAACTACTCTTGAAAATCTGTGTAGTGACAAGCTATATTTAGCATCTCCCACTTTCGCACATGCCCAGTAAGATCTGCAGCTGTTAGTAATCAGTAACAGACAGTAATGTGTCAACTAGTCCTTGAAACTGTTAGCCCCTCCTACCTGTCGACTGTGCATTTCCATATGACCTTACATGTATGTAAGTCTTGCTTCTATAATTGTACCACCTTCTTTTAGCCCCTGCGTGGGTATAAAAGGACCATGCTCTCTTAGTTCAGTGTGCTACTTCAAACATTACCGAAGGGTGCTGTTTGAACTGTAGTACCACCTCATGAGGTTTCATAAACTTTGTCTTTTATTTCAGTTTTTGTGCCAACTTCTTCCTATATGGTCTGAGGACTTTGTGCAGAGAAGGGCGAACCCCTTGCACTAGTAGGCCTTGCTGAGGCTTACTTCAACAAATTGGTGCCCGAACAGGGACACATCGGCGACTCGGATGCCCAACGCATTGGTCGCGACAAAGGATTGGGATCTCGCTGCGGACGATCAATGCCTGAGTGTGAGAAAACAGGGCTGATTGCAGAGGCCCCATAACTTTTTGCCCCCATTTTCCACTTTTTGCTGGTGTTTTCCTGACTTTAAAGGTGCCCTGGGTACTGCTAACCAGTCCCAGGGCCTGTGCTCTGTGTAAAATGGATATGCAAATTAGGCTAATTATAAGTGGCTAAGTTAACCTACCTATAAGTCCCTAGTATATGGTAGGGCATGTAGGTTTAGGGACCACAGCATAGGTGGTGCACACCTAGGTGCATTGCTGAGGTGCCCAGTGTCATTTTAAAAGCAAGCCTGCCTTGCTGGCTGCTTTTAAATTAAAGTTATATGCAAATTCGACTTTGGAATTAAAGGTACTTCCAAAGTCTTAAACTACCTTATTTTTACATATAAGTCACCCCTAAGGTGTGCCCTATGTGCCCCTAGGGCTGGGTGCCATGTAACTATAAGCAGGGACTTTATAAAAATAGATTTATAAGCCCTGGTGAGGTAAAAACAGCCACATTTGTTTTTCCCTCATTGAAGTAAATGGCCTTCATAGGCTAGAATGGGCAGACTTTATTTTAAATTTTAAAGTCTCCTTAAATGTTGCATACCAAGAATTTGGTATCAAATTAATTGTTGTAATAAATCCTACAACTTCCAGTTGTTGGATTTAATATAACTAGTTCAGGTAAAAAGTTTAGACTTTACCTAAAAAGTTGCCAATTTCAGCTCTGCATTGTTTTTGCTGCTGTGCTCTGATTGGCCAGCCTGCAGCAGCTTCTGCCAGGCTGCCTTGATGAGGTGTGAAGTGGCCAGGCTTCACACAAAGGAATGTGCTTGGGGGAGAGAATCTCCCCTCAGCAGATGGTGAGGCAGGAAGGGGGAGGGCTGCCAAACTGGTCTTCAAAGGCAGAGAAGGACATTTGCAGCACCCAGCAACACCCCCACATCCTGCAACCCCAGACAGCTAGGTGCCCCCTTGATTAGATTAGGAGAGGGGTGTGTTTATGATTTTTAGCCACACCAGTGGGTGGGCTCAGCCAGATGTAACCTCCAAAAATCAGATTCATCCATGTTGGATTTTTAGAGACTGTTGCCTTCTGGGATGGATTTTTGCCACACTTCCCAGGAAGTGGTCATCACAGGGGGACGACCCTGTCCCTGATTGGAGAACCAGGCCCCCCCTGCTTTTCACCCAGGAGCAAGGATAAAACTGGCAGACCTGCACCCACACCTCAGATCCCCTCCAGAATTCAACAAGAAAGGAACTAAAGAAGAAGAAGGACTGCCCTGCTGGACCCCTGGCTTGCACCTGGACCCTGCACTCAGAAGGACTGCACCAGCTGCACACTTGGGCTTCCCCACAAGAAGGACTTTGCCTGGCTTCAACTGGTTCAAGGAGGGACTCCCTGTTTGCTACAGGTGAAAAATTGCTAAACCAGAGTCCCCTGCACCAACTCCTGAAGAAAGCGACCAGCTGACCACTGTCCAGTGGCCAAAAAGGAGTTTGCGCCAGGTGCATTCTGGGAGTTGAAGTCCGCACCCCCCAAGGACCATCACAGAACTTCTGGACCCTTGGGGTGAGCTGTGGACCCCAAAAGAACCTTAAAAGAACATCTGGGTGAAGCCCCAGAAGTTTGGAAAAGATTTGAGAATTTTTGGAAAAAAGCTCCTGAGAGGGACCGACCCGCCGCGGAAATTCTAGCCGGCTTGCCTCAACCGCGACCCGGCCTGACTTCGTGGTTCGTCCCGGTAAAGAAAAACATCCAAAAAAGAGACTAAGTCCGAACGTAAAAAGTTGACCGGGACCTCCCAGCCATCGTATCCGAGAAGGGCTCCATGGACGTCGGATCAAGATCCAGGTTTACCCCGGTCGAAGGATTTTCATCTCGAAAAAACGACTAAGTCCGAAGGTAAAAGTCTCCACCGAGGAAACCCACATCGCGTATCCGGACAAGGGCTCCAGGAGGTCGGATTCAACTGGCAGGTTCGTCCCGGTGAAGAAAAACTTCAAAATAAAGACTAAGTCAGAAGGTAACTTTTTAACCGAGGCCTCCGGCGACCTGTAGCCGAGCAGGGCTCCATCGCGGTCGGCCTGAAAGTTTGACTTTGCCCCGGTCGAGGTGCAACCAGATGACCCGATTGGCGCTTTTTGTTTCTAAGCGCTAGAAAAGTAATCATTCTTTAAAAATTCATATCTCCGGTTCCCCTGAACCGATTTTAATCGTTTTTGTGTCATTATAAAGATAAAAATATAAACTATTTTTAAAAATTGGTTTTGGATTTTTAAACTGTTTCCTGTGTTTTATTTAATTACTGTTTTGTGATATTTGAATGCTTCACACTTTGTCTCCTAAGTTAAGCCTTGACGCTCGTTGCCAAGCTACCAAGGGTTGAGCTGGGATTAATTTACTGAGACCTAACTGTACCTATGTGGAGGTTAGTGGCTTGTTGCTAGGTGTAGGTACCTAAATGCCCTACCAATAACCCATTTTCCAACACTGAGGAGACCCGAGTCTTGGCAACCACGGGGTTTTTCCCTTCTTTCTGATTTGACCATCCAGGTGGCGCCGGTCCTCGACTGAGATCCTTTTTGTTCATTCGTCATGCAGTGACCATTTGGTCGATTTTAGAACTTGGCAGTTGGAACCTGGACACCCTGTGATTGGTAAGAGCCGTTTTACGGCATTTGCTGTGGGTTTTGATGCCTTTGTTTGGTAATGAAGTTTAGCACTACTTACTGTGGCTCTCTTGTTTTGGGTGGCTAGTCAATTTGTGTCCTTTGAATTGATATATAAATTGCAATTTATATAGGCAGGTAATGAGGAGAATTTTCTCCAATTTAATTTTGATTTGAACGGCACCTTAAGTGCTACTTTGATTATAATATTGCATATTCTGCACTATTTTTGGCATGTCTGGTTTTAGCGCACTTCGTAGGATGTGTTGCTTTTGTAATGGTACCAATTTGAGACTGGAAGAATCACAACCGGCACCCCCAGAGGGGACGCCTAATAGAGATATGTATGTTAAACATGGTCTTTCTTCTATAATGTACAGCACATTATGGAATAAATACACTTGTGCGGATCCTGAGTTACGTTGGTCTATGCATGGGTCATTTGATTTGTGAAAGATTGAGTATGTGGAACAATATATGTGTAAGCGAAGGTCTAGGCAAGATATGTTTGACTGTGTACGAATGTGGGAGAAAGAAGTGCGTGGACGAGTGAAGCGTGAGCAAGCCTTGCTTGAGAAAGAGCAGCGGAAGAATGTATATGTGAAAGCATTGGAAATGAGAAAGAAATAAATAAATTACTTAAAGGAGCTGTAGAGAAATAATGTAAATGTCAGGTAACTGGCCAATACACAGTTAGGCAACCTCTCTATCCTATCCTTAATAAACCACATGATTATTTTTTGTTACTAGATCACCCTCCACCTCCGTATGTCGTTCCTTCTGCCCCTCATGAGTTAGCTAAGGTCTCCGGTTCGGGGCAACAGAAGATACGAGACAGTCGCTCTATGTTGCCTGCTGACTGTGCGTCTGAGCTTAGATCTATTGCTCGTAAAACAATTCGTAGCGTTGTCTCTGCTTCTGAACTTTTAGACAACATGAAAGGGTGGATGGAAAAGGAGCAGCTATATTTTACTGAGGCATTTGGCACAGAAGTTATTGAACTATATCAGAAATATTCTGATGAGTTAGAGCCCGATGATGTAGCAGCTGATCATAAGCAAATGCGTGATGGTCTTTTTGTTTTCTCCCAGGTGGCTGATGCAATCAGGTGTTTGGTGAAATTATGTGTTGTAGCAGTCCGTTTGCAAGAGGAGAAAAGGGCCGTGGACAGGACGTAGTTGCACGGACATCTCAGACCGGCGGGGTGCAAGCTTCCATCTTCGGAACAGATAAGACTATGATAGTTCACGCGAAACCAATGCGGGAGGCCGTGCCTTTGTATGTTCCTCCTAAAGGATTGGGTACAAGTGATGATAAAACTTCTGTTGATGCTAAGGGTTATTTTATTTATAATTGGGTGTATACTCCTTGGAATAGGGCAGATGTAATGGCACTTAAAACAGCATTATCTGACCCGCGGAAAAATCCAGCCGCCTTTTATGAGGAAGTTGAGGGAGCAATTAGTTCTTGTACTATGACTTTAGCTGACATTGATTTATTTTTCGGATTGATATTACGCCAGATATGTGGAGAACTGTTCGTAAAGTTGATGATCGTGTAGTTTTTGGGGCGTCATGGAAAGAATTAGAACAGATGGACGGTGATAGGGAACCTGCGAAAAAGCCATATGAGTTGATTCTAGATCTTCCCGCAGCCATATTAGTTAAGTTAAAAATGATTATTCCCCCTAAAAAGATAGATTGGACTGTTTTAGCGTCTTGTAAGCAAAAGGCAGATGAATCGGTCTCTGATTTCTTTACACGCTTTGAAGAAGCATTTCATGATTTTAGCCACCAGTTATTGTCAGATGATAGGGGCAGACATTTGTTTGTCGATAAATATGTTGCAAATCTGTTACTAGCAATAGCTAGTTGTCTAAAAGCTAGTGAAAGTTCATGGACTACCTCTACTCCGGTTTCTCTTTTGACTATGGCTCAGTATTATGAACGTCAGGAATTAGAAGCAAAAGGTAGTGAGGATAAAAATATTAAATAATTAAAGACGAAGGTTATGTTGGCTCAAGATTATGGTCTGCCATTTAGAGGTAGTGATAGAGGTGGACGTGGATCTTATGGTTCTTCTTACACTCGTTCGAATTTGTCTGTTGATCAGTGTGCGTATCGTAAGAAATGTGGGCATTGGGCTGCCGATTGTCCAGCACTACGTGTTCAGCAGTGTTCACGTAGTCGGGGACAAATGAGAAATCGCTCAGGATATTCAGGGCCTAGAAGAAGCACGAATGATCATGCTAGGGTTGATGCTAATGTACGAGGGCAGGATGGGTTTAACACTTTTGATAGACGGAACCAATACCAGATGTCTAACTATGTGTAGCCTTATTTCCAAGATTCTGCTTATGCATAGGATTGCCTAGGATGGGGGTAAGGAATCAGTTGAAGTTCCAGTAGATCAGAGGGGTCCCTATGTTACAGCACATGTTTTAGGTTCTACTGATCAGTTTCTGGTTGATACAGGAGCTACTCGTAGCGCCTTGTCTAAACAATTGATTCCAAGGGCTCCCCTGTCTGGCTTAACCATTACATTGATAGGTTTCAATGGAACACCTTCCCCTAGCCCATTGTCACAACCACTTGCCTTCCATGTTGATAAATTTACTGCTCCATGTCCATTTTTGCTTTCTCCAAATACACCAGACAATATTGTGGGTCTTGATATGCTCAAGTATTTCAGGGCTACAATACGATGCTCTCCTGAAGGGGTGCGTGTTATTTTAAATGATAATCATCCTGTGATGGAAAGAGTTTGTCTTGTTAAAGAGGATATTGCGTTAGCTTCACTCCCTAGTACTTTGTGGGCTACTTCAGATACTGATGTGGGACAAATGATTATTCCACTGGTACATATTAGTATCAAGGAGGGAGCTGTATTGCCACGTTTGCCTCAATACAAAATTTCACAGGAGGGCGAAGAAGCATTCACACGAATTGTGCATGATCTTATTGCAGTTGGAGTTGTTGAGGAAGTTCTGTATAATGTTTGTAACAGTCCAATTCTTCCTATTCTGAAAAAGAATACTGATACTAGGATTTACTGATTCATTATTGACTTACGAGAAGTCAATAAGATTGTGATACCACAATATCCTGTGGTATCTGACATCACAACACTTCTATTACTTTGGGTCCCCCGAAAGCAACTACGTTCTCTGTGATAAACTTGAAGAATGTTTTTTTTTCGATCCCTATTCATCCTGATAGCCGATGTTTGTTTGGTTTTACTTTGACTAGACGATCAGATAGATTTTGCAGAGTTCCTCAAGGCTATACTGAGAGTTCTAGTATTTATAGTCAAGCGTTAAAACGACAACTTGATTCTTTTGTTTTGCCTGAAGGTGTGTCCCTCATACAATATGTCAATGATATTTTGTTGGCAGCTGATACCCCTGAGCAGTGTGAAAAGTGCACTTTGTCTTTACTTTCTTTTCTTGCTTCACACCATCATAAAGTTTCACAAAAGGAATTGCAATATTGTAGACCAAAGGTAACCTATTTAGGTCACCTTTTGTCTAAGGACGGCCGTGCACTTACATCAGATCGTATTCAAGAAATTTTAGACACACCAGTACCCTCTACTCAGAAAGATATTTGTGCATTCCTTGGTCTTACTCCTTTTTGTAGGCAATGGATATTAGGGTTTTCACACATTGTCAAACATTTGCTAGCACTTTTGACTCAAGATACTCCAATGCCCCTCCCATGGACAGATGAATGTGAGACTGTTTTCCGGCAACTACGACAAGCCCTTTGTTCAGCACCAGTGTTAGGTACTCCAGATTACATGAAGCCTTTTGCACTTTACGTACATGAGAAAGATGGATGTGCATTGTCAGTTTTAGTACAGACACATGGCGATAAGCAGTGTCCCTGTGTATATTTTTCAGCAGTACTTGATCCTGTCGCTCGAGCGTTGCCTGGGTGTTTTCGTTCAGTTGCCGCAACAGCTGTGTCAATACGTCAGAATAAAAGGATAGTTTTGTCACATAAGCTGTTGGTGTTAGTACTCCATGTGGTTGATGTTCTTTTAAATCAAACAAAGACACAACATTTAACTAGCGCTCGCCTGACAGAATATGAATTGACATTGCTGGCTCCTCACATTACACTGAAGAGATGTGCAACACTAAATCCAGCCACTTTGTTGCCATATCCGGTGACTCAGCCTCAGTCACAAGAAACACATGATTGTATATTCCTTACTGAAGAACAGACAATGGGTTGTACTGATTTACAAGATACGCCCCTTCCAGATGTAGACGGGGAATTGTGGGTTGATGGGTCTTGTTTGAAGTTGCCAGACGGTACGATCTCAGCTGCATATGCAATCACCACAATACACACGGTAGTGGAGACAGCTCGTATACCACAGAAGTCAGCTCAAGAAGCTGAACTAATAGCTTTGACACGAGCATGTGAGCTTAGTACTGACTTATGTGTGAACATTTATACAGACAGCCGCTATGCTTTTGGAGTGGCTTATGATTTTGGTTTGCTTTGGAAGGAGAGAGGCTTTCTCACATCCCACGGGATGCAGATAATGCACGGAGAATTAGTACATAACCTCTTGACTGCATTGACATATCCAAAGAAACTAGCTATTGTGAAATGTAGTGCACACTAGAAAGTGACCGATAAGATAGGGCAAGGTAATGCCCTTGCGGACCGCGTAGCACGTGAGACTGCGATGAACCAAAATACTACTTCTATGTATGTAGTGAAGTCACAATCTGAACGTTGGCATAATGCTAGACAAGATGTATTAGATATACAGAAATCTGCTTCTGTGAAAGAACGTGAGCAATGGTCTGAAGAAGGAGAATTGGATGATGAGGGCTGTTGGCGGAATAAGCAGATGGATAAATGGAAATTGCCTATAGCTTTTGTACAACCTATGGTTCAGATGGCACATGGGCTGGCACATGTTGGAGCTTCAACAATAACGAAGTAGTTTGGGAGCATCCAGAAATTTCCAGTACAGCTAAGAGAGTAATACAGTCTTGTTTGATCTGTTTACAATACGATCCTGGAAAAGGGACACGTGCTCCTGGGGGAGGGTTTGCTACACCAACTGCACCTTTTGAAGTTCTACAAATGGATTATATTCAGCTTGAACGCTGCAACAATTTAAAGTATGTCTTTGTGGTGGTATGTGCCTTCAGTAAATAGATAAAGGTGTACCCCACAAACGATAATACTGCCATTACCACAGCAAAGGTGCTTTTGAAATAATTTTTCCCTAGGTTTGGTGTTTGCAGACTTTTATGGAATGATAACGGACCTCATTTTGTTGGGGAAGTTATTAAGAATGTCCTGAAAGGATTAGGGATCAAACAGAAGTTCCATGCCGTTTTCCACCCACAATCAGCAGGGTTGGTGGAAAGGTATAATGCTACTTTGAAGCTGAAGTTAGCGAAGATACAGGCTTCCACATCCTTAACTTGGCCGGATGCATTACCGTTGGCATTATTGTCTATTAGGTCAGTGCCACACTCTCGAATCGGCCTTACTCCTTACGAAATAGTGTTTGCAAGGCCAATGAACATTTGGGGAGTTCCTAAGCCAAATTCTGTATATGATGTATCTTGTGTCCTGATGAATGATTATTTGGCACAGTCAACCTACAATTTGGTTTCTATTCATCAACAGGTTCGAGAAGCACTTCCTGACAGATCTACAGGTGAAGGCCATGAACTCTGACCTAGTGACCAGGTGATGATTAAGTCCTTTGAAAGATCAAGCAGCTTGGAACCAAGGTGGCGAGGCCCAGAACAGGTGCTCCTTGCGACAAGGACAGCAGTTTGAGTGACGAACCAAAATAATTGGGTCCATAGTACTCACTGCAAGAGAGTGCTACCTACCTTGGTGGAACCTGCTGTACTGACCGATCATCGAGAGATTTTGACTACGGAGAAAGGCTGTGCTATATCATCTGACGAATCTGCGGATTTCTTCCCGGACCATACAATTTCCGGAGTGTTGCGATATAATTTGAGACTGAGTAAAGACCCCGTAGTTCTGGAGAAAACCTGTTGAGCTACCGCCCTGGGTTAGTGAAACGTAGAGCCAATGTGGCAAGGGGGGGGATCAGCCATGCATTAGAGTAGGGACACTTGTCTTGGTCCATGGTGAAGAAATCAGCGGCTGCCCAGGGATAAGAGCTCCAACGATTGTTTTTAATTAATTTCTGAAAGGGTTGATTATCACTGTTGCTAAAATGAATAACAAACTGATCATTAGTACTATGGGGTTTGTTGTTGTTTTGGTGGTTATAGCAATAATCACTTGGTTTGTTGAAAAGAAGGCTCCTGCTCGTGAGTTTTTTGTTGCCACTACTCCAGTACCAGAGGATCACTATTACTTTACGCTTCCCTATCAGGAGCAGAAGCACCGTCAATCGTATTTCAATAATACTTTCATTCAGATGTTGCATCATACTCATAATGATACAAATACTACTAACTGTTGGGTATGTTGAATGATACCTGCACATCAAAAGAAAGGAGGAACACCTTTCATTCCTCTTCCTTTTTCACACAATGGTTCTTGTTAAGCTTGGTATATGCTTTTTTTTGCATCTGGAAAATGTACAGAGGGCGGACTTCTTTTTCACCTTAATAAAATATGCTACCAAGACAAAGATAGGTATCCCCAAGCCAAAGGAACTAAATGGGAATGGGAAGAGTATCAACCGGACAATGTTTCAATACCATATGTCTTCACAAATATAAGAGACTCTGACAAGAAAGAACAATTTGTGATTTCTGTTACAAAAACTGAAGCAGATTTATGTATACGTAGCATTGGGTGAATTCCAGTAGTGATAAGCGATTGTACCTTGATTTTAATAATTGAGGGTGTAAATAATAGTAGTTTTACAGCTTCACATAATACAGATTTTGTTTGTGGTAACTATGGATATTAGCAACTAACTGTTGGGTGGTTAGGTGTGTGTTATGTATCTTTTCTATTACCCCCTGTGTTTTTGGCCCCTGCATCATATGAACGAGATTTTAAACTGTTCAATGACATCATTAAAAATAGATATAAAAGGACAATAAGTACAAATGAGGTAGACCAAACGGATACTAGCCTGCAACAATATGTTGATTTTAATTTAGGGTTGTTCTCCTTTGTGGGTGCTGCGTTAAACAGTAGGAAAGTGAGACGATTGACTAGGGTTGTGGAAGCTGTTACCAATCAGGCAGCTCTGGCACTTGGGAATATTACAGAGGAGCTCCAAATTTCGAGGATTGTAGCGCTCCAAAATCGTATGGTGCTAGATGTGATATTAGCTGATCGAGGTGGTGCATGTCGCGTCATTAGTAGTAGTTGCTGTGTTTTTATTCCAGATCACTCACCTTCAGCATATGATGTAATATCTAAATTGCATAAAATTGCTGCAGAAATCCACACAGAGACTGGTAGTTGGACTTTTTCTGGATGGTTTGGGGTTCTTGTTTCTGCTTGGGGCTTTAAACTACTGACTATCCTGTGTGTAATGATTGCAATATTTTTCACATGCTGCATCTGTATTCAGTGTGGTCCAATGCTCTGCTCCATGTGTATTACTGCTTGTATACCTACCAAAAGAAATATTACAGAAATGAAAGCACAACACGTTAGATAAGGAAATAGCTGAAATGATGAGCATAAATATACAAGATGAATATTTAGATTATCCCAGAAAGACGAATGTCTTCAGCTAATGCTGAAAGGGTCATCTGTTGTAATTTAATAGCGATTAGATTAAGCATCAGCAGAAGACATCTTCTATTTAGCAACTATTGTGAACATTTGGCGGAATCCATTTTGTATTCATGGCAGCCATTTTCTCTGCCATGTGCTCGCCATGTGCTCTGTCCTACCTTTCTGTTAACTACTCTTGAAAATCTGTCTAGTGACAAGCTATATTTAGCATCTCCCACTTTCGCACATGCCCAGTAAGATCTGCAGCTGTTAGTAATCAGTAACAGACAGTAATGTGTCAACTAGTCCTTGAAACTGTTAGCCCCTCCTACCTGTCGACTGTGCATTTCCATATGACCTTACATGTATGTAAGTCTTGCTTCTATAATTGTACCACCTTCTTTTAGCCCCTGCGTGGGTATAAAAGGACCATGCTCTCTTAGTTCAGTGTGCTACTTCAAACATTACCGAAGGGTGCTGTTTGAACTGTAGTACCACCTCATGAGGTTTAATAAACTTTGTCTTTTATTTCACTTTCTGTGCCAACTTCTTCCTATATGGTCTGAGAACTTTGTGCAGAGAAGGGCGATCCCCTTGCACTAGTAGGCCTTGCTGAGGCTTACTTCAACAAATTGGTGCCCGAACAGGGACTCATCGGCGACTCGGACGCCCGACGCATTGGTCGCGACAAAGGATTGGGATCTCACTGCGGATGATCAATGCCTGAGGAGACCCGAGTCTTGGCATCCACGGCGTTTTTCCCTTCTTTCTGATTTGACCATCCAGGTGGCACCGGTCCTCGACTGAGATCCTTTTTGTTCATTCTTCATGCAGTGACCATTTGGTCGATTTTAGAACTTGGCAGTTGGAACCTGGACACCCTGTGATTGGTAAGAGCCGTTTCACGGCATTTGCTGTGGGTTTTGATGCCTTTGTTTGGTAATGAAGTTTAGCACTACTTACTGTGGCTCTCGTGTTTTGGGTGGCTAGTCAATTTGTGTCCTTTGAATTGATATATAAATTGCAATTTATATAAGCAGGTGATGAGAATAATTTTCTCCAATTGAATTTTGATTTGAACGGCACCTTAAGTGCTACTTTGATTATAATATTGCATATTCTGCACTATTTTTGGCATGTCTGGTTTTAGCGCACTTCGTAGGATGTGTTGCTTTTGTAATGGTACCAATTTGAGACTAGAAGAATCACAACCGGCAACCCCAGAGGGGACGCCCAATAGAGATATGTATGTTAAACATGGTCTTTCTTCTATAATGTACAGCACATTATGGAATAAATACACTTGTGCAGATCCTGAGTTATGTTGGTCTATGCATGGATCATTTGATTTGTGAAAGATTGAGTATGTGGAACAATGTATGTGTAAGCGAAGGTCTAGGCAAGATATGTTTGACTGTGTACGAATGTGGGAGAAAGAAGTGCGTGGACGAGTGAAGCGTGAGCAAGCCTTGCTTGAGAAAGAGCAGCGGAAGAATGTATATGTGAAAGCATTGGAAATGAGAAATAAATAAATAAATGACTTAAAGGAGCTAGAAGAGAAAGAATGTAAATGTCAGGTAACTGGCCAATACACAGTTAGGCAACCTCTCTATCCTATCCTTAATAAACCACATGATTATTTTTTGTTACTAGATCGCCCTCCACCTCCGTATGTCGTTCCTTCTGCCCCTCATGAGTTAGCTAAGGTCTCTGGTTCGGAGCAACAGAAGATACGAGACAGTCGCTCTATGTTGCCTGCTGACCGTGTGTCTGAGCTTAGATCTATTGCTCGTAAAACAAATTGTAGCGTTGTCTCTGCTTCTGAACTTTTAGACAACATGAAAGGGTGGACATAAAAGGAGCAGCTATATTTTACTGAGGCATTTGGCACAGATGTTATTGAACTATATCGATAATATTTTGATGAGTTAGAGCCCGATGATGTAGCAGCTGCTCATAAACAAATGCGTGATGGTCTTTTTGTTTTCTCTCAGGTGGCTGATGCAATCAGGCGTTTGGTGAAATTATGTGTTGTAGCAGTCCGTTTGCAAGAGGAGAAAAGGGCCGTGGACGTAGTTGCACGGACATATCAGACCGGCGGGGTGCAAGCTTCCATCTTCGGAACAGATAAGACTATGATAGTTCACGCGAAACCAATGCGGGAGGCCGCACCTTTGTATGTTCCTCCTAAAGGATTGGGTACAAGTGATGATAAAACTTCTGTTGATGCTAAGGTTTATTTTATTTAAAATTGGGTGTATACTCCTTGGAATAGGGCAGATGTAATGGCACTTAAAACAGCATTATCTGACCCGTGGAAAAATCCAGCCGCCTTTTATGAGGAAGTTGAGGGAGCACTTAGTTCTTGTACTATGACTTTGGCTGACATTGATTTATTTTTCGGATTGATATTACCGCCAGATATGTGGAGAACTGTTCGTAAAGTTGATGATCGTGTAGTTTTTGGGGCGTCATGGAAAGAATTAGAACAGATGGACGGTGATAGGGAACCTGCGAAAAAGCCATATCAGTTGATTCTAGATCTTCCCGCAGCCATATTAGTTAAGTTAAAAATGATTATTCCCCCTAAAAAGATAGATTGGACTGTTTTAGCGTCTTGTAAGCAAAAGGCAGATGAATCGGTCTATGATTTCTTTACACGCTTTGAAGAAGCATTTCATTATTTTAGCCACCAGTTATTGTCAGATGATACGGGCAGACATTTGTTTGTCGATAAATATGTTGCAAATCTGTTACCAGCAATAGCTAGTTGTCTAAAAGCTAGTGAAAGTTCATGGAATACCTCTACTCCGGTTTCTCTTTTGACTATGGCTCAGTATTATGAACGTCAGGAATTAGAAGCAAAAGGTAGCGAGGATAAAAAGATTAAAGAATTAAAGACGAAGGTAATGTTGGCTCAAGATTATGGTCCGCCTTTTAGAGGTAGTGATAGAGGTGTACGTGGATCTTATGGTTCTTCTTACACTCGTTCAAATTTGTCTGTTGATCAGTGTGCGTATTGTAAGAAATTTGGGCATTGGGCTGCCGATTGTCCAGCACTACGTGTTCAGCAGTGTTCACGTAGTCGGGGACAAATGAGAAATTGCTCAGGATATTCAGGGCCTAGAAGAAGCACGAATGATCATGCTAGGGTTGATGCTAATGTACGAGGGCAGGATGGGTTTAACACATTTGATAGATGGAATCAATACCAGATGTCTAACTATGTGCAGCCTTATTTCCACGATTCTGCTTATGCATAGGATTGTCTAGGATGGGGGTAAGGAATCAGTTGAAGTTTCAGTAGATCAGAGGGGTCCCTATGTTACAGGACATGTTTACGGTTCTACTGATCAGTTTCTGGTTGATACAGGAGCTACTCGTAGTGCCTTGTCTAAACAATTGATTCCAAGGGCTCCCCTGTCTGGCTTAACCATTACATCAATAGGTTTCAATGGAACACCTTCCCCTAGCCCATTGTCACAGCCAATTGCCTTCCATGTTGATACATTTACGGCTCCATGTCCATTTTTGCTTTCTCCAAATACACCAGACAATATTGTGGGTCTTGATATGCTCAAGTATTTCAGGGCTACAATACGATGCTCTCATGAAGGGGTGCGTGTTATTTTAAATGATAATCATCCTGTGATGGAAAGAGTTTGTCTTGTTAAAGAGGATATTGCATTAGCTTCACTCCCTAGTACTTTGTGGGCTACTTCAGATACTGATGTGGGACAAATGATTATTCCACTGGTACATATTAGTATCAAGGAGGGAGCTGTATTGCCACGTTTGCCTCAATACAAAATTTCACAGGAGGGCGAAGAAGCACTCACACGAATTGTGCATGATCTTATTGCAGTTGGAGTTGTTGAGGAAGTTCCGTATAATGTTTGTAACAGTCCAATTATTCCTATTCTGAAAAAGAATACTGATACTAGAATTTACCGATTCATTATTGATTAACGAGAAGTTAATAAGATTGTGATACCACAATATCCTGTGGTATCTGATATCACAACACTTCTTACTTTGGTTCCCCCGACAGCAACTACGTTCTCTGTGATAAACTTGAAGAATGGTTTCTTTTCGATCCCTATTCATCCTGATAGCCGATGTTTGTTTGGTTTTACTTTGACTAAACGATCAGATAGATTTTGCAGAGTTCCTCAAGGCTATACTGAGAGTTCTAGTATTTATAGTCAAGTGTTAAAACGACAACTTGATTCTTTTGTTTTGCCTGAAGGTGTGACCCTCATACAATATGTCAATGATATTTTGTTGGCAGCTGATACCCCTGAGCAGTGTGAAAAGTGCACTTTGTCTTTACTTTCTTTTCTTGCTTCACACCATCATAAAGTGTCACGAAAGGAATTGCAATATTGTAGACCAAAGGTAACCTATTTAGGTCACCTTTTGTCTAAGGAGGGCCGTGCACTTACATCAGATCGTATTCAAGAAATTTTAGACACACCAGTACCCTCTACTCAGAAAGATGTTTGTGCATTCCTTGGTCTTACTCCTTTTTGTAGGCAATGGATATTAGGGTTTTCACACATTGTCAAACATTTGCTAGCACTTTTGACTCAAGATACTCCAATGCCCCTCCCATGGACAGATGAATGTGAGACTGCTTTCCAGCAGCTACGACAAGTCCTTTGTTCAGCACCAGTGTTAGGTACTCTAGATTACATGAATCCTTTTGCACTTTACGTACATGAGAAAGATGGATGTGCATTGTCAGTTTTAGTACAGACACATGGCGATAAGCAGTGTCCCTGTGCATATTTTTCAGCAGTACTTGATCCTGTTGCTCGAGCGTTGCCTGGGTGTTTTCGTTCAGTTGCCGCAACAGCTGTGTCAATACGTCAGAGTAAAAGGATAGTTTTGTCACATAAGCTGTTGGTGTTAGTACCCCATGTGGTTGATGTTCTTTTAAATCAAACAAAGACACAACATTTAACTAGCGCTCGCCTGACAGAATATGAATTGACATTGCTGGCTCCTCACATTACACTGAAGAGATGTGCAACACTAAATCCAGCCACTTTGTTGCCATATCCGGTGACTCAGCCTCAGTCACAAGAAACACATGATTTTATATTCCTTACTGAAGAACAGACAAAGGGTCGTACTGATTTACAAGATACGCCCCTTCCAGATGTAGATGGGGAATTGTGGGTTGATGGGTCTTGTTTGAAGTTGCCAGACGGTACGATCTCAGCTGCATATGCAATCACCACAATACACACAGTAGTGGAGACAGCTCGTATACCAAAGAAGTCAGCTCAAGAAGCTGAACTAATAGCTTTGATACGAGCATGTGAGCTTAGTACTGACTTATGTGTGAACATTTATACAGACAGCCGCTATGCTTTTGGAGTGGCTCATGATTTTGGTTTGCTTTGGAAGGAGAGAGGCTTTCTCACATCCCACGGGATGCAGATAATGCACGGAGAATTAGTGCATAACCTCTTGACTGCATTGACATATCCAAAGAAACTAGCTATTGTGAAATGTAGTGCACACAAGAAAGTGACTGATAAGATAGGGCAAGGTAATGCCCTTGCGGACCGCGTAACACGTGAGACTGCGATGCAGCAAAGTACTACTTCTATGTATGTAGTGAAGTCACAAGCTGAACGTGGGCATAATGCTAGACAAGACGTATTAGATATACAGAAATCTGCTTCTGTGAAAGAACGTGAGCAATGGTCTGAAGAAGGAGAATTGGATGATGAGGGCTGTTGGCGGAATAAGCAGATGGATAAATGGAAATTGCCTATAGCTTTTGTACAACCTATGGTTCAGATGGCACATGGGCTGGCACATGTTGGAGCTTCAACAATAACGAAGTTGCTTACGCAAGTTTGGGAGCATCCAGAAATTTCCAGTACAGCTAAGAGAGTAATACAGTCTTGTTTGATCTGTTTACAATACGATCCTGGAAAAGGGACACGTACTCCTGGGGGAGGGTTTGCTACACCAACTGCACCTTTTGAAGTTCTACAAATGGATTATATTCAGCTTGAACGCTGCAACAATTTAAAGTATGTCTTTGTGGTGGTATGTGCCTTCAGTAAATGGATAGAGGTGTACCCCACAAACGATAATACTGCCATTACCACAGCGAAGGTGTTTTTGAAATAATTTTTCCCTAGGTTTGGTGTTCAAGCAGGAGCCCGGTGTTTGGGCCCCCTATCTGGCTGCAGTGTTTAATGGAGTTTTGTGTGGCATGGAAATTCCGAGTACTTGGCTGGGGGCAGAGGTGGTTCCTATATTTAAAAGGGGCTCGCATCTGCTCCCAGCCAACTACAGACCAATCAGTCTAATTGACGTGTCACAGAAGCTGTTTGGCAGGATACTGCTGAATCGGCTTCAGGATTGGGTGGAAGAAACGGGTGCCCTCAGTCCGTATCAGGCGGGATTTAGAAAGGGAGTTTCCACAGTAGACCAGGTTTTTCGTCTGAACGTTATCTATTGGAGGGCAGCAATACTGGAAGGGGGTAGTTTATACACTATATTTGTGGACCTGAGGGCTGCGTTCGACCTCGTGCCCAGAGGGAAACTCTGGAGTGTTCTGGCTGAGATGGGGGTCCCCCCAGACATCCTGATAATTTTAAAGAGATTGCACCATAATAACTATGCCCGGGTCAGGTGCGGGAAACACGGGGAATTAACGGACAGATTCCCCGTTGACAGGGGGTTAGACAGGGCTGTGTATTGGCACCGACCCTGTTCTGCCTCTTCGTCAACGGGGTAATCGCCCATCTCAATGGAACTGAATACACTGATGCCCCAAAATTGAATGGCAGCAGGGTGCCTGCAATCATGTTTGCAGATGACACCCTGCTGCTGTCCAAAACCCCTATGGGGATACAGAGGATCCTTGATTCTTTTGTGGCTTTTTGCACAGATAGGGGGTTAGAAATCAATGCTAACAAAACCAAGTTTATGGTTATGAACCCAACCCCAAGATCACGCCCGAACCCCTTACTGGGAGCTTCACGTTTAGAGAGAGTCTCCACCTTTGAATATCTAGGTGTAACGTTGAATGAAACCATGTCCTGGGGAACTCACCAGACTAGGGTTAATCTTAAATTAGTGCAGACCACTGGCGGCATTGCTCGGTTGATGAGAAGCTCCACATATCGACCGCTGGGGCCGCTTATCCAGATATACAAGGCACAGGCAAGAGGAGCTCTGATGTACGGGGCGGAACTGTGGGGTCACACAGCTTCCTGCAGTTTGTCTATAACTGAGAACAACTTTATTAGACAGATAGTAGCACTCCCGTCCAATACTCCGCTCCTCCCCCTGAGGATGGATCTGGGTCTGAGACCAATAGCAGATGAATTAGGTCTCAGACCCATAGTCTTCTGGCGAAGGCTATGGAGCACCGAAGAACTCTCTTCTTATAGGGCGGAACTGAGGGAGTTTTTAACCCACCCTAAAGCTCTACAGATCCCGTGGATAAAATATATAAAAAAGTCCTGTATGGGATTGGGCCTCCCTGACCTGTGGTCGGATCCAGCTAATGCCTCACTAAGGATCCCACGAAGAGCTTTGGTCAGTGCTTACCACGAGCAGAAATTAGTTATGGCCCTAGACTGCAAGAATGAGGGGTCATTAACATCTGTATTCGCGCAAAGCAAGGACTCATACCGCCTGGAGAGGGTTCTGGATGCTATGTCTCCTGTGCTGGCCAGGAAGCTATTTCTCCAATGGAGATAAGGCACATTGCCTCTGCGATCTTACACCTGCTCCTGGTCAACACTGCCATCTACCAAGCTATGTCCGACATGTGTGGGAGCAGAGGAAAGCGATCTGCATGTGGTCTTGTTTTGTCCAACTTACAAGGCCGCCAGGAAATATTGGCTCCTACCACTTATTTGAAACCTTGGTTTTAGGGAGTTCCTCCCGGTGTACAGAATTTTAAAAACTGATGTTTCAGGTCCAATTGTGTTTGCACTAGCCAAATTCCTTACCAATGTCTGGCATATTCGTACCCGTATTTTAAAGTTGCAGGCTCCTATCTAATTTTAAGTTTTTATTTTTAATTGTATGGTCTTTTATCTGATGTGTTTCTTGTTTACTTTTCCTTGATGGTTCTACATGTTCACATGTGTGTTTTTTGTGTACATCTTTTATGGCCAAATTGGCCGAAATAAAGATTAAAAAAAAAATAATAAAAAAAAATAAATTAAAAAAACAAAAATAATGCTACTTTGAAGCTGAAGTTAGCGAAGATACAGGCTTCCACATCCTTAACTTGACCGGATGCATTACCGTTGGCATTATTGTCTATTAGGTCAGTGCCACACACTCGAATCGGCCTTACTCCTTACGAAATAGTGTTTGCAAGGCCAATGAACATTAGGGGAATTCGTAAGCCAAATTCTGTATATGATGTACCTTGTGTCCTGATGAATGATTATTTGGCACAGTTAACCTACAATTTGGATTCTATTCATCAACAGGTTCGAGAAGCACTTCCTGACAGATCTACAGGTGAAGGCCATGAACAAAGACCTGGTGACAAGGTGATGATTAAGTCCTTTGAAAGATGAAGCTGCTTGGAACCAAGGTGGCGAGGCCCAGAACAGGTGCTCCTTGCGACAAGGACAGCAGTTTGAGTGACGAACCGAAATAATTGGGTCCATAGTACTCACTGCAAGAGAGTGCTACCTACCTTGGTGGAACCTTCTGTGCTGACCGATCATCGAGAGATTTTGACTACGGAGAAAGGCCGTGCTATATCACCTGACGAATCTACGGAGTTCTTCCCGGACCATGCAATTTCCGGAGTGTTGCGATATAATTTGAGACCGAGTAAAGACCCCGTAGTTCTGGAGAAAACCTGTTGAGCTACCGCCCTGGGTTAGTGAAACGGAGAGCCAATGTGGCAAGGGGGGGGATCAGCCATGCATTACAGTAGGGACACTCGTCTTGGCCCGTGGTGAAGAAATCAGCGGCTGCCCAGGGATAAGAGCTCCAACGATTGTTTTTAATTAATTTCTGAAAGGGTTGATTATCACTGTTGCTAAAATGAATAACAAACTGATCATTAGTACTATGGGGTTTGTTGTTGTTTTGGTGGTTATAGCAATAATCACCTGGTTTGTTGAAAAGAAGGCTCCTGCTCGTGAGTTTTTTGTTGCCACTACTCCAGTACCAGAGGATCACTATTACTTTACGCTTCCCTATCAGGAGCAGAAGCACCGTCAATCGTACTTCAATAATACTTTCATTCAGATGTTGCATCATACTCATAATGCTACAAATACTACTAACTGTTGGGTATGTGGAATGATACCTGCACATCAAAAGAAAGGAGGAACACCTTTCATTCCTCTTCCTTTTTCACACAATGGTTCTTGTCAAGCTTGGTATATGCTTTTTTTTGCATCTGGAAAATGTACAGAGGGCGGACTTCTTTTTCGCCTTAATAAAGTATGCTACCAAGACAAAGATGGGTATCCCCAAGCCAAAGGAACTAAATGGGAATGGGAAGAGTATCAACCGGACAATGTTTCAATACCATATGTCTTCACAAATATAAGAGACTCTGACAAGAAAGAACAATTTGTGATTTCTGTTACAAAAACTAAAGCAGATTTATGTATACGTAGCATTGGGTGAATTCCAGTAGGGATAAGCGATTGTACCTTGATTTTAACAATTGAGGCTGTAAATAATAGTAGTTTTACAGCTTCACATAATACAGATTTTGTTTGTGGTAACTATGGATATTACCAACTACCTGTTGGGTGGTTAGGTGTGTGTTATGTATCTTTTCTATTACCCCCTGTGTTTTTGGCCCCTGCATCATATCAACGAGATTTTAAACTGTTCAATGACATCATTAAAAATAGATATAAAAGGACAATAAGTACAAATGAGGTAGACCAAACGGATACTAGCCTGCAACAATATGTTGATTTTAATTTAGGGTTGTTCTCCTTTGTGGGTGCTGCGTTAAACAGTAGGAAAGTGAGACGATTGACTAGGGTTGTGGAAGCTGTTACCAATCAGGCAGCTCTGGCACTTGGGAATATTACAGAGGAGCTCCAAATTTCGAGGATTGTAGCGCTCCAAAATCGTATGGTACTAGATGTGATATTAGCTGATCGAGGTGGTGTATGTCGCATCATTAGTAGTAGTTGCTGTGTTTTTATTCCAGATCACTCACCTTCAGTATATGATGCAATATCTAAATTGCATAAAATTGCTGCAGAAATCCACACAGAGACTGGTACTTGGACTTTTTCTGGATGGTTTTGGGCTCTTGTTTCCGCTTGGGGCTGGAAACTACTGACTATCCTGTGTGTAATGATTGCAATATTTTTCACATGCTGTATCTGTATTCAGTGTGGTCCAATGTTCTGCTCCATGTGTATTACTGCTTGTATGCCTACCAAAAGCAATATTACAGAAATGAAAGCGCAACACGTTAGATAAGGAAATAGCTGAAATGATGAGCATAAATATACAAGATGAATATTTAGATTATCCCAGAAAGACAAATGTCTTCAGCTAATGCTGAAAGGGTCGTCTGTTGTAATTTAATAGCGATTAGATTAAGCATCAGCAGAAGACATCTTGTATTTAGCAACTATTGTGAACATTTGGCGGAATCCATTTTGTATTCATGGCAGCCATTTTCTCTGCCATGTGCTCGCCATGTGCTCTGTCCTACCTCTCTGTTAACTACTCTTGAAAATCTGTCTAGTGACAAGCTATATTTAGCATCTCCCACTTTCGCACATGCCCAGTAAGATCTGCAGCTGTTAGTAATCAGTAACAGACAGTAATGTGTCAACTAGTCCTTGAAACTGTTAGCCCCTCCTACCTGTCGACTGTGCATTTCCATATGACCTTACATGTATGTAAGTCTTGCTTCTATAATTGTACCACCATCTTTTAGCCCCTGCATGGGTATAAAAGGACCATGCTCTCTCAGTTCAGTGTGCTACTTCAAACATTACCGAAGGGTGCTGTTTGAACTGTAGTACCACCTCATGAGGTTTAATAAACTTTGTCTTTTATTTCAGTTTCTGTGCCAACTTCTTCCTATATGGTCTGAGGACTTTGTGCAGAGAAGGGCGAACCACTTGCACTAGTAGGCCTTGCTGAGGCTTACTTCAACACAGGGACACTCCCACCCACACCTGGAGGACACATAAGGATGGGGGGACCCATCCCAGGTAAGTCAGGTAAGTATTCAATTTTTTATTTGTTTCAAAGTGCCATAGGGGGGGCTGTCCTGGGCACCTCTACATGGCACTGTGCCCAATGGCCATGCCCAGAGGACATTAGCTGGGGGCCAGGACTCCTGTCTTAACTGAGACAGGAGTCATGTCCAGGGGGTTTTAACTACAAAAAATGACGCTAGTCTGAGCAGAGGCATTTTTTTTGTCTCTGCCCGTACTAGTGTCATCCTCTGACGCTAAACCCCCTGTTCCACTTACGCCTCCCGCACCCGGTTAGTCTCCTTTTCTATAACGCTAGCTGGACCTTACTGCTGGCTAGCATCATACCATAAATTTGATGCCCGGCTGGCGTCTTATTATGCCGTTAGCCAGCAGTAAACATTTTTGCGCTGAACTGCGTTAGTGCAGTTCAGTGTCAAAAAGTATAAATATGGGCCAGAATGTCCAAGCATGAAAATGCCTGCTTTCTAAAAGTGGAATTTTCAAACTAACAATTAAAAAAACAATTTCACCAAAAGTAGAATTTTTAAATTGTGAGTTCAGAGACCCCAAATTCCACATATCTATCTGCTCCAAATGACAAACTATACTTCAAAGATATTTCTAGGCAATTTGCATGTTACATTATGAGTGAGATAGTCCTTGCTATTGTATTTCGCTATTAGGACATGTAAAACACACCAGTACATGCCCTACCTTTTATATTCACTGCACCCTACACATGGGACTGCCTTGGGCCTACCTTAGGATTGACTTACACGTAGTAAAAGGGAAGGTTTTGGCCTGGCATGTGGGTTCACTTACCAGGTCGAAATCGTAGTTTAAAACTGCACACACAGAAACTGCAGTGGCAGGTCTGAGACATGTTTACAGGGCTACTCATGGGTGGCACAATCAGTGCTGCAGGCTCACAAATAGTATTTGATTTACAGGCCCTGGACATACGTGGTATACTATGCTAGGGACTTGCTAGTATACCAATTAGGCCAAGACAATTTAGACAGACAGCACTTGCACTTCAGTACTGGTCAGCAAGTCTGGATCAAAAACAGGAGGTAAGAACCCAAAAGACAGGGGAAACCATGCCAAGAGCTGACAGGTCTAGCACTGTCCGTTACAAATAAATGTATGTTATTGGGGCATTGATTTATCGACTTCCAGGTTATGAAGGAACTAGGTACGCAAACTTCACTCTAATTGGTGATATCAATCTCCATTTAGATGACCTGAAGAGTAACCAGAATGCCTCTTTTATCGACGATCAAGGAGTACTTAACCTGTCTCTCTGTAATTTTATGCCCACTCATGTAGCTGGGCATCTTTTGGAACCCATTTTTTCTAATGTGAAGAATTTGATGACAGACCCTCCTCTTCCACTTTGTTTGTCATACCACCATGCTGTGCATTCAATGTTAAGGTATCTTCTCATCCTACAACAACACAACCCAACTCTAGAATGGAATCTAGAAACTTGTCCAAACTATACATATATACATGGTTTACTTAAGCACTTAAACAAAGAAGAAAATGTAAGGCTTTGGAAAGACATTGGAGGAAGTTGTATGCTGAAAAGTCCAGGGTCACGTATAGGAGTTGCTAGTACACTATCATGCTCTTCATAAATCCACTTGAGCCACGTGTTACATAAAAAAACTTGCAGATGCCCAAAAATGCCTGAAGATACTTTTGAAAGTGGTTAAGGAATTATCTGATTCCAGCATTGGATCTCCTGTGTCGCTTCTTTCTTAGATGCAATGTGAAGAGTTAGCTCTCTTTTTAAGTCATAAAGTGAAAAAATTCCTCTTCAGCTGGCTAAAGGTGGTATGAATGCCGATCCCATTATAGACAGGGACACTCTGAATCCCATTCAAGCAGGGGGCAATAACCTTGCAACTAAGTCTAGCTTGAGATTTAAATTGAGAGAGTGGCCTCTTCATGATTCTGTGTCCTTTCAAAATATAATACAATCCATCAAATGTGGATCTCCACTGGATCCCATACCACTTGGCAACTCAAACTATTGGACCCAGCTTTTCTTTCTATAATAATGGAGCTTCTTAATTCTTCTCTGTGGGAGGGGTTCATTCCTCAGAAGTGGAAGTGTGCTGTGGTTCTTCCACTCCTGAAAAAAAGACAATCTGGTTCTCTCTAATTTGTAGATGTTTTGGTCTATTTCGCTGCTGTCTGTCTTCTCCATAGTTTTGGAGAAACATGTTAGTGCACAGCTTACCGCACTTGTCGAGGCCCAACTTTTTTTTCATTCTTCCTAGTCAGGCTTTAGGGCTGGACATAATACTGAAACCCCCCCCCACGGGCCATTAGAGAACACTTGAGAAAACACTTCGACGAGGGTGGCACTGCTGCACTCATTTTACTAGACTTGAGTGCGGCTTTCGACATAGTGTCCCACTCTATTTTGGTGGAAAAACTGGAGGCTTTATGCCTTGAAGGCTCAGCTTTAGGGTGGCTTGCTTCCTTTTCAAAAGACTTTGGGGGAGATTTTGTGCTGGGTTAGCATCACAAATGTGTTTTTCTTCTAATTTACGTTCCAGTGCAAGACATGTTTTGCACTGGAAAGTACCCTAAAAGTAACACAAAGCAGCTGAATCACTGCTTCACAATACTTTGACCCAACAGGGCATTACATGGGTGGTGCATGGGCATTCCCATGCAACCACCCCCAAATTTTGGTGCCAAACCCAATTTACAAACAATGACAGGGTTTTGCACCAAAACACCTTTTAAAAGCAGGTATTAAAAGGAGAAATGCTTCATTTCACCTTTCTTTTCCGACTTTACATGGATGCTGCACTATGCAGCACACATATAACATGGGAAAAGTTTTAAAGTGTGTCTAAGCATAGTATTTTGTACTGGAAGCATACCGTTCCAGTGAAAAACCTATGCTAGAGTCATGCACACACCCTTTCACTATGACGCAAAAGTGTGTGTGTAGGGAACAGTAGATAAAAGCAGCACAGACGAAGCTAGGGAGAGGGGGAGACGAGAGCCAAGGTGCTCTCCTCCTCCCTGTCATGCGGTGCTGATTTTTTTGTGCTGTGCTGTGTGACTATTCGGTAAATCTGGGCCTGTATGTTTCAGGTCTTTTCAGCTAATGCGAAACCTAAACCATAAGCTTTGACTTCAGGAGTTCCGCAAGGCTCAGTCTTGAGCACCTTGGGCCAGATGTAGCAAAAATGCAATTTGCGACTTGCAAATTGCGAGTCCTGCGACTCGCAATTTGCAAGTCGCAAATTGCTATGCAGTACGGTGTCTCAGACACCGACTGCAACTCGCAATGGGGTCGCAATGACCCACCTCATGAATATTCATGAGGTGGGTCGCAAATTGCGGCCCCATTGCGAGTATAGGCACTCGCTAACATGGAGGCCTGCTGACGTCAGCAGGCCTCCATGTTAGCGACCTGCTTTTCAATAAAGCAGGTTTTTTTTTTTTTAAGTGTAGCCCGTTTTCCCTAAGGGAAAACGAGCTGCACTACAAAAAAACCCGAAACCTTTAGTTTCGGATTTTTCAGGGCAGGGAGTGGTCCCTTGGACCACTCCCTGCCCTGAAAAAATAATATGGGGTCCAGTCACAAAGGACCCCTTCCCGTTTGCGAGTGGGTTACCATCCACTTCAAGTGGATGGTAACTGCGACTCCATTTGCGACCGCGTACGCGGTCGCAAATGGAGTTGCATACCACTCCGACTCGCAAATAGGAAGGGAACCCCCCTTCCTATTTGCGACTCTGAAATGCATTTTGCGAGTCGGTCCCGACTCGCAAAATGCATTTCTGCATAGCAAACTCAGGTTTGCGAGTCGCAAACGGCGATTTTCGCCGTTTGCGAGTCGGAAACCGCTTGCTACATCTGGCCCCTAGTTGTTTAACACCTATGTCCGCCCGCTGGCAGATCTAATAGAGAGCTGTGGTTTGACCCCCTTCTCATAAGCCAATGACATCCGGATCATCTTTACTTTGTCATCGGCTAACAACCAATTACCATCTGATCTCAACCTGGGCTTTAGTAGACTTTTATTATGGATGAATAAAAACACATTCAAGCCTAATGGTGACAAAAAGGAGGTCATGGTTCTGGGTATAAATTCTTCTCTATAGGGCTCTAGACACTGGCTGGAATTCTTAGGGACCTTGCCTACCCCATCTCCAGAGGTGAAAAACCTGGGCTTTCATCCGAATGAAAAACTACCTATGAGGCCTCAGGTGTCTAAAGTTACTGCCACTTGTTTTGCAGTCCTTAGGTGACTGATAAAGATCATTTGCCTCATCTGCTCAGAGGACTGTGATTTACACCTTAATCGTATCCAGATTAGATTATGACAATGTGCTATACCCAGGTACCGATAAGGCTATGGTCCATCGACTGCAGATAGTCCAGAATGCAGCTGCTAGGCTGCTTTACTGCTTTCCAAAATATGCTTCAGTATCCTATCTTTTCAAAGAATTGCACTAGCTCAAGATTTCTAAGCACGTTGAGTTCAGAGCACTGTGCTGTATGTTCCAGGCCAAAGCTGGGTTAGGACCACGCTATATTCAGGAGTTGGTGATGCCCTACCAGTCCACCTGCTCTTTGAGATCCATGAATCGAGCCCTGTATACTGTGCTGAGGCTCTGTCTGGCTCGAATGATAGGGTACTCCTTAGTTTATGTAGGCCCAAAACTATGCAATTCTTTTCCTGAATCACTGAGAAACTGCAAATCATTACTGACTTTTCAAAAAGGCCTAAAGACCTGGCTTTTTAAAATCTTATGTAACTGGACATCTTACCTTCTTGTCCGGGAAACCATTCAGGGTAGATGTATGCACTACAAGAGTTTTATTATTATTAATAATAATAATAATAATAATAATAATAATAATATTGATAATAATAATAATAAGACTAATAATAATTCATAAAGAAACAGACTCACTTGTCTCCACAGAGCTAGATTTATGGGTTGAAATTTTTCTGAACCCCTATTAGAGTGCCAGGAGGCCCTGCAAGGCCCACTTGCCTAACCGTGGGGGTTGAAGCCTTTTACTCCTTATGTCCTGGGGCCTAACCTACTATGTTATATTATTTGGCTTTTTAGGGTGTGACTTACCACCCAAAGGGGGTCTCAGCACTGGATAGATCCTGAGCAACTGGGCCAAGTACAACTTCTGCACTTGACTTTCAGTGGTAGATGTGAACCAGAAGTCTAAGGTGGTCATTACAACCCTGGCGGACGGTGTTAAAGCGGCGGTAAGACCGCCAACATGCCGGCAGTAAAAAATTTGGAATTACGACCATGGCGGAAACCGCCAACAAAGACAGCCACTTTAACACTCCGACCGCCACGGCGGTACAAACAAACACCGCGGTGGTAACCACCAACAGACAGGCGGAGGACAAAGTACGGCCCACAGTATTACAACAGTCCAATCCGCTACCTTTTCCGGGCGGATTCACTGCAGATAAAAACACGGCTAAAACAGGCATTTCGAATGAAAAACGCTCACCTCTACACACTCACTGAGGAAAGAGGACACCATGGAGCTGGAACTCCATATTCTTCCTGTGATAGTCTTCCTGCTCCTGTACCAGGAGCACCAACGCCGGCGGCGAAGACCAGGGTGAGTACTGCACCTACGACACAGGGGAGGGGGAACGGAAAAAACAGGGACATACACACACACCCCCACCCCCCAAACCCACTACAACACACACACCAATGCATATCTATACATTACAGTTACACCCCCAACCCCCACGGAAGAATGCAAAGAAAAAAGGAAATGAGTGTAACCATTGTAATATATCAAAATTCAGTAAGCAAAAATATACATATATACACTATTAACAAAATATACACCACAATTAATAGTTCAGGTAATGCACCATTTATAGTTCGTGGACCACTGGGCCCAAAATGCATGCGCGAGGCCCACACATGATACCAGATCAAAACAGAGAGAACACTACTGGGGCATCAGATAGAAATACAACAGGCACCTCAGGGGGAAAGGAAGGGGGGGCACCTCAGCCGGATGAGTGCACGACGCCAGCTCCACGAGGGGGCTCCATGCCCATTGATGTATCGTGGGGAGTGCAAAGCCAAAGTCTCTCAAGACTCTCCAGTGGGTGGGTTGCCCACTGTACCATCCTGGGGAGTGCAAAGCCACAGTCTCTCAAGTCTCTCCAGTGGGTGGGTTGCCCACTGTACCATCCTGGGGAGTGCAAAGCCACAGTCTCTCAAGTCTCTACAGTGGGTGGTTTGCCCACTGTACCATCCTGGGGAGTGCAAAGACACGGTCTCTCAAGTGGATAACAGTCTCCACTGGTTCTGGAGGGGGACTGGTGCCCAGAGTGCTTCATCCTGTGCAGGACAGAGATAATGGATGCATGTCTCCACTGGTTCTGGAGGGGGACTGGTGCCCAGATTGCTTCATCCTGTGCAGGACAGAGGTAGTGGATGCATGTCTCCACTGGTTCTGGAGGGGAATGGTGCCCAGAGTGCTTCATCATGCCAAGGACAGAGGTAATGGATGCATGTCTCCACTGGTTCTGGAGGGGGACTGGTGCCCAGAGTGCTTCATCCTGTGAAGGACAGAGGTAGTGGATGCATGTCTCCACTGGTTCTGGAGGGGGACTGGTGCCCAGAGTGCTTCATCCTGCCAAGGACAGAGGTAGTGGATGCATGTCTCACACTGGTTCCGGAGGGGGACTGGTGCCCAGAGTGCTTCATCCTGTGCAGGACAGAGGTAGTGGATGCATGTCTCCACTGGTTCTGGAGGGGGACTGGTGCCCAGAGTGCATCACTCACCCCGTGACGGTCCCTGTTGCGTCAGTGCCCCTGGCGCTCATGGGCTAGCGGTGCTAAAGTTGGCGGTCCTTGCCCTGTTCAGCGGTGCTTGACTTCGTGGTCCTTGCCCTGTTCAGAGGTGCTTGCCCTGTTCAGCGGTGCTTGACTTGGCGGTCCTTGCCCTGTTCAGCGGTGCTTGACTTGGCGGTCCTTGCCTTGTTTAGCGGTGCTTGCCTTGGCGGTGCTTGCCCTGTTCAGTGGTGCTTGCCCTGTTCAGTGGTGCTTGACTTGGCGGTGCTTGCCCTGTTCAGCGGTGCTTGCCCTGTTCAGCAGTGCTTGACTTGGCGGTCCTTCATTGCCCAGCTGGGCTGGGGCTGGCGGTCCTTCATTCGTCAGCTGGGCTGTAGCTGACAGGGCCCTCCTGGGCAGTTGGGCTGTGGCTGGCGGGGTCCTCCTGGGCAGCTGGGCTGTGGCTGGCAGGGCCCTCCTGGGTAGCTGGGCTGTGGCTGGCGGGGTCCTCCTGGGCAGCTGGGCTGTGGCTGGCGGGGTCCTCTTGGGCAGCTGGGCTGTGGCTGGCGGGGCCCTCCTGGGCAGCTAGGCTGTGGCTGGCGGGGTCCTCCTGGCCAGCGACGATGGGGCTGGTGGTGGCCTCCTGGCCAGTGACGATGGGGCTGGCGGTGGCCTCCTGGCCAGCGGGGATGATGGCGGTCTTAACCGCCATGCTGCTCCTCCCAGACTTTCCGGGTTTCTTATGCCCCTTTCCCACCTTGGGAGGAGTCACAGCTGAGTCCACACTCCACCCGGGACCCCTGTGATGTGAGCAGCTTGGCTGGCTGGAGTCTTCCCCCTCTCCCGCCGGGCACTGGACAACTTCTGGTGCTTCACAGGGGGGAACTGGCTGTGCACTCCACGTACCTGTGACAACAGGCACCACTGGTCCCAGAGATTTTGTGGCTGAGGTGCTAGTTCGGGACCTATGAGTTGGACGGGGGGTGGTGGGAAATAGGTTAAGGGTGGACAGGAAAAGTTGTTTTGAGACACTGGGACGGGTAGCTGGAGGGGGTTTGGGAGTGGAGGAAGAGGTGGTGGTTGTAGGAGGTGTAAGTTTTGTGGCTTTGTGTGCAGGTGCATGCGCTGGAGGCAGTTGTGAGGTGGATGGCTGTTGGGTGAGGACACAGGGGACGTGTGAATGGTAGTGGGGTGGTGAGTGCACGTGAGCGGGGTGTGGTGGTGGGTGTGCTGGTGCGGGACGTAGTGGCTGTAGTGGTAGTGCATGCAGGTGTGAGTGGAGACGAGACTGGGAGGGAGGAGGGAGATGAGGAGGAGGGGGACACAGTGAAGGCAGTAGATGTTGGTGTGTCTGTATGTGTGTGATGCTTGCGTGAGTGCCTGTGGGATGTGTGGTGCTTATGTTTGCCTGAGCTTCCCTTGTGTGGTGAGGTATGTGCAGGCTGGTCTGATGGTGTGCTTGGGATAGGCAGAGGTACAGGGGATTGGGTCTGGGTGGAGGAAGTTGGAGGGGGGAGGCTAGACACAGGGACAATGGCTGCCATCAGTGCTGAGGCCAGAGTTTGAAAGGTTCGATGAAGGGCCGCCTGACCAGAACGAATGCCCTCCAGGAATGCATTGGTTTGTTGCAACTCCCTTTCTACACCCTGGATGGCATTCAAAATGGTAGACTGCCCAACAGTCAGGGACCTGAGGAGGTCAATGGCCTCCTCACTGAGGGCAGGAGAGGTGACAGGGGCAGGGGCTGAGGTGCCTGGGGCAAAGGTGATGCCCACCCTCCTTGGTGAGTGGGCACGGGGCGCAGGCTGAGGGGCTGCTGAGAGGGTGGTGCTGGTAGGGGGGATGGTGGCTGTACCTGTAGTAGTGGGGGGCACAGATGTTGCCGCCACCACAAGGGAGCTCCCATCGGAGGACGAGTCCATGTCGCTGGTTGCAGCTCCTGTCCCCGTTGTGGTGCTCCCCTCGCCCCTCCGTCCCACTGGTGTATTCAGAGTCCATAGTGTGGCCCTCCATGGCCATGTGGGATGCAGCTCCCTCGTGCTCCGGTGCCACTGCTCCTCCGCCTGATGATGCTAATGCACACAAGAACAGGAAGACCACAAAAAGGGTGGGGGGGAAACAGAAGAAAGACATGTTGAGTGCATGGCTTACTGCTACCGTTGGCGGACAAGACAGACACAGCAGCCCCCTGCACTACGCGGTGCTCTTGGGCTCTAAAGTGCAATTCCTGGGAAATGGCCTACAAGGCTATGTTCGACATCTGCACACATAGATGACACAGGTGCATGAATAGCTGTACTTGGCACTCTACAGAGGTGGGGTGGGGGCCACAGGGCCATGCCTTACGAAGGGGCCTAGCCTACGGAACTCGCCCTGGCCTAGGGAAACCCACAGCCCTCCTCCCCCACCCGGACACCTCCACTGCGAGCAAAGTAAGCTGAATGAGAGTGTACTCACCCCCTTGTGTCTGCTGTGATGGCTTCAAGCGTCCATCCAACTCCGGGTAGGCCACCGCCAGGATCCAGAACATTAGGGGTGTCATGGTTCGATGGGCACCCCTCCCACGTTGGGAGGCCATCCCCAGCTGAGCCTCCGCCGTCTTCTTGCTCCAGCGGCGAATGTCCTCCCATCTTTTATGGCAGTGGGTTCTCCGTCTGTGGTGGACCCCCAGGATCTGGACGTCCTTGGCGATGGCACGCCAAATATACTTCTTCTGGTGGGCACTGACCTACATGAAATTACAGGGGTGGAAGAGAAGTCATTACCAACTGCGCCGTCAAAGTGAGTGGCCCCCATCCCTACCCTTGCCATGTGGCACATGCACCCACCGTCTTTCATGCACTCAGAACTCTGACCCCTTCCTTCTTACAACCAGCCCTCTCCTCACAGGCATAGCCCATACTACATGCTCCCTGTGTACTTACCTGTTGGTCTGGAGGACCGTAGAGTAGCGTGTACTGGGGGAGGACCCCATCGACGAGCTTCTCCAACTCCTCCGATGTGAAGGCAGGGGCTCTTTCCCCAGACGCACGAACCATTGTCTCTTCCAGACCGAGGTCACAGCAGCACTTGCAGTGTAGGTCCTCTCCTGTCGAAGATCAGGTATTCAGTGATTCAACAGATAAAAAATGGCGGTCACGTCCGCGGCGGTGCGTACCATCACCGCCGGCGTACATCGTCATTGGCTCCTGGGACCCATAGGGTCCAATGTTAACCAATGCAGCATTGCGCTGCGGTCTTCGACCGCCTACCGCGACGGTGTGCAACGCCAGCGCAGTTACCTCACATCCCATTGTCCCACTTTACAGGTAAGGCAGCCGCCATTTCAGGGGCCCACATGGCCTAATTACCAACTGCGTCACACATACCTAGGCCTACTCTCAACACATATACAGGCCAGATTTTGTGTATGAATGGTGTTCTGTGTAGACTGTGGGTACATACCGCTGAGTTGTTTGACTCTGTGCTCGCTGTTGTCCTTCATAGGCACCGTCCGCTGGGACATGTGAGGAGATGTCGGAATCCTCTGGTGTACCGACCGCTGGTGGACCTGTCGACAATGGAGGAGCGACATTTGATAATCACCTACAGGTTTGACCGTGCCACAATCCAGGAACTGGGTACCCAGTTGGAGCCAGACCTGATGTCAGCAATCCGCCATCCCCCAGGAATCCCCCCTCAAGTGCTGTCAGTGCTCCATTTCCTTGCAAGTGGGTCATTTCAAACAACTGTGGCCATGGCATCAGGGATGTCCCAGCCTATGTTTTCCAACTTATTGCCCAGAGTGTTCTCTGCCCTGCTGAAACACATGCGGAGCTACATCGTTTTCCCTCAGGTGGAGGACTTGCCTAGAGTGAAAGGTGACTTCTATGCCCTTGGACATATCCCCAACATCATAGGTGCCATTGATGGGACCCATGTGGCTTTGGTCCCTCCCCACAGGAGTGAACAGGTGTACAGGAACCGGAAGAGTTATCATTCCATGAATGCACAGATGGTATGTTTGGCCGACCAGTACATCTCCCATGTGAATGCCATGTTCCCTGGCTCAGTGCATGACGCCTACATCATGCGGAATAGCAGCATCCCTTATGTGATGGGTCAACTCCAGAGGCACTGTGTGTGGCTATTAGGTGACTCTGGTTACCCCAACCTGTCATGGCTACTGACCCCAGTGAGGAATCCCAGGACAAGGGGAGAGGAACGCTACAATGAGGCCCATGGGTGGACTAGGAGGGTGATTGAACGCACCTTCGGCCTCCTGAAGGCCAGGTTCCGGTGCCTCCATATGACAGGTGGATCCCTATTCTACTCACCAAAGAAGGTGTGCCAGATCATCGTGGCCTGCTGTATGCTTCATAATTTGGCTTTGCGACAACAGGTGCCTTTTCTGCAGGAGGATGGTCCAGATGGCGGTGTTGTGGCAGCTGTGGAGCCTGTGGACAGTGAGGAGGAGGAAGCAGAGGAAGAAGACATGGACAACAGGGACTCAGTCATCCAGCAATATTTCCAGTGAAACACAGGTGAGAATACATTCCTGCGTACTACATGTACTTTTACACTTCTACCTCTATCCTATCTGTCGATTTCACCCAGTGTATGGTCACTGAGTTGTCACTTTCCCTTACGGTTTCACAGGTGTGGGTCCCAATGTGTGTCATCTGCTTAGATTCCTGATGGACTAGAGCTGTGTGACATAGGTATGTTGACATTACTATTTCCTGAGAATTTTGTCACTTTAATTGCAAATACACTATTTCGAAATCACAGACAGACTCCAGATCTTTTGGTGCTTTAGGTGTGTTTATTTACATACAAAATATTGGAGAGGGAAGTTAAATGGTGAGGGGTGATGGCAGAGGAGTGTCCATGGCAGAGTCCAGTCTATTAGTCTCACAGGTGCATTGCCCATATGGGCATAGGAAGTGGAGCTGGGGCAGTTTCAATATGGACAGGGTGACAAAGTGGGACAGTGGGATGACAATCAGGGTGGTCTCATTTCTTCGCGGGGGTCTTGCATCGTGCTCTGTCTTTTTTCCTAGATCTCAGGGACCGTTTGCGGGGTGGTTCTCCGTCTGCAGGGGGTGGGGTGCTGGTGTGGTGGTCCTGTGGTGGTGCTTCCCGTCCACTAGCGCCGGCGGAGGTGGTGGGAAGTTCATCATCCATGCTAGTGTCAGGGGCCCCTTGTAGTGCCACAGTGTCCCTCCTGGTTTTGAGTATTTCCTTCAGCACCCCTACGATGGTGCCCAGGGCGGAGCTGATGGTTCTGAGTTCCTCCCTGAACCCCAAATACTGTTCCTCCTGCATGCGCTGGGTCTCCTGAAACTTGGCCAGTACCGTTGCCATCGTCTCCTGGGAGTGGTGGTATGCTCCCATAATGGAGGAGAGGGCCTCATGGAGAGTGGGTTCCCTTGGCCTGTCCTCCCCCTGTTGCACTGCAGCCCTCCCAGTTCCCCTGTATTCCTGGGCCTCCGTCCCCTGGACCTTGTGCCCACTGCCACTGCCCCAGGTCCCTGTTGTTGTTGGGGTGGTGGGTTATCCTGGGTTCCCTGTAGTGGTGGACACACAGCTGATTGACGTGTCCTGGGGACGAAGGTATGGGCCCGCTGGGTGGGTGCTGTGCTGGTGTTTCCAGAGGGGGGAAGGTCTGTGGTGGCCTGTGCCTGTGTGAGGGGAACCGACTGTGGGTGGAGTGGAGATGTCTGGACCCTCCTGTCTGGTGACGTTGGGTAGTGGTCCTGCAGGGGTGTAAAGGCATGATTATAGCATCTGTGTGTGTCATGGTGTGCAATGGGTGGGTGAGTGTGTACCCCAGTGCTTGCATTCCTGTGTGGGAGCTTGTGTGATGATGGTTTAGGGAGGTGTATGGGTATGTGCAGTGGGCATGCTTTAGTGATGGATGTCCATGCGTTGGTGTTGCATGCAGGGCTTGGTGTTGGGATGGGTGGTTTGTGATATTGGTACATTTGTGAGGAGTTGGAGTGATAGGGGTGGGGGCGAGGGTGGGGGTACATGATAGCATGCAGGTAGGGTGGGGGATATGGTAGTTAAAGGTTTGACTTACCAAAGTCCATTCCTCCACCGACTCCTGCGTGGTCCTCAGGATGCAGAATCGCCAAGACCTGCTCCTCCCATGTTGTTAGTTGTGGGTGAGGAGGTTGGGGTCCGCCGCCAGTCCGTTGAACCGCCTGATGGTGTCTTGAGACCACGGAACGCACCTTCCCACGTAGGTCGTTCCACCTCTTCCTGATGTCGTCCCGATTTCTTGGGTGTTGTCCCACTGCGTTTACCCTGTCGACTATTCTTCGCCATAGCTCCATCTTCCTTGCAATTGAGGTGTGCTGCACCTGTGATCCAAATAGCTGTGTCTCTACCCGGATGATCTCCTCCACCATGACCCTGAGCTCCTCCTCAGAAAACCTGGGGTGTCTTTGCCGTGCCATGGGGTGGTGTAGGTGATGTGTTGGGTGGTGTGTGTGGTGTTAAGTGTGCTGATATGTAGTGGTGTGTGGTGTTTTGTGCGTGGAAGTTGTGTGGGTGATGGTGTTGTGTGCCTGTGGATGCTAGTTTGTGGATGGTGGTATCTCTCTCTCTGGCCTTCTCTCTGTAATATCGGTCGTAGGGGTTTGTGGGTGATGTGGGTGTGTGTTTTATATTGTAATGGGTGTGTGGGAGTGGGGTGTGTATGTGTATCAGGTGTGTGTATTTTAAATTGTCCAATGTGGCGGTGTTTTGTAGAAGTGTGTGTATTCGAAGGTCGTGATAGTGTGGGCGTATTTCTGTTGGCGTGACGGTGGAGTTTTTTTTTTTGCCAGTTATCACTGACCTTTGGTGTGGCGGACTTGTGTGGGTGTCTGAATTTTGTCGGATTCCAAGATGTGGGTCATAATAGCTGTGGCGGTTTTCCGCGGCCGTGGCGGTGTGTTGGCGGTCTTCTGCACAGCGGTAAGCGGCTTTTACCGCCAATGTTGTAATGAGGGCCTAAGACTCCTTTGGGGAGAGAGAGAGTGGATACAGATTAGTGAACATGGCTCATAACTCGAAGAGCACAGAGCAGCAGTAGCAGCAATAAATCAATGCCCAGCAAATACTAACTTTTATAACAAAAGAAGTATTTATTTTTAACTGTGTACATTCAAAGGGAAGTTACAGCATTCAGAAACAATGGCACATTTCCCCTTTGAGGACAGGACTCTAGTGTTTCATCATCAACTTCCAGGGCACTTTTACTAGCAATCACATCCAGGAAATGCTCACTCATAGGCCATAGCTCAAGAGCCCACTCTGACTCTTCCATTGCAGTCAAAAATGTCTTAGCACCACAGTGATGTTAGCAGAGCTCTTAGCAGTGAGTCCCCCAGATCCTGATAGACAAGTAACACATCTTAACTTCTTTGGCAGAGAAGAAGTGTGCAGCATCTTAGAGGTGCCCCGTCACAGACATTCTTAACAGTTCCAGTTCAGCACAGGTGAGCTGGCTGCATGTGAGCCTCACAGCAGCACTCAGCAGGTTCAGGCTCTCTACTGAGCCTACAAGGTCATTACCCAGCCTATCATCAGAGGTGTTTCTGCACTCCCCCTGCAGGGTAAGTGTCCATGCTTCCGTAGAGGGTGGTGATTCCAATGCTTCTACTCTCATTCCTGTTAAGACGACAATGCTTCCATTGCATCCTCACTCGATCCATGGGGTCAAGTCAGATGCAGTCCTTGTTGCTCCTGATAACCTGTGGGTCACCACAGCTCACATTTCACTGGCTCCTGCCGATCCACAAAGCACAATTATCCCTAGCATCCTCTCCTAGCATACAGGGTTGAAGAACCACTACCATATAAGGCTTCAGCCTTTACTCCATAACAGTACTTACCATGGTGACCCCTCCTGGCATTCGGGGTCACAGCTACGGTGTTCAACAGGAACTGACCCTTGTCCGCAAGGCAGTCTTTTCCACAGTGACAACTCCTGGCACACGGGTTCACCACAACAGAGCTGCACAGGCTTCTGTCCTTACCACACAGCACACATTACATGCCTGTCTTCACTGTCACTCTCTCCTGACAAATTGAGTCGCCAACTCAAGGCTGCACACAGGTTATGACCAGATGGGTGCAGCAGCCATTTCTGCACACCTCACACAGGGAGTCCACTCCACAGAGTTCCCGACTGGACCTTGCTCCCTAGTAACCTTCCACCACTATGAGGGTAACTCTTTTTCTGCAACCCTCCTGGCTCAACAAAACCACAATCCATGTCACTGTGCACACACACCTCATCCATGTTTAGCTGTGACAACAAAAATTAGGCTTTAGGGATCCAGATAACAGTACAAAAGGGCACTCATGGCAGAGGTATATGTCTATTTTCCATAGGAAAACGAACATTGTTGTTAAAGAAAGAAACGTTAATGCTTTCTTTTGTTCTCTAGAGGCAAAATTAAAAACTCAAATTTCTGTCCTGGTTACACAATCCTTTTTTCATGTCGCATATTGAAAGTGAATCTAGAGTTCCAGTGGCACTGGAATTATATGTTTTTTCTTAAATTAGCAAGTAAGAATACTGTCACAAGGCTACACCACACAACAATCCTGATTATTTGTGTATCACTTTAAAATAATCATCATTATGTTATCAAGTTCCATTCATTCTATACTGTGAGCATAACTGGGAGTGCAACAAAATTATTGCATTTAATATAGAATCAGCTACCTTTCCAAGTAAGATTCAACTATTGATAAGAACAATCCTAAATGTTCTCATAATAATATTTTCATCCATAGCTAGGGTTCTCTTCTCTCATACCTAGTGCTCAATTTCAAGCTTCCTGGTTAATTTCCAATTTCTTAACACTAATTGCTTTCCAAATGTGATGACCTTCTTAATCCAAAATCTTGGTGAAAAAGAACCATAGGGAAGCATAGATAAAAAATGTAATATAAGGGTCTCATAATGCTCACTGAGTGTCAGACCATTGGGCCTGATTCTAAGCTTGGCGGGCGGCGGAAGCCGCCCGCCAAGCGGGAACCGCCAGAAGACCGTACCGCGGTCAAAAGACCGCGGCGGTCATTCTGGGTTTCCCACTGGGCTGGTGGGCAACCGCCAAAAGTCCGCCCGCCAGCCCAGTGGGAAACACCCTTCCCACGAGGAAGCCGGCTCCGAATGGAGCCGGCGGAGTGGGAAGGTGCGACGGGTGCAGTTGCACCCGTCGCGAATTTCAATGTCTGCAAAGCAGACACTGAAATTCTTTGTGGGGCCCTCTTACGGGGGCCCTACGACACCCCATACCGCCATCCTGTTCCTGGTGGGCGACCCGCCAGGAACAGGATGGCGGTATGGGGTGTCAGAATCCCCATGGCGGCGCAGCAAGCTGCGCCGCCATGGCGGATTCCCATGGGCAGCGGAAAGTCGCCAGGGTCGGAATGACCCCCATAGTCTTGTTTGTAATAAATCATCCCGCTATTGTTCTACTTGTGCCCAGTTTACCGACACTTGGCTGTTAGCCCTGAATGATTCAATTTTAGATGAACCTGATTTACCCAAGGTTACAGTGATTCAAAACTTGATATGCCTGGAGATTCATCAGAAGGTGATGGTTTGAGTTGTGTCTCTGATGTACGGAGTAGAGAGCCAGTTTTCTATTGTTGTGCTTGACATCTAGCCATGCAGAGAAAGCAGGCTCTTAGTTTAGTTTAGTTTCGAGGATTTGTAGAGCGCATGGCTACCCAAAGGCCTCCCAGCGCTGAGGAAGATCACTAGGTAAGAGGAATAGACCTAAACAGGGAACAATACAGTTTTCAATTTTCCACGAAAAGAAGATTCTGACATGTCACGACAAAGTTCCAAGGAGAGGGAGTTCCAGATCTTTGCTGCTTTGCAGGTGAAGGATCTTACATAAATCTTCAGCCGTTTTTGTAATAACAATATATTTTCTTCTTGAACAATCATATTGAGACTCCATTGTTAAAGTGCCCATACTCTTAATTTACTACATTGGTTGATTTAGCACATTTTCATTAGGAGTTAGTAAATATAGGGACATAGTAAACAGACAATTTACTATATTTCCCTGTCTATAGCATGCTTATAGTCTGATGGGGGCAGCTTGAACAGATTAAAGATGCCAACAAAGGATGAATTAAGTCTCTGCAAAATTGTATCCGTGGGAGAATGTAGTTTGAAGAATTTCTCCTTTGAAGTTTATTTTTGGTATAGTCAGGAAATTCTCTTTACATGGATTATATTTCACATTAGGGCACATCATTAACAGTTTTCAGCACATTACTTAGTACTGATCATTATTACACACAAAGTTTGAAGAGGATGTGTGGGGCAATCAATGTTTGAGCGAGACAAAAATGTCACAATTTTTGATCTTGTTGTGCTGTTACTGCTTACTGTGTTCTTACCCCAGGGGATACAGGGGGTTATTCCAACTTTGGAGGAAGTGGTAATCCGTCCCAAAAGTGACGGTAAAGTGACGGATATACCACCAGCCGTATTACGAGTCCATTATATCCTATGGAACTCGTAATACGGCTGGTGGTAAATCCGTCACATTTGGGACGGATTACCACCTCCTCCAAAGTTGGAATAACCCCTACAGTGTCTTTTACTCTTTCTGGAGAGGAGGGTGCAATGAAGCACATGCCAGTTTTCTTTGATCTGTCTGAACCACAACATCCTGGAAGTATAAATGTCAATTGCCACTCAGTTTTAATTTAGGTATCCTTTTATTTGGAGATTATACTTCCATCTAGTCATCAGCCTTGGTTGTAACATTTCTATCAACTATTAAGTCCTGGATAATCTGCAACAATATTCTCTACTGGGTATTATTTAACTTTGTTATACATTTATCGTGATGGTTCTTAACATTTATGATAACAATCTCCACATTATTAACCATGGCATATAACATGTAGCAATAAATAATCATCTCTCATTAATGTTTTCAAAGTTATTATGTTGTGACCAGCATTTCTGGATAAGAACACTGAGGTGGTCATTCCGACCGTGGCGGTCGGCGGTGAAGCGGCAGTAAGACCGCCAACAGGCTGGCGGTCTTTTTTCATGAATTCTGACAATGGCGGTTACCGCCATGGCCAGCCGCCGCTTCACCGTTCCGACCGCCACGGCGGTAATAACCGTCGGGCTGGAGACCTGGGTCTCCAGCCCGGCGGTCGTCACATACGGCCGGCGGTATTCCAACCCACTTGACCCCGGCTTACCGCCATGGATTTCATGCGGTTTGGGACCGGCATGAAATCCATGGCGGTAAGCACTATCAGTGGCAGGGAATCCCTTCCCTGGCACTGATAGGGGTCTCCCCCATCCCCAACCCCCACCCCAACTCCCTCCCCTACCTCCCCCACCACCCCTGCCACCCCCAAAAGGTTGCAGGACCCCCCTCCCCAACCCGATCCCCAACATATACACACACATACACACATACATGCATGCATTCATGCACGCACTCATGCACATACACACACACTCCCGCATTCATGCACGCACTCATGCACATACACACACACCCCCGCATTCATGCACGCACTCATGCACATACACCCCCCCCACATTCATGCACGCACTCATGCACATACACCCCCCCCGCATTCATGCACGCACTCACACGCCCCCTCAACATACACACATGCACACCCCCATGCACGCACACAACTCACAACACCCCTCCACCCCCCTTCCCTAACGGACGATCACCTTACCTGCTCTGGTGATCCTCCGGGAGGGAACGGGACCCATGGGGGCAGCTCCGCCGACACCGCCACGGCAACAGAACACCGCCACAGCGAATCACAGGTCGTGATTCTCTGGACGGTGTTCTGTTGGCGTGGCGGTGGAGGTGGAGTTACCTCCACTTCCCCGCCTGCCGCCAGTATGGCTGTTGGCGGCTCTTCGTCCGGAAACGGGCGGAGCGCTGCCAACGGTTATAATGGCCTGTGCAGAAGACCGCCAGCACTGGCGGTCTTCCGTACGGCAGTCCCTCGGCGGTCTATTGAAAAGACCGCCGAGGTCGGAATGACCACCTGAAATCTTTGATTTATTTATGAGTATGAAGTGTGTCATTCAATTCCTACTAAGTAGCGTCTTTTATTCACACTTTAATCCAAACTATGCTAAAGAAGTATAATGACTGACTTTTTTCTTTCTGTATCTCTGATGGGATATTAAGACTGCAGATCTTCCATGACATCAAGTTAAATGGTACTTATGACCGCAACTTCCGAACCACAAAAACAAAAGAAGACCATATATTCAAAATATTGATTGTTTCAAGTAGCTTGAATATCAGTTTGTAAAAGCTCCAGTGATGGAATACATTTCATAAATAGTATGACACATTCAAAGCGGATCTGTTACCCAACCTCCATCAGTTTCACCATATAATGGCTTGTAACAAATTTGTAGCAAAATAATTATCCATTTTGACCAGTTATAACTATCAGGTACAATATTGCAAAGGACAATGCATTGACAAATATTTGACTATGTGCCCTAATGAGGCAGATAGGAATATTACTGCCCAAATCACATAAATCAAGAAAGGGATCTCATCTATGGATCAAACAATGGTAGTCATGTTGTAGCAGAACACAATTGTCAATACTAAAATAGGTGCTAATTATCAATAGCAAGTGTGTTAAAAAAATAATGTCTCAACCAGTGGTTGCACACCTGGCTGCATTCAGGAGGGGAGATCCCCAACAGAGTCCCAGGACTGCATGTGCTGCTCTGGATTCTTCTGACTCCCAAGCGCCACATCTTAGGGGGAACCAGCGACCTGAAAACAGCTCAGTGCTGTTGACAGTGCTGCGTACAGCACATAAGAACCCCCCTGCCTTACACTCTGGACCTGCTGTTGCAGAGGTTGGAGATACTACAAACCACTGGGGCCCTGAGGGGAGTGAGGGAATAGGCATTGTATGGCATAACCAGAGTGGGAAACCTTTACAGGGATGGCAAACTATTGTCCTTTGAGGACCTTTCAGAAGCATTTGAGCTAACCTTGGGGCAGTTTCTACTGCATCACACAGCAGTGATGTCCATGCAGGCCCACTGGGGCAATGGAATGGCAGAGCCTTAGGTGCATCACAGTAGCAGGGTTCTCTATATAACCACAGGTAAAACTTGGGCCATCACTCTTCTATACCAAGAACTAAGGGCGAGCATAAACACGCTCTTGGAAGACTTCTGCTTTAAATGGGAGGAAGACGTGGCATTTTCACTCCCAGGCACACAATGGATGTCTATCAAAGCTAACATATACACCGCCTCCTGCAATGCCAGATTTAAGCTCATCAATTTTTATTTTTTACATACGGCATACTTTACACAGGGGAAAATCATGCAAACATTTGGAGCATGAGCTGCTGGCTGTCCCAGATGTAAGGAACAGGGAGCAGAAATGCTCCACATGTTGTGGAGCTGCCATAAACTATGCAACTATAGGGAGGGTATCACTGCATGCATAAACAAGGCTACTGAGAGATCGATTTCTTGCACCCCACTGGCGTGCTTATTGGGGGATTCCCATGACCAATCCAGTATAAAGTAGGTACAACGTTCTTAGATTTAACTCTAGTGCCCGAAAAGAGAGAAATTACACAGAAAATGGAAAGCCACCAGAAGCCCGCAGGTACATAAATGGAGAGAGGTCCTTACTCTGTGGGTGAATATAAAAAGTGCTGTATTGTTCCGAGAGGTGGGGAGGGGACACTGCTCGATTAACAAAGCCAGGGTCTGAGTCGCCTTAGTACAATGCCTGAAAGAACCTGCTACCAGTTTCCCGGAGAGTTAACATGGGAAACCTAAACTTTGTTAAATAGGAGTGTGGGAGAACTGGGTCATATACATACCCAAGACAGTGCGGATGTCAGCTCCCTACTTTGCAGGAGGATGGGGGGAACAAACAGTACTGTGATCCTGAAAGAGTTGTGATGCAGGGATTGGAGTAAGGAGGAAGATGGGTAGGTTTGTTTACTAACTGTACCCCAGACAGGCAATGCTTATAAAAGTACTGACATCATTGTACTCCTATTGTGTAACATGCTCTGCACAACGTCATTGGCCAAGGTGGCACAGTTTCTCATTGTTTAGAAGCGATAAAAATGTGTTTTGAAAAAGTGTGTTAAAAGAATAAGCAACTATGAAAGGCACACTAAATAAGCCTAGGGCAATGGAATGGTCTTGCACAGTCAATGAAGTGCTGACTCTCTAATGAAGCTGCATATATTCTGTCAAATTCAATCTTTATCTTAGTATCAAAAACTGTCTATCCCCTGGCACTTTCACTGTACCATCGTCATAAAACCACCACCTGTGAGACAATGGAACCATAAAGTAGAATTTTACCTTGGTGATATTTCATATAAGGAAGTTATTGGTTAAAAAAGCAAACTTTATCTCTTCCTTATACTCTGCAAACAAACGCTATTTCTTCTTTCTTTAATGCTCATATATTTGGCATGCTTTTTCTAAATTATGACAGGCTTCTAGAAAAAAACCTTGAAATATTTACCTGCAAAGGTTGGAACACTGGCTTGAGATAGAGTATCTGGCTTACATACAGTGCAGCAATAGTAGGCCAAATGAACTTAGAACTGATTTAAAAGCATGATAACCCTAAGTATGCAGTGATGGAGCTACCCTGACTATGTCAGTGACATACTCCTCTGAAGGCCTGGAAGAGTACAGAGGTCTACATATAAAACCAGCCATCCAATTTAGATTGGATGGTGTTACAGGGTTTTTCATGTTCAATATCACTAAGTAAAACCTCCTGGTGAGGGACAATAAAAAAGTAATGATCCCCAGGCTATGGAAGAGAGACCCTATTTTGTTTGGGTCAATGGACTTTGTTTAAAAACAAATTCCTGCTTTGGGATTTTGTTTAAAAAAAATACCGTCTGTCAAACGTTTAACACACTAACATGAACAACCATGATGGTGATTCCTGACAAAGACTAGAGATGTCAACAGGACTGGCCAGCATCTTCAAATGAGGATGTTATGTACTCTGTCAAGGCAATGGAGTATTTTACTTTATCACCTTGAAAGAGTACAAACAATACTCTGCAATTTTAAACAAGCCCTTGGTTAGGAGTTCCAAATAGATATTTCAAATTACGAAATGGCTCTTCTCTTTCTTTTCCTTACTCTTCATTATGTATGGATTAGATCACAAATAAGGAATAATTAATCCAGCAGTTTTGCTTGTGGTTCTAAATGGATTATTACAGCTTTTGAATCAGGGATCTCAATGCCTGTAAATTTGCAATGTGGCTGGGCAATTGTAGCTTTTGGAATCTTAGGTGATCTAGGGCCTTGCAATGGTGTCAGCGAAGTGTTGTCTACCCAGGTTAAGCCCAAGATGGTCACCTCTAGCAATAATTAGGAACTCTGGGTGTTGGACCTGGCCCTTTTTGCAGGTTCATCCCCAGACTTTTTGCCTCCTTCCTCCTATTTTTTTCGGTCTGATCTTTTGCTGTTGGCTCTAGGACTCAGAGCACTTTTTCAATACTGATCAGAGCTAAGGTGCAGGTGCTCTCCCTTCTAAAGCTGGTATAATTGACTTATACCTAATTGGCACATTTAATTTACCTTTAAGTCCCTGTACGTGATGTTCCTTGTATGGACATTCTGCGAAAGCTGGCACACGTGTTGTTTTGTATGAGTGGACATATGTTTGTTAATGTTCCTTCTATGAGCATTTATGCTAATCTGTGTTATTGACTTGCCATGTGGTTCCTAATGCTCCTGGTCTGGGCATTTATGAGGACTTTGTGACGTGCATTACTGCAGTAATGTTTTTCTTGACTAGTGCTTATGTTGCAGAATAATGAGTAACCTGTGTGTTATGTGTGACTGTTGTTGGTTTCAGTATTGTGCAACGTTCTGACAATTGCTTGGGTTTAGCAGGGTATTACTGACATGTTGTGTTTGGGTCTAATGATGTTGTGTGCAATACAGTTCATTTTTATATAACTTGGTGTTATGTTTCCTTTATGGTGGGGATAGTGCATCACATGTGTTCTGTGTGTTGTGCAAACACTTTCCACATTGCCTCTGGGATAGGCCTGACTGCTTGTGCCAAGCTACCAAGGGGGTGAGCAGGGGTTATCTTGGGTGTGTAACTCCCTCACCCTGACTAGAGTGGATGCATTCTGCCTGGCTTAGGTGCATACCCTAGCTAACTAGAAACTCCATTTCTAACACTGGGGAACTCTAAATATTAGGTATTGAGAGCTGGAGATCCTATTGAACAGTAGGACATAGCTAAGGGGAACAATTAAAAAGCAAACAGCTGAACCAATCTACTGCAAAAGAAAATATAATCAATTGTAGGAACGCTCGTTAAAGTGCAATGATAGCATTCATTACAGGCCACATAAAAAAAGCATGTTTTGCTCACACGACGATAATATTCTGCGCAGTCCACGTGCACAGCCACCACTGTCGCCGTTCAGAAAGGATGGCATTCATTTATACATGAGGAAGATAATCTACACAGCTTTCACACTGTATAAGTAGTGAATCACGTTAATTTACAGTTACACACATGGGTACACGGTGGAACCCTTGACATTTACGATAAAATAATCCTAGCTCATCTAAATGTTTTATAGAAGGTGTAAATACATGTGCTATATCAGGACCGAATCAAAACAGGAAAGTTTTAAGTCGTCGTAAAGAAGTAAACGTACATTGTGCCATACAAAATTAGAAGTATAGCAATATATTTCCCAAATAAAAAAATCCAGTTTATTTGGGTATGCTTGAGCGTTCCTTTTGTCCGCAAACATACTTTTTTTATTTAATGAAGAAATGGAAGGCCTGAAGGTAAGAGCATCAGTTTACGTATCGTCTGGCCCCGTGTATCACCTTACCATTCAATCTCTGATTCCTCAGACTCGAACGACAAAATATTTTGTTTGTCTAATTGCACCAATATGTAGATGTTATTACTGGTTTCAGATTGTATAAAGTACATTTAAACACACAAAATTATACTGTTTTCAAATATTTCAATGAAACAATCCCTGCAAGATTGTTAGCTATCATTCTTAGTTATGATATTTTAGTTTCCAAATGTTTTCTTAACAGCAATTTCGACTTTGCCTTGAAGTCCGCCCACAACATTTCAAACAGTGCAGGAAAGAAGAAAAGATTATTCTATGTTTTTTTTCAATGTCTGTAATTCATCTGCAATGGCCTTGCATTACTGTCCTTCTGGTCAAGGGAATATTTCAGTTTTATCATAACTGTGGAAAGCAGGAGGGGAGAACCACATCGTGTTCCCAAGGAAAGATTTACTGCGCTGACATGGGCTGTTGAGAATGTCATTCTTTAATTGCTTGGTCCGTCTCCACCATTGCCACCATTTTATGTGCCTTTGTGAGGGCGCACTACATGACTGTTCAAAGGCATTTATTTTCAAGCTACATTTACTCTGAACTACAATATATAAGGACCTTCATTATCTGTGCTCAAACTCTAGAACCCTAATCTGCTACATATTTGGGGCCTCAGAAAGTCAATTTTTCCTAATCAAAATGTTTATACTTGGTTTGCCCCGTATTGTTTTAATGACGCTTTTCTACTCGAATATCGTTGTTTCTGAGAGCCTGCTTTCTTTCTTTGTTTCCTGAAATGTTTCCCTGTTACTGTTCTGCTTACTATTGGCATATTGGCATTCTTTTTTACTAAGGCATCACTCCATGGAGTTCTCATTAATTTTGAAGCAGACCAGTGGCTAGGTAGCATATGCGTTCTGATTCTGGTAACCGGGAAATTGATGACAGGAGATATAAAACACGTTTCGTCTGAGAAGTGCAGGCAGACTTGTGACACAAAAAAGGGATTATTAAACTACACTGAAATACTGAATGGAGACCGTGCTAAGACGAGGACTTCAGCAATTTTACATTAGTGAGATGCAATTTATTCTTCACAGGTGCATCCACACCACTCCATAACTCCTCATTTTCTGTAGGTTTACTCTTTGTAGGCAGTTGTCATGTATTATTGCCCACGTCAATAAAAATATATTCCAAATGTATCAAATAAAAAGAGATTCAAAAGAATATTGCTATCACCCGGAAAGGTGGCAAATATGTACGCGTAATTGAACTTATATTGTAAAATTTACAGAAGCAAGGCAAATTAATTAATTGTGGATATTGTTATCAGAATGGTTTATTTTGCTTAAATGTTGATTATATACATATTAATAACATTAATTAGTAAGTCAGTTTCCAGTATAAACTTAAGTAAGCATATAAGCAACACCATGGTGTCCTTCATGAATTGAAGGGAGCCAAAAGGCACCTAACAGAGTATTTCACCACAGCCAATGGCAGTGCAATGCATGTGTTATTGAATATAATGTGACATCTGACACCAGTAATGACTAAAGGGCCTGATTTTAGATGTCAGCGGATGGAATAGAATATAATGGGATCGTAATATGGCAGACAGGATATCCATCATGGCTGTGACAGAGTATCAAATTCACCAACATCTAAATTAGGCCCTTTATTGTTTCTACAGGTGGAAAATAAATAAGTCTCATCCCAAACTTGACTTGTACTGCTGCGTTCTCAACCCTTTGGAGACTATCCAGAAGGTGTCTTTAGAGGCTATACATATGAGGGCAAAATCACAAAAGCATTTGTGAGTATATGAATAGAATTCTTTAGTACTTTTACTTATAACTGCCTTTGCAAATAGGCATCTAATCTTTAAGATAACACTAATATTTCGGTTTTGATGGCTTCCTTTTTCAATGATCACTCTTTTGACATGTATGAAAACTATTTCTCATACTAGTCTATATTGCAAACTATGGGGTCAAATCACAAATGCATGTATGAGTATGTGAAGTAGTACAACTTGATCACTCATAAATACCTCTGTAATTGGCTCAAACTTTGCCCAACAGGGAATCTGTAACAAATTGGAGTATTAGTTGAGTTGGGTGAGCACCCATCTCAAATAATAATGACAATCCATGTCAGGGTGAAAGATAGAAGTCACTAAAGAAACCTTTGCTTAACCCTCTTGTAACTTGGCACAGAGCAGTCAGGCTTAACTTAGTTGCAATGTGTAAAGTATTTATACAGTATGCAAACAGTAATAAAGTGGCAACACATTACAAGAAAAATCCCAAAACAATTAAGACAATCAGAGTACATTTCAATAAATAAAATGACACCAAACCAACAAAAATCCAATAAGTAGAACCAGACATGGGAATTTTAAAATAGGAATTAAAAATAGCACTGAAAAGCACAAAGAGCTAATAGTGTTTATCTGATTGTGCTAGGCCAGATCAGATACACTGACCAAGTTCATCCCAGTAGATGGTTTACCTTTGGAATTAGAAATTTAGAAAAAATCGTTGCCTATAAGTCATCAGTGGGACAAGCTGCTTGACTACTGTGGGCTACTGAAGAACAGGGTACCATTGGTGTTGTTGATGAGGGCTGGACACCTCTGAGTAGGAAATGTTTGAAGTCTGTGCTCAAGAACTCCTCATTGTAGATTGGTTGCTGGTCAATGTCTTTCTGGATGAACCTCTCTATGTTCAGACTTGAAAACCCTTTTGGAAACCTTTGTCCACCCCTAAATCAATTCTGGTCAGTTCCTCTACTTCCATTGGGTTTGATGCCGGTCTGACTAGAGAAGACAAAGGGAGGCAGGTCTAGATGGAGCTTCATCTGCCAGTGACAAGATAGGCATCCTTTGAAGCTCAGACAGGGGCTGGGCGCAGCTCCCCCAGCCCATAAGCCAATGGAGAAGTCCTCCTCTCCACACCCAGAGCCCTTTCTCCACTGTCTGGAAGCAATACATGCCTCGCTACAGGGAAGCCTTTAGGGGTCAGATGACAGCTGGACACTGAAAGGAATTCCTTTTGGTTTGGTTGTAGGCAGGAAAATAACAACTTACTAAAGGTGTCATTGACAAAATGGTAATATAACATCTAACTTGATCTTTAAGTTGGATTCCAAAGTACTTTTAAAATGTACCACTTTTCGAGCTACTCCCAAACTGAATTTAGTCCTTAATAAGTATGATAGTGCAAGCCAGTGTTAACCTATGGGAGAGCCAGCCTTGCCACAGTAAAAAATTACTTTTGAGGCTTTTTATTTCCAGAACATGTAAAGCATTAAAGATGGAATTCTAAGGGTTACATGTAGGAGGCTGGCCTGGCTTGTAGTGGGTACCAGAAGTACTTCCACCTTGTGCCAGGTCCAGCTATCCCTTAGTAGTGTAGAAGAGGTGTTTCTAGCAGCTATGGCAAAGCAGCTTAGGCTGAACTAGGAGACATGCAAAGCTCCTACTACACCACTTATATCATATGCACAATATCATAAGAAAACACAATACACAGAGTTACTAAAAATAAAGGTACTTTATTTTTATGCCAATATGCCAAAAATATCTCAGTGAGTACCCTCAGTAAGAAGATAAGTTATATACACAAGATATATGAACACAAACTAAAATTAGGTAAGTAATAGCAAGAAAAGTAATGCAAACAGTGTAGAATTACACTAGATTGCAATAGGAGCACATAGGTATAGGGGCAACACAAACCATACACTCCAAAAGTGGAATGCGATCCACGATTGGACCCCAAACCTATGTGAGCTTGTAGAGGGTCGCTGGGACTGTAAGAAAACAGTGAGGGTTAGAAAAATAGCCCACCCCAAGACCCTGAAAAGTAGGAGTAAAGTACACCTACTACCCACAGAGAGCACAGAAGTCGTGATGGGGGATTCTGCAGGGAGAACAAACACCAGCAATGCAACAACAGTGGATTTCTGGACCTGAGTATCTGTAAGACAAGGGGACCAAGTCCAATAGTCGCGACAATGTCGAAAGTGGGCAGGAGCTTAGGAAATGCCAGCTGAAGATGCAAGGAAGCTGCCACCGGTTGGAAGAAGCTTGGACTTCTGCAAGAAAGAAGAGGGCTAGGGACTTCTCCTTTGGAAGACTGATGTCCCACGTCACGATGAAGTTTGCAGAGGTGTTCCCATGCAGAAAGACCGCAAACAAGCCTTGCTAGCTGCAAGGGTTGCAGCAGAAGTTTTTGGGTGCTGTTATAGCCCAGGAGGGACCAGGATGTCGCCACTTGGAGGAGGAGACAGAGGGGGTGCCCAGCAACCCAGGGAGCCCTCACAGAAGCAAGCAGCACCCGCAAAAGTACCCTAACAGGCACTTAGAGTGAACTGGAGTCCATGCAAAGTCACAAAAGGGAGTCCTGCGACGCCGGAGGACAACTCAGAAGGTTGTGCACTGCAGGAAGGAGTGCTGGGGACCCAGGCTTGGCTGTGCACGAAGGAAATCCTGTAAGAGTGCACATTAGCCAGAGCAGCTGCAAATCACGTGGTACACAGCTTTGCAGTCTAGTATGGGGAGGCAAGGACTTACCTCCACCAAACTTGGACTGAAGAGTCACTGGACTTTGGGAGTCACTTGGACAGCGTTGCTGTGTTCCAGGGGCCACGCTCGTCAGGATGAGAGGGGACTCAGAGGACCAGTGTTGCAGTCTTTTGGTGCCTGCGTTAGGGGGAAGATTCCATCGACTCATGGGAGATTTCTTCAGAGCTTCTGGTGCAGGGTGAAGGCAGGCTACCCCCAGCGCATGCACCACCAGGAAACAGTCGAGAAAGCCAGCAGGATTAGGCGCTACAATGTTGCTGGCAGTCATCTTGCTACTTTGTTGTGGTTTTGCAGGCATCCTGGAGCAGTCAGCGGTAGATCCTTGGTAGAAGGTGAAGAGGGAGATGCAGAGGAACTCTGGTGAGCTCTTGCATTCGTTATCAGAAAAATTCCCCAAAGTACAGACCCTAAATAGCCAGAAAAGGAGGTTTGGCTACCAGGTTAGGAGGATTGGCTACCAAGAGAGGTAAGAGCCTATCAGAAGGAGCATCTGACATCACCTGCTGGCACTGGCCACTCAGAGCAGTCCAGTATGCCCCCAACACCTCTGTTTCCAAGATGGCAGAGGTCTGGGACACACTGGAGGAGCTCTGGGCACCTCCCCTGGGAGGTACTGGTCAGAGGACTGGTCGCTCCCCTTTCCTTTGTCCAGTTTTGCACCAGAGCAGGGCTGGGGGATCCCTGAACAGGTGTAGACTGGCTTATGTAGAGATAGGCACCATCTGTGCCCATCAAAGCATTTCCAGAGGCTGGGGGAGGCTACTCCTCCCCAGCCCTTCACACCTATTTCCAAAGGGAGAGGGTGTAACACCCTCTCTCAGGGGAAATCCTTTGTTCTGCCTTCCTGGGCCAGGGCTGCCTGGACCCCAGGAGGGAAAAAACCTGTCTAAGGGGTTGGCAGCAGCAGCAGCTGCAGTGGAGACCCCGGAAAGGCAGTTTGGCAGTACCCGGGTACTGGTGGTAGAGACTCGGGGGATCATGGAATTGTCCCCCCAATACCAGAATGGTATTCGGTTAACAATTCCATGTTCTTAGGCATGTTACATGGCCATGTTCGGAGTTATCATTGTGACGCTATACATAGGTAGTGACCTATGTATAGTGCACGCGTGTAATGGTGTCCCCACACTCACAAAGTCCGGGGAATTTGCCCTGAACGATGTGGGGGCACCTTGGCTAGTGCCAGGGTGCCCACACACTAAGTAACTTTGCATCCAACCTTCACCAGGTGAAGTTTAGACATATAGGTGACTTATAAGTTACTTAAGTGCAGTGGAAATGGCTGTGAATTAACGTGGACGTTATTTCACTCAGGCTGCACTGGCAGGCCTGTGTAAGAATTGTCAGAGCTCCCTATGGGTGGCAAAAGAAATGCTGCAGCCCATAGGGATCTTCTGGAACCCCAATACCATGGGTACCTCAGTGCCATATACTAGGGAATTATATGGGTGTACAAGTATGCCAATGTGAATTGGTAACTTTAGTCACTAGCCTGTTAGTGACAAATTTGGAAAGCAGAGAGAGCATAACCACTGGGGTTCTGGTTAGCAGAGCCTCAGTGAGACAGTTAGGCATCACACCGGGAACACATACAGGGCACATACTTATGAGCAGTGGGCCCTGCCTGGCAGGGTCCCAGTGACACATAGACTAAAACAACATATATACAGTGAAATATGGGGGTAACATGCCAGACAAGATGGTACTTTCCTACACTACATAACAGGTGTCTTCTAAGTATTAGAAGACAAGGCTTATGCCTGGCAAAAGATGTACTTTGCTAGGTCAAACAGGTAGTTTGAAACTGCATATCTAGGCTGCAGTGGCAGGCATGGAAGCATGTTTCTATAGTGCTGCTCTGGTGGGTGGCACAAATAATGCTGCATCCAATTAGTAGCTTTTAGTTCACAGACCCTGGATACAGATAGTACCATTTACTATGAAATTAAGGGGGTCATTGTAACTCTGGCGGGCGGCGGAGGCCGCCCGCCAGAGTTCCCCCGCCAGAACACCGCTCCGCGGTCCGAAGACCGCCGCGGTGATTCTGTGTTTCCCGCTGGGCTGGCGGGCGACCGCCAGAAGGCCGCCAGCCCAGCAGGAAACCCCTTCCCACGAGGAAGCCGGCTCCGAATGGAGCCGGCGGAGTGGGAAGGGTGCGACGGGTGCAGTTGCACCCGTCGCGCATTTCAGTGTCTGCTAAGCAGACACTGAAATTCTTTGTGGGGCCCTCTTACGGGGGCCCCTGCAGTGCCCATGCCATTGGCATGAGCACTGCAGGGGCCCCCAGGGGCCCCACGACACCCCATACCGCCATCCTGTTCCTGGCGGTTGGATGGCGGTATGGGGTGTCGGAATCCCCATGGCGGAGGATTCTTTAGGGCAGCGGAAAACCGGCGGGAGACCGCCGGTTTTCCCTTTCTGACCGCGGCCAAACTGCCGCGGTCAGAATGCCCTTGAGAGCACCGCCAGCCTGTTGGCGGTGCTCTCGCGGTCATTGACCCTGGCGGTCAATGACCACCAGGGTCAGAATGACTCCCTAAATGTACATCAAATGTGTCAGTTAGGTGTATGCCACTTTTATCATGTTTGGAATGGAGAGCACAAATACTTTACCAGTTTTTGGAAGGGGTAAACTGCACATCATTCTATGGCCATCAAAAAAATCAGGTTGAGCAACAGAAGGAAAGGAAAACATCTGCAGTGACCCTCCTTAAAGCTAACATTTCCAAGAGCCTTTAAAGCCCGATCTCTCTGGTATACTCAGCTTCCTCAAAGCCACCTCTTATGAATATGATGTCTTACTCTTGTCTTTCAGTCCATCCGGGTTTTATACAGTCTCCTGTCATCTTCAATCTTTACATGAAGCCACGTGGCGCTCCACTTAAAAATTACAGGATGAAGATGCACCAATATGCCGGTGATACACAACTGTACTTGAAAGACTCCTCTGCAACAGACATCCAGTGCCTCAAACTCTGCTTGTATGTCATCTAGACCTGGATGTCCAGGACCTACCTGAAGCTCAGCCTAGCCATGACATAATTCCTGTTACTTGCCAAGAACGGCAAATAAGAAGCAGTGTAAACCTGTCTCAAAAACATGAACCTTGACTGCTTTGAACCCTGATGTTTATTGAATGACAAGTCCAATGGTAGTTCTCAGGGTGCAGAAGGGGCAGGGCAGCGCGCAGATGGGGGGAAATAAACAATAAGTTAATTAAGAAAAAAACACTTACCTCCTCGCTGTCGCGCCACTCTGCTTCTCCGTCTTCTTGCTTCAGGCACAGGCTCCCAGCCTGCCCTGTGGCCAATCCTGACACTGCTCAAAGCTGCATCAGGTTGGCTGGGAGTGCCCAGCCAGGGCGCTCCCAGGCAGACTGAGAGCCTACTGGGCATGTGTGTTTGGCTGGCCTGAGACAGCCAGCTAAACATACATGCGTAGTGAGGGGGAGTGCTGTGCACTCCCCCTCACTGCTTGTCACCCCATGGCCCCGCCCCTTTCAAAGAAAACGATAGTAAACACTGACAGGTTTTCGCAGCTGCCGCTGTTGGCGGGGGGGCAACTCTCCTCCACCGTAATGGAGGAGCCGCTCCTGGACAAGTCATTTGTATTCATGCTGGACACCAAACGTAGCCTCAAGGAATACATTGCCTAAAAAAAAAGTCAATTTGGTGGGAGCTCTTTCTTCATAAAAAAAAGTAAAAACTGTTTCTTCCAGAAAGCTACTTCAGAACTCCTCTTTCTTTTTCTCATACTCTTACATCTGGATAGTGATACCGCCCTGCAACATGGAATCCCCGATGCCGCATTTACATCCCTTAATGGTGACCTACACACTGCAGCCTTTCTTATCCAGGGCCTGAAGAATTGTTTAGACTCCATTGGCTCCCCTTATCATCCCACACCATCTTCAAATCCGGATGCTTTATTTACAAAGACATAACGACCAGTAAACCCACTTTCCTTGCAGACAAGCTTACAATCTCTGGTGGTTCTGGAAAACACTTGCAGCCAGGGCACCAACCAGCTCCAGGCTAAGATGTGTCAATTATTAACAAGTCCACAGGCCTTTTCCATCTCTGCTGCCAGGATTTGGAACAATATTCCCACATCCATCAGGAAAACTTCAATGCTGCTCCACCTGATTCTATGGTTGTTCCCAGACTGACAGAACATTGGCACTCTGGCACATCCATTGCTCACCTGTGTGAGGACTTACTTGTGCTTAATATTACACCGTGCTTAATATTACACCCTAATGACTTACATGTTCAATGCCCTACTGAATCAGGCATAAAGTAAAGTTTTTGACATTGAATCATGGCGCTAACATGATATTTTAGTATTTGCACACTTCTTCCCTTTTAGTTAAATCAAATTCTCATTAGAGAAGTAAACTAGCACTATTTTAGCTTTTTCGTCTAATACCGCCATGCACGTGCTAATGTATTTTGAATGTGTTCAGGGGATTCAGGTTTTTGCTATATTCTCAACATTTTTTAATGTTTTTTTAAGAAAGTTGTTCCACTTTGTTGGTTGTTTAATTCACATCATAGAGTGTAATTGTCATCTTGTCAACACCACATTCTGCATATTTGCCCAAAAGGAAATTCATCAAGTTGTGAAGATTCCTACAAGAGGTTCCATGCCTTTTAATTAATGTTTAGATATTTCTTACAGTACACTGGGATATCTCAATGTATATGAAAGCTACTAGGTTTTTGTAGAACTGCTCAATGCGAGAAAGTTATTGTGGGGCTTTAAAACTTTTACTACAGTGGCAGCCAAAAAGACTTATCAGTGTTCCTTTTTCTGTAATAATGTGTGTCTTTCCAAACACAAACTTGCTACTCATTCCTCCACATCCTGTAATTCTCCACATTCTCTCATACCTGATGGCCCTCCCAGTTAATTCTAAATTTTTGTCACAGTACATCAGCTTATACAATTCTTTATTTATCCCTGTTCAGTACACACTGCAGATAAGAAGCCCTACGCTCGAAGAAACACGCACCGTTTTATCAGCATCGTAAACATGTGGTATGATACTAAACCCACCTATGCACTTACAGTATCCAACAGTTGTCCATGCTAATAAGAGAGAACATTGACTTAAACATATTTTAAACGGAGGTAGTATTTCCGTACATCACATATTTTCCTTAAAGAGTTTTTCAGTTCATGTTCAGGTGGATGACAAGTGATGTTTACTTCAGTTCACGCTTGATTTTTTCTAATTTGGTGTCTCCTAAATGCATTTTCAGTTGTGACTGCATTAAATACCCTGATCTAACGGCCAGGGTAACTGATTACTTAAAGAATTCATGTGTACTTTGCAGAGGTCTTGATGAATGTGAAACCGTTTTACACTACGGACCTTGTTGAAGGAGACCAGAAAAGGTTTGTAACTTCAAAACTATCCAATGTAATACTATCAAATGTAAGTTCTGATGGTTGTAAACATATATGACATAATCATATAAAAGAACAGGAAGTTTCACGTAAATAAAATACTTTTATTCGCTTTTTCACGGATGGTGAAATAATTCAATCTGCTCTTATGTTGATGTTACAAGTTAGCTTTGTTGTCCTCTCCTTAGGGCAAGAAAGAGATACTAACACCTTCAGATAATAACCTTTAAAACTACTGTTTGCCCACCACGCAGAGCACAGAGCATGGGCTGGAGGCAAGGGTGCATAAGGATGGTTAATTAACTGCTGTTATTGCCCAAAAGTATTAAGGCAATACATCTCTCAATGGCTGAATCTCAGAAGCAGAAACCAATAAACACAACAGATGTCTTTGTCGTCTAGATGTCGAATGAAGATTAACAACAGTTATTAATATCTGTATTCTAATAATCCTATTGGGTTGAGATAATCTCAGCATTCCACTGAGGGTGCTAAGAAAGAAATTCATTAACTATACATGCAATCAAAGGCCCACTATAAGTTGTTATGTCTATTATGTACTGTTTCACTGTGTTTGGTGCTGAATCAAACCGTTTAAACTGCAGCAAAGGAAGTTTGTCTTCTGTCAGATTTTATGTAATCAATAGACAGCGAAACGGCCAGACCGGGAGCAAAAACAAACCTGGTAAAAATGCTCAAAGTAGCTGTGTATCTATCTATGTATCTATCAATCTATCTGTCTGTCTATCTATCCATTCTCTTCTCTCTTTCCAAATGCACCTGCTTTGCGTGCTGCAATTATCCTAAGGTAGCTGTAGAGCATAACAGAGGGGTCGGCAGTAACCCTCTGCCTTCATAACCAGCATCCAATGGCTCCAGTGCCCAGGGAAATACCTAGTAGTATATATTGGCAGTCCGGGCTGGAGGGTAACAGGTCAGCCACCTTTACTGATTGGTTGTTGAAAATGGCAATGACTCCGTGAGTCCAAAACAAAGCCATTGCAAATTCTTTCAAGTGTCTCTCTTCTGCTTCAGTGTGACGCATATCTCCCCTTGCCCTTCTGACTCGAATTGATGTCTGTCTCCTCCTATTTTGCTTGTTACCTTTTTGGTTTGATCCTGATTTAGTAATTGATGATCTTTCTTGTTTGTGCCTTTTAGTCTATCTGTCCCGTCTCTGTTTCACTGCTTCCTTTTGCATCTTTTGTTCCTCTTAACTGCTCCTCTTGGCATCTTTTGCTCCTCTTACTGCTCCATCTTGCATCTTGGTCTGTTCTGTCAGTTGTTGCCACCCAATTTGCCCTGCTGATCATGTTTTCTCATGTTGCTGCTACCTCTGGACAATCCAGCTCTCCCAGCTGGGCTTTGTGGCTTTTGTTGAGCCCTCCCACCACCTCCCACACTCCTTCCACTCTCTAAGGCCCTTCTTAAGGGAGGTTGTAGTGCAATTGCGTAGTGAATGCGTGCAGTGAGCACACCGCTAGCACACCAAAGACAAGCCTGTCTGTGCCCGTGTGCTCCTGGACTGTGCCCAGCACCAGGAACCTGGTCCAAACAATTTTCACAGGCATTTCGCCGACAAACTCCACATGCTCAACCCTGGATACTGCCATGAATGCTGCTGCAGAGTCACACCTCAGTCCATGGTGGGCTCCTTTGCTTGCTTGTAATGTCACTTCACCTTCCTCCACACACCCACTACCACCACCCACAGCACCCTTCACCAAGTCAGAACTCAAGATCCACAGTCACACAACATGACACACCCACTCTGCACAACAATACTGACTTGCATGCATGCTCCACAAAAGACTCTCATTGGCAAGCACTCCACATTGATTTGGGACATCATTGACTCCAATGTACAGGACTTCCTCTTCCTCACCAAAACCTGGCTCAACCCCCACATCAGTGCTGGACATCTCCACAGCCATCCCTACTGGATTTGAAATCCTGCAGCAGGACCTACCCATAAACCAGAGGGAGGCCTTGCGATCATCCACAGAGACACCATCAAGTGTACCTCTTACACTGACCCAGGAACGACATTTAGGGAACTCATGCACTTCTAGCTTTAGACGGACAGGAAAAACACTACTAAAGGCACTCTTGCCTACCAGTCCCCAGGATCTTGCATCCACTTCAGCAACCTCCTCTCACCACACCCCTCACTATAGGCACAAAACACATCATACTTCTAAACAGCCTTAACTTTTATCTCGATGATCCCACGGACTCCAACCCCACAGTCTTGATCAAAGGTCTACAGAACATCAGCCTCACCCAGCTCATTCAAGGCCCTATTCACATCACTGGACACACTGTATATCCCATCTTCTCCTCCAGAGACAAGGTTAAAGTCAGCCACATAACTCCACTCAAATGGAGGGACCACTCCACCATCCACTTCCACATAACAGGACCGCCACCCACACCTACAGAGTCTAGCAACACCCCAAGACGCTGCTGGAAAAGAGTTACAGAAACTGAATGGCTTAATGCTATTCAACTAAACTACCCTTACCAGCAACATTGAAAACTTTAACAACTGGATCGCCAACTGTACCAATACCCTAGTCTCCCTGAAAAGCCCCAAACCCAAAAGATCCAACAAGTAAGCTTACTGGTACAACTCTGATTTCACAGGAACCAAAAGAGTTTGCAAACATCTCAAAAGGAAATGAAGAACCACACGAGGGATCATTGGAAGTAAAACCTACAAGGCTGCACTCAGACACTATCATCATGATGAGGATGAGGCCAAGAAAAAGGCTCTGAACCTGACAGTCTAATCTAGCTTCAATAACTTGAAGGAACTTTTCACCATCAACAAGGAATCCAGCAACCTAACAACTGCAACCGAAATCATCATCCCTGCACAAGAACTCTACAACAATCTCTCCTACCTCTTCCAAGATAAAATTACCAATATCTGCACCAACTTCAAACTCCAGTCACCCCCCTTCAACATTCCTAGCCTGCTAACCTCATCAACCAAATACTACCAACTGACATCATGGAACCCTTTATCCATCGAACACACTGCTGCAATAATGAACCTACTCATGGGTTCCCATTGACCCCTACCCCCACAATATCTACAACCTGGAAAGAGCCACAATCAGCTCTGCACTCACTTCCATAATCAACAGATTTCTCAAGACAGCCACCTTCTCACATAGCTGGAACACAAAGAAGGCACTGCTCGCCTCAAAAAGCCCTCAGACCACTCTGAAGAGCTCAGGAACTACTGACCCTTCATGCTGCTCCCACTCCCAGTCAAAATCATTGAGAAGATGATAAACAGATGTTAGAAATTGGGATGGTCGACTGGGGTATGAGCCCTGGTCAAGCAGCAACCACAATCCTAGTCAGGATAAGGTTCAGGCAAACCCTAAATTAACCTGTTCTCACCCTTTGGTAGCTTGGCACAGAGCAGTCAGGCTTAACTTAGGGGCAATTGTAAAGTATTTGTGAAAAACTTCAAACCTTTAGCCACACCACCGAACTACACTAGACCGACCACCGCTGTGTCCACTTCTCCTTCAAGTAGCCCACCACGCATCACCACCCACAACAGATCCCACGCCGCAGCTGGAACAAGGTCACTGAAGACCAACTGATCTCCACCCTCGCCCGATCCCCCCCACCCAACACCGCTGACACCAACACAGCCGCCCACAACCTCAGGCAATGGATAGATGACTGCGCCAACACCCTCGCCACGATCAAGAAACCCTCCAACAACCACACCAACACTAAGGCCATCTGGTTCACCGCCGACCTTCAGGCCTCTAAACGTGAGTGCTGAAAACTTGAGAAGAAGTGGCGCCATGAACAAACAGAGATCAACCACACTGCCCTCAAGAACACCTTCTGCAGACACCACCAGCTATCCGGACCGCCAAGAGATCCTCCTACAATGAGCGCATCGACAACAATGCACATGAGAGCCAAGAGCTCTTCAAAATTGTTAAGGAACTTGCCAACCCCAGATCCTGCCCCAACGACACACCACCTTTGCAAGACCTCTGCGACTCCCTCTCCACCTTCTTTCACCGCAAGATCACAGACATCCACGACAGCTTCAAAACCTTGACCTCCATGACAGCTACTGTCACCACAAACCTCGACTCACCGGACCCCAGCCACACAAACCTCCTGCTCTCCTGGACCCACGACAACGACGATGATACCATGAAAATCATGAGCACCATTCACTCCGGCTCACCATCCGACCCCTGCTCTCACCATGTCTTCAACAAAGCAAGCTACATCATCACCCCCAACTCCGAATGATCGTCAACAGCTCCTTCGAGACCGCCACCTTCCTGGGAAGCTGGAAGCACACCAAAATCAACGCCCTAATAAAGAAACCCAGGGCAGACCCAAGAGATCTCAAGAACTACAGGCCCATCTCCTTGCTCCATCGAGGTACTGGGTTTTTCAGAACCGGTACTGATCTGGTAACCCAGTGGTGCCAGGGTACACCCAAAGACCTCAGGTACTTTCCTGATTCAGACCACAGAAACTCAAAGTCTTCTAGGTGAAGTCAAAGATCAAATGTATTGGCTGCAACCAAGTAACAAGCGTCCTAGAAGTACAACAGCACGGTTTGTATGTTCTCAGGAGACTGTGTTTCAATGCAAAGTCAGGTTTCCTTATATACAGTTTTTTAAGCTTCAGGCAAACATTCTTGACATTTTGGTTGGTCATTCACATGTTTTCACTACAAAGGAAAAAACAGTGTCATGATGAAACCTCATATTTCATGTCATCCAACCCATAATAAATTACCCGGCAAGGCCTAGTATTTTACATCAGATAAGTGTGGACCCCCAATAAAAACGGGCACCTTCCCCTCGTAAAGTAAGAAGAAGAAAAGAGCAGGTGTAGGTGTGAGCAAGATTAGGCAGGGTGTGTGAGCGATAATAAGGGTTTTATGGCATGGTGTGCCTTGATGCTATCTGATTCGGCCACTGGGAGAGGGACTGACCAAACAGGTTTGGCCTGAGGCAATGGTTCCAGCTTGCCCAGGTCAGAGAAAAGTCAATCAAGGTGTACATGTCCTTGGAATCAAATCTGACTGTATTATAAGCCTATGTGAGGGCAACTTTTAAAAATGGCTGCCGTGTATAAAATGGGAGCCACGAGTGCAGGACGAAAATGGCGATTTCGAGGTGGAAACGCTGCTGGAATTGAGCAAAAATGCTCATGCTTAGTGTACTAGTCATTATCGGTCTTTTGATACAAAAATCGTACTGCTGTGGCAAAGGAAATTACATGGGTCCAGATTTTTAGAACCACAAACCCTCCTTTTGCCCTTACATAGGCAATAAACCTATTCTCATGCTAATCTGAGTCCAGGTCTATGTTTCTAAAGTCGTTGAGATGTTGCTGTAACATCATCCTAGTATTTAGCTCGTCTCTTGGTGCAGGTTTCCTTATGCATGATGTAACACAGAGGCCACATATGGCAGGACAAAGTAAGGAATACCTCTATCTGCAGTAGGTGGCATAAGATCACACACCCAACAATTAGTGATGTTCACTACTAACTAGTGTTGATGCAGAAGCTGTACAAAAGAATTGCTTGCGAATTCTGATCTTCTAACCTGCTCATGTTCAGGAAAAGGGTGAAAAGAGTGTAAAGAAACAATAGTAGGAAAAGACATAGGTTGGGAAGTGGGTGCAGAAGTCAATTGAGTAGAGAAAAACAATCCCACCCATAGATGACAACGTCATGTTTAAAAGACACTAGAAAACACGTTATTAAGAACATATAGACAACGGGAGAAAGTAGTGACCACTATTACAAATGAAATAATAATTTTTCACAACCCTAACCAAAAAGCAAATCCTAAAATTATCTAGTAACATTTTTAGGGCTCCTCTACATTTCAGTAGTAATTTTGGTATGTTCAGGTGGAACAGTGGTGACTCTCATCAATGCTCTAAGGTGAAAAGGGGGTACTCTTTCCACAGAAAATGGACTTTATTCTGCTTTTACTAAACAGAATAGTACTTTAAAACAATGCCAGCAAAACAATCAGTCTCCTAACACCTAGTCTATACAATCACACGGAAACCTCTTGTGAAACCAACTATGCCCAGAGTCCGTTCAAAAAGACTCTCTGGCAGGCTTCTATTGTCCATCAAATTTTCTTTTGTTGTTTTCTTTCGCATGGGCCTCTCAACTCAGGCCTCTTCGTGAGAAAAGTACTGCTTAGTTGGAGTGCCCTCCTGGCAAACACACACAGCTCACTCGAAAGTCTCAATGTCTTAAAGCAATGCACCAGTGTCTCTCCTCTGTGGCAGACACTACAAACAATGTGCTCTTCATTGATCAAGGGCACAAATCATCTCGTGCAGACCCAAGCACCATTAATTGGGAAATAGCTCAAGCTCAGCAGCACTTTCAGACTCCAACACTCATTATTTAGTATCAGAGGACGCTCAAGCTGCTCTTTCATGGGCACCACAATATAGTGCCTTTTTCCAAACTTGAAATCTCCGGTGCACTGCCCTTCTTCCGTTGGAGCAAAGAAAAGGGGGTGTGTGGCCAAAACTCAGGCCAAGGGGCTCAAGGGATTGCACACTGTCAGAGGTTACCAGCACATGACAGGTAGAGAAATGAAACCTCAAAACAGCTCTGCCATCAACAACAGGAATCCTTCTCTTTAGCTCTTTTACACTGAAACTTTGGTTTTGTGATGTCCAACGCAGTCTGATGGAGCAAGTACGATACCATGCGCTGGCGATCGCTGTCCAGCTTTGCTACTTTCTGGGTGCTGAGACTGTAGGGCCAAAACGTCCATCTTTCATCTGTAGCTGTCACTGATGGGAATTAGGCTTAAATCAATGTCCTGCAGGTTATTATGACTTGATACCCGCAGAATCTAGTGACGTAGGAAATGTGCCACAGTTGTTAGTTCCCTTCAATTTAGTACAAAAACAGTTCATGGTTTTTAACAAGGGACTGCAAGCAGGTGGTCTGCAATCTTCAAAGGAGTAGCCATACACCATGGGCATAAAAAACAAAGACAAAGGCAGAAGGGCAAAACAGGGTCTCTAGCATCTTTAATTGGGTTCTCTCCATTATTCTCTGCCATCTATAACTACATGAGAATTCTATCTGAATGGATTTCCTCACACAGTGGCATTGTCTAATGGGGTAAGCACATATTTTCCTCAATGATTAAGTCTAGGTGTTCCTCCTTATCTTAGAACATCTCAATAGAGAAATCACATGATACCGATTATCAGGGACATGTAGAAACCTTCCTTTAAAAACTGTGCATCAGGTGCACTATGCAATACACAGGCTAATAGTCAAATGTGCAAACAAAAAGACAAGAACTAGAGGGTCCTGATATTTGCATGATTAGGACACATCTGATCCCACCAAAAATTAAAGTAGCAGGAACAGAAGGGAACCGAAAACCAAATTAAAATAGACATTGAAAATTCGTCATGTTCAAAAAGGTAAACATAAGATATCTCCTATTGAGATGGAAAACTTGTCTTACTATAATATTGAGTCAGTTAACCAGTCTATCGCTACCCTGACAGTCAGGCTGGAAAACATTGAAGCAGGCCTAAGGCAAATTCTTGAAAACCAGTCTGGTCATACCAAAGGGAATTATACATAACATGGGGGTCCCTGGTACATCACTGCAGTCTGGAAATGTGAACCTGAACAATACATCAATAATAATAAAAGGTCTGACTGGTGAAAGGAATTTGAAAAAGAGAAATGGGACTAGGACATAGCTAAAATCTCAATAACTAAGCATGATGCGACATTGGTCAGGGGAAGTAACAAAAGAAAAAATCTATAGGAAGAACAGAAAAATTATTTGGGTGATAGTCAGGCATGTGACACAACACCGAGAGTACGGGAGATACACAAAGGCCAAAGTTACACAAATTTTAACTCTACCGTTGGTGACTACACCATATACGGTACTCCTAGCTAATGTTTCAGTTCCTTCTTCAGGAAAAAATGAAAACCTGGTTTTCTTTTAAGGAACAAAAGCCATATGCTACTTAGGAAACAGAACATCATTAACTAATGTAATATAGAAATTAGGCCACCTTGAGTCACAGATCTATAATTTGATCCTTAGGTCCAATCAAGGCTACATAAATGTAGGGCTGCCTGTTCCTTTAAGGGAAAGGGGCAGTAACGTGACTAACTGCAGGTGACACACTTTGATCCTGTATATCTCTTTTTATTTTCCTTCAATACCATTATAGCCAAATAGATATGCACTGGTGAAGTGTTGTCTCTTATGTTCACAGCATGAAATATCATTATCTGTGGAATTTAGTAACCAGAACAAGTTCAACCAACTGTTGCGTAGCGTTGGCATCGTCATGACCATCCCCTCACAACACAGGGGAGCTTGTAATAGTATCAAAAGCAGCAACAAACATGCAAAAAAAAACAAATAAAAAATAATAAAAACGCACAAAACGTCAAGCTATCAGATATACTTGCTGTGTATCAAGCACAAAAAGCATAGACAAAACAATAGCATGTGTGAATAAGCGGTGACACACAACACCATGTCATGTACTTTATGCACTGTAAACCTGCAGCCCAAAACCCAATTGTTTGGACCTGTTTAATTTGTCAGGTTTAAAATCCTTACCCTCCTTTTGACAGTAGATCACCAGGCAATGGAAATCTGCTGTCAAATATAACTTTACTGTTTCTCTTCTAACATACAGGACCAGCAAGAACAATTCATGATAGGACCAAATACACGAAAATAAATTTCCATTACTTAACTGTTACCCTCTTGTCAGTTACTTCACAACATCAAGCCACCTTAGTTTTACCTTTCTAAAAGTAAAAATTGTTACACTGACACTCCATATTAATTTGGCACCTACAATTTCCACTGTGAAAAATAAGTCTTAATTGGTAAATCATTCTCATTAAGGCATGTAGCCTTCAAAATTTTAGAAAAGGGCTGCATCTTATTTTCTGTCTAAGACTTAATGCAACACTTCGTTTTCTGTCAAATAAAAGCAACTAGCAGGCATCATTTTATTTTTTTAGAGCGGAGACACAAATGTATCAGTTCTGCAGAGCATTTAACATGATGTTGGGACTTTCGAAGAAACCCCTTTTTTTATATTTTCCCTTTGGAATTAAGTTCTTTAATTGTATTGATGTTCTTCTGGAGAAACCAGAAATCCCACTTTTAGAGGCCCTTAGGGTCATTCTGCATTTCACAGAGACAAGGCCCTAATTTAAAAGGTCACAAGTGTCAACATGACAGCCTCCTCCATTGTTTATGGGAAAACTAAAGATAGCATCTCAGCAGCGTGACTTGAGCCAGCCTCTGTAGCTCTCCTAGCTTCTGCCACTCTGAATCTGTCAAAGACAGTAGGCCTTCCTGTTTTCCTTCTAACCTGCAATAATTCACTCTATTTAAAAAAAGAAAATGTTTCCTTTTTAGGCGCTAAATTTTTTTTATCTCTATTTCCAGATTATTAAACTACATTTACTGTGAATAATTCACAAACCTTAATAACACACATACCAGTTGTTAGAATAAATGCTTGTTGCAATCCCATGCAATGGTACATATTTCATCAACCTCGAATGAATGAACGTCTCAGTAGGCCCAGCTGAAGTTAGAACCTTCAACCTCGATATTAAAACAAGCCTTTGTACTGGCACATTGACTCATTGAATCATAAGAAGGCACAACCTGCAAATATATATCAAACCTAAATGTATGCATTTACTGAAGCCTGAGACACTTTAAAAAGTACTCTGAATGAAAGAAAATGCAGTTTAAACAGTGCTTTTGCCCAAAATCGACTTTGACATTTTAGGCATTAAAAATCAATATCCTACAATTTTCTTGCATAATATGCATTACCAGAATGTCTATTACACAATCCATGAGTCAGCCATTGAAAATAATAACTTTATACTTTATAGAAATGAGGTTGTTTGCTCCTGCGCCAAGGGAAAATTGCACATACAAATGTCATTTTAGCGGTGCAACATAACTTAAATTAAATGTTAATGCTAGGAGGTCATAGAATAGGTATTAAGCTTTATAAATATTAAAAAACGATTTTGAAAGGCACTTATTTTTTAAATAATGTTTCTATAATTAATAATTTTCTTTAAAAAAAAAAAATATATATTCTTTTTTTGTGATAATTCCACATATAAAAGCAAGCTGCATCCCTTGCCTATTATTTGGGATACATTAACTCACAAGCCTAAGCGCATAAGCCTAACTTGAAATGCGTCACATTTTTGCGCCACTTTCATTTAAAAGGAAGGTTATGGAAAATTCCACCCGTGTTTAACTGGGAAAGTGCTGGCTGAATTGAACATTCCTATCAAATATACTGCAGCTGAAAAGTTTGCCTGTGAACATCTGATACAATGCATCTAAGAAAAATGCTGTACATTTATTTTTATTTTTGCAAAAATAGATAATTTCGGTTTTTTTTGGGGCCCTATTTATATCTATTGAATGTGTTTTCTAATTTATTAAGCATTTAACAGCAGTTTTGTATATGTGAACAATTGCTCATTCTATAAATTAAAGAGCAACATATAGCTATGTTAGCACATCACATGGTTCATTTCTGGATTTTTTCTAAGTTTCTACTTAATATTAATTAACCAACATTTTACTTAACTAACTGAAAACATCAAGAAGACCCACAAACACACATTGAGCTCATTTCAGATATAAACAGAAAACACTCAGGACACACAATACAGCGCGCTTTAGCCATTTTTCATAAATAGCGCCGTCGCAATTTACTTACAGAACCGTTTGCAGATCCTAGTTGTAAGTCATATTTACAAGAGAAAAGAAAACTTTTCTCAAAAGTGTTCCAAAAAACTGCAAAAACAGCCTCACAGACATTTATTTCCAAGAATAGCGGACCCATACTTTATTAAACGTGAAGGGGTCCACTCAGTGCTTCACATATAGTTCATAGGTTGGAGTTCCAATCGGAGGAACCGGACATGAGTCCTCCAACCGGGAGTCCCTTTTACAACCAAGACAAAACAAATTTCCAAGTCTGCTAAGACCAGGCATCTTCGCTCACTAGTCTAGCTTCAAACTTCAAAGGATTATCATTTACGATAGTCTCGTGAATACACGAGTCCTTCGGCTTTGGTACTTGCAAGTTCCAAATCAAAGTGATCCCGAAGGGATACCAAACCAAATGTCCAACTAAGGACCAAACCAAGTGTCCAACTTAGGACTGGGAGACGCTCCACTTATACTTAACTGAAAATATCGATGACGTCACCAGAAGACTCGTCTTATCGTTTCGCTCTACCAAACATCAAGGGTCCAAATCAGGGCGATAGCCAGGGCAGCAGTCCTTCGTAGCCGTCGGGAAGCGGGGAACCTTGCAGCAAAGACTTTCGGACCACGTCGACATGCAGGGGTCGATGAAGTGGCGGCCTTCCTCCAGAATTTTCACACAAAGCTCCCCACGGACCTCAGGCTTGGACCGGTACCGCTGGTATCGCCCCACGTTGGGCACCAACTGAGGTACTGGGTTTTTCAGAATCGGTACTGATCCGGTAACCCAGTGGTGCCAGGGTACACCCAAAGACCTCGGGTACTTTCCTGATTCAGACCACAGAAACTCAGAGTCTTCTAGGTGAAGTCAAAAATCAAATTTATTTGCTGCAACCAAGTAACAAGCGTCCTAGAAGTACAACAGCACGGTTTGTATGTTCTCAGGAGACTGTGTTTCAATGCAAAGTCAGGTTTCCTTATATACAGTTTTTTAAGCTTCAGGCAAACATTCTTGACATTTTGGTTGGTCATTCACATGTTTTCACTACAAAGGAAAAAACAGTGTCATGATGAAACCTCATATTTCATGTCATCCAACCCATAATAAATTACCCGGCAAGGCCTAGTATTTTACATCAGATAAGTGTGGACCCCCAATAAAAACGGGCACCTCCCCCTCGTAAAGTAAGAAGAAGAAAAGAGCAGGTGCAGGTGTGAGCAAGATTAGGCAGGGTGTGTGAGCGATAATAAGGGTTTTATGGCATGGTGTGCCTTGATGCTATCTGATTCGGCCACTGGGAGAGGGACTGACCAAACAGGTTTGGCCTGAGGCAATGGTTCCAGCTTGCCCAGGTCAGAGAAAAGTCAATCAAGGTGTACGTGTCCTTGGAATCAAATCTGACTGTATTATAAGCCTATGTGAGGGCAACTTTTAAAAATGGCTGCCGTGTATAAAATGGGAGCCACGAGTGCAGGACGAAAATGGCGATTTCGAGGTGAAAACGCTGCTGGAATTGAGCGAAAATGCTCATGCTTAGTGTACTAGTCATTATCGGTCTTTTGATACTAAAATCGTACTGCTGTGGCAAAGTAAATTACATGGGTCCAGAATTTTTAGAACCACACCATTTCCCGGTGAAGGTCATCGAAAAGATCGTCAACAGTCAACTGACTCGCTTCCTTGAAGACAACAACACTCTGGACCCATCTCAATACGGTTTCCGCAGCGACCACAGCACCAAGACCGCCCTCATCGCCTCCACCGACGACATCAGGACCATGCTAGACAAAAGCAAAATGGCAGCCCTCATCCCATAGACCTCTCGGCCGCCTTTGAGACCGTCTGCCACCACACCCTACGCACAGGCCTCCATGATGCAGGGATCCGCTACAAAGCCCTGGACTGGATTATATCTTCCTCACCGGCAGAACCCAGAGATTTTGCCTCCCGCCATTCCAGTCTGAAGCCACTGAGACCATCTGTGGCGTTCCCCAAGGATCCTTCCTCAGCCTCACCCTTCTCAACATCTACATGGCAACGCTCATCAACATCGTCCAATCACACAACCTCAACATCATCTCTTATGCCGATGACACCCAGCTGATCCTCTCACTCACCAAGACACCGCCACCACCAAAACTAACCTCCACGACGGAATGAAGGCCATCGCTGACTGGATGGAGAGCAGTCGTCTGAAACTGAACTCGGACAAGATGAAGATCCTCATCCTCGGCTCCACCCCTTCCGCCTGGGATGACTCCTGGTGGCCAGCCACTCTAGGAACCGCATCTACGCCCACTAACCACACACGCAACCTGGGAATCATCCTGGACTCATCGCTCTCCATGACCCAGCAAGTCAACGCCCTCTCATCATCCTGCTTCAACACCCTCCGCATGCTCCGCAAGATCTTCAGGTGGATCCCCACAGAAACCAGAAGGACGGTCACCCAGGCCCTTGTCAGCAGCTGACTGGACTACGACAACGCTCTCTACACGGGAGCCACGACCAAACTCCAGAAAAGACTGCAACGTATACAGAACGCCTCCGCATGCCTCATCCTCGACACCCCACACCACAACCACATCTCAGCCCACCTGAGAGACCTACACTGGCCCCCCATCAACAAGAGGATCACCTTCAAGCTCCTCACCCACACCTACAAAGCACTCTACAACGTCGGCCCAGCTTACCTCAATGAACGACTCACCTTCTACACCCCTATCCATCAACTCCGCTCTGCCAGCCTTGCCACATTTCCACACATCCACAAGACTACAGCCGGCGGCAGATCGTTCTCCCACCTCGCTGCCAAGACTTGGAACACCCTCCCCATCCACCTACGACAGACCTGCTGACCTTCAGGAGACGCCTCAAGGCCTGGCTGTTCGAGCAGTAGCATCTCCCCCTCCCCTCCAACCTCAGTGCCTTGAGACCCTCGCAGGTGAGTAGCGCGCTCAACAAATGAATGATTGATTGAAACAGAATAACAGTGAAGAAAACATACAAAAAATGATTGAATGCCAGGTTAGAAAAATAGGTCTGAATTTCATAAAGAAAACTGTACAATTGCACCTAGAAGCAAGAATCACCAACGTCGTGTTCCTAGTCATGCCTGACTCAGTATTTCAGGCTGACCACAATGGAGTGCTGACCTGTTACAGGGGCCCAGTTGGGTCCACTAAACCAAAGTACCTTAGATCCTGGTTGCTGAGCATTACAAAGGGTCCTTACCAGGCAATACAGGGGATCTGTGGATTTTCTACTTGCACAGCAGTGATGCATCCGTTCCGAGATGCTGTGGAGTTAGGGTGCAAGTTCCTGCTGTGTCGACGTCGAGGCACCAGAGCTTGTGATGCAAAGAAAAGTGTCATGTTTTCGTTGTGCAAGGAAGGCGATGCATCAGTTCTGATGAGCGCAGAGGCTGCAATCCAGAGATTTGGAATTGCTGTCAAGGCTGCTGTAGATGGCACTGTGAGGACTTTGCATCAGGAAAAGCATAGCAGTGGCGGATCCAAAGGCAATGCACTGGTTCTGTCCAAGCAACAGTGGCAATGCATCAGTTCAGCTCCCGCAGCAGAGGATGCATCAGTTCAACTGGAGCAAACACCCTAGTCTCTTTCCGAGGGTCCAGGACAAGGGTAGCACCTCTTGGCAGGGCAGATTCACAGATGTCAGAGTTCAAGTGAATGAGCAGGGTGGTGGGAAGTCTATTATGTCTCTGAGACTTCAGAACAGGAGGCCAGCCAGCTAGCTATTGGAGTCACTCTGGGTTCAAGTAGAACAGGTCCAGTTCTTCTCACTCAGAGAATGGTAGGCAGCAGGGCAGCACTGCCAGGCAGAAGTCCAGCAAAACAGCAGTCCAGGAGAGTTGCATTCCTTTAGCAGCCCAGCATTCCTTGTTTCTGGTAGAATATTCACAGATCCAGCAGTGTAATGAGTTGGTGGTGTCTAGGAGGAGACTTCAAAGTCAGCCTTTGAAGTTCACAGATGTCCTTCCCTTCATGGCCTGACTCCAGACTCACTATGGGGTAATATGCAGCCCTTTGTGTGGGGACAGGACACAACCTATTCAGGTTTAACTGAGGCTGTGCCAAGCTCCTCTCTCCCATCTTCCCTGGATGGCCCATCAAGTCACACCTAAGCTCCTATTGTGTGTGGCTAGCTAGAGGGAATACACAAAGCCCAGTTGTCACCCACCCCAGACAATTGATCAGACACAGGCAGCAGGCACAAAATGGCTAAAGTCAGGAAATGACAACTTTCTAAAATTTTCAGAATTACAATTTAAAATCTGACTTCACCAAATATTGTGATTATAGACTGTGATTCCAGAGACAGCAAACTGACTGTGAGAGGCATTGCATCAGGCCCTTCTGTGTCACTGAGTGCCAAACCCTGAGTCAGCTCCTGCCTGTTTCAAAGGAGGGAGAGCATGGCCTCTGTGACCCCTCAATCATTAGAGCATTAATACATGTAGGAGGCTGGGTAAACTACACCTTTTAGGACAGTGAGTGTCAAACACTTGTTGAACTCATACCCTGCCCTTCAGAAGTGAGTTTGGGCCTCTAAGGCATTTATGATCTGCCTATCAGTACAGCAGTGAACGTAGGTCCTGTTCTCAGCCTCTTACCATCCATTTACAAATGTGTTCATTGGCAGCATTCTCCTGTCCCTCGGCATTTCGATGAGTGCAAATTCCTAAGACAGCATACATTGGCCACTCCATGGTCAGTGTAGGACTCTTGTTCATTCCAGCTCACGTTTGCCCAGGAACACTTAAAATCATGTGTAGCCCTCCATCAAAACCATGACTAGACATGCATGACTCTTGTGTCAATGACTACCTTAGTGGTAACAGAGGCACAAGCTGGCAATATCACCACACCTATTGATTGAGGAGACATGTATCCTTGCACTACAAAGACCCCCATGACACAACAGAGATGGCATATAGTTGTAATAAAAATTGAGAACTTGGATAAGCTAATGGTTTTACTGGGGTGAGGATAAGCCTGGTGTTTGAAAAGAAAATCACTGTTGTATAACTATTCATGGGAACTCAGTTTCTATGGCTTCTTGTGAACGATAAAAAAGAGGCAGGAAACCACTAATGGTGTGCACAACGCCCTTCCGTGAACACTTCATTAAGCATCTAAAGGGGTAGGGATCAAGGCAGCTGTCACTGGTAAACATCCTTTATGCCGAATTTTTTATAACGAAGTCCTGGTTAACGAAAGCGGAACAACGCTTTCTTTAACCACAACTTCGTTATTTTGTGCCTTAACCACGCATGTCCTGAACAACGAACATGCATGGTTAAGGTACAAACAAGGGAGTCGGCTGAGGAGGACGACGCAGATGACAAGGTGACGACTCAGGTAAGTGAGGGGTTTTAGGTTTTGGGGAGGGGGTGGGGGGTCAGGGGGTTTTAAGTTTTGGGGTGGGGTGGGGCGTTTTTGGTTTTGGGGAGGGGGTGGGGGGTCGGAGATTTTAGGTTTTGGGGTGGTGTTGGGGGGGTGGGGCGTTTTTGGTTTTGGGGAGGGGGTGGGGGGTCGGGGGTTTTAGGTTTTAGGGTGGGGTTGGGGGGGTGGGGCGTTTTTGGTTTTGGGGAGTGGGTGGGGGGTCAGGGGCTTTTAGGTTTTACGGTGGGGTTGGGGGGTGGGGTGTTTTTGGTTTTGGGGAGTGGGTGGGGGGTCAGGGGGTTTTAGGTTTTGGGGTGGGGTTGGGGGGGTGGGGTGAGGGATGTAGGGTGAATGGTGCCTATTGCTAATGATTTTATCAGGAATGCCTTTACAACGAAATATCGTTGTTAAGGCATTCGTGGTAAAATCATTAGTAGTAAAGACGAGGTCGGTGTTCCGACCTCGTTGTTAAGGTTAGTAGTAGTTTAAGATTCAGTGTTCCGTCATATAACCGCTGTCACCAGAGAACATGCCTAGTATTGGGAACGGACTGATGAGCCTCAATGGCTTTCTGTACATCCATGTGCTATCTTAGGAAATGATGAATTCATAGAACAGCTGCAAGTTGTATTGTGTGTGGCTTATACCATTTAGGAAAATCTATGTGCTACTGCCCCTGGTGTGAATACAAATTCATAATGAATTGCATGTTGTGCATTAGAAGACTCTGAGATCCATGCAGCTGGCAGTAAAATTCGTGCTGACACATTATGTTTATGCGTGCTTCAGTAGTTTCTACCTGCTGCTGCATCAATATATTTTACTCCAGCTAGCCCTCTTTAGCGCTCCCTGGATCCCTGTATGTGCATTCGTTCTTTGCATGTGTACTTCCTCCTTAGTGTTTGACAACCTTTGATGACCTGTTCATTCAGACAAGTTGTGTGTGCATGATTAGCTGAAGACCTGCTTCATTATGTCTGTCCTCCCTGCAGGAACCATGGCTAATTGGTCAGCACTCAGGATAGGACGAAATAGTGTTACATGAGGACAGCTGTAGTAATTGATCCAGTGAACGAGAACTCATGCATTAATTGAAACAATCTCTCATTCCTTCAAGTAGTCATCTATTCATACACTCAACCCTCTGTCAACATATCAATCTGTTCATGTATCGGCCCACTCACTAATCAATCCAATCTTCCAACTGTTGACTCACCTTTACCAATTCACTAATCCACGTACCTACACACATAAACTTGATCGAAATTGAAGAAGTATTTCGCTTGTAAGCGAGAGCTGTTGGCTTTGCCAACTATTATTAGTGTGATGACAACGTTGCAATTTAAAAAAAAGCAGTCAGGCAGGCAGATATATGAGTGTACAGCTAGATATGGTGAGATATACGTTCAGTTTGACACCCTATCATTCAGTTTGCAAAAGAATCCTCTGAATAGGTGAAATTGGAGCAGTAAACAAACACAGCAGGGAAAGGAAAATCTTCTGTGAGAAAGAAGCGCGAGATAATGATATATCACCCTGTATTTGATATGTTACGCAGTGGGGGGGATCATGAACACTCAAATGGCAGTTGCTATGCCACTTTTTTAGCTATAATGTTAAAAACAGCTTTTTGGTGTCTGCAATCGTCGCACCCTTAATCTAACAGAGAAAGGAGCTTACCTCTCCTCTAGCATGGCGGAAAAGAAAGCAGTGTTCAGTATCTCAAATGACCCTCAAGAAGAAATCACTAGAAAAAGACGCCTCTGCGCAAAAAGTGGCAAATGTCAATCAGCAGAAGGCAGCTTAAGAAACAAGGGCATAATAAATCATGTCACGGTGGTGAGCCCTGGCCACCCACTGACAGCCACTTGAATAGAAACCCAGCACTTCGGCGGACAACGGCTTGTGAGAACATTGCAAGAATCAAGGGGCATTGAAGAAGACAAGGAAATATATTTCACAGCGCCAGTCTGCCTTTTGTTCCATTAAGGATAGACCGACTGGAACCACAGAGCTGAGCAACCTTTTCATCTCCTCGCGAAGTTCCTTGAAAAACTATAAAGCGGGGAGAAATGTTTGCTGTTGTGTGTAATCCCAGATTTGTCTACTATTAGGTTCCCTGTGACATTTTTCACTCTCTGGTGGGGTGTGCCTTGGAATGTTAATGACACAAAAGGAGCGTTTCTAAACCTACCAGTTCAAATATAACACTTCTTATGAAATTGCAAACTGTGATGTACTACAGTGTGTTTACCTGTTTGCAATTCCCAAATGGGTCGCAAGGGACCTGCCTTGTCAATATTTATGAGGTAGGTTGAAATTTGCAACCCTTTGGAAATGGCCAGCACTCACAGGGATGGTGGCCTGCTGGGATCAGCAGACCACCATGTCTGTGACTGTTTTTTAAATAAAGCTGTTTTTTTGTGATATAGCTTTTTTTTAAAAAGGAAAATGGGATGCATTACAAAAAGAAAACCACAAAGTTTTTTTTTCATTTTTTAAGAGTAGGAAGTCATCAGTGGGACATAATATAGGATCGCAAAAGCAACAAGTGATTCACTAACAAGTTACTGAGTCACATTTTGCCTTTTTTGCATGACACAATGCATTTTACCAGTTCCAAGCAGACCCATGGGCCATATGTGACGAGTAAAATGGTTCAATGGTTCGTACATCTGGCCCTTCATTCTTTATGAAGAAACAACTTGGGCTGTTATGCTTCTTCTCCGAAAAATGGTCTGCTGAGGTGTGGCTTTTGAGGTGTGTGCACATTTTCAGTCATTACGTGACACTTCTCTGGTTGTTAAATAGTGCCCCTTGAGGTAATAAAGATAGAACTGCTTTGCCTGACTACGACATTATGGGCAAATGCACATGCTGTTTAGCTGTCACAAACACTCGGGCCTCTTGTTTCATTTTTGCAAATAGCAATTACCTAATTGCTATTCTCTGCTAATCCCAATTAGGCAATAGCTATATCTAATGTATGAAACTCCATGAGTTTCATTTAGTGTTTCCTAATGGGTTGCAAATTGACCTACCCCATTAATATTTATGAGGAAGGTCACAATTTGAACCTATTAGGAAATGCAAACATCACAGGGATGGTGGCCTGCTCGGGTCAGCAGACTACTATGTCTGTGATTTTTTTTAAATAAAGCAATTTTTTTTAAATGCAGCCCATTTTCCTTAGAGGATACGTTTAAGAAAGAAAAACAAAAAGTTTCCTTTAATTTTTTAGGAGTAGGAAGTGGTCCGTGGGACCACTGCCTACTATTAAAAAATGTTTTTGTTACCACTCACAAAGGGGAAGGGGTCCCTTGGGGACCCCTTTTCATTTGTGAATGGGTTACCATCTACTTGAAGTAGGTGGTAAAATTTGAATGTTTTGCAACCACAATTTGGTCACAAAATATTCTTACGTATACTGCAGCGATTTGGTATTAGGAAGGGACGCCCTGAACATCCATTCCCTAATACTCAATTGCTATGTATTCACAATTCCAAATTGTGATTCAGTAACATTTAACTGAACTACAATTTGGCATTCATACATTTCAAAATGCATTTTAGCAGTCTGAAACTGTGCTATTCTCCAAATCGGACTGTTTGGAACCGCAAAAACGCGTGAGACACCTGGCCATTCATTTGCTGAATCACAGTAGTTTGGGACCACTAAATGGGTTTTTGAAATGTACTAAACCCATTTTGTGTTCAGTAACAGGTTACTGAATAGGAAAATGGGTTTAGAACAGCAGAACAAATGCCTCTTTAGAAGGGACGTACTTCTACTTCCAAATAGCATCCCTTCCAAATAGAGATTTCTTATAGTATGTATTTTTTCAATCAAAATCCAATCACAAAACAATGACATTTTGCAAACTTCCAATGTGGGTTGTGGTAAGTCGTTAGCAAAAGGGAAAGGAGTCAGCTAGGACACCCTTCCCTTTTGTGAATGTAAAAAAAAAAGTTTGGACCACAGGCTACTCTCAAGCAAGCATTTAAAAAGTTTCCCGTTTTATTAAATGCAGCCTACTTTTCTTTAAGGAAAACAGGCCACATTTAGAAAATATTTAAAAAGTGGCTGTAGGTCAGGGATATAGTGGTCTGCTGACCTCAGCAGGTCACCATCCCTGTGATATAAGTTGCGTGAGAGGTTCACTGTGGCTAACTTTCTTTCTTCCCACTCTGCTGTCAGATCATATCAAGTCTGCTGAAGATACTGTAGATACACCCAAAATGGTTTGGGCAAATTCCTCCTTAAAAATAAGGTTTGTACTGTTGCTGAGTGTCAGGTCTTCAAAATAACATGTCTGATTTTTAATCTTTAAAGGAATTTTTATACTCCACTATGATTTTCTCACACCCCATGTAATCATTTGAGATCCGGAGGAGGGGGGTGTCTGTCCTCATTCTTCACCCCAGTTGACACACTGAGTCGAAGAGTTCCACTCTCCTCCCTTGCAACTGTCACCACGTTGTTGCAAGTCTTCATGCCTCTCGCGGGTTTGGGAGGCATCTCACCTGTTTCGGGGATAGATCGTCGACCTGCCTTGTACAGCCCTTAAACACATGACACAGATCACAGAGCCTGACAGTGCAGTGATCCTCTTTAAATGCTGACAATCAAGTGGTAAGTAGCAAATAGTAAAACGGCTTGTAGTCAGCAGATCTGTGTGAATGAGAAAGAGGGGAACTTTCCATACTTCTAGCGGGACCTGGCTCTGAGGAGCTCCAAATAGCTGCTCTCACAAGCTCGCCATCTTGCCCCTTAAATCCCCTCCTGTTAAATCCGGGTGTATTGAAAAAATTGCTTGTATAACCAATTCTCTTTTTATTGATCCCATAGTTCTTGCAGATTTTGCTTCATTTTATTAATATCAGGTTGGAATAGCCAAAATATGTTTCCCCCCGGCACAGTACCAGGACGGCTTGGACTTTTGCAAGGCTGCAAATTTAAGGATTAACAATTGTTTGAAAATAACCATTTTGAAAATCCAACAATTTATCACCTTCTTTGACCCATGTGCAGAAGAAAGCATGCATATCGTGCTGGTGAACTTGTTGTAATTGTCAATGTAACTGTATATATGTAGTGCTTACTACCCCTGACAAGGCCTCAAAGTTCTTTTCAACGAGTAGCACGCTACTCCAGAACCTAAAAGATTTAGTGGTGGTTTATTGTAGGGTAATATGAGTACAGTATTAGTATAGGGAGGTATGATATAATGTGAGCGGAGGACATGAGTCTGGTAGTTGGATTGAATAGAATAATGGAGGCATAGATAAGGGAAGAATCCAGAAGTGTTAGTTGAGAGATCACAGTAGCAAGATGAGGTTTGGGGTGAGTATAGGAGAGACGGAGAAGGGAAGAGCATGTAGAAAGGGATTGGGGAGATCAAAAGGGACGAGTTCAAAAGCAGATAAATGAGGGATAATTAAGTAGGGTTGTTTGGGAGATCATAGTAGTAAACAGGTTTGGGGTGAGCCAGGAGGGGTAGAGGAGGTGAGAGTCTAGGAAGGATTATTTTGGAGATCATAGCAGTGAATGGGTTTGGGATGAGTGACAGAGTGGAGCTAGAGGATAGATTAATAGAGGTTTAGGGTGATGGTGAGACAGAGTAAAAATTTCAAGAGAGTATTTTTTTCCTCTTGTACAGTAGGACTAAAGTAGTAAATATGTGGATACATGATTACACAGTAAGAGAATATTTGTGTAAGGAATATAATATATTGAGATTTAAGTTGCATCATTTAAACACAGGCTTTTAAGAATTGCAGTATTTTAACCCCTTTAGTGCGGGCGTCGGCCTGTGGCCAACGCCCGCACTACCTCCCTGGTGCGGGTCACGACCAGTGGCCGACACCAGGGAGGGGGTTTGAAAATCCTCGGGTGCGTCGCACCCGAGGATTTTCTTTTTTTTTTTAAAGCCCTGGGAGACATGGAAGAGCTTCCTTGTCTTTCCCTGCCCCCCACCTAGCCCGCGGTGCGCTGACGTCACAGTGTTGTTTTCCCCATCGGAGCAGGCGATCGCGCCACCCCCAAGGGGGAATTTTTAAAAATAAAGAAAGAAAGAAATTGACAGGGGGTCGCCCGTGGGCAGGGCGACCCCCTGTGGGGGTAATCTTTTTTTTAATAGTTGTAGGGTTTCCCTGGGGACCATTTTGGCCCCCAAGGAAACCCTACAACTACCCAAAAAAAATATGGATCTATATATATATATATATATATATATTTATATATATATTTATATATAGACATATCAATCCATGTAGATTTATGTACATATTTATATATAGACATATCAATCCATGTAGATAGATATATCTATCTACATGGATATATCTATAGATAGATCTATGTATATATATATATATATATATATATATGTCTATATATATATATATATATAGATCTATCTATAGATATATCCATGTAGATAGATATATCTATATAGAAAACTATATATATATATCTATATATATATATATATATATATATAGATATATATATATAGATCACTTTTGTCAGTGCATGTGTGGTTTCCCTGGGGGCTGCAATCGGCCCCCAGGAAAACCAGACCCACATATAAAAGTGATATAAAGTGATCTATATATATATATATATTTGCCACCAGTTGTCTTGCAGTTGCAGCTTGCGTCTTCAAAGCAGTGCACATACTTCGACTGACGCATTTCAAATGTAGCTTTTAGGCAGCAATAAAAAAGTCAAGTAAGTCTTGTGATTATGTTTCTGCTACAAAAGGATCAGACTTCTGTCTAGTGGCAGTTGTAGTGCCATAAAGAAGCTCAGAAGGTTTATATGACTACTGTTAAGAGAAAATCTGTATTTTATGTAAATAGCTGCGTACATTAGTAAAGTCAGCCACTAACTGCGCTATAATACAAATTAAATGTATGTGCGGGGTGGCTATGGAGAGATGAAGAGCACGTTTGCTGAATGGTAATGAGGGAATCCGAGGAGGAGGATATGCGAGTGGGAGCACCAATAATGATTGTTGGACTGGACGCTGGAGGTGCTAAAGACTGACGAATGGTATGTGACAAGGTGTTTGAGTGTCTTGAAAGAACGTGCTGATTGAGGGAAGAAGTGCAGGTAAGGTGGCCTCTGCTGTTGCACGTATCACACACACACACCAGCAATTATGTGACTGTATTTGTAGGCTAGTGCTTTAGAACAACAGTTTAGCCACTAGCAGAGATGGCATCTTGATGGATGACTGCTGCGGACGTCACTCGGGTTATAGAGGACAGCTCTGACATAGGATCAGAGACTGAGACAGCAGATACTGAGACAGCATCTCCGGGATAGGAAAATGGCGCAGACTCTGGGAGTGATTTTTCAGTTGGAGGAGTCCCATTGGATAACTCCTTCCAGTAAATTGTGAGGGAGATGATGAGGGCAGTCCTGTTGTCCCTTCGCAAGCACAGTCTGTGCAACAGGGCAATAGTGGGTTAGCCCAACCCAGAGACCAGGTGAATGTGGGGGCAAGCACAGAGAGGTTGCTCTCTTGGGATCTCCCCAATTCAGTTCAGCCCCAAATTCCGCTGTCCAAATTGTATTGTGGAGACATCAAAATTATCTATCACAAAACAAACTGGTTTTGTAAGGCAGGCACCTGTGTTTTTGGTCCTGGGTTCGGCGGCTATATAGGGAAACATACTAAATCCAAACATTTCTGGAAACTAGACATCCGGGGGAGTCCACAGAGGTGTGACTTGTGTGGATTCCCCAAAGTTTTCATACCCAGAATACCCTGCAAAGCTGCAATGTTGAATAAAAACTCTATTTTTCTTGCATTTCTGTCACACAAACTACAGGAATATGCTGCGATCCACAAAATTCCTACCACCCAGTGATTCCTCACCTGTCCTGATAAAAACACTACCCCACTTGAGTGCCTAAACCTAGTGCCTGCGTAAGGAATGGATCACCCCAGGGTCAACAGTTGCCTCATGTAAGTACCAACATTGACCGTTGTGTGATCTATTCCTGTGGCGAGCACTAGGCCTACCCACACAAGTGAGGTACCATTTTATCGGGAGATTGGAGGGAACACTGGGTAGAAGGACATTTGTGGCTCCTCTCAGATTCCAGAACTTTCTGTCACGAAATTTGAGGAAAAAGTGTTTTTTTGGCCACATTTTGAGGTGTGCAAAGGATTCTGGGTAACAGAACCTGATCAGAGCCCCACAAGTCAGCCCATCCTGGATTCCCCTAGGTGTCTAGTTTTAAAAAATGTGCAGGTTTGGTAGGTTTCCCTAGGTGCTGGCTGAGCTAGAGGCCAAAATCCACAGCTAGGCACTTTGCAAAAAACACATCAGATTTCAATCTAAAAATGTGATGTGTCAATGTTGCCTTTCCTGTCGCGATCATTAGGCCTACCTACGCAAGTGAGGTACTATTTTTATTGGGAGACTTGGGGGAACACAGAATAGCACAACAAGTGTTATTGCCCCTTGTCTTTCTCTACATTGTTCCCTTCCAAATGTAAGACAGTGTGTAAAAAAGACATCTATTTGAGAAATGGCCTGTAATTCACATGCTAGTATGGGCACCCCGGAATTCAGAGATGGGCAAATAACCACTGCTGCTCAATACCTTATCTTATGCCCATTTTGGAAATACAAAGGTTTTCTTGATACCTATTTTTCACTCTTTATATTTCAGCAAATGAATTGCTGTATACCCAGTATAGAATGAAAACCCATTGTAAGGTGCAGCTCCTTTATTGGCTCTGGGTACCTAGGGATCTTGATGAACCTTCAAGCCCTATATATCCATGCAACCAGAAGAGTCCAGCACACGTAACGGTATATTGCTTTAAAAAATCTGACATTGCAGGAAAAAGTTACTTAGTAAAATGCTGAGAAAAATTGCTGTTTTTTTTAGCTCAATTTCAATATTTTTTTTTCAGCTGTTATTTTCTGTAGGAAAAGCTTGTAGTATCTGCACAAATGACCCCTTGCTGAATTCAGAATTCTGTCTACTTTTCAGAAATACTTAGCTTACCGGGATCCTGTGTTGGTTTCACACCCATTCCTGTCACTAACTGGAAGGAGGATGAAAACACCAAAAATAGTAGAAATTAAGTAGGTCCCGGTAAAATGACAAAATTGTGTTGAAAAATGTGTTTTTCTGATTCAACTCTGCCTGTTCCCGAAAGCTGGGAAGATGGTGATTTTAGCACCACAAACCCCTTGCTGGTGCCATTTTTAGGGTCAAAACCACAAGCCTTCTTTGGCAGCCCTTTTTTCCAATTTATTTGAAAAAAACTAAATTTTAGGTGTATTTTGGCTAATTTCTTGGTCTCCTCCAGGTGAACCCAGAAACTCTGGGTACCTTTAGAATCTCTAGAATGTTGGAAAAAAGGACGCAAATTTGGCGTGGATAGCTTATCTGGACAAAACGTTATGTAGGCCTAAGTGCGAACTACCCCAAATAGCCAAAAAAGGGCTCAGCGGGTGGGGGGAAGGCCCAGCAGCTAAGAGGTTAAGTTAATTTATTTGTTTACTTTTATAAGAGTATTTTATCTTTCCTCAGTATTTCAAATATATATATTATATATATATATATATATATATATATATATATATATATATACACACACATACACATAATATATGTACTCATACATACAGCTACACACACACATCATGCATATATACATTCAACCGTAAGTAAAATATACATTTGTTAAAACAGGCATAAAGAGCATGCATATGTTTTAAGATAAAATAGTTATATCTATTTACACACAGAAATACACATATCTAGATCTATACATTTAATGAAATTATAAATATTTACATATACAGGGATGTGCAGTCCATTGCTGTTTGACTATGATGGTTCTGTAGGAAAGAGCCAACTCATGAGTAGTCTTCTGAAGACAAAATAGTTATCCATGGGTCTTATATTTGGGGGTAATGAATTGCATATTTTGACCGCTGAACAGAGAATGATTTGCCACCTATTGTCTTTTTCTTGTATGGTGGTGCTTTGAGGCAGGGTGCCAATCTTGAGCGGAGGTTTCTTTTTTTGAATGTATTTTGTGATTTAATTCCTGATGAAAAGTGGCCATGTTCCATGTATTGCTTTGTGGGTGATGCAAAGCAGCTTGAAGGTGGATCTTGTGGCAACCGGTAACCAATGTAGAGCCCTCGAGGCAAGGGAAATGTGGGCTTGAGACTTTACGTGTAGGAGTAGTCTGGCAAGCAAGTTCTGAATGCATTGTAGTGTTTCCAATGTCTTTGGGGCATTCCAGTTTAAGGAGTACTTGTGTACATGCGAGTTGAAATTAATTGATCTTTGCTGGTAATTACATCATGTAGATATTGAAAAGCATAAGTGAGATGATTGAGCCTTGTAGGACTCCTGCTTTTGTGAAGTAGGGTTCGGACGATGTGTTCTCTTTTGATGGTAGGATGTGATCCTCTCAAATGCAGTCTCCTCTATGCCATCTTTGTAGAGTCTTTCTATTAGGGCGTCATGGTCAGTTGTGTCAAATTCAGCTGAGAGGAACAGCAGAAATAGTGCAGCAACTCCATTGTGGTCTACTGTTTTTTTAAGTCCATCCCAGATTGCGATGAGGGCAGATTCAGTGCCTTTTCCTGGGTGAAATCCAGTTTTGTAGTATGAAAGTCTGGAGTTATCTTCAATGAATTGTGATATCTGGAGTAGAGCTGCTTTTTCTATCAGTTTGCCCGGGAAACGTCCATTTGTAATTGGTCTGTAGATGTTGGGGTCATGAGTGTCGAGGTTTGTTTTCTTTAATAATGGGCTTATGTATGCCTTTGTAAGGTCTTCAGGAACGATTCCTGTAGTTAAACAACTATTGATGATTCTTCTTACTGTTGTGGCAGCAGAAGTACAGTAGATAGGAGAATGTTGTTGAAGATGTCTGGTTGACAAGGGTCAGAAGGGCAGCTGGAAGGCCTGCTTCCTTTGACCAAATCCATTAATTCACTTTTTAATATTTGTTTGCAGGAATGCAGAGAATGGGTTGGCTTACTCTTGGAGAGGACTTTTGGAAACAGGTTGGTGCTGGTGCTTTTACTTTGTTTAAAATAGGATTCCAATATGTCTGTCTTGATTGTGTAATGAGTTGCTAGTTTGTCTATAAATTCTTGAGTAGGTGGATGAGTTCCTTCCATGCATTTAGGTTTTTAAAAATTCATTGAGAATTTTATAAAATTCTTTATTTGCAGATATAGAATTTTGAATTCTGACTGAGTAGGACCATTTTTTAGCTTTTTCGGTTGATGATTTGTATATCTTGTTAAGTTTGCGTAGGTGAAGTATGACTTGAATGTTGTTTGCTGTGAGCCAGGTTCATTGCAGTCTTCTGATTTGTTGTTTCATCTTTTTTAGTTCTGTGTTTCTCCAAGGTGCGTGTTTTCTTTTGTCCTGTTTTTCTGAGTGATAATAGGATATTGAAAGCTTCCTTCAGCCACTCTTAAAGTGTTTTAGCAGAATTTATTGTGTCTAGATCTGTGTGGGCTGTTAGTTGTGTTTCTAAGTATTCAATATTGAGTTTGTTCCTTGTTCGATAGGTGAATCTATCCACCCAAGGTTGTCTTGGGTGTGTTGATTTGTGGTGTTTTCTGTTGGAAAGCTACTAAATGATGGTTTGACTATGTGACTGGTGTGATGCTTTGAACGGAAACTAATTCTGTGTTTGGAAAAATGACATCTAGAACGTGTCCAGTGATGTGTGTGGGATTGTGTCCAATCTGAAGTAGGTTCAATGTGAGTAGGTCAGTGATGATAACTTTTCAATGGGGCATATTGGGTTTGTCAAACTAAATGTTTGGGTCCCCAAGAATGCATAGGCTGGAGTGTAGTGTTATGAGGTTTGAAACTGTGTCTAGAAATGTGTCTGGGAATATTGAATTGCTAGGTGGTGGTCTGTAAAGGAGGAGTAAGTTGGTGTAGGGTTGCATCTGGTGATGAGGGCCTCACAACTTTGTATGGAGATGTTAGACTGTTTTCTGAGATATATTGCTTGTTTGAATACATCAGCTAGTCCACCTACTTTTTCGCTGATACAGTTTTTTATGATGCTGTGATAGCCTGGTGGAACAGCTTCATGCAACATTGGGGCAATGTAATTTCCCAGCCATGATTCAGTTACGAAGAGAAAGTCAGGTTGTGTGTCAGTGAGTATATCGTAGATGTGGTAATTGTTTTTAGAGAGTGATTGAGCAACTATGAGTATGCAGTTTAGAGATTGTGTTTTGGTGGTGGTGTAATAAGTATTGTTGCTGAGTCCGGTAATGGCAACCCTTTACATATTATTACCCAAGATGCACAAACCAGGGTTTCTGATGCTGTATTATAGCTGGCTTAGACTCCAAATGCTCAAGACATGGTGAATTCATAAATCATGATTTTCAACCTTTCATGAAAAATCAGCCCTCCTTCATCAGGTACATAAATTACATACTTCTCAAACTCAACAATATCAACTGGCAGCCAACCTATATCTTGGCTAGAATAGAAATAGTCACACACACTATACACTTCAATCAAGTTTTCTATTCTTTAGAATCGTGAGAAAAGCCCTCTCAAGCAGATCAGTAGACTACTTCAAGAGAAGCCAGATGATTCTTGAAATGCTAGATTTCTGCTTATGAAATAATTTTTTCATCTTCAAGGAATCCATTTTTTTTACAAGTGCAGGGGGTCGCAATGGAAGCCTGTTTGCCTGTATCTTCATAGGGGAAGTAGAGAAATACTGTTTGTGGCATGAAGAATATGAAAGATTCAACAACAACATTATATTTTGGAATCGATATATCAACACTACATCGGTAGTATTGAAAGGCCTACAGGATGTTCTCAAGGAATTCATATCTGAACTCCAAAAGAACAAATGTGGGGAATGCAAGTTACTTCATCCATCTCCAAAAATGAAGTACAATTCCTTGATATAATATTGTACATTGAGAATAAGAATTTACACACAAAATTACAGAGGAAGCTAAAAGCAGAACACTCTCTCCTTCATGCGCCTAAGTGCCATCCCCAGACTACTATTACTAATATACCAAAAGGAGACTATCCGTGCATTAGAAGGACTTGCAGTAAGGGAGAGAACTACAGGACAATGGCTACAAAATTAACTGACCGCCTGAAAGCATTTGGTTATGAAGAGAGTCATCTAATAAAAACAATTAATGAAAATGAGCAGTTGGACAGAAACCAATTTTTATTGGACACACAAAGACCAAACAAATAAAAAAAGCCTCAGATTTATCTCTGAATTTGATAGTTTTTATAACCATATAGGAAAAGCTTTGCAAAAACACTGGAAACTTTTAACATATTCACAAATCACTTCCGGATAGAATTGAACCTTTCCCATAGATAAGGTTCAGAAGGGCCCCCACTTTAAAGCAGCAGCTTTCCCACTCGTTTTTTCAAAGATAAAAGAAGTCTTTCTTGATAAAACCCTAAGGGCTTTACACCTGTAGAAATTGTTCAATCTGCAAACGTGGTCTTACTAAAACAAAAAAAAGGTGTTATCAGCTATCAACAATATAACATTGAGGAATGGATCAAGTGTGAAAGTACATACGTAGTGTACAATATAACCTGCCCCTGCTGGAAGAACTACGTAGGTAGCACAACACGTCCTTTAAAACATCAGATCCAGGAACACTACCTCAACATACAGAAATCATAGCTAGGATTACCCTTGGTAGAACACTTTGAGATACATCATCCAAATGAAAGAACCTTCTCTTTCTATGGGATAGACAAACTTACAAAGAATTCTTGGGGTGGAGACCTAGAGTCCAGGTTAAGCAAAAGAGAGAGCAGGATGAAGGTTACATTTGACACAGAAACTCAAGGATTGAATAAGGATGTTGAACTCCATTTTCAGTTGCACTGCATGCCTTACATTTTGACAAGTGGGGTCACAAAAATAGGAATACATTGGTTTCCCAATTATTTTTCTATTTTTAGTTTTCCATACTCTGCAAACATGTTCCTCAGACAGTTCCTGATGATGTATGGATGATACCTGGATAATCTCATTGATTCCTTTTGTGCATTTAGAAGGCAATTATGGTTTACATGTTGTTTGACCTATAACGTAAAAATTAGGGAAATGCCTGCTTCTCGCTTCCTCCTTAAATTGCTTATTTTTGGTCATTTCACTACTTTTTTTTTGTCTTGTGAAAGATTTTTCAGACAAGTTTGAGGCTGCAGGACGATACTGGTCTATTGTCATTGACCTTTTTTTTTTTTCCTGTTATTAGGAGATAATTATTGAATACAAGTTTCAAATTTATGATGTCAAACTTGGGGTGATGCATGCTTTACACTCTTTTCTTTCCTTTTATGACTTCACTTTTAATCTACCTTCTGTTTCATCTGTTTTCGAAGACATAACAGCAAGTTACCTCTTACGTAAATCAAAGCAGCCTAAGATGGAGTATCCATTTACATGGTTAGATGGGTACTTGAATCAGGAGCATAGAAGAGGGACTATTGCTAGCCTTGTGTGTATACCTAGAACACGACTATAACAAATGCCGCAATGACCACAGTAACTCCTTTTCTTAGCATATTTCTGAAATGTACAAAAGTAGGGATGAGCTAATAGATATGTACCCGTTTCAGATATTCTTTATGAGGTATGGTAGTGCATGTCAGTGAGCTGCCTCTCACTTGAACAATATCAATCTATGATGGTGTGGCTGTTTACAAGGACATGTATCTGATTTAGAAGTATAGGAATTAAAGAGAAACTATGGATAGCCTTTAATAATGGTATCTCCCTAGAACACGACCGTAACATACTTTTCCATGGACCGCAGTGATTTTTTTCTTTGCTGTTTTTTTCCTTACACGATGAAGTTGGGGACGAGTTAATGGGTATGCCTTGTTTTTGATACTTTTGTTTCATATGACCTACTCGTATGGTACAGGGGGTTTATGACACATCTTCAGAGGCAAGATAGGGCCACTATTCTGCCCCCTCCTGTTTACTTCCCATTTTTTACTGAACCAGAACACAGGGTACAGTTCTCTTTTCTCAAGACCCATGAAACACTGCATTAAAAACAACAGGGTTCTTTCATTAACTAACGGGATGAGTGATCTTGCCAGCACTAGTACACCGTATGACAACCTGAGCCTCACAGCCAATTAAAAACCTTCTTACATTACATGCTATTTAGCAAACCATGCCACTTCACTTTATTTCAAGTCTGGGTTTTATTGTAGGCACACGCTGTTCCTTAAAGCCATGGTTCGTTAATCGATTGCACATTCTGTTTTTTTTTTTTTTTTCTGCTGGGGTCACTGATAAATCAGCAATTGCATTCATGCACCCTTTTTGAGCCTTAGTTACAAATGCACGGAAGCTCAAGCTCCTAAACATGATGCGAGCGTGTTTCATCTTTATTACATCTTTAAATACATACATATTAACCTTTCCCATAGTTATGAACCAACACATAAGATCAACGCTTTTGTACACAACTCATGGGTCTATAATCCCTGATCATGATTACATCATTATCACAGCACGAATCGCCTGCATATTTTTACCTCTCGTGGACCACCATAAATAACTTTGACTATCTACGTAAGTACACTGTGTCTCCACTATGCATTCCCCCTTATTTTCCTTTGCAGTTTATCATAAACCTCAGCCTTATATTGATTCCTATAAATAATTTTGGAACACTATGGCTCATTATTGAAGTCATACACTGAATCCAAAGTGTCTGTCCTTATCGCTATAGTAATAAAATCTCCTTCTTTCTGCACACTTTCTCTACAGCATGAGACACAAGGATTTTTTAGATTGTTTTCCTCTCCTCTTTATGATTTCCTTCTCTATCAGATTAATCTCTGTTCAGATTAAGTCTTCTTTGCTACGGCATAATTGGTTTTAATAGTCTTTAATTCAAATATTTGTGCATGTTTCGTAGGAAGGACTAAACATAATGGGTTTTTGTGTTGTTTTTTTTTTGTACAACAAATTCACCACCACAATGCACATGCTTTCTTCTGCACCTTAGTCAGGGAAGGTGATAAATAGTTGGATATTCAAAATGGCTAGTTTAAAAAAAAAAATGTTGAGAAAACCCCCACCTTCCAGGCACTGAAACGGGGTAAAACATGTGTTGGCTGTACCAATTTGATATGAATAAAATGCAGAATAATCTGAAAGAACTAGGGGATCAATAAAAAGAGAATTGGTTGTACAAACATTGTGTCTTCAAGCAATTTTGTCTATACACCAGGATAGAACGGAGTATAAAAATTACTTTAAAGATTAAAAAACATACATATTATTTGGAAGACCTGACACTCAGCAACAATACATACCATCCCTGAAATGGCCAGCTATCGCAGTGAGTCACAATTTGCAAACTATTTCATGAATATTAATGAGGCAAGTAGGATTGTGACCCCTACAGTTTGGAATTTCGGGAACCAACCTATCAGTATGTAGATGGGTTTGCAAAGTTTCACACTGTTTGCAAAAATTCCAGTCACGTTTTGAAACCAGTAGTTTGCAAAAAGTGTTCTTTACATCTTGTCCAAGTTCTTTCAGCAATTCCCACACAGGGCATTTGCAGCCACACTAATGATGTCCCTTTCTTAACTTTACAGCATAGAATAATGTTGCACTGGTCAAGTGTAAATATCACATTTTACTTTGTGTACATACTTCAGTCAATTCAAAAAGTGAATATTTAACTGCAAACATTTTTTTGCCTTTACAGATTGACCCAAGTATAGCACAATCTTGGTACAAAGCCTGAGTGGAAAGCAAAATCTTTCCTATCTAAAATATGTTCAAACCAACATCACACTGGAGGCTTCTACTAGATTGGGTCCACCAGACTTTGGGTAGGTCATGGTACTTGATCCTAATCTCCAAACAGTCCCTTAGCCTGAAGCCTACCATGAAAATACCAGAAAGGCAGAATGTCCTGTCCTGTCGTGTCTTCAATTGTCAAATTCAAGTCTAAAAACAGAAAGTAGGCTTGTAAATTCAAACACTCATTGTCTTGACATGCACACTTGCGTTAATGTTTGGAGATCGATTTCCAAAAGATGCATGAGAAAATATAGCTATGTGTGGATGCACAACATCACACTGTCCATTTGTGATCCAGCATTAAAGTAGATTTTTATTCACAATGCTTTAAAAATTTCAGAACTTTAGGCCTGCCATCACATATCAATAAAGTTACATGTCTCTCACCAACAGCAACTTCAATAAGAACTTTGTTGATTGATGTACGTCTCACTTGCTTTCTTCCCCTTCATCACATGAGGAGTAATGACCAAACTCAAATTGATGATGATAACGATGACACACATATTCTCATATTCAGGGCTTGTTCTGCAGACCCACTCTGCATTTTCTCCATCTTGCCTTGATCTTGTTTGCATACCCCCTCTCCAGGTGTTGGAACCATAGTACAGATCTTTCTTCTGGAAAGCAAATACAAGTCCTGCTCTCTTTGATGTCACTTTCATATGTTCACATTCTCTTTCCCATTTTTCTGGAGATGACATGGCTCATTGAGTACAATTAGTAATATTGTGTATGGCCCCTTTTACTTAAGGTGTTTTCCTAGCAATTATTCTGCTTATCGAACCTAATTGTTACCTATTTGTGTGTCCCTCCTATATTCCCTCAAATTACCTGACTTCCCATCTCTCTTACCATGAGTAATTTTAGTCTTTCTGTTTCTATTAGTTTCTGGGTACATAGCTATTTTGTTTCTTTTAATACTTCCTTTGCCCCTGCAACTCATTGGACCCCCTAATCTGAAGTTGTCCCTTCCCCAGCTGTTTTGTTACCACTTTGATAAGCTATTTAACTAAGACATTTGGCACATCTATGGAGCAAATGCATCCAGCGTGCTGTTTTGCTTTCACTAATGACCGAGCTGACAAAAATCTCTGGAATGCAGTTCTCCGTTCAAAGAAGACATTTATTATTACTTCACCACGAGGTTCCTAAAAAATGAGATTAGTAGGTCGAAAGCACACGTTTAAAAATAGTCACAGCAATGAAAGGAAAATACATCAAAATGATTCTCAACTCTAATGTACACAGCAAATATATGTGATTATATTATAGCATAATTGCAAAGCAAAGAATAAAGTACAAATTAATCACTGTAGGGCCTGCCAAGCTCTTCATCTTTCTCATGCCGGCAAGAAGATGACCCCGTTCAACTGCGAGAAAGAGATATCCACCTTCACGGGGCAAGTGTGTGTGTCAGGCATTCAATGTCTAATCCTGACCGCGGTCTTGGAAATTCCCTCGCTACTGAGCAGGGCCACCTTTTTTATACCTTAAAGAACTGAAAGGACTTTCTGGAAAAAAAACTGCCCTGAAAGAGAAATATTCAAACATGCTAGCTATTGGAAGTCAGAGTTGGAAGAAAAAGATTGAAAACTGGCCAACATTTCAAGGCTCTCCTCCCAAGGCCGAACTGTTCCCTGTAGTGAAAAAAAAAAACATGTACATTCTTATCATGCTGACTGACTAACTTTTTGGTAAGAAAGAAACATGAAAAACAAGCACAGTTTACCATGTGGAAAAACACAGCTCAACTGCAATGTCTCAAATGCAATGTCTAACACCACAATAAAGTCAATAGGCAGCTAAACTGAATACAAAGTGTAATCTGCAACTGGTGAACACTGAACAACTAATATGTAAAGTGGTGCAACACAAAGTCAGTGGTCAAACATACCTATTTTACTACATGTCCACCCTTTGATCAATGAGTTTGTGTACTTTTCTATTATAACAAAAACAAAAAAAAGAAAACATCATTAGCAAATCAGGTTTGCATTGTATATAGCAACGTAATGCAATGATAAAAGCAATCACTAGAAAGCAATGGAAGTGGAATAACGTACTGATCTTATAAAGAGTTAAACCAGACACACCTTCAATGAAAAGACTGAAGCTTATATATTCTGATTGGGATAATGACTGATTGAATAATGTCTCTAAAATAGCAAGTTGGTGTAGAATTAGATGAAAACATCATGAGTTCTAATCATGTAAAAGTACACGGTCCACCTGAAAGGTTTGCTGGAATATAAGTGAAAGTGAGGTTCCCATACGAGAATAGTCAGCCAACTGGAAATTATGCTTAATGAGGCTGGCAGCAGTCATCAGATGAGAACAAGCCATGGGTTAGTTCCAGTGGAAGAATGTAATCAAACAGGTTGACAAAACATCCATGGTACTCTGCATTCATCGCATGCAGGACTTTGATCTGTGAAGCACAATTTGTGCACACTGGATCCATAGGTTTTGTACTTTAAAAGCAGCAGGAGCGTTGCACTAAGGTTATCAATCAGGTTCAGGTTGGGGGTGCAATCCCTCCCCCGACTCCACAAGCAAACACCCAAAGGGAGACCACACAGCGCACTCATGGTCAGTGGCAAGTCGTAGTAGGATCTGTAAAAGAAACAAGTATGACTTTTCTTGCAAATAACATTTGTTATATCAAATGTGCTCTCCTTTTTCCTTTCCTTGTTTTATAATCATCAGGACGTCATTGGGGCCCTTTTCTATGATTGCTGCAGGTTCTGAATGGCCATTTGGAGATTCAACCCACACCGTAACACTGATTTTGTTATCTGCTGAATCACAGCTTGCCTTTTCTAGCACTGTCAGAAGGGCTGGGGCAGTCCCCTTCCTTACTAAACTTCCATACACTGCACTTATGACATGTTGGACAATTCTGTCTCCAATCTGTATGAATGAATCAGCTTCTCCATTATTTATACAGAATAGCTTTGATTTTCATCTGTCTTGGTAACTTTCCTCTTACCAATTGATCTTTGACTGTTTGTGGGACAGATCCCGATTGTGTGTGCTGACAAATAGGACATTGCAAAATCACAATTTGTATCAAATCTAGGGGAATGTGCATCTCTCTAATTTCTGCCCACCTGTAAGTGGCTTTTTCTCTCAGGTGTCCACATTTCTGGTGCGCCCACTTAGCCATCCCCACCAAGTCAGAATTCTGGGTTGACACTTCTGCCTCTGAACTTTTGTCTTTGACGTCTGCAAGGGAATTGAACCAGCATTCTAGTGAGCCAATGGGACAATGAGCATCTATGACTTTACTCTGTTTTAACATTTCCCAAAGTTCCTGCCACCACTCTGTTGTCCACACCTCCTTTGAGTGAATGAACCTGTTATGGGCATGCCATGTGGAAAACCAAACGGCTAATCCATTGGCATTGGACGAGGAATCAGTGTAAAAATGACATCCAAGGCAGCTCTTGCTTTAGAGTCTGATACTCAGTGTACAACTCTGCATATTGGCTACTTTTTCCTTCTCCTGTGGTGTTCAACAACCTTTCAGTAACTGGATTGTATGACACTGCTTTCCAATGTCTTTTAGTTCCCACATATTTCAATGAATCATTAGTGAAACAAACATGCTTCCTATCCTCAGGGGACAAGAATTCAAATGTCACACTCCATTTCCTTGGTGACTCTTTTACCTGTCATGCCTCCTGCACTCTCTCCTCATCCTGTACAGGGTCTTGTGACACCTGTTCATGTAGGGCTGCAGTGCCTGACAGTCCTACTCGAGCCCTGCCTTGTATGTACCAGATCCAGTGTATGATACTAGTCTCTTGTGCATGTCCTATACGGTGAGATTTAGGTGAACTCCTCACCCACTGCATGATTGATATTTCAGGTGTCAGAATTACATTATAACTTAGTGTGATTTGCTCAGTATTCACTAGAGCCCAACAACAAGTCAAAAGATGTTTTTCAAAAGGAGTATAGCGCTCCCCAGAGTCAGATAGTTTTCTAGTCCAAAACCCAAGGGGCACCCTTTTCCTCCCCTGTTTCTGCCACATACTCCAGGTTGCATAGTGTCCCTGAACAGGTACATGTAACTCAATGTTTGTTGAATTATTTCATTTGCCAAATCAAAAGCACACAGCTGCTCTTCACTCCATTCAAACTCATGTTTTTTCCTAGCTACTTTGTACCAAAGTGTTTAGATTTTACTAAAATGTGGGTCATGCTGTTTCCCAAAATCAAACAATTTCATGAAATTCTGTGTCTCTTGCTCAGTGCAAATAGTAGCAAACTCTAAAATCTTTTGTTTTACCTGTAACAACATCTCTCTATGTTCTGGATTCCACTGAATTCTCAGAAGCTGCACATTTTGCGACAGTACCTGTGTCTTGTCAGAATTAACTGTACACATCGTACTCTGCAAAAGTGGTCTGAATATACTAGTAACATCGTCAACTTTTTGCTCTTAATCTTTTAAAGAATGCATTACAACTCCTGCCAAAAACTGTGGGCTACTCTGAGCACAAACTACGCTATGCTCATGCAGCTCACACTGGCCCCCACATTTTTTAACCTCCTCATTAATGGAATGTGAAAAGTCAGATTCTCTTGTAACAACTTGGTAGATGTCATCTGCAGGGGCAATGAAAGCCCCCGATCCTCCCGGAACACCACTCAGGAGCCCCAACAGGTGCCCCGAAAGGGAATATGGATTTGAAAAGAAAGAGAAAGACACTGCTGCCAGGTCCCGCTGGGCACCCAATGCTTCAGGAGTGCATGCAGTCGCCATTAATATTGCAGTTGGGGAGGGTCTGTTCTGGGAAAAGAAGAGGCATCAGTGATGCATTGACGCTTGTACAGAGACTTCCATATACCATAGATTCAACAAATAATCACCTGTCACCCAAATCTTGTGTATGCACTCTTTCTTCACTGGAATAGAATGTCTTTCGTGGACAATAAATATTTGTTATATTCACTGTGGATGCTTTCAGGGGTTTTCAAACTCTCTTTATGCCATCAAGATAGTAATTTCTCACAGCGACTCATAGTGACTTATGACATTCTGCAAAATTATCTTTTAAAATACAACAGATGCAACAGAAGAGGTTGATAGCCATCAACAGAAAATAAGCACCACTATAATAAACTTAGCAAAGGACTATGCCACATATGGTTTACAGCACAAGTACATGCCAGATGTACTTCACAATGCAATAGCACAGAGATTATCCCAAGCAAAATGTCCAAAAGGTTGCTGCTATGTCAAACACCATACTTCTCTCAGTTTTAGAGCATTGCTTAAAGGAAGTATTTGCACATACTTTAAAACACACAAACTAGTCTTTCTGACCATGAGTCACATACACACATGAGCGCACTGTCTCTGTGAGTGTGCCACTTAGCTGTTCGCCGGGGAGGCCTTGTCCGCTGCAAAAAGCTGACAGGAGCGACGCTGAGAAATCTTCCTGCAGGTGTTGCTAGGAAACGAGGCTGAAAGGCATTTTACACTGAGATGAAGGGAAGGAATTCCCTTTGAGCAAGTCACCCTGTAAACAACTCCTTGTGAACACCGCCCAATGCAAGGTGTGGCTTTTTATAGGCTGTCAAGGAGACCATTTGGGCTACAAGTGAAGTAACAATTACCATGTGGAGGTTGCCTAGCAACAGGATGAAGCCGGCTAGAAATGAGCATAAGCACGGGATCATTTTCAAACAAGCTTTGGCAAAACCAACAAGTATGCATGACAAGCAAGCATGCAATTAGCAAGCACTGGCAAGAGCCAAAATATGATAAACCAAGGGATCAAACAAGCTTTGGCCAACCCAACAATTGTGCATGGGAAACAAGCATTGGCAATAGTCACAATATGAATGCAGTTCTATGAAACAACCCACACATGATTTACTAAGGACCCCCAGGGAAGTTGGTGGCATATTACACAGGAGTAAGACAAGGGCAGAAGATCCGTCCTAGCAGTCAAGTGCAGAGGCAAAGCCAACAGAGGTCAAGCAAGTGGCAGCACCTACAACTGTTCTGATGATGGTCTACGACTACCTGGCTGACCCAAAGGAGGTACACCTGGATCAAAAGCCATTGATTAATTAGTATGGGAAGTTCAAAAAATGGCCAGAGCTCAGCAGGCTGACAGTAAAGTATCTGTTTGTACAGTAGCAGGTGTGTCTTCTGAGCATGTGTGCAATGCAGCTGGTGCATATGTCAGAGTCCGAAGGACCAGTCTCTTACCTTAAAATGTGGAGAGATTGACCATGAATAAAATGGAAAACACTTAGGACCTCATTTACAAGAATCTGGTGCATTGTCATTGATGTATCAGATGTTTTGTGCTTCCTGCACATCCCCCAATCATGCCATGGATGCACTGTATGTACAATACAGAGCTCCATTGCGCATGTTTTTACAGATGCATCATAAATTCAGAGAATTTCTGATGTATCTGTTGGCACTAAAGGCCCACATTGCTCGAGTAGTGTCAATAAAGTGCTGCAACTCCAGCAATGCGAGAAGTCTCCCATAGGAAAAAACCCTGTGTCAATTTTACCCCTGCTCTGAAGTAAAATCTTGGTGCAGTGAAGTCTCAGAATTACACAGTGAAGTATTGTAAATTTCACTGCACCAGTTATGCATAGGTTTTCCCATGGGAATGCCTACACAGCATTCATTATACCTGCGCAGGTATACTATGACACCGGGCTTTACAAGCTGAGGCATTGGGGTCAATATGTCAGAATGTGAATATGGAGCAGTGTAGTGCACTTCTAGCACTACCGCTGTTCAAACAAATGATGCAACAGTGGTGCAACAGGCTTGTAAATGAGGCCCTGAATACCAAAAGATTACATTGTTCCTGAAACAACACAGTAGGAGAATGAGGGCAATTGTTCAGGCACAAGTGTGTTAGCTTTTGAACTTCGGGGAGAACCCTCTCAGTTTGAGGATGAATTTTACTTCCCTGAATAAATAGCCCACAACAGAACTTGCATATGTTATCAAGCAGCTTTGAAAAAAAATATATAGAGAAGAACATTTATATGTCTGTGTCTGCCCCATTTGGCATGTATGGAGTGGACCATTGTGTACAGAAGAAGCCTCTTTTTGCTAAAGGACATGAAGACAATGCCTCCCATCCCTAGCCTTCTTGTTTTCATTCCCTAGCTGGGCTGCCGCGCAAGATCATTATTTAAGACTGCCTTGATTGTATTGCTTCAATGGGAAGAGAGATACCATAGGAAAATGGGCACTACGCTTGGAGCAGGCAACTTCCTTTTCTTGCAGAAACAGTTTAGAATACTAGTAGTACTAAACTGCAGTGCACTTAGAAAGAAGAAAATACAAGGAGAAATAAACATATTTCTCCCTGCTGCACCTCTACTTAGAATGTATAGCATTTGCACATTCCCTTGTTACCATTGAAGTAGATTCTGTGAATGCACCAAAACACATAGATGGATGTCTGGGAATACCCAGTCTCATCCATCTAATGCCTTCACAGTGCAAATTAAAAATAGGCAACAAATTTCACTGCCATGTTACATTACTTCAGATTTATCTAGCGACACAGAGCCATGCAAGGTGGCTTAGTGTGGCTTGGTGTATATTACTTAAGTGTTTGTGATGCCATTACACCACCTTGCTTGACACAAAGGCAATGCACGCCCTTGATAAACCTAGACCCTGGTATCCAGAGTAGTGGTGCATAATGCCAGCCGAACAGGGATGTTGTAGGATTTTAAGAGTGGGGTGCACATCAGCTGAATGATACTGCCAGGATTATGTCTCACAGTTGCTTGCTTGGGCTGATCTAAAGGATGCCACTCTTACAATAGTAGCGTATAAGGGGTGTTAGTATTTTTTCTGTGGCTTTATGTAGCTCATTCAGTCCCAATATCTCTGAGGCACAGTAAACAAAGGGATACTGACTTGACCCATCTAAAGCTAAAAGGAGCAGAGAAGCAAACATCATTCATAGGAATTAATTAATAGTTCAAAATTGTATCTTAGGTTTGGAAAGTAAATGAGAATTAGGCTATCTAATTTAGAAACTACAATGCTGTGCCTGCCAAAGTGGTTTTTGTAGGGACTACCACTCATCATTGTCTTTATTCCTTTAACAAAGATCCAGGGTGAAGAGAATGTTGTAGGACCAGAGTCTAGTGGCTGCCGTTACCATTACCAGCACCACTGTGACCACCGCTGCCACCATCAGCGCCTTGCACCTTCTTAATTTATTCTTTTTTTCAACTCCCCTATCTAATTATTAGGTACATGTGTTATCCTTACATTTCCCTGCATTTTCTATAGTACTTGTTTCTGCTGCTGACCTTCTTTATCTTTTTCCTTTATTAGTAAGCTTTCCTTTTTTTTTTTTACATGTTTTGAGTAGTATTGTTAAATGAATGGATTTTTTGTAATTTAAAGAGGATCGCAGGCCCAAGTATTCACAAAATATGTCGGTTGAGAAGGCTTTCTTGAGCAAACAGTCAAAAAGTACAGAGATAGAGTAGTCATGGACCCCCAATGTTGTCTAATACTAGTTGTTTCCAGGACAGTGCACGGGGTTCGGAATGATATACCAACCAATACCCTTTGTCCTTTGCATTTGATTTCATCCCTTCATTGTGTTTCCTTCTTTTCAATTTGTAGCCTTATCACTCCATTAGGAGAAAAAGGTTTTTGGTTTACTACCTGGTTTTTAAAATGTTGTCAACCAAACCTCCCAAAGTGATGCTTTCAATAGAAGATAGCTAACCTAAGTTTAGTGAGGTATTGCTGTTGTACCTTGTGCAAAATAATTAGGTGGTTAATCTGGTATCTAAAATGGTTACATTATGTTTTTGTCTAGGTGCGCAGTTCACCAGTGCCACCTCCAGCACCAGTCAGCCTGAAGCTGAGACAAAAGAGGCCCGGTCAGGGGAGGGAGAGAAGTCCTAGTGGTGGCAAGGACAAGCTGTAAATCACTTGACTTTTTACTTAACAAAACTGTATTTGTTGTTAAGCTTTCCTGCCCTTCTCCTCCCTGCTCATAACATTTTGACCCCTAACACTGCAGCGTAGTTTAAATCAGGTCTGCAGTGTAGGCAGTGAAATGTCTGTCTGCTTCATTTAAAAGTGTGGTACAAATTCTACAATGCTTATAAACCGAAGACAAGGGGTGTTTCCCAGTACCCACTTCATCACCTACTAATTCACTTCATTGTTCTTTCTGTCCTAGTCTAACCCAAATTTAAATTAGATCTCGGCATGTGCCACATTTTTCTGCCCAAGTGACTTATTTTATTTCATGTCTTCTATTAAGGACTTACTTACCCATTGTTTTCCTCCAATTAACTAATTTGACTAAGCAAAAGCATAGTACGTGATCAGTGACACCCAACAAATCCAAAGCTAAATCTCTACCTAGCCCAATCCCTATAATTTACCTTCCCGCAGACTAATTCCCCCCACTGCCAAGTGAAGGTATTTGTTGAAAGTAATTTGTGGTGGAGGGTGTAATGTGTGAATAAGGGCAGGATTGAAAGTTTAGTGGATGGGATACTCTGACAGACATGTATTAATACTGGAACAAACAATGCTGATGCATACAATGATACACTTGAATATAAGAAGGAAGTCGCATCACCATTATCAGATTCCCTCATCATGATCTTTCAATCAACCCTGGCATGAAGATATGTGATCAGACAGGCTCTGAGACCTTGGCCTGAGGATACTGACAGACAGTTGGCATGTAGTCAGCAGACAAACACACAAACAGGAAACTTAGATCAAATCCCACAGATATGCACAGTGACGCCACAATGTTTCCAGGAGATTGGCCCTGATAAAACACACATGGCCAAAGGGGTGCATGCATCCACAAAAACACTATAAACTTAGATGCCACAAGTAGTTAGGCACTCTAAGCCAATCAGAGCATAGCACACACAGAACATGCAGCAACCATGTACCCCTCAGTCTGGACATCTGGACACATTACTGGCTGTCCCTCATTGTGTCCACACATGGTCGAAGCCCACCTGCTTATGTTATCAGGACCTTACTTATGACTCCATGACAACTGCTTGCATTCTGAACCAAAATAGGAATGTTTTAATTATTTTATGGTACTCAGAAAAATGTATAAATTACAGCTCCGAACTGATGCACATTGAGAGACAGTCCTGAGTCCCCGGTTATGTAACTGCTCTCTTGGCCGCAATGTTTAATACAACAAACTGTTTCTACTTTGCCAAACACCTCTAGTCTTTCATTTTTTAGGTAACTTCACATTCAAGCAACACATGACAAATAATACATCCTACTTGCTGTACTAAACGTCATAATTTATATACAATGCGATGTCTACTGTAATACGACAGATGGTATATCCACCATGTGTGTGATGGAACATTCCATCTACCAGGCTCTTTCAGGCCTTATGTTTGGTAGATTTGAAGAGTGAGTAGAAGAGCAGGGCCATTGTAGGTAATGATAACATGTTAATAACATTACAACTGCCCCAAAAGCATTCTGCAGATTAGCAGACCCGCCAACATGGTTCCATTATTGTTGCACATGTAGACAAGTAACAGTGCAGCATATATACACCTTACTCATTACTGGCATCTAATTCATCCATTAACACCCATAACATGTCTGTTAAGTTTCACCCTATGAAATCCTTTAAACTTGATTACGTTGGCAGTCTAGCTCCATTCTTTGCAGTCAATGCTTTTGCATTATGTGATCCATGTGCAGGAAGAAGTAGGTCCTGTGACTAATCACATCAAAAATTCCAATGGCCCTGGGTGACAAGCAATGGTCTGTTACTGTGCCACATAAACAAGTATCTATGCTGAGCATTACATTTCATGGTTTGTTTTTCTTTCTTGATACAGTTACTCCTGCTTCTGGAGGACATCCAACCCGCTGAGGAACTGCAAGTTGGAGGCCATAGCTAATGAGTAAAGCTGGCTGGTGGTCATTGAGGAGGAGGTCAGGGACTCTGCTTTTTGGGCTACCAACTAGGCCCACCTCCAACCCAGCATCGCCACCACTGCTGCCTGCAGCCATGGTGTATGTGGACAACTGCCACCTGGACTACCAGGAGGCCCTCTGCCACATTGTGGGTCTGCTGGCTTACATCAGGCAGGGGCAGTGGAACTGAAAGATGGCCAAGGCAAGGCAGGACCTTAATGCTCAAAGGGATCAGCTACTATAAACTGTTATTTGTTTTGGTGGGAGGGAGGTAAGGGTGGGAAGGGGAGTTGGGGAAAGGGACATTTACATCTTTTGGACATTTTGGGGGTTTTCTTGGTGAAGAGGTGGGCTGGTTATGGGTGGAGAAGGGTGGGCTTCTTATGTGTAAAACAAAAAAGTCTTTATTTATCTTTAGTATCTGTCTTTGCATTACTATTTAGTGTAGCATTGTGGTTTAGTGACAAGAGTGAAACAAGAAATTGTTACACATTATACTCTGCATCCACCTATCAGTGATACTTGTTACTCCCCTTGCCCTACCCTCTGTGACTATTGATCACTAACAGGGTCTGCCAAAAACATACACAAAAATCACAAGTTCGCCTTCTTGAGAATAGCTTTAGTACTAACGTTTTACATCTTACTTGAACAGACTAAGTGATGAATGCTAACTCTCTCAATCTTCCCAAGCCTTATTACAGAGTTTCCCAAAGTGCCTTCTTAGTGCTTGTGGTAGTGGACTAGGGCTAACAGGGAAGACATCACAAACTGAGGTCTCACCATTCCGAATGATGCTTGCAAGGTGAACTCCAACTATAGAATTCTTCAAAAGGAATATCCATTCCAGACAACCAACCTGAAGGAAAACACACATGGCCTGATTCACAAAGGTACATTTATACTTTTGGTGTTATTTTACTCTTGTCTAAGTTTACGAATAGTATTATTACCACCAGTAATTTTATGAGAAGTAACTTCGCATGAAGTAACTCCTATTATTTTAAAATGAGTTACTAATAGTAAGTTGCTACTCATAAAGGTGGTGGTAGTACAGTTACACTGAAAGAGTAAACTTACTCCAAAAGTGTAACTTTATCTTTGTGAATTAGGCCATAAAGCACACTAATACTTCATATCCTTAGACAGACATTTTTCTAAGACTCTGTAATCTGATGATGTCCTTTTTCATGCCAGAGTGGTAATAAGGCTGGCATGGACTACTGTTTAGTTAGGAAGACCCTGTTACTATTGGTGTTGCTTTATTCACATCCACCCTGCCAAGTGTGTGATACTTTTATGCTGTACATTATTGAGCCACACCTCAATAGATCACAGATCCTGGAAAGAGGATTAAGAGTGTCATGAATGAATGAGAAGTATTGGGAGTTGGGAAATAGTGAGACAAAGACAATAAGATCATTTGTCAAGTTGATGAGCACCACATCACATCTGTTGTGGTAGGAAAATGACAGCTCAGTTACCAAATGTAAACGGTCCTTCAGTCCCAAGTCCCAAGATATGCAATTGTTATTTTACCTAGGATTAAAAAGTGCAAATTAGGGAGGAATCACACAGTTATAAAAAATGTTATTATTAGGAAAAGAAAATGGTATTGTATATAATTGCAAAATAGATATTGCAGCTGCATTCTTCCTCTCAGAATGTCCTTAATGCGTGCAGGGCTAATCTGGCCCGATAAGCAGGAGTGTTTTAGAGCTTATATGCAGAAGAAGGGAAAGCATGTGGAATGCAAAAAAGTAAATGTCAATATTGAACTGTAAAGGTAAGCTTCATGGTTGATGAGCAACAAAAGGGCAGATCATAGGTTGGTGCAGCTGTGTGTAATTAACTGAGAAGTGAGAACAATTGCATACCACCACTCCAAGACAAGTAGCTACATGTACGTGGCTGATCATTATCACAAATGTCTATAATATTACCTGTATACATCTATCATGTGACGTGTCCAGTGACAGTACCCCCAGACCACAACTGCTTAGTTAGAGTTTGACATAGGAGCCACTACTCAGCACTTTCCTAAACAAAACACCTCTTTCCAGTCCATAGGAGTTGGCCTCTTTAAGTCATGTTGCTTCCAATTGATATAGAAAAGCATTATTTCTAACTGCCTTCTTCCAGAGGCAGTGGCAGCTGGTGACATTTGAAAATGGTGGGGTGTAAAGTTTGTGAAGAGTGACCCGTGGTGAGCGACCAAGTCCGACAGTCATAATGGGGTTTTTCACACCAAGAAAATCTCAACAATCCGTAGGACTTTAGTCAGACACACAACATTGATGACATGACAGCACCCCCCCCCAATCTGATAATTGTTTCAGCACCACTGCAGCCTTCAATCATGGCAGACCAGATCAATAGACCTTCAACCAATGCCTGCTCACATATTTGCCTATTCTGAAACTGGACCCAAGGGTTCTAATGGTAAGGGACAGAACACTTCAGGAACCTCACCGCAGGTCCCGCATTGAAGCTGCTCATCTGCTCTCCATTTAAATGGGGGGTGGGTCCATTTTCACTGCACATCTCTTCTCATCCTCCCCCTGTCTTATTGGGCCCAGTTACAGTGTATAGCACTAGCAGAACTCAAAATAGAAAGTTAATTTAATTGTTGCAACTAGCACTGGACAGGAATGAACAACAATGATTGTGCCATGTGACACTGCCATATTCAAAGCCTTCGCCCAAGGCTTTAAAAATTGCAGAAACTATTATTTAACACATGATGAAACACAACAGCAATCGTGAGCTGTGAACTGGGGTGATGTTTCTGATGGAGCTAGGTGCAGAGTTTGTTGCAGTGTGGCACTCATTTAATGGGACTGAGATTTTCTATAAATGAAGGTGTGTGTTATGATTCAGGGACACAGATTCCACAGAGTATTCCTTTTGTCCATGCATTAAAATATTTAGTAACATTTTGCCTGCAGTGCCAACCAGATAGCTGGTTCTTCAAGCATTATAATTGAATCCAGTTTGCAAGATCCTTATATTGTCCTTATGGTGCCACTGACTACTTTGCTGATCATCAGGTAATACATTTGCCACAGTAGCCAAGCAGTGTAAACACAGCATATGTTTGATCATTCTGCATGCATAATAAACATTACTTGCCTTAACTTGTTTATCACCTAGATATACAAACTAAGCAAGTAAGTCACTTATATCAGATTAAATTGTTTCCCACTGGGTATTGGTATTGACATAACTATAAAGGGAAATATATTGTTACATTAACAGACAGTTTACTCTTTTGTGCATGAATCCAACAGCCAATCTGTACTGAGGTCTCTGCTCTATATATCAGTTGCTGCTGCAAAGTAAAATACTAATGTACTAATAAAGATTCATAATTTATTGTGGTTGTTGGAATGTGGATTATTGGTAAGAGCAGCTACACCTAGCAATAGACCACTAACCCCCACTAGGTCCAGTCTGGTCTCAAAAAATGTATCCCCACCCAACCTTTGGTAGCTTGGCAACGAGTGACAAGGCTTAACTTATGAGACAAGTGTGTAAAGCATTTAAAAATCACAAAACAGTAAATAAGTAAAATACAAAACACAATAAAAAAATTGAGGCCAACCGCGATGGAGCACTGCTCGGCTACAGCAATCAGGAGGCCTTGGTCAAATGTTTACATATGGACTTTGGCTTTTTCTTGAAGATTTTCCTCAGCGGGACGAAGTCACTAATCCTATTTGGATACGCGTTGCAGAAGACCTCGGTGAAGAACTCTATCTTCGAACTTAGCTGATTTTTCAGGACAGAAATCTTCATCCGGGGCAAAGCTCAATCTTGATCCGACATCCCTAGATCCCTCCTTGGATACGCCCCGTGGGAAGTCCCAGTCAACTTTTTACTTTTAGACTTTGTCACTTTTTTGGAACTTTTTCCTTCAGACGGGGGTCGACCATCCACAGCAAGCCGATTTCAATGCAAGGTCGTCAGATCACCTTTCCAGGAAGCCCCAGTGAAACCTGTAAGTCTGGGGCTCTGGAGCTTTTCAGCGGGACGAACCTGCAAGTCAGGCCGGGTCGTGGATGAGGTGAGCCGGCATGACTCACCACGGCCCGTCGGTCCCTTTATTGAGCTTTTTTTCTAAACGTCCTCCAAACTTCTCCAAACTTGTTTATTTTCTTCTAGAAGGTAATAGAAGGTCCTTCAGGAGTCCATAACTCAGCCCAAGGTTGCAGAAGCTGTGAGTTGCTCCTTGAAGGATAGGATCCAACTCCCAGAATGCACCTGGTTCAAATCCTAAAATGACCACTAGTCAGCTGGTCAGTTCCTTCAGGTTTTGATGCAGGGGACCCCGGTTACCTGTTTTTCACCCGTAGCAAACAGAGAGTCCCTTCTTGACCAGTTGAGGACAGGCAAAGTCCTTTTAGTGGCGAAGCCCAAGTGTGCAGCTGGTGCAGTCCTTCAGAGTGCAGTGTCCATGTGCAGGTCAGGGTTCCAGCAGGTCAGTCCTTCTTCTTCTCATGTTGTTCCTTGAAGGGATCTGAGTTGTGGATGCAGCTCTGAAATATTTATCCTTGCTCCTGGGGTGGAAGGTGGTGGGGGCAACTTTCCAATCACAGGCAGGCCACTACCCCCTTGGACGACCACTTCCTGGGAAGTGTGGCAAAAATCTATCCCAAGGAGCAACATTCCTTAAAAATCCAAAATGGCAGAAATTGAATTTTGGAGGTTAAGTCTGGCTGAGCCCACCCACTGATGTGGTTAAAAATCCTTAACACACCCCTCTCCTGCCCTCTCCTAGCCTAATCACGAGGGCACCTGGTTGTCTGGGTTTGCAGGAATTGGGGTAGGCCCTGAGCTGTTCCTAATGTCCTTCTCTCCTTTGAAGACCAGTTCGGCTTCTCTCCCCCCATCCTGTTTCCCCATCTGCTGAGGCAGGTCTCCTCCAACAGGCACTTCTTTTGTGTTCAGCCCAGGCCACTTCACACCTCATCAAGGCAGCCCGGCCAGGCTAACAGAGGCTGGCCAATCAGAGAAGGCCACTACAGAGCTGAAACTGGTAACTTTTAGGAAGTGTTCCAAAACTCTTTCCCTGAACTAGTTATACTAAATCCAAAAACGGCAAGCTGTTACATTTATTATAGCAATCAGTTTGAAGCCAAACTTGCATCTTTAGCTCCTTTGCAGACTTTCTTAATTAAAGTCTCCCCATTTTAGTCTATGGAGCCTTTTCAATCAAATGAGGGAAAACATATTTGGCCATTTTTCCTCACCAGGGCTTATAAAACATATTTCATGAGGTTCCTGCTTATAGTTATACTGCACCCAACCCTGGGGGCACATATGGCGCACTGTAGGGGTGACTTACATGTAAAAATAAGGTTGTTTAAAACTTTGGAAGTACTTTTAATTCTAAAGTTGAATGTGCATGTAACTTTAATTTACAAACAGCCAGCAAGGCATACCTGCCTTCAAAATGACCCTGGGCACCTCAGCAGTGCACTTATGGGTGTACTACCTATCCCTAAACCTAAATGCCCTATCATAAACTATGACTTATAGGTAGGTTGACATAGCCAAATATGATCAGACTAATTTGCATACTCATTTTACACAGAAACACCAGCAAAAAGTGAAAAATGGGGGCAAAAAGTTAAAGGGCTTCTGCAATCAGCCCCATTTTCTCACAGTTATTAAACACATGCTCAAAGAAGCATAAAAGGGCCACTTGCAGACTATTCCTTTTGCCTTCTTCTGATGGGACAATAGCAATAAATAACAGTTTGTATTTTTATTTATAGCTCTTCATGTGACACTTAAGTCCCTTTAAATAAATTACTATACTTATACAGTTACCCAGAATGTCAGTCTACCAAGCTGGATTGGATGAAACAAGTGAAATCTGACTCACCAGAATTCATAGTTGTCACTTGCAGATGGCTGAAGATTTCATCATGGTGTATTCAACTAGCTGTAAAATTGAAATAATCTCCTTAGCTTCTTCCAATTACAATAGATGTAACCAAATGGCTGATTGTTCAAATAAACACAGCCCATGAATTAATCACTATTTTTTATGTCATCTAATAACACGTCACTGTGTTTTTGTTAGATAATGCCCTTGCAAATGGGTTGAATTTCAGTGCTAGCATTTGAAAACACATACTTTCAGCAAACCAGTGAGTTGAGGTAGGGTGCATGCAAGCCATTTGTTGTCATGCTATAAAGACAGCACATAGGGTTGAGGCCAGGGCTGAGGAGAAGTGAGGAGGAGTCAGACAGATTGTAAACCTTTGGAGAAGCGATGACAGCCCAGGCCCATTGTGAAAATGTGATTTACATAGGAGCGAGAGGCGAGTCTGCAAGCATTTTTTTAGTTTTAATAAAATTGTAGAAATGCTTGCAGGCCTGCCTCTCGCTCACATGTAAGGGATATTTTCACAATAATACATTCATCTCAGTAATGCAGCTATTATCGGGAGAGGGCCCCGTCACCTACTGCATCCTGAAATTGGCACAGGTTAAGGGTGATTTATTGGACCAAGTTGAAACTATCAGCCCTGCATTGGGGGTTGCACAGCACTCTTTGTTGTGCAGCATGTTTGCTAATATAAAACAGTGAAAATCATGAATAATGTCAGAAATATTACATGCTTAACAAAAGTTATACTTATTACAACTATTTCAGAACCAAATAACATAGTTGTAATAAGGGTAACTTGCATCAAGGTGAGCGATAAGGCCCTGCCGTGGGCCACACAACTGAACCTAAGCGTTTGTTAACTTTAATGTAAGTGATGGCATTTTGCACTTTCATCTCACAGTCCGCAGACAAACAAGTTCACTTTAAATATTACCACTACCATAAAGCTGCCTTTGATTCTCAATCTTGTCAAATGCTGTGTGTCATTGCGGGGTGGCACTATAAAGTTATTTACTCTGCAGCGTTAGCTTAGTCCATGACCATCATGCACTGCTGGATGGGCTAGAGGGATTTATTTTGATAGGTACAGACATTGCAGCAGAATAATTTGCACATGCTTGGCTTTACACATACTGAGCCAGGAGCTTGGCACTTTGGCAGACAGGCTGGTGTCGGTCTCGGGTCCATTTACCAAATGTAACTTCCTTCCTTCCTTGACCAACACCAGAGTGATAGTGGGCTGGACTGAAGATATATTTGGGCATGGCAGCATGCAGGGCACTAATACCAGGCTCCAACGGAATGGAAACTGGTTCTGATGGCAGCCACAAGTACAAATAAAAAAGCTGAAATTGCACCCAGGACATACAGTCATGTGTCACACATTACGCAGTGTTCAAACACCAGTTCTTATCATATAGATAAACTTCAGTAAAGCTGATTCTGTCCCACTCTTCTCACACAGTCACATCCAAACATAAAATAATTGCAAACCAGACTGCAGATGTTGCTTGAGCTCAGACAAAGGAAATGACTCTGCGCCGCTGTGCAGGAAGAAATTCAAATGGTGCATCATCACCTTGACCCCCTAATCAAAGCCCTTTCCAAAGAAGGAATTGTCAAGGGTCTTTTGCCTCATAACGGGTTAACTCATTGGTCGGAAGACCGCCAGTTTAGTTTTCCGCCTGCTGGCCCTGTTATGAGTTTCTGCCCGTTGGCCCAGTGGTAATCTACCCATAACGAGCTGACGGCAATGTTGCAGGTCGTCAGGTGTGACAGCACCCATTGCGCTTTTCGCAGTGAAAACAATGACGGGGCTGCCCATGGGTCCCCTGCACTGCCCATGCCAAGTGCATGGGAGTGCAGGGGCCCCCAGCATCCCATCTCCACCAGCCTTTGCATGGCTGTGGAACCGCCATGCAAAAGCTGGCAGACATGGGACTGGAAATCCCTTGGGCAGTGCTACTTGCAGTGCTGCCCTGGCAGATTAAGACCGCCAGCACTTGCAGGCCGTCAGCTGGAGAAAAAGTGGTGGTGCCAGCGGTCCGGCCTTGGTGCTTTTGTGACTGTCGGACTGCGGCATTGGCAGGGGACCAACCATGGGTTTGGCAGTCCTAGGACTGCCAGACTCGTAATTAGGACCTTTATGTTGTTGTCAAGGTGCTTTTAGTGTTCATGCTTCAAGCATTATTATTATATTAAACTTTCCTGGAAAGTCCTTTCAAATACGTGCAGTAGGCAGGGCCCTTAAGCGCAAATCAGCAACAACGCCTGTCTCTTTTCTTCCCACCCCTGCTCTGCCTCACATGCACAGACTCCACCAGAAGCCCCTAGTAACCACTGCACTAGCCAATCCACATGCTGCTCCTGCTGCTACAGCAGCATCTGGATTGGCTAGGGCAGGCAACCTCACCACTAATTACTGAGACCGGGGGGCTGCGGCTCAATAATATGCAGGTGATGGAGAGACTCTTGCTGTCTCTAGTGCACATGTTGGGCTCGCCGGAGAAAGGAAACAGTCCAACCTGACATGCGCACATGTGTCCAGGTGCGCTGGTTACAATTGTACTAATATATATCAATATTGTTAAGCCCCACCCCTCAGGCCATCACTGGTTTAGGAGTCACACTGCCTCAGGTGCTCTATTATAAACACTGGCTTGTAGCTGAAGACTCACTCTGAGTGTGGCAACACCCCAACACCCTACGGAGGTGAAAGACTTTTTTTACTTTTTGAACGGACTACGAATCGACTGCATTTACCATGATGCTTTGGGGTTATACTTTGTTGCCGGAGTGCAGGCTGTGTGCTCCCTCTCTTTGAAACTGTCTTTTGACAGCTCCCTTGAGCCACGGCTGATGAGCCTTGGGAGACACCTGTGCGCCGTGAGCGGTACCTAAACCTGAGAAGACATTTGGCGGCATTCCAAGCAAGCTCCTTGCCCATGCTGCTCCCTGCTGATGACGGGCTAAACCCAAAAACATATGTACAGGGATATACAGCATTTGCTGCACCTACAGAGGTGAAATACTCTTTTTACTTTTTGAACGGACTATGAATCGACTGCATTTACCATGATGCTTTGAGTCATACTTTGTTGCTGGAGTGCAGGCAGTGTGCTCCCTCTCTTTGAAACTGTCCTATGACGGTTCCCTTGAGCCACGGCTGACGAGCCTTCGGAGGCACCTGTGCACCATGAGTGGTACTTAAACCTGAGAAGACATTTGGCGGCATTCCAAGCAAGCCCCTAGTCCACCCCGCTCCCTGCTGATGACAGATTAAACCCAGAAACATGTATACAGGGACGTACAGCACTTGCTGCACCTACGGAGGTGAAAGACTCTTTTTACTTTTTTAACGGACCACGAATCAACTGCATTTACCATGATGCTTTGGGGTTATACTTGGTTGCTGGAGTGCAGACAGTGTGCTCCCTCTCTTTGAAACCACCCAACGGGTCGCACCGCCACTGTCAAGTAGACCTGTATTGCTGATGAGCTAGAAAAATAAGTGAATTTAAGCATTTTGTGTAGTTTTGGTAAATAAACTTACTGGTCTTAGAAGAACCTGTTAAAAAAGAATTTAAAAAAAGGTGGTGAAATGTGAAAGGCAAGCATTCAGGCTGAATCGTCCCACAAAACCCAAACATTACAAATCAGTTTAAGAATTAGTTGCAACATCCGCATGATGAATCATCCCTTTGTCAATTTTACTCATCGCTGCAATATTCCAAGTGTCTTACCCATTATCTTATTGTAGCTATTTTTCCATGGAAGCGACACAGTCAAGGGTGGTCTTGCATAATGATCTTTACCAGCAGCCCTGAAAGGGGTTGAAAAAAGAAGGAGAAGAATAGGGATGTGAGGTATTTTCATAATGCGCTTTAGTGAATGGAGATATTTTGTGTGCACACTGGTCCACTGCATATATGTCAAATGGGGCTGCAACAGTCAGACACCAAATATATAAATGATCTGCTGTATATGTTTTTTTCAAAGCAGTTCAATGATATATGCAAATTCTGTTGTGGGCTACTTAGTCAGGGACATAGAGTTCAAAATCAAACTCACTGGGTTCCCCTAGAAGTTTATCAGCTAACCCAATTGAGTCTGACCTATTGCCATCATCACCCTCCAGTACTCTTTCAGGAACTGTGTGCTATTTTGACGTGTCTGTTCTTTTTAATCATGCTCAATCTCTCCACCTTTTGAGGTGAGAGATTGGCACTTCCAACTGTAACAACTGTGCCAGCTGGAGTGACACACGCTCCAAAGACACACTGGCTACCAGACAAGCCAGATACTTTATTGCTAGCCTGCTGAGCTCTGGCCATTGTCACATCTTACCATACCAATAAACCAATGTGTTTTGATCCAAGAAGACCTCCTTTGGGTTATCCAGATAGTCTTGGACCATCCTCTGAATGATCATTAGTGATTCCCCTTGCTTGACCTCTGTTGCCTTCACCTCTGCTTTGACCTAATCCCTGCCTTTTGAAACTACGTGTTTGCGGAGTTTGGGCTGGATTCTTCTGTTGTGGTGTTGCTTGAGTTGCTGGTGATGGTGTTGGCTGTGACACAACAGCGCTGCCATTTCTGGAGGTTAAAGGCTGCACACAAGAACTTCCTATTGGCCTTTAACTTCCAGCTGCTCTTCTTCCAGGTCTCACCCTTGATCGACAGTCCAAGTCTTTTAAAATGAAAATCCCCTTCTGAAAAAGGAATGAAAGTGGCCAGTATCTTTTGTTCTGTGGATGAAGTATTGTGCAACATGTGTACTTTTTGAAGGACATTATCTTTTACTAGAGCTTTAGATTAACAGACATGTGAATGGTTAAGCTCTGAACTAACTCATATGCATCTTTGTTTGCACTGGTAAAACTCTCTGTCACATTTTTCAACTTGTCCTGTGTTAGAAGCAACAATGGGACTGCCTGGTTCATGGTATTGTCCTCCTTGCTGACTTCCCGTGTGAAAACATCAAAAGGAATGGCATGTGGACCAGGAACTTGACCTCCAGGAACCCCATTTGTTCATCTCCGTTGTCATGCTTTTCCGAGTTGCATCCCTCTTCCTTGAAGCAAATAGGCTGATTGGTCTGTCTCTCTCAAACTGACAGTGAAGCATCTAGTAGGCTGAGTTCTAATATGTTTCACCTCCCACATGAGGGCTTTACCTGGAACTCTATTAACACATTAAATAATCCTCAACTACTTCTGGGCTTTAAAAGAATGACTGAAATGAGTGTGAATTCTTCAGTAAGTGGCCGGTATGTTGCTGAGTCTTAATTTTGAGAAAGTCCTAAACAATGAGGTTAATGCAATGCAGCTATAGGACCTTGAAATATCCACCATCTTCAACGGTCTTCAATGTATTACTGACTTTGCCCGTCACAACAAATCCAATTCTGAGACCTCTAGGTCAAAACCATTCTAACACCTTAATGTTAAACTCTTCCAAAATGCTCACAGTTGTATGAGATTTCTCCATGGTGAATATCAACACTTTTGCATGTTGCCAAATGCCCTTAAATCTTTCTTCAGTACTGAGACCTGCAGATAGCTGTTGCCTAACCCCTCCAAAAGATATCCAGTGTACAGTGATAGACATGTAATAAGTTGCTTGACAACTGGTCCAGTCAGGTGGATAGTCTGTACAGCACTCTGCCACATAGCTTGGTTAATTGCAGCTCATCAGGATGGAGTGCTGGACCAGCAACTCTAGCAAAATAGATCTGGTTTGAAACCTTTCATTTGTGGAAGATGGCCGCCCCGAATTCTAAATTTTCCACTCTTTCCACAATAAAAGGGAAGAGGTTCAGCACTAACATTTTAGCCAGCGTAAAAACATGCCATTTAGTAGTTGCATTTGTAGGGTCCCTTCTGGCTAAACATGCATGGAATGGTAATTTTTTATTTTTCTTTTGTGGTGTCAATTGAACATTTAACTTTTGAAGAATACCAGGAGGTGGTATGCTCAATGTGCGTCTTGTGAGAATCACTTTGTGTGGTGATGTGTGTATCTGGGTCTTGTGCCATTTGGAGATTGTTTCAGATGGGATGTTTGGCTTTGAGTACTGTAAAGGGTACCTGACTTACCTTGACGTTACTCATACACCAAATAGAGCATATTTCAATGTTATCCACCTTGCTGCTAAATGAAAGAAGTCAGAAACTGGGGAAGATACATTTTTTGTTTGCCACTGTCAATGCCTCAAAAACTGGAAGTTGGTGGGTGTGTCATTTGTGTCTCTATACAAGGTACTTGAACTGTGGTAGTGGTGTTTGCAGGTCTTGATGGGGGTCTCACAAATACAAAACCTTGCATTATAGGTGGAGACACATCCTTTTGAGCAGGTTGAAGGGTCATCTCAGGGTCCTCTGAGCCATGCTCCATATTGTCAATCACTGGCTTATCATTAATGTCACCTTCCATAATACTAAGGTTTTAAGGAACTTTCCTTTTCCCTTGTATCTCATGGGGGGTCTCAGACATGTCCATGCTCCAGTTCATGTCCAGATCATCAGAAGCGGGACTTAGAGAAGATGGTGGAGTACCTGTTTCTTTTTCTTGCTGAAGATCATGAAGCCAATGGTTGAAAAGCAACATCATGCTCAGCAGGAAACACAACTTCCTGTTCTGCTCCTAATTCGAGAAGGATAGTTGCTCACTGTTGCTCCTGTTGTACACTTTCTGTGATAATTGGGTACTTTTCTGCTGAGAAAAATCTGGTTCAGATTCACTGTTTTTCACCATGACTGCAGTGGCTGCAACGCTGAGAGACCTGGGCTTGGACTTAGATTGAGATGGTGTCATAGATGCAGGAGTGCTGCTCCCAGCCTTTTGCTGCCCAGATGAGGGTGCACCACATTTCCTGAAAAAGGTGAATGATGGCACACTACTGGGGGCAATCTTCTTCTCCTCCCCATTTGCCATTTTCTTGGCAGGATCACCCTTCTTTGGGAACATCCTCAAGTTCCTAGCTCTGGCAGTTGTCACTAAGCAGAAAAAGCTGAAGTGAAGGATGACTTGGGTGGTTTCACTGCTGGCCTTCTGTCTGGCAGTACTATGTATGATGTCTCTTGTGCGCCTAAAAGCAAAAAATAAATAATAATTCTAGAAACGTAGCATTCACATTTATTTAATCCAGAGACAATATAATATAGTAAGTTCATCACAAGTTAGTAATAATATTGTATCCACTCTAAGCCATGCATACACATAACATTTCCATAACATACAGATTGAAAAGGTAACTTTATGTGCTTTTAAGTTCAGATACCAGTGGCAGGCAGGGAGTCCAAGGGACAATGGAATAATTCTTAAAAAACTATTGCTGGTGTTTTCTTATGGTCTATGAAACAACTATGGCAGGCAGGAGGTGCTTTGGAAGGTGTAGTAATTATTTTATAAAGTATTGTTGGTATGCAGCTATGGCCTATGAGACACCCAGGGCAGGGAAGAGGTGTAGGGAAATATCAAATAATTCAAATAAAATAATTGATGGTGTCCCCACAGTGACTATGAGAATGTTAAATCGGATCAATCAATGCACACAACAACAAAACACCGTTAGACATGAACAATACATTTTTATACACATATGAAATCACATCTCCCCTGTTGGCTTCCCCTGTAATGAACTCTCCTTCAACCCCAGCACATAGGTACCCGGTCAGGCAGGCTCTGAGGCCCAGGCCTGAAGGTTAATGACTGACAGGTCCCAGGTGAGATAACACTTAGCCGACTACCAAACACACAACCTTAGATCAGATCCCACAGCTAAGCAGCAACACTAAAATGGTCCCCAGAGATTGGCCCCAATAAAGCGCAAAGGACCAGAGGGAGGCATGCATTCCCAAAACACCATCAAGTTAGATGCCACTTGTAGTTAGGCACACTTAGCCAATCAGGTTGCAGCACACACAGCACATGCAGCAACCCCATGCCCCTCAGGCAGGACATCTGGACACTTACTCACTGGCCAACATAGTGTCCACACCAGGTTGAGGCCCACCTGCATTTCCTATATGGAAATTGTATCCACGACTCCCTGTCAACTGTTAGCATAATTCACCAGGGAAAGAATGTTTTATGTGTTTTTGCTCCCAGAGGTATTTTGTGTTTTTCCAAATACCTCATGACTCTTGCTTTTTAAGGTAAATCCTCAATCAAGGCAAAGAGGTGCAGGGTAAAATGGAAAAAAGGAATAAGAAAACAATATACTACTATCATCGTCAATCTCATACAACTCACATCTGGGGAAACATATAAACAAAAAGGCATAGGCCTCTTCATATCAATGTCCCTAGAAAATGGCTTTAAAAAGTGGAAGAAAGGAATTTATGTATTTACTGGCTAAGCAAAATGGCCACCAGCCACATGATCACAATAACAAGCAAGGAGGTATTGATAGCAAAGAACACATGGAGACCTATGGCAAAAGCGCACTGGTTACACCAATTGGCCGCACTGCCACCAATTGGCCGCACTCCCACATGGCATGGAGAACAAGGACAAAGCAGTTGTCTATGGCAAACATACACACACACACACACACACCCACATTGTCCACACAAGAATGGCCACTTGGCTAACAAAGACAGAGGCATGTTAAAGAAAGAAGAAAACACCGCAAATAATGTAGCAATGTCAAAAACAAAAATTAAGTCAACTATAAAAATTCCCCAACCACAAACATCCCAAGACTTCAAAAATGACCCCACCAAAATGCACTTTATAATTTTGCAGAAAAACATTTTGCATTTCCCTTAGAAAATACATTTAAAAGATTAATGCAAAATAGACCCCTACTGTGAATCCAGGCCACCTACAATCACATTAAAAAATGTGAAAAATAGCAAAAAGGTAAAAAACATATTAGTGTATACCCTCCTTCAAACAATAAACGTATCCAAAAGTTCCTTAACTTACTTGATTTCTCACAAAAAGCCTTAAAGTCCTTATATATATATACACAGCAGGGATTGCAGACAGAGTGATCTTTTCCCTCTAAATCCAAATGCAAAGTAACCAAGGGATGGATAAAGCAAGGTGATGACCCTTCCAGAATGGAAGAGGACGCTGGAGTCACTGTGACACTTTCTTTGAGTTTAAAATATTAAGTAAAATAATAAAGGTATTTCAGGCTAAATCAATCTACCTGAACCATCGGTTCGAGTTGATTACCAACTCAAAAACAAACTGCATCCCATCCCGTAGCTGCTGAGCTCATCAACCAGTTAGGAGCGGGCAAGTTCCTAGGTATATTTAAATTAATGTCAGAGTAATGGCAGATTGCTGTAAATGAGGGGGCTAAGGAAAGGTCTGCATTATCCACCTCACAGGGCCATTTCCAGTTTTGAGTGATGTCCTTTGGGGTAAAAAGGTTGCTCGACTTGGTCCTAGTTGGGCTCAATGGCATCAGTGCCTTCTTTCTGGATGGCATTGCAGACTTCCTTTCTAGTTGGGAAACCAGCTGTGCCACCTCCAGACAGTCCTTCATGTTCTGTATGAGGCAGGGCTGATTATCCAGCAAGTAAGGGCAAGATAGGGCGGTGTTCTGTGGTGTACTTGTTCCACAAAGAGTGGTGGGGCAAGGTGGACCTCTTCAGACCATGATACAGACCACCTTGGCTTATGAAACCCCCAAGACCTTCTGAGGCCTCCACAGTTACTACCGGAAATTTGTTAAGGTATATGGCACCATTGTTGCCCCATTGACGGAGCTGAATTCCAAAAAGCAGCCGAAGAAGGTGATCTGGATAAAAGCATACCAAAACACATTTGACACCTTGAATGAGGTCATGTGCACAGCACAAATGCTCAAGGTATCTAACACCTTCAAAGAATTTACTGTCCAAACAGAAACATCTGAGCATGGCTTTGGGGCTGTGCTCTCATTGTGGAGTGCCCATGGAACAGAGGTGTAGTGTAATTGAAAGGGAAGGCTTTGAAGTGGTCTGCACCCTGAAGATGTTGAGACCATGCTTGATTGGGACACACTTCCAGGTTCAGAATAATTTTGACACCTTGAAGAGGCCATGTGCATAGCACTAGTGCTCAAGGCACCTGACTTCTTCACAAAATTAATTGCCCAAACCGAAACATCTGAGCACAGCATGAAGGTTGTGCTCTCACAACCTATAGCCTACATCTGTGAGTGGTTACTTCCCAGGGAACAGAGGTGGAGTGCCATTAAAAGGGAACCCTTTACAGTGGTCTTCGCACTGAAGAAGCTGAGACCATACTTGTTTGGGACTCCTCAGATGGCTTATGCAGATGAGGAGCGAAAATCCCTACCTGCTGAGGTGGTCAGCATCCCTACAGGAAATGGTCTTTATGTTGGAAGATCGCCTTGTGACTGACCACACCAAATGCTGATGGTCTTTCCAGGTTCTTCTGTCTTAGCGATGAGAACTTCCATGAGGATGGGTAGTTCTGTCTGTTTTCAGCTGGGGTGACACATGTTACATCTGTCATCCTTGGTGTGATATTCCAGCAACCTTTTTGCCGTAACTCCCTAGTTTATGTTCATTTTTCCTAGCATTAAGGCTCTGTGCTCTTTACCCCTGCTAACCAGTCCTAAAGTGCTTGTGCTCTTTCTTTCAAACATGGTAAAATTGTACTACATATAGTTGGCACATTTAGTTTACTTGTAAGCCCCTAGTAAATGGCATCTCACATACAGAGGGACTGTAAATTGAATGCTAATGGTGGGCAGCAACTTTCCAAGTGCCATCCATTTTTGTTTTGTTTGCAAACAGATTTTATTGAGAAGAATAGAAGAAAAAGAAGAAATACAAAGCAAAATAGGTCGTAGTCCTACATTAGGCATAAGAAAGTTATCAACAGCTGATCTTTTTCTTACAGAGATTGAAACATAACAGCTAGATGCATCACAATTCAACAATGAATTCCGCTTGCTGCTGTTTATACTCTCATTATTGCTATCCCTTTTATCAGTATTGGTTCCGGGCTGGTCTATTTTGCCCCACCAAGTTAGTGGCTCCTTGTGCCATCCATAAACGTAGCTTTGAAAAGTATTTTTTAGGCCTGCAACTGCAGCCTGAAATTCAGTTTTGAACTGCCTTTTCAACCTTGCAAAATAAATATGTAGCCAGGCCTTAGCTATCTTTTTAATAAGCCTCAATCAACCCTAAGGTATCCACTAAAGACTCATAGGGAAAAATACATTGGTCTTGATTTAATAAAAGCTAAAAGTAATGCTGCACCCAGTGAAGCACCACTTTTCTTGCACCCTTTAGCACTGCCCTAATGCCACCTAAGATAAGGCACACCATGCCGGTAGTTCAGAGCTATGCGGGTTTAGCATTAAAAATGTTGACACTAATCCGGCAAAGCCTATTGAGGCCAATTGTAAACAATGGTGTGCCTTCTTTTAACTCCTGCTCTAAGCAGACGTCAAAAGTGCCGAAAAAAATGATGCATAGAAATCTGAGATTTATTTTCTCCATTTCCCCCCCTCTCCGCCAACGGGGGAATGTCCTCTTTGCATACATTATGCGTGGTGCAGGCATAACGTAGCACAAAGAGTTACAAAGTGGCGCAATGCATGCATTGCGCCACTTTGTAAATTTGGTGTGGAGGTTTTGGCCTCATTGGGACACATTTGTGTAAAGAAATTACACCAATATTGCACAGGGAGGCTCTAGGGTCTCTTAAATCTGCCTCATTTCACTTAAAAAATGAGAGGTGTTCTTAAGTTTTACTTGTCCTGGTAGTGAAAAACTCTTAGTCCTTTTTTGACTGTTGTTAAGGCCTATGTCTCCCATTGACTAACACTGGGTTATCTTATTACATTTAATAAGTGCTAACTTTGGATTGTGAGCAGATAGAGATATGCAATTTACACTCAAATGAATTGTGATTGAAAAGCCTCTTTAATGGTTAAGTAGGATTTTATGTTACAGTTCTGAGAATGTCACTTTTAGAAAGTTAGCAGTTTATTGCCCAAACCATTTTGGACCTTCTGCCAGTGTCCTGTTTCACATGACTGTGAGTGGCTTTGCTGCTGTGCTTTCTGTATTGTTTCCAGACAGTGGGACAAAGGTGGCTTAGGTGTGGACAGGGTGGCTGGAAGGGGCTGTACCCAGCCTGATTTACACATCAAGCACTTTGCCTACAACACAAACAAAGGAACCTCACACCATGCCTGCTCTGCATTTTATCAGACTAGACAGCTTCAAGACTGGACCAGAGGCAGGCGAAAAACTGACCAGAACATAAATTGGGCTTGAGTCAGGGAATTCCCCCATACAAATGCAGACACTGGGGATAAAAGCTGTCACTCTCAGACCCCTAATCAAAACTCTCCTGGACCCGTGGAAGATTCAGAAGAAGGACTGATCTTCTGCTTGCAGGACTGCCTTGCTGTCTGATCAAGGAATTTTAAACTTGATGACCTTGATCTCAGACTACCCAGAGTGAGTCCAAAGGCCAATTGGCTGACCTCCTATTTGAGTACCAGGGACATTCAAAAACTCCCATAAGCCTCCCTGCAACTTCCCAGCTGACCTGCTGCAAATGGACCTGCTTCAATCTGTCTGAGCCCTGCTGCTGGCTTCTGCTTCAGTCAGTCCTGATTCCCAAGAGATGCCCCTCTGATCCTGGACCTTGACTGGCCTCAGTCAGAACTCCTCCTGAAGAAAAAGGTAGAAATCCTAAAGTTTTGGCTCCTTCTGACAGCAATTGTCTCCAACAACCTTCAAAGTGAGATCTGCACTTTGCGATGACCTTAGACATGCGCATTGATCAACCTACACAATGCTGCTGTGACGAAAGCATCCTCCTCACGTCCTTCTTCAATGTAAATGGAACTATTTGTGCCTGATTTGAGAAGAAAACTCTTCAGCAGGACTCACCTGGTCCCTTTACCCACCCCATGCTCCCTCACAGTCAGCCTGAACTTGTTACTTCCCCCTTGGACTCGAGCGATCACATAACCACAATTGTCTCTTTCCGTTTCTGGGTGCTATTTACGTTAAACACTTTAACGTTCAATATATCCGGTTCTACTGATTTGATTTTTTTATTTTTCTGGTCTCATTTTATTCATTAAAATGTACTCTATATTTCTAAATTGTTTTTATTTTTTGTGATTTTATTTCTTTTTTTGTTCTGCATAAATTCTTTATAAATTGTCTCTCCTAAATTAGGCCTGATTGCTTTTGTGCCACACTACCAGAAGGTTAAGCATGGCTTAATTTAGTGACTTTTGTGATGCACCCAGACAAGGATTGTTGTTGTTGCTAGAGTGGGACTTCCTCCTCCCTCAACCAATAACTCAATGTCTTACAGGCATGTGCAGATTTGTCAAAAGAGACCAAAGCTTTGGTCCATATAAAATTGTTTAATATTATGTCATTGTTTTTATAACTATATTTCTTGAGTTATTAACTATTGATGGTGCTATAATCTACTTTGACTCCAAACCCTTATATTTCATCACATTACTTTTCCCCTTAGTAAGCGAGACTTTTAGATAGAAGGATGATCCTTCACTTGTCAAGAGATGAACCTCTGGGGTGGAGGGATGTATTCATGTCAAAGGTTATGACATTTTGAGAATTTATAATTTGTTATGCTTTGTATGGTAATTCCCTTATGTATTTAGATACTCTAAAAACAGATATAAATACCCGAATGAACGCGAGAAAGATATCTGCTGTGCGGATCTCTTCTGGATCAATGTTTTAAATAAGTTATGCTGTTTTTACATGTGTTAAGCAATGTTTTAATGAATTGGGTATCACACATTCAGGTTCATGTATATTCCATTTTTTTAACTGCACTTGAATACAATTTAGTGTCTGGTTTGTGCTTTATAAAACGTATATACAATTAAAAAATATTAATTTTAGGACGATAATATCATGTGATCTATATAATCTGCCCATGCACGGTTTGCACATATCGGTTTTCCGTGCCGACACATGACAAATATATTCTGCCTATGGAATAATATCTATACTAACATAAATTAAATTATGTATGGTACAAGATAATATGCAAGGAGACCAATTTCATGGAACGGTGCTGAATATCCGTAGAGGCACACTGAGGAGAAAAAAAACACGTTTCTACGGTAATATTTCTTAACAGATTGTTTGTTGAGCAATTTCAAGGTGGCATGCCTTATGCGTTTCCTTTGGGGGGGGGGGTATGCAAATTGCCAGGGTGGACCCATTCAGCCCAAGGCCATGAATATCTGCGAGATAAGGGAACCCCAGGGCACCTCATCACATTCTACGGGGGAGCCCTATCGTTTTGAGTTATGCCACTGATCATGGCTGGATTGAGGAACCAAATGCAGCCCTGGCGAAAATGTTCACTTCAGCCCTGCTCCCACATCTCCTTGCTCATTCTCTCGTTTTTCAGCCATCCATTTATTTTCTCTACTCTCCTCTCTTTTTTTGATATCTCTCGTTTTCTCGTTCTTCTCCCTCTTTCTCTCTCGAAAATCAACCTTTGCCCCGCTGCAATTCACCTTGAAGATCTATGAAAATTGCCACAGGCAGCAGGGGTGGAACTGGCTTTCAAAACTCTCTCCAGCGACTCCAGCCCTCTGGGGAAATGCCTATTGGAGTAAACGACCAGTTTGGCGTCGTGTATCATCCAAATGTGTTTTAGATGTGGGCAAAAGTCAATAGTCCGAGCAGTCGCTGCATTTGATAAAAGACTACACTTTTTTAAAGTATATGTTCACAACCTTCGGTGCAGGTCTTCTTGAGGGGCTCGACCTTATCAGATATATGATGGGTATTTCCTACATGTATCTCAGATTACCAGCAGCCCTGAAAGGGGTTGAAAAAAGAAGGAGAAGAATAGGGATGTGAGGTATTTTCATAATGCGCTTTAGTGAATGGAGATATTTTGTGTGCACACTGGTCCACTGCATATATGTCAAATGGGGCTGCAACAGTCAGACACCAAATATATAAATGATCTGCTGTATATGTTTTTTTCAAAGCAGTTCAATGATATATGCAAATTCTGTTGTGGGCTACTTAGTCAGGGACATAGAGTTCAAAATCAAACTCACTGGGTTCCCCTAGAAGTTTATCAGCTAACCCAATTGAGTCTGACCTATTGCCATCATCACCCTCCAGTACTCTTTCAGGAACTGTGTGCTATTTTGACGTGTCTGTTCTTTTTAATCATGCTCAATCTCTCCACCTTTTGAGGTGAGAGATTGGCACTTCCAACTGTAACAACTGTGCCAGCTGGAGTGACACACGCTCCAAAGACACACTGGCTACTAGACAAGCCAGATACTTTATTGCTAGCCTGCTGAGCTCTGGCCATTGTCACATCTTACCATACCAATAAACCAATGTGTTTTGATCCAAGAAGACCTCCTTTGGGTTATCCAGATAGTCTTGGACCATCCTCTGAATGATCATTAGTGATTCCCCTTGCTTGACCTCTGTTGCCTTCACCTCTGCTTTGACCTAATCCCTGCCTTTTGAAACTACGTGTTTGCGGAGTTTGGGCTGGATTCTTCTGTTGTGGTGTTGCTTGAGTTGCTGGTGATGGTGTTGGCTGTGACACAACAGCGCTGCCATTTCTGGAGGTTAAAGGCTGCACACAAGAACTTCCTATTGGCCTTTAACTTCCAGCTGCTCTTCTTCCAGGTCTCACCCTTGATCGACAGTCCAAGTCTTTTAAAATGAAAATCCCCTTCTGAAAAAGGAATGAAAGTGGCCAGTATCTTTTGTTCTGTGGATGAAGTATTGTGCAACATGTGTACTTTTTGAAGGACATTATCTTTTACTAGAGCTTTAGATTAACAGACATGTGAATGGTTAAGCTCTGAACTAACTCATATGCATCTTTGTTTGCACTGGTAAAACTCTCTGTCACATTTTTCAACTTGTCCTGTGTTAGAAGCAACAATGGGACTGCCTGGTTCATGGTATTGTCCTCCTTGCTGACTTCCCGTGTGAAAACATCAAAAGGAATGGCATGTGGACCAGGAACTTGACCTCCAGGAACCCCATTTGTTCATCTCCGTTGTCATGCTTTTCCGAGTTGCATCCCTCTTCCTTGAAGCAAATAGGCTGATTGGTCTGTCTCTCTCAAACTGACAGTGAAGCATCTAGTAGGCTGAGTTCTAATATGTTTCACCTCCCACATGAGGGCTTTACCTGGAACTCTATTAACACATTAAATAATCCTCAACTACTTCTGGGCTTTAAAAGAATGACTGAAATGAGTGTGAATTCTTCAGTAAGTGGCCGGTATGTTGCTGAGTCTTAATTTTGAGAAAGTCCTAAACAATGAGGTTAATGCAATGCAGCTATAGGACCTTGAAATATCCACCATCTTCAACGGTCTTCAATGTATTACTGACTTTGCCCGTCACAACAAATCCAATTCTGAGACCTCTAGGTCAAAACCATTCTAACACCTTAATGTTAAACTCTTCCAAAATGCTCACAGTTGTATGAGATTTCTCCATGGTGAATATCAACACTTTTGCATGTTGCCAAATGCCCTTAAATCTTTCTTCAGTACTGAGACCTGCAGATAGCTGTTGCCTAACCCCTCCAAAAGATATCCAGTGTACAGTGATAGACATGTAATAAGTTGCTTGACAACTGGTCCAGTCAGGTGGATAGTCTGTACAGCACTCTGCCACATAGCTTGGTTAATTGCAGCTCATCAGGATGGAGTGCTGGACCAGCAACTCTAGCAAAATAGATCTGGTTTGAAACCTTTCATTTGTGGAAGATGGCCGCCCCGAATTCTAAATTTTCCACTCTTTCCACAATAAAAGGGAAGAGGTTCAGCACTAACATTTTAGCCAGCGTAAAAACATGCCATTTAGTAGTTGCATTTGTAGGGTCCCTTCTGGCTAAACATGCATGGAATGGTAATTTTTTATTTTTCTTTTGTGGTGTCAATTGAACATTTAACTTTTGAAGAATACCAGGAGGTGGTATGCTCAATGTGCGTCTTGTGAGAATCACTTTGTGTGGTGATGTGTGTATCTGGGTCTTGTGCCATTTGGAGATTGTTTCAGATGGGATGTTTGGCTTTGAGTACTGTAAAGGGTACCTGACTTACCTTGACGTTACTCATACACCAAATAGAGCATATTTCAATGTTATCCACCTTGCTGCTAAATGAAAGAAGTCAGAAACTGGGGAAGATACATTTTTTGTTTGCCACTGTCAATGCCTCAAAAACTGGAAGTTGGTGGGTGTGTCATTTGTGTCTCTATACAAGGTACTTGAACTGTGGTAGTGGTGTTTGCAGGTCTTGATGGGGGTCTCACAAATACAAAACCTTGCATTATAGGTGGAGACACATCCTTTTGAGCAGGTTGAAGGGTCATCTCAGGGTCCTCTGAGCCATGCTCCATATTGTCAATCACTGGCTTATCATTAATGTCACCTTCCATAATACTAAGGTTTTAAGGAACTTTCCTTTTCCCTTGTATCTCATGGGGGGTCTCAGACATGTCCATGCTCCAGTTCATGTCCAGATCATCAGAAGCGGGACTTAGAGAAGATGGTGGAGTACCTGTTTCTTTTTCTTGCTGAAGATCATGAAGCCAATGGTTGAAAAGCAACATCATGCTCAGCAGGAAACACAACTTCCTGTTCTGCTCCTAATTCGAGAAGGATAGTTGCTCACTGTTGCTCCTGTTGTACACTTTCTGTGATAATTGGGTACTTTTCTGCTGAGAAAAATCTGGTTCAGATTCACTGTTTTTCACCATGACTGCAGTGGCTGCAACGCTGAGAGACCTGGGCTTGGACTTAGATTGAGATGGTGTCATAGATGCAGGAGTGCTGCTCCCAGCCTTTTGCTGCCCAGATGAGGGTGCACCACATTTCCTGAAAAAGGTGAATGATGGCACACTACTGGGGGCAATCTTCTTCTCCTCCCCATTTGCCATTTTCTTGGCAGGATCACCCTTCTTTGGGAACATCCTCAAGTTCCTAGCTCTGGCAGTTGTCACTAAGCAGAAAAAGCTGAAGTGAAGGATGACTTGGGTGGTTTCACTGCTGGCCTTCTGTCTGGCAGTACTATGTATGATGTCTCTTGTGCGCCTAAAAGCAAAAAATAAATAATAATTCTAGAAACGTAGCATTCACATTTATTTAATCCAGAGACAATATAATATAGTAAGTTCATCACAAGTTAGTAATAATATTGTATCCACTCTAAGCCATGCATACACATAACATTTCCATAACATACAGATTGAAAAGGTAACTTTATGTGCTTTTAAGTTCAGATACCAGTGGCAGGCAGGGAGTCCAAGGGACAATGGAATAATTCTTAAAAAACTATTGCTGGTGTTTTCTTATGGTCTATGAAACAACTATGGCAGGCAGGAGGTGCTTTGGAAGGTGTAGTAATTATTTTATAAAGTATTGTTGGTATGCAGCTATGGCCTATGAGACACCCAGGGCAGGGAAGAGGTGTAGGGAAATATCAAATAATTCAAATAAAATAATTGATGGTGTCCCCACAGTGACTATGAGAATGTTAAATCGGATCAATCAATGCACACAACAACAAAACACCGTTAGACATGAACAATACATTTTTATACACATATGAAATCACATCTCCCCTGTTGGCTTCCCCTGTAATGAACTCTCCTTCAACCCCAGCACATAGGTACCCGGTCAGGCAGGCTCTGAGGCCCAGGCCTGAAGGTTAATGACTGACAGGTCCCAGGTGAGATAACACTTAGCCGACTACCAAACACACAACCTTAGATCAGATCCCACAGCTAAGCAGCAACACTAAAATGGTCCCCAGAGATTGGCCCCAATAAAGCGCAAAGGACCAGAGGGAGGCATGCATTCCCAAAACACCATCAAGTTAGATGCCACTTGTAGTTAGGCACACTTAGCCAATCAGGTTGCAGCACACACAGCACATGCAGCAACCCCATGCCCCTCAGGCAGGACATCTGGACACTTACTCACTGGCCAACATAGTGTCCACACCAGGTTGAGGCCCACCTGCATTTCCTATATGGAAATTGTATCCACGACTCCCTGTCAACTGTTAGCATAATTCACCAGGGAAAGAATGTTTTATGTGTTTTTGCTCCCAGAGGTATTTTGTGTTTTTCCAAATACCTCATGACTCTTGCTTTTTAAGGTAAATCCTCAATCAAGGCAAAGAGGTGCAGGGTAAAATGGAAAAAAGGAATAAGAAAACAATATACTACTATCATCGTCAATCTCATACAACTCACATCTGGGGAAACATATAAACAAAAAGGCATAGGCCTCTTCATATCAATGTCCCTAGAAAATGGCTTTAAAAAGTGGAAGAAAGGAATTTATGTATTTACTGGCTAAGCAAAATGGCCACCAGCCACATGATCACAATAACAAGCAAGGAGGTATTGATAGCAAAGAACACATGGAGACCTATGGCAAAAGCGCACTGGTTACACCAATTGGCCGCACTGCCACCAATTGGCCGCACTCCCACATGGCATGGAGAACAAGGACAAAGCAGTTGTCTATGGCAAACATACACACACACACACACACACCCACATTGTCCACACAAGAATGGCCACTTGGCTAACAAAGACAGAGGCATGTTAAAGAAAGAAGAAAACACCGCAAATAATGTAGCAATGTCAAAAACAAAAATTAAGTCAACTATAAAAATTCCCCAACCACAAACATCCCAAGACTTCAAAAATGACCCCACCAAAATGCACTTTATAATTTTGCAGAAAAACATTTTGCATTTCCCTTAGAAAATACATTTAAAAGATTAATGCAAAATAGACCCCTACTGTGAATCCAGGCCACCTACAATCACATTAAAAAATGTGAAAAATAGCAAAAAGGTAAAAAACATATTAGTGTATACCCTCCTTCAAACAATAAACGTATCCAAAAGTTCCTTAACTTACTTGATTTCTCACAAAAAGCCTTAAAGTCCTTATATATATATACACAGCAGGGATTGCAGACAGAGTGATCTTTTCCCTCTAAATCCAAATGCAAAGTAACCAAGGGATGGATAAAGCAAGGTGATGACCCTTCCAGAATGGAAGAGGACGCTGGAGTCACTGTGACACTTTCTTTGAGTTTAAAATATTAAGTAAAATAATAAAGGTATTTCAGGCTAAATCAATCTACCTGAACCATCGGTTCGAGTTGATTACCAACTCAAAAACAAACTGCATCCCATCCCGTAGCTGCTGAGCTCATCAACCAGTTAGGAGCGGGCAAGTTCCTAGGTATATTTAAATTAATGTCAGAGTAATGGCAGATTGCTGTAAATGAGGGGGCTAAGGAAAGGTCTGCATTATCCACCTCACAGGGCCATTTCCAGTTTTGAGTGATGTCCTTTGGGGTAAAAAGGTTGCTCGACTTGGTCCTAGTTGGGCTCAATGGCATCAGTGCCTTCTTTCTGGATGGCATTGCAGACTTCCTTTCTAGTTGGGAAACCAGCTGTGCCACCTCCAGACAGTCCTTCATGTTCTGTATGAGGCAGGGCTGATTATCCAGCAAGTAAGGGCAAGATAGGGCGGTGTTCTGTGGTGTACTTGTTCCACAAAGAGTGGTGGGGCAAGGTGGACCTCTTCAGACCATGATACAGACCACCTTGGCTTATGAAACCCCCAAGACCTTCTGAGGCCTCCACAGTTACTACCGGAAATTTGTTAAGGTATATGGCACCATTGTTGCCCCATTGACGGAGCTGAATTCCAAAAAGCAGCCGAAGAAGGTGATCTGGATAAAAGCATACCAAAACACATTTGACACCTTGAATGAGGTCATGTGCACAGCACAAATGCTCAAGGTATCTAACACCTTCAAAGAATTTACTGTCCAAACAGAAACATCTGAGCATGGCTTTGGGGCTGTGCTCTCATTGTGGAGTGCCCATGGAACAGAGGTGTAGTGTAATTGAAAGGGAAGGCTTTGAAGTGGTCTGCACCCTGAAGATGTTGAGACCATGCTTGATTGGGACACACTTCCAGGTTCAGAATAATTTTGACACCTTGAAGAGGCCATGTGCATAGCACTAGTGCTCAAGGCACCTGACTTCTTCACAAAATTAATTGCCCAAACCGAAACATCTGAGCACAGCATGAAGGTTGTGCTCTCACAACCTATAGCCTACATCTGTGAGTGGTTACTTCCCAGGGAACAGAGGTGGAGTGCCATTAAAAGGGAACCCTTTACAGTGGTCTTCGCACTGAAGAAGCTGAGACCATACTTGTTTGGGACTCCTCAGATGGCTTATGCAGATGAGGAGCGAAAATCCCTACCTGCTGAGGTGGTCAGCATCCCTACAGGAAATGGTCTTTATGTTGGAAGATCGCCTTGTGACTGACCACACCAAATGCTGATGGTCTTTCCAGGTTCTTCTGTCTTAGCGATGAGAACTTCCATGAGGATGGGTAGTTCTGTCTGTTTTCAGCTGGGGTGACACATGTTACATCTGTCATCCTTGGTGTGATATTCCAGCAACCTTTTTGCCGTAACTCCCTAGTTTATGTTCATTTTTCCTAGCATTAAGGCTCTGTGCTCTTTACCCCTGCTAACCAGTCCTAAAGTGCTTGTGCTCTTTCTTTCAAACATGGTAAAATTGTACTACATATAGTTGGCACATTTAGTTTACTTGTAAGCCCCTAGTAAATGGCATCTCACATACAGAGGGACTGTAAATTGAATGCTAATGGTGGGCAGCAACTTTCCAAGTGCCATCCATTTTTGTTTTGTTTGCAAACAGATTTTATTGAGAAGAATAGAAGAAAAAGAAGAAATACAAAGCAAAATAGGTCGTAGTCCTACATTAGGCATAAGAAAGTTATCAACAGCTGATCTTTTTCTTACAGAGATTGAAACATAACAGCTAGATGCATCACAATTCAACAATGAATTCCGCTTGCTGCTGTTTATACTCTCATTATTGCTATCCCTTTTATCAGTATTGGTTCCGGGCTGGTCTATTTTGCCCCACCAAGTTAGTGGCTCCTTGTGCCATCCATAAACGTAGCTTTGAAAAGTATTTTTTAGGCCTGCAACTGCAGCCTGAAATTCAGTTTTGAACTGCCTTTTCAACCTTGCAAAATAAATATGTAGCCAGGCCTTAGCTATCTTTTTAATAAGCCTCAATCAACCCTAAGGTATCCACTAAAGACTCATAGGGAAAAATACATTGGTCTTGATTTAATAAAAGCTAAAAGTAATGCTGCACCCAGTGAAGCACCACTTTTCTTGCACCCTTTAGCACTGCCCTAATGCCACCTAAGATAAGGCACACCATGCCGGTAGTTCAGAGCTATGCGGGTTTAGCATTAAAAATGTTGACACTAATCCGGCAAAGCCTATTGAGGCCAATTGTAAACAATGGTGTGCCTTCTTTTAACTCCTGCTCTAAGCAGACGTCAAAAGTGCCGAAAAAAATGATGCATAGAAATCTGAGATTTATTTTCTCCATTTCCCCCCCTCTCCGCCAACGGGGGAATGTCCTCTTTGCATACATTATGCGTGGTGCAGGCATAACGTAGCACAAAGAGTTACAAAGTGGCGCAATGCATGCATTGCGCCACTTTGTAAATTTGGTGTGGAGGTTTTGGCCTCATTGGGACACATTTGTGTAAAGAAATTACACCAATATTGCACAGGGAGGCTCTAGGGTCTCTTAAATCTGCCTCATTTCACTTAAAAAATGAGAGGTGTTCTTAAGTTTTACTTGTCCTGGTAGTGAAAAACTCTTAGTCCTTTTTTGACTGTTGTTAAGGCCTATGTCTCCCATTGACTAACACTGGGTTATCTTATTACATTTAATAAGTGCTAACTTTGGATTGTGAGCAGATAGAGATATGCAATTTACACTCAAATGAATTGTGATTGAAAAGCCTCTTTAATGGTTAAGTAGGATTTTATGTTACAGTTCTGAGAATGTCACTTTTAGAAAGTTAGCAGTTTATTGCCCAAACCATTTTGGACCTTCTGCCAGTGTCCTGTTTCACATGACTGTGAGTGGCTTTGCTGCTGTGCTTTCTGTATTGTTTCCAGACAGTGGGACAAAGGTGGCTTAGGTGTGGACAGGGTGGCTGGAAGGGGCTGTACCCAGCCTGATTTACACATCAAGCACTTTGCCTACAACACAAACAAAGGAACCTCACACCATGCCTGCTCTGCATTTTATCAGACTAGACAGCTTCAAGACTGGACCAGAGGCAGGCGAAAAACTGACCAGAACATAAATTGGGCTTGAGTCAGGGAATTCCCCCATACAAATGCAGACACTGGGGATAAAAGCTGTCACTCTCAGACCCCTAATCAAAACTCTCCTGGACCCGTGGAAGATTCAGAAGAAGGACTGATCTTCTGCTTGCAGGACTGCCTTGCTGTCTGATCAAGGAATTTTAAACTTGATGACCTTGATCTCAGACTACCCAGAGTGAGTCCAAAGGCCAATTGGCTGACCTCCTATTTGAGTACCAGGGACATTCAAAAACTCCCATAAGCCTCCCTGCAACTTCCCAGCTGACCTGCTGCAAATGGACCTGCTTCAATCTGTCTGAGCCCTGCTGCTGGCTTCTGCTTCAGTCAGTCCTGATTCCCAAGAGATGCCCCTCTGATCCTGGACCTTGACTGGCCTCAGTCAGAACTCCTCCTGAAGAAAAAGGTAGAAATCCTAAAGTTTTGGCTCCTTCTGACAGCAATTGTCTCCAACAACCTTCAAAGTGAGATCTGCACTTTGCGATGACCTTAGACATGCGCATTGATCAACCTACACAATGCTGCTGTGACGAAAGCATCCTCCTCACGTCCTTCTTCAATGTAAATGGAACTATTTGTGCCTGATTTGAGAAGAAAACTCTTCAGCAGGACTCACCTGGTCCCTTTACCCACCCCATGCTCCCTCACAGTCAGCCTGAACTTGTTACTTCCCCCTTGGACTCGAGCGATCACATAACCACAATTGTCTCTTTCCGTTTCTGGGTGCTATTTACGTTAAACACTTTAACGTTCAATATATCCGGTTCTACTGATTTGATTTTTTTATTTTTCTGGTCTCATTTTATTCATTAAAATGTACTCTATATTTCTAAATTGTTTTTATTTTTTGTGATTTTATTTCTTTTTTTGTTCTGCATAAATTCTTTATAAATTGTCTCTCCTAAATTAGGCCTGATTGCTTTTGTGCCACACTACCAGAAGGTTAAGCATGGCTTAATTTAGTGACTTTTGTGATGCACCCAGACAAGGATTGTTGTTGTTGCTAGAGTGGGACTTCCTCCTCCCTCAACCAATAACTCAATGTCTTACAGGCATGTGCAGATTTGTCAAAAGAGACCAAAGCTTTGGTCCATATAAAATTGTTTAATATTATGTCATTGTTTTTATAACTATATTTCTTGAGTTATTAACTATTGATGGTGCTATAATCTACTTTGACTCCAAACCCTTATATTTCATCACATTACTTTTCCCCTTAGTAAGCGAGACTTTTAGATAGAAGGATGATCCTTCACTTGTCAAGAGATGAACCTCTGGGGTGGAGGGATGTATTCATGTCAAAGGTTATGACATTTTGAGAATTTATAATTTGTTATGCTTTGTATGGTAATTCCCTTATGTATTTAGATACTCTAAAAACAGATATAAATACCCGAATGAACGCGAGAAAGATATCTGCTGTGCGGATCTCTTCTGGATCAATGTTTTAAATAAGTTATGCTGTTTTTACATGTGTTAAGCAATGTTTTAATGAATTGGGTATCACACATTCAGGTTCATGTATATTCCATTTTTTTAACTGCACTTGAATACAATTTAGTGTCTGGTTTGTGCTTTATAAAACGTATATACAATTAAAAAATATTAATTTTAGGACGATAATATCATGTGATCTATATAATCTGCCCATGCACGGTTTGCACATATCGGTTTTCCGTGCCGACACATGACAAATATATTCTGCCTATGGAATAATATCTATACTAACATAAATTAAATTATGTATGGTACAAGATAATATGCAAGGAGACCAATTTCATGGAACGGTGCTGAATATCCGTAGAGGCACACTGAGGAGAAAAAAAACACGTTTCTACGGTAATATTTCTTAACAGATTGTTTGTTGAGCAATTTCAAGGTGGCATGCCTTATGCGTTTCCTTTGGGGGGGGGGGGTATGCAAATTGCCAGGGTGGACCCATTCAGCCCAAGGCCATGAATATCTGCGAGATAAGGGAACCCCAGGGCACCTCATCACATTCTACGGGGGAGCCCTATCGTTTTGAGTTATGCCACTGATCATGGCTGGATTGAGGAACCAAATGCAGCCCTGGCGAAAATGTTCACTTCAGCCCTGCTCCCACATCTCCTTGCTCATTCTCTCGTTTTTCAGCCATCCATTTATTTTCTCTACTCTCCTCTCTTTTTTTGATATCTCTCGTTCTTCTCCCTCTTTCTCTCTCGAAAATCAACCTTTGCCCCGCTGCAATTCACCTTGAAGATCTATGAAAATTGCCACAGGCAGCAGGGGTGGAACTGGCTTTCAAAACTCTCTCCAGCGACTCCAGCCCTCTGGGGAAATGCCTATTGGAGTAAACGACCAGTTTGGCGTCGTGTATCATCCAAATGTGTTTTAGATGTGGGCAAAAGTCAATAGTCCGAGCAGTCGCTGCATTTGATAAAAGACTACACTTTTTTAAAGTATATGTTCACAACCTTCGGTGCAGGTCTTCTTGAGGGGCTCGACCTTATCAGATATATGATGGGTATTTCCTACATGTATCTCAGATGACTGACAGTTCTGCATTCTCACAGAAAACGGGGACAGCATCCCATGCACACGCGACGTTTTCGTATGCTAATTTAATTAAGTAAAACACTAAACATTGAGGATTGCCAAAATGTTCCAGTAATTAGGCATCCCTTTTGCTTTAAAACACACTATACAATATATATTTATGCGATTATTGCATATTGAAATGGCACACTAATGAATGTCACTGTAGTGTGGATTCTGTTCTCCTAAACATATGCCATTTTCAAAAACAGCGATGAATGTATTGTCTGGTTTTTCGTTTCTTTCATTTATGTGACTTCTGTATGTTCTCTCTTTGAATATTCCACGTCCTGCTTTCCTAATAATATTCGTGCATTCACAAGTGTTGAATAGTTTCAGAATATTTTCCGAAACTCTAAACCTCAACGAGCGTGTTGTACTTAGCAGACTTTCATTTGTTTGGAATTTGCAGTTAATTCTATGTTGCAAGCATAACTGTAGGAAGATATTTTGGACACATAAAACACGCAAAACCCTCCAAAATCAGCCATCACCTATTACATCGTGTGCACGTTGTGAAAAGAGATGGGAGAATGTCCTTAATAATTCTGAAGCTGGTGTATGGCTTGCAAAAAATTAGTGAATATTTGTTGTTCAAGGAGTATCCAGTCTGAATAAATGCTTCCAAATAAATATTTTTTTGACAATTGCATACAACATGAGTCATTGTTGTTGTTTGTGAAAGTAGAAGCAGAAACGTGGCAGTACAAAATACTTGCGGTATCACCCATCAATTACAGTTATTAGCATAATTTACTTGCTAAGTGACATAAACATGCAAAAAGAATTGGAAGAAAAGGTGTAAAGTCAATAACCTCGAAATCACGATCAATGGCTGCACTGTAATTTGATTTTACGTTCCCATGCAGTTTTTGATTGTCTAAATCTCCAATCTGTGAGCTAGAGGAATGTTGCAGGGTTTCTGGACTGCAATAAGGGGTGTTGATCTCACATTTAGGGCTTGATATACAGTTTGGTGGAGTGGGTTACTCCATCACAAACGTGACAGAAATCCCATCTGCTGTATTACGATCCCATAATGGAATATGGAGATCATAATACTGTGAATGAAATATCCGTCCCATATGTGACAGAGTAACTGCATCTGCCAAACCCTAAGTCAGGCCCCTAGTTATCAACTAGACCAAACACCACTATGGTTAGTGACTGCACTGCTGGGAATTCCTGGTGCCCTACTCTTCCATTATTTCTTGTTTAGAAGAGGGATACTTTTGCTTATCTTGCCTAATCCAAGGACTCTACGGGGCATATTTATACTCCGTTTGCGCCGAATTTGCGTCGTTTTTTTCGACGCAATTTCGGCGCAAAACTAACGCCATATTTATACTTTGGCGTTAGACGCGTCTAGCGCCAAAGTATGAGGAATGAGCGTCATTTTTTTGCGTGAACGCCTTCCTTGCGTTAATGAGATGCAAGGTAGGCATTCCCGTCTAAAAAAATGACTGCGACGCAAATGCGTCGTATTTATACTCCCGGGCAAAAATCACGCCCGGGAGTGGGCGGGGCAAAAAAACCCGCATTTGCGGCTCTTTTTAACGCCTGGGTCAGGGCAGGCGTTAAGGGACCTGTGGGCTCAAAATGAGCCCACAGCTGCCCTCCCATGCCCCCAGGGACCCCCCCTGCCACCCTTGCCCACCCCAGGAGGACACCCAAGGATGGAGGGACCCATCCCAGGGACATTCAGGTAAGTTCAGGTAAGTATAATTTTTTATTTTTTTTTATATTTGTTTTTGGCATAGGGGGGCCTGATTTGTGCCCCCCTACATGCCTCAATGCCCAATGACCATGCCCAGGGGACATAAGTCCCCTGGGCATGGCCATTGGGCAAGGGGGCATGACTCCTGTCTTTACTAAGACAGGAGTCATGTAAATGGCGTCTGGGCGTCGTTAAAAATGGCGCAAATTGGGTGGAGGCGATTTTTTGGCGTCAACCTGACTTGCACCATTTTAAGACGCCCTAACGCCATTTTCCCCAACGCCGGCGCTGCCTGGTGTACGTGGTTTTTTTCCACGCACACCAGGCAGCGCCGGTCTGCTAGCGCCGGCTAACGCCATTCAATAAATACGGCGCCCGCATGGCGCTTCAGAATGGCGTTAGCCGGCGTAAAACTTTTTGACGCTAAACTGCGTTAGCGCAGTTTTGCGTCAAAAAGTATAAATATGGCCCTATATGTTATTACCAGAGCCTGGGCCTAATTTAGATCATGGCAGTAACAGTCCTGCTGTCGATTTTCCCTCAGATTTCCTATCCGCCATCTTGGCGGTCTGAACATTCAGTTTAGATGTTGGTGGTCCCATAGACAAAAGACCGCTGACGAACTGCTGTCACCACCATGAATCTTTATGCGCGTAGAAGGCAACATAGGCAAAAGTGGCTGGTGGCGGGACTTCAACTGCTTTTACTGCTAAGGCAATAATGATGTGGCTTCCTGCCGACGTATCAGTGGTGGCCAAACCTCCACACCTGAGGTGGCAGATTTGGAGGAATAAAAGCACAAAACGTACCTTTTTTGAGTTTCCTCATTTCCTGCCACCATGAACCTGATCATATAAGTTCTGCCATTGCTGCTGCTCCCGGACCAACATGAAAATCAACCCAGTCATCGCCGAACAGACTGTAAGTCACTGTATTACCTGTCATCCTCTTTGTTATCGGTGCACATTATCACTGGGCTCATGCATGCTTCAAAATATTTGAAAGCAGTAGTACAATGATGTGCAAAGCATATGTGAGTAATATTGTAGTTTAAGACACATAAAAAAAACACACCTGGAGATACAAGAAACACTCACCAATCTGGTACTAATTGCCTTCATGGCAATGGGCACCTACACAAAAAGCCACATCAATCCCAAATCGAAATGTGTCCATACAGGTTTGTAAATAATAAAAAAAAAAATACCATAACCTTTACACAAACAGGACACCTAACTTGAATGACATAAACCTAATATAGAGTAGCAATTGCACTACACAATGCTACAAGTGAGTGTACACAGACTGTAGAACCAATGTTGACTTGCAACTCCAAATGTGTCAGAGATTTATGACGGTCACATGTCCCCTTGGTATCTGTAATTTCTATCAAAAATGTGTTGTGTTTTAACTCTAAAGTGTCTTTTACCCCATGTAATGAATATGTGTATATTAGTAACACATCATGTTAAAACAAAAACACATATATTTTCTAGGCAAAAAATAAGATAAACATTTACAATTTTGGTTTAAGTGCCCAGCAACATAATGAATGCTTGCACCAAAAATAACAAGTCCATCACAAAGGTACAAAAGAAATGTATGCTCAGTAAAAATATCTCAAAAATAATACCTGTGCGTGTCACTGTCACTAATGAGGGTAAGTGCATGGTACACACATAAGCAGAAATTACATTATCAGCAAACAATTAGTAACAATTAACAAATTATGACAGAACAAAGGTATTGTAATGAAAATGCTTTTCTTTAATAGTAATTGATATACTTCTATCACAACATATTTTTAACACATAAATTACCCAAAAGGCTTTGTAGTTGTCATGAGTCCCAATCCTCGGTTGCATGCCTAGAGCTTGCCTCCTAATTGCACTGCCAAATACATTCACCCCAAGTAGGGACATCTATTGGGCAGACAGAAGGCACCTCAATGTTTTTTCTTAGGGGTGGGGTTGGGTTTGGGAGTTGTGGGATTGGTTTTGTGAGGGGTGGGTTTGTATTTGGGAGAGGTGGGTTTGGATTTGTGAGGAGTGGTTTGGGGTTTAGGAGATGTGGATTGGGGTGTGGGAAGGGTGGGTTGGGGTTTTGGATTCGTGGGTTTATGTTTGGGAGGGGTGGTTTCTGATGTGGAAGGGATCAGAGTCAGGGCAAAAAAAAGGTCTGCATGGGAAAATGAGTAAGGTGGTTGGGAGGCAGTTGGGTTTGGGCGGTAGAGCAAGTGGCAGTGGGTGATGTGCGTGTGTCTGTTGATGGTGCAGTTGCCGGTGGGTCTGGTGTATGCAGTGTAAGTTTTGGTTGGTGTTTCTGTGTGTCTGTTGCTTGAGTGAGTCTGAGTGTTTGTATACAATGTCTAATGTATGTGAGTGTGTGGATGGCTGTGCTGTGGAGGTGCTGTGTGTGTTTGTGGTGTCTGCGGATGTGCTCTTGCATTTGTGTGTGGTAGTGGTTGTGGATGTTTGTGTGGTGGTGGGTGTTGTGTCTGTGGGTGTGTTGGTGGTGAATGTGTATGTGTGTGTGCTGTGGGTGTTGTGTCTGAGGCTGTGGTGGTAACGGTTGTGCATGTTTATGTACTGCTGGGTATGGTGTGTGTGGGTCTGGTGGCTGTGTGTGTGGTGTCTGTGGGTATACCTGTGTGGTGGTGGTGAAGGGTGTGGTGTTTGTATGTGTGGGTGTGTGACTGTGTGTTTTTATGTGTATGTGGATATACTGCTTGTGTGTGTTGGAGTGGGTGCATGCAAAAGAGTGAGTGTGCTTTGGATAGAGCTGGGAATAAGGATTTGGGATGGAGAAAGGGTATATTTGGGGCATGAGGTTGGGATGGGTGGCAGGCTGTGGTTAGTGAGGAGATCAGACCTTGGAATGACCTCTGTAGGCCAGATATGGCACAGTGAATCCAGGTAAGCTAGCATTTGTGTCATCAGGCCACTAAGCCCCTGGATGGCATTCAGTAGTGTTGATTGGCCTACAGAGATTTTCTGCAAGAGGTCAATAGACTCCTCACGGAGCACAGCGTGGGAGACAGGGGCAGGGGGAGAAGTGGCTGCAGCAAAGGTGATGCCACCCCTTTTGGGGAGGCAGGTACAGCCAACTGGAGGGGGTAAAAGAGGAAGGGTGGAGATGGGAACATGGGTGGTGATCAATGATGCTGGTGGTAACATTGCAATAGGGTCCCCCACCATTAGGGACTGGTCTTCTGTGAAGGCCTCCCAAGATGATGACGTAGAGCTGGTGGCCTCCATGCCAGTTCCCTCACCCTCTGTGGCACTGGGTCCGTCAGTGGCAAGGGCATCTACACCAGAACCAGAGTGTCCAGCTTTTTCCCTGCCAACGTGTCTAATGTCACCTTCGATGTGATGATGGTGAAAACACAGAAAGAACAGTGTGAGTGTAGCTGTGCAAATAGAATCGTACATGAACTTTGCTAACAAAATATTTGCCAAGTTCACATGTTTCACCAGCTTTAAGGCTACCAAACTTGACTTGTTTATCATCAGTATCTCATGATTTAGGGAAGAATTCCACAAACCATTTGCTCACAGCCTAGAAATTCCCCAATGCTATTTCCTATATCAAGTATGCCCTTGTCTCTTACCCACTTTTATTTATCTGCATTGTTTCATGCTGATTGCTAGGTCTTTGTTGTTTAGAATACTGAACCTATGTCCCCAAAAACTCACAGTAACCAGAAATACATCTGTACAGTGAACTTACAAGGTCAAGTAATCTGCATCATGTACATTCACCAAAAGATACATAGGTATCTATGTGTATCCACAAATATTGCACTGAAGTACCAAAATGTATGTGGACTGAAAACCTGTTTCCTTTGTTTGATAATTTCACAATGGTAACACTTCACATAACTGAAGTATATTTCAATTGTGCCAAATATCATGTGTGTTAGACCTGTCAGCTCTTGGTGTGGTTTCCCCTGTCTTTTTGGCTTAGTTTTTGCTGGTTTTATGACTCTGGGCACTTTACCACTGCTGACCAGTGCTAAAGTGCAAGTGCTCTCTGTCTAAATTGTATTGATGATTGGTTTCTCCATGATTTGCTTATTTGGTTTACTAGTAAGTCCCTAGTATAGTGCACCAGCAGTGCCCATGGCCTGTGAATCAAATGTTATCAGAGAGCTTGCAGTACTGATTGTACCACCCACATGAGGAGACATTTAAACATGTCTCAGGCCTGCCAGATTACAGCCTGTGCGTGTAGTGTTAAACAGCTAAGTCGACCTGTCAAGTGCACCCACTTGCCAGGCCCAAACCTTCCCTTTTACTACATGTAAGTCACCCCTAAGGTAGACCCAAGGCAGCTCCAGTGCAGAGTGCAGTTTATTTAAAAAGGAGGATATGTACTAATATGTGTTATGTGTCCTGATGGTGAAATACTGCTAAATTCAGTTTTCTCTATTGCAAGGCCTCTCTCTCTCCCATAGGGTAACATGAGGATTGTTGTGAAATATTTTTAAGTAGAATTTCCCATTGGGAGCAGATAGAGATATAGAGTTTTGGGATCTCTGAACTCACAATTTAAAAAATACATCTTTTGGTGAGGTTAGTTTTTAAATTGTAAGTCTGAAAATGCCAGTTTTGGAAAGTGGGCATTTTCTTGCTTAATCATTGTGTGTCTCTGCTTGTCTGTGGAATACACATCTGGGTCAGGATGTCAGTTGGGCTGTTTGTGAATTCACTCTAGGCAGTCACACATAGGGTGATGAGGTGTGCCCTGCATATCCTGATGGGTCTTCCTGGGCTAGAGTAGATGAGCTGACCCTTACCCCTGAATGGGGGTGTGCCTCTCCTTACACAAAGCAGTCTCCAACCTCTTAGAATGTGTTGGAGGCCAGGGCAGAAACGTCAGGGTCTTGTGCAGTACAAAGACCTTTCTTTGACAATTGCCTACTTCAAAGACAAAAATGGGTACTGGACCTCTGACCCAAAAAGAAACCATCCTTCTGGGCTAAGGACATTCTGCCAGGAAGAAGTGCTAATTTTTTTAGGAGGGACTGCCTCTCTTCCTGTTGCTTTGCTGTGCTGGCCTGCTGCTTGCTGCTTCTGTTCTGGGAGTGAAAAGACTGGACTTTGCTTTCTGAATTTTGCTTCCAAAGGTTCTCCAAGGGCTTTGACTGAGCTTGCCTCATATTAGAAGTCTCAAGGACATCAAAGACTTCGTCTGCCAACACCTGGGCTCTCTTGTTGAGAGTCCTGACTTGTCAAGTGGTGCCAAATCCAGTTCCTGGGCCCTTGGGAGTGAGGTCTGGTGTAACCTAGATGAAACCAAGTACATCGACTCCAGACCAATTTCAGAACTGGTGCAGCTGTCTGACTCCGTGCCGCTGCATGCTCCAGAGCTGTGGTCCCCGCTGAGTACAACAACGGACACCACTGGCCCAACAGTTGAGGGGTCCTGTGGTTTGAGGCTGCAGGCATCATTGTGAAGTCCAGGAGGGTTAACACTACAGTGGACTTGAGCTCAGGAGAGCTGGGGACATCGTTGACACCAGGGACCCACTTCTGATCAGGTTGTAGGCGATGGGTGCAGTGGTTACTTCAGGTGTTGGGTTTCTCTCAGCACAGAGGCTGCAGGAGTGGAGACCTGCATGCAGAGGATGCCGTTGACTTTGGGAGTCCAAGAGGGGTCGAACCACAATGGACTCGGGCTCTTAGGAGCTGGAGTGCCTCGTTGGCACTGTAGCTCCACTTCCACTTGGGTTGGTGATGGCGGTTGCAGTGGAGACTTCAGTTGTCAGGTCTTTGCGGTCTGAAGGCTGCAGAGTCCTTTCTTTAGAGTTTCTTGGGGAGTAGGTTCACCACTCACAGGAGTCTTGAGTCTTTTTTAAAGGCAGGCAGGCAGTTCTCCAGAGTCTCTGGAGGCTCAGCTACAGGACAAGTCATCTTTTGGTGCAGAGTCCATCGAGGGTTGCAGACAGGCCGGCGGGGATGGTACCAGGTCAGCTGCTTCTTTTTCTCCTCCCCTGCTGGTGTGACTCTTTGGAGTCCTTGTGCTTTTAAGGTCAGCAGGATCTGTGTTCTTGTGTTCAGGGGTGATACCTAAATACTTAATTTAGGGGCATTACAGGGAGTGCCAGTTGGCAACCTATTTTGCCCACCTGTAGGGTGAATATACCCTCTCTATGACTACTTCCTTTGGGAAGTCGGCATAACCCTGATCCCAGAGGTCTAATTCCATCCAAAACAAGATGGAGGAATTTAAAAAGTGGTGTCCACTTCAGCTCATCCACCTCAGGGGTGGGACTGGCATGATGTGGGCACGTTTCCCAATCTAACTAATTTTCTGGCCTGGCTTGATGCCAAGGGGTAGGTTCAGGATAGGAGGGTTGGTCATCTCCACCATCTGAAGAGACCTGGGTTGCATTACTTAGGCAGCTAGGGTCTTAAGCTTCTAGCCCTGTAATGTCTATCCTGCCTGGAGGAGGTGTTAACACCCCCGCCCAGTGCAGGCTTTTGTTTCTGGCCTCTGAAAGCATTGGCTCCTACCTTGGGGGTTCAGAAACGTGGCTAAGGTGGCTTAACTGGTCAGGACCAGTCAGTCAACACACTAGTATCTGGTAAGTTTTCAGGGGGCACCTGTAAGGTGCCCTTTGTGTGCATGTATTGGCAAATCCAACACTTGCATCAGTGTGGGTTCACCAATACGAGATGTTTGATGCTATCTTCAGTGAAGCCATCATGTAGCTGGGGAACCAGTAGCAACCAGTGTCCAGCACATGCATTTAGAATGGCTTCCCTGGTCACTTACAGCGAATTAGCAAAGGCATTGCAGGGGCATACCAGCTTGTGCAGTTATGCCCTCACATGTAATATAATACACCCTGCCTTAGGGCTCTAAGCCCTGCTGTAGGGGTGACTCACATATATTGCAAGAAGTTTTAGGGGACATGGCACACAGGCTATGTGCCATGACGTGTTTTCACTTTTGTCTGCACCAAGACATGCAGCCTGCAATGGCAGCCTGCCATTTGTTTGGTGAGGGGTCCCTTAGGTTGGCTCAATTTGTGCTGCAGCCCTCAGGGACCCACTTTAGTACCCCAAGCCCTAGGGACGACCAGGGGTACCACTTACTAGGGAGCTACAGAAGGTGCTTAGGGTTTTGCCTATTGGGAAAACAACTGTACAGTTTTGGCAAAAATATCTAACACTAGGGATCTGGTTGGCAGGTACCCATTGCACTTTCCATCAAAATCACATCAGATACCAGGCAAAAAAGTGGGTGAAAACATGCAAAAAAAGTGTTCTCTCATTCAGGGTATGTGTAACTCTATCACCAATGTGGACACATTCCTGTCTATTTCAATCAGTACAGTGTGGATTAATAATTCATGTTGGTTGACACAGACTGGATTACATGCACATTTGGGAAGGGCTAAGGCTTCATGCCAGTCTTCTACTGTCTACATGAACTGACTTGGATCTTGCTGTGAAAACATATTTCTAACATGTTGCAGGTAAAGAATGATGCCTTTTCACATGTTTCCAGTTCTTTTGGACCAGAAGCTCATTATAATTTTGTCTCAGTACCAACTTACCAATGTTAACATCAACTGTATCATATGTTCTTAGTATGCCATGTTACCAGTACTAGGGCCTACATTACCTACTCACATTTGTGATGGAGCATCACACCTGACCTAATCCGCAAATGGTGCATATTTTGTACAACTTTCCCTCATAACAGAGAAAAAATGCAGGTACCTCTTTTTTCAAATGCAGCCATGTGTCTACTCAAAACAGTACTTGGTTTGTGATAAGGAATCTAGTGGCAACCTTTAGCACAAATCAATAAACCAAACACAGCATCAGACACGTCTGATAAGCTCACACCCCCGGAAAACCTCATATGCGTTGAATTTGTGTCAACCATCTTGTTGATGCCATACTACATTGCTGTAAATAAAAAAGCTTAAAAAACAAGAATAGCTACAAACAATACCTCACCCCCTTGATGTTGCTGTTGGGCCCTCAATTGCCCATCAAGCTCAGGGTAGGAAACGGCAAGGAAGTGGGCCACTGGGGGGGTCAGGGTGTGTCACACATGCTTACCTCATTGGGAGGACTGGCAAACTGGACTTTGGCTGACTTTCTGGCCCAGCATCATAGGTCCTCCCACCTCTTCATGCAATGAAGACTGCTCCACTTATGGACCCTCAGGGTCCTCACCTTCTTGGTAATGGCATTCCAGATGTCCAGCTTTTTATAGGTGTTGACCTGTGTGGATGAGAAAAAATAACAACAAAAGAGGTTTTGAATGAATTTATTTGTCTGTAATGGTGTGACACAATTGTATTGTATTCCTTACATGCATTCCCAAAACAATCAGTACAGATTGTTTTCAAACATTTAAAAGTTACTAGAAAATACTCATTTGCAGTGATCTGTTGAATACCATCAACACTTTATATTTCCTCATGTTAACCATTCAGGCCACAAACATCATCTAGGCCAGGGCTATGAAACATTTCCTGTAGTGATATCTACTCATGTACCATGACATGTTTGAAACATTGTGATACTCTTATTTCAAAATATGAGATGTAATTTCACTTGACAGAACAGCATCAGACGACTCCATAACTTAAAGAATCTACTTGCACCTTACATTTTACTTATTTGACATGAGTTGTATGTTTTCACTTATTCTAGTGGTACAGTGTCTACTGGCAACTGGAAGTAAGGGGCCTGCAGTATTTCTAATGAAATCAGGAATTGTGAACTGAAAATTCAGCTTATTATTTCAGGTGACAATTCTTTCAATGTCCAGACATTTCTGACATTGTGAAACAACGTTCTGTACCGAGCAATATAATTCAGTCCACTGCACTCCATTACCAACACCTTACGCATGAACAAAAGGGGACAAATTAGCCTGTGTACAAAGGAGGACAAGTAACTTCGACAAACATTCCCCACATGTACCTTATTCTCTGGGTTCCCTTAGAGATGGCTGTACAGGGACAGTACCTCACTGGTGAGAAGTTCCAATTCCTTAGAGGAGATGGCAGGACCCTGTTACCTGCTTTGCCCGTCTCCAAGAGGTTGGTAACAGCAGCAAAAGTTAAGGAGGTGTTAATGGGTGCAGTGTTAGGAGGCAAGTGAGCTTTCTTTCAGATGCGGCGTAGAAGTACACCACGTAAGCATTCCACGACGGAGATGGACACAGCCATTGGCTTTTGTGTCTAGCTGTCATACATGTTAGCCTATGGCAGTGTCCGTCATGGAGTGTTGCACCTACTACATGGTCAACTACCACCTACTGCTGTGGGATAGCCAATGTCCTGAGGACAAGGTCAGGCACCTGCTATTTTAGGATATGAAGCACTGTATTTTTTGTGTGTCACCAACACTCAAAACTGTGCCTACTTTGCATACTATTGCCAGATACATACAACACAGTTTTCCCAACATATGACACATTACAAATCGAACCGTTACTGTGTTTGACATCAGTAGTGCAGTGGTGTATGTTATACTTCCATTGATAGTAATTGTAAATAAGATAAGTAAAAAAACGTGCAAATAATACATTTCAAATGTATTATTTATACATTATTTGTAAACAAGTTTAGAATTGAAGTTTAAAAAATGCCTTAAAACTATGTGTACATACAGTATATGACTCAATAAGATCACTAATCTAACCAAGACATAGGATGTGTGAAAGTATTGTGTGACCATTTTAAGTGATGGTTTGTTTTGCTCATGTGCAGGCATATAAACCCAAGGATGGGTTGAAGAAGACATTCTCTAGTCTTCAGATTGTTTCCAGACCTTGCCACCATGGGGAAAGGGACATAATAAAGACATTCGGATTAAATAGGCAAACTATATAATGGATGTATGTCACCAGCTGGAGACTGATCCCTTGCCTATATTGAAACTCATGACAGTACTTTATTTTGTGGCCAATGGATCTTTTCAATACACTGTGGCAGTATATTGAGGCATGTCACAGTCAACTTCAGTGGTGTGCTGCAGGACGTTCTTGCTTCAATGATGAGACACATCAACAGCTTCATTCAGTTTCCAAGACATCAGGATTTGGCCAATGTGAATGAACATTTTTATTCTTCCGGTGGCCTACCACATGTGGTTGGAGAAATTGATGGCACACATATTGCCTTGGTGCCACCACACGCTAGGGAACTGGTCTCCTGCAATTGGAAGAACTTCCATTCCATCAATGTGCAAGTTGACTGCTCATCAGATTTTTACAGCTCAAGTGTGTGCCCACTTTCCAGGGTCAACACATGATTCTTTTGCACTATGGAACAGTACTATACCCCTGAGAGGGTCTCGCTTGTTGGGAAGTACAATATCACTTGTGGATCATTTGCTGAAATCCTAGTTTAGGGATGTACAATGGCTTGATATGATTTTAATCTATCAATTTACTGCTTCCATGTAGGAGGCTCAGCATATCCTAACCAAATATGGTTGTTGGCACCTCTGAGAAATCCAACAACGCAAGGGGAAGTCTGCTTTAATGAGGCTCATGGAAGAACACAAAGGCCAGTGGAGTGACCTTTTGGACTACTGAAGGCCAGATTTCTATGTCTGGACAAGACCGGTGGCGTCCTCTGCTACTCACACGATAATCTGTGTCAAATGACAGCTGGCTGATGCATGCTGCATAATATTACCCTTTGACGGAACATCCAAATTATTGCATAGCCTTAAATATTGTTATATCCAATGTCAGAACAACTTGTGACATACTGAACATACCAGTCTGAGATGGTAATTTAGCAGGAATGGTGAATTCAAGAAGGTTGATGGCAAAGATGTTTGTAGATCAAAATGTGCCATCATCGACTACTGTGGTTAGTGATAGAGATTATCTTTGCTTGTGCTAATTTTAAGTGTCCTCCTAACATCATTTGAGTCAACTGTCTTATGTGAAATCATTAATTTTCCCTTGTTATTCTGTTTTTAGGATCCGTCATCATGTCATCTTCATTTTGACATTTCAAAGTTGTGACATTTGCAGTGATATGTTGCTGTTAGAAAGTATAAATAGAACATGGTCTGATTCTGGTACAGACACCCAATTTGGATGGACAGATCTTGTTCAGAGACAACATGCACTGTGATTGAATAGAAGTTCTTGAGATTGTATCAGACCTGTTTTCTGTTGGATGTTGCAACTAAGGCAATTTGTGCTGCTTAACTTGCTATAACGATGCACGTGTCAAGCCATAGCATACGGGTTTCCTTAGCATTGGCTAAATCTTCAGTTTTTGTTCAGTGTAGAAAGCTTTTGATGTGTCTCCTCATAGTTAAAAGAACTTTTTGTATCATGTCACTGAATGTTGGTTGTAATATTGCACCAGATACTGCCACAGTGTCTTGAAATGGTCACGTGGCCTTAATTTTTGTTGCTGCCATGATGTAGTCTATTAATGTTATTGATGTAGGATTCCTATTGTGAGGGCAGGATGTCTGGTTCCAGATAAGGTCATAAATTAATAATAGTTTGCCTGTTTAGTTTGATTTTATGAAATATTCTCTTTCATCTATGGTGTCAAGGTTCTGGAGTGTCACATTCTAAATGGCAGACACTGTTTAGTTCTGCATGGTTTGTGAAAATCATTGTTGATTTTGCCAAAGACTTGTTACCTACAAATGTATGACACATAATACATTGTGATTTCATTGTTTCTTTTTCCATCTTCTTTAAACGGGAAACACATAACATAGTTGGGATCTATTATTTGTTTTGAATCATATTGTTTGACAGCTTTATAAAATTATGGTGCAAGGAGGACATAGACAATGAATTACCACAATAAATACTAAACCAGTCTTTGCCTTTGTAGTATGTGCATTTACTTTTTTTTTTTTAAATGAGCGCAATATCTTTGAAACCAGAATGAAAAAGAACAAGAATAAAAAACTAAAGTCCATCATGGTGGATGAACTATATTTGTTGAGCACAAATTGTTTGGTGCCCAATGTAAAAACTACATCTCTCTTCAAAAAGATAATTGTGTCCATGAAATAGTCCACAGAGTGAATGGTAGACACAAACTGGAGGAAAGTAGGTTTGGTATCCCTTGGGGATGGTGGTGGACATCTTGCCAACCTCTCCTGTGGTCCAGATGAATGTTTCCTCCTGGGGGTGAAGGGGCACAGGTGCAAGGACTGGGGTGGGTGGCAAGGTCTCCCTGTCTGTGGTGGAGGAAGGTTTATTTTGCCCTGATGTTAAAGGACCACAGATGAGGTATATGGTACAGGAAACACCCTACACATATGATGATACATGTCAAGTATTACCCCAGTCAAGGAGCACAAATTGGAGTTGTAATTTTGCAGTTTAACAATGTGCTCCTTCTGCACCTGTTGAAGGTCCTGGATCTCGGGTAGGACCTGGCCCATCTCGTCATGGGACTCTTGGGGTGCTCCCAAGACTCGATCAATGGTGGTCTGATAACAGTGATGCCAGTGGCCTCACTTTCCTGGTCTACTGATTCCCTCCCATGACCCCTCCCCCCACTACCCTGTCCCCTTGAGGCAGTGTGGCCCATTGCATTGGGTCCTGGAACAACTGGAGGTGATGGTTGCTCAAAAGTAGCCAAGACTTGGGGGCACATGAAGGGAGTTGTGTTCCTCTGCACACAGGAAGTGGCTGTATCCATAAGCTGAATTTTTGTAGCAGCTGGGGTGGGAGGTGTAGGTGTGGTGTGACTCACTGTGGCTGTCTGCCCAGACAGACCAGATGAACCAGGCATCCCCTCATCATTCAGACTTGCAAGAGTGATGTCCTTCCTGAAGGCCTGATGCTGGCATGGAATGGAGGTGTCTTAGGTTGCAAGCAATCGCCCACTGGCCCTGGGTGTTGGCCCTAATATGAATTATTTAAATAAATTACAGTAAAGGTCTGTATTGTACCTCAAATGTGTCTTTAGCTACAAATGAAGCAACCTAAAAAAGAAATGCTATTATTAATGGACTGTTGAGGCCTTTGTGTAAATGCAGGATAATGTACACAGATGCAAACTTCAGTAACAATGATGGAGAGATGTCTTAAAATATTAAATGTTACTTAGAAAGTGTACATTACACATACCAGACATGCAACTCACCACAGTAGATAGGAGATTTGAGAGCTGAGCCCTTTCAAGAACTAGCAGCTGCCAAAACAAACCATAGTACAGCTTATTGGATTATATTGAACTAGTCATCATATGAACACTGCATAATCAGCACACCTCAGAATTTTAGTGGAACTCTTTGAACCCACAATCTTTGATTTATGCAAGCAAATAGTTTGATTCAATTTGGTGACAAGAAGATTACAACATACTAAATCAACACAGCAGATTACATTTCAATACATATCATGAAATGGTGAATGGCTCCTACATAAAGCTTTGCCTTTTGTGCAGATGTGGACGGGAAGAGAGGTTGAGCTACATTACATTGCACTATTATTTTGCAGAGACAAATGCAGGGCATCATGGTAGTTGTAGCCATTCTTTGTGAAAACGTACTTTGATTGGTGTCTACAAACATTCTAAACACATATGTTAAGGGCAAGGACTCCATTTGTGATTAGTGAGTCATGCATAGGTGTAACTTACCTGTCTCCACTCCACCAGGGATTCCTACCAAGCCTTCAGGATGTGGGATCTACAAGACCGTCTCCTACCAAGGAAAAAGTTGTAATGGAGGCTGAGAGAACCACCACCAGTCCTCAGATGATGCTTGGAGGACAGAGATTGGACTTTACCCCACAGATCATCCCATTTCTTCCTAATTTCTTCCTGTATGTGCAGATTGTTAGTTACAGCATTCACTCTGTTGACTATTCTGGCCCACATTTACCTTTTCTGTGGTATGGTAATATTTTGCAATAGTGCTCCAAACAATTGTGGCCCTACTTTAATAATTTCATACACCGTGACTGTCAACTCTCCCCCTGTAAAATGTGTGATCTTCCTACCTGCCATTGCGTTAAAACATAAATATACTAGTGTGCCTAAAGTGATTTGCAAAATAATGAAAAAAAACTGACTGTTCATTGGCAAAGTCACCCTCAGATTAGTGGTCAGCAGTGGAATGGCAAAGGATCATGGTCTGAAATAGAGTGTGTTTTGTAGTGTGTTTTACAGGTGTTCTCAATAGTCTAATATACATCTGATTTGGGCTTCTAGGACCCATCCAATAGCCACATCAATGGAACAATGCTGAACGCGTCCCACAATGGAATCCCACCATCATGGTACCGCCTCTGGTACACTGTCAGCACAACTGTGTTATCTATATATGATCGGCAAAATGCTGCCATCCCGATGGCTACAGAGTACTACTTGCCAACATTGGAGTCCTCTGTGTCAGCTGTGGGATACAGCTAGTGTGACGGAGTACACTCTGTCGACGTGGGTGGCAGTTGAACAGCCATAGATCTAAATTCCACAGTTGGAACACCATCAGCTTAACAGAGTACTTGGGACAGCTGCAGCAGCGGGATGGTAGTATTACTGTCAAGATGTAAATTAGGCCCTGTTTGCTAAATTTCTATCTCAGACAGTGAATGATCAAATAGATTGTAATTTTTTTGGTGGCAATTTTTACATCTCCATGTATGACCTCATGATACATACTTGTGATCTAGCTGCCTTCTAGATTATCTCTTGGTTGTTTGTGAAGAAAAAGCAAGAAGCATGTCTGGACTGGTTGTATATCTGTAATAACATTTTAGTCAATGTATATCTATTTATGACAAATCTAGCATGAAGTTACACATTGTCAGGGGCAGTACTCAATTCGTAAAATAAAGAGTGCCTGTGTCAGAAGCATTGCTCAGAAGCCTGTAGCCAGTAAAATTAAACATTGGTGCATCAAATGCTAAGGCTCGTATTCTGAAACCCACCTCATGCCTCAAGTTACTACTAGACACTCTTTGCCCCTTTATCTCACTCTGCCAGGTTCATGCCTTCTAGCTTTGTGATGTTTTTTCCATCTTTGTCTTCCTCTGGTTTTCTGATTTGTGCATTTTTCCTCTCTTGTTCTCAGTAAATATCTGATGCAGAAAAATAAGTGTTGGTCTCTGAAAATATGTACCAGTGTCTCCTAACAACAGCAACCAGCTCCAGTTAGGTACTGGTCAGGCTACTGAAATATTGCAGCAGCCCCTTCATATGAAGGAGAGATAAGAAATGTGATCTGAGAAATCTTCAGCTCAGCTGCTCTTCCTGCCTTCTTACTGTAACGAGGTGTGACACGTGGGAGCTGGTGTATTGGACAACAACCTTTCACAGCCCATAAAGGCTGTGACTAAGAGGTTACCCTTTACCTTGGACTTGCCAGAGGATGCTGTTATGTTATACTTTAGAATGTGTGGATGTGCTCTACTTCAGAATGTTTTCACCGATGTTCTGGTTGAACTGTTCCAGATCAAGTCAGTTTGTGATGGATTTGGAGCGGTGGCCGAGAATCACTGTGTGCTATCCATGTTTCTTACTGAATATAGGAACCACTTGAAATCACTCTGCAGACTTGTGTTATATGCCACAACATGTTTTGGCAATGAAGAGGAGAACCAGTATGAGTGGTGTAAGGAGTCAGCAAGCGCTACCAGTACAGCGTGTGCCATCATCTGGGCAATATGAAGCCAAATGGTGAAAGGAGCTGGCAAACGCTTGCCTTACAATCTGTTTTTTGTTACTCATATATTTGGTGGTCACTATGTAATTGCTTCATAGTGACTGTGTCCAGCGGCTCGAGCTCAGAACAGATGGTATGCGACTAGTGCGAGTTGGCTGCTACACGTGCATGGAATTCTACATGCAAGGGAGCATGAGTCAGCTGCTCTATTGTGAGTTGGCTGGAAGCTCCATGTGAAGGGAATAAGCAAGTCATTGTCCCAAGCGGCCCAGTGGCTTCTTCAGCAGCATCTTACCTGGAGTCCACTCATCAAAGCCATTTAACCTCTTCACCACCATCAATCTGGTGATTACAAGAGCATTGCTGTGCTGAAGGGTGCAATCTGCTCTCCCATCGACTCCTTTTCTGAAGCTTCCATTGGCTCACAGATCCCATTCTTACAGTTTTTTGGGTCACCTTTTGGGGTTTTTCATTAGCCTCCAACTCATGTTGCTTCTCTGAATTTGCTGTCCGCCAACTTAGCACTCAAGGTTTCAGAACTTTCGGAGCTATATAATTGCAATTGATGGAGCCAAGTTTAGCCCAGCCAGGAAACTGGCTTTACTTTACAATTGTCTAGGCGCTGAGTGCCAAAGAATCTTCAAGAATTTGTCGGCTGTCATGCAACCACCTGATGTGGAGTAGGATTAATATGTGGAAGCTATTAAGAGGCCCCATAGCCATGACACCAGCATAATTGTGGAACACCATAGATCATTCACATGCAAACAGTTACATCATGTATCAGTTGATAATTTCTTAGCAGAGTTGAGAGTCCTATCTGCTGCGTGTGAATTAGATGGCAATTTTGGTAACTACTTTAGGGACCAGATTGTAGTTAACTGTTATGAAAGTTACATTCAAATTTTTTGAGGGTTTTGTCGCAATCCCAATCTTCAAGAAACTCTAGAGAGTGCAAGAGGAATTGAAAGGTTGATGATGGCTTCAGAAGAATTGAATAGGGGCAGAGATTCTGCTAATATAGAACAAGTGAATACAGTTTTTACAAAAACTTATAATAACTCCATCACAATAAAAGACAATTTAAAGGGAGGAAGAACAGCAACTTTAAACTCTAGCCCCTTGTGATTCAGATGTGGGTCAATCTCACATTTGGCATATTCCAAAGGGTCTCCTGCCCTTAGTAAAATGTTTGAAATGCAAAAAAGTGGGTAATTCCTCTAGATTGTGCAGGAATGTTCACAAAGTGGGTTTCATAAGTGATGAAGTGGTTCAGAAGGCACACTGCCATGTAGCACAAAATTTGAATAGTAAACTAGTGCTGTCCATCAAAATAGTTGAAACTCAACAAGATCCTCTCAATGATAGAGACACTCTTTATGGCATTGGTATAGGGAAGGTGAAGGTGGCAAATACAGTGCATTCCTGCTCTCCTATCATCATCATCCTGTGCCAGTTGTTTTGGATGGAATGGGGAGCAGTTAGTTTGTCCCCTCCGGGCATACACACAGTGGAATTTGGGGTACACAGCATCAATTTGAAGGGGTATTTTACGGAAACAGTCACATTTTAAGACAGGTCAATTTCTACTAAAGTATATGTGGCCAAGAAGGGGTATAATATCTTGGGTTGGGGAGACCAATTAGCTTTTTCTGTGGTTTTGAGACCTGGCGCTGAATGTCCCATATCCTTAGTCCCCACTCCTCCTTCCCACCCTTTACCTCCATATGCAAACATCTCTATTTGCTGAACAATTAGGATTGGTCTAAGGTTTCAAACATAAGATTATTGTAAAGGAGAATGCCACCCCAATAGTGCATGAAATCCAGAATGTTCCATTGAGTGTTAGGAATCAATTGGAGGAAGATTTGAACAACTTGGGTTCTGAAGGGGTCATGGAGGCAGTGGACTCCTCCCAGTGAATTTCACCTATAGTTGTGGCAAAGAAAAAGAATGTGGAGATGATGCTATAAGTTGACCTTAGGTCTTTGAATAAGAACATCTTGATGTACTGTTTCGCTCTCCTCAAGATCCAGGGAATATTGGCTCAGTTCGGTGGTACAAAGGTATTCTCCACAATAGATTCTAGAGCAGCCTCTCATCGGGCAGAGTTACACAAAGGCCCATATTTAAACTCTGGTTGCGCCAAATTTGCGATAAAAATTTTGATGCAAATTTGGCGCAAACCTAACACCATATTTATACTAAGATACCCGACCCCACGAACATCAAAATTCCTCCGTGTGTATCATTTTCTGGATGCGGGAAACTGCCTTGCGTTAATGACTTGCAAGGTAGGCGTTCCCGTCCAAAAAATAACTTTAAGGCCTGTGCACCTTATTTATACTCCTGCATCATTTTGAGGCACAGGAGCGGCGGCCATTAAAAAATGGCGCACAGCCTGATGTGTGCGGTTTTTTAATGCCTGGGTGAGGGCAGGCGTTAAGGGACCTGTGGGCTCATTTTCATGGTCTCTGACCATGGAAGAAGTCCACAGGTTCCCCTCCCTGCCCCCAGGTACACCCCCTGCCACCCTCGCCCACCCCTGGAGAACACCCATGGATGGGGGGGACCCATCCCAGGTAAGTACAGGTAAGTTGAGGTAACTATAATTTTTTAAGTGTTTTAAAGTGGTATGGGGGGCTTAACTGGGCCCCGCTACATGCCACTGTGCCCAATGGCCATGCGCAGGGGACAGGAGTCCCCTTGGCATGGCCGTTGGGCAAGGGGGCATGACTCCTGTCTTTGCTAAGACAGAAGTAATTTCAATGGGGGTTGTGCGTCAAAAAATGGCGCAAGTCCGGTTAGAGCCATGATTTTTTACTCTAACCCGACCTGCACCATTTTTTGACGCACAAACCCCATTCTTCCCTACTTCGCCGCTGCCTAGTTAGTGTAATTTTTTTCTTTACTCTGACTTGCTCGCAACGCCGGCTAACATCAATCCATAAATAAGGCGCCCACCTGGCACGTTGGAATGACGTTAGCCGGTGGGACATTTTTTGACGCAAACCAGCGCCGCCGCTGGTTTGCGTCAAAAAAAGTATAAATATGTGTAGGAGGCTGGACTGGCTTGTAGTGAGTACCAAGGGGTACTTGCACCTTGCACCAGGCCCAGTTATCCCTTATAAGTGTATAGGGTGTCTAGCAGCTTAGGCTGATAGATAATGGTAGCTTAGCAGAGCAGCTTAGGCTGAACTAGGAGACGTGTGAATCTACTACAGTACCACTTAGTGTCATATGCACAATATCATAAGAAAACACAATACACAGTTATACTAAAAATAAAGGTACTTTATTTTTATGACAATATGCCAAAGTATCTTAGAGTGTACCCTCAGTGCGAGGATAGGAAATATACACAAGATATATATACACAATAGCAAAAATATGCAGTATAGTCTTAGAAAACAGTTCAAACAATGTATAGTTACAATAGGATGCAATGGGGAAACATAGGGATAGGGGCAACACAAACCATATACTCCAAAAGTGGAATGCGAACCACGAATGGACCCCAAACCTATGTGACCTTGTAGAGGGTCGCTGGGACTATTAGAAAATAGTGAGAGTTAGAAAAATAACCCTCCCCAAGACCCTGAAAAGTGAGTGCAAAGTGCACTAAAGTTCCCCTAAGGACAAAATAGTCGTGTTAGAGGAATAATGCAAGAAAGACACAAACCAGCAATGCAACAACTGTGGATTTCCAATCTAGGGTCCCTGTGGAACAAGGGGACCAAGTCCAAAAGTCACAAGCAAGTCGGAGATGGGCAGATGCCCAGGAAATGCCAGCTGCGGGTGCAAAGAAGCTTCGACTGGACAGAAGAAGCTGAGGTTACTGCAGGAACGAAAAGGGCTAGAGACTTCCCCTTTGGTGGACAGATCCCTCTTGCCTTGGAGAGTTGTCCAAAAGTGTTTTCCCGCCGAAAGGACGCCAACAAGCCTTGCTAGGCGCAAATCATGTGTTTGGCGTTTTTGGACGCTGCTGGGGCCCAGGAGGGACCAGGAGGTCGCAAATTGGACCTAAAGAAAGAAGGGACGTCGAGCAAGACAAAGAACCCTCACTGAAGCAGGTAGCACCTGGAGAAGTGCCAGAAACAGGCACTAAGCGGATGTGTGAAACGGTGCTCGCCGAAGTTGCACAAAGGAGTCCCACGTCGCCGGAGACCAACTTAGAAAGTCGTGCAATGCAGGTTAGAGTGCTGTGGACCCAGGCTTGGCTGTGCACAAAGGATTTCCGCCGGAAGTGCACAGGGGCCGGAGTAGCTGCAAAGTCGCAGTTCCCAGCAATGCAGCCCAGAGAGGTGAGGCAAGGACTTACCTCCACCAAACTTGGGCTGAAGAGTCACTGGACTGTGGGGGTCACTTGGACAGAGTCGCTGGATTCGAGGGACCTCGCTCGTCGTGCTGAGAGGAGACCCAAGGGACCGGTAATGCAGCTTTTTGGTGCCTGCGGTTGCAGGGGGAAGATTCCGTCGACCCACAGGAGATTTCTTCGGAGCTTCTGGTGCAGAGAGGAGGCAGGCTACCCCCACAGCATGCACAAGCAGGAAAACAGTCGAGAAGGTGGCAGGATCAGCGTTACAGAGTTGCAGTAGTCGTCTTTGCTACTATGTTGCAGGTTTGCAGGCTTCCAGCGCGGTCAGCGGTCGTTTCCTTATCAGAAGGTGAAGAGAGAGATGCAGAGGAACTCGGATGAGCTCTTGCATTCGTTATCTGAAGTTTCCCCAGAGACAGAGACCCTAAATAGCCAGAAAAGAGGGTTTGGCTACCTAGGAGAGAGGATAGGCTACTAACACCTGAAGGAGCCTATCAGCAGGAGTCTCTGACGTCACCTGGTGGCACTGGCCACTCAGAGCAGTCCAGTGTGCCAGCAGCACCTCTGTTTCCAAGATGGCAGAGGTCTGGAGCACACTGGAGGAGCTCTGGACACCTCCCAGGGGAGGTGCAGGTCAGGGGAGTGGTCACTCCCCTTTCCTTTGTCCAGTTTCGTGCCAGAGCAGGGCTAAGGGGTCCCCTGAACCGGTGTAGACTGGCTTATGCAGAATTGGGCACATCTGTGCCCAACAAAGCATTTCCAGAGGCTGCGGGAGGCTACTCCTCCCCTGCCTTCACACCATTTTCCAAAGGGAGAGGGTGTCACACCCTCTCTCAGAGGAAGTTCTTTGTTCTGCCATCCTGGGCCAGGCCTGGCTGGACCCCAGGAGGGAAGATGCCTGTCTGAGGGGTTGGCAGCAGCAGCAGCTGCAGTGAAACCCCAGGAAGGGCAGTTTGGCAGTACCAGGGTCTGTGCTACAGACCACTGGGATCATGGGATTGTGCCAACTATGCCAGGATGGCATAGAGGGGGCAATTCCATGATCATAGACATGTTACATGGCCATATTCGGAGTTACCATGGTGAAGCTACATATAGGTAGTGACCTATATGTAGTGCACGCGTGTAATGGTGTCCCCGCACTCACAAAGTTCAGGGAATTGGCTCTGAACAATGTGGGGGCACCTTGGCTAGTGCCAGGGTGCCCTCACACTAAGTAACTTTGCACCTAACCTTTACCAGGTAAAGGTTAGACATATAGGTGACTTATAAGTTACTTAAGTGCAGTGTAAAATGGCTGTGAAATAACGTGGACGTTATTTCACTCAGGCTGCAGTGGCAGGCCTGTGTAAGAATTGTCAGAGCTCCCTATGGGTGGCAAAAGAAATGCTGCAGCCCATAGGGATCTCCTGGAACCCCAATACCCTGGGTACCTCAGTACCATATACTAGGGAATTATAAGGGTGTTCCAGTAAGCCAATGTAAATTGGTAAAAATGGTCACTAGCCTGTTAGTGACAATTTGGAAAGAAATGAGAGAGCATAACCACTGAGGTTCTGATTAGCAGAGCCTCAGTGAGACAGTTAGTCACTACACAGGTAACACATTCAGGCACGCTTATGAGCACTGGGGCCCTGGGTTACCAGGGTCCCAGTGACACATACAACTAAAACAACATATATACAGTGAAAAATGGGGGTAACATGCCAGGCAAGATGGTACTTTCCTTCACAACCCCCACCCAAACGAAGGACAATAAGACTAGCCATGACCTGATGAGTCTTCATTGTCTAAGTGGAAATATCTGGAGAGTCCATCTGCATTGGAGTGGCTACTCCCAGGTCTATGTTCCACTGTATAGTCCATTCCCTGTAGGGATATGGACCACCTCAACAATTTAGGATTTTCACCTTTCATTTGTTTTAGCCAAAGTAGAGGTTTGTGGTCTGTCTGAACAATGAAGTGAGTGCCAAACAGGTATGGCCTCAACTTCTTCAGAGCCCAGACCACAGCAAAGGCCTCCCTCTCAATGGCAGACCAACGCTTTTCTCTAGGGGTCAACCTTCTACTAATAAAAGCAACAGGTTGATCCTGGCCCTCAGAATTAAGTTGTGATAGGACTGCCCCTACTCCTAATTCAGATGCATCAGTTTGGACATAGAATTTTTTAGAGTAACAAGGGCTTTTCAGGACAGGTGCAGAGCACATGGCCTGCTTCAGCTCCTCAAAAGCTTTCTGACAGCTTGCTGTCCATAATACCTTTTTAGGCATTTTCTTGGATGTGAGGTCATTAAGAGGGGCTGCAATGGAGCCATAGTTCTTAATGAACCTCCTGTAATACCCAGTGAGGCCTAGGAAGGTTCTCACCTGAGTCTGAGTGGTAGGGGGAACCCAATCAATAATAGTTTGGATTTTCCCCTGAAGTGGTGCAATCTGTTCCCCACCAACAAGGTGTCCCAGATAAACCACCTTACCCTGCCCTATCTGGCACTTTGAAGCCTTGATAGTGAGGCCTGCCTTTTGCAGGGCCTCCAAAACTTTCCATAGGTGGACCAGGTGATCATCCCAGCTGGAGCTAAAGACAGCTATATCGTCCAACTATGCTGCACTGAAAGCTTCCAGCCCTTGCAGGACTGTGTTCACCAACCTCTGAAAAGTGGCAGGTGCATTTTTCAAACCAAAAGGCATTACAGTAAACTGGTAATGTCCTCCAATGGTAGAAAATGCAGTCTTAGGTTTAGCATCTTCTGACAATTTGATCTGCCAATACCCTGCAGTCAAATCAAAAGTGCTTAGATACTTGGCAGATGCCAGTGTATCTATGAGCTCATCTGCCCTGGGTATAGGGTGAGCATCAGTTTTGGTTACAAAGTTGAGACCTCTATAGTCTACACAAAACCGCATTTCCTTCTTTCCATCTTTAGAATTGGGTTTTGGTACCAGTACCACAGGAGAAGCCCATGGACTGTCAGAGTGCTCAACCACTCCTAGTTCCAACATTTTCTGAACTTCTTGCTTTATGCAGTCCCTGACATGGTCAGGCTGCCTATAGATCTTACTTTTGACAGGTAAACTGTCTCCAGTATCTATAGTGTGCTCACACCAAGAAGTGGTGCCTGGCACAGTAGAGAAGAGTTCTGAAAATTGTCCTAGGAGATTTATGCAATTATCTTTCTGCTCAGCAGTAAGACAATCAGCCAAAACTACACCTTCCACAAGAGCATCTTGTTCTGTGGAAGAGAAGAGATCAGGTAGAGGATCACTGTCTTCTTCCTGTCCCTCATCAGTTGCCATGAGCAGGGTGAGATCAGCCCTGTCATAGTAGGGTTTCAGGCGGTTGACATAGAGCACCCTAAGGGGACTCCTGGCAGTGCCTAAGTCAACTAAATAGGTGACTTCTCCCTTCTTTTCAACAATTGTGTGGGGACCACTCCATTTATCTTGGAGTGCTCTTGGGGCCACAGGCTCCAAGACCCACACTTTCTGCCCTGGTTGGTACTGAACCAAAACAGCCTTCTGATCATGCCATTGCTTCTGGAGCTCTTGGCTGGCCTGAAGGTTTTTACTGGCCTTTTTCATGTACTCAGCCATCCTTGATCTGAGGCCAAGTACATAATCCACAATATCCTGCTTAGGAGTTTTTAAAGGTTGTTCCCAACCCTCCTTTACAAGTGTGAGTGGACCCCTAACAGGGTGTCCAAAAAGAAGTTCAAAGGGGCTGAAGCCCACTCCTTTCTGGGGTACCTCCCTGTAGGCAAAAAGGAGGCATGGTAGAAGGATATCCCATCTCCTGCGGAGTTTTTCAGGGAGTCCCATAATCATGCCTTTGAGAGTTTTATTAAATCTCTCCACCAGTCCATTTGTTTGTGGATGATAGGGTGTTGTGAGCTTGTACGTTACACCACACTCCTTCCACATGGCCTTTAAGTATGCAGACATGAAATTGCTTCCTCTGTCTGATACTACTTCCTTTGGGAAGCCACCCTGGAAAATTTTCCCAGGAGGGCCTTTGCCACTGCAGGAGCTGTAGTGGTCCTTAAAGGAATTGCTTCAGGATATCTTGTGGCATGGTCCACTACCACCAAGATAAACCTATTGCCTGAAGCAGTAGGAGGGTCAAGGGGGCCAACTATGTCAACCCCTACCCTTTCAAAGGGAACCCCAACCACAGGCAGTGGAATAAGGGGTGCCTTTGGTGTGCCACCTGTCTTGCCACTGGCTTGACAGGTTTCACAGGACTTACAAAATTCCTTTGTGTCCTCAGACATCCTAGGCCAATGAAACAGGGGAACAAGCCTGTCCCAAGTTTTCATTTGTCCTAGGTGCCCAGCTAAGGGAATGTCATGTGCCAGTGTTAGGAGGAACTTTCTGTTCTCCTGAGGAATCACTAATCTCCTGGCAGCTCCAGGTTTAGGATCCCTATGCTCAGTGTACAAGAGGTTGTCCTCCCAGTAAACTCTGTGAGAGTCACTGACATCCCCATTAGCCTGTTTGACAGCTTGCTGTCTGAGACCCTCTAATGTGGGACAGGTTTGCTGTGCCACACTCAGCTCCTCTCTGGAAGGCCCCCCTTCACCCAAAAGCTCAGCAGTGTCTGCTTCCAGCTCCTCTGGTGTAGGTTCTGCACAGGGAGGGAATTCTTCTTCCTCAGAATTAGAATCCACTGTAGAGGGAGGGATAGTAGGAAGTGGTTTGCTTCTACTAGCCCTAGCTTTAGGGAGCACTTGGTCCATTGTTCCAGGATCCAAGCTTCCCTGTCCTTTTTGCTTTTTGGCCTGAGCCCTTGTCAAAGCAAAAATATGCCCTGGGATGCCCAGCATTGCTGCATGGGCCTCCAACTCCACATCTGACCAAGCTGATGTCTCCAAATCATTCCCTAATAGACAGTCTACAGGTAAATCTGAAGCTACCACAACTTTCTTTGGACCAGTTACCCCCCCCCAGTTGAGATTTACAACAGCCATGGGGTGGCTTTGTGTTATGTTGTGAGCATCGGTTACTTGGTACTGGTGTCCAAGTATGTGTTGTTCAGGGTGCACCAGTTTCTCAATCACCATTGTGACACTGGCACCTGTGTCCCTGTAGGCCTGGACCTCAACACCATTTATTAGGGTTAGTTGCTTGTACTTCTCCAAGTTATGGGGGCAAGCAACCAAAGTGGCTAAATCAATAGCCCCTTCAGAGACTAAAGTAGCCTCTGTGGTCTCCCTAATCAGACCAACCCCAACTAAATTACCAAAAGTGAGCCCAGCTACTCCCTTGGATTGGCTATTAGTAGGTTTGCTCCCACCACCACTGCTATTAGTAGGGACACTAGGTGTAGCAGTAGGGGTTGTAGTGGTAGGAGCTGTGGTGCCTTTCTTTGGACAACTGGGATCTGTTGTCCAATGGCCTTTTATTTTACATAAATAGCACCATGGTTTATTTTCCTTGTTCTGATTAAAGGAGGATTTGGACCCACCACCCCCACCAGAGTGTTTTTGTGGGCCTGATGAAGACTCATTTTTAGATTTGTCCCCACCCTTGTCAGAAGACTTACCATCCTTCTTTTTGTTGCCATCTTTGTCACCCCCTGTATGAACTTTTCTGTTCACTCTTGTTCTGACCCATTTGTCTGCCTTCTTTCCCAATTCTTGGGGAGAGGTCAGATCAGAGTCCACCAAGTACTGGTGCAACAAATCAGACACACAATTATTAAGAATATGCTCTCTCAGGATTAAGTTATACAGGCTGTCATAATCAGTAACTTTACTGCCATGTAACCACCCTTCCAAGGCCTTCACTGAATGGTCAATAAAATCAACCCAGTCTTGTGAAGACTCCTTTTTGGTCTCTCTGAACTTTATCCTGTACTGTTCAGTGGTTAAGCCATAACCATCCAGGAGTGCATTCTTAAGAACTTGGAAATTATTAGCATCATTTTCTTTCACAGTAAGGAGCCTATCCCTACCTTTTCCACTAAATGATAGCCATAGGATAGCAGCCCACTGCCTTTGAGGGACATCCTGTACAACACAGGCCCTCTCAAGTGCAGCAAACCACTTGTTAATGTCATCCCCCTCCTTATAAGGGGCAACTATCTTGTGCAGATTCCTGGAATCATGCTCTTTTGCAGGATGACTATGGGGAATACTGCTGCTGCCACCATGGGTTTCTAAACCCAACTTCTGTCTTTCCTTCTCTAATTCAAAAGACTGTCTATCCAAATCCAGCTGTTGCTTTTTAAGCTTCAGTCTGGTTTGTTCCACCCTCAACTTATTGAGTTCCCTCTCTAACATTCTGTCATCAGGGTTGGTGGGAGGGACATTTCTAGAAACAGAGCTATGATGGGGATGAACAGAAGGAGACCTGTCCCTTACAGAAGCCACCCTAACAGCTTGGTTTACAGAAACATTACTACCAGTATGGTGAGAATATATGCTTTTGCTATGATGTGAGACAACACTATTTATTTGGTGTGGCTCATCATCATTACCATCTATGCTAGATTGTCTAGTAATGGGCAGGCTAGGAAGTTTCTTTCCTGAATCTTTTCCTGGGGGAGTCCCTGAATCAGATTGGGAACTATTAGGTACTTTTTCAACAGATGGGGCACCTATGGCCTTATCCTGTTCTCTAAGCATGTTAAGTAACAGTTCCAAGGAAGGATTTTTCCCTACACTCAAACCTCTCTCTATACAGAGACTCCTTGCTCTTTTCCAGCTAAGGTTGCCATATGCAAGTTTGGACAGATCAACACTTTGGCCTGTGCCAGACATTTTTTAGAGAGAGTTAAAGTGATAGAAAAAGAGAAAAAAGTTTTCAGAACTTTTTGGAAAGATAGAAAAAACTTTTTAAACTTTTAAGAACTTTTTGAAAGTTTAGAAGTACTTTTCAGCACTTAGAAAAGAGTGAAAAGAGGAAATGCAAAACTTTTTGGCTATGTGTATATACACTGACCTTGTTTTGTATATTTTTCTCTTATGAAAAGTACAATTACAAGAGTGGTAAGTAGTCTCAAGCACTTATCCCACCACTGCACAACCAATGTTGGAGGCTGGACTGGCTTGTAGTGAGTACCAAGGGGTACTTGCACCTTGCACCAGGCCCAGTTATCCCTTATTAGTGTATAGGGTGTCTAGCAGCTTAGGCTGATAGATAATGGTAGCTTAGCAGAGCAGCTTAGGCTGAACTAGGAGACGTGTGAAGCTACTACAGTACCACTTAGTGTCATATGCACAATATCATAAGAAAACACAATACACAGTTATACTAAAAATAAAGGTACTTTATTTTTATGACAATATGCCAAAGTATCTTAGAGTGTACCCTCAGTGCGAGGATAGGAAATATACACAAGATATATATACACAATAGCAAAAATATGCAGTATAGTCTTAGAAAACAGTGCAAACAATGTATAGTTACAATAGGATGCAATGGGGAAACATAGGGATAGGGGCAACACAAACCATATACTCCAAAAGTGGAATGCGAACCACGAATGGACCCCAAACCTATGTGACCTTGTAGAGGGTCGCTGGGACTATTAGAAAATAGTGAGAGTTAGAAAAATAACCCTCCCCAAGACCCTGAAAAGTGAGTGCAAAGTGCACTAAAGTTCCCCTAAGGACAAAATAGTCGTGTTAGAGGAATAATGCAGGAAAGACACAAACCAGCAATGCAACAACTGTGGATTTCCAATCTAGGGTACCTGTGGAACAAGGGGACCAAGTCCAAAAGTCACAAGCAAGTCGGAGATGGGCAGATGCCCAGGAAATGCCAGCTGCGGGTGCAAAGAAGCTTCTACTGGACAGAAGAAGCTGAGGTTTCCGCTGGAACGAAAAAGGCTAGAGACTTCCCCTTTGGTGGACGGATCCCTCTTGCCTTGGAGAGTCGTGCAGAAGTGTTTTCCCACCGAAAGGACGCCAACAAGCCTTGCTAAACGCAAATCGTGTGTTTGGCGTTTTTGGACGCTGCTGGGGCCCAAGAGGGACCAGGAGGTCGCAAATTGGACCTGAAGAGAGAGGGGACGTCGAGCAAGACAAAGAGCCCTCACTAAACCAGGTAGCACCCGGAGAAGTGCCAGAAACAGGCACTACGGGGATGCGTGAAACGGTGCTTGCCGAAGTTGCACAAAGGAGTCCCACGTCGCCGGAGACCAACTTAGAAAGTCGTGCAATGCAGGTTAGAGTGCCGTGGACCCAGGCTTGGCTGTGCACAAAGGATTTCCGCCGGAAGTGCACAGGGGCCGGAGTAGCTGCAAAGTCGCGGTTCCCAGCAATGCAGCCCAGCGAGGTGAGGCAAGGACTTACCTCCACCAAACTTGGGCTGAAGAGTCACTGGACTGTGGGGGTCACTTGGACAGAGTCGCTGGATTCGAGGGACCTCGCTCGTCGTGCTGAGAGGAGACCCAAGGGACCGGTAATATAGCTTTTTGGTGCCTGCGGTTGCAGGGGGAAGATTCCGTCGACCCACAGGAGATTTCTTCGGAGCTTCTGGTGCAGAGAGGAGGCAGGCTACCCCCACAGCATGCACAAGCAGGAAAACAGTCGAGAAGGCGGCAGGATCAGCGTTACAGAGTTTCAGTAGTCGTCTTTGCTACTATGTTGCAGGTTTGCAGGCTTCCAGCGCGGTCAGCGGTCGTTTCCTTATCAGAAGGTGAAGAGAGAGATGCAGAGGAACTCGGATGAGCTCTTGCATTCGTTATCTGAAGTTTCCCCAGAGACAGAGACCCTAAATAGCCAGAAAAGAGGGTTTGGCTACCTAGGAGAGAGGATAGGCTACTAACACCTGAAGGAGCCTATCAGCAGGAGTCTCTGACGTCACCTGGTGGCACTGGCCACTCAGAGCAGTCCAGTGTGCCAGCAGCACCTCTGTTTCCAAGATGGCAGAGGTCTGGAGCACACTGGAGGAGCTCTGGACACCTCCCAGGGAGGTGCAGGTCAGGGGAGTGGTCACTCCCCTTTCCTTTGTCCAGTTTCGCGCCAGAGCAGGGCTAAGGGGTCCCCTGAACCGGTGTAGACTGGCTTATGCAGAATTGGGCACATCTGTGCCCAACAAAGCATTTCCAGAGGCTGGGGGAGGCTACTCCTCCCCTGCCTTCACACCATTTTCCAAAGGGAGAGGGTGTCACACCCTCTCTCAGAGGAAGTTCTTTGTTCTGCCATCCTGGGCCAGGCCTGGCTGGACCCCAGGAGGGCAGATGCCTCTCTGAGGGGTTGGCAGCAGCAGCAGCTGCAGTGAAACCCCAGGAAGGGCAGTTTGGCAATACCAGGGTCTGTGCTACAGACCACTGGGATCATGGGATTGTGCCAACTATGCCAGGATGGCATAGAGGGGGCAATTCCATGATCATAGACATGTTACCTGGCCATATTCGGAGTTACCATGGTGAAGCTACATATAGGTAGTGGCCTATATGTAGTGCACGCGTGTAATGGTGTCCCCGCACTCACAAAGTTCAGGGAATTGGCTCTGAACAATGTGGGGGCACCTTGGCTAGTGCCAGGGTGCCCTCACACTAAGTAACTTTGCACCTAACCTTTACCAGGTAAAGGTTAGACATATAGGTGACTTATAAGTTACTTAAGTGCAGTGTAAAATGGCTGTGAAATAACGTGGACGTTATTTCACTCAGGCTGCAGTGGCAGGCCTGTGTAAGAATTGTCAGAGCTCCCTATGGGTGGCAAAAGAAATGCTGCAGCCCATAGGGATCTCCTGGAACCCCAATACCCTGGGTACCTCAGTACCATATACTTGGGAATTATAAGGGTGTTCCAGTAAGCCAATGTAAATTGGTAAAAATGGTCACTAGCCTGTTAGTGACAATTTGGAAAGAAATGAGAGAGCATAACCACTGAGGTTCTGATTAGCAGAGCCTCAGTGAGACAGTTAGTCACTACACAGGTAACACATTCAGGCACACTTATGAGCACTGGGGCCCTGGGTTACCAGGGTCCCAGTGACACATACAACTAAAACAACATATATACAGTGAAAAATGGGGGTAACATGCCAGGCAAGATTGTACTTTCCTACAATATGGGCCAAAGAATCCAGGCACCTCACATCATAGATTTTTGTGGCTGCCATTTGGCTAAGCCTCTGTAGCATCAGTTTTCTAGTACTTGACGTTTGATGGTTCAGCTTCTTGGAGGTAACAGGTAGGTGATGGTGTATCAGGACACCATTTTGGTGTTCACAAACAGTGAAGAAGATCACTTAGGAGTCTTGAGTGATGTGTTGGGCACACTGAGGGACCATGGGTTTATGGTAAAGAAAGAAAAATGTTGTTTTATGGTTCTGGAGGTGCAGTATTTATGGTATGTGCTCTCTGGGGTGGGTATCAAGCGTAAAATGGATTCACTGGATGGGGTTGGGTGCGATTCTATCTCAGATAGTGAGGTTGGCAAGGAGAATACAGAGCCATTCACTTCTAGGTGCTTGTCTGCTGTGGACAAACTACAGCACCATTGAGAGAGAAGCACCTGGGTGTGTGTGGGCTCATAAGCATTTTGTGACCTACCTGTGGGGACGGAAATACTCAATCCTCACTGACCATAAGCCATTGGTATATTTGTTGTCTGAGAAGAACTTAAATCAGGCCAGTCCCAGGTTGGTAAGGCTACTGGCGAGGATGTAAGAGTTGATCTTCAATGTTAGACACATTCCTAGTACAAAGGACTCAAGAGCAGTTTCCTGTCTAGGTGTCCGGTGAGTAATGACAAAGGTGGATTGAAAGAGAAAGAGGTTGAATGTGTCACAGGAAAGGTGGACGGGATTGTGGTTGCTGGAGGAATTCTATCCTTTCAGGAATGGGAGGACAAGTCTAAGTGTGATGTATGTCAAGTAGCCTTGAAGACGTTTGTCACTGTAGCATGGCCCCCAGAAAGTTATTTGGGTGATGAGTTCAAACCATATTTTAAGATCAGGGATGAGTTGTCAGTGGATGGTGGGTTGGTGTTGCATGGAATTTGTTGATTCCTCATGCGGACATGAGACCACAGTTGGTGAGATTAGCCTTCCAAGGCAAAGTAGGCATGACTTGCTACAAAAAGAGGGTACATAGTTACTACTGGTGTTCCGGGATTCACAATGAGTTTGAGGTGACTGTGGGTAGTTGCATTGAATGCAATCAGGCCGAAAAGTACTTGCTAGTGTGGAATCCCCTGTTATGACTGGTCAAACTCCCTAAAAGACCTCGGGAGAAATTTGACATGGATTTTGTGGAACCAATGTATGATCTACCTGCCAACATGATGTATGCCTTTGTGGTTGTTTATTATTTGTCAAAGTGGGTGGAGTGCAAATTTATGAGAGAGCCAGTCACAAACTCCATCATTGGGTTCCTTTCTAATTTATTCAGAAGGGAGTGCATTCCCCCAGCTTTGGTCATTGACACTGGTGTGCGGTTTTAGCCTAGTGCCATGAGAGCATCCTCAATTCATATGGTATCAAACATTATTCTGTTGCATTGTATAGTCTACAATGCAACGGACTGGTTGAAAGAGTCAATAGAATGCTTAAAGAATGACTTCGGGTTGCTGTATCATCTGGTGGTGAAGTATGGAAGTCAGTCCAAAATAGATTTTAGAGTTACCGTAACCCTGCTTTCATCTACCAAGGTGTTCCTGTTTGTGTTGCTGAGGGGCACACATTCTTCATGCGAGTTGTCACCCAAATGGGTATTGGACAGAACAGATGTTGATGGGAGGCTGCCGGATTTGAAAGACGTGCATAGTAGATGGAGGAGGTTCAAAGGAAAAGTAATGAGAGATATGATGAGATGAGCAGAGTGGAGGACAGTTCATGGTGGGGGATTTGGTGAAAATCAAAAGACCTAATGGTCGGAAGAAAGGCGGTTCAAAATTTTTATTGTGGTGAAGGGGTCCAAGCATGTAATATGTGTGGAGAACGTGAAGTGGTGAAATGAGGGTGGTACTGTCAGTGGGGTGACTACTGATAAAAATGCACAATTCAGCAAAGACGAAGATGACTAGATCGAGGTTGCATGCTGTGGCAGATGGTGATCGGTTAGGCATGGTTCTGGCTGTTAAGGAATCCACTAATGTCATTCCAGGCAGAAGTGTAGACAATACCCTTGTTGTCTTCTCTAGAAGGGTAGGAGGGAGAAACATGTCCTTTCCCAAGAATCTGCAGAACTACATTTTGAAATGATGATGGGGATGTAATTCTGGGGTTGATGATATTGGTGCATATGAAAATATAATTCTGGAGATGAGTTTGACAACGGTGCTGACAGCATCATCCCCATCAAAAGCAGCACAAGAGGAGACCCTCCAAAAAGGCCACCTGGTACACCCCTGAGGTCAGAACAGCTAACGAGACAGGAAACAGCCAAGAGGAAGTGATGTGCCAGCAAAGACACCTCCCGACAGGGCTGCTTTCAGAACTACCCTCAACCTCTACCACCACCTGCTCAGAGCAACAAAGAAGGATGCACTAGCCATAAATAGCAACAACACCAAGAAACTCTTTAACATCATTAAGAAATTCTCCAACCTTGCAGCTATGGAAAACAACATCATACCCTCATAGGAGCTGTGAGCTGTATGACAACCTTGCCAATTTCTTTCACAAAATGATTGCAACCATATACAGGAACTTCAACCCCCAGCCTACACCTACAGACTTCAACAACAGAGTGGCCACCACCACAACCAACATGAAGCACAGACTAAACACCTGGAACCTTCTCTCCACTGAGGACACCACCTCCACCATGTTATCCATCTACTCGGGAACCCCCACAGACCTGTGCCCGAACCACATCTTCAAAGGATCAGCTAGAAACTCACCTCTCTACTCAGCACCTTCATCACCACCACAATTTTGCCTGATGCTTGGAAACATGCAAAAGACAAACCGCTACTCAAAAACCCCATTGTAGACCCCGGTGTACACAAAAAGTACTTGCCAATCTCCCTGCTCCTTTTCCCAGCAAAAGCCTCCCAATCTAGCTTCTGCAGAAATCACAGCACCAAGCCTACCCTGATCACAGCCACAAACAACATCTATCTATCCTTGATTGAGGAGAAGCAGCAGCCCATAGCATATACCACCACATGCTGACCAACTGCACCACATCAGCATCCAAGGGGACACACTCAGATGGATTACCTCCTTCCTCACCTCCACCTACTTCCTTTCACCTCTGAATCAAAAGACATCACCTGCAGGATCCCGTAAGGATCATCACTCAGCCCTATGTTTTTTAATGTATATATGTCCCCGCTAGCCAGATGTCATGACCTCAACACAATCTCATACAAAAATGATAATCAATTCATCCTATTGCTCACTGACAACCCCACCCCCACTAAAACCAGCTTCTACAGATGAATGACAAGCATTGCCAACTGGATGAAAGAAAACTTCCTGCAACTAAACACAGAAAAGATTGAAGTTCTGGTCTTTGGCAAGAGCAGCAATGCATTGAATGACCCCAGGTGGCCTTCAGAACTAGTACCCCCACCCACTCTCTCTGAACATGCATGAAATTTTGGAACCATCATTGACATTTGGCTTACCATGGAATCACAGAATAACACCTGCTTCTTTACTCTGTGCATGCTACATAAGCTCTTCAATTGGCTACCCCCACACAGTAGACAGACCATGACACAGGCCCTACTCAGCACCTGACCAGGCTATGTTAACACCCTCTATGTAGGGTTTGCCTGCAATTCCTACAAAGACTTCAGACTATACAAAACACTTCAGCAAGACTCATCCTCAGCCTTCCTCGACAATCCCACATCACACCACACCTCAGGCAACTCACTGGCTCCTGGTGAAGAAGATGTGCTTCTTCAAGCTGCTGACCAACACAAACAAAGCTCTAAACTACCACGACCCACCTACATTAACCACCACCTACATTTCCACCAATCATCAAGAAGACTACGCTCCACCTCCCTATCGCTTGCCCATAATCCACGCACGAAACGAAGCAGAAGTGGAGAATGTGCCTTCTCCCACATGGTAGCAAAAACCTGGAACAGTGTCCCTATGCATCTCCAGACAATCACTTGTCATCTGGAATTCCGTAAAGCCCTCAAGTCCTCTCTGTTCGAATGAGCCGCTGAGACCTTCAATTACCTGAATACCTGGATGCCCTTGAGGGTGATTAGTCACACTTTACTAAGCCTGTTTGATATATTGTTGCTGTTTTCATGTCTGCATGATATCAGTGCAGATGAAAATATCATTGCCATATCTGTAATTTCATGTTTGCTTTGACTGTTATTTCATTTTGATCCTATTTTATGTTGTTAAGGGGAAATATGTGTGTTTTGTTCTACTTTAGAATTAGTGAGTATGTTCCACTTTAATATGTATTCGACGGTGTTCTGATTGAACGGTTCCCAATGTACACAGTTTGTGCTGAATCTAGAGCGGTCGAAGAGAATCACTGCGTGATGTCCATATTTTTTCCTGAATAAAGGAGCCACTTGAAAATTGCTCTGTGTACTTGTGTTATCTGTCACAACAGATGTCCTGAAGTGAAATGAAGCAGTAAGCAAGCTGTATCACATAACAACAACCATGTTTATTGTTGCCTCAGTAGTTGTTGTATATCCATTGTTGTGACCTAAAGTGGTATTTAACTCATGCAACCCCAAGTCTAATGGTGGGCCCCAGAAGGTTTGGTCATATAAGTATTATGGACGTGGTCAGCATGTAAAGAGAAATGAAGGAAAGAAGGGAAGAAGACTAGAATTGGAATATATGAAGAAGACAAGAGGAGGGGTATATAGAAGAACCCTCATGTAGTGGCACGCTTGGTTGTGGAAGAATTTTGGAAGGGGCAACCAAAATAGTGGGTGATGCTGTAAGCTCATCATACCACACTTGGGGCTAGGGGCAGAAAAGTAGGGCTATAATGAAAGGAGATGAGGGTAGATGTGAGAAGACCCTTAAGCAGTACAAAATAGTGCAAATGGCTGATGGTAGAAGGTAGATGAATTAAAGTGCTAGTAGGTTGCTGTGTCAGAGAAACCATCAAGAAGTTGTGGTCATTGTGTGTCTATGATTGGGGCAGAAAATGGAACAACAGAAACACTCTCAAGGACCATGGGAGATGATGAAGTAACTACTACTGTGTGTGTGAAGCTACGTATAGAGCTTCACACAATGTTGTGGCAGAAGGTGGGGCAACAAGAAAATGGGGACAGTGAAAGTAACTCTTCAAATGTGATGGCAGTATTTAATAGTTGAAGGATGAACAAGGAAATAAGTGGGAAGAGTGCAGCTATACTTTTAAGGGCCCAAAAACATTTAATGTGGAAACACATGAAAAAAGCCATAAGGAGATGGCACACATGATGCACTAGATGATGGAGTTGTGTTGGTGTGGAAAACTGACAACAGAGCATAGAGCAGCAAGAATAGAAGGTTGAGATGTTGATCACTGACTGTTAGTGAGTTTTCCTATGCACATTCAGTGCAGTACCATACGTTTATTATTTTAAACCTTATGAGATGACAGTGTGACACTTTTCAATAATCTAACCAATATATTTTTAAAGAAATGTGGATGTGGATGCTGATGTCCAGAAGGCCACAAAAATATTATGAGGGAAACCTACTGATATGTGGCATTGTTGCTAACATCGGTGAATGATAAATATTGTCAATGAAGAAACGTTTTACCACTAACAGTCACAAACACGTGCTGCCATGGGGGTGGCTGACAGTATTGTTACAATTACACCATGGCAGGACCCTCGAGACCCAGAAGCAAATTTACAAAAACGTCAGGCAGTGCAGAACAGCAATTAACCTCTCTGGGCTGCACTGCATGACAGGGAAAGGACAGGAATGCAATGTTTTTTAAAAGAATAAGGTGCATTCCTGCCTTTTTCTCTACAGTGGTGCTGTTTTGGCTGCCTAGCACCAAGAGAGGCACCATTAAACCATGATACAGGGGTGCCTGTGTTGTAAGGAGGATTGTTTTGGTGCAGCAAGGGCCCCCTTCCTGCACAAAAACAATCCCCTGAGATATAAAAAAAATGTATTTTTCCTCATTGCACCTCAGGTGTACTGTTTGGATGCATTTCCAGGTCCAGCACTTCTGGTAAATCTCAAAATGCATCAGAATCGATGGATGTTGCGTGGGAACACCCATGGAAAGTCAACCCTGGTGCAGAGTAATGCAACTCAGCAGTTTGCCCTGCATTGCATTAGTCAAGTTTCAAGTTTCAAGTTTATTTATTTCATGAATTGGAACTCCCAGAGGTCCACATGTTTTACCTATTCCTAAGAGTAACATAAAAAAACCTAAGAACATTCAATAAAAAATTCCAAAGGAGAATAAAAGGATCATAAAGTTATACAATTACAATCCTCAATAATATATCGCAGAAGTGAATCTAAAATTGATCAAATTATTCAAATAAGCCTCCTAAGCATAAAACATTAACATCCTGAGGAAAAGAAGAATACAGGCCCATATTTATACTTTTTGATGCAAAACTGCGCCAACGCAGTTTTGCGTCAAAAAAATTAGCGCCTGCTAACGCCATTCTGAAGCGCCATGCGGGCGCCGTATTTATTGAATGACGTTAGCCGACGTTAGCCGGCGTTAGCCGCCGGCGCCGTCTGGTGTGCGTTAAAAAAAACGACGTACACCAGGCAGCGTCGGCGTAGGGGGATATGGGGCTTGGGCGTCAAGAAATGGGGCAAGTCAGGTTGAGGCAATTTTTTCGCCTCAACCCGATTTGCGCCATTTTTTACGACTCCCAACCCCCATAGGAATGACTCCTGTCTTAGCAAAGACAGGAGTCATGCCCCCTTGCCCAATGGCCATGCCCAGGGGACTTCTGTCCCCTGGGCATGGTCATTGGGCATAGTGGCATGTAGGGGGCACAAATCAGGCCCCCCTATGCCACAAATTTTTTTTTTTTTTAAACTTACCTGAACTTACCTTAATGTCCCTGGGATGGGTCCCTCCAGCCTTGGGTGTCCTCCTGGGGTGGGCAAGGGTGACAGGGGGTGTCCCTTGGGGCATGGGAGGGCACCTCTGGGCTCCTTCAGAGCCCACAGGTCCCTTAACGCCTGCCTTTTGCAGGCGCAAAAAAACGGCGCAAAAGCGGCCGTACGTCATTTTTTTTGACCCGCCCACTCCCGGGCGTGAATTTTGCCCGGGAGTATAAATCCGACGCACATGCCTCGGAGTCGATTTTTTAGACGGGAACGCCTACCTTGCATATAATTAACGCGAAGTAGGTGTCCACGCTAAAAAATGACGCTAACTCCATGGACTTTGGCGCTAGACGCGTCTAACGCCAAAGTATAAATATGGAGTTAGTTTTGCGTCAAAATTGCGTCAAAAAAAACAACGCAATTCCGGCGCAAACGGAGTATAAATATGCCCCACAGTGCCTCAAATAGTGCAACACGGTACCCTAGGAAAACTTCTCAAAGAAAACCCTGCCGCACTGTGACATTTTCTTCAGTGAAACAGTTGTGTAGCGTGGGCTTCCCGTCCGGAATAGTAAAAAAGCAATTATTACCATCCTGGACAATCAACCCTAAGCAACAGGGGGAACGATTATAAAAGCAAAAGATCTCAACATAATCCTCAGGGTTGCCCTTCAGATTTATCACCAATACAAAACAGTCAAAAGAGGTTTGACAAGCATTTACAATGCAACGGGTCTCGCGTTTGCTCATGTTAGAGCTGATCGCGTTGTAAACTCCTAACCCGACTTTTCACCTATCGGGCAAAAGTGCATTTGTGTACACAACCCGAAAAAGTGAAATTAACTATGTAAAGCGCTCGACTTCTGCCAAGCGAGATCGCACTCGTAAATTAGAGACAAAGAAGTCCACGAGCGCGATGGAAAACAGCGTGCCTCGCATGTTTTCTGTACTTGGTCGCTGCGCTCGAGGAGGGCTAGCCACCAGAAAAGGCATGACGTATTCTTGCCTTTGACTAATGAAAGCAAGCAAATTTTATTAAGCAAGCCCACGAACCAATAAAAAACACTGACGTGAAGTTGACAGGGCTCCGAGCCCTTTTCTAAACACAAAAGCGTCTCGCTGCGATACGCATGCGCGAGCGCATGCAACACAGGCTCGGCCCTAAAAAGGACTGAATGAATTTAAAAATCCTAAAACAAAGTAATTTGTTGGGAGGATTAAATAGAGCTTCCACAGCTTCTCCTGCAGAGTGAATATTAAAATGGAGATGAAGGGGTTTTAGCCATTTTTTCCTGGCCAGGGCTAAAGCTGGACAAACAAATAAAACATACTTACAATTCTGTACATCCAGTTGACAGAGACCACAATTATTATCAGATCTATCCTACTTAGAGATGAGGCAATGTATCTAATCTCAGCAAAAGGTACAACCGCCTTCTCCCATTGGGAAGATTCCAGGCAAGATAGGGCTGAGATTGTTTAAAAATTACTGATTCAGTTAACCTGGTCAGTCTCCTCTTATTGCTGCAAATCTGTAAATCTGAGGAGAAACTTTTGAACCAAGATGCTTCTTTTAAAAGAGTTTTAAAAGTAGTGCGCGGAAAAGATTGAATCAAACCTGGGTTTAGCTCAAGCAATTGTAAGGGTAAATTATAATTTTAAAAAAACTTAGATTTTTCTTTTAGTCTACTAAAAATGTCTATAAAATCCAGGTTTCTAAGGGTAAATGCCTAACTGTGGGCTAAACTATAAGCCCTCCTAACCACAGCCACAAGGCCCAGTACGCAGACATTCTTAATACCAAATCTGAGCCTTAAAGCAGCTGTTGAGGCGAGTTATTGCAGAAGGCTAGGCGTCTTAATATCTGCCTTCCGTCCTATCCAGAAAATTCCATTTAGAAATATCTATGCCCTGTAGAGCATACAAGAGATTTGCCAGAATCTTTATTTGATAAATAAATGGTGATAATGGTGGAAGTGACACAGGCCAACTGCTGTAAAAAATACAACTAAACCTTGTGCTTGAGATAAAGCCTTCGAGGCATTATTGCACATGTGATCTTTGTCACTAAGTGAAGAAGAAACATTTTTCCCTAAGAAACAATAGGATTTTACCCTTTCTAGCTTGTGTTGGCCCAAGAGCCAGGAGAAATTAGTTTTCTTACCCAGTTCTTTCACAAGGAATCATATTACTTGAGATTTAGATTGATTAATCTGCAGATGATGCTGTGTGAAATACAGATGTAACGCCGCCAATCGCTGATTTAATCCTTTTGGAGTAAGGTCAATCACTACTATATCATCTGCATGTAGAAGACAAGACAGTGGATATCCTCCAGTTTTAGGTGAAAAACCATCCGTATTTTGCAGGTCATAGATATATAAGGAAAGTAACAATGGTGCCAACAAACAGCCTTGTTTCAAACCATTTTTTGTAGGAAGTTAATCTGACAAGCCCTGTTCTCTTCCTAGCAAACTTTTGCACCAGGTAGAGGAGTGTAAAGCTATAATCAAGCGTAGCAGGTTTGGGGGAACACCTAGCTCATATAATTTTTTCCTCAGTATTTTCCTATCCACTCTATCGAAGGCCGTAGAAAAATCCATAATCACTGCATATACTGTTCCCCCCTTATCTGAACATAGCTTTCATTTATAGTATGCAACAGTAAAATATTATCAAGAGTACTGTGTTCCTTTCTGCAACCTGCTTGTTCCAGAGGAAGTATCTCTTTATCCTCAATCCAGGAAGTTAAATGTACTAAAATACTTTTTGCAAATATCTTGCCAGTTGCATCCAGTAGTGTGATTTGGTGATAGTTTATGGGCAGAGATTTATCACCCTTTTTATATAATGGGACTATAACACTCCTTGTCCAGGAGTCAGGAACTCAACTTTTTAAGAAGCAAGCATGGAAAACCGGGTGAACGATTTTTGCCCAAAGCAGAGGTTCAAGTTTAATTAAGGCCATCAGGACCTCATCTGGACCCATTGCTCCTGAATTCCTCATTGTCACAATGAACCCCTTGATTTCGTTCACAGAGGGGGGACCCCAACAATTCTCTTCAGAACTGTTATTTTTACTCCAATTCTTTTCCCATGGCTCTCTCACCTCATTTTCTGCGTGAAGGGCCAATATGTAATTCTTCCAATCAACCTCGGCTACTGAGGGAGCGCTGGATGATTTACACCTTCTGCAGCCTTTAGAAATAATATCCCAAAATTTACAGGAATTGTTTGTCGCCGTTGCTTCCCTCAATGTTATCCACATCTGCTCCTCCTCTTCCCTCCTTATGCCGAACTTCACTCGTGCTCTTCTTCTCTTTAATAAGGATATTCTCTTACTCCTATCCTCGGACTCCCATTCATGCTGTCTCCTTACCAATTTATTCATTTCTCTATTTAGCAATAAAATGGATTGCCTTACTTTCTTTTTTGACGGCTTAGGACAATGATACGAGACGCTTTGAGTTATATACTCAATAAGTTTAGGGAAATAATTTAGTGGATCCACATTCCATTAATCTCCATCTCTCACTAAGCGTTCAAGAGCTTTGTTTGCAGAGGACATTTTAGCGGGGGACCAAACAATTCTACCAGTTTTTCCTCAAAAGCTAATGGCCTTACCCAAAGGATTACGAGAATCTATGGGGGAGAACTGCATTTTTAACGAAAGAGTGACAATTTTATGATCGCTAAAAGTTGTATTCATAACTCTCATATCCTCCACTGATTGAGCAATATTGTAAGAGGCTAACATGTAATCGATTATTGAGCTACTCTGTGGGGATTTATGTGTATAAGCTGATGGATTCTCAGAAAGAAAACACCCGTTTAGGATATGCAACATAAGTCTCTCAAGCCTTTTAATAGTGTGTATCCCCTTTTATCTGTTCTGATTCTAGGGGGAAATAGAATCGGCGGAATATTTAAAGTGGTTTCCCTCTTTGGGTCCCCAGAGATGGAAAGGGATGAACTGGAATTTTTCTAATTTAAATCTCCCATTATTAATAACTCATCTACACTTTCATGTGGATTAGAGCAGATTACTGATATTTGATTAAACAAGAACAATAGATTTCTATCAAATTCCTTATCTGGAGGAATATAAGCGATGACTATTAACAGGGAGGTTTCTCTGCCATTCTCTAAAGTCAGATACACTCTCACAATCAGAAAGAAATTTGAGGAGATAGGCAGACTCCCATTTAAATGTATTGCTTAGTAGCATAGCAGTACCTCCTTTTGCATGTCATTTCTTGCTGAGGTCCAAATACCCAGGACAGGTGATATCTGCTACGCTCCAGGTCTCCTGAATGCAGATTACATCCACATGTAGAGGACAAATAAGACCTAATTTCTCAGAAACATTCCCTAAACCTGCTGCATTCCATGAGACCATGGAGAAACTCTGGTTAGTAACAGGGTTGAGAGGATATACCCTTTACCTGGGAGCAGTTTAGAGTGCTATTTAGAGCTTCCGCCAACCAATTCCAGTTTTCCTTTTTGGGACCTGTAAAATGTAATGGGACATCCTCCATAATCTTTACCACTCTTTTCCCATGGGCAATGGAAATATTTACCTTTTCCATGGGGGGGAGCATTATAGGCGGGTTTTGATGCATGTTGGTGCCATTCCGACATAAGGCAAAGTGGGGATGTATCCAATTACAGGGAGCTTCCTTGCCCCATATTGGAACCACATCTATACCTCTACACTGTAACTTATCACAATTAACTAAAATCAAATTTAAGACAGTTTTAGAAAAAAAAAAATAACTTTTGTCTTTATCGCTCCTATACTATGCTCAGGGTAAATGTGAGAAATATCACAACTGTCAATAAACTTTAGCTCAGCAGTATCTGTGAGACAGGAAAGTGAAATAGTGCGATTTAGGATTAAATTTGAGACGAATAAAGCAGAAAACTCTAGACATTCAGGAGTCTCTATAGTGCATTGTGATACTTCCTCCATGTTATACTCTTCCCCTCCTTTATATGGATCTGAAATACCGTTTACTGCCGCTGTATTTGCAATTACATTACAGATGGAAACATCTTGTGATTTTAAGACAGGTAACAGACTCCTAGAGTCAGATGAGGGAGACTCTTGCACCTCCGATGGTATAGTAGAGTCCTGTTCACCCTGTAAAATTGGGGGGCCAACTGATCTCACCACCTTGGGACTCAACATCCTCAAACCAATTCACGTTCTTCTTGCTGGGGGGAGGACCCATTTTGGCCCTTGACTCGAACTTAACTCCTCTTGGGTTCTTTTTAGATATTCTCCTTTTTCTCTGTTTTTCCCCTTTATTATTGTTTTTTTTTCTCCTAAAATCTTCTTTTTGGGAGATTTTACAACCAGGACCCCCTCATGCTCCACCAACAATGAATAAGGGTATGTTTTAGGCATAAAAGTAGGATAAGGGCCCACTGGAAGATTAGCCTCATTTTTTGGCGTGGCAGGTTCGAGGTCAATAGGGGCCGTATTACTTGCAGGAAAGGGACTAGAAAAGTGATTTTTCCAGAGAATAAACAATACTCTTTTGAATGGAAGGATCCTGGGTGTTTGAAGAATCCCAATGGAATTGCGGCTTTCCTACCTGTGTACCCTGATCAGAAAAGGAAAGCTGAAAAGGTGGAATCATGGGCACGCAGGGGGCTGACGAGCACAAAAGCGGTTTTGAATCTTGGCACCCCGGTGTTTGGGAATCAGTCTTAATAGCCCTACCGAATTTCCCATCATGTCCTAGTTTTAGGTCCTTTTGATCTAACGAGGTTTTCAATATAGATAGTAATAAGTATTGTGTATGATCAGAATTTGTAATAGATTTTTCTAAAAGAACCAAGATTGAGTTCAAAATTATTTTGAGACATTTGAAAGACTCAGAGAATATTAAGTTTTGCTCTGGGGAGCCGCTCGGTAAATTCAAAGAGCAGATCTGGCGTCCTGGAGGATACTTGAGGGGAAAGAGAGTGGTCTGAAGGTGTACTACTAAACAGCCTTGGACCTGGTGTAATGGGTCCGAGGTTACTGTGCAGATGAAACTTTCGATGACTATCGGAGGGATTCCTATTCCATGTGCGTAATTCAAGTCAATATCAGAAGAGTAAAACCCTCTGTTCTCAGTCTGATTCCCACTTCACCCACCACATTCACTGTTGAAAGCATTTGATGTTCCTAGGGAAGCATTTGGGTCTCTGAAACCCCCCCTCATAGGGGATCAGACTACCTCCTTCTCCTTATCAATTGCACAGTGAACTGCTGAATTAATGCAATTGTTAGCAGCTGCTTCTTCAAGTGGCTCCTTTTGAACAAAAGGCAGAATGGAATTTATACTTTTTATGTTCAGGTAACGAATGCTGTTATTCCTTTAAGGGTTTGACTTAGTCTTTTTACATGTGTCACTAAGAAAGGTCCTGCTCCTTCGAAAGTGTTTAGCCGTCATCCTTAACCTAGACTGCAGCCCTTGTCAACGACCCGAGCTTCCCTCTAAAGATCTGATAAGTGCAGTGTTTTCCACCTCTTACTGCTGCTGCTACAGAACTACTAAATACTGCTGCTTTACCACTTATAGGGACAGGTCCAGGTCCAGAGACGATTGCAGGGTCATAGGATCCAGGACTGGGGGCAAAGAGCAGAGGGTGGGAATTAAAACAAATGCTGTGCAGGTTCAGACAGTGGTAAACAGCAGGCACATGGGTCACTTTTCAACACTCTTCTCTGCCTCCTCTCCCCTTCTCCTTCTCCTACTCTTTCCCTCATCTTCCTTCTTCCCTCTTCCTCGTCCTTCCTACTTCCTTCCTAAGGCACAAGAAACGTCACTGCAACATCTTTGCCAAAGAGGCACTGCAGGGATTTTATCTTTCCTCTTTTCTTGAAACACCAGACAGTTTTTCCTCTCCAGCCTCCACAACGTCTCTGTCCCACTCCTCAGAGGGTGCCAGTGGAAGTGCAAGTACAAGCACCAGGCTGCTAGACTGGGGCAGAGTCAGACTAGTTGGCAATTCTGGTAAAAGTCCAGTGTCAATAAAAGTGCCGGTGGAAGTGCCGCAAGTGGAAGGTCAAGGGCAAGCGCCAGGCTGCTATGCTGGGGCAAGATCAAACTACTAGGCAGTTCTGGTAGAAGTCCAAAGTCAGAAGTCCAGAGTCAGTAGGAGTGCCAGTGGAAGTGCAGCAAAAGGAGGACAAGGGCAAACGGCACTAGGAAACCTGGCTCCACTCCACCCTTCCACCTCACCTCACCTCATCTCTCCCAGCTCTCTCGGCATCTCTTGGCATCTCTCTCAATACGATGACCAATGGCCTCCTTCATGGCCTCCTTCGTCCACCTTCCAGTAGTTACAGGAGGAGGAGGGGGGAAGAGTAGGTCTCGCTTCACGCTTTCTCCTTGCAGCGACGGTGTCTCTCACGTTGCACTCACCTCCTCTCTACCGATCGCCACCTGGCACTGGTGTATGCGTCTGACATTCAAACCAGTTCTGCAGTTCAGTGTAGTAAATTTTGAGATTTATGAAGCCAATCAGGACCACATAAGTTGGTCTGGCATGGCTTACTAAATCTCACTTAAGATTTGTGTTGTGCATGTACCACCTCGCATGGTGGAAACGCGATGCAAACGGGGTCATAAATATGGCCCCAGTAAATACAGATTGCAGAATGTTTAGGGAAATGTCATTTCTAACTATGCAAACAGAATGAGCATTTGCAAAAGTGTGACGTATACATCATGGATACAAAATCCTCTTTGGTAACTGGAGAATTTAAAAAGCTGTTTAATGAGTGGTGTACCATAGTTATTTTATTCATGTATTTGAAATTTTATATAGTGGGAACTAGACTACTTAAGGTAGAAGAGGGTTTTTCACATTAAAAGTTGGAATAACAAAAGAGGCTTATGAAAATAGTATTAAAAGGCCATGTAAAAAGCAAGTGTTGCATGATTATGGTGACTCAGGTAGGCCTGGGCAGAACTTTTATTCTGTCAGCAGAATTGGTGGTTTTGAATTTCCACATTTCTCTTGTTAGGTGGAACAACTGATAAATTCTGCTGCTCCGCTGGAGGAACTAAGGGCCATATGTACGAACCCTTTTTCCCATAGACACAGAATGGGTAAAAACCTTTGCTACATCTGGCCCTAACTCCTTTAATCTGCAGTGGTTTCTAAACATAGAGCGATTCAGCATCATTGTTGAGGAGGCCATCAATGAGGGCACTTGCGATGCAAAGTCCTGTGTATGGGATGAGTGATGCACTGGCTGGTTACGAAGAAACTGTGAGGTATGAGGGCAATGCAAGTCCAAGCAGCAGAGGAGATGCATCGGTTCTGCTGGGTTCCGAGGTGGTTTAGCAAATTACCTTCAGGCCTGCTTCCAAGGGTCCAGGACTGGGGTGATACTATTTAGCAGGGTAAATCTCACAGATGGTACAGTCCAGGCACAGGGTTCATAAGTGCTGAAAGCCTCTTATATTTTCTGTGGCTTCTGATCAGGAGACCAGCCAGCTGTCCATTGGAGTCACTCAGGGGTCCTGGGTTTAGAGAATCATGCCCTGTCTTTCTCACCCATGCAAAAGGGCAACAGGGCAGCAGTCCTTCAGAGCAGCAGTTTCGCAGAGTGACAGCCCTTTCAGCAATTCATTTTTGCTGGCAGAGTCTACAGGTCCAGAAGTGTAATGAAGATTTGGGTCTAAGAGTCCAACATTTATACCTGGTGCTCACTTTCAAGTGGAGGAAGCTTCTAGAGGTTTCAACCCCCTGAGGTGCAAGGCACCCCATTCCTCCCTGTCCTGGCCCCAGCTTCTCTGGGGTTAAAAACATTAGTGAGAAATATTTGTGAGAGTTCTGAGGCAGAGACTCTGTGATGTGAAGCGTGATAGCACATCCCACTCATTAACTCAGAGTGGCCCATCTTGTCAAATCATATCATCCCTTTGTCACACTGTCTAGTAGCAATACACAATGACCAACTGCCAGCTACACCTAGTCATGTGACTAAGGATCAGGTCACTGTCAACAAATGGTTAGGGCAGGAAAATGCCAGCTTCCTAAAAGGTGTATTTTCAGAATTGTGATTATAGTTCTTTAGTCACCAAACTTGACATGCCCACCTGCTTCCAATTGGAAGTTACAGCTTATTACATGTAGTTAGGTAACTCCAATATTGTTATATGATGTGTCTTGTAGTAGTGAAAAACACATTTAAGAGTTTTGTACTGCCAGGACATGTAAAACTTAAATGTAGATGATCCAAATTTTAAATACACAGCACCCTGTCCTCTGGGCTACTCAGGGCCTGCCCTAGGGGTGAATTATATGTAATAAAAAGGAGGGTTTCGGCCTGGTATAAGGTTTTGTGTCCGGTCAACGTGGATGTTTGAAAATTGCACACACAGGCTGAAATGACAGGTCTGAGACATGTTTAAAGGGCTACTTAAGAGGGTTGCACAGTCAGGGCTGCCAGCCAATTAGTACCATTTAACGCACATGCCCTGGTCAGATGTAGTACTACTTTACTAAGAACTAACAGGTAAATTAAATATGCCAATTGGATGTAAGCCAGTTCCACAACATTTTAGGGACAGAGCACAAGCACTTTAGAACTAGTCAGCAGTGGTAAAGTGTGCAGATTCTTCAGTCCATCAAAATGAAGTCAGACAACTAGGAGGATTGAACCACAGCAGGGAATGGGAGGTTTAACATACAATGCAATCTACTTACCACTACTGGAAGCTAGGGAGCCCTTGTAAGCATTTACCACACTTGTGCTGAACAACACACATGCGTGGTAAAGGCAGAGAAAAAGGGAGAGTGCATTGGGAGAGGATGTGGTCAGGTAAGTGCGACTGGGGCAGTGTTGGGGGTAGTTTTTAGGGGTGGTGGGTGGATTAAGGGCTTGGAGGGGGGTTGTGGGGGTTGGGGTAGTTTGGTTTTTTAGAGGTGGGGGTAATTCTGTTTTTTAGATGTGGGGGATCAGGGCAGTTCTGTTTTAAGGGTGGAGGTGGGGGCCCGTATTAGTTTTGTTTTGGGGTGGGGGTCGGGTACTTTTGTACTTTTGTTTTTGGGGTGGGGTAGTTTGGTTTTGGGGTGAGAAGGTTGGGGTAGTTTGATTTTTGGGGGTGGGGGATTGTGGTAGTTTGTTTTTTGTGGTGGGAGATCGGGGTAGTTAGGTTTTTGGAGGTGGAAAGGTCGGGGTACTTTTGTTTTGGGGGGGTCTGGGTAGTTTTGTTTTTAGGATGGTGGCGGGGGTCAGGGTATTTTTGTTTTTAGGGGAGGGGGTGGGCATCAGGGTAGTTTGGTTTTTGGGGGAGGGGCAGGGTTCTTAGGTTTTTAGGGGTGGGACTGGGGTGGGATCAGGGTAGTTTGGTTTTTGGAGGTGGGGGATCGGGGTAGTTTGTTTTTTGGGGGAGGGGGTGTTGGTGTAGTTTGGTTTTTGGGGGTGGGGGATTGGGTAGTTAGGTTTTATGGGGCAGGTGGGGGGAATCGGGCTACTTTTGTTTTGAGGGGTGGGAAGATTGGGGTAGTTTGATTTTTGGGGTTGGGGGATCAGAGCAGTTTTGTTTTTAGGGGTGGGCGAGGGATCGTTTTTTTTTTAGGGTGAGTGGGGGAGGTTGCGGAAGTGCTTAGGGGTCAGGGTGGGTGGGAGGTATCGGGGTAGTTTTGTTTTAGGAGTGGGCGGTCAGGGTAGTTTTAGTATTAGGGGTGTGGTACTTCTGGGCCTTAGGGCAGGTGGGAGGGTCACATGCTAGAACAACGCATGCCGTTCCCACACATGCCCTTACTAGGCATGCTTTTACAACAAAAAATTGTTGTAAAGACATGGGTGGTAAAGACATTCGTGGTAACAACGCAGTCATTGTTCTGACCGCGTTGTTCAGGCATGCATGGTTCAGGCATTCATTGTTCCATCATACATTCGTGACAGCAGACCATACTTTAAGAACCATGGTCTATGTATTAATGGAAACGTATTCTGAAATATTTTAACTTATGATTTGTTTTGATACTTCAAACACACTACTTGATCATGCCCTTGATTTTGTACTGATGGATGCCTCTTCTTTTAGTACAGATGTTTGCTCAAAAGGCAAAGATGTTGTCATTTTCGTTTTATTTTCAAATCGAGTTAGGATCGAACCGAAATCTAAAGAGCGAAAAAAAAGGAATTACTTGTATTTAGCCACTGGTGAATTAGAATACATTAGAACATCATTATTATGATTGAATGAATGCAACCAGTTCTGTACCAAATATGTAGCACTATGGACCGTTCAATTTTTGGTAAGTGACAGCCTCTCGAAATACAAATATTACTAGTTTGTTATCTAATTATTGTTCCATCATTTTCTCTTTCTGTGCATTTATTCTATCAAGGGATTGGGCACCCTCATGCACAAATCTCCAGTCCAAGATCATTTGTGGAATATTTTTATTCAAACAACTCCTCTTTAATGTATGTCTCAAAGCTCAGCTGATTTATATTGCAGGGCATCCTATAATGCATCTACCGGTGTTAACTTGAAGGACTGGGCAGATGGTCTCTGCCATGAGAGTATTGATTAAATGTTAGCTATATGAGCTACAGCTAATGGGGTAATTTAATGGGAACGACTACATAAAAATAATTCAGTGGACCATGTGATCAAAACTATATTTTGTTTTGCAAGGGCAAGCAAGCTAGGCAAATGACCAAAGAGAAAGATTTGCTGCAAATAAACATCTTTAGAATTCAGTACGTGTCTTATCAGCATCTGGCGTAAGTAATTAAACAAGGGGCACATTAACAAAATATTCATTGGCAATCTAAAAGGCTAAAGCCAATACTAAGCCACTTTCTATTCCCCAGTTAATGCATGCAAAAATCTAATGCAGAAGCGGCTCACTTTAAAGTCTCTAGATGTTTTCTAATGAAAGGTTATCACCAGACGCGCTCATCCTTAGCAGGCTCTCTGCTGCTTTGGTTGTTACAAGGATTGAAGCGGAGGATACATCAGCCGGTTCTCAGGCTGCATGTGGAGCATTTAAGACCATCTGAGCCCAGCGTGGCTTAGATCTGATACAGTGCATGAAGAATTCGCAAATAGAGGGCTATCCTTGCACCTGTAAAAGCAACCATTGCTTTACAGTGCAAACAGGCGTTTGTTTTCACTTGACTTTTAGGAAGGGAAATTGTTGCCACGTCGTATGGTGGTGGAAATCATGGCACAGCCCCGCCGGGATTTGCAACAGTGATTATCCATTGGAAAGGCAGTGCTTATGTAAGCAAGAGGCATAGATGGTGGCATTATTTTTATTGCAAGGAAGAGAATTATGGAAAGCGTTAGAAAGGCAGCCGTGTGCTTTCACATTTATAAGGGATTTCCAGAGATTCAGCAAATGCTAAACGTGTTAAGAATCATCATTCGGCATGGTACTATATGTACGCTGTGAATTAAATATAATAGAACTCAATTGTACGTATGAATTTTGAGCAAAGTACGTTTCCATTGTCACTTGCGTTTTTGGAGGCGGAACAGACATGGCCGTTCGTAGGCTAAATGTTTGTCCTGGCCCCCTTCTTGAGCCCTACCACCAAATTTATTATGTGCAACTACCTTCAAGGGCATAGCAGTGATTGTTCCTGGCAATACATGGTCCTACATGTTTCCTTAAAATATTCAAAAGTGACTTTCCGTGTATCTGTATTTAGGTATAGCTATATTATACACGCATACTTAAATAGTCATATTTAAACATTTCAAAAAGATAGATAGACAGAAAGATAAAAATCGACACAAAACACTCCTCTACCACCTCCTAGTCCTATAAGTGTGTGGCCTCGTAAACAATCCAAGAACAAATCTCCTTATGGTAAAAGAGGGGAGGGCAAGTCTGAGCTTGCAGTGAATTTTCTTTATTGTAGCCTCTTGCTTTCCTGCCCATTTCACCGCTCTCTCCTCCTGCTTCCTGGCACCCTACACCCCTCTCTCCTCCCAGGACCTATTTAATTGAGGCTGCAGCACAACCAATGCACCAACAGTGCTCCTAAGGCAAGCCCGGATCTGCCTGTCTTTGCCTGGAACGCACCCAGCACAAGGAACTTTGGCCTCCTTGCCACATACAGATATTCCACCACCAAATTCCAAAGCCTGGGCAACAAACGCTGCAGCAACTACTGCTGCCTGACATCAACTCAGTCAACAGTAGAACCTTTTACTTGCTAGCACTGTCACTTCTTCTGCAACTCTAGATTAACACCCACACAGAGACTACCACCACACTCATCTCATTGACCGCAACCACCCCAGAACCACTCCACTGCTTTCTGATCAACACCCAGACCTTATGCAAACATGCCACTGAAATCTAGAACACCATCACCTCTCTTGCGTCCAAAGTAATCTTTATCACCAAGACCTGCCTCAACCCTGCTCCTGCCCCAACATCATCACTGCCACTCTCTACAACTAATAGATAGTTTAAAGAGACCGTACCAACAAACAAGGAGGCAGCATCACCATCATCCACAAAGATACCATCCGCTGCACCAGCATGGAAGACGACACCGCACTAATTATGGAACACCTCAACTTCCAACTCCAGACCGAGGGCAGAACAACCATCAGAGACACCCTCTCCTACAGACCCCTAGGGCCACACCCTGCCTTCTGCAACACCATCCCTGACTTCATCACCCCACTCGCCTTTGACTCCAAACACTACATCTTCCTCAGCGACCTCAATTTCCACATGGACAACCTCAACGACACTAAAACAACCAACCTTCTGAAAAGCATGAGCAACATCAACCTCACCCAACTGGTCATCAACCCCACACACAGCACAGGACACACAATCGACCCCACCTTTACTGCCAGCGACAGAATCAAGTACAGTCATGTCACCAAACTCACCTGAACTGGCGATTCCATCATCCACTTCACCATCACAGGATCCCCAGGCACCATCCCAAGCCTCCCAGGTCATCCCACTGCAACTGGAGCAAAATAACAGAGAACCAGTGGACTCACGCCTTCAACACAATCCAGCCGGAACCCGCTACCAACCTCAAACTAGATGTCACAAATCTCTCCACCTGGATCACTAACTGCACTGACAGAGCCACTCCAATCAAGCTGTCCAAACCTAGGAGATCCATCAAACAGACCAGATGGTATACTCTGGAAGTTAGAACATTGAAACGCAACTGCAAGCATCTAAAAGGAGGTGGAGCAGCAGCAAAGACCCCAAAGACCTAGCCACCATGAAGACAGCTCTCAACAATTACCACGAATGCCTGAAAAATATGAAAAGATGCACCTTGGCTACCAGCAACAAAGCCATTTCCAATCACAGCAAAGAACTCTTCAACACTGTCAGCAAGTTTTCTAGCCTGCCAGCTACTCAGAACACAATCACTCCATTTCCAAGAAGACTGCAACACCCTAGCAGACTTCTTCCACAATAAGATATCTACCATGTACAACAATCCACTGACCTCCACAGCCACATTGCTCCCACTGCTGCCAACTCCTACCACCAGCTCTCCACACAGAACACCAAGGCTATTTTGAACTCCATCTACTCTATAGCACCTACATACCACTGCCCCCACCATTTCCTCAACTTGGAAGTGAGAAAATCAGCAATGAACTCACCTCCATCCTCAATGCATCCTTCATCATAGTCACCTTCTCCGATGAATTGAAACACTCTGAGGTCAAAACCCTCCTCAAGAAACCCTCTACTGAATCCCAGTGAGCTCAAGAACTACTGCCCCATCTCTCTGCTCTCTTTTCCTGCCAAAGTCCTTAAAAAGCTGTCAATTGCCAAATTACCAAAACCTGGAGAACAACAGACTGCTGGAATCTCCCCAACCAGGTTCTGCACTAACCACTGCACCGAAACCACCCTGATCGCCGACACTGATGACATCAGAACCATCCTTGATTGGGAAAAACAGCAGCACTGATCCTCTTTGACCTCTCAGCAGCGTTCAACACTGTATCCCACCACACCCTTATAAAGAGACTTCGTCAAATGGGGATCCAAGGAGAAGCCCTAAAATGGATCGTCTCCTTCCTCACAGAAAGAATTTAGAGAATCTGCCTACCACCGTCCACCTCAGAACCCAAGAGCATCATCTGTAGCATTCCTCAAGGCTCATCCCTCAGCCCCACCTTTTCAACACCTACATGAAGCCCTTGGCCAACATCCTAAGAGCCCACGGCCTCAACATCATATCCTACGCATCCTCTCCCTTTCAGAAAACCCCTCCACCACTAGAACCAACTTCCAAAAGTGCATCAAAAGCATTGCCAACTGGATGAAAAACAACTGCTGAATGCTTAACACAGGTAGTGCTTATTTTCAAGAACACCACCTCCCCCTGCAGCAACTCTTGGTGGCCCTCTGCGCTCATACCTTACCCACATTGACTGACCATGCTCACAAGCTTGGCATCATCCTGGACAGAAAACTCATCAGTTAGAAAAAGATCAATACAGTCTCTTCCACCTGCTTCCTCACTCTCTGCATGCTCCAGAAAATCTTCAGATGTCTCCCTTTCAACACCAGGAAACTGTCACACAAGCTATAGTCACCAGCAACCTGGACTATGGCAATGCACTCTTTGTAGGAATCACCACCCAACTCCTGCAGTGACTCCAGACGATACAGAGTTCTGCCGCCAGATTCATCCTTGACCTCTATATATGGACCCATATCAACCACCCACATCAAAAAGCTCCATTAGCTCACCTTCAAGAAGAGAATGAACCACAAGTTGCAGTTACATGCCTGCAAAGCCCACTACAACCAAGGACCAGCATACATCAACCACCGCCTTCATTTCCACCAATCCTCAAACACTTGCAAACCTCCTCCCTTGCCTTTGCCCGCATCTCCCACATACACCAAAGCCACAGTGGAGAACGCTCCTTCTCCTGGCTCACCATCAAGTCCTGGAAAGACCTTCACATCTGGACTTCTCCCTCCCTCCTGGAAGAAGAACTGCCTGGCTGCTCAAAGGACTCACCTGTCTGCTTTCTACAAAGGACTGCTGCCTTGCTGTTGGCCTGCTGCCTTGCTGAACTCTTGTCTGGCGGTGAAAGTGCTCTCCAAGGGCTTGAATAGAGCTTGCCTCCTGTTCCCTGAAGTCTCAAGATCAAAAAGACTTCTCTTTTTCACTTGGACGCTCCGTGCGCCGAAATTTTCGACGCACAGCTTGTTCTGCGGCGAGAAAAACGGCGCACACCGACGCTGATCGACGTGACGCCTTTGGGACGACCGGAACTTCGACGCATGGCTTCGCAAGGACAACGCCGCCCGACCTCCAGAGGAGAAATTGACGCGACGCCTGCCGTGAGATCGTAATTTCGGCGCGCAGCCCCGCAGAACGACGCGCAGCCGGAAAACAAGCAGGAAAATCCACGCACAGACCCGGGACATCTGGTACTCCCCGCGATCCACAGTAAGAGGCTGTCCACGCGCCGGAAAACGACGCACGACTTCCCCGCGTGGAAAATAACGACGCAAGTCCGGGTGTGCTGGGGAGAAATCGATGCACACACCCTTTTTCCACGTATCTCTTCTTCTGTGGCCCTCTGAGGAGATTTTCCACTCCAAACCAGGTACTTTGTGCTTGAAAGAGACTTTGTTAGCTTTTTAAAGACTTAAGACACTTTGTATCACTTTTCAGTGATATCTCTACAAATTCACATTGCAACTTTATTCGTTTTGACCTACAATTATCCTGATAAATATTCTATATTTTTCTAAACACTGTGTGGTGTATTTTTGTGGTGCTATATGGTGGTATTTTATGATTATTGCATAAATACTTTACACATTGCCTTCTAAATTAGGCCTGACTGCTCGTGCCAAGCTACCAGAGGGTGGGCACAGGATAATCTTGGATTGTGTGTGACTTACCCTGACTAGAGTGAGGGCTTTTGCTTGGACAGGGGGTAACCTGACTGCCAACCAAAAACCCCATTTCTAACATTGGTGATCAGCGGTGAGGTTAGGACTTGTATTTGTGCAGTGACATACAGTAGCTAAGTATTTCACTACCTACCCACAGTTGAAGGTCAACTTGATTTTTTATCTCTTTTTGCAAATTCGTTTTTTTTCCTGACAATTTTCAAAAACTAAATCCTCACTCAACATGTCTCTGACTGGGTCTCAGATAGGAGACTTTGACCTAGTCCTGTTGGATACATATACAGTCAAACAACTAAAAGGATTCTGCAGGGCAATGAGGGTACCCACTGAAGGGGCCTCCAAAAAGGAGGACTTTCAAGTGGCGCTGAGGGCCTGGGCAGAAGCCCATTTAGAAGAGGATGATGAGGAAGAGGAGCCAGAAAATGGCCCCTCAGAGGATTTGTCACTATCTGTGGATGGTGTTACCACTGCAATTGTGCCCCCTTCCAGACCAGGGAGCAGTGTCTCTGTGCAAAGCCTGACCGCAGAGGAAAGGAGAGAGGAAAGGGAGCTCCAATTGCAAATGGCAAAACTGAAAATTGAGGCTCAACAGGAGGAAAGAAGGGCAGAGAGAGAAGCCAAGCAAGCTGAGGCTGAAAGAGCAGCCAAACAGATTGAAGCTGAAAGAGCTGAAGCTGCAGCTGAGAGAGCCTTGGCTGAAAAGAAACTGTTATTGGCTCATGAACTGAGTCTCAAGGAGCTGGATCTCAAGGCAAAGCAGTCTGAATCCAGCAATAATGGTGGCAGCATACTGACAGGACCTGCTGGAGAAAAGAAGGTTCGTATACCCAAAAATGTGGTGCCCAGTTTTGTGGTGGGAGATGACATAGATAAATGGTTAGCACCTTATGAAGTTGCACTAAGGGCTCATGAGGTTCCTGAAGGGCAATGGGGGGTAGCTATGTGGGGTTATGTACCGCCATTGGGGAGAGACACACTTCTCTCATTGGATCAACCTGATCAAAACACATACCCACTTCAGAAAGCCACTTTACTTGCCAGGTTTGGGCTGACCCCTGAGGGATACCGTCAGAGGTTCAGGGACAGCACCAAACAAACCACACACACATGGGTAGATTTCTTTGACTTCTCCAGTAAGGCACTGAATGGATGGGTGCGGGGCAACAAAGTAGATGATTATAAAGGTTTATATGACTTGATTCTGAGAGAGCATATGCTTAATACTACTTATACAGAGTTGTGCCAGCACTTAGTGGATAGTAAGCTGACTGATCCCAGGAAGCTTGCTGAGGAGGCGGACCTCTGGGTTAGCACCAGAGTGTCCAAGAAGGTACCTGGGGGAGACACCCACAAAGGTGGTCGGGTTCCCAACAGAAGAAAGAGGGGGGAGATAAACTTACATATAAGGAACTCTCCAAAGGCCCCCAAAAGAATTCCCAGGGAGGGTGTGGCAACCCTTCCTTTTCCAGATTTGGGAAAAAGCCAGGGACATATGATAGGTCAGGAAAATCCAACCCCAAATGCATGGAGTTTTACCAGTATGGTCACTATAAAGGCGACCCCCAGTGCTCCAAGAGGGCACCGTCCACTACCGGACAGACACCTGGGTTGACTAGTGTAGTGCTCGGGGAGGAGATGGACCCAGATAGCTTTGGGGAACAGGTAGAGATTTCCCTAGTGTCCCTGGGAGAAGGAGAAATGGTGCCCAAAGCCCACATGCCCCAAAATACTTCCAAGTACAGGCAGTGGGTCACCATTGATGGGCAGAAGGTGGAGGCTCTGCGTGACACAGGAGCCAGTATGACTACTATCAAGAGTCAGCTGGTGTCAACAGAGCAGATAGTCCCTAATACATTCCACCAGGTCGTAGTCGCTGACAATCGTGAGAGTCACCTACCGGTGGCTCTGGTTCCCTTTGAGTGGGGGGGGTCTCTGGTACTCTGAAAGTAGCTGTGAGTTCTGCCATGCCTGTAGATTGTCTGTTAGGCAATGATTTTGAGCATACTGCTTGGAAAGAAGTGGAGCTCAGGTCTCACCTGGAGATCTTAGGGTTACCTGAGTGGGTCTGCATGACCACACGGTCCATGGCTGACCGAGAGGGAAGTCAAGGGCGCCTGGAGCCTGGAACAATGGCCCAGAGAGCTGCCAAGAGAAGGACAAGGGGTGTGGGAAACCAGCCCCAGAAGCTCCCGCAGTGGCTGACGGGGCTCCTGAGTAGGAGGCTCCCGAGCCAACTGGGGAAGACATTGCCACCCTAGGTGACTTACCTGAGCTTGCTGGCTGGCAAGTTGAGGGTGGACCCACCAGGGAGGAATTCTGCAAGGCGCAGAAAGAATGTCCCACTCTGGAAGGTTTGAGGAAGCAAGCCTCAGACCAGGCAGCAGGTGAAGCCTCTGGCGATCACCATATATACTGGGAGAATGATCTCCTCTACAGTGAGCCTAAGGTTCCGGCCTTTGGGGCAGCACGTACGCTGGCGGTCCCCCAGTGTTACCGAACCTTCCTACTGGGTCTGGCTCACGACATTCCCCTGGCAGGACATTTGGGGCAAGGCAAGACCTTTGACAGGCTTGTCACCCACTTTTATTGGCCCAGAATGAGGACAAACTCAGATAAGTTCTGCAGATCTTGTCCTATCTGCCAGGCCAGTGGTAAAGCAGGAAAAAGGGTTAAAACCCCCCTGATTCCACTTCCTGTCCTTGGCACCCCCTTTGAAAGGGTGGGCATCGACATTGTTGGTCCATTGGACCCCAAAACTGCCTTAGGCAACAGGTTCATCCTGGTTTTGGTGGACCATGCCACCCGTTACCCAGAGGCAATCCCTCTGAGGACCGTAACTGCACCGGTGGTGACCAGAACTCTGATGGGGTTATTTACCCGTGTGGGATTCCCCAAGGAGATAGTGTCTGACAGAGGCACTAACTTCATGTCTGCATACATGAAGTCTCTGTGGGATGCGTGTGGTGTAACCTACAAGTTCACCACACCCTATCACCCCCAGTCTAATGGTCTTGTGGAGAGATTCAACAAGACCTTGAAAGGCATGATTGGTGGCCTCCCTGAGGCCATGAGGCGTAAGTGGGACATCCTCTTACCATGCCTTCTCTTTGCTTACAGAGAGGCCCCCCAGAGGGGGGTAGGGTTCAGTCCCTTTGAGCTTCTCTATGGGTACCCTGTCAGGGGACCCTTAAGCATTGTCAAGGAGGGGTTGGAGAAAGCTTCAAAGGCACCCCCTCAGGACGTGGTCAGCTACATGTTGGCCCTCCGCAACCAGATGAGCCGCTTCTGGAAAGAGGCCCAAAGTAACCTTGAGGCCAGTCAAGAGGTAATGAAACGCTGGTATGACCAGAAGGCCACCCTGGTAGAGTTTCAACCTGGAGACAAAGTGTGGGTAATGGAGCCAGTACAGCCTAGAGCTCTCCAGGACCGCTGGTCTGGCCCATTTGAAGTAAAGGAGCGGAAAGGGGAGGCCACTTACCTAGTGGACCTCCAAACCCCTAGGAACCCCCTAGGGGTGCTCCACGTTAACCGACTAAAGGCTCATTTTGAGAGGTCTGAGATCAACATGCTTCTGGTCACAGATAAAGGAATGGAAGAGGAGAGTGAACCTCTCCCCGACCTCCTCTCTGCCCAAGAAGGTGATGGGTCAGTGAACGGGGTAATTCTTTCTGACTCCCTGACTCTAAACCAGAAAGGAGACTGCTATGAGCTGTTGGAGCAGTTCTCCCCCCTGTTCTCCCTTAGTCCTGGACTGACCCACCTCTGTGTTCATGACATTGACACCGGTGACAGTCTCCCTGTGAAGAACAAAATTTACAGGTTATCGGATAAGGTGAAGGCCAGCATCAAGGAGGAGGTCTCCAAGATGTTAGCTCTAAGGGTTATCGAGAAATCCAGTAGTCCCTGGGCCAGCCCAGTGGTGTTAGTCCCTAAGGCTACTGCCCCAGGTGCGAAGCCAGAACTCTGGTTCTGTGTGGACTACCGTGGTCTCAACTCAGTCACACGGACTGATGCTCACCCCATCCCCCGAGCTGATGAGCTCGTTGACAGGCTGGGCGCTGCCAAGTTCCTTTGTACGTTTGATCTTACTTCAGGGTACTGGCAGATCGCCCTGACTGAGGGGGCTAAAGAAAGATCTGCATTTTCAACCCCTGATGGCCATTACCAGTTCCGGGTGATGCTGTTTGGATTGAAAAATGCCCCCGCTACCTTCCAACGGTTGGTTAACGGGGTCCTAGCTGGCAAGGATGCCTTCTGTGCAGCCTACCTGGATGACATAGCTGTCTACAGTTCCAGCTGGGAGGACACCTGCTCCACCTCAAGGAGGTGCTTCAGGCCCTGCAACAGGCAGGCCTGACCATCAAGGCTAGTAAATGCCAGATTGGGCAGGGTTCCGTGGTGTACTTGGGACACCTAGTGGGTGGTGGCAAGGTGCAGCCACTCCAGGCCAAGATTGAAACTATCAAGGCCTGGCAACCACCTAGAACTCAGACTGAGGTGAGAGCCTTTTTAGGCCTCACAAGATACTACCGCAGATTTGTCAAGGGCTATGGTACCATTGTGTCACCCTTGACAGAACTCACTTCCAAGAAACAACCTAGGTTGGTGAATTGGACAGAGGCTTGTTAGAAAGCCTTTGACTCCCTGAAGGAAGCCATGTGCACGGCCCCCGTGCTCAAGGCCCTTGACTACTCCCAGGAATTTATTGTGCAGACAGACGCTTCAGAGCATGGCATAGGGGTAGTCCTAGCATAGCTAAATGAGGAGGGCCTAGACCAACCAGTAGTCTTTATTAGCAGAAGGCTATTACCACGGGAACAGAGGTGGAGTTCTATTGAGAGAGAAGCTTTTGCTGTGGTCTGGGCACTGAACAAGCTAAGACCCTACCTGTTTGGGACTCACTTCCGGATTCAGACAGACCACAGGCCCCTCAGATGGCTCATGCAGATGAGGGGTGAGAATCCAAAACTCTTGAGGTGGTCCATTTCCCTACAGGGGATGGACTTTACGGTGGAACATCGCCCAGGGGTTGACCACGCCAATGCTGATGGTCTCTCCAGATACTTCCGCCTTAGCGATGAGAGCTCCCAGGAGGTCGGGTAGCTCTCCCCACTTTCAGCTGGGGGGGACACATGTTAGACCTGACAGCCTTAGGGTGGTCACCCCAAACTTTTTGCCTGCCTCCCTCCACTTTTTGGACACTGTGGCCCATATTTATACTTTTTGACGCTAAACTGCGCTAACGCAGTTTAGCGTCAAAAAGTTTTGCGCCGGCTAACGCCATTCTGAAGCGCCATGCGGGCGCCGTATTTATTGAATGGCGTTAGCCGGCGCAAGCAGACCGGCGCTGCCTGGTGTGCGCGAGAAAAACCACGTACACCAGGCAGCGCCGGCGTAGGGGGAAAATGGCGCATGGGCGTCTTAAAATGGGGCAAGTCAGGTTACGTCGAAAAAATCGTCGTAACCCGACTTGCGCCATTTTTTTTCGACGCCCATCCCCCATCAACATGACTCCTATCATTGTAAAGATAGGAGTCATGCCCCCTTGCCCAATGGCCATGCCCAGGGGACTTCTGTCCCCTGGGCATGGTCATTGGGCATAGTGGCATGTAGGGGGGCACAAATCAGGCCCCCCTATGCCAAAAAAAATTATTAAAAAAAAATAAAAAAATACTTACCTGAATGTCCCTGGGGTGGGTCCCTCCGTCCTTGGGTGTCCTCCTGGGGTGGGCAAGGGTGGCAGGGGGGGTCCCTGGGGGCAGGGGAGGGCACTCTGGGCTCATTTTGAGCCCACTTGTCCCTTAACGCCATGCCTGACCCAGGCGTTAAAAAGCGGCGCAAATGCGCCGTTTTTAGCCACGCCCACTCCCGGGCGTCTCTTTTGCCCGGGAGTATAAATACCACGTAAAGGCCTGGGAGTCATTTTTTAGACGGGAACGCCTCCCTTGCATATCATTAACGCAAGGAAGGGGTTCACGCTAAAAAATGACGCACATTCCGGGAACTTTGGCGCTATTCGCCTCTAACGCCATAGTATAAATATGGCGTTAGTTGGCGTTAGTTTAGCGTCGAATTTGCGTCGAAAAAAACGACGCAAATTCGGCGCAAACGGAGTATAAATACGGCCCTGTTTTTGCTGGGTTTTAGACTCTGCGCACTTTACCACTGCTAACCAGTGCTAAAGTACATATGCTCTCTCCCTTAAAACATGGTAACCTTGAATCATACCTGATTGGACTATTAATTTACTTATAAGTCCCTAGTAATGTGCTCTCTATGTGCATAGGGCCGGTAGATTAAAAGCTACTAGTGGGCCTGCAGCACTGGTTGTGCCACCCACTTAAGTAGCCCCTTTTCCTTGTCTCAGGCCTGCCATTGCAAGGCCTGTGTGTGCAGTTTCACTGTCACCTCGACTTGGCATTTATAAGTACTTGCCAAGCCTAAACCTCCCCTTTCTCCACATATAAGTCACCTCTAATGTGTGCCCTAGGTAACCCCTAGAGCAGGGTGCTGTGTGGGTGAAAGGCAGGACATGTACCTGTGTAGTTTACATGTCCTGGTAGTGTAAAACTCCTAAATTCGTTTTTGCACTACTGTGAGGCCTGCTCCCTTCATAGGCTAACATTGGGGCTGCCCTCATACAGTATTGAAGTGGTAGCTGCTGATCTGAAAGGAGTAGGAAGGTCATATTTAGTATGGCCAGAATGGTAATATGAAATCCTGCTGACTGGTGAAGTTGGATTTAATATTACTATTCTAGAAATGCCACTTTTAGAAAGTGAGCATTTCTTTGCACTTAAAACTTTCTGTGCCTTACAATCCACGTCTGGCTGGGCTTAGTTGACAGCTCCTTGAGCATTCACTCAGACACACCCCAAACACAGGGTACTCAGCCTCACTTGCATACATCTGCATTTTGAATGGGTCTTCCTGGGCTGGGAGGGTGGAGGGCCTGCTCTCACACAAAGGACTGCCACACCCCCTACTGGGACCCTGGCAGACAGGATTGAACTGAAAGGCGACCTGGTGCACTTCATAGCCACTCTTTGAAGTCTCCCCCACTTCAAAGGCACATTTGGGTATAAAACAGGGCCTCTGCCCTACCTCATCAGACACTTGCTGGAGAAGAAACCTGAACCAGAAACTACATCCTGCCAAGAAGAACTGCCTGGCTGCTCAAAGGACTCACCTGTCTGCTTTCTACAAAGGACTGCTGCCTTGCTGTTGGCCTGCTGCCTTGCTGAACTCTTGTCTGGCTGTGAAAGTGCTCTCCAAGGGCTTGGATAGAGCTTGCCTCCTGTTCCCTGAAGTCTCAGAACCTAAAAGACTTCTCTTTTTCACTTGGACGCTCCGTGCGCCGAAAATTTCGACGCACAGCTTGTTCCGCGGCGAGAAAAACGGCGCACACCGACGCTGATCGACGCGACGCCTTTGGGACGACCGGAACTTCGACGCACGGCTTCGCAAGGACAACGCCGCCCGACCTCCAGAGGAGAAATCGACGCGACGCCTGCCGTGAGATCGTAATTTCGACGTGCAGCCCCGCAGAACGACGCGCAGCCGGAAAACAAGCAGGAAAATCCACGCACAGACCCGGGACATCTGGTACTCCCCGCGATCCACAGAAAGAGACTGTCCGCGCGCCGGAAAACGACAGACGACTTCCCCGCGTGAAAAATAACGACGCAAGTCCGGGTGTGCTGGGGAGAAATCGACGCACACACCCTTTTTCCACGTATCTCTTCTTCTGTGGCCCTCTGAGGAGATTTTCCACTCCAAACCAGGTACTTTGTGCTTGAAAGAGACTTTGTTTGCTTTTTAAAGACTTAAGACACTTTGGGCCAGATGTAGCAATAAGCAAAATTGCGACTTGCAATTTGCGAGTCCATCCGACTCGCAAATTGCAAGTCGCAATTTGCTATGCAGTACGGTGTCTCAGACACCGACTGCGACTCGCAATGGGGTCGCAATGACCCACCTCATGAATATTCATGAGGTGGGTCGCAAATTGCGGCCCCATTGCGAGTATAGGCACTCGCTAACATGGAGGCCTGCTGACGTCAGCAGACCTCCATGTTCGCGACCTGCTTTTAAATAAAGCAGTTTTTTTTTTTTGAAGTGTAGCCCGTTTTCCTGACAGGAAAACGAGCTACACTGCAAAAAAACCGAAACCTTTTGTTTCGGTATTTTTTCAGGGCAGGGAGTGGTCCCTTGGACCACTCCCTGCCCTGAAAAAATATTTTGGGGTCCAGTCACAAACTGGAAGGGGTCCAATTTGCGAGTGGGTTACCATCCACTTGAAGTGGATGGTAACTGCGATGCCATTTGCGACCGCGTACGCGGTCGCAAATGGTATTGCATCCCACAGCGACTCGCAAATAGGAAGGGAACACCCCTTCCTATTTGCGAGTCGCAAAGCATATTGCGAGTCGGTAACGACTCGCAATATGCATTTCTGCATGCCAAACCCACATTTGCGACTCGCAAACGGCGAATTTCGCCGTTTGCGACTCTCAAACGGGTTGCTACATCTGGCCCTTTGTATCACTTTTCAGTGATATCTCTACAAATTCACATTGCAACTTTATTCGTTTTGACCTACAATTATCCTGATAAATATTCTATATTTTTCTAAACACTGTGTGGTGTATTTTTGTGGTGCTATATGGTGGTATTTTATGATTATTGCACAAATACTTTACACATTGCCTTCTAAGTTAAGCCTGACTGCTCGTGCCAAGCTACCAGAGGATGGGCACAGGATAATCTTGGATTGTGTGTGACTTACCCTGACTAGAGTGAGGGCTTTTGCTTGGACAGGGGGTAACCTGACTGCCAACCAAAAACCCCATTTCTAACAAACTCCCTTTCTCAAGAATGGAAACCATCTTTAAGTAGCAGTAACTAGTGCACATGGTACATCATTACTTGGAATACAGTCTGTATAGATGAGCTTTCAATGAATTCGGCCATTTCAAAGCAAACAGAAATAAAAAGGAACTCAGATAATGTGATACACTGCATACCAGAAATCACAATCATGTTGAGAATGTTGCATACAAACGTGAGCTCTGTAATGGAATGTATTAGTACAAATACCTATAAATCTATCTCTCAATCAAGATGTAACATACATTTAGGGGGTCATTACGAGTCTGGGAGTGGATCGAGGTTGGACCGTCACCAATGCAGTGGTCCGAGTGCCACATTACAATCCTGGCAATCAGGCTGCCAGGGAACTGCCAGCTCGGCCAGAATCAGAGATCCCGATGGTCTGGAGGTGGTGGCTGTCCAAATGTGCCAGGGCAGCGCGGCATGCAGCACTGCACTGGGGATTACGACCTCCTTCTCTGTCAGTGGTTTCATGGAAGTACCACTGCCATGAAAATGCTGGTGGAGAACGGGTACAGGGGCCCCCTGGCCAGCACCCTCGCATTGTTCACTGTGAACACTGAACTGTGACAGTGAACATTGTGAGGGTGCTGGTGCACCCTGCAGGCTACAGCATTGCTTCCGGCTCAATTACGAGCTGGGAAACAGTGCAGTAGCCTGTTTCCCGCTAGACCAGCGGGCGGAAACTCAGATTTTCTGTGGTATCCAAATCTATTCATATTACCAGGATCAAAATAATGTCACCCAACCATAGTTGTCCCCACAATTAATGTCAGGTAGTGTTTGTAGCTCCTGGTGTGGAATGGCCCAAAAATCCATGGTGCTTAAATTGCAGCTTCTCTGATATGTCTTGTGATATATGCATACAAGGATGGGTCAACAAATCAGCATTCAGGGTGATGTATTTGTATTGTTGTAAATGTGTATGTGGGTACCCCACATAGTGCCGGAGCAAGTCCCTAATGTAAATATAGATATTAGAGAACTGGTTTCCTTACCAACAGTTCTATGTAAAATTTCAACTGGGCTGTTGAAATACCTTGATCAACATACATACATATGTTGAATCACAATAATAATACATCATATATAGCCAACTTTCTTCTCAACTTATCAGTTCTCCATCAGAACTGCAAGGAAAAACAAATAAAAATGGATTAAAGAAGCAAAAAATGCAGTACTACAGTACATATTCTTCCTACAGAAGCAAATCACAAGCAAGATCAGTACATATGGTAAATGTTTAACCTAAGTGCAGACTCAGATCTTCATCATTGTTAAGGCCTGATGAATTTTGGTGTCCAGTTCTATGATGTATCTCAACTCCAATCATTGCAGTGATAAGATTTCATTGCCCCCTCCCATAATCTAAAGTATCCTATCAATGGCAACAAATCCTAATACTTTATTGTTTCCATTCTGTCTCTCAGTAAAGTGTCCTGTTACCAGACAGTGGGGGTCCCTGTGGTTTGTCACTCTTAGGTGCTCCCGCTTCTTCACAATATGTACCATTTCTCACATTGGCATGTCAAAACAGAGATGGCAAAGTCAGAGTTGCATGTCAAATGTTTAGTGATAGTATGTTTACTCTGCTGTCTGAAGAATACAAATTCTCAACATTGTTGCTGTGCTTACAGGCTTTGCAATTAATACACCCAAAGAAACCTCTGACATTCTTCAATTTTTCAGCCTCTGGTTTGCTGAGAACTTTGTGTTCACTCAGTTCATCCTCGTGTGATCCCCCTCTTCTGAATGTGAGCTGTGGGCAATCATTCAACGCATCCCCTTAACTTTGTTCAGTCATCAGTATATGCCAAAGGCCTTCTAAAGATTGTGTTAATCTCAGTGGGCTTTTTGTTAAAAGTGGTTATGAATCTGATTTTATTGTCTTGGTTGGGATCAGGTTTCACTCTTGGTACTAGCAGATCCATTCTCTCCACCATAAATTATCTAGCTTGATCAATGTAGCCTTTCCAAATTACAAATATATGAGCTCTTTGAGCCATAGTCAAAGTGCCAGCTTGTCATTTCGTTTTTTGTCCAGAATCACAAGGTCTTGAATGACAGTTTCCTCATAGGTGTCAGTCACATCTATTAACAAGGATGGGCGTTGGAGGATTTGACTTTAAAGATACTGCAATTGCTTCCATCCACTTAAACCCCCATTCTGCTGCATTTAAATAAAGGTCAATTGTCCAGCTTTCAGGCTCAAGTTTATACAAAGTGAATCAAAAATCTATATCACTGGTACCAAAGTTGCAAACTCAGGGGTTGGGTGAGGGGGAGGTTTTTGAACCCTTTATGGTGTGCCACTATCTTAGTTTAGGTTTTCCAGTGAAGCTAAACAGGTCAGTCTGACATTGTGTGCAATCAAAAGGGATTATAACTCAACATCATTCAAAGGTCTATTTCATAAACTTACTTCTGTTGCATGTTTGTTGTTTATTAGCCCATTTCCTTTACATTTTGTCATGTTGTAAACAGGGTTTTAGTGTATTTCGTCTTTCTTTCTTCTCAGAAAGCAAGTTATAGTTACTTGAGTCAACTATATTTGAAGAATTTTAGTGTTTTTTGTTTAAAGTGATATGTTTTAACTGAAATCCTTACGTAACTATAATATCAGTTTAAACTTTGTTGTTTGCAGTGAAGTTCTGTGTTTTTTAAACATCTCTTTAACCTTTGCTTTCTTGGGTGAATTTCTAGGATTTTGTCTAATATAAAGTAAGAGTTTGATCAATCAGTCGCTTCTAAACTATGGCTAATCACCCATTGGGTCTCAAGGGACTGTTTGTGGTGTGCTGCTCAATCGAAGAGCCACACAGCATGATCCCCAGTGTATATCTTGTAAGTGAGTCTATAGCTGTCTCTGTAGCTCTGTGAGTCTGTGTGTGCAAAAGTGCTTGAGTGCCATTTTTCTAGGTCTGATTTCTGACCCTGGGACCCCATACCTCAGTGCCCAGCTGTAAAAAACAATTGAAGGAGGGGGGCCTATCCTTCCCTTATCATTTTATTATTTCTAAAGCAAATGCTTTAGGTATTACAGTTTTGATTACTTCAAGATTACATCAGGCGTGCCACACTTTTGTAATAAAAATAGAATCTTAGCAATCTAGTTGTTTATTAGAATACTGCAGGAGGCAGATGTCAGGGGCATGGACTTGGTAATTGAGGGCAGGAAGGAGGGTGCCGGGTCAACAAGTTGACCATGCTGGGCAAGCGGGAGGGGAAGTAGCCACACAAGGGACCATGGAAGGCTGTTGAAAGGGGGACAAGACCAACAAACCAACCATGCAGGACAGGCAAGAGAGGCTGTAGCAATACAACAGATCATTGAGGGGCGAAGGAAGAGGCAGCGGCAGTAAAACCATACATGCCAACAGACCCAATTCAGGCAGGTGACACTTGATGGTTTTAAGCCTAAAAGGGCTTTATTTTATCTGTCCCCTGCCTAAAATCTCCTCTTTTGCAATGTACGGAAATGGGGAAAATCAATTCCCCAGGCTTTTTTTTTACAAAATCTACCTCTTATTAAGTTCAAAATGTTGGCAAGTATGGTACATTTGATCACAGATGACAGGAGGAATGGGTAGGGACATGGACTTGGATAACTGAGGACAGGAGGAGGATGGGCAGAAGCATCAAACTGATTTTAAAGAGCAGGTGTCAGGGTTGCAGCAGCACAGTAAACCCCACAAGGCAAGCAAGCCAGGAGTGCAGAACAACAGACCATGGAAAGCAATAGGAAGGGGACAGGGCCGTACACATGGACAACAGAAAGCAGAGGGGAAAGAGGCAAGGGCAGCAAGCTGACCATATCGGACACACAGGAGAGACAGTTGCAGCATTTTATACCATGCAGGCAGAGGAACAACAATGGACTAGACAAGGCAGGAGGAGGGGATAGGGGCCTGCACATGGGAAAGGGAGGGCTGATGGCAAGGGTACAGGGCTGGAGCAGCAAGCTGACCATGGAGGGCAGACGAAATGGGCACAACACACCATGGAGGACAACAGTGAGACTATAATGGCATACACATAGACAATGGAGGGAAGGTGGGAGGTGGTCAGAGGCAGCTCACTGACCAGATAGGGCAGGTGGGAGGGGTTGTGGCAGCACAACAGACTTGGAGAGCAATAAAAAGGGGAAAGGGGCATGCACAAACGTCTATGGAGGACAGAAGTGAGAGGTACGGGTTGGCCACAGACAAGAGAAGGTAGGGAAAGGGGCTTCACAACAGACCATGCAGGGCAGGCAGGAGGAGCAGTGGCAGCAAAATGGACCATAGATAACAGGAGGGGGGGGGCTAGGGGAATGGAACTGGGACATGTAGGGTGGATGTGGCAAGGACAGCTGGCAGCGATCTTACCATGCTAGGCAGGTGGGTCGGGTAGTGGCATCTAACAGAAAACTTAGCCTGGATAGGACGGGCATTCACACGCCCATGGAACATGGTGGGCAAAAAGGAGGAAACAGAGGCATACACAATAACATCGGAAGGAAGCAGGGGGGAGAAGGTTAGGGGCAGAAAGCTAAGCCCAGAGGCAAAGCCGGAGGGTAATGATGGGGCATAGAATTTAGCAACAGAGGGCAGAAGGAGTGGGTTTGGACATCAATTTAAATGGAGGGCAGGGCCAACACATTGGCCCATACAGAGCAGGATAGAGGGGGCTGGTGCATGCACTCAGACAACAGAGGTTATGGAGGAGTTAGACGAGGCAGGAAACTACCTGTTCATTGTAGGTAGGAAGGGCAGTGGCAGAACAACCACCACACAGGAGTTTAATGAGAGCAGGGGCATGGGCTTGGATGATGGATGACAAGGAGGAGGGGGACAAGAGCAGCAAGCTTGGGTGGGGGCAGAACAATGTCAGGTAAGGTCCTCCATCCAATTATCCTACCACTGTGCATTGCGATGGGCATTTTACTTAATATTAAAAAATCATAGAAATTCACTGAAAAAAAACAAAGGTTACAGGGGTGTAATATTTTGGAAATATAATTAAAAAAAACAGAGACATTCACTTGAAAAACTAAAGGTTACAGGGACATTATAGTTAGACTCACATTTCAAATGTACTAATCCATAGAAATTCAGCAGTTATAGTTAGAGTTATTTCAAGTAACTATACCTTGCCCTAAGGTAACTATAACTCGCGCACTCGCCATGCACTGCTAATTAGCCCTGATATTACAGCTCTCATGACATCTTTGAAAACTTCATTGATAATATCACTGTAATATTTGCAGTAACATTATTGATGAGAAAACTGTACATGATGAGGGCTCGACTTATAGTTACTTAGGGCACGAGTTCTTACTTGAAATAACTATAACTATGTGAGAAAACAGGGCTGATTGCAGAGGCCCCATAACTTTTTGCCCCCATTTTCCTCTTTTTGCTGGTGTTTTCCTGACTTTGATGGTGCCCTGGGTACTGCTAACCAGTCCCAGGGCCTGTGCTCTGTGTAAAATGGATATGCAAATTAGGCTAATTATAATTGGCTAAGTTAACCTACCTATAAGTCCCTAGTATATGGTAGGGCATGTAGGTTTAGGGACCACAGCATAGGTGGTGCACACCTAGGTGCACTGCTGAGGTGCCCAGTGTCATTTTAAAAGCAAGCCTGCCTTGCTGGCTGCTTTTAAATTAAAGTTATATGCAAATTCGACTTTGGAATTAAAGGTACTTCCAAAGTCTTAAACTACCTTATTTTTACATATAAGTCACCCCTAAGGTGTGCCCTATGTGCCCCTAGGGCTGGGTGCCATGTAACTATAAGCAGGAACTTTATAAAAATAGATTTATAAGCCCTGGTGAGGTAAAAACAGCCAAAATCGTTTTTCCCTCATTGAAGTAAATGGCCTTCATAGGCTAGAATGGGCAGACTTTATTTTAAATTTTAAAGTCTCCTTAAATGTTACATACCAAGAATTTGGTATCAAATTAATTGTGGTAATAAATCCCACAACTTCCAGTTGTTGGATTTAATATAACTTGTTCAGGTAAAAAGTTTAGACTTTACCTAAAAAGTTGCCAATTTCAGCTCTGCATTGTTTTTGCTGCTGTGCTCTGATTGGCCAGCCTGCAGCAGCTTCTGCCAGGCTGCCTTGATGAAGTGTGAAGTGGCCAGGCTTCACACAGAGGAATGTGCTTGGGGGAGAGAATCTCCCCTCAGCAGATGGTGAGGCAGGAAGGGGGAGGGCTGCCAAACTGGTCTTCAAAGGCAGAGAAGGACATTTGCAGCACCCAGCAAGACCCCCACATCCTGCAACCCCAGACAATTAGGTGCCCCCTTGATTAGATTAGGAGAGGGCAGGAGAGGGGTGTGTTTATGATTTTTAGCCACACCAGTGGGTGGGCTCAGCCAGATGTAACCTCCAAAAATCAGATTCATCCATGTTGGATTTTTAGAGACTGTTGCCTTCTGGGATGGATTTTTGCCACACTTCCCAGGAAGTGGTCATCACAGGGGGACGACCCTGTCCCTGATTGGAGAACCAGGGCCCCCATGCTTTTCACCCAGGAGCAAGGATAAAACTGGCAGACCTGCACCCACACCTCAGATCCCCACCAAATTTCAAGAAGAAAAAACTTAAGGAGAAGAAGGACTGCCCTGCTGGACCCCTGGCCTGCACCTGGACCCTGCACTCAGAAGGACTGCACCAGCTGCACACTTGGGCTTCACCACAAGAAGGACTTTGCCTGGCTCCAACTGGTTCAAGGAGGGACTCCCTGTTTGCTCCAGGTGAAAAATTGCTAAACCAGAGTCCCCGGCACCAACTCCTGAAGAAAGCGACCAGCTGACCACTGTCCAGTGGCCAAAAAGGAGTTTGCGCCAGGTGCATTCTGGGAGTTGAAGTCCGCACCCCCCAAGGACCATCACAGAACTTCTGGACCCTTGGGGTGAGCTGTGGACCCCAAAAGAACCTTAAAAGAACATCTGGGTGAAGCCCCAGAAGTTTGGAAAAGATTTGAGAATTTTGGGAAAAAAGCTCCAGAGAGGGACCGACCCGCCGCGGAAATTCTAGCCGGCTTGCCTCAACCGCGACCCGGCCTGACTTCGTGGTTCGTCACGGTAAAGAAAAACATCCAAAAAAGAGACTAAGTCCGAACGTAAAAAGTTGACCGGGACCTCCCAGCCATCGTATCCGAGAAGGGCTCCATGGACGTCGGATCAAGATCCAGGTTTACCCCGGTCGAAGGATTTTCATCTCGAAAAAACGACTAAGTCCGAAGGTAAAAGTCTCCACCGAGGAAACCCACATCGCGTATCCGGACAAGGGCTCCAGGAGGTCGGATTCAACTGGCAGGTTCGTCCCGGTGAAGAAAAACTTCAAAATAAAGACTAAGTCAGAAGGTAACTTTTTAACCGAGGCCTCCCGCGACCTGTAGCCGAGCAGGGCTCCATCGCGGTCGGCCTGAAAGTTTGACTTTGCCCCGGTCGAGGTGCAACCAGATGACCCGATTGGCGCTTTTTGTTTCTAAGCGCTAGAAAAGTAATAATTCTTTAAAAATTCATATCTCCGGTTCCCCTGAACTGATTTTAATCGTTTTTGTGTCATTTTAAAGATAAAAATATAAACTATTTTTATAAATTGGTTTTGGATTTTTAAACTGTTTCCTGTGTTTTATTTAATTACTGTTTTGTGATATTTGAATGCTTTACACTTTGTCTCCTAAGTTAAGCCTTGACGCTCATTGCAAGCTACCAAGGGTTGAGCTGGGATTAATTTACTGAGACCTAACTGTACCTATGTGGAGGTTAGTGGCTTGTTGCTAGGTGCAGGTACCTACCTGCCCTACCAATAACCCATTTTCCAACAAACTATAACTGCTGAATTTCTGAGGTATGAATACCCTAACCCCCTAACCTTGGTCCTGGGGTCCCCCTGAGACACTGCCAGGGGAAAACAAATTGGGAGGAAATGTTCAGCAAAATTTGAAGTGTATCTGTGGATTTTGAAAACATTTTAAAAAAACAAAAAAAGATTGCAGTTTCCTGTGCTTGTTTTAATTTTTCTCCTGGGTGGCCCAGCGGGGTTGTATGTTTAATTAATAAGGAGAGGGGCACATGAGTCACCCCTCATAGGACTCTAAAAAACTTGGGGAACCACCGACCCTACGTATGGCAAATATACAGGGGGGTGTACCAAAGCCCCTGGGCCCTACCAAACCCCACCTCCCAGTGGCCAGCTACTTTTTATTAAACATGGAGGGGGCCACGCAGCCCCCCTCGTGGGTCATATATGGCCCTGGGGACCACCATCTCCCTGGGCCAGGCCAAGTAGATAGGAGCGCATGGCCCCTTCTTCAAGATATATTTATGTATATATATCTATATATACATATATCTATACGTATATATATATATATATATATATACATATATATATATAAATATATATATATATATATATATATTTATGAATATATATATATATATATATATATATACAGAGAGAGCGATAGATAGCTATAGATATATATATAGGCCCAGTTGAAGGCGTAGCCGAAACATATAGGCCATTTAATTTTATTTTATGCACTGCACACTTTATTTAATTCAACATTATGATGCCAAAGGAGAAATAGCAATAACAATTAAATAAATACCTGGAACTGGACAGGGAGTCATCTGCTCTTGTGCCGCTGTGTAACTGGTCCTGGGGATTGACTGAAATGAGACCTGTTTTTTCTGAATATATATATATATGTATATGTATATGTAGATAGAAACAGATAGATATATAGAAGGACAGGTATAGATATATATGTCTAAAGGTATATAGATAGATATAGATATACATATCAAATGAATTGACAGAAATATGGATGCCCACCCAGGCAGGTGGGTGCTTTGTTCACAGACGCCACCCCCTTGATAATCATCAGTCTCCACTTCGTAACGCTAAAACACGAGCCACTCCATTCCGGGTGCTTTAAAAAACAAAAATTATTACAGCAAGGAAACAAAAGAACACGTTTTGACCAAAACAGGTCTTGTTCACCATAATAGGAGTCTTTCATTAGTGTCATTTAAACTTTTTTGCAATGTCATAAATCCTTAACACAGAAAAAAAGACTTCACAGTGCAATATTGACAGAAAATCCTACTTTTCACTACAATCTTCATATTCACATTCTGCCTGTTATTACAATTAATCAAAACACATTTTTTTACAAGTACACAATTAATTTTGCTTATCTAGTACTGAAGGTCATTTATCCTATCATTAACATAATGATAAATCTATGTACAGTACTAGGAGAACATGTCAATTGTGCCATTCTACAATCTATAAATCTGTAATAAGCATGCAAAATATCACGGTTTTATGGGGATCGAGGTGTCTTCCTCCCTATTTTACAGTGTTCTCAAAGACATACCACTGATACCATATGCAAATCGAGCCTGTAGTAGGCTAAACAGTTGTAAAAGCAACTCCAATTAACAATGACCCAATCTTAAACCCGCTTCTAATGTCCAGTTTCTCCTCTATACCGGACCGTGCTATACTCACATCCCCATAAATTTCATCAACAGATTATTGCACCAATTCCCCTTTACATTTAATGGGAAAAGACAAAATAAATTAACAGAAAACACTGCCAGCAGTCATAATACCAAAAAAGGGTAAAGGGTCAATGGCTTCAAATTACAAATGTGTGTACTTTTCCTCATGGCTATTCATTCTAAAAGGGGTTAATCAGCCAGCTTGCAATATAACACAGGATTGAAGTCTATGCAAAGTAGAAACCCGATCAACACCCGAGGATTTCTCGGGACAGTATCAATTCTAAAGTAACTTGCTAAGGTCCAATCACCTCCATGGACTTCATTGAAATGTTTGGCTGTGCCATAACTCTGATCATTATTGGAGATAGCCCTCTAGTGTTCGAGAATGTGTTTTTTACTGGGAATGTTGTGGAACTGATATACTACTTCCCACGGGGACAGATTATAACATAAACTACAGTTCAGTATTGCACTGTATTAACCTGGGGATGCTTCGCTTTTTGTGTGTTCTTTATAAGGTGGCCTCCTGGATATTAACACTAAACTTATAGGCCTTGCAGTGCCCACATCTTCGAAAACCCTTCAACTGTTTTAACCACTTCAATTCAGAGGATCGGAAATGGCTGTGTATCAAACTTTCCTTCAGAAAAATATTCCTCTGTGATGTGATATTCGGGGTACCACCTATTCTGTCTTTCAGCACTGGATCCTGTTTCAGAATCCCCCATCGGTTACTCAGAATCCGTTTAATGCATCCTGCCTGACTACTGAAAATCATAATTATTCTTATTTTATTAGTATGTCCTGATGGAATTCATTGGCTTGAAAAGAGTTTCCTACCCCTTGTTCACTGACTCTGCCCTAACACTTGCAAGCTTCAAAGCCTTCCGGGGATATGCCCTCACTCGAAGTCTCTCTATCATCTGCTTCTTGACCCTTTGATAAATATGGTCAGAGCTGCAATTTCTCTTAGCTCTTAAAAATTCACTGTAGGCGATGGTCCATTGAAAACTAGGTGGGTGACAACTTGCAGCGTGAAAAATGGAATTCCCAGCTATATTTTTTCAAAATAAGTCAGTGCTTAGTACCCCATTCTCCACCTTCACCTTCAGGTCCACCGCAGCATGGCAGGGGGTGATCAGGAGTGAGCTTCAAAATGCCAAAGATGTAAAGGAAGCGGAACCAGATTGTACACAGTGTGAGTTAAAGAGATGGCATAGAGGGTACACAAAAGACAGAAAGAAAATGGACCGAGATCATACAAATGAAACAGGAAATAGATGGCTTCTCAAAGTGAGAGGAAAAGCTAAGTCTATTCAGGTGAAGTAGGGAGCACACTAGTATGAAGCTAGGGGAAGCATATTTCCCAGACATAAGCATGACAGAAGGTCCAGAGAGTAAAAGGAACAAAATTCATGGAGAGCAGAGAACAGAAGACATGTAGCATAAAGGGAGTAGTAGGCATGCAGAGACAGTAGGTACATAGAACAAAGGGTAACAGAAGGCATGGGGTGAAATGAAACCTACATTTATAGAATGTGAGGGGAGTAAATGTGCATAGTGTAAGGGTAATAAAAAGCACAGAAGGCACAGAGGGCAGATGACACAAAAGGCACAGAAGGTAAGGGAAGTAGAACATACAGAGGGAAAGGGTTGTGTAAAGCACGAAGGGTAGAAGGCAGAAAAGAAACTGGGTAAGAGACAGATACAAGTTGACACACACAGAGGGTCCAGGGACACAAAGGGCTGTGAGAGCTGTACTTCAAAAACATGGAACTGAGATTCTCCACTTTTGTACTTAATTCATTATAGTTTTCAGCATAGTTTCCCTCAAACTCAAATGTTACCAAATACTTCTACTGATTCATGAACGAAGCACTGTATTTGCTCTGAAAATGTGGTGCTATCTTGATTGAGGGAGTCTGAAGCCATTCCTGGTGGTATTGCTGTTTCAGGCTGCAGTCTGGGGCACACACACAGATACCTGTGTTAGAGAATTGCAGTGAAGGTTCAAGGGTGTCAGAGCCAGGCGACATCTAGTATGGAATCCTAGGTGTGCTGAAATGACCCTGGGTAGCAGAACATAAAGTAACACTAGGCCTTGATAACTAATCTCACAGTATAGATCCATACTACTTCCAAGGGACAGCAGAGTGACTGATCAGCAACTCCAGCAAAGCCAAGTGAGCACTGTAATGTATGAAGCAGAATCAGCAGTATTTCGAGTGGAGCAAGAAACAGATAGATCCTGGAACTCGTAAGGAAAAAGTTTCTCAGTGGCATAAAACTGGATCATCTTCTGTCATGCACACCTACACATTCATACTAGCTCGTATGCTGCCCTGTTGCTCCCCTCTCAAGATTCCCAACCAACTTGCCAAAGGTAAGGCCCACACCAGATCATTTTTACATGCCCCCGATCATCCCTGGAAGATCCACATTCCATGCTGATCTGAACAGAAAGCAGACAGAATATGGTGCTACGGGAGAAGGTGGAGGTGTGCGGGGGGCTGACTGAGGGTTTTCAAAGGAACATAGTGTGACTAGGAGTGTACCAGGTGTGACAGGTGACTTACAGAAGCTAAGGGTGTGCAGGGAGTTTGATCCACTCACATCACTGGATCCACTCACATGACTGCCATCACCTGTAATTCTAAGGACTAATAAATGATTTCACTTCCATTGCACACCTGTACCATTTCAACTGTGCCTATGCTGTCAGAAGGATAGTTTTCTTCCAGGTCTAACAATGCTACTTTGCTTTCTCCGATACTGCCACTACATATTTCAGTGAAGACAGTTACAGGATAAAAATCTGAAAGGTAAAGTTTTCATAGATGTAATATTCCTAGATAAATAATCAATAGGTTGTTTTGTGTTGTTTTTCCTCTACTGTCAATTGAAAAAGTAAAGTGAAATAAAGAATCTAAAGTACATATGTATTATGACATTTCGAACTATACATAACTGAGGAACACTGCCTATCTTTTTCTGGCCAACTGAGAAATAATTACTTCAGCATTCAGATCAGTGTCTCTAGGCCTCTTTTGTAATCTTTCATATTTAACTATGGTACTCATGTCTTTGCTGGAATGGCTGTGAAAAAGACCACAAGGTTGAAACGTGTCGCTAATTAAAATTGGAGAATGTGATCCTGGAGTGCGACTCTTCTTTTGGCCTGGATTGAGGGCGCTGAAGACTTTGCATTTTATATGGGCGCTCACACCCGTAGTTCGCACCGGTTCCGAATGGTGGAACTGATCAGCAGTATGAGAGTGTGAGCAACTTTGTAAGGGATATATATATATATATATATATATATATATATATATATTGAAGAGCAAAGCGGTTCAGTGTAAATGGCGCCGCGCTCAAGAGTACCGGTGCAACCGCTCTGGGTGAACCAACCCATAAACAATATGTTACATCCAAAAATTAGCAGTGCACTCCATCAAGGTACGAGTAATTCTTAGTTTAATTTGAAACAAAAGGAACAGAACAACGCCTTTCGACCGTTAGGTCTTTCTCGAGTTCAAACATCCAGTTCACACTACAAATCTCTTCTATAGTGAAAACTTTTGTACCATAATAGTGCATGCTGGGAATAATAGTTCAAACATAAATAACTGATTTAAAAAAAAAAAAATCACAAGTTAATTTCTTTAAAGGAGAATACAATCATATTGGAATTCCAACATTGTATAGAAGTTAATCAGATAACAAATTCACTTCATTTTTATTTGCAACTCAACTTCTGTTATTCTCATAATTAATTACATTAATTTTGTGCTACTATTAATTTTAATTTTTAATCACTTCCATAATAATTATGTATGTATGATAAATCCCCCAAATTTTAAGTTGTGTATTTTAAATTTCGTGTGAATCAGGATTTGCTTTAGAAAGAAAGAATTTTTTGTCGAATGCTCACAAAATAATTGAGACAGTGACTGATTTTCTCATCACGATCAAAGCATTGTGTGACATTTCAGATTTGTTATATGTATTGTTTTAATTCTGTGCCTATAAATGAACATAAAGTTCTTCATCATTATTCATCCCAAAAGGGGCCTTAGTTTCATCTGAATTATGAATCTCGATTCTAATTGCCTCAACTTTCTAACTCGGTCCCCTCCTGTTTCATGATCCGGAACATGATCAATACCGTAATATCTCAGTGTTTTCCAGTCACTTAATGTAAGTGTATGTAGGTGTCTGGCTGTTGCATATGTGTAATCTCTATGAGTGATAGCTCTAATATGTTCTAGGATTTTTTTCTTTAATGCACAAATTGTGCTGCCAATATATTTAAGGCCACAGTGACATTCTATAATGTAAATTACATATTTTGTGTTACATGTAATTTTTTGTTTGATAACCCATTCCTGTCCATTTGATAATTTCACTTTTTTCATTGATTGGCCTATTTTACATGCTTTACAGCAATTACATGTAAAGAAACCCTTTTGCTCCACCTCTAGCCAATTGCTATCTTTTTCTAGTACAAAGTGACTTTTTACCAATATATCCTTGATTCTAGGTGCCTTTTTGTATGAAAACAAAGGTTTCGGGCCTACTATGGGTCCTAAATCTGGATCTCTGCTTATTATTTTCCAATGTTTACACAAAATGTTTTTAATTAGTGTACTCTCTTTGGTATACTGCATGATCATTCGCACTGTTTTTTTGGATTCTCTTTCTCTTTTATTAAATAGAAATGAATCTAGTTTTTTGGACTGAATAATCTTTAAATTTCTCCTAAGGATCTTTTCATTATATCCTCGAGTTTTAAATCTCTCATATGTTTCATTGAGCTTCAATGATAAGTCCCTTTCATGAGAACAATTCCTCCTCATTCTGATGAATTCCCCCAGGGGAATACTATTTACCAAAGGTTTGGGATGAAAACTTTTCCCATGTAGCACACTGTTACATGCAGTATCCTTACGATATACTGTGTTTTCAATGTTGTTGTGGTCAATGTAAATGGTAATGTCTAAAATGTTTATGGATGTTTTACTGGTTTCGCAAGTAAATTTCAGACCCACCTCATTATTATTTAAACTATTAAACTATTGCATAAATTCATCCTTAGACCCATTCCACATGATAAAAAGGTCATCTATGAAACGGACCCATAGTAATGCTTTTTCAGCGAATTCCTCATTATTTTTGTTCCAAGCTATCTCCCTCTCCCACCAACCCATTACTAGGATGGCGTAATTTGGAGAAAAAGAGATGCCCATAGCTGTACCGCATAATTGATGATAAATCTCATGATTGAAAATAAAAATGTTATTTTTTAAACACATATCGATCATATCCAGTAACATTTTTGAATGTTCTAATTCTGAGATGTTACGTTGTTTCAAAAAATATTCACAGGCATATAACCCAATTGTGTGATTAATAGATGTATAAAGAGAGATCACATCTATTGTAACAAGTAGATAATTCTCATGCCAATCCAAATCTAATAATATCTTTAAAAGATCTCCAGGGTCGTTAATATATGAACTGAGTTTCTTTACAATTGGGGCTAAATAAAAATCTACATAATTGGAAACTCTTTCAAACAATGAATCACATGCCGATACTATTGGTCTTCCCAGTGGCGACGTCAATGATTTATGAATTTTCGGTAGAAAGTAAATCGTGGGTAACGTTGGATTCTCTTTTTTCAAGTAAATATACTCCGCACGATCAAGTAGCAGTTGTTGATGCCAAATACCTAATTTTGTATGTAACAGACAGGTCATATTTTTTATAGGATTTTTCGTCAATTTCTTGTATTCAGCTGGATTCCTCAATTGTCTATAGGCTTCCGTCATATAATCAGACGTGTTTAGGATAACGACATTGCCTCCTTTATCCGCTGCTTTTATTATAATTTATTGTTAGCCTTTAGACTTTTCAATGCCAGCCGCTCTTTCTTAGTTAAATGTTTCTGAATTTCTAATTAATCTTTTATTTTGAAGACGTTCCAGATCTTCTAAAACTAGTTCCGAGCATAAATCTATTTTGTTGCCTGGTGAAAATATAGGACAAAACTTTGATTTTTCTTTTAACCCAGATGGTTTGTGACATTTTGTATTAATATCTAATTGCTGTAAAACTTCCATCTCTGTATAATCTTCATCTTGTAAGTTATGAGTTAAATGGAGTGCACTGCTAATTTTTGGATGTAACATATATATATATATATATATATATATATATATATATATATATATATATATATATATATATAGTCTTTTCTAGGGTTCTAAAATACAAAATGCTAACCGATTTTAGAGCACATTTGGTTTCGCTTGCTGAAAATCAGATAGGCCATGTTTGAAAATGATGTATGACATGACTGCGCTCTGCAATGCTCCTGGGAAGCTGAAGTGAAACCTATCCAATCTCATTATAGAATCAGAACACATATCAGGTGAGAGGATGAGCACACACACACGTGGAAAATGCAGTCTTGGGAAGCTCTGCTAAGAACACACCAATTCCAAACATTCCCTCAAAAATAACTGGCAATCTTCTGTGCAGGCACACAAATATGCTGCACACATTTGCTTTATCCTGCTTTTTCCACCCTACATTCCTTTTACACTGAACTTCTTCAATTTCTTCCATTACAGATCACTTTGTAGTTTTATTGTCTCTTTCCATCACTGCTCAAGCCAAAACCCCCAACCGTGCACTGACTATTACCTTGCAGACATTGGGCCTCATTATGACCCTGGCGGTAGAGAACCGCCAGGGCCAACGGGGGCGGGAGCACCGCCGACAGGCCGGCGGTTCTCCCTTGGGCATTCTGACCGCGGCGCTTTGGCCGCGGTCAGAAAGGGAAAACCGGCGGTCTCCCGCCGGTTTTCCACTGCCTCTAAGAATCCTCCAAAGCGGCGCAGCTCGCTGCGCCGCCGAGGGGATTCTGACAATCCTTACCGCCATCCTGTTCCTGGCGGCTCGCCCGCCAGGAACAGGATGGCGGTAAGGATTGTCGTGGGGCCCCTGGGGGCCCCTGCAGTGCCCATGCCAATGGCATGGGCACTGCAGGGGCCCCCGTAAGAGGGCCCCTCTAGTATTTCACTGTCTGCGTAGCAGACAGTGAAATACGCGACGGGTGCAGTAGCACCCGTCGCACCTTCCCACTCCGCCGGCTCGATTACGAGCCGGCATCCTCGTGGGAAGGGAGTTTTTCCCTGGGCTGTCGGGCGGTCTTTTGGAGACCGCCCGCCAGCCCAGGGAAAAACTCATAATACCCTCCGCGGTCTTCTGACCGCGGAGCGGTATTATGGAGGGCGGCATCCTGGCGGGCGGCCTCCGCCGCCCGCCAGGGTCGTAATGAGGCCCATAGTTCCAAATTTTGATAATTCAATTGATAGAAAGCCTCACAAATATTAATTTGTCCCTCAGTAATAACGTTGTGTGTAATGTACTCATTTTAATCATTGGAGTTTGGGTACTATGCATTCAACAGCCCACTCCCCTTGTAAAGCCGCTTCCACCCCCTGGTACATACCTTGCAAATAGAATCAGCTGCAAAGGAACTCTGCCCTAGGAAGTTTTATCATCACAAAAGGTTTCACTAACCGTGTGAAAAGTACCACAGCACCTTCTTCTACTCCGGAGCTCTGTGACAAGCTATTTCTTCCAGTACGAAGATTTTAAACATAAATAAACTTTTTAGCATGCAATAATTCCCTAGCACCCTTAGCTTTATAGATGTCCCCTTGACTGCATTCATGTCTGTGATAGATGTTGAACTGGTTCTTATTTAACTAGTCTCATGTCTGGATTTCCCTTAGATCCTGTCTCCCCCCCCACCCCTGTTTTATTTCACCTGGCATCTAAGATGTATGGACCAGATGTACAAAGCATTTTCTCAGTCAAAAATGCTCTGATTTTGAGTTTGAAACAGCAACAACAATGATAACAAATCACTATTTGGAAGGGCTGTGTTTAGCACATGCCTTACAAATAGTGATTTGCTATGGTATGTATCGATGTACTGTGACCAAAAACCAGTTGCAAAACACTGACATTTTACTGACTCCCAAAATACAGCGATAACCTATTTACAATGTGAATGTAAAAATGTTTGTTAGGCAGTAGGCAGCAGTCTAAACAGTTCTCTAAATGCAGTACCAGAACTGTTTTATTTACTGCTACAGATAATCTTAGAATGCTTTTGGGAGGCTCAGCCACCTTGATTCTACTCAATCTTTCTGCAGCATTCAATACTGTGTCTCACATTATTCTCTTAACTTGTCATTTTGACCTGCATATTTGAAAACAGGCTCTTAAATTGCTTTATTTCTTTTGACACAGAAATCTCAGTCTGTTCACCTTACTCCTTATAACTTTTGATAGCAATCATCCATCTTTGGAGTACCAGGGAGATCATCACTAAGTCCTACCCTGTTTAATGTATATATCCCATCAGTGGTCAAACTAGTTTGCTCCTTTGCCTTTGATATCACTTACTATGCAGAAGATGCAGCAATTATTGTTTATCTAATATTTGTTTTAGATATTCAAATGAATCTTTGCTACTCTATGTCCTCAGTAGCGACGTAAATGATAGAGAACTGTTTGGAACGGAACCCAGGCAAGACTGAAACACTTATGTTTGGTAAAATGTCCTTTTTCTGGACCTTCTCTTGGTGGCCTGTCAACCTAGGACTCTCACACAAGCCTGTTATCTTAGTGAGAAAGAAGATCTCTCTATGACTCAAATTGCTGCCAAAAGCTTCAGCCTCTTAATCCTTCCAAGGGCCTTCTAAGGAATGCACAGATTTCAGAACAGCTCCGAAAACTTCCCTTTCTTCCCTTCTAAAAGTCTGTCGGTTTTAAGGTACTATGGGGATATTTACAAGCCCCTTGTGCCTCCTTGCACCACACTAGCGTCATTCTTTTATGCTAATGTGGCATTAATGCGGCCATTTCCCTGCACCATATTTACAAAGTGGCGCAAAGCATGGCTTATGCCACTTTGTATCCCCTTGCACCACATTAGGCCTGTGCCAGGCATAATGGATGCAAGGGGGGCGTTCCCATGCAGGGAGGCCAGCAAAAATGGCATAGTGAAATTTACATTTCAATGCACCATTTTTCGATCATTTTTAATGCCTGCCTTGGACAGGCATTAAAATGAGTGCACCCATCGTAACCTATGGGCCTCCTTGTGCTTTGAAGCACTAGCATAAAAATATTTGATGCAAAGCATCACAATAGCATCAGAAATGTTGGCGATATTGACCTAGCAACTACCATAGTGCACCGTATTATAAATAAATATGGCGCAACTATGGTGTCGTTGGGTGGTGGTATGAGGATGCAAGAAAAGTGATGCATCAGGACCGGTGCACCGCTTTCTTGTTAATCTGCCCCTATATCGGGCCTTCATTTCTGTTAATAATCTTCATCCTTCTAACGTCCAGAAAAAAAAAATTGCATTCCACCCACACTTTCGTACTCCTCACTCCCGCAAGTTGTCTCTGGATGCCATCCCTCTCATTTGGGGTACACTTGTTTTATTATTCAGCAGCCTACCACTGGAAGCTTAATTTTACCAGACGTTTAAAAAAATAAACCCTAAGACTTGGCTATTTTAGTTACACTCATCTTCTCATGCTTTTTGTGCCTGTAATTTCCGCTGCTGGTGCCAGGGTTCCTTCTCTTAAGGAATAGTTTGTGGCATACAAATTATATAAATAATATAACTATATATAAATAAATCTCATTATGGCCCTGCCTGCACTGACAGACTGTGTGCATATTCTTAACTAGTTACGTTTTTAAAGGGACAGGAGCCTTTCAGGCGTAATTTCAGTGATTAAAGTCACTCACCAGTGAGACTTGTTGACAACATTTGTTTGACCCTGTATGCGCTCTAAAGAGCCTGTATGACCAACACTTCACGAGGGACACTCATTCAGCGCATTTATTAGAGGCCTGTCTGTCCATCTGTAAGTTCATCGATCACAGCAAGCCCACAGCCAAAGTAGGGCCCTTAGTGGGGCATATTCAAATGCAACTTTCAGTGCATTTTATAGAAAAGGTTTTTGTGTTTTTTTTTTTTTTTTTTTTTACATTAAACTGTGACGCTTTCATGGCAAAGCCTTCTCTGCACTGATTTCATAGCTTTTTAAATATGAAATAGCCAGTGAATAACATTGTCAGATGGGATCCCTGGGCAGTCCATATTGCATATACATCTTATCAAGGTCAGAGAGCGAGCTCCATTATATCAGTACACATTGAATGGGCTAAACAAACTTATCTAATGAGGTTTAAAGTTTTGTTCCACGTTTACACGTTAAGAGAAGAATCAGCTTCACATTGTGTCAGAGCCATTAGTCGAACCTGGAGAGATGTATAAACCTGATAGAAGAATGCACATCTCAATACCATTTATGGAACTTTTTGGTTTTATATTTAGGGGCTAGTGCATTGCAACATTCACTGTAAACTACGGTATTTATCATTCTGCCAAAGTTTTATTCTCCCGCGCTATTTAGCAGTGTGAGAACAACCTGGTTTGCAATGGGACAGCCTCATCTGTCTTTCTATCAGAAATCTTTAGCTGACAGCCCATCCAACATGCGATAGCTGGCATTGAAATGTCGGAAGGCTTGCCAAATTAGGACTAGCCTTCTGATACAGTTTTTTTCTGCCTATATGGTGGACCCCAGCAGGAAAATTATCACACAGGGAAAACACTCACTTCACATAAGAGCCTTCGATTTTATATTTCAGAAAAAATCTCCAGTTGTTGATATCTCTATACTCTCCATAAACAGATGCACAGGAATCTGTGCAAAGCGCACATCTTCTTACCCAAAGAGAGTCCTAACCAAGTGGACGGTTGTCCCGGAGGAAGGCACAGTGCAGAAGAAGAGGGAGATTTCTTCTGTCTGTATTACATATTCGTTCACCACCACTCTTTTGATGTGTGTGCTGTGAAGTGTAGTTTTACATTGCCACCTTTAATTTTGGGATAGATATTGATGACGCAGAAAAAGAAGGACCAACATATATTCATATATCATGTATCCAAAATTGTATAGTGTAGTGTGATTTTAGTAAAGAAAATAATGTACAAGGGAAATTGTGCCCTCAGAGTAGTTCGCCATTATTATAAACGAGCTTTATTAATCATGAAGAATTGAAAAATGTAGTAATCCGTCATAATTGCAAATATGTGCTATGATTTCTTGTTGAAACTGTTTTATGCTTAGCTTAAATTTAGTAGAGGCTTTGGCCTAGTCGCCTGGTCTCAAATTCAACTGCATGGTTTTCACTTGCACTAACAAAATATATTATTTCACTTTAAAGGTTGTATTTTTCCAGTAGAAATGACTAATACACTTATCTCCAAGGTTTCGTGCTAGGCCAGTCTCATCCCCTTTGATACAAGGTCAGTCTCTACAGGTGCAGACAATAAAAGTACTGATACCAAAATAATTGGCAAACTTTGTTGCAACTTGTGTTCCAAGGCTCCAAGGACAGTGTATGCATAAATGAGTACTAGGAGAAAGACACTATTCATTGGTCAATTTGAAGCCACCCTATGAACCCTCCAATGGAAGACCCTGAAGTATTTGGAATGTTTCTTACTTAAACCCACTGGACAAAGAGAAGTCAGCCATTTTTCCTTGATGCCATCTTTGAAGCCAAATGCCAGACGCCATCTTGGACGACATCTTGATGCCCTTTTCTCTATTCCAGAGAAAGAGACTTTAAGAATTCTCACCCTAGAGACTTTAACTTTAAATTGCCCTGTCTTGTCCATGCAGTAACTTTGCCCCATTCTCCTTGCTGCTGCAAGGAAATTTGCCCTTAACTCTGCCCCTCTGATATCTGCCCCATGCTGATCGAACCGGTACCTGAAGGAAGAAGACTTTCTTGAATGCTGATTGTATTTGGTATTTATGAAAGGATAATTGTATTATGCATTGTGTTTTTCCTTTTAGGTGCCAACTGCTATTTTGATAGGGCCCAAGCTAGAAGTTTTACAAATTTGTGTTGACTAAATTCGTTTTGCATGAAGCCCCACATGCCAATGCTAATTAGAGGTTAGTCGAGGTATGCACTTGACGCACCATGCTGGATTGAAATCTTGTTATGCTGACCGATGTATGCAATTAGTCAAATTCAATTACTCATATTAGTGATTTGCATTGCCGTAGCCGAGTGCATCATAATTCATATTTTGCGTAGATTCCATTTCTTCCACCGTTATGGACAGCTAGTAATGTTTGTATACATATATCATTTGATTTTGAGACTCATGTATATTGTTTTAGCTTTGTTAATATAGGGAAATAAATTCATTAACTTTAAATAAACTGGTGTGGTTATTCATGACTGAAAGGTCATGTTGCGTCGAAATACCAACTGTTATTGATTCCTAATGTGTTATTCTGATCTAGAAATAGAGTATTGAGTACCAATTACAATAGTTATTGATTATTGGTTTAAGCAACCCGACTATTCTAGGATGAGGAGAGCCCAACTCGGCTAAAAGGTTCACCGACCTCCAACATGTCCAGATACAGGTGATTTATAAGGGCTGGACGCGCTATCAATATGTAAATATTTGCAGTGTTGTAAAGATTCTTCTGGGCCTTTACAGTCAATGTTGCTCCCATAGATGAGCTGGGTAAAGGCATGCAAAATACACAAACCTAATCACAATGCCACAATGCAACATAGTTCATGAAAGTCAGTGAAGCACAGATTACCATGTGCACTCATTGGTCTAATATGCATGTGGATCCCAAAAGGGAATTTTTACTTGCACTTTTTATCCCTTAGCCAAAGGGTTCTGCTTACAAACTGTGTTGAGCCCAGCCATTCACACTCGGTGCAGTGGATGAGGATCTGATGATGAAGCATGGCAATGGTGATGCCTGTGGGTGAGGATCCTACTAATATATCAATGAGATGCCAGGGACAGACAAATTTACCTGGGTGCAAATCCCTCACCATTTCCAGATATATTGGCCCTCATTCTGACCTTGGCGGGCGGCGGAGGCCGCCCGCCAAAGTCCCGCCGTCAGGTTACCGTTCCGCGGTCGAAAGACCGCGGCGGTAATTCTGACTTTCCCGCTGGGCTGGCGGGCGGTCTCGTTCAGACCGCCAGCCAGCCCAGCGGGAAAGAGGCTTCCACGATGAAGCCGGCTCGGAATCGAGCCGGCGGAGTGGAAGCTGTGCGACGGGTGCAGTTGCACCCGTCGCGTATTTCACTGTCTGCGCAGCAGACAGTGAAATACATGTAGGGGCCCTCTTACGGGGGCCCCTGCAATGCCCATGCCAGTGGCATGGGCACTGCAGGGGCCCCCAGGGGCCCCGCGACCCCCCCTACCGCCATCCGGATCTCGGCGGTCCGACCGCCGGGATCTGGATGGCGGTAGGGGGGGTCAGAATCCCCGCGGCGGTGCAGCAAGCTGCGCCGCCGCGGAGGATTCAATGGGGCCGCGGTACACTGGCGGGACCCCGCCAGTGGTGCCGGTCCGACCGCGGCTTTACCGCCGCGGTCGGAATCCCCATTGAAGCACCGCCGGCTTGTCGGCGGTGCTCCCGCGGTCCTCCGCCCTGGCGGTCAAAGACCGCCAGGGTCAGAATGAGGGCCATTGTGACTAGAAAACAGACCTCTTAGACCTTAAGAGTTCATTTTTAGACAGGGAAACTCTCGCTTGTGTAATTATCAATATGCATCTGGGACAGGGACAAATGAAAACCTCTCAATGCCTGCAAGGTCTGACCCTGAAACTCGATTTTTAAGTTTAGAAACTGAGCTGACACATTTGTAGGATGAAAAGTGCACATCCTGAAATTACCATTGAAGTGAATCAGATCCTTTAACTGTATTTGCATACGTGACACATTATAAAACGTGTTTTAGATTCACACAAAATATAGGCATACTTATGAGCCTATTGTACTTATGACAATGTGAATATAGACTTTTTCTACAAATAGGTAAAATTTACAGAACCTACATGTATGAAGGTGTCCGAGCTAGCAGCAGAAGTGATTGATGCCCATGTTGTGTGAGGCACCACCATCCTTGCATAATAAAGTAGCTGGAGTGCTCCCACATTTCTAATAATCGTTGGTTTCCTTTAATAACACATGGGAGGAATCATGGTCCTCCACCCACAGGGAATTACCAGCGACTTTATTTGTAAACCCAAAATGGGTCTATAAATTAAAAGATTTATACTGTCAGTCATGCCAGGTATGGGAGTTCATAGGGCATGCAGAGGAAATATTTTGCTCTCTATATTGCAATTTTATATAAAAGGTAGAATGTACACCTATGTCAACCTAATAAAATACTCCACTGCTTTAAACAAAGCTCAAAGACAAAGTTTCTGTGTGCTACCCTGGTGTGTGCTTCCGTCCATCACACACTCATGAATTTCAGAAAATAGCTGGTGTCACAGGGTTACCAGCTCCAGGATGCACAACATAAACATGTGCCAAATGACACACATACGCCCATGTAGCTCCTAATTGTGTCCCAGTTTATTCATGTTTTCATTTAAAACAATTTTGATTAAATACAATCATTGACTGGTGAACTTGTGACACCAGGTATTTCCCGATCTCTATATTACACCATCCTGTTACTGTTGTAGGAGCGGTGAGTCCAAGGAAAGAGCAGACTTAGGTACTTCATTTTCTTATTACATAATGCACCTTATTGGTATCTATAAGCCTCTAGTCATAATACGCTGAACCATTTGCATAGCATAGTTTGTCTCTATACGTTCGTTGGCACACGTGCTTCACAGCACAGCATGAAATTAATTTGTGAGTCTCACTGTGTACCAAACAAACTTTTTTTCTAATATATAACACCTATAAATTAGAGAACATTGCGAACATCGTTCAGTTACTTGATATGCAAGTTTTATTTTTATTTTTTTATTTTACCCAATTCCAGATACACATTCTTTTCACTCTGGAGATACAATTCCATTAGATCCACATTCCTTACACATTAGACGTTCCTTAGTATATTAATTTTAATAGCATACCTTCCCCCACCTTTTAGTAATCTCGTTTCAATTGGAACTTCTGATGATAAAACACAATTAAAGTTTTTCTCTAATGAAAGCTTTAGTCATTATTTCTACCTTTAATACTCGTAATTTAGTCTCAGATTGCTTTACTTCAAAACACACACAACCCATCAAATCCTGTAATTCAGGTTCATTTGAAAAATGCTGATTAAGGCTGGTGGGATTTGCTTTGCGTTTGGTGCACAGCGGGGACTCCATGCCCCATATCACACAGTGACAGGAGGCTCCGAATCATTGCACATCTGTGCCAAAGGTAGGAGCCCTGACAACATGCTTATAGTGCTTCCAATTTCCCTACAGTGCAGGACCTGCTTTATGCTAGGTGGACAATGGGGACTCCAACTCCCATATTACACTGCACCAGGAGGTGCCAAATCATCTCACACCTGTGGCCAAAGGAAGGAGACCTGACAATGTGCTTACAGCACTTCCCATCTCCCCTTGATGCAGGATGGCAGCAGGCTGTGCCCAGGCAAAGCCTGGGCCAATGGCCGGCCTGTCCTGCACCCATCAGCATCAGGAAGAGGCAGGGCCACTTTCCTTAGTTTTCATTTTTTGGCTGGTCACCATTTGTCTCATGTAGTAAACCATCCTTGTGACACTCAGACGTGTCCCCAATATTTTATTGACTGCAACTTTCTTGGACTATCTTGCTGAGGGGAACTTACTTGTTGGCCCCAAGAAGTGGGATCATGTACTGTTGCTAGATGACTAGAGCACTAGTGTCTTTTACTCCTAACCTCTAGGAGGTGGGAGTCCACCAGAGCGTGCTAGGGTGTGCTTCTAAATGTCCTTTTCGCTTGCAGGACGAGTTGCTCTCTGCTGTCCCTGCCTGAAGGGGGTTAGGTCCTTTGCCACAGCAACCTCAAATCATCAGGAGGCGAGGGGTTGCGGCTGTTGCTTGCTAACAGCATGTCAGTAGAGTATTACACAATGCTATGTCACTTCTCCTAGGCCCTTAGCCTCTTATCCCACTTCTGTTTCCTAATAGTTTTGCTCAAATATTGAATAGAGCTACTGTATTTGTCTAACGTTGTGGGACTTGTTACTCATTTCTCTCATGACTGGGCAGTTTTTTAACTGTTTGTTCTAATAGTTGTACTTGGATCAGTCTTATTGTTATATTTTTTGTTCCCCAAAATGTGGTTGTTATTATTGCTTTAAACACACCTCGAGTGAGGATTCACAAAACCATCATAATCCCCTCCCCTGGGTTGTTTTGCTTTCACTAATGACCCAGCTGAAAAAAATCTCTGGAATGCACTTCTTAGTTTAAAGAAGACATTTATTATTATTCCACCATGAGGTTCCTAAAAAATGAAGGAGATTAGTAGGTCGAGGGCACACGTTTAAAAATAGTCACAGCAATGAAAGGAAAATATATCAAAGTGATTATCAACTGCAATGTACACAGCAAATATATGTGATTATATTATAGCATAAATGCAAAATAAAGAATAAAGTAAAAATTCATCACAATAGGGCCTGCCAAGCTCTTCATCTTTCTCATGCCAGCAAGTTGATGACCCCTGTTCAACTGCGAGAAAGAGATATACACCCTCACGGGACAAGTGTCTGTGTCAGGCATTTGACGTCCAATCCTGACCGAGGTCTCGGAAATTCTCTCGCTAATGAGCAGAGACACTTCTTTTATAGTTTACACAATCATGGAAAAAGCATTCTGAAAGCCTCTCCCATCTCAGATGGAAATATTCAAACATGCTGGCTACTGTAGGTCAGAGTTGGAAAAAAAACTTTGAAAATTGGCCAACCTTCCAAGGCCAACCTGTTCCCTGCACTGGAGAAAACAAATTTGTTTTGCTTTCTTATCATGCTATCGTGTTCGGTAAGAGAAAATATGAAAACCACAAATTTAGTTTGCCATGTGGAAAAACACAGCTCATCTGCAATGTCTAACGCCACGATAAAGCCAATAGGCAGCTAAACTGAATACAAAACGTCATCTGCAACTAGTGAACATTGAACAACTAATATGCACTGTGGTGAAACACAAAGTCAGTGGTCAAACCTAGCTATTTTCACTACATGGGTACATCCTGCTAGACAAGTAACACACAATCCAGAAGGCCCCATGGGTATACTAGTAATTTGTTCATGCCAACATGGTCAAAAGAAAGGCTAATGATAAATTACCTGAGCTGGGGATGGCAAAAAAGTAACCCAGACATTCAGCAGAAAATGAGATAAATAAACTAATTGGAGAGATCGAAGGCTTGCTAGCTACAAAGGATATGGGGAAAAAGCAGGAAAGGTAGCCAGGGGGATACTATGGGCCTGATTCTAACTTTGGAGGACGGTGTTAAACCGTCCCAAAAGTGGCGGATATACCACCTACCGTATTACGAGTCCATTATATCCTATGGAACTCGTAATACGGTAGGTGGTATATCCGCCACTTTTGGGACGGTTTAACACCGTCCTCCAAAGTTAGAATCAGGCCCTCTGTCTTTTTTAACAAACCAACAATAGCTAGAAATATCACTCATATTACTGCTGAGGCTCTCACTGATGCACCCCTCTCCATTGTGACTAGCCAGCATAGTCATCTACCTAAACATACAAACCAACAGAACCAACACCCGAACAAATATGGGGTAAGGGTCCTCCTGCACTCATGGTGGGTTTTGGATGCCACAGTAGGTTTGACATCCTAGGCACTGTTGATCAAAGAACATCTACTCCCTTCCAATTGCACACCTCTGCTAACAGTTACCCTGCTCCAATTAGGGACAACATGAAGCTACTGTGTTGGTAGGCTATCCAAGGTCATTAATGACAAAATGGATAACTTGTCATCTTTGATATTGAACCTCAATTTAACTCTTACCAGGCTAAGGAAAAGGGTAATCCCTTAGGATCTAGCCTAATTAAACAAAGGAGACCTACTGCCTCTGGCGAGCCACAAAATATGTAATCCTAAACAACAAATACTTATTGGTTGCTGCCCAGGCAGGGACCTCCCCACACTTTGCTCATCCATTGGGCCTAATCTTAGGACATACTCAGGGCTCGTGAGGCAGCTCCCATCAACCCCCATTGGAATCAAACCAATTGCACATATTAGCATGCACTCCCCTTTGCCTAAGTACAATCAGCCAAGGTCTAGGTCTTATGCCCCTCTGTTGCGTATTGAAGCAATAAGATCTATGGTACCAGCGGGTAGTAACAAGCAACATGAAATATTTATGATCAATGTCACAAAGCTCAAAATAGGTATTAAGGTATCATAGGAATCACTCACCTATAAAGCTATCCATTGGCTTAGAAAAGATAGAAATGGAGATCAATCTTTAGGGAGGATATACTGGATGCCACTCCACTCAATGACAAACACTTAACCTGTTGGCCTTCGACTTGTTAATCATGAGCTTGCAAACAAATTTAAACATTAGACATAAATTTAGGCCTATTATGGGGTCAAGAATAAAGCTGAAGATAAATCCTCCACAACCTATATCTGCCAAAACTAACAGTGTCACGACCCATCCCTGCTCACTGATGGCCTCAAAACCTAACTCCTTGAGCATCAAATCTTGTAAAAGTCAATTTACTACCTCAAAACTAGAGTGGAGATGATATACCATCTTCCAGCACAACTGTTCAGCTGTCAAAATTCCCTTGACTGCCTGTACGCGCTTATCCCCCATGAATGGGGAGCATATGTCAATACTCCCAGCAGTCTTGACATTGACGAAGGAAGAAGTGATTCAGGTCAGCGACCCATCAGCTTATATTCCAGGGCAGAACTCACTATCATCCAATACTATGACCACTATCCTGGAAGGTAAATGACTAAATGGCTAAAATACCAGACCTGAAATGGAATACTTTTGTAGACACTATTCACATTGTGCTACTTCAGAAGACGTGGGCAATAGAATCTTTTATTAGGACAGAGTGCATTTCATTTACATCTAATGCTGAACCATCAGCATCAGGCAGAGCCTGCCTCGGGCAGCTTGCTGATTTGGATAATAATGGAGTTGTCTGCTAAAAGTAAGCTAATTCCAACTGCTTATAAAGTCACATTGGTGATAGGAATTTCCACAGGCAGCCAATGTGTGTCTAGGCAAATTGCCATTTTAAACGTCTACATATGTTCCCTTTCCACTAGCTCAGATTCAGCTACCAATATCCAACTTTCTGACATGCTAGTCTAGCTGCACCCCAAAAGCCCAAAATAATTGCAGGTGACTGCAACACAACAGTGAGGGAGGATAATTTATTCCCTGAATGAGAAGGGGATGAATCCCAGGGGCTGTCTGCCCCTGTTGCTAACCCAGGCCATACGTAAACAAAGGTTGATAACCACATAGCTGAACTAAGGTCACCCATAGGCTAAGGGCACTGAACAGATGCACTCCGTCTGATTTCCCTCCCACTCCCACCTTCAAAAGGGGTCTGTACCTAAACAACATTAATTATCGCTTTCTAGATACCAAGCCCTGGCCCTTTAAGGTTGATATGGAGGTAGTCCCTAGGATGGACAGTGACCACGAAGCACTTTGTACTCAAATCCAAGCGGGACCCTTCACCAACCATTGTCCCAACTGTAACACTCTTTGAAACGTGGTCTCAAACACAAACAGTAGAGGGAAAATCAAATAGGCTTTGTTCTCAGCAAATGCTTCAAATATGTATGAAATCTATTGCTTATTTGTGGAACTCTTAGGCCCATATGAGTCAATTTACATAAGCCTTATAGATTTTGTAAGCCTTCATTGAGAATTGATGGGCCAGTTAAAAAATAATTTCAATCACCCTGGATGGTATGCTGTTAAGTAAAGAGTAGCCAGATCAGGTGCTCTCAAAGCGATAAAGGAAGGAGACTGTGGAGGGATAATTTAGACGAGAAGGGGATGCAAAGCAACAATGATCAAGTGTAGAAGCCCATAGGAGGCAGCACAGTGGGATGACCTCACAGAGTTCCTTCATAATAAAAGTTCTGAAGGTGTTCTGGAAAATATTAGCTAACAGGAGTAATTCCAAAGATAGTTACCCTAATGCGATTGCACACTCTGAACTATGAGTCACTCACTTTTCAGAACTATTTAGCAAGCGGGATACTGACCTATCTGCCCATGCTGGGGACTGCAACTTGGACCAAGTAGAGCATAACAACCAGTCTGAGAATGGACGTATTGCAGAATTTCAGGACTTTGATTTGGCAGAAATAGCTTAGGCTCTATGCCAATTGAAGAGGTTAAAAGCACCAGGCCCGGACAGTATCCCAGGAAATGTGTGCTTCTCTCAACCCACAGTATGGGTCCTTTACCTAAAACCCATGAGGAACACTATAATAGGAGGGGAAGACATCCCTTCTTCCTGTTGAGGAGCTCCCATTGTCTGGAACTTTAAGAAGGGGAGGCAGGATGTTCCTGCCAACTATAGACCAATCAGTTTGATAGATAATAGAAGATTTTCTGCAGACAGGTTCTAATGAGGCTCCTGTCATGAGCAACCAACCATCATATCCTTCCAATCTGTCAAGCAGGATTAAGGCTCAAGGTTAGCACCCTGTACCAAGTCTTTTTTGTCAAGATGAAGTGTTGGAAATACATCGGTGGTCATTATGACCCCCCACGCCAGTGATGTCGGTAGTACCATCGCCAGGCCGACGGTAATGACTGCCAAATTATGACCATGGTGGTGATCCCTCCCATAGACAGCCAATGTACTACCCCAAACACCAGTGTGGTTTGACCACTGAACACGGCAGTAACCATCTCTAGGCAGGTGGAAGACAGGGATCTGCCCACCATATTATGACATAGCAGACCGCCAGTATTTCTGGGGCGTTAGCAATGCCACCAAAAGCCTAGCAGAAACACATCATATAAAAGGAGGCACTCACCACCAGGGACACAGAGGAGTCTGTGGCAGCCATGGAACCAAAACTGGATGTCTTCCCGATGCCGTACCACGTGATGGCCGTTTAGGAGCACCAACGCTGACGAAGACGACAACGGTGAGTACTGCCACCTAGCACACAAGGAAGAGAGGAAGGGGAGAGTGACACACACTCATGCACAACACACACAATACACACGCACAACACACACAATACATACACACCACACACCCAGAACAAACTGCAGAATAAACATCAACAACATCACCCAGAAGTAAAGAAAACCAGGACACATACCTTAGGACCAACCTCTGTGTTTCACTGGACCTGCACCCACAACAACTGAGACAACTGAATACAAAGGTCCATTGTCCACTCCAATGTCAGCAATTAGCCACAGGAAAACGTCCAAGGCCCAACTTGACTCCTGACAGCCCAGTCACTCCACTGGGCAAGGGCATCATGATTATGGAAGGCAGGCACCTCAGGGGGCAGATGGGTGGGGGGGATTTCTTTTTTGTGAGGGGGGGCCTTGGGCTTGCCTTTGGGAGAGGGCAGGTCCTTGCCCTTATGTTTTTGGGGGCTTAGGACTGGCCTTGGGACGGGGGGACGGAGTGCCACCCTTCTTCAACTTAGTGGCAGGAGTTCACTTAGGGGGAGGAATAGGAGTCAATTTGGAGCTGGAGGTACTGGGCTCGGAGGGTGGGACTTTTATCTTATGGGCAGGATGGGAGGGTGGGGGAGTGAAGAGGTCAAGGCGGGAAAGGAAAAGCTTCTTAGGACCAATGGGGCGGGGTGTGGGAGGAGGAATGGGAGTGGAGGTAGAGGGAGCGGTTGTTGGAGGAGGAGCTGTAGTGGACTTGGGTGCAGGTGCATGGAAAGTGTGCTTGTGTGAGGTGGATGGCTGTTGGCGGTCTGAGTGGGAGCGTTTGTGTGTCTTTGGAGGGGAGTGCAGACAGGGTGGGGGCGGGCAAACAGGACATGTGGATGGATGTTTTGGTGGTGTCTGCAAGTGAGGTGGGTGTGCTGCATGAGGTGGTGATGATGGTGACTGCACATGGGGTGTATGGGGTGCATGTCTGCAGGTCTGCTATTGTGGTGACTGTGGGCAAGGCTGTACAGGTGGCAGGATCTGGGACTGTTGATGCTGTGCATGCAGGTGTGAGTGCTGATGTGACTGTGAGGAAGGAGGAGGAGGGGAAACAGTGGAGGCTGTGGCTGTTGTGGGGTGTGCATCTGTGTGCTGGCTGTGTGTGTGCTAGTGGACTGAAGTGTGGGGCCTGTGTTTGTCTGTGCGAGTCCTGTCTGTTGTTTTTGGTGCATGCTTGTCAGAATGTGTGCATGGGATGGGTTGGGGATAGAGGACACAGGTATTGGAAAGAGGTAGTTGGAGGGGGGAAGGAAGAGACAGGGACACTGACTGCCATCAGAGAGGAGGCCAGAGCCTGAAACAATCTCTGTGGGGTTGCCAAGCCACTGTGAATGCCCTCCAGGAAGGCATTGCATTGCTGCATCTGGGATGCCAGCCCTTGATGACATTCACTATGATTGCCTGCCCTACAGAGATGGAGCCAGGAGGACAATAGCCTCCTCACTGAGGGAAGCAGGTCTGACTAGGGCAGGGCCTGAGGTTCCTGGGGCGAAGGAGATGTGCAGCCTCCTGGGTGAGCGGACACCGGCATCTCGTTGGGGGGCTACTGGGAGGGCTGTGCTGGTATGGGGGGTGAAAGAAGATGAAGTAGCTGGGGTGGCCCCACAGGGGTCAACCACCACCAGGGCACTTCCATCCAAGAAGAAATCAGAGTCAGTTGTATCAGCTTCAGTCTCCCCCATGGTGCTCTCCTCGCCCTCCAAACCACTGGTCCCCTTGGAATCGGTGTACTCTGCCTCCTGGGTCCCGTGGGCTGCAGCTCCCTCACTCGCCAGTGCCCCTGCTCCTTCGCCAGATGATGCTAATGCACACATGGACAGGATGACAAAAGGAGAGGGGGAGAAAGAAAGTGAGCACAGGGTCAATCACAGCACCAACAGCATAGATGGCACACACATCACTATAACTCACTGGGACTAAGAAGGGGCAGTATGGACCATAGTGACATATCATTGGCTAGGTACTACGGCAGGTAGGAACCTACGCACTACCATCTGCACACCTACTGGGACCAAAGCCCTATCTGCCATGGCAAGCTAGCTACCTAGCAATATTAAAACATGCATACCACCCTACATACCTAAGCAGGACCACACAGGAATGCCTAAACCAGCATATTGGGGCATCCACTGACTAGAACCGTGCATCCAAATCCCATGCCAAGCAAAAAATAATGAATATCACACACACTGTACTCAACCCCTTGTAGCTGCTGTGGTGCCCTCAAGTGCCCATCCAGCTCTGTATAGGCCACCGCCAGTATGCAGGCCATTAGTGGGGTCAGGCTCCGAAGGGCACTCCTCCCTCTTTGGGAGGCCATCACCAGCTGGGACTCCGCGGTCTTCCGGGCCCAGCGTCTCAGGTCCTCCCACAGTTTCCTGCAGTGGGTGCTCTGCCGGCTATGGCCCTCCACGGTCCGCACGTCCTTGGTGATGGCACACCACAACCCTTTCTTCTGGTGGGTGCTGACCTGCAGAGGAAACACAGACAGAAGGACACCATGAACCATGCAATCCAGCCTGTCTCACCTATGGCCTACATACTGCATTTGCTCCTCATCAAGCACACACATGACCCGTACTTCTGAATTCACATTTCCTGCAGCCATACCCCCAAATGACACACTGCTAGCACACACATACATCTACATGCAGCTATGTCACATGAAACATACCCATGATGGTATGGTAGACCCTGTTGGTCTGGAGGCCCATACAACTGCTCATGCAGGGGTATGTCCCCATCCACTAGCCTCTCCAACTCCTACGACATGAAAGCTGGGGCTCTTTCTCCTGTTGCAAGGACCATGGCAGGTTGCAGACACAGGTCACAACAGCACACACAGTGGAAATGTCGTCCAGTGGAAAGTCAGGAATGGAGTGAAGTGGTAGAAAGAAAGAAAATGGCAGTCACGTCTGCAGCGGTGAACACGTCACTGCCAGCGTTGATCATCACTGGTTCCTGTACTCCATAGAGCCCCATGTTAGCCAATGAGGAATTGCACGGCGGTGCAGACCACCTTCCGCCATGATGTCTAATGCCGTCGGAGTGAGGTCACTTCCACCTGTCCCTGCATACAGGATAGACGGTTGCCATTTGCTACTGCTAGTACTCATGTATTGAATTAAAACGTGCATCATTGGTGTCGACTGTAGACACTTAGGCCCTCATTACAACCTCGTCGGTTTTTCAAAAAGACCGCCAAGGCTGCGGGAGACCGAATACCACCAGTGCTGGTGGTATTTCTGGCTCCCTATTATGGCTTTTCCGCTGGGCCAGCGGACGGTAACAGTGTTACCGTCCGCTGGCCCAGTGGAAAAGTCACATCAACATTGCTGCTGGTTCGTAATAGAGCCGGCGGCACTACTGATGTGCAACGGGTGCAGTAGCACCCGTCGCGCATTTCACTGTCCGAAATTCGACCAGTTATATGCACGACGGGGCCATGCTTGGGGGCCCCTGCACTGCCCATGCCAAGTGCATAGGCAGTGCAGTGGACCCCAGGGGCACCCCAAGTCCCCCTGACTGTCAGCCTTTCCATGGCAGTGTTTACTGCCATGGGCAGGCTGGCGGTCGGGGACTCATAATCCCCAGGGCAGCGGTGCTTGCAGCGGTGCTTGCAGCTGTATAGTGGAGGGGCCGGCGGTATGGCCATGGCTATAGAGCCAAGATCATAATAGCTGGAGTAACACCGCCAGCCTGTTGGCTGTGTTACCGCCAGCTTACTGCCGGCCGCAAGGGTCGTAATGAGGCCCTTAGACAATTCTAGTGTCCAACATACATACATGGTCTGTGTACTGTGATGGTGTGTGTCCATAGGTCTTGTTGTCACACCCATTTTACTTTTGGCTCACTTAGATACCAACCACTGCGGAGACATAAGAGGAGGAGGCAAGCACCAGTGTATAGACCCCATGTGGACTTGGCTACACTGGAGGACAGGCACATCATACTCACCTATTGTATGGACAGGGCCACAATAACAGAGCTGTGTGTACAATTGGAGCCTGATCTGCTACCTGCACCACAGTAATTCCCACTCTTGTGCAGGTACTATCAGTGCTTCATTTCCTGGCAACTGGTTCTTCCCAGGTGACTGTGGGCTTGGCTGCAGGAATGTCACAGCCAATGTTCTCGATTGTGCTTGGAAGTGTTTAGGCTGCCTTGCTCAAACACATCTGCAGCTACATCGCCTTCCCCCAGGCTGATGATATGCCCACTGTGAAGGCTAGATTCTACACAACGGTACACATATCACTTGTGATTGGAGCCATTGACAGGACCCCTATTGCCTTAGTCCCTCCCAGGGCTAATGAACAGGTGTACAGGAATAGGAAGATGGTGTGCCTTGCTGACCAGTACATCTCCCACGTCACTGCCAAGTATTCTGGATCTGTGTATGATGCCTTTGTCTTGAGTAACAGCAGCATCCCACAGGTGATGGCATGAGTACAGATGCACAGAGTGTGGCTTATAGGTGAGCTTGAGTCCCCACCCAATGCATGTCAGGGTTTGCCTATAGGAGTCATACCCCATGGCATTGTGCATGGCTAATGTGTGTCCCTCACTTCTTTCAGGTGACTCCGGCTACCCAAACCTGTCGTGGCTGTTGACCCCTGTTAGGAATATGAGAACAGGGGCTGAAAATCAGTACAATGATCCTCATGGGCATACCAGGAGGATTGTGGAACACACCTTCAGTCTCCAGAAAGCCAAGTTTAGGTGCCTCCATTTGACAGGTGGATCTCTTAACTACTTCCCTGAGAAGGTCTGCCAGATTGTGGTGATCTCCTGCATGCTGCACAATTATGGCCCTCAAACACCATGTGCCCTATCTGCAGGATGAGGGGGTGAGATTGTACCCGTGGCAGCAGTGCATACTGAGGACAGTAACGAGGAGGAAGAGGAGGAGGATGTGGACAACAGAACACTCACCTGTTCTTCCAGTGACACTCAGGTAAGACTGTTGATCTTTACATTTTCCTTTTTAATTGATGTGCTGTCCAGCTGTAGTATGCCAGTCACTACCTTTGCATCCCAATTTACTGTCACCTATGCCTTCCCTTATTGCAGAAGTTGGTGTGGTTACAACAGTGTACTGATGGGATGTATACAGACTGCTGAGACACATGTTGGATGGGTTCACACATTACAGGACATTTGCACAGGATCATGCAGCTCAATACAGTTCAATACTTTGTACATTTCTTTCTGATAAAGCACTATTACTCAAGTTGTGTCCAAGCATGTTTATTTGTAAATAAGATATTCAATGCAAAGTGCAATTAAGTGGGATGATGGTTGGGAAAAGTCCAGTGTAGTGAGCCAGTCTGTTTGTAGCACAGGCAAGTGTCCAAGGGGCCAGAGGAAGAGGAACAATGGCAGTTCAAAGTGAACAAGGTGACACAGTGGAACACAAGGGGGACATTCCTGGCGGTGGTCTTGGCAACTGTCTCTAGTGTCTGTCTGGGTCACAGGGAACGTTAGTGGGGTGGTTCACCTTCTTCAGGGGGAGGGGTGCTGGTGGTCTGTGAGCCCTGTGGCAGATCTCCTTTCCACTAGCTGTAGCAAATTTGGAGGGCTGGTCAGTGCACTGGCTAGTGGTAGGGGCCCTCTGGTGTGCTGTGTACTCCTGCATGATGTTCGCCATGTCACCCAGCGCCCCTGCAATGGAGGCCATGGTGGTATTCAAGGCCTGCAATTGTTGCATGAACTCCTTATGGTGTTCCCCCTGCAGCCGCTGGTTCTCCTGCACGATGTTCTGACTCCTCCTGTCCTGGGATTGTTGGTATGCCCCCAGGACATTTGTGAGTGCCTTCTGGGCAGTCAATTTCTTGGGCCTGTCCTTCCCCTGGCGCACAGCTGTCCTCCGACTGTCCTTGACCCCTATGCCTGTGTGCCCTAAACCGGGTGCCACTCCCAACGACACCAGGACCTTCATTGTCTTGCCTGTGTGGTGTGGACTCAGAGCCCTGTACAGATGGGCACTATACTGATTGACGTGTCTTGGGGACAGAGGTTTTGGGGCATTTGCTGGCCTGTGGGGATGTAAATGATATGCTAGAGTAATTGTCTGTGACATATCCCACATTTCTAGCTTTACCAATGATATTGGTGTTGTTCTCCTATCTTTAGTAGTGTATGGTGATGTATTGTGGGATTGGTATTTCTCCATGCTGTCCATGCATTGGTGGTGGATGTTGACCCTCGGCGTTCACCCTATCCACGATCCTTCATCATAGCTCCATCTTCCTGGCAATGGAGATATGCTGTACCTGTGCTCAAAACAGCAGTGGCTCTACCCTGACTATTTCCTCCACCATGACCCGAGACTCCTCATCAGTGAAAAAGGGGTGCCTTTGTGGGGACATGGGTGTTGTGTGGTGTGTGTGTTGTGCAAATGGTGATGTGTGATGTGGTGGGGTGTGTGGTGTGTGGTGCCTGACGGATGTATGGGCTGTTGTGGTATGTGCGTGCAGTTGTCTCTGCGATTGGCGTGGCAAGGTGTAGCGGTCTTCTTGTGTTTGCATAGGTTTGTGGGTGTTGTGTGGGTGTGTTTTATAGTGCTGTTGGTCGGTGTGTGGGGTGTGTATATTTGTGTTAGGTTTGTTTTTTTTATTCTGGCCAATGTTGTCTTGTTTTGTTTTCGGGTGGCCATTCCCTCCTTGGCAGTGTGCACCGCCAATGGTTTACCGCTGTTGAATGTCCGCTCTGGCGATTCGTAGGTCATTATTTGGAGAGTGTTGTTTTGGTGGCATGCCGGTATGGGTGCCAGTTCAGACAGTTTATCACATTCATTTGATCTGGAGGATTTGTAGTTGTGGCTGGTTTCTGTCGGTTTTGTGTGTATAAGTCATAATCTGGAGGACAGATGTTCACCCCCTGTGGCAGTATGTTGGCAGCAGTCACCGCTGCAGTATTTGGAATTTACCGCCCATGTCATAATGAGGGCAATTGTCTTGAAGAGAGTCCGTCTCTATCTGGCTTTCATGGATTTGAGGTCTGCTTTCGACTCGATCCCTTGGGAAAATCTATGGACCATGCTAGAAAACTATGGCATTCTGGGTGTACTTTTATGAATCATGAAAATCCTACATTTAGAGACTTTTGCTCAGGTTAGATGGAACACAGGAGGTGACCTCACACCAAAAATACCAATAATCCAAGGCATGATGAAGGGTTGTGTTCTTGTTACCACATTTTTTAGTTTATACATCAATGGAATAGTTGAGTAGTTAGAAGATGGTAAGCATGATGCACCAAAATCTTCAGGCATCAGTATCCTTGTCCTTATGTTTGCGAAAGACATGATTCTCATCTCCAAGACCCCGTTGGGTCTCCAGTTTCTCTCAGATCATTTTACAAAATTTTGTTCATTCATAGGCCTTGAGATAAACTTTACAAAATCAAAATGCATGTAAGTAAACCCCCTTGTATCTTTTAGAGGCAGGATGTTGGTGGAGGTGGTGCCTCTGGAACAAGTGAAAACTTTGATTATATGGGTGTCAGACTAGCTGACAATTTGTCCTGGGCACCGCAGATAGAAATCAGTAGAGTCATTGTACCATAGAGATCATCAGCTGTAGTACAGAAGTACAAGGTCACTTTCAGTTGAATGATTTCCCCAATGCTATAAGTCTATATAGCCACTGCTGTGGCAGGGGCTACCTATGGAACAGAGGTATGGGGCTGTGCTGATCTGTCGTTCTTAGTCCTGACTGAAAACAGGTTCATTAGGTTACTGATTGGCTTGCCCTCGAATTCAGCATTGACACCAGTATGTTTTGACTCAGCGCTAAGCAAGGTAAACTCTGTGGTCCTTTTGAAAACACTGATGTACTGGATATGTACATGGTCCACACTGGTACTGGCTCCTTACCGGGATAATCTAGCTGAGCTCATCAATATGTGTGTTGACGTAGATATGCTAATTAGAAATATTAATGAGTGTTATGTGTTTTGATTGACAAGAAGTTGATAGAAAAATTAAATGTAGAGAAATGTATGTACATGATTGAAAATGTGCGCACCGAGAGGGACAGTCAGTTTAAATGAACTTGTACTAAAATGATAAAAATTGTGAAAAAAAGTAATAATAATGTAGTAATATGTCATATTAAGATGTATAACCGATGTTTTGTATTATTATATTGTAGAGGTAACTTAACCAAAGTTGTGGCCTAGTTATCAGGCCTCATGCAAAAGCTGAATTTCTAGCGCACTGTAGAGAAGCTGGTGCATTGAACTGACCATGACCCACGTATGTTAATAAAATCTGCTTAGCTAGAATCTCCTGCAATGTGCCGACGGACAGGAGATGATGAAACTAGACATGTAACAATTTTGGTGTAAGACAGACTTGATGCACTTTCCCAGGACTCGAACAATAGAGACACTAACTGGAGAAGAAGATGCAATATTTTCGATACCTGATGAGCCGGATGATGAGGACATCGTAAAGTGAACCAATCAACAAACTGAGAATGGTGTAATATTAGAATTCATAGATTTGCAAAATTAATATTATTGGTTAGGGTAATAACTGGTGATTGACTGACCAATTAGGAATTTTAGCGATGGACTAGAAAACCTTAATAAAAAATCATGACACAGGGTAAAAACTTGAGATGAGATGCAAGATGTGAGGGGAGAACTGATGCAGAGATTAGATGTCGGAAGACACGATTTGAGATTCTGTCATTGAGCTCATGCTCTTGAGAGCCTGATGCATTGCTGATCGATTGATGACCTGAAGACGAAGACTGACTTTGTTGCTGATCCATTCCGTGAATAGGTAGCTATGACAATATGACTGTTAACCTTTCTTTCTAGGTACCAACTGCGCTATTTAAATAGTTTTCCTTCTAGCTAGATGTTTTCTAAATTTGTGTCCTAAATTGTTTTTGCATGAAGTCCCACATGCAAATGCTAATCTGGGTTAGGTAAGGTTCCCTTGGGTGACGTTGACAGTGACAAATGATTGACAAACTGATTACTGAACTCTGCTATTAGTGTTGATACGCTGAAGCATAAGAGCATATGTTTTCTCAAGTTCGGATTAGATTATTTTATTGGTGGTCAGTAATTATTTAACTCTGAGATACTTGAATAAACTTTGAATTAATCCAATGGTTTAGAATTGTAACTAATAGGGAAATACAAATTGTTAAAATGCTTATTGAGTTGTGGTTTTTCATGAAATGTTGATTATTGTCTAATGTTTAATTATTCTTTTAGTGGTTATTTATCGATTACATTGATTATTGATGACACTGGTCACTACCTGGTTAGGATACTCCATGCGATCCAAAAGGTTCATCGGCCTATACACGTCCCCTTGTAAGTTTACTTACTAAGGACCAGGTGCGCTAGCATGTGCGAGTACCCCATGGCTCAAGAAGATGCATTTTTTTGTGTAGCCATTAAAATGGAGGAACTCAGGCAATCCTCAGTTTCAAATGGCAAAGATATAGTTAGTAAGGCAAAGAAAGCCTTTTGGGAATTCACATTATTTAGAACATAAAATGATCAAAAGGAAGGGAACATTACAGATTTTTTTTCTCCAGCACAAACATCCGCCCTAACAGAAGAGGATCAGGCCTGTGGAAGCTAAAACTTTCTATATACATTTAAAATCGAAAATCTACCATGCATGTCTCTTACAGGAAAATGGGGCAAGAGCCAAATGCCATCTATTAATTGCCCATTTTGTCTCACATTCACAGAGTCGGAAGAACACTTTCTAATTTTTTTGTCCATCTTATGTGTTACCTCGAAGAAGGTGGATTGTTGCAATTTGCAAACTTCACCAGACACTACTAGGAAGCACATAGGACACAAAGGAGCAAATTGTTTTTGCAACCCCAAGGTTCCTAGTCTGGGCATGGAGAATTAGAGCGGGCAAGCTTGCAAGCCAGACCTGACTGTTTATACTGGGACTTCTGCCTGCCATATGCACTTTCTTCTGAATGTTTTAATTGTACTCTCGCGCTCACATTTTATGATTTTAAATTGTGTACTTCTGTGATGGTTTTCTTTTTATAATGCATCTTTTAGTAAAAGGAACTGATCATTATGAAAGAATGTTTTTAATCTACTTATGAATATTAAACTTGTATGGATTAATAGCTGAAACAAAGTAAATATTGGATTGCTCTTGTGAAACAATTGTTGACTTATCCTCTTGTGATAAGATTTGAATAATATTTTTTAACTTTCATTTTGTTTGTGTTTCTTTTAAGTTACTTTCTCGAAAGCATATTCTCTTTTATTTATTGCAGAATCATCAGCTGTGCACGATGAACCACCACATAAGTCATCTGCCTTTTTGATCAAAATAATTTCTTGTAACACTCGAAAAATATTTTGTTGATTCACATATTTGTAATATTTATTATTTAAAATGCAAAAGTTATTCTCTTGAATTAAATTTAACAACTAGCTAATGGGACGGACTCCTACGTGGGAAAACCACAAAACAGAAATGTCCTTGTCACAGGTAGTACCCATTTATTTAATATATCAGGTATGAAGCAATGAACTGCTGCAGCGAAGGATTTCAGGTCAAATTTGAGAAACAGAGTAAACTGTTTATAAAAAATCACATTACCTGTTTGAATTGTGCTTCAAAATCCTTTGTAAAATGCAACTATTGTTTTCAACAACAAGGTATTTCTATGCTACACAGTAAATGTTTGTGTACAGAGCTATGTGGGAAAGGATTGGAGGCAGAACTTATCTTCCTTTACAAATTCCCAAGACACTAGACTTTGTTCTCAGGATGTTGTTTTATTAATACACCCATATAGACCAATTAGGTCCTTTCTTTGTGAACTGAGCGTGGATCCTCTGTCTCTAGACTCAGGGCCACACGTACTTAGATTACAGTAGTTCAAAGAATCTGGCTATTTGTGGCCAAAACCAAAGCATTTTCCTATGTACAAAACTCTATTTTGTGATTTGGTTATCTATTACAGAGTCGTAAAATGGGCTTACGACTCTCTATTAGTAAGTGGGTGTGCCAAGGGCGTCCTTTCCTAATTGCGACTCGAAGGGGGATATATGCTCTTTCTGACCGGGAATGCTTTTGCAAAACAATTGCAGTAACCCATTTGAAAATGGGCAAAGGTCCCCAAGAGACCCCTATCCCTTTGTGAATGGGGATGCCAACATTGTTTCAGGACAAGCAGTGGTCCCATGGACCACTGCCTACTCTGAAAAAATGAAAAGGAAACCTTTAATTTTTTTTGGAAATGCATCCTGTTTTCCTATAAAGGAAAATGAGCTGCATTTAAAAAAAAATGCTTTATAAAACAAGCAGTCACAGACATGGTGGTCTGCTGACCCCAGCAGGCCATCATCCCTGTGATTGTGGCCATTCCAAAGGGTTGCAAATTGTGACCTGCCTCATGAATATTAATAAGACAGGTCCTTGCGATCCATTTGCAAATCACAAACAGTGTCTGAGACACTGTTGTATATCAGATTTTGCGAGTCACAAAACCTGATGTTTGTACATGTCCCTTTTCTTATCAACACAATAGATAAAGGGCCCCCAAGGCTTCTCAATCTTTTGTCATAAAAAGTTTATCCTCTTCTAGCCTCATTTTCAGATTGACATTTGTTCCACCTACAAAAACAGGTCTAAGATTTAGTAGACCAATAGAGAAATACCTGTGACGTTTATTTGAGACCAAAGTCTTTGCAAATTGTAAAGCTCTCTTTTGCTGGCCTATGTTCAATATATACCTTGCATTTAAAGCTGTTTTCACAAGAACCTTATTGAATTTTGAATGTATACATTCTGGCTACAAGAAAACATGTCGTGAGTTCACAAACTCATTTGAACAGTGTGTGTCTACATAGCTTAGTACCAGTATGGAATGAGACAGTGCCAGTATTTGTATTTTTGATTAATTGGCCATACACCAGACAACCTGCAATAATTCTTATTGTTTCTCCTTAGACAGTTCCACATTATTCAGAAAAAATGTAAGATAAATCAGAAATTGTCTCAGTACAATGCAAATGTATGCAGTGAATGCTCATAAAGGTGAATACAGTCTTATTGACAGTCATAAAGACTTGGCTGCAAGAGAAAAAACTGGAGAGTTGACAAGGAACTGATGTACGGTTACAGATCACTATTGTTTGTAACTATAGACTTGGTCTGACCAAGTTAATTTTGCTTTGTGTCCTTCTTAAGTTACACATAAGAGGCACCAATTGAAAGCCTACCTGTCCTCCACCTTGAGGAAGCAATGCATGTTTGAGCCCATACACAATAAACAGTGTGCAGAGTATTATCTGCCTCAAAATCTATAAACATTCAGCTGGATCTGGAAACGTGTGGCCCCAGGAGGGCCTTAAATGAAACTGAGTTATGTTTATTGATAACAAAATAACATGTTTTTAAGGTCATGTAACTGAGGACAGCTTGTGGTGCCATGGAGGTTGAGTATCTGCTGGAAACGTTTGTAAACCTGCACAGTGGTGCAGCGATTTCTGCATTTCACTCCTTTTCTGTCTGGACTCCAATCATTGACTATCTTTAGACCTGACAGCCTTAGGGTGGACATCTCACAACTTTTTGCCTGCCTCTCTCCACTTTTCTGACTCTGTGAACTTTACCACAGCTAATCAATGCTAAAGTACATATGCTCTCTCCCTTAAAACATGGTAACATTGGTTCATTACCAATTGGCATATATGATCTACTTGTAAGTCCCTAGTAAAGTGCACTACATGTGACCAGGGCCTGTAGATTGAATGCTACTAGTGGGCCTGCAGCACTGGTTGTGCCACCCACATAAGTAGCCCCTTAACTATGTCTCGGGCATGTCACTGCAAGGCCTGTTTGTGCAGTTTCACTGCCACTGCGACTTGGCATTTAAAAATACTTGCCAAGCCTTAAACTCTCCTTTTTCTACATATAAGTCACCCCTAAGGTAGGCCCTAAGTAACCCATAGGGCTAGGTGCTTTGTAGGTAAAAGGCAGAACATATACATACGTGTTTAAGGTAGTGGAAAACTCCTAAATTCGTTTTCCAATCTGTGAAGCTTGCTTCTTTCATAGGCTACCATTAGGGCTACTCTCATATACTGTTTGCGTGGTATATTCTGAACAGAAAGGGGTAAACAGGTCATGTTTAGCATGGCTAGAATGGTAGTACAAAATCCTGCTTATTGGTGAGGTTGGTTTTTATACTACTGTTTTAGAAATGCTACTTTTAGAAAGTGAGCCTTTCTCTGCACTTAAAATCCATCTGTGCCTTACAGCCTGTCTCTAATCCACGTCTGGGTTGGGCTGGTTGACAACTCCCTTGTGCATTTCACCCAGAGAACCACAAACACAGGATACTCAGTCACACCTGCGCTCATGGTCTTCCTGGGCTGGAAGGGCGGATGCCCTGACACTTACATTTGAAAGGTTAGTGGCCTGCCCTCACACAATGGACTGCCAAACCGCCTACCGGGACCCTGGTAGACAGACCGTTACTGAAAGGGGAACTTGTGCACTTCAAAAGCACTCTTTGAAGTCTCCCCCCCTTCAAAGGCACTTTTGGGTATATAAACTGGGTCCCTGACCCCACCAACTCAGACACTTCCTTGGACAGACACTCTGAACCAGATCCTGCAACCTACCAAGAGGAGCTGGCTAGCTGCCCAAAGGACTCACCTGGGCTGCTTTGCTGTGAATGACTTCTGCCTTGCTGTTGCCCTGCTGCCTTGATGGCCTCTGGCTCTGCTGAGAAGTGCTCTCCAAGGATTTGGATTGAGCTTGCCTCCTGTTCCTGAAGTCTCAGGGCAGAAAATTACGCACAGCCTGCCGGAATCGACACGCAGCCTGCTCAGATGTGAAAGAATTGCTGCATTGGCAAACTGGAACGACGCAGCCTGGCGGCCGAGTGGAGATCAATGCAGCGCCTGCGTTGCGACCGCTACTTCGACGCACAGCCATACTGGATTGGCTCATTGTCGAGCCGCAATGACGAAGCCTGACTTCCTGCATGAGGAATTGACGCAGCGTCTGCAGTGCAACAGAAACTCTGATGCATTCCCATACTGGATCGATGCAGCACCTGTGACTTCATCCCACATGCGCAGGATTTCCACGCATCATCCCTGGGAGTCAAAAGACCCTGCATCGCAGTAAGGATCCAAGACTGTGCATTGGAAACCAAGGCAAAGCCCTTGCAGTGTGGGAAGAATCGACGTGCACCTTTCTTTTTCTATGCATATCCTCCTATGCGGTCTTCATGCATGTAATTTTGACTCCTAACAGGTACTTTGTGCACACAAGAGATATTTGTTGATTTCTACAGACTTAAGACTCTTCTTATCATTGCGAAAGGGATATTTCAACTTGTGCTTAGCAAATCTTGACCTTTTGACCTTAATCTAATCAGATAAATATCTTATATTTTTCTAAACCTGTGTGGTGTATTTTTGTGGTGTTTTCACTGTGTTATTGCATGATTTATTGAACAAATACTTTACACATTGCCCTCTACGTTAAGCCTGACTGCTCAGTGCCAAGCTATCAGAGGGTGGGCAAAGGATAATTTGGATTGTGTGTGACTTACCCTGACTAGGATTGTGGTCCCTATTTAGACAAAGGTGAATACCTCTGCCAACTAGAGACCCCATTTCTAACAACTATCCTTTGCTAGCATGAGAGCCGGGCCTTCAATGCCCTTCCTCTCCCAACTACCCTCTGGTCTTACTCACTCCAAAGCACTATTTTCAATGGGCTGTTCCAACCATTCCTTAATAGAATACTTAAGCTCTCTTCCCAGGCCACCTAGCAGTGGCACCCAGGTGAAAGAGGTGAGGTTATTGGCATCTTCAAAAGGTTTGAGCCTTTTATGACATGGAGAGCGTCTAACAACAGAACCACTGTTTTCCTCTAATGCTTGGACAACACCAATAGGTGGGTCCTCTACCGCCAATGGGTTTTATGTTATTCTCTTTTATGGTATGCTACATTTTATTAATTTTATTTCTTATTCGCATATTCAATAAGGCATCATGGGACTAGAAGGTATGATTAACTACACAATAGATACGTTGATCAAGAATTAAGTCCTCCTTTAAAAATAGAGTTTTAAAATCCTTTTGGAACTTCAGATACTAAGTCTAGGAATGTAAAGCAAAAGGAAACAAGCTGAGAGAGCTGTAAAAATGATGCCAACAAGAGAGATTCCAGGAAGGAGTTTTGTTCATGTTCCTTGGAGCAGAAGTGACATATTGTCATTTACAAATGATGACCCAAAGTTGAGGGAGCAACCAGTGGAATGGTACCAGCAAACAGGGAGGTTTCTCAATCTTTCGAAGTGTTTGTGGGAGGAGCTGAACAGTTTATTTTAGATTGTGGTTCCAGCAGACTTGTAGGTTGAGTGTAGGTGGAGTGTTGATTGGCCAACACATGAGCGGCCGAGGGATGCAGTAACAAGTGCGGCGTCTGAAGAGGTGATGAAAAGTTATTACAAGGTGAATGAGTTTTTGAAAACTAGTGTTTCTTCTAAGGCTATTGATTGGCAAAGAATTGACAGGACATCTCAGGAAACAAAGGAGTCTGTTCATGCTTATTATGAGAGATTGTTGCAAGTGTTCAAGCAGTACATTTGCACAGAGATTTTAGAGCCAAGAGACATGATTCTTTTTGTGTTCAGATTCATTCAAGGATTGAAGCCTGAAATTTGCAATGTGATTCAGAATCATTTGATTTGTTGGATTGATGAAGTATTACATTACACAAAATACTATAGTGATGTAATTTAGTTGAATCAGAAGAGTCTCTGGTAAAAGGCAATGGTGATGCAGATCAAGTCCACCCAAGCAGTGGGTATGTAGAGATCGCAGGGAATAATGAGTGAAGAAAGAATGCAGGAAACACAGCTGCAGTGAAATGTTTACAAGGCCTTAGCGCCTCCTTGCACCACATTAGGTCATTGTTTTTTATGCTAATGTTGCTCAACAAGGCAAAAATCGCCATGCCAAATTTACAAAGTGATGCAATGCATTCATTGCACCACTTTGCATTCCCTTGTGCCACATTATGCCTGTGCCAAGCATAATGTATGCAAGGGCGGCATTTCGGCATTAGGAATATTTCATTATGCCATTTTTGGCAGCATTTGTAACACCTGCTCAGAGCAGGCATTAAAAAGATGCACCCATTGAAATCAATGGACCCTTTTGCACTTTGTCCTACTAGCGTCAACATTTTTGATGCTAGTGGAGCAAAGTGCTACAGTAGTATCAAACATTTTGATGCTATTGGCCTAACATGAGCCATGGTGTCATTACATGGTAGTGAGGGGACACAAGTAATCTGGCGTATCAGTACAGATATTCTTGTAAATCTGGGCCATAGTGCCTCAGTTCAGAGGTAGAGGTCATGGAATTTGAGTAAATCCAAATGTAAATGTGACTGATGTTCATTGTCATGTGTGCGGCAATGTCAGACATTGAAATGGAAGTATCCATTTAGTAATGTAAATAATTTGGCACAAGGTAGTGATGTTGCACAGATGGCTGACAACAGTCAATTTCAAAATCAAAGAGTTCAAAGGCCCCCAAATCAAAGCATGAATGTTCCTACTGGAGCAGTCCAAATGCGTATTACACAGGAACAAGTATAATTTCCCCAACAGCAAATTCAAGCCCCACAGCAAATGCAGATTCCACAAGCTCTGGTGGCACAGCAGCAGGTAATGGTTCCTTGGCAGAATGTGAACAAAAGAACAAATGCAAATGTAAATCATTTAATCACACATTACTCATTAATTGATTTCAGTGATGATGAAATGAATGAAGAATGCATGAGTAAAAGTTCAGAAGAGGAGGAATGTGGATGCAAGTGTCACGGGTCATGATGTTTCATTCCTGGTTGGCATAGGGGCAACTCTTTCCACTGTCAGATCTGTTAAAGTTCCTAATGCCCCCTTCCAGGAAGGACTGTACAGGTTATAGGATTAGAGAACCAGCATTTGGTAAACCCCATTGCAGAGCCCTTTCCAGTTAAAATATAAACCTTTAAGGGTTTGCTCCAATTCGTAGTTTGCCATTCAAGTCCTGTGAGTGTTAGAAAGAGACTTAGGCCCATATTTATACTTTTTGATGCAAAACTGCATCAAAAAGTATAGCACCGGCCTGCCCATTCCAGAACACCACCCGGGTGCCAGATTTATGGAATCCTGCAAGCCAGCGCATTGGTTGGGCTAGGGTCAGTAAAAATGACATTAGCTGGGAGGGGATGGGGTAAGGGGGTTTTGCCTCAAAAAATGATGCTAGGTGGTTAGAGGCAGAAAAAAATGCCTTTAGCCAGCCTAGGATCATTTCCTGACGCAAACCCATCCATATCACATGACTCCTATCTTAGAAAAGACAGGAGTCATGCTCACCACTCCAATGGCCAGCACAGGGGAGAAGTTTCCCCTGGGCATGGTCCTTGCACCCAGTGTCATGTAGTGGGGCCCATTCAGGGCCCCCATGGCACTTAAAAAATAATTTAAAATACTTACCCCTACTTACCCTACTTACCTGGGATGGCGTCTCACCCATCCTCTGGTGTCCCTCTGGTGTGGGTGGGGGTGATCCTGGGGCTTGTGGTGAGCACCTGTGGGCTCTTTCCATAGTTTTTGACCATGGAAATGGATCCACAGGCCCCCTAATGCTTGCTTTGACCCAGTTGTTAATTAATGGTGCTAAGCAGGCCAGTCTCTCCCATGCACAATTTATGCATGGGACGAAAAATAAGGCGCTAGGAGCTTGAGTCATTATTTGGATGGGAATGCCTACCTTGCATCTCATTGATGCAAGGTGGTTTCACGTATCCAAAAATTACGTTAACTCCTATATTTTGGCGCTAGATGGGTCTAGCGTCAAAATATAAATATGGAGTTAAGTTTACTTAGAATTTGCATTAAAAAAAGACGCAAATGCAGTGCCAACAAATTATAAATATGCCCCTTACTGTGCCAATTAAATGTTCCATCATTTGTACACATGAAGGGCTAGCATTTCAGACCAATAGCGATGATGAGACTTCCAGTCAAACTGATGAGATATATCCTCTCATTGCACTGTTTCCTGCTCTGACAGTTAAAGACCTGCCTGATGAATTACAAGACACAGTAACACTAAGAGTTTGGGCTCTTTCTGTAAAATATTTTGGACTCATTCGAGGTGTTGAAGCAGTCAAAGTGTCAATAAAGCCAAATGTAATTTTTCCCAGAACGCCACAGTATAACATGCCTCCAGAAGTAATTGCAGGTATCACCCCAGTAATTGCAGATTTTGTAGAACAGGGAGTTCTGAAAGAAGTAACAGGCAGCCCATATAATTCACCAATTATGGGACTGCAAAAGCCAAGTGGGAAATATCGCATATTACAGGATTTGAGAAAGGTGAACAAAATCGTGGTATCCTGTTGTCCCATAGTGCCAAATCCAACAGTATTTTATTTCGGATTCCATGTGAAGCAGAATGGTTTTCAGTTATCGATCTGTAACAGACATTTTCTCAGTGCCTTTGCACGTGGATATTCAATTCCTCTTTTCACTCCAATTCGATATCCATATGTATTCATGGTGTCACAATTCACATGGGTTTTCAGAATCACTATCCATTTTTAATCAGATCCTGAAGAAGAACTTTAAGTCTCTGAACATGCCATTTCAGTCTGCTTTTAGTGCAGTATATTGATGACCTGTTGGTTGAGTGCAATACACGTGAAAATTGCAGACAGCATATCATAGCATTATTGAATCATTTGGGTGAAAACGGACACTAGTTGCAGTATTGCCAGAAAGAAGTAAAGTATTTGGGTCACCAAATTGAGAAAGGTGCAAGGAAAGTGTCCAGAGAAATAGTTGCAGTAATTATGAAAATGAATCCCCAAATTATGTAGAGAGATGTCGGAATGTTTTTGGGCATGGTGACCTACTGTTGCCAATGCATCCCGAATTGTTCAGTGATTTCCAAACCGATTTAGAAGTTGACACACAAAGAAGTCACAGACCCAGTCCCCTACAATGAAGAATGCATAAAATCTTTCACTGAGTTGAGAGTGTGTGCAGAGTTCCAGCTTTGGGAATGTCTGACTACACAAAAGATTTTGCACTATTTTGTCATGACCATGATGGTTGTGCTCTTTTCTGTTTTGACACAGCCGTATGGAGGAACAAACAGGCCAGTGGCATATTATTCTGCCATATGGGATCTTATCCCTGCTGCTTTGCTCGGCTCTTTAACAGCTGCGGCTAAGTGTGTGAGCATAGGTCAATATGAAGGCATTGTGATGGGACACCCTTTAACTGTTTATGTCCCATATTCAGTTGAACTCGCCTAACTTTAAGAGTTAAGAGGTGTGAAGTTTTGAACCTTGCCACATTATTGCTTGTCAACATGAAAGATTCAAATGATGCTAGTTAAATAGAACATGACTGCCTAGAATACATTGCTCCTGTTTAAGAGACAGTAATGGTACTCGGAGAGATGGTTTTGCAGTTTGCCTCCTCTCAGAAGTGGTTGAAGCCTCATGGCTTCAAGAAGTCATTTCTTCCAAATAACTGAGTTGGTTGCACTTACAAGAGCATGCTGCATTTCTGAGCAGCTAAAAAGTGACACTATTCACCAAAAGTCAAAACGGGTTTGGTGTTGTGCCTGACTTTGGTCAGTTATGGCACCAGCAAGTTATGACCTCATCAGGATCATCCATTTGAAATGGTGAAAGAATTCTTAACTTTGTAAGTGTTTTACAGTTACCTGAGAAGATTGCAGTTGTTAAGTATATGGTTCATCAAAGTTTGAATGATTATGTATCATTGGGCAATGGTTATGCTGACCACGTTGCCAGATATTGTGCACTCCATTGCATTACTTCCTGTGAAGAATGGAGTAGTGAAAGTGACACCAGTGAGACAAGTCAAAATTTCTTGATTTCAGTGGTTGATACTTGGGATGAAATAAAGAGGTTACTGGAAGAAGCAAGAGGGTAAGAACACAGAGGTTGAAAGAAAGCATGTTGTGTTCAAGGGAAGAAGATAAGGTTTGTATTTCAAATGAAAGGAAAGTTGTGTTGCCAGATTGTTTGTTGAACTCAATGGCTAGATATTGTCATGTTCAGGTTCATCTTGGCAGAGATGCAATGATTCGCACATTCAAACAGACATGGTACAACCCCAGATTTTAATCGCGTGTAGAAGAAATTTGCCACAGATGTGTTACATACCAACAAATTGATATAGGGAAATGCACAGTGGTCAATTAAAGGCATCTAGGCAGATCAGGAGTTCCATTTAACAAAATGCAGCTTGATTTTATTGAGATGACTGCTTACAATGAATTGAATTATGTACTGGTTATTGTGTGTGTGTTCTCCCATAGGATTGAAGCTTATCCAACCCATAGGAATGATAGCCTTACTGTAGCTAAGCTACTAATCAGGGAACAGATCTCCAGGTATGGGTTCATGACTTCTCTGGAATCTGATCGTGGAATTCATTTTAATAATGAGATAATAAAGTTGTTGTGTACAGCACTGTACATCAAGCAAAAAGTGCACTGCAGTTACAGACCAGAGGCATTTGGATTGGTGGAACAAATGAATGGAACATTGGAAGCTCGATTGGTAAAGGTTTGTGCCTCTACAGCATTGAAATTGCCTGATGCATTGCCAATTGTCCTGATGAGCATGTGTAGCACCTCTGACAGGAAGACAGGACTGTCTCCCCACGAGGTTCTAATGGGTCCTCAATGAGGCTACCAGCAGTACCTGCAAATGCAATTGTGAACATAAAAGATTACTTAGTGCTGGATTATTACAAAGGTCTGGCTGATGTGGTTCGCTCTTTGTCTCATCAGGTTGAAGCAGCAACAGTTCCAATGGCTCAAGAACAGTGTCACAACCTGAAGCAAGGTGACTGGATTTTAGTCAAGAAGCACTTAAGGAAGACTTGCTTAGACCCCAGGAGGAAAGGTTAGTTTCAAGTTATCTTGGTGACGACAACAGCTGGTCATCTGAACTGGATCCATGCAAGCTACATGCGAAAATTCCGTGTCCTCTTAAAGACAAAGAGTCTGACCCCACAAGAGCAAATGCTGATGAAGAAGGGATTTGGCTTCTTCCAAGCTGTGAGGACAGAACCAGTGGATGAATCAGAAAATTTGCAAAGTGGTGAAGGTACAAGCAATCACAATGTAGCCAAAAGAGCAGGAGAGCAAAGTCACAGTCCACTGACTCCTGCCAGCTCAGCAAACGTGGTAAATGCAGTTGTACCCAAAAAACATAACTGTGAAAGGAGACAAATGACCTGCAGCGGGACATGAATTGGTTGCTGATAAACTCCCATCATTAACAGAGGTAGTTGAGGAGTCAAATCATAGTGAAGATGAGGATGGTGCTGTAAGGAGAAAGAAAAGGAAAAGAGTGCCAAGTTGCAGATACTCTCCACCTGAATGGATCTACATTGTCATAAATATATTGGAAGGCGAGTTTATGGCCTTTTGTTTTGACTGAGAGAATACAGTTGAGCCTTCTGGAACTTGACATTGCATTTGAACTGAGCTTTAAAATAACCTTGCCAATCGATCAACAAAGACATCACACTCTGGAAGTGACCATAAGCAATCATCAGACTGTGCTCTATTGAAAATGAACATTTGAAATGTTTTGAGTACTTTAGTTGAATTTGAAGACTTTTTTTCTATTTCTTTCTTCTTTTTGGAGATGGATAAACTGCTGTAAATAGTGCAAAGACTTTTAGAAGCTGCTTTTTTTTATTTTGCTCATTTTTTCTTTTATATTTTTCTTTTCTCCTCTGATTCTGCAGAAGCCATGAACCCTGGACAGGGCAAACATAGTAAGTGTACATATATGTGCATTGGTTTAGTTATAGTATGTATGATTGCATGCATTTTATTGATTGGAAGAATGAGTGTGTTAATGAAAGTACAGCAACACCAATGCAGAGAATGACAACATCCAAGTAGGATAAGATTCATAAGGATGATGGATTGCTTCATTATGATGACACAACGGGAGATTTGTCTTTCAATGTTCATTATAGTTTGCTGCATGAATTTGTGGACACAATAAATGTATGTGATTGCTATGTGTGTGCACAAAATCCTTCATCAGTGCAAGAAGGAATCACTTATCATAGCCTAGCACTAACGTATGACATTAGTTCTAGTCTATTATTAACACACCTGTGTGATCAGGTGTATATTAGGTATCTCTATTCTAAGTTTGTAATTAGATTTCTCTTTTGTTCTCATTAATCAGCATTTGAGTAGCATTGCAAAGGCTAAGAATATAGCTATAGCAGGAGGATTCTTTGAGCCTACAATGACTTTTGACACAGCATATGCACACCAGAATAATTGAACATGTTGTCATAAACAGTTAGAGTAGGAGTTTATTAATCAGGTTGATGACAGAAGAGAGGCAATGAACAGAAATATAATTAAGGGTATAGTTAGCAAGAAGAAATCAGTTCACAACACACCAGATACACAAGAATGCCTAGCTTTAGATTGTGTGGGGAAGCTACATATATATATATATATATATATATATGTAACAATCAAAAGCTGGTAATAAGTTTGTAGGAACGAGTGAATGCAGACATGTTTTTGATTAAGAGTCTATGGGATTTTATGTTAAATGAACAAGACCCCATTGTACCTAGTGTCTATTACATCTCTGGTAAGAACTCCTATTACAGAATGGTTGGTATGACACCTTCTATTTAGGAGTGTTTTTTCCGAACATTTACAAAGTTGACAACATTGACAATCCAGCAGGGTTTGAGAGACTTAAAATGAGATTCCAAAGAGGAACAAGTGCTTCAGGGATTACTGGAGATATATTTGGAGCTTTTATTCCATCAGTGGGTGTGATCTTGAATGACATAAATATAAGGGAGCTATCAACAATTGTAGATAAGATGTCAACTGATTTTTCAGGTGCGATGCTCCTTGCAGACACAGAAATGTTTGCAACAAGGTCTATGATTCTGCAGAATTGCCTTGCATTAGACATCCTTTTAGCAAAGGAGGTGGAGTCTGCCAAGTTTTAAAATCACAGCACTGCTGCACTTATATTCCCAATTACAGCAGGGAGATAAGGAGATACTTACCTAATTTGACGAGTCTGAAAAATGACTTGAATGACCTGAAGCAGACAAAGGTTTGGGAGACAATGGGTGAAGGATTTTCGAAGGTAGGATTGTGATTTGGAAACTTGGGAAATGGTTTTGTGAAAATGATTCTGAAACGTTTAGTGATCATGACAGAGTGCATAATGTTTGCACTTGGATTTTACAAGGCTTTCAATTTCTGGAAATGACAAAGAGCAAAGAACAAACAGAGGAGGGAAGAAATGCAAATGGAGAATATGAGAAACAGATATTATCAGACGATGAAGAGAATTGACAATTACAGCAGACCTAGACCTATGCGTTATAGAACTATAAGGTTTTTATTTGTCTCATTGTAAATGAGAAAAGTTCTTTTGTGGTGACATAGATTGCCATCAGAGGAGGGACTGAAAGAGATCAAATTTTGTTTGTAAATTAGTGGCATAGAATTTAGTGAATGATGACTAATTAACCTTCCTTTAAACATTTAAAAGCCTAACAGAGAAATTATAACGTGGGAATGTAAAAAGTGCATGTTTGAAATATGGTGGACATCGTGGCTGCCATTCATATTTTAACACTACGTTTAACATGAAGACATTGTGCACTTATATTTGAGTGAATTACTGACATGAGTAATACAGAAGATATTTTATTAGTTGAATATTAAAAATGAAGTATTAAATGAATATGAATTAATCAAACTTATTGATTAAAGGAATTTTATTAATGCAACTTACATGTGTGAGATAAATAAATGCATGTTTAAATTAGTTCTGACATATCATAAACAATATTTGCAATTAAATAATTTGTTTTGCAATATTTGTCTTGGATTGTATGGTGTGCAATAGTTATATAAATGTATTAATGTATTATTATGCATTTAGGCTCTCTTAATAATGGAAAACCACTTGTTTATTTTGTCCCCTCGGATTTGAATTCTTTTTTCAGGTTGCTAGTGTGATGTTGAATGTCCTATGCTATTGAAGGCATGAAACATGCTTGTTATTAATAATGCTGCATTATTATATGATCATTGCCAAGATTGTTGCAGTAAGGATAGCAAGCTGATAAAATCATTAGAACATAACAAAAGTTACTTTTGACTACCACAAGCAAAAGCGGTTGCCCCAGAATCCAGCGGAAGTTGTGATTACTTTATGACTTTAACATCAAGGAAGCTAAAAGACAATTTGGAAACAGAGAAAACTATAGTGAACTGAAAAGTAACCCTATGGAAACATATACTGTGGAATATCATCAGAAATTACAGATATGGTTAGATAAAGGATTATTGAAGGAAGAAGAATATAGATATCTTAAGACAGATCATCCAATTATTCCCACAATATATTTTTTGCCAAAAATTCATAAGAATAGATCTAATCCACCTGGACGTCCAATTGTAAACTCAATTGGATCACTACTTGAAAACACTTCCAGATTCACAGATATCTTCTTGTTCCCATATATTTTGAGTCTGCCATCATACCTAAGGGATTCTATAGATTTTTTATAAATAGGATTAATAATATACCCTGGAAAACCAACTATATAATGGATACGATTGATGTTATGTATCTCTACACTTCAATTAAACCCAAAGATGGTTTAGAAGCCTGTCAATATTTCTTAAGATCCAGATCCATTAGCCATTTAGAACATTCATAAATGCTAATAGAAATGTTGCAGCACTGTCTGACCCACAATGCCTTCATATTTGATGGTAAATATTATTTACAAGAACAAGGAACAGCCATGGGGACTTCATTTGCACCAACCTATCCAAACCTTTTGATGAGCATGTGGGGATCAGAAGTAGTGTGGCAAGAGAACAATCAAGAAATACTAGACCACATTATTTTGTGGGTATGTTATATCGATGATCTCTTCCTCATATGGGAAGGGGGATAAGAGGTTTGTGTGCTGTTTATAACCTCTCTTAATGATAACCCTCAACAATTGAAATTTACATATGAAATGAGTAATTTGGAGATCAATTACTTACACATTGGGGTGTACAAAAAGAATGAAAAAGTCTGCACAAAAATGCATTGGAATCCAAAAAATGCAAACAGCTTGTTCCATGCAAATAGTGGACACCCGAAGGCGCTAAAATGGAGTGTACCTTATGGAGAATTTCTGAGAGTGAAGCACAACTATACAGAGGAAATGGAATTGAAAGCTCAAATGGATGATATGTATGAGATATTCTATAAAAGGGGATACCCAAGATCAGTCCTAAATGATGCTTTAAGATGAGCAATGCAAGAGAGTCAAAGTGTTGATTCACAAAATTTTAAAAAAAGTCATGATGGCTTAGAAATGAATGATATGAGATACATCATGCGCTTTGATGCAGGTAGTCAAATGACAAAGAAATTTGTAGAAGATAATTGGAAATAGTTACTACTGGATGGAACATTAAATAAATCTTTGCCTAATCATCCCTCAATTACGTATAGAAGAGCACCAACATTGGCTGACCATCTAACAAGCAGTCATATGACTTCACAGAAGAAAGATGGATCAAATTGGCTGATGTGTAATTGACAAGGGTTTTGGAAATGTAAGAAGTGAAAAGCATGAACCTTTGGGAAGAATGTGATGCAGTTCAAAACAATTGATGGTAGAATAATGAAAATCATGGAGAGAATAAATTGGGAAACACCTTTGTGATCTATGTACTGGAATGCGTCGTAGTAAAAAAAAATACATGGATAGTACATGGAATAAACTAAAACTATGTATATTACATCACCTGAGGGCAATAAACAATCAAGATCCAACATACTCAATGGCAAAACACATTTGGGAACACCATCAAGGTGAACAAAAAAGGGTTGAAATATTATGACATTCAACATATCAAACAGAATGCTAGAGGTGGAAATCATGACCAAACATTAAGGAGAATGGAATCCCTATGGATTATCCTGATTGGGACTGAGATGCCCTGGGGTTTAAACACAGCCGTGGAACTACATAGACATTTATGAAAGATAAACATTTGGAATGACTTAGATGAAATAAATGAAAGTCAACCATCTTTGGAATGAAAAGTGATCCATAGACATATAATTTGAGATTAGGATGTGACTTTGGAAATATGTGATTTACATATACTTTACTGAGAACAAAGGACTCAGACAATATTTAGAAAAAAAGAAGAAAAAAAAAACATACATATAAGTGAAGAGTATTTGAGAATATGAAAACATACATTTGGTAGATATAACACGTGTACTGTGAGTATTAGATGTAACCAGACTCTTGATTAGATTCAGATGACCACTGAATCTTTTATGGCTCTAGTGGATACTGGTAACACTCTCTGGGATAATAAGCTGTAAAAATGATGACTTGGTGAAGGTTTGTCAAAAGGATCCTTGGTGTGTTACCCCCAGGTCTAAAGAAATTAATTTATTCTATAAGAAAGGTACTTTACCGATATTAGAAATTTGTACTAAGCCTGTTTTATGTGAGATAGGAAAATGAGAATTCTAAAAAAAAGGAAAGGGTAGCTTAGGTAGTAATTATAACAATTCCTTCACCATGTCATGTAATGTGAAACTGTGTAGGAATGGGTATTTTACCTATTTGCATTAAAACATTCAAATTGGAAATAGGAACATGGATAAGAAGATTTAAGACTCTAAAATTGTTACGTAATATTGAGTACCAGCACCTTATCCAAATCTTGTAAAAAAACGTGTCAAATGAGAGTGAGAGTAACAACGAGAGAATTAGCGATCAAAAGTTGGAAATTGATTTTAATTGGCGCATGGTGGGTGGTCACATAATTTAAATACACTAGTGTTGCACATAACTCTATGGCCAGTCGAAAGCTGAGGCTGAAACGCATTGCCATTGTTTTAGAATTAGCACTCAGCACTTTATATAATGAAATAAAAGAAAAATCTTTTGGATTTGGTTTGGTGGTGCCGGCGTCATGTATGCGTCGAGAATCTGAGGAAGTTTGGTTCCCGTTTTGCTACAAAGTGACTCCTTTGTTTAATATATATATATATGTATATATATATATATATATATATATATATATATATAGTTTTATATATGTATATATATATATATATATATATATAGTTTTATATATATATATATATATATATATATATATATATATATATTACCTACTGGCGGTCACCAGTAGGTAGTTATAATTAGATCGTTAGGACCATGTTTCCATAGGTAAAGTGTTTTTTGACTTGACTGTATCTTTGGCGCCGTATGACAGACCTTCACAAAATTTTCCAAGAGAAGTGTGCTGGTGACTCTTGTCAAGAAATGGGCCTATGAAGTGTGTATGTCCAGGGAATAGCAGAGGTTGTACATTGGGCCGTTCGCTTATAAGGAGCTAGGAAAATACTATAAGGTCTGTGCTAAGGAAAGAAATCTTTCTAGAAAATAAAAATGTAAAGTACTCCCTTTGTAAAAACTTTTCCTACGCTCTTGAAAGGTTGGAATTAGATCGTAATCAGGTCCTGGCAATATCTCCCTTGCAATTGAAAATCGAACTGAACGTGAACTGAAAATAACGTGGTTATTAAATTTTGGGATGGACCTTGAGAGTTGTGCAAAAAAGAGTTCCTTTATGAATTTAGCAAACTCTCTAGTAGTAAATAAAGCGCAACCCTATTTCTTATGGAATATCCCACATAGGGTGAGGCATTTTTGGATGTTGCTCCACCAGGGATTGCTTCCCTTGAATGTGCTCCTGGCAAAATGGCATGGCACAGCTAAAGAATATAATATTTGTCTTGCCGGAACTTAAGATTTAAACCATGTTTTATTTGTCAGTCCATCTCTTGTCTCATTTCGGTGTAAATGGTTGAAGCATATTTGTCTTCAGCTTTCCTTGCTGTCCGCTCTTGAGTTTCTCCCAGCCTTGTATGATCCTACCAATTAAATATTTTGTTTCAGGATTTTTTCTTTTTTTTAATGTTTTTATATTTATTTTTTATTATATGCATTGCAAAGTAGGCTCATTAAGTTCCATGATAACCGGGTCAAGGATGCTGTATGAAACAAAATAATCAGGTGGGTCTTTTTTAATGTTGGACTTTATTATACTTATATTCTATAGGTGGCTTGGCATGGAATTTATGTGTTCTCCTATACCGTTAACCATGTGTTTTGCATGGACGAGTAAGGTATTTGAAGGTCTTTGCTCATATTTAACCCTCTGATCTATGTGGTTTTTGTTCTGAGGCACATTACTATGATGAATCTTATGAAGACTTGGGTATGAACTGTGATTTCTTCTTTATTCGTGATTAATGTTGGGTTTTTATGGGCAGACAGGTAATGTATTAGTCTGTTTATGTGTATTTTTAATCCAGCAAACTGTCTTCTTAAAATTTTAGCTGCCCATTTGCACTTTTCTTCTTTAATGTTAACCCGGAATTTAATGTCCCTAAACTGTTCCAGCATTTCTTGCACAAAACGTGTCTTATTTGCATTGTTGTATAGATTTGCACTATACGACCCTATACGACTATGACCCCACCTCCCTCCACGGGCTCAACCCAGGACGCTCCAGAACTTGCTTCCAAGCCAACCCTAAACGCACCCATGGACCCTTTGCATGCCGCACCTGCAAACTCACCTTCCACCGCGACTGCACCCCGCCCGCCAGCCCACGCGCCAATAACCACCTCAAATGCATCCTCATCAACACACGCTCCGTCCACAAGCACGCCATTGAACTATGGGACCTCCTGGACACCACCGCACCAGACGTCGCCTTCATCACTGAGACCTGGATGAACGCCTCCTCGGCCCACGACATCGCCATAGCCATCCCCGACGGATACAAGATCACCAGGAGAGACAGCACCAACCAAGTCGGTGGAGGAATCGCCATTGTTTTCAAGGACTCCATCAACGTCACCACCTCAACCGAAGACACCCCCCTCGCCGCCGAACACATGCACTTCCAGATCTACACAGACCCCAGGACCACCCTCAGAGGAACTCTCATCTACAGACCCCCTGGACCACGCGCCCTCTTCAGCGAATCCATCGCTGACTTCATCTCCCCGCACGCCCTCGCCTCGCCGGACTACATCCTCCTCAGTGACCTCAGAACAACAACCCCAACACCAACACCCTGCTCGACAACCTCGACAACCTCGGTCTCAAGCAACTGGTGAACACCTCCACCCACATGGCCGGACACACGCTCAACCCCATCTTCTCCGCCAGCAACCACGTATCCTTCAGCCACTCCTCCGTAATACACTGGACCGACCACAGATGTGTCCACTTCACCTTCAGACGCAAGACTCTCCACCTCCGCATACAACCCATCCCACGCAGACATTGGAACAAAATCCCCACAGAACAGCTTCTCTCCACTCTCAGCGAAAAACAACCCACCTTCTCCACCGACCCCAACGACGCAGCCCTCAGCCTCACTCATTGGATCACCAACTGCGCGGACAACCCCGCACCCCTCAGATGCCTCCCAAGACAGACCAGCACCAGGAAACCTCAATGGTTCACAGACACCCTCAAGGATTCCAAAAAAAACTGCCGTACCCTCGAGAAAGCCTGGCGCAAGGACCACACCGCAGAAAACATGTCTGCCCTCAAAAACACCACCCGCGAACACCATCAGCTGATCCGTACCACCAAAAGAACTTCCTTCACAGACAGACTGGACAAGAACACTCACAACAGCAAAGAACTCTTCAACATCGTCAAAGAGCTCTCCAATCCTAACGCCAACTCCAACTCCATCACGCCCTCACAAGACCTCTGCAACTCCTGTAAGATCACCGACCTACACGACAGCTTCGGACACCAGACCCAGCCAACCACCACAGAACCTACAATCCCAGCCATCACCCTCAACACCTGGACTCACATCAGCGCGGAGGAGACCAAAGCTACCATGAACTCCATCCACTCCGGTGCCCCCTCGGAACCCTGCCCACACTTCATCTTCAACAAAGCCGACGACATCATCGCCCCGCATCTCCAGACCATCATCAACAGCTCGTTTGCTTCTGCCACCTTCCCCGAGAACTGGAATCACGCGGACGTCAACGCCCTACTGAAGAAACCTACGGCGGACCCCAGCGACCTGAAAAACTTCCTCCCCATCTCGCTCCTCCCCTTCCGTGCCAAAGTCATCGAGAAGACCGTCAACAAGCAACTGACCAACTTCCTTGAAGACAACAACCTACTCGACCCCTCTCAGTCCGGATTCTGAGCCAACCACAGCACAGAAACCGCCCTCATCTCAGTCACAGACGACATCAGAACTCTGATGGACAACGGAGAAACAGTCGCCCTCATCCTCCTCGACCTCTCGGCTGCCTTCGACACCGTCTGCCACCGAACCCTAACATCCCGCCTGCGCTCCACCGGTATCCAAGGACTGGCCCTGAACTGGATCACCTCTTTCCTCTCCAACCGCTCCCAAAGAGTCTACCTCCCTCCATTCCGCTCAGATCCCACCGAGATCATCTGCGGCGTCCCACAAGGCTCCTCGCTCAGCCCGACTCTCTTCAATGTCTACATGAGCCCCCTCGCCGACATCGTACGCAAACACAACATCATCATCACCTCCTACGCCGACGGCACTCAGCTGATACTTTCCCTCACCAAGGACCCCACTGGTGCCAAGACCAACCTGCAAGATGGAATGAAAGACGTCGCAGAATGGATGAAACTCAGCCGTCTGAAACTGAACTCAGAAAAAACGGAAGTCCTCATCCTCGGAAACACCCCGTCCGCCTGGGACGACTCGTGGTGGCCCACAGCCCTAGGCACCGCACCAACCCCCTCAGACCACGCACGCAACCTCGGTTTCATCCTGGACCCGCTTCTCACCATGACCAAACAAGTCAACGCCTTATCATCTTCCTGCTTCCTCACTCTCCGCATGCTCCGAAAGATCTTCCGCTGTATCCCCGCCGACACCAGAAAAACTCTGACCCACGCCCTCGTCACAAGCCGCCTGGACTACGGAAACACCCTATACACAGGAACCACCGCTAAACTCCAGAAACGTCTGCAGCGAATACAAAACGCCTCCGCCCGCCTCGTCCTAGACATACCCCGCAACAGCTACATCTCCGCCCACCTGAGACACCTGCACTGGCTTCCCGTCAACAAAAGGATCACCTTCCGGCTCCTCACCCACGCACACAAAGCCCTCCACAACAAGGGACCCGAATACCTCAACTGTCGCCTCCGTTTCTACACGCCCACCCGTCAACTTCGCTCCGCCAACCTCGCACTCGCCGCCGTCCCTCGCATCCGCTGCACCACGGCAGGTGGGAAGTCCTTCTCCTACCTGGCAGCCAAGACATGGAACTCCCTCCCCACCAACCTCAGGACCACCCAGGACCACCCTGCATTCCAGAGGCAGCTCAAAACCTGGCTCTTCGAGCAGCAGTAACCCCCTCCCCCTAGCGCCTTCAGACCCTCACGGGTGAGTAGTGCGCTTTATAAATGTTTTGATTTGATTTATTATCCGTTGCACTTTACACTGAGGTACTGGATTTTGTAATAGTATATCTGTAAAAATTTATGTTGAGCTCTTTATAGAACCTATATTGATTTTTAAATGTGTCCAATCTGATTTTGTGTGTAAATTGTTGTAAGGATAAACATATAGTTCTATTGTCTATTTTTATGTGGACCTCAATTGAGTTCCAAAACATAAATAAATAAACTGAAATGAATTGGTGACTCTTGTTGCGCATGGAAAGTTTCAGGATGATCCATCAAGCGGGGGCTGAGAAAGAGGGAGGTGTAAAAAAAAGTACATTTTCCCTGGTAATTCCCATAGGAGTTTTGAACAAATGGCAGAAAGCTAGATTTTGTTCCGCAGATTGTGCTTTTTGTTATTTGGTATAAATCCGTTCAGTAGTTGTTGATAAATTTAAAGAAATTCAAACTTGTATATCTAGGGCCACAGAACCTCCTTGACTACTTCATGAATAATAGTGAGCTTGTGCAAGGCAATACAGAGCTCTGGTTGGCTGCCAGCACTTCAACCCAGTTGGCAGCCATCTTGGGACCTAACATTAGCCGAATCCCACAAAAAAATTTATTAAAAAAAGGGGGCTCGGTAGAAATACGCTGACGCCAAAGCCTTGTTCATGGGGTCCTAGAGGGACCTCAGCAGGGCAAAAAAACATTTTTTTAAAACACAGGGCCCCCCTCCTGAGGCTCATTGAGCCCCGGGATCCACCACTTCCCCTGGATTAAATATTCGTTATTTGGGGCTGCCTGGACCCCTCCGAGCCCCAGGGACCAATAACATCCTCTGGGCTGAATCTTTGGTAGGGGTGGTCATGTGGGCCCTGTGGGCCCTGGGAACCATCACCTCCCTGCGGCTAAATTATTAGTAATGGGGGCCCTTGGACCCCCTGTGCCCCAGGGACCACCACCTACCCTCTTTAACTGGCCCCACTTGACAGATAACCCCAAAACCTCTGATGCATAACAAGATTCTTGGGAACACCTTTTTGGGAAAATTTGGTGGAGATTTATCAAATGGCACCAAAGCTATAGGCAAGTCAAAATATTATTTTTTTATGGAAACATGGTCCTACCTATAACTATCTACTGGTGACTGCCAGCAGGTAAACAAGAAAACAAATGCATTTATAAGGACTCAGAAATTGTTTTAATGAACCAAACACCAGCCCCTGCAATGTGTTTTGGCCAGAAGGCCTCGCTCATGCATAGGGAGAAACAGACAACATATCAAATATATTGGACTCGTAAGTGCATATGTGATACTGTAATTTGAATAAACCACAACACCATTAGATCTAGGTGGGCAACAAGCCCCTCACACATGAACAGAACATGTGATGGAGTGAAACATAAAAAACAAAGTGCAAACCCACAGTCGTCACCTAGTATCACCAATGTTGCTGAAATTCAAGATAGGACATGGGGCCAGATGTAGGAAACTTTTTGCATGGCACAGACAGCGAATTTCGCTGTTTGCGACATGCAAAAAGCACATCGCGATGCCCATTCCCATTTAGCGAGTCGGTAACCTGGTTACTGACTCTCAAAATGGGAATGCGAGTCGCAAATAGGAAGGGGTGTGCCCCTTCCTATTTGCGATTCGCATCACGATGCAGAGTTGCTTTGTGACCGCGAACGCGGTCGCAAAGCAATTTTCAGTTACCACCAGTGTCACACTGGTGGTAACCCATTCAAAAAAGGGAAGGGCCTTTGTGAATGGCCCTGAAAACATTTTTTCAGAGCAGGGAGTGGTCCTATGGAAAAACGTTTCATTTTTTCGCTTGTATTGCAACTCATTTTCCTTTAACCCCTTCTGTGCCGCGGACGTAGTGGTTACGTCCTGCGGCACAGTGCTGCTGTGCCGAGGACGTAACCACTACGTCCTCGGCACACAGCCCAGAGGGAGCGCTCTCGCTCCCTCTGTGGGGTTCCCCCCCACCCCCCCAAGTCAGGGATGGAAGGGGAAGCCCTTCCCCTCCCACCCCCGACCCCCCCCCAACCCCCCCTGTGACGTCAGCGCGCGAGCGCGCGCTGATTAGTCACAGGGTCTCCCCCATCGCGCTGGAAGCAGAGCTTCCAGCGCGATTGAAAAAGAAATGCTTTTGCATTTCTTTTTCAATCCCATGGGGGAGGCCCCAAGAGGCTTCAAAGGGAAGGAAATGTATTTCCTTCCCTTTGAAGTCTCTCACAGGTTTCAAAAGCTGGATTGCTTGCAATCCGGCTTTTGAAACCCCACTAGACACCAGGGATTTTTTTTTTTTCTTGAAATTGGCAAAAGGGAGCGACCCCTTGGGCAAGGGTCGCTCCCAGGGGGGCATTTTTTTAGGAAGGCCTTTTCTGCCCCCCCTGGGGGCAGATTGGCCTATTATTAGGCCGATCTGCCCCCAGGGGGGGCAGAAACCTCTAGGCACCAGGGACCATTTTTTTTTTGGGTGATGAATTCTTTTTTTTTAGTTGGGGAGCGATCCCTTAGGCAAGGGTCGCTCCCCTACGGGGCAATATATATTTAGGCCATTTCTGCCCCCCTTGGGGGCAGATTGGCCTATTTTGATAAGGCCAATCTGCCCCCAAGGGGGGCAGAAACCATTAGACACCAGGGAGTTTGTTTTTGCGCGCGAATGTCACGCAACAAAGCGACCCCTTTGGCAAGGGTCGCTCCCAGGGGGGGCAATTTTTTGGGAAGGCCTTTTCTGCCCCCCCTGGGGGCAGATCGGCCTATTATTAGGCCGATCTGCCCCCAGGGGGGGAAGAAACCTCTAGGCGCCAGGGCAATTTTTTTTTGTGTGTTTTTTTTTTTTGTTCTTTTTTTTTTTTAGAGATGGGGAGCGACCCATCAGGCAAGGGTCGCTCCCCTGGGGAGCAAATTGTATTTAGACCATTTCTGCCCCCCTGGGGGCAGATTGGCCGATTTTAGGTCAATCTGCCCCCAAGGGGGCAGAAACCACTAGGCACCGGGGATTTGTTTTTTGGCGCCAATGTCACGCAGGGGGAGCGACCCCGTAGGCAAGGGTTGCTCCCAGAGGGGGGTGGGGGGGCAAATTTATTTTAGGCCATTTCTGCCCCCCCGGGGGACAGATCGGCCTATTATTAGGCCGAACTGCCCCCGGGGGGGGGGCAGAACACTCTAGGCGCCAGGGCAATTTTTTTTTTGTGTTTTTTTTTTTTGTTGTTTCTTTTTTTAGAGATGGGGAGCGACCCATCAGGCAAGGGTCGCTCCCCTGGGGGGGCAAATTGTATTTAGACCATTTCTGCCCCCCTGGGGGCAGATTGGCCAATTTTAGGTCAATCTGCCCCCAAGGGGGCAGAAACCACAAGGCACCGGGGATTTGTTTTTTGGCGCCAATGTCACGCAGGGGGAGCGACCCCGTAGGCAAGGGTCGCTCCCGGGGGGGGGGTGTGCCGGTTGGGGGGGCAAATTTATTTTAGGCCATTTCTGCCCCCCCGGGGGACAGATCGGCCTATTTTTAGGCCGAACTGCCCCCGGGGGGGGACAGAACACTCTAGGCGCCAGGGCAATTTTTTTTTTGTGTTTTTTTTTTTTGTTGTTTCTTTTTTTAGAGATGGGGAGCGACCCATCAGGCAAGGGTCGCTCCCCTGGGGGGGCAAATTGTATTTAGACCATTTCTGCCCCCCTGGGGGCAGATTGGCCAATTTTAGGTCAATCTGCCCCCTAGGGGGCAGAAACCACTAGGCACCGGGGATTTGTTTTTTGGCGCCAATGTCACGCAGGGGGAGCGACCCCGTAGGCAAGGGTCGCTCCCGGGGGGGGGGTGTGGGGGTTGGGGGGGCAAATTTATTTTAGGCCATTTCTGCCCCCCCGGGGGACAGATCGGCCTATTATTAGGCCGAACTGCCCCCGGGGGGGGGGGGGGCAGAACACTCTAGGCGCCAGGGCAATTTTTTTTTTTTTTTTTGTTTCTTTTTTTAGAGATGGGGAGCGACCCATCAGGCAAGGGTCGCTCCCCTGGGGGGGCAAATTGTATTTAGACCATTTCTGCCCCCCTGGGGGCAGATTGGCCAATTTTAGGTCAATCTGCCCCCAAGGGGGCAGAAACCACTAGGCACCGGGGATTTGTTTTTTGGCGCCAATGTCACGCAGGGGGAGCGACCCCGTAGGCAAGGGTCGCTCCCGGGGGGGCGGTGGGGGTTGGGGGGGCAAATTTATTTTAGGCCATTTCTGCCCCCCCGGGGGACAGATCGGCCTATTATTAGGCCGAACTGCCCCCGGGGGGGGGGCAGAACACTCTAGGCGCCAGGGCAATTTTTTTTTTGTGTTTTTTTTTTTGTTGTTTCTTTTTTTAGAGATGGGGAGCGACCCATCAGGCAAGGGTCGCTCCCCTGGGGGGGCAAATTGTATTTAGACCATTTCTGCCCCCCTGGGGGCAGATTGGCCAATTTTAGGTCAATCTGCCCCCAAGGGGGCAGAAACCACTAGGCACCGGGGATTTGTTTTTTAGCGCCAATGTCACGCAGGGGGAGCGACCCCGTAGGCAAGGGTCGCTCCCGGGGGGGGTGGGGGTTGGGGGGATAAATTTATTTTAGGCCATTTCTGCCCCCCCGGGGGACAGATCGGCCTATTATTAGGCCGAACTGCCCCCCGGGGGGGGCTGAACACTCTAGGCACCAGGGCAATTTTTTTTTTGTGTGGTTTTTTTTTTGTTGTTTCTTTTTTTAGAGATGGGGAGCGACCCATCAGGCAAGGGTCGCTCCCCTGGGGGGGCAAATTGTATTTAGACCATTTCTGCCCCCCTGGGGGCAGATTGGCCAATTTTAGGTCAATCTGCCCCCAAGGGGGCAGAAACCACAAGGCACCGGGGATTTGTTTTTTGGCGCCAATGTCACGCAGGGGGAGCGACCCCGTAGGCAAGGGTCGCTCCCGGGGGGGGGGTGTGGGGGTTGGGGGGGCAAATTTATTTTAGGCCATTTCTGCCCCCCCGGGGGACAGATCGGCCTATTTTTAGGCCGAACTGCCCCCGGGGGGGGGGGCAGAACACTCTAGGCGCCAGGGCAATTTTTTTTTTGTGTTTTTTTTTTGTTGTTTCTTTTTTTAGAGATGGGGAGCGACCCATCAGGCAAGGGTCGCTCCCCTGGGGGGGCAAATTGTATTTAGACCATTTCTGCCCCCCTGGGGGCAGATTGGCCAATTTTAGGTCAATCTGCCCCCAAGGGGGCAGAAACCACTAGGCACCGGGGATTTGTTTTTTGGCGCCAATGTCACGCAGGGGGAGCGACCCCGTAGGCAAGGGTCGCTCCCGGGGGGGGGATGGGGGTTGGGGGGGCAAATTTATTTTAGGCCATTTCTGCCCCCCCGGGGGACAGATCGGCCTATTATTAGGCCGAACTGCCCCTGGGGGGGGGGGGCAGAACACTCTAGGCACCAGGTCAATTTTTTTTTTGTGTTTTTTTTTTTTTTTTGTTTCTTTTTTTAGAGATGGGGAGCGACCCATCAGGCAAGGGTCGCTCCCCTGGGGGGGCATATTGTATTTAGACCATTTCTACACCCCTGGGGGCAGATTGGCAAATTTTAGGTCAATCTGCCCCCAAGGGGGCAGAAACCACTAGGCACCGGGGATTTGTTTTTTGGCGCCAATGTCACGCAGGGGGAGCGACCCCGTAGGCAAGGGTTGCTCCCAGGGGGGGGTGGGGGGGCAAATTTATTTTAGGCCATTTCTGCCCCCCCGGGGGACAGATCGGCCTATTATTAGGCCGAACTGCCCCCGGGGGGGGGGCAGAACACTCTAGGCGCCAGGGCAATTTTTTTTTTGTGTTTTTTTTTTTTGTTGTTTCTTTTTTTAGAGATGGGGAGCGACCCATCAGGCAAGGGTCGCTCCCCTGGGGGGGCAAATTGTATTTAGACCATTTCTGCCCCCCTGGGGGCAGATTGGCCAATTTTAGGTCAATCTGCCCCCAAGGGGGCAGAAACCACAAGGCACCGGGGATTTGTTTTTTGGCGCCAATGTCACGCAGGGGGAGCGACCCCGTAGGCAAGGGTCGCTCCCGGGGGGGGGGTGTGCCGGTTGGGGGGGCAAATTTATTTTAGGCCATTTCTGCCCCCCCGGGGGACAGATCGGCCTATTTTTAGGCCGAACTGCCCCCGGGGGGGGACAGAACACTCTAGGCGCCAGGGCAATTTTTTTTTTGTGTTTTTTTTTTTTGTTGTTTCTTTTTTTAGAGATGGGGAGCGACCCATCAGGCAAGGGTCGCTCCCCTGGGGGGGCAAATTGTATTTAGACCATTTCTGCCCCCCTGGGGGCAGATTGGCCAATTTTAGGTCAATCTGCCCCCTAGGGGGCAGAAACCACTAGGCACCGGGGATTTGTTTTTTGGCGCCAATGTCACGCAGGGGGAGCGACCCCGTAGGCAAGGGTCGCTCCCGGGGGGGGGGTGTGGGGGTTGGGGGGGCAAATTTATTTTAGGCCATTTCTGCCCCCCCGGGGGACAGATCGGCCTATTATTAGGCCGAACTGCCCCCGGGGGGGGGGGGCAGAACACTCTAGGCGCCAGGGCAATTTTTTTTTTTTTTTTTTGTTTCTTTTTTTAGAGATGGGGAGCGACCCATCAGGCAAGGGTCGCTCCCCTGGGGGGGCAAATTGTATTTAGACCATTTCTGCCCCCCTGGGGGCAGATTGGCCAATTTTAGGTCAATCTGCCCCCAAGGGGGCAGAAACCACTAGGCACCGGGGATTTGTTTTTTGGCGCCAATGTCACGCAGGGGGAGCGACCCCGTAGGCAAGGGTCGCTCCCGGGGGGGCGGTGGGGGTTGGGGGGGCAAATTTATTTTAGGCCATTTCTGCCCCCCCGGGGGACAGATCGGCCTATTATTAGGCCGAACTGCCCCCGGGGGGGGGGCAGAACACTCTAGGCGCCAGGGCAATTTTTTTTTTGTGTTTTTTTTTTTGTTGTTTCTTTTTTTAGAGATGGGGAGCGACCCATCAGGCAAGGGTCGCTCCCCTGGGGGGGCAAATTGTATTTAGACCATTTCTGCCCCCCTGGGGGCAGATTGGCCAATTTTAGGTCAATCTGCCCCCAAGGGGGCAGAAACCACTAGGCACCGGGGATTTGTTTTTTAGCGCCAATGTCACGCAGGGGGAGCGACCCCGTAGGCAAGGGTCGCTCCCGGGGGGGGTGGGGGTTGGGGGGATAAATTTATTTTAGGCCATTTCTGCCCCCCCGGGGGACAGATCGGCCTATTATTAGGCCGAACTGCCCCCCGGGGGGGGCTGAACACTCTAGGCACCAGGGCAATTTTTTTTTTGTGTGGTTTTTTTTTTGTTGTTTCTTTTTTTAGAGATGGGGAGCGACCCAGCAGGCAAGGGTCGCTCCCCTGGGGGGGCAAATTGTATTTAGACCATTTCTGCCCCCCTGGGGGCAGATTGGCCAATTTTAGGTCAATCTGCCCCCAAGGGGGCAGAAACCACAAGGCACCGGGGATTTGTTTTTTGGCGCCAATGTCACGCAGGGGGAGCGACCCCGTAGGCAAGGGTCGCTCCCGGGGGGGGGTGTGGGGGTTGGGGGGGCAAATTTATTTTAGGCCATTTCTGCCCCCCCGGGGGACAGATCGGCCTATTTTTAGGCCGAACTGCCCCCGGGGGGGGGGGGCAGAACACTCTAGGCGCCAGGGCAATTTTTTTTTTGTGTTTTTTTTTTGTTGTTTCTTTTTTTAGAGATGGGGAGCGACCCATCAGGCAAGGGTCGCTCCCCTGGGGGGGCAAATTGTATTTAGACCATTTCTGCCCCCCTGGGGGCAGATTGGCCAATTTTAGGTCAATCTGCCCCCAAGGGGGCAGAAACCACTAGGCACCGGGGATTTGTTTTTTGGCGCCAATGTCACGCAGGGGGAGCGACCCCGTAGGCAAGGGTCGCTCCCGGGGGGGGGATGGGGGTTGGGGGGGCAAATTTATTTTAGGCCATTTCTGCCCCCCCGGGGGACAGATCGGCCTATTATTAGGCCGAACTGCCCCTGGGGGGGGGGGCAGAACACTCTAGGCACCAGGTCAATTTTTTTTTTGTGTTTTTTTTTTTTTGTTGTTTCTTTTTTTAGAGATGGGGAGCGACCCATCAGGCAAGGGTCGCTCCCCTGGGGGGGCATATTGTATTTAGACCATTTCTACACCCCTGGGGGCAGATTGGCAAATTTTAGGTCAATCTGCCCCCAAGGGGGCAGAAACCACTAGGCACCGGGGATTTGTTTTTTGGCGCCAATGTCACGCAGGGGGAGCGACCCCGTAGGCAAGGGTCGCTCCCGGGGGGGTGGTGGGGGTTGGGGGGGCAAATTTATTTTAGGCCATTTCTGCCCCCCCGGGGGACAGATCGGCCTATTATTAGGCCGAACTGCCCCCGGGGGGGGGGGGGGGGCAGAAACCTCTAGGCGCCAGGGGAATTTTTCTTTTTTTTCTTTTTTTTTTTCTTTGTTTTTTTTTTTTAGAGATGGGGAGCGACCCATCAGGCAAAAGTCGCTCCCCTGGGGGACAAATTGTATTTAGGCCATTTCTGCCCCCCTTGGGGGCAGATTGGCTGAGTTTAGGTCAACCTGCCCCCAAGGGGGCAGAAACCACTAGGCACCGGGGATTTGTTTTTTGGTGCCAATGTCACGCAGGGGGAGCGACCCCGTAGGCAAGGGTCGCTCCCGGCGGGGGAGGGTGGGGGTTGGGGGGGCAAATTTATTTTAGGGCATTTCTGCCCCCCCCCCCCTGGGGCCGGCTGAGCTACAGGCCAAACACCACAGGTAGGCACCTTGCAAAAAACACCTCTGTTTTCTGTGAAAAAATATGTTGTGTCCACGTTGTGTTTTGGGCCATTTCCTTTTGTGGGCGCTAGGCCTACCCACAGAAGTGATGTACCATTTTTATCGAGAGACTTAGGGGAACGCTGGGTGGAAGGAAATTTGTGGCTCCTCTCAGATTCCAGAACTTTCTGTCACCGAAATGAGAGGAAAAAGTGTTTTTTGGGCCAAATTTTGATGTTTGCAAAGGATTCTGGGTAACATAACCTGGTCAGACCCCCGCAAGTCACCCCATCTTGGATTCCCCTGGGTTTCTAGTTTTCAAAAATGCACTGGTTTGCTAGGTTTCCTCAGGTGTCGGCTGAGCTACAGGCCAAAATCCACAGGTAGGCACTGCTTTTTATAAAAAAATGTGATGTGTCCACGTTGTGTTTTGGGCCCTTTCCTTTCGTGGGCGCTAGGCCTACCCACGCAAGTGAGGTATCATTTTTATCGGGAGACTTGGGGGAACGCTGGGTGGAAGGAAATTTGTGGCTCCTCTCAGATTCCAGAACTTTCTGCCACAGAAATGTGAGGAACATGTGTTTTTTTAGCCAAATTTTTAGATTTGCAAAGGATTCTGGGTAACAGAACCTGGTCCGAGCCCCGCAAGTCACCCCTCCTTGGATTCCCCTAGGTCTCTAGTTTTCAGAAATGCACAGGTTTGGTAGGTTTCCCTAGGTGGCGGCTGAGCTAGAGGCCAAAATCTACAGGTAGTCACTTTGCTAAAAACAGCTCTGTTTTCTGTGATATGTCCACGTTGTGTTTTGGGGCATATCCTGTCGCGGGCGCTAGGCCTACCCACACAAGTGAGGTATCATTTTTATCGGGAGACTTGGGGGAACGCTGGGTAGAAGGAAATTTGTGGCTCCTCTCAGATTCCAGAACTTTCTGCCATAGAAATGTGAGTAACATGTGTATTTTTAGCCAAATTTTGAGGTTTGCAAAGGATTCTGGGTAACAGAACCTGGTCCGAGCCCCGCAAGTCACCCCTCCTTGGATTCCCCTAGGTCTCTAGTTTTCAGAAATGCACAGGTTTGGTAGGTTTCCCTAGGTGCCAGCCGAGCTAGAGGCCAAAATCTACAGGTAGGCACTTTGCAAAAAACACCTCTGTTTTTTTCCAAAATTTAGGATGTGTCCACGTTGCGCTTTGGGGTGTTTCCTGTCGCCGGCGCTAGGCCTACCCACGCAAGTGAGGTATCATTTTTATCGGGAGACTAGGGGGAACGCTGGGTGGAAGGAAATTTGTAGCTCCTCTCAGATTCCAGAACTTTCTGCCACAGAAATGTGAGGGACATGTATTTTTTTAGCCAAATTTTGAGGTTTGCAAAGGATTCTGGGTAACAGAACCTGGTCCGAGCCACACAAGTCACCCCTCCTTGGATTCCCCTAGGTCTCTAGTTTTCAGAAATGTACAGGTTTGGTAGGTTTCCCTAGGTGCCGGCTGAGCTAGAGGCCACAATCTACAGGTAATCACTTTGCTAAAAACAGCTCTGTTTTCTGTGATATGTCCACGTTGTGTTTTGGGGCATATCCTGTCGCGGGCGCTAGGCCTACCCACACAAGTGAGGTATCATTTTTATCGGGAGACGTGGGGGAACGCTGGGTGGAAGGAAATTTGTGGCTCCTCTCAGATTCCAGAACTTTCTGCCACAGAAATGTGAGGAACATGTGTTTTTTTAGCCAAATTTTGAGGTTTGCAAAGGATTCTGGGTAACAGAACCTGGTCCGAGCCCCGCAAGTCACCCCTCCTTGGATTCCCCTAGGTCTCTAGTTTTCAGAAATGCACAGGTTTGGTAGGTTTCCCTAGGTGGCGGCTGAGCTAGAGGCCAAAATCTACAGGTAGTCACTTTGCTAAAAACAGCTCTGTTTTCTGTGATATGTCCACGTTGTGTTTTGGGGCATATCCTGTCCCGGGCGCTAGGCCTACCCACACAAGTGAGGTATCATTTTTATCGGGAGATGTGGGGGAACGCTGGGTGGAAGGAAATTTGTGGCTCCTCTCAGATTCCAGAACTTTCTGCCACAGAAATGAGAGGAACATGTGTTTTTTTAGCCAAATTTTGAGATTTGCAAAGGATTCTGGGTAACAGAACCTGGTCCGAGCCCCGCAAGTCACCCCTCCTTGGATTCCCCTAGGTCTCTAGTTTTCAGAAATGCACAGGTTTGGTAGGTTTCCCTAGGTGGCGGCTGAGCTAGAGGCCAAAATCTACAGGTAGTCACTTTGCTAAAAACAGCTCTGTTTTCTGTGATATGTCCACGTTGTGTTTTGGGGCATATCCTGTCGCGGGCGCTAGGCCTACCCACACAAGTGAGGTATCATTTTTATCGGGAGACATGGGGGAACGCTGGGTGGAAGGAAATTTGTGGCTCCTCTCAGATTCCAGAACTTTCTGCCACAGAAATGTGTGGAACATGTGTTTTTTTAGCCAAATTTTGAGGTTTGCAAAGGATTCTGGGTAACAGAACCTGGTCCGAGCCCCGCAAGTCACCCCTCCTTGGATTCCCCTAGGTCTCTAGTTTTCAGAAATGCACAGGTTTGGTAGGTTTCCCTAGGTGGCGGCTGAGCTAGAGGCCAAAATCTACAGGTAGTCACTTTGCGAAAAACAGCTCTGTTTTCTGTGATATCTCCACATTGTGTTTTGGGGCATATCCTGTCGCGGGCGCTAGGCCTACCCACACAAGTGAGGTATCATTTTTATCGGGAGACGTGGGGGAACGCTGGGTGGAAGGAAATTTGTGGCTCCTCTCAGATTCCAGAACTTTCTGCCACAGAAATGTGAGGAACATGTGTTTTTTTAGCGAAATTTTGAGGTTTGCAAAGGATTCTGGGTAACAGAACCTGGTCCGAGCCCCGCAAGTCACCCCTCCTTGGATTCCCCTAGGTCTCTAGTTTTCAGAAATGCACAGGTTTGGTAGGTTTCCCTAGGTGGCGGCTGAGCTAGAGGCCAAAATCTACAGGTAGTCACTTTGCTAAAAACAGCTCTGTTTTCTGTGATATGTCCACGTTGTGTTTTGGGGCATATCCTGTCGCGGGCGCTAGGCCTACCCACACAAGTGAGGTATCATTTTTATCGGGAGACGTGGGGGAACGCTGGGTGGAAGGAAATTTGTGGCTCCTCTCAGATTCCAGAACTTTCTGCCACAGAAATGTGAGGAACATGTGTTTTTTTAGCCAAATTTTGAGGTTTGCAAAGGATTCTGGGTAACAGAACCTGGTCCGAGCCCCGCAAGTCACCCCTCCTTGGATTCCCCTAGGTCTCTAGTTTTCAGAAATGCACAGGTTTGGTAGGTTTCCCTAGGTGGCGGCTGAGCTAGAGGCCAAAATCTACAGGTAGTCACTTTGCTAAAAACAGCTCTGTTTTCTGTGATATGTCCACGTTGTGTTTTGGGGCATATCCTGTCGCGGGCGCTAGGCCTACCCACACAAGTGAGGTATCATTTTTATCGGGAGACATGGGGGAACGCTGGGTGGAAGGAAATTTGTGGCTCCTCTCAGATTCCAGAACTTTCTGCCACAGAAATGTGAGGAACATGTGTTTTTTTAGCCAAATTTTGAGGTTTGCAAAGGATTCTGGGTAACAGAACCTGGTCCGAGCCCCGCAAGTCACCCCTCCTTGGATTCCCCTAGGTCTCTAGTTTTCAGAAATGCATAGGTTTGGTAGGTTTCCCTAGGTGGCGGCTGAGCTAGAGGCCAAAATCTACAGGTAGTCACTTTGCTAAAAACAGCTCTGTTTTCTGTGATATGTCCACGTTGTGTTTTGGGGCATATCCTGTCGCGGGCGCTAGGCCTACCCACACAAGTGAGGTATCATTTTTATCGGGAGACGTGGGGGAACGCTGGGTGGAAGGAAATTTGTGGCTCCTCTCAGATTCCAGAACTTTCTGCCACAGAAATATGAGGAACATGTGTTTTTTTAGCGAAATTTTGAGGTTTGCAAAGGATTCTGGGTAACAGAACCTGGTCCGAGCCCCGCAAGTCACCCCTCCTTGGATTCCCCTAGGTCTCTAGTTTTCAGAAATGCACAGGTTTGGTAGGTTTCCCTAGGTGGCGGCTGAGCTAGAGGCCAAAATCTACAGGTAGTCACTTTGCTAAAAACAGCTCTGTTTTCTGTGATATGTCCACGTTGTGTTTTGGGGTATATCCTGTCGCGGGCGCTAGGCCTACCCACACAAGTGAGGTATCATTTTTATCGGGAGACGTGGGGGAACGCTGGGTGGAAGGAAATTTGTGGCTCCTCTCAGATTCCAGAACTTTCTGCCACAGAAATGTGAGGAACATGTGTTTTTTTAGCCAAATTTTGAGGTTTGCAAAGGATTCTGGGTAACAGAACCTGGTCCGAGCCACACAAGTCACCCCTCCTTGGATTCCCCTAGGTCTCTAGTTTTCAGAAATGCACAGGTTTGGTAGGTTTCCCTAGGTGGCGGCTGAGCTAGAGGCCAAAATCTACAGGTAGTCACTTTGCTAAAAACAGCTCTGTTTTCTGTGATGTGTCCACGTTGTGTTTTGGGGCATATCCTGTCGCGGGTGCTAGGCCTACCCACACAAGTGAGGTATCATTTTTATCGGGAGACGTGGGGGAACGCTGGGTGGAAGGAAATTTGTGGCTCCTCTCAGATTCCATAACTTTCTGCCACAGAAATGTGAGGAACATGTGTTTTTTTAGCCAAATTTTGAGGTTTGCAAAGGATTCTGGGTAACAGAACCTGGTCCGAGCCACACAAGTCACCCCTCCTTGGATTCCCCTAGGTCTCTAGTTTTCAGAAATGTACAGGTTCGGTAGGTTTCCCTAGGTGGCGGCTGAGCTAGAGGCCAAAATCTACAGGTAGTCACTTTGCTAAAAACAGCTCTGTTTTCTGTGATGTGTCCATGTTGTGTTTTGGGGCATATCCTGTCGCGGGTGCTAGGCCTACCCACACAAGTGAGGTACCATTTTTATCGGGAGACTTGGGGGAACATAGATTAGCAAAACAAGTACTATTGCCCCTTGTCTTTCTCTACATTTTTTCCTTCCAAATATAGGAGTGTGTGTAAAAAAGACATCTATTTGAGAAATTCCCTGTAATTCACGTGCTACTATGGTCACCCCGGAATTCAGAGATGTGCAAATAACCACTGCTCCTCAACACCTTATCTTGTGCCCTTTTTGGAAATGCAAAGGTTTTCTTGATAGCAATTTTTTACTCCTTATATTTCAGCAAATGAATTGCTGTATACCCGGTATAGAATGAAAACGCACTGCAGGGTGCAGCTCATTTATTGGCTCTGGGTTCCTCGGGTTCTTGATGAACCTACAAGCCCTATATATCCCCGCAACCAGAGGAGTCCAGCAGACGTAACGGTATATTGCTTTCGATAATCTGACATTGCAGGGAAAAGTTACAGAGTAAAACGTAGAGAAAAATTGATGGTTTTTTCACCTCCATTTCAATATTTTTCTTTTTCAGCTGTTATTTTCTGTAGGAAACCCTTGTAGGATCTACACAAATGACCCCTTGCTGAATTCAGAATTTTGTCTACTTTTCAGAAATGTTTAGGTTTCTGGGATCCAGCATTGGTTTCATGACCATTCCTGTCACTGACTGGAAGGAGGCTGAAAGCACAAAAAATTGCACAAATGGGGTATGCCCCAGTAAAATGCCAAAATTGTGTTGAAAAATTGGGTTTTCTGATTCAAGTCTGCCTGTTCCTGAAAGCTGGGAAGCTGCTGAGTTTAGCACCGCAAACCCTTTGTTGATGCCATTTTCAGGGGAAAAACCACAAGCCTTCTTCTGCAGCCACTTTTTCGATTTTTTTTAAAAAAAACGAAATTTTCACTGTATTTTGGCCAATTTCTTGGCCTCCTTCAAGGGAACCCACAAAGTCTGGGTACCTCTAGAATCCCTAGGATGTTGGAAAAAAAGGACGCAAATTTGGCTTGGTTAGCTTATGTGGACAAAAAGTTATGAGGGCCTAAGCGCGAACTGCCCCAAATAGGCAAAAAAAGGCCCAGCACAGGAGGGGGAAAAGGCCTGGCAGCGAAGGGGTTAAGGAAAACGGGCTGCATTAGAAAAAAAAATAACTGCTTCATTTAAAAGCAGTCACAGACATGGTCGTCTGCTGTCTCCAGCAGGCCACCATCCCTGTGAGTGCTGCGACTCGCAAGGGGGTTGCAAATTGCGACCCACCTTATTAGTATTAATGAGGTGTTCCTTTGCGACCCCCTTGCGACTCGCAGATGGTGTCAGGGACAGCATCCTGCATCCGGGTTTGCGACTCCCAAATTGCGAGTCGCTCAGACTCGCAATGTGCAAGTCGCAAACCCGGAATTTCGTGCATCTGGCCCATGGTTCCCTAGTCTGGGGGGTCCTCACAGGCCCATTGAAGCTAGACAAAATATATTTCCTACTCTCTCCTAAAAGAAAACAGGAAAAAGTTGTCAGGAACAAAAACAAATGAACTACTGACACAGGAAAACAGAGATATCCAACCATTGCTCTAAATATACATATAACTCCTCATCAGAGTTCAAACCCATGGGAGACATAGAATTAAGCTGAGTTATCAATCTAGAATTAAGCTTTCTCAACCTATTAATTCTGTTCCCACCTCTGATATTCAGGGTGACATGTTCCAAGCCAAAGAACTTAAGGTGCTTTCTGTTTCTAAAATGATGTGTCTCAAAGTGTCTAGCAACAGAATAGTGTTTGTTCTTGTTGTTGATGGCTCTCATGTGTTCTAAAATCCTTTTTTGTACAGGATGCAAGGTACTACCTACATAATGTAGGCCACACAGGCACTCCAACACGCACACCAGATGGTATTCCTGCTTGTAATGAATTGAGTGACCAGCCTCTTTTTATTAGTCTGCAGAATAAAAACAGACTTAACATCGGAAAAATACTGGCAGGTGTTGCACTTGCCACAGATATAGAAACCTTTAATGCATTTATCAATGGGTGTTGCCTTCCCTATGTTGGTCACTCTGCTTCTTACAAGCAGGTCACTCAAGGATTTACTTCTGTGGTATGTGATTTGGGAATGATCTGGTAAACTGTCACCTATGACAGGGTTACACTTCAAGAGGCCCCAATTTTTCTCAATTATCCCTCTCTTCCACTCTTCCAGAATTGCAGTTAAATGGAGTGATGTCTGTTAGAGTTATTGACACTCATAGTGTTGGATTGACTTGGGTTCCCAAAGAGAATTTTCATCTCTAGAGCACTCTACTACTATGCATACAGCACACTTCAGGGCCCACTCAGTATCCCCTCTCTTTGAAGCTTCCTAGCATATGGTGCTGATCTACAAGGAAGCCTGCATCATCACTACAATTCCTTCTCGTCCCCACCAGCTCTATATAGGGAATTTTCCACTTCAAGGAATTAGGGTGGCTTCCTTAGGCATGGAACATTTCCCAATGTGGATTTCCTGTGCAAAATGGTAGTAGCCTTATTTTCTTTGATCAAAACCTCCACATGCAAAAACACTATGTGGTCCCTATGTATATTGCAAGAATTTGAGTTTAACTTTGTAATTGTTCAACCTCATCACAAATTCTTCGTCATGTTTCTCACTTCCTTGTCATATAAGAAAAAGATTGTCACTGAACATTACCCCTCAGATGGTGTGTTGCATATCAACAAGGAACTCAGGTACAGTGGACACCTGTTCTTCCCACCAGCCCATGAACAGATGTGAATAGCTGGGGGTGAAAGAAGTGCCCTTTGCAGTTCCTTGGAGCTGTCTATACAGTGTCTGCTCAAAAATAAAAATGTTGTTAAAATGTTGTTAATAAGACATAACAACAACATCTCGAGAAGCATGTGAGTATAGGCAAATGGGCCGGGCCCTGAAAAAAAAGTTTGCATGCTTTAAGGCCATCCTCATGTTTAATGCATGTGCTCAGAAATTTCACATCTAGTTTCATTAACCAGAACCCAGCTTCCCATGTTACGCACTCTATTCTCATCAGAAAATCTTTTGTCAGCATAAAGGGAGAGAGCTCACGAAAGGGTGAAGGAAATGATCAATATATTTGGAAGTTTTTTCAAAGAGACTATTACAGGAGGACACAATGAGTCTACCAGGAGGGTTGATAGGGATTTATGCACATTGGGGAGAAGGTATAGGATAGATAGATGAAGATGTTAATTTTTAAGAAAGCTGTGCTCTTCATCCTCAGTGAGTCCTTAGTCTTTCCAATTTTTGAGTTTGTCCGAATATTGCAACATGGTATTCTTATACTCACCAAACTTAATTGTGGTGTAACAAGCATTATCACTAAGTTATTTGTGTGCCTCACTAAGATACATTTCAATAGGCCAGATAACAACATTCCCTCCTTTGTCTTCTGGACTTATCACTATGGTATCATCCTTGGCAAGAGATTTAACAGCTTTCCTCTTGGGTTTAGCTCTCAATTTCTTAAGCTCCCTGACCACCTTCCCCTGAAATGTGTCAATCGTGTAAAAACACATCATAGCAGTGAGCTTTGATTTCGGTTTGAAACAAGTGGATACACTTTGTTCAAAACAATGCCTTGATCTAAATATTTGTTCAGTGTCAGTGACCACAGAGTCATCACCCTGCATTTCATCTACAATGGTGAGAAATTCAATATTCCCAACATTTAGATCTTCCAACTGAAGTGAGCCACAGCTGGTCCCCCATGAAGGAGCAGATGAAATGTTAGTTTTAGAAATGTTTATCAGTTTTGAATATCTGATGAACTTGAATAAGTCTTTCTTAGTAGTGACATAATCAAATGAACCTGTCAGGCAAAAGTATAAACCAAAATTGAAGACATGAGCTTCGGTTTGTACCAAAGTCAGATAGGTTTATGACCGTATTTTTATCTATATTCATTTTCCTGCAGGTTGGGCTCCACTGTATGATCTCATGGAAACCTGAGTACCATCTTTTCTTCCTCTGTTGGTATTCCTCTTCCTCTGACGCTTTCTCCGTGACCTCTTGCATTTCCTTGCATTGGTTGTAAGTTGCCTAGCAGCTCCCTTCTCAGGGGTTAAAAAAGTCCCATTTCTATTGCCACCCTTCAATAGACTTAAGTCTACTGTGGTGGAAGTATCAATTTAATTCAAGTTGCCTGGTCTGGGACCAGTCATGGCCTCTGTAAGTACGCCGGCACCCCCCAAGTTCTGTTTGCCACTACAATATATATGGTCAAATTGCTTGTTGAAAGTTAAGATACTCCCCATCTGATAATCACCCAAGTCTCTAGAAAATGTATTCTATTATCTCATTTTGATTTCATTTTCCAACTTACCAAGATGTTGTTGCATCTCATGCTTAAATTTTGTAATCAAGTCTTGTTTATTTTGGGCAGATAGCCAGTTCTCTATCTCTGCTATTTCCTTTAGAGCGTTGTCTTGGTCTGACCACGCTTATTTGACCAGCATTTCCAACATGATTCTGGAGCAACCAGTCTGTTTTTTTACCCATTCCTCTATCATCTGAGTGTCTGTGTCCTCATAAGGTGTAGTGTAAAGCTGCATAGCCCACGAGCAATAGCTTTAGTATGACTTTAGTGAAAATATATAAAGGTGAGGGAAGAGGAACATTGTTAGAAGTGGGATCTCTAGTTGCAGAGGTATTCTCCTTTATACAAATAGGGACCGCAATCCTAGCCAGGGTAAGTCACACACAATCCAAACTATCCTGTGCCCATCCCCTGGAAGCTGGACACTAAACACTCAGGCTCAACTTAGAAGGCAATGTGTAAAGTATTTGTGCAATAAATCATACATTAACACAGTGAAAACACCAACAAAAATACACCATACATGTTTAGAAAAATATAGGATCTTTATCTGGTTAAATTAAGGTAAAAAACGATAAAGATTCAGTAGGCTCAAGTTGAGATATCACTTTTGCAAGATTAAAAAGAGTCTTAAATCTTAGAAATCAACAGTTGTCTCTTGGTTTCACAAAGTACCTGGTTTGTGTAAAAAATAACACACACAGAGACCACAGAGGAGGAGATGCATGGAAACATAGGGTGTGCGTCGGAATTTCTGGTGCGGCACAGACTTTGCGTCATTTCTTTCCATGCTGCAAGGGGCTTTGCGTTGATTTCCGGTGTGCAGTCTTGTTTCCTCACTGCGGGGATCTTTTTGATGCCTAGGGATGATGCGTTGAATATCCTGTGCATGCTGGACAAAGTCAGAGGTGTCACTTTGATCCGGTGGGCGATGCGTCAAATTTTCTGTCACACTACAGGTGCTGCATCGATTCTTCACTTGGGAATTTGGGCTTCAAAGTTCCAGTTCAGCAGTGCGTCAATCTGATAGGCTGTGCATCGGATTTCCAGACACAAGGCAAGCACTGTGCAACACCTGCTTACGGAGGATGATAACGACGGAAACCCCAAGCAGCTCAGTTTTTTGATACCGTGTGACTGAATTTTCCACACATCGTCCTTGGGTGTCAAAGTCAACCCAACTCTGTCTGGATCCGAGGTGCTCCGTCTGGATATCAATGCATCGCTCTCTTGTGAGGGAGAAAAACAGCACATTGTTGACCCCGCTAGAGAAGGAAACAACGCACATTCCCATTTATGAGTAAGGAATCAACACATCGCTGACTTTTCCGATGCAAGCTCACCTGGGCTGCTTTTTTTTAATGCTAACCAGGCACTTTGTGTAAAAACAGCATTCTCACTGTTTTCCAAGGATTAAGACTCTTATTCTTTAGAAAATTCATATCTTGACTTGTGTATGTTGGATTTTTGTCATTTTGGTCTTGTTTTGTTTAGATAAATATTACCCTTTTTTCTAAACCTGTGTAGTGTCATTTTGTAGTGGTTCACTGTATTACTGTGTGTGTTGGTACAAATACTTTACACATTGCTTCTGAAGTTAAGCCTGCCTGCTCGTGCCAAGCTACCAAGTGGGTGAGTTTGGTTAACTGAGTGTGATTCTCCTTTACCCTGACTAGAGCGAGGGTCCTTACTTGGTCAGGGGATAACCTGACTGCCAACCAAAGACCCCATTTCTAACATCACCCCATTCCGATCAGGATCTACCACTCAAACAGTATTAGAGGGTAGCCCTAATGCAATCCTATGAAAGCAGCAGACCTCACAGCAGTGGAAAACGAATTTAGGAGTTTTTCACTACCAGAACAGATAAAACACAAAGGTACCTGTCCTGCCTTTTACCTACATTGCACCCTGCCCAATGGCTTACTTAGGGCCTACACTAGGGGTGACTTATGTGTAGAAAAACGGGAGTTTAAGGCTTGGCAAGTACTTTTAAATGCCAAGTCGAAGTGGCAGTGAAACTGCACACACAGACTTTGCAATGGCAGGGCAGAGACATGATTAAGGGGCTACTTATATGGAAGGCACAACCAGTGCTGCAGACCCACTAGTAGCATTCAATTTACAGGTCCTGGGTACATGTAGTGCACTTTACTAGGGACTTACAAGTAAATCAAATATGCCAATTGAGAATGAACCAATGTTACCATGTTTAAGGGAGAGAACATATGCACTTTAGTGCTGGTTAGCAGTGGTAAAGTGCGCAGAGTCCTAAAACCACCAAAAACAGTGTCAGAAAAGTGGAGGGAGGCAGGCAAAAAGTTGGGGGATGACCACCCTAAGGCTTTCAGGTCTAAAAAACATCATTCGTAGCTACTTGTAGGATAGGATAGCTGACAGGATTGGTTCCTACAACAGTATTATAGCAGTCGATACTACCAATACAATCTTGTTTTTTTCCTCCTGGCAGAGTAACCAAATAAGGCCAGGGCCAAGGTAAAGGGACAGAGCAAAGGTAAAGGCAACATCAGCACTTGAATCAGTGATGCATCTGGCACATCAAGTGCTGCAGGCATGTTTACTTATTCTTTCTCTATATTAAATAATTAGTCTCACTGTTTATGTGTTTTTAGGGTTTCTGAATGGGGTTTTGGGTAGTGTTGGTAACGTGTTGGGAAGGGTTAGATTAGTTGTGTGTGTTTTTCAAGTTTATGGAACGGGGTGTTTGGGGATGGGATATCTTAGAATAAACAGTCTCATCCTTTATTAGTTCAGTCATTTTCTTCAAAAGTACTGTTAGCAAACCAACAGCTTACATTGTAAACCAGGGAAGTTGCACCTCCTATTCAATACCTAAACATGGCCCATTACAAAGAAGAAAATTGTTCCATCACCCAGTTTAACTCTTTCTACATGGGTCCTTTGCCAAGCTGTATCCAAAGTGCATCACCAACTCCTTGCAATCAGTGACAGAAATCTGAACATGCCTATGTCTCTCCTGCCTTCACTTGTCACTTGAGTGCCCTTCTGTTTGTAATGGCTAGTTGCTGCATTCCACTATAAAGTCAACACAATGTTCTATTAGCAATAGTATAGATGTCCTATCGCACAGCTGTTCTTCAAACCCAAACTTCTTTCTCCTCCTCGCGGGGCTGAGATTCAGGTCAACTTTACCAATACCCGTGAACACCTATTGCTACAAGGTACTAACTAGCTGTCCTAATCGTGAAGAAGCAACAGAAAATGCAGTTCCTTATTTTGAGTGAACTTGATGAACAACAAAAGCATTCTTCAGTATAAAAGAACACATTTTCAGTAGCACATTCAAAGCAGAGGCCAGCATAAATCTAAACAATGCTCCTAAAGCAGTATCGTTCTAGATCATGTGTCACTTACTATTCTAACACAAAAGTAGTCAAAGGGGAACTGTGAACCTAAGGCCAGTCTTGTCCCACTTACAAATAAGTAGCTATATGTGTTGTAAATGATCCGCAAAACTTCCAATGATGAAGTTTAAGCAAGCCGATTTGATGCACCATATTAAATGCTTTACATTTGCCCTCCAGCCACTAGTCGATCATTATTTCAACTAAATCAACTATTTCCAGTCCATAAGGGCATGCCTCCCTTTTGCCGTGGAAGTAGGTGGACAAAAACAAATCCTTCTTCCTGTTGTTGAGGACCGAATGTGCAGATTTATTTTTCTCCTAATAAGAGATAGTTCTGTGGAACTGTAAATAGATATGAAATTGAGACTATTCAAGTTAAACTGAGAAGCCTCAGAAGAGATCACAGATTCAGGACACTTGATGGCATGCAGGTAAGTAAATGACAGTCAGAACCACTCTTAGAAGCATTCGAAAGCATGTGCCCAGAATGATTGCCCAATCATGTATTAGCCAATTTAGCTAAGCACCTTATATGTGCCACATTGATCATTTATCATTCCCTCATTATTCCAAGACATCTGTTTCCAGATCAGTATGGTATAGATGTGCCTCTATTTCCAAGACATCCAGACAACAATGAGTGCAGTCCTCTTAGACTTTAATAATAGCCAAATATGAGAATTAAAGGTTTGGGGGGATTCTTGTTCTTTCAGGAAATGGGAGAATCCATTGCAGAGGCAGTTGTTCATTGTGAAGTCTGTTGTTGCTCTGCAGGTTGGTTTATGTCTTTGTCACCAGGCCAAAATGACTTAATCCTTGACTATTTGCCTGTGCCTTGTACACAGAGTACAATACTTCATATTTGTATTTATATTTTTTGGCACTCCAGGTAAAAGGCAAATGAGTCCTGTTTAGTTTAAGTATGTTTTACTGCAGATAGCTTTATATGTTTTAGCCCAGTATGTACAATAGCATGTTCTATTCAGTGGCTTTCTTTACAGGCTCAGTCATCACACTTGAGATATCTGCAATAATACTGCCCTCCATATGTGTGTATTATGTGCATCATGAATCTTAAGGATGAAATTCTTGCTCAATTTGATGATCCAGAATCTTTCCACATTTGGAGGGAACAGGCTGGTCCTTGTGACTAGGACACCTTCCTGTGCTGATCCAAAAACCCACTCAGAAGATAAATTAGCCTCAATTGAAAACAATGGGCCTGATTATGACTTTGGCGGAGGGTATTACTCTGTCTCAAATGTGTCAGATATCCCGCCCGCCGAATTAGGAGTCCATTATATGCTATGGAACTCGTAATACAGCGGGCGGCATATCCTTCACATTTGGGATGGAATAATTCCTCCGCCAAAGTCGTAATCAGGCCCAATATGTCCTTGCTGTGGCAGTAAAACAGTCTTTGAGAGGCATGATCTCTCATTGCAGCCTGTTATTTGTCACCAGATGCAAGAGGAAACTGTTGAGTTAACCAGCAGCTTTATCTTTAACACTGGTAAATATATCTTTCACCTTATTCAAAAAGATTTTCAGCAAGTACCATGGGATGGCTTTACTTCCTGTGTCAAAAAATCAAACAGCATAAACATTGTGATCAGGCATTATATTCATCAACATCATTTGGCACAACTTTGGCAGCTGAATTTCTCAGCTTTGGGGTACATAATCACATACAGACCTATACTGCTCAACATGCATTGAAGCATTTTTAAGCATGTTTACATAAGGTGAAGGTACAATGGTCCTTAACTTCCTGTATAAATGCTTTGCAGGGTTTAAGGAAAGAGGTTTATTATTTGGTGTGGTTGTGCAACATCACAAATATTAAAGACACAATTCTGTATAAATTCTAGTCAGTTTTTTTTGTAAAAATCTCCGTCCTGGGTGGCTGTGGCTCAGAGCAGAGAGACTTTATAAATAGAGCAAGTATAAAGCATTAGGAAGTACCATATCAGTTGAATAAAAAGAAAATAGAACACAATAAAAATCTGACATCAATTTATAAAAATAATTTCAATTTTATCTTTACATTATCAACAAGAATCCACTGGAGGATACTGGAGGTATGATTTTTTAAAGGAACAATAAATCACAGTGTTTCACTTAGTCCAGTACATGATTGTGATGTACAGCAGTTCACAATTTAGAGTTAGCCATAACAAGTGACTTGAAAAATGTCCATTAGGGCATTTTTGTGGGGACCAGCTCTGACAGTGATCCAGTCATGGGAGCAATAAGGTCCAGTTGAACAGTTATCTCTCATTTTAAGTAGTCTTCTGTCCGGGTATAGGATCTATGGGTGAACTGCCACAGGAATCAACTAAGTAGTCCTGATGCAAGGGTTGCAGGATGCTGCAGATGCTCAAGGATGCTGAGCGGGTGATGGGTTTTCCTGTGAACACCCCTTGATCCATTAACATAGAGGAGTGACTTTGTCCTTTGGGATCAATGTCCCATGAAGTTTGGGTGAAGTCCAGCACAAAACCAGTTGCCAGTGGTCTACTGATCTAAGGTTACAGCAAAACCAATTGGTTTGCTACAACTTACAATAACGTCCATGCTGGACAAAAAAGAAGTGCATTCCGATGACTCTCCTGAGCCCAGCAGACTCATGTGCAAGGTCGGAGTTCAGTCTCCCAGTCTCCCAGGCTGTGCCTTTGTGTCCAGTGGTAATCAGGCTTCTTGATGATGGGCTCACAAAGGAGCAGACTTCTCAGATTTTAGGGTCCTGTGTCTGTAACAGGAAGTCAACCAACTGACTTTTGAAGTCACCTTCTCTGTCTGAGGCTCAGGTTTGATTTTCCCTCAACCAGGATACTACTGGTACAGTTCTTTCTTTTCTAGCTCAAGCTGCAGCAGGTGCAGTTCAACATCTGGTGCAGACTCTCTTTGCTGGGTCTGGAGTACCACAGGGCAGTACTTCTTCAGTCCTCTCTCCAGTACAGATGTGATCTGAGGTCTTGATGCCAGGGGTACCACTTTTATTACTATTTCTTTCCCTTGGGGACATAATCACTACTAATCAATGAGCTACCAGGTCTCCTCCCATCTAGTGACAGCTTCCAGAGAAGCCTGACTTCGATCCAGCCCAGAATGCAACATTCTGACAATTTCCAACATGGCAGAACCATTCTTTTGGTGTGTGGAGCTTCCAAGCCCATCCCACAGGTATGGTTACCTGGGGACCTCATGCCCACAGAAAAAGTATTTTGGCAATGGCTTCTCCCTCTCTTTCTGAGATGTCAGCCTGCCCCCTAAATCAAAAGAACAAACTCTACCATGGGTGACTAAAATTTGCCCATCAAACGAGGCTTCGGCTTTGAAGTTCACCTTTTGGGTTCACATCCAAACTGGCCATGCTGCAAGGAGAATGTGAGACCTCTACTCTTAGCAGATCCTTTGTGTTCTTTCCTTAGAATCATTTGCACCTCTCCAGGGTGGCTGAAGGCTGACTTGAAGACACTATCTTGTGTGCAATCATGAAAGGATACTGGAAACTTTGAGCATTAAAGTGCCAACTTTCTAAAATTGCCATTTGTGCAAAAGTAACAATAACTCTGACTTGTCAAACAAGTCAGGTTTAACACAATGAACTTTTTGATACCTTTAAGTATCATTATTGGTAATACCATTCAGAGGTTAGCATTCCTGAATTGTCAGTGTGTAACTCTGTACTCGCCAACAGGGCTAATAGCCTTTCCACAGTAAAAACAATATGGGGTTTTTACTGTTGGGATAGGTAAAGTTAATGTCAAGCATGTCCTTCTTTTTAATATAAGGCATCCCACCTTCAGGATTCAGTAGGCCTTCCCTAGGGGTGGCTTACAAATATTTAAAAGGAAGGTCTTTAGATGGCAAACTTGAGTCAGCAGTATAAAACTGTTTTGCCAGCATACTTATGTTTTGTCACACTTGTGATGGTACAATAGGTGCTGCAGTCCACAAGGGACACATCAACTGACAGGCCATGGGTGACTCCTGATGAAGCTGAAATTAAGGTTTTACATTTATTAGTGCATAAACGTAGTGCTGCAATAATCATGTGTGACTTTAACCGAACTAATAAAGATTGTACGGGGACAAAATGTGCCCTCAGAGTAGTTTGCCAACATTTATAAGCGTGCTTTATGTAACGTGATGTATTGGAATTACACTAATCCGACATAATCGTAAACGTGTGCTATGATTTGCTTGTTTGAAATGCTTTAGCTTAGCATAACTTTAGTGGAGGCTTTGGCCTAGTTGCCTGGACTCACGATTTAGATGCTCGTATTTTTCCAATGTGCTGTTAAACGTGTATTCTTGCTTGAAGCTGTACTTTTCCACTGAGATCGTTCACATGCTTATCTTAAGGTTTCGTGCCAGCCCGGCATTTTTTCTCTTTACTCCAAGGTCAATCTGCAGGTGCGGACAATGGAAGCTCTGAAAGTGAGTTAATTGGTATAAAATGTTGCAACTTGCGTACCCGTCTCCAAGGATAATGTATGCTTAAGTAAAAGCTTGAGAACTGTTGTTTTTGATTGGACAATTTGAAGCTAACCTATGAACCCTCCAATGGAAGACCCTAGTGGATTTGAACTGTTGTCTATTTAAACCAGGTGCACAAGAAGAAAGCGGCCATTTTGCAGCTATTTGCAGCCATTATTGCTGTTACCAGCCATTACCAGCCCGATACCCGCCATTTTGCAGGACATTGCAGCTATTATGGCCCACTTTGCTGCGACGCCATTTTGAGAGACTTTGATGCTTTCTCTAATCGAGAGAAAGAGACTTAAATGATTCTTACCCTAGAGACTTTAACTTTGATTTGTCCCTTTGCATGAAGTAGTAGTTCATCTTGCCGCCGTGAGGCAACTGCCCCGTCCACCCCTGCCCCTTTGCCCCGTCCCATGCTGATCGAGAAACGGTACCTGCGAGACGAAGACTTCCTTGAATGCTGATTGAGATTGGTAAATATGAAAGGAAATTGTACAATTGCATTGTGTTTCTTTTAGGTAACCAACTGCTGATTTTGATAAGAGCCCTAGATAGGAGTTTTCTAAATTAATGTTGCTAAATTGTTTTTGCATGAAGTCCCACATGCCGATGCTGATTTGAGGTTAGATGAGGATTCCTTTTGTCGCACGATGCAATTTGAGATCTTGCTATGCTGACTAAATGTATGCAATTAGCTCATTACAGATTATAGTTCTAGTAATTTGCATTGCTATTATCGAATGCCTTGTTATTCAAATGTTGCATAGATTGCACTTGTTTCGCCGTTGTGGACGGCTATTAATGTTCATTTATGTTTATCATTTGGTGTTGAGACACATCTATATTGTGCTAGCTTTGTTAATATAGGGAAATAAAATTCACTAACTTTGAATAAACTGGTGTGGTTATTCCTGACTGAAAGGTCAGGGTTCGCCGAAATGTATTCTGGATTAATTGTTAAGTGTTATGTTGATCAGGGCATTGCTTATGTTCGTTATTGATTATTGATTTGGTTAACTTGACTGGTTAAGGGTGGAGAGGGTCCCACTTAGCCAAAAGATTCATCGGCCTAAAGAGCTTCCAAAGTACCGGTAAATTACTAGTACGGAACGCTCTATCAGTAGATGGTAGCAGAGGACGGTTTCGCCTTTTGGGACCCTGTACTCTTAAAGTACATGGTGTTGAATTAACGGTTACGCCTTTTGGGACCCTGTACTCTTAAAGTACATGGTGTTGAATTAACGGTTACGCCCTTTGAGACCCCACTCGAAAAGTTGGATTAGATTTTTCTTGGATGAAACAGATTGAGAGAATGATGATGGGCTAAGTCCACCGCGACTTTCCCGGGATCTCGGAGCTTGCGAATGAAGAGAATGGAGGTGTGGAATCGGCGTTGGTGGTAGTAGTGACGGTATGAGAGAAGTTAGGATTTTGCGCTTGCACAGCTTATTGCCGCAGATTGTGTGAAAAGGTTGTGAGGATTTTAGAGAATAGCGGAGGTGCGACTCCGAGTGTAGAAGTAGGGAAGTCGTCGAACTTCATAGAAATAGCGGAGGTGCGACTCCGAGTGTGAGAGTAGGGAAGTCGTCGAACTTCATGTGCATGTGGCGCTTCGTGCATAAAAAGGTCCACGTGGTTGTTGTTGTTGAGACGGGCCCTGCGAGGTCAAGAGACTCCGGAGTATGTTGTTTTATGTTGTGGTCTGGTCGGTTTAGTAGGTTGATCGGGCGTGGTCAACAAGTCGGTACGTGTGTTAAGGGAGTGAAAGAAACTTCGACTTCGGGCTTTGACAAAATTCTAAGTGCACTAGAATAGATCATTGACAAGTTGAGAGCAGAGTCTGCGGGTCAGATTTGCTTGCGAACGTGGGGACCGAGAAAGATGGAATAACTGCCGAGGCTAGTGAAAAATCCCTAAGGTCCTGAAGCGATTGTGTTACCCCTCCTGTAGTAAACCGACAGATCTGTTTTATATTTTTGGTAGCTCGCGATACATGCCAGAAGTTGTTACGAGAGGAGCTGAGTGAAGGAGGACTAGCCGCAAGGCTTTGTCAGCCGCAGTGTGTGTGAGTGTGACGTCACTAGGAGCCGCGCTGGGATAGGTTGGTTGCAGAGAAGGGTCGCGCACGGATTGGACGCAGTCCGTGGGGCTCGATTGGAAGGGGAAAGGCAAGCGAAGAGTATTCCGGGAATTAAAGTCACCTATTGATTACAAACTTTGTGAAATAAAAGACGAGAAAATGAAATTTTTTAAAGCATTAAGGAGTGCGATGAAGGGGGAGACATACATTAAAGCGAGCGTAGGAGAGGAAACGCCGCCCGAAGGCACACCAGCTTACATTGTAATGGAGGAAAAGGGGATAGCTCCGTGTCTTTGGCTAAAGCAATGGCACAAGCTGACAGAGAAACATGGGAGCGTAGCGTTCCCGATTCATGGGACATTCAATATAAGGATCCTAGAGAATTTGAGATTCGCGATGTACGACATGAAGGTACCTCCAAGGCCAGCACAGTTTGAGGCTCTAGCAATTTGGGAACTAATGGCTAGACAGCAGCAGCAAAATAAGTTCGAGACTAGGATAAGGAAGGTAGAAAAGACACTAGCGGACGCTAGGTGGGATAATGCACAGAAGGTGTGGAGGTCAGATGTATTGCAGGGGATAAAATTGTTTCCCGCAATTACTAAGGAAGAAGAGGAGACAGGTAAGAAAGCTACCTGTAAGACAAACAGGAGGTGTTCCAAGGATAGAGAGGACGAGGAAAAGTTGAGAAGAGAGGAGGAGTTAGAAGATGAGGAGTTAATCATGCAATTGTTGAACGAACGTCCACCACCTTATGCAGAGAGTGGACAAGGTCCAAGTACCAGTTCTGCCCCTCCGGCACCGGTACAGAACAGTGAAACTCAGAGTTCAGGAGCATCACCGGGATCTAAGGACCCGAGTTTACTGTTCACCCCGCAGATACCGCAGGTTAGGAGAATATATCCAGATGTGCCCATGTTGAAACCAGCAGAAAATTATCAGCCGTAGATCCCAAGATACTATAGCAGTGACAACAGTACGGGAATGATTCTAGATCCAGCCGCAATGGGAGGACAGAATGGTCACAACCCAACACTGGCACAAGCTGAATCAACCCAGTTTTTGATGCCTCAAAAGCAGATGCAGGGGGAACAGCACATGCTCAGATGACGGGGAGTCAGATGGGCATGCCGGCAATGATGACCCATAGTGTGGGAATGAACATGTCCCAGAACATGGGAAATGGACAGAACCCAGACGCGATATCACTACCCATTACTGTAGGTTCACCGGTACCTTTGTACAGTCAGCCTAACTTAGGAATGAGCGGTCAGGGATCTATGCTGCAGAGTGGGACAGAAAGGAGGTGCATAGAAAACACTCCAGGGATAACTCCGATAGCGGCTCAGCCAACCGGATCTGGGTCCTTGATGGAGTTTAGTCCCGTATGTGCTCAGTCAACGCTGGTGAGGTCGAGCCCCCCACTGATAATACCTCTAACATCGAACACTGAAAAGTTGCCGCAACCATCAATGGCAGTCGATGTGAATGCTACACTGATGGGGTTGAATGCGCAACAGCTGACACAGTGGTTCAACAGTCTGAATTCCACACAAAGTTCAGCCAGTGGGAAGGGAGAAGATTATCTGAATAGGGTCAGGTTAAACATGGAAGCGCAAGAATTGGTGGAAGGGACTATGGGTGTGAATAGGTTAGAATCCTACTCGGAAGAAGAGCTGAGGTATCTATGTCCCAGGATTACGAGAGAAGTGAACAAAGTACATAAAAGCTTGCAGGAAACAGCTGACAAAAACGGGGTTGACATAGACAAGACAAAACACTTGAGCAGGAGCTACAGGTTGGATTTTGGGACCACAGACTTTGAACACATGAGGTCAGCAGGCATGAAGGCGCACCTTAGAGAATTGCTGCAGAGTGCACAAGTGTGGAGGTGCTTAGACAAATGGGAAAGCAGATGGGTAAAGAGAAAGGAAAAGAGGAAAGAGTGTCCCAGAGCTAAACAAGAAGAGACCACAGAGTAGCGATGCAGTAACCATGTTACCAATGAGGGAGACAGCAGGGGGAAAACTAATACATGTACCATGGCATAGAAGCGACATTCAGTCTTTTACGGATGATTTTCCCAAACTGAGAGAGAAACCGATTGAATGGTATCAACAGACTGACAGGTTTGTGAAGCTTGCGAAATGTCTCTGGGAAGACCTGAACACTCTCTTTGAGATTGTGGTTCCAGCAGACTTGTGGGAGGATTGCAAAAGAGCTGTAGGTTGGCCGACAAGTGAACCAGAAAGAGACAGGGATACGGGTGCACCATCACCTATGGTGATGAGCCTGTACTATAAGGTGATTGAGCATTTGAAGACGAAGGTTGCCGCGAAGAATGTGGATTGGCAGAAGATCGATCGAACTGCCCAAGAGGCTAAAGAATCGATTCATAGTTACTATGAGAGGTTGTTGAAGGCGTTCAAGAACTACAGTGGCACGGAAACAATAGAGGCGAAGGACATGCTTAATTTTGTGTTTAGATTTGTGGAAGGGCTGAGACCAGAGATAAGTCAGATGATAAAGTCGCATTTGATTTGTTGGCAGTCGAAACCTATTGATGAAGTATTGAATTATGCGAAATACTGTAGCGACGAAATTGAAGTGAAGCAGAAAAGGTTGAAAGAGAAGGTGATGATGATGCAGCTTAAGGCAGCTCAGACAGGTCTGCAAGGTCTGCAAGGGTTGCAAGGGTTCCAACAACAGGTACCGCAACCGCAGCCGCAGTTGCAGGGAAACATGGCGTTTCAGCCACAGGCCAGAGGCAGAGGAGGTTTTGTGAATAATGGTCCGGATTTGAACACTGTTGTAAATGGTGTGCAGGCAATGAAGAAGGTGATGCCGTGTCACGTGTGCGGAATTGTCAGACATTGGAAACTTGAGTGCCCGATGGTGGTGCAGGAAGGTGCAGGTGTTGGTCAGCAAAACAATGATGTCAATGCATTTCAGACAATGAGGGGACCGAAAATGAGAGGTCCAAACCCAGATTTTCAGACCATAAATCAGCTGCAGGGGTTACAACCTATGCAGCCGCAGCAGATGCAGATGCCCCGTATGCAGATGACACAAATGCAGCCAATGCAACAGCAGTTACCCATGGTACCTAATCAGCAAATGCAAATACCTTTGGCACCAATGAGTCAGCAGCAAGTGATAGTTCCTCCACAGGTCTCGGGTCAGGAAATGAATACAAATGGCACCGTACAACAGTTCCCATTACACAGTGAGAGTGGAATAAACAATGTATGGGAGAGTGAAAGTTCAGGAGAGGAAGGAGATTGTGTGCTTGCAGCATCCTTGGAAGTTGATCAAAAGGGTCCGTACGTGGAGGGAAGAGTAATGGGTCATCGTGTCTCATTCTTGGTTGACACAGGAGCCACACGTTCAACTGTTAAGAGCATTGAAGTACCGAATTTGCCACTCTCAGGGAGAACAGTTCAAGTGGTGGGAGTAGCAAACAGGCACCTGACAAACCCAATCACAGATCCAGTACCAGTCAGCATTGGTAACTATCAAGGGTTACACCAATTTGTGGTATGTGACTCAAGCCCGATAGCACTGCTAGGGAGAGACCTATTGTGCAAATTGGGTTGTTCGATTATGTGTTCGAACGAGGGAATAAAAATACAGACGAGCAGTGATGGGGAGGAAGAGGACAGTGCAGAGGGGGATGAGATGGAAACGGTCGATGAAGATTATCCTCTGATTTGTCTGTTCCCGATGATAACTGAAGAAGATATTCCAGCTGAATTACGGGAAACGGTCGGAAAGGAAGTGTGGGATATGACAGGGAAAGAGGTGGGATTGATGAAAGGAGTGGAACCAGTGAAAGTGACTGTAAAGCCCAATGCAACCTTTCCCCAGACCCCACAATACCACATGGCACAAGACACCCTCATGAAAGTTGCCCAACTCATAGATGAATTTGTAAAACAGGGAGTACTGAAAGAAGTGTTAAGCAGTCCATGTAATTCACCAATCATGGGACTAATAAAGCCGAGTGGAAAGGTCTGACTCGTGCAGGACTTGAGGAAAATAAATGACATCATAGTCAAATGCTGCCCTGTAGTACCCAATCCAGCTGTGATAATGTTTCAAGTCCCTTGCGATGCTGAGTGGTTCTCAGTCATCGATTTGTCACAAGCGTTCTTCTCGGTGCCTCTTCATGAGGACAGCCAATTTCTCTTTTGTTTCAAATTCTTAGACAGAGTGTACAGTTGGTGTCGAATTCCTCAAGGGTTTTCTGAGTCACCGTCAATATTCAATCAGATTCTAAAGAAAGACTTGGAAGCATTAGAATTGCCATTCGAGTCAACCCTAGTACAGTACATCGATGACTTACTGATTGCATCAAAGACAGAAAGTGGCTGCACAGCCGATACCATTGCTCTGTTGAACCATTTGGGAAGGAATGGACACAAGGTGTCTCCTTCCAAATTACAGTTCTGTCAGAAGAAAGTGAAATACTTGGGTCACCAGATAGAGAAAGGGTCACGGAGAATAATGAAGGAAAGAATAACGAGTGTACTTCAAATGAGTCCACCAAAGACAAGGAGGGAGGTGAGGAAGTTTTTGGGAATGGTGGGCTACTGTCGTCAGTGGATTCCCAACTTCTCAACTCTAGCAAAGCCTTTACTGAAGCTGACCCAGAAGGATGCCTTGGATCAAATTGAGCTGAAAGGAGATGAGATGGATGCTTTTGTTGAATTGAAAGAATGCATGTGCAGGGCTCCAGCTTTAGGTATGCCTGATTACACAAAGCCTTTCACATTGTTTTGTCATGAACGTGATGCATGTTCTTTGTCTGTCTTGACTCAAGCCCATGGTGGCATAAACAGACCAGTAGCGTATTTTTCAGCTACCTTGGATCCGGTCGCAGCAGCACTTCCAGGGTGTTTGCGCGCCGTAGCAGCAGTTGGTATCAGCCTCACTCAGAGTGAAGGAATAGTGATGGGACACCCAGTAACAGTCATGGTCCCTCACTCAGTTGAGATACTTTTGACCCGCTCCCGAACGCAACACATGACTGGAGCAAGACTTACAAGGTATGAAACGATAATTCTGGGCTCACCGAATGTGCAGCTGAAAAGGTGCACTACGCTGAATCCAGCAACCTTGCTTCCCGGTGAAAATGCTGAAATTGAGGACGCTGAAGACATCGAGCATGACTGCCTTCAGGTGACTGAATTTTGCACCAAACCCCGACCTGATATTAAGGATACTAAGCTTGATGAAAATGACCAAATTGTTTTTGTTGATGGTTCATGTCTAAGAGATGGGATGGGAATTTTGAAAGCAGGATATGCTGTATGTACTGTAACAGGTGTCTTGGAAGTGGCCTGGCTTCAAGGAGTCTATTCTGCACAAGTAGCAGAACTTGTAGCCCTTACAAGAGCATGTCAACTGTCTGCATTGATGAAAGTCACCATTTACACCGATAGTCAGTACGGGTTTGGGATTGTGCATGATTTTGGACAACTATGGTCACAGAGAGGTTTCCTGACTTCTTCAGGATCCCCAGTGAAAAACGGGGAAAGAATAAGGGAATTGTTACACGCCATTCAAATGCCAGCCGAAGTTGCAGTGGTAAAGTGTAGTGCTCATACAAAAGGACAGGACTATGTTTCTCTGGGAAATGCATATGCGGATCAAGTCGCAAGATTTTGTGCCTTGAATTGTATATTACTCAGAGATGAATGGAATTCGATTAGTGAACCAGAACTTGAACCAGCTGAAGCATTTGCCTTGAAAGTCGTAGATACAATAGATGAACTAAAAACATTACAGAATAACGTCAGGGAGGACGAAAGAGATTCCCGGATTAAATCACAATGTATAAAAAGACCAGATGAGTTATGGGTTTTAAATGAGGGAAAATTTGTTTTGCCAAATAGTCTCTTATCACAGCTTGCGCGGTTCTATCATGGACAGGCTCACCTAGGGAGAGAGGCCATGATAAGATTGTTCAAAACTGATTGGTTTAACCCCAGATTCCGTCAAGCTGCAGAAGCAGTTTGCCATCGATGTGTTATTTGCCAGCAGATGAACCCAGGAAAGGGAACAGTTGTGAACGCGAGCCACATTGGCAGAGCCAGTGGCCCATTTAGTAGAATGCAGATGGACTTCATTGAGATGCCTGTACATGGAGGTTTGAAGTATGTGTTGGTGATTGTGTGCATTTTCAGTCACTGGATTGAAGCATACCCCACACGTAGAAATGACAGCCTTACAGTTGCAAAACTATTGTTGAGGGAATTAATACCACGTTTCGGATTCCCGATCTCTTTAGAATCAGATAGGGGAAGCCACTTCAATAACGAGGTGATAAAGTTACTTTGCGCAGCGCTGAACATTGAGCAAAAACTGCATTGTAGCTATCGCCCTGAAGCCTCAGGACTGGTGGAGCAGATGAATGGTACACTGAAATCAAGAATGGCGAAAATATGTGCATCGACAAATTTGAAATGGCCTGACGCATTGCCCTTGGTGCTAATGTCAATGAGAAACACCCCTGATAGAAAGACTGGATTATCTCCGCACAAAATTCTTATGGGCAGGGCTATGAGACTTCCTGCAGTTCCCGCAAACGCGCTTTTGAATATTACAGATGATATTGTGTTAGACTACTGCAAGGGTCTAGCTGACGTGGTTCGCTCTTTCTCTCACCAGGTGGAAGCAACCACCTTGCCACCGATCCAAGGTCCAGGACACGCACTGAAAGCAGGGGACTGGGTCGTGGTAAAGAAGCACGTGAGGAAGTCGTGTCTGGAACCCCGTTGGAAAGGCCCTTTCCAAGTGATTCTGACGACAACTACCGCTGTGAAGTGTGCGGGGGTTCCCAACTGGATTCACGCCAGTCACACAAAGAAAGTGTTGTGTCCCACAGATGAGGAAGTTGAAGCGCTGAAACTACCAGTGCCTGATAAAACAGTGCTGAGCGCTGAGACAGAGCAAAATCAAACTGAAAGCGAACAGGCAGAAACGGAAGAGAGAGAGATATTCTCTGAGGACGAAGAGACCAACTCGCTTGGGGGAGACCAAGGAGAAAGTTCAGACAGCGACGAAGCAGCTGAAGGTGACAAAGAACCTGAAGCAGCTGAGGGTAGCAAAGAGCCTGAAGCAGCTGAAGGTGACAAAGAGCCTGAAGCAGCTGAAAGTGATAAAGAGTCTGAAGAAAGTAACGGTGACGAAGGGCTTGAAAGAGGTGAAAAAGAAGGAGAGCCTGATCAGAGGAGGGCTTTCCCAGAAGCAGACGATAGAGAAAAAGAAAAGGAGAATGTGATTGATTCCCCAGAAGGAGGGGACAAGGCAGAACAGAACGAAACAGTTCAAGCTTCCACAGAAAAGATCGCAGGTCCATCAAATGGACACGGTGCAAAGAGGAGACTAAGTATATCGCCAATAAAACAAAGGACTAAAGAAAGTTTGAACGACGGAGAAAGGCCAAAAGTGAAAGAGAAAAGAAAGGAAGTGACTGTCGTGGTACCATCCTCAAGTGAAGGAAAAGACTTGGCCAAAGAGGAAAGTACCAGTGAGGCAGAATCGAAAAGAGAAGAGAAATTGAAAAGGAAAAGGATACCAAACAGGAGATATTCCGGTCCAGAATGGGCATATGCAGTCAATGACGATTGGACTGACGAATTTGTATCTCTTAGCCTCGAGAACGAAGAAGAAGAGATACCAATAGAAAAGAAAAGTTTTATGGACTCTGTCGATTGAAAGGGTAATAAATGACATTGCTTGCTACAATCTAACGTGATACAACCAGCTGAGACATTGCTAAACCGGATGAGACACTTGCTGAACTGATAGAGACTGAGTTATTGCCGAATTGAGTTATTGCCGAATTAAAAAAAAAAAAAAAAAAAAACAATTGCCGAATTGAGACAAATGCTGCTAACCGATAAGTGACTGGCCTCTTGAAGAAGACTGTGTGAACATTGCGCTCGTTCAGCTTTGTAACTGAATTGCTAAATAGTTTCTTTATAGGTGCTTCTAGCTCTCTGATTCTATACAGATCATGACGCAAAACAGTAGAAAGAAATATTGTAAATATGTGTGTGTAGGCTTGGTAATTGCATGTGTACTAATAATAATGGCAATTGTGCTTGGAATGCATGGTAAGGGTGAGAATGAGAAAATTGATGCTTCTACTTTTGCTCCTGTTACTGTCACTGAACTAACTGCATTGAAAAGACTAGAATTAGATGAGAGACACTTGCATGATAAGAAAGAACTTTCGTATAATGTTTTCTATCGCTTGCTAACAGAATATGTTGAGACTATGGATGCGAAAGATTGTTATGTGTGTACACAGATACCGACATCGGTAAAGGAAGGGGTGACTTATCACCACATGCCTCTTACATACGGGATAACATGTAGTATAGTAATGTCTAGGTTTTATGGTCAGACTAACATACAGTATTTTGACTCGAATTATGATGTTACCTTTGCATACGTTCCTATAATAGGGCAGCTAAGCCAGATTGCTAAAGATTGGGATGCTAAAATAATGAGGGAATTTTTCGAGCCAATGCAACCTTTTGAAACGGCTCACGCTCATAGGGAAAACCTTACCTGCTCGCTCTCTGCAGTAGAAATAAGCTTTTTAGATCGCACAGATGATAGAAGGGCACAAATGAATGCGAAATTAGAAAAAGAGCTACATAAGAGGACTTCAGTAGATAATTATGATTTTGCCGCAATAAAGACACAAGGGAGAATAGCTTTAGATGCTTGGCATGTAGGGAAATTTTGTATATATCGAGGTGAATCTTATTATGATAACATTTTCGTAGGAGCGAGTGAGTGTAAACATACGTTTATCTTTAAGGCCAAATGGACATTCATGCTGAACGGACTTGACCCTGTCATTCCAGGTGTATATTACATTTGTGGGTATAATGCCTATTATCGTCTTCCAAAGGGATGGTGGGGAAGATGTTATTTGGATATAGTGTTCCCAAAGGTTTATCAGCTGGATGACCTATCGATGATTTCAAAGACATCTGAATCCCATTGTATCCAGAAAAGAGAGACCGCAGCTGCTGTGGTAGGAGATATATTTGGAGCCATGATTCCTTCATTGGGAGTTGTGTTGAATTCCATCAAAATAAGAAAGTTGTCTACTATAGTGGATAACATGTTGACAAAGTTTTCAGGTGCTATAATCCTGATAGATGCTGAACTTGCAGCGGAAAGAGCTATGACTCTTCAAAATAGGCTTGCCTTAGACATTCTTTTAGCAAAGGATGGCGGCGTTTGCAAAATGCTTGGTGCGCGCCCCTGTTGTACGTATATTCCAGATAACAGTGTGAAAATTAAAACTATGCTTGCTAATATAACAAAAGAGAGTGCAGACTTGAAGGAACTGAAAGAACCAGGAGTGTGGGAGAAGGTTGGAAAAGGACTTGCTTCAGTGGGAAATTGGATTGGGGGAATTTGGAATGGAATATTGCTAAAAATAATACAGGGAATCTTAATAGTACTAATTTGCATATTTGGAATTTGGGGAATAAAAAGAGGAATAATAATGATAATGGAAAGAATTAGAAGAAGGAAGGAAGAGAAAATGATGAAAAGAATGGCAGAAGAATACAAAGCGAAAACTAGGGGAATTAAAAGGAAAAGAGAACTGACAGAATTTTAATGGAATAAAATTTGTGGGCATGGTGTGGTGTGATGACAAGTAGTCATCAGAGGAGGGATTGATGAAGCTGAAATTAAGGTTTTACATTTATTAGTGCATAAACGTAGTGCTGCAATAATCATGTGTGACTTTAACCGAACTAATAAAGATTGTACGGGGACAAAATGTGCCCTCAGAGTAGTTTGCCAACATTTATAAGCGTGCTTTATGTAACGTGATGTATTGGAATTGCACTAATCCGACATAATCGTAAACGTGTGCTATGATTTGCTTGTTTGAAATGCTTTAGCTTAGCATAACTTTAGTGGAGGCTTTGGCCTAGTTGCCTGGACTCACGATTTAGATGCTCGTATTTTTCCAATGTGCTGTTAAACGTGTATTCTTGCTTGAAGCTGTACTTTTCCACTGAGATCGTTCACATGCTTATCTTAAGGTTTCGTGCCAGCCCGGCATTTTTTCTCTTTACTCCAAGGTCAATCTGCAGGTGCGGACAATGGAAGCTCTGAAAGTGAGTTAATTGGTATAAAATGTTGCAACTTGCGTACCCGTCTCCAAGGATAATGTATGCTTAAGTAAAAGCTTGAGAACTGTTGTTTTTGATTGGACAATTTGAAGCTAACCTATGAACCCTCCAATGGAGGCCCCTACTGGATTTGAACTGTTGTCTATTTAAACCAGGTGCACGAGAAGAAAGCGGCCATTTTGCAGCTATTTGCAGCCATTATTGCTGTTACCAGCCATTACAAGCCCGATACCCGCCATTTTGCAGGACATTGCAGCTATTACGGCCCACTTTGCTGCGACGCCATTTTGAGAGACTTTGATGCTTTCTCTAATCGAGAGAAAGAGACTTAAATGATTCTTACCCTAGAGACTTTAACTTTGATTTGTCCCTTTGCATGAAGTAGTAGTTCATCTTGCCGCCGTGAGGCAACTGCCCCGTCCACCCCTGCCCCTTTGCCCCGTCCCATGCTGATCGAGAAACGGTACCTGCGAGACGAAGACTTCCTTGAATGCTGATTGAGATTGGTAAATATGAAAGGAAATTGTACAATTGCATTGTGTTTCTTTTAGGTAACCAACTGCTGATTTTGATAAGAGCCCTAGTTAGGAGTTTTCTAAATTAATGTTGCTAAATTGTTTTTGCATGAAGTCCCACATGCCGATGCTGATTTGAGGTTAGATGAGGATTCCTTTTGTCGCACGATGCAATTTGAGATCTTGCTATGCTGACTAAATGTATGCAATTAGCTCATTACAGATTATAGTTCTAGTGATTTGCATTGCTATTATCGAATGCCTTGTTATTCAAATGTTGCATAGATTGCACTTGTTTCGCCGTTGTGGACGGCTATTAATGTTCATTTATGTTTATCATTTGGTGTTGAGACACATCTATATTGTGCTAGCTTTGTTAATATAGGGAAATAAAATTCACTAACTTTGAATAAACTGGTGTGGTTATTCCTGACTGAAAGGTCAGGGTTTGCCAAAATGTATTCTGGATTAATTGTTAAGTGTTATGTTGATCAGGGCATTGCTTATGTTCGTTATTGATTATTGATTTTGTTAACTTGACTGGTTAAGGGTGGAGAGGGTCCCACTTAGCCAAAAGATTCATCGGCCTAAAGAGCTTCCAAAGTACCGGTAAATTACTAGTACGGAACGCTCTATCACTCCCGTAACATATACTAGAGACCTATAAGTAAGTTAACTTATGCCTATTGTGGATGAGCCAATTAGACATATTTTTTTAACAGTCAAAGAACTAAAGCCAGTGAAAACAGCAGCAGCAGTCCAAACACTTAGTGGTGATCATACAAAAAGAGCCATTTCTGTACACAGGGACTTTTTATGCTCACAAAAAGATAATCAGTCTCTTCCTGGTTGTAAATGATTGGCAAAAAGTGTGCAAATTTGTTACAGTTGACCAGATGTTGATGATTACTTTCTTTTTAGAGAAAGTCGTACAAGTAGGCTGAAGTATTATATGTCTGTCATGGCTTTGACATTACTGCCATTGCTTTGACATTTTCAAGTGGCAACAAATCCAGTCCTGAGACCCTTGGGTTCAAGCCATTCTTATATGTGGCATTGAAGTTTTCCAGGATGTTGGCAACTGTGCCGACAAAGGCCTGGAAAATCATTAGTACTGTTCGCAACAAGTGATATCCTTCTCTTACCACCCTTGAAGGCACCTCTGTGTGCAATGATGCACATAAAGTCTGCAGAATGCCAACTGCTCCACAGGTCCATAATGGGATGGATGGACTGCACAACTAACTCCTTAACAGTTGTGGCACAGTGAGAGATGAGAAATAGGTCTGAATTTAAAGCTTTCATTTTAGAAAAAGGTCTCGCACAATTTCAAGAAACCTCTCTAGTAAAGAGAAGGAGAAGTGGTCATGCTGCTAACCTTTTGGCAAGGTTCCCATTGTATAAATTGACCAGAATATGGGTTTAGGGTTACTGTGCATCATAAGCTTGATAGTTGATTGTTTTGTTGCTACAATCCCACCTCAAGCAATGTTCTTAATGGTAGGCTGCATGATTGCTTCAGGATGACTGTGGTATCCCCTTCTCCATGTATCCGACAGAGGCTGTAACTGGGTTGAAAGCACACCCTAAGTGGCAGTGTGTTTTATCTTGATGAAAACATCTTCTTCATCATCACAAACTCCTTTCATCAGTTCTAATTCTTCTGTCTCTACAATACCAATTTTCTTAGGTGTTGTTAGCACCTGATTGGATGCTTGCTTTTCAAGTGGGCCCCTACCATGAAGATGTCAGCCTGACTTTCCACTATGCACTGGATTGTAACAAATTGTGCAGTCTGCATTGTGTTCCTCATTGACCTAACTGTAGGAAGCTTCATAATCGTGAGGAGAGATTCTTTATAAAGCTTCTGTACAGAGACAAACCCAGAATTTGTGGTGGAGCAAGGGCCTAGGTTGGGCTGGGAAATATAATTCTATAGGTGGTGGAGGATGGGTGTTTTGGGATTTTTTAGAAGATGAAAGCAGGTGAATGAGGTAAAGGAGCAGGCTGAATAGAGGTGTTCTGCATGTCAACAGTGCCACTCAGCACAAAACATGAAGGACATTTATATTTTTGGGAATCTAATTTTTTTCTTGTATTCCATGGTGTGGATCAATAGTCCACCCAATATCACCTTCATTTGAAGGGCGTATTGGGTAAAATAGAAGAGTCTGACATCTTTTTTGGGAGAAGATTAGTGCAGTAAGTACAATTTTCTGCTCTGTTCCTAGCTTTGGTCCCTGTTTCATTACCAGAGATAATTAGCTAACAGGGCTTTTCTTTTTGAAAAGCGTATAAAACCTCTCATGTCTAGGTCAAGGATGAACAAGCATATTTGCTGTTGTTTCATCAATGAGATTTAAATTCAGGTATTTTATAAACACATTATTTTTGTATTGCTCCATTTATCCGTGGGGTGACCTTCTACCAATCTGTGAATACTGTAATCCATTATTTGTCAGATTTCCTCCTCAGTAATTATTTACTTTTATGCCAACCACTACTCATTTGTATGTCTGTTTTATAATATATCTATTCTCTGTTGAAATGTGGAGAAGATCTTTTCATTGGTGTGATTCTGAAAGGTGCATTAATGGGAATCCTGTTGGGAAATGTTATCAATAATATGTTCAGTTACAGTAAGGACCTATGGCATAAGACAGCATCTTACAAGTCAATCAACATGCACCATTTCTGTGATCTAGTGCCAGTGGCAAAGCTGCAAAAAGAATACATAGCCCAAACAGTAAATGACGTTGGTGTAACTTTCAGGCATCACAAATGATTAATAATTAATAAAACACCCAATGAGCCTGTAGATAAACATTTTAACCTTGCAGACTAATTTATTTCAGATTTGAAGATCTCCCATGTGGAAAATGAGTATAAGTTTAAATTTATTCACTGACAAAACACAAAGGTTCAAGTCATGTTATAGTTAGACACTGAAATAGGGTAAAAGCTAAAGTTTAAAAAACAAAAAACCTCTGAAATATGACAGCTATAATTTACAGAGCTAACATGTCAAATGACATAATGGGTGGCTTCACTGATGACATAATAAAATCACTGTGACATTTGATTTGTCTATCCCTTTCTAAATGAGCAAAGATGTAGGCAGCAATCCTTACCTTCAGAGGTGTTTATATACCTCCTTACCCTTCTAAAGATTTCATGTGTCCCACAATATTAAGTCAAGAAGTTGAAACATGTAAATCTGCCATTGAAAAGACACCTTTCAGCAGGCCCGATGGACACCACTCCTTAGTTTAGGAAAATCACTACACACATTCTGGAGACAGGCATGATGGGATACAGCTTTAGAGTGATGTTTACAACACCAATATGAGATAAACTGAAGTGGAACACCTCTACGTTCAAGTTTATTCTACAATCTGCAATGTCAACATCTTTACTGAATTTCTGGAAATAAACATTAACAGTTTAATTAATTTGCCTATACAACTGTATTAAAACCATTTAATATAGGCATATGCTTAGATATTCACTGATAAGTAATGTGTTGTCAACAAAGCATTGGCCTTTCTCACAGATTTGTTAGAACATGCTTTAACTTTAAAGGCCTGATTTAAAGTTTGGAGGAGGAGTTACTCCATTACAAACATGACCGATTTCCCATCCGCTGTATTACAATCTCCATAGGCTATAATGGACTCATGATGCAGCGGATGAGATATCTGTCACGTTTGTGAAGGAGTGACCCTCTCCACCAAACTTTAAATAAGGCCCTCAGTCCCAACCTACTTTCACACTTCCTCTACAACCCATATCAGGATCACTCAGATGTTACTTTGTTGAACATGGAGTAGTTCTTCCACTCTAAACTTTAGAGTTTTGCAAATGTTGCACCATTGTGGAATTTATCTTTACGGATGATAGAGGATGCCTTGTGAGGATCGTAATAGGAGTGATGTTTTTTTTCTCTTGTTGAAATACAGATATCAAGCAATCAGCCTTAGAAGAGGCCAGTAAGTTGTTTGTTAAACTCTGGGAAATTGTAGGTGACTATCTTGATTGAAGTTATGTCTTTCTTTCTTCCTCCTCTTTACATAAGGGACCATTGCATCTTGAGCCCTTAGCACAAGAAGGAAACCACGGGTGAGAGTTCTCTTCTTTTCCTGAAATTGTTTTAATGTTTATTTTTGTATTTTTACTACACCTATAGACATTTTTATTTCTATTACTTCTCTATCTTTTAATATCTTTTCTTTTCAATATTTTACTAATAGTGTCACTGAGCAAGCTTCCTGCCATGCTCTAAGTTCCTCTGTCTACTGATACTCTTTTCCTTTAAGACAATCTTAACCTTAGCAGTGTTTTTCTTTCAAACTTAAAAATGACTACGTTTAGGTCTAGTGTGGGGTCATGTTCGAGGTAACCCGAATTCTTGTTTCTGACATAAAAGCTTGTAGAATACCTTTACTCATATTCCCCATTCCATTTAATGGGTGTCTATCTTAATGTTTAACCCTTTGTTGCATGCAATCATCTCTTCCCTCCTACTGGAGAAGTATTATTAAATCACGGTAAAAGTCAAAGAAAAAGAAAAAAAGACAGGCATAATAATATAACTCCCATCACAATCTTCTTTATTGCATTGTATGAATTCTACCCACTAGCGCTCTGCACCCAGTTACTTTATTATGCAACTGACATAGCCATGCTCCTCCTAAAGTGTGGCCAGACTGAAAACTGCTCCAGAGGTGGTCTACCTCTTGTACCTTCATCCTCCTCTTTCTCCAATGGGACTTTGCCACCATGTCTCTCTGCTGCGGTCCGCCTCCCTCCTAACAGCACTTCTTCTGGCCTCTTCTATCCCTCTTGTACCACTTTTGGCATTCTTTTCACCTCTTTCCTGATGTTGGACTCCTCATTGCTTACCGCCTTCTTCCTCTCATTGAATCCTTCCTCACTGTTGTCACTCTCCTCTTCTTCCAGTAAAAATAATAGACCTTCCTCTATTTTTGTTAATATATTTGTCTCTTGCCCGCTTCTCTGTTTTTAACTGTTTCTTTGTCATTGTATATGATCCATGGCCCACATGAGAGTTCCAGAAAGTCATCTGTTCGTTCCGCTAGACCTACCTAGTGACAACAATATAAAAGTAACAGAGGTTAAAGTGACATTATAGCTAAGCATGGTTATAATGTCTTACTTTACATTAAAATAACCTGGGAAGTTCACTGAAAAAGCAAAGCTAAGGTGTCATTATAGTTAAGTGAAAATGCCAGTTAAAATGTTACATTTTAAATGCAAAAACACCTGAAATTCAGTAGTTACAGTTACCTGAAGTGACTATAAATTATGCCCTTGCTGTGCACTGCTTATTACCTCACATATTACATCGCTCATGACAACGTTGCAACAATGCAACATCTGAAAGAGCAAGAGCGGATATATACCACATCATAAACAGCATGATTTCTGGGTATCTAGCTTTCTGTACGATTTATGTAAATTCCAATCAGCCATTTCTGTAGTATCCCTGTTCAATTTTCCTCTGGGAAATTGCATGGCGAAACATAATTCCCCCCCCATTTGTTTTCTTTGCCTCCCTATGATGGATCACCTAAAACCTCCAGGTAGGAGCTGAGTTGGATGAAACTTTGTTAAGTTTCATGAAGGTTCATCAAACAGCACTAAAGTTATGAGCAAACCAAAAAATCTATTTCCTATAGAAACATGGGCCTCACTAACTACCCAGAGACAGTGAGAATGTGATGAATCAATTACAAATTAAATATCTATGGGCTGCTGCAAGGGTCACAAACATCTCCTAAGGAAGAACAGGAACATCAAAACTGACAAAAAATGATTAAACATAGAAATGCCCAAACACAAAAATACTAGAGTTACCCTAAACAAAGAGTTCCAGAAATCAGCCATCTATCTCTGCCTCTCTCTCTTTCACACACACACACTCCCACACTGACACACACACACACATATATTGACACATGTTTGATGTAATTGGAGATGCTCATGTGACAAGGGATAAGCAGATTGAGAACAAAGAAAAATGTATGCATGCCTGGGTCTTGAGACCACTTAATCACCAATATTCACATACATGTAAAAATGCTTTGTGTTATGCAAGTTTATGATGGCGTATCACAAATGTCCTCAATGAGACTTAGTGGATCTGTGACGTGTCATATTGCCTTGAAAACAGATTGCTGTGATAAGCTGGTGGTGTCTTTAGTGATTTACTAGAAGGTCCCAGTGGTGAAGAACCAATAAGCACATTTCAGTTTTGCGCTACTGGCAGTGTGACTTTCAGAAGTTGAATTGTGTCGGAATAAGTGCAGGAGGTGGCTGATGATACTTTGGTGTGTCATAATCTCTGTAGTCTTTTCCTGTGTCTCATAGTCAGAGTCTCCTCATTTGCAGTTGCATTATATTCTGGTGGACTCGCCTATTTACCCTGAGGTCTCACATAAGCAAAAACATCAACTGAATTCATACATGGATGAAACTCTTGTCATAGATTGTCGTTATCTGTGCAGTTCATGGTATTTGCCTTTGAGAGACTAGTGATGCTGGTGATTGTGTATTAATTGTCAAGAGGTGCAACCATGATGATGTGCTGAAGCCTGTGCTTTACTCTGTGATGATGTGGCTGTAGGAATTTAGGGTATTGCTCCTTTGATTAGTGTGATCACTTGTTTTATAGTTCTTATTGTGCTGCCTATTACATTTTATAAGTCTTTTGGTCTAATAAATGCTGTTTTCATATATTCTTTGTTGTCTTTATGAATCACTTGATGTGTGTACTTTTGAACAATAGGCCTGTAAAGCAGTTTTTTCTGACACATTTTTGATGTGTGAGTATCACAATGTAGTCGCAAGTAGTTGGTTCTAGTTTGTATTCTTGTCGATGTTCATTCTTCATTAAATTCTTTTGCCTTCCTTGGTAGATGTAGACATTCAAGTGAGTTTGTTCCTTTGTGAGATTTAGGCTTCCAATTAAGTAGGTGAAGCTGTGTTAAGGGCCAACGCCTGTTTATTTTATTTAATGTTCTTTTTCATTGCGTGATTATTGTGGATTATGTTTCAATTAATGGTTTTTTAATCACAATTGTTGGCAAACAATATGTCGCAAAGGAATCCAGTAGAAACCATTTGCAGCAGGTCAGCTGGAATTTCCAAAAGGGTAATCAGAAACATAGACATAATTATGTGACCACATATGAGCCCAGATTTAAGAAAAGTGGTGCTTCATATCGAGACACGCCACTTTTCTTGCACCCCCTGTGCACTCCTAATGCCTCCATGTGTATGCCATATTTAAGATATGAAGCACCATGGCAGTATTAGGTAAAATAGCGTCAACATTTTTCATGCTATTGTAGTGCTTAGCCCCACCAGCGTAAAAAATTGTGATGCTAGTAGAGCTAAGTGCAAGGAGGCTCACTGATTCCAAAGGGTACGTCCTTTTAACGCCTGCTTTCAGAAGGTGTTAAAATGACCCCAAAAATGGTGCAATGAAATCTTGTAGATTTAATTGCACCACGTTTGTGGTCCACCTTGTGCCAGAACGCCCCCTTTGCATACATTATGCATAATGTGGCACAAAGTGGTGCAAATCATCAATGTGCCACTTTGAAGATATGGTGTGGCGTTTTTGCCAATCTAACGCCACATTAGCATCAGAAAAACGAGGCTAATGTGGCGTTAGATGGCGCAAGGCCATCCTTAAATTTGGACCTTATTTTATAAGACATCTTAAAATGTGAAACTAGACACTTGTTCAAGCACTTCCGCTCGCGTCTTTCCTTCCGATAGTACACTCTTCTTGTTTTTCACTCCATTAGTTTATTTAGCTGTCTTGCCTCTCAAACACTCGAAGAAAGGGCGCCATTTAAAAGTTCCCGTCTGAAACGCGGCCCATGCCCTTCGGTTCTGTTTTCGGCTCAGCTTCTCTGCCTTTTCGAGAAGATAAAAGAGCACGTGAAAGTGCCCTTTTAGGCCTTTGTCCACAATCCCATTCCTCCTCTCAGCCCTCTCTCAAAAGGGTACCTGTGACATTTCTAATAAATAAGCACGGATGCAACACACACAATAAAAAGGGAACAGTAAAAAAAGAAAGAAGCGCGGGCCTGACAGACATGAATAATGTCAGCGCGTTCACCTGTGGGAATGGAATGAAATTCCTAATGCCTAATCCTGAAGGGGATCTGGCTCCGCGTTCGAGCTGGCGATGGTTTTTGAACTGTGAGTGTGCTGCAGCTTCACTCCAGCACAGGCGGCATTGCTCAGGGAACCTGTAAACAAATTTTCTGCGCGCGTGATTGGTCTCTTGAGGTGTACTGTGCTTAATGCCATCTTCAAATGCCAAAAAGTGCCATGCTAGAGACAATTAACGCAGTAACTATACGGTGCGCTTCCAACGTGTAATTGTCGAAGGGGTTTTTAGTACAAATCGAGGAAACATAAGGCAGAATCTAAATCTAAAATTTCTCCAGACATTGTTGTTGCAAATCTCAGCTTCGCTTGGTAATTAACCATATGCTGCAGAAATTAACACTGATAAAAATAGAAGGTTGCGATACTTGCGGTGATATAAACATATTATTTAATATTTGGGTGACAGAATTTGTATCAGAGCCTAAGCATTCCAGCCTTGTTTGTATATATATATATGTATATATTTATATATATATATATATATATACGTAGGCGGTACACAAACACTTGCTTTGATCACAAAGATTCAGCATTAGATACAATGGATGACAAATAATGTAAACAAAAACAAACCATGATATTATGTTATCATGCAGCTTTTTAGTCTGAATGGCTACAAATCAAAGATATTCATCTGTTTCTCACTGAATGAGGGATATGATGCTCTGTACATTAGAGTCCATGTTTTCATGATTCTAGCAGCCACATAAAGAGTCTGCCTTGGACTGGTCCAATGTCTGCTGCATTATAGGATCATACATTTTATTCTTTGAACTTTTTTTTTACCACCTCACAGTTAGTGTTTGAAAAGAATGAATTTCGGAGAATGGACTCTTTATTTAGGTCCTTTGCATGCACGCCCATCATGCATTTTTGAGGGAAGTGTTGACATCATCATGCTTTTATTGCTACGCCAATATGGTAGATGGAAGCCCATGAATAACTATGTAGGTGGTGTATAGCCAACACTTGATTATTCCTGAAGGGCAGGATGGTCAGTGAGTGAAGCCACAACAAAGGTAATGAGCTTACCCTTGTGCCTTCCAACAACAGGCAAGTGCCACTTTAACATGGGGGACTTGTGTGCTGCGGCCTCAGTCACATGGATGAGAGACACATGGTGACTACTTATGTTTTGCAACTGGGATTTTGAGAATCAGGCAAGCTCTGTGTTTTTTACATTTTACTTGCTTATAGGCAATGAGCGCACGAGCCAAAACAATCCTTTTTGTGAATTAGTGCCTTAACATACAAACAAAAAGTGAAAAATTCCGTTTCACTTATGGTCATTTACTTTCTTCGACAGGAAACTCAGGGCAAGATATTTAAGATCGCACAACCCATCTTCTAGGAAAATGATAGGCGGAGGGAAAACTTTCGAGAGATATTATTGCTTACTTTCAGACCTCAAAACACTTAAAAACACTCAGTTTCTAAATTTAACAAAACAAATTGGGATCAGACAAAATAGACACACCAAAACAAAAACTAAAATCTAGGGTTCCTGGCGTAACTGTATGCACAAAACCGGCAAGTGGCATTTTCTGTGTTGGAAATCAAAGGACAATCAAAATGTGACAATGCACTGGTATAACATTAACGTCCAAAGTACACGACTACAATCCTTTTCCAGCTTTAGAATGAATGGCAAAAAAAACACACTCTTGATGGCCTGCTACCCCCTAAATGCTACCTAGGCTTGAGTTTCTTGAAAAAAAATACATTTGAGCTCATATAGGTTCAACACATCATGCTCCTTTATTGTAAGCATAATTTTAAAATATACCCTGAAATGTAGTTTCACATTTTTTGAGCATATCGAGGGGCATATTTATGAATATGTCATGCTGTGCATCACAGGCAGCAAGCCACCTTGCTCTGTTGCACTGTATGGCAGGCAAAGGGCAGGAATGGGAATGTGCCATATCTAAAACAATACAGCTCATTCCTTCCTTTTCCCCTGTGGTGGTGCCATTTTGGCTGCCTAGCGCTTACACAGGCACCCTTGCACGTAGTGCAAGGGTGCCTCGATTGCATGCAGGATTGTTTTTGGGCAGCAATGGGTAACTTCCTGCGCAAAAATAATCCCCTGAGGCTCTTTCCTCTTTCTATGTGTGCTGCAGAGTGCAGCACAAATAGAAAGAGACAAAAATTAGTAGCAATAAAGAGATTTCTCTGTGTTGTTTCTGCTCTGGGGAGAGGGGTATGTTTTTCAAGAGCTGCTGGTGTTGAAGAACAAATCTCTCTCTTCATTTGATGTTTTTATGTGTTAGTGTGATTGTTAAAACTGGGATCTTTGGTTGACAGTCAGGTTAACCCCTGTTCAAGCAAGGACCCTCACTCAAGTCAGGGTAAAAGCGAATCACCCTCAGCTAACCCCTGCTACCGCCTTGGTAGCTTGGCAGAGCAGTAGGCTTAACCTCAGAGTGTTAGGTGTAAAGTATTTGTACCAACACACACAGTAACTTAATGAAAACACTACAAAATGACACACCAGTTTAGAAAAATAGGAAATATTTATCTAAACAAAACAAGACCAAAACGACAAAGATCTGACATACACAAGTCAAGTTATGAATTTGTAAAGATTAAACTAAAAAATAGCGCTTAGAAACACAAATGCTTTGAGGAGGTGTTAACACAGCGTCGTGATGGAGTCGTTCCCAACAAGCCGATACCAGAGGCGCTGGACACAGAGTCGCATAGACCTTCAAGTACAGTACCTTTGGTGAAGAGTGAAAACAAGGCGAAGCGCGAAGTCGGGGATCGCGGTGTCTGTGCGAAACATTGAATCCACGCACTTTGAGCGACGTCGATCACAACGTGGTGCAGTGACTTCCACGGACTCGCGGACTTCAGTGGGGCTGCAGCGGCATCAGGCCTGCAAAGGTCATCGCGTTCCAGCGAAGATCACGGAGTAGGTTGCAGGCGGCATCACCGGATTCAGCAGCGGCATCGGTCCGAAGTTGATTTCCTTGGATTTCCACCAGCTTTCCTTTCAAGGGCCCAAGGACTGGATAGGGCACCACTTTTCAGAGCAGGAGTCTCTCCAAAGACTCCAGGTGCTGTCAGAGCGAAGTCTTTGCTGTCCCTGAGACTTCAAACAATAGGAGGCAAGGTCTAAATCAAGCCCTTAGGGATTTCTTCACAAGATGGAAGGCACACAAAGTCCAGTCTTTGCCCTCTTACTCTGGCAGAAGCAGCAACTGCAGGATAGCTCCACAAAGCACAGTCACAGGCAGGGCAGCACTTCTCCTCAGCGCTTCAGCTCTTCTCCAGGCAGAGGTTCCTCTTGATGTCCAGAAGTGACCTAAAGTCTGTGGGTTTGGGTGCCCTTCTTATACTCAATTTCTCCTTTGAAGTAGGCCTAATTCAAAGTAAAGTCTCTTTTGAATGTGAAATCCTGCTTTGCCCAGGCCAGGCCCCAGACACTCACCAGGGGGTCGGAGACTGCCTTGTGTGAGGCCAGGCACAGCCCTTTCAGGTGTAAGTGACCACTCCTCCCCTCCCTCCTAGCACAGATGGCTTATCAGGAAATGCACACTACACCCCAGCTCCTTTTGTGTCACTGTCTAGTGTGAGGTGCAACCAGCCCAACTGTCAAACTGACCAAGACAGGGAATCCACAAACAGGCAGAGTCACAGAAATGGTGTAAGCAAGAAAATGCTCACTTTGTAAAAGTGGCATTTTCAAAAACACAATCTTAAAATCAACTTTACTAAAAGATTGATTTTTAAATTGTGAGCTCAGAGACCCCAAACGTCACATGTTCATCCACTCCCAAAGGGAATCTACACTTTAATCAGATTTAAAGGTAGCCCCAGTGTTAACCTATGAGAGGGATAGGCCTTGCAACAGTGAAAAACAAATTTAGCAATATTTCACTGTCAGGACATATAAAACACATTACTATGGGCCTGATTACAACTTTGGAGGAGGTGTTAATCCGTCCCAAATGTGACGGATATACCACCAGCCGTATTACGAGTTCCATAGGATATAATGGACTCGTAATGCGGCTGGTGGTATACCTGTCACATTTGGGACGGATTAACACCTTCCTCCAAATTTGTAATCAGGCCCTATATGTCCTACCTTAACCATACCCTGCACCCTGCCCTTGGGGCTACCTAGGGCCTATCTTAGGGGTGTCTGACATGTAAGAAAAGGGAAGGTTTAGGCCTGGAAAGTGGGTACACTTGCCAAGTCAAATTTACAGTTAAAACTGCACACACAGACACTGCAATGGCAGGTCTGAGACATGATTGCAGAGCAACTTATGAGGGTGGCACAACCGGTGCTGCAGGCCCACTAGTAACATTTGATTTACAGGCCCTGGCACCTCTAGTGCACCTTACTAGGGACTTACTAGTAAAAAAAATATGCCAATCATGAATAAACCAATCAACATTACAATTTACACAGAGAGCATATGTACTTTAGCACTGGTTAGCAGTGGTAAAGTGCTCTGAGTTCAAAAGCCAACAGGAACAGGTCAGAAGAAATAGGAGGCAGGAGGCAAAAAGATTGGGGATGACCATGCATAAGCAAAAAAGTCCAACAGTGATTACCTGCATTTGCACATATATGCTTTGAGGGTTTTGTTGTTGTACTTCTCTCATGTTTCAGTCACAAGAAAGTTACCATTTTAAGTTGTTTGAGCTAATTTCCAAGACCCTATCTAGTGAAGCCGAATGTGTGTTTATGCAGGAGGCATCAAGAAAGCTTGCTCAGTCACCAATCAGTGTCAGATGGCTAGGTATGCTGCCAGTTTCAAGTGCCACCCCAAGTACTCCTATAGCCAGATACTCTTCATGTGAACTTGGAACTACAGGTATCCTTTCCCACGTACATCTCCTCCATCATCGCCAAACAAGAATTATGGAATTTTGGGCCTGATTTAGAACACAGCGGATTGGTTACTCTGTCACATCGGTGACGTAGTCCATCTGCCAAAATCGAAATCCTATAGAATATAATGGGATTTAGATTTCGACAGATAGGATACCCATCGCTGTTTTGAGGGAGTAACCCCTCCCCAGTGTTCTAAATCAGGCCCTTAATCTTTTGCCCGACTTCTTAAACCATGTTTTTGTTGTTCTCAAAGCAGTTGACTGTGCTAATGCTATTAAGTCGTCTTCTGTCCATCCCAAGGCCGCCCCATTTATTTCTGATTATTTTCGTCAAGGGGCTCTTTTAACTGCATGTTTGACCATTAAAATTGTCAAAATATCTATCACTTACTTATTGAAAACAAGTTTAATTATGCATTAGAGTAATGATCAGAAATAACTGCTGGGCACTTCTGTGCTACAAACCTCCAGACTCTAATTGTAATCACTCACTTTCCAGATTAACCACACTGTTTTTAAATCTTCAAATAGACAAAAACAAAATAGTTTTAGTTGGAGAGTTTAATATTCACTCTGATGTATCGCAAGACCCTGCCCAAAAAAGAAAAACATTTCCTTATTTGATTTTTCAATTCCTGACTCTTGTCCCATGCACACTGATGGGCAAATAATTGACATTATGTTCTGTGATAGCTCTCTGTTCACTCTTTTCTCAGTCCCTTAGTTGAGTTCAAGTAGTTTCATCATTTGAATGGAGTGCAACTCGCGCTATTGCTCCCGCTCTGAGAAAAAGTCATACTTTTTTGTTACAAATTGGAAAGAACTAGTTATTGAGGTTTTGGCTCAGAACTTGAAGTTGAGCTTCTCAACTGTGTAAATGAGCAATGTTCCCATTGTGGTGATGACATCTACAATGATCTCATTGTGTCAATTATTGATAATCTGATCCTTTACAGATTAAACATCTTCAGTCAGGCAAACAAAACTACTCACTTCACTAAGACCTGGCCAAAATGAAATGCAATTTTCAGAACCTGGAGAGCACTTGGCATGCTACCTATTCCCTATTGCAAAACACGTCTGGCTTTCCTGCAATGATCTGTAAAAAAAAAAGCCATTCATGTGGCTAAACTAGATTTTACTCTCAGAAATACCTCTCAGCACAGAGTGATTCCAAGGTGTTTTAATTCTGTGATGAGTGAACCCATTTTATCTTTTCAGGGTAATTCTGCCCCAAAGTTTTGTTGGCACAGCTTTTCCGCTTTCAGTACCAACAAATGCACAACACTGATAAAGAGCAGTAAAGCTACAAGTTCAGACGCAAATCCTGTCCTGGCTAAACTGCATTAACTCCTTTTTTGCTTTCCAACCCAATACTCATTTGTTCCATTATTAATTCATCACTGTTTAATGGTATTATATCCAATGCTTTCAAACAAGCCAAGCTTTTAACCATTCTGAAAAATCCATCATTGGACCCAGATTGTAAAGAAAATTATAGGCCCCTTTCTCAACTCCCTTAGCTTGTAAAATTGTTAGAATGTGCAATGTCTGATCAGTTGACAGTCTACATGGATTGTCACAGTTTAGTTCATCCCATGTAGGCTGACTTTTGCGCAGGTTGCTGTACAGAAGAAGTGGCTACTAAAGTTTTTGATGATCTGCTGCTCTGTGTGGATTATGATACTCCACTGCTCTTATTCTTTTAGACCTTCTCAGTCGCTTTTGACACTGTTGATCATCAGATCTTGCTCCAGCATTCTGCTTCTTTCCGCAACAGTGGTACTGTGTTGCTTTGGTTCCAAAATTTCATAATTGCACACTATATTGAGGCAAAGTTGTACCCTTTTCTATCTGAACCCAAGAATGTAACTTTTGGATTCCGTGGGGATCAACACTTTCCCCTTTCCTTTTCAATCTTTCCATAATCCTTTTAGTTCACCAGGTTCACTCACAGTGTTTCAGTGCACATTTGCAACAGTGACTCCTAAATCCTCCTAATAGTTGAAGCTGGTCTGGAATCCACATCCTCTGGTTTCTGCAAGTTCATGAAGGAAATAAATGACTGGATGTTCTCTAGCCAGCTTAAGTTGAACAGTAGAACAACAGAGATCCTACCACTGTTCCACCAATAAAATATCTGGAATCTGCCATTTTGACAAGATATCCTTGAGTAGAAGCCTACACCCTCTCCTTTTGTTAGGAACCTGGGTGTTAAATTAGATCCGTCTCTGTCTTTGTAGGCTCGGGTCATTGGAGTGGTCAGATCCTGTTTTTGTTATCTACGAGCCTTGGAGCACATTCTTTTCCTTTTTAATTTACAGAAACTTGATTCAGCCTCAGTCGCTTTGGCACACTGTGTCCCATAAGATTAAATGGTAATCTCAGTGTCTGATCTATTACTGTTGCATGATCAGCACCCTAGTGCCTATCTGGCAGATGTGTGGTCCAATTAGACCTTAATATCGTCTTCTCACTTTTTGGCTGAGTGTTCCCAGGATCAAGCATACTACACTGGGAAGCTGAGCCTTTTGCATTGCTGCTATAATGCGTTTGAATAAACTACCTTCTCAATTAAAGAGAGAGTCCTCACTTGTGAAGTTTAGGAAAGCATTGAAAACGTGGCTACGCCCCTCATTATAATTGATGTGAATAATTTCTGGGATCCACTGTTTTTTTTCTCTTTCCTTCAGCCCCCTTCAGCTCCGAAATACCCTTTGGGATGTTTGTTTTAAACTTTAGAAATACAAAATCGAATACAGGACATCATTTCTATTTGAGACCAGTGGTCTTAGCAATATTGTTTGCAATAATCACATTCTTCTTCTGTTCATACACATTTCGCTCACAAATCCGACTGTGCACTTCTAGAACGATTCATCATGGCTTCTGTAATAGTAAAATCATTAACTAGAGCAAACACAGTATCCAGCGGCCCTCAAATCATAGGCTCAGTGTATTCTGCAGACTGTTTAGGAAACATTTTATACAATTTAGAATTTTTTGAAAAATGCTAATAAGCTTAAATAATGGAATTACAGAGTTGGAACTGTGAATTCATAGTCCTGAGTCAATGCACATTTAATATGAGCTAGAATTTGTGTACTTACTTCCTTGCTGTTTTTTTTGTATGTTTTGAAAAGTGGGCTTATTAGTATCTGACCTTTGACCCTGGTACTGCATTTCTTCATTTATGATTGCTCTGCTCATATTTTTTGCCTTTTACCGCTTGCATGCATTGCCAATAACCTTTTGATTATATTGCTTTTTTCTTAGACTCTTCCATGATGGCCTTCTTGGGATTTACTCTTCATTAGAGCTTCCTGCTTCTGCAGTAAAGCCTGCAGGATTATCCCTCACTTTTAAAACTAGAGGTAACTACATTTTGTATTATTTGTTTTCTAGTTTTATTATTGAATGTGTCTTTACTTTGTTAGTCTTTCTAATTGTGATCGAGGCGAATGCTGTTATTGCCACCATCTGCAACATTTAAAGCTTTATACAAAATGTACAGAGGCACTAAATCTGTATTTAAAGGGTTGTTCTCTTCATTTTTCACCTTAGAGAAAGGCTGGAATGCTGGCCCGCAGAAAAGATCGATAGTCTTCCATTTCAGTAAACGACCAATCTCTGTGATGAAAAATGTTGCTTTGGTTGCTGACTAGTCCCATGTGTGGCATGAGCAAATATGAAGGCTAACATATCCTGTGGTAATGAAGGAGAGACAGAGAAATGAATATTGTGAGAGTGTTGTTTATGGTGTGAGGAATAGAACATATGTTGCTTATTTTGTGTACATTTCCAACTACCAGTAAAAGATATTGAGGGGCGTATTTAAGAAAAGTGGTGCTGCACGCAGTGCCACTTTTCTTGCACCCCTTAGCGCCCCCTAATGCCACCATGTATGCGCAGTATTTAAAATTAGATGCACATCAGCGGTAGTTAGGGGACCAGTGTCAGAGGTTTTGACACTAGTCCGGAGCTTTGCAGGACTAGCGTGAAAAATTCTGACGCTTATCCTGCAAAGCACCCAGAGGCCCATTGCAACCAATGGAAGCCCCCTTGTAACGCCTGCTCTGAAAGTGCCGAAAAAAATGGCACAAGGAAATCTCTTGGCCCCCCTAATGGGGGAGCAGCCCTTGCATACATTATGCCTGGTGTAGGCATACTGTAGCACGAATGTTACAAAGTGGCGCAATGCATGCATTGCACCACTTTGTAAATATGGTGTGGATTTTTTGACCTTCTAACGCCACATTATTATTGTAAAAAAATGACGCAAATGTGGTGTCCGAATGGCACTAGGAGCTCTTAAAAATGCCCCTAAGTGTTTTACCAGACTGTAAATAGAATCTTTTTTTGAAATCGTTAACTTGATGCCATTTGTTCCCTTATGTGTACCTTGTGAACTTTTCTCAACTTATCACCCCGTCTGATCCACTCCTATTATTTCACTCATACTATCTTTCCCATTTTGTGGCTCACCTGTTTTCCAGTTCATCGATTTCCCCTCACAATTCACTGTGATACATTCTCTCCTCCTGTTTTGCTCACTTTCTGGGAAGTTTGAGAAGGTGTTTATCAGGGTTCAGTCAGTGCACAGAATCTTTTTGAACAGGGCTTAATTATAATTTTTATTTGAGCATTAATGGCAATTGTACCTTTCACATAAAAAATAATTACATATTAAATGAAAATAGACCAGCAAATGATATTAAACATTAACAAGTGTGCTGTAAACTAAAAATAAGTTAAATTAATTCCATGCAAAGCCTAGTACTTATTGCACCATATGTGCAGATGTTTGTTTGCGATTTCCAAATACAAGTTAATCGAAATCACTATTTGGAAGTTGCATAATGATATGTATAAAGGTAAGTATTTCACTATTAGTGAGCCTGTTAGATTCACAATCACAATTAGGAAATTTCCTAAATGGAAATCACAATTTGGAAAAGTTGCAATTTGGATGCAGATTGATGCTGTAAGAACACGGAAGCTTAGAAATACAGGGAAGGGTCACAACTCACAAGCCTTGGAAGGTGCTGAAAGGAAGGTTTGTTCCTTTGTGATTACGGCAGTGACATTTACATTTGCCTAGAACACCATGTCTAAGGATGATGGGGATAAGGACCTTAGCAGCAGGAAGAGGAAAGTGACATTTTTGGATGAAGAGCTGGAGCTGTTGACAGAGGAATGTGTGGCACACACAGACCAGCAATTTGACAAATCATCTTTTTTTTGTATCTGAGGCCCAGAAACCAAAATTTGGAACAACATTTGAAAAAGTGAACTTCCTTGGTTTCACCCAGAGAATATACCAGAAATAAGGAAACACTGGTATGACCTAAGATTCTTTACCAAAGGGACGGTGGCCAGCAGGGATGGCTGAGGCTTGTGGCACAGGTATTGGTCCCTCCAAACACCCTCCTCCCACTCAAAGGGAATCCCTTATCGAGGGGACACTTGAACCTGAATGTGTGGTGGAAGTGTCAAACATTGACACCTCCAATCGTGCAGGCTCCAGCCAAGGTAAAATGTTTTTTTGTATTAACTTTTCCATAACATATTGCTTGTTAGTCTTCAAGCAAAACATAGTAGCTACAAAAACTATAAATGTTTGCTGTAATCTGACAATGCATTATGGGAGTTGTAGTACAACCAAGTTATATTATGTAGTGGGTGTCAATGTATAAACGACATATAGCTATATATCACCTTCATGCCAACCACATATAAATTACATTGTAAACTATATTATGCACAATTAGTAACCATTTGTTTAAAATAACTATATACATACATTTCTACAGATCACATGCAAGACGTGTCTAAAACCATTGAGCCTAATGAAGCTACGGTCACACAAGTGGAACATGATGACAAAACATTTGCTACTTAACACCCATGAAAAAAGACTCCAACTACTAGGAGAGCAAAAATGACACGACTACCAGACTTTGAGGAAGGTGACGAAGAGCAAACACAAGGCAGGAACACAACTTCATCTGGGCACAGGACACACAGACAATGTAGAGTCCAACAACATGAGGGTCACAATGATGATGTCTCTGACGACATGTTCACAATTGTTTGATGTGCTGGAGATATCAATTTTCACAGTACTGCAATCAAACAGATAAAAACAGTAAATAGGCATCTGCAAAGCATGTCACTTTTAATGTTGAAGTTGCCGAAAGTTCAAGAGCATTGGATTGCTGCCATTGAAAAGGGCAGATGTATGCAAATCCACAGGCACAAGAAGCACATGACATGCTATGATGCATTTATCAAGTCAATTAATCAATTGGCAGTAGCCACCATCACTCATTTGAGGAGAACCGTTAACATCCAAAATGACATGGTTCACTGCTGCCAAGATGCAGCACGTAGTATGATCAAGTGACCACCACTCTGGAAAACATTCAGACACATATTCTGTCACTCCCCAGCATATTACCATAACCTGAAAGCAAGGAGGGCTCTAGTCTCAGTGGCATATCTGTGCTAGATGGATGTTATACAAGGGGAACATTGCGACACAGCTGGCACTGATATATCCCCAACTCCACAGCGAAGTCCTGCTGAGAAGGTGGTCAACAACAGAGGTTGTCAAAAGTAACTTTTGTATGCACTCAGCTTTATGTTACTAGATTGTGATTCCTGTGTTCCCAACCTTTGTTGATTTTTTTACACAATGACATCCTGTAAGGATACTGTTATTGATACACAACTACAAAACATATTTACAACCTGAATAAAAGGCTAGTTTTCAGTAATGGACAAATATTACCATCATGTGTGCATTTTTTAGATGAAGCCATCATTCATACCTTATCAATAGTTGTTTATGATCACTGTGTATTGTCCTTGACCCTCTGCTGCACCTCTCCCATCCTGCTGACTCTGTAGTGATGATAGTTCATCATCTGAGTCTGATTATGTCCATATGTTGGTGGTGTGAAGACCCTCCCTAGTGGTGATGTTGTGGAGAATAGCACATGTGGCAATGATTTTGCATCAGGTCTCTTGTCTGTAGAGTAGTGCTCCACCAGTCTCTTGTGGGCATCGTTAATTTGATTTCAGTATTCCAAAAGTCTGTTCAATTATTGATTGTGTTGTTTTATGTGCACTGTTGTACTGCCTATCACTTCTGGTTCATGGATTCAAGAATGGTATCAGTATCCTCCTCCTTAAATAGTTTGAGGAAAAAAAAAATATTTGAATATTTTACAAACATCTAATTAAATATTGTATGAATTGAGTTTGTAATCCTCTTGCGAAGGAAATCTATCACCAAAATCACCCTGAGATAGAGGGTTATTTACTCCACTGTGGCGGAACAAAAATGAGTCATGTGTGCTGCCTGGGAATCTGGCTACAAGGTCAGCTATGATACATGAGGCATCGTACACTACCTGAATATTGAGTGAGTGGGTGCTTTTCCTGTTTCTAGAAATGAATTCCCTTGCAGAGGGAGATATTTGGCAATATGTGTGCCATCAACACCATCAATAACAATTTGAAACAGTGCAACTTGATAAATCATTTGTTTTGTGTTGGATATCTTAGGGAGTGTTTAGGGAAAAAAACTAATTGTTTAAATTTGCCAACTATGATGTCCTGAAAGCTATGCAAAAACATAGAAAATGCACTTTGTGACACTCCTGTTGCCACGGCTATAACTCCCTGTTAACTGCCAGAAGTTAAAAGAAGCAGACAACACAATACCTGCACACATGGTAGAATTGCATTGCTTCTGACTGTTGAGGACTATAGCTGAGGATGTTCCTCAGCAATGAAATCCAAAATTACCTCACTACTCAATAAATACTTCTCATAAATCTCCTCCTCAGTATGTTAAAACAGGGTGTCCCTCACCCTACAAATTGTTTCCTGTCTCCTTCCCCTTCTCTGCTTTGCAGCCAAAATCCTCATCCTCCTCACCATGACATACAGAGCTGCTATTCTGAAAAAGACAGATGCATTTTAGGTGACTTCACTTAGTTTGCACCTGATTACCACCTGAAACACATTGATGGTATTTGCATTTCCTGAATGACCATATTGTGACTAATCACAATAAGGAAATCATTTGTGCATATTGTTAGCAAATCACTGTTTAATAATACCAGTTAGCAATTTCCAACTTCAAAATAAAATAAAAAAATAGGATTAATACATAAGGGAAATTGCAAATTGCAACATTAAAGATGCCTTTCATACATACAAAGACACCATTTTGCATTTCCAAACGAACCAAAATAGCCATTCGCACCGTTAGGAAATGTAAAATGGCTTTGTACATATGCCTCTTAAATGCATATTAAATAAAAATTAAATGAATTATAATAGGTATGAGAGGGTTATGGAGATCGCCTTCCAAACATTTTGCCTTCACCCTGTTATTTTTCTGACTTCATTGTTGTTGGTCTTAGGACTATATGGACTTTAGCAATAATAACCAGTGCTCACTCCCTAAAACATGGTAAAATAGGCTTCTGCCTTATTGACATATGTAATTTACTTATAACACCAGTGTAAAGTGGGATACACTATACCCAGGGCCTGCAAACTAAATACTGCTAGTGTGCCACCCACTTAAGTAACCCTTTAAAACATGTATCAGACCTACCATTACAGAATGCCAGCAGTTTTTAACAAGTTCAAACTGGCAATTTGTCTTGACAAAATAACCCATTTGCCATGCCTAAAGCGCCTTTTCTGATACATAAATGTCAGCCTTAAAGCAGACCCTACACAGCCCATAAGACAGGGTGCAATGTAATTAAAATGTTGGGGATGTACTTTTAGTTTTTACACGTCCTGGTAGGAAAAAAAACCTCAAATTTGTTCTTCAGTGGTGTTAGGCCATCCTCTCCCATAGGATACCATTGGGTTACCTGATTACATTTATTAAACGTTAGCTTTTGATTGGGAGCACTTAGGAGAGTCAAATTTGTTGCCTGAGTAATTATAATTTAAAATTGTATTTAATAGTAAAGACGGATTTTAAATTACAATTTTCAAAATGCTACTTTTGGAAGTTATATACAGAAAAAAAAATTTCCTGAAGGAATTATTTAAATTTACTTTCCTATTTTTGGGTCACATGATCCAACACTCTTTTAATGTAATTAATCTAAAAAGCAAAAGCATGAAACCAAAGGTTTAAGTTTCAGAATTCATCATAAAACACATCATATTCAAAGTTAGGAAAGACACAATGTAGAAAAAACAATATAACAAGACTGACATCAACCAAATGATCACACAAACAATATTAGAATAAATCCAGACAAAAAGATCCCTGGGAAGCGCTAAATACTCCTAACGGTAACTTACAGATGTGCCACATAGAAGTTATACACATACTATTCAACCACCATGGCAAGGGGATAATTATTTCAACTGGGTAAATCAATTTCTTATAAGTAACCACTAAGGTAGGCCCTAGACAACCCACAGGGCAGGATGCAGTGTATTTAAAAGGCAGGACATGTACTTTTAAGAGTTCCCAATCAGAATCTAGAAGAGACATGTTTTTTTTCGGGTTTGGTGTCTCTGAAATCACAATAGAAAATCTCAATTTATGGTGAAGTCGGATTTTAAATTGCAATTCTGCAAATGCCACTTTTTGAAAGTTGTCATTTTTCTCTTTAATCATTTTGTGCCTGCTGTCTGTTTCTGAATACACAACTGGGGTGGGTAATAGTTGGGCTTTGACTTTCCCTCTAGACGGCCACACACAATGGGAGTTTAGGTGTGACTTGATAGGCTATTCACCTCCTGATGAGTCATCCCGGGCAAGAGGGGGTGGAGGAGCTGGTACAATCTCACACTTACAGCAGAATGAATTGTTTCCTGTCCCTACAAAAAGGGCTGCATACCCTCTGTATTAAGTCTGGGGCCAGGGCAGGAAGTGAGGACGTCTGTGCACTTCAAAGACCTATCTTTGAAGTCTTCCCCACTTCAAAGGCACAACTGGGTATAACTACTAGACCTCTGACACCACCACTACAGTACAGTTCTGAATCTGAGGACACTCTGTCAGGGCTGCTACAAGGACTGCTACTCTGCTGGACTGCTACTCTGCTGCACTGCTGCTTTGCTGTGCTGAGCTGCTGCCTGCTACCTCTTGCCTGGGAGTGAGAAAGACTGGACTGGCATTTCTTCTCCTCAAACCCAGAGTGACTCCAATGGCCAACAGACTGGCCTCTTGTTTACTGAAATCTCAGGGACATAAAAGGCATCTGACTTATCTGCATCTGCACCTGGACTCTTCCATTTGTGAGTCTGTCCTGCCAAGTGGTGCCACCCCAGTCCTTGACTCTTAAAAGTGAGGCCTAAGGTGCTTCCTCAGTCAACCAATGTATCCTCATTGGAACCGGCGAATCATCGCCATTGCAAGGATCAGAACTGGTTCATCTCCACCTTTGTGTGAATTGGAACTGGTGCATCCTTCTCAATGTGGGAAACAGGTCTGGCGCATCATGCTCAGAAACAGCGCATCACCCTAAGAATTGATTAATACTCTGCCACAGGAGCAGAACTTACACATCACATTCAGGACCAGTGTGTCACCCTCGGGACTGATGTATTGCTGACTTTGTGTGAAGAAAACTGACGCATCTTCTTCTATTTTGGGATGGAAATAAATGCATTGCCTCAGCTGCATTTCACATCTTCCTCAATGTCGATGCAACCAGGATCAAGGTACTTTTATTCTGCAGGTCTAAGGGAGTCCCTGTATCCTGCCCACACTTGATCTGTGTCAGCCTGAACTCTTGACTTTGTCCTGCTTCGATGTGACAAGAAGTCCCTGAATGGTACTTCTTGCTTCTAAGTATTTTCTACAGTATATTCTTTGAAAATTGACACCTCAAGTTCTACTTATTGAATTTCATTATTTTTGTCTTGCTGTGTTTTATAAATTAAATTGCATTTTTCTAACCAGGTGTGGTATCTTTCTGAGTGGTATTTCAACAATTTTATTGTTCGAGGTGTTGTACAAATACTTTACACATTGCCTCTTAAGTTACACCTGACTGCTCTGTGCCAAGCTACCAAAGAATGAGCAGTGGGCAATTTAGGGTGTGTTTGTGACTTATCTTAACTAGGATTGTGGTTCCTGCATTGACAATGCGTACATAACTCTACCAACCAGAAACCTAAATTCTAACATTGGTGGCAGTGGTGGGCTAGGATTTGAGATGGAGCATTGCCAAACAGGAACTTGATGTATACTACCATCCACATCCAAGACCACTTCAAATTTTTAAATCTCCCTGATTGGCATTTTTTTACTATTCGTAAAAATCATGACTCTGGCTGCTGGTTCTACAACCAGAATTGTGGGAGTTGAGCTAGAGAACTTGGAAATCTACAGAGAGGCTAAACTTTAAGACTTTTGCAAGAAGATAGGGGTTCCTGTCAAGAGTGCCATCAAGAAGGTAGAATTTCAAAAGGCACTGAGGTCCTGGGCAGAATGCCACTCCAAAGAGAATGATGGATTGGGGGAGCCTGAGAATTGTTCTTCTGAGCAATTACCTGAGGTGGCTGACGGCAAAATCCCTGAATTTGGTCTCCCTGTGATACCAGGAAGCAGAGTCTCCTCAAGTGGCCTATCTCCAGTGGAGCTGAGGGAGAGGAGAGAGCATTCAAGCTGCAGATGGCCACATGAAATGGGGAGGCTGAATAGAAAAAGGCGGAAATGGAGGCCAAAAAGACTAAGGCTGAGAGAGACTTAGGAGAGAAAAAAACTTTTACTATCTCATGAATTGAGTCTGAAAGAGCTGTATACTAAGCCCAGGCAGGCATATTCTTGTAGTGATGATGGCAGCACACATGCAGTACCTGAGGGAGAAAAAAAGGGTTTATATACCCACGGAATTGGTGCCCAGTTATGTGGTGGGAGATAGCAATGATAAATGTTTTTCTGCTTATGAGGGTGCACTGAAGGTTCACAGGGTTCCTGAGGAGCATGCGGGGGGGAGGGTGGTCCTGTGGAAACACATATCTACACTTGGGAGGGACACACTGCTATCATTGGAGGTTGGGGATTAAACAAGGTATACCCCTATGTAGACCAGTTCAATAGCCAAATTTGGACTGACTCCCAAAACGTATCACCAAGGAGTCAGGGACAGTCAGAGGCCCCCCAACCAATCCTGGGTAAATTTTGTTGATTGCTCTGGTAAGGCACTGAATGGCTGGGTGAGGGGCAGCAAGATCAGTGATTCTAAGGGGTTGTACCATTTAATCATGGGAGGGCACATGCTCAGTATCTGTTTTCCTGAGTTGCACTGGAACCTAGTGGACAGTAAGCTGACTGAGGTGGCGGACCTCTGGACTAGGTCCAGAGAGTCCAACAGGTACCTGGGAGTGACCCCCAAGAAGGATGTTTCTGATTCCACCCAGCAGAATGGGGGAGGTTAAAGATGACCCAGACAAGTCCCAGAGTAATAAGGGAGAAAAAGGCTCCCATGTCCCATTCGAAAAACATGGTGATTGTTCTGGAGGGCAGAGGAGTAGGGCACCCCATTTCCCACGCCACTGCTTTGAGTGTTCCCATTTAGGACAGAAACAGGGGAAGTATGCCTGTCCAAAGAAACTACCAACAGGTGGAACCTCTCATGGGTGACTAATAGTCCCCAGGAGCAGGTCATAGAATATGCCACATACTCCTTTAGTCAGGAAATAGATTCAGAGGGTGAGCTTGTGATCCCTGGGGATGGGAGTTGTCATTTTCACCAGATAGAAGTCAATGGGGTCCCAGTCAGTGGTCTGAGGGACACAGGGGTAGCCATACCATGATAGTGGAAAAGCTAGTTTCCCCAGAGCAGTACATCCACCAAGTATGTAGTTGACCCTGGCCCATAGGCAGGACTTTTTCCACCCTATGATCCTGGTATGCCAGGATTTGGGTGGGAAGGTGACCCAGAGGAGGGGCATAGTTAGCCTCCAGATGCCCATAGACTGCATTCTGGGGAATAAGTTGTCCATGATGGCAGGAGGGGTGACCCCTCCAGGGCACCCTGACGGTTCCATGTTCTGCGGGTACCACTCCTTGAGAAAACAGGGCTGATTGCAGAGGCCCCATAACTTTTAGCCCCCCTTTTTCACTTTTTGCTGGTGATTTCCTATCTCTGATGGTGCCGTGGGTACTGCTAACCAGTACAGGGACCTGTGCTATGTGTAAAATGAGTATGCAAATTAGGCTAAACATAATTGCCTATGTCAACCTACCTAAAAGTCCTTAGCATATGGTAGGGCATGCAGGTTTAGGGACCCCAGCATAGGTAGTGGACCCATAAGTGCACTGCTGAGGTGCCCAGGTCATTTTAAAGGCAGGCCTGCCTTGCTGGCTGCTTTTAAACTAAATTTATATGCAAATTCAACTTTTGAATTAAAAGTACTTCCAAAGTCTTAAACTACCTTATTCTTACATATAAGTCACCCCTAAGGTGTGCCCTAACTGCCCCTAGGGTTGGATGCCATGTAACTATAAGTAGGGACCTCATACAAAATTGTTTAATAAGCCCCGTGAGGCATAATAGGCAAGTTATTCCCTCACTGTAGTGAATAGCCTCCACAGGCTAAAATGGGGAGACTTCATGTTAATTAACAAAGTCCCCATAAGTTTAGTTTAGTTTAGTTTGGAAGATTTGTAAAGCGCATGGCTACCTAAAGGCCTCCCAGCGCTAAAAGGAAGTGACATCTTCTGATGCAAGGAATATTGACTGGCAGGAAGCAAGTTAGCTCGGGTAAAGGCAGCCTTTAGTTTTTTCTGGAACAAAGGTTCTGAGGGTTCTTGCCGGAGTTCTAAGGGTAGGGCATTCCAAAGGCATGCTGCTTCAACTGAAAAAGAGTTACCTCCCCATGAGAACCTCTTAAACCGAGCTATATGTACTAACTGGGTGGTGGAGGATCTCAGCGTTCTAGTGGGGACATGGAAGAAGATACTTTGCCTAAGAAAATGGGGATAAGAGACACATATCTTGAGTTTGGTATCAAAGTAATTGTTATAATAAATCCCGCAATTTGCCATGGTTGGATTTAATATAACTAGTTCAGGTAAAGAATTTTATAACTCTACCTGAAAGTTGTCAACTTCAGCTCTGTAATGCCCTTCTCTGATTGGCCAGCCTCTGGCAGCCTGGCCGGGTTGCCTTGATGAGGTGTGAAGTGGCCTGGGCTGAAGGCAAAGGATGTGCCTGGGGGAGGAGATCTGCCTCAGCAGATGGTGAAACAGGATGGGAGAGAACAGCCAAACTGGTCTTCAAAGGCAGGGAAGGACATTTGGAGAAGCTCAGAACCTCCTCCTTTTCCTGCCACCACAGAACAGTAGGTGCTCTCTTGATTAGAAAAAGAAGAGGACAGGAGAAGGGTGTGTTTAGGATTTTTAGCCACACCAGTGGGAGGGCTCACCCAGGGGCGTTCTTCTCTCCTACTTTACTTGAAATGCTTTTATCAAACTTTTGATTCAAAGGGTTGTGGTGGTATTTCTGATTATTTCCTTGACCCACAATATTTTTCAAGCGAGGCAGATATTATGTATGTCATCATCAATAATCATCACCTCCCTCCCTACCTAAGGCATTTTCTCCAGTGCCACCCTTGATGACCTAACAGCTACATGATTCATGAATCAGCACTGCAATGTTGGCTGTGCAATGTGCATCTGCTTAAGTTAATTTAATGTGTCATTTATGTTCAAAGTTTTCAATGTATGGCAATGCAAAAACAATGTGTGTTTCCCTTCCCTCCCTGTACCCACTCATCAGTCACTTCCTAGTACTTTACTCTATATTTTTCTTAAGTTCTGCCCAGCCTTCCGAAAAATTTGAAAAATCCATTCTTTGCTTGTGCCACATTTTTCTAGCTAAGTGAAATATTTCATTATGGCTTCCATAACGGATTTACATCTTTTCAATTTTTTACCTTTCAACATTTGCCGACCAAACACGACAGAGACTCACACTACTAGCCAAACCTTAGGCACATGATAATGATGATGAATTGATCAACAAAGTACCTAGTCTTCCTACCCAGCCTAATCCCCTCTAACGTACCCTGCGGTGGAGTAAGTTAAGATTCCTTTCCCTATTGTTAAGCAAATATGTTTTGTTGAAAAAAAGTAAGTATTATTACAAAGTGTGGAGGAGGGTTTTGAGGAGAGGACAGTGAGTACAATGAGACTAAGTAAGTGACTTACGGATTGGATAGTCTGTGATGAACGTGCCTAATACAATCAATATATCCTGTTCCTTAATCCAATTCCTTTCCCTGTACTTCAGTACAACACTTTTTCCACTGTCTACATATGGCATAAAGGACGTCTGCATGATTGATTTTATTACAGTACATAACTTGTATCATTCTTAGTATTCATCTGACTTGTAGTCAGGGTAACATTGAAAGACATTTTGGAGAAGAGCAGGACCATTGGAACAAGATAATTGTCTCTTACAGCTGCCCCAGCTGCAGACTGTAACAAGTATGACTAGGGCTGTGGGCTCCAGCTGAGCTAGCATGTCTCTATTAATTTAGCATAACAGGAGAGAAAGGAATACTTGTACTCCATAGTGCATAATGGCTAGGACCCTAATCACATCAAAATCGAATGGTCTGAGGTGACCAGTAAATGTACTGCTACTGTGTCACTAATTGATTTTAAACAAGTATTTTGCACAGAACATTGTTTATAATTTCTCTTTTTTCTTTCTTTCTTGATATAGCTATTCCTCCAGGTCCACCATCACAACAGGAAATAGCAGCCCAGTTACGGCAGTCTTAGCAAAGACAGGAGTCATGCCCCCTTCCCCAATGGCCATGCCATGGGGACTTATGACCCCTGGGCATGGTCTTTGGTCATAGTGGCATGTAGGGGGGCCCAAATCAGGCCCCCCTATGCCACTTAAAAAAAACGTTTAAAAAATACGTACCTGAACTTACCTCAACTTCCCTGGGATGGGTCCCCAATCCATGGGTGTCCTCCAGGGGTGGGTGAGGGTGGCAGGGGGTGTCCCTGGGGGCAGGGGAGTGCACCTCTGGACTCCTTCCGAGCCCACAGATACCTTAACGCCCGCCCTGACCCATGCATTAAAAAACAGCACACATCAGGATGTGCGCTGTTTTTTAAGGCCCACCCCCTCCTTTGCGGCAAAATGACGCTGAGGGATAAATAGGGCGCACAGGTCTTAAAGTCATTTTTTGGAAAGGAACGCCTACCTTGCATGTCATTATCACAAGGCAGTTTCCCGCTTCCAAAAAATGATGCACATGACGGAATTTTTACGTCCGTGGGGTCGGGCGCCAAAGTATAAATATAGGGCACGGTTTGCGCCGATTGTGCATCAAAATTTTTGACGCACATTCGGCGCAAACAGAGTATAAATATGCCCCTAGATTTTTTTATGGACATTGGTTGGGGGTAGGGAGATTTGTTTGGGGAGAGGGGTTAACCAGTTGCAGGGCGAAGGGGTGAGTTTATATTTAAATTCTTCTTGTTAGGATGAATAAATATTTATATAATGTTATTTATGCCTCAAATCTTTTTTGGGGTGTTTGTTTTACTTCGCACTGCTGCATTTTTGTGCACCATGTTTGTAAATCTGCTGATAGTGTATAACAATTACCAGAGAACAAAGACCAAAGTTATTATATTATACATCAAAATGTTCTGTCACCTAGGTTTGCAGAATAGTAAATACAAATGTTGTTGGAGAGAAGCTAACACACACAGTTCTGAAAAAAGATTATTAAAAAAAAAAATGATACTAGTCTATATTGCCAAATTGGGTGGTGCATCTGCAGTCTTCTTGGATTGTCCTGTCAATCTTGAGTGCCTGCCTTGCTGAAGTGGTCTGGCAAGATAAGCATGAGTGTTATGGGGCTTTTGCCTTTTGTGCAGGAGAAGAGAAGGCCTACGTATTGTAAACGTAAAGAGAAATGATTATAGTGTAGAATCAATAAGGATAGAATGGAAGGTTAGCTTCATGAGGAGTAGTTTACCAAGAAGACTCAGAGGAGGCAGAGCAAGAGCAATGGAGCATAGTCCTTTGCAATCACTAATTTTATGACTGATGTGCAATCAATTAAGTGAGAGCAATTACTACAATCTGCACAGATATACTGCATATATTTTGGGATGATCAATCTCGTAACTATCATGATCATCATCATCATAATAACATTTAGCCTTGAGCACATGCATAATGTGATGATACATGTGATATCACATCATCCATCACAAGTCTGTCTCCTCCAGTTACCTACAACAACAGGCTCCCCACCCAGCCAGCACACACATGCAGCAGCATTGCATTGCATTTCTCAAATCAAGTAATCAACGCGCCTCTCACCAGTCCACAGAATTAGGTAGGCCTCTAAGACTCATCATCATCCATGTTGATTTCCATGAAGTTGCTTCTTCTGGCAGTTGTTGAAGTTGTCAGTTCATTCTCTGAGTCCTTCCATCATCTGCCTGAATCTGATTACAAATTATGACCAACTACGTACCAACTCCTCCAGAGAGCCCCAGTCTCCCGACCCAATTGAGATAGAGTGACCTGTAGTGCATAGTTGTGTTTAACAACAAGAGAAACATTGAGTTTTTTTGTGTAGACAAGATTTGAGTTTGTTAGCTAAATGGACTGGTTAGGTCTTTGAGGAATGTTAACCAGAAAGCAAAGCAGTGTGCAACCGGCAAACAAATCTTGCTAAGTGTCAAAGGGTAAAAAAAAAAATAAACATCACCTTCAGGAAAAAAATGGCCACCAACATTGCAAATCAATCACAAACACAATCAAGCGTAACAATTATAGTTAAACAATAAACACCCACTCTCACTATCTGGCACCACATGACATGAACCATCACAACATTGAAACAAGAATCACTCATACCACTCGTTGGAGCATAGCATCACCTACCTTTTCCAGTCAAGCATGGTGATACATTGCTGATCTTCTTTGATTCACAAAACAAAACACATTGGCCGGTAATTTGTAAATCAAATATCTGGGGCCTTCCTCCTAGGGGATAAAAGTAAGGATAGGCACAGGATAGAGGCAGGCATTGTCTCACCAAAGTCCTTGAAGGTATTTTTGGGTTTGAACGGCTTCTTCACTGCACTCCAACTCCAATTCGGCCATACATGTGTCTAAAACTGTGGTGCTTCATTAGTCAGTGAGACACAAGCAAACAAAATAATAATGTTTCCCCAGCTAGCTATATCCTTTTTTTTTCTGAAAGCAGCACGTCAATAAAAAGAAGAAAGTTCTATGGTGGCCTAGGTCTACTCAGTAGTCAGGGAAGCAGAGTCCTCAAACTCAGGTGGTTTGTCCATAAGTTGGTCAGCGAACACTCTACCATGACCTGAGCCTGACCAATCACCCTCATCCACCTCCTGTTGTACTTTGGGTATGCTATAATTCGGGGGAATAAAGTGCAGGCTAATTTTGATCATGGTCAACCTCTTGACGTTTTGCGATGAAAGACTGGTCCTTCTCACTGTGACAACTGCAGCAGTTGCACTAAACACACACTCAGCAGACACACAGGATACAGGGGAAGCCAGATACTTTATTGTCGGCCTGCAGAGAACTGGCCACTGGTGCCTCTTCCCATACCAATACACCAATTGGGTTTGATCCAGATAGACCTCCATTGGGTTATGAAGGTGGGCCTGGATCATCCTCTCAACAGTCATTGATGCTCCACCTTGCTGGACCTCTTTTGCCTTCACTTCTGCAGTAGACTTAAGCCCTGCCTCTAGAAACCAATCAAATGCTGATTTTTGGGCTGCTGTTCATGTTCCTCTTGTTGCTGGTATTGTTTTTGGCTGTTGTGAGTCAACAGCACTTTCTAGAGGCTCTATGGAAGCTGTAGGCTGCACCCCAGAACTTTTGAGTAGACCTCTAATTTCCAGTCATTCTTTTTCTAGGTCGCTAGCTTGCTCAACAATCCATGTCTTGCAGGTTGGATCATCTGCTTCTGAAAAAGGAATGAAAGTGGCCAGTAACTGATTGTACAGTGGCTCAAGAATTGTGGCACAGATGTAAGGTTTGGATGACACTATGGCCCTCATTACAACCTTGGTGGTAAATGCCGCCAACCGCCGTGCTGACGGCTGCCAAGATACTGTGACCGTGGCTGTATACCGCTATCCGTATTAAGACCCACACAGAGAAATCCGCCACTATACAGATACCCACACAAGTCCACCAGCCCAAAGGTCAATGATAAATTGGCGGTACCAAAACCCACACCGTTACACCAACAGAAATACACCCACAGCATCAGGACCCACGAATCACTGCGGCGGTCTTTCAACTGCAGTAAACCATTGGTGGTACACACCGCCACGCTCAAACTACACACACTTATAAAACTACACCACATTGGTCAATTCAAAATACATACACCTGACACACATACACGCACCACACCCACACACCCACACCACTATAAAGAACATAACCACAATACCCACAATCCCTTACAATGAAAAAAAATATTGCCAACTGAGAGACAGAGAAGCCAGGAGCACCCACCCAATCTTAGTCACATAACACTATCACCCATACACCATCCACACACCTCAAAGCACACCCCCAACAGATCACCCCTCACACCCTCAAACATACCACTCACACTACACCCATGGCACCACAAAGACACCCCAAGTTCTCAGAAGAGGAGCTAAGGGTCATAGTGGAGGAAATCATCCAGGTAGAGCCACGGCTATTTGGATCACAGGTGCAACAGACATCCATTGCAAGGATGATGGAGCTATGGCGGAGAGTCGTGGACAGGGTCAACACCGTGGTACAGTACCCAAGAACATGGTATGACATCAGGAAGAGGTTGAACCACCTACAGGGGACGGTGTGTTCCGTGGTTGCAAGACACCAGGTAGCCGTACAGAGTACTGGCCGTGGACCCCCACCTCCTACCCCACAACTAACAACATGGGAGGAGCAAGTCTTGGCGATCATGCATCCTAAGGGCCTCGCAGGAGTAGTAGGAGGACTGGACTCTGGTAAGTCAAATCTCTATCACTATCAACCCCCACCTGCATACCGTCACTAACTCCCACCCCTACCCTCACCCACATCACTCCACCACCTCACATATACCCCACCATCACAACCCACCCATCCCAATACCAAGGCCTGCATCCAACAACAATGCATGGACACCCATCACAGACCTGCATTGACACACATCACCACAGCATGCACACTAGTGACCATCACTTAGCCAACCGATTCACAACTCACACAAGCCAAAGGTGCCTTGCCAATAACAACCATAAAGGGAAACATACCTATGCACAAGATGGCACACGGAGATAGAATAACACTGCATTTCATCCCCACATGACCCCCACTCAACGTCACCAGAGAGGAGGTGCCACTAACATCCAGTCCCCCCCAGAAGAGGCCCATTGTGATGACAGCAAATCTGCACGCCTGGATCACGCTGATCAACCTGGCCCATTAGGGACCTCTGGACAGTCAGTTACCCTGCCACAGTCCCATACCACCACAGGGCCTCCCCCTCAGAAAACACCAGCACAGCACCCACCCAGCAGGCCCATCCCTCTGTCCCCAGGACACGTCAATCAGCAGTGTTTCCACCACTACAGGGACCCCACGCAACCCCACAAACACAGGACGATCAGGGACCTGGGGTCAGTGGCAGTCGGCACACGGTTCAGGGGACAGAGGCACAGGACAACAGGGATGCTGGGAGGACTGCTGTGCAACAGGGGGAGGACATGCCCATGGAACCCATTCTCCAGGAGGCACTCACCAACATCCTGGGAGCATACCACCATTCCCAGGAGACGATGGGCCAGATACTGGCCAAGTTGCAGGAGACCCAGTGGCTGGGCATCAGGGAGGACCTCAAACACATCTACACCATCCTGGTCACCATTGCAGGCATGCTGGCTGACATGGCCAACACCATGAGGGAGGCAGTGGCACACCAACGGGCCCCTGACACTAGCCACACCGAAGAACAGCCCTCCACCTCCGCCGGCACTAGTGAAACGGAGGCCCCGCCACAGGAACAACAGCCCACCAGCACCCTACCCCCTGCAGAAGGAGAACCACCCTGCAAACGGTCCCTGCAATCCAGGCAGAAGCCAGAGAACATTGCCAAGACCACCGCCAGGAAATAAGACTCTCCTGATTGTCACCCTTCTGTCCCACTCTGTCATCCTGTCCACCTTGAACTGCCATTACTCCCCCTTCCTATGCCCCATTGAACAATGCACCTATGATACCAAACGACTTGACTCTAACAGGACATTCCTCCACCATCACCCCAGCCCTTTGCACATCCCCCTCTACTTATGAGAACTTAAATAAACACCCTTGGAACAAAGACAAATCTGGAGTCTGTCAAATGATTTAAATATATATTAGTACAACATTCTGAAAACATTGCTAATCATATGTACAGTTATATATGCATTGGTATTACCTTTAGTGGGCAGCAGTAACCATACCAGGAGCCAGAGTGGGCCACAGAGATCTGAAAATAGAGATGCCAAAGGGTACAGTAAGTGGCCATAGACATAGGGAAATCAGGCTGCCATGTACAATGTCCAACAGAAAACTGAAAAGTAAAGTGAAGTTACATTGTCTTACCTGTGTGTCACTGGATGTACTGCAGTATGATATTACTTCTGTTGTCCACATCTTCTTTCTCTGCCTCCTCTTCCTCACTGTCCACAGGCTCCGCCGTTGCCACAAGACCATCTCCAGGCTCATCCTCCTGCAGAAAAGGCACCTGACGTCTCAAGGCCAGGTTGAGCAACATGCAACGATGATCTGGCACACCTTCTTGAGTGAGTAGTACAGAGATCCACCTGTCAGATGGAGGCACCGGATCCTGGCCTTCAGTAGGCCAAACGTTCTTTCAATGATCCTCCTTGTGCACCATTGTGCCTCTTTGTAACATTTCTCTGCCCTTGTCCTGGCATTCCTCACTGGGGTCAGTAGCAATGAGAGGTTGGGGTAACCAGAGTCACCTGCAAATATTCGAGGGATACCTGTTAGACATACACTCACCCTTAGGGACAACCCCACACCCAAATACCTACATCAACTGGGTGGGGACCATGGGCTCACCTATTAGCCACACCCTGTGCCTCTGGAGTTGAGACATCACAAATGGAATGCTGCTATTTCTGAAGATGAAGGCATCATGCACAGAGCCAGCTTTCTTGGCATTCACATGGCAGATGTACTGGTCCACCAAACACATCATCTGCACATTCAGAGAGTGATAGCTTTTTCTATTCCTGAACACTTGTTCATTCCTCCAGGGGTGGACAAATGCTCCATGTGTACCATCAATGGCCCCAATGATGTCGGGGATATGTCCCAGGGCATAGATGTCAGCTTTCACTGTGGCCAAATCCTCCGCCTAGGGGAATACGATGTAGCTGCACGTGTGTTTCAACAGGGCAGACAACACAACACTCTGGCCAACACTTTTGAGAACATAGGCTGTGACAACCCTGATGCCATGGCCACCGTCACTTGGAAAGAACCGCTTGCCAGGAAATGGAGCACTGACAGGACCTGCACAAGAGTGGGGATACCTTCAGACCAGTGATCACCCAAATCAACACACAAAAGTTGCTCAAACACAAGCACCACACTTCATCTCACAGAAGCACCATCCCCATTCCGACACACCAACATCCAACTGCCTCCACTGTGTCCCCCTCTTCCTCGTCGTCCACCTCCCTCCCAGTAACGTCTCCACTCACAAAAGCATGCACTACATCCTCATCCACTACCTCCATCACCATCACTACACACCCCTCATTGGCAGTCACCACCCCCACATCCATGCACACGTCCCCGGTGTCCTCTCCCATTGTGTCTGTGACACCTCCTCCCAAAGTACACAAACGCAAGCACACACCCACCCAACAGTCATCCACCTCACAACAGAATCCAGCTCATGCACCAGCACTCAAACACAGCAGACTGACACCACCTACAACCACTCCCAAACCTTCACCCTCTTCCCGCCCCAATGTCCCTAAGAAGCTTTTCCTAGTCTACATTGACCTCTTCAATAACCCCCCGTCCTTCACCTAGGGCCAGGGTGTCCAGAACCCAGCCCAGCACCTCAGCCACCAAGTCCACGTCCGCTGTGGTTTCTGTAGCTGTCAGAGGCTCTAAGGGGGCAGCCGTCAGCCCAGCCAGTGTGCCACCAACCACTACCAAAGCCAAGAAGATTCTGCCACCTGGCAAGGTCAAGAAGAGGACAGCATCCAGCAAGAAGAAGGAGCCACAACCACCCAGCAAGGCCACGCCAAAAACTCCAGCTTCCAGACCCAAGGTGACACCACCATGTGCCAAGGGCAGGAAGGGGCACAGAACACCAGCCAAGGCACTTCAGCCATCCAAACCTGCAGGTAAAGGCCTGGTGGCTACCAGCACAACCGCCATCTGCTCCGCCACCTGCACCGCAGCCAGCACCACCACCTGTACCGCCGCAAGCACCACTACTGTCAGCAGCAGCAGCGCCAGTGGAAAGCCGTTCAAGGTTGCAGGGGAAGGGCTGGAGCCTCCCCCCACCACTGGCAGCACGGGCACCTGCACCGCTGCCAGGATCAACACCTGCACCGCCGCAAGCACCGCCGCAAGCACTGCCACCTGCACTGCTGAAAGTAGCACCACTGCCAGCAGCAGCAGCCCCAGTGGGCAACCATCCAGGGCTGCAGGGGAAGGGCTAGAGCCTCCCCCCACCACTGGCAGCACCCCCACCAGCACCAGCACTACCACAACTGTGCAGCGGTAGCCTCCGGCAGATGGACTGTAGTCCTGCCTCCATGGAGTATCATGCATCCTGGCCACTGCAAATCTCGTGGCTCTGACACACAGGTGAGGGACTGTGACCTGGCACCCCCCAAGTGCTGCATCACTGGGCACAAAGCCCCCTCCAGAACCAGTGGAAGAAGGCATCCACTCACCCTATCCTTGGTAGGATGAAGCGCACTGGGCACAAAGCCTCCTCCAGAACCAATGGAAGAAGGCATCCACTCACCCTATCCTTGCCAGGATGAATCACACTGGCCGCAAGGCCCCATCCAGAACCAGTGGAGAAGCCATCCACTAGAGAGCCTATGGCCTTGCACTCCCCAGGACCAAGCAGTGGGCAAACCACCCACTTGAGAGACTGTGGCTTTGCACTCCCCAGGACCAAGCAGTGGGCAAACCACCCACTTGAGAGACTGTGGCCTTGCACTCCCCAGGACCAAGCAGTGGGCCTACTACCCACTTGAGAGAATGTGGCTTTGCACTCCCTAGGACCAAGCAGTGGGCAAACCACCCACTTTAGAGACTGTTGCCTTGCACTCCCCAGGACCAAGCAGTGGGCATACCACCCACTTGAGAGACTGTGGCCTTGCAATCCCCAGGACCAAGCAGTGGGCATGGAGCCCCCACCAGGAGCAGTGGCGTAGTACCATCTTCCAGTTGAGGTGCCCCCCCCTTCTCCATCCCCCTGAGGTGCCTGTGTGTTTTTGACCTGATGCCCCTGCAGTGTTCTCTTCGGTTTGTTGCAGGAGTCAAGTGTGGGCTTGGCCTATGTGTTATGGCCCAGTGGGCCACGGACTATTTTTGTGTGGACATTGTCCCTCATTTTGTATATATTGTATATATTGTACATACTGTTCATTTATTTATGTATGTAATTCTAAGTATTTCTAATATTACACTCATCTGACTCTATTCCCTTTGTCCTGGGTGGGTGGGGTTTTTTTGTGTTGCGTGTGTGCGTCTTTCTCTTTTTCCTCCCCCCTCTCTTGTGTGCTAGGTGCAGTACTCACTGTGGTCGTCGTCGCCGGCATTGGTGCTCCTGGTATATGAGCAGATACACCAGCATGGGGTGGACCTGCAGCTCGGGATCCATGGTGTCTCTTTTTTCTCCCCCCTCGCCTGTGTGCTAGGTGCAGTACTCACCGTGGTCGTTGTCGCCGGCATTGGTGCTCCTGGTATATGAGCAGATACACCAGCATGGGGTGGACCTGCAGCTTGGGATCCATGGCGTCCTGGTTCTTCTTTGAGTGTCGAGATGTGAGTGGTCCACCTTCAAAGTACTGTTTCTGCCGTGCTTTTGATGGCGTTGGTACCGCCCCAGAAAAGCTGGCGGATGTGCAGGTTGTAATTCAGTGGGTGGTACATTGTCTTCCACCTAGCTGTTGGCGGTTACTGCTGCAGTGTTTGTTGCTACCGCCGTGGCGGTCGGAGTGTTAAAGTGGCTGTCTGTGTTGGCGGTTTCTGCCGTGGTCATGATTCCATTTTTATTACCGCCGGCATGTTGGTGGTATTACGGCTGCTTTAACAGAGACCGCCAGGGTTGTAATGAGGGCCTATGTCTCTTTTCAGCGTTTTATTAACAGATAAGTGACTGCACATCTTTTTTTTCATCCTGTAGTGCTTTCCTCTTATTTGGTTTATAAGCACTAACATAACACAACAGAAATGCACTTGTGAGGTCAAAGAAGACTTTTATTGTTATTAATTCTTCCCCAACCCCAATTTTTTATGAATGACAAATTAGTAGCTTTCAAGTCCGCGTTAATCAAACAAAATATATCAGTTTGCAATATACACAGCAGGTTATATTTATAAGATATTGAATGCAAAGCAAAACAAATACTTCACCGTGTGGGAACTATTCACAGCTTCATCTTTCTAAGGTCTGCAAGCTGAGGACCCCTGTCAGCCGCGAGAAAGAGAGATTCATCTACCCACACGGGATTGCTGGCAGCTGGCGCCAAGCTCCAGCACGAGGTCCGGCAGATTCGAATCTGACCCTCTGCAGCCTGTTACATTTGTTACAAAGGTGTGCCCCCTCCTCTCAGACCTGGGAAACTGAGCAAGCCTTTTGGAGACTGGCCAGGTCTCCAAGACTACTCCTGTTCCCAAGCTCAAGCGAAGAAAAAACAACACCCATGTACTCTCTCTTATCATGTCTAGTCTACTGTGAGAAAAACATCTTGGTTCTCTGGTGCAAAAACACAGCTTGGAAAAATACAGCTTGGATTCTCAACTGCAATGTCTAACTCCACGTTAAAGGCAATGGGCAGCTAACCTAAATATCAAATGCAATGTCATGTTAAAGGCAATAGGCAGCTAACCTAAATATCAAATGCAATGTCTAGTGTCATGTCAAAGCCAATAGGCAGCTGAATACAAAATGCAATGTCTTATATCATGTCAAAGCCCATAGGCAGCTGAGCTGAATACAAAATGCAATGTATAATATCATGTCAAAGCCAATAGGCAGCTGAGCTGAATATAAAATGCAATGTATAATATCATGTCAAAGCCAATAGGCAGTTAAGCTGAATACAAAATGCAATATATAATATCATGTCAAAGCCAATAGGCAGAATATCTAATAGCATGTCAAAGTCAATAGGCAGCTAAATTGAATACATCATGTCAAAGCCAATAGGAATGCAATGTCAAAGCCAATAGGCGGCTAGACTGGATACAGCATGTCAAAGCCAATAGGCAGAATACAGAATGTAATGGCTAATGCAATGTCAAAGCCCATAGGCGGCTAAACTGAATACAGAAAGTAATGGCTAATGCCATGTCAAAGCCAATAGGCAGAATACAGAATGTAATGACTAATGCAATGTCAAAGCCCATAGGTGGCTAAACTGAACAAAACATACCATGTGCTACTGGTGAACATTGAGCAACTAATATGCGCAGTGGTGAAACACAAAGTCATTGGTCAAAACAAACTTTATCAAATGGCAGTACATTCCGCCCTTTGACCAATGAATTTTTGTTTCACATATCTCTTGTTTCAAACAAAAAAAAAATTTGAATGATCAAAGCAATCCCTGTAAAGCAATAGAAGTGAATTAACACATTGATTTCATAACCTTTCACATCAGATACATCTACATAGAAAAGACTGGGCAATTTTTATACTCTGAATGAGTCTCTAATTCAACAGTGTTAGCAATTTGATGTGGCATGAGTTCTGCTCATGTAAAGGTGCACGGTCCACCTGAAAGGTTTGCTGGAAGGTAAGCAAAAGTCAGAGTTCCATACGAGAGGGAAATGCAATCAAACAAGTTGAACTTGAACTGAAGGCGCAGTTTGCGCAAAATGGATCCATGGTGCTGGCACTTTACTCAGCCAGGTTCAGGTTGGGGGTTCGGTCCCTTCCCCGACCCCACACGCACACACCGGAAGGGGGACCACACAGCACACTCAGGGACAGTGGCGAAACGTGGTAGGATCTGCAAAAGAAACAAGTATGACTTTTCTTGCAAATAACATTTTTCATTTAAACTGCACCCATTCTCTTTCTTTCCCTGTTTTATAATCAGCAGGACGTTTTTGGGGCCCTTTGTTATATTCACTGCAGGTTCTGGAGGATCACTTGGGGCTTCAGCCCACACATCAGCACTGAGGTTTTTATCTGCTGCGCCACAGCTTCCCTTTTCTTGCACTGTCAGAAGGGCTGGGGCAGACTCCTTCTTTACCAAACCTCCATTCACTGCACTTTTGTCAAGTTGGGCCATTCTGTCTCCACTTTGTATGAATGAATCAGATTCTTTTCTAGGTATCAGCATAATTTCGATTTTTCCTTGGTAATTTGCAGCAATCACTCTCCCTAAAACCTGATCAATTTGCCATTTCTGTCCTGGTAACTTTCCTCTCCCCAACTGCTCTGTGACTGCTTGCATGACAGATTGCTTTTGTGCGTGCTGCACAGTTTTTATCAAATCTAGGGGAATGTGCATCTCTCTCATCTCTGCCCACCTGTAAGTGGCTTTTTCTCTCAGCTGTTCACATTTCTGGGGCACCCACTTAGCCATCCCCACTAAGGCAGAATTCTGGGTGTACACTTCTCTCTCTGAATTGTTCTCATTAACATCTGCAAGGTAATTGAACCAGTTAGGTGCTAAAACATTAGCAATGAACCAAAAATCAGCGTAATAGTGACACATCTCACGTAGCTCTTGCTTTAAAATCTGACACACATTATACAACTCCATTCCTTCTCCTGTGCCAGAAAACAACATTTCAGTCAATGAATCATTAGTAAAACAAACATGCTTTTTATCTTCAGTAGACACGAATTCAAATGGTGCACACAATTTCATCGGTAATTCTTTTATCTGTGGTACTCTAGCCCTGTCTTGCAAGTACCAGATCCATTGTATGATTCTAGCTAGGGGCACTATTTTCTTTCCTTGTTCTTGATTTAAATGTACATAAGTATTTCCTTCTTGCACTGCGCAAAAACCTAAAGTCTGCATTATTTCATTTGCCAAATCACAAGCGCGCAGCTGCATATAATTTTTCACAGTGACCATATACAAAAGTGTTAGGATTTCACTCAAATGAGGGCTATTCTTTTTCCAAAAATCAAACAAGCTAATGAAAGTCGGCTCTTTCTCTAAAATCTTTCGTCTTACTTGTGCATTTTGCAACGGTAACTCGTAAATCACATTCTGGTCTCTCTCGTCCGTGTTATCAGTTAAGAAATGCATTTTGTCTGCCAAAAACCCTGGCTCACACGAAAACTCAGTGCAGCTCGGAGCTGTCTTAACCCCCTCATTACTGGAATGGGACAAGAAAGATTCTTCAAAAACAGCCCTTTTATAACTTTCAGTCGGGCTAATTTGCTCACGTAAATTCCTATTTTCATGTTCCAACTTCCTACATTTCTCCTGCATTTCTCTGTAAGCAGATAAAGGTATCCAGACCTTTCTGTCATCATTACTTCCAAAACACACGTTTTCTACGTATATACAACAGGAATTATTTCTCAAAACATTATCAGGCCTTTTAGCTACACATGCATTTTCTTCTGTAATTCCCCAAACAGAAAACAATTCACAGTTTTTCTTAGCACCATCAGGCAGTTTATCAACACATGTCTCAGACATGGTCTGCCGTGCTACTGTGATTCTCCAAACAGAAAACAATTTCTGTAATTCTCCAAACAACAAAAACAATTACACTTTTAAAGTGTGCACTTAGAAATCTACTAACTCGTCAAACCCCTTCTTAATCACCTCTTAATGACCGACACCCCACGACCTCTGGTACCAATTGTAGTGCTTTCCTCTTATTTGGTTTATAAGCACTAACATAACACAACAGAACTTATGCGGTCAAAGAAGACTTTTATTGTTATTAATTCTTCCCCAACCCCAATTTTTTATGAATGACGAATTAGTAGCTTTCAAGTCCGCGTTAATCAAACAAAATATATCAGTTTGCAATATACACAGCAGGTTATATTTATAAGATATTGAATGCAAAGCAAAACAAATACTTCACCGTGTGGGAACTATTCACAGCTTCATCTTTCTAAGGTCTGCAAGCTGAGGACCCCTGTCAGCCGCGAGAAAGAGAGATTCATCTACCCACACGGGATTGCTGGCAGCTGGCGCCAAGCTCCAGCACGAGGTCCGGCAGATTCGAATCTGACCCTCTGCAGCCTGTTACATTCGTTACAAAGGTGTGCCCCCTCCTCTCAGATCTGGGAAACTGAGCAAGCCTTTTGGAGACTGGCCAGGTCTCCAAGACTACTCCTGTTCCCAAGCTCAAGCGAAGAAAAAACAACACCCATGTACTCTCTCTTATCATGTCTAGTCTACTGTGAGAAAAACATCTTGGTTCTCTGGTGCAAAAACACAGCTTTGAAAAATACAGCTTGGATTCTCAACTGCAATGTCTAACTCCACGTTAAAGGCAATGGGCAGCTAACCTAAATATCAAATGCAATGTCATGTTAAAGGCAATAGGCAGCTAACCTAAATATCAAATGCAATGTCTAGTGTCATGTCAAAGCCAATAGGCAGCTGAATACAAAATGCAATGTCTTATATCATGTCAAAGCCCATAGGCAGCTGAGCTGAATATAAAATGCAATGTATAATATCATGTCAAAGCCAATAGGCAGTTAAGCTGAATACAAAATGCAATATATAATATCATGTCAAAGCCAATAGGCAGAATATCTAATAGCATGTCAAAGTCAATAGGCAGCTAAATTGAATACATCATGTCAAAGCCAATAGGAATGCAATGTCAAAGCCAATAGGCGGCTAGACTGGATACAGCATGTCAAAGCCAATAGGCAGAATACAGAATGTAATGGCTAATGCAATGTCAAAGCCCATAGGCGGCTAAACTGAATACAGAAAGTAATGGCTAATGCCATGTCAAAGCCAATAGGCAGAATACAGAATGTAATGACTAATGCAATGTCAAAGCCCATAGGCGGCTAAACTGAACAAAACATACCATGTGCTACTGGTGAACATTGAGCAACTAATATGCGCAGTGGTGAAACACAAAGTCATTGGTCAAAACAAACTTTATCAAATGGCAGTACATTCCGCCCTTTGACCAATGAATTTTTGTTTCACATATCTCTTGTTTCAAACAAAAAAAAAATTTGAATGATCAAAGCAATCCCTGTAAAGCAATAGAAGTGAATTAACACATTGATTTCATAACCTTTCACATCAGATACATCTACATAGAAAAGACTGGGCAATTTTTATACTCTGAATGAGTCTCTAATTCAACAGTGTTAGCAATTTGATGTGGCATGAGTTCTGCTCATGTAAAGGTGCACGGTCCACCTGAAAGGTTTGCTGGAAGGTAAGCAAAAGTCAGAGTTCCATACGAGAGGGAAATGCAATCAAACAAGTTGAACTTGAACTGAAGGCGCAGTTTGCGCAAAATGGATCCATGGTGCTGGCACTTTACTCAGCCAGGTTCAGGTTGGGGGTTCGGTCCCTTCCCCGACCCCACACGCACACACCGGAAGGGGGACCACACAGCACACTCAGGGACAGTGGCGAAACGTGGTAGGATCTGCAAAAGAAACAAGTATGACTTTTCTTGCAAATAACATTTTTCATTTAAACTGCACCCATTCTCTTTCTTTCCCTGTTTTATAATCAGCAGGACGTTTTTGGGGCCCTTTGTTATATTCACTGCAGGTTCTGGAGGATCACTTGGGGCTTCAGCCCACACATCAGCACTGAGGTTTTTATCTGCTGCGCCACAGCTTCCCTTTTCTTGCACTGTCAGAAGGGCTGGGGCAGACTCCTTCTTTACCAAACCTCCATTCACTGCACTTTTGTCAAGTTGGGCCATTCTGTCTCCACTTTGTATGAATGAATCAGATTCTTTTCTAGGTATCAGCATAATTTCGATTTTTCCTTGGTAATTTGCAGCAATCACTCTCCCTAAAACCTGATCAATTTGCCATTTCTGTCCTGGTAACTTTCCTCTCCCCAACTGCTCTGTGACTGCTTGCATGACAGATTGCTTTTGTGCGTGCTGCACAGTTTTTATCAAATCTAGGGGAATGTGCATCTCTCTCATCTCTGCCCACCTGTAAGTGGCTTTTTCTCTCAGCTGTTCACATTTCTGGGGCACCCACTTAGCCATCCCCACTAAGGCAGAATTCTGGGTGTACACTTCTCTCTCTGAATTTTTCTCATTAACATCTGCAAGGTAACTGAACCAGTTAGGTGCTAAAACATTAGCAATGAACCAAAAATCAGCGTAATAGTGACACATCTCACGTAGCTCTTGCTTTAAAATCTGACACACATTATACAACTCCATTCCTTCTCCTGTGCCAGAAAACAACATTTCAGTCAATGAATCATTAGTAAAACAAACATGCTTTTTATCTTCAGTAGACACGAATTCAAATGGTGCACACAATTTCATCGGTAATTCTTTTATCTGTGGTACTCTAGCCCTGTCTTGCAAGTACCAGATCCATTGTATGATTCTAGCTAGGGGCACTATTTTCTTTCCTTGTTCTTGATTTAAATGTACATAAGTATTTCCTTCTTGCACTGCGCAAAAACCTAAAGTCTGCATTATTTCATTTGCCAAATCACAAGCGCGCAGCTGCATATAATTTTTCACAGTGACCATATACAAAAGTGTTAGGATTTCACTCAAATGAGGGCTATTCTTTTTCCAAAAATCAAACAAGCTAATGAAAGTCGGCTCTTTCTCTAAAATCTTTCGTTTTACTTGTGCATTTTGCAACGGTAACTCGTAAATCACATTCTGGTCTCTCTCGTCTGTGTTATCAGTTAAGAAATGCATTTTGTCTGCCAAAAACCCTGGCTCACACGAAAACTCAGTGCAGCTCGGAGCTGTCTTAACCCCCTCATTACTGGAATGGGACAAGAAAGATTCTTCAAAAACAGCCCTTTTATAACTTTCAGTCGGGCTAATTTGCTCACGTAAATTCCGTTTTCTACGTATATACAACAGGAATTATTTCTCAAAACATTATCAGGCCTTTTAGCTACACATGCATTTTCTTCTGTAATTCCCCAAACAGAAAACAATTCACAGTTTTTCTTAGCACCATCAGGCAGTTTATCAACACATGTCTCAGACATGGTCTGCCGTGCTACTGTGATTCTCCAAACAGAAAACAATTTCTGTAATTCTCCAAACAACAAAAACAATTACACTTTTAAAGTGTGCACTTAGAAATCTACTAACTCGTCAAACCCCTTCTTAATCACCTCTTAATGACCGACACCCCACGACCTCTGGTACCAATTGTAGTGCTTTCCTCTTATTTGGTTTATAAGCACTAACATAACACAACAGAAATGCACTTATGAGGTCAAAGAAGACTTTTATTGTTATTAATTCTTCCCCAACCCCAATTTTTTATGAATGACGAATTAGTAGCTTTCAAGTCTGCGTTAATCAAACAAAATATATCAGTTTGCAATATACACAGCAGGTTATATTTATAAGATATTGAATGCAAAGCAAAACAAATACTTCACCGTGTGGGAACTATTCACAGCTTCATCTTTCTAAGGTCTGCAAGCTGAGGACCCCTGTCAGCCGCGAGAAAGAGAGATTCATCTACCCACACGGGATTGCTGGCAGCTGGCGCAAAGCTCCAGCACGAGGTCCGGCAGATTGGAATCTGACCCTCTGCAGCCTGTTACATTCGTTACAAAGGTGTGCCCCCTCCTCTCAGACCTGGGAAACTGAGCAAGCCTTTTGGAGACTGGCCAGGTCTCCAAGACTACTCCTGTTCCCAAGCTCAAGCGAAGAAAAAACAACACCCATGTACTCTCTCTTATCATGTCTAGTCTACTGTGAGAAAAACATCTTGGTTCTCTGGTGCAAAAACACAGCTTGGAAAAATACAGCTTGGATTCTCAACTGCAATGTCTAACTCCACGTTAAAGGCAATGGGCAGCTAACCTAAATATCAAATGCAATGTCATGTAAAAGGCAATAGGCAGCTAACCTAAATATCAAATGCAATGTCTAGTGTCATGTCAAAGCCAATAGGCAGCTGAATACAAAATGCAATGTCTTATATCATGTCAAAGCCCATAGGCAGCTGAGCTGAATACAAAATGCAATGTATAATATCATGTCAAAGCCAATAGGCAGCTGAGCTGAATATAAAATGCAATGTATAATATCATGTCAAAGCCAATAGGCAGTTAAGCTGAATACAAAATGCAATATATAATATCATGTCAAAGCCAATAGGCAGAATATCTAATAGCATGTCAAAGTCAATAGGCAGCTAAATTGAATACATCATGTCAAAGCCAATAGGAATGCAATGTCAAAGCCAATAGGCGGCTAGACTGGATACAGCATGTCAAAGCCAATAGGCAGAATACAGAATGTAATGGCTAATGCAATGTCAAAGCCCATAGGCGGCTAAACTGAATACAGAAAGTAATGGCTAATGCCATGTCAAAGCCAATAGGCAGAATACAGAATGTAATGACCAATGCAATGTCAAAGCCCATAGGCGGCTAAACTGAACAAAACATACCATGTGCTACTGGTGAACATTGAGCAACTAATATGCGCAGTGGTGAAACACAAAGTCATTGGTCAAAACAAACTTTATCAAATGGCAGTACACATCCACACCTATGTATGTTCCAGGCACTTCCTTTAGATGTTTCTGCAGCATATGCAACAATGGAATAGCTTGGCCTATGATACTGTCCTCCTTGCTGATGTCCTGTGTGAAAATTTCAAAAGGAAGCAGAATCTCTTTCAGATATTTGACAAGGCCCCATTGGTCCATCTCATTGATCATGCCTTCCACAGTTGCATCCCCTCTTTGCATGACATATTCATTGATTGGTCTGTACTGCTCAAACAGACATTGCAACTTTTAGTAAGTTGAATTCCAACATGTTGGCACCTCCTGTATGAGTGCTTTAACTGCCATTCTCTTATCACGCTGGATACTTCTCAACAGCTTCCGGGATTTAAAGAATGGCTGAAATAAGTGCAGATTCTTCTGCATGTGGCCAGTAAGTTGCTGATTTGTGGTTATTTTTTTAGAAAGTCCTGTACAATGATGTTGATACAGTGCACCAAACACAGGACCCAGAGCCTTAACTGTCAGGAATCCTCAAGGTGTCTCCTGCGTTATCTGTCAGCATCCCCAGGGATTAGGGTTAAATCATATCTCTGTTCTTGGTTAAACCTTCATGTTTCTAAGTAACCATAATGTGCTGTGTTACACAATTGGTTTTTATCAATGCTCGTTTTTACCAATGCTTGTTTGCTAATGTGAGCAGGTGTAGACATGTGCTTCTAATTGGGTGTGGTGTAGACATGTGCCCCTAATTGGGTGTGGTGACTCATCCACATGTGGAAACTCAACTGCTTTCCTGATTGGCTATAAATAGCAGAGTGAAGCATGCCTCCCTGCTTGGCTTTCTTTTGCTTCCTTTACTCAGCATCTGATTTGGCATTCCAGCCCCTGCTGTCATCTTCATATTCAGGACTTTTGGGGCAATTCTTTTCTTTGTTCCTGTACCAGCTGACACCAGGCATTCCTCCAGCACTCCGGAAAAGACTGCAGCTAAGTGACTAGTATTCTCCACGGAGTTTGTTCTTTGAGCGCTGCGCTTTCCTAGAACAACTGGTGTATTTCAGACCTTGTATTTTGACAGAGTGCTTATCTTGAAGAGACAAATGCATTTCTGAACATTCTACATTATTGTTGTAGTTACATGCCTAAATGTGCTTCAGGAAATCTGCTTGAGCTCAAGCACTACAAAAAGTGACAGTGCAATTTTAAAAGAACATTTACGTGACTTTTCTTTCTCTATCAGCATAACTCTTGGATTTAAATTGTGTCATTCATGCCTGTGTTTCAGGTTTGAGGAATTTGCTTTTGAAGGGTTTTTCACACACACAGTGCCACCCTGTTTAAACCCAGAGTGGACATTTGTATTCCTTGGATTGTTATTGTACCTTTTAGTTTAACCTTATGCATGCAGGAAAGGTATACGTGATATAATTAATGCCCTTGTTTGTCTTTCTTGTGCATGATAAGTGCAACCACAGTTCTAATTGTAGTGTGCAACAGTGAATCTCTGTGAAGCCAGCCCTAATGTTGCAGTACTTATTGTTATGGTACTCAGTTTGGGTTTTTGGTAATGCAGTGTTAGTAATTGTGGCAACAGTTATTATTATCCAAGAAAAGTGCTGGAGCATCCCGGTGTTCTTCTACCGCTCCCGTTCCCATACCAGAAAGAGAGATTCAGTTTCAAGGAAGTTGAGTGCACTAACTCTACTATCACTCTTTCAACAACGACCTGCCCCCCGAAGATACAGGGTGTCTGGCTGGACTGGCAAGGTGTGGCAGTGGTTTGTCTCTTTCTCTTCCACTACCCCTTTCCTTTTGGGACAGCTGCCGGGGTTTCTGTGTCCCCCAGGAAGTGCTGAGAGGTGTTCCAGGAGGCCGGGGGCATACCATCGCCCCTGCAGACATCCTGCTTTTCAGACGAGTGGCCCGTCTCGACATTAACTATATCACTGCCATTGTCTGTGGCAACAAAATTCCAATGTTAAGCCCTCTGGGGTGCAGCCATTCAAAGATCTTGTTGTTAAACTCATCCAAGATGTTTGCAGCTATATGGGATTTCTCCATGGTGAACAAAGCTACTGTTGCATGCTCTCGAGCACCATTACAAATTTCAGCAGTGTCAATACCTGCAGACAACATTTCTCTAACCACCACAAAAGAGATCAAGTGTGCAGTGATGTACATGTAATAAGTGGCTTGGCACCTGGTCCACATGTGTGCCATCAGGTGGATTGTGTTAATAGCACTCTGCTGCAAAGCTTGTCCAACCAATTCCAGCATATCGTGATGTAGCACTAGAACAGCAAGTCTGGCAAAATAGGTTTGGCTGGGAACCTTCCATTTCAGGCAGACAGCCGCCACAAATTTTAGAAAACCCACTCCTTCCACAAAAGAAAAAGAGAGGAGGTCCAGCTCTAACAATTTAGCCAGCTTCCTAGTGTGCCATTGGGTGGTTACGTTCGTACTGACCTTCCTGCCGAAACTTGCCAGTAATATTAGCCTGTTTTTTCTTTCTTTACTGGTGCCACTGATGCAGGCGACTTCTTGAGAGCAGAAGGTGGTGGTAGGCTCAATGTTCATCTCAGCAGGGCAGCCACTGTAAGTTTTTGCCTTGGTGTCTCAACCTGACTCTGAGTTTTCTTGTCCCATTGTGATGTTACTGATGTGGGCACCAATACTACTGCATTGCTGAGGACAGGGCAGATTTTTGTAATGGAAATGCCACCCTCTTCTTCACCTTCACCTTCCACCATGATCGGATCAGATTCCCTGCTCTCAGCACCTTCACCAACACCACTTGCAGGGTTTAGGCTGCTTAGGTGCGCCTCTCTGTGGATTGCTTGGTGTTTTTTCAAATGGGTTGTTGTCCTCTGTTACCATAGTTTGTACCAAACTTACCCCGACTAACACTCGCTCAACAAATGGAGCACATGGCAATGTTTTGCTGCTTTTCCCCAACCATAAAGATGTCCCAAACTAGGGAGGTGAACTTTCTAACACTGGTGCCTCTGCCAATGTCAGAAGAAGTGGCAATAGGTGCATTTATTATGACGTTTGCCTCTCTGTAGTGCCTATATCTACTGAGGTGGCTGTGGATGCAGTTCGCTGTCGGGGCCTTGTTGTACATATGGAACATGGCAGTGGTGGTGGTAGTGGTATCTGTGACACATCCCTCAGAGCAGGTTGAGAAGATGGGGTAATGTTGGACTCCACTGGAGCTGGACTAACAGCCATGATGACTGGCTCATAGTCAGACTCATCAACCTTATCTTCTTCATCCATAACTCTAAGACTTTCAGGAACCTTCATTTTCACTCCTTGCCTTTCCTGGCATGTCTCAGACTGAGGTGGCATCTGTAGTGGAGTCTTGATCATCAGAACGGGAGCTTGAAGAAGATGGCTGAGATCTAGAAGACAGGGGATCCTTTAAAAGAGGGGCTTCTTCAACTTCCTCAGCATGAAGCTGAATATCTTCCTGATGTGCTCCCTCTTTGGGAGGAACTACTAGTGCTGGCTGTGGCTGTTGTTGCCCACTGAGCTGAGTTTCCTGCAAAGACTAGGTACTACTTTAAGAAAGAGATGAGTACAATTCAACATCACTGCTCGTCGGGGTTGCTGTGATTAGTGAGGCTGCCTCTGTGCCTGACATGGACTTGGGGCTAGTTTGGAGTAGGGCCGCTGATGCGGGAGTGCTGCTCCCAGGTACCTCCCCAGAGACCGGTATGCAAGGCACAGGTTTTTTTTACCAAAAAAGGTCTGGGGCAACATACCAATGGTGGAAAGCGCCTTCTTACCACTGGCCTCTTTCTTGGTACCACCTTTCTTTGGGTCATGTCAAGTAGTGTTTTTACATGTTTACTATTTGAAAATATAATAAAGATGAAATACATATATGAGATTGGAAATAAAGCCATGTCTGTTCAGTGAAATTGTATCTATATATGTGAAAACTGATTTATGAACAAGGCAAAGTCAAAAGGACACTGGATGTATCATTAATCCACTAAAGCGCAGTTTTACTTACATACATAATAATATTGGGTTTGTGAGACATTTTCTTGTTAGATCCACTAGGAATATATCCATTATTATTATCTTTACATGTAAATATTTAGAGAAAGAATTAGTAGTAGCTATATACAGATTTTCAAATGTGATTTGTTCCCCTGGAGTAGCTACTATATTATTGCAGGGACCTTCAATGTTAGTAGAAGCACCTTTCTTTGGGGCCATCTTGAAGCTGTCAGTTGGCAGTAGTACTTAGCTTCACAATCTGAAGAGATGGCTGTGTCATGAGTGCACAGGCCTTCTGTCTGGCAGTACTGTGGATGATGTATCTTTCTCTTTGTGCACCTAAAAGCAAACATTCAAGAAGAACATCAGTGAAAAGTGGCATTGTTGCTGTTGAATTAGTAGTAGAAACAATATCATTTAGTGGTTACTCAAATTAAAAATCATTAACAATACAGTGTATGCATTTGTAAATTCATACCAACGTTAACTTTCATCATCATGTACACTCAGGAAGGAAAAGAAAGAGCAACAACTACATCATACATAATGAAACTATTAGCTTCATGTGCATCAAAGTGGCATGTGGCACTCAGGGAGGTACTAGTGACAAATGGAATAATCCTTGAATAATGTTGTGCAGATGTGTGCCTATGGCAGATTTGTGGCTGATGTTGAAAATGGGAAAATATAAAAATAATAAAAAAAAGTAAAACATGAAATTTAATTATTAAACACATTTTAAAATAAACAAATAAAAAAAATAAAAATATATTAATATTATGAAATTAAATTAAATAAAGCTTGTGAAACAAATTATTTAAAAGAAATACAATTGCTGATGCATTGGGGAAGGGAACTACCATGTAAAACCACTTGTGTTTGGGAGGCAAGGATGAGGCATGTGAAAAACGCGAAAAAAGTATATAATACATTATAAAACACTGTCCATACTGTACATTTAGTAATGACCATTGGCCTACTAGGCCTCAAGCATCACACACAAAATGATGGCCACCAGCCATATGGTCAAACAACAACAACCAGCAATGAGGCATGGCCACCACAACAAAAGAAGAACACATGCAGGCCCACTGGCTGCCTACACAAAATGGCCACCAGCCATATGGTCAAACAAGGACAACTAGCAAGGAGGTATGGCCACCACAACAAAGAAGAACATATGCAGGCCCACTGGCTGCCTGTACAAAATAGCCACCAACCACATGGTCCAGCAACAACCAGCAAGGAGGCATGGCCACAACAAAGAACACATGCAGGCCTAAAAAAAAGAGCACACTGGCTGCCTACACATAATGACCACCAGCCGCATGGTCAAACAACAAGCAGGATGAATAGAAGAAAACCAAAAAATACATATTAGACTATAATTCACTATACAGAAAGGGTCCCTCAGCACATGGCATGGGGAACAAAGACAAATGGTGGCCTATGCAAAATACTCTCACACACTGCATAGACAAAGAAAGAATTGGTACAGGCGAAAAAACAGCATTAAGTCAGCAAACCCCCCCAAAAAAATTAAATGGGATGTGAAAAGAACATTTTACAACAACAACATACATCACACAAATATATTACCCCACCATACACTGTTTGCAAAACAAAACATGAAATCTGGCCAAAATACATTTTGTAATTATTTAATTTAATGTAATCCTTGGTCTAAATGATGTTTCAGTTCAACAGACACCATAAATAGTTGTTTCATCATGCACCTATGACTAGTACTGACCTGGGCCTACAGCTGGAAGGCCTATTCCATTACATAGTGAATTACATGAATATTGCACATTTACAAACATGGGGAAAATGTACTGAACTGTGAAACAGTTCCATTTAAAGAAGAACAATTACAAGTAAAACAATAACTGGTAGGCCCACAATAAATTCTAAAAATAGAATAAATGTACAGATAAATCCTGGTGCATGCCCTCTATCAAACAGACAACTTGTACAACACCCTTACACCGGTGTTTTTGAACTTACTTGTGAAATCTCAAATACAACAAAGTTCTTAAATCCAATGATACATCCAGAAGATGAAAAAAGTGATCCTTCCAGCTGGAACTCCAATTGAAAAGTGTCAAGGAGATGGACAAAGCACTAGGAGGACACTGCTGGACAGGAACAGGAAGCTGGAGTCTCTGGGACACTTCGTTTGGTTGAAAAAATAAGTAAATTAAAAAAGTACTCCTCACACAAAAAAATCAATGCGATCAGTCCATGAGAGAAGGTTTTTAACTCAAAATTGTCTTTTTGAAGAGATTTTAGCAGTTTGAGCTTCATCAAGTTGCAGCCGTGGTTGATTGCGGTCACTCACCTACGTCACAAAAGAATGCGGCAAAAGTTGCTGGCACAGCGCAAAATCTCATGGACAGGTACAAAATCTCATTTGTGCAGGCAAGTGGCCGTAGTTCTCTTGTTGCACTTCCCGCGCACACGTAATGACATCAAGCGCATCAAATTAAGTCTCACTTCTCTTTGCCAAGCTGCCAGCAGTTGAACAGAGTTTAATTTAGGGTGTGTTTTTGAATTGGATTGTGGTTGCTGCTTGGTCAGCATACAAACATCTGACAACCAGAAACCCAGTTTCTAACAACCACTAAAGTATAAGGCAATTCAAAACATCAAAAGCACAAAACACAATTGCATTGTTGTTCTGTTTTGACTTTGTGTGTCTTTTGTGCTGTGTTAATTTTTCTTCTTGTGTGGCTCTTGTGTTGTATTCTTATTTTACTTTTGTATTGTTTCTAATATGGTTTTATTGCACAAGTTATGTTGTTTGGTTATTTTGTTGTTATTATTGCATTGTGTTGGTGTGCTGTTTAATGTGTTTTATTTTAGTGGTTTGTTTCTGACTTGTTCTTGAGTTTTTGTGATTTGTATTATTATTGGAATTGTGATTTGTTTTTCTTGAATTATTGTTATTTATTTTTGTCACTTTCTCTTATCATGTTTGTTGTGTTGGTTTGCTTTGTTGTTACTGCAATGTGCCTTATTTCGCTGTGTGATGGTATTTTTATTGTCCTGTTGTTGTGTAAGTGTGTTTGCCTGTGTTATAGTGTTAAGCAGTTATTGTGTTTTATATGTTCTAATATTTTGTTCTGATATTGTAGTTTGGGTTATTGTTTTTGTATTGTAGTGTTGCAGGTGGTGATTTAACCTTGATGTTGTGTTTTTGTAGTATTGTCAGATAGTGCTTTGTGTGTGGTTATGTGTTGCTCGGCTGAGTTTGTTTGCATTGTGTGCACGGAACATAATTTTATACTATGCAATTTGGGTTGAATATAAATGGTTACATTTATTCTGTGACCACAAAATAAGGAGGCCCATTAATAGGTTGCCGAAAAGTGGAGCGCACAGAGTCCTGAACTGTCCCAAATGTATACACTGGATAGTGGTGTACGTATAAAAGAAAATGCTTCAGTTAAAAAAGCATGTGATTGAAACCACTGTTCTACTGGAAGATATGTTGCTGTTGGTTATGTTTTTAAATCTTTTCAGATGTTTTCTAACAGTTCCCTATCCACCAGCCAAGCACTTTCTCTGTGTACTTGCTTACATGAATCAAGGTTAGTTATTTCCCTCTTTCTCTCACAGGCATATCTGGCAGCAGCCATGATGGGGTCAGTTGTTTTCTCTTACAGTTGCTGTGATGTATTTTCATTGTGTTTGTATTGTGCTGTATGTATTGTTGTGAGTTGCTGCTTTTGATATTGTGTGTATAATGGTATTTTGTGTTATGTTGTGTAGGGTGCTGTTCTTGTGTTAAGTTTGTTCTGTGGTACAGTTTTTCTGTCATTGTGCTAAGCTGTTCTGTTCGTGTTGTATTTGTATTGTCTTGTGTTTTCTGTTTTTCTGTTTAATGTTGTTGTGTTATACTGTTTTAATGGCTGTATTTCTTGTTTGCTGCTTTGGTGGATTGTGCTTTTTTTGTTTTTGTGTTGTGTTAACATGTTATCATATTGTAACATGTTTTTTCTTGATGTACCTTGACCCCAGCCCGTCTTTAATTAATGGCTTGCAGTACAGTGTGCAAATTATAGGGCAGTTTTTAGGAGCAATAGTCAAGTGTAGGGGTAATTTGCTGCTATGCCTTGGTATGCAGGGGTAGGGGGTGATTGTGCCATGGTGGTGGGGGCAGTTGTTTGGTGGTGGTTCATAATGTAGTGCTGTTCAGTGATGGTGTCTTGGTGGAGTTGGTAGTTCAGTTGTGAGAGGCAGTAGTAGAGTTGGAGATTTTGGCAGAATGGTAATGGTGAGTGGTACTGTGGCTGCTAAGTGGTAGTGCAGTGATTGTGTCACAGTGCAGTGATGGAATTTGGTAGAGTGGTGATGGAGGGTAAGCCTATGGTGCTCTTAGGATTTTATGTTGTGGGATTTGGCACTTTTGTGGTTGAAGTGCTAGTGTGTGGTTTGAGATTGGTGTGCTGTTTTGCCAGGAATGATTCTATCATGAACACAGTGACAGAACCCATTTTTAACCTCTTCTATTTTTTGTATGCTGTCTTGAAAACTCTTTTTATATAAAAATTGGTGATCAAGTGCCATAAAAATTCCTGTGTTTGACCATAGTTTGAAGAGGCTTCACAATGGAATCATCAGTCCGGAGGTCATGCTGGTTTGTCGTAAACCAGCCCCTGTCGGGGGCTGCTCAGGAGCTCCAAGAGCAGCACAGAAAAGTGGCCTTCAGTATGGCATTGCTTATCATTCCTGAGCAAAAGCTAAAATAAAGAAGAGCTAAACAGCTATTTCTTGCTAAGGGAGGTATGTTGTACAATGCATCCTACTATATTTAATTGATAGGGTTGCTAACGTCTGCTTCTTCTAAATTGTAGCATAGCACTTAGAAGTAGAGATGGGGGTTAGGGCGCTATGAATGTAATAACTATATTATGGTTGTTCATATTTCATTCTCTGATCATGTGATGCATTGCTGCATTTAGTTTCTCATTTTGTGTAGTTAGCCTTCACATTATATTCACTAAACGTGGGTTTTAAAAATGAACATTGTAAGTTGCTATTTTTTCTCAGTGCTATTTTGAGTCTGTTTTTTGTTTACAAAAGAGGATTTGGAATTTCACTGTGTCCCTGAACTCACCTAGTAGGACTAATCAATCAATACCAGAAAACACCACCCACACTGTATTGCTTAGTGGTTTGTGTACAAGTCATAATCCAACTAGATATCTAATTTGAGGTGCAAGGCTAACGCCTCACACTAGGGGGTAGAAGTTCAGCCCTGTGACTTGGGGGAGAACCCCTCCTATATCATAATAGTTCCTGGGAGTATGATTTTGTTGGGAAGATTTATGTTCTAAGCAATATATTGGCAGCATTTGAATTTGAATTTAAATATGTGTGAAAAATGTTGCTACCACATGGAGTTTTCTAGCACTAGGCAATCATCATCAACAACTATATGGGACAAAAAGCCATTAGATTTGATTATTTCAGTCCTTTAAGTTGTTAAGCAATTCAAATTTGTCTTTATACTAAAGGAAAGTCTGGGGCACACAGGAAAAAGAAACATGTGCTAATGTGCTATTTTTAATGTTCAATATAATGAACTTTGAATAAAGCCAGATAATCTAACCTTGGCACGCTTCACATAAATAACAGCTGCCAGTCAAAATGATTGTTCGTTAAAAAGTGAGACTCATTTTTGATTGGTCCTAAAATGCAATGCAAAGGGTGTTAAATACCATGGATTTGGGCTGCACTACATTTCACAATCACTTTGGGGGTCGCACCAGCATTTTTCGGTGTGCTGTTATTAACAAGTATTTAAGACTATTTTATTGTAACACCTGATAACGGATGGATGCTCTAGTCCCTGTGTTTTTCATATTTCTTATCCACTAGGTTATCCAACCTGTTTGGGGAAATATGTAAGAAGTTGGATAGATTTATAGCAGTGTAAGCTAACATATCTTCAATTTGAAATTGTGCTACAAATACTGTAGTGGTCATATTTCATCAAAACGTTTGGGTTTATTTACAAGGAAGTGGTGCAGAGCAGCGCTGCAAGTGACTTGCTGCACTTCCCTACTCCACTGGAAAGAGGCAGAAATGCACCATATTTACAAGATGAGGCACATTTCTGTCCTTTCCCCTGCGGTGGTGTACAATTTGCTGCCTAGCTCCAATGAAGGCAGCCTTGCACAATGGTGCAAGGGTACCTGACTTGCATGTAGGATTGCTTTTGTGCAGGAAGGTACCCCTTCCCGCACAAAAACAATACTGGGATGCTGTATTCTCTTTCTATGTGTCCTGCAGAATGCAGCATATATTGAAAGAGATAAAAATTAGGAAAACAAACATGTCTCCTTGTTGTGCCTGCCCTGGGGAGGCTTAATATTTTGAGGCATTCCCATGTTCACAGACCCTTGTATCTCTGAGAATGCATCAGAACGTGGGAAAGTCCACTGCAATGCCCATGGAAAGCCCCCCGATGCAGTGTAAGTCAATGCAGCAACTTGCCCTGCATTGCCTTACACCATATTTATGAGGCTATGAAAAGCCACGCAGAGTGGCTTTGTGTGACCTCGTAGATATGGGTCTACACAATGCGCAGCAGGAGCATCAAAAAAGGTGACTCACCTGCGGCGTAAGGGGCTTGTACATATGCCCCTAATTTCTTACCTTTTTTGGGCCATACGATGGACGACATATGCTTGTGCGAATAGTTGGCTTTTGCAGCTCTTTTTTTGCACAAGTATAGGCTTGTTGCTGTCTTTATGTGTGTAGTCATCAAGTGGCATAAACAGTTTTTGCTATATTGTTGTTTAAGTACATCTGGGCTTAAGAAAGAGTTTTTGGTGTTTATGTTTAATTTGCACTAGACGTGCATGGTTAAGATGGCATGCCTTTTAACTCTCCAATGTCACTCTAAGCAGGACTATACAAAGGGTCAGACTCAGAAAGAAAATAGACAAGGACACTAAAATATAAATGACTCTATTTTTTAATCAGTTAACTTAAAAAGTGTTCTGTATTTGCAAAGAGACAGTTTTGTTTTTAATTTCAGAAAGTTGTATTGTTTTTCAAAGATAATAAAGAGCATTCTGAATACAAATTAAGAAATGGCAAAGTCCAAGCTTTACATTCAATGAATATAAATGGTTACACAATAATGTATCCAAGTTGTTCTACTTTACAAGCAAAACAAGCTATTGGATAGTGATGAAATGGAAAAGAAAAGATAAAAGAAGAGGTAGAAGGCAAAAGAAGGAGCTATAGATATGAAAAATCATAATAAAGTCTAAGAAATTACCCAAAATGTTTCACTTTCAGTGATAAATCCAATACCCCAGGAGGCTTCACTTGATCTAGGTCAAATCTAGTTTTTTCCAGATAGGACGAGACTTGTGTCTTCCAGGAAACTGATGAAGTGTAATGTTATCTGCTCTTCCCATATATATTAACAGTTCTCTCCAGGCCTGAAAGGAGATTGTGTTTGTGTTTTTCCAATTACTGAGTAAGGTTTTACATCCATTTGTGAGGATTTGGTTGAGTAGATGGCTAACATTCACATTTGCAAAAAACAGTTTAGATTTGCAAAACATCCTCAATTAACAGAAATATTTTCTGCACAAAATTCCTGAGAAGAACCAAATAAAACAACACATGTATAAGATCACCTGTTGTTACATCATAGTTCCAGTGTAAAGGATCGTATCTTCATTTAATTTTATTCATACGCTGTTGAGTCCAAAAACTTTTGCGCAAGATACAAAATTTGGTTTGAGACAGAGAAAGATTCATTTTTATTTTTAATAATGTAAATCCATATCGCTTGACAGTCATACATGGGTTTATCCATATTGGTTTCAGATTCACACTTGAATCGAGTTGTTGTCATTAAATTAGAATTTTTGAACAGAAGAAGGGAGTAAACTCTGGAAACAAAGTGATATTGGAACATTTCAGGTATCTTCTAAACAAGGTTGGCAAATCGTTTCACTCTAAGCAGGGGGTAAGAGTAATCAACATTTAATTTACAATATGACCAAATTGTCCACACAATGAAAACCCACATTGAAAATGCAGTTAAAGGGGTTTATTACAAGTTAATTTAAGCAATTCACAACTCCAAGCTATGAAGATTCAGTGTCACCATTGGCTCACCAAAACGGTAGAAAAATATTTTCACAGACAAACTAAACATTCAATAAGTGTGATGCAAAATATCAATAGAAGAACTTGATGCTCTAAGTGATGTCTGACCCGTCTAAGCATTAGTGCAAGTTAAAATCATTTAAATAGCTAGCTAAACTATAGAGGCACCTTCAAATTTAACAAGTCACCAAGTGACATGTGCTGGACTACAAAATATGGGGACAAAAAGTAAAAAGGAAATAAAGGACAAAAAGAACTAACTAAAGTTGACAAAAAGTAAGCAACAAGGGAAGATGTCAGCATCTCAGAAGCTCAGTCAAGAATCTTCTCATGGGTTGAGAAATATTCAAGTCCTCTCAGCAAGCATGAAGGAAAGTATGGGGCAAGTTAAATAGGTCTGAACCTCTCATAGTCCAAGGGATCTCTCCTACTACAACTAACTAAAAAAAAAAAAAAATTGGAAGGTGAGTGATGATTTGTTCTTCTGTAACACCATATGGATCAATGTATTTCAGTTGTTCAATCCAGGCACACCATACAACAGACATCTGCCACATCTAGGTAAGTTCCAAGGACTGTTATGGGAAGGTGTCCATCTTTGCTCTACTGTACAACTTTACAACAATGTATGAATAAGTCCAATCTTTGTGTTCTCAATCTCTCTGTGTACTGTCCTCAAGGTTACTTTCTCAGGCTCTATATTAATAAGACAATAGCATGTCTATTTCCAAACTAATATTTCATGTGACCTGACATGTAAGCAAAAAGAAGACAATTTTCTCACATTCTATGAGTCTGGGAACTAGCAGGCCTTAACACGACTAAAGCAGAATTAAAATGGTGCACATTATTAATTTTAAACAAACACATGTAGATGTTTTAATAAAATTATCATTAATAAATCTTGTCTAATTAGATGTTACAGTAAATTGTAGAGGTGAATAATTTGTTAATGCATGTCAGTAAGTATCAAGGGGAACTACATTTTCTCCACATTAGCAAATTACATTTAAAGCATATCAATAAAGAAATTCATTATTGTTTCAATGATAACTATTTTCTAAAATCATAAGGAAAAATATTAAATCACGTTAAATGGTTATATCTCAGTTAACATGTCGATACAGCAAAAATTAAATTACTAGCCTACAATAAATGCAAATTGATATAGATTTTAGTGCACCACTTTACAATTAGCTTGTTATCAATTCACACAATACAATGTCAATATGCTCACATGTAGATCAACATTGCGACGTCAAAGGTAACAGCCAAATCCCCACTGCACCCATGACCACTATGGTTGTATAGATCTATCAAGTCTAAAATCGATGGATGGGAATAGTGAGATCTTGACGAAAGAGAAGGCAGATTTTCAGTTTAAGCAAATGATAAAATTCCACATTATGCAGTTGATATTTATTTTGTTAGTTTGCAATCTACTGTGCAGATTGTTGGTAACCAACTTGGTCCAGAGTAAAAATTCCAGCTGAGGTCCAATTTGGCAAATTGACAGGTGAGCCATCTAGTTTGAATTGGTTAATGTTCCAGATTGATTTCAAATTGGAGTTTTTCCTTTTCATAATTGTTTTTGAATCAATAGATAGTTTCATGTTTTCATTTGCAGAAATATTTATAGAGTGAAGGAGGTGAAGAAGATGTCCAAAAATAGGTCAGTTTTGAACTTGAATAGGAATCATTCAAGGCATGGGAGACTGCATGCATGTGTGCTTGCTACAGGCAATGATTGTGGTAATATCAGGGAAAGCAACTGTATAACTGTACAAACTGGTCCACCAGACGATAAACAGGCCACTAATCTCCAAAAAATCAACCCACACACTGACTGATTAAACCAACCTCAAAGGCACTTACTGATTGCCCTACAGGCCAGTCCAAACCAGACTGTACATGTGATGTGACATTTTTGTTTTAGTATTGTTTTAATAAGGACAACAATTGGACAATGCTTCAGATCATTCCTGGTGTGACTGCATTGATATTAGAGGATCCAACACTTTTAAATTGATGTATTTTAAATGTTTGTGTATTTATGTAACTATGCTATGTAACATGGTAGCTTTTTATTGAATTGTCATATATCATTTAACCTAACCAGTTAAGAACAACTTCATAAAATAAGCATTAGCTGATCAAAAATGTAATAGTCATGCTTGTGCTAACCACAACAAAGGTCATGTTTGTAAGTTAATGATTAGGTATATAAATCTAAAAGAACATGGCTGCACATGAGCAAATAGAGGACCTCAAACCACTTTCAGAACAAGTGCACATTGTTCAATAAGCAGTTCACGGTGCATATGTCCTAAGCATGGGTCCTGTACCAAGGAAGAGGAGGGGAAAGCCTGTTAACCAGAGGTACCATATTTATCAAATCAACTTGCATATAATGCACCCAAACCCAATCTTGGAAAAGAGTACGCTTATTCCTGCCAGTTTTTGCAGCTAGTGTAAATGTGTCCTTCCTTTTTATACGATCGTTCGGCAGTGTAAAGCAGGAAAAGTAAAAAAGTAACTAATATGGAAGGCTAGTTAGTTCACATAATTTTTGGCAGAGATAGACAGTTGTGAAGCCCTCTCAGAGTAGTTCAAGCTACATGTTGCACCTATAATCTATCAAAAGGAGTACTTAAGGCCCCATTACCAATATTTAATGGAAACACAATTGGTGAAATGCAAACATCTTCCAAATAACATGGCTCTCATGGACAGCCCATCCACGCACTTGCAAACCATAACAAACACAGGAAAGCCAATGGCTGAAAGGGGCTCTCCAAAAGTCCACGCTCTGAAGGTACGCCTTCTTAATGTACTTTTGCAACTGATGCATTGTCAGCAAAAGCATACATTCATAATATGGAGGGTGGTGCTGTAGTCAGTGGAAATTAAAATGAAACACTAATTTCCAGTTATTCCAGGACTGCTCCCACCACAATGTGCATGTAGTTAAGGCTAGAGGTGGAGGACATGTCTATGGAGCAAACAAGTGTAAAGCAGGTAGATGTTATTCTAGTTAGTGTAACCTGTCAAATGTCAATGTAGAACAGCTAGATTACCAGAATTAAGCCCTCATTGTGATATGTTGAGAAGAAATCACCACAGTAACCACATCAGAAATTATAAATACAGTGGGGTACAGTAATTCTGAGACTCTATTACTGTGCTTTTACAATATTATAACCAGGAATGGTGAATAACTAAAAGAGTTGGTGTCTGCACAATAATTGTTGCATGCCTTTATCTCATTTAGCAGATTTTTTCCTCTCACACATTACTACAGGATTTTTCTGGCAAAATGAGTACTAAGAAAGATAATGCTGATCACCTTGCAGTAGTAAACACTGGTCTAACTCTGAATCGGATCACCATAAGTGATGTAATGAAGGTCATAACATCTAACACCGTTTCTTCATGATTCAAAACCAAATTTACACTCATGAACCTGAGTAGCAGCTTCGTTATTTTAATAGTATAATATCCTTTCCTTCACGAGTCCAGAGTACATGCAAAAGCTGGTTTAACAATAGCACTTCAAACAATAACCTTTGCATACTTATAGTGCTGGCCTTGGCAAGTCTGTGCTGTTGTTTTTATTTATTTATCTAGTTATGCAAACATATGCAGTCATCATTAATAGTTTAATAGCACATATTTGCTAATAAAGTTAAAATAACCTATTATGTTATGTTATTTGCACTTTTATAGCAAACGTATGACTTCCAAGGAGTATCCCAGTGCTATAGCCGAAAACCACCAAAGGCCTATACAGGTGTACATAGAAACAGGCACTACTTAACATAGCCAGGTTTTTCACAGATTTTTAAAAGCTTTTTATTAAAGTGGTTTAGTTGGGGAGGGTGCAGATATCAAAAGGTTGCTTGTTCCTTATATCCATACAGCAGGAAGCCAAGAAAAGGACTTCAAAAGTGGGCCTTTAGGAGTCTAAGGGGTCAGATGACAAACCAGTCTGCTAACCTTATTCTGCACCTGTTAAAAGTGCGACGGTAGAGATTTATTTATTGCAACCTAAAGATCATTACCATAGTTGACCACTGATCATAGGTGACCAGTGCCTGTGTAAGGGTATTCCTACAGGACAGAGGGAGCCACGAGGAAACCTTCGTAAACAAAAAAAAGAATTCTCAGGTACTACTGACTCCTGCAACTTGGTTTACCATGCAGAATTTGGCAACCAAAGAAGTGGGCAACCAGTCATCAGACTAGATCTAGATAGCCTTGCCAAATAGATCAATGTCTGTCTTTCATCCATTTACTGGAAGGCAACTCTATTTCATTCAAAGCAGCACAAAACACTGATAGTAACAGAAACTGGCTTTTGTCGCTTGCTGATTGTATCCGATCAATACCACCTATTGTGTATCGTCAGAATCCAACACAATTCTGGTAACATATATAAAAATAAAACATGAAACAAAAGCAAAAATTAAAGAGGTTGTCCCACCAGCTGTGACACAAGTAGGCTTCATTCAGCATATGGGAAATGCAGCCACTCACAATGAAGAGAGCCAATGGCTGAATTGGACTGATGCATTGTCCTTGCTGTATGATTTGCTAAGCTGAAGCAAAATGTGGACAGCACTTGAATACAACAATGGATGCATTGATTTTGTTTTAAAATATGAGGCTGGCATGACAGATAAAGCAATCTCCAGGACAGACCAAAAATGAAAGTTAATATCTTCAAACAGTCCCACAGTTGTGCTCCAGTAAAATAAAGAACATCAGTGTTAACTGTATGCAGCAGCCTGCCTCATATGGGGCTTTTCTCAACTAACTAATTCATTCATTTAGTTCTACAAAGCTTTTTTGTATAAATTCACTGCATGTGTTGAAATTTGAAATCACTTTTTTGACGCCTATGAACATTTATTCAATTTCTTAACAAATTATAGAACTAAATGATTTCATTAATTTCATTAAATTGTGCTCTGCAGCTGAGAGATTAAACAGAATAAAACAGCATTTTCATTCCTATTAAAACACACATATTTTAGAAATTAATTTCCCGGGAATGCTATAATATTTAACTGTTTCATAAGTGTTAACATATTTCTAAACTTAAGTAACGCACACATTTTAAATGATTGTACCTTTTTCTCATATCTCATCATATTGTTATAGCCTTAAAAGTTACAATTATTATTGCCAAATTTTGCGTGATCCCACAAGGTTCCTTCACAATTGTATTTTTAATTTATCAGGTGCTAATAGTCTTGTCAACCAATAGTAGAAACTAGTCAGGTTTTTGTTATTCATTCACTTTTGCTTACCCACGCACAATTCAGTCTACAGAGGTAGGTGAATTCCGGTGAGACACAGCCTAAACATTTTCAAATGTTAGCACATTCTAACTAGAGAGGAAAGTCATTACCTCCAGGTCCACCAGTCCTCATCCCCTTCATTACATATTGAGAGAAACCTCTGTTCATGACAGAGAAAAGAATGCAAGAAATGTACTACCTCATCCCACCACCCTCACCGGGAGTACATAACACGTACATTCCCAAGATTCCTCCTGTTCTTATTTCTGTCAGTGGCAGTGTCTGGTTCTAGGACTGGGGTACTGCTCCTTTGGGGCTTGAGCATTCTGTTTTCTCCATTTTTTCATCCTCCAGCTGGGCAGTGAGGATGACTTCGTCATCATGCAGTTTCTGGGTTGACTGCATGGATGCTGGGCTGAGAATTGTTATTCCGGTGAGCTGGCTGGCCGCTGTGTGGGCCATTTCCTCCATCTCCATTTGCTTCCCAGGTCACCTGAGCCAGCGCAGCTCCATCTGGTGTATGCAGCCATGCCTTGCCAGATAAGCGCTTCGTATTTTGGATACCTGGACACCTCTGGTCACGGTAACAAATCCTCACGCGGAGAGGTAAGGATTCTGTTACTGATGTATATGTCGACATTCACCTCCTTTGCTGCAGGAGGTGGGTGTCGCAGTGATTCTCGGTGATTGTGTATGCGGTCACAGAACCTCATTTTAGTAGATGAGTCTTCTGTTACAGCAGTGCCTGTTGACAAGCCCCTCAGCCATTGCAGGCTTCGTTCATTTGCCAGTACACACAGGTGCAGAGATGACCTCTTGGGGGCAGACTGGCAGCTGTTTTCGTTCGTTTCTGTTGGGGGAAATCAATTTTTTGATTATTTAAATGGCGGCAGCCCCAGAGATGTGTACCGCATAGCAGCTTTGGAGATAACGTGTGGCTGCTTCCGTACTTAGATAATTGTTTGTGGTGTGTTATGATGGCAAATGGGAAAACACACACATAAGAGGAGGCATGTGAAGGAGTCTTGCTCTACTTCTGATTCTCCTTCAGCTTCTTCTTCCTCTCCTGGGAGATCTAGGTGGTTCAGGAGGCATGATGATGAGCATATTCAGAAGCTGTTTAGGGAGACTTTGCGGGAAATAAGGTGCATTCTTAAGTCTATGGCCCCTCTTCCTGATGACTGTTCTGATTCTTCTGGTTCGGAAGTGGAGGGTCCTAGCCCAGGTGAACAGAAGAGAAAGTATATTTTTTCAGGAGCTGCAGTGGTGGACTTTTAAAGCCAACCTGTCCAGGGGGTTCCATTGCAACCAGATCCTCCTTTGGTACTGACTAAGAATGCCAGTGCCTTGGGTTGGGGGTGACCATGGGCAACAATTTCATTCAGGGTTGATGGTCTCTTCAAGAGGGGAGGCGGTCTTCCAATTAGAGGGAAATGATGGCAGTGGTCAGGGCAGTCATGGGGTTTCATCATGTGCTGATGGGAAACAACTTAGTAGTTCTCTCAGACAATCTAGTCACTCTGGCCTACCTCAACGACCGGGTAGTTTCAGAACAAATGCCTCAGCAGGGTAGCTTAGTTGTTATGCCAATTGGGCAAACAACACCTTCAGTCTCTGATTTCTATTCATGTGAGGGGTGAACAATGGGACGGCGTATGCTCTCAACAGTTGTTTCCCTCCATTACAAGAGCTCTCTCTCACAGGGAGATGCTTCTCAGGATGTGTGAGAAGTTTGATGTACCATACCTCGACCTCTTCACTTTCCGGCTCAATGCTGAGGTTGAACGTTTTTGTGCTCGCAATCCACAGTCAGGAGCTTGAGAAGTGGATGCTCTGTTGGCTCCCTGGCAGGAACATCTGTTGTACACTTTTCCTCAGATTTCCCTCATTCCCAAGTTCCTGGCACAGTTGCTGAAAGAGGACAGATGGGTAATTCTGGTGGTCCTTTTTTGGCCCAGGAGGTCCTGGTTTCCAATTGTCAAGTTGCCTCTCCCCTCTTCGGTCGGTCCCGCTTCTGACTCTCCAGAAGCTTTGGTTGTCGGTCTGGAAGTTGAGATGCAGGACTTGCAACTCAGGGCTATCCCCAGGCATTTAGCTTTCACAATTCAGCAGTCTAGTAAGCCTTCTACTTTAAAGTGTTATGACAGGCAATGGGGTAAATTTTAGCACTGGTGTGTTTCTCTTCAGTTCTTTGGATTATTCATTGCCTACGGTGCTTCAGTTTTTGTGTGAAGGCTTTGAGAAGCGTTTGTCTGTTTCCACCTTGAGCGTGGAGTGGGCAGCTAACAAGATTTTTTGTGCTCCATGGGGCAATCTGTCAGATGTGGATGATTTTGTGTCCGGTCTATTGTGTGGGTTTTCTCCTTCGTGTCCTTTGGTGAAACCTGTTTACTTTTTGAGATTTGCCTCCTGTGTTGAAATCTTTTGTATCAGCCCTGTTTGAGCCTTTGGAGACTGTTGATCTTCCGTTTTTGACTTTCAAGGTATTTTTTTTGGTTGCCTTTACCTCCACCAGGCGCATTGGTGAGCTAGGAGCCTTGATGGCTAGAGAAAATGTTAGCTTTTTTTGCAGATGGTGTGGTCTTGCATTTGGATTCCTCTTTTGTTCCCAAGGTGGCTTCCCAGTTTTATCATTCTCAGGAGGTTGTGCTACCGTCCTTGGGAGTGGTCACTACAGGGGACAGTGATTTAGACTGGTCCTTACTGGACATCAAGAGAGCTTTATTGGTTTATTTAGATTGCACCAGGTCATTCAGGAAGTCTGACTCCCTGTTTCTTTCTTTTAGTACTTCCTCCAAGGTGAGAAGGCTTCCTCTCTATCTATCGGTAGTTGCCTCAAGCAGATTATTGAATTGCCATATTATTTGGCCGGTGTTCCTCCCACTGCTGGAGTGCAGGGGTGCTCTACCAGGGGCATGGCGGCTTCTTGGGCAGAATTGAAAGGGGTGTCCAATGCTGAAATCTGTTGAGCAAGTACATGGGCAGTTTCCAAAACTTTTGTCCATCATTATGTTGGGGGAAGAGCTGAATTGTGGGTTGGGGTATTGCATGCAGTTTGATCCAAATTTTTGCTTTTTATGTTCTTCAATAAAGCAATATTGGCCATTGCTTATGTTTTGGTATGCCTCTGTGTGTTTTTTTCTCAGGCCGGTCTTTTTTCGGCTTGGGTATTCTCCATAGGTAATGAAGGAGACGAGAATCGGTGGATCTATGGGTAAAGTCTTATTACTTACCGGTAATCTTCATTACTCCTGATCCTGTAGTCCTTAACCCATTCATCCCTTGCGACCAGCCTTTGGTTGATTTGCTTGGTCGGTCAGGAGGAATGCTGGGAAGGTACGTCTTATGTACTCCTGTGAGGGGGTAGTGTTCTTTTTTCTGTCATGGAGAGAGGTCTCTCTCCATTTGTAATGAAAGGGACGAGGACTACAGGACCAGGAGTAATGAAGATTACCAGTAATTAATAAGACATTCATTTGAAGATGTTGATTTTGCCATTTTTAAGAAAAGCTTGGAATACATTGTGTCTAGATGCAAATAGAGGAAAACTGCGGCATAATTATGCAATCCCCACAAGAAAAACTTTTTCTGGCTCTCATTAAGTTTTTTTAAGAGAATGTTGCAAAAACCATTGTCACCCCTGCCACTATTATTTTACTCAGAACATCATTTCTTGCAACAAAACACACATTTAGAGCTATCAGACCCAGTTTGTTTAACAAAGTACATTATGATATGCATGTTTTAAAATACTGCCCTTAATTTTTCAAAATATGTCTTCCGTCTTTTACCAAACATGTTTGTTTTGTTTATTAAATATATTCTAACATCTTAGCAATTCAAAGTGGCTGCTTTAATGATTATCTATAATTTACATTATGCACAGTTGTATCTTGAATGATTTTAGTGAGAACTATTTACTGTGCACAGTACTTTCGGATTACCATAGACTCGAAAGAGTAAACAAGTGTTTCATTCCTGTAAGCAGCAGTATATGTACAAATTATAGGAATAGAGGCTTGAAGTTTTTCTTAGAACCCTGATGCTGCCACAACCAAATGCGATTTATGCTATGTACCAGGGCTCCTTTCTTTTACTTTTACGCCATGCTTATTCATTCCAACATCTTAAACTTTCACTCTTTCTATTTTTCCCGAGTAGGTTACTTGCCATCTCTTCTTTCTCTTTGCTTTCTCTCTTTGTCACAGTTTTCCTAGTTTTCTGTCTTTCTCTGTCCTAATTCCTGGGCCCAAAAATTAATGCTGGTGCCCACTACCTAAATAAATTAAGAACTATCTCAAGTTCATGGGTTTAACCAGATGGTGAACAGGATCTTATAGCATTCAAACAACAACCTGAGGTTTTCTACATATTTTGAGTTTGATTCACCTTCATATCCAGGGGCACATTTACTATTATTTCACACAATGGGGTGCAGCAAGTGAATTTGCGCTGCTGCATTGCGTGAAAGGAAAACAGCAGAAACGCTTCATATTTACAAAGACATGGAGCATTTCTGCTTCCACCTTGTTCTGGAGTACTGTGCGCTGCCTAGAGTCAACCCAGGCTCCTTTGCACCATAGTGAGGGCTGCCTGTATTATAGGCTGGATTGTTTTTGTGCAGGAAGAGATACCTTCTTGCACAAAAGTAATGCTTAGAGGCATATTCCTTTCTCTGTGTATACTGTAAAATGCAGCACACTTTTAAAGAGGAAGTAACAAAGAGAAATAAAGATTTTTGTCCTGGTTCTGCCTCTCTCTGATAGGGTGCCCATTGTAGAGCAAGCCCAGGCTTACAAGTCTTTGTAAATCTAGGTTTGTGTTAAAATACATGAGTGAATGCATGAGAGTGCCCAACTGACACAAGGTAACGCAAGGTAGTCCTAAGTGCTGTTTGATTTACTTTGAATTTATTAAACTGCACAAAGCCATGTAAAGTGGCTTTGCATGAAGTTGGTTTAATTTCAAGTGGCAGCAAACCTGTTTAAGTTTCATACTTCAATGACACCAAACTTCTGCTGATGCTTTACATTGTCAGCAATTTGAAAATAACTTACACATTATCTTCTTGAACCCTTCATTTTTTATGTTATCTCCCTTGAAAATTTGTACTTCAATAAATTGTCTTAACTTGCAAAGTTCTGCCAGGTTCATATATTCAGTTTGCTACATGACATTATTCACTCCACTGTACCGTTCCCATATCAAGAGTAAAGATATCTTTGTTATGGGTTTCCTTAGTTCCCTCTTAGCAAGATCCTATCCCCACTACGCAGATTTCTCCATAGAGGAAAACTTTGCTGAGCTGAAACATGATCTCAAATGCATATCTTTTGGGCTTTTCCCCACATCTGATTGGCTAAATTAGCTGACAATAAGACGTGTCGAGGACACATCTTTGGTCATGCTCCTAAAATATTTTCCCAGACAACCCCTCTCTCAAATCAAACTGAAACTCATATACACTTGATGACCAGTCTACAACCCAATCATCACTCATCACTTTCATACCATAGTGAAAAATGATCCTGTGGCATATCTAAAGCATCTAAGAGCACATGGCCCTATTTGCACTCCTTCGTTCTCAGTTAATATCCACTAAGTTCTGGTGCATTAGAGACGTTTCCATTTATGAGTAAGCAGTGGTTTGCTGAAAGAAACTTTAAACACAACCTACCTGTTATTTAAGCAGTTTTCTGAGCTTTTGTGCTATGTTAACATAAAGATGCATCACAAATGAATATTTTTTTTTAGTTTTGCAAATCTTGTGCTAGTTCACATTTTGCCTGTACAACTATGTAAACGTGATATAACAGTTTTACTGTCTTTAGTATGTTGGGTTCACCCCCAATTCCTTTACTGTAATGCTAATTTACAATTGTCCCTCTGATCACTGCATGGGAAGCTCAGAGGCAAAACATTACGAATTTCCTAGTGTGTTTTTATTACTATCTCAATTAAACTAAACAGCTAATTACTGTACCATTTCTTCTGAAACTGAATTCAAAATAACAACTTTCCATCAATCTACAACTGCAATCTGTCACAACTCCATTTGGTGCCCTATATGCAGTGGAGTTTACTTTCTGGGCTCATGTTACCCTTCCCTTGTGGCGCCTTCCTGCTCTGAGTACTTCTAGTCATGCAATCTTCAAATGGAAATACAGGAGTGGTGTTTACTGATAGCATAATCTTTCAGCTGTACTGACCTTTTGGAAATGTGACAATTATTTAGTTTACTCTTTCTGAAATGTTATCACTTTTATTGACCGTGTTTTCCCCATTTCAGTTTGGGATACATACTTCTAAAATTGATTACATAGTTGCACCAGGGAGAGGTGTGTACCAAATCCTGTATTAGATATTATGATTTTGAAAACAAACTTAAACACTACGATGTGAAATGCTGAACCTATTTTTATCTTTTCACTTAGCTCATAACTTTGCAATATCACCCCCACAAGGTCATACATATTTTCTCTTTCTTGCAGTTTGTACGGCAATTTATTAACTTTGAGATATTTTCTGTTGGACAGTGACCAACTGTCCTGTCCACAAAGATTAAGATGTTAAATGATGGTCAGCATAGCAGTATTTTGCTAGCTAGGTCTGAGTGACATGTCAGGGGAAGCTCAGTTCAGTTCAAGGCATAACAAATCAACCACTACAACTGTACAGCAAAAGAGTAACAACAAACGACTTAAAGACAAAAATAAAGCAGAAATAAAGGAAAGCAGGTAAGTGGTTCAGGGCTGTAGGCTAAATATACATTTTATCAACATACATTTAGTGGGAAATTATCAAAAAAGAGTCCAGTGAAAAATCCGTAACTGGTCACAAATATCACCAATTAAAACTAAAATCTTTTCCCCGTTATGTTATGGTACTTTTTTTATTCAAGAAAAGCATTTTTAACCAAATGTGTAGCTACTTACAAAAAATCCTCTTACTGTAGTCCTTTGTGACACACTTTATACTTCTTACTCTGTTTTCACTGCAGTTTGCCAAGGCGATCCAAGATTAGTATTGTTGTGCAAAGGTGAATGTTGAGGTTATTTTGTATACATTTCAGCAGTGAGTTTGCCGAGGTTCTGAATTACAGATCTCTTATATTCACAAAATCAACAGAATAATACAATCGTCTGGCAGTATTATATCCTGAAAGACTATATAAATGGGCCAATCAAAGTAACCTGAATGTTCAAGGTGATAACTGGAAGGATACGGTCACTTGCATATTTTTGCACATTGTCATGCACTGTGAGCATATTGAAAATCAATCTCATTCAAATTAACATATTTTAAACAAACGTTCTCAGTACAGATCAACGTGTTGTGTTAGGTTTTCCTCATTTTGTTAGTGAATACATGCAACGTTCATTGCCATCATATTGGCACACCTTTGTATTGCAGAACATTGCCTAAATGAAAACCCCCTTTTATGTCTGGCAATTGTGGTTTAGGTATGTAGCTTGTTATTATTTAAATATCCTCTTATGCAGAGTGAAAGATAAATCACAATGGAAGTATGGTCAAAGAATCTGGGGGCCACTTGAAGACTTGATTCATTATAATTTATAAAATATTAACACATAATTAAGCTTTGACATATCAAACAATGTTTTGTACTCTCTAAAATGGGGGATTTATGACTATTTCAAAGTATTGTTATTTGGGCTTTGTTGCTTGTGAGTTCTGTTATATGAACTTGATGTATTGTTTCAAAAGTTTTGTATGCTCTGGACATTTTAATATATTTTTTTTCTTTTTTCACCACTCTCATAATCAACAAAGTACATTTAACAGTAAAAAGTAACATTAATCAATATAACTTTGGAATGTTGGCAGCCTCATTGAAAACAATGAAGTGCTCCGGGCTTTTACTGGCTGGTAAAAGCCCGGAGCACCAACATTCCAATCTTCTTTGTTCAAAGCAACAGTTCCAATCTTCTTTGTTCAAAGCAACAGCTGTGAACAAAGCCTCAGGAGCCTGAGGGGATTTTAATCCCCTCCGGTTCCATGAAGCCTTTGTTTTATTTATGAGAACATTCTGCCCTCTAATGGCAGAGTGTTCTAATAGCCTTAGAACCCGCCGTAGCGGGCTCTACCGGCTATTAAAGGCCCTCGACTTCGGCTCGGGCCTTTAACGCAGGAGCGGGCCTTTAATAGCCGGTAGAGCCCGCTACGGCAGGTTCTAAGGCTATATTAATCAATTTTCAGTGGAAAGACCTGCAGGCTGTTACTGATTTCAGTTCAATCCAGCCAGGTACCTTAAATAGGATATATGACATTACAACAAATGTCATTACCACGGATGCCTTTACCACACGTCCATTACCATTCAGTGCTTTTACCATGCATATGCCTTTACCATGAATACCTTTACAACAAAATAGTAACTATTTATAAGGTAAATGAAACCTCTATCTATCTATCTATCTATCTATCTATCTATCTATCTATCTATCTATCTATCTATCTACCTATCTGTTGCAAGCTAGAATATTATGTGGTATGGCTGGGAGGCCTTACCATGCAATATTCTCACAATACACAGAGATGACCCTTTGAAACAACAGTAATCATTAGCTCAGTCCTTGTAGTGTGGCAAAGAGCAGAAAGGCATTACTGGTGGAACATGTGTAAATCATTTTGCATTACCATTATGATGAATACGTAATTGAGACAACTTAAAAGAAATTCAACACCAATTTAAAACAATAGAATTCATTTTTAGATACATTTTGACACCAATAAAACTTTATATCTTACATATACATGGATTATTAGAAAATAAATGCATTAAATACTTCAGACATTTAACATTGTGGTCAATAGGAAATGCTTCTAGTGACAAATGGTCACTTAGGGGTAGAGTTACTTTCTACCCTCATGAGGTAGAAGTCTTTGGAGGCCGAGGACCAGGGGGCGTGCCACCCCCCTCAGCCCTCGGGACCCACACCTCCCCAGGACACTCATTACAAACAGTATGGGGGGCTGCCCGGACCACTGCAGCCATGGGGCCCACCACCTCCCCGGGGCACTAAAGCCAAACAATGCAGGGGGGTGTGTGGCCCCTTTACAACCCAGGGACCGCCACCTTTCCAGGGCAAATGTTAAAATGTTAAAAAAATGGAGTCCGTTTCGGACCCCTGCAGACCCGGGATCCACCACCTCCCCAGGGCCACAAATGGCCCTGAGGACTGCCATCCCAAAGGGTTGGCTCCTGAAATGTCCTGGGGTGTCTTCCCTGGGCATAGCTGTTTGCTGTGGTTTGACGACAAGTAGAGGTTTCCTCTGTCTCCTTCCCGCAAAGATACAGACAGGAAACATTACCAAAACTAATTTTACAGTTGGTTTTGTTGCTGACTAGAAAGTTTTGCGGTGACATATCAAGTGGAATTTGAGGAAAAGGGAGGGTCCCAAAACTTGTTTCCCGCATGCTTTTTGTTCGCATTTACTTTTTTGACATGCCTACAGTCCAAACTGCTGAATGGAAGTGCACCAAATGTGGCAAGAATCTAGATCTTGGTGTGCAGATTGTGCTTTTTCTAGTTTGGTGGAAATCCATTCAGTAGTTTCAGAGATATTAAAGGCTCAAAAAATATAGATCTGCGGATTCAACTAACACCATGCTGATATCTGATTGGCTGCCAACACTTTAACCAGAAAGTGTTGGCAGCCATTTTGTGACTCAGCTTCCCAGTGCAAAAAATCATTTTTTTTTTTTTAAATCAGAAATTTTTACATATAGATCCATGGATTTTTCAGAAAAAAAAGTGCGGGCTGACACAATCCTTGTACAGTACGTTCCCAATGGCCTGCTTCAAAGAACCTGTGAGAATTAATGTGGGCTGAAACGCAGAATCTCTTAAAGAATGAAGCTTATCTGCACAGCAAGATATTTTCGTTGAATAAACCCTTATTAGCCATCTGTTTTGGGACACAAGTAAATGTCAAGCTTGTGAATCATAGGTGTTTATTTTTAGCTCAGTGCCTGGTAAGAAACACACCTCTTTTCAAACAGGGTTTCTCTGCGCCTCATTGAACCATAGAAGTTCCACTTACCTTCCCTCTCATCGCAGGATTACTGGCAGCAGGCTATCTGATCTCAAAGTATGCAGAAGGTTTTCAGAGCCTGACAAGATATTTTAAGACAAAAGATAAAATTCTCAGAGGCAGATGAACACTAATCCTTGTATCCAATCAATGTGCTCTAGCATCCACGGTGTTGAAATAAATCATATCAAATACATCTCCAAACGTTGACTTTATCACAGAACTGCTAATCCTCTGGCTGGGGAGTCAGCAAGCATCTGGTTTGTTTATATTCTTGTTGCACACCAGGCAGGACTTTAGACTGCATTGCATTCCTCCGTGTGTTCAAGAAATACTGCTACTACAATCTCACAAAAGAAACTGCACACTTTTTGCAAATGCATACTTGAGCGTTTTTTTTAACTTATCAAATATTAATAAATACAATGTTAGCTAGATTTACCATGCTGTCCTGCAACAACTTTCTTTAATGAAAGTCACACACAAAAAACAGACATTGAGAATCCCAATTATTGAGACTTTCCTCTAGTTGATAGTGATTCTTTATCAGACACCACATTGAACCCTCATAACGACCTCCACCAATGAAAATAAATAAATAAATACCACTCAACTTAATAACAACTAACCATAGCGAATAACCTTGCTGTATTGTTGGTTCACTTCCAGAAGTAAAATATCACATGAGACATACTTAAGGTACTGTAAAACAAATAACCTGCAGCAAATGTGGTATTTGCAAGTGCCAGCATTTTTTGTAACAAATAAGCTTCATAGAACAGTAAGAGTTTTTTTCCTAAAGGCAGGGCCACTGGAATTCTGAGATTGTGCAGCTGCCTCCATTTTCATATAATTATAGATGTGCTGCAGTTGCCACATAATCCATCATCTGCTGCACAATCTACTGATTTTAACAAAAAATTGTTTTTAGCAAAATAGATTCAAAAGTGTAAAACAATGCAGCAACATGTGTTGCCGCACAGTGAGACACACTTTGCAAAGGTTGACTAGTCACCCTTCAGTTGCTTATTGCTAAACTTGAGCGTTAAACTAATGCCCAGGCAGTGATAACAACTTTAAAAATGACAAAAGAATGGAGTAATATTATCACAAAATGTGCCACATTATACAGCATAATTCATGCCACATAATTTATACAAACCTGCCGCATAATTTGGCTCTCCCCTGCCACCTAATTCTAGTGGCCCTGCCTAAAGACCTGAGCTGCTTTTTAAAAAAAATAGGAAATCAGGGTTGATTCCTAGGGTTGACTCTTTTTTTTTTTTACTTCTGGGCAAATCGCTTACTCTTCCTTTGCCTGAAAAAATAGAAAATCTGACCTTGTGTAATCTGGTGCTCATGTAAAGTGCTCTAAATTTGTAGGGCCCAGTAAAGAATGTTATAGTTAGGAATTAGCATTAAAAAAAGCTTAGGAATTCACTAAAAAACAAAGGTTACAGGGACCTTATAGTTAGGATCAGCATTTATATGCATTAAGCCATAGAATTTCAGCTTTTAGAGTTATTTCAAGTGACAAGTTATTTCAAGTAACGATAACTCGCGCCCTAAAGTAACTATAAGTCAGGGCCCCGCCATGCACAATTTTTTTCTTCAATAATTTGACTGCCAATGTTTCACTGATATTTTTATTGACGTTATAAAAGTTGTTATGAGTGCTGTAATATCTAGGGTAATTAGCAGCGCATGCAGAGGGTGCAAGTTATAGTTTCCTTAGGGAGCGAGTTATAATCGCTTGAAATAACTATAACTGCAAAATTTCTACAGTTTTGTGCAAGTGAATTAAGAACCTAATGATAACGTCCCTGTAACCTTTGGTTTTTAAGTGTATTTCTGTGTTGTTTTAATTCGATTTCTTAACTATAGCGTTCCTGTCTTTTTAACGTAAAGTTATTTTAATTAGTATACATTAATCCAGCCACTGCTGCTCACAGCTGCAACTCCCTATGACCACCAAACCCTGTACTGCATATGGCTTTTGGCTTCGCACGGTGGGGGTTGTCCACAGGGCCTGAGCCCAGGCCCTGTGTCCAACCCCCATAACCACCCAACCCCCACGCCACACCTGGCCTTTGGTTGTCGGCAGCAGGAGTTGGCTGCTGGGCCTGTCTCTTGGGATATGAGAATATGTGAGAAAGGGTGTCTCTGGGTGTGAGAGTGGGTGTGAGAGGGTCTAAATGGGTGTGAGAGTGGGTTTGAGGGTGTCTGGTTGTGAGAGTAGGTGTGAGAGGGTGTCTCTAGGTGTGAGGGTGGGTGTGAGAGTGTGTCTGTGAGTGGGTGTTTGAGTCTCGGAGTGGGTCTGTGAGTGGGTGTGTGAACTTAAGTTGGTCTATGAGAGGGTGTATGAATGTCAGAAAGAGTCTGTGAGTGGATGCATGAATGTCGGAATGGACCTGTGAGTGGGTGCATGAGTGTCTAAGTGGGTCTGTGAGTAGCTGTGTGAGTGCCTGAGTGGGTCTGTGAGTGGGTGCGTGAGTCTCTGAGTGCCCCTGTGAGTGGATGTGTGAGTGTCTATGTGGATGTGTCACTAGCTATGTGAGTGACTTGAGCATAAAGGGACCTCACCTGCCCTTTTATCCAACAATAGTCCACAGTTTTATACAAAATGTCTACCCAACTGAAGTACTTTCTACTGGTTAATTAATAAGTGCAACCTCATTGGATAAATGTCCAATGTGTATTCTACAATACAGCGGCATGATGGACCACTAGAAAAGTTCTCCAGTGATCTTGTCTGCATTTAGCAATGTGACTGTTCCATAACATGAATCTCCCTATAGAAAGGCCAACGAGATTACAAAGACATAAATCTATACCAAGCCAGGGTCCTTCCTCAGCTATATGACATAAGTGCTTCTTTGCTTTGTGGAGATGTCCTCATATTCCTCAGCATCAAGTATGCACCACCAAAATTGGTGGGAAATGCACCAGGGTGCCCTATGATAAGCTGTCCATCATCCTTGCAAAAGGATGGGAACACATATGCATACTACTAAGGTGGACAGTGCGGGTCAAATGGCCGGAGCTTTCAGGTGATTTGCACATTTTCATACTCGTAGCAATTTAAAAGGAGAACCATGGACTCTAGGGGAGGTGGGCCACGTCGTCAAAGCTCCTGCCAAGTCATAGCAAACAGGCATGTCCTGGGGTGGCCATCCTGTGACACAGCAAGAGCCAGCCCAGGGGGATGGTGGCCCCCAGGGCCATTATTGGGTTCACGGGGGCAACATGACACCCCTCCATTGTTTCTATTTAGCCCCAGGGAGGTGGTGGTCCCGGGGGCTGATGGTCTGTGACAGACCCCCTATCTAATTGTATTTCAGCTCCAGGGAGGTGGCAGTCCCTGGAGCTGCGGGAGGGATTTGCGGTTTTCCCTTATTTTGAATGAATTGCACAGGAGAGGTAGCGATCCCTGGGGCTGCAGGGGGACTGTGTGGCATCCCTGCATTAATTGCATATTTAGCCCCGTGGAGATGACAGTACCTGGGGCTGTGGGTGAGGCCCTACTGGTCTCCCCTATTAAATATAAATGTTTTGCCCCAGGGAGGTGGTGGTCTACATAGTGTGGGGGAGCCACGCACCACTCCATACTTATTTTACAGTGCCGGTCCTTGGGACTTTGAAAAGCCCTAGGAGAGAGGCCCTGTGCACCCCCCTTTTACTTGCTTTCCAATACCCCCAGGACCTGGCCCATCAGGGGCAAAGATAAAAGTAAGTGCGGGAGACCCCATATGCTTTTTTTAAAAAATCTGGCAAAATTTGTGGATCCGCCACAATTTTTACTTTTATTAAAAAATATACTTTTAAGCATGCAGGGCCCTGGAGGACCCCTGCACCAAGGCAAGAGGGGTAGGATAACAGTACTCTTTCCCGTTTTAATTTTATTTGATACTCAGTCAAAGCCGAGTATCAAAATGGCTGCCTGCACTTCCAGGTCAACCGCTCACTTATTTGAGATGTCATCATTGATTTCATCAGTGATGTCACTGACCATATCATTAGTGATGTAATATGTGAGGTCATAAGCAGTGCATTGCGGGCGTAAGTTATAGTTAGCTCAGGTAACTATGACTGCTGAATTTCACTGGTTTTGTATGGGTGAAATGTGACCCTAACTATAATGTACCAGTAACCTTTGATTTTTTACAGTGAATTCGTATGATTTTTTGATGAGAGTTAATGTTAATTATTATATATTGATCTATGCAAGCAAGGAGAAATGAGTAATAATGTAAGAAAAGATAGTACATAATTTGCAAATGGAGTAAAAAAATGGGAAGCAACGTACGGAGAATGAGGGCAAAATACAAAGAAAGAAAATGATTTAGGTATAACACTAAGACAGAATAAATCATTTACACTGAGCGTTAATGTATCAGGTTTTTTTTTATTCGTTTTTTTGGATCTGCTGATTTTCCACAGATCCCCAATTTTGGTATGGCCGAACTCTATGGTTTTTGTTTGGATCACATGATGTCAGTAAGTCTGCGGTTTCTGATCCATGGATTCACCAATTTATTTAACAATTATTTTATGTATATGGGAACCTCTAAATTAAATTATACCATAGGAATTAACACATTTGAAAGCTTTTAAATGATTCTCTTTCTTTTCCCTGCATGAATAAGGTTTTTTAACATAACCAGAAATCTGCAAAGTAGTGGCAAAATCCATGGAGTTGCTCGATGACCCCCAAATAGTCTGCTTTTCTATTGGTTCATTTGAACCTCCCCCCAAATTTGCAGATAAAAAAACACCCAACACTGTCACTTTGACATTCTCTGCTGCTAAAGGATGGTGCAAACCTTTTAGATGGGGATACAAAATGGGCAGAAGCTGGTGGTCCTAGTACATCTGAGGCACCAGAGCAGAAACACAATGCTCAGGAAAAAGGAAGTTGTGACTGGAAATAAAGGGGTGTCTGGGTGCTGTCCACTGTCCCAACAGGTGAGAAGAAAGTCTGTGCCAAATATGTGGAATGTAAGCTGTGTGGCAAACAGCTTTCCAGAGGGATGCTCAAAAATACAGCTATAGCACAGCCACAATATGGAAGCAAATCAAAAGCAATCATGAATGTACCTCTCTGAGGAGGGTCAGGGAGAGAGCCACTGCTGTATCTGATGCTGTTCCTTCAACTTCTGGTGTTGGTCAACCACATATACACACTTTTGTTGCACCTACCTGCAGTGAGCTGAAAGAATTGGTCGTTGATTGTGCCAAGAACTTGTCATTAGAAAGAATGATGAAATCATTACTATATAGGAGAAGGTGAATAGTCACCACTGTTGAGTTGTTTTTCATTTTAGTGTTAAAAAACACTAGTTTTTATACCATGCAGCTGTTTTGCATACAGTTTTATTGTTTGCAGTTTTTGCATTCTTCAGTGTTTTTCAGAAAAATAAAAATAAAAAAATAAAAAAACTTTGGCCCATATTTAAGAATCAGTGGCACATCATAGCTGATGCGCCACTTTTTCTGCGTCCCCCCTACCAGAACTTTATGACACCATGGTTGCATCATATTTAAAATATGGCGAACCATGGTGGTCATTAGTACAATAGTGTCAAATTTGTTGACATTATTGTGGGGCTTTACTACACCAGAATCAAAACGTTTGAAACTAGTGTAGCAAAGTACAAGGAGGCCCATAGGTTTCTAAGGGAGCATCATTTTAATGCCTGCTTTGAGCAGGCATTAAAAATGGCGCAGTAAAATCTGTTGAACTTCACTGAGCCATTTTTGTGAGCCTCCTGGTGACAGAATGCCCCCTTGCATACATTATACCCGGTGCATGCATAATGTGGCGCAAGGAGTTACAAAGTGGTGCAATGCATGCATTGCACCACTTTGTAAATATAGTGAGGAAAAGGCCACCTTAGCATTGCCTTAGCATAGGTGTGTCTGTGTATATATCAGTGTGTACCTGGGTGTGTCACTGTATGCATTAGTGTGTGCCTGGGTGTGGCATTGTGTGCATGAGTATGAGTCTTTGCATCTCAATGTATGCATCAGTGTGTGCTTGATTGTGTCTGTGTGTGCCTGAGTGTATAAGCATATGCATCAGTGTGTGCCTGGGTGTGACAGTGTGTGCATCAGTGTGTTTCTGGGCATCTCAGTGTATACATCAGTGTGTAGCTGGTTGTGCCAGTGTGTGCCTGCATGTGTCAGTGTATGCATCATTGTGTGCATAGGTGTGTCAGTGTTTGCCTTAGTGTGTTCGTAGGTGTGTCAGTTTATGCATTAGTGTGTGACTGGATGTGTCAGTGTAAGAATAAGTGTTTGCCTGGGTGTCTCAGTGCATGCATCAGTCTTTGCATGGGTGTGTCTGTGTATGCGTTAGTGTATGCTTGGATGTGTCAGTGTATGCATCAGTGCGTGGACTGGAGTGTCACTATATGCATCAGTATGTGTCCGTGTATCAGTGTATGCCTAAGCATGTGCCTAGGCTTGTCAGTGTATGCATTGGTGTGTGCCTGGTTATGTCAGTGTTTGGATCAGTGTGTGCTTGGGTATGTCAGTGTGTGCATGAGTGTGTGCCTGGGTCTGTCAGTGTATGTATCAGTGTGTACATAGTGTGTCACTGTGTAGATCAGCGTGTGCCTGGGTATGTTATTGTGTGCATCAGTGTGTTCCTAGGTGTGTCACTGTATGCATTCGTGTGCTCAGAGGTGTGTCTGTGTGCATCAGTATGTGCCTGGGTGTGTCAGTTTATGTATCAGTGTGTACATGGGTGTGTCACTGTGTAGATCAGCGTGTGCCTGGGTATGTTACTGTGTGCATCAGTGTGTTCCTGGGTGTGTCAGTGTATGCATTAGTGTGTTCAGAGGTGTGTCTGTGTGCATCAGTGTGTGCTTAGGTGTGTCAGGTTGTGCAAGTGTGTGCCTGGGTATGTCAGTGTATGGATCAGTGTGTGTTTTGGTTTGTCAGTGTATGCATGAGTGTGGACCTGGGTGTGTCAGTGTGTGTGTGACTGTGTGCATCAATGTGTGCCTGGGTGTGTCACTGTGTGCAACAGTGTGGGCCTGTGTATGTTAGTGAATGCGTCAGTGTGTGGCTAGGTGTGTCAGTGTATGTATCATTGTGTACCTGGGGGTGTCACTGGGTGCATTATTGTGTGCCTGGGTGGGTCAGTGTATGTATTAGTGTTTGCCTGGGTGTTGCAGTGTATTCATCAGTGTGCGTCTAGGCATTTCAATATATGGATCAGTGTGTGCCTGGTTGTATCAGTGTATGCCTGGACGTGTTAGTGTTTGCATCAGTGTGTACATGGGTGTGTAAGTTTGTGAATTAATGTGTGCCTAGGTGTGTCAGTGTATGCATTAGTACATGAATGGATGTGTAAATGTAAGCATGAGTTTGTGCCTGGGTGTCTCAGTGTATGCATCAGTGTGGTCTTAGGTGTGTCACTGTGTGCATCAATGTGTGCCTGGGTGTGTCAGTGTATGCATTAGTGTGTCTGTGGGTGTGAAAGTGTGTCGATCAGTGGCCGCTTGGGTGTGTAAGTGTGCACATGAATATGTGCCTGGCTGTGTCAGTGTATGGGTCAGTGTGTGCGTGGGTGTGTCACTGTGTGCATGTATGTGTGCATTGGCGTGTCAGCTTATGCATCAGTGTGTGCCTTGGTGTGTTACTTAGTGCATCAGTGTGTGCCTGTGTGTGACAGTGTATGCATCAGTTTTTTCCTAGGTATGTCAGTCTATGCATCAATATATATGCCTGTGTCTGTCACTGAGCATTTCACAGTATTCATGGGGGGTTCACTGTGTGCATCAGTGTGTGCCTGGGTGTGACATTGTACTTATCAGTGTGGGCATGGGTGTGTCAGTGTATGTATCAGTGCGCCTGGGTGTGTCACTGTGTGCATCAGTATGTGCTTCGGTATGTCAGTGGTTGCATCAGTGTGTGCCTTGGTGTGCCAGCTTATGCATCAGTGTGTACCCAGGTATGTCAGTGTATGAATCAGTGTGTGCCTAGGGGTGTCAGTGTATACATTGGTGTGTTCCTGGGTATGTCAGTGGGTGGATAGGTGTGTGCTTGGTTGGGTCAGTGTGTGCATGAGTGTGTGCCTGGGTGTGTTAGTGCATGCATCAGTGTGTACGTGGGTGTGTCACTGTGTGCATCAGCATGTGCATGGGTGTACTACTGTGTGCATCAGTGTGTGCCTGGGTGTGTCACTGTATACATTAGTGTTTTCAGAGATGTGCCTGTGCGCATCAGTGTGTGCTTAGGTGTGTCAGTGTATGCAAGTTTGTGCCTTGGTATGTAAGTGTGTGAATCAGTGCGCATCTGGGTGTGTCAGTGTGTACATGAGTGTGTACCTCCGTGTGTCAGTTATGCATCAGTGTGTATGTGTGTGCGTGTGTGAGACTGTGTGCATCAAAGTATGCATGAGTGTCAATGTGTGCATCAGGGTGTGCCTGGGTGTGTCAGTGTATTCATCAATGTGTGCCGAGGTGTGTCAGTGTATGCATCAGTATGTGCCTGGGTGGGTGTGTCAGTGTGTTCCTCAGAGTGTGCATGAGTATGTCAGTGCATGCATCAGTGTGTGCCTAATTGTGTCACTGTGTGCATCAGTGTGGGCATGGGTGCCTCAGTGTATGAATCAGTGCGTGCCTGTGTGTGTTACTGTGTACATTAGTGGGTGCCTTGGTATGTCAGTGATTGCATCCGTGTATGCCTAGATGTAACCTTGTGTGCATCGGTATGTGTCTGGGTATCTCAGTGTTTGCCTCCGTGTGTGCCTGGTTGTGTCAGTTTGTGCCTGATTGTGTCAGTGTATGCATAAGTGTGTGTCTGGTTGTGTCCCTGTGTGCATCAATGTGCCTGGGTGCGTCAGTGTATGCATCATTGTGTGCCTAGGTGTGTCACTGTGTGCATCAATGTGATCATGGGTTTGTCAGTGTATGCATTAGTGCGTCTGTGGGTGTGAAAGTGTGTCGATCAGTGGGTGCTTGGGTGTGTCAGTGTGCACATGAATATGTGCCTGGTTGTGTCAGTGTATGGATCAGTGTGTGCGTGGGTGTGTCACTGTGTGCATTTGTGTGTGCATTGGCATGTCAGTGTATGCATAAGTGTGTGCCTTGGTGTGTTACTTTGTTCATCAGTGTGTGCTTGTGTGTGACAGTGTATGCATCGGTTTTTCCCTATGTATGTCAGTCTATGCATCAGTATATGCCTGTGTCTGTCACTGCGCATTTCACAGTATTCATGGGTGGCTCACTGTGGGCACCAGTGTGTGCCTGGGTGTGTCATTGTATTCATCAGTGTGGGCATGGGTGTGTCAGTGTATGTATCAGTGTGCCTGGGTGTGTCACTGTGAGCATCAGTATGTGGTTCGGTATGTCAGTGGTTGCATCAGTGTGTGCCTTGGTGTGCCTCCATATGCATCAGTGTGTGCCCAGGTATGTTAGTGTATGAATCAGTGTGTGCCTAGGTGTGTCAGTGTATACATTGGTGTGTGCCAGGGTATGTCAGTGGGTGGATACGTGTGTGCTTGGTTGTGTCAGTGTGTGCATGAGTGTGTGTCTGGGTGTGTCAGTGTATGCATCATTGTGTACATGGGTGTGTCACTGTGTGCATCAGTATCTGCATGGGTGTACTACTGTGTGCATCAGTCTGTGCCTTAGTATGAAAGTGTGTGAATCAGTGTGCATTTGAGTGTGCCAGTGTGTGCATGAGTGTGTACCTCAGTGTTTCAGTGTATGCATCAGTGTGTGTGTGTGTGTGTGTGTGTGTGACTGTGTGCATCAAAGTATGCATGGGTGTCACTGTGTGCATCAGTGTGTGCCTGGGTGTGTCAGTGTATTCATCAATGTGTGCCGAGGTGTGTCAGTGTATGCATCAATATGTGCCTGGGTGTATCACTGTGGGCATCAGTCTGTGTGTGTATGTGTCACTCTTTACATCAGTGTGTGCCTGGGTGTGCATCTGTGTGCCTGGGTGTTGCAGTGTATGCATCAGTGTGTGCTTAGGTGTATAAGCACACACTGCTTCTCTGTTTGCATCAGTGTGTGCATGGGTGTGCATCAGTGTTCCTGTGTGTTTCAGTGCATGGATCAGTGTGTGCTCAGGTGAATAAGTGTATGCATCAGTGTGTGTCTGAATGTGACAGTGTGTGCATCAGTGTGTGTCTAGGTATCTCAGTGTATACATCGGTGTGTGCCTGGTTGTGTCAGTATGTGCCTGGGTGTGTCAGTGTATGCATCAGTTTGTGCATTGGTGTGCCATTGTGTGAATTTGTGTGTACCTAGATATGCAAGTGTATGCATTTGCTTGTGATGGGATGTTTCAGTGTAAGCATGAGTGTGTGCTTGGGTGTCTCAGTGTATGCATCAGTATGTTCATGTTTGTGTCAGTGTATGTATTTGTTTGTGCCAGGATGTGTCACTGTATGCATCAATCTGTGACTGGATGTGTCAGTGAATGCATTAGTGTGTGCCTGGGTGTGTTAGTGGATGGATCAGTGTGTGTCCAGTTGTGTCAGTCTAGGTATAAATGTGTGCCTAGTTGTGTAGGTGTGTCAGTGTGTCAGTGCATTGAGAACTACATTGGCAAAGCAGTTGACTCCAGAGATGGTTGAGAACTGGCAACCTATAGTTTCACCAGCATTTTTAGTATTGTGTTTCTCCAATACTTTTTCTTCTCTTTTTGCCTTTTTTTCTTGGTAACGTCAGTATGATACTTCAAAATCTTTAGTTCGATGATATTCTAGGCTTTTTGTAAACTGGGTACTATCCTAAATGAGGAGCATAAAGGCTTCTCAAATGGGTGTGCTCCATCACACAACTCGAATCAGCATTTACTTTACTGTCATCAAACTCTATGAGATACAAATCAGATAACGTTCTAACCCATAACAATGCTAAATATGACATACCTTCCTTCAATAGGTGCTACCAATGTTAATTAATGCAGCATCCAATCTTAGACCTTGAGACTTATGTATTGTTGCAGCACATGGTAGATATAGTGGAAACTGCTTTCTGTGAAATACAAGTCTCTAATACACAAGAAACTTGCAACAGACCTTTGCTATCTATTTTACACCTTCAAGCTCATCATATTGAATTGCTAGTTATTTAACTTCATATGCATTGGGTACAAAATGAAATCAACTATTTTACATATAGCTCCATTAACTAATCCTTTGTTACATTTCGATGCAAACTCACCCTGCAGTTCCTTCACACAATTAAACACTTTTCTAGTCCCGCAGTTTTGGAAACAGACTTATCTAAAGAATCCAATTTTGATTGTAGCTTTTCATTCAAGTGAGATCCAACGTTCATTGAAAGAGGTACATTCTTGAAAAGCAGGCATTAGACACACAATGGATTTGGTTTGTTGAATAAATTAAACGATTAGCTGTGCAGCCCAGTTTTTGGACGTAAATATGTTCTTTATAAGTCAAGTTTCTAAGCAATGTTTTTCTTCTTTTGACAGTATTCCTACACTAATATCCTTCAGAATATTTCCATAGAGCAAACTGGATGCTTGACACATGTTTCCAATTAGTTTCTTGTATTGGAAATTCAACCAAACGATTACATTTCCAATGCTCCTTAAGGAACTACAGGTTTCTTCATGTAAGAGTGTTTTAAAGATAGGCTGTTCTTCTACAGGGATGAGTTGCAAAAAATCATCAAAAACAATTGCATGCTTTCCTTCAAAAAGTCCATTATACACTACCTTCAATATCTGCTGCATTCTCAAATGCACAAAGGCAAGCATTAAGTTTGAGACCGTGCTTCTCTCATCAATGATTAAAAGCTTTCTTCAACACTTTAGAAACTTCATGACAAGCTTCACCAGGTATTTCAGTTTATTATTGTGTTCAACAGGTATCATAAGTAGACAATGCAAGGTAATTCCTTTGATGTAGTATGCAGCAAATCCAATAGGGACTGTTACTAGACATCACAAAATGGAGTCTGTAGTCTTCTGTAGATACGTGGTTACAACTTGAATTCAAAAGTTGGTCCCAGTGCTAACTTGTCCACTGACATATAAAAGAATTAGTTTGAAACTTGAACACTTGCTTTGATTGTTCTCATGCAGAAATCCTTGCTATATTTATTTATTTATGGACATCATTTAGTTGTTCTAGTAACTGTTACAAGTCAACATATTCTTCTCTTACTTGTTGCATTGCAGTCTGCACCTCATTCATCAGTATGGCAGCTTCATTTGTGATTATTAGTTGTCTGAGGGGCTGTTTACTGAGAGCTTTGTGAAGCATCCTTTGCTATCTCAGTATCAATTGTTTCTTCTTGTTCAATTTTTTGAACTAGTGGTTAGTGCTGGCTACATGACACATTGTTTTTACTTTGCTGGTATTTTAAGATGGGGAGCCTGAATTCATACTTTGAGGGAAAACTGGTTTTAGCTGTAGAAATTCAAATCTTTTTTTAAGATGGGGGAGATAGAATTTTTACTCTGAGGGGGAACTTTTTTTATTAGTGGATTCAATTATTTTAGTGCATGAGGCACTTTTTACTTGAACTCCACTTCCTGGAGTTGCCCTTAGAGTGGCCATTTTTGGTTGGGTGGCACTCTAGCTTTGGTGATTTTACCCCGTTTAATGAGGCTGGTGCAGTGAACGCATTGTGGTTAGTGCTGGCTACATGACCCATTGTTTTTAGTTGCTGGTATTTTAAGACGGGTAGCTTGAATTCATATTTTGAGGGAAAACTACTTTTATCTGTGGGAATTCAATTCTTTTTTAAAGCAAGGGGAGCCTGAATTCATACTCTGAGGGAAAACTGTTTTTATTAGTGAATTCAATTTTCTTTAGCGCTTGAGGTACTTTTTACTCAAATGCTCCACTTCCTGGAGTTCCACTCAGAGCGCCCATTTTTGTTTGGTTGGTGCTCTAGCTTTGGCCGATGTGTTTGGGACCTCTCCTACCCACTCCTATAGCACACCTCAGGCACCTAGGGTGCACTTTCTCCTAGGAGGCCTCATTAATGCACACTCCTTAAGCAAACATAGTCAAGAGATATTTGACTTACTTATCAAGCTTAAGCTTGATCTTTTATTGATTACTGAGTCATGGCTTAAAGATTGGTGTAACTCTGAAATTTACAAGCCCTACCTCCAGGCTACACGATCGATAGACAGGACAGATTAAACCGCTGAGGGGAAGGCTTTGACATCATCATTTGAGATGTGTTTCAATGTCAGATATTTGACTTGGGTTCCCTCGAAGGGCCAGAATGTCTGGGCTTTTGTATTAATCTCAGCTCTTCTATTTCTTTTGCAGGTGGCCTTGTTTATTGACCCCCTGGGCACTGTGCTTGCTTCTTGACTTCTTTGGGTGAGGCTATCACTCCTTCCATCCTACGGTATGCACATTTCATTTTCCTAGGGGATTCCAATCTCCATTTGGAATCTAAAACAAACACAGAGATATTCAACATTATTGACATTCTAAGTAGTCCTGGGCAGAGTGAAGAGAGTCTGGCTTTGCAGAATTCTGCAGAATTGGAATTCCACGAAGCCCGAGTTCCATGCCCCACAGAGTCCTCCTGAATGCGCCCATCTCGGAAGCGCTAAGCAGGGTCGGGTCTGCTCAGCTAGGCCAGACCCTACTAGCGCTTTCGAGATGGGCACATTCAGGGAGGCCGTAGGCAGTGAAAGCTGCAGTTTCAGGCGTCTTGTTCACTGGCCTATCCCGTGTGCAGTGCAGGTGCCCAAGAGGCATGAAAAAGGGGATTTTGCTGCCCATGGCCCTGGCCTGAATTCAGGCTGTTTAACTATTTGTGCACCAATGTGCACAAACAATGACAAAACAAAGATAGAGATGAGGACTTACCTGGGTCTTCAAGGAGGTCCTCCTCTCCTTGTCATCTGACGGGGACGACAAGTCCTCTCCAGCAGCTGCGTCCCATCATACTCCAGTGCGCGCTACAGACTGTCTGCGCTTGCGTTGCGCAGCCCACACTGGGCCGCAGCGTGCACAGGGTGAGCTCTGCTGGCAGGGCTAGCAGAGTTTTTAGGGTAACTCTGCACTACAAGCAGAGTGGCAAGTACCAAAAACTTTGTCAGCTCCACCAGTGGAGTGGAGCTCCCCGCACATCCCTAATTTTAAGATTGTTGGGCCTGAACCAAATGACTACCTCCTTTACACATAAATCTGCGCACACTCTGGATGGAGTTTTTGCCAATAATCTCAATTTAGTTGCTGACCTTCAGACAAAACAGACCTGGCCCATTCACATGCTAATCCTTTTAAACTAGGTTCAAGACCTTCAAATTGCATCACCAAGGCACCAGCTCCACGTCCCTTTGTTCGCCAAAGGGGAAACCTTTTATCAAATTCTAATTTCCTTACTGTCTTAAGGGTGATATTTCAACAAAGGTTTCTAACTTCAACACCTAGGTCGCTAATTCTATTAATAAATTGAACCCATCAACTCCTGCCAACAAGAATTTGAAAACCTGGCCATCAACTCCATGGTTCTCATCGTCCCTAGCAGAGCTCTATCGCAATTGTAAACACTTGGCACATAAATGGCATAAGACCTACAATGTAGAGGACTTAACAATTTTTTAAAAAGCATTGACAGTCTATCATGACCAGATTTAAATCATTTCAAGGAACTATTTCTCTTTGCAGATTGCTAATGCCCAATTGAATCAAAACATCATTTTTAGTATCGCTAATAATTTTTATAGCCAAAACCAATCATTAGGAAGATACCACTTTTGCAAATCGAATATTTTGAGGAAAAAATACAGACTATTCAACAAACATTTGAAAGTCCCCCATCTTTTAGGAATCCTCCAACAAGTAATAGCCCGCACTTAAGACCCTCCTTGACAACTTTTCAGAAAATGTTGTTAACTCAATCTCATCAAGCGATTTTAGCTTACAAATCTGGATGCCCTCATGATCCATGCCCCCTCGCATTCATCATAAAGTTGTAGACTGCATAAACCCAATAATCAATAATATTTTAAATACCTCTTTGTCTTCCACTGAGGTCCGCAATTATTGGAAATTATCAGTGGTAAAACCATTACAGAAAAAACAACTAGCTGACGCTACCACACTATCCAAACTTTGGCCCATCTCATTACTGCCCCCTGAAATAAAATTATGGAAAAGCTAGTTAACAGACAAATAATTACATTCATGTAATAGGCCAAGATCCTGCATCCTAGTCAATCAAATTTTCACCCAAGATAATCCATAGAAAGGGGGCTGTTGGAGATCTCAGATACTCTTTTAATGATGCTGCATGCAGGGAAAAAAAACGAAATGATTTTATTGGACTTATCTGCGACGTTTGACACTATTTCACATGACATACTGCTGCAACATGTCAATGACTGTGGAATCTCCCAACCAGCTTGGGCCTGAATGAAATTGTTTTTATCTCACATTGAAAAAAAGTGATATTGAGCTCCTTTTTCTATTCCGAAAAATTGGTAAACTTAGGAGTTCCTCAGGGCTCCTCACTCAGCCTGACATTGTTTAACCCCTTGGGTGCCTGGGATGTAACGGTTACATCCTCCTTTGCACCGCTCAGGTGCAGAGGACGTAACCGTTAAGTCCTGCTATGGGCCCTCGGGGTTGAGCGATAGCGCTCCCCCCAGTGGCCAAGCACACCCTCCCCTAGGCAGGGATGGAAGGGGAATCGCTTCCCCTTCCAACCCCAACCCCCCCAGTGACGTGTGATGACATCAGCACGCACGCTGACCTCATCAGAAGTTGCCCCGACCACGCTGGAAGCTCGGCTTCCAGTGCGGATCAGAAGAGAAATGCAAAAGCATGTCTCTTCTGACCACGTGGAGGGGCGAGAGAGGCATCAAAGTAAAGGAAAGGCCTTTTCTTTCCTTTGATGTCTCGCTCAGCATTTGAAAATGCCCACTAGTCACCAGGGAGTTTGTTATTTTTTTATTTAATCATGAGGGAAGTGGCCCCCTGGGCAAGGACCGCTCCCAAAGGGGGCAAATTATTTCAAGGCCATTTCTGCCCCCCCTGGGGGCAGGTTGGCCTATTCTAATTAGGTCAATCTGCCTCCGGCGGGGGGAGAAATCGCTAGACACCAGGGATTATTTTTGTTTGCTTTTGTTTTATTTTTTTAGATGTGGGGATGAACCCCTTAGGCAAGGGTCGCTACCGTGGGGAAGAATTATCTTTAGGCCATCTCTGCCCCCCTTGGGGTCAGGTCGGCCTATTTTTATTAGGACAATCTGCCCCCTCGGGGCAGAAACCACTAGACACCGGGGATTTTTTTTTGTCAATTTCATTCAAGAGGAGCAACCTCTTAGGCAAGGGTCGGCCCTCTGGGGGGAGCAAATTATTTTAGGCCATTTCTGCCTCCCTTTGGGGCAGGTCAGCCTATTGTAATTAGACTGATTTGCCCCCAAAGGGTGCAGAAACCACTATACAACAGGGATTTTTATTTTTTTGCATCAATTTCACACAAGGTGGGTGACCCCTTAGGCAAGGGTTGTTCCCCTGGGAGGGACATTTATTTTAGGCCATTCCTGCCCCCCTTGGGGGCAGATCAGTGTATTTTTACCAGGCCAATCTACCTCCACAAGGGGCAGAAACCAATGAACACCAGGGATTATTTTTGCACCAATTTCATACAAGGGGAGTGACCCCTTAGGCAAGGATCGATCCCCTGGGGGGGGGTTTATTTTAAGCTATTTCTGCCCCCCTTGGGAGCAGATCAGTCTATTTCCATTAGGCCAATCTGCCCCCGGGTGCAGAAGCCACTTAGGCACTAGGGATTGGTGTGTGTATGTGTGTTTTGTTTGGGGGGCAGCCTATTGGGTCGCTCCCCATGTGGGCACATTACTGTTGGTCATATTTGCCCTCGGCCTATTTCTATAAGGCCCATCTGCCCCCAAGGGGGGCAGAAAGCCCACCGGAGACCAGGGAAGATTTTTTTTTCAAAAAAAGAGGGTGGGAGGATGGCCCTACCCCAACCCGAAATAAATGGGGCCAAAGTTGTTCTGCCCACCGGTGGGCAGATGGGCAATTACCCCCGATCCTCTCCCTTGGGGGGCAGAAAGTCTACTAGATGCCATGGAATTTTTAAAAAAATAGTAGGGTGGTGGCTACCAACCAGTATGGGCATGTTTCTGCCCCCACCCCAACTAAAGGGGGTAACAGTTTTTCAGCTCTCCCCCACAAACTAAAACATCTTATCCCACAGCAAGCAAGAGGACATTTGATTATTTTGGGTTTTTGTTTTACATTTGGGCCATGAGAGCTTGTTTAACTACTTGCAATGGTGAGGGCAGCATTTTTTGGACTTTGGGACGCTGCCCTGTAGAAAAATCCACAAGACCTAGACACATCTGAAAACTAAACATCTGGCAGAGTCCAGGGTGGTATGCTTCCCATTTACCCTGCACCATTTTCTTACCCACAATGCCCTGCAAACCTCCAACTTTGCTGGAAATCACACATTTTTCACACATTTTTGTGATGCAACCTTCTGGAAACTGCAGGAATCCACAAAATTCCTATCACCCAGCATTGTCGCATCTATACTGATAACAATTCTGCCCCACATGTCAGCCTAAAAATGGTTTTTTTTCAAACTGCCCTTTTCGACCCCTCAATTTTGACATGTTTTTGGCTCTTCCCTGTCACAGGCACTTGGCCCACCTACACCCGGGGTATAATTTTTACCGGGAGACTAAGGGGAACATTTGGTGGTAGGAAATCTGTACCCAGTGCGGTGAAAAATTAGATTTTTTACCTAAATTTGAGGTTTGCTGAGGATTCTGGGTAAGAAAACACTGGGGGGGTCTATGTACGTCACACCTCATTGGACTCCCTCGGGTGTCCAGTTTTCAGAAATGTTTGGGTTTGGTAGGTTTCCCCATATGGCTGCTGAGCCCAGGACCAAAAACGCAGGTGCCTCCCTGCAAAAACAGGTAGTTTTGTATTTGATAATTATGATGCATCCACATAGTGTTTTGAGGCATTTCCTTTCGCGGGCACTAGGCCTACCTAAAAAAGTGAGGTACCATTTTTATCGGAAGACTTGGGGAATTTCTGGGTGGAAGGAAATGTGTGGCTCCTCTCAGATTCCAGAACTTTCTGTCACCAAAATGTGAGGAAAAAGGTATTTTTTTGCCAAATTTTAAGGTTTGCAAATGATTCTGGGTTACAGAACCTGGTTAGAGCCCCACAAATTACCCCATCTTAAATTCCCCTAGGTGTCTAGTTTTAAAAAATGCACAGGTTTGGTAGGTTTCCCTAGGTGCTGGCTGAGCTAGAGGCCAAAATCCACAGCTAGGCACTTTGCAAAAAACACGTCAGATTTCAATTTAAAAATGTGACGTGTCCATGTTGCGTTTTCTGTCTCAGGCACTACGCCTACCCACACAAGTCAGGTACCATTTTTATCGGGAAACTTAGGAGAACACAGAATACAAGAACAAGTGTTATTGCTCCTTGTCTCAACATTTTTTCCATCCAAATGTAAACCAGTGTGTAAAAAAGACGTCTATGTGAGAAATGCACTGTAATTCACATGCTAATCTGGAGACCCCGGAATTCAGAGTTGTGCAAATAACCACTGCTTCTCAACACCTTATCTTGTACCCATTTTGGAAAGGTTTCCTTAATACCTATTTTTCATTCTTTACGTTTCAGCAAATGAATTGCTGTATACGCAGTATACAATGAAAACCCATTGCAAGGTGCAGCTCATTTATTGGCTCTGGGTACCTAGGGCTCTTGATGAACCTACAAACCCTATATATCCCCACAACCAGACAAGTCCAGCAGACGTAACGGTATATTGCTTTAAAAAATCTTACATCGTAGGAAAAAGTTACAGAGTAAAACATGGAGAAATATGGCAATTTTTTTCACCTCAATTTCAATATTTGTTTATTTCAGCTGTTATTTTCTGTAGCAAACCTTGTAGGATCTACACAAATGGCCACTTGGTGAATTTAGAATTATGTGTACGATTCAGAAATGTTTAGCTTTCCGGGATCTAGCATTGGTTTCACACCAGTTTCTGTCACTAACTGGAAGGAGGCTAAAAGCACAAAAAATAGTAAAAATGGGAATGTCCCAGTAAAATGTAAAGATTGTGTTGAAAAATGTGGTTTTCTGATTCAAGTCCGCCTGTTCCTGAAAGATGAAAAGATGGTGATTTTAGCACTGCAAAACCTTTTTTGATGCCATTTTGAGGTAAAAAAACACAAGCCTTCTTCAGCAGCCCTTTTTTACTCTTTTTAAAAATAAAAAATAAACATCTTTGCTGTATTTTGACTAATTTTCTGGTCTTCTCCAGGGAAACCCACAAACTCTGGGTACCTCTAGAATCCCTAGGATGTTGGAAAAAAAGGACGCAAATTTTGCGTGTGTAGCTTATGTGGATGAAAAGTTATGATGGCCTAAGGGCAAACTTCCCCAAATAGCCAAAAAAAGGCCTGGCATCTGAGAAGGAAACGACCTGGCAGCGAAGGGGTTAATATCTACATGGTCCCTTCAAATACTCTGATCTCCTCTTTTGGCATTGATGTTACCTCTTATGCCAATGGCGCACAATTGATGTTGCCACTGGACAAAGACACCCTAAGATCTGAACTTAATTTAAAAAATTGCCTGACAGAGGTTATTCGGTGGATGAAAGCCAACTAAGTCAAGTGCAACACTGACAAAACAAAAATTATGCTCTTTGGGAGGTCTAATGCCTTTGAGACTTTGATGTGGTGGCCCAACTCCACACCAACACATCCACCTGCAGTCCAGGTTGCCAGAAAACCGGGAGTCAAATTTGACAATGTTCTGTCTTTTCAGCCACAAGCAACTGCAGTGGCAGGTACATGTTTCAGACCCATCAAATCCTTGAAAAAGCTTTTCGATTTCCTTACTTCAGAGACCAGAAAAACAGTTGCAGTTGCTTTAATAACATTAGTATTGGATTACTGTAACAGTTTGTATGCTGGTTCACCTAAATGAACCATCCAGAAGCTACAGATAATTATAAATATTCTGTAGCCGGACTGGTTCTGAATCTGCCCTGCCTCGCTTCGGCATCGGAAGCCCTGAGGGTGCTGCACTGGTCGTCTGTGCATAAAGGGGTATTGTTCAAAACCCTCTTATTAATGTTTAGAGCCTATAGAGCATTGGGACCTAAATATCTAACTGCTAGAGTTATTAATTTCACTACCCCCACTCTTTGAGGTCCTCAAATGGAAATTTACTCAAGACACCCACTTTTAGACTCAAAACAAAAGGTGGAAAGTCTTTTGCAGTCCTGGGTGCAAAGGCTTGGAACAACCTTCAGTGATATCTCTGATCTTTAGAATCCGAAAAAGTGTTCAGAAGGCAATAAACAATTTGGATTTTCAGAATTTCGGATGCACTTTGGTGCTCATTGATACTCTAGCTCCTAGGAAGTGAGAATGTATGTATTCCTGTAGCCTTACAAATGTTCTGCTTAGTGCCAGAATGCATCTTTGGGAGAAGCAGTACGTTTTATAAATTCTCATCATTCATTGATTAATTCAATACTTTCATTTAACGTTGTGAGGTAGTTGGGAAATATTGGACACTCAATGCTTTCTTTTACAACATTTAAAGAGTATTCATAGCAGTCATATTGTCCAAGGAGCTCTGTCTTAGAATGCCAAGGTTTGAATAGCTATAGAAGTGCTAAGTAGAAAAAATCATTTTTCTCAGTGTTTGTAAAGCAAGTTTTTCATGGTTTATTAAGTTACCTTTTGCATGCCCAACTAAACAACACTGCAACCAACTACACCATATTTGCCTTCATCAATGTTCTCTGAAACATAATTTTTGTACCCATAGTGCTGAGTAATTTCATAAAGACTCAAATTTTCAAGGTGTGAACTTCTTCTTGGATAGTAGGTATCCAACATATTTGTTTTTACAATCTCTGTACTCTTCGGATCAAACTGTGCTAGGTACAGAATTTCTGGGAAAGATTCCAAAACTCGTTTCTGCATGTTAGCAAGGCCTATACTAACCCAAACAATTGCCCTAGACTTTGAGAATAAGCTAGCTGAACAAAATGTGTCATGGCACTCAAATGAGCTTATCTCGCTATGCAAGAGCATTTACAAGCTAAAACTGTCTGATTTCTTCCATAGTGATTTTCAGAAGAAATCTCCTCCTGCTTTTCCTTCATCTCTGTTTTTTTCTGATTTTGTGATGTATGAAGTAACATAGCGACCAACAGCAATGGAATTATCTACAACAATCTGAATGCCCATATTTACATTCTGGAATTTCAGAATGACAGGATCGAATCACTAATATATTTGGATGTCTCTGATCTTTTCAGTTTATATGTATTTCTTGGTGATTTTCTTGTTAGTGTGTGCCTCACTGCAGACAAAAAGCTAATCACTCTTCCTCTAGAAATGATAGGATAAAATGTTCCTTCACATCTTTATCTTCAGCTGCAATACTTCCACATCTTGTTTGGGAGCGTAGAACTTTCTGTCATAGGCTTTTGTCACTATTCTCATCTGGGATGGTGCATGTAACATACACTTCTATTAAAGACAGTACACGCTCCTCAGTGTCAGTTCCAAATTTGTGTGCATCCTTTATCTATAGAGGCATGTGTATATGAGGAACACCTCTTGACTGGTATTCTTTTCTCTCAAAATAATTTGTAACTTCTCCAAGAGGCCGATTAGTTTTATTGCATATAAAACAGAGTATCACTTGCAACTTGTGACCGAAATAACTACATACATTAGCAGGATCCAAAGAGCAAAGGTCTCTGGCTGTCTTCAAATGGATATCCTTAATGTTCGAGCCTTCTTGTCTTACAAATTCTCATAAATCATCCCACACATACTCTGTACAACTAAGTGTTACAACTCAAGTAGGTGGTCCTAAGTTTCAGAGCATACATTTACGTTCTCCATGACAATGGTACCAGTATTCATTAGTCCTACATTGACATGCCAATAAATAAATTAAGTTGTATTCTAGATTTTCATCCTTATATTTTATTTTATCAACAAACTCCCTTGCAGATAGATTTTGCAGAATAACTCCTGTCTTAAAAATATGGTTCACAGCATAGGAGAGTCCTGACAAGTCACTCTCAAATAACAGATGGGATATATTGGGAGTACATTGTCAAAACCTAGGTTCTTCTTAATATAGTCCTTTGTTTTGTGTCCTCATTAGAGACAAGAGTTTTCATGGCTACGCAGTACTGCAATCTGATCATATTCTCAAATGGGTCCAACTGTTCCACCAAACCTCTTCCAACATATAGTGAGTTTCCAAAGTATTCACTTCGTACTCCTCTCCATTTGGTTATGTCTTTCATCCTTCGATCCCTACTCTAGGCAGTATTTTTTAAAAGGATCCCATAACTTTGCTCTTTTTTGTGACTCATTCGCGCAATCCAATCTACACATATGTCTAGCTGATCTTAGCCATTCTGCTACATTTGGTGTGTTAGCGCTCCCGGTCCTTAGTAAGTAATCTTACAAGGGGACGTGTATAGGTCGATGAACCTCTTGATTCGCATGCAGTATCCTAGCCATGTAGTGACCAATGTCATCAATAATCAATATGCAAATCAACAACCATTAAGCAAAATATTAATCAGCAGTTAATAGTGTCAACATTTCCTGAATAACCACAACTCAATGTACGTTTTAGCAATTTTTATTTCCCTATTGGTTACAATACTAATTCATGGGATTAATTCAAACTTTATTCAATCAACTCAAGATTAGTTCATTAGTGACCACCAATAACATAATCTAATCAGAACTTGAGAAAACATACATTCTAATGCTTCAGCATAAGCCAACAAAGATGAATATGTCGACATGAGTAGCAGAGTTCAGCAAATCAGTCTGTCAATCATTTGTCACTGTATATGTCAACTTCTCAGAATAGGGACCTTACCTACCCCAGATTAGCATTAGCATGTGGGACTTCAACTATCTAATTTAGAGAAAAACTATTAGACAGCGCAGTTGGTACCTAGAAAGAAAAGGCACAAAAGGTTATTCAGTCACATTGTCATAGCTACCTATCCAAGGTATGGATCATCAACAAAGTCAGTCTTCATCTTCAGGTCATCAACTGATCAGCATCGCATCAGGCTCTCAAGAGCAATGAGCCCAATGACAGAATCTTGCATCAATTTTGAAAAAGTCTTTCCTCCGACATCTGCGCTTAACATCTCTCCATCTGCATCAGTTCGCTTGTTCTCCCCCTTTTTCATGACATTATATCAAAGTCACCCAGACTATCCCCCAATTCCTAATTGGTCAATTAGTCAGGCGTTTATTTACATAGCCAATGGATAAAACACACCAAATCTATACATTCTAGTATTTCATGATTCTCAGACTGTTGATTGGTTCACTGCATGTTGTCCTCATCGTCCGGCTCATCAGGTGTCGAAAATGTTGCATCTTCTTCTTTAGTCAATGTCTCTATTGTTCGAGTCCTGGGAAAGTACATCTCGCCTGTTTTACACAGTCCTTGATACATTTTTGATTCCATCATCTCCTGTCTGTTGGTTCATCGCAGAATATTCTAGCTAAGCGGCTTATTAAACAACGAGCAGTTAAGGGTCAGTTCAGCACATCAGCTTCTCTACATTGCATGTTAATAATTCAGCTTCTGCATGAGGCCTGGCAAAACTAGGTCACAACTTCGGCTAAGTTAGCTCTTCAATATGATGCAAAACATATGTTATATATCTCAATATGACATATTACTACATCAATATTACGCATTTCAATATTTCACATATTTTTAGTCACTTCTTAATATAATTAGTGAATCTTGGTGACCACTATCCGTGGGCACATTTCCAAACGTGCACATACATTTTCTAGGTTAATTATTTCTACGTTTTTCTTATTATTCAAAATTCATAAACACTCATTATTTTTTCTAATTAACGTATCTGCTTCGGCAATCCCTCCTCTGATGACTAGATATGTCATCACACTACTTTTACCATCATTATTTTCACAGCACAATTTCTTCAGTATTTTGTCTCCTTCTCAAATCTTCTCCATAAATTCTTTCCATGTTTTGTTCTTCTTTCCTCTGATTATTTTTAGACCTTTTCAATCTAATCTTTTGACACAATTTACATGAACCCCATAATCCTAATATGCAAGCAATCGCAATTAATATTCTCTATATGATTTTTAATAATACCCCATCCCAAATGCTACTAAGCCAATTTCCCACTGAAGCAAATCTCTTTCCAACCTTTTCCAAAACAACTGGTTCTTTCAATTCTTTTAAATCCTTACTTAAGTTAGTCAAGATTAGTAAGTAAGGGCCAGATGTAGAAAGATTCCAAATTGCGATTTGCAATTTGCGAGTCCCTGCGACTCGCAAATTGCAAGTCGCAATTTGGAATGCAGAAAGGTGTCTCAGACACCTTCTGCAACTCGCTATGGGGTCGCAAAGACCCACCTCATAAATATTTATGAGGTGGGTCGCAGTTTGCGACCCCATAGCGAGTCTAGGCACTCACGGGGATGGTGGCCTGCTGGAGACAGCAGACCACCATCTCCGTGACTGTTTTTAAATAAAGCAGTTTTTTTTTTTCTCTTTGCAGCCCGTTTTCCTTAAAGGAAAACGAGCTGCAAATAGAAAAAAATACCGAAACCTTTTGTTTCGTTTTTTTTTCAGAGTAGGCAGTGGTCCATAGGACCACTGCCTGCTCTGAAAAAATAATTTTGTGAGCATTCACAAAGGGGAAGGGGTCCCGTGGGGACCCCTTCCCCTTTGCGAATGAGTTACCATCCACTTCAAGTGGATGGTAACTGGGAGTTGATTTGCGACCGCTTTCGCGGTCACAAATCAACTTAAATCGCGGTGCGAGTCGCAAATAGGAAGGGAACACCCCTTCCTATTTGCGAGTCGGAAACACATTTTGCGAGTCGCTTCCGACTCGCAAAATGTGTTTCTGCATCGCTTGAGGGCTTTTGCACCTCGCAAACGGCGTTTTTCGCCGTTTGCGAGGTGCAAAAGCCTACCTACATCTCGCCCTAAGTCTCTTATCTCTTTACTATTGTTAGGACTATACGAGCAGTAATGCCTAGAGTTAATCATTTTACAGACTCTGCCATCCTTCTCTAGAAGGATGTCTAAAGCAAGGCGATTTTGAAGTGTCATAGCTCTATCTGCAGCTAATTCAGTATCTATCAGGAGTATTGCCTCTGTAAAATTTGTCAGCATGTTATCCTCAATAGTAGACAACTTTCGTATCTTGATCGAATTCAGGATCACTCCCAGTGAAGGAATCACTGCACCAAAGATATATCCCGCAACTGCAGAAGAGGATTCCCTCCTCTGTCGCTTATGATGTAATTAAGTCAATTTCGGAAACTTCTTTAAGTCATCTCTCTGATAAATCTTTGGGAAAACTATTCCCAAATAACATGTCCCATACCATCCTCTTGGAAGATGGCAATAAGCATTAAGTCCACAAATATAGTAGATGCCAGGAATTGCAGGGTCCTGACCATTCAACATAAAGGTCCAGTTACTCTGAAACAAAAACACATGCCTACATTCACTCGTTCCCACAAATAAAGTGTCAGTGCGTGAGTTTGGCCTATAAATACAAAGCTTCCCTACGTGTAATGCATCTAATGCTAATTTCCCTTGCATTTTAATTGCAGTGTAAGCATAATCATTCTTATAATTCCTTTTCTCTAAGCCTTTTTCTAGTTTCTCTTTTAATGCCTTTCTCCTTTCATCAGTATGACCTATGAAGCTCTTTTCTAAAGGTGTAAGCAAGCATGTGATGTTGTTCTTGTGCGCATATGCAGTTCCAAATGTTAGTGTAGGCTCAAAGAATCCTCTAACTAATACAATATCATGATCCTTAGCTACTCTACTCAAATATCTAATAATAGGATAAAACGAAAAAACCAAATCATAGTTAGAATAAAAATACTGTATATACTCTTAATTATAGAACCTTGTTAGTAGCAAACTACAGCTTATTCCGTAGATTAACGGAAGACTGTCATTCGTAACTCCTTCCTCTACTGATGAAGAAATTTGCATACACCCAAGACAATCCCTTGCATCCACCGTCTCAATATATTCACTCAACAAGTGATAGAAAACATTAGAAGAAAGCTCTCCTTGAGCATTAGTATAGTCATGCAAATATTTCTCATCTAACTTAAACCTTTCTAAAGCCATTAGTGTAGTAGTCTCAGGAGCAGAAGTACGATTGGCTCCTTTCACATTAAGAACAGACATTCCCACAATCACTACTATACACAAAATCCCACACATAATTGTCAATCCAACACTCATATATTTACAGCGCCCAGCATTCCTAACTTGATTATTCAACTTAGCCATGATCTGTAAAGAATCAAAAAGCAGAAGTAACTCTTATATAAAGTGCAGTAAAAAGTACAAAATTAAAAAAATTATTCTCTCACAGTTCAGTCTTACATTCAGGAACCCTTTACCTTTCTCAATATTGATTAGGAGCTTGTCACATCTGGTTTAATGTCCAATCAGGTTATCAACGTCTGTTCTGGTTTATTTTCAACAGTGTCTTTTAAGGTTTTTCAGACTGGTTCAATAATTCAGCTTCTTGTTCGCTTTCAGATTACTTCAAAGTACTGACTTGGAACCTCTCCATCAAAACAAAAGGACATAAACTTGTGTTGCCATTCATTAGTAGTTGCATATGCCCATTCAGGACCTGCGTAACGCCGACATGCTATTCTCTTTCTTTTCAACTTTTGATCACCACTTAGTTCTCCCTCACTCAATTCTTCTTTTCTCGTGGTATCTCCTTCTTCCTCTATTGTTTCATTTATGACCACTTCCTTCCTTTTCTCCACTTGCGACTCAGGCCAGTTATCTACTTTTCTTGATCATTCTGTCAGTATTCCTTTCAGAATTGGACTCTTCCCCTTCTCCTTTTCTGTAGTGTTTTCTCTTGATGGACCTGCAAGGGGCTCACGAGGAGTCGGATCACCTTGACTTTGATCTGTCTCAACTCTTTCCCCCTCTTGGTCTGGCACTTGCTCTGTTTGCTTCTCAGCACTGTCTGCTTCTGGGAGAGCACTTACTGAGCTAGGCCCTCATGCTGTCTCCATTGAGATTGATCCTTCTGCACCCTCCTGTAATTCCGCACTTTCGTCTCTTACAGGGGTGCTAGATTAATCTTCCACAAGCTCTTGTTCAACTTCAGGCTCTCTTGGTTCTTTTGCTGGTTCAGGTGCGGCAACCTGTTTCACAGTTGTTAGTGCTCTCAACAATGCTTCTTCATAATCCAGTGGACATGCAACTTTCTGCGTATGACTTGCGTGAATCCAGTTTGGGAGTCCTGCACACGGTCTGTAGTCATTAGGACCACCTGGTAAGGCCTTCTCCAGCATGGCTCTAAACACGTCTCGCGAACCTGTTTTCGGACAACGACCCAGTCGCCGGCTCTCAGATCGTGGATGGGTGGCAGGGTAGTGGCCTGCCCCTGCTGAGAGAAAGAGCTAACCACATCAGCCAGACTTTTGCAGTAGTCCAACACCATATCATCTGTAATATTCACAAGTGCATTGGCTGGAACTGCTGGTAATCTCATTGCTCTGCCCATGAGGATCTCATGGGGCAACAGCCCTGTCTTCCTGTCAGGTGTATTTCTCATCAACATCAACACCAAAGGCAATTCATCTGGCCTTTCAGATTCGTAGCTACACACATCTTTGCAATTCTTGATTTCAAGGTACCATTCATCTGCTCCACTAGTCCTGATGTTTCAGGGCGATAACTACAATGCAACTTCTGTTCAATGTTTAGTGCTGCACACAAGAGTTTAATCACCTCGTTGCTGAAGTGAGTTCCCCTAGCTAATTCTAAAGAGATCAGAACCCGAAACATGGTATCAACTCCCTAAGTAACAACTTCGCTACTGTGAGACTGTCATTCCTTCTGGTAGGGTATGCTTCAATCCAGTGACTAAAAATGCACACAATCACCAACACGTATTTCAAACCTCCACACGCAAGCATCTCAATGAAATCCAATTGCATTCTGCTGAATGGACCTCCTACTCTTCCAATGTGGCTCAAGTTCACCACTGTTCCTTTTCCCACATTCAGCTGCTGACAGATTTACAGCGATGACATACTGCCTCTGCTGCCTGCCTAAACTTGCGATTGAACCAGTGAATCTTGAACAACAGAACCATGGCATCCCTCCCAATGTGTGCCTAACAATGGTAGTACCTGGCCATTTGTGACAGTAAACTATTTGGCAGGACCATCAGACCATCCTCAGAAACTCATATCTCATCAGGCCTTTGTACACATTTTAATTTGGACCAAAGTCGTTTCTCTTCCTTGTCAACATTACTCTGCAGTGTCTTCAACTCATCTAAAGTATCGGTCACTTTCAATGGAAAGCTTGTACATGTAGTTCCCACTTGTCTTTAAACGATATACAGTACAATACACAAAACCTTGGAACTTTATCCGCATATCCATTTCCTAGTGAGATATAGTCCTGTGACTTTAGATGTGCACTGCATTTTACCACAGCAATTTCTTCTGGTAATTGTATTGTGTGCAGCAATTCTTTTATTCTGTCGCCATTTCTCACTGGAGAACCAGTAGAGGTCAGGAACCCTCTTTGCGACCACAGCTGACCAAAATCATGAACAATTCCAAATCCATATTGGCTATCTGTATAGATAGTGACTCTCAATCTAGCAGATACATGGCATGCTCTAGTAAGAGCTACCAATTCTGCTACTTGTGCAGAATATACACCTCGAAGCGAAGATGCTTCTAATGTACCTGTAATTGTGCACACAGCATATCCTGCTCTCCATGTTCCATCTCTGAGACATGAGCCATCAACAAAGACAATTTGATCATTTTCTTCCAGTCGTTTATCTCTGATATCAGGTCTTGATTTTGTGCACAACTCAGTTACCTCAAGCCAATCATGATCAATGTCTTCTTTTTCAATTTCAACGGTATCACTTGGAAGTAATGTTGCTGGGTTCAGCACTATACATCTTTTCAGTGTTACATTTGGAGCACCTAGGATGCTCGTCTCATACCTTGTCAGTCTGGCACCAGTCAAATACTATATTTTTGTCCTTGTCAGTAAAATCTCAACAGAGTGAGGCAGCATTACTGTCGGAAGGTATCCCATCACTACTCCCTCACATTGAGAAAGGCTTTGACCAACTGCGGCAACTGCACGCAAACAACCTGGTAAGGCTGCTGCAACTGGGTCCGAGATAGCTGAAAAATAGGTTACTGGGCAATAAGCACCTCCATGGACCTGTGTCAAGACAGACAAAGAACAAGCATCACGTTCATGACAAAACAATATGAATGGCTTCATGTAATCAGGCATTCCCAACGCTGGAGCTCTGCACAAACTCTCTCTCAACTCAGTAAATGCTTTCACCTGATCCTGGTCTAACATAATGGGACCTGTAACATCTTTGTGTGTCAACTGCTGCAATGGCTTGGCAATCTCAGCAAAATTTGGAATCCATTGACGGCAATACCGTACCATTCCCAGAAACATTCTGACATCCCTCTGTGAAGTCGGGGGACTTCTCTGCAATATCATGGTAATCCTTTCTCTGGAAATTCTCCTTGACCATTTCTCAATTTGGTGTCCCAAATATTTCACTGACTTCTGACAATACTGCAATTTCAAAGGTGACACTTTATGTCTGAATTTTCCCAAATGATTCAACAGGGCAATCGAGTCGTACCTACACTCGTCCCTTGTTTTGGATGCAATCATTAAGTCATCAATGTACTGCACCAGTGTCAATTGGTACGATAGCTCCAATGACTCCAGATTCTTTTTCAAAATCTGATTGAACAGAGACGGTGACTCCGTGTACCCTTGAGGAAGCCTGCAACAGCTGTACACTCTGTCTAGAAATTTGAAACTAAAGAGAAACTGACTATCCTCATGAAGAGGCACAGAAAAGAAAGCTTGTGAACCATTCTGCATCGCATGGAATCTGAAACAATATTACCGCTGGGTTTGGCACTTGACCACCATGTCATTCACTTTTCGCAAGTCTTGCACAATGCGTACTTTCTCACAAGGCTTTTTCAAGCCCATTATAGGTGAATTACATAGACTGCTCAACACTTCTTTTAAAACCCCTTGTTTCAGAAAATCACCAATTATCTGCGCCACTTTCATCAGAACATCTTGTGCCATTTTATACTGTGGAAGCTGCGGGAGCACTACATTCGGTTTCAAAGTGATCTTAATTTATTCGGCTCCACTCCCTTGATCAAGCCCATTTCTTTTCCTGTCAGGTCCCCCACATTCTCCTGTACTGTTCACGTCAAAGCTGCATGCAATTCTTTTACAGTAAACATCGGGGAAAAACTCAATCAATTGGTATTCTTCATTAGTGATTTCATTCTCAATTTCAGGATTTTGTTCTTCCTCATCATCACTATTCATCTGAACCTCTACCCAGCAGTTGAACAACTAATCGAAAATCTGGTCTTGCACAATAAGTCCCTTCCCAGTAGGGATACTGGACTTGAATCACTAACTACAAACTTGTGCAGTCCATGGAAGTTGCCAATTTCAACCTGTACTGGATCTGTGATCGGATTTATCAATTGTCTATTCGCTACCCCTACAACCTGAACTGTTCTGCCTGAAAGAGGTAAGTTCAGAACTTCTGCACTTCTTACTGTAGAGCGTGTAGCCCCTGTGTCCACTAGAAAGGAGACCCTATGACCCATCACCTTCCCTTCCACAAAGGGTACTCGTTGATCTAATTCTAATGAGGCTGCAAGCAAACATGGCTCCTCATCCGAACATTTACATATCCATTCATTGTTTATTTCATTCTCACTATGAAATGGGAATTGGTGCACTGTGTCACTACTTCTGTCTTGTCTCTGACCTGTGACCTGCTCAGTAAGCATCATCTGTTGCTGTTCCATCAGGGCTTGAGGTATCTGCATTTACTGTCTAGGTGCCATTGGTTGTAGCTGTGTCATTTGTGCATGAGGCATTTTCACCTGCTACATCAGTTGAAAATTCTGCACTTGATTCATGTTATTCTGGAAATTTGGGTTAAGTCCTTTCATTCTGGAGACTTTTACAGTTTGTAACGTATTGACATCACCACTTTGCTGAACTACACCATCCTACACCATCATCGGACACTCCCAGTTCCAGTGTCCCACGTTTCAGCAAAGATGACACGGTAACGCCTTTTTCATCCCTTTCACATTATTCTGAACCACTACACTACTCAAATCCAGACCGCGATTCATATTGATTCCATGACCCCTACCTCTCACCTGAGGTTGGAACATAACAGCTCCCTACTGCTGTGGTATCTGGTGCACTAGAGCTCCCTGCACTCCCGTTTGAGCTGCCTTAATCTGCATCACCATCAACTTCTCCTTCAACTGCTGCTGCATGCATTGGTTGTAACTGTGGCATTTGTACATGAGGCATTGTCACCTGCTACATAAGTTGAAAATTCTGCACTTGATTCATGTTATTCTGGAAATTTGGGTTAAGTCCTTTCATTCTGGAGACTTTTACAGTTTGAAACATATTGACATCACCACTTTGCTGAACTACACCATCCTGCACCATCATCGGACACTCCCACTTCCAGTGTCCCACGTTTCTGCAAAGATGACACGGTAACGCCTTTTTCAAACCTTGCACATTATTCTGAACCACTACAGTACTCAAATCCGGACCGCGATTCATATTGATTCCACAACCCCTACCTCTCACCTGAGGTTGGAACATAACAGTTCCCTGCTGCTGTGGTATCTGGTGCACTAGAGCTCCCTGCACTCCCGTTTGAGCTGCCTTAATCTGCATCACCATCACCTTCTCCTTCAACTTCTTCTGCTTCAACTCAATCTCGTCACTACAGTATTTTGCATACTGCAATACCTCATCAATCGGTTTCGCTTGCCAGCAAATCAAATGACTCTTAATCATCTGACCTACTTCAGGTCTCAATCCCTCCACAAACCTGAACATGAAGTGCAACATTTCTTTCAGCTCAATCGCTTCCTCACCACTGTACTCCTTAAACACCTTCAACAATCTATCCTAGTAGGTATGTATTGATTCCTTTACTTCCTGCACAGTCCTGTCAATTCTCATCTCCAGGATCTCAATTGTCTTATAATAATGTTTCATCACTTTGGGTGATGGTGCACCTGTAACTCTATCTCATTCTGGTTCACTCGTCAGCCAATCCACTGCTCTCTTGCACTCAACCCAAAAATCAGCTGAAATAACTATCTCCAACAGAGTATTCAAGACTTCTCACTGACATTTCGAAAGTTTTACAAATCTATATGTCTGCTGGTACCATTCAACCGGTTTCTCTCTCAGCTTTGGATAATCATTTGTGAATGACAGAATATCACTCCTGTGCCAGGGAACATGAACAAACCTCCCTCCTGGAATTTCCCTCATTGGTAACATTTTTACTGGATCCTTTTCTTTCTGCACACTTTGAGACCCTTCTTGGGAATCTCGTTTCCGTTTATCCTTCTTCTTTGCCCATCTGCCTTCCCACTTTTCTAATGCTTCCCCAATATGAGCACTCAGCAATAATTCCTTGAGATGCGATTTCATCCCTGCTGATCTCATGTGTTCAAAATCCTTTGCCTTGAAATATAATCTGTAGCTCCTTTTCAAGTGTTTTGTTTTCTCAATGTCTATGTCATGTTTATCTGCCAGATCTTCCACTTTCTGATGTATCTTGCCCACTTCTCTTGTAATTCTCGGACATAAGTATCTCAGCTTTTCTTCAGTATAGGATTCTAACCTGTTCACTCCCATTGATCCTTTGGCAGTTATTTCGGTAGCCAACCTCATACAATCAATCTGCTCTTCACCCTTGGATGTGTTTCAAGGTGAATTCAGACTGTCTAACCACTCATTTAACTGTTGTGCCATCAACCCCTGTAATTAAACATTACTTGCGTTCAGCAATGGCCCCTGTTGTACCACTGCACCTGGAGTTTGCGGCATCAGAAGCTTCAAACTTTGACTTACACTAGGGCCATTTACGGCATCTGGAAGCGCCAAAAGTGGACTAAGGTCCATTAATGGCCTAGATCCATCAAATGTCTGCCCCATAGACGATGTTACCTGCACATGGCCTCTCACCCCCTCCTCATGAGGCTTTGTGACATTTCACCCTGTTCTCCTGAAATCGGCTTCTTTTGCGCACACAATGGTACCGCTGGACCAACAGTAATTGGCAACGATATTGCATCTGGTGCCACTCTGACACCCACATTTTGTGGAAGGGCTACTCCCATACTCTGATGCATTACTGGTGTCACATCTGACTGTGTCCCCGTCACTGGTTTGAACTTCGACAACCTCTGTAGTTGTGCCTGAGGCAAAAACACTGGAGTCAGCTCGGTCTGAACTAGCATCGGCCACGGAACCACTTGCTTCGTCGGAACCACTAAATTCGAAGTTGTTTCAAGAATTGGTATCTCTGGATAAATTCTCTGTACCGGTGGTGGATGCATCTCTTCTTGGACTACCGAAGCAGTTACTGCATTAGGAGTACTCTGCACTACCCCTTGTACCTGTCCATTATCTGTTAGCACTGGTCCCGCTGTCCTCGACACTTGAGCTGGGGCAGTTGGAGCAGAACTAGTTCTTGGACCACCTTCATGCACCGCATATGGTGGAGGTCGGTCCCTCAACATCTGAGTAATAAGATCCCCAACATCTGAATCTTCTCCTTCTACATAAGACCTTTTCTTCTTTTTACTCCCTGACAAACTCTTATCACTTTTGCTAGTCTCCTCTTTCCCTTCTGACTCATCTTCCTCTGTGATAGCAGGAAACAACTTAACGTCCTGCAGTGTCACAGTTCTCCACTTCTTCTGTTCCCAATCAAATCTCGCTTCTGCTAATGACTTCTCCACTTTTCTTACTCTCCTCTGAAATGTTATTTCTTGTTGCTGTCTTGCTATCATTTCCCAAACTGCTAATGCCTCAAATTGTGCTGGTCCCGGAAGGGGACAATGCCATCGGCAGCTGATCCAAAACTCTCAAATTAAATGATCCATGCTCAGGGAATGCTAAAACTCCCTATTTTTCTGTCAATTTACACCACTGTTTTAACCAAAGACATGGCGCGACACCTCGCTCCTCGATCACAACACATGCCAGAGAACCCTCCAGTGGGGTACACTCCCTCACTGTCGCCTTAATGTATGTATCACCCTTCATGGCACTCCTAAATGCTTTGAAAAACTTCACTTTTTTTTGTAGTATTTATTCGATTCAATAAGGAAATGACTTTTACTCCTAAGATTCCCTTCACCCACTTTCTCAAACAATTGTCTCTCATGGACGGCTGCCAATCCGTTTGCAACTCTTCTTACTAACCAACCTATCCCAGCGCATCTCTCTCTGATGTCACACTCACACACTGCGGCTGACAAAGTCTCACGGCTCGTACTCCTGAACTCCAACTCACACGAAACTCATGCAAATTATTGCGAGCACTAACCAAAAACCAAAACCAAACCTGCTCGTTTACTACAGGAAGGTACACAATCGCTTCAGAGACCTTACGGATTTTCACTGATGGCCCTTCCGCTCATGCAGCTAGATTTTCACTCATGGCCTTTTTGTTCATGCAGCTATTCCTCTTTCTCAGTCCCCCACATTCGCAAGCAAAATTCGACCCACAAATTTCTCTCTTAACTGATCAATGGGTCTATCCTGGTGCACATAGGACTCACCAAATCTCAGTTGAAAATGTCTCTTACTCACTTAACTTACAAACTCACTTGTTGACCACACCCGATCAACCTACTAAACCAGACAGATTACAACATATAACCAAGTGTCTCCTACACCTGTCAAGATGCTGCAGAGTCTTCGGCCACACAGGATTCCGTACATCACCAACAACCACGTGGAATTTCTTTTAGCACAAAGCGCCACAGACATATGAAGTTCAACGACTTCCCTACTCTCACACTTAGGAGAACACACACTCCTACTAAACCTCAACTGGAGTACGCAGACTCCCTACTTCCCTCACATACATCCCAGTTCACCTGCGATTTGCATAAGCCTTTGCAAGCGCAATTTACCACTTTCACAAATTCACTAAGATGCCGAGAACATACCCAACTTTACTAGTGGGATCCAGGATCTGGTAAAGTCATTTCTAGGTTTAAGGGGACATCATTCTTGCTACAATTCCCATTACAAAAAACAAATCCAAATAACAATAATAATGAACAACTATCCCTAATTCAAACTACCACCATAACCATTGGTCACCACATAACTAGTTCTCCAAGGAAACTAAGCATCAAGCTGCTACCAAAAACTGTTAGCGCCCCCTGTCCTTAGTCAGCAATCTTAAAAGGGGACACGTATAGGTCGATGAACCTTCTGATTCGCATGCTGTATCCTAGTCATGTAGTGACCAATGTCATCAATAATCAATACGCAAATCAATAATCATTAAGCAAAACATTAATCAGCAGTTAATAGCATCAACATTTCATGAATAACCACAACTCAATGTACGTTTTAGCTATTATTATTTCCCTATTGGTTACAATACTTATTCATGGGATTCATTTAAACCTTATTCAATCAACTCAAGATTAATTCATTAGTGACCACCAATAACATAATCTAATCATAACTTGTGAAAAATTACATTCTAATGCTTCAGCATAAGCCAACAAACATGAATATGTTGACATGAGTAGCAGAGATTAGCAAATCAGTCCCTCAATCATTTGTCACTGTATATGTCAAAGACTCCGAACAGGGACCTTACCTACCCCAGATTAGCATTAGCATGTGGGACTTCATGCAAAAACAGTTTAGAACATGAATTTGGAAACCATCTAACTAAGATAAAAACTATTAGACAGCGCAGTTGGTACCTAGAAAGAAAAGGCACAAAAGATTATTCAGTCACATTGTCATAGCTACCTATCAACGGTATGGATCAGCAACAAAGTCAGTCTTTGTCTTCAGGTCATCAATCGATCAGCATCGCATCAGGCTCTCAAGAGCAATAAGCCCAATGACAGAATCTTGCATCAATTTTGGAAAAGTCTCTCCTCCGACATCTGCCTTTAACATCTCTCTATCTGCATCAGTTCTCTCGTTCTGCCCCTCTGTCACGACATTATATCAAAGTCACCCAGACTATCTCCCAATTCCTAATTGGTCAATTAGTCATGCATTTATTTACATAGCCAATGGATAAAACACACCAAATCTATAGATTCTAGTATTTCATGATTCTCAGACTGTTTATTGGTTCACTGTACAATGTCCTCATTGCCTGGCTCATCAGATATTGAAAATGTTGCGCCTTCTTCTTCAGTCAGTGCCTCTATTGTTCAAGTCCTGAGAAAGTACATCTCGTCTGCTCCACACAGTCCTTGATACATTTTTGATTCCATTATCTCCTGTCCGCAGGTTCATCGCAGAAAATTCTAGCTAAGCAACCTTTATTAAACAACGAGCAGTTCAGGGTCAGTTCAGCACATTAGCTTCTCTACATTGCGTGTTAATAATTCAGCTTCTGCATGAGGCCTGACAAAACTAGGCCACAACTTTGGCTAAGTTAGCTCTACAATATAATGCAAAACATACGTTATATATCTCAATATGACATATCACTACATCATTATTACAAATTTTCAATATTGCACATATTTTCTGTCAGTTTTTAATGTAATTTGTGAATCTTGGTGAAAAGTCTCTGTGGGCACATTTTCAAATGTGCACATTAATTTTCTATGCTAGTTATTTCTACGTTTTTCTTATTATTCAAACTTCATAAACACTCACTAATATTTCTAATTTACATCTCTACTTCAGCAGGTGCCTCTGGAGAAATCCATTCCATGCAAATCTCCCTATGTGCAATCAACACCAGAATAAATATAAGATGTGACTGGTACTTCCCTTATTTAGTGCTAGACCCTTCACCATTGAAAATGTCAAATATAACTAGAGCCAGGCTTACCTTGCTCTCTTTTAAAAAAATACTCTACAGGGTCTTACCTACTTCTTGCCAGTGGAGTTGAACTTTTGGACACTGCCAGAATAGATGTACGTCGTCAGCATTTTTGAGAAATTAGGTTTGTTAGCTCCAGCAGGTCCGCTCTCCTCTTCTTCTCTGGGAATGTCAGCAGCCCATCCTCCCCTAACACCAACATCCAATTCCATTTGGACGCCTCTTTCTTCTGCAAGAGAGGCCCCAATAGCATCTCTTCCCCTTCTACTTTCCCGACGCCAATACCTTTTTGACCTCCTGCCCAGCTTACTAGTTGTTAATATTTGAACCTCAAAATGTTCTTCCCTGGAAAATGGTAGATTTTGACCCAAGTCATCAAAGTTCCTTCTTTGCGCCATTATCCCCACCTTATGATGCCAGCCTCCCTTAAAGTTACAAATTAACAGGGTAACCTAATATTCCCCACATAACTGGGTAATCTTAACTGCAAAACACATACTGTTCATGGAGAAATCATTTGCATACAAATATTTCAGCAATATTAAATACTAATAATGTTGTAATTAACCATAGATCAAATTGCTTAAATGAAGAAATCTTCAAATAGTGTGTAATTTGTTTCTGGGAAAATGAAGAAACCTGTTCCACTTCAGCCAAGACTACATTTTCAAACGTTATCAGTTCTTTAGGCATGAGGTTTGTTGGTGGATAAAAAGTCGTAGGACAATGCAAACCTGTAATATCTTGATGTTCATTAATCAGTGTAAATTGAAAAAAATATTTAAATCTCAAAGCTCTGAAGAATTTATACAATTCAATTTGTGTAATAAAAAGATCATTCCGTCTGGTAGGAACAATGGATAAGCCCAAGTTAAAAATGTCAATTTCAGTACAAATAAGATCATGTGATGATTAATTGAAAATGGGGACTGTTTCAGAATCCTTAATAGAAAACTGAGCCTCTACCATTTCAGAATCCTTAGTAGATGTCTGGGCATCTATCATTTGTAATACTGGTTCCGTGTTTGGCAGAAGCCTGGAATGTACTGATTCCTGTGCCATCCTCGTCTTGTGTTCCTAACGCTGCCCCTTTGGGGTCTCTGGCCCTGGGGTACAAAAGACTGATCAGATGTGGATGGACCAGGGGCAAATTCAAGGCTCGTAGCACCCCCTGAAGTATTATCACTGTCAGAGGCTGAGAGGAGAAGAGAGATGGGACTGTAGTTCATGAGGTCTTCCGGGTCTGCTTACGGTTTTTTGAGGAGAGAGTTGACTTTGACATGCTTCCAAACGTCTGGGAAGGATGCGGTGTTGAAGGAACTGTTGATGACCGCGCAGAGCTGTGGAGCGATGATTTGGCTGGCCTTGTTGAAAATGTGTTGGGGGCAAGGGTCTGTAGGGGAGCCTGAGTAGATGGAGTTCATGGTTTTGCCGATTTCTTCGTCGTTGGTGGGGGTCCAGGTGTGTAGTTGGTTGGTGTGGGAGGGTGTTGTGTTGTTAGTTGTGTCGGTGGTGGTGATGGTGGGTGCTGATGTTGTGAAGCTGTTGCATACATCTGCGATTTTACGGTGAAAGTAGTTGGAGAGGGAGTTGCAGAGGTTTTGGGAGTGTGGAGGGTCGATGGTGCTGGATTTGGGTTTGGTTAGTTCTTTGACGATGGCAAAGAGTTCCTTGCTGTTGTGTGTGTTATTGCCTATGCGTTCTTTGTAGAAGGACCGTTTGGTGGTCCGGATGAGTTGGTGGTGTTTGTGCATGGTTGTTTTGATGGCGGGGAAGTTGCTCATTGAGGGTTCTTGGTGCCAGGCTTTCTCAATTTTACGGCATTCTCATTTGGAAGCCTGGAGTTCGGTGGTGAACCAGGGGGCAGTCTTGACAGTGCGGGTGTTGTTGTTTGTTTTCAATGGGGTGAGGGAGTCTGTGCAGGTTGTTAGCCATAGTGTGAGGTTGTGGGCGGCGGTGTTGGGGTTGTTGGTGATGGGAGGTAGAGCTTGTGTGAGGTTGGCGATCATGTGTTCTTTAGAGATTTTGTTCCACTTGCAGTAGGGTGTAGTGTGTTGTTGGTGGTGGGTGGGGGGTTTCATGAAGGAGAAGTAGACACAGTGGTGGTCAGTCCAGTGGAGCTCGGTGGTGTGAGTGAAGGTGATGCGGCTGCTGGAGGTGAAGATGGCGTTAAGCGTGTGGCCCGCTGAGTGAGTGGGTGAGGTGACCAGTTGCTTGATGCCTAGGTTTGTGAGGTTGTCCAGCAGGGCTGTGGAGTTGCAGTCATGGGTGCTTTCCAGGTGAAAGTTGAGGTCACCAAGGAGTATGTAGTCTGTGGAGGTGAGGGAATGGGAGCTGATGGTATCTGCGATGGCGTCGCAGAATGGGGGCGGGGTCCTGGTGGTCTGTAAATGAGGGTTCCTCTAAGGGTGGTGTTGGTGTTGATGTGTATTAGAAAGTGTAGGTGTTCTGCATTGTCTAGGGTACTGTTGGTGTTGGTGGAGATTTTGATGGTGTTTTTGTGTAGTATGGTGATACCTCCTCCTGGTTTGTTTATGCGGTCTCTACATGTGATTTTATAACCTTCTGGGATGGCTATGGCTATGTCGGGTGCTGATGAGGGGTTCATCTATGTTTCCATGAGGAAGGCGATGTCAGGAGAGTATGTTGTGAGCAGGTCCCAAAGCTCAATGGCGTGCTTGTGGACGGAGCGGGTGTTAAGGAGGATTCTGTTAAGGTGGTTGCGGGGTTTGGTGTTATTGCGGTGCGTGTTGGTGTTGCTGGTGTTAGTGTGAGTGCAGGAAAAATGGCATGAGTGGCATGTGAATGGTCCATGTGTGTGTTTGGTGTTGGCCTGGGCGCAGGCAGGGTGCTGGACTGGGTTGAGGGCATGGAGTTCTGTGGAGGAGTAGTGCTTCTTCGGGTGTCGGAGAAGCGTGGACCAGGGGGACGGGCGCTGGGCGCGGTCCAGGCGCAAATACAGGCTTGCCTCTGGCGCACCAGTGGCGCGTTCGTGCAGCGGCTGCCATTAAGAAGGGAAGGTGGGAGGGAGGAGCAGCTGGGAGGTGGGAGGGAAAGACTAATGGGGTGCAAGGGGGCGGGGCTGCAGGGGACGCAGCAGCTGGGTCAGGAGAACCAGCAAGAGCCGGAAAGAAATGGGCGGTAACGCAGAGGGTGAAAACAAAGCGGAATGTAAAAAGGGCACCGGTACAGTCAGAAACAGTGCATGAAACGAAAAATGATTTACATGAAACAAAAAATTAAACAAAATACAAAGTGTAAAGCACACTAGATATGCCTACCACTAGGCACCAGGGATGAGGCGCAGGTGGGTGCCTGCGGGTGGTGGAGGGCCTCGAACTTCCTTCCAGTGGCAAAAGGCAGGGGCACGGAGTCAGGCTGGTGGAGCCAAAGTGGACTCCTGGCCAAAAGCAGGTCAGGGGGACACACAGGGCTCCGCGCATCAGCCGCCATTGAGAAGGGAAGGTGGGAGGGAGGAGCATCTGGGAGGCGGGAGGGGAAAGACTAATGGGGTGCGAGTGGGGGGTGCCACAGGGGACTCAGCGGCTGGGTCGAGAGAACCAGCAAGAGCCGGAAAGAAACGGGCAGTAACGCGGAGGGTGAAAACGAAGCGGAATGTAAAGGGGCACCGGTACAGTCAGAAACAGTGCATGAAAAGAAAAATGATTTACATGAAACGAAAAATTAAACAAAATACAAAGTGTAAAGCACACTAGATATGCACCAGGGATGAGGCGCAGGCAGGTGCCTGCGGGTGGTGGAGGGTCCGAACTTCCTTCCAGCGGCAAAAGGCAGGGTCAGGGGCATGAAGGCAGGCTGGTGGAGCCAAAGTGGACTCCTGGCCAAAAGCAGGTCAGGGGGTCACACAGGGCTCCGCGCAGCAGCTGTGATTGAGAAGGGAAGGTGGGAGGGATGAGCAGCTGGGAGGCGGGAGGGGAAAGACTAATGGGGTGCGAGGGGGCAGAGCCGCAGGGGATGCAGCGGCTGGGTCGGGAGAACCAGCAAGAGCTGGAAAGAAACGGGTGGTAACGCAGAGGGTGAAAACGTAGCAGAATGTAAAAAGGGCACAGGTACAGTCAGAAACAGTGCATGAAACGAAAAACGATTTCCATAAAACCAAAAATTAAATAAAATACAAAGTGTAAAGCACACTGGATATGCCTACCACTAGGCACCAGGGATGAGGCGCAGGCAGGTGCCTGCGGGTGGTGGAGGGCCTCGAACTTCCTTCCAGTGGCAAACGGCAGGGTCAGGGGCACGGAGGCAGGCTGGGGGAGCCAAAGAGGACTCCTGGCCAAAAGCAGGTCAGGGGGTCACACAGGGCTCCGGGCAGCAGCCGCCATTGAGAAGGGAAGGTGGGAGGGAGGAGCAGCTGGGAGGCGGAAGGGGAAAGACTAATGGGGTGCGAGGGGGCGGGGCTGCAGGGGATGCAGCGGCTGGGTTGGGAGAACCAGCAAGAGCCAGAAAGAAACGGGCGGTAACGCAGAGGAGGAAAACGAAGCGGAATGTAAAAAGGGCACCGGTACAGTCAGAAACAGTGCATGAAACGAAAAATTATTTACATGAAATGAAAAATTAAACGAAATACAAAGTGTAAAGCATACTAGATACGCCTACCACTAGGCACCAGGGATGAGGCGCAGGCGGGTGCCTGCGGGTGGTGGAGGGCCTCGAACTTCCTTCCAGCGGCAAAAGGCAGGGTCGGGGCATGGAGGCAGGCTGGTGGAGCCAAAGTGGACTCCTGGCCAAAAGCAGGTCAGGGGGTCACACAGGGCTCCACGCAGCGGCCGCCATTAAGAAGGGGTGGTGGGAGGCAGGAGCAGCTGGGAGGTGGGAGAGGAAAGACCAATGAGGGCACTAGGGGGGAGGGGCTGCAGGAGATGCAGCGGATGGGATGGGAGAACCGGCAAGAGCTGTAAAGAAACGGGCAGTAACACAGAGGGTGAAAACGTAGCAGAATGTAAAAAGGGCAGAGGTACAGTCAGAAACAGTGCATGAAACGAAAAACGATTTACATAAAACGAAAAATTAAATGAAATACAAAGTGTAAAGCACACTGGATATGCCTATCACTAGGCACTAGGGATGAGGCGCAGGCGGGTGCCTGCGGTGGTGGAGGGCCTCGAACTTCCTTCCAGCGGCAAACGGCAGGGTCAGGGGCACGGAGGCAGGCTGGTGGAGCCAAAGTTGGCTCCTGGCCAAAAGCAGGTCAGGGGTTCACACAGGGATCCGCACAGTGGCCGCCATTAAGAAAGGCGAAGTGGGAGGGAAGAGCAGCTGGGAGGAGGGAGGGGAAAGACCAATGGGGGCATGAGGGGGGCGGGCCGAAGGCACGCAGCGGCTGGGTCGGGAGAACCGGCAAGAGCCGGCAAGAGCCGGCAAGAAATGGGCGGTAACGCAGAGGGTGAAAACGAAGAGTAATGTAAAAAGGCCACAGGTACAGTCAGAAACAGTGCATGAAACGTAAAATGATTTACATAAAACAAAAAAATAAACGAAATACAAAGTGTAAAGCACATTGGATATGCCTATCACTAGGCACTAGGGATGAGGCGCAGGCGGGTGCCTGCGGGTGGTGGAGGGCCTCGAACTTCCTTCCAGCGGCAAACGGCAGGGTCAGAGGCACGGAGGCAGGCTGGTGGAGACAAAGTGGACTCCTGGCCAAAAGCAGGTCAGGCGGTCACACAAGAAGATCCTCTGAATATAGTCTTGTTGACCTGTATTCAGCTGCTGGTATTTGTACAGGTCAGTCCTCATAACGGGCACCTACTGCTGTGGAAAATAGCTGTGGAAAACAGAGAGCCTCTGAACCTTTTCCCTACACACTCATTGGAGCTCTGCTAGCTTGTTTCATTTGAAAGAGATCAATAGCATCCCTAACAATTTATTTTTAATGAAGTAGATGAGTACTATAGAGCTCATATATTTCTTCTGGCTTCTGCTTATAGACTCTTTCTACTTGTCCAATTGATTGTAGTGCTTCATCACCAATACAACTTACATCTCCAATAATATTAACATGTTTGTAAAATACATTATTTTGTTCCAAGTACAATTTGTTTTTATTTTATTTTATTCACATTAACTAACTCTTGCCAGATTTGTTTTACTTTTCATAGGCACTAAATTCACTAGAATAATGAGTGGTTAATCTACATCTTTCTTAACACCCACAGTGTCTATATTCTTTTTTAAATCTGAAGGTAAATACACAACTTTTCCTTTAAGTCCTTTCTGTAGTTCTGTTGTGGGCAGTTTCCCTGTCTTTGACTCCATTCAAATGATTGCTTGAAATGGATGGACAGTTTGTATTAGAATTGATTCAGGAATTGGTCAAGTTCTTCTGGCATTAGTACCAATTCTAATCTAATATGAATTGCTCTAGCTGGGCTTTTATTATCCTCTAATTGGTCCTAACAATCCCTACATATTATTTCCTTTGTATCTAGGTCAAAACGTTCTTCTCCAAATAGATAAGCACCACATTTCTGCGACTCATAACTGTTATCTTGCTCAGTTTTAGAAAATACAATTGCATTATGAGCTCGGTTTTTGTACTGAGAGTGGCAACAGCAAATAGAAACATACTGCTACTGGATGGGTGGCTGGTTAAAGCTTTACAAATGCGCCTGTCTTGAACTACCATAAGTATTAAAACTCTGTGAACTCTATTGTCGCCCAATATCTATGGCGAAACCTGTGCACAAATCACAGCACCTGCCACCAAAAGGGCAATCCTGAAAGGATTAAATCCAAAAAGATATGGATAGTGCACCACTGCGCAAAGTCAGTAAAGTCCAGTAACACAACGTTGTCTTTTAACCATCTTCATTTTTTTATTTTTGCTTTTTCTTAAACAAACGAGCAATCAGCCAGCGCGTTTCTTCCTATACAAGAGGACTTCTCCAGGGCTGAAATGTAACATAAAAAGAATATATATATCACACCAGAACAGATAAGACACAATAAATACAAAAATAATTAAACGACAAAAAAGAAAATATACTAAAACATGCAAAAAGTCACCTCTAATGCACATACTTATGATCATAAAGAACTCATAATCATAAGACACAAGGGACACATGCTACCAGGAATGTTATTCACACATATAATCAATAGAAACATATGTATTGATATATCACATGACACATATTACTAATATTTACAAAGACAGACTGCAAAAAACTAAATATAAACACCAGTTTAAAAAAAAAAAGGATATAATCTACATAGTCCTAAAGATTTTTATAATATTGCCATCATTCTATGTGTCATGTGATATATCAATATATATGTTTCTATTGATTATATGAGTGAATAACATTCCTGGTAGCATGTGTCCCTTGTCTCTTATGATTATGAGTTCTTAATGATCATAAGTATGTGCATTAAAGGTGATTTTTTTGCATGTTTTTGTATATTTTCTTTTTTGTTGTTTAATTATTTTTGTATTTATTGTGTCTTACCTGTCCTGGTGTGATATATATATTCTTTTTATGATACATTTCAGCCCTGAAGAAGTCCTCTTGTATAGGATGAAACGCGTTGGTTGATTGCTCGTTTGTTTAAGAAAAAGCAAAAATAAAAAATGAAGATGGTTAAAAGACAACGTTGTGTTACTGGACTTTACTGACTTTGCACAGTGGTGCACTATCCATATCTTTTAGCAAATAGAAACATATTCAGGTTTCTCAGAACACAGTGCATTGAACTTTCCTATCTCCTTTGTAAATCTTTCATTACAAATCTCTGTATCCACTACATCTACATCTCTTGCAATTACCTCCTCATTTTCAATGTTATCTTCTTCAGGCCCAAAGAAACGGAACTGAATGTCTTCAGAAACTTTCTCAACGTCTGTCACACTATCATGAAACAGGGCTCTAGTCAAATCTCCTAAATATAAAGCTGGAAGTTTTATATAATTAAGTCCCCTAACGAAATTGCACATTTTTGGATGATGCACAGGTAACATTCTAAAGTGATGAAAAGTACTTTTGCACACTTTCTTTGAAAGACATGTCAATGAATGGTCTTGTAAGTTAGTGTATTTTCTAACTTTTGATGGATCTAATTCTTGAAGCATTTTTTAAAATTTCTGTTTGAGTCTTCTCCATACAAATTCTTCTAGGAAGGTTTTGAAATTATCAATTGATTCTTGATGGATAGTAGAAATACTGCTGCACTTCCACTTGTATACATGAAGGTATTTACAACTTCATTAACTATCCTTTTTCAATGGGAATGCCATTGTTTACTTCATAGCAATGACCATTTGTCTCAACTGCATGCACTAATGTATTATTTTGAAAGTAGCTCGCTTCATTAAAAAAGGGTTCAGTGGTAGATGTTTGCATCCATTCACCTTTAAAAACTTTACAAAATTTACTTTTGCTGATAAGCCTTTTCCTTAATGTTCTTTTCCTCATGTATAGTAATGTTTTGTCTAGTGTCTTTATTATTTTCAATATTAGGATAACAGGTGTCCTTTTCAAAATACATGCTTTGCCCTCTATACTCTCAATAAACTGTTTCTGCTTCATTATAACACTTCTTCTCTTACACTTCTTCACCTTCTTTGGCAACTTTTGTATTACTCACTTTGAAACATTTTCACTCTCTTCTCCTTAAACTAGTTTTATCTCCAGGTCAAAATCTTTCTTTCCTTATTACATGTTCTACTTTTTCAATCATGTAGTCCTTCTTTTGTATCATTTGCTTTGGAACTCCTCTTTTTAGTGGATTTTTTTTTCAGTTTGCAATTTTCAACATACTTTTTTCAGAAAGTGCTTAGTGCTCTTACCAGCTGTTCTTTTTTTCTTGTCCACATTCTCCACCTTATCAGCCTCTTTACTGTCATTTTGAATTATGTGGTTTTGTTTCCTCTGTTTCATTCTTCTGTGACTCTTATTAGACATTCCGATTCTTCTTTTTTCAGTACAAGTAAATATCTGAAATCCAATACAAAATACATTTACCTCTACAGAAAGCAGTATAAAATTACTTAAGCTCTGCCAGTGTATTCACCACTAAATACATGTCTTTTAGTGATTGTGTAATTGTGGAATTAATTCATTGTACTAAATGTAGACTTAAAGCTTGACAATGCATTTTTAATGGCAAATCAAGGTACGAGTAAAAGTGCACACTCATGTTCAGCTGCAGTAGGATGAAGCCATAATTTAAGGAGTATTTGTCTGTGTGGCAGACCAGGTTTTGTCAATTACTGGCTACATATCCGAGTGAGTGTATGGGTCCCTCCATGAGTGTGCCATCAGATGTTTAAGTAAATGTGAGATTATATGACTGGCTCTTTATATGCTCTATGGATCTATAAATGTCTCTCTATGTTTCTCTGTGAATAGCTTACTTGCTATGTTGGTTAGTACAATAGTATGTAACTGTGTGTGCAATTCCCTCTGATAGTGCTGGCTACCTAACTACTGCCTAGAAGTGTGCATGGAGTTATAATCCACCATCTCACTGGCAATAAACAATAAACCTATGTGTGTTGCTGTAAGACTGGATGTGAGACTATGCATCTGGGTGTGAGAGTGGGTTTGAGAATACCTGGGTGTGAGAGTGGCTGTAAGAGTGTTTGGGTGTATGAGTGGTTGTGGCAGTATCTCTCTTGGTGTGACGCTGGGTATGACAGTGTCTGTCTGGGTCTGAGAGGGTCTAGATGCAGGAGTGGGTATTACAGTGTCTGCTTTGGTATGAGAGTGGGTGTGAGAGTGTCTATCTGCATGTGAGAGAGGGTGTGAGAGTGTATGGTTGCGGGAGTGGGTGTGAGGGTCACTGTTTTGGTACAGGAATGGGTGTGAGAGTGTCTAATTAGGTGTGAGAGTGGGTGTGTGGTGTCTGGATGTGAGAGTGGGAGTGAGAGTGTATGTCTGGGTGTAAGAGTGGATGTGAGATTATCTATATGATGTAAGACTGAGTTTATGAGCATCTGTCTGGGTGTGAGACTGGGTATGACAGTCTTTCTCTAGGTGTGAGAGTTGGTGTTTGAGTGCTTGTGTGCATGTAAGAGTGGGTGTGAGAGTGTCTGTCTGGGTGCGACAGTGGGTATGAGGTGGTATCTCTGGGTGTGAGAGTGTGTCTCTGGGTGTGAGAGTTGGTGTGTCAGTGGCTCTTCCCTTTTGTTAATAGCTATGCCATTACTACAATAGTCTGCACATTGCATTTGTAAGTGAGCACAGGACTCTGCAAGTGCAACTCTAAGTCAGTGAGACTTAGAAGGCTCTGCATAATGTTGTGAACAGAAACCACCATGTTGCATCATCTATCTACATAGTAGCTGATTGTTCAGCTTTTTGTGGTAAAATAATACTCTGAGGATTGTTGAAGTTGCCTTTTTAATGGAAACTGTACTTCACAGTAAAAGTGCACATTTACATTCTGCATTCGTAGGCTTCACCAATGTTTAAAGCAGTACTTGTTTAGATAGGTGAGTAGGATGTCTCAGAATTTCCCTACATTTCTGATAGAATATATCCATACATCTATCAGTCTCAGATCATATGGTAAATAAACAAGATGAATGCAAGGGTATGTATCTCAGTGTACAACCGATATATTTGGAAATATAGCTGCTACCTTGGTGTCTGCATGAATGTATAAGTGCCTCTCTGAGTCTTTGCTTGCATGTGTCAGTGGCTTTTTCCTTTCTTGATAGCTATATCAGTTCCAGTATGGCCTGTACACTGCATATATATATATATATGAGCATACAAGTTTGCAAGGGCACTTCTAACTCAGTGAAACTTAAAAGGTGATGCTTCACCTTTTAACTTCAAAGCACCCTGCTCTATAGTCTACTTATCGCCTAGCTGAGTACTCAACTTTCTTTAGTAAAACAACACTTAAAGGATTAACAAGCAGACTTTTCTAAGGTTGCTAAAGTAACACTAAAACTGCTCAAGCAGGTTCTGCATTAACAGGACTGCATCATATTTAAACAAGTACTTGTCTGCACGTGAGAGTAGGTTATGTCAGCAATAACCTGCATATCTGAATGAGTATCTTCATACCTCAAGGAGTTGGCACCAAGTGTCTAAGTAAATATGGTAAGTACAGGTGTATGTATCTGTCTGCACAACTGACTCCAATACTATGGGGAACATAACTGCTGCCTCTGAATCTGCATGTATGTATAAGTACCTCTCTTACTCTTTGAGTGGATGTGTCCGTGACTCTATGGTTTTGTTAATAGGTTTATGAGTTGGAGTATGGCTGGGACACTCAATATGTAATTGAGCATGAGAGACTGCAACTGCATGTCTAAGTGAGTGAAATTTAGAAGTACATGTTTTATATTTTTACCCAAAATAAATCCTGATGTATTGTCTACCTACATCCTAGTATAGTCTACAGTTTTGTGTCTGAAAAGAAGAGTTTAAGAATTATCAAGCAGCTTTACTAATGACAACTCAAGCTGACAATACAACTACATACACAGGCTGAGCAGTAGTAGCCCTGACCCACATTTAAAGGACTACTTGTGTGAATGCATCAGCAGCTTGTGTCAGTATTTGCCCACATATCTCACTGACTGTATTACTATATTTATGGATGTACTAACAGATATTTAAGTAAATATGGTGAATAGAAGCATATGTAACTGCATCTGCAATCGGCTCCAATACTATTGTAAACAAAACTGCTCCATTTTTGTGTGTATGTATAAATATTTACCCTCAAAATGTCAGTGAATCTACACTTTTGTTAAGAGGAATATCACTTGCGGTGTCAAACTCCATGTATATGTGAAGATAAGGGTACGCAACACCACATATAACTCTGTTATACTGACAAGAATAACTTCCACCTCTTAATAATAAACTACCATCCTCTATAGCCAACCCATAACCTAGCTAATGATTTATTGTTATCTGCTATTTCCCATTCATATTAACACAGATTATACTACACATACCCGTAAAGTATGTCAGGTATTCTGTATCTCTTTTTAAAACATTTTTTCAAGAGAATGTCAACTACAAAGTCACAGTCTACTCTTTTTCATCCCCATCACCCCATGCTCCTGCAGCTCTGCTACCAGCAAAAAAAACTTTGCAATGTTCTGTTGGAGCAGTAGGTCGAAAGTTCATAACAGTTTTTCCAAGCACCATAATCACTTGTAAATAAAATAGCAGGTCTACTTGTTTTTTTCAAATTATGCCCATATCCCTAACACCAACAGTGTTTCTATTTTTTCAAACCCCAATCTAACATCAATTTTCTTTTCTCAAAACTTGACTACCTATCTTCATACAGAAGTTTATTTATGACAACAAATAAAAGTGCACTTTCAAATTGTAGCAACCAGCCTTCATTTTCATCTGCATTTCATTTCAAAACTATGTCATTGAACTACAGCGTTGCCCATAGAACGAGCCCACCTTCCATTCTTCGAATGAGACTGTGCTTGTGAATGTCTGGGTGTGGGAGTTTGTGTGAGAGTGTCTGTCTGGGTATCACAGTGGGTGTGAAAATGTCCCTCTGTGTATGAGAGTGGGGTGTGCGAGTGTGTCTCTGAGTGAGGGTGGGTCTTACAATGTCTGTCTGGGTGCGATAGTGGGTGTGAGAGTGTCTCTCTCTGTGTGTGAGTGTCTGGGTGTGAGAGTGGAAATGAGAGATCTGTCTGGGTGTGAGAGTGGGTGTGAGTGTGTCTCTGGGTGCAACAGTGGGTGTGACACTGGGTATGAGAGAGTCTGGTCATGAGATTGGGTGTCAGAATATCTGTCTGGATGTAAGAGAGGATATGAGAGTGTCTGGATCTAAGAGTGGATATGAGAGTGTCTCGGTGTGAGAGTGTCTCTCTGGGTGTAAGAGTGTCTGTCTGGGTAAGAGAGTGGGTGTGACAATGTTGTCCTCTGTGTGACAGTGGGTATGAGAGAATCTAGTTGTGAGAGCGGGTGTCTGGATATCTGTCTGAATGTGAGAGTTGGTATGAGTGTCTGTATGAGTGTGAGAGTGGGTGTGAGTGGGTCTGCCTGGATATCAGTGTGAATGTCTGGGTGAGAGAGTGGGTGTCAGAGTGCCTCTCTGGGTGTGAGAGTGGGTGTGGGATTGTCTGTCTGATTGTGAGAGTGGGTGTCAGAGGGTGTGTCTGGGTATGAAAGTATCTATATATGTATAAATTCAACAGTGGATATACACCATGAATTGCACTGTGCCCCATGGATAAACCCTCAGATTTCGGCAAATGACAAAAAAATGTTTTAAACTATTTCAACCCATCAATTAATCTTTTATGATATAAATAAACCCTGATGGGGTCAGGAGACCTCTAGCCTTGCCCCTTTATCTCCAATGCAGCCCCCATTTCCACACCAGGGACCATTCCCTATTAAACAAGATGGCAATTTCCCAGACTAGTTGCAGCGAGCCAATCAGATTCTTGCTTTAGCTTGTGAATCTACAGAGTGGGTGTAAGAGTGCCTCTCTGGTTATGAGAATGGGTGTGAGAATGTGTGTCTGGGTAAGAGAGTTGGTATAACAATGTCTGTCTGGGTGTGAGAGTGTATGAGTGTGAGAGTGGGTATGAGAGTATCTCTCTGAGTGTGACAGTGGGTGTGAGAGTATCTGTCTGGATATGAGAGTGGGAGAAACAATGTCTGTCTGGGTGTGAAAGTCTCTAAGTGTGAGAGTGGGTGTGAGAGTGTCTTGTCTGGATGTGAGAATTGGTGTGACAATGTATGTCTGGATGAGTATGGATGTGAGAATGGATGTGAGAGTGTCTTTCTGGGTGTGAGAGTGGGAGTGAGAGTGTCTGTCTGAGTGTGAGAGTGGGTGTCAGAATGTCTGTCTAGATGTTGGAAAATGGGTTATTGGTAGGGCAGGTAGGTACCTACACCTAGCAACAAGCCACTAACCTCCACATAGGTACAGTTAGGTCTCAGTAAATTAATCCCAGCTCTACCCTTGGTAGCTTGGCATCGAGCGTCAAGGCTTAACTTAGGAGACAAAGTGTAAAGCATTCAAATATCACACAACAGTAATTAAATAAAACACAGGAAACAGTTTAAAAATCCAAAACCAATTCATAAAAATAGCTTATATTTTTATCTTTAAAATGACACAAAAACGATTAAAATCGGTTCAGGGGAACCGGAGATATGAATTTTTTAAGTATTATTATTTTCTAGCGCATAGAAACAAAAAGCGCCAATCGGGTCATCTGGTTGCACCAGGACCGGGACAAAGTCAAACTTTCAGGCCGACCGCGATGGAGCCCTGCTCGGCTACAGGTCGCGGGAAGCCTCGGTTAAAAAGTTACCTTCTGACTTAGTCTTTATTTTGAAGTTTTTCTTCACCGGGACGAACCTGCCAGTTGGATCCGACCTCCTGGAGCCCTTGTCCGGATACGCGAAGTCGGTTTCCTCGGTGGTGATTTTTACCTTCGGACTTAGTCGTTTTTTCGAGATGAAAATCCTTCGACCGGGGTAAACCTGGATCTTGATCCGACGTCCGTGGAGCCCTTCTCGGATACGATGGCTGGAAGGTCCCGGTCAACTTTTTACGTTCGGACTTAGTCTCTTTTTCGGATGTTTTTCTTGACCGGGACGAACCACGAAGTCAGGCCGGGTCGCGGTTGAGGCAAGCCGGCTAGAATTTCCGCGTCGAGTCGGTCACTTTATGGAGCTTTTTTCTAAAATTTCTCCAATCTTTTCCAAACTTCTGGGGCTTCACCCAGATGTTCTTTTAAGGTTCTTTTGGGGTCCACAGCTCACCCCAAGGGTCCAGAAGTTCTGTGATGGTCCTTGGGAAGTGCGGACTTCAACTCCCAGAGTGCACCTGGCGCAAACTCCTTTTTGGCCACTGGGCAGTGGTCAGCTGGTCACTTTTTCAGGAGTTGGTGCAGGAGACTCTGGTTAGCAATTTTTCACCTGTAGCAAACAGGGAGTCCCTCCTTGAACCAGTGGAAGCCAGGCAAAGTCCTTCTTGTGGTGAAGCCCAAGTGTGCAGCTGGTGCAGTCTTTCTGAGTGCAGGGTCCAGGTGCAGGCCAGGGGTCCAGCAGGGCAGTCCTTCTTCTCCTTGTAGTTCTTTCTTCTTGAAATTTGGTGGGGATCTGAGGCGTGGGTGCAGGTCTGCCAGTTTTATCCTTGCTCCTGGGTGAAAAGCAGGGGGGCCCTGGTCCTCCAATCAGGGACAGGGTCGTCCCCCTGTGATGACCACTTCCTGGGAAGTGTGGCAAAAATCCATCCCAGAAGGCAACAGTCTCTAAAAATCCAAAATGGATGAATCTGATTTTTAGAGGAGAGATCTGGCTGAGCCCACCCACTGGTGTGGCTAAAAATCATAAACACACCCCTCTCCTGCCCTCTCCTAATCTAATCAAGGGGGCACCTAGCTGTCTGGGGTTGCAGGATGTGGGGGTGTTGCTGGGTGCTCCAGATGTCCTTCTCTGCCTTTGAAGACCAGTTTGGCAGCCCTCCCCCTTCCTGCTTCCCCATCTGCTGAGGGGAGATTCTCTCCCCCAAGCACATTCCTTTGTGTGAAGTCAGGCCACTTCACACCTCATTAAAGTAGCCTGGCAGAAGCTGCTGCAGGCTGGCCAATCAGAGCACAGGAGCAAAAACAATGCAGAGCTGAAATTGGCAACTTTTTAGGTAAAGTCTAAACTTTTTACCTGCACTAGTTATATTAAATCCAACAACTGGAAGTTGTGGGATTTATTATAACAATCAATTTGATACCAAATTCTTGGTATGTAACATTTAAGGAGACTTTAAAATTTAAAATAAAGTCTGCCCATTCTAGCCTATGAAGGCCATTTACTTCAATGAGGGAAAAACGAATTTGGCTGTTTTTACCTCACCAGGGCTTATAAATCTATTTTTATAAAGTCCCTGCTTATAGTTACATGGCACCCAGCCCTAGGGGCACATAGGGCACACCTTAGGGGTGACTTATATGTAAAAATAAGGTAGTTTAAGACTTTGGAAGTACCTTTAATTCCAAAGTCGAATTTGCATATAACTTTAATTTAAAAGCAGCCAGCAAGGCAGGCTTGCTTTTAAAATGACACTGGGCACCTCAGCAATGCACCTAGGTGTGCACCACCTATGCTGTGGTCCCTAAACCTACATGCCCTACCATATACTAGGGACTTATAGGTAGGTTAACTTAGCCAATTATAATTAGCCTAATTTGCATATCCATTTTACACAGAGCACAGGCCCTGGGACTGGTTAGCAGTACCCAGGGCACCATCAGAGTCAGGAAAACACCAGCATAAAGTGGAAAATGGGGGCAAAAAGTTATGGGGCCCTTGCAATCAGCCCCAGTTTCTCACACTAGATATGAGGTAAGAAATCTGGGAGTTATCTTTGACAGGAAACTATACAGAGCAAGTCAAAAAAAATTACATCATCTTGCTTTTTTCTACTCAGAATTTAAAAAATCTTCCTATTCATCTCACCAGATCTTCAAAAGACTGTCATTATGTCATTAAATATCTCAAAAATTGATTACTGCAATGCCTTACTTTTAGGTATGCAGCACCGGTTATTATACAAACTGCAGTCTCTTCAAAATGCAGAAGCCAGGCTGCTTTTGAAAATTAAGACGTTTACATCAGTTTCACAGTTCATTCAAAGCCTTCATTGGCCCCTGGTCTGGAAAAGGATACATTTTAAAGCTCTTTGTGTCATCCATAAAACCCTCCATCAAACAGATCCTGAATACTTTCAAAAGATGTTCAGCTGGCAGCTACCAGGTCACTCATAAGATCTGGCTCAGCTAAGTTAGTTGCCGTTCCCAGAAAAAAAAGGCAAGATGGTGTGGCAGGAGTTTCTCTTTGTGTGTCTCTAAACTATGGAACTCGCTGCCATGGACATTAAGATCTCAATCCAATCTGCTTCTCTTTAAAAAAGAGCTAGAAACCTGGTTCTTTTCTCAGGCTTTTAATTAAATGCTGCATGGCATTGAATTTTGTTTCAGAACACTAGCGCCAAGAATCTTTCATCTTCCAAAATGCTTTATAAGCTGATTACTTGCTTACTTTAGAGTGGGTGTGAGACTGTCTGTCTGAGTGTGATGGTGGGTGTGAGTGTATAGATGTCAGAGTGGATGTGAGGGTGTCTGTCTGGGTGTGAGAGTGTCTCTCCGGATGTTAGAGTGGATGTGAGAGTGTTTGAGTGTGAGAAATCTGTGTGAGAGTGTCTCTCTTGGGTTGAGACAGTCTGTCAGAGTGTCTGTCTGATTGTGAGAGGGTGTTTCTGGGTGTCAAAGTGGGTGCAAAAGTAACTATGTATATTTTTTTTTATATTTTGTAAGAATCCGTGGAATCAACTGCGGATTTTCACCAGGGGCCATGTTGGGCCCGCGGATGAATCCATGCATTTCAGCAAATGACAAAAAAATAGTTTTAAACTATTAAACCCGGTAATTAATCTTCTGTGACATAAATAGACCTCATAGGGTCAGGGAACCTCTATCATGACACCTTTACTCCATTGCAGCCCGCATTTTAGCCTCGGGAACAGTTCCCTGATAAAAACGAAATGGCTGCTGGAACTTCCCAAACAAACTGTGGCCAGTAAGTCAGATTGTTGCTTTTGCTCGTAAATTCACAGAATGATCCGCGGAGTATTTTTTGCCCTTTAATATCCCTAATATTACTCAAAGGATTTACACCAAATCACAAAAACACTCTTTCTGGCCAAAGAACTAAGGCCCATATTTATACTTTTTGACGCTAAACTGCGCTAACGCAGTTTAGCGTCAAAAAGTTTTGCGCCGTCTAACGCCATTCTGAAGCGCCATGCGGGCGCCGTATTTATGGAATGGCGTTAGACGGCGCAATCAGACCGGCGCTGCCTGGTTTGCGTGGGAAAAAACCACGTAGACCAGACAGCGCCGGCGTAGGGGGAAAATGGCGCATGGGCGTCTTAAAATGGGGCAAGTCAGGTTACGTCGAAAAAATCGTCTTAACCCGACTTGCGCCATTTATTTTCGACGCCCATCCCCCATCAACATGACTCCTATCATTGTAAAGATAGGAGTCATGCCCCCTTGCCCAATGGCCATGCCCAGGGGACTTCTGTCCCCTGGGCATGGTCATTGGGCATAGTGGCATGTAGGGGGGCACAAATAAGGCCCCCCTATGCCACCAAAAAAATATATAAAAAAAAAAAAATTATACTTACCTGAACTTACCTGAATGTCCCTGGGGTGGGTCCCTCCATCCTTGGGGGTCCTCCTGGGGTGGGCAAGGGTGGCAGGGGGGTCCCTGGGGGCATGGGAGGGCACCTGTGGGCTCATTTTGAGCCCACAGGCCCCTTAACGCCTGCTCTGAGCAGGCGTTAAAAAGTGGCGCAAATGCGCCGTTTTTAGCCACGCCAACTCCCGGGCGTCTCTTTTGCCCGGGAGTATAAATACCACGTAAAGTCCTGGGAGTCATTTTTTAGACGGGAACGCCTCCCTTGCATATCATTAACGCAAGGAAGGGGTTCACGCTAAAAAATGACGCACATTCCGGGAACTTTGGCGCTATTCGCCTCTAACGCCATAGTATAAATATGGCGTTAGTTGGCGTTAGTTTTGCGTCGAAATTGCGTCAAAAAAAACGACGCAATTTCGGCGCAAACGGAGTATAAATATGGCCCTAACTATCTTCCAGATTTGGTGTAATTCCATTCAGCACTCATTCATAACTCAGTGATATCATATGAGAAGTCATCAGTGAAGTCATCAGTGATGTCACTGACCATGTCTTATAATATGTGAGGTCATAAGCAGTGCACTACGGGAGCACAACTTATGGTTAGCTCATGTAACTGTAATTTCTGAATTTCGACGGCTTTGTGCAAGTAAATTCAGAACCTAACTATAGCGTTCATGTAACCTTTGTTTTTTCAGTGAATTTCTAAGGTTTTTTTTTATTCTATTTCCTAACTATAACGTCCCTGTAACTTTTGTATTTTTTACTGAATTTCTATGTGTTTTAACAAATAGGAATTTAATTACTGTACATTAATCCAACCACCACAATGCACGGCCTACAGCCCCACGCAGCGGAGGTTGGCCACAGGCCCTGGCCTCCAGCCAGGCTCTGAAGCCAACCCTCTATAATCACCTAACTGTGCATGTCCTTCACCTATCTGCAGGGGAGGTTGCCTGCATGACCTGGCCTGCAGCCAAACCCTGCGGCCAACACCTCCAACCACCCAAACCCACACTGTACCCAGCTCTTTTACTGTGCATGCCAGAAGTTAGCTGCAGGTTTTCTGGATGTGAGAATAGGTGTGAGATTGTGAATCTGGGGGTGAGAGTGGCTGTCAGATTGTCTGTGTGGGTGTGAGGGTGCGCACATCAGTGTTTAGTGGGTACATCAATCTGTGCACAGGAGTGTGAATGGCTGCACGAGGGTGTCAGTGGGTCTGTGAGTGGGTGCACGAGTGTCTGAGTGAGTCTGTGAGTGGGTGCGTGAGTGTCTGATTGGGTCTGTGAGTGGGTGTGTAAGTGTCTAAGTGGGTATGTGAGTGGGAAAAATTGTTTGAAAGAGAGTCAGAAAGAGAGAAAAAAGTGAGAGAAGAGAGAGTTTTTTTAGGCTTTAACATCTCATATACTTAGAATTAGATAGTTTTGTTGCATTTAACAAAAAAAATATTTAATATATTTTAAAAAGTATAATTTTTTATAAAAAAAAAAAGGAAATGAGACCAGCTGGACTCGAGCCCCCATAGCTAACCTTCACACTGAGCTATGTTTATTTTTATCCTTCTGTGGGCTTTGTGTTAAAAAAAAAAAAAAAAAAGGTTGGGACCACGCCCGTCTTTTTCAATGTAAATTACTATTATAAAGCCCTTTCCAGTTTATGTGGGACAGAGTGGGAGCCCTCAAGGGCTCCCCCGTGGTTCCTACTTTTTTTTAGAACTACCTGGCACTGCAGGGGAAGCTAAGGGCTTCCCCCGCAGTGCCAATGCTTCAGCAAGCACAGAGCTGCTTTGACAGTAGCGCCATGCTTCCTGAAGAATTTCATCTCTGTCCCCTGCACGCGTGCAGTGGAAAGAGATGAAACTTCGGCTTTTGACAGTGGGATCTGCTTTAAAGGTGCAGCCAAACCACGGCAAACAGCTATATCCGGGGGGTGGGCACCTCCGGAACATAGCAGGTGCAGGCCCTTGGGGGTGGTAATCCCCAGGGCAATCAGAGGCTGAAGCCAAGTCCCATGATGGCTACCAACACTTCCTTGTTGAAATGTTGACAGCCAATTAGACATCAGCACAGGGACAGCTGGATCCACAGAGGATCCGTGTTCCCAGATCTATTTGGCCTTAAATTACTCCGAAACTACTGAACAGATTTGCGTCAAACCACATAAAGCGTAATCCTCGGAACAGAATCTAGCTTTGTGTTAATTCTGGTGTAATTCCATTCAGTTGTTCGGGCTGAAGGTGTGTCTAAAGGTCCTATGAGAAAACAAATTGGGAAAATGCGTTTTGGGACACCTCCTTTTTCTCAGTCCCCGCTTGACAAATCAACCCAAAACTTTAAAGACAGCACCTGAATTGAAGAAAGTATAAGTTTTGTATATTTCGTGAAGATTCGTCAAGCAGCACACACACACACACACACACACATATATATATATATATACTGACTATCCAAAGGTTACAGGGATGTTATAGTTAGGTACTTGAAAGAATTCTAACTATATCTGCTGAATTTGCATTGTTTTGTACGAATAATTTCAGAACCTAACTACAACGTCCCTGTAACCTTTGTTACCTTTGTTATTTTCAGTGGATTTCTAAGATATTTTTTTACGTATAGTACTTTTAATTGCTGTATATACATGAATTTAACCACAGCCTTGCACAGCCAACCCCGATAAGCACCCAACCTTGCACCGTGCACGGTCTTCCCCTATGCACAGTAGAGGTTGCCTGCAAGGGCTGGCCTCCGGTCAGTTCCTACAGCCACCCAACCACCCAAACAGATGTTTTGTACAGCCCTTTGCACATGCACGGCGGACGTTGGCCACGGCCTCTCTGGGCGTGAGACTTGGTGTGAGAGGCTGTATCTGGGGGTAAGAGCGGCTGTCAGAGTGTCTGTCTGGGTGTGAGAGTGCGTACATCAGTGTTTTAGTGGGAGCGTCCGTATGTGTGCGGGTCTGTGAGTAAGGGCATCAGGGTGTCAGTGGGTCTCTGAGTGGGCGTGTGACAATGTGAGTGGGTGTGTGAGTGAGTGTGTAACTGTCTGAGTGGGTGCGTGAGGATCTGAGTGGGTCTGTGTGTGGGTGTGTGAGTGTCTGAGTGGGTCTGTGTGTGGGTGTGTGAGTGTCTGAGTGGGTCTGTGAGTGGGTGTGGAAGTGTCTGAGTGGGTGTGTGAGTGGGAGAATCGATTGAAAGAGAGACAGAGAGAGAGAAAGAAAGTGAGAGAGATAGAGTTTTTTTGATTTTGATGTCTGATATACTTAGAATGAGTTATATGTCTCCAATTTAAAATAACAAAATAGATTTTTTTTTTTTTATATATAATTTTTTTAATTAAAAAGTACGGAAATGAGTCCAGCTGGACTCAAACGCCCAAAGCGACCTTCACACTGAGCTATGTTTTTTTTTATTTTAATTTTTTTTTGCCCTTTATGGGCTTGCAGGAACTGCAAGGGAGTCATCAAGGGTTTCCCCGCAGTCGCTACATTTAAAAAAAATATATATTATTATTATCTATTTTTCATTTCATATACCAAAAAGCCCTTTACAGGCTATCTGACATCTGACACTGCAGGGGAAGCCATAAAGCATACAAGGGACAGAGATGGAAGCTCTGCTGTTTGACAGCGGGGCCTGCTTTAAGTTCCCACTGTCAAACAGCAGAGTGTTTGCTGTGGCTTGGCTGCAGCTGCAGTGCTGCAGCCGAGACACAGCAAACAGCTATGTCTCAGACAAGCAGGAGCCAGCCCTGGGGGGTAGTGGTCCCCAGGGCCATCTGTGGCTCCATGAGGGGGCTGCGCCCCCCTCCAATGAGAATAGCTCAGGGGTGGTGGTCCCCATGGCTTGGGGGTTCCAAAGGGACCCACTTTCTCTGTTTTTTACACTTTGTCCTGGGGGGGTGGTCCCAGGGGCACAGGGGGGCCTGGGCCACCCTACATATTTTAAAAGAAAGCCCTGGGGAAGAGGTGGTCCCCACGGTAGTGGGGGCTGCGGGCTCCCCCTGCATATTCATAAACAAAAGCCCTGGGGAAGTGGCTGTCCCCAGGGCAGAAGGGGGCCGCGGGCCCCCTCATATTAAAAAATGAAAGCTCCAGGCCAAGGCCATAGTCAGCGAAAGCTGCCAGGCCTGTTATGCACCTGCCTGCCCCATGTGCAGTGCACACAGAACAGACCAGTGCACAAGAGGCCTGAAACTGCAGCTTTCACTCCCTACAGCTCTGGCCTGTATTCAGGCCAGGGCTACAGGCAGCAAAAGCTGGTGTTATTGTCCTTGTTTGTGCACCAGTGTGCACGCCCCACCCCAATGTGCACACAGCCCAGGGGAGGTGGTGGTCCTCAGGGCTTGGGGATCCCAGAGGGACATCTACCTTTTTGAAGTATATGTTCTGGGGAGGTGGTGATCCCTAGAGCACCATGGGGCACTCCTCCCTCCCCGCATATTTAATGAAAGCGGTGGGTGGTGGTCCCCATGACAGTGGAGGGGCAGGCGGCCCCCTGCACATTACTACTGCAACACCCCAGGGAGGTGGTGTCCACGAGGCAGTTGGGGGGGGCACATGGCCCCCTCACATATTTAATGAAAGCCCTGGGGCGATGGTGGTCCCCAGGGCAGCGTGTGAGAATGAATCGCAGGAGACCATGCTTCCTTTTTTTTTTAAACTTACACAAGATCCGCAGATCCACCATAATTCTGTTCATAAAATAAAAAAACATGCTTTTTAGCCCTGGTAGGCTGAGCTAAGGGGTCAGGTTATCTTACACAGGCCCCGTTTCTTTATTTTTTTACTTTTTTTGGGGGGGGGGGTCTCGGCATCAGCCAAGCCCCAAGATGGCTGCCAACACTTCCTTGTTGAAGTACTACCAGCCAATCAGCACGAGGACAGTTGGATCCGTGGACGATCCGTGTCCCTAGATGTGTATATATTTTGGCCTTAAATTAGTCCAAAACTACTGAACAGATTCACACCAAACCACAAAAAGCATGATCTGTGCAACAGCATCTAGCTTTGGGCCAAATTTGGTGGAATTACGTTCAGTGGTTCGGATAGGGGAAAATGTGTTTTGGGACCCCCCTTTTTTCTCAGGCCCTGCTTGAGAGATCAGCCCAAAACTTTCCAGACAGAAGCTGAACTAGCAAAATATAAGTTTTGAAAAATTTGTCAAGATTCATTAAGCAGCACCAAAGTTATAAGCAAAACAAAAAACACTCTTCCTATGGAAACCAGGTCCTAACTATAACAACCTACTATTGATAGCCACTAGTTTTTATATATATATATATATATATATATATATATATGTATATATGCATATATATATATATATATATGTATATATATATATATATTCTGTAACTTTTGATTGCCTAATAAAGCTTGAGAACTTAATGAGAAAAATAAATCATTTTAAACTTAAATCAACTCACATTTTTGACTCTGAATCAAAGTAATTCCAAATGTTAATTGCTAATTGATTTGATGAGAAATTCCAGCTAATACCTATACCCACTCCCAACATTCCGTCTGAGGACCGGCAGTGCAGAGTATTTTTAAAAAATGTAGGAACCTCCATACTCTTTCAGTGTCAACTTCTTAGTAAGGTTTCATGATATAGTCACGCTCTAGTGCAACGGAGCTAGCAGGATGAGTTTACAGGTCATATATCAATAGATAGTGAGGTTCGTCAGAATTGTATTTTAAGCCCCACCCTATTCTCCCTATACATTAATGATGTCATAATTTTCCTTAAGGTGGGTGTCGATGATTCCCCCAAATTGGAGGCTAAATCCATTCTAGCTCTCCTCATTGCAGATGACTCTCATCTCATCTTGTGAACCCCTGGGGGCCTACAAAGTGTACTGAAATTCATTGATGTTTGTGACTTGTGGGGCCTAGAAATCAGCACTTCAAAGACCAAATATACGACCCTTAACCTCACAAGTCTTTTAGAGGTGGTCTCAGGATGGGGGAAATTCAGCTACATAAAGTCGACAAATTTGACTGTTTGATAATTAGGGTTGAGAACTAATTTACACGGTACTTCCACATCCAGACAAGTGAGGCAGTAATGTTCCATAGATCTGCTGCAGTTGTTAAAATATGCAGACCTACCAGTTCCAGATCTGTGTCACCAACAATTGAGGTCTATCATGCTAAAGCTCAAACTACATGACTACATGGCGCAGAAATCTGGGGAGTAGACAATGTTAAAAGACCTGTCACGGAAATAGAGCAACTTCTTGAGGTCTTTATTTACTCTGTCACAATGCACTCCTATTTAACCATTTTTTCTGGACATGCGCATGAAAAAGATAGGGGTCGTAGCTGGTTATAGTCTCCTAACCCTTTGGATGACATTGTGGTCAATTCCTAAACTTGTCCTATATAGAAACGGCCTTTTAGAGATTATGAATATCGTCAAGGCCTACACAATAACATAGCTACGCCACATAAAAACTTGATTTAAGGTCCTGAGGCTCGAAAACCTTTGGCGTGGTTTCTCATCTATTAACAGTACAACACAGGATATTGTAAAACTCACTTATTGAGATCATGCTTTGCAACAGTGGCACAGGACCAGGAAATATGAAAGACTCACTGATAAATTTATGGTGATTAAGTCCACTTTCTAGGACTTACATGAATTAGATCTTTCCACTTCAGGCTAGAACCCTGTATATCAAATTTGGGTTAGGAAACCTATTAATTAACAGGCTCATATGCAAATGGGAGTCTAGTATATCGAACTTGGTAAGTATGCAATGACCGGATCTAGGAGATAGATCAGTTGTATTCTTTTGTACAAAGCTGCAAGAAGGAAGTGGATCAGACCACTAAGCTGGACCCTAGGTATCACACATTATTGCACGTTATCAAGATTATTACATTCGGACACACACACACTCATTGTTTTTGGCTTGATCAAATTTGTATATACTGTTTGGCTTCGAGGAAGCAGAAAAGGATTTTATTTTGCCCTAGTGATATAAATAGATGGTCTTTGTAGTAGGTTATTTTACTTGCTTTCTGTATATACTCGTATATGAAGTATTGCAGGTATACTATTTATCTCTTTGTAGGGTTTGATATGTTTTATGGACGTACATATCCCAGAAATAAACAGTAATGAATGGATTAAATGAGTAAGTTTGATTTCATGGAGTCCCGAAGATGTTGCCCTGGTCCAGTTTGGTTTTTACTTTGGCGGGCACAACAGACTGGTGAGCAAATGAGGTGGAGTTACACTACTATCAAACTGTTTTAGACATTATTACTCCCATGAATGCAGAAGGTGGTAGATGTCAACCTTATCTCAACATGAAAACAAGAGCCACCCATGTCCTTTCGTTGCTCCAGTATGGACGGGGGAAGGATATCGCATATTAAATCTTCAGTATTTAATTGCTGACAGTGACTGCACATTAATGCAGTAATCCATCGTACACTGCAGAAAAAACGCAAATATTCTTGTCTGTTTCAGTAGTGCGGGAGACACCGTGGTGAGATGCCAGCTTCGCCAAGGGCAGTCCATATGGCAACCTAAAGCAGCCAGTACTTGGCAGAGGAATTCTAATATACCACGGCAAAACAGAACCGAACATTTGATTGTCTGTACTTTATTGCAAGTCCGGGCACGGTGTACTCAGAAAACAAGCAAACATCAAACATTATGTTGATCAATTTCTCATGCTAACTGACTTTTTTACAGTTCGAAATGCAACCCTGACCATAATATGGCTCTCAATCCATCATCAGTTAATGGGATATTACACACAATATGCTTTTTAAAAGTGCAGCTAACAGCCACATGACATATAGTGGGGCATGCAGTTCTTAAGCAGATTCATTAAACCTGGTACAAATGAGTAATTAACACCTTTAAGTCTCTGAATGATGAAACACTCCTGCTCTTCACTACGTAATTAACCTAGCTTTTCATTACCTTTTAAAATGCTAAAAGCAGGAGAAAGAAACGTATTGTACTCTAAAGCAGCTAATGTACCTAAGACTGAAACAGTGTGGTAATGAAAGAAGGTGGACATGAAAACAACTAACATAATAAATAGGGAATAAATAAATAAAAACAAGAGCAACGAAATACTAGCAACGTACAAACACCAAAGACAGTGTTTTCATCGGTGCAACTTTTTCCAAGGACATTTGGACGCGTTGATTAATCCATTTGCAAATAAAGCTAAGGACCTTGCCAGTCACAACTAAAAGATGAGTGCATCTAATGTCACTCACAATATCGCATTCAATATTTCATATTTTTTAGACACGCAAATCCAGATTGACCAAGCGATATGTTTATGCCTTGCATGGTCTACGGCATGGAAAATGCAATTAATGCTTTGCACATGTGGCTTGAAAATACCAAAGCAGAAAAAAGTAATGAGAAAAGTCAACATCGCACAGATGACAATTAGACGCACACGAATTCTGAGTTCAGTAGCATAACCGTTGTGTCCCTGACCCTAGTGCAGGACAGGATATGTCCTCCAGTTTGCTGTTTGTGTTATAAAATACAGTATAAATTTGGGTTCAGTGGGACTCTTAGGCCACTGGCCCCAGTGATATTGGACCTATAGCACCAATGGAAGCTACGCCCTTGGCGCAGTTCACAAAAGAAGCTGCTCTCTACCAGACATCAAATCTAACCCTAAAAGGGATTAGGACTAAAGCCCCAAAAATGAGTGATATAGGCCTGGAGAAAAGGTTAACACGTGGCATTCTGCAGATACCAACAGCAAAATAGGATCGCAGCCGCATTATCATTTCAGTGTGGTAATAACCACATTAAAACTTCCACATATAGGTAGTGTAGCAAGGATGTCATACTCCCTGGTGCAAACATGGAAAGTGGCCCCTTTGACTTCTGTTGGGATAGCAAAATACAGCAATTATTAGGGTTAATCGGCCCTCAGAGCTCTGGGTACCAGTGCCATTGTACATGCTGCACCTGTTTAGCCAAGTCCCTGCCACATACATTATTTTTGATGACATCTAAGGGCATATTTATCAGAACCTTGCACTGCCAGATCATCACCTTTTTTTGATGCTCTGGCAGAGCAAGCCTCTCAACCATATCAATGAGGCCACTCAAAGCTACGTTGCATGGCTTTGAATGGTCTCATAGATATGGAGTAAGACAAGGCAGTACAAAGTCACTGGATTGCCTTACTCTGCGCCAGGAAGGTGTTCTATGGGCGTTGTAGTAGGTTTTCCCATGCAACACTTATGGATTTTGATTCTGTGACAGATTTACTTAATCTTGTAAACCTGGGGCAGTGCTTCCCTAGAGCAGGTATAACAAGGATAAATATTTTTATTTCTCGTTGTTTTGTCCTCTTTCCATGTGTGCTGCATTCTGCAGCACACATAGAATGAGGAAAACACCTCTCTGGATTGTTTTTGTGTAGGAAGGTGCCCGTTCCTGCACAAAAGCAATCTTGCATGCAAAATAGATACCCTTTCACCATGGTGCAAGGGTAGCTGCATTGGTTATAGACAGTCATTTTGCTCCAGCACAGGGGGGAAGGGCAGGAATGCACCATGTTACAGAAATATAGTGCATTCCCGCTCTTTCACATTAGCATAGGGCAGTGCAGCAAAAATACTTCTGGCAGCGCCCCACACCAATTCCTCATAAATAATCCCCATAGTTAGTACTGTTATGAATGCTACACTAAATGACCTTAGCTATAGATGCTTTAAAGACACACCCTGATCCAAGAAAGATACATGGCTATTGTAAAACAGAAGCAGGGTGCTGATGCATTAGATTGGGGCCCTAGCATGAACATGATTCTTCATTCTTCTCCTGCAAAGAGAAGCAGCATTGAACAGTGAAAGCCAAGGTACTACTGATTTCTCTAAAACATTCATTATCAAATAACATATCAATACATTTTACAATGTTTTTATTACACTAAGCAGTGAAATAGGACTGCAAACATGGGATACTTTACCTTTTTTAAGATATCTTCTGTATAATCACCAATTGCTTATCCATCAGTCATCTAGTGGATAACATTAAGTGAGAATAATAAAAGGCATTAACCTCAGCTCTGAATCTTGATGGAATTAGTTCTAATTGAATAGGGTGTGTGAACCTCCTGGACTCACCTTTAATGTTTTTATGAAGCTCAATGTTGGTTGGGTAATATTACATGAAAACTACAAACATTTGTGGTGATGAAATTATTAATGTTATACATGCCTTTTCTGCAGTTCTGGGGCTAGTCTGTACAAATATCCTCGGTATGCAGAGACCAATTGGTGTCTATACTGCATATGTCTCTCACACCACGGAAAAATGCTCACAGTTCACCATCACACTTACATTATGTGGAAATAGGAAAGTGTTAGATCTGTCAGACTTAGGGAGGTCTTCTCCAAACGTTTTGTCTTCTGCCTCTATTTTTTTGCTGATCTAATTTTTGCTTGCCTTAGGACTCTGTAAAAGTTACCACTCCTAACCAGTGCTAAAGGGCACATGCTCATTTAAAACATGGTAACATTGGTTTATCCTGAAAGGGCATAATTAATGTACCTATATGTCCCTAGTAAAATGTACTACATGTACACAGGACCTGTAAATTAAATGCTACTTGTGGACCGGCAGAACTGATTCTGCCACCCACTTAAGTAGCAATTGAACTATGTCTCAGGCCTGCCATTGCAGAGCCTGTGTATGCAGCTATAAACTGCCATTTTGATGTGGCAATATAAACGTTTATGCAGGCCTAAACCTTCCTTTTTAATACACATATGTCACCCTGGGATAGACCCTAAACATACCACAGGGCAGGGTGCAATGTATTTCAAAAGAAGGACATGTAAGCTTGAGTTCTACCTGCCCTGGTGAGGAAAGATTCTTAAATATGTTTTTCACTACTGAAAAGTCTGCTGCTGCCACTTGAGGTATCTCATTACATTTAATATGCTGTAACTTTCAAATAGGAACAGGTAATCAGTTCATGTTTGGTGTCTGTGGAATTGTAATTTTGACAGAATGTTCCCTTATGGTAAGCTCAGATTTGAAATTACAATTTTGAAAATCTCACTTTTAGAAAGTTGCAATTTTCTTGTCTTAGCTATCAAGAGCCTACAGCCTATCTCCAAGTCACATGACTAGGTATAGCTGACTGTTGGGGCTTGTTCTTTCCTTCAAGACAGCCACACACAATAGAGAGCTTGCAACTGCGAATGAGCCCATTGGTGCTTATACCTTGTAGCTTGCACTGCCCGCAAACCCGAAGTTCTGCCAACCCAACCCTTCATGCTACAGCATTGACTGCTCTCAGGGAACACCAATGCAAAGCTCCGGCCTGACTGCTTGCAAACAACGACAGCATCCTCACACTATAGCCACTACTCTGTGTGATGCCAGGCCTGCTCTTCATGCTACATCTACAACTATCCACAACATTTCCCTGCTCCTCACAGCTCCCTCCACAGTGATCATGACTCTTTTCTCTGGACCAAAAGGTAACTTTTCAGCATGACTATCTTGGTCCCTGTAGCTGACCAGTGCTCTATTGTGGTCAGCCTCAATTTGAGACTTTCTCCTGATCTCTCACAACCAGATAGCTGCCCTTGGCACTTTGGGATTTTGTGGCACTACTTTCACTTAAAACATTAAAATTGCATATCTCTGTTTCCACTGATTGGATTTTTGTTGTTTCAGTGTCAAGTTATTTATTAAGTTTTGCTGTAGTTTTCCAAATTGAAGTTAGATTTTTCTTCTATTGTGTTTTCACTTTGTTACTGTTTGAAGTACTGCATAAGTACTTTACACATTGCGTCTAAATTAAGCCTGACTGCTCTGTGCCAAAGCTACCAGAGGTTGAGCACAAGTTAATTTGGGGTTTGCTTGTGCCTCACCAAGGCAAAGATTATGGTTGTTGCTAGAGGAGGGTTTTACCCCCCTCAACCGTTGTAACCCAATTTCCTACAGAAAGGTAAATCATAGGCCATTAGAGAATCAAAGCACAGCCCACAATCCGGGACTAGAGTCACTTCAGAGTCACCATTGACACTATTTCCACATGGAATAGCAGACCATGGGCTCACACAAACTAACAGAGGATCAATGTACTCACTTCTCCTGTTGCTATCTCTCCCAGCTGCTGTACCAGGGTGTCAGCCTCACACTGGTGTTGCTGCACTACACTCTTTACCAAACTAGGGGCCTAATTTAGATATTGGAGGACAAGTTACTCCTTGACAATGGTGACTGATATCCCATTCACCAAAATCTAAATCCCATAGGATATAATGGGATTTAGATTTCGGTTGACAGGATATCCGTCACTGTTGAGACAGAGTAACTCGTCCGCCAATACCTAAATCAGGCCCTATGTCATCATGCCTATTACTATGCTATTAATGGAAGTATGTGTTTTGAATTTAGGTCATCTAACAAATTCGTCACAATCTCTTTATTTACATTGTTGGTTAACCACTCCCAGTAGAAGCATTTGTTGCATTTGTTGCTTTGACCATGGGTTTTCATAGTTTTCAAACTTGGACTTTTTATGTTCTCACAGTTAGAGTCCACACCCATCCATGCATTTTTTAGCACTACAGCTCTATATATAGCTAGCAACAGTTTCTGTTGTGGTGGAAATGTCCCCTACATGGTGATCTAGCATGTACTCTAGCCCTAAGTGCCCAAGCACGTATGACTCTGATCCTGACTTTTTATTTTAGCCCTGGGATCATGTTAACTCCTGTGTGTGCATAGAGGTCCAAGATTGCCATGAATTTGTGAGGTCTGGTAACTCTCCTATGACCTGGAGAGGAAAACCAAGTGTGCTCTTATAACAGATAGAGGACCACTTCCCTGTCCAGTGTTTAGCATATAAGGAGGTGAGGGACCTTCACCTGAAGTCACACTCTCTGCTTGAAGACCTGTGGATCTCCCTAGTGCCTACTATCCTGCCTGCCTAGGCAGAAGGAGTCTGCCTTGCCTTGTAGAAGGTGACACTTTCAATGAAGAGAAGTCCTGTATCCTCCTAGTTGAAGACCACCCAAAGAAAACAGATGGCCTTAGAGAGTAAAGGCTTGGGGCAACCTCTACTCCAGCAGGTCTCCTAGGTTGTCCCAATGGTTCCCGTCGAGAACCTGGTGAGCCCTTTGTCACACTGTAACCTCTAATGCTGCATGATGAAGCTCTAGCATGTGTGGGACTGAAAATGCTGTGGGTCCGTCCCAGATTGGCCTGGAACTGCCTACTGTGTAAAGCTTGTACCAGCCTAGGTTGTGCTGCAGATGCAATGCTGAGTGATTCTCACTGGCCTTTGTTTGGATACAACTGCTGTACTGTGTGATTCTTGCTCAGGCCCTTGTGAGCTACAGCTCCCCTTTTGTGTTTTCATTTGCATCAGGCTATAAGCAGGCCATGACTGCTGAGGAATCCCAGCACCTAGTAGGCCCTGTCAGTGCACACGAGAAGCCGAGCAGGCTGAAGGTGTGGCTGCACCCAGCCTCTTCTGCGATTGTCACCAGAACAGCATGCTAAAACTGCCGGCCTCACCTATGGTCAAGAACCAGCTGCTGCAATGGCCTGATGTGAGTATGAGGACATGAGTCTGTTTTTGATAACCACTACAAAACTGGTGATAATCTATGGGTGGATGTGTGGGAAGACCCATGCCCTCCCCATTGAACGCCTCCCTGGGTCACACTTACTAAGCCACACAAGATGGTCTTGCATGGCTTGGTAAATCTCATCTAGGTTTTATGTCAGCCTTGTGTGGCACAAGGGACCCACAAAATGTTGATAAATGTGTCCAAAAGTATGCAGCTGTGCCTCATTCATGCTCCTGTCACAGTTTCTAGAGGTCTATTTAGATAAAATCACCCAGTAGTGACAGAGCAGAGAGAGAAAGGGGAGGGCTACTACTACAAAGACATTGTGACTAGGATTATTACTCTGCAGATGTTGATTTAGTTGTGTAGTCTATAGTATTGCAGTGTATTTGAAAGGACTTTTATTTTCAAAAAGACAAGTACTGTGCTGAGCATTGTTCTTTTTTTTCTCTTGGTGTCTTTTGGTTGATTGTTGAGTTCTGAGATTTCAACCCACTTATTTACTGCCAGCCTTGGATTACTCACCCTCGTTAGTCTGAGAGTCAAATGTGGAAAGCGTGGTACTTGGCTCAGTATACAAAACATTGGCATGAAAAAACCCAGAAAACTAGTGACAAATGACTTCAACTTCCATAGTTACATCCCAATTGCCCTTGTCTGATCTGTGTCTCTCCAAAGGGGGTCTGACATCTTCACAACTGTTGGATTCACAAACCCTCAGTGCAAGTGTGTAGTATAGTGAGGGATAATACAACTATAGAAGACAATTGCTTTATCAGCCAAAGTACGGACATTGATATTGTCCTTATTGTGTGCGCAATCACTGCCTGACAGAGGACACTGTGAAAGGGAGAAGGAAGATAGTCACCTTACTAAATCCGAAACACAGTTGAGTTGCTTTTTTACTGCAGTATGATTCACCTGTTGTTGGACCCTGCTGGCCTGAAGGCATCTGGAAGGTAAAACATCCTAGGACAGATGTTGACTAGAATCTACTGGGAATATATCCCAATGCCTACATTGGACAACTGGAAGAACTCTGGGACTAGTTGTACAGCTAAACAATTCTGACTATTTAATATAAACTAGTAATGTACTAATGCTAGTACTGTTGCATTACTCTCAGGGCCATTTTCATCACCAAAAGAAATTATTGTTTTTGATGACTTAATTCAAAGAATCAAAAGAACGCTTCAGTGCCTATTCAAGAAAGATGATATTACTATGTCACAATTTTAGACAACAACTGTACAACACATGCTCGGAAACTCAGGTCAGAGTATGGATTCTCTATCCAGGTCCAAGTCTCTTATATTGCCCCTGAGTAGATGCAAACTCCAATAAGCCTGCAAAAGATGAAGTAACTGAGAAAACAGTATCAAATGGCATTGCTCCAAGCCTCAGTGATTGAAATGCCCTTGCTCCAAGCCAGAGATTTTTTAGTAGAACCTGCTTGCATCATATATTGCTTGATTTTCACATATTGGATTTAAAGCCACCTCAGTGAATGCAATCTTCAGGTTCGATCCCTTGTATAATTAATTCTAAGTACTAAATTAACAATTTTGGCCTCCTAAAGTTCCAGTTTCAGTACCACCACATTTATCTTTGGGCACCTAACCTGAGTTATAGTGGATGTTTGGTTTGTTTTTCTGTCATGTTATTAAGACCCACTGACTTTTTGTAAACTTTTTATCCAAAGGTTTCTTAACAACAGCTAAACATTAAAATGCCTTCTTTCCCCTTTCTTTAGCTCTCTTCATTTTCGTTGAATTTAGGTATATATTATTATTCTTTTAAAATACAGCTGTGTTCTGACATCTTGCACATTCCCATCACTTAATACTTTTAACAACCCTGCATTACAATCATGTATTGTTACATTGTTTTTGTTATACATGCATATTTTGTTTTTGTCTGACTTCTATTGTGATTCATATGCATGTGATACAATACCTTTCAACAGCCAGCTTTAGATCACACTAATTTGCTGTCAGGCACATGCTTTGTTTTCTTTGACTTTATTATTGTACTAAATGATATTAAAATCCTTCAAATTATTTGAATTGTCTACATCAGCTTCTATTTAAGGCAGCATACCATTTGTAGTCATATAAAAGACTGTTCTTTTTTATTTGAACGTATATGTTTCTGTCAGAAAATGTATGTAGAATACACAGCTCTACCACTCTCTCAAAGAACAGTAACTACTTTTGACTCAGTCTGAAAAAGCAATAACATAAGTTTCTCTTTTTCACACAGTGATATTTATGAGAAATAGCAGGCATATTTACAAGCCTTTAGCACCTCCTTGAGCTGCCCTATCATCATTTGTTTTTAACGTTAAGGTGGCGTCCAGGAGGTCTTTTCCCCACACCAGATTTACAAAGTGTCAAAATGCAAGCACATTGCGCCACATTATGCCTGCAACAGGCATAATGTAAGCAAGGGGGCATTTCCCTGTTAGAAAAATGGCACAGTGAAATTTATGAGATTTCACTGAACCATTTTTCCCATAATTTTTAACGCCTGTCCAAGGCAGGCATTAAAGGTATGCTCACATTGTTTCCAATGGGCCTCCCTACGCATTGCTGGACTAATTCTGGTGTTAGTCAACCAATGCACCACAGTAGCATCAACATTTTTTATGCTATTGTGCTAACGTGTGCCATGGTCCGCTGTATTGAACAGCTCTACCATGGTGAAGTTGGGGGGTGCAGGGTTGCACAAAAAAAGAGGTGCATCGCAGCTTTCTTGTAAATTTGCCCCATACTGTGGCATATTCCTTAAAGAGTTGTGTCGCTCTTGAGTCACGCAATGGGTTGCAAGAGTGATTCAACTCTTCAGTTAGATTTAGATCTAAATTTATAGTAATGCAATGCTAACTGCTGCATTGCATTACTCTGCCCTGGGAAAGAATTCCATGGGTGGGTGTGGGTGTTCTCACGCATCTACCCTTGGATTCTGGCACATTCTCAGATTTACCATTCCTGGTAAACTTGGGAGTGCTTCAAAATCCTATGTTTCCCCAGGTGAGGCATAGTTAGGAATATCTTTATCTTTATTTCTAAGAGGCATATGCTTCACAGGGTTGTTTTTGTGTAGGAAGGTGCCCCTTACTGCATAAAAACAAACCTGCTTATATTGCAGGCACCCTTGCACCACTGTGCAAGGGTACCTGTGCTGGTGCTAGGCAACACATTATGTGCCAGTGCAGGGAAAAAACAGGAATGTGCCATACAACGTTAATTGCATTGCTGCCCTTTCCCTGTCACCCATTGCAGCAAGGTGGCATTCTAATAAATATGCCCTACAATATTAATTTTTACAAAATATATTCAGAATAGACTCAAAATTAACAATTTTAAAAAAATGCATCTATATGCTATCCTTTGTCTCAGCTACAGAAGCCTTTTGTGCTGGGTTTGCATCATAAAAGTGACCCAACCTGTGCAAAATGAATTTTGTTTGATTTAAAGTTGCCTAAAAGTACTGCAAAGCAGCGCAAAGTGCTTCTCTGTGTTAAGGTTCATCAGAACGGCATTACATTGGTGGTACTATTGTGTTCCCCTGCTACCATCCACACTTTTTGATGCAAAATCCTATATATGAACAATAGTAGACAGAGCTTTACTTAAAAAATAATGCCACTTGGAAGCAGGCGTTAAAATTAGAAATATTTTTATTTCTCATTTTGTGTCTGATTTTGCATGTGTGCTGCAATGTTCAGCACACTTACAAAGAAGGAAATGTTTTGCAGTTTGTCTCGACATAGTGGCCCTCATGATGACATTGGTGGTAAATCCTGCTTAACGCCACACTGACAGCTGCCAACTTACTGCCACGCTGGGGAATATCTGTTCACCATATTATGACACACACACCAATCCGACAGAATACAGCCACATATACAAATCCGCCTGACTAAAGGTCAGTGATAAAGTGGTGGTTCCAAACCCCATAGCGTTACGGCAACAGAACAACACCCATCACATTATGACCCACGAATCACCACAGCGGACATTCAACGGCGGTAAACCATTGGCGGTACACACCACCATGCTCAGAATGGACACCCACATACAAAACAACACTACATTGGACAATACCAAATACACACACCTGACACCCATACACACACCGCACTCAAACACCCACACCACTATAAAACACCCACCCACATTACCCCCAACCCCTTACATACAACAATTGCCACCAGGAGACTGAGAAGAAGAGCACAGAGACAACTAGACACACACACCACATACACCCATACACCCCTCAAGCACTCCACATCACACACCCCACAACATTACCCAACACACCCTCACCAACACACATCACACAACACCCATTGCACCACAAAGGCACCCGTTTCACTGAGGAGGAGTTAAGGGTCATGGTGGAGGAAATCGTCGGGGTAGAGCCAGAGCTCTTTGGGGGACAGGTGCAGCAAATATCTGTAGCAAGGAAGATGGAGCTATGGCGGAGAATTGTAGCAAGGGTCAACGTCAGGGACAGCACCCAAGAACATGGGGCAACATCAGGAAGAGGTGGAACGACCTACGGGGGAAGGTATGTTCCATTGCAGCAAGACACCAGCTCGCCATACAGAGGACTGGCGGGACCCCCACCTCGTCCCCCGCAGTTCACAACATGGGAGGAGCAGTTAGTGGCAATACTGCATCCTGAGGGACTCGCTGGAGTTGGCGGAGGACTGGACATTGGTAAGTCAACATATAACAATTATCACCCCCATAACTGCATGCCATCACACACCCACACCCTCACTCCCATCATTCCACTACATCCCACACACTCCACCAACACATCTCACTAATCCTAATGCCAGGTCCGGCATGCTGTACAAATGCATGGACACCCCTCCCAGCCCTGCATGGACACTCATCACTAAAGCATGCACAGCATAGGGAAACTAACAATCCCACACTATACACAAGCAAAAGCTGTCAGGGTAAAAACAACCATAGAGGGGAAGCTACGGAAGTACAAATGTCATGCACTTGAAGCAGAATACATCATTTACCTCCCCACAGGTACCCTAGCCAATGTCAGTGGCGAGGGGGTGCCACCACTTTCCAGTCCCCCAACAGAAGAGGCCCCCAGTGATAACAGTAACTATGGACTTCTGGATCTGGACGACCTACTTGGCCCATCAGGGACCACTGGGCAGCCAGTCACCCGAGCACACTCACAGACCATCACACAGCCTCCCCCATCAGGAAAAACACCCCTCACCCACCCAGCGTACCCACACCACTGTCCCCAGGACACTTCAATCAGAAGTCTGCCCACCTGTACAGGGACCCCAGGGCACACCTCGCCCACAAGACAATCAGGGACTTGTGGTCAGTGGCAGTGGGCAAACCGTTCATGAGACCGAGGCACAGGCCAACAGGTACACTGGGAGGACTGATGTGCACCAGGAGGAGGACAGTCCCAGGGAACAGACTCTCCAGGAGGCACTCTCCGAGATCCTGGGGGCCTACCAACATTCCCAGGACACGATGAGCCAGATCCCTGACAACGTTCAGGAGAACAGGTGGCTACAGGAGGGGTAGTATCCAGGGATCAGGGAGGACTTGCAGGCCATCAACACCACCCTGATCTCCATAACAGGGTTACTGGAAGACATGGCCAACATCATGAGGGAGGCAACAGCACACCAGCAGGCGCCTACCACTAGCCAATCATCTGAACAACCCTCCATTTCTGCTGCTGCTAGTGGCCAGGATGCCCCACGACAGGACCTACAGGCCACCAGAATCCCTCCCACTGCAAAAGGTGAAACACCCTGCAAAGTTCCCTGCGGACCAGACAGAAGCCAGAGACACTTGCCAAGACCACTGCCAGGAAATGAGACTCTCCTGACAGTCTACCATGTGTCCCACTCAGTCACCTTGTCCACCTTGAACTGCCATTGCTCCCCTTCCTATATCCCAATGGATACTGCACCTGTGCTACAAACAGACTGGAACAATACCCTGGATTTTCCTCAATCATCACCCTATTCCATTGCACTTTACCCTCTATATTTTAGCACAACAATAAACACCCTTGGATAAAACTCAACTACTAGTATTTCATGTATTGCAAATTTATATTGATTGAAACAGCTACAACCATTGCATATATGAGCATAGAATTAATGACCTGTTGCTGGCTGTTGTGATCAAATCAGGACATTGTTGTCATATCACCAACATCTGTAAAATGAATATCCTTAGGTAACAGTAAGTAGGTGAACGACCTGGGTAATGCCAGCATGCCAATGCCAAACAGAATACATAAATAGTCATAGAAATGTGAAGTTGCACTGTGTCACCTGTGTGTCATTTGAAGTACTGACATATCACCAATTTTCTGTCCACATCCTGATCCTCTGCCTACTCATCCTCACTGTCCTCAGGGTCCACTACTGGAACAGGGGCATCTCCAGTCTCCTCCTCCTGCAGGAAAGGTACATGGTGTCTGAGGGCCAGGTTGTGCAACATGCAGTATGCCACTACTATCTGGCAGACCTTCTTGGGTGAGTGAGATGGAGGCTGATTCAGATGATCCTTCTGGTTCACCCATGTGCCTCATTATAACGTTCTTCTGCCCTTGTCCTGGTATTCCTCACAGGGCTCAGCAGCCATGATAGGTTTGGGTAACCAGAGTCACCCGCAAATATTGAGGGGCAACAGTTAGCCACCTACTATCCTATATGGTCAATAGCATAGGCATACACCAACATATATTGGGTGGGGACTAAGGCTCACTTATTAGCCACACCCTGTGCCTCTGTAGTTGGGACATCACATTTAGAATGCTGCTATTCCTTAGGACAAAGGCATCATGCACCGACCCAGGATACTTAGCATTGCCGTGGGAGATGTACTGGTCCACCAGGCACACCATCTGCACATTCATGGAGTGGAAGCTCTTACAATTCCTACACACCTGTTCATTTTGTCGGGGGAGGGGACAAACGCAATATGTGTTCCATCAATCGCACCAATTATATTGGGGATTTGTCACATTGCATAAAGCCCAGCCTTCACAGTGGCCAAATCCTCCACCTGGGGGAAAGAAATGTAGCTGCACATGTATTTTATCAGGGCAGGCAAGACTCTTGCCAGCACTATTGAGAACATTGGCTATGGCATTCCTGCTGCCAAGCCCACTGTCACTTGGAAAGATCCAGTTGCCAGGAAATGGAGCACTGATAGAACTTGCACAAGAGGGGGGATCCCAGTCGGATGACAGAGAGCTGAGATCAGGTCAGGTTCCAAATGGGCACACAGCTCTCTGATTGTGGCCCTGTCCAGTCTATAGATGACTATAATGTGCCTGTCCTCCAGTGTAACCAAGTCCACCAGGGTTCTGTACACAGGGGTATGTCTCCATCTCCTATTCATCCACAGCGGTAGGTATCTAAGGGGCACAAGACTGAGTAGGATGTCACAATTTAAACAACTAAACCACAACAGCAGTCCACATCATGCAATCATGTTTTAGGACAGTGTAATTTAAAGGTATGTGCCTATATATCATGTGACACAGAAATAATCAATAGGCCTGTTCACCCCCCATGAAACCGCCTGTCCTGTGTGGAGGGACAGGTGGAAGTGAGGTCATGCCGCCGACGTTGTTTGCCATGGCAGTAGGCAGTCGTGATCCGCCGTACAATTCCTCATTGATTTAGATCGGGCCCTGTGGGGTACAGTGGCCAATGTGGATCTACACCAGCAGTGATAGTATGCACCACCATGAACATGACCACCATTTTAAGTCACATTCCTCACTTGTTTACTGACCTTCCATAGGAGAGGACCTACACTGAATGTGCTGCTGTGACCTGTGTCTAGAACCTACAAAGGCCCGTGTGACCGGGGAAAGGGCCCCAGCCTTCACTTCTGAGGAGTTGGAGCGACTGGTGGATGGGGTCCTACCCCAGTACGGACTGCTGTATAGGCCTCCAGACCAACAGGTGAGTACACTGTGGGCACAATGAATGTGGGATGAATGCATGGAGTTGTGTGGGAAGGCATCATGTAAGGGGTGGAATTCCTCTTGGCGGTGTACATGGTGTGCCCTGGGCTATGTGTGTGCAAACAGGTATGGTGAGCCATTTTTATGACAGGCTGGACTGTCTGTCCAATGGTGTTCTCCTGTTTGTATTGCCTCTGCATGTCAGCGCCCATCAAAAGAAGGGAATATGGCGTGCCATACCTGGGGGTTTATGGCAGGTGGAGCACCCACTGTCGAAAATGGTGGGAGGACCTGAGATAGTGGGCATGGAAGACCGTGAATGCCTAGCTGGGGATGGCCTCCCAACGAGGAAGGGGTGCCCGTTGGACCCTGACCCCCTTGATGGCCCACATACTGGCAGTGGCCTACCCTGAGCTGGATGGGTGCTTGAGGGCACCACAGCAGCCACAAGGGGTTAAGTATAGTGGCTATGATTACAACTTATGGCTGGTGGGGTGGTATCTGGGTGGTGGATGTGTGTTAGTGGGTGCCCCTATGGCCAGGCCAGACATAGCAGCATAGGTCCTCTGAAGGATAAGGGTTGAATGGAAAATACTGGTTACCTAGCTTATTAGTATTCACTTCTAGGCAGGGCTGCGTGGGTCCCAGGTGTGCTGCAGTTGGCGGTGTCTGCTCCTCCTCATGCCTTGGTGACTAGCCATTTCACTGGTGCAATGCATAGTGCGTAGGCCTGTACCCTGTGTGTGAGGGTGCTGTGTACACCAACGGTGGTGTTGATGCAGTCATTGTCCCAGTGTATCCTTTGTCTTTCTCCCCCACTTTCTTGTTTTGTCATCCTGTCCTTATGTGCATTAGCATCATCTGGCGGAGGAGCAGGGGCACCAGTGACAGAGGGAGCTGCATCCCTCCAGACCCTGGAGGCAGAGTCAACCGGCTGAGGGAACCAGTGGGATGGAGGGTGAGGGGAGCACCATGGCAGAGACTGGAGGGGACAACACAGACTCTGATACCTCCTCCGATGGCAAACCCTGGTGGTGGCAGACACCTCTGTGACCACCCCAGCTGCAGGTACAGCTGCCACCCCCGTACCAGATCCTCCCTCTCAGTAGCCCCTCAGCAAATTGACCGTGCCCGCTCACCCAGGAGGGTGGGCATCTCATTCACCTCAGGCACCTCAAGCCCTACCCCAGTGAGCCCTGCTGCCATGAGTGAGGAGGCTATTGACCTATTGAGATCCATCTCTGTAGGGCAATTAACAATTGTGAATGTCATCCAGGGGCTGCCAGCCCAGATGCAGCAATCTAATGCATTCCTGGAGGGCATTCACAGTGGATTGGCAGCCCAACAGAGATCGATTCAGGCTCTTGCCTCCTTTCTGATGGCAGCCATTGTCCCTGTTTCAATCATCTCCCCCTCCAGCTTCCACTTCCCAGTTCCATTCTCTTCAACCCTAACCCATCCAAAGCACACAGTCAGATGAGCATGCACACAAGACAACACCTAAGTGTGGCACAGGAAAATACAAGCACCACACTTCATCCCACAGGCACTCATACAAACACCATACAGTTTCAGACAACATCCACTGCCTCCACTTTCTTCCCCTCCTCCTCCTCCTCCACCTCACACTCAGTTACGTCCAAACTCACACCTGCATGTACTACATCAATATTCACTACCAGCATCATCACCACACCAAGGAGAACACACACCTCACTGCCAGACACCTCCACAACATCCATCCATGCGTCCCTTGTGTCCTCTCCCGCCATGTCTGTACCCCCTCCTAAAGTACACGAACACAGGCACTCAAACACCCAACAGCCATCCACCTCACAACAGCATACAGCCCATGCACCTTCACCCAAATCCAGCAGACATATACCTCCGACAACCACTCCCTCATCCTCCACTCCCATTACTCCTCCCTCCTCCCGCCCCAACTTCCCTAAAAAGCTTTTCCTTTCCCAGATTGACCTCTTCCCTACCCCTCTGCCCCGCATCATGCACGTATGGGGAGGGTACCAAGGACACAGCCCAGCACCTCAGCGAAACAGTCCACGGGGACAGTGGTAGCACCACCTACTCATGGTGGTAGGGATACCAGACCAACAACACTGAAGGGGAAGGAGTCAGCACAATCTTGGATGAAAGGGAAGAGTCCGGCACCAGCTGTGAGGAAGGGGAAGGAGCCTGCACAACCTGGGATGAAAGGGAAGAGTCTGGCACCAGCCATGAGGAAGGGGAAGGAGCCTGCACCAACTATGTAGAAGGGGAAGGAGCCTGCATGAGCAGTGAGGAAGGGGAAGGCGACTGCACCACCAGGCAGAGAGGGGAAGAGCCCATCCACCCCTGCCGGGAAGGGTAAGGGATCCCCAACCCATGATCAGGAGGACAAGAGGCAATCTACGTGGGGCCACCACAAGCAGCTGTCATGGGGCCCCCGAGGCCAGCCGTGGATGTGCAGCCATCAGTGAGTGCAGGGGCTGCCCAGGATTCTCCCCAACCACCACCAATATGCAGCCATCAGTGAGTGCAGGGCTGCCCGGGAGCCCACCACCAACATGCAGCCATTAGTGAGTGCAGGGGCTGCCAGTGAGCCTCCCCCAACCACCACCAGCATGCAGCCATCACCGCTGGCAGAAGCAATGTAGTCCACCCTCCAGGGCTACTGTGCGGGCTTCCCCCTCCAGAACCAGTAGGCAAGTCACCCACTCGAGAGACTGTGGCCTTGCACTCCCCAGGACAAAGAGCAATGAGCATATTGCCCCCTCCAGAACCAGTGGGGTATTCACCTACTCCAGAGACTGTGGCCTCACACTCCCCAGGACAAAGAGCAATGGGCATGTTGCCCCCTCCAGAATCAGTGGGAAAGACACCCGCTCCAGAGACTGTGGCCTTGCACTCTCCAGGACAAAGAACAATGGGCATGTTGCCCCCTCCAGAACCAGTGGGGTATTCACCCACCTGAGAGACTGTGGCCTTGCGCTGCCGCTGTGCACCTTGACCTAGATATATTTTATTCAGCTTTGCATTGTTATTTATACAATAACCAGTTTTACGGTCTTGTTTTAATTTCTTCTATCAAACTGTTTTGCTTAGTTCGGCTCTGTGTTCTCAACCAACGCATTCTTGATCACCCTGTGCTTCAGTCAAGGCTACAGTCTGGTACATTGCCGGTAAAAATGGTAGAAGTTTAGTCTCCAACATTCGTAGAAAATACACATCCTTACATAGGGACATTTTCTTAGAACATCTGCTGTATTAGTTATAAAAACACTTTCTAGTCCTATTACACATCAAGAGGGAGATTCCAGCCAGGGAACCACAACTGTATGCTGAATGCTCCGCTGCAGATACTGACACAGATCACAGGCCTTTGCTCAGGTATGAGGGTTGATGCCCTCCCGGGGGAACCTGAAAGGCAGGATTAGAGCTTAACATGCTGTGCTCGAAATATGATTTAGATAGGGAATAGTCCATTGATTCTAGTGGCACTATGATAGCATTAATTCTTATGCTTCACTCTCATCGTCACTATTTTTATATTGTTGTGTTGTGTAGTTCTGTTTATTGCAGCTCACGCTTTGCTATCCAAAATGCAGTTGTTTTATTAAACCAATCTTTAAAATTATACTGCTTTTATTGTCATTTAAATATGAGACCGCACTGTGTATGAGAGAACCGGTTGTGACCTGAGTGACCACGTCTTCCCTGAGAAGTACCAATATGTCATGCGCTCGGCTGCCCAATCGTCTCTACCTCTTGGGAGAGATGAGGCACTGCTAGTTAGCTGGAGCAAAGCCCGGATTTGGGGCGACAAGTGTCATCCACCGTGGGTCAGACTCAGTCAGCTTGCTGCTCAAAGTCCAGTAGTCTCATTAGAATAATGAGAGCCTACGCGAAACACCCACCTGAGAGACTGTGGCCTTGCACTCCCCAGGACAAAGAGCAATGGGCATGTTGCCCCCTCCAGAACCAGTGGGCTTGTTCCCACATCCGGCTGATGTGCCCCTCCTTCCCCCTGAGGTACCTGCCTGTTTGCATACTGATGCCCCTGCAGTGTTCTATCCGGATATGCTCAAGATCCGAGTTGGACCTTTGACTGTGCCCTGTGGCCATGTGGGCCCTTTGAACTTTGGACTGTGCAGTGTCCCTTTTTTGTGCATGTGTACATATCCATTTAATTGCCAAATTGGATTATTTATTTTGATGTTGAACTGATTACAATCACTTTTGTCAATTCCTGTTGTCCTCGCATTATTCTGCTGAATTTCATGGTCAAATTGTTTTTGTAGTGCAGCTGGTTGTGTGTATGGTTTGTGTGTGAATGGTGTGTGTGGTGTGTGTGTGTGTCACTCTCTTTTTCCTCCCACCCTCCCTTGTGTGCTAGGCAGCTGTACTCACCGTCATCGTCTTCTTCGACATTGGTGTTCCAGGTGGAACATAACATAGAAGATCATCGGGAAAACTTGTAGTTCGGGTTCCATGGCGGCGTGGTTCTTCCCTGTGTCTCCAATGGTGAGTCCTTGCATTTCTGTGCTCTGTTTCCGCCAGCCTTTTGTTGGTGTTCGTACCGCCCCGGAAAAGGTGGTGGTTTGCAGGGTCTTAATATGGTGGGCAGAACTTTGACTTCCGCTTGGCTGTTGGCGGCTACCGCTGTGATGGCTGTTGTTTCCACCCTGGCGTTTGGTGTGGTACATTGGCTGTCTATGGGAGATATCACCACCATGGTCATAATTTGGTGGTACTTACCGCCAGCCTGTTGGTGGTAGTACCACCACTTTATCACTCACCGCCAGGGACGTAATGAGGGCCAGTATTTTGTTCTAGAAGTGTATCCTTCCAGTACAAAACCTATACTAGACTCACGCAGATACAAAGATGTGTATATGCCTCTCATCATCCTGATTGTGCACTGGTGCTAGGGAGAGGAGAGTGAGAGGAGGCACTTTCCTTCTTTCTACCTACCACGCACTGCAGCACAGCAACTTCGGGTGCTGCTTTACATGGGGTGACAGGTTTGTGAATTGGCCCCCTAGTGTTTTGCCCTTTGCATTGATTGCAGCCCAGTGAACAAAGCTTGCTCATATATACTTAATTCCTACACTTACCCTATCATGCAGTGCAGTGTAGCAAGGTGACTTGCTGTGCTGAGTGATTTCTTAACCCCTGCCATGCAAAGGACAGCTTGGAGCTGTCCTCCATCATAGAGGGTGTTGCACTTGGTTCTGAACCAGCAGTACACCCTGATTTTTTGCTTTTTTGATCACCCAGTTTCTGAACTTTTTACTGTTGTTGAGCCTTACTACGGTGTCTCACACACAATAATCACACTGGTAAATGGACTGCGTGTGTTTACCACCCGTGTCCACCTTTTAAGATAAGGCTGCTGCAACAGTAAGGAGCACTTGTCTGATTGCACGTAAACACACATGCACATGTGTGCACACTTGTGATGGCTACTCGTCGGAGGCTACTGTCATGTGCAGCTTAGTTAAAGTTCATAGGTAGCTTGGCTCCAGGTTAAGACTCTTTCTTGACCATGGATTTTCTAGCCACTGCACTGCTGGATCCTGGGACTGACATGGAGAACTGGAAGGTGGAACCCCCTGACCCCCACTCAGGACCGAGGACTCTGCCCTGTTGAACCCAGGACCAGTGGGTCTCACCAAGGGACAGTGAGGTTGGCCCAATTATCCCCCCTGAGAACCAGCTAAGGGAATCCCTGGACATTTCTGCACCCACCAACAAAGCTGAAAAAGAGAACTGGTGCAGAGAGCCAGGAGGACCAGCTTTTGGAGGACTGCACCACTTTTGAGGTGAAACGTGTGGATAGAGCACACCAACAGGAGTAAAATGAGCCCAGGATTTTCCAAATCGGCCAAACGGCCCTGATTTAAAGCATTTTAAAGTTTGACAATCTTTGACCTACTTTCTTGCCTCAGAGCATGTGGGGCACCACTACTGTGCTTATAATTTCCCATGGAGTGGACCAGGGCCTGGGGGATGGTGCAATGATGCTGAAATTATCTTTATGGGGGAGATGGCATGCACAGGGTTGTCTTTCTTTTCCAATCTATCCAGTGGACCCATGTGCGAATTTATGATAAAAATCCGGGACCCCATGCCCGGACACCCAGAACCTCAAGAATGAGGGTGAACACTGTTGAACTTCCCACATTGTGACAGGAGAGGTCTACGACCCCATCCCTGGGCCCCAGAATGCCACCAGAGGCCACCTGTATGAATCACATCCACCTGTTGGATTGGGCAGACACACAGAAGCCCTGTCAACTCCCTGAATGACACATGGTGGTGTTTGGAGATGGGAGCTGGTGAGGGCAGTCAGGTGTGGGCTCCCCATGTTGTCCTCCAACAATGGCAGGCTCTGGGGGACTGGGTGGGACTGGGCACCCCCATGAAAAGGATAAAACTGTAGCATGAGGCCATAATAAAAAGGAACAAAGGGAAAACCTCAGCATGGCTCTCTCCAGCACAGCAGGAGAGCCAATATTACAATATTTACTGCACTACAGAGACTCTCCCCATAATGTTTGGCATGGCCTGTGATTTAAAAAGCATTTCTGTCCATGTCTTCACCTGTGGTGGTCTGGGGAGGATGGGACCATCACCAAATTGCTCAGCACAGCATGCTTTTTCTCCTCATATCATCTTCTGGGTCCCCACCCTAGGTTGGAGGGACCCCAAAATCATCACCTTTCCCCACTGTTCAATGCACTTTCAAGCTCTCCATTGACTGGAGTTTTTGCTCTTCAGAGAGGAGTAGTTTACTCTCTGGGGGCCTTGTGTATGGTAACATTTTAGAGTTCCTGGAGGGCCTAAAAATGTGCAATGTACTATGCAGTCTAGGAGCTCATTGTATGGTTACATTGTAGTGCTTTTTATTGTGATTACACTGTAATAATATTTAATGTGGTTATTCCCTCTAAGAGTTGAAGATATGCTTACATTGCAATGTTTTTCTTTATGCAATGTTCATGCGGCTACGCCCTCTAGGGGCATATTGTATAATTATAGAGCAATACTCTAACTATGCTGTTTTACTGTCATGTCCTTGAGGGGTTATTCTGATCACTACACTTAAATGTCATATGTTTAAACTAATACAAAAACACATAATTAATTCCTGCTCAATGTTAATTGGCTTTTCATGGTGATTGCATATGTTTTATTGATTTATCCTCACTGCAGTTACGGTAATGATTCATGCCAAAGTAACAGAGTTATTACACAATGACTGTTGAAGCTCACTTGATATGTTTGGAGGTCACCAGTGATTACACAATGTCATCTATAGTATGTTTCGTCTGCCAATGTATATTTGTAAATTACTGAGTAGCATTTAGTTGTGTGTGTAGAATAAAAGGACTTCTCTTTTTTACAAACAAAAAAGTACTGATTGTACAATCATATATTGAGTGTTATTCCGTGGTGGTGATTGGTGATTACTAGCCTACATCTTAATCAAAAAAGAATACACACAGTTTCATATAGAATGTGTCTCTGAAAATGACAGGTAACCAAAAATATAGAATATTTAGAGAAAGAGCCCTCACTCACCTTACGGTGACATGCTTCATCATAGGGCTATGCTCCTCGTCAGGCCGGCACTGCAATGCCTGACGGGCCCCTCGAAGGGGCTCTTTGCCGGAGATATTTTGTTAGAGAAAGTCGGTCAGTGAAAAATAGCTGATCTAGGATTGGTATGAAAAAACTGTTAAAACTGACTAGAGGTAAAACATAATTTATTAGAATGTCTCATTTCTGTCATGATTAAAAACAAAAGGGGGGGAGAAGATAAAGCAATGTTTAAACTCCCCAGAAAAATGTATTAATAGTAAGGACAAACCACTAAAAAAAACAATATAGAGTTTTATGGAGTATTCCGGGAGCACAGAAGGAACATAGGTGCACCAGCAGACGTGGGACTCCGTACAAACCTTATGGACCTCTCAAGCCTGTTGTTCTCCCTGATGGGGCCCATCTTTTAGTATATGGAGGGTTTCCGCTAATTGTTGATCCCCTAATATGGGTCGCATATCATTTAAGGATTAGGTAGGTGTCATGTTCCTGATGAATCGCACTAGATCAGTTTTGACTATCCAGCGAGAAATATGTTGACCGACTTCTAAAAGTAGCACAGGGGATCTTGGGCCATATGTACGAACACTTTTTCCCATAGACACAGAATGGGTAAAAACCTTTGCTACATCTGGCCCCTTGTGTCTACTCTCACTAAAACTCTATATTGGGTTTTTTAGTGGTTTGTCCTTACTATTAATACATTTTTCTGGGGAGTTTAAACATTGCTTTATCGTCTCCCCCCCTTTTGTTTTTAATCATGACAGAGATGAGACATTCTAATAAATTACGTTTTACCTCTAGTCATTTTGAACAGTTTTTTCATACCAATCCTAAATCAGCTATTTTTCACTGACCGGCTTTCTCTTACAAAATATCTCTGGGAAAGAGCCCCTTCAAGGGGCCCGTCAGGCATTGCAGTGCCGGCCTGACGAGGAGCATAGCCCTGTGATGAAGCATGTCACCGTAAGGTGAGTGAGGGCTCTTGCTCTAAATATTCTATATTTTTGGTTACCTTTCATTTTCAGAGACACATTCTATATCGAACTGTGTGTATTCTTTTTTGATTAAGATATTGTTGGGAGCTATACACACAGGACCAGGAATTTTTTCCGAACCTCCCACCTCTTGCTAGCCCCTCTTCTTTTTTGTTGTTTGATGATTACTAGCCTACACCACACTGATTGAGTAGGCTTTAGGGTGCTCCACCTCAATACCCTATGAGAGTCAAGCACTACAATGTTTGAATATCAGCAAGGACAACTGAGGAATTAATATTTGTGCTGGCCACACAAATATTGGCCTAATGTACAACAGTGGGCATGTGCTGAGGATGGCTCCAAGCTGTCCTCACACCCACCCATGTTGGGAGCGCTGGCACTCCCCACATGGTCCCCCTCGCAACATGACCCCACCACAGATTGCAGAGGAAGCTCTTCCGCTGCCACCCCTGTCCCCTCCTCTGGCAATCTGATTACATCAGCCTGAAAGATGCGTGCTTAGTCATCAAAACATGCCAGGGACACACGGGAAGCCATTATCTTCCAGCATGTCCAAGGAGAAAGGAATGTTTTCCTCTGGGGAGGGATCGAGGAGGGCAGAGAGTCACCTGGGGGGAAAAAGAGGTTTTCTTTTCCCCGGTGTCTCTCTGCGGTGCATTCCTGCTGTGGAGTCACAGGTAGGAGTGCCATCCCACAGAAAGAAGGCACCCACTAGCTGGTTAAGGGTTGCTCCCCTTTATTGGGGCACATATTTTGGCCATTTCTGCCCCTCTGGGGGATAGATTTGCCATATTTTTAGGCTGACCTGCCCCAAAAGGGAACAGAAAGCCACTAAACACCAGGGATAATTGTATGAGCATGCTGGGGAGTGGTCCCTTGACCAAGGGTCACTCCCAATCATAGAGGGCATTTAGTTTGGCCATTTTCTGGCCCCCAAGAGCAGATTGGCAATATGTTTATGCCAAACTGTCCCCAAGGGGGAAAGAAAGCCATTAGACACCAAGGAATAATATATATATATATATTTTGGAGTGGGTCCATAGGGCAAGGGTTGCTCCCCATTAATAAGGGCAATATCTTTACTGTTATCAGCCCTGCGGGTGCAGATCAGGCATACTTTTAGGCCCATCTACCTCAAAGGGGGGTGGAAAACCAGTAGACATCAAGGAATACGTTTATATGTATATGTGAACCGTAATTTGGATGACGGTCTGCATGTACTGGTGTTTGGCTGGCTGTGTGTGTACTGGCACTTGGCTGACGGGGTGTGTGAACTGCATTTGGCTGATGGTGTGTTTGAACCGGGGATTTTGCTAGTGGTCTGTGTGCACTGGCTTCTCTTTAGCGATGAGTGTGGCTGAGGTTTGGATGATGGTGTGTTTGAAGTGGTGTTTGGCTTGGGTAAGGGTGACATCTTCAAGTCAAATCAATTTATTGCCTTTGCTTTGTACACCTCTCGTGGGCAGATCAGACATTTGTGATGCTGATCTGCCCCAAGGTCAGACTTCATAATGTTTTATAATATTAACTGTTTTATTTCTTGTCATCATTTGCATTTGTGATCTTAATGTTTTATCTCTTTTTTTTATTCTAGTGCAAAGCTTTTGATTTCCTTGATGGCGATTCCTGCTTGCGGTTTTGGAACTGATGATGCATGTTTGATGCAAAAACATTTTTTGTAGTAGTTACGTCAAATGAGTATCATTGCCCTGCATTAGTTTATTTATTTAGCTTTTGTTTCATTGTGCATCAAATTCTCTTTTGATTTCTGCAAGATGTACATTGTGTTACCTTGTGCATAATTTTCTTTTGTTTTTCCTGTCTAGTGAAAAGTCATTGGTTCTTCCTGTGTCTGTGTAGAGTAGGTGCAGGTGATCGTCAGTCTAGCTATTTCTTGCAAGTGAGTTGTATCGTTTTTGAGTATACGGGTCTTTTTGTGCTTTATATAGATTGACTTTTCCTTCCGGATTTCTATATGCCAGTAGTTTTAATTTATGTTTGTTAAAGCCACACTTTGGGGAATATTTAGGAAAAGTGGTGTTGCATCCAGTGCAGTGCCAATTTCCTTGCACCCCTTAGAGCCCTCTACCGCCACCATGTGCGCACCATATTTAAAATCTGGTGCACCAAGGCACTGGGTAGGGGGCAATAGCATCAACATTTTTGATGCTATTGATCTATTGTTCAGGGTTAGCTACAAACTTTTGGCGCTATCCCTGAACAGTATATATGGGCTCACTGCAACCAAAGGTCTGCCCTCTTTTAATACTTGCCCTGAGTAGGCATTAAAAATGCCAGACAAAATGATGCAAAGAAATCTCTTGGATTTCTTTGTGCCATTTTTTTCAGCCCCCCCAAGGGGTGGTACAACCCCTTGTATACATTATGCCTGGAGCAGCATAATGTGATGCAAGGAGTTACAAAGTAGCACAATGTATGCATTTTGGCACTTTGTAAATATGGCGCAGTGTTTTTGGCCACCTAATGCCACATTAGTGTAAAAAAAATTAGCACTAGGCTCTCCGAAATCTGGGCCTTAGTTTATTACTTATTTTACACAGTGTTGGTTATTGTTGTCTTATTTCTTGTGTTACTTTTACTAGCAAGGATTATGGCTTGCTGTAGGGTTACCACTCAGCAGGTTGTTAGTCTGCTTTTTTAATCATCCTCTGACCATAGTTCTGAGACTGACTCTGCATCTGAGGACATCCAAGATTTAGGCAGTGAATTTTGTGCCCAGGAGGAATCATCTGATGATGAAACCACTCAGTGTGGAGGAAGTGCCTCTTTTAAAGAAGGGCACTGATAAGTTGATAGTGCACAAGTGGAACCTGGATTGCAGCCTGGTGCTGAAAAGCTTCTCATTGGTAGTGCTGAACTCTGGGTTGCCCCAAACATGTTGCAGCCTTTGTTGCCTGACTTTGGTGGTGTTGCAGGGTATAGAGTCAATAATGAAAATGTTTTGCCTATACATTTCTTTCAGTTGTTGAATGTTGTATGAATGATGTTGTTTTGGATGAGATTGTTGACCAGACTAATTTTTATGCTGAACAGTATTTGAGGGATATCTGGGCCAGATTTAAGCCCCACTCTAGAGCTAGCAGGTGGACGCCCACAAATCTGGATGAGTTGAAGAAGTTCTTGGGTTTAACATTTTTGATGGGCTTGATAAGGAAGCTGCCACTGTCTTGATAATGGTCTATTAGTCCCTTGATGGCAACTGATATATTTACTGCAACCATGAGTAGTGATCAATATATAATTCTGCTTCATTTGCTGCATTTTGTGGATATTGTTTTAGCCTTGCCACGGGATCACCCTTATTGAGAGCCTCTCCTCAAGATTCAGCCTGTCGTTGATCATTTTGTAGATTGCTTTTCAGAGACCTATGTTTGAGGGAAAGAAATAGCTATGGAGGAGTCTTTGGTCTTGTTCAAGGGCTGTTTAGTTTTTAGGCAGTACATTCCTAGCAAGGAGGCAAGTTATGGAATTAAGAGGTATCTGCTGTCTTGGAGTAGTACTGGATATGTGTATAAGTGTAGGGTGTACATTAGTAGGGATTGTTCTATTGACTCCTCTGGTTGCCTGTCCACTTTTGGTGTCAGTGAGAATATTGTGTGGGAACTTGGTAGAGGACGTTTTAAAAAAGGTCATCATTTATACGCAGATAACTGCTACAGTGGAGTGCAATTGTTCAACACTGTTGCTTGTGGCACAATTTGCCCTAACCATAAAGGTTATCCTAAAGAGCTTATATGTAAAAAGCTTCAGAGGTGACAGTGAAGTGCCTTGCGTAGTGATGAACTTCTAGCTGCATACGTTTTAGATAGGATAGATGCCCACATGCTGACAGCCATTGATGATGAAAGTACTTCACCTGTGACTGTTTGGGATCAGGTTTCTAAAGTGCACAAACCTGTTTGCTTTTTAACTACAATAAGCACATGGGTGGTGTAGACAGAGAACAGCAGAGGTTTGATCTGTATGCTGCTGTTCATAATTCATGCATTTGGTATAAGAAGTTGGCTGTTTTTGTTCATTTTGAGCAGTTTGTGATAGACAGCCTTGTTATAGTGAAAGAGATAAGTGTTCCTATAGTTGGAGTGGTGGAGAATGTGGCTAGATTGAAAGATCAACACTTTCCGGATTACAATCGTCCCATGCCTTAAAACAACTTTCCCTGTAGAAGATGTGTCCAAAGAAGTGTGCTGAAGGATAGTTGTATGCACTGCCCTGTATGTCCTTCTAATCCTGGGCTATTTGTGTCTGCATGTTTTAAATTGTACTACACACAACAAAGTATTGGGAGCAACCGTGAGCATAAAAGTAAACTGACTGGCCTGTATCATTTGATATTTTTTCTTCAGTTCCATGGTTGGCAGAAGTTTGATGCTTTTAGTTAGACCTGTTGCGTCTGTAGTCATAGTTGGCTTTTCATCTCCTTCAAATTGGTTTGTGTCTTTTTTTGTAAAACAAATAAATGATGGTGGTCTATGTGGACTGGTACTTTGCTGGTGGTGTGTGTGAGCTGGCATTTGGATGGTGGTGTGTGTGTAGTGACTTGCTGCTGGCCACTACACACACATTGCCAGCCAAATGCCAATCCACACACTCTGTCAGCTACCAGGAGGTGGGATTGCTGTGTCAGTCCTGTCCGCATATGAAAGTGATGGACCCTTCCATGGCACTGTCTGTTGATGTGAGTGTTATAATGTGTTGGGCCTGTGGCTGGCGATGTGGATGGTTTTGTGTGTGTCACTCATGAAGTGTGTAATGGCCTGTAAAGTAGCTGGTGCCTTGTCGTGAGTCATCAGTTTTTTTAACTTTAACAGTGTATTTCATTTTTGTGAAATCTTTTGTTAATAAAAATTAGATTCTGAACCTTTCACTTGCCCTTGTGACAAATCCAACCATGTGTGTGCACTTGAGGAATAAATGGTTGTGCAGTAATAGTTGGCCTTTCTGTCTTTCCCTGCCAGGGTGTACATTGTCTCTATGGAAAATCTACCAAGTCTAGATATTTTCATAAACTAGACTCCAGGATGACTCGAGTGGATCCTTCACAGTACTGGAATCTGCTGGGAGCCACACATTTCCTTCCACCCAGAATTACCCTAAGTCTTCTGATAAACATGGTACCTCACCTGTTTAGGGTGAAAGACTCAGTGTGGCAACATCAACAAATAGGGTAGCAGCAGGTTTTGGATCTGGGTTCATGGGTCACCCAAAAAAATCTACCAAACCCAGGCACTTCTGAAAACTAGACACCCCGGGGAGTAAAGGGAAGTGTGCCTCTCTCAGATCCCATAAAGCTTTGTAACCCACAATGGCCTGCAAACCTCAACATTTGACTAAAAGCACACATTTTCCTTGTATTACTGTGGTATATTCTTACAGAATTAGAAGGAATCCCCAAAATGTTTACCACCCAGATTTTTTCCACTTGTCTTAATACAATAAAAATGCTGCCCCACTTGTGTGGCTGGGCCTAGTGCCCACGACATGAATGTATCAAACTAATATCAATGTGAGTCCTCGCTAAGAGACCCTCATTGACCTTGGTTTGATAAGTTCTTTCACAGGTACTAGGTCTAGCCACCAACCTGAGATAACATCTTTGCCAGAAGACTTAGAGGGATGCTGAGTGGAAGGACGTTTGTGGCTTCCCGCAGATTCCTGAACTTTCCATCACAGAAATGTAAAGAAAATGTGTTTTTTAGTCAAAGTTTGAGGTTTGAGATTCTGGGTAACACAACCTGGTGATAGCCGCACAAGTCACACCATCATGAACTCCCCAGGTGCTAGTTTTAAAAAATGTTCAGGTTTGCTAGGTTTCCCTAGTTGCTGGATGAGCTAGGGACAAAAATCCACAGCTAGGCCCATTGAAAAAATTGTGTCTGTCTTCATTGGAAAAATGTGATGTGTCCATGTTGCGTTTTGGGCCCTTCCTTATTGCGTCACTAGGCCTACCCATACAAGTGTGGTACCATTTTACCAATTATATTTCTCTGCAAGTGTGCCTTCTAAATGTAAGACAGTGAAAGAAATAGGACTTTTTGAGAAATGCCCTCTAATTCATGCTAGTGTGGGTGCCCACAAATTCAGAGATGTACAAATAACCACTGCTTCTAAACTCCATATCTTGTGCTCAGTTCAGAAATACATAGGTTTCTCTGATAGCTATTTTTCATTATTTATATTTTACCATATGATTTACTCTATACCTGGTACCCAATGAAAAATCTTTGCAAGGTACAACCCAGTTGTTGGCTCTGGATACCTTAACTTCTTAGAATGCCCACATTTTCCATATATCCCCACAACCAGAAGGGTCTATCAGATGTAATTGTGTATTACTTTTCTAAATCGGCCACCATGATGAGTAGTTACAGATGAAAATGTTGTCACAAATGACACATTTTTTCCTACTAATTTTCAATTTTTTTTTATTTCAACTCACAAACTGGTAGGAGGTTGAAAGCACAAAAATTAGAAAAATGGGCAGTCTCCCAGTAAAATGCCGAAACTGTGTCAAAAAGTTGGTTTTCTGAATCAAGGCTGTATGTTCTTGAAAGCTGGGAAGATGCTTATTTAAGAACCACAAACCTTTTGTTGTAGCCATTAGCATGGGTAAAAGACAAAAAAACACATTTTCTTCTGCATTTTTCCCCCCAAAACATAATTTAGCTATATTTTGACTAATTTCTCAACCCCCTCCAGGGGAATTCACAAACACTGGAGGCATTTAGAATCCCCAGGATATTGAGAGAAAAAGACACAAATTTGGGGGGATTGCTTAAGTGGACAAAAAGTTGTGAATGCTTGAGCGTGAACAACCCCAAATAGCCACAAAAAGGCTTACCACTCAGGGGAGGGAATCCTAGCAGCAAAAGGGTTATTAAATACATCCCACAATGTTTCTTGTTACAAAATATATTCAGAAAAGACTCAGAATTAACAATGTTAAGAAAATGCTTGTATATGCCATATTTTCCCACTTTTCCCCATAACCAAAAAACCTTTGCGCAGGGTTTGTGTCATAAAAGTGGCCCAAACCTGCACAAAACATTACACTATAGTGCAAAGGCATGTGCATAGCTCTCATCAATCTGACTGTGCGGTGATGCTATGGAGAGGTGATTGCTGTATCTCTCTAGATAAGCACTTTTCTTCTCTCTCCCTGCCACGCAGTGCAGCACAGCAACTTTTGGTGCTGCATTGTATTGAGTGACATGGTTGTAATTCTTGCCCCTAGTGTTTTGCCCTTTGCAGTGATTTCAGCCAAGTGAGCAGAGCTTGCTCACATGTGCTGAGTTCTTCCAAAGTGCCATATTAGTCATTCTAGTAGGTTGTCTGGGTACAGGACTTCTGCAAAGCTGCACGTAGTATGTTATTACATTGCTTGTTTTCTCCAGAAGCTCCTGCTGCATGGCATAGTTCTTCACAAAGCAAAGTAATGACATCATAAATCTTACCCATTTGACAGTAAAAGTGCATTCAAATCAGACTCTCCAACACATATGTAAAATCTCTTTAAAAGACATGTACCAGTGGTGAACCTAATTTACTATTAGATATTACAATTCTGTCAATTCATGAATATGAACTATGAAATATTTTCTTCATGAGCCAGGCATGGGCAGTGCAGGGGCCCCCAGGGGCCCGCGACTCCCCTTTCCATCAGCCTTTTCATGCCGGTTCCTACCGTTGTAAGAGGGCCTTTGTGTTTAGATGAAAAGGTAATTGGAATAATTGTGTTTCCACAAAACAAATGCCCACAACATGAAGTGCGAGCAGAAATCCTGGACACTTTATCAGAACTGGCTAGGGCATCACCACCAAAGACTGACTGGTCTACTCTACCTGCTCCTGCACTACTGAAGGATTCCTATAAGAGTGGCAGAGTGTTAGAGAGTTGTCCCCATGTCCATCTCCACTTTGTCTGCTATTGGAAGTTGACCACACAAACACCCTTAATAGCTTAGTCAAACACTCAAGTTGTAACTTAAAGGGGGTGGTGTGATGGCTAATGTAAGTAAAATGAAAACAATAATATCATAATTGCAATAAAAATTGTCATTTGGCAAATGGATATCTTGTGACTGGTAGGACAAACCAGACTTTAAGCCTGATTTAGATCTTGGCGGTAATGGTCTGGTCATCAACTTTTCAACTGAAAACCTGTCTGCTTCTGTGACGGTCCAACCGCCGTACTTAGATGTTGGCGGTCCCAAAGCCAAAAGTCAGCAATCGATCCACCTTCTCTGCCAAGAAACACCACTCACATCAATGGCAGGAGAGGGAAAAGTAGCTGATGGCAGGATCCCAGTCACCCTTCCCGCTGAGCAAATTTGGATGTACCTTACCACCAAGAAAAAAGTGGCCGTGCGACCTCCACTTCTGATTTGGCAGATTGGGAGGGAAAAGTGGTGAAAACTCACCTTTTTTCCCCCATTTCAACTCCAACTTTGACTGGATACAACTGAACAACACCTGGTGTCACTACTGCCACCGATCCACATAGAAAAAAACAACCCGTCCACTGTGGTATTCAAAAGCAAGGAACCTGAATTGCCAGGGTACGTTGGGTGGGCACTGCACAGGAGGTTGGGACTGCTGCAGGCATATACTGTCACAGTAATTTTTTTAAGTCACAGTGACGTTCATATGTCAGGGAGACAATTGTGTCAAACATGGCTGGGGACACACTGGCAAAACATGCAAATCGCACACATGCACATCTGTCATTTTGATGTCATTGCAAAATGAATACTGGCACCACAATGACAGTAAACCCACACTGGACAAAGGTATCCATGTGTGTGCATTGTAAGGGATCCTGTACAGGTAGGTTTATGCTATCTGTTGTGTATGTGAATCAGTCTGTGTATGTATGTGTGTGTGGTTGGTCTGTTTGAGATGGGGGAGCTGGTGTGGGTGGTGTGGTTGTGTCTATATGTGAGTTACTTGCATGTGAGACCAATGCTGTTGTTTATGTTGTGCTGCCCTCTTCTCGGAATGCACTGTGGGGGATGGTTCCAATGTGACTCCAGGTGGGTACCATCTCCAAGGGCATGGTATTGTAAGAACTCCTGTGTATTCAACACTCAGAGAGTTTATACACAGAATGCAGCACACATAGAATGAGGAAAAACAAATAGAAATAAACATACTTCTTCTTGTTATACCTCCCTTCGTAATGCATAGCATTTTGATGCATTCCCAGGTCTCCTATGCATGGTAAATCTGGAATTGCACCAAAATCCATGTATGAATGCGTGAGAACACCCATGTTCAACACATGGAATGTCTCCTTGGTGCAGAGTAACTAAAGTCAGAGACTTGCACTGCCTTGCATTACTCCAGATTTACCAAGCACTGCAGAGCCCTGCAAGGTGGCCTTGTGTTGCTTAGTAGATCTGACTTCAGTGTTGCGTTGCCCTTGCATTACCTGGTATGAAGCAAGGGTAACAAAACACTATGATAAATGCGACCCCAAGTGCTAAGGAAACCTCTCAGCATTAAAACACCAGAGTTTGTTTGCAGAAGGGAAGGAGTTCTTCTGCATTTATCACCATATCTGGGAACAAAGTCCTGATAGAGGAGGCAATCACCGGTATAGCTCCACGATCTTTGGGCTAAATTCATACAGACATAAAAGGCAGAGAGAAAATCTTGCCTGAAATTTACTTTCACGACCAATCTAAATGAATCTATATTTTAGTATAAGTAGAAGGATTGTCCAATGTACACAAAATAATTCAAACATAATTCTCTTATCTCCTGCCAGAGCAGACTGGCACCAGCTAGAAGAGCATTGAGAATGGAAACACTTCATTGTATGAAGATCAGGGAGTACAAATAGACGGTACAATAAATATCTTTGCATTATGGATTTATTGTGGTTAGCATTTAAACTAGGGATACAAAAAAAGGACTAAGATCCCATAGCCTACAGGTAAAAAATAAATAAGGAGTTAAATTGAGAATTTAATCCTTTTGCTGCTAGGCCTCCCTCCCCCAGTGCTAAGCCTTTTTTTGGCAATGTTGGGTAGTTCACACTTAGACCCTCATAACTTTTGTCCATATAAAGCATCCACATCAAATTTACGTCTTTTTTTCCAATATCCAGAGGAACCTGGAGGCACCCAGGGTTTGTGGATTCCCCTGGAAAGGACCAAGAAATTAGCCAAAATATAGCAAACTTTGGGGCTTTTTGGGAAATATGGGAAAAAAGTGCTGCAGAGGAAAGCATCTGTTTTTTCCCTCAATGAAGGATTTATGGTGTTAAAATTACCATCTTCCTAGCTTTCAGTAACAGGCAAACTTGAATCCGAAAAACAAATTTTGCAACACAGTTTTGCCATTTTACTGCGACATAGACCATTTTTTCTATTTTTGTGCCAGATAGTACTAGAAATGGGTATAAAACCTCACTAGTGTAGGTAGGACTATTGCTGGCAACAGGAAACAGCCCAAAATGCAAATTGGACATAGCACATTTCTTCAATGAAATCTGACCTTTTTTTTAATGGGCCTACCTTTGGATTTTGAATACTAGCTCAGACGGCACTTAAGGAAACCTAGCAAACCTGTATATTTTTTAAAGCTAGACACTCAGGGAAAACCAGGATATAGTGACTTGTGTGGCTCTCACCAGGTTCTGTTACCCAGAATCCTTTGCAAATCTCAACATGTACCTAAAAACACATTTATCTCACATTTTTGTAATGGAAAGTTATGAATTCTGAGGGCAGCCACCAACTTTCTTCTGTCAGCATTCCCCCAAGTCTCCCAATAAAAATGACACCTCACCACTTGTGTGAGTAGGCCTTGTGCCTGTGACAGGAAACGGACCACAATTGCAACATGACACATCACATTTTTCCACCCAAAACTAACCCTATTTTTGCAATGAGCCTCACATTTCTGTGAAGGAAAGTTCTGGAATCTGAGGGAAACCACAAATCTCCTACCACTCAGCATTTCCCAGCATTCCACTCAGTCTCACTTATGTATGTGAGCCAAGTCCCTGCAACAGGGAAGGGCCAACAATGTGTAGAAATTGAGGGGGAACCAAAACGGGTCCAAAAGGGCAGTTTTGTTATACATTTTTAGCTGACTCTGTTTTGGGCACCCGCACAAGTGGGGCAGAGTTTTTATCAGTACAGCTGGGGCAATTCTGCAGATTCCAGAAGTTTCTATCACAGAAAATGTATGGAAAATGTCAGGCAAAGTTAGAGGTTTGCAGGGCATTGTGTGTAAAAAGATAGTGTGGGGTGCATGTGTAGAACACCACCCTGGACTTCCCCAAGTGTTTAGTTTTCAAAAGAAGGGTAATATCCATCAATTTGCCCCCAGAGGTAGCAGAAAGACTGTTCCTATTTTTAGGGGTGGTTGGGGGCATTGTGTTGCCCATTCTATTCATGCAGACCCAACCTTTCCTAAAAAAAACAAAAAACTGTTTTAGATAAATGAATTAAGGGGAGCAAATGCCCTTGCCCAAGGGGCCGCTCTGTCCTCCCCGGTAGCCTACTGGAGTGGATCCCTGCTTGGGGATCGCCCTTCTGAGGAGATCCTCAAGCAGGGATCCACTAGGGAGAGAAGCGTTTTGAAAGGGAAGATTTTCTCCTTTCCAAAGGTATCTCTCCTAATGAATTCAGCACTGAGGGGCTAAGATATGCCCCTGACAACAAAAAAGAATGAAAGCAAATGAGCCAATCAGCTCATTTTAGTTTAATTTTTCCCTGTAATGATGTGGACGTGCATGGGTGGGGATATTTTTAGCCTTGGTTGCTGGAGAATCCCTTCTCCAACAACCAATTCTAAAAATATCCAAATGAGATCCCTCTGGCGCCCGCACCAGAAGGATTTCAAGTGCCATGTGTGTGAAGGGCCGGGAGCTGTCCAATGCACATGAGCACTGCAGCATCAGATGGCTCCTGGCCGTGCAATGCATGCACAGGATTAAGGTTTGTCAGAACTAATGAACAGACTTGGCAGAAGCTTAGACACCTTGAGATTAGTGACTAAAGTTTGAGGATCGTGGGTGTTTTTCAATGGCATTCTAAATGTATGACTTTTCATAAAGGAAGGCACAGAATGAGGAGCCCTCAGTGTAGGGCACAGCCTTTTAGGTAATGCCACAAGATAAAAACAAGTTCTTTCTGAGTGCCACAAACCATCCTGCAAACCACCTATCTGTGGTTCTAAAATACCTCTCTACCTCATTCATCTATCAAAACCTTTCTCCCTTCTGCAGCAAAAAGTTTGATCTTCCAGAAAGGAACATTAAATTATGCTCTCAGACCATACAGGGGTATCAAGCTGAACTTCCATATTAAGCCTAAAGCGCATTTACAGTGAAAGTGTGACCAGCTGCCCCCATCCAAGAGATTCTGGTGCAGGCAAGTTATAAATAGGAGAGATATGTCATTTGGAATTCTGCTCCGTCCAACTTGTAATCAGACCTAAATCTGTGAGCCTTGTATCCCAATAGAACCACTTCAGCAATTTAATTTTCTACTTATTTTGCCATGAATAACTTGTGCTGATGAATTTCACAAACCATCCTGCAAACCACCTATCTGTGGTTCTAAAATACCTCTCTACCTCATTCATCTATCAAAACCTTTCTCCCTTCTGCAGCAAAAAGTTTGATCTTCCAGAAAGGAACATTAAATTATGCTCTCAGACCATACAGGGGTATCAAGCTGAACTTCCAGATTAAGCCTAAAGCGCATTTACAATGAAAGTGTGACCAGCTGCCCCCATCCAAGAGATTCTGGTGCAGGCAAGTTATAAATAGGAGAGATAAGTCATTTGGAATTCTGCTCCGTCCAACTTGTAATCAGACCTAAATCTGTGAGCCTTGTATCCCAATAGAACCACTTCAGCAATTTAATTTTCTACTTATTTTGCCATGAATAACTTGTGCTGATGAATTTCACAAACCATCCTGCAAACCACCTATCTGTGGTTCTAAAATACCTCTCTACCTCATTCATCTATCAAAACCTTTCTCCCTTCTGCAGCAAAAAGTTTGATCTTCCAGAAAGGAACATTAAATTATGCTCTCAGACCATACAGGGGTATCAAGCTGAACTTCCAGATTAAGCCTAAAGCGCATTTACAGTGAAAGTGTGACCAGCTGCCCCCATCCAAGAGATTCTGGTGCAGGCAAGTTATAAATAGGAGAGATAAGTCATTTGGAATTCTGCTCCGTCCAACTTGTAATCAGACCTAAATCTGTGAGCCTTGTATCCCAATAGAACCACTTCAGCAATTTAATTTTCTACTTATTTTGCCATGAATAACTTGTGCTGATGAATTTCACTGCCATACTTAAAACTATTTTGTTTTGCCAGTTGACAGCTAGATGCATTGTGTTCAAACTTCAAATTTCCATTCCACGTTAATAATGAAAGAGTAGTATGCCTCTTAAATTTTGTGAATTCTGCCTGTTTAGCCATACTGGTTTAGTAAAGACAACATACACTGTAGAGCACTCTACTTTTTTTACATAGTACAGCTACCATGACTATGAAATCATACACAATCTATGTCATGTTAGCGTGAGGAGATTGTTTAAAAAGGACTCTAAGATTTTGGGCCATATGTACGAACACTTTTTCCCATAGACATAGAATGGGTAAAAACCTTTGCTACATCTGGCCCTTTGTGTCTTGTTCTGTTCAATGTACAATATTCCTAAAGGAAAACAATGATTCTTAGTATCATTGTACCTATTAGGTATATTTATTTAAACATGGCTGCACAATATAAGGCTGTGTAAAGGTTTTTTTACTTTATGTTGCATGTTCAAGAATAATTCATGAAGGTCTAGCAAGCAAGTCAGAAGCACTGTGTGTGGTATTATCTCTTCATTCTCCATAGCCACTGAAAGAAACACAAAAAAACAAAAGAGAGGGAGACAGAAAAAGTGTTGGGCTTTCACTGAGCTTCCAATCATAAAGTTTTTAAACATCAGTGACAGTGAAACTACTTCAATAACATTCACCAGGGTTGCCCTTCTGTTTAGAGATCATCATCAGCGATTTTCTACCAGTAGTGTGTTTTCCTGCTGGTGTACTCGTAGCCAATAGCATCATCATTGGGTGTCTTATTACCTCCAACCAGGAGGAAATGCCACCACGGAATGTTAGAGACCAAGGGGGTGATTCTGATTCTGGCGGGCGGCGCCAGAAGACCGCGGAGGGTATTATGAGTTTTTCCCTGGGCTGGCGGGCGGTCTCCAAAAGACCGCCCGCCAGCCCAGGGAAAAACTCCCTTCCCACGAGGATGCCGGCTCGTAATCGAGCCGGCGGAGTGGGAAGGTGCGACGGGTGCAGTGGCACCCGTCGCGTATTTCAGTGTCTGCAAGGCAGACACTGAAATACTTTGCGGGGCCCTCTTACGGGGCCCCAGGGGCCCCGCGACCCCCCCTACCGCCATCCTGTTCATGGCGGCTTTCCCGCCATGAACAGGATGGCGGTAGGGGGGGTCAGAATCCTCATGGCGGCGGAGCGCGCTCCGCCGCCATGAAGGATTCCCCCGAGCAGCGGTAAGTCGGCGGGAGCCCGCCGACTTGCCGCTTCTGACCGCGGCTGAACCGCCGCGGTCAGAATGCTCGTGGGAGCACCGCCAGCCTGTTGGCGGTGCTCCCGTGGTCGGTGGCCCTGGCGGCCGGTGGCCGCCAGGGTCAGAATGACCCCCCAAGTGTGAAAAAGGTGTAGTGAAATGATCTAAAATTACCTCTATCACCCAGGTAAACTCATAAATTATTGTAGCTGGGAGAGGCTAAGAAAATAAAAATCACTAGGGTGTGACGTAATGGGAATGAATTACGTGTTCCTCACATCCAAAGGTTGAATGTTTTAGCCCAACTGCGTCAAGAGGGTCATTGGCTTTCCTCAGGTCCTAACTCGTTGAAGATCCCAATTATACCAGGGAGGATATTACCTTCTGGAATCTTCTGTGGTGAAATACATTGACTTCATGGACCTATGGGAATAGCCTATAGATCCTAAGAAAAAAACATACAATTAGTGTTTTTCATTTAAAATACACTGTTGAAAAAAGCAGATACTACTGTCCAAATGGTATTCATAAACATTTAGACAAAACCCATTGTGATTGGGACCCCACTGTTCCCAAAGTTATATTCCTTTTTACACTTCAGCTGACACCTTCATTGAAGTGCATGGTATGCCTCACTTCGCTTAAGCGTGAAAAGTACACAGCAGCATGATTTCCTTATTATTCCTAATAATCTCCAGTGCACCACTTTTTTAATCTGATCCACAAGGTATCCAAGAATAAAAAATAAAAAAAATGGGGGTTTGCTGTCATCTTTTATCCCCTAATGTTTGGAAAATACCAAAAAGAGGGGGAAATCCCTTTTATTTGCCTCTTGCATAACAAGAACTAGAAAATGCCTCTAGAGTGATTTAAGCCAACTGTTAGAAATGGGGTTTTTGGTTGGCAGTCAGGTTACCCTCTGTCCAAGCAAGAACCCTCACTCTAGTCAGGGTAAGTCACACACAATCCAAAATTAGCCTGTGCCCACCCTCTGGTAGCTTGGCACGAGCAGTCAGGCTTAACTTAGAAGGCAATGTGTAAAGCATTTGTGCAATAAATCATACAATACCATAATAAAGCACCACAAAAATACACCACACAGTGTTTAGAAAAATATATAATATTTATCTGGGTATTTGCAGGTCAAAACGATTAAAGATGCAATATGAATTTGTAAAGATATCACTTGAAAAGTGATATAAAGGGGGTCATTCCGACCCTGGCGGTCCATGACCACCAGGGCCGGGGACCACGGAAGCACCGCCAACAGGCTGGTGGTGCTTCCAGGGCTATTCTGACCGCGGCGGTAAAGCCGTGGTCAGAAAAGGGGAACCAGCGGTTTCCCGACGGTTTTCCCCTGGCCCAGGGAATCCTCCATGGCCGCCATGGGGATTCCGACCCCCTTCCCGACACCCTGTTTCTGGCGGTTCTTACCGCCAGGAACAGGATGGCGGGAACGGGTGTCGTGGGGCCCCTGGGGGCCCCAGCACTGCCCATGCCACTGGCATGGGCAATGCAGGGGCCCCCTAACAGGGCCCCATAAGGATTTTCACTGTCTGCTTTGCAGACAGTGAAAATTGCGATGGGTGCCACTGCACCCGTCGCACCCCTGCAACTCCGCAGGCTCCCTTCGGAGCCGGCATCCTTGTTGCAGGGTCTTTCCCACTGGGCCGGCGGGCGCCCTTTTGGCGGTCGCCCGCCGGTCCAGCGGGAAAGCCAGAATGGCATCCGCGGTCTCCTGACCGCGGAGCGGCCATTTGGCGGTGACCGCATGGCGGGCAGCGACCGCCGCCCGCCGCGGTCAGAATGACCGCCAAAGTGTCTTAAGATTTTAAAAAGCAAACAAAGTCTCTTTCAAGCACAAAGTACCTGGTTTCTGGTGGAAAATCTCCGCAAAGGGCCGCAGAAGAAGAGATACGTGGAAAAATGGTGTGTGCGTCGATTTCTCCCCAGCACACACAGCATTATCTTTCACACGGGGAAGTCGTGTGTCGTTTTCCGGCGCGCGGACTGTCTCTTTCTGTGGATCGCGGGGATTACCAGATGTCCCGGGTCTGTGCGTGGATTCTCCTGCTTGTTTTCCGGCTGCGTGTCGTTCTGCGGGGCTGTGCGTCGAAATTTCACTCTCACGGCAGGCGGCGTTGTCCTTGCGAGGCCGTGCGTCAAACTTTCGGTCGTCCCGAAGGCGTCGCGTCGATCAGTGTCGGTGTGCAGCGTTTTTGTCGCCGCGGAACAAGCTATGCGTCGAAAATTTCGGCGCACAAAGCATCCAAGTGAAAGAGAGAAGTCTTTTTGGTCCTGAGACTTCAGGGAACAGGAGGCAAGCTCTATCCAAGCCCTTGGAGAGCACTTTTACAGCCAGACAAGAGTTCAGCAAGGCAGCAGGCCAGCAGCAAGGCAGCAGCCCTTTGTAGAAAAGCAGACAGGTGAGTCCTTTGAGCAGCCAGGCAGTTCAGCAAGGCAGCAGGCCAACAGCAAGGCAGCAGTCCTTTGTAGAAAAGCAGACAGTTGAGTCCTTTGAGCAGCCAGGCAGTTCTTCTTGGCAGGATGTAGTTTCTGGTTCAGGTTTCTTCTCCAGCAAGTGTCTGATGAGGTAGGGCAGAGGCCCTGTTTTATACTAAGTTGTGCCTTTGAAGTGAGGGTGACTTCAAAGAGTGTCTAAGAAATGCACCAAGCCCCCTTTCAGTTCAATCCTGTCTGACAGAGTCCCAGTAGGGGGTGTGGCAGTCCTTTGTGTGAGGGCAGGCCCTCCACCCTCCCAGCCCAGAAAGACCCATTCAAAATGAAGATGTATGCAAGTGAGGCTGAGTACCCTGTGTTTGGGGTGTGTCTGAGTGAATGCACAAGGAGCTGTCAAGTAAACCTAGCCAGATGTGGATTGAAGGGCACAACAAGATTTTAGTGCAAAGAAATGCTCACTTTATAAAAGTGGCATTTCTAGAATAGTAATATTAAATCTGACTTCACCAGTCAGCAGGACTTTATATTACCATTCTGGCCATACTAAATATGACCTTCCTGCTCCTTTCAGATCAGCAGCTGCCACTTCAACAGTGTATGAGGGCAGCCCCAATGTTAGCCTATGAAGGGAGCAGGCCTCCCAGTAGTGTAAAAACGAATTTAGGAGTTTTACACTACCAGGACATATAACTACACAGGTACATGTCCTGCCTTTTACCTACACAGCACCCTGCTCTAGGGGTTACCTAGGGCACACATTAGGGATGACTTATATGTAGAAAAAGGGGAGTTCTAGGCTTGGCAAGTACTTTTAAATGCCAAGTCGAAGTGGCAGTGAAACTGCACACACAGGCCTTGCAATGGCAGGCCTGAGACAAGGTTAAGGGGCTACTGAAGTGGGTGGCACAACCAGTGCTGCAGGCCCACTAGTAGCATTTAATCTACATGCCCTAGGCACATGTAGTGCACTCTACTAGGGACTTACAAGTAAATTACATAGCCAATCATGGATAAACCAATCAATAGTACAATTTACACAGAGAGCATATGCACTTTAGCACTGGTTAGCAGTGGTAAAAGTGCCCAGAGGTCAAAAGCCAACAACAACAGGTCAGAAAAAATAGGAGGAAGAAGGCAAAAAGTTTGGGGATGACCCTGTCAAAAAAGCCAGGTACAACTCCAACCTACCTTTAAAGAGGGAAAGAATGATTCCATAAGAATACTAAAACAGAACTGGCACATTTGCGGAAATGTCTGTCTTAAAAAAAAAAACATAAATAAAGATTGGGTATTGCTACAATAACCATTCAGTTAATAAATGCCCTTTCCAACAGTTGGGCGACAAGAAATACGAGAGAGACAACAATAACTTAGTCAAAACACTTCATTGTTCACTAAGGTATTTTTATTTTTATTGGTAGTTCATAGCTTCAAGTAGAGATTTAAACACTTCCATTACTTTTGTAATAAATTATAGTAACCTATATCTAACACATTATAAGTGCAAAAATTATGATTTTATTTTCATTAATCTAGGGTATTGGAGTGGTAGGATAGTAGGGAAAGGGGCACTGTTTTTATGTGATCCTTGACTGAGCTTCTATTTGTCCTAAACAATCTTACTCACAAAAGCAAATTGTCCCTAAAGAATCACTGGCACACCCTTGGTAGCTTGGCACAAACAGCAAGGCTTTCCTCAGAGAAATGGCATGATCATGATTGTGACAACTATCCAGAGCTCAAGGGCCAAATGAACAAACTATTTTACTGGTTGCAAATGGCCCATCACTCCCAAAATATCCAGCAAGTTTCCATCACGTCCCCTACAAGAAAATCTTCCGCTGGAGAGAGGGCCATCTAAAGAATAATGAGATAACACATGAGTCCCTATCACTCCTTTAACTCAAAAGGAACAGCTCCACTTCTCAGGTAAGAGCGTTCCATTGATCCTGATAGAACACAAAGCCAACAAATAAAAAGGTTGCCTGGACAATTTGAATCCACAGCTCACCCTTCAAGATTTGGCAGCCATGATGTCTGCCAGACAGGCCAAGAATTGCGCTATGAAACAAGAAATGGCCTATATTCAGTCTCAATTTGCACAAAAAGATGCAACCTCAAACATAGGGGGCAATATAAATTCACAATGTGCCTCAACCACCCAATCTTCCACACACCTTCAAGTCATTACACCAGTATCCATACCACTGACCACTCCTGAATGATTGATGGAGAATAACAACATTGTTATGAATCAATGCCACCTACACTTTATGCCAAAATCTACAGCATTTTCAGATGATGCTTCCAAGGTGGCATTTCTCCTTTCCTAAATAGTGGGAGACACAGTTCTATGGTCAATACCCTTGTTGAGCAGGATGACCCACTGCTGTACAATTATAGATGATTTGAGGAAGCAATGCGAAGGTTGTTTACCCGACATGCCTCCGTGTCCGATCAATTGCAGTATATAACTAACTTTAACCAATTAGTTTTCGAAGCACATTGGCCTGAAGACAAAAGATTAGCCCTTTTCTACTGGGGTTTAGAACACAAATTAAAAGATCTGCTGCCACAACTAGTAGAACTGTTCAGAGTTTATAGATCTCCGAGTTAAGCTCCACAGTAGGATGCAAGTGAGGAAATCAGAGAAAGGCATGACTTCAGACCACAGAGTAATCGTGTTTCAGAGCAAACATAAAAATGAAACTCTTACAAAGCCAGCTCCTGATCTGGGAGAACCTATGCAAGTAGGAACAAGTAAGGGCCCTTTATCCAAAGAAGAGAAGGAGAAATGTAGGAAACTAAATCAGTGTCTATACTGCTGGAAGACTGCCATTTTGTTAGGAAATGTTTGGCTTGTCCCCAAATACCCAAGGTCACTGCTGTGACTTCTTTGGCAAGTTAACCCAGGCTCCAGAACTGTTGGAAAATGAGGAAACTCAATAGGCAACGAGGTCCACTTATCGAAGACAGCAAGGAAGACCTTGTACTCCCATTCATGCTCAGTTTACCATATTCAAGTATAACTGTTGCACTAACTTCATTCTCAGGCCAAAAATGGAAGAAAGAGGCACTCATAGATTGTGGTGCCACTGGAAACTTCATAGATACCCAATTTACTGAATGTTTAGGTACACAGGTACTATCAAAGCAACAACCAGAGATTGTGCAGATGGTAGACGCTAAGGAACTCACCTCAGGCCTAGTACCGTTCCAAATAGAGTCACTCACTGTGAAGTGCAACAGTAAAAATGATCTGCAGTTCAGACTCATTTTAGGATTATCTTGGTTGGTAAAACACAACCCAAAAATTGATTGGCAAAAACAAGTAGTCCGGCTAGAGTCCCTTGTAGTGTAGCCATTTTTAATGTAGCTTTCTGCGCGTTTGCTTACAGTATTAGGCCTCTGTGCACTTTGCCCTAGATGCATTTTATTTAGCCTTGCACTGTTATTTTACAATAACCAGTTTCACAGTCCTGTTTTATTTTCTTCTATCACACTGTTTAGCTTTCTTCAGCACTGAAGTTCTCAAACAATACATTCTTGCTCGCTCTGTGCTTCAGTCAAGGATACAGTCTGGTACATTGCCGATAGACGTGGTAGAAGTTTAGCCTTTAGGGTTCGTAGAAAGTACACATTCTTACGTAGGGACGTTTCTTAGAACACCGGCGTATTAGTTATAAAAACACTTCCTAGTCCTGGTACACGTGAGAGGGAGATTCTGACCAAGAACCCACAACTAGACGCTGACTGCCCTGTTGCAGATGCTGATCCCGATCACAGGCCTTTGCTCAGGTATGAGGGTCGATGTCCTCCCGGGGGAACCTGAAAGGCAGACTTAGAGCTTAACATGCTGTGCTCAAAATAGAACTTAGAAGAGAGAACGCAATCTAGTTGCACCATGATAGCGTTATTCTTATGTTTCACTCTCCTTGTTACTATTTCGATCCTACTGTGTTATATGGTTCAAGTTATTGCGGCTCACGCCTTGTTATCTAAAATGCAGTCGTTTTATTAAACCAATCTTTAAAACTCAAACTGCCTTTGTCATTTATATATGAGACCACACTGTGTATGAGAGAACTGGTTGGGATCTGAGTGACCACCACTTCCCTGGGAAACACTAAGATGTCATGCGCTTGGCTGCCCAATTGTCTCTTCCCTTTGAGAGAGATGAGGCACGGCTAGTTAGCCGGAGATCAACCCGGATTTGGGGTGACAAGGGTCCTTCACCGTGGGTTAGACTTAGTCCCCCACACTGTGAACGATCTTGCCGCCCAAAAATCCAGTAGTCTCATTAGGTTAATGAGAGCCTAAGCAACACCCTCTTCTGTACTATAAACTGCTATGCTTTAAAGAAGCAGCACTTTCCTAGCCTTCAGGATAAGAACTATCTCAGAGCAGAACCAAACATTTCATTAATTAGATGGGCTGCCCGCAATTTATGCTGATCTGGCATATGTATTTGGAAAAAAGAAGGCAACACCTTACCTCCCCATTGGGAATTTGACTGTAGAACTGACCTTGTCCCAGGAGCCAAACTGCCATGCAGCAGAATATATCCCCTCACAGAATGAGAGAACAAGCTTCCGCGCCCATTTCTGGATGAGTACCTCGCTAATGGTTTTATCGGCCAGTCTCAATCACGAGTGTCTTCTCCTCTCTTTGTTGTCCCAAAAAAAGGAGGGAAAGTTGAGAATGTGAATTGACTACCGTGCATTGAATGACATTAGTTTTAAGAACAGGAAGCCCCTTCCACTCATTCCGGAATTACTGGACAAGGTCAAAGATGCGGTTATATAAACCAAATTGGATCTCTGGGTGGCTTACCATTTGGTGCGAGTCAGGCAAGGAGACAAATGGAAAATGGCATTCTGGACAACATTTGAATATCAAGTAAGGTCCTTCTGGCTTTGTAATGCCCCGGCCGCTTTCCAATTCTTAAAACGGGAGGTTCTACGAGAATTTATAAACATTTGCTGTCTTGTCTATATTGACGATATTCTCATTTACTCCTACAGTGAAGCAGAACATGAAAAGAAAATACGAGACATTCTCCAGAAACTACGAAAATATCAATTATATGTCAAACTAGAAAAAAGTGAGTTTCATAAGACAGAGGTGATCTTCTAGAGTACATTCTCGGATCAGAAGGCGTACTAATGGATGACAAGAAGGTGTAAGCTGTAGTAAATTGACCAGCTCCAACTAACCTAAAACATGTTCAAAGCTTCCTAGGATTTGCAAACTTTTATCATTGCTTCATCCACAATTTCTCCAAGATAGTCTACCCCATCACACATCTTTTGCATAAAAATACAATGTTCCACTGGAACAAAGATGCTGAAGAAGCCTTTTAGCAGTAAAAAAGAAATTCACAGTGGCTCTTATTCTAGCCCACCCTGATACTAACCAGCCTGTTGTAGTGGAAGCAGATGCTTCTCAAAATGTCATGGGGGAATATTGTTACAAAGAAATCATATCACAGGCCAAATGCACCTAATAGCTTACTGCTCTAGAAAAATGTTGCCCATGGAACCAAACTATGCTATTGCAGATAGGGAATTTTTGGCAGTAAAGGAAGTTCTTAAGGAATCACATCAATATTTATCAGGTATCCGATACCTACTAACAATATACACAAATCATAGAAACCTACAATTTTTACGCTCTGCCTGTGCCCTCACAGCTATACATTTAAGGTGGACTCTAATCTTTAATGATTATGATTTCATAATAATGTCTCAGCCAGGTATAGAAAATGCCAAGGCAGATGCCTTGTCCTGACTTGGAGACGAGGAACACTCTCCAGTACAAGAAGAGAGTAAGCCCATAATTTCCACAGAACACTTTCAAGGAACTATAATCTCCTCTAATTTTATTGAAGACATTAAACAAGAAATCAAAACACAGGATTGCAATCCAATAGGTCCCAAGTTAGTATCAGAAGACAGGTTACTGTTCTACGAGGACAAGATATTTGAACCAAGCAAATGTTTACAAGAACAGGCTCTCAATTTATTTCACGACTCCACAATAGCATGGCATCCAGGGAAACAGAAAACTCTACAACTAATTAGAAGACACCTCTAGTGGCCAACCTTGCCCAACGACATGAATCAATATATAGATGTCGGGGGACCTGCGCCCAAGGAAAGAGGAAAACTGGTCCCCCAGTGGGCTTTTACACCCTATTATAGTCTCTACCAAACATTGGCACACCATATCCATAGATGTTGTTGTAGAACTTCCAAAGACTTCCTCAGGTCATACTACTATTTCAAACATGATAGACCACCTCTACAAGGCTACACACCTCGTACCTTTGAAAAAACTCCCCAAAGTTCAAGAGTGTGCGCACATCTACATGCAAAATGTAGTAAGGTTACACGGTTTACCTTCGGTAATTATAACCGACCAGGGTTCCAAGTTCATGGCAAATTTTGGTCAGCAATGTTCACATCACTAGGCATAGAAGCACGACTATCATCAAGCTATCACTGTCAAAAAAATGGCTAGGCGGAGCACCTGAACCTGACCATGGAGCATGGGTAGTAGGATTTGCCAACAATAATTCCGATCATCGCTCCACAAGCATGTCACCATTCTATTGCTTGAATCGAAAACACCTACACATGACTCCATGGTTGGACACAACAAACAGTAAAATTCCAGCAGTTGCTCAGTATCATGAATGAATTAAGAAACATATACACACCGCCAAACAGCAACCAATACAAGCCCAAGGAAACATACAAACACCATGCAGATAAACACTGTAAAAAGGCGCCAACATACAAAACGGGAGATAAAATGTGGTTGTCCACCAAAAAAAACTGCCATTAATAGGGGCAAAATTACTATTACCACGCTACATTGGTCCATTTCTCATGAGTCAGGTCATTAACCCTGTAGTGATGACGTTGACATTAAATCGTACTTTAAAAGTAGACCCAATATTACACACATCACTGCTCAAGCATTAGAATCCCACAACTAGAACAAACGCCACTCCACCACCTCTTTAAATAGAAGATCATGATGAATATGAAGTCTGGAAAAGACTTGATTCCAAAACCATTAGTGGGAAATTGCATTATTTAGTAGATTGGGTAGATTTTGCCCCCAAAAACAGCTCCTGGGAGCCACTCTCTCACATGACGCCTGCCTCCCATTTAATTCAACATTTTCACTGTAATCATCCTGAAAAACCCAAACCCATTGACACAGTGTTAGGGACACTTCCAAGAGAGGGGTATTGTTGGGAATCACGCTTGAACATTTTCTCAAAAGCTAATGTTGCACATTGATAACCAGTATACAGTCTCACATGGCACCCCTGTTTTAACTCTGTTTGAGACTTGGAGTGTTTTTTCCGGAACATAATTATGCCTGGACTTGTTTGTTCCTAGTTTTCTGATTAAAGTGCACCTGATAGATTAGTTTCATAGCATGCTGATGAGTCCAGAAATAAACATGTGCAGAACCAATCAAGCGGGCACAATGAGCTTCCCCATGAGCATTCCAAAATGACTCATCATAATGAAGTAAACACAAACCATCTGTCACCGCATCCTGAATTACTCATTGTAAGGTGATTAAAAAAAATCAGCCATGTGGTTCTAAATAACTCATCACCAGATGGTAAACATAATCAATAATCAAGAACATTCTAAATGACTCATGACAGACTAAAGACATAACCTATTTTAACCCACTCCACCCTTTAACCTATGCTTTGATTTGAGAATCCAGAACCTGATTAAGCCTCTTCGGACCCTCAAAGAGCCTAAGTTCAGAGCATCTGCTTACTTTGGTAGTTTCTTCCAAAGACCAGAACCTTCTTTCTTGACTCCTGGACAGCTCGACACCTGTAGAAAACAGGAAAAGACAAGATGAAAAGGTGAATGCTAGCTGTCACGCAGCATGATTTGATATGAATTTAAATAAAATCAGCACAAGCACGCCTCCCCCCATTGGATTGCACTAGAATCAGGGCGGCATCAGGTGCACTGAGCCTTCCAGAAAGGAACCAATTAGAAAAAGCCAACTATTTCACTGACAATATACCATGACCAGATAGACTCAGCCACAATTTATATATGTAATAGCCATAGCCAGCCCCAGAACTCACCTCCAACCCCATCTTCTCCATCACTACTTGGAGGAAGTTTCAATCCAGTGTAAAATCCATGTAAATCACCACTACTGCTGTGATACCAGGACCCAGCAGAGGGTTTTGTACTAAGTGAAAAGATTTATATACATTGGGGGCTGTGTTTCTGCCCAGGATAAAACCTGCTTGGTCAAGGGTATGAGGTCATTTAAGGGAACAGTCTATTCAGCAAGAGTTTTCCAAGAATCTTATAATCCAGATTTAAGAAGGATGTAGGATGATCCAGCCCCACCTCAAAGGTCTACATTCTAGGCCTCATTAAGGCCTCATTAAGTTTATCATAGTAGCTTCTTTCATAGAAGGGGGAAGCTTACTGGCTCCCTGTTTTGCATGTGCAACTTCAGTGGCTGCAGGGCTCACCTCCATAATTAGTAAAACATTCTTCGGGAAACCTGTCTCTCCCTGGTGTCTTCCCAGGGCCCAGCCCCTAGATATTCATCTTTGGTTCCTCCTCTCAGATAGGTGAGTCAAGTTCAGTGGAAGCATCAGTGGGTAACCACACTAAACAATTCCTGCACTGATATATAATGTTGAGTTATACTAGACCACTGCTTCGTATGTAACAGTTCTACCATCTGACTTGAATACAGTAGACATGGGTGTCTGTCCATTGTTTGCTTTTATCAGCTTAGCCAATAATCTCCCAGTCTTGTCACTTTCACAGTGACTAATGATAAGATATGTCATGTAACTATGGGAGCTCAGGCTATTAATGACTTCACTGTGTTCCTGACTTGACTGCCCCAACCACAGCTTCACCGCAAAGGTTGATGGCAGCAGCTAGCTCTAACTTCTTCAAGTCACCTTCCAGTTTACCAGTGTGATGTTCCAAGTATCTGCACTTCTGGAAAATGGCCCTCCTTGAATCTTTTGACTTCCTCCTCCTCTTTTACTGACCTAATATTTTTTATATACAATTGGCATATTTAATTTACTTGTAAGTCCCTAGTAAAGTGCACTACATGTGCCCAGGGTCTGTACATTAAACCCTACAAGTGGGTCTGCAGCACTGATTGTGCCACACAGATGTGTAGCCCCTTAACTATGTCTCAGGCCTGCCATTGCAGAGCTTGGGTTTGCAGTTTCACATCGACTTGGCATTTTTAACAACTTGCTAAGCCCTAAACTCCCCTTTTATTACATATGCCATCCCTAAGGTAGGCCCTTGGTAGTCCATAAGGCTGGGTTCCATGTATGTAAAAGGCAGGACATGTACTTTTAAGTTTTACATGTCCTGGTAGTTAAAAACTCCCAAATTCGTTTTTCACTATTGTGAAGCCTACTCCGCTCATAGACCAGCAATGGGAATTCCCTTATATACTTTTAAGTGGTAATCTCTGATCTGAGAGGTGTGGCGTTGTCATGTTTGGCATGTTTGGAATAGTAGTGAGAAATCCTGTTCACTGGTAAAGTTGGAAATAACATCACTATTGTAGAAATGCTACTTTCAGAAAGCAGGCATTTCTCTGCTCTTACTGCTCTTTGTAACTTACAGCCTGTCTCCAATCAAAGTCTGGTTTGTGCTCAGTGACAGCTCCCCATGTGCAATCCATCCAGACAAACATAAACACAGAACCCTCAGCTGCAACTGCATTAATCTGCATTCCAATGGGTTTTTCTGGGCAGGATGGGTGGAGGGGCTTTTGCCTATTCAAAGATAAGTGGCCTGACCCCACACAAAGAGCTGATAACCCCTCAGAGATCTCCTGGCAGACATGATTGGGCTGAAAGGGGAACTGGTGCACTTCAAAACCACTCTTTCAAGTCACCTCTACTTCAGAGAGACAATTGGGTATAAGAAGAGACCCTCTCAAATCAGCCACTTCCAGAATTACAACTGGAGTCTGTCAGAAGGACTGCTGAGCTGCTCAAATGATCAACTGAAGTATTTTTCTGGATGGACAGATTTTCTACTTGGTACCCTGCTGCCTGATGCTTCCTGGCTCTGCTGGAAGGACTCTGCCCTCCCACCACAAGTAATCTCCAAGGGCTTGTTAGCTTGCATCCTGTTGCCAAGTCTCAGGGACATCAAAGATTTGAACCATCTGCAGCTAGACTCTGCAAGTTGTGAGTCCTCCCTGCCTTGGAAGTGGGCCTAAGCTTTGCTGTGCAGCTGTCAGCCTCATTGGGCTAAACGCCAGGAAGCAGAAACTCCCACAAAACCCCGCTGCGCAATTAGTAATGCACAGTGACACAAAGACCTGCAAAGCCTCACCGCACAGCTCCCCGGGATTGACGCAATGTGACACAAAGCCCCACAAAGCCCCACAAAGGCTCACCGCATAGTTCCCTGGGATCAACGTACAATGATATCAAGCCTGGCCTAGCTTCACTGCACATCCTCTCCGAACCAAAGATACAGAGCCTCGCAAAGCCACACAGCGTAGACCATGAACGTGAGGTACTCTTTTCAGTGGGCCCAAGTGAATCTCTGTAGCCATACCACACTCCCACGTGGTTGGCCTGAACTTGTGACTTTGTCCCCCTCCGGCACGAACTGATGACCACAGTTGGAGCCTTGCACTTCAATGCGCTATTTATATCTACATCCTTAAAATTACATATCTCAGGATCTACATATTGGATTTTTGTCATTTTGTTCTTGTTTAATTTATAAAATCATAATCTATTTTTCTATCCTGTTGTGCTGTCTTTTTGTGCTATTTTCACTGTGTTACTGTATGAGTTATTGCACATTGCCTTCTAAGTTAAGCCTGCCTGCTTTGTGCCAAGCTACCAGAGGGCGAGCACAGGATAATTTATGGTGTGTTGTGACTTATCCTACCTAGGATTGTGGTCCTCACTTGGACAAGGTGAAAACCTCTGCCAACTAGAGACCCAATTTCTAACATTGGTGTTCAGTAGTAAGGATAAGACTTGTGTTTTCGCAGTCCCTTGCAGTGAGGCAGTGTACACTACCCTCCACATCTAAAGACCATTATGAGTTGTTTTCTCCTTTTTCTCTCCATTGGTCATTTTTCCAAATTTGATTCCTACCTCTCCTTCATAATCTTGGGGCTCTTTGTATTGCACATGTGATACCTTAACAGACTAGAAATCGATTCCAACTTCCCAGTAGACTAGAATGAGATGGATCTTGTCCTCATTCAAGCCCTCAGTAAGGCTAGGCTAAGGAAGTTCTGCAAGGATAGAAAGCTAGCTGTGAAAAAGTGATCCACCAAGCAGGATCTGTAGAATGCCCTATATGCTTTTGAGGAACCACATTGACTGAAGGCTGCAGCAGAGGTCCAAAAGGGTGATGACCCTGGGAAGGATAATAAGGAGGAGGATGATAATGACTTAGCAGTGGCTCCGGAGGAGAGAAGATAACCTCAGAGAGGGGGTCCCCTGCTGGATCATTTGCAGGAAACAGGGTCCCTTCCACACACACTGTCCCCTGAGAAATTGAAAGACAGATGGGCTGAGAGGGACCTGAGGCTGCACCCCCCCAACTTGCTGTGAAGGAAAGAAGAGCTGAGGCTGACAAAGCCCTGGTCTGGTAGATGAGAGGAGAGCTGAGGCTCAAGGAGTCTAAAGGTACTGGGCTTAAAAGAAAAGCAAGTAGAGTCCAGAAGTGGCAGCAAATCTGGCATATTCAGTAGTGAAGGTCAGGTCAAAACATTCAGAGCTTTGGTGCCCGACTACAGAGAGGGGGAATGGCATTCACATAGACACATGGGGGTGACATAGACACATAGAAGTGAGCATGGACCCATTTCAGGGCATACCCTTCCCACTTAGGTCAACAAAAGGAAATGATAGACGAAATGCTGAACAATGCATACATTCACCCCCATCACAGAGATCTGGGTTTAATCCATTGGTTTTTTTTTGCCCTCCACCCCACCCCAGTTTGGACCCAGCCATATGCAAATAAGTCTGGACCCAGCTCCCCGAGGGACCATGCCAACCTGAACTGCCAAGCCAGGACCTCCCTGGACTAGAAATAATCATCGTGGGACTGGTTTCAGGGTAACATCCCTCATCATCAAGGCGAGTTTGAATCCAGTGGCTCAGTGAGCATGGGATAATCATCTGGGCATACCCTTCCCAATTAGGGTGACAAATGCAAAAAGAACAGATGATGGACGGAATGCAGAAGAATTCACCCTCAGTCACAGTGATCCAGGTATAATCCATTGTATTTTTTGCACTTCACGCACACCCAATTTGGACACAGCCATATGCAAATCAGTCATAACCCTGCTCCCTATGGAAACAGTCCATCCCTAAACGCCAAGCCAGGTTCTCCCTGGACCAGAAACAAGCATCCTTTTCACAATAACACCCTTCATCAGCTAGCTTGAATACAGTGGTTCAGGGAGCACAGGGCCCACGTCTGGGCATACCCTTCCCACTTATGGTGACAAAATCAAAAAGAACAGATGATGGACAGAATGCTGAACAATGCAAATATTCACCTCCAGTCACATAGATTTGGGTTTAATCCTTTGATTTTTTGCCAACCACAGCACCTCAGTTTGGTCCCTGCCATATGCAAATCAGTCTTGACCCTGCTCCCCATGAAAATAGTCTAGTCGGAACTGCCAAGCCAGATCCTCCCTGGACTGGAAACAAGCAATCTGAGGCTGGTTTTGGGGCAACACGCCTCATCAGCCAGGCTAGCTTGAATCCAGTGACACAATGAGCACAGGACCCAGGTCTGGGCATACACTTCCCACTTAGGGCGACAAAAGCAAAAAGAAGCCATGTTAAAATCAGTCTTGACCCTGCTCCCCATAAGAAAAGTCCAGCACTAAATGTCAAGCCAGGTCCTTTGTGGAAAGGAAACAAGCATTCTGGGAATGGTTTCAGGGGTAAAACCCCTCATCAGCTAGGCTAGCTTGAATCCAGTGGCGCAGTGAGCATGGGACCCATGTCTGAGAATGCCCTTCCCACTTAGGGCAACAAAAGAAAAATGAACAGATGATGGATGGAATGCTGAACAATGCAAACATTCACCCCCAGTTACAGAGATCTGGGTTTAATCCATCGTTGTTTTCTCACAATCCCCCCTTAGTTTTGGACCCAGCCACTTACAAATCAGTGTTAACCCTGGTCCCCATGGGAACTGTCTTCTTAGGCAAATACAGGTACGTTGTTAAAATGTATGTTATTCATCTTGCTGTTGCAGTCCTATTCTGTGAAGATGTCCTGCCTTGGTCTTTCTGTCTACAGTGATGGTAACGGGATGACGTATGGTGTCTGCTGTATTATTCCCACAAGGGCAATACTTTACCTCTTGTCTATGTTTATAACCAGAGGTGCCTGGAATGGCTTCTAAAATATGTCTTTCATTAACTAGTAGCTTAAATTGGCAGACCAAATGCTTATTTTTAAAATTCACTTTATTCAGCACAGGCGCACCATAGGTAAATAAACTGTTTGGTATGTAGACAAATCAGATAGCTCTTTGAGATCATTTGTGACAAAACCTTTTTCTATTTCCACTGTTGTCTTTTTTAGACCAGCCATAACGTGCAATGGTGATCTTTCCACTGAGCTCTAATACATCTAAATTACTTATCTCTATTTCCCTGCGTAATAAGGTTTTACAGAAAGCTAAGTTATACTGTGTCTTACCATGATATTCTAAAAAGCAAATGATCTAACAAGGAGTTTTGGTTTAATTTATCATTACTTCACACAGCCCCGTACAGCAAGTCACTTGCTACACTGCTTGACAGGGCAGAAATGTCCTTTCCTTTCTTTGCACCGGCAACTAGTGCTACTTTCCATAGTGTACCAGGAAACAATTGAACCAGTTCCTTGCACAGAACATAATTTAAGAACTTAGGGCCTCATTCACAAATATTTGGCATAGGGCAGCACTGCAAGCCTTTTAGCTACTCTGTCTTACTCTAAATCGTGAGAGCAGGAATGCACAGTATTTACGTGATAAGGTATACCCCTATCATTTCAGCCAGCGCTGGCATAAATAGCTGCCGAACGGCAATGTAGGCACCCTTGCACCATGGTGCAAGTGTGTCTGGTTGTTGGCAGGATTGTTTTTGTGCAGAAAGGGGCACCTTCCTGCCCAAAAACACTCAATGGAGGTGTTTTCCTCTTTATATGTATGCTGCACAATGCAGCACATAAAGAAAAGAAAAAAGGAGAAATATAGGTTTCTTTCCTCACTATGCCTCCCCTGGGGAGGAGCATAGTTTTGACACATTCCCAGGATTACAGATCCTTGTAAATCTGGGTAAGAATCAAAACCCATGAATGTTGCATAGGAAAGCCCACTGCAATGCCCATGGAACACCTTCGTGACATAGAGTAAGGCAACGCAATGCTTTGCGCTTTCTTCCCTTATTCCACATCTCCCCATAGATATGATTAAGAAACCTGTGGAACTGAAACATCATAAAAACTGATTCTCAGGTGGCCGAGCCTCTTGTAAATGAGGCTCCTAATGCTCAGCATGGTATACCTAATACCTTGTTATATTGTCACTATGGTTATGTCAGTTTGCAACCCGGTCTCAATAGGAGGTAACTAGGATAGTTTAGTTAATGTACTTCCTGAAACATAAACCCATTTAAGCTACAGCTTCGACTAAGGTGGCTGGTACGAAACGTCATGAGCACTGTCATTTTTTCTTTTCATTCACAATACATTAATTTGGGCACAGCTAGCTCTAGCGTCCCTATGTGTCGTAATCCTTTGCAAGGTTAGATCTGTGTAAAGCAGAACTTGTCAATAATTGCCCAAGAGTGTTGACTTCAGATCATCAATTGACGTGGATGTTACAGGTACATCATAGAGAAGAATATTTTAAAATAAAAATGGTATCACCAAGCTGATTTATCTTAAACTATTGCTGGTGCTCTTGCAGAGGTCTTCTTCCCGCCTTGGTATCAGAAACCACAAGTGCTCTGGTGACACACCATACCTTATCCCACCACTAGATGTCGACTTGATCTTTGGACTTGGGGAGGAATGTAGTAGTCAGATTCATTCAACACAGATCTATGACATAAGAACCATAAACAATTCTAGACACCATGAAAATATTAACACTAAATCAATCTCCAAACTGAATAAAGTTTCAAAACCTTATTACAATACCAACATCAATGTAATATATATGGTGTGCAAAACTAACTTATAAACATACATGAAAACCATAGGTTGACCAAAACGTCTAAAATGATTTAGCCTTCTAAACATCAATACTGTTAAGCACTCCAAAAGAATGACACAAATCAGCAGAACTACAATAAGCACATTAGTTTCAGATTTCAAAGCCGATGATGGTGACATCAGAGAATCATCAAAATACAATTTCGACAATCAATTTATCAGGGCTGGTCCATCCTTACACTAACAAGAATGAGGACTTTCATGTGTGGGAATGGCCTAACACATGCGGGCAAAAAAATAAAAATAAAATAAAAGACAAAAATAATTTGGAAATATCATCTAACTACGGCATCTCACTATAACAATATGCTGGTGTAATTATCAAAGCTGAAAACGAAACAAGAAACCACATTTAGTTATACCTCTTCTCATGGGTCAGCAGACAGGAAGTTTAGTCAAATAGAACGACCACCTTCTCACAACATCAGTTGACAGCAGCATCAGGACAGTGCAGAACACAGGCTGCACATATGACAGGTCAGCAGTTTATAATTGATTGGGCATATTAATACTGAACAGCATAAGCAGGTGGGGTGATTAAGACTAAAAGGAAACACATTAGAAGACTTGGAGAGTGACAGGAGATGATAGCAGGAGACTCAAGGCAGGAGTAAACTAACCTGACTCTGGCAGACTACTAGATGTACTAACCCTCACAGAGTACTAGACTGACTAACTCAAAGTTTGAGAGTATCTCACTAATTAGATATACCCATGGGCCCTTCAATTGGTCCTCCAGGTGGACTCATCTTACGTTCAAGCTTCAGTATCCAATGGTAGCTGCTGACACCATCAAGTTTGCAACTATCCCACATTTTCTCAGAGAAAGCATTTAGTCATTTCAATGATTTCATACAGTTCTTCCAAAATATTACATTTTCTAGTTGTTTGTTACTTCAGAATTCTTTCTCACGATGCACAGGATGAGCTAAACAGTTCAAACATGAGATTTATTAAAGTTTCTTGTCTTGTTCAACAGCTAGAACAAATATTGTTACATAATTAACACTGAAATGTGTTATTTCTTTTCTATACAATAGGGCATTCAACATCACCTCAGCAACCTAGGGAAAAATGTAGGTCAGAGGGAACAGAATAAGCAAGTAATTTTCCTCTACGGCTGCAAGAATGAAACTTCAAGCCTATTCTTGCTATGAAAGCCTAAATGCACATTACAATTAATACACTTATAAAACCTTTTGTATACCGTACAATTATATCAAAAATACAAAGCAAATTATTTTATTGCAAACATTATTTACGACATCGTAAAACAATTTTAAATGTGCATTCATTTTTCTGCACTCATGTAATTCACATTAATAAATTATTTTAAATCAGTATTGGTACGGTTAATTGTTCATCGTTTGATACTCATAGTATTCTTCCTTTCTACTATTTCTTAGAAATATATTTCTAAGATAATACTTTAAGTTTTATCAGAAACTCACTCAAATATAAATGCACAATATCTTCGTGTTTAAACGTGATGCCAAATATGAATGGAGGCCACATTGCCCACCATAATTTAAACATGCACATTTTACATTTCCATGTTAATTTATGTGTGAGACTTTTAAATTAAGGTGTGTAAGACACCTTATGCTAACTTCTATGTCATTAATGCATTAGTAAAATTCCATCTCTATCACTAATCAGCATTGGTGTCTTAGAAAAATATGTCCCTCTCTCTTGCATCAAATATAACATGAAAAGTGTTCAAATGCTGGCTACAGTGGGTGCCTAGATCCTGACCAGCTTTGGAAGTCAGGACATTTAAAACTGTTCCTTCATCTTCTGAGATTTTTGGGATTCTATGCCTAGTTTAGAAGAGAGTTGTTTGCTTCTCACTTCCCCTTGTTGCTTCCCTCTACGTTTTCCATGCAGTGTCTAATGCTTTTCTTCCCAAACCAGATGTGTGTTCAACAGAAGAAATACCCCGTCAATTAAGGGAAGAGACCAATATCTAGGTTCACAATATATCACAAGTTCTTCCTTTATATGAGATTACTGATTTCTTCCCAGTATTCTCTGCTCCTTTATAGTATGTTAGCCCCCCAAAATAAGTGAGATAACCCACAGCTTTACTGGGAAACCCAAGTCTGTAAACTGCCATGTATGACTTGGGCCACCTAAGGGATAACTGGTGTCCTCCTAACCAACAGAGGAACCATGAAACCAAGGGTGTTCTGTGCCATTCTGGTTGTCTTTGCCAGACTTCTCATCCCAGGTTCTGTCCACAACTTATTTTCCGTAGCCTCAATCCCTTTTAGGATCTTCCCCTCTGAGCATGGTGAAGGCTCTTCCTGCTTTCAGTTTTATCAGTTCCAACTGCTGGAGCTTTGCTTGCCTTCCTCTTTCTTCGTCACATCGATCTTATCTGTTACATGCACATAAACGTCTCACTTCTCTCAGTTTTCTCTTTACGCAGTTCTGCTCCTCTTCTTACCTGTTTGGGCATCCTGCCTCCTGCTCCAATCTCACTGAGGTGGACTATGAGGTCAGTCTTACACACCAGCAATAAGGGACTCCATCACACACTAGTTGTTTATGCTGATTGTTAGACCTCACAGCCTTAGGGGGGTTACCCCTAACTCTTTGCCTACCTCCCTCCACATTTTAGTTTTTGCTGGTTTTAAGAATCTGCACACTTTGCCACTGCTAATCAATGCTAAAGTGCATATGCTCTCTCCTTTTAAACATGGTAACATTGGATCATACGCAACTGGACTATGTAATTTACTTATAAGTCCCTAGTAGAGTGCACTATGTGTGCCCAGGGCCTGTAGATTAAATGCTACTAGTGGGCCTACAGCACTGATTGTGCCACCCACTTAAGTAGCCCCTTAACCTTTTCTCAGGCCTGCCATTGCAAGGCCTTTGTGCGCAGTTTCACTGCCAATTCGACTTGGCATTTAAAAGTAATTGCCAAGCCTAAAACTCCCCTTTTTCTACATATAAGACACCCCTAAGGTATGCCCTAGGTAACCCATAGGGCAGGGTGCTGTGTAGGCAAAAGGTAGGACATGTACCTATGTAGTTTACATGTCCTGGTAGTGTAAAACTCCTCGAATTCGTTTTTACATTGCTGTGAGGCCTGCTCCCTTCATAGGCTAACATTGGGGCCACCTTCATATATTGTTTGAGTTGTATCTGCTGATCTGAAAGGAGTAGGAAGGTCATATTTAGTATGGCCAGAATGATGACATTAAGTCCTGCTGACTGGTGAAGTTGGATGTAATATTACTATTTTAGAAATGCCACTTTTAGAGAATGAGTATTTCTCTGCACTTAAATCTTTCTGTGCCTTACAAGCCACGTCTGGCTGGGTTTAGTTGACAGCTCCTTGTGCATTCACTTAGACACATCCCAAACACAGGATACTCAGCCTCACTTGCATACATCTGCATTTTGAAAGGGCCTTCCTGGGCTGGGAGGGTGGAGGGCCTGCTTTCACATAAAGGACTGCCACACCCCTTACTGGGACCCTGGCAGACAGGATTGAACTGAAAGGGGACCCTGTGCACTTCTAAGCCACTCTTTGAAGTCTCCCCCACTTCAAAGGCACATTTGGGTATATAAACAGGGCTTCTGCCCCTTCCAACTCAGACACTTCCTGGAGAAGGAACTTTTAACCAGAACCTGCATCCTGCCAAGAACTGCCTGGCTGCCCAAAGGACTCACCTGACTGCTTTCTGTGAAGGACTGCTGCCTTGCTGTTGCCCTGCTGCATTGCTGCTCTCTGGCTGAGGTGAAGAAGTGCTCTCCAAAGGCTTGGATAGAGCTTGCCTCCTGTTCCCTGAAGTCTCAGGACCAAAAAGACTTCATCTCTTCAAGAAGGACTCATTGATGCACAGTCTGCCAGAAACGATGCACAGCCTGCACTGCAGTGAAAATTTCACCGCACACCGAACCGGAACGACACAGCCCGACTTCGCAATTAGAAGATCGACGCATCGCCAGCGTAGCGACCGGAAACTCAATGCATGGCCCACTGGATCGATGAATGGCTGAGCCGGAACAACGCAGCCTGACTTCCAAAGAGGAATCAACGCAGCGCCTGCCGTGCAGTAGAAAATTTGACGCAGCGCCCACCAGATCGACGCAGCTCCTGTGACTTGGTCCTGTCAGTGCAGGAAATCCATGCACCGTTCCTGGGCGCCTGAAAACCCCGCAACCCGAAGAGGATCCATGACTGAGCGCTGGAAATCGATGCACAGCCATCCCTGCATGGAAACTAAATGGAGACATCAACGCACACCCCTTTGTTTCCACGCTTCTGCTCCTCTGCAGCCCTTTGTGGAGATTTTTCATGCAAACCAGGTACTTGGTGCTTTAAAGAGACTTTGTTTGCTTTTAAAAGACTTAAGACACTTTATATCACTTTTCAGTGATATCTCTACATTTACTTATTGCATCTTTGATCGTTTTGACCTACATTTATCTAGATAAATATTATATATTTTTCTAAACACTGTGTGGTGTATTTTTGTGGTGCTATATGGTGGTATTGTATGATTTATTGCACAAATAGTTTACACATTGCCTTCTAAATTAAGCCTGACTGCTCAGTGCCAAGCTACCTGAGGGTGGGCACAGGATAATTTGAATTAGGATTAGAATGAGGGTGGGAACAGGGTATATTTGAATTGGAATTAGAATGAGGGTCCTTGCTTGGAGAGGGGGTAACCTGACTGCCAACTAAAACCTCATTTCTAACACTGATGGTAATTTGTTTTGTTTCTCATTAATTTTGAATTATGCAACTTTTGTTTCCCTGTAAACTTGAAGTCTTTCTGTAATTTGCTTTATTTTGGTTTTAATGTGGATGTTGCATTTTATTGCTTTGCTTATACCCTTAATCTGTTCTTGTCTTGTGATATTAGTCTGCTAATCACAGTAATTGCATGTTTATTCTCCAACAGCTGTTTTTACGCCCATGCCAGACTATCACAGGTGTGCCACGGTTGTACTCAGTAAAACGTGTGTACCTTTGTGGACTATAATATGGATAATTGCAATGCGGGCTACATTGCACAACTGGAAAATCTATATCATCCTTCTTTTTTTCTAAAAGTAATTAGTCCAGTGGCCCTGATTATTGGAATAAAAACGTTGGTCAACGCTCTAGACACAATACGCCATAAATTATATTCTCCTTGGTCTGAAAAATATCTTAGAAGAAGTTTGAAAAGAGTTTGTGGACAATGATAAGGAAGCTAGGGAGCAGAAGAGGAAAATATTGGATTTTTGAAGCACACGTGCCCCGTTAGAGGGACTTTCTCACAGCGCTCTCCAATCTCTAATTTGATTTTCATTTATTTGGGTCTTTCATCAAAAATTACAGACTCTCCCATGTTACTCAGTCGTTGTATGCCAGGCGTTTCACACAAAAGGAAACACCAGTCAATGATCACCTCCTGTAATGAGCAGGGGCCTCCCTGAAGAGATAGCGGAAGACACAATTATCCCTTCAGAACTAAAAGGAAAGACAAGAAACTATTAACTTAACAACAAGAGTCAACAGAGAAAAAAAGAGCAACTGGCTAGTTCATCCGTGCCCACGTGACATTTTTATTACTCAGAAATGTTTTCATAAAATGTATGATTTTGCAGTTGCATGAATTCTTTTTTTTATTGCCACTATAACTGTTAACTGTGCGCTATTTCTTTTTTTTATTTTTTTAACTGACGAATGGCATGAGAAGAAATTGTCTTCCCGGAGTCTGTAAAAGCATGACTTAGTCATGCAATTTACTGCCTCTGGCAGAAAATGTATCTATTACACTGAAAGTATGCCTTCACGTTTAATTTTCACTTGCAATACATTCATGTACTTTTCATACATTACACATAATATCATATAATTGTGACAACAATTACAATTATGCCATGAAATAAAAATGTCACACTTTCACCCACCTCTGATTTCAATACTTCACCGGCAAAAATTTTAACAAGACGATGAAGTCATCCTTTTTCTTTCAATTGTACCATCTGTCAGTTTTCTGAAACGGAACTATCAAATAATCTCAAGCCCAGCCGTGAAAGAGACCTCTCCCTGTTACACAGGGCAGAAGGTTTTATAGCTTCATATTAAAAAAAAAACGTGATGTCCATTTGTGAATTGTACTACAATATACCCCAGCTATACCCTGCTTTCCTAATTAAAAGGAAATGGGTTCCACAGTTTCTTACATAATCATGTCTGACAGTTATACACCCCAACATTGTATTGACTACGGAAAGGGCATAAATCTACAAGGGACCAGCCTGGAATATATTGCAGAGACACATAGGCACATCTAAGTATGTACTCTGCTTTGTCTTCAAATGATCTGTTATGGGGTTGTCCTTCATTACACAATAACATAATAACCCCTAGCCTTCACCTTAGATTTTTTTCGACCTATAAATAATGGGTCAAATGATATCACTTGAATGAATGGTTGAGCAGATTTGTGGAGGTCAAGGCTCATCAGAGAATGTCCCGGCGCTAGAAAACTGGATGTCTGATGACATATACCTCAAGGTGAAGTGAACAGAAGAGTTTTCAGGGCTTTCCGAAAGCGGGATTAATATTGAATATCCCGGAGCAACCTTGTTGGAAATGGCCCTTTTGCAGGGTTATCCCCAGACTTTTTGCGTTCCTCCTTCTCTTTTTCTGACGTCATTTTTGCTGGCTTTTAGACTCTGCGCACTTTACCACTGCTAACCAGTGCTAAAGTGCATGTGCTCTCTCCCTTTAAACATGGTAACATTGGATCATACACAATTGGACTATTTGATTTACCTATACATCCCTAGTAGACTACACTATATGTGCCCAGGGCCTGTAAATTAAATGCTACTAGTGGGCGTGCAGCACAGGTTGTGCCACCCACGTTAGTAGCCCCTTTACCTAGTCTCAGGCCCGCCATTGCAAGGCCTGTGTGTGCAGTTTTACTGTCACTTCGACTTGGCATTTAAAAGTACTTGCCAAGCCTAAAACTCCCCTTTTTCTACATATAAGTCACCCCTAATGTATGCCCTAGGTAACCCCAGAGCAGGGTGCTGTGTGGGTAAAAGGCAGGACATGTACCTGTGTAGTTTACATGACCTGGTAGTGTAAAACTCCTAAATTCGTTTTTACACAACTGTGGGGCCTGCTCCCTTCATAGGCTAACATTGGGGCTGCCCTCATACATTACTGAAGTGGTAGCTGCTGACCTGAAAGGAGTAGGCAGGTCATATTTAGTATGGCCAGAATGGTAATACAAAATCCTGCTGACTGGTGAAGTTGGATTTAATATTACTATTCTAGAAATGCCACTTTTAGAATGTGAGCATTTCTTTGCACTTAAATCTTTCTGTGCCTTACAATCCACGTCTGGCTGGGTTTAGTTGACAGCTCTTTATGCATTCACTCAGACACACCCCAAACACAGGGTACTCAGCCTCACTTGCATACATCTGCATTTTGAATGGGTGGAGGGCCTGCCCTCACACAAAGGACTGCCATACCCCCTACTGGGACCCTGGCTGACAGGATTGAACTGAAAGGGGACCTGGTGCACTTCTAAGCCACTCTTTGAAGTCTCCCCCACTTCAAAGGCACATTTGGGTATAAAACAGGGCCTCTGTCCTACCACCTCAGACACTTTCTGGAGAAGAAACCTGAACCAGAACCTGCATCCTGCCAAGAAGAACTGCCTGGCTGCACAAAGGACTCACATAACTGCTTTCTACAAAGGACTGCTGCCTTGCTGTTGGCCTGCTGCCTTGCTGAACTCTTGCCTTGCTGCAGAAGTGCTCTCCAAGGGCTTGGATAGGGCTTTCCTCCTGTTTCCTGAAGTCTCAGGACCAAAAAGACTTCCATCTTTCAACTGGACTTTTTGTGCGCTGAACATTTCAACGCACAGCTTGCTCCGCGGTGAAAAATTCACTGCACGCCGATCCGGAAAGACGCCGCTCGACCCCGCAAGGAAAAGATCGACACAACGCCTGTGGTGCGACCGGAACTTCGACGCACGGCCCGCCTGGACAACGCCGCCCGACTTCCAGAGAGGAAATCAACAGGACGCCTGCCGTGAGGGAGAAAATTCCACCCACAGCCCACCGGAACGACGCGCATCCGAATAACAAGCCCAGGATTCCACGCACAGACCCCGGGATATCTGGTAATCCGGCGACGCACAGAAGGAGACTGCCCGCGCGCCGGAAAACGACGCTCGTCTTCCCTGCGTGAAAAATAACAACGCAAGTCTGTGTGTGAAGGGGCAAAACCGACGCACACACCATTTTTCCACGCATCTCCTCCTCTGCGGCCCTTTGCGGAGATTTTCCACTCCAAACCAGGTAATTTGTGCTTGAAAGAGACTTTCTTTGCTTTTTAAAGACTTAAGACACTTCATATCACTTTTCAGTGATATCTCTACAAATTCTTATTGCATCTTTTATCGTTTTGACCTACAAATACCCAGATAAATATTATATATTTTTCTAAACACTGTGTGGTGTATTTTTGTGGTGCTATATTGTGTTATTGTATGATTTATTGCACAAATACATTACACATTGCCTTCTAAGTTAAGCCTGACTGCTCGTGCCAAGCTACCAGACGGTGGGCACAGGATAATTTGGATTGTGTGTGACTTACCCTGACTAGAGTGAGGGTTCTTGCTTGGACAGAGGGAAACCTGACTGCCAACCAAAAAAACAATTTCTAACATTGGTGATCAGTGGTGAGGATAGGACTTGTATTTGTGCTGTGACATACAGTAGCTAAGTATTTCACTACCTACCCACAGTTGAAGGTCAACTTGATTTTTACCTCTTTTTGCAAATTCGTTCTTCTTGACAATTTTTCAAAAACTAAATCCTCACTCAACATGTCTCTGGCTGGGTCTCAAGCAGGAGATTTGCACCTAGCCCTGTTGGAGACATATACTGTCCAACAGCTAAAAGGGTTCTGCAGGGTGATGAGAGTACCCACCCAAGGGGCCTCCAGAAAGGAGGACTTTCAAGTGGCGCTGAGGGCCTGGGCAGAAGCCCATTTAGAGGAGGATGATGAGGAAGAGGAGCCAGAAAAATGGCCCCTCAGAGGATTTGTTGCCATCAGTGGGTGATGTTACCACTGCAATTGTGCCCCCTTCCAGACCATGGAGCAGTGTCTCTGAGCAAAACCTGACTGCAGAGGAAAGGAGAGAAGAAAGGGAGTTCCAATTGCAAATGGCAAAACTGAAAATTGAGGCTCAACAGGAGGAAAGAAGGGCAGAGAGAGAAGCCCAGGAGGCTGAAAGAGCTGAAGCTGCAGCTGAGAGAGCTTTGGCTGAAAATAAACTATTGTTGGCTCATGAACTGAATCTCAAGGAGCTGGAGATCAATGCAAGACAGTCTGAATCCAGCAGTAATGGTGGCAGCGTACTGACAGAACCTGCTGGAGAAAAGATGGTTTGCATACCCAAAAATGTGGTGCCCAGTTTTGTGGTGGGAGATGACATAGATAAATAGTTAGCTGCTTATGAAGTTGCACTAAGGGCTCATGAGGTTCCTGAAGGGTAATGGGGTACAGCTATGTGGGGTTATGTGCCACCATTGGGGAGGGACACACTTCTCACATTGGATAAACCAGAGCAAAACACATACCCACTTCAGAAAGCCATTTTACTTGCCAAGTTTGGGCTGACCCCTGAGGGATACTGTCAGAGGTTCAGGAACAGCACCAAACAATCCACACAAACATGGGTAGATTTATTTGACTTTTCCAGTAAGGCACTGAACGGTTGGGTGCGGGGCAGCAAAGTAGATGATTACAAAGGGTTATATGACTTGATTCTGAGAGAGCATATACTCAGTATTTCTGTTACAGAGTTGCACCAGCACTTGGTAGATAGTAAGCTGACTGATCCCAGGAAGCTTGCTGAGGAGGCGGACCTCTGGACTAGCACCAGAGTGTCCAAAAAGGTATCTGGGAGTGACCCCGAGAAGGGTGGTTCCAGTTCCCCCCGACAGAGTGAGGGGGAGGTTAGAGATGACCCAGACAAGTCCCAGAGTACGGGGGGATGAAAGGGTTCCCATGCCCCATCTAAGAAACAGGGTGGTGGTTCTGGTGGGCAGTTGCCCAAAGCATCCCATTCCCAACCCCGCTGCTTTGAGTGTTCCCAGCTAGGACACAGGAAGGGGGACTCTGTCTCTCCAAAGAACTCACCTATTATTGGGACCTCTACAGGGGTGGCCCATGTGGCCTTAGGGGAAAGTAGTCCCCAGGGGCAGGTCGTAGACCATGCCTTCATCTCCTTTAGTTGGGAAGTGGACTCAGAGGGTAAACTGGTGATCCCTGAGGGTGGGAGTCATCACTTCCACCAGGTGGGAGTGAATGGGGTCCCAGTCACCGCTCTGAGAGACACAGGGGCTAGTCTTACCATGATTGTGGAGAGACTAGTGTCACCAGAGCAGTACACCGGACAGGTGTGTAGAGTGACTCCAGCAATTGGGGAAGATTTCTTCCGCCCCATGGCCCGGGTGTCCCTAGAGTGGGGAGGTGACCCAGAGGCTGGTCATAGTTAGTCCCCAGCTGCCCATTGACTGCATTCTGGGGAGTGAGTTTCCCCTAGTGTCAGGAGAGCTGAAAGTGTTGACCCCAAGGGTGCCCTGACAGTTCAGATGTCTGGGAGTACCACTCCCCAGAGGAGGGTATGTGAGCCCAGATATGGAGGCACAGTGAGGAAGGACTCACCCTTGTCCTCTGTTCAGCCTCAGGATACATACCCTGGGCTGAGTGATCGGTATCAGGGACCCACCCCTGAACTGGTGAGAATGGAGAAGGGGTGCAAGACTCCTGGGGCTACTGCCCCCCATTTTGGGATACTTCAGGAACCCCTTGGGAGCTCCCTACCAGACCCCTAGCTGGAGGAGAAGCTCATCCAACGGCCCCCTCAGGGTCTCCACTTAGCAGTGGATGGTCTGGGGCCTGGCTCATGACACTGACAGCTCTCAGTAGTGTCTGTTGGTTTCTGTCCTTGTGGGCAGAGTTTTCCCTGGGTTGGGGACAGAAGTCAGACCCAAGGAATGGAACGGGCCACATCACTTTGTTGGCCATGGTGGTACTGTCTGCATACTGGGATGCATCTGTGAGCATGTTAAAATTAGGAGCTTCACAGATGGGGTCCTCAAGTGATGAGAAGGGTTCCCCGTGGGACAGTTCAGTGGCCCCGGAGAGTATAGACAAAGAAGCCTCACTGAGTTCAGAAAGGCGTAGAACTGGCAAGTGCCCCTGCAGTAGTGGGCCATTGTCCATGTTCTATCGCCTTAAGCAGGGAAGTCCATTAGAGTGTTGATTAGTCTACCCTGGCTTTAGGTTGGAAGGGGGATATGTTGGAAATGGCCCTTCTGCAGGGTTATCCCCAAACTTTTTGCCTTCCTCCTTCTCTTTTTCTGACCTCATTTTTGCTGGCTTTTAGACTCTGCGCACTTTACCACTGCTAACCCGTGCTAAAGTGCATATGCTCTCTCCCTTTAAACTTGGTAACACTGGATCATACCCAATTGGACTATTTGATTTACCTATATGTCCCTAGTAGACTGCACTATATGTGCCCAGGGCCTGTAAATTAAATGCTACTAGTGGGCCTGCAGCACTGGTTGTGCCACCCACGTTAGTAGCCCCTTTACCTTGTCTCAGGCCCGCCATTGCAAGGCCTGTGTGTGCAGTTTCACTGTCACTTCGACTTGGCATTTAAAAGTACTTGCCAAGCCTAAAAACTCCCCTTTTTCTACATATAAGTCACACCTAATGTGTGCCCTAGGTAACCCCTAGAGCAGGGTGCTGTGTGGGTAAAAGGCAGGACATGTACCTGTGTAGTTTACATGACCTGGTAGTGTAAAATTCCTAAATTCGTTTTTACACTACTGTGAGGCCTGCTCCCTTCATAGGCTAACATTGGGGCTGCCCTCATACATTATTGAAGTGGTAGCTGCTCATCTGAAAGGAGTAGGCAGGTCATATTTAGTATGGCCAGAATGGTAATACAAAATCCTGCTGACTGGTGAAGTTGGATTTAATATTACTATTCTGGAAATGGCACTTTTAGAAAGTGAGCATTTCTTTGCACTTAAATCTTTCTGTGCCTTACAATCCACGTCTGGCTGGGTTTAGTTGACAGCTCCTTGTGCATTCACTCAGACACACCTCAAACACAGGGTACTCAGCCTCACTTGCATTCATCTGCATTTTGAACGGGTCTTCCTGGGCTGGGAGGGTGGAGGGCCTGCCCTCACACAAAGGACTGCCACACCCCCTACTGGGACCCTGGCAGACAGGATTGAACTGAAAGGGGACCTGGTGCACTTCTAAGCCACTCTTTGAAGTCTCCCCCACTTCAAAGGCACATTTGGGTATAAAACAGGGCCTCTGTCCTACCACCTCAGACACTTGCTGGAGAAGAAACCTGAACCAGAACCTGCATCCTTCCAAAAAGAACTGCCTGGCTGCTCAAAGGACTCACCTGACTGCTTTCTACAAGGGACTGCTGCCTTGCTGTTGGCCTGCTGCCTTGCTGAACTCTTGCCTTGCTGCAGAAGTGCTCTCCAAGGGCTTGGATAGAGCTTTCCTCCTGTTTCCTGAAGTCTCAGGACCAAAAAGACTTCCATCTTTCAACTGGACTCTTTGTGCGCCGAACAATTCGACGCACAGCTTGCTCCGCAGTGAAAAATTCACTGCACGCCGATCCGGAAAGACACCGCTCGACCCCGCAAGGAAAAGATCAATGCGGCGCCTGTGGAGCGACCGGAACTTCGATGCACGGCCCGCCTGGACAACGCTTCCCGACTTCCAGAGAGGAAATCGACGCAACGCCTGCCGTGAGGGAGAAAATTCCACCCACAGCCCACCGGAACGAAGCGCAGCCGAATAACAAGCCCAGGATTCCACGCACAGACCCCGGGACATCTGGTAATCCTGCGACCCACAGAAGGAGACTGTCCGCGCGCCTGAAAACAACGCACGTCTTCCCCACGTGAAAAATAACGACGCAAGTCCGTGTGTGAAGGGGCGAAACCGACACACACACCATTTACTACGCATCTCCTCCTCTGCTGCCCTTTGTGGTGATTTTCCACTCCAAACCAGGTACTTTGTGCTTGAAAGAGACTTTGGGGGTCATTCCGACCCGGGGTCGGCGGGAGTACCGCCAACAGGCTGGCGGTGCCCCGCAGGGCATTCTGACCGCTGCGGTTTAGCCGCGGTCAGAACAGGAAAACCGGCGGCGTCCCGCCGGTTTTCCGCTGCCCTATGGAATCCTCCATGGCGGTGCAGCTTGCTGCGCCGCCATGGGGATTCTGACACCCCATACCGCCATCCTGTTCCTGGCGGTTCGCCCGCCAGAAACAGGATGGCGGTATGGGGTGTCGTGGGGCCCCTGGGGGCCCCTGCAGTGCCCATGCCAATGGCATGGGCACTGCAGGGGCCCCCGTAAGAGGGCCCCACAAAGAATTTCAGTGTCTGCCTAGCAGACACTGAAATTCGCGACGGGTGCAACTGCACCCGTCGCACCTTCCCACTCCGCCGGCTCCATTCGGAGCCGGCTTCCTCGTGGGAAGGGGTTTCCCGCTGGGCTGGCGGGCGGCCTTTTGGCGGTCGCCCGCCAGCCCAGTGGGAAACCCAGAATCACCGCGGCGGTCTTCTGACCGCGGAGCGGTGTTCTGGAGGGGGGAACTCTGGCGGGCGGCCTCCGCCACCCGTCAGAGTTAGAATGACCCCCTTTGTTTGCTTTTTTAAGACTTAAGATGCTTCATATCACTTTTCAGTGATATCTCTACAAATTCTTATTGCATCTTTTATCGTTTTGTCCTACAAATACCCAGATAAATATTATATATTTTTCTAAACAGTGTATGGTGTATTTTTGTGGTGCTATATTGTGTTATTGTATGATTTATTGCACAAATACTTTACACATTGCGTTCTAAATTAAGCCTAACTGCTCGTGCCAAGCTATCAGAGGGTGGGCGCAGGATATTTTGGATTGTGTGTGACTTACCCTGACTAGAGTCAGGGAAACCTGACTGCCAACCAAAAACCCCATTTCTAACAAAATGAATCTCTTGCACTTGCAAGCTGCCTCGGATGTGCCCTGGCAATTTGGTATCCCCTTTTCCCCAAACAATCATCTTTGTTTTTTTACTGATTTTCTTATCTATGCCCTGTCCTATTTTTCTAAATTGTTTCCCTGGCCTTTTCAGATCCCAGTTGTTCTTGCAATAAATGAATAAATGAAAACGTTCAACAATAGTACAATTGAAAAATATTTTGTTTTGAAGCTGGAAGTATCATTGATAGTGGCAAATCACACCACCAGAAGTCCTCATTTGAGTATGCTTTCTTGAATTTCCCTAAAATTATAGATATTGCTGTTCTTATGATCCATCTTTCTCTCTAACTTTGAACATCATAACTTCATAACTTGTGAGCCTTTAAAAATGAAAGAGTGATATTTAAATATTTTAAATATATATTATAAGGCTTGTAATGAATGTTTCTCCTACCATTATTAATGGACAGTCATATTATTGTTTGCTCATATACCTCTTGGGGTATTCCTAAATTATTTTATAAAGATTATCTGTGAATTATATCTTTCACTTTGGTTTCGAAGCTTGAAATGGGAAAGGAGGGCAAATCCTGTGAAGAATGTGTAGATTGTACTTGCACGTTTGTGGAAAGTTTCAAACATCTAAGTAAATGACTAACCCCAGGTGATGACTAAGATACTTTCAGTGGGAAAATTGTTTGGGGCAGAAAAAATGATGTGCGTAATAGGGTAATTGCAGGAGAAGAAGAATTTAGGGAAAAAGAAGTAGGAGGGCATTCAGCAATCGATAGTAGTACGGTAAGCAAAGGAGATTTGATGAGCAGATGTAAATGAAGAGAACAATTAAGCAACTTGGCAGTAGTTTGTATGAAAACGTTAAGAAAGTGCAATGAATGTGATAATAGCATAGAATGTCTATACAATGAAAGAAAGAGATATAGCACAATTGCCTTGAATATGCCATAGCGAATAGCGAACGGAATGTAAGAGTGGCTTGGCAGTTCGGATAAAACTGGGATTAGATAGTGCCTGAAAATGATAAAATCAATAGTAGAAGGTGTATAAAAAGGAATAAACAAAGAAGACAGTTTAGAGGGATGGGAGGTTGTGATTTGATTAGTGAATGGGATGAGCACTCGATCAGTGGGACAGAGAAGATACCGAAATTACTGACTGAAAGGTATTATGTTGTAAATTCTTGAAATACATTTAGAGGTCACTCTTACTATATAGTTGAAAGTCAAATATGCAGCCACAACTGCAGTTAAGCGATGGGCATATATGGTCTGCTTGAGCTTCCCCATGGATCAGCATGTTTTGAAAACATCAACAAGCTGTATTGCCCATGAATATAATACCCAGATTGAAGATAACTTTGAGATGTTTTGTTTTAAACTAGGCTGAGAATATTCAAAGTGTTCTTTGTGATGCCTTCCCCAGTTATCAGCCCTGACGAAGAGAATACCCTACTGCTAGCTGTATGCTGAGGAGCAGCTGTACACCCGACTGGCAGGATGGCAAGTTGCTGTGTGAATGTTGTCTGCAGGGTGCAAGACACTAGGAGCTATATTTATCTTCCTTTTTAACTCTTGGAGCCGAACTGAAAGCCTCTGATTTGAATGAATTTTGAGGACCTTCAGGAGGCATAGAAGAATTGTGCAGTGAGTCTGCATCACTTTGACTACCCTGCATGATTCCTTGATATTGTGTGAGTCTGTACCACAGGTAGTGAAGCTCGAGATAAACATGAACATTTTCATATCACCTTACATCTTGAAGTAATGCCTGTAAAAAGTCACCATGATTCCAGAACTGCTCGGGCTGTCTTTCTCTTATGCTTCCAGAGACATCAACAGATGAACATGCTACTGGATCCTACACAAAATCCCAATTCCCCAATTGTTACTGTGCCCTGGTGGTAATAGCTGGTACCCAGATTCCACTGGGTTCCCTACAACCAAGTATCTCTTACATGACCAGCTACTTATGCAATAAATGTCTTAAAGGTTGATAGACCTTGATCATCTGTTGTGACCTATGCACCCATTTCCATCCATAGGCAACACAAATCCACCTGTTTGTATGTAACTTTGACTGCAAGGTGTAACTGTTTTCCCAATAATCTGTACATTGTGCACTTCTCTTGTCACTGACCCCCACAACTCTGTATCCCAGGTTATAGGACAAGAGAAGTTTGAATTTGGTCCAGTTATCTTGCTCCCCAAATTCATTATTATTTTGTGGATAGGACTGTCAGTTCATTTTGGATGTGGATTGTTTTTCTGTTCAAATTATCTTAATACTTCCTGATGTTTGTGGTAGATTCAAGCTGTCTGGGTTCAAACTCAGACAGTTCCCCCCTTTGTGCACAGAGCCCCTGAGGTTTTTACTCATCCTTCCGATGTACCAAGTTTACATGACACATTTATTGTTCCCTGAAACCTGTTGGCTATATGAGGACCCCTGCAGTATTTTAAGACTGCTGCATTGCTAGAAAACCTGCCCCCTCACCCTTTTAGCTTCCCAGGGAAACACCCAAAGCCAGGTACGGCCAGTCAGGCTTTGCTTTTGGGCCCCACCACTTCCATAATCCACCAGCCACCAATGTAGTATTCACTAATGGGGGCCACTTTTATTTTGATGTCTGGGTCCATTTTCAGCCTCAGTCTGACCTGGGTAGCAGAATTAGCAAGTGCAGTGTCTGTGGTATCAAAGGCAAGCCAGATACATTTATATTGATGTCCATGAGTTCTCTGTTCTGTACATTGCTGCTTTGCGAAGTACTACTGTGCCACCATTTGTATTTTTCCTTGCAAACCCAATTGTAGATTTTAAAGGGAGCGAGCTCTTGTATTCATATTTGTACCCATGGCTTGCCCTACGGTGGTCTGACCAATGCCACCCCACTGGGTGTCGTGTTTGCAAGTTTATTATGGTTGTAAAAGCACCTATTGCCATTCCTTGCCCCAAGCAATTTTCAGGCAACAAATAAAATGTCAAGTAAATTTATTTTATTAATAGACATGCTGGAGAGGAAAAAGTACCATGCAGATCACTAAGTGCATATAAGGTAAATAGGTCAATGGTTTACTGCCTTTGCCTGAGAGGTCCTTTAGATACTTGTAGTTTGTAAGTTAAAATCCTAACATAGTACAGTGAACAAGAAACTGTCACCAAAGAGTTGTGTGGAACCTGCAAGGTGTAGGTTAGAATGATGTGATTTTTTCCCACGTCTTTCTTTATCCTAATGTTGCAAAAAGGGTTCATTTGGGTAGGAATACATTCCTATTACTAAAGACAACACCTAACCATGGTGGTGCTTTTTAAATTCTGAGTTTGTGCTTCTCCATATCAATCACTCCTAACCTATACTGCCTACCAGTATGGATAACATGACTCCGAGTTGCAGTCCTCTTTCTTCTGTAACATTTCCTATACACTGATTTACATGCATATGATTGATTGCCCTCTGCGTAATGTGCTTTGACACACTACTATGAGTGGTGCTATAAAACTAATTAAATGCATCTGAGAGAGAGTGGTTATGGAGACTTGATGACACTGTTAAAAGGTGGTAGTGAGGGAATTCGTGGCGTATGTGGTCATTAGGGGGCGCCAACAAATATTGTCGGACCAGGCGTCATCAACTCTAAAAGCGGGCCTGCTTGTACCACGTTCCACTTCGTACAACCCTGTTTGTACCACGTTCCTTTTCGTACAATTAGTCTCGGCTTTATGTTCATGCTCGTTGATATTAGGGCACTTGTTGTTAAGAAAGCCGCCAGTGGACCAACACTCATTCTGCGGTCGATTTTAGTTTCCTTTCTTTGAATTAGCCTGCCAAGCTATGTTTTGAAAACAGCTTCCCTGAAGGCGGTAGATGTGCCCAACCTAAAGGAAGCTAGGGCCTGAGTCTCAGACTCTGATCTGTAACTTTGCAATGTGTTGTTGTCTTTGCCCCAAGGCTATCGGCGAACTACTGGGCAAAGCTGGAGCGTCCCCAGCTCGAAAATCAATGCACTCCGCTAAGTGTGAAATTGAAAGACAGCAGAGTGTGTTTTAGAAAGGGAGACAGCGATGCCATCTCTTTAATAGACACTTGGATCTATATTTCAGATTTTCCCAAAGTAACATATTAATTGCTTGCTTGAGATCATTAAACCATTTGGTGCTCAAAATAATTGAAGCCATTCAAAATAAATCATGTAACCTTGGCGGAAGATGGAATTTGAGCGCTGCAGTTAACGATAAAGATTGAAGGGAAGTTTCATTCTGTGACTATCCTCAGCCACATTTTTCAAAAGATGGAAAAGTGTCAAGTTTAATTAAATCATTGTAGACACTTAAATCTACATTTAACACTGCCCCCTCTGCAAACGTATCTAGTCCTCATTCAGATGGCCTAGGTAATATGGGAACGTTCAGGTATTGTTTTTCTGCACATTCCAACCCATTCCAGGGATTCTGGGTTAGGTAGTAATTGGGCATTTCGCTAGACGTGAGAATCGGTGCCTGTTTGAGGGAGGCACTGCAGCTGTTGAATGTACCAAGAGGCAACACAGAAAACAAAACAGACGCTGCAATATGCCAAGCAGATTTATTTGTCCATCTACATTTCAATGAAATGCAGTGTTTGTTTGAGGCTGTGCACGAGCCAATGGTAGTGTTTGATTTAAATCTCACTTTCTACGTATGTGTGACCAAACGTTCATCTTTATATACAAATATAGATGAAGCCATATTCGATGCAATCAATTACAAGTTTATATAAACATCACAAACATTTGGAAATTTAATTAAATTTACACTGATTAAGAAGTGGTCAATAGGTTTATGAAATGCTGAGTGCTTCTCTCAATTTGTTGTAGTGTTCACTCGTTAATGCCGGATAAGTTCTGTGCTGCACATTAGTCAACACTTGGTTTAGACGGCAGAGAGGATGGGAATGGGGTATTTCACACAAAGGACAATGTGAGATATCATCTGCTTATTATTATCACACATATAACTAGGTAAATTGAGGCCAAATATAAGCTTCTGATTCGAATATTAGAAATTTGAAATTCACAAAGAGACACCTCTCTGTAAGAAGAAACTGTTACAGGAGCAGCTAATAGGACTCCGAGACCATACTCGTTAAAGGCAGCATTGTTATGACTGCAGTTAAGGCAGTTTGATTTCAGTTTTAGTTAAATTCCATGTCCCCAGAGAATGCTGGAACCAAAGTGCCTTAAGTACAAGCACCGTTTTATGTGGCTACCATAGGGTTTAATGGATGATTGTGATAGTGGAACGGGTGAGTTATTGAAGTATTGCTGTGGTGGGAGAGAGATGTGTGAAAAATCACTCATGCATTGGAGATATACATTGACACATCAGGGATCAAGGGATTGGTGCTATTTTGGCACCAAATGCATACTTAAAATTCAGTTTTTAGAAGCAAAAGAAATTTACCAAGAAACCGAAAGTGCAGAGATACCTGGCAAACTTAGGAGAGGTTGTATAGAAACATGTACCATTGTTGTGAGAGATAGACAAGAAAAAAGTGTCATAATTCTAATTTGGAGATTCCAAGTGTGGTGTATTGCATTTTTTAGGACAGAACATTTCTGGCTCCTAACGGACTCCATATCAGTTTGACGTAATTGCTAGAATGTAATAAAAGCTTTGTTTAGAATGTTGGAGTTCAAAGGTACACGCAGAAGAATAAAGGTGTGTCATTTACAGCACTGTGTGTGACGCAGTCATTTGAGGATGCCCAGGCTAAGGAGAATGCTGCAACTGGCGCCAATTTAGGGGATAAGTAACCCAAAGAAGAATGTGCTCTCCAGGACAGTTTGCCGTGGTCCAAGCAAACTGCTTGTCCGTGTCACGTGTGCCTTCACAGAAGTGCAGAGTCGACGGTTGGTGTATGTGGAGTCAAAGTGCAACTCCAGCCAGTGTGAAACATTTGAATGAAAAGAAAGCTTCACTACGAAGTCGATGCATCATTGGTCAAGAAGCTACACCCAAGACACTACCAAAAGATACTGTGGATACAACCAGCTTTACAAAGTTCTGCAAGGCAGAGATCAACCAGGTATCAGAAAACATGAAATGCCATGCAGAAAGATGGAAATAAATAAATTACGAAGTCTGCTAAAGAGAGTCGTCATGCCACAACATTCAAAGGAGTGGCCAAGTAGACATGCTCAGGGTTATGCTTACTGAGCTGTTCATACCCAAAGCAGTTGCTCATGAAGCTACTGAGTGGGGCTCAGAACAGCTTCTTATGTCATTAAAGAGCAAAGAGTTGAAGGCAACAGTTGGATTCATGAAATTTAAAGTTGACAGCTAAGAAAGGAGACACTATTTCAATTAATGTTAAGGACAATCCCAAGGTTCACATATCAAAAGACTTTAAAGAAAGTTTCCATAAACATGGTCATCCTACAGCATCAGGGTGTCAGCTATTCTCACATCAGTAAGTTCCACATTGGTTTCTAATGCTGCCGCCATCCTGAAACCCACCACCACCTATTAAAACTGCCAAAAAGCAAAATATTGGCAATAAATGGACTGCTTGGATAGAGACATTTGAACATTTCAATGATGCACTTGAAGAGACTGATAACAGGAAGGTTATCAAATTAAATGAAATAAAATGGGACTTAAGAATTAAATGGGCAGCTACTCACTGGAGTGTCCCAATGCTTCATTTTTGGAGAGAACTGCGAAAAGCCATCATTGCTAGGCCTGCTTGAAGAGCCATGTCTTCAACTTTATCTTAAACAGGGAAGATGCATCTATTGAGCACATCTCTAGTGGAAGTTTATTCCAGACAACCGGCCCCAGGAGAAGGTCTTTTCACCAATCCTACTGCTCAAGATACTTAGAAACTGACTGTGTCCCTCAAATAGTCAACACCTGAATGGTGAAATGCTCTATGGGCAGGAGCCAGCGTTTTGAAGAGGACTCTTTTCTTTATCTGGAGCCGGTGCAGGGCTTGCAGATGGAGACACATTAGTTCTAGAGGGCACATTCAGGAGAATGCAGGGTGCCAAGTTTTGGACTACTTGAAGCTTGTTAAGCAAATAGTCCGGTAGTTGTAAGTATAGGGCATTACTGTAGTCCAGCCTGATGTAATAGGCATCTAGTTGACTACCTTTCTTGCTGACAAGGAGAGAAAGCGTAGGATTTTGTTTTAGTGTTTGCAGAAGCCCATGGCGAGAATTGATCACTGACATAACCTGTGGCTGAAAAGAAAGATCTTTGTTAATTTGGGGTCCTGTAGGAGGGCCATCTTCTAGCCACAGGGTCTGCAATTCCGGCAGATTGGGGCCGAAAAAACCCATAATTTCAGTCTTATCTGTGTTTCAATTTAACTGGTGTACCGTCAGCCAGTGAAAGATGGCCCGCAACAGACTATGAGCTTACAGCACTTGGCCTAAAAACAAACTTGGTTGTTGGACTTATCATGGTCCCTAATACTGGGTACCCTTCATAGATTTTGGACGTTTTTTACCAGTGAGGCACACTGATATCGGATAACCTGTTCACAGGCGCAAAGACTTACTTTACGTTGCGATTCACATACTCCTTTCGCTGTTGTAACTTTGCATAATAGCCTTGAAAAAGTCACCAGTGTGACGAAACACGTGTTGGCTGTGCTTGGAGTGATGTTCTCTTCTTACTGAATGCAACCTCGCCTACAATAAAATAATTCATATTTCAAGACAAGATGTGAACACTGACGTGCCTGTTCTCCTCATTATTTCAACAGAAACCATACACTATGGAGTGTAAAGATTTGTGTCTTACTGTTGCTTATTGTGTGCTGTGATCTGTTTTTGCTTATTATTACTTGTGTAAAGTTTTACACATTGTCTGTGCCCATGGGTAGTAGCGCACTTTGATCACCTGCACCACATTCTATCATATAAATATTCTACAATTTTGTTTACCTCCCTAGGAGTGCGGGTAGTTTCACCCTTACTACCCTATCAATATAGCCATTACTTAAATATGATAGTATTGAGTGTTCCACTGGTCCAACACCATGGGTTCTCCTATTGTAGTAGAACCTATAAGGACAGTGAAGGAGCTATGCACATGTGTTCACATGCATCAGGCAAACAAAGCAATCAAATGAGAACGACATTGAGGGCCACATGTTGCTGACATCATAACCTAATTGAATGGTGCCAACATCTTTTCTTGGCTTGATTCAAATAAAGGTTGTCATCAGTTGGAACTTGAATAAAGTTGTAGATACATTACAACCTTTTCTACATGTTGGTTTCTTTAGATACAAGAGACTTAGGGCCAGATGTAGCAACTTCCCAAATTGCGACTTGCAATTTGCGAGTCCCTGCGACTCGCAAATTGCAAGTTGCAATTTGGGATGCAGAAAGGTGTCTCAGACACCTTCTGCGAGTCGCTATGGGGTCGCAAAGACCAACCTCATTAATATTAATGAGGTGGGTCGCAATTTGCGACCCCATAGCGAGTCAGGGCACTCACGGGGATGGAGGCCTGCTGTAGTCAGCAGACCTCCATGTCCGTGACTGCTTTGAAATAAAGCAGTTTTTTTTTTTTTCAAAGTGCAACCCGTTTTCCTTAAAGGAAAACGAGCTGCACTTTGAAAAATAAACCGAAACCTTTTGTTTCGGTATTTTTCAGGGCGGGTAGTGGTCCATTGGACCACTGCCTGCTCTGAAAAATTATTTTTTGGTCCAGTCACAAAGGGGAAGGGGTCCCATTTGCGACTGGGTTACCATCCACTTCAAGTGGATGGTAACTGCGAGTCCATTTGCTTTCGCGGTCGCAAATGGAATTGCGTACCAGTGCGACTCGCAAATAGGAAGGGAACACCCCTTCCTATTTGTGACTCTGAAATCGCAAAATGCATTTCTACATACCAGATGGGCTTTAGCTACTCGCAAACAGCGTTTTTCGCGGTTTGCGAGTCGCTAAAGCTTTCCTACATTTGGCCCTTAAGCCCTCAGTACGACTTTGGTGGTCTTTTACGAAGACCGCTGAAGCCGCAGGCACCGAAAGACCGCCTGGTGGTCTCAAGAATGCCCTATTACGACTGCTGTCAGATTTCTGTCTGATTTCAGGCAAAAATCCGACAGCAGGCGGCCTGGTGTATGGCAGTGGATAGGTGATTCCACTGCTGCACCGCCATGCCAAAAGGACTCTGCCCGCTGTATTATGACCTATAATACAGTGCGGCGGTGTCCTGAAGGTGGTGAGATGCCAGTGGTGGAATCGTCGGGACCCATCCCTTCCCGGATGACCTCCTTACCTACAAAGGTAAGTGATCATCCGACATGGGAGGGGGGTGTCTGTGTGTGCGTGTCTGCATTTGTGAATGTATTGAATGCAGGGGAGGGGGGTATCTGCATGTGTGAGTGCGTGAATGCCAGTATGCAGATAGGTAGGATTATGGTGTATGCACATGAGTATGTGGATGGGGGAGGGGGTGATGTACGCGTGCCTGTGTGTGGATGGGGGATGGTGTATGCGTGCGTGTATGTGGAGTGGGTGGTGTGTGCATGCATGTATGCAAGTGAATGTGAATGTATGTGTTCCTGTGTGCACGTGAACGGTGGTGTTCCTGTGCGTGTGAGCATTTACATTGGCGTGCCTAAGTGTGTGTATGTGTATGAGTGTTTAGTGTGTGCTCAAGTGAATAGGGTATATTTTGCGAGTCTATGGGTGAGTGTTTGTAAGAGTGTATAAGTGTGTGGGTGCATGTGTGCAGGTGTGTGGACGTCTGGGGGGGTAGTTTCCCAACAACAGGAAAAAAGATTCCTGTTGGCAGGTGCAGGACCACCAGCATTTTCGTGATGGTGCGACCAACACAAAAAATGCTGGCGGTGTGTCGCCTCGCAATACCGCTAGTGGTATTACGGCTGCCGCTGGGCCGGAGGTGCTCACTTTCAGCCCGGTGGACCACCCAAAAGTGGAAGTATGGGTAGATTTTCGGCAGTTTGGCTTAGGCCAAACAGCTGAACTTATAATATGGCGATCTTTACTGGCAGGCCTGTTGGCAGTAAAACTTCCACCGCGAGTCTGGCTGTCTTGAGACCACCAGATTCGTAATGATGTCATTTTGTGTGTATTTGGTGTGTTTGGTGTGTTAAAAAAATAACTTTTTCAAGACATCATTCAACATGTCGTACAACCTGTTGTGAATGTGTTCAACTACAGCAAAGCCATATTAATTTTCAGAGCTATGCAGAAGGAGCACAATAGAGGTTTCACACAAGTGAGTTAATTACTCAGTGATGTAGGTTTGACTTTGAGCGCAGACATGTGTGAGTTCAACAAGGCAAAACTGAAATTCTTTGGCTGTATGTTTTCTGATGGTGGTATGATGCCTGATCCTGTAAAAGTAAAAGCTCTGTCAAATGCTGATCCCCCACAAGGTGTTTCAATGGTACATTATTTTCTTGGGATGGCCAGTTACTGTTCAAGATACATGCAAGACTTTGCCACTGTTAGTGCTCCACTCCACTACCAGAGTTGACAAATATTTTTTTTTCTTTTTCATGGCCAGAAGAATGTGAGAAAAGTGTCAAGAGAATCAAAATACAATTTAAAATGCTACTGAAATTGCATATTTCAATCCAAAGCTTCATACAGAGGTTGTGGTCAACACTAGACCGGCTGGGTTAGGCACTATCCTTTCACAGCATAGTGTATGCCCAAATGCTTGCTGGCATATTGTGTCCTATGCTAGTAGAAGTCTGTCCCAAACAGAACGTGCTTAGTCACAAACTGAGAAAGAAAGTTTGACTGTGGTATAGGCTTGTGAACATTTCCATGCATATCTTACGGAAAGCATTTTTACGCTGTTAACTGATTATTAAGCTTTGCTGACAATGCTTCTTCACATTGAATGATGGGGACTCCGATTGCAAGAATATGATTATACGATTGTGCATCGTTCAGGAAAGGACCAGAATCCTGCTGACTTTAAAAGGTCACTGAACTCCATCCAAGTTGGTGCTTATAAAAGGTAACAGTACTCCATCCAAGACGGATGAGGCCTACAATAATTTCATTGTAAAGTCAAGTACACCAGCTGCTAAATGTTAACCCAGATTGCCACTGCCACAAGCCATGATAGAGACCTGCTGAATTCAAAAAACATAATTACACATCAGTTATGGAACAAACTCATTTAAACTCTCAACAATGATGGTGAATATCAAAAATACAAAAATTTCAAAGATGAATTGTCCATAACTCGGGAAGGAGTTGTACTGTGATGGACAAGAATCCTGATTCTGGAGAACCTGTGCCAGAAAGAGATTGAAGTGGCTCACAAAGGACATTGTATTATTATTGCCACAAAGAGAACTCTCCAAAACTGAGTTTGGTTTTCTTAATTCGAAGAAAGAGTTGAAAAGGAACTCAATGCCTGTCACATACACAATTGGCTGTCAACCAATGTTACTCAATATACTCTAAACATGTCGGAACTCATTAAACATGCATGGGAGAGAATAGCCATTGATTGCTTTGGTCCACTTGAAAATAAACATAATCTAATAATGATTGTAGATGAATACTCATGTTTTTCCTGGGTTGAATATCTCTCTCCCGTGACTTATGAACGAGTTATTGAAAAACTAGATGACATATTTGCGACATGGGGCATCCCAGCAATTGGGAATCTGATAATGGCCCGCCCTTTAATAGTAGGAGTGCTTGGAGCATCTGAACATCTAGCATCAAAAGAGTACACCGTTATGGCCACAGGCCAATGGACTTGTTAAGCGTTTTATATTCACACTAATGTAAGCAGTACTGTGAAAACAGTATTTAATTCTACTCTATGAGTTTATCACTCAAAACCCCCCTCCTCCACAGGTGAAATCCTGTGACTTTGAAGTTTGGGAGAGCAATGACAACCAAGTTACCTTAATAGACCATCAAAAGTGACAAATGTGAAAATGTAATTCATACAAGGGATTTGTTTAACAATCAGAAAATGAAAGCTTATGTAGACAAGATGCAACATGTAAAGGACATTTCCTATAGATAAGGAGATTTGGTGAACAGATGTGCAATACAAAATCTGATGTTCCCTATGACGATTAACCTTTCAAGCAGTGCCTCTCAAGGGACACATGGTGACTGACCAGCATCCCAGGAATCTGGCACCAAAGACTCTTCTCTCTTTAGGCCTGTTTCAACTCAAAATGGTGTAGTGAATCCTAGTTTGTTTTAATCGGATAAAGGAGTTAACTTAGCCTGTGGCTTGCATGCTCGTGCCCCCATCACCCAGTGAATTTTACCCTACTTAGCTTGTTTCAGCACATTCATTTAATGAATTCTTTTAAGATGGCTGCCTTGTTTCGACTTAGGCCCATGTTTTGATTTACATTATCAGTGTCACCGTGCTAAGGTGTCAAGATCAGGCGACAAATATAAACAAACTGTAGGTGTTCACTTTAGGTACTTTCCCTCTTCATGCTTTCGAGGGCATTGTTTATATTAATTACCGTCCCAAGCATGCCTTGTTGGGGAACAAACCTACGTCTGGGGTCCAAGTAGATCTGTATAAATACTCCTCACTTTATCAGATAGTTAGAGGGATTCCGACCAGATGCCATCGCTGCTATCGATGCTGCATGTTGCCTTGACCCTGACCCAGTCTTCGCGTTCCTACGGAGTCTGTGCTAGAGACCTCATTCCAAAGTAACGAGGGTTGAAGGCTCTGCTCATGGACATGGCATTGGCAGATTGAGGTTTAACATACCTAGCTCTCTTCTAGGTTAGAGGTTAGGCCTACATGCTAGGGTATTAGGACCTATCACACACATGTTATTTCATGATATTGCAAGATGGTGGGGGTCTTTGTATTAATGACTCTGGTCTTTACCATTTTATTTCTTGTACTTTTCATTATCCTAATCATAGCAGCTAATGCAACTTATCGCAGATTGCAGTTTTCCTAAAATAAATCCTATTGAAACTTTACTGCATCTACGTCATTGCCTGTGTGTGACTGAGACATGTTGTTAATGTGAGAAAGGGGTAATCTCTGTTTAACCACGACGCTGCCTAAGATGTCACTCTCTTGAGTCCATGCGTAATGGCTGCCACAAATCACCTTTGCCTGTTCTGGGTTTTTGGTGAGGTACTGCTTGTGAGCTGGAAGGGTTGGGACGACAGTTGCTTTCTGTTGTAGGATTGGCATTGTTGCCTACAAACATAAATTCTGTAATCCTTAAGCCAGCAGTCTTGCCTAGAGCAAGAGTCCAACTACGACAATGGAGAAAGACTGACTTTGAAAACTCAGTGACTGGTACTGTCTCCTTACCAACTTTAGCCATCCCTGACACTAAAGATGATTGCTTACAGTTTCCAGTAACCAGATGGGGTTGTATGATCAAAGCGCCACGAAGAATGATTGAAAAGATATAGTTGTACATGTTTACATATATATTCACTGAAAAAAACAAAGGTTACAGGCACACAATTTAAATGTACCAAACCATAGAAATTCACCTGTTATAGTTAGAGTTATCTCAAGTAACTATAACACATGCCCTAAGGTAATAAAAAATCGCGTCCCCACCATGCATAGTTTTTAGATAATTAATTTCACTGCAAATGTTACATTGATATTATCAATGATGTTATCAAAGATGTCTCAAGTGATGCATTATGTGGGGTAATTAGAGTGCATGGCGAGGCGGCAAGTCATAGTTACCTTAGGGCACATGTTATGGTTACTTGAGATAACTCAAACTAGAACAAGTGAATTTCGATTGTTTGGTATGTTTAACATGTAAGCCTAACTATAACGTCGCTGTAAACTTTGTTTTTTTAACTGAATTTCTATGTTTTTTAATTCTATTTCCTAACTATAATATGCCTGTAACCTTTGTTTTTTCAGTGAATTTCTATGTTTTTTTTAACGTAAAATAATTTTCATTACTATACTTTTGTGCAACCACCAAGCGCAACCTGCAGCCAACCCCTATAACAACCCAACCCTGCACTGCGCACGGCCTTCGACCACCAAGAAGTAATAAAGATATATATATTACCAAGTGGTGGTTGCCGCTAAGTAGTTATAGTTAGGACATAGTTTCTATAGAAAGAGCATTTTTTGTTTTGCTAATAACTTTGGTACCATTTGATGAATCTTCAAGAAATTTTACAAGTCTGTCTGGAATTTTTCAGGGTGATTCGTCAAGCGGAGCCTGAGAAAAAGGAGGGGCACAAAATGCCTTTTCCCCATTCATTTTCCATAGGGATTTTAAACAGCGATAATGCCTGAACAAATGGATGGAATGTCATCAAATTTGGCAGAAAGTGCCCTTTATGTTACTTGGTGTAAATCGGTTCACTAGTCATTGAGCAATTAAAGAAAATCCAAATTTGATATTTAGGGACGCGAAGGCTCCGCGAACCCTTCCGATCTCATGCAGAGATCTGATTGGCTGCAAACACTTCAACAAGGAATTGTTGTCAGCCATCATGGGACTCAAAGTAAAAATAAGAAAAGGGACAAGGTAGAGTCACCCTGACCCCTTAGCACTGGTGCTGGGGTCCCAGAGGGGAAACCTCCAGGGTAAAAAAGCTTTTTATTAAAATTTTTGCCTCAATTCACGGCAGATCCAGTGAATTATTATTATTATTTTTTTTTAAAAGGGCGGGCTCCCCTGCTTCTTAATTCTGAAGCACCCAGGTGGACCAGGCCCCAGGGGCACTGCTAATTTTCACTGCAAGAGGGGCTGCCCGGTCTACTGCAACCCTGGAGACTGCCACCTCATTGGGGCTCAAAGTAATATGTGTTTGGGGGGTCACTTTGCCCCAAGCAGCCCTGGGGACTACCACCTCCCTGGGGTTTTCATCAAAATCAATTAGCCCTCCCCCCTGCACCCCCCGGGACCGCCACCTCTGTGGGGCTTTCAACAAATGCAAGGGGACGCATGTGACCGCCCCACAGCCCCAAGGACTGCCACCTACCTGAGGCTTTCAACAAATGTAATGTGGGGAGCCACATGGCCCCCCACAACCCAGGGGCTTTTTAAATGTTGGAGGGGGGCTATGTGGCCCCCAATGCAGAGCCACTGATGGCCCAGGGGCCAGCCATCCCCCAGGGCCAGCTCCTGCTATGTCCGAGGGTGCCCACTTCATTGAGTTAAATGAAAAAAAAAGACACTCTTATTTTCTTCCTTGTGCAGTACTTTGTGACACCAAAATCAGAAATACTACTAAAATGATAAGATAGTCTGAATATCCAAGATAGATTATTTACTGGCTGTAACTCGGTGAATAAGTGAAATCTGAATGTTCTTTTAAGTTTATTCCTTGGTCCAATATGTGAGAGTGATATATAATAAATTGAGAAGGTATAAGGAGAGTTTTCTTATTCCTTTTTTTCAATCATATCAAAGACTACTGAATTTTAGGTCTGGCCTTAGAGTCAGCTTTAGTTGTGCGGTTTCATTATTATTTTTAAACAAATACAGTCATAGTATACACACAAAGAGGTACTTTTAGTTATCTGGCTTCATTCATTGGCTTGTTTAGTTGTCAGTTATGTTTTGCTTCCACCTACTACAGTTCACAGCATGTAAAAGTGTATCAGCCCTCTTTACTGATCAGCCACCTTCACTTGAATTACTGCACAAAGCCTGTGCACTTTATTTATGTCCAACTAAAAACAATTCCTATCTCTTCAATAACAAAGCTAGTTCAAAGTGTGCTTTTTATTTTATTAATGTCCTATAAAACTCTTTATAAATAACTACTTAAAAGATTTATTTTACCTATAGTGGTACTTATAAAGGGATGTTGTAAGATTGCAGATATCTGCTACCTAAGTATGTGACTTAGGTGGTGATTTATACTTATCACAATGTGTATATATATATATTCATTTAAAAGAACAAAAGTTACAGAGACATTATAGTCAGGCTCACATTTTAAACGTACAATACCATAGAACTTCGCCTGTTATAATTAGAGTTATCTAAAAGTCACTATAACTCGTGCCCTAATGTAGCTATAACTTGCGCCCTGCCATGCACAGTTTTTTGTAAAAAAGTTTGCTGCAAATATACATTGATATTGTCAACGATGTTATCAAAGATGTCATGAGTGCCATAATTTGCGGGGTAATTAGCATTACATGGCGAGGGTGCGAGTTTTAGTAGCCTTATTTAGGTGAATTTCTATTTAAAAAAAATTCTATTTATACATCCCTGTAACCTTTGTTTTTTTATGTGAATTTCTATGATTTTTAATGTAAAGTAATTTCATTACTATATGTTATCCCAACTACCACCGTGCACCCTGCAGCCAACACCTGTAACAACCCAACCCCGCACTGCACACAAGAGTTGGCTGCAGGGTCTGGCCTATGGTCAAGTCCTATAACTACCGAACCCTGTTCATATTCTTTGGCTGTGCACAGTGGCCTCCAGTCAGGTACTGCAGCCAACCCCTATAACCACCCAAACCTATGCCTCCCATGGCCTTTGGCCGTGCCCAGTGGGGGTTGGCTGGTGGGCCTGGCCTGCAGCCAGATGCTGTGGCCAGCCCCCCTAACCAGTCAACTCCATACTGCAAATGGCCTTTGGCAATGCGCAGTGGGAGTTGGCCATGGCTTGTCTTTCTGGGTGTGAGAATAGGTGTGACAGGGTTTATCTGGGTGTGAGAGTAGCTGTGAGAGTGTCTTTGTGTGAAAGCAGGTGCATCAATGTCAGTGTGGATCTGTGAGTGGGTGCGTGAGGATTTCAGTGGGTCTGTGAGTGGGTGTGAGTGTCTGACTGGGTCTGTGAGTGGGTGTGTAAGGATCTAAGTGGGTGTGTGAGTGGGAGAAAGAGATTAAAAGAGAGACGGATAGAGAAAGAGAGTGAAAAGAAGAGAGAGATAGAGAGTTTTTAGGCTTTGATGGATAATATGCTTAGAATGAGATATTTCTGGACAAATTGAAAAGAAAAATGCATTTGTCAATTAAAAAGATTGTGATCACCTTTCAGTATGAACCTTATACTTTATTTTAAAATAAATTGAAGAAGGAAAACAACCACAGGCACACCTGGAGTAGAACCCTCAACTTTCATTGTAAGGGTCTGTGGCCTTAAACTTTAGGCCATAGGTGCCTCCTTAATGTGATGCTTGCAGACTTTTCTACGACAGTCACCCCACGTATGTGATTGGAAAGAAATGTGAATGTTTCATCACTAGGAAGGTTTAACAGTCAAAGCACTAGTACATAAGAACACACTGCCAAGCGATACTAGGATTTGAACCTTCAGCCTACTGAGTGACAGCACAAGACCTTGACCATTAGGCCAGAAATTACTATGTTCTGCTCTAGATCCAAACATACCTATAACGTTTGTGCCAAACATCTTGCTAGTCTGACTCTATGAAGTCATTGCATGGAGAGACCATTGAAATGACAATCTCCTAATCTCTCTCTTCCATTCCAACCGCTGTCCTAACTGGCTCCCCACATCCTTAAATAACAGCTCCCTGCTTGCGGGAGAAACGTTTTCATCTGTTTCCCTGCATGCATATTTGCATGCAGGGAAACAGATGAAAACTCCTCTTTCTGCAGCAAGAGCTGTTTGACAGCTCCTGCTTTTCAGAAAGTGGACTTTGTTTGCTTTTGTTTGGTGGGAGCTGTCAGTTTCAAGTAAGCACTAGCAAACAGCTATGCCCTGAGGGTGGGCACCCTGGGACATAGTAGGAGCCGGCTTTGGGTGACGGCAGTACCAGGGGCCAATATTGGCTCCAGAAGGGGGGCAGCGAGTCCCCCTCAAATGTAATATCACCTTAGAGAGGTGGTGGTCCCTGGGGCTCAGGGGTCTGCAATGGACCCCTTCATTCTTTTATTGTAGATGGCGGTCCCAGGGCTGCAGAGGGGCATGCACACCACCACATTGTATTTGTTTAAAGCCCCGGGGTGGTGGAAATCCCCAGGGCTTTGAGGGGGCCACCCAGCACCCAATACTGAATTTGTTTAGTGCCCTGGGGAGGTAACGGTCCCTGGGTCTGCAGGGTGGGTGCTCCCCCACATTGAAAATGCCAATGACCCTGGGACCTGGCTCACCAGGAGGCATCTTAAAAACAAGCGTGGCTTTAAATTCTTTCCACATATTTGTGATGTTGTCACAAAATAACAGCAAAATATTTTTTGAAGTGTTTTTTTACTCTGAGGGGGGTCCCTCTGGGACCCCAGCACCAGAGCTAAGAGGTCAGGATGAATTTACCCTGGGCCTTTGTCTTATTTTTTAATCGATTTTTCTGGGACTCCGTTGAAGTCGAGTCGAGTCCCAAGATGGATGCCAACACTTCCTGGTTGAAGTGCTGGCAACCAATCAGAACTCTGTATTTCCCTGCACAAGCTCGTGATTATTCACGAAGTCATCTCAGCCAGAGGTATAAAAATTAGGATTTCCTTTAATTTCTTTAAAAAACTACTGAACAGATTTATACCAAGTAACAAAAGTGTAAAAAAGCTACCAAAAGTTAGCTTTCTGCTAAATCTAGTGTAATTCTGTCCAATGGTTCGAGCTGTAGTCATGTTCAACGCTTCAATGGGGTTTAACATGGGAAACGCATGTTTTTGATCCCTGTTGTTCTCTGCGCCCCCCTTGACTGATCACACTGAATCTTTCTTTGTGCAACAAGAATCACCGAGGCACTTTTTTCTGTGGTCGTAACTATAACGTCCTACAGTTACAGTTATAAATATATATATAGAGAGAAAGAGTGTTGACGGTTAGGTGGCAGGCAATTTTTTATTTTTTTAAATAAATTTGTGGCATGTGCTTGTACTAAAACATAAATAATGTAACTGTAACTTCAGCTTACCAAGAGTAAAGGTAAATTTGATGTGTTTCAAAATTGACAAGAATTGGCAAAACATGTAGATCCTATTGGCTTTGCCAAAGCTTGTTAATTTTGAAAAGAATCAAATTGTCCTTTTCAGTGAGAAAACTATAGTACCATGGTATTAGCAAAATTTGGTTTTAGATAAACAATATTAGGGTATGCTATAACCAATTTAATTTTTCCCATAATACATTCATTCTATTTATAGTATCAATATGGGCTATGTCAGCAGTGCAGATGCATTTTTATGGTAACATACATTTATTTTCTATTAATTTTATTGTTTTAATGTATTTGTTATGTGTAACCAATATTTGGATGGGAAATGCAGTTCAGTGCAAAAAATACAGAGATGCGTGCAGAGTATTCAAAGCATATCTCTGAAAGTTTATGAAAGTGCACAAGGTTACAAAAGGTTTTGCTTAGTTTTTTGATATTTGGAATGTATTCCTTGAAGTGGAAGGTTTTGCCACTGTGGAGGTGGCAGTGCTTTAGGTCATTGTTTAACAATCTTTTTAGGAACACCACCCAATTTTCAGAATGAAAAGGTTTGCACCCACCTACCTTTAATGGACTAGCGGCAAAGCAATTTTTTGATGTAACTAATGCATTATGTGGAAGTGCATTATCATTTACAGGCAGCATATTTTCTATTGAAATAGCAATTACATTTGCACGGACATACAGTTTTATTGATAGAAGTATGCAGCACACAAATGATTATGTGTGGAAATCGGGTGTCTGCAAATATTTAAGATTTGTGCATCAATAAGTAAAGTGTCTTGATTTGTTTTGATCCTAATAAGTTCCCTGTTTCCAGCACACTTCATAAATTACAATAAAATGTGCTTCATTTCTGCCTTTCTGACTGGTAGATCCATGCACTTCATTTACAGGTATTTACATGTTGTGTGTTGCAAAAAAATGACATCCTACAGACATTCCCTTCACAACCCTGGTACTCCAGCAAGATTGTTTCATTGTTCATTTAATTTTGGTGCTCCCGGCATTCGCCATAAAATAGCTAAAAGATACAAACATAATTGAAAGAGGAAAGGCTTCACCTCATTACATTTTTTAAAACATTGAATAATAGATACTAAAACAGTGCTGATTAAAAAACAATATTTTTTCTAATGTCCAGTTATAATTCAACCACTCCAGATATGCATAGAGACTGCATGATAGATCTCTGGATGGTCTGTCCTATAACAGAGAGCTAAGGTATCCATCTCATTTCAAACATTGTAGATGGAAGATAAGGAGGCAAGCCCTTTCATATGCATGGTCACTCCATTTGGTCAGAATACCATAAAATGGGTGATATCTTCAAATTCCCCACTCACACAATCACACAATTTATCACTCTTCTCTGCCCTGCTCAATTTGGCAACATAGGCCTTCAATTAATAGGTCCACATGCAGAATTTGTAATATAATGAAGGTGCTACTTTGGGGTAAATGTCAATCAGATTAGGTTCAAGACCAACAACAAATTTGTGGTATAAAAACTACTTATGTACTACGTCACTGCTAGTGCTAGACTCATATATCATTTGCTTTGTATACAGCCAATAAACCCCCTTAATCTCAGTTATCATCTCCCCATTAATCGCCATGGGATCTCTATAAATTATATCAAGTTTTAGCTGCTTTAAAGTGATTAGAGAAAGGTTTCATCAGGGTATTCCAGGAGGACCAGGATAGTGGGCTACCTCCCTTATGGCATCCAAATAAATGCCTGCTATTTTGGTTTCTCTCAAGGGGAACCCTAAACATTATTGGAGATATGGCATAATTATCGGAAATAGGTTTAATGCCCAATTTGAAATATAGTGCTGCAGCAGGCGTGCCCAGACACAACATCAATATTGTTCTCAGAATTCTGTGATCAATTTCCTGGAGTATAGAAGAATCTGTATAGCCCCAGATTTCTGCTCCATATGTTTGCTGTTGTAACTGTGTTTGCTCTATAAACATCTAGTAATGAACTCAGTGACAGCTCCCCTGTTCTTTATTTACATCTAATAACTGCGGCTGCTGTCTGCTTTAAAATTGCAGGCACTTTTTCCCTTTGCTGCATCCAACAGTAATAAAATTGCACCAACAGAACTATTCCTCTTCTATAATGTGCAACATGCATACACATTTTACATACAGATCCATAGTTAACATGTGGAGCACATTCATGTCATATCAAGGTAATAGAGAGTCAAAATAGTGTAGCTGTTTCAGAATCTCACTGTTCACTGAAAAAGGGCACCTTAAATTAATCCTTTGCTTGAGATTCATAGATTTAGTTTTGGAAACATTGATGGTTAAATGTTTCTTTACACAATAGTCAAGAAAGCCCTTAATGCATAGAGAGCTCAGTAAGAGAAAGCACAACTGCATTGTCTGCATATAAGAAAATGGATATACGCAAATTACTGAGCATCAGGTGATGTAAATTCAGACTATCTAGTTAAGGAGCAACATCACTTAGAAATAATGAAAGCAGCAGGGGGCATAGCACATACCCTTTCTTCACAACAGTAGTTATTGAAAAACTCTCAGTGAGCACTTGAGCAAATGTATCTCTATGCAATGTCTGCAAGGCTACAATCATACTAATGCAGATCCTGCTGTTGTAACACTAACCAAAGTAACTCCCTGTCTCCTAAAAATAAAAACAACGGGACTTTCCTTTGTTTAGTATATTTTATACATATATAATAAAAAAGCATGGCTTGTTAGACCGTTCCAATGCCCTTTCTGCAGCCTGCTTGATTGTCTGCTAATATTTTCCCATCTTCAGCTTAATCATGAATAAAATTAATAAGCACATTCTCATAGATCCTACCCGCTCAATCTACTAATGAAATCAGGCAGTAGTTCGATATAAATAGTGGAATAATTATCGCCCACACCAATATTTTGGCATATCTCCAGATATCAAAACAACATAAAAAACCTTATAGAGAAATGGAACCCATCATAAATTAGCAGCCTTACATAAATCTATGGGTACAAAATCAGGACCCAGGGCTTTATTAAGCTTTTGCTGTAAGATGGTTTCTTTATTCTTGGATTTGGTGAAAAACACTCCCAGGAGTATTTATTCCCTGTTGGGAACAGTTCCTCTCCCTAATAGTGGCATAAAGACTGAAGAAATATCAAACACATTCTTCTGCCCCTTTGCACATAATCTTCTTGTCCTTGCACTGGTTCTATCCTCATGTGATGAATGACCAGAAGTTCTTAGAATTATTTTCCCTAGCTGCCTGTATGACCTTTTCCCAGATCATTTCCAACCTCTTCACCAGGATCGATTCTTTATATTCCCTTCTCATTCTAATAAAGATACAGTCCACAGGCACTGTCATGGAGCATCGACAGGGAATAAGATGCAATTCTTTCTATCTCATCCATTAGTCACGTTCCATCTAACTGCCCATCTCAAATCTCTCTCTTAGATGTTATTTTGGGAGTGTATAGTTCCAAATGAAATCCAACAAAAAGGGATGCAACAAGTTAGTTATGGTCACTCTGTGGGTGAGCTAAAACCCATATATCCCTCATTGCCAACCAGAATTCTATATTAATTTAAATTGAGTCAATTATAAATAGTCCTCTATTACCATGGAAGAACTCCTTTGCAGGGATGCCAGCAAGGGTACGGGCATTCAGATGTCTTACACCTCAAGACAGGACCATAGACCTTCACCCCGGGATTTGCTCACTGTAATATTTTTCATACCTGGTTCAGGTAAACCCTGCACATGATTGTCCTCAAGGAGTGCACTTTCCTCTGTGTTACCTATCAATGGAGTATTAAAATCTCCACATACTACTATGGTGTGCTTTGATAGTTCACTGTAGACTGATCTGGCCTTAAATATTGATTCCTCCCGGTGGAACATAGGCATTCAAAAGGTTTTCACCCAGCCTATTATTCACTGTGTTGCTCATAATATGAACAGGGATGATAGGACCCATGAAGCTAGAAAATTTAGCAGGCAACCATATTCCTAGGCCACCTTATGGGTGATCCAGGCTTTGTCTAATTGTGGGAAAATAACGTTTGTTATATCCCTCCAAAGGGATTTCAGTATTTGCTGATGTCTTCTTAAAGCAACATATATTATTAGATTGAATAAATGCCAATCACTCCACAATCAGACCATACACATTCTTACTGTGTTAAGATCCCTTCTCTTCATTGACCTAACCAATACTTTTCCCTGTGACTGAATGGATTAGAGAAACATTTTATATTAAACCCTCCCCCTACATTTAATTGTTGCCTTATAAACAACTTTATTTAGAGTTAATGCTCTTGGAAGCCATGCCCAAGTGTTATTCCCTGAAAGGTCAGGTTGACTTTGATGATCTTTGATGCTCCTTCTTGATATATCACAAACTGCCCTCTTTCCCTAATTCATCATAATCATATCTCCAGATGTGAGTAATGGCAACAACGTAATCAAATAAAAAATGTCTAAATAGCCTTGGAGACCTATCTGGAACACAAAGAAATATCTCAAAGAAATCCAGTACAGCAGTGTCAAAAATTGGTTCCATTTCTGTGCAAGTTTCATGCCACAAAACAGGCTTCCTATCATCTTCATAGTTCGCTGGCCCATTCCCTGGCCCATTTGTCACAAACGACTAAGATTCTGCCAGCCAATTCAACATTCCAGTTTCTCGGATAGCGACCCAATAGGGAATGCAAGCGGTAGGAGGAACAGTTGGGGGAGAATGGATAAAAAGGGTAGGGGGGCAGACTTCGCCAGATTTCATAGATGCCATGTCTGTCCCCTTTTACCCTTATTTTCACCATCTTCCTGGATACAATTAAATCTCACTCTATTTTGTCCCTAGCAATAGACCCTTCTCTGCTTCTGCATCTTTCTCTTGATAACATTATCTTGGACCACCAGGTGCAGATTTTTACAACATTCCCAATCTCTTCCTTCTCTGAGTCAGATGGCCCTTGGTAACATGATTCCACTTGCGCTACCAAATTTCTTGAGGTTTTATTTTTAGACTTAGGCTTCATGAGATGAGGGCATGGATCAGAGGGTGTTCCCACTCACTCAGGAGCACCCTCTGATCCATGCCCTCATCATATCTTCAGCCTGGCCAGCATCACCATAGCACCTGAGCTCTGCCAAACTATCAACTGAACCTTCAAGACCGCCACCTTCCCATCAGACTGGAATCAAGCCGAGATCAACCGGCTGCTCAAGAAACCCACCGCTGACCCAAGAGAGCTGAAAAACTACAGTCCCATCCCTCTGCTCCCTTTCCCAGCCAAAGTAACGGAAAAGGCTGTGAACCAGCAACTCACCGAATTCCTCGAGACACACCAAATCCTAGACCCAATCCAATCTGGATTCCGAATCAACCACAGCACCGAAACAGCACACGTAGCAGCCACCGACATCATACACATCATACTATACCACGGAGGCACGGCCACACTCATCCTCCTTGATCTCTCCGCTGCATTTGACACCGTCTCCTACTCCACCCTCTGTGACAGACTACACGACGCTGGCATCCGAGATAAAGTTCTGGATTGGATCAGGTCCTTCCTCACAGGAACACAGAGGGCCTGATTCTGACCCCGGCGGTTCCTTACCGCTGGGGCCAGGGTCGGCGGGAGCACCGCCAACAGGCTGGCGGTGCCCCGCAGGGCATTCTGACCGCGGCGGTTTTGCCGCGGTCAGAAGTGGAAAACCGGCGGTCTCCCGCCGGTTTTCCGCTGCCCTGGGAATCCCGCCATGGGGGATTCTGACAGCCCATACCGCCATCCTGTTCCTGGCGGTTCTCCCGCCAGGAACAGGATGGCGGTATGGGTTGTCGTGGGGCCCCCGTAAGAGGGCCCCACATTGTATTTCAGTGTCTGCATTGCAGACACTGAAATACGCCGCGGGTGCCACTGCACCCGTCGCACCTTCCCACTCCGCCGGCTCAATTCTGAGCCGGCGTCCTCGTGGGAAGGCTCTTTTGCACTGGGCTGGCGGGCGGCCTTTTGGCGGCCGCCCGCCAGCCCAGTGCAAAAGCCAGAATCACCGCAGCGGTCTTATGACCGCGGAGCGGTGTTCTGGAGGGGGGAACTCTGGCGGGCAGCCTTCGCCGCCCGTCAGGGTTAGAATCACCCCCAGAGTGTTAGATTACCACCGTTCAGGTCTGAACCCAAAGACCGGAGTGCACCAAGGATCATAACTCAACCTGATGCTTTTCAACATCTACATGGCCCAACTAGCCAAGATCATCAAACAACATGGGCTAAACATAGGCCCTCATTCTGACCTTGGCGGGCGGCGGAGGCCGCCCGCCAAAGTCCCGCCGTCAGGTTACCGTTCCGCGGTCGAAAGACCGCGGCGGTAATTCTGACTTTCCCGCTGGGCTGGCGGGCGGTCTCCTTCAGACCGCCAGCCAGCCCAGCGGGAAAGAGGCTTCCACGATGAAGCCGGCTCGGAATCGAGCCGGCGGAGTGGAAGCTGTGCGACGGGTGCAGTTGCACCCGTCGCGTATTTCACTGTCTGCGCAGCAGACAGTGAAATACATGTAGGGGCCCTCTTACGGGGGCCCCTGCAATGCCCATGCCAGTGGCATGGGCACTGCAGGGGCCCCCAGGGGCCCCGCGACCCCCCCTACCGCCATCCGGATCTCGGCGGTCCGACCGCCGGGATCTGGATGGCGGTAGGGGGGGTCAGAATCCCCGCGGCGGTGCAGCAAGCTGCGCCGCCGCGGAGGATTCAATGGGGCCGCGGTACACTGGCGGGACCCCGCCAGTGGTGCCGGTCCGACCGCGGCTTTACCGCCGCGGTCGGAATCCCCATTGAAGCACCGCCGGCTTGTCGGCGGTGCTCCCGCGGTCCTCCGCCCTGGCGGTCAAAGACCGCCAGGGTCAGAATGAGGGCCATAGTCTCCTACGCCTATGATACCCAGCTGATCCTCTCCCTGTCCAATTACTCTGCAAAGGCCAAGAGACATTTCCACAAAGGGATGAGAGCAGTCACCAACTGGATGGAATCCAGCTGCCTCAAACTCAACTTGAACAAGACAGCGATGCTCATAATCAGCTCCACCCTGTCTTCCTGGAACGACTACTGGTGGCCCACTGCACTGGGAAATGTCCCCGCTCCCATGGACCCCACATGCAATCTTGGTATCATCCTGGACTCCTCTCTATCCATGACCCACCAAGTTAAAACTGTCTCATTGTTGTACTTCCACACCCTCTGACTCCTGTGAAACATTTTCAAGTGGATCCCCTCAGACACAAGGAAGACAGTCATCCGTGCACTTGTCACTAGCAAACTGGACTATGGCAACAAACTCTATGCCAACATCACCAAGAAACTACAATCAAGACTACAAAGAATCAAGAATGCAGCAGCCAGACTCAACCTGCACATCTTCTGACACAGCCACATCTCCTCCCACCTCAGAGACCTACACTGGCTCCCAGTCAACAAGTGCATCACATACAAACTCTTGATCCACACTTACAGGGCACTACACAACAATGGACCGACATACCTCAACCACCGCCTCGCCTTCTATGTACCCAGTACAGCAGTGTCAAAAATTGGTTCCATTTCTGTGCAAGTTTCATGCCACAAAACAGGCTTCCTATCATCTTCATAGTTCGCTGGCCCATTCCCTGGCCCATTTGTCACAAACGACTAAGATTCTGCCAGCCAATTCAACATTCCAGTTTCTCGGATAGCGACCCAATTGGGAATGCTAGCGGTAGGAGGAACAGTTGGGGGAGAATGGATAAAAAGGGTAGGGGGGCAGACTTCGCCAGATTTCATAGATGCCATGTCTGTCCCCTTTTACCCTTATTTTCACCATCTTCCTGGATACAATTAAATCTCACTCTATTTTGTCCCTAGCAATAGACCCTTCTCTGCTTCTTCATCTTTCTCTTGATAACATTATCTTGGACCACCAGGTGCAGATTTTTACAACATTCCCAATCTCTTCCTTCTCTGAGTCAGGTGGCCCTTGGTAACATGATTCCACTTGCGCTACCAAATTTCTTGAGGTTTTATTTTTAGACTTAGGCTTCATGAGATGAGGGCATGGATCAGAGGGTGTTCCCACTCACTCAGGAGCACCCTCTGATCCATGCCCTCATCATATCTTCAGCCTGGCCAGCATCACCATAGCACCTGAGCTCTGCCAAACTATCAACTGAACCTTCAAGACCACCACCTTCCCATCAGACTGGAATCAAGCCGAGATCAACCGGCTGCTCAAGAAACCCACCGCTGACCCAAGAGAGCTGAAAAACTACAGTCCCATCCCTCTGCTCCCTTTCCCAGCCAAAGTAACGGAAAAGGCTGTGAACCAGCAACTCACCGAATTCCTCGAGACACACCAAATCCTAGACCCAATCCAATCTGGATTCCGAATCAACCACAGCACCGAAACAGCACACGTAGCAGCCACCGACATCATACACATCATACTATACCACGGAGGCACGGCCACACTCATCCTCCTTGATCTCTCCGCTGCATTTGACACCGTCTCCTACTCCACCCTCTGTGACAGACTACACGACGCTGGCATCCGAGATAAAGTTCTGGATTGGATCAGGTCCTTCCTCACAGGAACACAGAGGGCCTGATTCTGACCCCGGCGGTTCCTTACCGCTGGGGCCAGGGTCGGCGGGAGCACCGCCAACAGGCTGGGGGTGCCCCGCAGGGCATTCTGACCGCGGCGGTTTTGCCGCGGTCAGAAGTGGAAAACCGGCGGTCTCCCGCCGGTTTTCCGCTGCCCTGGGAATCCCGCCATGGGGGATTCTGACAGCCCATACCGCCATCCTGTTCCTGGCGGTTCTCCCGCCAGGAACAGGATGGCGGTATGGGTTGTCGTGGGGCCCCCGTAAGAGGGCCCCACATTGTATTTCAGTGTCTGCATTGCAGACACTGAAATACGCCGCGGGTGCCACTGCACCCGTCGCACCTTCCCACTCCGCCGGCTCAATTCTGACACAACACAGCAATGGACCGACATACCTCAACCACCGCCTCGCCTTCTATGTACCCAACAGACATCTCCGTTCTTCCCAGCATGCCCTTGCACCCATTCCCAAGATCTGGAAAAGCACAACAGGAGGAAGATCCTTTACATACCTCACAGCCCAGACATGGAACCCGCTACCTCTCAAGCTCAGGCAAACCGCATCACTGAAGCAGTTCAAGAAGGACCTCAAGACCTGGCTCTTTGATTGAGCAGCACACCCACAAACAGTGCCTTGAGACCCTATGGGTTATTAGCCGTGCTTTAAAAATTACTGATTGATTGATTGATTGGTGCCTTATTTATAAAAGTAGTTACTCCATCAGTCTGAGATGATGCCTGTCTCTTAGAAGATGAAAGCTGTAGCATATTCTCATTTATTTTGCTGGCCGTGGATTACGATATCTCAGACAGAATCAAAGAAGCATTGTCTGAGCCCACTACAAATTTCTCCAACAGGGCTAGTATAGAAGACAATATAATTTGCAGGGCCAACAATATTTTTGAGATATTATGACCCCCCATTAGGGGCAATAGCATTGGATAGGTCCTGAATCAACAGGGTATTTCACAGTCAAGACTAGGGGACAGCATATGTTCAACCTGCTCTTGGCATCTTGCACCCAATTAATTATTAGAAGGAATGTTGGAATCAATTGAGGTATGCCTGCTAAGAGAGACATTCCTAGTCACAAAGGACACCTACAGGAGGGTATATTCAGTAATCAGAAAAGAAGAGGAGGCAAGAGTCTTCATGGTTTTTTAATTGTCCTCTATCTTATCTCCCTTGGGACACCAAGATGTCCAGCAGATTGGGGTCTCTTCTCGGATAACACAATCACCCCTTCTGTTGTCATTACAATTGCCCAAATCATAAGTCCCAGCCTGGGGTAGAAAATGAGAGTTAAAATTTCTCACTTTGAACTCCTGGTAGTTCCTTATAAAGGAGGCACTAAGGACACCGGTATCCCTACTGTCCAAACTAGAGATAGACTGTTCACTAGTTGTGAAATAGGAAATTAGATGCATATCCTTGCGGGATTGCATGCAATCAAGTGCTGCTTCGTTTATGGGCTAGGCATAGACACCCCCTGTGCTCTTGGGTATAGTAGCCTTTAATATATTGAACATTCTTTGAGAGCACCTAGGGAGTCCCCACTGCCTATCACATTATTAAAGGAGAGGAGAGGTGGAAGCAGCTGGCTGCTGATGCTTGCATTTGTTTGACATGGGTGAGCCCTTGTTGGCTTGCTGCAGGCTCACTGGTTGCAGCGGGATTGGATGGATGTGCCGGGCTGCCAGGCAGTGAAGGCATACCACATGTTCAATGCTGCAATTGGCAGCAGCACTGACTGGCAGATCATCTTCCCGGTTGTTTGCCCCTGTGTGTCTGGGCAGTTAGTCAGTCATGAGGCTCAGACAGGATCCAGTGAAGCAAGGGATCTGGCAGTTTCCAGCCAGTGTAGTGTCTCACCAGTGCAACTTGTCCCTCTTTGGGGTTTTGTGGGTACGGAGGAGTCGGTGTGCAGCTCTATCAGTAGGAGACTCCCACTGAGCGAGGACCTTGAAGAAGCTCAGGAGCCATCGCTGGACCTGAGCCACAACAGCACAAAGGAGTGAACAGAGCCAGGAACAAGGTTAAGGAGTTGGAAGGTTTGCAGGAAGTGGTGGGAGCATAGAGCTATTACTTCATGGTTCCTAGAAACTCTCTAAACAGAAGCTCTGTTTACACTGCTTTCTTGGTTTTCACTAGCTACTATAACTTATTGATGTTTGCTAGCTTCCTTGTGAAAATATTGGCTCCCCTTGCTTTTACTGAACCATCACAGCTGCAACAATAGTATAGCAGGTATATTCCTCAAAATTACATTAAAAAGCAAGATTGTTTCACATAATTCACTTTAAAAACTCCTCTTACTTTGCAGTCAGTGAAAGAAAAGTAAACACAAATCCCCATGTTAATAGAATAGCCAACAATTTATCAGAAGACAAAGCCAGACATTTGACCTCTGTCTTCAAGTGCCCACAAATGCCTCAAGATTAAAACAGATTTTAAAGGTGTCTTTATTTATTGCTCAGACATTTGACCTCTGTCTTCAAGCACCCACAAATGTGTCAAGATTAACACAGAATTTAAAGGCATCTTTATTTATTGCTTGCACTTTTCATGACCCACCATATATGGACTCCGAACCACAGTTTAGAATATGCTGCTTTAGGGAGCTCCGTCTTATAGCAAAAGCTTGGCACTGAGGAGCAAGGGTGGACAATATGGGTACAGGGAGACTGTTAGAAGCTAAAAGGCTTATGATGAGGGGACAGATATGAACGAAAGGCAAATCATTTTTAATCTTGGGCACAAAGTATACAACTTGTTTTTAGGCCTTGCAAATGAACATATTGACATCTATTGCCAGACTCGTAATGAATAAAACAATAATATCAAGGCACTTAAGGGAGCTGTTCCTTTGAAATGAGCTTTCAACACAGCGTTTTTATGTTTGGTGCCAGTCATTATGAGTGATGGCATTTTACCTGTGTACACATCTGTAAAGGGAGAGCAAAACCAGACAGAGAACCTCTCTAGTGGCAGCCCAAGCTACACCTTCACATCCATGTGATACTTTTTTTACAGATAGGGTGCTCATGAAGTAGCTCTATCTGCTCCACGTGATGCTGTTTTTACAGTTAGGGTGCTCATGAGGTACCTCCATCTGTTATTAGCAACATTTAAAATGACAGCTAAATAATAAAAAATAGTCCTCAACCTGCCGGCAGGAGGGTTCAACAAAAACGTATCGCCTGGACTCTGCTGCTGTTTTGGGACTCCATCCCCCACAAGCCCTCTGTCAGGAGTCCAGCAGGAGGGGCTCCTACCTACAAACAAGAGCTAAATAGCATGAGTGGACCTGCAGGCATGGGGTGTGCACCGGGACTCTGCAGTTGTTTGGGGACCCCATCCCCCACAAGCCCTCTGTTACGACTCCAGAGGGAGGGGCTACCACCTGCAAATATGTGCTAAATAACACAAGTCGGAATGGGATGCACACCAGGATGAAGCTGCTGTTTGGGAACTCCATCCCACAAGCTCTCTATCAGGAACCCAGGGGAAGGGGCTTTCACCTGTGAAAAAGCACTAAATAGCAAACGTGGATGCACAGGATGAGCACTAGGACTCTGCTGCTGTTGGAGGACTCCCTTCCCCACATACCCTCTGTCAGGAGCAGAGGAGGTGGGGCTCTCACCTGCAAACAAGTGTTAATTAGTGCAAGTGGAAGAGCAGGCATGGGACACGTACCAGTACTCTGCTGCTGTTTGGGGACTGCATCTTTCACAAGCCCTCTGACAGGAGCCGAGAAGGAGGAGCTCCCAAACCAGCACTAAGTAGCATGAGTGGACCTATGCCTGCAGGATGTGTCCGGGCTTGTGGCCGGGTGAAGACCCGACCAAGCCCATGCCTATCTGTGCCTGAAAGAGCCATAGGAGGCTGGGCTGAGTCACCCACTTAACATCTACTCACAAGTTTATTCATCTTATTGCACCAAGGATGCGTCTTCTTACTTGTGTCAATTCGTTTGTCACTACAATCATATCTTTGTGAAAGTACTGGCGCAATGGGCAAGCAAAACACTATTGTTAATCTAGCAGGAAATAGGAACAAAACCTTTAACCTAATGCCTACAGTCTCAGTTGACAAGCCCCAAGCAAACACAGTGCTTGAGTATATTGCAACATTAATTTAAGAGGTTGAAACTCTCCTGGGGGGGTTAAAGCCAAAGGACAGAAACAAGACAAAGCATCCAGTGAGGATGAGCCCATATTTTGGGAAAAAATTAAAAATACAATTTCAAGAATCAACCAGAAATCAGCCCGATGGATGATCCAACTCTCAATGCACCCATAGAGGCTGAAAGCTCTGCTGTTAACAGATCTGTAGAATGTGCTCCTGTACCCCAAGGTCCACAATTATATGTACAAACAGCTCTTTGGTTCTCTCAGAAGCCGAACGATGGAGTGGCCTGGTGTCATGATTCTTCCACTTCGATTGTAGGCAAGCTAACAGCCATGATTTGATTCTAGTGCACTCCAGTGGGAGTGTCCATTGCAGGACAGTGGCAGTGAGTGTTGGCTGTGTTGCAGGCTCATTTTGACATGGCCATGTTCATGGGTTATTGATCTTTACAAGGTTGATCGTGTCCTTTCCCAGTTCGGCTGCAGCAATCGGTTGGATTTGCCAATGCTTTTTGAACTTTGCAGTAATCCTCGTGTCCTTTTTCAGTTTCCACAGTAGCTTCCACAGCCGTCTCTGAGGCTATAAAAGCAGCCCTGCCCCACATGCGGGTTATTCCAGGTGGGGACGGAGGTCTGGTGTTGTCTCAAATCGTGCTCATTTCCATGGAGATGCTCTTCTTCCCAGTCCCCAGAGAGTCAGCGTGTCATTGCGTATTGCAAAAGCAGAATTCCCCAAATGTTTTTCAGTCACTGTCAGGTAGGGGGTTGATGGTTATTTATAGGATCGAAAGAATAGGAATCCAGCAGCAAGTTCAGGCGTTTAAGGTTTGATCTTTGAGTTTCTATTTCAGGGTGAATTGTCCCGTGAACTTTTGTAAAGTGTTAAACTAGTGAAATCAATGTCATAATGAACAACATTGATGTATATCAATGATTTTGATAATTTCATGATGTTCTCATAAAGCGAGAACCAAAATCGAAAGTGAACGTTTGTCAAGTGTTAAACCAGTGAAAGCAAGGTTGTAATGAATAATATCGCTGTATATCGATGATTGTCGTAATTTCATGGTGTTCTCATAAAGCGAGAAACGAAATCGAAAGTTAACTTTTGTCAAGTGTTAAACCAGTGAAATCAATGTTGTAGCAAACAATATTTATTTACAGATGATTGTCATACTTTTAATGATGTTCACCTAAATCAGGAAACGAAACCGAAAGTGAACTTTTGTCAAGAGTTAAAACATTAAGGAACAATAATTATATACCAATGATCGTTATTATGTTCATGATTCACATAAAGCCAGAAGTGAAACCGAAAGTAAATGGAAAAGGAGTAATAATCAGAAATACAAGAAGGAAGTGAATCCAACAAATTCTTGGAATTTGATAATGGTTTGAGAGTATTTAATGAAGAATTCAAGGTAAAACAAACTTTAAGAGTTTACAAGTATTATAAAGAGTATTCTAATCAACCCATAGACAAAAGAAGGTCACAGCATTCGCAGGTATTAGTGACTTGGTAGAAACCGCCAACAGAGGAGCGGTCCGGACCGCCAAATAATGATCCAAACGAAACACACGCATCCAGTGAACCACCCACTGCCAGCAGAGACGTGCCGACGACAACGGCAGAGTCCACCCACGGGCCGTCGGAAAGGCCCAACCTGCCCATCAAATTATGAACCACCATTCCGCCGCCAGTTCCGGGGAGGGAACCACTGCCCCACAAAGCCAGGCGGAAATGAACCAAATATAAGGAACCATGCTGCGGCAGCCATGGATAAAGAGCTGCAGATCATGCCAGCCCTGCTCCTTGCCATATACCTCACGACCGAGACTGCCGACGAAGACGACGATGGTAAGTACCGCAACCTACGAAAAAAGGGAGGAAAGGGCACAGTTACTTACCCACCCACACCACCCACCCTGCAACGCCCCCCAACCCTTCACAGCAGCACAAGTCATACACCCCACAGCAAGAGGTACTTACCCAACACAATCATAATCCAACTTGACCATAGTACATACAAAAGCCCCACACCCATAAAAAAGTGAAACCAATGACGAGGGTTTAACGGCGTGCAGCCCAAACACAGGCCACCCATAAAAAAGTGAAACAAATGACGAGGGTTTAACGGCGTGCAGCCCAAACGCAGGCCACACAGAAACTTTAATCACAAGCTCACAGAGCCAAACAGTCCAAACAGGGCCAATGGCCAGTCCGTATAGTGACAATTGTCATGAGCCACAACGGGCCCAACCTGACTACCACAAGTGCTTGGTACTCCACATAATGGGGCACCATATGGGCATCCAGGCACCTCACGGAAGGGGGGTGGGGTGGTTAGGGTGGTTTTTTTTGGTGGGGTGGGCCTTTGACTTTCTTTGGGAAGGTGGGGGGGTGGGCTTCTCCTTTGAAGGGGGTGGGGGCTGTTTGGCTCGGGTGGAGCTGGATAGCCTAGGCTCTCTCTGGGCCTTCTTATTATCTGGGGAAGGGGCACGGAATGTGAAGGGCGGACGGGGGTGGGCTGTGATGTGGAAGGAGCAGAAAGGGCAGGGAGGTGAGCACGTTTGGGGACAAGACAGGGTGGGCCAGAGGGTTGGAAGAGGTCAGCACAGGAGAGGAAAAGTTTATTTGGAGCAATTGGGGTGGGCGTGGATGAGCGCATGGGAGTGGAGGCAGAGGGAGTGGATGTATGGGGTGTAGTGGTGCATGTAGTGGGTGCAGGCGACTGCTCAGTATGCTGTGGTTTGGTGGATGTCTGATGGGTGGGTGTCTTGGTGCATTTTTGGGTCTTAGGAGGTGGGGGTAGACAGAGTGGGAGAAGACAGACAGCTAGTGTGGATGTATGTTGTGTGGGTGTCTGCAAGTCTTCAGAGTGTGCTGCATGTATCAACTGCAGTAGAGGTGGTGAGTGCAGGTGTGGTGTATGGGGTGCATGTATGGCTGTCTGCTATTGTGGTGAGTGCAGGAAGAGGAGCAGCAACAGTGACTGAAGGTGCAGTGAATGAGGGTGTAGATGTAGAAGGGACAGACAGGGAGGCAGAAGAGGTGGGCACACTGGGGGAAGTGGACGTTGTTGTGTGTGTAGGTGTCTGTTGCCTGTGTGAATGCTTGTGGTGGGATGTGTGGTGCTTGTGTTTTGAAGTGTGCTTCGTGTGTGTTGATGTGCTTGGCAGCGTTGCTGAATGTGTGCTTTGGACAAGTGAAGGGAGTTGGGTGCTGGAAGGGGTAGAGGAGGTTGGAGGGGGGACGGAATGGCCAGGGCAACTGGCTGCCATCCAAGAGGAGGCCAGAGCCTGAAAAGATCTCTGTAGGGCAGACACGGCAACGTGAATGCCATACAGATATGCATTTGACTGCTGCACCTCTGATGCTAGCCCCTGTATGGCATTGACGATGGTTGTCTGCCCTACAGAGATGGTTCTCAGGTGGTCAATAGCCTCCTCTGTGAGGGCAGCAGGGCTGACTGGGGCAGGGGAGGAGGTGCCTGGGGCGAAGGAGACGCCCACCTTTCTGGGTGGGCAGGCACAGGCCACTCGGTGGGGAGCAGAAGGGAGGGTGGTGATGGAATGGGGGTTGGCGGAATATGTAACGGTAGTGGTGTGTGCACTAGGGTTCACCACCACCGGGGGGCCCCCATTGGAGGAGGTCTCAGAGTCAATACCTCCTGTGGTAGTAGCCTCCCCCGTAGAAGTCCCCTTGCCCTCCCACCCACTGGTCCCCTGGGCGTCAGTTGTCTCTGCCTCAAAGGATCCGTGGGCCGTTGCCTCCCCACGTGCCGGTGCCTCAGCTCCCTCACCTGATGTTGACGCTGTACCAAACCAACACAAGAGAACAGGGATGGGGAGACAAAACAGGAGAGACACTTGTCATAGGTGCCATTGATGGCACACACATAGCTATCATCCCCCCAAGAGTGAGTGAACAGGTGTACAGAAACAGGAAGAACTTTCACTCCATGAACATCCAATTGGTATGTACTGCAGACCAGTACATTTCCCATGTGAATGCCATGTTTCCAGGTTCAGTCCATGATTCATTTGTGTTGAAGAACAGTAGTGTGCCACAGAAGATGGAACAACTACAAGAGGACAGAGGGCGGATCATAGGTAAGTTTGCCTGTCACTAACTGACATTGCAGAAAAACAGCCAGTCTGACTAAGGGACATAACAATGACAAGTCTGTATTGCACCATTTCGTAGGTGGTTCTGGCTATCCAAACTTGCGTTGGCTCCTGACACCAGTGAGGAATCCCAGGACAGATGCAGAGAAGAATTACAATGAGGCCCATGTACGTACTAGGAGGTAATAGAGCGAACTACAGGTCTCCTGAAGGCTAGATTCTGGTGTCAACATATCTCTGCGGGTTCCCTGGCCTATGAGCCTGATAAGATGTGTGGAATAGTGGTGGCCTGCTGCATGCTGCACAACGTGGCAGTGAGACATTCCATCCCCGTCTTTGAGGTGGAGGGCACTATAGGTCTGGATCAGCTACCTCAGAGAGGTGAGGAGAGTGATGGTGAGGATGAGGAAGGGGAAGATGTCAATTCCAGGAACCAACTGATACAACTCTACTTCCAATAACTGTGTGGGACTTAAGCCTGTCATTGGGGTTAGTGACTAATACTCTCAGTGTGCTCTGTCATATAGGGGGGGTTGGTCATGATAGGCGATACATGGCCCACTTCTGCATGGTACTGACTGGGAATATATGCATTCCCTCCTTGCCACTATTTGGGCACACAGGACTACCATCATGCACAGAATTGACAATAACGTTGTTCTCTGCCACCTGCATCCATACTCCACTTTGTTCACAATTTAAGACAGGGGACAGTGTTACAGGTGTGAAATGTGTTTTATTGGTAGAAGTGAGTGAATTGTGCTATGTAGAGTGATGGGAGTCGTAAGGGTGGGGGTACTCAAAACCAACATGGTGGCAGACTTGTTGGTAGTATTGATGGGTCCATTTAGTCAAACAGTACTTCAAATTGCATATGTAGCAGAGTCAATTGATGGAGGGGGCCTTGTTCTTAGCTGGGTTTCCAGTGCCATATCTTGGCCTGAGAGTACATTTGGGCGCCTGCTGTGGATCTTCTTGGGGTGACATGGTTGGCCCTTGGGTTTCCTAGGAGGGTAGCTCCTGGGATGTTTTTTTTTGCTGCTTGGGTCATCTGATGCTGGTTGTCCAGGGCTGTTGTAGGGGCCTCTTGTCCGGTGTGGGTGTCAGACTGGTTTTTGACCAACTACAGCAGTGCTCCTGCTATGGTGGCCATTGTGGCATTGTGCTCTTTCCACTGCTCCATGGCCTGTTGGTGTTGTTCCTGCTGCATCCTCTGACTTTGCTCCAAGGTGGACACAATCTGTGCCAACCTGTCTTGGGTATGTTGGTATGCCCCCAATACCTCTGACATAACGTCCTGGGTTGCTGCATCCATCCTGGGGCCTCCCCCCTGGCCCAGTGAGACCCTTGCACTTGCCCTAGCCCCCTGTGCCTGTGTCCCCTGCACAGGTCTGGCAGTGCCACTTGTTCTGGGGCCCTCGCCTTCCTGCATGTTGGGAGTGGGAGACTGTGGCCTCTGTACCTGTGTTCCACCAGTCTGTGCCCTGAGTACACTGGTGTGGGTACGCCTTCCCTGGGCTGTTGGTCTTAAATGGGTGGTAGGGGTGACAGTGGTTTCCTGGGTGGGGCTGCTGCATGGTGAGAGTCCAGGACTGTGTGAGGGGCCTGCCTGCTCATCAGTGTCCAGGGATCCTTCGGCAGTGTCTTTTGAGGTGTCTCTGTCTCCCTGGAGGGCAATGGCACTCCTTGTCCCGTCCGTTAGGGTTGCATGGGTGGTGGTGCCCTTTGGGGGACATAGACATGTCTGTTACATATGCATGAAGGTTTGGGGTGCACAAAACTGGGCTATTTTGTGCTGGTGTTACTTTCAGTGGCCTTCCAGGGTGCCTTTGTGAGGTTGACATTGCATTTAGCACCAGTGTGGGGTTGCATTGTGGAAGGGGGTTTTGTTCCGTTGTGGGTACGTGCAGGGGTGAGTGGCTGTGGACAGAGGGAGTGATGTGGGCCTGTTAGTGGGTTTGAGGTCATGCAGGGCGGTGGATGTAGAGGGTAATGGCTGGGTGGGGTGTAGGTCCAGGTAGGTGTGGGTGGGGTGGTGCATGCATTGCAGATGTGGTGGATATGGGGTAATTGTAGATGACTTATCTGAGTACATTCCTCCAGTGAGATCTGTGAGTCCCTCTGGGTGCAGGATGGCCAGTACCTTTTCCTCCCAGTCGGTATAGTCGGGTGGTGTTGGTGGCGGTCCTCTCCCAGTCTTCTGCACTGTGATGTGGTGCCTGGATGCCATGCCCCGGCCTTCCCCCGCAGGTCGTTCTGTCTCTTCCGGATGTCGGCCCTGGTGCATGGATGGTGTCCCACTGCATTGACCCTGTTCACAATGGTCTGCCACAGCTCCAGTTTCCGGCTGATGGGTGAGTGCTGCACCTCGGTCCCGAATATTTGTGGCTCCACCTTCAAGGTCTCGTCCACCATGGTCCTTAACTCCCTTTCGGTGAAGCGTGGATTTTTTGGGGGGACATGGTGAGTGATGTGGATGGTGTTGAGACTGGGAACAAGGTAAGGGTGCTCTTCTGTGGGTCGGTGTGCGTCTCCTGTATGCTGGCGTTCGCTGTCTGGCTCTGGTGCTCTCCGTCTTCTTGTCCTGCTTTCATTGCAAGGGATTGTGGGGTGTGTCTGGGGGTGTTTCATGGGGTTCTGGATGTGTGTCAGGTGTGTGGGTCAGACGCCTATCCAATGTGTGCACTTCTTGCTGTTGAGTCCACTTGCCACCCGTGACGGTCGCAGCCGCCAATGGTCGTCCGGCCTCCACTGTCCGCCGAGGTGATTTGTGCATCATTATTTGGTGGACGGGATGTGGGTGTGCTTGGCGGTGGTGGGGTGGAGTGGTCCGGGATTCCAGCCGACAGAGTCATGGCCGGGAATGGTGGTCTGGGGATTTTTGGCATCGTTGGGTTTTCCGTTCATTATATGGCGGGTTTCCATTCACCGCCAACGGCGGGATTCTGTTCACCGCCGACACGGCGGTCTTTCCCGCCATGTTAATAATAACCACCTTAGTTTTTGAACCTTGATATTACATTCACTGAGAGAGAAAAGACAGGATTATAATTATTATATTCTGCTTTCAGGTCTCCCTCCCTGCAGTACCCTTCATAAATCCCATCCCCTCGTCTGGTCATTCTGATACTCTGTATACCTATATATATATATATATATATATAATGAGAGTCGGAGCTGCCGGAAGGTGGGCCCCTTGAGTGTACTGTTCCTGAAAAACAATCAAACGAACCGTGATACCTGGATAAGACATTAGAGAGAAATGAAAGGTGGTAAATGGGTGGGCCAACTTGCTGCAGATTATGCCTGGGGTAATTCATAATGCTGAACCCGCTAATTTAATTGCTGATTTAAGAAAACAAACAGCAGCACTAATGGCTAAGTTTTGGAATTTAGAAAAACACAATCAGTTGTTGTAGTGGCCTTTCAGTGCCTGGACACACACACACTGGTTTTAGTTAGTTTCACTGCCTGTGCCTTTAAACACAGACATATATTTTATTCATTGTCATTTATTTAGCAGAGCTGGTTTTAGTGCATTGCTTTATATTTTTCATCAGCTGCCTCCTTCTAGGAAGACAGAGTACTTACTGCACATTTTAATAAGCCTTTAGCATAGCATACATTCTGTGGCTTTTCCAAGGCTGTTACATTCGGTAAAAAATATGCCAGCTTTGATTGTCATCTCAGGATATAGTTCCTGCCCTCTAGATGCATCATGGGTTCGAAAGAACGGCAGTCCACCAGCAAGTTCAAACATTTAAGATTTGGTCTTTGAGTTTCTATTTCAGGGCGTATTGTTCTGTGAACGTTTGCCAAGTGTTAAACCAGTGAAATCAAGGTCATAACGAATAATATTTATGTATATCTATGATTGTCGTAATTTCATGATGTTCTCAGAAAGCGAGAGACAAAATCGAAAGCGAACTTTTGTCAAGTGTTAAACCAGTGAAATCAATGTTGCAACAAACAATATTTATTTATCGATGATTATCATACTTTTAATGATGTTCACCTAAATCAGGAAACAAAACTGAAAGTGAACTTTTGTCAAGAGTCAAAACATTAAGGAACAATAATTATATACTAATGATCATTTTTATGTTCATGATATTCACATGATGCCAGAAGTGAAACTGAAAGTAAATGGAAAAGGAGAAATAATCAGAAATATGAGAAGGAAGTAAATCCAACACATTCTTGGAATTTGAGAATGGTTTGAGAGTATTTAATGAAGAATTCAAGGTAAAACAAACTTTAAGAGCTTACAAGTATTATAAAGTGTATTCTAATCAACCCAAAGACAAAAGAAGGTCACAGCATTCGCAGGTATTAGTGACTACGTTTTTGAACCTTGATATTATATTCACTGAGAAAGAAAAGACAGGATTATAATTATTATATTCTGCTTTCAGGTCTCCCTACCTGCAGTACCCTCCCGTAATCCCGTCCCCTCGTCTGGCCATTCTTATACTCTGTATGCCTACATATATATATAATAATGAGATTCGGAGCTGCCGGAATGTGGGCCCCTTGAGTGTACTGTTCCTGAGAACCAATCAAATGAACTGTGATACCTGGATAAGACATAAGAGAGAAATGGAAGGTGGTAAATGGGTGGGCCAACGTGCTGCAGATTATGCCTGGGGTAACTCATAATGCTGAACCCGCTAATTTAATTGCTGATTTAAGAAAACAAATAGTAGCACTAACGGCTAAGGTTTGGAATTTAGAAAAACACAATCAGTTGTTGTAGTGGCCTTTCAGTGCCTGGACACACACACACACCAGTTTTTTTTAGTTTCACGGCCTGTGCCTTTAAACACACACATGTATTTTATTCATCGTCATTTATTTAGCATAGCCGATTTTAGTGCATTGCTTTATATTTTTCATCAGCTGCCTCCTTCTAGGAAGACAGAGTACCTACTGCACATTTTATAAGCCTTTAGCATAGCATGCATTCTGTGGCTTTTCTAAGGCTGTTACATTCGGTACATGATATGCCAGCTTGGATTGTCCTCTCAGGATATAGGTCCTGCCCTCTAGACGCATCATGACAGCAGGTCTACTCCCACAAACTGTATAGGGTTTGCTATAAAATTAACAGATGGGCCAAAAGAGGGCCGAAGACATTCCATTCATGGCCGATCTGGGGTGTACGTCATACTGCAACCAGCTTTGCTTATCTTGATGCTGACCCTTCAGCTCTCAAGAGGATTGCCATCCAGAAAATGGTCAGACCATTGCTATCTATCTCAGGTATAGGGTCGGAGTTCCTCCCATAGATCGGCAGATGGTTTACTACCATTATGCTCTCATGGATAAAGGTTAGGCAGGAATCACTAGACTTACTAGAACCATACAAAATGGTGGGGTTATTCATCTTTTTCACTCTCATTGCAACGATGATCACTGTATTATGTTTCATCTGCCTTAATATTGCAGCCTATGCTTTAGAGACCAGTATGCAATTGCTCCAATAGATATATTGAAATCCAGCTTGCATCTGCTGTCTTGCCTTGGCTTGTCTTAGTCTCTGAATAACTGAGCGAAAAGGGAATGATCTGTTTCCACAACTTCCTTGAGGAGTCAGAGTGTCAGGTTTAGGCTGCCACAAATCACTACTACCCTGATTGGGGTATGTGAATTACTGTGGGTTAGCCAGGAGTTAGGCTGACAACTTCCAGATGGTGTAGGGTTGACTCAGCCTCCCGCACTCAGTTGTGCTCCCACCCTAAACATGAAGTCTTATTAACATAATATAAACCACAAAGCACAGCAAGAGTCAGAGTCCTTAAAAATTGTTCCTACAACACATATACCAGTTTAGTGGATGAAGGGAACAGGTTCAAATCTGCCATGGTGTAAGCCACATGAATCAGGCAAACCGAGCCCCTGATTCAAAACCTCATTAGTATCAACTAGTGGGACAAACTTTGCAGGGTCTTGCTCTGGCAGGACCATGGCCCTACTGAAGAGAGATATGCTACATATATCAGCTACCAGGAAGCAAACAACACTGAGGTATCACCTTCAGAACACAAGGGAATGAGTTGCACATGGAGAGGGGCGTGGAGAAGCAGCTAGGAAACCTGGCTTCTTTTATTTGACGAATGTGTCTAAACTGAATGCTGGGGCAAGAGAGAATAAGGATTCACTTAAGAACAAATGCATTTAATTGATAAGGTCTGTGGATAATTGTTATTCTCTAATCTGCTCTGATGCTGCCCAAGCTAGAAGATTCCATGACATATAAGAAAACATCCATACCTATATAGAACATAAGGTAAAGCATGTATACCTGGTGGAGGGCCTAGTGGGTCTAGGCAAACAGAAAAATCTCCTGCTCGGCAGCCATATGCAATTAAAATATAGACTTCCGCGCCCATGCTCCCACTTCTCCAATTCTTACCCCGCTAGTCTCAATCATAGAGAGGAACTGGAAACATCAGTAGTATATTGACATGGCCCCAGGTGCCATTACAGTACACACGCCAGGAATAGTGAACCCTAGCTTGTAGAGAGTGTTTGGTTGCAGCCCCAAGTTGGGAGGGGATAAGTCCAATATGCAGGCCACTAGTTTAGGAGATCCCCTGCTGCAGTATTTCAAGAGCAAAGCAAACATCTAAATACGATTAGTATCATGTCCTATAGTGTGTTAGGTTTGAAATCTGAATCTGATGACTCTGAATAGGGTTTGCTCATCAATCATTTTGATTTCTGCCTATTCCAGGAAACATGGCACCTGGAACCTGCGTATAGTGTTGGTTATCTAAACTTCTGCATTGCACCTTACCACATTGTAAAGGTCTGGCTCTCTGTCTGCCTAACATTATGGGTATGATCATCATTGATTTCCTATATAGGCATATTTGATATGACCACCTCCTGACATCCAGGGCATATCTATTACTAGCAAGGCTGGCCACATGCTTCACATGTACAACATCTATAACCGAAGGGTCAGGGTTGGTAGGGTGCATCTACACTGATGCATTTTAAGGCCCATAGGGGGAAATTTGACCCCCCCAACTCCTTGATCCTATCAGGAAATTTCAACACTACATACAAACCACTAGATAGATATGGACACGCTTTCAATGTGGCATCAAATATACAATGGGGCATATCTGCATTAGAGACAATGCCTGTAAAGTAGAGTACAGAGGCAGCTTCCCAGTTAATGTCATTAGCTCGGACTTATGGCATGAGGGCATGCAATGGCTGAAAGAGATTAGACCTCCAAGCCCGGCACAGTTACAATCCTCCAGGCCACACTAGTAGAATTAATTGTTTTGATGTTTTGGTTAATATTGCTGTATGCTCTATATGACTATTGACCTTGATTTTTGCTAGCTGGTTTTGAGACAAGGGAGACCCTGCATCATTGTAGCCTCACGTGCCATGTCACATTGCCCTCCTTGTCATCTTCTGTCACCCCATTGGCTAAAAGCCAGCTGAGTCACTAATCACTTGACAAAAGTTTGGCACTCGCCAAGTGCCTGATATTATGAATAGTCTCAGTGAGCATAAATATGTCTGTCAGCATGAGGAACAATGAGACATTTCTGCTGATGCTTCCTGCTTATATGTCATTGACAAATTCATTAAGGTAGACATGGAATGGATAAGTAGCCAAATCCTGTTTTAACCTATCCAGATGTATTCTGGATTACAATGCATGAGTACTATTTTAAACTGTTCTTTAACATACCCATATATTTCAGGGCCAACAAATAATAATTATTTCACAATTATTACTAATATTTGTTATTCATTGTGGATACGAGCATAATGAGCGTAGTTAGTATTTCTAATCGTACCCGCGAGACTTAAGTGCTTCTTTCACTTCATGTGTGGTTACCTCTTAGAAAATGTTTTTTATATTTTCCTTATGAGTGTTTATGATGCATTTTCAATCTTTATAGCCTAACTGCATTTTGATGGCACTCCAATCGAACTAGGTTCTCAAGTTATCAAGTCTAATTTTCGAACATTTTTAAACCGTCTAAATAATTTTGACAAACTCCTTATCTGAAGAGGAATTTCAGTCGCAGCTTAAGATGTGAGTCCTTTGCCCCTTCACTTGGAAAATAACCCTATTCGGACCCCTTGCCATATACATATATTGGCAAAATGTTGGTAAAGGTGCTTCCTTGCCAAATCCAGTATGACAATGAGAATAACCAGGCTTGCGTTCAAAGTATCTGATAATGATGGTCACCCTCTAGGTGATGAACGAGTTGGTTTCAGATGTAGATGGTAGTTTTGTTTCTGTATAGGAAGAAATATTTCTCCTACACCCACATCAGTTTGATGGTGTTCCCTTCCTATGTCATCTTCGTATGGGTATTCACTTCGAATCCTTGCAGGAGTAAATCTCCATATCCAGGCTGAGAATGTGTTTTACCACTGGTTATGGGTAACATCAAAGTCACGTGTGCGTGGGTTTTCACCTAGTTTCTAAGACTTCTGCATCATGGATGACCCACTCTCCTCCCCTGTGAGCAGATTTGCTCACAGATAAAACTAGGAAATACTAGTAAGTTGCATGGTTGATAGGAGAATAAGGGAAAACAGAAGAAAATGTAACGTGCCGTTGGAAGGTAGGACATCAAGAGGAAGAGAGATTTAGATGGGGTTTCCAATCTATCTGGAACTGGTTAGGTTTTCAACTGTTCCCGGAAGGCAGGCAAATCCAGCTGCCCTCTGAGAATTGTAGAACGAGAGTTTCAGTTTCTTGTTGTTGCTCCTGATATGGAAGGTATTGCAGCTAAATAAGAGTTCATGTCTGGTCGTTGTACTAAAAGTGATTCGTTGTTTTGCACAGCATGCTTTTTGGCATGTCATGCTGACCATCAGAAAACGTGAGGAGTGATGAAAAGTAGGGAGGGGAACGGCTGTGAAGAGCTTTATGAATCAGACAACTGACTCTGACCCTTATTCTGACCTGAATCGGTAACCAATGAACTCCTGTATTATTGGTGATTTGCAACTGAATATTTTTGGAGGCATGTTAAGCAGACTATCATATAAAGCCACATTCACAGGAGAGAAACAGGACCTGAGGAATCCTACAAGAGCCACATTGCCCTAGCCCAGACTGGAAATAATCATTGCGTGCACTGCTTTTTCCAATTGATTATTCATGAAAAATATTTGTTTCAAGAAATGTAGGAAATATTTTGAAGTATTAGCCAATTCACTTGTGTGTGGTTATGGCGTTGGCATGTTATAGATTTTGAAATATACTCATTTCGCAGATGAGGCTGAGGTTGGAAGAAAAATAAAGAGTACAAGTTATTTTAGGGCCTGTTGTGTGTATTTTTTTTTCTTGGCTTAAAAGTATGGCATTTTCTGGGTTTAAAGGGAACCAGGTGCTGGACATCAATTGAAGTAGCTTATTGAGGCATGTCTTCAGTGTGATGATGTCAGCAATACATGTATCTTCTAGGTACAGCTCTGTGCCATCATCATTTAGGAGTGCGCTTACATCAGATCCATGTATTAAATAAGAAAAGAGTTCAAGATACAGGTTGACAGCTATTGGAGCCCGCAACATACCATGATTAGGAATAAACCCTGTTTAAAATGTTCAAACTCTAACAATGATTTGACATGAATAAAGAGAACCAGCTTAAAACCTGATCGTGCAGGGTCTTCATTTTCTTCAACACTTTAAGCAGCCTTTGGTGGTAAATGTTTTTGAAATCTGCCAAGAGAGCCAATCATCCTAGAAGCAATAAGACTTATTTATTAATGATGAGATAGATGTAGTTAATCAGTGTGTCTGTTTAAGCTGAACCAGTTTCGAAGATAGACTGATATATGGGGAAGACCTAATTGTTACTTATAAACGTAGTTATTTGACTTTCTATGTAGCAATGAATGGCTTTGCCAAAGCAAAGTAGGTCTGCGAACTGTCTTCAGGCGCCAAGATCACTTAGGTCAAGATTTCTCTTTGTTACTACTGATGCAACCTTTTTTTCTATTGTTTTAGGAAAGAGACCTCGCATGAAGGGAGAGTTGATTATTAGAAACCAGGCATCCTTAAAGTGGTGGAAGGAGATATTCTGTATAGGAATCTGGCTCTGAAAATTGTTAGTGGGTTTCAAGTGACCTGTTTTGTAGCAATGGTCCTCTGATGGTATAGTTGAAAAGGTTGGCTATGTAACTACTGACTTACAGTAAAGAGAGCTGACCTTGTCAGAGGAGGGTTGGATTTAATCTCTGTTGTTTGAGTAACTAGATGTGGCATTGTAAACAGAGTAAATACATGTTGTTAATGAATGTCAGACAAAAAGTCTCTTGACTGCCCATTTACAACCCAGGGACACACATGTTTTTGTGAATCAGGACCAAAGTGTGGTGGCCATAATGTGGTTACTATATTATTCAATGCCAGCAATAAAAAATGGAAACAAATATAGAATCATTACTAAAATAGTGGACAACGAAATAAAACATTTGTCAGTGGGCAAGAATCAACCAACTACGGGGGAAAAAATAATCTGTTTTGGTAGTTCTGCTATGCTGATTTAGTAACATGTTGTTGAGATGAAATTCCTGGAGATACGTTTTGAAGCTTGGGGAATAAAGCCCAGGTCTACAAAGTTAGGATTCCTAACCCATAGTGTAAGTGCATCATCACTGAGAAATGAAGTTCTGGCTGCTGTAGCCCCCACACAGCCCACTGTGCATTCCTGTGGACTTGGTGTTTGTCCTTTCTGGATAGCTAACAGTCCATGAAAGTGTTCAGGGCTGCAATAGTAATTCAAACCCAATTTTTTTTTTTTTAGAATAGTACACATAAGCATTGCACTAACAAAATGCACAGTATACCTAAAAGTGTTGATAACAGCGAGATTAAAATGAGCAGTTCTGATAAGTGTAAAATGTTCCTAGTAGTCTACCACACTAAAGCCACTTCTATGTGCTACGCTATGAGAGCATGGAATAGTTAACTTGCCTTTAGAGTTTCTTGGGGCCGTATGCACTGCCAACCTGTTCACAATGGATACGCTGTGTTTATCAAGCTCCAATCAGGAAAGAGTTCATTCAGAAGCAAAACACATGATCAGTTGGTCTCAGCTCCACCAATCAATGGATTGACTATTGGTATTAGAGTGGATGTTCCTGCAGTCTGGCAGGACCTCTAATGATAACCTGGTTTGAAGGGCTTTCTAAATCAGTGTTCAATTTAAAGGATAAATGTAGGATGTTGTCCACTAACCTTTAACCTGCATTGCTAAATCTAGTGGAAAATTTCCAAAATCCAAAACGTAACTGGTTTAATCCCTCAAGATCAAAATATGTCAACTTTGACTAATGGGTATATTAATATTTTGTGCAGTGTTTGATTCACAAAAGTGATGCAAATCCACGCAACTCCTTTTTTGCTAAAATTACTTAGCAGCTCAGTATGTATTTTGCACTGGAAATTCACTTAAAAGTGACACAAAGCAGTAGAGGTGTTCTATGGGTGGTGCATGGGTGTTCCCAAAAATGTAGTCAGGGTTTTGCATAAAAAAATAATGCCCATTTCAAATAGGCCCTATCATGGAGAAATGCTTTTATTTCACCTTTCTTTTCCAATTTTGTTCTGCACTGTACAGCACACATACAAAGTGGCAGTCTTTTTTTCTGACATTATTTCAAGAACATTGTTTGGATGAAATGACACTTTCATAGGTTCTATGAATGATAGACTGTATAACAGAAGAGTGGATTATTTGACAGCCTAGAACACACTGGATCTGGATAAAGAAGGTAGACAAATGAAATATTACTTTAAAATTAAAATCCAATAGTCATTGAAGGAGCAAGAAAATAAACTGCTATTGTAGTCTAAGAATGAGTTGAGAAATACTTCTTACACTTACAACAGCTCCTCTGGTGTAACCTGAGGCAGCACTGGAAGGAATAAGTCAACCAAACATTTTACAAAAGACACTATTTACTTCTTATGTATCACTAACATAATTCAAGATTAAATCACCTTAAATTCACTAGAAAACATGTACTTATTGGCAGGAGTTTGCGAACTGCCAATCATGACGACGTTTTGAAATTTGACAAAAATAGTGATTGCTTGCCAGGCAGAGAAGCTCTTTCATCATTTTTCCAAACCAATATGAACATAAAAGAGAATCCAAAACAAGAAATTGCCCAACTCAGAGTCTGATGCCTCATCTTCTTAAGCTAACAATTGCTAGCTAAGTTTTCAATCTGCACTGACAGATTGAATAGGGTTAACTTTTTATAGTACATTCATATGGAGACATACAACATTTGGGACATGGGCACAGAGAGTCAACTTATGTTATTTTTTTTTTTAACAAAGCCCAGCAGACATAAAGCCATCATTGAATGCAAACAGACATAAAATATAACTGTACAGAGATCATACCTACTCCTGTGCAGCAGGTGGCACAAGATGGTGTGCACAAGGATAATATGGGTTGAAGCTCCCAAGCGAACAATGATGCACCTTGAAGGACCACTGGGTAATGTCCCTAGTTGAAACACTGATGTCCTGATTTAGATTTCGGCATAAGGGTTACTCTGACACATCGGTGATGGGTATCCTGTCTGCCAAAATCTATATCCCATTATTTCCTATGTGATTTAGATTTTGGTGGACGGAATATCTGTTGCTGTTGTGATGGAGTAACTCCTCCGCCAAGATCTAAATCAGGCCCTGAGTTTTATGTCTCTCTGAACCACTGGAAAGTGTGAAAGTGTCAGAGTAGGGAGTTGTTGGCCAGTGTGATAAGGCTGTCATAGTTTAAACTTCTTTAATGTGTAAAGAGGTTTGAGTGAGGTGGGCCAGACAGGTGGGCATTACCATAATTTAATCTAGACACTAATGGTTCCTTGACCATAGTACAATGGTCAACAATTGGGTTGAAGCCTTACATTTTTTCGTGGGGGCACAGTTCATATTTGGCTCCTTTCACTAAAGATATGATCTAGAAACATAGGTGAAGTTAGTTTTCAGGTATCAAGTATAGTGATTTAGCTTACAGTGTGATTTTAAGTCAGGACTGCTCATAGCAATTTGAAGGACATATGTGTATAAGAAGCAAGTCTGCATTTGGTGCATTCGGATTGAGATTCTGTTCAGATAATAACTTCCACACATTTCTTGGTAAATCCGTCTTCTTAGTGGAAACAGGTAGGCATTCCATGCATGTGTCAGACAGTAAGCTAGAGATGAGAGTAATAGCGTTATGAGCATCGAGGCAGGAATGGTGCATTCACACAATGACTCTGAGCAACAAGCAATATTTTTGCTGTCCTATATTATTTATTTTGTATCAGGTTTTCTTTCTCATGGAAAACAGTAACTCACTGTTCTGCAGATCGATCTGCCAAACTGTTAAGGATATTTGTAACAGGCTGTAACAAGTTAGCATCTGGCTCGTCCTTGAATCTGTTCTGAAACCATTTTCAAGCTAAAATGTATGCAGGTAAAGAAAAGTGCAAAATGGTTCCATGCGGAAAATAGGTAGTTGACCTTAGATAACGCAAGCAATGTACGCACTATAGCATGTAAAATAAATTCCCACTTACCATTTCAGAGTGCAAAATAGAATGACCTCTCTTTTTCTTTGTCTGTTTCTTTTTCCGTCTTTTAATTTCTTTTTCGTTGTCTGTTTCTTCTTCCGTCTTTTAATTTCACTTTTGTTCTTGCTTCTATATTTCCCTCTCTCAATTTCCCTCTCTCACATTGCCTACCTCTTTCAAATATCACCCGCCCCATCGAAAAACTGTGTGAGTTTTTATTTATATATGCAATGCTCCTGGATTGTACTTTTCGGAAGATGGTTTTGGTCTCTGAAGAAGGCACGGGACTACATTGACTCCTTGTGGCACAACAGACTCAAAGCTTTTAATGGACAGGGCCCCAATAATGTTTGGTGCAAACTGGATATGAACCTGTATAATGTAGCAGCTGTTTTCATTGGTTCATCTCTCTTTCCCATGGTTCAGTCTTAATAATCATGGTGGTACGTGTTTTTTCCACCGTCAAAGCTATAAAACAAGAACGTTGTGCTTTGTAATATGACCATTCACCCCTTAGGCCCTCATAACTTTTTGTCCACACAAGATACCCACGCCAAATGTGCATCCTTTTTTTCCAACATCCCAGGGAATCTAGAGGTACCCAGAGTTTGTGGGTTCCCCTGAAGGAGACCAAGAAATTAGCCAAAATACAGCAAACATTTCGTTTTTTCAAAAAAATTGGAAAAAAGGGCTGCAAAAGAAGGCTTGTGTTTTTTTCCCTGAAAATGGTATCAACAAAGAGTTTGTGGTGCTAAAATCACCAGCTTCCCAGCTTTCAGGAACAGGAAGACTTGAATCAGAAACCTACATTTTCAGCACAATTTTGGCATTTTACTAGGACATACCCCATTTTTACTATTTTTGTGCTTTCAGCCTCCTTCCAGTTAGTGACAGAAATGCGTGTGAAACCAATGCTGGATCCCAGAAAGCTAAACATTTCGGAAAAGTAGACAAAATTCTAAATTCGTCAAGGGTTAATTTGTATAGATTCTAAAATGTTTTCCTACAGATAATAACAGCTGAAATAAAAAAAAGTATTGAAATTGAGGTAAAAAAACAGCAATTTTTCTCAATGATTTACTCTGTAACTTTTTCCTGAGGTGTCAGATTTTTTTAAAGCAATATACCGTTACGTCTGCCGGACTCTTCTGGTTGCTGGGATGTATAGGGCTTGTAGGTTCAACAAGAACCCTAGGTACCCAGAACCAATAAATGAGTGGCACCTTGCAATGAGTTTTCATGGGTATACAGCAATTCATTTGGTGAAATATAAAGATTGAAAAATAGGTATCAAGGAAACCTTTGTATTTCCAAAATGGGACCAAGATAAGATATTGAGAAGCAGTGGTTATTTGTACACCTCTGATTTACGGGGTCCCCATACTAGCATGTGAATTGCAGGGCATTTCTCAAAAAGACATATTTTTTACACACTGTCTTACATTTGAAGGAAAAAATGTAGAGAAAGACAAGGGGCAATAACACTTGTTCTACTATTCTGTGTTTCCCTTAGTCTCCCGATAAAATGGTACCTCACTTGTATGGGTAGGGCTAGTGCCCGCGACAGGAAATACCCCAAAACACAATGTGGACACATCACATTTTCCCAAAGAAAACAGCAGTTTTTTGCAAAGTGCCTTGATGTGGATTTTGACCTCTAACTCAGCCGGCACCTAGGGAAACCTACCAAACCTGTGCATTTTTTAAAACTAGACACCAAGGAGAATCCTAGATGGGGTGACCTGTGAGGCTCTCACCAGGTTCTGTTACCCAGAATCCTTTTGCAAACATCAACATTTGGCCAAAAAAAACACTTTTTCCTCACATTTTGGTGGCAAAAAGCTCTGGAATTTGAGAGGAGCCACTAATTTCATTCCACCCAGCGTTTCCCCAAATCTCTTAATAAAAATGGTACTTCACTTGTATGGGTAGGCCTAGTGCCCGTGACAGGAAATGCTCCAAAACACAACGTGTACACATCACATTTTCCCAAAGAAAACTGACCTGTGGGTGGCCCAGGTGCCTGCAACAGAAATAGCACAGCGAGTTGATAAGCACATTTTGTTTTAATACAGCTTTAGGCTGACTCTGCTTTGGGGACCCATACAAGTCAGGTATCATTTTACTTGGGAGACTGAGAGGAATGCTGGGGGGGTATGAAATTCATGCCGGAGCGGTGATCCTACAAAGAAAGGTGAGGACAATATGATATGCTTTTTTAACAAATTTTGAGGTTTGCAGAGGAGTCTGGGTAAATAAATGTTGGGGGATCCACGCAAGCCACACCTCCCTGGACTCCTTGGGGTGTCTAGTTTTAAAAAATGTCTGCGTTTGGTAGGTTTCCCTAGACGAAGGCCGCACCCGGGACCAAAAACATAGGAGACCCCTCCCCCCCAAACACAGGTAGTTTTGTAATAGATAATTTTGATGTGTCCACGTACTTCTGTAATGTTCCAAACACTAAAATTGTGAAAAGAAATGCACTTAGGTTATGTTAAAAAGACCCTTCACCCACCAACCAAGTTGGTGTCATGCTTCATCATCGGGGTCCCACCTGAGAAACCTAGCGTGTCACAGGTGTGCTGCGATGCCTGATTACAGCAGAGCAGGTTTTGTCATTTTTACCACACACTCTGGTTGGATTTGGCACAAGGGTGCGTGATGGTTCAGTAGATCAAATTTTATTAACAAGAGATTTCACAATAATGAAATGTACTGTCAATAACTGAAAGGCTAAAAAACTGAACCAATGACTCGTCAAGGCACCAACCGCTTTGCAGTCCACTCACATACCTTTCATACATGACATGCACAAAACCATTCACACCGCCAGCTGCAGGCCCAGCACATTACAACACTCGCATCAACAGACAGCGCCATTCAAGGGCCCATCACTTTCATGCGCCCAAATGCCTGATACAGCAATCACACCAGCTAATGGGAGTGTGTGGAGTGACGTTTGGCTGGCACCGCCAGCCAAGCGCCAATCCACACACACTGCCAGCCAAGCGCCACCCCATGCACACTGCCAGTCAAGCACCACTGCATGCACACCGCCAGCCAAGTGCCACTCCACGCACAGCCAAGCGCCACCCCACACATACCACCAGCCAAATGCCACTCCACGCACACCGCCAGCCAAGTGCCACTCTACGCACACCGCCAGCCAAGCGCCACCCCACACACACTGCCAGCCAAGCGTCACTCCACATACACTGCCAGCCAAGCGCCACTCCACACACACCTCCAGCCAAGCGCCACTCCGCACACACTTCCAGCCAAGCGCCACTCCACACACACCGCCAGCCAAGCACCACTCCACACACACTGCCAGCCAAGCGCCACTCCACACACACCGCCTGCCAAGCGCCACTCCACGCACACCGCCATCATTTGTTTTGTGAAACTGAACATATGAAATATAAAACAGGCAGTTTACGCTCACGGTATTTCCCAGAACTGTTTTTTGGTGTGGTAACTCCTGAAACAGCCAGCCACACACAGCCTAGGCTTTGAAGGGCAATCGGGGCAGTACATCCGGCTCTCCCTCCAGATACCTCTTTGGGCACAGACTCTACATTTATTAATGGGAAAGTCTTTTTTGGGAGTGGGAGGAATGTGATCAGGAAAGTGGCAATTTTTCAATCTAGCCATATCCTCCACCACTGATACCCTAGGAACTCTTGCCTGTTCCACCACAATAAGGCTCTCTATCACTGACTCCTGAAATTTAACAAATGTCATCCTTGACTCAGGTGAACAATCCTTGAATGCAATAAAATCATTAAAAGTTGCCAAATTAAATAAATGTATTGCCAACTTTTTATACCAACGTAAGACTTACGAAGAGCAGTGTAAAGTTCCAACCTCTGATCTACTCTATCAACACCACCCATGTGCTTATTGTAGTCCAAAATGCACGCAGGTTTGTGCACTTCAGCAACCTGACCCCAAACAGTCACAGGGGAAATTCTCTCATCATGGATGGTAGTTAGCATGTACACATCCTTCCTGTCTGAAAATCTAAGCGCTAGCAACTCATCATTCCTCAAGGCACTGCGCTGTCCCCTCTCAAGTTTTTTTTTACAGACAAGCTCCCTTGGATAGCCTTTCCGGTCCCAAAGGGGGCAGAAATGGCTATCAGTAAAGTGCCCCTTTTGGGGGGGGACGACCCTTGCCTAAGGGGCCGCCCCCCCACAGAAAACACACACATACAAGATCCCTGAGGCCTCAGTAGATGACGCCCCCCTGGGGGACAGATGGGCCTAAAAAAATAAAGAAATGTCCAACACTAATGCGACCCTTGTCCATGGGGTGCCCCCAAGACACAAAACACGCACACAAACACAATCCCTGGGACCTAGTGGGTTTCGACCACCCCAGGGGTGAGATCGGCCAAAAAAATGGCCGATCTAGCCCCGGGGGGGCAGAAACATCTAAAAAAATATTGCCCCCAGGGCAGCAACCCTTGCCCAAGGGGTCGCTGCCCAAAAACATTATTGAAAACTGAATCCCTGGTGTCTAGTGGGTTACAAACACAGATATATGTATGCCAGGAGAACTACCCTTGCCCAAGGGGTCGCACATCAAAATAAACTGAAAAGAACATCCCTGGTGCCTAGTGGTGAATTCCTGCTCCACGGTCGCGGGCCTCCCTCTGATTGTGGAGCAGGAATCCATTGAAAACAGGCACAGGGGGAAAGGAAAAAAACTTTCCTTTTTCCCTGTGTTTGTTTTCCACCCCCAACCACCCACCAGGAAAAGGACTCACCTTACACGCATCCTCTCTCCATTCGCGCTGGAAGCCATTTGCTCTGCAGCATCTGATGACGTCGGCGCGCTGTGAGCATGCTGACTTCATCAGATTGCTGAGGGGGGGTCGGGGGTGGAAGGGGAAGCGATTCCGCATCCCTTGCACACGGGAACCGTGTGCGAGGACTAGACCAGCTCGCCCCAGGCACCCTACTGGTTAACAACATCTGCAATGGGCTTTCAAAATGTATACATTGTGGCAGTTAGACCTTTTTGTTTTTTGCAATGCAACACATTGGCTATATTTGTCTAGCAGAGTTGGCATGTTGAACTTGGCAGCAACAGGCTACAACGTTATGGGACTAATTACGAGTTGCAGTAATGTGACAGTTTGACTGCATGGTAAATTTTCATTCACATTTACTTTTCCTGTGTGTTAAAACCAAACCAATATAGTGAAATTACAAATGAAACCTCATAGAATGGAGATTTCCCATGTGGGACTGATTTTTTCAGTTTGATAATAGCACACAAAAATCCCAGTTCCATAACTTGTTACATATCCATTTACCACATGGTGTGATCAGGTGGCAAATTTATGAGATCGCTGGGTGGGCGGTAGACATGGCGGGAAGGAAAGGGGAAGGTTTTTTTGGGCAGACTGGAGCATCTTGTTCCATTTTAGGAAAAGCAGGGAAAGAGGCTTTGCTCATACAGCGATTTTACTGTGTGGAATTAGTACAAGGTAAAATCTGGTGTAGTTCTCTCACACCTAGAAAAACCAGACGTGGAAAAACTAACTCACTTACTATCAGGCAGGACAAAATTATATGAATTAATTCCACTCCGCCTAACTCCTATCGAGAGTCTTTGTCAGAATTGCATGGTATCAGCTAAATCACGTCCTAAATTTTGCTTATTGTCAAATCCCAGGTTCTAAGATTGCTTGCCCTTGAACAGATTGATATATCCCATTCAGAGCAGTGTTTTGATAAACTATCGTATCCTTTCATCCATGATTATATTTATTATAAACGAAAAACACAAAAACAATCATATACAATAAAAGCACAATACCTATTTTCACCTTGTTTATAAACAAGTTTAGTCTTTGGAATGACAGTTCGTTTGTGTTTTATCATGCTGAACAATTTTAAATTAAAGCACTAATTAGACAGCAATCAATCTGGCGGCAGAACATAATTAGAAAGCCTAGGTTTCAGAGTTTCATCATAATAATTATAGATACTTATAAACTTAATGTTGACTAAATGAAGAGTGTATCAACTTTGGGGTAGCTGAGTCTTGTCAGTACGCTTGGATAGAAGCAGTATCACAAACGGAAAGGAATTAAGCACTTAGAGTCAAGGTTTGAATAACAATAGGTGGGAGGAAGACATTGTTTAATGATCAAACTAGTAATAACATGATGTGATGAAATGCCTAGCATTTATGAGCTAGTGTACACACAGAAATGTTCTGACACAACTTGACTTAGTGATCGGAAAAGTGGTAAGTAAGCTTGTAAATGTAAAACTAGAATGCACCTAAAAACTGCAACCAAGAGGTTGTGCCCATTCAAACTCATACAGACAATAAAACTTGTAGCCGGTAATCTTCAACTCACAGACTATTTAAGAATGCACCACATTTCCATGTTTCAATTAATACATTGTTTGTTGAAGGTACAAGGCCAGACGCCTCTACCACTTCCTATCCTGGTGGCTAAACAGGTGAAATATGAAGTTAAAAAAATCTTCAATTAAAAAAGAGAGAAGTGCAAACTATTTCACTTGATAAATCAGAATGGTTACAGACCCAATACTAATGGTAAACATCCTTTTTTACGACTTTTTTTTTCCGAAAGTCGTGGTTAACGAAAGCGCAACAACGCTTTTTTTAAAAACGACTCAGTTTTTTTGTGCCGTAACTACGAATGTTCTGAACAGCGAACATGCGTGGTTAAGATACAAAGAAGGGACTTGGCGAAGGTAAGTGGTGGGTTTAGGTTTTGGGGAGGGGGTGAGGGGTCAGGGGGTTTTAGGTTTTGGGGTGCAGTTGGGGGTGGGGCATTTTTGGTTTTGGGGAGTGGGTGGGGGGTCAGGGGGTTTTAGGTTTTAGGGTGGGGTTGGGGGGTGGGGCGTTTTTGGGAGTGGTTGGGGGGTCAGGGGGTTTTAGGTTTTAGGGTGGGGTTGGGGGGGTGGGGCGTTTTTGGTTTTGGGGAGTAGGTGGGGGGGTCAGGGGGTTTTAGGTTTTGGGGTGGGGCGTTTTTGGTTTTGGGGAGTGGGTGGGGGCCAGGGGGTTTTAGGTTTTAGGGTGGGGTTGGGGGTGGGGTGAGGGATGTGGGGTGAATGGTGCCTATTGCTAATGATTTTATCAGGAATGCCTTTACAACGAAATATCGTTGTTAAGGCATTCGTGGTAAAATCATTAGTAGTAGCAACAAAGTCGGTGTTCCGACCTCGGTGTTAAGGCAGTAGTTGTTTTTGAAGTTGTTGTTTCGTCGTACAATCAAGACTAATCCTTGGAAATAAATTGGGGCAAAATTTGCTGCTAAAGAATCTCAACAAACCAAGATCTTTAGTTCTTCCTTTGAGGGGAGTACTGTCACATCAGGCACATACTGTGCTTATACCCAAACTCAGTTGCATGACACCCTTGTGTGCATTTTGAAAACTGGGAATCGACCCATCTTGAACAGTAGAATAAGCCCAAGAATAATTCATATATTGTTCCTTGCCACCCCTGTATATTTGACCCATGCAATGTTTTATGAATCCCATTTCCTGGGATAGTTGGTGGCCCCATGGCCTTGGCAAGACAAGCAAAAACCAATTGCACATGGCCACTGGAAGCTTCTTTAGATTTTGACAACATTTCACATTTTGAAAGGCAGCAGAGTGAACATTCCCATTGCACATGCCAATTGCTTGGCTTTCATGGACAAAGAGGTGTCCTGGAGGAGAAAAGCCAATTTACCTGATCTACACCATCCTGGTCTACTGCTGAATCAATGAATACACGCTCAACCTTCTCCTTTTGGCAGCTCATCTTGAGAACTGTGATAGAAAACAAAATATTAGTAAAGAAACTCTCAATTACAGAAGCATAAATGAAGAATCAATTAAATGACAAGTGCACTTTGTATTTGTGAAAATCATGTACGCATAATGAGAGAACTTTCTTGAAACCCTGAGAGTAAGTCTCCGGATGTGATTGCATTACAATAAAATGCATAACAATAGTGACAACTGTACACCAGCCCTGGAGCTCCAACCTAAAATCCTCCAAGAGACTAAGCACAAATGGAAGAAAGAGTCTTGGAATCAAGCTAATTTGAATGACAATTTGTAAACTAGATGCTCAAATTCATATATTAACCAAGGAAGTGAATAGAGCTTGTGGCCTGACCACCCCATTACAACCCTGGTGGGTGGCCCTATAGGGGATCACCATCCCTACCAGGAACATGGTTCCCGATGGGGTGACGGCAGCCGGAGTTGTACTCAGCCAGGGTGGCACTGAACTCAGAGCCATCTGGCTGATTACAACACAGCTTTCCATCAGCCTTTCCATGGCAGAGACCCGGCCATGGAAAGGTTGGCGGAAAGCCAATGACGGCGTCACAGAGGGACCCTTGAGCTGCTCATGCCCATGGCAAGGGCCCGCCTGTCCAGCAGCATCAAAATGTGTACTACATGCTTGGCAGACAGTGCGCATTCCCATGGTGCTAGGTGGTCCCCTATGACACAGCATTGTCCTTGGCTTCATGTGGAGCCGAGACCAATGCTGCAGCATAGTTTCCACTGGGCTGACTGGCGGAAACCTTGGTTTCCACTAGTCAGCCCAGTGGAAACCTTGTAATTAGTCTGGTAGGGGGAAAATGCCAGCTCCGCAGCTGTCACCTCACCGCAAGCCTGCGAGTTGACTTGTAACACTGCCAGACTCGTAATACGACCCTAGCTGTTACCAAGAAGAAAGTGTGAGAGGTAGTCTAAGAAATGTGTTCTTGTATGTTTACTGTGTTTACTCTTATATGCATAAAGGTGACGACTAATTAAACCCTTTTTATAGGCACCCTACCGCTTTTGCTACCCAAAGAACATTTGGTGAAATAAAAGAGAGGGACTCATTAAAATTTCAATTAGCATTATTTTAAAAAATCAAAAAGTTTGTGAAAATGTTTTATCATTACAAAATACACATGTGTAATTTAAAATATTTTTAACATTATATTATATTATTATCTATTTAAAATGATTTAATATAATTTAATATATTTTCCTATGGGATTTAATTTAAGGTTCTACTTCCATTGGTTGCTGTGGGGGTAATGTTGCTGCACCAGTGGTTGGCCATGTGCCAAAAGGCAATTGACAACTAATTCAACAATCACATGCTGTTAGTGTTGCACTGCACTGATAGAAACAGACACAATGCTACATTTGTGAAAAAGGGGACTGCTAGAAGTGAGAAAAAAACTCCATATCTGGGGTCCTGAAGGACTGACTAACTTGTTCCTTAAAAAATATACCTCAACTCTCACTACTAAAGCTCAATTTTATAAATATTTTCAGTAAGGCTAGCAGTGGAATTACCGCTACTACAGTTGAAGCATAAATATTTCTGCTGTATAAGAAAGGATAACAATTTTTGAGCATTTAAGAATAGACTGTAAAACCTATGACCTAAGATTTTGGCCAATAGACTCAACACAGTTTTGAATCTCACTATTTAACCCACAAAAAACAGATGTATACTCTCACCGAAAAAGAGTACTTGAATTTCATAGTTGAAGCTCAATACATTATGCCTGAGTTGGTTATGGTAACACACCAGTAATCAATGCTGTAGGCCTGGTTGGTTCATTTGGAAAAGTTGTGGCAGATGCAGTAAATCTGATTAGTTTATTATAAAAAGTAATGACCAAGGCAGTAGGTCTGAATTATTAATTGTGAAAAAATATAATAAAGTCCGTAATCTATGAGTAGGTTTTTCTTACAGTCTTTTAAGACCCATATGCAAGTATTTCCTAAGGCAGACCCCAGTTCAAAACAGTTGGATTTGTCAATGCATGGTGTAAGCCTGTGACAGGTGCAGTAAGGAAGGTTTCCACATTTTGAACTCTCTGACAAAAATTGTGTGAAGGAGTTTAACATGCCTGCCAAAAACCACATGAAGCAGCTCTTCATTGCAAACTTATTGCCAAATGCTATAGGAAGGGGTTCTACATTGTAGGTAGTCCGCAGTTGGGGTGGATAACTCTTTACACATAAGTATAGGAAGTGCTGATTGTAAAACTCCAATGCCAAAAAGTAATAAACTTACATAAAAGTGCAAGTAATCTTTTGTGCATCAGGCACATACAAAATAAAAAAAATCTATCCTTTATAAATTAAAAAAACTGTAGCTGTTTGTGAGACGTTTATAATACAAAAATAGGATCTAAAAAAAAAACAATATCAAAATCAAAAAATCACTTTTCTCCCAACTACCTAAAACCCCACAAAAATTTACAAAAGTGTAAAGAAAAGAATAAGAACATTAAAATGGTGCTTAAATGAAACACATGCAATTAAAACTATATTAAAAAAGTACAATTTACGAAGTTTATTATTAAATACATGTGTGAATAAATACAATATCAATAAAATATAACACATAAAGCACAAAATGATCAGTTACATAATTCACATACTTATTCTCATATTGAACATCATACAAATAAATTAAAATATACTAAAATATCAATTAGCAATTAAACTATACAAACATAAATTCCACAATACAATAACTAATTGCATTTTTAACTAACATAATTTAATTAACAATGAAACGTATAATTTGTAGTTTAAATAATTTCCTAATCTACTCCCATACAATCCCAACAACCCACTTTTAAATTGTAAATTACTTTAAATGTGAAAACCTGTACAATTCCAATTACAGACTAAACACATACAGCCTTGAAAAATCTTCAGGTGTCTAATGACACAAAAAGACATGGTTTGTCTCAATATACCTACAATATAGAAGTGGCTAATTGATTAAATAAAACTTTTCTTACACACAATCTATATGAAGTTTGGATTACTAGATTTTACTGTGTTATGTTGTATGTGTGTATGACACGCTTTCCATACTTACAGTGCTTCCTAAATTACCCCAAAGACCCATAATTAGAATAAATTCTAATTGGCTTCAGTACTGCATGTATTTGAACATAGCAGTTGTTACACAAGTCACAGCTAGGGTGGTCTACCCCAAACACTTTACCTTCCTCCGCCATTTTTTGCTGATCTAATTTTTGCTGGCCTTAGGACACTGGGCACCTTACCATTGCTAACCAGTTGTAATGCTCACTTACATGATAACATTGACTTATGCCCAATTACATATGTAATTTACTTATACAACTCTAAAGAAATGGTACTACATGTACCCAGGGCCTGTAAATTAAGTGCTAATAGTGGCCACAGTTCTGTTTGGGTCACCCACTTAATGAGCCCTTTCAAACAGTCTGTCTGCAGTTTTAAACTGCCATTTCAACATGGCAAAATAAACTTTCTTGCCAGGCCCAAACCTTCCTTATTAATTCATATGTCACTTAGAGGGCAAGGTGCAGTGTATTTAAAAAGGGGGACATGTGCTTTTAAGTTTAAAATGTCCTGTTAGTGGAAAGCCCTACCTCTCCCATAGAATAACTTTGGAGTTACCTTATTACATTAATAAGCTGTGACTTCCAAAAAAGGAATATGACTCCACTTCATGTTTGGTGTCATAGAAATTCTAATGAAAAATCTTTGTTTATTGGGAAGTCAGATTGTAAATTTCAATTTTGAAAGTGTCTCTTTTAGAATGTTGGCATTTTCCTTCCTTAGCCATTTGGTACCTGCAGCCTGTCTCTGGGTCATATGACTTGTGTAGTTGACATTTGAGCTTTTTGTATTTCTCCTTGACAGCCATATACAATAGAGAACGTATGTGTCCCTAGATGGGTCATCACTGGCAAGATGGGAGAGAGGAGCTGGGCACAGCCATACTTACACTTGAATGGGCTGTTTCCTGCCTTTACACAAAGGGCTGCATACCCCTTATAGTTAATCCAGAGCCAGGGCCAGGTAGACAGGACGCATGTTCACTTCTATTGGAAGTATCTAGGAGCTTCTCCCACTTCAACTGTAGAACAAGATATAAATATTGGATGTCAGTCACCAATTCTTCAGTGCACTTCTAGACCTGTGGATACTCTGCCAGGAAAAAGGACTGCTTTGCTGATCTGCAGCCTGCTGCCCTCTTCCCTGGGTGAGAAGGACTGGAGCTGCATCTGCTGAACCCAGGCACCCAGAGTGACTCCAAGGACTCAGTGGCTGGCATCCTGCCAAGTATTATGCATAATGATAATGCATGGTGCTGAGGTTGTGCAAATAATAAATTATACAGTTGTAAAATCTGAAGTACGCAAAGTCTCTAGGTATGCAAATGTGAACATCATACATTTTTCATGCAATTGCCCTTGCTGTGCCTGAAGTCACTATTTCATAATTGCGATTATAAAGGGGAAACACGCCTTTGAATCAATCTTTAGCTGTTTCCTAAAAATATCCACCCATTATTATCTCACTTAAAAATGCTCCTAGAGGAATTGTTTAGATATAGTATGTGTACATACGATCCTGTCTTCAATTAATGAATAAGACAACTCTGTACTGTTAAAATCTTAAATATTACTCAATAGGATTCAGGAAGTTCATATAAATGTACAATAAATCCAACTATTGTCTGTCTCATAAACAACAACACTCAATATATCCCCCCTAGATCACAAGATTGAATCCCAACAGAAGATCCATGAAAGGGTTTAACCTTCCTCATGACACAGTCTTGCACAATAATTGGCTAGTTTTCAGTCCCAGTTCAAGCAATATTATGGACTACAGGTGTGGATTCACTGGAATTGTCACATGACATTTCACTTCCTTATTTAAGGTAGGAGTACCCTGCAATGGAAGCAGCGTTTTTCTAGAGTTTATGTTGTATGATGGTTAAACATTTTAAAGTTTTAATCTTTGTGGATTTGTTTACATGGGCTTGTAGGTTGAAGTTCCCTTATGTGTTGCTACAGAGTCTATTTTTGCAACCTGTTGTAAGTAGCAGAATACAGCTATTTTGGTTGGGAGCCTTACACAGTGTAGTTTATGGTGCACATTTGCTATATTTTTAAAGTATTTTTTGAACTTTTCTTGTCATATAGGTGGTGGCTTATACTAGTAGCCACACCTGTGTTTGTGGTCTTTTCTTGGATTCAACAGGCGGTAGACATAGGGCCTGATTCTAACTTTGGAGGACGGTGTTAAACCGTCCCAAAAGTGGCGGATATACCACCTACCGTATTACGAGTTCCATAGGATATAATGGACTCGTAATACGGTAGGTGGTATATCCGCCACTTTTGGGACGGTTTAACACCGTCCTCCAAAGTTAGAATCAGGCCCATAGTGTGATTTGATAGATTACACATACTGTTTCATAATTATATCATATGTACACATACTATATCTAAACAATTCCTCTAGGAGCAATTTTAAGGGGACATTGTCTGTACCCTGTTCCTAGAGGAATACTGGGCTGCCCCTAAGTGTGTTCATTCTCAGCCATTAAGGCACTGACCAGCACTTTCTCTACATTTTCTGTTGTACTAGGAGGAACTTTGAATTTGCACTTCTCAATTTTTGCAGGAAAAAAAATACAAACATTGCATGGACCATGTACAATCAACACCCGGCCTATCAAAACCGTACATTTTATATGGGAAAATAGCACTGACCACAACCTGTCTGGGACAAGAAAATTGCCCATGCCAGCTCTTGGACAGTGCATTATTCAGAAACCCTGGTAGGCCTTGCATCGTATTGACAGTCTGAATAACAAAGGTGGGTCTAATCATACCCTTTTGCTGTCAGTCACTGTACAAGTGGTAAAGGACCTAACATGTCACTGGAAGAAAAATCAGGAGTGATGGGAGTCAAGAGAGTCACAGAAGGGAGACTGGGGAAGAAGAGTAGCACCTGGGAGTCTAAACACTAGAAGTAAGTGGATATGCATGTAAGAGTGCTCGAGTGAAGTCCCCATGTTTGTTGTAAAGATGGACTAGGTACAACAGTGGTAATTTTTTAGATGTTTTTGGCATCCAAGAACTGGTGAGTTCAATTCCTGATAAAATCATGGCCCTGGTATAATGGTGGTGATTTGTGGCATAATACTGCATCTAGGACATTAGTGGTGATTACTGGCATAATGTGCGCCTGTATGGCATAAGAATCTATCCATGTTTTCACTTGTAAATGTGAATCTTTAATAAAAATAACAGCTTGATATTTAGTCACCAAATATGCATTTATTAAAAATAATCAGCTGGTATTTCAAGACAAAAATTATATTAATTATGAAGATAAAACAATTTGTTGCCTGGCAATGAGTTTTCTTTTTCAAAATGAAAATCTTGCTTTTCCCAAAAAAATGTTATTCTAAAGAGCGGTCTCGGAATGTTTGGGGACAGAAGTATTTCTTTACAAATATATATTCTAACCTAATATGTCATGCTGCCTGATGCCATAGTCTGTAAGAATGTTGTGAACTGTCGGCTGTCTGAACAAGTAAGGTTTTTCTAACCCAAGGGACGGCATTTATGTTTGAGCCTCATAATCTACCTTGATGTTTATAGCTCCAGATTACCAGATTTGTGTATGTTTGACCCCACCCATTCCATGCAGATTGGGTCATAATATTTATTGTGAATGCATTTGAAACGGGCAGGGCAAAACATGAAGTGTAATGTAGAATCAAACACAGATGCTGTGAGAAATGATTAGCCTTAATAAATTATTTTTTCTGAACTGCCATTTTATCAATATTTTTGGGGGGCAGGTGAAGCGCCAAAGTCCTCGTGCAGTAAAGTTTCCTTGTCGAACTCGCAAATGTACTGTATTATTTCTTAAACGTTCTTTCAGATTTTATAGGTCAATTATATTGCGAATTGCACTATTTTCCCACTGTCTGGCCGAGTTGTCCAAACTTTCGTGGGAGGGTGAGCCTTCAGTACTCCTTAGAAGTGTAATTCTCACAATGTTCAACGACCAGAGGAGGCCATTAATAAAATCGACTTTCTTGGAAATATGTTTCTTGCCGTGGCTCAATGAAATTTCATGTGAGGGATAAGGTCAAGTTGGACATGGAGGTTTAGTGTCCCTTCCCAATGAAAGGTTCTTTGGTTCGTCTTCGTGAATCTTTGGGGGATCAGGTTACTCCTGCTGAACATCAATAGGTTTATTTATTTAGTTATATGGCACGGTGATTATGTGTAAGTTTGTTCAGTTTTTAGTAAAGGCTCTGGATGCTAGTATTCATTTTTCTGTAGCTTTTCTCCTGCAGGTCGTTCTATGGTTTGGCATTGTATGATTGCCTGATTGTTGTGGGAAATCTACACTTTCTAAATTACTTTTCAGTGGTCTTTGAAATGGTGCATTCTGGTAAATGCATGCAGGCGAGCCTTCGTTTCACTTTAACTAACGATTGTGCTCTATGCTTGTGACTTGTGTGCATAGTGTTTGCACTATAACAAGTGTATGCATGTACCTCATTGAAATCTTATCCAAGTAGTACAACTTTAAGCTCTTGTTTCAGTATATAGTGTAGGTTGGTGTTTAAGTGAAAAAAGGTGAAAAGACAAAGAGAACCATGCACGTCCTTGTTTATTTCTGTAACTTAGGTCACTTAATTGGTTTGTCTTTTCTGATGCTTTTTAAAGTTCGTATCCAATCATTCAAACACGTTTCCATCCCACTGACCTACATAATTAATGAAGTTCCTTCAAGACTTCTGAGAATGAACTTTTGCACATTTCTGCAAACATCCACATGGTGAAGTAACTATGTTTGCCTGCCTGTTAGCTGTTAACTGGCTCAATTTACTCATGTATTTGTTATACCCTGCTGAATTGCTGAAGTGTTGACTGAAAGTGAAGGCGCACAGCTCAGTCCAACTACTCGCAGGCTGTTTAAAGCATTGAAGCGTGCTACAGCTAAGTAGTACATTTATTTTTTTACTCGCCTGCTGAATTGCTCACAGGTGAGATAAAAAAGCAAGAGAACAATTTTACGAATTGGCTTGTAGTATTATTATCCTTTGTGATATGTTGTCTCAAATTGAAATTTCACTTTACATGCACTTCTTGGAGAGGAGAAAAGAGAGAGACACAAAAACAAGCGTGTGCGTGTGAGAGGATTTTTGCGTGCAATGGAGATTACAAGGGAGAGAGTAAAATTTGAAGGAGTGAGAAAGTGAGAATGTGAATCAATGACACTGAGGGCCTGATTTTGAGTTTGGGGAGGGGGTTGCTCCATCACAAATGTGACGTATATCCCGCCCAGCGTTTTACAATTCCATTATAGCCTATAGAAACTGTTATGGAGGACAAGTAATACGTCACATTTACGACAGAGTGACAAATAAGAACAGAAAAGGTGAAGAGAAAGAAAGAAAGGTTTGTAGATACATTTTGTCATTAAGGTCCTGATTTAGATATTAGCGGATGGTGCTAGTGCGCCTGGTTCTTAGTAAGTAAACTTACAAGGGGATGCGTATAGGTCGATTAACCTTTTGATTCGCATGGAGTATCCTAGCCATGTAGTAATCAATGCATTAATAATCAATATACCAATCAATAAACACTAAGAAAAACATCAATCATTAGCCAATTTCATGAATAACCACAACTCAATATACGTTTTAACAATTTTTATTTCCCTATTGGTTACAATGCTAATCCATATGGTTAATTCAAACTTTATTCAATCGGCTCAGAATTAAGTTCATTAGTGACCACCAATAACATAATCTAATTACAACTTGAGAAAACATATGCTCTATTGCTTCAGCATAAGCCAACAAGGATGAACCTATCAGCATTAATAACAGAGTTCATCAATCAGTTGGTCAATCATTTGTCACTGTCAGCATCACCCAAAAACGCTACCTAACCCAGATTAGCATGTGGGACTACATGCGAAAACAATTTGGAACATGAATTTGGAAAACATTTAGCTAGGAGAAAAACTTTTTAGACAGCGCAGTTGGTACCTAGAAAGAAAAGGCACAAAAGTTAATCAGTCACATTGTCATAGCTACCTATCCACAAATGGGTCAGCAACAAAGTCAGTCTTCGTCTTCAGGTCATCAATCGATCAGCAACACATCAGGCTCCCAAGACCATGAGACAAATGACAAAGGCGGTCATTTTGACCCTGGCGGTCATGGACCGCCAGGGCCGGGGACCGCGGGAGCACCGCCAACAGGCTGGCGGTGCTCCCAAGGGCATTCTGACCACGGCAGTATGGCCGCGGTCAGAAACGGAAAACCGGCGGTCTCCCGCCGGTTTTCCGCTGCCCTGAGGAATCCTCCATGGCGGCGCAGCTTGCTGCGCCACCATGGGGATTCCGACCCCCTCACCGCCATCCTGTTCCTGGCGGTTTTGACCGCAAGGAACAGGATGGCGGTGAAGGGTGTCGTGGGGCCCCTGGGGGCCCCTGCAGTGCCCATGCCAATGGCATGGGCACTGCAGGGGCCCCCGTAAGAGGGCCTCTAAAAGATTTTCAGTGTCTGCCATGCAGACACTGAAAATCGCGACGGGTGCTACTGCACCCGTCGCACCCTTCCCACTCCGCCGGCTCCATTCGGAGCCGGCTTCCTCGTGGGAAGGGGTTTCCCGCTGGGCTGGCGGGCGGCCTTCTGGCGGTCGCCCGCCAGCCCAGCGTGAAACACAGAATAACCGCGGCAGTCTTCTGACCACGCAGCGGTATTCTGGCGGCTCCCGCCGGCACCGCGGTTACCGCGGCCGGCGGGAGTCAGAATGACCCCCAAAGTCTTGAATCTCTTCTCCTCAAATTCGGAATAAGGTCTCTCCTCCGACATCTGTCCCTAACATCTCTGCCTTCTCCCCTTCTGTCATGTCATTATATCATAGTTGCCCAGTCCATCCCTAATTCCTAATTGGTCAATTAATCACCATATGTGACGCTACCCAATACATTCAATTCTTCAAATCTATGACTTCTAATATTTCATCGCTCTCAGGTTGCCGATTGGTTCACGGTACGATGTCCTCATCATCCGGCTCATCAGGTATCGAAAATGTTGCATCTTCTTCTCCAGTCAGTGTCTCCATTGTATGAGTCCTGGGAAAGTACATCTAGCCTGCTCTACACACTGTATGTTGCAACATTTATTCCTCATCTCCTGTCTCTTGGTACATTGCAGAAAATTCTAGCTAAGCAGACTTTATTAACATCGAGTGGTTCAGGGTGAGTTCAACACATTAGCTTCTCTACAGTGCATGGTTATTCTGCTGCTGCTCGAGGCCTGGCAAAACTAGGCCACAACTTTCGGCTAAGGTAGCTCTACAATATAATGCAAAACATACGGTATACATCCTAATATGACATATTACTACATTGTTTTTGCACATTTTTAATATTTCACCAATTTTTTATAATTTTAGTACAACTCGTGTAAGTAGGTAGCCACTCTTCGTCTGCACAATTTGAAACGTGCACATTCATTTTTCTATGTTTACTTTTTCTATAATTTTCTAGTTAATCAAAACACATGAACATTCAGTAATAATTTCTAATTAACATATCTGCTTCAAGAGTCCCTCCTCTGATGACTAAATATGTCATCACACCATTCTTTGCCATCATTTCACAACTCTATCTCTTCTGTATTTTGTCTCTTTCTCAAGTTCTCTATAAATTCTTTCCCTGTTTCATTCTTCCCTCCTCAAATTATTTTTAGATCTTTTCAATTTAATCTTTTGACACAATTTACATAAACCCCATAATCCTAATATGCAAGCAATCACAATTAATATTTCCTGTATAATCTTTTAATAATACCCCATTCAAAATGTTACTAAGCCAATTTCCCACTGAAGCAAATCCTTTTCAAACCTTCTCCCAAACACCTGGTTCCTTCAACTCCTTTAAATCCTTACTTGAGTTAGTCAGGTTAGTGAGTAAGTCTCGAATTTTCTTACTGTTATCTGGAATATAAGAACAAGAATTCCTAGTGTTGGAAAGTGGATTGTAGGTAAGGGCATATAAGTACCTGCACTTAGCAATAGGCCACTAACCTCCACTTAGGTCCAGTTAGGTCTCAGTAAATTAAACTCAGCTCAACCCTTGGTAGTTTGGCAACAAGCGACAAGGCTTAACTTAGGAGAAAAAGCGTGAATCATTCAAATATCACAAAACAATAATTAAATAAAACACAGGAAACAGTTTAAAAACTCCCAAATCAATGTATCTTTATAATGACACCAAAACTAATAAAATTGGATAAGGGGAACCGGAGATATGAAGTTTTTAAAGAATTAATGCTTTCTAGCACATAGAAGCAACTAGCGCTCAAAGGGTTAAAAAAGGTCACACTGGAAAGGAACAAAGTCCAGAGTTCAGGCCACCCATGAGGTAACACTGTCACACTTACTTTCAGAAGTATTTGATTCAGGAAAGTGGTCCACAGCAACATCCAAGGGTTCAGAGGCTCTGGTGTGCCTCTTGGGGTCTGGGACTACAACTCCCACAATGCACCTCTCCAACTTATGGAGTTGCTCCAAACGTCTCCAAACTTCTGGATCTTCTTTCAGAGGTCCCTTTTTTGTCCTTGAAGTGTCCACAACTTGATCCAAGGTTCCAGAAGCTCTGAGTTGCTTCTTGGGAGTTGGGACTACAATTCCCAGAATGCACCTGGTCAGAAACCTCAAATGGCCACTGGACACTGGTCAGCTGGGCTCTGCTTGCAGGACTTGATGGAGGGGACTCTGGGAAGCTCCTTTGTACCTGTCGCAAACAGGGAGTCCCTTCTTGAAGCAGTAGAAGACAGGTAAAGTCCTTTTAGTGGTGAAGCCCAAGTGTGCAGCTGGTGCAGTCCTCCAGAGTGCTGTATCCAGGTGCAGGTCAGGGGTCCAGCAGGGCAGTCCTTCTTCTCCTGTAGTTCTTCCTTGTTGGAATCTGATAGGGATCTGAGGTGTGGGTGCAGGTCTGACAGTTTTATCCTTGCTCCTGGGTGAAAAACAGGTGGGTCCTGGTTCTCCAATCAGGGGCAGGGTCCTTCCCCCTGTGATGACCACTTCCTGGGAAGTGTGGCAAAAATCAATCCCAGGGAGCAACATTCCATCCTGAAAGTGATTTTTAGAGGTTACATCTGGATGAGCCCACCCGCTGGTGTGGCTAAAAATCCTAAACACACCCCTCTCCTGCCCTCTCCTAATCTAATCAAGGGGACACCTAATTGTCTGGGTTTGCAGGATGTGAGGGTGTTGCTGGGTTGCTCCAAATGTCCTTCTCTGCCATTGAAGACCAGTTTGGCAGGCTTCCCCCTACCTGCTTCACCATCTGCTGAGAGGAGATCTCCTCCCACAGGCACATCTCTTTGTGTGGAGCCAGCCCACTTCACATCTCATCAAGGCAGCCTGGCCAGGCTGCCAGAGGCTGGCCAATCAGAGCACAGCGGCAAAAGCACTGCAGGGCTGAAGTTGGCAATTTTTCAGTAAAGTTTAAAACTGTTTACCTGAACAAGTTATATTAAATCCCACAACTGGAAGTTGTGGGATTTATTATAACAATTAATTTTATACCACACTTCTGGTATATGTTACTTAAGGGGACTTTTAAAATTAAAATAAAGTCTTCCCATTCTAGCCTACGGAGGCCATTCACTACAATGAGGGGAAAACGAATTTGGCTGTGCATGTGTTTCAGCAGGGTGGACAACAATCTGGACAGCACGTTTGAGAACATTGGCTGTGACATCCCTGATGCCATGGTCACTGTTGTTTGAAAATACCCACTTGCCAGGAAATGGAGTACTGACAGGACCTGCTCTAGAGGGGGGATTCCTGTGGGATGGCGGATAGCTGACATCAGGTCTGGCTCCAACTGGGCACACAGTTCCTGGATTGTGGTCTGTACAGCGGAGGATACCACTATCTCATCACCTGCCCCAGCGGATGTGCTCTATGGATGAGAACAGTGAGCTGAGGGTCAGCCAACACTGAGGTACTAAAATAACAACTTTATTGCACATATTTGTCAATCCGCTATGTGCCTGTCTTAGTGAGTACGCAAGGCCTAGATATGTGTGACGCATTTAAAAATAATGCCATGTGGCCCCCTGAAATGGCAGCTCCCTGATCTGTAATGTGGGACAAGGGGATATGAGGTAACTGCGCTGGCGTTGTACACCGTCGCAGTAGGCGTTCGAAGACCGCAGCGCAATCCTGCATTGGTTAACATTGGACCCTATGGGTCCCAAGAGCCAATGACGATGTACGCCGGCGGTGACGGTATGCACCACTGTAGACGTGACCGCCATTTTTTCTCCATTCACTCACTTGATACCTGATCTTCAACAGGAGAGGACCTACACTGCAAGTGCTGCTGTGACCTCAGTCTGGAAGCGACGATGGCTTATGTGTCTGGGGAAGGGGCCCCTGCCTTCACATCGGAGGAGTTGGATAAACTAGTGGATGGGGTCCTCCCCCAGTACACGCTACTCTACGATCCTCCAGACAAACAGGTGAGTACACTAGGAACATGCTGAATGGGCAACGCCTGTTTGGAGTGGTGTGGATGGGAGATGGGGGGGATGAGGCGTGCATGATCTGACGGTGAGTGTATGTGCGTCATAGCAAGGGTGGGAACGTGGGCCAATGACTGCGACGGTCCGGACAATTTATGTTGTACCTTTTCCCCTGTACTACTCCTGTAGGTCAGCGCCCAACAGAAGAAGAATATTTGGCGTGCCATCACCAAGGACGTCCGGACCATGGGGGTCCACCACAGACGGAACACTCACTGCTGTAAATGATGGGAGGACATTCGCCGCTGGAGCAAGAAGACGGCGGACGCCCAGCTGGGGTTGGCATCCCAACGTGGGAGGGGTGCCTGTCGCACCAAGACCCCCCTGATGTTCCGGATCCTGGCGGTGGCATATCCGGAGTTGGATGGGCGCTTGAGGGCATCACAGCAGCCACAAGGGGGTGAGAACAGACACATCCTTCTGACTCTGCACGCATTGGAGGTGTCTAGGTGTGTTAGGTGGGCTGTGGGTTCCCCTAGGCTAGGGCGAGCCTTGTAGGCAAGGACCCTTTGTGAGGCAGGCTAAGTGGCACCCCAACCCCACCAGGAGTAAGAGCCATCTACACCTAGTCAGGCTCCTGTGACTTCCATGTGTGCAGCAATCGGCCATAGGCCATGTACCCCATGTCACTGTGAGGAATTAGGGAACTCTAAGTGCATGGCATTGTGCAGAGGGCTGCTGTGTCTGTAGTGTCCGCCAACGGTAGCGGTATTGCATGTACTGAACATGTCTTTCTACTTTCTTTCCCCCCCTTTTTGTGGTCTCCCTGTTCTTGTGTGCATTAGCATCATCAGGCGGAGGAGCTGTCCAACTGGAGCAGGAGGGAGCTGCATCCCACATGGCCCTGGAGGGCGACACTACGGAGTCAGAATTCACCAGTGGGACGGAGTGGTGAGGGGAGCTCCACGGCGGGGACTGGAGCAGAGACCAGTGACACCGACTCCTCCTCTGATGGAAGCTCCCTTGCAGCGGCAGGCCCCTCTGTGCCCCCCGCATCTACAGGTACAGCCGCCACCCCCCCCTACCAGCACCGCCCTCCCAGCGGCCCCTCAGCGTGTGCCCTGTGGCCGCTCACCCAGGAGGGTGGGCATCTCCTTCGCCCCAGGCACCTCAGCCCCTGCCCCAGTCAGCCCTGCTTCCCTCAATGAGGAGGCCATTGACCTCCTGAGATCCCTCACTGTTGGGCAGTCTACCAGTCTGAATGCCCTCCAGGGTGTAGAGAGGCAGTTGCAACAGACAAATGCATACCTGGAGGGCATTCATTATGGCCAGGCAGCCTAACAGTGAGCATTTCAGACTCTGGCCTCAGCACTGATGGCAGCCATTGTCCATGTGTCCAACCTCCCCCCTCCAACTTCCTCCACCCAGACCCAATCCCCAGTACCTCAGCACATCCCCAACACCTCAACACACAAGGGTAGCTCTGGCAAACATAAGCACCACACATCCCACAGGCACTCACACAAGCATCATACCCATGCACACATACCAACATCCACTTCCTCCACTGTGTCCCTCTCCTCCACGTCTCCCTCCTCCCTCCCTGTCACGTCTTCACCCACACCTGCATGCACTACATCCTCAGCCACTACCTTCATCACCAGCACGCCCATCACCACACACCGCTCACGTGCAATCACCACCCCCACTACCATTCACACATCCCCTGTGTCCTCTACCAGTGTGTCTGTGAGCCCTCCTCCCAAACTACACCAACGCAGTCACACACCCACCCAACAGCCATCCACCTCACAACAGCCTCCAGCCCATGCACCTTCACCCAAAGTCAGCAAACAAACACCTCCTACAACCACCACCTCTTCCTCCACTCCCAAACCACCTCCATCTACCCGTCCCAGTGTGTCTAAAAAACTTTTCCTGTCAAACCTTGACCTCTTACCTTTACCTCTCCCACCCCTTCCGTCCCCTAGGGCCTGCCTTTCCAGGTCCCAACCCAGCACCTCAGTCACCACATCACCGGGTACAGTGGTGCCAGCAGTAACCAGATTCTGGAGTGCGCCAAGTAGCAGGGCTGCCAGTGTCCCAAGGAGCGAGTCCAAGGACATTCCCCCACCTCCAAAACAGAAGAAGTTGCCCACATCCCGGGGGGAGAAGGCCAAAACACCTGCCACCAAGGGCTCAGCCAGGACAACAGATGGGAGTGGCAAGACAGCTGCGCCACCATCCAAGGTGGGGAAGGGCCTGAAAAAGAAAGGCAAGTCAACGTCGCCGCCAACCTGCACGGCGGACAAGACCGCCACCGGCACAGCCACATGCACCGCCGCCACGGGCACCACCACCAGCACCCAAGATACTGAGCCCTTCACCTGCACCCAAGATACTGTGCCCTTCGGCAGCACCAAGGTCAGTGAACCCGCCACCAGCACCGCCGCTCATGACACCAGCACCAAGGCCAGTGAGCCCGCCACCAGCACCGCTGCTCATGACACCACCGCCAGCACCAAGGACAGTGAACCCGCCACCAGCACCACCGCTCATGATACCACCGCCATCACCTAGGTCAGTGAGGCCCCCACCAGCACTGCCGCTCAGGACACAGTGGCCAGCACCGAGGTCAGTGAGCCCCCCACCAGCACCGCTGCCCAATGAGCGCCGCAAGCATCGCCGCTACTAATGCCGCCGCCAGCACCGCCAGCGGCCACGCCACATCCTGAGCCAGTGGCACCACCGCAGACATGGCTGCGATCCCCAGTGGTCATTCGTACAAGGCTGGTGGTCAGTTCCAGGGGCCAGGCCAGCTTGCATGTTGCACCACCGTCAGTGGAGTGTCACATCCACAATCTCAGTCCTTGGCAGGATGAAGCACTCTGGGCACAAAGCCCCCACCAGAACCAGTGGAGTATCACATCCACTACCTCAGTCCTTGACAGGATGAAGCACTCTGGGCACAAAGCCCCCTCCAGAACCAGTGGAGAATCACATCCACTACCTCTGTCTTTGGCAGGATGAAGCACTCTGGGCACAAAGCCCCCTCCAGAACCAGTGGAGTATCACATCCACTACCTCTGTCCTTGCAGGATGATGCACTCTGGGCACAAAGCCCCCTCCAGAACCAGTGGAGTATCACATCCACTACCTCTGTCCTTGGCAGGATGAAGCACTCTGGGCACAAAGCCCCCTCTAGAAACAGTGGAGTATCACATCCACTACCTCTGTCCTTGGCAGGATGAAGCACTCTGGGCACAAAGCCCCCTCCAGAACCAGTGGAGAAAGGCCTCCACTACCTCAGTCCTTGGCAGGATGAAGCACTCTGGGCACAAAGCCCCCTCCAGAACCAGTGGAGCATGGCATCCACTACCTCAGTCCTTGGCAGGATGAAGCACTCTGGGCACAAATCACATCCACTACCTCTGTCCTTGGCAGGATGAAGCACTCTGGGCACAAAGCCCCCTCCAGAACCAGTGGAGTATCACACCCACTACCTCTGTCCTTGCAGGATGACGCACTCTGGACACAAAGCCCCCTCCAGAACCAGTGGAGTATCACATCCACTACCTCTGTCCTTGGCAGGATGAAGCACTCTGGGCACAAAGCCCCCTCTAGAACCAGTGGAGTATCACATCCACTACCTCTGTCCTTGGCAGGATGAAGCACTCTGGGCACAAAGCCCCCTCCAGAACCAGTGGAGAAAGGCATCCACTACCTCAGTCCTTGGCAGGAGGAAGCACTCTGGGCACAAAGCCCCCTCCAGAACCAGTGGAGCAAGGCATCCACTACCTCAGTCCTTGGCAGGATGAAGCACTCTGGGCACAAAGTCCCCCCCTCCCCCCCCTGAACCAGTGGAGTATCACATCCCCTACCTCTGTCCTTGGCAGGATGAAGCACTCTGGGCACAAAGCCCCCTCCAGAACCAGTGGAGAAAGGCATCCACTACCTCAGTCCTTGGCAGGATGAAGCACTCTGGGCACAAAGCCCCCTCCAGAACCAGTGGAGCAAGGCATCCACTACCTCAGTCCTTGGCAGGATGAAGCACTCTGGGCACAAAGCCCCCTCCAGAACCAGTGGAGACTGTTATCCACTTGAGAGACTGTGGCTGTGCACTCCCCAGGATAAAGCAGTGGGCAAACCACCCACTGGAAAGACTTGAGAGACTGTGGCTTTGCACTCCCAAGGATAAAGCAGTGGGCAAACTACCCACTGGAAAGACTTGAGAGACTGTGGCTTTGCACTCCCCAGGATAAAGCAGCGGGCAAACCACCCACTGGAAAGACTTGAGAGACTGTGGCTTTGCACTCCCCAGGATAAAGCAGTGGGCAAACTACCCACTGGAGAGACTTGAGAGACTGTGGCTTTGCACTCCCCAGGATAAAGCAGTGGGCACACCACCTACTGGAAAGACTTGAGAGACTGTGGCTTTGCACTCCCCAAGATACATCAATGGGCATGGAGCCCCCTCGTGGAGCTGGCGTTGTGCACTCATCCGGCTCAGGTGCCCTCCCTTTTCCTTCCCCCTGAGGTGCCTGTGTTTTTTTCTCGATCTGATGCCCCTGCAGTGTTCTCTCCGTTTTGATCGGGTATCTTGTGTGCACCTCCCCCATGCATTTTGGGCCCAGCGGTCCACGGACTATATTGGTGGAGTACCTGGACTTTAATTCTTGGTGTACATATTTGTTTATAGTGTATATATATATTTGAATAATAGATTTTACATGATTACAATTGTTCAACTCATTTCCCTTTGTCTTTGCGTTCTTCCAGAGGGTGTTGGGGGATGTAAATTTAATGTTTCAGCATATATTGGTGTGTGTGTGTTGTTGTGGGTGAGAGTGGGGGTGGGGGTGTTGCGTGTTGTGTCTGTGTGTCACTTTCTTTTCCCTCCCCCCTCCCCTGTGTCGTAGATGCAGTACTCACCGTGGTCGTCGCCGCCGTCGGGCGTGTTCCTGGGAGAGGAGCAGGAAGACAATAGCAGGGAGTATTTGGAGTTCAGGCTCCATGGCGTCCTGGTTCCTCGTGGAATGTGTAGAGGTAAGTGTTTCCCCTTCCAAGTCCTGTTTCTGCCGTGTTTTTGTTCGCGTTGAATCCCTCCCAGAAAAGGTGGCGGATTGGCCTGTCACAATAGTGTGGGCGATACATTGCCTTCCGCCTGTCTGTTGGCGGTGACCAATATGCTGTTTGTTTGTACCGCCGCGGCAGTCGGAGTGTTAAAGTGGCTGTCTATGTTTGCGGTTTCCACCACGGTCATAATTTCCTTTTTTCACCGCCGGCCTGCTGGCAGTTTTACCGCCGCTTTACCACCAACCGCCAGGGTTGTAATGAGGGCCAAAGCATAAAGCATTTAAATATCACAAAACATAAATTAAATAAAACACAGGAAACAGATTAAAAATCCAAAATCAATTTATAAAACTAGATTATATTTTTATCTTTAAAATCGGATAAGGGGAACCGGAGATATTAAGTTTTTAAAGAAATAATGCTTTCTAGCGCATAGAAGCAACTAGCACTCAAAGGGTTAAAAAAGGTCACACTGTAAAGGAACAAAGTCCAGAGTACAGGCCACCCATGTGGTAACACTGTCACACTTACTTTCAGAAGTGTTTGATTCAGGAAAGTGGTCCACAGCACCAGCCAAGGGTTCAGAGGCTCTGGTGTGCTTCTTGGGGTCTGGGACTACAACTCCCACAATGCACCTCTCAAACTTATGGAGTTGCTCCAAACGTCTCCAAACTTCTGGATCTTCTTCCAGAGGTCCTTTTTGTGTCCTTGTAGTGTCCACAACTTGGTCCAAGGTTCCAGAAGCTCTGAGTTGCTTCTTGGGAGTTGGGACTACAATTCCCAGAATGCACCTGGTCAGAATCCTCAAATGGCCACTAGACACTGGTCAGCTGGGCTCTGCTTGCAGGACTTGATGCAGGGGACCCTGGCCAGCTCCTTTGTACCTGTAGCAAACAGGGAGTCCCTTCTTGAAGCAGTAGAAGACAGGTAAAGTCATTTTAGTGGTGAAGCCCAGGTGTGCAGCTGGTGCAGTCCTCCAGAGTGCAGTGTCCAGGTGCAGGTCAGGGGTCCAGCAGGGCAGTCCTTCTTCTCCTGCAGTTCTTCCTTGTTGGAATCTGCTAGGGATCTGAGGTGTGGGTGCAGGTCTGCCAGTTGTATCCTTGCTCCTGGGTGAAAAACAGGGGGATCCTGGTTCTCCAATCAGGGGCAGGGTCCTTCCCCCTGTGATAACCACTTCCTGGGAAGTGTGACAAAAATCAATCCCAGGGAGCAACATTCCTCTTCATGGCTGAATGTGATTTTTGGAGGTTATATCTGGCTGAGCCCACCCACTGGTGTGGCTAAAAATCCTAAACACACCACTCTCCTGCCTTCTCCTAATCTAATCAAGGGGACACCTAATTGTCTGGGTTTGCAGGATGTTAGGGTGTTCCTGGGTTGCTCCAAATGTCATTCTCTGCCTTTGAAGACCAGTTTGGCAGCCCTCCCCTTCCTGCTTCACCATCTGCTGAGGGGAGATCTCCTCCCACAGGCACATCTCTTTGTGTGGAGCCAGGCCACTTCACACCTCATCAAGGCAGCCTTGCGAGGCTGCAAGAGGCTGGCCAATCAGAGCACAGCAGCAAAAACACTGCAGGTCTGAAGTTGGCAGTTTTTCAGGTAAAGTTTAAAACTCTTTTGATACCAATCTTCTGATGAGGGAAACACACATTTGGCTGTTTTACCTCACCAGGGCTTATAAAACTATTTTTATAGAGTCCCTTCTTATAGTTACATGGCACCCAACCCTAGGGCGCATAGGACACACCTTAGGGGTGACTTATATGTAAAAATAAGGTAGTTTAAGACTTTGGAACTACTTTTAATTCCAAAGTCGAATTTGCATGTTACTTTAATTTAAAAGCAGCCAGCAAGGCAGGCCTGCCTTTAAAATGACACTGTGCACCTCAGCAGTGCACCTATGGGGGCACTACCTATGCTGGGGTCCCTAAACCTCCATGCCCTACCATATGCTAGGGACTTATAGGTAGGTTGACTTAGCCAAATATAATTAGCCTGATCTGCATCCTGATGTTAAACAGAGCACAGGCCCTGGGACTGTTTAGCAGTACCCAGGGCACCATCAGAGCCAGGAAAACGCCAGCAAAAAGTGGAAAATGGGGGCAAAAGGTTAGGGGGCCTCTGCAATCAGCCCTGTTCTCTCACACCGAGAGTTAAAAATTTTACAGACTCTGCCGTCTTCCGCTAAAAGGATGTCTAAAGTAAGCAGATTTTGAAACGTCATCGCTCTATCCGCGGCTAATTCAGTATCTATCAGGAGTATTGCCCCTGTATAATTTGTCAGCATGTGATCCACAATAGTAGACAACTTTTGTATCTTGATCGAATTCAGGATGGCTCCCACTGATGGAATCACCGCACCAAAGATATCTCCCACCACTGCAGAAGAGGTTTCCCTCCTCCGTCGCTGATGATGTAATTCAGTCAATTTTTGAAACTTCTTTCAGTCATCTATCAGATAAATCTTTGGGAAAACTATCCCCAAATAACATGTCCCATACCATCCTCTTGGAAGATGGTAATAAGCATCAAGTCCACAAATATAATAGATCCCAGGAATCGCAGGGTCCTGACCATTGAAAATAAATGTCCACTTACTCTGAAGCAAAAACACATGCCTACATTCGCTCATTACCACAAATAAAGTGTCAGTGCATGATTTTGGCCTATATAGACAAAGCTTCCCTACATGAAATGCATCTAATGCTAATTTCCCTTGCATTTTAATCGTAGTGTAAGCATAATCATTCTTGTAAGTCCTTTTCTCTAAACCTTTTTCCAATTTTTCTTTTAATGCTTTTCTCCTGTCATCAGTATGCCCTATGAAGCTCTTCTCTAAAGGTGTAAACAAGCATGTAAGCTTATTCGTATGCACGTAAGCTGTTCCAAATGTTAGTGTAGGCTCAAATAATCCTATAACTAATACTATATCATGCTCTTTAGATACTCTACTCAAATATCTAATAATAGGAACACACGGAAACACAACGTCATAGTTAGAGTAAAAATATTGTATATACTCTTGATTATAGAACCTTGTTAGTAGCAAGCTACAGCTTATTCCGTAGGTTAGAGGTAAGCTGTGGTACGTAACTCCTTCCGCTACTGACGAAGGAATTTGCGTACACACAGGACAATCCCTCGCATCCATCGTTTTAACATTCTCACTCAACAAGTGATAGAAAACATTAGAAGAAGGCTCTCCTTGAGCATTAGTATAATCATGCAAATATTTCTCATCTAACTTAAACCTCTCCAAAGCTGTTAATGTAGTAGTCTCAGGAGCAGAAGAAAGAGCAGCTCTTTTCATATCAAGAATAGACATTCCCACAATCAGCACAATAAACAAGATTCCACACATAATTGCCAATCCAACACTCATATATCTATAGCACCCAGCATTTCTACCTTGATTATTTAACTCAGCCATGATCTGTAAAGAATCAGAAAGCAGAAGTAACTCTTATATAAAGTGCAGTAAGAATCAAAAAGAAAAATTCTTCTCTCACAGTTCAGTCTTCCACTCAGGAACCCCTTTTCCTTTGTCAAAAATCAATTAGCAGCTTTCACATCTGGTTTTTTAATGTCAAATCAGGTTATCAATGTCTCTTCTGGCTTATTTTTAACAGTTTCTTTAAGGTTTCTCCAGATTAGCTCAACAATTCAGCTTCTTGATCACCTTCAGGTTACATCAAAGTACTGACTCAGAACTTCTCTATCAAAACAAAAAGACATAAACTTGTGTTGCTATTCATTTGTAGTTGCATACGCCCATTCAGCACCTGTGTAACGTCGACTTGCTATTCTCTTTCTTTTCAACTTTCGATCACCACTTAGTTCTCCTTCACTCAATTCTTCTTTTCTCGTAGTATCTCTTTCTTCCCCTATTGTTTCATTTATGACCAATTCCTTCCTCTTAACTATCTGCGACTCAGGCCAATGATCTCCTTTTCTTGATCCTTCTGTCAATATTCTTCTCGGGATTGGACTCTTCTCTTTCTCTTACTCTATGGTGTTTTCTCTTGATGGACCTGCAACGGACTAAGGAGGAGTAGAATCACTTTGACTTTGATTCATCTCAACTCTTTCCCTCTCTTGGTCTGACACTTGCTCTGTCTGTTTTTCAGCACTGTCTGCTTCTGGGAGTACTTCCTATGGGCTAGGCTCTCCTGCTGTATACATTGAGATTGATTTTTCCGCACCTTCCTGTAATTATTCACTCTCGTCTCTTACAGGAGTAATAGAACCATCTTCCATAAGCTCTGTAGTGAATCCTGGTTTGTTTTAATGGGATAACAGGATTTAGCTTAGCCTCTGGCTTGCAGACTCGTGCCCATGTCACCTAGTGACTTTTAACCTACTTAGCTTGCTCTGTCTTAGCCCATTTAATTATTTAATTCTTCTAAGATGGCTGCCTTGTTTATAGCTAGGCCACTTGTTCTGAGTTACATTATCAGTGTCACGGCGCTAAGGCGTCAAGATCAAGCAACAAAGACAAACAAACAGTAGGTGTTCACACTTAGGGATTTTCCCTCTCTATACTTTTGAGGGATTGTTTATATTAATTGCCGTCCCAAGCGTGTCTGTTATCTATTGTTTGGGAACACACCTACGTCAGGGGTCCTTGTAGATCTGTATAAATATACCACACTTTAGACAGATAATCAGAGGGATTCCGACCAGAGGGCATCGCCATCATCGCTGATATCGATGCTGCAGTCGTCTTGACACTGACCCAGTCTTCGTGTCCCTGTGGAGTCTGAGATAGAGACCTCATTCCAAGGTAACAAGGGTTGGGGGCTCCTCTCATGGACATGGCATTGGCAGATTAGGTTTAGCAAACCCAGCTCTCCTTTAGGTAGGAGGTTAGGCCTTTCACATTAGGGTATTAGGGCATAGTACATCTCATATGTCTTTTCTATGCATTGCAAGATGGTGGGGGTCTTTGTAATAATGACTCCCGTCTTCACAATTCTGTTTCTTGCATTATTCATTATCCTAATCATTGCATCCAATGCAACTTATCACAAATTGCAGTTATGTTAAATAAAAACTACTGAAACTTCACTGCACCTTTGTCATTGCCTGTGTTTGTATGAGACATGATATATCTGTGAGAAAGGGGTAATCTCCGTTTAACCACGACACTCCCTGAGATGTCTTATATTCGAGTCCATGCATAAAGGCTGCCACAAATCACCTTTTACTATTGTGTTTCTGGTGAGGTGCTGCTAGTGAGCCAGTAAGGTTGGGACAACAGTTGCGACTTGTTGTAGGAAAGGCGTAGTCGTCTACAAACAAAAGTACTGTCATCCTTAAACCAGCAGTCTTGCCCAGAGCAAGAGTCCAAACTAAGACAGCTCTGGTTCAATTTCACACCTCTCTTGACTCCTTTTCTTGTTAAGGTGCGGCAACCTGTTTTGCAGTTGTTGGTGCTCTCAACAACACTTCTTCATGCTCCTGTGGACATACCACTCTCTTTGTATGGCTCACGTGTATCCAGTTTGGGAGCCCTGCACAATTCACAGCTGTTGTAGTTGTCAGGACTAACTGGTATTAACCTCTCCAGCGTGCCTCTAAGCATGTCTTGCGAACATGTTTTCGGACAACGTCCCAGTCTCTGGCTCTCAGATTGTGCCCTGGATCGTAGATGGGTGACAGGGTGGTTGCCTACACCTGCTGAGAGAAAGAGCGAACCGCATCAGACAGACCCTTGTAGTAGTCCAACACCATATCATCTGTAATGTTTACAAGTGCATTGGCTGGAACAGTTGGTAATCTCATTGCTCTACCCATGAGAATCTCATGGGGTGACAGCCCTGTCTTCCTGTTGGGTGTGTTTCTCATCGACGTCAACATCAAAGGCAATGCATCTGGCCATTTCAGATTCTTAGCTGCACACATCTTTGCAATTCTTGATTTCAAGGTACTATTCATCTGCTCTACTGGTCCTGATGCTTCAGGGCGATAGCTACAATGCAACTTTTGCTCAATGTTTAATGCTGCATTTAACCACCTCGTTGTTGAAGTGAGTTCCCCTATCTGATTCTAAAGAGATCGGAAACAACTTTGCTACTGTGAGACTGTCATTCCTTCTTGTAGGCTATGCTTCAATCCAGTGACTAAAAACACACACATTCACCAACACATACCTCAAACCTCCACGTGCAGGCATCTCAATGAAATCCAATTGCATTCTGCTGAATGGGCCTCCTGTTCTTCCAATGAGGCTCAAGTTCACCACTGTTGCTTTTCCCACATTTAGCTGATGACAAATTATACAGCGATGACATACTGCCTCTGCTGCCTGCCTAAGCCTGGGATTAAACTAGCCGATGTTGAACAAACAAACCATGGCATCCCTCCCAATGTGTGCCTGGCCATGATAATAATGGGCCATTTCTGACAATAAACTATTGGGCAGGACGATCTGACCCTCCTCGGAAACCCAAATCTCATCAGGACGTTGGACACATTTTAATTGTGACCAGAGTCGATTCCCTTCCTTGTCAACATTACTTTGAAATGTTTTCAATTCTTCCAAATTATTGATAACTTTCAATGCAAAACTTGTACATGGGTTATCTTCTTCTGACATCAATTCCCACTTGTTTTTTAATGATATACATTTCAATGCACAAAACCTTGCGACTTGATCCGCATATTAATTTCCCAGTGAGATGAAATCTTCTGTCTTTTGATGTGCAGTGTATTTTACCACAGCAATTTCTTCAGGTAATTGTAATGCATAAAGCAATTCTTTTATTCTGTCGCCATTTCTTACTGGTGAACTAGTAGAGGTCAAGAAACCTCTTCGCGCCCACAATTGACCAAAATCCTGCACAATTCCAAATCCACATTGGCTGTCAGTATATAGTGTGACTCTCAGTCTCGCAGAAACATGGCACGGTCTAGTAAGAGCTACCAATTCTTCTACTTGTGCCTCGAAGCCAAGAAGCTTCTAATGTCCCTGTAATTGTGCACACAGCACATCCTGCTCTCAAAGCTCCTGTACCATCTCTGAGACATGACCCATCAACAAAGACAATTTGGTCATTTTCTTCCAATTGTGTATCTCTGATGTCTGATCTTGGTTTTGTACACAGTTCAGTTACCTCGAGACAATCATGCTCAAAGCCTTCCTCTTTTTCAATTTCAACGCTATCACTTGGAAGTAATGTTGCCGTGTTCAGCACTGTATATCTTTTCCATGTTACATTTGGATCACCTAGAATGCTCCTCTCATACCTTGTCAGTCTGGCACCAGTCAAATACTGTGTTTTTGTCCTTATCAGTAAGATCTCAACTGAGTGAGGAACCATTACCGTCAGAGGGTATCCCATCACTACTCCCTCAAACTGAGAAAGAATTTGACCAAATGCGGCAACGGCACACAGACAACCTGGTAAGGCTGCTGCAACTGGGTCCAAGGTAGCTGAAAAGTAGGCTACTGGGCCATAAGCACCTCCATGGATCTGTGTCAAAACAGACAAAGAACAAGCATCATGTTCATGACAAAACAATGTGAATGGCTTTGTGTAATCAAGGATTCCCAACTCTGGACCTCTGCACAAACTCTTTCTCAACTCAGTAAACACTTTCATCTGGTCCTGATCTAGTGTAATGGGATCTGTAACTTCTTTATGTGTCAGCTACTGCAATGGTTTGGCAATTTCAGCAAAAAATTTGGAATCCACTGACGACAATATCCTACCATTCCCAGAAACATTCTGACATCTCTCTGGGATGTCGGTGGACTTCTCTGCAATATCATTGTAATCCTTTCTCTGGAAATTCTCCTCAACCCTTTCTCAATTTGGTGTCCCAGGTATTTCACTGATTTCTGACAGTGCTGCAATTTCAAAGGTGACATTTTATGTCTGCATTTTCCCAAATGGTTCAACAGGACACTCGTCCCTTGTCTTGGACGCAATCAGCAAGTCATCAATGTACTGCACTAGGGTCGATTGACACAGTAGTTCCAACAACTCCAAATTATTTTTCAAGATCTGATTGAACAGAGACGGTGACTCCGTATACCCTTGTGGAAGCCTGCACCAGCTGTAGACTCTGTCTAGGAATTTAAAACTAAAAAGAAACTGACTATCCTCATGAAGAGGCACAGAAAAGAAACCTTGTGAAAAATCAACCACTGTGAACCACTTGCATCGCATGGAATCTGAAGCATTATAACTGTTGGGTTCGGCACTACAGGACAACACTTGACCACCATGTCATTCACTTTTCACAAGTCTTGCACAATGCACACTTTCCCACAAGGCTTCTTTAAGCCCATTATCGGTGAATTACATGGACTGCTCAACACTTCTTTCAAAACCCCTTGTTTCAGAAAATCTCCAATTATTTGCGCTACTTTCATCAGAACATCTTGTGCCATGTTATACTGTGGAAGCAGCGGGAACACTACATTTGGTTTCAAAGTTACCTTAATCGGCTCCACTCCCTTGATCAAACCTACTTCTTTACCTGTCAGGTCCCACACATTTTCTTGTACTGTTCCCTGCAAGTTTGCATTTAATTACTTCACAGTAAACATTGGAAAAAATCAATCAATGGGTATTCTTCATTAATGTTGTCATTCTCAGTCTCAGGAGTTTGTTCTTCCTCATCATCACTACTTGTCTGAACCGCTATACCAGCAGTAGAACAATTGATCCAACATCTGGTCTTGCACAAGAAGTCCCTTCCAGTAGGGACCATGGACTCGAGTCACAGACTACAAACTTGTGCAGTCCCTGGAAGTTGCCAATCTCAACCTGTACTGGATTTGTGATCGGATTTATCAACTGTCTGTTTGCTACTCCTACAACTAGAACTGTTTTGCCTGAAAGAGGTAAGTGTGGAACATCTGCACCTCTCACTGTAGAGTGTGTGTCCACTAAGAATGAGACATTGTGACCCATCACCTTCCCTTTTACAAAAGGTCCTTGTTGATCTACTTCCAATGAAGCTGCAAGCATACATGGCTCTTCATTCAAACTAATACTCATCCATTCATCATTTATTTCATTCTCACTATGTAATGGGAATTCTGTCTTGTCTCTGACCTGCGACCTGCATCATCTGTTGCTGTTCCATCGGGGCTTGAGGTATCTGCATTTGCTGTCTAGTTACCATAGGAAGCTGCTGCTGCATTGGTTGCGACTGTGTCACTTGTGCACAAGGCATTTGCACCTGCTGCATGGGTTGAAAATTCTGCACTTGATTCATGTTAATCTGGAAATTTGGATTGCATTCTCTCATTCTAGTAACTTTCACAGTTTGAAATGTACGGACATCACCACTTTGCTGAACAACACTATCCTGCAACATCAACGGACACTCCTGCTTCCAGTGTCCCATGTTTCCGCAAAGATGACACAGTAACATCTTTTTTATCCCTTGCACACCATTCTGAACCACTACAGTACTCAAATCCGGACCACGAATCATATTGACTCCATGACCCCTACCTCTCATCTGAAGTTGGAACATAACAGTTCCCTGCTGCTGTGGAACCTGTTGCACTAAAGCTCCTTGCACTCCTGTTTGAGTTGCCTTAATTTGTATCACCATTGCTTTCTCCTATAACTTTTTCTGCTTCAATTTCATCTCATCACTACAGTATTTCGCATACTGCAACACCTCATCAATCGGTTTCGCTTGCCAACAAATCAAATGACTGTTAAACATCTGACCTACTTCAGGTCTCAATCCTTCCATGAACCTGAACACAAAGTGCAACATGTCTTTCGGCTCAATTGCTTCTTTACCACTGTACTCCTTGAACGCTTTCAGCAATCTCTCATAGTAGGTATGTATTGACTCCTTTACTTCCTGCACTGTCCTGTCAGTTCTCTGCCAATCAATATTTTTAGGCAAAATTCTCATCTTCAGGAACTCAATCACCTTCTAATAATGTTTCATCACTTCAGGTGATGGTGCACCTGTGATTCTATCTCTTTCTGGTTCACTCGTTGGCCAAACCACTGCTCTCTTGCACTCAACCCATAAATCAGCTGGAACCACTATCTCCAACAGAGTATTCAAGTCTTCCCACAGAGATTTAGGAAGTTTTACAAATCTATCTGTCTGCTTGTACCACTCAACCGGTTTATCTGTTAACTTTGGATAATCATTTGTGAATGACAAAATATCACTCCTCTGCCAAGAAAAATGAACAAATTGCCCTCCTAGAATTTCCCTCATTGGTAAAATCATCACTGGATCGTTTTCTTTCTGAGCATTCTTAGACCCTTCTTGTGAATCTCGTTTCCATTTCTACTTCTTCTTTGACCATTTGCCTTCCCACTTTTCTAATGCTCCCCAAATCTGAGCACTCTGCAATAACTCCTTGAGATGTGCTTTCATCCCTGCTAACCACATGTGTTCAAAATATTTTGTCTCAAAATCTAACCTGTAACTCCTTTTCAAGTGCTTTGTTTTCTTAATTTCCATGTCATGTTTATCTGCCAGATCTGCCAATTATGGTGTATCTTGCCCACTTCTTTCGTAATTCTCGGACACAAATATCTCAGCTCTTCTTCTTTATAGGATTCTAACCTATTCACTCTCATTGATCCCTCGACTAGTTCCGTTATCTCTATAGCCAGTCTTGCACGATTAATCTGCTCTTCACCCTTGGATGTATTTCAAGGGGAATTCAGACTATCTAACAACTCATTCAATTGCTGTGCTGTCAATCCCTGTAATGAGATGTTACACGCATTCGGCATTGGCACCTGTTGTACCACTGCACCTGGAGTTTGCGGTGTCAAAAGCTTCAAACTCTGACTTATACTCGGCCCATTTACTGCATCTGGAAGCGCAACAAGTAGACTAAGGTCCATTAACAGCCTAGATCCACCAAAGGTCTGTCCCATTGATGATATTACCTGTACATGGTCTCTCAGCTCCCTCCTCACGAGGCTCTGTGACATTTCACCCTGTTCTCCTGTAATCGCCTTCTTTTGTGCAAACAACGGTACCACTGGACCAACAGTTATTGGCAATGAAATTGCATCTGGTGCCGCTCTGACACCTGCATTTTGTGGGAGGGCTACCCCCATACTCTGATTCATCACTGGTGTCACATCTGACTGTGTCCCTGTCATTGGTGTGAACTTCGGCAAACCCTGTGGCTGTGCCTGCGGCATCAACATTGGAGTTGGCTCAGTCTGAACTAGCATTGGCCTCAGAGCCATTTGCTCTGTAGGAACCACTAAGTTCAAAGTTGTCTTGAGAATTGGTATCTCTTGATAAATTATCTGTATAGGTGGTGGGTGCATCTGCGCTTAAACCACCAAAGTAGTCACTACATTAGGAGTACTCTGCACTACCCCTTGTACCTGTCCATTATCTATCTGCACTGGTCCCTCTGTCCCCAACACTGGGGCTGGGGCAGTTGGAGCAGAACTAGTACTTGGATCCCCTTTCTGCACTGCAGATGGTGGAGGTTGGTCCCTGAACACCTGAGTAATAAGATCCTCAACATCTGAATCTTCTTCTTCTACATACGTCTTTTTCTTCTTCTTACCCCCTGAACTCTTTTCACCCTTGCTAGTATCCTCTGAATCTTCTGACTCACCTTCTTCTGTAATTGCAGTAAAGAACTTAACACCCTGTAATGTCTCCATTCTCCACTTTTTATGTTCCCAGCCCCATCTTGCCTCTGCTAAGAACTTCTCTACCTTTCTTATTCTCCTCTGGAATTTCATTTCTTGCTGCTGTCTTGCTATGAGCTCCCAAACCTCTAATGCCTCAAACTGTGCCGGTCTCTGAAGTGGCTTTGTCTCATATAGTGTTATTCGCAACTGATCCAAAATTCTCAAATTAAGCATTCCATGCTTTGGAAACGCTAAAGCACCATGTTTCTCTGTCAATTTGCACCACTGCTTTAACCAAAGACATGGTGCAACACCTCGCTCCTCCATCACAATAAATGCCACAGAATTTTCCAGTGGGGTAGGCTCCTGTCACAGTGCCCTTTCCTCGGGATCTGCACGCTGCTGAACAAAAGGCCCACCTCCCGGCGTCACCAGCTCAGAAAGCTATCAGAGAACAGGGTTATGATGAAGCCAGGTGGGGCAAAGGGAATTAGGGTAGGGAATTGCAGGGAGAGAGATCTAAAAAGAAACGGTTAGAGCAAATATGCATATACTCATTCATAACAGTATAAACTCACCAATAGAATCTTGAACAAAGGCATCTCCGTGATATCAGATTGATACCCTTTGTGAATTGGGTGTAGCCCCTTCTTTGAATCATGGAACAAGCACAAACTGCAACCTCTGAACCTAGAGATGGCAAGAGCTTTGGACTATGGACATACTCTGAATGTCAATCATGTAACAACTATGCATTCATAACATAAACTTTTGATCTCAGCCTAGAAATTCTCAAAGACTTAAATATGCATCTCACATTTTATGCTTCCCAAAAAACAATGACAACTTTAATTTGCTTATCTACTAAAACGTTTTCACATTTACTACTAAGGCCTAAAAGTTTTACTCATTGAACTTGAAGCGCTTTGTTCATTGAGCAGAAGCACCTTGTTTGTTGTTCATGAAGCACTTTGATCATCATACACGAAGCGCTTTGTTCATTATGCCAGAGAGAATTTTTACTTGCTTTGTCTGTAGCGCTATGCTCGTTGTGCTAAGGGACGCTTCACTCATGTGGCCTGAAGCGTTTCGATCCTCGAGCCAAGATCGCTTTACTCTTGTGACCTGAAGCGCTTTGCTCGTTGTACTAAGGGGGCGCTTTACTCATGTGGCATAAAGCGCTTTGATCGTCGTGCCAAGGTAGCTTTACCCGTGTGGCCTAAAACGCTTTTGATTGTCGTGCTAAAGGCGCTTTACTCGTGTGGCCTGAAGCGCCTTTGATTGACTTGCCAAGGGTGTTTTACTTGTGTGGACTGAAGCGCTTTGATTATCGTGCCAACAGCGCTTCACTCGTGTGGCCTGAAGCGCATTGCTGGTTGTGCTAAGGGGCGCTTTACTCATGGAGTCTGAAGCGATTTGATCATCACGTCAAAGCCGCTTTACTCATTTGGCCTGAAGCACTTTTATTGTTGTGCCAGGATCGCTTTACTCTTTGGACTGAAAGCGATTTGCTTGCTGTGCTAAGGGGCGCTTTACTTTTGGAAGTAACAACTCCCTTCAAGATTGGGCTCATCAAGACCTTACCGCTACGAGTACGACCTACATGTATCTGAATTCACCATGGAAACAAGGATACTCCGATTTGCTGCCAATCTGCCATGCAAGAAATCTGCTCTTCTTCAAAGGAACCCCACGAGGTCTGACTGCATCAAAGTCTTCAAAATAGTGAGCAATGTGCTTAGGTGTGGCTGGGCTTTATAGGCCTGCCACATCCCAAGATGGCCGCTGCCTCTAGAAACCTGGGAATTGTAGTCCATTCATAGAATAGCACTGATAAGTGCACCTTGACCACCAATGTCCTGACCCTGCAGCTACATGAGCTTTACCACAGGGCAGGCGACGCTGATGACCACTTCTTGAACAAGAGGGGATGACAAGTGGTGTGCATGAAGTGCCACAAATACACGCAGCGGAGTTTCGGGTGGGACTTGGACCGCGCACAGCCTTATTCCTGACAGCTCCGCAACTGTCACCTTAAGGCATGTATCACCCTTCATGGCACTCCTAAACGCTTTGAAAAACGTCATCTTTCTCTGTTGTATTTATTCAATTCAATAAGGAAATGACTCTTACTCCCAAGATTCCTTTTACCCACTTACTTAACCAGTTGCCTCTTGCGGACGGCTGCCAATCCGCTGTGACTCTTCTTACAAACCAACCTATCCCAGTGAGGCTCAACTCTGATGTCACACTCACACACTGTGGCTGACAAAGTCTTGTGGCTTGTCCTCCTGATATTCGATTCATACGAAACTAATGCAAAATTATTGCGAGCACTAACCAAATACCAATAACCAAAAACAAACTTGCTGGTTTACTACAGGAAGGTACAAAATTGCTTCAGGGACGTTACGGATTTTCACTGATGTCCTTTTCGCTCATGCAGCTATTCCTCTTTCTCAGTCTCCCACATTCGCAAGCAAAATTCAACCTGCGAATTTCACTCTCAACTGATCAATGGGTCTGTCCTGGTGCACATAGGACTCTCCAAAGTTGCCCAGGCCATCCCCTGATTCCTAATTGGTCGAATTATTCACAATATGTGACGCTACCCAATACATTCAATTATTCAAATCTATGACTTCTAATATTTTGTCGCTCTCAGGTTGTCGATTGGTTCACGGTACGATGTCCTCATCATCCGGCTCATCAGGTATCGAAAATGTTGTATCTTCTTCTCCAGTCAGTGTCTCTATTGTTCGAGTTCTGGGAATGTACATCTAGCCTGCTCTACACACTGTATGTTGCAATATTTATTCTCTCATCTCCTGTCTGTGGGTACATTGCTGAAAATTCTAGCTAAGCAGACTTTATTAACATCGAGTGGTTCAGGGTTAGTTCAACACATGAGCTTCTCTACAGTGCATGGTTATTCTGCTGCTGCTCGAGGCCTGGCAAAACTAACTAGGTCACAACTTTTGGCTAGGTTAGCTCTACAATATAATGCAAAACATACGTTATACATCTTAATATGACATATTACTACATTGTTATTGCACATTTTCAATATTTCACGCATTTTTAATCATTTTAGCACAACTTGTGTAAGTTGGTAGGCACTCTTCGTGGGCACATTTTCAAACATGCACATTAATTTTTCTATGTTTACTTTTTCTATCATTTTCCAGTTAATTGAAACGCATAAACATTCATTAATAATTTCTAATTAACATATCTGCTTCAACAATGTGTTACTCCGTCACAACAGTGATGGATATTCTGTCCACTGAAATCTAAATCCCATTACATCCTTTGGTGGAATAATTTTGTCACTTCACATTAAGATACCATCTAGCAACATCAATTCCTCTTTAACCTTAACAGGTTGTGTGTTGGGGACGTAATGGTTACGTCCCGTGGCACAGTGCTCCCCCGTAGGCCTCCCACCCCGTCCCCTGGGCCTGGATGGAAGGGGAATCGTTTCCTCTTCTACCCCTGTCACCCGCCTCTTCCCTCAGTGACATCTGATGACTTCAGCATGCAATCGAGCAGTAACCTCATCAGAGGCTGCCCCCAAGCTTCCAGCGCAATTGGAAGAGAAATGAAAGCTCGGGGCAATTATTTCTGAGGCTTTTCTGCCCTCCCCTGTGGGCAGATCAGCCTATTTTAATCAGGTCAATCTGCCCCCAAGTGGGGCAGAAATGACTAGACACCAGGGATTTGGTTTTTTGCGCTAATTTCACACAAGGGGAGTGACCCCTTAGGTAAGGGTCGCTCCCCTGGTGGGGGCACATTTATTTTAGGTCATTTCTGCCCCTCTTGGGGGCAGAACAGACTATTTTCATTAGGCCAATCTGCCTCCAAGAGGGGCAGAAACCAGTATGCACCAGAGATTGTTTACATGTTTTTATTTTTTACAGATGGGGAGCGACCTCTTAGGTAAGGGTCGCTCCCCTGGGGGGGGATTTATTTTAGGCCACTTCTGCCTCCAGATGAGGGGGAAATCACTTAGGCACCAGGGATTGGTGTGTGTGTTTTGTTTGGGGAGGCAGCCACTTCTGCAAGGGTTGCTCCCCATGGGGGCACATTACTGTTTGCCATTTCTGCAGGATGGACTAATTTTGTAAGGCCCATATGCCCCCAAGGGAGGGGATGGGGGGGGGGGTCAGAAAGCCCAGCAGAGACCAGGGAAGATTTTTTTTCAAAAAAGAGAGTGGGGGTATGGCTATACCCCCACCCCAAATAATAGGGACAAAATTGTTCTGCCCACCAGTGGGCAGATGGGGCAATTATCCTGATCCACTCCCTAGGTGGCAGAAGGCCTACTAGGTCCCAGGGACTTAACAAATATAGTGGTGTGGTGGCTACCAACCAGTATGGGCATGGTTATGCCCCCATCCCAATTAAAGTGGGGAACAGTCTTTCAGCTCTGCTCCGGCACACTAAAAGATCTTATCCCAATGGCAAGTAAGAGGACATTTGATTATTTTGGGTTTTGGTTTAACATTTCGGCCATGAGAGCTTGTCTAACTCTCCAAATCATCCCACTTAGAATGGTGAGGGCTGCACTTTTTGGACTTTGGTATGCTGCCAAGTAGAAAACTCTACGAGACCTAGACACATCTGAAAACTAAACATCTGGGTGAGTCCAGGGTGGTGTGCTCCACATGCAACCCACATCACTTTCTTACACACAATGCCCTGAAAACCTTCAACTTTGCTTGAAATCACGCATTTTTCCCACATTTTTGTTATGAAACCTTCCGGAATCTGTAGGAATCCACAAAATTCCTACCACCCAGCAATTGTCGCATCTGTACCGATAAAAATTCTGCCCCACTTGTCAGCCAAAAACAGTTTTTTTTCAAACTGCCCTTTTGGACCCTCTTTGATTCCCTCTTCAATTTTGACACGTTTTTGGCTCTTTCCTGTCACAGGCACTTGGCCCACCTACATAAGTGAGGTATCATTTTTATCAGGAGACTGAGGGGAATGTTGGGTGGTAGGAATTTTGAACTGGTGCAGTGATCCCACGAATAAATGTGGGAAAATTAGATTTTTTAGCTACATTTGAGGTTTGCTGAGGATTCTGGGTAAGAAATCACTTGGGAATCCACGCAAGCCACAACTCCCTGGACTCCCTTGGGTGTCTAGTTTTCAGAAATGTCTGGGTTTGGTAGGTTTCCCTAGATGGCTGTTGAGTCCAGGACCAAAAATGCGGGTGCACCCCCTCGCAAAAACAGGTAGTTTTGTATTTGATAATTTTGATGTGTCCACGTAGTGTTTTGGGGAATTTCCTCTCCCGGGCACTAGGCCTACTCACACAAGTGAGGTACCATTTTTATTGGGACACCTGGGGGAATGCTGAGTAGAAGGAAGTTTATGGCACACCTAAGATTCCAGAACTTTGCAGCACCGAAATGTGAGGAAAAAGTATTTTCTTGCCAAATTTTGAGGTTCGCTAAGGATTCTGGGTAACAAAACCTGGTAAGAGCACCACAAGTTACCCCATCCTGGGTTCCCCTAGGTGTCTAGTTTTCAGAAATGTCCAGGTTTGCTAGGTTTTCCTAGGTGCTGGCTGAGCTAGAGACCAAAGTCCACAGCTAGGCACTTTCCAAAAAACATGTCAGTTGTCAATGTAAAAATGTGATGTGTCCATGTTTCGTTTTGGGGTGTTTCCTGTACCGGGCACTAGGCCTACCAACACAAGTGAGGTACCATTTTTATCGAGAGACTTGGGGAATGCTGGGTGGATGGAACTTTATGGCTCCTCTCAGATTCCACATCTTTCTATCACTGAAATGTGAGGAAAGCATGTTTTTTTGCCAAATATTTAGATTAACAAAGGATTCTGGGTAACAGAACCCGGTGAGAGCCCCACAATTAACCGCCTTCTGAATTTCCATAATTGACTAGCTTTCTAAAATGTATAGGGTGGAAGGGAATTTGTGGATCCTCTCAGATTAAAAAACTGTCTATCACGGAAATGTGAGGAAAAAATGTGTTTTTTGGCCAGATTTTGAGGTTTGCAAAGGATTTTGGTAGGTTTTCCTAGGTGGTGGCTGAGCTAAAGGCAGAAATCCACAGCTAGGCACTTTGCAATAAACAAGTCAGTTTTCTTTGGTAAAATATGATGTGTCCATTTTGTGTTTTGGGGAATTTCCTGTCGCGGGCGTTAGGTCTGCCCCAACAAGTGAGGTACCATTTTTATCAGCTGACTTGGGGGAATGCTGGTTTGAAGGAAACTTGTGGAAAAAAACACAAGCTTTCTTCTGCAGCCCTTTTTCCCATTTATTTTATTAAAACAAACTTTTTGCTGTATTTTGGCTAATTTCTTGGTCTCCTCCGGGGAACTCACAAACTCTGTGTACCTCTAGAATCCCTAGGATATTGGAACAAAGAACGCAAAATTGGCGTGGGTAGCTTATATGGAAAAAAAAGTTATGAGGGCCTGAGAGCAAACTGCCCCAAAAAGCCAAAAAAACGGCTCGGCACAGGAGGAGAAAAGGTCTGGCAGGAATGGGGTTAAACAGGGCTTTTATTTAGCTTTCTCACAATTCTTTGAAAATAATATATAAGTCTACATCCTCAGATGTACAACCATTGATATCCTTTAACATTTCACACTCTTCATTGTCAACATTTTGTAAAAGATTTGGTTGTAACATCAATCTAGCCATGTAATCCGCATGTGTATATTCCTTCCGGCACATATTTCACCACATTAGGACTGAAGTTTAACCACCATTCTAGCCAATCTCATCATCAAATTCCATTCATCACCAGGTGACAATACATTTACTGATGGTCTGTGATTAGGGCTAAGCACAAAGTGTGTGCCCCTCAAAAAGTGTCTAAAATGATCAGAATTCAAAATGCAAGCTAACAGTTTTCTCTCAATTACTGAATAGTTTCTCTCAATACACTCAATGGTCTAAATACATGTAAAACCACCCATTCCTCATATCTGTCTCTTTCTACCAACACTGCTACTAAACCACAAACATTTGCATAATTCACAAGAATGCATTTTTTGTCAACCAAACCAAAAAGGTTCCATAAATGGTTCTTCAACTGATTCATGTTTACTTCGTTAGAAGCACAATCGTGTTCAGCCCCCCCACCACATAACCTGACATGTAGTATGACAAACAAACGGTGTACGGGCTGTCACTTTAGTGGAATATTTCTCCATAAACATGGCATAAAATTCATTAAGTCCAAGAAATTGCAACAAGTATTCTTTACACGTAGGAAGATGTTCCTCATAGCCTGCTTTAACATGATTTTGCTTGGGTTTCGCACCCTCCTTAGAAATTAAATAACCTAGATATTGTACCTATGAATATTTAATTTTAAATTTTGTTTCTTTCAAAGTCAAACATTTCCTTTCCATCTGGTGAAGAACCTCATTAAGATTCGGATCATGGTAGTTCAGATCCCTACCAAATACCAGGATTTCATCTTGGAATGCTATCGCTCCATGCACCTCTTTCAATGTATTTTCCATTAAACTTTAAAACACAGAGACAGCACTGGCCAGCCCAAAAGGCATTCTCAGTATTGAAGCATGTCCTCCAGCCATCAAAAGCAACTCATTGTTTAGATTCTTCATGTAATTCCATCTAATATTAAGCACTAGCTAAATATATGTGTTGAAAAATGCTAGCTCTGGGCAAACGTGAAACCAAGTCATGTAACTTCAGTAATGAGTGTTTATCTACCCATATTTCACTATTCATTCTTAGATCCACTCTTAACATAAAGTCACCAGATCTCCTAAACAAACAAAACTACTCAAGCGACCCAAAGTGATGACTTTATGAGTTAAATGACCTTGGCAGTACACAAGTCACTCAAAATCTCTGAATGTTTTGCCCTGTGAGCCAAAGGCACATTGCTGAATTTCTATTGTGCAGGAATAGTATTTTCCTACTACCCTGTGTTGTAAATCCTTAAAAATGCCTAATCTTTTGCTAAACATTTTAGGATATTTGATCTTAAGGTTATTTATATACTGTTTGTTAATATCAGTGTTCACACCATGTACAGGTAGAGAAGCATTGGGATGAAGCCAAATACACAGTCCTTGTTTGTGAAGCCAACCCACAATGGATTCACATTTCTCATCTGTACATGTTTTTCCATTGGCTGCCTCTCAGAAAAGTCAATTTCAGCCAAGAACTATCATATCAATCATTTTTATTTCCTACATATCCTCTAGGACATACATCTAGTGAACTCAACACTCTTTCGTCACACAGGTATTGCATTGTGGACTTACTTATTATACTAAACTAAGCAAAGAATGAAAAATCACACGCACTTTCACACCATCAATCTTCAAAATTCAATTTGGAAAAGCTTTAAGCTTGTTTTACACACAACACCATGTTGGGATCAAAGGTCTCATAAATTTAGTGATGAACCTTTGAGCATAGCTACACCACTTCCTTTTCTCTAATCTGAATAAGTTCCACCCATGGATTGGGAATTGTGGCCACCTGTTTTTTTTTGGTGTATGTAGAAGTATTGAAGAGTGAATATTGTCTGCCTCAAAGAAACTGTAATTACATAAACATTCACTAAATGGAGTTGTTCTCAAATAATTGCTACATCTTACATTATTAGAAGATGAGGAAACTTGACTGTTTTGAGCATGCTGTAAAACAAATAGTATTAAGGTTGGGTTAAAAAACACAACTCAGTAATGGAAAGGTACAGATTTGATTTCAGGGCTCAAAATAATGATGATTCTATTAATGAATATGTGTCAGCCCTGAGATCTCTAGCTACTTCTTGCAAATTTAAAACTTTGAAATAATCAAGTTCTGAGATCTCAGATAATGATGAAAACTAAGAGAAAGAAAGTGCAAGACAGATTATAGGTTGGTATAGAAATTATGTTCAATTCAACTTCGAGCATTGCCATGGGTATGGACCAATATGAGGAATTTATGCATGATTCTGGGTCATACAGAGAGCAACATGAACAAAACTGATTTAACTATGGGTGATGTTAAATTAGCCAAAAGTAAATAGTCCTCTCAAAACAAGAAATATAATGACAATAAAACTTCACAAGGAAAAAATACTATAGTAGGTTTTAGATATGGTATTAGATGTCATAATGCACATTTTAAAGGCTGTTCATCTAATGATAAAGTTTGCAATCAGTGTAAAACAAAGGGTAATTTCATAAAAATAGGACACAAAATATGAGGATCATGATCAAAATAGCTCGTAGAAGTATGTTGAATTCCTGTGATAATTATGATCTTACCACCATTAAATGGTGGTAAGAATGTTTTTCTCACACAAAGTTGAGACCTGGGCATATTTATAATTTTGCTTGCAAAATTTGTGAAATTTGGTAACCTCGTGTTATGCATGTAATGTGGAGTTCCTGCCAAACTATGCCAATCATGGCAGAATTATTCTGCAGTTCAAACCTTGCAATGTTCACAGGAACAAGGTGAGGGTCCACAACGTGCACTTGAGAGTGCAAGTGAGATTTGACGTTCCCTGGCACAGTTTCTGGTCACCATGGAGCTTTATGGTAATTTTGTAATGCCGGCAGTCATGAGTGGTCCATCAATGAGTTAACCTGCTTGGGAGTCGAGCAAGATTTGCCAGCCACTGGCATGATTTCCGGTCACCATAGAACCTTCTGCCACCATTTTTAAAACATTTATGGTTTAGGGATGGTATTCAAATGCAAAATGTTTTTTTTTTGTATTTCATATTTTATCTGCCATAAATGTATTTTGGAGATATAATATTTTGATGCATCAGGAGAATGTGTGTTGTTGGTACCTTCATATAGCTGAGTTAGTGTTCATTTTTGGCATTGCTGAATTAATGGTTGTGTTTTTGTTTTTGCTTACCATGCCTCCAACGTTTGCTGGCCAAGTGGCCATTTTTTTGGTCTTATGTGTGTGTGTGTATAAGTGTGTGGGTGTGTGTTTGCCATGGGCCATCATTTTGTCTTTGTTCCTCATGCCATGTGGCAAGCACCCATTTTGTGTAGTTGGTTTCCATAGTCCTGCATGTGTTCTTTGTTGGCAATGTCTCCTTGATTGTTGTTGTTTAAACATGTGACCAGAGGCCATTTTGTGTAGCCACCCAGTGTGTTCTTTTGTCATAGGCCTGAATGTGTTGTTTGTTATTCATGCCTTCTTGCTTGTTGTTGTTTGAACATGTGGCTAGTGGCCATTTTGTGTAGCTAGCAAGTGTGCTTTTGCCATAGAACTGCATCTGTCCTTTGTTGCTAATGGATTCTTGCTTGTTGTTCTTTGAACATGTGGCCGGGGGCCATTTAGTGTAGCCAGCCAGTGTGCTAGTGCCATATGCCTGAATGTGTTCTTTTTTGTTCATGTCTTCTTGCTTGTTGTTTTTTTAATATATGACCAGAGGCTATTTTTTGTAGCCAGCCAGTGTACTTTTGCCATATTCTTGCATGTGTTCTTTGTTGAGCATGCCTTCTTCCTTCTTGTTGTTTGAACATGTAGCCAGCGCCCATTTTGTGTAGCCAGCCAATGTGCTTTTGCCTTTTAGCTGCATGTGTTCTTTGTTGCCCATGATTTCTGGCTTGTTGTTTTAAAATATGGTCTGCGGCCATTTTGTGTAGCCAGCCAGTGTGTTAAATCCTTTTTTTTCAATTTTCTAAGCCATTTTTTGTGGACATTGATAGAAAAGGGCTATGACTTTTGTTTTTTGTTCATTTTTTTATCTATTCCCTTACATCAGTTTAATGTGCTTGAGGGTGAATGTAGTATGTATGTACAGTGTTTATATAATATTACATGCATTTTTCCATTTTACCCTGCACCTCCTTGCCTCCCAAATAATTTCTCATAGTCGCTAGCAAGTTACCAGCAATTACTTTTCTTACAATATGTGATTGTTCCATGCACCCCTTGTCAGCCATAGGTTTCTTAGACCATATGCAGACACCAGGAATACATGTTTACGGATTTTTCAATTTTCCCATGCAACCCATATGCCTGCCATAGGCCTAAACCAGCATTTATTTTAAGGATTGTTCCATTTTGTCCTGCACCCCATGGCTGCCATAGCTCTCTTTGTTCATAGATGTACACCAGCATTCATTTTTTTAAGGATTATTCCATTTCCCCCTTACCCTTGCCTGCCACAGGTTTCTCATATGCCTTACACGCACATAAAGTAAGCTTTTAAATCCGCATTTTGTTACTGAAATATGTTGTGATTTGGTTTGAAATGAACACAGTATTGTTGATAAAAACACTTAATTATATTGCTGGAGGAATAATTCAAGCTGCAAAAATTCCATGCTTCACTCAATGTTTTACTTATTTGTTTGCTTTTGGGTGCACATGAGATGCTATCCAGAGTACTGCCTAGCAGAAGGCTGGCAAAAAAGTGACACCACGCCATTGTAGCCCTCCTCTGCTTCAAAATGGGCAACTAAGTGCCAACTGACAGAGCTTGAACATGGCCCCAAAGAAAGGTAGGTGTTCCTGCCAGGAAAGTGGTCAGTGAGGAGGGGTAAGAAGAAGATTGCCACCACTGGTATGCTGTCCGCTCCACCTTTTTAAAGAAACGTGTTGTACCTGCCACACCATTATCTGGGTTGCAAGCTGCCATATGGAAAAACATCACACATCACACAATCTGGTGAGAGGAGCACCTTAAATAGGTAGTTTGTGGTGGTGGTTGTGATGAGAGAGGAGATGCAGGTCTAATCCCAGTAATCGAAAAGGTGATGAGGAAGAAAAGACTGGCTGCATTGTGTAAAGCTGTCCCTCTCTCCTTCTTCATCACCTTTTTCTATCACTGCTATCAGAGATGTTTCCCCTCTCTCACCACCACCACCACCAGCTACCTTTTTAAGGTTGCTCCTCCCACCGGATTGCGTGATTTTGTTTCATATGGGACATTTGGATGACATCATTACACAAAGCAGCCTTGTCCCTTGCAGTGTGTCAGTATTGCCCACATCAGCAGCCTCCAATGGGCTCAGATGCAGACACTACCACATAAAGGCCGTCATTATGATTGTGGTATTCTTTTGCCAAGACCGCTGCAGCTGCGTTGGCGGTCTTCCGTTCACTGTATTATGACTGCCAGAGGATATCAGCACCACCAGCAGTCAGATATCCAGTGGCATTCATCATGGTGGTCGGCGGTGCTTAGGTGGTTCCACTGCTGACACCGCCACACCAGAAAAAGACCGATTACAGAATTACAATCAGTAATTTTGTGTGGCGGTCATCATCTGGTGTGGCAGTGCCAGCGGCAGGAATGCTGGGTCCCGTCCCCTCATGGAGGAGCACCTCGTCGGACGAGGTAAGTGTTGGCTGCAAGGGGAGAGGGACAGGCGGTGAGAATCGGTGTGATAGAATGTGTGTGTGTATGCGTGTTATGAATGTGGGGGAGAGGGAGAGGAAGAGGTAGGGGGAGTGTCTGTGCATGCGTGCGTGTGTGCCTGTATGTAAATGTGGTGATGGTGATGCATGTGTGTATGCATGTGGACTGGGGTAGGGGGGTGTGCATGGGTGAATGTGTAAGGGGGAGTGAGTGAGTGCATGCAGGTGCATATATGTATGGATGTGTATATGGTGTGGGTGTGTGCATGCGGTGAGGTACGATTGGGAAGTGGGGGTGTGCTTGTATGAAGATGAGTGAGGGAGTGGGGCTGTGTATGTATGTTTGTAGTGGAAGGGAGGGGGTGGGGGAAAGGTGAGTGTATGCATGTGTGTGTGATGTGTATGGGTATGTATGCATGTCTATGAGGGTAAATGTTGTGAGCGCATGTGTGAGTGTGGGTGTGTCTGTGTGATTGTGTGTGTGCATGTGTGCAGATTTGTTTGGGGAGTATCCTGACAACAGCAACGCAAGTTCCTGTCATCGGGATACCTTACCGCTGGCATTTTATGGTGATGAGACCACAAGGAAAATGCTGTTGGTGCCCCTAGTCAGAATGACCTCGGCGGTTTTCCAACTCCCGCCAGGCTGTAGTTGGAAACCTCCAGCCTGGCGGGCCATGGTAAAGCAGCGGGATGGGCGGGGTGTGGTGGTTTGGCAGCGGCCAAACTGCCACAGTAGTAAAAGGGCAGTCTGCACCAGCAGTCCAGTGTCAGTGAGACTGCCACAGAGGCCTTGGCAGACCATGGACTGCCAGGGTCATAACGAGGCCATAGTTATTTCTCCATGATGCACTTTGAGTCTCCCACCTACTGGTTCTTTCCAGAAGGTGCCTGTGTCAGTGGCATCACAAAAGAAAACAATCTAAGCTATTATTACAGGCATGCTTAGGCAGGAGGGGTCCTACTCATGCAACCATTCAGCGGTACAATTGTACATCATGAAGCTCCTTTTTCATTTGTGGGAGGAGTGGGATTTTCAGAATTAGTGGCAGCCATCTGCCTGAAATGGAAGGTTTCCAGCCACACATATTTTGCCAAATATGCTTTTCCGCCAGTCCATTGTGATGTGCTGCAACTGGTTGGCCAAACTATGCAGCAAAGTGCTAGTCAGACGATTCAACTGATTACAGTTATGTGGACCAGTTGTCAAGCAACTGATTACATGCATATCAGTGCACACTAGGTCTATTTTAAGGGGGTTAAGACCAACTATCTGCAGGGACCGGGACTAAAGAAAGTTTTAAAGTAATGTGGTAGATTGCAGCAGTAGCAATGTTCACCCTGGAGAAATCCCATATAGCTGCAAACCTCTTGGAAGACTTTAACAGTAAAGTGTTTGAATGGCTTTGACCCAGTCATTCTTGTAAAGCCTTGAAGCAGTCGAGAATCTTGGTGTGCTAATAGAGTACTGGTTAAAGCCCTCACAGAGGAGGTGGCAACATGTTGGAAGTTTACCCAATATATATTGCAGTGTCCGTACAGACTGCTCACCCATTATATAATTCAAAAAGAAGGGGATGCAACTGGGAAAGGCATGTCCATGGAGATGGACAAGTCAGGGCTATTCAAATGTCTGACACAAATGCTACTTCCTTTTTTGATTTTCCCACAGTAAGCCAGAAAAGAGGACAATACGATGAGCCAAGTAATCCTGTTGTTGCATCTGGTACAGGACCAGTTAAAAAAAGGTGTTTAAAAGGTTTGCTGATGCTAGCGGAGAGGCATATATGGTGGTTCAGAGCTTAGTCCTTTGCAAGGCTTTTAAAGAGCGATCGTGTTTTCCATAGAGTATATCTGTGACACAATACTTGATCCACAGTACAAAAATATTCTGGCCTCTTTCATTCCTTTTTCAGAAGGGGATGTTTCACAATACGAGACTTGGACTGTTCACCAAGAAAGCAACCTAGAAGAAGAACATCTGGAAGGTAGTAGGCCAGGGAGAAGTTCTGAAGTACAGCCTTCACCCTCCAGAGAGGACAGTGCTGTTGTCTCATAGCAGCCAACACCAGCAACAACACCAGCAACAGAATAATCAGACCCAACCCCTGCTATGGCTTGATTTTTGATTGCAGGGTTAAGTCAAGTTCAGAGGCAAAGGAAATAGAGGTCGAGCAAGTGGCAGGAGGGAAACCATTCAGAGGATAGTACACGACTATCAGGATGACCCAAAATAGGTTTCCTTAGATTTAAACCCATTTGTCTTTTGATATGGGATATGCACTAATGGTCAGAGCTCAGCAGTCTGGCATTAAAGTATCTGTTTTGTCTGGTAGCTAGAGTGTTTTCTGCACATCTGTTAAGTGCATTGAGAGCACAAGTTATAGTTACCTTAGACCACAAGTTATAGTTACTTCAAATAACACTAACTATAACTACTGAATTTCTCCGGTTTCGTGCAAGTAAATTCAGAAACTCACTATAATGTCCCTGTAACCTTTGGCGAGTAAATTCAGAACCTCATTATAATGTCCCTGTAACCTTTGGTCTTTTTAATTGATTTTCAGTTGTTTTTAATTATATTTCCTAACTACAATGTCCCTGTAACCTTTTAGATTTTTTTTGTTCAGTGAATTTTTATGCTTTTTTTAAGTAAGGTAATTTTCATTACTATACGTTGCTCCAACCACTGCTGCAAACTGCCTTCAGCTGTGTGTGGCGGCAGTTGGCCACCCAAACGTGTGTGGCCAAAGGCAGTCCCTGCAGCCAACCACCAACCCCGCAATGCATACCACCTTGGGCCAGCTGCAGGATCTCTCTAGGTGTGAGAATGGATGTGAGTTGGTGCTTCTTGGTATGAGAGTGTCTGTCTGGGTGTGGAAGTGAGTGTGAGAGGGTCTATGTAGATGTAAGGGTGGGTGTGAGCATGTCTGTCTGGGTGGGAAAGTAGGCCTAAGAGAGTGTCCCTGGGTGTCACAGTGGGTGTGATAGTGGCTCTATGAGCGGGTGTGTTGTGAGTGTCTGTGTGAGTCTGGGAGTGTATGTCTGGGAGTCTGAGTAGGTCTGTGAGTGGGTGTGTGAATGTCTGAGTAGGTATCTGAAAGGGTGTATGAGTGTCTAAGTGGGTCTGTGAGAGAATGCATGAGTCTGAGTGAGTCTGTCAGTGGGCGCGTGAGTGTCTGAGTGCATGAGTCTCTCAGTGAGTCTGTAAGTGTGTGCATGAGTGTCTAAGTGGATCTGTAAGTGGGTCTGTGTGCCTCTAAGTGGGTCTTTGAGTGGGTGCATGAGTGTCTGAGTGCATCTGTGAGTAGGTGTGTGAGTGTCTGTGTGGGTGTGTCACCAGTCACTCTGTGTGCGTTTGGCAATGTGATTGTTCCTTGTGCATCTTTCTCCAGAATTCTGTGATAACATGAATCCTCATATAGAGAGGTCAACAAGACTACAAAGATGTAAATCTCCACCAAACCTTCCTATTATCTGTATGAAGTAAGTGCTTCTCTATTTTGTGGCAATATCATTATATTCTTCAGCATCATCCATGTGCCAACAAAATTGGTGGGAAATGCTCTGGGGGCCCTTTGGAAGCTGTCCACCATCCTGGCAAAAGGGGGGAAGACATATGCATGCTAGTAAAGTAGACAGTGCAGACCCAAGCGGGTGCAACTTTCAGGTGATTTGCTAATTTGTGTACTCTTAGCAATTTAAAGGGAGAACCATTGAGAAGAGAGGCCTTGCACTGGCACTGCAGCCACCCTTGTAAGTGCTGAGTAAATGGGACCCCTGGTACCTAGTGCATGGGTACTGAAGAGGGGCCCCCGGAGCAGCACCAATTGTGGTACTCTGAGAGGCCCCACACCAGCCTCATGCAGACTATAATGCATGTGAGGGCATATGTCTGCATGAGCAAATATGCCCCTAGTGTGTCTTTACAAAACCTAAAGACATAGTAAGTGGACAGGGGAGTCATAGCAAATACATGTGCTGGACACAGGTCATTACGAGATCACCAACTACGTGATGGCCTCTCTGAATGCTGGGTTGTTTGGTATCAAACAACTCAGAAAAATAATCCCACACTGATGCCAGTGTTGGATTTATTATGACATGTACCCAGAGGGCACCTTAGAGGTGCCCCCTAAAAACCTACCAGCCCTGGAATGGTTGCTGGCTGGTTTTTACCAGCCTGCCACCACCAGACACAGAAAGCCTTTTATAAGTGGAGATGTTGCACTTCCTTCCCCAGGCAGGCACCCAAGCCCATCGGTCCGCTTTAGAGGCTTTATCACCTTTGAAATCTGACCTCTGATTCTGCTGCTAGCAGCAGATGGCTGCCCAATGTTTCTCTCCCACTTTGAGTGGGATAACCAATGGGAGAACTTATTCAGAGTAGGAAGGGTGGCCTCCTTCTGCCTGCACCACCCCCAGGTGTGGCAGGTAGCATGACCACTCCATTTCCTTTTTTTCCATCTTGGATAACAGGAAAAAGCCTATCAGGGATAGGGATGTGACCTCTTCCCACAGGAAGTGGTCACATAGTGGGTATAGCCATTCTAAGGTAAGTGGCTCATTGGCCACTACCAGGAATTCCCCTAAACACCCACTAAATGCAGCATTTAGTGGACATCCCTAGACCTGCAGATCAGATTTGATGGACACAGGAAGACCTCTATCAAAGAAGACCCAATGCTCGAGAAGAGAAGTCCTGCTGCAGGAAGAAAAAGGTACAAAACACTGCCTGCTGCATCCAGGACTCAACAATCACTGCTGAGGGGTCGACTGCATATTGTACAGACTCTAAGAAATCCCATAAGATTTCCAACTTTCTAAAAGTTGCCAAGAACCTCACTCCAGAGAGACAGCATCATTTCCTGCACCCAACAGGCAAGAACCATTGAAGTCTAGTTCATTGACCGGCCACTGACCAATGAACTTGACATAGCAACCAAATTTCACCCAAGGGACCCATAAGGCAAAACCTGCAAGTGTACTAAGTTGGGTGTAACTGTAAACTCCAGTGGCTGAGATGTGCCATAGCCCAAGGTAGCAGACCCCCAACATAGGACACCTAAAGAAAAGTCCACTCCAGACTCCACAAGGACCAGAAGCAAGCACCAGTTAAGCGACCTCAGGGCATCCAAGAACCACCCTCCAGAGATGCCTTGCTGGCCTGCAATCCACCCTCAAAGGGACCTGCACCTGGCTCCAAAGGCTCCTTGACGCACAGACCTTGGCTGACCTATCTGAACTGCACCTGGCCTCCCTGGCCTTTGCATTGGAAAACCAGCTGTATTCTAGGGGTCCCTAACCTCTTGCAACCTCTACACTCCAAGGGGCCCATTGGACATACTTTTAAGTCCACCTGTGAAGTGTGTTTCCAAGTGGTTCCCTCCTCCATTCTGGACCAACTCCAAGACTTTCAGCCGCTGCTCCCACTCAAACTGAGAAGTGCCTGAACTTCTCTGGCTTTTCCACAGGAGATCCTGACAACCGTGACCTAAAAACAGAAGGTGACACTTTTGAGAACATTGCCTGATTTTATATGCATTTTAAAGTTTTCTCTCATTGATTCTTAAGGTGCCTAATTATGCACAAGACTATTGTTGCTAAATTTTGAAAAATCATAACATTAAAAGTACTTACCCAATTATGAAAATATTGGTCTTAATAAATGTATAAACTTCTGAAGTATGTTTGTAAACTGGTCTCAAGTTATTCTTTTGAGTGTGTGTCCACATTTATTGATGCTGTGAGTATAACAAAAGCTTAGCACATCTCCAAAATAGGCCTAACTGCTCATCTGCACTACCACACAAACAGAGCATTAGGTGCTGTGCTTTTTACCTCTGGCTACCAAAATGGAGGTGCTTGGACTCTCTGCACAGTGCACATCTTTTTCGTTCACTAAGGAGAAAGTCAGCCTTCTACATTTGGTGATACAGCGGTGGGAAACAGGACTTCGCATTCACTGATACCAATTTGTCACTAAGGGCCAGATGTACGAAACGTTTTGCATGGCGCAAACTGCAAAATTTGCAGTTTGCGCCATGCAAAACGCGCATCGCGATGCACAATCCCATTTTGCGAGTTGGTACCGACTCGCAAAATGGGAATGCGACTCGCAAATAGGAAGGGCTGTTCCCTTCCTATTTGCGATTTGCACCGCGATGCAGAATTGCTTTGTGACCGCGAACGCATGTCAAGTGGGTGCTAACTCATTCACAAAAGGGAAGGGGTCCCTATGGGACCCCTTCCCTTTTGTGAATATCGCCATAAATATTTTTTCAGAGCAGGCAGTGGTCCACTGGACCACTGCCTACTCTGAAAAAAAGAAACCAAATGGTTTCATTTTTTCTTTTGTATTGCAACTCGTTTTCCTTTAAGGAAAATGGGCTGCAATACAAAAAATAAAAAAAAAACTGCTTTATTAAAAAATCAGTCACAGACATGGAGGTCTGCTGTCTCCAGCAGGCCACCATCCCTGTGAGTGCAGGGAATCGCAAGGGGGTTGCAAATTGTGACCCACCTCATTAATATTAATGAGGTGGGTCTTTGCAACCCCCTTGCGATTCGCAGAAGGTGTCTGAGACACCATTCTGCATATGATTTTGCGCCTCGGAAATTGCGAGTCGCACCGACTCGCAATTTCCGAGTCGCAAAATCATTTCTTGCTACATCTGGCCCTAAGTGATCACACAAATAGCTCTAAAAATTGTCTGTAACAATTGGACAATTTTCAAAAATGTTGTGCATTAATTATAAGGGCCATGGTTAGGTCCGTGAAATAGTGATTCGAATTTAAAATGTCTTTTACTATAGTTAGTGTTGGAAAATGGGTTATTGGTAGGGCAGGTAGGTACCTACACCTAGCAACAAGCCACTAACCTCCACCTAGGTACAGTTAGGTCTCAGTAAATTAATCCCAGCTCAATCCTTGGTAGCTTGGCAACGAGCGTCAAGGCTTAACTTAGGAGACAAAGTGTAAAGCATTCAAATATCACAAAACAGTAATTAAATAAAACACAGGAAACAGTTTAAAAATCCAAAACCAATTTATAAAAATAGCTTATATTTTTATCTTTAAAATGACACAAAAACGATTAAAATCGGTTCAGGGGAACCGGAGATATGATTTTTTAAAGAATTATTACTTTTCTAGCGCTTAGAAACAAAAAGCGCCAATCGGGTCATCTGGTTGCACCAGGACCGGGGCCAAGTCAAACTTTCAGGCCGACCGCGATGGAGCCCTGCTCGGCTACAGGTCGCGGGAGGCCTCGGTCAAAAAGTTACCTTCTGACTTAGTCTTTATTTTGAAGTTTTTCTTCACCTCGACGAACCTGCCAGTTGAATCCGACCTCCTGGAGCCCTTGTCCGGATACGCGATGTGGGTTTCCTCGGTGGAGACTTTTACCTTCGGACTTAGTCGTTTTTTCGAGATGAAAATCCTTCGACCGGGGTAAACCTGGATCTTGATCCGACGTCCATGGAGCCCTTCTCGGATACGATGGCTGGGAGGTCCCGGTCAACTTTTTACGTTCGGACTTAGGCCCTCATTCTGACCTTGGCGGTCTTTTCGCGAGACCGCCGAGTTACCGCCGCGGTGAAGACCGCCGACCGCGGCGGTATGCCGCTGTGCGCATTCCGACCGCTGGGAGCGTTCCGCCGGGAAACCGCCAGCAGCCACACTGGCGGTCGGCGGAAAAGTGGAGACTGGTCAAGCTCCACTGCCACGCCAGCAGAACACCGCCCACAGAATTACGACCCACATATCTGTGTGGCGGTCTTCTGTTGGCGGTGTTCTGTTGGCGGTCACCTCCCCATGGCTCCCGTCGCCTCCCGGAGGACCAACGCACAAGGTAAGTTGACCGTCCGTGAGGGGAGGGGGAGGGGGGGTGTTGTGTGATGTGGGCGTGCATGGGGGTGTGCGTGTGAGTGTGTAGAGGGGGTATGTGAGTGCGTGTATGCGGGCGGGGGGTGCTGCTGTGTCTATGGGTAATGTGTGCTGTTCGGCAGGTGCGCATGTCTGCATGTATGTGTGCGGGTATGTGTCCCCGTTGTGTATGTGTGTGTAGGGGGTGTGTATATGTGCATGTTGGGGGTGTGTGCATGTCGGGGTGTATGTATGTGCATGTCGGGGTGGGGATGGGGAGGGGGTTCGTACCACCTCTGGGGGGGTGGCAGGGGGGTGGAGGGTGTGGGGGGAGGACTCGGGTGGGTAGTGTGGGGTGGGGGAGACCCCTATCAGTGCCAGGGAAGGAGTTCCCTGGCCCCGATAGTGCTTACCGCCATGGTTCGCATTGCGGTTCCCGACCGCCAGAAACCGCAGCGGTAAGCAGGGTCATGATACCGTTGGCGGTCTTGGGACGACCGCCGGGCCGGAGTGCGCAAACTCTAGCCCGGCGGTCATGACCGCCGTGGCGGTCGGAGTGGGGAAGTGGCGGTCGATCGCGGCGGTGACCGCCGCGGTCAGAATGCCATTTTTCTGACCGCCGGTCTGTTCGCGGTCCGACCGCCGCCTCTCCGCCGACCGCCAAGGTCAGAATGAGGGCCTTAGTCTCTTTTTTGGATGTTTTTCTTTACCGGGACGAACCACAAAGTCAGGCCGGGTCGCGGTTGAGGCAAGCCGGCTAGAATTTCCGCGGCGGGTCGGTCCCTCTCTGGAGCTTTTTTCCAAAAATTCTCAAATCTTTTCCAAACTTTTGGGGCTTCACCCAGATGTTCTTTTAAGGTTCTTTTGGGGTCCACAGCTCACCCCAAGGGTCCAGAAGTTCTGTGATGGTCCTTGGGGGGTGCGGACTTCAACTCCCAGAATGCACCTGGCGCAAACTCCTTTTTGGCCACTGGACAGTGGTCAGCTGGTCGCTTTCTTCAGGAGTTGGTGCAGGGGACTCTGGTTTAGCAATTTTTCACCTGTAGCAAACAGGGAGTCCCTCCTTGAACCAGTTGAAGCCAGGCAAAGTCCTTCTTGTGGTGAAGCCCAAGTGTGCAGCTGGTGCAGTCCTTCTGAGTGCAGGGTCCAGGTGCAGGCCAGGGGTCCAGCAGGGCAGTCCTTCTTCTTCTTTAGTTCCTTTCTTGTTGAATTCTGGAGGGGATCTGAGGTGTGGGTGCAGGTCTGCCAGTTTTATCCTTGCTCCTGGGTGAAAAGCAGGGGGGCCCTGGTTCTCCAATCAGGGACAGGGTCGTCCCCCTGTGATGACCACTTCCTGGGAAGTGTGGCAAAAATCCATCCCAGAAGGCAACAGTCTCTAAAAATCCAACATGGATGAATCTGATTTTTGGAGGTTACATCTGGCTGAGCCCACCCACTGGTGTGGCTAAAAATCATAAACACACCCCTCTCCTGCCCTCTCCTAATCTAATCAAGGGGGCACCTAGCTGTCTGGGGTTGCAGGATGTGGGGGTGTTGCTGGGTGCTGCAAATGTCCTTTCTGCCTTTGAAGACCAGTTTGGCAGCCCTCCCCCTTCCTGCCTCACCATCTGCTGAGGGGAGATTCTCTCCCCCAAGCACATTCCTTTGTGTGAAGCCTGGCCACTTCACACCTCATCAAGGCAGCCTGGCAGAAGCTGCTGCAGGCTGGCCAATCAGAGCACAGCAGCAAAAACAATGCAGAGCTGAAATTGGCAACTTTTTAGGTAAAGTCTAAACTTTTTACCTGAACTAGTTATATTAAATCCAACAACTGGAAGTTGTAGGATTTATTACAACAATTAATTTGATACCAAATTCTTGGTATGCAACATTTAAGGAGACTTTAAAATTTAAAATAAAGTCTGCCCATTCTAGCCTATGAAGGCCATTTACTTCAATGAGGGAAAAACGAATTTGGCTGTTTTTACCTCACCAGGGCTTATAAATCTATTTTTATAAAGTCCCTGCTTATAGTTACATGGCACCCAGCCCTAGGGGCACATAGGGCACACCTTAGGGGTGACTTATATGTAAAAATAAGGTAGTTTAAGACTTTGGAAGTACCTTTAATTCCAAAGTCGAATTTGCATATAACTTTAATTTAAAAGCAGCCAGCAAGGCAGGCTTGCTTTTAAAATGACACTGGGCACCTCAGCAATGCACCTAGGTGTGCACCACCTATGCTGTCGTCCCTAAACCTACATGCCCTACCATATACTAGGGACTTATAGGTAGGTTAACTTAGCCACTTATAATTAGCCTAATTTGCATATCCATTTTACACAGAGCACAGGCCCTGGGACTGGTTAGCAGTACCCAGGGCACCTTTAAAGTCAGGAAAACACCAGCAAAAAGTGGAAAATGGGGGCAAAAAGTTATGGGGCCTCTGCAATCAGCCCTGTTTTCTCACAGTTAGGCCTTGAAAAAAGTTTCCAATAAGTTTGAAAACATTTTAGAAAGTTTGACATTTTTTTCTACTCGTTTAAAAGGTCCCAACTTTAGTAAGCAAAATGTCTGATGCACAGAACCAGTCTCAGGAGTTCAACCTGGCCCTTTGGACGGAATTGAAGTACCCCCAACTAAGGACTCTCTACAAAGGATGTCAAATCCACACTGGTGCTCATGCTACCATAGAAAAGCTTAGACAGCTTGAGGCAGATTATGAGACTGCTAACTCAGTAGAAGAAAAACAGAAAATCAAGACAACTCTGAAGAATCTGAGGAGGTAGGATCCATTGTCTCAGAAGTAGGAGGCCCCTCAGAGGAGGATGTGGCTCTAGCCAGGTTGACCAAAAGGCTCTTAGAAGCTCAATGTTTGGAAATAGAGATGAAAAGAAGAGAGATGGGCCTAGAACTCATCTCTGGTAGCAGGATTCAAGTAACCAGGGGGAAGGAGAGGTCTTTCAACCTAAAACTCCCAAAAGGAGTTGTCCATTCTTTTACAGAGGGTGATGACATTACCAAGTGATTTTCTGCCTATGAGAGTGCCTGCAAAGCAAGTGAAGAAGATAGAAGATATTGGGGCTTTCTGTTGTGGGAAATGTTCTCATGCAAGTGCAGGGATGGACTCTTGAGCTTGAATGAGGCAGATGGCAAGTCATATGACCTCATGAAGGCTACCCTGATTTAGGGCTTTGGACTAACAATTGAAGAATACAGAATTAGATTCAGGGAGACTCAAAAGTCCTAGGCTCAGTTCTGGGTAGAATCCGTGGACTAGTCAGTAAAAATGCTAGGTTGCTGGTTAGAAGGTAACAAGGTACAAGATTATGATGGGCTTTATAATTTACTTATGAAAGAGCATAATTTGAATAATTGTTACAATGAGAAACTAGATCTGTTCCTGGTAGATGGTGGTCCACTTTCTCTTCAGATGGACTTCTGCCTTGCCACTGGTTTGGCAGGTGACACAGAAGAAGGCAGAGCAGTGAGTCAAGACAAGTGTGAACAAAACAAACACTGGTGAGGCAGACCTAAAGAAAGTGACCACAAGACATCCAAAATTCTGTTCAGGGGGGTGGGCACAGAGACTCCTCACTGCCTGTGGGTGGATACAAAAGTAGGATCTTTAATCCCAAAAAGACTTGGTGCCATGATTACAAGAACAGCGGCCACCAAACTGGAGATCCTAGCTGTAGAAACAAGAAATATGCCTCTAGTCTGCCTGCAGAAAATTCAATTGCTAATCTCCAGATGGCTCACAGTTGTGGCCTGGCCATGTCAGCAAACCCACAAAGACAACATTATTCACTGAGGGAGGGGGAGATCTATCCTGTGCTGCTTGGCCCACTAATATGTAGAAATACAGGCAGCACCCTTTGATTAATGTGGCTAAGGTGGAAACCTTAAGGACATAGAAGTTAGTGTCACCACGGTGACCCTGCACCTGGTCTACTCAGATTAGTACCTGATAGGGAAAACATATCCTGTCACCAGTGCTGACAATGTCACAAAGATCCATCTCATGGCAATAGAATCTTTTGACTCGGTGGAGCACTTGGACAGAAGTAAATAGCTGTGTCCCCATCCATCCCTGTAGACTATCTGCTTGAAATGATTTGGAGCAATCTCCATGGGCGCTGAAATAGAACTGAGGACTCATGCAGCAATGTTTGGGCTCCCAGAATGGGATTGTGTCAAGACAAGGGCCCAGAGCAAACTCCAGAGTGAAAAAGAGGTGTTAGATCCTGAAAGAGTGGACAACCCTCCAAGAGAAAAGGCAAGAAGACTGGGAGACCAGCTTCTGAACAGACCACAATTCAGAACCCCACTTCCCAGGAAGAAGACTTGCTATCCCCAGAAGGAAATGAGCCTGCAGAGCTTGACCTTACCACCCAGAGCTCTTAGGACCAGGGGGGCACTCGCCGGAGGATCTGTGCCAGGGAAATAACCTGCCCCAGTCTTGAAATCCTGAGGCAGCAAGCTGCACAGGAAGAGAAGGGTTGCATGAGTGGTACCCACAGGGTTTATTGGGAGGATAGACTCCTGTTTACTGAAGCCAGAGACGTTAAACCTGGTGCAACTGGGAGGGTGGTAGTGCCCCAGCAATAGAGAGAGTTCCATCTCTCTCTAGCCCATGACATTCCCCTAGCTGGGCATCTGGACCAAAATAAAACCTGGAGCAGGCTAGTTAATCACTTTTACTGGCCTGGAATGTCCCAGAACGTGAAGGTTTTTTTTCCGTTCTGTGTCACCTGCCAAACGAGTGGCAAGGCAGGAGGCCATCTGAAGGCTCTCTCTGTAGCCCATGACATTCACCTAGCTGGGCATCTGGACCAAAATAAAACCTGGAGCAGGCTAGTTAATAACTTTTACTGGCCTGGAATGTCCCAGAAGGTGAAGGATTTTTTTCAGTTCTGTGCCACCTGCCAAACCAGTGGCAAAGCAGGAGGACATCTGAAGGCCCCCTTAATCGTACTACCTGTAGTTCGGTTGCCCTTCAAAAGGGTAGGGATTGACATTGCAAGCATGATATTTGACACCATGCTGACTGCACTATGCATTGGCACTTCAAGCACCCTTGTAAGTCCCTAGTATATGGTACCTCTGGTGCCTAAGGCATGAGTACTGAAGAGGGCCCCCTAGAGCTGCAGCACCAATTGTGCCACTCTGAGAGGCCCCACACCAGTCTCATGCAGACTACCATTACAAGTGCACGACAAGGTGTATCCAAAGTTGCAAAATGGATGTGGTATCATTGAGCCCTATGATAGCCCCTGGATTAGCCCAGTAGTTTTAGTCCCCAAGCCTCAATCCAAGGGTGAAATAAAATGAGGTTCTGTGTGGGCTACAGGGGCCTCAGTGTTGTACCAAAGATGTATGCATACCCAATTCCTAGTGCAGATGAGCTCATAGACAGATTGGGGGACAGTCACATTTCCTGAGTACCTTTGATCATACATCTGGTTACTAGCAGATTGGCCTGACCCCTAGAGCAAAAGAACGATCAGCATTCTCCACCCCATGTGGACACTATCAGTTTACCATAATGCCCTTTGGATTAAAGAAAGTCCCTGCCACCTTCCAGAGGTTGCTGAGCCAATTCCTAGCTGGGTTGGAATCCTTTAGTGCAGCTTATCTACATATGATTGCTGTCTACAGCTCTTCCTGGCAGGATCACCTGATCCACCTGGGAAGGGTTCAGGAAGCTCTACCAAAGGCAGGCCTCACTATCAAGGCCAGTAAGTGCTAGATAGGGCAGGGGAGGGTTTTTGCCACCTGGTAGGTGAAGGTCAAGTTTAGCCACTACAGCCCAATATCCAGACAATTCTGGCTTGGGAAGCTCCAACCACCCACACTCAAGACAGGGCATTCCTTAGCTTGATTGGGTACTATAGGAGGTGTGTGAAGGGTTATGGTACCATAGTGGTCCCCATCACTGAACTTACCTCTAAAAAGATGCCCAAATGATTAACTGAACAGTGAATTTGTCAAACCACTTTTGACACTCTGAAGTGCCCCAATCCTGAAAGCTCCAGATTTCTCGAGGCAGTTTATTTTCCGAACAGATGCCTGTGAACTTGGGATAGGAGTAGTCCTAGACCAGACAAATGATGAGCGAAGTGACCGGACTGTCCTCAGAGAACAAAAATGGAGTGCCATAGAGATGGAAGCCTTTGCTGTGGTCTGGGCCTTGAAAAAACTGAGGCCATAATTGTTTGGCTCTCAGCTTCATAGTTCAGACAGACCACAGGCATCTCAGGTGGCTTCAACAGATAAAAGGTGAAAACCCCAAACTGCTTAGGTGGTCTATAGCCCCACAGGGGATGGACTTTAAAGTGGAACACAGACCTGGGACGGCCCATGCAAATGCAGATGGCATTTCCAGGTTCTTCAACTTAGAGGATGAAGTCTCTCCAGGGGAAGGATAATTTCTTACCCTTCTGTTTGGGGAGGTAGTATGAGGAAGGGCCTATTTTGACATGGTAGCCCCCCACTTTTTGGCAGGATAATGATGTGGTTTCAAACTGTAAGTGCCCTGGGCCAGATTCCTTCCCTAAAACTGTACTATGCATTGGCATTTATGCCACTCTTGTAAGTCCCTAGTAAATGGTATCCCTGGTACCTATGGCATGGATACTGAAAAGGACCCCTTCCCCAGAGCTGCAGCATCAATTGTGCCACTCTGAGAAGCCCTACACCAGTCTCATGTGACTGCCATTGCAAGTGCATGGCAAGGTGTATTGAAAGGTTGCAAACTAGGTGTGGCAGTCACCAAGTGTGCCCTGTCCACTAACACTACATTCAATATAGGTATGTTAGTAAGACCTTGCAGCCCTAAGGCAGCATGCACTATAATGCATGTAAGGGCATATGTCTGCATGAGAAAATATGCCCCTACTGCAGCGGTCTTCATACTGGGGGGCAGGCCACCTAGAGGTGCTTCAAATGGTCCGGGGGGGTGGGGGTGCCAGGCTCTGGCCAAAATAAAATAAGCATCACACTGATAAAAGGGCTTTGTTTTAGCTGCAAAAAATGAGCAGCAATAAATCGCTTTCTAATGGCCCATTACTAATATGTTTTGTCATTTATATCCAAGCTGGGAGTGTGTGTCAAAAACAAAGACACCCCTAATAATCACATTGTGGACACTTTTACACGTTAGTAAGGTCTGCCTGACCATTACAGTATGTTTGGTATGATGTAAATGATTGCATTTTTAAAACAGTAACATAACTTAACTGCTATGTTTAAGTATGTCTAGACATATTTAAACGTTGCTGATTTATTAGATCAATTGTGAAAAATTTGGGAGGGGGCTTCAAATTATTTTTTTTCCTAGTGGGGGGGGGGTGCAGCTTTAAAAGATTTGAAGACCACTGCCATACTGCATCTTTGCCAGATCTTAGACATAACACGTGTACAGGGCAGCCATAGCAAATTCATGTGCTGGACACCGGTCATTATGAGTTCCCCAGCCTCTCTGATCCCTTGGTTGCTTGGTATCGAACAAATAAGAATAATTTATTATAAAATGTAACCAGAGTGCACCTTCGAGGTGCCCCTGCAAAACCTATCAGCCCTGGCATGGTTGCCGACTGGTCCTCACCAGCCTGCCACCACCAGATACGATTCTTGACTCCTGGGGTTAGAGCCTTTTGCTGTCAGGACCCAGAACACTAAGCCTTTCCTGGTTGAGGTGTCACACCTCCTCCCCCAGGCAGGTACCCCGCACCAGCGGTTAGCTTCAAAGGCTTTGCCACCTCAAAATATGATCTCTGCCTGTACTGCGAGCAGCAGATGTCTACCCAATGGTTCTACCCCCACTTTGGGCAGGAAAACTGGCAGGAAACCTAGCAAGGACAGGACAAGTGACCATCCTCAGACTTCACCAGCCCTCAGGTGTGGCAGGTGAGGTGACCACTCCATTTCATTTTCTTCCATCTTGGATGGCAGGAAAATCATCGCCAATCAGCGTCAAGGATGTGTACCCTTCCAACAGGAAGTGGTCACTTAGTGGGTGTAGCCCCCCTAAGGTAGGTGGCCCATTGGCCAATACCAGGTACTCCTTTTAATTCTCCCTAAATACAGTATTTAGAGGGCATCCATAGATCAAGACCTCAGATTCAATGTACACAAAGACGACCAGGACAAAGAAGACCCAAGGCATGAGAATTGAAGCCCTACTGCAAAGAGAAAAATGGGCCAAACCTTGCCTGCTGCTCCAAGGACTCGACAATCACCACTGATGTGTCGCCTGGAACCCTGAAGGACTCTACAAAACTCCAGAGCACCTCCGCCTTTGAAAAACTGCTAAGAACATCCTTTGAGTCAAGGTATCACTCCCTACGCCCAGAAGGCAATGAACCTGCAAAGTCTGGTGAAGCGACCAGCTGCTGACCAAAGACCCAGACTCAGTGGCCCAGCCAAATTCTGTACAACAGCCCTTGGTGACAAGATCTACAACTGTACCAGGTTTGATGGCACTAGGACTTTCTAAAGCTGTGGCATACTACTAACCGGGGTACTGGACCCCTGGTGTTGGACACCCAAAAGCATAGTCTGCTCCAGACTTCCAAAAGACCAGAAGTAGGCACCAGTCGATGGACTTCAGGACACCTGAGAAACATCCCCCAGAGTGGCCCTGCTGATCTGCAACCTGCCCTCTAATTTGCCTGCTCCTGGCTGCAAGGACTCCAAGATGCATGATGCCTGGCTGAACTATCTGCGCTGCACCGACCAACCAGCTGTGTTCTAAGCGGCCCGAACACTTGCAACCTCCACCTCCAAGGGGATGCAGCAGACTTATCTTTAATTCCCTCAGTGCAGTGTGTTTCCAAGTGTCCACCTTCCCCTTTGTGCGCCAGCTCCAAGACCTTCAGCCTCTGCTCAAACTTGAACCAGGAACCGCCAGACAATCTCAACCTCAAAACAGAAGGTGACACTTGCGAGACCTTGCCTGATTTTATATGCTTTTTCGAAGATTTCCTATAGTGTGTAATTACGCACAAAGCAAAACATTTTCTAAATTTTGAAAAATCACAAGAAAGAACTGCTTTCCACATATTAGTGATCCCAATCTTAAACATTTTATACAAATGTGAAGTATATTTGTAAATTGGTCTTGATTTATTCTTCTCAATATGTGTCGACCTTTATGTAACCAGTGGGTACAACAAATGCTCACCATATCTCCTGGATTAGCCTAACTGCTTGCCTAATGGCTCGCCCACACTACCACAGAAAATAGAGCATTATGTGGTCTATGTTTTCCTATGGATACCAAATTGGGGTTGCTCTGACCCTCTGCAGAGTGTATGTCTTTTTCATTAACTATATAGAGAGCCAGCCTCCTACATATATAAGAAATTTTTTACATTACACTATAGACATCACTTCCTAAATAACTTTACAACATCTATGACTCTCTGAGTGTGCCTGTGACTGGGTTTATGAGAGTTAGAGTGCTTCTGTGAGTAGGTGGGACACTATGGCCCTCATTATGACATTGGCAGTAAATGCCGCCTACCGTCACGCTGACAGCCACCAACATACCGCCAGGGTGACGAATATCCGTTTGCCATATTATGACACACACACACCAATCCAACAGAATACTGCCACATACAAAAATCCGCCAGCTCAAAGGTCAGTGCAAAAGTGGCAGTCCCTACACACATATGGTTACGCCAATAGATCAACGCCCACCACATTATGACCCACGAATCACCATGGTGGACATTCAATGGCGGTAAACCATTGGCGGTACACACCGCGGCAAACAGAATGGACACCCACATACAAAACAACACCACATTGGCCAATATGAAAAACTCACACCTGACACGCATACAACACCACACCCACACCACTATAAAACACACACCCACATTACCCACAACCCTTTACAATTACAAATCATTGCCACCAGACTGACACCAAGAACACCTAGACAACTAGACACACAACACTTACACCCATACTTCCCTCATACACCCCACATTACACACCCCACCACATTACTCAACACACTCTCACCAACACACACCACACAACATCCATGTCACCACAAAGGCACCCCTGTTTCACTGAGGAGGACTTAAGGGTCATGGTGAAGGAAATTTTCAGCGTAGAGCCATAGCTGTTTGGAGCACAGGTACAGCAAATATCCATTGCAAGGAAGATGGAGCTGTGGTGGAGAACCATGGACAGGGTGAACGCCGTAGGATAGCATCCAAGAACAAGGGATGACATCAGGAAGAGGTGGAACGGCCTACAGGGGAAGATACGTTCCACAGCAGCAAGGCACCAGCTTGCCATACAGAGGACTAGTGGTGGACCCCACCTCCTCCTCCACAGCTCACAGCATGGGAGGAGCAAGTCTTGGCAATACTGCATCCTGAGGCACTCGCTGGAGTAGCCGGAGGACTGGACACTGGCAAGTCTACATGGAACACTTATCACCCCCATACCTGCATGCCATCACACCCCCTCACTCCAACTCCCATCACTCCACTACATCCCACATTCTGCACCTACACACATGACTAACCCCAAGGCCCAGCCCTGCATGCAATATCAATGCATGGTCAGCCCTCCCAGCCCTGCCTGGATGCCCATCACCAAAGCATGCACAGCATAAGGGAACTAACAATCCCACAATACATCACCATACACAAGCAAAGGTGGTAGTACAACACCAACGATGGAGGGGAAGCCAGGGATGTAAAATATGTCACACACATGAAACATAATACGTCACTTACATCCCCACTGGTACCCTAGCCAATGTCAGTGGAGAGGAGGTGCCACGACTACCAGCCCCCCAACAGAAGATGCCCCCAGTGATGACATGAACTCTGGACTTCAGGATTTGGATGACCTACCTGGCCCATCAGGGACCACTGGACAGCCGGTCAACTAAGCCCACTCACAGACCTCCACAAAGCCTTCCCCCTCAGTATCCAACACCACAGCACCCATCCGGCGTACCCACACCTCCGTCCCCAGGACACACCTATTAGCAGGGTGCCCTCCTGTACAGAGACCCCAGTCCACATCTCGTCCTCAAGACAGTCAGGGACCTAGGGTCAGTGGCAGTGGGCACACTGTTCAGGGGACAGGGCACAGGCCAACAAGGACACTGGGAGGACTGCTGTGTGCCAGGGGGAGTACAAGACCAGGGAACTAACTCTCCAGGTTGCATTCTCCGAGATCCTGGGAGCCTACCAACATTCCAAAGACACAATAGTCCAGATCCTTGGCAACATGCAGGAGAACAGGCGGCTGCAGGAGGGACGGTGTGGTGGGATCAGGGAGGACTTGCAGGCCATTAACACCACCCTGGTCTCCATAGCAGAGGTGCTGGCAGACATGGCCAACATCATGAGGGAGGCAACAGCATGGTGTAAAGTCGAGTAGCATTGAGTGGAGAGGTGTAGACTGAGGTATTGTTCAGTGGAGAGGTGTAGACTGAAGTATTGTACAGTGGAGTGGGTAAGAGTGAAATTGCATATAATGGAGTAGTACAGCACGAAGTGGCATCCAGTGGACTAGTTTAGAATGGAGTGGCATACAGTGGAGTAGTGTACACTGGAGTGACATAGGGTGGACTAGTATTTAGTGGAGTGGCATATAGTGAAGTAGTGTAGAGTGGAGTGGTGCAAAGTAGAGCGATGGTGGGGTACAGTGAAGTGATGTAGACCGGAGTGACATGCACTGGATTGGGCTAGATTGTAACAGCATATAGTGGAGTGGCAACCTAAGGGGAAAGAATAAAATGGAGTGGGGTAGAGGGGAGTGGCATACACTGGAGTGGCATAGAGTGGAGCAGCATAAGATAGAGTGGCATGCAGTAGAATAGCATGGAGTGGAGTGGCATACATTGGAATGGCGTAGAGTGGCATAGTTTACACTGGAGTAGGGTATAGTTGTGTAGTCGAGTGTGATGCATTGAAATGGCGTACGTTGAAGAGGCATAAAATGTGACGCCGCAGATGACCGTGGTGTGCCTTTTTCGAGCCGCGGTCATGCCAGCAGTTCGCATTTCGGGATGCCGGAAGCACTGCAGGAAGTTTTTTGGTGCTTTTTTGGCATTTTGTGCTGCGGTGTGGCCCAGGAGGCACATTTTGTGCTCCAGGTAGCACTGCAGCCCCTGGCAGCCTCCCTCACTTCCTTTCCCACTTACCTGATTTGGGTCCTTTTTCTTTTTCTTCTTTTTTCTTCTTTTTCTTCTGTCTTCAGGTCTTCTTTCTTTTTGGTCGTCCATATTGTCTTCTTCTATGGTGGTTGTCTTCCCAGCATGCCTTGTTCCTTGTCCTTTTCTACTTGGCTTTCTTTCTCATTCATTTCTATGTGGATTCTCCTAATCCAAGATGATGTTGTATGTTCTTCCTGTTTTGTCACTTCCTGTTTCATGGTATATAAGCACTGTAGTTCCCTCCTTGTTGCGATGCAAACACTTCCGTCTTGGTGGTGATCCTCGCTCCTGTTTCCAGTTTCTTCTCACTCCTGCATTTTTCCCTGTGGATTTCATTTCTATTTTGTCGTTTTCATTGTTTTTCCTGTTTCTCAGGAGTTCCTGTGATAGAGGTATTTTCCCATTACTTGGGTTTTTCCTCTGGGACTCCTTCTGGAGGGTATGGTCTGGCTTGGCGTTTTTCTAGTCAGCAGCAACGTGGATACTACAGTAGATGGGGTCACCCTTATTTTGGCCAGTCCAGAACCAGTAGGAAACCAGGTGTCCCTCCAAGTACTGCAGCCTACAGTGGTACGAGACGTGCAGACCGTGGCATAAAATGGAGTTGTATATAGTGTAATAGTACAGAGAGGACTGGAGTAGAGTGGAGTTGTGTACTGTGTAATTGCATAGAGCTCAGTGACATAGACTGGAGTATTGTACATTAGGGTGTCATAGAGTGTAATAATGTATGATGGAGAAGCATAAAGTGGAATGGCATGTAGTGGAATGGAATAGACTGGAGTGGCATACAATGGCATGGTGTATAGTGTAATAGCATACAGTGGAGTGCAGTACATCGGAGTGGGATCCAATCAACTAGCATAGAATGAAGCGGCGTAGAGGGGAGTTCTGTACACTGGAGTGACATAAAGTGGAGTGGCACACAGTGGAATAGCAAAGAGTAGAGTGCCATACAGTTGAATGGCATGAAGTGGAGTATCATTTAGCGGAATGACATACAGTGGAGTGGTGCGCACTGAAGAGGCATCGAGAGGAGTTTCATACAGTGAAATACCGTATAGTGGAGTGATGTAGATTGGAGTTGTGTACAGTGTAACTGTGTAGAGTGGAGTTGCGTACAGCAGAGTATTGCACAGCGGAGTGGCATAGAGTGTAATAGTGTATAGTGGAGTTGCATACAGTGGAATAGTGTCTAATGGAGTGGCATAGAGTGAAGTAGCGTACAGTGGAGTATCACACAGTAGAGTGGAGTGGAGTGGAGGGGCATGCAGTGGAATAGAGTATTGAGGAGTTGCACATAGTAGAATGGCATAGAGTGGAATAGCATATAGTAGAGTAGTGTATAGGAAAGTAACATGCAGTGGCATGACATAGACTGGAGTGACGTACACTGACTTTGCGTATAGTGTACTGGCATAGAATGGAGTCTCGTACAGTGGTGAGGCATACAGTGGAGTGGAATAGAAAGGAATGGCATTTAATGAAGTGAAGTGGCTACAGTGGCGTGGCATACGGAAAATTAGCAGCAATGTAGATTAGGGTGTGCAGGGTAACACAAAACAGCGAACTGTACTGCCTTGCATTTCTCCAGATTTACCAATCAATACAGGGCCACACATTGCAGCCTTGCATTCATTTGTAAATCTGACTTAAGTGTTGCATTGACCATGTGACACCATGAGTGGTGCAAAGGTGCCACAATCGAATAATGCAGCTAGACCTTAGTTATATTTTGGGCTATTGTGTACCTTGATAACCTTGAACTATACCATAATACATGGCAGTGACGAGCCAGTATATAATTGGGTAATGGCTGTTTTATAAGAATGAAAAGGCAGCCATATTGTTTTTACTATACTTTGGCTGTGTTCAGTGTTAAGGACGTTAGATATAGGTAAGTAGTAGGTCCCTACCTGTTACCACCTTATTAAAGTGATAGGTAGGGAAAATATTTGTTTCTATATATTTTTAAATACGTAGGCATGGGCAGTGAAGGGGCCCCCTTGCCCAGCACCGTTGGAATGCGCACTCTCTGCTTTGCAGAGAGTGCGCATTACGAGGGTGCTGGTCAGCACCCTCTGTGCTATGGTATAGGACTCGGCTCCCTTAGGGTACTGACCAGCGGGTACGCTCCATTACAATGTTCCTGCTGGTCAGGCTGGTGTGAACATTGTAATAGGGCGGGGGGATGCCACCGGTATGATGGTGGGGTTCTCCCCAAAGCACTTGCGGTCAGCTCGTTCAACCGCCAATGGTGTAATGAGGCCCTTAGTGAAATTCAGCAAAAGTACAGGTGGGACAGCTGTCACTAAGGTTAAATGCCTTGTAAATTAAGTACTACTTACCCTACTTAACTGCAGTACCCAAAAAAAGCTTAATTTCTGTACCATAATATATAATCCTGGCAAACTGCATGTAGATCCATTCAGCCATTTTCATCAAATACAAGTCTATGGAAAAAACACGTTTTGGGACCCTCTTTTAACTTTGCACACTGTTAACAATTCACCTCAAAAATGTACATCATATCAATATGTAGAAAATGCTACAGATCTTGAAAGTTTTTGTTGTGATTTGTCAAACGGCTAGAAAGCTATTACAAAGGTAACATCCGAGGAATTCCGATTTTTAGAAATACTAACTACAGCTACAGAGTGGCAATCAGAATTAGCATGATTTCTTTCTTTTTATCTATTTATTTGTTATCTATTTGTTTATTAGTTTACATAACCATGTAACCATAATTGGTCTTTTAGTTGTTCATGTAATAATTCTGAAACTTTACGAATTAAGTCTTGTTTATTTTGTGGGCTTCATTGCTACTTTTAGTAGGATTGTACTACCTCTGAAGCCCAGAGTGAATGAAAGCCAATAACTGTTGCTGTACATTTAAGATTATTCTTTTCCTAATGGTCAATTATCATATCCCCGATATAGCAGTTTGTGTTGCTCACTTGACAGGTCACTTTTCCATTTTGTTGCACAGGAACACTTAAGGAAGATTTTTTTTGTTTCACTTGTTAGGCACTATTTGATTTTGTGAGCTAGACAGCACGCACAGAAAATGTATGTACATTAAGATATGTTCTATTTGTTATGTATTTGTTTATAGTTTTCCATCAGCATGTGACCATAAATGGTTCTTTCATTTGTTCATGTAATACATCTGAAACTTTACATATGCAGTCTAGTTTATTCTTTGAAATGATAAATTAAGGTGGAAACCTTCAAACAATATGCAAAATCTGTTGTTTAGCAGAGTTTCCATTCAATCTTTTTGATTATAGTGAATTTCATGAAGAGTCAATAAGTTCTTAGTAGGTCCAAAATTTGCCAGTTCTTAATGGAGCAGAGATCTGCCAATACTTGTTCTGCCCTCTAGTTGGCATGCAGGCCTAGGGCTTTTTCCAAGCTTTGCACAGTAAGAACAAAAATTAATCAGCAGCATAAAGATATTCATACAAAAGTTGAGCAATAAGAGAATTAAAGGTGATTCCCATGTTGAAAAAAAAAAAAGATAAACAATGACAAAAATCATAGTCAATGACTGGCTGGACACATGACCTCCTTGAATAAATCCACATTTAATTTGGAAGTAAAAGTTTGAATATCATGTGCTGGTGAGTCCAGTGCTGAACTTGGGGCAGTAGAAGAAAAAGAGTAGACTGGTTCTTTTGAAGTCCCACTTGTGATATTGTTGTATTCTCGCGTAGACTCTCATTATTCTAATGAGTCTACTGGATTTTGAGCGGCAGAATCGCCCGCAGTGTGGGAGACTGAGTCTAACCCACTGCAGGTGACACCTGTTGTTCCAATCCGGGGTTTTCTCTGGCCAGCTAGCAGTGCCTCATCTCTACCCAAGGGCAGGGATGACTGCGTAGCCGAGCGCATGACATAATTGGTTTCTCAGGGAAGCCGTGGTCACTCAGGTCTCATCCGTTTCTCTCAGTTACCTTAGTCTCATATATAAATGACAAACAGAGGTAGTATATGTTTTAATAATGATTTTAATAAAACAACTGCATCTTAGATAGCAAAGCGTGAGCTGCAATAACCAGGACGACACAACATGACAATATTAAAATGGTGACTAAAAGAGTGAAGCATAGAAATAATACTAGCATGTTGTTGCTATAGTTGATAGACCATAACCTACCTAAGCTATAATAGAGCACAGCAAATTAAGCTCTAATTCTGCCCTTCAGGTTCCCCTGGGAAGACATCATCCCCCATACTTGAGCAAAGGCCTGCAGTCTGTGTTAACATCTGTAGGGAAGCATTCAGCAATCAGCATACAGTCGTGGTTCTCTGGCTGGAATCTCCCTCTAACATGTTAATGGACAAAGAAGTGTTTTTATAATAAAACAGCTGATCTGATGTTCTGAGAAAATATCCCTAGGTAAGGATGTGTATTTTCTATGAATGTCGGAGACTAAACTTATACCACGTTCACCGGCAATGTACCGTGCTGTAGCCTTGGAAGAAGCACAGAGTGAGCAAGAATGTCTTGTTTGAGAGCATTGTGCTGGCTTAGGAAAACAAGTAGATAAACAGAAAATAAAACAAGACCATAAAAGTGGTTATTGTAACAATAAAATAAAGCAGAATAAAACATATCTAGGTTAGAGTGCACAGCAGCTTGGCCTAGTGTGTTAAAATAACGTGCATGGAGCTATAGCTAGAATGGCTACACTAGACCCTCCCTTTGTCCATTGAAGGTGGTTCAAAGCCTAATGATATATAAAATGACTACTAAAAGCTTAACCTAAAATATATATGCAAAAATGAATGTCAATTATGACAAGTCAAAAGGACACATGGGCACATAAAAGGACAATTTAAAACATAAGCGTGTGGCATAAAAGACCGAATTTTCAGAGTCAAAGTTATTTTTTTTAAATTCCAGTCGATTCTGGGACCATAGATGAGAGGAAATCTTCCACTTCGACAGATGTTAAAGTTGAAAAGGCTTGTCAAGAAGGGCCAAGGAGCAGTTGTGTTCCATAGCCTCAGCCAAAGCAGCATTCCGTGGTGTACCCAAAGCTGAGTTAAGTGCCAAATCCTCCAGGATGGGCAACTCATAAGTAGCTTCCAGTAGCAAATGCAATCTCAATACGCACGTCTGGTAAAGAGTCCTCAGCGAGAACATCAATAGATCAGCGTCCAATTAAAAGAAAGCGCTGTGTGGAAAGACAAACTTCCAGTGCGTGTTCAAAAGAGCACCAGAGGCACCGAAACACAGGCTGTACATACTGTAGAACAGGTCTGAATGACAAAGATTAGTCACACTCCAAGTGCTCCTGGAGTGTTGCTCCAAAATACTGCAACATGCGTTCACGACACAGCTGCGCTGATGGGAGCGCTTTGATTCCTTCTTGGTGCAGCGGGACAGCCATTGCGCATGAAAAATAGCAACAGCAAAACGCCAGCAAATGTCTAAACTGTCTCCTTTTGATCATCTAATTGATCACAGCAAAATGTTCTATTTTTTCATTTTATGATGTCTTCCTTGTTGTCATCTGTGATTTGGTTAAGGATTTCATTGTTTTTGATAGTGATTCCCCCCCACTTTGCTTCCTCAATTCGTTTTCTTAACAATTCTACTTCTGTTTTGTAATTTTACTATTCCTTTTCAGCAATGTATATAATTTGTCTAATCATATTGTTAGATATTTCCTTGAGATTAACCTCCCATTTTTATGTTATTTTATCAGATTGATAGTTTTAACTGGTGGAAAGATTATATTTCTGAGTCTGAGTCTGAGTCAGCTTCCAAATATTTTGAAAGAAATATTGATTAATCTATTATATTGAAGTACAATAAGGTCTCTTTGACTTTATACTAAATGTTGTGAAAAATAGGGTACATAGAAAGACAACCAATTAGGTAACAAATGAAAATGAATCCTTTTTTATGCACTCTTTCCGATAAATCATGGACACCCTAACAGTGCAGCACAGAGAACTTCCAAAAGGTCCTCTTGCCACAGGAGATGTTTTCTTGGCACAGTTGGCCTTGTATTTTATGCTTCACAGGGATGTGTTCCAGCCATGAAATGCACAAAGTAAACTCCAACACTGATCTTGACAATACTGCAGCATAGTGGTACATTTCAGTCTTGAAACACAGAGCACTCATCTCAACAGTTATCTGACGGTTTGGAAAACATATATCAGATTTCCCATCAACCTACGTTGAGTGCCTTGTAGTAGTACACACCTTTAAACCTCCTTGCCAACACATTTCTTTCTCAAAAATCCTTTACAGCTAGCTCGAGTAAGTAGAGTTGTTTCCTTTGGCATCCAAATGCAGTGTGAGTCATTTTTTTCATGTACTCCGGTCATCGCCAGTGTAACAAAGCAAGATCCACACACAGTAGCTTTGTCAAATATTCATGTTTTTATTAAAACAGGAGCAGATAAATAGACACTTAACCAGGAACTGTCATCTGTTCACCAGCTGCCAAAGCACCAGATTCTAGAATCGTGACATCAGTGAGGAATCAAAGAATGTACAATGTACATAACACTGACCTCTCCCACTCTGTGATAAGTGCCACTGATGCCCACTCGTCCCTGGGCACCTAAGGGCTTAAAACTGAAGCACCCAGGTTTAAGTCTATCAGTAATGTTCCCCCTTTTTATTAGGGAGGCTCACAAAACTTTGCCTGGCTGAGAATGTCACATCCAAGAAGCAGTGAATTTTTCAGCCTGGTAAATTCCGGCTCAGGCAGCCTAGCACCTGCAGCTTTAGTGCATGTGCACCTCGGGGATGTTCTACCCAAGCATAAGGAGTGTCTGTCATGCTGGCCTTTGCTCAGCCTGACAGATATTCTTCATGAGTCAGAACAAGTTGGAGGAAAGGGCACGTCTCCACCCTTAATGACCGGCCACTACTCTACAGTGCACAGTCAATGACCATCTATTTTTTCTCCTTACCAAGCTGAGGAGTGTTACCTGCATTATTGTTCGGTCATTAAATGGTTTTGACAAAAAAGGTGCATTATAATGAGCTATAGTAATTAACACACACAACCTCTGCAAATATCTCAAGGTGTGATTCATTTTACCTCAGTTCAATGTCACATGATTGAACATAGCTATTAAATTGGCTTACTTCTTGTAAAGAAAAAAGTCTAATTGCTTCCATTTCCTCCTTGCACCTGCTCATAAACTTAGGAAATGTTTTTGCTAATATTTGTGCAAAACTTAGGGCCTCATCTATACAAAGAAGTGACGCAGCACGTCACTGCACCAAATTTGGTAGCACCTCGTTGCATCATTTCAGAAAAACAGGCATGCGCCATATTCATTACAATATGGCGCACCCCTGTGTTTTCCCTAGCGCTGGTACTAAAATTAGCTGCCTAGCGCCAACGCAGGCGCCCTTGCACTATAGTGCAAGGGTGCTTCCTTTGCAGGAAATATTTGTTTATGTGCACTAAGGGGTCCCTTCCTGCACATAAACAATCAATAATGATGATTTGTAACTTCTGTGTCCTACGAAATATAGCACACATTAATGTAGCAAATCGTCATTATTTAATGATTGTTTATGTGCAGGAAGGGACACCTTCCTGCACACAATCATTAATGGTGTATTGCTCTTTCTATGGGTGCTGCTGAATGCAGCACTCAGAGAAAAAGCAAAAACAAGGAAAAATAAAAAAGTATTTCTCCTCGTTACGCCACTCTAACCCCACCCCTGGGGTGGTGTTACTTTTTGGCGCTGCCTCAGGTTTATGATTTCTCGTAAATCTGGGGCAGCAGGTAATGGGTATTGCGGTGGAATGCCCACAGCAACACCCATTGCACCCCCTTTCACGCAAAGTGATGCATGGAAAAGCGCCATCTTTACAAAAGTGGCTTAACGCTGCTTTGTAAATAAGGGGCAAGGCAATGTGCCACCGGAACGTCAGGAAAAGTGACGATCCGGTGGCGCAATGCACTTGTAAATGAGCCCCTAAATTTGTTGGAGTCTGTAGCAATGAAAATAGGCAATAGTAAAATAACCCCGCTTCACTGAGTAAATCTACAAAAAAATGCCACTGCTGCATACTAAACAGTACTCGAAGCAGTCTTATTTGACGCATGCCACTAAGAATTTAGAAACAACCCAAGCTTAAAAGGAAAGGTTTATGTCTTAGCAGCATGGTAACAAGAGCTGCATTAACCGATAAGAAGCTCTCTTCATTATCGGTATAACCATTTTATTTAACAGTGATGCAAATATGAATTAGCTGCCATAATCACTGTCAAGCGTTGGAAGGCTACAGGAGGCCAGGCACATTTTTATAGATTAACAAACTATGGAGACTGCTGAAGAATAAAAATGTTCCTTTTCACTAGGGAAAAAGAGAGTTCAGGCTAATTAAATGTGCGCAGTCTAAGGCTCCAGCGAAGCGATTTTAACAGGGAAACGAGACTGAACGTGTTCGAAGTCGTGTGGCTCACCAGCTGTGGTAAATAGAACCTTGTGGCATTGCAGAGGCTGATTAAACATTCTCCCAGTTAAATGAACACTTCTCAGATGTGCACCCGTGCCCGTGCCTTCCATTTCCGGTGGATTATATATTTAAATGCGGGCTGCATTGTTAAATTATGGATTAAAGGAAACGTATTAGCTATATATCGTCATTTTTCAAGTCCTCATCAGAGATTTGCACGTATTTATTGCTAAGGGGCGACAAAATGGCTTCTCAGCCATGGATGCCAATTCACCAAAACGCTAGGGGTAAAGGAAGTGACATCACGTGCCCTTTGACCTCCACCTTCCCTCACACATATATACAAACCACACTTAAACACACTCTCTCTCCTGCAAGCACGCAAACAACATACATTTAATAGCATTTTTACTTACCAAAAGCTGTCATGGAAGGGCATATTCCAGCTAATTGTACCCCATTTTTGATGCACTAATAGTGAATAATATTTTGTTATTCACCATAAGTGTAATGAAACATTGACAAAAAGCAAAGAGAGTGGAGCCCCAACAGACGTCCATAAGGAGCGACCACTGTGTTCCTGACACTGAATTTGCCTCATCTGAAGACAGTGGCCGCTAAGGACAATCCCGACCCCTGGCGACCCCTTAATGACGTCCATATTCTCATCATCAAATACAATTTCTATTACGTCACTGAGTATTTCTCCAGTGGGCTGCTTTTAGTCTTCTAGTACAGGCCCAGGAATATTAGGGTATGATGCCTTTTATTGCTGGGTGAAGATTTGCTGGTATGATTGTGCAATGCTTCTCGTCATTGCAGACTCAAGTATCCTACAACTCAATAAAAAATTTGAATAATTTTACGGAATTGTTTATTGTTGGGAGCATGCATTTGCTAGTAGAATGTAGCAAGTAGGAAAAGGCACTAATTAGGGATAGATTAGGTTAACAAAGTTCCTTGGCTAATGAGCTGTAAATGCTTCATCATTGTCCTTAATGCTATTAAGAAAAAAAATATGGTGGGGATTAGATGTAATTTTGAATAAAGACCACAGGATGAAAAGGGGAAGAGCCAAGATGGCTAAGTTGTACCTTTCTTTGGCTCCACCAAGCTACCAACGAAGCCTCCCTTAACATAATAATACACACAAATGAGAAAATAAAGTACTTGCATTGATTTGCTGGTCCTTGAGGGAGCAGTCAGATGCAATGAGTCCGACAGCACTGTGGGATGGAGAAATGAAACAGAGACCCCTGTGAGCGGGAAGAAGAGCACTGAAGTGAAGATCTGGTTCAGCAATTACTGCAGATGTCCCCGCCCCTTGTCTTATAAGATGCAGAAAGACACAGAGAAGGGGAACAGGCAAGTGTCCAGCCGTGATCTGGCCTCTCAGCAGGAGAAGGGCCTGAGCAGAGAGTGCTGTTTCAAAGAGAATGTTTAGATTGTTGTGCCTCGCTGGGTGGACCAGGGGCACTGAAGACTTGCATTCCCTTGAATATTGAAAATTGCACACAGTACCTCATTTGTAAAGATTATACAGATGGACATAGTGTGTAAAGCAATCAATATTATTGGAATCATGCTCAATTTATAAGATCTGCAATATAACCTAGAGAACATACATGGCTTTGGAACCTATGTAAACCTATACATCTGTCGAAAACGGGGCGTGGGTTTTCATTTTGCAATTTGTAGCACATTTTGTAGCACTACAAAACATTAAATTACATGCAGAGCTTTACGACTCCCTTTACTCCTGTTTTTGGAGTTCTCTGCCCCGACTGCGAAGTCTCTGGGTGTGGAGACCTCCACACACACAAAAGTATAGTGAACGCAGAGTCCTAAAACTCTGCACATAGTTAATGAATACTGAAAAATAGTAAACTTACTAATAAATGCACATTACCCTTTGAGAATAAGGTCCTCAGTATTCTGAGAGCTAAGTAACTGTTAAGGGCTGATTACACGTGACTTGGAAGGAAGTGCCTTGTCTCTAAAATCAAACAAATGGAAACGTAGTTGCATACGAGCAGTGCCATAAGGAGGACATAGCGAAGAAGGTGTAGTGGAGAAGTAGTTGCAACAGAGGGGCAGGGCAGAGTAGACTAATACACTGTCCACCTCTGGCCATCAGCAACAATGCAACAATTTACTGATGCAAAATTACGGAAAAAAAATAATAGTATTGCTTTACATACCACCAGGGTTTGGATAGGATGAGACAAAACGGAACAAAGGATACGTGACCTCCAATTACATGAGGAAACAAAGTAACCTCTTGCAACAGACTGAAAAGCAAGGAGACAAACTTATGGACTTTAAAGACAGATCAGGAAAGAGCACTGAAAGGTTAGACAGTATGAATACTCCTCAAAATAGATCCAAGAGTGAAGAGCAGATTGATAATGTAAGACTGGCTACGGAATAACTGAACTAATCGAGGGATCAATGGGAGTGAATAGGTTAGAATCATATACAGAAGAAGAGCTGGGATATTTGTGTCCGAGAGTTACGAGAGAAGTGGGCAAGATACATCAGAAATTGGCAGATCTAGCAAATAATCATGACATAGAGATTGAAAAGACAAAGCACTTGAAAAGGCGTTACAGACTAGACTTTGAGGCGAAAGATTTTGAGCACCTGAGATCAGCAGGGATGAAAGCGCATCTCAAAGTGTTATTGCAGAGTGCTCAGATTTGGGGCGCATTAGAGAAGTGGGAAGGCAGATGGGCAAAGAAGAAGGACAAACGGAAACGAGGTTCACAAGAAGGGTCTGAAAGTGTTCAGAAAGAAAAAGATCTAGTAAAAATGTTACCAATGAGGGGAATTCCAGGAGGGCAGTTTGTTCATGTCCCCTGGTACAGGAGTGATATTTTGTCATTCACAAATGATTATCCAAAACTGAGAGAGAAACCAGTTGAGTGGTACCAGCAGACAGATAGATTTGTGAAGCTTTCGAAATGTCTGTGGGAAGACTTGAATACACTGTTGGAGCTAGTGGTTCCAGCTGATTTGTGGGTTGAGTGCAAGAGGGTGGGTGAACCAGAAAGGGATAGAGTTACAGGTGCACCCACACCTGAAGTGATGAAACATTATTATAAGGTGATTGAGTTCCTGAAAACGAGAATTTTGCCTGAAAATATTGATTGGCAGAGAATTGACAGGACAGTGCAGGAAGCAAAGGAGTTGATACCTACCTACTATGAGAGATTGCTGAAAGCGTTCGAGGTGTACAGTGGTAGGGAAGCAATTGAGTTGAAAGACATGTTACACTTTGCTTTCAATTTTGTGGAAGGATTGAGACCTGAAGTAGGTCAGATGATTAAGATTCATTTGATTTGTTGGCAAGCAAAACCGAATGATGAAGTGTTGCAGTATGAGAAATACTGTAGTGACAAGACTGAGTTGAAACAGAAAAAGTTGAAGGTGAAAGCAATGGTGATGCAAATTAAGACAGCTCAAATAGGAGTGCAGGGAGCTTTAGTGCAACAGATACTGCAGCAGCACGGAACTGTTATATTCCAGCCTCAGGTAAGAGGTAGGGGTTGTGGAGTCAATATGAATTGCAGACTGGATTTGAGTAGTGTAGTGGTTCAGAATGATCTGAAAGGGATGAAAAAGATGTTACTGTGTCATCTTTACAGAAACATGGGACACTGGAAGCAGGAGTGTCCATTGATGGTGCAGGATGGTGTTGTTCAGTAAAGTGGTGATGTCAATACATTCCAAACTGTGAAAGTCCCTTGAATGAGAGGACTCAATCCAAATTTTCAGAATAACATGACTCAAGTGCAGAATTTCCAACCCATGCAGAAGGTGCAAATGCCTTGGGAACAATTGACACATTTGCAACCAATGCAGCAGCAGGTTCCTATGGTACCTAGACAGCAAATGCAGATACCTCAAGCACCAATGGAACTGCAACAGATGATGCTTTTTCAGCAGGTCACAGGTCAGAGACAAGACAGAAGTAGTGACACAGTGCATCAATTCCCATTACATAGTGAGAATGAAATAAATGATGAATGGATGAGTAATAGTTTAGATGAGGAGCCATGTATGCTTGCAGCTTCATTAGAGGTAGATCAATGAGGACCCTTTGTGAAAGGAAACGTGATGGGTCACAGGTCTCATTTCTAGTGGACACAGGAGCTACACGCTCTACAGTGAGAAGTGCAGAAGTTCCTAACTTACCTCTTTCAGGCAGAACAGTTCAGGTTGTGGGGGCAGCGAATAGATAGTTGATAAATGCGATCACAGATCCAGTACAGGTTGAGATTGGCAACTTTCAGGGACTGCATCAGTTTGTAGTCTGCGATTCAAGTCCAGAATCCCTACTGGGAAGGGACTTATTGTGCAAGACCAGATGTTCAATTAGTTGTTCAACTGATGGGATAGATGTTTAAACAAATAGTGATGATAATGAAGAACAGACTCCTGAAACTGAGAATGAAATCACTAATGAAGAATACACATTGACTGAGTTTTTCCTGATGTTTACTGTGAATGAATTGCATGCAGACTTGCAGGGAACAGTACAGGAGAATGTGTAGGACCTGACAGGTAAAGACGTGGGTTTGATCAAGGGAGTAGAGCCAATTAAGGTCACTTTGAAACCGAATGTAGTGTTCCCACAGCTTCCACCGTAATATGGCCACAGGATGTTCTGATGAAACTGGCACAACTAATTGGAGATTTTCTGAAACAAGGGGTTTTGAAAGAAGTGTTGAGCAGTCCATGTAATTCACCGATAATGGGCTTAAAGAAGCCTTGTGGGAAAGTGCGCATTGTACAAGACTTGCGAAAAGTGAATGACATGGTGGTCAAGTGTTGTCCTGTAGTGCTGAACTCAGCAGTAATATTGTTTCAGATTCCATGCGATGCAAAGTGGTTCACAGTGGTTGATTTGTCAAAAGCTTTCTTTTCTGTGTCTCTTCATGAGGATAGTCAGATTCTCTTTATTTTCAAATTCCTACACAGAGTACACAGCTGGTGCATGCTTCCTCAAGGGTACACAGAGTCACCGTCTCTGTTCAATCAGATCTTGAAAAAGAATCTGAAGTCATTGGAGTTACCGTACCAATCGACTCCTATGCAATACATTGGTGACTTACTGATTGCGTCCAAAACGAGGGACAAGTGTAAATACGCCTCGATTACCTTGTTGAATCATTTGGGAAAATTTGGACATAAAGTGTAACCTTTGAAATTGCAGTACTGTCAGAAATCAGTGAAATACCTGAGACACCAAATTGAGAAAGGGTCAAGGAGAATTTCCAGAGAAAGGATTACAATGATATTGCAGAGAAGTCCCCCAACTTCACTGAGAGATGTCAGAATGATTCTGGGAATGGTAGGCTATTGTCATCAGTGGATTCCAAATTTCACTGAGATTGCCAAACCACTGCAGCAGTTGACACATAAGGATGTTAAAGATGCCATTACATCAGACCAGTATCAGATGAGAGTGTTTACTGAGTTGAGAGAGAGTTTGTGCAGAGCTCCAGCGTTGGGAATGCCTGATTACACAAAGCCATTCACATTGTTTTGTCATGAACGTGATGCTTGTTCTTTGTCTGTTTTGACACAGGTCCATGGAGGTGCTTATCGCCCAGTAGCCCATTTTTCAGCTACCTTGGACCCAGTCGCAGCAGCTTTACCAGGATGTTTGCGTGCAGTTGCCTCATTTGGTCAAAGCCTTTCTCAATGTGAGGGAGTAGTGATGGGATACCCTCTAATCCTAATGGTACCTCACTCAGTGGAGATTTTACTGACAAAGACGAAAACACAGTATTTGACTGGTGCCAGACTGACAAGGTAGGAGACGAGTATTCTAGGTGCTCCAAATGTAACATTGAAAAGATGTACAGTAATGAACCCAGCAACATTACTTCCAAGTGATACTGTTGAAACTGAAAAAGAGGAAGATATCGAGCATGATTGTATCGAGGTAACTGAACTGAGCTGTGCACAAAACCAAGACCAGATATCAGAGATACACGATTGGAAGAAAATGAACAAATTGTCTTTGTTGATGGGTCATGTCTCAGAGATGGTACAGAAACATTGAGAGCAGGATACGCTGTGTACACAATTACAGGTACTTTAGAAGCTTCCTGGCTTCGAGGTGTATATTCTTCACAAGTAGCAGAATTGGTAGCTCTTACTAGAGCCTGCCATGTATCTGCTAGTCTAAGAGTCACTATCTATATGGATAGCCAGTATGGATTTGGAATTGTTCAAGATTTTGGTCAATTGTGGTCACAAAGAGGTTTCACCAGTAAGAAATGGTGACAGAATAAAGGGATTGCTATATTCAATACAATTGCCTGAAGAAATTGCCGTGGTGAAATGCAGTGCACATCAAAAGACACAGGACTACATCTCACAAGGAAATGGATATGCGGATCAAGTCGCAAGATTTTGCGCATTGAACTGTATATCGTTCAAAGACAAGTGGGAACTGATGTCAGAAGAAGACAATATATGTACAAGTTTTGCATTGAAAGTGATCGATACTTTGGAGGAGTTGAAAACATTGCAAAGTAATGTTGACATAGAAGAGAAACGGCTTTGGTCTAAATTAAAATATGTTCAAAGACATGATAAGATCTGAGTTTCTGAGGAGGGTCAGATGATCCTGCCAAATAGTTTATTGTCACAGATGGCCACATATTATCATAGCCAGGCACACATTGGGAGGGATGCCATGGTTTGTTTGTTGAAGATTGACTGGTTCAATCCCACGTTTAGGCAGGCAGCAGAAGCAGTATGTCATCGCTGTATAATGTTTCAGCAGCTAAATGTGGGAAAAGGGACAGTGGTGAATTTGAGCCACATTGGAAGAGCAGGAGGTCTATTCAGCAGAATGCAATTGGATTTCATTGAGATGCCTACATGTGAAGGTATGAAGTACGTGTTGGTGATTGTATGCATTTGTAGTCACTGGATTGAAGCATACCCTACAAACAGGAATGACATTCTCACAGTAGCAAAGTTGTCACTTAGGGAGTTGATACCACGTTCCGGGTTTCCTATCTCTTTAGAATCACATAGGGGAACTCACTTCAACAACGAGGTGATTAAACTCTTATGTGCAGCACTAAACATTGAGCAAAAGTTGCACTTTAGCTATAGCCCTGAAGCATCAGGACTGGTGGAACAGATGAATGGTACCTTGAAATCAAGAATTGCAAAGATGTGTACAGCTACAAATCTGAAATGGCCAGATGCTTTGCCTTTGGTGTTGATGTAGATGAGGAATACACCTAACAGGAAGACAGGGCTGTCACCTCATGAGATCCTTATGGGCAGAGCAATGAGATTACCAGCAGTTCCAGCCAATGCAATTGTAAATATTGCAGATGATATGGTGTTGGACTACTGCAAGGGGTTGGCTGATGTTGTTCGCTCTTCCTCTCAGCAGGTGCAGGCCACTACCCTGCCACCCATCCACGATGCAGGGCACAATCTGAGAGCCGGTGACTGGGTCGTTGTCCGAAAACATGTTTGCAAAACGTGTTTGGAGACACACTAGAGAGGGCCTTACCAGGTTGTCCTAATGACTACAACAGCTGTAAAGTGTGCAGGACTCCTGAACTGGATACACACAGGTCATACGAAGAGAGTGGTATGTCCACAGGATCATGAAGAAGTGTTGTTGAGAGCACCAACAACAGCGAGACAGGTTACCGCAACTGAACCAGAAAAGGAACCAAGAGAGCCTGAACTTGAATTAGAGTTTGTGGAAGATGGTTCTATTACCCCTTTACGAGACGAAAGTGAAGAATTACAGGAGGGTGAAGAAGAATCAATCTCAACTGATACAACAGGAGAGCCTAACTCAGTAGGGGTTCTCCCAGAAGCAGATGGTGCTGAAAAGCAGACAGAGCAAGTGCCAGACCAAGAGGGGGAAAGCGTTGAGACGGATAAAAGTCAAGGTGATCCGACTCCTCCCGAGCCCATAGCAGGTCCATCAAGAGAAAACACCATCAAGAAAGAAAAAGAGAAGAGTCCAATCCTGAGAAGAATATCGACAGAAGGATGGAGAAAAGGAGATAATTGGCCTGAGTCGCAGTTAGGGAAGAGAAAGGAATTAGTCACAAATGAAACAATAGAGGAAGAAGTAGATACTATGAGAAAAGATTAATTGAGTGAAGGAGAACTAATTGGTGATCGAAAGTTGAAAAGAAAGAGAATAGCAAGTAGGCATTACGCATGTCTTGAATGGGCGTATGCAACAAAAATGAATTGCAACACAAGTTTATGTCCTTTTGTTTTGATAGGGAAGTTCTGAGTCAGTACTTTGATGTAACCTAAAGGGGAACAAGAAGCTGAATTGTTGAACCAATCTGAGAAAACTTAAAGAGACTGATGAAAACAAATCGGAAGAGACATTGATAACCTGATGTGACATTGAAACCCAGATGTGACAAGCTGCTAATCGATTTTGGCAAAGGAAAAGGGTTCCTGAGTGTAAGACTGAACTGTAAGAGAAGATTTTTTTTTCCTTTATTTATACTACACTTTATATGAGTTACGTCTGCTTTCTGATTCTTTACAGATCATGGCTGAGTTAAATAATCAAGGTAGAAATGCTAGACACTGTAGATATATGAGTGTTGGATTGGCGATTATGTGTGGGATCTTGTTTATAGTGGTGATTGTGGGAATGTCTGTTCTTAATGAGAAAGGAGCCACTCATACTTCTGCTCCTGAGACTACTACACTAACCGCTTTAGAGAGGTTTAAGTTAGTTGAGAAGTATTTGCATGATTATACTAATGCTCAAGGAGAGCTTTCTTCTAATGTTTTCGATTGCTTGTTGAGCATGTTGAGACGATGGATGCAAGGGATTGTCTTGTGTGTACACAAATTCCTTCATCAGTAGAGGAAGGAGTTATGTACCACAGTCTTCCGCTAACCTACGGAATAAGCTGTAGTTTGCTACTAACAAGGTTCTATAATCAAGAGTATATACAGTATTTTTAATCCATCTATGATTTGGTGTTTTTGTTTGTTCCTATTATTAGGTATCTGAGTAGAGTAACTAAAGATCATGATATAGTATTAGTTGGAGGATTCTTTGAGCCTACACTAACATTTGGAACCGCATACACTCACAGGAATAACCTCACTTGCTTGCTTACACCTTTAGAAAAGAGCTTCATAGGGCATACTGATGATAGAAGAAAAGCATTAAAAGAAAAATTAGAAAAAGGTTTAGAGAAAAGGCCTTATAAGAATGATTATGCTTACAGTGCAATTAAAACGCAAGGAAAATTATCACTAGATGCATTACACGTAGGGAAGCTTTGTATATATAGGGCAAAATCACACACTGACGCTTTATTTGTGGGAACAAGTGAATTTAGTCATGTGTTTTTGTTCCAGAATTAGTGGACCTTTATGTTGAATGGTCAGGACCCTGCAATTCCTGGTATCTATTATATTTGTGGACTTAATGCTTGTTACCGTCTTCCAAGAGGATGGTATGGGACATGTTATTTGGGAATGGTTTTCCCAAAGATTTATCAGATAGATGCCCTAAAGAAGTTTCTGAAATTGACTAAATTACATTATAGGCGACAGAGGGGGGAAACCTCTTCTGCAGTTGTGGGAGATATCTTTGGTGCGGTGATTCCTTCACTGGGAGTCATCCTGAATTCGATCAAGATACAAAAGTTGTCTATTACTGTGGATAACATGCTGACAAATCTTACAGGGGCAATACTCTTGATAGATACTGAATTAGCTGTGGATAGAGCTATGACGCTTCAAAATCGCCTTGCTTTAGACATCCTTCTAGCGAAGCGCAGCGGAGTCTGTAAAATGATTGACTCTAGGCATTGCTGCTCATATATCCCTAACAATAGTAAAGAGATAAGAGACTTGGGGCCATATTTACGAACACATTTTCCCATTGACACAGAATGGGAAAAACCCTTTGCTACATCTGGCCCTTGCTCATTAACCTGACTAACTCTAGTAAGGACTTGAAGGAATTGAAGGAACGAGGGCCCATATTTATACTTTTTTAGCACCACATTTGCGTCGTTTTTTTACGCAAATTCGGTGCAAACTTTCAAAACGCAATTGTATTTTGGGAGTTTGCGCCGATTTTGCATCAAAAAACGACGCAAATGCGGCGCTAAAAAAGTATAAATGTGGGCCCAGGTGTTTGGGAAAAGGTTGGAAAGGGATTTGCTTCAGTGGGAAATTGGCTTAGTAACATTTGGAATGGGGTATTATTAAAAATCATACAGGGAATATTAATTGTGATTGCTTGCGTATTACAATTATGGGGTTTATGTAAATTGTGTCAAAAGATTAAATTGAAAAGGTCTAAAAGTAATCAGAGGAGGCAAGAACGAATCAGGGAAAGAATCTATAGAGAAGATTTGAGAAGGAGACAAGACACTGAGGAGATTGAATTATGAAAATGACGATGGTAAAGGTGGTATGATGACATATTTAGTCATCAGAGGATGGATTGCTCACACAGATATGTTAATTAGAAATATTAATGAGAGTTTTCGCATTTTGATTTACAAGGAAATGATAGAAATAATTAAACATAGAAAAATTAATGTAAAAGTTTGAAAATGTGCCCACGAAGAGTGGCCATCAGTGTTCACGTATTATACTAAAAATGACAGAAGCAGAATGATCATGCAATGTAGAGAAAGTAACGTGCTGAACTGACCCTGAACTACTCGTTGTTAATAAAGTCTGCTTAAATAGAATTTTCTGCAATGAACCAACGAACAGGAGATGAGGGAATCAAACTTGCACCATGGACTGTGTAGAACAGACGAGATGTACTTTCCCAGGACTCGAACAATAGAGACACTGACTGGAGAAGAAGATGCAACATTTTCGATACCTGTGAAGCTGGATGATGAGGACATCATACAGTGAACCAATAGACAACCTGAGAACGGCGTAGTATTAGAATTCATAGATTTGGAAACTAAAGATTATTGGGTAGAGTCATAACTGATGATTAACTGACCAATTAGGAATTGGTGGCTGGTTTTGGTGACTTTGATATAATGTCATGACAAGGGAAAGAATTTTCAGAATTGAGGGAGAAACGTTAAAGGCAGATGATTGGGGAGAGACCTTTGCCGAGATTGAGGTGAGACTTTGTCATTGGGCTCATGCTCTTGAGAGCCTGATGCGTTGCTGATCGATTGATGACCTGAAGACGAAGACTGACTTTGTTGCTGATCCATTCCGTGGATAGGTATCTATGACAACGTGACTGATTAACTTTTGTGCCTTTTCTTTCTAGGTACTAACTGCACTGTCTAAATAGTTTTTCTCTTAGCTAGATGTTCTTCCAAATTCATGTTCTAAATTGTTTTTGCATGACGTCCCACATGCTAATGCTAATCTGGGTTAGGTAAGGTCCCTATGGGGTGATGCTGTCAGTGACAAATGATTGATGGGCTGATTTGCTGAACTCTGCTATTAATGTTGACATATTCATCTTTGTTGGCTTATGCTGAAGCATTAGAACATATGTTTTCTCGAGTTCTGATTAGATTATGTTATTGGTGGTCACTAGTGCATTCATTTTGAATTGATTGAATAAAGTTTGAATTAACCTCATGAATTAGTATTGTAACTAATAGGGAATAAAATTGTTAAATGTATATTGAGTTCTGGTTATTCAAGAATTATTGACACAATTGACTGATGATTAATGTTTTCCTTGGTGGTTATTGATTTGTATATTGAAGAACATTGGTTACTACAAAGCTAGGATACTCCATGTGAATGAAAAGGTTCATCGGCCTATACGCGTACCCATGTAAGTTTACTAAGGACCAGGCGTGCTAGCAAGAGGCATGAAATTACACCTGTGGCAACTTTTCTGGCAGGTTTGCTACCGACTCACTGAAACAGTTCATGACAAACAAGCGGAAAGAGCTCACAGGACCCTCTCAGTGTACACAGAGCATGAATATGATTCATATGCAATGATTCCAGAACAAAGTCAAGATACTGAAGATGGCACAAAATATGACAGAGTTCAAGTATAACTGAACAAATTGCAATTCTATCCTGGTTTTGCATTAGATATACAGAAGAAAAATGCAAACCATACAACAAAGTTAAGCATAATTTTATGGAGAGTGCTACCTTCTCATCTGTGAATTAATGCTGATGGTAATCCATAGGAAGTGCTCACTTCTGTGGTGCTACTGAGACTAGTATACTACTGATTGTCAATTATCACACTAAAGTTCCAGACATATTCTAATAACCTAACTCGATGTGGAAAGGGCTCTTCATGATCATTGTTTCAATGAATATGGTGTGAAGGTGCTATAGAACTTACGGCACGACTGTAGTTGCATCCATTATAATTGCTATAATTACACTCAAATGTATTGGACATTCTAATTACAGATTCCAGATCTTTCTCTGGCACTCCCATTGGTTAAGATAAGAATGGGGGTGGTCATGCAAAAATAGTCATTTTCACACAATATCTTTTTGGGCATGACTGCAATAGTAAAATACAGGTTACTGCATGGGGTATATCTGGCTAGAATGAAAACCCATCTTACCTAAATATACCATACAATAGTACAAGCTAAATGGGGAGGACAGCAATGGTATGCCCTTTTCATTTCAACAGCTAGAGTAGTCTTTGTCTGGGTAGTTACAGATATCACTTTCAAAACTGATGGGCTTATTTACGAGAGTCCTGCATCATCGGAGCGTCACTTTCTTTCATTCATATCTGTAAGGTGACGCAAACTCACTCTGCATGGCTTTGCATGGCCTCATAGATATGGAGTAAGACAAGGCATTGTAAAGTGCTGCTTTGCCTTACTCTGCGTCAAGCAAGCATTCCATGGGTGCTGCAATGGGTGTTTCCACTCAACACCCATGGATTTTGATGCTGCCCTAGATTTACAGAATGACATAAACATGGGGCAGGGTGTACTGCCATTTGATAAAGTTTGTTTTGACCAATGACTTTGTGTTTCACCACTGCGCATATTAGTTGCTCAATGTTCACCAGTAGCACATGGTATGTTTTGTTCAGTTGAGCCGCCTATGGCCTTTGACATGGCATTAGCCATTACTTTCTGTATTCAGTTTAGCCGCCTATGGGCTTTGACATTGCATTAGCCATCACTTTCTGTATTCAGTTTAGCCACCTATGGGCTTTGACATGGCATTAGCCATTACTTTCTGTATTCAGTTGAGCCGCCTATGGGCTTTGACATTGCATTAGCCATTACATTCTGTATTCTGCCTATTGGCTTTGACATGCTGTATCCAGTCCAGCCGCCTATTGGCTTTGACATTGCATTCCTATTGGCTTTGACATGATGTATTCAATTTAGCTGCCTATTGACTTTGACATGCTATTAGATATTCTGCCTATGGGCTTTGACATGATATTATATATTGCATTTTGTATTCAGCTTAACTGCCTATTGGCTTTGACATGATATTATACATTACATTTTGTATTCAGCTCAGCTGCCTATTGGCTTTGACATGATATTATACATTGCATTTTATATTCAGCTTAGCTGCCTATGGGCTTTGACATGATATAAGACATTGCATTTTGTATTCAGCTTAGATGCTTATTGGCTTTGACATGACACTAGACATTGCATTTGATACTTAGGTTAGCTGCCTATTGCCTTTAACGTGGAGTTAGACATTGCAGTTGAGAATCCAAGCTGTATTTTTCCAAGCTGTGTTTTTGCACAAGATGAACCAAGATGTTTTTTTCTCACAGTAGACTAGACATGATAAAAGAGAGTACATGGGTGTTTTTCTCTTCGCTTGAGCTTGGGAACAGGAGTAGTCTTGGAGACCTGGCCAGTCTCCAAAAGGCTTGCTCAGTTTCCCAGGTCTGAGAGGAGGGGGCACACCTTTGTAACAAATGTAACAGGCTGCAGAGGGTCAGATTCGAATCTGCCGGACCTCATGCTGGAGCTTGGCGCCAGCTGCCAGCAATCCCGTGTGGGTAGATTAATCTCTTTCCCGCGGCTGACAGGGGTCATCAGCTTGCAGACCTTAGAAAGATGAAGCTGTAGATAGTTCCCACAGGGTGAAGTATTTGTTTTGCTTTGCATTCAATATCTTATAAATATAACCTGCTGTGTATATTGCAAACTGATATATTTTGTTTGATTAACGCGGACTTGAAAGCTACTAATTCGTCATTCATAAATATTGTGGTTGGGGAAGAATTAACAACAATAAAAGTCTTCTTTGACCTCAGAAGTGCATTTCTGTTGTGTTATGTTAGTGCTTAGAAACTAGATAAGAGGAAAGCACTACAATTGGTACCAGGAGTCGTGGGGTCGGTCATTAAGAGGTGATTAAGAGGGTGTTGACGAGTTGGTAGATTTCTAAGTGCACACTTTAAAAGTGTAATTGTTTTTTTGTTGTTTGGAGAATTACAGAAATTGTTTTTTTTGGAGAATCACAGTAGCACGGCAGACCATGTCTGAGAATACATGTGTTGATAAACTGCCTGATGGTGCTAAGAAAAACTGTGAATTGTTTTCTGTTTGGGGAATTACAGAAGAAAATGCATGTGTAGCTAAAATGCCTGATGGTGTTTTGAGAAATAATTCCTGTTGTACATATGTAGAAAACGTGTCTTTTGGAAGTAATGATGACAGAAAGGTCTGGGTACCTTTATCTGCTTACAGAGAAATGCAGGAGAAATGTAGGCAGTTGGAACATGAAAATAGGAATTTACGTGAGCCAATTAGCCCGACTGAAAGTTATAAAAGGGCTGTTTTTGAAGAATCTTTCTTGTCCCATTCCAGTAATGAGGGGGTTAAGACAGCTCCGAGCTGCACTGAGTTTTCGTGTGAGCCAGGGTTTTTGGCAGACAAAATGCATTCCTTAACTGATGTTACCGTTGCAAAATGCACAAGTAAAACGAAGGATTTTAGAGCAAGAGACACCGAGTTTCATTAGCTTGTTTGATTTTTGGAAAAAGAATAGCCCTCATTTGAGTGAAATCCTAACACTTTTGTATATGGTCACTGTGAAAAATTATATGCAGCTGCGCGCTTGTGATTTGGCAAATGAAATAATGCAGACTTTAGGTTTTTGCGCAGTGCAAGAAGGAAATACTTATGTACATTTAAATCATGAACAAGGAAAGAAAATAGTGCCCCTAGCTAGAATCATACAATGGATCTGGTACTTGCAAGACAGGGCTAGAGTACCACAGGTAAAAGAATTACCGGTGAAATTGTGTGCACCATTTGAATTCGTGTCTACTGAAGATAAAAAGCATGTTTGTTATACTAATGATTCATTGACTGAAATGTTGTTTTCTGGCACAGGAGAAGGAATGGAGTTGTATAATGTGTGTCAGATTTTAAAGCAAGAGCTACGTGAGATGTGTCATTTTTACGCTGATTTTTGGTTCATTGCTAATGTTTTAGCACCTAACTGGTTCAATTACCTTGCAGATGTTAATGAGAAAAATTCAGAGAGAGAAGTGTTCACCCAGAATTCTGCCTTAGTGGGGATGGCTAAGTCGGTGCCCCAGAAATGTGAACAGCTGAGAGAAAAAGCCACTTACAGGTGGGCAGAGATGAGAGAGATGCACATTCCCCTAGATTTGATAAAAACTCTGCAGCACGCACAAAAGCAATCTGTCATGCAAGCAGTCACAGAGCAGTTGGGGAGAGGAAAGTTACCAGAACAGAAATGGCAAATTGATCAGGTTTTAGGGAGAGTGATTGCTGCAAATTACCAAGGAAAAATCGAAATTATGCTGATACCTAGAAAAGAATCTGATTCATTCAAACAAATTGGAGACAGAATGGCCCAAATTGACAAAAGTGCAGTGAATGGAGGTTTGGTAAAGAAGGAGTCTGCCCCAGCCCTTCTGACAGTGCAAGAAAAGGGAAGCTGTGGTGCAGCAGATAAAAACCTCAGTGCTGATGTGGGGGCTGAAGCCCCAAGTGATCCTCCAGAACCTGCAGAAAATATAACAAAGGGCCTCAAAAACGTCCTGCTGATTATAAAACAGGGAAAGAAAGAGGAAGGGAGCAGTTTAAATGAAAAATGTTATTTGCAAGAAAAGTCATACTTGTTTCTTTTGCAGATCCTACCACGTTTCGCCACTGTCCCTGAGTGTGCTGTGTGGTCCCCCTTCCGGTGTGTGCGTGTGGGGTCGGGGAAGGGACCGAATCCCCAACCTGAACCTGGCTGAGTAAAGTGCCAGCACCATGGATCCATTTTGCGCAAACTGCGCCTTCAGTTCAAGTTCAACTTGTTTGATTGCATTCTTCCACTGGAACTAAGCTGTGTTTTTTTTTTTTTTTCCCTCTCGTATGGAACTCTGACTTTTGCTTACCTTCCAGAGAACCTTTCAGGTTGACCGTGCACCTTTACATGAGCAGAACTCATGCCACATCAAATTGCTAACGCTGTTGAATTAGAGACTCACTCAGAGTATAAAAATTGCCCAGTCTTTTCTATGTAGATGTATCTGATGTGAAAGGTTATGAAATCAATGTGTTAATTCACTTCTATTGCTTTACAGGGATTGCTTTGATCATAATGTTTTTTTTGTTTGTGCTGATGTTTTTTGTTTTTGTTTGAAACAGGAGATATGTGAAACAAAAATTCATTGGTCAAAGGGTGGAATGTACTGCCATTTGATAAAGTTTGTTTTGACCAATGACTTTGTGTTTCACCACTGCGCATATTAGTTGCTCAATGTTCACCAGTAGCACATGGTATGTTTTGTTCAGTTGAGCCGCCTATGGGCTTTGACATGGCATTAGCCATTACTTTCTGTATTCAGTTTAGCCGCCTATGGGCTTTGACATTGCATTAGCCATCACTTTCTGTATTCAGTTTAGCCGCCTATGGGCTTTGACATGGCATTAGCCATTACTTTCTGTATTCAGTTGAGCCGCCTATGGGCTTTGACATTGCATTAGCCATTACATTCTGTATTCTGCCTATTGGCTTTGACATGCTGTATCCAGTCTAGCCGCCTATTGGCTTTGACATTGCATTCCTATTGGCTTTGACATGATGTATTCAATTTAGCTGCCTATTGACTTTGACATGCTATTAGATATTCTGCCTATGGGCTTTGACATGATATTATATATTGCATTTTGTATTCAGCTTAACTGCCTATTGGCTTTGACAGGATATTATACATTACATTTTGTATTCAGCTCAGCTGCCTATTGGCTTTGACATGATATTATACATTGCATTTTATATTCAGCTTAGCTGCCTATGGGCTTTGACATGATATAAGACATTGCATTTTGTATTCAGCTTAGATGCTTATTGGCTTTGACATGACACTAGACATTGCATTTGATACTTAGGTTAGCTGCCTATTGCCTTTAACGTGGAGTTAGACATTGCAGTTGAGAATCCAAGCTGTATTTTTCCAAGCTGTGTTTTTGCACAAGATGAACCAAGATGTTTTTTTCTCACAGTAGACGAGACATGATAAGAGAGAGTACATGGGTGTTTTTCTCTTCGCTTGAGCTTGGGAACAGGAGTAGTCTTGGAGACCTGGCCAGTCTCCAAAAGGCTTGCTCAGTTTCCCAGGTCTGAGAGGAGGGGGCACACCTTTGTAACGAATGTAAAAGGCTGCAGAGGGTCAGATTCGAATCTGCCGGACCTCATGCTGGAGCTTGGCGCTAGCTGCCAGCAATCCCGTGTGGGTAGATTAATCTCTTTCCCGCGGCTGACAGGGGTCATCAGCTTGCAGACCTTAGAAAGATGAAGCTGTAGATAGTTCCCACACGGTGAAGTATTTGTTTTGCTTTGCATTCAATATCTTATAAATATAACCTGCTGTGTATATTGCAAACTGATATATTTTGTTTGATTAACGCGGACTTGAAAGCTACTAATTCGTCATTCATAAATATTGTGGTTGGGGAAGAATTAACAACAATAAAAGTCTTCTTTGACCTCAGAAGTGCATTTCTGTTGTGTTATGTTAGTGCTTAGAAACTAGATAAGAGGAAAGCACTACACAGGGCAAACCTCTATACCTCCCTAGAGGAGGTGTAATAAGGAAAACTGTTTTAATTTCTCCTTTTTTCCCTCTTTCCATGCGTGCTGCATTCTGCAGCACACACATAATGAGGAAAACGCTTCCATGGATTTTTGTGTGCAGGAAGGTGCTCCTTCCTGCACAATAACAACCCTGAAACAACACAGACATCCTTGAACCATGGTGCAAGGGTGCCTACATTGGCGCTAGCCACTAAATTGTGAGCCGGTGCTGGCTGAAAGGAGTAGGATTGCATAATATCTTGTAAATAAGCTGCATTCCTGCCATTTCAATTTGGCGTAGGGCAATGCAGGAAAATGACTTGTGGCCCTGCCTTACGCCACACGTTTATAAATGAGGCCCTGAGTCTTTATTCAAAGACAAAATGGAAGCTATGTGGGTAGCTTGGGAATACTGTTTAGTAGAGAGGCATTACTTTTAAACACATATGCAGACAAAAGAGTTGCAAACACCTTTTTGCACACTGCACAAGCATCCAAACACCTTGTATTTTAGGTATTTTATCTGTTAGATAACACACTTGATAATGCATTGGGATGCACTGTCACAGTCTTTTCATTCATCATCACACTTCTCCTATCCATGAATTTAATTTACTATGGTGTGCACTTCCCAGGAGGGTAGATGCCATGGAACAGAGTATTTTGATAGGTCTGGATCAGATAATGTCCCTTTCTTTTTGGAATGGTTCTCAATGGGTACATCCCAACCTGTGACAATTTGGAGGAACAATAATCAAATTCTATGAGACAAACAAAGGCTTGGTGAATTATGCTGATACATTTTAAGAACAGTTAAAATTCACAATTATAAGTAGATGCTACATATGGAGTAAGGAGAGATTTAGCAAACTCAGTTGCAAAACTGGAATATCCTAGCATAGGCATATCCTAGCATGTCAAACAGTAATTCAAAAGTGCCTAGTTTTAGCAGACACACCACGCTAGGGCAACCCAGTAATCCCTCAGGGGAATGTGTATGAGCATCAACACACAAAAAAGGAAACCCCCAAATAAGCAATGTTTCATTAAATATTGCAATGTTTGGAGTAGCAGTAAAGATATCTGTGTTAGACTTTTCATCCTTTGCGTGGTCTCCCTTAATGTTTTGCCTCTGTTTTCCAGGTTGTTAATGTGTGCTGGACTCTGATTTTGCTGTTTTTGTTACTCTGGACACTTTACCACTGCTAACCTGTGCAAAAGTGTAAGTGCTTCTTTACAAAATAAATGTGTATGTAATTGGTTTATCCATAACTGCCATATTTGATTTATTAGTAAGTCCCTAGTACAATGCACTTGAGGTGCCCAGGGCCTGTAAATCAAATGCTACTAGTGGGCCTGCAGCACTGGATGTGCCACCCACATAAGTAGCTTTGTAATCATGTCTCAGACCTGTCACTGCAGTGTCTGTGTGTGCAGTTTTAACTGTAAATTCGACTTGGCAAGTGTACCCACTTGCCAGGCCTAAACCTTCCCTTTTCTTACATGTAAGTCACCACTTAAGTAGGCCCTAGGTAGCCCCAAGGGCAGAGTCCAGTGTATGGTTAAGGTAGGACATATAGTAATGTGTTTTGTATGTCCTGACAGTGAAATCTTGCTAAATTCGTTTTTCACTGTTGCAAGGCCTGTCCCTCTCATAAGCTAACATGAGGGCTACCTTTAAATCTGATTAAAGTGTAGATTCCCTTTGGGAGTGGATGGTCATGTGGAGTTTGGGGTCTCTGAGCTCACAATGTTAAAAATACATCTTTTAGTAAAGCTGATTTTAAGATTGTGTGTTTCAAAATGCCACTTTTATAAAATTAGCATTTTCTTGCTTATACCATTTCTGGACTCTGCCTGTTGGTGGATTCCCTGTCTGGGTCAGTTTGAGAGTTGGGCTGGTTGCACCTCACACTAGACAGTGACACAAAGGGAGCTGGGGTGTGGTCTACATTTCCTGATGAGCGATCTGTGCTAGGAGAGAGGGGAGGAGTAGTCACTCACACCTGAAAGGGCTGTGCCTGCCCTCACACAATGCAGTCTCCAACCCCCTGGTGACTGTCTGGGGCCTGGCCTGGACAAGGCAGGGTTTCATATTCAAGAGAGACTTAGGGGGTGATTCCGACCACGGCGGTCCTTGACCGGCAGGGCCGGGGTCGGCGGGAGCACCGGCAACAGGCTGGCGGTGCTCCTAAGGGCATTCTGACCGCAGCGGTATGGCCGCGGTCAGAAGCGGAAAACCGGCGGTGTCCCGCCGGTTTTCCGCTGCCCTGAGGAATCCCCCATGACGGCGCAGCTTGCTGCGCCGGCATGGGGGATTCCGACCCCCTCACCGCCATCCTGTTCCTGGCGGTTTCGACCGCCAGGAACAGGATGGCGGTGAGGGGTGTCGTGGGGCCCCTGGGGGCCCCTGCAGGGCACTGCAGGGGCCCCCGTAAGAGGGCCCCACTTTGAATTTCAGTGTCTGCTTAGCAGACATTAAAATTCGCGATGGGTGCTACTGCACCCGTCGCACACCTTCCACTCCGCCGGCTCCATTCGGAGCCGGCTTCCTCGTAGAAGGGTGTTTCCCACTGGGCTGGCGGGCGGCCTTTTGGCGGTCGCCCGCCAGCCCAGTGGGAAACACAGAATGACCGCCGCGGTCTTTTGACCGCGGTACGGTCTTCTGGCGGTTCCCGCTTGGCGGGCGGCTCCCGCTGCCCGCCAAGCTTGGAATGACCCCCTTAGCTTTGAAGCAGGCCTACTTCAAAGGAGAAATTGGGTATAAGAAGGGCACCCAAAACCAGACTTTAGAACACTTCTGGAAACCAAGAATAATCTCTGCCTGGAGAAGAGCTGAAGAGCTGAGGAAGAAGAGCTGTCCTGCCTGTCACTGTGCTTTGTGGAGCTATCCTGCAGTTGCTGCTTGTGCCAGAGTGAGAGGGCAAAGACTGGGCTTTGTGTGCCTTCCATCTTGTGAAGATATCCAAGGGCTTGATTTAGAGCTTGCCTCCTGTTGTTTGAAGTGTCAGGAACAGCAAAGCTTTCTCTCTGCCAGCACCCGGAGTCTCTGGAGAGACTCCTATCCTTCCAAGTGGTGCCCATCCAGTTCCTGGGACCCTGAGAGGAGAAGCTGGCAGCCTAAAAGGAAAAAATCCACCCACAGAATGCTGTGCAGGGAAAAGATTGATGCAACTCTGATCTGCGGCTGAAAAATTGATGCGCTGCCGGCTTCGCGGCTGAAAATCAATGCTCGCCTGCAACGCGACCCAAAGATCAACGCTGGAGAAATGACGCACAGCATCGCTGACAGAGGCTGGTGAGATTGCAACCCGTGCTGTGTGGTTTTCGGATCATCGTGCAGCTGGATTTCCGAAACAAACACTGCTGGGCGTGTAAAAACGACACAAGGCCTGCCCGGACCCGGGAGTGCTGACCGGATCGACGCATCACTCTGCGTCGGAGAGAAGAAATGACGTGCCCTGACCCGATGAAAGAAAAAACAACGCAAGGTCTAGCTCGTGCGCGAAATCGACGCATCACAAGCCCTTTTTGACACACACTCGCCCGTGCAGAGTTATTTTTGACACAACCAAGGTACATTTTCATGCTTACAATGTTAGTGTGTGTTTAAAACTACATGAAGACTCTTTTTGCTTTTTAATTGATAACTTGACTTGTGTATTGTGGATTTTTGTCTTTTTGGTCTTGTTTTGTTTAGATAATTATTTCCTATGTTTTTAAACCTGTGTTGTGCCATTTAGTAGGCGTAGGACAATAATAAGGGGGTAGTAAGGGTGAGAGATGCTGCACATCCAGGGAGTAAACACAGTATGAGGTACAGATGTAAGCACAGTCTAATGTTGGTGCCAGTGGTCAGGTGCCTTACCACCTAGTAGACACAAAGTTGAGTACCAATGTACACAATAACAATAAACACAATGCGACCACAGCACACAGATGTGCAGTCTAATCAAATAGCAAGGATTTGTATCCCTGGTAAGACGCTGGAGTTGGAGAAAGAATACGGAAATGTCCCAAGTCCATTGGAGAAGGTGTCTTTAATTGGAGGCACAGTTTGCCTCAATACAGATAACGGACCAACCGGACGACTTTTCTGGCTCTGTATTGTTATACACTTTTGTGGTTTGAGGCTTATCAGGGCCCTTTCCAGTCTTCACAGTCACTACTGGAACTCCAAGCACCCCATGTTCTAGAGATTCTACCATTAACAGAGTTTTCCAGATCTATATCTACTAGACTAACGGCAGGCACTCCAACATTTCCTAGCTAGCCGGATGGTCTAGCCTTGATGAAGTCACCGGAGTGACGAAACACGTGTTGGCTGTATTTTGAAGAACGCGTTATCTGTATTGAGGCAAACTATGCCTCCAATTAAAGACACCTTCTCCAACGGTCTTGGGACATTTACGTATTCTTTCTCCAACTCCAGCATCTTACCAGGGATACAAATCCTTGCTATTTCATTAGACTGTACATCTGTGTGCTGTGGTCGCATTGTGTTTATTGTGCCATTTAGTAGTGTTTTCATTAAGTTACTGTGTGTGTTGGTACAAATACTTTACACTTAGCACTCTATAGTTAAGCCTACTGCTCGTGCCAAGCTACCAAGGGGGTAAGCAGGGGTTAGCTGAGGGTGATTCTCTTTTACCCTGACTAGAGTGAGGGTCATTGCTTGGACAGTGGGTAACCTGACTGCCAACCAAAGACCCCATTTCTAACAATCTGATATTCTAAAAGTATACAGAAAAGATTGCAGGTAACAAGTAGATTGTGTCAAATGAATGACGTACTACTTTGTGTTAGAAATATCAAGTATAATTTCTTCATAACTTACATGCAGCACAATTCATTATTAAAGGGTCAAAAACAATTTTATCCAATAAACGCCCACTCCGTGATACACCTCAGATCATAAGTGAGTGAGTCTCCCGAAAGGGTTGATCCAAAGTATCACAGGGATCACCCACTCTATGTAGTCCTCATTTAAGTCCATAAAAAGTTATTTGGGGGTTGAGGATTGCATTTTGTTTCTAGTAAAACACATGTGGTGATCACTATCTTGACATTTCGGTTCCCAATTGTCTGGTAAGTACATGGCTACCATCCTCAGAACAAAGTGTTGAATAAAGATATATAAAGTTTTGTTGAATATTCAAACCTACAATAAAATGATGGCAATGAACACAAAGTCCAATAAACCACATTAAAGGTGAATATAAGAAGTAGTACACCACCTTAATTTCAAGATGTGGATCAAAACACCGCCAAGTGCAAAAATAAAGCATCCATGCAAGACCAATTGAAAAATGTAGGAAAACACCAAGGTGAAACACAAGTGAAAAAGCAACCTAACATCAACGATTGAACTAAATAAGATGGCAGTGAAGGAAAAAACGTAATACCAAAAAAATTATTGTTACCAACCTACACCAAACCAAGTATTGAAATACTCACATCAACTGTATTGCAATTAGGGGTGGGTGGTAAACTTTGCTCTGCCAGTTGAGTTTGCAGAGTTTTGCCACTCCCCTCTCCACTTGGAGTGCAGAGTTTGGCAAAAACTCCACCATTTGCCGTGTGGCGGAGTGTACTGTCCACCCAGAATCTTGACACATCTTGTCCTCTTGTTAGTGACTGGTGCGCAGCTTCGTTAACATGTAGTTCATGACAGTGCTAGTGCGCACATGTACTGTGCATAAATAAAAAACATCTTATTAAATGATCCTTATTGTGCGGATGCACACTAAGTGTGGGGACTTGTCATGCCTTGTTATAACCCTAAAGTTGCACATATGCACGAAGCGCAACATAATGCCTTATTCGTGACCCGGCCATCACGTGATGCCCACAAACCCATGTGAACCCAGCGTAGGGGTGCTGCGAATCAGTGTTCCTCTGTAAAGGTAGGCCCGGGTTTAACTTTCCATCCATCCCTTTTGTTCCACGTACTCTAGTTTAACACCTTAGTGGGTCCACTCCTTGCCCCTTCCTTACCTGGCAAGCAGTGACAGGCACATACTGGGTCAAGCAGTACCCATCCTGTATCTGCCACTGGGCAGCAGAGCCTTCATTCTCCAGGAAGAAAGGCGACATAGTGAGTTCTCCATTTATTTAAAAGAATGAAAATGTTTGATCCTGGTTTGTCCTTCTTCGATGCAGTGTTACAAATACAATTACATACCGTGTGCCTTAGGAAGATAGCTAGCATTAAGGTTGCCGCCTATGAGAAAATAAAATGCATGATGGTGATATCCCAGCACAGGCCTCAGAAACCCTGCAGCAGATTCACCTTTTTAATTGTTTCCATATTTTGAACGTAACTGCCTAATTCCAAGAGCTATTCTTGTCCGTATTTCAATATTGATTCTCAAAGACATCCTAAAAGGATTAGACTTTGTGGTAACTATTCAAACAGACAAGTATTCAAGACTTCAGAATTAGGGCTAAACAACTGTGCTAAATGGAATAAGCCCTGACTAAACTGCACGCAAATCCAAACGAAGGATCAACAAGGCGGGGAGATAGAGGTGTCAACCAGCATCAGGTAGTTCAAATGCTGCCTGTGCAATCCTTTCTTAGTTAAATCAGTGCGTGCTAGTCATGTGCCATATTGTTCAAATGGGTACAATATAAAGGCAGCCATATTGGAAAGGAGCCTTTCTGCACACAAGAGCAAATCTAATGCAGAGGAATACATAAAAAATTTGCAAAAACAGAACCAACGCAGTACAGGACATATATCCATACATAACCTGTAACACTATGGGGAACAACTGAAAGAGTAAACTAAATGGAACGTAAGACATAGCCATATTGAAAAATGGTACCGAGGACAAAAATAATTTGTATACCATGATATTAGAAAAATAAGTGTAATGGAGGAACATTGGATAAGTACTAGAAGAGCCATTGTCAACAAAAAAAACATTACAAACTCCTTCGGGTATCTGGATGCTCTAACCCTATATAAACTATACAAACCACATACATAGAAACCATTTTAATACAAGATAAACAAGTTGCTGTCTGCATAGGAGTTAAGGAACTAGTAAAAGAAGAAACTGCCATCCAAAGGCACAGACATTAGTTGTACATCACGATACTAGAAAGATAGGCATCATAGGGGGCATATGGGGTAAGTACTAGGAGGCCAGATGTAATTCAAAAAACTAGGAAGGCATCTGTAAATCAAAAAATACTGCAAACTCCTTCAGGCAGCTGGTTGCCTTAAACTCATATAAACTAGAATTCCACATAAATGGCAGCCATCTTAAGACAGGATAATCAACTCCCTATCTGTATTCACAATAGGGCATAAGCATATTCTGAGAGACAAAACTGAAATCATAAAGCAAAAAGCTCATGTAAGGCAGAAGACTATACCCCTAGTATCAAGATGACATATACCACTAACAGTAAAAGAGGGTCAAAAATAAAGAAGTGGCAACAAATAAGTATCAAGAAGACAAAGTAGCTAGAATTTGCCATTCAATTTGTTGGTTCAGTCCCTCGGCCACAATGTCAAAACGCCAAACCCCTCTGTACTTGTTTATTGTAAGTAAATTATCTGCATCCTGTTTCCTGGTGGTACCTGTCACAACAGTCCAAAACAAATCATCTGATGTAATTGGTATTATGGTGTGACATCTGATAATGGTCAACCAAAGGTGCATTCTGTACATTACATCGGATCCTTGATTGGTGTAGAAGAATATGGTGTGTCACTTCTTGTTTTGTTTTCCCAACATATTTCAAATCACAAGAACATACAATACAATATATCACATCTTTGGATATACAGTTGGAATGATGTTTAAATATCCAGTCTTTCCTGTTAACACCTTGTGGTGGAGGTGAAATTGCAAGCAATGCAAGTACCACATTTGTAATAACCAACTATTGGGTTTAAGCCCCACATTAGTGTTAAGGTTGGTTTCCTTTGCTCTTTATAAACTTTGACGAAACTATCCATTGACCCACGTCCTCTCTTAAAGGCAAACATCAGTCTTCCTAAAGAGAAATTAGATGACTCAAGTAGATTCCATTTTTTTTAATGATGCTTTTTGTAGAATCTGTCTGCTGGAAAGTGGATTATCGGTAAAGGTAGGTAAGTACCTACACTTAGCAATAGGCCACTAACCCCCACTAGGTTCAGTTAGGTCTCAATAAATTAACCCCAGCTCAACCCTTGGTAGCTTGGCAACGAGCGACCAGGCTTAACTTAGGAGACAAAGTATAAAGCATTCAAGTATCACAAAACATCTGAAACCAGTTTATTAAAATAGTAAATATTTGTAGCTTTAAAATGACACCAAAACTAATACAATTGTATAAGGGGAACTGGAGATATGAATGTTTAAAGAATTCATTTTTTAGCTCAGATAAACAAATAGTGCAAATTTCGTCATCTGGTCGCTCCTCGACTGGGGCAAAGTTTAAGGTCGATCGTGATCAATCAATCAATCAATCAGTATTTGTAAAGCGTGGCTACTCACCTATGAGGGTCTCAAGGCACTGAGGGTGAGGGGAGGGGCCACATCCGAAGAGCCACATCTTGTGGTTACTCCTGAAGATGGTGAGCAACGGGCTTTGTCTGGGGGAAGTTGTCCTAGCTCTTAGCTGCAGTGTAGGTGAAAGATCGTCCTCCAGTGGTGGTTTTGCAGATGCGAGGAACAGTGGCCAGGGCCATCTGAGTGGAGCGGAGGGATCTGGAGGGGGTGTGGAAGGAGACATGATGGTTCAGGTAGGCTGGTCTTGCTTTGTGTATGTCCTTGTACGTGTGGGTGAGAAGCTTGAAGGTGATTCGCTTCTCGACTGGTAGCCAGTGGAGGGTCCTCAGGTGTTGAGATATGTGTTCTCGGTGAGGGAGGTCCAGAATGAGGCTGGTGATGGCCTTGTGGGTGAGTTTTGAAGATTTTGATGTTCCTAGTTAAGGTGCCGGCTTAGAAGGCTTTGTCGTAGCCGAGCTTGCTTGTGACTAAGGTGTGGGTGACTGTCCTGCAACAGTCTGCTGGGATCCATCTGAAGATCTTCCGGAGTTTGTGGAGTGTGTGCCAGCAGGAGGAAGTGACAGAGTTTACCTGGTGGGTCATGGATAGGGAGGAGTTGAGGATGATTCCTAAGTTGCGGGTGTGCTTGGTTGGTGCAGAGGGGTGCTGAGGGATGTGGGCCACCAGGTGTTGTCCCAAGCTGAGGTGGTGTTTCTGAAGATGATGAGCTCTGTCTTGTCGATGAAGCCCTGCTCGACTACAGCAAGTGTGAGGCCTCAGTCAAAAGTTTACCTTCAGGCTTAGTCATTTTCTTGAAGATTTTCTTCAACGGGATGAAGTTGCCAGTCCGATCTGACCTCCCTAGAGCCCTTCCTTGGATACGCATTACGGGAGCCCTCGTGAAGATTTCTATGTTTGGAGTTAGATGATTTTTCGAGATGAAAATCCTTCGACTGGGCCAAACCTTAATTTTGATCCGACGTCCCTGGAGCACTCTTTGGATACACTGCTTGGGAGGTCCTGGTAACTTTCTACGTTCAGATTTTCTTCAGCGGGATGAACCTGCAAGTAAGCCCTGGTCGCGGTTCAGGCAAGCCGGCCAGAGTTGCCACAGCGGGTCGGTCCCTCAATGGAGCTTTTTCCAAAAAGTTCTCCAATCTTTTCCAAACTTCTGGATCTTAATCCAGAATGTCTTTAAAGGTTCTTTTGGAGTCCACAGCTCACCCCAAGGTTCCAGAATTTCTGAGTTGCTCCTTGAGGGTACGGACTACAATTCCCAGAATGCACCTGGCTCATACTCCAACTTCGCCACTGGACAGTGGTCAGCTGATCAGTTTCTTCAGGATCTGAGACAGGGGACTCTGGTTAGCAATTTTTCACCTGTAGCAAACAGGGAGTTCCTCCTTGAACCAGTTGAAGCCAGTCAAAGTTATTTTTGTGGTGAAGCCCAAGTGGCAGCTGGTGCAGTCCTTCATTGTGCAGTGTCCAGGTGCAGGTCAGGGGTCCAGCAGGGCAGTCCTTCTTCTCCTGATGTTCTTCCTTGCAGGGATTTAATATGACAAGTAATTTGATACCAAACTTGACTAATTTATACACTTGGGGACTCGTTTTAGGCCAATGAATCTTTCGACCCTGATTGAAGACACCTTAGGACGAGATAGCTAATCAACATGTCAATCAATATGTCAATAACGTCATCAATATTTATCATAACAAGACAATTCACTTTAGTCAAAGTCATTTAATAAGACTCAGGACACCACCATGACCTTTCAGCCATGAATAACCACACCAGTTTAGTACGATGTTGTGATATTTAGTCCCTATTGATTACAATTCTACTAGCAAGTTTATTAATCTCAATACCAAGAAGCACATTAGCATAGTCACGATATGGCAACTCTGATAAGATTTCATCACAGCAAGAATCACGAATATTAGAGCATAACAAGACGTCAACATAGATCAATATCAGTAGAGTAACATTAGCGCATTGTTCGACAAAGCATAGATTCAGTCATTTGTCTATTTGCGTCCGTTTAGTAAACCCCTCATCTAACCTCAAATTAGCATTGGCATGTTGGGCTTCATGCAAAACAATTTAGCAACATCAATTTGGAAAAACCTCTAACTATGGTCTCTGTCAAAAGAAGCAGTTGGTACCTAGAAAGGAAAAGCAAACAGACAATCATCATTTCATTGTCATATAGTTACCCTCCCTATTGGGTCAGCATACAGATTCTGTCTTCGTCCTCAGGACATCAGTTGATTCACCATCAGTGAGGAACTCAGCTCGGGCAGGAAGGATAAAAGGGTACTTCCCTCATAAGGAGGTAAAGCATAAACGGGCAATATAAGTGCAAGGATGGTTTTAAGAACCAAACAGCAAAGTCTCTATGCAGAGTGACAAAGTGTCTGGGTCACAGCAAATTCGCAACAGCATCTCCCCCTCCTCCATCTGAATGGCTCCCCGTGTCATAGGTTTTTATCCCTTTTCTGTTGTACAGTCCCCTAAATTTTAATTGGTTGGGGTCCGTACCCCACTATCTCCCTCAAATAGGGTTTCAATTAGCTCATCAAATTTGTCAACCCATAACAGTTCTCACGTAGTTTATTGGTCCTTATGATTGACGTCTTCAGCGGGTAGAATGTCCGGTATGATTTCATCCTCTCGTGGTCCTTTACACATCTTCAGTCAGTGGTTCCATTGTCTGTACCGGTTCAGGCGACCTTGTACCTGGGATTAATCAACACTGTTGCATTCAGCTAAAATGTTTCTTCAAGCAAGTCGAATTTCATGAGAACAGATCTACTACAGTTACATTCATCTTCTAGCTTTTGGAAAAACAAGAGTTCATGTCCTTCAGCAAGTCAGCACACTGCACATTAGAAAAACAAATTTAATATGAAACCAGGCAGCTAGGCCTCAACTCATGCTAACTAAGGCCTAATGATTTATTAGCAGAAATTTAGCATATAACCTTTAATTAATAGTGTAAAACTATACTTTAACATAACATTTCATCATTATTAGTCATTTTCATTAGTCCCCGTATATATTGATGGCCACTCCCCATGGGCACATTTCAAGCATGCGTTTTAGCAAAATACATTAATACATTTTCTATGCAGCATTATTATGTATTAGTTCATAAACATTTCATGTTAATATTGAGTATATAAGCTACGCGCTCTCAAAGGAAAAATGAATTTGGCTATTTCACCTCACCAGGGCTTATAAAACAATTTGTATAAGGTCCTGCTTATAGTTACATGGCACCCAACCCTAGGGGCACATTGGGCACACCTTAGGGGTGACGTATATGTAAAAATAAGGTAGTTTAAGACTTTGGAACTACTTTTAATTCCAAAGTCGAATTTGCACATAACTTTAGTTTAAAAGCAGCCAGCAAGGCAGGCCTGCCTTTAAAATGACACTGGACACCTCAGCAGTGCACCTATGGATGCACAACCTATACTGGGGTCCCTAAAACTGCATGCTCTATCATATACTAGGAACTTATAGGTAGGTTGATACTGCCAAATTTAATTAGCCTAATTTCCATGTCCACTTTACACAGAGCACTGGCCCTGGACTGGTAAGTAGTACCCAGGGCACAACCAAGAGTCAGTAATTACCAGTATCTGTCCAAAACGTTTGGGGATGACCAGGGCAAAAAGGAGGACTTTCCTATATTGTCATTGTCAAGGGCATCTTGTTATGGAATGTTGCTATAGAGGCTTTTCATCTCCATGGTGACAAGTAGCTCTTGTGTGGAATCAAAACTTATGCCCTCTGGTTGGTTAATAGCTGCCCTATTGTCCTTAATGTGTAATGTTTTTAAGGGGACAAATGGTTTGATAAAGAACTGCACCTACTCTGCAAAGGGTTGCAATGTCAAGTTGCAACAACAGGTAGGCCTGGTGGCTTGTGGATACTTTTATGTATTTTAGGTAAAGTGTAAAGAGTTGGATGGAGGTATGGAAACTCTTTTTCACTGAGGAATGATTCGATCAGGCCTTATTTAGTCAGTTCAAAACTCATCCTATGAATAGAATTTGTAGGGTCACTTTGGAATTTTTTATATTGCATGGCGTTGCTGAGTTGCTTCAATATTTTTAAGCCATAGTCATGCTTTTTCTGTAGCACTATGTTTCCCCCTCTGTCTGCTGGTTTTATGATCACCTCTTCAAGATTGGACGCATTCTTAAGGGTGGCTATATGGTTCTTGGAGAAGTTAAATTTTATCTTTTTTTTGTTTCCGACAGCACCGCGTTTTCTAAAGTAATTATGTCTTTGGACATCCTATTTGAGGGTGGGTTGAAAATAGGTGGACACTGTAGTCCAGTTATATCTGTAGTCCATTCAGAGTCATGTAAGAAGGAGTAATATTTCGGTCCAGTGGTTCTGAAAAAGCAGAATAATTCCTCTTGGGTCATAATAGTGTCAATCTTATGGTAGTACACCATTGATTTGATATAATCTACTTGATTCTTGCAATCTTTTCTGCATACTTTAAGAATAGCAGATATTTTTAGTGCTATTCCAAAAATTACCATACTTAATGAAGCATTCCTCCTTAAGGATATTCTTTTGTGTCCGTGTAGTTTTAGGGGAAGCATCTGAAATGCTGAGTAATCTTAAATAAAACTCACATAACTAGGCAATATGAAGGTGGATAGTGAACTGAAAGTTTATTGGCCTGGTTGATGAACACAGAGAGGGGGAAATTGACTTTACTACACAGTCTTAATCACGGATGTGTCTTTACCGCAGAAGCCTTAACTACATATGTGTCTTTACCACCCATAGCTTTACCACAAATGCCTTTACCATGCAAGCTTTTACCACATATTTTGGTAGGTATTGGTTAGAAACTGTAGAATTAATAAATCAGGCTTCTTTTCTTTATATTTTATATTAAATGTATAATATATATTTAACATCAGTTGAGATAAAAATTTCTCAGACGGGATGTAAGGGAACGTGTATCTTATATTGATTAATTGAATTGACTCTTAGGTTTCTTTCACCCCTTCTGTGCTGGGGACGAAATGGTTATGTCCTGTGGCACAGTGCTACTGTGCCAAGGATATAACCATTATGTCCAGGCACTGGCCCATGGGGGGACTGCTAGAGCTTCCCCCGTGGGCCTCGCCCCCTCCCCCAGGCAGGAAGGGAAGGGGAATCACTTCCCCTTCCCCAGCCGCTTCCAACCACCCCCAGTGACGTCTGATGACATCAGCGCATGAATGCACTCTGAACTCATCAGAGGTTGCCCGCATCACTCTGGAAGCTCAGCTTCCAGTGCGATTGGAAGAGAAATGCATGATTGCATTTCTCTTCCGAGCAGGGTGTGGGGGCGGTCAGACAGACTTGAAAGGAAAGGCTTTTCCTTTCCTTTCATGTGTTTCTGAGCATTTCTGCAGCTTGACCGTAAAGCGATCAGGCTGCAGAAATGCCCAATAGACACCAGGGAGTTTGTTGTTTTGAATGTAAACAATGAAGGGGAGTGGCCCCCTGAGCAAGGGTCGCTCCTTTGGGGCTAATTTTTTTACTAGGCATTTTCTGCCTCTAGAAACGACTAGACACTAGAGATTTTTTTTTTGCACCAATTTCACACAGGGTCAGCGGCCCATTAGGCAAGGGTCACTCTCCTGGGGGGGACAAATTTATTTTAGGCTATTTCTGCAACCCATGGTGGCAGATTGGCCTATTTTAATTAGGGGCAGAAACCACTACGCACCAGGGATTTGTTTTTTATTTGTTACAGGTGGGGAGAGACCCCTTAGGCAAGGGTTGCTCCCCCTGGGGTGGGGTAAATTTATTTCAGGCCATTTCCGTATGTCTTTCGATTAGGCCGATTGGCCCTCAGGAGGCAGAAGCCACTTAGGCACCAGTAATAGGGTGTGTGTATGTTTTGTTTGGGGGGCAGCCCCTTGGGCAAGGGTCGCTCCCCATGGGGGCACATTACTGTTGGCCATTTCTGCTCTATTTTTGTAAGGCCCATCTGCCCCCAAGGGGTGCAGAAAGCCCACCAGAGATGAGGGAAGATTTTTTTTCAAAAAAAGAAGGTGAGCCTATGGCCATACCCCCACCGCAAATAAATAGGGACAAAGTTGTACTGCAGACCGGTGGGCAAATGGGGCAATTACCTCTGATCCACTGCCCCAGGGGATGGCCAAAAGTCTACTAGATGCCAGGGAATAAAAAATTTTAAAAAGTAATGGGGGGGTGGCTACTATCCTGTATTGGCATGTTTATGCCCCCACTCCAACTGAATGGGGAACAGTCTTTCATCTCTCTCCCAATACACTAAAGGAACTTATCCCAACGGCAAGCAAGAGGACATTTGATTATTTGGGGTTTTGGTTTTACATTTGGGTCATGAGAGTTTGTCTAATTCTCAAAATCATCCCACTTGTATGCCGATGGCAGCACTTTTTGGACTTTGGGACGCCACCATGTTGAAAAATCTACAAGAAACATCTGAAAACTAAACATCTGGGTGAGCCCAGGGTGGTGTGCTTCACATGCACCCCGCCCCATTTTCTTACCCACAATGCCCTGCAAACCTCCAACATTGTTTGTAATCACACATTTTTCCCACATTTGTGTCATGGAACCTTCCGGAATCTGCAGGAATCCACAAAATTCCTAGCACCCACCATTATCGCATCTATACTGATAAAACCTCTGCCCCACTTGTCAGCCTAAAAATGTTTTTATTCAAACTGCACTTTTGGACCCGCTTTGGTTCCCGCTGAATTTTGACATGTTTTTGGCTCTTCTTTGGCACGTGGCCCAACTACACAAGCGAGGCATCATTTTCATCTGAAGACTGAGGGGAACGTTGGGTGGTAGGAAATTTGTGCCAGTGCAGTGATCCCACACAGAAATGTGGGGAAAATGTGATTTTTTTTTAGCTAGAGTTGAAGTTAGCTTAGGATTCCGGGTATGAAACCACTGGGGATCCATGCAAGGTACACCTGCCTGGACTCCTTCAGGTGTCTAGTTTTCAGAAATGTCTGGATTTGATAGGTTTCCCTAGATGGCGGCAGAGCCCAGGACCAAAAATACAGGTAGCCCCTCCACCACAACAACTGGTAGCTTTGTATTTGATAATTTTGATGTATCTATGTAGTATTTTGGGGCATTTGCTGTCGCGGCACTAAGCCTAGCCACACAAGTAAGGTACCATTTTTACTGGGACCAGACGACTCCTGTTGGCCCACGGCCCTTGGCACCGCACCGACCCCCTCAGACCACGCACGCAACCTCGGTTTCATCTTGGACCCACTTCTCACCATGACCAAACAAGTCAACGCCGTATCATCCTCCTGCTTCCTCACCCTCCGCATGCTCCGAAAGATCTTCCGTTGGATCCCCGCTGACACCAGAAAGACCGTGACCCACGCCCTCGTCACGAGCCTCCTGGACTACGGCAACACCCTATACGCAGGAACCACCGCTAAACTCCAGAAACGTCTGCAATGAATTCAAAACGCCTCCGCCCGCCTCATCCTCAACATACCCCGCAACAGCCACATCTCCGCCCACCTGAGACACCTGCACTGGCTTCCCGTCAACAAAAGGATCACCTTCCGACTCCTCACCCACGCACACAAAGCCCTTCACAACAAGGGACCTGAATACCTCAACCGCTGCCTCAGCTTCTACACACCGACCCGTCCTCTTCGCTCCGCCAACCTCGCTCTCGCCACCGTCCCTCGCATCCGCCGCACCACGGCGGGTGGGAGGTCCTTCTCCTACCTGGCGGCCAAGACATGGAACTACCTCCCCACCATCCTCAGGACCACCCAGGACCACTCTGCTTTCCGGAGACTACTCAAGACCTGGCTCTTCGAGCAGCAGTAACCCTTTCCCCCCAGCGCCTTGAGACCCGCACGGGTGAGTAGCGCGCTTTATAAATATTTATGATTTGATTTTGATTTAAAAGCAAATTTGTGGCTCCCCTCAGATTCCAGAGCTTTGCAGCACCGAAATGTGAAGAAAAAGTGTTTTTTGCCAGGCTTGCTAAGGATTCTGGATAACAAAACCTGTTGGGAGCGCCACAAGTTACAACATCCTGGGTTCCTCAAGGTGTCTAGTTTTAAAAAATGCACAGGTTTGGTAGGTTTTCCCAAGTGCTAGCTGAGCTAAAGACCAAAATCCACACCTAGGCACTTTCCATAAAACAAATGAGTTGTCAATTCACATATTTGATGTGTCCAAGTTGCATTTTGGGGCATTTCCTGCTGTGGGCTCTAGGTCTACCAACACATGCGAGGTACCATTTGTATCGAGAGACTGGGGGGAATGCTGGGTGGAAGAAAGTTTGTGGCTCCTCTCAGATTCCAGAACCTTCTATCACCGAAATGTGAGGAAAAATATTTATTTTGCCAAATTTTGAGGTTTGCAAAGGATTCTGGGTAACAGAACCTGGCGAGAGCACCACAAGTTACTCCATCCTGGTTTCCCTAGGTGTTTAGTTTTAAAAAATGCACAGGTTTGGTAGGTTTCCCTAGGTGCCGGCTGAGCTAGAGGCCAAAATCCACAGCTAGGCACTTTCCAAAAAATGTCAGATTTCAATGTAAAAATGTGATGTGTCCATGTTGTGTTTCCTGTCGCGGGCATTAGGCCAACCCACACAAGTGAGGTACTATTTTTTTCAGGAGACTTGGAGCAACACAGCATAGAACAACAGGTATAATTGTCCCTTATCTTTCTCTGCATTGTTTCCTTCCAAATGTAAGACAGTGTGTAAAAAAGACATCTATTTGAGAAATGCCCTGTAATTCACGTGCTAGTATGGGGACTCCGGAATTCAGAGATGTGCAAAAAAACACGGCTTCTCAATACCTTACCTTGTGCCCATTTGGGAAATACAAAGGTTTCCTTGATACCTATTTTTCACTCTTCATATTTCACCAAATGAACCACCTTATACCCGGTACACAATGAAAACTCATTGCAAAGTTCAGCTCTTTTATTGGCTCTAGGGATCTTGATGAACCTACAAGCCCTATATATCCCCACAACCAGGAGAGTCCTGCAGACGTAACGGTATATTGCTTTAAAAAAATCTTCCCTAGCTGGAAAAAATTATAGAAGAAAATGTGTACTGAAATGGCTCTTTTTTCACCTCAATTTATTTTTTATTTTGGCTGTTACTTTCTGTAGGAAAACCTTGAAGGATCTACACAAATAACCCCTTGCTGAATCCAGATATTTTCCAGAAATGTTTACCTGTCCGTTATTCAGCATTGGTTTCACACACATTTCTGTCTCTAACTGGAAGGAGACTGAAAGCACAAAAAATAGTGAAAATGGGATATGTCCCATTAAAATGCCAAAATTGTGTTGAAAATGTGTTTTTCTGATTTGTCTGCATGTTCCTGAAAGCTGGGAAGATGGTGATTTTAGCACCACAAACCCTTTGTTGATGCCATTTTCAGGGAAAAAACACATGCTTTCTTCTGCAGCACTTTTTTCCATTAAAAAAAAAAAAAAAATGCTAGCTGTATTTTGGCAAATTTCTTGGTCTCCTCCAGGGGATCTCACAAACTCTGGCTACCTTTAGAATCCCCATGATGTTGAAAAGAAAGGACACAAATTTGTCATGGATAGCTTATGTGGACAAAACATCATGTGGGCCTAAGCGTGAACTGCCCTGAATAGCCAAAAAAAGACTCGCCACAGGAGGGGGAAAAGGCTTGGCAGCAAAGGGGTTAAAGAAAAGTTAAGCATCGTTTTGCAATATAAAAAGGTATAAATGCAAACTTTTTTTTACTAAAAAGTAATATAATTGTTTTATCTTAAGAGTTATAAGTTTTAGGGGTGCGATGCAATGGATATATGAGTATTAGGTGGGGAGTGTATTAATACTCAAGTATCATTATTAATAATTTGGTATGTTTTTATTTTTAAATATAATTAATAATACTGGTTAAATACATTTATAAAGTGAGAAAAATACATTTTAGGGATGTGATTCAAGAGATAATGGGGATTTTGGGCAGAGAAATATTATTAATGCTCCGGTATTAATTATTAATACTTGGATATTAATTCATGATTTTAAACTATAAATAAAAGTACTGGCTACTACATTTTTAAAAATTAGAATAACAAGTTTTAGAGGTGCATGCAAGAGCTATAGAGTTTTGGTGGGTAATTGTAATAATGCTCAGGAATAATTTATTACTACCCAGGAATTAATTATGTTTAAAGTATAATTTAGAGTACATAGAAGTCCCATAACCATATACAGGAACAATGCCAATGGCCGAGTTCTTCTTTAAGGTTATGGAACTCCGAGGAGACTAACAATATGCTCATCTTGTATACCAGGGGGCACTTTTTCCCATATAATACATATTCACACCATCAGCTTTCCCACAGACCACAAAAAAATACTTTAGTGAATGGCGCTTTCATTTGAAAAAGTGAGCATGAAGAACAAAAATAAAATGTCTAGTGCAAAATTAAACACATCAGAACCTGTTAGTTATTTGATGCAAACAGATATTACAAATGGTTCAATACATGTCTTTTAAAAAAAAAAAAAGCTGCAGTAGCACAGAATGTGTGGAAGCATGCTGAAAGATTCTAGATTTTCCCTAACTATCTAGTGAATGCAAAAAAAAAAACATGTTCTCTCTGCTTATACTTGTAAGCTATAAAATACAGCAGAAGAATGAAAGGCAATCTTCCATTTTCATTGCTGTAAACAACTGCTTCAATTATGCTAATTCCAAGAAACCATGGAAAGAGGAATGTATTTGTTGGACCTGGCTTTTTGACAGGGACATCCCCAAACTTTTTGCCTCCTTCCTCCTATTTTTTCTGACCTGTTGTTGTTGGCTTTTGACCTCTGGGCACTTTACCACTGCTAACCAGTGCTAAAGTGCATATGCTCTCTGTGTAAATTGTACTATTGATTGGTTTATCCATGATTGGCTATTTAATGTACTTATAAGTCCCTAGTAGAGTGCACTATATGTGCCTAGGGCCTGTAGATTAAATGCTGCTAGTGGGCCTGCAGCACTGGTTGTGCCACCCACTTCAGTAGCCCCTCAACCTTGTCTCAGGCCTGCCATTGCAAGGCTGTGTGTGCAGTTTCACTGCCACTTCGACTTGGCATTTAAAAGTACTTGCCAAGCATAGAACTCCCCTTTTTCTACATATAAATCACCCCTAATGTGCGCCCTAGGTAATCCCTAGAGCAGGGTGCTGTGTGGGTAAAAGGCAGGACATGTGCCTGTGTAGTTATATGTCCTGGTAGTGTAAAACTCCTAAATTCGTTTTTACACTATTGTGAGGCCTGCTCCCTTCATAGGCTAACATTGGGGCAGCCCTCATACATTGTAGATGTGACAGCTGCTGATATGAAAGAAGCAGGAAGGTCATATTTAGTATGGCCAGAATGGTAATACAAAATCCTGCTGACTGGTGAAGTCGGATTTAATATTACTATTCTAGAAATGCCACTTTTAGAAAGTGAGCATTTCTTTGCACTTAAATCTTTCTGTGTCCTTCAATCCACGTCTGGCTAGGTTTAGTTGACAGCTCCTTGTGCATTCACTCAGACACACCCCAAACACAAGGTACTCAGCCTCACTTGCATATATCTGCATTTTGAATGGGTCTTCCTGGGCTGGGAGGGTGGAGGGCCTGCCCTCACACAAAGGACTGCCACACCCACTACTGGGACTCTGGCAGACAGGATTGAACTGAAAGGGGCCTTGGTGCATTTCTTAGACACTCTTTGAAGTCACCCCCACTTCAAAGGCACAACTTATTATAAAACAGGGCCTCTGCCCTACCTCATCAGACACTTTCTGGAGAAGAAACCTGAACCAGAAACTACATCCTGCCAAGAAGAACTGCCTGGCTGCTCAAAGGACTCACCTGTCTGCTTTTCTACAAAGGACTGCTGCCTTGCTGTTGGCCTGCTGCCTTGCTGAACTGCCTGGCTGCTTAAAGGACTCACCTGTCTGCTTTTCTACGAAGGACTGCTGCCTTGCTGTTGGCCTGCTGCCTTGCTGAACTCTTGTCTAGCTGTAAAAGTGCTCTCCAAGGGCTTGGATAGAGCTTGCCTCCTGTTCCCTGAAGTCTCAGGACCAAAAAGGCTTCTCTTTTTCACTTGGACGCTTTGTGCGTCAAAATGTTCGACGCACAGCTTGTTCCGCGGCGAGAAAAATGACGCACACCGACGCTGATCAACGCGACGCCTTCGGGACAACCGAAACGTTGACGCACGGCCTCACAAGGACAACGCCGCCCGACTTCCAAGGAGAAATCGACGTGACGCCTGCCGTGAGAGTGAAATTTCGATGCACAGCCCCGCGAAACGACTCGCAGCTGGAAAACAAGCAGGAGAATCCACTCACAGACCCGGAACATCTGGTAATCCCCGCGATCCACAGAAAGAGACTGTCCGCGCACCGGAAAACGACGCACGACTTCCCCGCGTGAAAAATAACGACACAAGTCCGGGTGTGCTGGGGAGAAATCGACACATACACCATTTTTCCACGTATCTCTTCTTCTGCGGCCCTTTGCGGAGATTTTCCACCAGAAACCAGGTACTTTGTGCTTGAAAGAGACTTTGTTTGCTTTTTAAAGACTTAAGACACTTTGGGCCTGATTACAACTTTGGAGGAGGTGTTAATCCGTCCCAAATGTGACGGATATACCACCAGCCGTATTACGAGTTCCATAGGATATAATGGACGCGTAATACGGCTGGTGGTATATCCGTCACTTTACCGTCACTTTTGGGACGGATTAACACCTCCTCCAAAGTTGTAATCAGGCCCTTTATATCACTTTTCAGTGATATCTTTACAAATTCATATTGCATCTTTAATCGTTTTGACCTGCAAATACCCAGATAAATATTATATATTTTTCTAAACACTGTGTGGTGTATTTTTGTGGTGCTATCTTATGGTATTGTATGATTTATTGCACAAATGCTTTACACATTGCCTTCTAAGTTAAGCCTGACTGCTCGTGCCAAGCTACCAGAGGGTGGGCACAGTCTAATTTTGGATTGTGTGTGACTTACCCTGACTAGAGTGAGGGTTCTTGCTTGGACAGAGGGCAACCTGACTGCCAACCAAAAACCCCATTTCCCATTTCTAACAGTATTCATCTGATTACTACTTTCTATGCTTCCTCAGGGGAGATCAGAGGTCTGATGTGCAAATATTGGTCCATCTTGTGGAATGATGCCGTGCTTGGCTCTGATTTGCCCTAATGACCTCCAGGAACATACAGAAGAGGGAAATCATTGGGTTATAGTCTGACACATAGGTATTATAACAAGGTTAATAGACAGGAGTTATGGTGGTCCAAAACCAGTGAATTAATCAAATGTGGACAGTGCAAGGCAAACAGAAATGTCTCCAGTATGCAGGTGTACCTCACGACTAATGGTCATGAGAGGAGAATTGGGTAGTTTGTGAATTGCATGCCTGATTTCTGTGTATATGTGTTACAGTGTCCCTGTAATTTAATGTATGTTGGCAGCACCACTTTCCAATTGAGGAAACAAGTTCTTAACATCAGCGGGCAATTCGAAATGTGGATCAAGCTTACCCTGAAGCCAGGCACTTTTCATCAGAACACCAGTGTGATGTCACCAATTTGAGATTTTTTTGCCATTGATAAGCTCAATAGAAATGTGTGAGGAGGGAATCGAATTGGATTGTTGAGACAGTTTGAGTCCAGAAGTATTCTAGATTTGCAAACTAAACTTCCCATAGGCCTCAATCAGGATGAGGAATTGGAAGTACATGTAGGCTGAATAGACTTGGGATATCACATTCACAGTACCTTGGTAATGAATGTGGTAAAACTGGATTTTATGTTTTCTTTATTTATTACTTTACTTTTCTCCATGTCACAATTAAGGGGACCTACATATACATGATTTGTTTTGCTGTTTGTCGTTTTTGATTGGTGTAATAGTTATGAGGTGTCTTGGGGATATGTGACTGTAGGGGTAGATTACCTTTACAGAAGATTTGTCTCTGAATGATATGGCATGGGTGATTATGTTATAATTGTGTATATGACCTTTGGGTACAATTTCGCCCATAGATATCAATACAATGGGCCGCATTTATACTTTTTGACGCACAACTGCGCCAACGCAGTTGTGCGTCAAAAAATGTAACGCTGGCTAACGCCATTCCAAAGCGCCATGCGGGCGCCTTATTTATGGAATGACGTTAGCCGGCGGAGCTGACTGGTGTGCGTCAAAAAAAATGACCCACACCAGGCAGCGCCGGCATAGGGGAAAATGGAGCTTGGGCGTCAAAGAATGGGGCAAGTCGGTCTGAGGCAAAAAATCTGCCTCAACCCGATTTGCGCCATTGTTTTTTGACTCCCACCCTCCATTGACATGATTCCTGTCTTAGCAAAGACAGGAGTCATGCCCCCTTGCCCAATGGCCATGCCCAGGGGACTTCTGTCCCCTGGGCATGGTCATTGGGCATAGTGGCATGTAGGGGGGCACAAATCAGGCCCCCCTATGCCACAAAAAAAAAAAAAAAAAAACTTACCTGAACTTACCTTAAGTTCCCTGGGATGGGTCCCTCCATCCTTGGGCGTCGTCCTGGGGTGGGCAAGGGTGGCAGGGGGTGTCCCTGGGGGCATGGGAGGGCACCTCTGGGCTCTTTCCGAGCCCACAGGTCCCTTAACGCCTGCCCTGACCAGGCGCAAAAAAATGACGCTAAAGTGGCTGGACGTCATTTTTTTGGACCCGCCCACTCCCGGGCGTCATTTTTGCCCGGGAGTATAAATACGGCGCACATGCCTCAGAGTCATTTTTTAGACGGGAACGCCTACCTTGCATATCATTAACGCAAGGAAGGTGTCCACGCTAAAAAATGACGCAAACTCCAAGATCTTTGGCGCTAGACGGGTCTAACGCCAAAGTATAAATATGGAGTTAGTTTTGCGTCGGATTTGCGTAAAAAGAAACTACGCAATTCCGGCGCAAACAGAGTATAAATATGCCCCAATGTATCTATATTCAACACATGCCACAGGATAATGTCCACTTGGGGGTAATTTCTCCCATAGATATCAATATAAAATATCCACATTCAACACATGATGCAGAAAAATATCTACCACGTTTCTGACACTGTACATTGGACTCTATGGTTGAAATGCCATGTCAATTGTCATTAGGCAAAGACTATATATAATGAGTTATTCTATTAAACTGTGGTTTCAAAGTTAGGGTTCAAACAAACAATATGATCTCAGCACAATCACCCATACAAAGAGGGACATGACAAGACTGTGCTCTGTCCCAGATGATTTTTACCTTGACATTTGAAGCAATTGGGCATGGACTGAGAGGAATTTACATCCAGGCAGGAAACTGTACATGTTGTATCATAGCATGCTAAAGGTGTTCTGTTCTATGTGCAGGATCCTGTAGCAGCCATAATAGACAGCAAGGGTGCTGCATTACTTAGGTTTTTCAATCAACCACATAAAAACCTTACTGTATCCACTCCCTTGCACTGATGTGGATATGCTTAGAAATATCTTGTGTGATAATCTGGGTGAGGAACATCTCCTGACAAGTAGTCTAGGGTGGTCCTTATATTTTAAATCTTATCAAAGATTAGAATTTCTGGAATACTTTTAGGAATGTTTGAGATAGATTATGTTCATCAAGGTGTGCATCCCAGGTGTCTCTTCATGAACATTTAAGGCAAATGGAATTCAATTTAGACTATACTATTTTGGCTACATGTCTGTGTTGGATCTTATTTGACCTTGATGTTAGGATAACTAGACACTTATCCCAGACTCGATGTCACATCTGGTGTGATATCTCTGTAATTGTTTGAATGGTGGCAGACATGACAGCGATTCTGCACAAACTGAAGAAAATAGTGACTAGAACCGACTAAAATCAAGAATATGGTGATTCCCAATACCATATTATAGTCCGGCCTACTAAACAGGGAATCAGACCTTAGGAGCTTTACATCACTGCAAAATATGCTAATGGTGGTACTTTTAAGGGATTAGATGCACTGCAGCAGCAATTGCTGTATAGTCCATAAAGTGAACAAATGTGTACATAGTATTTACATGACCATTCAGATTATCCTTGGGATTGTACCGAAAAACAGTGATAAACGTCCAAAATGTACCTCCCCTTTAGGCACTTTACACACGTGGTAACATGTGAATTCAGACACTTTTTCTGGGATGGACACTGGGTGAGGTAACAGGTTGTAGGGTGAAAGTAGCTCCCAGTGTATCCATTTTGGGTGAGGTGTTTAACAAAAAGAGATTTAACCTGATAAACAAAGTACATTGCACTTGGGCTGACACTGGCCAAAATGAGAATTGCCAGGCATTGAGAAGAGTGTGCTGGTCCTTCTCTGGCTCTCGATTGTGAAGAAATGGATCATAGTGGAGGGCAAAGTGTTGAAACTAGAAACAAGAAGAGGGTGGAGGCGAGTTGGTTGATACATGGGATATAAAACTCGAGGGTGTGAAAATTATCACACAACTCATAATTCCAATACAAGAAATATTTGCAAAGGCATCAGAATTGATCCCTCCACTTGTCAATATGAAATAACTAGGCAATATCGTCTTATAAACAAGTGAGGCAGTTCATGGAGAAAAGAACAAAATCATTAAGACATGATGGTGCTTGCCTTGAGCCTGTGTCTACATGCATCAGTCAGGAGCTAGTATTTTGGGTTTGTCACAGTAACATGTTAGTCACATGATGAGCTGCATAGAGCAGGGGTACCATAGGGTAGGATACTAGTAAAATTATTGAATACGTATATCTGTTCAGTAATTAATTACTGTATGCAAATGTATGTTAGGTTAGTTTCCTGACCATAGGTTCAATACTGTTTATCACATTTTCACACATCAGCAAGCCACCTTGCTGCACTGCTTAAAAGGGAGAGGGCAGGAATGTGTTGTATTTAACATCATGGCACAAAAGGTGCTGCCTAGTGCCAATGCAGGCACCCTTGCCTCATGGTGCATGGGTCCCTACATTGTAGGCAGCATTGTTTTTGTGAGGAAGGGACACCTTTATGCATGAAAACAATTCTCAGAGGCATCTTCCTCTTTCTATGAGTGCTGTAGGATGAGGAAATTGTAAAAATCAAGGAGCAATAAAGATAGTTCTCCCAACACCTCCCCTGGGGAGGTGTAGAAATGTGATGCATTCCCAGGTCTACCACTGATGGTAAGTCAGAGATGCACCAAAATACATGGGTGGATGTGTGGGAACACCCCTACTCCACCCATGTAATGCCTCCCTGGGGCAGAGCAACACACAGCAGCGACTTGCACAGCCTTGTGTTACTTCACATTTACCATGCCATGCAGGGCCACTCAAGGTGATCTTTTGTGGCTTTGTAAGTATAATTCAAGGTTTTGCAACACCCCTGTGCCCCCTTGTGTGGCGCAAGGGCTATGTAAAACCCATGATATATATGGGCCTTAATATGTAGAGTGCTCTTACTGAGAGGAGAGATTTGCTTGAGTGCTATGCAGATCTACTTATGTTTGTGTGGACACAAGCCTCATTAGGTAATGGGCAGAGCAGGGACACTGCTCACCTAATTACTTCTTGATTGTGCAGGACAATTTTTATAAGAATAACCTGTAATTTAGTCAAGCACCCATGACAATGTTGCCTCAGTTCTTGAATGGCTGTGATATTTCCTGCATAGTGGTCATCATTTTGGGTATGATTAACTGAATCGTCTTGACTTCTGAATCTTTGCCTGTTGAACTTCTTATATTAGTTGAGGTTGGCTTATTTCTAAATATTCACTTTTTGCTAGTTCTTGACTTCGTCGTATTACAGAGGACTTTAAACTGGCCAAAGCTCTCAGCTGTACGTCAAAGTATGTAAATGCAACCCATTGCACTTGCATACTCACTGTAGAAAACAGCATGGGAAACAACTTTATGAAATTAAACAGACAAAACCACTAAACTTCAGGCTTAGTTTGATTCTGAGTTTTATCACTATTTTGACCCCGCCTTGTCAATGTCTTCACCAATAATGAAGTGCAGGCGTGAGTGACTTTTGCAGTGTTTTACTTAAGGAAGACAGAAGGCATCAGTAGAATATGTTCCCCCATGCTAAAAACTATAAACAGAAGCAATTGTCTTTATGAACGATATTCAAAATAAAATGTTTCTTATCAATTAATTAGGGCCCACACAACAGCTAACAGAGAACCAATGGGCAAGAGAGCATCGAGCTGGCAGTGACACTTTTCACCTTGAAAGCTTACCAAAGTGGACTCTTTCCTCTCGCTTTACAGACGTCATCAAGCGTGGCAGAGGTCCCCTTAAAATTATTGCTTCTCTTCCGAGAGCTCCATTTATTCTCATTGTGATCCGGTTCACTTTAAAGGATAAAGGTAATGCAGGTACTTGATGAATGTGCTTGAAGGGACCGGTGTATGGAATATCTGGTACAGTGCTCCCCATATATGCACTATAGGCAATGGGCCTCTTATGGACAGCAGTCTCATTAATATATTTGAAATGGTACATGTGAGCTTCGGTGTGCCTACCCCCTTTGTCCTGCACTGAATAAATTCCTATTCCTCCTAAGCAAGGTAGAGTCATCTGCAACGCAGACATGTGTTCAGGGGCCTAGGAGACAATACATTTTGGGGGGGACAGGGACAGCCTTGTGGGCCTTTCAATTGACCCTATACAAATCGCTCTTTGTTTGAGAACTGTAGACTCCCATAACTGTACACAATCATATACAGTATATTGGAAGTGAAATAGGGAGAAATGAAGGCATGCTGTCACAGTCTGAAAGTATCTTTTATTGTTATTTACATTCACAAAGTAATTAGCTAAATGTGAAAACAACTTGTTGATTAACCTTGTATGTGCTTGAACCAAGCAAATAAAGGTAGGAGGGTAAAAAGGAAGAGCATACCCTTTGTGCCCCACACCCATCATGCTCCTCGCCTCATGCCAATTGGATCCGCACTGGAGATTTCAAAAGCATTTAGGTACAACAGTTGTAAACTGTGCTCAAAAACCATAGTTCTATTAACACTTCTATTTCTGTGTGTCTGAACCTGTAGCAGCTCAGCTCCACATCAGTCATAAATGGAAGCATTTCAACTGGAGAAGCTCTTGAAGTTACAGGCTACATAAACATGGGATTCTTTATTCTGTGTATAAACTGTAGTCACTAATTTCTTTAGATTTGGCTATTTGTGATGCATGAAGTCACTGAGTATAAAGAAAAGACATTCACTGATTATTAAGAAAAGACATTAGAAAATGACTATTATAAGGTTATTACAGCCCAGTTCTGACATCACAGTGCCTTCTGCCAAAGCTAGCAGCCAAGGCAAAAGGCAGATCAGGTCACAGAGCATAATTAATGCAGTTGTTTAAAGCAACAAATGTAATGTTGCATTTCTTTCTTCTTCTCTATTTTAGTAGTTTGCAATGACATAAGCTATGCTCTTAGGTTTTAAGTGGTTTGTGGGAAAGTTGATGATGTGACCATGTATTATATGGGGTAAAATACCCCCTGCATACATAAGGACATTGCGAGCCACCCCAAAGTTCATTGCTGATAGAAAACATTGGCAAAGCCAATTGTTCTCGCTTATGGAAGATCTAATGCCTTTGCCAATGTGTTTTAGCCATGCTGTGCACTAGTAAAACTACTATTCAGCATGACTAAAAGCTAATGGTGTAAAGGAGAACGATGTGTCATCGATCAGAGTAGTGTAGTGTCATGGAGTAAGTAGAGTGTGCTAGAATGGAGTAGTAATCTAACTTGAGAAAAATGCAAAATCACTCCAATAAACAATTATATTAAAGTAGTATCTAAATGGAAGGTTTTGTGCATTTATTCAATCAAAATATAAAAGATCAATTGTAGTGGAAAACATCAACAGGGGAAATCGAGAAAGACTTTGGTATTCGGGCATTACACAATTTATCTGGATGACCCAATGTCAATAATTACAAGAAAAATGTAAAAATTAACCCGTATAGCACAGTGGTTAGCATCCACAATAATGATTTACAAGTTTTCATACATCACCTTTTAAATGAATGACTCAAATAGTGAATCAAGAAGTCATTAGCTCATAGTACCTATGCTTATGCCAACATATATAAATATCACAAATTCAAGTCAATGTACTTTGGCCGATGACGTTTTGATCCCCTAGGCAAGTATCAGGATCATCCTCAGCATTAATTAAGCCTGAGATAAAAGAGTTACTGAGTGCTTGTAACCAAAGAGGTCAAGATAAATCTGACTCACTTCTCACATGAACGAGAAGGCAATCAATTGAGATATGGATCTCTAATCAAGCGCCAATGGCATAAAGTAGTAGAGTGGAGTAGCGTCAGAGTGCAGTACAGTGTCATAGAATGGAGTGTCAGAGTGTCATAGAGTGGAATGGCATAAAGAAGAGTGAAGTGGCATAGAGTGAAGTAAAATTACGTGAAGTGGCACAGACAGAGTTGGGTAGAGTGTTGTGGAGCATAGTACATTGTTGTATAGTGGAGTGGCACAGAGGGATGTGGAGTGGCTTGGAGTAGAGTATCGTAGATTGAAGTGGCATGGAGTGGCATAGAGGGATGTGGAGTGGCTTGGAGTAGAGTATCGTAGATTGAAGTGGCATGGAGTGGCATAGAGTGGAGTAAAGTGGAATGGAGTGGCGTATAGGGAGTTGTGTAGGGAGTTACAGAGTGGAGAAAGTGTTGTAGCGTGGCACAGAGTGGAGTAGAGTTTAATGGAATAGAATGTCAGAGTCTAGTATCATGGAGTGTAATGTCAGAGTGAAGTGTCGTAGAGTGGAGTTCAGTGGTCTACAGTGAAGTGGCATAGAGTACAGTCGTGCAAAGTAGATTGGCATAGAGTGAAGTGGTGTAGAGTGCATTGGTTTTGAGTAAAGTGGTGTCGAGTGCTTTGATTTAGAGTAGAGTGCAGTAGTGTAGAGTTGTAAAGAGTAGAGGCGCGCAGCATAGATTGCAGTGGTGGAGAGTGCAATGGTGCAGTGTGTTGTGTTATAGAGTGATGCGGTACATGATAGAGTGGAGGAATGCAAGACAGAGTAGACTGGTATAGAGTGCAGTGGGGCAGAATAGAGTGCAGTGGGGCAGAGTACAGTGGCATTGAGTACAGTGGTGCATTATAGAGTGGCGTAGAGTGAACTGGCATAGAGTTCTTTGGTGTAGAGTACAATGGCATAGAAAGCAGTGGCATAGAGTGCTGTGGTGCAGAGTAGATTGGCATAGAGTGCAGTGGCATAGAGTGCATTGGTTTAGAATAAAGTGGTTAAGAGTGCACTGGCGTAGAGTGTACCAGTGCAGTGTACATTAGTTAGAGTACAATAGCATAGATTGCAGGGGCATAGTGTAGAGTGCTGCAGAGTAGGGTAGTGTAGAGTGGAGTTGGTACAGCATAGATTGCAGTGGCGTAGAGTGCAGTGGCGTAGAGTAGCACAGAGTGGGAAAAAGTGGTGTAACGTGTAGTGGCATAGGGTAGATTGTTTCAGAGTAGAGTGAAGAAAAGATAGCTAGAGAAAAGACAATATACTTTGATATGCTTAAGTATGTAACGATAACAACAACATAAATAAAGACGCTAGGCATAAATGCCCAAAATGAAATATGGCGTCTCCCTGTTAGCCACGCTTCAATCAAACCCTTCTTTATCTAGATAAAAAAACATTAAGCATAAATTTCAGAAAAAGATACCCCTCTAAAAGCTAAATTGTGTAGTGTGAAAAGGTAAAATCTGGGTTCAATCTCGAATTACCTGTTTCACCAACTGGTGTGATCTTAGGCGAATTCAAATACTGTGTTTCACAGAGTCTCCTTTTTAGCCTGCAGACTTCAGGCTGAGTGGGAGTCTGTTTTCTCTTCAGATCTTCCTCAGTGCCCTGCAGCCCTCCTCTTCAAGAAGTCCTGTAGCTCTCTTCCTCAAGGCGGCAGGTGAGGGTAAGGCCAAGGATGCAGCCAGCAATCATCAAAATATATTTTCTCCTACTCACTCTGTTTGTTCTCATGTGCTCTTAATGCCCACAGCTGTAAACAGGACAAACAAAAGGGCAGAGGGCGTCCTGACTCACCTTCATTCTGTGACCATCAGATTGGAGGCAGGTCAGAAGTTCAAGTGAAGGGTATTATAAGTAGCGCTCTTGCGCGCTACTGGCCCTGTGAATAATAGAATTGAGAGGGGAAATTATTTTGTCCCCTTGTCCCTGCCACCCTCATCTCCCATGTCCCCCACCCTCCAAAATCTGGTGGGGGGATACATCCCCCGTGTCCAACACACTTCCTACGCCCATGCGTGTGTTTGCAGGACAACGTGAAATCCTTCTACAAATTACGCGGAACATGCAGTAGCTATGAAAATATTTTTTGAAAAACGGGTTACAGTGGCCTAGAGATGGCAAACTACATCTAACCTGCAGCCCTTTTTTAATTATGATTTGCACAAACATCAAACGATACCATGGTAAATGCAGCTACTTAGGAAAAGGTGTAGTTGCGCAAAATATTGCAATGCACAATAACATCGGAAAATTCAGAGCACAGTTTAATACAGTACAAATGTCGCACAATGCGGTGGCATATGTAAAAACACGTGAGCACATCAAAAAAGTGTAACCAGATAGTAACACCAGTAGCTGTAAAAATTAAAACTGCATCATGTAGATGAAAGAGAAGAAATATCATTCTTGAACAGTAAACAAAAAGGATATCTTTAAGCAGAGTAAACACGAACAAATAGAGGACGGCTAAGCAGCTGTACAGTTTGAGAACCAACGTCATACCTGACTGTGAGTCGTCCATTTCAGAAATATTGTGCACACTGTAATCACCGAAACAGCTAGGCAAATACACTACAATCTAATTAGGAGTCGTAAACCACGAACAAAAATTGAAAAAAAATACAGAAAGTATTTAAATACCAGAAAGTACCAGACCTGGGAATGAACCAAAAAAAAAAAAAAAAACAGTCGTGAAAAAGAACAAAACGGACTCTGTCCAAATGGTTTATGGGTGTGAAGGCTGGACAAGCAGAGTATGGGTGAAAATGGACATTCTGAGTCATATGGCACGGCCGTGCACCCGATTGTAAATTTCTACAGATATAGACCAAGAAAGAGGACGTGGATGTCTAGTAGAGGCTGCGAGAAGGTGGGGGAATAATCCCTGTACCTCTAGGTAAAAAGGTTGATCTGCACGGTCCTCTGAAGACGGAGTCCGTTCCATGCTGACTAGAGTCTCGCAAAATGATCATGCACTACTTATGTATATGATTTTGCTTTAGTTTTGGAAATGCATACTGCACAACACCGCGCATGTTTATTAGAAGGCTCCGTAAACTCTTCTTTCCGTATTTCTTGGATTCACTCCTGCTAAAAATGTTATTCTGACCAAGAGCTGTCACGTTTTTCTGAAGTTACACTCCTATTGCGAGATGAATGTAGCTCAGTAACAAATACCGCATTATGTGGAATATCCGGAAACGACCCTCTTTCCATAAATGTTTAACTTTTAACAGAAGAGTTTCTCTGGAAGGAAACGTGCGCATTAAAACATAGAGTTATATTTCCCTAAAGATACCGTGCCAGTCTCTCATGTTCGTATTTACATTTTACACATAAGATCTTCCAGCCTCCCTTCTATGTGTGAGATTGTTTGTGCACGATTTAAATACATGTTCAAATTGGGTCATATTTGTAGAAGCTAGCCACATGTCAGTTTGGTGGATTTTGAATTTGCTGCAAAAATACTGAACATTCAAATTAGACACCTTTTAAGTGTGTGTTCGCCTGTTACTACTTAGCTCAAACTTCCTTTGAATACGATTCTGGGTAAACAGAAGGAAAAGCTGGATCAGATGAAAGATAGCTCTTCTAGCAACTGGATCAAAGTGAAAGTTCATGCATGAACACAACAGACCATTATCTGTTTTTTTTAATAATGATTTATTACCTGAACGTTAGTCCAGAAAGTACTGTAGGTACTACTTTTTTTCTGGCTGGAGCCCAAAGGGTCTTTAGCATGGGAAGAATAAGCCTTGGTTTGCTGGAGAAAATGGCTCTCATCTATCTCTTGACCTTCTATTGACAAAGAAGGAATTAGACAAAATTATGACCTGGACTGCCTTACTTCATTTAATTTATTTATGACCGTTAGCCAAGCCAAGCTTACTTTCCTGATTCTGTTCACAAGAGAGGTATGATAGAGATGATAAAAAGCAAGCTTTTTTGCAGAACACCACAATTCACAAGACACAGGAGGGCATCCCATAAAAAAAGAAAACATGTTTTTTTCCATAGAATAGATCTTTCGCATTCAGATTATCGAAAACCACTGTCTTTGTCTGACATAACCCTTCTCCAAAACCTGCAGTAGGTTTTGAATAGGAGAAGTATAACCATTGCCCACATTTATTATAACACTTCATCATGAAGTCCCGCCTACCTAGACCATATGTTTGGTGCATGGTGAGTTTCCTCTGGAGCTCTTGGTACGAGGTTAATATAACTCTATCTTTATAGGTGAGAAGAGTAACAGACTTTGGAGGTCAGAAACTAATGTATGATTTTGGTAGCATGGGCCATTAATGTCTTATCAACTGGTTTCAAGTAACAGCTTCCTTTGATTGTGGGGTGCCATGTTCATGCCCATCCTCCACCGTTCATAATTGTGATCGTTCTGGCATTTGTGCCTCTGAGCAGCCAAGGAATCTCTAAAACATTTTGGAAACCTTTGGAATAGTTGTGGAAAACCACAGTGAATTATGAAGCAAATTGAAGGAATGCTGAAGGAGCACTTCTATCATGCTGCTATCACCGACATAGCCCAAAGCACTTATCCTTGCCAAACTCACCAGATCCTCAGCAGCAGTGCTAGCGTCAGCTCTAAAGGTGGCTCCCAGTGGCCTGCGGTCAGAGTGCAATAAATTTGCGGAGCCACATTTGAACTAGGCTTACTGCCCTGTGGAACCTGAGCCCTGGAGCTTTCAGCCTCTTGTGCTCTTCCTCAAGCCCCTCACTATGGGGCATATTTATACTCCGTTTGCGCCGAATGTGCGTCAAAACTTTTGACGCACTTTCAGCGCAAACGTTGCCCCATATTTAAACCCTGACGCCCGATCCAGGGCACAAGGAAAATGGCGCTATGTGCGCCAGTTTTTGGAAGCGGCACCCCGCCCTGCGTTAATGACATGCAGGGTAGGCGTTCCCGTCCAAAAACCGACGCACACAGAGGTGCGTCGTATTTATGCTTCCGGGCAAAAATCACTCCCGCGCGGCAGGCAGCACAAAAAAATCACGCAAAGCATGAATATCGTGAAATTTTAACGCCTGGGTCAGGGCAGGCGTTAAAATGGTGCAAACACACCTGTACTTAATCAGAACACACAGAACAAACAACAGAGCAGCAGAGCAGCAACAGGGAGACATGGAGGTGCTTTTTCTTCAGCGTGCACGTAGACGCAGAGCCCTGCAGCAACAACAGCAGCTACAACAACAACAGCAGGGACCCCAAAGACAGCGCAAAAGGCAGGAGAGGATATTCCGCCCAAGAACAACCCTGCATGGCCTCAGGGAACGAAACATCATCCAGAGGTACCGGTTGAACTGGCAGGCCATTCAGCAGCTGCTGACAAATATTGAACAGCAATTGGCCCCCACTTTAGTGACTCCACGCACTATCCCAACAGAAACAAAGCTGCTTGCCGTACTTCACATGCTGGCAAGTGGCTCCTTTCAGACAACTGGTGCCCTGGTTGGTGGAATATCACAACCATCTTTCTCCGCATTCCTGCCTAACGTACTGGATGCCATCATTGGACTGACACCCCGCCACATCTGCTTCCCTAACACACTGCAGAAGCAGCAGGAAACCAAACAGGGGTTCTACGCCATCAGTGGCTTCCCGCACGTCCTTGGTGCAATCGACTGCACACACGTACGCCTTGTGCCACCTGCTGCGAGTGAACACCTCTACCGCAACAGGAAGCACACACATTCCATCAACGTGCAGGCCATAGTCGATCACCAAGGACTGATCAGCAACATCGTGGCTAAATATCCTGGGAGTGTACATGACGCATTCATCTTCCGTCACTGCACCATCAACCAACACTTCCAGGATGGACGGTATGGCAATGGACTACTTGTTGGTAAGGACAAAAATCTACTTATATACTCACTGCACAGAAACCCTCTAGGATAAACAAACCATACACCACAATAGCAACACCTAGACAGGAACACAATGAGGTACTCACATCACTAGCCATGTTTCAAAGTCACCATTGAACCTCTCACACATTGGAATTTACTCTACAGCTTAGTGTGAAGACATTAATGACTGTGGTTGCCTAAATGTCACCTTGCAAATTTGAAGGCTCACAATAACCTGTACAGTAATACAATGCATAAGTTCTAAGGGATGGGATGGCCTGGGTATGTTCATATGAACGTTTCTAATACACTTTCATGTTTCAACTCTGCATGGAACTATCATCACACCCCCAGTGAGGACACACGGACTCCTGTGTCACAAGTCACAATGCAAGGGAGGGCACACTGTATTTGAGAAACCAATACATCCTGCTGACAAACAGTTAGCCAACAAACACTTGCTCAGCCAAGGAAAAAAAACAATGCCAAAGTTTTCACCAACAACCATAGGTTGTCACATTAGTACACAAAATAGTCACAGACAACACAACACAACTACTGCCATCAAAGATACGTACAACAGTGCCTCCTACATCTAATTGATACCATTCTGTGTTTCTCTTTCAGCTGATCAGGGGTATGGCATCCAGCCTTGGCTAATGACACCATATGGGAACCCAAATACTGCTGCTGAGCGGGCATACAATGACGCCCACAAGAGGACACGCAGCATTGTGGAGTGGACCTTTGGGATCCTAAAGTCAAGGTTCCGCTGCCTTGACATCACTGGCGGTAGCCTACTATACTCCCCAGAGATGGTCTGTAAGATCATACTCACTTGTGCCATATTACACAATATTTGTGTGAAAAGGAACATTCCCCTCCTTGAACCGGACCCAGACATGCCTGAGGATGACGATGAGGAGGATGCTGGCCTGCAACAGGAGGGGGAACAACCTAACACGGCAGCAGGAGTGCGTAGGCGCCAACAGATTGTCAACAATTCTTTTACTTAAGTTATTATAATCACTTGTATTCCACACTTGTAAATAAACACAGATAACAAACACCACATCATGCTTTGGCCTATTCATTTCAGACCACCTTTAGTTTGAAATTGCTGAAGATGAATGTCGTCTCATTGAGCAAGAATGCTATAACATTCATCACACCAAAAATAAACATCACAAATGTATGCACAGAGGGTAGGATGTGACATGATACATTACCATACACAGAGCCCAACAAGAGTACAAATGTGACAATTACAGATGCCGGATCCAAACAACTGAAACAGTCTCTCATCCAGCCCAAAATTGGAGATCATTTGAAAGTCACATCACACGTGTTCAGAGACAGGGTGGGAGCATCCATGTGTACGTGACCATGTCATCAATGGCTTCTCTCAAGTGTGTGATATGAGCAATACACAATTGGTACAACATCAGCTGCCACTAACTCAGCCGGAGACCTTGAAGTTACAGTGACAACATACACCCAGACAGGTGATAGTGGATCCACATTCCCACACACATGTACACATATGTCATACAATCAACCTAATATTTGAAAGTAGACCATCACAGTTGTGTCCCAGTTTGAACCTAGCAGGAAGATTGTAACATGACACTAAACCAGTTTATGCAGAAAGGGACACAGACAACCAAACAATTATTCTCATGATCACATCGGGAACGCTGAGAGTCTTGCAAACATAGTCATAGGAAAATGGTATGCAAGTTAGCTCCAATTCATCATTACTGCAAACGTCAAATGGGCTAATGAGATGAATGAATGGTCAACAGTCATTCATACCATATGGCCTTACATTAGCCTGCTGCTGCAGGTTTGCCATGATATAATAAATATACTCCATGGATACAGTAGCTATTCTGGATGGTCAAATCCTAGGGTGCTGGGGGCCTAAGTCCACCTCTACCGCCCCCAAAACATACAAGAATCATGTACTTGTGAACTAAACACATGCATAAGGCACATGTGTGGCCTCCATGTCATAAGTCCAACACAAATCTGAAACACAAAATCATAATGGGACATGGTTAGCCCCATAAAAAGTGTAAGTGACTCTTCCACTCCCTGTTAGGACTACAGATAAAAGCATCACCATCATAAATGTGGACACATTTTGGAGACGGAATACATAATGGTATCCCATCCATCATTTCAAAATAGCCATCAGCAATTACACCAAATATGTCGTCAAATATGGTGAATACATTAGTCAACGTATCCCAAACATTACAGTGTGAATGCCTTCTATACATAAAACAACGGACATGTGTCATATCCAAACACAAATGTGTATCACATCGCACCGTTTGACCATGACAAATCACCTTTCCAAAGGTAAAAACATGAAGACATAAGGACAAATTTGCTCCATATTCTACGCATACAGCATGGGCGTCATAATTTGTTCACGTACATGAGTGCACACAATGCAGAGTCAAATACAAATGTATCCAAAAGTGTCTTAATATTTCGCCTTCAAAGTATATTTTACATCCACAATATTTTTGACTCTGCATCATGTGCACTACTGTACGTGTAAAAAAATTGACGCCCATGATGTATGCGTGGTAAAATTGACGCTACATGGACAATATGTTGGTCATCTCATGTACATTAAAAATTATTAATATTCATATCATATTTTTTCACTCCGCATCATGTGCACTACTGTACGTGTAAAAAAATTGACGCCCATGATGTATGCGTGGTAAAATTGACGCTACATGGACAATATGTTGGTCATCTCATGTACATTAAAAATTATTAATATTCATATCATATTTTTTCACTTCGCATCATGTGCACTACTGTACGTGTAAAAAAATTGACGCCCATGATGTATGCGTGGTAAAATTGACGCTACATGGACAATATGTTGGTCATCTCATGTACATTAAAAATTATTAATATTCATATCATATTTTTTCACTCCGCATCATGTGCACTACTGTACGTGTAAAAAAATTGACGCCCATGATGTATGCGTGGTAAAATTGACACTACATGGACAATATGTTGGTCATCTCATGTACATTAAAAATTATTAATATTCATATCATATTTTTTCACTCCGCATCATGTGCACTGTAATGCGTAAAAAAAAATGACGCACAACTGTGTATGCGTGAAAATATGACGCATAACGGGAAAATAAAAACGGCGGCCATTTTATGCAGGAAGTGATGTAATAGGATATCCTGTTTACCAAAGCTGTACTGGGAGTTAACTTTCACTTTCACTTTGCAGTCTCAGATTTATCTAGACTGTGTGGTTGTGTGAAAGGTGTTGTCCTGTGTTTTACTGCTTTAGTGTCCTGTGTGCCTTGTATTTTGTCTTAGTGTCAATCTATTATTGTTGTATAACATTGTCTCAGTCTGTTTAGTCTTGTTTTGTCTATACCTGTGATAGTTTGTATTGTCTGTGGGAGTCTGTTGTGGGTAGCATAGTTTGGGGGGTTAGTTGGGCTATTTTTCTCCTTCTTCTTTTTCTTTCACACCTCTACCTTTCTCCATTTCCCACTTTTACTTTCATATTTCATTTGTCCATTTTTAGACCTCTCAATATGTCAGGTAGGCCTCGCCTGTCCAGGATGGGTGAAGACGAATTGGGGGGGTTCATTTGGCTAGTAAGCCATTTCCTCCCACTGATGCTGGAGGCTGGGGGACGTGTGATACAGGGGTATCACACGGAGGCGAGGAAAATCCGGTGGGAGAAGGTGCGCCATCACCTGGTCCGGGTCTACGAGAGTCTGCGAAATGTCCATCAACTCAAGCACCGCTGGGCAGATCTGATCACCAGGGAACAGGACCTGCTGGACCACCTGGGACTCCAGATTGGTGGCCATGTTGGTGAGTACAAATCAATTACATGGGAATAATAGAAATCTGTGTGTGAAGATGTGATGATTGTTAGCCAATCTGCAAAATAAGTAGCTGACTGTGTGTAATGCTAGGGAAACCTAGGCCCATGGTCATACACATAAATCTCCATTTTTGCAACACATGTACACGCAATAACAGCAGTAAAATCCAACATCTATTTGTATCTTGCTAAGTAGCCCCCTCTCTGCGTCACAAAATGATGCAAATGCTGCGATACAAAGGTATACATATGTGTCCTAATGTGTATTTGTTGCAGAATGTGTATGAAGACCTATGCTACCAGTCCGATGGCTCATTTTTGCAACACATACCAGATGCCTGTAGCTGCATGTAATGTAGTGTTGCATTTGTGTCAGAAAAGCAACACGTGAACTGCTCTATTTGTACTCTACTGGTCATAATGGCCAGTGAGTACGTCATGTAGAAACAACATACCTACATATGTAGACGCCATAGCTAGACAGAAAATTGGAAACACATGATGATGCTATACATGTGTGTTGCCTTCACGTCACATGAAGTTAGTCATGTTGTCCACACATATGTCACATGTGTGTCTGGTTGCTGTGTGTTGAACCTGTCCACATAGCCTGTTTGATTGTGAGTGGTCATGCAGTCCTCATGGAACCAGTTTTAGAATGTCTCTCTGGGATGCACATGCTGAGATGTATGGATAACATTATTGTTGGGGCATACTAATGGAGGATTAACTTGGACGACACATGACTGTCCTGGCCACTGCATGAGTGTAGTAGGGTGTGTCACTGGAGCAGGAGACTCATCCAATGATAATGTTGAATACAAAGTCATCCATGCAGGATGAGCATGTGTGAAAGTGTATCATTACCATGTCATATTCACACAGTGTCATTGTAACAGAAATTATTTGTCCGTTCACCCAGTCTGAGTATATTCTTCCTTTCATGCTTTACAGGTGGACCAGCCCCGTACACCATGGGAGAGGTGGCCCATTTTGACGACCCCGATACCTACAGTGAGTGTCGCCTGAGTGCTATTTTCATTGTTTGGTAATGAAGCATGATGGATTACTGTGTGTTCAAGAGAATTCATGATTTGATGTGCTGGCCGTTCATTGGCTTGGTTGTTTTAGTGTGATATCAAATAGGAATAATGTTTCTGTAAAGCAATACCTAGTCATCTCTCAGATTGAGGGGCTGTAGGTCATTCAATTAGGGCGGCTATTGGGAATGGTATGACTCATTTGGAATACACTGCTCAATGTTAGACTTGGTCAGGGACTTGCCATTAACTGAGTCTGCATATCAGACTGACAGTCTCCCAAATAGCTTAGGCACATGGCTTTGATGACAAGTGCTTCTTCCTAGTTGAGGATGGACTGTGTACACTGTAGGTCGGATCTTCCGGGGGCATGTACTTCCACAAGGTGAACTCGAAGTGTGTGTGACTTGAGTGCAATGGCCTAGGTGTTCTGTCGAATCATGAGAATGGGTGTTCTACCTCCTCTGTGTGTGTTGTAAAACATGCCTCACTAATAGTATGTTATGTTGGGCTAAGTCATATAATTTTGACATGTGTGGACCTGGGATGTGACAAGGTTTGGCTGACTACAACGTGTTGCTAGCCCTTCATAGGTGTTGTGTGTGAAGGCACATACTTGTTGAACTTTCTGTACCCTCCTGGGTGTGCATTGAACATGGGATTGTTGGTTGTTCTTCCCACACCACCCACAAAGACTGGGATGTTACTGTGAAACAGGGTACCTAGGACTGTAGCAACCAGTATGTTACACGTATTTAACACCTTTTGTGACTTGAGTTAGTACCTAGGGCCAGATGTAGCAAAATGTCTACACGTTGCAAATGGCATAAATTTCTGTTTGTGAGTTGCAAACGTCTGTTTCCTATTCCAAAATGTATTTGGTGGTCATGTACATATTAGCAAAATGCTTTTCAAAATGCAAATAATAAAGGGGTTTACCAGACCTACTTGCAACTCACAGTGGTAGGCAATCCCATTTGCAACCGAGTACGTGGTTGCAAAGTGAGTAGCTGTTATCATCCACTTGAAGTGGATGGTAACCAACTTGCTGACTGGAAGGGGTCCTCATTGTAAAACTTCACCTTTGTGAGTGCACCAAAATAATCCTGCGCAAAACAGCCAGTGGTCTAAGGGACCAAAAATTACTGTGAAAATTTCCAAGTTGAATTGTTGTGATTTTTAACTAATTGCAGCTCATTTTCCTTTCAGGTAAACGGCCTACACTTGGGGAAAAAAAAATTGCTTTATTTAAAAGCAGTCACGTATATGGAGTTCTGCTGTTCCCAGCAGGCCTCCATCCCCGTGAGTGCCCATAGTTGCTAAGGTGGGGCAACTTGGAACCCACATCATTGATGTTCATGAGGTGGGTTTTAGGGACCCCATAGCGACTCGCAGACGGTGTCAGAGACACCGTTCTGCTTTGCAAATTGCTAGTTGATTTTTCAAAATTCCTACATCTGGCCCCTAGCGTGGACATATGATTCTGGGCCAGGGGTTCAATCTTAGCACACAACTAATTCCAAATGCCATTGAGTGAGGAGTGTGATTGTTATCACATAGAATGACATATGTAGTGAAGTCAGTATGCGGAAGAGCTGGTGCCATAATGTCTAATGCCTTAGGTATGATTTGGATGAGTAGTTTAGGGTGATGTCATCCATCATGTAGAGACATGGATATGCTATGTGTGATATGCCCTTATGTATGCATGATTCACATGTACTTCCTCTGAGCCTTTCCGTGAACTATGTTGTAACAATTGCTGCAACCAATACATTTCTAGTAATGGACAAATGACCCATTGTGGTATTCAACCCACTGTAAATTTAAAGCTCAATATTTCCCTTTTCTCTTCACAGCTGCAAACCTGAGTGCCGCAGATCGCGACCATTTCGAGCGCCGTGCGATGAGGTACAGGCACATCCTGCAGGTGCAGTGTGGGTATCGGAGGATGGCCCGCAGATATCATTCGGATCGGGCCTCCGGGGCGTGGTATGCCACACCACAGGCTCCCCCAACGGTGCACCAACAACCACCGCCACTACATCCACCAGGCCTTCCCAAGTGGACCCAGCAACGGACCAAGCATCTTCCTCCAGACCTGGACCCAGCCGTGTGGTGGGAGCAGGGCTGTCCCGTGGCCACACAACTCCAGCAACAACATCCACCTCCACCGGCACGCAAACCAGCACTGACCCTCCTATCGACCCTGCGGCCTTCCAGGCATTGTCCCGAAAATTGGACAGGTTGATTCGAAAGGTTGACAACCTGACGGAGGACATGGATGAGGTCAAGAAGAAGGTGCGCTCCATCCGGCGCACACTACGGAGGGCAAATCAGTAGTCATTTTGCCCTCCTGAACTTTTACCCCTCCCCTCTCACCTCTTTCCTATTTCATACTGTTAGTTGGGTTTGGGGGGTTAGTTATAGGATAAGTATAGGAAATTAGCTTAGTTAGTGTTAGGTAAGAGGGTGGGGGGTCCTTATTCTTTCTATCTTATATTTTTGTGTGGGTGGGTGGGTGGGGGCCAATGTTGGGATTCCTGTTAAAAAAAAAGAAAAAATTACAATTTTTTTTTAAAAAAAGTAAAAAATATTCAAAAAAATATATGTTTGTTTAGGATAGTATAGTATGTGTGTAGGTTAGTAAGTGTTGTCCTGCATGTGTCTTGTCTCATAATGGTGGGTGGGGGGTTGATGTTTAGATCGTTTCGTTACATGTGTAGAGTAAGTTTAACTTAGGTTAGTTAGGGACAGTTGTGGGTTAGTAGTAGTCAGGTTAGATTAGTGTAGGTTTACCTTTCCCTTAGTTGCCTCTTTTATTACTACTTTGAAATAAAAAAATTGTTAACCCTTTACATGATGCGTTAGGTGCTACCTTTTCATGGCCTTGACATCAGTGTAGCAGAAAGTTTTAGTATGACATTTGTGTCCTATGCTCGCTATCCCCAGGCTATTGAGGTTTAACATGCCAGCTACCGGTGCTAACTTGGTAAGTATCCACCATGTGGGAGAGCCACCATTGGTAGTGTGCATTGATCATCAAGGTTTGGGGTTGGTATGTATCCTACTTCACAAAGAGTGCTTCCAGACTTGTTATTGTAGGTAAATAGATAGGTCGGACAGCAGTGTGAAGTTCAGGGAGATCTTTGTAGATGAGGATTTGTTCACACTCTTGTCTTGTTGCTGTCATTGCTGACCTACATCATGTGTGTACTGATTCAGCATGACTTTCCTTCATGGAAGTATACGCCGTAAGGGTGATTGATGCTGTGTAATTTGTTTATCATTCCTTTCATTTTACAGCATCATTTCTAATTTTAGTATTGCATGGTGCCTACATTTCTCAGCCACCATTAGTTCTCTAGAATAGCTATAGATGGTGCATCATTCTGTCCAACACAGCATGATTGTGTGTGCTTAGTCCCTTCATCAGTTATTTTCCTCAGTATAGTAAAGCTATGATGCAATCCTGGCCACTGCACAGATGTTTCAGTATACATGAAATCAGGACAGTAGTATAGAGAATCGACATGGTTGCCACACAGCCACTTTGGAGTTATGTGCTGCACAGTTGAAGTGTGAAATAACACAGAGACACAATAGGTGTGGAAGTGATATTTATTTTTAGGTGGTGTAGTGCAAAATGTCCATTCACAATGTTAGCTGAGTCCGTTCTGGTGCATTCTTACATGGTGATCCTACAGACGGGGTGTGGATGATGCTCCTGACATGCTGGGGTGATGTCACAGACAGTGCAGAGGAACAGGAATTGCCAAATAGTAGGAGAGAAACATTCACTGCCAATGGGGACAAGTCATACAGTGGATTGCCGAACAGTCATTGAGGGTAGTTGTAGTGAGACTGGCATGTGTCAAAACGTAGGACCTTGGTCATAGTAGGCCATGGTGCAGAGACTAGGGCTTCCGGGTACTCTTGCGTGTGAATGTTATCTGTTCCATGTCTTCTTCTTCTGATGTGTGTGTTGCCTGGTGTATCCTTGTTGTTGTTGGTTGTGAAGGGGCAACACACACCTCAGTGTTAGAAGACATGGAGGCAGACATCCCGGGGGCTGATCCCTGCCGAGTAATGAAGGGCAGTACTGCAGCAAGGAGGGCCTGCTGTTTTTTCAGAATGGCAGCCACATCCCGATGGTAGGCAGCCAGGTCGGCCCTGAGGGGTTCTATGTTGCATTCGTGCACACGTTGACTGGCTTGCAGTTGGAGTTGTTGTGTCAACTGGATGACAGCTGTGCAGATTTCCTTCTGTGTTTTTAAAAGTTCCTCCAAGAGCGATGTTCTGGCTTGCATTGCAGCTGCCTGATCAGCAGTTGACAACATGCACGAACGCACCCCCTCAAGGCTGGCTGCCATAGTTTGCATCCCCACCCGCACCTCCTTGGCCAGCTCCCGCTGGACCCCAACGACTGTTCTTTCGAAGCTGGTGCCAGTGTCGTCAGAGTCCTCAGCTGTGTTGGAGCTGGCAGGTCTTACAATTGGGGTGGCGGGTGGTTCTACTGTGGTGGCTGCTTCTTCTGTGCTCCTCCTTGTGACTGAAGGTGGGGGTTGGAGGCTTTCAAGGACCATGTCAATGGTCTCTTGTGGGAGGTTGATGGTCTCGTCATCCATGTCATCAGGGAACTCATGGACAGGCAGATCGGCAGGAGATCCGTGTTCCTCTGCAATGAAACAGGGTACAATTAGTGTGTCTGTGTTGTGACAATTTTGCACTAAGATACAAGCCTTTGGATGCCTTAACTTTGTACTCTGTGTTTGTCTTGGTATCTGCTGTCCGTCATAGGGCATTGTTGTAGGCCTATGGCCCACCTGTGTGTCACATGTATGATATGGAGCTATCAGACATGTCTGCCAGGTCGCCTCTAGGTGTTGCTTTGTAATTATTTAGGAATAGGCGTGTTTTTGTCCTACTCCTCCCTCGGTGTTTCACTATTGTTATGGAGGGACATTTTGTTGGGTGGGCTCTCATTATCCTGCATGTGATTCTTGGCTTTCTAGGCAGCAGGATAGCTAATGGTGTGGGGGACTAAGTTTGACCCACTTGTAAATAACTCTGTCACCCAGATATTCAATTTAGCTCAGACAGACTAGCAGTGCCTCTGGTCTCCCACATCAAAGGAATGTTTAGACATCCAAGCGCATGACATCTTTGGAACTTCTCAGGGAAGTGGTGGTCACTCAGATCCTACACAATTCTATCTTTTCCGGTATGTTCCCATACACAAATGACAAAGACAGTATTTGTTTAATATGAAGTTTCATTGTACAACTGAGTTGTAGAAATTTAGGTGTGAGCCCAATAACCCAAACAATACACACTGTTAGAATTGAAATAGTCCGCAGGAGAGTAATACATTAGTACACAGCTATCATGGTGCCTAACAGTTTCTACTCTCCCTCTGCTTGTTCTATGTATAGCACAGCATGTTAAGTTTGGAGCTTGCCTGTCTGAATCACAGGGGAGACATCATCCCTCATATCAAAGGAATGGGCTGGGATCTGGTTGTGCATCAGCAGCAAGGCAGGCAGCATCTAGTTGTGATTTTCTGTTTGGAAACTCCCCCATGCGTGTCTTGGGACGAGGAAGTGAATTTAAAAGACATATGTCATGGTGATGACAAAGTTTCCCTACGCAGGAATGCCAAACCTTAACCCCTACCACATCTATCAGCAATGTACCAGACGGTATCCTTGACTGGGGCACAGAGTGAATATGTTCTGGCAAACTCCAGTGCAGAAGTAGGCAAAACAGTGTGATTGGTCTAATTGACAACACCTTAGGACTGACTATTTGATACATTAACTGATAGGAAGGGCAATGAGATTCATTTAGTGCAAAGTGCTCTGAGGCTCTTAGATGTGAGCAAATGAGTATAAGTACATTCAGGGTAAGATGCACAAAGGCCTCCAGCCTGAGGCTAATGCGCAAAGTATACGTTTCACTTGCCACACTACACTTTGACTGACTGTGGGTGTTGTGACTGCCCTGCCAGCACACTTGCCTCTCAGGCCCTGCCCCATACATTTTTTATTCACATTGCATGATCTGTACATGTTACGTGGCATTACCTATGCATGTCAATGTTAGGATGTGGTATGGATGTAAACATTGTTGAGGTTTGAATATGATGGGGTATCATGTGTGTCTTACTGGATTGGCCTGTTTATCGTTTGAATGTCCTATTTGTTTGTCAGACTGTGCAGATGTGTTTCAGTGACCAGTTGCCTGTGTCCCCTCCTCAATGTTGTTGTCTGAGCAGTATGACATTAGTGATGTAGCCTTGTTAGCCAGGCACATGAGGGACCCTGACGTATGCAGCATGTGTGTGTCGTTGGTGCTGTGTGGCTCCTATTGCTGTTTCCTTAGGCTTATGTATGTGTCAGTTATGGACATTCGGCATTTGAGTGTACTGGTACCTTTGTCTTATTTCTAGGAGTAGTTGCAGATGTCATCCTCACCCCCTAATTTAGGTATGTATGTTCCAGGGTGGGGTTCCTGCCATTTGGTACTATAGCTGCACAGAGATGAGAGGTGTTATTGTCAACTGTTGTGGCAGTTACGTTGCAGTTGTTGTATTTGCTACTGCATTACAGGTAGGGACCTAGTTGATGTAGAATAGATTTTGCAATACAAGTGCCCGGATGTGGATTTGAGGTAGTGTCCTTCCCACCTGTCACTGCTTTCCCTTGGCTCTCTTGTTGTAATTACAGGATGTCCCCGTGGGACTGTTGTTGTTGCTGTATTTTGTCGTGCCCCAGCTTCGGTCAGTACTGGGCATGCCCCCCTGCCGTGCCCCTTTCCCCATGCCACTTCATATATGTGCTAAGTTACATGCATTGTGTAGTAGGTATCGCCCCCCTGCTTACAGTCCCCATTATTGCATTTGAATTCCCCATGCAACTTACCCTGCATGTGCGTTGTGTCGTGGTAGTCTGCGCTGTCCAGTCCTTGAATCCCTGTGACGATCTCCTCCGGGATGACGGCTGCGACCATCTCCTCCATGTGGTCCAGGGCCTCCTGTTGTGCTGGACTCCCCCCTCCAGTCTGCATTGCTGCCTTCCTGTTCCTGGCCATTTTCTCTTTGGTCCTACGTTTGCAGTCATGCCAGCGTTTCTTACACTCGGTGACTGTCCGGCGTTCTTCAGCCACACTGTTAATCTTGCCCACAATTTGTTTCCAGATGGCCTCTCTCCTACTGAGTGGCAATTTTGAGGAGATGAAAAGTTGGTGCTGGTGTTCCGTCACCTCGTTCACCAGGATTTCCTGTTCCTCTGCACTGAAGCGACACTTTCTTTTTTTTTTTTAAATGTCCTGGTTCCTGTATGGATCCTCCTGGCTGGTTCCTGGTCTGCTCTCATCCTCCTGGGGTCTGTTGGGGCATCTAGGATCCATTTTGGCTCTCCTCTGCTGAAAGGGCAGTTTTCGCGCAGAAATTAAACGCGATAGCGTGAAAAAAACCGGCGTTTTCACGATTGCGCTGTCGTAAATCGACCCACAGTGATGTGCGTCGCATTTACGTTGGTTTCCTTTACGACAGACGGACGCTGTGTGCGTCACGAAATAATGACTCCCACCTGTTGGTTGCGCCGCCGTACGTCAAAGTATAAATTTGACGCCCGCATGGCGCATCCAAATGGCGTTAGACGGCGCAATTTTTTTTTACACAAACTGCGTTAGCGCAATTTTGCGTCAAAAAGTATAAATATGGCCCTATATATTTTCAATCTCAAGTAGTCGGGCTGAATGAAGGTGTGGCAGGGTGAGGGGGTACAGGTGAAGCCCATAGAAACAGAGGCGTGGAGGCATATGAGCAGGTGGAAAGGAGGTCTGTGGTTCTCTTGACCCAGCCTCCAGATCCTAATCATCAATATTTTCCTACACAGTTGCAGAACAGACCTCGATTAACTAATTATTTTATCCCAAAGTAAAGACAAACAGGATGAGGGGGAGGTGCTATCACCTGTACAGGAGCTAGGGTGGCTGAAAGTGTTGAAAGCTTTCTTCTTTTCTTTACTCTCTTTGTTCCGCCTGCATCAAGTGCCCTATGAATTTATCAATTCACTGTTAAATTCATTCTGACAATGCTTAACTGAGATCACACTGACTCTCAAGCTCTTATTTCTACTCCTTTTCATAGACTTTTTTAATGCATAAAGGGATTCCCCTACCTTACCCATTCTCTGCTACTTAGAGCATAACTACTGTTATGTTGTCTTAGTAATGGAATGATAGTTATGTAATAGTATGTGTAATAGTATAGATTGTAGGGATGGGGAGTGTTCTTAATGACAGGGATAGAAGTAGTTGTTGAGAGACATAGAGGAAGAACGACGTGTGCTGCCATGCTGTTTATTACTGGATGAGTGATGGCGATGAGCAGAAAAGAAATTCTGCATGAAAACGATCAACAATTTATACCAAGATCAACATTGTGAGTACCTGCGCAGACAATTTCGGTGACTTTCTTTCTGATTTAATATAAGACTGAGGAACTATACTAGACTACTTCATAACAAGGGAGCACATGCTATGTCTCATTTTGATGAATTCTTGAAACCGGGCAATATGAGGACGTTATGAGTTGCTGTTAGACCTGGCATTCTTGGCATAGGTTCCCCAGGCTTTTTGCCTCTGATTTCTATGCTTTGACTGTGTGCTGGACTTTGTTTTTGCTGTTTTTGGTTCTCCGAGTACTTTATCACAGCTGACCAGTGCTAAAGTGCAAGGACTTCATGTGTAAAGTAGATGTGTAATTGGCTTTTTCATGATTGGAATGTTTGATTTACTAGTAAGACCTTAGTAAAGTGCACTAGAGGTGCCCAGGGCCTGTAAATCAAATGCTACTAGTGGGCCTGCAGCACTGGTTGTGCCACCCACATGAGTAGCCCTGTAAACATGGCTTAGAGTTGGCACTGCAGTGTCGGTATATTCAGTTTTAAACTGCCAAATTGAGCTGGCTAGTGTACCCACTTGCCAGGCCTAAACCTTCCCTTTTGATACATGTAAGGTAGCCCTAAGGTAGGCCCTAGGTAGCCCCATGGGCAGGGTTCAGTGTATATTAAAAGTAGGACATGTCTTGATGAGTTTTACATGTCCTAACAATGAAATACTGCCAGATTCGTTTTTCACTGCATGGCCTAGGTCTCTGATAGGTTAACATGGGGACTGCCTTTAAATATTCTTTAAGTGCAGTTTCCCTTTGGGAGCGGATAGAGATATGGAGTTTGGGGCCTCTGAGCTCACAATTTAAGACTACATCTTTTTGTATAGTTGGTTTTTAAATTGCCTGTTTGAAAATGCCACTTTTAGAAAGTGGCCATTTTCTTGCTTAAACCATTCTGTGACTCTGCCTGCTTGTGTATTCCCTGTCTGGGTTGACTGACAGTTGGGCTGTTTGTGTATCTCCACTAGACAGTGACACAAAGGAAGCTGGGGTGTAGCTTGCATATCCTGATGGGCCATCTGGGGTAGAGTGGAGGGAGGAGTGGTTACTTACACCTGAATGGGCTGTGCTTGCCCTCACACAATGCGTTCTACAACCCCCTGGTGTGAGTCTGGAGCCTGGCCTGAGCAAGGCAGGATCTTGTGAGCAACTGAGACGTTCCTTTGAAGTTTGTCTACTTCAAAGCAAAAAGAGGTACATGTGGTGGACCCAAAACCCCAGATTATCAGATTACTTCTGGAACCAAGAGGAACCTCAGCCAAGGAGAAGAGATAAAGAGCTGGAGGAGGAGTACTGCCCCTTTGTCTGTGACTGTGCTTTGCTGGTTTGGGTGGCACTTGCTGCTTCTGCCCGAAAGAGGACATAGACCGGACTTTGTGGTATATTCCTGCTTGTGAAGTGTCTCCAAGGGCTTGGACTGAGCTTGCCTCCTGTTTCGGAGTCTCAGCGCCTTCCCCTTCCAGCATCTGGACTCTCTGCTGAGACTCCTGACCTGCCAAGTGGTGCCCTGTCCAGTCCCTAGGCCTTTGAAAGGTGAAGCTGATAGAACAAGGACTGAAAACCATGCATAGGAAGCCGCGTGGGGAAACCTTTCACGCACCACCTGCAATGCGTCTGTAAAAAGGACACACCACCGCCTCACGATTGAAATCGATGCATCACCTGCATCTCGGCTGGGAAATAGACACATCACCTGCATCACGGCTAGAGAAACATTGCAACATTCACTTGCAGCTCCTGAAAATGACACAAACCCCATGCAGCACAGTTTTCCATCAGCGTGCAGCTGGATTTCTCATCACTGGGTGTCAAAATTAGCGTGAACCTGCACAGACCTGAGGTGCTGCATCTGGAAATCAATGCATCATTCCCTTGCCGGAGAGAAAAACAACACATTGCTGACCTTTTTGATACATGCTCGCTCTTGCTGCTTTATTTTTTATGCAAACCAGGTACTTTGTGTAACAACAATGTTTCCATTGCTTTCTATGGAGTACGATTCTATTAATTTGAAAATACATAACTTTACTTGTGTATGTTGGATTTTTGTCATTCTGGTCTTGTTCGATTTAGATAAATATTGCCTATTTTTCTAAACTGATGTGGTGTCCATTTTATAGTGTTTTCACTGTGTTACTGTGTGTGTTGGTACAAATACTTTACACATTGCCTTTGAGATAAGCCTGACTGCTTGTGCCAAGCTACCAAGGGGATGAACAGGGGTTATCTTAAGTGTGTATCTCCATTGCCCTGACTAGAGTGAGGGTCCCTGCTTGGAAAGAGTGCAACCTGACTGCCAACCAGAGACTCCATTTCTAACAGTTGCCATTCTTAATGGTAGCCTGTGGTTGGCTAGTACCATCTCATGTGATTTCTGCATTATTCTTTGCTTGCAGCGTTGCAGACATCTTTATGAAGATCATTTAAATTGTTCATTATCTGAATTCGACTTCATACCGGCAGGATGAATTACTTGCAGTCGCATTCTGCTTAAGAGACCTTGGTCCATATTTAAGAGGGCCTATCGTCTCCTTGCACCTCATTTGTAGAATTGTTTTATAATGTTAATGTGGCCCAACAAGGTCAGATTTGCTCTGCCAGATTTACAAAGTGATGCTATGCATGCCTCAGTCATAATGTATGCAGGGGGGACGTTTCCCCAATAGGAAGCCTGAAACAATGACACAAAGAAATATAAAAGATTTCTTTGTGCCATTTTGTTTGCCATTTTGTATGCCTGCTCAGTGCAGGCCTTAACAATTGGTTGCAATGGGCCCCAATGTACTGTTCAAGTTTAGCGCCAACATTTTGGTGCTAACCCTGAACAGTACATCAATAGCGTTAAAAATGTTGACTCTATTCACCAGTGCCCCCACCCTGCACCATGGTGCGCTGTATTTTAAATATGGCACACATATGGTGGCGGTAGGGGGGTGCTAAGGGGCGCAAGAAAAGTGGATCTGCACTGGGTGCACCGTCACCTTTCTTAATATTGCCCCTTTATTACTTGTGGTAATCTTCAGATAGAACAATAATTTACGAATTCACCCTAGTAAGGAGTACTTATTTATATGATTATTTTTCTGACATTGGTGTTTTGTACACATTCAATCTGTAAATATTTGCTATAGTACTGTGACAATAAATGCTACTGATTACCATAAGTAACTAAATTTCAGTCTAAATTCTCTTTTTGGCCTTCCAGCACTAATCCAACGTTAACATGGACAGAGTGTAAGGTCTATTTTCCTAATTATATTGAAGCTGTTGATTAAACTAACAAAATGTCACATGAACAGAAGAAAATAATATTATTACATTTTCTTGGTCCCCAAGGATTAAAGGTTTTTGCTCAAATGACTAAGACCGTGATTGTGGGAAAAGTCATTACCAAAGTTAAATTCTTTCAATGTACACAAATAAAGGACAACTAATCTATTGATGACTACATTGCTGATTTAAAAACATTGGCCATGGATTTCAAATTTGGTGTGTTGGAAGAAGAACTTATACAAGACCAAGCAGTCCTGCACACATTGCCCCACTTTGTAAATCTGGCACGTCGATTTTGGCCTTGTAGGGCCACAGTAGCATAAAAAAATAATGCTAATGTGGCGCAATGACAATGGTAGGCCATCTTAAATCTGGGCCTATATTCAAAATGGTTATGCTCAAAGTTAATATTAAGCAACTGTACAACATTGTAAAGAAAATTATATAATGATTATTTGTAATCCATGTTCACATTTTATGTTATTATGTTATATTGAGGTTATATTTATGTGTAAATATTTAGTTACATTCTTATCCTTTTAAAGAATTATCTTTATGTATAAAGAGGAGGATGTGTTATGATGTCTTAGTAATGGAATAATAGGTATGTAATAGTATGTGTAGTAGTGTAGAATGTAGGGATGGGTAGTGTTCTTAAAGACAGGGACTGAAGGTGTTGGTGAGAGACAGAGAGGAAGAAAGACATGTGCTGCCTTGCTGTATATTACTTGATGTTTTACTTAATAAATCTTCAATTCAATCCAATAGACTATGATCTTACTTAAAAAACAACTACCTTGCAAGCTTTTCTCATCAATTAAACTTAGGCTGAGCATGAAACACCAGCCCAAGAACACAGGACTATACAGAATAAAATATCCAAGTCTGCTAAGTTAAATCAATATTTAAATCCCTTCATCCTAGCACACAAACTGGAGTGACACCAGATCTCAGTCCTGCAAACCTCCAGGCAATAACAAAAATGTTTATCCCTACTTCAAATATCATTTAACTTGGAGTCTGTAAATACATCTTCCATCCATGCAACCAACATTTTAAAATCAGCTATTACAACAATGGCTCTGATTCACTGTAGCACAAAAGAGATCCTACAGGTGTCAATAAGTGACTTCTCTTCTTCTCTTCAACCTTTATATATTATAGACAGTGCTTTCCCAGATCAACCAAGAATCCTTCATTTGGACGACTATGGAAGTTTTGCCCTTGACAACAAAGGTGTTAAAAAATTGGATGATCTACTTACAAGCAACCTTCCCTCATTTTAGGCCCAAGCAGTTCTTTCGAGCATAGATAATACTCATATTTTTGGCTCAATTAACACAAGACAATCAAATGCTATCAGTGCTCTCAATTGGCAACAGCTACTATGGATAACAAGCTAAACACCATGCAAAGTAAATCTGATTTGATATTAGAGGAACACAAAGCCCACAAATATGTGTGCTTGCACTGCTATTGTCAACAAATTATGTACACTAGAGGACATGCTGAAACAGCTAATTGACATTCTTAAAACAGCTAATGCGTCAAATTTCAAATCTTCCTGTTTTTACAATGGTAGTTATTAACAAGTTCATAGATAATCCTCTTGCAATTGCAGAACAATCAACCAATTATTTTTTGTAAAGCGTGGCTACTCTCCCGTGAGGGTCTGAAGGCACTGGGGGGAGGGGAGGGCCCTCTTCTGAAGAGCCACGTCTTTAGGTTCTTCCTGAAGATGGTGAGCGATGGGCTTTGTCTGAGGTGCAGGAGGAGGTTGTTCCAGCTCATTCCTGCGAGGTAGGTGAAGGATTGTCCTCCGGCCATGGTTTTACGAATGGAAGTGATGGTGGCCAGGGACAGCTGGGTGAAGCAGCGGGATCTGGCGGGGGTGTGGAAGGAGACTCAGTGGTTTAGGTAGGCTGGTCCTGTGTTGTGTACGGCCATGCGCGTGTGGGTGAGTGGCTTGAAGATGGATTTGTTTCTCGACTGGGAGCCAGTGGAGGGTCCTCAGGTGTTGGGAGATATGTTCTCGGCGTGGGAGGTCCAGGATGAGTCTGATGGTGGTGTTCTGGATGAGTTGCAGTTTTTTGATGTTTCTAGTCGAGGTGCCAGCATAGAGGGTGTTGCCATAGTCGAGCTTGCTTGTGACTAAGGTGTGGGTGACTGTCTTGCGACAGTCTGCTGGGATCCATCTGACGAGCTTCCGAATTTTGCAGAGTGTGTGTCAGCAGGAGAAGGTAGCTGAGTTTACCTGGCGGGTCATGGATAGGGAGGAGTCAAGGATGATGCCTAGGATGCGGGCGTGCTCAGTCGGTGCGGGGGGGCGCTGAGGGATGTGGGCGACCAGGAGTCGGCCCAAGGTGAGATGGCGTTTCCAAAGATGATGGGCTCAGTCAACTAAAACAAGGGCTAGAGACCTAAACATATCATCAGATATTCCTCATTCCATGAGAAGGCAGAGCATTTTGATGGCACCCCAGGTCTACCACCCATGGTAAATCTGGGAATGCACCAAAATCTATAGGAGGATGTGTGAGAACTCCAGTGGTTTTATGGAAGGCCTCCCTGTGGCAGAGTAATGCAAGCTAAGGCCCATTTTCAAAACTATTAGACAATTTATTTTGCTGTAGTCAGCTAACACCTCTGACACAGTGTAGGAGATACAGCAGGGAGGAACACTCATCACTTACACAGCAGGTGGCTCTCTTAGATTATACTTACATCACATGCACTTTAATCATTTTGCTCCATTTTCTTAATCCTGGAAAGACATAGTTATACTCCCATTTCTGCTACCATAACATTTTCACTTGACCCTCCTCGTGTTGAGCAAATCTGATTAACAGAGACTATTGATAATCTGATGCATCCAGAGAGAATTACAAGCAATGCTCTCACTTCAGTTTAGCACAGACTGGCAGAAATGTTGTATCTCGTTACATACTGCAACACAACCTAGTGCTCTGTTAACATGGACAAAAGTAGTTAAATCATTTCAAGAAAGTCTGTCTCAAAGCATCAAAATATTGAGCATCACTACCAAGGCACCCCTTCTGAGAAATAAAATGGTACATGCCAGCACTGATATCTCTTAGATCTCAGATTAGAATTTGAAATGTACCATCAGTGAAAAGAGAAAAGACCCTCTTATCACAGCTAATTTACATAGGTTGACTATTGAATACTAGAAGACACTCTGGGATTAGAAAAGGAAATTCTCTGAACATCAATGCCAAACTATTTTTTAATTATCTAAAACCAACCATTGTCAGAAATTCAGAAACTTTATAAACAACTTGGACAGCAGTCATAATTCCAGGATCGAAAATATAGTAAGTGTTCCTGATTAGGAACGGCATGCCTTCGAAATGGATTTTGATAGGGATGCATCTGAAACCACTTTAGCATTATCTCCCACCAAACAGAAAGATTGGGACCGAGCTCCAGAAGAGAGGAACAAGATTGTCACCAGTTAATTAACAACCAAAATACAAGATTTGACCTCAAACAGTCTCAATCTGGAGGAGCCCCAGGGCTACACATCTGCCCAAGTGCCTAGACACACTTTTGGGTAATTAGTGTGCTACGCAATCAATATAACATAACAAATTCAGTATTTGTCCTTAGTTTTAGATCCAGGTTACTCTTTCACTATATTGCAATTAGGAAGTCATGTATTTGGGAGTGGTCCTTAAAGTGTGCTTTCTGACATTCTGCATATCAAAACTGCAGCATGTAAAAGCCTCTAAGAACAACCTACTTGGACAGATCAGATGTTCTTCTTTAGAGCTTACACAATTTAATCTACATGTGTCTCATAACATTTGTGGTGATAAAAATGAGAATGAACACCGATAATCAGTTCAATGAAGTTGGATCTTTATTGGCCGCAGTCGTCAACCGCTCCAACTGCTCTCTACAACTGTCCCCTCTGGAATGCCCCCTAGGATCTCTCATTCCACATTTGACATATAGCATGGAATGTAGAATATATGAGTTCACCACAACATCTTCCTTCTCTATACAAAATGATAACACTTGAATATAAATGCATTTCAAAATACATGAGTAAAATGATAACAACTGAATATAAATGCATTTCAAACTACATAAGTAAGGGCCAGATATATGACCCCGAGTTTTGAGACTCGCAATTTGCGACTCGTTTCCGAGTTGCAAATTGCGAGCCACAAAACCATATGTACAAGAGTGTACTTTACTTTGATTGTGATTCGCAATGGGGTTGCAGTGGCCTACCTCATGAATATTCATGAGGTAGGTCGCAATTTACAACCCCATTGGGAATGGCCATCCTCACAGGGATGGTGGCCTGCTGGAGCCATATCTTTGACTGCTTTTAAATAAAGCAGTTTTCTTTTTTGGAAATGCACCCCGTTTTCCTTAAGGAAAACAAGATCCATTTCAAAAACAAAAATGAAAAGTTTTCTTTTCAATTTTTCAGAGCAGGCAGTGGTCCGTGGCAAGATTTTTCGTTGCCATTCACAAAGGGGAAGGAGTCCCATCGGGACCCCTTCCCATTTGCGAATGGGTTAGCACCAGTTTTAAACTGGTGCTAAATGCGATTGTTTTGTGACCGCATTCAAGCCGCTTCCTAATTGCGACTCGCACACCTATTTTGCGATTCGGTAAAAAGATTACCAAATCGCAAAATAGGCTCTGTACATACCAAAATGTTATTTTCCTGTTGCAAACGGTCCGATTGTGCGAATCGGGCCATTGTGACAGGAAAAATGGTACGTACATGTGCCCCTAAAATCTTAATCACAATATCTAGCAGGTTTTTTAAATAATCATCTTACTTCTGTGTCTTAATAGTTATTCATTATTTGCTTTCAAACCTGGTTTGTTTTTTATTTTTGTTCTCCGTGAATTTTAATCCCACTTGGCTTTTCAATAACATGGTGAAATCTCACCCTAGTGCCACCATCCTAAACTCTTAATTTTCACTATTCTGCTTTTATTCTACCATTTGTGACCTTTGATGCGTACTGCATTTTTGGAAACAGCGTCTACTCTCTCTGGACTTCTGAATTTGGACAACCCCTTCGCCACATAAGTGGGATTTTTCACTTGTATCCAGTCACCTATATTAATTTCGGTTCTTTCTACCCATTGTGTTTTGTATCATAGTCGTCTTTCATTTTAATCTCAAACTTCTGAACTCGAGGTCTAATGATCTCATCTAAAGACTTAGGGCCTTATTTATACTTTTTGGTGCAAAACTGCACTAAGGCAGTTTTGCCCCAAAAAGCTTTGCATCGGCTTGCACCATTTTTTAGCACCAGCTGGGCACCATATTTATGGAATGTAATTTTTTTTACTCTAATTCAGTGCAAAACTAACTCCATATTTATACTTTGGTGCTAGACCCGTCTAGCACCAAATTTATGGAGTTAAAGTCATTTTTTGGAAGTGGAAACCTACCTTGCCTTAATGAGATGCAAGGTAGGCGTTCCTGTGCAAAAAAATTACTCTATGGCCCTAACACCATATTTATACTCCCATGTAAAAATGGTGCAAGGGAGGGAGGAGGGGTCAAAAAATGGGGCAAAGCTTGCTTTGCCCCATTTTTTAAGACCAGGGTCAGGGCAGGGGTTAGGGGCACCCCCACCCACACTAGAGGGACTGCGAGGATGGGGGACCCCATCCCAGGTAAGTGCATTTTATTTTTGAAAGTGCCATGGGGGCCCTGAAATGGGCCCCCATACATGGCACAGTGTGCAATGGCCATGCCCAGGGGACTCCTGTCCTCTGTGCTGGCCACTGGGGTGGTGGGCATGACTCCTGCCTTTTCTAAGGCAGGAGTCATGTGGCATGGTAGGTTTAGCACCATAAAATGACGCTAATCTGGTTAGAGTCATTTTTTTTTACTCTAACCTGCCTAAAGCCAACTCTAGCCTACCCTTTGCACCGGCTTGCACCATTCCATAAATATGGTGCCCGGCTGGTGCACAGAAATGGTGCAAGCCAGTGCTAAACTTTTTGGTGCAAAACTGAGTTAGTGCAGTTTTGCAGCAAAAAGTATAAATAAGGGACAATATTTGGAAAGTTTGCGCCACTTTTGCATCATAAAATGACGTTAATGCAGTGCAAAAAAAGTTTAAATCAGGGCCTTGGTGCTAGATGGGTCTAGCACCAAAGTATAAATATGGAGTTAGTTTTGCACCGAATTAGAGTAAAAAAAAATAACACTAAGTATAAATGTGCCCCTAAATATGGCGTTAAGGCCATAGAGTCATTTTTTGCACGGGAACGCCTACCTTGCATCTCATTAAGGCAAAGTAGGTCTCCATTTTCAAAAAATGACTTTAACTCCATAAATTTGGTGCTAGAGGGGTCTAGCACCAAAGTATACATTTGGAGTTAGTTTTGCACCGAATTAGAGTAAAAATAAATGACACTAATTCGGTGCAAACAGAGTATAAATATGCCCCTTAGCATTATTAGCTTTGGTCTTAACTTCTATCAACCAAGCAGAACGCAACTTAGAGGTCAAAATATGACCTCTCATCACTTCAAACGGACTTACACCAGTAACCGCATTTGGATATGATGCAAACCCTATAGTTTGTTTGTGATTGTTTTTGTCTTCTTGGGATAACATTGCCCCCAAACCATTGTTTCTAGCGTCTGCAGTAATAGTGCAAGGTTCAATAGAAACAAATGACACTAAAGTTCCTGCCTCAACTATGTCATTTTTAAGTGCTCTAAATTCTTCCGGTGATTTTGCATTCCACACAAAATCTTTATTTTCCTTGAGGAGTTCCCATAAGTTTGCTGTTTAGTAGAAACACTCTTAAAAATTGTGAATAAAATTCTAATAAACCCATAAAAGATGCGACTTGGTCTTTTGTTTTTGGTTCACACTAACAATTGCTTCTACCAAACATGGTCTTGGTTTAACACCATATTTTGAGATAACATGACCTAAGTACTCTATGCTGGATTTAGCAAACTCAATTTTTTTTACATTTGCTTCTACACCAAATTTTTGTAATCTTTGTAACTCTTTATTCATTGCTTCATCGTGGGTACGCTCATCCTCAGCAATGATCAGTATATCATCCTGAAAAGTTTTGACACCTTCAATACCCTGAAGTATGTTTTCTAATAACCTTTGAAAGACAGAAGCAGTGGACGCCAACCCAACAGGCATCCCTTTGAATTGAAAAGTGCCAAATGGTGACACAAAAGCTGTGTTATGCCTTGAAGTTTTGTCTAACTCAACCTGATGATATGCCGAAGATAAGTCTGTTTTGCTGAAAACTTATTTTCCAGCAAAAGGTAAAGGATGTGAATCGACCCATATCACCTTGTTCGGACTACACAAATCAATACAAACTCTTAATTGTACATTTTTTTTGTGTGATGACAAATGGAGATAATCAAAGTTATGGTTCTATAACTCCATCAACAACCATTTATTTGAGATTACTCTCTAAATCCTGATGTACACTGAAGGGTGCATGTCTCAGTTTATGCTTTACAGGTGCGGCACCATTTTGTACTTTGATCTTATGTTTGAAACCTGTGGTCCTGCTCAGATGAATACTGAGGGGCATATTTATACTCTGTTTGCGCCGGAATTGCGTCGTTTTTTTTTTACGCAATTCCGACGCAAAAGTAACTCCATATTTATACTTTGGCGTTAGACGCGTCTAGCGCCAAAGTCCATGGAGTTTGCGTCATTTTTTAGCGTGGACACCTACTTTGCGTTAATGATATGCAAGGTAGGCGTTCCCATCTAAAAAATTGACTCCGAGGCATGTGCGCCGTATTTACACTCCCGGGCAAAATTCACGCCCGGGAGTGGGCGGTTCAAAAGAAATGACGTACGGCCGCTTTTGCGCCGTTTTTTAGCGCCTGGACAAGGCAGGCGTTAAGGGACCTGTGGGCTCGGAAGGAGCCCAGAGGTGCCCTCCCATGCCCCCAGGGACACCCCCTGTCACCCTTGCCCACCCCAGGAGGACACCCAAGGCTGGAGGGACCCATCCCAGGGACATTAAGGTAAGTTCCGGTAAGTATTTTTTTTAAAAATGTTGTGGCATGGGGGGCCTGATTTGTGCCCCCCTACATGCCACTATGCCCAATGACAATGCCCAGGGGACAGAAGTCCCCTGGGCATGGACATTGGGCAAGGGGGCATGACTCCTGTCTTTGCTAAGACAGTAGTCATTTCTATGGGGGTTGGGAGTCGAAAAAAATGGCGCAAATCGGGTTGAGGCGAAAAATTTGCCTCAGCCTGACTTGCCCCATTTTTTGGCGCCCAAGCTCCATATCCCCCTACGCCGGCGCTGCCTGGTGTACGTCGTTTTTTTTCACGCACACCAGGCAGCGCCGGCGGCTAACGCCGGCTAACGTCATTGATTAAATACGGCGCCCGCATGGCACTTCAGAATGGCGTTAGCCGGCGCTAATTTTTTTGACGCAAAACTGCGTTAGCGCAGTTTTGCGTCAAAAAGTATAAATATGGCCCTGAATACCTTATTGAACTTTTGTAACCAAATATTCTTGGGTTGTTTGTCTTGAACTACCAGAAATTAATCATTTAACTCATTGGTGACTAATGAAACTTGAACACTCCTCCCTGGTCCTAATGCCATACCGAATAATCCCACTTAGCGTGGCTCAACATGAGTAGGGCTGAATGTACGTAATGCTGTAACATGATGCTGGATGTGCTTGAAAGCAGGTGATGCTGGATGCGTGTGAGGCTATGTAGCACGCAGAGGAGATTTTTGGGGAGTGGAAGTAACATTCACAAATAAACTTGTAAAACATAAGCGAAATGAACGTACATGATGGGTCTCTGACACAGAGCCTGTCAAAACTTTACAACAAAAACAAGCAACTGGCTTTAAACCGTGTAGCGCAGTCCGCAAGCTCCTTGTGCTTGTCGTGTTCAATGAAGGGCCTGGTCTCCAGCTTCTTGTAGAACTTAAGAAGTGAGGAGGATGCTCTGCTTTGTTGAGGGAGGTGTTTTCATGTCTTGGATGCAATGTATGGGAAGTAACAACCTCCCATTTTGCTTTTGCGTATGCAAGGAATGTGTGTAAGACAGAGCGTAGGTGTCTGGTGGGTTGGTGAAAGTATATGCGACTGTTCAGGTATTCTGTTCCTGTACTGTGTAGAATATGGGGAGCCACATGCTGTGATGTGGGTGCAGCATGGGAGGTCAAGTATGATTCTTGCAGTGGTTGTTTGAAGATTCCAGCATAAAGAGAGTTGTCGTAGCCCAGCCTGCTGGTAATGAGTGCTTGCCTGGTAGTCCATCTGGTTTTCTGAGGTAACCATTTGAAGATGTTTTGCAGCATGTGTAGGAAGCAGGAGGTGCACACTGCCTTGTCTTGAGCCGTCATGTTGAGCTTGTCATTTAGGATGATCCCTAGATTTCTTGTGTGGACTGTGGGTGTTGGGTCCTAGTTCCGACCGCCACCAGGTAGAGTTCCATGAGGAGGTCTTGTTGCCAAAGACCAGTACTTCTGTCTTGTCAGAGTTGAGCTGCAGGCAGTTGGTCAGGATGGTGCTGATTGGTGATGCTCCCAGCTTTTAGATGTGGTGGGGGTATAGATCATTGGGTAGATGATCCGCATGATCGCCACTGTGTCATTTCTGATGAGGGCTGTCCATTTGATCATGTGGCTGTCTTGGTTAGCGGTGGGTAGGTTAGCAACTGGTTCTCTGGTGTTGGGTTTCTGTGTAAATTTGCTCGAGATGTTTGTGATTTTGCTTTGGAAGCTGTTGAATAGGTTGATTCAGAGTTGCTGGGAGGCAGCAATGATGATGAAGATGGCTGACGGTGAGGTGAAATCCTTAACGATCAAGAATATCTTCTTGCAGCATTTGGAGCTTCTTTGGATGTGGTCTACTAACACTTTTTTATTGGAGTCTCTCACTTGCTGGTGATAACTTCTCAGTGCAGCCTTGTAAGTAGTTTTGTTGGTGGCGTCATGGGTGTCTCTCCATTTTCTTTCTAGATGTTTACAGTGCTGTTTCATGTCTCGGAGGGCTTCTGTGTACCAGCTGGCCTGCTTGTAAGATCTACTTTGCTTGATAGGTTTGATGATTGAGAGGGAGTCGATGCAATTCTTGACCCAGTTGTTGAAGTTGTTGAGGTTGTCTGTGGGTCTAGGTTGATCTATGCTGAGAGAGCTGAGCCAGTCTGCTTTTGTGATTTTCCCTCAGCTGCAGCTTGGAATGCTAAACCTGATAGGGGGATTGACTTGAGGTGTGTTGATTTGGAAGTGGATGATGGAGTGGTCGATCCATATGAGCAGTGTGGTTAAATTGTATTTGATGTTGTCATTTGTGGTGAAGATTGGGTCCAGTGTGTGTCCTGCAGTGTATGTTGTTTCTGGTATAAGCTTGGTGAGTCCTATGTTGGTCAAGCTTTTGAACGTTGCTGTGGAGCAGGGGCTGTTTTGGTCTTCTATGTGAAAATTGAGGTCACTGAGGAGAATGTAGACTTTTGAGTCAATGGTGGCCAGAGCCATGAAGTTGGTGATGAGTTTGGTAAAGATGACTCATGGTCCAGTTGATCCGTAGGTGAGGGTTATGTTCAGAGTGACCCATTCTGAGATTCGCAGCTTGAAGTGCAGGTGTTACATGATTGGGCTGGCGTTCTCTGAGGATGTTGTGCATTTGATGGATTCCTTGTAGATGATGTAACATCTTCCTCCTGGCTTGTGAATGTGATCCTCTTGAGTGATCTTGTAGCCCACTGGGATTGACATGGCAATGTCGGAGCAAATGAGGGGTTGAGCTAGGTCTCTGTGATGAAGAGGATGTCAGGTGTGTCACTATCCAGCAGGTCTCATATTTCAGTTGTGTTCTTGTTGAGTGATCATGTGTTGTGAAGCATGCATGTCAGTGGGTGTTGATGTGCAGGTTTGCTGCGGCGTGTGGTGAAGAGTGGTGGTGAAGTTGTTGTTAGTGCTTGTGTGGCATGTGTTTTGGAAAGGGGCTGTTGACAGCGTTGTTAGTATTTGTGCGGGTGGTGTGGCTGCTAGAGAATAGACTGTGTTTGCAGGTGAAAACTCCTACTTTGGTTTGAGTTGTGGCACAGTAGCAGTTGGGAAAACAGTGTTGAGGGTCTAGCAGACTTAGGTGTGCTGTGGAGTAATGCTGGGAGGTGATCAGAAAGGCTTCCTGGTGTTGAGCATCACCCAGGCACGGATGGGTGCAGGCAGGACTGCACCCACTGTGAGTGTCCACTGAGAGTCTGTGTTGCAGCTGTCATTAGGAAGGTCCTATGAGGAGGGAGAAGTGCAGGGTGCTGCAATGTCTCTTTTTCTGCTAATGGGTGATGGAAAAGGAAGTCCTCTTGCTTGGCTTCATTTTTAAAGACAGTTTTGGTGGGAAAACCAGTAATGTCACTTCCCGTCCAGATGAATGAATGGAAATTCAGTCCTGTATGAGTGCATAATGGGAGATCCACTGACGTCACTTCCTGTGTTGATAGTTAGAAAGAAAGTCTATTAGAATTTCTCACTCTATACAAAATCAGGAGTTGCAAGAAAATGTTTTCTTAGGAATCCATGCTTCTTTATGCTTTGTTAGGTGGCAGTGGCCTGGTGTAACCTTGCTTGTCAATGGCAATGAATGTGGAAAAATGTACTGAAATTCTTATATTGAACTATAAAGATATGCAAGAAAAAGGATTGAGGGATGGAGTTCTATTTTATTAAAAGAATAATGCTAAACAAATTATATTGAGACTTTTGAAAATGTTTTAAACAATAAAACAAATATAATCACAGCTAAATATCTAATGACTAAAAATTAAATTAATTAATTAATTGCATATTTCAAGAAATGTTCCTCTAACTAATCTAAATTGAGCAAAGTTGGGGAGGAGGGCAGTGTAGCCAGGACTCTGCCAATCACGTAGGCCTCCCTGCAGTCATGGTGGCTTGGCAGTTTGGTGCCCTTCCTGCCCATGGGGTTAAGTGTGGCTGCCCCATTCTTGACTTAACTGGGCCGGTGCGAGGAACAAAGAGAGTATATAGGAATTACCTCAGACGTGGAAAGGTGCACGCTATCTATGTTTTGGGGACTCCTCTACTGCCTATAGTGGCAACAACATCCCTGCTGCATGGAATGCTATCTGTTTTTTGGAGACTACCTGTCTTATCAGCCCTTGCAACACAAAAGGATGATGGACGGAGTGCTGACAATGCAAACACTCACCCCCAGTCACAGATCTGGGTTTAATCCATCGTTCTTTTGCTCACCATGCCACCCCAGTTTGGACCCAGCCATATGCAAATCAGTCTTGACCCTGTTCCTCATGGGAACAGTCCAGCCCGAACTGCCAGGCCAGGTAGTCCCTGGATCGGAAACAAGCATCCTGGGACCGGTTTTGGGGTTTCACCCTTGCACCCAGGACACCACCAACATCACCTGCAGCTAAGAGGGGCAGAAGCAAGACTCCCTTAGTACTTACAGCGCCAATGACATCCCCGCTGCATGGGATGCATGCGGGCAATGCCGAGCGAAGCCCAGACCAAGGGCGGGCTGGTACACACCCATCACAGCCCAGAGGAGGCTGGGCCACCTCCCTTTAGATTTTGTTTGGAGGAACCCTTTCTTCTTTTATTTTTATTGGATTGTGACTGACTGTTTCCTACGATATGGGTAAAAAGAAAGCTGTAGGAGGTCCCACTGCCTCCACTCCCCCTGGAAAAGGCACCACAATTGATAGGATGTTTGAGAGAGCCATGGGGGTTATCAGCACTGAGATTGCAGTAAGTGAAAGGAGACTTTACCTTAATACTGGTGTGACTTTAGCTGCAAATGCAGTCTCTATGCCTTGCGATATAACAGCACTGTCACCCACGGTTTTCCCTCTGTGAGCACTAGGTTTACATCTGACACTGCATCCATTGTTTCTGTAAGATCCAAGCCATCTGCAAATATTAAAAGGCCTACGTGAGAGGCCTGAAAAAAATCATGGAGGTTGCTCATCAAACTTGTCCCTCCATACTGCCTCCAAGCCAAGTACAGCCGCCATCTTTGTATATGGAGGGTATGCAGGGAGTACCTGCTCTTAAAGTCCTTTGGATATCAAAATTAATGGAGGACTCTATCAATAAAATCATGGAACTCCTTCTAACAGGCCTTTCCCCTTTTTTCACCCTTCTGAGTACAATTGAGCAAGAATTGACTGTTGTTAAGAGCTGCAGGTTCCACCTGCATACGTTTTGCATTCAGCTCCCAAGGTAACTCAAGGCAAGGCGATTGGTCAAGTTAATCCCTCCAATACATTAGGGCCTATGACTACTTTGAGGCTTCCACCAAACAGACATTGTCCTGGTTCTATCACTCTGGATTCTGAGCAAAATTGTTCTGATCTCACTCTCTTGCACTCCTTTCCTCTCCTAGGCAAAACCCAGTGTCATCCCTAGGAGCCAAATTCCCTAAAAGGTCCCATCTCAAAAAGAAGTGAGATTTGCAAATTATCTTTTAACCTCAGCCAACCAAAGGTAAATCTCCCTTTAGCAACTTGTCTCTATGTGGTGATTGTCACCAGAGTTCCCCCCTTGTGCAAGGATCAAAGAGAGACCCACAAAGAACACTTTATTTGCTGGTTTAAAGGATAAGATTATCAACCCTGCATGTATTGATTTTGTTATTAGTCATTATTTTGTAGCTTTGCGTGAAACTCCCATCTCATGCTCTGGGTTTACATGTTATTCCTGCCCAGCTACTCTTTCTTTTCGTGGCAAAGCCAGTAGTGAATTTCCATTGGGCCTAAGTAAACAATGCTAAATACCAAAAACTCTGTCATTCGAGCAGTGCTCATCATACTTTTTTTTAGTTCTTATCACCCTTACCTGGTACATTTTTATAATAATGCCTTTGTAAACTCTGACTGCGTTCACTTTTCACAGTTGTTTACTTTTCCTTCAGCCTAGAGGCCTATTGGGGAGGGGATTCATGCTCAGCTATTCTACCATGTATATGGGGATTTTTATACCACGTTAACTGCCTTTTGTGAGGATGTGACAATCAGGTTGTCCCTTCAGGACAGACGGACAGCAGAGGGAAGGAGCTTGGGCATTTCATTTCAGAACTTGACCTTATTGATTTGATTTATTTCTTCAATGGAGAGAGACCTCATCTGGACAGTGTCAGGGGATGGGGACAACCTACATCCTTGACTAGATTTTCTCTACCAAGGCTTTTTTTTTCCTTGATTTTCCCAGGGCTATATTAAGGAGATAGAATGGGGGGATCATAATGCCCTTATTGTTGAAGTTCATTTACCTGTGAGCAGGGCCAATGCACCAGCTGTTTCTGTGGTGGTAACTCGGCACTCTAACGATGGAAATAGGGTAGTCTGGGTGTTGAAGGGTCCTGTATCTACTCTTGGCCAACTTCTAAAAAACAATCAGGAGTTATTCCAAAGTTGTTTGGGAGATGGGTGCAGGATTGTCTTGTTGGCCCATTATGAAGCCTTTTGCTCTTGTATGAGGAACCATCTGCTAAAGCCCAGTCGGAGTAAACAAGAGTGTCTGCGCTGGTTCGACAGTCATTGCTCCGCAGCTAAACACTGCTTGAGGGTGATGCTTCTTGTTTTCCCTAAAGACCGGGAGGAGACTGGATAGTGTGGTTAAACTATAAAAACACCCAGAAGGTGAGAAGGGAACTTTTGCTCAATAGGGAATGGGAAAAGCATTATGCAGCTTCACAGCATCATAGTAAAGCTTTTGGGGACATACTGAGTAGAAATAAATGCAGGGATAAGTAAGCAAACCCCCTTTTGTCTTGTAATGTTTCTGGTTTTGACTAGGTCCAACATGTTTGCACCATATACTGTATTGCAGAGCACAAAGGATTAGAGGGCTGCCTAGTGGATAAACTAAGAAATGTTCCACCCTGAGTTTCACTTTGAGGGAAGTTGTAGCTGCTATAAAGCAAAGCGGTGGTAGAAAGGCACCAAGCCTGATGGGGTGCCCAGGGAGCTCATAAGTTTTAACATCGATCTCTGGGGTCCCTTGCTGTCCAATGCCTTTGACACCTCCTTTTTCCACAAGATGACAAGTTCTTGGAGGATGTCAACTATTGCTCCCATCTTCAAATGAGGTGATAGGAATTTGCTTAAGTGCTATCGATTTCCTTACTTGATAGCACTGTCAAGATTATGGGTATGGTGGTGTTTAACTAAGTAAGATCTTGGGCTACTCAGAACAAGGTTGTATGTCCTTTTCAGTTTGGCCTCTTTACAAAACTGGGTACTGTGGACCAGTGCTTGAATCTACATTTGATTATTGGCAAATGCACCATGCCCAGGCACTGTGCACTGTACCTGGCCTTTATGGATGTGTTACAGATTTTGACTGCGTAAACAGAGCTAAATTGTGGTTAATGTTGTTGGATTTTGGGGTTGGATATTGCTTTGGGGATTTTTTTTATTAACCATGCATAAGCATCTTACAGCCAAGGTAAGATTTGGCCCTACAGGCAAATTGTCGGATCCCTTTCCACTGGCCGGTGGGGTGCACCACGGATGCATCTTGGCTCCCCTATTGTGTATTCTTTATATAAACAAACTGAGCTTACGTTTGTCGAGTGTAATCATGGATGTGCCAAAAATGCAGAACTCACTGGTCCCTGCGCTGCTATCTGCAGGCGATGCACTCCCTTTTGCCCGGACTTCCAGATCCTTATGTATTTTGGTTGAGGCTTTTGTGGCTTTTATGAGTAACCTTAACCTAACTACCAACTACAGGAAATAACACATCATGGCATGTATCCCGGGCAAGAAAGATTCCTCAACACTCCATGTCAATAGGCTAATTTTGACCACTGTTCATATTTTTGTTTTCTCAGCATTGTTTTTAAATCTTTGGGTTCCTGTCATTCCTAGGTTACCTTAGGTCAACGGGGGCCATTTTTAATCTTCCCAAAGGAGTTTGAAAGAGTTCACCTGCAACATTTTTAAAAATGTATAATGCAGAACAGGGCTCTGCAGCTTTGCATAGGGCAGGAGTTTGGGACTATTTAAATCCTTCAGCTGTGCAACTTCAGGAAAAATCCATTTGCAGGCATTTGCTTCACTTCCGCCCTACAACCTCCATTTTATCATTCGTTCAGACCTTAATCTGCATTTTATCACAGATAAAATTAAATTGGCCCCATTAATGCTCTGTGTCGATTTATGGATTAACGTGAAGGCCAGTTCCTGGTTGAGCTACGATTCCAGAATGTTTAAAGAGCTAGGACGACCCTCCCTGTTTCACACATATCACAGTTTATTAAAATCTGACAAGATGAAGGTTAAATTGAGATTAAATTATTTCAAACTCTCAGGACGACTACTTTCTGAGTCCACCAAAAGGTCTGTTAGGGAGTTTTTAGCACTTGGCATGTCTGGGAGACCAACAATTTCTTTATCGCTTCCTCTTTCCAGGTGGGAGAGGTTGCTCTTGTTTTGTTTCAGGGAGGGCCCATTTGACGCCTTTTTGATTCTGGGAAAGTTGCTGTGGGTTGGGGATGTGCACTCAGGCCTGTTCTTGTGATAGGTGCTCAAACTAAACGTTGGTGCATTTCATGTTTTTCCTTTAATTTAAAAGAGCTCCTTTCATTATCTATAAGAAGCTGGGTTTAAAGTCCCTAAGTTTTAGAAAATGCTTTGATGCATTATTTTATCTACAGCTTTTATGGAGCCCAGATGTGTGTTTTAGAGTTTCTTCTTTCCTTAAGGTGGCTGTCAGGTCCAGGAATTCCTTGAAGCGCAGAGCTAGGATCTTATCATTAGCTTGTTTAGCCACCTGTGATGGTCATTTCACTGTATATCTTTGTTAGAAATGGGGTCTTTGGTTGGCAGTCAGATTACCCCCTGTCAAAGCAAGGACCCTCACTCTAGTCAGGGTAAAGAAGAATCACCCTCAGTTAAACCCCGCTCACCCCCTTGGTAGCTTGGCACAAGCAGGCAGGCTTAACTTCAGAGCCTAGGTGTAAATTATTTGTACCCACAAACACAATAATTCAGTGAAAACACTACAAAATGACACAACACAGGTTTAGAAAAATAGGTAATATTTATGTAAACAAAACAAGACACAAATGACAGAAGTACCCCTACACTAGTCAAATTATGAATTAAGAAGCAAAAAGAGTCTTAAATCCTTAGAAAACAGTGCTAACACTGCTAGCGTGAAAAAGTACCTGGGTTGCGTCAATATAACAGAATACGGGCCAGTGTGCGTCGGAAAAGGCCAGCGATGCGTCAATTTCTCACTTGCAAGCAAGACAGTGCGTCGTTCCTTCTCTGGTAGGGTCGGCATGCATTGTTTTTCCTCTCTGCAAGAGAGCGATGCGTTGACCTGGACAGGCACTTTGGGTCCGGGCAGGCTTTGCGTTGTTTTTCCGCACCCAGCGAGGTTTGCATCGAAAATCTGGCCGCACGGCATCAGAAAACCGTGCTATGTGGGGTTGCGACATTAACAGCCTCTGTCAGCGGGTGTTGCGCATCATTTCTCCAGCTGCGTTGCATTGATCTTCCAGCTGCGATGCAGGTGGAGTGTAGATTTCAGGCGTGAAGCCTGTGGTGCATCATTTTTCAGCCACGTTTCAGAAGGTGCGTCGACATTTTCCCCACACAGCGGTCAGTGCTTGGATTTTCAGTCTTGGTCAGCCAGCTTCACCTTTCAAGGGCCCAGAAACTGTATAGGGCACCACTTGGCAGGCAGGAGTCTCAGCAGAGAGTGGCCCTGAGACTTCAACAACAGGAAGCAAGCTCAGTTTTAAGCCCTTGGAGATTTCTTCACAAGCAGGAATGCACAACTGTTGTACCTTTTTTCCCTATGCATGGTCATCTCCAATCTTTTTGTCTCCCACCTCCTATTTTTTCTGACCTGTTGCTGTTGGATTTTGAACTCTGAGCACTTTAACACTGCTAACCAGTGATAAAGTGCATTTGCTCTCTGTGTAAATTGTATTGTTGATTGGTTTATCCATGATTGGATTATTTGATTTACTAGTAAGTCCCTAGTAAAGTGCACTAGAAGTGCCAGGGCCTGTAAATCAAACCCGATTAGTGGGCCTGCAGCACTGGTTGTGCCACCCACATACGTAGCTCTGTAATCATGTCTCAGACCTGCCATTGTAGTGTCTGTGTGTGCAGTTTTAACTGTAAATTCCACTTGCCAGGACTAAACCTTCCCTTTTCTTACATGTCAGACACCCCTAAGGTAGGCCCTACGTAGCTCCAAGGGCAGGGTGCAGTGTATGGTTAAGGTGGGACATCTAGTAATGTGTTTTATATGTCTTGACAGTGAAATATTGTTAAATTCGTTTTTCACTGTTGTAGGGCTCATCCCTCTCATAGGTTAACATGGGGGCTACCTTTATATCTGATTAAAGTGTAGATTCCCTTTGGGAGCTGATGGACATGTGGAGTTTGGGGTCTCTGAGCTCACAATTTAAAAATACATCTTTTAGTAAAGTTGATTTTAAGATTGTGTGTTTGAAAATGCCACTTTTAGAAAGTGAGCACTTTCTTGCTCATACCATTTCTGTGACTCAGCCTGTTTGTGGATTCCCTGTCTGGGTCAGTTTGACAGTTGGGCTGGTTGCACCTCACACTAGACAGTGACACAAAGGGAGCTGGGGTGTAGTCTGCATTTCCTGATGAGCCATCTGTGCTAGGAGGGAGGGGAGGAATGGTCACTTACACCTGAAAGGGCTGTGCCTGTCCTCACATAATGCAGTCTCTGACCCCCTGGTGAGTGTCTGGGGCCTGGCCTGGGCAAGGCAGGATTTCACATTCAAAAGAGACTTTACTTTGAAGTAGGCCTACTTCAAAGGAGAAATTGGGTATAAGAAGGGCACCCAAAACCACATACTTTAGAATAATTCTGGAAACAAGAGGAACCTCTGTCTGGAGAAGAGCTGAAGAGCTAAGGAAGAAGAGCTGCCCTGCCTGTGACTGTACTTTGTGGAGCTATCCTGCAGTTGTTGCTTCTACCAGAGTAAGAGGGGAAAGACTGGACTTTGTGTGCCTTCCATCTTGTGAAGAAATCTCCAAAGGTTTGATTTAGAGCTTGCCTCCTGTTGTTTGAAGTCTCAGGGACAGCAAAGACTTCTCTCTGCCAGCACCTGGTGTCTCTGGAGAGACTCCTGCTCTGACAAGTGGTGCCCTATCCAGTCCCTGGGCCCTTGAAAGGAAAGCTGGTGAAAATCCAAGGAAATCAACTTCGGACGACTTTGCACTGACGCCGCTGCTGAATCCAGTGACTCCGCCTGCAACCGACTCTGTGATCTTCGCTGGAACACGACGACCTTCGCAGGGCCAATGCCGCTGCAGCCCCGCTGAAGTCTGCAACGCTGTGGAAGTCGCCGCACCACGTCGTGACCGACAGCGCTCGAAGTGTGCGGATTCAACGTTTCGCACAAACGCCGCGATCCCCAACTTTGTGCATCAACTTGTTTTCACTCTTCACCAAAGGTACTGTACTTGGGGGTCTACGCGACTCTGTGTCCAGCGCCGCTGGTGTCGGCTTGTTGGGAACGACTCCGTCACGATGCAGTATTAACACCTCATCGAAGCATTTTGTGTTTCTAAGCGCTATATTTTAGTTTAATCTTTAAAAATTCATTACTTGACTTGTGTATGTCGGATTTTTGCCGTTTTGGTCTTGTTTTGTTTAGATAAATATTTCCTATTTTTCTAAACCGGTGTTGTGTCATTTTGTAGTGTTTTTACTAAGTTACTGTGTGTGTTGGTACAAATACTTTACTCCTAGCACTGTGAAGTTAAGCCTACTGCTCTGCCAAGCTACCAAGGGGGTAAGCAGGGGTTAGCTGAGGGTGATTCTCTTTTACCCTGACTAGAGCGAGGGTCCTTGCTTGAACAGGGGGTAACCTGACTCTCAACCAAAGACTCCATTTCTAACAACAACAAAGTGCTGTCTTTGTCCCCTTGCACAAGCAGAAGCAGCAACTGCACGATAGCTCCACAAAGCACAGTCACAGGCAGGGCAGCACTGCCCCTCAGCCCTTCTCCAGGCAGAGGTTCCTCTTGATTTCCAGAAGTGATCTAATTTTCTGGGGTTTGGGTCCTCTTCTTATACCCATTTTGGCTTTGAAGTAGGCCTACTTCAAAGGAAAGTCTCTCTTGTTTGTGAGATCCTGCCTTGCCCAGGCCAGGCTCCAGACACACACCAGGGGGTTGGAGACTGCATTGTGTGATGGCAGGCACAACCTTTTCAGGTGTGAGTGACCACTCCTCCCCGACCTCCTAGCACAATGGCTCATCAGGATATGAGGGCTACACCCCAGTTCCATTGTTGCCACTGTCTAGAGAGAGGTGCAAAGAGCCTAACTGTCAAACAAACCCAGACAGAGAATCCACAAATAGGCAGAGTCACAGAATGGTTTAAGCAAGAAAGTGCCTACTTTCTAAAAGTGGCATTTTCAAACACATAATCTCAAAACCAAATTCACTAAAAGATGTATTTTTTAATTGTGAGTTCAGTGACCTCAAACTCCACATGTCTATCTGCTCCCAAAGGGACTATACTCTTTAATCATATTCAAAGGCAGCCCCATATTATGAGAGAGATAGGCCTTGCAACAGTGAAAATCAAATTTGGCAGTATTTCATTGTCAGGACAAATAAAACACATAAGTACATGTCCCACCTTTAACATACACTGGGCCCTGCCCATGGGGCTACCTAGGGCCTACCCTAGGGGTGTTTACATGTAAGAAAAGGGAGGTTTTAGGCCTGGCACGTGAGTACACTTGCCAAGTCAAATTGGCAGTTTAAAACTGCACACACAGACACTGCAGAGGCAGGGCTACTAATATGGGTGGCACAACCAGTGCTGCAGGCCCACTAGTAGCATTTGCTTTCAGGCCCTGGGCACCTCTAGTGGATTGTACTATGGAATTACCAGTAAATCAAATATGCCAATCATGGAAATCCAATTCCATATACATTTTACATAGGAGCTCTTGCACTTTAGCACTGGATAGCAGTGTTAAAGTGCCCAGAGTAACAAAAGCAGCAAAAACAGAGTCCATCACACATCATCAACCTGGAAAACAGAGGCAAAATTTAAGGGGACACCACAGCAAGGATGCCAAGTCTAACAATCTTCCATCGTATGACATGTTTGAATAGTTTTTGTTTAAAATGTGTTGTGATTCTGATTGTATTGTATTTTCTTTTATGGTTTTATGTAAAGCTGAATAAAGGTTACTTTAACTTGACTTAATCAGGAGACTAGTTTTAAGCTAGGTTTTCTAGCTTTAATATTTTTCTGGTAAATTCATAATGAAATGTTGTTGTCTTTTATATATTCCATTTTATATCCCCTATATTCATAATTTGCTTAAGACAAATGGGTTTAACAGAAGTGGTTCAATGAAATGGGGGACAGGTAGGACAATAGAAAGAAACACAACCAGCATGTGTTGACATATCAGTATTTAAAAAGCACCTAGTTCATGAAGTTTGTACCATGGGATAATTTGTCACAGCAAAATTACATCTGGTCATGTAAGCCACAAACTAACGACTAAACAGATTGGCTGATTTCCACATGGGAGTCAATAACTTATGTATTTGTCTGCTAATTACCATTTACAGCTGATGGCAGCTAAAGAAATTAATATTTTTTGCATTTTCGTAGTGTTGCTTGCAAATCTCAACTATAAAAATGGAGCTCAAATATCTTATGTACATCGTGAGATAGGAGAGTCAATTAATGATTGGCAGCTATCATTAATACATTCTGTCTTCCCCACCTGAATATGTTTTATTCTGTGTGGTTGTAGAAGAGGATAATTTCTCCTAACAACAAGAGAGTATAATCTGATTATGATGCTGCAACATGAGGACTAGGAAGTTTGGCTTATTACCCTGTGATGTTTGCTAAAATATTTATTTGGCTCTAAATTATCACCCCAGGGTGGTGGCAAATAAAATTTTCAACATTTTTGAAGTGTTGCTCAAAAACATGAGTTATACAAGTTGGAATGAACTATCTGTTGGAAATTGGGTTACTGGTTGAGGAGAGTGAAAGCCTACTCAAACAGCAGCCACAATTTCTGTACATGTGAAGTCACAAACAAACCCCAAATTAACCTGTGCTTAACACTTTGATGGCTTTGCACAAAAGCAGTCATGCTTAACTTAGAGGAAATGTGTTAAAAATGTATGCAACACTTCAAACAGTAAGAAAAGTAAAAATACAAACTCAATACAAGAAAGATGCTACACAAATTAAGAAAAATAGAGTAAAATAGTAAAATTTAATTATTATTTTGCACTAAAACAACAAAAATCTAATCTGTAGAAACAGAGATATACAATTTTAAAGATTTCAGGTAAGTAATGGACCTAACAGCAGAAAGCGGCACTCAAGGTTATCTGGTCGTGCATGGCCGGGTGAAGGTCACAGGTTGAGGCTGAAAGTGATGGAGCATGGGCTGATACAGGGACCAGGTTAAACCTGCGGAAAGAGCTACCTTTAAACTCTAGCATGAAAAGTTCTGTTCGCATTAGAATTGGTTGGGAAGAGCAGGTCATCAATAGAGCATGAGGGGCAGGCCGGGGATAATGGATAGTTGTCTCTGTAGCATGAAGATCCTGTCAGGCATTGCATAAAGTCACTATTGGAGCTTTGCAGGTGCGGTCACTGCGAGCTGTTGTTGTAGTAGCATGAAGTGCAAATCTCACATTGCCAGCATCACTGGCAGTTGCTGTGGCATTAAGAGTCAGGTTCACCGGACTTTGCGCAAGTGAGCCATGTGGACTGCAAGATCTAGGTACAAACGGGACTGTTCATGAAGAGCCCATAACTTCAGGATTTCACCTTTTCTTGTGGAGAGAGCTCAACTGATACCAAGGGTCCAGGACATGAGGGACACCTTTTGGGTGTCAGTAACTCACTCCATCAGAGGGCAGCAGGGCTCAGGCTGGTCAAGTTGCAAGTCCAGGCAGCATGTCATATAGGCAGTTGCAGGGAGCCTCTGTTGCCTCTGTAGGTTGTTATGTCCCTGTAGCTCACCCAGCTGCCAGTCAATCAGCTGGCCCTCCAAGTTACTTCAGCCTTCAATGAACGGTGCAGGTCCAGTCTTCCTTCTCTGCACGCAGAGTAGCAGCCAGCAGAGTAGCACGGCAGCAGAATGGCAATCCATATGGAAGCAAAACAGCACAAATGTCTTTCTTCTGTAGTATCAACAGGTCCAGGAGTGTACGGAAGAGTTGAGTCTCAGGGTCTAATATTTATACCTTGTTCCCACTTTAAAGTAGGGGAGAGTCCTAGAGAATTTTCTTTGAAGTCATTGAGGTTTCCTACCTCCCCGGCCCTGACAACAAACTGGCTCCATGGACAATGCAGTGGTGACAAGTCCTTTGTGTGAAGTTAGGACACAGCTTATTCAAATGGAAGTGGGACTGTGCCCAGCTCTAATCCTCATCCTGCCAGTTGATGGCCTAACCAGGCACACCTAATCCCTCTACTGTGTGACTGTCTGGGAGGAAAAAATAAAGTCCAACTGCCAACTACACACGGTCATGTAATCCAAGCACAGACTAAAGGCATCAAATATTTAGGGCAGAAAAATATCAACTTTCTATGAGTGGTATTTTTCAGAATTGTGACTTAAACATTAAAGTGTGGCGTTTAGCCACACTACCTCCCCAGTGCGGGTGTCAACAATTGGATGACACTGGGGAGGCACCTAAAGGCCCCTCTGGTTCTTCCTGAGGGGCCAGATTGTTTTTTTTTACTACAATGATGATCGGAGCGCAGGGCGCATTGACGTCACTGCAGTAAAAGTGAACAGTTTTACTTTCACTGAATCAGTGCTCCCGGGGCTATATTGCCCCTCCCCAAGCACTGTTTCTAATGGGCGAGGTATCATTGGAAAGTGGAGAATATCCTCTTTCCCATGGTGGTACTGCCCAGTGGATCCCTGCTTGGGGATAACCGCAGGAGAGCAATCCCCGAGCAGGAATCCACCCACTAGACACCAAGGATGAGGGAGAGGCCACTAGGGCAAGGACTTGTGCCTCCCCTTAATCAATTATTTTATTGCAGTTCTGTGTCCAATGGGGGGCAGATGGAGGCCATTACAACCCATCAGCTCCCCAGGAGAGGAAAAAGACCACTAGGCACCATGGTTATATATTTGTATTCAAATAAAGGGGTGTGGGCTGCCCAGCATGGGCATTGCTATGCCCCTACCCCAAATAAATGAGTAAGCATTCTTTCAGCCTCCAACGAGGGCTGATGGGGTAATTACCCCTGATCTGCAACCCCATGGAAGAAAGTCCTCTAGACACCAGGGATTTAAAAAACAAATAGTGGGGGTTGCCCACCATGGGCATGTGCATGGCCATGATCCCACCTCAGCTAAATGGGGCAAAAGATTGGAGTAATTACCCCTGAACTGCTGCTGTGGGGGGGCAGCAGAAACCCCACTAGATTCCAGTGAATGTTTTTTTTTTTATGTTGGGGTGGGGCTGCCAGGCCCTAAGTAAATGGGACAGCAGTCTCTCTGACCCCTTGGGGGGAAGAAGCCCACTGTATGGCAGCAATATACATTTTTAATAAAACTATGGGGTGTGTCTTCACCATCGGGCCCTCACCTCTAATACCTCAACAGTCCTTTAGCTCCCCTGCACATTAAAGCATTCCATCCAAATGTCAATTGAGAGGATATTTGATTGTTTTGAGTGATGTTTCTACATATGGGGCAGGAGAGTGTGGCTAACTATCAATATCATTCTACTTGTAATGGTGAATGACTCCCCATTGACTTTTGGTTTGATATGTTCCTGCCTTGGGCACTAGGCCCTGCCACACAAGTGCTTCAATTCAGACAAAGTTTGATGTTTGCATGGCATTGTGGGTAAATAAAAACACCTCATGGGCCCCACACAATGGACCCCACCCTGAGCTCCCCTGGTCATCTTGTTTTAAAAAATGTGAAGGTTTTTAGGTTTCCCTGTGTGCCAGCTGAGCTAGGACCCAAATCCCTGGCTTCCCAATTTGCAGGTTGTCACAGGCACTAGGCTTACCCACACAAGTGAGGTACCATTTTTTTCAAAAGACTTAGGGGAATGGTGGGTGGAAGGAAGTTTGTTGCTTCCCACAGATACCAGAACTTTCCATCACAGAAATGTGAGGAACATGTGTTTTTTAGTCACAGTTTGCAAGGGATTGTGGGTAAAAAAACCTGATGAGAGCCATGCAACTCAACCCATCCGTGATTTTCCTAGGTGTCTAGTTTTAAAAAAAATATACAGGTTGGCTAAGTTTCCTTTGCTACCCACTTTCCAAAAAATGGTACAGTTTTGACTGGAAATGTTGTGTTTTGGACCATTTCCTGTTGTCGGCATTAGGGTCACCCACACAAGTGAGGCAGCATTTTTATCAGAAGATATGTAGGAGTGCATAATAGTAGGATATTTGTTATTACCAATTTGATTTTGCTGGATTTGCGCGTTCCAAATCTAACCCAGTATGAAATAAAGAAAACATTTTGAAAAATACCCTCTAAAATCATATGCTCGTACAGAGCCCCACTAATTCAGAGAACTATAAATACGCACTGCTCCTAAATGCCATATTCTGTGGTCATTTCAGAAATAAATAATTTACCTGAATATCTATTTTACACTCTACATGTTTCACAATATGAACTGGCCTCTACTCACTAAGCAATGAAAACCCATTGTATGGCGCAGCTCAGTTGCGAGTTCTGGGTACCTCAAGTTCGTGAAGAACCTACAAACCCTATGTATTTCACAACCAAAAGGTTCAAGTGAACATAAGGTACATTGCTTTTGTAAATCAGCCATTATGACAAAAAGTTACAGATTAAAATATTGTCACAAATGGCTGCTTTTTTCCTACTCTTTTTTTCATATTTCTTTATTTTCACCATTAGTTCATTTGGGAAAACGGGAGGGATAGACATATATGACTAATTGCTGAATTACGAATTTTGTCTCCTTTTCAGAAATATAAAGCTTTCCTGGATCACTCATGAGTTTCAAAATGGTTTCTACCACATACTGAACGTAGGTTGAAAAAACAAAATATAGGAGAAATGGGCTACCTCTCTGAAAAATGCAAAAACTATGGTAAAAAATGTGGCTTTTTTATTCAGCTCTGCATGTTCCTGTAAGCTGGAAAGATGGTAGCTTTAGCACAATAAACCATTCATTGATGCCCTTTTTATGAAAAATACAGACACTTTTATCCGGAACACTTTCCCCCATTTCTTCCCAAAAACTTAAAATAGAGCTATATTTTGGCTATTTTCTCGGTCCCCACCAAGAAAATCCATAATCCCTGGGTACCTTTAGAATCGTCACGATATCTGGAAAAAGAGAAAAGGACACAAGTTTGGCATGGATACCTTATGTGGACAAAAAGTTATGGAGTCCTGAGCATGAACTACCCCAAATAGCCAAATAAAAGTCTCAGCATTGAGTGTGTGCGGGGGGCAATTAAGGGATTAAAATAAGACTTTACCATCAAAGAGGTTACAGTTCTTTAGACATAAAACTCTACATTCCTACCTGCTCCCAATTGAAATGTATCACTTATTAAATATAATAAGGCACTTTAATGTAATCCTATTGGAGAGACAGGCCCTCAATTAAATATTTGAGGTACATACCGCCAATCGCTACAGAGACAGCGGCCAACATACTGCCACTGCGGCTACCATCCATCCACCATATTGTGAGCACTGCCTGACTTCCGTCACAATAAGGGCGTAAATCCGGCAGTGCTCATGGTGGTGGGTGGTGGTAAGCTGGCACTGCTATCACCAGCACCGCCTCGCCAGTTAAACGCAGCCAGCTGTATTATGTCCAGTAATACGGCATGGCGGTGTTCTGCTGAGAGGGCACTGCTGGCGGTAGCAGCGCTCCTTCCCATTCTCTGCCAGAAGACCTCCTCGACCAACGTAAGTCGGGCTTCCGACAGGGGAGAGCGTGGGGGTTGTTTTGTGTGTGTGCATAAATGTCTGAGTGTGTGTGAGAATGCGTATGGGTTTTGTGTTGTTTGCATGGGTGTATGCGTGTGAGTGAATACATGTAAGAATGGTGAAGTGAGTGCGTGTCTGCATGTCAGTGTGATTGTGTGTTAGGATGTGTTTGATTGTGTCTAGAAGTATGTGAGAATAAATGCATGTATGTCAGTGTGCAAATGAATGTGGGTATGTCAGTGTGTAAATGAATACTTGTATGTCTAAGTGAATGGGTGTATGCCTTGTGCATGTGGGTGTCTGTGTGCGCGTATGCAGGCTGGGGGTGTGTGGCCTGAGGGGTGCTGTGACTGTAGTAGGGTGGGGGAGGGTAGTGATGTGTGTGTGGCTGTGAGGGGTGGGGTCAGTTGTGAGGTGTGTGCATTTATGGGGGGTGAGTGAGTGAATCGGAAGGTGGCCGTGGGTGAGTCTGGATGGAGGGGGTGTGGGGTGCCAGGTGACTGTTGGGGGGGTGGGTGAGCTGCCTACCGTTGACAGGGAAGGAATTCCCTATCACCAGTAGGACCTACCGCCATGGTTTTTGTGGCATTGCTAACGCCATGAAAACCATGATGGTAGGTTGGCTCATAATGCCATGGGTGGTATTATGTCGGCCGCCGGGCTGGCAATAGATAGCTCTGGCCTGGTGTCTCATACCGAAGTAATCTCACAATGTGGTGGTATACACCGCCAGCCTGTTAGTGGTGATACTGCCACATTAACCCTGATGGCCATAGTCCTTACATGAGCAAAAAAACGAGTTTGAGACTTTTGCTGCTATCGTGGCTGTGTAGGGTCTACACAAGGGGTGATTTATACATATTAAAAAGGAAGGTTTAGGCCTGGCAAAAGGTTTATTTTGCCAGGTTGAAATTGCATTTTAATATTGCATACTCAGGCTGAAATGGCAGGCCTGAAACATGTTTAGAGAGATACTTAAATGGGTGGCACAATCAGTGCTGCAAGCCAACCAGTGGCATTTAATTTATAGGTCCTGGATACATTTAGTACCACTTTACTAGGGACTTAAATTAAATGTGCCAATTGGGTATAAGCCAATTTCACCAAGTTTACAGGAAAGAGCACAAACACTTTATCACTGGTTAGCAGTGAGAAAGTGAGCAGAATCCTAAAAGCCACCAAATACAGATTCAGAAAACAGGAGAGAGAAGGCAAAATATTTAGGGTTGAAAGGGATCCAAGTCCAACAATACCTCATGTAGATGTTGAGATTTGAGAATGTGTGAGATTTTGTACTTTTTTACAGTCATGGTGAGTTAGTGGGGCAAGTACATCTTTTGGGATGGAGAGAAATTGAATTAAATCATGTAAATAAGCCTGGTTGACAAAGGGAGTGTACACATGCCAGGATGGTGGAGGACCCTGTGCAGTTAATAATATTCATCTCTCATCCCTGCTTGATCAGCTGTAGGCATCTCAGACTACCTTGTTCATTGGTCTCCCAAATGTCCTTCGGTGGCAGCATATCTGAAACTGCAATAATTCTATTGCATGCTTGGAGAATGAACCTATGGATTGGAAAGAGGTGTTTGCCACTCATGAAAAGATGTTGATGTCAGTACTGATCTCTGTTCCCTACTTTATTGCTTTGTCAATTTGTCCTCAACCTGGTCATCACCCATATTATGTTATGTTACGTCTGTTTGTAGAGTGCGCTAATCTCCCATGGGGTTATCCAGGTGCTTATCAGGTGAGTATGCAGCTGAGACCCCAGAGCTTATTTGAAGAGCCAGGTCTTCACCTTCTTGCAGAGCTCAAGAGGTGATGTAGAGACTCTGGTGTGATATGGGAGGTCGTTCCACACTTTGGGGGATGTGTATGAAAGTTTTTGGTTAGCTAAATGCCTGCTATTCCATCTTAATGACCTGAAAAAAATAGCTGCAGTCTGATTAGTGGTTCAGGCTTGCCACATGTTGACTCTAGAGTTAAGTGCCTCATTCACCCCTACCGATGAGGCATTTTTGCATCCCACTGTCCCTGTAACTTTTCTTTCCAATTCTGACAATCATGCAGGGGTCACTTAGGATATTGCAGAAGCATAAGGTTTCTTCTAAAAGTAGATAGCCATTTTTTATATCACTGGAACATGCCAGTCCTTAAGATAAAATACCATTGCCTTGTTTGGTGGAACTCCATTCAAAATGGGATCCCAGACAATACAGCTTGTCAATCAATGGGTTTTTCCAGTCCAGTGAAGCAGCTCACACTCATTCCTGCAGACCACCTGATTATCGTGTTATGAAACAAGACAAGCTGGCTCATAACAAATCTCCTGGTTTATGAATATAATTTACTCACATAGATGCAAATTAGCTTTTTGTAAATCCTGTGCGTGACTTCTTTATGGGCTTCAGTAGGGCAAGTATTATATCACCACTAAACTTGCAACATACCTACAAGAACCTGAGCAAATAAAGTACTGTTTAAAACAAATAATTGTAAGAACACTGGAACTTTAGCAGAGACTAAACAGACAGACTGGACGACATTTGCAGTGATACTGAGACTACACGATGTGAGAGGCATTTAAGAGGCTTCAATAATAGGAGATTATTGTTCACTTGCACTTCTTGTGCTTCTAATCACTGTGTGTTCATTTCAGGGTATGACCTCCTCCCATCCCAGTTTCGCTGTTCCTTCTCAACTACTGATCAGGTATGATTCGTCTATTGCTGATGGTGCCTTGTATTTCTAGATTAGGATGACACTTGTTAACTGAATGGTGAGTGGATCTTCAGTTCCACCAGGTTGTACTCCCCAGGATAACTTCCCTACCCATACTCCCAAAATTTTTGAGACTAGCCTATACTCTCAGCTGCTGCAAACAATATCAGGGTGATGAAAAAAATAATTCTGCCCAGTGTAAGTGTTCTGGGGTAGAATCTTGAGAACACAGTTTCGTTTTGCATGAATGTTTGAAGGTAAAAAATACAAAAAAATAATCTTTGCAGTTTAGAGGAAATCCGATGAAAACCAGGAACAACTTCTGGCTCAGGCATCAACTGTTGCAGTTTTTACCCTCATTTGATTTTATGGTTGAATTTATGTTCCTTTAATTTAATTGCTTTCTATAAAGTGCACATTCATCTCAAAACATTTCTTGTCGTTAAAAAATTACCTACTTCAAAACGTCTGTTCATTAAATGAAGGACAGCTCAGAAGCCAAGATAAGAGGATCAAAGAAGAAGTGGACAAGTCGTTCCTCCAGGAATTGTCGACATTTCCATGCATAGTCCTGTGAAATGCAGAAAACCTTAACATATTCCAGCTGTGAATACGAAGCCAAAGCATCTTCTACAGGATTGGAGTAGCATAACAAAAGTTAGAAGCCCTTGCCACTAATATGGCTGAGGCTTTTTTTCAGGCCCTGAAGACGGGATAGAGTGTATTTAGCTAAGCAAAGAACTATTGCATTGCATTAGTCTAGTCTGGTGTCAATTTTTTCAACACCTGCAGAACTATTACCCTCTTGATGAGATGAAAAATGATTTAATATCGGTAATTCGGATGGAAGAAACACATCATGACCAGTGCAAACATCTGAGTGGAATGTTGACACGCAATATCCATTTTAAAGCAAAAGTTGTTAACTACCATACTAGTTACCCTGAGCCCCAGTCCACACATTGAAAAGGGACAGGCTAATAACCATCCTTGTAAAATGTGCCAGTTGACTTTTATATTTTAGTATTTGTGTCGATCCAGCCCTACTCTATCATAAATAAATGAGTTCTCTTAGAAATTCAGAACAGTTGTTCCTAATGTGTTCTCCATGCGCATTCTTTTGATCTTCTTGGAGCTATACTTGGTCACCATGCTAAAGAACCTTCTGTACTCAAGAAATTGCATTTTTCTGCATTTTGTGATATTTTAGGATCCAGAAAATATAAAGAACACTGTCTCCTCTAGATTTATTCAAGAAAATAATTCTCATCCTTGCAATGAAGACAAAGTTCACGCTACTTAATCACAGTATTTTTTGTGTAGAAATTATCTACAATTAAGATGAATATGTCCTTGAATGACACCCCCTTACTCCATAGTCCCAGTTTCACAAACTCCCATCAAAAAAAGAAATAAACAGTTGTATCCCGACCAGAAAACTACTAAACTCCTCTTAGCACATATTTTTCCTGTGAATATGGAGTGCATGATTACTTATTTCTACATTTTTTGTAACAGACAACAATGCATTGAACATAGATTATGTCAACTATTATGGTTGAGGCAGTAGATTGCCTGACAATTGCGGCAGTGCTTCTGTCAAGGACAATGAGTGCACTGATGAGTGCTCAGCAATCGTTAGGAATAGTCCTCTACTTTCTGTTCCCTTTATGCCTGTAAGTAACAGTGATAAATTCAGCTTTTGCAGTGCCGCAAATGTGCGAGTGATGATAATGGAAACAGAGCAAATAATATGAAGCTTGGGTCGACCCGAACAAGAAGATAGGCAGCGCTAATAACAGTAGTTTTCTAAAATGCCATGGTACTTGAAGATCTGCGCATAGCACCGTCTACATATCATCAATATTTGAAGAATTGGATACGACCAGGACACTGGGAGGAGGTGTTACCCTTCTTCTCCATTCGCCTTCACTTATCTACAGCACCTTACTAAGGCCCAAATGTAATCATTTTCCTTTGAATGCAACACAGCAACCATATTCGCTGCACTGTGCGAGGGCAAAAGAGTGGCTGGCTGCCGCTGTCATCCCATGCACTGGTGTGCTAAAAGGGTGCTTGTGTGATGCCAAGCCTCCGAGAGATCACTGTGCACTATACAGTACAGGATTTGCACTGTAAGCAAAACCTTCCAATGCAAATTCCTGCATCTCGACAAACATAGAAGGATTTCATGCACTGGATGTACACTATGAACTTCCTCACACAAGCAATGACAGAGCTGTTTTGAGAAATGAAAATGTTTCCTTGTTATTACTTGACTTAAGGAGGTTTTTGACGCAACACTTGGTCTAGCTATCCTAGTAGGAAGGACTTGCTTGAACATGTGAGGGTGATCTGCCCAAGTCTGACTGCAATAATGCCCCATTCAAGCAAAACAGTGAAATTGCTCTTTGCATTGAGAAAATAACACATTTCTGCGGACAGTAAATAGCATGTCGGTCCCGGAGTGTTTTTCTGGACCGGAAGGCTCGACAGGCCTCACAGGTATCCTCCTTGTGCTCGGGGGACATGCACAAGTTACAGACCAAGTGCTGATCTGTATAAGGATACTTACTGTGACATTTTGGGCAGAAACGGAACGGGGTCCGTTCCATCGGCTTCGATGTCGCACGTGGTCGGGCCGACCAGGCCCCGATGGGGGATCGAAGCTACCCCAAAGTCTTCCGATGATCGGTGTCGATGTACCTAACTATCCCGATACCGAACGGAACAATACCGACGCTTTCTTCCGAGATTCTGACTAACTTTCCGAACCGTAACACGGAGCGAAAAGGAATACGTCCGAACCCGACAGCGGAAAAAAAACAATCTAAGATGGAGTCGACGCCCATGCGCAATGGAGCCGAAGAGGGAGGAGTCCTTCGGTCCCGTGACCAAAAAAGACTTCTTCGAAGAAAAACAACTTGTAATACTCTGAGCCCAACACCAGGCAGCGGACTGTGCTAAACATGTGTATCTGCAGCAACATATGCCATCGAACACAACATTTCTGGTCTCCTCTTTGGCCATCTTTACGCCGCTTTGGGAGGAAGTCTAAGGTTGGAATATCACCAAACCTTAGGGATAACAGCCTCTGTTTTGTCTTCGGGGCATATGTGGCGTCCAACAGGGGTGACTCTTTTAGGGCTTTGTAAGATTTTAGTACCAGCCCCCGTGCGACTGCTTCACACCTCATACCTGGACTGGAGACAAGCGCCTGAAGCTGAGATAAGAGCCCAGCAAAGTGAAGTAGCTACTGTGGCTCACTGGCACAAGACTGACTCCACCCGGGAAAATATAGTAATACTGGCTAAGGGTCACATATAAACGATGTACGGTTGTGTGGACAACGAAGATTCTTAGGAGACCGAATAGGTAACTTTCATTCACGTTGACCAAAAAGAAGAGCTAGAATTACACACATGCAATTTCATTAATAGCACACAATGGTTTTCATACCAGTGATGCATCACTTTGCTGGTGCAGTGCATCAATAAATCTGGGTTCAAGTGCAATTTCATTAATAGCACACAATGGTTTTCATACCAGTGATGCATATCAGAATTGATATATTTGTATATCAATTTAGGATTGATAAAAAGTGCTGAAATAACATTAATAACAATAATATTACAGTGCTCTGAATATAGTTTATTGTAACTTTCACTGAGATTGCAAGCACCTGCAAAATGTCTACCTGGCCATGCTTTCTCATATTGTAATTTTTGTTACACTTTTTTGCTTTTCATTTAGCCTGTGTTGCTCGAATGCTGAGTTACCTTAAAGACATGGAAGACAAGAGCCGTTTGGCAAAACAGGAACAGGTGGTTTAATTAAAAGCAGCGACCGGGAGAGTAAAGTACAGAGTTGGGGTCTGATGACTGTCTCTCAAAGTTACAGAGTTCTGAGCACCCTTATATACAATTCATGAAGGGTTATAAAACAATTCTTTACATTCTTTGCAGAAAGGAATCCGCGCCTAGTCAGAGTCGTAAATCTGACCATTTGATAAAGTACTCAGGTGAGTCTCGACCTTTTGTGGATAAAATGCGGGCCAGTAGATAACATGTCCAGATGTCCAGCAAGAGGAGCATGTGATCACTGTGTGTTGTGTTCTGATTGGCTGAGTGTTACTAACTTTATGTGGCATCTAACTTTCATGATGTTTTGGGAACGCGCTCCCCTCCAGCCAAATGTGTTTTACTGGGGGTCAATATCCTGCAACTATTGTGGTGTTGCTGCCTATCTGTGGGATCAATCTAGGTTTTTCCTGTTCGAGTGTTTACCTCTGGACTATATGTCACCCCACCTGTGATCTGTTAATCAGTTGCTTTAGGCCTAGGTGGAAGGGCTTGCCTTGCCACGTATTTCTGACTTGAGGTTGATGAGGAGGTCACATTGGGTGGAATCGACAATAATAAAAAGATTTTGTTGCTATGCACACACATATCATGGCATACATTGGCATCGTTTTCATCTCCATCAACACCCTCAACAGAGAGGGGAGCACTGCAAATCATCACTTCCTCTGTAATTGTTAAGCTGCTTGTTCTGTTGGACTAAAATGTTCTGTGCTCTGCTCTGGCTTTATATATGGAGCACTGACAGCTAATCATGTGTGAGTCTGTCTTTCACTTCAAATGAACCAGGCAACAGCAATCAGAGGCAGAAGGGAAGAATTAAGCCATGTATTCTTCTGAAAAGTGCTTTGTGTGCTCTGTGATAACAGCTATGTCCATATATAGTCCATTTATGTCCCTCGACAAGCCCGTTTTACTAGTATCTTCTAGCATAAAACAGAATAATAGGTGGCACATATTTATTCAGTGAACACAAACCTGCATCCATTTTGCTCCCTATATTGCAGCTCACATTTGTGTCGCTCCAGTCACCTTGTCCACTGCTGTCAAAACTTGACTAATGGGTGAGGTGGATGCAGCTGGTCAGTTAACCTTTCTTCTACAGACCTCATTTACCTGTGAGCTGTTGCTTCTTTTTCTTCTATTAATCAATCAAATTGCCAAATATTGTTGGTGGGTCAGTTTCTGTAATATGACTACCAGCAACGCGGCGGCGCAAACACGTAACTGAATTCAAATACATTATGGCCCATATTTATACTTTTTGACGCAAAACTGCGCCAACGCAGTTTTGCGTCAAAAAAATTAGTGCCGGCTAACGCCATTCTGAAGCGCCATGCGGGCGCCGTATTTATTGAATGACGTTAGCCGGCGTTAGCCGCCGGCGCTGTCTGGTGTGTGTTAAAAAAAATGACATACACCAGGCAGCGCTGGCGTAGGGGGAAAATGGCGTATGGGCGTCCAGAAATGGTGCAAGTCAGGCTGAGGCAAAAAAATCGCCACAACCCGATTTGCGCCATTTTTTTACGACGCCCATCCCCCATTGAAATGACTCCTGTCTTAGCAAAGACAGGAGTCATGCCCCCTTGCCCAATGGCCGTGGACAGGGGACTTCTGTCCCCTGGGCATGGTCATTGGGCATAGTGGCATGTAGGGGGGCACAAATCAGGCCCCCCTATGCCACACAAAAAAAAAAAAAAATACTTACCTGGACTTACCTTAATGTCCCTGGGGTGGGTCCCTCCATTCTTGGGTGTCCTCCTGGGGTGGGCAAGGGTGGCAGGGGGTGTCCCTGGGGGCAGGGGAGGGCACCTCTGGGCTCATTCTGAGCCCACAGGTCCCTTAACGCCTGCCCTGAACCAGGCGCTAAAATCCGGCACTAATGCGGGTTTTTTAGACCCGCCCACTCCCGGGCGTAATTTTTGCCCGGGAGTATAAATACGACGCATATGCATCGCAGTCATTTTTTAAGATGGGAACGCCTACCTTGCATATCATTAACGCAAGGAAGGTGTTCACGGAAAAAAATGACGCTAACTCCATGAACTTTGGCGCTAGACGCGTCTAACGCCAAAGTATAAATATGGAGTTAGTTTTGCGTCGAATTTGCGTCGAAAAAAACTACGCAAATTCGGCGCAAACGGAGTATAAATATGCCCCTATATTTTTATCATTTTCTCCCAAAAGTTGTAGAAAACGCTGCATTCCTTGTAATTAATGTGAACGGTCTACTCGTGGCTCTGTGAGCAGTAATTATATTTTACCTAAGCACCAATCGGTAAGCTGTTCACTGATGAAGTCTGTTATTCATTTCATGAGATTCAACACCATTGATGCCGCGGACTGCACACAATGCTCATAACACACGTTAATGGAGTTAATGCTGTCACAAACAGTACGATTTCGAAGAGATGATTGTAGGAGATGAGACTTCAGTGTCAAAATCATACTGGTTAGTATCAAGGACGAGACATAGTCCGTGGAAGCTAGGCAGTTTTATATAGATTATAGGTATACACAAGATACTTTAAAATGTAAATGTAGGTTGTGGTATGGCAATTTTACCCGCAAAAGTCCGACCACCTGCTTTCTTGGGAGGTAAAAACTACATAAAATGCATACCTTTTTTCAGATGTTGTTTTAATTTGCTGCCAGTACAGGAGAAGTTAAAGTGATAAGTAATTATGGGGGTCATTCCAAGTTTGGCGGGCGGCGGTTGCCGCCCGCCAAACTTACGCCGCCACGTGGCCGCTCCGCGGTCAAAAGACCGCGGGGCCCATTCAGACTTTCCCGCTGGGCCGGCGGGAACCCGCCAAGGGAGTGCCCGCCGGCCCAGCGGGAAAGGCCCTGCAACACAGAAGCCGGCTCCGAATGGAGCCGGCGGTGTTGCAGGGGTGCAACGGGTGCAGTTGTACCTGTCGTGATTTTCGCAGACAGTGAAAATCATGCTGGGACATGGGCAGTGCAGGGGTCCCCAGGGGCCCCACGACACCCGTTCCCGCCATCCTGTTCCTGGCGGTAAAAACCGCCAGAAACAGGCTGGCGGGAAGGGGGTCGGAATCCCCATGGCGGCGCTGCTTGCTGCGCCGCCATGGAGGTTCAGCTCAGCCAGGGGAAATCCGGCGGGAAACCGCCGGATCCCCTTTTCTGACCGCGGCTTTACCGCCGTGGTCAGAATGGGCAGGAAAGCACCGCCAGCCTGTTGGCGGTGCTTTCCGTCGTTCACGGCCCTGGCGGGTTTTACCGCCAGGGTCGGAATTACCCCCTATGTTTTTTGCAATATCACCTCACAGTCAACTGAAGTAAGATGTTGCTTTTTCTCAGTGTGTTCAGAAGGCATATACAGGTAAAACAAGCATTAGTAAAAGAAAATTTGCCACATTATTTTTCCTCCTAAGATGGTCACAACGAATGTTCATACATTTACTGTGGTCATCTTTGAACAAGATTCATTAAACTATCACAACATGTATTATGAGATGACCGTCATTGATACACAGATCCCCGGTAGCCATTCCTGAATGCCTTCTTTTATGTTTTAACAAAGCTTGCTCAAAGATAACCATCATGGATGCATACACATCCACAGCAATCATCCTTGAATGGGGTTTCTTAAAATACAATAAAATGCATGACAGATGCATACAGTGGATGCACGCGCATGGGTAGTCATTTTGGAATGGTCAAATACTATTTTAACTTCCCCCTTCCCCACAGAGTGCACAGTAGGCAGTGCACAATCAGCAGGGAGACTAAGGGTAGAAATGGGGTAGGTGTTAAACATACGAGGTAAAGAGGAGGGGGAGCAAGGGAAGAGAGAGGGAGAAAAGAGAGTCACTCACAAGCACTGCAACTCATGCTCGGATGTCAGCTGTGGAAGGATATGTTGTATTGTATTGTAATCGTATTTATATAGTGCTTACTACCCCTGATGAGGCATTGAAGCGCTTTTCGGCGAGTAGCAAGCTACTCCGGAACCCAAAAGGAATTAGTGGTGGATTAGTATAGGGAAAGATGAGTACAGTTTTAGTATTATTATGAGTTTATTTGAGCTGCGGATATGTGTATTTGTTAGTTGGATTGACTGTAGTAATGGAGAGGTGGAGGAGGGAAGAATCCAGAAGTGTTAATTGGGAGTTTATAGTAATAGGATTTAGGCTTGGGATGACTAAAGGGGGGACGTAGAAGGGAAGAGTCTGTGAAAAGGGTTAGGGAGATCATAGAAGCAGGAGGGGTTTTGGATGAGTTGAAGGTGAGATAAATGAGGGAGAATATAGTAGGGTTGTTTGGGAGATCATGGTAGTAAACTGAGGTTTGGGTGAGTTAGATGTGGAAGAGGAGGGAAGAGCTTAGGCAGGGTTATGTAGAAGATGACAGTAGTAGAATGGATTTTTGAGTCAGAGTGGGAATGGAGGATAGATTGATAGAGACATGACATATGGTGATGGGTAGACAAAGTAAAGTAAAGCTTACAAGAGAGTACAAATATATTTTTTATTTATACATTATATATATATATATATATACACACACACATTTTTAATCATTATTTTTATTTAATGTATTTATTCTTTATTATTTGTAATATATATATATATGTTTAGATTTATTAATAATTTGAATTTTTATTCATAGATTTTATTTTATTTTTAGTTACTTTTTTCTCTAGTACAGTAGGACTAGAGTAATAAATAAATAGATATGTAAGTACATAGTAAGGGAATATGGGCCTGATTACAACTTTGGAGGACGGTGTTAAACCGTCCCAAAAGTGGCGGATATACCACCTACCGTATTACGAGTCCATTATTTCCTATGGAACTCGTAATACGGTAGGTGGTATATCCGTCACTTTTGGGACGGTTTAACACCGTCCTCCAAAGTTGTAATCAGGCCCTATATGTCCAAGGAATATAATAATGGATAACATATGAGAAGAAAAGTAGTATTGTATAAATCCAGACTTACAAGATTTGTAATATTTGAAGTTAATTAATAAGTGTACTTTTCTAACATTTATTTATCTTTACTGACTTTTTGAATAGCCAAATACCTATGATAATAAACATTTGATCAGTGTGATATAAATGAGAGCAGGGGGTTAATAAGTATCTAATATAACAACTTATCTAGGAGCTATGCAATGACCTATGAACATGTTAACATATAATATCATACACATACACACATATATATATATATATATATATATATATATATATATATATATATATATATATATATACACACACACACATACACATGAATACACAAACATATACACACATATATGTACATACATATATATATTAAAGCTGTGAGTAAATATACATTAGTTAAACAGGTTTGAAGGGTATGTGTGTAGTTTATTATAATGACTTAGTAGCGATACATATTTTCTAAAGAACTATATAAACCAATCCAACACTGTGAGATGGAAGTACTCTTGGCTGGGACAGACACAAGAATAGAGAGGAAAGCAATTATTTCAGGAGACAAGAATTGAAATAGACAACAAATGCACTCAATGATAAATTTGGTGTTGATTCATGATAACTTGTCAAATGGATGAGTTGAACAGTTAGGTCATAACTTCAAGACTGAATAAAAACTTCCGACCTTCATAGTCCTGAAGGCTGTGGCCTAATAGCAGGCTGCTCAATGTAATAAACACAAAGTGAAAATGTGGACACAAAAAGCACTTTCAACTGATTTGTTTCTATACATCAATTCTGAATGAAGTTTTTACTCCATACAATCCGATCATGGTATTTAGGGGCATATTTATGGGCCCCTATCGCCACCAGAGCATCACTTTTCGTGACGCTCCGGTGGCGCTATGTCTTGTGCCCTATTTACAAGGTGGCATTAAGCCACTTCTTGTGGCATAATGCCTCCTTGTAAATACGGCCCCTTCACACGCAGCACTTTGCGTGGAAGGGGCGTGCAATGGGTGTTGCTGTGGGCGTGCCACAGCAACATCCATTGCATTTTGACGCTGCCCCAGATTTATGTGTTTTCGTAAACCTGAGACAGCGGCAAAATCTAATGCCACTCTACGGGTGGAATTAGCAAGGCGCAACAAGGAGAAATAGTTTTATTCCTCCTCGTTTTGTGCTTTTTCTGTGTGTGCTGCATTCTGCAGCATGCATTGAAAGAGCAAAACACCAGAGATGATTGTTTATGTGCGGGAAGGTGTCCCTTCCTGCATATAAACAATCATTTCAAAATGATGCTTTGGCACTTCTATGTGTGCTGCATTCTGGTAATCAGGGCAAGCCTCTCAGCAGAACAGAGCTGGTTCTATCAGGGGCCCTCTGAAAGGCTGGGGCCCTTGGCCAGAGCACACTTTGCCCATGCTTTAAAACAACTCTAGACAGGTGAGCAGTTGGTGAGAAGTAGGTGGTGCTGTGTTACAAGTTTTTCAGTCTAGTCTGATTACTCGAGTTGAGTGATCTTTATGGTTTTGGGACTTAAAGAATCATTGTGAATTCTTAGTTCATAACCTGCAATGTATTTGTTACTATTTTTATTTCACTAGAAATCTGGGATATGTCAATTATCGGACATGTTCACAGATATTTCTTCACTTGGTGACTAAGACCTAGAGAAGAAACCAGTGTTAAAGAAGAGTCTTTTAATACTGATGACAGGCCTTACATGTATGACACACTACATACATGCTAAAACATGTCAGCCCATTTAGGGCAATGAGGAGGGTTTGCTAATACTACCACCTTTCTCACTTCCTTTTTAGATTTTCTCCTACCCAATGTAATTCTATTAGTTATTCCTTTTCAACCCTTCAAATATTCACTTACAGTAAAACAAAAAGTAAAATAGCTCTGAATAAGTCTCCCTTGCTTAAATATGGTGGTCTTGAAGGAGTGCTTCTATGATGAAGCATGCCACACCTTGTAAGTGAGGGAATGCATATTTTAAAAAAAACATTGTTTGTGCATTTATGATACAGAAGTGTCTGACAAATTGCCATTGTGTTAAACCTTTATTATACGTATCATTTACAGAAACATAGGAAGACAGTATTTCCTACAGAAAAATAGAGCCTACAAGTTGTATGGTTTTGATTAGCGTTATTTCAATGAAGATGAACTGGAGCAAGTTCTAAAACATCCTCTCTCTCCCCATTTTTAGTAAAGATAACAAAAAAGTGCCAGTTTAATCTGCAGGGTGACAGCATGTACAGCACCTCACAACAACCTGTCAGGTCCACACCACTCATATCCCCTAAACGTAGTCCACCTGCCCTGACCATAGTCCCACCACCTCCTTCTACATCTTCACTTACACATCTTTCACAACTTCCACAACTAGTTCCACAATCTCAACCACTTCTCTAATACCAACCACAAACACAAGCTCCAATACATATGCAAAGATGTAGGCAATCACACCAACCCCCAACCTGGATGATTTACAAATCTAAGATATGCATTCTTATATTGAATTTCTGAAAATTCTGTGAAAGATAAGGACAAACATTGCAATTTTGGTGCAGAAGGTCTATTAAAGAATTTTAAAGCACTGCAGAAAAGCTAGGGGCCTGATTAGGAGTCTTTGGCGGTTGGACAAGCCGACCAACAGATTCATGGGGAGGATGCCACCATCACACCGGTGGTGTCCCCCCAAGCGTATTACAAAGTTCCCACCAAGCTGATTGGAGGGAGCATTATATTACACCTTCCTGCTGGGCTGACTGGCAGGAACAGTGCTACAATATTGGTCTCCCCTCCTATAAGGACCACATGACCATCGGAATGCGCCCTGTCTGCAAAACAGACAATGCACATTCTGATTGTGCTGGACAGGGTAGCCACTGCACTGCCCATGCCATGGGCAGTGCAGGACCCCCCCTGTGTCCTCCAACACTGGCTTTCTGACAGTCTTTCCATGACGGGATCCCTGCCTTGGAAAGGCTGGCGGCAAGCTGAGTTGCAATCGGCCAGAATGCGCTGAGTTCAGCACTGCCGTGGCTGAGGGCAACTCAGAACGCCGTCAACTCATTGGTATCCATGTTCCTGGTGAGGACGGTAGGCCCCTGGCAGGTCCGCCAGCCACGGTTGTAATGTGGCAGGTGGACCACCTGGAGTGTGGCGGCCTGACAGACACTGCAAGTCTGGAGGTCTTTGGACCGTCAGACTCATAATCAGACCCTCAATAAAGTGCAAGTATAATGATTAATCACCTTTCTCCCCTCAAAACTGAGAACATTTAAGCAGGATGCACCCATTTGATAACAGACCATGAGAAAGGTAGAGAGTGGGAGACAAATGCCCTTCTTTCATAACGTTTGCAAGTGTATTCAACCAGTCAAAACCATGCAATGCAGCTCTCCTTTAAGGAGGGCTGAAAAAAAAGTGTCATACCTTGTCACAGGACACACAGTTTTGGCAAAAGTTTAAAGAGAAGCAGTGTGTTTACAATCTGGAAGCTTTATGTCCTGTTGAATTGAATCAGTAAGGATCCAGCAATGCACAATTAATGGTTACACATTTATGAAGGAGAGTGGAGGAGAGTGGCTACAGTCTTATTGTGAATTGTAACTGCGCTCCCAAATACCAAAACAATCTGACCCACAAAGGTAACCCTGTTTCTAGCACAAATCATTAGCCAACCCTTGTATCTTGATTCAAGTAACAAAATATTATTGAAAAAAAAAAGCGTGGTATTTGCATCCAACGACTAACCAAACAACAGGAGAGTCAACACATTATGAGCATGTAAGTTCTAAATCAAGTAATTTTAAACCATAACAATTTAATGGAAAAAAGTCACAGCAGTTAAGAAAATCAGTAAACAAAAAACCACTGTAAAAAACATTTCACGTTGAAATATTAGGATGATGATGTAAAGACTGATAGATGAAAACCGTGAATTAACAAAGACCTGGATTGTAACATCAGCTTACTGCCGAAATAAGAAGGCCAGAGAGCGAAACAGGAATATGGTTGTGATAGGCAATTATTACAACAAATTATTAATGCCACCAATGTTCAAGAAAACTTAGGATATCTACAACAGGCAGAAACAGTTGAAATAAAATGCAAAGTACGAGCAGAACATAGTATCCAGCTATTTCAGAATGGAAGGTTGGAATGAAATATATTTCTCCTTCCCCTTGATCAAGTCTCTAGATTTTCTCTGTCCAGGCTGGTGAAAAGTCCATTATAAAGCAAGACAAAGAGTCATGTGTTAAATGCAGATTTATAGTTCTTAAAGGACTCTCAAAGTTGCATGTACCAGACATTAGACAAAATAAACTTAAGGTAGAAGGGCATTACTAGTCTCCTACATCAACAGTATCCACAAACCTAGAGGACATGCACAAGACCTTAGTAGTAGGAGTATTCAGGATTCAGAAGGACTAATGGCAGAAGTATCATTAGTACCCGATGTAATGGTTTCAAAAACCCAGTGAGCCACGTTAATCATAAACTGCATGTTATTTAGCATAAATCAACTTGTGCATTCTGCGTGAGAAATCAAACCCTAAAGTATTCAATGAAGCATAGGAAAAGTAGATAAGTAGAGGTAGAGGACAGAGTGGGACAGACTCTAGTGCCAAACCATCTTCCCTGGGAAATCGGCAAAGATGAAACAACAGTTTCAAGGTAATCTCTTGAATGGAAAGGTCAACATTGTCTGTGTTAAATACTTAACATCAGCAGTAAAAGACTTGTTTGAGGCTGGAAGGGAAGCTTAACGTCAGTCCTTGTAGTTGCATGACAGAAAGGGCATCTTTCACAGTGAATGGCAACTTCTGATTGGGATGATGTTAGCCTACAGCTGAATACTGAATGTTGAAAGATCTGTAGGAAATACCTGCTGCATACAGGTCCTATCGAAAGTTTAAAAGAATTGTTAAAGCAGAAATAATGATATCCCACAACTCATCTGATGAACATGTAAAGCCACACTGACCAAAGGGACATTTGGTTTAGGTTTCCATATTACATCTGCAAGTTCTCAGAGTAAAAGGCTGCATCACTGGGCAGAGATCCAGAGACCAGCCTTTCAGTCAAGTCAAGCTCGTTCACTAAGACTTGATTGTTGTGGGTTCAGGAGTAGCAAGTCAGAGAACAAAAGTGTGGTTTTGCTTGTATCACAGTTTGTTTTATGCAAAACATAAGATGCCTTGAATGATGTCCCTAATCCTGTCACTATTGGTATGCTCTCTAATTCTTTGGGCAATATTTCCTTCAATGTTTTTATTCAATCTGAGAGATTTTTATATGGGAGTCGCTACTGCCTGAGGAAAATGGGCACCTAATCAGAGAGCTCTGCTGCGCCGAGACAAAAATGGACTGCTCTGCTGATACACCACCTCCACGGATACTTTAAACAGTGCCCAGCATATAGGAAGGGGTGGTGCTTTCAGGGCCCCACTTTTGGCAAAACACTTCAAGAGAAACATCTCTTTTAACCAAGTGCTTCATAAGCTGCCTCACAGCGCCTGACCCTAGAATGGCCAACACCAGAACTCCACATGGATGAATCTCTACTTGACTACCCCAGTGTCACTACAAACATCCTACCCCTAGAGGTGAGCACTTAGTTGCACTATTCTTCAATGCTCTATAAGGGTAGAAACCTATAATACATAAACTAACCTACAGACCAGAGCAAATATGGCATGCACCCTTGCATCCTGTGCCTGACCCTAAGATGGCCACCTCCAACTCTCTCCATAGCATGCTCCAGAACTTTCTTACATCTGAACTACACAGATTGCGATTCAGAATTTGGGAGCGCAGTTACAATTTAACAGCAACCCAAATTGCAGACAGGAGGGGGCTGAGAATAATCCCTTACACACCAAAGTGCTGTACTGTGCAATCGGATAATCTGCATTCCAGCACCATATATAATTATTTAAGTGTTACTAACCCTTGAAGGGTACTGACGTCTGCACCTCACCCTACCTTCCAACTTTCGGCACCTCCAGCAAACATCTCAAGGACTACTGAAACCCCACTAGATGGACCATAGGAGGTCCACTCTCAAAATGTCAGACTCCAAATTGCACAAACTCAAAGAAGTGAAGGGAGGTCTGAAAAACACCAAACCAGCACAGAAGGGATGCAAGCAGGACCTAATTATGCAGAAACACGACATGCTACACATGCTTGTTCAATCTGCAAAAATCACCACAGAAACTGTGCAACCTACCTTGCATCTTTAAAACAAGAAATGATACAAGTGGGTGGCAGAATCTCTGAAATACAATTACGGATATACCTTCTGGACGACCACAAACACAACTCCTCTAAAACTTTATCAACCACCACTGCGAGACTGGCTAGACTGGAAAGGAACATCATCGAGCTTGAAGATAGAAACAGAAGGGGCAACGTATGCAATTTTAGACTTCCTAAAGGTAGTGAAAACCAAGCTCCTTCGTATGCAAACTTCATTGAAAAATGGATCCCCCAAGTACTCAATATAAACTTAAACAAGTACTTTGAAATAACCCAAGCACACAGAGCACCCACACAAGCCTGCAAACAGTGAAGCTCTAAGAGCCCTCATTTTCAGAACCCTCCACTACTCACATACTGAAACCATCCTCACATAGATGAAGAAAATATAGAGAATCAGGTGGCAAGGCATCTCTATTGGGATTTCTCAAGATTACTCCAAAGACACTGTCAAGAAGCAAAAGGTGTTCCTTTCCCAAATGAAAACTCTGTAAGATCTGTTAATACAATTTTTGTTTATTGGTCCTGCATGAATTAAAATAACTTACAATGGCAAAAGCAGAATTTTTTAGGACCCTGATTAACTGAACTCCTATGTTGCAGCAATCTAAGACCTTGAAAATGACTCAGAAGAATGGCTAAAACTTAACACAAATCATTCCTACTAACTTTCTCTAACTTTCTACTCACTTAGTAACATACGATAATCCAGGCTGCCCACAAACAGCCTAAACAAAAACCTAATTCACATTCTTCTCATAATGCTGCAAAACTCTGAAAGACACATGGGATCGACACATGGGAACAAAAGCTCATTCTTCCATAATAACTATAATAGGCCAAAATATTTGTTTGAGTTGCTTCCACTTCTTTAAACAGAGACAGAATAACTAAAGTGGTCAGCAACCTACAAAACCTTAACTAAACTAACTAACTAGCACCTACTAACTACTAAGAACCTAACAATAAATCTAACACCCTACTGTTAACCCCAACCAATGGTAAGATGTCTTTGCTCTTCAATCAATGACTGGCATTGTATCTCTATAACGACCTTCAATCTGCTCTGGTTAAATCAGATGTTTTATGCCTCCCAATGTTTCATCTTCTCGCTTTCAACATAATTTAGATTTATCTCATCTCATATTGACATTAATTAATGTTGATCCCAGCCTCACATTGATAATAACATCATACACATCAAGTGCCACCCAAAGGGCACATAGCTGTTGTCCGATTGCTATCTCTGCTCTTCATTCAAGGACTGTTCTTCATTCAATGACTGGTATTGTATCTCTATAATGACCTTCAACCTGCTCTGGTTAAATCAAATGTTTTATGCTTGCCAATGTTTCATCTTCTCACTTTCAACATAATGTCGATTTATCAGATCTCATATTTACATTCATTAATATTGATACCAGCCTCACATTGATAATAATATCATACAAATCTAGTGCCCCCCAAAGGGTACTTAGCAGTTGTCCGATTGCTATCGAAATTGTGTTTTGACCCACAGCTTGAACAATACAAAAATCACTTATGTTTGACCTTATTACCTGCAATACAGAAACCTGGGGTCAATTGACTGACTCCCTTCTATATGAGTTGAAGCTCTGTTGAGAATATGCTGGCACTACCTGGACAATATGTTGACACTACGTTAATATTATGTTAGCACTATAATGACAGTAAGTGGATAATTTTCTGCAAACTGTACATTGTACTTCATAAGTATGAAACACATCAGGTACCATTGTTCACAACCCTAACTGTTGGCATCAAAACCGTACTTATCAGAAATAATGACATGTGTCACCAACTAACACTCACCCCATAAATAGCCACCTCACTCTCTAACTACTAAACCTGCAAATACATTAATACAAACACCAGAATACACATTGTTATCCACTCTCACTAAATGGCAACTAACTCACTAGGCACCACTATAGAAACAATGCCAGGTACTCCAGTCACCACACAATTTAGGTAAACATACCATACTTAGACACTGCCATACTCCTAATACAGACCCTTTTCTATACAGGGTGTGGGAAGACTACACTTTGGACATAGGTTTGACCACTCATGGCCCCCATTACCTCTCCTCAGTTATATTTTGCCAGATACCTCTCCATGGTATCTATTTTCTCATCACAAATATTTAATCAATCTTTACATTATCATTTCCTTCTCCACTTTTTCTCCCTTTCATATCTTTCTTCCTGTCCTGTCCTGTACTAATCTACTATCTCCTTTCCCTCCTCCCTAACCCATTCCCTTCCTCTCTCACCCATTACATTTCCCCCTACCCATTCTATCTGTTTGAACCCACTCCCCCTCCTACCCCAACCTCAAAGGCAAAAAATAACTGGAATTTAGCTGGTTACATCAACGAGAAGACTCAGCTCCAACAAAAATGCAGAACATAAAAATACTCTCCCTTAATGTCAAGGGTCTAAATCACCCAACAGAATGACAGAAAATCCTAGACTACATACATAGATTTGATTTAAGGGAGACCTCATTCTCCTTCAAGAAAGCAAGGTGGCCACAAAAGAGGCAATCCTCCTTCAAAAAAAGCATGGGTTATTGATTTATTAAAAGCCCTAGACACAAATAAAAAAATGGTCTGATCACCCTTATCTCGAAAGCGTCTAGAAAGCGTCTAGCCTTACTATACTGTCCTCAGATGAGGACACTGAAGGCAGATGACTTCTTACTAAAATACAGAGGGACACCACTGAAATCATAGTCATGACTATATGCCCCCAATAATGACAACCCTACCTTTTGGATTAATCTCAATAAAAAGCTCTCAACTTTACTCTCAAATTGCAGAATGATTCTAGAAGGAGATTTCAATTTACCCTGGGACGCCACACTTGACAGGAATTCTGCATATCAATTTAAACCCATACAATCACATAAGCAAATGCTAAACGTGCAATTCTCTTAAACATAAAGACATATGGAGATTATTCAATCCTACAGAGAAAGATTATTAATTTTAATCTGAGCCTCACAATACATTATCTAACATCTATTATATCTTAATTAACAAACCTCATGTCCCATCCACCTGTTCCCCAACCGTCGAACCAATGTTAGTCACAGACCATGCCTGTATTTTCTTACTCTATGATATCGCTTGCAATACATCAGATACAAAAACATTGAGAATGAACGACCTCCTCACGGAGGAACCCTCCTTCAAGGCAAATAATCAAAAGAGAGATTGATGAATACATAGAACTCAATACCTCTTCTGATCCAAATGCACAAATCATCTGAGACGCCCTGAAATGCACTATTCGAGGGCACGTGATTAAACTTATGTCAAAGAAAAACAAACAAGGCAACAAAACCTTAGACCAACTACAATTAAAAATAAAAGCATTAGAGAAAGATCCCAAAGACAAAACTCAATTAAACAATCTGATTAAATTCAAGTATGAATACACTCCCAATAGTCCAAAAATACAAAGGCATCAATTTCTGTGGACGCATTAAAGCTGGCAAAATACTTCGTCTTATTTAAAACAGACCCGTCAGAATACAAGAATAATCTCTATAACCAGTGGACATGATGTTACATCAACAAATGAGAAAAACATCCTAAATACCTTAAAAAAATATTACCATACCCTCTATTCCAAAAATCTAACACATCTTATGACATATGCCTAAACTATCTCAACACAATTAATGTGACTAAGATAGATGAGTCAACAAAAGAATCACTAGAACAAATGATTTCTTGCAAAGAGATCATAAGCGCGATCAAAGCAATGAAAGCCCGGAAGGCCGCGGACCCAGGCGGCTTCCCAGCATAATTCTATCAAACTTGGGGTACCTGCCTAATCACTGCCTTAGAAGACTTATTCACCCACTTCTCCTCCACTGGCTCTGTTGAGGGCTCCGCCACAGAGGCACCCATAATTGATATACCCAAAGAAGGGAAAGACCGATCCAATCCCAAGAACTACTGACCCATATCCCTTGTAAACACAGACTGCAAAATATACAGAAAGATCCCAGCCCTCAGAATAGAGCCCATTCTAAAAAACATAATACATCCCTCTCAATCAGAATTTATCAAATGGAGATTTAGCGGGATAATATCAGATTTTTACCCATGCAATTGAAATATGCAAACTCCTGCATCAACCAATCTGCGTAATAGCACTAGATGCAGGGAATGCCTTTGATAAGGTATCCTGAACCTTCCTGGATGCGTATTACATTCTCCTTTTTACCACCCAGGCAGACTCAGCCATGCCGCACATCATATTCACCATCAACAACTATACTAAGATGTCAGGCTACTGCCTCAACAAGGAAAAGACAGAGGATCTTCCTCTCAATGTGTACAGCAACAGTTCACACATCAGCCCCCATGGACTCAAATGGACCCAGATAAGATAAAATGCCTGGGTATATGGTTCACCCTTAACCTTAACGACTCCATTGATTTCAATGAGAAAAAAACGCTAGATAACATCAAAGATAGCTTGGACAAATGGTCAAACAGGTTTATTACTTGGTGGGGTAGAAGCAAACTATCAAAATGATGATTGCCCCCTCATTAACCTTTTAATCAGCAGTCCCCATATACCTCTCAAACATGTTTTCTACTAAAATAGACATGTTGCTTCCCAAATTTCTCTGGAAGTCTAAAAAGCTCAGAATTGCCCTATATAAACTGAGACTTCCTAAAAAACGTGGCAGTCTAAACTTACCCGACTACCAGAGGTACCAGCATTCCTTCCTAGCAAAACAGGGGAGCCACTGGCTCCTAACCACCACCAACCGCTCGCCCCATATCTCACTATTGAAATCGCCCTTGCTAAACCTTTATCCCTCACTTCACTTCTAACCATAAAAAAAAACAACAACATACCACTCTATAAACATTCCATCCAGGACAGGCACTCCGAAAAATTTACCACAAACTACCTCATACAATTAAACACTCATGTCTAGCCTCACTATGGCACAATGAAAACTTAAACCTAGAAGGAGAATGATTTATATAGAGAAATGGGCAGAAAAATATATTCTCCTGGTGAGAGATATTGACACCCCCTCAGAACCCATACCATTCTCTCAAAGTAAAGACAAATTTGACTTAACCTAGACTTTTACCATTTTCTTAAAATAAAATTACTTATAGCCAAACATGAATCTCCAGCCCTCCCCGACCTACCCAACACATTAGAACAATTACCAAAGGCAGTCATTTTGCTTCCAAACTGTACTCCTCCTATCCCCCACAAAAACCTCACAAAATAAACCAACAAAAGACAAGTGGGAAACTATACTATCAGACTCCAACAACACTCCAAATGTCGCAGCAGTCTGGCTAGCTACCTGGAGTAACCTCACTTCCAACACAATAACTCCATCACTAGTACAAAGCAGATACTGGACTGCCAATATGACCCATTGGACTCTGGCAAAAACTTTATAAACTAGCCCACTGTACCTCCGATACATGCTGGAGCTGTGAGAAGGAAACAAGAGACTTAAAACACATGCTAATGGAGTGCACCCCCACCAAAACATTCTGGAAGGACATCAGTAATACAATATCTCGAATACTTCATACACAATGGATTCCTACTTTAGCCTCTATTGTACTGGGCATCTTCCCCACTGACATTAAATAGGCATTAATCAAAGAAGACAGTCTCCTATGGGACATTCTAATCACAACTGGCCTTAAAGTTATACTTAATGAATGGAAAGACCCATCCAAACAATCCCCCCCACACATGGTGGGAATGGGTCCAGTTCACCAGAACTGCCTGTAACTCACTAAACGTATACTTGATGACAACACCAATGAAGAATAGTAAACTCTGGCACAAACTAGAAACCTTTATGTCTCACATGTCTATGTAACCACGATCATTTGATCACTCGATCATTCATGCATTCACTCATTCATTCTCCCACCCTCCCCCTCCTCTCCCACCTCCTCCTCTCCCTATCCACTCCCCTTCCCCATATACTACCTATTTTTTACCCATGTCACCTTCTCCTTCTCTCCTCTCATCTCAGCTCTTTTAGTCTGCATCTACAACTGAGGTACCTTAATAATTTACTACAACATCAAAAACCACTCCATCACAATACATACACTGATTAATCTCACCTCACCATTGCAAACAAACACACTAATGTCTACTCCCTCTACCATCTCTACCCCGTCTACTTTTACAAATGTGGACAGACTCCTCATGATTTACCCTAAACTACTGTTCCCACTAGATTTGATGGTAGCATATACATTGTATGGTTTTCATTTATGCTATTAAAATTTCCTATTGCATGAATTCCCAATAAAACACTCTTGAAATAACAGAGAGATTTTGATACAACCTATTATTGTCATAGTTGTATGAACATGCTTCCAATTCTCATCACCAGGATAATTTTTGTATTTGTTTAATGGTTGTTTCGTTTGACTAATTCTTTGCATAATATTTTACTTATGCTCATTGCATATAAATGTCCTATTTCTGTCTGAACTGGCATTAGTAAAAAACAGACACCACAACTTTAGGATTGGTCCCGCTTCCTGGGAGAGTCACATCTGCAGTCTGCATGGGCTGACAGATGGCGGAGAAACACCAGCTAAGCATCCACTCAAATTGATGGAGGTTCAACCACTCCTGAACAATAACCAGCTGTCAAGCCTCCATGTAGAGGGGAAGCTTTCGACCAACCCTGAGAAGGAAAATCATGATCAAGTTTGGGAGCCAGAACAACTAGTCGAAGGAGCTGCTGCACCTAATGGGCTCCCAAATGCAATCTTTAAACATGATCCACAATACTGGGCACAGTACTTCTCACCATTGTTCATGCCAATCAGATCACAGAATCGTGGAGAGGCAGCATCATACACATCATTTTTAAAAGCGGAAATCCGTCCCTGCCTTCGAGCTACAGGCTAATAGCCCTCATAGATGTGGAAGCCAAGTTATATGTCTCCTGCCTGTTATGACATCTTTAAACCTGGGCAGATGAAAACAAGTTACTCCCGAGATTTCAAACGGGCTTTAGGGCAGGCATGGGAACATCAACAAATCTAACTACTCTCTCCCTTATAGTGGAAAAGGACAGCACATGAAATTGAGCCTTTACGCATGTATTATTGATCTCAAGTCAGCTTTCAACCGGGTCCGCATGGAAAGGCTCTGGTCCAAGCTCACCAAATGGGGCATTCCGTATACCCTGCTAAGGGCCATCATAGACATTTACACCAGCAGCTGGGTCCAGGTCAAAATCGGAGATGGCACCAGATCAACAAAAAGAATACCGACAAAGTAAGGCTGTGTTCCGGCTCAAAATCTCTTTAATTTATACCTGGCAGACCTTGTCGGTGCGTTAGCACAGGTAAACAAACTTCCCCCAGCTTTAGGTCCAGAGAAAGTTGGGTACCTACAATACGTCAATGACATCTTACTACTGAGTCACACCCCACGAGGACTGCAACAGAGTTTAGCAGCGCTTAAAACTTTTATGGACCAGAAAGGCCTACAAATAAACCTGACCAAAACAAAACTGATGAGGCTCGTTGGGACGTATCATAAATCATTTAAATGGTCCCTGGGAGGATAAAATGTGGAGATGATGCAGTCTTATAAATATCTAGGTGTCCATCCCAAACCACGTCGGAAATGGAAATGCCACCTGCTGTCCACCCAAGCAAAGGCCCACTCACTAACAAATAGTTTTAAGCTGCTTAAGAGGAAGCTGGATTGGCCAAATTGGTCTCATCTCCTAAAAATCCTGTCAGCCCAGTTGTTTCCAGCCATTTCCTATGGGACCGAAGTATTGCAAGGCCGAAAGATTCCCTCATTAAACACCAGCCAAGTTAAAGCATACAAGGCCATTTTTAACATTCTGAAATGCACTTCCCCGGCCCAGGTCAGATTACAGATGGGCTTAAAAAACTAAGGACCAGATGTACGAAGCAGTTTTCAAGTCACAAAATGGCAAATCGGCCCATTTCCGACTTTAAAAATGCTATTTGGGATGTTGAAAGCCCAAACTGTGATTCGGTAACTTGTTACCAAATTGCAGTTTGGGTTTTGCGATTCGGATTCGTGACAAGGGCGTCCCTTCCTAATACCAAATCCAGCTGGTATGTATGATTGTTTTGTGGCCGTAAGCAAAAAACTGAAGGAGAAAGAAAACTACCTAGATGTTCAGAACACATGTAGTGCCAGAATGCCTCATCATAAAAAAGAAACAGAGACTGAAAAATATTTGTGTTTCAGATCACAGATTGATCTAGCAAAACAAGTATTCCAGAAAACCCTTTGAAGTTGTTAAGTGCCTGATTCATCTTTATCTTTAAAAGTCAGCAACACCAAAGAAAAAAGGCAGAATTATTAGCAGAACTTTGATGAGAATGTAAAAAAATTGATCTTTTTATCATGCCTTTGACCAGCCTATATAGAAATTATCAGCTTAGAATTCCACTAGTGTTTGGACAACATTTAAGATGAATACATCACCTGAAGTTATTAACAGCATTGCTAACGTTAATCCTTCTACCCAGTAGCCGACCCCTGTTTCAATGCTAAAGACTCTGTATAACTGCTTACTGCATCTACCTGAAGCAGTTGAGTTCACTGCTTAAAAAAACAGGGTCTGATCCTGAAAACCTCAACACTTTCCACACTGCAATAAGCCTATTGTTAATAGTTAAAGTCCTTGTAAGTATTGTGGTTGCACAGCTCAAGCAAAAAAAATTCTGTTTGATGGCCTTCATTCTGGGGTTTAGATTAGGCTAAAGCCCTGAGACTGCTAAGGTTCATATAGTATTGTATGTCTTCTCATTCCCCACAAATTATCAGGGGTATTTCACATATGCATATTTCACACTGTGGAGACAAAGTCAAAGTGAGATCTGATTGACCGCCACCACCTCAACCAAGCAGTGGTGGCAGTCAGCTTAGGACTTGGGACTGCGTCCCGTGTGCTAAACAAAACAGAAAAAAGACATGAGGGAGCAGGGTATATATACTGTGACCCCCGTAGGCCTGGTGAAAAAAACTATAACTTGTGCCTCAAAGTAACTATAACTTCTGCCTTCACCATGCACTACCACTTACCCAACATATTATCTGACTCATGACATCTTCTATGACATCATTGATAATATCACTGAAACATTTGCAATGAAATTATTGCTGAGAAAACTGTGCATTGTTAGGGTGAGAGTTACAGCTCCCTTAGGGCATGAATTATAATTATTTGCGATAACTACAACTATAACTGGTTACTTTCTGTGGCTTTTAGTTTTAGAGTTTTCAAATGTTACATTATACATTGTAGATGATAACATTACTTTAACCTTTGTTATGTTAGTGAGCACACACACATGTATAGATATATATTATCATCAATTGACAGTGGATATGAGATAGGAATTCCTTGGATATTTGATTGCTAATACCTTTGCCATTGTTTGACAAATCTATGCAGACCTACTGCATTTTCCACACTGGCTGATGATTCAAAGTTTCATGATAATTAGTTAAGGGGATGCAATGAAAAAAGGGGATCCCAAAACACGTTCCACCAATGCATTTTCCATAGAGTTTTTCATCAGATGTCGTGGCCAAATGGCTGCACAGATTTTTATGGAACTTTTGTTGAAATGTATATTATTTAGTGGAAAGAATAATTATTGTTAGTTTATGTAAGTTAATGCAGTAGCTTTCAAGTTATAAGGGCCACACACCTAGGGCCAGATTTACAAAGCCCTTTTGCAATTCCTAACAGTCTGAATCGGTATTTCGGGCTGTGAAGAAAATCAAACCAGCCTTGTCTGTTGCGCAGAGGTCTTTAGGAAATCGCAAATTGTGATTTCTACCTTGTAGAAATCGCAGTTTGTGATTGCCAGAATAGGACATCACAAATAGGGATTACCTTGTAGTGAATTTGAGTTTATTTTAATGGGATACAGGAGTTAGCTTTGCTTTTGGCTTGCAGATTGGTGCCCCCGTCACCTATTGACTTTTACCCTACATAGCTTGCTCTGTTTTAGCGCTTTTATTTAATTAAATCTTTTAAAATGGCTGCCTTATTTTTAGTTAGGCCCATGTTTTAGTTTTGCGTTACCAGTGCCACCGCGGTAAGGCATCAATATCAAGCGCGAAAGATAAACAAACTGTAGGTTTTCACATTAGGTACTTTCTCTATTCAAGCTTTAGAGGGAATTGTTTATATAAATTACCGTCCCAAGTATGTCTTGTTAACTATTATTTGGGAACAGACCTATGTCAGGGGTGCAAGCAGATCTGCATAAATACTCCTCACTTAAACAGATAGTAAGAGGAATTCCGACTAGATGCCATCGCTGCTATTGATGCTGCACGTTGCCTTGATGCTGACCCAGTCTTCCTGTCCCTATGGAGTCAGAGCTAGAGACCTCATTCCAAGGTAACAGGGGTTGGGGGGTTCTCCTCATGGACATGACATTGTCAGATTAGGATTAACACGCCTAGCTCTCTTTTAGGTTAGAGATTAGGTACATGACATTAGGGAATTAGGACATATTTCACATTTCATGTCTTTACATGTTATTTCAAGATGGTGGGGGAATTTTTTATTAATGACTCTTGTCTTTACCATTTTGTTTCTTGCACTGTTTATTATCCTTATCATTGCAGCTCATGCAACTTCTTGCAGATTGCAATTTTGTTAAATAAAACCTATTGAAACTTTACTGCATCTTCTTCATTGCCTGTGTTTGATTGAGATGTTGTTTATGTGAGAAAAGGGTAATCTCCGTTTAACCACGACACTCCCTGAGATGTCACACTTTTGAGTCCATGCATAAAGGCTGCCACAAATCACCTTTTACAGTTTCAGTTTTTGGTGAGGTGCTGCTTGTGAGCCGGGAGGGTTGGGACAACAGTTGCAACTTGTTGTAGGACTGGCAAAGTCACCTACAAACATAAGTCCTGTCATCCTTAAACCAGCAGTCTTGCCTAGAGCAAGAGTCCAACTTTAACAACCTATCTGTGATTCCTATTCTGATGTACAAGGCATTACCTAAATGAGATTTGGGCTTTGAGGAAATACAATTACCATCGACTTGAAGGTAACCATGTGCAGTTTGAAAAAAGCACCCCAAAATACTTTTTTAAAAACATTACAATAGAGCACACACATGCCCCTTGGGCATATGTGTACTCTACATGTGCACCACTATTTTTGAGGTGCACCAACATGCGCCTTTTGCCCATCACCATCCTTGGTTTTGCATTTCCCAAGTAGGAAATCACTATTTGGGGAATGTAAACCTGGCCCATTGACAAAAATGCAATGGGATTCCTTATGTGTGATTTCCTAATAATGATTCCTACTTTGTGGGAGACAAGGGGGGATGCCAGTTCCCACCTCTCAGAGGAGGGAAAACTCCTACACCTCAGTGATGGGGAGGAGGGGTTCATCTCGCCACACATTTACCAGGTCCCTGCCTAGAGCTAGTTGGGGGAAGGGAGTCCCTTCAGTAGGGGCAAGCCTGTCCCTCAGGGAGAGAGAGCTTGAAGCCCAGTTGGCCTATATAGCACTAGAGTCAGAGAAGTTGGCCCTAGAGAAGAGAAAGTGAGCAAGGGAAGAACAGAGAGATGCTGGCAGTTGAGAAGACTTTGAGGATGGGGAGGGAGGTTTCCCAATCTACCCAACAGGGTGGTACCTGTTTATCAAGAAGAGATGAAATAGAAAAGTGGCTGACAGCATCTGAGAGGGCTCTCCGGATGAGGAGAGTTAAGCCTCAGTACTGGGGCTCACTTATGCAAGCTGATCCCCATATCTGAGAGGGATAGGCTCCTGATGTTAGGGAAAGAGGAGACAGACTCCTATCTCAACATGAAAAAGTGCCTTACCAAGAAGTTTGTTCTTACCACAGAGCAATACAGAATGAAGTTTAGAGACACCCAGAAGGTCAATACCCAGTCCTGTGTAGACTTTGTGGACATCTCAGTAAAGACACCAGAGGGCTGGATACAGGGTCGCAAGGTAAGTACCTATGAGGGCCTATAAAATTTTATATAATTTTTTACAAATTTAAGAAGCACCTTCTGACTAACTGTGTCTCAGAGCATTTACACCAGTATCTGATAGACTCTGAGGGCCATATTTATACTTTTTCTCCCAAAACTGTGCCGACGCAGTTTTGCGTCAAAAAGTTTTGCGTCAAAAAGTTTAACGTCGGCTAACACCATTTCTTTGTGCCACCCGGGCATCAAATTTATACTTTGACACTCCGTGACGCAAACCACGGGTTAGAATCATAGATATTTTTAACTCTAACCTTTGCGCCATGTCGTAAAGAAAAACAACGTTAACATAGTGAAAATGACTCCAAATTGGTTTACAACGCCGCAAACAGATAGGCACCATTTTTCCCCGCAAGTGCGTCAATAAGCGGCGCAAACACAGCAAAATTTGCTAAGGAGCCCAAAAAGGGATCTGTGAAGTCAGAAGAGACCCCAGGAAGAACCCAATCGACCAGGAACCAGCCAGGAGGACCCAGCCAAGACCAAGGAGAGGGAGAAGAAGAAAAGGAAGTGTTATTTCAGTGCAGAGGAGCATGAAATACTGGTGAGAGAGGTGACAGAACACCAGCATCAACTATTTGTCACCTCAAAATTGCCAATTGGGAGGAGAGAGGCAATTTGGCAACAAATTGTGGACAAGATAAACAGTGTGGCAGAAGTACGGAGAACAGTCACTGAGTGCAAGAAACGCTGGCATTGTTGCAAGCGCAGTACCAAGGAAAAGATGGCAAGGAGCAGGAAGGCAGCGCTGCAGACTGGAGGTGGGAGTCCAGCACCGCAGGAGGCCCTGGACCAGATGGAGGAGATGGTGGCAGCCGTCATCCCAGAGGAGGTCGTCACAGGGTTCAAGGACAGGACAACACAGGCTACCAAGAAGCAACACAGATGCAGGGTGAGTTGCATGGGGGACAGAAATGCATAAATGTCACCTGCAAGCAGGGGGAGGGACATACCTACTGACCTGCATGTCAGCCATGGAAATCAAGCAGTGGAAATGGCGAAGGGGCACGGCACGGGTGCATGTGCTGTGCAGGGGAAACCAGGGGCAGAGAACAACACTATACCAAAAACCTTTGCATGAGGGTACTCTGACATGCCAAGGATGTTGAAAAGGCAAAGCCAATCCAGGAGGGTAGGGTAGAATGTAAAACTGGCCTGCTGTCACATGACAGCTGGTATTGTTACAACATGAACTAGGGATCAATTTCCAGTCTCAGGCCTTATCCGCAAGTGGTATTTACCATAGACAACAGTTGCCATTACCACCTGTGCTGTGTGTGCAGGTCAAGTTGCTAATGGCAGTTAGGTGCCCATGGGTCAAACACACCCAAAATAGAGGGTTCAGGATGACAATTCCATGGTCTACCCGTGCCTGCAATGCCACTCTGCAACATCCCAACTGTCATACTGCTAAGACAACAGCATTGAGGGGGAGGACATTTGTGTCTAGCTAGTGAAACACACCCGCACTGTCATAAGAGGAAATGGAACACTGCCAGGCCTATAATTGCAATCCAATGTAGCACACATTCCCCAACATCAACATTACACACTACCAATGCTGACACCTGTATTGTGCCATGCCAATGCTATACATAGTATGTGCTTGATCTCAGCAACATATAAGTGTATTTGAAATATCAGAGACTGGGTCAGTTCCATATTTTTAAGTGTGGTGCAAGTGGCATCAGAACACTCACAGCCATTGCAAGGCCTCACCATCTTAATGGAAGTAGATGGAGGGTTGAGTAGGACAAGAATGTGGCAACATACAATTTGGACAGAACCTACACCTAGAGGATGTGACGCAGACAATTCCCCACACTGCCCACACTACATGTGACATGCAGGTGGGGCATAGGCCTGTGAGAATGCTAATATTAATGACAGGAGCAATGAACAGGAATCAAGATTACAATGTCTCACTAACAGGAAGTCAGTGACGTCACATTACAACTGCCACAACACAGACACACTAATTGAACAATATCTCATTGCAGAGGACGATGGCTCTCCTGTGGATATGCCTGTCCTGGACTTCCCTGATGACATGGATGACTAGCTGACAAACATTAGCCAGCAGACCCTCCAAGATGTCCTTCAAACCCTCCAGACCCCACATTCAGTCGCAAGGAGGAGTAAAGATGCAACAGCCATCACAGAGGACCCACCCACTGCCCCAATAGTACAACCTGCCAGCTCCAGCCCAGCTGAGGACTCTGAGGACACTGGTACTATTTTTGAGAGGACAGTAGTGGGAGTACAGAGGGAGCTGGCCCAGGAGGTGCGGGTGGGGATGCAAAATATGACAGCCTGCCTTGAGGGGATGTGCACGTGCATGATGCCATCTGCAGAACAGGCAGCAGCCATGCAAGCCCTACCATCCCTCCTGAAAGGACTACAACAATGTGTGAGGGATTTCACCACAGCAGTTAGGGAGTTGCCACAAAACCTGGCATCCCAAACCTTTCACTGCATGCACGAATGCAATCATGACCCCCTCAGGGCCAACCTGGCTGCCTACAACAGTGATGTAGCTGCTATACTCAAGAACCAGCAGCTCCTCCTTGCTGCAGTAATGCCTTTAATAGCCCCACATTTGGCAGCTACCGGGAATTCTGACCCCACGTCTTCAAACACTGAAGTGTGGGTTGCCCCTTCAAACCCACCACAACCAAGGGCAGAGGAGACGACACACACATCAGAAGACAAAGACGTGGAACAGATCACCTTCACCCGTAGGAGTACTCGGTTGCACAAGTCCATGCTACATGGGCACTGATATCCTGGGTCCTGTGCTTGTTAACATGCCAGTCTTGCTACAGTTGGTAACATGCACTGTCCTCCAGCACACTGTTTACCTTACCACTATGCACTGCAATTGTCTCTCACTACCTCATTGGCAATTCATGGACCTCTGCACTGAATGACACTTCACTCCCGCATGTCCAATGACATGTCTCTCACCATTGCACTTTTGTTGCATCACAATAGAAGGCGTCACACTAATGGACTTACAATCCTGGACTATGTAAATATTGCACTACAGCACTTTAAAATAAATTTCAGTTACACAACCACTTTGTCTCTGTGTAATCTGACACATCTACTGTGTAGGAGATATGTGATGTATGAAACATGTCAATAGTGTAGAAAGAATGTGGGCTCATAACTATGCACTGGGGTCCGGATTTTATCATCATCTGTGCTTCCTTAGGCTTATTTCTGAAGTTAAATGAGAACAAACAGTATAATGCTGTGCAGAACAGAAAAAGTCAGCTTCAAAGTATATATAAGCTGAAACTTAATGTGGCCAACATTCCCTTCAAGACAATCTACCTTTAATCACACACAAACACCATACAGCAGGAATGGATGTGTACGAGTGTATGGACAAATTTGTAACCAGGGAGTACAATGTAAGAAATGATAGGTGTGAGTTATGTATACAGACCTACATAAGATTATAACCTCACTCAGCTTATCAGGGCTCACATGAACATCAGGCTGCAGGTAGACATCCCACAGTGCCCAAGATTCCAATTCAGGACTCAAATGATGACAGACTGAAAAGCACACCAACCTTTACAACACATTGGGAACCATAGTAACCTTGAGTGGTGGGTGCAATGGATGGCAGATGCATAAAGAAATAGCTTTGCTGTAGCTGCCAGTGTGACAGCTCATTTGGAAGTGGGAATAACCATGTCAATAATGAGATTCTGATGCAGGACAGAACACAATGAAAATACTAAATTGACACTGTACACCCATGCCAAGGATCTGATCCCCAAGCATCTGACACATACTGTCAAGGAGTACCTAAATCTTTATTTTACAGTAATGAAGGAAACTTAAACTAGGGGAAACACCTTAACTAACCTAACCTATCCTAACTGTACATTACCCACAACTGGCCCTAACTTCTCTAAGCTAAACTTACTTATCACATTTAATTAAACACTCTAAACATCAACCCCCGCCCCCCTCATATGGTGGGACACATGTAGGGCATCATATACTAACCTAAACACATACTAACTTATCCCAAACAAATATAATTTTTTTTAGTTTTTTTAAATATTTTTTATATTTGTTTTGTACTTTTCTTTTTTTATACGCATAAACCCCAACATCTTCCCCTACCCACCCACTCACAAAAAAACATGTAATAATATAACACCCTCTTCCCCCAACCCACTTATACTAACTAAACTACCAGCCTACTCTAACCTAACACTAAGCCCCCTAAACCCACTAAAGATAAGAACGAGGAAAGAGGAGGGAGGGGAGGGACTCATGGGTGAGGATTCATTTTTACAAATTGGCCCTCTGCAGGATCTGTTTGATACCCCGCAGTCTCCTGCTATTGCGGGACACCTCCTGCTGCAGCCTCTCCATCCTGCACAACATTTGTTGCATGTCACGTTTCAGTGTCTGTATGTCCTGATTGTGTATCACAGCAGCTGGGGTTGTTTGTGATCCACTTGTTAATGCCATTGCTGGTGCCGGTACCATGGTTGGAGGGGGAGGTGGAGGAGGTGCTGCTTGTGGGCCTGGAGCACATGAAGTTGAGGGACCTGCTACAGTCGCTGTCATCCTTGGGCCACTGTGGTCTGAGCTGTGGTGGTGGTGGTGGCTGTTGTGGGCAAGGCTGGCCCCTTTGGGCAAATGCCCTCTAGACCCATGTGGCTCTCTCATGGCAATACCGGCGTGCCTTATGGCTGACCCCAGCTTCCACATCTAGTATGTGGCGGTAACGCATTGCCCGCCTCTGGAATTCCCTGATCTCATGGGCATTCATGATGGCAGCTGTAAAAATAGAGAAAGCCAAACATTAGTGACATCATTGTGTGATACATCTACAGATGATATTCTAACACTTCATCAAAAATAGCACATACAGTCCAGATCACAGTACTGATGATAGAATGTGCCTGAGGAATTACATGCCAACACAGTCTACACATCTACTATCTAACAGCACAGCAATACACAACAAGGTGTGTACTTAATTAAATGATCTGTGCATCTTTATACTGCTATTAGTCACAGAACAAATGCTGCAAGTACTCCACATATGCCAGGCCAACTAATGACCATCTTCTAGATGACAATCCAGGCCCACAAGACCTGTGATTTGTAAATGGAACTGGCTGGACGGTATGCAATTTGCAATCATGAGGGGCCATTGTAGGTTCAAACACATGAATGTTTGTATTACATGTCTGTCTTCTACACTGGGATCCTCACACCTAGGTACACATATTTACTAACCCTAACCCTGTGCCTCAGGGGGGGATGGACATGCCACACATACTTTCAAACATCAAGGACAGCCTGGAAGCTTTGGACAGCTGTCCATGGGTTTAGTCTGTCTACCACAGGTAAGGAGGCCTGCCAACTAGGACTTACTCAAACATTGGACAATCACATCCACATTAATTTTCTAAATGTGGACAATTGTCTGCATCATTACATCTCACTGACACCTTTAAAAAATCAAGCACATTGATGCAAGCACCCATTTGGCCTTGACCTGCATGCACGCCTATGACATTTCACTCAAGTGCCACATAAACGGAGCATAACATGTGGAGCTAGATGCTGCCGGAAAGTCAATCATACAGTCCTACATGTTCATTACTTAACAGGGATGCTCAAGTCTGTGGGTAAGACTTCAGCATGACTGGTCTGTGTGAATCAGGGTATGACTTGGTGACTAAATCATGACACTGGCCACCTTCAAATGAATCATTGGCACACATGTAGCAACAATTCACCCTGTTCACCTGCCCATGCCCATAGCACAGCACTGGACTCCCAATGTATGACTCTCCACCACAGAATGTCCAATTCTAACATGGAACAAAATGTCAACCTTCAGTCAAGTCACATATCAGATCATGTGCCAGCACGTCATACCTTGCACTGAGTCTAACACACAGGAGTCAATCACACAACAGCTGCAAACACAACACAGGACAAACATATTAACACTTACTGGATACGTCTAGGTCTGCAAATCGAGCCACTTCACCAAATGTATATGGGGGCGGGTCAACCTGTAAAACATGGAAGGGTGAAATGTGCTCAGTGTGTGCTCACTGTACAAAACGTGCATCAACTAATTATTGTGTGTGACATCTTAGATGATAGAGCAGAACATCAGGCATGTAGACACACCAACAGACATAGTCATGCAAACATGCATTGACACTGTCACTCCAGTGAGTGATAGACACACATATGCACACATGCACTGGCCCTAACAATCATGTGGTTCCAAATATGAACACTCAATTTTGTGCTTAAATATTTCTAGAGGGTACTCCATTTCATCATTTGTTATTATGAGAGACATGCAAAGCCACATTCATGGTGCACTGCAATACCAGTGACTCAGGTATTGTGGCATGTGCGTCAAGGGACAAAGAGTTACTGTGTGATGCTCATGTGGATTGAGTTTTGTTCTGGAATTATTGTAGTATCAATGGTACATTATATGTGTGCCTGTGTTGTATGTAAGTTACATATGCCACATTGGCAGTGTACCCAGAGCCATATATGCCCCCTATGACAACACGATGACAGGGATCCTGTGTGTTACTTGATGACAATGTTACGCTAAACATGGATTGGTCATTTATTTAAATCAAAACAAAAACAACATGTATGCTGACTGTGTCTAATTTGATCATCCGTGACAGAATGCATTGGTATAGGTGTAGTCATTGCACCTGAAATGTGTTCCTCTGGGACCTCTGCACCTATATCAGGTATTAGAGATCACAGTTTGCCACATTCATTATTTCAGAATTGCCAAGTTGGGTGATCTGTGGTAATAAAACCAAACTGACACTGTCCGCTAATTAAAACATGGGTAAGCAAATGTCCTACTTCTGCAATCTTGATGAGGTAGGTCTCTATTTCTAAGCACCTTGGGAATGGTGGCACCCACAGGAATGCTGTCCTGCTGATCGTAGCATACCACCATGTCTGTGATAGCCTTCATACTGAGAAGTTAACAATTGCACATATGCTGTACTATATCAGCAGGGGTGTACCAAACGTGAAATAGCAAACTATTTTGTCACTTTAAATGTATGATGGAAGCAGTCAGTGGTCCCTTGCACAACATCATGTAAATAAATAATTTGTGACCATGCATTTACAAAGTTCAGGGATCCCATGATGACCTATTAACTTTAGCAAATTGTTTGGCTATGAAGTGACACAGATGGCAAATGCGCCAGCTCTATACCAGCAATTATGCCCAAGGCGAAAATGTTGTTGTGCCATGCTACTCAATGATATGATTTCTACACCTACTCTGAAAAACCACAAGATTAACCTGTTTAGTGCTACTGCAATCAGGTAGAATCCAGGCACAATTAGGTTTGGCCATGTGAAAGATTGTCTGTCCAGACGTAAACACACAAAAACAATTAAATTAGGGCCAGATTTTTTTTTTTTAATGGGTAGCATTTGCTTTATTTGTTTACGCTACAGCAATGGAAAGTAGCTCAAAATATTACATTGGCATCCAGAATTAATTTAAATGCTGCACAAACAAAGTTGAAATATCTACCTAAGATATTAACAGAGTTTAGGAAGATCTTTGTACGTATGGCCAGGAATACTGTTCAGACATGGTTTAAAAAAATTGGGGACTACATTGGTTCCTTGCATTAGCATGTGAAATACATCCCATTCCTGGCACACTCACAGGCCCTGAATAATACTTTTGTTTATGCCACATTACCATCATCTATTGACATCAAAGCGGCACTAATTTACATGATAATGTTGTCTTTTGTAAGTTTGTGCAGGTTTTGTGTCAACAAATGAGGGTAATGTTTTGCAAAGTTTGTACAAATCAGGGCCACTGTTTGTTCAACTTGCATTCCACATATCCACAAACATTGCATGCAGCATGTCACAAAATCTGCTAATGTCACTACACAGCATTTTACTGTACACATTAGTCTAATTTGTACTCACCAACAGGGCCACCAATCACCACAACCAGGTGGTCCAGCAGGTCCTGCTCTAGGGCCACCAGGTCAGCCCAGCAATGTTTTAATTGGTAGTCGTTGCACTGGCTGTTGAAGAGTCTTCTTAGGTGGAACAGCACCTTTTCCCACCTGAGCCTCCTATCCTCAGTGTGATACCCATGTAGCACCCTGCCACCAGCCTCCAACATCAGGGGGATGAAGTGGCACACCAGCCACAAAAAGGCCCCCAGCTCCTCCTCACCCATTCTCCCCAGACACGGCCTTCCCAACATCTCAACAATAATCAGAACAATAATAAGGATAGGAAAGGGTAAAGAGGGAAAAACAGGGAAAGGAAGTTTGGAAAGGAAACTTAAAGAACCCACAAACAGCCCAACAATACCCCAACTAACAATACCCACTAACACACTCCTAACAGTACAAAGACAAATCTAATCTCAAAAAATGACCAAAACACACTTACACAGATTTACACAGACACTTACAAAAACAACAGATTACAATAGCAATAGCACCCAAGAGACAAACACACAAGATTCACAGACACGACTCTATACACAGCCACACAGTCTAGAAGAATCACAGACTGCAAAGTGAAAGTGAAAGTACACCCACTGTACAATTTCTGTAAACAGGATATCCTATTACATCACTACCTGTCTCAAATGCAGTTCGTTTTTATTATAGTGCATGAAATTTTATGACGCCTATGGGCTTTACGTCAACATTTATTGACGCATATGCATAAAAATTCCCCTGCATTCAAGGATCAATACATTTTTAATGGATAACCAATTTCATGCGGTGCAGTGTTGGAATTAACGCCAGGGACCAATCGATGTATTAGGGGTGTGAGTGTCAGTTTTTAACTCATATGCGTCATATTTTGACACATATGTATCTTTTTTGATGCTTTTGCGTCAACAAATCTGCCTATAACTGTGTTTGTGTCATTTTTCATTTTTTACATCCATGAAGCCTATAAATATACAAAGATAGGATGTAATGACCTGTTGTGTGTGTTCTATTGTTTGGGCACATGTGGCAGACCATTCTTCTGCGGACCATAATACTCATGTTGTTGTGCCGGATTATCTCTCTTAAATGACGCAACAGCAACTCAAACTTTTGGAATAAAATTGGTATTTCCTAGTTTGAGCAGGTGTTGCATCAATAGAGGATAGCAAGGCTACACAACTAAACAAATAGACTCATGGCCTGTGTGTTTATGTCTGTGAATTGTCTATTTCAATTGTTGTTGTGCCTCTTTGTGTACGTTGCAAGAAGTGTATTGTATAATGTGCATGTATGAATGTGTTGTAATTGTGTATAAACATCAGATGCCATTAATTGAGGTACATCAGTCATGATATGTGTTTGTTATATCTGTTGCATCTTATGCTGTGTGTACTTCCTTGACTTTGGGGACAAAACATTTCCCTTGACAAACTATACACAGGATAGATAGAGGACGGTTGATAATGGCAATGTCAGAAATGTAACCCATCACATGTAATGAAATCTTGGATACCACTTCATGGTCACTTGTGTGTATACTACCCATGAGTCAGGCATTTGAACATTCTAGGTAGGTACAGTGTTTGTGACACAGATTATCAAATCCTATCCAAAAATTGTTATGTACACCACTGTTTGAGTCATGTAAATGACCTATGTTTCTCCTGTGGCTGTGGAGGACCAGCAGACCATGCTGCATGTGTTCACATATTTCCAATGGTTCATTGAACAAAGGTGTCCAGTTCAAGTGTGTGGCCATGTGTACCCAGTGTCAGTATTGGCCTCCATGTTGTCACAGTTACATGCAGGTCTAGTCATGAGTCTGTGGAGCCATTCCCTGAATTAACAGAGTAGCCTTCAAAGCATATTTGACCTAAAGCCAAAGATCAACTAACGACACACATGGAGATAGTGCAGCTGTGGCACTGCAGAACTTTAATAAGGCTGATGACAGGGCAACCTTGGTGTGCTTAACAACTTTATGGATGAGTAATAGGAAACAGGCAGCTTTCACCACAACATGTGTACAAAGGGTGGGCTTAGAAATTCCCACTGCAACAGGGAAAAATCAGTGCCTCTGTGCTAATTAATCTCACAGCTAGTCTCCACGCAAGCACCGCCCAAAAGGTGGCAGCAGAAGTAAATCTGTGTATGGACCATCAGGGCACAGACGTGTTTTGTCCTCACGTACACATTGGCAAGCCTTGTTTGTTTTGCTGGAAGCACTGTACCGAATTCATGCATACTGCTGTAGCACACTGTCACTGTTTGGCAATAATGAATACATGCAAAACCAGACAAGGGATAGGGGCTTGATTAGGCAATTTGAATACATGTCCCAGAGCTGAATAAGATGAGTAAAATGATTAAACTATACTATCTATTTGAGGATTCATCGTAGACCTACCAGACACAATACCCCAGGAGGAAAGAGAGGGCATGGAAAGCAACTATGAGGCAAATGTAGCCACAGGGAACCTCTATGGTTAACGCAAAGACAGGAACCAGTCAGGCTAACAGGATGCAGGCTCTGTCAGGAACAAACATGAACACGGCAAATACGCAGTGAGCAGACTCTGACTGGGAAAAGCTAGAACAACACTGTGGGAACTAAAAACAGTTTGTGCTGTGGTCTGCAACGTTACACAATCCCCCAAGGTCTCTGGTACACAGGTGATTTGTACGCCAATGCACAGCAAGGACATTCTGAATAGGGCAGCTCCTAAGGAGTTCCAGGCAGCAGCAAGGGCAGGGCAGAGTCAAATGATTGGTCTGCATGGTAGTGCTCACAGGTGTGTGCAGCTTCAATCTCTCACATGTCCTGGAGTTGAGAATCAAGTTCAAAGTGCCAAGTGGACCTTTCACATGGGAAGCAATGGACAGCTGATTACAGGTCTTACTGACTACCAGGCAGTGCATTATTTGACCTGAAGTCCACACAGACTGATGAACTATGACTATGGCATGCCAAACAGAAGTGGGAAGCACACAGGAGTCAGAATGGGAGTCTGGGTGTGTGCAGATGAAGATTCTCCGGGTACAGATAGTCCATTTACAGGGCCCCTAGAGAAAGGTGGGGCGAGACTTAAAACATGGCAGTGGAAGGACTTATTACCTGGGATGGACTGCACAGGGCATGTCTTGTGAGCAATGCCTGTCATACCTGAGGCACTCTTGCTATCCATTTTCAGCTTAGATGGACTTCTTGTCACACATGCTCCTTGCAGAGATAGCTGATGTCACACTTACTGCTGTCAAGGGTCTGGTCATACATTCCTGTTACCAATGCAATAGCACATCCACTGCCTCATGTATGAGACACTTTTTTACCTTATGATTGATGGTGTCTTAGTTGTGTGTCATTTGCTGCTATTGACCATGTTGGCAACATAGATGTGTCTCATAGCTATGGTCCTCTGATATTGCCATTCACATGTGAAATAGACAGGATATCTGTCATTTACACTGTGTGTGATGTTGGCTGTACATTCATACAAGTCAAAAGTGATGTGTCTTTTTCAGTATCCTAATCTGTATTTCTGCAATGCTCCATGAGACCAAACTCTGATTATGACTCCTAGGGATCATGTGATGCATAAAAAAATTACCCAGAGCATGATTGAGTGATGAAGTTAGGTGGTTAATGACATATGATAACAAAGTGGTGATGGTAACTATAGTTAGAAGACGTTTAGTACAATGTGTTTTCTGCGACGCAATCCTGCAGCTGTGTTTGGATGTTTCCCCTAACTTTCACAGACAGCATCCTCCTCTTCCTCCTCTTCAGGCATTTGTGGGTCTGGTTCATAGAGGGGAATGTTCCTCCTTACACAAATGCTGTGCAGGATGGCACAGGTCAAAATAATCTTGCAGACCATTTCAGGTGAATATAGGAGGCTGCCTCGGGTGATGTCCCGGCACTTGAATCTGGACTTCAGGATGCCAAAAGTCCTCTCAACTATGGTGTGTGTCCTATGATGTGCCTCATTATATGCATGCTCTGCTGCTGTGCTTAGGTTGGCAAATGGGGTCATGATCCATGGCTGGATCCTGTAACCCTGATCAGCTGAAGGAGAAAATGAGGGTAAATATTTGGTTGTTGGTTGCACCTTAATTATCACTTTGCATGGCAGTTGTTCTCTTGTGTCGTCTGTGACTCTTCAGTGTTTGTGGTATTGGGTGGGATCCTAGGCTTATGTGATGTTCTGTCTGCAGTGGGTTGTTTAACTATCAAAACTGGTGTTTGGCTGATTGACCTGATATCAGTGGTATATTTCGAAACTTGCTGTTCAGTGTGTATCTCCCATGCATTATGTAATGTGCAAGAAGTGTCCGTGTGCCTTCACTAGAGGTGACATAATACTTTCACGCACAAATCGATTCCACTGTGGTGGTAACACGGTTGCACTATATGGGCTGAACATCCCATCCAATTTGACATATGTAATTGCATGTGCAATGCAACAGTGAGGCTCTATGATTTGGCTAGGTGACAATGCACAACACATTTCCATAAGTTGGCAGGACTGAAGTGTTCACAAGTGACAAAACACAATTATCCCATGTGTGACAAGTTCTATGCAGACCTATTTTTGTGCCCTCACCGAGTTGGCTCATGTGCAAACATGTACCTACACTACTGAACTTGCTCCAGGTAAGCTGGCTTACTTGGTTGTGGGTGTGAAAGTTTTAGTGTCAGAAGGTCCATATGCCTGTACATCTGTTTTGTATATGTGGGATAGTCTCAATCCGTATGTGTAGCAGTGTGCACTTTGCATTAATGTCACATCCACATGTTTTCATAGCATATACTTCCTCATTGCTAGCTGGCAATGTCACCCCAGGAGTTTTGTGAGATGCTGGTACTGACTCCATGATTCCGTATCACCTTCATTGGAGTCAGCATTATCATGCTATGTGTCTCATGGTGTTTGACCTGCAGCAAAACACATTACACACCCCTTACACAGGACGTATTGGTTGGAAGGGTGTGTGATTGAGTGTTATTGATGTGATATTGAAAGGTTCATCTTACAAGTTGTACTGGCAGTTAAGGCCATGTCATTGTCACTGTGTGGTTTTAAATTGGTCCCATGTGACTCTGGAGTGGCATCTGTTGTTATTTGCATCTTTCATTTGTCCATAGGTGTGTATCCCATCGGGTCAGGATATCAAACATGACTACCAGTGTGACAACCTCAGTGTCTTCCTGGCCAAGTGTCAATGTAGTGGTGAATGTGTTGTGTATCCTACAGGGTTGCTGTACTGTGTGTAAATTCCTAGGTTTCTGTACCCACCAACAAGTAGGCCACTGCCATATCGTCCATCCTGGAAGTGCTGATTGATGGTGCTGTGGCAGAAGATGAATGAATCACGTACACTCCCAGGATACTTTGCCACAATGTTGGTGATCAATCCACTGTGATCCACAATGGCGTGCACACTGATGGAGTGTGTGTGCTTCCTGTTGCGGTATAGATGCTCCGTTGCAGCAGGTGGCACAATCCATATATGTGTGCAGTCAATGGCACCAAGCATGTGCGGGAAGCCATTAATTTGATAAAACCCCTGTTTGGTCTCCTGCTGCTTCTACTGTGTGTTGGGGAAGCTGATGTGGTGGGGTGTGAGGGAGATGATGGCATCAAGTACCTTGGGAAGGAAGACAGAGAATGAGGGATTTGAGATTCCGGCAACCAGGGCACCAGTGGTTTGAAAAGAGACACTTGCCAACATGTGGAGGACAGCTGGCAGCTTGGTCTCTGGTGGAATGATGTGGGGTGTCTGCAAGCTGGGTGCCAGCTGTGGCTCAATGTGGCGCAGCAGCTGCTGTATGGCTTGCCAGTTTAGTTGGTACCTCTGGATGATGTCATGTACCCTGTGGCCCTGAAGGGTTGTCCTGGTCCTGAATATCCTCTCCTGCCTTCTGCTTTGCCTTTGGGGTCCCTGTTAGTGTGGTGGTAGCTGCTGCTGTTGCTCCTGTGCTCTGCGTCTTCGTGCATGCTGGTTAAATAGAACCTCCATGTCTTCCTTTTTGAGCTCTGATGTTGCTTCTGTAGGTTTTCCTTAAGTAGTGGTGTGTTTGCCCCATTTTAACACCTGCCCTGACCCAGGCGTTAAATTTTGGCGCAAATCGGGATTTGTGTAATTTTCCGGCTCCGCCTACCAGCCGTGTGCCATTTTTGCACAGTATGAAAAATCAGGGAAAAATCAAACAGTAGGATAAATATGGCGCACAGGTGTTTACGTCATTTTTTAGACAGGAACGCCTACCTTGCATCTCATTGACGCAAGGTGGTTTCACGCATCCAAAAAATTACGCACATTGGGATATTTTGTTGTTAGACGGGTTTAGCGTCAAAGTATAAATATGGTGTTAACTTTGCGCTGAATTAGCATTAAAGAAAAGTCACTATTTTGGCGCAAAGGGAGTATAAATATGGGCCTAAGTTGTTCAAACCCAGGGACCTGGGGGAGCAGCTGATGAATGGTTGGGAACCAGAGTTACCAGCAAACCCCCAGGGGGTGATCAGAAGAAAGGAGGGCATGGTCCTTCTTTGGGGAAAGCCCAAGGGAAGGAGGATAAAAAATCAAAAGAGTCCTCACAAGAGTCCCCAAAACCTGCATGGGGGGGGAGTCCCAACCCATGCCACTTCCAAGGGGAGGGGAGATCAGGGGAAGTATTGTGACCCTGTTAAGGCAGGAAAGTTTCAGGAGCTTGCCAAGCCAGGGAAGTATTTTGAGTGCCACCCGCCTCGACACAAAAGGGGAGGTGCTGTTTGCTTCAAGAAGCCCCTCACTGGTGGGTAGTCCCTTGGGATTGCTAGTTTAGGATGGAGTTTAAGTTGGCCCAGGGATGGGTTCAGGTAACACAGAGGTCACCTTTGGTGTACATGGGAGGGGTGGATGTTGCAGCCCTGGCTGCCTTACCTCCAAGCATGGAAAAGTTCAGGCAGAGACCTAAGGTCAAGGGGACTGAGGTGGAGTCTATGAGGGATACAAGAGCCAATGTGACCACGGTCACAGAAAAACTAGTTTCCCTAATGCAGATTCCACCTGGTATATTCCACCAGGTGACATATGCAGACAGCAGAACCAAGCTTTATCCCATGGCTATGGTAAGCTTGCAATGGGAGAGTATGACTGGCCCTAAAAAGGTAGTTGTAGCTCCTGCCCTCCCAGTAGAATGTTTACTGGGAAATGATCTTGAAGCATCTGAATGGTCAGAGGTGGAGGGAAGGGAAATGCACAAATGCTGGACCTCCCTGTATCAGATGTGTTGTATGACCAGGTCACAGGCTGCACAACACGGAAGTGCTGGACACTTGGACACTGGAACAATGGGCCACACCTCGAGAAGTAAGAAAAAGGGCACAGGGTCTGGCTTGCAAGCCCCAAAAGTTACAGAGGTGCAGGAGGAATCTAATCCAGAGGGGGAGAATTCAGCCTCTTAGGGAGGGCCCCCCTTCAAGCTCTGCCTGACTTGGCTGAAATGCAAGTAGCAGGTGGACCCCCAAAAGAAAAGTTGTGCCAATGGCAAAGAGAGTGTCCCATTCTTGAGGGCCTGGGGCAGACTGCCTCCAGGCAAGAACAGGGAGATGTCAGTGGATCCCACAGGGTTTACTGGGAGGATGGAGTCCTCTATACTGAGGCAAGGGATCCCAAACCAGAGGCAACCAGAAGAGTGGTTGCCCCCCAGAAGTACTGGGAATTCCTCCTCACCTTAAGCCATGACATTGCCTTGGCAGGACATTTGCAGCAGACCAGGACCTGGAATAGTCTGGTCAACCATTTTTATTGGCCCCAGATGTCAGAAATATAAAGGCCTTTTATAGCTCCTGCTTCACCTGTCAGACCAGTGGCAAGACTGGGGGTAAGCCAAAGGCTCCCTTAATACCACTGCCAGTGTTTGGGACTCCCTTTGAGAGGGTAGGAATTGATATTGTTGGTCTACTAGATCCACAAACTGCCTCAGGCAACAAGTACTTTTAGGTGGTAGCAGACCATGTCACCAGGTTGTAGGCAAGTGCCATCTTCCTTGTCATGTTACCCCCATTTTTCACAACCCCCGTGCTCATAGTTTGTGGCCTAATGTGTAAGCCTGTGTAGTGCCTAACTGTGTCACTGAGGCTCTGCTAACCAGAACCTCAGTGCTTATGCTCTCTCTGCTTTTAAATTATTCACTGTAGGGCAGTGACTTCATTTACCAATTTCAATGGGCTCACTGGAGCCCCCTTATAAGTCCCTAGTATATGGTACCTAGGTACCCAGGGCATTGGGGTTCCAGGGGAACCATATGGGCTGCAGCATTTCTTTTGCCACCCATAAGGAGCTCAGACAAACCCTTACACAGGACTTCCATTGCAGCCTGCGTGAAATAGTGCACACACTATTTCAGAGCCATTTTCACTGCACTTAAGTAACTTATAAGTCACCCATATGTCTAACCTTCACTTGCTGAAGGTTAGGTGCAAAGTTACTAAGTGTGAGGGCTCCCTTGCACTAGCAAAGGAGCCCCCACATAGTTCAGGGCCATTCCCCGGATTTTGTGAGTGTGGGGACACCATTACACACGTACACTACACTTAGGTCAATACCTATATGTAGCTTCACAATGGTAACTCCGAATATGGCCATGTAAGATGTCTAAGATCATGGAATTATCCCCCCATTCCAAATCTGGTATTGGGGAGACAATTCCATGCATCCTGGGGGTTCCACCATGGACCTCCAGTACTGCCAAACCAGCTCTCTGAGGCTTGCACTGCAGCTACAACTGCTGCACCTCATAGACAGGGTTCTGCCCTCCTGCGGTCTGGGCAGGCCAGTACCAGGGAGGCAGAACAAAGCATTTCCTCTTAGAGCAGGGTGTTACACCCTCTCCAATTGGAAATAGGTGTTACAGGCTGGGGAGGGGTAGCCTCCCCCAGCCTCTGGTAATGCTTTGAAGGGCACAGATGGTGCCCTCCTTGCATAAACCAGTCTGTACCGGCTCAGGGATCCTTTCTCCCCTGCTCTGGTGGGAAACTGGACAAAGGAAAGGGGAGTGACCACTCCCCTGTCCATCACCACCCCAGGGGTGGTACCCAGAGCTCCTCCAGTGTGTCCCAGACTTCAGCCATCTTGCTTTGCAAGGTGTAGGGGCACTCTGGAGGGCTCTGAGTGGCCAGTGCCAGCAGGTGACGTCAAAGATCCCTCCTGATAGGTCCATAACTGATAAGGTAGCCAATCCCCCTCTCAGGGCTATTTAGGGTCTCTCCTGTGGGTTCTCTTCAGATTCTGATTGCAAGTTTCCTTCCGGAATCCTCTGCAACAACTTCAGCATCCTCTGACCTCGGATCAACCGCAGCCTGCTCCAAGAAACCCTGTAACTATGACAAAGAGTCCTCAAGACTTCAGCAACCTCAGTTCCAAGTTAGCAACTGCAACAGTTTCCATGGTGTGCATGGTCTGGGGACTCCCTGTTTTCATCCTGCACCAGAAGAAATGAAGAAATCTCCTGTTGAGTGACAAAATCACTCCCCTGCTCCAAGCAGGCACCTTCCAAGGCGATGACCGGTACCCTGCGACTTCTCTCAGGGTGACAAGTGTGCTCCTAAGGACACAGAGGGTAGACATCATCAACATAGACTGTCCTGAGGTCCTGCTGATGCAATTTGGAAGAGGTAAGAACTTGCCTTCCACAAGAACGACGGTACCCTTGTGTTTTGTGTCTTCTTCACCTCCTGAGGCCTCTGTGCATTCTTTGCAAAATTCCTTTGTGCACAGCCTGGCCCATGTCCCCAGCACTCCACCCTGTAATGCTCAACTCGCTGAGTTGTTCTCCAGTGGCGTGGGACCTTCTTTTGTTGTGCTGCATCAAGTTTGTTTTGCACCTCATCTGAACCCGGATCCTGCAACTTCTGGGGGGTGCTGGCTGGCATCCTGGGGGCTCTCTAAAGTTTTGAGAGCCCCCTCTTCCTCCTCACACAGAGTTGAGGCCCCCGGGTCCCTCCTGGGTCCATCCAGCACCATTTTGATTAAAAACACACTTTTCCCATAGCCAAGGCTTGTTGGTGCCTTCCAACACGAAATCTGATCTGCAACAATCTTCACAACTGTGGGACATCTTTTGCATTATGCAGGAACCCTCTGGCATCTTCCTAGGGTGCATTTCTGCAGTCTTCAACTAACCAGGGACTCTTCTTTTGCACCTTCTTATGGGTTGGCAGGGGCTCTTGTCCTTCCTGGAACTTCTTTTGACTTCTGGACTTGGTCCCCTTCCTTTGCATTTCATCAGGTCCAATAATCCAGCAGTTTCTCTTTGCAGACTTGGTTGGCTGCTGCAAAATCCCCAAAACGAGGTGTAGTGTGTCCCAAGGAAACTTGCAGTACTTTACTCCTGCTTTTCTGGGCTCTGGGGTGGGGTAATTTACTTACCTTTACTGTATCCTTACTCTCCCAGTGATTCTGCACACACTACACTTGTCTAGGGGGGAATTTGTGATTCACATTCCACTTTTTTAGTATATGGTTTTTGTTGCCCCTAGACCTATTTTCTCACATTGCATTCTTTAGGATTTCCTACCATTTGCATTGTTCTATGACTATTTACTTGTCTAATTTAGGTGTCTAGTCTATATATTGTGCATAATACTTAACTCCAGAAGGAGTATTATCTCTAAGATATTTTTGGTACTGTGTCACCCAAATAAATACCTTTATTTTTGGTAACACTCAGTATTGTCTTTACTTGTGTATAAGTACTGTGTAACTATAAGTGGTATTGCATGAGCTTGGCATGTCTCCTAGTTCAGCCTAAGCTTCTCTAATATAGCTACCTCTATCAGCCTAAGCTGCTAGAACACTAATACATTCACTAACAAGGGATAACTGGACCTGGTGTAAGGTGTAAGTACCCAGGGTACCCTCTACAAACCAGGTAATCCTCCTACACAGGTATCCAGAGGCAATACCCCCCAAGACAGTTACTGCTCCCACAGTGGCTAGGGCCCTATTTGGTGTGTTCACCATAGTGGGCTTTCCCAAGGAGGTGGTCTCAGAAAGGGGCACAAACTTTATGTCTGCCTATCTGAAGGTGATGTGAGATGAATGTGGTGTTACCTATAAGTTCACCACCCCATATTATCCCCAGACCAGTGGTCTTGTGGAAAGATTTAACAAGACCCTGAAGAACATTATCATGGGTTTGTCTGACAAACTCAGGAGGAGATAGGATGTTCTCCCATGCCTGCTATGTGTTTATAGGGAGATACTCTAGAAGGGGGTTGGCTTAATTCCCTTTGAGTTACTGTTTGTGCACCTTTTAAGAGGTTCTTTGTGTATGGTGAGAGAGTCTTGGGAAAAGCCTCTCAAAGAGTCCAAGCAGAATGTGTGTAACTGTGTGTTAGGCCTGCTGTCATGCTTAGCTGAGTACATGAAGTAGGCAAGCGGCAACCTGGAGGCCAGCTAAGAGCTCATGAAGATCTGGCATGACCAAAAGGCTACTATACCTAAGTACCATCCAAGTCAGTTTGTGTGGGTTTTGGAGCCTCTGGCTCCTAGGGCCCACCAGCCCAAGTGGACTGGGCCCTTCCCCAATCTGGAAAAAAAGGGTGAAGTCACCTATCTGGTGGACCTTGGCAACCCAGGAATCCCCACCACATCCTGCATGGGAACGGACTTAAACCCCACCAAGAAGGGGCAGACATGACCATGCTTATGGTCACAGATGAGGGAAAGGAGGGAAAGGCAGAAGAGAGTGAATCTCTGCCAGACCTCCTCTCTGCCAATGTGCAAGATGAGTCAGTGGAGAGAGTAGAACTCTCCACCAAGCAAAAAGCACAGCAGCTACAAGACTGCAGACATGAGGAGCAGTGTGCTGGGTTGTTCTCCCTGACCCCTGGACTCACCACTTGGAGTCCATGACATTGACACTGGTGAAAGCTTACCTGTCAAAAATATGTTGTACAGGTTGTCGGATCAGGTCAGAGCCAACATCAAAACTGAGGTAGATGAGATGTTGTAGATAAAGGTAATTAAGCCCTATGATAGTCCTTGTGCCAGTCCAGTGGTGATGGGACCCAACCCTAATCTTCAAGGTAGGAAGAAAGAACTAAGAATCTGTGTAGACTACAGAGGCTTCAATGCAGTCACTAAGACTGACGCTCACCCCATACCTAGAGCTGATGAGCTTATTGATAAGTTGGGGGCTGCTAGGTTCCTGAGTACATTAGCCTTGACCTAAGTATACTGGCAGATTGTCTTGAGCCCAGGAGCTAAGGAGAGGTCAGCATTTTCCACACCATAGGGCCACTTTTAGTTCAAGGTGATGACCTTTAGTTTGTCTGGGTTGGAATCTTTTAGTGTAGCTTCTCTAGATGATATAGCTGTATTCAGTTCCACCAGGGAGGGTCACCTGGTCCACCTGAGGGAAGTGCTTCAGGCCCTGCTCCAGGCAGGCCTGATTTTCAGGTCAATCAAATGCCAGATAGGGCAAAGTTCATTGGTGTACCTGGGCCACCTTGTAAGTGTAGGCTATGTGCAACCTCTCTACCCAAGATGCAGACCATCCTGGATTGGAAAGCTCCTAAAACCGAGACTCAGGTCAAGGCATTTCTTGGCCTGACTCGGTATTACAGGAGGTTTCTTCAGAAATATGTGACCATTGTGGTCCTTCTGACAGAACTTACCTCAAAGAAGCAGCTCAAAAAGGTAATTTGGACCCTAGAGTGTCAGAACGCCTTTGACACTCGGACGGAGGCTGTGTGTTCAGCACCAGTGTTACTGGCCCCTGACTATAGCAAAGAGTTCATAGTGCAAACAGATGCTTTAAAGACAAGAATTGGGGCAGTGTTAGGACAGGTTAATGAAGAGGACCAGGATTAGCCAGTTGTCTTCATCAGCAGGTGACTACTCCCCAGAGAGCAAAAATGGAGTGTCATTGAGAGGGAGTCCTTTGCTGTTGTCTAGTCCCTGAAGAAGTTTTGCCCATACCTATTTGTCACTCACTTCTGTGTTCAAACTGACTACAGACCTCTCATATGGCTCATGCAGATGAGGGAGGAGAACCCCAAACTGTTGAGGTGGTCCATTTCCCTACAAGGGATGAAATTTACAGTGGGACTGACAATGCTGATGGCCTTTTCAGGTTTTTCCACTTAGCTGATGAGGGCTACCAGGGTTTTGGTCAGTACCCATTACCTTTCATCTGGGGGGGGGGGGGGGCATTGTAGGAAGGTTCTTAATTTTGCCCTGGTCACACCCAAAACTCTGATTATGGTGGTTACTGTGCTGTGGGCACTGCTAACCAGTCCCAGGGCCAGTGCTCTGTGTAAAATGGAACATGCAAATTAGTCTAAGTATGATTGGCTGCACCAACCTACCTATAGGCTCCTAGTATATGGTAGGGCATGTAGGTTTAGGGACCCTAGCATTGGGAGCATACCCATAGGTGCACTGCTGTGGTGCCCAGTGTCATTTTAAAGCAGGCCTGCCTTGCTGGCTGCTTTTAAGTTAAAGTTAACCCCAAATTCGAGTTTGGAATTAAAATGACTTCAAAAGTCCTATGTTTTACACATAAGTCACCCCTAAGCTATGCCCTAAGTGCTCCCAGGGTTGGGTGCAGTATAACTATAAGCAGGAACTTTATAAAAAATATGTTTTAAAAAGCCCTGGTAATGGAAAAATAGCCACATTTGTTTTTCTCCATTGTAGTGAATGTGCCCCATTGGTTAACATTCAAATATTTTATTTTAAAATAATAAAAGTCTTATTTTCAGTAGAAAGGAACTAAATATAACACGTTTAGTATCAAATTAAAAGTTATCATAATTCGAACAACGTGCCAATGAATGTATAATAACTTGAACAGGGAAAGAGTTTAAGAACTCTTGCTTAAAGTTACCAACTTCAGCTCTGTGGTGCCCTTCTCTGATTGTTCATCCTCTGAGATCCTAAGCCAGGCTGACTTGATGAGGTATAAATTGGCCTGGGCTGAAACAAAAGGAGCATTTGATAGGAGGAGATCTGCCTCGGGAGATGGTAGAACAGGATTGGGGGGAGCAGCCAAACCAGACTTCAAAGGAGGGAAGGACATTTAGGACAGCAACTGGACCTCCCCCATTTCCAGCAGCCTCAGATAACCAGGTACCCCCTGATTAGGTTAAGAGAAGGCTGGAAAAGGGTGTCCTAAGGGAAACATAACTACACCAGTGGGTGGGATCAGCCAGATCTCAACTCAAAGATTTCATTTTTCCAATCTTGGATTTTAGAGGAATGTTGCTCCCTGGGATTGATTTTTTCCACACTTCCCAGGAAGTGGTCACTCAACAGGGTGATTTTAGGATTTGGACCAGGTGTGTTCTGTGAGTTGGAGTCCTAACTCTAAGATGAGTTGTGGACACCTTAATGACCTTAAAAACGGAATCTTACCATCATTTGTGGAAGTACCTGCAGATGCAATTTCAGCACTAATTGTTTGAGTATATGTGAATGCTGAACAGTGACAAATCTTCAGCTATGGAATGATATAATCTTGTAGAACCCACCAGTCTGTTTTCATTTGTTTGAGTTTATGTAAGATTCTGAGGCCATATACAAAAATGCATATCTCTGTAACTGAGTAATCCTTGAAAATGAGGGATGTGAATTTTGTGTTAAATAAATCAGTATAAAAAAATAACGACTTGATATACACCCTGATGTCTATGTAATGATATGTGATATTGCTTATGTGTTCTGTTGTTAAAATGTTGATACTGAATTACACTATTTTTATGGCTACACTAAATATTAGATTGATAAGTAGACGTTTAATAAATTAAATTTGTGTGTGTTCCACTATATGTTTTTGTTCTGACCTTAAAAGTACTTCTGGAGGAAGATCCAGAAGTTTAGAACAATTTTGGAAAAAAGCTACATAAGTGGACTGACCTAATATCATGAGTCAAGCCTGTCAATGTTGACCGCAACATGGCCTGACTTGCAGGTTTGTCTAGCTTGAAAGCTCCTTAGCCCCAGACTTCCAGGATTTGACCGGGGACTATTGGAAAGGCAATCTGACTACGTTGCATTGAAATCGGCTGTCTGAGGAGGGTCGCCCGACGTCAGGGAAAAAACGCTCCAGAAAGTCCAAAGCTAAAAGTTTGACCGAGGCTTCCCATGCAGTGTGTCCAAGGAGGGCTCTAGCGAGGTTGGCTTCAACTTTTGATTTAGTTCCAGACTAAGAATTCGGTCCTAAAAAATTCAGAACGTGGAGAACTTGACCGAAGCCTCCCAAGCAGCGAGGTTGGCCTCAACTTGTTCATCCCTGTTGAGGAATAATCTTCAAGATAACAACTAAGGTGAAGATAAAACTTTAACCGAGGCCTCCCGCTCACTGTAGCCGAGCAGCGCTCCATAGCAGTTAGCCTCAACTTTTGACTTTTCCACGTTTGAGTGCGACCAGATGTTCAGAGTGGCTCTTGTGATATCTAAGTGCTAGAAAGCATTTTGGGGGTTATTTTGACCCTGGGGGTCTTCTGACCGCCAGGGTAAATGTGGCGGTCCCACCACCTACAGGCTGGTGGTGAAGACCGCCACATTATGAGTGTAGCGAGTTGGCCTCTGGTGGTGGCGGAACCGCCAGGCCGGAGCTCATCATCTCCGACCTGGCGGTCCACAGAAGACCGCCGGTAGTATTAGGAGTTGGGTTTCCACCATGGTTTCCACAGCGGTAACACTACCACGAAAACCATGGTGGAATGGCTACTGGCTACTGGCAACAGGGAATTTCTTCCCTGTCACCAGTAGACAGCTCCCCTATCCCCCCAGCAAGCACTAGACCCTCCCATACCCCTTTCAGCCACATCATCCCCGAACCCTCAGCTCTCACACCTCTCCCCCTTTCAGTCACATCGTTCCTGTCCGCCTCCCCCACGCCTCACTCACTGCATACATGCACACATTCACAACACATCCATACATTCATCATGCACACATTCACAACAACATCCATACATGCATTCATGCATGCATTCATAACATTATCCATACACACACTTACAACTCCATTCATACACGCACTCACAACTCCATACAAGCATTCATGCATGCATACTCACACCCATCCAAACACGCCTACACACTGACATGTAGACACTGACTCTTCAACATACAGACACACATACAACCATGCACACACACATTCATGCAAACACACAGACACCACACACTCATACATGCACACACAACACCCCCCACCCTCCCACCCCACTCCCCTGTCGGACGGGCACCTTACCTGTTCCGGGGAGAAGGTAATCTGGCAGTGAACGGGAAGGGGCGCTTCCACTGCCGGCAATGCCCTGCCAGCAGGACACCTCCAGGCCAAATTATGGCCCATAATATGGTGGGCGGTGTCCTACTGGGGGAGCGGTGCAGGTGGTCAAACCGCCAGAGCACCTCAGCCCGATAGCACGACTACTGCCAGATTTCCGCCCAAAGTGTAGTGGAAATCCAGAAGTACCCGTGATATGGCGGGCGGTCTTCTGGCGCACGTGGCTTTGGCGGTCTTCCATGAAGGGAAAAATGAGGGCCTTAATCTTTAAAAATTCACATCTCCAGTTCCCTTTATGGGATTTTTTTGTCGTTTTGGTGTCATTTTCAAAATACAAATATCATCTATTTTTATAAATTGGTGTTGGATTTTTATTGTGTTTTGTGTTTTACTTATTTATAGTTTTGTTGGTATTGAATGCTTTACACACTTCTCTCCTAAGTTAAGACTAACTACTCATTGCCAAGCTTTGAGCCAGAATTTATTTATTGAGACCTTGACTGGACCTAGTGGGGGTTTGTGGCCTACTGGTAAGTGTAGGTACTTACCTGCCCTTACTAATAATCCACTTTTCAATTGCTACCGCTGCACTCACATCACTGCATTCTATGCCACTTGACTCCACACCACTGCACCCTATGCCACTGTATGCCTCTGCACTCTACACAACTGCACCTGTTGCCATTGTACTCTATGCCATTGCATTGTGCACCACTACAGTGTATGCCACTGCCCTCTAAGCCACTGCACTGTATGCCACTGTCCTCTATGTCACCACACTTTACACCAATGCACTGTATGCCACTCCACTGTACACCATTGCACTGTACACCACTACACTTGATGCCACTGCACTGGATACCACTGCACTCTATGCTACAGCACTCCATGCCACTGCACTTTCCTCTGCTGTACTTTACTCCACTGCAATCAACTCCACTGCACTCTAAAACACTGCACTTCCGTCTACACCAAGCCATTTACTCAACTCAACCCCACTGTACTCCGCTCTACAGCACTGCACTGTATGCCACTGCGCTCTACTGTGCATGACTAGACTCTACACCACTTTACTTAATGTCACTGTACTCTACACTACTCTACTCTACTTTACTCTACCCCCATTTCACTGTACCCTTCTCTAGTGTATGTCACTATACTCCAAGCTGCTGCACTTCACACCACTGTACTCTAAACCACTCTACAATACACCACTCAATGTCAATGTACTCTACTCCGCAACACTCTACTTTATCCTATTTCACTCTATATTTGTTAAATATCTTTATATAGCGCTGGCAGGATCCAAGAATATCAGAGCACTTCACAACATTGTAGGGCTTTCCTAGTTTACTCTACTACATTTCACTGTTCCCCACTCTATTGGTCACCATTACACTCTCCTCTACCCCACCTCACTCTTCTCCACTTCACTCTGCCACACTTCACTCTATGCCACTCTACTACATGCCACTGTACTCAATGCCACTTTATTTTATGGCACTGTACTCCATGCTGCTCTACTGTATGCCACTCCAAATCACCGTATTCCACTCCACACTACTGTATTCTACTTCACTTTACTCCACTGAACTTTACACCACTGCACTGTACTCTGCACCACTGCACTCTATATCACTCTACACTATTTCACTCCACCCTACCCTACCCTACACTACTCTGCACTATTTTATGCCACTTTACTATACAGCATTGTATTCAACTCTGCAACACTCTACTGTATTTAATTGCACTCTACATGACTGTAGCCTATGTCACTCTACTGTATGATACTATAATCTACCCAACTTCACTTTATTCCACTTCAAACTATGACACTATACTGTACGTGACTCTAATCTATGCCACTCTACCCCTCTTCACACTACCCCACTTCATTCTATGCCACCCTTCTTTACTATTCACCACTATTTTCTAAGCCGCTGTACGCCAATTAACTCTACTCTGCACTACTCTTCTTTATGCAATTGCACTCTAAACCACTGTACTCTATACCACTCTACTCTATTCCACACTACACTATCTCACTTAATTCTACTGAACCTCACTCTATGCCACTCTACTTTTTGAAACTCTACTCCACGCCACCCTAACCCTATTCCCTGTACCCCACTTCACTCAATACCACTACACTTTATGCCTCTCTGCTCTACCCTACTTCCCCTACCCACTTCACTCTATGGCACTGTACTCTACATCACTGTCTCTATGCCACTCAGCTCTAAACCACTTCACTGTACCTCACTTCACTGCAACCCAATTCACTCTGTACCACTCTACTCTTGTTATCAATCCTTTGTGTGAGGACAGGCCATTGGCCTTTGAAGTGTATGAGAAAGCCCCTCCACCCTTCCTGCCCAGGGAGACCCACTAAGAATGCAGATGAATACAGATGTTACTCAGTGTCCTGTTTTTATGGCTGGCTGGGTAGAATGCACAAGGGGAGCTGTCAACCAGCACAGATCAGATGTGGATTGGAAACGGCTGTAAGGCACAGATGGCAGTAAGTGCAGAGAAATGCTCACTTTCTAAAAGTGAAATATCTAAATAGTAATATTAAATCCAACTTCACCAGTAAGCAGGATTTTCTATTACCATTCTGGCCATACTAACCATGACAGAGCTACTCCTTCCAGATCAGAATCTACCACTCAAAAGCATATGAGGGAAGTTCTAATGCTGGTCTATGAGAGGAGCAGGCCTCACAGTTGTGGAAAATGAATTTGTGAGTTTTTCACTACCTGGACATGTAAAACACATAAGTACATGCCCGCCTTTTACTCACATAGCACCCTGCCCTATGGGATACCTAGGGACAACCTCAGGGGTTACTTATATGTAGAAAATTGGAGTTTATGGCTTGACAAGTAGTTTTAAGTTGCAAGTCGAAGTGACATAGAAACTGCAGACCCAGGTCTTGCAATGGCAGGCTTGAGTCATTGTGAAGGGGCTACTTAGGTGGGTGGCACAACTAGTGCTGCGGGCCCACTACTAGCATTTAATTTACAGGCCCTGGGCACCTATAGTACACCTTACTAGGGTCTTACAAGTAAATTAAATATGCCAATTGGGCAGGAACAAATGTTACCATGTTTAGGGGAGAGAGCACATACACTTTAGCACTGGTCAGCAATGCTAAAGTTTGCAGACTCCAAATACCAGCAAAAACAGGGTTAGAAAAACAGAGGGAGGCAGGCAAAAAGGTGGGGAATGACCACCCTTAGGCTGTCAGGTTTAGCACCCATGTTTCTAGGGTTAGGCAGTAGGAGTATACCCTGACACAACTAAGGGTTCCAGGATCTCAGGAACAGCACTTGGAGGTGAGGACACACTCCAACAGAAGCCACCAGTAGAGTCTAAGACAAGCCTATTTGAAACTGGTGAGCTGGGCTCTTTTAGGAAAGTGGGTTTCTTGCAGATTTGTGTCCATTTAGCTTAACAAGTGGTCAGCCAACTGACCCTTGGGTATCAGTGAGAGCAGGTTAGGCCAATAGGGTTCGCTTTTAAAACAAATATGTTATTTAATAGATTTGCACGTGCATACAAAAATAGGTTCCATAAGAGAAGATTCAAATATATATATGTATCAACATAATTAGGCATATTTATTATTACAAATAGGTACATCGAAATAGCAGGGCCTAGAAATGTTTACTTGGCTTCAATCTTTTGAATAGATGCTGTAAATAAATAAGTGCATGATTAAGCATATAAATATATGTATGTGTGTGCCAATTGCCTTCGTAAGTCCCTCAAAGCTTTGAAAGCTCAGCTCTCAAATTCCTCTCCACATACCTCTAAACATCCGAATTGCACCTGTTCGCTGTGCATAGAGTTGCTCCTTATACTGTATTATTTTCATTTTTTTTCGTTCTCAAAATTTGCATGATGGGGGTGTTTTTGATTTCCATGACTGAAGTATTAATGACGTAGCTATTAAGGAAGCAATATAAAAGATCTGCTTTGAGTGAATGGATAAACTTGAACAACTGGGAATCCTAAAATGAGCTCCTAAGGGATCCGGGGCTAAGGAAACGTACTTTGGAGCTAAGCCACTGAAAAATTATTTCTCAAAACACTACTAGGTCTGGACACGTAAAACATACATGCAACCAGTCTCCCTACCTGTGCTGACATCTAACACATTCCCTAGAGGCTGATTGAAATGTTTCTTGATCCGAGTCAGTGTATAATAAAGCATCCATTTTGCAAAGAAAGAGATCCTTTTGAAGTTTTCTCCCTTTATAGGTTTATAAGAAAACATATTGTAGTGTCTCCAAAGTTGTGGATCTCTCTTACACCCCGTTGTGGTCTTGATCTTGGTCAATGCTTTGAGAACATTTTTTTTCATACAATTGTTGTTGTATTGTAATGCCTGCCCATACTTGACTTCTCACATGAATAGCCTGAGTGCTATTAGAAGCTAATGGGTCTATCTATAGCGAGCTTACTAGAATGAAGTGATACATTTGCAGGTAGGAAAAGACTAAGGAATCATGGATGCCTGGATTACTATCTCTGAGCTTCTCCCATGTTTTAATTTTTCCTGCTAATAAGAAAACATTAAACCAGAAAAACCCTAGATTTTCCCATTCTCTAATGTTACTCAAACCCACCTGCAGGCACAATGCCTTTGATTCTTGTAACGAGATTGAGGGGTGAAATTGGTTAAAATGGCATTTCTCTTGGAGCTCAACGGCCCTTGAACCCCCTGTTTGAGGAATTTTATATCTGTTGAGCTTCAGGAGCCTTGGGACTTTAAGAAAATAGGGGAGCTGAATATTATCCCTCAATAACATCTGTTTAGGATAAAAGTTATGATCCTGTTTGGAGCACCTATTATGGCCCAGTCCAGGTAAGCTGCCTCATAGTCTTTCTCAAAAAGTGGTAATGAGAGGCCCCCCTCCTCTATGGATAGTTGGAGTGTTTCAAGTTTAGCACAGGGTTTTTTGGTCGCGCAGATGAACTGGTGCAGCATTTCATCAACTTCCCTGAAGAATTTCTGAGGGATTGTGATAATTACATTAGAGAATATAAATAGATATAAGGGGAGAATCATAATTTTGATAAGCGTGATATGACCAATGAATGTTAAGGGAAGAATTGCCAGTTCTGGAGGAGGTCTTTGGCTTTTTTGAAGGTGGACAAATAGTTAAGTTGATAAAAAGTTGTGGGAGACATGGATTCCCAAATACCTAATATGGCGAAAGGCCCGAAAGTGTGCCTGCATATCAGTTGGTAGCAAGAGTGGGGTGCTATTGAACAGCAGTGCCTCTGATTTTGTGTTGTTGATCCTGTAGCCCCCTAAGTCTGTAAATACCTTAATCTTTGTGAAAGCCTTTTCCTTGTTCAGTAACTCTGCTAAAAAATACAAAATCATTTCTTCGGCAAATGGTTCCAATTTTGGTGTATCCTGCAGATGTGCTTTAATAGAGGTGTCTTGTTGCAGCACAGCTGCCAGTGGTTCAATAAAGAATGTAAAAAGCACCAAGGAGAAGGGACATCCTTGATGGGTCCCTCAGCGACTTGTCATTATCCTGGCTATGCGTTCATTAACTAGGATCTTAGCTTCAGCCTTCAGGTGTAAGTTTAAATGTAATCTAATTTATTTGGGGGGAAAATTGAACCTGTCTAAGATTAGAATCAGCACTTCTCATTGAGCTTTGTCGAAAATGTTTTCTGCGTCTAGCATGATGATTGCAGCCTTGATCATATTTTAAGAGAAATAATCCATAGCTTGTAGCAGAAAATTTGTATTGGTTGATATAGTTCTTCCCGGTAGAAAGTGCCACTGGTCCCTATATACCACCCCTAGAGCCAAAGGAGTAATTCTGGTGGCCAAGATCTTTGTAAATACTTTGCAATGGTGATTCAGGAGACTAATAGGATGATAATAATCCAGCTTTTCAGCCCATTTACCATTTTTGTGAAAGCTATCAGTAACTGCTCTGGTGAGAGAACTAGGTGCCTCGCCGCCTTTAAGTATGTCATTACACAAAATAACTAGAAATCAGGCAATTTGCTCTAACAATACTTTATATAGCTCAGTCGGCAGCCCATCCTCCCCACAAGCCTTCCCGTTTGGGGAGTTTGTAGTCACCTCTTTTAACTCCGCCAGCCCAATGGGTGTCACTACTGATGTCTGGAGCTCTTCACTAAGAGTGGGTAGATTAACAGATCCTAGACATTCAATTACTAGTACTGCATTAACCACTGATGTAGGAGTATAAAGTTGAGAATATTGTGTTAGAAAAAACGTATCTATTTCATTAGGTTGATGCACCATGGTTCCCTGAACCCCATCAAAGATCGATTTAATAGTGGCATTATTACGCCTTTTCTTAACCAACCAAGCCAAGTCAGATAGTACTCCTTAAATTGTATTGGGCATCCTTCATTCTGTCTGCCAAGGCATTATTCTAATGGGCCCATGCCGCTCGGTCAAGCTCATGTTGCAGGCTTGTGGTTTTCTCCTTTCTTAACTTAGTTGATGGTGCTTTATAAGGGATGGCTTTCCCCCTCACGAATGCCTTGCAAGCTTCTCAAATTGCAAAGATAGAGGCCAAACCCCTGGCTCCTCTTTAGGAACCTGGTAACAGAGAGATGTAGAACCTCTATCCACCTTTCATTCATCTGGAGGGACTTATCTAGGGTCTGTCTGGAAGGAATATATAGATAAGTCAGGGAGACTGAGTGATCTGAGAAAGGATTGAGCAATATAGGTGAGCCGCCCCTAGCCCATTGATAAGAGGTTAAAATAAAAATCTATCCTATAGGCTGAGTTTAATCTTTTGGAGAAACAGGTAAATTCTTGAGAGGATGATCTGCCCTCCAGGGGTCTACTAGAGCCAAATCTCAAATAAATGTTGCAAAAAAAAAAAAGAACGCCCAAGGTTTGTTCTGTGACTTATTCTTACGTGATGTATCCACTCTCAAATCTTGAATGATGTTGAAGTCTCCCCCCAGTGACCAAAAGACCTGGAAGTGGAATTAAAAGATTATGGCCCTCATTATGATATTGGTGGTAAATCCCACTTACTGCCACGCTGACAGCGGATATCCGTTCACCATATTATGACACACACACACCAATCTGACAGAATTCAGCCACAGACACTAATCCGCCAGATCAAAGGTCAGTGATAAACTGCCGGTATCAAAACCCACACTGTTACGCCCACAGAACAACGATCATCACATTATGACCCACGAATCACCACGGCGGACATTCAATGGTGGTAAACCATTGACAGTACATGCTGCCATTCTCAAAACTGACACACACAAACAAACCAACACCACATTGGACAATTCAAACAACACACACCTGGGACCCATACACATACCACACCCACACCATTATAAAACACACACCCACATTACCCACAACCCTTTAAAAATACAAATCATTGCCAACAGAGAGACACCAAGACCACAGACACAACTAGAGCCACACACTATTCACACCTATACACCACTCACGCACCCCACATCACACACGCCAACACATTACCCTACACACCCTCACCTACACACCTCACACAATACCCATGGCACCACAAAGACACCCCCGTTTGACAGAAGAGGACCTAAGGGTCATGATGGGGGAAATTATCAGGGTAGAGCCACAGTTATTTGGAGCACAGGTGCAGCAGATATCGATAGCTAGGAAGATGGAGCTATGGTGGAGAATCGTGGACATGGTCAATGCCGTGGGACAGCACCCAAGAACAAGGGATGACATCAGGAAGGGGTGGAATGACCTACAGGGGAAGGTACGTTCCATTGCAGCAAGACATCAACTCGCTGCACAGAGGACTGGTGGTGGACCCCCACCTCCTCCGCCACAACTAACAGCATGGGAGGAGCAAGTCTTGGCAATCCTGCATCCTGAGGGCCTGGCCGGAGTAGGAGGAGGACTAGACTCTAAGTCAACTCTCTACTACTACTACCCCTCTACCTGCATGCCATCACATACCCCCACCCTCACTCCCATCACTCCACCACTTCCCACATACTCACCATCACATCTCACTCATCCCAATGCCAAGCCCTGCTCGCTGTACCAATGCATGGACACCACTTATAGCCCTGCCTGGACACCCACCACTAAAGCATGCACACTAGAGAGAATCAGCTATCCCACCATACACCAACTTACACAAGTGAAAGCTGAAGCTGCCAGGGTAAATCCAACCAAAGAGGGCAAGCCACGGATGCACAATATGTCAGGCACGGAAACAATAACACATCATTTACATCCCCACAGGTACCCCAGCCAATGTCAGTGGAGAGGAAGTGCCAGCACTATCCAGTCCCCTAAATGAAGAGGGGCACAGTGATGACAGCAACTCTGGTCTTCAGGAGCTGGATGACCTACCTGGCCCATCAGGGACCTCTGGACAGCCGGTTACCCAGGCCCAGTCACACACCCCCACAGAGCCTCCCCAATCAGGAAACACCACCACAGCACCCACCCAGTGTACCCACACCTCTGTCCCCAGGACACGTCAATCAGCAGTGTGTCCACCTCTACAGGGACACCAGGCCACACCACAAACCCAAAGCAATCGGGGACCTGGGGTAAGTGGCAGTTGGCACACGGTTCAGGGGAGAGAGGCACAGGCCAACAGTGAAACTGGGAGGAGTGCTGCACGCCAGGGGGAGGACAGGCCCAGGGAACCGACTCTCCAGGAGGCACTTGCAGAGATCCTGGGAGCCTATCAACATTCCCAGGACATGATGGGCCAGATCCTGGACAATGTGGAGGAGAACAGGCGGCTGCAGGAGGGACAGTACCAGGGAATCAGGGAGGACTTGCAGGCTATTAACAACACCCTGGTCTCCATTGCAGGGATGCTGGCAGACATGGCCAACAATATGAGGGAGGCAGTCTCACACCAACGGGCCCCTGCCACTAGGCAGACATCTAAACAGCCTTCCATCTCTGCTGCCACTAGTGGCCAGGAGGCCCCGCCACAGGACTCACAGGCCACCAGCACTCCTCCCCCTACAGAAAGTAAACCACCCTGCAAATGTTCCCTGCGATCCAGACAGAAGCCAGGAAATTAGACTATCTTGTATGTCACCCTTGTGTCCCACTCTTTCACCCTGTCAACCTTGAACTGCCATTGGTCCCCTTCCAATGTCCCCTTAGACAATGCACATGTGCTACAAACAGACTGGAACAATACCCTGGACTTTCCTCCATCATCACCCCATCCCATTGCACTTGCCCCTCCATATTTTAGCACCTCAATAAACACCCTTTAATTAAAAAAAACAATTTTGGAGTATGTCATGTATATCAAATATGTATTCATTTTAACAAGTACAAACATTGCAAATCAACTGTGCAGAGAATGAGCATAGATTAATGACCTGTAGCTGGCAGCAGTTATCACACCAGGAGTATATGTGAGGTCACTAACATCTGCAAAATGAATTGCCAGTGGGAACAGTAAGTGGGCATAGAAGTGAGGAATATCAGCATGCCAGTGACACAGACAATCAAACAAATGTCAATGAAATGTTCAGTAAAACTGTCCTAACTGTCTCATTGGAAGTGTTGCCTGATGACTGATGTTCTGTTGTCCTCATCCTCATCCTCTGCCTCCTCATCCTCACTGTCTACAGGGTCCACTGCTGGCACATGGGCATCTCCAGCCTCCTCCTCCTGCAGGAATGGGACATGACGTCCGAGGGCCAGGTTATGCAACATGCAGCATGCCACAACTATCTGGCAGACCTTCTTTGGTGAGTAGTACATGGAGCCACCTGCCAGATGGAGACACGGTAACCTGGCCTTCAGGAGGCCAAAAGTCCTTTCTATTGTCCTTCTGGTCTGCCAATGGGCCAGTGGGCCTCATTATTAAATTTTTCTACCGTGTCCTGGCATTCCTCACAGGGGTCAGCAGCCATGATAGGGACAACAGTTAGCCACACACTATCCCATATGGCCCACCATACCCAAACACCAACTGGGTGGGAACCAGGGCTCACCTATTAGCCACACCCTGTTCCTATGTAGCTGGGCCATAACATTTGGGATGCTGCTATTCCTCAGGACAAAGGCATCATGCACCATCCTAGGATACTTAGCATTGTGGTGGGGGATGTACTGGTCTACCAGGCATACCATCTGTACATTCATGGAGTGAAAACTCGTACAATTTCTGAACACCTGTTCATTCTGGTGAGGGGGTACTAATGCTATATGTGTTGCAGCAGTCGCCCCAATTATGTTGGGGATATGTCCCATTGCATAGAACTCGACCTTCACTGTGGCCACATCTTCAACCAGGGGGAAAACAATGTAGCTACACATGTGTTTTATCAGGGCAGACAACACTCTTGTCAGCACTATTGAGAACATTAACTGTGACATTCCTGCTGCCAAACCCACTGTCACATGGAAAGAACCAGTTGCCAGGAAATGGAGTACAGATAGCACTTGCACAAGAGGGGGGATCCCAGTGGGGTGCCGGATAGCAGATATCAGGTCAGGCTCCAATTGGGGACACAGCTCTGTGATTGTGGCCCTGTCCAGTATATAGGTGAGGATAATATGCCTGTCCTCCAGTGTTGCCAAGTCCACCAGGGGTCTGTACACGGTGGTATGTCTCCATCTCCTATTCATCCACAGCGGTAGCAATCTAAGGGACAAAAGAGTGAGGAGTCCGTCACAAACTGAACATTGGAGCTACAACATCCTTGCATCCTTTTAACTTGCATTGGGTCAGTGTTATATGTCCACTATGTCCTAATATCACCAGTGATAAGTAAGGGATTTATTGTGCGCCCTTTTTTTTACTTTTACTTGATTTTGTTGTGTGCTGTGCTTTTACTTTTCGTATATGTGCTTGCCAAATGAACTTTTGCCTTATTATACTCCTAGCCTTATTTTTAAAGTTTTAATCTGTAGGTGTTTTTTACTGAGTGATTTTATTTTCTCAGCCCGTTTTCGGCGTGATGCCGACCAGCATTTCCTTGATCTTGCCGCTCGCCATTTGAGGTTTGGGTCTGTTAGAGCCCACCTAACGTTCGGCGTTTTTTTATTTATTTGGCGGCCCTTTTGAGTGTCATCACTCAATTATTGTTTGGGGATCCCGGTGGCATAAATGCAGACGCTGAAGCAGATGCGTGCAGCGGCCGCACCGCTGATGTACCAAAGGCGCACCTAAGGTAAGCCCGTCTGCGCCCGTCCGCGTCCGGAAGGGGCCAAGGGCCAGCCACCCTGACCAAAATATTTGTACCCCTAGCTGCATATCATATTTGAATCACGAACATCGATCTTTTCACGAGGATTTCCTTAACCAGAACTGCAGGCGTATAGATTTCTCCTTGGACAAAGGTACTGCCTGTAATTCTTGAAGCTGTAACTGTAGAACTAGCCTTGAAGATTGGGCTCCTAGTTATCAAGGCGCCAGTAAGGAGATTGCTAAGCCTCCGCATGATATTACAGATAGTGCTATGACCTGGGGCTTAATTAATGCTCCCTCTTTAATCAAACATGCTGTCGAAATTTGTGAGTTGATTAAGACATTGAACCTCGATTGCCTCTTCATTACTGAAATCTGGGCGAGAGCCGACTCCAACCCAGATTTTCTTAATGCAACACCTTTGGGGTATTCTTGTGTGAGACAAGATATTAGTGAGAAGAGAGGAGGGGGTCTTGCCATAATTTAAAAAAATTATTTGAGCTGTTCGCTGGAGGTGCTCAAAAGCAGACAGCCGGTATGTGAAGGCTCTTATTTTAAAATCAAATCTCAAAATATTATGTTAATGGAGGGCCTCCTCCTCTACAGACCCCCCGGCCCCAAAAAGGCCTTCCTTGCCGTATGGCCCTCTATTCTTGAACCGCTGATGTTAGTAAAGAATTCTATTGTTCTAGGAGATTTTAACTTACATCTGGACGACGTATCTGACACAGCCATTATAGATTTTATCAGCTTCATGCAGAGTTTGGACTGGCATTTGGGAGTCACTTTGCCTTCCCACATTGCGGGCCACATGCTTGACGCTATCTTTACTAGACCGGGACTGATTTCCAGATATGATAATAGGGCTTTGGATTGGACTGAACACTATTTGCTATCTTTTAAGTTAATTAGCCTTGGCCCCACTCCTAATCAACTTACGTTAACGGCTGCAAAAAGGCCGTGGCATACAATTAACAAGATTCATTTCTCTCAGGTGCTCAAACTTGGCTGGGATCAGGCGAAAGCAGACGACTGTACGCACTTAGAGATTTTTGATCTCGGTCTGAAAAGGGCTATTGACCTGCTTGCCACTCAGAATCTGGCAATCCTTAAAGTTCAACGGCCTCCCTCAGCGCCTTGGTACTCAGAGGAGTTGAAAAAATTGCAAAGAGTTTATCGCAGGCAGGAGCGTAAATGGCTATTGAATAAAACTCAAAAGGAAAGAGATATACTCAGAGACACTCTCTGAAAGTATAAGTCGGCCATTAGGTCAGCTAAAACAAATTATTATTCCAAAGCCATTAGAGAGGCGATCAATGTCCCTAAAGAATTGTTTAAAACAGTACAAGCTCTGACGACCATGTCGATTAGTAACGGATCTCCTGTCTCAGAGAATTCACCTCTGTACTGTCAAAAGGTGGCTGACTTTTTTAACAACAAAATCGTGAATTTACTGATAGATTTCAGGTCTCCCCCCCCCGGATTTAGAGGATGAATGGGAAGAGGCTCTGCCACACACCGACTTAGGTAAGCAATTACTTTGCTTTCAACCTCTCTCTGTCACTAGAATTGAAGATCTATTGTTGTCGGTGAAATCCGGCTCGCCTAATGATCCTTGCCCGCCACGTATTTTAAAACTAGCTCCCACTCTGATTGCCTCTGCTTTCGAGCCAGTGTTCACGGAAATCCTGCTGGAAGGTAGTTTCCCTGCAGATTGGAAACAATCCACGGTTATTCCGCTTACTAAAAAACCTGGCAAAGATGCAACAGATCTTTCCAACCTCCGCCTGATTTCACTTCTACCCGTCCTGGCCAAAATGCTAGAAAAACTCTGCAACCAGGAGCTCGCTGAGTTCCTTCAAGCAAACGGAAGGCTGGACCCCTCCCAACATGGTTTCCGCTGTGTGCACAGCACAGAATCGGCTTTAATCTCTACTTTGGATATATTCCGCAGAAGAGGGGATATGGGAGAAGGCACATTTCTAGTTTTAGTTGAATTGTCTGCCGCATTTGATACTATCTCTCCTTTCATCTTACTTCAGCGCCTCCATCAGGCTAGAGTGAGGGGCAAAGCTTGGAAACTACTTAGATCTTTTCTATTTGATAGAACCATTACAGTGGCCTGTGGTGAGCAACCTGCCTCCCACTTTCAACTTCATTGTGGGGTGCCGCAGGGGTTATCCCTCAACCCTACCATTTTTTATTTGTATGTGGCGCCCCTAGCGGGCCTGGTACGCTCTTTCGGTTTCCAGATCGTATCCTATGCTGATGATACTCAGTTGATTATTCCTGTATCTCGCAACTGGGAAGAATCTAGAGAGAAATTTCGACTCTGCATGGCAGCAATCAATAACTGGATGGCCAGCAATTGGCTTAAACTTAATGGAGATAAGACCATTATTATGTGTTTTGGACATAATAATATTCCCTGGGACAGCAGTTGGTGGCCAGAAGCCTGTGGGGGATGCCCTCCACCCAGTCTTTCTGCCAAAAATCCTGGCATTATATTTGACACTTCTCTTTCCTTTAATCTACAGATCAACCAAATTGTCAAAGTCTGCTTTTGGATCCTAAAAACTCTCAGGAAAATCAGGCACTTTTTGGAGGAAGACTTAAGAATGCTGGTCGTACTGGCTCTTGTCACTTCAAGACTGGATTACTGCAATGTACTTTTGTTAAATGCCAATAAAACTTCCCTTGGCAAATTACAGTCCATTCAGAATTCGGCGGCCCGCCTGATTTTGATTCTCCCCCAGTCCTTTTCTGCCAGTAGCAGTTTGAAATTACTACACTGGCTACCTATTAATAAGATAATTTTTTTCATGATTCTCTGCTTAACTCATAGAGCTTTACTGTTTCACGGTTGCGAATATCAGAAGTCAACCCTGCGACAATACCAGCCTACCAGAAATTTGAGATCCTCTTCCAAACATGTGATCACGGTTCCCCGATGCAATAGGGCTAGATGGGGGGGACCGTGTGTTTACGGTAGAAGCCCCAAGGCTATGGAATGCACTACCTCTTGTGCTTCGTCAAACAGCCACTCACACCATTTTTAGAAAAAATCTGAAAACTAGTGTTTTTTTGCAATAGGCACGCTGTCTTTTTTGGAGGAGCACTTTGTTCTCCCGTTCACTTGCTCAGTTTAGCGCTTCAATGCTTCTTGCCGGAATGCGCTTTATAAATAACTCAATACAATACAATACAATACAGTGACACAGTAATTTTCAAGGGCCTGCCCCCACCCCCGAAATGGCGGCCGTCTGTCCTGTGTGGAAGGACAGGTGAAAGTGAGGTAATTCCGCTGATGTTGTGTGCTGTTGCGGGAGGTGGTCAGGAACCATTGTGCTACTCCTCATTGGTTGTCATAGGACCCTATGGGTCACAGTGGCCAATGCTGATCTACGCCGGCGGTGATGGTATGATATGCACCACTGCAGACGTGACTGGCATTTTCTATTTGATTCCTCACTTGTTACCTGACCTTCCACAGGAGAGGATCTACACCGCATGTGCTGCTGTGACCTGTGTCTGGAACCTACCATGGCCCGTGTGACCTGGGAAAATGCCCCAGCCTTCACATCGGAGGAGTTGGGGAGACTAGCGGATGGGGTCCTACCCCAGTACGGACTGCTGTATGGACCTTCAGACCAACAGGTGGGCACGATGCATGTGGCATGAATGCATGCAGTTGTGTGTGTGAAGGCCTCGTGTAAGGGGGTTGGGTGGATGTCCTCTAGGCAGCGTACAGGTTGTGTGCTGTGATATGTGTGTGTGTAAATGGTGATGGAAAGGGGCACGGTGGGCCATATGTGTAACGGGCAGGACTGTTTGTCTAATTTTATTTTCCTATGTGAATTGCCTCTGCAGGTCAGCGCCCATCTAAGAAGGATATATGGCGTGCCATCTCCAAGGAGGTGAGGACCCTGGGGTTCCATGGCAGGCGGAGCACCCACTGTCACAAACGGTGGGAGAACCTGAGATGCTGGGCACGGAAGACGGCGGAGTCCCAGCTGGGGGTCGCCTCCTAATGAGGAAGTGAACCCTGACCCCCCAGATGGCCTGCATGCTGGCGGTGACCTATCCTGAGGTGGATGGCCGCTTGAGGGCATCACAGCAGCCACAACGGGGTGAGTACAGTGCCCATCATTATAACTTACGCATGGTAGGGTGGTATCTGGGTGGGGGACATGACCTGACATTGCAGCGTAGGTCCCCTGGTGGCTAGGGTTCTGGATGGAAAATCTTGCTACCTAGCTCGTAGACATCAACTACTGGTCTGGGCTGGGTGGGTCCCAGGTGTGCTGCATTTGGCGGTGTGTGCTCCTCCCTATGCCTAACCCGCTGACTATATCCCTGGTAGTGCATAATGCACAGGGCTGTTCCCTGTGTGTGAGGGTGTTGTGTTCTCCAACGCTGGTGTTGGTGCAGCCCTTGACCAAGTGCATCTTTGTCTCTCCCCCCACCCTTGTTTTTTTATCAACCTGTCCTTATGTGTACTAGCATCATCTGGCAGAGGAGCAGATGCACCGGCAATGGAGGGAGCTGCATGCCACAGGACCCAGGAGGCAGACTCCACTCACATTGAGGGCACCAGTGGGACGGAGGGCGAGGGGAGCACCACAGCAGAGTGGACATTTCTGACACAGATACCTCGTCCGATGGAAGTTTCCTTGTGGTAGCGGACACTACTGTGACCACCCCAACAACAGGTACAGCCCCCACCCCCCGTACTAGCACCGCCCTCCCAGCAGCCCCTCAGCGAGTTGCCCGGTTCCGCTCACCCAGGAGGGTGGGCATCTCCTTCTCCCCAGACACCTCAGGTCCTGCCCCAGTTAGCCTGCTTCCCTGAGTGAGGAGCTATTGACCTCCTGAGATCCATCTCTGTAGGGCAGTCAACCACTGTAAATGCCATCCAAGGGCTGGCATCCAAGGTTCAACAATCTAATGCATTCCTAGAGGGCATTCACACTGGCTTGGCGGCTCAACAGAGATCGATTCAGGCTCTGGCCTCCTCTCTGATGGCAGCCATTGTCCCTGTTCCTACCTTCCCCCCTCCAACTTCCACTGCCCAATCCCATTCCCCTCAGCCCCAACCTATCCTCCAGCAACAGCACCACCACCACTGTGCAGCCGTCCGAGGTTGCAGGGGATGGGCAGGAGCCGCCCTCCAGCAGCAGCACCGCCACCATTGTGCAGCCGTCACCGCCGGCGGACGGTATGTAATCCTGACTTCATGGGCTGCTGTGCGGCCTGTCCACTCCCAGACCAGTGGGTATGACACCCACATGCCCAACACTCCCTCGGATCAAGACTAGGGTATGATGCCCCCCCCCCCGGAACCAGTGGGTAAGACACCCACATGCTCAACACTCCCAGGATTAAGACCAGGGCACAATGCACCCTCCAGAATCAGTGGGTATGACACCCACATGCCCAACACTCCCCAGGATCAAGACCAGGGCACGATGCCCCCTCCAGAACCAGTGGATAAGACACACACTCCAAAAACTGTGGCCCATCACTCCCCAGGACAAAGAGCACAGGGCATGTTGCACCCTCCAGAGCCAGTGGGTGTGACACCCACATGAGAGACTGTGACCTTGCACTCCCCAGGACCAAGCATACGGCATGTTGCCCCCTCCAAAACTAGTGGTCTTGTAACATTTCCCAGCTGAGGTACCCCTCCATCCCCCATCTCCCTGAGGTGCCGGCGTATTTGCCAACTGATGCCCCTGCAGTGTTCTCTCCGTGATGAAGCAGGTGACATGTGTGGCATTGGATTTTGGCCTGTGGACATTTGGCCAATGGACATTGTGGACTGGGCTGTGTCATTTTTTCTGTAAATACGTATATATCTATTATTTTGCCTAATTTATTAGTTCTACTATGTTAATCTTATTACAAACATCATTTTATCCTTGCATTATTCAGGCGAGTTACTGGGTCAAATTGTTTTTGTAATACATCTGGTTGTGGGTACGGTGTGTTAGTGGGGTGTGTGTGTCACTGCCATGTTGCTCCTCCCGTCCCTTGTGTGCTAGGCGGCTGTACTCACCGTTGTCGTCTTTGCCAGCATTGGTGTTCGTGGTGGAGCAGAAAGTAGAAAAGCATGGGGAAGATTTGCAGTTCAGGTTCCATGGCGGCGTGGTTGTTCCCTGTGTCTCCAATGGTGAGTTCTTTCACTTCTGTGCAGTGTTTCCGCCAGGCTTTTGGTGTCGTTGGTACCACCCCGGAAAAGGAGGTGGATAACAGGGTGTTAGTATTGTGGGCGGAACATTAACTTCCGCCTGGCTGTGGGCGGCTACTGCCGCAGTGCCTGATGTATCCATCCTAGCGGCCTGTGTGGTACATTGGCTGTCTATCGGAGATCTTTCTGCCATGGTCATAATTTGGCGGTAGTTACTGCCAGCCTGTTGGCGGTATTACCCCACTTTATCACCCACCGCCAGGGTTGTAATGATGGCCTATATACCTCAGCAGTGAAATTGTCTTGTCTTCCAGAGGGCCATAAAAGCTGATGAAGTGCACATGCTGGCTTGCAAGTTTAGTGCTATCTATTATCCATCCGGCATGGGGATCTCTGAAAACTTGATAGACTTCCCCCCGAAATTCCTGTGTTAATAAAATGGCCACCTCTTGTATTGCAGCATTGGCTGATGCAAAAATGACTGAGAGATAAAACCGGGTGTTTTCGGTACTTTGACCTGTATCTTTCAGTGAGTTTCCTGAAGTAGAATTATCTGTACCTGAGATAATCTGAACCAATCAAGCATAACTCTAAATTTCATCTGATTATTTACCCCATTTTATTTTTTCTTGCCATCTACCTTGAGATTTTGCCCACCTAGGGGTATACTTATACTCTACGCCGAATGTGCGTCAAAAATTTTGAGGTACAATTGTCGCAAACCATGCACCATATTTAAACTTTGATGTTCGAGCCCGTGAATGCCAAACTCCCAACGTGTGCGTAATTTTTGGGATGCAGGAAACCGCCTTGCATTAATGACATGCAAGGTAGGCGTTCCCATCCAAAAAATGACTTAAACACCCATGCTTCTTATTTATGCTACCGCGCAAAAATGACACACGGCCCGGAGGCGGAGTTGGAAAGTGACGCACAACCCGATTTGCATAAACAAATAACGCCTAGGTCAGGGCAGGCGTTAAAATTGGGCAAACACACCTGTACTTAATGAAAGCACACAGAAGCAACAGCAGAACTCCAAAAGGAAGACATGGAGGTGCTTTTCATCCAGCATGCACGCAGACGTAGCACAGGACCAACAACAGCAGCTTCCACCACACCAACAGGGACCCCAAAGGCAACGCAGAAGGCAGGAGAGGACATTCCGCACCAGGACAACCCTTCTGGGACTCCACCAACAAGACATCATTCAGAGGTACAGGCTTAACTGGCAAGCCATTCAGCAGCTGCTGCGCACCATTGAGCCACAGTTGGCACCTAGCTTGCAGACACCACGCACCATTCCACCAGAAACCAAGCTGCTAGCTGTACTACACATGCTGGCAAGTGGCTCCTTTCAAACCACTGGTGCTCTGGTTGCTGGGATCTCACAGCCATTATTCTCCGCCTTCCTACCCAAGGTACTGGATGCCATCATCTCCCTCACACCCCTCCACATCAGCTTCCCCAACACACAGCAGAAGCAGCAGGAAAAAAAACAGGGGTTTTACCAAATTAATGGCTTCCCACATGTCCTTGGTGCCATTGACTGCACACATGTAGGTATTGTGCCACCTGCTGCAACTGAACATCTATACCGCAACAGGAAGCACACACACTCCATTAATGTGCAGGCCATTGTCGATCACCAGGGTTTGATCACCAACATCGTGGCAAAGTATCCTGGGAGTGTACATGATTCAATTATCTTCCGTCACTGCACCATCAATTAACACTTCCAGGATGGATGATATGGAAATGGCATACTTTTTGGTAAGTACAGAAACCCAGTTATATACACACTGCACATCACCCCTTTAGGACACACAGCACATACACTACGACATCGACACGTGGACAGGAACACACTGAGGTTGTGACACCACTAGGCATGTTTGATATCCTCATCCAATGGGAGACACACCTATGGACAAATGACAGTTCCAAATAACAACAGATGCCACTCCACAGACACAAGGGAAACATTTTAAACAACACAATGACAAAGACATGTCCCCAACTGGAAGTACATTTAGGAAGATTAATCTTTCAATATCACATCAATAACACTCAATCCAACACCCTTCAAATGAATACGTACTGAGTAAGGGGTGTGTAATGTGTTTTGCTGCAGGTCTAACACCATGATACACATAGCATGATGATGACTATAATGAAGTTCACATGCAATCATTGAGGCTGTACCAATATCTTACATCACTCCTGCTCTCACATTGCCCACTATCAAGAAGCAAGTGGACTGTGAGAAGAACACATATTGATGGGACAATATTGAAAGTGCACATTCCTACACATACGCATTGCGACAAATTAACACACACACAACAGATGTACTGGCATACGGACCTTCTGAAACTCAAAATGACAACCTCACAACCAAGTTAGCCACCTGAACTAGAACATGTTCAGTAATATAGGTACACGTTACAACCTGAGTTGACGTGGCAAGGGCAGAGAAATAGGTCTGCAGTGAACTTGTCACACATGTGAAATTAGAGCATAGTCAATTGTAAACACATCAGTGCTCACAACGTATGGAGATGTTTTGCACATTGTCACCTTGCAAAACCTAAGGGTCTCACTGATGGTTAAATAATTCTATTACACATGTGAAATTGTATGGGATGTCCAGGGTATATCGATGCAACCGTGTTACCACCACTGTCGAATTGATTCTGTGTATGGAAGTATCATCTCACCCCCAGTTAAGACACAGGGACACCTATTTCATAAGTCACAATGCAAGGGAGTGCACACTGTACTGCAACTCTACAAAAATACTGCTGACAACCGGTCAACAGCCAAACACCCATTCAGATAAGGAAACAACCCAATGCTGATGGTACATCCTCTAAGCCTAGGAATCCACACAATAACACAAACATCAATGAGTCATAGACAACACAAGAGAACAACTGCCATGCAAAGTGATATATATGGTGCAAGGTACATCAACATGCTCTCACTCATTTTCTCTTTCAGCTGATCAGGGGTATGGGATACAGCCATGGATCAGGACCCCATTTGCAAACCCAAGCACTGCAGCAGAGCGTGCCTATAATGAGGCACATAGGAGGACACGCACCATAGTCGAGAGGACCATTGGCATCCTGAAGTCAAGATTCAGGTGCCTCGACATCACCGGAGGCAGCCTCCTATACTCACCAGAAATGGTGTGCAAAATTATTTTGATCTGTGCCATCCTGCACAACATATGTGTAAGAAGGAACATTCCCCTATATGAACCCCACCCACAAATGCCTGAAGAGGAGGAAGAGAAGAATGCTGTCCATCAACATGCGGTGGACCATCCAAACACAGCTGCAGGATTGCGTCGGAGACAAAATATTGCCCTAAATTTCTTTTAACTCTACTCACCCATCACCACTATCTTACCATATGTAAATAAACACCTATACTAATCACTATATCATGGTCTGGATTATCATTTTTGCATAACATTATCTCTAACTATCAGAATCAGAGTGTAGCCTCATGGAGCATTGCTGAAATACCGATTAGGACACAGAACATTCGTAAACTAGTTTGATGCGTATGAATGTACAGCCACATTCACTCACACAGTAAATTACATATAGCCTGTACATTTCACATTTGAAGGACAATAGCAGAGGATCATACCTATCTCACACATAAATGTTGTCAACATGGTTCATCGAAGCATATGGCACACAACTAAGACACCATCAGTCAATAAGGTAAAAAAATGCCTCATACATGAGGCAGTGGATGTGCTATTGCATTGGTAACAGGAATGTATGACCAGACCCTTGACAGCAGTACGTCTTATGTCACCTATCTTTGCAAGGACTATGTGTGACTAGATTTCAACATAAGCAGCAAATTCATAGCACAAGTGCCCCAGGTATGGCTATCATTTCTCACATGACATCCCCTGCACATGGCAGCCCATGTCCTAAGCCCAGACACACCCATGTTCCCTGTCTAATCCCATCCTTTTTCAGAGGTCCCTGGAATGGTAATATGTGTCCCCAGATAATCCCTCCTCTACACACTCCCAGACTCACAATGTAAATCCAGTGTGCTTCCCTCTTTAGTATGGTATGCCATAGTCATTGTACTTATGTCTGCATGGACGTCAAGTTAAATAATGCACTGCCTTGTAGTATCTAAGACCTGTTATCACCTGTACATTGCTTACCATGTGAAAGGTACTGTTGGCCCTTTGCACTTGAATCTCACCTACAGGACTTGTGAGAGACTGATGTTGCACACACCTGTGAGCACCTCCATGGAGACCAGCCATTTGAACATGCACTGCCCTTTCAGCTGCTTGGAACAGCATAGAAGCAGCCATTTTATCTAAAACACTGTTATGCATTGCCGTATAAATCAGCTGTGAAACACAGCCCTTAGGTTAATGTGTTACGTTCCAACACACAGGACAAACACAGTTTTCCATTTCCACTTTCTTGTTCCTCCTTTGACCACTCTCAGTCTGACCACTGTGTATTTACCTTGTGAAATGTTTGGATCCTGATTGACCCTGCATCCTGTTAGCCTGACTTGCTCCTGTCTTTGCGTTACCCTAAAGGTTCCTTGGGCCTACATTTGTATCATAGTTGCTTTCCCAACCCTCATATTCCTCCTGGGATATTGTGTCAGGTGGGTCTACAATGCATACTCAAATATATTGTATAGCATAATCAGTTTATTTATTGTACCGTGGGGGTGCGCTTTTCTCCAAATAGCCGAATCATGGCTTATCCCTTGTCTGGATCTCATGTATGCATGAGTGACAAATTGTGACAGTGTACCATGGCTGTATGCATGGATTGGGTATTATGCCTCCAGCACAACAAACAATGTCAGATAATGTGCATGAAATGTCTACACATGTTAGGACCCTGACAGTCCACACGCTGATTCACATTGCTCCCAACATATTGATGGGGCTTGTGTGGTGCATAGCTGTGGGATTAATCAGCACAGAGGCACTGATGTTCCCAGATTCTGTCGGAATTTTAGAGGCCAACCTGTGTACAAATGTTGTGAGTAAACCTGCCGTTATAAGAATCCTGAGACATTAACTTTGTCAGCACACCAAGGTTGCCCTGTTGACAGTCTCATAACACGTCCGCAGTGACAGGGTTGGACCATCCCAATGTGTGTTCTCAAATCCTCATTGGCTTTCCTTCTATTGATCTGCGAAGGATACTTTGTAGATACAGGAAATGGCTCTACAGACCCATGACTAGACCTGCACGTAACTGTGACAACATAGACCCCAATAATTATACAGGCTAAACATTGGCCCACACACATGAACCAGACACCTCTGTGCATTTTACCACTGGAAATATGTGAACACGTGCTGCTTGGTCTACTGGTCCTCCACTGCCACAGGAGAGACATGGCTCAGTTATATGACTCCAACTGTGGTGTAACATTACAATTGTGTATTATATTTGGGACTCTGTGTCACAAACACTGTACCCACATAGTATAATCCCATGCCTGACTCATGGTGGGTTAACAAACAAGTGCCTAGGAAGTAGTATCCAACATTCCAGGACATGTGTTGGAACATTGACATGAACAACCGTCTGCTATCTATCCAGTGCATGCTTTGTTATTGCTGGTGTTTATGTTAAAAAAAACCTAGGAAGTGCACACAGCAGTTGTTGCTATGTGTATGACTAACACATGTCCTCTCTCATTTCTACACTGACTTGCACCTGAGGGTTGGACACATTGACTCCACATGCATACAAGCAGATTTGCAAAAATGCATCTTGTGATGGTCACACAGTGGGTCAACAACAACAGTAGTAGCCAAATCACACACATTGACCCATAGGCACTGAGTTATTGTAGTGAGTTGCATCGCCTTGCTATCCTCTCTTGACGCAAAACAAGCCTAAACTGGGTAATAAATAATTGTATCCCACATGTTTTTCCATATATTGCATCAGTGAAGAGTGAAAATCCGGTACACCAGGTGAAGGATCATGGTCCGCAGTAGTATAATCTGTCACATGTGCACATACACCGTAATGCCCAATGTGGGTGCAATCAGCCTATCGCTGTATTGTCACAACTGTCATGTCCCATTAAAAATGAGAAATGACCCAAACCTAGTTAATGACAGAAATGTTGATGCATATGCGCCAAAAAAAGACGCACATGCGTCTAAAAATGACGCATATGCGTCGAACTATGACGCGCAATGCCCTGAAACATCCATTGGCCCTGAGCGGTAATTCCCACACTGTACCCCCGGAAATTGGTTAAGTATGAAACATATTTAACAATAGGGATGCGCAGTTAATTCTTATTATGTGCGTAAAAAAAAAAAACACACATACTGTAAGCGTTATAGTATTTTGAGGCATAACAAGAAAAAACACATCACATTTGAGGCAGGAAGTGCTGTAATAGGATATCCTGTTTACAGATTTGGCACAGTGGGTGTACTTTCACTTTCACTTTGCAGTCTGTGATATTTCCTGACTGTGTGGCTGTGTATATTGTGTATTGTCTCTTTGTGCATTTTGTGATTTTGTCTCCAGTGTGGTCTTTAAATTGTCTTTTTGTGTATAACAGCTGTCTGTGGTATCCTGTCTGAGTGGTTTTATTGGTTATTTGTGTTGTCAACATTTGTCTTTGTTGTGTTGGGAGTCTGTTGTGGGTAGTGGTAGTTTGGGTATAGTTGGGCTGTGTTCGTAATTATTTTGCATTTTCCTGTCCTACTTCCCCTCTATTGTCATTTGTACACCTTTATCCCCTCTTTATTTTTGGTGCAATAATGTTGGGTAGGCCTCGTCTTGGCAGGATGGGAGAGGAGGAGCTTGGTGGGTTGGCTGGTGTGCCACTTTCTACCCCTGATGGTAGAGACAGGTGGTCGTGTGATCCAAGGCTATCACACAGAGGCAAGGAGGCTCCAGTGGGCAAAGGTGTTGTACCATCTGCAGAGTATATACAACACACTGCAAAATGACCACCAGCTGAAGCACCGCTGGGCTGACCTTGTTGCCAGGGAGCAAGACCTGCTGGACCACCTGGGGATTGTGATTGGTGGCCCTTTTGGTGAGTACAAATCAGAGTAATGTGCACGTTTAAATGCTCTGAGTGACAGTAGCTGATTTTTTCATATTCTGCAAGCAATGTTTTTGAACATGTGGAATGCTAGTGAAACATACAGGGCCATATTTCTACTTTGTTAGCACTGCAATTGCGACCTGTTTTGAAGCAAGAGCAGAGCAAACTTACAAAATACAATTGTATTTTGTAAGTTTGAGCCGCCTTTTTGTCAAACAGCAACACAAATGCGGTGCAAAATATGTATAGATATGGCCCACAGTTGCCTGTGAGTTATACAAATTTCCTACACATTACTGTCATTTGTTGACGCAACAGCTAGACTAACTTTCTAAACACAACAGGAGCCTGAAAATTAGTGCTGGTTTCACGTCAATTGATTATGAGAATGTGGCTCAAGCTCATGTGTGGTCGGTGAAACACATCTTGGAAATCCAGAAATTTTCCAGAAATATTGTGTCCCTCAATTGTTTTTGGATACATGTCTGAACTGGATTCTGAAACATAAGTAACATGTTATAGCTTACCTCAGGTAACATCTTAGACTGATATTTTGAGTTTGTAGTGCCACATTTCAATTAGGGATGGCTGGCAAAAGGTATGCACACGGGTTCATATCTCTATGGTTGGTGCAACTCACCATAGCTGTAGCACATCAAATGAAGAAAATGATACAAATTGAAGGCTAACAACTGTCCGTGGCCCTCTCTACATTGTACCTGTGTGTCTAAAATTGGTCTTAGTTACAATGTCTGGGTGACTGGTATTGCAGTCCTCACGGAAAGTGGCTTTGCATGTCTCTCATGGATACACATGATGAGAGGAATACACTCCATGATTTTGTCTGCTCACTTATGAAGGAGCATGTTTGCCACCACATGATAGTTAGGGCCACTGCATGTGTGCGGATATGTGTGTATCACTCACTGGAGTCCCCAGGTCTGTACATGTTTGCAGTGGTATGTAGGATGCAGACTTTACTTTCTGAGTTAATATTACACATAGTATTTGTATTTTGAAATGTTGCACAGTGCACAGACATTGAGCACATTTCTCCCTTCCATGCCTTACAGGTGGACCTGCACCCCACAATATTGGAGAGCTGGCTCGATTTGCGGACCCAGACATCTCCTTAATCGTTGATATTTCTGTTCTGTGTTCTGTTTGCTGATGATGTGTGATTGACTCCTGTGTGTTGGACACATAGCAAGGTGTGATGCGCTGGTCAATCATCTGTTTTGTTCCTTGAGTGGAATATCATTTTTCCCCATCTTTGAGTTAGCCAATCCTTATCGTATTGTCATATTTTGGGATTCTAGGTCAGTCCTGTAGGCATGGCAATGTGAATAGGGATGAGTTATGTGGATAAAACTTAAAATCAGAAATGTAGCTGTGGACCATATTAGTGAATTAGTCAGCCAGTCAGACCCTGATTCTCCCAGAATAGGGATGCCACAGACTTCAGCTTCCCTATTCACTAATGAACATATTTGACCGTATGTTTAACTTCCACATGTTGTGCTACGAGTATGAGGCACTTGAGTACAATGGCTCAGGTGTGCATGCAGCTCATTGCCAGAGGTGTGCTTGCATCTATCTTTTTGTTGTAAGTCATGGGTTACTGGTAGGAAATGATGTTGACAATGGTCTGCATTTCCAAAGATAAGTGTTGATGGGATTGTCCAAGGTTTGGGTGTATCCTATTTGGAGTTCCCCCTTACCTCTGGTGTGCTGGCCAAACCCATGTACAGCTTTCCAAAGCTTCCTGGATGTCCTTCTAGTTAGAAATTATTAGTTGCTTGTCCACCCCTCCTCCCCCCAGGCACAGGCGTAGGGTTGTGAATAATGTACCTAGGACTGATGATCCAAGTTTGGTACACAGACATTGTAATTCAGTAAATCATTTGTCCAAACCTAGGATACCCACTCATGATTAGCACATGCATTCTATACTGGAAATGTCATTTACAACTTGCAGATCTTGTGGCCCTAGATTGCCATCCAGAACATAGAAAGTTTTTAGCCTGTCAGTGGTGTAGGATTTGCAGCATGATTTTTACCTGACAAGTGGCAGAACAATGATGCCAAAGTCATTACAGTTGTTACCCATCTTGTAGGGTTTGGATGTGCTGCTTGATGATAGGACGTGTGTAGGCTGGCTTGCCATGTACTTCCTCAGTGATCTGGATGATGATACGGGCTGTTCAGGTATATTAGATATATTGTCTGATTTACTTCTTGAGCCATTTCACACAATGAAGTACCTAATGTTTGGTTTTCTATTTGTCTTAACAGCTGCCAATATGACTCCCATCCAGATTCAAGAGTTTCGGCGCAGGGCAATGCGCTACCGCCACATTCTGGATGTGGAGTCTGGGTACCGCAACATGGCAAGACAATGTCGCCATGAAATAGCCTCCGGAGTGTGGAGGGCATTTGCCCAAGGGGGCCCTTCCGTGTCCGCCACAGCCACCACCACCAGCACCACCACTACCACCCAGGTGGCACCAACAGAAGCTGGGACCTTTGCTGAACCATCTACAGCAACAGCTCCAGGACCAATCACAGGACCAACTGCACCTCAGCCTACGGACATGGCACCGACAAGGGCCCATACTTCAGCCACTGGCACCAAGACCACCCCTGCTGCAGCCATAGACCCTGCAGCTTTTGCCCAGGTGAAAAGGAACTTGGTCCGTGTCCTACGGAAAATGACCAGACTGCAGCAGGAGGTGGCACAAGTTAACCGGAGGGTGCGTGCCATCAAAAAGACCCTGAGGAGGGCCAACTTGTAGGCTTATACTCAGACATGATTCCCTCCCCTCCCTCCTCTTTCCTGGTTCTTTAACTTAGTGGGTTTAGGGGGCTTAGTGTTTTTTTAAAACTCCATAGGGCACAGTTTTGCGTCAAAAAGTATAAATATGGGGCCTAATTCCCTACCTACTGTCATTTTCATCCCCCAGTGGTTGGTTAGAACTTCTTTTATCTGACCACACCGTCTAGATACAATGACTTCTAACTGTGTATGGAGTGATAAAAAAAATAATATCTTCTGCTTCACTACCTGCTTTTTTTCCCTGCTCCTCCAACCCACACCCTTCCTTCCACTGTGCTCCTCCCCTTACTGGTCCCTATGAAGCCCAATCTGTCATGGGCTCCCTCCTATCAGTACAACCCCCTCCCTTATGACCCTCACTTCACTACCCCTGAAATGGAGTATATAGACAGGGCAGTCCTGAACCTGGGTCTAGGAAATATCAGCAGATTGTCCCGGATGGATGTCACATTGGACTATGCAACGTTCTACCATATTTTATCAGATCTGGCTTTCCCTATCTGAATTGTGAATTGTGATTTGAGGTCCTGATTTTGAGGTTTATTCCATGAACTCATGAGTTTTGCCGACTGCAAAAATACTTTTGCGTAATCAAGTGAGTGAAAGATGTGGGCTTTTCCCTTAAAAATAACCTTAAGTTTAGACTGTTGATTTTCCTGCAGGCTCTCCTTGATTCTTGAAGTCATCAACCAGTCCTTTAAACTCTCACCAATGCTGGACCGCCTGAATAGGAATGTTGGAAAAGATCCGAAATGAGAAGTTGTCAGCAGATTTACAGTTTTTAGTTCTAACAGCATGTGACAGAATTTGTTCCTTACTTCTGAAGCCGCCCAGAATAGTGCATGTGAATTTCACATTTGAAGACCTTGTTGAGGGTACCCGAAGACCCTTCATAATTGTTAAATCTGGGCTTGCTACAGATTTGTCTGGAAGGATATACTTAAGGAAATGCTCTGAAATTACCTTGGTAATAGTGGTCCCTGGCAAGTAGTTTTCGGGTGTACCTACAAACCTCAGATTGGAGCGTTGCAGCCATTTTCTGCTTCATCCAACTTTATCTGAAAGTCTTAAAGTTCTGCTTGCATTTTTGCTATCCTGTTTTCATGTTTACTGCCTGGGTCCATTAAATCAGAAACTCTCTGCTCCATCTAGGATATATGAGAGAACAGTTGAATAATACTGTTATTGATTTGACCCAACTGCTCATTTGTTCTTTTACTCTTCCTGAGGTATTTTCAAGTCTAGTAACTTTTTTGGAATCTGGGCATCACTTCAATAGACAATGTTTCTGAGGACTGATCTGACGATGTGGGTATTGCTGCTGGGAAAAGTGAAGCCTCTGGCGGAGTGACAGACATGGCCACGAAGGATACAAGAGGGTGCATTTGGTTGAAGATGGCCTCTGGGTTCTGTGGAGTCTGTTGTGACGCCAAGATGGAGATCTCCAAACTGTGAGACAATGTCATACCAGGGCTATGCTGCTGGCCCATTGTTAGATCCACTGATTGATCCATGGACTCAGAAAAAATCTTCTCTTTTTCAGACCCTTTCAAGCTGCCCATAATGAACAGAGGATATCTAGGCTTGCCTTTGGCGCAATCACTGATTGTAGAGCTGGAGGTTTTATGCTCAACATTTAAGGAAAGCTGGGGAAAAGTTTGTTGGTCGATACAGAAGGCTCTGTCCCTGATGCTTCTGTAAGATTTGTTGATTTTAGACCTACCAAGAAGGCTACAAACAGAATCATCTGTTGTGCCACTGCTTGTTGCATTGCCCCTAGGGAGTCATCAAGGTGAACCTTCTCTCTTGGACCTGTGATGGAGCTTTTGGTTGTCAATGTGGACATCTTCAGATTTTTATTAGGTTTCAGGATTTTGGCCGCAACTTGTGGTTTCAATGGCCCATACCGGGTGAATCATTTCATCTTCCATTCAAATGTTTCCTGTTGTTGGTGGGGGGTGACAGAAAGTCAGAGGGGAGCTGCAAGCCACATCTGTGCTTCACAAACTGCTTCTGTGGCATCTTCCGATCCTTTGGACCTGCAGAGCAGTCTAATACTGCCCTACCAGCCGCTTCAACCCCTACAAAGTCTAGAGCATGCTTCAAGATGTCACTGATACTTTCTGTCATTATGGCATGATTCTATTTTTTTACCTTTTTTTTAGAAGAAACTACTGGTTGCACCTACTGAGCAGTGGCATGCTTCATGGGATCTAACTAGGGAGGGCTTTTCCCACCATCTTCGTCAGCCTTGATGCGACTTTTAACATAGGAGATTTCTGGTGCTGCTACTGGTGCTGACAGAGCACCAACGGTTTTACCGGACTTGCCCCTAAACTACATCAGGGCATAAAGTCAAAGAGTGCACTCGCAAGTGTGTTCTGGTTCCCATGCAGCTCTGTAATTCATTTCAGCTGCTTTGCTCCCCCACAATTATCTCGGAGTGTGCATGCGAGCTCCGTTTCCTTCACCCCCACCTCATCACCACTCACCGTCCTTGCGGACCGTCTCCAAAAAGGTCCTCCAGCTAGCCTCTTGTAAAAATCCTGCTGGCGTCAACTTGACAGATGGCGCCTCATGCTGCTCATCAGTGCCACAACCACGGCCGCCACCCTCACTCCCCTGAAGCACACCGAGCGGCCATCTTGCTGTGCCCTGGATGCAGTTACCCACAGAGCATGAGGGGAGCTCTATGTGGGCCCTCCCATGAATCAGCCCATAGTGTTCCCATCACAGGTCTCAACAGCAGGTGCAGTCCTTCTTCTGTGTTCCACAGGTCCAAGAGTGTTCTGAAGAGAATGTCCACTGCTGCTATATTTATGATTGGCACTAGTCTGTGGGTGAAAGGTGACCCCAGCACTCTCTAACCAATGGAGAAAGAGTTCACAGTGTCCCCCAACCCATTGTGTCAGTGGTTCCTGTATGCCTCACTGCAAACAATCCCACAGTGCCCCTCTCTACCTAAATCTAACATGGCAGAACCTTTTTAACTTTGTGCAGAGCTCATGTCCCTTCTCTCAAAGTGTGGCCAGGGAAATTAGAAACCTGTCCTCTGTGGCCACTCAAAACCTGTTCCAGGAGGAGATCAACTGCCACTGGGTTGGTGCCTTGCTAAAGGGACAAAAGAGGGGGCAGGCCAAGATGGTTATCCTTTCATAGGAACCAAACACCTCTACACATGTAAGTCCTTTGTCTCAGCTCTCGGAGGAGTTCATATCTTATCATTGAGCTATTCCTCTCCTGGATGACAGTTGGAAGCTCATTGAAATATGTTGTAGAGGCTTTAGGCAGATAAAATATAACTGTGAAAGTACCACTTATAAAGCATTTAGTACAAATTCGACTGTGAGTGTGACTTGTTTGTTTGGCGTATCTTGCCTTTTTATTGAGGGGTTTCATATCTGAAGGGGTACAAATGTCTTGTCTTGAATGCCAAAACTAAACAAAAAATAAAGCTGTATGGCAAAATTCCGGAATATTAGGGGATGAGGACTTTATCTTTCTAGTCTTGACTGGCAAAGTGATAATCTTTTCCACTACAGTGTTTTTGAGGTGGAATGTTGCTACCAGCACCCTCAAAAGATTGGAACAATGAGGTGAGTATTGTATTCTGTTTTAGTACTGTTGTTCTTCCATTACCAGATAACACCTGCTTTCCTAAACTGAGCTCTATTTGTCTTTCTTTTGTTCTCCCAAGGGTAGTGGACTTGCACCTACTCCCTGGACCACAGGGAGTGCTGGGAACTACCAAAGTGGCTATCAGGTATTTCTATAGGGATCAAAAAGGAGCATGGGTTTTCTGAGCCTGTTCTACTATCAGAAGTTACCACTGAGAAAAAACATGGTTTGGTTTAGGGATTCTACGCTATTACTGCTTGCTATCATTGCCAGCAATAGAGATCCCAACACTTTCAATCCTCTCAGTGACAGTGCTCCCACTGCTCACAGTTGCTCCTGTAATAGTGCTTTCCTGCTCACAATTGTCCCCTCATAACAGTGCTTCCCCTTATAATAGTGCTGTACTTGTTGTAGTGTTCCTTTGTAATAGCGCTCCCTTGCTCTGGGTACTCCTCACACTAGTCACAGCTCTTTTAAGTTGTGGTGGGCTACTACGACTTGCCAAACACTCTGCCAAAACCCCGACGCGCACGGCACAGGTTTATTTGCTCCACAAATACTTGAGGCTTATCATGGCCATCATTTGCCTATACTATTTGATTTCTCCCAAGGACTCATGACTACCAGCAGCTTGATCTATGTACCTTTCGTGTTTACATATAATGTTTTATATACATCTGAAGCCTTGACAAAGTCTTGAAGACGAAACACGTGTTGGCTGCTTTGCTGTATGGACTTATTGTTACATTCGAACATCCTATTGTAACTCTGACCATTTATCACCATCTGGCTGCTCTGGACACATGGTCATTTTGTAAAACGCAGTCTTTTGATTGAGATTTCTACTTTCTACCTGCACTTATAATAAATATCTACACATCATCTTCCAAAAACGAACTTTCTATTTATTCCTGAACATTATCAGGATCTGGATTCATGCTACTGGTGTGCCCTGGCCACTCTTCTTTCAATACGACTTGTCTTATGGCGTCCACAAATCCATCTCATACTAAATACTTTTTAGCTAGTTCCTAGGTGGAGATAACTTTATTTAATTGCAATGATATATCCCACTTCTTTCATATTAGGCAGCTAATTCTGCTACACTGAAAATTACTTGTGGGACCTTGTCATTCTAAGGACATGTTTTCCTTTTACACTTTTAGCTTTTGAATATCATCCACCCGTCATTTTTGGACATTACGGTCTACTTTAGAAGGTGGGTTTAGGCCTGTCAAAAGGGGTTAGTGGTGGCACAATGTGTGCTGTAGTCCACTGCCGACATTAAACGTACAGGACCCAGGTATTGTTTGTACAATATACTAGGGACATATAGGTAAGATAAACACGCCACTTAGGAAAATAGCAAATTTCGACTTTTTTTGGGGAGTAAGAGAACAGGGCCATGATTTTCACCGTCCCAGTGCATTGAGTAAAAAAACGCAGCAGCAGTCCAAAAAAATGGGAGTGATAATGCATTTTCTTGCACAATGCTTATTACACATTTCTTGTAGATTCTACTGTAGCACTACCAATCATCAGGTTTCCAGACATAACTTTTTTTCATATTCACTTTAGCTGACCCTGTGTGACTAGAAGCGATTGCATTTTAATGTTTGCAGGTGTCGTCGTCAATTTTATTCTTCCTACACGATCAGCTATAGTCTATGTAATGGCTGCTGTTATTTCCCCGTTTATAATTTTTTTTCTTTTTAATTTAGGAGTGCCAGAGTCAACACACTGGGCTTCATGATGTTTAAAATGATTGCTCAAACGGGTGTCACAGCTTTATCTATATTTGCCTTTGTGTCTGTGAGGGAACAAGTAATGTCACGTCTCAGCACAACCTTTAAATCTATTCATATCACGAAGATGCTTGCAGAATAATTTTATTTAAAGGGGATCGCAAACGTAATCAGCACACTACCTTTTTGATATTCATCCGTTCTGCTTCTGTTTCTTTTTTAATTATTCTTTATATTTTTTGAGATGTTAATCTATAATATACGATGAGAGAAAATGAACAGAACCGAAATTGGCCAGGCCACCGTGCTATTGCACATTTTGTTCAGTATGTCATCCAGTGGTACAAATGTGCATCAAACTGCTTAGAGCATAACCGTGCATTGAGTACTACTGGCAATTAGTGGGCACCTCTCCCGATACATAAACCAGCTCAACGATGGACACAATGATGTCCCATCATTCAGGACAATGGGAGACATGCGTGTTGAACAATCAAGGAGAAGTTAGCCCAAGAGTCACCAGAGTGAAGAGCTACAGTCAGTCCTTCACATCCAAGCCACTCCTAGGAGGAATCCGCTCTGTAGGTCCAGTCTGAAGGAATTACTTAATGGTTCCCTAGATATCCCTAGGCTGAGAAGTAAGTGGTAACAGCACATCACATATTTCAAATTGTTCATTACAATATACACGTGATCCAGTATTTGTTTTTTGGGGTTCTCTCCCTTTCCTAGCTGTATGTCACGTTCCTTTTGGCATGTAGTAGGCTCACGCAAAAAAAACAAATTGGTTAAGGAACCTTATGCACCCAGACCAACACACAGAGATTTTAGGATCCATTAGTGGAGTGTAGTCGGTCATAAATGACATAGCTGTAAAAACTTAATTCCCACAGGGATAACACAGTATCCCTAGGCCAGTTGAAGAAGCCTGTCTCTTGAGTCCTATAACATGAACAATATAACTTTAGCCTCAAGCAGAACTACCAGAGTTTCATTGGAGTATAATGTGCACACTGTACAAAGTGTATAATGCAGAGCTCACTTTCAGGGAATAGTAGCCCTGTATAGTTGTGACAACATTTCCAGCATTTCTCCAGTATTCACCTCCCCCTCCCCCAGTTCCCTCACCCACTCACACCAGGCCAAGTACTTGTTCATGGATACTCTGTATTATGGTGTAACGTAAGGGAACAAGGTGCCACAGGCTCCTGTATGAGTGGCAGAAGTTCTGCTGTATACTGTCCTCTAATGAGGTAATACACAAAAAAGTCCAGGGGAACACATTGCCCTCCCCTTAAGGTCTTCAAGTGAGAACTAGATCCTTTTGTTATACAGGCTTCCCCAGTTTGTAAGGCCCAAGTCTTGTATATGTGTGACAAATTTGGGCTTGTTTTCCACTGGCAAACATGGGGTCGGGCAATGGGGAGCATATAATACCATGACCTGCGTGTACGGAGTTTGTCCCAGGCCTTCATCATCAGCACCCAGTGTCAATGGACAGGATATGTCTGAGAGGCCTCAACCCCACTAATGAAGGCAGTGCAAGAGAAGCAGCGCCATCTAGTTTCACCACTGCATTAAGATCAGATGACGGACCAAATGTGGTCACAGATCTGGGTTCAATCCATCAGTTTTTTTCCACACCATGCATTAGAGTTTGGACCCAGTCAAATGGAAGGTCTTGACCAGATCTCCATGGGAACACTCCAGCCCGAACTTCCAGACCATATCCTTCCCGACCTGAAACAAGCATACTGGGGCTGGTTTTGGGGTATCACCCCTCATCAGCCAGGGTACCTTGAATCTGGTAGCATAGCTAGCGCAGGACCCATGTCTGGGCATACACTTCCACTTAGGGTGACACGTGCAAAAATTAAAATGATGGGCAGAATGCAGAACAAATTAAACATTCACTGTGCCACTCGATTCAAGCTAACCTGGCTGATGAGGAGTGATACCCCGAACCCGGTCCCTGGATACTTGTTTCCGGTCCAAGGAGGATCTGGCTAGGCAGTTTAGGCTGAACTATTTCCATGGGGAGCCGGGTCAAGACTGATTTGAATATGCCTGAGTCCAAATTGGGGTGGCATTGTGAGCTATAAAAAAAAAAGAATAAATGATGGATTAAACCCAGATCTGGGGCTGGGGGTGAATGTTTGATGTTTTCCACATTCCTTCTATCATATGCTCTTTTTGATCTAGTTCCACCACAGCATGCAGTAAGCACGAGGTGGGGTGAAATCAATAATTTGCCAAATTTGCCTGTCCACACTTCTACTAGGGCTCTACGTCTGGTGCATCAAACAAAAAAACTGCATGCAAAGCAAGTGTCAGTGTGTCTCAACTGATCGTGGATCGTTTGCCTGCCCCAGCTACTTTGTACTTGCTAGATTCTAATATGTAGTACTAGTAGACGTCAGCTCCAGAGGTCACATTTTCTAGTGGACGCCTTTGTTCTTTGTGTTCCTCAAAATTGTCCGGTCTGGTGAGGGTGGGTGATGGCAAACAGAAAATGAAATGCACCTGTGACTTTCCATTACATTGACTTTGCCTTTCTGGAGTGCATTTTCATCTGGACGAGGCAGAAGGTCATAGATTTCTGAAGCACCTGTTAAATGAGCAAGTGCTGCCGGCAGGCAAAATTTGAACAAAGAAGATTGACAGTGGCCACACAAAGCATTTTTTTGTTTCTGGAGTGCAATTTCGAATGGAAAGTGCTGCGGGCAGGAAACATTCAGTGAGAGAAGATTGATAGTAGCCATAAAAAAATGTTGTTTGAAAAAAGTACACACTGTTTTTGGTATTTATGGAAATGTTGCTTTCTCTAGATACTATTGTTCTGTGAAAAAAGAGGAGGACATTTGAGCACACTACCTCTAGGATTATTTCCTGGGGCAACTGCAACTCCTTTATTATTTTGCAATAGCATTCTGACAACAGTGACAACTTTTGGTAGTTGTGTTTTTTATTTTTAGTACATTTTAACCAACATGACTGTTCAGTCAATTTTAGCTCCTCCAATGTTCTTACAAAGTCCAGGGCAGCCATTTATGGCTTGGGAAGATTTGAGAGAATCTTTTTAAATGTATTTGAAGGTATTGGGTTCTGACATTTTTGTGACAAAAAGGAAATTAGCCATGCTGAAACATAATTCGGGATTGAAAGGCAGAAACGTTTGAAAAACTTTACAGGTTCCAGGGAGACAAGTGAGAGATGTGGGTGATTGGAGCATGGAAAAGAGTTCCACTGATGAGTATGAGAATGCAGTAAAGACTTTAGAGGAACAACTTTGGAAATCAGGTGTATTGTGGTGGAGAAAGTTTTTCTCTCCTGCACAGAATCCAGGGGAATTGATTGTGCAGTATGCGGCAGCGTTATGTACATTGGCGGCAACATGTAAATTTAAAGATTTACCTAAAACAGTCATTAGAGATCAATTGATTAATAGGATTCACAGTTTGAAGATAGATGGCATTTTATTGGACTTAAAAGATCCTATATTAGAAGAAAAACTAGAAGTGTATGTAAAGGAACACAAGAACAATTCATTCAATAGGAAAACAGAACAAAATGACAGGGATATGGGGAATGTTGTAATTATGTTAATAAAAGAGAAAGATTATAGCAAGGTTCAAGAAGTGGAAGGCAGGATTCAAAGTGCTGCTGGGAAGAAATGTTTTAGATGTGGAAGCACAAACCATATGCCCGACTCCACATCACGCCCTGCACTGACAATAACATATTCCCAGCGGAGGAAATGTTTTTTTTCTAGAGTATGTAAATTTATGGAACATGGGAGAAAACAAAATGTGAACACTGTATCCAGAAGTGAAGAACAGATATAGAAGAATGAAATGGTGTGTCCAAATTAAATGATGATTGAAGTGTTGGTAGTAAATGATGACAACACACATGTAAATAAAGTGACCAGTGTAATGAAGGTTTTTCTCGTCTCCCAAAATGTGTTGTAAGGATGGACGGGGTTGAAGTCTCTGTGTGGGCAGATTTGTGTTCACCATACACCTTGCTTGAAAAGTCTATTGGCAGGAGGTAGGCAGAACTAATTTGATACCATCTGACATTCGATCTAATAGAGATTTTGAGGTGAAATTACTGATGAATGGATATTTTGAAGCACCTTTTGAATTTAAAGACAGAAAAGCTATGAGAAAGGAATACATTGTAGAAAAGGGTAAAACGTTGTTGTGATGGAAAGAACAGCATGCATTGGGTATTATCTTAGATCCTAAATATCCTTATCAGTTTTTGCTCACATCTAATGCTGATGTTGGGAATTGGAGAATCATATATCCCAGGTTATTACAGGAAACGTTAGGGTGTTTAAGTGAGTTTGTACATTGCATTGTGCTAAAAAGAGGAGTTTTACCGAAGGTGAACAAGGATATGAGTGTTGCTTTGGCATTATGAGGGCAACTAAAAGAGGAATTGGATAGATTATTTGGATGTGTTGTGGTTGATCTAATAAAGTCATCTGACCTGCTTAGTCCTATGGTTTTATCTACAAAAGTGAATAGGAAACTGCAGATGTGTGTTGACCATAGAGACTTAATTGAAAGTATTTGGGAGGATCAGAATCGACTTCCATGTAGAAGTGAGATGCTGATGGGTGTAAAGAATGCCACATTTTTTCATCTCTGGAACTATACAGTGCTTATCATGAAATACAACTACATCCCGAGTCCAAGCACTTAATATAATTTATAACACCAGAGTAGCCTTTCTGATTTATAAGGATATATTTCGGATTGGCCTTGGCAACAACTATGTTCCAGCATGTCATGCAGAATGTATTAGTTGGATTAACTGGTGTGGTATTCTTCCAGGATGATATTTTAGTGTGGGTATCCAATATGGTTGAACACAATGCAAGTTTGGAAGAGGTGTTAGTGAGATTAGAACACGCAGGGTTAATTGTGGGTATAGAGAAGGATACGTTTGGAGTAAGTCTGGTGGATTATCTTGGTCACATACTATCAAATGATGGGGTAAAGCCCAAAAGGAAGTTGGTGGAGGCAGTTGAAAAGGCATTATCTCTTGTAAACAAGGCACAGTTACTCTTGTTATGTGGATTTGCAGAGTACTTTGCAATATTTGTTGACCCTACTTTAAGTTAAGGGAGTAGGTTTCAGTGGACTAATGAGTATCAGGATGTATTTTAACAAACTAAGAACTGCATTGTGAAGGCAGAAAACTTAGTATTCTTTGATCCACAGGACAAAACCATCATTGTTACCAATGCAAGTGTGTATGGTTTGGGAGCTGTATTAGTGCAAGTCAAAGATGGCCATGAAAGAACAGTTGCTTTTGCATTTCTCACAATAAAGGGTGTGGAAAGTACTTTCTACCCAATAGAAAAAGAAGCACTAGCCTGCTGGTGGGAAGTGCAGTATTTTAATACTTATGTTTTGGGTAGTTTATGTGAAATACAAACTGGTCGCAAACCATTAGTAGACTTGTTTTCTACAAAGGGTGCGTGTAAAGCCACCAGGCATATTGCCAAATGTTTATACCGTTTGTAAGAGGATACATTCACCCCAAAGTACGTTTCTGGTACAAGGAATATTAGTGCTGATTGTCTGTTTAGATTACTTTTGCAAAATGTAAAGCATGATAAGGAGTATGAACGGATAGTGGCACACGTAGAACAGTCTAGTCTAGGCATGGTCTTGGAAAAGAACTGGACGAGGGCAGTACTTGAAGATGAAACCCTGCAAAAATTGATTGAATTATTACTGCGGGAAGTAAACTCCAGGATAATGACTGAGAAAGAGTTAAGTGACTTTAAATTGGTGTGGTCATTTATTTTGTAGCAAAGATTATTGAACTTATTGCATGAGGGCCATGGTGGTATGTTTACTATAAAGAGGGGGGGTCCTATTGACTTTTGGTGTCCAGTGATGGATTGGGGGATTGAAAGATTTATGCAAATTGTAAATCTTGTTTATGCTGTGACAAGCTCCATGGATTAGTGGAAACATCTGTGTAGTCAGTAGATTTTAATAGGAAAGCTTGGGTAAAGGTAGGCATTGACACTTGTGGGACTTGTATGTTAGGTATTTAAGGTAATGATGGATTATTTTTACAAGAAGCCCGAAGTTGCTTTTACTAAGGAGATTAGGACATCTAATGTGATAAGCTTCTGTGAGGAGACATTCAGAATAGAGATATGTCCAGGAACACTGGTTACTGACAATGGCCCACAATTCGTAGAGGAAGAAATTCAGGGGGTCATTTCAACCCTGGCGGTACAGGACCGCTAGGGCTGAAATGACGGAAGCACCGGCCAACAGGCTGGCGGTGCTTCCAAGGTCATTACGACCGCGGCGGAAATGCCGCGGTCGCACCGCCGGGGCCGGTGGTTTCCCACCACAATGGCCCAGGCGGTAGTAATCCTCCAGGGCAGCGCTGCTAGCAGCACTGCCCAGGGGATTACGAGTCCCCCTACTGCCAGCCTTTTCCTGGCGGTTTGAACCACCAGGAAAAGGCTGGCAGTACAGGGAGTTGCGGGCCCCTGGGGACCCCTGACAGCGCCCCATGCGGATTTTCACTGTCTGCTCTACAGGCAGTGAAAAGCGCGACGGGTGCAACTGTACCCGTCGCACGCCCGCAACACCACCGGCTCCATTTGGAGCCGGCTCCCATGTTGCGGCCCAGCGGGGATGTCATAATGGGCATCGCGGGAGTGCGGCCGCATTGGCGGCCGCACAGCGGTTACAACTTGGTGGGCGCCGGTTGCCGCCCGCCAGTGTTGTAATGAGGGCCTCAGTCTTTTCTGAGGGATGAACATATTAAGCATATCAGAACTGCTGTTTATCATCTGAGAGAAAATGATCGGTGGAATGTTTTAATCGGATCCTTAAGGACAGAGTACATTTTGTCATTTGTAATGGTTTGGATTGTGGGCAGGAGCTCCACATTAGTTACTGGAGAATTACATTTTCTGTTGTTGGAAGGTAGTGTAACTTGCACTGAGATTACACATGCTTGGATTAGAAGGGAGAGTGGTAATGTGATCAAAAGATTGATGGCACAGAAGGTGGAGTTTTATCAGGAGCAGTATCTTTAAAGGCACAATGAAAAGTTGAAACATGAAAAACTTACATTTATGAAATGTGATTTTGTGATGGTGCATTTGGAATTTGGTGGTAAGAAATTATTTTCTAAATGGTTACCTCCAAAAGAGATAAGTGAAGTTAGGAAATATTCATTGGTGCTAGAAGATGGTAAGAGGAGGCATATAAGAAAGGTGACTAAGTGCAGTGAGTTGAAATGGCAAGGCTGGACCAAGAGGGCACATCACTTTGAGAATCAAGAAGATGAGGTGAGGGCCAGTATGAGGAAAGGACCCAAAAAGTGGGATGATTATGTGTGTGGATAATTTCTAAATTTGTAAATTTGAATAATCAACAATGAAGTTATTATTACTTGGATCAATAAGAATTAATATTGTTTTGGCATGTATTTATTCAAGCATGTATTGTAGAAATGCTTAACATTTCATCTATTTGACGATTGTTTTATGTCCTCAATTCTCTTATGTTAGTGTATTGTTTTTATAAGAGAAAGGGGTTATATTATATTCTAATATATATTCTAATATATAGTATTGGTGGCAGCTAGCTTACGTGGTTCTAGAACAGTGGTGAAGGAGATGAAAATAGCTGGCAGAAGGTGCTGCTGCTGCCAAGTGGTCTTTACTGTTACTTGAAGAAAAAACCTTCACCAACTGATCTGCCCTAGTGTGGTGGTTTTGGTTTGAGTATCTGCAAAACATGTCTGGTGAGTGTGACCAGAATATTCACAAATTTAGGAAGACCCACTGATGGGCATAATGTGGTTGTTTCAGTGCCTACAAGAAGTGGCTGTTGAGTGTGGCAAAAATATTCATGAATTTAGGGAGAATAACCATCTTAATGAGAGATAGTTCACCTGTTACTGATAGAAGGAGAAAGATGGTGATTTGCTCTGAAAATCTTTTCCAGGACTATCCCATGATTCTTTCTAACACTGACACTACTGTCATGGTTCATCCAGACCCCAAGGTATGTCCAGTGTAAAGTGTCTTACGTTTGGAGTGAAGGGGAAGATTTGTGATTTACTCCAGGTATTTGAGACCCCAGACAGTTTATCAAAGCAAATAGATTCCCTAAGTATAGCACTAAGGGACATATGAGGACCCTTCAGATACAGTGTCATATCGTCCAAGTATAATGGTGTGAGCAGCTGGTTGCTTGTGAGCCTAATTGCATAGTTGGAGGGCTCTAGTGCTATGGTAAACAAAATGTGTGATAGGGGCAGTCTTGTTGATTTCCATGGGATATGCAAACAGGGGAGACGCTCAGGTTGTTGATGCACATTTGCACCGTTGGACTAGAATATATGAGCTCTACCCAGCCTATAAACTCAGGGGGAGACACATTCTTGGTGGAAAGATATTTCAACTCAAATGATCAAATACGTTTGTAGCATCAAGAAAGATTGCTACAGGATTTGCGTTAGGGTCTAGGTCAGGGCTTTAAGTGGGCCAGGTCCCTATGGGTCTCAGACCCAGTAGTATTTTAGAATAGTCATTGAAACAGCTCTTTATCAGGCCCAATATTCATGTCCATAAGGTTACTGGGAAAAACACTGATGATTTCCGAGCAAGTAATGAAATACATGTTCTGGTATTCCATGTCAGTGATTTAGATTCCATTTATGTTTCACATAGTTTACTGAATATTGCATTCCATTTGACTGTTAGCTATTCCCAGGACACTGTGTTTCTGCATTTTTTATTCAATATATCACACTTGTACAGAGCATGCTTTGTACTAAGTCACTTCCAGGTGTGTATAGCTGACCACTTCAGAAAGCTCTGGCTTTCAGGCTCAAAGAAATGTGAGTTTCTCACTGTGCCTAACAGTGGGTCAAAAAGGGGTTCAGAACACATGTTCATCCACACTGGTCCTCTCTCCACACTGCTAACTTTCCAGGCTGGATTTAGGTATATGTCCATTGCTGTCTTATTATATTTAGATACAACAGAAAGCTCAGAAAGACACCAAAATACCAGTTGGATTGTACACAATGGAGATCACAGAAATGTAGTTTACGTGTTTAAGCCACCCCTATAGCTACCCAGGCCATGCCTCTTTTAGAGACCCCCCACAATTGTATTCATCCCAATTAAAACCTTGGTCAGTGCCATGTAGGTCGGTGCATTAATTATGAGCAGTCGACCTGCCCAGGAAAAATCCCTATTGATCTAGGATTACCAAGTTAGGGAGTAGAAAAAACAACTAGTTTTGTAAGTATTTATCATCACAATTTATAACTGACTTGGACAGATATGATTTTCACCTGGAGAGCAGCTTGTTGTGTTTAAGCAAAGTGATCAATAGAACTTCCTGCATTGAAGGAGGAAGCTTTTGCTTCTCCCTAGTCTCTTCATATACTACTACGAAAGGGGACGAGGATATACATGACTTTTTTATAAACTTTCACTGGGAACTCATCATTTCTAGGTGCTTTGTCTGATGGAATGCCTCTGAGTACCTCCTATATTTACTCTACTGTGAATGGTTGCTCCACAATCTGCTACTGGTTGTCACTCCGCCAGGCAGGAGCAGTGCCCTCCAAAATGAGAATAATTGGGCAGTGGTAGGTGTCCCCACAGAGGAGTATAATTCTTCAAAGTATGTACTGAAAATCTCATGGATCTGTATTGCCCCTTGGTACATCATTCCTGTGGTTCTACAATAGCAGTGATTTTATTTGCTGCCCAGGGGTGGTGTATCAAGTCTTCCATCAATTTACAGGATCATTCTTCCTCCCCATAGGGTATAGCTCTGACATATTTCTTGTGGTGTAAACACTGCCTATGCACATTTTTCTGTGATATGTGCTAAAATTGTGGGCAAAAGGTTATGAGTTTATTTTTATAATAGGGCCTTAATTTCCATTTCTAGATGTGTCAAATGTGAGCATAAGAATCAATCAATCAATCAATCAGAGAATTTATAAAGCGCACTATGTACCCGTCAGGGTTTCGAGGTGCTGGGGGGTGGGGGGTGCTGCTAGCGTTCGAAGAGCCAAGTCTTGAGGAGTCTCCTGAAGGTGAGGAGGTCCTGGGTCTGGCGTAGTGAGGTGGGGAGAGAGTTCCAGGTCTTGGCGGCGAGGAAGGAGAAGGATCTGCCGCCAGAGGTCGTGCGCTTGATTCGGGGGACGATGGCGAGGGCGAGGTTGGCAGAGCGGAGTTGACGTGTGGGGGTGTAGAAGTTGAGTCTGGTGTTGAGGTAGATGGGTCCGGTGTTGTGTAGCGCCTTGTGAGCGTGGGTGAGGAGTTTGAAGGTGATCCTTTTTTCCACGGGGAGCCAGTGGAGGTCCACCAGGTGGGGGGAGATGTGACATCGGCGGGGTATGTCGAGGATCAGGCGGGCGGATGCGTTCTGGATGCGCTGGAGTCGTTTGATGTCTTTCGTTGGGATGCCTGTGTAGAGTGTGTTGCCGTAGTCAAGTCTGCTACTGACGAGGGCTTGAGTAACCGTCTTTCTGGTTCCTGTTGGAATCCACTTGAAGATCCTGCAGAGCATGCGGAGGGTGTTGAAACAGGAGGAGGAGACTGCGTTGACCTGTTTGGACATGGTGAGAGCGGAGTCAAGGATGAAGCCGAGGTTTCTTGCGTGGCTGGCAGGGGTGGGTGGGGGGCCGAGGGCTGTGGGCCACCAGGAGTCGTTCCAGGCCGAGGGGGTGCGTCCGAGGATGAGGACTTCCGTCTTGTCGGAGTTGAGCTTCAGGCGGCTGTTGTTCATCCACTCGGCGATGGATTTCAGTCCCTCGTGAAGGTTGGTTTTGGCGGTGAGCGGGTCTTTGGTCAGGGAGAGGACGAGCTGGGTGTCGTCGGCGTAGGAGATGATGCTGAGGTTGTGTTGACGGGCCAATTGTGCGAGGGGGGCCATGTAGACGTTGAACAGCGTCGGGCTAAGAGAGGAGCCTTGGGGGACGCCGCAGATGAGGTTGGTGGCTTTGGAGCGGAAAGGGGAGAGTCGGACTCTCTGGGTTCTGTCGGAGAGGAAGGATGAGATCCAGTTGAGGGCTTTGTCTTGGATGCCGGCTTCTTGGAGACGGGTTAGTAGGGTGCGGTGGCATACTGTGTCGAAAGCGGCTGATAGGTCGAGGAGGATGAGGGCTGAGGTTTCGCCGTTGTCCATTTGTTGTCTGATGTCATCTGTGGCGGCGAGGAGTGCGGTCTCAGTGCTGTGGTTTCGTCTGAATCCAGATTGAGAGGGGTCTAGGATGGAGTTGTCTTCTAGGAAGTGGGCGAGCTGTGCGTTGACGATCTTCTCGATGACTTTCGCTGGAAAAGGGAGGAGAGAGATCGGTCGGAAGTTTTTGAGATCGTTGGGGTCAGCCTTGGGTTTCTTGAGGAGGGGTTGGATTTCTGCGTGCTTCCAGCTGTCCGGGAAGGTGGCGGTGTTGAAGGAGAGGTTGATGATCTTGCGGAGTTTGGGGGCGATGATGGCGTATGGAGTCGCATGATAACAATTCATTTTGCTTAGCCATACATATGCTCCCTATCACCTCTTTGAATGCCTCCCATACTGTGCACATGCTTTCCACTGATTCCACATTTAGTGTGAAGTATTAAGTCAACTAGTAGTTCATCATGAAAGGATTTGCCCAGTAGGATCTCTGGGCGAAGCCACCACTTACTCATCAATGGAAGCAGGCCCAGGGCAGCCACCTTCAGTAATAGCGGGGAGTGATTCTAAAGTGTTCTCACCACGTTCTGTGCATCCCTTATCCATGAGCACACATCCTATGTGGTGATTCAGTAATCCAGCCTAGATTCTAAACAGCATATTGGGAGAAGAGGAGTAGTGTGTGCCCAAATAGTAATATTGCCAGACCTCAACAAGCCAGTGATCATCTATCAGCTCCTGCAGGATTCATGTTGCCGCACTTGTATCCCCCACCAAAGCTGCAGTTGACCAATCCCGCTCCTCCTGTGGGAAAGAATTAAAGTGCTCACCCCATATTAATAAGGCCAGTAGACAGTATCTTAACCAAAGAAGGGGGGGGAGTCTGAGTTGTTGGTATGAGTTTGCTGTTGTGATGGCCGTACCCCTCCCCCCCAGGGCACCCCAAATAATGACATACCTGCCCTGGTTGCCTATGAGGGAGTATGCCAAAGGGAACTGCACATCTTTTCTGACACGGATTATCACACCATGAAAAGTAGGAAGAAGCAACATGGTGGGAAGCCCCAGTGATGACTCAATGAGCTATGTGAAGTGTGTGTCCTGCAGGAGGGCTATCACAATCTGCTGTCTATCCAGATATGCTACTACTTTGCACCTTATGGGGGTTCCCAAGGCCCCTAACATTAGGACAGAAGAGTCGTGCCTCCTGCTGTCAGGTGATTGGGTGCTGCAATCAGGGTGGATGTTAGTGTGCAAAATAGTGTGGTAGTGTGGGAAGAACTGGTCAGCATCCAGTGGCTGGTGAGTGCAATGGTTTGGCCTTGAATAGGGTGAAACAAGCGACAGGGATCCCAACATCTCACCTGCTACCAATAGCAGTGGTCCACTACCACCAGTATATAAACCCTTACCATCCTAAATAATATCTCCAACTTTGTTAGCACAAGAAACAAATCATGCAATAAAAAAGTGTGAACCAAATTATAGAGAATTGTGTGCCAGCAAGAAGCTGGTATTTTCCACCCTGTTAACTGACGAGAGGTCAGCAAAACAAGTGTGCATTAACACCAAAATATGCATTTGTGCATGTGCACCCTGCTGGGATAACGTTACTCTGTTATCACAAAGTGTGTATGAAAATCTTGTGTCTGTTTGCATATCTACCAATTATGGTAACAGAAAAATAATGTTAGTGTTAGGGAATTTGAAAAATCAGTTCCATGGGGTGTAAACCATAGAAAAGGATATTGACCAGTCTGTGACAATCAGGTTCTGTGGGAGTCGAAAAGGATGCAACCTTGATGAATCGGGTTGAGGGTCTTTGGGTTCTTCGTGTGTAGACCCCAGCTCGGTACAGCGTTTTATGGTACTCTGAGGCCTGGTGCACATTTGAAAGATGTGCTGCTTGCCCTGATGTGTGAACTTTAAACTTGTAGAGTAAAGCATTGCATATTAGATGGTCTCAGTATGAGTTGATTTTTAATCAGCATGAGCTTACATTTTGCAAGATCAAATGCAGTGGTAAAATCCAGAAAGAGTGAGATCTGGTAGCCATCAAAAGCATAAAAACATTAATACCGTGCCTGTGGATTTTCCCGGAAGATATGAAGTTTTGCTATGATGAGGTGAGCTGGGCCTCTAGATAGAGGGCACACCCCGACTGATCTGTGTGCTCTCTCCTCAACAGGGGATGTGAGAAAGCCCCTCAGCCTAACACCTTGAAGCTTTCTATTGTTTTCAAATTCTAGTATTCCCATGACACAGGTATTATTTCTCCAGGACTGGGCCTTCAGATCCTCATTTCCCAATGAAATCATTCTTAGGACCTTTCCACAGATTCTAATGTTTTGCTCTTTAAGGCTAGGTCATCTTCCACATCCAACTCCCTTAGTTCCACTACATTTAGGGCCTGATTACGACTTCGGTGGAGGGGATTACTCCATCCCAAATATGACAGATATTCCGCCCGCCGAATTATGAGTCAATTATATCCTATGGAACTCATAATATGGCGGGTGGGATATCCATCACATTTGGGATGGAGTACTCCCCTCAGCCAAAGTTGGACAGAGTAATCTCCTCAGTAATCCCCTCATCCAAAGTCGTAATCAGACCCCTAGTCTGGCATTGTGCTTATCAAGTTTCTGTGATAATGAAACCATACTGCTATATATTAAAGGCCATAGGTCATATTCAAAAGAAATGACACATTTTTGTATTGTGGCAGCGATGTGTCAAAATAACTTGCACTTCGAAATGACAGAATACTATGCCATTGATTTGTGGTAATTACAACACAGCATTCCATGACGTAAGCATCATGGCTGCATAAAAAAATGTATGTATCCTGTGCGTGATGTCGTAAGGAAATCTGACGCTTGTACAGCAAAAATGATGCAGGGCTGACTTGCAGCACATAAAGTAACACTAATTGGCCCTGTATCACCTTTGAGGACACAACAGTGCAGCACACGAGGCACAACCAGAGCAACAGGGTAATTATCAATAAAGGGCAATTTGGGCAAAAAGGTCATGTTGTGCAGTGCAGCTAGATATATTCCATTGCTCCACCACTCTGGAATCTAGATCATGCCCTGTTAACTGGCACAGAAATGTCAGTCTCACTGCCCAGTTATATTATGCACAGCTCAGTCATCCTCCGTCATGTTTCTCCATTCCATGTGTGAAGTGCAGCATCAGTCCAGGTCCACCTTTGTATGCTCACCTGTGTAGTGGAATATACAACAAGTCACCAGAATTACTAGTCCCACAATACAAAGTTAAAAAAACAGACTGGAACTAAACATCATGCATGGACACTTGAACCCTGCACAACCTGACAGTGACAATGCAGGCCATCTTGCACCATGGGGCTACCGTGTCTTACTTGGGCCCATGCACACAACTCTAGAATATAAAGCAATTGAATGGCATAGGCTTGCGAGAGGAAAAATAGTTTACCTGAGAGGGGGGTCAGGTGTGAGGCATGTGAAATATCAACACATAAGAACATTCCAAGAGCCATGTATACATTAACTGTCATGACAGTCCATAGCACGCAGCTGTCCCAACATGCGGGTTGAGACCACACAGGTGTCAGCTGCCATGGTAGGGACCACTTGATCTCATGGCATGTACTAAATTAGACTGGCTTTTGGTGAATGCAAGCAATGCACACCAGAGGACCACGTGAGTTGAAACCAAAGATGATGTGTGGCCCTGGTGCGCCCCTGGTTGTGCAGTGCATTGCAAGTGCTGGCTGAGTAGGTTGAATTGCCACAGTGTCTGAACTGGAAGACATTCAGTAGCAAGGAGGTCAGAATGGATATGTGTTCAGCAAAGTAGCCTGACCAATACACATGCACTGCTGTGTTTGACAGTGTCACACTTGTATTGCAGCTGGGGAAGGATGACAGAGAAGAGCCCATTGGGGTAGAGCATTCCACATGTGATGTGGTCCTGGGTGAAGGTGTAGCATGTGGTAGAACGGAGACTGAAGGGAAATTGTATCACCATGCCACATAGGTCCTAGTTGGAGGATGTGAAAAAGGTATCTGTCAACGTACATGAAACACTACTCTGTCACCACAATGGGCAGGAGTCAGTGATGTTTGGAGACTGAGGTGGATGTGCCCAGTTATTTTGCAAACCTGGGGAGTTACATGTCACCAATTCCAGCACTACTACCATGTGGGGTGCAGCTTGACGCATAGCCTTCAATAACAGCCAGACATATCAGTCCATTGGGGATGGTCACACATATTGTTAGTGTTGTAGGCACATATGAGTCAATGTACAATCTGAGTTCCACCACTATTTGGAATTAAGTTGAGTCCCTGGCAACAAATGAGGAGTGGCAGAGGGGGCATCTACGTGTACAAGTGAACATGTCGGAGTCAGTCAGGATGTGTTATACTATGCAGATACCCAATATTGGCAGTTATCAACTGAGAGTGAGTGACAGTGCTAGCAACCAACCTAGTATGACTGGGCCCATCCCCTCAGATTTGGCACACAGTTCTCACTGTCCACAAATATGAAGCTACATGTGTATACAATCAAATCACATGAGACCACACAAATAGGAAACACATGGCAAGTACATATCCTCACACATTCCTGCAGTGTAGCAAGATTGTTAGGTGTGCAGAGCTGTACAGGATATGTGTAACAAACTCACCCCTTGGCCACATGAATGCACACTGTGCATGAAAGAGAGCACAGCAAGGCGGAGTGCCATAGCATACAGTGTGAAAGTCAGAGGTCTGGATCATAACTACTTCCTGACGAGACCCAAATCACAGGAGCTGCAGGCTGAATACTGGTCACAGGGAGTGCAGGCACTCTGGGGAGTAGGTCCAAAGTGAACAGTAGTGGTGTCAGTATGTCAAAAAACAAAAAGTATAGGCATTGTGAAAGAAAATGCAAATCACCATGGCAGATGTTGACCTGACCTGTTATCATACATGCTGGAGTGGTAGGCTCAGTGAGTTGTGTAACTGTGTAGCAATATGTGTCAAGACAGAAAATGTTAGCCTTGTCAAACAGTGGTTGTATAAACAATGCAGACATACTGCTACGTCCTTCACATCACTGTTGTACTGAAAGTCAAATAGTAGCCAGTCTGATTGCCAATCTGGTTCGTCATGTCAACATCTAACTTAGAATACCATTAACATATTGCTATCTCATTGCAGAGAATGTACCTACACCTCTTGCCCAACTGTTTATCCAGGACTTCACTTCTTTCCACTGCAATACTGCCCGGTAGCATTTCTCTGTGCCAAATTGCCAGTTTCTCCTTTGCCCGGTACTGATGACCATGTCAGTGTACTTCCCAACTGGTACTGTCCTCAATTTCGTGTCCCACCTGTTGATCTCACCCATTTGTGGACTGTTGATGTGGCCTATCTTCCTTATTGACAATTTGCTCTTTCTCACTGAAACACTCCTCTCATCCACATGTCGCATGCAATGTATCCTCCATGGCCTCTGTCTGGACATCCTAAGTCTCACAAACAATGTTGGGGTTGTTGCCGCTAGGACTGCCACTTGTCTCTTGTTCCTTGGGTCACGTGTGAATAAATTACTTACCAGAACCAGCATGTTGTATGTCTGTTCGTGATTAGACAGAGTAGACCATGGCAGATGTGCTGCCCCTAAAGACACAACCTCACCAAAAATGAAACTGTGATCAAAAGACCCATGGCAAAATCTGCATTGGCCAAGGGCAGTAGTATGTGCAAATATTATGTGCAGCTGAACTAGCAAATAGTTACCCAAGGTCACATGCATGAAATGCAACAATAAGTATTCAGTCAATGGAAAGGATGAATGATGTCACAGCACAGATGGGGCCTACCTCCATGGCAACCAGTCAGCATACCACGCCACAATGACAAATACAATGGTGCTAGGAAATTGTGTAAGTGACTGGCATCACTGTGTGACCCAAACTATCGTTGATTAGTAACAATGGCTTGACATAGCCATCCTTTCAATGCACATCACATGACTTACACACAGTGCAACAGTAAGTGAATACTTGTTTGGGCTGTGTATCCATTCACAGCAAGAGTGTCAATTGCAGTGCTCAACTAAGTTTGAAGTTACCTTAAGTCATTCCATGCAACACTTAACAGATTCCTCTCCATAGATGTTTCACCTAGTCACACATGTTTACAAACACTGCTTGCAATTCCTACTACATGTACTTAACACAACCTAAGCAAATCTGACAACTCCTACACAGTAAATCATGAAGTAGACTTGTACGTAGTAAAGATTCCCATTTAATGTAGAAATCACACTTATCATACCTAAAACTACCTAGACTACACTAACTTACTTATGTCACCTAATTTACACCTAAACTAAACTATGCTACCCAAACTACACTGCATTATCATAAAATCTAAAACTACCTCAGCTTCACTTATCTTACTCAACATAAATTACACAGAAGACATGTTAAACATCAGCCCCCAACCCACTTAATATATATTTTCACATGTTAACAACATAAACTATGCCTATGAACAAACTACATAAACATAGAAAGCTAAATAAATATATATTTGTTTGCATTTTGTATTTTACACTTTTTTAACACACCTATCCCAAGCATCAACCTCCCACCCACTAAATACCCTACCCACCCATATACCCACCTAAGAACAAACCCAACCAAAAATAGTAAAATTACTAAACCTAACCTATATCTACAGCAAAAACGGTCCTGAAGAATGCTATAAAACCACACAAAGAAATAGCACAGGTAGAAAACTGGGGAAGGGCATAAAGTAATATGAATGCACTGTTACTTTTACTGAGCAATGTCCCCTCTGTGCACTACTGTAGGTCTCAAGCGGAGACTCTGAATCTCTTCCAACAACTTCAAAATGGTACTCAAAGAGATATTCAACTTTCAATAAGCACTCTTTATCAGTAGCCATGGGTTAATGATGTTTAATGTTCATCATGGTCATGTATCCTTATGTGTTTAATTCCATTGTTAATATTCATATTCATATTCATATATTCATCCAATCTATACAGACAAATATTCATGAATCCCCATGCAATTCAGGCCAAAACCCTTCCTCGGGGATAAATAATCCTGCAAATAATGTAAAGAATGAGCAAGTGAAAATGGAGTCCACTGGACTAAAATGAAAATCAATACAAGTGCCCTTGTAGAACACTTGTGAAAAACTGTGCTGTTCAGCATGCTAAAAAGTACTCCTGGAGTCACACGTAACTCCCACAGGTGCCTAGTTTGATCAACAACTGAGGTAAATAGTGATTACAGGTAGCACTGTCACTAGGTATTAACAAAGGCGTACCTGTTGTCTAACACATCAGTGTGTGTTAGTAGCATGCTGGGAGAAACTCATGCTGGATTAAACTTGCTCGTCTGTGTACATAAATCCTCTCCATCTGTAAGATTGACATGTGTTATTCATTAATACCCTGCATCTGTGCTCAATCATATACTGCATGTGCATCTTAAAAGTTATCTCCTCCATGCTCTCACCACAATAGCTCACTGTGCCACTGCATCATATCCCCAGGAGCGTTTCAGTCGCCATGCTGTTACTGATTAAATTACGATAATCGTCAAAACATTAAATGGGCGATTAGTGTCATACATAAGTGAAGATAATTGTGCACCATGTTGAAGTGGAGGGTATCATATGTTAGAAAACCTGAGTCAAGCTAACTGATGGTTGTAAGGTGTGAAAAAAATGACAGGAATTAAATTGAACTTTCTATACAGTGGTAACTGGTATTCAATGAGATGAGTGGCACCAAAATTAGTGATCCTTGTCGCAAAGTGTAAATCTTGTATACACACCAAGACATTCCATCCTGGCAACTTCCACATATAATATAGACATTTCAGATATTTGCATTTGTGTAGAAAAGCTCTTCCTACAGTGTACCTCAGTTACACAAAGTATACTGTGGCAATTGCTTGTTCAGTCCAAAAAATCCTGTCATACTGTCATAATCCCATGCCATTATATTTATATTGTACACCTTCTCTCTCAGCAGTTCATCTAAATCATGCATTCAACTGAGGCTCTCTGTCTAAATTTCTACAGTGTATTATCTGTAAATCCCAAATCGGCCACGACAATCTGGGTGGGTGTAATGTGTATGTGGCTAAGCAACTTCTTGAGAAAAACACAATCCCCTATGCTATAATAAATATGGTTGGTGTCTATTGTGCGAATTTGTACTGTTAAACATCCTCCTAGTTGCATTGTGTGCAATTAAACAAGCAAAACCATGTATCTACATAAGTTCCCTCCATGTGTACAAATGAAATAATCAAGAGTTCAACACTGAAAACAACATAAAATGAATAATCAAAATAAACTACCCTGGAAGTGATAATGAATCAATTATGTTTTACAAAAAGCCACTGCGTTCCAATCTGTCATTCAATCCTCTTGGTGTCAAAGTGTCCAGTTTTTTGATCCAATATATTTCTCTTTGTAATAACAACTTCTTATTGTCGACCCGTCTCTTAAATAAACCATTTCTAATACCAGAAACCTCAATTGGCAAATGTTATGTCCAAAGGTATAAAAGTGCACTGCAACTGCTGACTTTTCATTCTTACTACATATGCTACTTCTATATTCGGTTAGCCTTGTCTTATTTTGCGTTGAGTTTCCCCACTTATCATAAACCTCACAGGCATTTCAAAAGATAAATTACATTTTTAGAATCCCATATTGCTTTAGTTCATAGCTTAATTTTAATTCCTTTTCATGGGTAAGTAATATTGACTCCTTTTATGATATTATTACAGTCATTGCAGTTCAAACATGGCTTAATCTCTTTATGGAGGTCATGGTGTAATTCTTGTGAATATTCATAGGATGCTCCAGAATGTCCTTTAAGATCTTGGATCTTTCAAAACCAAAAAGAGGAAGCTATTTGAAAAAAATACCTTGAAAATCGTCTTCCATCTGGAGCAGAGGCCAATATTTAAATATATCTTTCTTAGGTTTCATGCTTCTGGTGGAATATTTGGAGACGTACGCTATTCTTTTTCTATCTTTGTTAGATTTTTTGGTTATCAATGATGGGACTCTATCTATGGTGTTGCACTTTCTGTGGCACTCTTAATCACTGCTTTTAGATATCCTTGTTGTGTAAACTTGTTGCCCATGTGTGTTTTACCAGCCATAAATGTGTTGGGATCTGAGTTAAAGTGTTTTATCCTTAGTAATTGAGAGTAAGAAAGATGTCTTCTCAATGAATGCTGATGAAAACTGTTGTAATGCAATAAGTTGTTATGATCAGTTGGTTTAATGTAGATGTTGGTTTCCAAATTATTATTTCTCCTCGTAATTTCTACATCTAACAATGTAATGGAACTCTCACTGATGGTATGGGTAAAACTGACGTAGTCATCAATGCTGTTGAGTGTCTCATTGGCCGTGACCACTTCAGATTTGGATCCCTTCCATATGACAGAAATTTCATCCCTACATCATCAGTTAAGCCAAGATGTTGTCTTGCTCAAATTTGTGCTTGAAAAGGTTAGCATAGCATGGAGCTTTGCAATTGCCAATTGATGTCCCAGGTCTTTGTAAAGAATATTCTATGTACCACTTAAAATAGCTATGGCATAAGGTGAAATGTAATAACTCCATTAGGAATATTTTCAGATCCTCATCCACATTACTACCTGCCAAGAAGTATTCCACTGCCTCTGTGCTTAGATTGTGAGGAATAGAAGTATAAATCAATTTTACATCAATGGTACACAGTATTAGATTATCTTCTTTGTTGAATAAGCTGCCAGTTAGTTTGTTCAAAGAATCTGTGTTGTCTATCAAATATGTGGTCATACCCTGCACAAACGGTTGTAAATGTCTGCCCAAATATTTCCCCATTGGTTCATGTATGAATTTTTTAGTGGATACAATGGGTCTAAATGGTGGGTGTGTAAGATACTTATGGACTTTAGGCAGCATGTGAATTCTGGGAGATTTTGGATTCTCCTGTGTTAAATATCTCTTGCACTTTTCTGTTATTGTACCTGCAGTGGTTGCTTTCCCTAAAATGGATGAAAGTACTTTTTGAAACTCACTTGTGGGATTGGATTAAAATTTCATGTATGTTGAGGTATCATAAACATAGTCATTAATACTCTGTATGTAATATGCACAATCCACGATGACCAAAGCATCGCATAAATCTTCTTTGCAGCACATTCTATCAGGGTTGGCAATGATTGCTTGAATGATTCCTTAATCTTTAATGTTCATGTCTGAACTTTTAGGTGGCTTGGTATGAAAGATTTTATTCTATTCTTGATTCACAATGACTTCAAATAAGTTCAACACCTTATGGCTTACTAGTGCAACCAAGAAGCTTTTATTTTTCAGCCCCATCAAAGTGCTTGTCTCTTTTTTTGTTGTTCACCTACAAGATTTTTTAAAAAGTGACGTACTCTGATGTTTCTCATGAACTTGAGAAAGCTGAATTCCTGTTCCAATGTGTTCGAATGATATGTGAGGACAAATTAAATTCCCTTTTGTAATGTTCTGATTTGAACTGGTGTCAATTGACATTTAGAAACGTTGATCATCAACCTATTCTCCTCTATGATTTCTGACTCCTGGTTGATACCTCTCATCGTTTGTCGTAGGATTAGACTTTATCATCCTTGACACTTCCTCGCCTGGTGTTTCATTTGTGGCAGGGCTGACTTCTGAAAAAGAAACGCTTGAGGGTTTCAGGTATAGGATCATTCTGCGCTGGTGCTGTGGACTTCATGGTCATTTTAAGGTTTTGGGTGCCCAATTCCTTCCTGTGAGATAAAGCTTTGTTTTGAGAAGAAGCATTTTCATTTTCAGATGACTTGGTAGATTTTCTGTTTTGCATTGGTAAACTTACATAGTACAATGGTGTGCAATGTTCGTCCACAAAACATTTTTATGTCTGAAGGGCATATAGGTGGTCATTACAACCCTGGCGGTTGGTGTTAAAGCGGCGGTAAGACCACCAACAGGCTGGCTTTAAAAAAGTTCTAATTACGACCATGGCGGAAACCGCCAACAAAGACAGCCACTTTCACACTCCGACCGCCACGGCGGTACAAACAAACAGCGCGGCGGTCACCACCAACAGACAGGCGGGAGACAATGTACCGCCCACACTATTATGACAGGCCAATCCGCTACCTTTTCCAGGGTGGATTCACCGTGGATAAAAACACGGTGGAAACAGGAATCCCGAAGGAAAAACGCTCACCTCTACACACCCCACGAGGAACGAGGACACCATGGATCCGGAACTCCAAATTCTACCTGCAATAGTCTTCCTGCTCTTCTACCAGGAGCACGAACGCTGGCGGCGAAGACCACGGTGAGTACTGCACCTACGAAACAGTGGAGGGGGGAGGGAAAAAACAGAGGCATACACACGCAACACCCCCACCCTCACCCACTACAACACACACAAATGCATATCAATACATCACAGTTACCCCCCCAAAGCCCCCAGAAGAATGCAGACAATAGAAAATGAGTGTAACCATTGTAATATATTAAAAGGAAGTAGGCAGAAATATACATATACACCATGTACAAAATATATACCAAGCATAGTAGTCCAGGTAGTGCTCTAAGAAAGTCAGTGGAACACTGGGACCACACGGTATGGGCGAGGCCCACACAAGATCCCCGCCCATGACGGAGAGAACACTGCAGGGGCATCAGAGAGAACTAAACAGGCACCTCAGGGGAAGGGAAAGGGGGGGCACCTCAGCCGCTTGTGTGCATGACGCCAAATCCACGAGGGGGCCACATGCCCACTGTTCAATCCTGGGGAGTGCAAAGCCACAGTCTCACAAGTCTCTACAGTGGGTGGTTTGCCCACTGCCATATCCTAGGGAGTGCAAAGCCACAGTCTCTCAAGTCTCTACATTGGGTGGTTTGCTCACTGTGAAATCCTGGGGAGTGCAAAGCCACAGTCTCTCAAGTCTCTACAGTGGATGCTTTTCCCACTGCCATATCCTGGGGAGTGCAAAGCCACAGTTTCTCAAGTCTCTACAGTGGGTGGTTTGCCCACTGTTCAATCCTGGGGAGTGCAAAGCCACAGTCTCACAAGTCTCTACAGTGGGTGGTTTGCCTACTGCCATATCCTGGGGAGTGCAATGCCACTGTCTCTCAAGTGGATAACAGTCTCCACTGGTTCTGGAGGGGCATGGTGCCCCGAGTGCTTCATCCTGCTAAGGACAGAGGTAGTGGATGGATCTCTCAACTGGTTCTGGAGGGGGCATGGAGCCCAGAGTGCTTCATCCTACTAAGGACGGAGGTAGTGGATGACAGTGCTTCATCCTGCTAAGGACAGAGGTAGTGGATGACAGTCTCCACTGGTTCTGGAGGGGACATGGTGCCCAGAGTGCTTCATCCTGCTAAGGACAGAGGTAGTGGATGGATCTCTCCACTGGTTCTGGAGGGGGCATGGTGCCCAGAGTGCCTCATCCTGCTAAGGACAGAGGTAGTGGATGAGAGTCTCCACTGGTTCTGGAGGGGGCTTTGTGCCCAGAGTGCATCATTCACCCCGTGACTGACTCAGTTGCGTCAGTGCCCTTGCCGCTCATGGGCCAGCGGTGCTTGAGACAGCGGTGCCCTGTTCAGCGGTGTTTGAGATGGCGGTGCCCTGTGCAGCGGTGCTTGAGATGGCGGTGCCCTGTGCAGCGGTGCTTGAGACGGCGATGCCCTGTTCAGGGGTGCTTGAGATGGCGGTGCCGTGTGCAGCGGTGCCTGAGATGGCGGTGCCCTGTTCAGCAGTGTTTGAGATGGCGGTGCCCTGTGCAGCGGTGCCTGAGATGCCGGTGCCCTGTTCAGCAGTGTTTGAGATGGCGGTGCCCTGTGCAGCGGTGCCTGAGATGGCAGTGCCCTGTGCAGCGGTGCTTGAGATGGCAGTGCCCTGTTCAGCGGTGCTTGAGACAGCAGTGCCCTGTGCAGCGGTGCTTGAGATGGCAGTGCCCTGTTCAGTGGTGCTTGAGGCGGCGGTCTCCATTGCAGGGACTCAGCTGCTGGCGGTCCTTCATGGCCCAGCGGGGCTTGTGCTGGCGGTGGCCTCCTGGGCAGGTGGGCTTGTGCTGGCGGTCCTGTCCTGGGCAGCTGGGCTGGTGCTGGCGGTCCTGTCCTCGGCAGCTGGGCTTGTGCTGGTGAACCTGTCCTGGGCAGCTGGGCTTGTGCTGGCGGTCCTGTCCTGGGCAGCTGGGCTTGTGCTGGAGGTGGCTTCCTGGGCAGCGGGGATGATGGCGGTCTTCTCTGCCATGCTGCTCTTCCCAGACTTGCCGGGTTTCTTGTGGCACTTCCCCACCTTGGAAGGTGTCACAGCTGACTCCACACCCCCACCGGGAGCGGCTTTGGTGGCTGGAGTCTTCCCCCTCTCCTGCCGGGCACTGGCCAACTTCTGATGCTTCACAGGTGGGGGACTGTCTGTGCTGTGGCTCTGTGCCACACTGGCTGCCCTGGTGGCTGGTGCACCCCAGATTCCGGTGACTACAGGCACCACTGGTCCCGAGATGTTGTGGCTGAGGTGCTAGTTTGGGACCTAGGAGATGGACGGGGAAAGAGGTCAAGGTTGGACAGGAAAAGTTTTTTGGACACACTGGGACGGGGAGCTGGAGGGGGTTTGGGAGTGGAGGAAGAGGAGGTGTACACTTGCTGACTTTGGGTGTAGGTGCATGCGCTTGAGGCTGTCGTGAGGTGGATGGCTGCTGTGTGGGTGTGTGCCTGCGTTTGTGTATCTTGGGAGGGGGCGTCTCAGACACACTGGGAGAGGACAGAGGGGACGTGTGAATGGTAGTGGGTGACTGCACGTGAGCGGGGTGTGGTGGTGGGTGTGCTGGAGAGGGACGTAGTGGCTGTAGAGGTAGTGCATGCAGGTGTGAGTGTAGACGAGACTGGGAGGGAGGTGGGAGACGAGGAGGAGGGGGACACAGTGGAGGCAGTGGATGTTGGTGTGTCTGCATGTGTGTGATGTGATGCTTGCATGAGTGCCTGTGGGATGTGTGGTGCTTATGTTTGCCTGACCTTCCCTTGTGTGTTGAGGTGTGTGCATGCTGGTCTGTAGGTGTGCTTGGGATAGGCTGGGGTACAGGGGATTGGGTCGGGTGGAGGAAGTTGGAGGGGGGAGGCTTGAAACAGGGACAATGGCTGCCATCAGTGCTGAGGCCAGAGTCTGAAACGCTCACTGACGGGCCGCCTGACCAGAATGAATGCCCTCCAGGAATACATTGGTTTGTTGCAACTGCCTTTCTACACCCTGTATGGCATTCAAAATGGTAGACTGCCCAACAGTGAGGGACCTGAGGAGGTCAATGGCCTCCTCACTGAGGGCAGCAGGGGTGATTGGGGCAGGGCCTGAGGTGCCTGGGGCGAAGGTGATGCCCACCCTCCCGGGTGAGCGTGCACAGGGCGAAGGCTGAGGGGCTGCTGGGAGGGCGGTGCTGGAAGGGGGGGTGGCGGCTGTACCTGTAGATGGGGGTGGCACAGATGTTGCCGCCACCACAAGGGAGCTCCCATCAGAGGACGAGTCCGTGTCACTGGTGTCAGCTCCTGTCCCCGCCGTGAAGCTCCCCTCGCCCTCCGTCCCACTGGTGAAGTCTGATTCCATAGTGTCGCCCTCCATGGCGACGTGGGAGGCAGCCTCCTGGTGCTCCGGTGCCACTGCTCCTCCGCCTGATGATGCTAATGCACACCAGAACAGGGAGACCACAAACAGGGGGGGGGACGACAGAAGAAAGACATGTTGAGTGCATGCGTTACCGCTACCGTTGACAGACACGACAGACACAGAAGCCCCCTGCACTACGCCGCGCTCTTGGGCTCCACTGTTCAATTCCTGGGAAATGGCCTACAAGGCTATGGATGACATCTGCACACATAGATGACACAGGGGCATGACTAGGTGTAGTTGTCACTCTACAAAGGTGGGGTGGGGTGCCACATGGCCTGCCTTACAGAGGGGTGTTGCCTACGGCACTCGCCCTGGCCTAGGGAAACCCACAGCCACCTCCCCCACCCAGACACCTCCACTGCGTGCAAAGTCAGCAGGATGAGAGTGTACTCACACCCTTGTGGCTGCTGTGATGCCCTCAAGCGTCCATCCAGCTCTGGGTAGGCCACCGCCAGGATCCTGAACATCAGGGGGGTCATGGTGCGACGGGCACCCCTCCCACGTTGGGAGGCCATCCCCAGCTGAGCTTCCGCCGTCTTCTTGCTCCAGCGGAGAATGTCCTCCCATCTTTTCCGGCAGTGGGTGCTCCATCTGTGGTAGACCCCCAGGGTCCAGACGTCCTTGGCGATGACACGGCAAATGTTTTTTTTTTCTAGTGGGCGCTGACCTACATGAAATGTACAGGGGAAAAAGAGAAGTTATTACCAACTGCACCATCAAACTGATTGGCCCCCATCCCTACCCTTGCCATGTGGCACATGCATTCACCGTCTTTCATGCATGCAGCACTCTCCCCCCTTCCTTCTTACATCCAGCCCTCTCCACACAGGCATAGCCCATACAACATGCTCCCTGTGTACTTACCTGTTTGTCTGGAGGACCGTAGAGTAGCGTGTACTGGGGGAGGACCCCATCCACGAGTTTCTCCAACTCCTCCAATGTGAAGGCAGGGGCCCTTTCTCCAGACACTCGAGCCATTGTCTCTTCCAGACCGAGGTCACAGCAGCACTTGCAGTGTAGGTCCTCTCCTGTCGAAGATCAGGTATCAAGTGATTGAACAGATAGAAAATGGCGGTCACGTCCGCGGCGGTGCGTACTGTCAACACCGGCGCACATCGTCATTGGCTTCTGGGACCCATAGGGTCCAATGTTAACCAATGCCGCATTGCGCCACGGTCTTCGACCGCCTACCGCGACGGTGTACAACGCCAGCGCAGTTACCTCACATCCCATTGTCCCACTTTAGAGGTCAGGCAGCTGCCATTTCAGGGGCCCACATGGCTTCATTTTCAACTGTGTCACACATACCTGGGCCTAGACTCAACACACATACAGGCCACCTTTTGTGTATGAATGGTGTTCTGTGTAAACTGTGGGTACGTACCTCTGAGTTGTTTGACTCTGTGCTCGCTGTTGTCCTTCATAGGCACCGTCCGCTGGGACATGTGAGGAGATGGCGGCATCCTCCGGTGTACCGACCATTGGTGGACCTGCCGACAATGGAGGAGCGACATGTGATTATCACATACAGGCTTTACCTTGCCACAATCCAGGAACTGTGTACCCATTTGGAGCCAGACCTGATGTCAGCAATCCGCCATCCCACAGGAATCCCCCCTCAAGTGCAGGTGCTGTCAGTGCTCCATTTCCTTGCAAGTGGGTCTTTTCAAACAACAGTGGCCATAGCATCAGGGATGTCTCAGCCTATGTTTTCCAACTTATTGTCCAGAGTGTTGTCTGCCCTTCTGAAACACATGCGGAGCTACATTGTTTTTCCTCAGGTGCAGGATTTGCCTACAGTGAAAGGTGATTTCTATGCCCTGGGACACATCCCCAACATCATAGGTGCCATTGATGGGACCCATGTGGCTTTAGTCCCCCCCCACAGGAGTGAACAGGTGTACAGAAACCGGAAGAGTTATCATTCGATGAATGTACAGATGGTATGTTTGGCAGACCAGTACATCTCCCATGTGAATGCCATGTTCCCTGGCTCAGTTCATGACGCCTACATCCTTCGGAATATCAGCATCCCTTATGTGATGGGTCAAATCCAGAGGCACCGTGTGTGGCTATTAGATGAGCACCTGGAAGCAAGACAGTGGGAATGGTTGTCTGGGGATATCCCTCCAGGTTAGTGCGTGTCTAACAGTTGTCCCTCACCATTTGCAGGTGACTCTGGTTACCCCAACCTGTCATGGCTACTGACCCCAGTGAGGAATCCCAGGAAAAGGGCAGAGGAACACTACAATGAGGCCCATGGGTGAACTAGGAGGGTTATCGAGCGGACCTTCGGCCTCCTGAAGGCCAGGTTCCGGTGCCTCCATATGACAGGTGGATCCCTATTCTACTCACCAAAGAAGGTGTGCCAGAACATTGTGGCCTGCTGTATGCTTCACAACTTGGCTTTGCGACGACAGGTGCCTTTTCTGCAGGAGGATGGTCCAGATGGCGGTGTTGTGGCAGCTGTGGAGCCTGTGGACAGTGAAGACGAGGAAGCAGAGGAAGAAGACATGAGCAACAGGGACTCAGTGATCCAGCAATATTTCCAGTGAGACACAGGTAAGAGTACAGACCTGCCTACTACATGTCCTTTAACACTACTACCTCTCTACTGTCTGTCGTTTTCACCCAGTGTATGGTCACTGAGTTGTCACTTTCCCTTACGATTTCACAGATGTGGGTCCCACTGTGTGACATCTGCTTAGATTCCTCATGGACTAGAGCTGTGTGACATAGGTATGTTGACATTACAATTGAAAGAGCATTTTGTCACTGTAATTGCTAATACACTATTTCAAAATCACAGACAGACTCCAGATTGTTTTGTGCTTTAAGTGTGTTTATTTAAGTGCTCAATATTGGAGGGGGTAGTGAAATGGGGAGGGGTGATGGCGGAGGAATGTCCATGGCAGAGTCCAGTCTATTAGTCTCACAGGTGCATTGCCCATATGGGCATAAGAAGTGGAGCTGGGGCAGTTTAAGTATGGACAGGGTGACAAAGTGGGACAGTAGGATGACAATCAGGGTGGTCTCATTTCTTGGCGGGGTCTTGGCATCGTGCTCTGTCTTGTTCCTGGATCTCAGGGACCGTTTGCGGGGTGGTTCTCCCTCTGCAGGGGGTGGGGTGCTGGTGTGGTGGTCCGGTGGTGGAGCGTCCTGTCCACTAGCGCCGGCGGAGGTGGTGGGCAGTGCATCGTCCATGCTAGTGTCAGGGGCCCCTTGTAGTGCCACAGTTTCCCTCCTGGTGTTCACAAGTTCCTTCAGCACCCCTACAATGGTGCCCAGGGTGGAGCTTATGGTTCTGAGTTCCACCCTGAAGCCCTATATACTGTTCCTCCTGCAGGCGCTGGGTCTTCTGAAACTTGGCCAGTACCGTTGCCATCGTCTCTTGGGAGTGGTTGTAGGCTCCCATGATGGAGGAGAGGGCCTCGTGGAGAGTGGGTTCCCTTGGCCTGTCCGCCCCCTATCGCACAGCAGCCCTCCCAGTTCCCCTGTGTTCCTGGGCCTCCGTCCCCTGCACTGTGTGCCCACTGCGACTGCCCCCAGGTCCCTGTTGTTGTTGGGGTGGTGGGTTAGCCTGGGTTCCCTGTAGTGGTGGACACACTGCTGATTGACGTGTCCTGGGGACGGAGGTATGGGCCCGCTGGGTGGCTGCTGTGCTGGTGTTTCCAGACGGGGGAAGGTCTGTGGTGGCCTGTGACTGGGTGAGGGGAACCGACTGTCCAGAGGTCCCCGATGGGCCGGGCTCGTCATCTAGATCCAGTTGGACAGGGGTGCTGTCATCACTGTGTGCCTCTTCTGTTGGTGGTGTGGACATGTGCGGACCCTCCTGTCCGGTGACGTTGGGTAGGGGTCCTGCAGGGGGATAAAAGGATGGTTATTACATCTGTGTGTGTGTCATGGTGTGCAATGGGTGGGTGACCGTGTACCCCAGTGATTGCATTCCAATTGAGGTGTGCTACACCTGTGATCCGAATAGCTGTGGCTCTACCCGGACGATTTCCTCCACCATGACCCTGAGCTCCTCCTCCGAGAACCTGGGGTGTCTTTGCCGTGCCATGGGGTGGTGTAGGTGATGTGTGTGGTAATAAGTGTGCTGATATGTAGTGGGGTGTTGTGTGAGGTGCGTGGAAGTTCTGTGGGTGATGGTGTTGTGTGCCTGTGGATGCTGTTGTTCTTGCTGGTGCTGCCTCTCTCTGTGCTTCTTTCAGAATTTTTGGTAGTAGGGGTTTGTAGGTGATGTGGGTGTGTGTTTTATATTGTATTGAGTGTGTGGGAGTGGTGTGTGTATGTGTATCAGGTGTGTGTATTTCGAACTGTCCAATGTGGCTGTGTTTTGTAAAAGTGTGTGTATTTTGAGCGCGGTGGTGTGTGCCGCCAATGGAATACCGCGGTTGAAAGACAGCTGCGTGGATTTGTGTGTCGTGATAGTGTGGCCGTTTTTCTGTTGGCGTGACGGTGGAGGTTTTGTTTTCGCCAGTTTATCACTGACCTTTGGTGTGGCGGACTTGTGTGGGTGTCTGAATTTTGGTGGATTCCGAAATGTGGGTCATAATAGCTGTGGTGGAATTCCGCGGCTGCGGCAGTGTGTTGGCGGTCTTCTGCACGGCAGTAAGGGGCTTTTACCACCAATGTTGTAATGAGGGCCATAGTGTCCTTGCAGTCTAGATTTGATCCACTATGTGGTCCACAGACTGCTACAGCGTTTTCACTAACCGGATTAAAGTGTACACTTTATGGTCCAAACCAGCAACACAGAGCTTCACGTCTGAGATGGCCTTTATGGCCAGAAGTTCAAATTGAGTACCCTGCAGAGTGGTTGGTGCCTGGGACTGTGATGGTCCTGCTGGCTGACTAGTGGTTGTTCCAGGAACAACAACTGATGGACCTCCCTGGCTGGTAGCAACATCCTGGCTGGTTCCTGGCTGCTCATGGCTTGGGGGCCCCTGAGATGTAATATTCCAAGTACCCTCCTCTCAATGAATTGCCATGCCATTTGCCGATAGGCCTTTGCAACTTTCCGGATGTGGTAGTAAAGTTCAAGCCAGATAAGGCAGTTCTTCAGCAGCTCAAGTGTTATGTTGTCTGTTGGAACTGAGGGAAATATGTATCAGACAAAGCTTAAATAATAATTGTGTCAATCATTATTGTGGCATCTCTAACACCCAAAAATAACCTTTTATTATAAATTGACCATCCATCCAAAAAACATTAACTTCTCCTAATGTAACAAAACCAAAGTAGCCAGGTATTACCAATGTCAGCAGTTAAAATTGCATTGTCTCGCAAAATCTATGTAGAACCATGTTAATCCTGAGCTCAATTAGGAACACTGCTGTTGTGTATACATGGTATGGTACACATGTCCCTAGTAATCGATCATTGGGGTTCCTTATACAGCCTGCAGTGGGGCTGATTCCATGGCCATTAACCTATGTAGAATGAGTAATGTCTGGCAAGTACAGGTATTATGCTTCATCATTGTGAACCTGATATGGCAAGGACACAACTCCAGACATACTTACTATGTCCCAGATATTTGAAACAATGATAGAGGGTGGCTAGCTACCTCACATCAAACAGACATGTTAGATACATCTCCTATTTAAACCAGTGGAAATATTTGGAGGACCATCAATGGCTCATTATGCGCAGTTCAAGTAATGACATGCTTCCCTGTACACAGCCTTTTGTCTGACCATACATGTCAGCAAGTAATGTCACCTTGATGCACATCACCCCACAGCATATGCATGTGAAAGGTGTGTGAATGCATGCCATACATCTCATATGCACAAGTATCTTCTGATGTAACTAGCAGGTGTTAGCCAAAATTTAATCCCGGGTGAAATTATTTTGGCAAGCCTTTATGGGTAATGCCACAAAAAGTGGACTGTGTAATGGACTGTATGCTAACAACGCCATGCAGACATGCCATTGATCCATCACACTTTGGCATTTCTGGTAACAATGCTGACATCTGAAACATTTATCCTTACCTATTCTGTCTTCACTGAGGTGTGAATCCTCACATCCTGATTGGACTTGCCATACAAAATGTACATAGAATGCAATGTGGAGAATTACAGTAGCAATCTGCATCTGACAGACATTTTGAAATTGAACCATCCAAAGCCATGTTACCAATAATTCCCCTCCCATATACTTTAACATACTATGAAATTTTGGTCATGACTCCCCTGTGACCCCATCTATCATGTGGGTCTGCATATATTGGCAATACATGCACATTGACATTAGTCCCTACCTAGTGAACATGCTACCTTGTCCTATTTTATTTAAGATGTACAATGGTCAAGACATGTTTCTGGAAATAGGATGCCCCTTGAACATGTCATTGTAACAACTATCTGACATCACATACAATCCTTGCACAACACAGAAACCAGTCATAGTGCACTCGCTGGCAGCATTCAGATCCTTGAATTTGTGCACCTCAACTGTAGTGTAGGGTTCAGGTCCACCTACAAGACACAACATGGTACATTGCACTGTGTATATAGAACAAATACACTGTGGACATAAGCACTGTACATTGAACTAGCTATTGTCTATGTAAGTCTGCACATTGAACAGTAGCATATGGCACAGTTGATATGACTTAATGATACATATAGATAAGCAGGTTGAAGTGTTCTCAGATATGATGTGCCAAAACAGGAATGAGGTGCACATAGTGCAGACCAAGTACAAATACATCACTCCTTGCAAAATGGTGCAAGGGTGCCTGCCTTTGATTGGTATGTGAAACTAAGTATTTGACATACCACATGGTGCAAGGTATCATATTAGCTGTCCCATATCTATATATGCCAATGACAATGTTCCACACATCAGACAGTAGCCGTGCTTGCCTTCACGAAGCTCATTACATGTTAAGGTTGCACAGGATATCGCCATTGTCCGTCAATGCCCTGTATGGCCACAATGAGGATTTGGGAACATCTGCACAACAAAGTGTGTGAAAATGGTTACATGTGCCCCAAACAGCCTGTCAAACTTTTGGTGTGATTACATGTGAATGGGCTCACCTGTATCATACATTGAGTTTGGCACACACATTTGAGAGTCATTAATGACCCGGAATGCCCGGTGACAACACTAGCTGCTCAGTGCTGGTGGGAGAAGCACCTCTGGGCTGGGATACACTGCATGGTCTGTGCGGGCTAGTGCCAGCCCACTGTTAACATGCTTCTTTCTCTTAGCATAGGAAGGCTGTAGTATGACATTCTAACCATAAAACATATGTGACCCTTAAAGTTACTTAAGCCATATCAGTTATCAGCAAAGGAGAATCAGCTACAAACTCCCAGCATAAATGCACTTATCAACAACTGCTCCCACATCAATACTGAGGTGATCATTAAAGTCAGCCCCCCAGCTGACCACATCTGCCCAGCAATGCTTCAGCTGATGCAGAGTCTTGTCCACTTTGAAGATACAGAGCCGGTGCTGCCACACATCCTTCCAACGCGTCTTTTGGTCCTGGCTTGGGTACCCCCAGATCACATGACCACCACTGGCAATCATGTTGAGCAAGTAGTGCGTGATTCGCCATGGGAAACCACCAATCTCCTGCTACAACAAATTTCTTGATCTGCCCCTCCCAGACGTATCAGTCCCTCAAAAAAATAACCTTAAAATGACAAGAACTCTACCTAAAACCCCCAAATAACTCTTACCAATACAAATCCATTAAAAGACAAATACCCGGCAATATTGTGAAGAAAACAATACAAATTACAAATACAAGATACAAAACAAACTTTGGAACACAACAGGGACAGCACAGAAACCAACAAGACCATTACACGGCAACACACTTTCGAGGAACCAACAAACACCTCCACCAACCGGGGCAGAAAAAAGACTGTCGGGGAAAGTGAAAGTAACTTCACACTTCCTGGTTTGCAGCATAGCACAGCCATTGCATCACTTCCTGGGAGGATGTGTCACATATTCACTAAATACTTTTTTGAAAAATTTTCTTTGGCAAAATAGGCAATGCGTGATTGACACACAAACACATGTCAATGAACAATGCTGTTTTTTTGCTGCTTCAGCGAGATGTGCAATGCGTCACACATTAGGCTAATGCATCTGTTTAAATTTGCGCAATGGACAAAAATGTGTGTTTTACAGTGAATTGTATTGTGCAATGCATGTAAACTATTCCAGGGATCAGTTTTTATGCCTGTGAATATCGGAGGATAAATGCTTGATGTCTTGGAATGTGTGGTATGTATATGTTGACAGTGCACATATGTGTGACTGATTGCATTACTGGTGTGAAAACTGGGGCACACAAAGTATCAATGTGAAATTGTGTGGCAAATCGACAGATCTGGAGAGTTTTATATTTGAGGGTTCATATATGAAAGTTCTGCCCCGCAGAAGTGTCACTTTTGTAGATGCTTCTATGGGGCAGTACTATCAATCATATTTATGATGCGACAGAAAGCCACCCTTTGTGGCTTGGCATAGCCTCATAGAGTAAGGCAAGGCTATGTAAAGCATTGTGATGCCTTACTCTGCATCAAGGAGGCGTTGCATGGGCCTTGTGGTGTATGATCCAATGCAACACTTATAGAGTTTGATGTTGACCCAGAACATCAAACTTACTTAAACCTGGTATAAATCAACAGAACCACCGCACTCAACCAACGTATTGTTCAGATGAAGTACATGGAATCATTTAAGTGTGGTAGCTTCATAAGACAAAGCATTCCAGGTCATTCTTGTGTTCCAGTAGATCTTTATTTCGGATTGTTTAGTCCATAGTGTGTTCATACAAAGCACAGCCAACACGTGTTTCATCACACCTGTGACTCTCTCAAGGCTATAGAGGTTGCAAATGAAGTAGTAACTCCCAGGATGACATATGAGTCATACCTGGGGAATACTGTAATGTACAGTAGTCAGGTGTACACTCGAGTATTCAGTGAAACTGGAGGTGTAGTGATAAAAAGACCCTGGTAGTAAACACAGTGAGAAGGTTGTGTGTAAACCCCAATAAAAGAGGAAACGTGGACCTTGGTAAGTCTGAATGCGTGGATTGTTTCTATCCGTCCAAATAAGTCACCTCCCCAAAACAGGGGTAACAAGGAGAAATGTTTTCATTTCTCCTTGTGTTCTCCTCTTTCCATGTGTGCTTCTGCAGCACACACAGAAAAAGCAAAACCCCTCCATGGTTGTTTTTTGTGAAGGAAGGTTCAGGACATCAGATGTGCCATCAGTTTGGGGAAGGCATACGCCTTTGCCATTGCACCAGCCTTACATGTAATGTAATGTAATGTAATGTAAATTGGTACTTGTAAAGCGCACTCCGACCCGGAGGTATCGAGGCGCTGAACGAATACCGCTGTGGAACCCCTCCTGGCTTTCCCTGTAAGATGCCCAGTCCTGGGCAACCCCCAAGGTGAAGCCAGGCATCCCAGCGCTGTTGGGGCCGTTGTGGAGATTAAGCAAGCTATTGCCCAGAGTTGCAGAGTGAGAGCCATGAGTTAGTTTAGGCACCGAGGCGAGAAATATCCTGTCCAGGGAAATTGAGCCCAAGAACCGCTGAGGCGGGAATTGAACCCTGGTCCCAGGCCAGATCTCTGCATCAGGGTCTGCCTCATCCTTAAGTTAATCTGAGTCAGCCTGAATATCCATAAGTGTTCCCTTGGAAACCCCCTACCAGACCCTTGGAATGCCCCCAGGGCACAGAGTAAACCAAGCCAGCCTATTGCAGTGCCTTGATTTACTCCAGAGCTAAGAGGCCATGATGAGCCACACAAAGAGACTTAGCAGGACCTTATTGATATGGTTGAGAGGCTTGTGCCCCCCCCTGAGGACCAAAAACAATGGACCACCAGTGGCACCAGCCTCTGGTAAATAGGCTATCCTAGGATGTGTTATGGGTGCATCACCCACTCAGGGAATTACATGTACTTGCTGGTTCAGCCACCCTGTCTTTTGTGTATGTTGCATCTGGGGGACAGTTTGAATGTCTGGATATGTAATGTATGTGGTTAGCCATATATAACACATGTTGATATGTGCCAAACAATATTTACCATAGAGTAATACACAACAGCCATCATATCCTGCTATGGTACACACACATCTGATGTATGGGCTTGGGTCTGGAAGAATATGTGTGGCATAATGCACATTTGTGTTTGCCTCATTTATTTGCCTATATTTTGATGATCATGAGGTCAGCTTGGGTAGCCAAAACAAATCTGATTTATTCAAAGAAGGTATATGTTTTCAATTGGCATGCATCACATTTTTTGCTATATTGAGCGGTTAATTGAACTTTAGGATGTGGATATGCATTCCCACAAGTGCATGGTTGTAGCTCCCCTAGCCCTTCATCTGGGAATGTCAAATGGGGTGATGACCCATTGCTGTAGACCATATCCTTGGTCAGCTGAGAAGACAAAAGAGGAACAATAGGTCAATGATCATGATGGTTGATGGGCCCACATTCAAGTAACTGTCTGTTATATGTCCTGAGTGACTAAGTATGGAATGTGCACTGACATTTTTTTGGCATACATGACTCTTCATTTTTGGTATTACTGACACTGCACTACACATACAAGTATACTGGCCTGTGTGATACACTTACTCTTTGTAATACTTGTGAGTGTCAATGCCATGAATGTGGTGAGTCTTTACTGATATGGAGAATCAGTTAGCCATTGAGGAGACACTTATCTCACTCTTTGTTATATTGGTTTGGGACTACCCTTGGCATTTCTGACCTTCTACATGTCTGGGTTTTCAATGTTTACCTAGTGCAGATTATGTGGTCCCATTCATTCATACATATTTGGATGTGATAGTAGTTGTCACTTTTGTTCAGTAGCTACTGCCATTGATAGATTAGCAGGTGCATGTCATTGTCTATGCAAGGCAGTGCACTGTGTTCACTATGTTGACAGAACACAAGGGGGGAGATATATGGGAGTCTTGCATTGAACAGTGTAACTGGCAAACTATCAACACTGCACTGCCCCACCCGGTGAGGGCATTTGCAAGCCACATTTATGAACATACAGCAGTGTTCTGAGTTTTAAGGCTGCACTGGTACGCAATGGACAGCGTAGCACCAAGACAGGCACATTAGCAAAATGGTGAATCTGTGGTTGCATTTCCTGTGGGAGGTACCTTGTACATGGGGGTCTGCCTTGATGCATAGTCTGAACCCTTGGAGAACTGACAGTAGTAAGTCTGTGTGCCCCAAAATGGACCAATCATAGGATGGCAAGAGTGTAAGTGATTACTAATGAAATTTTCCATGGTACACATGACCTGGAGAGGGCCAATTATGTGAGACATTTTTTTTGTTTCACAAGTATTGGATACATGCCATGCCTAATGACCATAGGAGTTACTTGTGGACACATAGACAGCAGACATGAAGGCCCTTCCTTCCGTACAGTGTGGCAACACGGCATTTTTCATAGTGTTAAATTGCTGATAATCATTCCACCATTTTAAGATACACACAGTGGCATAGCACATCTTCACATGTGTGACTTGCAGGGTTACATTGCATATGTGCCATGTTGTATGGTGCACTCCTCCTACATATGTACTGTCTCAGTCACCCAACACAAAGATGCCTATTTTATCACACATAGCGCCATAATTATGACCTGGTTTGTGTTGCTCTGGCACCACGCAACATGGTGCAAGAGCGATGAAAACTTTAAGTGAGATTTATGACGCCACGTAAGGCCATCTTGCGTGGGCCTGCATGGCTCATAATTCTCAAGTACTGTAAAGTAATGAATATTGCTACAATACATTATTTTGCACCAGGGAGGCATTTCCATGGGTGTTTTGTGGGTGCTCCCAAAGAACTTCCATGGATTTTGATGCATTCCCAGATTTACAAGAATTTGTAAACTTGGGAATGCGCCAAAAAGATCGCCTACCAGGAGAGACGTTATGAGGCGAAATATGTTTATTTCTTCTCTTTTTTCCTCTTTCAGAGTATGATACGTTCTGCAGCAGACTTAGAAAGAGGAACAAGTCTTTCAGGATTGTTTTTTTGTGCAGGAAGGTTTCTCTTCCTGCACAAAAACAATCCTGCTTGCAATTCAGGCACCCTTGCACAATGGTGGAAGAATGCCTGCAATGGTGCTAGGGTGCCTAAAGTGTGCCAGGGCAAGGGATAGGACAAGTTTGTGCTGTATTGTTTTATATACAGCACATCCCTGCCCTTTCCCTGTGGTGCAGGGCAGCATAGCAAGGTGACTTGCTGTACTGCCCTGCATCTTGAACCCATAAATACGGTCCATAATTTACTGTAATTAGGTTTGTCATATGCTTCAGATGTACTTATAAACCAGTAGGTCATTCCCATATCTCCCATTCTGGAAGCACTCACTGATGATGGAGTGCCTGAAGATGTAGACATCATGAGCACTCCTTGGGTACTTTGTCAGCACATCGATGAACATCCCCAGATGGTCCCCTATTCCCTGCATGTTGATGGAATATGTGTGCTTCCTATTGTGGTACAAGTGGGACATAGCAGCAGGAGGCACCAATTGCACGTGTGCAGTCCATTGCCCAAACACATGTGGGAATCCAGCAACGGCATAGAAGCATTGCTTGTTTTCCAGTTGTTCCTGCTGTGCGTCAGGGAACATGAGGTACTGGGTTGTCAGGCTTATGATGGCATCCAGGACAGAAGGTAGTAATGCCGAAAAGAATGGCTAAGTGATTCCTGCCATTCTGGCTGTGGTGGTTTGGAATGAGACAGAGCCCAGCCTGTGAAGTGGTGCAATCAGCTTGGCCTGCAGAGGGATTTTGGTGCACCTCTGGAATGTTGGCTGCAGTCTTGGTGCAATCTGGTTCAGGAGTTGGATGACAGACTCCCTCCTGAGCCTGCAGTAGGTGATGTTCTCCTCCTTCCAGAGGTCAATAAGGGTTGTCCTTTAGCTTAGAAACTCCCTTCCCATGCGCTGTCTCCATGGTGGTGATGAAGGTGGTGGAGAGGGTCTTCTCGGTGCTCCTAGCTGCAGTATGAGCAACTTAATGGCATATTTGAGCTTGTCAAAGTGCTTTGGTTATGTTCTGTTATGTACCAGTGCCAATTCATCCTTTCTTCGCCTGAGTTGCTGATGCACAGGACTTTTGACAGTTTTTTGACTCTGTATATCGTTTACCAACAATGAATCACTTGCCCAAAAACTCTTAAATATTGATACATCAGCTCTGCTTTGGATTTTGCGAGGGAGCATCTACCTTGTATATGTTTAACATTACCTCACGCAGCTGGTTGAAGTGCTGGAATCAAACGATACAGGCCACTGAAAAGTGATGCCTTGACCATAATGCATCACTTTGTAAACATGGAGCATGGAATGCGCCACTGCTGCATCAAAAAATGATGCAACAGTGGTGCAAGCTCCTTGTAGATATGGCCCTTAGTATATATATTTCTGAATGTAAGGATTTGAAGATCTCCTTCATGGCCTTCAAAGGTGATTTAATTTTGGGATCGGAGTCCTTACTTATATATGTTCCTGGTGTGCGCCCTCACCGCTTTAGTTCAAAATGCAGCTTGAGCTGTTTAGCATCCAATCTGCCCCCTCTGGATTGCATTGGGGCAGAAGTGCAGGGAGAGGAAGCACACCACAGACCAGTATCCACCAGTCCAAGCAATGAGACTGGCCAACCCATGCGAGGTCACAGTGTGGAGAAGTGTAGTGGCTGAAGAGGGTCACACAATTCAATCCTGTTGGACCTCAGCAAGAGTTATATGTTAAGTAATAGCATGAAGGCAGGAAGCTTTCTTGTCAAAGAGGCAATGAGTAAATTACCAAACAAATCTACACAGGCCGGGTAAGGTGTGCAGCAGCAGGCAGTCCCCCTTCTTCTTGTATTTATTTTCCTCGTTGAAGGCACAAGCAGACTGCACCTCCAGGTGTAAAGTGGCAATTACCTACTGAACTCTGGTTTGAAGAGAGTAAAGTTGCAACACCCATATACCGGTGTGGGCTCCAGTGGCCTGAGAGCTGCACAGAAACTCAAAACCTCCTGGCTCACAATGGGCTTTTAATTTAAATTTTATTTTTTTCCCTCACTTGGTTACTGCCACTCTGCATGCAAAGGGTCAGCTCCGGTCTTGGCTGGCCCCACAGCAGTGGAAGGTCTTGGAGTCAGAGCAGTCATTGCTGCCAGATGGAAGCTCACTAATCCTCGTACAGTGCCACTCTCTCAGGTGTAAATGAGGTCGGTGTGCATTGTGATTGGGAGTACAACTCCTTTGGCTTCCCGCCACTCATTTGTTCGGATGAGGCTCTGCTGTGAAACAAAAGCAAGGAGTGGCCCTGTTTTGTGGGTCACTATATTGTTTCTGCCCTGACTGGCCCAGCTCGCATTGTTGCCACCCAAACAAATGTGGGAACAGGCTTTAGCTGAGTGCCCATTGTGGATGCTTGCTCGCCCAGTTTTGTGTTACCTGCACCTGCACGAAACAGCCTTTACCAATTAGTGTCCCCATCTTAGATACTCAAGCAACGTAACCCACCGGGCAACAAAACCAGGGCCCTCACTGCTACCAATGGCTAAGACAGCTTCTCTAGGAGTTTGGAAGCATAGGGCATCAGTTGTCATTCAATTTTACATTACTGGGACACTGATTATATCGGATGATGCTCCCCAACTGCAGGAACCTCACTGCAGCTTTAATTTATACTCACAAAGTGACACAAACCAGAGGAACAAGGGGGGGTTAAATGAACGTTCTAGTTCAGACGCAAGCCAATTAAAGCAGTGCCCATGACAAAAAAGGAATCTGATTCTGAGTAGTCTGGAAGAGATGTGGTATTTACAGCACCTGATAAATACCATTATGTTAGGATGTGGAATATATCTTTATTTCTGACATTATTGGATGACATTTTAATAATTAGATGTTGAAATAGGTGCTATCCACACTAAATTCTACATGAATTGAAATTTACTATGGGGCAGATTTAGCAGCCCATAGTGCCTCCTTGCACCACATTAGCGTAGTTTATTTTCACGATAATGTGGCCCATGAATTGCACCACTTTGTAACCCTTTGCACTACAATATGCCTGCGCCAGGCATAATGTATGCAAAGGGGCAGTCCCTTGTTAGAGGGGACCGAAAAAATGGTGTAAAGAAATCTAAAAGATTTCTTTGTGTGGTTTTTTTCAGCACTTTTAATGACTGCTCAGAGCAGGCGTTAACAGGAGGCACACCATTGTTTACAATGGGCCTCAATGGGCTTTGCAGGATTAGCGTCAACATTTTTTATGCTAATCCTGCAAAGCTCCGAACTAGCGTCACAAATTCTGTTGCTAGTTCCCTAACTACTGCATGGTGCGCTGTATCATAGATATGGCGCACACTTGGTGGTGTTGGGGGGGGCGCTAAGGGGTGTAAGAAAAGTGGTGCTAAACTGGGTGCAGCCCCACTTTTCTTAAATCTGGTCCTACATGTTTTCTTTTGGTTGGAATTGCTAATATTCACACAGGGAAAATGCATGGATCCAAATTTAGCAGCACATTCAGAATCAGGGGCAAAGAGATGAAAGAGGAAAATAAAAAAACTGCCTGTTTTGCTTCAAAAAGGACACATTTCAAAAAAGAACTTCATATTGAAAAAAATCTAAAAGACTTGTAATTTTGTCAAGCAAGTAATAGGCAAAATTCAGAAAGACTTGGGCCTTTTGTCAAGCTAGTCACTGCTACAATAGTAACTGCTACAATAAATCGGATTGTAAAAGCAAGTTCAGAAATATTATTATTTTCATTCAATCAGATGTCATAACAGTACTATAAACTGGAAAAATTGGGTGCTTGCCAGTCAACCACATTACTACTTTGATCACTCAGCTTCTCCACTAACAGTGTACCCACAGGTTCAGCATCGTCTTGCTAGCAGAAAGCAGCCACGCTTTTCTTATCCAATTGACTTATTGTAGCGTACTGCTCAATCCTCATTATTATCTAGCTGATTACTAAAGGCAGCTTTTCTAGTGTATTTTCAGGTTATTTATTTTTTGTTTTAAAATGTAAGTCCTTATTCAGATACTGATAGAGGGCCATCTGCAGTATTTGAAGGCCCCAGGGATCCAGTGATCTCTAAGTTTTAAAGGCATCTACTGCCACTTTGGCTCTCTTTACAAGGGATTGCTAAGCAGACACCAAGATTAAAGTGCCCCATGCACAAACGTTTTGCTTAAGAAAACAAAATCCCATACAGGAGTTTGTTTTCTCTGAACAAAATTAAATGACCCCATACCCAGGAACGTTTCCTATGCACGTGGTGGTCTTTCTGCATTTATGTACCCTTGCGACAGACAGGGGCTGAAAAAATGAATGATTGTTCCCCCACTTTCAGAAGGACAAGATGACTGTCATTATGAGCTGGTGGCAATTTGATGGATGGGATACTGAGTCAAAGGATTATATCCGGGGGTTTCAGCTGAGGTCAACTGTAAATCTAGTACTGTTCATCCCTCAACTCTGAATGGAGTGTGATAACTGAGGGCCCCATTTACAAGTGGCCTGCACTGCCGGTACATCCATTTTTCTGATGCACCACTGGCGCAAGATGCAGGGTCATATTTACAAGGCCACGCAAAGTCACCATACGTGGAATTTCATGGCCTTGTAAATATGGCCCCCTTTCATGCATTACTCTGTATAAAAGGGATGTGGCCCGGGTGTTTCTGTGGGTGTTCCCATGCAACACCCATGGAATCTGACACATTCTCTGATTTACAAGATATTGTAACCCTGGAAATGCATCAATTTCCTATGCCACCCCAAGGGTGGCGTAACAGTGGCGCAGCGGGGGCTATTTCTAGATCGAACGCACAAGTGCTTTGGCCTGTTGTAAGTATTTTAGGCTCTTAACCATGCCCATCACACACCCATCACTTTCATTTGTTCCTCGGCTTACCTTTCAAAAACCACTTGATGTCATTGGTAAATGCTTTACGTTTGTCTCGCCTTGAGGCTGTTTTTGTCATGCCTTGCAAACCGACTCTTTTACATGGATTATTGCATGATTGCCGATATACTTCAGCGTGGACAAATGCGTTTTTTCTTTTGTCTCTCCCCTTCGTGCTGCATGGTGGCCATGGGACTCACAGCATTAATAGGCACAACAGCGTGAACTCGATTGGCGGTATTGGAGCGCTAGTCACAATGTTCACAGTTACTTAATCAGAGTCAGTCAGTCAGTCAATCATTCTTTATTCGGCATTTGCCATATAATCACATAAAAGACACATTTACATTTACATTTACATACCCATAAAATTCTAATAGCTTTGTGATAAGACCAAAATATGTTACAGTAAAATTTAACTAAAAAGACAACATTTTAAAATATAATACGGTAAAAGAGAATACCCTTTCTTGCTCATTACCAGTAATTTGACGTTGTTTTAGACTCAGAAGGAATCCACAAAGCAGCTAATTAAAAACATTAACCATTTCAAAACATTTCCTAATAGCTAAAGCAGATCTGATAAAATCTAAAATAGAGAGGCAGAATTTAATCAAAGAAAGTTTTGTATATGGATCATAGCTTCCTTGTAATGCCTAACCATTACCCTGAGCAACATTGACAATATAAAATCTGATTTTGGTTCAGTATACAATGTGCAAAATAATATAAAGTGACTTGTGCTCTGCTTTGATTTTAAATCACAAAGGCATGGGGGCAACACTCTGTGCCAGGTACCCTGAATGGGAAATTCCACTCTAGAATGAATTAAACTTAGCCTGACCTAGGTTAAAAGGGAGCATACAGCTGAACTCTTGAACCAGGCTAAGTAGGGTTCCATGCCATCTGTGGTTGTGATCTGGCAAAACATATCAAAAGACCTCAAGACCTCAAGTTTAGCACACCCTGAAGTCTCAAGGTCAAAATATGCTCTCTATAGCATGATTTTACAACTTATTTTGCATTATTTGGCAAAGATTTGGGGTCTGTGAGCATAATTTCACCCCCCAACTTTTGAAAATACTTTTTTTAAATAAGACAACCACAGGATCCTATATGAGTGGGTCAGTTATAAACAGTCAAATGGACAGTCCTCGACCAAGGTAGCCTCTGGGTTTCTCCAGCACCTAATTCACAGTAGAGTGGAGAAACAGCAATTGAATCCTCTAGGTACTGCCACCCCAGTTCCTCATGACATATATTTCCTACATTTTTGGGTACCGATAGTTATCTATGTACAAATCTATTCTCTATACATTGCAAAGAATCAACTTTGTCACGACCCCACAAACCCGCCCCGTACATGGCTGCCATTAGACATTTGGTATTATAAAGAGTCACCATCTGTGAGATAGGTTTATGTCTCAATTTGTGGGCAAAACGGAAAATCACCTCAATATTCCCTTCCAACTGTTGGGACTTAACCTTCAGGTGGGAATTCCATAGGAGGGAGAAGTTTAGATGCATGCCCAAATAACAGAAGTCCTTCACCTTATTAAGGGTTTGTCCACCCATTCTAAATTGTTTAGACTTTGTATTCAAACGGCCACATGTCATCACGTAAGATTTAGCAAAATTCACCTTCAAGTCAAGGTCCTGCATGAAAGATAAAAAGAGGTATAACAGGCCTTGAAGACCATTTGCAGTGCTTGAAATTAATACAGCATCATCTGCATTTAATAGAGCTGGAAGCTGTCTCTGGCCCATCCTAGGGAAATCCTTCCCATGGCTAAGTAAAAAATCGTAAAGCTTGTTTGTATATAGTAGGAATAACAGAGGGGCTAGAATACATCTCTGTCTTACTCCTCGTTTGGAGGGAATTGGGCGAGTTCTCTCTCCATTTGGGCCGTACCTCACAGCCACGCTGAGGTCCGAGTGTAAGCGTTTAATTAAGTTTAACAGATTTGGGTCAACACCCAAGGATTCCATTTTCTGCCAGAGCTTCCCTCTGTTTACCAAATCAAAAGCACTGGAAAGGTCAATGAATGCCATATGAATGGCTCCTTTTTTAACTATTACGTATTTACTAAGGATGAGCTGTAGATTTAAAACTTGGTCTATTTTACTTTGAGAAGGCCTGAAACCATACTGAATAGCGGAAATTATCTTTTCCTTTATGACCCACTTCTACAATCATGAAAGAATGACTCTTCCTAGAATTTTGATGGTGGAATCTATAAGGGAGATAGGCCTATGGCACATTGGATCCTGCTTATTTCCTTTCTTAAAAATTGGAACTATAATGGCAATTTTCAAAGAAGAAGGGATATGGGACATTGTCGCACTTCTCAGAATGTTTGTGATTAGTGGACCCCACAGGTATGGCAGAGTTTTAAATGAATCTGCAGGGACTCCGTCAGGCCCCTGCGCTTTTCCTGCCTTGGTACGATTTATTGTTGTTAAGACCTCCTGTACATTAATGGGGGGGTCAAAAGATACTGGGTTTAAATTCACCCTGTTTGGGTTTGGGCCATCGGTCCCTACATGGGATTGTTAATTTTCCTCCTGAAAGACCCTTTCATAGTGTTGTACTCAGGCATCCTCCGGTATCAAACAGTCATCCAGTTCAATGTTTTGCTCAGAGAAATAAGGGTGGTTTACCACCCTCCAAAACGTAGAGGTGTCCTTCAGTTGAGTAGCAGCCATAAAATCAGACCAAGCCTTATTTCTAATTTCAGTTTTGATCTCTTCTAGTGCTGCTTTATATTGGCTTCTTGCCCTTTTAATTAGAACACAAGCGCATGGAACTTCTTTTAGGGCTTTTTTAAGAATTAATTGAGCAGCCATACATGCGGAATCAAACCAACGCTGTGCTGCTGAAGCCGATTTTGTCCTGTCAATAACCAAGGCCATAGACATGGCACTGCACAATTGCTTATATTCCTGCACTATAAGCTCATTATTTGGTCTAGTATCTAGGCAGATATTAATCGATTCCAGCTTCTTTTTAATAATTTTCTGATTAAAACCAAATTGGTCCACCTTTTCCCATTTAATGTGCATGCCCTTATTTCGATTGAAAATTAAGTTGCCGTTCCTGTCCCTTTTCTTAGCACCTAATTCGGTATTATAAATTAAATTAATACATAAATGATTATGATCACTGGGGCAATGGGGGATTATCTTAAAATCGAGAACTAGTTAGGAGTCGGCAGAACTAATAAGGATATAATGTATAAGGCTTCCTTTGGAGTTTCCTGTGAATGTAGGAATTTTCTGTGTGCTTTGTAAGCTTACCTCCCTGGTAAACATAAGATCATATTTAGTACTAAAAGAATTCAGCGCATCACCTGCTTCTGAGTGTCTAAAGTCGGTTGATATTTCGTGGCCCTCTGAAACAAAACTGCACCGTTTTGTGTCTGCTATGTGACATAAAGACATATAAAAATCTCCTACCCAAAGCGTAATTACATTGTTATCTTGAAGCCAGTCTGTTACATCCTCAAGAATTATCTTTAGGGAACCATAAGGGGCATTATTATAAAAGTTTATTAAAAGGATAGCTTTACTCCCTGCAGTCGTTAATAAAACAATTATGAGAGGCCCATTTTAATGATCTCCTTGTCCTGTGTAAATTCCGTCAGACGTGGACTGCAAGACCCCCACTGGCCCTTCCTGCTGTAGATGGAATTGCCGGTTGGTGTAGGGTTTGAAAACCATCTAGATACAAGTGGTCAGTCAACCAAGTCTCCTGAAGACAAATTATATCATAAGAGGACACAGAATTTAGCCAATCTGAGTTTTGTAATTTACGCTGGACTCCCGCAACGTTCCAGCTAATCAAGGATAAAGGTTTGGTACTTGTTCTGGGGTTTGTCTCTTCCAGTAAATTGGGCAAAGCAAGGACCCAGAATGGTAGAGTCAGGGCACTCATCTCTCCATATAGGGTAGTTAATTCTTGAGTTACTTCTCCTAAATTCCCTAAAGGCTTCCCTGCCATGTGTGTGGGGAGGGGGTTAATCGCCACTCAGTCATTTTCATCCACTGAGTTCAATGGCTCATAACGATTTGCAGTAGGAACATTGACCTGTACTATAGGTTCCAGCTTCTTTTGTAGTACCTTTAAGCCAGCTGAGGATAGAACAGATTGGTCATAAAAAACAGCTAAGCAGATACACCTTGATCCCTCCTTTCGACCCTATTGGGTGGCTCAATATCCCCACCAAACGTCTCACCAGCCTAGGGTCTTTAAAGTTTAGCACAGCACATTCTCCCTTGGCGGATTTCCTTGAAGGGCCAACCCAGTTCACTCTGGGGGCAAAAAGAATCATGCTGTTTAGGTCCAGAGGATAACTTGATTTGGCCCTCAGCCAGTGTGCAGATTTTCTTATCAGGGCAGTTGTATCCTCTTTAGTCCCCTCTATCAGAGGGGGCACGTTTTCCATCACCAGAACAGATGGCTGGCTTTCAAGAGGTAGGTGCAAAACCTCTTCTGAGTTAGCATTTCTAGTGAGGTGAGGAGGGCTTTTTGGGACCCAGAATAAGAATGGGTCTGATATCCTAGGGTACAGGATTGGTCTGGTTGATTAATCTGGGAATTAGCACAAAAACGAGCTGTGTGTAGACCATGCACCCTGGAGCTTGGGACTTGCCTATTGATTTCTGCTCTTGAAGAGACCTACAGACTGTGCATGTCACCTCGCAAGGGTAACTCTGGGATGGTTGATTTCCAACACATTAATAGCTCTGGGTTCATTGTCTTTGGGACTACACTAGCCAAGTTAGCAGGCAAACATTGCATCTTTTCAGAAATCAGTTTGGTAAGTTTCTCCTCCAGAATTAAACAAAACACTTTTAATACATAGTCAATTTTATCGCAATAATCATTAAAAATACATTTTCCTTTTTCAAAACCTTTCAGCATGTCCTCAATCACTTGGGCATCCTGAGTTTCATTTATAGGCGTATGAGTAGTGCATCCCTTTTTCCCTACTGTAGTCGGCTGCTTTTTTGCTCCCGCCCTTCTTTTCTTCAGTGGTGGAGAAGCCACGGGGGAGAGATCTGTTGTTGAAGGCTTCAATAGATCCCTTATTGGGCTCCCATCCTGCAGGGTGGAATACAAAGGGTGAACTTTTGATCTGTCTTGGGGAGGATCCCTAACCTGTGAATTCTGCTGTAATGGCTCTGGCGCAGAGGACTTCATTAAAACTTGAGGTTCCAATGTGGGGTCTCAGTGACACTTTCTACACCGCCCCAATCCTGACCTCAACTTCCTGTAGTTCAGACTCTATGACCCCCATGCCAGAAGATAGATAGTTTGTAATGGTCGGTTGGGCTGAAAGACCCCGGCTACTTTTCTCATTTGCACAATTGGCTTCCTTTTCCCCATTTTGAATAATAGTACTCACATGCTTTATTTTGCTCCACGTGGGGGGGGGGGAACAGCCCAAAAAGCAGGTGGAGAAGAAATGGGGCCTGGCCCGGCCTCTTCCAGCCGATAACGGATAAAGACGGTCCCGGTCTGCGCTGCCGGACTGAGGCACAGGTTTTATAGCTGCTGAGGATCCCATCTCCTCTACTTCCACTGTGTAGTCTGGGGCTTGTGGTCCTGCCCCAACGTCACCATGCAACAGCAATGCGTAATAGTTGAAATTGCAGGACTTTTGCAGGGGTTATGAGGTTTGGCCCACTCCTCCCGAAAACAGTTCTTAACTCTAAGATTGGAGACTGTCAGCTGGCATATGTTCTTAAGTGAGAGTGGTGTTGGAAAGAGACTAAAAAGTTGTTGTGCCACCTCCTGGGTGCTCTTGGTTCCTTCTGTTCTCTCTCTCTCTCTCTTACCTGAATTCGCCTTGTACTCAAACAATCCTTCTCTTCTAGGGATTTGGGACGTACTATTCTTCAGATTTATCTGTAATAACAGCAGCAGCACAAGGAAACGCAACAGAAGTCAGTTGTATGTGGAACAGGGTCAAGACTGATTTGCATATGGCTGGGCCCAAATGGGGTGGCATGGTGAGCAGAAGAACGATGGATTAAACCCAGATCTGTGACTAGGGGTGAATGGTTAAAAAAGTCAAAGTAATTTCTTCTGGCTCTCCCCTTAAAACCCTTGAAATTGGTAAATATTTTACGTAAAGCCGAAATCCTCAAAGCAAAAGCGGCTCTCCCGGCACAGCAGGGGAGCTGTTGCTACAATATTCACTGCACTTGGGAAACTCGCCCCATAATGCTCTGCAGAGCATTACTTTTACAAAATCCCTTCCTCCATTCATTGTCTTTTTAAGCACTCTCATGGCTGGAACTTTGGTTTTACAGCTGAGACTAGCTTTTTTTTATTTTTATGGGCCTTGTTTGTAATATCGTTGCTATAGGTCTACTCCTCCTGAAAATGTGTAATGTACCACTCTCTCTAAGGACTAAATATATGGTAAAACTGCATTATTGATTGCTATTTTCTTTTTGTGTGGTTATGCCCTCTAGGGTCTAATTTTATAGTTACATGATCAAGTTTCTTACAACTGCTATTTTCATTGTGGTGGCCTCTAGGGGCTGTTCTAAGCATTACAGTCATACCAACATACTAAAATATTTGTGTCACTGAAACGTGCCCCATAATGCTTTGCAGAGCATTACTTTTACAAAACAGTTTGGCTTATAACTCAGCCTGTAGTGGTCCTAAGACAATGGGACTGCCCTCAAAACATTCACCACCACTTGCTCTTTCTGTCTACATCATCTATGTTGGCGGGGCCTCCAAAATAATAACCACTACCACCATTCATTATTTTTTAAGCTCTCTCATGGCTGGAAGTTTTGTTTTACAGCTGGGAGAAGTTATGTTTTATGAACCTTGTTTGGAATATTGCAGTTGAACTGCTAGCCTTGAAAATGTGTAAGCACTACGCTTTCTAGAGTCTACATACATGGTTACAATACATTTCTTTCTCCCACTCTTTTTTCATGTGGTTATGCTCTCTGAGGGCTGACTTTACGGTTACATGACCGTATTTCTTCCAAATGCTATTTTTATTGTGATGTTCTCTATGGGCTGTTCTGAGCATTGCAGTCAACATGCTATCATATTTGTGGCATGAAAACCCGCCCCATAATGCTTTGCAGGGCATGACTTTTACAAAACATTTTTGCTTATAACTCACCCTGTGGTGGCCCTAGGACAATGGGACCAACTTCAAATGCTCTTTCTATCTATGTAAGCTCTGGGTATCCACACTAGTATAGTGGGGACCCCAAAATAATAATCCCTCCCACCATTCAGTGTCTTTTAAGCTTTCTTATGCTGGAACCTTTGTTTTACATCTTGGAGAAGATTTGTTCTAGAGGTTTTGTTTGTAATATCATTGCAGTAGGCCTGCTAGCCCAACAAATGCCCTTTAGGACCTAAGTATATGGTTGCACTGCATTACATTCTCTGATTTTTCATGAGATTATGTCCTGAAGGGGCTAACAATATGGTTACCTGACCATGTTTCTTACAAATTATATTTTTGTTATTTTGCCTTGCAGTGGTTGTTTTCAGCATTACAGTCTAATGCCAAATGTTTATTTCTGATAAAAGCTTATATGATAATTGTACATGTTTTAATAATCTTTCCTTATTCCAATTATGGCCCTGATTCAGGCCAGCTTAACATCCTTATTACACTATAACAGTTTGAACACTTTTGATATGTTTGGGTGACCCTTCTAGTTTATTTCTCCTCCGTGGCTATCTTGTGTCAGTTTTTGGGGAATTGTGTTAGCCAGCCAGCAACTCTGATGGTGGGGTGATGAAAGTGGTATTCTCTTGGAATTAACGTAGCCGATTTAAATTATGGTGCTAAATGGCAACATTTTAATTTTTTGCTGCAGGTAGTGGAAGAAGGTGAATGGAAGTGCTTTAGGTATAAGCAGGGCCACTGGAATTATGTGGCAGGAAAAGATGAAAATATGAAGCAGGTTTGACCAATTTATTTGGCAAGAAAAGTCCAGTTATGAATTGACAATGCCGATAGCTCTAACTCAAACAAATGTGAGACCTATTGCATTGCAAATGCTTGTTTTCTCTTTGTGTGCTGCATTCTGCAGCACACATAGGAGGAAAAGGCCTCTCATGATTATTTTTGTTGCGAAGGTCTCCCTTTGTGCAAAAAAAACAATCATCCCCACAATGCAAGCCTCTTTGCACCATGGTGCACTGGTGCCTTCATTGGTGCATGGCAGCAATTTGTGCACCAGCTTGGGGGACAAGGACAGAAATGCACTGTATTTTGTAGATGCAGTGCATTCCTGCCCTTTTGGTTTGACGCAGGGCAGGGCAGTGCAGCAAAAAAATCTTGTGATGCTGCCCTGCGCCAAATCTTTGTAAATGAGGACCTGAGTTTGGCAGTGTGGGAAAATCACAGATCAACAGTTGTGCATCCTTGTGGCCTCATTCTAAATAAGGCCCTTAAATAAATTATTTTTTGTATTTTAAAGAGCAGCAATTGTCCTCTTGCACTATCTTTGAAGTGCTGAGGCAAAAGTAACAAATGAGGACCGACATATATACACAATACCATATGGAAAATTCCTGTTTGTCAATGGTCATTGTAGTGGACCAAAGCTCCCAATGTCACACCGTCATGTTTATAAAGGTTGAAAGGGATTTTAACAATCAGGTGTGCTAATACCGTCTGCAATTTTCTAGTGGGTATGTACCGTGTATGGCAGGCTTTCCATCAATGAAACCTTGTGACTCATTCAGAGTGCAATAAATGCAGTCTCAGCCTTGTAATGGGAAAGAGGAGGGTCATATCAGACCTGGATTTGTGTTTTGTGTCAGATCTCTGTCCTTTTTACCAAATTTTGGTGACTTGGGGCCAAATTTACTAAAATTTGTCAAGGCGCGGTGCTCCGCCAAAAATGGCTGCGTCGATCTACTTTAGAAACGGAGGGATTCTGCGTATTTATTAGACTATGGCGCACTCCTGCGTTCCCCCCTGCACTGATGCTAGATTGAGCTGCCTAGCACCAACGCAGGCATCCTTGCACCACCGTGCAAGGATATCTGTGGGAGGGGTTTGATTGGTTATGTGCTGAAAGGTGTCCCTTTCTGCACATAAACAATCACTAATGGTGATTTGGCACTTCTGGGTGTGCTGCAGAATGCAGCGCACACAAAGGTGCCAAAGCATCATTTTGAAAGATTGTTTATGTGCAGGAAGGGACACCTTCCCACACATAAACAATAATTTCTGGTATTTTGTGCTTCTATGTGTGCTGCAGAATGCAGGACACATAGAAAAAGCAAAAAACGAGGAGGAATAAAAGTATTCCTCCTCGTTGCGCCTTGCTAACGCTACCCCTAGGGTGGTGTTAGATTTTGATGCTGCCTCAGGTTTACGAAAACACGTAAATCTGAGGCAGTGTCTAAATGCAATGGGTTTTGCTGTGGCATGCCAACAGCAACACCCACTCTACGCCCCTTCCATACAAAGTGCTGCGTGTGAGGGGCTGTATTTACAAGGTGGTGTTAAGCCACGAAAAGTGACTTAAAGCCACCTTGTAAATACGGCACAGGCTGTAAAATGACACTCCGATGGCACTAGGGGGCTCATAAATATACCCCTTAGTTTTGAAGTACATGCTGTGCATCCCTCAGGCTCTTTGTCAGGCCTTTGTAGATCAAAGTTTAGTGGCCTATCCATTCCCAACCAAGATATCTTGTAAGTTTGGTGAGAGATTCGGGAGAGTTGCACGTTGACCCCTTCCACAGCGAGGTGTATTTGAGTGTCAAACGGTCCAAGTCCGAGATAACCTGCAAGTTGCTTGCTTTCTCAGTATTGGGTGGGAAGTCCCTATAATATCTCACAGAGACTGCAGCAAGCAACGTTTGATGTTCTAGTGGTGCTCTGTGTATTTCTCTAGGTAGCCATGTATGTGTCTCATTAGCGTACATCTGGACGTGGACTTTGTACTGATCCTGATCTTAAAACAGATTGGAAAACCTCAGTAGCACTCAACAGGGTAAAAATCAACTAACAGAATATTAAATAAACATATTTTGAACCATTGATAAGTTGTACTAACGTATGTGACTCCTTTAAATTAAACCCTCATAAAAAACCATATGACATAATCAGTGATAGTATTAACGATGTGATTGACGCAATAAAAACAGTAGCATTAGGCATCTCCTTGATTGTATATTTGTAGTGGATGTATATGTTGGTCCACTTTCTTGTTTTATATTGTTCATTGTTTTCCTCTTATGTTCATGTTCTGTGCCATTATTTTTAAATTGTACTGATTCTGAGTTGGACATTTTCTCAAAACAAGTTGACCTTGTTTTATTACAATTTGTTCAGATTAAATATATGCATCTATGTTGTTAGTAGTATCCACTTTCTTCGATAATGATTTCATTGCAGATTTAATATATGCGCTACTAATCCATCAGCTTGTGTGGAAGTACATTTAAGAACGTAAAATACAATTGTCATGATCGATCCTTTTCTGCATAGTAGTTGTTTTTGTCAAACATTGTAAAAATACTTGCAAAAGCAGGCGTCACGTATATTATGGATAGCGTAAGAGATCCTACTGTTTTGCTTTTTTTCTGTGACTCCACTTTGAACTTTGCAAGGATTATAGGTTTGTGTATTACCTCCAAGAAAATAATTTGTAATTTGTTGTTGATCTTGTTATGGGGATTGACAATAAATCAAGTACGTATTGGCCAAGACACAAGACAAATCCAACATGAATTGAAAAAGGAAAAGCAAGGGTCACCACGATGCAGGACTATTGAAAACGCAATTAAACATCCCTGTTTCAACGGAAAGGTGATACCAAGACAACTGTGTCACGCCAGGGCACACTTAGGACGTGTAATAAAACTGTTAGATGTATGGCTATTTAGGTGTCACAGAGGATTACAAATGGTTTCATCTTTGCAAAATTCTAAATCTGAATTCGAGAATGATGAGACAAATTCACATACACTGGTAGAGAAAAGGCCATCTTGTTGGACTTTGCAACATATATCTGAATCAGAAAAGGGAAAAGGAAGAAGCAACAGCTTTTCTCTATGGGCATGTAAATTATTTACACACCCAGAAAACTCTCATTCAAGGGAATGTCCAACATTAGAAGCTATGATTTCCATGATGCGAAAGAAAGGGGAACAGAACACCTCTCTAGTTTATAGTTATTGCTGAATAGGTATATCCACAGAAATAAATACTTTCCATATGGACAGAAATGGAAAAAAATGTTGCAGTGTAAGCACTACAGGGAGTTTTTAAACTTACAATAACGACACTTCAAAAAAACTCTGGCATACTTAAACGTATCAGTATGATTGATGCTAAAATGCTTAACGCCATCATATTTGCAGTCGTATTTTGTGAGGGAACTGTGGGACTTAACAACAACGAAGTTTGTACAGAAAATGTTACATTTCCAAAAGAACGTCTGCAACTCGAGCTTCCCAAAAAGTTCTCGGAGAGCAGTAAAACTCCTGAAACAAGGAGTACAGAACTGAACTAGCGACATTTCCTGTGTTATTAGATATCCAGGCACATCTTTAAAATTTGGTGCCACATCAAGAAAGTGATCCAAATGCCTCCACTACTTGCTTCTGTGCTACCAAGGCGCAATATCATCCAAGCTATCCTTACTGTGCTATCACACAGCCATAAAATCCACGCAGGGCACCCACAACATAGACTGACAATGTGGGAGGTTTTTTTTTTGTTTATATTTTTCACGTTCATTATTATTTTTTTGATAACTCTATACGTAATTGATGAAATAATATGCTTGTAATTGAAAATGGTTTAATGTGTTTTCAATGATGCAAAGGTCCATTAAAAATGAAGCTTCTAGTGTAATAGGAGGTTGAAACATTCAAGGTTTCCATGGTTTTCATGGGTTAGTTAATTTCGCATGTTCATGAATGGCTTTTGTTCCATGTTGCAAGTTATGTCCACAACTTTTCTGGCAGACTGTATCAGTGATGAGCTCCTGCTTACTAAAAAAATGAATAGTGCTAACTCATTATGTCATTTACGTGGTGATCTCTGATTAGCAAAATAAATGTTACATGGATAATGCAACACTGAATCTGTGCTTTTAGCTAATTTTCTGTGCAGAAATTGTGTAAAAGAACCCCTTTGGTTTTGGGGTGAGCAGGAAGACATTATTAGAGACTTTCTCCAAGATTTTTCAGAGATTTTTCTTGCAGACTTTCCTATTCTACTGAGGATACTGTTTGACCTTTTCTTTTTATTTTGCGGTGCATTTGAGATTTAGAATGATTTATTGACTTCTGACTGTCGGGTATAACTGAAAATCTGAGCTTTAATGGCATCATTTATTCTGTACAGCTTAATTGTGAGATTGTTATAATAAAACTCTTTGAATGTTCCCTGACTGAGTTATTGGTTGATCTTTATGACTTACTATGTTACTCTACTAAACCGATGCTTGATGGGGTGTTCTCCTATGCAATATCAACCTGGAGCTTAATGTCCTGAGATTTATAGTGACATTTTGAAAATCTTGAGGTGTTGTGATTTTTGGGATATAGTCCTAAATAGTGGTGGGTGGTGTTAGAAGGCAAATTATTATTAGGGGTAAGTACACACCAACACTAGCAAGAAGCCCACCAGTCCAATGATAGGTCCAGTCAAGGTCTCAAAACATTAGCCCCTGGCTCAATCCCTGGTAGCTTGGCAACGAGAAGGCAGGCTTAACTTAGGAGACAGGTATGCAAAGCATTTAAATACACCAATACGGTAAAGACAAAACACACAATAGAAATACCACACCAATTAATAAAAAATAAGGAAATATTGTTATCTTTAAAATGACACCAAAACAGCAAAAAGTCAATATAGGGAATCGTAGACATGAATTTTCAAATATTTAATCGAAAAATGTGTTTTCTAGTGCTCAGAAATAAATAGCGCCAACTAGGGACATCTGATCAGACTAGATCAGGACCAAGTCAAAAGTTGAAGCCAACCGCAATAAGGCCCTGCTCAGATACACTGAGTGGCAGGCCTCAGTCAAAGTTTTACTCTCTAACTTAGTCGTTTTTCTTGAGCTTTTTCTCTTGTAGTTGAGCAAGGCCTCACGTCAGGCCTGGATCCGATGCAATGCCATCAGCTTAAGTTTCTGCAAAGCCCCAACCAACTCCTGGGAGTGTTGTCGATATAGAAAAGCTCTGGAGCTTCAGCTGGACAAACCTGAAATTCAGGCCGGGAGTCGGGATTCAGCGCCAGCGGGTTGACTCTCGTCGATTGTCGGTCACATTATGGAGCTTTCTCCCAAAGTTCTACAAACTTCTACAAACTCCTGGAACTCCTTTCTGAAGTCCCTCAGAGTGCAGTCCTTTGGGTTGCATACCAGGGTTTCAGTAGGGTAGTCCTTCTTCTTCTTGTGGTTTCAGGCAGCAGCTCCCCGCTATTTATTCAGTCATCTTGGGGAACAATAAGGGAGGTATCCTGTCCAATGAGGTGAAGGGTGCCACCCAAATGCATGACAGCTTCCTGAAAAGTGTGGCATTGTCTTCTACTACAAAGCACTACACCTTAAAATCGAAGGTGGACAGTTTCTCTCCAGAGGAGCAAGACCTGGCTAAACCAACCTACTGGTGTGGCTCATTTACATTAACACTCCCCATCTTGATCATCTGCTAATTCCATACCTGGGCCTGCTTTCTGTTTCTGGTGTTCAGGGTGAGAGGGTAGGCATGAATGGCATTCCTTTCTGTCCTGTTCTCTCTGAAGCCCAGTTTGATTTCCCAAGCACCCTTCCTGGCCTGGCCTCTACAGCAGCAGAACTCTAATCCGAAAACCTCTGCTCACTGCAGGCCATTTATCACCTTATCAAACCAGCCTGGCTAATCCTGTTAAGGCTGGCGCACCAGGAGAGGCCTCCACCAGGGTAGATTTTGGCTTACAGAAAAGAAAGTCCTATAATGTATTTTCTTTATTAGTTATGATAACTTAAAAAGTGTCAAGTTGTTGGATTTATCATCACCAATCTGTTGAGTCCTTGAATGGCACATTTAGCTCCTTCCTAGCAAAAAGTATTTCTACATGAAATATTCTAATGTTATCCTATGGAGCTAAGTATCTACAATGAGTAAACTTAAAGAGGAAGTTTTTCCCTCACCAGGGAATACAAAAAATACCTTTATAATGTCCCTTCTTATAGTTACATGGCACCCCACCCTCGGGGCACATAGGGGAGACCGTAGGGGTGACATACGTAAAAATAAGGTAGATTATCTCTTTAGAAGTACCTTTAATTCCAAAGTTGTATTTCCACACATTTTAGTTTTTAAAGACAGTCTGCAAGGCAGGACTGACTTTAAAATTGACAGCAGGCAACATAGCAGTGCACACTCCAGTGCAGGAAACCAACATGGCCTCTTAACCTCCCTGCCCTATTATGCACTTGGGACTTATAGGTAGTTTGAATCCCCTTGCCCTATTAGATACTAGGGACTTACATGAGTCTGTCATTGCCAATTGCAATTGTACAACATTACCATAGACCTTTTGATCAGAGCACTGCCCTGGACTTGGTTAGCAGAGACCAGGACACAGTCAGGGTCAGTTACCACCAGTATCAGTCAGACAAAATGTCAACATGCTAAAAAGATGTCTTTCTAACATGACCCCCCTCCCAAACATAAAAGTAATGGGTAACTAACCTACAACCTGGTAGTCCTCAGCAGCTAAGTGGGAAACTCTGGAAAGTCATCCAACATTGGCTTGGGCCACCTGTGGTCTGTGTTCCACTGTGAAGTCCATCCCTTAAAGGGAAAAGCGCCACCTCAACAATTTAGGACTCCCCACCCCTTATCTGCAGGAGCCATTTGAAAGGTCTGTCATCAGTTTGCGCACCAAAGTGATTACCAAACAAGTATGGTAGCAGCTTTTTCAGAGACACTAGTGCTGAGCACATAGCATCTTTCCGAGTGCCAAAGGCCTTGTGGCACTCTGGGATCCACATAACTTTGCCCTTTTTTAAGGAGTGAGTTATGTCAGGGGAGTCACAATGGTCCCATAGTTCTGAACAAATATTCTATAATATCCAGTCAGCCAAGGAAGGCCCTGACCTGTGTCTGAGTTGCAGCAGAAGTCCAATCCAATATGAATTGGATTTTAGCCTGGAGAGTTACATGGCCTCCACCTACAAGTTGACACAGATACACAACTGAATTCTGCCCTATTTGACACTTACTGGCCTTAATAGTCAGGCCTGCCAGCTGCAGGACCTGAAGCACATCCTTCAGGTGGTTTACACGATCCTCCCAGATGGAGCTGTGCACATCTATATTCTCCAGGTAAGCTGCACTAAACTGCTCCAACCCAGACAGGACCCTGTTCACCAACCTTTGAAAGGTGACCGGGGCATTCTTTAAGCCAAAGAGCATTGCTGGTAATGTCCCTCTGGTGTGGAGAATGCTGGCCTCTCCTTTGCTTCACTGAGAGCAACCTGTCAGTAGCCTGAGGTGAACTCAACTGTGCTCAAGTACGTAGCAGCCCCTAACCTATCAATGAGCTCACCAGCCCTTGGAATAGGGTGAGCATCAGTCTTTGTGACTCCATTCAGTCCTCTGTAGTCCACACAGAACCTCAACTCTTTCTTTTCCCCCTGGGGATTAAGTTAGGGTACCAGCACCACTGGACTGGTCTTGTGGCTGTCAGAAGGCTCAGTTACCAACAACTCAAGTATCTTAGCTACATTAGCCTTGATACTGGCTCTGACGTGGGCAGACAACCTGTACAACTTGTTTTGACAGGTAGGCTGCCACCAGTGTCAATGTCATGGACATACCAAGTGGGGAGTGCAGGGGTCAGGGAGAACAGACAAGAAACTGCTCCAACACTTGTTTGCAGTCTTTGTGCTGCTGCTCTGTCAGCTTATGAGAGAGTACAACTCCCTCCATTGGCCCATCTTAGACATTGTGGAAGAAGAGGTCTGGCAGTGTCCCAATTCCCTCTTCTGCTCCTTCATCGGTGACCATCAGCATGGTCATATCTGCCCTGTCTTGGTGGGGTTTCAACCTATTGACATGCAGAACCCTGTGAGGGTTCCTGGGGGTGTTAAAGTCTACCAGACAGGTAACTTCACCCTTCTTTTCTAGGATTCGATAGGGCCCAGGCCACTTGTTCTAGAGGGCCCTAGGAGACACAGGCTCTAACACCCACACCAAATATCCTGGTTTGTACTCAGGCATAGAAGTCTTCTAGTCACACCAGAGCTTCACAAACTCTTGGCTGGCCTCCAGTTTCCTGCTTGATTTGTACATGCACTTGACCATACAAGATCAATGGCCTAGTACATAGTCCAGCACATTGTCCTTGTCTTTCTTGAGAGGTTTTTTCCAAGACTCTCTCACCAGGCACAATGGACCTCTTACAAGGTGCCCAAACAACAATTCAAAGGGACTAAAGACAACCCATTTTTGTGAGACCTCTATGTAGGCAAACAGTAGGCATTGTAGGAGAACATCCTACACTCCTCCTGAGTTTGTCAGACAAACCTTTGATCATACCCTTTAGGGTCTCATTGAACCATTCCATCAGACCATTAGTCTGGGGGTGATATGGGGTGGTGGGCTTGTAGGTAACACCACATTCTTCCCACATCGCCTTCAGCTAGCTGTACATGAAATTTGTGCCCCTATGGGAAATAACTTCCTTTGGTAAACTTACTTTTGTGAACACACCAAGTAGGTCCCTAGCCACTGACTGAGCTGTGAGTGTTCTGAGGGGAATGGCTCCAGGGTACCTTTGTTATCATTCTCTCCATTTCTTTTCTCTTCTACCCTTACCCACTTCTTCTGCTCTAGCTACTTCTTTTCTATAGCTAGGGATTACAACTGAGCCTGAAGTTTTCTCTCTTCAAGGGACAGTTTTGGTTCCCCTGTCGAGGAGCCTTTCCTCTCTCCACTAGCTGGGAGTGTGAATCTAGTACTTCAACTTGTGGACAGGGTGTCATCCTCCTCCTCCTGTTGGAGGTTGTTCCCAGGTCTAAAGGGACCTAATCAATTCTGCCTTCCTGAACTTGATGCTATTAGGTAGCTCCCTGGATCGACACTAAACCCTCAGCTCAGTCACTTTGATTTGTTCAGTTTAGCTAGATCCAGCTCCATGGTCTCCCTAGTTTTGGGTCACACAAACTTTAAAATTTTGAAATAGAACACATTTAGTTTTAGTCCAAATTTCGAAAATACAAAATCCAAAGCTTTGTTGTATGTCAATTTAACAGGATTAACAGTTAGTAACTCACTATATTGTATGGTGTAATTCAAACACAATTCCATATCCACATCCCTGAACATCAAATTTTGGAAGGTAGATTATTAGTTGAGGAAAGTACACACCTACCTCTAGCAATACGTCTACCAGTCCAATGTTAGATCCAGTCAAGGTCTCAAAATATTAGACCCAGTCTACACTCCTGGTAGCTTGGCAATGATCAAACAGGCTCAGCTTAGAAGATAGGTATGTAAAGCATTTAAATACACGGCAACAATTAATGAGTAAGACACAACACACATTAAAAATCCTACACCAATATATAGAAATAGGAGATATTTTTATCTTCTAAATGACACCAAAATGACAAAAATCAAATATAGGGAACTGTAGATTTGAATTTTTGAAGATCAAATAAAAAATGTACTTTCTAGTGCTTAGAAATTATTAGCACCAACCAGAGACATCTGGTTGTGCTACACCAAGACCAAGCCATAATTTGAGGCTGACCACGATGGAGCCCTGCTCTGATAAACTGAGTGGGAGGCCTCGTTCAAAGTTTTACCTCGAGACAGTAATTTTTCTGGAGCTTTTTCTCTCGTCATAAGACGAGGCTCCTTGCCAGGCCAGTATCCATCCGCTTGAGTTTCTGTGAAGCCCTGGTCAACTCCTGGAAGTCTTGTCGATGGGGAAAAGTTCTGGAGCTTCAGTGGGACAAATCTGGCATTCAGTTTGGGTTGCAGTTCTGCGGTGGCGGCATGACTCTCATCAACGGGTCGATCATCTTCTGGATCTTCTTTACAAAAGTTCTCCAAACTTCTGGAATTTCTTGCTGAAGTTCCTCTTGGGGGTTCAAAGTGTCCCCAATACAAAATGACACCAAAATGACAAAAATCCAATATAGGGAACTGTAGATTTGAATTTTTGAAGATCAAATAAAAAAATGTGTTTTCTGGTGCTTAGAAATTAATAGCACCAACCAGAGACATCTGGTTGTGCTACACCAAGACCAACCCATAATTTGAGGCTGACCACGATGGAGCCCTGCTCTGATAAACTGAGTGGGAGGCCTCGTTCAAAGTTTTACCTCAAGACAGTAATTTTTCTGGAGCTTTTTCTTTCGTCGTCAGACGAGGCTCCTTGCCAGGCCGGTATCCATCCGCTTGAGTTTCTGTGAAGCCCTGGTCAACTCCTGGAAGTCTCGTCGATGGGGAAAAGTTCTGGAGCTTCAGCTGAACAAATCTGGCATTCAGGTTGGGTTGCAGTTCTGTGGCAGCGGCATGACTCTCATCAACAAGTCGATCATCTTCTGGATCTTCTTTACAAAAGTTCTCCAAACTTCTGGAATTTCTTGCTGAAGTTCATCTTGGGGGTTCAAAGTGTCCCCAATACAAATCCAAGGGTCTAGAAGCTTGGAAATGGTCTTTGGAAGTTGAGACCACATTTCCAACACTACACCTGGTCAAATCCTCAAGAGTCGACTGGACGCACTCCAGGCTGGGCACTTTTGTGACAGTTGGTGCAGGCAAGCTCTGTTAACCTGTTGCTTTCAGGGAGTCCACACCTTAGACCTTTTTAAAACAAGGAAAGGTCCTTAGGGCTGTGGTTACAGTATGCAACAGGCACAGTTCTATATAGTGCAGTCCTTTGGGTTGCAGATGAGGGTTCCAGCTGCCACCTGCAAATTCCATTCCTGGGTCTGCTATCTGTCTGTGGGGTACAGGGTGAGAGGGTAGGCCTGGCCTGTATTTCTTCCTGTCCTGTTCTCTTTGAAGCCAAGATTGTTTTACCCACCCCCCTTTCTGGCCTTTGCAGCCGCAGAACTCCCCCCATCAGGTAACCTCTACTCAGTGCAGACCACTTATCACCTCACCAAAGCAGCTCTAGCTAATCCTGTAAAGACTGACCAATCAGGAGAGGCCTCTATCAGGCTGGATTTTGGCTTACAGAAAAGAAAGCCCTATAACCTTTTATGTATTATCTATGATAAATTCAACAGTGGCAAGTTGTTAGATTTATTATTATCAATCTTTTGAGTTCTTAAATGATGTGTTTAGCTCTTTCCTAGCAATATTTGTGATGATATGAAAGATTCCAAAGTTATCCTAAGGAGCTAAGGGCCAGATGTAGCAGTTTGCGCCATGCAAACGGCCGAATGCGATGCACATTCCCAAATTGCGAGTCGGTACCGACTCGCAATTTGGGAATGCGACTCGCAAATAGGAAGGGGTGTTCCCTTCCTATTTGCGACTTTGCGCATCGCAATTCAAATTTGCGTTGTGACCGCGAATGCGGTCCCAACCCAACTCGCAGTTACCACCAGTGTCACACTGGTGGTAACACATTCGCAAAAGGGAAGAGGTCCACATGGGACCCCTTCCCCTTTGTGAATGCCGAAAAAAATATTTTTTCAGAGCAGGCAGTGGTCCCCTGGACCACTGCCTACTCTGAAAAAAACGAAACCAAATGGTTTCGGTTTATTTTTCATTTTGCAACACATTTTCCTTTAAGGAAAACGGGCTGCAAAATGAAAAAAAAACCTGCTTTATTTAAAAAGCAGTCCCAGACATGGAGGTCTGCTGACTACAGCAGGCCACCATCCCTGTGAGTGCAGGGACTCGCTATGGGGTCGCAAAATGCCACCCACCTCATGAATATTGATAGTCGAGTCGCAATTCATGGATTTCCTACATCAGGCCCTTAGTATCTACTATGAGGGAAATTAAAAGGGCAGTTTTTCCTTCACTAGAGCATATAAGTATCCTTTTATAATGTCCGTGCTTATAGTTATATGGCCCTACCACTGGGGCACCTAGACGAGACCATATGTGTGACATATGTAAAAGTAAGGTAGATTATCACTTTGGAAGTACCTTTGATTCCAAAGTCAAATTTGCACACATTTTAAGTTTTAATGACAGTTTGCCAGGCAGGGCTGACTTTAAAATTGACAGCAGGCAAAACACAGCAGTGCACTCTCCAGTGCAGGAAATCTGCTGGGCCTCTTAACCTCCCTGCCCTATTATATACTAGGGACTTATAGGTAGTTTGAATCCCCCTTTCCCTATTATATACTAGGGACCTTTAGGAGTCAGTCATTGTCAATTGTAATTGCACCACATTACCATATACCTTTTGATCAGAGCACTGGCCCTGGTTAGCAGAGCCCAGGGCACAGTCAGGATCAGTTACCACTACTATCGGTCAGAATAAAATGGGGGTGATCATGCTAAAAGGATTACTTTTTCACAGATGGTATCCCGCTTTTGCAACAACATAGAAGATTATGAGAAGGAGGGTGACTTGAAATAGGCAAAATAAATCACTGCAATATGTACTGGGGGATGCACTTCGAGAGAACTAGTAAAACTGAATAAAAAGAACATGACTAGAAGATATTTCACAACAGGGGCAGCTTTAGGGTGGTGGGACTGGTGCGGCCGCACTGGGCACTGACCTAGAGGGGGGCACTGACCTCAGGGGGGACGTTGTGTTTAGCAATAAAACCTAGAATTTCAAAGCACCTAAAGTAGAGTTCCTTGAGCATCCACCTGTCAGGCAACAACAAAAATGTCAAGATAACTCTTGTGACTAATGTTCCTGATTGAAAGAGAGTGATTGACTCTGACCAATGGCAGTTTTCACTCCCCATAAAGTAGTGCAGACTAATAGGCCTGTTGCGAAGAACAGATCTATATTTTGTGTGGATAGCTGAGTGGATTAGCAAAGCTAGCCTTTACCAGCACATCAAAGCTTATGAAAACTATGTGAGAGAGGGGCTAGAGGGAGATGAGGGGCCCTGTGACGGGTGGTAGTGCGTGAATCCGAGGAGGAGGTCATGGGAGGGAGGGGCACCAAAATAGATTGTGGAACAGGGCGCCCTCAGCACCAATGCCGGCCCTGTGTCACAGTCATTGGAGAGGGCAGCACACTCCCTCAATGGACTTAAACACAGCCTGTTCACTGAAACGACAACTAATGCACATATTGTAATACTTCAAATGTTTATGTTATTTCTGGCAAACACCTAACAGACTTGTCCTATCAATGAAGTACTATATGTTACATGCATGCAGAGAACAGAGATATCATCTCCATGTCTTGTCTCTTTAGTTTCTTTCACGAACAGAATAAAGTGATCGAAAGCCTTCACCAAGCCGGCTCCTAAGAGTATGCTGATCTAGGTGTATTTATATATTTTACCGCATAGGCTGCATTCAGCATGTTATGGGCAGCTGAATAAAACGTAGAAGAAGAAAAGTTACAACATGCACGGATGTGTCTTGTAAATCTGCCAAGAACGACACTTTCACGTGGTGAACTTTTATGACCATGTATGATCTTGAAAATTAGTTTAAAATGATCCGCAATGAAAAGTTATGTCTGTTCGGATAGGAGGCAAAAGTGCTGCCATATTCATGTGGCAATTGATGAAATAGGTGAGATTTACTTTGCGCAAAGCCATCTGAATTGGTTTTCTAATAAATTGCCTGCCGGCTTTATAATAAATGTGTCCTTTTAGATTATAACTAGCATGATAATCATTATCACCGATTCTGCGAGATGGTGACAAATGACATGCCAAGTGACACAGTGTGAATTGAGAAAGTGGAGGATTAGGCCGAGTACCATTATTTCAATATGTATAAATTAGAAGCTTCAATTTCCCTTGCCATTAATATTCCACCCACTAAAACTCATTTTTTCAATTGATGCTTTTTGTAATGATTTTGATAACTAGATAGAGCAGATTGTCACCACTACTAACATTGTGTTATGAGAGTGATTAAATATGTGGGAGCCGCCTTCTCAAACAGTTATTGCAAATACCTTATGGAGGAAGCTGTCGCTCTCCCTGCTAGGCAGGGAGGCAGTGTTCAAAATGATGACACTGACCAGGGTGATATATGCTCTCCAAAACACCCCATACTGTGTGCCCGAAGATGTCTTCCGAAAAGCTGAACCTTCCTTCACCTTTTCCTATGGGACAAAGGCTTGTCCTATAAAGCCCTTCAAAAAAATCATGCGTGGTGAATATGACAGAAGATTGGTCTGCTGGATATAAGAAAGTACTATTGGCCCACTCAGTTCACAGTGATTAACGATTGGGCATTTGCAGTCTGGGACGACCCTGCATTCAGGTTGGAAAGGTGAACATGGGGACAGGAAGGCTACCAGGAGGTACTTTACAAAGCGGCCCCGTCAGGCCCACTTCTACCACAGACACTGACAGTGGCACAAGTTTGTAAGGCAGGAGCCACCTTTTTGAGTTGGAATGGAAAACCAACGGAAATTACCACACTGTGGTCTAGTGAGATCCTGAAGGTGGTAGGGGAACTACGAGATTTACTAAATGGAACCCCATTGGTATAGTAATGCTAGCAGATATATGAAAAGGGAATTCCATGCTCAGTATGACTGAAATGCAAACACAATGATCTAGCACCTACTGAGTCATATAACTACATGCAATTGCTCCATGCCCTTCTGACACACATTCCCAGGCATACCCTAATTGAAGACTCCTTGCCTCTAGAGGACTGCATCCTAACAGAACCACTACCCAGAAAGACCATTTCACCCATATACAAGAAACGAATTAACAACTCGCAAGACATCCTAACTAACCTGAGTACCAAATGGGTGATCGAGGTGAGGGACTTTGCAGAAGGCAAATAGGGGGAAGCCAGGAGGGCCCTATGGGAGGTGGCTATTAAAACAGGATCCCCCCTAATTCAACTGAAAATCCTATGCCAATCCTATTATTCCTGAACAGCCATACAGGCCATGGGTGAAAAGTTTGCTGATTTCTGCCTCTGTGGAGGTGGAGAAAAGGGCACATTCCTACATATACTCTGATCTTGTCCTGTGTTAGACCCTACTGGATGGCGTTGCGGGGACTGATGAAGGAGGTCCTGGGCATTGAGGTCCCTGACACAGTGATAAAATGCAGCCTACATATTTGGGGAGATGACCAACTACCCAGATACCATAAAATCAGGTTGTCATTGGGTTTGGCAGTGGCCAAATGCAATATACTATGCATGTGGGGGGCACAAAATACATCAGCTATAGTCGTTTGGGGAAAAGACATCCATGCTAGTAAAAAAATCAATTTACACGGGTAGAGGCTCCCCACAAAAATGGGGAAAATACGGTCCCCATGAAGATCATTTTGAGGGATGGCGGAGTAGTCCTGGTGGAAACTTAAGGAAATTGTGCTTGAGACTAACATATTGATAAATGCACTGTACTTAATTACACTTGATAATTTTAAAGGCCTCATTTACAACAGATTGATGCATCAATAAGGATGTGCCAGTTTGCTTGCGCCGTCCTGTGCCGCCCTAACAACACCATGGTAGCGCTCTATTTACAATACAGGGCACCATGGCGCTCGTTAGCACAGCTGCATTAGAATTTCTGATGCAGTTGTGGGCTTTGCTGGACTAGCATTAAATATTTTGACGCTAGTCCAGCAAAGCTCAGGGAGGCCCATTCAAGACAGCCCAGCATCACTTAAACGCCTGAACTCAGCAGGCGTTACAAAAAAATTATGCTAGAATGACACAGTGAAATCTTGTAGATTTCACTGTGCCATCCCTGTGGGCATCTAGCGGGGGAATGCCTTGCTTGCATACATTATGCCTGACGCAGGTATAATGCAGCGCAAGGGATTACAAACTGGTGTAATGGTGCCATTGAGACAGTTTGTAAATATGTGGCAGGTGCGGCACTGTTCTGTGCCACTGTAGCGTAAAAAAAATCACATTACGGCAGTGCAAGGGGGTTGTAAATGAGCTCCAAAGTGTGCCACCATGTGAATGTGCTGCACTGCCTTATTTAGGCTCCAATGCTTTATGAAAAATTTCAAGTAAAAGATTCACAAAAAAGCAAATACCTTAACATTACTGAAGGACATTAAGGCAGTCATTACAACATTGGCGGTAAAAGCCGCTTACCGCCGTGCAGAAGACCGTCAACACACCGCTGCGGCTGTGGAAATCCGCCACAGCCATTATGACCCACTGGCCGGAATCTGCCAAAATTGAGACACCCACAAAAGTCTGCCACACCAAAGGTCAGTGATAAACTGACGAAAACAAAACCTCCACCGTCACGCCAACAGAAATACGCCCACACTATCACGACACACGAATCCACGAGGCGGTCTTTCAACCGCGGTATTCCATTTGTGGTACACACCGCTGCGCTGAAAATACACACACATTTACAAAACACTACCACAGTGGACAATTCAAAATACACACACCTGATACACATACACACACCACTCCCACACACCCAATACAATATAAAACACACACCTACAGCACCCACAAACCCCTGCGACCACAATTGAGAACGAAGCACAGAGAGAGACACCACCATCAACAATACTAGCATCCACAGGCACACATCACCATCACTCACATAACTTCCACACACCTCACACAACACCCCACTGCATATCAGCACACTTATCACCACACACACCACCCCACACATCACCCACACCACCCCATGGCACGGCAAAGACACCCCAGGTTCTCGGAGGACGAGCTCAGGGTCATGGTGGAGGAAATCGTCCGGATAGAGCCACAGCTATTCGGATCACAGGTGCAGCACACCTCCATTGCAAGGAAGATGGAGCTATGGCGAAGAATCGTGGACAGGGTAAACGCAGTGGGACAGCACCCAAGAAATCGGGATGACATCAGGAAGAGGTGGAACGACCTACGTGGGAAGGGGCGTTCCGTGGTCTCATGACACCACCTTGTGGTTCAGCGGACTGGCGGCGGACCCCCACCTCCTCCCCCACAACTAACAACATGGGAGGAGCAGGTCTTGGCGATTTTGCATCCTCAGGGCCTCACAGGACTAGATGGAAGAATGGACTCTGGTAAGTCAAATCTTAACTATTACATCCCCCACCCTACCTGCATGCCATCACATACCCCCACCCTCACCCTCACCCCCATCACTCCTACTCCTCACAAATGTTCTACTATCACAACCCACACATCCCAACACCAAGCCCTGCATGCAACAACAAAGCATGGACACCTATCACTAAAGCATGCCCACTGCACATACACATACACCCCCCAAAACCATCATCACACAAGGTCCCACACAGGAATGCAAGCACTGGGGTACACGGTCACCCACACATTGCACACCATGCCACACACAGATGTTATAAACATCCTTTTATACCCCTGCAGGACACCTACCCAACGTCACCGCAAAGGAGGGTCCACATATGTCCACACCACCAACAGAAGAGGCCCACAGTGATGACAGCAGCTCTGTCCAACTGGATCTAGATGACCAGCCCGGCCCATCGGGGACCTCGGGACAGTCGGTTCCCATCACACAGTCACAGGCCACTACAGAGTTTCCCCCCTCTGGAAACACCAGCACAGCACCCACCCAGCGGGCCCATACCTCCGTCCCCAGGACACGTCAATCAGCAGTGTGTCCACCACTACAGGGAACCCAGGCTAACCCACCACCCCAACAACAACAGGGGCCTGAGGGCAGTGGCAGTGGGCACACGGTCCAGGGGACGGAGGCCCAGGAACACAGGGGAACTGGGAGGGCTGCTGTGCGACAGGGGTAGGACAGGCCAAGGGAACATCATGGGAGCCTACCACCACTCCCAGGAGACGATGGCAACGGTACTGGCCAACTTTCAGGGGACCCAGCGCCTGCAGGAGGAACAGTATTTGGGCTTCAGGTAGGAACTCAGAACCATCAATTCCACCCTCGGCACCATTGTAGGGGTGCTGAAGGAAGTACTCAATACCAGGAGGGACACTGTTGCACAACAAGAGGCCCCTGACACTAGCCTGGACGATGAACTGCCCACCACCTCCGCCGGCGCTAGTGGACAGGAGGCACCGCCTCAGGACCACCACACCAGCACCCCACCCCCTGCAGAAGGAGAACCACCCCGCTAACGGTCCCTGAGATCCAGGACAAAGACAGAGAACGATGCCAAGACCCCCGCCAAGAAATGAGACCACCCTGAATGTCATCCTTCTGTCCCACTTTGTCACCCTGTCCATCCTTAAACTGCCCCAGTTCCACTTCCTATGCCCATTTGGGCAATGCACCTGTGAGACTAATAGACTGGACTCTGCCATGGACATTCCTCAACCATCACCCCTCACCGTTTTGCTACCCCCTCCCATATTTTGCACTTAAATAAACACCCTTGAAGCACAAAAACAACCTGGAGTCAGTCTGTGATTTCGGAATAGTGTATTAGCAATTACAGTGTCAAAAAGCTATTTCATTTGTAATGTCAACAAACCTATGTCACACAGCTCTAGTCCATGAGGAATCAAAGCAGATGTCACACTGTGGGACCCACATCTGTGAAATCGTAAGGGAAAGTGACAACTCAGTGACCATACACTGGGTGAAAACGACAGACAGTAGAGAGATAGTAGTGTTACAGTACATGTAGTAGGCAGGTTTGTATTCTTACCTGTATCTCACTGGAAATATTGCTGGATCACTGAGTCCCTGTTGTCCATGTCTTCTTCTTCTGCTTCCTCGTCTTCACTGTCCACAGGCTCCACAGCTGCAACAACACTGCCATCTGGACCATCCTCCTGCAGAAAGGGCACCTGTCATCGCAAAGCTAAGTTGTGAAGCATACAGCAGGCCACGATGATCTGGCACACCTTATTTGGTGAGTAGAATAGGGATCCACCTGTCATATGGAGGCACCTGAACCTGGCCTTCAGGAGGCCGAAGGTCCGCTCGATTATCCGCCGTGTTCGCCCATGGGCCTCATTGTAGCGTTCCTCTGCACTTGCCTGGGATTCCTCACTGGGGTCAGTAGCCATGACAGGTTGGGGTAACCAGAGTCACCTGCAAATGGCGAGGGACAACTGTTAGACACACACTAACCTGGAGGGATAACCCCAGACCCAGACAACCATTCCCACTGTCTTGCTTCCAGGTGCTCACCTAATAGCCACGGTGCCTCTGGAGTTGACCCATCACATAAGGGATGCAGCTGTTCCGCAGGATGTAGGCGTCATGCACTGAGCCAGGGAAGTTGGCATTAACATGGGAGATGTACTGGTCGGCCTAACATACCATCTGTACATTCATCGAATGATAACTCTTCCGGTTTCTGTACACCTGTTCACTCCTGCGGGGGGGACCAAAGCCACATGGGTCCCATCAATGGCACCTATGATATTGGGGATATGTCCCAGGGCATAGAAGTCTCCTTTCACTGTAGGCAAATCCTCCACCTGAGGGAAAACAATGTAGCTGCGCATGTGTTTCAGCAGGGCAGACAACACTCTGGACAACACGTTGGAAAACATAGACTAGGACATCCCTGATGCTATAGCCACTGTTGTTTGAAATGACCCACTTGCAAGGAAATGGAGCACTGACAGCACCTGCACTTGAGGGGGGATTCCTGTGGATGGCGGATAGCTGACATCAGGTCTGGCTCCAGCTGGATACACAGTTCCTGGATTGTGGCACGGTCAAGCCTGTATGTGATGATCACATGTCTTTCCTCCATTGTCGACAGGTTCACCAGCGGTCGGTACACCGGAGGATGCCGCCATCTCCTCACATGTCCCAGCGGACGGTGCCTATGAAGGACAACAGCGAGCACAGAGTCAACCAACTCAGAGGTACGTACCCACAGCTTACACAGAACACGAATCATAATCCAAAAAATGTATGTGTGTTGAGTCTAGGCCTAGATATGTGTGACGCAGTTAAAAATGAAGCCATGTGGGCCCCTGAAATGGCGGCTGCCTGACCTGTAAAGTGGGACAATGGGATGTGATGTAACTGTGCTGGCGTTGTACACCGTCGCAATAGGCGGTCGAAGACCGCGGCGCAATGCTGCATTGGTTAACATTGGACCCTATGGGTCCCATGAGCCAATGACGATGTACGCCGGCGGTGACGGTACGCACTGACGCGGCCGTGACTGCCATTTTCTATCTGTTCAATCACTCGATACCTGATTTTCGACAGGAGAGGACCTACACTGCAAGTGCTGCTCTGACCTCGGTCTGGAAGAGACAATGGCTCGAGTGTCTGGGGAAAGGGACCCTGCCTTCACATCAGAGGAGTTGGAGAAACCCGTGGACGGGGTCCTCCCCCAGTACACGCTACTCTACGGTCCTCCAGACAAACAGGTAAGTACACTGGGAGCATGCTGTATGGGCTATGCCTGTGTGGAGTGGGGTGGATGTAAGAAAGGGGGGAGATTGCGGCGTGCATAAAACGATAGTAAGTGCATGTGCCACATGGTAAGGGTAGGGATGGGGGCCAATGACTGTGACGGTGCAGTTGGTAATAAGTTTCTCTTCCTACTGTACAATTCATGTAGGTCAGCGCCCACCAGAAAAAAGACATTTGGCGTGCCATCGCCAAGGACGTCTGGACCCTGGGGGGCTACCTCAGACAGAGTATCCACTGCCGGAAAAGATGGGAGGACATTTGCCGCTGGAGCAAGAAGACGGCGGAGGCTCAGCTGGGCATGGCCTCCCAACGTGGGAGGGGTGCCCGTCGCACCATGACCCCCCTGATGTTCAGGATCCTGGCGGTGGCGTACCCGGAGTTGGATGGGGGCTTGAGGGCATCACAGCTGCCACAAGGGGGTGAGTACACTCTCATCCTGCTGATTTAGCGCGCAGTGGAGGGGTCATGAGGTGGGCTGTGGGTTTCCCTAGGCCAGGGCGAGTTCAGTAGGCAAGGTCCCGCCGCAAGGCAGGCCATGTGGCACCCCACCCCACCTCTGTAGAGTGCCAAGTACACCTAGTCATGCCCCTGTGTCATCCATGTGTGCAGATGTCGTCCATAGCCTAGTAGGCCATTTCCCAGGGATTGAACAGTGGAGCCCAAGAGCGCAGCGTAGTGCAGGGGGATTCTGTGTCAGTTGTGTCCGCCAACGGTAGCGGTAATGCATGCACTCAACATGTCTTTCTTCTGTCGTCGTCCCCTTTTTGTGGTCTCCCTGTTCTTGTGTGCATTAGCATCATCAGGCGGAGGAGCAGTGGCACCGGAGCACGAGGGGGCTGCATCCCACATGGCCATGGAGGGCCACACTACGGACTCGGACTTCACCAGTGGGACGGAGGGCGAGGGGAGCTCCACGGCGGGGACATGAGCTGAGACCAGCGACACGGACTCATCCTCTGATGGAAGCTCCCTTGTGGTGGCGGCAACATCTGTGACACCATCTACAGCTACACCCGCCACCCCCCCTACCAGCACTGCCCTCCCAGCAGCCCCTCAGCCTTTGCCCCGTGCCCACTCACCCAGGAGGGTGGGCATCACCTTCGCCCCAGGCACCTCAGGCCCTGCCCCAGTCACCCCTGCTGCCCTCAGTGAGGAGGCCATTGACCTCCTCAGGTCCCTCACTGTTGGACAGTCTACCATTTTGAATGCCATCCAGGGTGTAGAAAGGCAGTTGCAACAAACCAATGCATTCCTGGTGGGCATTCATTCTGGACAGGCGGCCCGTCAGCAAGCTTTTCAGACTCTGGCCTCAGCACTGATGGCAGCCATTGTCCCTGGGTCTAGCCTCCCCCCCTCCAACTTCCTCCACCCCGACCCAATACCCTGTACCTCAACCTATCCAGAGCGCACCTACAGACCAGCATGCACACACCTCAACACACAAGGGAAGCTCAGGCAAACATAAGCACCACACATCCCACAGGCACTCACGCAAGCATCACACACATGCAGACACACCAACATCTACTGCCTCCACTGTGTCCCCTTTCTCCTTGTCTCCATCCTTCCTCCCAGTCTTGTCTACACTCACACCTGCATGCACTACCTCTACAGCCACTATGTCCCTCTCCAGCACACCCACCACCACACCCCGCTCACGTGCAGTCACCACCCCCACTACCATTCACACGTCCCCTGTGTCCTCTCCCAGTGTGTCTGTGACGCCACCTCCCAAGATACACAAATGCAGGCACACACCCACCCAACAGCCATCCACCTCACAACAGCTTCCAGACCATGCACCTTCACCCAAAGTCAGCAAAGGAACACCTCCTACAACCACAACCTCTTCCTCCACTCCCAAAGCCCCTCCAGCTACCCGTCCCAGTGTCTCCAAAAAACTTTTCCTGTGCAACCTTGACCTCTTTCCCACACCTCCCCCACCCCGTCTGTCGCATAGGTCCCGAACTAGCACCTCAGCCACAACATCAACCATATTACAATGGTTACACTCATTTACTTTGTTCTTTGCATTCTTCCTGGGGGGTTGGGGGTGTAACTGTAATGTATCATGCTGTATTAGTGTGTGTGTTGTCGTGGGTAAGGGTGGGGGTGGGGGTGTTGCGTACTGCATGTGTGTCCCCCTGTCTTTTCCCTCCCTCCTCCCCCCTCCCCTGTGTCGTAGGTGCAGTACTCACGGTTGTCTTCGCCGCCGGCGTTCGTGCTCCTGGTAGAGGAGCAAGAAGATAAGGGCTGGCAGGATCTGGAGCTCAGGTTCCATGGCGTCCAGATTTCTCGTGGGGTGTGTAGAGGTGAGCGTTTTCCCTTCGAAGTCCTGTTTCTGCCATGTTTTTGTCCGCAGTGAATCCGCCCCGGAAAAGGTGGCGGATTGGTAAGTTGTGATACTGTGGGTGGTACATTGTCCTCCGCCTGTCTGTTGGCTGTGACCGCCAAGCTGTTTGTTTATACTGCTGTGGCGGTCTGAGTGTTAAAGTGGCTGTCTTTGTTGGCGGTTTCCTCCACGGTCGTGATTCCATTCTTTTTGCCGCCGGCCTGTTTGCGGTTTTACCGCCGCTTTAACACCGACAGCCAGGGTTGTAATGACCACCTAAGTGCTAAACCCATTGTTAACCAGCATTTTAAAAAAAGATATGCTGTTTGACTTATGAATCCTGGTGCTGTCATAATGCATTTAATACAAGTTGCAGAGAAAAAAAAAAAGAAAAAAAAAAAAGTTTTATCCACATGTTGTTGTGCATGGAAGATAAAGGAGGTGTGCCTGTCGTAGGTAACATCTCATACTCATGGGACAGAAAATATAAAGAAAATGTAGTCTCTGTAAACTAGCAAATAGGCAATATCTGTCACCCATGAGGAAGCCAAGGTTCTTCTGTAGGAAACGCAATTCTAACAGAGGGATCAGTGATCCTGCTGCAGAAAGCAAAATACCACTTTCTGGGAGATTGGGAAAGTTTTGTCCTGTTGGCCAAGAGCTATCCCTCTATCCTAAGAGCTCCAGGGAAGTAGGATAGACCATAAGCATTTCATTGCTGGTGGTGTGTAACTACTAATGCCCATGTTTAGCCACTTGATTTCACTACTGGTTCCTATGAAGAGAGCCAGCCATACCTTGGTATTGAGCTTGACGGTGGCAGAGTCGGCATTGGGGATTGTGGTAACAGTTTGGAGGATTGTCCTTTCTTCAGAAGGGAACAGTGCCTCAAGTAACAGGTTCCCAAAAAACGGTTGTGCTAACAAAACGCTGCCAAATAACCATGTGCTGAAATGAGTGCTAGCACTGAGTGCAGCTTGGATTCACTGTCTTTTGGTGATGGTAAACTGTATCTGTGATAACAGTCACAGCCTCCTTTGTATGGAATGAATGCCGTGTTCACAAAGAGTTGCCTCAATCTGCCCCATACTCTTGAAGATCCATATCAAATGTTTCCTTCTGTGCCAGCTACTAACTGGAAAACAGTGGCTCTGTTAATGTGCTCTGACCAAAGCATTTGTGTGACACAAGTAAATAATCCAGAGAATTATCCAGCCCTTTCACCAAATGAAAAAATATTGTCTGCTTATCGGGGTCTGTAAAATGAGCTAAAGCATATAGCTGGCGGCATAGTTAAAAAAATCACTTGCTGTGCTTTTATCCATCTCGTCACAGCATTAAAGAGGGGTAGCTGAAGTGAACTGTAATAGAAAGGACTTGCCTATGATTTTTTTTAAACTTTAGCTAAAATAATCCTCTTTCTCTGCTATAAGAAGTGGTCAAGTGAACGTTAATGAGTTACACTGGCTGCTTCCTTACCTTCAAGCAGATACCTATTCTGTCATGCCATAGATCTTATGCAGCAATTAATTAGGAGACAATTTTTTCTCCTAAGCTTCTGTTAGAGTAGCCCTGTACATTATTGTTGCAATCTAGTCACAGTTGTTACTGACCATTTTCTCTTTCATGAATGTTTTAGGTAGTTGTGGCAAAAGATATCAACTAGAGATTGTCGTACAGAAATGCATTTCTTTTTTTGAGGCGTGGCCAAGAAGGTGACAATGTCAGATGCTCCTTGAAAGAGCTCAGTTCCTTGCCCCACTAAAAATCCTAATGCATTTGCACCAATAAAGCAATAGTGCCCGAGATTTCACTGCGTCAGGTCTGTGGTACGAGTGGACCAGCCTGGGGGCTGCACAAAAGCCAAGGCAACGAAGAGCAAGAGCAGAGTGAGCTATGGTCGATCATGACTTGCATTGCGCCTGTTTGGGTGGCAATGACAAGGCAGCGGCGCATATACAGTGAGAGAGGCCCGGCCTTAAAGGACTAGGGGAGACAAGTGAGTGTGTGGTGGCTCATCTACTGTGTGGCCAGGAATATAACCCATCCGCACTGACTCCCTTGCCTGAGTCTGCCCCCCTCTCCATCCGGTTGGACTTACCAAATGGTGGGGCCCTGGGCCTCAGTGGAGACAGAAGGAGGTGCAGCCTAGGCCAGGGCTGGCACTGAGGGCAATGTGTACCCCACACTCTCTGGCAAGATCGTGCTGGAGTGGGAGGGCCCTCCGCCCCGGATTTATCAACTGGGAACCCAGACAGCCTAGAGTGCACAGCAATTGCTGGACTGCGCCATGCCAGTGGGAGATATGCCGGAGGGGTGAGGAGAAATGGGCCACGAGGATGTGGCTCCCCGCTGAGCCCTTGCATGACCGAAACCCTGGACAGAGAATAGTGGCATTGGGAAGAGGCCTAACCCATCCTGCAATTGTGCCCACATCAGTTAATGGACTGGGTCTGAGGAATGTGCCTGATGGTGTGAGCCCGATGCAGCAGCAGAAGGAGTCTGGGACCACGTAAGACTGGCAGTAGTGAGTACTGGTAGGCTAACTTACTCACCCATGCAATCCCATCAGGCTGATCGGGAGAGGACGGTGCCCCACTCCAGTGGTGCCAGGCTGCCTGCCCCCTTTCCCCTTGTTCCACCCCTTCTTTCCTCTCCTCTTTAAAACAAGGGAGATGCTGCCAGGGACCACGAGGAAGCCTGGATTGATGTGATGCAGAGGAACAGCAGCAGGGCATAGAGGAAGTGAGGCAAGCTTTTCCAGAGAGACTATGCTGGGGTAGGAACACAGAGGAAGAACAACAAGAAGAAATCCCCAAAATGGCCCGTTGGGCCTTTCATCAACAGAGGTGCCCTAAGTTCCTTGTGACAATTTATTTTCTCAGACAATTCATGGAAGGTGGGGAGCTCATCTGACACAGCATTTCTGGCCCAGGCCTGGGACAGAGGAGACATGCACAAATCCTCCACTTTCCCCTCCGGTAGCAAAGAGATTGTGGCCTCTTTGTTGATGCCATTTGAAGATATGCTCTGACCCCCTGTAAGGAACACTCTGAAAGGAATATCTGGCACCATCTCCGTAGTCTTGCCACTGAGAGTGCCTCCCTGACATCTCCCATGTGGCTGCTTGGTCTGGTGATATGCTGTTGCAGCTGATGTCAATTGTCAAATGCCTCTTGACATCTTAGATGAACTGTCCTCAGGTACACTGTCCGACACCTGCAAACCATCACTCTACACTTACTAGGTAGGAGCATATTGGCCAAAGACAAGGAACCCAAGCCCTTTCACCAGGGTAAGATGGATCAATACACTAAAGCCATCCATCTTCCACCAGAGGAATCCCAACAGTCCATGCTGGATAACGCTGTCCTCCTCATGCAATTCAAGCCTCCCAGGAAGCACTGAAGGGAGGGTGGGAGGGGTCCAATGAAATGTGTCCCTCCTTTTCCAAGACTTTTACCACGTGGCTGACAGGGTCATTGCAACCAAAAATAGGATATCAGGACTTGAAGACCCAGTTCTGGGACTTCCTAAGGAGGTGACAGAGACTCAAGCACTAACTAAGGATTTGCTGTGGTATACAGATGATGTAAAAACTGCACTCAGACATAATCTGTGACTTGTAGGTTTCCCTAAAGGGGTGGAGGGTTCTAATATGATGCAATTCCTTGACAACTGGCTGCAACAAATAGTTCTCCTGGACAAGTTTGCCTCCTGTTTCATCATTGAATGGGTACATTGTTCCCTGGGGGAGCAGACCACCTCTGCTCCCCCACCCTCCACAACCTGTAATAGCTCGACTCCTGATTTATCAGAACATTGACAAAATCATCTTTAATGATGTCCAACTGCTGGGATAAGTGCACCATGATAATTCTAAGATACTAGTATTCCCTCACTACTTCGATGAAGTCCATTGCCAAAGGTGCACTTTCAACTTGGTAAAAGCAAAATTGCAAACTCTCCAACTGTAATATACGTTCCTGTTTCTTGTCAAGCTCAAAGTCATATATCAGGGGAAGTCACTTTTCTTCCAGTCCCATGAGAAAGCATGGGAATGGATTGAAGATCACCCCGGGCTGACAAACCAAGGGCCACAGCTAACAAAACATCTTCCATACAGCAAGATGCGGCTTGACCGAAAGACAGACAGAGACTGCGAAGGAGGGGCAGAAAGGCCCACAACAGGGATCTGAAACTCCATGGCACGAGGCACGACTTAGAGGTCATCCGGAAATTTCTTCTGACTCTGATGGAAACAATACTGCAACTTCCAAATGATCTAGGCAGGGATGCCTGGGTGGAAAAACGCACATGATTCAATGAGGAGAGGATGGAGTCTGGGTCAAGTTTTTCCACACCTTCTGGCAGTGGCAATTGAACATCTGGAGCACACCCTGGACTCAGGCTCTTCCTCCAAAGTGACAAATGAAGCTGAATGTGGTGGTGGGACCACATAAGTTGATAATATTTCTGGGACTTAAGGGAAGAGACACGTACTGCTCCGAGAGAAGTCCCTTCTTCTCTTCCTAGCACATCCATTGATAGTGATATGGCTTGTAAACTACCATCAGATACCAAATCCCTCTTGATCCTCTCCTGGAACATAAACAGTCTAGGGGACAAAGTCAAACAAGGCTTGGTGACCCAATGCATCAAATGACTACAGCCCAATATTGTTCTTCTACAAGAAACCCACCTCCCAGAGACACACTGAAGATTTCTTAGGGAGGAGGGCCTATACCACATTAGCACATGGAGGGTATACATCGGGATCCAAACGGGTGGCAATACTGGTAAGAAAGAACCCCGTCATTCCAGGTGGTAGAGCAATGGTCAGACCCTTCTCAGGGATACGTGGGAGTTAGGGTGCCTTGAGGTAGAACAGATGTTATGCTCACTTGTGTTTATGCTCCCCTCAGGCTTCTACCACCCATCAAACTCTCTGAAATGCTCTTGGAGACCAACTCATTATTGCATATAGTAGGGGAGATTTCAATGATGTTATTGTAGCAGAGATGGACCAGACTGGGTCAGCTAGCACAACTACACCAACACCCCACTCTCGAGGTTTGTATGACTCTTGGCCTCTTGGACACCTGGCAGCATGCACACCCTTGTGAGGAGGGATATTTTTATATTTTGGGGGCCCATAGAGTATTTTCTCGATTGGACTACATTTTTCCTGTGATGTGGGAAGTGTATGGCAAACTACAAGTGGAATACCTTGCTAGGGGGACACTCTGACCACTCCCCTCTGCTGGTGAAACCCTGTGGGGGGGGCACTGGGGAAGGGATAGTTGGAGCAGTCACCCAAGGCTCCACACAAAACCTCATCACCCAAAAGAAACTGAGGGAATATGGGTTCTGGAACAGCTGGAGAATGAACTTTGGGAACTTGCAAGTGATCATTCCCTTGAACAATAGGGATCAATCTGCCAAGTAGATCAACCAGATACAATTTCCGACGAGTACACAATTAGATGAACGGAAAATGTACATGGTCAGAGACATATGTTTTCTATCATTTGACACTGAAAAAGCATTTGATGCTGTGCACTGGCCCTTCCTAGTGCAAACACCCCTTCCTATTTGCGAATCGGAATCACATTTTGCGAGTCGGTACCGACTCGCAAAATGTGATTCTGCATCGCAGAAGGCCTTTTGCACCTCGCAAACGGTGTTTTTCACCGTTTGCGAGTCGCAAAAGGCTTAGTACATCTGGCCCCCACAGAGGTGTCATAATAGACTGTGTGTTTTTCATGTTTGGTGGCAGATTGTCAACTGACTGTGGTCTAGGCCTGGGGGTTGGTGGGGGAGGTTAGCATTAAATTATCTGACCAGTGTTCTATGCTGGCACTGTTACATTCACATTTTTATGGAGTACTAATGCAATGTTTCTGTTCATCCTAAGAAACAGCATTGTATATTCTTGTGGAAAATTGGAGGTATAGAGTTTTATGATGTAAAGGACTGCTGTTATTTTGGTGTGTTCATTGATGAGATGACATAGCTGGCTTTGGTCCAGCCACAACCCCAACCCTACTGATGTGAAAGGCACTACCTAATTTCTGCCTCCCCAATCCCCTCTCAAGTCCTCTAAGCCCATCAACTCTTTCTCCTTCCACTCCTGCCTTTGAGCAACCTTGGGCTCCCTATTCCTGCTGCATATACTTTCACCTCCCATCTCTCCTCCATAATGAAACAATTCCATTCTTCTTTATCTTCTGACCACATAGCCCTTTGAGATCCCTACTCCACTTCTTTGAGCCTAGAGATGGGCCTGCAGCCTACTGTAAGCTTACTCCTTCATTCAATCATTATGGCCATCTGTTACTTTTGCCACTTTTACTTCACACAAATGATGGAGTTGAAGCTTCAATGTGTGATCTTTGAACAAGGACTTCGTTAATGTCTATTACTCGATCTTCAACTCCAACCTTCATCTTCAGTCAATCACCTAACACTGACTTAAACATGACAATGCTTGTGCCCTACATAGGCCATCAATTTTTGATAAGAGATCTTCACCACAAAGCAACACAAGGCACCTTAGGGAGGTGAACTTTCACCTTCATGGATACCTTTCAAGTAACATACTTTTGAGTGTTTGCCACTCTCCAATGCAATTAATTTCTCAACTTTGAGTTTGTATGGCAAACCATCACCCTAGTAAGACCACACACATTAAACCTAGAAGCTCTCGATTTCTACCAATATATCATCTGACCAAAACACTCTACCTGAACTGATGATAATAATAGGATATATATTAATCACCTGTAGTTATAGCCACCTAATCTCCTTCACTGACAACCCACCCACAAGAACTGGTATCTCAACATCAATGAACAATATCACTATGACCAGACAATGAAACAAACTCAACCTCATTGCACTCATCTCCCACCTAACTACCTTCTCACAATTTAACTGTATAAGAAGTGAAGCAACATTACCAGGGTCGTTCTGAAGTTTTCAACAGACTGCTTTATCACAAATCCACCTTTTGGTCCAACCATCAACCAAGGACTCCATGGCTCAAAGAAGAAGTAAGTTTGCTGAAGACAGATATGACAACTCTAGAATGCAAGTGAAATAAATCATCCTAAATCGCAAAATATACCTCTAAAGTAACACTGGGATCTAAAAATGAGCAATCACTAAAGCACAAATATTCCATTGTTCCAAGCATATCTCCAAATCTAAATAAAACGGGGTCCTTTAATAGTACTGCACCCAATAGTACATTCCCACAAAAGCCCATTACTCCGGAGCCCTCTTCAATGATATTGCAGACCACCTTGTCTCAAAATGATCCTGCATAACTACCCCAGAGAACAGGCCTCTGGCATCCCACCTCAATTAACCCCAAATACCAATACCTGCAGGCACCAACAGATCCTGGCCTAATTTGAACAGCTTATCAGCTCCCAATTCAAAGATTTAGAAAAGACTACTTCATCTTCTGTTCCAAGCTGTTTTCAAGCCCTTAAGCACATCCTACTAACCAATGAAGCTGCCATTCTATAAAGAACCATCAGCCACAATTTCCTAACCTCTGGAACATATCCAGTAACCATAGTATACTGTATCAAGTCAGGGTCTTGATATAAAATCCAGCCAGCTACTGATCATCTTTAAATGGTCTGTTCATAGGGTAACTAATTGAAAGAACAGACTTCATTCAGATGTCCTTCTTCAAGAAAACTGTCTATTCTGTGATTATCAAATCGCCTACTATCATAACCGATGCACTGAATTTGTCCTATTTTCTATCTGGGATGACCTAAAGATTACAGTTGACAAATAAGGAATTGCCCACCTACTGCTACTGGATCTGTCCACTGCCTTTGACACTGTCACATTTAGACATGTTTAAACTAACCTAGCTCATTGTAAGATATGTAGTTCTGTCCATTGTCTCGAATTAAGCAGCCTGTAAGGCTAAAATATCCCACTTATTACATGTGATGCAATGGTGCTTCTGCCAAGTACCTCAATACAAGATGAAGTAGTGGTGGAATTGTAAAGCCACTAAGTGCCTGTTTTTCAGGATTTTGCATTCTTATTTCAGTCTTTAAAAATGCATCCAGTATTATTCTACTCTTTAGCTAAGCGTTCTACCTCATGGCTTGACATCTTCACAGTCTTGCGAAAGAGGGTTGTATGATATTTTGAGATTTTTCTTCCTTTTTTTTTGCCTTTCCTTAAAAGACCCTTTGTCCCCACATATTTACCCCACATATTCATTATTGACATATGGCTAAGGAAAGTGTGATGTACTGCCGATGTAACATATTTGAGGCCTGTAATTTTCTTATGCTTGGAGAGGCATTTATCTTGATAAAGATTCTATGTAAACATTACAAAAGCGCTGATATTGGTAATCTTGCATACAAATTCCCCTTTTTGCTACTGTGTCTGATTTATCATGTCCTTTCCCCCGAAGCCTCTTTGTTCTCTCTGATCTCCCTCCCGAGGAGAAACTCACTGGTTTCTCCACTGGGGCACTGGAAGCAAATTACTTTCAGTGCATTGGGGGTGGCCCCTAATAACATCAGCGTGTGTGCGCGCTGACATCATTAGATGCCGTGGGGGGGTAGTTGTGGCAGTGGAAGAGCTTCTGCTGCTATCCCAGCCAGGGATGTGTGGGGGGCGGCCCATAGGAGGAGTGCTAGTGCTTCCCCATGGGCCAGTGCCAGGACGTAAAGTTACATCCTTGGCACAGTGCAACCGCTGCCAAGGATGTAACTATTATGTCCATGGCATACAAGCGGTTAGGAATCAAAGTGCATGCATGTGTATTGTGCAGTGCCAGAGTGACCAAGTGATGGCCATATTGGAAAGGTGCCACACAACTCGCAACTACATACAAAAGGACTCTTACATGTAGGAATTAACTTTGTTGTCATAGTGTGTGAACTAAAAAAAAAAAAATGAAAAAATATACATAAGCATCATCTTAAAGTAACACAATGTAATAGTTTCCAGAAATAAAAATAAATAAGTATCTAGTCACCATACATGAATATTGCCAAGTGTATGTGAAGGATATGAAAACATAGGTCTCAAAGCTAATTACAAATCAACAAATTGAACACCAATTGATCCACAATAGTGCTTTGCATGTAAAAATAACTACATTATTACCATAGTTCTGGTAAAGAAATTTCACAATCAAAAGATGGAAATAACACGACAGAGAAACAATATAATAATTTGAAGAGACCACTTAGCAATATATAAAGGTAGTAGAGAAGCATAACATTGATAATCAAAAGAGGCACCAACGTGATTATAGGTAGCCATAGTCCTACAATTGTTCTGACAGGGGTAAGTATGTTTGACCAAACGTCAAACACATGGGGTTCCAACTAATATATATATTTACTTTTTTTTTTATCAAGGACAATGTAACAGGATACACAATCAAACAAAGTGCAAAGGTTTGGTTAATCTTAAAATACTGTCTGTTAAAAAGACCTATTACTGAGCAGAATAGGTATGACCTATATGACACTGTCAATAAAACTCACAACAGTAGGGGAAGAAGAATTCCCTGGCATTGTATAGTGAGAGACAGAGGCACAACCCAAGCTAATAGTTTTACAACATTTTTGTAATCTGAGAAACATAACGTCAGGAAAACAGGTCAATCAAAAATCATACAAGTGCAGTTCAATCTTCAGTCCTGTTAAGTAAGGCCAGTATGTAAATTGCTGGTACGCAATATCCACTTAAGTTCTTCTTTGTTGAGTATCGAAGTAATGTCAGCAACTTTAGGTGGGGGCTTCACCACGGTGATCACCTGCTATCGAAAATCATTCTCCATGTGTCCTTTCTCCATGAAGTGGTCGACCAGGGGTGCATTCTCAACTTTACAGCGTAGCGGCATCTATTTTGGCAAATCTGGATACATACCTACTGTATGGTTTGGTCAATGTAGGTTTGATTACATGGGCAAGTAATTGCATTGACACCATTGGTTCAAAGCGATTTTGATTTTACTATACACATATTCATTGGTCTCAATTGTAAATTGACGTACTCTACAGTTACCACATTTTTGAATATCGCACTAAGAGGGTCAATCCCCATAGGTCTGTATGTGTGTGGGTTGTCTTCTTGGATGGGAGGCTGGCTCTGGCTAAATATTCTATAATACTCTTTCTCTTACAGAAAGCAAACAGACGACATTCAAGATTAAGTTCACCGGCATTGAGCACTGGCCAGTGTTTCAAAATACATTTCTTTAGTTGGTTTGAAATTGGGGAAAAGGTTGTGACACATACCACGCAGTCATGATCTTTTTTTTTGTTTCAGTGGTAAGGAGTGCATCTCTAGGGTACCACCACACTATTTTCATAGATTGTTTTAGTAGTTTGCGTGGTTCCCCCTCTCAAGTAGTTTGCTTGGTTGGATTCCTGAAAAAAATCTTGTTTGAAAAAAGATTTCTCCTTATGTGGACCTTAGTTATGAATTCCTTTCCTAGGCCGAACCTTCACAGGGTGGCAAAGAGGTACCCCCCACTCAACCCTATTGAATGCCTTCTTGGCGTCTAAGGAAAGAGCAAGAGCCTCACCTTTGGAAGTTGGCAATGGGAAGCGGGGACCATAAGACAAGGGCATAAAGGGTCAGAGGGGAATGTGGGAGCAAAGGTAGGGCACGGGAGAGGAGATGCAGCAGGAGGGGAGGAAGGAGGAGAGAGTGTGAAAAAGAAAGAGAGGAAAGAAGAAGGGGAGAGAAAGGGTGATGGGCTTAGTGCGGGAGCCCCGCAGGTGCAGTGTAGTTTGAGGTGCCAATTACAGTGGGGACAAAGAGGGGAAGAAAGGGAGATATGTGAGCCTGCTCTGAGCCCAGGATAAACCTCAGGGAAGGGTAGAGACTATAAAACCATGAGTCTAGGCATGCAGCACCGCAAGCCGGGGGACCCGCAGAGAGGGTCAGGGAAGAAAGAACACACTCACTGTAGTACCAGGATGGGGAATAATCGGTGAGGGGGGATAACTGGCATTGGGTCAGTTTATGCCCCCATGTGGCATCCTGGCAGCACTGGATGAACGTGGAGGGGGGCACTGCCGGGATCAGGAAGGCAGCAGGAGGTGTCGGGCAGTAGCGTCATTGAAATGGTTGGGCAGGGAGCAACGAAAGGTGGATGGGGAGAGGGGGGCTTGGCGTGGGGTAGCGGGTACAAGACCCATTATGAGGGCGAGGGCTGATGGGGGGACAGGAGGGCAAGTAGACCAGACCCACAGTGGCAGCCCACCAGTCTGGGATTACATTCCTATTGGGGATGAAACAACTACAACAAGAACAGTCCTGGTATCATGAAACATAGGAGAACATCATATCATCGGACAATACAGAGGCATGCGGGCACACAGCTATAGAAAGCAGTGCAACTAAGAACAGTACATATTACAGCTGCTGAAAAATAATTGGCAATGACTTTGCAATGTAAGCAGCATGGGGAGGAGAGACACGGAGGTGCAAGCAGTATACCCATACGTCCAATATGTGGAGGCCAAGGACCTCGGTGCTCCATACTCAATGCAGGAAAGTAGTTATCATGGCATCTAGAAGCAATGCTCAGCCATTGGGGAGGGAGGTCTTCAGTGATGACCAGGATTTGTTGCAGCCCTGATCTTGAGTGATGGTAGCCACCACCTTAGGGGCCATATCCCTGTCATCATAGGATTGAGCCGGCCTCTCCAGGCCTCTGCCCCGGTTGCAGTTCCCAGTAGTGTGCCAGAAGCCGCCAGTGATGGTGTGAGGAGAAGGCATGACAATGGAACAGGGGGAAGTCTTCGGGACCAGGGGGACAAGTTCCATAGCATGGTCACTGAGTACTTCCAGAAGAAGGAGCAGGGCATTCGGTTCACAGAAGTCTTTATATCTACCGTCTTTTGTGATCAATATACGGACAGGTTCAAACAGTCAAAACTTGATTAACAGTTTTCAGAGTTGGGGCTGGAGGACCAGAAATAGCTACCTCCTTTCATTGGTCTTCTGCGAGAAGTCGGCAGCTATGCAGATCTCGTGCCCCTCAAAGTTCAATGGGCCATGTGATTGGGCCGCAGTTAGAAGCTGCTGTAACTGTTTGTGATGGCCGAAGCAGGCTTTGATAGGGTGTGGTCGCCCCAATGATTACTGGCCCAGAGGGCCCATGTGGTGCACCCATTGACTCTCCCTCAAGAGGAAGGGAGTAGGGGCCCGTGAGTGTGGGGAGAAAGCTCTTAGGAAATCCCTGACGTACGCACCCTCAGTTCATCCTGGAATCCAAAGAAGAGAGCATTGTCTCTGTGGCTCCTGTCCTCCAGGTCCTTGAGCTTGTTTCACAAGTACAACAGCTACTGATCCCTATCCAGCATGGTGTTGCGGCGGTCCTTCATGGCCACAAGATGCTGCTCCATTCCCTCTACTCTGTCCTTTAAGCCTACAATATCAGCACAAATGGATTTGGTCGTGACCAAAAGGTCAGAGATTTTGGAGTTCACGCCATCCAGGCAACAGCCAACAAATATGATCTTCTGCAGGAAGGGCTGTGTAGGGTCCAGCAGAGCTTCTTTAGGGGTCACCCTGTCTGCTCAATTAGGACTGATGGATAGAGCTGCACTTTGCAGAGGGTGGCCACAGGTTCCAAGAGAGGAGAAACACACCTTGGGGTAAAAGACAATAATCATTGCACCCCCCCCTTCCATGGGAGCAGTGTGAGCAATAGTATGAGCTTGAGTCCAAGGAAATACCCTGTCCCTTAAGAGGGGACTAGTTGTAAATGGCAAGGGGTCAGGTTCAGGGACTCAGCACTAGGGAGGGTGCTGCCAGTGAAGTCCTGGTGCATCCAGCTGTGCAACCAGTGGTGAGACAGGGTCCCCTGGGTCTGGGAGGCAGGCTGTGAGTCCCCATGGAGTGGACGGTATAGAGGGGGCTCTAAAGCAGTCAACAAGCCACCACAAGGCTATATGTCCCCAGGATAGGTCCCCAGTCATTGTGAATTCCACTTGTGGGGGAGGGTCAAGGTCCAGTCAGTGAGGGGCTGCCCCCTGCATATAGGCAGGAGAGTACTTCACAAGGCCCTGGTTTCTGGAATAGAGACAAATGCTCTGCTAGAGGGTAGCTCCAAATCCATGGTGTAGTTGGAGCAGGAGGAAAATTGAAGCATGCATGGTCTTGGGCAAAGCAAATGTGGTGGTGCCCCTGCACCCAGGGCATTCACTGGGCCTTGTGTGTAGGGGCAGCAGGCCGAGCAGGCTGCAGTAGCATTATGTGTCTGTGATCCATGGTACTGGGAGAGCAGTCTGTCTTGTGGAGGCAGGTGATCTGTCACTCACTTGGCTGCGTCAACCAAATTGGAGGCAGGCCAAGCGTGCCGTGTGATGTCGAGCAGCTTGGGGCCTCATCGCCCAGCGAGGCTGATAAGTTATGCTGCATGTCAGCTGTTGGTGGGCTAGTCTGCATAGTTGTAGGGTGGGTGGCTGGCCTCCCCCTACTGGAGTCAGTTCAAGGGGAAGGAGGTGATAGCCCCATGTGTGGGGTCAAAACATAGTCCATCAGGAAGGATGGGGGCCCTACCTCCTACAGCTCCAGGACTTAAAACAAAACACCACCTGCAGGGTTCTGTGTGATCCCGCGCTGATTATGGGCTGAGGTTAGGTGGCCCGCAATTTCTCTCTGGCCCCTGATCTGTGTGCTACAGCAGGCCCTGTGGTATTGCATCAGGCAGGACAATAGGAGCTCCTATCATGGGGCACTGCAGTGGGTCTGGGACCCCCCCTTGTTTAGCTGGGGAGGTGGGGGTGACGTTTGCTGGCACCTGCTTGTAATACCCTATTTCTGTCTACTGCGCCACCCCCATGCATGGAGCTGAGTGATCAAGAGTCCATCTTCATGCATGGCGAGACCACACACCTCTCGAATGAATGATTTTCAAAGCAAATGTACCATTATGTCCAGCAAATCCTTCTGGTTACAGTGATATGTAATGTTTGCTTGTTTCCAAAAAAGAGGTGATATCCTGAGCCAACAACAGAGCTGCAGCTTAGAATGATTTTTCATTTTGCACTGTTCATGCATCAATTAATTTGGCAAAATCAAATGAATGAAAAATAGATGTTAAGGCAACCTATGCATTTTTCAACTGTGCCCAAGATACCAAGTTTAGGAATAGTATATATTTGTATAATTCTTAATTTGGGGTTAGCCATACTGGCATGAGCCTCACTGGACCATGTGAAAATTATTTTCTTTTTTGTGCAGTGGCTTACATTTAAAAGTCAAAATGGAATGAGATTCAATTGACAATAACAATTTCTGATATGTGTGGCACCCTACATGCATGGATGATGCTCTGTATGATAGAAAAGTTCACGAAACATGATGTGGAGGCATTAGGATCTCAGCTTGCAGATTGACACATTGCTGTGATGTGGGTAGCTTTGTCATTTGAGTCCAGACAGGGCCACCAAACAGGGATGCTAGAAAACCTATATAGTTTTGAAATCTGATCACCCATGGAAGTCAAGGCATGTGTGACTTGTGTTGATATCACTAAGTGTTCTTAACCAAAATGCTCTGCAACCGTCTAACTTTGGCTAAAATCACATATATACCTTTTATTCCTGTGAAAGAAAGTTCTGGTGCCAGAGGGTGGGGACTGATCTCAGGATATCCCTTCTCCCCATCCATTTCATTTTCTCACTTTCTTCTCCTGGTAGTCTTGTGAGCTTTTCGCCCCCCCCCCCACCCCCACCCCAAATGGCAGTTTGAAGAGTTTAATACCTATCTGACTGTCCATGGAGTGATCAGAAATCCTACAGGTACATTATGGAACAAGTGACAGAAAGAATGGGATGCAGTGTTCACTCCACCTTGCACCTCACTATGTCCCCTACCCCTGGCCACTGTTGATAAATTTGACAAAACTACGATCAACGGAATATAGGCCCTTATTACAACCCTGGTGGTAAATCCCGCTTACCTCCATGCTGAAGGGCGTCAACATAATGTAGCCGCGGTGCAAATCCACTACAGGTATTACAACCCACATCTCGTAATCCGCCACAATACAGACACCCACACAAGTCCGCCACACCAAAGGTCAGTGATAAACTGGCAATAGCAAAACCCACACTGTCACGCCAACAGGAATACGCCCACACTATCATGACCCAGGAATCAACGCAGTGGTCTTTCAACCGCGGTAATCCATTGGCAGTACATACCACAGCGCTCAAAATGCACACACATTTACAAAACACAACCACATTGGACAATTCTAAATACACACACCTGATACACATACACACACCACACCCATACACCCACACCACTATAAAACACACTCCTTTTTGTGAAGAAGCACAGAGAGAGAATAGCCAATACTACACCAGCATCCAGAAGCACAGCACACCATCACTCATACAACATCCAAGCACCTCAAAGAACACACCAACACAACCTTTCACACAGCACAACAAACATCACCTCACACATCACCCACACCACATCATGGCACCTCAAAGACAACCCAGGTTTTCTGAGGAGGAGTTCAGGGTCATGGTGGAGGAAATCATCTGGGTAGAGCCACAGCTTTTCGGATCACAGGTGCAGCACACCTCCATTGCTAGTAAGATGGAGCTATGGCGGAGAATTGTTGACAGGGTCAACGCAGCAGGACAGCATCCAAGAACACGGGATGACATCAGGAAGAGGTGGAACGACCTACGGGGGAAGGTGCGTTCCATTGTATCTAGACACCAGATTGCTGTACAGAGGACTGGCGGTGGACCCCCACCTCCTCCCCCACAACTAACAACATGGTAGGAGCAAGTCTTGGCAATCCTGCATCCTGAGGGCTTAGCAGGAGTTGCAGGAGGGATGGACTCTGGTAAGTCAAATCTTAGTTACCATATCCCCACACCCAACCTGCATGCCATCACATACCCCCACCATCCCCCTCACCCCCATCACTCCAACACCTCACATAGGCCCCACTATCACACCCCAGCCATCCCAATACCAAGCCCTGCATGCAACACCAAAGCATGGACACCCATCACCAAAGCATGCCCAGTACAGACACCCACACAGACCCCAAAACAGTAATCACACAATGGCAAACACAACAAGGCAAGCACAGGAGTAGATGGTAACTCACCCAATGGACAAGATGGCACACACAGATATTAAAACTATGCATTTACACCCCAACAGGGCCCATATGCAACGTCACCGGACAGGAGGTGCCAGACACATCCAGTCCCTCCACAGAAGAGGCCCACAGTGATGACAGCAGCTATGCATGCCTGGATCTGGATGACCAGCCCGGCCCATCAGGGACCTCTGGACAGTCGGTTCCCCTGCCACAGTCAGAAGCCACCACAGAGCCTCCCCCCTCAGGAAACACCAGCACAGCACCCACCCAGTGGGCCCATCCCTCTGTCCCCCGGACACGTCAATCAGCAGTGTGTCCACCACTACACCACTACAGGGACCCCAAGCAAACCCACCAACCCAAGGCAATCAGGGACCTGGGGTCAGTGGCAGTGGGCACAGGGTTCAGGGGCCAGAGGCACAGGATAACAGGGAAGCTGGGAGGACTGCTGTGCGACAGGGGGAGGACAGGCCCAGGGAACCCACTCTCCACAAGGCACTCTTCAACATCATGGGAGCATACCACCATTCCCAGGAGACCATGGGCACGGTACTGGCCAAGTTTCAGGAGACCCAGGGCTGCAGGAGGAACACTACCTGGGGATCAGGGAGGTCTTGAAGTCCATCAACACCACCTTGGTCACCATTGCATGGGTGCTGGCAGACCTGGCCAACACCATGAGGGACACAGTGGCACACGAACAGGCCCCTGACACTAGCCTTAACGATGAACAGCCCTCCACATCCGCCGGCACTAGTGGACAGAGGGCCCCGCCACAGGAACAACAGGCCTCCAGCACCCCACCCCCTGCAGAAGGAGAACCAGCCTGCAAACGGTCCCCGAGATCCAGGAACAAGACAGAGAACATTTCCAAGACCCCCGCCAGGAAATAACACTCTACTGATTGTCACCCTTCTGTCCCACTTTGTCACCCTGTCCACCTTAAACTGCCATTGCTCCCCTTCCTATGCCCCCTTGAACAATGCACCTGTGAGACCAAGAGACTGAACTCTACCATTGACATTCCTCCACCATCACCCCAGCCTATTGCTCACCCCCTCCACTTATTAGCAAAATAATAAACACCATTGAATCACAAAACAATCTGGAGTCAGTCAGTACTTTAACAAATGTGTATTTGCAATCTTTCAGAAATATAGCATTGTCAATGTTCATGTTCACATACCAACGTTACACAGTTGTTGGGCAGCAGTAAACATAGCAGAGGGCACAAAGTGGGACCCATTTCTGTGAAATGGAAAGCCAAAGTGACATGTCAGGGTCCATACACAGAGGTAAAAAGGCAGATATATGCTATGTCCTACAGTAGTTTAAGATATGAGAAGCAGTGCCATCCTGTTACCTGTGTCTCACTGCAAGTATTGCATGATCATATTGTTTCGGTTGTCCACTTCTGCCTCCTCTTCTTCACTGTCCAAAGGCTCCACAGCTGCCACAAGACCACCAACAGGCCCATCCTCCTGCAGAAAAGGCAACTTGCGTTGCAAAGCCAGGTTGTGCAACATACAGCATGCCACGATAATCTGGCACACCTTCTTCAGTGAGTAGTATAGTGAGCCACATGTCAGATGGAGGCACCGGAATCTGGTCTCCAGGAGGCCGAGGGTATGCTCTATTATCCTCCTAGTTTACCCATGTGCCTCATTGTAGCATTCCTCTGCCCTTGTCCTGGGATTCCGCACTGGTTTCAGTAGCCATGACAGGTTGGGGTAACCAGAGTCACCTGCAAATATCGAGGGACAACTGTTAGACATCCTCCAACCATTAGGGACTCTCCCATACCCAGACACCTATTTAAACTGTGTGGGGACCTTGGGCTAACCTATTAGCCACACACGGTGCCTCTGGAGTCGGCCCATCACACAAGGGATGCTGCTATTACTCAAAATGTAAGCGTCATGCAGAGAGCCAGAATAGTTGACATTCACATGGGAGATGTACTGGTCTGACAAACACACCATCTCCACATTAATGGAATGGAAGCTTTTCCGGTTTCTGTACACCTGTTCATTCCTGCGGGGGGGACAAATGCCACATGTGTACCATCAATGGCACCAATAATGTTGGGGATATGTCCCAGGGCATAGAAGTGACCTTTCACTGTGGGCAAATCCTCCACCTGAGGGAACACAATGTAGCTACACATGTGTTTCAGCAGGGCAGATATCACTTTGGACAACACGTTAGACAACATTGGCTGTGACATCCCTGATGGCATGGCCACTGTTTGAAAGGAGCCACTTGCCAGGAAATGGAGCACTGACAGGATCTGCACTAGAGGGGGTATTCCTGTGGGATGGCGGATAGCTGACATCAGGTCTGGCTCCAAATGGGCACACAGTTCCTGGATTGTGGTACGATCAAGTCTGTAAGTGATAATGATGTGTCTGTCTTCCATTGTCGACAGGTCCACCAGGGGTCTGTACACCGGAGGAAGCCGCCATCTCATCACCTACCCCAGCGGACGTGCCCTATGGAGCAGAAGGGTGAGCCGAGGGTCATACACCACATAGGTTTCACAAGGCTGTTTAGCACAATCGTGAAATAATCTTTGTGTGCCTTTGTCTGTCCGTATTCCTGGCCAAAAGTGATGTGACACAGTTAGTTGGCCTGCCATGTGGCCACCTGAAATGGCTGCTGCCTGACCTGTAAAGAGGGACAAGGGGTAATGAGGTAACTGCGCTGGCATTGTGCAGCGTCGCGGTAGGCGGTCGAAGACTGCTGCGCAATTCAGCATTGGTTATCATTGGGCCCTATGGGTTCCAGGAGCCAATGACGATGTACGCCGGCGGTGACGGTACGCACCACCGCAGACGTGACTGCCATTTTCTATCAGTTCCCTCACTTGATACCTAACCTTCAACAGGAGAGGACCTACACTGCAAGTGCTGCTGTGACCTCCGTCTGGAACCGACAATGGCGACGGTGTCTGGGGAAAGGGCCCCTGCCTTCTCTGCGGAGGAGTTGGACAAACTGGTGGATGGGGTCCTCCCCCATTACACGCTACTCTACTGTCCTCCAGACAAACAGGTGAGTAAACTGTGTGCGTGGTGAATGGCACATGATAAGATGGAGTGTTGTGGATGGAAGAGAATGGGGGGCAAAGGCCAGCATGTGAGGATGGTGAGTGTATGTTTTTCTGGGCCAAGGTGGGAGGTTTGTGGCCAATGAGTGAGAAGAACTGTACGGGGGAGTAACATCCATTCTTATTTCACTTTTCCTCTAGGTCAGCGCCCACCAGAAGAAGGGTATTTGGCGTGCTTTCACCAAGGAAGTGCAGCCCCTGGGGGTCTACCATAGACAGAGCACCGACTGCCAGAAAAGATGGGAGGACCTGTGCCGCTGGAGCAAGAAGACGGCGGAGGCTCAGCTGGGGATGGCCTCCCAACGTGGAAGGGGTGCCCGTCACACCATGACCCCCTGATGTACCGGATCCTGGCGTTGGCCTATCCTGAGTTGGATGGGCGCTTGAGGGCATCACAGCAGCCACAAGGGGGTGAGTACAGTATCATTCAGCTGACTCTGCAAGCTTGAAGAGGTGTCTGGGTGGGGGAGGTGGGCTGTGGGTTCCCCTAGGCCAAGGCAGACGCGCCAAGGTACATCCATTGTTTTGCAGGCTCAGTGCCATTCCAGCCCCAAAGGTGGTAGTTGCCCTCTACACCTAGTCAGGCTCCTATGGGTTCCAGTTGTGCATGAAATGGGTCTAGACAGAGTCCCCCATGGGCATGTGCTTTTCCCCTGCACTGTTAGTGCATGCGCTAGTGCATAGGGCTGCTCCCTGTGTGTTGTGTCCGCCAACGGTAGTGGTGTTGCATGCATTGACCATGTGTCTCTTGTGTCTTTCCCCCCTTTTTGTTTTGTCACCCTGTCCTTGTCACCACAACAACAGGTACACCCGCCACCCCCCCCTACCAGCACTGCCTTCCCAGCAGCCCCTCATCGAGTTTCCCATGCCCGCTCACCCAGGAGGGTGGCATCTCCTTTGGCCCAGGCACCTCAGGCCCTGCCCCAGTCAGCCCTGCTGCCCTCAGTGAGGAGGCTATTGATCTCCTAAGATCCCTCACTGTTGGGCAATCAACCATGTTGAATGCCACCCAGGGTGTCAAGAGGCATTTGCAGCAAACAAATGCATACCTGGAGGGCATTCATTCTAGCGTGGCGGCCCAACAGAGAGCATTGGAGGCTCTGGCCTCAGCATTGATGGCAGCCATTGTCCCTGTGTCCAGCCTCCCCCCCAACATCCACTACCCAGACCCAATCCCTTCTACCTCAGCCTATCCCAAGCACACCTTCAGACCAGCATGCACACTTATCAACACACAAGAGTGGACATGGCAAACATAAGTACCACACATCCCACAGGCACTCACACAAGCACCATCCCCATGCAGACACACCAACATCCACTGCCTCCACTGTGTCCCCCTCCTCCACGTCCTACTCCTCCCTCCCAGTCTCATTTCCACTCACACCTGCATGCACTACATCCTCAGCGACTACCTCCATTACCAGCACGCATATCACCACACACCGCTCACGTGCACTCACCACCCCCACTACCATGCACACGTCCCCTGTGTCCTCTCCCAGTGTCTGTGAGCCCTCCTCCCAAAGTACACAAGCGCAGGCACACACCCACCCAACATCCATCCACCTCAAAATAGCCTCCGGCCCATGCACATTCACCCAAATTCAGCAGACGTACACCTCCTACAACCACTACCTCTTCCTCCACTCCCACACCCCCTCCATCTTCCAGTCCCAGTGTGTCTAAAAAACTTTTACTGGCTAACATTGACCTCTTCCCTACACCTCCCCCCGTCCTTCCTCCAGGGCCAAGATGTCCAGGTCCCAGCCCAGCACCTCAGCCACCAAATCCTCCAGCACTGTGGTCTCAACAAGTCGGGTCACATCATGGGCGGCACCCATCAGCGCTACCAGTGTGCCACCTAGCAAGGCCAAGGGTCAGCCCATTCCTCCAAGGTGCCCACATGCTGTAGGGTAAAGCCGCCCCAACCACCCAGCAAGGCCTCCTCCAAGCCGAAAGAGGACAGTGGAAAGGGACCAGCAGCGGCATCCAAGGTGGGAAAGGGACACAGGGCAAAGGAGAAGTCAGGACAGGGCACGGAGCCTCCGGCTGAGGGACTAGAGTCACCCCTTCTGGCAACCAGAACAGCAACCTGTACGGTGGTGGGCACAGCCACCTGCACCGCCACCTGCACGTCTGCTGCCTCAGCACCAGTCCCCAGCATCAGCCCCAGTGGGCAGCCGTCCGAGGCTGCAGGAGACATCCTGCTGTCTCCCTCCATAGGTGCTGACACATTCACCACCGGTAGCATCTCTGCCACAGACACCGCTGCAACCACCGCCACCAGCCCCGCGACGTGCTCAGAAAGTGCCACCACAGCTGACATGGCTAACATTACCAGTGAACAGCCATCCCAGGCTGCAGGAGATGTCCTGGACCCTGCACAGCATACATGAGGCACGACACCCAGCACTCTTTGTACAGCAAGTGGCAGGCAAAGTCGCAGCAGGGTGGAGTGTGTTTTTGCCTCCATGGAGTATCATGCTACCTGTTCTCAGGCAATCTCGTGGCACACACACCCAGGTGAGGGAATGGGACCTGCCAGACTGCATGCATGTGAAGCACTCTGGGCACCAAGCCCCCTCCAGAACCCATGGAGAAAAACATCCACTCACACAGTCCTTGGCAGGATGAAGCACTCTGGGCACCAAGCCCCCTCCAGAACCAGTGGAGAAAAGCATCCACAACCCCAATCCTTGGCAGGATGAAGCACTCTGGGCACCAAGCCCCCTCCAGAACCAGTGGAGAAAAAGATCCACTCACACAGACCTTCGCAGGATGAAGCACTCTGGGCACCAAGCCCCCTCCAGATCAAGTGGAGAAAAGCATCCAGAACCCCAATCCTTGGCAGGGTGAAGCACTCTGGGAAGCAAGCCCTCTCCAGAACCAGTGCAGAAAAAAAATCCACTCACACAGTCCTTGGCAGGATGAAGCACTCTAGGCACCAAGCCCCCTCCAGAACCAGTGGAGAAAGGCATCCACAACCCCAACCCATGGCAGGATGAAGCACCCTGGGCACCAAGCCCCCTCCAGAAGCAGTGGAGAAAAAACATCCACTAGAGAGACTGTGGCCTTACACTCCCCAGGACCAAGCAGTGGGCAAACCACCCACTTGAGAGACTTGAGAGACTGTGGCTTTGCACTCCCTAGGATAAAGCAGTGGGTAACCCACCCACTCGAAGACTTGAGAGACTGTGGCTTTGCACTCCCCAGGATAAAGCAGTGGGCAACCCACCCACTTGAGCGACTTGAGAGACTGTGGCTTTGCACTCCCCAGGATAAAGCAGTGGGCACCCCACCCACTCGAAGACTTGAGTGACTGTGGCTTTGCACTCCCCAGGACCAAATTGTGGGCATGGAGCCCCCTCGTGGAGCAGTGGCGTTGTCCGTTCATCCGGCTGAGGTTCCCCCTTCCCCCTCCCCCTGTGGTGCCAGTTTGTTTTCGATCTGATGCCCCAGCAGTGTTCTCTCCGTTTCGAGTCAGGTATCATGTTTGGGCTTCGCCCATGTATTTTGGGACCACTGGTCCACGGCCAATGATTGGAACAGTATCCGGACTTGTGTAGTTGCTGTACATATTTGTATATACTAATGATTTGAAGTTATCTTGGCCTATCAGATTTTTCGATGATTACACTCGTTACAATCATTTCATTTTGTCCTTGCGTTCTTCCAGGGGCTGACAGGGTGTAAGTGTCATGTTGCTGCATGTATTTGTGTGTATGTTGTTGTGGGTGAGGGTGGAGGTGAGGGTGTTCCGTGTTGTGTGTTGCATGTGTGTGTGTCACTCTCTCTTTCCTCCTCCCCCCTGTGTGCTAGGTGCAGTACTCACTGTGGTCATCACCGGCGTCTTTGCTGCTCCTGGTACAAGAGGAGGTAAACCAACATGGGCAGGACCTGTAACTCGGGTTCCATGGCGTCCTGGTTCCTCGTTGGATGTCGAGAAGTGAGTGGTTTCCGTTTCAAGTCCTGTTACCACCGTGCTTTTGATGGCATTGGTACCGCCCCGGATACGAGGACAGGGTCTGCCAACCCAGCTCATACTTAAAAACAAAAACAAAAAATGTCTCTGGCATTCAACGTGCTTGTTTCCTCCCCAGGAGAATATTGGGGTAAACACTGTACCCTTGTCCCCTGGGGCAGAAGAACTGCTGAGTTTATTAGGGGTGGAGTCACGCCTGGTGCAGGTGTGGTCTGCCCAATCCTAATCCTTTTTTCATACTAAATAATTCCTGGTGTTCTAGGGGGCTTTCTGAATCCCTCCTGGGGGAGGAATAATAGGGATAAACACCAATGCAGGAATACTGTTTGGGTTGTTAGGGATAGGGTTGCAGATCAACGCTTGGGTAGGCCAAACCACACCCCATTTGTAGACATTCAATCGGCCCTTAGGAAAGGAAAAAAATACTTTTGAGGCCTTTAGGGGTGAGGGTCAGACTCAATGCAAAAAATGGGCTGTCCCTACAACATCCTTTTTTCACATCAAAGAACCCCTGGTGTTCTGGTGCATATTTGGTACTAGAAACTCAGAGAAACGCTACATCCCATCTCAGAAATGTGGTTTAAAAAAGGCAACTAATCAAACCTGGGGTGCGGTTCAAAGTTGCTTTGGATCAGCCTTATTTTTTCAGTAAAGTATATGGAAAGGGCAGAGCATAGTTCTTGCAAAGGCTACACCTTAGAGGTGGAGTATTGAGGTTTAAGAAAGTTCTTCTAATGTTGAAGGTGTCATGAGAAGGGTTATAGCTATTAGCTATACAGTCAGCAAGAAAGGAGCAATGGGATGCCTTAGTGCCCCTGTGAAATAGGGGCTGTATAGATGAGTCAGTCGGTTTCACAGAAGAAAAAATTTGACATATGCTCTAAATGTTTGCAGTAACATTTGAAAGCTTGGAGATTATCCGAGTACAATGTAGCTGATGGAGCTTTACACATGGAGTGTCAGGTTTGCACGGTGCTATGGCATTAAGGGTTGAAGTAATCCATTGTTTAATATTTTCTGTATTTCCACAGCCACTGAGGTATCAGAGTTGTATTCTATGGACTTGCGAGGGCATGGTGACATTGTCCTAGTAACTCTTACTCCAAGCTTGAGATGATTTGTAAGAAGTTGGGGGTACAGTGAGAAGTTGGGGGTACAGTGTGTATTAGCTTGCTGTGATAGTGGCCAAGAGAAAAGGACCATATGATGGTCAGATCATGAAGTGGTTGCAGCCAAATCCATGATGTTATAGAAGACAAGATCGAGAGTGTGCCACTTCATATGAATATGGCTGGTAGGGAGCTGAATATAGCCAAGAATATTAATTTCCTCAACAAAGGCCTCTTCCAGGAGAATCAGGTGAAAGAGTGAATTTTGATGCTTTCAAAACATGGTGGGCTACCAGATCAGTAAGTTTACCTCTAAAAATCCAGAAAGACCAGTAGGCCAGCACATAAGTGACCCCTCAAAAAGGATGTTTTAGGGTTAGGTTTTAGTTTAAAAACACCTGGGCCCAGATTTACTAAGTCCTTTCATTGCCACTGCATCATGCAAGGTGACACAAGGCAACACAAGGGCTTAAATGGTAATTACTAAGCCATGCAAAGCCACATTGCATGGCTCTGCACAACTTACTAAATCAAGAGCAATGCAAAGTGGTGCAAATCACTGCCTTGCATTACACTGCATTGGGAAAGTTTTACATGGGTGTAGATTACGTGTTTCCACATGTTCATCTAAGAACATTCCACATTCTCAGGTTTACTAAGGGTAGAAAACCTAAGAATGCATCAAAATGCTATGCCATTCTAACAGAGGTGTAACACAGAGAAATTGCTTTATTTCTTCTCATTATTTCTTCTTTCTCATGTGCTAGATTCTGCAGTACATATAGAAAGGGGGACATGCCTCTGAGGATTGTTTTTGTGCAGGAAAATATTCTTTTTAGCACCACACAAACAATGCCGCTTGTAATGCAGGCACCCATGCATCATGGCACAAGGGTGACTGTGTTGACAGTAGGCAGCACTCAGTGTTCCAGGGGAGACAGAGCATGAATGTGACACATCTTCGTAAATATGGTGCATTCCTGCTCTTTCCATTTGACACAACACAGCTAGTTGTTTTGCATTTTGTCACCTGGTTGTACATCTGTCCTCTGGTGTCTAGTGGGTGGATCCTTGTTTGGGGTCATCCTCCTGTGACCATCCTGAAGCAGGGCTCCACCAGGTTGAGGTACTGTTAGAAAGGATATATTGTCCCCTTTCCAACAATTCCTCTTCAATCTTAATTGCTGCTTGGGGGGAGGGGCTGAGATGTGCCCCTTGAGTACTGATTAAAGTGAAAGCATGTGGCACCTAATGGTGCATATTGCTTTTACTTTCACACTGTGGGGGTCATTACAACATCGGCGGTAAAAGCCGCTTACCGCCGTGCAGAAGACCGCCAATACACCGCCGCGGCCGCGGAATTCCGCCACAGCTATTATGACCCACATCTCGGAATTTGCCGAAATTCAGACACCCACACAAGTCCACCACAACAAAGGTCAGTGTAAAACTGGCGAAAACAAAACCTCCACCTCCACGCCAACAGAAACACGCCCATGCTATTACGACCCACGAATCCACGCGGCGGTCTTTCAAACGCGGTATTCCATTGGCGGTATACACCGCCACGCTCAAAATACACACAAATCTCCAAAACACCGCCACATTGGATAATTCAAAATACACATACACACACCACTCCCACATACTCAACACAACATAAAACACACACCCACATCACCCACAAACCCCTACGACCACAAGTCACGACCGAAGGCCAGAGAAACAGAGAGCACAGCAACTGAGAACCCCACCACACAGAGGCACACAACACCATCACCCATACAACATTACACGCACAATACACCACACACCACTACACATCACCACACATATCAACACTGACACCACCTCACACATCACCCACACCACCCCATGTCACGCCAAAGTCACCCCCGGTTTTCCGAGGAGGAGCTCCGGGTCATGGTGGAGGAAATCCTACGTGTAGAGCCACAGCTATTTGGCTCACAGGTGCAGCACACATCCATAGCCAGGAAGATGGAGCTATGGCGCAGAATAGTTGACAGGGTAAACGCAGTGGGACAGCATCCAAGAAATAGGGAGGACATCAGGAAGAGGTGGAACGACCTACGGTGGAAGGTGCATTCAGTGGTATTCAGGCACAACATTGCGGTTCAGCGGACTGGCGGCAGAACCCCACCTCCTCCCCCACAACTAACAACATGGGAGGAGCAAGTCTTGACCATCATGCATCCAGAGGGCCTCGGAGGAGTCGGTGGAGGAATGGACACTGGTAAATCAAATCTTAACTATCATATCCCCCACCCTACCTGCATGCCATCACACCCCCCGCCCTTACCCCCTCCCCTATCACTACAACTCCTCACTAATGTACTAATAACACAAACCACCCATCCCAACACCAAGCCCTGCATGACACAACTAAGCATGGTCACCCAGCACTAAAGCATGCTCACTGCACATAACCATAACACCCCCCAACCATCATCAAACTAACCCACACACAGGAATGCCTGCACTGGGGTACACACACACCCACCCATTGCACACCATTACACACACACATGCAATAATCATGATCTTATGTCCCTGCAGGACCACTAAGGAAAGTCACCACACCGGAGGGTCCAGACAACTCCACTCCACCCACAGAAGAGGCCCACAGTGACGATAGCAGCTCTGCCCTACTGGATCCTGATGACCAGCCTGGACCATCGTGGGCCTCGGGACAGTCGGTTCCCCTTGCACAGGCACAGCCCAACACTGACCTTCCACCCTCTGGTAACACCAGCACAGCACCCACCCAGCGGGCCCATACCGCCATACCCAGGACACGTCAATCAGCGGTGTGTCCACCACTACAGGGAACCCAGGATAACCCACCACCCCAAGAAAATCAGGGACTTGGGGGCAGTGGTAGTGGGCGTACGGTCCAGGGGACGGAGGCACAGGAACACAAGGGAACTGGGAGGGCTGCTGTGCGACAGGGGGCGGACAGGCCAAGGGAACCCACTCTCCACGAGGCCCTATCCTCCATCATTGGAGCATACCACCACTCCCAGGAGACAATGGCGACGGTCCTGGCCAAGTTTCAGGAGACGCAGCGCCTGCAGGAGGAGCAGTATTTGGGGTTCAGGGAGGAACTCAGGACCATCAGCTCCGCCCTGGGCACCATCGTAGGGGTGCTGAAGGACATACAGCATACCATGAGGGACACCGTGGCACTCCAAGGGGCCCCTGACACAAGCATGGACGATGAACTGCCCACCACCTCCTCCGGCGCTAGTGGACAGGACGCCCCGCCACAGGACCACCACACCAGCACCCCACCCCCTGCAGACGGACAACCACCCCGCAAGCGGTCCCTGAGATCCAGGAACAGGACAGAGCAAGATGGCAAGACCCCCGCCAGGAAATGAGACCACCCTGATTGTCATCCCTCTGTCCCACTTTGTTACCCTGTCCATACTTAAACTGCCCCAGCTCCACTTCCTATGCCCATATGGGCAGTGCACCTGTGTGACCACTGGACTGGACTCTGCCATGGACATTCTTCCACCGTCCCCCATCACCATATTACAACCCCCCTCCATTTTTGAGCACTTCAATAAACACCCTTGAACCACAAAAATATTCTGGAGTCAGTCTGTGATTTTGAAAATATGTATTATCAATGACCGTGTCATAATGCGTTTCCAATTGTAAAGCCAACATACCAATGTCACACATCACAAGTCCTTGAAGGATGCAAGCAGATGACATACGTTGGTAAACACACCTGTGAAACCGTAATAGAAAGGTACAACTCAGTGACCAAATACTTCTATTAAATGACAGACAGGATAGAGGTAGACGTGTGAAAATTAATGTAATGGTTAAAATGAATATGTTCTCACCTGTGTGTCACTGGAAATATTGCTGTATGACTGACTCCCTGTTGTCGATGTCTTCTTCCTCAGCTTCCTCCTCATCACTGTCCACAGGCTCCACAGGCCCCACAGCTGTCACAACACCGCCATATGGACCATCCTCCTGCAGAAAAGGCACCTGGCGTCGCAAAGCAAGATTGTGAAGCATCGAGCAGGCGATGATGATCTGGCACACCTTCTTCGGTGAGTAGAATAGGGAACCACCTGTCATATGGAGGCACCTGAACCTGGCTGCCTGACCTCTAAACTGGGACAATGGGAATGTGAGGTAACTGCGCTGGCGTTGTACACCGTCGCGGTAGGCGGTTGTAGACCGCGGCGCAATGCTGCATTGGTTAACATTGGACCCTATGGGTCCTAGGAGCCAATGACGAAGTGTGCCGGCGGTGATGATATGCACCGCCGTGGACGTCACCGCCCCGGACGTGACCGCCATTTTCTATCTGTTCAATCACTCGATACCTGGTCTTCGACAGGAGAGGATCTACACTGCAAGTGCTGCTGTGACCTCGGTCTGGAAGAGACAATGGCTGCTGCGTCTGGGGAAAGGGCCCCTGCCTTCACTGCTCAGGAGTTGGAGAAGCTAGTAGACGGGGTCCTCCCCCAGTACACGCTACTCTACGGTACTCCAGACCAACAGGTAAGTACACAGGGAGCACGTTGTATGGGCTATGCCTGGGTGGAGAGGGCTGGTTGTAAGAGGGAAGGGGGCAGAGTTCAGGGAACATGAAGGACTGTGAATGCATGTCCACATGCCAAGGGTAGGGATGGGGGCCACTCACATGGGCGATGCAGTTGGTAATGACTTCTCTTCTTCCCTTGTGCATGTCATGTAGGTCAGCGCCCACCAGAAGAAGGACATTTGGTGTGCCATCGCCAAGGACGTACGGACCCTGGGGGTCCACCAGAGACGGGGAACCCACTGCCGGAAAAGATGGGAGGACATTCGCCGCTGGAGCAAGAAGGCGGCGGAGGCTCAGCTGGGGATGGCCTCCCAATGTGGGAGGGGTGCCCGTCGCCCCATGACCCCCCTGATGTTCCGTGATGGGTGCTAGAGGGCATCACAGCAGACACAAGGGGGTGAGTACACTATCATTCTGGGGATTTGGCGCGCAGTTGAGGGGTCTGGGTGGGGGAGGGTGGCTGTGGGTGTACCTAGGCCAGGCAGAAATACGTAGGCTAGGCCCCTCCGTAATGCAGGGCATGTGGCACTCCACCCCACCTCATTAGTGGGACAAGTACAGGTATAGCTGCCCCTGTGGCATCCATGTGTGCAGATGTCCACCATAGCCATGTAGGCCATATCCCAGCAATTGCATCAGTAGAGGCCAAGAGCACGGCGTAGTGCAGGGGGCTGCTGTGTCTTTCTTCTGTCGTCCCCTCCCCCTTTTTCTGCTCTCCCTGTTCTTTTGTGCATCAGCATCATCAGGCGGAGGTACAGTGGCACCGGGGCACGAGGGAGCTGCATCCAACATGGCCATGGAGGGCCACACCACGGACTCAGAATGCACCAGTGGGACGGAGGGCGAGGGGAGCTACACGTCGGTCACCGGATCACCAACCAGCGACATGGACTCGTCCGCCGATGGGAGCTCCCTTGTGGTGGCGGCACCTTCTGTGCCCCCCACTTCTACAGGTACAGCCGCCACCTCCCCTACCAGCACCGCCCTCCCAGCAGCCCCTCAGCGTTCGCCCCGTGCCCGCTCACCCAGGAGGGTGGGCATCACCTTCGCCCCAGGCACCTCAGCCCCTGCCCCTGTCACCCCTGCTGCCCTCAGTGAGGAGGCCATTGACCTCCTCAGGTCACTCAGTGTTGAGCAGTCTACCATTGTGAATGCCATCCAGGGTGTAGAAAGGCAGTTGCAACAACCTAATGCATTCCTGGAGGGCATTCATTCTGGTCAGGCTGCCCATCATCGAACCCTGCAATCTCTGGCCTTAGCACTGATGGCAGCCATTGTCCCTGTCTCTAGCCTCCCCCTTCCAACTTCCTCCACCCAGACCCAATCCCCTGTACCCCAGCCTGTCCCAATTACCCCATCAGACAAGCATGCATACACCTCAACACCCAAAAGTAGCTCAGGCAAACATAGGCATCACACAACCCACAGGCACTCACACAAGCATCACCCACATGCAGACACAACAACATCCACTGCCTCCACCGTGTCCCCCTCCTCGTGGTCTCCCTCCTCCCTCCCAGTATCGTCTACACTCTCACCTGCATGCACTACAACTACAGGCACTAGGACTCGCACCAGAACACCCAGCACCACACCCCGCTCACCTGCACTCACCACCACACTCCGATTTACACGTCCCCTGTGTCCTCTCCCAGTGTGTCTGTGACGCCCCCTCCCAAAGTACACAAACGCGGGCACCCACACACCCAACATCCATCCACCTCACGACAGCCTCCAGTACCTGCACCCAAAACACCTAAAGTGACACCTCCTACAACCACCTCCTCTTCCTCCACTCCCAGAACCCCTCCAGCTACCCATCCCAGTGTTCGTCAGAAACTCTCCCTCAGCAATGTTGACCTCTTTGCCCCCATCCCCACCCCTCCAAGTCATCAGTCCCGTCGTAGCGCCTCAGCCAAAAAGACTCCAGTACCAGTGGTGCGTGTTACAGGTGTGTGGAGTGCACCGGCCACCAGGGCAGGCAGTGTGACACGGAGCCAAGGCACTGCCATTCCACCCCCTGTAAAGCATCTCAAGTTGGAAAGTGGACGACGGGACCGGGTGAAGACTCCTGGAGGAAAAACTACTCACAAGGGTCCCAGGGGGATTGCAGAGTCAGCTGTGACTCCTCCAAAGGTCGGGAAGGGCCAGAAGAAGTCTGCACAGCCTGGTGTGAGCAGCACGGCGGAGAAGGGCGGCATCCTTCCCGGCGGGCGGGACGCCACCGCCAGCACCGTCGTCACTGGTCAGGAGACCACAGCCACCGCCGGAGTCAGTGTCCAGGAGGGCACAAGAATCGTCACTGGTCAGGAGACCACCGCCACCGCCGGAGTCATTGCCCAGGAGGGCACAAGTATCGTCACTGGTCAGGAGACCACCACCACCGCCGGAGTCATTGCCCAGGAGGGCACAAGTATCGTCACTGGTCAGGAGAACAACGCCACCGCCGGAGTCAGTGCCCAGGAGGGCCCAAGTATCGTCACTGGTCAGGAGACCACCGCCACCGCCACCGCCGGAGTCAGTGCCCAGGAGGGCCCAAGTATCGTCACTGGTCAGGAGACCACCGCCGGAGTCAGTGCCCATGAGGGCACAAGTATCGACACTGGTCAGGAGACCACTGCCGGAGTCATTGCCCAGGAGGGCCCAAGTATCGTCACTGGTCAGGAGACCACTGCCGGAGTCATTGCCCAGGAGGGCACAAGTATCGTCACTGGTCAGGAGACCACCGCCAGAGTCAGTGCCCAGGAGGGCCCAAGTATCGTCACTGGTCAGGAGACCAAAGCAAAGCACCGCTGAACAGGGCAGAGCACCACTGAACAGCCCAGAGACTGCCATGGCAAAGCACCGCTGAACAGGGCAAAGCACCGCTGAACAGCCCAGAGACCGCCATGGCAAAGAACCGCTGAAAAGGGCAGAGCACCGCTGAACAGCCCAGAGACCGCCATGGCATAGCACCGCTGAACAGGGCAGAGCACCGCTGAACAGCCCAGAGACCGCCATGACAAAGCACCGCTGAACAGGGCAGAGCACCGCTGAACAGCTCAGAGACCGCCATGGCAAAGCACCGCTGAACAGGGCAGAGCACCGCTGAACAGCCTAGAGACCGCCATGGCAAAGCACCGCTGAACAGGGCAAAGACCGCCATGGCAAGCACCGCTAGCCCATGAGCGGCAGGGGCAGTGACGGAACTGGGACCGTCACAGGGAGAGTGATGCACTCTGGGCACCAGTCCCCCTCCAGAACCAGTGGAGAAAGGCATCCACTCAGTCTGTCCTGCACAGGATGAAGCACTCTGGGCACCAGTTCCCCTCCAGAACCGATGGAGAAAGGCATCCACTCAGTCTGTCCTGCACAGGATGAAGCACTCTGGGCACCAGTCCCCCTCCAGAACCAGTGGAGAAAGGCATCCACTCAGTCTGTCCTGCACAGGATGAACCACTCTGGGCACCAGTCCCCCTTCAGAACCAGTGGAGAAAGGCATCCACTCAGTCTGTCCTGCACAGGATGAAGCACTTTGGGCACCAGTCCCCATCCAGAACCAGTGGAGACTGTTCTCAACTTGAGAGACTCTGGCTTTGCACTCCCCACGATGTAACAGTGGGCAACCCATCCACTGTATAGACTTGAGAGACTGTGGCTTTGCACACCCCAGGATGTAACAGTGGGCAACCCACCCACTGTATAGACTTGAGAGACTGTGGCTTTGCACTCCCCAGGATGTAACAGTGGGCAACCCACCCACTGTATAGACTTGAGAGACTGTGGCTTTGCACTCCCAGGATGTAACAGTGGGCAACCCACCCACTGTATAGACTTGATAGACTGTGGCTTTGCACTCCCCAGGATGGTAAAGTGGGCAACCCACCCACTGTATAGACTTGAGAGACTGTGGCTTTGCACTTCCCAGGATGGTAAAGTGGGCAACCCACCCACTGTATAGACTTGAGAGACTGTGGTTTTGCACTCCACAGGATGGTAAAGTGGGCAACCCACCCACTGTATGGACTTGAGAGACTGTGGCTTTGCACTCCCCAGGATACATCAATGGGCATGGAGCTCCGTCGTGGATTTAGCGTGATGCTGTAATCCGGCTGAGGTGCCCCCCTTCCCTTCCCTTTCCCCTGAGGTGCCTGTTGTATTTCGATCTGATGCCCCGGCAGTGTTCTCTCCGTTTGTGGACAGGTATCTTGTGTGGGCCTCGCCCATGCATTTTTGGACCAGTGGTGCACCGACATTGAGATGTGCATATCTGCACTACTTCTCGTAATGTATATACTTTTGGATGAGTTTATATATATCTGTAGATATTTGAAACATGTATTTTGATACATTACAATATTTGGACTGATTTCCTTTTGTGTTTGCATTCTTCCGGGGGGGTTGTGGGTTGTTACTGTGATGTTTGGAAATGCCTTGGTGTGTGTGTTGTAATGTGCGAGAGTGGGGGTGGGGGTGTTGCGTGTGTGTCCCCCTGACTTTTGCTTCCCCCCTCCCCTATGTCATAGGTGCAGCACTCACCGTTGTCTTCGCCGCCGCAGGCGCTGGTGTTCGTAGATGAGTAGGAAGACAAGGGCAGGTAGGATTTGTAATTCCGGCTCCATGGTGGCCTCCTTCCTCGTGTGATGTGTTAAGGTGAGCGTTTTCCCATTGAAATGTCTGTTTCTGCCGTGTTTTTATCCACGGTGAGTCCGCCCCGGAAAAGGTGGCGGATTGGCGGGTTGTGATACTGTGGGCGGTACATTGTCCTCCGCCTGTCTGTTGGCGGTGACCGCCGCACTGCTTGTCTGTACCGCCGTGGCGGTCGGAGTGTTAAAGTGGCTGTCTTTGTTGGCGGTTTCCGCCACGGTCATAATTCCCTTTTTTTGTCCGCTGGCCAGTTTTCGGTATTACCACACCTTTAACACCGCCAGGGTTGTAATGACCCCCTGTATGATGTCAACGCTCTGTGCACGCGGCTTGTCACACCTTCCGAAAATATAATAATCTAAGGAGCAAGGTAAGCTCTTCTGTCGCACCTTGAGCTTATTTCGTGAACAGAAAATTCAGAGGTAAGCGCCAGAAGAAATAACAGAACATATACGCATTCCGCATTATAACGTAATGTGGAGGAGATGAATATCTCTTCTTCTGCATTAATGAGTTTAAGTAGGTACACCTGTCTGAACAAAAAATAATACAGTATCCATCATCATGTCATCTATGTCAATTGTAAAGTGATATGTAATGCCAGCTGTGTTGTAATTAATGTGATTTTGAAATCTGACATCGTACGCAATGTAATGAGTGTTATATATAGATTGAAGGCAAGGTTCCAGGGTCCACAAGAATCAGAATGAAGCCACTCAAGGTGGATAATTTCGATGCAACACATTCAGTTTCACAATTCACACTTCCGCTAATAATTTCATAAATATTATGAAGCAGTGCTCCTGCAGCCTCACAATATATCAAGATCTTTGTGTTGGCAAAGTAATACATTAATACTGTCTATCACCTTAATTTTTAAATTGTAAATTGTGTCACTGGTATGTGGTGGTTAAATTGTTCCTGTGTGTGTTTCGAATCGTTTGCTACTCCTTAGAGTAGATAATGGTATGCAATAAAGGGCGGATAACATGTCAACACCACAAATAACAACTTCTCAGTTGAAAAATATATAGGGGCTTATTACAACTTTGGAGGAGGTGTTAATCTGTCCCAAAAGTGACGGTAAAGTGACGGATATACCACCAGCCGTATTACGAGTTCCATAGGATATAATGGACTCGTAATACGGCTGGTGGTATATCCGTCACTTTACCGTCACTTTTGGGACAGATTAACACCTCCTCCAAAGTTGTAATAACCCCCATAGTCTCAATTCATGTATTTACTAGGTATTTTGAGTTCTGTCATGTCAAATTAAATTTCATTTATTTTAAACCACAAAAATGTCCACTCAATTGGCCTGCATCATTACATCTTAGTTGGTGTAACATTGTTCTTTACTTACAACATTTTTATAAAACGTGAATATGTTTGTCATATCAGGATGTCATGCTCACTGTATTTTTCGAAGAGCATTGTTGGCCTTGTGTTGTTTTTAAGTATTTGGGGGCACATTTCTAGGTCCCTAGTACCACCTTCCACCACATTAGTGTGATTTTTTTGTTACGTTAATGTGGCCAAAACGAGACCAAACTCTTTGCGCCACATTTACAAAGTAGACAATGCCTTCACTGCACCACTCTGTAACCCTTTGCGCTACATTATGCCTACGGCAGGCATAATGTATGCAAAGGGGGAATTCCCCCGTTAGGGGGCTGAAAAAATGGGGCAAGGAAATCCAACAGATTTCTTTGGGTCATTTTTATGGCACTTTTAACACCTGCTCAGACTTGGCATTAAAAGAGGGCTTCCATTATTTATAATGGGCCCCTATGTACTCTGCAGAATAGTGTCAATACATATTTTGGCGCTACTCCTGCGGAGTAGATCCATAGCGTCATGAAAAATGATACTATTGTCCCTCATCCTGCGCCATGGTGCGCCATATTTTAAATACAATGTATACATGGCGGTGGTAAGGGGCGCAATAAAAGTGCCCCTTGGTTTTCTATTGCCTTTCAATCTTAGAAGCTTTTAACTCCATCAGTGACAGTAAAAAGAGGAACTATGAAAAGTGAACCCCACTAACTAGGACTCTAGCTACCTTATCTGCAAACTTAGGACCAGATGTACCATTATTACAAATAGCAATTACCTAGTTGCGAATCACAATTAAGTAATCGCTGTTCTAATGTATGAAACTCCATGAGTTTCATTTAGTGTTTCCTAATGAGGCGCAAATGGACCTACCTCATTAATATTCATGAGGCAGGTCACAATTTGCAACCCATTAGAAAACTCAAAAATCATAGGGATGGTGGCCTGCTGGGGTTAGGAGACCACCATGTCTGTGATTGCTTTCAAATGCTTAAAGGAAAACCAGATGTGTTTAAAAAATTGAAAAATGAACAGGTTTGTTTTCATTTTTTAAGAGCAGGCAGTAGTCGGTGGGACCACTGTTTGTTTTAAAAAAATGATTTCAGATGCATTCACAAAGGGGAAGGGGTCCCTTGTGGACCCCTTCCCATCTGCGAATATGTTACCACCTACTCAAAATAGGTGATAAAATTGTAATGTTTTGCAACCATATGTCTGTCACAAGATACTCCTGCATACCATTATGATTTGGTATTAGGAAGGGATGCCTGAACACACCCCTTCCTAATACAGAATCAGTATGTATTCGCAATTCCAATCTGCGATTCGGTAACATGCTTAATATTTTACCGACTCACAAATTAGGATTCATATTTACCAAAGTGCATTTTATCAGTCACAAATGGCCTGATTCTGCCAATAGGGCCATTTGTGACCGGTAAAATGCATGGCACCCATGGCCCTTAGATTCCTAAGCCTCTTTGATTGATATGATCATCTGTGGATCTGTTTGGAAATCATAGGAAAAAGAAACCTGGACCATATTTTTTAAAACAACCCTACATGGGAAAATTATGGGTGAAATAAACAAGGAATCTGATTCAGCCAAATTACAAGCACAAGTTATAGCAAGTAAAAAGGCATCCGTATCGACAGTTCCAAGAGGGGAACAATTGATAAAGGGTTAAAATTGCACCTTATAAGCCACTTAATATCAAAGGGAGGATCCGGGAAGGAGCTGTGGAGTGCACATTAGACCTTTTATTTCAAAAACTCCTAAGGAGTATTGAACTTCTGAGAGCATTTCTTCCTATTAATTCTAAAGGCTCTCTAAAGCACCAGATTGATGCCTACTTTGCAGCTAAAACACAGAGGAGCTACGCCATTTAGAAATAAATTCCCCCCAAAAACCTGGGAGTTGGTGCACCCTATTTGTCCATCAAATCTTAAAGTGATTCTGATGTTTGACATAACGTGACACTGTAGATGGATACATGGTTTTTTGAATATCAAATGTCAATGATCAAGAACAACTCTTTTAATTTCCATAAAGTGAGAAAAAGGTATGCCAAAGCTTTTTGGGGATAAAGGTGGATATTGGAGATGAGATAGATTGAGAGGAAGATGAAATGGAGGTGTCATTGACAGACTATGAAAAGAAAGAAATCCAGAGCAGAAAAGCCAGAATGAAGATTTGTGAAATTGCCTGTCAAATCTTTCTTATCACGGTAAGAAGGGGAGCCTGAGGAAATATATAGAGAAGGCCTTTGTGCCACAAAAGAGATAAGAAATCCACTCCCCAGATTTTCTGGCACTAGCCCTCAGTGCAGAATAGAGGCATAAGGATTGTCTCTTGGGAGTTAAACAGATCAGTTAAGGGTAAGGCCAAAATAACCTGCTATCATCTGAAAAGCTTCTATTGACAAATATATTTGACTGGAGCATGAAAAACATGTTTGGCCTGTCTGCTGTGTGACTTTTGCTCTCTGAAAAAAAGGCTACTTGAAGATAAATTGGATGATTTTCTGCCCAAGAACATTTGTTCAGTTTTTGGGTAAGTTAAGATCTTGTTTCTCCTTTCTTGTTTGACATTTTGTGACTTGGCTGTCTGCATTTATCAGAACCGCTTTCCATTGAATAACAGGGAAACACTACTGATGAGCTGGAAAGATTGCTGAAAATTCCCTCCCATTTTAAAATTGCATTAGTATGATCTTAAACCATTGACCCTGAAGGTAATGACACCACCGTGTAGCACCCTCAAGCAAATTACTTATATATGCTGTTATAATTAAAGGTGAAAAAGGAGCAAAATAGTCTCCCCATTTTTACGATAGTCTAGAAGAAGCCACAAAGGTAAGACTGAGGAAGAACTTTAGTGTTACTGGGACTCTACATTTTACGATTGGATTCTGAAATCCATTGTTATTGTAGATGAGCCATCAGCAGTTTCTGATGTGAACATGTCCAAGGACTACTGTTGTTGGTGGTGCCATGTAGCCCTTATTCTTTATTCAGTACCTGGCAGAGGCTTGAGGCTGTGATAATAGATTCTTCACATGAGACAGTAAGGGAGAGGAGTCTGTTTTAAAAAAAGAATCTTGATCCTATTTTTGCTTGGAAAATGGCATAAATGGATTGTCATTCTTGCCCTGCCACAATCTGAGATTTTTTCATATTCAAAAGAATCTCCTCCTTTTTTAGATGCCAGCAGGCCTTTGACAAATTGCAGATTATCCCTGAAAAAGAAGGAGCAGATATTAACTAGAAGATAGAATTCTTGCAATTTAAAACCATGAACATATTTCCATCAAGGCAAAGGGCTCAATCTTCATAATCAGCACTTCTGTAAACCTGAGATTCATCTTGAATGGGGCATTTTGCAGGAAGACCATACAGTATTCCCATGGCTGATTGCTCTGCTTCTCATAGTACGTCTAACAGATGAGAATGTGATAAGGAGAACACTTCCTCCCTATCCTATTCCATTGTGTTCACATGACATCACTTCTTACAGCACCGCCATCCCTATAAATTGCAAAGTTGAGAAGAAAGAAGTTTGTAGGCATCCTTAAGTAGATCATTTCCAGACAATCAATTCTAGAATAATGCAAAATTTGAGGGAAAGAGTAAAAGTGTTGTGGCCCAAAACACACTTTTCTATGGAGTCCAACTGCAATAAACGTGAGACATTGCTTTATTGACAATAAACTCCAAGTAAGCCATCTTCCTGCTAAAGTAAGAGGTTATTTCGTAGTAAGGTAAAGGGACAATCTGTCAATCCATGTCAAATAAACTCCAATCTAATCAGATTTGCTACAGATATTCTGGCGCAAATTACCATCTTGCACCACAACTAGGTGTCTGTGTCACACTGTGAATCGTGTCACATAAACCCGATGTGTAGTACTCAGAACCAGTCTCAAACACCTATAGAGATAGAGCCATGTGGATATGTTCTAAATGGAAACATTAGTGCTTAAGTAAGACCAACTAAGCAAAGATTCAAATATCCCTCCTCTGTCTTCCTTAGATGGATATCACTACCAGACGTTGCACTTTGGTGCCCCGAAGGCAGAGATTAAGGTGAGTGACTAAAAGGTAACACTCTCCTTAATCATCAGGACAGTGGGTAGGTAATTACACCATCAACTCATGTAGTAGACCAAGAAAGGAATTACGATGCAGTTGTTTTTAGGGTCCAGCCTGTCGGAGCATGAGCTAGCACATGCGTCTCAGTTATGAGATACTGTTATTAACAGAAAGGGCTTGGAGCCCACCCGTTGCTTACCATTTTTCGACTTGTATGGCACTCTTCTTTACAGCCTGGTAAATCATTATTGCAGGCCTAGCATCATTTTGTTCCTCTTCCTGGAGCAGGGACCACGTGCTGATCGATCCAACTTAATTAGTGCCCGTCCGCTGCTCCCTACGTGATTGAGCTACTATTTTGTTCTTTTAAACTTTCAGTGGCATGCAAATAGAAAGTGTGTAACTGGCAAACACGTGCCCAGCAGAACAAACAAACTTGCAAAGATTTATTTTCTATAATTAACTTTCTTTTATTTTGCCAGGTCTTCTTTTCTTCATTTGCACTCATGCTTTCTTTTGTTTTTGCTCGTGGGCTCTGTTCTCAAAAGATGAGGATATTTGGTTCTAAATATTGCAAAGCAACATTGTTCATGCCTTATGTTTAATTTCTGAAAAAATGCTTTAACATATAAGTGTGTAGTATACCCCAATCTATCCCACTCCAATTTGGTCGACTCCAACCCATGACAATCCAGCCCACCTCTCCCCTCACCAATCCACCTGATTCAATCCAATTCACCCTAGACCAATCCAATTTACCCAACTGCAATCCCCTAATCTACCTGTTGGAAATGGACCTTTTTGCAGGGCTATCCCCAAACATTTTTACCTCTGACCTGTTTTTGACTGTGCTGCACTTTGTCTTTGCTGGTTTTAGGATTCTGGGCACTTTGCCACTGCTGTCCAGTGCTAAAGTGCAAGTTCTCTCTGTCTAAATTATATTGGTGATTGGTTTATCTATGTTTGCCATATTTTATTTACTAGTAAATCCCTAGTATAGTACACCATGGTGGTCATTACAACCCTGGCGGACGGTGTTAAAGGTGCGGTAATACCGCAAACAGGCCGGCGGACAAAAAAAGGGAATCATGACCCTGGCGGAAACCGCCAACAAAGACAGCCACTTTAACACACCGCCCGCCACGGCGGTACAGACAAGCAGCGCGGCGGTTACCACCAACAGGCAGGCGGGAGACAATGTACCGCCCACACTATTACAACCTGCCAATCCGCCACCTTTTCCGGGGCGGATGCACCGCGGATAAAAACATGGCGGAAACAGCTTTTGCTATGGGAAAACGCTCACCTCAACACATCCCACGAGGACACCATGGAGCCCGGTTTACAAATCCTACCTGCCCTTGTTTTTCTGCTCCTTTACGACCAACAGCTACGTAGGCGCAGAAGATACCGGTGAGTACTGCACCTATGACACGGGGGAGGCAAAAGTTAGGGGGATACCCACCAAACACCCCACCCTCGCATATCACAACATACACACCAATGCAGTCACAAAAATCACAGTAACAACCCACAATCCCCCCGGAAGAATGCAAAGACAATGCGAAAATCGGGCAAACATTGTAATGTGCCAATATACATGTCATACAAAAATATACAGATATACATATCTCAAAATCACTCTTATTTACACATACATTCTGAGAAGTAGTGCAGATATGTACACAACAATGTCCGTGCACCAACAGTCCAAAAAAGCATGGGCGAGGCCCACAATAGATACCTGACCAAAATCGGAGAGAACACTCCCGGGGCATCAGATAGAAACACTACAGGGAAGGTGGGGCACCTCAGCCAGATGAATGCGAAGCCAGATCCACGACGGGGCTCCATGCCCATTGATGTATCCTGGGGAGTGCACAGCCACAGTCTCTCAAGTCACTACAGTGGGTGGTTTTCCCACTGTGCCATCCTGGGGAGTGCAAAGCCACAGTCTCTCAAGTCACTACAGTGGGTGGTTTGCCCACTGTGCCATCCTGGGGAGTGCAAAGCCATAGTCTCTCAAGTCACTACAGTGGGTGGTTTGCCCACTGTGCCATCCTGGGGAGTGCAAAGCCACAGTCTCTCAAGTAGATGCAGGTCTCCACTGGTTCTGGAGGGGGACTGGTGCCCAGACTGGATGAGTCTCCATGTGAAAGTACCTGTCCTGTCACTGTCCCAGCTGCACATGGGATAAGGATGCCTGATGTGGCGGTCCATTCATTCCTAGACGGTGCATGCCCTGTTCAGCGGTGCTTTGCCATGGCGGTCTTTGCCCTGTTCAGCGGTGCTTTGCCATGGCGGTCTTTGCCCTATTCAGCGGTGCTGTGCCATGGCGGTCTTTGCCCTGTTCAGTGGTGCTTTGCCATGGTGGTCTTTGCCCTGTTCAGCGGTGCTTTGCCATGGCGGTCTTTGCCCTGTTCAGTGGTGCTTTGCCATGGCGGTTTTTGCCCTGTTCAGCGGTGCTTTGACATGGCGTTTCAGGACTGTTCAGCGGTGCTTTGCCATGGCGGTCTTTGCCCTGTTCAGTGGTGCTTTGACATGGCGGTCTTTGCCCTGTTCAGCGGTGCTTTGACATGGCGTTTCAGGACTGTTCAGCCGTGCTTTGCCATGGCGGTCTTTGCCCTGTTCAGCGGTGCTTTGCCATGGCGGTCTTTGCCCTGTTCAGTGGTGCTTTGACATGGCGGTCTTTGCCCTGTTCAGCGGTGCTTTGACATGGCGTTTCAGGACTGTTCAGCGGTGCTTTGCCATGGCGGTCTTTGCCCTGTTCAGCGGTGCTTTGCCATGGCGGTCTTTGCCCTGTTCAGCGGTGTTTTGACATGGCGTTTCAGGACTGTTCAGCGGTGCTTTGCCATGGCGATCTTTACCCTGTTCAGCGGTGCTTTGCCATGGCGGTCTTTGCCCTGTTCAGTGGTGCTTTGCCATGGCGGTCTTTGCCCTGTTCAGTGGTGCTTTGCCATGGCGGTCTTTGCCCTGTTCAGCAGTGCTTTGACATGGCGTTTCAGGACTGTTCAGCAGTGCTTTGCCATGGCGGTTCTGATACGGACATTGGTGTGTGGCATGACAATCTCTACACTGGGCATTGGTGTGTGGCATGACGATCTCTACAATGGGCATTGGTGTGTGGCATGACGGTCCATCATTGCCCAGCGGGGCTGTGGCATCCTGGCCCCTCATGGGCTGTGACTCCGGCGGTGGTCTCCTGACCTGTGACGATACTTGTGCCCTCCTGGGCAATGACTCCGGCGGTGGTCTCCTGACCTGTGACGATACGTGTGCCCTCCTGGGCAATGACTCCGGCGGTGGTCTCCTGACTTGTGACGATACGTGTGCCCTCCGGGGCAATGACTCCGGCGGTGGTCTCCTGACCAGTGACGATACTTGGGCCCTCCTGGGCAATGACTCCGGCGGTGGTCTCCCGACCTGTGACGATACTTGGGCCCTCCTGGGCAGTGACTCCGGCGGTGGTCTCCGGACCAGTGACGATACTTGAGCCCTCCTGGGCTGTGACTCCGGCGGTGGTCTCTGGACCAGCGACGATACTTGGGCCCTCCTGGGCTGTGACTCTGGCGGTGGTCTCTGGACCAGCGACGACGGTGCTGGCGGTTGTGTCTGGACCGCCGGATATGATGGCGCACTTCTCCGCCGTGACACTCACAACAGGCTGGGCAGACTTCCTCTGGACCTTCCACACCTTTGTTGGAGTTACAGCTGACTCACCAATCGTCTTCGATCCCATGTCACTTGTTGTCCCACCAGGAGTCTTAAGACGGTCCCGTCGTCCACTCTCCATTTTCAGAGCCTTTACAGGGGGTGGGCTGCCACTGCCTTGGCTCCGGGTCCTACTGCCTGCCCTGGTGGCCGTGGCACTCCAAAAACCTGGAACACGCACCACTGGTACTGGAGGCTTTTTGGCTGAGGCGCTACGACGGGACTGATGAATTGGAGGGCGGTGGGGGGGGCAAAAAGGTCAATTTGACAGAGAGACAGTTTCTGACGAACACTGGGATGGGTAGCTGGAGGGGGTCTGGGAGTGGAGGAAGAGGAGGTGGTTGTAGGAGTTGTCACTTTAGGTGTTTTGGGTGCATGTGCAGGTACTGGAGGCTGTCGTGAGGTGGCTGGATGTTGGGTGAGTGATTGCCGGCGTTTGGGTACTTTGGGAGGGGGCGCCACAGACACATTGGGAGAGGACACAGGGGACGTGTAAATGGCAGTGGAGGTGATGAGTGCAGGTGAGCGGCTTGTGGTGCTGGGTGTCCTGGTGCGAGTCCTAGTGCCTGTAGATTTGGTGAATGCAGGTGTGTGTGTAGACGATAGCAACACAAAAGGATGATGGACGGAGTGCTGACAATGCAAACACTCACCCCCAGTCACAGATCTGGGTTTAATCCATCGTTCTTTTGCTCACCATGCCACCCCATTTTGGACCCAGCCATATGCAAATCAGTCTTGACCCTGTTCCTCATGGGAACAGTCCAGCCCGAACTGCCAGGCCAGGTCCTCCCTGGACCGGAAACAAGCATCCTGGGACCGGTTTCAGTGTGTGTAGACGAGACTGGGAGGGAGGAGGGAGAAGAGGAGGAGGGGGACACAGTGGAGACAGTGGATGTTGCTGTGTCTGTACATGGGTGAGGCTTGCGTGAGTGCCTGTAGTGTGTGTGGTGCCTATGTTTGCTTGAGCTACTTGTGTGTGTTGACTTGTGTAGATGCTGGTCTGTAGGTGTGCTTGGGATGGGCTGGGGTACAGGAGATTGGGTCTGGGTGGAGGAAGTTGGAGGGGGGAGGCTAGACACAGGGACAATGGCTGCCATCAGTGCTGAGGCCAGAGATTGCAGGGTTCGCTGAAGGACAGCCTGACCAGAATGAATGCCCTCCAGGAATGCATTACCGTGTTGCAACTCCCTTTCTGCACCCTGGATGGCATTCACAATGGTAGACTGCCCAACAGTGAGTGACCTGAGGAGGTCCATGGCCTCCTCACTGAGGGCAGCAGGGGTGACTGGGGTAGGGCCTGAGGTGCCTGGGGCGAAGGTGATGCCCACCCTCCTGGGTGAGCGGGCACGGGGCGAACGCTGAGGGGCTGCTAGGAGGGCGGTGCTGGTAGGGGGGGTGGCGGATGTACCTGTAGAAGTGGGGTGCATAGGTGGTGCCGCCACCACAGGGGAGCTCTCATCGGCGGACGAGTCCGTGTCGCTGGTTGGTGATCCGGTGGCCGACATGAAGCTCCCCTCACCCTCCGTCCCACTGGTGCATTCAGAGTCTGTGGTGTGGCCCTCCAGTACCATGTGGGATTTAGCTCCCTCCTGCTCCGGTGCCACTGTACCTCCGCCTGATGATGCTGATGTACAAAAGGACAGGGAGAGCAGGAAAAGGGGGGGAGACAGAACAAAGAGAGTTTTAGTGCATGGCATACCGCTACCGTTGGCGGACAAGACAGACGCAGCAGCCCCCTGCATTGCGCCGTTCTCCTGACCTCTGCACATGCAATTTCTGGGACATGGCCTACATGGCAATGGTGGGAATCTGCGCACATTGATGCCACAGGGGCAACTATACCTCAGCTTGGCACTCTGCTGAGGTGGGGTTGAGTGCCACATGGCCTACATAACGGAGGGGCCTTGCCTACCTAACTCACCCTGGCCTAGGGACACCCACAGCCCACCTCCCCCACCCAGACCCCTCCACTGCACGCAAACTCCACTGAATGAGGTTGTACTCACCCCCTTGTGTCTGCTGTGATGTCCTCAAGCGCCCATCCAACCACCGCCAGGATCCGGAACATCAGGAGGGTCATGGTGCGACGGGCACCCCTCCCACGTTGGGAGGCCATCCCCAGCTGAGCCTCCGCCATCTTCTTGCTGCAGCGGCGGATGTCCTCCCATCTCTTACGGCAGTGGGTGCCCCGTCTCTGGTGGGCCCCCAGGGTCCGGACCTCCTTGGCGATGGCACGCCAAATGTCCCTCTTCTGGTGGGCGCTGACCTACATGACATGCACAAGGAAAGAGGAACAGTCATTACCAACTGCACTGTCAATGTGAGTGGCCCCCTCCCTATTCTGGCCATGTGGCCCATTCATTCCCATGCATAACTGTTCTATGTACTCTGCCCCCTTCCCTCTTCCACCCAGCCCTCTCCACCCAGGCCTAGCCCATACAACGTGCTCCCTGTGTACTAACCTGTTGGTCTGGAGGACCGTAGAGTAGCGTGTACTGGGGGAGGACCCCATCCACAAGTTTCTCCAACTCCTGTGCAGTGAAGGCAGGGGCCCTTTCCCCAGGACGCAGCAGCCATCGTCGCTTCCAGACCGAGGTCACAGCAGCACTAGCAGTGTAGGTCCTCTCCTGTCGAAGGTCAGGTATCTAGTGAGTAAACAGAGAGAAAATGGTGGTGACGTCCGCGGCGGTGACGTCCGCGGCGGTGCGCATCATCACCGCCGGCGCACCTGTTCATTGGCTCCTGGGACCCATAGGATCCAATGTTAACCAATGCAGCATTGCGCCGCGGTCTACGACCGCCTACCGCGACCGTGTGCAACACCAGCGCAGTTACCCCACAATCCCATTGTCCAAGTTTAGAGGTCAGGCAGCCGCCATTTCAGGGGCCCACATGGATTCATTTACTACTGCGTCACGCATAGCTAGGCCTATACTCAACACACATACAGGAAGGCTTTTATGTCTGGTGTAGTCTTGTGTGTAACTGTGGGTACATACCTGGAGGAATAGTGACTGGTTCTTCGCTGTGGTCCTTCTTAGGCACCGTCAGCTGGGACATATGAGAAGATGGCGGAATCCTCCGGTGTACCGACCGCTGGTGGACCTGTTGACAATGGAAGAAAGACATATCATCGTCACCTACCGGTTTGACCGTGTCACAATCCAGGAACTATGTACCCAGTTGGAGCCAGACCTGATGTCACCAATCCGCCATCGACTGGAATCCCCCCTGACGTGCAGGTGCTGTCAGTGCTCCATTTCCTTGCAAGTGGGTCATTTCAGACAACAGTGGCCATGGTATCAGGGATGTCCCAGCCTATGTTTTCCAACGTGCTGTCCAGAGTGTTGTCTGCCCTGCTGAAACACGTAAGGAGATACATCATTTTCCCTGAGGTTTTGGATTTGCCTACAGTGAAAGGTGACTTCTATGCCCTTGGACATATCCCCAACGTCATAGCTGACATTGATGGGACCCATGTAGCTCTGGTCCCCCCCACAGGAGTGAACAGGTGTACAGGAACCGGAAGAGTTATAATTCCATGAATGTCCAGATGGTCTGTTTGGCAGACCAGTACATCTCGCAGGTAAATGCAATGTTCCCTGGCTTGGTGCATGACGCATACATCCTGCGGAATAGCAGCATCCCTGATATGATGGGTCAACTCCAGAGGCACCGTGTATGGCTATTGGGGGACTCTGGTTACCCCAACCTTTCGTGGCTATTGACCCCAGTGAGGAATCCCAGGACCAGGGCAGAGGAACCGTACAATGATGCACATGGGCGGACTAGGAGGGTAATCGAGCGCACCTTCGGCCTTCTTAAGGCCAGGTTCAGGTGCCTCCATATGACAGGTGGATCCCTATTCTACTCACCGAAGAAGGTGTGCGACATCATCATCGCCTGCTCCATGCTCCATAATTTGGCATTGCGACGCCAGGTGCCTTTTCTGCAGGAGGATGATCCAGATGACGGTGTTGTGGCAGCTGTGGAGCCTGTGGAGCCAGTGGACAGTGATGAGGATGAATCTGAGGATGAAGAAAACGACAACAGGGAGTCAGTCATACAGCAATATTTCCAGTGACACACAGGTGAGAACATTTTCTGGTTTAACATTACATAAACTTTCACACGTCTACCTCTATCCTGTACCTACATTTCACTCACTATTTGTTAATTGAGTTGTACCCTTCCATTTCAGTTTCACAAGTGTGGTAACCTACCTGTCAACTGCTTGCATCCTTCAAAGGCTTTGTGATGTGTGACATTGGTATGTTAGCCTTACAATGGGTAACCCATTATGACACTGTAATTGATAATACAAAGTTCCAAATCATAGACTGACTCAACATTTTTTTGGCTTTCAAGCGTGTTTATTTAAGTGCTAAAAAAATCAAGGAAGGTTGTAAAATGGTGATGGGTGATGGTGGAGGAATGTCCACGGCAGAGTCCAGTCTATTCGTCTCACAGGTGCACTGCCCATCTGGGCATTGGAAGTGGAGCTGGGGCAGTTCCAATCTGGACAGGGTGACAAAGTGGGACAGTGGGGGGGCAATCAGGGTCGTCTTTTTTCCTGGCGGGGGTCTTGCCATCTTGCTCTTTCCTGTTCCTGGATCTCAGGGACCGCTTGCGTGGTTGTTGTCCGTCTGCAGGGGATGGGGTGCTGGTGTGTTGGTCCTGTGGCGGGGCGTCCTGTCCACTAGCGCCGGAGGAGGTGGTGGGCAGTTCGTCGTCCTGGCTAGTGTTAGGGGCCCCTTGGAGTGCCACGGTGTCCCTCAAGGTCTTTTGAATGTCTGTCAGCACCCCTACGATGGTGCCCAGGGCAGAGCTGATGGTCCTGAGCTCCTCCCTGAACCCCAAATACAGTTCGTCCTGCAGACGCAGGGTCTCCTGCAACTTGTCCAGGACCGTGGCCATCGTCTCCTGGGAGTGGTAGTATGCTCCCATGATGGAGGATAGGGCCTCGTGGAGAGTTGGTTCCCTTGGCCTGTCCTCCCTCTGTCGCACAGCAGCCCTCCCAGTTCCCCGGTGTTCCTGTGCCTCCGTCCCCTGGACCGTGTGCCCACTACCCCTGCCCCCAGGTCCCTGTTGTTGTTGGGGTGGTGGGTTAGCCTGGGTGCCCTGTAGTGGTGGACACACCGCTGATTGACCTGTCCTGGGTAGGGAGGTTTGGGCCCGCTGGGTGGGTGCTGTGCTGGTGTTACCAGAGGGTGGCAGCTCGGTGTTGGGCTGTGGCTGGGCAAGGGGAACCGACTGTCCTGAGGCCCACGATGGTCCGGGCTGGTCATCAGGATCCAGTGGGGCAGAGCTGCTGTCGTCACTGTGGGCCTCTTCTGGGGGTGGAGTGGTGTTGTCTGGACCCTCTGGTGTGGTGACCTTCCTTCGGGTTCCTGCAGGGGTATAAGCACATGACTATTGCATCTGTGTGTGTAATGGTGTGCAATGGTTGGGTGTGCGTGATCCCCAGTGCAGGGATTCCTGTGTGGGGGCTTGTGTGGTGATGGTTGGGGGGGTGTTCTGGGTATGTGCAGTGGGCATGCTTTAGTGAGGGGTGCCCATGGTTAGTTGTGTCATGCAGGGCTTGGTGTTGGGATGGGTGCTTGGTGTCATGGGTAGATTGGTGAGGATTTGGGGTGATAGGGGAGGGTGTGAGGGTGGGAGTGTGTGATAGCATGCAGGTAGGGTGGGGGATGTGATAGTTAGGATTTGACTTACCAGTGTCCCATCCTTCACCGACTCCTCCGAGGCCCTCAGGATGCAAGATGGTCAGGACTTGCTCCTCCCATGTTGTTAGTTGTGGGGAAGGAGGTGGAGGTCCGCCGCCAGTCCGCTGCACCGCGATGTTGTGCCTGGAGACCGTTGAACGCACCTTCCCCCGTAGGTCGTTCCACCTCTTCCTGATGTCCTCCCTATTTCGGGGGTGCTGTCCCACGGCGTTGACCCTGTCCACTATTCTGCGCCATAGCTCCATCTTCCTGGCTATTGATGTGTGCTGTACCTGTGAGCCAAAAAGCTGTGGCTCTACCCGTACGATTTCCTCCACCATGACCCTGAGCTCCTCCTCGGAGAAGCGGGGGTGTCTTTGGCGTGACATGGGGTGTTATGTATGATGTGTGGGGTGGTGTATGTGTTGATGAGTGTGGTGAGTGTAGTCGTATGTGGTGTTTTGTGCATGGATGTTGTGTGGGTGATGGTGTTGTGTACCTCTGTGGGATGGGGTTGTCAATAGCTGTGCTGTGTCTCTGGCCTTCTCTCAGAATTTCTGGTTGTAGGGGTTTGTGTGTGATGTGGGTGTGTGTTTTATATTGTAATGGGTGTGTGGGAGTGGTGTGTGTATGTGTATCAGATGTGGAATTGTCCAATGTGGCGGTGTTTTGTATATGTGTTTGTATTTTGAGCGCAGTGGTGTGTACCGCCAATGGAATACCGCGGTTGAAACACCGCCGAGTTGATTCGTGGGTCGTAATAGCATGGGCGTGTTTCTGTTGGCGTGGAGGTGGAGGATTTGTTTCCGCCAGTTTATCACGGACCTTTGGTGTGGCGGTGTTGTGTGGGTGTCTGAATTTCGGAGGATTCCGTGATGTGTGTCATAATAGCTGTGGCGGTCTACCGCAGCCGCGGCGGTGTATTGGCGGGCTTCTGCACGGCGGTAAGCGCCTTATACCGCCAATGTTGTAATGACCCCCTATGTGTGCTCAGGGCCTGTACATCAACTGCTTCTAGTGGGCCTGCAGTAATGATTGGGCTCCCACATGAGTAGCCCTGTAAACATGTCTCAGCCCTGCAACTGCAGTGTCTGTGTAGGCAGTTATAAACTGCCATTTTGACCTGGCAAGTGCACCCACTTTCCAGGCCCAAATCTTTTCTTTTACAATATGCAAGTCACTGCTAAGATAGGCCAAAGGCATCCCCAGGGGCAGGGTGCAATGCATTTGAAAGGTAGGACATGTACTGGTGTGGTTTAAATGTCCTAATAGCGAAATACTGCTAAATTTGGTTTTCACTATTGCAAGACCTGTGTCTCCCATAGGGTAAAATGGGGATTGCCTTGAAGTACCTTTTAAGTGTAATTTCTCATTGGGAGCAGATAGATATCTGGAGTTTGGGGTCTCTGAACTCACAATTTAAAAATAAATCTTTTGGCTAAGTTGTTTTTTTAATTGTAGGTTTGAAATTTCCACTTTTAGAAAGAGGGCATTTTCTTGCTTACCCATTCAGTGCCCCTGCCTGCCTGTAGAATACACATCTGGGTCAGGGTTACAGTTGGGCTATTTTTGAGTTCACTCTAGACAGTCACACAAAGGGAGCTGAGGTGTGCCCTGCATTTCCTGATTGGTCTTCCTAAACTAGAGTGGTGGGAGGAACTTCCATTTGTATCTGAATATGGCTGTGCCTGTCCTCACACAAAGCAGTCTCCAACCCCCTGGAGTTTGTCTGGGGGCAAGGCAGGAAAAGGCAGGGTCTTGTGCACTACAAAGACTTCCCTTTGAAGTTCGCCTACTTCAAAGACAGAAATGGGTATAAGTACTAGACCTCTGACACCACAAAGTTAGAGCACTTCTGGACTGAGGGCATTAAGCCACAAATTAGATCAGGATTGTTGGAAAATGGAATTGGAAAATAAAATCGGATAAAGGGAACCAGAGTTATGAATTTTTAAAGAAATAATGCTTTTTAGCACTTAGAAACGAATAGAGCCAATCTGGTCATCTGGTCACACCTGGACCGGGGCAAAGTCAAAGTTTAAGGCTGACCGCGATGGAGCCCTGCTTGGCTACAGCCCGCAGGAGGCCTCAGACAAAAGTTTACCTTAGGACTTAGTCATTTTTCTGGAGATTTTCTTCAGCGGGACCAAGTCGCCAGTCCAATAAGACCTCTCGGAACTAATCCTCTGATACACGTCGCAGGAGCCCTCAGTGGAGATTTTTGCCTTAGGACTTAGACGATTTTTCGAGACAAAAATCCCTTGACCGGGGCAAACCTGAATCTTGATCCGATGTCCTTGGAGCCCTCTTCGCATACACTGCCTGGGAGGTCCCTGTCAACTCCCTAAGTTTGGATTTAGGCCCTTATTTATACTTTTTGATGAAAACCGGTGCCAGTGCCGGTTTGCGTCAAAACATTTACGGCCAGCTAACGCCTTTCCTATGCACCAGGCGGGCGCCTTATTTAAGGATTGACGTTAGCCGGCGCTGCGGGCTAGTCAGGGTAAAATAAAAATGAATCAAGTCAGGCAGTGCCGGCGTAGGGAAAAATGGGGGTTGTGCGTCAAAAAATGTTGCAAGTCAGGTTTGAGTCAAAAATTATGGCTCAAACCGGACTTGCGCCATTTTTTGACACACAACCCCCATTGAAGTAACTCCTCTCTTAGCAAAGACAGGATTCATGCCCCCTTGCCCAATGGCCATGCCCAGGAGAATTTTGTCCCCTGGGCATGGTCATTGGGCACAGTGGCATGTAGGGGGCCCAAATTAGGTCCCCTTATGCCACTTAAAAAAAAAAATGATACTGACCCCAACTTACTTGTACCTACCTGGGATGGGTCCCCCCATCCCTGGGTGTCCTCCAGGAGCAGGCGAGGGTGGCAGGGGGTGTCCCAGGGGGCAAGAAAGGGCACCTCTGGATTGCTTCCATGGTCAGGGACCATGGAAGTGAGGCCACAGGTCCTTTAATGCCTGCCCCCACCCAGGCGTTAAAAAACGGCGCTGTGCGCTGTTTTTTAAGGCCCGCCCTCTCCTTTGCATAAAAATGACGTGTGAGTATAAAAAAGGTGCACAGGACTTAAAGTCATTTTTTGGACGGGAACGCCTACCTTGCATGTCAATAACCAAGATGGTTTCCCGCATCCAAAAAATGACACACACAGAGGATTTTTGACGTCCGCAGGTGTCAGGGAGACCAGATCCTCGGGGTCTGCGCACATTCCCAACATGTCCACCACTAGAAAAATCACAGAGCCTGAGAGAGTCCAAGCGGTGGAAAAGGGGATTAGGATGGGAACAGCTGGGAAGGAGACCTGTCGGAAGCAAAAGATTAAACCACACAATATCAAGATTTTATCACATTGATTTTCACTAGACAATGATTCTGAGCATTGTCATACTGTAACTATGGAGAACTTAAGAAAGGACTATAACTAGGCCTCAAGACGTCTGGGTGCCTGGGAAGGAATCAAGAATTGTTAATACAACTTTTCACATGAACTTTTCATGAAATGTCACATATTGTCTAGGAATATAAGAACCTTCTAGAATGATGTTTTCAGAACAAACATTGGGGGTCATTACAACCTTGGCGTTAAAAGGCGGATACCGCTGTCAGAAGACCGCCAACATACCGCCGTGGCCGCGGTAAACCACCACGGTCATTCTGACCCACAACACGCAAACCGCCAAAATACAGACATCCACAAAAGTCTGCCACACCAAAGGCCAGCGAGAAACTGGTGATAACCAAACCGACACCGTCACGCCTACAGAAATACGCCCACACTATCACAACACACGAATCCACGCAGCTGTCTTTCAACCGCGGTATGCTATTGGCGGTACACACCGCCGCGCTCAAAATACACACACATTTACAAACACAGCCACATTGGACAATTCAAAAGACACACACCTGATACACATACAAACACCACTCCCACACACCCAATTAAATATAAAACACACACCCACATCACCCACAAACCTCCACGCCTAGAGAATCGGGACCACGCACAGAGAAAAAGAGATCCGAGCACCCAGACGCGCATATTACCATCACCCAGCAATATTACCACGCACTTCACACAACACACCAATACACATCACCACACTTAGCACCACACAATCCACCCCACACATCACCCACACCATCCCATGGCACCGCAAAGACACCCCAGGTTTTATGGGGATGAACTCAGGGTCATGGTGGAGGAAATTGTACGGGTAGAGCCACAGCTCTTCGGAACACAGGTGCAGCACACCTCCATTGCCAGGAAGATGGAGCTATGGAGCAGAATAGTCAACAGAGTCAACGCGGTGAGACAGCACCCAAAGAAATAGGGATGACATCAGGAAGCAGTGGAACGACCTACGGGGGATGGTGCGTTCAATGGTATCCAGGTACAACATCGCGGTTCAGCGGACTGGCGGCGGACCACCACCTTCTCCCCCAGAATTTACAACATGGGAGGAGCAGGTCTTGGCGATCCTGCATCCTGAGGGCCTCGCAGGAGTATCTGGAGGAATGGACTCTGGTAAGTCTCATCTTCACTACTTCATCCCCCCCACCCCACCAGCATGCCAACTCATACCCCCACCCTCACCCTCACCCCCATCACACCTACTCCTTGCAAATGTCTCATCATCACAACCCACCCATCCCAACCCCAAGCCCTGCATGCGACCACAAAGTATGGACACCCATCACCATAGCATGCCCACTGCACATCCCCATCCCCCCCAAACCACCGTCACAAAAGCCCCCACACAGGAATGCCAGCACTGGGGTACACGGGCACCCACCCATTGCACAACATGGCACACACAGATGCAATAATCATGGTTTTATACCCCTGCAGGACCCGAACGCCACGTCACCGCGCAGGAGGGTCCACAAATGTCCACTCCACCCCCAGAAGAGGCCCACAGTGATGACAGTACATCTGTCGACCTGGATCTAGATGACCAGCCCAGCCCATCGGGGACCTCTGGACAGTCGGTTCCCCTCAGACAGCCACAGGCCACAGCAGACCTACCCCCCTCTGGGAACACCAGCACAGCACCCACCCAGCGGGCCCATCCCTCTGTCCCCAGGACACGTCAATCAGCCGTGTGTGTCCAGCACTACAGGGCACCCAGGTTAATCCACCACCCAAACAACAACAGGGACCTGGGGGCAGTGGTAGTGGGCACACGGTCCGGGGACAGAGGCCCAGGGAAACAGGGGAACTGGGAGGGCTGCTGTGCGACAGGGGGGGGGACAGGCCCAGGGAACCCACTCTCCACGAGGCCCTCTCCTCCATCATGGGAGCCTACCATAATTCCCAGGAGACAATGGCGACGGTACTGGCCAGGTTTCAGGAGATCCAGCTCCTGCAGGAGGAACAGTATTTGGGGTTCAGGGAGGAACTGCAGACCATCAGTTCCGCCCTGGGCACCATTGTAGGGGCTCTGAATCTGGTAGTCACCACATTGCGGGACACTGTGGCACCACAAAGGGCCCCTGACACTAGCATGGACCAAGAACTGCCTACCACCTCTGCCGGTGCTAGTGGACAGGAGGCCCCGCCACAGGACCAACAGGCCACCAGCACCCCACCCCCTGCAGAAGGAGAACCACCCCGCAAGCGGTCCCTGAGATCCAGGAAGAAGACAAAGTAAGATGCCAAGACCCCCGCCAGGAAAGGATACCTCCCTGATTGTCATCCCACTGTCCCACATTGTCACCCTGTCCATCCTTAAACTGCCCCGCTCCACTTTCCACAGGCATTTGGACAATGCACCTGTGAACAAATAGTCTGGACTCTGCCATGGACATTCCTCCACCATCACCCCTCACCGATTTGCAACCACCCACCAATATAGAGCACTGTAATAAACACAGTTATTGCACAAAACAATCAGGAGTCTGGCTGTGATTTTGAACAAATGTATTAGACATTACTGTGCCAAAATGCTTATTTACATTGTGATGCCAACATACCAATGTCACACAGCTCTAGTCCATGGGGAAACAAAGAAGATGTCACACAGTGGGGCCCACATCTCTGAAATCGGAAGGGAAAGTCACAACTCAGTTACCATACACTGGGTGAAAACGACAGACATTAGAGAGGTAGTAGTGTTTAAGTATATGTAATATGCCGGTGTGTATTCATACCTGTGTGTCATTGGAAATACTGCTGTATTACTGTGTTCCTGTTGTCTATGTCGTCTTCTTTGGCTTCCTCGTCTTCACTCTCCACAGGCTCCACAGCTGCTACAACACCACCATCTGGACCATCCTCCTGCAGAAAAGGCACCTGTTGTCGCAAAGCCAGGTTGTGAAGCATCCAGCAGGCCACGATGATCTGGCACACCTTCTTTGGTGAGTAGAATAGGGATCCACCTGTCATATGGAGGCAGCCGAACCTGGCCTTCAGGAGGCCGAAGGTCCGCTCGATCACCCTCCTAGTTCGCCCATGGGCCTCATTGTACCGTTCCTCTGCCCTTGTCCTGGGATTCCTCACTGGGGTCAGTAGCCATGACAGGTTGGGGTAACTAGAGTCACCAATTAGCCACACACGGTGCCTCTGGAGTGGAGCCATCACGTAAGGGATGCTGCTATTCCGTATGATGTACGCATCATGCACTGAGCCAGGGAACTTGGCATTCAAATGGGAGATGTACTGGTCTGCCAAACACACCATCTGCACATTCATCGAATGATAACTCTTCCTGTTTCTGTACACCTGTTCACTCCTGTGGGGGGGAACCAAAGCCACATGGGTCCCATCAATGGCACCTATGATGTTGGGGATATGTCCAAGGGCATAGAAATCACCCTTCACTGTAGGCAAATCCCCCACCTCAGGGAAAACGATGTAGCTCCGCATGTGTTTCAGCAGGGCAGACAACACTCTGGACAACACCTTGGAAAACAAAGGCTGGGACATCCCTGATGATATGGCCACTGTTGTTTGAAATGACCCACTTGCTAGGAAATGGAGCACTGACAGCACCTGCACTAGAGGGGGGATCCCTGTGGGTTGGCGGATTGGTGACATCAGGTCTGGCTCCAGCTGGGCACACAGTTCATGAATAGTGGCTCGGTCAAGCCTGTATGTCAGTATGACATGTCTTTCCTCCATTGTCGACAGGTCCACCAGCGGTCTGTACACCGGAGGATTCCTCCATCTCCTCGCATGTGCCAGCAGACGGTGCCTATGAAGGACAACAGCGAGCACAGAGTCAATCAACCCACAGGTACGTAACCACAGCTTGCACATAACACGATTCTCAATCCATTGAATGGTTTGTATGGGTGTTGATGCAAGGCCTAGGTATGTGTGACGCAGTAAAAATTAAGCCATGTGGGCCCCTGAAATGACGGCTGCCTGACCTGTGAAGTGCGAAAATGGGATGTGAGGTAAATGCGCTGGCGTGGCACACCGTGGCGGTAGGCGGTCGAAGACCGCGGCGCAAAGCAGCATTGGTTAACATTGAACCCTATGGGTCTCAGGAGCCAATGACGATGTGCTCCGGCGGTCGCGGTACGCACCGCCGCGGGCGTGACCGCCATTTTCTATCTGCTTAATCACTCGATACCTGATCTTCGACAGGAGAGGACCTACACTGCAAGTGCTGCTGTGACCTCGGTCTGGAAGAGACAAGGGCTCATGCGACTGGGGAAAGGGCCCCTGCCTTCACTGCTCAGGAGTTGGATAAACTTGTGGATGGGGTCCTCCCCCAGTACGCGCTACTCTACGGTCCTCCAGACAAACAGGTAAATACACTGGGAGCATGCTTCATGGGCTATGCCTGTGTTGAGTGGGGTGGATGAAAGATGGTGGGGAGGGGAGCGATTGAGGCATGCATCAAACGACGGTGAGAGCATGTGCCACATGGCAAGGGTAGGGATGGGGGGCCAGTCACATTGAGGGTGCAGAAGGTGATGACTATTCTTCCCCCCCTGTACATTTCACATAGGTCAGCGCCCACCAGAAGATCGATATTTGGTGTGCCATCGCCAAGGACGTCCGGACCCTGGGGGTCCACCACAGACGGGGCACCCACTGCCAGAAGAGATGGGAGGACATCCGCCGCTGGAGCAGGAAGACAGGGAGGCTCAGCTGGGGATGGCCTCCCAACGTGGGAGGGGTGCCAGTCGGACTTTGACCCCCCTGATGTCCCGGATCCTGGCGGTGGCCTACCCCGATTTGGATGGGCGCGTGAGGACATCACAGCAGACACAAGGGGGTGAGTACACTCTCATTCTGTTGACTTTGCGCGCAGAGGAGGTGTCTGGGTGGGGGATGAGGGCTGTGGGTATCCCTAGGCCAGGGCGATTTCTGTAGGCTAGGCCCCTCCATAAGGCATGGCCCTGTGCCCCCGCCCCCCACCTCTGTAGGGTGCCAAGTACAGCTATTCATGGCCCTGTGTCATCTATGTGTGCAGATGTCATCCATAGGCTTGTAGGCCATGTCCCAGGGATTGAGTAGTCGACCCCAAGTTCGCGGCGTAGTGCAGGGGGCTTCTGTGTCTGTCCTGTACGCCAACGGTGTCGCCAATGCATGCACTCAACATGTCTATATTATGTTCTCCCCCCCCCTTTTTTGTGGTCTTCCTGTTCATGTGTGCATTAGCATCATCAGGCGGAGGAGAAGTGGCATCGGAGCACGAGGGAGCTGCATCCCACATGGCCATGGAGGGCCACGCAACGGACTCCGAATTCACCAGTGGGACGGAGGGCGAGGGGAGCTCCACAGCGGGGACTCGGGCAGACATCAGTGACACCGACTCGTCCTCTGAAGGGAGCTCCCTTGTGGTGGCGGCAACATCTGTGCCCCCCGCAACAACAGGTACAGCCGCCACCCACCGCACCAGCACCGCCCTCCCAGCAGCCCCCCAGCGTTTGGCCCGTGCCTGCTCACCCAGGAAGGTGGGCATCTCCTTCGCCCCAGGCACCTCAGGCCCTGCCCCAGTCACCCCTGCTGCCCTCAGTGAGGAGGTCATTGACCTCCTGAGGACGCTCACTGTTGGGCAGTCTACCATCTTGAATGCCATCCAGGGTGTAGAAAGGGAGGTGCACCAGAGTAATGCATACCTGGAGGGCATTCATTCTGGTCAGGCTGCCCTTCAGCGATCGTTCCAGACTCTGGCCTCAGCACTGATGGCAGCCATTGTCCCTGTCTCTAGCCTCCCCCCTCCAAATTCATCCACCCATACCCTATCACCTGTACCTCTGCCTATCCCAGACACACCATCAGACCAGCCTGCACACACCTCAACACCCAAGGGAAGCTCAGCCAGACATAAGCACCACACATCACACAGGCATTCACACAAGCAACATCCACATACAGACATACCAACACCCACTGCCTCCACTGTGTCCCCCTCCTCCTCGTCTCCCTCCTCCCTCCCTGTCACGTCTCCACTCACACCTGCATGCACAACATCTTCAGCCACTACGTCCCTCAGCAGCACACACACCAGAACCCCCCGCACACGTGCAGTCACCACCCCCACTGCCATTTACACGTCCCCTGTGTCCTCTCCCAGTGTGTCTGTGACCCCCTCTTCCAAGATACACAAACGCAGGCAGCCACCCCCCCAACAGCCATCCACCTCACGACAGCCTCCAGCCCAAGCACCTGCACCCAAAGCCACCAGACTTACAACTCCTACAACCACAACCTCTTCCTCCACTCCCATACCCACTACACCTACCCGTCCCACTGCTCCCAAAAAGTTTTTCCTGTCTAAACTCAACCTCTTTCCACCAACTCCCCCACCCTGTCCATGTCATAGGACTAAAGTCAGCACCTCAGCCACGACAAAACCGGGCCCTGTCATCACAGTCTGCCATGGACTGTGGAGTGCCCCACCCTCCAGGGCAGCCAGTTTGGTGCGAAGCCAAGGCACGGGCAGCCCACCCCCGGAGAAACATCCCAAGATAGGCAGTGGCCGGCGTGAGAGGGTGAAAACACCAGGGACTAAAACCCCTACCATGGCTCCAGCAGGAAGTGTAGAGACAGCTGGCACACCGCCCAAGGTGGGGAAGGGCCACAGGCGATCAGGGAAGGCTGGGAAGGGCAGCACCCCCGACCACACCGCCATCAGCCCAGCTGGCCAGGAGGGCCCCGCCAGCCCCATCCCAGGTGGGCAGGAGGCCACCAACAGCCCCGGCACAGCTGCCCAGGAGGGCTCCGCCAGCCACAGGACAGGTGGCAAATGACCTCCAAGCCATGGCCGGAACCGCTGCACTGGGCCCTTCATCTCAAGCACCGCTGAACTGGGCCCTTCATCTCAAGTAACGCTGGACTGGGCCCTTCATCTCAAGCACCGCTGCACTGGGCCCTTCATCTCAAGTACCGCTGCACTGGGCACCGACGTCACAAGCACCGCTGCACTGGGCACCGCCGTCTCAAGTACCGCTGAACTGGGCCCTTCATCTCAAGTACCGCTGCACTGGGCACCGCCATCTCAAGTACCGCTGCACTGGGCCCTTCATCTCAAGTACCGCTGCACTGGGCCCTTCATCTCAAGCACCGCTGAACTGGGCCCTTCATCTCAAGCACCGCTGGCCCATGAGCGGCAGGGGCTGGGCCGCATCTGTGTCGGGCAGGGCTGCACGAGGCACTCTGGGCACCAGTCCCCCTCCAGAACCAGTGGAGACTGTTATCCACTTGAGAGACTGTGGCTTTGCACTCCCCAGGATGTAACAGTGGGCAGCCCACCCACTGTCTGGACTTGTGAGACTGTGGCTTTGCACTCCCCAGGATTGAACAGTGGCCATGGAGGCCCCTCGTGGATCTGGCGTCGTGCACTCATCTGGCTGAGGTGCCCCCCCTTCCCCCTGAGGTTCCTGTAGTTTTGATATCTGATGCCCCTGCAGTGTTCTCTCCGTTGGAGTCAGGTATCCTGTGTGGGCTTTGCCCATGTGATTTGGGCCCAGTGCTCCACGAACAATGCCTGCTACAATGCTCGGACTTGTACATTTATGTATATAAGAGTTTTTGAGGTGTATATATATTTTTTTGGCAGTAATACAATATATTCCAATGTTTAGAATCATTTACTTTTGTATTTGCGTTCTTCCGGGGGGTTTGGGTGGTGTCACTCTGATGTGTTGCTATGCATTGATGTGTGTGTTGTAGTGGGTGAGGGTGGGTGTGTCGCGTATATGTGCACCCGTAATATTTTCCCCTCCACCCTCCCCTGTGTCGTAGGTGCAGTACTCACCGTTGTCTTCTGCGCCGGCGTTCGTGCTCCTGGTAGAGGAGCAGGAAGACTATCGCTGGGAGTATGTGGAGTTCGGGTTCCATGCTGTCCTGATTCCTCGTGTGGTGTATGGAGGTGAGCGTTTTCCCTTCGAAATGGCTGTTTCCGCTGTGTTTTTATCGGCGGGGCTACCGCCCTGGAAAAGGTGGTGGATTGGTAGGTTGTGATACAGTGGGCGGTACATTGTCTCCCGCCTGTCTGTTGGAGGTGACCGCCGCGCTGTTAATTTATACCGCCGTGGCGGGCGGTGTGTTGATGTGGCGGTCTCTGTTGGCAGTTTCCGCCAGGGTCGGAATTCCATTTTTTTTCCCGCCACCCTGTTGGCGGTTTTGCCGCCGCTTAACACCTACCGCCAGGGTTGGAATGACCCCCATTGTCTTTTTACATGAGGACAAAAAGTAATCTGAACATTCCCTGGAAAACAATAGTGTTAGACCTAACTTTTTGCCTGCCTCCCTCCACTTTTTGGACACTGTTTTTGCTGGCTTTTAGACTCTGCACACTTTACCACTGCTAACCAGTGCTAAAGTGCATATGCTCTCTCCCTTTTTAAACATGGTAACTTTGGATCATACCTGATTGGACTATTTAATTTACTTATAAGTCCCTAGTAATGTGCACTATATGTGCCTAGGGCCTGTAGATTAAAGGCTACTAGTGGACCTGCAGCACTGGTTGTGCCACCCACTTAAGTAGCCCCCTTAACCTTGTCTCAGGCTTGCCAATGCAAGGCCTGTGTGTGCAGTTTCACTGCCACTTCGACTTGGCATTTAAAAGTACTTGCCAAGCCTAGAACTCCCCTTTTTCTACATATAAGTCACCCCAAATGTGTGCCCTAGGTAACCCCTAGAGCAGGGTGCTGTGTAGGTAAAAGGCAGGACATGTACCTGTGTAGTTATATGTCCTGGTAGTGTAAAACTCCTAAATTCGTTTTTACACTACTGTGAGGCCTGCTCCCTTCATAGGCTAACATTGGGGCTGCCCTCATACATTGTTGAAGTGGCAGCTTCTGATTTGAAAGGAGCAGGAAGGTCATATTTAGTATGGCCAGAATGGTAATACAAAATCCTGCTGACTGGTGAAGTTGGATTTAATATTACTATTCTAGAAATGCCACTTTTAGAAAGTGAGCATTTCTTTGCACTTAAATCTTTCTGTGCCTTACAATCCACGTCTGGCTGGGCTTGGTTGAAAGCTCCTTGTGCATTCACTCAGACACACCCCAAACACAGGGTACTCAGCCTCACTTGCATACATCCGCATTTTGAATGGGTCTTCCTGGGCTGGGAGGGTGGAGGGCCTGCTCTCACACAAAGGACTGCCACACCCCCTACTAGGACCCTGGCAGACAAGATTGAACTGAAAGGGGACCTGGTGCACTTCTTAGCCACTCTTTGAAGTCTCCCCCACTTCAAAGGCACATTTGGGTATAAAACAGGGCCTCTGCCCTACCTCATCAGACACTTGCTGGAGAAGAAACTTGAACCAGAAACTACATCCTGCCAAGAAGAACTGCCTGGCTGCTCAAAGGACTCACCTGTCTGCTTTCTACAAAGGACTGCTGCCTTGCTGTTGGCCTGCTGCCTTGCTGAACTCTTGTCTGGTTGTGAAAGTGCTCTCCAAGGGCTTGGATAGAGCTTGCCTCCTGTTCCCTGAAGTCTCAGGACCAAAAAGACTTCTCTTTTTCACTTGGACGCTCCGTGCGCCGAAATTGTCGACGCACAGCTTGTTCTGCGGCACGAAAAACGCCGCACACCGACGCTGATCGACGCGACGCCTTCGGGACGATCGAAACTTTGACGCACGGCCTCGCAAGGACAACGCCGCCCGACTTCCAAGGAGAAATCGACGCAATGCCTGCCGTGAGATCGAAACTTTGACGCACGGCCCCGCAAGGACAACGATGCTTGACTTCCAAGGAGAAATCGACGCGACGCCTGCCGTGAGATCGAAACTTCGACGCGCAGCCCCGCAGAACGACGCGCAGCCGGAAAACAAGCAGGAAAATCCACGCACAGACCCGGGACATCTGGTAATCCCCGCGATCCACAGAAAGAGACTGTCAGCGTGCCGGAAAACGACGCACGACTCCTCTGCGTGGAAAATAACGACGCAAGTCCGTGTGTGCTGGAGAGAAATCGACGCACACACCCTTTTTCCACGCACCTCTTCTTTTGTGGCCCTCTGAGGAGATTTTTCCACTCCAAACCAGGTACTTGTGCTTGAAAGAGACTTTGTTTATATTCTAAAGACTTAAGACACTTTATATCACTTTTTAGTGATATCTCTACAATTTCACATTGCAACTTTATTCTTTTTGACCTACAATCATCCTGATAAATATTATATATTTTTATAAACACTGTGTGGTGTATTTTTGTGGTGTTATATGGTGGTATTGTATGATTTAGTGCACAAATACTTTACACCTTGCCTTCTAAGGTAACCCTGACTGCTCGTGCCAAGCTACCAGAGGGTGGGCACAGGATAATCTTGGATTGTGTGTGACTTACCCTGACTAGAGTGAGGGCTTTTGCTTGGACAGAGGGTAACCTGACTGCCAACCAAAAACCCCATTTCTAACAAATAGGAATTGTACTAAGGACTTAATCTGCACATATAATGTAACATCTTGATTTTTAACACCTTTGCAGAAAATTCAAAAGCCCTGGATAGTTGTGTGCACTTCAGGAAACACTACACATCAAAGTTTTAATTGCCATGAAATGATCGCGCACACTGTAAGCGATCTGAACACCCAGGTTTAAATGTGGAAAATGAATCACGCACACTGCCGATTCCAACAACTATATGCAAATGCCATGAAATGATTGCGCACTCTGTAAGCGATCTGAACATCAAGATTTGAATGCGGGAATGAATTGCAAATCTTTCCGATTCCAACAGATATATGCAAATGCCATGAAATGATCGCACACTCTGTCAGCGATCTGAAAAATCAAGATTTAAATGCAGGAATGAATCGCATGTCTTGCCGATTCAAATGCCACCATGCAAATGCCAAGAAATGGTCACGCACAATGATTATCAAGAGTTAAATGCATGGAATGAATTGCGCGTCTTGCCGATTTGAATGCCTCCATGCAAATGCCAAGAAACGGTAGCGCACAATGAGTATCAAGAGTGAAATGCAAGGAATGAATCGCTCGTCTTGCCGATTCGAATGCCACCATGCAAATGCCAAGAAATGGTAGCGCACAATGAGTATCAAGAGTTAAATGCAAGGAATGTATCACGCGTCATGCCGATTAAAATGCCACCATGCAAATGCCAAGAAATGATAGCGCACAATGAGTATCAAGAGTTAAATGCAAGGAATGAATTGCGCGTCTTGACGATTTGAAAGTCAATATGCAAATGTCAAGAAATGGTCGAGCGCACTGTTGACGACCCGAATCTCAAAAGTCAAATGCCAAGAATGAATTGCGCGTCTTGCCGATTCGAATATCAACATGTAAATGTCAGAAAAACACGGGCACATTCACACGCACAAGGAAAAATCTTTCAACATGAAAACTAGGCCCAAAAACTCGAATGCCTTTGAAAACGGGGTCGGGCCCAGCCCGACCTCCGTCTTACCGCCCTGTTCAAGGATCACCAATACAATGAAGGGCAAAGGCCTGGAAGGTCAAGGTAGGCCTCCGGAACAGGAGCTCAGGAAGTTGCTGCTGCTCTGCACCGGGACCTCTGAATAGTGAGCACGTGGAGCTGGGCTGGCTCCCTTATGTAGAGTCTCGCCCAGCCCATAAACCACACGCAGTCATGCTGCAGGGAAAGCTTCTAGAAGGCCCTGGAAAGGGACCACACCCTAACACACTCAGTAAGCCTGCAGCAATACATTGCAAATGAACAGTTATTGCAAACATCATTAATAGTGTTTTTCAAGATTAAAGTCTGTAAAGTAAAAGGTTGACATATTACATATAAATACAATGCATGAATGAGGTCCTTGCATAAAGGCTGGGTTTTTGCATTTTTGTCACCCGTAGAGCGCACACTGTCCTGATGTTGACAGCAGAGTTGGGCATCATAGTATAAATATGGGGCAAGGTTTGCGCTGAATGTGCTTCAACATATTTTGAGTATAAATATGCCCCTTAGTCCCTCTTTTGGAGATTTTCTTCACTAGGACCAACCTGCAGGTCAGGTCGGGTCTTGGTTGAGGCAAGCCGGCTAGAGTTGCTGCAGTGGGTCTGTCCCTTTTTGCAAAAAGATCTCCAAACTTCTGGATCTTCTCCCAGATGTTTTTTTAAGGTTCCTTTGAGGTCCACAGCTCACCCCAAGGTTCCAGAAGCTCTGAGATGCTCCTTGGGCGTTTCAGACTACAACTCCGAGAATGCACCTGGTGCAAACTCCAATTTGGCCACTGGATAGTGGTCAGCTGGTCAGTTTTTTCAGGAGTTGGTGCAGGGGACTCTGGTTAGCAATTTTTCACCTGTAGCAAACAGAGAATCCCTCCTTGAACCAGTTGAAGCGGGCAAAATCCTTCTTGTGGTAAAGCCCAAGTGTGCAGCTGGTGCAGTCCTTCAGATTGCAGTGTCCAGGTCCAGGCCAGAGGTCCAGCAGGGCAGTCCTTCTTCTCCTATACTTCTTCCTTTTAGGGATATGAGGTGTGGGTGCGGGTCTGCCAGTTTTATCCTTTCTCCTGGGTAAAAAACAGGGGGGTCCTCGTCCTCCAGTCTGGTGCAGGGTCCTTGCCCCTGTGATGACCACTTCCTGGGAAGTGTGGCAAAAATCAATGCCAGGGAGCAACGTTCCTCAAAAATGCATCATGGCTGAAAATGATTTTTGGAGGTTACATCTGGCTGAGCTCACCCACTGGTGTGGCTAAAAATCCTAAACAGGGGGCGTGGCCAAGATGGCGGCGTGAGTGGACACGTTCGTCCGAGCTCCGCCGCCCGGGCCTCAGAACATTGCCGTGCGGCCCTGGGGGTCGGTGTCTCGGGGCGCCCAGACCCAGAATAGGCGCCAAAAAGCAGAAGGCGCTCAGAGAAGGCTGGGGTGCCGCGGTGAGGAGAAACGAGGACACGGAGACACGCAGCCTTGACTCGCGCTTCCGACTGGTGTGCGAGGCCGCGGAGAAGGGAGCTGCATGGCCGGCCTGGACGCGGCGCCCCTTCGGCTGAGGGAGGAATAGCGGGAGGAGCCCCGGAGGTGGATGGCAGGTGGGACCGTGCCGGGGGCCCGGTGCTGAGAATAGCGTTGGCGGCTCCAGGAGGCAGACCCGCCCACATAGCTCGACCCCCCAGCCAGACCCGCACCCTGGAGGTGGCGATTGAGGAGTGGGGGTACAGCTGAACGCCCCGCATGGGAGGGACGGCATAAAGAGGTGAGATGGTGCTAGCTCGCTAATCGGCGGTGCGGTCGGCCCGCGGCGGCTCCACCTGGCAGCGCAATAAGCTACAGGGGGACGGGTGGACAGAGGCAGCACAGGAGCGGAAAGCAAGCAGCGATTGGAGGAACACAGGGCCGGGAGTGATCTGGTCTCCGCGAGAGTCTGTGAAAGGGCCCTGGCCGGGCGATAGAACGAGCGCAGCAGCAAGCAGGAGTGATGGCAGCTTCCAAGTCCAAGTGGGAGCGATCAGTCATCAGTCAGAAATGCTGACCAGTGTACATCCAGCACTGGGTGGCACAGTGGAGGGGCCACCGGCGGCGAAGTCCCCAGAGACGTGTGGGGAGATGGAGGTGGATGAGGGGTCCCCGGTCACGAAAGGCTTCCTTACCTCCTTGTTCGACTCGCTCCGGAGTGATATACAGCAGCTCCGAAGAGACATATCTCAGGAGGTGAGAGAGTTGCGAGGAGAGGTTACGTCCCTGGGTGAGAGAGTGGCGCAGATTGAAGACGGCAAGATCTCCCGTGGTGAGGAAGTGGCGGGCCTACAGCAGGAGGTCGTTCGCCTGTGGGAGCAGCAGGACCTCCTGCAGATAGCGGTGGAGGACTTGGAAAATCGCTCGAGGAGGCATAATATCCGCATCAGAGGGGTGCCGGCTGGGGCGGAGAAGGAGGACATTGAAGACTACGTGGTAGAGCTGTTTCGCTCGTTTCTTGGCCTGGAGGAGACCCGAGAGATCACGTTAGACAGAGTTCACCGAGTGGGTCGCACTGGTGGGGCCGGGGACCAGCCACCAGATATTTTAGCCTGTGTTCACAGTTATGGGCTTAAAGAAGGCATCTTGCAGCGGTCCCGCAACCTTCCGCAAGTCCATTTTAGAGGGCATGTGCACCAGCTGTTTCAGGACCTCTCGGCGCGGACCCTGCAGCAACGGCAGGAATTCAGGCCCATTACAGAGCATTTGCGAGTGCATGACGTGACCTACTCGTGGGGTCACCCATTCCGTCTTGTCTTCCGATGGGAGGATCAGCTCCGACAGGTGAGGACTGTAGCGGAGGCAAATCGGATTTTGCGCTTGGAAGGTGTTAGCCAGGCCCCGGGTGCCAACGGGGGCTTGTCTGATGGGGATCGCCCGCGATGGCGGTGGAAGGAGAGAAGAAGAAAGCAGCAGCGCCCTATGGCTTTGGAACAAATGTCGGAGCAGGAGTCAGTATTGAGCAGTGTGGCTGCCGGGACTAATGCTTGAGGGAGCGGTGCCTGGGGAGGGCTGAACTACTGCAGGTCGCGTCGTTTCAGGCCTTTGTGGCCGCTCAAGAGGGGCCCGGGTGGTGGGGTCATTGGACCTGGCCTGACGAACTTGAGAGGTTCTACAGCCCTGTTAAGACTTTACCTCGATGGAGATTTGTGTGCGAGGACTATGTTGTGAGCACCTGTTGCGCACATTGGTTGTATGTTACTTGGCTTCCCTGAGACACTGCTTATTGGAGCGAGTAGTGGTTTGGCCCTGTTATCCGAAGTGGCTGATGGCCTGTTCTAGGATGTGGCTCCCCCATGGGGCCCCTCCCCTCCTTACTGCTTTTCTCCTTCTGATGCATGTCTATTAAATGTATAAGTTTGAATGTTCGTGGGCTCAACAATCCGACTAAGAGGCTGGCGATTTTATCGGCCCTTGAGAAGTCTGGGAGTCATATCTGTATGCTACAGGAGACACACTTAGTGCAGAAGGACACATACCACATGCGCTCCAAGTGGTTCCCTAAGCAATTCTGGTCTTCAGCATCCACGAAACACGCTGGTGTTGCGATATAACTTTCAAAGTCCTTCCCTGGGGAAGTAGTGTCAAAAATACATGAAGTGCAAGGAAGGTTTCTGGCCATTCGAATGAGTGTGGGGGCCTTTTCCTTTATTATTGCTTCTCTCTATGCTCCTAATACGCAGCAAGAAACCTTCCTGAGGCAAGCTATATCCCCGATGCTGCACTCACCGGATGGCGCCATTTTAGCGGGAGGTGATTTTAACTTAGTGATGGATAATGATCTAGATCGCTCGGGTCACCCCCATGGGCAGGCAGGGGTGCTGTCAGTGGCAGGGCGTCAGTGGCTAGCTGAGTGTGGTCTGGAGGAAGTGTGGAGGAGGGCGCATCTTACGCTTAGCGATTATTTCTTTTATTCCGCGGCGACCAAGACATATGCACGACTTGACCTCTTTCTGGCATCGCAGGAACTCCTCTCCCGGGTTGGGGAGACCACGATTGAGCCTCGGGCCTTGACGGACCATGCAACTATCACAATAGAGGTTACTATGGATCAGAGACGGGTGGGTGCCCCGGGTTGGCGCTTCAGGGACCCGATGCTTCAGAATAGGGCAACAGTGGAATCGATCCGACGTGCAGTCACAGACTGCCTTAATTTTAATGACGACGGGAACACTGGTACCAGAACGTTATGGGAGGCCCTGAAGGTGGTGGTCAGAGCGGAGGTGATGTCACTATCCGCTAGGGATAATAAAGCAAGGAGGGAGATAAGGGTGGAGCTGGAACAGAGAATAGCGGTATTGGAGCGCTCCCATAAAGCTACGGGTGCGCCCAGAATCTGGCGGGAGTTGGAGAAGGTGAGGCAACAGCTGAAACGGCTAGACTGGGACAGAGCGGAATACGCGATCATGCGTCTCAAACATAAGTATTACATCGGGAGCAATAGATGCGGGACACTTCTGGCTCACCGCTTATGGGCGCAGCGTCGGGTGCGGAAGCGCGAACGAGCGATCAAATAGCAGAGGCGTTTGCGGAGTTTTATAAAGGGCTGCAATGCGGCGGACGAGCACAGTGCTGTGGCTCCGGATGTATTTCTGGAGGGTATTGCAATCACTTCTCTTGGTGAGAGGGAGGCATCTTCTCTGGACCAACCCATAAGGGTGGAAGAGGTTATATCAGAAATCTCACGTTTGCAGTTGGGGAAGTCCCCGGGCCCAGACGGTTTTACGGCACTTTTCTATAAGACATTTTGCTTGGAACTTGTGCCGCTTTTGGTTCGGCTCTTCAACTCCTTCTGAACGTCGAGAGCTTTAACGACCAGTATGCTAAATGCCACTTTTGCAGTTATACCTAAGCCGGGAAAGGATCCGGAGGAGTGCCCTTCATATAGGCCGATCTCGCTCTTGAATATAGATGCCAAACTCTTCACAGGTATACTGGCCCATCGTCTGAATTACTATATGCCGGGGCTTATTGATCCGGATCAGGCAGGTTTTATTCCGCACAGACAGTGCAGTGATAACACAAAGCGGTTGCTTCATTTGCTAGACAAATGGACCGGTCCCGTCGGGAGGCGCTCTTCCTCTCTATAGACACGGAGAAAGCGTTCAATAGGGTCCACTGGCCATATCTTTTTAAGGTGCTGGAGCGTTTTGGGCTGGGCCTGGGCTTCGTGACCTGGATCCACTGTATTTACCAGTCTCCTAGTGCTTCTGTCCGCGTCAATGGTACGCTCTCACTGCCGTTCCCAATTAGACGAGGGACCCGGCAAGGGTGCCCGCTTTCTCCTCTCTTATTTGCGCTTTACATGGAACCTCTGGCGCTGCGTCTGCGAGACAGCCCTCTGATCACTGGTGTGAAATTCGGAAGCGATACTTATCTCATCACTTTGCATGCAGATGACGTGATCTTTACACTGGCGGAGCCCATGACCTCGCTGCCAGCGCTTATGGGGATTCTTGATGAGTTTGGCCGGGTCACGGGATTCCAGGTGAACATGCAGATATCGCAGGTCCTTAGTCGGTTCATTAGCAGGGAGCTTTATCTGGTCGTCCTCGCGGCTTTCCTATTTAGGGATTGATCTGGCACCTTCTGTTACAAAAACGGCGAGCTTGAACTATACGAAGTTGGTTCGCGAGGTGCAGCGATATCTAGAGACCTGGGGGAGGCTCAAGCTGTCCTGGCTAGGCAGAGTGGCGGCAGTGAAGATGACAATCTTGCCGCGTGTGCTGTATGTGTTCCAGGCGCTTCCCCTGACCCCTCCTCCCTGGATGCTCGCGACTCTTCAAGCGGCTGTTCTGAGATTTATCTGGGAGGGTCGTCTGGCGCATCTTCCGCGACAGGCTCTATATCGCCCTAAGGGGGAGGGAGGGTTGTCGGTGCCCTGCTTCTTGCGATATTTCCAGGCAACGCAGCTGCGTTTCTTTTTAGAGTGCAGTCGCTCGCTCACTGAGAAGCATTGGTGCTTTATGGACCAGGTGGTGGCGGGATCCCATATCTGGAAGGAGCCCTGGTTACGACGCCGACACAGGGCAGTATGACTTTACTCCTCCCTGATCATGGGAGCAATGTTACGTGTACAGGATGCGGTGGCCGATCGGCTGGGGCTGACGTCGTTTCCGTCTCCGATGACCCCCATAGGTGCGAATCCGGACTTTGTACCGGGGTTACAGCTGGAAGCGCTGCAACGTTGGCATGACGGGGCTGCAAAAGGGTGGGGAGTCTTTTTGATGAGCAAGGAGTGATTCCTTTCGTCCAGATGAGAGATACATACGGTTTGACGGAGGCGGATAGGATGATGTATTATCAGATACAGCACTGGGCCTTGCTGCCGGTCAATAGAGCGCTAATAGATAGGCCGCTGACGCCGTTTGAGAAATGGCTTCTGCTGAAGAAGGATGATAAACGAGTAATTTCAGAGCTTTATAGGCTATTGCATGGGGAGGGTGCCTGCCTAAATCTAAGGGACAGTTGCAATGGGAGAGTGAGCTGGAAAGGGAGCTTTCGGACGAAGAGTGGGATAATATTTTCTATAGGATACACCATACGGCCTATAACGCGGCAGGCATGGAGACAGCATATAAGGTGGCCTCCTATTGGTACTACACCGCAGCAAGGATACACACATGGGATCCCACTAAGTCTAGTCTATGTTGGAGAGGGTGTGGAGGCAGGGGTACACTTGTGCACTTACTCTGGCATTGCCCCAAGCTCCATAGATATTGGGAGAGCATTATAGATGCTACGGATGCTGCATTTGATACCAAGATCCCTAGGTTCCCATCGTATATCTTATTGGGTCTGCCCAATCCGCTCAACTTTCCCCTGAGATCATTAAAAGGCCGGCAAATGGCCCTGGCCCTCAATGCGGCGGTGCAGCTGATTTTAGCGTTATGGGGCTCAGACAGGATTCCGACATACGTGTCATTGCTGCAGAAGTTGTGGTTTATCTTGGCAATGGAGAAGCTCACTCTGGCCTCTCAACAACGGGTGGGGGACCTGAAGGACTTATGGGGACTGTTCTTGCAGATCTTATCCACAGAGTTCACTTAATTGACATGCCCGGCTTATCTGAGAGTGCTGGGGCTGACCTGAGCCTCCGGAGTGTGTCAGTCGCAGAGATTTTTGGGAGAACTGGGGCTATGCGGGGGAGTGGGGTGGCGGGACGAAGTGACTGATGGATGATGGGGCATATCAAAGGAAGCAGTGTTTATGTCTTATGTTTTGTTTTACTATTTTTGAAGTTCACTTACCAAGGCAGCAGACTTTTGCGAGTGATCCATTTGTACATGGGATTGCAAGGAGGAACTGAGGGGGTGGTCCCCTCGGATATGGCTACACAGGCGATGATCCCTATGGACAGCTTATATGTTTCTGGACTAGATACACTGCACTGTGTTTGTTTCACTACGATGTCTTATACTCTTTATGTTGGTACTTTGAAACAATAAACAGATTTGATCCATAAAAATCCTAAACACATCTTATAAAACTATTTTTATAAGGTCCATGCTTATAGATACATGGCACCCAACCCTAGGGACACATAGGACCTTAGGGGTGACTTATATGTAAAAATAAGGTAGTTTAAGACTTTGGAAGTACTTTTAATTCCAAAGTTGAATTTGCATGTAACTTTAGTTTAAAAGCAGCCAGCAAGGCATGCCTGCCTTTAAAATGACACTGGGCACCTGAGCAAAAAAGGACTTTCCTACAAGGATGCTATAGGAGGAACTGCCATTCTGTCTGTTGCTTTGTTGTGCTGGCCTGCTGCTTACTGCTTCTGTCCTGGGAGTGAAAGGTCTGGACTTTCTTTTGAACAACCTTCTTTCCAAGGTTCATCAGGGCTTGAACTGAGCTTGCCTTCTGTTAAGAAGTCTCAGGGACCTGAAAGACTTAGGCCCTCATTCTGATTCTGGCGGGCGGCGGAGGCCGCCCGCCAGAATTCAGCCCTCCATAATACCGCTCCGCGGTCAAAAGACCGCAGAGGGTATTATGAGTTTTTCCCTGGGCTGGCGGGCGGTCTCCAAAAGACCGCCCGCCAGCCCAGGGAAAAACTCCCTTCCCACGAGGATGCCGGCTCGTAATCGAGCCGGCGGAGTGGGAAGGTGCGACGGGTGCTACTGCACCCGTCGCGTATTTCACTGTCTGCTACGCAGACAGTGAAATACTAGCGGGGCCCTCTTATGGGGGCCCCTGCAGTGCCCATGCCATTGGCATGGGCACTGCAGGGGCCCCCAGGGGCCCCACGACAATCCTTACCGCCATCCTGTTCCTGGCGGGCGAGCCGCCAGGAACAGGATGGCGGTAAGGATTGTCAGAATCCCCTCGGCGGCGCAGCGAGCTGCGCCGCATTGGAGGATTCTTAGGGGCAGTGGAAAACCGGCGGGAGACCGCCGGTTTTCCCTTTCTGACCGCGGCCAAAGCGCCGCGGTCAGAATGCCCAAGGGAGCACCGCCGGCCTGTCGGTGGTGCTCCCGCCCCCGTTGGCCCTGGCGGTTCTCTACCGCCAGGGTCATAATGAGGCCTTAATCTGCCAGTGCCTAGGCTCTTCTGCTGAGAGGCATGACTTGCCAAGTGGTGCCAACTCCAGTCCCTGGGCCCTTTGAAGTGTGAACTGGTGATCTGAAGGAGAAAATTTCAGCACTGATGCGCCACAGCTGAAGAATCAATGCCACGTCTGTCTCACAGCTGCAGAATTGATGCTGTGCCTGTTTAAACCTTGGCTCCATCAACACAGCTCACCTGGATATCCTACACATGGTCCCTGAGGGGATCAGCTTCTCATCCACCTCACACCACAGTAAGGAACCGACACTGCATGTTCCGATATCAGTGCATCGTCTTTCCTCCTAGGAAATAATCAACAAATCACCTCCACTGCCAGTAAGGAAACAACACATCGCATCTCCTGGGAGGAAAGAATCAACGCCTGACCTCCCCTGGGCAGTAAGGAATCGGCGCATCGCGTTGCTTTTCAGCACCTCACCCCTGTGGCCCTCATCATCTTTGTTTCTGACACAATGAAGGTACTCTGTGCTAAAAAGATACAACCATTGATTCCTATGGACTCAGAGTCATTTAAACCTTTAAAAAGTGGTATCTTTACTTGTGTATGATGTATTTTTGTCATTTTGGTCTTGTTTTACTCAGATTTTATTGGCTATCTTTCTAAATTGGTGTTGAATACCTTTGTGGCATTTTCATTGTGTTACTGTGTGTGTGTGTGTGTGTGCAAATACTTTACACATTGCTTCTGAGATAAGCAAGACTGCTTGTGCCAAGCTAGCAAGGGGGTGCGCAGTGGTTCTCTTAGCTGTGCGAGCGGCTTACCATGACTAGAATGAGGTTCCCTACTTGGACAGGGTGCAAACCACTGTCAATTTAAGACCCCATTTCTAATACTACTCCAAAAACACCACACTTGAATACTCCCAAACTACCTCAATCCAATCTACCCCACTCCAATTCACCCCATTCCAATCCAAAACAATCTGCCCCACTCCAATCGAAAACAACCCATCCCACACCAATGTTCAGCACTCCAATCTGCTCCACTCCTATCCAAAACAATTGGTCCCACTCCAATCCAAAACAATCTGCACCCTCCAATCTATTCCACTGTAATCTTTCCTGCTCCAATCCAGAACAATCTGCCCAGTCCAATCTGCCCGCTCCAATCTGCCTCACTCCAATCTGCCTCACTTTAACCTGCCCCATTCCAATCCACCCCCCTTCAATCCAAAGAAAATCTGCCCCACTCCAAACTGGCCTACTCTAATTTACCCAACCCCAATCAAAAACAATTGTCCCCACTCTAATCTGCCACATTCCAATCCCCTAGATACAAATAGCCCCACTCCAATCCAAAACAATCTGTCTACTACAATCTACACCACTCCATTCCAAAACAATCTGCTCCACTCCAATCCAAAACAATTTGCCCCATTGCAATCCAAAACAATTTGCCCCACTCCAATCTGCCCCTCTCCAATCCACCCCAGTCCACTCTATACCAACCTATCCAATCAATCCTATCTACCCAGACCAAATCAATCTACCACACTCCAATCCTCCAAACACACCTCACTTTAATTTGCCCCACTCCAATCTGCCTAATTCCAATTCACCATATTCAATCCAAAACAATCTGCCCCACTCCAAACTTCCACACTTCAATCTGCCCCACTCCAATCCACAAAAATCTGTTCCACTCCAATCCAAAACATTCTGCCCCACTACAATCTGTTCCTCTGCAATATAAAACAATCTCCTCACCTCAAATCTGCCCCACTCCAATCCAAAACAATCTATCCCACTCCAATTAGCCCCACTACAATCCAAAACAATCTGCCCCATTCCAATCCAAAACAATCTATCCCACTCCAATTAGCCACACTACAATCCAAAACAATATGCCCCATTCTAGTATGCCCCACTCCAACCCAAAAAAATATGCTCCACTACAATCAAAAATAATCTGCCCTATTACTATATGCCCCACTCCAATCAAAACAAATATACTCCACTTCAACCCAAAATAATCTGCCCGATTCCAATCCAAAATAATCTGCTCCACTCCAATCCAAAGCAATCTGCCCCACTCCAATCCAAAATAATATGCCCCACTTAAATCCCCAAAATATCTACCCCACTCCAACACAAAACAATCTTCCTGCTCCAATTCTCCCCACTCCAATTCAAAACAATCTACCCCACTCCAATCTGCCGCATTCGAATCCAATCAAAAACAATCTGCCCACTCCAATCTGGCCCCTCCAATCGGCCCCACTCCAATCCAAAACAGTCTGCCCTACTCCAACCCAAAACAATCCGACCCACTCCAGTCTTACCCACTCCAATCCAAAGCAATTTGCCCCACTCCAATCTGCCCCATTCTACTCTAAAACAATCTACCCAGCTCCATTCTCTTCCACTCCAATTCAAAACAATCTGCCCCACTCCAATCAAAACAATCTGCACCACTACAATCTGACCCACTCCAATCCAAAACAATGTGTCCCACTCCAATATGCCCCACTCCAATCTAAAAATATATGCTCCACTAAAATGCAAAACAATCTCGCCCCATTACAATATGCCCCACTCCAACCCAAAAAAATCTGCCTGCTCCAATCCTCCTCACTTCAATGTTTCGCACTCCAATCCAAAACAATCTGCCCCCACTCCAATCGTCTCAAAATCCAATCCAAAACAATCAGCCCACTCTAATCTGCCCCACTGCAATCTGCCCCGATTCAATCCAATTGAAAACAATCTGCCCACTCCAATCCGGCCTCTCCAATCTGCCTCACTCCAATCCAAAACAGTCTGCCCTACTCCAACCCAAAACAATCCAACCCACTCCAATCTTACCCACTCCAATCCAAAGCAATCTGCCCCACTCCAATCTATCCCACTCTACTCCAAAGCAATCTGCCCAACTCCATTCTGCCCCACTCCAATCAAAACAATCTGCATCATGCCATTATGTCCCACTCCAACCCAAAACAATGTGTCCCATTCCAGTGGGCCATACTCTGATCCAAAACCATCTACCCTATTCCAATCCAAAACAATCTACCCCACTCCAATCTGCCCCACTCAAATCCTCCCCACTCCAATCCACCTCACCCCAATCCTGTCCACCTCAATCCAATCAAATCCACCCCACTATAATCAACCACTCCACAACCATCTACTCCCCTTTAATCCAGCCAAATCCAATCTACCCCAATTCAATACACCCAATCCGATCCAATGCACCCACCCCACCCCACTTCAGTCCAGTCCACCCCACTCCAGTCCAATTTACCCCGCCCCACTCTAATTCACCCAACCGCACCCCACCCCACTCTACTCCAATCTAATTCACCTGACTCAAACCAATTCACAGCCTCTCCTGTCAGTCCAATCCACCCTACTCCAGACCAGTTTATTCCACCCCCACTCTGCTTCACTCTAAATGTATCCCTTTCCATACCATCCTACTCTAATCCACCCACCCCAATTCAATCCACCTCAGCCCTATTACTCCAATCGATTCATCCCACCCCAAGCCAGTCTAATCCTCCCCCCTCCAATCCATCCCAATTTTCCTCACCCCATTTCAATCAACCCCACTCCAATTTAATCCACCCCATCCAGTCCACCCCCTTCAATCCACCCCACTCTATTCAATCCAACCCAATTTACCCCAATTAAATCTACCCCACTACTGCAATCCACTCCAACCCACTGCACCCTATTCCGCCCAACTCTACTCCACATCACTCAACACCACTCCACTCTACACCACTCCACTCCACTCTATGACACTGCACTCTGACTCTCTCTGCCACTGACCCACCGAACTCTACTCTCCTCTACTGAACTCTACGATACTCCACTTTACAACGCTCTGCTCCAACAAATCAAGTCTATGACACTCTACTCCCCCAACTCCATTATGGGACACTTCATGCCACTAATGTTTAGACATGCTTAACTGCAGGCACACTGGTGAACAACATAGCAAAAACACATTGCCAATCACTCTTATATAGGGGCGACCTGTTGGATTTGCCAATACTTGTTTTTCCAGACAACTGTCCAAAATATGGACTTGGAAATGAAGGTTTTCAATATAGGCCCCAAGAGAGGGTTCCTTAGGATGCTACATGTGTAAGTTGGATCCTTTTAGTTATTGTATCCCACCCTTCAATTGTGAATACATGACTTTTCTGCAAAGCCATAGTTTTGATAAGTCCAATGCATTCTTTGAATTAAACATACAAGAATTACATGTAACTGCTTCTCTGCACTTTGAATGCCAGATGCTCCTCCTCTTTACATGTGCTGTCACTAGAAATGATGGCTAGGGACACAGGGCCAGACTGGGAACCCAAAGCAACCCTGGCAATTTTGTTAGACCAGCCCCCGGGCCGGGGGTGCAAGTGTGAAGCACTGCTACTTTTGCTACTGGGGGCAGATATTTCAGCACAGCTGCAAAATCAGCCCGAGTAACAAAACTCCCCCCCACCCTGCATGTAAAACCAGTCCCCACCCTTCCAGCCTCCCGAAGAAAATGATCAGTGAACACTATGGCCAGTCTGGCACTGTATGAACATCATATTCTTAATATTAGCACTGAAAACAACGCTGGTCAGGAAAGACCATGTCCCCTATGGCGAAGGAGCGTCGCCCTAATGGCTGAGCTAGAAGCAGAAAAATAAAACAATTTTTCTATTGCTTTATTTTTGTGCTTCTGACACAGCAGTGCTGGGAGGGCACGCCTGGGCCATGTGAGGTGGGAGATGAAGGAGGGGAGAGCGCACCTAAGTGTGCATGTGAGTTTGATCGGCCGTCTGAGGCTGGCCAAACACACACGTGCACTAAGGTTTCTCCAGCCTGGCTGTATACACAGCAGGGCTGGAGAAACAGCAATGACCCCAGGCTTGTGTCTGAACTGCAATGACTGCTGCTCAGACCAATCCTGATGCTGCTTTTGTGCTATGTTTAGCATATAAGCAGCGCCAGCATTGCTGGGAAGCCTGCGCTGTTATCCAGGGGAAGGGACACATCGACAAAAGAGGAACAACGAACGAGACTGCTGCGTCCCTGAAGGTGCGTTTAATTTCTTTTCATTTATTATTTTATTTTCTTCCCTCGTTTCACCCACACCACCCCTCTCCTTGTGATTTGCGGCAGCTGCCACTGCTTACAATATGTTTGTATTAAATTATCTTTAAGTTTTTTTACTATCTGATGTCCTCTTTATGGAGCAGCGTCAGTTTTAGTATCAGTTTATCATGCATGGTTGTCCTATTGCTTAGTATTTCAAAACACATATCAATATTTTTTCAGATTCATGTGCGGTAACCTGCTTTATTCGGAGTTGGTGGAATAGAAATTCACCAAAAAGTATTGTGTGTATTAATAAGACAGACAACGGCTGCTTCTTGTCCGAGATGGAAAAATAAGTGCCAGGAACAACACAGTGGCAGCTCCTCCTTATGGTTGTCAGTGAAGGCTCTTTGTTTTCTTTCAGTTTTTTTTACACTATTAGAGAATAATATTACATTATTCACTATTAGTGTAACAAAACATTGAGTACAATTTCCTTGAATATGACCTTCCCTGATAATTAATGTAATAAAGAAAAATGTTTTTAAATGTATATTTTTAGAAATTAGGTTGTTGGTTGAGCAGTGTGTGTACCCGTATCAAGCAGCAACCACAGTCCTTGTCAGAATGAGGCACATGCCAACCTTAAATTGACTTGTGCTCAACCCTCTGGTAGCTTGGCACAGAGCAGTCATGCTTATCTTGGAAGCAATGTGTAAAGTATTTGTGCAACCCTTCAAACAGTAATAAAGTAGAAAGCATCACACAAAAAAAGGATCCCACCAAGACAGAAAAACAGAGGTATTTTCCATAAAGAAAACAAGACCGAAATGACAAAAATCCAATCAGTAGAACCGGATATATGAAAGGTTAAAGATTTTGATGAAATTAGCACCACAAAGAGCCAACTGTAGATATCTGGTCGCGCCGGACCAGGACAAAGTCACAAGTTGAGGCCGACGTCGATGGAGCATGGGTCAACTCCAGGGACTCAGTTATGCCTGTTGGACAAAGTATCTTAAACATTGCGGGGATCCGCGTTGAAGATGCAGTGTGCACCCGAAACAATGTGTCTGCTCCGACTGAGATGCTGCAAGGCTGTGTTTGCAAGGACCTATGTCGCTGTTGAGGATCCTGTTGATGGGCCTTGCAATGCAGAGTCTGGTGACAAGGATGTGGTGCACAGTCAGGGCAATGCGTTGATTGAGGGGCTGTGAGGCTGCAATGCAGAGGCCAGTCTCATTGTCAAAGCTGCCGTCTGTGAGGGATGTGAGGGCATGCACTTAGAATGTGTAGTGCAGAGGCGTTTCTGATGGTGCTACAAAGGTGGTGTAAGACTTTGCAATGGTTCTAAGATTTAACATATATTATTAATGTGCTTGCCAATGAGAGTGTGTTTTCAAAGGGCATGTGATGTCAGTTCCGCTAATTCTAACATTTTGATGATTAAACGTCCATGCTGTTGTCTACCAGGGGCCCTAATATACTGAGCTGCCTTCTTGTTATGGTGCTGATTACACTGTTGCTGACCTTTACTCAGGATCTGTTTTCATATTTACCAAACTCATTTTTACAGTCAGGATTTTTGCGTGTAAGTAAATGTATCCAGTTTTTTCTGTTGACAGAGTTCACATTTTAAAAGTACCTAAAAGCACCCTATCCAAGGCCATTTATGTGGGAATACAATTTGTATCTTTTTTTTTAATTTAAAAACAATATAGAAATATATGCTTTAGAAATGACCAAGAAAAGCTATATGTTACAGAGGACATAAAGGTAATCTTCTCAGAAATGTACTATAAATTCCCAAAACGAGAGTATCCGTCTCTTTTTGGATTATTATTGCCTACTTTTGTTAGCAGTGTTGCTTTAATTGGAATACGTATTGCCAATGTCACGAAACACCTGTTTTTATCCTGTTTCACTTTTAGTACTCACATTTTTCTGAAGTTTGAGATATGTAAAGCAAGATTGTTACTCAAAAAAGTGCATCCTGGTGCTGAAGACATAGAACCACTGCTGGAGATAACTTTCTTCTGCTGAAAGATGCAAGTTTTTTAATTCTTTTTAAACTGGGTGAAGTTTGACATATGGGGAATGGGAAAGGAATGGCCCTGGAGTTTTTGTCTGTCAAATAAGAGAGGCACATGCCTGGTGGTAGACTTTTAACTTCTTACTCTAGTACACTGTGCCTGTTTTGTTAAAGGGCTTTGTCAGCAAAACAAAAGAGCTACAGCCACCATTTACCTATAATTCTTATAATGGAAAAGCACTAAGAGAACGTAGTGGATGGCCTTGGAGAAAAATAGGCCAAATTATAGTTTTATAGTAAACAAGTAAATCCAACGGTGTCTATCAAATGCCTGTTCAGGCCTCAGAGTTCATGGTATCTTCAAATATTTCTATCTCACATATAAAGAGAATTTTAACACACAATGTTGCCTCTGTTGTGTCACGCCAGTGACGTAACTGGTCGCGGACACTACCAAATAGTTCCAATAGAATAGAGGGGTTTGTTATTATGCAGTGAAAGACAACTCCCCTCATCTTGTGACTAGAATAAACTTTTCCTTGTGACGTGATGAGTTCCCATATAATAAAGACTGTCGGGAGGCATGGCCAGGGAGGAGAAGTTACGGTAGTAAGTGGCCAGTCTGACGGTTGTGTTTTATTTCCCACGCTGCTCGAGTCTCACCACAGCGACCCACCAAAACAACAGCCTCAATCATCCGTTCTTGTTAATACCATACTACAAAACAGCAACTTTACTTTGACATGGTCTCACAGATTTAGCCTAGGCAGCTGTGACAATATAGGCACACAGCTGATAATTAATTACAGTTTCAAATCAAACAACTCTTCATTCACTGAATGATTTCACGAAGATTGCACCCTTTTCAGACTGTAGGAATACTAGTTTAGTGCAATTATGATGTTAGTTTGACCCGGGTGCCTCCATCAATATTGGCATCGTATCATTCACATTTGGAGTGCACCATTGGTCAGTCGCTGACCTGTTGGAGGAATTCCCTGAACTATTCAGCGGTATCGGCTGTTTGGAGACAGAAAAGTCAAGCTACACATTGATAGCTCCCCACAACCAGTGGCACTCTGACACCGACGAGTCGCGTTTCATCTGCAGCCACAATTGAAGGCCGAACTAGACAAGCTTGAAAAGGCTGGGATCATCAAAAAGGTGACTGGGCCCACACCCTGGGTGCCCCCGACAGTAGTGGCCCAGAAACCAAAACAGCCCGACGAAGTACGCTTATGCGTGTATATGCGGCTACCGAATGCTGCAATAAAAATGTAGCAACACCTAACCCCCATGTTTGACGACCTGATCGGAGAGCTGAGTGATGCTAGCTCATTCTCCAAACTTGATCCATGGTCATGGTATCACCAGTTGGTCCTAACCGAGAAATCTCGCTATATAACAACTTTCTCTATGCACTTGGGCCTCCGGCGATTCAAAAGACTAAATTTCGGGATATCAAGCGCAGCAGAGGTGCTTCAGAACGCAATCCACGAATTGCTGATTGGCCTCCCAGGGGTCGTAAACATCAGCAACCATATCCTTGTTCATGCCAAGACAATACAGGAGCACAATACAAGGCTGAGGGGAGCACTCCAAAGAATCATGGACTCTGGCTGATGTTACAATGCAAGAAGGGTGAGTTTCTGAAACAAAACTCCAGTTCTTTGGATATGTGTTTGCCTCAGAAGGGGTTGCCTCAGACCCATCAAAGGTATGAGACATTAAAGAAGCCAAACCACCGACCACAGTATCTGACGTCCGCAGTTTTCTATGAACAGTGAATTACTGTGGGTGGTTGATCAAGGACCTTTCAGCAATCACCCAGCCTCTCAAAGACCTTACCAAGCTGTCAACTCCATGGTCATGGGGCCCCATGCAGGATGCAGCATTCCATGCCACGAAGGATGCCTTGTCGGCAGACCCTAACCTCAGATATTATGACCCCTGCAAGGCCACCACCAATGTTGTTGACACCGGTCCCAAGGGGTTAGGGGCAGTGTTGCTGCAGAAACACTGGAATGATGAATGGGTCCCAATTGCGTATGCCAGCAGGTCTGTGACAGAAACTGAACAAAGATATTCTCAGATTGAAAAGGGAGTTGTGATCAACTGGGGGTGTAAACACTTCCACCTCTATGTTTACGGCAACGCTTTCACAGTGACAACTAACAATAAACTAATTAGCCCATTGTTTAATGGAACAGCGTCAAAACCACCTCCACGGATAAAGAAGTGGATGCTTCAGTTTCAAGGAAACCGATCCAAAGTAGAATACCATCCAGGGTCTCACAAACCAGCGTATTTTTATCTTGTCACCCCAGAGCAGACGCAGAGAAGGACGAAGCTCAGAAGACTGAAGAATACGTGAGGTATGTCGTTGATTGGTTGCGCCCTCGCCTGCTATCAGCAGAAGAAGTACGTCAAGCAACCACTCAAGACAAATGTCTTCAGAAAGCTTTAGATGCTGTAACGATCAACAGTTGGCATGCCATGAAGAAACAGTAGTCACACCTCACACCAGAAGCCAGGCAAGTCATGGAGAGCCTCATCATTTCAGACAGGGGCTGACAGTCGACCCCGAAGGATGTTTGCTACGAGGACACTGGCTAGTCCTCCCATCTGCCTTGACAGACTGTGCTGTTCAGCTGGCACACAATGGTCACCAAGGAATGGTGAAAGCCAAGAGATGTCTAAGGACCAAAGTGTGGTTCCCCTTGATGAGCAAGAAAGTTGAAGCGTTAGTTTGCTCCTGCCAATGGTGAGAGGCTTGCAGGGAGCCTAGCTGGCCAGCACCCTTAGAGACTGAGAAAGGGGCACAACGACCATGGGTCTCCATCAGTGTGGATTTTGAGAGTCTCCTTGATAGGAGACACTCTCTAGAAATTATTGATGACTTTTCAAAATATCCTGAAGTCAAGATCATACCCACTCTAAGTGCCACGGAGGTAATCCCCAAGCTTGAGAAAATAATGGCCATGCATGGTCTGGTAGCCGGACAACGGACCCACGTTTCAAAGCCATGAACTGTCAGAAAACCTCATGTCATTGGGATTATGACATCGAGAAATCTTCCCCTTTGGCCTCAAACTAATAGGAAAGTAGAGAGGTTTATGCATACTTTAAATAAAGTTATCCACATAGCTTCAGCTAGTCATCAGTCTTTGAAGCTATCCATCTATTCATTCTTATGGGAGTGCCGCCTGACTCTGCATTTCCCAACTGGGCAACCACGGGACATCTCTCCATGGGATGGATCATTACCGACTCAATCCTGCACCATCTGTCATGGACTCCCACCCTGGTGGATGAGTTGTTAGTGCACAAAAAAACAACAGAAGCCAATGCCAAAGCCAGTCAACACAGGCATGCAAAACCCTCTGACTTGAAAATGGGAGATCTGGTACTCATAAAGGACCAAGCTTCAGGAAATAAGTTTTAGCTGCCCTTTGACAGACATCCTTGGACCATTGTACGCCGGTGAGGCACAAATGGTAGTTGCCAGGCGTGGGGTAGACCGGGTAATATGGAACATATCTATGTTAAAAAAATTCTACCCTAATCCCCACCAGCCAGTGGGTGAAGAAGACAATAACTCATCAGGGGATGTCTCTGAGGCGCCGTCTGATGACGACGACTCCCCACCAGTTATACAATTGGTGACACTTCCACATTGTAGCCAGAAGCTGCTGGAACGTGTTCCAGTTGCAGATTTGAGGATTACTGACCCTGTTGGTCCGACTGACCACACACTTCGAACAAGATATGAGCTACAGACCAATTCGGCACCGTCTGTGAGGCTGAAAGATCATCTACTGTAGTTAACTGTCTGGACTGTGATGGGTTTTTGCCTGAAGTGTTATATGTTGTTACATGTATAGTTTATTATTTTTTGGGGGGAGGAATGTAGTGTTGCGCCAGTGATGTAACTGGTCGTGGCACTACCAAATAGTTCAATACAATAGAGGGGTTTTTACTGTGCCCTGAAAGACCTCTCCCCTCATGTGGTGACTATAATACATTTTCCTTGTGACATGACGAGTTCCTATAAAATAAAGACTGTCAGCAGGTGTGGCCAGGGAGGAGAAGTTACAGTAGTAATTGGCCAGCCTGACGGACAGTGTTACTATACTGTTACAGTTGTGGTGTCTTATTTCCCACACTGCTTGAGTCTCACCACAGCAACCTGCCAACACAAAACCTCAATCATCCGTTCTTGATGATAGCATACTGCAACACTGCAACATTACTTTGACCTGGTCTCACAGATTTAGCATAGGCAGCTGTGACAATATAGGCACACAGTTGATAATTAAATACAGTTTCAAACCAAACAAATCTTCATTCACTGAATGATTTAACGATGATTGCATGCTTTTCAGACAGTAAGAATGCTAGTTTATGGCAATTATGATGTTAGTTTGATGTTACTGTTTGCAAAGTGCTAAATAAAAGGACACAATTGTTCAGAATTTTTGGGTTTTGACACCAGTTTGTGGAGACACTAGTCTTGAAGAACCATTTACACTTAAATTAGTGTTTCTCAGGAACAGCCTTTTAGTGTGCCTTGGTAGGAAGATGGAGTGTTCCCTTTCTGCAGTATTAATGTACTAGCCCCCCTCTTCCATCTCTTCACATTCCCTAGATAGTGGCAGGTTATAATAGATTTTAAAGTGTAATAGCTGCATCCGGGGGAGCTACTGATTGGCCTTTATGTGTAATTGAAATCCAGCCACTTGGGGCAGACAAGAGCCACTATGCTTTTCATATTTTGTGTCTGAAATGTTTAAGAATTGTTTTTGTGCTCTTGAGTTTTATAATATGATTATTATGATAGGAAATCGTGTGTGCATTAAATATATCATAACCCCTAGTGGTGTAGCTGCCATTTAGGTTACCCAGAGCTATTTGTGAACATTTATTTAGTTGTTAATATGGTGAATGCAAAATTAAGGACAGAGGCTGCCCATAGAGGATATTAATGCCTACTTTACTTTTTCTTCCCACAATATTTTTTTGTGTAAAGGATTGTCTGGAGCTAATCCACAGTGCTTCCATTAAAGGAACCCTGTGCAACGGGTCCTCAGTTATCTGCATGTAAGCAGAGTTCACTGTAATATATTTATAAAGGAGAGACTTCCAATGAATCTTTCTCAGGAGGAAAACTACCCTCAATGAATGTGATGGACCAGTTGAATTTGGAGTTGGAGGAACCTCTGACTTTGAATGGCAGAGGGATATGGTCAAACTAACTTAATTTGGGACTGTACCTTGGGGCTTCCTTGCAGCTTGTTGAACATCTTCTGAGCACAGACCTCTATGAACCTTGCTGAACCTGGTGCTTATAGAACATGTAGATGGATACCTGAATTTTCTCCTGATTTGGAACAAGCATCATTGCTTCTAATGAAGGTTTCCTAACATGCCTTTCTGCCACTGCCTTCTAGACCTCTCACACTCTCTCCTGAGACTGGAGGAGGGCTGCCGAAAGAGCTGCTGTAACTAGAGCAGATGAGCTGAGTGAGGAACATGCTATTTCTCCGCACACATATGAAAAGGAGACTACTGTTAGCGCATCAAAGCCTAGATGAGTAAACTTACCAGGAGATGCGTTTAGGCCGACAAACCTTTGGACTACGTTTGGAGACTTCCCAGTATGAAATATTTTCTTGTCATCACCAATTAATAGATCAATAATCAATTCAATAACAACAATCACTAGTCAATAAACATTTGATAAAATCAACAATTGAACACACCTTTGATTCCTCAGTCACAAATAACCACACCAGTTCAGTCAAAGTTATGATTTTTATTGCCCTATTGGTTACAATCTAATATCATATCTGTTAGTCTCATTAGCAATAAACCCACACCAAACAATACAATCAATGATCAAATCGCAATTTTATCTACTAATTTCATTTAGCATCTAGGCACATCATTATACGAATCAACTTAGCAGAGTCTCATTAGTACATGAATCAACAAAGCAAGAACTCAGTCATTTGTCTATTTGCACAAAATATTAGTGAATGCCTTAACTAACCTCAAATTAGCATTAGCATGTTGGACTTCATGCAAAACATATAGTGAACACGAATTTGGAAAACATCTAAACTAGGGCCGCTATCAAAATAGCAGTTGGTACCTAGAAAGAAAAGGCAAACAGCCAATTACAATTTGCATCAGATAGTTACCAATCCAACAGATCAGCAAACAGCGTCAGTCTTCGTCCTCAAGACATCAGTCGATTCACCATCAGCCGAGACAAGACGGGGATGAGTCTCATTATAGCACAACTCCAGAACGGATTACTTCCCTCAGATAGAGGAGAAGTTAGCATCAAGCAAAGAATGGACAAAGGATGGTTTGGTGATAGGACAACCAAGCTAATTGTGGCAACTGGCAAGAGTTCTCTAACAAAAGTCTCATAGCAAAAGGAATGGCAAATGGCAAGGGTAAGAGTCCCAGTTAAAGTGGAAGAAGAAGTGTGTGTCTGGTCCGGTTTTCCTCGGGTTCCACCGTTAAATCAAAACTCTTGAACTATTCCCTAATTCCTCATTGGATGAAGTTTGGTGCATTATTATCTCTACCCAATAATTCGGCAAGTACCCTACTAGTCAGAGTCTTCATTGTCTCCTCCTAGTACAGATAACCTTGCACCTGTAACAAATTACACTGTTGCATCTAGCAAGAACATTGCCTTGAGCAACCCGGTTCTCATGAGAAAGAATTTACTATGGCTACACACACATATCTCCTGGAAAAATACAGCTTGGTGTCCTTCAGGAAAACAGCACGTTACACGTTAGAAAATACAATTCAATATGAGGCCAGGCAGCTAGGCCCAAACCCTCACTAAGCTGAGGCCCTCTGATTTAATAAAGCAAACTCTTAACACGCAACTCTAACTATGATATACTAATACAAATTCAGACATTATTGCATGTAAAATTTCAGAATTAATAAGCTTTTCATTAGTCTTCATATACATTGGTAGACACTCCCCGTGGGCACATTTAAACCGTGCATTATTTTCTGCGTTAACATATTTTCTATGCAGTTTATCACACAATATATTGCAAGCTTTTCATATTAATATTGATTAAAAAAAACACACTCCAACAATCCCTCCTCTGATGACACTTGTCATCCCACAAAACCTTCCCCACATATTGTTACATTAATCAGAACCCTTTCATTTCAATCTCTTCACTTATTGGCTTCCCCTTTAATTTTTCCCTAAACAATTTTTCCCTTTCTCTTTCTTCCCTCCTCTTATTATTTTTCGCCTTTATCAATTTTATCCTTTTGCTAATTTTACATGCCACCCATAATCCAAATAGACAAGCTATAGCAATCAATATTCCCTGTATTATTTTAGACAATATCCCATGCCAAATGTTGCTAAGCCAATTTCCCACGGAAGCAAAACCCCTTCTAACCTTTTCCCAAACACCAGGTTCCTTCAGTTCTTTCAAATCTGTACTATCCCTAGTCAAGTTAGTAAGCATACTTCTAATCTCATTACTATTATCTGGTATATATGCACAACAATGACGCTCATTAAGCATCCTACAAACTCCTCATTTTTCGCTAAAAGAATGTCTAAAGCAAGTCTGTTTTGAAGAGTCATCGCCCTCCCCACGAAAATTCAGCATCCATTAAGAGTATAGCTCCTGAAAAATGTGTCAGCATGTTATCCACAATAGTAGACAACTTTCAAATCTTTATGGAGTTCAAGGTAACTCCCACTGAAGGAATTATTGCTCCAAATATGTCTCCTACTATGCCAGCAGCATTTTCTCTTTTCTGTCTAGTATGATGTAACTCAGACAATTTTGGAAACCTTTTCAAATCGTCAAGTTGGTATATCTTTGGGAAAACTATCCCCAAGTAACATGTCCCATACCATCCCTTTGGAAGACGGTAATAGGCATTAAGCCCACATTTATAGTAGATCCCTTGGATCGCCGGATCCTGCCCATTTAACATAAAAATCCATTTACTCTGAAACAAAAACACATGCTTACATTCATTCATTCCCACAAACACACTGTCATAGTATGATTTCGGTCTAGATATACAAAGCTTCCCCATGTGTAATGCATCTAAAGCTAGCTTCCCTTGTTCCCTAATTGCACCATAACTTTCACTACTAGCAAAAGCTCGCTGCTGTAAGCCTTTTTCTAATTTACCCTGTAATGCCTTCCTTCTGTCCTCCGTGTGATCTAAAAAGGTTTTCATTACAGGTGTAAGCAAGCATGTCAAATTATTATGATGTGCATAAGATGTACTAATTGTCAATGTCGGCTCAAAGAATCCTTTAACTAACTTTATACTGTAGTATCTAGCTACCCCACCCAAATCCTCTGTTATAGGTACATATGAAAACACTTAGGGGGTAATTACAACCCTGGCGGACGGTGTTAAAGCGGCGGTAAAACCGCAAACAGGCCGGTGGAAAAAAAAAAGGGAATTATGACCGTGGCGGAAACCACCAACAAAGACAGCCACTTTAACACTCCGACCGTCACGGCGGTACAGACAAGCAGCGCGGCGGTCACCGCCAACAGACAGGCGGGAGACAAAGTACCGCCCACAGTATCACAACCTACCAATCCGCCACCTTTTCCGGGCCGGATTCACCGTGGATAAAAACACGGCGGAAACAGCCATTTCAAAGGGAAAATGCTCACTTCAAACACTCCACGAGGAAGGAGGGCACCATGGAGCCGGAACTCCAAATACTCCCTGCAATAGCCTTCCTGCTCCTGTACGATCATCAGCAACGCCGGCGCCTGAAGACAATGGTGAGTACTGCACCTACGACATAGGGGAGGGGGAGGCAAAAGTCAGGGACACACACACGCAATACACCCACCCCGACCCTCACCCACTACAACACACACACCAATGCATATCCAAACATCACAGTAACAACCCCCCCGGAAGAATGCAAAGACAAAAGGAAATGAGTGCAACCATTGTAATGTATCAAAATACAGTAAGCTAATATATACAGATATAAATACACATTCAACAAAATATACATCACGATTAGTAGTGCAGGTATGCACCATTCAATGTCCGTGGACCACTTGCCCCAAAATGCATGGGCGAGGCCCACATCAGATACCTGACCAGAAATGGAGAGAACATTGCTCGGGCATCAGATTGAAATACAACAGGCACCTCAGGGGGAATGAAAGGGGGGGCACCTCAGCCAGACGACAGCACCACGCCAGATCCACAAGAGGGCTCCATGCCAATTGATGTATCCTGGGGAGTGCAAAGCCACAGTCTCTCAAGTCTCTACAGTGGGTGGTTTGCCCACTGTACCATCCTGGGGAGTGCAAAGCCACAGTCTCACAAGTCCTTTCAGTGGGGGGTTTGCCCACTGTACCATCCTGGGGAGTGCAAAGCCACAGTCTCATAAGTCTTTTCAGTGGGTGGTTTGCCCACTGCTTTATCCTGGGGAGTCCAAAGCCACAGTCTCACAAGTCTTTTCAGTGGGTGGTTTGCCCACTGCTTTATCCTGGGGACTGCAAAGCCACAGTCTCCCAAGTCTTTTCAGTGGGTGGTTTGCCCACTGTACCATCCTGGGGAGTGCAATGCCACAGTCTCTCAAGTGGATGACAGTCTCCACTGGTTCTGGAGGGGGACTGGTGCCCAGAGTGCTTCATCCTGTTAAGGACTGAGGTAGTGGATGATGTTCTCCACTGGTTCTGGAGGGGGACTGGTGCCCAGAGTGCTTCATCCTGTTAAGGACTGAGGTAGTGGATGCTGTTCTCCACTAGTTCTGGAGGGGGACTGGTGCCCAGAGTGCTTCATCCTGTTAAGTGCAACCATTGTAATGTATCAAAATACAGTAAGCTAATATATACAGATATAAATACACATTCAACAAAATATACATCACGATTAGTAGTGCAGGTATGCACCATTCAATGTCCGTGGACCACTTGCCCCAAAATGCATGGGCGAGGCCCACATCAGATATCTGAGCAAAACGGAGAGAACACTGCTGGGGGATCAGATCGAAATACAACAGGCACCTTAGGGGGAAGGGAAGGGGGGGCACCTCAGCCGGATGACAGCACGACGCCAGATCCACGAGGGGGCTCCATGCCCATTGATGTATCCTGGGGAGTGCAAAGCCACAGTCTCTCAAGTCTCTACAGTGGGTGGTTTGCCCACTGTATCATCCTGGGGAGTGCAAAGCCACAGTCTCTCAAGTCTCTGCAGTGGGTGGTTTGCCCACTGTACCATCCTGGGGAGTGCAAAGCCACAGTCTCTCAAGTCTCTACAGTGGGTGGCTTGCCCACTGCTGCATCCTGGGGAGTGCAAAGCCACAGTCTCTCAAGTCTTTCCAGTGGGTGGTTTGCCCACTGCTTTATCCTGGGGAGTGCAAAGCCACAGTCTCGCAAGTCTCTACAGTGGGTGGTTTGCCCACTGCTTTATCCTGGGGAGTGCAAAGCCACAGTCTCACAAGTCTTTTCAGTGGGTGGTTTGCCCACTGTACCATCCTGGGGAGTGCAAAGACACAGTCTCACAAGTCTTTTCAGTTTGTGGTTTGCCCACTGCTTTATCCTGGGGAGTGCAAAGCCACAGTCTCTCAAGTCTCTACAGTGGGTGGTTTGCCCACTGTACCATCCTGGGGAGTGCAAAGCCACAGTCTCTCAAGTCTCTACAGTGGGTGGTTTGCCCACTGTACCATCCTGGGGAGTGCAAAGCCACAGTCTCTCAAGTCTCTACAGTGGGTGGCTTGCCCACTGCTGCATCCTGGGGAGTGCAAAGCCACAGTCTCTCAAGTCTTTCCAGTGGGTAGTTTACCCACTGCTTTATCCTGGGGAGTGCAAAGTCACAGTCTCTCAAGTGGATGACAGTCTCCACTGGTTCTGGAGGGGGACTGGCGCCCAGAGTGCTTCATCCCGTTAAGGACTGAGGTAGTGGATGCTGTTCTCCACTGGTTCTGGAGGGGGACTGGTGCCCAGAGTGCATCACTCTCCCCGTGACGGTCCCAGTTCCGTCACTGCCCCTGCCGCACATGGGCTACCGGTGCTTGAGTTGGCGGTGCTTGCCCTATTCAGCGGTGCTTGCCATGGCGGTCTATGCCCTGTTCAGCGGTCTTTGCCCTGTTCAGCGGTGCTTGCCCTGTTCAGCGGTGCTTGACTTTGCTGTCTCTGACCTGTGCAGCGGTGTTTGCCATGGTGGTCCCTCATTGCCCAGCAGGGCTGTGGCTGGCGGGGCCCTCCTGGGCACTGACTCTGGCGGTGGTCTCCTGACCAGTGACGATGGGACTGCCCTCCTGGGCACTGACTCTGGTGGTGGTCTTCTGACCAGTGACGATAGGACTGCCCTCCTGGGCACTGACTCTGGCGGTGGTCTCCTGACCAGTGACGATGGGACTGCCCTCCTGGGCACTGACACTGGCGGTGTTCTCCTGACCAGTGACGACGGGACTGCCCTCCTGGGCACTGACTCTGGTGGTGGTCTCCTGACCAGTGACGACGGGACTGCCCTCCTGGGCACTGACTCTGGCGGTGGTCTCCTGACCAGTGACGATGGGAGTGCCCTCCTGGGCACTGACTCTGGCGGTGGTGTCCTGGCCAGTGACGATCGGGCTGGCGGTGGCCTCCTGGGCAGAGGGGATGATGGCGGCCTTCACCGCCGTGCTGCTCTTCCCAGACTTTGGCGCTTTCTTCTGCCCCTCCCCCACCCTTGTGAGAGGGTTTGCCGGCTGGAGTCTTCCCCTTATCCCGTCGGGCACTGTCCAACTTCTGGTGCTTCACAGGGGGGGTACTAGCTGTGCTTTGGCTCCGTGTCACACAGACTGCCCTGGTGCTCAGTGCACTCCACATACCTTTAACAGGCACCACTGCTACCGAATTTTTTTTGGCTGAGGTGCTAGTACGGGACCTATGAATTGGAGGGGGGTGGTGGTGGGAAAGAGGTCAACGTTGCTCAGGAAAAGTTTCTGACGAACACTGGGACAGGTAGCTGGAGGGGGTCTGGGAGTGGAGGAAGAGGAGGTGGTTATAGGAGGTGTAACTTTTGATGATTTGGGTGCAGGTGCATGTTCTGGAGGCTGTCGTGAGGTGGATGGATGTTGGGTGTGTGTGCCCGCGTTTGTGTACTTTGGGAGGGGGCGTCACAGACACACTGGGATAGGACACAGGGGACGTGTAAATGGTAGTGGGGGTGGTGAGTGCAGGTGAGCGAGGTGTGGTGGTGGGTGTGCTGGTGCGAGTCCTAGTGGCTGTAGTGGTAGTGCATGCAGGTGAGAGTGTAGACGACACTGGGAGGGAGGAGGGAGACGACGAGGAGGGGGACACACTGGAGGCAGTCGATGTTGCTGTGTCTGTATGTGGGTGATGCTTGTGTGAGTGCCTGTGGGATGTTTGGTGCCTATGTTTGCCTGAGCTTCCCTTGTGTGTTGTCGCGTGTGCAGACTGGTCTGATGGTGTTCTTGGGATAGGCAGAGGTACAGGGGATTGGGTCTCGGTGGAGGAAGTTGGAGGGGGGAGGCTAGAGACAGGGACAATGGCTGCCATCAGTGCTGAGGCCAGAGATTGCAGGGTTCGATGATGGGCAGCCTGACCAGAATGAATGCCCTCCAGGAATGCATTAGTGTGTTGCAACTCCCTTTCTACACCCTGGATGGCATGCACAATGGTAGACTGCCCAACAGTGAGTGACCTGAGGAGGTCAATGGCCTCCTCACTGAGGGCAGCAGAGGTGACAGGGGCAGGGGCTGAGGTGCCTGGGGCGAAGGTGATGCCCACCCTCCTGGGTGAGCGGACACGGGGCGAAGGCTGAGGGGCTGCTGGGAGGGCGGTGCTGGTAGGGGGGATGGCGGCTGTACCTGTAGAAGTGGGGGGCACAGATGTTGCCGCCACCACAAGGGAGCTCCCATCGGAGGACGAGTCCATGTAGCTGGTTGATGATCCGGTGACCGCCGTGAAGCTCCCCTCGCCCTCCGTCCTACTGGTGTATTCAGAGTCCGTGGTGTGGCCCTCCATGGCCATGTGGGATGCAGCCCCCTCGTGCTCCGGTGCCACTCTACCTCCGCCTGATGAAGCTGATGCACAAAAGAACAGGGAGAGCACAAAAAGGGGGGGGAACAGAAGAAAGACAGGTTGAGTGCATGGCTTACTGCTACCGTTGGCGGACAATACAGACACAGCAGCCCCCTGCACTACGCCACGCTGTTGGGCTTTACAGATGCAGTTCCTGGGATATGGCCCACATGGCTATGGTGGACATCTGCACACATAGATGACACAGGGGCATGTATACCTGTACTTGGCACTCTACAGAGGTGGGGTGGAGTGGCACATGGCCTGCATTTGGAGGGGCCTAGCCTACGGAACTCACCCTGGCCTAAAGAAACCCACAGCCCTCCTCCCCCACCCAGACCCCTCCACTGCGCGCAAAGTCAGCAGAATGATGTTTGACTTACCCCCTTGTGTCTGCTGTGATCCACTCAAGCGCCCATCCAACTCAGGGTAGGCCACCGCCAGGATCTAGAACATCAGGGGGGTCATGGTGCGACGGGCACCCCTCCCACGTTGGGAGGCCATCCCCAGCTGAGCCTCCGCCGTCTTCTTGCTCCAACGGCGAATGTCCTCCCATCTTTTACGGCAGTGGGTGCTCCGTCTCCGGTGGACCCCAAGGGTCCGGACGTCCTTGGCGATGGCATGCCAAATATCCTTCTTCTGGTGGGCGCTGACCTACATGACATGTACAGGGGAAGAAGAGAAGTCATTACCAACTGCACCGTCGAAGTGAGTGGCCCACATCCCTGCCCTTGCCATGCGGCACATGCATTCACAGTCCTTCATGCTCGCAGAACTCTGCCCCCTTCCTTCTTACAACCAGCCCTCTCCACACAGGCATAGCCCATACAACTTTCACCCTATGTACTCACCTGTTGGTCCGGAGGACCGTAGAGTAGCGTGTACTGGGGGAAGACCCAGTCCACGAGCTTCTCCAACTCCTCTGCAGTGAAGGCAGGGGCCCTTTCCCCAGACGCACGTGCCATTGTCTCTTCCAGACCGAGGTCACAGCAGCACTTCCAGTATAAGTCCTCTCCTGTCGAAGATCAGGTATTGAGTGATTCAACCGATAGAAAATGGCGGTCACGTCCACCGCGGTGCGTATCATCACCGCCGGCGCACTTCGTCATTGGCTCCTGGGACCCATAGGGTCCAATTTTAACCAATGCAGCATTGCGCCGCGGTCTTCGACCGCCTACCGTGACGGTGTACAAGGCCAGCGCAGTTACTACACATCCAATTGTCCCAGTTTAGAGGTCAGGCAGCTGCCATTTTAGAGGCCCACATGGCTTCATTTTCAACTTCGTCACACATACCTAGGCCTGGACTCAACACACTTACAGACAACTTTTTGGAGTATGTTTCGTGTTCTGTGTAGCTGTGGGTACATACCACTGAGTTGCTTGACTCTGTGGTCGCTTTTGTCCTTCCTAGACACCGTCAGCTGGGACATGTGAGGAGATGGTGGAATCCTCCGGTGTACCGATCGCTGGTGGACCTGTTGACAATGGAGGAGCGACATTTAATCATCACCTACAGGTTTGACCGTGCCACAATCCAGGAACTGTGTACCCAGTTGGAGCCAGACCTGATGTCAGCAATCCGCCATCCCACAGGAATCCCCCCTCAAGTGCAGGTGCTATCAGTGCTCCATTTCCTTGCAAGTGAGTCATTTCAAACAACAGTGGCCATGGCATCAGGGATGTCCCAGCCTATGTTTTCCAACGTGTTGTCCAGAGTGTTGTCTGCCCTGCTGAAACACATGAGGAGCTACATCGTTTTCACTCAGGTGGAGGATTTGGCTACTGTTAAAGGTGACTTCTATACCCTTGGACATATCCCTAACATCATAGGTGCCATTGATCGGACCCATGTAGCTCTGGTCCCACCCCACAGGAGTGAACAGGTGTACAGGAACCAGAAGAGTTATCATTCGATGAATGTACAGATGGTATGTTTGGCAGACAAGTACATCTCCCAGGTAAATGCTATGTTCCCTGGCTCTGTGCATGGCGCCTACATCCTGCGGAATAGCAGCATCCCTTATGTGATGGGTCAACTCCAGAGGCACCATGTGTGGCTATTAGGGGACTCTGGTTACCCCAACCTGTCATGGCTATTGACCCCAGTGAGGAATCCCAGGACAAGACCAGAGGAACGCTACAATGAGGTCCATGGGCGGACTAGGAGGGTGATCGAACGCACCTTCGGCCTCCTGAAGGCCAGGTTCAGGTGCCTCCATATGACAGGTGGTTCCCTATTCTACTCACCAAGAAAAGTGTGCCAGATCATCATCGCCTGCTGTATGCTTCACAATCTTGCTTTGCGAGGCCAGGTGCCTTTTCTGCAGGAGGATGGTCCAGATGACGGTGTTGTGGCAGCTGTGGAGCCTGTGGACAGTGATGAGGAGGAAGCAGAGGAAGAAGACATTGACAACAGGGACTCAGTCATACAGCAATATTTCCAGTGACACACAGGTGAGAACACTTTCTTGACTACTAAAAGTACTTTCACACTTCTAGCTCTATCCTGTCTGTCAATTTCAACCTGTATTTGGTAACTGAGTTGTATATTTCCATTACGGTTTCACAGGTGTGGTTACCAACGTGTGTCATCTGCTTGCATCCTTCATGGGCTTGTGATGTGTGACATAGGTATGTTGACATTACTATTGAGAACGGATTTTGTCACTGTCATAGCTAATACACATTTCCTAAATCACAGACTGACTCCAGATCGTTTTGTGCTTCAATGGTGTTTATTGCAGTGCTAATTATTGGAGGGGGTGGTAAAATGGTGAGGGGTGATGGTGGAGGAATGTCCATGGCAGAGTCCAGTCTATTAGTCTCACAGGTGCACTGCCCATATGGGCTAGGAAGTGGAGCTGGGGCAGTTCCACTATGGACAGGGTTACAAAGTGGGACAGTGGGATGACAATCAGGGTGGTCTAATTTCTTGACGGGGGTCTTGCCATCGTGCTCTGTCCTGTCTCTGGATCTCAGGGACCGCTTGCAGGGTGGTTCTCCGTCTGCAGGGGGTGGGGTGCTGGTGTGGTGGTCCTGTGACGGGGCGTCCTGTCCACTAGCGCTGGCGGAGATGGTGGGCAGTTCATCGTCCATGCTAGTGTCAGGGGCCCCTTGGAGTGCCACGGTGTCCCTCGTGGTGTTCTGTATGTCCTTGAGCACCCCTACGATGGTGCCCAGGGCGGAGCTGATGGTTCTGAGTTCCTCCCTGAAGCCCAAATACTGTTCCTCCTGCAGGCGCTGGGTCTCCTGAAACTTGGCCAGGACCGTAGCCATCGTCTCCTGGGAGTGGTGGTATGCTCCCATGATGGAGGAGAGGGCCTCGTGGAGAGTGGGTTCCCTTGGCCTGTCCGCCCCCTGTCGCACGGCAGCCCTCCCAGTTCCCCTGTGTTCCTGGGCCTCCGTCCCCTGGACCGTGTGCCCACTACCACTGTCACCAGGTCCCTGTTGTTGGGGTGGTGGGTTATCCTGGGTTCCCTGTAGTGGTGGACACACAGCTGATTGACGTGTCCTGGGGACAGAGGTATCGGCCCGCTAGGTGGGTGCTGTGCTGGTGTTTCCAGAGGGTGGAAGGTCTGTGTTGGGCTGTGTCTGTGCGAAGGGAACTGACTGTCCCAAGGCCCACGATGGTCCGGGCCGGTCATCTGGATCCAGTTGGCCAGGGCTGCTGTCATCACTGTGGGCCTCTTCTGTGGGTGGGGTAGAGATGTCTGGACCCTCCTGTCTGGTGACGTTAGGTAGTGGTCCTGCAGAGGTGTAAAAGTATGATTATTGCATGTGTGTGTGTCATGGTGTGCAATGGGTGGGTGAGCGTGTACCCCAGTGCTAGCATTCCTGTGTGGGGGCTTGTGTGATGATGGTTGGGGGTTGTTATGGGTATGTGCAGTGGGCATGCTTTAGTGAGGGGTGTCCATGCTTTGTTGTGTCATGCAGGGCTTGGTGTTGGGATGGGTGGTTTGTGTTATTAATACATTAGTGAGGAGTTGGAGTGATAGGGGAGGGGGTGAGGGTGGGGGTGCGTGATAGCATGCAGGTAGGGTGGGGGATATGATAGTTAAGATTTGACTTACCAGTGTCCATTCCTCCACCGACTCCTCCGAGTCCCTCAGGATGCATAATGGTCAAGACCTGCTCCTCCCATGTTGTTAGTTGTGGGGGAGGAGGTGGGGGTCCGCCGCCAGTCCGCTGTACCGCGATGTTGTGCCTGGAGACCACAGAACGCACCTTCCTCCGTAGGTCGTTCCACCTCTTCCTGATTTCGTCCCAATTTCTTGGGAGATGTCCCACTGCGTTCACCCTGTTGACTATTCTTCGCCATAGCTCCATCTTCCTAGCTATGGAGGTGTGCTGCACCTGTGATCCAAATAGCTGTGGCTCTACCCGTACGATTTCCTCCACCATGACCCTCAGCTCCTCCTCGGAGAACCTGGGGTGTCTTTGCCGTGCCATGGGGTGGTTTAGGTGATGTGTGGGGTGGTGTATGTGGTGATGAGTGTGGTGATGTGTAGTGGTGTGTGGTGTTTTGTGCATGGATGTTGTGTGGGTGATGGAGTTGTGTGCCTCTGTGTGGTGGGGTTGTCTATTCTGTGCTCTCTCTCTCTCTGGCATTCGTCAATCAGTTTTGGTCGTAGGGGTTTGTGGGTGATGTGGGTGTGTGTTTTATATTGTGTTGGGTGTGTGGGAGTGGTGTTTGTATGTGTATCAGGTGTGTGTAATTTGAATTGTCCAATGTGGCTGTGTTTTGGAGATGTGTGTGTATTTTGAGCGCGGCGGTGTGTACCGCCAATGGAATAGCGCGGTTGAAAGACCGCTGCGTGGATTCGTGAGTCATGATAGCATAGGCGTGTTTCTGTTGGCGTGACAGTGGAGGTTTTGTTTTCGCCAGTTTATCACTGACCTTTGGTGTGGCGGACTTGTGTGGGTGTCTGAATTTCGGCGGATTCCGAGATGTGGGTCATAATAGCAGTGGCGGATTTCCGCGGCTGCGGCGGTATATTGGCGGTCTTCTGCATGGCGGTAAGCAGCTTTTAAGCCAATGTTGTAATGACCCCCTAAGGGCTTAATTACAACTTTGGAGGAGGTGTTAATCCGTCCCAAAAGTGACGGTAAAGTGACAGATATACCATGAGCCGTATTACGAGTCCATTATATCCTATGGAACTCGTAATACGGCTGGTGGTATATCCGTCACTTTACCGTCACTTTTGGGACGGATTAACACCTCCTCCAAAGTTGTAATCAGGCCCATAATCATGATTAGAGTAAAAATATTGGATCTCCTCTTGGTTATATAATCTGGTTAGTAGCAGACTACAACTTATCCCATAAGTTAACAGCCAGCTATGATAGGTAACCCCCTCTTGTACCGAAACAGGAATCTGTGTACACACAAAGCAATCTTTCGCTTCCATTGTCTCAACATAGTCACTCAGCGAGCGATAGAAAACGTTAGTAGATAGTTCCCCTTTTGCATTAGTTCCCTCATGCAAATATCTCTCATCCAGCTCAAACCTCTCCCAAGCTGTTAGTGCAGTGGTAGTCTCAAGAACTGTAGCATTGTTAGTCCCACTCTTATCCATTAGTGTCATACTCACAATCACAACCACAAAGAATATCACACACACAATGCCTAAACTAACACCTAAGTATTTTCAATGCCTACTCTCTACATTCTCCTACCTAATGTTAGCCATGATCTGTAAAGAATCAGAAAGTGAAGAATAGCGAATTCACAACAACAACAACAACAAAGGAATGGTCAGTAATTCTCTCCTGCAGCAAAAAGTCGAAACAAGCAAATCTTCCTTCAGCAATTATTTACAGCTTCAATTTCACTCCCAGGATCCTTTGTCAATTTCGGTTAGCAGCTTGTCAAAATTGTTTTTCAAAAGTCAACTCAGGTTCTCAAAGTCTCATCCGGTAATTTCTTAGTCTCTTTTATCAAGTCCGATAGCAGCTCAAGTCTCTGCACCCTTTTTCAGATTCTATTGCCAAACTCAAGTGCCAAAGTATTGACCTGGGACTTCTCGATCAAAACAGAATGCCAAGAATTCCTGTTGCCATTCAGCTGTCATTTCATACGCCCATTCAGGACCTGCATACCTTCTATTCGCTACTCTCTTCCTTTTCAATTTGCGATCACCTTGCAGCTCTCCTTCACTTAGGTCTTCTCCCCTTGTGGTGTCTACCTCTTTTTCTATTGCATCTTCGACAACCACTTTTCCCCTCTTCACTTGTAACTCTGGCCACTTGTCCCCTTTCTGTAACTCCTTAGTCTTTGATCTTTCCTGTGGCAACCCTTCTTCCTCTCTTTGCTCTGGGGTATTTTCACTTGGTGGACCTGCAGTCTGCTCAGGAAGAGTCTGGACCCTCTGACTCTCTTCCACCTCAACTCCTTCGCCTTTTGGGTCTGTCAAGTGCTCTGGCTCATTCTCATAATCGTCTACTTGTGGAGAACCTCTCCTTGACTAGGCTCCCCTGTCGCCCCAGTTGAGATAGGCTCACCGTCACCACTCTGGATTTCTTCTCCTTTGTCTCTTACTGAAGTGACCAAGCCGTCCTCAGCGGGCTCTCCTTCAGTCTCAGTTCCCCTTCGATCACTCTCTGGCCTTGAGACTTCCTTGTCTGTTGTTGGTACTTTCAACAACTCAACTTCCTCATCAGTTGGACACGTCACCTTTTTTGTGTGACTGGCATGGATTCAGTTCGGAACTCCTGCACACTTCACAGCAGTGGTAGTCGTTCGTATCACTTGGTAAGGTCCCTTCCAATGTGGCTCCAAACACGTCTTCCTTACGTGTTTCTTGATGACAACCCAGTCACCAGCTTTCAGGTTGTGTCCTAGACCAGCTTCCACCTGGTAAGAAAAAGGTCAGACCACATCAGCCAGACCCTTGCAGTAATCCAACCCCATATCATCCGTGATATTCACAAGAGCATTTGCAGGCACTGTGGGCAGTCTCATAGCTCGACCCATGAGAATCTCATGTGAAGACAGTCCTGTTTTCTTGTTAGGTGTATTTCTCATTGACATTAACACTAAAGGTAATGCGTCGGGCCATTTCAAATTCGTAACTGCACACATTTTTGCCAGTCTCGATTTCAGGGTACCATTCATCTGTTCCACTAGTCCTTATGCTTCAGGGCGGTAACTACAATGCCACTTCTGCTCAATGTTCAATGCTGCACACAGTAACCTGACCACCTCATTGTTGAAGTGACTTCCCCTATCTGATTCTAAAGAGATCGGAAACCCAAAACGCAGTATCAATTCCCTAAGCAGCAACTTCGCCACTGTGAGACTGTCATTTCTACATGTAGGGTAAGCTTCAATCCAGTGACTAAAGATACACACACTCACCAACACATATCTCAACCCTCCACACACAGGCATCTCAATGAAATCCAATTGCATTCAGCTAAATGGACCTCTAGCTCTCCCAATGTGGCTCAAATTCACCACAGTCCCTTTCCCGCGCTCATCTGCTGGCAAATGATACAACAATGGCATGTTACCTCTGCAGCTTGTCTAAATTTTGGATTAAACCAGTCAATCTTGAATAACCTGATTAGGGCATCCCTCCCAATGTGTGCATGGCCATGATAAAACCTTGCAAACTGTGACAAGAGACTGTTCGGCAACACCAATTTCCCTTTATCTGAAACCCACACATCATCTGGTCTTTTTACACATTGCATTCTAACCCAAGAACGCTTCTCATCTTTGCTGGCATGACCCTGCAACAGCCTCAGCTCTTCTAATGTGTCAATCACCCTCAATGCATAACCTGTACATGTCTCATTCTCCTTTTCAGGCAACAATTCCCATTGATCCTTAAACAATATACAGTTCAATGCACAAAACCTTGCGACTTGATCAGCATATCCATTTCCCATTTAAATAAAGGGGGTCATTACAACATTGGCGGTAAAAGGCACTTACCGCCGTGCAGAAGACCGCCAATACACCACCGCGGCCGTGGAAATCCGCCACAGCTATTATGACCCACATCTCGGAATCTGCCGAAATTCAGACACCCACACAAGTCCGCCACACCAAAGGTCAGTGATAAACTGGTGAAAACAAAACCTCCACCGTCACGCCAACAGGAACACGCCCATGCTATCACGACGCACGAATCCACGCGGCGGTCTTTCAACCGCGGTATTCCATTGGCGGTACATACCATTGCGCTCAAAATACACACACATCTCCAAAACACCGCCACATTGGACAATTTGAATTACACACACCTGATACACATACAAACACCACTCCCACACACCCAACACAATATAAAACACACACCCACATCACCCACAAACCCCTAAGACCAAAACTAATTGACGAATGCCAGAGAGAGAGCACAGAATAGACAACCCCACCACACAGAGGCACACAACACCATCACCCACACAACATCCACGCACATAACACCACACACCACTACACATCACCACACTCATCACCACATACACCACCCCACACATCACCTACACCACCCCATGGCACGGCAAAGACACCCCAGGTTCTCCGAGGAGGAGCTCAGGGTCATGGTGGAGGAAATCATACGGGTAGAGCCACAGCTATTTGGATCACAGGTGCAACACACCTCCATAGCTAGGAAGATGGAGCTATGGCGAAGAATAGTCGACAGGGTGAACACAGTGGGACAGCACCCAAGAAATCGGGACGACATCAGGAAGAGGTGGAACGACCTACGGGGAAGGTGCGTTCCGTGGTCTCCAGGCACAACATTGCGGTACAGCGGACTGGCGGCGGACCCCCACCTCCTCCCCCACAGCTAACAACATGGGAGGAGCAGGTCTTCACCATTATGCATCCTGAGGGCCTCGGAGGAGTCGTGGAGGAATGGACACGGGTAAGTCAAATCTTAACTAGACCTTTGACCCTGTCACCAGGCAGGTCGCTCCCTCCATCTGCCACGCAGCCCCCTGTGGGTTGAACCTCCGTTGCCGCTTTTTGCCGCCTGCCTACTCGCTCCCTTTTTTCTGTACCCCTGCGCTTGGCTTCTGTGCCACTTTGTTTTTTCATTCTGTGCCCCTGTGTTTTGCTTTCTGTACCCCTGTGCTCTGTTGTCCCTCTCCCGCTGTCTTTTCCCACTGTTTTTTCCCCGGGTTTTTCCCCGGGTTTTTCCCCTGCTGCTGAGCCCCTGCTGCCCCGCCCCCTTCACTCCCATTGGCCGCCCCTGCTCCTCCCTCCGTCTGCCCTCATATGGAGGCTGCAAAGCGGGCGCGTGCAGCGGGCACGCCTCTGGCGCGCCAAAGGCACGCCTAAGACAAGCGCGCCTGTGCCCGTCCGCGCCTGGACCGCACCCAGCACCAGAACCCCTGGAACCCGCACCCCGCAACGCCAGACAGCACTACGACGCAAGCACCCTCCACGCACTCAACACCAGACGAGACCACCCCTGCTACCGGGCCACCCCGAAACGCACCCAGGGGCCTTTCACCTGCCGGAACTGCAGATTCACCAGCATCCAACCCTTCACACCACCAGCCAGAGAACCCAACCACCTCCGCTGCATCCTCCTCAACACCCGCTCCACTCGCAAGCACGCCGTCGAACTTTGGGACCTCCTAGACTCCATCACCCCCGACGTCGCCTTCCTGACGGAGACCTGGCTGAACGCCACCTCAGCACCAGACATCGCCATAGCCATCCCACAGGGCTACAAGATCTCCCGCAGAGACCGCACCAACGGAGTGGGAGGAGGAATCGCCATCATCCACAAAGACTCCATCAAAATCTCAACGAACACCGATGACACCCTCACCACCGCCGAGCACATGCACTTCCAGATCCACACCGACCCCAACACCACCCTCAGAGGAACTCTCATCTACAGACCTCCCGGACCCCGCCCACAGTTCAGTGACACCATTGCCGACCTCATCAGCACCCACGCCCTCGCTTCCACGGACTACATCCTCCTCGGGGACCTGAACTTCCACCTCGAGAACAACAACGACGCCAACTCCACCGCCCTGATCGACAACCCTGCAACCTCGGACTCAAACAGCTCATAACGACACCCACTCATGCCGCTGGACACACGCTTGACCCCATCTTCTCCGCAAGCCCCCACGTCTCCTTCAACCACACCACCGAACCACACTGGACCGACCACAGATGCGTCCACTTCACCTTCAGAAAACCCACCACACACCACCGCACCCAACAGCTATGACGCCGCTGCTGGGGCAAGGTCACCGAGGACCAACTGACTACCGCCCTGAGACCACCCACCGACCCCACCAACCCAGACACCGCCGCGACCACCTCACACAGTGGATCAACGACAGCGCCAACACCTTCGCCCCTCTTAAGACCTTTACAACCAACCACACCAACAAGAAAGTCGCCTGGTTCACGAGGACCTCCGGATCTCCAAGCACACCTGTCGGAGGCTGGAGAAGAAATGGCTCCACGACCGAACACCAGACAACCACACAGCCCTCAAGAGCGCCATCCGCACACATCACCAACTCATCAGGACCGCAAAGAAGCCCGCCTTCAAGGACCGCCTAGACAACAATGCACACAACACCAAAGAGCTCTTCAGCATCGTGAAAGAACTCTCCAACCCCAGCTCCATCACCAACGACATCCCGCCATCTCAAGACCTGTGCGACTCCCTGGCCACCTTCTTCCACCGCAAGATCACCGACATCCATGACAGCTTCAACCCCGACCCCCCGCACCCACCACCGAGTCCACCACCATACTACCACTCCAAGAGAAGGCCCTGGCCTGGACCACATCCTTCCTCTCCGGCAGAACCCAGAGCGTCCGCCTCCCACCCTTCCGCTCTAAAACCACTGAGATCATCTGCGGCGTCCCACAGGGATCCTCCCTCAGCCTGACACTGTTCAATATCTACATGGCCCCCCTCGCCCACGTCGCACGACAACACAACCTCAACATCATCTCCTACGCCGACGACACCCAAATGATCATATCCCTCATCGAAGATCCCCACACTGCCAAAGCTAACCTCCACTGAGGAATGAAGGCCGTAGCGGACTGGATGAAGGACAACAGACTGAAGCTGAACTCAGACAAGACGGAGGTCCTCATTCTCGGACCCACCCCATCAGCCTGGGATGACTCTTGGTGGCCCACGTCACTAGACACAGCCCCGGAACCCACGGACCACGCACGCAACCTGGGGGTCATCCTCGACTCCACTCTCTCCATGACCAGGCAAGTCAACGCCGTCTCCGCGTCCTGCTTCAACACCCTCCGTATGCTCCGCAGGATCTTCAAATGGATCCCCCTCGACACGAGAAAAACTGTTACCCAGGCCCTCATCACCAACAGACTCGACTACGGGAACGCCCTCTACTCAGGAATTACAAACAAGCTCCTGAGACGACTCCAACGCATCCAGAACGCCTCGGCCCGACTCATCCTCGATGTCCCCCGCCGCAGCCACATCACACTCCACCTGAGAGGCCTGCACTGGCTCCCTGTCAACAAAAGGATCACCTTCAAGCTTCTGATCCACGCACACAAAGCACTGCACAACACCGGGCCCACCTACCTCAACAATCGACTCAGCTTCCACACCCCCACCCGAAGCCTCCGCTCAGCCAACTTCGCCCTCGCCGCAGTCCCCCACATCCGAAAAACCACCGCCGGCGGCAGATCCTTCTCCTACCTCGCCGCCAAGACCTGGAACACTCTCCCCACCATCCTACGACAGACCCAGGACCTGCTGGCCTTCAGAAGACTCCTCAAGACCTGGCTCTTCGACCATTGCACCCCCCCTCCCCAGCGCCTTGAGACCCTCGCGGGTATGTAGCGCGCTTTACAAATGCAGTGATTGATTGATTGATTGAACTATCATATCCCCCACCCTACCTGCATGCTATCACACACCCCCACCCTCACCCCCTCCCCTATCACTCCAACTCCTCACTAATGTACTAATAACACAAACCACCCATCCCAACACCAAGCCCTGCATGACACAACAAAGCATGGACACCCCTCACTAAAGCATGCCCACTGCACATACCCATAACACCCCCCCAACCATCATCACACAAGCCCCCACACAGGAATGCTAGCACTGGGGTACACGCTCACCCACCCATTGCACACCATGACACACACACATGCAATAATCATGCTTTTACACCCCTGCAGGACCACTACCCAACGTCACCAGACAGGAGGGTCCAGACATCTCTACCCCACCCACAGAAGAGGACCACAGTGATGACAGCAGCTCTGGCCAACTGGATCCAGATGACCAGCCCGGACCATTGTGGGCCTCGGGACAGTCGGTTCCCCTCGCACAGGCACAGCCCAACACAGACCTTCCCCCCTCTGGAAACACCAGCACAGCACCCACCCAGCGGGCCCATACCTCTGTACCCAGGACACGTCAATCAGCTGTGTGTCCACCACTACAGGGAACCCAGGATAACCCACCACCCCAACAACAACAGGGTCCTGGGGACAGTGGTAGTGGGCACACGGTCCAGGGGACGGAGGCACAGGAACACAGGGGAACTGGGAGGGCTGCCGTGCGACAGGGGGCGGACAGGCCAAGGGAACCCACTCTCCACGAGGCCCTCTCCTCCATCATGGGAGCATACCACCACTCCCAGGAGACGATGGCTACGGTCCTGGCCAAGTTTCAGGAGACCCAGCGCCTGCAGGAGGAACAGTATTTGGGCTTCAGTGAGGAACTCAGCACCATGAGCTCCGCCCTGGGCACCATCGTAGGGGTGCTGAAGGACATACAGAACACCATGAGGGACACCGTGGCACTCCAAGGGGCCCCGGACACTAGCATGGATGATGAACTGCCCACCACCTCCGCCGGCGCTAGTGGACAGGACGCCCCGCCACAGGACCACCACACCAGCACCCCACCACCTGCAGATGGAGAACCACCCCGCAAGTGGTCCCTGAGATCCAGGAACAGGACAGAGCATGATGGCAAGACCCCCGCCAAGAAATGAGACCACCCTGATTGTCATTCCACTGTCCCACTTTGTAACCCTGTCCATATTGGAACTGCCCCAGCTCCACTTCCTATGCCCATATGGGCAGTGCACCTGTGAGACTAATAGACTGGACTCTGCCATGGACATTCCTCCACCAGCACCCCTCACCATTTTACCACCCCCTCCAATAATTAGCACTGCAATAAACACCCTTGAAGCACAAAACAATCTGGAGTCAGTCTGTGATTTAGAAAAAGTGTATTAGCTATGACAGTGACAAAATCCGTTCTCAATAGTAATGTCAACATACCTATGTCACACATCACAAGTCCATGAAGGATGCAAGCAGATGACACACGTTGGTAACCACACCTGTGAAACCGTAATGGAAATGTTCAACTCAGTTACCAAATACTGGTTGAAATTGACAGGCAGGATAGAGGTAGAAGTGTGAAAGTACTTGTAGTAGTCAAGAAAGTGTTCTTACCTGTGTGTCACTGGAAATATTTCTGTATGACTGAGTCCCTGTTGTCAATGTCTTCTTCCTCTGCTTCCTCCTCATCACTGTCCACAGGCTCCACAGCTGCCACAACACCGTCATCTGGACCATCCTCCTGCAGAAAAGGCACCTGGCATCACAAAGTAAGATTGTGAAGCATACAGCAGGCGATGATGATCTGGCACACCTTCCTTGGTGAGTAGAATAGGGAACCACCTGTCATATGGAGGCACCTGAACCTGGCCTTCAGGAGGCCAAAGGTGCGCTCGATCACCCTCCTAGTCCGCCTATGGGCCTCATTGTAGCGTTCCTCTGCCCTTGTCCTGGGATTCCTCACTGGGGTCAATGGCCATGACAGGTTGGGGTAACCAGACTCCCCTAATAGCCACACACGGTGCCTCTGGAGTTGACCAATCACATAAGGGATGCTGCTATTCCGCAGGATGTAGGCGTAACAGAGCCAGGGAACATAGCATTTACCTGGGAGATGTACTCGTCTGCCAAACATACCATCTGTACATTCATCGAATGACAACTCTTCTGGTTCCTGTACACCTGTTCACTCCTGTGGGGGGGGACCAGAGCTACATGGGTCCCATCAATGGCACCTATGATGTTCGGGATATGTCCAGGGGCATAGAAGTCACCTTTAACAGTAGCCAAATTCTCCACCTGAGGGAAAAGGATGTAGCTCCTCATGTGTTTCAGCAGGGCAGACAACACTCTGGACAACACGTTAGAAAACATAGACTGAGACATCCCTGATGCCATGGCCACTGTTGTTTGAAATGAACCACTTGCAAGGAAATGGAGCACTGATAGTACCTGCACTTGAGGGGGGATTCCTGTGGGATGGCGGAATGCTGACATCAGGTCTGGCTCCAACTGGGTACACAGTTCCTGGATTGTGGCATGGTCAAACCTGTAGGTGATGATTAAATGTCGCTCCTCCATTGTCAACAGGTCCACCTGCGGTCGGTACACCGGAGGATTCCGCCATCTCCTCACATGTCCCAGCTGACAGTGCCTAGGAAGGACAAAAGCGACCGCAGAGTCAAGCAACTCAGAGGTATGTACCCACAGCTACACACAACACGAAACATAATCCCAAAAGTTGTCTGTATGTGTGTTGAGTCCAGGCCTAGGTATGTGTGACGCAGTTGAAAATGAAGCCATGTGGGCCCCTGAAATGGTGGCTGCCTGACCCCTAAACTGGGACAATGGGATGTGAGGTAACTGCGCTGGCGTTGTACACCGTCGCGGTAGGCGGTCGAAGACCGCTGCGCAATGCTGCATTGGTTAACATTGGACCCTATGGGTCCCAGGAGCCAATGACGAAGTGCGCCGGCGGTGATGATACGCACCGCCGCGGACGTGACCGCCATTTTCTATCTGTTCAATCACTCAATACCTGATCTTCGACAGGAGAGGACCTATACTGCAAGTGCTGCTGTGACCTCGGTCTGGAAGAGACAATGGCACGTGCGTCTGGGGAAAGGGCCCCTGCCTTCACTGCACAGGAGTTGGAGAAGCTCGTGGACGTGGTCCTCCCCCAGTACACGCTACTCTACGGTCCTCCAGACCAACAGGTGAGTACATAGGGTGCAAGTTGTATGGGCTATGCCTGGGTGGAGAGGGCTGGTTGTAAGAAGGAAGGGTCAGAGTTCTGCGAGCATAAAGGACTGTGAATGCATGTGCCACATAGCAAGGGTAGGGATGTGGGCCACTCACTTCGACGGTGCAGTTGGTAATGAATTCCCTTCTTCCCCTGTACATGTCATGTAGGTCAGCGCCCACCAGAAGAAGGATATTTGGCGTGCCATCGCCAAGGACGTCCGGACCCTGGGGGTCCATCAGTGATGGAGCACCCACTGCCGTAAAAGATGGGAGGACATTCGCTGCTAGAGCAAGAAGACGGCGGAGGCTCAGCTGGGGATGGCCTCCCAATGTGGGAGGGGTGCCCGTCGCACCATGACCCCCCTGATGTTCCGGATCCTGGCGGTGGCCTACCCTGAGTTGGATGGGCGCTTGAGGGCATCACAGCAAACACAAGGGGGTGAGTACACTCTCATTCAGCTGACTTTGCGTGCAGTGGAGGGGTCTGGGTGGGGGAGGAGGGCTGTGGGTGTCCCTAGGCCAGGGCGAGTTCCGTAGGCTAGGCCCCTCCGTAATGCAGGCCATGTGCCACTCCACCCCACCTCTGTAGAGTGCCAAGTACAGGTATACATGCCCCTGTGTCATCTATGTGTGTAGATGTGCACCATAGCCATGTAGGCCATATCCCAGGAACTGCTTCTGTAAAGCCCAACAGCGTGGCGTAGTGCAGGGGGCTGCTGTGTCTGTATTGTCCGCCAACAGTAGCGGTAAGCCATGCACTCAACCTGTCTTTCTTCTGTCGTCCCCCCTCCTTTTTGTGCTCTCCCTGTTCTTTTGTGCATCAGCATCATCAGGCGGAGGTAGAGTGGCACCGGAGCACGAGGGGGCTGCATCCCACATGGCCATGGAGGGCCACACCACGGACTCAGAATACACCAGTGGGACGGATGGCGAGGGGAGCTTCACGGCGGTCACCGGATCAGCAACCCGCGACATGGACTCGTCCTCCGATGGGAGCTCCCTTGTGGTGGCGGCAACATCTGTGCCCCCCACTTCTACAGGTACAGCCTCCACCCTCCCTACGAGCACCGCCCTCCCAGCAGCCCCTCAGCCTTCGCCCCGTGCCCGCTCACCCAGGATGGTGGGCATCACCTTCGCCCCAGGCACCTCAGCCCCTGCCCCTGTCACCTCTGCTGCTCTCAGTGAGGAGGCCATTGACCTCCTCAGGTCACTCACTGTTGGGCAGTCTACCATTGTGAATGCCATCCAGGGTGTAGAAAGGGAGTTGCAACACACTAATGCATTCCTGGAGGGCATTCATTCTGGTCAGGCTGCCCATAATTGAACCCTGCAATCTCTGGCCTCAGCACTGATGGCAGCCATTGTCCCTGTCTCTAGCCTCCCCCCTCCAACTTCCTCCACCCAGACCCAATCCCCTGTACCTCTGCCTATCCCAAGCACACCATCAGACCAGCATGCACACACGTCAACACACAAGGGAAGCTCAGGCAAACATATCGACCACACATCCCACAGGCACTCACACAAGCATCACCGACATACAGACACAGCAACATCCACTGCCTCCACTGTGTCCCCCTACTCGTCGTCTCCCTCCTCCCTCCCAGTGTCATCTACACTCTCACCTGCATGCACTACCACTACAGCCACTAGGACTCGCACCAGCACACCCACCACCACACCCGCTCACCTACACTCACCACCCCCACTACCATTTACACGTCCCCTGTGTCCTTCACCAGTGTGTCTGTGACGCCCCCCCCCAAAGTACACAAACGCGGGCACACACACACCCAACATCCATCCACCTCACAACAGCCTCCAGAACATGCACCTGCACCCAAATCATCAAAAGTTACACCTCCTACAACCTCCTCCTCTTCCTCCACTCCCAGACCCCCTCCAGCTACCCGTCCCAGTGTTCGGCAGAAACTTTTCCTGAGCAACGTTGACCTCTTTCCCACCCTCCCCTCCAATTCATACGTCCCGTACTAGCACATCAGCCAAAAAATCTCTGGTACCAGTGGTGCCTGTTAGAGGTATGTGGAGTGCACCGGGCACCAGGGCAGCCAGTGTGACACGGAGCCAAAGCACAGCCAGTCCCCCCCCTGTGAAGCACCAGAAGTTGGACAGTGCCCGACGGGATAGGGGGAAGACTCCAGCCAGCTAAGCCGCTCACAAGGGTCCCGGGGGAGTGTCGACTCAGCTGTGACTCCTCCCAAGGTGGGAAAGGGGCAGAAGAAAGCGCCAAAGTCTGGGAAGAGCAGCACGGTGGAGAAGGCCGCCATCATCCCCGCTGCCCAGGAGGCCACCGCCAGCCTGATCGTTACTGGCCAGGACGCCACCGCCAGAGTCAGTGCCAAGGAGGGCAGTCCGATCGTCACTGGTCAGGAGACCACCGCCAGAGTCAGTGCCCAGGAGGGCAGTCCCATCGTCACTGGTCAGGAGACCACCGCCAGAGTCAGTGCCCAGAAGGGCAGTCCCGTCGTCACTGGTCAGGAGACCACCGCCAGAGTCAGTGTCCAGGAGGGCAGTCCAATCGTCACTGGTCAGGAGACCACCGCCAGAGTCAGTGCCCAGGAGGGCAGTCCCATCGTCACTGGTCAGGAGACCACCGCCAGAGTCAGTGCCCAGGAGGGCCCCGGCAGCCACAGCCCCGCTGGGCAATGAGGGACCGCCATGGCAAACACCGCTGCACAGGTCAGAGACAGCAAAGTCTAGCACCGCTGAACAGGGCAAACACCGCTGAACAGGGCAAAGACCGCCATGGCAAGCACCGCTCAACAGGTCAGAAACTGCAAAGTCAAGCACCGCTGAACAGGGCAAAGACCGCCATGGCAAGCACCGCTGAACAGGGCAAGCACTGCCAAGTCAAGCACCAGTAGCCCATGTGCGGCAGGGGCAGTGACGGAACTGGGACCGTCACGGGGAGAGTAATGCACTCTGGGCACCAGTCCCCCTCCAGAACCAGTGGAGAACAGCATCCACTACCTCAGTCCTTAACAGGATGAAGCACTCTGGGCACCAGTCCCCCTCCAGAACCAGTGGAGAACAGCATCCACTACCTCAGTCCTTAACAGGATGAAGCACTCTGGGCACCAGTCCCCCTCCAGAACCAGTGGATAACAGCATCCACTACCTCAGTCCTTAACAGGATGAAGCACTCTGGGCACCAGTCCCCCTCCAGAACCAGTGGAGAACATCATCCACTACCTCAGGCCTTAACAGGATGAAGCACTCTGGGCACCAGTCCCCCTCCAGAACCAGTGGAGACTGTCATCCACTTGAGAGACTGTGGCTTTGCACTCCCCAGGATGGTACAGTGGGCAAACCACCCACTGAAAAGACTTGTGAGATTGTGGCTTTGCACTCCCCAGGATAAAGCAGTGGGCAAACCACCCACTGAAAAGACTTGTGAGACTGTGGCTTTGCACTCCCCAGGATAAAGCAGTGGGCAAACCACCCACTGAAAAGACTTGGGAGACTGTGGCTTTGCACTCCCCAGGATAAAGCAGTAGGCAAACCACCCACTGAAAAGACTTGTGAGACTGTGGCTTTGGACTCCCCAGGATAAAGCAGTGGGCAAACCACCAACTGAAAAGACTTGGGAGACTGTGGCTTTGCACTCCCCAGGATGGTACAGTGGGCAAACCACCCACTGAAAGGACTTGTGAGACTGTGGCTTTGCACTCCCCAGGATGGTACAGTGGGCAAACCACCCACTGTAGAGACTTGAGAGACTGTGGCTTTGCACTCCCCAGGATACATCAATGGGCATGGAGCCCCCTCGTGGATCTGGCGTGGTGCTGTCGTCCGAGGTGCCCCCCCCCTTCCATTCCCCCTGAGGTGTCTGTTGTATTTCGATCTGATGCCCGAGCAGTGTTCTCTCCATTTCTGGTCAGGTATCTGATGTGGGCCTCGCCCATGCATTTTGGGCCCAGTGGTCCACGGACATTGAATGGTGCATACCTGCACTACTAATCGTGATGTATATTTTGTTGAATGTGTATATATATCTGTATATATTAGCTTACTGTATTTTGATACATTACAATGGTTCAACTCATTTCCTTTTGTCTTTGCATTCTTCCGGGGGGGTTGGGGAAGCCAAGAAGAAATCTCCTGTGGGTCAATTGAACCTCCCCCCTGCCAATGCAGGCACCAAACTTCTGCATCACCGGTCCTCTGGGTCCCCTCTCATCCTGATGTGCATGGTTCCTAGAACACAGGAGTTGGGTCTAAGTGTCTCGACAGACCAGTGGCCCTTCTGTCCAAATTTGGTGGAGGTAAGTCCTTGCCTCCCCACACCAGACAGTAAACCTGTGTACTGCGTGAACTGCAGCTGCTCGGGCTTCTGTGCACTTTTGCAAGACTTCCTTTGTGCACAGACTAGCCCAGGCCCCCAGCACTCCATCCTGCATTACCCAACTTGCTGAGTTGGACTCCGACGTCGTGGGACCCTCCTTTGTTGCTCAGAGTCGACCGTCATCCTCAGATCTTCTAAATGCCTGTTCAGGTGCTTCTGCGAGTGCTGCCTGCTTCTGCGTGGGCTCTCCATGTTGCTGAGTGCTCCCTCTGTCTCCTCCTCCAAGAGGCAACCTCCTGGTCCTTCCTGGGCCCTGGCAGCAACCAAAACCTTTAACCGCAACTCTTGCAGCTAGCAAGGCTTGTTTGCAGTCTTTCTGCGTGAAAACAACTCTGCATCCTCCAGCACGCCATGGGACATCTTCTGACCAAAGAGAGGTTCCTGGCACCTTCCATTGTAGCAGAATCTTCAGCTTCTTCTACCCAGAGGCAGCCCTTTTGCACCTTCATCCGGGGTTTAGTGGGCTCCTGCCCCCCCTGGACACTTGTGTGACTCTTGGACTTGGTCCTCTTCCTTTAAAGGTCCTCAGGTCCAGGAATCCACCTCCAGTGCTTTGCAGTCCGTTGTTGTCCTTGCAGAATCCCCTATCTCGACTTTACTGTCTTTGTGGGGTAGTAGGGTAACTTTACTCCTACTTTTCGGGGTCTTGGGTTGGGATATCTTGGACACCATTAGTGTTTGCTTACACTCCCAGTGACCCTCTACACACTACACTAGGCCTGGGGTCCATTCGTGGTTCCCATTCCACATTTGGAGTATATGGTTTGTGTTGCCCCTAGGCCCATTGTCTCCTATTGCATTCTATTGTCTTCTACAGTGTTTGCACTACTTTTCTAACTGTTTACTTACCTGATTTGGTTTGTGTGTGTATATTTTGTGTATATTACTTACCTCCTAAGGGAGTATATCCTCTGAGATACTTTTGGCATATTGTCACTAAAAAAAAAGTACCTTTATTTTTAGTAAGTTTTATTTTATTTTTTATTAAAGTTTTTATTAAGGGAGAGTATAGGACGGTACAGCGTATACATAAACATATTTTCAACGTTCCACTTTACAACAAATAGTTTCACAATGAGTATATGGGTGTGTACAATCTGATGGATATTCTGAGTAGTAAGTGATAGGGTAATGGGTAGGAGGTTGGGGAGTGGATAGGGAAAGAGAGTGGGAGATAGGGGAAAGAATAACCATGGGAGGGGGAAGTAGGGGAGAGGGAGGTAGGGTGGAAAAAAGGGGGTGAAAGGAAGGATTAGATGGGATGAAGGGAGGGGAGGGGGGCCCTTGGGTCAGTATTTCGAGATTATTAAGTAAATGTTCCGGTTATTTCCTGTCTGGTGTGGGTTATCGTGTAGTATTGTATGAAATGGTATGTGTGTCTATATAAGTTTAATATGGGGTATTGCTTCCTGTGCGTGGGGAAGGATAATGCTAGGGGAAAGTGAGCAGAGGGATATCTGTATGGACATAGGTTTAAGTGTGTAAGGGGTCGAAACCTTTCTAAGTGCATTAGATGTTCAGGAACTGATCGGGTGGGTTGGAAAGGGATAAGTCGTCTGTTGCGTAGGTAAACGGACCGGGATGGGGGGGGGGGCGCTTTCCAAAACAGACGGTCTGGGGAATAGAGGAAAGGGATAGAAGGACGGGGGAGGCAGGAGGGGGTTCTGGAGTATCAACTGCTGTCCACCGACCCTCCACCAGCTGCCTCATGATCCTGTCAGGAAGGGGCTCCATTTTTCCGTGAATAGAGCCGCTTGGTCCTGGAGGTTGTAGATTACGCGCTCATGAATGGCAGTATGGAATATAGCTATCAACCATTCTGCTGGCATTGGGGCGATGATAGACCTCCAGTGTCGGAGTATGCAGATTTTGGCTGTGGCAATTGCCGTATGGAGCAGCCATTTGTGGGGTTGTGATGGGGAGGGATACAGTTGCCTGTCATGTAGAAGAATGAGTGATGGCGGTGTCGGGTCTGGTATCAGTATGGAGTCCGCGAGTGTATGGCGCATGGCGTCCCATAAGGGTTGTATCGTCGGGCAGTGGCATAGAATATGAAGTAGGTCACAGTGGAGGTCTGCGCGTCGCCAACACTTCGCGTGTGGCATCAGGCCTGCCTTGAAGAGTTTCATGGGGTCTAGTACCAATCTTTAAGGATTTTGAATAGACAGAATTTCAGGCGGGCCTCGTGGGCCCCCCTATCAAGGGCCTCAATTATGTCTGGCCACTCTTCTTCAGTTTAGGCTATCTCTAGTCGTTCTTGCCACTTTAAACGCAGTCGCTCTAGGAGGGGCTGCGAGTAAAGCTGATTCGTTATCTCTGCGTATCGGCCAGCCATGACGCCTCTGTGTTGACCCCACGTCTGCAGGGAAGTGACAATGGGGGAAGTCTTTATCATCCACGGGGGGTTCCTAGGGCCTCGCGCATGCAATTCTTAAGCGGTATATATCGCCACTCTTGATTATTACGGATGTCGAATTCTTCCCATAGGGAGTCAAAGGTTCGAAGGCGATCGCCATCCACTATTTGGGATATATTGTGGATTCCAGCGGTACTCCAGTGGGGCCACTTAAGGATGTTTCCTCCTATTTTTATGCATTTATTTCCTGCAGTAGGGGCCTGGGCATGTAGGAAGGGATGCATGCCCAATAGGCGGTGAACTCTGCACCATTCTGCGTTTGTGGCCATGAGGATAGGGTTAGACGAATGGGGATAATTAGTGTATTATTTTTAGTAACTCTGAGTATTGTGTTTTCTTATGATATAGTACTAAGTGATATAAGTGGTATAGTAGGAGCTTTGCATGTCTCCTAGTTCAGCCTAAGCTGCTCTGCTATAGCTACCTATATCAGCCTAAGCTGCTAGAACACCTCTAATCTACTAATAAGGGATAACTGGACCTGGCACAATGATGTGTAAGTACCACAAGGTACCCACTATAAGCCAGGCCAGCCTCCTACAAGGAGGATCTCAACTGAGTGAGGAACCATGACTGTTAGAGGATGTCCCATCACTATGCATTCACACTCTGTAAGGCTCTGTCCAACTGCTGCTACTGCACGCAGACAACCCGGTAGGGCTGCTGCAACTGGGTCCCAAGTAACTAAAAATATGCTACTGGTCGATTTACAACTCCATGGACCTGTGTCAAGACAGACAAAGAACATGCATCATGTTCATGACAAAACAGAACAAAAGACTTTGGGGGTCATTAAAACCCTGGTGGACGGTGTTAAAGCGACGGTAAGACCGCAAACAGGCTGGCGGAAAAAAAAGGGAATTATGACCGTGGCGGAAACCACCAACAAAGACAGCCACTTTAACACTCCGACCGCCACGGCAGTACAGACAAACAGTGCGGCGGTCACCGCTAACAGACAGGTGGAAGACAAAGTACCGCCCACAGTATCACAACCTACCAATCCGCCACCTTTTCCGGGGCGGATTCACCGTGGATAAAAACACGGCGGAAACAGCCAATTCAATGGGAAAATGCTCACCTCTACACACTCCACGAGGAAGGAGTCCACCATGGAGCCGGAACTCCAAATACTCCCTGCAATAGTCTTCCTGCTCCTGTACAATCATCAGCAACGCCGGCACCGAAGACAACGGTGAGTACTGCACCTACGACATAGGGGAGGGGGGAGGCAAAAGTCAGGGACACACACACGCAACACCTCCACCCCGACCCTCACCCACTGCAACACACACACCAATGCATATCCATACATAACAGTAACAACCCCAATACCCCCCGGAAGAATGCAAAGACAAAAGGAAATGAGTGCAACCATTGTAATGTATCAAAATACAGTAACCAAATATATACAGATATAATTTCACATCCAACAAAATATACATCACGATTAGTAGTGCAGGTATGCACCAATCAATGTCCGTGGACCACTGGGCCCAAAATCCATGGGCGAGGCCCACATCAGATACCTGAGCAAAATGGAGAGAACACTGCAGGGGCATCAGATAGAAATACAACAGGCACCTCAGGGGGAAGGGAAGAGGGGGCACCTCAGCCGGATGACAGCACCACGCCAGATCCACGAGGGGGCTCCATGCCTATTGATGTATCCTGGGGAGTGCAAAGCCACAGTCTCTCAAGTCTCTACAGTGGGTGGGTTGCCCACTGTACCATCCTGGGGAGTGCAAAGCCACAGTCTTTCAAGTCTCTACAGTGGGTGGGTTGCCCACTGTTCAATCCTGGGGAGTGCAAAGCCACAGTCTCTCAAGTCTCTACAGTGGGTGGGTTGCCCACTGTTCAATCCTGGGGAGTGCAAAGCCACAGTCTCTCAAGTCTCTACAGTGGGTGGGCTGCCCACTGTTCAATCCTGGGGAGTGCAAAGCCACAGTCTCTCAAATCTCCACAGTGGGTAGTTTGCCCACTGTTCAATCCTGGGGAGTGCAAAACCACTGTCTCTTAAGTGGATAACAGTCTCCACTGGTTCTTGGGGGGGACTGGTGCCCAGAGTGCTTCATCCTGCCAAGGACTGAGGTAGTGGATGCTGTTCTCCACTTGTTCTGGAGGGGGACTGGTGCCCAGAGTGCTTCATCCTGTTAAGGACTGAGGTAGTGGATGCTGTTCTCCACTGGTTCTGGAGGGGGACTGGTGCCCAGAGTGCTTCATCCTGTGCAGGGCAGACGTAGTGGATGCTGTTCTCCACTGGTTCTGGAGGGGGACTGGTGCCCAGAGTGCTTCATCCTGCCAAGGACTGAGGTAGTGGATCCTGTTCTCCACTGGTTCTGGAGGGGGACTGGTGCCCAGAGTGCTTATCCTGTTAAGGACTGAGGTAGTGAATGCTGTTCTCCACTGGTTCTGGAGGGGGACTGGTGCCCAGAGTGCTTCATCCTATGCAGGGCAGACAGAGTAGATGCTGTTCTCCACTGGTTCTGGAGGGGGACTGGTGCCCAGAGTGCATCACTCTCCCCGTGACGGTCCCAGTTCCGTCACTGCCCCTGCCACACATGGGCTAGCGGTGCTTGAGTTGGCGGTGCTTGTCCTGTTCAGCGGTGCTTGCCATGGCGGTCTTTGCCCTGTTCAGCGGTGCTTGCCCTGTTCAGCGGTGCTTGCCATGGCGGTCTTTGCCCTGTTCAGCGGTCTTTGCCCTGTTCAGCGGTGCTTGCCATGGCGGTCTTTGCCCTGTTCAGCGGTGCTTGCCCTGTTCAGCGGTGCTTGCCATGGCGGTCTTTGCCCTGTTCAGCGATGCTTGCCCTGTTCAGCAGTCTTTGCCCTGTTCAGCGTTGCTTGCCATGGCGGTCTTTGCCCTGTTCAGCAGTGCTTGCCCTGTTCAGGGGTGTTTGACTTTGCTGTCTCTGACCTGTGCAGCGGTGTTTGCCATGGCGGTCCCTCATTGCCCAGTGGGGCTGTGGCTGCTGGGGCCCTCCTGGGCATTGACTCTGGCGGTGGCCTCCTGGCCACTGACGATGGGGCTGCCCTCCTGGGCACTGACTCTGGCGGTGGCCTCCTGGCCACTGATGATGGGGCTGGCGGTGGCCTCCTGGGCAGCGGGGATGAAGGCGGCCTTCTCCGCCGTGCTGCTCTTCCCAGACCTTGGCGCTGTCTTCTGCCCCTTCCCCACCTTGGGAGGAGTCACAGCTGAGTGAACAGTCCCCCCGGGACCCTTGTGAGCGGCTTTGCCGGCTGGAGTCTTCCCCCTATCCCGTCGGGCACTGTCCAACTTCTGGTGCTTCACAGTGGGGGGACTGGCTGTGCTGTGGCTCCATGTCACACTGGCTGCCCTGGTGCCCGGTGCACTCCACATACCTCTTACAGGCACCACTGGTACCGGAGACTTTTTGGCTGAGGTGCTAGAACGGGACCTATGAATTGGAGGTGGGGGTGGTGGGAAAGAGGTCAATGTTGCTCAGAAAAAGTTTCTGACGAACACTGGGAGGGGTAGCTGGAGGGGGTCTGGGAGTGGAGGAAGAGGAGGTGGTTGTAGGAGGTGTAACTTTTGTTGATTTGGGTGCAGGTGCATGCGCTGGAGGCTGTCATGAGGTGGATGGATGTTGGGTGGGTGTGAGCCTGCGTTTGTGTACTTTGGGAGGGGGCGTCACAGACACACTGGGAGAGGACACAGGGGACGTGTAAATGGTAGTAGGGGTGGTGAGTGCAGGTGAGAGTGTAGACGATACTGGGAGGGATGAGGGAGACGAGGAGGAGGGGGACACAGTGGAGGCAGTGGATGTTGCTGTGTCTGTATGTGGGTGATGCTTGCGTGAGTGCCTGTGAGATGTGTGGTGCTTGTGTTTGCCTGAGCTTCCCTTGTGTGTTGACGTGTGTGCATGCTGGTCTGATGGTGTGCTTGGGATAGGCTGGGGTACAGGGGATTGGGTCTGGGTGGAGGAAGTTGGAGGGGGGAGGCTAGAGACAGGGACAATGGCTGCCATCAGTGCTGAGGCCAGAGATTGCAGGGTTCAATGATAGGCAGCCTGACCAGAATGAATGCCCTCCAGGAATGCATTAGTGTGTTGCAACTCCCTTTCTACACCCTGGATGGGATTCACAATGGTAGACTGCCCAACAGTGAGTGACCTGAGGAGGTCAATGACCTCCTCACTGAAGGCAGCAGAGGTGACAGGGGCAGGGCCTGAGGTGCCTGGGGCAAAGGTGATGCCCACCCTCCTGGGTGAGTGGGCACGGGGCGAAGGCTGAGGGGCTGCTGGGAGGGCAGTGCTGGTAGGGGGGGCGGCGGCTGTACCTGTAGAAGTGGGGGGCACAGATTTTGCCGCCACCACAAGGGAGCTCCCATCGGAGGACGAGTCCGTGTTGCTGATCCGGTGACTGCCGTGAAGCTCCCCTCGCCCTCCGTCCCACTGGTGTATTCAGAGTCCGTGGTGTGGACCTCCATGGCCATGTGGGATGCACCTCCCTCGTGCTCCGGTGCCACTGTACCTCCGCCTGATGATGCTGATGCACAAAAGAACAGGGAGAGCACAAAAAGGGGGGGGAGACAGAAGAAAGACAGGTTGAATGCATGGCTTACCGCTACTGTTGGCGGACAATACAGACACAGCAGCTCCCTGCACTACGCCGCGCTGTTGGGCTCTACTGATGCAGTTCCTGGGATATGGCCTACGTGGCTATGGTGGACATCAGCACACATAGATGACACAGGGGCATGTATACCTGTACTTGGCACTCTACAGAGGTGGGGTGAAGTGCCACATGGCCTGCATTACGGAGGGGCCTAGCCTACGGAACTCGCCCTGGCCTAGGGAAACCCACAGCCCTCCTCCCCCACCCAGACACCTTCACTGCGCACAAAGTCCGCTGCATGAGAGTACTCACCCCCTTGTGTCTGCTGTGATGCCCTCAAGCGCCCATCCAACTTAGGGTAGGCCACCGCCAGGATCCGGAACATCAGGGAGGTCATGGTTCGACGGGCACCCCTCCCACGTTGGGAGGCCATCCCCAGCTGAGCCTCCGCCGTCTTCTTGCTCCAGCGGCGAATGTCCTCCCATCTTTTCCGGCAGTGGGTGCTCCGTCTCTGGTGGACCCCCAGGGTCCGGACGTCCTTGCCGATGGCACGCCAAATATCCTTCTTCTGGTGGGCGCTGACCTACATGAAATGTACAGGGGAAGAAGAGAAGTCATTACCAACTGCACCATCGAAGTGAGTGGCCCACATCCCTACCCTTGCCATGTGGCACACGCATTCACAATCCTTCATGCACGCAGAACTGTGCCCCCTTCCTTCTTACAACCAGCCTTCTCCACCCAGGCATAGCTCATACAACTTGCTCCTTGTGTACTCACCTGTTGGTCTGGAGGACCGTAGAGTAGCGTGTACTGGGGGAGGACCCCGTCAACAAGCTTCTCCAACTCCTGTGCAGTGAAGGCAGGGGCCCTTTCCCCAGACGCACGAGCCATTGTCTCTTCCAGACCGAGGTCACAGCAGCACTTGCAGTATAGGTCCTCTCCTGTCGAAGATCAGGTATCGAGTGATTGAACAGATAGAAAATGGCGGTGACGTCCGCGGCGGTGCGTATCATCACCGTCGGCGCACTTCGTCATTGGCTCCTGGGACCCATGGGTCCAATGTTAACCAATGCAGCATTGCGCCACGGTCTTCGACCGCCTACCGCGACGGTGTACAACGCCAGCGCAGTTACCTCATATCCCCTTTTCCCAGTTTGGAGGTCAGGCAGCCGCCATTTCAGGGGCCCACATGACTTCATTTTCAACTGCGTCACACATACCTAGGCTTGGACTCAACACACATACAGACAACTTTTTGGATTATGTTTCGTGTTCTGTGTAGTTGTGGGTACATACCTCTGAGTGGTTTGACTCTGTGGTGGCTGTTGTCCTTCCTAGGCACCGTCAACTGGGACATGTGAGGAGATGGCAGAATCCTCCAGTGTACCGAGCGCTGGTGGACCTGTTGACAATGGAAGAGCGACATTTAATCATCACCTACAGGTTTGACCGTGCCATAATCCAGGAACTGTGTACCCAGTTGGAGCCTGACCTGATGTCAGCAATCCGCCATCCCACAGGAATCCCCCCTAAACTGCAGGTGCTATCAGTGCTCCATTTCCTTGCAAGTGGGTAATTTCAAACAACAGTGGCCATGGCATCAGGGATGTCCCAGCCTATGTTTTCCAATGTGTTGTCTAGAGTGTTGTCTGCCCTGCTGAAACACATGAGGAGCTACATCGTTTTCCCTCAGATGGAGGATTTGGCTACTGTTAAAGGTGACTTCTATGCCCTTGGACATATCCCCAACATCATAGGTGCCATTGATGGGACCCATGTGGCTTTGGTCCCACCCCAAAGGAGTGAACAGGTGTACAGGAACCGGAAGAGTTATCATTCCATGAATGTACAGATGGTATGTTTGGCAGACCAGTACATCTCCCAGGTAAATGCTATGTTCCCTGGCTCAGTGCATTACGCCTACATCCTGCGGAATAGCAGCATCCCTTATGTGATGGGTCAACTCCAGAGGCACCGTGTGTGGCTATTAGGGGACTCTGGTTACCCAAACCTGTCATGGCTACTGACCCCAGTGAGGAATCCCAGGGCAGAGGAACGCTACAATGAGGCACATGGGAGGACTAGGAGGGTGATCAAACGCACCTCCGGCCTCCTGAAGGCCAGGTTCAGGTGCCTCCATATGACAGGTGGTTCCCTATTCTACTCACCAAGGAAGGTGTGCCAGATCATCATCGCCTGCTGTATGCTTCACAATCTTACTTTGTGATGCCAGGTGCCTTTTCTGCAGGAGGATGGTCCAGATGACAGTGTTGTGGCAGCTGTGGAGCCTGTGGACAGTGATGAGGAGGAAGCAGAGGAAGAAGACATTGACAACAGGGACTCAGTCATCCAGCAATATTTCCAGTGACACACAGGTGAGAACACTTTCTAGCCTACTACAAGTACTTTCACACTTCTACTTCTGTCCTGTCTGTCAATTTCAAGCAGTATTTGGTAACTAAGTTGTACATTTCCATTACGGTTTCACTTGTGTGGTTACCAACGTGTGTCATCTGCTTGCATTCTTCATGGACTTGTGATGTGTGACATAGGTATGTTGACATTACATTTGAGTACGGATTTTGTCACTGTCATAGCTAATACACATTTTCAAAATCACAGACTGACTCCAGATTGTTTTGTGCTTCAAGGGTGTTTATTGAAGTGCTAATTATTGGAGGGGGTGGTAAAATAGTGAGGGGTGATGGTGGAGGAATGTCCATGGCAGAGTCCAGTCTATTAGTCTCACAGGTGCACTGCCCATATGGGCATAGGAAGTGGAGCTGGAGCAGTTCCAATATGGACAGGGTTACAAAGTGGGACAGTGGGTTGACAATCAGGGTGGTCTCATTTCTTGGCGGGGGTCTTGCCATTGTGCTCTGTCCTGTTCCTCGATCTCAGGGACCGCTTGCAGGGTGGTTCTCCATCTGCAGGGGGTGGGGTGCTGGTGTGGTGGTCCTGTGGCGGGCATCCTGTCCTCTAGCGCCGGCGTAGGCGGTGGGCAGTTCATCGTCCATGCTAGTGTCAGGGGCCCCTTGGAGTGCCACAGTGTCCCTCATGGTGCTCTGTATGTCCTTCAGCACCCCTATGATGGTGCCCAGGGCGGAGCTGATGGTTCTGAGTTCCTCCCTGAAGCCCAAATACTGTTCCTCCTGCAGGCGCTGGGTCTCCTGAAACTTGGCCAGTACCGTTGCCATTGTCTCCTGGGAGTGGTGGTATGCTCCCATGATGGAGGAGAGGGCCTCGTGGAGAGTGGGTTCCCTTGGCATGTCCGCCCCCTGTTGCACATCAGCCCTCCCAGTTCCCCCGTGTTCCTGTGCCTCCGTCCCCTGGACCATGTGCCCACTACCACTGCCCCCAGGTCCCTGTTGTTGTTGGGGTGGTGGGTTATCCTGGGTTCCCTGTAGTGGTGGACACACAGCTGATTGACGTGTCCTGGGTACGGAGGTATGGGCCCGCTGGGTGGGTGCTGTGCTGGTGTTTCCAGAGGGGGGAAGGTCTGTGTTGGGCTGTGCCTGTGCGAGGGGAACCGACTGTCCCGAGGCCCACAATGGTCCGGGCTGGTCATCTGGATCCAGTTGGCCAGAGCTGCTGTCATCACTGTGGTCCTCTTCTGTGGGTGGGGTAGAGATGTCTGGACCCTCCTGTCTGGTGACGTTGGGTAGTGGTCCTGCAGGGGTGTAAAAGCATGATTATTGCATGTGTGTGTGTCATGGTGTGCAATGGGTGGGTGAGCGTGTACCCCAGTGCTAGCATTCCTGTGTGGGGGCTTGTGTGATGATGGTTGGGGGGGTGTTATGGGTATGTGCAGTGGGCATGCTTTCGTGAGGTGTGTCCATGCTTTGTTGTGTCATGCAGGGCTTGGTGTTGGGATGTTTGGTTTGTGTTATTAGTACATTAGTGAGGAGTTGGAGTGATAGGGGAGGGGGTGAGGGTGGGGGTCTGTGATAGCATGCAGGTAGGGTGGGGGATATGATAGTTAAGATTTGACTTACCAGATTCCATTCCTCCACCGACTCCTCCGAGGCCTTCAGGATGCATGATGGTCAAGACCTGCTCCTCCCATGTTGTTAGTTGTGGGGGAGGAGGTGGGGGTCAGCCGCCAGTCCACTGTACCGCGATGTTGTGCCTGGAGACCACGGAACGCACCTTCCCCCGTAGGTAGTTCCACCTCTTCCTGATGTCCTCCCTATTTCTTGGGTGCTGTCCCACTGCGTTGACCCTGTCGACTATTCTTCTCCATAGCTCCATCTTCCTAGCTATGGAGGTGTGCTGCACCTGTGATCCAAATAGCTGTGGCTCTACCCGTACGATTTCCTCCACCATGACCCTGAGCTCCTCCTCGGAGAACCTGGGGTGTCTTTGCCGTGCCATGGGGTGGTGTAGGTGATGTGTGGGGTGGTGTATGTGGTGATGAGTGTGGTGATGTGTAGTGGTGTGTGGTGTTTTGTGTGTGGATGTTGTGTGGGTGATGGTGTTGTGTGCCTCTGTGTGGTGGGGTTGTCTTTGCTGTGCAGTCTCTCTGGCCTTCGTCAAAAATGTTTGGTCGTAGGGTTTGTGGGTGATGTGGGTGTGTGTTTTATATAGTATTGATTGTGTGGGAGTGGTGTGTGTATGTGTATCAGCTGTGTGTATTTTGAATTGTCCAATGTGGCAGTGTTTTGGAGATGTGTGTGTATTTTGAGCGCGGCCAATGGAATACCGCGGTTGAAAGACCACCGCATGGATTCGTGGGTCGTGATAGCATGGGCGTGTTTCTGTTGGCGTGGCAGTGGAGGTTTTGTTTTCGCCAGTTTATCACTGACCTTTGGTGTGGCAGACTTGTGTGGGTGTCTGAGTTTTGGCGGATTCCGAGATGTGGGTCATAATAGCTGTGGCGGATTGCCGCAGCGGTGTATTGGCGGTCTTCTGCACGGCGGTAAGCGGCTTTTACCACCAATGTTGTAATGACCCCCTTTGTGTAATCAGGCATACCCAAAGCTGGAGCCCTACACATGCTCTCTCTTAACTCAGTGAACGCTCTCATTTCCTTCTCTTCCAAAACTTTGGTGTCCTGATTCTCCTTGACCGTCAGCCTCTGCAATGGCTTAGAAATGACAGAGAAATTTGGGATCCACTGGCGACAATAACCCACCATTCCTAGAAACATCCTGACATCTCTCCGCGTTGTTGGGGGGTTCATATGTGACACTGCAGTTACTCTTTCTCTGGATAACTTTCTCGACTCTTTCTCTATCTGATGACCCAAATACTTCACCTCTCTCTGACAATATTGCAATTTCTTCGGGGACACCTTGTGTCCATTCTTTACCAGGTGATTCAGCAAGGCAATTGAATTGTACTTGCACTCATCCTTTGTTTTTGATGCGATCAACAGATCATCAATGTACTGCACTAGAGTCAATTGGAAAGGCAGTTCCAATGACTCTAAATTCTTCTTCAGTATCTGATTGAATATGGAAGGTGACTCCGAAAACCGTTGAGGAATTCGACACCAACTGTAGACTTTGTCCAAGAATTTAAAACTGAAGAGAAATTGGCTGTCCTCATGAAGAGGCACAGAAAAGAACACTTGGGACAGATCAATTACTGTTAACCATTTTGCATCGCATGGAATCTGAAACATAATCACAGCTGGATTTGGCACCACTGGGCAGCGTTTTCCCACTATGTCATTTATTTTCCTCAAATCTTGAACAATCCGAACCTTCCCACAAGGCTTTCTCAACCCCATTATAGGTGAGTTACACAGACTACTCAACACCTCTTTCAGGACTCCCTGTTTCACAAAATCTGCAATGATTTGCGCAACCTATAAGGACATCCTGCGCCATATGATACTGTGGTATCTGGAGGAATGCAGCGTTAGGCTTCACATTGACTTTGACTGGCTCTACTCCTTTTATCAACCCTACTTCTTTCCCTGTCAAGTCCCACACCTTTTTTTTAACTGTTCCCTGTAAGTCCACCGGGAGATCAGCCACGGTGAACATCGGAAAGAAGATAATCAGAGGATATTCCTCATCTGTTGTCTCCGTTTCAGGCTCTGAACCCTGTTCCTCCCCTTCATCATCACTGTTTGTCTGTACCTCAATTCCCTTATTGGAACAGGTGATTGAACACCTCATCTTGCACAATAAGTCCCTTCCCAGTAAGGACACAGGACTTGAATCGCAAACCACAAATCTGTGCAATCCTTGGACAGTGCCAAGCTCAACCTGAACCGGATCTGTGATTGGGTTAGTCAGGAGATGGTTTGCTACTCCCACTACCTTAACTGTCCGTCCCGAAAGGGGCAATTTCAGAACCTCTGCACTTCTGACTGTAGAATGTGTAGCTCCTGTGTCAACCAAGAATGAAACCTTGTGACCCAATACCTTCCCCTGATCTACCTCTAAGGATGCTGCAAGCCTACATTCCTCACTGTCTGAACTCTCATCCGACCATTCATCCTTTATTCCATTCTCACCACGCAACTGGTACTGTTGCACTGTGTGATTTTGACTCACTCTTTGACCTGTGACCTGTTGAGGAAGCATCACCTGTTGCTGTTCCATTGGGACCAAAGGCACTTGCATTTGCTGTCTATGTCCCATGGGAATCTGCTGTTGCACTTTTTGTAACTGTATTGGCTGTGTATGTGGCATCTGCATCTGCTGCATAGATTGAAAACCCTGCATTTGATTCACATTATTCTGAAAATTTGGATTTGGACCTCTCAATCGTGGCCCTCTCATATTTTGAAATGAACTGACATCATTGCTTTGTTGAATAACACCATCCTGCACCATCATTGGGCACTCCTGCTTCTAATGTCCAACGACCCCGCAAGCATGACAAGGTAACATCTTCTTCATTCCCTGTGCATCGTTTTGAACTACTACGGTGTTCAAGTCTGGACTACGGTTCACAAAACCTCCTCTTCCTCTCACTTGCACCTGAAACATCCTGTTTCCCTGTGGCTGCTGCAACATCTGCTGTAGAAAACCTCCCTGTATCCCTGTGTGTGCTGCCTTGGTTTGCATCACCATCGCATTCTTCTTCAACTTTCTCTGCTTCAACTCAATCTCATCACTGCAGGACTTCGAAAACTGCAACACCTCGTCAATTGGCTTTGCTTGCCAGCAAATCAGATGATTCTTAATCATCTGGCCAATCTCAGGTCTCAACCCTTCCACGAACCTGAACACAAGTTGATTCATGTCCTTTGCCTCAATTACCTCTGTACCGCTGTAATGCTTAAACGCCTTCAACAACCTTTCATAATAAGCATGTATCGACTCCTTGATTTCCTGAGCCGTTCGATCAATCCTTTGGCAATCAATATTCTTCGGCGAAACTCTTGTTTTCAGAAACTCAATCACCTTATGATAATATTTCATCACATCAGGAGATGGCCCCCCTGTGTTTCTGTCCCTTGCCGGTTCCTCAGTCAGCCAATCTGCACTCCTTTTGCACTTGATCCACAAATCGGCTGGAACAATGATCTCAAAGAGAGTATTCAGATCTTCCCAGAGACACTTCGTGAGTTTCACAAACCTGTCCGTCTGCTGATACCACTCTATTGGTTTCTCCCTCAGCCTGGGGAAATCATTTGTGAATGACAGAATATACCCTCTAGTCCAAGGTATATGGACGAGAACCCCTGCGGCAGTCTCTCTCATCGGTAACATCTTTACCGTGCCTGTATCCGGTAATGTTTTAGCTGGCTGTTCTATGCAATCACTCTTCCTCTTGTCTCTTTTCTTCGCCTATCTGCCTTCCCACTTCTCTAAGGCTCCCCAAACTTGTGTACTTTGCAGTACCTCCTTGAGGTGCGCTTTCATCCCAGTAGACCTCATGTGTTCGAAATCTTTTGGCTCAAAATCTAGCCTGTAACTCCTTTTCAGATTTTTGGTATTTTCTAAACCTACACCATACTTATCTTCCAAATTTGCCAACCTTTGGTGCACCCTGCTGACTTCTCTAGTTATCTTTGGACACAAGTACCTCAATTCTGCTTCTGTGTATGACTCTAGCCTGTTCATACCCATGCTTCCTTCAACAAGTTCATTGGCTTCCATACCCAACCTCATATGGTTCAGGTACTCTTCTCCTTCCACTCTCCCTGCTGCTACAGGAGTAGTCTGTGGAGTATTAAGCTTGTCTAACCAATTGGTCAGCTGTTGTGCTGTTAGACCTTGCAACAAGATATTCCCAGCCTGCACTAAAGGTGTCTGTGGTTCGTTCTCACTCGAGATCTGCAGAGTTAACAGTCTCGAACCTGTCTGTCTCATGGCTTATGGAGGAGCCCCAATCAGACTGAAATCTAACAGGGACCTGTTAGATTTCAAATGTCGGTTCCACTGGAGTCGTTACTTGGGAGCTTCCTACTAACCCTCCTCTTGTCATATCATGGGTCATTATCCCTTGATTGCATACACTAGGCTTCACCTGAGCATACAATGGCACTAGTGGACCAACTGTAATAGGCAAAGATATGGCATCAGGCGTCTGTCTGTTTCCCAAAACCTGTGGAGGACTAACTCCCATATTCTGGCTCATTACTGGGGTCATGTCTGATTGCGGTCCTGCGACCGAAGTACATCTCGGAATCATTTGCGGCTGTACCTGGGGCAGTAAATGTGGAGTTGGCTCAGTCTGAATCAATTTTGGTCTCCCATCAGATTAGTGGTAGTCTCTAAAATGGGTACATCAGGGTAAAGCCTCTGAACCTGCGGCGGTTGCAACTTAGGTTGCACAACCTGGGCAGTGAACACACCAAAACTACTCTGCACCCGGGTTTGTGTCAAGACAGGACTAACCTTTGTCGGATTTATTGTCACTTTCTCTTGTATCAGACCTGCAGGACATGCACTGGTACTCGGTCTATTTTCGTCTATCGCATATGGCGGTGGTCGATCATTAAGTAACTGATTAAGGAATTCATCATCATCTGAGTCATCTACCTCTGACCAGGGCTTCCTAACCACTTTGTCTTGGGAAGGACTTTTGCCCGTCTTACAAGTAGCTTTCCTACCTTTGTCTTCACCTTTTTGAGCTATCACTGGAAACAGTCTAACTCCATCTATTGTCTCTCTCCTCCAAACTCTCTGTGCACTATCCCACCTAGCCTCTGCTAGTGTCCTTTCTGCTTTCCTCATACTCCTCTCAAACTTCTGTTGCTGTCGCCGTATTGCCATTAGTTCCCAAATTGCTAACGCCTCAAACTGTGTTGGTTTTGGAGGCGGCTTCAGTTCATTCGGCACCCTCCACAAATTTTCGAAAACCCTCAAATTGAACGTTCTGTGGCATTGCACCATTGCTTTAACCAAAGACATGGCGGGACACCCTTTTCCTCCATTACAAGGTAAGCCGGTGTACCCTCTGGCGGTGTAACCTCCCCTACACTCACGGTAATATATATGTCACCCCTCAAATCGCTCTTTAAAGCCTTGAAAAATGTCATCTTTACGTCTTTTATTTTGTTCACAATCAAATCAGGAAGTGACTTTAATTCCCAGAACTCTCTTCGCCTACCTTCTCAACCAATTGCCTCTCACGGACGGCTGCCAATCTGTGCGCGATCCTTCTCACTAACCAACCTATCCCAGCGAGGCTCCAATGACGTCACACTCACACATACTGCCGCTGACAAAGTCTTGCAGCTTGTCTTTCCCACTCTTGATTCACACAAACTAATGCAATATATTGCAAGCACCAACCAAATAAACTCAAATTTGCCGGTTTACTACAAGAAAGGGTAACACAGTGGCTTCAGAACTTTACAGAGATTTCACTTAGCCTCGGCCGCTACTCTCTCCTTCTCAGATCCCACACTCGCAAGCAAAATTTGACCCGCAAATTCTACTCTTGACTTGTCAATGGATTATTGTTCTAGTGCACTTTAGAACTCACCAAATCTCCATCGAAGTTTTCATTCACTCACCTTGACTCAAACTCGACTCGTGACTTCACCATCGACCTATTAAACTGCGCAAATTACAACATAAACCAAGTGTCTCACGCACTCATCAATATACTCCAGAGTCTTAGACCACGCAGGGTCTGTACATCATCAACAACCACGTGGACAATTTTTTAGCACAAAGCGCCAAACTCACATGAAGTTCGCCAACTTCCCTACTCTCACACTGCGGAGTACGCCCACTCCTACTAAAACATCATCATTTGGCCTAAAATCCTCACAAACATCACAATTCACCTGCGATATGCATAAGCTGTGCAAGCGCAAAACCCTACTTCATTCGCACTGTCACTAGAACGCCGAGATCATACTCAAACTCCCTTCAGCAAGCTCCGAGATTCCGGGAGAGTCATTTAAGGCTTTGGGACACATCATCCCTCCAATTTGCATCATTGAAAAATACAAATCCACGAAACCCAATTTATTCGGTACACCTCACCTACTACCAAACCCTAAGGACCAACCCCATCAATCTCCAACTCTATCAAACCATGAGCTTTCGTACTGGGGCCCCAAAGGGCCAAACCATTACCTTTGCTACCAAAAACTGTTAGCGCATCAGAGCCTAGATAAGTAAACTTACTAGGAGACGCGTTTAGGCCGACAAACCTTTGGACCTTGTTTGGAGACTTCCCAGTATGAAATATTTTCTTGTCATCGCCAATTAATAGATCAATAATCAATTCAATAACAACAATCACTAGTCAATAAACATTTGATAAAACCAATAATTGAACACACCTTTGATTCCTCAGTCACAAATAACCATACCAGTTTAGTCAAAGTTAAGATATTTATTTCCCTATTGGTTACAATCTAATATCATATCTGTTAGTCTCATTAGCAATAAACCCACACCAAACAATCCAATCAATAATCAAAGTGCTATTTTACTCAATACATCTACTAATTTCATTTAGCATCTAGGCAATCATTATACGAATCAATTTAGCAGAGTCTCATTAGTACATGAATCAACAAAGCAAGAACTCAGTCATTTATCTATTTGCACAAAATATTAGTGAACACCTTAACTAACCTCAAATTAGCATTAGCATGTTGGGCTTCATGCAAAACATTTAGTGAACAAGAATTTGGAAAACATCTAAACTAGGGCTGCTATCAAAATAGCAGTTGATACCTAGAAAGAAAAGGCAAACAGACAATTACAATTTGCATCAGATAGTTACCAATCCAACAGATCAGCAAACAGCATCAATCTTCGTCCTCAGGACATCAGTCGATTCACCATCAGCTGAGATAAGACGGGGCAGAGTCTCATTATAGCATAACTCCAGAAATGATTACTTCCCTCAGATAGAGGAGAAGCTAGCATCAAGCAAAGAATGGACAAAGGATGGTTTGGTGATAGGACAACTAAACTAATTGTGGCAACTGGCAAGATTTTTCTAACAAAAGCCTCATAGCAAAAGGAATGGCAAATGGCAAGGGTAAGAGTCCCTGTTAAAGTGGAAGAAGAAGTGTGTGTCTGGTCCGGTTTTCCTCGGGTTACGCTGTTAAATCAAAACTGTCTAACTATTCCCTAATTCCTCATTTGATGAAGTTTGGTGCATTATTATCTCTACCCAATAATTCGGCAGGTTCCCTACTACAACTTTCCACAGTTCCCATGTCACAGATTGGTCCATGTTATTGACGTCTTCAACAGTTGGAATGTCAGGTAGAAAATGTTACACTTTGCGCTCCAGTCAGTGTCTTCATTGTCCTCTCCTAGTACGGTTAACCTTGCACCTGTTACAAATTACACTGTTGCATCTAGCAAGAACATCGCCTTGAGCAAGCCGGTTCTCATGAGAAAGAATTTACTACGGCTACACACACATAACTCCTGGAAAAATACCGCTTGGTGTCCTTCAGGAAAACAGCACATTACACGTTAGAAAATACAATTCAATATGAGGCCAGGCAGCTAGGCCCAAACCCTTGCTAAGCTAAGGCCCTCTGATTTAATAAAGCAAACTCTTAACACACAACTCTAACTATGATATACTAGTACAAATTCAGACATTATTGCATATAAAATTTCAGAATTAATAAGCTTTTCATTAGTCTTCGTATACTTTGGTAGCCACTCCCCGTGGGCACATTTCAAAGCGTGCATTATTTTCTACGTTAACATATTTTCTATGCAGTTTCATCACCCAATATATTGCAAGCTTTTCATATTAATATTGATTTTAAAAAAACACACTCCAACACTACCAATCCTAATTTCAGGAGATAAAATTGCCCCACTAATCGCTATAAGACATGGTTCAGAAATGAGAAACACTGTTAATATACATTGCAGCTTGCTGGCACACATCTTTTCTTAGAGATGGATGTTCATGAACTCTTGAATTATTCTTTTTAACTTGAATTCTTGTTTTTTGCATATTCTCCTCTTTCTCATATCTTCCTTCCATATCAATGTCAGGCACTGTTGATGTTCTGTGAAGCTTGACTTCTCTCGAAGGTAGTTCGAATGACTCCATTGAAAATAGTGCTCTCTGAGTGACCTTTGATCGGGTTGGTGATGCTGTCATATCGGTTTTACATTTTACTAACTGACATGAGTGTTCACGTGCATGGAGACTTTTTTAAATAACCGATTTCGCTTCATGCTGCCTATTTAATTGGAAATCAGGTTTCTGGATGCTTATCTCTGTGTTGATGGGCATGTCTGTCCAGTAAATATAACACATAACACATTTAGGGGCTCATTTACAAGTCTCTTGCGCCACTGTAGCATCATTTTTTTTATGCTATGGTGGCACACAACAGTCCCCCACCCCGTGTCATATTTTGAAACTGGTGCTATGTCACCATTGCTCCAGTCTGTAAACTCTTGCGCCACAGTATACCTGTGCCAGGTATAATGCATGCAAGGGAGGCGTTCTCCCACAGGGAGGCCCACAAAAATGGTGCAGTGAAATGTAGAAAATGTCACTGAACCATTGCAATGTAATTTTTTAACGCCTGCCCAGGGCAGACATTAAACTGATGCTAGACTTTTTCTAATGGACCTCCCTGAGCTTTGCTAGACTAGAGTCAACATTGTTGATGCTAATCCAGAAAAGCGACACAACTGTGTTAAAAATTTAGATGCAGTTGTGCTACCGAGCATGATGGTGCACTGTATTATAAATACAGCTGTACCATGGTGTCGTTAGGGGGACGCAGGGCGAAGCAAGGAAACTGGCACATCGGAGCCAATGCGCCAGTTCCTTGTAAATGAGGCCCTTAGTTCTCCCACTATACCTACCATAATAACTGCTCCAGATGTTTCTCTTAAGGAACTGCAATGCAGCACACTTTGTCGAAACTATGGAAGTACATGTCTGCATTCGATTTGTTAGTTTTTAACATTTATAGTAATGTCTTTTGTTCCCCCATTTTTGGGGGTTTTCATGTAACCTCATGTATTGGAGTTTGAGGGAGTTATTGTCTTAATATTAATTTAGTTGTGCAAAATTATGATTTTAACAAATGTGTTCTTTAATGTATCGGATTTGCTTTTCCTTTCACATTTTGGTTAGTTTGTTAACTTCATTACTTCCTTTGACAGTCTTTATGATTCCGATTTTCCAAGTTGATCCTTTTAATGTACCTGCATCTGATGTCAGCAGATCCCTTATTGTCATACTAAGAACAGTACTTTCATGATCTACCCACTTAAATGCAGACCCACTGCAGATATTGCAGTCAAGGAAACCCCGATGTACTACGCATCCTACTAATACAGTGAAAATACCTTTGCAATTGATTTGCTCGGTTTAATAGAGTGATGATGGCTCTTTCTTTTACTTCCCTCCGCTTTTTATGCTCCATGTACCTGTCCATATTTTGGAACCTATGGGGTGATAGGCAGTCATTTTAGTTTAGTTTTGCTCATATCAGATTTTAGCAAACATTTCATGTATATATCAAGGTTCTTGTTCAACTGAGTATTTTTATTTAACATTTTTGTAATCAGTTATTTCCTTTTCAAGTATTTCTTTTTCATCATCTTCTCCCCGCCGCTTGTGTGGTCCCGGGACAGCGGTGGTATGTTTAGGACTTTTTTCTTGACCGACTTCAATAGCTGCTGTGTGACTGAAAACTGGGCCTGGCCCTGGCACACCTCGGACAAGACCGTCTGTGCGTGTCTGTCTTTAACCACCTGTGCTGCCTCTATTACTTTTGAACCCACATGATACAGGTAAACTTATTTAACTCCTTTTACTGATTCCTGTGCCCTGGAAAACCAGGGAATTTAAACCCTTTGAATAGAAAATGAGTTTAATTCCAAACCATTTCGCAGACACAACGTGCAGTTCACAAAACAGGACACACATGTTTACTCGGAATTGTGAGTATATCAAATTTACTCTGATCTCTGACCGTTTTTAATTGAAAAACATGTTTCAGGTTTACAGTCTTATGGGAGGTCTGGTTGTTCTTCACATCATGGGTTGTATACATTAATGTTCTAATGTTCAAATTCAAATTTACCTTTATTCGGTTCAGGACAAATAAACCATGAAAAGCAAGACAGGACAAACAACACACTAGAATCACCAATAAATGTCACTTAAAATGACATGAAACGTCAATGTGACAGATTAAAAGTGGCACACCAAAAATACAGAGCATAAAAACCTGTGATGACCACCATAAAATACTCTTAGTCACAGCTATTCCTCAGTCTTGTGGCAACTTTCAGAAAGCAAAGTAAATTAAAACTAATGTCCTCCAAGAGTATTTGCAAATACATAAGGGCCGGCCTAACTTTTCAAAATAGGTACAATATAGGCCTTCCGGGGCCTAGCATAAAAGCTACAAAACATCCTGACGTGTAGGGTATCCTGAGGAGACCTATTGTCGCAGCCGCGGGATGCAAATTTATACCGTCTGACTTTGCCCCAAGGATAGGCTAACAAATAAGGTAACAGGTCCATTTGGAACCTAGCTAACCAGAAGTGATCATCCCCATTCTTAATGTAAAGAAGGTATGGTTCAATGGTTAACACTGTCTTTAGCTTTATATGAAGACGGACACTAGGCTTCACCAAAACAGACCGCTTTCTTTGCAAAGTTCTCTGTATGGAGAAAAGGGTTTTGACCCAAATATAATCAGCCTTGCAGATCCCCTCTGGGGAACTAAAAAGATCACCTCTACCAAGCTTCTGAAAAGGAGACCGAACATGCTTAGGCCAGGGAATCTGGAAAGCGAGATCAACACACAGACAATCCAGCAAAATCTCCTTACTGTGTTTAACAATAGGCTGAAACCAGATATTTACCCAGAGGGCAAGCGGGCGGATGGCCATAAAATCAGAAATATAGCCTAGTCCCCACTCCTCGTGCAATGCAAATGAGGAACTGCAGCGGACACAGAAGCCGCCTTTGGAACTTATTCTCAACTAATTGCAGCTCAGCCTGATTGACATAACCCCAGATCTCACTCCCATAGGTTGCTATGGAAAGACATTTTGGTCTTTAAATCTGCATAAAGAGCCATCAACAGTCCGCTGCCTAATCTAGTTGTAAAGCTAAAAACAGCCGCATTGACACACATAAAATCCTCCCTTTTTCTGTTAATAAAGGGGAGCCAACTTAAATCTGAGTCAATCAACAACCCCAGATAGGAGACTAAGGGCCATATTTATACTTTTTGATGCAAAACTGCACCGACGACGTTAAGGCGGCGAAAATGACTGTGAGCCCGGTTTACGACATTGCAAAATGGAAACGCGCCTTTTTTTTTCGCATAAGTGTCAAAAAGCGGCGCAAACACAGCAAAATGTGCTAAGGAGAGCCCAAATGGATCCCAGATGGTTGCACAGACCCCAGGAAGATGATAACAGACCAGGAACCAGCCAGGAGGACCCACACAAGACCCAGGACAGGGAAAAGAAGAAAAGAAAGTATTGCTTCAGTGCTGAGGAGCAGGAAATTCTGGTGAAAGAGGTGACGGAACACCAGCACCAACGTTTTGTCACCTCAAAGTTGCCAATCAGTAGGAGAGAGGCAATATGGCAACAAATTGTTGACAAGATAAACAGTGTGGCAGAAGTACGGAGAATAGTCATCGAGTGCAAGAAACGCTGGCAATGCTGCAAGCGCCGGACCAAGGAAAAGATGGCCAGGAACAGGAAGGCAGCACTCCAGACTGGAGGTGGGAGTCCAGCACCGCCGGAGCCCCTGGACCACATCAAGGAGATTGTGGCAGGCGTCATCCCTGAGGAGATCGTCACAGGAATTCAAGGACAGAACAGTGCAGACTGCCATGAGACAACACAGATGCAGGGTAAGTCGCATGGGGAAATAAAATGCCTAATTGCTAACTGCAACCAGTGGGGGGGACATACCTACTACACAATGCATGGAAGTCATGATATTCAGGTAGTGGAATGGATAAAGGAGCACGGTACAGGGGCATGGCACGTTCAGAGGAAACCTGGGGCACAGTACCATCCTACACCAACAACCTTTGCATGGGGGTATACTGCCATGCCAAGGATGTTGGAAAGGTAAAGCCAGGCCAGGAGGGTAGGGTACAACGTTAAACTGGCATGCTGTCACGCGTCAGCCAGTATTCTCCCTACATGAACTAGGGCCCAATTAACAATCTCAGGCCATATCTGCAAGTGGAATTTAACATTGACAACAGTTGCCACTACCACCTCTGCTGTGTGTGCAGGTCAAGTAGCTAATGGCAGTTACGCACCCATGGATCAAACACACCCAAATTAGAGGGTTCAGGATGACAACATTATCAATCCCCTGAAATCAAAACAAATGTTCCAATCCTGTCAAATGTGATTGTCCATAGTTGCTACAAACATCAGCCAGTGTCATATACATTATGAGGTACACAGCACTAATGTCATAACCATGCTGCATATGTCAGGGTCCACCCTGTGCCTGGGTCACAATGCAACATCCCAAATGTCAAACTGCTCAGACAACAGCATTGAGGGGGAAGACATATGTAACTGGTTACAGAAATACACCCACACAGTCAGAGGAGGAAATAGAACACTGCTAGGAGCATCAGTGCAATCCAATGTAGCACACATTCCCCAGCATCAACATTACACACTACCAATGCTGACATCCGTATCGTGCCATACCAATGCAATACATAGTATATGCTCGATCTCAGCAACGTATAGCTGGATGTGAAATATCAGAGACTGGGGCAGTTCCAGAATGTTAAGTGTGGTGCTAGTGCCATCAGAACACCCACAGCCAGTGAAAGGCCTCACCACGAGAATGGAAGAAGACGGAGGGTTGAGTAGGACAAGAAGGTGGCAATTCACAGTTTGGCCAGAACCAACACATAGACGATGTGATGCTCACAAGTCCACAAACTGACCACAATACATGTGACATTCAGGTGGGGCATAGGCCTGGGAGAATGCTAATATGAAAGACTGGAACAATGAACAGGAACCAAGATCACAATGTGAAACTAATAGGAAGGCAGGCACGTCACATTACAAATCCCACAACACAGACACACTAATTGTACCATATCTCATTGCAGAGGACGATGGCTCTCCTGCAGATATGCCTGTCCAGGACTACCCTGATGACATGGATGACGAGCTGACAAACATGAGCCAGCAGAACCCCCAAGATGTCCTTGGAACCCTCCAAACCCCACCTTCAGTCACAAGGAGGAGCACAATACTAGCAGCCATCACAGAGGAACCACCCACCACCCCAATTGTACAACCTGCCAGCTCCAGCACATCTGAGGACTCTGAAGACACTGGCACCAGCTTTGAGAGAACTGTAGTTCGAGTACAGCGGGTGCTAGCCAAGGAGGTGCGGGTGGAGATGGAAAATATAACAGCCAGCCTAAAGGGGGTGCGTTTGTGCATGATGTCAACTGCAGAACAGGCAGCAGCCATGCAAGGGTGAACATCTACCTTGCAAGAACTTCAACAAAGTGTGAAGGAAATCAGCACAGCAGTAAGGGAGTTGCCACAACACCTCACACACCAAACCTTTCACTGCGTGCACAAATGCAATATTGACCCCCTCAGGGCCAACCTGGCTGCCTACCACAGTGATGTAGCTGCTATTCTTAAGAACCAGCAGCTCATTGTTGCTGCAGTACTGCCATTAATAGCCCCACAGTTGGCAGCTACCGGCATGTCTGACTCCACATCTTCAAACACTGAAGTGGGTGTTGCCCCTTCACAACCACCACCACCAAGGGCAGAGGAGACTACACACACATCAGAAGATGAAGATGTGGAACAGATCACCTTCAGCCATAAGAGTACCCGGTAGCACTAGTCCCTGCCACATGGCCACCTATTGCCAAGGTCTTGTGCTTTGTAACATGCCAGTCTTGCAACAACTGTACTCAAGCACTGTTCTTCAGCCCACTGTTTGTCTTGTCAGCCTGCCCTGTGATTGTTTCCCACTAACTCATTGGCAAATATCCCTCTGCACTGTCTGACACTTCACCCCAGCATGTCCAATGACATATCCTTTTGCACTTGTGTAGGATCACAATGGAAGGTGTCACACTAATGGACTCACAATCATGGACAATGTACATATAGCACTACAGCACTTTAAAATAAATAGCACTTACACAACAGCTTTGTCTTTGTGTAATGCGACACATCAACCGTGAGGGAGATCAGTGATGTTCAGCTCAGGTCAATGATTATAGCTTGTCAATACACCTGACCTGAAAGAATGTTGGCCGATAACTATGCACAGTGGTCTGGATTGTACCATCATCTGCTCTTCTTGAGGGTTATTTCTGGGGAAAATAGAAACTATACACCATAATGCTGTGTTGGACAGAATAATGCTTGCTCAAGGGATGTCTAAGCCAAAAATTATTGCCCACATTTTTTTCTTCAAGCCAAAACTTACATATGTGACATTTGACCCAAATTTTACCTAACACACACCATACTGCATGAATGGATGTGTATGAGTGTACGTAACTGGGCTGAACATTGTAACAAATGCTAGGTGTGAGTTATGTATACCATACTACATGAGAGCATACTACCACTCACCTTATAAGGATTCGCTTGGACATCAGGCTGCTGGCAGACTTAACACAGTGTCCTCAATACCAAATCTGTTAGCAAAGTGTGTGACATTGAAAACATACATCAAAAATTAGCAACGTTTTGGGATCCATAGTAACCGTGAGTGGTGGGTGCAATGGATGGCCGAATCTTAGCAAAGTAGCTTTGGTGTAGCTGCCAATGTAACAGCTCATTTGGGATTTGGTTGCAGCATGGGACACAAAAGCTAAAACAAAAAAGACACTGTTCACTCATGCTAAGGCCCTGATCGCCAAGCATGTAACACATACTGTAAAAGGTTATCTAAATATTTATTAAACAGTCAAAACAGAAGCTAAAAGCAGGGGAAACACCTTACCTAACCTAACCTATCCTAACTACACATTACCCACAACTGGCCCTAACTAACCTAAGCTAAACTTACTTATCACATTTAATGAAACAATCTAAAAATCAACCCCCCACCCCCCTTATTAGACGGGACACATGGAGGACAACATATACTAACTTAAACACATACTATCTTATACTAAACAAATATATATTTTTTGGATTTTTTTAAACTTATTTTTTCTTAGTTTTTTTGAAAAACACCCAAACCCCAACATCATCCCCCACCCACCTACCCACACACACAATAAAAAACAGATTTTGAAAGTATCATACCCCACCCACTACTACTAACTAAACTAATAGCCTATACTAACGTAACACTAAGCCCTCTAAACTCACTAATTAAAAGAACCAGGAAAGAGGAGGGAGAGGGAGAGGAGGGAATCATGGCTGAGGGAATATTGTCTACAAGTTTTGCCCTCTGCAGGGTCTTGTTTATGGCATGCACCCTCCGATTTACTTGTGCTTGACGGTCCAGCAAAGGTGCCTGCTAAGGTTGGTGCCACCTGGGTGGTAGTGGTGGTGCTGGTGGTGGTGGCTATGGTGGACCGGAAGGGCCCCCTTTGGCAAATGCCCTCCACACTCCGGAGGCTCTTTCATGGTGATAATGCCTTGACATGGTGCGGAACCCAGACTCCACATCCAGAATGCGCTGAAACTCCTGAATCTGGATGGGATTCATATTGGCAGCTGTTAAAACAAATAGAAAACCAAACAGTAGGTACTTCATTGTGTGAAATGGCTCCAGAAGTAAATCAGACAATACATCTAATGTACCAGAAACAGGCCATATCATCATACAGATCACTGATTGTCCCTGAGGAAGCACATGCCAATGCAGCCTACACATGTCCTATCAAACAGCACAGCAATACTCTAAAAGATGGATGACAACTTGAATGACTTATGCATCATTGTTCAGCCATTTGACAGGTAACAAAAATGCTGCAAGTCCTCCACCACTGACAGGCCAACTAATGACTATCTTCTTGATGAGAATCAAGGGCCACAAGTTCTGCGATTTGTAAATGGAATTGCCAGGATTGAATGCAGTTGCTAATCATGAGTGGGTATCTTAGGTTTGGCCAAGTCACTTACAGATTTACATGTCTGGTTACTAAACTTGGATCATCAATCCTAGGTACACTTTTCACAACCCTACGCCTGTGCCTGAGATGTGGGGGGCAGGCAACAATTACTTTCAAACAACAAGGACACCCAGGAACCTTTGGACAGCTGTACATAGGTTTGGGCAGCCCACCACAGGTAATGAGCAAGTCCAACTACGATACAGCCAAACCTTGGACAATCCCATCTACACTTATGTTTGGAAATGCAGACAATTGTCAACATAATTTCCTACCAGTCACACATGACTTACAACAAGCAGATAGATGCAAACACACATCTGGCCATGAGCTGAATGCACACCTAGGCCATTGTACTCAAGTGCCTCATACTCATAGCACAACATGTGGCGCTACATGCTGCTAGGAAGTCAAACATACTGTCAAACATGTTCATTAGTGAATAGGGAAGGTGAAGTCTGTGGATAAGACTTTGCCATCCCTATACTGTGAGAGTCAGGGTCTGACTTGCTGACTAAATCATAAATATGGTCCTCTGATACATTTTCTTAATAAATGTTTTATCCACAAAAGTCACCCTAGTCACATGGCCGTGCCTACAGAGCTGCAGTACAATCCCAAAAGATGACTATACGCTAATGATTGCAAAACTCAAAGATGGAAAAAAAATGATACTCCACTGAAGGAACATATCCGATCATTTACCAGCTCATCATACCTTGCTATGTGTCCAAGATACATGAGACAATCACACAACAACAACAAACACAACACAGAACAGAAATATCAACACATACTAGAGATGTCTGGGTCCGCAAATCGAGCCACCTCTCTGATAGTGTAGGTGGCAGGTCCACCTGTAAGGCATGGAAGGGAGAAATGTGCTCAATGTCTGTGCACTGCACAACACTTCTAAATATAAATACTATGTGTAATATTATATCAGAAAGTCAAGCCTCTTAGACATGATGATACTGCATCCAACATACCACTGCAAACATGTACAGACCCGGGGACTCCAGTGAGTGATGCACACATATCTGCACACATGTAGTGGCCCTAACTATCATGTGGTGGCAAACATGCTCCATCATTAGTTAGCAGACTAATTCATGGAGTGTATTCCTCTCATCATGTTTATCCATGAGAGAAATGCAAAGCCACTTTCCTGGAGGACTGCAATACCAGTCACCCAGTTATTGTGACTAAGACCAATTTAAAACACACAGGTACAATGTACAGAGGGCCAGGGACGGTTGTTATCCCTCAATTTATATCATGTTCTACATTTTACGTTCCACAGCTATGGTAAGCTGCACCAACCATAGAGATATGAACCTGTGTGCATAACTTTTGGCATGCATGTCTAATTTATTTGGGGCACTACAAAGTCCAAATATCACTCTAAGATGTTACCTGAGGTCAGATATAACTTATTATGTATGTGACAGAATCCAGTTCAGACATGTATCTGAAAAAACTGAGGGACACAATATTTCTTGACAAATCAGGTTTTAAAACATGTGTTTCCGGGTACACTCACAGACCATGCATGAAACATATGTTAGAGCCACATTTGCATCATCTATTGACGTGAAGGCAGCACTAATTTACAGGCTCCTGTTGTGTTTTGTAAGTTAGTCTAGCTATTGCGTCAACAAATGACGGTAATGTGTACAAATTATTGTATATCTCACAGGCAACTGTATGTTTAACTTGCATTCCACATGTTCAAAAACATTGCCTGCAGCATATGAACACTGTCACTACAGAGCATTTAAATGTTCACATTACTCTGATTTGTACTCACCAACATGGCCACCAATCACAATCCCCAGGTGGTCCAGCAGGTCTTGCTCCCGGCAACCAGGTCAGCCCAATGATGTTTCAACTGGTGGTCATTGCTTGGTGTGTTGTAGATTTGCTTTAGATGGTACAGGACCTTTGCACACCGGAGCCTCCTTGCCTCGTGTGATACCCCTGTATCACACGCCCACCTGCTTCGATCATTAAGGGTAGGAAGTGCCATAACCAGCCAAATAAAGCCACCCAACTGCTCCTCTCCCATCCTGCCAAGACGAGGCCTACCCAACATGCTTGCACCAAAAAAGGGAATAAAGGGGTACAGAGGTGAATGGAGGAAAAGTATGAGAGGGAAATGCAAAAAAAAAGAATAACAGAACACAGCCCAACTATCCCTAAAGTAACACTACCCACAACAGACTCCCAACAGTACAAAGAAAAATTTAGACACCACAAATGACCAAAAATACATTAACACAGGATACCACAGTCACTTAGGAAACACAAAAAGACAATTTAAAGACCACACAGGAGACAAAATCACAAAATGCACAGAGAGACAACTCAAAACACAGCCACACAGTCAGGAAATATCACAGACTGAAAAGTGAAAGTGAAAGTACACCCACTGTACCAATTCTGTAAACAGGATATCCTATTACATCACTACCTGCCTCAAATGCGGTGCGTTTTTCATCCTATGCGTCAAAATATTATAACACTTACAGTCTGTGCACAATTTTTTTTTGCCACACATGCTTAGAAATAACACTGCATCCATATTTGGAAATATGTTTCATACTTAACCAATTTCAGGGGGTACAGTGTGGGTATTACCTCTCAGGGCCAATGGATGTTTCATGGCAATGAGCGTAATTTTTCGACGCATATGCGTCATTTTTTACGCATGTGTGTCTTTTTTGACACGTATGCGTCAACATTTGTGTCTTTCACTGGGTTTGGGTCATTTCTCATTTGTAATAGTACATGACAGGTGTGAAAATACAGAGATAGGCTGTTGCTTTCGGTATATGGGCACATGTGACAGATCATACTACTGCGGACCATGATCCTCTACTTGTTGTACTGGATTTGCACTCGTCACTGACGCAATAGATGGCCAAACGTGTGGAATACAATTATGTATTACCCAGTTTGGGCATGTTTTGCGTCAAGAGAGGATAGCAAGGCTACGCAACTCAATACAGTAACTCAATGCCTATGTGTCAATGTGTGTGATATGGCTCTTACTATTGTAGTTGTCCCACTGTGTGAACATCACAAGACACATGTTTGCAAATCTGGTTGTATGCATTTTGAGTCAATGTGTCCAACCATCAGATGCTATTCAGTGTGGAAATGAGAGAGGAAATGTGTTTGTCATACACATAGCAACAAATGCTGTGTGCACTTCCTAGATTTTTTGGAACATAAGCACCACCAATGACAAAGCATGCACAGGATAGATATCAGACAGTTGATCATGACAAAGTTCCAAAACTAAGCCATCACATGTCCTGGAATGTTGGATACTACTTCCTAGCCACTTGTTTGTTTACTAATCATGAGTCAGGCAGGGGATAATGCTATGTGGGTACGATGTTTGTGACAATGAGTCCCAAAACCAATCCACAAATGTCATGTCACGCTACAGTTGGAGTCATATAAATGAGCCATGTCTCTCTTGTGGCAGTGGAGTGCCAGCAGACCAAGCAGCACGTGTTCACATATTTCCAGTGGTAAAATCCACAAAGGTGTCCAGTTCAAGTGTGTGGGCCAATGTTTAGCCTGTATCATTAATGGGGTCCATATTGTCACAGTTACGTGCAGGTCTAGTAACGAGTACGTGGAGCCATTTCCTGCATCTCCAAAGTATCCTTCACAACAGAATTGAAGGAAAGACAATGCGGAATTGAGCAAACACATGGGGATAGTCCAGCTATGGCACTGCAGACGTGTTATGAGACTGACAACAGGGCAACCTTGGTGTGCAGACAAAGTTAATGGATCAGGATTTTTAAACCGGGGGGTACCTCACAAACATTTGTACACAGGTTGGCCTAAAAAATTCCCACTGCCTCCAGTAACATCAGTGCCTCTGTGCTGATTAATCTCACAGCTATTCACCACGCAAGCCCCATCATTGTGTTGGGGGCAATCTGAATCAGCGAGTGGACTGTCAGGGTCCTAACATGTGTTGACATTTCATGCACATTATCTGACGTTGTTACAGCCATGTTACACTGTCACTATTTGTCACTCATGCAATCATAAAACCCAGACAAAGGATGGGCCATGATTAAGCTATTTGGAGACAAGTTCCACCCCATGGTACAATAAGTAAACTGATTATGCTATTCAATGTATTTGAGTATTCATTGTAGACCCACCTGACACAATACCCTAGGAGGAAAGTGAGGGCTGGGAAAGCAACTATGATACAAATGTAGCCACAGGGAATCTGTATGGTAATGCAAAGACAGGAACCAGTCAGGCTAGCAGGATGCAGGGTCAATCAGGATCCAAAATTTTAAACAAGGCAAATACACAGTGAGCTGACTGAGACTAGTCAAAGGTGGAACAACACTGTGGAAAATGAAAACTGTATTTGTCCTGTGTGTTTGAACGTAACACAATAATTCAAAGGCTGTGTTACACAAGTGATTTTCATGGCAATCATTACAGTGTTATACATAAAATGGCAGCTTCTATGCTGTTCAAGACAGCTGCAAGGGCAGTGCATGTTCAAATGGCTGGTCTGCATGGAGGTGCACACAGGTGTGTGCAGCTTCAGTCTCTCACAAGTCCTGTAGGTGAGAATCAAGTTCTATGGGCCAACAGTACCTTTCACATGGGAAGCAATGGACAGTTGATTACAGTTCCTACAGACTACAAGGCAGTGCATTATTTAACCTGAAGTCCATGCAGACAGAAGTACAATGACAATGGCATACCATACTAAAGAGGTAAGCACACTGGATTCACAATGTGAGCCTGGGTGTGTGTAGAGGAGGGATTATCTGGGTACACATAGTCCCTTTCCAGGGACCTCTGAAGAAAGGTGGGGTGAGACAGGGAACAGGGGTGTGGCAGGACTTAAGACCTGGGCTGGCATGTGCAGGGGATGTCTTGTGAGCAATGCTATCCATTTTCTGGTTATATGGAATTCTTGTCACAAAAAGTCAGTGCTAAGATATCTGATGTAACACTTACTGATGTCAAGGGTCTGGTCATACCTTCTTGTCACCAATGCAATAGCACATCCACTGCCTCATGTATCAGGATCTAAAATTTTAACAAGGCAAATACACAGTGAGCAAACTGAGACTGGTCAAAGGTGGAACAACACTGTGGAAAATAAAAACTGTGTTTGTCCTGTGTGTTGGAATGTAACACAATAACCCAAGGGCTGTGTTACACAAGTGATTTTTATGGCAATGCATAACAGTGTTATACATAAAATGGCAGATTCTATGCTGTTCCAGGCAGCTGCAAGGGCAGTGCATGTTCAAATGTCTAGTCTGCATGGAGTTGCACACAGGTGTGTGCAGCTTCAGTCTCTCACAAGTCCTGTAGGTGAGAATCAAGTTCTATGAGCCAACAGTACCTTTCACATGGGAAGCAATGGACAGGTGATTACAGGTCCTACAGACTACAAGGCAGTGCATTATTTAACCTGAAGTCCATGCAGACAGAAGTACAATGACAATGGCATACCATACTAAAGAGGGAAGCACACTGGATTCACAATGTGAGCCTGGGTGTGTGTAGAGGAGGGATTATCTGGGTACATATAGTCCCTTTCCAGGGACCTCTGAAGAAAGGTGGGGTGAGACAGGGAACAGGGGTGTGGCAGGACTTAAGACCTGGGCTGGCATGTGCAGGGGATGTCTTATGAGCAATGCTATCCATTTTCTGTATATATTGAATTCTTGTCACACAAAGTTCCTGCTAAGATATCTAATGTAACACTTACTGATGTCAAGGGTCTGGTCATACCTTCTTATCACCACTGTAATAGCACATCCACTGCCTTATGTATGAGGAATTTTTTCCCTTATTGACTGATGATGTCCGAGTTGTGTGCCATGTGCTGCGATTAACCATATTGCCATTATGTATGTGTGAAATAGCTGTGCTCCTCTGCTATTGCCCTTCAAATGTGAAATGTACAGGATAAATGTCATTTACAGTGTGTGTGTGAATTTGGCTGCACATTCATACTCATCAAATTTGATGTGGATTTTTCTGTATCCTATTCTGTATTTCTGCAATGCTCCATGAGGCTACAGTCTGATTCTGATAGTTAGGGATAATGTTATGAAAAAATGATTATCCAGACCATGATATAGTGATTAGAATAGGTGTTTATTGACATATGGTAAGACAGTGGTGATGGATGAACACAGTTAAAAGAAATTTTGGACCATATGTTGTCTCCGACGCAATCCTGCAGCTGTGTTTGGATGGTCCCTCTCATGTTGATGGACAGCATCCTCCTCTTCCTCCTTATTAGACATTTGTTGGACGGGTCCATCTAGGGGAATGTTCCTTCTTACACATATGTTGTGCAGGATGGCACAGGTCAAAATTATTTTGCACACCATTTCAGGTGAGTATAGGAGGCTGCCTCCGGTGATGTGGAGGCACCTGAATCTTGACTTCAGGATCCCAAAGGTCCTCTTGACTATGGTGCTTGTCTTCCGATGTGCCTCATTGTAGGCACGGTCAGCTGCAGTGCTTGGGTTTGCAAATGGGGTCATGATCTAAGGCTGGATCCCATACCCCTGATCAGCTGAAAGAGAAAATGAGTGATAACATGTTGATGTAGCTTGCACATGATTATCACATAGCATGGCAGTTGTTCTCTTGTGTTGTCTGTGACTCATCTGTGTTTGTGTTATTGTGTCTAATCCTAGGCTTCTAGGATGTACCATCAGCATTGGGTTGTTTCCTTATCTGAACGGGTTTTTGGCTGATTGACCGGATGTCAGCAGTATTTTTGTAGAGTTGCAGTACATTGTGTACTCCCTTGCATTATGTACTGTGAAAGAGGTGTCCAGGTGCCTTAACTGGGGGTGACATGATCAATCTATACACAGAATCAATTCCACAGTGGAGATAACACGGTTACATCTATATACCCTGGACATCCCATCCAATTTCACATATGCAATAGAATTATTTAAACATCAGTGAGACCCTTAGATTTGGCAAGGTGACAATGTTGTCTGCACTGACATGTTGACATTTGACTAGGTACAAATTTCACATGTGTGACAAATTCTCTGCAGACCTATTTCTCTGCCCTTGCCAAGTCGACTCAGGTTGTAACATGTACCTATACTACTGAACATGCTCTAGTTCAGCTGGCTAACTTGGTTATGAGGTTGTCATTTTGAGTGTCAGAAGGTCCGTATGCCGGTACATCTGTTGTGTGTGTGTGAAATTGTCTCAATCCGTATGTGTAGGAATGTGCACTTTCAATTTTGTCACATCAATATGTGTTCTTCGCACAGTCCACTTCCTTATTGGTAGTGGGCAATGTGAGAGCAGGAGTGATGTGAGATATTGGTACAGCCTCAATGATTCCATGTCACCTTCATTGTAGTCGTCATCATGCTATGTGTGTCATGGTGTTTGACCTGCAGCATACCACATTACACACCCCTTACACAGTACGTATTGGTTGGAAGGGTGTTTGATTGAGTGTTATTGATGTGATATTGGAAGATTGATCTTCCAAGTTGTACTGCCAGTTGAGGTAATGTCATTGTAATTGTGTTGTTTTAAATTGTTCCCTTATGTCTGTTGAGTGGCATCTGTTGTTATTTGAATCTGTCATTTGTCCATAGGTGTATATCCAAATGGGTCAGGATATCACACATGCCTAGCAGTGTCACAACCTCATTGTCTTCCTGGCCACGTGTCAATGTAGAGGTGTATGTGTTGTGTGTCCTAGAGGGTTGCTGTGCTGTGTGTATATAAGTAGATTTCTGTACTTACCAACAAGTGGGCCATTTCCATTTCGTCCATCCTGGAAGTGTTGATTGATAGTGCAGTGGCGAAAGATGAATGAATCATGTATACTCCCAGGATACTTTGCCACGATGTTGGTGATCAAACCCCGGTGATCGACAATGGCCTCCACATTGATGGAGTGTGTGTGCTTCCTGTTGTGGTATAGATGTTCGGTTGCAGCAGGTGGCATAATGCGTACATGTGTGCAGTCAATGGCACCAAGGATGTGTGGGAAGCCGTTGATTTGGGAAAAGTCCTGTTTGGTCTCCTGCTGCTTCTGTTGTGTGTTGGGGAAGCTGATGTAGCGGAGTGTGAGGGAGATGATGGCATCCAATACCTTGGGTAGGAAGGCGGAGAATGAGGGCTGTGAGATCCCAGCAACCAGGGCACCAGTGGTTTCAAAGGAGCCACTTGCCAACATGTGGAGTACAGCTAGCAGCTTGGTTTCTGGTGGAATAGTGCGGGGTGTCTGCAAGCTGGGTGCCACCTGTGTCTCAATGGTGTGCAGCAGCTGCTGAATGGCTTGCCAGTTGAGCCTGTACCACTGGATAACGTCTTGTTGGCGGAGTCCCAGCAGGGTTGTCCTGGTGCGGAATATCCTCTCCTGCCTTCCGCGTTGCCTTTGGGGTCCCTCCTGGTGTGGTGGAAGCTGCTGTTGTTGGTCCTGTGCTCTGCGTCTGCGTGCATTCTGGATGAAAAGCATCTCCATGTCTTCCTTTTGGAGCTCTGCTGTTGCTTCTGTGTGTTTTCATTGAGTACTGGTGTGTTTGCCCCATTTTAACGCCTGCCCTGACCCAGGCATTATTTTTGACGCAAATCGGGCTGTGCGTCATTTTCCAACTCCACCTCCCGGCCCTGCGTCATTTTTGCGCGGTAGCATAAATAAGGAGCATGGGTATTTAAGCCATTTTTTGGACGGGAACGCCTACCTTGCATGTCATTAATGCAAGGTAGTTTCCGCATCCAGAAAATAATGCACACAGCGGAATTTTGGCGTTCGCGGCTCGGGCGTCAAAGTTTAAATATGGTGCACGGTTTGCGCCGAATGTGCGTCAAATTTTCTGACACACATTCGTCACAAACAGAGTATAAATATGTCCCTTAAGTCTTTGGGAAGGCATAAGGACCTAAAGTAAACTTAGTTGGTTTGATGTAAAGAGACCCAACTTCCATCACATACGATTTATTTTTGTTGACGGATAGATCAGTATCTTCCATAAACCTAACAAAAGAATTCAGCAGGGACTGGAGACCTGGTTCTAGCCCTAAGAATTGTGTCATCTGCGGAAAGTTAAAGCGGGAGATTGCGGGGACACATGGGTGGACAGTCTGCTTTCACATCCTCCAAGACCTGCTCTTAGTTGTTAGTATATAGGTTGAATAAAAATAGGACCAGGATACAACCCTGTTGCACAATTCTGTTGATACTAAAACTATGTGAACAATTAAGGTCTTTGGAGAAGCAGACCACAGCCTTGTTATCCTAATGAAGATCACATCAGAACAATGTCCTGCTTCATCCCCAACTTCAGCATGATCTCCCACAACTTAGATCTGTTAACCCGATCAAACCCAGATGGGAGATCCATGAAACCTAGACAGCACCTGGGCGAGCAACTTTGTTTTTCCCTAGGGTCAAATATAAGTTCAAACATTGATTAACAGTGGATCTCTTTGCATTTGAAAATTGGTTCAATGGTGAATGTAGCCCATGACTGTGGAAGGCCCACCAACACCACCAAGTTAATAAGGGTTGTGAAATAGGGACCCATACACCCACATCATTAACATAAACATCAGGTGGGATTCTGTCTGGGCCCGGACTCTGTTGGTTGATACCCCTAAAATTCCCTTCCTCACTTCCTCGCTAGAGACAATTAACATGGAAGTCCCTGGCAGCTCTTAAGCCTACCTCTAAACTTCCAGGATAACCAAACTATAGCTGGTCTCAAAGTGAGCTACCCAAGAGTCTTCCGTGATATGTGCCTCTGCTGAGGCACACAGCTCTGGTTCAAATAGTGGTCCATTAATGATCCCCCAAAAAAATTTCTGCAGTTTCAAGGTAAAAGCCTCAGTTAAATCAGCCCAGGCCTCCTCCCTTATGTTATATTTACACCTAGCGAATTCCCTTTTACACAGACTATGACACTTCTTAAACAGGGCCGAGTCCCTAGGCTTGTGGTGTAAAGCACGCTTCCTCTCACCCAACGCCCTTGAGCAGCCGTGGTTGAACCATCTGGGAAACTGTTTTCCCTTGTGAGATATAGGCACAACCAGGAGATTAGACACAGCTTTAGTGATCTCAGAGAAGGACCTCATGATGTCACCTGGGGTACTTATAAGAGATCTTCAAATATCAAACTCCTTGGCACAATTGGAATATAATGAAGTATAAAAGTCCTCTGAAAAATCTGGGACCACTTTAGCCTCCTCCCCTGACTAGTGTCCCAAACAACCCCAGCGACCCGAACCCAAGGGCGTAGAAGCAGAGAAGCCCAGCAAAATGAGGCACAAACTAGGTTGTGATCACTGAAAGGGGACACAGAGATCAAAGATTTGACAGCAAAAGACAAAAATAAAGTAGATACAAACATAAAATCTATAAACGTTTCACAGCCTCTCCAAGTAAAGGTTGGTTAATCTCCCTTTGGGTCAAAGACATCCTATCTAGGGTGAATGATAGATTAAGCACATGCAACAGCAGATTGAGACTGGTGCTCTGATTGCTGTTCTCTAAATGAGTGTCCAAAGCAAGGGGGCACCCTACATCTAAACCCCACAATTACCTCAGATCCCCACACAATAGAACAATAAAATTCCTAGGCAGCACAATAAAGGTACTGTGCAGATCTATGCACGCCAAATTATTCACAAAGGAACCCAGAGGGTTAATGTTACAGTTCTCCTGGGGAGAAGGGTCAGCGTTAGAAAAGTTTAACAGTAAGAGCTTATTACACCCAGAAGAAAATAATAAGGCCTGCAGGCTGGACACGCCATTGGATAGAACCTTAAGACTCCCTTTAATTGCCAGGGAGACAAAGATGATCACCATCCCCCCTTATTGCGACCAAACCTGGATACCACTGCCAATAAAAAGAAAGGTTTTGTAACCTTTTAAAAAGAATCAAGTCTCAGTAGTCCAGGTTACTAGGAGGCAGATCACTTCAAAACCCCTAATAAAAGCCAGCCAATTAACATCATTGAATTTCCTCACAATGCCAGCAACATTTTAGCTAATAAGCTTGCAATTGTTCCTAGAAAAAACAGCCAGCTGGACCTTTGTTGGCTGCCAGGGGAGATCCTTTTCTGCACTGGCCCCTTCCATTGCTACACTGGCCCTCTTGGTAATTAGTACAAGATCATTTTCTGCGCTAGCTCATTTAGTGATTTGGGCAATGTCCCCTGGCAGTCAATCACAAGCTTCCGGGGAGAAAGGAGTGTGAACCTGTTAGAAAGAGTCAAAATAGATCATGCCAGAGGACACCCATCCCTTGCCTGAGCCTGCCGTCTTGGTGATTGCCAGTGGTCTGCCACAGGGGCACTAACCAGGGGCTTATAAAAAACCCAGCGGGGAAACTACAATTGATGAGCCCAAGCCATTAAATGTCCCACCCCTAAAGCAACCCTAGATCATCCCTGCTACATGTGGCCTGTGAAAATGTATCACCACACAGTCACCATCCAACACTTTCTCTCCATGCCCCAGCCAGCTCACTCAACCAGCCATGTTAATATGGGCCCGGGCACGGGCCCACATTAAGGTGTTCTTACTCAACAAGTGCACTACCTTGTTCCTCAACTGATAAAACAACTCCACAGAAACGTCTGAAAAGGGGGGGGGGCATTGCCCAAAATGACAACATAATGTTGTGTAGGCTCTCATTATTCTAATGAGACTACTGGATTTTGAGCAGCAAGATCGTCCACAGTGTGGGAGACTGAGTGTGACCCATGGTGGGTGATACCTGTCGCTCCAAATCCAGGTTTTGCTCCAGCTAACTAGCAGTGCCTCATCTCTCCCGAAAGGTAGAGATGATTGGGTAGCCAAGCACATGGCATATCATACTTCTCAGGGAAGTCGTGGTCACTCAGGTCGCATCCAGTTCGCTCATTCACAATTCGGTCTCAGATATAAATGACAATGAAAGCAGTATAGTTTTTAAATACTGGTTTAATAAAACAACTGCATTTTAGATAGCAACGCGTGAGCTGCAATAATCAGAACGACACAACATAACAATATTAAAATGGTGAAAATGAGAGTGAAGCATAAGAATAATGCTATCATATTGCCACTAAATTCGATGGACTATTTTCTATCAGAATCATAATTTGAGCACGGCATGTTAAGCTCTAATCCTGCCTTTCAGGTTCCCCCGGGAGGACATCAACCCTCATACCTGAGCAAAGGCCTGTAGTCTGCGTTAACATCTGCAGCAAAGCATTCAGCATACAGTTGTGGTTCCCTAGCTGGAATCTCCCTCTTAACGTGTAATGGGACTAGGAAGTGTTTTTATAATAACACAGCTAATGTTCTAAGAAAATGTCCATACGTAAGGATGTGTATTTTCTACGAATGTTAGAGACTAAACTTCAACCACGTTCACAGGCAATGTACCAAACTGTAGCCTTTACTGAACACAAAGTGATCAAGAATGTCTTGTTTGAGAACACAGTGCTGGGCTAAGCAAAACAGTTAGATAGAAGAAATTAAAACAAGACCGTAAAACTGGTCATTGTAAAAATAGCAATGTGAAGCTGAATAAAATATATCTAGGTCAAGGTGCACAGCGGCCTAGTGTATTAAACTAACTTGCATGGAGCTATAACTAAAATGGCTACACAACAATAAGGTGTTGCATCCGAGGGTAAGTTAAGGTGCATAGATCTGGACAAAGGAGATCTCAGAGGCTGACTTCTATGGGCCTCTCTGCCATCCCCACTACCCATGTTCATTATATCCAAGCCAGAGTCTTGTAAAGGGGTACGTGCCTCATTGTCCACAATGCCCACTGCAGGTCCCTGGGTAGAGAAATGTGTGGCTTCAACATCCAGGGGCCTGTCTGCCCTCACTACCCTTGTGATCCTACATTCCTCCATGCCCTCTGCCATTGTCTGACTAGAACTCAGAGGGACATGATTGGATAAACCAATGGGGACGGGGTCAAATACAGGTGCACCTATGTGCTGCGAAGAACAGATTGGGGAAGTAACTTTAGAAAGTGCCGGCTCAATAGCTGTCAAGCGCTGTAGGATAGCTTTTAGTTTTACCTCCAGGACGGCAACTGTGATGGAGCAAATAGTATCCATCAGGGAATCCAGATTAGCTTCCAGACCCACCTCCTGTTTCATGCCCTTACAGGTTGGCCCGAATTTGCCCTGGCGTACTTAGAATTCTTGTTTGGCTCCATTCTATTCCTCTTTCCAGTGACTCAATGGTGTCAGTCACACCTGCAACCCTGTTACTGCCAGAGGGACTGTAGCTAGAGGGTGAGGGGGGACCCTGAACCATGGCAATACATGAGGGAGCCGGGAAAGGAGGCTTCTCAGCTGCCATTTGAAGCAGGCAAAGGTGAGAATGTTCTCAGACCTGATTTGACAGGTGCAGAAAAAATGATGGCCGGCAACTCCACAGGCAAAACCAAAGAAGGATAATGAGAGAACTTGCATGTGGCTAGTTCAATTTCCTTGTAGCGCTTCCTTAATCAGCAACAGCTGTGTGCACTGTGGGCCACCCTGCTCCACTTGGCCTGCTGGGAGATGAAGCCCTGAAAGTCCTAGAAGTGTGGCAAAAGATAGTGAAGTGAGTGTTTTAATCTTTTTTTAATATAGTTCCCCAGACTGTAATATTTGGCAACAAGATCAAACCTCAAAAACATGGATGTAAAACATTAAAATATTTTTCTGGACAGGTTTCCTAGCAAACACTATTATTCTCTCTCCTTATTTAAGTGGTCATCTTTTTTTCTTTGAAGGCAATGGCTGTACTAAGTGGTAGTTTCAACAATTTTGTTTATCATTCATGTGTGACCCTTAATAAAGTGATAGTTTGGAGGAGATGTTGATAAATGGTTAAGTACTATCTCTTTCCCACATCCATATATCGTATTCAATGCAATGTTGCCTCTTAAGTTGTTACCCATCCATATTCAACATATTCAACATATTCAGCTGAATACCTTTTGGATTTTATTTTTAAATCTTGGATTCCTGCTGATTGCCTTTTAGAGATTACATAGACTAGCTACTTTCAAATAAAGGTTAAAATAAATTACTCAACTTTTATGAAATTCACTCACTATATTTAAAAAGGTATTACTTATGATTTTTTTAATGTCTTGATAATACCAAGAAGATGCATTATAAAATCAACATCAATCCCATTCTTGTTTCACTACATGCTTTTGGAAAGAAAATCATCTTCATACCCCACCTTTAGTAATTTACATATATATATATATATATATATATATCACTTTGTATCCTCTTTGTAAATTCTGCAAGATCATATTCAGATAATTAAACTGTTTTAATTCAAATGACCACCAGCTTGGATACTCCTGTCTGTGTTTCCAAGTCCGGGCTCATATCAATTCACATCCAATTCATGCTGCTTTTGAGCATTGAAACCCAACAATGAAACAGGTGCCCTGCAACTGAGTGTGCTTGTTTCTGACCTGAGGCCTCTATTATGACAGTTCTTGGACTGGCATCCCAGAGCTTACAGTGTTGCTCTGAAGGCATCTCAGCTAAAGCCAGAAAGTGACTATTGGTGAGGAACGGCAGATGGACAGGATATCACTATCACGTTCTGAGAGGGGACCAAAAAGTAAAGCACTGTAAAGACTTGATAACTGAATAATAAGAAACCATTCTTGACCCAATATCAGAAAAATATCCTGGTGATTTTCTAAGATAGCACTTCCTGGAGCCATTGCCAAGAACCATAGGCAAAGTGTGGTAGTGGATATTTGATGATAATGGGCAGGGTGTATCTGGAAATCTGATGATTTGCAGTGTCAGAAAAGTTTTGATTTTGGTGTGACATTCAGTAAGGTGTTGACTTATTTCACTGCAGCCTAGTATTATTGTTGCTCAAATGCTTGGCTTCTGGATCTTTCTCTCTTCCTTTTTGAAGACACATGGGGACAAGGCATTGCCTTTATGCCCCAGGAAAGATTTTAGTGCAAATCAGATGATTAAGGGTCTTCTTGAGATTGTTTTTGGGATACATACTCTGTCAAAAGGTGGTGGTTATTCTGTTCACTATATTACATGTGCCTCAGGCTATAATACACTTGAAATACCGTGGACATGACATTCACCACATTTGTAATATTTGTGATGGTGTATCTAATCAAGCAATTTCTGATTAAGTTCATAAATCCAAAATGTTTCCCACAAGGACATAAAATCCCCTTTGGCATGGTGATGCCAGTGCTTATAATAGAATAAAACGGCTTGCCCACTTTTTGCAGCATAACAAATCTTCAACTCTAGCTCTTCCCAAAATCCCTTACAGCCTGTCATGTTCATATAAGAGCTCCTGACATGGGACTATGGCTTGCTGATGCAAATAATTAGTGAAAAGATTGCAAAGTTGCCTTACTGACATAATGCAATCAGAGAGAAACAATTTAATCTTAATGTTTTTGAAGAGTTTGAACACAAATGATAATTGATGAATATTTGATCATAGTGGCCTATTAAGTAGTACTTGCGTATAAAGAAAGTCCACTAAGCTTCAACTGTATAGCTACAGTACAGAGAGCTCCTACTAGTTTAGAATGAGCATTTATAGCATAGAGGATGAATAAAGCTCTGCTTATCATCCTGTACAATGAACATTTACAAATTTTGTTTGTTCTTTACTCATTACATACAGCTCTTATGATAATTTTACTCTTGTATTTGCACAAAGCCTTTGAAAGCCCTTCATACTTTTGCATGGATTGAATTTTCATGCCCCTTTTGATCCATAAAGTGATCTGAAGTTCTTATGATCATTTTGATCTACTTCAATTTTGAGAAGTGTTCTGGATTACTCATGGTGTGATATTTTGTTTATATTCTTTACTTTAGAAACATGTCTATTTTCTAACTGTTATTTTTGTTAGTGCTTTATTTTTGAATTTTGATTTCAGCTGCTAGCATATCTTATTTTGTATTTGAATATGTATCCCTTACTTTGGATCTTTTTAAGGTTCTTTTTGGCCACTTTTCCCAATTAATGACATGCAAGTTGTTTGTGCTTTTCTCCTTTTTCACAAGTCTTAACTTTACTTATTACTGATCATCCTTTACTTACCCCTTCACACTGTGACTAATTAAGATCATTCCTCACTTCTTAGCTACTTGGTGGAGTCAAGCCCAATTTTTTTTTAATCCTTAACCTCCCACTCCTCTAGATATGCTACAAAAAAACTGTAAACATAAGATTTTATGTGAGTTTCATGAAACATTCATTGCAGCTTAATACCACTGATCTCAGATAGGCTGCTTCAAAACTGACCTCTTCCATTTCTCACACAACACCACACTTTCAGTAAAAAAACTCTCAAATTATCTGAATCGTTCATGAACCTCTAATAATTTATGTGTTAAAAAGAACTGTCTCTCTTTTTACTCTATTCAGGGACAATATTCAAAAGCTCATGATTCAATCCTCTGATATGAATATTTATATTTTTGAGTTTTTCTATCATTCCTTACTTCTGTCTTTTATTGCTCTTTTAAAAAAGAATACTTGACCAACTTCATTCACTTCAAATTCTGAAATTGCCACATCTTCCACTTTTAATGCTTCTTCAGCTCAACATCCCTCCTTTCCCACATCTCTGATGGATGCTGAAGAACTAATAATAGATTTGATTTCCTTCACTGATTTGAACTCTAACTGTATGCCTCCTTCTTCAACCATGCTTTTGCCTTTAATTCACCCAGAAAGATGGTTCTTAGTTCCTCAGAGAACATTATATCCTCCTCAGTTCCTTATTCTGCTCCCTTTTCTTCCAAAGCAGAGTTTCTCTGCCCACCTCCTAAAATTTTCCACCTACTTCCTTCACCAGTCCAGCCTCTATTTATCTCCAGAGCCCGTTTTTCCTACTCTTACTCCTGGTTTACTTGAGCCATGCAGCTCTTTATTCACCCTTGTCATTCAGCAGATTGAGCCACAATAGGTAGATGAGGCTACACAGTTGATAATCAGATTACTTATTGTCATCCCTAAGTCTGCTTAAATTCCACCTATTTGACAGATCATTATGCATAGGTCTCAGTGCCTAGGAATAACCAAGGTCCAAGTAATGTTAGTGGTAGGGCCAGTGTGGCTAATAGTGAGTTACATCAACTCACTGAAAGGTATGACTTTTAGTTTTCATCCCTAACTTTTGACTAGGCAAGGGTTGTTCTAACATTCCCATTCTCAGTATCATTGTTCATAGACCTCCTCGTACTATTCAGTGCCTAAAATTACTGTATATGAATATAACCTTATTCAGATTCCAACAGGACCTTTAGTTAGGTTATTTTCCAAAAGTGTGTATTCCTCACTAGTGTGTCTTCTGCATACCTATCAAACAGCAACAAAACATTTGCGTGGGCTTACTGACACGTTTGTTAACTTCCATCGTAGTATTTGAATTCTAATGGACACTTAGTTCAATGATACTGCTCATAACATTAAGGACCTTCATCTTTCCTGCATTACTGTAAATGTATTCTTTAAGTTAGAAGGGTTTTAGAAATACATATAAATGCTCTTCAGTTCTGAAAACTACCTATTGATCAGTATTGCTCCTTTCAATGATTGCTTCTGAAATTTCCTTCCGAAAATTTCTCAGCCATCAGGTTAAATATTGTACATCACCTTTCCAAGTGATAAAAGTACTTGTTGTGAGAAATGAATACAGCAAGTTATGATTGTGTCTGATTCTAACATTCTTTGGGCGATTTTAACTTTCATTTGTGTGACTCTAAAGACACAGGTCCTAATTCACAAAGGGCCTCTGCAGTTGCAGTGGAGGCCCCACAGTCACAGGAGGGGTCTTGTACTCATGGTAGAACCTCTGTACAACAGTTTCACATTGCAGAGGTCCCGCCACGAGTGTGGGAACCCCACCATGACTGGTGAGGCCCTCCGCCTATTAGGCCCCTAGAGGTTATTTCCTTACAATTTTCTTTTGGAAAAATTAGTCCTTGTAATATTACCACAAAGCCATATACATTAAGGCTCTGTAATCTGTAAATATTTTCAAAGCTCATTTAACTGCTTCATTTCTATAGAGCTAGCAAAATATGTGGTAACCCTGTATTACTGGGAACTGGGTATTCAACAATTTGGGAATTCAATAATTCCCCCTGAGAAAACTTCAGTTCTGTGTTCCACTGAGGTGACAAAAGAACATGCACACTTGGATTCAATCAGCAGCCTCTTGAAGCAATCTGAGGAACTTGACACTGATCAACTGATGGTGCTTGTGAACCATATCTGTTAGTAGACTCTAACGAGCAGAAATTCTGTTTTTGTAACTACATCCCAAGTGACCTTTACAGATGTTGCAAGTGAAATACTCATGAGTCCCCACATGATTTTTGGTGCTTTCATCCTATCCTGATGAAGCCCACTTCCAAATAATTGACAGGGGGCGAAACTTCAACATACTTCAATATTTGCCTGGATTGTACTCTAATATTGATCCAAAACTGAAAATAGTAATGCAAATATGCCTATATACTACTTATTTATTTTCTTCACATCTTTAGCACACTGTTATTCACTTTCACTGGACCTTTCAATGTAGCACCTATGTTTTTTTTTAAATGTTGGTTTGAATTAGTTTAATTGTCATTGATGACAGTAAACTCTGTCAAGATCATATGTGGATGCTTGTTGTTTTGCTAAGCCAAGGAATCTCAGGCTTGAAGTTTCTTCTGAGGGAACTATTGCACTTCCAAACTATCCCTTCTTAGGAGATCCTTGAAAGCGATTTACTCAAAGCTATTGTCAGGGTGAATCGATCAATCAATTTTACTAATGCGGATTCTGGAGACTTGCTGTAGGAATTAGCCAGAGGGTCTCACCATGCAAGACTGTATTTTGTAAATCATCCTTTGAACGAAATTTGGGTATCTGTTCAATTATTTCAACCTTCTGGAGTCAAGTCAGGAAAATCTTTATTCTCCACATTTCTATAGCAGAAAAGATTAAAAGTAAAAAACAATGCAAAACTTACAGACTACATACAATTAATATTATCACAATAATACATGTATAAAAATGCATAAAAATAACAATATTGCACTTTTTCTCAACTTTAACACTTGCAAATAAAAGACGCAATCAAGCAGCATACTGAAGGACTATGTAGTTAAAAAAAATAATAGGACTGTGTCACAACCTGATCTTGAGCCCTATGTGCTGTGGGTTTTATTCACCAGAATCATGTCACCCTTCCCTTGTGGCTCCTCCCTGGATCGAGCACTTCAAGTCATACTTCTCTGGTGGTGCCGTCCAGTCTTGAGTACTCCATGATTCCCCTCCCAGAAAGCCTGAAGCATTGGCTCTCCTGTTCTGTTGTTATGCAAGTTCAGTCTGTTTTGCTCCTGCAGATTATCAAGTGTCCTTTAGAACAAGCTATGTTATTCACTGTGACCCATTAAATTGTACCATCTGCACTTGTGTTCTATTATACTCATTTATTGTTGCCAGTTACTATTTGCACCTGACATCTGCAAGGCGTGCCCAGGTTTATTAGAAATTTCCACACTGCCACGTGGGACATGTGCCTTTATGTAACACTCTTTTCTTCAAGTATAAATACCTGTTCTGAACCTGCATCGGGGTTTTGCGTCTTTCCAGCCCTGTGCAGGGATCATCCCTGCACTCACCTCCTGAGTCACTTAAACTTTCCAGAGCTCTAGCCTTCCAAACCCTCCAGATGATTCCATGATCCAGGTGTCTGTGATGCTTTCAGTGTTTTCCTTCATGAGCTACAATTCCGACTCCTTTTGAGTTATTTGCACCAAGTCTCCATTTGTCTTTGTATTCCAGTTCAAGTACTGTCATGGCTAAGTACTTCCCCTCAGGTTAGTGTTTACTAATCCATAGATTAGCCAATATTCCAAAGAATATTTCCTTTGAAGGCATAAGCACATTCTCAGACATTGAACATTGTTTGAGTATTACACCCCATGAGGTCCAGAGATCTGGACTCTAAGATACCTGAACTGAAAGTTTGCCACTGTGTTTCTTGAGAAGTTGTTTTCAGTATTTTGGGAGAAACTTCTAGAGTTTGAAGGTGTATTCAAGTTTAAATCAGAATCCAGTATTTTCCTGAGAACCAAAAAATCACCAGTTTATTCTTGAAATGGTTTCTCTTCTCGATCATGCAATATTTATGATCATGTCTATAAGTGTACATATTGTGTAAAACAATTGACAGATCATTTTGAGTTGGGAACCTACGGGTAACATTCCGTCTTGTTTTTAGTGTACTACACTTACATTGAGGATAACGAGGTCCAGGGAGTCCCAATCCTATGAAGCAGTGTACGAACTAAGCAGTTCTCTCTGTGACACAAGTTCATCTTTTCTTGTTTTATTCCATCTCCCCTTTCCCATCTGGGGGCAGTTTTTAGAACCAGACAATTGTTACTTGATTCATTAAGCTGTCCCAGCTGGGTCTGGAGGCACAGCATCATCTCTGTAGTTGGAACCACATGAGTGTGTGACAGTCTGCTTTGGGAAAATTTAGAATCTTTGAAAACTGGCAGTAAAAACATTTTTCTAGGTCTATGATTAAAGGAGCTAAAACATGATGGGTAAGATCAACAGGGTGGAGCTCCAATCACAAGGACATGAGTGCAATAGTTAGCTGGGAACTCAACAAACAGAGGTAAGAGTTTGAGTCAAAAGGAAAAATAGCTTCTGTCTATTTAAGGAATAGGAAAATTGCTGTTGAAGGCCTTCTTGTGTGTGATCTAAATTATAAGAGCATACCGTGGGTTTTCGCTCATCAAAGCAAGCTGTGCACCACGTGGCCTCATAATAGAATAGTGGCGATAAGCTCCATTTATCAATGAGATGACAAGACTAGGAAGTGTCAAATAGACCTGGATAACCAATCGTCTCACAGTCTGTTTTTATGTTTGTAAGCCACAAGATTTCCAGGGCAGATTGAATTTGAAGGCAATACTTTATATTTACCTTATTAGGAACAGTCTCCTCCCTTACACAGTTGGAATACAACAGCAAAAGGCGGGGAATTCAATTCTATCCTCTGTATAAGGGATACCCAACTCGGAGTGACACATGGCATTGGTGCAGCTACGTGGGACCTCTGATAAGTTCTTCACAAAGTTGTTGTCTGCTTGCTGAAGGGTGTTTACATTGATCATGCAGCAGATACCCGTCCCATTAGTTGCAATTGCCACACATTTACTGGCATAAATCATAGAGATCTCTTTCAGTGGTTTTGATCCCAACTTTTTGCAAAATCCCTTAGGCCATTAATAGATTTCTCAAGGAAGGCTTTAATGTTTTTAGCAATGATTTTCACTTGTGTTTATCATCGAATAGAATTCCCAAGTGAGAGAAGGATGTGGTCGTGGAAACCTTAGTATTAATAATAAAATGGGATGTTTTTTTTGGCTGGCCATGCCCCACAAATCATTGTAAACATTCTACTCTTATTAACCTTCAAGCCTAACTTGTTTATAAAAAACAATAAAATCATCAGTTAAGAGTCCATGTTCTGGCAACTAAAACCGCATCATCTGCTTACAATAAAATAGTGCGGGGATGTGCTCCAATGTAGGGAAGGTCCTTTGCACCCGTCTTTAAAAACTTTTCAACCATGTTAAGGTATAATGAAAATATAAACAGGGCCAGGATGCATCCTTATCGTACTCCCCACATTTCCCATCCTTACCAAAGTGAACACATGCAGAAGCCTCCTTATAAAGTTGTCTTATAAAAGATATTATGTTCTGCTCCACTCCCTGTGAGGTCCATAAAGGACAAATATAAAGATCCCTCTTTGGCTACTGCATACTTGCCTATGCCTAAACTGAGGCTTAGGCACTGATCAACAGTACCCATATCCTTCTTAAAGCTATATTTGTTATCAGTTATAATATTGTTCTCGGCTGCCCTGTCCTCCAGCCTATGAAGCAGAATATGCCCCTTGACCTTAGTTGTTGCACCTAATAAAGATATGGGTCTATCTTAGGAATCCTAGAGGGGTTGGCATCAGGCTGTATCTATCTCCACCCAAAATTAGTATACCCACAAGCTGCAGGGGGAGAGCAGGTGGGAAGTGTTATTCTAGTCAAACACTTGTTCCTGTTTTGGCAGCAAATAACCTCCCTATTTCGACAGCTGATGATTGACTATCCACTAAACACCATGCAACAATTCTGCCAGCAGCTTCTGTGGGCACGGTTGGGGTGTCGGTTGGGTCTGCCAATTGTAGGGAAGGGGTCAAAGCCCAGCGATATATGGGTCTAGAATCTTGGAAGATAGTGCTGAACTATCTATTATATCCTGGAATCTGTCTAGGTTGGGTAGCAAACTAGTGGATCCCTAGTGGGCTACCTATATAAACAAGCAGGATGTATGTATATTCCAGGAGACTTGGGCTGTGTGCCCAGGCTTCCTGGATGGTTTTTATATCCTACTACGCGGAGGCCCAACTTGCAATTGGGGGTAGCAGTCGGGCCAAGGGGGGCCTTTTGATACTGATAAGAATCTGCAGTGTAATCACTCAGTTTTAAAAATAGATTCCCCTGACTTATTAGGCTTACAGCTTGAATTTAACCAAGGTTTTAAGTTAATAGTAATTAATGTATGTGCTAGGTCAGTGTCACGGGGTGTAGAGTCTCAGACCTTGGACAGTTAACTGAATTTATTGACACATAGCACTATTCTTTTAACTTAGTGATTGCAGGTGATATTAACTGCACATTTTAACTCTCTTTTATTAGCTGCGATCTGACGGTGGATGAGGATGATCACTGTTCTCTGCTTCTTACTTTACATAATGATGTATTTAGAAGATCTCAGAGCACCGACTCTACAAAGGTCCCTGAGTCATTAGCGTCAAACAACCACAAAGGTGTAAGCTGGCCAAAAGTGATGTCAAATCCCTAATTGCACAAGGAGATTTATAAATCGTTTGTTGATGCTATGGCAAACTATGAAGAGCTTGAGGTTGGAAATATTTTATCCTCAGCGTCCATGAGAAGCTGGTGCTTAAATTACAGAATATTTTTATAGGAAGATTACCACCAAGCAAACTGCTTCTACATAAAAAAGGAGTGGTTTAACAATGATTGCTATAAGACTAAATCAGCGTTAAAGTCAGCGATGTGTCTCGTTGACGATCAGAACAGCAAGAACTGTTTATAATATGGTTGTAGCACAGGCAAAGAAAAGCTGGGAAGACTCAATCTGGCAGAATTTGCTTGACGCAACTAGACTATGTGATAATGTGACCTTCTGGAAGTTACTTTCTAATAGGCATAATGAGGGTAGAAGTCTTAATAGTATTCATATTCAACCAGAGGGTTTGGTGGATCATTTTTCCAATCTTTATGCTCCGTCCTGTCTTACATTCAGTCACGACTCCTCCCCTCTGAAGTTGGTTGAAATGCACTCACTGCCAGGTGGGCCAGGGTTGGGTTTCAGCAATCTCGAAGACTGCATTGTTTTTACTCTGTGGGAAACCACTGCTGCAATTGTCTCCCTAAAACCCTCTAAAGCCCCTGGTCCAGATAAGACACCAGGGGATTTATATTAGTCTGAGCTGAAAATTTGGTCTAGTTATATTAATATGACATCTAATGCAATGGCAGCCAGGGGCCCAATGCCCACTACCTGGAAGGGGTCTGTAATAACATCCATTTACAAGAAGGTTGAAGTGAGCTCTCCTGCTAACTACAGACCCATCAGCCTTAACAATAACCATAAAAAAATTGCAAATCAGATACTGGATAGGCTGCTAGAATGGGCTGAAGCTAATCATGTGATGTCTCCCCTTCAGATGGGCTTCCAATCCAAAATGAATCAGGTCTTTCCATTGGCTCTTTTTTACTGGAAATATGTATTTCTCCAGAACAAAACTTGTACATTGTTTTTGTGTACCTCCAGTCTGCATTTGATTTGGTTCCCAGAGGGAAATTGTGGGAGGTTCTTCATAAAGCAGGTACTCCAGGGAATATATTTCATCTTTAACAGCGGCTACATGAGGGCACCTATGCTCAGGTTACATGGGGCAATCAGGATGAACTAACCGATCACATCCTTATTCAGTGGGGGATCCGCTAAGGCTGTATCCTAGTGCCACTGGATTCAAGCTAGCCTGGCTGATGAAGAGTGATACCCTCAAACCGGTCCCAGGATGCTTGAATCCTGTTCAGGGAGTACGTGGCTTGGCAGTTCGGGTTGGACTGGGGCTTTTGAAAAACTCAGAAATTGTCTGTGAGTGAAAATTTGCTTTGCTAGAGCACTACTTTGGTGTTCAGGCAGTACCCCACTGGTTCCTATCTTTTTGGATCTGGGCTTTAATTGAATATCAGATATGTTAGCCCTAAGACCGCTACTTTTTTGGGTAAGGATTTGGTCTACTCCAGAGCTTAATATTTATAGGGACTCACTTCTTGATCTTTTAAAACAACCTAATGTAGCCTCTATTCCTTGGTTTAAGCATGCGTCAAATTGGTTTTGTATTCTGGGTCTTTGGAGTTATTGGGGGAATCCTCAGCGTCTAAGGAAGGCCCAGAAGCAATCTTTAAAATTAGCTTATTGGTCTTATGTCAGGAATAATTATCCCCTTGGCACAACTTATGGGCAGTTGACTAATCAATTCCTGGACTTTAAACGGTACCCTGAGTATGAATCCTTTTTAGATGTCATCCCTGAATCCTTAGCCAAGATCTTGTATGTTCGCTTCCGTTATGGGTGCTTACCATCAATGTCTTAAAGGGAATAATCTGTATCTAACCTATGCCCGGCTTGTAGTTTTGCCTCTCAGTCAGTTGAACACTTTTTCTTTTTTTGCACAGCTCATGCTTCCTCCGGGCGCAAGTGGATACATCCAATTTGCCAGAACCTGGGCATTAGACAACATGTTATTGCTCTTAGGATTTTAAAGAACGATACTTCAACTGTCTTAGTTCTTGCAGTTAGCAAGTTCCTTGTGGCTGCATGGCATACACGCACTCGCTTTTTGAAAGATTAGTAATATATATCTCCTTTATGTATCTTTGACTAATGGTGTTAATGTTAATTGCGTATGCTTTGGGATTTGAGACTTAATTAATTTTATTGCACCAGTATTTTATGATGATTTTCTCTGTTTTATCTATATTTGTAATTTATATGGAGTATTATGGCTGTATGCTTTGATGGTTTTATGACCAAATATAGCTTGTTTTGATAGACATATGGGCCTATAGTTCTTTATCCAAGCGTTATTCCCTTGTTTATAAATGGGTATTAAAATATATCTATTCCAATGTAGCAGGAGAGCCAAGCTTAGCCACAGCATTAAAGACATTAGTTAGCAGAATTGCAAATAGATCATGTTTGTCCATGCAAACCTCAAGGGAAACCCCATCTTGGCCAGGTGCCTTGCCCTTTTTACTTTCGGCCAATGCTCTACAGACTTCAGCATTCTCAAATACCAATGGTGGACTAGTAACCTCCATGGTGTCAATTTGGGGTGTTAGCGTTTTGGACCTTCAAAAGTTCAGGAGCTGTGTGAATATCACTGACATGGTCAACCTACAGGTGTGCTGGAATATAGACATCTGGAAAGGGGCCTGATGAATCACTAAAATAAGGACCTTTAACCAAGTTGTGTAAACTGGCCTTATGTAGGGCATTTCAAGGTTCCCCCTTAATCTGTGTTTTACTTACTGCCAGAGCAGATTTTTAAAGTGCATGTTATTTCCTAATTGCCTCCACTGCACAGGGTCTAGCATGGAATGCGGTTTGTAGAGCTGTATCGGCTCTGGTACAGGTGCTATCAAACTAGGAGCAGGGCTTTTGTGGGGCAGTCTATTTGGGCAAGTTAAAACCTGCCTAATCTTTGCCTCTGCTTGCAGATCGAGACAGGTTGCCACCTCTTGATAATTTTGCTGCATAATGAAAGACAGTAATTTGGCAGTATTTACCTTGGCCTATTTGATGGTAGAGCCATTTTCCCCAGCCTTTTCCAGTTTGAAACTGACTTTGGGGCATATTTTAGTCAATGCCCCATTCCCACTTTCAAAATTAATGCAGCTTGGTTGATATGACATGTAAAAATAGTCTCAAAATCATAGAAAAAATGACTCAGAGTTACCAAGACTAACATATAATCAATGGTTGATGTACATACATTACTCATAAAGGTGGGAACAGTTTTGGGAATTTTGACTCCATATCATTAGCCATAATAAGGTTGTAATTAATCAAGAAGCAATTCAATGTTTAATACAAATCATGTGTAAAGTGTGAGGTCCTGTTCTCCAGTATTAACAAAAGCTTACTTGGCTGGCAGTTTACAATCACCTACACAAAATACTCAAAAAGGCTTGGGGTGTTCCTTGAAGATCTCTTGAACAGAATCATTCAAGTCAAGATCTTTCTGGCCATTAAAACAGTTGTAATACCGAATAACTACAATAATGTCCAACTCCCCCTGAATGGTGAACATGATTAAATGGAAAAACTGGCAGTCATAGATAAACTTCACCAACATTCCGGAGAAATCATTTGCAATATAAATTGCAAGGCACCCCTTAGCTTTATCTGATTGAGATGGCAGAGCCGGAGTCCAGTACATAGAATAACCATCGGTATGATCAACCTGCAGAGACTTGTAAACAAGGAACGTGGATTCTTGTCATAAATGTCCTCCAGTCAGCCATAGCAATCTTTTTCTTTAACCTGCTATAATCCATAATAGGAGGCCAACCTCATTCAATACTCTCACAGGGCAAAGATGTTTAACGGAACCATTTGACAAAGGGATTTGAGCTGACAAGGCAGAATTAATCAGGGTTGGGGTGTTAGGCAGAGTTAGTGGGGATGAGGCAGGGGCTACTGAAACAAAAGAGGGTGTTTCATGTATCCACTTCAAACCACTTAAAAAAGTCAGTCTTGATCATTTAAATTGCTCAAGTATCCAAAACTATTACTCCTCCTCCAGCTTATCATTTTGTAGACAAGGATTAACATTTGAATGGGCAGGGTAACAATATTCATAGGGGATGGCCAGAGCAGGGGGGTCTACAAAAGTAGCCTGGTGGACCCACAGTGATATCTTTGGCAAATTTTGAGACGTGGAAACACTGTGTATAATGTTCTTGACCAGCGTGGGCTCACGGAAATTTATAACAAAGCAATCCCCCAAATCTGTCTTACCACCTCTACCTATTCAATTTAGATGTCTAACTATGTTTACATTTTGGAACAAATATTTGTTAAACCAGCCATAGACCCCAACCACTGCATTCATTTGATTTTGAGCTCCTTCCAAAATACCTGCTTATCATTTGAAAGGGGGGGAACCCTAAGCAAAACCAAAACATATGGAGCTGAGTCAGGTGGTAAGTCCAGATTAATCAATAAGTCTTAGAGTATTTATCCAAAATGAGCCAGGGGCATGCTGGCCTAGTGTTAAGTGTCAGGTAATCTGAGAAGGTCCGAGAAACCATCTGAGAACAGGGTAATATTGTGGGGAGAGCACTCTCACTACTTACATCATCCTTAAAAGATGAGCAGAGACGACCTGTGGATGATGTAGGTGGTTTGCAGGGTTTTGGAGCCTGCTCATTTACCAAAGGACTCCTGGATCCCACACAGGTCTTAATTTGGATATAATTTGCTGCTCCAGGACTGCAGGCATGGCCTGACATTGATTAACAACCTTATTCTGAAAATTTTGAAGTTCCGAATTAAGAAGGATCTCTGGCTAGGGCTACCAGATAAACAAGACTGTCTACCACCCATGCTTTATATTTTTTTTTAGTTCCTGCAGGGGAGATATAGGGATTATACAATCAGAAATGATCACCGAACTACCTTCTGTGGCCAAAAAGAAAGCTGGGGGATGTAGTCCCACCCCTGATGTAAAGTAGTCCTTGGCCGCCCCCACTGCGGGAAAACAAGAGTTACCTCATATTGGAGTCAATGAACGCTTGGATAATTTTAATTTGGTTTTCAGCTTGGGGAAATCATTGATTGGGCATTAATGGACTAATGTTTAACTTACATTTTTTGTGTCAAACTTCTCATAATCTCTTGAGAGCGTTAATGACCTATTTAGTGAAATTTACAACAATGGGTCAGTCAAGCTTCCATAATGTCACTTACACATTTAAATTTATATTAGGGCTGCTGGAGGGCATTATTAATGATTCATGGAACATTTATCATCGACATAATGATGTGTGCAAGCATACCTCTTAATCCTCCTCCAAATTAGGGAGTCTCTTAAGAAGGCCACTTTGTTGAAACAAAAGTCAATAAATATGTTTTCCATGTTCACAATTGCAACGGATGGGGAATCTTGCTGTGTATTGTGTGCCTACCAAACATAATGGCTGACCCTCTTAGGAGTGCAACCCCAACAGATTCAAGACCTTTGCTGTACTTCCAAGAAGTCTCGTGCTTCTTTACTTGACTCTCTGAAATTGCTCCCTACTATACTTATACTTTAATGTATCCCCTGTTGTTCTAGGAATGATTGGCTCCTTCTCACCGTTTCTTTCTTTCCTGAACTTTTTGCATACCCATCTCTCCATCTTTTCTAACTTTACTTTCACAGCTCCTACTTACTGCTGTCTTAGCAGTACTAGCCATTTCCATTATCCTTCCTGCCTGTAACTACTCTAGCTTGTTTACTTTCACATGTTTGCTCATTCTTTGTGTTCCTTGTTTATACTGATGACCTGATCTGCACAAACGTTATTGATCTGAGTTTATTTGAGTGGTTGATACAGCTTGCTAAACATATGTGTTATACCTATATATTTGTCAGGTCATACTGTGTATCCTGAATGTTTTATATAAAATCCTCCAACACAAGTCCATGTACGAGCTACATAAAACTTCACAAACCTACCTTTGCGTGGTCTAAGCCACTATCTCTTCAAAACATGGTATTGCAATTTTTGCACGCTCACAGCAGAAAAGCAGAGAGAACAAGTGACTGTATAGCTGACTGTTTGAAAATGTAGCACTTCGGACCAAACCATAGATATTTTCAATTATTGTCTATTACTCACTTCTCCCTCCCAGTCCTTCAGCATGACATTTCACTCTTTCTTCTCAGAAAACCTTGTGCTGAGAGACGGTTTCCTTGCTGTTGAGACTTCACTCGAAGCAATCATATAGACACCAAACACTATTCTTAAATGTACAAGCACATGATCCATTCATGGCTGAACTCACGTATTCAAAGTTATTCCCCATCTCTTGAGTTCTTCCTGCTTTGGGTTGGGGCTAGCACTGTCAAGAGTTAAGGGTGTCATTAGAATACATTCCATCATCATCAATATTATATTTACATTGCCATCTTTCACTTGTACAAGGGGGGGAAGGGCTTGAGCAACTCAGAGGAGTTAAAAAAAATTTTTTTAGCAGAACTGGGTGCAGTAGGGTGGCCAGGATCAATGTGTTGTGCCAAAAGATCAAAAAACTACCAAATGGGGATCGTAGATATCTCTTCAAGCATAGGTCGCATGGGTGGAGGTTGGTAGATGCAGGTCATCTATCTTGCACTTGCTGCATCACATTTAGAGGTGTGGGAAGCGCAGGCCTTCCACTAGCTGAGACCAATTTGGCTGCTCTCCAAGCAGACGTCCTTGACATGGTAGGCTATCAGCCAATGGGTTGCTGGGTCATAGTGGCAATCACTTTGTCCTAGTTATGGCGGGCGATCATTAAAGGATTTATTTGCCTGGAATCACCATTGGTGGAGCTGGAACAGTTTTCAGAGTGGAGGTACTGGCTATCAACGTCATCTTAATAAAGAAATACGGTAATCCGTCTTCTAGCTAAAGAAGTAATGTAAAGGAAAAGAGGAACCAAACACATTAAAGCAGCATGTCCAGGCAGGTAATAGTCATATTGTGCATTTTGGGAAACATTTTGATAGATAGGTAAGGACGTGGGAGTGAATAATGACATTTATCAATAACATAAGCACCATCAAAATGTGCAACTAAATCATTAGAAACAACCACGGGACCAGCAACTCAGCTTTCAGTGTACACGAGAGAGGCTCAGACATTTCATAAGTTTGGATGATAGCCTGCACTTAAGGCAAACCTAGAGAACGATTGCATTTCCACATGAATGGGCATTGTACTCTGGATCTTCCATCTCTAAATTAACAGGCTATTTCCCAAAGTTATTTGGCAACTGTTCTAAATGATTGTCTTATCACAAAAACTTCCCCAACAAATGGGCACATTGAGAAAAGTGGCTGATTGCACCTTCGAGGAGTGGCTAGAAAACCAGGCCTGGGCCAAGAGTTTCCTCTCTTTTTGCACTCCTTTACTCAAATCCTTCCATTTCTTAGTGTTCATGGCAAAAATACTCTGACAAAAATGAAAGGGGAAGACTAATGGCTGATGGCATATGTAGTGTTTGTAAATAATTATTTGTTTAATTCTGTTTGTGGAAAATTTTATAGTTCTCAATATATCTAATCAGTGCATTAACAAATGCCACAAAATTAAAAAAGGGATCTGATATCAAATTGAGAAATCATTTTACAATCCACCATTGTACGACATCAACTTGGATATTTTAGTTGGAAGCTTTAAAACATTAATATTCCCATATAGAATTTTGTTGTTGCTTTTTTTAATATAATTTCATAAGTTGTCTGGTCTGAACCACTGGATCAGAGCACAAATACTGTTCAAGGGAAAGAGTGGTCTTTACAATTGTTGTGCTATTGAAAAACATACAAGAAATCTTCTCATGCCAGACACATGCTGCCATTAGAAGTCCCATCCACCCAGTAAACCTGATGTCTAAGAGACTCATATCCCTTCATATCATCGAGATGGATGGCCCTACACTGAAACTCCATCTCTGGGGTCCACTTGTTGTTATCGAAGACAGCCCCAGATATGTTAGGGCCACCATAAGACTAGAGATGGAAGTGGGAGTGGACATGTTTATACACAGGTTATTGTGCCCTTCCTGTGCACCCTATCCATCTCAGTTTGGATATCGCTGGGCTCGGTGAGAAGGTACATCACTGTGCAATTGGTCTCGTAATGTATCAGATTTACTACTACCCTATAGGGTTCTACTCAGTGGGGTTGTATCTTGGCCCTGGTGCTACATAGGCACGGGTGTAGAAGGCGTTTTGCTCTTTCAGGGGCTGTCGCTTGGGACAAGTAAAGTCTGTTTGCACCTACTGCATGTGGTATCAGCAAACAGATGTAACATGACCCAGCTGATATCTTGGAGCCCACGGCGGTCATGTGCAGATACCGGGTGTTGTGTATGAGGCTGCTGTATAGTGCATGTGGGATGCTGGTTTTGGGTGTGGTGTAATTGTAGATGACATGGGAGAGGTCCCTACTCAATTGCTGTTTCAAATTTTGAATAAACTCCGTTAGACTAGTCCGTCTTTTGGAAATGAATGGATGTGGCAGTACCCTTTGTGAAAATTGCAGATCTTTGAGATGGAGCCAGGGATGACATTTGTAGTCCTCTGGTGATGGGCAATTCTTGGTGTTATGACAGGTTGAAAAATGTTCTTGGAGTGGTTTGTGGCCCTGTATTCCATTGAGAATATTGATGTGGAAGTTCTTGGGGCAGTTTGTAGCTCTTGATCCTTTTGGGAGTTTTGATGTGGCCATTGAAAAAGTGATGGCCCCCTGTAGAGGTGGTGCACTTGGCGGCTCAATTGCAGACCTGTTGGAAAAGAGCTAGGTTTGGTTTGTGATTAAAGAATAAACATTGCATCCTTGCATGTGTTATTACCAATTATTTCTTAGGGGTTCCTATGTGTTTCATTGGAGGCTTGTGTTTCTTCCAAACTTTATTACTAAATTTGTGCAATTTTTAGTGAGGCACCAGAGGGTGGCCTCACTCGGAGCATCTATTTTGAAAAAGTGGGTATTACCACGGACCACTAATTTTTGTGGGCTATTGGGCCTCCTCCCTCTCCATGCCTAACTAGGTGTAAGGCTGTGAAGCATTTTTGGGGGGGATGATCCTGTGAGCATGTGGTTGATTTTAGTTCTTACCTACTGCTATGTGGGTGCGCCACCCCGCCAGTTTTCTAGTGTAAGCATGGAAGTGCCATTGGTGCGGCTGGTATCCTTTGACCTACACGTGTGCAGGATGATGTATTAAGGGGAGGCATGTTGCAACTGAACCTTGTTTGGTGATCGCAACATGCCGTGTGGTCACATACATGCCCCTCACGTCTCGGGATGTGACATGTCCTAGTGGCGCCATGTGTCTTGACTACGCCCTGCTCTCGAGGCTTGTTTTGGGCTATATTTGAGCTTCTTTTAATTGGTCTTTGGGCGCTTCCCTAGACCTTTGCATGATCTTTTTTTCTTAATTGACGTGAAGCAGAGGGGGTCAGAGAGTTTTTCCATGGCTCCCATGTGCCTCTGATATTGCAGTGTACAAAATTATTGCTTCCTCCAGATGGTGTCTGTAAGTCCTTCTATTAGCTGATTTCTATGCCTGAGACGGGGGTGAGCATATCTCTGTATCCTACTCTGATTGGAGCTGTGATGGATCTCTTCTGACTCCCTTTCCCTGGACACCTCCCTCGGACCATATCGTTCACCAGGATATTGTGGCCTGCAGTTCTCAGCTGTTACTTAAACACTTTGAGGCAGGGGGAGGAGTCAATATATCACTGCCAGGAGAATCAGGTGCAAGGCTTGAACTTGCCAAAGTTTGCCCAAATGTGATAGTGAAATGGGGCTGCTGGTTGTTTTGGTGAAACCTCCACTCTCTAGTGACTCGGCTCCATGCGGAGTTGAACAATCTGTGGATTTCATGAGCGTGCTCTGGAGGTCTTCACTATCCAAACCATTCAGGAAGCCTAGATCCTGACATTGGAAGACATCTTTGTTTTGGAACAAAAAGGGGGCCTCCATTGTCTGGACGTCATTAAATTTCTGAGGTCACTATTGCTGTTGGGACTACGCACCAAAAAAAACCTTTCAGTTCCGGCTGAGTGCTTGAGAATTGGGACCCTTTGACTTGGTGATTGGAACCCACCCCAATTAACTTATGGGTGCAAGGACCTTGGCTTTTAAGCACTGGTCTGGGAGCGGCCCTCCCTCCTCATCAGAATGCCCTCCTCCTGGGATGTGGCCAGCCAGCCCCACCCTGGGGCAGCAGAAGGATTGTGGGGCCTTTACTCCTGCTGGTACCTTTAATGGCAGGCTCTAGTGAGGATACCCGATTGACAGAACACATATTGCAGTTCTGAGAGTTTCCTGAACATAAGCAAAGGCTTGAATCTCTAATGTTGTTTCATTTGTCTCATTTCTCCTTCTTTTAAGTTTCGTACAGTGAATTTTAAGGTGTGTGAGAAATGGATGCTTTGCATTTGGGGTATTAAGTTTTATTGCAACTTTGGGTTCAGTGAGTGTGTGAAGGCAGTGCTTACCCAAATATTTACCCCTCCCTGCCATGGTTTCATCCCGGACCTTGTTGGGATGGATTTGCTTTCTGTGGTTACTGTTGCCATGCATTTGTTCAACTGCCTGACCCCTGTTTGCGGTGGTGCGGAGGTGGTCTGACTTCTCTGCGGCTTAGTATTAGATGCATTCAGGTTTCCCTGGGCCTAGTTTGATGTATGAAACTTTTGCAGAACCTGGTTATGGCTCATCAACCTCTGCTCATGGTATCATTTTAGCCACCATCTGTCGGTCATGTGGCCCATACTGTGGCATTAGTAACATTCTATAAGGTCTGGCTGCTGCCAATATCCCTGGTTTCGCTGTTATAGTTATTTGAAAACTCCTGGCGGCCGCGTTGGCCACAAGCTTTCAAATGGCACCAATTCTAACAGTTTGTTGTTCAGTTGTGGCCACTTTGGCTCCCTGGAGACGCCGAGTAGTGTAAGCCAAAGCGGGAACCGCAGGCATTGGAGAGAGCACCTCCATTCCTGCATATGGCGGGAGAGGTGTGAACACTTGGTTTGCTGAATATGGGGTATAATTATCGGTCTGGGCCTCCTTGAAGATGGCCCATAATTCTAATAATGCTTCTCTCATGTCCTTGTTTTGCTTGGTGTATTTAGTCCGTATGTGTCTTTTCATGTGTTCAATTATGCTAGTGTAAAATGTTTCCTCTTTTGGCCCAGGAAACATATGTTCCTCAGTGTGTGTTTGCCATTGATGGCAAAACTTAGTAAGTTATTTAGCCTGTGTGGGGAATCTGGTTTGCATGTGTTTTAGTGGCATATCCATGTGAAGTTTGGCAGTTAGATACACGTCTTGTTGTTATTGTTTTAGGGAATCTTAACTTACACTCATCTAGCTTTATCTAATCCTCTTTGTTAGGGAATCTTACGTTATACACATCTAGGCTTTTCTGTTTTTTTTAAGAGAATCTTAAGTTGTACTCTAGTACTCTGGTTGTGTTGAAATATATGCTAGTTCTAACTACTTTACTACTCTACTATGAGCTAAGCGTTATTTACAGATGCAGCAACATGAACATTTCCAAAAATAAAACAACAACGCATATGAAGGGTCTCAACCTGTGTTGGACCTGGTCCTTTTTATTGGGTAATTCCCCAGACATTTTGCCTTCCTCCTCCTATTTTTTCTGACCCTTTTTGCTGACATTATAACTCTTGTCACTTTATCACTGCTGATCAGTGCTAAGGTGCGTGTGCTCTACCTTGTAAACTTGGTTTGATTGGCTTATAACTGATTGGCACATTTAACCTGTAAGTCCCTTGCACAGTGGTAACCCTATACCCAGGGCCTGTAAATTAAATGCTTCTAGTGGTCCTGAAGCACTGCTTGCACCACCCACAGAAGTAGCCTTTCAAACCTGTCTCAGGCCTGCTTGTGCAGGGCCTGCATGCGCAGTTCACTGCCACAGAAACCTGGCATCTAAATTTACTTGCCAGGCCTGGAACTCCCCATGTACTAAATGTAAGTTACCCCTAAGATAAGCCCTAGCTAAGCCCTATTGGCAGGGTGCTATGTAAGTAGAAGGCAGGACATGTTCCTGGTTGTGAGGCCCATCCTGGTAGTGACAAACAGCCAGTTTGGTTTCTCACTGCTGTGAGTGCTGCCTTACTCATAGGATTGCATTGGAAATGCCCTGCCTTATGTCTAGGTGGTATTATCTGATTTATGAGGTGTAGGGTAGGCATGTTTAATATTGTTGTAATGGTAGTGAGAAATGCTCCTTACTGGTGTATGTGGATTTTTTATTACCATTTTAGAAATGTCACTCCTAGAAAGTGAGCATTTCTCTGTGCTTATGACTGTGGTGTTTTGCAGCTTGACTCCAATCTACATTGGGGGCAGAGTGACAGCTGGGCTCTGTGCATACTTTTCAGTCAGCCTGTACACAGGGAGGATGGAAGTGTCACAGAGGTGCATCTGTATATTGAATGGTCTTCCTGGTCTGAGAGAAGGGGAGGTGGGCACACCTGCATTTGTAAAGGCTATGCTCTGGCCTCACACAAAAGGCTCATTTAACTCCAGTGGATTTCAGGAGCCTGTGTTGGAGGAGAGAGGCGACACTCCTAGAACCAGTTGTAACTGGTCGGAACATCTTCTCTCCCTCTTAGTAAGTGTTTTATAAAACTGAGTATAAGTACAGGGGGATTGTCACCGTGTTTGGAGACACTGATAAACTACTGAACTGGACACAGAATGCTGCTGGAGGGACTCACCTGGAACCGCCTTGGGGTGCTGCTGCTGTGCTGACCTGTGTCCTGCTGTATCACTAGGAGGAGCTGCCACTGACTGCAACACTTTACGCTTTACTGTTTGATGGGCACTACCACTCTGTGCTAATTTTTGATGTTGTCCAGGGGCTGGGTGCTGAGGCTCCTGTTCCCCTGCACCTTTTTCCTACACTAAAGTGGTGCAGTAAGAGTGCTTTGCTTTGTCTTTCTGAAGTGCTGGGAGAGCGCTCTGCTGGGTTTAATCCAGTGCATGTAGATCGCTCCACGCTGCCACTTCTTTGCCCCCATGGGCACAGGAAAGTTCCCCTTGTCATTGCATGGTCGCCTCCCCCCCTTGCTCTCCGACTTGGGAGAGATTGTGAGGGCCAGCAAGCTGGCATGTACGAGCGTGCTTTCAACAAGTACCTCTGTTCTTCGAGGAGTGCTCCCGGGGCACAAGCAGGCATCCATTTTAGGAGCCGCATCTGAGCCGCAGAGAAGGAGGAAGAGGCCTGTGCCAGTCCATCTCAGTGCACAGGTGGGTGCCGACGGACAGAGGCCCTGGAGGGCTTCAGCTGCACGACCCACTGGAGTGCCCCAGGAGTCAAGAGACAGCATTTGTGCTGCAAGGATGCAGGCGGCTGCTGGTTGGACTTCCACTGCATGCAGAGATCTTGAGAGGTCTCCCCTTTTGGTAGGAAGGTGCGGGCTGGCTTTGTTGTGCTTTTCTCTCTCCCCAGGCATATCTTGGGGATCGTAGGGACCTTGATTGTTGTGGTCATTATATTGTGGGATGGACGGAGGCCTCAATGGAGGTTCCCTCCCACCGAGGGCCAATCTTTGCCTTTCAGTACTAGGAGCTCCTTTGTTCCACACATGAGGCTGGGGTTACCGCCCCACGTATAATGCAAGCGCAGATGCCTTTATAATTATGTCTTCGCAATTATGATAATATGTTCATTCTGACATGTGTCTAGTGGTGGATGTTTCGCCTCGTGTGCATTCATAATGTTGAATATTCATTCATGATGGTATGTTTAGTGTGACCTGTGAAGTTATGACAATGACAACCTGACTACTACTTATTTTGCAGTACTGCCAGTAACCTATGTGTTTTATTATGACTACTGTGGGTTTTCATAGAGTAATAGTACCTGATTAATGTTCTGACAAATGCTTCTGTAGCATGGTACTGCTGATACATGTCATATTTGGTTTAATTATGCTTTATGCAATACAGTCTATTTTTATTTAACTTGTTGTTGTGTTTCTTTTGTGGTGTATTTATCATGTCACATGTGCTGTGTGTGTTGTGCGTTCACTTAACACATTGCCTCTGTGATAGGCATGACTGCTCGTGCCAAGCTACCAAGGGGGTGAGCAGGGGTTATCTTGGGTGTGTAACTCCCTCACCTTGACTAGAGTGGGTGTGCTCTGCCTGGCTCAGGTGCATACCCTAGCCAACCAGAAACCCCATTCCTAACAACCTGGAAGAAAGTTCAATTGTTAATTCAATTTTCATGAAATTTGGCATCAAAATGACAAGACTTACTTTGGTATCAAAGAGCAATTTCTGAGAGATAGTAACATCGTATTGAGTCATCAACACAACACTCAACACAAGACACAGTTGCTTTAAAATTTGCATTCAAATTACCAGCACCAACAGGCTGGCGGTACATACCACAACATTATGACATTGGCGGGTTGGCTGCAGTCAACCCACCAATTTACCATTCACACCGCCATGGCGGTAGCAGCCGCTGAGCCGGAGATATCAATCTCCAGCCCAGTGGCCGATATAGTACCGCTGGCGGCATTTTGAGCCAGCCTACCGCCATGGCAGTAGGCCCTACCAGTGACAGGTAATTCCTTCCCTGTCACTGGTAGGAGGCTCACCCACCCCCCAAACACTCCCCAGACACCCCCTAGCCCCCTCCATCCACACTCCCCCTTCCAATCCTCCCACCCCCTCCATCCATGCTCCCCCTTTCTGATCCCCCACCCCCATACATGCACACACCTGCAGACATGCACCATGCATGCACCCACTCACTCCCACTGGCATACACGCATTCATACATGCACACATTCAGTCATGCTCACACACATTTGTACATACATTCACAGTGACCTGCAGACATGCATTCACATTTCCATTCTTACACGCATTCAACAAGATGCATACTCACACGCAAACAAACACAACACCCACACAACTTACCTTCATCCAGCTGGTCTTCCGTCATGGAACGGGACAGGGCGCTGCTACCGCCAGCAGAGCATGCAAGCAGAACTCTGCCAGGCCATATCATATGTCATGATACGGCTGGAGGCGGCCTACTGGCGTGGCGGTGCTGGTGGTAGCAGTGCCACCTTACCACCATCCACCAGTATGGCCACGGCCAGATTTCCTCCCTTCCTGTGGCAGAGGTCCAGCTGTGGTCATAATCTGGTGGACAGACGGTAGCCGTGGTGAAGGTCTTTTGGTGGCTGCCACCGCAGCGGTAGACGGTTTTAAACCGCCAATGTCATAATGTGCACCTATGTTTGTTAGGGAATAAATCCTGTTGGACAGAGTGTTCATGCCATTATCGACAACAGCTAAAGCCTTTTCTAAGTTTTCCTTGTCTATTTGCCTTAGACACGCAGCAGCTTCTATCTGAGAAAGCTTCCAGGTCTCATTATACATAGCATAAATTAATCTTTTAGAGCATGGCTTCCTAGGACCTAACAAAAATTCCTGTAAGTCTACATCTTCAGAAAGAGTGTTAAGATGTTCTTTGATGACGGCTAACGTGTTAGACTGTACCCATTGCTGGGACAGTTTATCCACACTGTATGTTGTAACTATACCCTTGTGTTGACTCGAGACAAATCGAGGGTCCGGCCGGCTAATCTAGAAAACCCACTGAGGAATTCAAAATACATGCCTGACATCCATTGGTGTCTCTTGGCCAAATTAACCCTCGCCAGGTCTGGAAAGTGAAGAGTTATAGGTACCAGCCTAAACCTTTGCATCTAGCTCTTCCTCAATGACATTCAGGAAGAATTGCCAATCATAAAACTTTGCCAGTGTAGGGATACTGGGCATGTTCATTTCTTTAATTTTTGCTAACCCCAGACAGGATGTCTGTTGAATTGTGTCATTTAAAAAGATCATTTGCACAGGAACCAGGCATACCCTAAATAAAGCTTCCCTACCCTGTATTTGCCAATCTTGTGTTCCCCATACACTCTTCAAATCAACAGTGTTCCTCCAGTATTCGCACCCTTCAACTGCAAGACAGGAAACAAAGGAATCTGAATAAATTAGCTTAGTGTCAGTTAGCAAAATTGTCCTAATTTTTGAAGGAGGTAATTTGAAATAGTATGACTCTGGATGTTTTGTGTCATGCCCAGACAAATAAGTAATTATATCTTTATAACCTTTTGGGCTCCCCACAGGTGGTGTTGAACAGTGTTCCCTCTGTGTGTAGTTAAGTACTGGTCTGTGTCTAGTGGCACGGTGCAGGTAGTAATGTCCCCAATTATTATAACAGAACATTTTCCCATAATTCATTGTCTGTCCATATACATCATCACTCCCAAATAGTGAATAATCCTTTGTTTCAGTTAGCATAGAGTCAACTGCCTCAACATCCAAATCACCAGATACAACACGAGGTGTGATTACATCAGTCATAGAAATTTGAATACATATGGAATTTGAATAACCTCAGTAGGCCTGTATATATCAAATGAAACATTGTCCCACACAATCCCATCAGGAATTGGTACAACTGAAATGTTTACAAGGGATAAGTCTCTTTGTGAGGAATGATATGGAGTTAAAACTTCATCCACAAGCTCAACTGAGGAGCGTTCAGGAAGGTAATGACCATTTATGAGCAAAAAGAAAACAGTCATGAAACCAATTCATAGAAACAATGCAAAAAATGCCAAGCAGAACCATAAATAGTTCCATGGGTGTATTAAATAGTTATTTTTAAGCCATAGGTACAGCTTACATGTCTTTGAAACGTTTTCAATTACTGGTTGGATGAGTCTGATGAAAAGTCATCAATGTTGATGAAATAACCAGAGGCAGTCTCTGCAAATGCAGGAGCAGGTGCACCACCAGTGGACGGATCCGCCTCATGTGGAGGCTCACAGTAGATGGTGTAGTCAGTCTGTGTAGTGTTGGTGTAGAAAACAGCCAAATCTTGGACAGGTGCTGTAGTTGAAGTGGTAACTGGAATCAGCAAGAGCTCATTTTCTGCCCTCCCCATGATGGAGGAGGTATTTGTAGCATCACTGGACATTGTTGTGCAGTCTGAAGTAGTGTATTTATTTCTACTTTGAAGCGGTATGTCCTGTTGGGTAGTGAGAGGGGACCCGGAACGACCCAAGGGACCTCTTGGTCTACTGTGCAGGAACGACCACATGGTGAACTTTGATGTCATCAATAGAAATTAATCTGTTTGCTTTGGAACCAGGCAGCAGTAGTAAGATGACAGTTCTGGTACCTTATACTCCCAAGACTGGGACTGGTATTCTGTAGCATGGACCGAGTTCCTCCTTCACAGCAATCTTTTCACGAACCAGATCCCCGACTTTAGGATTCCAGTCAGTGGAAATTGTTGGTAAATCCCTTATTCTTAAAGTGGCAGCACTGGCAGATGACTTATCATCACGAAATTGCTGAAGCTCCTGTAAAACAGTGAGACATTCATTTATGTAAAAAGGTGTGTCTGCTGCCACCAAACCAGGGCCATCAAGATGTGGGACATAAATAGGTATCCCAAAGAGAACCTCATAGAAAATGCATCCACCCAAGGACCGTCTTGGCAGATTATTCAATGCTCTCTGGACCCCATATAGGTGATGAAGCCAGCTGCAGCCAGAACCTAATAACTAGCTGTTAAGGACTGCTTTGGATCACAGTTCCGCCTCTCCATGAATTTCCCACGGGATGGTATGGTGAGGAGTAATGGAGTTCAACACCCCTCGTCCCATGGAGTCCCTGAATGCCTTAGAGGCAAACGCAGGGCCCAGGTCCAAATGGAATGCTGCAACCACATATGTACCGATAAAGATCAGCAAGTCTTTGATGACAGTCTGAGCGTCAGCCAACTGCTGAGGCCATACCAACAGGAATCTAGAGCAATGGTCCAGGTAAACACATTGTAGTGGCCAACTGGACACTAAGAGGGATATCTGCAGTGGGCATTTAACTTTGGAGCCCTTTATCTGCTGGCAGGTGTCACAACAAAGGACATGTTGTTTTGTTTGTTTGTATAGACCTAGCCACCAGAAGCGTTTCTGTAAGAGTGTTACTGTGGCTGAAATACCAGCGTGAGCAGAAGCGACACCCTCATGCGCTGCTTTTATTAGATCTAATCTCCGGTCTTCATTGGGGATCGCTCGATCTCCAACCCCAAGTAGTGTTGCATAACCAACATTCTGTGCACTAATGTGGTAAGAATATTTTGTAGGGTACGCTTTTGGAAGGGACTTGCCTTCAGCCGAAGCTTTCACGGCAGTCAGAATTTCATTATCCTATCTCTTCTGAGATTGAGTCACTGCAGCAACAGAAGCCGTAGCTATTGCGGATTTGGCTGCTTCATCAGCCAAAGTGTTACGATAACGTGTACTCCTACATGTTGATGGCCCATTATATGTACTACATGGACAGATGGTAGCTTATCCCTAAGATCAGCCACCCTCCCCTACAGTATTTTGTGTTTTATGGTGTTCCCTTTGGAGTCTCTAAACCCATTGAGCTTCAAATGATTGAGGTAATCATTGTAAGACTGGATGCAGTAGTATGAGTCACGGACAATAAAAGTCAGCAATCCTGGCTCTGTGTGTTCTAGCGCTAGAATAAGGGCTTTGAGTTCAGCCAGCTGAGCTGTGCTGTCCCCTTTGTTCTGCGTGTGGGTATTGTGAAGGTGGAAAACTCCATCCTTCTTCACTCCACTCATGGCTGCACAAGCAGCTGAAAATTGATGTTTCGTGCCTACAGCTGGTTGTGCTGAATCATCAGTGTAAATGACAGAATGGTGTCTGTCATGTGGCAAAGTATCTAGCAGTGCGGGGTACTCCTGTTCGTATTGGAGAAATTCTTGTGTCTGAAGTTTTGGATCAAAGATGTAGCCAACATCGATAGCAGTCAGGGAGGTTGCCCCTTGGAATCCAGCCTGGATGTAATGTTTTAGTGTTTGGAACGCTTGCTCTGGTGACGGCCTCTAATGCTGGCACTGGGGTAATGACAATGATGTGTTTCCCTTGGGCAAGTGGCCTCTCTTTAATGACGGTCATTTGAACTCCAGTTAGAATTTATTTTGTGGGTTGAACTGTTGTACTGCATTGGAATATAAATGTGATTTATATGCTATGGGCACCGTGTCACCTTTGTTAAAGGTGAAATAAGTGAACCCAATGGCACCAGAAATTATTCTGATGACAAAATGTGTTTGTTGTCATGTGTGTGCAAGTGTTTTGCTTTTAGCATGTCCTGTTGCAATTCCTCAAGGATGCTTATGTGTTCAACTGTCCAGTGTCTGCTAGAAAAATCAGGGTGTATTAAGTCATAGAGTGGCTTGATACGTTGTGCATAGTCAGGAATGTATGTTCTGCCAAAATTGAACAAACCAAGTAAAGACTGTAATTTCTTGAGAGTGTCAGTTGGGTGACATTGTGCACATTTTTCTAGAAAGTGTGGGTCCAGGCTCTTCCCCTTGTTTGATAGCTCATCTCCCAGGAACAGTACGCTGAGAAAGGCTATTTACGTTTTTCTAAAATTGAATTTGTAGCCAAGAGCTGTGAATCCTAAGACAATCAAATCGACTCTAACAAGATGAATGTTGAGGTCGCCATCTGTGAGATAGATGTTATCCACGTAGGACAACACCTTGGGATCAATATCATGCAATATTTATGTTACCTGGGCTGGCAACAGTCCTGGGTTGTTCTTGTAGCCTTGGGGCAAGTAGCAGAAGTGTTTCTGTGAGCCAAATGAGAATGCACTCAGGTCCCGACTTTCATGTGCTAAACTCTGGCAGAAAAACCCGTTGGAAATATACAATGTTGTTTTGTATTTTTTGCGTACTATGTTGTTAATTAGTGCTGTGCTATGTGAATTTTGTATAGCATATGTACATGTATGACTATTTAAGTGTCTGTAATCTAAGACTATTCTATAGGAATGGTCTGGTTTTGAAACTGGGAATAACGGGTTATTCATTGCAGATACACAGGGCTCAATTACTCCATGGTACTCAAATTAAGTGAGGATCTCCCTCACTGGAGCTTTTGCTTCGTGTTTAACAGGATATTGTGGCTGAGGTTGGGGTGTAGACCTGATAGGTATTACGTGACAAGGAGAATCCTTGTCCCAACCTACAATACTGCGCTACAACGCAGGTGCCTGCGCCAAAGCCCAATTGACAGCGTACGCTTTTTTACCACCTCCAGAACAAGATGAGAGAAAGAAGGCAAAATGACATCTTCCCCATGTGGGAGCTTATGGACATGCTCTGGTGGCCAGTCCCTTTCGGTCAGCAGGATATTAAAAGTAAGTTCATCCCAAACTATCACACCAATGGTGCACTCTACTTCTCCCTCAATTTGGATATTTAAATCATAAACCCTGTTGAGTGGGAGAACACAGCCATCCGCAGTCTCAACTGCAATGAAATCGCTAGTTGCTGTCGCATCCAGATGATCTTTCAGACTCTGGCGACATATCGTGACCTCTGCTGCACTGTCTAACAGTGTCACTGCCCACGTCTTGTCCTTCGCCAATGTTCTCAAGTGTACTGTCATTTTTAATTGACAGTGCTGCCACCTTTTTCTTTTTAAACTGTGGCTTTTGTTTTGGGGACTTCTCTTCTTTTTTGTCTGAAGACTGTGGTGAGTCTTTCTTCTTTTTCATGTATTCAGGACGTCGATCAGGACGGCCCCCTCTCTCACTATGTCTATCTGATGCATTGTTAGACTTTTCATCCTTGGCGTGGTCTCCCTTACCTTTTTGCCTCTGTTCCCCAGGTTATTGATGTGTGCTTGACTCTGATTTTGCTGTTTTTGTTGTCTGGGCACTTTACTGCTGCTAACCAGTGCTAAAGTACAAGTGCTCCTTTGCAAACTGTGTATGTAATTGGCTTATCCGTGATTGGCATATTTGATTTACTACTAAGTCCCTAGCAAAGTGCACTATAGGTTTCAAGGTCTGTAAATCAAATGCTACTAGTGGGCCTGCAGCACTGGTTGTGCCACCTACATAAGTAGCTCTGTAATAATGTCTCAGACCTCCCATTGCAGTGTCTGTGTATATACTTTTAAGTGTAAATTCGACTTGGCAAGTGTACCCACTTGCCAGGCCTAAAACTTCCCTTTTCTTACATGTAAGGCACCCCTAAGGTCGGCCTTAGGTAGCCCCAAGGGCAGGGTGCAGTGTATGGTTAAAGTAGGACATATAGGGGGTCATTCTGACCCCGGCGGGTGGCGGGAGCCGCCCGCCTGGAGGGAACCGCCGAATGACCGCACCGCAGTCAAAAGACCGCGGCGGCCATTCTGGCTTTCCCGCTGGGCCGGCGGGCGACCGCCAGAAGGCCGCCCGCCGGCCCAGCGGGAAACCCCCCTCAACAATGAAGCCGGCTCCGAATGGAGCCGGCGGAGTTGTAGGGGTGCGACGGGTGAAGTGGCACCCGTCGCGATTTTCAGTGTCTGCAAAGCAGACACTGAAAATCATTATGGGGCCCTGTTAGGGGGCCCCTGCACTGCCCATGCCAGTGGCATGGGCAGTGCAGGGGCCCCCAGGGGCCCCACGACACCCGTTCCCGCCATCCTGTTCCTGGCAGTAAAAACCGCCAGGAACAGGATGGCGGGAAGGGGGTCGGAATCCCCATGGCGGTGCGGCAAGCAGTGCCGCCATGGAGGATTCCCTGGGCCAGGGGTAAACCGGCGGGAAACCGCCGGTTTCCCATTTCTGACCGCGGCTTTACCGCCGCGGTCAGAATGGCCCAGGGCTTCCAAGGTCCACGGACCTGGCGGTCGTGGACCGCCAGGGTCGGAATGACCCCCATAGTAATGTGTTTTATATGTCCTGACAGTGAAATATTGCTAAATTTGTTTTTCACTGTTGCAAGGCCTGTCCCTCTCATAGGTTAACATGGGGGCTCCCTTTAAATCTGATTAAAGTGTAGATTCCCTTTGGGAGCAGATAGACATGTGGAGTTTGTGTTCTCTGGGCTCACAATTTAAAAATACATCTTTTAGTAAAGTTGATTTTAAGATTGTGTGTTTGAAAATGCCACTTTTAGAAAGTGAGTATTTTCTTGCTTATACCATTTCTGTGACTCTGCCTGTTTGTGGATTCCCTGTCTGGGTCAGTTTGACAGTTGGGCTGGTTGCACCTTCCACTAGACAGTGACACAAAAGGAGCTGGGGTGTAGTCTGCAATTCCTGGTGAGCCATCTGTGCTAGGAGGGAGGGGAGGAGTGGTCACTTACACCTGAAAGGGCTGTGCCTGTCCTCACACAATGCAGTCTCTGACCCCCTGGTGAGTGTCTGGGGCCTGGCCTGGGCAAGGCAGGATTTCACACTCAAAAGAGACTTTACTTTGAAGTAGGCCTACTTCAAAGGAGAAATTGGGTATAAGAACGGCACCCAAAACCACAGATTTTAGATCACTTCTGGACATCAAGAGGAACCTCTGCCTGGAGAAGAGCTGAAGAGCTGAGGAGAAGTGCTGCCCTGCCTGTGACTGTGCTTTGTGGAGCTATCCTGCAGTTGCTGCTTCTGCCAGAGTAAGAGGGCAAAGATTGGACTTTGTGTGCCTTCCATCTTGTGAAGAAATCTCCAAGGGCTTGATTTAGAGCTTGCCCCCTGTTGTTTGAAGTCTCAGGGACAGCAAAGATGACTCTCTGCCAGCACCTGGAGTCTTTGAAGAGACTTCTGCTCTGACAAGTGGTGGCCTATCGAGTCCCTGGGCCCTTGAAAGGAAAGCTGGTGGAAATCCAAGGAAATCGACTTCGGACCGACGCCGCTGCTGAATCCGGTGACGCCGCCTGCACCCGACTCCGTGATCTTTACTGGAACGCGATGACCTTCGCAGAACCAATGCCGCTGCAGCCCTGCTAAAGTCCGCGACTCCGTGGAAGTAGCCGCACCCCGTCGTGACCGACGCCGCTTGAAGTGCGCGGATTCAACATTTCGCACAGACATCGCGATCCCCGACTTCGCGCATCGGCTTGTTTTCATTCTTCACCAAAGGTACTATACTTGGGGGACTACGCAACTCTGTGTCTGGCACCGTTGGGAACGACTCCGTCACGACTCTGTGTTAACACCTCATTGAAGCATTTTGTGTTTCTAAGCGCTATTTTGGAGTTTAATCTTTAAAAATTCATAACTTGAATTGTGTATGTCGGATTTTTGTTGTTTTGGTCTTGTTTTGTTTAGATAAATATTTCCTATTTTTATAACCTGGTGTTGTGTCATTTTGCAGTGTTTTCATTAAGTTACTGTGTGTGTTGGTACAAATACTTTACACCTAGCACTCTGAAGTTAAGCCTACTGCTCTGCCAAGCTACCAAGGGGGTAAGCAGGGGTTAGCTGAAGGCGATTCTCTTTTACCCTGACTCGAGTGAGGGTTCTTGCTCGAACAGGGGGTAACCTGACTGTCAACCAAAGACCCCATTTCTAACATTGTTGATCAGCGGTTGGTGATTTGGACTTGTATTTGTACTTGACATACAGTGATTAAGTGTACACTACTGTTTTGATCTCAGACAACTACGTGACCACATACTACCTTTCTTGTGATTTTTGCTTTTTCTCTTTGGGACTGTTTTTGTTCTACTTCCATTTTTGCTGATCCCTTGATTGCCTTTTCTTGAACTTCACTTGGAACTTGTTTTTCTGCCTTTGGAACTTTGCACTTAAACCTCTCATCATGTCTCAATCAGGAGATGCATCAGCTGAAGCTGCTTTTCACCTAGAGAAATTAGAGAGTTATACAAAGGCTCAGTTGGAGCAGTTTTGTAAAAGTTTTGACTGTCCTTTTAAGAGCTCATCCAAGAAGGAGGAGCTGCAAAAGGCACTGGGGGCCTGGGTGACAGCCACAGAAGTCGAGGAGCACACAGAGGATGAGGAGGATAAGGAGGGAGAGGGGCAATCCATTTACAATGGTATAGTGGGTGGACCTGTTATACCCCAGTAGAGTCTCTAGGGCAGGTAGCAGTGTGTCCTCCAAGGGTCTGACCCCTGAAGAGTTACAGGACAGACAGGCAGAGAGGGAGTACCAGTTGGAGCTGAAAAAGCTCAGTCTAAAGATGGAGTGGGAAAGGAAGAGGGTTAGGGAGGAGAGGAGATCAGCCCTTGAGGAAAAGAAGATGCAGCTGGCTCATGAGCTTAAATTAAAGGAGTTAGATCAGAGGAGCCAGTCTAGTAGGGATGGTGGCAGATTTACTGCAGTGCAGCCTGAAAGAAGAGTACACATACCAAAGGATCGTGTGAAGGATTACAAGAGGGAGGATGACATATACTTGTGGTTCAAGGGGTATGAGTCTGCTCTCCACATGAATCTGGTCCCTGAAGCTCATTGGGGGGTGGGTCTGTGGAAGCACTTTGAGGCAGAGGGGAGGGATACACTGACAGCCTTAGGGGATGCTCAGAATCTCACCTACACCGTCATGAAGAATGCCCTACTCACAAGGTATGGTCTCACCCCTGAGCAGTATAAGGATAAGTTTAGATCCTACAAGAAAAAGGAATCCCAAACATGGTTGGAATGTGTAAGTTCTTTGTGCAGGTCACTGGATGGTTGGGAGAAGGGCAGTAAGGTAACTACGTATGTGGGGCTTTACAATCTGATTGCTTGGGAGCACTTGTACAGTTTATGTTTTCCAGAGATGCGCAAGCACCTGATTGACAGTAAGCTGACTGATCCCAGGAAGCTTGCGCAGGAAGTGGACCACTGGGAGAGCACCAGGGTCCAGATGAGGTAAGGGGGAGGCCACGCCAAGGGTGGGAAGGGTCCCTCTCAGAAGAAAGAGGGGGTAAGGGTAAACAGCGTGAGTTCTCTAAAGGGCCCCAAGCTGATTCCCAGGGTAAGGATTCCCAACCCCCCCAGTGAGAAGCAGCCATGGTTCTCCAAAGGGAAGCCAGTGGCAGGTGGTCCCCCACGCAAGTACTATGCATGTGACCAGGTGGGTCATGTGAGAGGGGATCCCAAATGCCCCAAAAGTACACTGGCAACCACTGGTGCGCCGTCCCAGGGTTTGGCCAGTGTAGTGCTTGGGAAGGAGTTGATTTCAGGTGGGTGGGAACCAGCTGAAATGACCCTTGTCTCACTAGGGGACAGTGAGATGGTCCAGAGAACCCTAGTGCCTAAAAAACACTAAGACGTACAGGCAGTGGGTGACCATCAATGGACAGAGGGTGGAGGCTCTGAGAGACACAGGAGCCAGTGTGACTACAGTGAGGAGTCAGCTGGTGTCTGAAGAGCAGATAGATCCCTGGGTACTTCACCAAGTAGTTGCAGTGGACAACTCAGAGCGCCTGTGCAGAGTGGCACAGGTTCCCTTTGAATGGGGGGTCTCAGGTTCCTTGAAAGTAGCTGTGAGTCCAACTATGCCTGTTGATTGTTTGCTAGGCAATGACCTGGAGGATTCCCCTTGGAAGGAGGTGGAACACAAGTCTCACTTGGAGATCTCGGGTCTGTCTGGGTGGGTATGCGTATCCACCCGGTCAATGGCAGCCCGTCATGGTGATCAAGAGCCCCTGGAGCCTGAAACAGTGGTCCAGGGGATCGCCAAGAAGAGTAAGGGCAGGGGGAGCGGGAACCGGCGCCCAAAGTTCCCATGGCCCGGGAGAAGGTGGAGCCTGGGGGTGATGCCCCGGAGCCTACAGGGGAACAGGTGGCTGAACTGGGGAGATCCCTGAGCTGTCGCAGTGGCAGCAGGAAGGGGGACCCACCAGAGAGGCATTCTGTGCAGCACAGAAGGTATGCCCTACTCTAGAGGGGCTGCAGCAGCAGGCTGCAGCCCAGGCGGCTGGCGAGGAGCCAGGATAACACCAAGGGGGTCATTCTGACCCTGGCGGTCGGTGACCGCCAGGGTCACCGACCACGGAGCACCGCCAACAGGCTGGCGGTGCTCCGTCGAGCATTCTGACCGCGCCGCCATGGGGATTCTGACACCCCCTACCGCCATCCTGCGCCAGGAACAGGATGGCGGTAGGGGGTGCCGCGGGGCCCCTGGGGGCCCCTGCAGTGCCCATGCCAATGGCATGGGCACTGCAGGGGCCCCCGTAAGAGGGCCCCACAAAGTATTTCAGTGTCTGCAAAGCAGACACTGAAATACGCGACGGGTGCAACTGCACCCGTCGCACCTTCCCACTACGCCGGCTCCATTCGGAGCCGGCGTCCTCGTGGGAAGGTAGATTTGCCCTGGGCTGGCGGGCGGCCTTTTGGCGGCCGCCCGCCAGCCCAGGGCAAATCTCAAAATACCCTCAGCGGTCTTGCGACCGCGGAGCGGTATTTTGTCGGGGGAAGACTGGCGGGCGGCCTCCGCCGCCCGCCAGTCTCAGAATCACCCCCCTAATCTGCTGGGGAGGATGGCATCCTGTGTTAGAATCCATTTTGAATTGATTCGTTTCTTTTAACACGTGTAAGTTTGAGCTTTTTCCTCTCTGAACGCACTGTCTATCACATATGTTATCTTATGTATATTTGTTTAAGTAAAATAAGCCTGGTTCCACACCACAGGCTTGCAGCTGGTTTCTTTCCCTAACTGGGGCACGTTACTCATTATAATCATGTGTTCAAAATAACTAACTGACCTCGGCTGTTGTATTTTGGGGAGGGAAAGGCTGATATCTATACCTTTGAACCACGCAATCCTTTGAAGGGTCTCAAGAATGTGGGGAGTCAGGCAGCTGCAGAAGGGAGTCGAGGACAAAGCTGGGAATGGAACCGGTGTGTGGAAAACTGATTAACTCCTTAAAATATCTGTATGACGTATATCATTATTTTCACACTTTATGTATCCTTTGATGTATGAGTATAAACATCACTGTTAAACGCTTCATGTTTACTTCGGGCCTGGGATGCCAGTGGTAAACCTGTCCTCTTTGCTGCAGCAAAAATAAACAGACCTTTGGTCATTGATTTTTCACTCCGGCTCTCCGTGTCAAAAACTCCTTTGTAAATGCATTTGTAAGTATCTGCAAATATGTGCATTTGACAATTTGGCGCCCGAACAGTGGATATCTTCAGTAGCTCTGTCACGAGACGTGCTGCCAGTGGGGGGACGCCGTTCCGGAGGTGTAGATTCCAGAGGCCTCTGCACAAAGACTTAGGGGGTTATTCCAACTTTGGAGGAGGTGTTAATCCGTCCCAAAAGTGACGGTAAAGTGACGGATATACCACCAGCCGTATTACGAGTCCATTATATCCTATGGAACTCGTAATACGGCTGGTGGTATATCTGTCACTTTTAGGACGGATTAACACCTCCTCCAAAGTTGGAATAACCCCCTTAGTTTCAAAAGTAGCTGCATCTTATCCACCGGGCAGGCCTCTCCCCGCTTTCTCATGATGTCCCAGCGAAGTCCCTGAAACATCGGTTTTTATCTTGACTGATTAGTCTGACATGGGCGGCCGGAGAGAAATCCAGGAAAAAGCAGATAGTCAGGTAAGACTGTTCCTCGCTGGCTATTTGTCTGCTTTAACTTGCATTTGAGAGAATAATTGTTTTTGGATAACTTATCACTTTTGGGAATGATTAGTTCTTGGTAAATTTGCATTTGTACAAGGTACCATTTGACAATTTGTATTACACGTGTTTTTGTTTGAATAGTTTGCCCAGGCCTGGAGCAATTTGTAAGTCGGTAGACAGTTGAAAAAGGGTTTCTTTGGTGCATATTTGAAAAAGGGTTTATTTGGTGCATATTTGAAAAAGGGTTTCTTTGTTGCATATTTGAAAAAGTGTTTCTTTGGTGCATGTTGCATTTTGAAATTTAAAAGGTGAGATATGGGAAATAAAAAATGTTGGCAAGGGCTATGTCTTTGTTTTCGCCGAAATCATGTGCCACGTTTAGATAAAAAGCAACCGATCCCAAAAGAGGGAACACCAGGGTGGGACATGTTAAAGGATTATGGTTTAGAGAATAATTTGTATAATAGTATATGGCGCAGATATACTAGACATTGTCCTGACCTCCAGTGGCCGGAGGATGGGTCTTTTGATTTAAAGAAACTAACCTACCTACACGAATGTTTGTTTCACAAAAAGGCTAGACAAAATATGTTTGAGGTATACAGAAAATGGGAAATGGAGGCCACCAAAAGAAAAATTAAGTCAGATAAACTGTTAGAGAAGGAAAAACGGAGAACCATCATGCAGAAAGCCGCGCTGTACCACCATTCCCAAACCCAGAAAAGAATTGAGTCTGAAGATAGAGTCCATAGGGCCCAGGTGGAGGCAAGTTATGTATCAAAGCCAACAGAACCCAAACATGCATTAGAGGAAGATGAGGTATTGCTACAGCTATTAGACAATAGCCCTACTGCACCTCCACCTTACACACCCCCTGCAGTAGCCCAACCTATCATGGGGGCACAGCAACAGCAGCAAGGGCAAGGGCACAATTTGGGAAATCCAGGTGCACCACCACAGCAGCTTGTGCCACAGCAACCACAGCCTCTAGCCCAAGCCACCCCAATAGCCCAAGTCCTAATCCCTCCGCTACCTGCCCCACCACTACCAGCCAGCACTGCAAGGTTATCAATAATGTCCCCTGCCCCTAATACCCCAAATGGACAACGCCGACAGTGTACAGCCACTCACTCACTTTCACCCATATGGAGCACACCTATGAAGTCGATTTCGCCCCCAAGTACCCGCTCTACTATTGGGGAGGGGCAAAAACGGGTTATCAAGAATCAGTCAGAGAACTGGATGGCACATCCTATTTACACCCACACCGATATTATGGACACAATACAACAGATGTCACATTTTGGACAACAATCAGCACTACAGTACATGATTGAAAAACTGGAGAGGGATTGGAATTCTTGTATTACAGATTCTACCCCTCTCCCTTATGAACAAGAATTACGCCAATTATGGCAGGACAGTGTGGCTTGTATGCTTGAAAGTAACAGCATAAATGAGGGAGTACGCATTTTTGTTATAGCCAGAGAAGATGTTCTCAATACATATGACAAAGGGTACCCATTGAGGGAAGTACACCCTGATATTCCTGTTGCAGCAGCAGCTGCCGCCAGACAACCAGCTCCCGTACCAGTGGCCCAATTTGCCATATCCCATGGAAAAGGGAGGAGGTAATGGCTATAAAAAAAGACTTGCCAGACCCTTGAAAGAATCCAGCTGGATTCTATCGGGTCCTTAGAATTGCTATTTCCACCACCACCAAGACACTTAAAGACATTGACTATTTTTTTGGTGTTTTATTGGGTCCGGAAGTTTGGCATAAAATTCGAAGAGTAGATGATGCACCTACTTTGGGAAATACATGGGGGGGTTTAGAAGCACGGGAAGCACAAAGGGCACCAGGATCCCTGCCGCATCAGGATATTTTAAATTTACCTAACCGGATATTGACTAAGTTAGAAACTGTTATACCTCTTCAGACTGTGGATTGGGGAAAACTTGCCACTTATAAACAGAAAATAGGTGAAGATGTCCCAGATTATTTTACTAGAATTGAACAAGCTTTCATAGATTTTAGCGGTAAAGACCTCGCCACCGTAACAGCTGTCACACTATTTGTAGAACGCTTTGTTAATGGCCTTCTACCTGAAATATCACAAAAATTAAAAGCAACAGAGAGTTTGTGGATGACGAAGGGACAGGCAGAGATTTTACAGATGGCACAATACTATGAGAGCAGGTACAAGGAAGAATTAGAAAAGAATGAGAAGTCAGTAAAAGAATTGAAGAAAAAGGTACTATTACAGCAGGCATATCCCCAGCGGGATACAACCCCTCAGCCAACGGGTGGCCCACCAAGGGCACAGGGAAGGGGTCGAGGCCGAGGTGCATCTGCACCACCCCAAGACTGCCGATTGAATATCAACCAATGTGCCTACTGTAAACAAGATGGACATTGGCGTGATACTTGCCCATTACTGGAAGGAAGACAAAGTATGTCACTTAATAGAGGGAACGCGGCAGGTAATGCACGAGGAAGAGGTAGAACTGATCAGAATTCGCAGAATGAGAACCAGGTCCCGCGTAACACTAATATTTTTGACAATGCATTTGAACGACAATATTATGCTGATGATTCCTTTTCTGAATCCTACAATTATTAGGATAGCCACAGACAGGGCCAGGGGCGAGTAAGTATTCCTGTAGATCAGAATGGTCCCTACATTGATGTAAAAATCGAAGGAGAGGGCCATAAGTTTCTCCTAGATACTGGTGCCACCAGAACATCTATTGCACATTCTGCAGTCCCCGGGGCTCCCCTGTCTGGGCTTCATACCACATCAATTGGGATTTCTGGGATCCCCGTGGTGAGCCCCATCTCAACACCTATGAGAGTAACTGTAGGCCCATTTACAGTACACACGCCACTCTCCTTAACATCAGGTTGCAATGAAAACTTGTTTGCATTAGATTTGTTAAAGAAATTAAATGCAGTTATTCACTGTTCAATGGATGGTGTCTATGTAACTATGGATAGTGTTTCCCCTACTCGGTGTATGTTCTCACAGGAATACGACTTACCCCCAGAGCTAAAGGAAATAGACCCTCGCTTATGGGCCAAAGGCAAAAATGAAGTAGGCATTATGGATATCGACCCTATTGTAATAAAAATCAAACCAGGTGCCCGGTTACCTCGTGTTCCTCAATACAAATTACCTAAATCAAGCGAAAAAGGGCTCAAGGCAGTCATATCTGATCTTGTGCATGCAGGTGTCATAAAGGAAATAGTGAGCAGCCCATGTAACAGTACAATCCTTCCTGTTGTAAAGAAACAAAAAGATGCTAATAGATTAGATGGTGATCAATCAGTTACTGATAACACAGTATATCGATTAGTTATTGATCTCCGAGAAATAAGTAAAATAGTCATTCCCCAGTTTCCCGTGGTCCCAGACATGAATAGTCTTTTCACCATGATCCCACCCTCTGTGTGTTTTTTCACCGTAATTGATCTGAAGAACGCGTTCTTTAACATTCCAATTGCCGAAGAATCTCAATATTTGTTTAGCTTCGCGATTTTTGGTAGATCATTCGCGATGACAAGAATTCCTCAAGGGTTTGTGGAGTCCCCGAGTGTATATAGTCAATGTCTTAAACGTCAACTAGATCAATTCAATCCACCTTCAGGCTCTGCACTGTTGCAGTACATTGATGATATTTTAATTGCCTCAGATTCCATGACACAATGTAAGACTGATACTGTTGCATTATTACATCATTTAGCACCCCTGGGCCATAAGGTGTCCCTCCCAAAATTGCAGTATTGTAGAGAGGAGGTCACCTATCTAGGACACCTCCTCTCTAAGGAGGGAAGGAGATTACATCCAGACAGAATTAAACTGGTTCATACAATGACTGCACCACGCACCCCTTCTGAAGTCCGAGCATTTTTGGGATTTACATCCTTTTGCAGACAGTGGATTCCAAATTTTTCACTTATAGCAAAACCATTGACTGCTCTGACACTTTCAGATGTGCCCTCTCCTGTACCTTGGACTGACAGATGTGAGGAGGCTTTTCAGGAATTAAAAAAGGCGATGTGCTCTGCTCCTGTATTGGGTAATCCGGATTACAGCAAACCATTTGTTTTATTTGTGCATGAAAAGCATGGCTGTACATTGTCTGTTTTGACACAGGATCAGGTGGGAGACAACGCCCTTGTGCATACTTCTCTTCCACCTTGGACACTGTGGCGCAAGCTTTGCCTACTTGTCTTAGAGGAGTGCCTTCTGCAGCTGCTGCGGTGAAACAGAGTGAAGGGTTTGTTGGTGGCAATCCGCTCACTGTGATGGTTCCTCATGCAGTTGATATTTTGTTAAACAAGACACAGACGCAGCACCTCACCATTGCACGTTTAACGGGTTACGAATTAACATTGTTCAGTCCAAATATTACTTTGAAGCGGTGCAATGTCTTGAACCCAGCTACGTTACTACCCCTCCCTCAGGACATTGTGGAATTTGATCATAATTGCATTTTTGCCACTGAGAAAGAAACCAAGGGACGGGTAGACTTAACAGACACTCCCCTATCTGACCCACAGGGAGAGCTGTTTGTAGATGGGTCTTGCTTCAAGTTACCAGATGGTACGACCACTGCAGACTATGCCGTCACCACATTAAAAACAGTGGTTGAATCTCATAGAATCATGCAAAATTCGGCACAGGCTGCAGAATTAATTGCCCTCACCAGAGCTTGTGAAATAAGTGAACATCTTAGTGTTAATATCTACACTGATAGCCAATATGCGTTTGGAGTAGCTCATAATTTTGGATGACTCTGGGCGAATAGAGGCTTTATCACGTCACATAGCACTACCATTCAGCATGGCAACTTGATTGTGACACTTTTGAATGCTCTCAGCCTGCCCTCGTCAGGTCGCAATCATTAAGTGTAGTGCACACAAAAAAATTACTGATGATATAGGACGAGAAAATGCTTTTGCAGATGCTACAGCAAAAGCAACAGCACGAGCACCATTTGACAATGCATACGTTGAGAGTAGCATCAAGGGAGAGCCCCAGAACGAAGTATTAGAAAATACCATGCAGTGTGTGAGAGATAATCAAGCAGAAGCAACAGCAGAGGAAAGGGAACAGTGGGAGAAGAACGGTAGACTAGACAGTTAGGGTTGTTACATAGATGACACAGACAGAAGAAGATGGATGTTACCTAATTGTTATGTACACACTATGGTTACTATGGCCCACAGTCCTGCACACATCAGTGCCCAAGGCATCAAGACAACTTTTGACCACGTTTGGAGTAATCCTCTGATATCCAAAGCTGCTAATAACCTGGTTAAAAGTTGTATGGTGTGTGCAGTACACAATGCAGGAAAAGGGACCCCTACGCCCCCTGGCCATTTTGCCCCTCCTGACCTCCCCTTTGAAGCTATACAGATAGATTTTATCCACATGGAACCATGTAACAAACTGAAATACGTGTTAGTGGTAGTATGCATGTTTTCAAAATGGATAGAGGCCTACCCATTAAAAGACAATGGTGCCCTCTCTACTGCCCAAAAATTACTAAAAGAATATTTTCCTAGATACGCATTGCCAAGATTAGTCTGGAGTGACAATGGCAGTCATTTTGCTAATGAGGTAATGGAGAAGGTCTGTACCGCCCTTAACATCAAACATCGATTTCATGCTGCAAATCACCCACAATCAGCGGGCCTTGTAGAAAGGTATAATTACACCTTGAAGAGCAAAATAGCTAAGATTTGTGCGGAGACCAACTTAAAATGGCCAGATGCTTTGCCCCTAGCATTAATGTCCATCAGGATGACTGCCAGTAGCAAGTCACGATTATCCCCATATGAAGTTGTCATGGGGAGGCCAGCCAATATCTGGCGGGTACCACGACCAAAGAAGCTTTCTGAAGTGCAATATCCTTTGTTTGTAGATTACTGTAAACAATTGACTAAAGATTTGCGTTTGATCCACCAACAGGTCAAGGCCAGCCTACTGACTCCTCTTGAAGGCCCTGGTCACCCTTTTAAGCCAGGAGATTGGCTTATGACAAAGAACTTTCAAAGAACCAACAGTCTTCAGCCCAGGTGGCGGGGGCCAGCCCAGGTACTGCTTGCAACACAGACAGCGGTGAAAGTGGAAGGAAGGAAAAACTGGATACATGCTAGCCATTGTAAGCGTGCACCAATTCCACTACAATCTACTCCAACAGCAGAATTACCGTTGTCTCCTGATTACAGAGAAGTAGGGAGACAGGAAACACCTTCACAGGTTTCAAGTGCTACCACTTCTGCTCCTGAGGTGACCCAGCAGCCCAGTGACGAAGGGTTGCTGTTTGAAGATCAACAAACTCATCAATACAATCTGCGTCCTCGCCCACCCAAATGAACAGAATTCTGAAGGTGCGTAAGGTGGTGACCCCTACGAAAAGCTACATTTACATCACCCTGATAGCTCCTAGCTTGGAACTGCAAACTGAGGTCTTTTCTGAATGGCCAAGGAATCCTTTGCTCAGCAAAATACGGCACGCTTGCCTTCATGAAATACAGTTCCCCGCTTTCACCGCCACAGGCATTTCCGATGCCATTGATGTACCAGCATTAAAACGAGCTATCCTCACTGTTGTTATGCACACTTTAGGCGACGAGGTTGTAAATGACTGTGATGACTAAACTTTCAGCATGAACATGAACACGGGTGACTAGCCTGTGCAACGACACCAGAACATTGGTCAGAACAACTGTCTCAACGAGAACACAAGCATAGTGGGATGCAGCTTGTGCAACGCTATTATCTGTGCTAAGAGCAGTGGGTAAATGGAGTTAACAGTTCTGTGACTGGCGAGAAAAACCAAGTACCAGTTCTACGGAAGCGGCCAGTCATTAGGGTTGGTGCGGTTTGTAGTCCCAGCGGAAAGAAGGTGCCTTTTTCTGTTAAATACCCAAGCACATCACTGATCTGGTTGCAATTGCTGGCCTCCGCCCTCATTTTGCTGAGACACTGAACGAAACTGACGAACTATACTGAAGACGAACTTTGAAGTATCGCGACTTACTCACTGGGAGTTGAGTCTCACCAGGAGTTAAAACTCGACAAGGAGAAGACAAGGGACCTAGGATCAAGCCAACATCTATCGTCCAGTATTTGAAAAACTTGTTCATGGACTAACCAGTGCAGCCTAACTGCTAGAGTGGGAAGCACGCCGGTGCTGAACCCTAGTGGGTTGTGAACATTGGACAAAAAGAAAAAAGGGAGCACACTGCCTCACACTCCAGCAAAAAGTTAGCCCAAATGCATCATGGTAAATGCAGTCACTTTGTTTTGTGTTGAAAAAGTAATCAAAAGTCTTTCACCTAAGTAGGTGCAGCAAGTGCTGTGTATCTCTGGACACGTGTTTCTAGGTTTAGCCCGTCATCAGCAGAGAGCAGCCAAAGTCTGTGGGGTTGCTTGAAATGCCGCCAAAAGTCTTCTCAGGTTTATGTACCACTCACTGGCGCACAGGTGCCTCACCAGAGCTCGTCAGCTCGTTAGCTCAAGGGAGCAGTCATTGGACAAAAAGAAAAAAGGGAGCACACTGCCTCACACTCCAGCAAAAAGTTAGCCCCAATGCATCATGGTAAATGCAGTCACTTTGTTTTGTGTTGAAAAAGTAATCAAAAGTCTTTCACCTAAGTAGGTGCAGCAAGTGCTGTGTATCTCTGGACACGTGTTTCTAGGTTTAGCCCGTCATCAGCAGAGAGCAGCCAAAGTCTGTGGGGTTGCTTGAAATGCCGCCAAAAGTCTTCTCAGGTTTATGTACCACTCACTGGCGCACAGGTGCCTCACCAGAGCTCGTCAGCTCGTTAGCTCAAGGGAGCAGTCATTGGACAAAAAGAAAAAAGGGAGCACACTGCCTCACACTCCAGCAAAAAGTTAGCCCCAATGCATCATGGTAAATGCAGTCACTTTGTTTTGTGTTGAAAAAGTAATCAAAAGTCTTTCACCTAAGTAGGTGCAGCAAGTGCTGTGTATCTCTGGACACGTGTTTCTAGGTTTAGCCCGTCATCAGCAGAGAGCAGCCAAAGTCTGTGGGGTTGCTTGAAATGCCGCCAAAAGTCTTCTCAGGTTTATGTACCACTCACTGGCGCACAGGTGCCTCACCAGAGCTCGTCAGCTCGTTAGCTCAAGGGAGCAGTCATTGGACAAAAAGAAAAAAGGGAGCACACTGCCTCACACTCCAGCAAAAAGTTAGCCCCAATGCATCATGGTAAATGCAGTCACTTTGTTTTGTGTTGAAAAAGTAATCAAAAGTCTTTCACCTAAGTAGGTGCAGCAAGTGCTGTGTATCTCTGGACACGTGTTTCTAGGTTTAGCCCGTCATCAGCAGAGAGCAGCCAAAGTCTGTGGGGTTGCTTGAAATGCCGCCAAAAGTCTTCTCAGGTTTATGTACCACTCACTGGCGCACAGGTGCCTCACCAGAGCTCGTCAGCTCGTTAGCTCAAGGGAGCAGTCATTGGACAAAAAGAAAAAAGGGAGCACACTGCCTCACACTCCAGCAAAAAGTTAGCCCCAATGCATCATGGTAAATGCAGTCACTTTGTTTTGTGTTGAAAAAGTAATCAAAAGTCTTTCACCTAAGTAGGTGCAGCAAGTGCTGTGTATCTCTGGACACGTGTTTCTAGGTTTAGCCCGTCATCAGCAGAGAGCAGCCAAAGTCTGTGGGGTTGCTTGAAATGCCGCCAAAAGTCTTCTCAGGTTTATGTACCACTCACTGGCGCACAGGTGCCTCACCAGAGCTCGTCAGCTCGTTAGCTCAAGGGAGCAGTCATTGGACAAAAAGAAAAAAGGGAGCACACTGCCTCACACTCCAGCAAAAAGTTAGCCCCAATGCATCATGGTAAATGCAGTCACTTTGTTTTGTGTTGAAAAAGTCATCAAAAGTCTTTCACCTAAGTAGGTGCAGCAAGTGCTGTGTATCTCTGGACACGTGTTTCTAGGTTTAGCCCGTCATCAGCAGAGAGCAGCCAAAGTCTGTGGGGTTGCTTGAAATGCCGCCAAAAGTCTTCTCAGGTTTATGTACCACTCACTGGCGCACAGGTGCCTCACCAGAGCTCGTCAGCTCGTTAGCTCAAGGGAGCAGTCATTGGACAAAAAGAAAAAAGGGAGCACACTGCCTCACACTCCAGCAAAAAGTTAGCCCCAATGCATCATGGTAAATGCAGTCACTTTGTTTTGTGTTGAAAAAGTAATCAAAAGTCTTTCACCTAAGTAGGTGCAGCAAGTGCTGTGTATCTCTGGACACGTGTTTCTAGGTTTGGCCCGTCATCAGCAGAGAGCAGCCAAAGTCTGTGGGGTTGCTTGAAATGCCGCCAAAAGTCTTCTCAGGTTTATGTACCACTCACTGGCGCACAGGTGCCTCACCAGAGCTCGTCAGCTCGTTAGCTCAAGGGAGCAGTCATTGGACAAAAAGAAAAAAGGGAGCACACTGCCTCACACTCCAGCAAAAAGTTAGCCCCAATGCATCATGGTAAATGCAGTCACTTTGTTTTGTGTTGAAAAAGTAATCAAAAGTCTTTCACCTAAGTAGGTGCAGCAAGTGCTGTGTATCTCTGGACACGTGTTTCTAGGTTTAGCCCGTCATCAGCAGAGAGCAGCCAAAGTCTGTGGGGTTGCTTGAAATGCCGCCAAAAGTCTTCTCAGGTTTATGTACCACTCACTGGCGCACAGGTGCCTCACCAGAGCTCGTCAGCTCGTTAGCTCAAGGGAGCAGTCATTGGACAAAAAGAAAAAAGGGAGCACACTGCCTCACACTCCAGCAAAAAGTTAGCCCCAATGCATCATGGTAAATGCAGTCACTTTGTTTTGTGTTGAAAAAGTAATCAAAAGTCTTTCACCTAAGTAGGTGCAGCAAGTGCTGTGTATCTCTGGACACGTGTTTCTAGGTTTAGCCCGTCATCAGCAGAGAGCAGCCAAAGTCTGTGGGGTTGCTTGAAATGCCGCCAAAAGTCTTCTCAGGTTTATGTACCACTCACTGGCGCACAGGTGCCTCACCAGAGCTCGTCAGCTCGTTAGCTCAAGGGAGCAGTCATTGGACAAAAAGAAAAAAGGGAGCACACTGCCTCACACTCCAGCAAAAAGTTAGCCCCAATGCATCATGGTAAATGCAGTCACTTTGTTTTGTGTTGAAAAAGTAATCAAAAGTCTTTCACCTAAGTAGGTGCAGCAAGTGCTGTGTATCTCTGGACACGTGTTTCTAGGTTTAGCCCGTCATCAGCAGAGAGCAGCCAAAGTCTGTGGGGTTGCTTGAAATGCCGCCAAAAGTCTTCTCAGGTTTATGTACCACTCACTGGCGCACAGGTGCCTCACCAGAGCTCGTCAGCTCGTTAGCTCAAGGGAGCAGTCATTGGACAAAAAGAAAAAAGGGAGCACACTGCCTCACACTCCAGCAAAAGGTTAGCCCCAATGCATCATGGTAAATGCAGTCACTTTGTTTTGTGTTGAAAAAGTAATCAAAAGTCTTTCACCTAAGTAGGTGCAGCAAGTGCTGTGTATCTCTGGACACGTGTTTCTAGGTTTAGCCCGTCATCAGCAGAGAGCAGCCAAAGTCTGTGGGGTTGCTTGAAATGCCGCCAAAAGTCTTCTCAGGTTTATGTACCACTCACTGGCGCACAGGTGCCTCACCAGAGCTCGTCAGCTCGTTAGCTCAAGGGAGCAGTCATTGGACAAAAAGAAAAAAGGGAGCACACTGCCTCACACTGCAGCAAAAAGTTAGCCCCAATGCATCATGGTAAATGCAGTCACTTTGTTTTGTGTTGAAAAAGTAATCAAAAGTCTTTCACCTAAGTAGGTGCAGCAAGTGCTGTGTATCTCTGGACACGTGTTTCTAGGTTTAGCCCGTCATCAGCAGAGAGCAGCCAAAGTCTGTGGGGTTGCTTGAAATGCCGCCAAAAGTCTTCTCAGGTTTATGTACCACTCACTGGCGCACAGGTGCCTCACCAGAGCTCGTCAGCTCGTTAGCTCAAGGGAGCAGTCATTGGACAAAAAGAAAAAAGGGAGCACACTGCCTCACACTCCAGCAAAAAGTTAGCCCCAATGCATCATGGTAAATACAGTCACTTTGTTTTGTGTTGAAAAAGTAATCAAAAGTCTTTCACCTAAGTAGGTGCAGCAAGTGCTGTGTATCTCTGGACACGTGTTTCTAGGTTTAGCCCGTCATCAGCAGAGAGCAGCCAAAGTCTGTGGGGTTGCTTGAAATGCCGCCAAAAGTCTTCTCAGGTTTATGTACCACTCACTGGCGCACAGGTGCCTCACCAGAGCTCGTCAGCTCGTTAGCTCAAGGGAGCAGTCATTGGACAAAAAGAAAAAAGGGAGCACACTGCCTCACACTCCAGCAAAAAGTTAGCCCCAATGCATCATGGTAAATGCAGTCACTTTGTTTTGTGTTGAAAAAGTAATCAAAAGTCTTTCACCTAAGTAGGTGCAGCAAGTGCTGTGTATCTCTGGACACATGTTTCTAGGTTTAGCCCGTCATCAGCAGAGAGCAGCCAAAGTCTGTGGGGTTGCTTGAAATGCCGCCAAAAGTCTTCTCAGGTTTATGTACCACTCACTGGCGCACAGGTGCCTCACCAGAGCTCGTCAGCTCGTTAGCTCAAGGGAGCAGTCATTGGACAAAAAGAAAAAAGGGAGCACACTGCCTCACACTCCAGCAAAAAGTTAGCCCCAATGCATCATGGTAAATGCAGTCACTTTGTTTTGTGTTGAAAAAGTAATCAAAAGTCTTTCACCTAAGTAGGTGCAGCAAGTGCTGTGTATCTCTGGACACGTGTTTCTAGGTTTAGCCCGTCATCAGCAGAGAGCAGCCAAAGTCTGTGGGGTTGCTTGAAATGCCGCCAAAAGTCTTCTCAGGTTTATGTACCACTCACTGGCGCACAGGTGCCTCACCAGAGCTCGTCAGCTCGTTAGCTCAAGGGAGCAGTCATTGGACAAAAAGAAAAAAGGGAGCACACTGCCTCACACTCCAGCAAATGTTAGCCCCAATGCATCATGGTAAATGCAGTCACTTTGTTTTGTGTTGAAAAAGTAATCAAAAGTCTTTCACCTAAGTAGGTGCAGCAAGTGCTGTGTATCTCTGGACACGTGTTTCTAGGTTTAGCCCGTCAACAGCAGAGAGCAGCCAAAGTCTGTGGGGTTGCTTGAAATGCCGCCAAAAGTCTTCTCAGGTTTATGTACCACTCACTGGCGCACAGGTGCCTCACCAGAGCTCGTCAGCTCGTTAGCTCAAGGGAGCAGTCATTGGACAAAAAGAAAAAAGGGAGCACACTGCCTCACACTCCAGCAAAAAGTTAGCCCCAATGCATCATGGTAAATGCAGTCACTTTGTTTTGTGTTGAAAAAGTAATCAAAAGTCTTTCACCTAAGTAGGTGCAGCAAGTGCTGTGTATCTCTGGACACGTGTTTCTAGGTTTAGCCCGTCATCAGCAGAGAGCAGCCAAAGTCTGTGGGGTTGCTTGAAATGCCGCCAAAAGTCTTCTCAGGTTTATGTACCACTCACTGGCGCACAGGTGCCTCACCAGAGCTCGTCAGCTCGTTAGCTCAAGGGAGCAGTCATTGGACAAAAAGAAAAAAGGGAGCACACTGCCTCACACTCCAGCAAAAAGTTAGCCCCAATGCATCATGGTAAATGCAGTCACTTTGTTTTGTGTTGAAAAAGTAATCAAAAGTCTTTCACCTAAGTAGGTGCAGCAAGTGCTGTGTATCTCTGGACACGTGTTTCTAGGTTTAGCCCGTCATCAGCAGAGAGCAGCCAAAGTCTGTGGGGTTGCTTGAAATGCCGCCAAAAGTCTTCTCAGGTTTATGTACCACTCACTGGCGCACAGGTGCCTCACCAGAGCTCGTCAGCTCGTTAGCTCAAGGGAGCAGTCATTGGACAAAAAGAAAAAAGGGAGCACACTGCCTCACACTCCAGCAAAAAGTTAGCCCCAATGCATCATGGTAAATGCAGTCACTTTGTTTTGTGTTGAAAAAGTAATCAAAAGTCTTTCACCTAAGTAGGTGCAGCAAGTGCTGTGTATCTCTGGACACGTGTTTCTAGGTTTAGCCCGTCATCAGCAGAGAGCAGCCAAAGTCTGTGGGGTTGCTTGAAATGCCGCAAAAAGTCTTCTCAGGTTAATGTACCACTCACTGGCGCACAGGTGCCTCACCAGAGCTCGTCAGCTCGTTAGCTCAAGGGAGCAGTCATTGGACAAAAAGAAAAAAGGGAGCACACTGCCTCACACCCCAGGCACTTATTGGACTTTGTTGCTGGAGTGTAGGCAGTGTGCTCCCTTTCTTTGTAATTTTGTCTTTGGACGGCTCCCTTGAGCCACGGCTGACGAGCCTTGGGAGGCACCTGTGCGTCATGAGAGGTACATAAACCTGAGAAAACATTTGGCGGCATTTCAAGCAAGCCCCTATACCATGCTGCTCCCTGCTGATGATGGGCTAAACCCAGAAACACGTGTACAGGGATAAACAGCACTTGCTGCGCCTACAGAGGTGAAAGACTTTATTACTTTCGGAATGGACTACGAATTCGACTGCATTTACCATGATGCATTGGGGTTGGACTTTGTTGCTGGAGTGTAGGCAGTGTGCTCCCTTTCTTTGTAATTTTGTCTTTGGACGGCTCCCTTGAGCCACGGCTGACGAGCCTTGGGAGGCACCTGTGCGTCATGAGAGGTACATAAACCTGAGAAAACATTTGGCGGCATTTCAAGCAAGCCCCTATACCATGCTGCTCCCTGCTGATGATGGGCTAAACCCAGAAACACGTGTACAGGGATAAACAGCACTTGCTGCGCCTACAGAGGTGAAAGACTTTATTACTTTCGGAATGGACTACGAATTCGACTGCATTTACCATGATGCATTGGGGTTGGACTTTGTTGCTGGAGTGTAGGCAGTGTGCTCCCTTTCTTTGTAATTTTGTCTTTGGACGGCTCCCTTGAGCCACGGCTGACGAGCCTTGGGAGGCACCTGTGCGTCATGAGAGGTACATAAACCTGAGAAAACATTTGGCGGCATTTCAAGCAAGCCCCTATACCATGCTGCTCCCTGCTGATGATGGGCTAAACCCAGAAACACGTGTACAGGGATAAACAGCACTTGCTGCGCCTACAGAGGTGAAAGACTTTATTACTTTCGGAATGGACTACGAATTCGACTGCATTTACCATGATGCATTGGGGTTGGACTTTGTTGCTGGAGTGTAGGCAGTGTGCTCCCTTTCTTTGTAATTTTGTCTTTGGACGGCTCCCTTGAGCCACGGCTGACGAGCCTTGGGAGGCACCTGTGCGTCATGAGAGGTACATAAACCTGAGAAAACATTTGGCGGCATTTCAAGCAAGCCCCTATACCATGCTGATCCCTGCTGATGATGGGCTAAACCCAGAAACACGTGTACAGGGATAAACAGCACTTGCTGCGCCTACAGAGGTGAAAGACTTTATTACTTTCGGAATGGACTACGAATTCGACTGCATTTACCATGATGCATTGGGGTTGGACTTTGTTGCTGGAGTGTAGGCAGTGTGCTCCCTTTCTTTGTAATTTTGTCTTTGGACGGCTCCCTTGAGCCACGGCTGACGAGCCTTGGGAGGCACCTGTGCGTCATGAGAGGTACATAAACCTGAGAAAACATTTGGCGGCATTTCAAGCAAGCCCCTATACCATGCTGCTCCCTGCTGATGATGGGCTAAACCCAGAAACACGTGTACAGGGATAAACAGCACTTGCTGCGCCTACAGAGGTGAAAGACTTTATTACTTTCGGAATGGACTACGAATTCGACTGCATTTACCATGATGCATTGGGGTTGGACTTTGTTGCTGGAGTGTAGGCAGTGTGCTCCCTTTCTTTGTAATTTTGTCTTTGGACGGCTCCCTTGAGCCACGGCTGACGAGCCTTGGGAGGCACCTGTGCGTCATGAGAGGTACATAAACCTGAGAAAACATTTGGCGGCATTTCAAGCAAGCCCCTATACCATGCTGCTCCCTGCTGATGATGGGCTAAACCCAGAAACACGTGTACAGGGATAAACAGCACTTGCTGCGCCTACAGAGGTGAAAGACTTTATTACTTTCGGAATGGACTACGAATTCGACTGCATTTACCATGATGCATTGGGGTTGGACTTTGTTGCTGGAGTGTAGGCAGTGTGCTCCCTTTCTTTGTAATTTTGTCTTTGGACGGCTCCCTTGAGCCACGGCTGACGAGCCTTGGGAGGCACCTGTGCGTCATGAGAGGTACATAAACCTGAGAAAACATTTGGCGGCATTTCAAGCAAGCCCCTATACCATGCTGCTCCCTGCTGATGATGGGCTAAACCCAGAAACACGTGTACAGGGATAAACAGCACTTGCTGCGCCTACAGAGGTGAAAGACTTTATTACTTTCGGAATGGACTACGAATTCGACTGCATTTACCATGATGCATTGGGGTTGGACTTTGTTGCTGGAGTGTAGGCAGTGTGCTCCCTTTCTTTGTAATTTTGTCTTTGGACGGCTCCCTTGAGCCACGGCTGACGAGCCTTGGGAGGCACCTGTGCGTCATGAGAGGTACATAAACCTGAGAAAACATTTGGCGGCATTTCAAGCAAGCCCCTATACCATGCTGCTCCCTGCTGATGATGGGCTAAACCCAGAAACACGTGTACAGGGATAAACAGCACTTGCTGCGCCTACAGAGGTGAAAGACTTTATTACTTTCGGAATGGACTACGAATTCGACTGCATTTACCATGATGCATTGGGGTTGGACTTTGTTGCTGGAGTGTAGGCAGTGTGCTCCCTTTCTTTGTAATTTTGTCTTTGGACGGCTCCCTTGAGCCATGGCTGACGAGCCTTGGGAGGCACCTGTGCGTCATGAGAGGTACATAAACCTGAGAAAACATTTGGCGGCATTTCAAGCAAGCCCCTATACCATGCTGCTCCCTGCTGATGATGGGCTAAACCCAGAAACACGTGTACAGGGATAAACAGCACTTGCTGCGCCTACAGAGGTGAAAGACTTTATTACTTTCGGAATGGACTACGAATTCGACTGCATTTACCATGATGCATTGGGGTTGGACTTTGTTGCTGGAGTGTAGGCAGTGTGCTCCCTTTCTTTGTAATTTTGTCTTTGGACGGCTCCCTTGAGCCACGGCTGACGAGCCTTGGGAGGCACCTGTGCGTCATGAGAGGTACATAAACCTGAGAAAACATTTGGCGGCATTTCAAGCAAGCCCCTATACCATGCTGCTCCCTGCTGATGATGGGCTAAACCCAGAAACACGTGTACAGGGATAAACAGCACTTGCTGCGCCTACAGAGGTGAAAGACTTTATTACTTTCGGAATGGACTACGAATTCGACTGCATTTACCATGATGCATTGGGGTTGGACTTTGTTGCTGGAGTGTAGGCAGTGTGCTCCCTTTCTTTGTAATTTTGTGGGTTGTGAACATTGAAGGAAAACTCACTTATCTGTATCTATACGTATATGATTATTAGTATAGTGATATCAATATTTTGCAATTGCATATTTGGTAATTGTGTGGTATATTTTTGAACACACATAGGCGGTTGAGACGAGTAAAACGGCACCATAGAAAGGTTGTAGGAACAAGGAGGAGAGCAGAATAAAATTATGAAAATATATCCATTTGGCAGGACAAATATCCCTCTAGAGAATAGAGAAGAGTGGCCTTATAACTATTTCTACAAAACAACAATGAAGTACCTAGTGACCCTCATGTTAATATGTATAATGTCCAGTGGTGTTGCATCATTGTTGCAAAATCCTACCTTACATCCATTGATAAAGGTTCATGGAAAGTTAGCTGAGACATTAAGTCTCACTGACTGCTGGATTTGCCGGCACTTGTCTAGAAACCTTGAGGACCCTATAGGCCTTTCTGAAGTACCAGTATCACCAGGCGAATATGAAAGAGGGGAAGTGTGTCTGGTACCAAATACCACTTGGAGATGTGACCAACAAGAATATCAATGGTACCCTAGGTGTGTGGTGCTCCCTAATACCCAGGCAGAATACAAGCTCTCCCCGATGCCTGGAGAGAATGCCACACTTAAAATGTTTCCCATATGTTTTGGTACCTATTTTTACGGGCAAAACCCAGAGGCAAAATACATGGGAAAGATCCCACCTGAACAATGTGTTTACACTTTGTTATTTGATATCAAAACAGGGAATTGGGATATAGAAGGAGAGGAGAAAATAGACAGAAATTGGACTGAGTTAATTAATGGGACTCAGCAAAATTACACTGTAAATTATTGGAAACTGACTGTGGGAGAAAATGAGATTCTGGTAGATCCAGAAGGATTGTTATAAGATCCCTCCAGGGAACAAGATAGAAATGGGAAAACTTCACCTGTAATATTATCCCAGGTTTTCCTTGGCCCCCTCTGGATGGCTAGATGTTCTTATGTTGCACCCTGGGCAAATGTATCATTGCTAAATACAATTTGGGAGGATTACAAGTATTGCAATAGTTCTGAGCATGACACCCCAGAGGGTGTGGGTTTGCCCCAAATAAAATACAGTATTATAAATTCACAAATCCAGGGAGGCATGTATTTCGTATGTGGAAAAACTGCATATAAAGTACTCCCTCTAAACTGGGAAGGGATATGTTCACTGGCATATCTGGCACCCAACATTACTGTGATATCAAATATATCATCTTCCCAGCCCCTTACCATGGGGAGTTTTGCACATAGGTACAAACGAGGGACACCCATATTGGAGGAGCGAAAGAACTGGGTATTTCAAGTGCTACATGTTCTTATTCCAGGATTTGGAATTTTCGACTTACAACTGGCAATGATGAATATGTCAGCTGAATTAGCCATTGCATTTAATGCCACCAGGGAGGCCATAGGAAGTGTACAGCTAGAGATAAACTCTGCAGCCCAATTGGCGATACAAAATCGGCTTGCCCTAGACTTGATTACGGTACAACAAGGAGGAGTATATGTTTTAATCCAACATCAGTACCAGCAAAAGTGCTGCTATTTTGTCAACAAGTCATCAGAGATAGAATTGGATATTGGGAAAATAAAAGAAGCAGTACAGGTATTTGAAAAGGGGGGCCAATATGAAGGAGGCAATTTGAGTTTATCATGGTTATGGTCTTGGTTTGGGGGGTGGGGCTGGTTGTTTAAAGACATACTTTTTATAATAATAGCTATTATATTAAGTTGTTTGTTAGTACAGTGCTTACCTGCTTTCTGTTCCTGTTTAAAATTGTGTAAACTTCCGCCAGTGAAAAAAACTAGAAACCAATCGAGCTATGATGCAGAGAGAAGAGATAAATTCCCTAATGGCTATTGATCCCACTATCCTCACTACAGATACTGGTTGCTCATACCCATCGGTTGTTTATGTCCCCATGAATGTAAATTTCAAGGAAGTAGGAGTAAAATTCAACATATATGAGGAAATTTAGAACTATTCAAACGTTGATTATGTTCAGGGAGAAAAAAACTCAAAAAGGGTTGATTGTTAGAATCCATTTTGAATTGATTCGTTTCTTTTAACACGTGTAAGTTTGAGCTTTTTCCTCTCTGAACGCACTGTCTATCACATATGTTATCTTATGTATATTTGTTTAAGTAAAATAAGCCTGGTTCCACACCACAGGCTTGCAGCTGGTTTCTTTCCCTAACTGGGGCACGTTACTCATTATAATCATGTGTTCAAAATAACTAACTGACCTCGGCTGTTGTATTTTGGGGAGGGAAAGGCTGATATCTATACCTTTGAACCACGCAATCCTTTGAAGGGTCTCAAGAATGTGGGGAGTCAGGCAGCTACAGAAGGGAGTCGAGGACAAAGCTGGGAATGGAACCGGTGTGTGGAAAACTGATTAACTCCTTAAAATATCTGTATGACGTATATCATTATTTACACACTTTATGTATCCTTTGATGTATGAGTATAAATATCACTGTTAAACGCTTCATGTCAGCACACTTTACTTCGGGCCTGGGATGCCAGTGGTAAACCTGTCCTCTTTGCTGCAGCAAAAATAAACAAACCTTTGGTCATTGATTTTTCACTCCGGCTCTCCGTGTCAAAAACTCTTTTGTAAATGCATTTGTAAGTATCTGCAAATATGTGCATTTGACACCTGTATAGCAAGGCTAAGGTTCCTGAGACTGGGTAAGCCCGTGTGCTGGTGGTACCCCAGTGCTTTAGAGCCTTCCTATTGGGTCTGGCTCATGATGTGCCTTTAGCTGGACACTTGGGGCAGGGCAAGACCTTTGACAGGCTTGTCACCCACTTTCAATGGCCACAAATGCAAAAGCACTCTGATACCTACTGTAGGTCTTGTCAAACTTGTCAGGTAAGTGGCAAGAGTGGGGGGAAATGTGAGGCGCCCCTTCAACCTTTTCCTGTAGTTAGTACCCTCTTTGAAAGGATTGGTATTGACATCGTGGGGTCTCCGGATCCCAAGACAGCCATGGGCAGCAGGTTAATCCTGGTCTTGGTAGACCATGCCACCCGGTACCCAAAGCCATTCCTCTAAGGTCCGTCACTGCCCCTGTGGTAGGCCGTGCCTTGATGGGAGTTTTTACCCGCAGGGACTTGGCTTTAGCCCCTTTGAGCTCATCTATGACCACCCTGTGAGGGGACCTTTGAGTCTGGTGAAGGAAGCTTTGGAGAAAGCTCCTAGTAAACCACCCCAGGATGTCTTTAGCCACATGCTGGCTTTAAGAAACCAGACTGCCCGCCTCAGGAGTCTCGCTCAGGAGAACCTAGAAGCAAGCCAGGAGGATATGAAACGGTGGTATGACCGGAATGCCACTCTGGTCGAGTTTCAACCTGGTCAGAAAGTGTGGGTGATGGCGCCAGTGGAGTCTAGGGGGCTCCAAGATAAGTGGACTGGGCCATTTGAGGTGGTGGAGGACAAGAGCAAGGTCACCTACCTGGTGGACTTGCGGTCTCCAAGGAACCCTTTAAGGGTCCTGCATGTCAACCGCCTCAAGCCACACTTTGAGCGGACTGAGATGTCAATGCTCCTTGCGACAGATGATGGGGTGGAAGAGGAGAATGGGCCTCTTCCTCACCTCCTGTCTGCAGGAGAAAAAGATGGTTCAGTGGAGGGAGTGATCCTATCCCCCTCCGTGACTGAAGAGCAGCAAGGTGACTGTCGCCACATTTTGGGGCAGTTTTCCTCACTGTTTTCCCTGATCCCAGGAGTCACACACTTGTGCACACATGATGTGGACACTGGGGACAGTACACCTATTAAACAGAAAGTTTACAGGGTGACAGACAGGGTCAGGGCATGCATTAAGGATGAGGTATCCAAAATGCTTACCCTAGGGGTTATTGAACCATCCAGCAGTCCTTGGGCCAGCCCAGTGGTATTGTCCCCAAAGCTGCTGCACCAGGTGCCACTCCAGAATTCAGGTTCTGTGTGGACTACCGGGGACTCAATGCGGTCAGCAAGACTGACGAACACCCCATTCCCCGAGCTGATGAGCTCATTGATCGGTTGGGAGCTGCCAAGTACCTCAGTACGTTTGATTTAACATCTGGGTATTGGCAGATTGCCTTAACTGAGGGGGGCAAGGAGAGGTCAGCATTCTCTACACCAGATGGACACTTTCAATTTAAAGTGATGCCATTTGGGATGAAGAATGCCCCTGCCACCTTTCAGAGGTTGGTCAACCAGGTGCTGGCAGGACTGGATGAGTTCAGTGCCGCCTACCTGCATAACATTGCTGTGTTTAGTTCCACATGGGAGGAACACCTGCAACACCTCTGGGGAATGTTAGAGGCCCTGCAGAAGGCAGGCCTCACTATTAAGGTGAGCAAGTGCCAAATAGGGCAGGGTTCGGTGGTGTACTTAGGACACCAGGTGGGGAGTGGCCAGGTGACACCCCTACAGCCTAACATCGAAACAATTCTGGCTTAGGAGCCTCCCAAGACCCAGACTGAAGTGAGAGCCTTTTTAGGTCTCACAGGAAATTACAGGAGGTTTGTTAAGGGATATGGTACCATTGTTACCCCCTTAACAGAGTTGACTTCCAAGAAGCAACCCAGGAAAGTGATCTGAACAGAGGGATTTTGATGCCCTGAAGGCTGCAATGTGCACAGCACCTGTGCTGAAGGCACCTGACTATTCCAAGGAGTTTGTTGTACAAATAGACGCCTCAAAGCATGGTATTGGAGCAGTACTCTCACAGCTTAATGAAGAGGGCCTAGATCAACCCATAGCCTTCATTAGGGGGAGGTTACTACCCAGGGAACGTAGGTAGAGTGCCATAGAACGTGAGGCGTTTGCTATGGTCTGGGCACTGAAGAAGCTAAGACCCTACTTGTTTGGGACTCACTTCCGAGTTCAGACCGACCACAGGCCCCTCAGATGGTTAATGCAGATGAGGGGGAGAATCCAAAACTGTTGAGGTGGTCCATTTCCCTACAGGGGATGGACTTTACGGTGGAACACCGTCCTGGTACAGAGCACGCCAATGCTGATGGTCTGTCCAGGTTCTTCCGCCTTAGTGAGGAGAACTCCCATGAGGTTGGGTAGTTGCACCCCACTTTCAGCTGGGGGGGACACGTGTTAGACTTTTCATCCTTGGCGTGGTGTCCCTTAACTTTTTGCCTCTGTTCCCCAGGTTGTTGATGTGTGCTGTTTTAGTTGCTCTGTGCACTTTACCGCTGCTAACTAGTGCTAAAGTGCAAGTGCTCCTTTACAAACTGTGTATGTAATTGGCTTATCCATGATTGGCATATTTGATTTACTAGTAAGTCCCTAGTAAAGTGCACTAGAGGTGCCAGGGCATGTAAATCAAATGCTACTAGCGGGCCTGCAGCGCTGGTTGTGCCACCCACATAAGTGGCTCTGTAATCATGTCTCAAACCTGCCATTGCAGTGTCTGTGTGTGTACTTTTAACTGTAAATTCGACTTGGTAAGTGGTATTCACTTGCCAGGCTTAAACCTTCCCTTTTCTTACATGTAAGGCACCCCTAAGGTAGGCCCTAGGTAGCCCCAAGGGCTGGGTGCAGTGTATGGTTAAGGTAGGACATATAGTAATGTGTTTTAAAAGTCCTGACAGGGAAATTTTGCTAAATTTGTTTTTCACTGTTGCAAGGCCTGTCCCTCTCATAGCTTAACATGGAGGCTACCTTTAAATCTGATTAAAGTGTAGATTCCCTTTGGGAGCGGATGGACATGTAGAGTTTGGGGTCTCTGAGCTTACAATTTAAAAATACATCTTTTAGTAAAGTTGAGTTTAAGATTGTGTGTTTGAAAATCCCACTTTTAGAAAGTGAGCATTTTCTTGCTTATACCATTTCTGTGACTCTGCCTGTTTGTGGATTCGCTGTATGGGTCAGTTTGGCAGTTTGGCTGGTTGCACCTCACACTAGACAGTGACAAAAAAAGGAGCTGGGGTGTAGTCTGCATTTCCTGATGAGCCATCTGTGCTAGGAGGGAGGGTAGGAGTGGTCACTAAACATGTAAGGGCTGTGCCTGTCCTCACACAATGCAGTCTCCGACCCCCTGGTGAGTGTCTGTGGCCTGGCTTGGGCAAGGCAGGATTTCACACTCAAAAGAGACTTTACTTTGAAGTAGGCCTACTTCAAAGGAGAAATTGGGTATAAGAGGGGCACCCGAAACCGCAGACTTTAGATCACTTCTGGACATCAAGAGGAACCTCTGCCTGGAGAAGAGCTGAATAGCAGAGGAGAAGTGCTGCCCTGCCTGTGACTGTGCTTTGTGGAGCTATCCTGCAGTTGCTGCTTCTGCCAGAGTAGGAGGAAAAGACTGGACTTTGTGTGCCTTCCATCTTGTGAAGAAATCTCCAAGGGCTTGATTTAGAGATTGCCTCCTGTTGTTTGAAGTCTCAGGGACTGCAAAGACTTCTCTCTGCCAGCACCTGGAGTCTCCGGAGAGACTCCTGCTCTGACAAGTGGTGCCCTATCCAGTCCCTGAACCCTTGAAAGGATAGCTGGTGAAATCCAAGGAAATCGACTTCGGACGACTTCGGACCGATGCCGCTGCTGAATCCGGTAACGCCGCCTGCACCCGACTCTGTGATCTTTGCTGTAACGTGACAACCTTTGCAGGCCCGATGCTGCTGCAGCCCTGCTGAAGTCCACGACTCCGTGGAAGTCGCGGTACCACGTCGTGACTGATGCCGCTCGAAGTGCTCGAAGTGCGCTGATTCAACGTTTCGCACAGACACCGTGATCCCCGACTTCGAGCATCGGCTTGTTTTCACTCTTCACCAAAGGTACTGTACTAGGGGGTCTACGCTACTCCATGTCCGGCGCCGCTGGTGTCGGCTTGTTGGGAACGACTCCGTCACGACACCGTGTTAACACCTCATCGAAGCATTTTGTGTTTCTAGGTGCTATTTTTGAGTTTAATCTGTGTATGTCATATTTTTTGTCGTTTTGGTCTTGTTTTGTTTAGATAAATATTTCCTATTTTTCTAAACTGGTGTTGTGTCATTTTGTAGTGTTTTCATTAAGTTACTGTGTGTGTTGGTACAAATACTTTACACCTAGCACTCTGAAGTTAAGCCTACTGTTCTGCCAAGCCACCAAGGGGGTAAGCAGGGGTTAGCTGAGGGTGATTCTCTTTTACCGTGACTAGAGTGAGGGTCATTGCTCGAACAGGGGGTAACCTGACTGTCAACCAAAGACCCCATTTCTAACATGCATCATGAAAGGAACAAGAGGGACGTGAATCAGTATATCTGTCAGGAGCTTTTATATTTTCTCTATTTCTGAAAGTGTATCTCCTTTCGGAGTCCTTCAGATGTGGAGAATCTGCTCTCTGATTTTGTCTATCTTTGAATTGCTTTTGTTTATCCCAGCGCTTCCTAGAACCTTCCTGTGCTTGTTTAGTACCTTCCTTAGGGGTGGTACCCCGTATTTTAAGCTTCTTCGGCTTGGCTCCCAAACTATCACGTCCTATACTGGTATAGGTGTCGTAAATCATTTTCAGTAGCTCTTTCTCCCAGTCCAAATGTGGAATCTCTCAGTGGTGCTGGCGTATAGCCAGTACTACCGCTTCTCCTTTGATATTACTGAGTATTATTGAGGAGACTACGTCGAAGTTCCGCATTACTTTTATCCCCAAATCCAGGGATGGTGCAGCCCCGTGCTCATTCTATATTTTTTTAACACTTCCGGTAAATTGTTGGGGTACCATGTGTGGTAGTATAAATTGCCGCGAAGACTGTACCCCATGTGGCGCAGTCATCCACCGAGGGAACCATCCCAAAAGCAAACCACATTGTGGGAATTCTATGGTTCTTTGTTGTTCCGTATAGGGAAACACAGCTTCCAGCTGATTTGTTTCCTGGGCTATCCAGGACGGTATTTTCTCCTGTTCTGTGGGTACCTTACCCATGATAGTATGTACTGTTCGTGGATTAATCTCAGTAGGCAATTGATATCCATCAGGTGCTGGTGGAGCTGAAAGTGCTGGTGTAGTGTTCAAAGTTCGCATTACGAACTGAACAAGTCATCTGTAGAGTGTTACTAGTTCAAGATATAAGTATCGCAGGTCTGCTGTCTGCATAGTTTGTACACCTGGGTGAGGTGTGTATGTGGCAAACATAGGCCACGTTGGTCCATCATTACCTAAGGGACCTAATCTCATGGTTGTATTACATGTGGTAGGGCGCCATTAAACCAGTTCTGGTGTTCTTGACAAGTAATCAGAATCTCAAGATACTGGTATGCTTGGTACCGCTGAAGTATGTTTGCAATTCTATATGTGTGGAATGTAAATGATCTTTGGTCTTCCTCAGGAAAGGGGACCCAAGAGTAGAATGTTTCTGTTTGGTAAGTTTCACTAGCTTCTACTGTGAATGTGACATCCCCGCCCTCATCTGTTAAGCCATGCGCTACAAGGTGTAGTGTTAATGCTTGTCTAGCATTCTCAGGAATGTTTACAGCATTAGCCGTATTGTATAAAGGGTATAAAAGATGGAATAGCATATGGGGAGTATAGTCCTTTTATGAGTTCAAGCTCGAACAACCTACAGCCTAATTAGGTGCTCCCTGTTCAGCTGAGGAGGATCTTCCCCAAGACCACAGATGTCTCTGTATAATGGTATTTAGGGTACCTGCTGTATGTGAGACAGTGATAGTCAGGGTATCCGTAAATTAGTGCCTAAACACCACCATCGTTGGTGGCACCATGTCGTTGTTTGACTCTTGCTCTAGGCAAGACTGCTGGTTTAAGGATGACAGTACTTATGTATGTAGGCGACTATGCCAGTCCTACAACAAGTCTCAACTGTCATCCCAACCCTCCCGGCTGACAAGCAGCACCTCACCTAAAACCCAAACAGTAAAAGGTGATTTGTGGCAGCCTTTACGCATGGACTCAAGTGTGTGATATCTCAGGGAGTGTAGTGGTTAAACAAAGATTACCCCTTTCTCACATAAACATCATATCTCAATCAAACAAAGGCAATGAAGAAGATGCAGTAAAGTTTCTATAGGTTTTATTTAGCAAAACTGCAATCTGCAATAAGTTGCCTGGGCTGCAATGATTAGGACAATGAACAGTGCAAGAAACAGAATGGTAAAGACAAGAGTCATTAATACAAAGACCCCCACATTCTCGCAATAACATGTAATGACATGAAGTATGAGATAAGTCCTAATACCGTAGCATAATGAGCCTAACCTCTAACCTAAATGAGAGCTAGGTATGTTAAACCTAATCTGCCAATGCCATTTCAATGAGAAGAGCCCCCAATCCTCGTTACCTTGGAATAAGGTGTCTAGCTCAGACTCCGTACAGACACGAAGACTGGGTTAGCATCAAGGCGACATGCTGCATCGATAGCAGTGATGGCATCTAGTCGGAATCCCTCTGACTATCTGTTTAGGTGAGGAGTATTTATACAGTTCTGCTTGGACCCCTGATGTAGGTGTGTTCCCAACCAATAGATAACAAGACATGCTTGGGACGGTAATTTGTGTAAACAATTTCCTCAAAAGCATGAAGAGGTAAAGTACCTAATGTGAACACCTACAGTTTATCTTTGTCGCTTGATATTGACGCCTTAGAACAGTGGCACTGATAAGCAACCTAAAACATGGGCCTAACTAAAAATAAGGCAGCCATCTTAAAAGATTTAATTAAATAAATGTGCTAAAACAGAGCAAACTAAGTAGGGTAAAAGTCACTATGTGATGGAGGCACGAGTCTGCAAGCCAAAGGCTAAGCTAACTCATGTATCCCATTAAAACAAACTAGGATTCACTAGAACATTTCACCTTTCCTAGCTTGCTGACTATTGAAAAAGTATGCCCTACATGGGTTACATCTTTTCCTAGCTTGCCATACGCCTAATGCTGGGACTAGGGCTCTGATGTAGTCCCTTATCCTTCTGACGGTGGCTTCAGGACAGATCTTTGCCCCCTGGATTCAGCAGAACGTCCAATCATTTGTGACATCACCTCACCTTTGTTCTTGCACAAATGTGAATCCGTCCGGGTAGGGTCCCTTTCCTTTTGTTGCATTTGGGTCAGAAGAACCAATCTGTTCCTATCTGGCTCGCCACAATGTTGCTCGAATGTGAATTTACCTTGAAAAAATGAAAGACAAGAGGCATTTGGCAAAACAGGAACGGTTTGTTTAATTAAACATTACAGCTGGGAGAGCAGTTACAGAAACAGTGCCTGAGAACTGTCTCTCATTGTACAATAGGTCTGAGTGGTTTCTATACATTTCTTTGACTGTCATAAAATGATTACAACATTCCTTTTGAGGTGAACAATATGAACAGTTGTCTTGGAGTCATAAATGAGGTTTTGATAACATTTGCAGGTTGGCCTCGACCTGTGGTAGACACAATGAGGGCCAGTGGGTAACGTGTCCAGATATCTGGCCCAAGGGGCACGTGATCACCTGGTGTACTGTGTGTGTTGTGTTCTGATTGGCTACGTGTTTCTAACTATGTGTGGCATCGGACTTTATGGTGTTTGGGATTGCATGCATACCTCGAATTTCACAATATTAACACTTTGTGACTGGTTTTGCAGTAGCAAAAAGTGGAACGGTTTGCACCTGAGCCTGAGGTTGGGTGGAAGTCATTTGCTAAGTGTAAGCCAACAGTTGGGGATTATCATTGATACTACCTAAAACACTAGTGTACTCCACAATAGCCCAGCATAAATCTACCGCTTTGGTTATTTCTTCAGTTGATGATTGAGATGGTTTTCAAACACCAGTGTTGGAAGTATAAAGGGTTAGTATGATTTCAGAATAACTTTAACTAGAAAATATGTTTTCCTCCCTGATTCATTATACAGCAAACTGATGCAGTGGGCAGTATAAGTGATAATTACACACTTACTACAACAGTGTGTTCTATCAAAGACTGGCTGTTTGTTCTATGATGTAACTACAGAAAGCCCAAATGCCATCATGCACAACATGAACCTGTCATATAGAAGACAAATATATACCTCTTCATCCTCTTCTATGACCAAATCCTTACTTAAATTAAGGATATGTTGGACACTGATCTTGGCCAGAGTACATGTGAGATACCCGAAGAGGTACCCATTGGCCCAAGTGCAGCAAAGGTAGGGTACCATTATGATGACATAGGGGGTTATTCTAACTTTGGAGGAGTGTTAATCCGTTCCAAAAGTCACGGTAAAGTGACGGATATACCACCAGCCGTATTACGAGTTCCATAGGAAATAATGGACTCGTAATACGGCTGGTGGTAAATCCGTCACTTTTCCGTCACTTTTGGGACGGATTAACACCTCCTCCAAAGTTAGAATAACCCCCATAATCCGACTAGGGTCTAGCTTAAACATGCTTTGCTTCTTGTGCATTTTTCCATTATTTCATTCAGAATAAGTCATAGCTGGATAACAGGGCAGATCACCTGGAAGATGGCCCATGCTGTTGAAGAATAATGTACCAGGATTGATGCAGACAGTATGAAATGAACACCACCGGCTCACTGTTAGATAGTGGTTCTTCCTGCCCTTTATTATGTTTGGCTGAAACTGGAGGTCACCATCTCCAAGTAAGCCTTTCAAGGTTTTGGTTTGGTGATGTGTAGTTATCAGGAGTAGCTGCAGATCCAAAGGGGATACGGGCGTAAAATATATGTACATACCAGTGTGCAACATTAAGCCAGGATAATGCTCAGCAGAAACCCTAGTCTCTAGCCTATTCCATTGTCTCCTCATTTGCAGCCTTGTTATCTTGTTGCAGCTTCATGTAGTATATCCTCCCCATCCATATTCCATATGTAGGACAAGAAAGAGGAGCCAAAAGCATTTGCAAATTAATGAAACAAATAGATTCAGTGGAGTGACCTGCCTGGTGTTTTGGGTTCCTTAACATAAATCTGATATTAAGCAGCCCTTCAAAGTGCCAATGGGAGCTATCGCACCACTTCCCCCAATACTGCACATAGCGATTAGCCATACATGCTGCAATCTGAAATTTGCACTTCAGGTAGGTAGTAGATAAGCCCAAAGATTGTTTTGAATCACATTTTGGTACATTGTGTGCAGTATCCATTGAGCAAATTGGTGTCAAGTTGCCATAATACCTTAAGACCAATCTAACATGCATGAACATATGAACTCAGAAAATATTACCCTCTGGGGCTGGACCTGCAGAGCAGAAGATGAGGGGTCATTGAAAAGAACATTTGCAAGTCTAAACTGTTGAGAAGTTTCTATTAATCCTTAATTAGGTATGTTTACAACCTGGTTATGCCACTGAAGAATGTGAGCCATTTAATTTCAAAGTTGAAGGATTACGCTAAAACATAAGAGACTGCTAGGTATCATCAATATTCTGTAGGATGTGCCAATTGTTCATCATTTTAGAATTATGTTAGTCTGTGGACAGAATGTAGTTACGTAAACCAATCTTGATAAGGGTGTTTTTGTTCTTGTGCATAAATGTTCCTCCCTAGGACAGTACTAGGCTCATTTCATATAACATTTTACAACTCTTTTGAGGTTTCCTCTGCACATCAGTCTATCCTGTAATATATAAGCTTCTCTGAAGTAATCTTCTTTCAAGGAGCAGTTCCTGCAAGGACACAAGAACTGAGCAAAGGGTAGACCATCCCTAAGCGCTCTAGTTTTTGCTTTCAAAAAAGGAAAAAGTATCAGAGATCTTCTTGTTCATTCTGCTATTCAACAGGCTACCCCAAAAGCCGATATGAGACACAATTTGGGGATTGCCTCCCCTTGTGGGTTACTCTCTTTGTGGCAAATGTGTAGCGTTTGCCTATTTTTGTTACTAAAATGTTTGAGTATGCATCCTTGATAATTAATCTGAACTTTGTCTCTAACTGCAATACTAAAATGTTGTCTACGCAATATGGTGTCCCTGTTCCTTAACCTGCATTTGGCAGACTTCTCAACCCATGAAAACACACATTTGTTAACACTTCACCTGAAGTAGCTGTTTAGTTATCACTGTCCGATGGTCTCACACTTGCAGGACAAAAAACACTCAGAGGATGAACTGAAATGGCAAGTAATCAATTCCATTGAGAGGTGGTGATCCTTCATTAATCCTTAGGAAAATTGAGCTGAAGTGGATTGAACTTTGTGACTCCATTAACAAGGGACTGAATACCACCATGGAATGGTGAACATATGTGGTTGAGTTGTGTGATTAACCAGGGACTGTGGCACACACACATTACAGACTGGTTATATTCCATATTATGTGGACAATTACGTATATTTATCTTTCATAAGTCTATGTCAAGATTTTTATTACTGATTTTATCATGTTTAACAATCACTTTTATCCATTGAATTTTTTCACTCAATTCTCATCCTTGTATGTGTAACATATCCATATTAGGTCTGCTGGTCACACATCCTAGAAATAATAATGGATTTCCTTTGGGTGATCTAGAATCTAGTAATTGTATCAACATATGCTTTTATTCACTAACACTAGTATGTGTTTCAGCTATCATGTGGGTGGTTACGGTTTAATAACAGTATAGTCATTTCTGATCTGCTGTTATGCACTATTCTATTAACTATGCATTCTTATGGCTTGAAATGTAATTTTCGTATTGCTATATTATTGGTATTGGTATATTCTGGTTTGAAATACAATGATTTTCTCTTTACTGTGCGGTATTTGGGTCTTGCACGTCTATATTCTAGTAACATTATTTTCTTCTAAACTGCTGCAACGGGTGTATTGTTCTTAATGCGTTTGCCCACTTTGGATCTTAATTCCTAAGGCCCGCCTGCCTCGAATACTTGTGATAGCCCGGATCAAAATCCATTATTAAGCATCTCTCACTCACCAGTAAGCCTCGTCCATTATTATATTTTTTTGCACACCAGATCATTCTTAGTTCTAATTATATTTTGCCCCCACCTAGATCCAGGTTGCAAGTATAGCATACACAGCCGCTTGCATCCAGAACAGTGTTCGTGGGATATCTGCCTTGCATAGCGGTAAGCCTCTCATATCACTGAATTGAATTCTGTCACACCACAGTCCTTCTCCCCGGTCAGTCACTATTTAATAATTTTGACTACATGGCAACCAAATGGTCCTTTCTTTAATATGTCCAACCCCCTGGGGATCTATCATGGACACTGTAATAAGGGGTAAACCTCTAATCTAATTGTCATTCTGTTGGGTTTCATATTCTGCATTTGGTATCTATGATCACTAACATTACTGTTTTGCGCCACATGAAGTATTAAAGCCCCTTGTGAGTACTGAATTGATTATACGCTTGGTGGTGGCTTCATATAGTTGTTGGTCTCTTCTCTGTGTGGTGAGTGTGTCTTCCACAGCTTTGTCACATGGACTCTATTTTTTTCTATGAATTGAGGATTTGTACCCTCAATTCCTTATAACCTGTGCTCTTTGTTTTAGGTGTCAGAACTATGTTTTGGTCCTGATGAGATCCCGCACCTCTTAGAAGGTTAAAATACTGTTTATTGCAATTAAGTGAACCTAAAGCTGTAATCCTTTGTGATTAATTGGGTTATATATTTGGACAATGGCTGCACTTAGGTCACTTTTGCCTAAAATATGGGAAACCTAGTTTTTGGAATATATTGAACATTTCTGATTTCAGGACTATCTTTCTGGGTTCCACATTGTTTTGGACACCATCTTTCACTTTATATATTGTCTCTCACAATTATGTTTTGTCTCTGTTATGTTCATTTTATATAAATATAATTCTTATTGAATGGTCAACAAGTTTGTACCTATTTTCATCAACGATAGAGTTCCCCTTCAGTTGTCCTACAATATATTATTAATGTGACTGTGCTATTTTTCATTGATTATAAATATATTCCTGGATAAGAACCATTGTCTCTAAAAATATATTGAACGGCACAAGTTCTTACTACACAGGGCTGCCCTTGTTGTGCTTTTCATACTTTTAGAAAGTTGGAATTTTCCTGCCTTAACTATTTAGTGTCAGCAGCCTGTCTCTGGGTCACATTACTGGATATAGTTGAAATCTGGGCTTTGTGCATTCCTCCTAGACAGCCATACACAATAGGGAGCCTAGGTGTGTCTGGAATGACCATCAGTAGCAGGATGAATGGGAGGAGCTGTGCACAGCCCGAACTTGTACCTGAACAGAGTGTGCCCTGCCTCCATACAAAGGGCTGCATACCCCCTGTAGATAGTCTGGAGCCAAGGCAGAGAAGGCAGAATGCCTGAGGACTTCAAAGGGAAATATCAGAAGATTCTTCTCTACTTCAAGGGCACAACTGGTAATAAATACTAGACCTCAGACACCACCACTTCAGTACACCTCTGGACCTGTGGATACTCTGTCACGAAGAAGGACTGCTGTGCGGCTGAAGGACCTGACCGGCATCTCTTGAAACCAGAAGCCAGAGTGACTCCAAGGACTAACCGGCAGGCCTCCTGATCTGAAGCCTCAGGGACATAACAGGCTTTCAACCACACTGCATCTGCACTGGACTCTGCCATCTCTAATTCTACCCTGCCAAGTGGTACCACTCTAGCCCTGGGCCCATGGAAGTGGGCTTAAGGTGCTTTGCCAGCCTCTGTAGATTCAGCGGAACCAACACATCTCCTCCACTGCTTGGCACAGGCCCAAGCAGAACTGATGCATCTCTGCTGCTGTGTGGATTGGACCCATCACAAAGATTTTCATCGCCACCGCAGCCCACATCCCCTTCAGAAACGCTGCTGCATGACACATCCTCTACACAGGTCCTTGCATCTCTCATCAAAGGCAGCCTCGACTATAATGCTGGACTCCATGTCACAGAATCATAGCTTCACAGAACTAGCACATCACCCCAACTGTGGGACACCCCGTCTCTAGGTTTCGCATCACAAGCCCCGGTCAATGGGATCCTTGATGTCGACACAACAGGACCTCACACAGCAGTCTTGCTGCATCTTGGAACTGACACATCATTTCAGCTGTGTGATCCATCCCCAAAATGGATCCATGCAATGCCCTCCAAGCCAGGATTTAAGGTACGCTGTCTAGCAGGACTAACTGGACCCTGTAGCAGGCCTGTGTTACATTGTAGTTGGCCTGAACTTGTGACTTTGTCCCAGTCCGGCACAAATAAATATCCTCAGTTGGAGTTTCACACCTTGTGCCACTATTTTTCCATAAACTTTCAAAATCAAAATTTCTGATCCTACTAAGTGGGTCATTGTCATTTTGGTCTTGTTTTATTTAATAAAAATCACTTTATTTATCTAACATTGTTGTGGGGTCCTTTTGTGGTGTGTTTTCACTGTGTTACTGTTAGGTGTTGCACAATACTTTACAGAGTGCTTATAAGTTAAGCCTGACTGTTCTGTGCCAAGCTACCTGAGTGTTGAGCACAGGTTAATTTAGGGTTTGCTTGTGAATTTCTGGTCACAGGAACTGTGGTTGCTGCTTGAGAAGGGCTTCACCCAGTAACCCACTTTCTTATACTGCGGTGACTTGAAGCAGTCATTGCACTATCTTGTTGTTTGGTGCAGTAGACACCATAATACTCATGGCTATACACAGATGGGGCCTCTTGCTCAGTGTGCCACATGACTCAAGTTTTACCTCATTGATGAGTCTTGAATAGGCTGGACCTGAAGTTGCTTGTACTCCACTTGGAGGGAATCTGGTCAGGTATTTCAAACTGGACTGTTCCTATGGAGAAAGACCAAGACTGATTGGCATATGAGAGGTCTCTTTCACAAGTAGCACACAGGGGGGAAAACAATAGTCTGGGACATGGCCTTCAGTGATCATCAGTGTCTGAGATTAACTCAAGCATTCCTTCCATCACCTTATTCTTTGTTGCAGGGTGGTGCTCACAACAAGCATATTTTTCTGCAGAGTTGGCCTCTCATAGCTGATCACACTGCTATATCTGTGACTCGGATTCCCCCTGAATGAATATCAGAATCAACTCACTTCTGGCTTGGATCTAAAATGGTTGATGTTCTTCAGTTTCTCCATTTGAACCAGTCTGTGCCTGATCCAGAGAATACCCGTCCACCCCATCCTCTTTGACAAGGAGGGTTTTCTCCATTATTACCACAGGAAACAGACTGAGAGCTTTATGATTCAATGGGGCAGCCACAAGTTACTGGCATTGGAATAGACCATTGTAGAATCTCCTTTCTTTCTTAGGTTCTGGCAAAATGCAATACTATGTTTCAATCTGATAAATAATTTATCTCAGCTGTGAAGGTGACTCTTTGAGCTTGAGCTCTTCTCCTTAAACTCTCCTACCAACAGACTGTCATTTTGGAGGATGCCTCTCCTGTTGATGCTGTTGACAACAGTGTGAGTATGATAACTGAGTGCTTCTTCTCAACGTCCATATTTGAAATTTGAGCAAATATGCAAACCACCTATGCTATGTTGCTGTCATTATGGGATTTTCAGGCACTACTATAGGGCATGCAGCAGAAAGCAAACAGTCTTTCTCACCTGGACACATTGTCATGAGAGAGCAACAGGTCTGTTTTATCTCTGACATTTCCTTGGACTGTGTCCGTGCTGCAGCAACATCCTCTAGTCATTTGATATCCAGCCACTGTAACATCTGGAAGTGCTGATGGAAAGCCTATCATACCTATAAGGTGCTAGATATTCATCCCCTTTTGTAGAGAATAGATTCTTCAGGCGTCAGCTGAAGGAACTCATTAAGAAGTCAGAAAGTGACAGTAGGCTCATAATATCTGTTTAATTTCCTCAGTCAGATTGTGGTGGGCTACCGGCATTTCTTTTGTCACTTCATATCTGCCATAGGGTTTAGTCTACCCCATTGAGGCAGTGGTTGTAGACTTGTGAGTTGCTGTTCATTACAGCAAATGTTAGTATAGGAGAAGGCCACTTAATGGACTACGGTCCTGATTTATAATTTGTCAGACAAGTGGCTCTATCACAAATGTGACGGATATCCCGTCCACTGTATTACGACCCCTGTAGGCTATAAAGGGATTGTAATATGGGCGACGGTATACCTGTCATTTTTGTGATTGAGTAACTCCCTTCGCCTAACTCGAAATCAGGCCTTAAGTCTAAAATGGTAATACTTCAGGTGTTTTGAACTGATCTATCTAAGCTGCTCCATCATTCCTGGTTCTCTAATATATATGTGAAAGGGTTCTCTGTGATGCGTTACAAGCTTCATGTTACTAAGGGTTCTGTCTGGTTTGGTAATTAAAATATATGTGTTTTTCAAGTTGCTACTATTTGATGTGTCAATTTGATTGAAAGCACAATTTGAAGCCTAGATGTATCTTCAACTGAGTAAGGGTTGGATGAACATTTGGATAATGTGGAAATGTTCATATTCATACTATGAGTCTATTTCATTTCCAAATCCCTACAGTTTTTCTCTCACATTTAAATTGACAGGAATGGATGTTGGCAGGATATGTCTTAGTAGCCACTTCCAGTACAATGGATGGACTTGGGAATTATTCTTGAGAAACCTCTATGAATAATATAACTATTGGGCACCATTGTGCCTATGATTTGAGCAAAATGTCGCTTAGTTTAGTAAGAACTCATACAAGGAGTAAAGAATAGCAATGACATCAATTGACCAACATATCTAGGATAACAGATGTGATACGAAGAATCCGTTGACCCCCATAACATCACAAGGACCATAGTTGTATTCTTAAATTCTCAGTATCCCCTTGTTTGCTGCTTGGGAGTAGGTGTAAGGAAAAGTGGGAACTACAGAAAGCCTGCTTACTTTCTGTGTCTGCCAATGGCTACCTGACTCTTGAGGCTAGGATTAACAAGTAAAATGTCCGGGTACCAAGAGGCAAACTCCAAGTAGTTGCTGTTACTCTCTTCTACCATAATCAATTCCGAAAGAGAAAAATAAGAAAACAGATTATTGGGTGCAAAAGGGCATTCCTCTCTTAGGGGCTGGTTTACTAATTTTTCTCTGCGGCATTGCACAAAGAGAAAACCGTGTAGAGCAATATGTATTATAACTGGACTGCTGCCAGTGCATTTCGTTGTGCTACGCGCTCGTAAAGGCTTCCTGCATGATGTACAGTATAGCAGAAGCCAGTATACGATGCCCACTATTGGATTTGTTCTGGAATATACATCTAGGCAGACGTAGAGGAATTTCATACACTAGATGTATTTCTTCACTTTGTGACACAAGCAGTATGATGAGTTATTTAAGGAATAAAACAATTTCTCTTTATAGTGACTGCTTCAAGGAGAGACTACATCATGATGGAAAGCCCAGTCCGGTTCTCTGGAGAGATCAGTGTTTGCATCAAGAACTATGGGTGTTTGAAGTGCAGCACAATTGCTTTCGTGCTGAAAAGGGCACATTAGCAGTTCAAAATACATTTTTCATTTAAACGTGATACCACTGAGTTGTTTCTAGCAATGCTGACTGACTTTGCATTACTTTGCCATGCTGCACAGTGTTAGTATATCTAGGCATTAGTGTCCCAGACATCATCTTTTTCATCCACCTACCATGTTAGACTACGAGGTCATGGCCCTGCTGTGATTCAACTAATAGTTTTGCTAAATTAAATGTATATTGGTTAATTGCTGGGATTATACATTTTCATTCTGCACAGATTAGTGACACCAATAGTTGGATGTATACTGCATAGATGTGGTACACTTTGTATACATACATACTTTATTTGCCTTGAAATAGTTCACTAGAGGAAAATGCAGGTTTGTAAAGGAGAATGGATCATGTACAGTGTTGCAAAATCAGAAGACTCAAATTATGTAGATGTCTCGTTAATTCTCTAGTATCCTACTTTTTAGGAGCTATAGTACTTTAACTATTCCAACATATTATGCCGTAAAAAGTTGCAGAATGAACTCGTACATTACTGTTATTGACTAGATACAAAATAATTCGGTTTCTTATATATTTTTTGCTTACATTGCACTTTATGTTATATACTGATTATCACGCTCCTAACTATATTGTGCTGATAGACCCACACTGAATAGCCTCTGAAAGAACACACCAGGCTATTTTTCAGCTCTACAGACCTCTCTAGTTATCAGTTGATCATAACTGTTGTTTGTTACACAGTGGTATAGCTTTGTAATACCTCCTTGGTGCAGATTGTCTGTGATAAGTGGATACACATTTTCCTTCTCGAATACTGGATTACTTCATGTCTCATATGACTTCAAAGGCAGTGCCACAAAATATTCCAATACAAATAAAACAGTGATTATTTGGAAGTATTCAGGAGTACGTTACCGCTGTTCTCGGTGTTTTCACCGACACTGGATTTTAGTGGGTATTTATGGGCTTCATTGCCTGTGGCAATTACATCCACCACCTACATTAGATCTTCCAAATATTCTGACCAATCGACTCTTTTGCACCAATTTTGTCTCAGAAAGTTGCTCCTGCAAGTGCCCCTGACCTTGCCCTGATGCAATTTCACACAATATAAATGCAAACAGACAGAACTTTCTATTTAGTTTTTATTATCACTCCGTAATTTGTAATACATTGACATGGTTTATTTACATGAGCACTGCATTCTCACTTCACATCTGTCTTTAGCACCATTGACAGTGTAACGGCTATTACTGGATTTTTTAAATCACTGCTATTGATTCATATAAACACAGCTCTTGCACTTTTAGCATCATGATGTTTGATTGTTTTCTAAGTGTGTTTCGAACAGAAGGAGGTTACTTACACCCCTTGATGCGCACCTGAAATCAATCCTAAATATTTCCAAATGAACCACTGTTATATTATCATAAAGCGATGTTCATATGAATAATTGTAGGCCCTTTATTATTAAAATATACATGGATAGTTGACTATTTACTAGGGGTTGGTGGAACTCATGGAATTTCACTCCATGGAATTCTGATGAGTTACATAAGAACTCCACAAGGCTCCACGGAGTTTCGCCAATGGGCAGGAAATATGCAAACCCGCTGTACAATTTAGCGCTGACAGCGTGAGCAGCCCTGATAAATCACTAAAAATTGCATCATGTTTTGTGCAAGAGAGCACAGCCGTGCAAGTTGATATTGCTGGGATTCAAGTAGAAAATCTACCGGAGGAGCAACAAATCTAATCAAGTGACAGCCCTCTGACCGCAACTGCTCATGGTCGCCCGTTACCGCCATGTTCAAAAATTGGAATAGAGAATTCCAAACCTCGCTGACCAGCTCGCATTTTCTGGAGCCTTGTTGGAGAAAAACATCACCACACAGAATCTGGGGGAATTGGGCCAGAATTCCAAGTTAAAGAGCAATGCGGAGAGACCAAGAAATTGCCAGTACAGTGTAGGGAATGAAACCTTCCACCCTCCTCTACTATATACATTGGATGGTCATAGCTGGCATCATTCTGTGTAGTGTACCTAAAACTCCTGTGAGATTATGCAGAATTATGTGAGAAGTGTAATTTTGCACTCAGCACTGTTTTCTTAGCACAAGAATTTCCTACTACATCCAAAATGGACGTGGGGAAGCATTTTGTGCTAACAAATAGTGCTAAGTGCAAAACAACATAAACAGCAGTGCGAGCAGCAGTTCATGCTCGCTAAATTCCCTGTTTCTGTGCTAATGACCCTCTAAATTACTCGTAATTGTGCATGCAGGCGTAAGCATGTAATTATTGGTAATTCCTCATCAAAGATTAACACAGAATCACAGAAATCACTCCAGGATAATTTAAATTTCACCCAGTCCTACCATTTATGTCATACTCACATCAGAAATCTAAAGCCTGATATCAGGAGAATGATAATGAGGAAGAGGCATATATATATTACCTTATGTACTGTCACATTGATTTGTAGAGCACAACTTATCACCCAATAAGGTTTTCAGGAGCTCATAGGATAGCAAGCCCTTGTTCATCTGATACTTCCTCATGCTCGATATAATATATTGGCATTAAAAGTTTACCATGGTCTGTCAGTGCAGATATGAGGAGCATTAGCCACCTGATTGGAGAGACACTGGATGTTAGGGAGCGTGAGCTATCTGAGAGCAAACAGAAGCAAGATGAGCAATAGTTACAATGTAGAGAGATACTGAGAAATAGTGGACTTTGAAATGGCACACACCTTTGGGAAGATAAAATATGCCAGTAGGTGCTTTCAAGACAAAAAGGGAATACTTAGAGAATTTAAGTGAAGGTATTATTCTGTGACATGGGATACAATTGGAGAACCAATAGGGTTCGAAAAGTTTCATAGTTTGAAGTTATTCTAGCCCACATATAAGAGACAAAGAGAAAAAAAGAGTGAAAAAGGAGAGATGGGAACAGCAAGAGAGAAAGAATTATAGAAAGAGGGATTAAAAAAAGGGAAGGAAAAGGGAAGAACAATAAAGAGCAGATTGAGCGAAAAAAAGAACATCTGAAGCGAGCAACATACAAAAGGGAAACATCGAAAGAAATAAACACAGTGGAGATGTGAGAGATCTAGAAATAAATGTTCTCTGAGTGAGAGGAGAGCAAAAGCGAGGGCCTGGTTAAATGCAGAGGCAGACACATGTGGAGCACGTATTTTTCTTTCAGGAGAAAATGGAAATCCATAAGTCTGCCAGATTCCCCCTTTGCAGGCAAACGCGCGCAGACACTTCCCCGGGCATTCAGCAGCAGCTTGCTTCATTCCCAGAAGACTGTCACCGTGAGTGGGCCATATGTAAGTGCATGTGTGGCATGCTTACACATCCCAATTTGTAAATGTAAATGTACATTTCTCTGCATTTTAAAAGAAGCGCTATAAGGATGTTAAAAATAAGACAGATGCTTCATTAACACTTTTTCAAACTACTAGTTTGGAAGGACGTGCCACTGTCTGGCAGAACCCAACTCTCTGTTAAGGATGAAGCTCTTTCAAGCAGCTGCCTCATAAGTGCACTCGATCCGTGCAAAGAGTGTGGAATAAAAATCAAACAGAGCATCAAAATTAAAGGGACAAGAAGGTTTAACTTTAATTCACATATAAAATACAGCCAATGAAAAGTGTGATAGTAAAGCCGTCACATCTATAAACAAATACATAGAAGTTGGTATCAGAAATTGACAATCTCAGCTTTTGCCACCACCAATTTAGTTTGTGACCATCAGTTATTCTTTTTAGCTGATACTTAGGCCCATATTTATACTTTTTTAGCGCCGAATTTGCGTCATTATTTGACGCAAAAGCGGGGCAAACTTGCAAAATACAATTTTATTTTGTAAGTTAGCGCCGTTTTAGCGTCAAAAAGGGGTGCAAATGCGGCTCTACAAAAGTATAAATATGGGCCTTAGCCTTTTTGGCAGCATCAATCCTACTGTTCCAGATGCAGTCCCGGATGCATTTTGGTGGCTGTATGAAATGACAAATTAATAGAGATGTAGTGAAATAGCGATACTTATATCGTCTCATATTTGCCAGCATGACACTGCGCTTGCTGCTAGTGATCGGGCATATGATTACCAAATGCCTGGTAAAGCTCCGAATCGTGCAAAACTCTCTAAGTCATCACTCTACCTGCACATCAACTTGGTTTGATATAACAGCAAAGCAAAGAGTTGAGTTCAAATCCTTGTACTTTATATACGTAGTCTGGAAGACCCACGGCCAAATCTAGAGAAAAATACATGCAACATAGCACAGCAGCTTAAGCAGCTGTGCTGCAGTGTGTAAAATAGTGAGAACGGGACAGCGCCATGTCTAGTAAGATGTGGCAATCTTCTGCTCTCTCCCTGCACTGGCACACTTATGTCTGACATTAGCCAATACATCATCCCTATGCCAGAGTTCAAAGGTGTCTGCGTTGTGGTTAGTGTTGTTTTTGTACAGGAAAGTGTTCTTTCTTGTACAAAAGCTATACTTGAAGAAATTCGATCTTTGAATGTGTGCTGTCGAAAGCAGCACACATGCAAAGCAGCAAAAATAAGACATTGAAACATTTTTCCTCCTTACGACTGCCTCAGGGAGGAGTAGAACGTTTGCACAAGTATGTATCTGCAATTCATTGTACACTGGGATGTGCATAAAAACCGAAGGGTAGTTGCATGCTAAACTCCTGCACCACCCATGGCATGAAACCGTTCTGCAAAGTAACAGAAGGGAGTGCATTGAAAGATGTTGCATTATTTTTGGTTACAATCCAATGCAGATCTCGATTTACACTTGATTGTATTTCCAATGACTGACCTTTGTGTCAGGTTTGCAATAACAATCAGCCAATCTTTATTTAGCATAGTTACTTAAAACCAATACATAATTAAAAAGGAAAGCCATAGGAAAACCTTACTAAACATTAAGATGCCTTGAGGCCCATTCATAAAACATTTACAAAATAGTAAAACGGTCAGCAAGACCTTAGCTACATGAAGTATAACAATTGTTAGAAATGGGGTTTTTGGTTGGCAGTCAGGTTACCCTCTGTCCAACCAAGAACCCTCACTCTAGTCAGGGTAAGTCACACACAATCCAAAATTATCCTGTGCGCATCCTCTGGTAGCTTGGCACGAGCAGTCAGGCTTAACTTAGAAGGCAATGTGTAAAGTATTTGTGCAATAAATCATACAATAACACCATATAACACCACAAAAATACACCACACAGTGTTTAGAAAAATATATAATATTAATCTGGATAATTGCAGGTCAAAACGAATAAAGATGCAATGTGAAATTGTAGAGATATCACTGAAAAGTGATATAAAGGCCCGTATTTATACTTTTTTTTGCGCCGCATTTGCCTCGTTTTTGACACATAAACGGCGCAAATGTGCAAAATACCATTGTATTTTGTAGGTTTGCGCCGTTTTGCGTCAAAAAGCGGCGCAAATGCGGCGCTAAAAAAAGTATAAATACGGGCCAAAGTGTCTTAAGGCTTTAAAAAGCAAATAAAGTCTCTTTCAAGCACAAAGTACCTGGTTTGGAGTGGAAAATCTCCGCAAAGGGCCACAGAAGAAGAGATACGTGGAAAAATGGTGTGTGCGTCAATTTCTCCCTAGCACACACGGACTTGCGTCGTTATTTTTCACACGGGGAAGTTGTGCGTCGTTTTACGGCACGCGGACAGTCTCTTTCTGTGGGTCGTGGGATTACCAGATGTCCCGGGGTCTGTGCGTGGATTCTCCTGCTTGTTTTCCAGCTGCGCGTCCTTCCGCGGGGCTGTGCGTTGAAGTTTCGCTCTCGCGGCAGGCGTTGCGTTGATTTCCCTTCTGGAAGTCGGGCGGCGTTGTCCTTGCGAGGCCGTGCGGCGAAGTTCCGGTCGCCCCGAAGGCGTCGCGTCGATCAGCGTCGGTGTGCGGCGATTTTCTCGCCGCGGAGCAAGCTGTGTGTCAAAATTTTCGGCGCACGAAGAGCCCAAATGAAAAAGAGAACTCTTTTTGGTCCTGAGACTTCAGGGAACAGGAGGCAAGCTCTATCCAAGCCCTTGGAGAGCACTTTTACAGCCAGACAAGAGTTCAGCAAGGCAGCAGTCCTTTGTAGAAAGCAGTCAGGTGAGTCCTTTAGGCAGCCAGGCAGTTCTTGGCAGGATGCAGGTTCTGGTACTGGTTTCTTCTCCAGCAAGTGTCTGATGAGGTAGGGCAGAGGCCCTGTTTTATACCCAAATGTGCCTTTGAAGTGGGGGAGACTTCAAAGAGTGGCTAAGAAGTGCACCAGGTCCCCTTTCAGTTCAATCCTGTCTGCCAGGGTCCCAGTAGGGGGTGTGGCAGTCCTTTGTGTGAGAGCAGGCCCTCCACCCTCCCAGCCCAGAAAGGCCCATTCAAAATGCAGATGTATGCAAGTGAGGCTGAGTACCCCGGTGTTTGGGGTGTGTCTGAGTGAATGCACAAGGAGCTGTCAACTAAGCCCAGCCAGATGTGGATTGTAAGGCACAGAAAGATTTAAGTGCAAAGAAATGCTCACTTTCTAAAAGTGGCATTTCTAGAATAGTAATATTAAATCCCACTTCACCAGTCAGCAGGCTTTGGTATTACCATTCTGCCCATACTAAATATGACCTTCCTACTCCTTTCAGATCAGCAGCTACCACCTCAATATGGTATGAGGGCAGCCCCAATGTTAGCCTATGAAGGGAGCAGGCCTCACAGTAGTGCAAAATGAATTTAGGAGTTTTACACTACCAGGACATGTAAACTACACAGATACAAGTCCTGCCTTCCACCCACACAGCACCCTGCTCTAGGGGTTACCTAGGCACACACACAACAATTAGCAGGCACGGGATAAATTGAATACTTGTTTAAAGTAACCAATGTTAGCTCTTGGTTTCAGGGGGTAAATTATTTGCCCTTATTTATTCAATTAATTCACAAAATCCAGCATCAGACTCATTGAAAAACAACATGTCTCTTATTCTATCATTATGGCGAAGGTATATACAAATCTACATACATTTATATTTACATCAAACATATCTTACAAACAGTGCATAAATGATTTCACATATAACAAAAATCAGGAAGACACTACAAAACAACATGTGCCCGTCTTTAAAGTTTTAATAAATAGTCACTATAGCACAATTTGCAATGTGATCTAATACCAAATGGTAACCAAGGGTCTTGCACCCAGCTGTACAATGCCTGAAAGTCTTTTTGGACAGGTATTGTGTAGTGCTAAACCACTTATGTTTATCAGTTCATTATTGCTCCAAGCCCTTGATTCCACTAGCAAGATGTCGACGCGTTTCGGCCTTAACACTCAGGGCCTCGTCAGGACTGTCAGGGGGCACTGGCACCACTTTCTTTCCGTTATGATGTCTATCCAACCTTACAAGTTAATATCCTCTTCCTTTATTAGTTCTACTCCTCAGTCAGGAAGGAAAAGGGGAAGGATCCAACTATTTGGCCAAGCTGCTCGGTCTAAGTATAGCCATGTATATGCTGGGATATTGAATTTTATCTAGATCCTCCACTCTGTATGCGTTCGCAAGCCTCGCGTAGCGCGACGGCTGCAAAACGCTGTCTTCTGTTTTTTTTGATGAGCCTTACAAGGTAAAGGAGCTACTTGAGTGGGTGGCACAACCAGTGCTGCAGGCCCACTAGTAGCATTTAATCTACAGGCCCTAGGCACATATAGTGCACATTACTAGGGACTTATAAGTAAATTAAATAGTCCAATCAGGTATGATCCAAGGTTACTATGTTTAAAAGAGAGAGCATATGAACTTTAGCACTGATTAGCAGTGATAAAGTGCGCAGAGTCTAAGAGCCAGCAAAAACAGTGTCCAAAAAGTGGAGGGAGGCAGGCAAAAAGTTAGGGGTGACCATCCTAAGGCTGTCAGGTCTAACAAAAATGTATAAAAAGAGAAAGAAAATTATCAAGGAGATGACTCTCTGTCTCTCAGTGCAGCTCCCCCAAGTTGAAGAACTTTGGACACCAATGGGTTCACTGCGGAAAGTTAGAATCGGGGTACCTGCCAAATAGTCACACACATGCAGGGTTCTAGGGGCCTGCAACTAGAACACATGCCCTTTCGTAGAAGCAGCCAGCTGAACGGGGCCAAATTCGATAGGGATTTAGTCAGCTGCTTGCACCGTCCCTTCTGCCAACCTTCTGGCCACCAAACTGAGATAACGTGCAAAGCTGCAATTTAGTTATGGGTCGTCGGGGTGAAGCAGGCCAACACAGCCTGCCTCCGAGTACGGCTCCTCCTCTGGTTGAAGTGTGGTTTTAGCAGCTGTCTCCCTTCGGCCGAACGTTCTTTGGAGATACAAATTGAGCATAACAGTTCTTCCTTGGCTGTGCTGCATAAGCGGCAGGTCATCCTTGTGGGATCTCTCTGGCAAAGTGGTAGATGTGGTATGCACGGTAAGAGACCCAATCAATGTTTCAGGAATTGTTCCTTAATTGTATGTGAATAGCCTATGGGAAAGTATCTTTGGGGGGGGGGAACGTGCCCTGTATGAATTTAGTGTCATCTAGCCATGGCCTTGATTGCCAATGCAGCTTTGTCTCCCACCATCGACAAGGACTTTGTAGATTTCCATACCAGCTTTTTAAACACAGCATGGCTGGTGGATGAATCTCATAGCTGTCACACCCCAGACCTATGCACAGGAAGCCCTTCTGATTTTGTCCCAACATACTGTGAATGGTCCCTGCCTTGCCAGGGCCTGCCTTTGCTATCCAAATTCCAGCCTGATTTGTGCTAGCAATACGTAGCTGGGAAGCCTGAAAGTTATCCTGTGAGCTCTTACAATGGTGCTGTCTAGAATTTTGTCATCCTTACTGTTGGACTTTTTTGCTTATGCAGGGTCATCCCTCATCTTTTTGCCTCCTGCCTCCTATTTTTTGTTTACCTGTTGCGGTTGGCTTTTGAACTCTGAGCACTTTACCACTGCTAACTAGTGCTAAAGTGCATATGCTCTCTGTGTAAAATTGTATGTAATTGGTTTATCCATGATTGGCATATTTGATTTACTAGTAAGTCCCTAGTAAAGTGCACTAGAGGTGCCAGGGCCTATAAATCAAATGATACTAGTGGGCCTGCAGCACTGGTTGTGCCACCCATGAGTAGCTCTGTGATCATGTCTCAGACCTGCCACTGCAGTGTCCGCGTGTGCAGTTTTAACTGTAAATTCGACTTGGCAAGTGTACCCACTTGCCAGGCCCAAACGTTCCCTTTTCTTACATGTAAGGCAGCCCTACGATAGGCCCTATGTAGCCCCAAGGGCAGGGTGCAGTGTATGGTTAAGGTAGGACATATAGGCCCTCATTACAACCCTGGCGGTCAGTGTTAAAGCAGCGGTAATACCGCCAACACACCGGCAGGAAAAAAAATGGAATCACGACCATGGCGGAAACCGCCAACATAGACAGCCACTTTAACACTCCGACCGCCACGGCGGTAGAAACAAACACCACGGCGGTAACCGCCAACAGACAGGCGGAACACAAGGTTCCACCCACTGTATTACAACACGCCTATCCACCACCTTTTCTGGGGTGGTACCAATGCTATCAAAAGCACAGCAGAAACAGGACTTGGAACAGAAACCACTCACCTTTCCACACTCAAGGAACAACCAGGACGCCATGGAGCCAGACCTACAGGTCCTGCCCATGCTGGTCTACCTCCTCTTGCATCAGGAGCAGGAAAGACACTGGCGACGACCACAGTGATTACTGCACCTAGCACACAGGGGAGGGGTGGAGGGAAAAGAGAGTGACACACACACACAATACGCAACACCCCCACCCTCACCCACAACACCATACACACAAATACATGCAGCAACATTACATATACTCCCCGTCACCCCCTGGAAGAACACAAGGACAAAAGGAAATGATTGTAACAAGTGTAATCTATTAAATATGAGATCTGCCAAATTAAAAAATGAGCATATACAATATGTACACCAACTGCACAACTCCAGATATAAATTAAATCACTGTCCGTGGATCAGTGTCCCAAAATGCATGGGCAAAGCCCACACAAGATACCTGACTCGAAACGGAGAGAACACTGCAGGGACATCAGATGGAAAATGAACAGGCACCTCAGGGGGAGGGTGTGCACCTCAGCCGGATGAACAGACAAAGCCACTGCTCCACGAGGGGACTCCATGCCCACTGATAGGTCCTGGGGAGTGCAAAGCCACAGTCTCTCAAGTGTCTCCAATGGGTGGTTTGCCCACTGCATTATCCTGGAGAGTGCAAAGCCACAGTCTCTCAAGTCTTTCCAGTGGATGGTTTGCCCACTGCATTATCCTGGGGAGTGCAAAGCCACATTATCTCAAGTGGATAACAGTCTCCACTGGTTCTGGAGGGGGCTTTGTGCCAGGGTGCTTCATCCTGCCAAGGACTGAGGTAGTGGATGTGAATCTCCACTAGTTCTGGAGGGGGCTTGGTGCCCAGAGTGTTTCATCCTGCCAAGGACTGAGGTAGTGGATGTGAATTGCCACTGGTTCTGGAGGGGGCTTGGTGCCCAGAGTGCTTCACATGCAGTGTGGCAGGTCCCATTCCCTCACCTGAGTGTGTGTGCCACGAGATTGCCTGGGAACGGGTAGCATGATACTCCATGGAGGCAGGGACACACTCCACCCTGCTGCAACTTCGCCTGCCACCTAGAGGTACAAACAGTGCTGGGAGTCATGCCTCATGTACGCTGCGCAGGGTCCTGGACGTCTCCTGCAGCCTCGGACGGCTGCCCACTGGGGATGATTGCCATGTCAGCTGTGGTGGTACTGTGTGTACTGTGCGGTGTGTGTGAGCATGTCGCAGGGCTGGTGGCGGTGCTTGCGGCGGTGTCTGTGGCAGAGGTGATGGCGGCGGTGCATGTGTCAGCACCTGTTGAGGGACACAGCAGGACGTCTCCTGCAGCCTCGGATGGCTGCCCACTGGGGATGATGCTGGGGACTGTTGCTGAGGTTGCAGACGTGCAGGTGGCGGTGCTGGTGGCGGTGCAGGTGGTGGTGTCCCCCGCCGTACAGGTTGATGTTGTGGTTGACAGAAGGGGTGACTCTGGTCCCTCATCCGGAGCCACCGTGCCCTGTCCTGACCTGCTCTTCTGCTTGTGCCTCTTCCCCACCTTTGATGTCACTGCTGGTGCCTTGCCACTGGTCCCTTTTGGCTTGGAGGAGCCCTTGCTTGCTGGTAGGTGCGGCTTATCCATCCGGCATGTGGGCACCTTCTTCAGCTTGGCAGGTGGCAGAATGGCCTGCTCCTTGGCATCAATAGGTGGCACACTGGCAGCCCTGATGGGTGGTGCCCGCGATGAGACCGGACTTGCTGGGAACACTGTGCTGGAGGATTTGGAGGCTGAGGTCCTGCGCTAGGACCTGGACATCCTTGCCCTAGGGGAAGGACGGGGGGGAGGTGTAGGGAAGAAGTCAAAGTTTGCGAGGAAGTGTTTCTTAGACACACTGGGATGGTAAGATGGAGGGGGTTTGGGAGTGGAGGAAGAGGTAGTGGTTGTAGGAGGTGTACGTTTGCTGAATTTGGGTGAAGGTGCATGGGCCGGAGGCTGTTGTGAGGTGGATGGCTGCTGGGTGGGTGTGTGCCTGCATTTGTGTAGTTTGGGAGGAGGGCTCACAGACACAAAGGGAGAGGACACAGGGGATGTCTAAATGGTAGTGAGGGTGGTGATTGCACGTGAGTGGTGTGTGGTGATTGGCGTGCTGGTGATGGAGGTAGTGGCTGAGGATGTAGTGCATGCAGGTGTGAGTGGAGAAGAGACAGGGAGGGAGGAGGAGGACGTGGAGGAGGGGGACACAGTGGAGGCAGTGGATGTTGGTGTGTCTGCATGGGGATGGTGCTTGTGTGAGTGCTGGTGGGATGTGTGGTGCTTATGTTTGCCATGTCCACTCTTGTGAGTTTCTGAATGTGCATGCTGGTCTGATGGTGTGCTTGGGATAGGCTGAGGTACAGGGGATTGGGTCTGGGTGGATGAAGTTGGAGGGGGAGGCTGGACACAGGGACAATGGCTGCCATCAGTGCTGAGGCCAGAGCCTAAAATTCTCTCTGTTGGGCCACCTGGCCAGAATGAATGCCCTCCAGGTATGCATTTGTTTGCTGCAAATGCCTCTCAACACCCTTGATGGCATTCAAAATGGTAGATTGCCCAACAGTGAGGGATCTCAGGAGGTCAATAGCCTCCTCACTGAGGGCAGCAAGGCTGACTGGGGCAGGGCCTGAGGTGCCTGGGGCGAAGGAGATGCCCACCCTCCTGGGTGAGCGAGCATGGGAAACTCGATGAGGGGTTGCTGGGAGGGCGGTGCTGGTAGGGGCAGTGGCGGCTGTACCTGTTGATGCGGTGGGCACATAGGTGCCCGCCACCGCAAGGGAGCTCCCACCAGAGGAGGAGTCGCTGTCGCTGGTGTCTGCTCCTGTCCCCGTCGTGGAGCTCCCCTGGCCCTCCTTCCCACTGGTGCCTTCTGACTCTGTTACTGCACCCTCCAGGGCCATGTGGGTTGCAGCTCCCTCCTGCTCCAGTGCCATTGCTCCTCTGCCAGATGATGCTAATGCACGCAAGGACAGGGTGACAAAACAAAAGGGGGGGAGGACAGAGGGAACACATGGTCAATGCATGCAACACCACTACCGTTGGCGGACACGACACACAGGGAGCAGCCCTAAGCACTAAGCCATGCAGTGACAGGGCAGGGGAAAAGCGCATGCCCAAGGGGGACTCTGTCTAGACCCATTTCATGCACAGCAAGAACCCATGGGAGCCTGACTAGGTGTAGAGGGCAAATACCACCTTTGGGGTTGGAGTGGGAATGAGCCTGCAAATCAATGGATCTACCTTTGCGCGTCTGCCCTCGCCTAAGGGAACCCACAGCCCACCTCCCCCATCCAGACACCTCGTCAAGCGCGCAGAGTCAGCTGAAGGAGAGTGTACTCACCCCCTTGTGGATGCTGTCATGCCCTCAAGCGCCCATCCAACTCAGGATATGCCACCGCCAGATGGTACATCAGGGGGGTCATGGTGCGATGGGCACCCCTTCCACGTTGGGAGGCCATCCCCAGCTGGACCTCCACCATCTTCTTGCTCCAGCAGCGCAGGTCCTCCCATCTTTTACGGCAGTGGGTGCTCCGTCTATGGTAGACCCCCCGGGTCTGCACTCCCTTGGCGATAGCACGCCAAATACCCTTCTTCTGGTGGGCGCTGACCAAGAGGCAAAGTGAAGTTATAATGGATGTTACTCTCCCGTACAGTTCTTCTCACACATTGTCCACAAACCTCCCACCCTGGCCCAGACATACATAGACACACCATCCTCACATGCTGGCCTGTCCCCCCTCTCTCTTCCATCCATGACACTCCATACAATCATGTGCCATCCACCATGCGCACAGTTGACTCACCTGTTTGTCTGGAGGACCGTACAGTTGTGTGTACTGGGGGAGGACCCCATCCACCAATTTCTCCAACCCCTCCACAGTGAAGGCAGGGGCCCTTTTCCCAGACACTGTAGCCATTGTCCCTTCCAGACTCAGGTCACAGAAGCACTTGCAGTGTAGGTCCTCTCCTGTAGAAGGTCAGGTATCAAGTGAGGGAACTGATCGAAAATGGCAGCGACATCCGCGGCGGTGCGTACCGTCATTGGCTCCTGGAACCCATAGGGCCCAATGATAACCAATGCTGAATTGCGCCGCAGTGTTCGACCACCTACCGCGGCGGTGTACAACGCCAGCGCAGTTACCTCATTTCCCCTTGTCCCACCTTACAGGTCAGGCAGCCGCCATTTCAGAGGGCCACATGACAGGCCAAATAACTGCGTAACACCTATTTAGGCCAGGAATACGGACAGACAAAGGTACATAGAGATCATTTAACATTTGTGTTAAACAGCCTTGTGAAACCTAAGTGTTGTATGACCCTCTGCTCACCATTCTCCTCCATAGTGCACGTCCGCTGGGACAGGTGATGAGATGCGGCATCCTCTGGTGTACAGACCCCTGGTGGACCTGTCGACAATGGAAGACAGACACATCATTATCACTTTCAGACCTGATCGTGCAACAATTGAGGAACTGTGTGACCAGTTGGAGCCTGACCTGATGTCAGCTATTCACCATCCCACAGGAATCCCCCCTCTAGTGCAGGCCCTGTCTGTACTCCATTTTCTGGCCAGTGGGTCTTTTCAAACAACAGTGGCCATGGCATCAGGGATGTACCACAAATGGACCCCAGGCCTAGGTAGTGTGTGGAGGGTCACTGGGAGTGTAAGAAAACACTAAGGGTGTCCAAGATACCCTACCCCAAGACTCTGAAAAGTAGGAATACATTTACCCTACTACCCCAGAAACACAGTAAAGTCGTGGTAGGGGATTCTGCAAGGACAACAACTGACTGCAAAGCACTGAAGACGGATTCCTGGACCTGAGGACCAGTAAAGGAAGGGGACCAAGTCCAAGAGTCATGCAAGTGTCCAGGGGGGGCAGGAGCCCACTATACCCCGGACAAAGGTGCAAAAGGGCTGCCTCTGGGTGGAAGAAGCTGAAGATTCTGCAACAACGGAAGATGCCAGGAACTTCTCCTTTGCACAGAAGATGTCCCATGGCGTGCTGGAGGATGCAGAGTTGTTTCCACGCAGAAAGACCACAAACAAGCCTTGCTAGCTGCAAGAGTCGCACTTAAAGAAAATGGGTGCTGCCTGGGCCCAGGAAGGACCAGGAGGTCGCCCCTTGGAGGAGGAGACAGAGGGGGCGCTCAGCAGCACAGAGAGCCCATGCAGAAGCAGGCAGCACCTGCAAAAGTACTTGAACAGCCATTCAAGAAATTTGAGCATTGCGGTTGTCTCAACACTACAACAGAGGGTCCCACGAAGCCGGTGGTCAACTCAGCAAGTTGAGCAATGCAGGACAGAGTGCTGGGGACCTGGGCTATGCTGTGCATGAAGGATTCCTTGCAAAAGTGCACAGAAGCCTAGCAGTTGCAGATCACGCAGTACATAGGATTACTGTCTGGCGTGGGGAGGCAAGGACTTACCTCCACCAAGTTTGGACAGAAGAACCACTGGACTGTCGGGTAACTTGAAACCAGCTCCTGTGTTCCAGGGACCATGCTCATCGAGATGATCGGGGACCTTGAGGACCGGTGATGCAGATGTGGTGCCTGCGTTAGCAGGGGGAAGATTCCGTCAATCCACTGGAGATTTCTTCTTGGCTTCCAGTGCAGGGTGAAGGCAGACAGCCCTCAGAGCATGCACTACCAGGAAACAGTCGAGAAAGCCGTCAGGATTAGGCGCTACGATGTTGCTGGTAGTCTTCTTGCTACTTTGTTGCGGTTTTGCAGGCGTCCTGGAGCACTCAGCGGTTGATTCTTGGCAGGAGTCGAAGAGTGAGATGCAGAGGAACTATGGTGAGCTCTTGCATTCGTTATCTGACGAGAACCCCACAGAAGAGACCCTAAATAGCCCTCAAAGGAGGACTGGCCACCTAACCAGGTAAGCACCTATCAGGAGAGGTCTCTGACGTCACCTGCTGGCACTGGCCACTCAGAGGCCTCCATTGTGCCCTCACACCTCTGTATTCAAGATGGCAGAGGTCTGAGACACACTGGAGGAGCTCTGGGCACCACCCCTGGGATGGTGATGGACGGGGAGTGATCACTCCCTTTTCCTTCGTCCAGTTTCACGCCAGAACAGGGGCTGGGGGATCCCTGAACCTGTGTAGACTGGTTTATGCAAGGAGAGCAGCATCTGTACCCTTGAAAGCATTCCCAGAGGCCAGGAGAGGCTACTCCTCTCAGGCCCTTAACACCTATTTCCAAAGGGAGAAGGTGTAACCCCTTCTGTCAGAGGAAATCCTTTGTTCTGCATTCCTGGGACTGGGCTGGCCAGACCCCAGGAGGGCAGAAACCTGTCTGAGGGTTGGCAGCAGCGGTAGCTGCAGTAAAAATGCCAGAGAGCTAGTTTGGCAGTGCCCGGGGTCCATTCTGGAGTCCCGGGGTTGCATGGGATTGGCACCCCAATACCAGATTTGGCATGGGGGGACAATTCCATGATCTTAGACATGTTACATGGCCATGTTCAGAGTTACCTTTGTGAAGCTACTTATAGGTATTGACCTAAATGTAGTGCACGCGTGTAATGGTGTCCCGCACTCACAAAGTCCGGGGAAATTGCACTGAACAATGTGGCGGCACCTTGGCTAATGCCACGGTGCCCTCACACTTAGTAACTTTGCACCTAACCTTCACTAAGTGAGGGTTAGACATATAGGTGACTTATAAGTTACTTAAGTGCAGTGTAAAATGGCTGTGAAATAACATGGACGTTATTTCACTCAGGCTGCAGTGGCAGCCCTGTGTAAGAATTGTCTGAGCTCCCTATGGGTGGCAAAAGAAACGCTGCTGCCCATAGGGATCTCCTGGAACCCCAATACCCTGGGTACCTAGGTACCATGTACTAGGGAATTGTAAGGGTGTTCCAGTGTGCCAATCAGAATTGGTAAAATGGTTCACTAGCCTGCAGTGACAATTTTAAAAGCAGAGAGAGCATAAACACTGAGGTTCTGGTTAGCAGAGCCTCAGTGATTCAGTTAGGCACCACACAGGGAACACATATAGGCCACAAACTATGAGCACTGGGGTCCTGGCTAGCAGGATTCCAGTGACACAGGCAAAAACAAACTGACACACAAGTAAAAATGGGGGTAACATGCCAGGCAAGATGGTACTTTCCTACAATATGTGATATGGGCAATATGGTTGGCTGCTTGGAACGTACTATCTGACCTTACGGTGTATGTTAGAAGATGGGCTTATAGTTGGCAGAGGTACATCTGTTGTCTAAATAGGGGCCAAAATCCTAGTCAGGGTAAGTCACAACACAACCTAAATTATCCTGTGCTCATCTTCTGGTAGCTTGGCACAGAGCAGTCAGGCTTAACTTAGAAGGCAATGTATAAAGTATTTGTGCAATAACCCATACAGTAACACAGTGAAAACAGCAGAAGAAGATGCAACACAAGGTGAGAAAGATTAGATAAATAAAATAAAACCAGAGAGACAAAAATGCAATATGTAGAAGTCGAGATATGAGTTTTTAAAAAATAAGTGCAAAATAGTGCTTAGAAGCAAGTAGTGCTCTAATGGGTTACATTTGGTCAGGCTCGACTGGGGCAAAGTCAAAGTTCGGACCAACTGCAATGGAGCACAGGCCAGATGCAGGACCAACGCAGGCCCCAGGGAACAAAGCACCTTTCTTTGTCAAAAACTAAGATGCATGGTGAGATGTGCCAGTTCTGCTACACACAGACAGGAGAAGCATCGATTTCCATGATGCAAGTATCTGGATCCACTTCCAGTGAACCAGGAGCATGGATAGGGACTTATATGTCCCTGTGTCTCAAGCAACAGGAAGCAAACCAACAGACCCTTAGAGATCAGTTGTGGTGCAAGGCAGACTCCAACTCTACCGCAGCAGGGTCAGAGGGCAGCAGACAGCAAGGCAGTACAGCAGAAAAGCAGTCTAAGTCAGTAGTCCAGCAGAGTAATAGTCCTTGTTGTAGCACAGCAGTTCATCTGACAGAGTAAAGTTGTAGGTCTAGAAGTGTCTGATTTGGTGAGGTCAGAGAATCAGTACTTTCTACCCAGCCCTACCTAGCTCCAGACTATCAGAGGGTGTAATCAGCCCTTTTTCTGGGGACAGGATCTCTCTTTTCAGGTGTAAGTGTAAGCTTCTCCTCCAACCTTACCATCAGAGTGCAGCTGAATGCAGATGAGTGCTCTGACACAACTAACCTTCCTGAGGGAATGCACAAAGTGTAGCTGTCACCCACCTCAGACATGTATTGGAAACAGGCTGAAGGTGAACAGAGTTGTAAGAGCAGAGAAATGCCCACTTTCTAAAAGTGGCATTGCCAAAATAGTAATGTTAAATCCAGCTTCATCAGTACAGAGGATTTATCATTACCATTCCAATTATATGAATCATGATGCAGCTACCACTCCTTTTTGATCAGGAAGTACAGCTTAAATGTGTACCAAGGAATTCCCCATGCTAGCCTATGAGAGGAGTAGGCCTCACAGTAGTGAAAAACAAATTTGGGAGTTTTTCACCACTAGGGCATGTAAAACCTAAAAGTTAATTCCCTACCTTTTACTTATATAGCACCCTGCCATATGGGCTTCTTTAGGGTGGACGTATATGTAATAAAAGGAGAGTTTCACGATTGGCAAGAAGTCTTACATGCCAAGTAGAAGTGGCACTAAACTGCACACACAGGCCCTGCAATGGCAGGCGGCCTGAGACATGGTTAAGGGGATACTTATATCAGTGGCACAATTAGTGCTGCGGGCCTAAAAGTAGCATTTAATTTCCAGTTCCTGGGCACAGGTAACGCACATTACTAGGGACGTCTAAGTAAATTAAATATACCAATTGGGTATGAGACAATATTACCATGTTTAGGGGAGAGAGCACAAGAACTTTAGCATGGGTCAGCAGTGGTAAAATGCATAGAGGCCTAAAGCCAGCAAAAATTAGGTCAGAAAACTGGAGGGAGGCAGGAAAAAGTTGGGGAAGGACCAACCTAAGGGTATCAAGTCCTACAGTATAGTGTGAATATTTTGTTGATAAATAATTTCCCTATCAAGGCTCATCCTTTTAGATTTTTCTTCTCAGGGCCCGCTCTCTGAAACCTTAATTTATGGTGCAATAAAGTGTTGGGGATTAGAGTGGGATCACAAACTATCATCCCTGAGACCACTCTTGGAGAAACCTGCTTTAAAAACCTTCATGAAGTACATTTTTCCCTTACAGATTGTGTTCAATGGGATATTTGCAGATTTCTGAGTCAGCAGTGCCACATTTTTAGGTGCCAAATACCAGTATGAAATGAGTGTATCAATCCATCCAAGGCGCATTTTTGTTAGTCACTGCACATCATCTCATACAGAAGATGTATTTATGGCAAAAAAACGTATATCAAGGTCTGCCTCGAACCCATGGAAGCATAGACCACATCAGATAGAATCTTCCCCTACATACGCCTAATGTGACTACATCTGTACATGCAAATTCTGTGGTGACTGCTTGCTGACCAGCCTTACTTGGTCTTCTTATTGTGCTATTTGTTTTCGATTTGACACCACACATCCCTCTCACTTTCCATATCCAGTCCGTGTTCATCCCTATCTCCATACATCTTACAAATGTCTCCTCTTTTTCCAAAAATATCTCTAAGTATGAAGTTAGAGATAAGGAATGGGCCAATCACATACTTCCGTCGGATCCTATTCACTTATGACTTGACTATGTAAGGAGTCTACACCCCCAAAGTACCCCAGGAGGAAACCTAGACTTTTTGGGAGTAAGTTTCCCATTCTCAATGATTTTTCACGTGCTTTTGTGCTTCTTTTCAAGAGAACAAGTTTCTTTTTCAACATAACTTTTAAGCTCTAGCTTCACTTTTCCACATTTTGGTTTTGTTTTCCTTAATAATGTGTTCATTTCCTGCATAAGGTTAGTAGAACGTGCAAACCTTGAACGCCTTTTATAAATGATTGTGTTGTGATTGAAGGATGTTCTATGGAACCTGACTTGCTGCTCAGCCCAAACTACTAAAGATGAATAAATAATGCCTCTTTAAATATCAGTTTAATTTTATCCGACCCTGCCACGACTGTATTGGACTTCAGTCACACTTGGATCAACACCGTACTGTCGTATCCCTAGGACACATAGTGAACTTTCCTACATTAGATATTGGTCTACAGAGGTTTTCCCTTAGATGCTTTTCCTCAATTGTAAACCCACATAATGCAGTATTCATACACAAAATGATATATTACTGTATATTCTAGTCGTCTGTCCTTTTTCGGGACGTCAGTAAGTTGATTCTGTTTCATTGCCTTTACTTCAAAAGGCTCAGATGTCTTCAACACAGAGATATTTTTATGTTTATCTTCTATTCTGTTTGAAGCAGCTGTTTCAGAACACAATGTATGCGAATTTATGGCTGTGCACAGACAGTACTTCAGTGTAAAAGTACTAAAAGCATTTTAAAATAAAGAACGACATTTGTACTGCATTACTATATATATATTCAGTGAAAGCCATTACACTCTTTCCTTTTCATTTCTAATGCTATGCTTTAATCAATGTTTCTGCTTACAGGACTGCTTTTGTGTATTTTAGTGCTGTATCATTTACTTCCAGTAGTATCTAATTTAAAAGAGTTGCCAATGCCTCATTTTAATGTTCAGATACACAGGCTAATGATATAGTTCACCCCCGTTACCTCAAGGTTGACAAAGTGGCAATTTAACTTATAAATGCTACACCCATGACTATTTCCGCGAATACCACGTACAAAATTACAGAGGTGCATACATAGGTTCACACGTAAAGATAAGCTGCAAAGCTTATCAAATACAACTAAATCAATATACCTTGCAGTACCAAGTATTAAATACGTATATCGAGGTGTACCATTTCAATAAAAATCTTCAAGCCAAGCCGTCATTCTATGGGCCACCTAAGGGCAACTTTCATGTAGTAGGTGCTTGCATTGCTTGGTCTGACTAATTGTTAACATTTTCATGCTTAGCAATTAACTATTTGAACGCTGGAGTAGATTGATGGGGAAAAGATGGCAGATGTCTGACACAGTGGAATGGCTGCTTGAGAAACAGATAACCCCAATCACTATTTCAACTACTCCTGTCATACCTTTGTGCAAGAATATAGCGCCCCTTTAGATACCTCTTATACTGTCATCTGTGGCAGAGGAAGTTTTGCTCTACTTCCTATTTGATGGATCCATGTTGCTGCTGCAGGAAAACCGCTCTGCCAGATCTTGGGTTAGATGCTTTCAGCCTGCGTTCATGGTGACCAACGCATCCAGTTCATCTCTTACTCCTACGAAGGTGCCTCTCACATCAGCACTGGATGCTCCATGCCTCTCTTACCTGCTCCTTCACCTGCTACAAGCAGCAGGAGGACTCTTGCAGCTTACTACTAGGTGTTGCTGATGGATTCTTGTACTCTTCTGCTCGTGAAAGGTCCTGCCGAGGTAAGTAGCTTTTCTTTTTGAAGGTTGGTGGCATGGTGTGGGAGGCATCAAACAACAGATGAAACAGGGAGATATTATCAGATGCCAGGTAAGAAGGCAATCTCTTCGAGGGGCATGAAGGGTTACAAACAGATCTTAAGCTTTCATACCTCTGAGAAGATACTCAAGCAGTAATCATTGGATCTCCCCTCACCAGTTTTTCCTCTCCTATGGCCAGAATTGACACTCCCACAACTCCTATAGATTGCACTACTGGGATTGTTAAGCAGCAGGGGTATACTGCTTTTATTCATGAGTGTCTAGCCTTTAAAGGTAGCTCAAAAGGTAGGTGCGGAGCAAAGAATGGTCCCTCTGTTTCCCCATTGCCCCTTTTGGTCTCTCACAGTGATGTGTGTAGGAAACTGGATTATTAAGTGAGAGGGGTAAGAGCCCCATGCAAGTAATAAACACAGTCATTGTCAGGGTAACCCAGAGAGGTCACTAAATAAACCTGTGCCTAACCATCTGGAGGTTGGCACAAAACCAGTCATGCTTAATTTAGAGGCAATGTGTAAAGTACTTGTCCAACACTCCAACAGTAATGAAGAGAAAATACAACAAAAAGAAAATACCAAACCACATTAGAAAAAAATATAGTACATTTCAAGAAATAGAATGACACCAAAATGACAAAACTCCAGTCAGTAGAACAAGAGTTATCAATTTATAAAAGGTTTAAGTAAAAATTGCCCCAAGAAGCCCAAAACACCAAACAGTTATCTAGTGGCACTGGACTGGATCGAAGTCAAAGGACTAGGCCAACCGCAAAGGAGCGCAATTTGGATATAGGGACCAGATTCATCCCAGTGGAAAGCTTATCTTCTAACTTAATGCTTCTAACTTAGTCCACGTCAGGTGCCTCAATTGGAGCATAGCGTTGGTGGTGTAGTTGTTGTCAATGAGAAGACCTTGTTACTAGTAGGAGCTTTTCATTGTCATTAAATGTACAATGGTCATTGTTGACATGAAGAGAACCATGCAGGTGAATTCCGGAGTCTATAGCCGGGAAGTTTTGCATCCACAGTCGAATGCAGGTCTGCCTTAGTGCAGTCCATTCATGCGGAGACCAGGGGTGGTCCATTTTTGATGCAAAGAGTCAGATTTTCACCTGGAGTCAAGTTTTTGCAGTTTTTAGGTTGGAGGAATATATGACACCAGCTAACAATGAGTACTTGGTGAGGCACCAACATGCTCAGGAGAGGAACACCTTCCCCACACCAACTGCCCTTTTGTTCCCTGCCTGGAAGGAATATTCATCACACTACAGGAGAGACATTAACAGTCTTGTGACCCTGTCCACTGGCAGAAAGTCACATTCAGGGGCATACTTGTACTCTGCGCCAAATGTGCGTCAAAAAGTTTGATGCATAATCGGCGCAACAGTGCACCATATTTAAACTTTGACGCCCGCGAAAGCCAAATTTCTGCCGTGTGCATCATTTTCTGGATGCGGGAAACTGCCTTGCATTAATGACATGCAAGGTAGGCGTTCCCGTCCAAAAAATGACTTAAACTCCTGTGCGCCTTATTTATGCTACTGCGCAAAATTGATGCACAGCCGGAAGGCAGAGTCGGAAAATCACACACAGCCTGATTTGCGTCCAAAAATAACGCCAGGGTCAGGGCAGGCATTAAAATGGGCCAAACATACCTGTACTTAATGAAAACACACAGAGGCAACAGCAAAGCTCCAAAAGGAAGACATGGAGGTGCTTTTCATCCAGCATGCACGCAGACGCAGAGCACAGGACCAACAACAGTAGCTTCCACAACCCCAGCAGGGACCCCAAGGCAATGCAGAAGGCAGGAGAAGATATTCCGCACCAGGACAACCCTTCTGGGACTCCGCCAACAAGATATCATTCAGAGGTACAGGCGCAACTGTCAAGCCATTCAGCAGCTGCTGCACGACATTGACATCCCTTGAGGAAGCGTTATTCTGTCCAACACAGCATTATGGTGTATAGTTTCTATTTGCCAAGGAAATAACCCTCAGGGAGGGCAGATGATGGTACAAGCCAGACCACTGGGCATAGTTATCAGCCAGGATTCATTCAGGTCAGGTGTATTGACAGTCAATAATCATTGACCTGAGGTAAACATCACTGATAGCCATCACGGTTGATGTGTCACATTACACAGAGAAAAAGTTGTTGTGTAAGTGCTATTTATTTTAAAGTGCTGTAGTGCTATTTGTACATTGTCCATGATTGTGAGTCCATTAGTGTGACATCTTCCATTGTGATCCTACACAAGTGCAAAAGGACATGTCATTGGACATGCTGGGGTGAAGTGTCAGACAGTGCAGAGGGACAGGATTTGCCAATGAGGTAGTGAGAGACAATCACAGGGTAGGGTGACAAGATTAACAGTGGGTTGAAGAACAGTGCTTGAGTACAGTTGTTGCAAGCCTGGATTGTTACAAAGCAGAGGACCTTGGTAATAGGTGGCCATGTGGCAGGGACTAGTGCTACTGGGTACTCTTACGGGTGAAGGTGATCTGTTCTGCGTCTTCATCTTCTGATGTGTGTGTTGTCTCCTCTGCCCTTGGTGGTGGTGGTTGTGAAAGGGCAACACACACCTCAGTGTTTGAAGACGTGAAGTCAGACATCCCGGTAGCTGCCAACTGTGGGGCACTAAGGTCAGCCCTGCGGGGTTCAATATTGCATTTGTGCATACGTTGACAGGATTGTTGCTGTAGGTGTTGGGTCAACTCTATCACAGCAGTCCTGATTTCCTTCAACCTTTTTTCAAGTTCCTGCAAGATTGTTGTTCGCCCTTGCATAGCTGCTGCCTGTTCTTCAGTTGACATCATACACAAAAGCACCCCCTCTAGGCTGGCTGCCATAGTTTGCATCCCCACCCGCACCTCCTTGGCCAGCTCCAGCTGTACTCCAACTACAGCTCACTCAAAGTTGGTGCCAGTGTCGTCAGAGTCCTTAGCTGTGTTGGAGCTGGAAGGTAGTACAATTGGGGTGGTGGGTGGGTCCTCTGTGATGGCTGCTAGTTCGGGGCTTCTCCTTGTGACTGAAGGTGGGATCTGGAGGGTTCCAAGGACATCTTGGAGGGTCTGCTGGCTGATGTTTGTCAGCTCGTCATCCATGTATTCAGGGTAGTCCTGGACAGGCATGTCCGCAGGAGAGCCATCGTCCTCTGCAATGAGATATGGTACAATTAGTGTGTCTGCGTTGTGGGATTTGTAATGTGACATGCCTGCCTTCGGAATATTTTCACATTGTGATCTTGGTTCCTGTTCATTGTTCCTGTCTTTCGTATTGGCATTTTCCCAGGCCTATGCCCCACCTGCATGTCACACGTATTGTGGTCAGTTTGTGGACTTGTCAGCATCACATCCTCTAGGTGTTGGTTCAGGCCAAATTGTGAATTGCCACCTTCTTGTCCTACTCAACCCTCCGTCTACTTCCATTCTCATGGTGAGGCCTTTCACTGAATGTGGGTGTTCTGATGGCACTAGCACCACACTTACCAATGTGGAACTGTCCCAGTCTCTGATCTTTCACATCCACCTATATGTTGTTGAGATCTAGCATATACTATGTATAGCATTGTTATGGCACGATATGGATGTCAGCATTGGTAATGTGTACTGCTGATGTTGGGGAATGTGTGGTACATTGGATTGCACTGATAGTCCTAGCAGTGTTCCATTTCCTCCTCTGACTGTGCAGGTGTATTTCTGTTACCAGTTACATGTGTCCCACCCCCCTCAATGCTGTTGTCTGAGCAGTATGACATTTGGGATGTTGCATGGTGTAATTGGAGATATTGTGACCCAGGCACAGGGTGGACCCTGACATATGCAACATGGGTATGGCATTGGTGCTCTGTACCTCCTAATGTTTATGACAATGGCTGATGTTTGTAGCAACTTTGGACAATCACATTTGACAGGATTGGAACATTTGTATTGATTTCAGGGGATTGTTAACGCTGTCATCCTGAACCCTCTAATTTGGGTGTGTTTGATCCATGAGGACGTTACTGCCATTAGCTACTTGACCTGCACACACAGCAGAGGTGGTAGTGGCAACTGTTGTCGATGTTACATTCCACTTGCAGATATGGCCAGAGGTTGTTAATTGGGCCCTAGTTAATGTAGGGAGAATACTGGCTGACGTGTGACGGGCTGCCAGTTTTACGTTGTACCCTGCCCTCCTGGCCTGGCTTTACCTTTGCAACATCCTTGGCATGGCCGCATTCCCCCATGCAAAGGTTGTTGATTTTGTGTAGTATTGTGCCCCAGGTTTCCTCTGAACGGGCCATACCCCCGTGCCGTGCCCCTTTACCCATTCCACTCCCTGAATTTCATGACTTACATGCATTGTGTAGTAGGTATGTCCACCCCCCCTGCTTAATGATGACATTTGTGCATTTAAATTCCTCATGCAACTTACCCTGCATGTGTGTTGTCTCCTGGTAGTCTGCGCTGTCCTGTCCTTGAATCCCTGTGACGATCTCCTCAGGGACGACGGCTGCCACCATCTCCTCCATGTGGTCCAGGGCCTCCTGCGGTCCTGGACTTCCACCTCCAGTCTGCATTCCTACCTTCCTGTTCCTGGCCATCTTTTCCTTGGTCCTGCGCTTGGAGTCATGCCAGCGTTTCTTGCACTCGATGACTGTTCCCCGTACTTCTGCCACACTGTTGATCTTGTCAACAATTTGGTGCCATATTGCCTCTCTCCTACGGATTGACAACGTTGAGGTGACTAACAGTTGGTGCTGGTGTTCCGTCACCTCTTTAACCAGAATGTCCTGCTCCTCTGCACTGAAGCAACACTTTCTTTTCTTCTTCTCCCTGTCCTGGGCCTTGTGTGGGTCCTCCTGGCTGGTTCCTTTTCTGTTGTCATCTTCCTGGGGTCTGTGCAAGTATCTGGGATCCATTTTGGCTCTCCTTAGCACATTTTGCAGTGTTTGCGCCGCTTTTTGACGCAATTGTGTCAAAAAATGGCACATATCCGGTTTGCGACGTCGTAAACTAGCTCACAGTCATTTTTGCTGTGTTAACGTTGTTTTCCTTTACGACGTGACACATTGGTTTGAGTAAAAAGAAAATACTCATGCCTGTGGTTTGCGCGGCTGTGCGTCAAAGTATAAATTTGACACCCGCACGGCGCAAATAAATGGCGTTAGTTGGCGGTAATATATTTGACCCAAAACTGCATTGGCACAGTTTTGTGTCAAAAAGTATAAATATGGCCCTTAGTTTAGACAGAAAAATGCAAATTCAAGTAATTTCAAGTGTGCTCACTGCCTACTGTGTCAAATGTGTTTTGAAACTAAAACATTTGTAAACAAAAAAGTATTATATAATATGAGTGCCTTTTCAAATTGTAACACCAAGAACATTGTGTATGCCATCTAGTGTCCTTGTCAGAAGATTTACATTGGACAGACTACCCAGAAAGGGAAAGTACACAGTCTGCAACACAAAAGTCGTCTTAACTGCAGAACTGTTGGGGAACCACTAGTGGACTACTCTCTAGAGCACAGTCATGATGGGATGGACATCCGGTGGCAGGTGGATTAAATACTCAAACAAGACAGCAAGGTGGCGAATACATGAAAGGGCTCCTGTAGTTGTCAAGTCAGTGAATCCAGTGAGTGAGATCCATGGAAGAGGGTCTCAACAACCATGATGAATGGAGCCAACTTATTTCCTATAAACATTCGTAGATGTTTTTTTTTACCTGCATTTTCTTGTACACCTGAGATTATTTCTTTTATTCTTGTCTTGTATTCTGCCCTTTGTTCCTTCTTCACTTTGGCCAAAAAGGTTTTCATGGGCCTTCCATTTAGTTTATTGGTGGTCAGTTGGTTTTGTCAACTTATGCCTTGTTCTTGGGTGTAGCTATGGAGAGTGGAGGTTTGTGCTGCCATCTGAGTAATATAGGAATGATTATTTTTTCCTTACTCAAATTGTATCTATGGCTTTGTGATGCTATGCTTGATGTCCCACGGGCACTGCATAAATTCTTGTTCATCCTTTTCTGCCTAAGGTCTATGAATTGCTGTTGCATGCTCTCTTGAATTTGTGCCCTTTTTTATACCTAGCCGTCAATCAGTGGTAACTTAGGGCGGTAAAATTTTGCAGTCTAGTGCCCCGATTATATCATTATGTGGCGTACACTACAGCATCCTCTGGTTTCCTGCTTTTATGTAGTGCTGCTCTCGACGCTCCACGATGAGTGCATTGCACAATGTGGGTCTCACAATGGTAAGGTGGACTGGGTCAATTTTGACCTTTTAATGTGGGTTGGGGGTCTTTATTTGGGATACTTGTTTATCCATATTGTCAAGCTTTGGCAGACTCCGCAGAGTGTTCTTTTTACTGGTCCGATTCATGAGTGACTTCAGATGCATTTCCCTACTTTTGAACCCCTTGGCTCTGCAATGCTTCTGGTTCCTTTCCTGTACACAGTGTTCAGTGGTGATCCCAGATCCTTTGGACATAGGTAGGTAGGACCGCCTGTGTCAATAGGGTATTCCACAGGTGTTCTTTTTCCACTGTGTGTTGTCTGTATAACATTGTGGACACTTTTTAGAAAGCATGCTCTGTCTTTGGATGAGAGTCTGATCTCCATGGTTATGATATGGATGGAATTGCACAACAACTTATGATTCTTTCCTTTTCCCTAAAGGCAATCACACTCTGTAGGTCCAGCCACATATATTGGTTTTCTGTTTACACTGGGTACGTTTTGATGTTTGTTCCTTGGACATGGTTAAGGTCCTTTGTGTGCATATTTCTTTCCCTTCACTGTGCTGTTTGGAAGAATTGGACTTCTATTAGTACTTCTCTCTTCACAAGTCTCTCCTTTCAAATGGAGGTGTTTTGCCCCCATCATTAATTGTATGGGTATGTTGTTCGCTCTAGAAACAGAGTGAGCACAAACAATGTAATTCATGTGACCTTCTTGCCCAGATTCAATCTGGATGGTAAGGTATTTTTATTCTGTTTCTATTATTTGTTGGGTGAGCTGGTATGCCACATGTAGGCTGATGTATGTTTATTTTAGTCTGCAGGTGTGTTAGCATTGTTGTTGGTACTGATGAAGACGCAGACAAAGGCAATTAGAGTGGGGTTGAAACATCTACATTTGGGGGTCAAAAGTCCTTATTGTCTATGACAGGAGTCTTCAAACTGGGGGGCCTCAAGTGATCCCGGGTGGGGCGTCAGCCTCTGGCTAAAAGAAGCATTATGGTAAAAACAGGGCTTTGCTTTAAACTGGAAAAATGAGAACCACCAAACAGCTTTGTAATGGGCCATCACTAGCATGTTTTGCCATTTATATCCAAGCTGGGGGAGTGTGTGCGTCAAAAGAGAAGGGACCCAAATACTCTTTAGAACCCTCAATTCTAATAATCACAATGTGGATACTGTTACACATTAGTAAGGCCTGCCTGACCAGAATAGTATGTTTGGCATCATGTATTTGATTGTATTTTTAAAATAGTAACATAACTTAACTGCAATGTTTAAATATGTGTGGACATACTTAAACATAGAAAAATTGTGAAAAATTCAGGTACCCCAAGGATTCTTTTCTCACGAGGAGGACGCAGTGCTAAAAAGTTTGAAGACCGAGACTGATCACGGACATTAGGAGCTCATCAGTATTGTCTTGATTGCTTCGATTAAGTTCCACATTAGCAATTGAAGTTTTGCATTATACCAACATTGTTCATGTTATTGTCTGTTTTACCTTTCCGTTTTGGCACAAATTTGTAATTTTTCTTTGTATTTTCTCACTGCATTATTACTTGGCGAACCTATGTTTGTATTTTGTCTTGTGTTGGTTGCACAGATCAGTCCAGTCCTATCCTTTGAATGAAAGGATAAACCAATTGTATATAGATTTGAATAAAACACTTGGGGCCAGATGTAGGAAAAAATCAAATTGCGACTTGGAATTTGCGAGTCTGTGCGACTCGCAAATTGCAAGTCGCAATTTGACATGCAGAAAGGTGTCTCAGACACCTTCTGCAACTCGCAATGGGGTCGCAAAGACCCACCTCATAAATATTTATGAGGTGGGTCGCAGTTTGCAACCCCATTGCGAGTATAGGCACTCGCTAACATGGAGGCCTGCTGACGTCAGCAGGCCTCCATGTTAGCGACCTGCCTTTTAAATAAAGGTTTTTTTTTTTTTGAAGTGCAGCCCGTTTTCCTCACAGGAAAACGAGCTGCATTTCAAAAACATCCGAAACCTTTTGTTTCGGTTTTTTCAGGGCAGGGAGTGGTCCCTTGGACCACTCCCTGCCCTGAAAAAATAATTTGGGGTCCATTCACAAAGGGGAAGGGGTCCCATGGGGACCTCTTCCCGTTTGCAAGTGGGTTACCATCCACTTCAAGTGGATGGTAACTGCGACTCCATTTGCGACCGTGTACGCGGTCGCAAATGGAGTTGCATACCACTCCGACTCGCAAATAGGAAGGGAACACCCCTTCCTATTTGCGAGTCGCAAATGCATATTGCGAGTCGGTAACGACTCGCAATATGCATTTGTGCATTGCAAACCCACGTTTGCGAGTCGCAAACGGCGAATTTTGCTGTTTGCGACTCGCAAAAGGGTTGCTACATCTGGCCCTTGGTGTTCCGTAAAAATACAGTAACTATCACATATAAATCTTCTTGGAAATACATCACAAAGAATTTGGTTTTCCAAAGATTTAACATCCTATTACCACATCACTTGCATTGAAGGTCTTGATCCTGGCAGAATAATTTCTGCTTTGACTTTGACTACCCTTGTTTTTAGATTACATGGTGCCCCTGTCTTTTTAAAGGTGGCATTTTCATTATAATTACTTTAAATCTGATTTTACCATTAAAGATGATTTTAAATTACTATTCAGAAGAGTGAAAGAAGAATTGCTCTATCTTCCCCTAAACAGAAGTTATCACATATTAAGTGCAATAAGGTAACCCTCTGCTAGTTTATGGTAGGGCTAGCCTTGCTACAGTAAAAACCTATTTAGGAGTTTTTCAAATTTCATGTAAAACATGTAACACTTAAGCACACATGTCCTACTTTCCTATACCATACACCTTGTCCGATAATCATTTAGGACCTAAAATAAGAGTGACTAAAAGGTATTAAAAAGGAAGGTGTAAATTTGGCAAATTCTTCAAGCTGTTTTTCGGATCAATATATTGTTCTGTTAGAGGAAGTTATCTGTAGAACTTTTATTTGTCTTCTTTAGCTATATAATGTAATTGAAGTTGTTTATAATGTGATACATTCCCCACTTTCCCCCCTTCTTCCCTCCACTACTTTGGAATGTTCTGGTTGTGTAGCAATTTTAGCTATTGTTGTTTACACGTTATTTTAACAATCTAGGCCATGCCCCTGTGGACTTTAACCCAGATATATTTTATTTAGCTTTGTTGAATCCTTTTAACATTAGCCACATATGCGGTCTTGTTTTATTTTCTCTATCTAGCTGTCCTTCGCCTAGGTTAGCACTGTGTTCTTAAACAAGACTTTTTCTCTCACTCTGTGCTTTTTGCAATCCTGTGGTAAAATAGGTTGCCGGCAAAAGTGGTACACTTTGTCTCCAATGTTCACAGAAACATACACTCTCTTACGTGAGCATATTTTCTTGGAACATCAGATGTTTTATTATAAAAAAACTACTTTGATCCATGTACGTTAGAGGGAGATTTCAGCCAGATGACCATGACTAAGTGCTGATTGCTGATCACTTCGCTACAGCTGCTTATGTAGACTACAGGCCTTTTGCTCAGGTATGAGGGATGATGTCTTCCCAGGGGGAACCTGAAAGGCAGAATTAGAGCTCAACTTACTGTGCTCTAAAATAGCTTAGGTAGGAACTATCCCTACAAACCTTTGTGACAATGTGGTAGTGTTATTCTTGTGTTTTACTCTCCTTGTCACAATTTTAGTCTTATTGTGCTTCATCATCCTAGTTATTGCAATACATGCTTTATTATCAAAGATGCAGTTAGTTCAATAAAACCTTATTGAACTTTACTCTGCCTCTGATTGTCCTTGCATACGTGAGACTAATGTAACTGAGAGAAACAGATGAGATATGAGTGACCACGATTCTCCTGAGGAGTCATGTATGTCATGCACCCAGTTGCCTCAATCATACCTGGTCTTGGGTGGAGATGAGGCACTGCTAGTGAGCCGGATCAAACCCGGATTGTGCCGACAGGTGTCACATGGTACGGGATCAGACTCAGTTCCTGCAGTACAAGTGATTCAGCCACCCTAATACAGTAGTCTCATTGGGATAATGATATCCTATGAGACATTCTGAAGGCAGCAATATAATGGTTGATCTGTGGAATGGGAGTGAGGAGGTGGCTTGAGGAGTCATGAAATACTAAATAAAGTACTTTGATGTACACATTTCTCGAGTGATTATTTCACTCTTTCTTGGCAACAAGGATAGAATCTAAACAGCACAGGTGGGAGTTAACTACTACCTCACCCCTGTGAGTTGCTATTGTTAGCCTAGTTCTAGAGGAATATTTGGCATGGTTGAATGCAGCTAGCAGATCAGTGTACACATTCCTATGATACAAAGGGGCCACACAGTTACTGTTTTATGTATTTAAGTGTGGACATCTCCTGTACTTAACGGATATATACTCATGTGTGGGTGATTGACACTCAGTCTGAGATTCTCAGATACTCTGGTGACTGTTCATAATTGACAAGATAAAACTTATACTTCAAAGCTATATTAGAAACTAGGTCTTGTCACTTAGGGTTGATCGCAGCTAATATTACAACATATTGCCCACAGGATTAGTTTGAGCATGCCTTTGTATGCTACAGGCAAGGCAACTTATGGTTATGCTACAGATAAGGGATGTGGGCCTCCGGTGCCAGTTGTCACAGTGAATAAGACTTACCAGTTTTCCAGTCACTCGGGTGTTTGAGCGCTGTGAAGGTTATGTCACTTGGTGGGGAGTTGGAGGTATATTCAGTCTGGGAAAGTGAAATAACTCACTGGCTAAAGCAGCATGGTATCGAATCAGAGTGGCATTGCAGGGCCAGCTTCATTGAAGTGTGTGGAATCCTTAGTGGAAGCAACATGTTGCCCGCGAGTCTCTGTTGGTGACGTGGGAATTGAAGTAGAGGAGGCGTAGTGGCTGGTAGATTGTGATGGGCACAATTGAGGAAAGCTTTGAGGGAGCGGCTGGTAGCCGCTTTCACTGTTTTTTTCACCTCCACACCATCCATGATGACAACGGAGCGGGACATCAGAGCCGACAGATGCAAGAATTTGAGTTCACAGTGCCTAGCCTGAGAACACCCCATCTAGGAACAGGGTGGAGTTGGGGTTTAAGGACCGCCCCAGCCCTGTCTTCATTTCAGCTTGGCTCACTGGTTTGGCCGTAATACACCCATCCAGGAGCGGGGTGGAATCGGGGTTGAGGGCCGCCCCAGCCCACCTTGATCTAATGCGACTGAACTGGAAGTTGTCACGGTGTACAAGCTCTCACTAGCAAGTTTCTTCCTTTACCTGTTCATGTTTGGAGTCATCGAAAGAATATCATAACAACCATTTTTGTGTTTTGCATAAAAAATAGATTGTATATAATGTGATAATTCTACAGGCACAGTAACGTTTACGTTGGAATACCAGATTTGAAGGAAATGTCATTTAATGTAGGATAAGTTTGATTTTATAGAAGAATGAATGGCATATGAGTGTACTCAATGTGAATTCTCTAATATTGTAGGTGAACTTTTACTTTCAAGACCAACACAACTGTGTAATATTGTACTTTGTTAACCTTTTACTTACTCCCCAGTTTCCTTATCCTGTGTCTTTAAAGCATAACATATATTCATTGCAGCATATATCTAATCAAAGTATTAAACTGCACTAAACCCTCAGCCTTTCTCTTCCCAATGGTAGGAGCGAGTATGACTCAATCGCCACCTTTCCTCAATGACCTAGAAGAGCCAATTCTACTGTGGAAAGAATGGTCAAAAATATTTGAATCATATTTAATTGCCATAGGTGGGGAAACATTTTCACATGTGAGAAAGCAACATATTTGATTGCATAACTTTGGCATACAGGGGAGGAAGATATATAAAAATTTAACAGACACAGATGAGGACCATGAAGAGGTGGAAGATATACAAGATGATTACCAGAAGACCGTCCACAAATTAGAGAGTCACTTTGGTTATTAGGTTAATGATGTGTTAGAATATCATACATTCTTTAGTAGAATACAAGGAAATAATGAGAAGATATCTAGCTATATTGCTTGTTTAGAAGGTTTAGTGAATACTTGTGAATTCAGATCTCTAGGGGATTCATTGCTTTGACATCAGTTGGTTCGTTGTGCCAACAATCCAAGAATCCAGGAAAAACTGCTAGCTCGTAATCCAGATTTAAAAGAAGCCATAGACATAGTCAAGAGTGTTTAGCACGCAGCAGAATGTATTAAAGAAATGAAACATACCACTGAATCAGACACCATAAAACTGGTTACTGACTGAACTAATCAAGGAGACCCCATAGTAAACCAAGAGGAGGAACAAAAGTTATATGCACTGCAAAATACAAAGAACTCTGATCCTGATAAGGAAGGACCAAAAAAACAGGGGATACCAATGTGGGACTTGCAATCATTTAGCAAACAGTCCTAATTGCCTGGCAATAGAAAATGCTGAAAATGCTATAAAAAGGGACATTAAGCACGTGTGTGTAAGAATGCGAAGGATGAGAAAGAAAATGGTTCAGGTGGTTGAAAGCATGAGCAACAGCAAAAGCAAATTCCTATTTCAGGTTAAGGGAGAGAACCAAGATTCCAGGTAACTCACATGTGAAGTTACCCTCGATGGAGTTAGTGTAACAGTCTTTGCAGATTCATGTTCCCCCTAATCTTTCATTGATCAAAATGTTTTCAAAAACAAATTTCAGGACAAATGTCATGTCCTACAACCTGCAGATATCTAACCGGCGGTGCATAACAGAGATCCTAAACCCCTTGTGGGGATGATAACAATGGGCATCGCATCACATTTAAGGACCATAAGACGGTAGGCAAATTATACATGCAGAAAAGGGGTCAAACATATTAGGCTGGAGACATCAAAAGGAATTAGGAATAAAACAGAATTCAAATAATACTGAACAAGTCATGGCTAATGAGAGATCTTTGACAGGAATGGAGATTTGCAAGGAATTTAATAGATTGAAGGTAGGCTTGGTCATCTAATCAATTTTCAGCACTACATCAAGTTAAAAGAGAATGTGGCACCAGTAATGCATAAGGTTAAACCTATCCCATGCCTGACGCAGGAATCCTCAAAGATAGAGGCAAAAAAACTGGTTGCTCACGGGATCATACAGCCAATTGAGAGATCGTTGTGGTTGGCTCCCCTTGTGGTTGCTAAGAAACCAAGTGGAAGGGGAATAAGATTATGGGGGTCATTACAACATTGGCGGTAAAAGCCGCTTACCGCCATGCAGAAGACCGCCAACACACCGCTGCGGCCACGGAATTCTACCACAGTCATTATGACCCAAAGCCCGGAATCTGCCAAAATCTAGACACCCACACAAGTCCGCCACACCAAAGGTCAGTGATAAACGGGCGATAACAAAACCTCCACCGTCACGCCAACAGGAATACACCCACAATATCACGACCCACGAATCCATGCAGCGGTCTTTCAACCGGAGTATTCCATTGGCGGTACATACCGCCACGCTAAAAATACACACACATTTACAAAACACAGCCACATAGGACAATTCGAAATACACACAACTGATACACATACACACACCACTCCCACACACCCAATACAATATAAAACACACACCCACATCACCAACAAACCCCTACGACAACAATTGAGAAAGAAGCACAGAGAGAGACACCACCATCTACAAACGAGCATCCACAAGCACTCAGCACCATCACTCACATAACATCCACGCACCTCACACAACACACCTCTAAATATCACCCCACACATCACAACACACACCACCCCACACATCACCCACACCACCCCATGGCACTGCAAAGACACCCCAGGTTCTCTGAGGAGGAGCTCAGGGTCATGGTGGAGGAAATCATCCGGGTAGAGCCACAGCTATTTGGATCAGAGGTGCAGCACACCTCCATAGCTAGGAGGATGGAGCTATGGCGAAGAATCGTGGACAGTGTCAACGCAGTGGGACAGCACCCAAGAACTAGGGATGACATCAGGAAGAGGTGGAACGGCCTACGGGGGAAGGTGCGTTCCGTGGTCTCAAGACACCACATCGCGGTACAGAGGACTGGCGGCGGACCCCCACCTCCTCCCCCACAACTAACAACATGGGAGGAGCAGGTCTTGGCTATACTGCATCCTGAGGGCCTCGCAGGAGTAGCTGGAGGAATGGACTCTGGTAAGACAAATCTTTACTACCTTATCCGTCACCTTACCTGCATGCCATAACATACCCCCACCCTCACCCCATCTCTCCAACTCCTCACACATGTCCCAATATCACAAACCACACATCCCAAACCCAAGCCCGGCATGCAACACCAAAGCATGGACACCCATCACCAAAGCATGGCCACTGCACATACCCATACACCCCCCTAAACCATTATCACACAAGGTCCTACACAGGAATGCAAGCACTGGGGTAAATGGTCATCTACCCATTGCACACCATGGCACACACAGATGCAATAATCATGCTTTAACACACCTGCAGGACCCCTACCCAACGTCACCGGACAGGAGGGTCCAGATATGTCCACTCCACCCACAGAAGAGGCCCACAGTGATGACAGTAGCTCTGTCCAACTGGATCTAGATGACCAGCTCGGCCCATCTGGGACCTCTGGACAGTCGGTTCCCCTCACTCTGGCACAAGCCACTACAGACCTTCCCCCCTCTGGAAACACCAGCACAGCACCCACCCAGCGGTCCCATACCTCTGTCCCAGGACACGTCAAGCAGCAGTGTGTCAACCACTACACGGAACCCAGGCTAAACCACCACCCCAACAACACCAGGGACCTGGGGGCAGTGGGCACACGGTTCAGGGGACAGAGGCCCAGGAACACAGGGGAACTGGGAGGGCTGCTGTGCGACAGGGAGGAGGACAGGCCCAGGGAACCCACTCTCCACGAGGCCCTCTCCAACATCATGGGAGCCTACCACCATTCCTAGGAAACGATGGCAATGGTACTGGCCAAGTTTCAGGAGACCCAGCGGCTGCAAGATGAACAGTATTTGGGGTTCAGGGAGGAACTCAAATCTATCAGTTCCACCCTGGGCACCATTGTAGGGGTGCTGAAGGAACTCATCAACACCAGGAGGGACACTGTGGCACAACAAGGGGCCCCTGACACTAGCCTGGACGATGAACTGCCCACCACCTCCGCCAGCGCTAGTGGACAGGAGGCACCGCCACAGGACCACCACACCCGCACCTCACCCCCTGCAGAGGGAGAACCACCCCACAAACGGTCCCTGAGATCCAGGACAAAGACAGAGAACGATGCCAAGACCCCCGCCAAGAAATGAGACCACCCTGATTGTCACCCTTTTGTCCCACCTTGTCACCCTATCCATGCTTAAACTGCCCCAGCTCCATTTCCTATGCCCTTTCGGACAATGTACCTGTGATACTAATCGACTGGACTCTGCATGGACATTCCTCCACAATCACCCTTCACCATTTTACAACCCCCTCCAATATTGAGCACTTAAATAAACTCCCTTAAAGCACAAAACAATCAGGAGTCTGTCTGTGATTTCAAAATTGTGTATTAGCAATTTAGTGGCAAAATGCTCATTCAAATGTAATCTCAACATACCTATGGCACACAGCTATAGACCATGAGGAAACAAAGCAGATGTCACACAGTGGGACCCACATCTGTGAAATCGTAAGTGAAAGTGACAACTCAGTGACCATACACTGGGTGAAAAGGACAGACAGTAGAGAGGTAGTACATTTAAATCAGATGTACCAGGCAGTGTTGTCTTCTTACCTGTGTCTCACTGGAAGTATTGCAGGATCACCGTGTTCCTGTTGTCGATGTCCTCTTCTTCTGCTTCCTCATCTTCAATGTCCACAGGCTCCACAGCTGCCACAACACTTCCATCCGGACCATCCTCCTGCAGAAAAAGCTCCTGTTGTCGCAAAGCCAAGTTGTGAAGCATACAGCAGACCACGATGATCTGGCATACCTTCTTTGGTGAGTAGAATAGGGAACCACCTGTCATATGGAGGCACTGGAACCTGGCCTTCAGGAGGCCGAGGTCCCCCCTATAATCCTCCAAGTCCGCCCATGGGCCTCATTGTAGTGTTCCTCTGCCCTTGTCCTGGGATTCCTCACTGGGGTCAGTAGCCATTACAGGTTGGGGTAACCAGAGTCACCTGCAAATGGCGAGGGACAACTGTTAGACACACACAAACTCATAGGGACATCTACAGACCCAGACAACTATTCCCACTGTATTGGGTCCATGTGCTCACCTAATAGCCACACCCGGTGCCTCTGGAGTTGCCCCATCACATAAGGGATGCTGCTATTCTGCAGGATGTAAGTGTCATGCACTGAGGCAGGGAATTTGGCATTAACATGGGAGATGTACTGGTCTGCCAAAAACACCATCTGCACATTCATGGAATGGTAACTCTTCCGGTTTCTGTACACCTGTTCACTCCTGCGGGGGGTACCACGGCCACATGTGTCCCATCAATGGCACCTATGATGTTGGGGATATGTCCCAGGGCATATAAATCACCTTTCACTGCAGGCAAATCCTCCACCTGAGGGAAAACGATGTAGCTCTGCATGTGTTTCAGCAGGGCAGACAACACCCTGGACAACACGTTGGAAAACATAGGCTGGGACATCCCTGATGCTATGGCCACTGCAGTTTGAAAAGACCCACTTGCTAGCAAATGGAGTACTGACAGCACCTGCACTTGAGGGGGGATTCCTGTGGGATGGCAGATAGCTGACATCAGGTCTGGCTCTAAATGGGCACACAGTTCATGGATTGTGGCTCGATCAAGTCTGTAGGTGATGATCATATGTCGCTCCTCCATTGTCGACAGGTCCACCAGCGGTCTGTACACCGGAGGATGCTGCCATCTCCTCACATGCCCCAGCGGACGGTGCCTATGGAGGAGAACAGCGAGCAGAGAGTCAACCAACTCTGAGGTACGTAGACACAGCTTACTCTGAAAATATTAGCAATTCGAAATTAGCCTGTATGAGTGTTTAGGCAAGGCCTACATATGTGTGACGCAGTCAAAAATAATGCCATGTGGGCCCATGAAATGGCGGCTGCCTGATCTGTAAAGTGGGACAAGGGGATATTGGTTAACATTGGACCCTATGGGTCCCAGGAGCCAATGACGATGTACGCCGGCGGTGACGGTACGCATCGGCGCGGACGTGACTGCGATTTTCTCTCTCTTTAATCACTTGATACCTGATCTTCGACAGCAGAGGACCTACACTGCAAGTGCTGCTGTGACCTCAGTCTGGAAGAGAAGATGGCTCGTGTGTCTGGGGAAAGGGCCCCTGGCTTCAGCATGGAGGAGTAGGAGAAACTTGTGGATGGGGTCCTCCCCAGTACGCGCTACTCTACGGTCCTCCAGACAAACAGGTAAGTATACTGTGAGCATACTATATGGCTAATGTCTGTGTGGAGTGGGGCAGATGAAAGATGGGGGGGTGAGAATGAGGCGTGCATGAAAAGACGGTGAGTGCATGTGCGTCATGGAAAGGGTAGGGATGCGGGCCAATGACTGTGACGGTGCGGACGGTAATATCTTCTCCTTTTCCCCTGTACTATTCCTGTAGGTCAGTGCCCACCAGAAGAAGGACATTTGGCGTGCCATCGCCAAGGAAGTCCGGACCCTGGGGATCTACCACAGACGGAGCACCCACTGCCGGAAAAGATGGGAGGACATTAGCCGTTGGAGCAAAAAGACGGCGGAGGCCCAGCTGGGGATGGCCTCCCAAAGTGGGAGGGGTGCCCGTCGCACCATGACCCCCCTGATGTTCAGGATCCTGGCGGTGGCGTACCCGGAGTTGGATGGGCACTTGAGGGCATCACAGCAGCAACAAGGGGGTGAGTACACTCTCATTCTGCTCATTCAGCGTGCATTGGAGGTGTCTGGGTGGGGGAGGTTGGCTGTGGGTTCCCCTAGGCCATGGCGAGTTTAGTAGGCAAGGACCCTACTTAAGGCAAGGACCCTACTTAAGGCAGACCCTACCTGTGTACAGTGCCAACTATACCTAGTCAGGCTCCTGTGACATCCATATGCGCAGAAATCGCCCGTAGCCCTGTAACCCATGTCCCTGGGATTGAATAGTGGACTCCAAGTGCGCAGCGTAGTGCAGGGGGCTTCTGTGTCTGTCGTGTCCGCCAACTGTAGCGGTATTGCATGCACTCAACATGTCTTTCTTCTGTCTTCCCCCCCTTTTTGTAGTCTCCCTGTTCTTGTGTGCATTAGCATCATCAGGCGGAGGAGCAGTGGCACCGGAGCAGGAGGGAGCTGCATCCCACATGGCCCTGGAGGGCAAACCTACGGAGTCTGAATTCACCAGTGGGACAGAGGGCGAGGGGAGCTCCACGACGGGGACAGGAGTTGACACCAGCGATACGGACTCCTCCTCTGATGGGAGCTCCCTTGCGTTGGCGGGCCCATCTATGCCCCACGCATCTACAGGTACAGCCACCACTCCCCCTACCAGCACCGCCCTCCCAGCTGCCCCTCAGCTTTTTCTGCATGCCCGCTCACCCAGGAGGATGGGCATCACCTTCGCCACAGGCACCTAAGCCCCTGCCCCAGTCACCCCTGCTGCCTTCAGTGAGGAGGCCATTGACCTCCTCAGGTCCCTCACTGTTGGGCTGTCTACCATTTGGAATGCCATCCAGGGTGTAGAGAGGCAGTTGCAACAAACCAAAGCATACCTGGAGGGCATTTACTCTGGTCAGGCAGCCCTTCAGCAAGCATTTCAAACTCTGGCCTCAGCACTGATGGCAGACATTGTCCCTGTCTCTATCCTCCCCCATCCAACTTCCTCCACCCAGACCCACACCCCTGTACCTCAGCCTATCCCAAGCACACCATCATACCAGCATGCACACACCTCAACATACAAGGGGAGCTCAAGCAAACATAAGCACCACACATCCCACAGGCACTCACACAAGCATCAGACCCATGCAGACACACCAACATCCACTGCCTCCACTGTGTCCCCCTCCTCCTCGTCTCCCTCCTCCCTCCCTGTCTCGTCTCGACTCAAACCTGCATGCACTACATCCTCAGCCACTACGTCCATCACCAGCACACCCACCACCACACCCGCTCACGTGCAGTCACTACCCCCACTACCATTCACACGTCCCCTGTGTCCTCTCCCAGTGTGTCTGTGTGGCCACCTCCCAAGATTCACAAACGCAGCCACACACCCACCCAACAGCCATCCACCTCACGACAGACTCCAGCCCATGCACCTTCACCCAAAGTCAGCAAACGTACACCTCCTACAACCACTACCTCTTCCTCCACTCCCAAACCCCCTTCAGCTACCTGTCCCAGTGTTCCGAAGAAACTTTTCCTGGCCAACCTTGACCTCTTTCCCTCACCTCCCCCACCCCTTCAGTCTCCTGGGGCCCGACTCTCCAGGTCCCAACCTAGCACCTCAGCCACAACATCAGCGGGACCAGTGGTGCCAGTAGTCACCGGATTATGGAGTGCACCAGACAGCAGGGCAGCCAGTGTGGCAAGGAGCCAGAGTATGGACAGTCCCCCACCTGTCAAGCATAAAAAGTTGGCCAGTGCCCGGCGGGAGAGGGGAAAGAAATCAGCCACCAAAGCCGCTCCCAGGGGTACAGTTGGGAGTGTGGAGACAGCTGCGAAACCATCCAAGCTGGGAAAGGGGCACATTAAAACCGGCAAGTCTGGGAAGATCAGCACGGCGGACAAGACCGCCAGGAGCCCCGCTGCCCAAGAGAGGACCGCCAGCAGCTGCCCCGCTGCCCAAGACAGGACCGCCAGCCGCCCCCCGCTGCCCAAGAGAGGACAGCCAGCAGCAGCCCCGCTGCCCAAGAGAGGACCGCCAGCAGCAGCCCCGCTGCCCAAGACAGGACCACCAGACGCCCCCCGCTGCCTAAGAGAGGACAGCCAGCAGCAGCCCCGCTGCCCAAGACAGGACCGCCAGCAGCAGCCCCGCTGCCCAAGACAGGACCGCCAGCAGCAGCCCACTGCCCAAGACAGGACCGCCAGCAGCAGCCCTGCTGCCCAAGAGAGGACCGCCAGCAGCCGCTCCGCTGCCCAGGACAAGACTGCAAGCACCACCGCAGGACAGTGAGCGCCAATGATTACTACACTACTAAGGCCGCCACGGGCAGGATGAAGCACTCTGGGAACCAAGCCCCCTCCAGAACCAGTGGAGAAAGGCATCCACTACCTCAGTCCTTGGCAGGATGAAGCACTCTGGGCACCAAGCCCCCTTCAGAACCAGTGGAGAAAAGCATCTACTACCTCAGTTCTTGGCAGGATGAAGCACTCTGGGCACCAAGCCCCCTCCAGAACCAGTGGAGAAAAGCATCCACTACCTCAGTCCTTGGCAGGATGAAGCACTCTGAGCACAAAGCCCCCTCCAGAACCAGTGGAGACTGTTATCCACTTGAGAGACTGTGGCTTTGCACTCCCCAGGATTGAACAGTGGGCAACCCACCCACTGTTATAGACTTGAGAGACTGTGGCTTTACACTCCCCAGGATTGAACAGTGGGCAACCCACCCACTGTAGAGACTTGAAAGACTGGGGCTTTGCACTCCCCAGGATTGAACAGTGGGCAAACCACCCACTGTAGAGACTTGAGAGACTGTGGCTTTGCACTCCCCAGGATTGCACAGTGGGCAACCCACCCACTGGAGAGACTTGAGAGACTGTGGCTTTGCACTCCCCAGTATTGAACAGTGGGCAAACCACCCACTGGAGACACTTGAGAGACTGTGGCTTTGCACTCCCCAGGATACATCAATGGGCATGGAGCCCCCTCGTGGATCTGGCGTTGTGCACTCATCTGGCTGAGGTGCCCCCCTCTTCCATTCCCCCCGAGGTGCCTGTTTTATTTCTATCTGATGTCCCTGCAGCGTTCTCTCCGTCTTGTTCGGGTACTGAGTGTGGGCCTCGCCCATGCCTTTTGGGCCCAGTGGTCCACGGACTATGATGGTGGAATCCCTTGGACTTCTGTTCTTGGTGTATATAATTGTTCATAGTGTGAATGTGTATATATGTAAATATTTTTGAATACTGTATTTTAATATATTACAATCATTCGACTCATTTCCTTTTGTCCTTGCATTCTTCCAGGGGGGGTTGGGGGGTGTAACTGTGATGTATCAATATGTGTTGGTGTGTGTGTTGTCGTGGGGGTGTTGTGTATTGCGTGTGTGTGTCACAGTTTTTTCCCTCCCCTGTGTCATAGGTGCTGTACTCACTGTGGTCTTCGCCGCCGGCGTTTGTGCTCCTGGTAGAGAAGCAGGAAGATAAAGGCTGGGAGTATCTGAAGTTCCGGCTCCATGGCGTCCTGGTTCCTCGTGGGGTGTGTAGAGGTGAGCGTTTTCCCTTCGAAGTCCTGTTTCCGCCGTGTTTTTGTTCGCTGTGAATCCGCCCCGGAAAAGATGGCGGATTGGCCTCTCATGATACTGTGAGTGGTACATTGTGTTCCGCCTGTCTGTTGGCGGTTACCGCCGCAGTGTTTGTTTGTACCGCCGTGGCGGTCAGAGTGTTAAAGTGGCTGTCTATGTTGGCGGTTGCCGCCACGGTCATAATTCCATTTCTTTTACCGCCGGCCTGTTGGTGGTTTTACCGCCTCTTTAACACCGACCCCCAGGGTTGTAATGACCACCTATGTGTTGGTCTGAGGGACTTGAACGTCAACATCTTGGTAAATCGGTTACTGCTTCCAAGAATAAATGAATTGATAGGTGAAGTTAGTTGTTTTAGTGTGATCATATTATCATTGGCATATAATCAAATAGAATGACATCTAAAGTCCAAAACTCTCACATTCTTTATAACCCCACATGATGTGTACAGGTTCTGCAGAATGCCCTTTGGATTGGCTTCTGCAGTGGCTGTTTTCCAGAGAGTAATGCAGAATCTCTTGAAAAGTATTGAGCATGTGATGATCTTCCGGGATGACATTTTAGCATGTGGGGTCATGGAAATTGTACACAACCACGTGTTGAGGAAAGTGTTCAAGGCCCTGAATTATGCAGGAATGACACTCACAATGGATTGGAGTGGGTTTAGTGGAATATTTGGGCCATACCATTTCCAAGGATGGGGTTAAACCCAAATTAGATTTGGTAGTGGCTGTTTGAGAAGCTCCAACACCCACTAATAAAGAGGAACTTTCTGGGTTTGGCGGAATTTATGGCCCAATATGTTAAAAACGTTTCTGATCTGACTGCGCCAATGAGGGCTCCATTAAAAAAGGTAGCTCTTTCATTTTGGGATCCAGACTGCCAGATATCCTTTGAAGCAATAACGTTAGTTATAACAAAAGCTCCTTATCTAAGACACTTTGACACAAAGAGAAAGACAGTACTCACTACAGATGTTAGCTGAAAGGGTTTGGTAGCTACCTTATCTCAAATGGTTGCCAGGAAAGAAAGAATTATTGCTTTTGCATCATGGGGAATGCCTTTTACTTTGAGAGCTAATCACAGACTTCTCACATTTCTCTTTTCAGATAAAGGCAGAGACAATGCCAATCCCCATATAGCTAAATGCTAATTGGGCCTAGAAGGATTACATTTTAAGATTGAATTCGTAACAGGCAAGAAAAACGTGGCTACGTATTGCCTATCTGTTGTACCTAGGATAGAGGTAGGTGATGAGGATCAATACTCCATAGATCTGGGTTTATGTGTTAATATCCCACGTCTGATAACGGAGGAGTGAGAGAGAGACGTTAATTATGATCCTATCTTGAAGTTACTCAAAGTGCCACCGAAACTCAAAGATCTATAGGAAGAATTTAGAGGCTACCGGGATGTTTGCATGGAACTAAGCAGATAGAATTACATGGTAATGAGAGGAGCGAGAATAGTACCATCTAAAGAGTTATGAGACAAACTTGTTGACATAGCTCATGAGGGTCACCTGGGAAGAAACATCACAAAGTCGAAGCTCAGAGCTACTTGGTAGAAACTAAAGTAAAATAATGCGAAGAGTGACAAAACTAAGAACACCCATTAAACCGCTATATCATCAGAGGAAGTACCCCTGAAACCTTGGGATAAACTTGGGATAATAGTTCTTCTAAGTCACCCCCCCGGGTTGGGAAAATAGATATTGTTATTAGCCGACTATCATTATCACTGGATAGTCAGTAGAGTAGTGAACCATGGGCCAGATGTAGCAAGCAGTTTTGCCCATTCTGTGTCTATGGGAAAATGTGTTCGTACATATGGCCCCATATGACCACCCAGGGTCTAATTACTTTCCTATCAAAGGTTTTCATGACAGATGGGAACCCAGAACTTTGATAACCGATAATGGGGTGCAGTTCACCTCGAACACTATGAGGGAATTCTTAGCAAAAATGTCTATTCAGCACTACAGAATGAATGTATGATGGAACAACAAATGCTGGAACCACGCATGCCTGAACAATGAGGTCGGAACAACGACCTTGTTGCCACGAATGCCTTTACCACGCATGTCTTTACAATGATTTTTCGTTGTAAAAGCATGCCTAGTAAAGGTATGTTTGGGAACGGCATGCGTTGTTCTAGCATGCAACCCCCCACCTGTCCTAAGGTTTAGAAGTACCCCACCTCTAATACTAAAACTACCCTGATCCCTGCCCCTAAAAAACAAAAGTACCATAAGTACCATATGACCCCCTCCCACCCTGAGCCCTAAAACCTTCCCCGATCCCCCCACCCGCCCTAAATACAACCAACGCCCCTAAACTCGACCCAAAAACAAAACTACCCTGATCACCCCACCCCATCCCCAAAAACCAAACTACCCTGATTGCCCCACACCCAAAAACACTAACTACCCTGACCCCCATACACCCAAAAAATAAACTACCCAACCCCTTAACCCCAGAAACCAAACTACCTCACCCCCACCCTCAAAAACACTAACTACACTGACCCTCCCACCCTGAAAAATGAAACTACCCCAATCCCCCACCCCCAAAAAACTAACTACCTATCTCCCCAGCCCCAGCCCCACCCTAAAAACCAAACTACATCGACCCCTCTACTCCAAAAACCAAACTACCCCAACCCCCACCCCCCAAAAAAAAAACTACCCCGATCCCCCTACCCCACCCCAAAACATCGAACTACCCTGACCTACCCTCCCCTAAAAAACAAACTAACCCAATCCCCTGCCCCCAAAAAACAAACTACCCCGATCCCCCTCCCCACTCCCAAAAACAAAAGTACCCCCACCCCCACTCCCTCTCCAAAACAAAACTACTCTGACCCCCAAACCCCTGCCTCTAAACAACAAACTCCTTCGACCTCCCCCGAACAAAAGCCCTTAATCTACCCCACCACTAAAAACTACCCCAAACTCTGCCCCAGCCCCACTTTCCTGGCTGCCTCCTCCCCCGATGCACACTCCCTTTTTCTCTGCCTTAGCCACGCGTGTGCATTGTTCAGCACATGCGTAGTTAAGGCAGAGAAAAAGGGAGACATTGTTAATGCAACCGTGGTTCTGCTTGTGTTAAAAACATAGGTTGTTGTTCTGGATGTTTCCCCCCACAGAATGGCTCTTTACTGTGCAAGAGCTAATGGATTGGTTGAAAGGGTACACCAAATGATTGGGAAATGTTTGCAACTCGTCACTAATTTTAGAGAACCTGGTGGATATAGCTCTCAAGAAGATGCTGTGGTCCTATCATACATCTCCCAATGCCATCACAGGTATTTCTCCATTTTTGTTGTTGCAAGGGAGACTTCCACGTACTAAGTTAATTCCAATTGGTTGAAAAAGAGTGAGCTTAGATGGGTACATAGAGAGGAAGCATGTGAGAAAGTCCATCAGTATCAAAAGAAATATACTGACAGACAGGTACAACTGGAAACAAGAGACCAAATGTAGGCATTGGAGAGTAGGACAATAGGCAGTGTTCAAACCCCCTGGTTCACATCAGAAAGAAGTTTGCTAATTTTCCAAACAACTGAGAATATAAAGGTTCAAAGACATATTGCTACATTAAAACATGGCAAAGTATGTAGCTTGAATAGACTCTCTAAATGTGATTTCCTCACGCCATATAAACTGCAAGCTTCACAGGAGGAACCCCTTGCTACTCCAGAGCATGGTGGGTGTTCTTGTCCAAAGAGGGAGGAACAAATCTGGGGTGATCCTGCAAAAAGGGCCAGGTCCAACAATGTAAGTCAGACACAGTCAGCCAAGAAGATATGCTGACAGATACAGGAAGATGTTATATAATAATCAGAACAGCACAAGAACCCTAGATGACTCTACTTCTGATGAGATACTATTACAAGTGGAACAATGTCCAAATCTATTGCTTGAACCTACAATAGTATTTTCTCATTACCATGCTATTCTATTAAAGCCCATTATCTCTTCCCCCAGTTCTCTGCAACATGTCCCCTTAGGGGATAAGCTCTTGTTCTACAGATAATCTCATGGAAAATAATAGCAGTGGCTATCATAAGAAAGGGCTAACAGGGAAGACACAGCCACAAACTCCTTCTTTAAAAGTAGACCCCAGACTTGGTAACAACTCTTTAAGCCACTCCATCTGCCTTGCAAAAGAACATCAAATGTCTCTGTCAAATGTAGCTATTGAAAAAAATAATGCCAGGTAAGAGACAGATTTAGATGTCCTAGATTTAGTAGGAGGGGAAGATGAGGAGGAGGAGTTGGGTATACTTAATGAGCATTAAACAGAAAGGCTGTGAGGAAATCTGGTTGAGGAATCCATGACAGTGGAATCTACAATGAGACCACAATGCAAAGATAAATTGCAATATGATGATTCTGTAAATAATATCATACCTGTCTCTGATCTCATGTTCATTCAACATGCAGTGACTTGCTCTTGTGCTCTCTCATTGATATCTTTTAGAAATGGGGTCTTTGTTTGGAAGACAGGTTTCCCCCTGTCCAAGCAAGGACCCTCACTCTAATCAAGGTAAATGAGAATCACCCTAAGCTAACCCCCACTCCCCCCTTGACTTCAGAGTGCTAGGTGTAAAGTATTTGTACCAACACATACAGTAACTTAATGAAAACACTACAAAATGACACAACACAGGTTTAGAAAAACAGAGAATATTTATCTAAACAAAACAAGACCAAAACAACAAAAATCCACAATACACAAGTCAAGTTATCAATTAAAAAGCAAAAAGAGTCTACATGTAGTTTTAAACACACGCTAACACCGTTAGCGTGAAAATGTACCTTGGGTGCGTCAAAAATAACCCTGCACAGGCGAGTGTGCATCAAAAAGGGCTTGCAATGCGTCGATTTCACTCACGAGCGAGACCTTGCGTTGTTTCTCCTTTCGTCGGGTCGGGACGCATTTTTTCTTCTCTCCACAGGAGAGCGATGCGTCGATCCGGCCAGAACTCTCGGATCCGGGCAGGCCTTGCATTGTTTTTACATGTCCAGTGGTACTTGCATCGGAAATCCAGTCGCACGATGATCCAAAAACCACGCAGCGCGGGTTGCGATCTCACCAGTCTCCGTCAGTAATGCTGCACGTCATTTCTCCAGCTCTGTGTGTAGATTCTTTGGTTGTGTTGCAGGTGAGCGTCACTTTTCATCTGCGAAGCCGACGGCGCATTGATTTTGCAGCCGCAGATTGGAGTTGCGTCGATCTTTTCCCCGCATGGCGTTCTGTGCATTTATTTCTTCCTCTTAGGCTGCCAGCTTCTCCTTTCAGGGTCCCAGGAAATGGATGGGCACCACTTGGCAGTGTAGGAGTCTCTCCAGAGACTCCAGGTGCTGGCAGAGAGAAGTCTTTGCTGTCCCTCAGACTTCAAACAACAGGAGGTAAGCTCTTAATTAAGCCCTTGGAGATCTTCACAAGATGGAAGGCACACAAAGTCTAGTATTCGCCCTCTTGCTCTGGCAGAAGCATCAGCTGCAGGATAGCTCCCCAAAGCACAGTCACAGGCAGGGCAGCTCTTCTTCCTCAGCTTTTCAGCTCTTCAGCTCTTCTCCAGGCAGAGGTTCCTCTTGCTTTCCAGAAGTGTTCTAAAGTCTGTGGTTTTGGGAGCCCTCCTTATACCCATTTTGTCCTTTGAAGTAGGCTTACTTCAAAAGAAAGTCTCAATTGATTGTGAAATCCTGCCTTTCCCAGGCCAGGCCCCAGACACACACCAGGGGGTTGGAGACTGCATTCTTTGAGGGCAGGCACAGCCCTTTCAGGTGTCCGTGACCACTCCTCCCCTCCCTCCTGGCACTGATGGCTCATCAGGAAATGCAGACTACACCCCAGCCCCCTTTGTGTCACTGTTTAGTGTGAGGTGCACCAGTCCAACTGTCAAACTGACCCAGACAGGGAATCCACAAACAGGCAGAGTCACAAAAATTTTATAAGCAAGGAAATGCTCACTTTCTAAAAGTGGCATTTTCAAACACACAATCTTAAAATCAACTTCACTATTTTTGAATTGTGAGCTCAGAGACCCAAAACTCCACATGTCCATCCACTCCCAAACGGAATCTATACTTTAATCATATTTAAATGTAGCCCCCATGTTAATCTATGAGAGGGACATGCCTTGCAACAGTGAACAACGAATTTAGCAATATTTCACTGTCAGGACATACAAAACACATTACTATATGTCCTACCTTAACGATACACTGCACCCTGCCCTTGGGGCTACCTAGGGCCTACCTTAGGGGTGTCTGACATGTAAGAAAAGGGAAGGTTTAGGCCTGGCAAGTGGGTACACTTGCCAAGTTGAATTTACAGTTTAAAACTGCACACACAGACACTGCAGTGGCAGGTCTGAGACATGATTACAGAGCTACATAGGTGGGTAGCACAACCAGTACTGCAGGCCCACTAGTAGCATTTGACTTAAAGGCCTTGGCACCTCTAGTTCATTGTACTAAGGACTTACTAATAAATCAAATATGCCAATCATGGATAAGCAAATTACATACACATTTTGTATAGGAGCACTTGCACTTTAGCACTGGTTAGCAGTGGTAAAGTGCCCAGAGTAACAAAAACAACAAAATCAGAGTCCAGCACACATCAACAACCTGGGAAACAGAGGTAAAAAGTTAAGGGAGACCACGCCAAGGATGAAAAGTCTAGCAATACCCTCCCAAGAAGAACAAATTCTTACATCAGAATCGACTGTGTCAACCATGTCTACAATTCAAAATCTGATTCCTCCTCACTGGGAAGAAAATTGCATGAGCACCTATTAGTGAAATCCGCTATTCTCAAAATGCAGGCTGTCATTTCAGGTATGACAATTCTGGTGGTGATTATTATCTTAATTAGGTGGAACATAGTGTTGGGTTCTACAGAAGAGCTCAGACAGGATAAATTAGCAAGTCACAAAGCAAGTAACTTTTGAGGATATCTGCCGGATGCTGAAACATCTTGAGACCCAGAACCATTATAATAAGATTAGGGTGTTGGGCATACAGATGGGCCAAACAGGCCAAACCTCAGAGCTTCATTATTTGGTTGTTTTGTAAGGTATGCATGCAGCTATCAGATAAGGATAAGAAAACCCAAATCAAGCAGGTCAATTATTTCATTTTGGACCATATCAAGATCCACAGACCGGAGGTAAGCCCTGTGCATTTCCTATTTAAATAGGCAATTTCCCTTTTATGAAAATGATATGTGATATAGCTCATCCCACTAAGCCTCTTTCCATTGACCATTTGTCTTTTCATATTTGAACTGACTTCTTTCAAGCTACAGTGAAACGTTGCTGGCAGATACCAGTACTGATATCTGCTCTGCAGTCCATGGCGGTATTGTCCTATCTTCATGATCTTGTCCAGTTGCACATTTTGTGCAATCATCAGCTATAATACACTGCCACGTTGTTAAAGCCTAAGAAATCTTGAAAAGATGGAAAAGAAGTGCTACCTCAAGTGTAGAGTGACTGAACATATCTACATATGGCTCTGGTATCAGCGTCTCACTCTGGCAATGTGCCATCAAATGATGCTCCTATTCTCCCTTCCTTTCTTTCGTTTTTTTCTAGCTGCTGAATATGTTATGAATATAGAAATTTCACCTGTTGGAGCAATACTTCCTGTATTGTTGCTGGCACTAGGAAGCAGTGTTGTCTCTTCCTTAAATGTCTGCAAACAAATTGACACACAGTTGATCACTAATGACTAGTGGCTGATGTTTATAAAACAAAGGTGTAGTACAACATGCAAGAGTTTATGAAGACTACGGTAGGAACATTTCAGCTTGTATTGCTTGGCACAGGTTATATGTTTTAATGAGAGGAACTGCATTATCTTACAGAATCAATACAGATTAAGTAGTCTACCAAGAGAATGAGAGCCTCCTACTCCAACTGTATCAATAGATGGCTTCCTAGCCTGTTCCCAGCTAACCCCTGTAGACAAAACTGAGATCTGCAAATAATCAATTACCATTCAATATATGACTGTCAAGTAAGTTAGTGAAAAGGTGACAAAAACAACCTTTTCAATAGTGAATGGATTAGAAAATGGCAGCGAAAGGCAAAACCACTCAAGCACGTCACAAGGAATTCACTAATGCCAGAACGGCTGTGTCAGGAAAAGTTTATCTGTGTGGTCTTCGAAGACCAGTTTTGTTCCTCCCCTCATGTTTATCAACCACTTGTGAGAGCTCAGTGTCTCACTGGGCTTTGTAGACTCTTTGTCATGTAATGCATGGGGCGAAACTACTATCTTTATGAGCGATAGAGCCTAAACAAGTTTTATTTGGATAATTGTCCTAAAGTCCATTGTTGCCGCAGAACTGGCTTAATGATTCAAGAAAAATAATAGGTACAGAATGACTTTATGGTGCTCTCAAAGTAAACATCTCCTTATCTGGAGTATATCTCTGAAACAGACAAAAAATTAAGTATGAAAAGATTGCTTTATAAATGAAAGAAAGAAGGAAAGAAAGAAAGAAAGAGCAAAGAAGAAAAGGAAAAGAAGAAGGAACACAGTTTATGAAGAAGGGACAGAGGTGGAAAGGACAGAGAAAGGAAGAGAAAGAAAGGCAGAAAAGATGGAAGATAAAACCAAAAGAAAGGAGTGAAAGAAAGGAAATTGAAAGAAAGGAAAGAAGAGGGGAACAAAGAAGGAAAAAGAGGATTGAAGAAGTGTAAAGAAGTAAGTACGAAAACAAGGATAGAAAAAGCAATAGCAAGGAACAAAGAAAAGAATAAACGATTAAATGGAACAAAGAAGTGAAAGAACAGTTAGAAGTAACAAAGAATAGAAGACACATTAAGGAGGAACAAACCAGTGCAAGGGAAAGTAAAGTGCCACCAAAGAAGAAAAGAAGGTAAAAAAGAAAGAAAAAACAAAAATTAGAGAATGAAAGGAAGCAAAAGGAAAGGAAGGATAAGGAAATCAAGCAAAAGGAAAGAAAGAAAAACAACAAGAATCAGAGCAAGTGAGAGAAGGAACGAAGGAACCAGGACAAAAGAAAGAGATACTGGACCTTTTTTTTAGCTTTGCGAGCCACTGTGCTGCACTGCTCAGCATCAAAGGGAAAGGGCGAGAATGTACTGTGTCTATGCAATGTAATGCATTCAGGTCCTTTCCCACTGTGCTGGTGCCATTTTGACTACCTAGCACCACCTCAGGCACACTTGTAGGCAGGATTGTTTTGAGGCATGATGGGTATTAGACATGGCATCCTTAACGTTGGGCTCCCATAACTCTTTGCCTCTACTTCCCAGGTTGTTACTGTGTGCTGGACTCTGTTTCTGTTGTTTTTGTTACTCTGGGCACTTTACCACTGCTTACCAGTGCTAAAGTGCATGTGTAATTGGCTTTTAAAGAATGGGAATATTTGATATACTAATAAGTTCCTAATAAAGTGTACTAGTGGTGCCTAGGGAATGTAAATCAAATGCTACTAGTGGGACTGCAGCACTGATTGTGTCACCCACATGAAAAGCCCTAAAGACATGGCTCAGACTTGCCACTGCAGTGTCTGTATGTGCAGTTTTCAAACTGCCAATTCAACTTGGCAAGTGTATCCACTTGCGAGGCCCATACCTTCCCTTTTTATACATGTATGGCACTCCCAAGGTAGGGCCTAGGTAGCCCCATGGGCAGGGTCTAGTGAATGTTAAAGGTAGGACATGTATTGATGTGCTTTACATGTCCTGGCAGTGAAATACTGCCAAATTCGGTTTTTACCGTTGCAAGGCCTATCTCTCTCATAGGTTAACATGGGGGCTGCCCTTAAATATCCTTAAAGTGGAATTTCCCTTTGAGAGCAGATGGGGATGTGGAGTTTGGGGTCTCTGAACTCACAATTAAAAAATACATCTTGTAGTGAAGGTGGTTTTTAGACTGCCAGTTTGAAAATGCCACTTTTAGAACCAGGCTGCCCCCTTCAGAAGGCCCGCTCAAGAGAACTTGGAAGCAAGCCAGGAAGATATGAAAAGAATGCCCCTCTAGTTAGGTTTTATCCTTGATAAAGAGTGTGGGTGATGGCCCCAGTGGAGCCTCACACTCTGCAAGATAAGTGGACTGGGCCTTTTGAGGAGGTGGAGCGTAAGAGTTATGTCACCTATCTGTCTAACTTGCAGACTCGTAGGAACCGTTTGAGGGTCCTAGATCTGAACCACCTTAAACCTAACTTTAAGAGGACAGAGGTCTCTATGCTGTTGGCAACAGATGGGGTGGAGGAAGAGAGTGAGCCTCTTCCTGACCCACTGTCTGACCAGGAGCAGGATGGGTCTGTGGAGGGTATGAACCTCTCCCCGTTACTGACCCCAGAGCAACAGAGGGACTGTCGATTTGTGTTGGGACAGTTTGCCTCCTTGTTCTGATTGACCTCAGGGATCACTCTTCTGAGTACACATGATGTGGACACTGGGGACAGTCCACCTGTAAAGCACAAAAGTTACAGAGTGACTGACAAGGTCAGGGCTAGCATCAAGGATGAGGTATCCAAAATGTTAGCAGTAGAGGTTATTGAGGTTAGCCCTTGGGCAGCTGGGTAGTCTTGGCCCCTAAGGCTGCTGCACCGGGTGCCGCTCCAGAACTCAGGTTCTGTATGGACTACGGTGGACTTAATGATGTCACAAAGACTGATGCACACCCCATCCCCTGAGTTGATGAGCTCATTGACTGGTTAGGGACTGCCAAATATCTAAGTACTTGTGATCTGACCTCTGGAATTTGGCAGATTGCTCTGACTGGGGGGAGAAGTCTGCATTTTCTATCCCAGATGTGCGCTACCAGTTTAAAGTAATGCCCTTTGGAATGAAAAATGCCCCTGCCACCTTTCAGAGACTGGTTAACCAGATGTTGGCTAGACTGGAGGATTTCAGTGCAGCCTACCTGGATGACAGTGCTGTATTCAGCTACACTTGGGAGGAACACTTGCAGCACCTTCTAACACTTTACAGGTTAGCAAGTGCCAAATAGGACAAGGCTCTGTAGTGTAGAGAGTGGCCAGGTGGTACCTCTACAACCTAATATTGGCGCTATTCTGGCTTGGGAGCCTCCCAAGACCCAGACTGAGGTGAGAGACTTTTTAGGTCCCACTGGTTACTATAGGAGGTTCGTTAAGGGGCATGGCACCATTGTTGCTCCCTTAACAGAGTTAACTTCCAAGAAACAACCAAAGAAAGTGATCTGGACCAAGACTTGTCAGACAGCTTTTGATGCCCTGAAGGCAGCAATGTGCACAGCACCCATGCTGAAGGCATGCGACTTCTCCAAAGAATTTTCTGTGCAGCCTGATGCTTCAGAGCATGGTGTGGGAGCAGTACTTGCACAGCTAAAAAAAGAGGGCCTAGACCAGCCAGTAGCCTTCATTGGTAGGAGGCTACATCCCCAGGAACGTAGTTGGAGTGCAATTGAGCATGAAGCTTTTGCTGTGGTCTGGGCACAGAAGAAGCTAAGACCCTACTTTCTTGGGACACACTTCTGTGTTCAGACCAACCACAGGCCCCTCTGATGGTTAATGCAGATGAGGGGTGAGAATCCAAAACTGTTGAGGTGGTCCATTTTCCTACAGGGGATGGACTTTATCCATCCCCTGTCCTGGCACAGAACATATCAGTGCTGATGGTCCGTCCAGGTTCTTCTGCCTTAGTAAAGAGAACTCCCAGGAGGGTTGGTAGTTCTCCTCACTTTCAGCTGGGGGTGACACATGGTAGGCCTGGCATCCTTGGTGTGGTCTTCCCTAATTCTTTACCTCTACTTCCAGGTTGTTGCAGTGCGCTGGACTCTGTTTTTGCTGTTTTTGTTACTCTGGGAACTTTACCACTACTGACCAGGGCTAAAGTTCAGTGCTTTCTATGTGAAATTGACCCCCTGTTCTGAAGTCTTAGGACCATCAAAGACTTCCTCTACCCCCACCTGGACTCTCTGCTGAGACTCCTACCATACCATGTGGTGCCTAATCCAGTTCTTGGGCCCTTGAAAGGAGAAGCCAGTGCAAAACCAAGAAGAACCAAGTGCACGAACTTCAGATGACTCCAAACTGAGGCCGCTTCCAGATCCGGTAATGCTATCTGCAACTGAAGCCGTGATCCTCGCTGGAGTGTGATGGCCCCGCAGGCCTGACACTGCCACGTCCTTGCTGAGTTTTGAAGTGCCATGTCACTAACTCTGCCGCACCATACTGTGACTGCTGGATATCAATCCCGCCGGAAGTGTGTGGATCTAACGCTTTGCACCAACATCACCCCCCTCCACTGCTCCGCAGCAAGCACCTGACGCCTCACACTGACGCCTCTGCTCCTTTGCTCTGCAGCACTGGCAGCGAAGCCGCACCGTATCCAGTGACAACTCAATCCCTACCTCCTTGCCCCAGCTTGATTTCTCATTTTCACAAGGTACTGTACCTGGGCTCCTCTGTGATTCTGTGACCGGCACCATTAATGGCAGGCTGTTGGGAACAACTCCGTCATGACGCCATGATATCATCAAATCGAAGCACTTGAGTTTCTAAGTGCTATATTGAAGTTTAATCTTTAAAAATTCATAACTTGACTTGTGTGTTGGATTTGTGTCATTTTGGTCTTGTGTGATTTAGATAAATATTTGCCATTTTGTAGGTTTTTTACTGTATTACTGTGTGTGTTGGTACAAATACTTTAAACATTGTCTCTGGGTTAAGTGTTACTGCTCGGGACAATCTAACAAGGGGGTTGAGCAGGGGTTAATCAGGTGTGTCTCTACATTACCCTGACTAGAGTGAGGGTCCCTCTTTGGACAGAGTTCAAACTGAGTACCAATCAGAGACCCCAATTCTAATAAAGGGACACCTTCCTGCACAAAAAGAATCCTGGGAGGCTTTTTCCTCTTTCTATGTATACACATAGAGAGCACATAGACAGAGGAGAAAATGAGGAGAAATACAGCTTTCACTTCTTGTTATGCCTCCCCTGGTTTACAAGCTCTTATAGATCTGGGAATGTGTCTAAATCCATGGATGTGGCATGGGAAAACCCACCACAGTGCTTATGGAATGCCTTCCTTGTGCAGAGTAAGGCTACAGAGCGATTTGCCCTTCCTTGCCTTTCTCCATATCTATGAGGCCATTCAAAGTGGCTTTGCATGACCTCAAAGATATGAGTTCAAGGTTTGCGCTGCCATTGTGTCACAAAAAGTGATGCAACAGTGGACCAAGGGGCTCATAAATATGTCCTCGTGTATCTAAGAATATTCATTAGTTATTTTTACCTACACAACATGGCTTTGGGGCACCATGGCTCATATGTAATATGGCTAGGTCTATATTAGACTCAACAGCAGTTTCCAAGTGGGAAATGAGATGACACTGATACGCAATTTGACAGTCTCACTTGCCCATATCCTTGCTCCACCGTGGGACAACAAAGTATTGGTCCCAATTGTCTTGAAAGTATTAAGGTACCTTATGTGAATCTAAGAGTAAGAGTGGAATCCATGGGGACACGGTCTCAGTCTGTATTAAGGTACCGTCCTAGAATCTAACAGTAAGAATGGTATGTATAGGGGCAAATCCTCAGCCCTTTAATATTACATGTAGAAGAATGCAAGGGTGTTTCTTTTGACACTTTTATTTGCTTTTTATCTGGAGCCCTAACTTTGGCACCTTGAAAGAGCTGAGGTCATCCATCCATTTGCAGCCTATGGTTGCTGTGACTGAGTCTGCAGATGATATGCAGTTAACATTGCCATTTTCACTTCTGTGTCAATTATTGCTGTTCTGTCTATAGAGAAGTAGGTCCATGACTTCAGGCAGATATCTATTTGCAGAACAGAGCCAAAAGCCAAATCTTATCCAACTCAAACAACAGACACAGGGACGCAGATAGGATTGTTCTTAAAGGCAAATACCTGGGTGTTGTTAGCAGATAAGATGATTGATTTGCCAACTGCTAATAAGGAACTGACTCATTTCAGATGCAAAAGTTGAAACATGGAAAAGATTGCCTTTTTTTCTCTGCAGGTTCTTATAGTCATTTCATTCCATATTATTAGGTCCCACCAGTTTTTTTTAGAAAGTTGAATATACTTGGCTGAGTTTCATCTGGGGATGCATGACACCCCCTTGGAGCATTACTCTATCTTAAATTTCATTGATTGCAGGTTTGGCTTTTCAAATGCAGGATAATTTTTTAACTTGAATACCTTTTAGAAAATTACATTATGAACCTATACATTATTTGAGATATTGTTTAATATAAGCAAGGAAGGTTCAATTAAAAAACAATAGGTTCAATTAAAAAACGATATAATCTATTTGCGAAGGGACACAAAAGTAGCAAGGAGCGACTTGTGCACAAACTTTCAGGGAAGCTCAGGAAACAGTACCTTGTAGAACATGTGGGAAATACTTTGGGGCATGTGTAAATGTTAATAGTCCTAATCTCAAAACAATTCAAAATGTACATTATGGGGGTCATTCTGACCCTGGCGGCCGGTGGCCGCCAGGGCCACCGACCACGGGAGCACCGCCAACAGGCTGGCAGTGCTCCCACGAGCATTCTGACCGCGGCGGTTCAGCCGCGGTCAGAAGCGGCAAGTCGGCGGGCTCCCGCCGACTTACCGCTGCTCGGGGGAATCCTTCATGGCGGCGGATCGCGCTCCGCCGCCATGAGGATTCTGACCCCCCCTACTGCCATCCTGTTCATGGCGGGAAAGCCGCCATGAACAGGATGGCGGTAGGGGGGGTTGCGGGGCCCCTGGGGGCCCCTGCCGTGCCCATGCCAATGGCATGGGCACGGCAGGGGCCCCCGTAAGAGGGCCCCGCAAAGTATTTCAGTGTCTGCCTTGCAGACACTGAAATACGCGACGGGTGCCACTGCACCCGTCGCACCTTCCCACTCCGCCGGCTCGATTATGAGCCGGCATCCTCGTGGGAAGGGAGTTTTTCCCTGGGCTGGCGGGCGGTCTTTTGGAGACCGCCCGCCAGCCCTGGGAAAAACTCATAATACCCTCCGCGGTCTTCTGACCGCGGAGCGGTATAATGGGGGTGGAATTCTGGCGGGCGGCCTCCGCCGCCCGCCAGAATCAGAATCACCCCCTATACTCCCAACAAATGCACCTGTGGACATTAGAGTGGGCTATCTCTGTTATCATTTCATAAATCTTTATTTCGTTAGTCTGCTATAAAAGCGCAATACAATTCATAACCAATTAGAACAATACATCAAAAATCATTAAAATAATATATAATAATTTCAAACCTTCACTATAAAATGTGTATGTAAATTAGTAATGCGAGTAAACAATTCATTAAATAAATAATATACATGAAACAAATGGCTAAAACTAAGCTCTAGCTTAAAATTACAAAATAACTTCACATCCATTGGAAGAGTACCCACATTTCTCTTTAACCATTCAACAAGATACTGCAGAAAAGTACAGATAGGGAAAATCCCTGTACTTCCCGGGAATCTAGAGCGATTGGAAGCAGACTCTCCTTTTTCCTGGCCCTCCACATACGAAACAAATAACGTGGGACAGCAAAGACCACGCTCTGCCTTACATCAGTTTTTAAAATTCGCAGGGCCTCTGCATATTGATGACGCAGAAAAAGAAGGACCAACATATATTCATATATTATGTAACAAAATCGTTTAAGGTAGTGTGATTTTAGCAAAGAAAAATAATGTACGTGGGAAATTGTGCCCACGGAGTAGTTCGCCAGTATTATAAACAAGCCAAATTAATCATGAAGAATTGACAAATGTAGTAATCCGTCATAATTGCAAATGTGTTTTATGATTTTCTTGATTGAAACTGTTTTATTCTTAGCTTAAATTTAGCAGAGGCTTTGGCCTAGTCGCCTGGTCTCAAATTCAACTGCGTGGTTTTCACTTGCACTAACCAAACATATTATTTCATTTAAAAAGTTGTATTTTTCCAGTAGAAATGACTAATACACTTATCTCAAGGTTTCGTGCTAGGATGGTTGCATCCCTTTTGATCCAAGGTTAGTCTCTGCAGGTGCGGACAATAAAAGTACAGATACTGAAATATTTGGCAAACTATGTTGCAACTTGTGTTCCAAGGCTCCAAGGACAATGTATGCATAAATGAGTACTAGGAGAAAGACACTATTCATTGGTCAAATTGAAGCCACCCTATAAACCCTCCAATGGAAGACCCTGCAGAATTTGGAATGTTTCTTACTTAAACCCACTGGACAAAGAGAAGTCAGCCATTTTCCTTGATGCCATCTTTGAAGCCGAATGCCAGACGCCATCTTAGACGACATCTTGATGCCCTTTTCTCTATTCCAGAGAAAGAGACTTTAAGAATTCTCACCCTAGAGACTTTAACTTTAATGTTGCCCCGTCTTGCCCATGCAGTAACTTTGCCCCATTCTCCTTGCTGCTGCAAGGAAACTTGCCCTTAATTCTGCCACTTTGAGATCTGCCCCAGGCTGACCGAACCGGTACCTGAAGGACGAAGATTTTCCTTGTACGCTGATTGTATTTGGTAATTATGAAGTGATAACTGTATTATGCATTGTGTTTTTCCTTTTAGGTACCAACTGCTATTTTGATAGGGCCCAAGCTAGAAGTTTTCCAAATTTGTGTTGACTAAATTCATTTTGCATGAAGTCCCACATGCCAATGCTAACTAGAGGTTAGTTGAGGTATTCACTTGATGCACCATGTTGAATTGAAATCTTGTCATGCTGACCGATGTATGCAATTAGTCAAGTTCAATTACTAATATTAGTGATTTGCATTGCCGTAACTGAATGTATTATAATTCAGATTTTGCGTAGATTGCGTTTCTTCCGCCGCTATGGACAGCTAGTAATGTTCGTATACATATATCATTTGGTTTTAAGACTCATATATATCGTTTTAGCTTTGTTAATATAGGGAAATAAATTCACTAACTTTAAATAAACTGGTGTGGTTATTCATGACTGAAAGGTCATGTTGCGTCGAAATACCAACTGTTATTGATTCCTAATGTGTTATTTTGACCTAGTAATAGAGTATTGGGTATCGATTACAATAGCTATTGATTATTGATTTAAGTGATCCGACTATTCTAAGATGAGGAGAGCCCAACTCGGCTAAAAGGTTCACCGACCTCCAATGTGTCCAGGTACAGGTAATTTGTAAGGGCTGGACGCGTTATCAATATTGTCTAACACCCAAATTCCGACTGACTGGTAATAGCCATTTTCTCCTTCCAGTCAGATAGACTGGACAGAAGAACAAAACATGGTCTTCAGTTTCCCTAGTAAACCCACAAAGGGGGCAGGCTATATTGGCTGGCTCAGGTGCTCTAGCCCAATTGAATGTAAACATGGCAAACGGTAATGTCCTGTATAGGTATAGGTATAGTTTCCTTGCTAGTGAAGGCTCGATCTCATCAAATTTAAACTCGACCTTTGTCAAAAGAAAAGAATCAGTCAGGATACCAAAGGAGGGTCGTGTGCACAAAAGGCTCGACCTGTACTGAATGTAATTCCCTTGTAAAGTTAAGTTGTCAATTACAGCGGTAAGTGTTGGATCATCTGATAGGTCCCCACAGCCTACCTTTCTCAAGGTCTCTCTTGTGTTCTGAATCTGTGGTATCCTTCCTGCACCAGAAATTCCTAGAACTTCCTTCAGACCCTCTCTGTACGAGCTAAGCTCAGATGTGGCCCTTATATGTTTCCAATATAAGATTGGTCTTACTCTCACCACCTCTGTAATAGGCCTTAGGCCCATATCAAGCCTAAGGGGGATCAGAGGGCTACTGGTTGGTAGTCCCGTTATTTGGGATAGGAAACGATTTTTCAATATTGCCAATTTTGCCACATCGTTAGCTCTGCTCCAAGGAGGGCTGCTCCCAAAGCCTGCTGCTTACAAATTTGGATCACCGGTGAAATTGTGTGGAAGTGCGAGATTTATTGTACTCTAACCAGCCCAACAATGTGTTGTTGTGGTTTGAGCCTACATTTTTCCATGTGACACCGCCAGTCAATCTGTTCTGTTAATGTCATCCCTAGGTAATCAAACATGTGAACAGGATCCAAAGATTACTCTTTGAGATTTGGGTTACATCTTGTAGAGTGACAAGGGTTTAGAACCATTCATTTGTTTTTTTGCCACATTGATTTCTAAGCCCCTCTGGGTACAAAAATTGTCAAAACAATTTAATATTTTTAGAAGCCCCACATACAATTTTGACAATAAGAGTGTATCATCGGCAAACATTAAGGCAGGACCCTTAGAGCTTGCCAGGCATGGAGGATCACCATCGCAAAGGTTCAAAAATGGAATCAAACCATTAACATAGTGCGTGCCTTACCCCTATGTTTACGGGAAATGGGTCCATCAGTTCACCCAATTGTCCACAACGGACCAGGGCATAATAATGATTATCTAACTGTATTAAAGTGTCAAGCAGATCATTCAGAATTCCCATATCTGCCATGACCTGCAAGAGTGTGAACCTGGGAACCAGGTAGCATGCTGAGTGTAGGTCAATGAAACTACGTATAGCTTGCCTCCCCCCAGGATAACCATTTTTCAAAATATTAATTAAAGTTGGAAGACCTGATCCACTGTACTGTGCACTGCCAAAACCCCGCCTGTAAAGGTTTTGAAATATCACTCTGGGCCACTCACTTATGTAGTTGCACTAAACGTATTCTGCCCAGGAGCTTTTAGGAAATACAATTTAGGGACCCCACACATTAACTTCACTCATGAACAAGTCCCCTGGAATTGTGTCCAACCCTGGAGCTTTGTTTGGCATTATCTTACTAATTGCTGTTTTACCTTCTAGCAACATAATGGATGTAAACTTTTAATTGATGTCCCCTTGTGCCCCCCTTACTTGTTCATATGTCAAGGAGGTGGACGGAGCAAAACTATCTGCTTCTTCTAGCTAATATAAACTGGAGAAAGTGGGCAGACTAATCTGCAGCAGAGTGGCTGTTTATGATCAGACAATACCCCTCCTGGCCCCCTGAGGATACTAGGTTCCAGAAGGCTCACTGGTCACCTTCCCTAAACTGCCTACAGCAGGCCTTCCCACCTCCCCTCGTACCCTTCTCTTTTGGTATTTTTAATGGCCTTCTTATAGGTCTCCCTTCGCAATTGAATCTCCTCTCTGTCATGCTGTTTAATAGCAGACATTAGAGCTGAACTTGCTTCTTTACAGACATTGCTGAACCATGACTATGCGGTTCTCCTCCCATAAGCCCTTTTTGTTGCCATATAAAAATACGCCTTTAACTCTGTGAATAGTTTATTGTTGATGAGACTAATTGTTCTCAAGCAGTCAGTCTGTTCTATGGCTTCATCCAGTGTTAGGATCTTCTGCATAATGCATGCAACTAAATTATATAGATCCCCAAGCTTCTCTTGTGCAAGAGCCATAGAGGACCACTTAACTCTTCACAAATGACTAGATGGTTGAGGTCAGTGGTCAAATTGTTCACTAACTATATAGGGAGGTCGATGGACAAGACCGAGGCATTGTGGTCACTGTCCTGTCTATGTAAAACAGCCATGTCAATCATGAACGGCCGTGCTCTAACATCCACTATTATATCAACAATGAGGCTGGTGGCAGGGAAGTGGTTAAATGTGTGGTTCCCTTCCCTGTCAGAGGCAATTCTACCATTCTCGGCTCTCAGAACCAGTTTCATAGTTAAAGCATTGATTTGTATTGCTAGGAGGGGTTCCACTTCTTAATCAGGGGAATAACCAGCTTGGGAATGCCCAACACACTATCTTCATCCATGGTAACTGCTTCCATATTATCATCCAGAGGCTCAAATTGACAATAGAATCCCCCCCCTTACAAATTTCAGTGCTTATATAGGTGCAGATGTCATGTGCGAATTTAACAGCTCTGTGACATGGGATTCTTTATAATTCCCTCCTGGCCTTACATAAACATTATGAATATATACTATTTTAGCAAAAAAACAAGGAAACACACAGTTTGTCAGAGAAATCAGTCAGTATTTCCTTTACCCTGCAGGTTACTATTGTGCTTAGCAACACAGGGTCAAGACTGATTTGCACAGGGCTGGTTCCAAACTGGGGTGACGTGGCGAGCAAAATAAAGATGGATTAAACACAGATCTGTGACTGGGGGTGAGTGTTTGAAAAGTTTCAACACTCCGTCCATCATTTTATTTTGTTGTGTGATGTTACTATTGTGCTTACCCAGGTTATAAAACCCCATGAGGGCCTTGCCATGCCTTTAGATATAGCATCTTTGCTAAAGTTAATATAGCCTCCCCAGTACACCAGCTTAGTAGACCATGTTTCTCTAAAGAGACAGATTGTATGCATTTCTATAAACCTAGCCCAATCTAAGGATTCAATATTTGAAGATAGCCCTGCTATAATCCAAAACAACACTTTGGGCAGCATGGCAGAGCAAATTGCTGCTTGCTTACTAGAAATGTCAGGGCTATAAGGCCTACCCTGACCATCAGGAGATACTATTTGCATGCAGGTTGTAGTATATATAATCAGATATCTAAGCCCTTATCCTGGTTATTGGTTTTCAGATGTGTCATGGTGGAGGGCATTTGTGCTCCACTAACAGTTTGACTTGCTATTTGTCTACTGGGAATCCTCCCCCAGTGCCTACAGGGGTTTGTAGGTCCCTACAGTGCTGCATGATTCCACCCCCTTGTTTCCTAACTCAACTGCAGTGTTCTGGATCCCAACTATCTTTCTAGGCCCACCAACTGTGCCCCTAGGGCTTGTCCTCCCTATTTGACAAGCCAGACCCCCACCATTCATTTCCCATGCTCCTACAGAGAGGGCAATTTTGTTGGGAGACCCTATCTGTTGTAAGTCAATCGACCCCTGCCAGAGCATCACAGCAGTTTGAGATAGGAATCCTGAAAATACTCATTCTGCTTGTGCAATCGATGGGAGCTGTAAGCCTCACTAGGGATGGCTGTGCTTAATTCTTACGGGTATCTCTGTCAGGACCCAGGACAAAACCTGGTTTGTAAAAGTATTCAAGGGTCAACAGCTCTATTCGGGACTCACCTGGGGGCATATTAGGATGGCCAAACAACAAGCTTTGCACAACATGTGATGACCTGAAATTGATGACTATGAAACCCCCTGGATGATCTGCTGGCATAGGACAAATCCATCCCACCCTTCGGGGCAAATGAATGTTATTAGCCAAAGAAAAGGGAAGACTCCTGTGCCAAACCAACCAATGCAGACATGTATTGGTAAGCTCCTTTTGTCTCTCCCTCTGACCCGCATACAGACGTGGAACACCTCTTAGAATTATTATATATAGACAGGAAGCAGGAGGGAAAACTATCACAGTCTGTTTCTGAAAGGCAGTTTCAAAGAGAGGGAGCACACTGCCTGCACTGCAGCAACAAAGTATAACCCCAAAGCATCATGGTAAATGCAGTTGATTCGTAGTACGTTCAAAAAGTAAAAAGAGTCTTTCACCTCCGTAGGTGCAGCAAGTGTTGTATATCCCTGTACATGTGTTTCTGGGTTTAGCCCATCATCAGCAGGGAGCAGCGTGGACTAGGGGCTTGCTTGGAATGCCGCCAGATGTCTTCTCAGGTTTCAGTGCCGCTCATGGCGCACAGGTGCCTCCGAAGGCTCATCAGCCGTGGCTCAAGGGACCAGTCAAAAGACAGTTTCAAAGAGAGGGAGCACACTGCCTGCACTCCAGCAATAAAGTATAACCCCAAAGCATCATGGCAAATGCAGTCGATTCATAGTCCATTCAAAAAGTAAAAAGAGTCTTTCACCTCTGTAGGTGCAGCAAGTTCTGAAAAGGATCCTGATCTTGTCCAGGTAGCGGGGGCCTAGAATGACCCAGGTCACTGGATTTACAACCCTTAACAGTTCCTCCAACTTGTATGCTAATATTGACGCCGGTTGAACAGGAAGCTTTTGGCTGCTTGGCATAATTATTAGGGGCTTCTAATGGTGACTATTCAGAGACACACCATGTGTAGCAACAGTTCCTCCTCCAACTGATTTGGCAGGCTGGTTGGAGTTATTAACATGTCCACTAATAGTGCTGGGTAGGAAGACTAGGAAGCTTGACTCTATGTTTGCCTCCGGATCTCAAGACCCTGCTGAATGGCTACCCACCAAGCTAAAATAGGGGAAAGTTCCATCCATACAAGGGCTTTAATTTTGTCAAAACATTCCACCATAAGATCTACTGCCCAGCTATAAATAGACACAGTCCCCTCCTGACAAATGCTTAAATTCTCCAAGGCAGCACTGGTTCTTGGGAGGCTAGTTGAGGTAAGTGTTGGGGAAATTTGTTTCAAGAGCTGCTGCTTAGTCCGTTTGGCAACCCTGGAGCTCCCCGTGCGCTCCCTATGGTGTGCGCCAGAGGTATTGCAGACAGATATAATATTCAATTGAAGTGTAAGCATTTGTCCCCCACCCAATTAATGAAGATCGCCTACTGCATCAGAGCAAAGAGGGCTAGAAGGAAGAAGTAACGTATCATCAGGTGATGGGGAGGATCCCACTCTCAACTAAAGTCTCCTCTTAAATAAAGCAATTTCTGTAGAAATAATTCCTATTGCCCTCTGGAGCAACTTGTCTATACTGGTATTTTTAGTTAGTGGGGAGGAAAGAGCAGGGCCTCCTGTGTCCCCTAGGACGTTCCTTTTGCCCATAGTGCCCAATGAAATTACGCTAATGCCTAGCACACTGAGCAAATGATGCAAAACCACACAATGGCTAGGCTGGAGAGACAGTTGATAACAATCACCCCAAAAGGCATGCAGTCAGAGAGTGGGCCCAGCCCAGGCTCATCCATCCATGGACGGGTGCAGACGGGGCCGCCCTAAACCAGGGCCTCACCCAGACGTGGCACGCATGCTGCCGTGCCGCGGGAGATGACATGCGCCTTTCAAGGTATGCAGCGCTGGAAGTTAGCAGCAGCCCCTCCTTTCCTGGGTTCTGGTGTTGTGGGACTCCGATTCCCAAATCAAAGTAAATCCCAATGTGGATTCGAAGGAGCCGAGCATATCCACCTCTTTGAAAATTGTCCTCATATACAAGATTTAGGGTACTTACTTCGCTATTTTTACAGAATGTCTGTGTATTTTAAATGCTATATTAATTCAATTTAGCGATTTGGTATAACTACTTATTTAATCTGGAGAAGCGTTTTAATGGAATATTAGTTACCAGGCTATACAACACGAAATGCTGTCTTAATCCTGGACCTCCAAAATCCAAGCTTTGGGGGTTGGTTTCATAAATGAATATAGCCTTAAGATGACTATTGTCTAGGTTGTTAGTACAAACAGGCACCATTTGGATAGGTATTGTGAGAAAGTAGCCTCTTTCTAGCCTTGTTAACCCCATTTTTGGCCAGTTTGTGAGTATATGTCAGGGTGTTTTCACTGTCTCACTGGGATCCTGCTAGCCAGGGCCCAGTGCTCATACTGAAAACCCTATGTTGTCAGTATGTTTGTTATGTGTCACTGGGACGCTGCTAGCCCGGACCCCAGTGCTCATAAGTTTGTGGCCTATATGTATGTGTTCCCTGTGTGATGCCTAACTGTCTCACTGAGGCTCTGCTAACCAGAACCTCAGTGGTTATGCTCTATCTGCTTTCCAAATTTGTCACTAACAGGCTAGTGACTAAATTTACCAATTCACATTGGCATACTGGTACACCCATATAATTCCCTAGTATATGGTACTGAGGTACCCAGGGTATTGGGTTTCCAGGAGATCCCTATGGGCTGAAGCATTTCTTTTGCTACCCATAGGGAGATCTGACAATTCTTACACAGGCCTGCCACTCCAGCCTGAGTGAAATAACGTCCACGTTATTTCTCAGCCATTTACCACTGCACTTAAGTAACTTATAAGTCACCTATATGTCTAACCTTCACCTGGTGAAGGTTAGGTGCAAAGTTACTTAGTGTGTGGGCACCCTGGCACAAGCCAAGGTGCCCCCACATCATTCAGGACAAATTCCCCAGACTTTGTGAGTGCGGGGACACTGTTACATGCGTGCACTGTACATAGGTCACCACGTATGTACAGGGTTACAATGGTAACTCCTAACATGGCCATGTAACATGTCTAAGATCATGGAATTGTCACCCCAATGCCATTCTGGCATTGAGGGGACAATTCCATGATCCCCCGGGTCTCTAGCACAGAACCCGGGTACTGCCAAACTGCCTTTCCGGGGTCTCCACTGCAGTTGCTGCTGCTGCCAAACCCCTCAGACAGGTTTCTGCCCTCCTGGGGTCCAGGCAGCCCTGGCCCAGGAAGGCAGAACAAAGGACTTCCTCTGAAAGAGGGTGTTACACCCTCTCCCTTTGGAAATAGGTGTGAAGGCTGGGGAGAAGTAGCCTCCCCCAGCCTCTGGAAATGCTTTGATGGGCACAGATGGTGCTCATCTCTGCATAAGCCAGTCTACACCGGTTCAGGGATCCCCCAGCCCTGCTCTGGTGCGAACCTGGACAAAGGAAAGGGGAGTGACCACTCCCCTGACCTGCACCTCCCAGGGGAGGTGCCCAGAGCTCCTCCAGTGTGTCCCAGACCTCTGCCATCTTGGAAACAGAGGTGTCTGTGGCACACTGGACTGCTCTGAGTGGCCAGTGCCAGCAGGCGATGTCAGAGGCTCCTTCTGATAGGCTCTTACCTCTCTTGGTAGCCAATCCTCCTTCCTAGGTAGCCAAACCTCCTTTTCTGGCTATTTAGGGTCTCTGCTTTAGGGATCTCACCAGATAATGAATGCAAGAGCTCATGAGAGTTCCTCTGCATCTCCCTCTTCACCTTCTGCCAAAGGATCGACCGCTGACTGCTCAGGACGCCTGCAAAACCGCAACAAAGTAGCAAGACAACTACTAGCAACCTTGTATCGCTTCATCCTGCCGGCTTTCTCAACTGTTTCCAGGTGGTTCATGCTCTGGGGGTAGCCTGCCTCCTCTCTGCACCAGGAGCTCTGAAGAAATCTCCTGTGGGTCGACGGAATCTTCCCCCTGCAACGTAGGCACTAAAAGACTGCATCACTGGTCCTCTGGGTCCCCTCTCAGCACAACGAGCGTGGTCCCTGGAACTCAGCAACTCTGTCCAAGTGACTCCCACAGTCCAGTGACTCTTCAGTCCAAGTTTGGTGGAGATAAGTCCTTGCCTCCCCACGCTAGACTGCATTGATGGGTACCGCGTTATTTGCAGCTGCTCCGGCTCCTGTGCACTCTTTAGGATTTCCTTTGTGCACAGCCAAGCCTGGGTCCCCGGCACTCCAACCTGCAGTGCACAACCTTCTGAGTTGTCCTCTGGCATCGTGGGACTCCCTTTTGTGACTTCGCGTGGACTCCGGTTCACTCTTCTTCCAAGTGCCTGTTCAGGTACTTCTGCTGGTACTGCTTGCTTCTGTGAGGGCTCCCTGACTTACTGGGCGCCCCCTCTGTCTCCTCATCCAAGTGGCGACATCCTGGTCTCTCCTGGGCTACAGCAGCATCCAAAAACCCTATCTGCAACCCATGTAGCTAGCAAGGCTTGTTTGCGGTCTTTCTGCTTGGGAACACCTCTGCAAGCTTCATTGTGACGTGGGACATCCATCCTCCAAAGGGGAAGTTCCTAGTCCTCTTCTTTCTTGCAGAACTCCAAGATTCTTCAACAGGTGGCATCTTCCTTGCACCCTCAGCTGGCATTTCCTGGGCTCCTGCCCACTCTCGACACTGTCGTGACTCTTGGACTTGGTCCCCTTGTCTTACAGGTACTCAGGTCTGGAAATCCACTGTTGTTGCATTGCTGGTGTTTGTTCATCCTGCAGAATCCCCCTATCACGACTTCTGTGCTCTTTGGGGGTAGGAGGTGCACTTTACACCTACCTTTCAGGGTCTTGGGGTGGGCTATTTTTCTAGCCCTCACTGTTTTCTTACAGTTCCAGCCACCCTCTACAAGCTCACGTAGGTTTGGGGTCCATTTCTGGTTCGCATTCCACTTTTGGAGTATATGGTTTGTGTTGCCCCTATACCTATGTGCTCCTATTGCAATCTAGTGTACCTTTACCTTGCTTGCATTACTTTTCTTGCTATTACCTGCATAATTTTGGTTTGTGTACATATATCTTGTGTATATAACTTATCCCCATACTGAGGGTACTCACTGAGATACTTTTGGCATATTGTCATAAAAATAAAGTACCTTAATTTTAATACTTCTGTGTATTGTGTTTTCTTATGATATTGTGCATATGACACCAGTGGTATAGTAGGAGCTTTACATGTCTCCTAGTTCAGCCTAAGCTGCTTTGCCATAGCTACCTTCTATCAGCCTAAGTTGCTAGAAACCCCTCTTCTACACTAATAAGGGATAACTGGACCTGGCACAAGGTGTAAGTACCTCTGGTACCCACTACAAGCCAGGCCAGCCTCCTACAGATATAAGATCTTGTTGAGCAACTGATGGACTTGTAGAATAAATAACGTGGTTATTGTGTAAAGGCAGCATAATTTAGTTAACTATAGAAATGGACTCCTGACCAATTTGTAGACACTATGGTGGTCATTCTGACCCTGGCGGTCTTTGACCGCCAGGGCGGAGGACCGCGGGAGCACCGCCGACAGGCCAGCGGTGCTCCAATGGGGATTCCGACCGCGGCGGTAAAGCCGCGGTCGGACCGGCACCACTGGCGGGGTCCCGCCAGTGTACCGCCGCCCCATTGAATCCTCCGCGGCGGCGCAGCTTGCTGCACCGCCGCGGGGATTCCGACCCCCCCTACCGCCATCCAGATCCCGGCGGTCGGACCGCCGAGATCCGGATGGCGGTAGGGGGGGTCGCGGGGCCCCTGGGGGCCCCTGCAGTGCCCATGCCACTGGCATGGGCATTGCAGGGGCCCCCGTAAGAGGGCCCCTACATGTATTTCACTGTCTGCTGCGCAGACAGTGAAATACGCGACGGGTGCAACTGCACCCGTCGCACAGCTTCCACTCCGCCGGCTCGATTCCGAGCCGGCTTCATCGTGGAAGCCTCTTTCCCGCTGGGCTGGCTGGCGGTCTGAAGGCGACCGCCCGCCAGCCCAGCGGGAAAGTCAGAATTACCGCCGCGGTCTTTCGACCGCGGAACGGTAACCTGACGGCGGGACTTTGGCGGGCGGCCTCCGCCGCCCGCCAAGGTCAGAATGAGGGCCATAGGGCCATATTTATACTTTTTGACGCAAATCTGCGCTAACGCAGTTTTGCGCCAAAAAATTAGCGCCGGCTAACGACATTCTGAAGCGCCATGTGGGCGCCGTATTTATTGAATGGCGTTATATGGCGTTAGCCGACCGGCGCTGCCTGGTGTGCGTGAAAAAAACCCACGTACACCAGGCAGCGCCGGCGTAGGGAAAAATGGCGTTTGGGCGTCCAAAAATGGGGCAAGTCAGGCTGAGGCAAAAAAATCGTCTTAACCCGATTTGCGCAATTTTTTTTTGGCGCCCAGACGCCATTAACATGACTCCTGTCTTAACAAAGACAGGAGTCATGCCCCCTTGCCCAATGGCCCTGGGCATGGTCATTGGGCATAGTGGCATGTAGGGGGGCACAAATCAGGCCCCCCTATGCCACACAATTTTTTTTAAAAAAAATACTTACCACAACTTACCTTTTCTTCCCTGGGATGGGTCCCTCCAGCCTTGGGTGTCCTCCTGGGGTGGGCAAGGGTGGCAAGGGTGGCAGGGGGTGTCCCTGGGGGCTTGGGAGGGCACCTCTGGGCTCATTCTGAGCCCACAGGTCTCTTAACGCCTGCCCTGACCCAGGCGCTAAAATCTGGCGCAAATGCGGGTTTTTTAGTCCCGCCCACTCCCGGGTGTCATTTTTGCCCGGGAGTATAAATACGACGCATATGCATAGCAGTCATTTTTTAAGACGGGAACGCCTACCTTGCATATCATTAACGCAAGGAAGGTGTTCACGCAAAAAAATGACGCTAACTCCATGAACTTTGGCGCTAGACGCGTCTAACGCCAAAGTATAAATATGGAGTTAGTTTTGCGTCGAATTTGCGTCGAAAAAAACGACGCAAATTCGGCGCAAACGGAGTATAAATATGCCCCATAGGCCCATACTTGTAAAAGGTTCACGTAACGCATTGCAGCAAGACACTAAACTCACCCTAGACAAGCTAAAAAAAAAAAACGTAATGAGTGTTAGGAGAGAGATGACTGCACATTTTTTGACTGTCTAAATCTGAATTCCAGAAAAGCTTTTGTGATCAACAGGAATTGAGTGTGCTTTGTAGTATTCTGATCGGGAGATAACCAACTCTAAGATAAGAATGGGTTAATGGGTGCTCAAAATGTAACATTTAGAAAGCTCAGGTTTGGAACAGGTCCTGTTTGGAAGGGTTGAAGTGACAGGGACCACCAATGAGTGAATACCAGGCATGACAAAAGGCAAAAGAGAGTTTGGTGGATTGGAATGCAAAAGAAGCCTCAAGATAGATTTGCTTCTGGCAAAACAATCCACACTTGGGCACCCAATGAAGATGACTATTACTACAGTCTACACCCACCCACAATACCCCAGAAGGCACAAGATTCCTCAACCCATATGAACCACACTGGAACAAGACTCTTGCATCTTTTCTTGAGTTTATGCATTCAAGTTTCAGAGTTCGCACAAGTGAAGTGAAATGTGTTAGGCGTTAAGCACAAATTATGATCACACTTTTTTGACCACGTTTAAAAATAACAGGGTTTTTGTCTCAGTGAAGGAGGCCAAAGTTTTCAGAATTTGCCTGACTTTGTCAAGGCAATGTGTCCCCATTTAAAAAATAGGGCTGTTTTCAAATACAGTATGTGCCACCCAGGAATGGTGGAACATTCAAAGACATGTGGCAAGGCTAACTGATCAAGGGAAAGCGCAGGGGTGGGATTAGGTTGGAGACATGCTGAGAGTTGTTTGTCTGTTAGGGGGCAGTTGTCCCCCCAGCAGTTCGAACAATCCCTTGTGACCAAGAAGGGCTCCTAAATCTGCATTTTGTTATTTTTCGTAGATAGTTAGCAAGCTTCACACCATAAAATGTACACAATGTCGAAAAATATATAAGTTTGATTTGCCCGACCTTGCAACTTTGTATACTACTATTCACCAGTAGGTTTAAATTTGTGATAAATGCCCAGGCAAACCTGTGTTCACGAGGTAATACCAAGTACACAAGAAGTGTAAACCTTCTGTGTGAATGATATTATTTACAATATAAAGGTATTAATTGGATGAAAAAACACAGCATAGACTTTGCACAGATAGTAATAATGATGGGGTATCATTGAACTCGTTAAAACCTATTGTAACACTACCTTAGCTTCACATTAATCCTTTCTTTTTTTTACCATTCCAAAGCAGTGGTAGCTATAAGTAAATTGCACAGGAACAATCGTGACCAGGGCAAAATTGTGCTTGCACCAAAATACCCGGTGAAGGCCACAGTTTCATACCCCTGTCCAGTCCTATGCACTTTTGGTAATGTCAATCTCTTTAAGAAGAGGTGGCGACATCACGGTGATGAAGAGGGAAAATGGAACATCAAGTGCTCCAGTGACTTTAAAACATTGGGTATGGATTGCACGGTAACTTGTGAGTTACTTTGGTAGTGCTTTCCAAAAGATTGTTTTTGTCCATGAGAAGGTCTTTGTAGAGTAGCGAGAATAACAAAGTTGAGGAGTAGGCACACGAAGAGTAGGTTTCCAAGATAGGTATTTAATAAGGGTTCACGGCAGGCATACACACGACTGAACAGCCGGAGATCAGTCCTGCCCCAAGAATCTAGAACCCCAAGAAAGACTCTACTAGGATAACGGTGTAGAACTTTACAAACCTGAAAGTAACCAGTAGTTAAGCACTGATAGCAACAATAGAAGAGAGCAACATATAAGCATTGGTAAATACAAACATATATGCTACATCATCTTCCCCCTTTACCACAAAAACAAAAAATAAAATAAAAGTTCAATTTAAAAGGTAATCATCAAACTTCAAAGGAAGTTTAACTAGTCTGTGGCTGCGTGTATATGGAGGTTCTGCCACGGGACATAAAGATGAAGAAAGGCCAGAACAATCCTTGTTCATAGATTCATCACACGAGTTCTCTGCTTGACAATGAGAATTGTCATGTTCATGATTACACATCCCGTCCTCCATACTTGTAGGATTTTCAATAAAAGTGGCACTAGAGCTGGTATCATCGTCACGTCCTGCATAAACCTGCCTGAAAATGTCAGCTTGTGACAAGGAAATAGGAACAACACAACTTCTGTTCCACCATCCCATGCCTTCTAGTAACACAGCAGACTTCGTAACTCTTAAGACTTTAACAGGTAAGGTGAATTTTGATGCTCCTTTGGGCACCTTGCACGTTTTTTTAATTAAAACCCAGTCATTTACATTGAAAACCACATCGCTCACCTTTTTCCGAGAATCATAGTCATGTTTCTGAACAGACTGTTTTTCAGAGACTCTCTGTCTCAATTCTTTGACATCCACATGCATACCCTTGTGAAACTAAGCCATCCACGATGGTAGTAGTTTAGATCTAGATTCCCTTCCCCTGAGTAGCACAAAAGGCGAAAGGCCAGTGTCGGAATGTGGTGTATTCAAATATGCCCATAATTTCTCATTCAAGAATTCACACACGTCGCAGTTGGTTGCAATGGCCGTTTGAATGCCCTCTTTAAGAATACGATGGGCTCTTTCTACTAATCCATTAGAAGCTGGACTCTAAAAAGCCACACAAGAAGCTTGATATTAAACTTAGTCATGAATTTCTCCATTTTGGAAGAGGTGAACTGCACACCGTTGTCTGTGACAATATTAGATGGTGGACCTTCTAAGGAGAGCAAAAAGGATAAAAATGATATGACCGATTCTGTGTCTGCTTGTTCAACAAATGTGTAGTAGATCCATTTTGAGAAGTAATCTATGGCAACAATCATGTGTTTCATATTTTTAGGAAGTAAGTGAAACGGGCCTGAAAAATCAATGGCAATACTCTCTCAAGCACCCTTGGGGAAAGGAATAGTGTGCAAGGGTTTATTGTGGCACTTCCAATGCTTATCGGACACCACACATGATGTGCACTGATCCACAAAGTTCGACACTTGTTTGTCGAGACCCGGCCACCAGTATTTCTCCTTAAGCCTTCTGCAGGTAGCTGAAATGACTAAATGCCCCTCATGAGCAGCTTTAATCAATAAAGGCCTCAAATCACATGGCGGAATACAAACAGGACCTCTCATGCATACTTCATCCTCACACGACAATTCAGCCGCTATCTGATGAAATATGTTGAGTTCCCCACTAAGTTTCCGATTTTTGGGCCAACCATGTTTAATATGAAACATTACTTCTGACAACAATGGATCTTCAGTCATTGCCAAGGTCCAATCCTGTTCAGAAAATAAACCTTCCGAAACTGAAGACGTGTCTAACGCACCAACCACACACTCAGTGTCCTCATTCTCGATATCGGACAAGGGTAGAGGCAACCTGGAAAGACAGTCTGCCCTAACATTCTTTCCTCCAGGAAGATATTTGACATCCAAATTAAACTCTTGTAATTTAGATAACAATCTTACTAATCTTGAAGAGGCTTTACCTAAACCATTACCATCCATTAAAAATACAAGTGGCTTGTGATCAGTGTACAAAGTACAGGCTGTACCCCAAATATAAGTCTTGAATTTATGCACTGCCCATACGCAGGCTAGGGCCTCTCTCTCAATGGTGCTGAAGTTACTTTCAGTTTCTGAGAGAGATCTGGACGCAAATGCGATAGTGTGTTCTCGTCCCTCAACCCATTGTCCAAACACCGCTCCTAGGCCCTTCATACTAGCATCAACAGCCACAAAAGATTTAGCCGAGGGTAAGAAAGGTTTCAGGGCTGGAGCAGACACCACTAACTTTTTAATAGCGTCGAATGCTCGCAGCACTTGTTCGCTCCACTCAAATCTACTGCCTTTCTTCAATAGGGACCTAAAAGGTTGCACAATCATAGCATAACCATCAACAAACCTCAAATAATATTCACACAGACCTAAAAATGAACAAAGTTTATCTTTGTTTGAGGACAAGGTGCATTCGTGATTGCTTCCAAGTTCCCTTGTTTGGGCTTGATGCCATCTGCAGAAATAGTGTGTCCTAGATATTCCACACTCTGCACCACAAATTTACATTTCTCCATCTTTATGGTGATACAATAATCCCTGAGGATGGACAATACTCTGTCTAGAAGAAATCTATGTTCTTCCATAGTTGCAGTGTGAATCAGGATGTCATCCTGAAAGGCACACACATTCTCAAAATCGCCAAACAGGGAATCCATTAATTTCTGAAAGACGCTTGCCGCAGAGGCCTGTCCAAACGGTAGCCTAAGATATTTATAGGCCCCAAACGGAGTCACAAACATAGTGAGTTCCTGTGAGTCTAAGCTGAGGGCAATCTGATGGTACGCAGAGTGTAAATCAATAGTGGAGAAGACTTCAGAGGTGCCTAAGCTAGCGATCATTTCCTATATACGAGGAAGAGGGTGACAGTCAATGATTATGTTTTTATTTAAAGATCTTAAATCTACACATAATCTCAAATCTCCCCTCCTTTTTTCGTGAGGACAATGTGCGAAACCCACTCAGAGGAATCTGTTGGAGTAATAATACCGTCCTTAACAAGTTTTTCTAATAAAACTTTAAGTTGTCCTTTTACGGAGATAGGAATGGGCCTTACCTTATGCAAAACGGGAACAGCTCCCTTCTTGAGCCTGATACAATGTTCGAAACCCTTGACCATTCCAATTTGATCAGCAAATACTTCAGGGTACTTCATAATGAATGATTCAGAAATATTGGTATTGGACACACTGAGTTCTGACACTTCTACAGGCATTTCTCCCAAAACTATAGGGTTGTCATATCCAGGACGTAGTACTGTACCTAATTTTGCAAGGTCTTTCAATCCTACAATATCTCTACCATCCACTGCCAAATAGACCTTAGTTACTGTGCTCCTACCTAGGATGGATAAGGTGGACAAAAACTAACCCAAGAGGTCTCTATCATGATCTCCGAAAGCTGTAGGACAAATGTCAGCATTTTGTAATGTTTTTGTTGCTGGCCAAAATTTGCGAAATGTCACATCCGCAATAATGGTGACTGGTGAACCAGAATCACCCATGATGAAAATTTCAACTGAGTCAATAACTGCCCGACAGATGGGTCCCTTGACATTTTTTGTTGTAGGGATATCTACCGTTAGTACTACATTTGATAATTTAGTGACACAATCATCCACCACACTATCTGCCCACTTATCTCTAGAATACACATTGCTCACTTTCACTCTCATACTTCCACTGTTAGGTTTATGAGTGTGGTTAGTTTGCCTGCAAACAACCTGAAATTGACAGATTTTTTGACATTTTAGGCACTTCTTGCCTAAAGCTGGGCACAATTGACTGTTGCTAATGTGATTAAGTGAACCACAACGGAAGCACCATTGAGTGTTCTTATTTTGCTTCAAGGTTCTCTCCTTAATGTAACAAACATCAGGGTCTTCGACTATCTGATTTACCCCTGCATTCTCTGCTTGTCCAGACATTACTTTAGAGGTAACAATAGATCTCTCAACAGCTTTGGCTATATCTACTGTTTCTTCCAAAGAAGGATTATGACAAGCTAACAATCGTTCTTGATTTGTTTTGAGTTGCAATGGAACACGAATTGATCCCTAATGTATACATCTACATGAGCACCAAAATCACACCTTGCAGCCAGCACACGTAAATTAGCCACATATTCATTGACTGTTTCATCTATGGTCTGCTTGCACATTGCAAAATTGAACCTTTCTAATAAAAAATTGGATTCATTTGAAAACTGTTTCCGAATTCTTTCTTTCCCTTCTGTATTCACATTCCATGTTGCAATATCACCACTACCCTCATTGGGTGGGGCAACAACTGGTAAGTTGTCAAACACACGCTGCCCGGCAACACCTAGATGATTGAATAGAAGGGCCAACTTCCTAGTGGGAGAAAAATAATTGGCATCAATTGCAACTAGATATTTTTCAAAAATTCTAATCCACTCGTTCCACTTAAGTCCAATTTCCCACCTCTGGGTAGAAAAGTTGGTGGTTGTACTACCAGATTGCTAGAAGCCATATTATGAGTGACATATTAGTTCTCAGAGTTCAAAGTTCCTGCAAGGCAGAAAGACGGAGAGACGATCCAAAAGTCAAATGTAAAATGTGATGTGATTTATGGCGTTACGAATAAAACAAAGGGAAAAACAAAGAAATCTTGACAAAAAGAAAAGTTACCAAGTGAAGAATTTCTACTCCGCTAGAAGTCTTGTCAACAAAAGGAAAAGTTACCAAGTGAAGAATTTCTACTCCGCTAGAAGGCTTGTCAATGTCGTCATCATTCAACGCTCGCTCGTAATATGCTGTTTCCGGACACCCAGATACATGAGGCGTCTTTCGTGGTGCGTTGTATCCAGGCAACCAGGTGCACGTGACACGCAAAATGCGCGTCTTGCCTACAAAATGGTATGATTGACACGTTGTGATGCTAGATTCCAAGGGTAGCGCAAGAGGGCGTCAAGCGTCATCCCGTCAGGAAGACGTTCGACACTGAAGAATGCCGGTAAGACTGACGCTCGCGGCTGGCAGGACGGCAAAACAAAAGAAAACAGTCCTCGCGGCAGTGGCCAGCGACCTCTCACTTCCACACCGAGCAACGGTCAGTAAAACCTTGACATTACGCACCTCAAAGTATAAGCAAAGCAAAGTGTGCTGCGCCGAACATTACGTGTCCATAATTTCGACGATTACGGCCCCACAAAGAGCCTTCGTCTGTCTATATGCTGGTTGATGAACCCTTCTTGATCTGTTGAGCCAACTCCAACTTTCTCGACCTTGCAATACCCCACTCCTGGTACTATAAATGTAGAGTAGCGAGAATAACAAAGTTGAGGAGTAGGCACACGAAGAGTAGGTTTCCAAGATAGGTATTTAATAAGGATCCACGGCAGGCATACACACGACTGAACAGCCGGAGATCATTCCTGACAATCCTGTCCCAAGAATCTAGAACCCCAAGAAAGACTCTACTAGGATAACGGTGCAGAACTTTACAAGCCTGAAAGTAAACAGTAGTTAAGCACCGATAGCAACAATAGAAGAGAGCAACATATAAGCATTGGTAAATACAAACATATATGCTACAGTCTTGTGAACAAAGTTGAGCTAAAATCCATCTTATCGCTATGTTCCCCTATTTTCTTGCTCAAGATGCATATTGTTTTTACGCTCTGCAGTGGCTGAACACATGATAATCAGCCCTGAGTTTCATGTGCTTGCGCACATGGACAATCATATTCAGAGTTTTCATAACTTCCACTATGATAAATTGGTTTTCTTTGCACAGAGTGTCTGGACAGTTATACAGAAATGAGGGACTGGAGTGAAGACAATGCATTTTCTATTAACCACTAAAGTAAAACGTGCATTTAGTAGTGCATATTGACTGTGGCCAGGACACAGGTTCATTTTCTAGTACGAAACATGCATAAAAATTGTAATTGTATTAAGTCTTTCCAAATGGGTCCTTTCTATCACTTGGAGAGTTCATAGGGGTGAATGTTGGGGGGGCATCTGGATGTGCTCCTCTACCACAGATTAAAACCAACAATCAAGCAGCTATTGCCTACATTCCCCCAGGAACCGCCAAAACTTACTCAACGCTTATATTTCATGATGGCAGCTACGCCCAAACAAATAGTTTTGAAATTATATCACATGTCCATGGTCGCAAAGCCCAATTTAGGCTTAAAGTCAGATTGAGGTGGGAGGAGATTCTTGGGAAGCAGTCGGTAAGGAGGTGACAGAGGAGCAATGGGCATATTGTTGTCTACAAATGCAAAAGGTTTCTACAAACATCCATCACAGAGCCATAGATTATAAATATTTATATATGGCATACTACACCCTCGCTAGGCTACGGAACCTGATGCTTCAGGATGAAGCAACTTGCAAACAATGCAGGTATCCCAAAACAGGCTTTTTTATTCTATTATGGTATTGTCCTGCAGTATTACCATACCTCAAAAATGTATTCAGTGACTTGTCAACCAAGAGGAATTGGCAGAGAGCTCTTGAGCCCATGATTGCACACCTGGGGAATGTTAAGGCACTTCCCAAGGCCACACAAATGTCTTAAGCACTGTCATTTTTGCTAGCCAAGAGACATTTGGAAAAGACCTTACTTAGTGCAAGGAGAATTGTTGAGGCACATGCCCGATTGCAGTCCCAATGTGCTCATCGTCAGGAATTCTGGCAACCATTGCGCAACTACATGGCCATGAGGAAAATCAACATATAAGCAATGTGCTGTAGAGAATAATTGTATTTATAGGTAGCATAATTCTTTATGCATAAGTTACTCAACGATGATATCTGATTGATATCCGGTTGATGCTAGTCACACTGTAGAAATTTCTGTCGGGCAGATTTGGTATTTTGTAAGAAATGCTTGTAGGAAACTACAATCTTGCCTAGCATGTTACCCCCATTTTCACTGTATGTATGTTTGTTTTTGCCTATGTGCCACTGGGATCCTGCCAGACAGGACCCCAGTGCTCATAATGTATGCCCTGTATGTGTTCCATGTGGTGCCTAACTGCATCACTGAGGCTCTGCTAACCAGAACCTCAGTGTTTATGCTCTCTCTGCTTTTAAAATTGTCACTACAGGCTAGTGACTAATTTTACCAATTCTCATTGGTACACTGGAACACCCTTATAATTCCCTTGTATATGGTACCTAGGTACCCAAGGTATTGGGGTTCCAGGAGATCCCTATGGGCTGCAGCATTCCTTTTGCCACCGATAGGGAGCTCAGACAATTCTTACACAGGACTGCCACTGCTGCCTGAGTGAAATAACGTCCACGTTATTTCACAGCCACTTTTCACGGCACATAAGTAACTTATATGTCACCTATATGTCTACCCCTCATTTGGTGAAGGTTAGGTGCCACGTTACATAGTGTGTGGGCACCCTGGCACTAGCCAAGGTGCCCCCACATTGTTCAGGGCAAATTCCCCTACTTTGTGAGTGCGGGGACACCATTACACGCGTGCACTACATATAGGTCAATACCTATATGTAGCATCACCATGGTAACTCCAAACATGGCCATGTAACATGTCTAGGATCATGGAATTGTCACCCCAAGACCATTCTGGTATTGGGGGGACAATTCCATGAATCCCCGGGTCTCTAGCACAGAACCCTGGTACTGCCAAACTTGCTTTCCGGGGTCTCCAGTGCAGCTGCTGCTGCTGCCAACACTTCAGTCAGGTTTCTGCCCCCCTGGGGCTGGGGCAGCCTGGTCCCAGGAAGGCAGAACAAAGAATTTCCTCTGAGAGAGGGTGTTACACCCTCTCCCTTTGGAAATAGGTGTGAAGGGCTGTGGAGGAGTAGCGTCCCCCAGCCTCTGGAAATGCTTTGATGGGCGCAGATGGTGCCCTCTCTGCATAAGCCAGTCTACACCAGTTCAGGGATCACCCAGCCCTGCTCTGGCACGAAACTGGACAAAGGAAAGGGGAGTGACCACTCCCCTGACCAGCACCTCCCAGGGGAGGTGCCCAGAGCTCCTCCAGTGTGTCCCAGACCTCTGCCATCTTGGATACAGAGGTGTTGGGGCACAAAGGACAGCTCTGAGTGGCCAGTGCCAGCAGGTGACGTCAGAGACGCCTCCTGATAGGTGCTTACCTTTTTCAGTAGCCAATCCTCTTTTCTAGGCTATTTACTGTCTCTCCTCTGGGCTATTCCTCCGATAACGAATGCAAGAGCTCACCAGAGTTCCTCTGCACTTCCCTCTTCAACTTCTGCCAAGGATCGACTGCTGACTGCTCCAGGACGCCTGCAAAACCGCAACAAAGTAGCAAGACAACTACCAGCAACATTGTAGCACCTCATCCTGCTGGCTTTCTCAACTGTTGCCTGGTGGTGCATGCTCTGAGGGCTGTCTGCCTTCACCCTGCACTGGAAGCCAAGAAGAAATCTCCTGTGGGTCGACGGAATTTTCCTCATGCCAACGCAGGCACCAAACGTCTGCATCACCGGTCCTCTGGGTCCCCTCTCATCCTGACAAGCGTGGTCCCTGGAACACAGGAGCTGGGTCCAAGTGTCTCCCACAGTCCAGTGGCCCTTCTGTCCAAATTTGGTGGAGGTAAGACCTTGCCTCCCCACGCCAGACAGAAATCCTGTGTACTGCGTGATCTGCAGCTGCCCTGGCTTCTGTGAACGTTTCCAAGGATTCCTTTGTGCACAGCCTAGCCTGGGTCCCCAGCACTCTGTCCTGCATTGCCCAACTTGCTGAGTTGGACTCCAACATCGTGGGACCCTCCTTTGTGACCGCTGTCCTCAGATCTTCTAAGTGCCTGTTCCGGTACTTCTGCAGGTGCTGCCTCCTTCTGTGGGGGCTCGCTGAGTTGCTGAGCCCACCCTCTGTCTCCTCCTCCAAGAGGCAACATCCTCGTCCTTCCTGGGCCCCAGCAGCACCCAAAATCCTTAACAGTGACTCTTGCAGCTAGCAAGTCTTGTTTGCAGTATTTCTGTGTGAAAACACTCTTGCATCCTCCAGCCCACCGTGGGACTTTGTTCTGACCAAAGGAGAAGTTCCTGGCACCTTCCATTGTTGCAGAATATTTGGCTTCTTCCACCTGGAGGCAGCCCTTTTGCACCTTCATCAGGGGTTTAGTGGGCTCCTGCCCCCTGGACACTTGCATGACTCTTGGACTTGGTCCCCTTCCTTTACAGGTCCTCAGGCCCAGGAATCCGTCTTCAGTGTTTTGCTGGTGGTTGTGGTTCTTGCAGAATCTCCTATCTCGACTATACTGTCTTTCTGGGGTAGTAGGGTAACTTTACTCCTACTTTTCAGGGTCTTTGGGTGGGGTATCTTGGACACCCTTACTGTTTTCTCACAGTCCCAGTGACCCTCTACAACCTACCATAGGCCTGGGGTGAATTCGTGATTCGCATTCCACTTTTGGAGTATATGGTTTGTTTTGCCCCAGGCCTATTTCTACCTATTGCATCATATTGTGATTCTACATTGTTTGCCCTACTTTTCTTACTGTTACTTACCTGATTTTGGTTTATGTACATATAATTTGTGTATATTACTTACCTCCTAAGTGAGGGTATCCTCTGAGATACTTTTAGCATATTGTCACTAAGTACCTTTATTTTTAGTAACTCTGAGTATTGTGTTTTCTTGTGATATAGTGCTATATAAGTGGTATACTAGGAGCTTTGCATGTCTCCTAGTTCAGCCTAAGCTGCTCAGCTATAGCTACCTCTATCAGCCTAAGCTGCTAGAAACACCTCTATTCTACTAATAAGGGATAACTGGACCTGGCACAAGGTGTAAGTACCACAAGGTACACACTATAAGCCAGGCCAGCCTCCTCCATTGGTGGTGCAGCAGTGAGATAAGTACTTGTAACTGCTTTACCACTTTGTCATTTGGTGCTTTTCATAAGAAAAACATATACCAAATATTTCAATATATGTACATTGAACCAAAACAGTTTACTTTTCTGCTCTAAAGCTTTCTACTAAGTTTCTGAAAAGTTCTGAAAACTTTTAAAAGTTTTCTAAAAGTTAAAAAAAGTTTTTTCTCTGTACATTCAAAAGTTCTAAAACTTTTTCTCTCTCTGTATTATACCTTTTCTATCATGTCTTCAGTAGAGCTCACTCCCAAAGTGGTTCAGGCAACTTATGAGAGTTTAAACTACAAAAGTTTGAGGGGTCTCTGCTTAGAAAGAGGTTTAAGCATTGGTAAGAATCCTACAAAAGAATTCCTCTTTAACCTGCTCTTAGAAAGTGACCAGAACCTGTCTGGCCCATCTCAAGAAGAGGGGGTAGGAGGGGAAGGTACCCAGTCAGACTCAGAGGAGTTCCCTGGAGAGATTGGGGAGGGTTCTTACAAAGACCTGCCCTCTAGCAGGCCTCCTAGTGACACTGGTAGTGGGAGAGCTTCACACATTAGTAGGGCATCTTTCACTCCTAAAGGCCAGGTCACTAGGGTCCAGACAGTTAGGGACAGGTCTCTCTCTGCCAATTCCCACATTTCCTCTGTATCCAAACAATCCCAAGCCTCCCACCCTGAGGATAACTTAATGGAAAGGGAACTCAGAACGCTGAGGTTGGAAGAGACCAGACTGAAGCTTTAACAACAGCAGCTGGCCTTAGACAGGGAATCCCTAGATATAGGGAGGGAAAGACAGAGAATGGGGTTAGGTCCCCATGGTGGCAGCAGCAGTGTTTCAGATAGTAATCCTGTAAGAGAACAAGATTCCAGAAACCTGCATAAGATAGTCCCCCCCTTACAAGGAGGGGGATGACATTAACAAGTGATTTGCTGCACTTGAGAGGGCCTGTATGGTTCAGTTGGTCCCTCAAAGGCAGTGGGCTGCTATCTTGTGGCTATCTTTCACTGGAAAGGGTAGGGATAGGATCCTTACTGTCAGAGAAAGTGATGCCAATAATTACAAAATTTTGAAGGATGCACTCTTGGATGGATTTGGCTTAACCACTGAACAATACAGGATTAAGTTCAGAGACACCAGAAAAGAGTCCTCTCAAGACTGGACAGATTTTGTTGACTGTTCAGTGAAGGCCATGGCAGTAAAGTACCTGACTATGAAAGCTTGTATAATCTGATCCTGAGAGAGCATATTCTTAACAATTGTGTGTCTGATTTGTTGCACCAGTACTTGGTAGACTCAGATCTGACCTCTCCCCAAGAATTGGGAAAGAATGCAGACAAATGGGTCAGAACAAGAGTGAACTGGAAAGTTCATACAGGGGGTGACAAGGATTGCAAGAAGAAGGATGGTAAGTCTTCTGACAAGGGTGGGGACAAAAGTAAACATTCTGAGTCTTCATCAGGCCCACAAAAATCCTCTGGGGGTGGTGGGTCCAAATCCTCTTCAAACAATCAGAAAAAGCCTTGGTGTTATTTATGTAAAGTAAAAGGCCATTGGGCAAGTGATTCCACTTGTCCAAAGAAAAACACCAAACCTCCCACCACCACAACCCCAACTGCAACCTCTAGTGCCCCTAGTAATAGCAGCAGTGGTGCAAAATCTACTACAAATAGCCAATCCAAGCGTGTAGCTGGGCTCACTACTGGCAATGTAGTTGGGGTTCGTCTTGTTAGGGAGACCACAGAGGGTGTTTTAGTCTCCGATGGTGGCATTGACTTTGCCACCTTGGTTGCTTGTCCCCTTAATATGGATAAGTACAAGCAACTACTCCTAATTAATGGTGTTGAGGTTGAGGCCTACAGGGACACAGGAGCCAGTGTAACTATGGTGATAGAAAAACTGGTCCACCCTGATCAACACCTACTTGGTTAGCAGTACCAAGTGACTGATGCTCATAACAACACTCTTAGCCACCCCATGGCTGTTGTGAATCTCAACTGGGGGTTTTACTGGTCCAAAGAAAGTTGTGGTAGCCACTGAATTACCTGTAGATTGCTTATTGGGCAATGATTTGGAAACATCAGCCTGGGCAGAAGTAGAGTTGGAGGCTCATGCAGCAATGCTGGGCATTCCTGGGCCATATTTATGCTTTGACAAGGGCTCAGGCCAAAAAGCAAAAAGGAGAGTGAAACTTGGATCCTGGAACAATGGACCAAGTGCTCCCAAAAGCTAGGGTTAGAAAGGGTAAATCCCTGCCCACTATCCCTCCCTCCACAGAAGATTCCCCTTTTGAGGAAGAGGAATCTTCTCCCTGTGCAGAACCTACACCAGAGGAGCTGGCAGCAGACACTGCTGAGCTTTTGGGTGCAGGGGGGCCTGCTAGCGAAGAGCTGAGTGTGGCACAGCCGACCTGTCCCAAACTAGAGGGTTTAAGACAGCAAACTGTCAAGCAGCAGAATGGGGATGTCAGTGATAGCCATAAGGTATATTGGGAAGACAACCTTGTGTACATAGGGTCAAGGGACCCTAAACCTGGAGCTGCCAGGAGAATGGTCATTCCCTTGCAGTACAGAGAGTTTCTTCTTACCTTGGCACATGACATTTCTTTGACTGGGCATTTGGGCCAGACGAAAACTTGGGAAAGACTTGTCCCCCTGTTTCACTGGCCTCATATGTCAGAGGACACTAAAGAGTTGTGTTGCTCTTATGTGACCTGCCAAGCCAGTCGCAAGACTGGTGGCACTCCAAAGGCCCCCTTAATGCCACTTCCAGTGGTTGGGGTACCCTTTGAAAGGGTAGGGGTTGACATAGTTGGCCCCCTTGACCCTCCAACAGCTTCAGGCAGTAGATTCATCCTTGTGGTAGTGGACCATGCCACTAGGTATCCTGAAGCTATACCCTAAAGGACCACTACAGCTCCTGCAGTGGCAAAGGCCCTCCTGGGAATCTTTTCCAGGGTGGCTTTCCCTAAGGAAGTGGTGTCAGAAAGAGGTAGTAACTTCATGTCTGCATACCTCAATGCAATGTGGAAGGAGTGTGGTGTAACCTACAAGTTTACCACCCCTTACCATCCACAAACAAATGGACTGGTTGAGAGGTTTATTAAAACTCTCAAAGCTGTGATAATGGGACTCCCTGAAAAACCCAGAAGGAGATGGGATGTCCTGTTACCTTGCCTCCTTTTTGCTTACAGGGAGGTACCCCAAAAAGGAGTGGGCTTCAGCCCTTTTGAACTCCTCTTTGGGCACCCTGTGAGAAGTCCTCTTGCTCTTTTAAAGGAGGGTTGGGAACAACCTTTAAAAGTGGGCTATGTACTTGGCCTAAGATCCAGAATGGCTGAGTATATGACAAAAGGCCTGTAAAAACCTTCAGGCCAGTCAGGAGCTGCAAAAGCAATGGCATGACCAGAAGGCTGTCCTGACTCAGTACCACCCAGGACAGAAGGTGTGGGTATTGGAGCCTGTGGCCCTAAGAGCACTCCAGGACAAATGGAGTGGACCCCATCTAATTGTTGAAAAAAAGGGTGAGGTTACCTATTTGGTAGACCTGGGCACTGCCAGGAGTCCCCTTAGGGTGATTCATGTCAACCACCTAAACCCTACTATGACAGGGTTGGTCTCACCCTGCTCATGGCAACAGATGAGGGACAGGAAGAAGAGAGTGACCCTCTCCCTGATCTCTTCTCCACCACTGAAGCTGATGGCTTAGTGGAGGGAGTAGTCTTAGCAGATTGTCTTACTGCTGAACAGAAAGACAACAGTGTCAATCTCCTAAGTCAGTTTTCTGAACTCTTTTCACTTATACCAGGTACTGCTACTTGGTGTGAACATACAATTGATACTGGAGGCAGCCTGCCTGTCAAAAGTAAGATTTATAGGCAGCCTGACCATGTCAGGGACTGCATTAAACAAGAGGTACAGAAAATGTTGGACCTAGGGGTGATTGAGCCTTCAGAAAGACCCTGGGCTAGCCCAGTTGTGCTTGTCCCAAAACCTCACACCAAAGAGGGAAAAAGAGAGATGAGGTTTTATGTTGATTATAGAGGGCTCAACCAAGTAACCAAGACAGAGGCTCATCCTACACCCAGGGCAGATGAGCTTATAGATACACTGGCTTCTGCCAGTATCTAAGCACTTTTGATCTAACTGCAGGGTATTGGCAGATTATGTTATCAGAAGATGCTAAACCCAAGACTGCATTTTCAACCATTAGAGGGCACTATCAATTCACAGTAATGCCCTTTGGTCTGAAAAATGCACCTGCCACTTTTCAAAGGTCAATACTGCAAGGGTTGGAAGCTTTTAGTGCAGCATATCTAGATGATATTGCTGTCTTTATCTCAACCTGGGATGATCACCTGGTCCACCTATGGAAAGTTTTGGAGGCCCTGCAAAAGGCAGGCCTCACTATCAAGGCCTCTAAGTGCCAGATAGGGCAGGGGAAAGTGGTTTATCTGGGCCACCTGGTAGGTGGAGAACAGATTGCACCACTACAGGGGAAGATCCAGACTATCATGGACTGGGATCCCCCTACAACTCAAACCCAGGTGAGAGCCTTTGTAGGCCCCACAGGGTACTATAGGAGATTCATCAAGAATTATGGCTCCAGAGGAGCCCCTATTAATGATCCCACAAGCGAAACGATGCCTAAGAAGGTATTGTGGACAGCTAGCTGTCAAAAAGCTTTTGAGGAGCTCAAACAGGCATGTGCTCTGCACCTGTCCTAAAAAGCCCTTGTTACTCCAAGAAATTCATTGTACAAACTGATGCTTCTGAATTAGGGCTTGGGGCAGTGCTATCACAGCTGAATACTGAGGGCCAGGATGAACCAATTGCTTTTATCAGCAGAAGGTTGACCCCTAGAGAAAAGTGTTGTTCTGCAATAGAGAGGGAGGCCTTTGCTGTGGTCTGTGCACTGAAAAAGTTGAGACCATACATGTTTGGTACTCACTTTATTGTTCAGACAGACCACAAACCTCTACTTTGGCTAAAACAAATTAAAGGTGAAAACCCTAAATTGTTGAGGTGGTCCATATCCCTACAGGGAATGGACTATACAGTGGACTATACAGTGGAACATAGACCTGGCAGTACCCGCTCCAATGTAGATGGACTCTCCAGATATTTCCACTTAGACAATGAAGAGTCATCTGGGCAAGGTTAGCCTTATTGTCCTTCATTTGGGGTGTGGGTTGTGTAGGAAAGTACCATCTTGCCTGCCATGTTACCCCCATTTTCACTGTATGTGTATGTGTTTTTGCCTATGTGTCACTGGGATCCTGCCAGACAGGTCCCCAGTGCTCATACTGTATGCACTGTATGTGTTCCCTGTGTGGTGCTTAACTGTATCACTGAGGCTCTGCTAACCAGAACCTCAGTGTTTATACTCTCTCTGCTTTTAAAATTGTCACTACAGGCTAGTGATCAATTTTACCAATTCTCATTGGCACACTGGAACACCCTTATTATTCCCTTGTACATGTTACCTAGGTACCCAGGGTATTGGGGTTCCAGGAGATCCCTATGGGCTGCAGCATTTCTTTTGCCACCCATAGGGAGCTCAGACAATTCTTACACAGGACTGCCACTGCAGCCTGAGTGAAATAACGTCCAGGTTATTTCACAGCCATTTTTAATTGCACATAAGTAACTTATAAGTCAACTATATGTCTAACCCTCACTTGGTTAAGGTTAGGTGCCAAGTTACTTAGTGTGTCTAGCCACAGTGCCCCCACATTGTTCGGGCAAATTCTCCGGACTTTGTGAGTGCGGGGACACCATTACACACGTGCACTACATATAGGTCAATACATTATAACAGAAACCTAGGCACTCATAAATAAATCTAAGTCTATAGGATTCACTATTACAGAGTATGCAGAGTTTATATATCAGTAATTCTAAATCACTTTGTACATGCAGATGAACAAAACTCCAGTGGAAATCATTTTGAATGAAGAATCCATCTTTTAATGTAACACAAAAACAGCCAACACGTGTTTCGTCATGGGAGTAGATGCTCCCCGTGACTTTTTCAAGGCCGAAAGAAATATCAAACATAAGACATGTACATATCTAAACAGAAATCACAATATGTAAAGTACATAACTCACAGAACTAATGTAGGTTAACATACCACAAATAACAATTAACAATAACTATTTGTTAAACTAACACATTCAAAATCAAAATCAAGGGCCCATTGTTAAGTCTATTACAACCTTCAAATATTTACATTATATTCAGTATTAGCCCCATCCAGTGTGATAAGTGAGAGAGGGAAACCAAGGCACAAACCCGCAAAAAAACTATAATAGTGATAATACTATAAAATAAATTAAAGTCAAAGCAACTGCAATCACAAACAGTATAGTACCCTTGAAGATACTAGAGAACCAAGATTAACTAATGAGCCGTAACCAAAACGGTGCACACCCAAAATAAAAACCTATTGTGTATCAAAACTCGCAAACGTCTGCATAGTGACCCAAAACAAATTACATCATACCTCAATCGGGTAAAGTACGAAAAACATCAGTATTTCAAAGTACTTGAACAATTAATAAAATCCACTCTGTAAACAAACAATACCAAACATATGAGAGAGATACCAAGTGAAAGAAAATTATTAAAGCCCATCAGCTCCACCAAAATCCAACATGAAGCACCTACCCGCTAATGGCCATCTAAATGTGGCTGCATATAGAGGTTTAAAGGTATCCTCGACACCTAAGACAATAATTTTAACAAGCGTAAGGATGTAGTCATGCTGTCTCGTAATATTTGCTGTAATTCCATCATAAGTAGCAATGTGCCATAATCTCTCACCTGAGTCCAAAGTGCATTAAATGCACATAAAACGGAGCTAAAATTGCCAGCTCCGAGAACCGATGATCAAAGAAGCATTTCACTCGGCTGCCATTCTTTTAAATTGCCCCGTATCCGGCGCGCGTTACGAGCTTAAGCGCGACCGCAACGTTCCTGACAGCCTATATGCATCGGACCGGCAAATCGCGGACGCCATCTTTGTGGGAGAAATGCTAACTTCGAGCGCTCCCACCGTAACCTGTACTTATGTGAATTAAAGGCCGCTCTTCTCCACCAGTACATGGTAAAGGGAGACAGTCTACCAAAAAAAAATGTTGAAATAAAAAACACACCAAAAGAAACAAGGAGTAAAGAAACAAGAGGGTCACTTTCGCCACTGAATTAAGCATACAGAAAAATTACCAATAAGCAACTGCATTCAATAATCATGCATACCTAACCAATGCATATCCCTTCTATTGGTAATATGACCTATACCTAAGGTCAAAACACGTATGTGCCTCAGTCCCTACCCCACAAGTCAAACTAGGCGGTGGCATATTAGTTAAAGATAAGTAAGAAAAAAGGGGAAGTAAAGAGTATAACCACTGTTAACAATATGTATAGAAAACATCTATAGCAGACATACAAAGATGGAGAAGGCCACCAGATATCATTAAATGATAACATGAAGAATATACGACACTATATATCTAATAGCTATAATGTTGTGTGACAACTTATATCCTCATAGTCAGTTAATTCTGATTACAAGAATCCAATAAACATGATTATAATCTAGAAAAAGGAGACCCACACATAAATAAGGATAAGATAATATATGATATAAAAGCATCAATGCATTTCGTAGTATTCAATCAATCCAAAAAATATTCCATCTCGTAGTTTGAGTTAAGTCCCATTTCTACCGCTCTAAGTTTGAGAATCCAACGACATTCCCTCTTTCTCAATTGTAACTCCCTGTTCCCACCACGTGGACTGGCATGAACCATCTCAAAACCAAAGAATTCAAAAGTCCACGTGTCCGTCTGTCTGGGGCAATGTCTCATGTGTGTGACAATGGGATAACGCTCATCCCGCTGTATCAGAGCTCTATAGTGTTCACTAATTCTTACTTTAAGGGATCTTATAGTGCTGCCAATATAATATAAACCACATTTACATACAATCATATAAATGATAAAACAGCTGTCACATGTGATGTGGGAGGTGATAAAGAATTTATCTCCCACCAGACTGTTGAAAGTGGAAATCCCTGATCTACTCAATTTGCACATCCCAGACCGACCACATTTAAAGAACCCCTTGCTACGGGTAGTAAGCCAATTGTCCTGTTGAGATATCAGTGGATAACTAGGACATAAAATATTTTTGAGGGTTCTACCCCTGCGAAAAGTAAAGATAGGTGAATCAGATCTTTGATCCTTGAGAGTTGTATCTGCCTTGAATATGTGCCAATGTTTCCTCAAACATCTTCGAAGGGCCACTGAGGCAGGAGTATAGTCAACTACACACCTGACATTATTGTCTGATACTTTATTCCTATGTCTCAAAGTGTCAGCCCTGGATAGACGACCAATTCTACTACATGCTTTCTCCAGAATACCAGTGGGATAACCCAGTGATTTAAACCTGGCTGACATGTCTCGAATATTGTCAGTAAAGTCCACTTCCAAGCTACAATTTCTCCTGGCACGTACCATTTCCCCATAAGGAATAGAGTAGATTTGGTGTCTCGGATGTGCACTACTAGCGTACAGAATTGAATTGCAGGCTGTACTTTTTCTATACAAACGACTCTCCAATCCTGTCATGAAGGATGAGGAGTTCCACATCCAAAAAGGTTATATTGGTTTTGCTGTGTTCCCAAGTAAACCTTATGTTAAAATGATTGGAGTTCAAAAAGTTGACAAACTCATTCAGTTGAGTAATGTCCACAGTCCAAATCATGATGCAGTCATCGATATATCGACCCCAAAATAGTATATTCGAATTCCAAGTTTGTGCCTCCGGACCCCAAATCAATTTATGTTCAAGGAACCCCATAAAGAGGTTTGCATACGCTAGTGAAAAGCGAGATCCCATAGCTACACCCCTTTTTTGACAATGCCACTCGCTTTTGAAAAGGAAAAAGTTATTGCCTAAAATCATCCTAATCATATCCAACACCATGGTGGTATGTCCATACAGGCTAGCCGATTGACTATACAGAAAATGACGTAGGGCTGTCATGCCTAAATCGTGATCAATGCTTGTATATAATGAGGTGACATCTAATGTCACTAATGTCATACCTTGCTCCCAAGTGATGTCACTCAGGATACCAAGAATATGTTTGGTATCCTTGATGTAAGAGGGGAGATTATTAACAAAGGGCTGTAAAAAAATATCAACGTACTCAGACAACCTCTCCGTTGGGCCACCCATTCCCGATACAATAGGTCTCCCCGGAGGTGAGCGAGAGTCTTTGTGGATTTTAGGTAGAGTGTAAAGACAAGGATATCTAGGTCTGAACACTCGCAAGTACATGTACTCATCCTCCCTCAATAGCTGTTGGTCCAAACAGAGTTTCAGAAATCTATTAATCTTATTAGAGAGACCTGGTATAGGGTTGGTCTTAATTCGCTCATAACAATCAGGATCACCCAACTGTCTGGCGATCTCTGATTCATAATCGTAGGTATTCATCATTACAATATTCCCGCCCTTGTCAGCCTCTCTAATGGTGATGTCTTTACAGGTACGTAAGTTTTTAAGGCACTCCAGTTCACTTTGAGTCAGATTATAGCGCCGATTCTGACAGCGGGCCTTATTTTTATTCTCAGCCTTCATAAGATCCTGCCATACCAATTTGAAGAAAGTGTCTATGCAATTGCCCCCACTGAGAACAGGCGTCCATCTTGACTTAGATTTCAGGCCACTTGCCCTAGTATCTGGCACTACATCCAGATCCTCCAAAATCTTGGAGATTGCGGTGGGATCCTGTTCATAATCAGTAATAGAAAGCAACACAGCTGCATCTTGTATGTCTCTAATAGAGAGAGAGTGGTAGTCTTTATTGCAAGCAGAAAGGATGTTCCTATCCTTGGTATTGCTATAAGCGCTAAAGAACTTCTTAAGTTTAAGTCTCCTCGCGTATTTAAAAAAGTCAATTTTAGTTTTTTTGAAAATCCCCAGAACTAAACGGGCAAAAAACAAGTCCCTTTGTAAGTAGTGTGTTGGCATGCGTAGATAGTTCAAAACCCAATAGATTGACAATAGTGATTGCCCCACTGTTGCTCTCAATCATTTCCGCCTGTTCCACGATCTGGTTTGAACACCTATTTTTGTTTCTTTGTGCTCCCTCTCTCTTGCTTCTCCTTGTTTTGCGGGGTCTTCTATACGTCTGTTTGTCTCCCTCTGTCCTTGTCTGATTCTTTGTACCTCGGCTAAAAAAGACACTGTTCCCTGTTAATTGAGAGCATCCTGGTCTGAGACATTGGAAACATCACTAGATTCACTGTTACTGAATGAAAAGTTGCTAAGTGATGACTGTGAGCCCGTGTGTCGGACCTGCATACCATCAGTATCTTTTATTAAGTGACCGTACCTGCGTGAAAAAGTAAAAACTCTCCCTCTCATATAGTCTAACTCATCCCGCTTAAGTTTACGTGACTTCCTACGTGTAACCTCTATCTGGTGTTGACTCACAATCTCATTTAAGATTGCATAGTTCTTAGAGGTCGCCTCCTCCATACTCTTTAATTTCAGTCTCTAAGCATAAAGGCCCTCATTCCAACCCTGGCGGACGGCGGTAGCCGCCCGCCAGACGGGAACCGGCATTTGGCCGTCATGCGGCCAAAATACCGCTTCCCTCATTCCGACATTCCCGCTGGGCCGGCAGGCACTAACCAAGTTAGCGCCGGCCGGCCCAGAGGGAATGGGGGCCGCAACACAGGAGCCGGCTCCAAATGGAGCCGGCGGTGTTGCGGCGGTGCGACGGGTGCAGTTGCACCCGTCGCGCTTTTCACTGTCTGCTAGGCAGACAGTGAAAAGCTTCATGGGGCCCTGTTAGGGGGCCCCTGCACTGCCCATGCCATTGGCATGGGCAGTGCAGGGGCCCCCAGGGGCCCCAGGACACCCCTTACCGCCAGTCTCTTCCTGGCGGTGAAAACCGCCAGAAACACACTGGTGGTAAGGGGGTCAGAATCCCCAGGGCAGCGCTGCTTGCAGCGCTGCCCTGGCGGATTCGCCCAGCCGGGGCAAAAACGGCAGGAAACCGCCGGCCCCAGTTTTCTGACCGCGGCTTTACCGACACGGTCAGAATGGGCTTGGAAGCACCGCCAGCCTGTTGGCGGTGCTTCCGTCATTCGTGGCCCTGGCCATGACCCCCAAAATGTCTTCTGTAATTTATTAACTTTCCTCTCAGAGTTCTCAATTAAAATGTTCATCAGTTTCATAGAACTTGATATCAGTTCTTGTTCCCAACTGTCTAATAGGTCTGGGTCCAAATCATCGAATGTGGGAAATATATGAGACCTCAAACCCCTAGGTATCCTATTGAGTTTAACATAATGTTTCAATGTAGCCCCATCCCACCATTTCGAAACTTCCTGCTTCTTTAGTCTCTCAAGTTTAATGAATTTGTCCCGTAATCCAACCTTTTCTAATCTGCTACATGAAGTGTTCGAAGAGTGTGCAGTGTTTTTGGATCCAGAGTCACCAAATAAGTCTGCCGCCAGTTTGGCACGATCCATTTTGTATATCTCAGTAAAGAAAGAATAATAGTAAATAAAGGTGTGTGGAGCTGCTATCCCCTATATAAGTTATGTAGTGTTCCAAAAGGGAAGAAATATTAAGGGAAAGAAAGTGCTCCCAACAATCCCCTTATAGGAGTAAAAAAGAATAATATCATTAAGAGAAACGGTGATCCCGGCCTCTGAGGAATCTCCACTACCCCCAACACGGTGAAACCACAGATATACAAAACATTATAACAGAGACCTAGGCACTCATAAATAAATCTAAGTCTATAGGATTCACTATTACAGAGTATGCAGAGTTTATATATCAGTAATTCTAAATCACTTTGTACATGCAGATGAACAAAATTCCAGTGGAAATCATTCTGAATGAAGAATCCATTTTTTTTTTATGTAACACAAAAACAGCCAACACGTATTTCGTCATGGGAGTAGATGCTCCCCGTGACTTTTTCAAGGCTGAAAGAAATATCAAACATAAGACATGTACATATCTAAACAGAAATCACAATATGTAAAGTACATAACTCACAGAACTAATGTAGGTTAACATACCACAAATAACAATTAATAATAACTATTTGTTAAACTAACACATTCAAAATCAAAATCAAGGGCCCATTGTTAAGTCTATTACAACCTTCAAATATTTACATTATATTCAGTATTAGCCCCATCCAGTGTGAAAAGTGAGAGAGGGAAACCAAGGCACAAACCCGAAAAAAAACTATAATAGTGATAATACTATAAAATAAATTAAAGTCAAAGCAACTGCAATCACAAACAGTATAGTACCCGTGAAGATACTAGAGAACCAAGATTAACTAATGAGCCATAACCAAAACGGTGCACACCCAAAACAAACACCTATTGTGTATCAAAACTCGCAAACGTCTGCATAGTGACCCAAAACAAATTACGTCATACCTCAATCGGGTAAAATACGAAAAACATCAGTATTTCAAAGTACTTGAACAATTAATAAAATCCACTCTGTAAACAAACAATATAAAACATATGAGAGAGATACCGAGTGAAAGAAAATTATTACAGCCCATTTGCTCCACCAAAATCCAACATGAAGCACCTACCCGCTAATGGCTATCTAAATGTGGCTGCATATAGAGGTGAAAGGTATCCTCGACACCTAAGACAATAATTTTAACATTGTTAAGCCGATAAGCGTAAGGATGTAGTCATGCTGTCCCGTAATATTTGCTGTAATTCCAGCATAAGTAGCAATGTGCCATAATCTCTCACCTGAGTCCAAAGTGCATTAAATGCACACAAAACGGAGCTAAAATTGCCAGCTCCGAGAACCGATGATCAAAGAAGCGTTTCACTCGGCTGCCATTCTTTTAAATTGCCCCGTATCCGGCGCGCGTTACGAGCTAAAGCGCGACCGCAATGTTCCTGACAGCCTATATGCATCGGACCGGCAAATCGCGGGCGCCATCTTTGTGGGAGAAACGCTAACTTCGAGCGCTCCCACCGTAACCTGTACTTATGTGAATTAAAGGCCGCTCTTCTCCACCAGTACATGGTAAAGGGAGACAGTCTACCTAAAAAAAATGTTGAAATAAAAAACACACCAAAAGAAACAAGGAGTAAAGAAACAAGAGGGTCACTTTCGCCACTGAATTAAGCATACAGAAAAATTACCAATTAGCAACTGCATTCAATAATCATGCATACCTAACCAATGCATATACCTTCTATTGGTAATATGACCTATATCTAAGGTCAAAACACGTTTGTGCCTCAGTCCCTACCCGCAAGTCAAACTAGGCGGAGGCATATTAGTTAAAGATAAGTAAGAAAAAAGGGGAAGTAAAGAGTATAAACACTGTTAACAATATGTATAGAAAACATCTATAGCAGACATACAAAGATGGAGAAGGCCACCAGATATCATTATATGATAACATGAAGAATATACAACACTATATATCTAATAGCTATAATGTTGTGTGACAACTTATATCCTCATAGTCAGTTAATTCTGATTACAAGACCTATACGTAGCATCACCATGGTAACTCCGAACATGGCCATGTAACATGTCTAGGATCATGGAATTGTGGTTCTGGTATTGGGGGGACAATTCCATGCATCCATGGGTCTCTAGCACAGAACCCGGGTACTGCCAAACTTGCTTTCCGGGGTCTCCACTGCAGCTGCTGCCAACCCCTCCGACAGGTTTCTGCTCCTCTGGGGCCGGGGCAGCCTGGTCCTAGGAAGGCAGAACAAAGAATTTCCTCTGAGAGAGGGTGTTACACCCTCTCCCTTTGGAAATGAGCGACCTCTGACCTGATTTTGGTCAGGAGACCGCTCACCCACGCTCGCAGCACCACCAAGCTGTCCCCCTGCCCTTGACCCTGCACGCGCTGCCAAACGCGCGTTCGAGGCCCTCCTCCACCCACAGGCATCCTCCTGCGCCTCATCCCTGGCGTCTAGTGGGCTCTGGTAAGCTTCACTAGACTTGTGCTTTGTGCCGTCTTATGTGATTGTGACTCGCGTCCTGTGCCTTGAATTATTGTGCCTTTCGCTCATCTGTGACTCGTGTCCTGTGCCTTGAATTATTGTGCCTTTCGCTCATCTGTGACTCGTGTTCTGTGCCTTGAATTATTGTGCCTTTCGCTCATCCGTGACTCATGTTCTGTGCCTTGAATTATTGTGCCTCTTGTCTATTTTTGACTCGTTTTATGTGCCTTTGAATTTTCTGTGCCGCTGTGCCGCTCTTTTTTGCAGTTTCCTTCTGTTATTTCTGCCGCTTTTTTTGCCCCTTGTGCGCTCCCCCGTCCCCTTGTCGGATCTCCTTGAGCCGCTTTCCCCGCCGCTGCCTCCCTGCGGCCCCGCCCCCCTCGCGCCCCCATTCGCGGCTCCCTCCCACCTCCCAGCTGCTCCTCCCACCCTCCTCCCTTCTTAATGGCGTTCGCTGCGCGTCGAGGGTGAGCGACCTCTGACCTGATTTTGGTCAGGAGACCGCTCCCCCACACCCGCGGCACCACCAAGCTCTCCCCCTGCCCTTGACCCTGCACGCGCTGCCAAACGTGCATTCGAGGCCCTCCTCCACCCGCAGGCATCCTCCTGCGCCTCATCCCTGTCGTCTAGTGGGCTCTGCTAAGCTTCACTAGACTTGTGCTTTGTGCCGTCTTATGTGATTGTGACTCGCGTCCTGTGCCTTGAATTATTGTGCCTTTTGCTCATCTGTGACTCGTGTCCTGTGCCTTGAATTATTGTGCCTTTCGCTCATCTGTGACTCATGTTCTGTGCCTTTAATTATTGTGCCTTTCGCTCATCTGTGACTCGTGTTCTGTGCCTTTAATTATTGTGCCTCTTGTCTATTTTTGACTCGTTTTATGTGCCTTTGAATTTTCTGTGCCGCTCTTTTGTGCAGTTTCCTTCTGTTATTTCTGCTGCTTTTTTTGCCCCTTGTGCGCTACCCCGTCCCCTTGTCGGCTCTCCTTGAGCCGCTTTCCCCGCCGCTGCCTCCCTGCGGCCCCACCCCCTCACCTCCCCATTCGCCGCTCCCTCCCACCTCCCAGCTGCTCCTCCCTGCCCCCTCCCTTCTTAATGGCGGTCGCTGCGTGTCCGTGCCGCTGGCACGCCGGAGGAACACCAGAGGCAAGCCTGTCTGCGCCCATCTGCGCCTGGACCGCACCCAGCACCACCCCCCCTGGTCCGCGAGACCTCTGCTTCGCCAGACGCCGCTACATGCCCGACCAACTCAACGCCCTCAATCCCAGCCGCATCACAGCATGCTTCCAGTCCTCAGCAAGGAACACCCACGGACCCTTCACATGCCGCAGCTGCAAATTCACCTGCGACAGAACAATGAAACCTACAAAGACCGGAACAAATCACCTGCACTGCATGCTCCTCAACACCCGCTCCGCACGCAAGCACACCATCGAGCTCTGGGACCTGCCGGACTCCACCGCCCCAGACATAGCCTTCCTGACCGAGACCTGGTGGAACGATTCCTCGGCACCCGACATCGCAATAGCCATTCCGGACGGCTACAAGATCATCCGAAGGGACCGCACCGACGGAATCGGAGGAGGACTAGCCATCGCCCACAAATCCACCCTCAAGGTCTACACCCACACTGACGACACCCTCAAGACAGCCGAACACCTACACTTCCGCATCCACACCGACCCCAACACCACTCTCAGAGGAACGCTCATCTACAGACCTCTCGGACCACGAGCACCATTCAGCGAATCCATCGCCGACCTCACCAACACCCACGCCCTCACCTCAACGGATTACATCCTCGTCGGAGACCTAAATTTCCACCTGGAGAACAACAACAACACCAACTCCACTACTCTGATCGACATTCTCACAAACCACGGCCTCAGACAACTCGTAAACACACCAACCCACATCGCCTGCCACACGCTTGATCCCATCTTCTCCTCAAGCACCCACGTCACCTTCAACCACACCACTGTACTCCACTGGACCGACCACCACTGCATCCACTTCACCTACAAGAAACATACCGAGCACCATCGCAACCAACAACCACCCCGCCGATGCTGGAGCAAAGTTACGGAAGACCGGCTTACAAACACCCTCACCCAGAACCCACCCTCCGACCCCACTGACCCAGAAGCCGCCACCCGCAACCTCACTCTGTGGATCAACGATTGCGCCAACATCCTTGCGCCACTCAAGAAACCCACCAACAACCAAGTCAGAAGAAAAGCCGCCTGGTTCACCGATGAGCTCCTAAACTCCAAGCGCGACTGTCGAAAACTAAAAAAGGAATGGCTCCTCAAACACACACCTGACAGCCTCACAGCCCACAAGGACGCCACCGGCAGACACCACCAACTCATCAGAGAAGCCAAATGATCCCACTTCAAAGACCGCCTGCACAACAACGCACATGAGAGCAAAGAGCTCTTCAGCATCGTAAAAGAACCCTCCAACCCTAGCGCCAACGTCAACGACATCCCTCCATCCCAAGAACTCTGCAACGCACTGTCCACCTTCTTCCACCGAAAGATCACCGACATCCACGAGAGCTTCAACGCCACTCCCACGCCAGCGCCCACTCCCGAAAGCTCCACCTGTGCAAACCACCTGACCTCCTGGACCAACGTCAATGACACAGAGACACGCAAGATCATGAACTCCATCCACTCAGGATCCCCGTCATACCCTTGCCCCCACCACGTATACAACAAAGCCGACTCCACCATCGCCCCCCAACTACGGAAGGTCATCAACATCTCCTACGAAACAGCGACTTTCCCGGAAAGTTGGAAGCACGCCGAAATCTGCGCCCTCCTCAAGAAGCCCAAAGCAGACCCCAACGACCTCAAGAACTTCTGCCCGATCTCCTTACTCCCCTTCCCAGCGAAGGTGATTGAAAAAATAGTCAAAACACAACTAACCAGCCACCTCGAAGACAACAACATCCTGGCTCCCTCCCAATCCGGCTTCAGACGAAACCACAGCACTGAGACCGCCCTTCTCACCGCCACAGACGACATCGGACGTCAAATGGACAACGGCGAAACATCAGCCCTCATCCTCCTGGACCTGTCTGCCGCCTTCGACACAGTCTGCCACCACACCCTGAAAACCCGTCTCCACGAAATGGGAATCCAAGGAAAAGCCCTCGACTGGATCATCTCATTCCTCTCCGTCAGAACCCAAAGAGTCCGCCTCCCCGCCTTCCGCTTCGAAGCCACCGACATCATCTGCGGCGTCCCCTAAGGATCATCCCTCAGCCAGATGCTGTTCAACATCTACATGGCCCCCCTTGCACAAGTAGCCCAACAACACAACCTCAACATTCTCACCTACGCCGACGAAACCCAGCTCATCCTCTCGCTCACCAAAGACCCGCGCACTGCCAAAACCAACCTCCACGAGGGAATGGAATCCATTGCCGAATGGATGAAAAACAGCCATCTGAAACTCAATTCGGACAAGACGGAGGTCCTCATCCTAGGACCCAACCCCTCCGCCTGGGACGACTCCTGGTGGCCTATCGCACTAGGAACCCCACCAACACCAACCAACCACGCACACAACCTGGGCTTCGTCCTCGACTCCTCCCTCACCAAGTCTAAACAGGTCAACGCAGTCTCCTCTTCTTGCTACAACACACTCCGCATGCTCCTTAGGATCTTCAAGTGGATCCCGATAGAAACAAGAAGAATGGTTACACAGGCCCTCGTCAGCAGCAGGCTAGACTACGGCAACGCACTCTACACAGGCATCCAAGCAAAAGACCTACTACACCTCCAACGCATCCAAAATGCCTCCGCCCGGCTGATCCTCGACGTACCCCGCCGCAGCCACATCTCCCACCACCTGAGAAACCTTCACTGGCTCCCCGTGGACAAGAGGATCTCTTTCAAGCTTCTCACCCACGCTCACAAAGCACTCCACGACACCGGACCAACCTACCTGAACAACAGACTCAGCTTCTACACCCCCACCCGTCAGCTCCGCTCCGCAAACCTCGCCCTCGCCGTCGTCCCCCGCATCCAACGAAAAACCTCCGGCGGCAGATCCTTCTCATACCTCGCCGCCAAAACCTGGAACACGCTCCCTACAAACCTGCGACAGACCCAAGACCTTCTCACTTCAGAAGACTCCTCAAGACCTGGCTCTTCGATCAGTAACATCAGCTCCACCCCCCTCCCCCCAGCGCCTTGAAACCCTCACGGGTACGTAGAGCGCTCTACAAATTCAATGATTGATTGATTGATTGATTGAAGGGCTGGGGAGGAGTAGCCTCCCCCAGCCTCTGGAAATGCTTTGATGGGCGCAGATGGTGCCCTCCCTGCATAAGCCAGTCTACACCAGTTCAGGGATCCCCCAGCCCTGCTCTGGCGCAAAACTGGATAAAGGAAAGGGAGTGACTGCTCCCCTGACAGGCACCTCCCAGGGGAGGTGCCCAGAGCTCCTCCAGTGTGTTCCAGACCTCTGCCATCTTGGACACAGATGTGTTGGGGCACAATGGACAGCTCTGAGTGGCCAGTGCCAGCAGGTGACATCAGAGACCCCTCCTGATAGGTGCTTACCTTTCTCAGTAGCAAATCCTCCTTTCTGGGCTATTTAGGGTCTCTCCTCTGGGCTATTCCTCAGATAACGAATGCAAGAGCTCCCCAGAGTTCCTCTGCACTTCCCTCTTCGACTTCTGCCAAGGATCGACCGCTGACTGCTCCAGGACACCTGCAAAACCGCAACAAAGAGGCAAGACGACTACCAGCAACATTGTAGCGCCTCATCCTGCTGGCTTTCTTGACTGTTTCCTGGTGGTGCATGCTCTGAGGGCTGTCTGCCTTCATCCTGCACTGGAAGCCAAGAAGAAATCTCCTGTGGGTCGACAGAATCTTCCCTCTGCCAACGCAGGCACCAAACTTCTGCATCACCGGTCCTCTGGGTCCCCTCTCATCCTGACGAGCGTGGTCCCTGGAACACAGGAGCTGGGTCCAAGTGTCTCCCACAGTCCAGTGGCCCTTCTGTCCAAATTTGGTTGAGGTAAGTCCTTGCTTCCCCACGCCAGACAGTAATCCTGTGTACTGCGTGTTCTGCAGCTGCTCTGGCTTCTGTGCACTTTTCCAAGGATTCCTTTGTGCAAAGCCCAGCTTGGGTTCCCAGCACTCTGTCCTGCATTGCCCAACTCGCTGAGTTGGACTCCGATGTCGTGGACCCTCCTTTGTGACTCTGAGTTGACCGCTGTCCTCAGATCTTCTAAGTGCCTGTTCTGGTACTTCTGCGGGTGCTGCCTGCTTCTGCGAGGGCTCTATGAGTTGCTGAGTGACCCCTCTGTCTCCTCCTCCAAGGGGCAACATCCTGGTCCTTCCAGGTCCCCAGCAGCACCCAAAATCCTCATCCACAACTCTTGCATCTAGCAAGGCTTTTTTTCAGTATTTCTGCGTGGAAACACTCTTGCATCCTCCAGCACACCGTGGGACATGTTCTGACCAAAGGAGAAGTTCCTGGCGCCTTCTGCTGTTGCAGAATCTTCAGCTTCTTCCACCCGGAGGTAGCCCTTTTGCACCTTCATCCGGGGTTTAGTGGGCTCCTGCCCCCCATGGACACTTGCGTGACTCTTGAACTTGGTCCCCTCACTTTAAAGGTCCTCAGGTCCAGGAATCCATCTTCAGTGTTTTACTGGTGGTTGTGGTTCTTGCAGAATCCCCTATCTTGACTATACTGTCTATCTGGGGTAGTAGGGTAACTTTACTCCTACTTTTCAGGGTCTTGGGGTGGGGTATCTTGGAAACCCTTACTGTTTTCTCACAGTCCCAGTAACCCTCTACAACCTACCATAGGCCTGGGGTCCATTTGTGATTCGCATTCCACTTTTGGAGTATATGGTTTGTGTTGCCCCTAGGCTTATTTCTACCTATTGCATCCAACTGTGATTCTACATTGTTTGCACTACTTTTCTTACTGTTACTTACCTGATTTTGGTTTGTGTACATATAATTTGTGTATATTACTTACCTCCTAAGTGAGGGTATCCTCTGAGATACTTTTGGCATATTGTTACTAAAATGAAGTACCTTTATTTTTAGTAACTCTGAGTATTGTGTTTTCTTGTGATATAGGGCCTCATTCTGAGGCCGGCGGGCGGCAGTCGCCGCCCGCCTGGCGGGAACCGCCATATGGCCGCTCCGCGGTCGAAAGACCGCGGAGGCCATTCTGGCTTTTTCGCTGGGCTGGCGGGCGACCGCCAGAAGGCCGCCCGCCAGCCCAGTGGGAAACCCCTTCCCACGAGGAAGCCAGCTCCGAATGGAGCCGGCGGAGTGGGAAGGGTGCGACGGGTGCAGTAGCACCCATCGCGAATTTCAGTGTCTGCTAAGCAGACACTGAAATTCAAAGTGGGGCCCTCTTACGGGGGCCCCACGACACCCCTCACCACCATCCTGTTCATGCTGGTCAGAACCGCCAGGAACAGGATGGCGGTGAGGGGGTCGGAATCCCCCATGGTGGCGCAGCAAGCTGCGCCGCCATGGGGGATTCCTCAGGGCAGCGGAAAACCGGCGGGACACTGCCGGTTTTCCTGTTCTGACCGCGGCCATACCGCCGCGGTCAGTATGCCCTGCGGAGCACCGCCAGCCTGTTGGCGGTGCTCCCGCCGACCCCGGCTCCGGCGGTCCTTGACCGCCGGGGTCGGAATGACCCCCATAGTGTGATATGATATAAGTAGTATGGTAGGAGCTTTGCATGTCTCCTAGTTCAGCCTAAGCTGCTCTGCTATAGCTACCTCTATCGGCCTAAACTGATAGAACACCTCTAATCTACTAATAACGGATAACTGGACCTGGCACAAGGTGTAATTACCACAAGATACCCACTATAAGCCAGGCCAGCCTCCTACAATGCTTTTTTCTCATCTCTTATTACTTGACTTTTAAAAATGTCAAACATAATGTGAAAAAATAAAATCTTAATGTATAACTACTGAATGGATAGTGATAAATCCAAATCTGTTGGGTATAGGTAACAGGGTGACAGAAAGCCTTGATTTGGTTTACCTGCAGGATTTCTAATACTTCGGAATATTACACATGTTCTTGCTGAGCTCAGGTCAATGTTTAACAAAAGGCATCGATCTCCTTGCTAGACCTCTGTAACAGCACACCTAGTTGGCAACACTGCTAAATATGAGGCAGTAGCTTCCAGTGCAAAGTAAGACTACACAGAGAGCAGAGGGGACGGGATGATTAGCACCGGAGTTTCCTTAGTTACGCCTGCCTCTGATTCGTGTTTTTAGAACTCTTGTTCTATCAAATTGTAGGACAGGGACAAAACAATGGAGCTAATGCCAGGAAGATATATGAGGTCTGTGTTGGCACAGGGTGGAAATGTAATGTTTAGTTTCGGGGGCTAAATTAGGCTGGGCATGCATGGAGGTAAAGTGGCAGGGATAACAAAGCACAGTTGAAAACGAAGGGCACCATCTTGAATTTTGTAATGCATGTAGAATAGATTTTTGTTCATATATCTTGATCATACTATAGTACAATCTGGGAGGAAACTCCTGGAAACTTCAGTGCATTTGGCAGGGTCCCTTCACCAACATTAAACAACTTTCCCCATTGAGATACCTTGCTTGACTCAAAGAGATGGTGATGGTAAGACATCCCTGCTGGACACAACAGATAATTATTGCCTGTCCTTTAGTGGAGGGTAGAGCGAATGATCTTCAGTTTTGAATTCATGGGACCAGAACTGTTCAATGGAATAGGGGTACTCATTTCCTGCTGATCTACATGCTATCTGCATTCCAGATCCTGGCAGTGTTAGCTTGCTTGCCTCTGTGAATCTCCATCTTGTAGAAGAGGAAACAACTTTCTGCCTAGAACTAAAACACCAGACAGTTACAACATCACAGTTCTATCACTATGGAACTTCCGTTCCGTGGTTGAAAGGAGTACATGGTTCTGCCAGCAGAGGAGGCTATTGCCACTGCAGAGTAATCAAGATGACCAATTCATACTGACCGCTTTGTTGTGGATCACAAGCAGAATTTGTATGAATCCTACCGCAACTGAAAACCATTGACTAAGTCTGCAGGAGCTGTAAAGGTTGCTAAGACTATCAAAGCACGGTAGGAATTTAAGGGCTTCTTCCTAGCAGTTTCTTTGGCTAGAGAGGAGCATTCAACAGACTTATCTGGCCTCACGGAGCCATTCCTGACAACAGCTTACATTCTTGACCTGCTGAAGACTTTTGATTTCCCAAATCGTTCAAAATCAGATTATAAAACATTTGACTTGCACAGATGTGAGTCACATGTGAGTCATCAGCTACTTTTTCCCATTTTAACAAAGTGGTATGGACTTTTAAGTATTTCATATTTAATACCTGTATTGTTGTTTTGGTTAATATTTGTTCATGAACCATGAGCAATTTCTCTGGCAAATACTTTACTATGTGTGTCAGTAACCACATCATTCCTCCTAGAGACCAGTTTACTTTTTTGATTCTTTGTGCTTTGTTGAACCCATGAACTCATATCAAGACTGTGGCTTCTCCAGCCCATTGCTTTACACAATTGGATTTCCTGAAATGTTTTCTAGACTATTTGATTCAAGCAACGGATAATGAACAAGCCCAGGTTCCACAGAGGTAGTTAGTAACATAATATGAGCAGCCCTTATCCAATGAATTGGTGAGTTTGAGATATAAATTCAGATTTTGTTATGTTAGATTATATTTGAGTCTTTAACCTCTTGCATACGTCGGACAGCTAGGAAACATCCAACACCGTGGTGCTCATGTGCTTTGAACAGCTCCCAGCTGTCCTCCCACATGAACCAGGAAACCTGGCGGAATCCCTGCTCCCCCCCATCAATGCTTGTTTCTTGGTTTTCAGGGAAATGAGGATTAGCGCGCATGGCACACTGACGTAATTTCTCTGAAAACAAAAGTGAAATTATCCTGTAGGATCATTTTACTTACTCTGCATCGGTGCTTGGGGGGCTATCTCAGCTCCCTGAGCACCAATCCAGATGGGAGAGGACGGGAGAGGTATCAGTGGAAAGTGGAGAATCTCCCAAGTGGATCCCTGATTGGGGATAGTCCAAGGAGTGCACTACCTAAGCAGGGATCCACTCCACTGGGCAAGATCTTTTGCTCCCTCTGTAATTGTTCAGGCACAATTCAGTCTTTCTGCCCCCCCGGGGGGCAGATGGGGCAACAGCCCCTGTTCTGCCACCCCCCGGGGGACAGAAGGCCCACTAGGCACTAGGGATTCATTTTTTTGTTTAGGAATGGGTGGTGCCTGCTCAGAATGGGCACTGCAATGGCCCTCATCCCCAACAAAATAATAGGAACAGTCTTTCTGCCTCCCCTGGTGGGCAGATGGGGTTATTACTTCTAATCTGCCCCCCGTCAGAAGGCAGAAAGCCCACAAGACACCAGGGATTTTTTTTTTTTAAATCAGAGAGGGGTGGGGGTTACCCACCAAAGGCATGGCTATGCACCCAGCCCATATAAATGGGCACCCAAATCTTTTTACCCTCCCTGAGGAGGCAGACAGGGCAGTACCCACAAAACCCACTATGCCACAGGGATTTTATTTTAATATGTACAGGTGGGGGGGGGCTGCCCAACAGGGACATACCAATGGCCCCACCACCCCAAACACAAATGGGCACAGTATTTCCTGTTTCTCTGGGAGGCAGATGGGGGTTATTACCCCTGATCTGCCCCCACAGGGGAGCAGAAAGCCTACTAGACACCAGGGAGTATTTAAATATTTTGGGGCTTCCCAGAATTGCATGGCAGTGCCCCCACTCTCTCCCCAAAGAAGGCCACAGTATTTCTGGTCCCATGGGGGCAAAGGGGGATTATTACCCCAGATCTGCCCAGCAGAAGGGGCAGAAAGCCCACTACACACCAGGCAAGAATTCTTTTAGGAAAAAAAAGGTGGGTCATGGCCATGCCCCCCCCACAATTAAATAGTGACACAGTATTTCTGCCTCCTGGGGACAGATGGGGTAATTACCCCTGGGGGGCAGACATCCCACTAGATGCCACGGAATAAAGAAAATAAGAAGGGTGGTGGCTGCCACTGCCATGGACATGGTTATGCTTCTCATCCAAACTGAAGGTGGTAACAGTCTTTCTCCCCCTCTGGGACTAAAGCATCTCATCCCAATGGCAAGCAAGAAGACATTTGACTCTTGTGGGTTTTGATTTTATATGTAGGCCAAGAGAGCTTGGCTAACTCCCAGCGTATGCTGCCACCTGGAGAAACTACCAATCCCAGACACTTCTGAAAACTAAACATCTGAGGTGGTGTGATGTACATGCACCCCACACCAGTGTTTTACCCACAATTCCCTGCAAACCTCCACCTTTGCCTGAAATCCAGCATTTTTCTGACATTTCTGTGATGAAAACGTTCAGAATCCACAGAAATCTACAACATTTCTACCAATCAGCATTGCCCCCATCTGTACTGATAACAATTCTGCACCACTTGTGTGGGTGCCTGAAGCAGAGTCATCCTACAAATGTATTGAAAAACTGCCCTTTTGGACCAGCTTTGGTTCTCCCTCAATTGGTACACATTTTTGGCACTTTTCTGTCGCAGGTTTTTGACCCACCCACAGATGAGGCACCATTTGTATCGGGAGACCTGGGGAAATGATGTGTGGTAGAAATGTGAGGAAAATGTGTTTTTTAGACAAATTTTGAAGTTTGCAAGGGATTGTAGGTAACAGAACCTGGTGAGAGTCACACAGTCACCCCATCCCGGATTCCCCTGGTTGTCTTGTTTTTAAAAATGTAAAATGTACAGGTGTGCTGGATTTCCCTAGGTGCTAGCTGAGCTAGGGCCCAAATTTCACAGTTAGGCACATTTTTAAAAAAGCGGTCCATTTTGGGTGGTAAAATGTGATGTGCGTTTGGGCTGTTTCCTGTTGCGGTACCAGTTTTGTTAGGAAACTTGGGGAAATGCTGGAAGACTTTAGTGTCTCCCCTCATATTTCAGAACATTCCATCACAAAAATGTGAGGAAACTGTATTTTTAGACAGATTTTGAGGTCTTAAAGGGGTTCTGGGTAACAGAACCTGGTGAGAGCGACATAAGTTACCCCACCCTGGATTCCCCTGGGTATCTAGTTTTCAAAAATGTACATATTTTCTAGGTTTTCCTAAGTGACAGCTGAGTTAGGGCCCAAAATCCACAGCTAGGCAAACTGCAAACAAAAGGGTTGGTTTAGAGTTGAAAAATCTGCTTTGTCCATGTTTAGTTTTGGGTTATTTCCTGCTGCGGGCAGTGGGCCTACTCACATAAATGAGATACCATTTTTATCAGGAGACTTGAAGGAACACAGAAGAGTAGAACAAGTGTTTTTACCAATTGCTTGTCTCTGCATTTCCACTTTCCAACTGTAAGTCAGTGCATAAGAAAGAAGTCATTTTGAGAAATGCTGTCTAATTTACATGCTAGTATGGGTACCCTCAAATTCAGAGATGTTCAAATGACCACTGCTTCTAAAGTCCAAACTGTGTTCCCATTTTGGTAATACATAGGTTTTCTTTGATACCTGTTGGACCTGGCCCTTTTACAGGGTCATTCCCCAGACTTTTTGCTTTTGCCTCCTTAGTTTTCTGACCTTTGTTGGCTGACATTTTTGACTCTGAGCGCTTTTTCACTGCTAACCAGTGCTAAAGTGCATGTGCTCTCTCTTACAAATTTGGTATGATTGGATTATACCTGATTGGCATATTTAAATTACCTATAAGTCCCTTGTAAAGTGGTATCTCTATACCCAGGGCCTGTAAATTAAATGCTACTAGTGGGCCTGCAGCGCTGCTTGCGCCACCCACGGAAGTAGCCTGTCAAACCTATTTAGGACCTGCTAGCGCAGAGCCTGTGTGCGCAGTTTCCTGCCACCGGGACCTGGCCTCTAAATTTACTTGCCAGGCCCAGAACTCCCCTTTTACTACATGTAAGTCACCCCTAAGGTACGCCCTAGCTAGCCCTCTGGGCAGGGTGCCATGTATGTAGAAGGCCGGACATGTGCCAGGTGCGTGGCCTGTCCTGGTAGTGACAAACAGCCTAACTTGGTGTCTCACTACTGTGAGTGTTGCCCCCTCATAGGATTGCATTGGAAATGCCCTGCCTTATGTGTAAGGGGTATTGTTGGATTTATGAGGGGTAGCATAGGCATGTTTGGTATGGTTGTGACCGTGGTAAGAAATGCTACTTACTGGTGTGGGTTTATTTTTTATTACTATCACAGAAATGCCACTTCTAAAAAGTGCGCATTTATCTGTACTTATAACTTTGGTGTTTTTCAGCTTGTCTCCAATCGACGTCTGGGCAGACTGACAGTTGGGGCTTTGTGCATACTTCTCAGACAGCCTGAACACAGGGAGGGTGGAGGTGACACAGAGGTGCATCTACAGATTGTAAAGCCTTCCTGGGCTGAGAGAAGGGAGAGGCGGGGCACACCTGCATTTGCAAAGACTGTGCCCTGGCCTCACACAATAGGGTCGTTAACCCCCCACTGATGTTTGGAGCCTGTGCTGAAAGGAGAGAGGGGGCACTCACAGAACCAGTTGTAACTGGCTGGAACCTCCTCTCCCTACCATTGTGAAACACTGTAAAAACTGACTATAAGTACAGGGGAATTTTCCCCACAATTTGAACATTCTTGGAACTTGAAACTGGACACGGAACGCTGATGAATGGACTCACCAGGAAACCACCTTCGACTGCTGCTGTTGTGCTGACCTGTGACCTGCCTGGTCACTAGGAGGAACTGCCATCATCTGCTCCCCTTATGCTGGCCTGTAGCTGGTTCCACCAGCCCTGTGCTTCTCCTAGTTCTGGGTGCTCCCAGGGGTGGGATGTGGTGGCCCCACACCCCTGCTAATCCTTCAACCACTGGCTCAGAGCACTCTCTTGATCCTAAGGAAGAATCACCGCCGCAGCCCAGGCTGCAGATTGCTTCAGCGCTGCGAAATACGATTTAGTGGGCACCCCTAAAAATCACAGCCGCAGCTCGGGGCTCACATCTTGTGAAAAGCGCTTTATTTTGACCCGGTGCCCTTCCAAGCACCTTCTGTGTTGGTTTCGAAGTGCCCCCACACTGGAGGAGCGCTTCCCTGCTGGGTTGTGATCACCGCTGCGGCTGGGGTCGGAACGCTGAGTCTCCACGCTTTAAAAGCGCTCCTGGGGCTGAAAACTCTCACCGCCGCGACCCGAGCGCCGAAACTATCTCTACTGGAACCCCCGGGGCATCCCTTATTTCAAACAAGGAGCGAGCACGCTCCTATCGTGCCCCCGGGGCAAGGCGCACTCGCAGGCACCGTCCTCGGTGCCTGCCCAATCGGAAGCATCGAGGACGCCGAGAGAGCGGCGCGCGCACCATCTGGGTGCCGCCGCACCCTTAGAGCAGGAGGAGAGCCTCATCGGAGGCCCCTGCTCCACCGTAACCTCGGAAAAGACAGCCGCCGAGGACGCGGGTGGCTGTCTCCCCTACGCAGGGCCTGGGGAGCGGAAAGGGAGTTCCTTTCCCCCCGGCCACTGCCCTAGGGGCGCTAACGCCCCCCCATAACTTAATCTGGGCATTTCTGGGTGACCCCCAGCCCCATCTCGTAGGAGGGGGCCCCAACAGGACCACAGGCCACCAGAGGGGCCCGCCGATCGCAAGGAGAGGGCGCCAAACGCCCCTCTCCCCCCTGTAGTACCGTGTGGCCCCAGTTGTGCGCCCAGCGGCGCCAGGGATCCCCGTGTTTGTCTTTGGACACTGGGAGTGCCTTTTCCGCCAATTAACAGGTACCTTTTAGGAAATCCAGGCTTCAGGAGCCTGATCTAAATTCTAATGTTTTAGGTTTCCTCCCTGTTTTCTGGTGATACATATATGTGCTAATGTTCCTCTCTAGGCATGTCAAGCTGATATGTATGTATATGAATTGTGGTATATTCTCTAATGTTCCTTTCATGGGTATTTAGGAATTGTTCATAATTGCATATACCTCTTATTATAATTTCTGACTACTGCTTATGTTGCAGGATCCTGAGTACTTACGTGTCCTAATGTGACAACTGCAACTTCTTGCAGAGTATTAGTAACTTGTGTAACCTAATGTGACAACTGCAACTTCTTGCAGAGTATTAGTAACTTGTGTAAACCTTCTGACAACTGCTAAGGTAGCAGGGTATTACTTACGTGTAATGTTGGTCTAATTATGTTTTGTACAATACAGATTATTTTTACATAGCTCAGTGTTGTGTTTACTTTGTGGTGTACATTTTGCGTCACGTGTGTTGGGTGTTGTGCGAACGCTTTACACATTGCCTCCAGGTTAAGCCTGACTGCTCGTGCCAAGCTACCAAGGGGGTGAGCAGGGGTTATCTTGGACGTGTAACTCCCAAGCCCTGACTAGAGTGGGTAGGTTCTGCCTGGCTGAGGTGCATATCCTAGCCAACCAGAGACCCCATTTCTAACAATACCTATTTTTCACTCTTGATATTTAACCAAATGAACGGCTGTATATCCGGTACACAATGAAGGTGCAACTCAGGTATTGGCTCTGGGTAGCCTGGGCTCTTAGAAAACCGACAAGCCCTATATATCCCTGCAACCAGAAGTGTCCAGCAGACGTAACAGTATATAGCTTTTGAAGATCTGCTATACTTTGAAAAAGTTACAGATTAAAACTTATACACAAATGGCAGGTTATTTTTTTCCTTTCAATTTCAATATAGTTTTATTTCAAGTGTTACTTTCTATAGGAAAACCTTCAAGGATCTACACAATTGAGCCCTTGCTGAATTTAGAATTTCGTCTACCTTTCAGAAAGGTATAGCTTTCTGTAATCCACATTGGTTTCACATCCGTTTCTGTACCTAACTGGAAAAAGGTTGAATGAACAAAAAAGAGGAAAAATGGAGTATGCCCCAGTAAAATGCCAAACCTGAAAGCCGGGAAGGTGGTGATTTTAGCACTCAAAACCCTTCATTTTTGCTCTCTACAGGGAAATAAAAACAGAACAGATTTTTTCTTTTTTTCCCATGTGTCCCCATGAACCAAAATTAAGCTGTATTTTGGCGAATTTCTCAGTCCCCTCCAGGAGACTCTACAAATCCTGGGCACCTTTAGAATCCCCAGGACGTTGGAAAAATAGGACGCAAATTTGGCTTGGATAGCTTATGTGGACAAAAGTTATGGGGGCATAAGCGAGAACTACCCCAAATAGTCCAAAAGCAGGCTTAGCACGGGGAGAGGGGAGGCTTAGCAGCAAATGGGTTAAAGAAAGAATGTACATTATAGCACAATTTACCTGTCTTATAAATCTGTTAAAGTTGGATTAGTGTTATTTGCATGATGATCATCATTTTCCTCATTATCATTGTTTATCGAATGACAAATTGTGTTTTCGAACTTTAAGAAAACTCTTAACCATCCTTCAATAAATATGACAGATCTGACAAAAAAATCAGTATGCCACAAATTTCTTTATACACTTAACTGAAGTCAATGTTATAGGTTACCAAACTTTAGCTAATTGTTTAAGTGGTGCATCACTAATGCTGAATTCCTGGTGTATCTTCTATTATTGGTGGGCTAAATAATGCTAACGGTGCCGTATAAGAATATTGTGAGTCACTGAGGACTATATAAATGTACAAGTCCACAAATGGGTCCCTTTATGATTTCACAAACTCTTAAGTGATTTACAATGTCCTTTGTGGTGTACACTTTAGGCATCTTACTCCTTATAGTGCAAAATATAGCGAAGATATGAATAAATAAGCAATAAAAGGAAGGTGTGATGTTAGAGGCATAAGGATATAAAATGAAAACAGAGGACAATTATTATATAAATGCTTACATAACCTACTTATTCATGCTTGCGTCAATTCTCTGTGTTGTGAGGGTGGAAGCTGAAGCTTGTTCTTGTGCCTAGAATTACTCTTTGGCAGTGGTTCCCAACCTGTGGTCCAGGGACGCCCGGGGGGCCGCGAACCCTCCTCAGGGGGTCCGCGACTGCTTAGGAAATTGAATAATGTTAACAGATTAGGTTCCTAACTTTCAGTAATGACTCAGTAGGGAGTCTCCAGATTAACAATAATGATTTAGTGGGGGTCCCTGGGATTTCAGTAATGATAAAGTGGGGTTCCACAGATGTCAAAAGGTTGGGAACCACTGCTCTATGGTGCTCTAAAAACAGGCATGCCTAATATTTTAATTTCATGTAATGGCTTCCAGTAGTCGCAGATTAATCATCCTTGCGAATTATAGTGCTGAGTTTACTATGATAGGAATTAAGCAGTTTTTTATTTTTGTAAACAGAATAGTGCCAGGGCCCTCATCAGGATGCATTGCAGCTTGCCCCACCCATTGCCTCTGCCAGTGCCCCCAATGGCAGTACCAAAACAACTATTACCCTTTACACTACTACAAGTTTGACAATTCAACCTAATTGAGGACCCAAAAGCTATAGGAATGGCTTGGGCCATCGGTATTAGTTGTTTTTAATGTCTACTGAATTAATAAACAACTGATGTTGTGCTCACATCTAAATTAGACAAATAGCACCACCATATGGCAGACTGTCATAGGTGCTGGTGCTACCAATTAAATACCATTGTCAAGCACCGGAAACCACTGGCTAAAATTAGGCACTGGAGTGATTGGCAAGGGCAGCTGCCCACTTTCCCCCATAATTAGGCAGTGTACCATGGGCATAACAAAGTCCCTCGCAGCCCCCGTGGTGCAGGGGGCTCTAAGCTCAAGGTGGCCCCCTCAACACAGCACCTGACCTGAGTAAATCCAGAGGGGCCCTCCTCCATGTTCTGTGCAGGGGGGTCCTTCCAGTTTTGTTACGCCACTGCAGTGCACCCATTCCTGTCAGCAATGCTGTGTCATCAGCATGCGTAACAAGGGAGGTGAGTGGCAGAGACACAATTTTAACAGTGACCAACAGTGACCAACTGGCAAAAGCAAGCTAGCACTGTGATAGCATTCTGATATTACTATTGAGGGTAGGTGAAGTTGCATACAATAGATTATCTTGTGAACCTTTCCCTTGTAATTGTTCATTGTCCTAAGACATTTCCACTGAAGCCAGCTGCCCCACCAGAGAATGTTACATGGTCCATATAGGAGTAAGCAAAGCAGGTATCTAGTGAACTACATGAGAGGATATTTGCACATTTAATATTGTGCATGCACTCGTCATTATCTTACTGTAAAAAGTTATTGCCAGGGTTGTTCATGATCTTCCAATTCAGGCACAGTTCGGTGATACCTGGTAGGATAAATTTAAAGCTTCCATCAAGAAATTGAACACAAACCGGTTACCTCTCGCCTTACAGTACAACAGCTCATTATCGACAGCATTTCCTCAGTTGTGCACTTTGTTGAGAAGTTTAAACATTTCAGTCACTACGGAGTTGAATTAAAGAAATATCTAGGAAAAAATCGTGTAAGTCACTGGATAGTCATGAGCCACTTATAACAAGGGAACTTTTATTTCTAAAATATATTAAAAAAAATTAACATAGGATGCATACAATGCTCATGAGTTACAATATTACTGCATAATGATTTGAGTAATGTTCAGAAACAGCATCTAGGATAATAATTTAGAAGTATAGAAAACATTTAATATATTATTCCGAGTTCTGGGTGAAGATGAAATGGTTGTGTTTGTCGTTATTCTAAGTTACAATAATTAGTCCACATGGGAAAACTCACCTGGGCCAGTAATATAAAAAATTCAATTCACATTTGTTTTAGAGGAGGCAGTGATAAACAGGTTGCTGTATCGAAAGCCTCTGAAATGTAAACAGTTTTCCTCTGAGAGGAAGTAGACACAGTTGTGCTGAGAATTCTTCTTTAGTGTAACTGTCTAGGTCCCACTGTGCACCATTATTTTTAGCCACAATGAGTAGAAAGGGGCTATGTTAATATATACATAGTAAGAGTTCCCTTTCAAATGGTTGTCTGTTGCTGGTGCCTTTCTGGGAACTACGGCACTAGCTTTATTCTGTGCCATCAAGAATCCTAACTTCATTTTCTTCAGTGAAAACCAGGAAAATAGACATATTTCCTATTATCAGTACTACTGTAGTGTGACCAAACTTTCTGAAGGACAACTCCTGCAAGCATTTTTTCATAAACTGAATTTTGAGGTTAATCAGAAGTCAAACATTATTAACTACATGTATTTCCTGCACAACAATTTAATGACAGGATAGTATTAACTTATGAAACATACTGTTTTACACAAAGAACCTGGGGCCAGATATAAGTAGAGTCTGAATTGCGACTCGCAAATTGCGAGTCAGAGAGACTCGCAATTTGCGACTCGCAATTCAGAATGTAAGGTGGTGTCCCTGACACCATCTGTGACTCGCAAGGGGGTCGCAAATTGCGACCCACCTCATTAATATTAATGAGGTGGGCACTCACAGGGATGGTGGCCTGCTGGAGACAGCAGACCACCATGTCTGTGACTGCTTTTAAATGAAGCAGTTTTTTTTTTTTTGTAATGCAGCCCGTTTTCCTTAAAGGAAAACGAGATGTATTACAAAACTAAAAAATTAAACGTTTTCATTTCATTTTTTCAGAGCAGGCAGTGGTCCATATACAGTTTGCTACCCAGCTGGCATCTGAAAGGGGAAGCGATGCCTCACAAGCTTTAATGAAGGTATCTGATTATACTTTTTGGTACGGTGCAATTTTTAGTGCTACTTTACTTTTAAAATAGAACTAGGTTTTAATTGTTTTGACTTGCCTTTTAAATATTTTAGTGAATTCATGCCCATGTTCAGTGGCGTCCCCTAGGCTTCCTTTACTTAATACGACCGCCATTTTTACTCCTCACCTTGTTCCAACAAGCGCTGCCATCTTGGGAGATGGTCTAATCTTTAACTTCCTGCAGATCCGGCCCATTATAAAGGGCTCCATGAAGCAGACGTGCAGCGGACCACTTTAATGAAGGTATCTGATTATACTTTTTGGTACGGTGCAATTTTTATTGCTACTTTACTTTTAAAATAGAACTTGGTTTTAATTGTTTTGACTTGCCTTTTAAATATTTTAGGGAACTAATGCCCATGTTCAGTGGCAGCGTCTAGGCTTCCTTTACTTAATATGACCGCCATTTGTACTCCTCACCTTGTTCCGACTAGTGCTGCCATCTTAGGAGGGGGTCTAGTCTTTAACTTGCTGCAGATCAGGTCCATTATAAAGAGGTCCATGAAGCAGGCGCGCAGTAGACCCCTTTAATGAAGTTATCTGATTATACTTTTTGGTACGGTGCAATTTTTAGTGCTACTTTACTTTTAAAATAGAACTTGATTTTAATTGTTTTGACTTGCCTTTTAAATAGTTTAGTGAAGTCATGCCCATGTTCAGTGGCATCCTCCAGGCTTCCTTTACTTAATATGACCACCATTTTTACTCCTCACCTTGTTCCGACTAGCACCACCATCTTGGGTGGCAGTCTAGTCTTTAACTTGCTGCAGATCCGGCCCATTATAAAGGGCTTCATGAGGCGGACGCGCAGTGGACTGCTTTAATCAAGGTATCTGATTATACTTTTTGGTACGGTGCAATTTTTAGTGCTACTTTACTTTTAAAATAGAACTTGGTTTTAATTGTTTTGACTTGCCTTTTAAATAGTTTAGTGAACTCATACCCATGTTCAGTGGCATCCCTCAGGCTTCCTTTACTTAATATGACCACCATTTTTACTCCTCAACTTGTTCCGACTAGCGCCACCATCTTGGGAGGCGGTCTAGTCTTTAACTGGCTGCAGATCTGGCCCATTATAAAGGGCTCCATGAAGCGGATGTGGCAGCGGGCGCGCCGCTAGCACACCAAAGGCACACCTAAGGCAAGCCCGTCAGCATCCGGCTGCACCCGGCTGAGTCCAGAGGCCAGGAATACTATGCAGGTACCCCCAAAAAGGTTTATTTACTCAGCCCATCAACTTTTAGCCTTTAGGAATCATACCTTATATTTCTGTAAGCACTCTTTACATTTTGACATCCCCATCAAACCCTGTAAGCTGTGCCAATGAATTCCCCAGCTCCACTCGCTACCTCAGCAAAGGAATAACTTAGAACAGGTCGGCAAACTTCTGTTCGTCAACTGTCGCTCCTTACCTGCTCATAAACTCCATATTCACTCACTACTAACTGACGTTGCCCCAGAGGCTCTATTTTTAACAGAAAGCTGGCTATCTGAGGAATCTTCCCCTGATAAAGCCATGGCCCTGCCCCAGGACTATCTAATCCATTAATTGGATAGACTTCATTCCAAGAGAGGGGGAATTGCAATTATTCATGAACATTCTATCAACTGTATCACACAAACTTTGGCTATTCCTGACTGTGAAAGCTTGTCTTTTCTTTAGCAATTAATGCTACCTTTACCTTCTCTGGAATACTGATGTATCAGCCCCCTGATTCTGATAGGAAGTTTCTTCAGGCTTTACCAGAAGTGATAGCAGATTTTGCTTGTAGGAACTCTAATTTCACCATTCTGGGTGATTTTAATATTCATGTAGACGATGAACACAATCACTTGTGAAACTCTGCTTATGGATTTAGCAGCCTTAGACTTGGCATATTTGATTCATGGCCCCACTCGCATTAAAGGCCACACTATTTATCTGGTGTTCAGTAACCTTCTAAATCTATCAGCCCTGGCCCCGCTTCCTTTGATCTGGTCTGATCATTTTATAATTTCGCTCACGCTTCCCACAATCTCCACACCTACACATTCGCTATCTAGCAAGTCAATGTGCGTCATTGGTCTAAGTTAAGTTGTAATGACTGGACAGACACTTTGAAGCATTACTGCCCCTCATCTTCTACCAATGAGCTCTGGTCAGCAGATATATTTAACAAATGGATATGTAATTCCCTTGACACCATACTACCGGTTAAGACTATCCATTAATTTGCCCGCACTAAGAAATCTTCTTGATTCTTCCCCCAGCTGCAGCAGTTAAAAAAGGAATGTAAGCAGCTGGAAAGGAAATGAAGGAAAACCTATGACGATGTCGCCAAACACTAATATAGAAGAGCGATTAGATCCTATCATGGGGAAATTAAAGATGCACAGGGAACCTTCTACTCCTCTAGAATAGAACAAGCTTCCAACTCCCCTAAAGAGATCTTTTGAATTTTTACAGAACTGACCCAAGACCCCTCTCCAAACAGTTCAATTCAAGCCTCTATGGAGCACATCAACAACCTAGCACGCTTCTTTCAAGAGAACATTCTCGATATTCAAAGAACTTTTTCTTATAACCACTTCCAAGAGGCCAAATTGGTACCCCAAGAGGAATTCCATCCTTTGAAAGCCACTTTTTTTGTCTTTCAGCCTCTGATGGAAGATCTAGTAGCAAACCATCTATGTACTATGATATCAGGCTCTCCCCTTGACCCTGCTCCACCATATATACTAGCCTTAGGCTCAGACGTTATAGTGCCTGTCCTAACCAAAGTTCTTAATAACTCTCTTACATCTGGTCAACTTCCACAATGTTGGAAACACGCTATTATTTAAACCTCTACTAAAGAAACCTAGGCTTAATCCAACTCTATTGAATAATTATAGACCAATTGCTCTTCTTCCGATAGAATCCAAAATCATTGAAAAGCATGTCAATGAACAAGTTACAGGCTTCCTTGAGGAATAGAGGGGGTTATTACAACTTTGGAGGAGGTGGTAATCCGTCCCAAAAGTGACGGTAAAGTGACGGATATACCACCAGCCGTATTACGAGTCCATTATATCCAATGGAACTCGTAATACGGCTGGTGGTATATCTGTCACATTTGGGACGGATTAACACTTCCTCCAAAGTTGTAATAACCCCCATAATCTTCTGCATCACACCCACATGGGTTTTAGACTCTTACACAGTACTGTAAATCAGCCCTTCTGGCCGTCACAGAAGATACCTGTCAATGCCTGGATTCAGGCGGATATTCAGCAATCATTCTATTAGATCTGAGCACCGCATTTGACACAGTGGATCACAAGATATTATTACATAGAATATCTCATATGGGATTTGTGGGGACCTCCTTTGAGTGTCTTTCTTCCTTCCTGAAGGATAGGACCTTTCAAGTCTTGGATCAGACTTTTTTGTCTAATTCTTTGCCTCCTCTTTAAGCCTCACTCTTTTTAATATCTAGATGTCCCCTTTGGCAAAAATCATTAAACTTAATGGTTTATCCTTAGTATCTTATGCTGATATCACTCAGCTGGTCTTCTCCTTTTCTACCAAGGCTAACTTGGAACAGGCTACTTTATCTTCTTGTCTTCTAGATGTGGCCAGATGGATGGCAGATAGCAAATGCAAGCTCAATGATGAAAAGACAGAGCTAATGATGGTAGGAATGGTTTAAAGACCTTCCCCCACCAAATGAAACTATAAAGAGTCTGGGCATCTGGCTAAACTCACATCTCATGATGGAATGTCATTCCAAGAAACTTGCAGCCACCTGCTTTAGTCTTCTAAGGACTCTCAGGAAAATGTTTAAGCTTCTTCCTTTCTCCACTGAAAGACTCCTTATTCAGGCCCTTGTATTGTCACGTCTTGACTATGGGAATGTTTTGTTCCTGAGCTCCCACTTTTATGTCCTAAAGAGACTACAAGTGGTGCAGAATGCTGCAGCCCGCCTACTTTCGGACACCCCCAGACATCTGTCTGCCAAACCAGCCCTAGCTTCTGTCTACTGGCTTCCTATTGTACAGCGGACCATTTTTAAAGCCATGTAATTTATACACCGAGCCCTTCACAATAAGGGCCCCATTTTTTTCAGACAAATTATTACACCCTACATCCCTCGGAGAACACTTAGATCTTCATCAGCTTTTCTAATCAACTCTTTCTGCACTAAGAAATCTAGATGGGGTGGCAGATCCTTTGCTGGTAGAGCAGCTAACCATTGGAACTACCTTCCCCTAGAGCTTCGCCAAGATACTTCCAAACTCTCCTTTTGTAGAAAATTGAAAACTGCACTGTTCTCAGTATAGTCCTGCTCCTGTCATCTTCCGGTCCTCCATTAGTGCTGGGATGCCTTCCAGTAGCCATGCACTCTATAAATCCCATAAACTAAACTAAACTAAACAAGCGGGTGCAGAGAGTGAGTGCATCCACCTGTATGGGGGTTTCTGCAGGTCCATGCGACCACTTACTCCCAAGGGGCAAACATGTCTGCGCACTGACTAAAAGCCAACTCTTTATGATCCTGTTATTGTGCCCTTCGATGGTGTCTTTGCCTCTGTACCTGCTTCAATAATACAGCACAGATGCAGGAGCAAAATGCTTTGCCCTTTAGATGAAGCTGAGGCTAAATGTGCACCTATGTGATGTGTATTACTGAATGAGCAGTACGAGAATCTGCAGCCTTTTCTGCAGTGCCCTGTGGGTACAAAAAGCGGGTGCACATGTTTATTGCATATTCAGATCACTTTCCATAATATGGCCCTTGTATGTTCTCTACAAGGCTTGGCTGATATTCACAAAGATGTTTATGATTATCATCATCATTCATATTCTACATACCTTTTACATACACACATGCAAAAATAGTGGTGGTTAGACAGAATATCAGAAGCAAAAATATTGTGAGACAAAATATTGTGTCAAGAACATGGAGGACAAAAATATGAAATTGTGCTTCTAAAGGTAAGCAAAGTTTTGCTATATAGACATCCACATATATGGACCTTTGTGATATATATATATATCTTCAAGCTACTTTGATGTGACGTTAAGAATAGTAAATCTATATTTATCTATTTGCTCTTTCCTTCTCAATATTTTGGTCCTTGATATTTTTGACAACATATTCTGTCCTCACAATATTTTTGTTTTCAATTTCCTGTCAGTGATCCGAAATAGCATGAAAAGTCAATAATCTGGTATATCTTCAGACAGGAACACATGATTTCCAGTCACTTAGCCTGTCTGCTCTCAGAGTATTTTCCATTGCACTGGTTAGACGTATCTTTAGGCTATGATATAACTAACCTGTTTATGCACAGTAATTAGCATTTTTTCACTTCTAAGAAGTTTAAAAGAATATAATGCAATAAAACGTGCTTGATTGTGGCCATTATTAGGCATAGATGTCCAACATAATTTAACGGTCACAATTGTACAAATCCTGAACGGAACTAAGTCGATTTTAAAGTTAGTAACGCTCATGCCTGTCTTCAATAGACTAACCATGACAGTAGCTTGCTGCACCTTCTGTTCTGTGGCTATGTTATGGACTTGTGTTTTTCATTCTTTTTAATATGAAATCATTTTAATATTAAATCATTGTTTTTTAAAGAATACTATTCTTGTTTGTTTTCCCCTTTACATTTATCATTTGACACATTAGTAAGCAACTGAGGAAAATTATCCAGCTTGTAGACAAGCATACACATATTTACAAGCTTTTGGCACAGGCCAGGTTCTTGCTCTGCTGCCCTGCGTCAAAAGAAAAAGGGAGGAATGTGCCATAACTACAAGATACAGCACATTCCTGTCTTTTTCCCCTGGGCTGGTGCACAATGGACTGACATGCAGGAATGCAGAAACCGTTGCACCATGGTGCAAGGGTGTCTGCCTTGCAGTGATGATTGCTTTTGTGCAGGAAGGGACACCTTCCTGCACATAAACAATCACGAGAGACGTTTTCCTCTTTCAATGTGTGCTGCAAAATGCATCAGACAGAGAAAAAGGAAAAATGAGGGGAAATAAAGGTATTTCTCCTCATTGCACCTCCTTGCGCCTCCACTGGGGAGGCATAGGATTTTGATCCATTCCCAGGTTTACAAATCCTTGTAAGTCTAGGAATGCATCAAAATCCATGGGTGTTGCATGGGAACACCCACGCAACACCCATTAAACACCTCCCTGTTGCAGGGTGAGACAATGTATATTTACAAGGCGATGAAAAACTACGCGTGGTGACTTTACGTGGCCTTGTAAATATGGCCCTGCAATGTGTGCCGCCAGACCATCACTAAAAGTGACGTTCCGGTGGTGCAAAGGGCCTTGCAAATATGGCCCTCAGCTTGCACCCCCAGTGCGTCACTTTTTTTGATGCACAGATGGTGCATGCCCATATCTACAAAGACATGCAAAGCCACTTTGCGTGGCTTTTCATAGCATTGTAGATATGTAGTAGGGCAAGACAGCGCAAATCGCTGTGTTGCCTTACTCTGCATCAATTAGGAGTTCTGTGGGTGTTGCCATGGGTATTCCCATGCAACACTCATGGATTTTGACAAAGTCCCAGATTTACAAGGATTTGTAAACGTGGGAATGAGTCAAATGCCTACACCTCTCCAGGGGAGGCGTAAGAAAGGCGCAACGAGGAAAAATATATTTAATTCTCCTTGTTTTTCCCTTTTTCTATGTGTGCTACATTCCTGAGCACACATAAAAGAGGAATCCGCCTCGCATGATTATTTTTGTGCAGGAAGGCGTCCCTTTCTGCACAAAACAATCTTCCCCGCAATGCAGACACCCTTGCACCAAGGTACACTGGTGCCTGCGTTGGCGCATGGCAGCTCACACTACACCAGTGAAGGGGAAAATAACAGGAATTCGCCTTTTCTTGTAGATACAGTGCATTCCTGCCCTATTCTTTTGATGTAGGGCAGCACAGCAAGAAGGTTTGCGGCTCTGCCCTGCGTTAAAAGATTAAAAATGTGCCTCTCAGTTTCTAGAACAAATCCTTTCGGCCTGTTTTGTTTTTGTCCCAGTCATATTGAGACTGCCATTTGTGTACAAGGCCAGGAGCGCACAAACTAGTGATTCCTCTTTGGTACTTCTTGTAAAACTAGGTGAAGTTTTGTTTGGATGTTTGTTGCTCAGAAAAGACATAGCAGTATTGTATTCTCACATATTTGTCGTTAGAAGGCGACAGAAAAGGAACAGGCTAAACAGCATCACTCTATCTGGGTCATCAGCAGCAGCCTGGCCGTTCTTTTTTCGCCCGAGCTCTGTTCTTCCAGAAAGGGAGACTGAGATCGCACTGTGAATTTGAAGCCGCTATTTATTATTGCATTGTTCCAATGCCAATCGATCCATCTTCTTTAAGTGCCTCAATTGCAGAAATAGATGCTCTGGCTGACAGGTTCATGATCCCACTGCCATAATTGAGCAGAGGAGTTTGAAATGAATCAGTACTTTGCAAACACTCTTGTCAAGCGTTACATTCCGAAAAAGACACAAACAAACGAGGCGGGAGTCACAAAATGCATATTGTGTTTGTGAACGCAGCGAATGTAGACAGTGCTGCCAGTGGGGATCAGGGGTAAACAGACTGCTTTGACACTCTGTACTGAGTGCGCAATCATCTATTTATTCAATTTAGATGAAATCCCAGGACGAATAAATCTGTCCCAAGGAATAAAGACCTCATTTAAACTCAATCGTTAATTCTGCTCGCTGAGAGGCTTAAATGGAATGTCATTTCTCTTCGTACAGTGAAAACAACTCTGCTCATTTCATAACAGAGCCACAATCTGTGCTTGTAATATTTCCTTTTTACCTAAAGTGCTAACCTATAGATCACTGGATGCATTGTTTGCTTGCTTTGCTCAGTGGAGCGTTCTTCCTCAGTCATGTATTTCCCACCAGTTGGGCGGTAGCCAATTTTAAACTGCGACCTAACAAGGCTCACACATATTTCTGATGTTGCATAGGTAAACATATAGGGGAAAATGAAAAAAAACATATGTGTTAACGGGGAAGCGTGTGCACATGAGATTTTGATAGAGAGAGAGACTGATTGATTGGGTGAATGGCTCGAGGAAGGTCATTGTGATGGATTAATTGGATACATTTATAAGTGAGTGTGCAGACAGGTGACTGATGGAGGCATAGAGGAATGCGATAATATAGAAAGTAAATTATAGATTCTAGCAGCTTAGAGTAGTTTTAAAAGGTATATTGGAGCTTTAGGGATAAGAATGGGAGAGTATAGCAGTTTAAGGTAAAAAAAGGAAGTGAAGAAACACCTTTTATGGCTTTAAAAGAAAGGAAGAGAGTTAGAAGTCGAACTAAGGAAGGCAGGAATGGAGCCTTCTAATTTAGCCACGCAATAGTAGAAAGATTTACCTCTACCACGGGTTGTGAAGTTAAAAGTCTATGACATAGACAGAGAGATAGTAGAAAATAATCCATTTGTGCATGAGGAGTCAATGAGAATTTGTCGGTTGATCAGAAATATGCTCCTTTTCTAGCAGATGACAGATCAGTCTAGCTGTCGAGTTCTGGATAAGCAGCACATGTTAATGGTATTTTGGTCCAGGATAGATGGAGTACCCATAATCTAATAATAATCAAATATGGCAGGAAAAAGAAGTATGTTGCTCGAATGTGAATATACATGGAAAAAACAAAAGACAGGAGGTGTATGGAAAAGCAGCAACGGTTCATTTAATTAAACATTATGGTCAGGAGAACAGTTATAGAAATAGTTTATGAGGACTGTCTCAAAGTACAATCATTCTGAGCGGTGTTTTATACATTTCTCTGGGTTCCATAAAACAATTTCAGCATTCCTTTTTATGGAAAAGAATGTGAAAAGTTGTCTTGGAGTTATAAATAAGGTCTTTCTATTAACATATACAGAGGGGTCTTGACCTTGTGTGAATACAATAAGGACCAGTGGATAACATATCCAGGTGTCCGGCCTTAGGGGTGCGTGATTGCTGTGTGTTACTGTGCGCGCTGTCTTCTGATTGACTAGGTGTACCTAACTACATGTGTCATCAGACATTATTGTGTTTGGGAATATGCGCACCCCTCTGGCCATGTGTGCTTTGTTGGGGCCAATCTCCTTGGACCCCTGTGGTGTTGCTGTGCTTCTCTTTGGGACCAATCTTGAGTTTCCTGTTTGCACGTTTGTCTGCTGGCTACGTGCTGCCCCACACATGACGTGTAAGTCAGTAACCTCAGGCCTAGGTCTTAGAGCCTGCCTGACTACATACTTTGGAGTCGGGGTTGATGGAGTGCTCATGACAGGTGAATTTGCTAATAGTGATGCCATTTTGTTGTTATATGTGAACATATCATTGTATATATCCACATCAACATTTTCAAAAGTAACATTCCCCCTTCTAGTTGAATTTTCTACTACATCATCTCACCCATACTTCATGACAGTCACATTATTGGGAGCTTGTTCTTCAATTTTGGTTACTACTGCTTCTCTAGTTACCTACATTCTACTCAATTTAAGGACTGCATTTTTACAGCAGAAAATCCCCACTTGGAGGAAACCACACAAAATCAATAACAATATGAAAAGAGGCAAAAATGACATGCACAGACTGGTCAGCCACCAGGGGAGCTAGGAGAGTCAGTTTGTGAACCACTCCTGCTCAGGGGAACCTCGCTCTTCATGCATGTCTTTGTGTAATCGGTACAATGCTTGGATGGCAAAAGTCAGAGTCCCATTGTCCATGTCATTGCCTGGTACAAAAGTGCAGCTGGACGCAGTCATCCTTGTACACACGCCTCCCTCCATTGTGGTCATCATGTTCAGCACCTACTGATGTTGTATCACCATGAGGTGGATGGCTCTCCGTTCTTTCTTGAAAGCATTAAGGTCGAGCTCAGTTCTGTTCATCATCCTGAGCAGTTCTCACCTAATCATTTGTAACCAATGGGCGTTTTCTTTTGTTTGCCTGGTGAAGAAGGGTATGGACCCTCTGGCTGATACTTGTGCACCAGACAACAGTCTGAATTGTTCTGGAATGTCTTTGTACTGAGCCCCACCAAAATAATCAGCAGTTCTTTTCTGTCATACCTGATGCAACAGAGTCATCATTTTCATTAGCAGGTGTTGGTACAGCTCTGACAGATCTTCTCCGGGAGTGATCAGGGTCAGGGTGTGTATGGTGAATCCCAGGGAGATATCTATAATCCTCTAGTGATGAGGGTTTCTAAGTGTTAACAGTTCAAAAAGGTTATGGTACAGTTCATATGTCTTGATCCTGTTGAGGTGTTGATGTGGTAGAGTTCAATACAAAAGTTTCATGAAGCGGTTCATAGTACGGTGATTTTGTTGGGATTATTGGTGTGGTCGCTGAAGAGGTGATGATCCACTGTAAAAGTGGTGCTCTGGAAGGTTCCATAAAAGACCTGTTGGATAAGAGCTACGTTTGGTTATGTTAATTTAGAAAATATTGTATCCTTGCATATGTCGTCACCAATTATCTCCGAGGAATTCCTGTGCTTTGTGCAATTTTGATGAGGCACTGAAAGGTGACCCACTCGGGGTAACTAAGTTGACTTAATGTTCATTAATGTATTTATTTTATAGGTTGCTGGGCCTCTACCTTCTCCATGCCTGACTAGTAGTACAGGGTAAAGCATTTCTTGCAGGATGATCTTGTGAGTATGTGAGTAATTTTATTAGTTAACTGGTGCTCTGTGGACATTGCCATCTTTCCAGCATCCTAGTGTTCATGGGGGTGCCATTGCTGCAGGTGGTGATTTTCAACTTACACATGCGTGGGGCGATGTATAAAGGGGAGGCATGTCACAACTGAACATTGTTTGGTGATTGCAATGTGCCCTGAGGTCACATGTATACCCCTTTAGTCTCCGCATATAGCATGTAATGTGACCCTCCCAGTGGCTCGAGATGTCTTTATTACACACTTTTCAAGAGGCTTCTTTTGGCTAGCTTTAGCCTTTTTTTATTTGTCATTGGGTGCTTCCATAGATCTTCACATGATCTGTTATCTCTATTGTCGGGAACCAGAGGAGGTCAGAGAGTTGTTTCCCGGCCTCCATGTGCCTCTGAAATTGTGGTGTTTGAGATTGGGATTATGGCTCCCTCCAGGCAGTAGCTGATTGCTAGGCATGATCTGAGGATGATCATATTTCTGCATTCCATTCTGCTCGGAACTGTGATGGATCTTTTTGGACTCCCTTTTCGCTGCAACCCCCTCTCTCATAGACCAAATCTTTAAAACTTTGAGGGGAAGGAGGAGGCAAAATATTGCTGCATGGAGAGCCCTGTACAAGGCCAAGAACTCATTGATGGTTGCCCAAATGATGGTAATGGACTGGGACACTGGTTGCTCTGGTGAACCCACCTCTACTGACTCTGCATCATGTGGTGCTTCACAATCTGTTGGACCTTGTGGGTGTGCTGTGGAGGTTATGGGGTCTTCATTATCCCAAGCATACGGGGAACCTGGTTGCCGACCCTGGAGGACAGCTTTGTTTTGGAACTAAAAGGGGCCTCCATTTGGCTGGAGACTGCTAACTTTCTGGGGGCACTGCAGTTGTTCGGACTACACATCTTAAAGAAATTTTGGACCCTACTGTGTGCCAGAGAATGGGGACCTTCTGACTTGGTGATTGGACCTTATCCTTTTTGACTTGTGGGTGTGGGTCCTGGGTGCCTGTTTTTAAGCACTGGTTGGGGAGCCGCCTGCCCCACCTGATGAGGCAGCCCTCCCACTGGGGCTTGGCCAGTCAGCCCCACATTGGGGGAATTAGCAACAGAGTGAGGCTATTGCTCCCACAAGACACCCTCAATGGGGGACTCTAGTGAGGATACCCAGTCAACACAACACATAGAGCAGCCCTGAGTTCCCTGAACGCAAGAAAAGGCTTAAATCCCTAATGTTGTTTTGTTTTGTCCTTCTTTTGAGTTTTTTTTACAGCAAAGTTTGAGGTGTGAGTGAAATGGTTGCTTCACATTGGGAGTTTTAACTTACTGCACATTTGGATTCTGCATTTGTGTGAAGGCATTACTTCCCCAAACAGTTACCTCTCCCTGCCATGGTTGTGGCCCGGGTCCTTTGTTGGACGGGTTTCCCTGTCTGTGGTTGCTGTTGCCATGTTTTTGTCTAGCTACCTGACCCCTGTTGTGATGACACTGTGGTGGACTAACTTCCCTGCAGCTAAGTGTAAGGTGTGTTTGTGTTTCCATGGTCCTGGTTTTGTGGATGGAGATGTTGAAGAGACGGGCCCCAGGTCATTAACCTCTGTTTATTATATGCCTTTAGCCGGCATCTGTTCTGTGGCAAAAGTAACATTCTATAAGTTCTGGCTGCTGCCATCCTCTCTGGTTTCTGCCGTTGTAGCTAGGTTGAAACCCTCTGGGGTTTTGAAGTGGAGCTACCTTCAGAACTGGTGCCATTTGCATGCTAGCAGCCAACGCCTGTCTTTTTCAATTTGTGTTGGACCAACTTAGCGGTGTCTCTCTGGGCCTGTTCCTGTCCTACTCTGTCCTTTTCTTGTTTCTTTTTGTGATAGTGTAATATGTGAGTTTGAATCTCCCACCAGGGTTTGGTGTCTAGCCACACTATGTTGCCCAATGAGCTTTGCCTTTTAAGAGGGCAGTCTTTAACCCTCCTACATCGGGCAGTCAGGGAACATTTCCCTCAGGGCCATCTATCTTTGGTGCCTGTAAGAAATTAATGTGGCCCGTCATGGTTGGTGTTTGTCAGCATGATTGCTGGGATGCGAACTCAGGCAAACACCATGTTAGACTGTTCTCCGATAAGACTATTTGGCAGACTTTTGACATTGCCTATCGTTAACTTTATTCCAATGGTGTTCTTTTCAAAGCATGAGATCCCTTTCCTTCCCCATCCAACAGTGTTGGCAACGTGGCCCTTAGCCCTTCTTTATCCATCTGAGCTCTTGGCACATAGATGGTCCCTGACATGCACTTCTGAAGTAACGGGAAAAAGTTGGCTTTGGGAAGTTCCAGTGGTCTCTCCCTAACATAGCATTTCCATCTTCTTAGACAATCCTGCATATAGAGGAAGTTCCACTTTGGATCTCCCTCTCTATGCTGGATACAGTCTTCTGGTTTAAAGGATCCCTTATCTGGCCAGGGTCTATCATACTGATCACTTCCCTTTGTTCAGTGAGCTAGCAGGTGACAAAATGGTCACACAAAGATTTTGCCTTCCTCTTGGGCCACTATCTCTCTTGGGGTTGGTTTGTCTGTCCTGCACGTTTCAGAGGGGCAGCAGACAACTTTGACACTACTCTCCTGGTGCGCATTCAAAGGTATCATCTTGGTTATCACGCATCTAAGTTGAGTTTGCATCAGGCTAACCTGGTCTCTTATTTCCTGGTCAGCCCCTCCCCTTCGTTGACGATCTGGAGAGGCTTGGACCGCAACCAAAAGCCTCTCCTCTAATTCTGCCTTAGACACTTCCTCAATTGGTGCTCTGTGCATACCCCTGCTTTCCTCAGGTGGAGGGCACGCTGCTTAAGTCTCTCGTTGTGCTTCTAAGGTGCAAGCCCTCTCTCGCCTTAGCTTGCGTCTTTCCTCTAAATCCCACCTAGATTGTCTCCTTTGTTCTGAGCTATGCTTTGTTCTTTTGGTTGGGACCTGCCCCCAAACTCTCTTTCCTTTGTTTCCTCAGCTACCTACACCTCTCTTAGTCTGTCTGTCCTGTGCGTTCGGGAGAAGCAGCAGACATTTTCATCGCTGCTCCCCTTGTGCGCATGCAATGGTGCTACCTTGGTTCTCCTGCATTTAAGTTGAGTTTGCACCATGCTACCTTGCTCTTATTTCCTGGCCGGCCTCGTTCCTACGTTGACAGTCTGGGGAAGCTCAGACCCCAGCAAAAAGTCTTTCCTCTAGTTCTGCCTCATACTCTTCCTCAAGCGAGGATCTGTAGCTACCCCTGCTCTCCCCTGGGATGGAGCATTGCTCTACTCTCTCGCTGGGCTTTCATAGTGCGAGGTCTTTCTCTCTATATATCTCTCTCTCCTTAGTTTGCATCTTTCCTCTATAACCCACATATATTGCCTCCTTCGTTCTGAGCTATGCACTGTTCTTTTTGGTCAAGGCTTGCCCTCAAACTCGCTTTCTGTTGTTTCTTCGGCTACTTGACCAAACCCTGTGGCTCGCCCTTCTCATTTGATCCTGGAGGACTGGGACACCTTTCCTCTCACCTGCTACTTGTATCACGGTCCAGAAGAGCTATGAACCTCCAAGTCACTCAGGTGTATTCACCGGAACCAGTGGGAGTGTGTGTTCTCCTTTCTGCTGAGGTTCGGTGGGCCGAGCCCAATGACGGGTTTTGAACTTCGGAGACCTCTAGCGCTGGACTGGGGTTGTGCTGTGTTTGCTTGGACCTGCTGGCTTGTTAGTCTGTTACGCTTACACCTAACAGTTCGTTGTTCAGTAGGGGACCCTCAGTCTCCCTTGACAGGTGGATTGGTATACCCAATGAAGGGATGCTTGCTGATTGTGGGATAGAGTTATCAGTTTGGGCCTCCTCGAAGATGGCCAATGGCTTTAATAGTGCTTCTCTTGTGTCCTTCTTTTACCCTACGTACTTGGTCTGTATGTGTCCTCATGTGTTTGATGATGTTACCGTCAAAGGTTCCCTCTTTTGGCCAGGGAAACTGGTGTGCCTTAGTGTGTGTGTACAATTCATGGCAAACCTTATTAAGTTTCTTAGCCTGTGTAGGGAACCTGACTTACATGTGCTTTAGTGGCAATTCCATGATCAGTTTGGGTAGTTTTTTTAGAGGACAAATACACTTCTACCTTTTGTGGTTTTAGGGACTCAAGTTAAACACGTCTAGCTTTTCTGGTTTTTGGGAATCTTAAGTTCTACTCTGGCCATGGGGAAATATATACACTTTGATTGCTAGTTCTAACTATATAGTGTGAGCTCAGTTTTGTATAAAGATGCATCAAGATGAACATTTCATAAACACAAATAATAAAGCATATGAAGGGTCACAACCTAGAAGAAAGTACAATTGTTAATTCAAACATCATGAAATTTGGCACCAAAATAACACTGTTACTTTGGTATCAAATAACAATTTCTGAGAATTAGCAACACCTTCATATAGCACATTGAGTCATAGACAAGACATAATACTCAAGACAAAACACAGTGTCATTAATTTACAAGTACCACAACAACAAAGAGACATAATTTTTCAACTGTAACAAAGAAAAACTGACAAAGCACAAAAAGCGATGACTTTGTCAAAAATACCTTATTCTGCTATTAGCGCAAGCTATCCTGTGACCAGGGGAAGCTCTGCGCAGTACACAGGACTAGGTGAGCCAGATAGTCTTGTCAATATCAGCTCCGGTGCAAAGATACCAATAATTTATGCAGAGAAAAAAGGGACAACTCCACAACCATAGGCACTTCTTGGCCAAACACAAGCTATGCCAATCTCCTAGATCCTAAATTTGTTTTCCCTAATGTCCCAATCGCACCATATATCACAAGTAGGGGCCATGCATACCATCTGTGTGATGTCCAAGTGAACAACACCTGTGACTTCTTTCAGATGCCAACAGTGTTAAGAAACCGGTAACACTGAGAAACCCTTTTAGACTAAAAAATAAGATTGAGGTGCGTGCCCTATATCCCATCCAGGGCCTATGTGTACCATATGTGTCAGGCCCAGCTGTCCAAGTGGTAAGGCCTAAGCCCTATATCACACCCAAGGGCCATATATACCATCTGTGTCACTCCCAGTGACCCAAGTGGTGAGGCCTCAGCCCTATATCACACCTAACACCCATGAGTACCATATGTGTCACGCCCAGCGGTCTAAGCGATATACACCTCTTAAAATTGAGATGCCACCCTAGATCACACCCAGGGCCTATCCATACCATATGTGTCATGCCCAGCGGTCCAAGCAATCAAACATGTGTCACACCCATGAGATAAGCGTACCATCTGTGTCACGCCCAGTGGTTCAAGTGACAAAACATTATCAAACTACTTTCACCTTTCCTAGCATGCAGACTATCGAAAAAAGGTGACTTCTGCAAGTTATGTTTCTTCCTAGTTTGCCATACACCAAATGCTGAGACTAGGGCTTTGATGTAGTCTCTATCCCTTCTGACAGCGGCTTCACTGCGGTCTTCCGCCCCCGGGATTCTGAAGAACTTCTAATCAATTGGGGCGTCTACTCATCATTACTTGTTGCACAAATGTGAATCTGTCCAGGCGGGCCCCCTTTCTCTGGTTGCAGTTGGGGGGTGGAACCAATCAGCTCTTATCTGGTTCACCAAAATGTAGCTCAAATGTTATCTTGAAAAAACAAAAGACAAGAGGTGTTTGCCAAAGCAGGAATTGTTCATTTAAATAAACATTATGGCTGGGAGAACAGTTACAGAAATGGGGTCTGAGGACTGTCTAAAAGTACAATTGTTCTGTATGGTGTTTTACACATTTCTCTGCGTACCATAAAACAATTACAGCATTCCTTTTTAGGGTGAGAATGTTAACAGTTGTCTTGGAGTCATTGATAACAAATGCAGGTGGGCCTTGACCTTGGGGGGACACAATGAAGGCCAGTGCATAAAGTGTCCAGATGTCTGGAATGAGGGGCACGTGAACGCTGTGTGTTAGTGTGTGTGCTGTGTTTTGATTGGCTAAGTGTATGTAACTACATGTGGTATCTGACTTCATGGTAATTATGAATGCACATACCCCTCTGTGTGCTTTATTGGCGCAAAAAGGGATAACCCTGCAAAAAAGGCCTGTTCAACACAGACCCCCCAAGCCTAAAACCAGGGTAGACCAACAGCACCTTTTGGGACTTCCTTGCTTAGGGAGATAGAACCTGGACAATGGACCACTACTGCAGGGGCTGTTGCCAGTTCTATGCCTCTCCGAACCCAGATGGATCCTTCTGGCTGCACTCTCGCGGCCCACTGAACTAACCTAGGGGGAACCCCTCTCCTCATTTGTGGACTCCATCTTTTCAGCACTTAAAGTTACCTTGGTCACAGATGCAGCCCAGGAGGCAGGCAGTACCTCCCCGGCCAACAGTGTGATGTGACCCATTCCACCCCTTGAGTTTGACTTTGGCCCCCAACCCAGGGAAAACTCTGACCACAAGGACAACAACCAACATAGGACACTGACAGCTGTCAGTGTCAAGAGCCAGGCCGTTCCAGAATCTCTAGCCTTTGTGGTTTCAAAACGTAGGGGCAGTAGCCTCAGGTGCCTTGCACCCTTTTTCCACTCCACCTCCCACCAGTTCAAGGGTGGTATCCTGAGACTGGTCACTAAACTTACGGTCTGTACCCTCAGGCTGAGCAGAGAATTGGGGTGGGCTCTTCCTCCTCATGTTCCTCTTTCTGGGGTCCTGTACCTTCCACTTTGGAGTGGTACCACCAGAAAACTGAACTGTTAGAGCATCTTTGTCAGTGGCCCTCTCCGTTCCCCTGACATCAGAGACAACTCATTCCCCTACGGGCATCTAGGCTACCCCTTTTCTGGGTCACCTCCCCAAACCACTTGAGGGACACCAGAACCATAGAACAGAAAAAATCTTGGACTTGAGCTGGAGTCACTCTACACTCCTTGCCAGTGTACTGCTCTGGGGAAATTATCCTTTCCGGAACCATGGTCCACCTAGACCTGGTGTCCCTCAGAGCAGTGACTGGGATCCCCTCCACTTCCACCTGGTGGAAGTCATGATTCTCACCCTCTGGGATCACCAACTCACCCTCTGAGTTCACTTCCCAACTAAGGGAGATTACTGCAGGGTCTGGAACCTGCCCCTGGGAATTATCTCCCACCGGGCCAAATTAGTCACCCCGAACAGGGGCTACCAGTGGGCATTTTCCTGTGCCCTAACTGGGAACACTCAAAGCACAAGGGTTAAAAAATGGGGCATCCTGGGCCACTGCCCAACAGAATATCCCTCCTTCCTGTCAGAAGGGACATGGGAACCTTTTCTCCCCCGTTATCAAGGGATCTGTCTGTGTCTTCCTTTACCTCCTCCTCCTTCTTCTGTTGGGGACCCTGCCGACCCTTGTCTCCCACATACAACTTCTTTTGGACCCTGGTGATGATCCAGCAGTCCACCTCCTTCACAAGCTTCCTGGGGTCAGTCAGCTTGCTGTCAATCAAGTGCTGATGCAGCTCTGGAAAACAATGACTAGACAAGTGCTCCCATGCAATCAGATTGTACTACCCCTGATAGTCTGTTCCTTCGCTGTTCTTCACCCAACCATCCAGTGCTCTGCAGAAAGAATCAACATATTCCACCCACGTTTGGGACCCAAGCTTAGTACTCTCCCTAAACGTTGCCTTGTAACTCCCTGAGGTGAGACCATACCTCCTGGTCAGGGTATCCTTCATGCCAGGGTACCTCATATGATTCTCTACTTCTAAGGCCAACAAGGTGTCCCTCCCCTCTACTGAGAAATACTTCCACAGGCTGCCTCCCAATCTCTCTCAGGGAACCAGTCCATCCTCAGTGACACCTCATAACACTTGAAGCACTGCTCTAAGTCATCCCCCACAACACCATCCTTCATCACATCCTTGGGTATTTCTACCTTCCCCTCAGACAGCACTGGAAAACTAATACTGCCATCTGTGCAGGACCTGCTCTTTAGATACAGCTCCTTCAAGCTCAGCTCTTGAGCTAAAAACATTTTCTTCTCCTCCATGGCAATTTTCTCTTTCTCTATGGTGATTTTCTCTTTCTCTATGACGTTTTTCTCTTTCTCTGCCTCTCATTTTAACCTGGCTAGTTCCAACTGATGCTCTGTCTCATGCTTCAACTTTAGCTTTTCCAGCTCCTTTTGGAGCCTCCTAGCCCTCTAGGGTCAGTCCTCTTGAAGAAAACTGCTGCTGGCCCTGGAAGGTGTCTTTCTCCCAGTGAGATCCTGATTCTCCATCAATTCATCCTGCAGATTTGCTCTTTTCCCTCTACAGTAGCTTTCTCCTCCCCTGTGTGCTCACCAGCCTCCTTTGCTGCCAACCAGGCCCTCAGCACCTTTTGCAGATCCTCCTTTTTAGTGAGGTCTTCAATAGGACATTTGAGCTCCAACATTTTGAGCTGAGGCACCAAATAGGTCTCCAACCTCTCCTGCTCACACACCAACTCTGCAGCTCCAACTGATGGCTCACCAGAATGAGGCATGATTGTGAATTACTCAAGAGTTGCAAAAAGAGAAAAATCAAACCAGTATGTTGGGGTGTAATGTTCTGTGATACCAAACATAATAAATAAAGTACAAATACAAGCCCTATCCTTACCTCTGATCACCAGTGTTAGAAATAAGGTCTTTAGTTAGCAGTGCGTTGTACACTGTCCAAGTAGGGACCCTCAATCCTGACAGGCTAAAGGTGCCACACAGCTAAGATAACGCCTGCTCTCCCCCTTGGTAGTTTGGTATGAACAGTCAGGCTTATCTCAGAGGCAATGTGTAAAGTATTTGTACACACATACACACACACACAGTAATACAGTGAAAACACCACAAAACACTCCATAACAGTTTAGAAAAGCAACCAATATTTATCTGAGTAAAACAACCAAAATGTAAAATGTCCAACATACACAAGTATATTTTAAAAGATTTTGGGCCAGAATTGCAAAATTCCACTGTTTGCGAATGCAAAATAGCCTTCTGCAAAGTATGAATGGCGTTTGTAGAGTATTTTTAATGAATTGCTAAAATAGCAATTCCCTAAAAATGTGACTAGATTTTGTGAATTGCAAATTGTGATTCGCAAATAAGGATTCACAAATTCAATGTATGAAGAAGTCACAAATTGTGATGAGTCGCAAAATGGGGATTTTGCATGTGCAATTTACCATGAAATGAAATCAGGTGGTAAACAGGTGTAACCTGTAAAAAGAGGCCCAGAATACATCAGCCCTTTTCAACAATGGCTGCACTCTATGTCATTGTGAGTAGGACGAGGATCGTGGCAGGTTTGAGGAGAGGGAGGTGGTGACAGGAGCGTATTTTCAGAGTGCACATTACTGTCTTTGATCAGACAGAGGAGGAAATATATGACAAGTACAGGTTTAAATCTGCCATGATACTGGACTAATTAGCAGATTTATAACCCCAACTGCAGTAACACACACAAAGAACCAACTCCATACCCACTCATGTGCAGGTATCATGCTCCCTGCACCTCTTAGCCTCAGGAAGTTATCAGGGGGTTATAGCAGCAGCTGGAGGTGTACGTCAAAGTGCACTCTCACACTTCTTTAATGCATTCCTCAAAGCTATGTTAACAAAACTCAATCTGCACATAAAATTCCCCAATACCCCACAGGATTTGCAGCTAACTAAATCTAATTACCAGGTAGCCCAATTTCCACTTTTCCACTTCATTGGCTGAATTGATGGGACACATGCGGGAATCTGTCCACCATCTGCAACAGAGTATATATGCAGAAATTGAAAAATAGCCAGTCAATGAACATCCAGGTCATTTGCAATGCCTTTCACATCATAACTGATCTTGTGGCCAGATACCCTCGTAGCACACATGATTCATACATCTTTAGGCACAGTGGATTTTACACAAGACTTCTTGCTAGGGAGTTTGGTGAAGGATACTTTTAGAAATGGGGTTTCTGGTTGGCTAGGGTATGCACCTCAGCCAGGCAGAACTTACCCACTCTAGTCAGCGCAAGGGAGTTACATGTCCAAGATAACCCCTGCTCACCCCCTTTTTAGCTTGGCACGAGCAGTCAGGACTAACCCAGAGGCAATGTGTAAAGCGTTTGCACAACACACACAACACACGTGACGCCATATCCCCACCACAGAGGAAACACAACACCAGATTATATGAAAATATACTGTATTTTACACAACGCAATTATCAGACTAAACATTACATATCAATACTATCCTGCTACCTTAGCAGTTGTCAGAACGTTACACGTTAGTTACTCTGCAACCTAGCAGTAGTCACACATAACACACAGGTTACTCAGTATTCTGCAATGTAAGCAGTAGTCAGGAAAACACGTTATTACATCACAGCACTTGTCATAAGAATATCATAAAATGGCCATAGTAGGAACATTAGGAAACATATGGCAAGTTAGAAAAACATATTAGCAAGCATGTCCATAAAAGGAACATTTGCATACACATATGTAAAAATATCAAACGCAGGTAGGTAATGTATGAATCAAACAAAAGTATGTAGAAAGAACTTTGGATTGCAACTATATTGGTCCTTTAAACAGCAACTGGTTGGATGAAGGCACCTCCAGTGCCTAGAAGGCGAACAATGGGGCCCCCGGCGCTCCTATGCGCAAAACGGGGGCCTCCCTTATACTCTGGGGTCAGAGGAGGACGACATGCACCTCCTCTCCTTTATAGACAGGCTCCTCCGGGGACTGTGATTACTGGGGGCCCCCCAGGGCCTCAACCGGCCCTCACGAGGGGGGCCAAAGCCAGCAAAAACAACTTCCACCAAGGGGGGGTCCCACAATAATGCCCGTTTTACCTAACAGCAGAAAAGGAGCGTCCTGCTCCTAACGCAGAGGCCAGAGGGAAGGGAGCACTCCCCGCGCCTTCCCCTGGTCCTGCCGTGAAGCCACAAGAAGATCGGACCCCTCCTGGGGCCCAAGCAGACACTCGCCTGCACTCGATGCGGTACACGAGTGTTCTTCCAGCTTCCCGGGCCGCTGCGGTGATCTTATTTAAAGGGGCACAATGCAGCAAGGAGCCTACGAGCTCCCAAGGCTCCATAAGCGCGCTGCAATCAGCGCTATGGCAGCCGCAACCACGGAGAAGCACCCCTGTTGAAGAAATGGATGCAGGGGTCAGGGGCCACAGCACCCTGCCCCTGGGAGCAGAATCTTAAGACAAGGTCCTCAGGTGGAGGGCCCAGCTACAGGCCAGCACAAGGGAAAGGCAGCAAGTGGCAAGTCCTTCACAGTGACCAGGCAGGTCACAGGTCAGCACAGCAGCAGCAGTCCATGGCGGTTCCTGGTGAGTCCTTTCAGCCTTTGGTGTCCAGTTCCAAGATGATTCCAAGAGTCTCCAAATTGTGGGGAAAATTCCCCTGTACTTATAGTCAGTTCTTACAGTGTTTTACAATGGTAGGGAGAGGAGGTTCCAGCCAGTTACAACTTGTTCTGGGAGTGCCCCCTCTCTCCTTTCATCACAGGCTCCAAACATCAGTGGGGGGTTAACGACCCTATTGTGTGAGGCCAAGGCACAGTCTTTACAAATGCAGGTGTGCCCCGCCTCTCCCTTCTCTCAGCCCAGGAAGACTATTCAGTATGCAGATGCACCTCTGTGACACCTCCACCCTCCCTGTGTACAGGCTGTCTGAAAAGTATGCACAAAGCCCCAACTGTCACTCGGCCCAGACGTGGATTGGAGTCAAGCTGCAAAACACCAGAGTCATAAGCACAGATAAATGCGCACTTTCTAGAAGTGGCATTTCTGTGATAGTAATAAAAAATACACCCACACCAGTAAGCAGCATTTATTATCACCATCACAACCATACCAAACACGCCTACGCTACCCCTTATAAATCAGACAATACCCCTTACACATAAGGTAGGGCATTTCTAATGCAATCCTATGAGAAGGCAGCACTCACAGCAGTGAGACACCAAGTTAGGCTGTTTGTCACTACTAGGACAGGCCATGCAATATGGCACATGTCCTGCCTTTCTACATACATGGCACCCTACCCATAGGGCTAGCTACGGCGTACCTTAGGGGTGACTTACATGTAGTAAAAGGGGAGTTCTGGGCCTGGCAAGTAAATTTAGATGCAAGGTCCCTGTGGCAGAAAACTGTGCACACAGGCCCTGTGCTAGCAGGCCTGAGACAGGTTTGAAAGTCTACTTCAGTGGGTGGCACAAGCAGCGCTGCAGGCCCACTAGTAGTATTTAATTTACAGGCCCTGGGTATAGAGATACCACTGTACAAGGGACTTATAGGTAAATTAAATATGCCAATTAGGTATAAGCCAATCATACCAACTTTAGATGGGAGAGCACCTGCACTTTAGCACTGGTCAGCAGTGATAAAGTGCTGAGAGTCCTAGAGCCAACAGCGAGAGGTCAGAAAAACTAGGAGGAAGGAGGCAAAAAGACTAGGGATGAACCTGCGTAAGGCAAAAAGTCCAACATAACCCCCTACCAGCCAAAAGCCAGGGGAGAACAATCAATACCTTGATGTACTTCCCTGATTGGGGCGATAGAACAAGGACCCAGGCCCACAACAGCAGGGGCATGTTCTAGTTCTACGCCTTCCTGACTCCACTTGGATCTCTCTGTCAATGCTACCCAGGCAGCCTAGACCAACCCACGGGGGTTCTCTAGCTGCCAATGGCCAGAACCAGGCCCCAGGCCATCTAGGAGCCTCTGGTCTCTGAAACCATAACGAGTGGGGGGCGGTAGCCCCAGGTGCAAAGCAACCTGTCTCCACTCTATTTCCAATCAGTTCAGGGGCGCTACCCTGCCACTGATCCACCAACCTAGGGTCCGCACCCATAGGTTCTACAGGGGCTAGAGGCGAGGCTCTCCTCCCTCTACCCCTCCTTCTAGGATCCCGCCCTCCTCTCCTAGGAGGGGCATCACCAGAATCCACACTTGCCAGGGTGCTGGGTACAGCAGCCCTGTACAACTCTCTCGCCAGCCCAGGATCACTACCTGGCGACTGACCACCCAACCTAGGGACGACACCCTTGGGTTGCACTGTGGTCCGGGGCGGGCTTCCCCCTCCCTGAAGCCCACTTCCTGAGTCCTGCGTCTCCCCACCTCGGGAGAAGCCACCAGAAGCTTCACACGGGGTGAGCACACTAACCGCTCCCCCAACCAAGTCAGAGTTTACCCCCTGAACCTGTCTATCTAGTCCAGGGACGACACCCTTAGACTGGACCATTGCCCAGCGAACCAGGACTTCCTTGGGAGCACACCTACCCCCTACCAGATCAGAGCTTACCCCCTAAATCTGGCAATGCAACCCAGAGTCACTACCCTGCGGTTGAACCAATGCCTGGCGCACCAGGACTTCCTGGGGGGCACACCTACCCCCCACCAGGGAAACACCTTTCCCAAGGGCCACACAAGAGTCTGGCTGGTGCAGGTCTCCTGACCTCTGCCCATCTGACAGAGTCTGGATCCCCCCCAGCCCAGAAATGGTCTCACCAAGGTCATTCCTGGGGGGCTCTGCTCTCAGAGCTTACCCCTGACCCTCCAGGTTCTCCACTGGGGCCCGCAGCCACCTCTCAACCCTATGTCTGGATTTCCGCCTCCTCCGCTGTAGAGCGAGACTACCAGACACCAGGACCGGCGGAACGCTATCACCAGCCACCCGCCCAAGTCCTAATGACAAAATGGGATCCTTCTGAACAGCTGGCCCTATGGCACAGGCTAGGCTCACCTCCTGGAGTTCACTCATGGAACCCTCCAGGACCTGGGACTGGAGCTCGGGTACCCTGGGCCTCAGCCCAACCCCATTCCCTCTCATCTGAGACTGGATATGGGGTGCCTTACCCGCCCCAATACACTGGACACAAGCCTTTTCCACCACACCTGGTTGGGAAACACCTAGACACTCTCATTAGGAACACCCCCTAATGCCACACCAGACCCTATGGTACGCAACCAGAAGTCTGCCTCCTTTGCAAGCTCCCTGGGGTCAGAGAGCTCACACACTGACAAGTGTTGGCGTAACTCTGAAAAACAACAACGAAGCAGGTGCTCTCTTACAATCAGATTAAACAGCCCTTCAAAATTGTGTACTGTACTACCCTTCACCCATCCATCTAGTGCAATGCAGCAATACTCCACAAACTCCTCCCAAGACTGGTGGGACAGTTTCTTACCACCCCTAAACCTTTTTTTGTATTCCTCAGGGGAAAAGCCATACTTCACAATCAGTGCATTCTTTACAACGGAGTACCCTTCCCTGTTACTCTCTTCCAGAGTCAGTAGGGCATCCCTCCCCTCCTCAGGAATAAAGCTCCCTAGGCCAGTTCCCCAATCCTTCTCAGGGATCCTGCGCTCTACCAGAGCCCTCTCATATTCCTTTAACCACTGACGTATGTCACCCCCCTCTAGGAACCTAGGTACCAGATATATGGGTATGTGAGGAACATCTTTGCTACAGCACTGTACATTACTGCCACCACTGGACTCCACCTGCAGAGCTGGTGAGTCCAGAACCTTCAGACTGCGCTCTAGAGCGAGTCTTTCTCTGGCAAAGGCCCTCTCTGCCTCTGCCATCCTCTCCTGTACGAAGGCCTTCTCTACCTCAGCCCTTCTCTCCTCAAAAGCTAGGCGCGCTAACTGCAACTTCAGGTCCCTCTCTTCCCGCCTATCTCTTAGCTCATCAGGCATCAAGGAATGAGAGGTAGCCCTGCTTCTTACACTGGACCCAGCAAGGGACTCCATATCACTGGGGCCTTCCCTGTCAACTGGTGTCCCCAACCGGTCATTCTCACCCTCCTGATCAGTCTCTCTACCACTCTCTAGGGATGAGGTCTGGGAGCCCTCCCATTGGGAACCCTCGCTATACTCAGGATCCTCTGGGTACTCCCTAAGCACACTCCCTCCCTGGGTATATGTCACAAACCTTTCAAAGAAATTCAGAGATCTCCTGAGGTCCCCTTCTACAGGCAGCCCTCTCTCTCTACAGGACCCCTCTAATTCCTCCTGCGTGTAAAACGGCAGGTCCTCTAAATCAAAGGTAAGCCCCATCTTGAAAAGGTACAAATAACTCAAATGTGACAACCACAATACCCAAGCGTGAGAACTGAAAACAGGAAAAAAGACCAAAGAGAGAAAGTTAAGAGAAGCCAAACATGTGATGGTCTAAACGCAATCCTTGTAGTGAAATAATGAGTCACAATGTTATTGTGCAAGCGCAAGTCCTGTCCTCACCGCTGACAACCAATGTTAGAAATGGGGTTTCTGGTTGGCTAGGGTATGCACCTCAGCCAGGCAGAACTTACCCACTCTAGTCAGGGCAAGGGAGTTCCACGTCCAAGATAACCCCTGCTCACCCCCTTGGTAGCTTGGCACGAGCAGTCAGGCTTAACCCAGAGGCAATGTGTAAAGCGTTTGCACAACACACACAACACACGTGACGCAATATCCCCACCACAAAGGAATCACAACACCAGATTATATGAAAATATACTGTATTTTACACAACGCAATTATCAGACTAAACATCACATATCAGTACTATCCTGCTACCTTAGCAGTTGTCAGAACGTTACACATTAGTTACTCTGCAACCTAGCAGTAGTCACACATAACACACAGGTTACTCAGTATTCTGCAACATAAGCAGTAGTCAGGAAAACACGTTATTACATCACAGCACTTGTCATAAGAATATCATAAAATGGCCACAGCAGGAACATTAGAAAACATATGGCATGTTAGAAAAACATATTAGCAAGCATGTCCATAAAAGGAACATTTGCATACACATATGTAAAAACATCAAACGCAGGTAAGTAATGTATGAATCAAACAAAAGTCTGTAGAAAGAACTTTGGATTGCAACTATATTGGTCCTTTAAACAGCACCTGGTTGGATGAAGGCACCTCCGGTGCCTAGAAGGCGAACTATGGGGCCCCTGGCTCTCCTATGCGCAAAACGGGGGCCTCCCTTATACTCTGGGGTCAGAGGAGGACGACATGCACCTCCTCTCTTTTATAGACAGGCCCCTCTGGGGACTGTGATTACTGGGGGCCCCCCAGGGCCTCAACCGGCCCTCACGAGGGGGGCCAAAGCCAGCAAAAACAACTTAGGGCAGGAGGGGGGCACCACGCACCCCCTCCGGTTTAATGACAGGCCCCTCCTGGGACCCGCGATCTCTGGGGGCCCCCCCGGGCCTCCACTGGCCCTTCCACCAAGGGGGGGCCTACAATAATGCCCGTTTTACCTAACAGCAGAAAAGGAGCGTCCTGCTCCTAACGCAGAGGCCAGGGGGAAGGGGGCACTCCCCGCTCCTTCCCCTGGTCCTGCCGTGAAGCCACAAGAAGATCGGACCCCTCCTGGGGCCCGAGCAGACACTCGTCTGCACCCGATGCGGTACGCGAGTGTTCTTCCAGCTTCCCGGGCCGCTGCGGTGATCTTCTTTAAAGGGGCACAATGCAGCAAGGAGCCTACGAGCTCCCAAGGCTCCATAAGCGCACTGCAATCAGCGCTATGGCAGCCGCAACCACGGAGAAGCACCCCTGTTGAAGAAATGGATGCAGGGGTCAGGAGCCACAGCACCCTGCCCCTGGGGAGCAGAATCTTAAGACAAGGTCCTCAGGTGGAGGGCCCAGCTACAGGCCAGCACGAGGGAAAGGCAGCAAGTGGCAAGTCCTTCACAGTGACCAGGCAGGTCACAGGTCAGCACAGCAGCAGCAGTCCATGGCGGTTCCTGGTGAGACCTTTCAGCCTTTGGTGTCCAGTTCCAAGATAATTCCAAGAGTCTCCAAATTGTGGGGAAAATTCCCCTGTACTTATAGTCAGTTCTTACAGTGTTTTACAATGGTAGGTAGAGGAGGTTCCAGCCAGTTACAACTGGTTCTGGGAGTGCACCCTCTCTCCTTTCAGCACAGGCTCCAAACATCAGGGGGGGTTTAACGACCCTATTGTGTGAGGCCAAGGCACAGTCTTTACAAATGCAGGTGTGCCCCGCCTCTCCCTTCTCTCAGCCCAGGAAGACTATTCAGTATGCAGATGCACCTCTGTGACACCTCCACCCTCCCTGTGTACAGGCTGTCTGAAAAGTAGAAAAGTATGCACAAAGCCCCAACTGTCACTCTGCCCAGATGTGGATTGGAGTCAAGCTGCAAAACACCAGAGTCATAAGCACAGATAAATGCGCACTTTCTAGAAGTGGCATTTCTGTGATAGTAAAAAAAAATACACCCACACCAGTAAGCAGCATTTATTATCACCATCACAACCATACCAAACATGCCTACGCTACCCCTCATAAATCAGACAATACCCCTTACACATAAGGCAGGGCATTTCTAATGCAATCCTATGAGAAGGCCGCACTCACAGCAGTGAGACACCAAGTTAGGCTGTTTGTCACTACTAGGACAGGCCATGCAATATGGCACATGTCCTGCCTTTCTACATACATGGCACCCTACCCATAGGGCTAGCTACGGCGTACCTTAGGGTTACTTACATGTAGTAAAAGGGGAGTTCTGGGCCTGGCAAGTAAATTTAGATGCCAGGTCCCTGTGGCAGAAAACCGTGCACACAGGCCCTGTGCTAGCAGGCCTGAGACAGGATTGAAAGTCTACTTCAGTGGGTGGCGCAAGCAGCGCTGCAGGCCCACTAGTAGTATTTAATTTACAGGCCCTGGGTATAGAGATACCACTGTACAAGGGACTTATAGGTAAATTAAATATGCCAATTAGGTATAAGCCAATCATACCGAACTTTAGATGGGAGAGCACCTGCACTTTAGCACTGGTCAGCAGTGATAAAGTGCTCAGAATCCTAGAGCCAACAGCGAGAGGTCAGAAAAACTAGGAGGAAGGAGGCAAAAAGACTGGGGATGACTCTGCGTAAGGCAAAAAGTCCAACATATATCTACTTGGTAATGTAACAGAGAACAATGCTGCAAATCACATAAGTGATGTCACAGATAACAATCTCTAATATCATTCTGTCATTCTAGGAGACACTGCATATGCAGTGTGGCCCTTCATCGTGACACCATACCTCAATCCTGCCATGCCAAGTGAACAGCGATACAATGCAGCACATAGAAGGACATGAAGTGTGATTGAGAGGACCTTTAGCCTGCTGAAGAGTCGCTTCCAGTGCCAGCATAAAAGTGGTGGAGCACTCCAATACAGTCTGGAACCTCCTGCAAGATTGTGTCCACACTAAGAGCAACAAAACAAGACAAGAAAAAAAGCACCTTGGAGAAAGACAAAACTGAAAAAGATAAAACAACAAATTACAAAGCTACAACACACCTGGCTCAAAATAAATCTGCAATTAAGAACAAACTTCAACTACTCAAACTTCATAGAAGATGCAAGTCGCCCATCAAAAAAGCTAAAAAGGGCACTATTCAAAAAGAATTCAAAACACTAAGGCGGTCATTACAACCCTGGCGGACGGTGTTAAAGCGGCGATAAAACCGCCTACAGGCTGGCGGTAAAATAATTGCAATTACGACCGTGGCGGAAACCGCCAACAAAGACAGCCACTTTAACACTCCGACCGCCACGGTGGTACAAACAAACAGCGTTTCGGTCACCGCCAACAGACAGGCGGCAGACAATGTACAGCCCACACTATTATGACAGGCCAATCCGCCACCTTTTCCGGAGCGGATTCACCACGGATAAAAACACAGCGGAAACGGGAATTTCGAAGGGAAAATGCTCACCTCTACACATCCCACGAGGACACCATGGACCCGGAACTCCAAATTCTGCCTGCGATAGTCTTCCTGCTCCTCTACCAGGAGCACGAACGCCGGCGGCGAAGAACACGGTGAGTACTGCACCTACGACACAGGGGAGGGAGGAGGGAAAAAACAGGGACAGACGCGCAACACCCCCACCCTCACCCACTACAACACACACAAATGCATATCAATACATCACAGTTACACCCCCCAAACTCCCAGAAGAATGCAAAGACAATAGAAAATTAGTGTAACCATTGTAATATATTAAAAACAAGTAGGCAGAAATATATATATACACCATGTACAAAATAAATACCAAGCATAGTAGTCCAGGTAGTGCACTAAGATAGTCCGTGGAACACTGGGACCACACAGTATGGGCGAGGCCCACACAAGATCCCCGACCATGATGGAGAGAACACTGCAGGAGCATCAGAGATCAACTAAACAGGCACCTCAGGGGGAGGGAAAGGGGGGGCACCTCAGCCGCTTGAGTGCACAACGCCAAATCCGCGAGGGGGCCACATGCCCACTGTTACATCCTGGGGAGTGCAAAGCCACAGTCTGACAAGTCTCTACAGTGGGTGGTCTGCCCACTGTTCAATCCTGGGGAGTGCAAAGCCACAGTCTCTCAAGTCTCTACAGTGGGTGGTCTGCCCACTGTCCAATCCTGGGGAGTGCAAAGCCACAGTCTCACAAGTGGATGACAGTGGGTGGTCTGCACACTTTTCAATCATGGGGAGTGCAAAGCCACAGTCTCTCAAGTCTCTACAGTGGGTGGTTTGCCCACTGTTCAATCCTGGGGAGTGCAAAGCCACAGTCTCTCAAGTCTCTACAGTGGGTGGTCTGCCCACTGTTCAATCCTGGGGAGTGCAAAGCCACAGTCTCTCAAGTCTCTACAGTGGGTGGTCTGCCCACTGTTCAATCCTGGGGAGTGCAAAGCCACAGTCTCACAAGTGGATGACAGTGTTGTAGGAAGTTGGCTCTGTATGTGCTATTTCAAAGTAAGGAATAGCATGCACAGAGTCCAAGGGTTCCCCTTAGAGGTACAATAGTGGTAAAAATAGATAATACTAATGCTCTATTTTGTGGTAGTGTGGTCGAGCAGTAGGCTTATCCAAGGAGTAGTGTTAAGCATTTGTTGTACATACACATAGACAATAAATGAGGTACACACACTCAGAGACAAATCCAGCCAATAGGTTTTTATATAGAAAAATATATTTTCTTAGTTTATTTTAAGAACCACAGGTTCAAATTCTACATGTAATATCTCATTCGAAAGGTATTGCAGGTAAGTACTTTAGGAACTTCAAATCATCAAAATTGCATGTATACTTTTCAAGTTATTCACAAATAGCTGTTTTAAAAGTGGACACAGTGCAATTTTCACAGTTCCTAGGGGAGGTAAGTATTTGTTAGGTTAACCAGGTAAGTAAGACACTTACAGGGCTTAGTTCTTGGTCCAAGGTAGCCCACCGTTGGGGGTTCAGAGCAACCCCAAAGTCACCACACCAGCAGCTCAGGGCCGGTCAGGTGCAGAGTTCAAAGTGGTGCCCAAAACACATAGGCTAGAATGGAGAGAAGGGGGTGCCCCGGTTCCGGTCTGCTTGCAGGTAAGTACCCGCGTCTTCGGAGGGCAGACCAGGGGGGTTTTGTAGGGCACCGGGGGGGACACAAGCCCACACAGAAATTTCACCCTCAGCGGCGCGGGGGCGGCCGGGTGCAGTGTAGAAACAAGCGTCGGGTTCGCAGTGTTAGTCTATGAGAGATCTCGGGATCTCTTCAGCGCTGCAGGCAGGCAAGGGGGGGGTTCCTCGGGGAAACCTCCACTTGATCAAGGGAGAGGGACTCCTGGGGGTCACTCCTCCAGTGAAAGTCCGGTCCTTCAGGTCCTGGGGGCTGCGGGTGCAGGGTCTCTCCCAGGTGTCGGGACTTTGGATTCAAAGAGTCGCGGTCAGGGGAAGCCTCGGGATTCCCTCTGCAGGCGGCGCTGTGGGGGCTCAGGGGGGACAGGTTTTTGTACTCACAGTCTTAGAGTAGTCCTGGGGTCCCTCCTGAGGTGTTGGATCGCCACCAGCCGAGTCGGGGTCGCCGGGTGCAGTGTTGCAAGTCTCACGCTTCTTGCGGGGAGCTTGCAGGGATCTTTAAAGCTGCTGGAAACAAAGTTGCAGCTTTTCTTGGAGCAGGTCCGCTGTCCTCGGGAGTTTCTTGTCTTTTCGAAGCAGGGGCAGTCCTCAGAGGATGTCGAGGTCGCTGGTCCCTTTGGAAGGCGTCGCTGGAGCAGGATCTTTGGAAGGCAGGAGACAGGCCGGTGAGTTTCTGGAGCCAAGGCAGTTGTCGTCTTCTGGTCTTCCGCTGCAGGGGTTTTCAGCTAGGCAGTCCTTCTTCTTGTAGTTGCAGGAATCTAATTTTCTAGGGTTCAGGGTAGCCCTTAAATACTAAATTTAAGGGCGTGTTTAGGTCTGGGGGGTTAGTAGCCAATGGCTACTAGCCCTGAGGGTGGGTACACCCTCTTTGTGCCTCCTCCCAAGGGGAGGGGGTCACAATCCTAACCCTATTGGGGGAATCCTCCATCTGCAAGATGGAGGATTTCTAAAAGTTAGAGTCACTTCAGCTCAGGACACCTTAGGGGCTGTCCTGACTGGTCAGTGACTCCTCCTTGTTTTTCTCATTATCTTCTCCGGCCTTGCCGCCAAAAGTGGGGCCTGGCCGGAGGGGGCGGGCAACTCCACTAGCTGGAGTGTCCTGCTGGGTTGGCACAAAGGAGGTGAGCCTTTGAGGCTCACCGCCAGGTGTGACAATTCCTGCCTGGGGGAGGTGTTAGCATCTCCACCAAGTGCAGGCTTTGTTACTGGCCTCAGAGTGACAAAGGCACTCTCCCCATGGGGCCAGCAACATGTCTCGGTTTGTGGCAGGCTGCTAAAACTAGTCAGCCTACACAGATAGTCGGTTAAGTTTCAGGGGGCACCTCTAAGGTGCCCTCTGTGGTGTATTTTACAATAAAATGTACACTGGCATCAGTGTGCATTTATTGTGCTGAGAAGTTTGATACCAAACTTCCCAGTTTTCAGTGTAGCCATTATGGTGCTGTGGAGTTCGTGTTTGACAGACTCCCAGACCATATACTCTTATGGCTACCCTGTACTTACAATGTCTAAGGTTTTGTTTAGACACTGTAGGGGTACCATGCTCATGCACTGGTACCCTCACCTATGGTATAGTGCACCCTGCCTTAGGGCTGTAAGGCCTGCTAGAGGGGTGTCTTACCTATACTGCATAGGCAGTGAGAGGCTGGCATGGCACCCTGAGGGGAGTGCCATGTCGACTTACTCGTTTTGTCCTCACTAGCACACACAAGCTGGCAAGCAGTGTGTCTGTGCTGAGTGAGAGGTCTCCAGGGTGGCATAAGACATGCGGCAGCCCTTAGAGACCTTCCTTGGCATCAGGGCCCTTGGTACTAGAAGTACCAGTTACAAGGGACTTATCTGGATGCCAGGGTCTGCCAATTGTGGATACAAAAGTACATTTTAGGTGAAGGAACACTGGTGCTGGGGCCTGGTTAGCAGGGTCCCAGCACTCTTCTCAGTCAAGTCAGCATCAGTATCAGGCAAAAAGTGGGGGGTAACTGCAACAGGGAGCCATTTCTTTACACAAGCCCCCCCCAGCCCACAGGCCAGGAGACTCAGCCCAAGCTGGGAGAGTCTTCCTAGTCTGTCAGGCGAGGAAGAGTAGGAGAAATAGGCTGGTTAGTTGCAGGGCCTACTCTGCCTTACATCCTTCTGTTCAGGTCATTCCCTTTGGGGGAACTGACCTACTTCCACAGTGATAGGACCTAGTCTGAATTGCCTCTTGTCTGCCTCTTCAATGTCTCCACCCATTCTTTCTATTTTGGTCTTAGAGGTATCCACCTCTGCTAACTTTATCTTGGCCAGGGTTACCCCTAGCTTACCCAGAGAGGTTACCCAGAGCTGGAGTAACCCCACCATGACCAATAGGGTCAGGGGGCCTAACTTGCTATTTGGCATGGGGTCAGACCACCATGCTAAGGATAGTGCAGCCATAAAGGCTAACACCCAGCAGAGGCCACTGACAGCTGTCAGTGCCCAGAACCACACCTTTAGCTCCTCACCTAAAGGGGAAGGGGCTAAGTTACAGGCCTCTTTGGGTTCAGGTGGCCTGTCTGCTGTATTAGAGTGGGGGGTTACCACATCTTGTAGTAAACACCCTTCTTCCACTCTTTCTTCTGTTAGCTGAGGAGCCACCCACTCAGGTTTAACAGTTGCCTGACTAGCCAGGACTTCTTGTGGGTCAGGTTGGACTTTATCAGGGCCATTTTTGGAGTTCTCCCCTACTGGAGCAGAATCTCCTTGGCTTGCTGTAACCTTGGCTAAAGGTTGTCAACCCCTCCTACTCTGTTTTCTTTTCTTCTTCTTCTGGGGCCTGCTTGCATTTACTGCAGAGGCAGGATTTCCAGAATCCTTGGGAGAGGACTGGCACTGGACCAGTTCCTCTCTTGGGCTCTGACTAACCTCTGGGTAGTCATTTCCAAGGAGACAATCAAGGGGGAGGTCTGTACTGACTACTACCCTTCTCCAGCTAAGAGTGCCACCTACTTCTATGGGCACTAAAGCTACAGGCCTCTTAGTGACCCTGTCTAGGCTAACTCTTACCCTGGCAGTCTCACCTGGGATGTACTGGTTTGAGAGCACCAGCCTGTCATGCACAATAGTGTGACTGGCACAAGTGTCTCTCAGGGCAGTGGTGGGGATTCCATTCACCAGTAGGTGGTGGAAGTGTCTACTTCCCTCTGGAATCTCCAACTCACCTGTTGGGCCCTGTTTCCAGTTGAAGGCTATGAAGACCTCCTCATCTGAGGAGTCATCTCCCATGGCTACACTGGTTACCCCTGGAATCTTGTTCTGGGGTTTGTTTTTGGGACAAGAAGTGTCCTTGGTGTGGTGCCCAGACTGTTTACAGTTGTGGCACCATGCCTTAGTGGCATCCCAGTTCTTACCCTGGTACCCACCTTTGTTTTGGGTTGTGTCCTGGGGCCCACCCACCTGTTCTGGTTTTTGGGGGCCTACAGAGGACTCTTTTTCTTGGTTTCTAGTGTTACCCACTTTCTCCTGGGGAGTTTTTGTAACCCCTTTCTTTTGGTCACCCCCAGTGGAAGTTTTGGTTACCCTAGTCTTGACCCAGTGGTCTGCCTTCTTTCCCAATTCTTGGGGAGAAATTGGACCTAGGTCTACCAGATACTGATGCAACTTTTCATTGAAGCAGTTACTTAAAATGTGTTCTTTCATAAACAAATTATAAAGCCCAACATAGTCACACACTTCATTTCCAGTTAACCAACCATCTAGTGTTTTTACTGAGTAGTCTACAAAATCAACCCAGGTCTGGCTCGAGGATTTTTGAGCCCCCCTGAACCTAATTCTATACTCCTCAGTGGAGAATCCAAAGCCCTCAATCAGGGTACCCTTCATGAGGTCATAAGATTCTGCATCTTTTCCAGAGAGTGTGAGGAGTCTATCCCTACACTTTCCAGTGAACATTTCCCAAAGGAGAGCACCCCAGTGAGATCTGTTCACTTTTCTGGTTACACAAGCCCTCTCAAAAGCTGTGAACCATTTGGTGATGTCATCACCATCTTCATATTTTGTTACAATCCCTTTGGGGATTTTTAGGATGTCAGGAGAATCTCTGACCCTATTTAAGTTGCTGCCACCATTGATGGGACCTAGGCCCATCTCTTTTCTTTCCCTTTCTATGGCTAGGAGCTGCTTTTCCAAAGCCAATCTTTTGACCATCCTGGCTAGCAGGGGGTCATCCTCACTGAGAGCATCCTCAGTGATTTCAGAAATGCTGGACCCTCCTGTGAGGGAAGCAACATTTCTGACTATCATTTTTGGAGACAGGGCTTGAGAGGCCCTGGTCTCCCTATTTAGGACTGGAAGGGGGGAATTGCCCTCCAAGTCACTAATTTCTTCCTCTGTGAAGTCATCCTCAGAGGGGTTGGCTTTTTCAAACTCTGCCAACAGCTCCTGGAGCTGAATTTTGGTAGGTCTGGAGCCAATGGTTATTTTCTTTATATTACAGAGAGACCTTAGCTCCCTCATCTTAAGATGGAGGTAAGGTGTGGTGTCGAGTTCCACCACATTCATCTCTGTATCAGACATTATTTTGCTAAAAGTTGGAAGACTTTTTAAAGAATCTAAAACTGTTTCTAGAATCTAATTTCAAACCTTTAACAAACTTTTAAACTCTAAAAGACAATGCTAAACAGGGACTTAACACACAAGGCCCTAGCAGGACTTTTAAGAATTTAGAAAAATTTCAAATTGCAAAAATGAATTTCTAATGACAATTTTGGAATTTGTCGTGTGATCAGGTATTGGCTGAGTAGTCCAGCAAATGCAAAGTCTTGTACCCCACCGCTGATCCACCAATGTAGGAAGTTGGCTCTGTATGTGCTATTTCAAAGTAAGGAATAGCATGCACAGAGTCCAAGGGTTCCCCTTAGAGGTAAAATAGTGGTAAAAATAGATAATACTAATGCTCTATTTTGTGGTAGTGTGGTCGAGCAGTAGGCTTATCCAAGGAGTAGTGTTAAGCATTTGTTGTACATACACATAGACAATAAATGAGGTACACACACTCAGAGACAAATCCAGCCAATAGGTTTTTATATAGAAAAATATATTTTCTTAGTTTATTTTAAGAACCACAGGTTCAAATTCTACATGTAATATCTCATTCGAAAGGTATTGCAGGTAAGTACTTTAGGAACTTCAAATCATCAAAATTGCATGTATACTTTTCAAGTTATTCACAAATAGCTGTTTTAAAAGTGGACACAGTGCAATTTTCACAGTTCCTAGGGGAGGTAAGTATTTGTTAGGTTAACCAGGTAAGTAAGACACTTACAGGGCTTAGTTCTTGGTCCAAGGTAGCCCACCGTTGGGGGTTCAGAGCAACCCCAAAGTCACCACACCAGCAGCTCAGGGCCGGTCAGGTGCAGAGTTCAAAGTGGTGCCCAAAACACATAGGCTAGAATGGAGAGAAGGGGGTGCCCCGGTTCCGGTCTGCTTGCAGGTAAGTACCCGCGTCTTCGGAGGGCAGACCAGGGGGGTTTTGTAGGGCACCGGGGGGGACACAAGCCCACACAGAAATTTCACCCTCAGCGGCGCGGGGGCGGCCGGGTGCAGTGTAGAAACAAGCGTCGGGTTCGCAGTGTTAGTCTATGAGAGATCTCGGGATCTCTTCAGCGCTGCAGGCAGGCAAGGGGGGGGTTCCTCGGGGAAACCTCCACTTGATCAAGGGAGAGGGACTCCTGGGGGTCACTCCTCCAGTGAAAGTCCGGTCCTTCAGGTCCTGGGGGCTGCGGGTGCAGGGTCTCTCCCAGGTGTCGGGACTTTGGATTCAAAGAGTCGCGGTCAGGGGAAGCCTCGGGATTCCCTCTGCAGGCGGCGCTGTGGGGGCTCAGGGGGGACAGGTTTTTGTACTCACAGTCTTAGAGTAGTCCTGGGGTCCCTCCTGAGGTGTTGGATCGCCACCAGCCGAGTCGGGGTCGCCGGGTGCAGTGTTGCAAGTCTCACGCTTCTTGCGGGGAGCTTGCAGGGATCTTTAAAGCTGCTGGAAACAAAGTTGCAGCTTTTCTTGGAGCAGGTCCGCTGTCCTCGGGAGTTTCTTGTCTTTTCGAAGCAGGGGCAGTCCTCAGAGGATGTCGAGGTCGCTGGTCCCTTTGGAAGGCGTCGCTGGAGCAGGATCTTTGGAAGGCAGGAGACAGGCCGGTGAGTTTCTGGAGCCAAGGCAGTTGTCGTCTTCTGGTCTTCCGCTGCAGGGGTTTTCAGCTAGGCAGTCCTTCTTCTTGTAGTTGCAGGAATCTAATTTTCTAGGGTTCAGGGTAGCCCTTAAATACTAAATTTAAGGGCGTGTTTAGGTCTGGGGGGTTAGTAGCCAATGGCTACTAGCCCTGAGGGTGGGTACACCCTCTTTGTGCCTCCTCCCAAGGGGAGGGGGTCACAATCCTAACCCTATTGGGGGAATCCTCCATCTGCAAGATGGAGGATTTCTAAAAGTTAGAGTCACTTCAGCTCAGGACACCTTAGGGGCTGTCCTGACTGGTCAGTGACTCCTCCTTGTTTTTCTCATTATCTTCTCCGGCCTTGCCGCCAAAAGTGGGGCCTGGCCGGAGGGGGCGGGCAACTCCACTAGCTGGAGTGTCCTGCTGGGTTGGCACAAAGGAGGTGAGCCTTTGAGGCTCACCGCCAGGTGTGACAATTCCTGCCTGGGGGAGGTGTTAGCATCTCCACCAAGTGCAGGCTTTGTTACTGGCCTCAGAGTGACAAAGGCACTCTCCCCATGGGGCCAGCAACATGTCTCGGTTTGTGGCAGGCTGCTAAAACTAGTCAGCCTACACAGATAGTCGGTTAAGTTTCAGGGGGCACCTCTAAGGTGCCCTCTGTGGTGTATTTTACAATAAAATGTACACTGGCATCAGTGTGCATTTATTGTGCTGAGAAGTTTGATACCAAACTTCCCAGTTTTCAGTGTAGCCATTATGGTGCTGTGGAGTTCGTGTTTGACAGACTCCCAGACCATATACTCTTATGGCTACCCTGTACTTACAATGTCTAAGGTTTTGTTTAGACACTGTAGGGGTACCATGCTCATGCACTGGTACCCTCACCTATGGTATAGTGCACCCTGCCTTAGGGCTGTAAGGCCTGCTAGAGGGGTGTCTTACCTATACTGCATAGGCAGTGAGAGGCTGGCATGGCACCCTGAGGGGAGTGCCATGTCGACTTACTCGTTTTGTCCTCACTAGCACACACAAGCTGGCAAGCAGTGTGTCTGTGCTGAGTGAGAGGTCTCCAGGGTGGCATAAGACATGCGGCAGCCCTTAGAGACCTTCCTTGGCATCAGGGCCCTTGGTACTAGAAGTACCAGTTACAAGGGACTTATCTGGATGCCAGGGTCTGCCAATTGTGGATACAAAAGTACATTTTAGGTGAAGGAACACTGGTGCTGGGGCCTGGTTAGCAGGGTCCCAGCACTCTTCTCAGTCAAGTCAGCATCAGTATCAGGCAAAAAGTGGGGGGTAACTGCAACAGGGAGCCATTTCTTTACACAAGCCCCCCCCAGCCCACAGGCCAGGAGACTCAGCCCAAGCTGGGAGAGTCTTCCTAGTCTGTCAGGCGAGGAAGAGTAGGAGAAATAGGCTGGTTAGTTGCAGGGCCTACTCTGCCTTACATCCTTCTGTTCAGGTCATTCCCTTTGGGGGAACTGACCTACTTCCACAGTGATAGGACCTAGTCTGAATTGCCTCTTGTCTGCCTCTTCAATGTCTCCACCCATTCTTTCTATTTTGGTCTTAGAGGTATCCACCTCTGCTAACTTTATCTTGGCCAGGGTTACCCCTAGCTTACCCAGAGAGGTTACCCAGAGCTGGAGTAACCCCACCATGACCAATAGGGTCAGGGGGCCTAACTTGCTATTTGGCATGGGGTCAGACCACCATGCTAAGGATAGTGCAGCCATAAAGGCTAACACCCAGCAGAGGCCACTGACAGCTGTCAGTGCCCAGAACCACACCTTTAGCTCCTCACCTAAAGGGGAAGGGGCTAAGTTACAGGCCTCTTTGGGTTCAGGTGGCCTGTCTGCTGTATTAGAGTGGGGGGTTACCACATCTTGTAGTAAACACCCTTCTTCCACTCTTTCTTCTGTTAGCTGAGGAGCCACCCACTCAGGTTTAACAGTTGCCTGACTAGCCAGGACTTCTTGTGAGTCAGGTTGGACTTTATCAGGGCCATTTTTGGAGTTCTCCCCTACTGGAGCAGAATCTCCTTGGCTTGCTGTAACCTTGGCTAAAGGTTGTCAACCCCTCCTACTCTGTTTTCTTTTCTTCTTCTTCTGGGGCCTGCTTGCATTTACTGCAGAGGCAGGATTTCCAGAATCCTTGGGAGAGGACTGGCACTGGACCAGTTCCTCTCTTGGGCTCTGACTAACCTCTGGGTAGTCATTTCCAAGGAGACAATCAAGGGGGAGGTCTGTACTGACTACTACCCTTCTCCAGCTAAGAGTGCCACCTACTTCTATGGGCACTAAAGCTACAGGCCTCTTAGTGACCCTGTCTAGGCTAACTCTTACCCTGGCAGTCTCACCTGGGATGTACTGGTTTGAGAGCACCAGCCTGTCATGCACAATAGTGTGACTGGCACAAGTGTCTCTCAGGGCAGTGGTGGGGATTCCATTCACCAGTAGGTGGTGGAAGTGTCTACTTCCCTCTGGAATCTCCAACTCACCTGTTGGGCCCTGTTTCCAGTTGAAGGCTATGAAGACCTCCTCATCTGAGGAGTCATCTCCCATGGCTACACTGGTTACCCCTGGAATCTTGTTCTGGGGTTTGTTTTTGGGACAAGAAGTGTCCTTGGTGTGGTGCCCAGACTGTTTACAGTTGTGGCACCATGCCTTAGTGGCATCCCAGTTCTTACCCTGGTACCCACCTTTGTTTTGGGTTGTGTCCTGGGGCCCACCCACCTGTTCTGGTTTTTGGGGGCCTACAGAGGACTCTTTTTCTTGGTTTCTAGTGTTACCCACTTTCTCCTGGGGAGTTTTTGTAACCCCTTTCTTTTGGTCACCCCCAGTGGAAGTTTTGGTTACCCTAGTCTTGACCCAGTGGTCTGCCTTCTTTCCCAATTCTTGGGGAGAAATTGGACCTAGGTCTACCAGATACTGATGCAACTTTTCATTGAAGCAGTTACTTAAAATGTGTTCTTTCATAAACAAATTATAAAGCCCAACATAGTCACACACTTCATTTCCAGTTAACCAACCATCTAGTGTTTTTACTGAGTAGTCTACAAAATCAACCCAGGTCTGGCTCGAGGATTTTTGAGCCCCCCTGAACCTAATTCTATACTCCTCAGTGGAGAATCCAAAGCCCTCAATCAGGGTACCCTTCATGAGGTCATAAGATTCTGCATCTTTTCCAGAGAGTGTGAGGAGTCTATCCCTACACTTTCCAGTGAACATTTCCCAAAGGAGAGCACCCCAGTGAGATCTGTTCACTTTTCTGGTTACACAAGCCCTCTCAAAAGCTGTGAACCATTTGGTGATGTCATCACCATCTTCATATTTTGTTACAATCCCTTTGGGGATTTTTAGGATGTCAGGAGAATCTCTGACCCTATTTAAGTTGCTGCCACCATTGATGGGACCTAGGCCCATCTCTTTTCTTTCCCTTTCTATGGCTAGGAGCTGCTTTTCCAAAGCCAATCTTTTGACCATCCTGGCTAGCAGGGGGTCATCCTCACTGAGAGCATCCTCAGTGATTTCAGAAATGCTGGACCCTCCTGTGAGGGAAGCAACATTTCTGACTATCATTTTTGGAGACAGGGCTTGAGAGGCCCTGGTCTCCCTATTTAGGACTGGAAGGGGGGAATTGCCCTCCAAGTCACTAATTTCTTCCTCTGTGAAGTCATCCTCAGAGGGGTTGGCTTTTTCAAACTCTGCCAACAGCTCCTGGAGCTGAATTTTGGTAGGTCTGGAGCCAATGGTTATTTTCTTTATATTACAGAGAGACCTTAGCTCCCTCATCTTAAGATGGAGGTAAGGTGTGGTGTCGAGTTCCACCACATTCATCTCTGTATCAGACATTATTTTGCTAAAAGTTGGAAGACTTTTTAAAGAATCTAAAACTGTTTCTAGAATCTAATTTCAAACCTTTAACAAACTTTTAAACTCTAAAAGACAATGCTAAACAGGGACTTAACACACAAGGCCCTAGCAGGACTTTTAAGAATTTAGAAAAATTTCAAATTGCAAAAATGAATTTCTAATGACAATTTTGGAATTTGTCGTGTGATCAGGTATTGGCTGAGTAGTCCAGCAAATGCAAAGTCTTGTACCCCACCGCTGATCCACCAATGTAGGAAGTTGGCTCTGTATGTGCTATTTCAAAGTAAGGAATAGCATGCACAGAGTCCAAGGGTTCCCCTTAGAGGTAAAATAGTGGTAAAAATAGATAATACTAATGCTCTATTTTGTGGTAGTGTGGTCGAGCAGTAGGCTTATCCAAGGAGTAGTGTTAAGCATTTGTTGTACATACACATAGACAATAAATGAGGTACACACACTCAGAGACAAATCCAGCCAATAGGTTTTTATATAGAAAAATATCTTTTCTTAGTTTATTTTAAGAACCACAGGTTCAAATTCTACATGTAATATCTCATTCGAAAGGTATTGCAGGTAAGTACTTTAGGAACTTCAAATCATCAAAATTGCATGTATACTTTTCAAGTTATTCACAAATAGCTGTTTTAAAAGTGGACACAGTGCAATTTTCACAGTTCCTAGGGGAGGTAAGTATTTGTTAGGTTAACCAGGTAAGTAAGACACTTACAGGGCTTAGTTCTTGGTCCAAGGTAGCCCACCGTTGGGGGTTCAGAGCAACCCCAAAGTCACCACACCAGCAGCTCAGGGCCGGTCAGGTGCAGAGTTCAAAGTGGTGCCCAAAACACATAGGCTAGAATGGAGAGAAGGGGGTGCCCCGGTTCCGGTCTGCTTGCAGGTAAGTACCCGCGTCTTCGGAGGGCAGACCAGGGGGGTTTTGTAGGGCACCGGGGGGGACACAAGCCCACACAGAAATTTCACCCTCAGCGGCGCGGGGGCGGCCGGGTGCAGTGTAGAAACAAGCGTCGGGTTCGCAGTGTTAGTCTATGAGAGATCTCGGGATCTCTTCAGCGCTGCAGGCAGGCAAGGGGGGGGTTCCTCGGGGAAACCTCCACTTGATCAAGGGAGAGGGACTCCTGGGGGTCACTCCTCCAGTGAAAGTCCGGTCCTTCAGGTCCTGGGGGCTGCGGGTGCAGGGTCTCTCCCAGGTGTCGGGACTTTGGATTCAAAGAGTCGCGGTCAGGGGAAGCCTCGGGATTCCCTCTGCAGGCGGCGCTGTGGGGGCTCAGGGGGGACAGGTTTTTGTACTCACAGTCTTAGAGTAGTCCTGGGGTCCCTCCTGAGGTGTTGGATCGCCACCAGCCGAGTCGGGGTCGCCGGGTGCAGTGTTGCAAGTCTCACGCTTCTTGCGGGGAGCTTGAAGGGATCTTTAAAGCTGCTGGAAACAAAGTTGCAGCTTTTCTTGGAGCAGGTCTGCTGTCCTCGGGAGTTTCTTGTCTTTTCGAAGCAGGGGCAGTCCTCAGAGGATGTCGAGGTCGCTGGTCCCTTTGGAAGGCATCGCTGGAGCAGGATCTTTGGAAGGCAGGAGACAGGCCGGTGAGTTTCTGGAGCCAAGGCAGTTGTCGTCTTCTGGTCTTCCGCTGCAGGGGTTTTCAGCTAGGCAGTCCTTCTTCTTGTAGTTGCAGGAATCTAATTTTCTAGGGTTCAGGGTAGCCCTTAAATACTAAATTTAAGGGCGTGTTTAGGTCTGGGGGGTTAGTAGCCAATGGCTACTAGCCCTGAGGGTGGGTACACCCTCTTTGTGCCTCCTCCCAAGGGGAGGGGGTCACAATCCTAACCCTATTGGGGGAATCCTCCATCTGCAAGATGGAGGATTTCTAAAAGTTAGAGTCACTTCAGCTCAGGACACCTTAGGGGCTGTCCTGACTGGTCAGTGACTCCTCCTTGTTTTTCTCATTATCTTCTCCGGCCTTGCCGCCAAAAGTGGGGCCTGGCCGGAGGGGGCGGGCAACTCCACTAGCTGGAGTGTCCTGCTGGGTTGGCACAAAGGAGGTGAGCCTTTGAGGCTCACCGCCAGGTGTGACAATTCCTGCCTGGGGGAGGTGTTAGCATCTCCACCCAGTGCAGGCTTTGTTACTGGCCTCAGAGTGACAAAGGCACTCTCCCCATGGGGCCAGCAACATGTCTCGGTTTGTGGCAGGCTGCTAAAACTAGTCAGCCTACACAGATAGTCGGTTAAGTTTCAGGGGGCACCTCTAAGGTGCCCTCTGTGGTGTATTTTACAATAAAATGTACACTGGCATCAGTGTGCATTTATTGTGCTGAGAAGTTTGATACCAAACTTCCCAGTTTTCAGTGTAGCCATTATGGTGCTGTGGAGTTCGTGTTTGACAGACTCCCAGACCATATACTCTTATGGCTACCCTGTACTTACAATGTCTAAGGTTTTGTTTAGACACTGTAGGGGTACCATGCTCATGCACTGGTACCCTCACCTATGGTATAGTGCACCCTGCCTTAGGGCTGTAAGGCCTGCTAGAGGGGTGTCTTACCTATACTGCATAGGCAGTGAGAGGCTGGCATGGCACCCTGAGGGGAGTGCCATGTCGACTTACTCGTTTTGTCCTCACTAGCACACACAAGCTGGCAAGCAGTGTGTCTGTGCTGAGTGAGAGGTCTCCAGGGTGGCATAAGACATGCGGCAGTCCTTAGAGACCTTCCTTGGCATCAGGGCCCTTGGTACTAGAAGTACCAGTTACAAGGGACTTATCTGGATGCCAGGGTCTGCCAATTGTGGATACAAAAGTACATTTTAGGTGAAGGAACACTGGTGCTGGGGCCTGGTTAGCAGGGTCCCAGCACTCTTCTCAGTCAAGTCAGCATCAGTATCAGGCAAAAAGTGGGGGGTAACTGCAACAGGGAGCCATTTCTTTACAAGTGTCCACTGGTTCTGGAGGGGGCATGGTGCCCAGAGTGCTTCATCCTGTTAAGGACAGAGGTAGTGGATGACAGTCTCCACTGGTTCTGGAGGGGGCATGGTGCCCAGAGTGTGTGGTCTGCCCACTGTTCAATCATGGGGAGTGCAAAGACACAGTCTCTCAAGTCTCTATAGTGGGTGATCTGCCCACTGTTCAATCCTGGGGAGTGCAAAGCCACAGTCTCTCAAGTCTCTACGGTGGGTGGTTTGGCCACTGTTCAATCCTGGGGAGTGCAAAGCCACAGTCTCTCAAGTCTCTACAGTGGGTGGTCTGCCCACTGTTCAATCCTGGGGAGTGCAAAGCCACAGTCTCTCAAGTCTCTACAGTGGGTGCTCTGCCCACTGTTCAATCCTGGGGAGTGCAAAGCCACAGTCTCACAAGTGGATGACAGTGTCCACTGGTTCTGGAGGGGGCATGGTGCCCAGAGTGCTTCATCCTGTTAAGGACAGAGGTAGTGGATGACAGTCTCCACTGGTTCTGGAGGGGGCATGGTGCCCAGAGTGGGTGGTCTGCCCACTGTTCAATCCTGGGGAGTGCAAAGCCACAGTCTCTCAAGTCTCTACAGTGGGTGGTCTGCCCTCTGTTCAATCCTGGGGAGTGCAAAGCCACAGTCTCTCAAGTCTCTACAGTGGGTGCTCTGCCCACTGTTCAATCCTGGGGAGTGCAAAGCCACAGACTCACAAGTGGATGACAGTGTCCACTGATTCTGGAGGGGGCATGGTGCCCAGAGTGCTTCATCCTCTTAAGGACAGAGGTAGTGGATGACAGTCTCCACTGGTTCTGGAGGGGGCATGGTGCCCAGAGTGGGTGGTCTGCCCACTGTTTAATCCTGGGGAGTGCAAAGCCACAGTCCCTCAAGTCTCTACAGTGGGTGGTCTGCCCACTGTTCAATCCTGGGGAGTGCAAAGCCACAGTCTCACAAGTGGATGGTAGTCTCCACTGGTTCTGGAGGGGGCATGGTGCCCAGAGTGCTTCATCCTGTTAAGGACAGAGGTAGTGGATGACAGTCTCCACTGGTTCTGGAGGGGGCATGGTGCCCAGAGTGCATCATTCACCCCGTGACGGACTCAGTTGCGTCAGTGACCCTGCCGCTCATGGGCTAGCGGTGCTTGAGATGGCGGTGCCCTGTTCAGCGGTGCTTGAGATGGTGGTGCCCTGTTCAGCGGTGCTTCAGATGGCGGTGCCCTGTTCAGCGGTGCTTGAGATGGCGGTGGCCTCCTGGGCAGCTGGGCTGGTGCTGGCGGTAGCCTCATGGGCAGCTGGGCCGGTGCTGGCGGTGGCCTCCTGGGCAGCAGGGATGATGGTGGTCTTCTCCGCCGTGCTGCTCTTCCCAGACTTGCTGGGTTTCTTGTGGCCCTTCCCCACCTTGGAAGGTGTCACAGCCGACTCCACACTCCCAACAGGACCCCTGGGAGCGGCTTTGGTGGCTGGAGTCTTCCCCCTCTCCCGCCGGGCACTGGGCAACTTCTGATGCTTCACAGGTGGGGGACTGTCTGTGCTGTGGCTCCGTGCCACACTGGCTGCCCTTGTGGCCGGTGCACTCCAGATTCCGGTGACTACAGGCACCACTGGTCCCGGAGATGTTGTGGCTGAGGTGCTAGTTCGGGACCTAGGAGACGGACGGGGTGGGGGAGGTGTGGGAAAGAGGTCAAGGGTGGACAGGAAAAGTTTTTTGGACACACTGGGACGGGTAGCTGGAGGGGGTTTGGGAGTGGAGGAAGAGGTGGTGGTTGTAGGAGGTGTACGTTTCCTGACTTTGGGTGAAGGTGCATGGGCTGTAGTCTGTCGTGAGGTGGATGGCTGTTGGGCGGGTGTGTGGCTGTGTTTGTGAATCTTGGGAGGTGGCCACACAGACACACTGGGAGAGGACACAGGGGACGTGTGAATGGTAGTGGGGGTAGTGACTGCAGGTGAGCGGAGTGTGGTGGTGGGTGTGCAGGTGATGGACGTAGTGGCTGAGGATGTAGTGCATGCAGGTTTGAGTGGAGACGAGACAGGGAGGGAGGAGGGAGACAAGGAGGAGGGGGACACAGTGGAGGCAGTGGATGTTGGTGTGTCTGCATGGGTCTGATGCTTGTGTGAGTGCCTGTGAGATGTGTGGTGCTTATGTTTGCTTGAACTTCCCTTGTGTGTTGAGGTGTGTGCATGCTGGTCTGATGGTGTGCTTGGGATAGGCTGAGGTACAGGGGTGTGGGTCTGGGTGGAGGAAGTTGGATGGGGGAGGATAGAGACAGGGACAATGGCTGCCATCAGTGCTGAGGCCAGAGTTTGAAATGCTTGCTGAAGGGCTGCCTGACCAGAGTGAATGCCCTCCAGGTATGCATTGGTTTGTTGCAACTGCCTCTCTACACCCTGGATGGCTTCAAAATGGTAGACTGCTAAACAGTGTGGGACCTGAGGAGGTCAATGGCCTCCTCACTGAGGGCAGCAGGGGTGACTGGGGCAGGGGCTTAGGTGCCTGTGGCGAAGGTGATGCCCACCCTCCTGGGTGAGCGGGCATGCGGAAAAAGCTGAGGGGCTGCTGGGAGGGCGGTGCTGGTAGGGGGAGTGGTGGCTGTACCTGTAGATGCGGGGGGCACAGATGTTGCCGCCACCACAAGGGAGCTCCCATCAGAGGACGAGTCTGTGTCGCTGGTGTCAGCTCCTGTGCCCGCCGTGGATCTCCCCTCGCCCTCCGTCCCACTGGTGAATTCAGACTCCGTAGTGTCGCCCTCCAGGGCCATGTGGGATGCAGCTCCCTCGTGCTCCGTTGCCACTGCTCCTCCGCCTGATGATGCTAATGCACACCGGAACAGGGAGACTACAAAAAGGGGGGGGAAGACAGAAGAAAGACATGTTGAGTGCATGCATTACCGCTACCGTTGGCAGACACGACAGACACATAAGCCCCCTGCACTACGCCGCGCTCTTGGGCTCCACTGTTCAATTTCTGGGAAATGGCCTACAAGGCTATGGATGACATCTGCGCACATAGATGACACAGGGGCATGACTAGCTGTACTTGGCACTCTACAGAGGTGGGCTGGGGTGCCACATGGCCTGACAAACGGAGGGGCCTTGCCTACGGAACTCGCCCTGGCCTAGGGAAACCCACAGCCCACCTCCCCCACCCAGACCTCTCCACTGTAGGCAAAGTCAGCAGAATGAGAGTGTACTCACCCCCTTGTGGCTGCTGTGATGCCCTCAAGCGCCCATCCAACTCTGGGTAGGCCACCGCCAGGATCCTTAACATCAGGGGGGTCATGGTGCGACGGGCACCCCTCCCACGTTGGGAGGCCATCCCCAGCTGAGCCTCCGCCATCTTCTTGCTCCAGTGGCGAATGTTCTCCCATCTTTTCCGGCAGTGGGTGCTCCGTCTGTGGTAGACCCACAGGGTCCGGACGTCTTTGGCGATGCAACGCCAAATATCTTTATTCTGGTGGGCGCTGACCTACATGAAATGTACAGGGGAAAAAGAGAAGTTATTACCAACTGCACCGTCTAAGTGATTGGCCCCCATCCCTACCCTTGCCATGTGGCACATGCATTCACCGTCTTTCATGCACGCAGCACTCTCCCCCCTTCCTTCTTACATCCAGCCCTCTCCACACAGGCATAGCCCATACAACATGCTCCCTGTGTACTTACCTGTTTGTCTGGAGGGACGTAGAGTAGTGTGTACTGGGGGCGGATCCCATCCCTGAGTTTCTCCAACTCCTCTGATGTGAAGGCAGGGGCCCTTTCCCCAGACACTCAAGCCATTGTCTCTTCCAGACCCGAGGTCAAAGCAGCACTTGCAGTGTAGGTCCTCTCCTGTCGACGATCAGGTATCGAGTGATTGAAGTGATAGAAAATGGAGGTCACGTCCACGGCGGTGCGTACCGACACTGCCGGCATACATTGCCATTGGCTCCTGGGACCCATAGGGTCCAATGTTAACCAATGCAGCATTGCGCCACGGTCTTCGACCGCCTACCGCGACGGTGTACAACGCCAGCGCAGTTACCTCACATCCCATTGTCCCACTTTAGAGGTCAGGCAGCCGCCATTTCAGGGGCCCACATGGCTTCATTTCCAACTGCGTCACTCATACCTAGGCCTAGACTCAACACACATACAGGCCACCTTTTGTGTATGATAGGTGTTCTGTGTAAACTGTGGGTACGTACCTCTGAGTTGTTTGACTCTGTGCTCGCTGTTGTCCTTCATAGGCACCGTCTGCTGGGACATGTGAGGAGATGGCGTCATCCTCCGGTGTACCGACCGTTGGTGGACCTGTCGACAATTGAGGAGCGACATTTGATTATCACGTACAGGCTTGACCGTGCCACAATCCAGGAACTGTGTACCCAGTTGGAGCCAGACCTGATGTCAGCAATCCGCCATCCCACAGGAATCCCCCCTCAAGTGCAGGTGCTGTCAGTGCTCCATTTCCTTGCAAGTGGTTCCTTTCAAACAACAGTGGCCATGGCATCAGGGATGTCCCAGCCTATGTTTTCTAACGTATTGTCCAGAGTGTTGTCTGCCCTTCTGAAACACATGCGGAGCTACATTGTTTTCCCTCAGGTGGAGGATTTGCCTACAGTGAAAGGGGATTTCTATGCCCTGGGACACATCCCCAGCATCATAGGTGCCATTGATGGGACACATGTGGCTTTGGTCCCCCACCACAGGAGTGAACAGGTGTACAGAAACCGGAAGAATTATCATTCGATGAATGTACAGATGGTATGTTTGGCAGACCAGTACATCTCCCATGTGAATGCCAAGTTCCCTGGCTCAGTGCATGACGCCTACATCCTGCGGAATAACAGCATCCCTTATGTGATGGGTCAACTCCAGAGGCACCGTGTGCAGCTATTAGGTGAGCACCTGGAGGCAAGTCAGTGGGAATGGTTGTCTGGGTCTGGGGATATCCCTCCAGGTTAGTGCGTGTCTAACAGTTGTCCCTCACCATTTGCAGGTGACTCTGGTTACCCCAACCTGTCATGGCTACTGACCCCAGTGAGGAATCCCAGGACAAGGGCAGAGGAACGCTACAATGAGGCCCATGGGTGAACTAGGAGGGTGATCGAGCGGACCTTCGGCCTCCTGAAGGCCAGGTTCAGGTGCCTCCATATGACAGGTGGATCCCTATTCTACTCACCAAAGAAGGTGTGCCAGATCATTGTGGCCAGCTGTATGCTTCATAACTTGGGTTTGCGACGACAGGTGCCTTTTCTGCAGGAGGATGGTCCAGATGGCGGTGTTGTTGCAGCTGTGGAGCCTGTGGACAGTGAAGACAAAGAAGCAGGGGAAGAAGACATGCACAACAGGGACTCAGTGATCCAGCAATATTTCCAGTGAGACACAGGTAAGAATACAAACCTGCCTACTACATGTACTTTAACACTACTACCTATCTACTGTGTGTCGTTTTCACCCTGTGTATGGTAACTGAGTTGTCACTTTCCTTTACGATTTCACAGATGTGGGTCCCACTGTGTGACATCTGCTTAGATTCCTCATGGACTAGAGCTGTGTGACATAGGTATGTTGAAATTAAACTTGAAAGAGCATTTTGTCACTGTAATTGCTAATACACTATTTCGAAATCACAAACAGACTCCAGATTGTTTTGTGCTTTAAGTGTGTTTATTTAAGTGCTCAATATTGGAGGGGGTAGTTAAATGGTGAGGGGTGATGGCGGAGGAATGTCCCTGGCAGAGTCCAGTCTATTAGTCTCACAGGTGCATTGCCCATATGGGCATAAGAAGTGGAGCTGGGCCAGTTTCAGTATGGACAGGGTGACAAAGTGGGACAGTAGAATAACAATCAGGGTGGTCTCATTTCTTGGCTGGGGGCTTGGCATCGTGCTCTGTCTTTGTCCTGGATCTCAGGGATCGTTTGCGGGGTGGTTCTCCCTCTGCAGGGGGTGGGTGCTGGTGTGGTGGTCCTGTGGCGGGGCGTCCTGTCCACTGTCACCGGCGGAGGTGGTGGGCAGTTCATCGTCCATGCTAGTGTCAGGGGCCCCTTGTAGTGCCACAGTGTCCCTCCTGGTGTTCACAAGTTCCTTCAGCACCCCTACGATGGTGCTCAGGGTGGAGCTGATGGTTCTGAGTTCCTCCCTAAAGCCCATACACTGTTCCTCCTGCAGGAGCTTGGTCTCCTGAAACTTGGCCAGTACCGTTGCATCGTCTCCTGGGAGTGGTGGTAGGCTCCCATGATGGAGGAGAGGGCCTCGTGGAGAGTGGGTTCCCTTGGCCTGTCCGCCCCCTGTTGCACAGCAGCCCTCCCAGTTCCCCTGTGTTCCTGGGCCTCCGTCCCCTGGACCGTGTGCCCACTACCACTGCCCCAGGTCCCTGTTGTTGTTGGGGTGATGGGTTATCCTGGGTTCCCTGTAGTGGTGGACACAATGCAGATTGACGTGTCCTGGGGATGGAGGTATAGGCTCGCTGGGTAGGTGCTGTGCTGGTGTTTCCAGAGGGTGGAAGGTCTGTAGTGGCCTGTGACTGGGTGATGGGAACCGACTGTCCAGAGGTCCCCGATGGGCCGGGCTGGTCATCTAGATCCAGTTGGACAGAGGTGCTGTCATCACTGTGGGCCTCTTCTGTTGGTGGTGTGGATATGTGTGGACCCTCCTGTCTGATGGCGTTGGGTAGGGGTCCTGCAGGGGTATAAAAGGATGGTTATTACATCTGTGTGTGTCATGGTGTGCAATGGGCGGGTGACCGTGTACCCCAGTGTTTGCATTCCTGTGTGAGACCTTGTGTGAGGATGGTTTAGGGGGTTGTATGGGTATGTGCAGTGGGCATGCTTTAGTGATGGGTGTCCATGCTTTGTTGTTGCATGCAGGGCTTGGTGTTGGGATGGGTGGTTTGTCATGTTGGGATATATGTGAGGAGTTGGGGTGCTGGGGGTGAGGGTGGGGGTATGTGATAGCATGCAGGTAGGGTGGGGGTTGTAATAGTTAAGATTTTACTTACCAGAGTCCATTCCTTCACCTACTCCTGGGAGGCCCTCATGATGCAGAATCTCCAAGACCTGCTCCTCCCATGTTGTTAGTTGTGGGGGAGGAGGTGGGGGTCCACCGCCAGTCCGCTGAACCGCCAGGTGGTGTCTTGAGACCACAGAACGCACCTTCCCCCGTAGGTCGTTCCACCGCTTCCTGATGTCCTCCCGATTTCTTGGGTGCTGTCCCACTGCGTTGACCCTGTCCACTATTGTTCACCATAGCTCCATCTTCCTTGCAATGGAGGTGTGCTGCACCTGTGCTCTGAATAGCTGTGGCTCTACCCGGAAGATTTCCTCCACCATGACCCTGAGCTCCTCCTCCGAGAACCTGGGGTGTCTTTGCCGTGCCATGGGGTGGTGTATGTGATGTGTGGGGTGGAGTGTGTGGTGATTAGTGTGCTGATATGTAGTGGTGTGTTGTGTGAGGTGCGTGGAAGTTCTGTGGGTGATGGTGTTGTGTGCCTGTGGATGCTGTTGTTCTTGCTGGTGCTCTCTCTCTGGCCTTCTTTCGGAATTTTTTTGTCGTGGGGTTTGTGGGTGTTGTGGGTGTGTGTTTTATATTGTATTGGGTGTGTGGGAGTGGTGTGTGTATGTGTATCAGGTGTGTGTATTTTGAATTGTCCAATGTGGGGATGTTTTGTAAAAGCGTGTGTATTTTGAGCGCTGCGGTGTGTACCGCCAATGGAATACCGCAGTTGAAAGACCGCCGCATGGATTCGTGTGTCGTTATAGTGTGGGCGTATTTCTGTTGGCGTGACGGTGAAGGATTTGTTTTCACCAGTTTATCACTGACCTTTGGTGTGGCGGACTTGTGTGGGTGTCTGAATTTTGGCAGATTCCGAAATGTGGGTCATAATAGCTGTGGCGGAATTCCGCGGCCGCGGCGGTGTGTTGGCGGTCTTCTGCACGGCGGTAAGCGGCTTTTACCGCCAGTGTTCTAATGACCTCCTAAATGTGCAAATAAAGAATTTTATAAAATTCTCACCAAATTTAATAAACCTAAATCCACGGAAGGAACTCATCCCATTGCTCAAGGTTTCACTGACACACTGGCAAATCATTACACACCAAAGCAGGCATGTCGGACTCCTATTTACAGCAAAGGAAAACCAGTCGCACCATCCCATTTCCAACAATCCCCTCAGAGACCCTCTCAACATCTGCATTCCTTAAAACAACTATGACACATTGAATTTATGGATCTAGTCAAAGCAAGCAGGGCCACCCGCTGCCTTTCATTCTGACCCCTGTACAGCACAAATCTTATAAAACTTTCTTTGAACTACCTTTGCTTCCACACCAGTAAGAAGCATCATCAATGATTCTTTAACTACCTGAATCTTTCCAGAAAACCTAAAAAAGGCATACATATGCCCATTATAAAAAGAAAACAGGACCCACATGGCCCCAGCAACTACAGACAGATTACAAATGGACCTTTCCTGGGCAAAGTGATTGAAAGTGAATTAAAGAGCAGCATTGACCCAGTTATCACAATTTATTGAAGATAACTCCATACTTCCAAACTACCATACCAGATTCCACCCAGGAAGAGGCACATAATCTGCCCCCATTGCTATAAGTGATGACCTTAAAAACACAGTAGACTGGAACAGTGTTGCTGCACTACTTCTCTTGGACCTTTCAGCTGTCTTTGACATAGTTGACCATGACACTGTGATATAAAGCCTGTACGAAACTGAAATAGAGGAGATTGCTCCCGACTAGATCACATACTACCTTCAAACAGAACAAATGACATCCATACTTCCTCTTTCTTATCCAAACCATACTTCACAAAAGAGGGGGTCCCTCAAGGCTCCATTATCTCACCCATGCTTTTTAACATCAACATTAAGGGGGTCATTACAACAGGCTGGCGGTGCTTCCCAGGTCATTACAACTAGCAGCGCTGCCCAGAGGATTACAAGTCCCCTACAGCCAGCCTTTTCCTGGTGGTTTGAACCGCCAGGAAAAGGCTGGCGGTACGGGGAGTCGCGGGGCCCCAGGGGCCCATGCACTGCCCATGCCTCCGTGCAGCTTTTCACTGTCTCCGTCGCACCCGTCGCACAGCCGCAACACCGCCGGCTCCATTTGGAGCCGGCTCCTGTGTTGCAGCCGAGATCCCCGCTGGGCCGGCGGGCGGAAACAAGGTTTCCACCCACCGGCCCAGCGGGGATCTCCAAATGGCCGCGGCGGGGGTGCGGTTGCATTGGCGGCCGCCCGGCGGTCCAATCTTGAGGGACTAAGTCATTTCTAGGGATGATCAATTAATTTCAGCTCACATGCTATAACTATGCAGATGGCATACAAATACTCCTTAAACTGGAAAGCTCCAAACACTTTGAAAACTCAAAAATCTTCAGTTGCCTTAGAGCTGTTTATCAGTGGATGACATGGATTCATCTCAAATTGAATGTTTCCAAAACTGAAATCCTCACATATGGCGAATGGGAAAATGATGACACTCTGCGCTTGGTCTGGAGATCTGGGACCACATCCTAAAATATTTAAGGAAGTAAAAAAAACATTGAAAATACCATGGACTCCAAGTTATCATTGAATGTAAAAGTGAACAAATTAGCAAGATAAAGCCTCATTACTATGATAACTCTGTGACGCATTTCCCCCCACCTGGAATTTCTGAGGTCCAGAATGCTATCTCTCTGGTACTTTCTAAACCTGATTACGCCAATTGCCTCTGATCACAGATCATCTTTATCAACTGTGAAAAAACGACAACACATTTGAAACTCTGCTGCCAGACTACTCCTACATGTAAAGCCACAAGCCAATATCTCCCCTGACTTGAAGGCTTTACATTGGCTACCGATTTCCAGAAGATCCACCTTCAAGCTGCTTTGTATCACCCACAAAGCAATACATGTAAAGGACCACTTTTCATCAGAAATAAAATCAACAAATATATTCAACAAAGGAACCTCTGCTCCAGATTGTCATCTCGCCTCAAAATTCCACCATACAAAAAAAAAATAGTTGGTCAAGCAGCCAAACTACAAAATTCATAACCCCCAAACAGAAGGTCCACAGAAGACAACACAAGCTTCGGCTCTTTCCTACATAATAACCTATATCAAATATTAATGTACAGCATATCCATGGGTATGTAAACATTTATAATTTGATTAATGTATGTATTTAGATATGTGTATTTCTTTGTACAAATATGCTAGCACGCCTGGTCCTTAGTAAGTAAACTTACAAGGGGACGCTTATAGGCTGATGAACCTTTTGGATAGCATGGAATATCCTAATTATGTAGTGACCAATTAATAACATTGAAATCAAAATAACTATAGCCATTAATTCATGAATAACCACAACTCGTATAGCGTTTAACAATTTTTATTCCTCTATTAGATACAATACTAAGTCATCAAGTTATATCAAACTGTATTTAATCCACACAGAATTAGTTGATTAATCACCATCAATACCATGAACTAATCAGAAACTGAGAAAACACATGCTAGAATACTTCATCATAAGCCAATAAAGATGAATATTCAGTATTAATAGCAGTTCAGCAAGTAGTTCTTCAGTCATTTGTCACTGTCAAACGTCACCCCTAGAAAGCCTACCAAACCCAGATTAGCATCAGCATGTGGGGCTTCATGCAAAACAATTTAGAAAACATGAATTTGAAAAAACATCTCACTACGAGACAAACTATAAAACAGCGCAGTTGGTACCTAGAAGAAAAGGCATAAGTTAATCAGTCACATTGTCATAGCTACTTATCCATGGAATGGATCAGCAACAAAGTCAGTCTTCAGGTCATCAATAGATCAGCAACGCATCAGGCTCGAAAGAGTATGAGCCCAATGACAGAATCTCGAACCGCTTCTCCTGATGTCATCAATTCTCCACTTGCATCTGAAGTTTTAGCCCCTTGTAATGAGTTTGTATTAGGGTTTTCCAGTCCATCCCTCCAATTTCCATTTGGTCAGTCAGTCAGCAGATATGACTCTAACCTATTGTATACATTTTTCAAATCTATGAATTTTAATATTAGTCCTTTCACAGCACACAGATTGGTCCACTATAGGATGTCCTCATCATACGGCTCTTCAGGTATCGAAAATGTAGCCTTTTCCTCTTCAGTCAGTGCTCTCATTGTTCAAGTCCTGGGAAAGTACATTTAGCCTACTCTACACATAATTGTATCAAATTGTCTTCATCATCTCCTGTCCGTCAGTACATTGCACAAAATTCTAGCTAAGCAACTTTAACATCAGGCGGCTCAAGGACAGGTCATGCATCAGCTTCTCTGCAGTGCGTTAGAATTTCCCCTCCTTGTGTGAGGCCTGGAAAGGACTAGGCCTTAACCTCAGCTAAGTTAACTCTACAAATTAATGCAAAGCATAGGTTATACATATTAATATGACATATTACTACATTATTCTTTCACATTTTCTTTATTTCACACAACTTTAGTTATTTTAGTATAACTTTGATTCAGTTGCTGGCACTCCCCGTGGTCACAATTTCAAAAGAGCACTTTATTTTCTACAATTAATTTTTCTACTAACTTTTCAATAATCAAACACATAAACATTCATTAATAATTTCTAAATAGCATATTTGCGTCAACAAATGTATATTAACTATGGTTTAAATTGTATAGATATATAGTTGTTAATAGATATTCTTTAGGTTTGTTTGCTTAACAAGTGACTATGGGGGTTATTACAACTTTGGAGGAGGTGTTAATCCGGCCCAAAAGTGACGGTAAAGTGACAGATATACCACCAGCCGTATTACTAGTCCATTATATCCTATGGAACTCGTAATACGGCTGGTGGTATATCTGTCACATTTGGGACGGATTAACACCTCCTCCAAAGTTGTAATAACCCCCTATGTTACTTATGGTGATATATATATATATATATATATATATATACATATATATATACATATATATATATATATATATATATATATATATATATATATATATCTCAAATAACATATGAAAACTATGCAGTGACCTATATACAAGTTAAGCATAAAAGAATGTATAGAATACATGTACAAACACACACATATGTTTATGCTTATGATGTATATAGGTCACTGCATAGTTTTCATACTTTATTTGATTAGATGCTTATGGGTCTCTATTTTATTTAGCTATCACAATTTGTAAATATTATTGTAACTATTTAATCTATAAGTGCTTCTTTATTGACATATTGTGGGAGTGTGAGTGGGTGTGAGAGTGTCCGAGTGGGTCTTTGAGTGGGTGTGAGACTGTCTATGTGGGTCCTTGAGTGGGCATGTGAGTGTCTGTGTGGGCCTGTGAGTGGATGTGAGAGTGTCTATAAAGGTATGTGAGTGGTTGTATCAGTGTCTTTCTGGGTATGTGTGTCAAGTAGAACAACTCTTGAAAGTCTGGGTTTATACAATACAACTGTATTTATCTGTATTTTATCTTCCTCATACATGTATAATCTTTCTGTGTAGTTATGCATCTATATATTTACTCCTACTGTAGAAGAAAAAAGATTACTCTCTTCAATGCACTACTCTATGTCTCATTATATATCTATCTCAATATATCCTCTACCTCCACTCTCTGACTCATCTCTAAACTCATTCTACTACTATGATCTCCCAAACACCCTTTCTAAATTCTTCTCTCTGGTACCCCTCATTGGCTCACCCCAAACCTCATTTTACTACTAAGAGCTCCCAAACAACCTTCCTAAATTCTTCTCTCTGGTACCCCTCCTTTGATTCATCCCGAACCTCATTTTAATATTACGATCTCCCTTATCCTTTTTGTTAGACCTGAGAGCCTTAGGGTGGTCACCCCTAACTTTTTGCCTGCCTCCCTTCACTTTTTAGACCCTGTTTTTGCTGGTTTTTAGACTCTGCGCACTTTACCACTGCTAACCAGTGCTGAAGTGCAAATGCTCTCTCCCTTTAAACATGGTAACATGGGATCATACCCAATTGGACTATTTAATTTACTTATAAGTCCCTAATAAAGTTAACTATAGGTGCCCAGGGCCTGTAGATTAAATGCTACTAGTGGGCTGCAGCACTGATTGTGCCCCCCACTTAAGTAGCCCCTTAACCTTGTCTCCAGCCTGCCATTGCAAGGTCTGTGTGTGCAGTTTCACTGCCAATTCGACTTGGCATTTAAAAGTACTTGTCAAATCTAAAACTCCACTTTTTCTACATATAAGACACCCCTAAGGTATGCCCTAGGTAACCCATAGGGCAGGGTGATGTGTAGGCAAAAGGCAGTACATGTACCTGTGTAGTTTACATGTCCTGGTAGTGTAAAACTCCTAAATTTGTTTTTACACTGCTGTGAGGCCTGCTCCCTTCATAGGCTAACATTGGGGCTGCCCTCATACAGTGTTTGAGTGGTAGCTACTGATCTGAAAGGGGTAGGAAGGTCATATTTAGTATGTAAATAGAAAATCCTGCTGACTGGTGAAGTTGGATTTAATATTACTATTTTAGAAATGCCACTTTTAGAAAGTGAGCATTTCTCTGCACTTAAATCTTTCTGTGTCTTACAATCCACGTCTGGCTGGGTTTAGTTCACAGCTCCTTGTGCATTCACTCAGAAACACCCCAAACACAGGATACTCAGCCTCGCTTGCATACATCTGCATACATCTGCATTTTGAATGGGTCTTCCTGGGCTGGGAGGGTGGAGGGCCTGACACTTACATGACAATGGACAGTAGCCTGCCCTCACACAAAGGACTGCCACATCCCCTACTGGGACCCTGGCAGACAGGATTGAACTGAAAGGGGAACTTGTGCACTTCTGAGCCACTCTTTGTAGTCTCCCCCACTTCAAAGGCACTTTTGGGTATAAAAACAGGGCCTCTGCCCTACCAAGACAGACATTCCCTGGAGAAGAAACCTGAACCAGAACCTGCATCCTGCCAAGAAGAACTACCTGGCTGCCAAAAGGACTCACCTGACTGCTTTCTGTGAAAGACTGCTGCCTTGCTGATGCCCTGCTGTCTTTCTGCTCTCTTGCTGTGCTGCAGAAGGGCTCTCCAGGGCTCGGACTGAGCTTGCCTCCTGTTCCCTGAAGTCTCATGACCAGAAAAGACTTCATCTCAGCAAGAAATTCCTTGTGCGCCTAAAAACGGCACACAGCCTGAGAAAAACTACGCACACCGTGCACTGCCATGAAAAATCACTGCACACTGAATCCGTAATGACGCTGCCTGACTCCTCAACAGGAAGATCGACGCAGCGCCTGCGACGCGACTGGAATTCGATGCACAGCCCACTGGATCGACGCACAGCCGACCCGGAACAACGCAGCCCGACTTCCAGAGAGGAATCGAAGCACGTCTGCCGTGCGGGAGAAATTTCCATGCAAAGCCCACTGGAATCGACGCAGCGCTTGTGACTTCGCCGCAAGCCCAGGATTTTCCACGCAATGACCCCTGGGGGGTCCGAAAACCCCGCAACCTGAAGAGGATCCGAGTCCGCGCGCCGAAAGTCAACGCACGGCTTCCCCGCATGGAAAATATTGACGCAAGTCTGTGTGCAAAGGGGCAAAACCAACACACACCTACCTGTTTTCCACGCATCTCCTCCTCTGCGGCCCCTTGCGAGGATTTTTCTACGCAAACCAGGTACTTTGCCCTGCAAGAGACACTTATTGTTTCTAGAAGACTTTAAAACACTTTGGGGGTCATTCTGACCCCGGCGGGCGGCGGTTGCCGCACACCTGGCGGGAACCGCCATTTGGCCGCACCGCGGTCAAAAGACCGCTGGTGCCATTCTGACCTTCCCGCTGGGCCGGCGGGCGCTACCCAAGGTACCCAAGGTAGCGCCCGCCCGCCCAGCGGGAAGGAGCCCTGCAACACAGAAGCCGGCTCCGAATGGAGCCTGCGGTGTTGCGGGGGTGCGACGGGTGCAGTTGCACCCGTCATGCTTTTCACTGTCTGCTATGCAGACAGTGAAAAGCTTAATGGGGCCCTGTTAGGGGGCCCCTGCACTGCCCATGCCAGTGGCATGGGCAGTGCAGGGGCCCCCAGGGGCCCCTAGACACCCATTACCGCCAGCCTCTTCCTGGCGGTGACAACCGCCACGCCATGGCGGATTCGCCCAGCCGGGGGTAAACTGGCGGGAAACCGCCGGCCCCGGTTTTCTGACCGCGGCTTTACCGCCACGGTCAGAATGGGCAAGGAAGCACCGCCAGCCTGTTGGCGGTGCTTCCGTCATCGCGGCCCTGGCGGTCTTTGACCACCAGGGTCAGAATGACCCCCTTTATATTGCTTTTGCAGTAAAGTTACAATTCTAAAGACATTTTATATTACTTTTCCAGTAATAATTCAACGTATACTTATTGCATTCTAATCGTTTTTGACCTACAATTATTCGGATAAAAATTATATATTTTTACAAACACTGTGTGGTGTGTTTTTGGTAGTAATATATGGTGTTACTGTATGATTTATTGCACAGATACTTTACACATTGCCTTCTAAGTTAAGTCTGACTGCTCAGTGCCAAGCTACCAGAGGGTGGGCACAGGATAATTTGGATTGTGTGTGACTTACCCTTACTAGAGTGAGGGTCCCTGCTTGTACAGGGGGTAACCTGACTGCCAACCAAAGACCCCATTTCTAACACCTTTCTAGAGAATTTTCTAGAGTGCTAAGTTTCAAAAGACAGTTGATCCAGTTCAGGAATAGGGGTCAAATATCCTATGTATATAAAGAGTACATCAAAGATAACCCCCAAAACCATAAATTTGAATCATTCTTTAAATACAACTCATACTTAATATGGGCACATATAATCACGTATTTAATATAATTTCACATTACTTAGCCTCCGCTATGTATCCTAGAGGACCTTCTGAAGATTAACTTCCCTGGGTTTTAAGACAATCATAGAATCATACACACACTAGGATTAAATACAGGCCTATTTAATTCTCTTTATGTGCCATCTTTGTCCTATAAAACATAACATTTTTAGACATTGCTCACAGTAAACAAATTATATAGGGGGTCATTCTGACCCTGGCGGTCATGGACCGCGAGGGCCAACGACCGCGGAAGCACCGCCAACAGGTTGGCGGTGCTTCCGGGGGCATTCTGACCGCGGCGGTAAAGCCGCGGTCAGAAAAGGGAAGCCGGCGGTTTCCCGCCGGCTTCCCGCTGCCCCAGGGAATCCTCCACGGCGGCGCTGCAAGCAGCGCCGCCATGGGGATTCCGATCCCCTTCCCGCCAGCCTGGTTCTGGCGGTTTTCACCGCCAGAACCTGGCTGGCGGGAACGGGTGTCATGGGGCCCCTGGGGGCCCCTGCAGTGCCCATGCCACTGGCATGGGCAGTGCAGGGGCCCCCTAACAGGGCCCCACATAGATTTTCAGTGTCTGCGTGGCAGACACTGAAAATCACGACGGGTGCAACTGTACCTGTCGCACCCCTTCTACTCCGCCGGCTCCATTCGGAGCCGGCATCCTCGTGGAAGGGGGTTTCCCGCTGGGCGGGCGGGCGGCCTTCTGGCGGTCGTGCGCCAGCCCAGCGGGAAACTCAGAATGACCGCCGCGGTCTTTTGACCGCGGTACGGTCTTCTGGCGGTTCCCGCCAGGCCGGCGGCATCCGCCGCCGGCGGGGGTCAGAATTACCCCCATAATGTCTTAAATCAAACATAAAAAAGAAAAAACAAAGGTGTCACAAAAACATGAACAAATACATGTAAGCGTGTCCAATGTTTGCATCAAATTTTTCATCTAGAAAAACATTAAAATGTGTCCAACATATATCGATGTTTGTAACATCTCATACTTGAAAACAACAAAGTTCGTAGACCCTTGGGAGTTGGGGCAAAAAAGCTGCCTATAAGTCTCTTCTGTATATGTAATAGCTATTGTTTCCGTAGATCAGTTTTCTGGCAGTGTATAATTGATAGCCCTCCATCTTCAGCTATACACAAGGTATTTCAACCTTCCAAATGGCGCCTCTTTTTATGAAGGTCTTCCTCATGAAAGCAAATTTATTTATGTGACACTACAATGAGATCAAGCATGAATATTGTCAGAAACCCATGAACATGTTTTGATGAAGATTCTGGAAATGAAGAGCAGTATATATACATAATATAGTTATGTTTTCTTTGGATCACTGAGTACGGGGGTAAAGGGCCTTCTTGCATTCATACCTATTGAGCCAAATAACAAAGCAAGACTGTGTTATAGTTCCTAATGTATTTGCTGTCCCAAAAAGGAGTATCCTGTCCAGGATTTATCTTATCATAACAGTTGCTCTAACAGCCTCTTATTGTCCTACTAGTTTAGAAGGACATGGTAACACATCTGGGGCTTCACATTTCCAGGTAAATTCCAAACCTGTGTGACAAACATGGACACTATTCAAGATATGGCCATGTGTCAGAACATCAACAATTAATTTCTATGGGAGTTGTCCCTGCTTCCTGTTTCAAGGTCATGTTCATTTTTATTCCTGAGAAACTGGATTGCCAGCGCAGGTGATTTCTCACCCACTGGTGTGGAGGGATTCAATCCACTCACCCACCATCTTCCTCGAATGACAAAGAACACCATCCAGTGGACTGGGCTTCATCCCAAGGTGTTTCTGTGTTTGTAATGATGTCAAGTCATGTGATCAGTTGTAACATAGCATTTGTTGTTTGTGTAGACACTGTTGCCATGTTTTTAATTGGCTCTATCTTTATCTTGTGGTTATCTTTGTTGGAGTATTTCTTGAAGGTTTATTTTTATATAAGAGGTGAAATGGTGGGGTTTTGGAGGGAAAAGGTATAATTTGCACCTCTCGCATTACGAAGTGGTACATTTTCCTGAGAGTGGTTACATTTTGCAAATCATAGGAGGAATACCTCCCTTGTTTAAGTGAATAGATTACTGATTTCTGACATCTCATTCTTGCTTTTTTTTGTGATAAGATGAAGTATGAAGTAGGCTTCTGATCTTAATAATGCTTTCTACAAATTGGTACCCTTAACATGTCTTACAATAGTCCATTGTAAAGCCAATGCTGAATGATTCATTTGTACAAAATGTTGAAACATGGGTGCCTGTTGTATTTGACATTGAATTCTGGATTTATGTAGATTGATTCCTTTTTTTCTCATTTTCTGATTGGTTGTTCCTATCTACACTTTAGAAAAAGGGCTAATAAAAAAAATAGACAACATTCTTTGTGTTGAAATTCATGAATCCCAGTGTTTAATGCTTTCATTATAATATCTGTATTGATCTCCTTCAATAGTGCTGGCACACAAGGAGCAGTTGCCACATTTATTATATCCGATGATTGGGGAAGGTTAAAAACCTTCTCCTCTCACTCTTTGTGACAACATTGCTGTGTTAGATCAAACCGTGTTGTCTTGGGTGCTTTTATTCCTTCTGAAGACAAAAAAGGCAGAAAGTAGTAACTCATGAAATTGTGTAAGTCCTGGAATAATATTCTAATTTTTAAATCATTTTTTGTAAACAAATTTGTTCTATAAGTGGTAACACAAACAAGATTGGTCACCACATATTTATGCAACCTAGTCCACCAAATAATTATTCATTTTTATTTGCAAAACTCCAATTTCCAGTAAAGAGATCTAAAAGACAATCTATCATGCAGTCATTTTCTGCACATAAGAAGGAATTGCTGCAAACAAAAGAGGATTACTTTAGAAACTGAAACATACTGATGAAGAAACTACAAGAAAGACAATACCGTAGGATACTCCTACAAAGAGCAATTAAACGTGCCTGGTACATGCCTCAAGAATGCCTCTTTTTACCTAAAGCTAAGAAGGAAATAAAATTTTGTGTCGCCACCTACAGGACTGGATACTTCAAAACATTTTGGAACTCTTCTCCAAAAGAATCAGAGCCATAGCCACCGACGTTAAACTGGCAGTTGGACTCAACTTGCTGGTTTGGGCCACTTAAAGTATCCTGACTTCCAGGAAAGTTTCTAATACTAAACTTCGGTGACATCACTGGAACTGATGTTGAGCAGCACCTTGCCATTGTTGGCTTCTCCTTAGGCCTGATCCTCAAAGTTTGCCTGCTCAGAGTTTTCCTGCTTTCGATATTGAGAGCCACAAATTTCCCACTGGAGAGGAGGCTCCCACAGAGGACCCATGGTTCTGTTGTGTAGCCATTTTAGTTACAGCTCCATGCACGTTATTTTAACACACTAGGCCGCTGTGCACTTTAACCTAGATATATTTTATTCAGCTTCATCTTATTATTGTTATAATAGCCATTTTTACGGTCTTGTTTATTTCCGTTTATCTAACTGTTTTTGCCTAGTCCAGCACTCTGTTCTCAAACAAGACATTCTTGATCATTCTGTGCTTCTTCCAAGGCTACAGCACGGTACATTGGCGGTGAACGTGGGGGAAGTTTATTCTCCAACATTCGTAGAAAATACAGATCCTTATGTAGGGACATTTTTCTCAGAACATCAGTTGTGTTGTTACAAAAACACGTCCATGTCCCTTACACGTTAGAGGGAGATTCCAGCCAGGGAACCACGACTGTATGCTGATTGCTGAACGCTTTGCTACAGATGCTAACGCAGACCGCAAGCCTGTCTACTCCGAGCTACAGCTACGAAGGGTTGAGCTCAGGTTTAAATGAATCAAACCCATCAATTTGGCCAAGTTAGAAATATCGCCATAGTTAATTGAAAATAATTAAAATCAACTTCAACATAATCCACTTTTCCACAAAAAAACAAATATTACCTGCCATAGTATGTCAATTTAAGTAATTACACTTGCATTTTAATATCATGAGCAGGTGCACTGATTTTGCATCATAGTTCACCAGGACATAAAACCAGGTGTTCTTTAGTACGAACCTAGTTAAATAGATCATAGTGGAAGTGGCCATCTGTTCAGTGCCACATTGCACATGGAAACAGATGTAAAAAAAAAAAAAAAACTAACAGAACACAGCTCAGCAACCAAAGTTGCTGTACTGCTGTGTGCTAAGGTGAGAGAGCAGCACAGAGCCATATTTACTAAATGTGACGTACTGCTGTTCTGTTCCTTCCGCTGGTGCTCTCAATGGCTGCCTAGCATCACACACACCTAAGCACCATTGTGCAACTGTGTGTGCAGTCTGTCTATTATAAGTTTTGTACTGAAAGAATACCCTTCCAGCACAAAATCTTATTCCTAAACATTTTAAAAATATTTTACTCAATAGATGTGTGCAGCACACATGCAATGAGTAAAATATAAAGTGAAATGAAAATATTTCTCCTATTTTGCGACTGTCTGTGGGAGGAATTTATTTAATGCAATGCCCCATGTAACAATTTCAGACCTTTCAACTTAATAAAACATTCCAGTGTATAAGGAGCGGGTATGGCCATGAAAGGTGCAGGGCCTCGTGCCAAGAACAGTTTATGTAAGAAGCAGTTCTGCCCCTTTCACTCTCGTGTGCTGCTACTCCACAAAAAAAAAGAACAAAAGCTTGCCGAGGCTGCTGCTACTGATGTCCTGGGATATTTTCACACTCCTTCATTGAAAACTGCTACATAGAGTCCAAAAGCATGTGCAACGTCAATATTGTGCAGTGGTTTCCAGCTGTTTTTTCCTCCCACCACATGACATTGGCTCTTCACCTAATGACCATGTGAGGAGAGCCAATATAATGTGACACACAGTGGCGTCATGTGAGTTGACAGGTCTGCAATTTTATTACAAAAGGTTTGGCGTAAAAAAACATAGGTTGTTGCCCTGGAATGCCCAATTACCACCCATAGAACATCCCCTTAGTACAAAGTAGAGAACAGCAGAGCAAAGCACTATCTGCGCTACAAAAAGGTCACTCCCCTGTACAAAAAACGATTTGCACTGGAAAGTAAATACCATATCAAGACTTTGCACCGCATTTTTTGAATGACTTGTGCGGTGCCGTAAAGTCTTCATAAATCTGCCCCATTGTCTTTTTTCAGATTTTCTCTTGCTGCATAAGTGAAGGGGTTTCCATGTATTCGCCTTCCCAACCCGTAGAAATGTTGTTATGTTTAACTTTCAGCTCTCATGGAACAGGTTAGATTCTTCTGAAACCTTTCCCAAGACTGCATGCATGTTTGAAAACATTAAAAGGGAGATGTAAAGTGCGGCGCAGCCTAGTATAAATTAGAGAGTGTTGATGCATGGTGACGTATCTGGGACATTCCCGTTCCACGGGAACAGAATGCGACTGCAATAAAGTAACCACGGCTCAAAACATTCTCTCAAGCTGCACAGAAGGTACACATTTCCAATATCAATTCTTGACATTTGCATCACTTTTTTAAGTCCCATATGTTAAGCCATTAATTCACTGTTTTAGTTCTTCTGCTTCAGACTTTTAGAGTCAAAGATTTGTTTTTTTCAAAATGAACTTGATCAACCACCAGTAGGTCTCTTAAATATAGGCCATCACAGATGCTAAAAATATCAGCATGAAGAGGGAACCTTGCAAAAGTACACATATTGTCATCAGGCTTTAATCCGTGAGAATGTTCTTACTTTGTGGCCCTTGATACTATTGTTTTTATTTTGAACAAAACCACAGTACATTTGAGTTGTGGTGTAGGGATTAATCGAAATGTTTCCTTAGCCGCTGCTTAAAAAATACATATAAGAATGTTCCTCAAAAACACTCAAGGAGAGCCACACTTTTAAAGGGAAAACAACTGACAGTCCTCACTAAATTTAAATATGAAATCAAAAAGACACTTCAAAGAGTAGAATTCTGTGTTAGGCGATGGGAGATAATTGAGCAAAGCATTCGTTTAACAAGAGTGCTCACAGGCTTGATGTCTTTATTAGTTCTCCATGCTGGCCAATATCCAACATAATCATATCACTATAACCAGCAATCGGCAGACACAGATGACACCAAGTAAAGTGAAGAAGTCAAATCTGCACAATCACATTCTCACAAGCACAAGAAAATTGGCAGTTGAAACCATCATGGAATTGTCAGTTATACAGAAAAACACAGCTTTATGGAAATAGTGGCAGTCATTCTCGATTTGGCACCTTCGAAGTATGTGTCCATGGTTCAAGGCATCCCTCAAAGACATTACACAAATCTCCATGTGATTTAGGCCCCAATGGCTGAGACTGGAAGTAGCAATTATGTTTCCACATCAAAGCTCATCCTACTATTTTCAACGTTAACCCTTCATGGACCAATGAACAGTCTCTGTGCAGGATCTCACATCTTCCCTAGTACCACCTTTAGCTGTGCCTTTTCAAGACGCCCCAGAGGCCTCCATGTTTCCCACAAACAATGACCTGTAGAGCGATCTATCACTGACCCACATAGTAACAGCAAGTAGCTCTAACTTCCCAGGACCACACAGTGACTCAATAGCTGAAATTTCCATGCACCAATCATAATTTTATATCCGGATCCACAACTAGTCACCCTGCTACCACTCATGCTTCCCTACAGCAATATAAATAATGGACACAGAAGAACTGGGGCCCTAAAAACAGGCCCTGGAGCTGCTGTTCTACACTTCAGTTTAGTAGTGTGAACTCCAAATGAGCCCCTTTCTGATCTGAAAAGGTCAATCTTCTCTTTGGCTCACAGGGCCCATGAGAAAAGACAGTCACATTGTGGGTGTAGTGTAGCACAACACCTCTGACATGGTTGCAAAAGCACCTTGCTTTCCGGCACCTCAGTCTTCCCAGATCAACCTGATCTCCACCCACTGTTGCCAGTGCTCATACTGGAAGTATGATATAGGACACACTGTCAACATAGCAGGCCAACAACTGCCCAGCTGCATGCATAACCCTGTATTGCTCAAAATTGAATCATTTGGGACACTTTCCATCATTTCTAGCTACTGGAGACCACATTGGATTCTGTTCTAGTGGACATGTGGTCAAATACTAAGCAGTCATGCAACCAGCTCGCCCATGGCCTGACAAGACCCCTTTACCCATCCTCCATTCCCTTGCACTGGCAGCCACTCAGTGAGAGTGCCACATCACATTATACAAGAGTTACAGTGATGCATAGAAGTAATTGGCCATCCAGCACGTCTGAGCCTAATGAAGGCTGCCCTGTATCCAGGAAACATGCCAATGCATTTGCGGAATAGAAGCAGCCCAGATAACCTTAAAACGATTAGTAATTCATCATCATCATGCGCTTAATATCGGTAACAATATACCATAAAAGCACAATACAAAAAAACATTTAAAAAGATCAAACATAAAATCTATAGTTTAAAAAGAGAGAGAAAAAAAGAAAAAGACTTTAAAATGCAATAAAATGTAAAAGACAGGTCAAAGTACATAAAGGTTTAGATAAATAAACGGGTGTGGGCACACATTGTCTAGTCTATAAAATTAGTCCTGCGTTATATTGCACATCTATATAGTTACATAGCCTGCAGTCATTAGCAGTGGCTAAAATTTGCCTTTTAAAATTTCAAGTCGGAATGGCAAAAATTAATAGTAATTAGGTTCTCCTACAGCCAGAAAGGCAGCAAACTTCTCACCAAGGCCTGAGCAGCAATAAGTGGACTGCAAACTTTGGCAGTAATGCCTGCTGATTTAAACTGGCGGCATTTAACTTGCAAACATATGACAGCTAACTTATGAGATCACGTAACATAATTACTGACGCTCCAGAGAGAGGAAATAACTAATAAAATTTGAAGTGGAAGCCATTGCTCAACACATTCATCCAAGGCACTGTGTAAAATCCACACCTCACCTATCAAATATGACTTATTCAGCACGCTCTTTGCTTTTGGCTAAATATTCCTTGGAGGTATATGATTTGATTTATGAGTTTAAAGCACCCTACTACACACTGGGGGGAACATGGTTCTCAGGCAAGTCAACCTTTATAATTGATGTTCATGAGCCTCGAGGTTTCACTAGGAATAATAGAATACATAACCAGAGTCAGAGGACCAAAGTCTATAGGACAGCTTCTTATGCACAAAGAAAACAGAGGCATTTACACTTCCTTTGGGCATTTCACAACTTAAGGCAATTTTATTTTTAATTACTCCTTACCAGGAAACATATTTAACTGATGACCATGTTGCAGCATGCACTTCTGCATTGAGCACCACAAACTGCTTCTCACCCAGCAAGCTGCTACCTCATACAACGGAATGCCAAACAACTCATAAAATTCAAAAAGGAATTCAGAGTTGCATTTTGTGCAGGCTGTCATGTGGTCATTGATCCTTGCAAATAAATGGATTAGACGCACAGGAAATGAGTTAGCCACACTATGAGGTAGTAGACAAGACAACAACAGTTCCTGTAGAAAGGAAACAGTTATAAAAACAAGCATTTGCAATGCAATGGGTCTCGCATTTACTGGAGTTAAAGCTATTAGCATTGTAATCTCCTAACTGGACTTTTCTTGCCACAATTTTTTTTAATGTAAAACATTTTCATATAAGTGAGCTGACGGCCACCATGAGTGCAAAGCAAACACACAAAAGGAAACAGAAGTCTGTTAGACTATGGCAGAGGAGGGTTGCCCCCCTGCCAGCAGCAGGAGCTGCAAAATGAACAAATAAAAATAAAAATAAACAGTGTATATTATCATTTTTATTTTTCAGAGAGCGGGCCATGGGCGATGACAGGGATGGAGGGGGAGTGCACAGCACTCCCCTCCATGCACATGTATGTTTGGCTGGTCGTCTTGGGCCAGGCAAACACACATGCACACTGGGCTCTGTCCAACTCAGCACTATGTTGCTGGGTTGGAGAGAGCAGGCAGAGTCTCCCACTTTGCCTGGGAGCGCCAAGCCAGGGCACTCCGGCCAATCCTAATGCTGCTCTGATGCGAGAGCAGCATCAGGATTGGTCGCTGGGCTGGCTGGGAGCCTGTGCCTGCAGTGAGTGGAGCGGGAGCCAGAAGAGGGGCAAGGCTACACTGGAGGAGAGTTTCTTTTTTTGAAAATTCCTTTACACGGTTGTGCCCCTGTCGCAAGCTTTGCCCCTACAGGAGCCACCCTGGCTGGCATATATTGTTAAAACACATCATATGACAAGCAGATCGCATGAGAGTGGCTTAAGCAGCAGTGGAAGTGAGAGAAGTGCAGATCGGTATGATTAATAAGTGAGAGGAACATAATATTTTGTGAAATAATTAACATTTTTTGGGCTTTCAAAATAAAGATGAGACAGAGTGTGTGTGCTTTGTCAGTGCGTGTGTGCATAAATCCCAGGTGAAACCCGACAAACAACTCACCATACCCATCTGAAAGCACCTGTATCCAACAGTTCATCAGAATATACATTTATTAGTTGGGGTGTAACACCCCAAATACCCCCACTAAAGCTACGCCCCTGAGCGGGAGTGAGGATGAGTAAGTGAGAGAATGTGAGTTAGAGTGAGTGAGGTACCCGGCAATTTAGAACTGCAGAGAGACAGGAAGTGAAGAAGAAAATGCAGCTGACTTTTCCCAAACACCCTTCATGAAGCAAAAGAAGGTCTAGAACATGCAGGACACATTTTTAGTGTTCTACTGAAAAAAAGGCAAAGAGTGAAACAAAGCAGCATCTACTAAAATATCAAAGTGGCTGGTCTACCTAAATCTGATAGCGTGCCTGTGTACATGGACAAAGAAGAGGGAAATACTCAATAAAAATCCTGAAATGCTGGACTTGCTACAGGGTACAAAATATTATTTTATGAAAATGAAAGTGTGTCTTTGCCTGGCAAAGAATGGTTTAATATAAGAACGGATGCAGGAAAATGAAGCGCTTGGTGTCCATGCCACTTGAGAATGCTATAGTCGTGTCTATGCCTGTGCCTGGGTGGGACCAATGGACAGGCAGGCCCATGCATTGTAAAGCCCAATAGGACCACCATCAGAAAGAGTGGAAGAGTCCTGCTACTCCAAAATATGTACTGGTGGGCCAACTGGCATGCCCGGCGCAATGTAACCACTGGGTTAAGGAAAGGGCACTGTATGGCAATAAAGATAGGGTGGTGGTAGTTATAAAGTAAGGTTTCATTTTATGGTGTAGGTTAGCATATGGTCAGTACACTTACTCTTGAATCTATCTTACTCAATGTGGTGGTAATCTCAGAAGTGGTCATCTCAACAGTGATAATACCGGCAGTGGTAATCTCAGTGGTAGTAATCACAGAAGTGGTAATCACAGTAGTGGTAATCTCACCAGTGGTATTTCCTGCAGTGGTAATCTCAGCGGTAGTAATCACAATGATAATTCAGCAGTGGTAATCCCTGCAGTGGTAATCTCAGACATAGTAATCACAGTAGTGGTAATCTAAGCAGTGCTAATCACTGCAGTGGTAATTTCAAAGGTAGTAATCTCAGCAGAGATAATCTTTGCACTGGCAATCTCTGAGGTAGTAATCACAGTAGTGGTAACCACTCGCAGTGACATTTATCAGTAAACGGGCAATTATCCATGTAACCGCAAAAGTGCAATTATCCATGTAAAAATAGTGCAGAAATCATACTGAAAACATGGAGCCTCATGTTTTCTGTATTTGGCCGGTGCGCTTGAGGCGGGCTAAACACCGGAAGAAGCATGACGTATGCATACCTTCTGATAATGGAATCAAGCTAATTTTAAATGGCAAGACTATGAACCAACCAAACGGATGGGCTTGAAATGGGTGTAGTTAAAAGCCTACAGAGTGATTACACCAGGAGCGCACAAAGTGGAGCGTTTTGTGCTCAACTCTAATAATTACTGTGGATCACTTTCTATCCCACTTGCTAATGGGAAATAGATCACTTTTCTTCACAAAAGTGATCTATCCTCAAGGTGTAAGGACAGTAAAGATAGCAGTTTTTACACATCAAAAACAACTTGGTTCACCTAGCGTAGATCAGGAGATAAATTGGAAAATACCTATGTTGTCAGTATCCTGTAGCTGCATTCAAAGCAAAGGCGTTAGTGCTGGAACAGTCCTAGTAACCTTGAAGCTCAACAAAGATCTTTATTGATATACAAATTGACATTTTACTAATGAAGTGGTCAATTTTATGATATCATCAAATTGACCACGGATTTTTTTAACTGAATATTTTAACTCTCTTGAATTTAGGATTGATTTCATATTCAGCCAAAAGCTAAACCATTTTTTTACGTGTGAGTTCACATATATTTGTCATTCTTTCACGTTTCGAAGCACATGAGCACCATGCCTTCATCACAAATAACTTGTGGCACCATGTTCCATATGCCAATCGATACACAAGACTTACTACTGAGATTAAATCTATGTTTAATCCTCTACGAAGTTCAGTTGAAAACATTCCTACTCCCGTGAATGTATATATTTTGCGGCGATAATTAATTTTTTCGTATATGCAAATAGCCAAGAAAAGATTCCGCTGCTGATCCACATTTGTAATTCTTGTCAGAAATGCCACTATTCTTGTCTTGCAAAGAATACACCGAAGGTCCTCAAAATACAGAGTTGTCACTTTTTTAAAACACACTACGAAGTAGTTCAACTTATGCTGTGAGGAACACACAAAGTAGAAATTACCATTGTCGATGTGTATTCTGCAGCTACTCACAGTAATACATGCCTTACAACAATCTATGCCAGTGCCACAGGTTATCAATCAAAGCTTTTATATTCAATGAACTTCTACCTACAGTTTCGGACCTCTCACCTAAAATGTAATATTGTTTGCCACTGCAAGCAGTTTTACCACAATAATCACAAACGCAAAGATTTCGGATGGAATGTGGGTGGTATTTGCCTGCCACACAGGACCGTTTTCAGGGAGTCAGTCATGCTCATAATCCCCTATTTAATTAACACCTAGGGGCATATTTATAAGCCCCTAGCGCCACCTTGCGCCACATTTGCAACATTTATTTTGACGCAAATGTGGGATTCGGGTGGCATTTCCCACGCATCGTATTTACAAAGTGGTACAATGCTTGCATTGCGCCACTTTGTAAATCCTTGCACCACATTTTGCCTGCGCCGGACATAATGTTTGCAAGGGGGGGGGCCCTGTTAGGGGGGCCAGAAATAATGGCACAAGGAAATCTCAGAGATTTTCTTGTGCCATTTTTTTCAGCACTTTTAACACCTGCTCCTAGCAGGCGTTAAAAGGGTCATACCATTATTTATAATGGGCCCCTATGTACTCTGCAGGAGTAGCACCACCAATAACATCAAAAGAAATTCCGCTATTGCCCCCTACCCTGTGCCCCAGTGCACCATATTTTAAATACAGCACAGACATGGTGGTAGTAGGGGGGGTGCTAAGGGGCACAAGGAAAGTGGTGCTGCACTAAGTGCAGCACCACTTTTCTTAAATCTGCCTCCAAGTACATCAAACATTACTGCCCACAACTGACCCCAGGCTGCCAATGTGCTGATTTTCTACTAGCTTCTCGTCAGTCAACTTGAATAGATGCACCCCACTCTTCCTTCCACTCTTTACTGAGATTATTCAAAACTCCTCCCATATTTCTAATTAAATTGAAGAAGGATTAGTTATTAACCATAAAACCACTTTGGCTAATTACTCTGGAAATCACCTGTGCCTTGCCTTCTGTTCCATTTTCTGTGCAATGAACATGATAAACCACAAACTGACACAGAATATTAAAGCTTCAATTCGAAAAAGAAAAAGCAGCTTCCAATTAAAATATGTTTTCAATATGAAAATCCACCTAACACTCAATAGAACTAACCACACAATGTCAACTAAACACCCATTCTCAAAATCCTACTGCAGTACTTCTTTCTATTCCCCAGGTTTTTCTCATCTCTTCTGCAGCTGTGAATCAGTCCTGCCACTTCTTCAGGATTGCCATGTCCACAAAAGAGGTACGACACAGGACTAGTTATAGAACCGTAATCCAGAAAATGAATCCCCAAATGTGAGAGACTGCCTCCTTAATTCGAGAACAGCTTAGCTGAATATCTAGAGAATCAAACACGTGCAGCATGCCGACCTCATTCAGCATCTGAAGTATAGACAATCTGGCTCATAAGTAGGAATTTTTCAATCATGATTAAATCAAAAGCCATATTCAAAAGATGGCATGTCTTGCATCCCGAAGTCAAAAGATCAAATTCGAACCGTAAAGCTCAATTATCACTGGCATCATACGTGGCATCACACAGAGAACATCCCTGTTGCTTACACTTTCAACTCCATTAGAGCTGGATGATCCTGTTAAAGCTCATATCGTATTAAACGTGTACCATTATGACTCGCTCCTAGACTATATCAACCAGCAAAAGAGATGGGAGTCACCAACAAGTGGCTGATTAATTAGTGTGAGCGGTGTATGTCACAAAATTTTATTCAGCAGTATCAACCTGAAAAAAACATAGACTGCACAATATTCACTACCACAGTTTAGCTTAAGATAAATCAATCAATCAATCAAAGATTTGTAAAGCGCAGCTAATCACCCATAGGGTTTCAAGGCACTGTTTGTGAGCGTGCTGCTCAGTTGAAGAGCCAGCTCTTGAGGTCGCTTCAGTGATGCGATCTGCTTGAGCTTCAGAGGTAGCGTGTACCATGTCCGGGCTGTCAGGTAGGAGAAGGTTCTTCCTCCTGCTGTTATTTTCAGGATCTTGGGGATGCTGCGAGGGCGAGCTGGGAGGAGCGTAGATATCTGTTGGGTACATAGAAGGCGAAGCGGTGTTTGAGGTATGCCAATCCTATGTTGTGCAGTGCCTTGAAGGTGTGGATTAGGAGTTTGTATGTGATGCGCTTGTTGACTGGGAGCCAGTGTAGGTCTCTGAGCTGGGAGGAGATGCAGCTGTATCAGGGGATGTCCAGGATGAGTCTGGCTGCTGCATTCTGGATTCTTTGTAGTCTTGATTGTAGTTTCTTGGTGATGCCGGCATAGAGTGCATTGCCGTAGTCCAGTTTGCTGTTGACAAGTGTGTGGGTGACTGTCTTTCATGTGTCGGAAGGAATACACTTGAAAATCTTCTGCAGGAGTTGGAGAGTTTGAAAGCATGATGAAGAGACGGCGTTGACATGGCGGGTCATGGAGAGAGAGGAGTCCAGGATGTTGCCAAGGTTGCATGCGTGGTCCGTGGGGGCTGGGGCATTTTCCAGAGCAGTTGGCCACCAGGAATCGTTCCAGGCAGAAGGGGAGGAGCCGATTACGAGGATCTCAGTCTTGTCCGTGTTTAGTTTGAGGCAGCTGGCCTCCATCCAGATGGCAACTGCTCTCTCATTCCATAGTGGAATTTCTCTTGGCCTTTGCGGAGACCTTGGACAGGGAGAGGATCATTTGGGTGTTGTCGGCGTAGAAGACCATATTTAGCCTGTGATGTATATGGGTTGTATTGTGTATAAGCACATATATATAAAGTATAGATTTACTATTTTAACTTCACATCTATATAATTTGACAAAATAGTTCTAGTCGATATTGAGAGGCAATGTAAGTATAGGTAAATATTAAAACATCATTATTGTGCTTCTGAAATATAGGTTTATACCTGCATGACAAATGAACCAAACCTGAATTATTGCTCATTGAAACTGGAAACACCTCATCCTTTCCAAGCCACTTGAAAGCCAATGGTCTGGGAACCATGTTCAGTCCTATTCTCTCCATCAGCCATAATTGAATGTTGTAAGCAAAAGTAGCTCCTACAGTGTGTATCTTTTAGGAAGCACTTGGTCTGTGCCCCTCCTACCACTATTGATCACATTATTTTTGCAATTGTAATTTTACTCTTTGTTGACTGTAACAGTATTTAAGACATGCTGTACGCCAAGATAGTGATGGCACTTGGTGGCCCGTTTAAAATGTCAGATCTTACTGTGTTATGCATAAAATGATCTATTCACATGCCCTGGAATGGTGACAGACTGTTAGCAGGGCCACATTGGTGATTTGGCCTCTCTGGCATGTCCCTGGTTGCTTGTAAGGATGTTTTCAGTGCTGAGTGGACTGCAATGCTCAAGTGCCCGAAAGTGATCAATTCATATATTGGAAAACTCTGCTTTAGTTTGCACAGTTTGTATCTATTTTTCCACAAATACCTTTGGTGAAGTCACACCCTATCTATAATCAACCCATAAAGACAGACCTGCTTGCTATACTCACACAAAGTAATGTGGGGTGGGCGTGCACAATTTTGACAAGGCTGATTTTGATTCTTAGAAGACTTGACAGTTAGTCTACCACATATTTAAATATATGTATTGTTAGACTTGACAGCCTTAGGGTGGTCATGCCCCAACTTTTTTGGACTGCAATGCTCAAGTGCCCGAAAGTGATCAATTCATATATTGGAAAACTCTGCTTTAGTTTGCACAGTTTGTATCTATTTTTCCACAAATACCTTTGGTGAAGTCACACCCTATCTATAATCAACCCATAAAGACAGACCTGCTTGCTATACTCACACAAAGTAATGTGGGGTGGGCGTGCACAATTTTGACAAGGCTGATTTTGATTCTTAGAAAACTTGACAGTTAGTCTACCACATATATAAATATATGTATTGTTAGACTTGACAGCCTTAGGGTGGTCATGCCCCAACTTTTTGCCTTCCTCCTCCACTTTTTCTGACACTGTTTTTGCTGGTTTTAGGACTCTGCGCACTTTACCATTGCTAACCAGTGCTAAAGTGCAGATGCTCTCTCCCTTAAATATGGTAACATTGGTTCATTCCCAATTGGTATATTTGATTTACCTGTAAGTCCCTAGTAGAGTGCACTAAATATGCCCAGGGCGTGTAAATTGAATGCTACTAGTGGGCCTGCAGCACTGGCTGTGCCACCCACATTAGTAGCCCCTTAACAACGTCGTAAGCCTGCCATTGCAAGGCCTGTCTGTGCAGTTTCACTGCCACTTCTACTTGGCATTTAGAAGTACTTGCCTAGCCTTAAACTCTCCTTTTTCTACTTATAAGTCACCCCTAAGCTAGGCCCTAGGTAACCCATAGGGCAGCGTGCTATGCAGGTAAAAGGCGGGACATATACAGGTGTTTTTTATATCTCCTGGTAGTGGAAAGTTCCTAAATTCGTTTTCCACTACTGTAAGGCCTGCCCCTTTCATAGGCTAGCATTAGGTCTGCCCTCACATCCTGGTTGAGCGGTAGATTCTGATCAGAAAGGGGTAAACAGGTCATGTTTAGTATGGCCAGAATGGTAATACAAAATCCTGCTTATCAGTGAAGTTGGATTTTATATTACTATTTTAGAAATGTCACTTTTAGAAAGTGAGCATTTAGCATTTATCTGCACTTAAAAACCATCTGTGCCCTAAAGCCTGTCTCCAATCCACATCTGAGCTGGGCTGGTTGCCAGCTCCCTTTTGCATTTCACCCAGACAACCACAAACACAGGATATTCAGTCACGCCTGCACTCATCTGCATTCTGAATGGGTCTTCCTGGGCTGGGTGGGTGGAGAGCCTGACACTTACATTTTAAAGGCTAGTGGACTGCCCTCACACAATGGACTAACAAACCCCCCCACTGAGACCCTGACAGACAGACCTGAACTGAAAGGGGACCTTGTGCGCTTCAAAACCACTCTTTGAAGTCTTCCCCACCTCAAAGGCATTTTTGGGTATGTAAACTGGGTCCTGCAACCTGTTGAGAGGAACTGCCTAGCTGCCCAAAGGATTCACCAGGACTGCTTTCCTTTGAAGGACTGCTACCTTGCTGTTGCCTTGCTGCCCTCTGACTTTGCTGAGAAGTGCTCTCCAATAGTTTGGATTGAGCTTGCCTCCTGTTTCTGAAGTCTCAGGGCCAAAAATACTTCATCTCTTCAAGGAAACTCCTTATGCACCAAAAATCAATGCACAGCCTGCCGGAAATTACGCACAGCCTGCCCTACAATGAGAAAATCACGAAACTGCTGAAATGGAATGAAGCAGCCTGCCTTTCCGAGTGAAGATCAACGCAGTGAATGCATTGTGACCGGAAATTCGATGCACAGCCCTACCAGATTGACGCAGAGCCAAGCCAGAACAATGCAACCCGACTTCCTGAGTGACGAATGAACACAGTGCCTGCCCTGCAATAGAAAATATGACGCAACACCTACCAGATTGACACAACACCTGCAACTTCATCCCTGGGTGTCAAAAGAACCCGCATCCCAGTAAGGACCCAAGACTGCGTGCTGGAAATCAACGCAAAGCCCCTTGCAGTGTGGAAAGAAACAACGCATCGTCTGTACTGTGTCGGAAAATCCAATGCACACCTTATTTTTCCACGCATCTCCTCCTCTGTGGTCTCCGTGCGTGTAAATTTGATGCAAACCAGGTACTTTGTGCAAAAAAGAGACCACTATTGATTTTTAAGATTTAAGACTCTTTTTAATCTTGCAAAAGGGATATTTCAACTTGTGCTTATTAAATCCTTATCATTTTGACCTTAGTTTAACTCGATAAATATCATATATTTTTCTAAACCTGTCTGGTGTGTTTTTTGGTGTTTTCACTGTGTTATTGCATGATTTATTGCACAAATACTTTACACATTGCCTTCTAAGTTAAGTCTGACTGCTCAGTGCCAAGCTACCAGAAGTGGGCACAGGATAATTTGGATTGTATGTGACTTACCCTGACTAGGATTGTGGTCCTTACTTGGACAAAGGTGAGACCCCATTTCTAACATGTATTTTCACTGAAAACATTGCTTCACAGTCTGGAATCCGTCCCTCAGATCATCCACATAGAACAAGACTTTATGAAGTACAGGAGCCACTCATGTACTGGTGCTCTGTGAAGCATGAGTGCTACATTTAGGAAATACATCACTGCTAGTTGTACACTGTAAGCTAGAGTGCCTTTATTAGGTCGCATAACTCTGGGGTGACTTCTCAAATCCTTTGTATGTGTATTTACACATGGGACCCTATCACCCTAAAATATCTCCTTTTGTGCTTACCCTTCTTTTCCTTTAAAAATGCTTTTTGCTCTCTCTTGCCTTTTTCTGTTGGTGCACAACATATTTGTGTCTTTCCTTTGCCTCCCACTTACTTCCTTCTATCTCATGCATTCACCCATTTTTCAGGCCTCTCCGTCAGATAGCTTTAGCTGCCTGGCGAGAGCTCATGCTGTCACACACCGCACAGGAACAGTATACAACATACAAATACTCATACAAATAATATATTGAAAGGGGTTTTTCAGCCATTGGATGCTATGATTTAGCTGGATTTTTACATTGGCTCCCAGGGCTGTCTATCAGTGCTCATATCACAAATGTGAACATCTGAGAAGTAGAGCCTCTCCATATCATGACACAGATAGTCAGCGGGTTGCGCCCACTAGTGCTGCAGTGCCCAAATCATCGCCCTTCTCCACATATTGTCCCCGCCTTTCCTTTTGTTACATGCTTGTCCGGAAGGTCTCATAGTGTAGGTCCATCCGGGTCGCTCCTTACATGCATGCCTGGCTTATCCCCCAGCAGCCCTGCTGCTCTCTCTGCTTCCACTGGGTAGATCCTTCCATGCATGCCCGACATTCTTTCTTGCACATCTGTCTTGTCCTCAGACAGCCCTGCTGCTTGCCCTACTCCCACTAGATATATCCTTATCTGTATGCCTAGGAAGTCCTTCCCACCTGCCCCCGTAGTTTATTCAGCTCCAGTCAGGGTCTCCTATGGTGAACACATGCCAGAGTTTCTAATTAAGCAGACCCCCCAAGTTATAGCGGCATGGATTGGGAAATTTTGCGGCGCACTATTGCATTTTTTGAGGATGTTTGCAACACCTTATTTTTGTGACATTTAATTGTTTTTTTCTTTTTTTTTTGTCCTCATTCACCGTGGCCGTTAAACTAACCCTTCTTACTTTGCCAGAAATAGAGTAGTCCAGGCCAGGGGACGCCCTTAACTCTCAAACAATCCTCTGTCTACCTAGATCCATGAGGATTTCAGAACAGGGGATACAATCATTGGACCAATAACAGAAACAAATAGACATTTAATTGTTTTATCCTAGCAAAAAGGGGATTCTGCAGGAAAACCACTTGGAGTATGCTCTCCTAATCACAACAGCACTCAGTTTTCCATGCTCTAATTTCATCCTCCACGACCTGAGGACAAAGAAGTACCGGACAGTATCTGCCCATTTAAGGTACTGGATACCCATATAATCGCTGAACTGCCCAGCGTGAAAGTAATAAATCGGGGATCAATCCCAGCTTTCTGCTTGTCCAAATTGTGTGATTCTAGGCAATTACACTTTCTTTCACTGAGCTTTCTTTCTGTTCATTCTCACACATGAGAGAGCCTTGAAATATGTGAGCACAGAATGTACGCTGCACACAAAAGGATCATTTTTCTACAGTGCAGTGCACATCCTGAGCTAAGGTACTGCCAAGCACCCTCATGTGTGTTAAATGCCTCATTAGCACATATGAGAGCACCTAGAAATACATGAGCTCTAGATGTGTGCTGTATTACAACGCCGGGATGTGATATGGCTTGTGGCAGGTTTGAGCCGGAGTGGATCATTGGCAGCAACAAACTGTGATCCAAGTCATGCGCGCTGTGGGGAGGCAGCTAGGGAAGACGTATAAGGGTGGAGCATACTGTGCTATGGTTGTGAGTGAAACCACACACCTAGCGCCTTAATCCCTGTCTTGGGGCACACCATCCCATTCCAGTTAAACGGTCCCTTCCCTTTATACTTTTTTCATAATTTCACTTGCCTGCGAGGCAAGAGAGGTGTTTAGGGACTTTACCTCAGGTACCTACTTAAGCCTGTGTTGCTACTTCCATGAGACGCTTCTAGGAGTGACACTTGATCTCGTGCCTGAGACATGTATGTAGACACAGTTTTCTGACAGGAGTAGTAGGAAGGGATACCTTTAATCATCATATTAAAAGTGACAGTTATCCCGCCCCGGATATGACGTCATTTCCGGTGGCTGGGACTTCCGGTGTCCCTGATAGCCCTCCCCGGAAGTGACGTGGGTGCATGGGGGTGTTAAGTGGGATGTGCCCTCATGGTGTCACGTGTTAGCCCTGTGTCTGGGTCCTAGCCCCTGGGTTTTGGCCTATGAGATGTGTAAAAAGTATGACTTAGTGATGTGCACGTGGTTTCAGAGCTTGAGAGGGACAGGTCTGGACATGTCAGACATTCATGCCCAAGTGGCTGTTAGGGTGCCTCTGCATAGGGCTGCAAAGTGGGCGGTCTGGTCAAACCTCCACACTGTTGGCTAATCCAAAAAAAAAAAAAGTGGGAATGGTCAAATGCTGCTTTTGTTAGAGCCCGCCTATCAATTTAGAGAGGTAAATCCAAAACAGAGGTGGGCCTACATTCTTTCCCTGGGACACAAGTGGGGGTTAAATTAGAAACTGACCCAGTAATTAAAAGTTTGAAACACAACAGAGGATGATGGGCATGGCTAATCTAAAACAGAGGTGGGCCTACATTCTTTCCAGGGACACAGTGGGGTCTAAATTAGAAACTGACCCAGTAATTAAAAGTTTGAAACACAACAGAGGTTGTTGTGGCATGTCTAATCTAAAACAGAGGTGGGCCTACATTCTTTCCCTGGGACACAGTGGGGGTTAAATTAGAAACTGACCCAGTAATTAAAAGTTTGAAACACAACAGAGGATGAGGGGCATGGCTAATCTAAAACAGATGTGTGCCTACAGCCTTTCCCTGGGACACAGTGGAGGCTAAATTAGAAACTGGCCCAGTAATTAAAAAGTTTGAAACACAATAGAGGGTGAGGGGCATAGCAAATCTAAAACAGATGTGTGCCTACAGCCTTTCCCAGGGACACAGTGGGGTCTAAATTAGAAACTGACCCAGTAATTAAAAGTTTGAAACACAACAGAGGTTGTTGTGGCATGTCTAATCTAAAACAGAGGTGGGCCTACATTCTTTCCCTGGGACACAAGTGGGGGTTAAATTAGAAACTGACCCAGTAATTAAAAGTTTGAAACACAACAGAGGATGATGGGCATGGCTAATCTAAAACAGAGGTGGGCCTACATTCTTTCCAGGGGTCACAGAGGGGAATAAATTAGAAAACTGACCCAGTAATTAAAAATGTAAACACATCAAAGGCCAAGTATTGCTAACCTATAACAGATGTCTATTTCCAGGTCTCACCAATCATAGAGCACAGGCATAATTACCACGGTGAGCATGGTATAAGAACCCCCCACCTTCACAGACCTCTTTTTTCTGAACTACATACTGACATTTGTGGCAAGCAGAGCTGTATCAGGACATCATGGCTGGAAACATGAAGGGTAGAGCTCAGACTGGTGATGCTGAACATCTTCTACTTACGGTCTGTAACAGTGTGGTGTGTGTATGTGTTTTACTAAAGTTTAACAATGACATTAGCCCCCAACCTGTTTAACTATACATAGATATGTAAAATGCCTGCTTTTAAAAAATAAATAAAAACAAATACAAATTTAAAAGCTATTAATGTATTTTTGAAAATCTGCACTTATTTTGTGGGTTGGTATTGTTTAATTGGCTCTAGTGGAGTCATGTGCTCTGTATTTGTCTGTATTTTATTAGCGTGAGCGCTCGGACTCTATGGAGTGTATTGGTAGAGCTTAATTTGTACATGGTGGTTCTGGGGCTGTGTATCTGTAGGTATTTTTTAAAGTCTGCACTTGTTTTGTGGGTTGGGGTTGTTTAATTGGTACTTGTGGGGTAATGTGTTATGTATAGGCATGTATTTCAGCGCGAGCGCACTTGTGATGTGTGGTGTATTGGGACTGCTTAATATGTACATGGTGGTTCTGGGGCTATGTATGGACATGTATTTTTGAGGGTGTGCACTTATTTTGGGGGCTGATGGCCATGCTTAATTTGTACTTATGGGTTCTGGGGTTATGCATTTGTATGTAGTTTTGATGGGCGACACTTGTTTTGTGGAGTGGTGCCATGGTTTAAATTGTACTTGATGTTTCAGGGGTTGTGTATGGGCGTGTATTTTTGGGGTCTGCGCTTATTTTGGGGGCTGCGGGCCATGCTTAATTGGTACTTGTGGGGTCTTGTGCTATGTCTGGGCCGGTATTTTTGTGGGGTTGCACTTATTTTGAGGGCTGTATGGTGGGCTTATTATGTACATCATGGTTCAGGGGTTGTGTATCTGACTGTATTTGTGGTGGCGCAAGGGTTTAATTTTTACAGGGTTGTTGTGGGGATCTGTATGTATTTTTTTTTATTTTTTTTATGTGTATTTATTGTAGGGCCACAGAATTCTGGATTCTCACATGTAATGGCTGCTGTAGGGTATTTAGACGGAGAGCTTTGGGGGTGCAAGGTTATTCATTTTAGAACTCTGCTATCAGCGTTGCTGGATGCAGAGCTCTAAAATGAATAACCTTGCACCCCCAAAGCTCTCCAGAGCTGTCCTGTACTCTGGGGAGACCCGTTATTAACTTTTTCCAAGCTGCTCTCAGAGCCCCTAGGGGTTCTGAGAACAAATCAGTAAAAGTTAACAACGGGCCTCCCCAGAGTACAAGACGGCTCAGGGAAGGCCCGTTATTAAGCTTTCCGAGCTGCTTTCAGGCCCCCAGGGGGTCTGAGAGCAGCTCGGAAAGCTTTAACAACGCGCCTCCCAAGAGCTGTCCTGTACTCTGGGGAGGTCCGTTATTAAGGTTTTCCGCCTGCTCTCAGGCCCCCTGGGGGTCTGAGAGCAGCTTTGAAACCTTAATAACGCGCCTCACTAGAGTGCCGGTCGGCTTTGGGGAGACGCGTTATTAACGTTTTCAACGCTGCTCTTAGACCCTCGTGGGTTTGAGAGTAAGGCTGAAAACGTTAATAACGTGTCTCCCCAGAGCCGGCCGGCACTCTAGGGAGGCGCGTTGTTAAGGTTTGCAGCCTTACACGCAGACCCTCGAGGGTCTGAGAGCTGCGTTATAGCTAAGCCGCTTTAGCCTTAGCTATAACGCGGGGCTCCGAGGCCGTAGAAGCCCGGAGACCCTCGTTATCAAGATAACGGATCTCTCTGCCTCTGAGCAGAGAGATCAGCTATCATGATAACGCGGGTCTCCGGGCTTCTGCGGCCATGGAGACCCGCGCCTCAGGGTTTCAACAAGGCGGCTCTCAGAAGCCGCTGGGGAATCCCCCCAGCGACTTCTGAGAGCCGCCCGTGAGGTTTAATTACAGAGAATGCCGCGTGTGTTTCAGCGGCATTCTCTGTAATTAAACCTTCTTCCAACCGGCTCACCGAGGCCTCGGGGTGTCCCCGAGGCCTCGGTGAGTCGGTGCTAGCCGCCATAGTGCGGTGTTTAAAAAAAAAAAAAAAAAACTAAAAGGGAGTAATGGCGCGTGGCCAGCGCCTGTGGGGCCCTGACCACGCGCGCTTGGGCCCTAGGGCCCATACAAATATAAATACAATTTTTTATTTTTGTAAAAAAAAAGCTGCAATACACGGAGCCTCGGGGGGCCCTTGGGATTGGGGCCCCCAAGGGCTGCATTTAAAAAAAAAAAAAAATACAAATAAGGCCTGTTTGGTCATGAGGGCCCTGAGCACGAGGCTCAGAGACCCCACAGAACTCCATAGGTATGCCTTTAAAATATATATATATATATATATATATATATATGGCAAGTGTGACCATGGGGTTTAGGAGACCCTGAAGTCTAGAACAACATTTTAAAAATAGAAAATCACATAAATGAAAAAAAAAAAAAAAAAAAAAAAAAAAAAAAAGCTGTTGGAATAAATAAAAAATAATAATGATTAAAAAATAACTATCCCTGGTAGGGAGCCTCAGACCCCTCAAGTACCCCACACCACTCACCGTAGTTCAGGATGACATTGGATCTGATTTTGTTGCCCTGAAAAAACCCAGGACCTCACACATGTTGCATCCACATCCGGCCATTTTCTTTTTTTTTTTAAAACAAAGACTGTGTGGTGTTGGAATTGGCTCAGCTAGGAGTTTAGACTGAGCTCCGCCCCCACACATGGTTCACAGCCTTGTTCAGCTAAGGTGAAAACCAGGCATGGCTCCTAGGATCCGGTTTCCTGGCTATGTCTTATAGAGACAATCTTAGAGCTCGTATTATGCAAGAGCGCCACCATGTGGAATTTGTTTATTAAACCGTGTATAGTTTTTGAGAAAAGTTTTTTACAGTTGTCAATATGTATTTATACTTACAGAACCTAGGGATTCAACAATTTGAATCTTGATATATATATATATGTATATATATATATATATATATATTATTATTATTATTTTTTTTTCTCAAATTAAAAAAATAATAATAATAATAATAATAATAATTACAACACTCGGTGTGCTTTTATGAAGGGTTCTGACCTAGAAGATGAATTGTGGGGTGCTTAAAGGTAAATCTGTCTCTCTTGTACACAGGACTGTCAAGAGTCTGGGGAACCCCATGTGGAAATGGAGACCGTGCAGCAAAGTGAGTTACAGGCCCTAGGTCGTTCTGAACGACGTTGTCAGGAATGTTATTTTTATTTTACTGCTAATGGGAACCCATGTGTTTGCATAGGTTATGATGCCGAAATCAGGTGTGCGCTTGCCTCTCTCCAACAAATCCTTCATGTTCAAGATGGGTCAAACACCTTGTCACAGGATAACGTTTCTGCAGGTAAATATTAGGGTTCTTTTTGTAACCCCCTCTGAAAACCTAACAAGCCCTACAATCAGACCTATATTTGGTCATCTTAGTGAGTTCGTATAGTCTATGTATTATCTTGTATATGTAACATTATTTTTTATGTTTTTTATCCCGAGGGGTCCCTATGGATGAAGCGATCCGGAATTTGGATGCAAAGCTTAAAAGCCAGCCCCGCAAAAGGAAGCCCCCTGGTTCTAAGGACGGCCCGCCTATTAAGAAGGGCCCCTCAAGCCGAAAAACCCAAGGTGATTTTTAGAAAATGTAGAGTCTGATGTATACTGTCCTTAGCGTGTCTAAACGTCTTTCACACCCACCAGTATAGCAGCTATAACTAACCCTAATATGTATTTTGCTATCTTTACATCCTAGAATCATCACACCAGAGCTCCAGAGACGCTGGCCCTCAGCCTAAGCAGCGGATGTCGTCTTTAAAGGTCTGCACTGGGACTGCTCAAAACCCCACCGCGTCATCGGTACACGTGAACCAACCCAAACATCAAGACCCACCCTGCAGCCTCTCTACAGCCACCGATCATGGTCCAGGTACAACTATTAACGGCACCACACCAACCGTCATAAAGGGAATGCCTAGTACCGCGAACACTTCTGCAACAACTATCCCAGGGATGGGGCTTGGACAAACGGACATTATCGATAGTACAACACCAAACGCCCAACTGTTTGTACCGTGTGAGGTCTCTGGAGGGTCCCCAAAACAGTGCAGCAGTCCTAAAATAAATCGGCTGTCCTTAAAGAGTCGTAGGAAGAAGTTCCAGACCCCTGAGCTGCAATCTGGGCCTTTAGACCTGTCTTTTAAAAATTCTGTTAAGGTACAGCCGGCTCCACCTAGGGCCCAGAGTTCTAATACCGGGGTGTCTGGCCACACCCTAACCCCTACAGGGTGTACAACTATCCCCTCCGTGTTATATGACCCTTCCTTGGAAAATGATCACCCTGCAGAGGATCCCTACTCCCACTGTATAGAACTTCTTAAGGCTCTAGCTGGTACTACCCAAAGTTCTGAAGCCCCGGCATCCCCATGTGATACTTCTAAGATGATCCCCTCAGGGTTACAATCAGTAGGGTCTCAATCACTAGCACCCAGCCACAACACTGCCTCTACATCAGCGGCCACCCGTTATGGCGATAAACATTTAACCTCCCCATGTCTGATGTCCCCTGATACACCCCCGGGGGCATACGACCCCACCAGTCCTTCGCCAAGTGCTTGTGCGCAGTGGTCTTCACCCTCCTCATCAATATACCCCGACAGCAGTATAGGGTGTAGCGGAACGCAAAATCAGAGTTTTGGAACACCCTCGAGCGATGATCAGGACTCTCAAACTCCTGGGTGTTCACACTGGAACCCTGTTTTTACGTCCCGCTCTGGTCCATCAACAGTGAGTGGTGGTGATAACGCCAGCCATTGTCCTATAACCGGGGTGGCTCAGGGAGTTGGCAATCATACCTCTAATGTCATAAGTACGGGCCTTGAAACCAACCTTTCAAACCGTACTAAAGTTCTAGACAGCTACATTAAAGAAATCCACCAGTCGTTCAGACAATTAAAATACCAGCTCCGTCTAAAAACTTTAAAACTGTGTAAGAACGACGGTAATATAGGGGCATCCAGAGCTAGCATAAAGGCTTTAAAACAGCTGATGGCTCGGTGTAGAAACACAATGGCCCAAACTTGCGCTTCAACAGTTATAGCCATGGGTAACATACCATCATGACTAGGCGAGCGTACATACACGGGGAATGTTAGAGCTACATTTACCAGTACAATGGGCCCTAGGTCTAAATATGAAAAGAAGCCACAGCACCTGCTTAGTAGAGCTCTAAGAGTTTTACGAGCGCTCAATAGTCAGAGGTTATGTCAACCCCCAAAACCAACACCCATAAGACCTCAAAATATAGAGTTAGGAGGTGCTGATGGTCTTTACAGACCCTCTGGGGGTGACGGTCAGAGCCGTCTCAGCCTTAAGCAGTCTGAAGGAGCCCCATCCAAAGTAGGTGTAGGGTCAGTGTCACCATTTGTAAATAACACAAATATTGTTCAGATCGGCGGGGGACAGTTACCAAAAACCAGATGGGCCCATAAGAAGCCAAAATGGCTTGGTAGCTCTAGAAAACGCAAGGTTGTAATAAAAAAGTTAAAGAAAGCCCGACTCTGCGTTACCAGAAGGTCTAAAAACACATCTATATCTAACCATACCCCTGTGAGCTCTCCAACAACCAGTAATTCTCAAACTGAGGCTTCAGAACCAGTATTTATGGAAAGTGTGAGACGGTATAGTCGAGTTGTAGAGCGGTTTAACGCTACAGAGCACTATGAGGAGTTTAGGTTTGTTAACCTAGATCGCCTACACTCCTCAGATCATGGCATTATAGCTATACATCAGGCTGTGCAAGCGCTAATCGAACGATTGTTACACGATGTGGGTCCTAATGATTTCTTTCAGATGCGTTTTCAGGGACAGGGTCTCAATAGTCCCCTGTTCACCAGACGGTCATCTCGGGATGTGTTTGACGCTGTAACGTTTTTAGAAAACCTATCTAAACTTTTACAGAGCAAGGCTGAATTATTGGCGTACAGGTCCTTTAGAATCATCGCCCTCGTTGTTAGGGGTCGCAAGGGTGGTGCTTCCAGAGCCTTAAAGAGCGTTATGTACAGTAAAATCATTGGCAAGAAATCTCGGTGGTTGCTCGATGTTAATACCGGAGCTACCAACATGTGTCTGGCCGCAAGCATTGCGGGCTTATTGATGGACCGCTCTACCCCAGACGCCGTCATTATGTTGATGGCTGTAGCGGCACATGAGGCACTTCAGATACCGACTGACAAAATGGTCGGTTTTGGGGATCTGGGCCTTTTTGAGAATCACTTTGCCGTGACGGTTAAAGTTCTATACCATGCCGGTTCTTGGAAGTACTTCACTACCAATGAAGGTGTGAAAAACAAGACCTGTATGTGTTGCATCATGAAAAGCACTTTTACGGTGTGTTGAACCTGAAGGGTTTTCTAGGGGCCAAGTATGTGTGCGAGCATTGCGATCATATATACAACAATCGGACCAAACACCAGTGTGAATTTCACTGTAAAATGTGTCAGAGGGACGGTTGTGTCAATGACAATGCTCAGAAAGTGAACTGCACAAAGTGTAAGCTGTTTTGTCGGTCGCAAGACTGCTTAATCACGCACATCGGCCTAGCCCAATGTGTTCTTAAAGCCGACTGTGGGGCATGCGGTCGCTATAAACCTGTCGACCACAAATGTAAAGGCATGGAATGCCCTAGGTGTACCGCTGCTTTTATAGCCGGAACAACACATGAGTGTTACATGCTCAGAAGTCACTACCAGAAAAAAACAGAAGACTATATCTTCTTTGATATAGAGTGTACGCAAGAGACGAGTGTGCACCAGCCAAACTATATTTACGCCCACCATCTAACAGGTGATGAGAGCTGGGAGTTTGAAGGACGGTCATGCATGAATGATTTCCTCATCACGTTCATGCAACCTCAATACCAGGATTATACATTTCTGGCTCACAACTCCAAAGCATATGACTCATTCTTCATTATCCGTGACCTGATACATGAAAAGCTGCCCATTAGTCTCATAACCCAAGGTTCCAAACTAATGCTGCTTAAGGTTGTACCTTTTGACATTAGGTTCATAGACACCTTGAATTTTCTGCCCATGAAGTTGAGCAAACTGCCAAAAGCCTTTGGGTTTGAAGGCTGTAAAGGTTATTTCCCTCACTTTTTTAACACCTGGGCTAATCAGAATTACAGCGGCCCTATGCCTCCGCCCGACAGTTATGGTTGCGAGTACATGATGCCCTCTGAAAAAGAGAGTTTTCTACAGTGGTATGATGAAAACCGTGAAAAATTGTTTCATTTTCAAACTGAATTGAAAGCATACTGTCAGGCGGATGTTATGATATTGCGAAAAGCATGCAACCTTTTCAGAGATATTGTGGTGGCGATGACAAAGCGGGTCCTGTTTGTTGAAACCGAATCACTCAAGAGTCAAGAAAAAATAACTGTATACCTGGACCCATTTCAAAACATTACTCTGCCTTCAATGTGCATGTCTATTTATAAACACATGTTTTTATTGCCTGGAACTATCGCCTTAGTACCACCTGACCTCTATAGTGGCAAGCAGAAACGTTACTCCACCCCCTCTATTCAGTGGCTCATGTACGTCTCTGCGAGTGAGAGCATCTTCATTCAGCACGCTCTGTAGGGCGGCGAATACCGGCTGGGTCGCTACTATCTAGACGGGTATGCATTAATTAACGGTGTACCAACGGCCTTTGAGTTCAACGGGTGTTTTTACCATGGCTGCCCTCAGTGTTACAAGCCCCATGAGTTTAATAGACTGCAGGGAAGCACGTTTGAACATCTGCACCGCAGGACTATGGCAAAGGCGCAGTATATTGAGAGTTGTAGGTTTGTTTTGAGAACTCTATGGGAACATGATTGGGTAACTGAGCTATCGAAAGATGGTGAACTGAGCACTTTTATTAAGAGCCAGCAGTTACCTTCACCGCTGGAACCCCGTGACGCCTTATTCGGTGGTCGTACAAACGCCATTCAATTGTACCGTGTAGCTGGCCCTGGTGAGAAAATACATTACTACGACTTTACAAGTCTGTATCCGTTTGTGAACAAGGTGAAGTTGTACCCTATGGGCCATCCTACAATCATATACCAGAACTTTAAACCTCTCAAAGAGTACTTTGGAATCATTAAGTGTCAGATTCACTCACCGCGGAAACTTTACTTTCCGGTGCTCCCTTATAGAGTCGATGGTAAGCTAATGTTCCCCCTATGCCGTACCTGCGCTGAAAGTAAACAGCTTAGCGAATGTCTGCATAGTGATGAGCAGAGGGTGCTGGAAGGGACATGGTGTACCATCGAGGTGCAGACGGCCCTAGAGAAAGGGTATCGCCTAGGTAAAATCCTGGAAGTCTGGCACTTTCCAAACACAACAACCCAGCTCTTTTCTGAGTACATCAACTTGTTTCTCAGAGACAAGCAGGAGGCCTCGGGGTATCCAGAATGGTGTGTCGATGAGCCCTCAAAGAAAAAGTATATCGCTGATTACAAAGCTCGCAAGGGTATTAAACTGAGACCCGCGTTCATTAAGGTTAACCCCCCCCCGCCGTCAGCTAGCTAAGCTCTGTCTCAATTCCTTGTGGGGAAAGTTCGCACAACGTACCAATTTGTCAAACACATCCATCGTCACAGATCCAGATGAGCTTTTTAAGTACATATTCACACCGGTTTATGACATATCCAGTTGTGAATTTATTGACGACGAGACGGCCGTTCTATGCTGGAAATACGCCAAAGAGTACCCCACAACGTGTAACAATATAAACATCTTTATAGCCTGCTTCACAACCGCTCACGCCAGGCTAGAGCTTTACAGGTTGCTGGACAAGCTTCAGGAACGGTGTTTGTACCATGACACTGACTCGGTTATCTTTGTGAGTAAAGAGGGTGATGAAGATCCTCCGCTGGGTGATTATCTAGGGGACTTGACCAGCGAGCTCGAAAAGGGGGAGTATATACAGGAATTTACCTCATCAGGCCCTAAGACGTACAGTTATAAGACCTCAAACAACAAGGTTTGCATGAAAGTCAAAGGTATCACTTTAAACGTCAACAATACGATTAAAATAAACTTTGACAGTCTGAAGGGTCTGGTGCACGAATACTCCGCCTCGAGCGATCACAAAAATAGCAAAGCCATTGTTGTAAACCACACGAGCATTGTCAGGTCCAGAAAAAATGGGAAATTACAACCCAACCTATGTATAAAACCTTAAGAGTAGTGTTTGACAAACGGGTCCTCACATCGGACTACAAAACACTGCCTTACGGTTACTAAAAGACATTAGAGGTTCGAACTCTACCCAGACATGGACACTAGACTACAACACCCATTCTCCTGCGTTTTAGCAGGTCCCTCCAATAGCGATAAAAGTTTTTTTATAAAGAAACTGCTAGAAAATGCTCCCGGTGTTTTATCTCAGACCCCTAACAACATTGTGTGGCTTTATTCATGCTGGCAGGATCTTTACACGGAGCTCACCCTAAAGTTCCCGCACATTCGGTTTATAGAGGGTATCCCCGATAATCTCAACGACGATGATTTGCTACCAAAACAACTTGTAAACATGGTTGTGGTGGATGACCTCATGCGTGAAGGCGGGGACCACCCCGAGATTGAGCGGGCTTTTACGCAATATTCACACCACCGTAATCTGAGCATATGTTATATAGTGCAGAACCTGTTTTACAAGGGCAAGAGCAGCCGGTCCATAACTCTCAACGCCTCATACCTGGTCTTATTTAAAAACCCCAGAGACAAACTTCAGATCTCAATTATAGCTAAACAAATGTACCCCGGAAACACCCTGTTTTTCATGGAGGCCTTTAACGATGCTACAGCAAAACCCCATGGTTACTTACTGGTGGATTTGAAACCCAACACTCTTGAAGACTACAGACTACGAGCCGGCATACTACCACCTGACTTCCCAGTCGCCTACACGCCTAAAACAATGCCCAAAACCTATAAAAAGAACAAGTAAAAAGAAGTTTATAACATTTACACTCTAAACCTTGTAATATAAGGACCCAACAATGTCTGCTAGGTTGCGGCGTAATTTAGGCCTTCTAAAAATGTTGATCACAGCCAGCCCCTCTAAAAGAAAAGCAATCCTTTGCGCGGCCTCGGACGACCTAGTGGCCGCCATTTCAGAAATAGCCCTAAACACCCTGAAAGGTAATGTCCCGATATCAACGAGCCAGTTCCGCGTTCTGAAGAAGAAGCGCCACATTATTAAGAAGCTCAGCAATAAGAGGGCATCGCTCCTTTCCAAAAGAAAACTGTTCAAACAGTCAGGAGGCTTTATAGGGTCGCTGTTAGGTATAGCTATACCCCTAATCACAGGGTTACTGTCGAGGTCCTGATGGAGCACGCCCACAAAATGTACCTCGTACCACGGCAACAGCTGGAACATCTTGGCCCTTCTAACACGGATGTCTGGGACATACGCAAAAACGAAACGCAGCGTCTCGATGCTGAAATCAAAGCCATTTTGAACCAAACTGATTTAAAACCCCACGACAAAGCAGGGCTTTACTCAGGAGCCCTTCAAAACTTTCTACAATACTACAAGCAGCTAACCTCTGGAAAAAAAAAACTGACGCTGTATACCCCAGATGCTGAACAGCAGCCAGGCCCCTCTACGGCGTCTCAAGACATAGGCCCCACAACCACAACTGATGCCTTTGTCTTAGACCTTTTAAAAAATATCAGTCAGAAATATAGAGGGGCTGCTCAAATCAAATGTTGCTCAGTAAAATGACTACTACTAAAGATTTGACCACCTGGAACGACCGGGGTGAATTCGTTTACAAAGGGCAGCCGGTTGCTGGTTCCCATATGTATGATCTGGTCCGGGGTCTCACACACGGTAAAACCCTATCGACACAAGACGCTCCTAGAGGCTGGGAGCAGTTCCTAGGTGCAGCTGCGGAACTCAACATTCCCTCCACGATTATCGGTAATGCAGAGAATCGCCGTAAGCTTGAAAGATTAAAAGATCCGGCCCCAGCTGTTTTTACAAGGAGCCCCGCTATATCGACATCACCTTTCTTTCCACAACTAACACCCGTTCGGAACAGTGCTGCTCTTCCTATGGAGCCTAAAAAGAGACTATTCAAAATGAACACCTGGCTACCGCTCTAATTTTGCACACTTGTACAGTTTTTGTTAAAAGTTTTTACGGTTCGAAAAATTGTGCTTCATTTTATATGTTTAACCTTGTAAATGTTAGTGTTGAAACATGCTTGTAATAAACACTTTTAAATTTTCATCAGTAGTCTGCCATCTTTTTGTTTATAAATGCTTTGAAAATGTGCGCAGTGTGACTTAAAAAAAAAAATGCCTAGGATGAAAGCATGTTTAAGATGTTTTTTATTTTAGGCACACATGAGTACAAATAACAGCTTTACAGTACCTTACACTTTTGACAAAGACCATATTCTGCTTTAACAACGTGCGACATTGTCCAGGAGTTTTCATTCACATATTTCATAACAACACCATCGTTGTTTACTAGATCGTCTGAGTACAGATTAAAAAAAATTCTAAACGTTATACCTTCCGACATTTTATTAATAAAGTATATACAATGTTCCCCACATGTGATGGCCATAGGATCCTGTACCCGAAGTTTATTATACACAACAGTGGGTGATGTTTTTTTTACATATTTGAATATCGGCTTTGTATAAATACTATGCTCAGGGAATTCGGCTAAACTATCAAACACTATAACCTTGTCCACATCCAGAAACAGAGCCGCCCAATGTGCACCACCCCTGTAATGGGGATTGGTGTTAAAGACGAGGGTGCGGGGCCTTTCTGGACCTATCTTTTCAGGTAGTCCATCGCTCGGGTATACCCCTAGAAAGTATTTCTTAGCATGTTTATGTCTACTTAAGAAGTCCCGTATCTCCGTAGTGTCCATTTTATATATATTTTTTTTAAAAAATTAAAATTGTTATTTTTGTATTTTACACCCTTTCAATGGCAGTCAAACATAAGCTGACGGGCGTGGTTGACCTGGATAACGCTGTCGAATACCGAGAACACAACCATGTTCACATTGGCCGCCAGCGCCTGTGTAAAACGTATTTCCGCTTTTAGATTTCCGTTTTTGATCAGGTTGTAATGGTCGCCGTCTTCCATGTCAGGCGTCAGGTCGAACGCAAACAGAGTGTAGCCGGCAGCATACCCTTCTCTTGAAACAACTACTCCAGAGTCCCTCAGCAGTTTCCCCGTTATCGAGACCAGTCCTAGATATTCCCGGACAAAATTTGATGTTCCAAAATTCGGCGTGAAAGGTTTTGCGGGGATCACGGCGCCCTCGTGAACCAGAGCAGCATAGTTGATATCATAGTGTTTGAAGTTGAAAGGGTTTGAGTTGTAGACGCCACTAAAAGCGGTATTGTCCACAAACCCTATGATGATGAGTTTCGGTAATTGCCCCAGAAATAGATTCTGCTGCTGCGTTAATCGGGTTCCGGCGGGGATGCTGAATATCTTCAGAGCAACTCTTTCAATGCCATACTTGGTGTTCGATAATTGTAAAGCTTCAGCATGGGCCAGTCTGACACTTGGGGACACTTTCACTCTCTTTACAAACAGGCTCGCTGACAATATAACCAGTTTATACTGCTCTGCATCACCGCTGATGAGACAGAAAGCGTCTTTGTTACGATTGAGTTTGATCTTAAGATCGATACCGTTGACTAACAGTTTGTCTTGGAAGAAAAGGTCTGAATGTACGTGACCTAGGAGGTCAAAATGCCTACTGCCGGCGACAAAGCGGGCTCTTTTTTTAAATCCTTCATTGTCCCCGTCCAAAGCCGTGTTCTCCAAATGCGCGTCGGTATCTCGGTAGAAGAGCCCCGATGAAAGATGTGTGTCCAGCGCATCGCGACTATAATTTAGAATACTCTCTATGTAGGCCCTGTAGGCATACATGTTATCACTCTGTGTGACGAGGCGATCGCCTAGGTTAATGTCCACTTGATTAAACATTGTTGCGATGGGATAGGCTATCGGGGCCACTCTAGCATCATCCTCGATGTTGTCACCGTTCGCTTTGGTTATTTTACAGACGAGGTGCAGGAGAGTGTTGTTGAGATCAAGGTACATATCCGTGGACCCCGACACATAAAACTCTATCGGTGCAAGGGGTGTCAGAGCGGCCATCGGCGACACTTCCATGAAAAAACAGTTTTCAATGCTAGTCTGTGTGGGTTTGAGAGAAAACAGATCTAACTCAGATTTGGCGCATTCACCCAATGCACAGTGTACGAAGGCCATGATCGATGTTTTAAAAAATATTCGCACTAGAACGAGTTCTCTTCTTCCTGGTCGATCTCTTCCGTCTTACGGCTCTTCTTTTGTGAGGGCCTTTTGAAGTAGTCCGGCGCTTCTTATAGGGCCTTGGCGGACCCCTATGCCTCGAAGCCCTGCGCTTCCTTTTAACACCACCATGCGCTTTATACAGCAACCCCGCTCCTTCTTGGGGCTGTCTATTCATGCGTTCGGCTACCGCAGATGTTACACTACCCACGACATCCAGGCCGATGTTTGTAGCAGCCGCTTTAACATGAGGTTTTGCAATTTCGAACCCTCTTCTCAAAAAGGGCATGGCTCTCCTAAACATGCTCCGGAAGAAACCACCCAATCCCGCCCCATACATAACCGGAGCCCCTTGAAAGTAGGGCTGGGGGCCTCCATACCCCGCCTGAACTCTATAATAGTCCTTGTACATAGAGGGATCCCCGTAGGTTTTCATGATGACCATTGCAGCTGTCTAATAGTCACCTTCGCGCCGTGGCCTTAAATGAAGCTTGACAATAACTTTCCCGTTGTACACCATGATGGTTATAGTGTCAAAATGGTTTTTAGAAATTGCAACATAGTCGAGTTTGTGATGTTGTATATTAACCATCGTGTTATTTTCGCCCTGCACAGGAACCCACCTCAACAATGGTGAATAACTGTCCCCGACCCTCTGCGGCTCTACAATATCGCTATAAACGTAGAGTGTATAAAATCCTCCGTTAATATCGGGACATGTAGGGTCTGGATCCACCTGCCTTTGCTGATGTTGTACGGACCCTAAAACCCGTTGTAATTTACCACCGCATTTAAACACAGTACTGAGCTCTGGGGCTTTAAGAAACACTTTTCTTCTAACGTAATCCAATACCAGATATATATTCGCATACGTCTCGATGCTGCCTATAGTTTTGTTGATGGCCTCGACTACCGTCGCTACGGTGGGGTAATAGCCGTGTGGGAAAGACAGGTGATAGGTCAGGGTATCCTGAGGGCGCTTTATATGAAATTTAACATCGGCCTTTGTAAAGGTATTCCAAGTTCTAGGGTACTGTATTTCAGTTAGTGCCACCTCCCACGGGCCTTTCAAATCCACTGGTTTTGCAAGTTTCACAGTATAACTCGAAATCTGATTGTCTGGGAACATGTCCTTCGAAGCATTGGATGGCAGCGTGATATAAAAAGGGGAGTTCTCCATCATGGCGCTTACAGCTTGACCTCACACACCGTGCAATGAGCTGGCCAGGACCCAACTGTTAAATTTCTGGGGCCACCCACGCCATTTGACCAACGCCTGTCTCCGGGCACCGCTCCCTTTCCTTTTCAGAACCTTTTCAACCCTGTACACCCTGTTCGGATCGTAGGGCACCTTTTGAAACTCTTCGGTGTAAAAGACACCCGATACCTCTTCCCCAGCGTAGTCTTTTAACCTGTAAATATATATCCCTTCTTTAATTCTTTAAGCTGCACACTTTCCACTATGAATATCTCATCGCTGAATGTTTGCTGGTAGCCTTTGGTGAAGACACCCTTCAACTTTGAAACCCTGACATGATCCCCTTCTTTTAAATTCGGTTTCTTGACCTTCGGCGTGAGACGCCCACCGTACACCGTTCTCCACACCGTTAACGAATTATCCCTTGTTACCTTAACAGGGGCCATTTTGATTGTCCTGTGGTAGGTGGCGTTATAAACATCTATAAAAGCCTTTAGAACATCCACATATCTGTAGGTGTTGTTGGCGGTGAAATATCGCCACATCTTCGACTTTAAATTACGGTTAAAACGCTCTACAACAGCAGCCTTTACCTCTGTGTGTGTTACAAAATGTTGAACCGCGTGCTGGTCTAATAATTTTTGGAAATGTTTGTTTAAAAATTCCTTTCCTGCGTCTGTTTGTAGTTTCTGGGGCACACGCCCGCTAGCGAAGATGTCTTTAAAAGCAGATGTAACGCTGGTACCACTTTTATCGTTTAATGCCTCTGCATAGGCGTACTTGGACAAGACATCTATGACGGTTAATATATACATGGCGCCATCGTTATGTTTTGCTAGATCTTGAAGACTGATTATGTCGGCCTGCCACTGATAATAGAGCTGTGCGTTAACAACGGTGGCCCTCCTCTTAAAGCGTCTCCTGGCAGGTTTGTGCAGCGAATAAGCCTCTTCCCCAGCTAACCAAGTCTTCACACTGGCACGTTTTACAGATTCATTTTCAGCTCGAGCCCTTCTAAATAGAGCTTCGGAGCCTCCGAAACTTCCAACCCCATGTTTATCGTAATAAAGCTTCCTTAAATCTGCATCCGTCATGTTGTCTCCCACCAACACCACGAAATGAAAGACGCCTGTTTTGTGTAAGGTCATTTTATTAAACATGAAAAAACATAAAAGTGCGGCTGGGTTACACAACCAACGTGTATTTGACATTTTGTGCTACATAGCTTATAGATGTCATAACGCTGGACCGCTGTGGTCTTTTTACAATCGTATACATAGTAGAACACCCACTACACATGTTACTCAGAGCATGTCCTTTTACAAACCCTAAGCACCACAAACTTTGATATTTTTATAGCTATACTCTCAATAGCTCTAGACATGACTTCCCGCTCCCCACGCCTATAACTCTGAACACTCAGGATGCTAACAGAATTCAACAGTTCATACAGTTCTAGCCAGGACCATTCAGAACCTTTATTTGTGAGATAATCTTCAGTCATGTTCTCCAAAGCCTCGTGTATCCCCGTCTCAGGTGAAAGTCTTAACTCTCGATTGTGATCTTTGTCCGAGGTCTGGCATTTAACAGATGCGTTTAGCCGCCCATTGATACACCACTTGGCGATACACACATGACTGCTACATTGCAACAAGGCCGAAGGTTCCGAAATGTTCAGATACCGCAGAGTCACAGGATGTATTTCAGCTATTCTTTCTTTAACCAGCACAAAAATCAATCTCCTGATACAGATGTAGCCCGGTTGTAACTCATAGACATCTTGCATCTCAATACCCGGATTCCCCGCCTAAAAGTGAGTAAGTATGGAGCGTTAAGTAACACATTTATGGTCTACTTTTTTTTTTTTTTTTTTTTTTTTTTTTTTTTAATTTATTATATATTTTTTTTTTCAAAACAGCTTTCGTGGGGCTAAAGACATCATTCTTCTGTTTTTATAATAAATGTCACACATTCGTCTTTCTATAACCCGTTCTAACATACTTATGTCAAAGTGGGGACACATCCCATGCATGCGGTCGAGTTTTGAGCAGGGCTCAGCAGCGTATCGGATCTCATTGACAGCCGCAGCCAAGACCTTAATCATATCACTGTGGACACCTTTCTTCACAGCAGACAGCCCATACACAACCCTTAACAACTTATATACCCGGTAAGGGTCTATCCGACTACAAATGTGGCGAATTATTCTGGCTGTGTATGCATCGTATAAACATTCATGAGCCTCCTGTTAAGGCTCATTAATTTTATGCCCGTAACAAAGATCATAATAATCCCGTTTAACACATGCGTTCACAGCGGCCGCTGCAAAACCTTTAACTGGCCATATGGTGGCCCAGGGTACGCCCGGAGCTTCCTTTTCAAAATCGCGGCTAGTGTAGGTGCAGACACATTTCTTACGAGGCTCTTTGTTCTGGCTTGTAATACTTCCAGACTGTCTGGAACAGCATAAGCAGTAAAAATTTACGGCGTTAACCTTTGGAGTTGACCCTTCTAGAGGCTCTCTTTCTTCAGCTACGTTCTAGGGTTCAAACAGAAAGCACAAGGCACATTATTAGTTAAATGTATGACATTAGAGTATACAGGCATAAAAAATAAAAATAAAAAAAATAAAAAAACTGTTATTACCAACCTCCATATTCGCATCACACTCAGAGGCTCCTCTGAAATCCTGGGAGTCGCAGAGGTCCATTGGGGTAGAAACATCGCCGGAGCTTACACCTGATGGCTGTACAATAACGGCCTCTGATTCGGGGTCCTCCTGGACGCCCATGTCTTCATAGATGGGCGAATTCGGTGGTGCTACACATTCTTCAACATCTTCAATGTCTAAGAAGTTAGATGCAACACTTAATTCATCTTTCGAGGCATTGCTGTCGCTGTCGGCCCCCTTAATAGGGGATATCTGGGTCGACATATCCTTGAGGTTGAGATTTTCAAGCCGATAGCAAAGTTCCTCTTCAAAACCGGTAACATCGGTATCTTGGGTGGCAGGGACACCCTGTTGTGCATTCTCATCCATCGTAAGAGGGGCTAGGGTCCGGTAATATCTACCAATAGTGTTCAGGGCCCCTGAGGAGGCGGCTTTTCTTGCGATCGGATTGTATCTCTTCATGGCACCTTGCCAAACTGTTTCAGCCCTGGTTCGCGGTTTGACAGCCGGTTCTAACCAGCTCCTTATATGCAACATTTAAAAAAAATAAAAAAAAAGGGGGGGCTAACACGTGACACCATGAGGGCACATCCCACTTAACACCCCCATGCACCCACGTCACTTCCGGGGAGGGCTTTCAGGGACACCGGAAGTCCCAGCCACCGGAAATGACGTCATATCCGGGGCGGGATAACTGTCACTTTTAATATGATGATTAAAGGTATCCCTTCCTACTACTGACAGGACCCAGGACAGTTAATAGCATAAGGCTCAGTCGGCATCCCTGTGAGGTGCATGTAGACTGGCTGCAGCGCTACACACAGAGGGTTGATATCATGCTAGTAACATCAGGGGTGTACCTCCACTGGCTGTTGGCCACGGCAGTGCTCACTGGGATCAATTTATATCATATGAGACGCAGGCTCCAAGCTAAATAAGAAATGCTTTCTTTCATTTTAAGTGAACATATGCCTTGTTTTGATACTTGTGACTATTTTCAACAGAGCAGCAATATTAGGCCACATCCCACATCCCTTCATGCTTTCAAGTTGTCTCCCCATGGTACCAGTCAGTGAAGGATATATGGGCCAATCCACCTATCTCCCTTCTGTGCTCTCCTCCTTCCAGACTTCCTGGCTGTCCCTCACCCACCCCGAATTACTCATCACTTGCTAGCAGGTTGTAGGCCTGGTTATCTCAGCTGGACATTGAGTCACTGCAGCCAGGTCGTACAATGTTGGACAACAAATGAGTTTACTAATTGGACCCCCCCGCCGAGCAGTCGTGCAAGCCACGGCTGATTTCTCCCTAAAGTTTATATCAGACCCCAAACTGCTCGAGCAGCCTAAGCTGCTACTGCGCAACTGAGTGAGAACAAACACTTTTGTTACTTTTGCGGGACCCTGGCATTTAATTGCGACCCTCGCTCTTTGCCTAATTTTGCGGTAACATCGCAGATTGCAGCATCGCGAAAAGCTGGGGGGTCTGTTTAAGTTTCAGATCCTTAGGATTACAAGTATAGGAACCAGAGTGTACTGAGAGTGAAAGGATAAGTGCGGATAGCGCTTACAAGGCATTATGCTGTGATGAGCTGGACGGGTCCAATTAAAGTGCTAGAAAAGCGTCAGTCACTTGTAATGTTTTAGGTGACTGGCTCTGTCCCTGTTTTACTGGTCTGTCAGAGGCACCATTTGTCAGAAATTGTTACACATTCTAGATTTCCCTATGCAGACATGTATGTCCGCGTCCACACATCAGCTAGAGGGAAATTAAATCGCTTCAAGTTGAGGGACCTAGAGGAATGAAAGGACGGGGGCAAGTGTCAGGTATAGGCCAGGCACAAGGCATCGGATTCTTCCCCAAACAAAACAGTATTTTAGAAGCCTTCTGTTAATGAGTGTTAGCTGGGTCCGACTGACACAGAAAATAGGCTTTGTCACGAAAATAAATATGGTTCCCATCAGCAATCCAAATAGCTAAAAAATATTTTCCGCCCAAAGATACTGCATGCTTTGCAGAATACCTATTATCATATCTCTATAGAGGTCGTTGCCTCCAATGCAAGGGGCATCCGTGTTTTCCTGTGGGAAGTAAAAGACCCTAGAATGGCCCTGAAAACCTGGCAGTGCATCCAATATAGTGGAGTATTGTTTCTGCCTGACCTGGAAGCATATTACTGGGCGGCCCACCTCATCAGTATTAAAGATTGGATACTTGCCCCCATTGGACCACTCCACATTCCGATTGGAGAGGTCACAGTGGGAGGGAAAACCATGCTTAGATTACCTCTATGGAGGGGGGGGGGCGGCATCTTCTCCCTGCTACACAGGCGGCCTTATGGCAAAGAAACAACTCTCCTGGGTTGGTACCGCCGAATTACAAAAGGAAGTGCTGCTGTGGGAGTGACAGTGGCTTCCGAAGCTGAGAAATCTGTATTAATTTGAGGCTTGGGACCAAATTGAAATCTCTAAAACGGGATTTTTTAGAAGAGGGCGATATCATGCCCTTTGCCTCTCTTCAACAAGAGTTTGCCCTGAGTGAGATGCAATTCTTTGAAACGCGAGGCTGCGACATGCATGGTGGTTGGAGGGTCTCCCAGGGGAGGAGCTCCCAGAATATGCTCAGCTGGAGGGCAGATTGTTAATGGAAGAATTGGGGCGGGGGTGGCCTCAATGAATTATAAGACCATAAATAATAACATGCATGATACCTTGGCTAGATTGCATGGCTGTTGAGTCAAAGATTTAGGAGAGCTAGAGGATATAGACTGGAAGGCAGCATTGATGCACCACGAGAAGTGGCAATTAGATTGCAACTCTGATTGATTCAAAATAAGATCCTGCATAAAGTATAGTGTGACTGGCAGAGGCTGCACACTATTGGAAAAGCACAACATCCATACTGTTGAGGATGTCAGAGGGAGGTTGTCTCCTTTATTCAAATAATTTGGGGGCAATGACTGATCCAAAACTAATGGACGGAGATTATGAAGGAACTCACAAGGGTGCTATTAGGGCAGATTTCAACGGACCCAAATAAATTGTCCTGGTAACCTCAAATGACATAGACAGGAACTGTGCTCAGTTACTGTTCTGTAGCTTTGAACTAGTGGTGGCCAAAAGGGATATTGCTTGTCATTGGGGAGCGTGGGAGTGACCAGCCTTGAGGGAATGGAGGCTAGGCATGGACACATTTATGATGGCTGACAAAGTTATTTATGCCAGCGGGGGTTGTCTCTGAAGGTTCTGCAATGTTTGGGGAGGTTGGATGTAATTCCCTTACATGGAAGCCTTGACGGAGGAGTAAACACAGAATGATGAGATACATTGATGGAGTGGATGGGGAGTATACTATGAAGGGATGGTGTGGGATTCACAGTGGTGGATTGATTGTGTACTTGATTTGGCTGCCACGTTTCTGTGGGTGTTCGGGGGGGAGGGAGGGGGAGTTGTTGTCTTTTAGTTTTGTCTGTTATATTATTCACGCTGAACGCATTTTGGTGAAATAATCTGTGCTGTTTTTTTTTCTCCTTTTTTTTGGTTATCTTGATGCACTCTCCACATTAGCAAATCAGAGCAGATTTGGAATTGTAGAGACATGCTGTATAAGTGTCTTAGTAAGTGTAGTTAGTGTGTAAGTAGTACCTCAATCAAAAGTCGATCAGGGGAAGGACATTAATCAAGCTGAAGCATTCATACTTGGTTCATGCTCCAGCCGAAAGAAGAGGAAGTGAAGCCAGCAGGTGCTGGTCACTTAGAGGGCAGAAAATAAGAGTAACAATGAAGCCCTTGAATGTTAAACAATGGGCGGGCTGCAAGTCCCTATTCATATACAATAGCTCAATATTCTAATTTCCCTGCTCACACCTGCAATATCCATATTTCTCCACTCGTCCCATGCTGTTCTACTAATCCATTGCTTCAGATGCCCTTCCCTGTGAATCCAGGACACTTGTTAGAAATACATTTTATTAACTCCATTTGTTTGAAGATGTTGTGGCATTTTTCCTTGCTTTTCCATGTTTTCTTCCTAAATAAACAATTTAGTAACTGGTCCCTCTGCATCACTTTTCTTCTTTGATGTTTGAACTTCTCCCAGTTCTCGACTATTCATGTAGTTATTTTCTCATGTCGGCTCGGGTGTTCCTTCAGTGATGGAACAAAGTTTTAGTTGTATAGCTGATGCAGCTGTCATCCACGTAACTATCCCCAGAATTTTAGAAGGGATATGAAATGCAGGCAACATAACTTAGTCCTCAGTCTCTATACTCTAAATCTTGTAGAATACGATTTTGTCTATGCTTCCAGGACAGACAGACTAGTTACATGATTCACCAAAAGAATAGGATATTTTTAAATGCAGTTTAGCAACCTCACATTAATGCCTTTGCCAAGTCTTTCTAATTCTCCTAGTTTTTCTAGATTACATTTATAAACCCTCAAAAGTCCGAGGTTGCCAGTGTACTCTTCAAAACATTGTGCAAAGTTGAAGTTGGGGCTAAGCTGAGAAAGACCTCATGCAGAAAATATACATGGGATGCAATTGTGCATGTGGAAAACAAGAAACATTTTTCTCTATTGAGAAGCTCAGTCTCCTACCTCCAAACGTTTTTTATTTTTTGCCAAGCTCGATCCCTCCCTGGAAAAATATTTGTTCATGTCCTTATCAAAAGTAAATCTCCAATTTCCTGGTGCATATTGACACATTTTTCAAGAATGCAGCTTAGAAGCCAAATCATCTGCTCTGTGTTGCACAAAGAGGAAAACGCAGCACAGGGCCATATGCGCTACGATTGTAATTCTGCTATTGTTATCCTCTACATTAGCGCTCGCATTAGGCTGCTGTGAGTGACACACACACGCCTCCATCATGGTAAGAAGGTCAGTGTGTGCTATCTAGATTTTACAGGAAGCATAGACTTTCAGTAGAAATTCCAATGTCAAAACAAACTCCTAAGGATCCCATGCATTAGAGGTGTGCTGTGCAATTCAATGCACATGCAAAATGTGTTTTTTTAGAGAAATAAAAGCATTTCTTCTCGACGCACAGCCCAGTTTGGCCGTTTTGGGGCATATTTATAAGCACCATTGCGTCCCTCTTACACCACGCAATGAGGTGCATGAGCGACTCAAGTGGAAAATGAGATTCATAAAGCTACACAAAGCCACCTTGCTTGGCCCTGAGTGGCTTCATAAAGCTCAACTAAAGCAACGCAGTGCAGATGGCTGTGTTGCGTTACTGTTCCCCAGGGAGGCATTCAATGCGTGTCACGTGGGTGTTCCAACGCAACATCCATGGATTTTGACAAATTCATAGATTTACCAGAGGTGGTAGACCTGGGAGTGCTATGCCTTCCCAGGTGAGGTGCAATGAGGAGAAATATCTTTATTTCTCCTTTTTAATTCCTCTTTCTATGTGTGCTACGTTCTGCAGCACACATAGAAAGAGGAATATTCCTTAGGGGGTTTCCTGCACAAAAACAACAACGCGGGCACCATGCAATGGCACCTGTTTTGTTGCTGTGCTGCCAAAATGGCACCAAAGCAAGGACAAAGGTAGAATGCACAGAATTATTTTTAATATGGCAAATTCCTGTCCTTTCCCTGTGATGCAGCGCAGCAAGGTGACTTGCTGTGCTACACTGTCTCACTTGCCCAAAAATATGGCCCCTGGTGTATTGAGCTTCCTGTCAAAACTCATGGGTGTTTCCATTGGTCCACCGAGTAATGCCACAGCAGGAAAACATCCTTTACCCCTTAACCTGCAGTCAAAACAACAACCTGCCCTTACAACACAGAAACAACCCTAATTGCGACATTAGCACCCATTCCTTTAACCTGCAAGTCATTACAGTGACTTGCTGTGAGGGGATGTTGTTGGAATGGTGTTGGATTTTTAAGTCCAACACCTTTCCTACTGTTGCATAGTCTGGAGTTGGTATAGTAATTTGTACTATTACAAAGTCCAGCACCCCCAAGGCAAGTTGTTGTATCGACTTGCATGGTAAAGTAATGCATTGTAACGTCACAGTTGGGGTAGTGGCTGCGTTGTAAAGGCATGCAAGGTAAATGCATGCAGGGTTCGGTCATACAACCGCCACAGCAATGCCACCTTGACATAAAGTGATGCAAAGCAGCAAAACTCAATTTTGACCAAGGGCAATTTTCCAGGGCAAATTCTACTAGCTGTGAAAGTAAATGCCAATGCATCGCTTTCTGTCGCTTTAGAATGGCACAAAGCCTTAGTAAATCTGGGTGCCAATGTTAGAATGGATTGGAAAACATGTCAGAACCCACAAACTCTCAGGTTGGTGCATATTTCGAAACTTCCCAGGGCATCCTAACCCTGGAAATGTCCACTTGTTTCCCCAGTCATAGTATTTACTGTTCTGGATATTTAAAATAGTTTACCACTGAACGATCTTGTTTTGTGAATACCTTACACTAATAAGAACGTAACTTGAGTTAAAAAACACAAATGGTAATGTGAATTGTTGACTATGTTCGTGTGACTTAGCACTACTTTCTGAGATAAAGAGCGCGTGTCTTTCTGTTGAGTGGCCATAAGTAACTGAGGCTTTATGAAATCACTTAAAAATCATTAAAGTTAATTATGAGAAGATCATAGCCAAATCATGCCCTTAAGACATGAATGTATATGAAATGGTGCCATAGCAGAAACAATAAAACATAATACATTTCAATGTTTTGGGGGTACACTCAGATCATCAGAAAATAGCATTATTCAGTACTTTATCCGAATGTGCCATTTAAAAATAGTTGAACTGGCTGTGCGATAAAAAGATTTGGCTGCAGGTTTAGAAGCCTAGCCCCCAACTTTGTAATGTCAAGCCTGCGTCGCATGCGCTTGCGCATGCGTATCGCTTGCGAGACACTTTAGGAATTAGAAAAGGTCTCGGAGCCCCGTCCACGTCACGTCAGTGTCTTTCATTGGTTTGTGGGCTTGCCTGTTAAAATCTGCTTGCTTTCATTAGTGGAAGGCACGCATACATCATGCCTTTTCCGGTGGTTAGCCACCCTCGAGCGCAGCGACAAAGAACAGAAAACATGCGAGGCTCGCTGTTTCCCGTCAGGTTTGTGTACTACTTTTTCTCTATTTTCACAGTGCGATCTCGCTTGGCAGAAGTCGAGCTCTTTGCATAATATCGACCCTGTTACATAGTTAATTGCACTTTTGCCGGTTACGTACATAATTGCACTTTTGCCGATAGGTTTCATTATGAGTGACCTGTAGCAGCGTGATCGCGGTGTTTTTTTCTTTCAACGTGTCTTTTTTTGGGGGGGGAAATTTCCCCTGTCCCCATCCACTTCCCCGCTGCCGTTCTCTTGAGATCTGCAGCGCTGCCGCTGCACATATGCATTGCCACATGTCCTGGTTTACAATGCTAGGGCAGTGACAGCTCCTGTTACCCATAAGTAAGGCACCGGGTCCGAAGTTACTGTCCTTTCCGGGAGAGAAGAATCCTGACAACAGACGCAATGTGTGACCTTGAGCAGTTCATGTGTACACTTCTAGGCACAGACCCATACTCTTTACTGAGTTTTACCGTACGACTTCCGGCCCCTCCTTCTGGGTGTCTGTGATGGTGTTTGTGGAGGTGAAGTGGTCTGGTGCAGGAGTGGTAGGGTACTGCAGTGACACTTGCAAGCTTCATTGAAAAGGTGTTACCAACTAATGCGGAGTGCGGAGCAGTGCTGCTCACACTGCTAATAAACCGCACTTCCAGGGGTCACTGCAAAGCATGCGGCTGCAGGCTCGAGACACGGTGCATGCAGGGCATCGAGATGTGAGTACTGCAGAAACCGACATCTGCAGTCACTTACTGCATGCACAGTTAGTGACAGCAGTGTGTGTGCACAGGCCTCTGCTCACCAGGCCGGGGATGCTGAATAATTACTGAGCAAATGAGAGACCAGAATATACAGGCAGACATGGGTATCTGTGCAATGCTACTGCAGGTATTCTTGCAGGAGTTTGCTGTGGGTCACTCTGCTGGTCGCCTAGCCTGTGCCACCGCCGTGTACAAGTGATTGTTCCTCAATATGGCATGTCATAACCGGTATTTTAAGAGATAGGATTTTAAAAGGAAACATTCTAATAAGGATCGCAGTGCACTGTAGCAGTCATTGTTTATCTCTTGTGAGTGGTAAAATGACTATAACCCACAGCATCTGGTAGGGGTACACCCATCGCTTATTTAACTGCAGCAGTGAACCTTCATTTCTGCAGCACAGCGACTTTCGTGTCACGGCCTGTTCATAGTTTCTGAAAACAGGGGCCTGCTCCGTGACGTCACCACTTTGGAATGCTCTAGCTTCAGACCCAAAACATTTGATTTTTACCATTATTAAAGGGACTAACGCGGGCCAAAGTAAAAAAGGTTAAATGCAACATTTTAAATCTATTCCAGCTAAATTGCCAGTTCGGCACACATTACTACGAATTTAAGTTTCAGGTTCCTATAATAGTCACACATTCTGTACCAAAGTTCTGATTTACACCTCGCTTCCCAGTTGTCCTTTGCTGGGAAGTATGTACTTGTTTGAAAAAGTGAACAAAAAAAAGAATTGTGTTGCGTTCCAGTGGTTAAATAAGATTTGACACATTTGATACCCCAGAAATAGCCATGCTTGCCTACCATATTTTTAATCGCTTGAAAGTCATGGCACCCCCAGGAACCCAGGACAAGCACTATATAATTTTACCACGATTTACCAAGCGTCCCTGCGGCTCACCCTCCCTTCTCTGTCTCTGACCATTTCTTCGCTCCTCCCTCTGTTCCATTGGACCAAACTGTGTCATCCTGTGAGCAGTTCATTTAGCTGCTAAATTGGGGCATTCATTATCTATCTATCTATCTAACTATCTATCTATCTATCTATCTATCTATCTATCTATCTATCTATCTATCTATCATCTCTCTCCCTAAATATATGTCCACGTCCTTCCTCCAACCTACGTAACTCCCTGAATCAACCAACGAATCTGTCTACCAATCAAAACCCATCCATCTACCCATCCCCTACCTACCCCTGGAATTTATCTACTGTATGTTTAGTGAGTGTAACACAGGTATTTTATATTTCCATTTTTTTTATTACATTTGTTGTGAATTTTAACTTCCACAGTTGTGAAACTGACAATCAGAGCTGCATTTCCATGTCCATTTGTTTCTGAGTATGCATTTGGTCAGGGTGAGTTTTTTGTCTCCCTGTTTTCCTTACTGTTAGAAATGGGGTTTTTGGTTGGCAGTCAGGTTGCCCTCTGTCCAAGCAAGAACCCTCACTCTAGTCAGGGTAAGTCACACACAATCCAAAATCAGCCTGTGCTCACCCTCCGGTAGCTTGGCATGAGCAGTCAGGCTTAACTTAGAAGGCAATGTGTAAGGCGTTTGTGCAATAAATCATACAACACCATAGCATAACACCACAAAAATACACCACACAGTGTTTAGAAAAATATATAATATTTATCTGGGTATCTTCAGGTCAAAACGATCAAAGTTGCAATACGAATTTGTAAAGATATCACTGAAAAGTGATATAAAGTGTCTTAAGTCTTTAGAAAGTAAACAAAGTCTGTTTCAAACACAAAGTACCTGGTTTCTGGTGGAAAATCTCCTCAGAGGGCCACAAAGGAAGAGGTGCGTGGAAAAAGGGTGGGTGCGTCGATTTCTCCCCAGCACACACGGACATGCGTCGTTATTTTCCACGCGGGGAAGTCGTGCGTCGTTTTCCGGCGCGCGGACAGTCTCTTACTGTGGTTTGCGGGAAGTACCAGATGTCCCGGGTCTGTGCGTGGATTTTCCTGCTTGTTTTCCGGCTGCGCGTCGTTCTGCAGGGCTGCGCGTCGAAATTACGATCTCACGGCAGGCGTCGATTTCTTCTCCAGAGGTCGGGTGGCGTTGTCCTTGCGAGGCCGTGCGTCAAAGTTTCGATCTCACGGCAGGCGTCACGTCGATTTCTCCTCTAGAAGTCGGGCGGCGTTGTCCTTGCGAGGCCGTGCGTCAAAGTTTCGATCTCACTGCAGGCGTTGCGTCAATTTCTCCTCTAGAGGTCGGGCGGCGTTGTCCTTGCGAGGCCGTGCGTCAAAGTTTTGATCTCACGGCAGGCGTCGTGTCGATTTCTCCTTGGAAGTCGGGCGGCATTGTCCTTGCGAGGCCATGCGTCAAAGTTTCGATCGTCCCGAAGGCGTCGCGTTGATCAGCGTAGGTATGCAGCGTTTTTCTTGCCACGGAACAAGCTGTGCGTCGAAAAGTTCGGCGCACGGAGCGTCCAAGAGGAAGAGAGAAGTATTTTTGGTCCTGAGACTTCAGGGAACAGGAGGCAAGCTCTATCCAAGCCCTTGGAGAGCACTTTTACAGCCAGACAAGAGTTCAGCAAGGCAGCAGGCCAACAGCAAGGCAGCAGTCCTTTGTAGAAAAGCAGACAGGTGAGTCCTTTGAGCAGCCAGGCAGTTCTTCTTGGCAGGATGTAGTTTCTGGTTCAGGTTTCTTCTCCAGCAAGTGTCTGATGAGGTAGGGCAGAGGCCCTGTTTTATACTAAGTTGTGCCTTTGAAGTGGGGGTGACTTCAAAGAGTGCCTAAGAAATGCACCAAGCCCCCTTTCAGTTCAATCCTGTCTGCCAGAGTCCCAGTAGGGGGTGTGGCTGTCCTTTGTGTGAGGGCAGGCCCTCCACCCTCCCAGCCCAGGAAGACCCATTCAAAATGCAGATGTATGCAAGTGAGGCTGAGTACCCTGTGTTTGGGGTGTGTCTGAGTAAATGCACAAGGAGCTGTCAACTAAACCTAGCCAGACGTGGATTGAAGGGCACAACAAGATTTTAGTGCAAAGAAATGCTCACTTTCTAAAAGTGGCATTTCTAGAATAGTAATATTAAATCCGACTTCACCAGTCAGCAGGACTTTATATTACCATTCTGGCCATACTAAATATGACCTTCCTGCTCCTTTCAGATCAGCAGCTGCCACTTCAACAGTGTATGAGGGCAGCCCCAATGTTAGCCTATGAAGGGAGCAGGCCTCACAGTAGTGTAAAAACGAATTTAGGAGTTTTACACTACCAGGACATATGACTACAGAGGTGCATGTTCTGCCTTTTACCTACACAGCACCCTGTTCTAGGGGTTACCTAGGGCACACATTAGGGATGACTTATATGTAGAAAAAGGGGAGTTCTAGGCTTGGCAAGTACTTTTAAATGCCAAGTCGAAGTGGCAGTGAAACTGCACACACAGGCCTTGCAATGGCAGGCCTGAGACAGGATTAAGGGGCTACTGAAGTGGGTGGCACCACCAGTGCTGCAGGCCCACTAGCAGCATTTAATCTACAGGCCCTAGGCACATATACTGTAGTGCACTCTACTAGGGACTTATAAGTAAATTAAATAGTCAATCATGGATAAACCAATCAGTAGTACAATTTACACAGAGAGCATATGCACTTTAGCACTGGTTAGCAGTGGTAAAGTGCCCAGAGGTCAAAAGCCAACAACAACAGGTCAGAAAAAATAGGAGGAAGGAGGCAAAAAGTTTGGGGATGTCCCTGTCAAAAAGCCAGGTCCAACATGAACCCCTACCAGCCTAAAGCCAGGGGAGAACAATCACTATCCTGATGTACTTCCCTGTTTGAGGCGACAGAACAAGGACCCAGGCCCACAACAGCAGGGGCATGCTCCAGTTCTTCGCCTTCCTGACTCCAATTGGATCTCTCTGTCCATACTCTCAGGGCTCACTAAGCCAACCCATGGGGAACCTTTCTCCTTACCTGCGGATCCCATCTGTGCAGCACCTAACCTTACTTGGCTCACAGATGTATCCCAGGAGCAGGATAGTACCACCATGACCAACACAGTGGTGTTGCCCACTCTACCCCCGGGGTGTGACACTTGTCCCCTCCCCAGGGATATCTCTGTCCACCCGGACAGCAAGCCACAGTGATTACTGACAGCTGCCAGGGATGAGAGCCAGGCCCCAGGCCTCTCAAAGCTCTCCAACCACTGTGGCTGTGGAGAGTGGGGGGCGGTAGCCCCAGGTGCTGGGCACCCTTTAACCACTCTCCCTTCCACCAGGTCAGGGATGACAGCCTGAACCTGGTCCTCCCTCTGGGGCTCTGTACCCTCCCTCCTGGAGCTGTACCCCCAGAGTCCAACATGGTCAGGGTGCTTACAGAAGTCGCCCTGTACCATTCCTCCACCAGTGCAGGGCTGTTAACCCGCAACTGGCCCTCCAACCTGGGGTCTGTACCTTCAGGTTGGACTAGGGCCCGGGGTGAGGCTTCCCTCCACCTGCCCTCCCTTCTGGGGTCCAGCACCCTCCAACTAGGAGTGGCCTCCTCAGAAGACAACATGGTAGGGGCACTGTTATCAGTAGCCCCTCCCTCCAGGTCCGGGGGGACACCCTGAACCTGGTCTTCCAGCCCAGGGTCTGTACCCTCAGACTGGATCACTGCCTGGCAAACCAGGACTTTCTGGGAGGCACACCTACCCCCCACCAGGTCAGAGTTTAACCTCTGCCTCTGCCCCTGACCATTCAGCTCAGAGTCACCACCCTGAAGTTGAACAATTGCCTGGCACGCCAGGACTTCCTGGAGGGCACACTGACCCTCCACCAGGTCAGAGTTTAACCTCTGAACTTGGCCATTCAACTCAGAGTCACCACCCTGCGGTTGAACAATTGCCTGGCACGCCAGGACTTTCTGGGGGGCACACCTACCCCCCACCAGGTCAGAGTTTAACCTCTGAGCCTGGTTCCCCAACCCAGGGTCACCACCCTGAGGTTGGGCAATTGCCTGGCACGCCAGGACTTTCTGGGGGGCACACCTACCCCCCACCAGGTCAGAGTTTAACCTCTGAACCTGGTCATCCAACCCAGAGTCAACACCCTGAGGTTGGACAATTGCCTGGCACAGCAGGACTTCTTGGGAGGCACACCTACCTCCCACCAGGTCAGAGTTTAACCTTTGAACCTGGTTCTCCAACCCAGGGTCACCACCCTGAGGTTGAACAATTGCCTGGCACGCCAGGACTTTCTGGGGGGCACACCTACCCCCCACAAGGTCAGATTTTAACCTCTGAACCCGGTTATCCAACCCAGAGTCAGCACTCTGAGGTGGGACATCTGCCTGGTACACCAGGACTTTCTGGGGGGCACACCTACCCCCCAACAGGTCAGAGTTTATCCCCTGAACCTGGTTAGCCAACCCAGAGTCACCACCCTGAGGTTGAACCATTGCCTGGCAGGCCAGGACTTCCAGGGAGGCACACCTACCTCCCACCAGGTCAGAGTTTAACCTCTGAGCCTGTTTCCCCAACCCAGGGTCACCACCCTGAGGTTGGGCAATTGCCTGGCACGCCAGGACTTTCTGGGGGGCACACCTACCCCCACGCCAGGTCAGAGTTTAACCTCTGAACCTGGTCATCCAACCCAGAGTCAACACCCTGAGGTTGGACAATTGCCTGGCACAGCAGGACTTCTTGGGAGGCACATCTACCTCCCACCAGGTCAGAGTTTAACCTCTGAACCTGGGTATCCAACCCAGAGTCACCACCCTTAGGTTGAATCTTTGCCTGGCATGCCAGGACTTCCTGGGGGGCCCTCTCACCCCCCACAAGGGACACACCGTCCCCAAGGGCCACACAAGAGTCTGGTTGGCGCAGGTCTCCCGACCTCTGCCCATCCGGCAGAGTCTGGGTTTCCCCCAAACCAGAAACGGTTTCACCTGGGTCATTCCTGGGGGGCTCTGCTCTCAGAGCTGTCCCCTGACTCTCAAGGTCCTCCACTGGGGTCTGTAACCCCCTCTCAACCCTATGTCTGGACTTCTGCACCCCCTCACTAGGAGGGGTACTGCCAGACACCAGAACTGTTGGGATGCTGGCTAGAGTCACCCCCCCAAGTTCTTCTGACACTGTGGGGCTTCCCTCAAAAGGTGGCCCTATGGTACAGGCTAGGCTTCCCTCCTGGTGTTCCCTCATGGAACCCTCTAGGACCTGGGACCTACCTGGGACACTACAATCCTTTCCCACCTCACTCGGTTGGGAACCACCTAGACCGCTCCCTTCAGGAGCACCCCCAAATGCCTCTTCAGACTCTCTGGTACTCACCCAGAAGTCTGTCTCCATTGTAAGTTCCCTGGGGTCAGAGAACTCACACTCCACCTGGTGTTGGCGTAGCTCTGGAAAATAAGGACCAGACATATGCTCTCCAGCAATTACATCATTCTGCCCTTCACATGTATTAACCACAGTACCCTTCACCCAACCACCCAGTAACTCAACCTTGGAAAAGCACTCTACCTCACCCTCCTGAGACTGGTGAGACAGTATCTGTCTGTCCCTGACACTCTACCCATACTCTTCTGGGATGTCTCTACACTCTATATCCAGGACGTCCACCAGGGGGGAACCCTTTTCTCTGTCACTCTCTGCTAGAGTCAGTAAAGTGTCCCTCCCCCCAGTAGGAATATGACTCCCTGTGCCAGTTCCCCAATCCTTCTCAGGGACCCTGTGCATAACGGGAACTACCTGATACCCTTGAACCGCCTGGGGTGTGTCAACTCCCTTCTTCAAGTTGGGCACCACATCTCTGGGCTTGTGCCCTTCTTCAGCAGTACTAGATGCAAGATTTTTGCTGCCACCATCTGAACTGGACTAAGCCCTTCCGGCCTCCAGTTTCAGCTCTTTACAGCTCAGCTCTTGAGCTGCAATCTTTTCTTCTTCCAGGGCTAAGAGTCTTTTTACCTCAACCTCTGCAAGATACTCCTCTAATTGTTGCTCCTTTCGCCTTTGACCTCGGAGCCATGCAACTATCTCTGCAACTATCTCTGGGTCTCTTTCCTCATCTGAGTAGTCTTCCTCCTCATGTGAGCAGTCTTCCTCCTCATGTGCGTAGTCCTCCTCCTCATCTGAGGGGTACTTAGTCATTTGGTTTCTTGCTGCCTCTCTCTCTGCCCATCTTTCCTCCCCCCAGACTATGTAGTTATGTAGCATCTCCGCCTTAGTAGATCTCCTTGCTACAGGAAGGCCCCATTTTCTGCAAAGCTTCCTTAGGTCAGCCTTAGTGAGGTGGTCAGTACGAACAAAGAATGAGTAGGTACACAATCCCATTCTGATAAGATCTTACCAGCAAAAACCAAAATCCAAAGTCCAAAATATCAATAGTATATCCAGGAGGACATCAGAGAATCAAAAGCCAAAAAAGATGAAAAAATCAAGTTGACCTTCAACTGTGGGTAGGTAGTGAAATACTTAGCTACTGTATGTCACTGCACAAACACAAGTCCTATCCTCACCGCTGATCACCAATGTTAGAAATGGGGTTTTTGGTTGGCAGTCAGGTTGCCCTCTGTCCAAGCAAGAACCCTCAATCTAGTCAGGGTAAGTCACACACAATCCAAAATCAGCCTGTGCTCACCCTTCGGTAGCTTGGCACGAGCAGTCAGGCTTAACTTAGAAGGCAATGTGTAAGGCGTTTGTGCAATAAATCATACAACACCATTGCATAACACCACAAAAATACACCACACAGTGTTTAGAAAAATATATAATATTTATCTGGGTATCTTCAGGTCAAAACGATCAAAGTTGCAATACGAATTTGTAAAGATATCACTGAAAAGTGATATAAAGTGTCTTAAGTCTTTAGAAAGTAAACAAAGTCTCTTTCAAACACAAAGTACCTGGTTTCTGGTGGAAAATCTCCTCAGAGGGCCACAAAGGAAGAGGTGCGTGGAAAAAGGGTGGGTGCGTCGATTTCTCCCCAGCACACATGGACATGCATCGTTATTTTCCAAGCGGGGAAGTCGTGCGTCGTTTTCCGGCACGCGGGCAGTCTCTTACTGTGGTTTGCGGGGAGTACCAGATGTCCCGGGTCTGTGCGTGGATTTTCCTGCTTGTTTTCCGGCTGCGCGTCGTTCTGCGGGGCTGCGCGTCGAAATTACGATCTCACGGCAGGCGTCGTGTCGATTTCTTTTCCAGAGGTCGGGCGGCGTTGTCCTTGCGAGGCCGTGCGTCAAAGTTTGATCTCACGGCAGGCGTCGCGTCGATTTCTCCTCTAGAAGTCGGGCGGCGTTGTCCTTGCGAGGCCGTGCGTCAAAGTTTTGATCTCACGGCAGGCGTCGCGTCGATTTCTCCTTGGAAGTCGGGCGGCGTTGTCCTTGCGAGGCCGTGCGTCAAAGTTTCGATAGTCCCGAAGGCGTCGCGTTGATCAGCGTAGGTGTGCGGTGTTTTTCTTGCCGCGGAACAAGCTGTGCGTCGAAAAGTTCGGCGCACGGAGCGTCCAAGAGGAAGAGAGAAGTCTTTTTGGTCCTGAGACTTCAGGGAACAGGAGGCAAGCTCTATCCAAGCCCTTGGAGAGCACTTTTACAGCCAGACAAGAGTTCAGCAAGGCAGGAGGCCAACAGCAAGGCAGCAGTCCTTTGTAGAAAAGCAGACAGGTGAGTCCTTTGAGCAGCCAGGCAGTTCTTCTTGGCAGGATGTAGTTTCTGGTTCAGGTTTCTTCTCCAGCAAGTGTCTGATGAGGTAGGGCAGAGGCCCTGTTTTATACTAAGTTGTGCCTTTGAAGTGGGGGTGACTTCAAAGAGTGCCTAAGAAATGCACCAAGCCCCCTTTCAGTTCAATCCTGTCTGCCAGAGTCCCAGTAGGGGGTGTGGCAGTCCTTTGTGTGAGGGCAGGCCCTCCACCCTCCCAGCCCAGGAAGACCCATTCAAAATGCAGATGTATGCAAGTGAGGCTGAGTACCCTGTGTTTGGGGTGTGTCTGAGTGAATGCACAAGGAGCTGTCAACTAAACCTAGCCAGACGTGGATTGAAGGGCACAACAAGATTTTAGTGCAAAGAAATGCTCACTTTCTAAAAGTGGCATTTCTAGAATAGTAATATTAAATCCGACTTCACCAGTCAGCAGGACTTTATATTACCATTCTGGCCATACTAAATATGACCTTCCTGCTCCTTTCAGATCAGCAGCTGCCACTTCAACAGTGTATGAGGGCAGCCCCAATGTTAGCCTGTGAAGGGAGCAGGCCTCACGGTTGTGTAACAACGAATTTAGGAGTTTTACACTACCAGGACATATAACTACACAGGTACATGTCCTGCCTTTTACCTACACAGCACCCTGCTCTAGGGGTTACCTAGGGCACACATTAGGGATGACTTATATGTAGAAAAAGGGGAGTTCTAGGCTTGGCAAGTACTTTTAAATGCCAAGTCGAAGTGGCAGTGAAACTGCACACACAGGCCTTGCAATGGCAGGCCTGAAACAGGGTTAAGGGGCTACTGAAGTGGGTGGCACCACCAGTGCTGCAGGCCCACTAGCAGCATTTAATCTACAGGCCCTAGGCACATATAGTGCACTCTACTAGGGACTTATAAGTAAATTAAATAGTCAATCATGGATAAACCAATCAGTAGTACAATTTTCACAGAGAGCATATGCACTTTAGCACTGGTTAGCAGTGGTAAAGTGCCCAGAGGTCAAAAGCCAACAACAACAGGTCAGAAAAAATAGGAGGAAGGAGGCAAAAAGTTTGGGGATGTCCCTGTCAAAAAGCCAGGTCCAACACTTACCTTCCAACATGTCAGGACCCCGAGCTATTACTGACTGCTTTTTCTGTTTTTACCAAACTCAAAAGTAAAGGAGATGCCCCCCTTATTTGTAAGTTTGGACTTTATGCACACAAGTACACATTGACTGCACATTTATTTTAATGAAGACATTTTGCTGGTGACAAATGTATTGCCATGCGTCCTCATGTTTACAACACTAACAGCTCTAAATCGAGCAAACGCAACACCGATTGCATTGCAAATGCCTGTTCCTTTTCTGTGTCTCCTTCACACTCATGGCGTGGCGCCCTGAATCGGCTCGCTCATGTGAAACTGTATTACTGTGGCAAGAAAGGCCCGGTTAGGAGTTTACAACGCTAATAGCTGTAACTCGAGCAAATGCGGGACCCATTACATTGCAAATGCTTGTTATTTAGTTGGCAATGTTTACGAAAACGCAAGCAGCTAACTCAAACTTGAGTGACCGTATTAGGTAATCAGATAATGCTGCAAAATGTTCCTCCTCTCTTTTCAGCCTAGTAAGCATTCCACAGAGCAGTAGTCCCACCAAAGAAGCATGCATTCGCTTCAGAGGATCTCTGATTGCCAAATACCCTGAGATCATGTTGCATGAAAAGAGTTATATGTATGCAAATTATTCTTATTACAGATATGACTGGCTCCAAAAAAACAATAGCTACCATTTAATTATATAATAATAGCGGTTTATTTGTTTTCTCGGTTTTGCACTGTGTTATTCTGCAGGTGTAATGTGCATCTCAGTTATGTGTTTGTTTTCTGCAGCAGCTTCATACAAAGACTCTCTCATTTTCACGCTCTGCTTGCCAACATAATGCCCTAAACAGAATACAAATGGGGCGCAGTCAGAGGTATTCCTATTTTTAATGCAGAGCAATGCATGAAGCGGCGTTCAGCTAATTGCACCGACACATTTTGCTGAAAAGATGTGTGATATTATAGTTGGAAATGATTCCGTACAAGAATATTTATTAGCCTTGTAAATAATACCGTCTCAATACTCACCCTGAAAACAAAACAGTGCTTTTACTTTTACTAAGTATGTAAATGCACACAGCCTGAGTGCCAAGTTGCTTACCACATGTCGAAAAATAAGCTAGGACAGCCATTCTGACAGAGATGTAGGCATGTGAGATTCTGAGAATTCGTTACAGAAACCAGGAGATCTGGGGACTTTAACTAGGAAGGTTGGCAGTGTGATGGGCACAGGCACATTTTACGAACACTAATGATGGCAGTGTCAGGTGATGTCATTTTAAAACATAATTTCAGTCACTGGCACCACATTCCGATTGTCATTTTTTATGGTGATCCACACTGTTCCCTGCTCGTCGTTAGGCCTCAAAAGGCAGGTAGCCTGATTCCTGACAGTATACAGGCAGAGAGAGTAAGCTGAGTGAGTTTAACATAAGGACATTTCAGGTATTCAGAGTGACTAGAGTAGAGAAAGTAGATGATTGAATCCAACTATATCTGGCAAGAAAATGTTTCAAAGCAAGACATTAGCTTAAGTAAAGTGATATAGCCATAAAGATACATGTTTTATACCGAACTTTTAAAAAATGCTCTCTAAGCAGGACCACATCGTCACATTTATAAGTGTATGGTTCACCTGGAAAGACGTGACAATGTATTCGTTTGAAAACTGCTCTGCATTTTCATGTAGCAATGGCACTGAAGCTATGATAGCAAAGTAAATATGATGGCAATCGTAAACACATTCTTGTAAATGTAGTGTAAAGAGACGGAGTACAGGAGAGTGCCTTGACATTCTGAAAGCGGGCTACAGAGCCCAATGAGGTAAGTCTGCCTCCTAGATTTTGCACTAGAGGAACTGGAGCTATCTCACCAATTAGAAGTCCGAGAAGTTCCCTATCATTAGGCCCTCACATAGGACTGATGACCTACTTGAAAATGAAGAAAGGGAAGCCGCAAGTTTGTCACGAAATAATATCTGCACACCCCTGGGTAGGAATATATTATTTAAGTTACCACAGGTCTCTCGATCTACCTAGTTGGTCAGCCAGCCAATGCTAAGCGATGCCAAAATCATCAGGGTCGGTTAAAGAAAGAAATGTGAAATCTGATGCAAACCGGACGTGTGCTCGACATGCCGAGTAACTACTTAGCTCACCTGCACTAGTAGCACAAGTACCTTAAGGCAGCCTTCGTCTGGTCTGAGATTAGTGATAGAGAGGGCTTCAAGGTACTGTATGTGCTTGTCTTGCTTCCTGGGGCTTGCCAGAGGACTGCACGCCAGTATGGGCAGAAGCAGCGGCAGGGCCATCCTGTAGAGTTACAGAAGGGTCCTTAGGGTTTTTTCTAGCCAGGACTGAGTGGGCCCCTTTCAAATTTACACTCTAAAACCACAAACAGAATTCCATTACAGGTCCGAGTCCAAAAGGCGCCCATTGAGTTGCTGGTAGGTTCATCCTATATTCATAACTTAAGCAGATCTGCAATGATTCACTCCGAATCAGAGTTACTGAATTCACAAAGGTATAGTTCTTTGCTCTCTGCAACTTTGCCTCAATGGGGTACAGGGAAATCCCACAGTCCTTTGTGATCCACGGTTACATTTTGTCATTAACAGAACGTCTCCATCACATGTGTTTCTGCTTGGCTCTTATGCATCTGCCCTGACAGCCATGCATGAGAAAGAATGACGCAAAGCATGTCCCGTTCAAAGTCATTACCTTTGGCCCCAATGACATCCAAAAGTGATCTCATTTCACTTATGAGGTACGACAAACAAATAAAGTAGCTTGTTCTTGAAAACGTCAATCAAACTCCACCCTGCTCTCCAAATGGAGGATGTGCAAAAAGTAACTTCTCAGCTCTGCTGAGATGGAAAAAGACCACCTTTATATCCCTGTCAAAGGGGTAACAGGGGTCTCCTAGGTCTCCCCATACCACAGTTGTTTGCAATGTCCCTATCAAACCATACAAAGTTAGACCAGCAATATCCCGGTCTATTTCTGGGTAGTGAGCATCCTTACAATGTCTGATACATATTGCTGATTCAGCATTGGGAGCTCTAAGTCAAAATTCTGGGACTAATTTGTGTAGGAATGTCCCATGCAAATTAACTAAGCTGCCCTTGCATTTTAACGATTCTGACAGCTGTAAATTTCCTCAGCGGAAGGTGTCTCAGTGGGATGGACAACAGCCCATTATCTTCTCTGAAGTATAGTGAGTAAATAATGTGTACATTTGACCTAAGCCTCTCAAACCTTTCAATTGTTTGAAGCAATCTCTACCTTTCAGCCGAGGTTTACTATTCAGAGAAAAAAAAAGTTAAGCACTTGAAATGATCTCTCTCCACGGTAGATAGGGTTATTATTCTTTTATTCCATAAAGATTAGATTCAGGAGAAAACGTCAGTACTACAAAAAGGGCACAGAGCTCTCCAAACCCCTCAACTGTCACCTTAGAACACGGAATGTCGTGACATCATGATAATGATGTCACAACATTCCCTGCTCCGTGTATAACACGATCACCACATTACTTCCCCTTTTTTTTTTTTTTTAACAGAACTAAATAATGCAGAACACTACTACAACCTTACTATTTACAATAATTGTGCTGTAACATATTATGTGAATATTACTAATACGTGATAAAGTCTTGGAATTTCTTTGGTTTGTAACAAATTCTAGTACTTATTCTACTTCTGTGACAATCACTAACCGGTTTGCTTATTCTACTGAATTGAGTATTCTCAATTTTTTTTACAGCCGGATCCAACGCTATGCGTGAAGTACTCCACCAACTCCCATCAGATTACATCACCGCATTTTTACGTACTTCACGTATCTGTTGAGAATCTTTAAATTTAGATAGGCCTTTCTTAACTAACACTGGTTTTTTCACTCTCACCCAATCACCCACCTCCAATTCCCTAATTCTGTTATTTTCCTTTGCTCTCTGTAACCCACACAAATTAGCATTGTGTTTGGCAACTTGCCAGACTTCCTTCAAATCACTACCTTCATGGAACAACTTCACCATCCAAAAATAACATATTTCCGTAGATGCCAATCTCCCTCTCATTAATTCAAATGAGTTTTTCCCGTGGGAACATGAGGTGTAGTGCGATAAGACCATACTAGTTCTTTTATAGCTTGGTCTACAGGTAAATGATTTCTGTAGGAAGCCTGAATGCATTCTACTAAAACATGATTGAATCGCTCTACCATGCCATTGCTTTGTGGATTATAAAGTGGTGTTCTTATGTGCTTGATTCCACATTTGCTCAAGAATTGAAGCATCTCTGACGACACAAATTGAACTCCATTGTCAGTTAGAATTTGCTCTGGGAAACCTTCACGACTAAAGATTTTCTTCAAACAATTAATCACAAAGCGAGTGGTGGGAAACCTTACTGGTTCAACTTCTACCCATCTGGATAGATGATCAACTATGACCACAAAATATCTCATGTCAGGAGGCAAAATGTGATAAGGGCCAAGAAAATCAAGCCCCAAGTTTTGCCAAGCTCTTGCAGGTGACGGAACAAAGGTACTGGTCACCCCTTCAGTAATCAAAACGTTGTCACTGGCACAACACCTTGTACAGTTTTTTACAAAATTATCAATTTCTTTATCCATTCCTGGCCACCAAAAATCAGACCTCAATCGTCTTTTAGTGATCGTTGCACCCAGATGACCAGTATGAGATGTAGCAATTAAATTCTTTCTCAAACACACTGGTGGAACAAATTTCTTGCCTCTGACTAATTTGTTACCCTCAATAGACAGTTCATCAGAAACTTTCCAATACGGTTGTAACTCCAATGATAAACACTTTTCCTTGAGCCAACCTGCTTTGACCATACGCATTACATCACACAAAACGCCATCATTTAACACTGCTCTTGTCCACTCTTCTTCATTTAAAGGCATGTCATTCTCAGTTACACAGGCAACAAAACATTCTTCAATTTCAGTTTCCCAATCCTGCTCTTCACTATTTTCAACAGGTAACCTAGATAGACAGTCTGCTCTCCTATTCCTCCCACCAGGAATGTATTCGACTGAGAATGTAAACTCCAGTAACTTGGCAGATAATCTAGCTATTCGCGCCGTTGAACGTTTCATTTTTCTGCCAGATAGTATTTCCACCAGAGGTCTATGGTCAGTTTTCAATGTGAAAGGTCTGCCCCACAGGTACTGTTTGAATTTTTCAATACCCCACACACAAGCCAGGAGTTCCTTTTCAATAACAGAATATTTACGTTCGACCTGTCTCAGTGTTCTTGATGCAAATCCCACAGTGCTTTCATGTCCATCATCAGACAATTGTGAAAGAACAGCCCCAAGACCATATTCACATGCATCAACAGTCACTACAGTATTTTTTTTTCTGAAAATGGTTGTAGGGCAGGAACACTTACAATTTCACGTTTGATCTGTTCAAACATATTGTTACACTCATCAGACCACACGAATACAGAATTCCTTAATGCTGATCTAAAGCATTCTATGTTTTTTGCGAAATTTTTAAGAAACTTAGCATAGAATTCACACAAACCAAGAAACGACAACAGTTGATCCCTGGACTTGGGAGCAGGAGCTTCTAATATACTTTTGACTAAACTTGGCTTAGGTTTAACACCACCCTCTGAAAAAACATGACCAAGATACTCAATTTCCTTAACTTTGAAAACACATTTGTCACCTCTTAAAGTCACCCCTCTATTTTCTAGTGTACAAAGAACTTCTTCTAAAATCTTATCATGTGAAATTTCGTCACCGGGAAAGACTAAAATGTCATCTTGAAAAACTGCAACATTAGAGTTATCAGAAAACATGTCTGACATCAGTCTTTGAAATGCTGCGGCCGCCGAAGCTAATCCAAAAGGTTATCTGCAGAATTGAAAGGTTCCATCCGGAGTAATGAACGCTGTTAAATGTCTTGAGTCTGCATCTAAATCCACTTGATGATAGGCCAACTTTAAATCTAGTTTGGTAAACCATCTGGATGAACCTATTTTTGCAATGAGATCGTCGATTCTTGGAAGAGGAAAACTGTCTACCCATATTGCTTCGTTTAAGCTTCTCAAGTCCACGCTCATTCTTAAATCACCTGTTTTTTTCTTGGCCAAAACTATGGGAGACAACCACAATGTCGCTTCAACTTTTTCTATTACTCCCTGTTCACACATTTGTTTCAACAAATTAGACAATTCGGACCTTACACTTAAGGGTACATTCCTTAGTTTATGTTTAACAGGGACAGCATCATGCTTGAGTCTTATTCTATGTGTATAGTGAGTAATCTTACCTAACTGTTCACAGAACAACTTCTTGAACTTTTGTTGCCAATCATATACATGGTTTGAAGCAACATTAATTGGACCAGGGCTCTCTCTCTCTATTACCACGGGTTTGTCTCGACCAGGCTTAATTGCAAGATTGAATTCAGCTTGATGAAGTAGACCTAAAACATTGATGCCTTTCTTGGCAACATAGACTTTTCCTCGTAATGTCTTATCTAAAATAGTCAATGATGCCCAGAAATAACACAGCAAATCAATTTTGCTACCTTCAAACGCAACCGTGGCTACATCTGGAGGAAAGAGAATTTTGGAAACCCAATTTTCCTTATAATTATCTTGTGCTATAGTGGTTATTCTAGCCCCAGTATCAACTAATAATTTAATGTTTGTCTCATCGAACATTACATCAATGTTTGGATCATTGACAACCCTGTTTATATTGGCAACATCTTTGACAACTAAAACATACTCATTACTTTGTTCACCCACGGCACCTTCAGTATCATCACCCAATACACAACGAACATTGTTCTTTCGGGCGCTCCTACATACTCTTGCAAAATGTCCTGTTTTGTTACAATTTCTGCACTGTAGATGAACCGCTGAGCAATTCTTGAAGGATGACGCATGCGTAGAGGAACCGCATCTGTAACAAGTTGGTTTCTGATTAAACTTTTTCCGGACAAAAGTATTGTCCTGTCTTTACTCAAAATGATCTTGTTTCTTATTGTTGCTGCCTTGCGAATTAAGGACTGCTCCAGAAATTGTTGTTTTGGACATAGAAGCTTCTAGCTGTTTGGCATTCTCTATTGAACATTCAATGCTCTTGGCAATGTCAATGGCTTTGTCTAATGACGGATCCTTGCAAGACAGTAATTTCTCTTGAACTCTTTTTGAGTGACATCTGGCAATTAATTGATCTCTGATGAGTTGTGAAGTAAAGTTCTCGAATTCACACTTGGCTGCTAAAACCTTCAAAGCAGTTAAAAAAGTGTCTATGCTTTCACTGGAGCTTTGTGATCTCGTAAAAAATTTGTAACGATGTACCACAAAATTCTTTGTTTTGACAAAATATTTATCAAGTTGGGCAATGGCCATATCAAACTCATCCAGTTCCTCCTCTTCAGCCAATTCATGGGCCGGTAGGTGATCAAAAATGTTTTGTCCCTCAACTCCCAGATGATAATACAATAAACTTTTTTTTCTTTCCGGTCTAAACTTGTGGCCATCTATGGCACCAAGATATGCCTTAAATGAACGTAGCCACCCTCTCCATTCAAGAGGTGGATCACCAGGATCTTGTAAAAAAGGTGCTGGCGGTGAAACGTTTTGCATATTTAATTATTGTTGTTATTATAATAATTTTTCTCTTTTTTTTTTAATAATTCCTTTTATAATCAAAATAATTGATTTAATATCATCAATTACTTATAAATGTTGTAAAAAAAATGAACGTATTACTTCTTGTTTATTTCTTCTTGCAGTTCAAGTCAAATTGCCAACTAAAAGATGCCCGAAAAATTAAAAAACTGAGCTTCATATAATTGTCCTTCTTCTATTCCGATGGTGAGGTAAAAAAAAAACTGAAGCCCTTTTCTATGTTTTTTTTATTTTTATATATGAACAACTCAAAGAACACACTCTGTTCAACCTCTGGTGAGTTTACTTATTTTTCTTCTTTTTTTAAAAGGGAAAACAATTACACGCGCTCGTCCCTAGACGCGTGTGCAGAATTGCTTAAAACTGCCTGACTTCGTGTTGAGAAAACGAAATTACACGCGCTCGTCCCGAGACGCATGTGTAATAGCTGCTTATGCTCGTGCCGTCGCACGAGCAAATGTGAGCCGCTTACGCTCGTGCCGTCGCGCGAGCATATACTCGTGTGGTCGCACGAGCCAAGCCGATAGGGAACAGCTGTTGATACGAGTCAAATTTAAAAATAACAACGTTGTTTAAACATTAAAATGATAGAGCAAACAGCTCTGTGCCCCCTGCAGCACAAAATGTAAATACAATAAAACAGAAGCAGCTCACGTAAAAACGTTCAATTTCAGACGGCCGATTTCTTCACTTCTAATGTCGTAGCTTCCTTTTCATCCTCGTCGCCACTGAAATGATTTCTCTCCACGGTAGATAGGGTTATTATTCTTTTATTCCATAAAGATTAGATTCAGGAGAAAACGTCAGTACTACAAAAAGGGCACAGAGCTCTCCAAACCCCTCAACTGTCACCTTAGAACACGGAATGTTGTGACATCATGATAATGATGTCACAACATTGCCTGCTCCGTGTATAACACGATCACCACAGCACTGTTTTATTTAACCTTTTATGTTCTCTTAATGTGGCAGTCCACCACATAGGCCCTCGTTACAGGTTTGGTTGTAAATCCACTTTAGGGGCGAATGGGTGCTTGTGCCAAAATCAGAAAACACAGGGTATAGGGAAACCATGATGTGTGGGGAAGACTGTCCAGAGAAGCATATAAATATGCCTGGAATGAGTGAATGAGAACCAATTCAACTGGTATTTCCTATTCTAAAACGCGAAACGCATAGAGGGCCACTAATCCCACATGCCAGGATTATAATAAGCTCTGTATCATCAATTCCAGGTGTTGGACTATTAATGGTTTTCCACAAAGCCTATAATATCAGTTAGTTATCTTTCTATTAAAGCATTTTAGTTAGATTATTCCCAGGCTGTATATGTATCATTTTTAGGTAATGGGCCGAATAACTCTGTATTTTTTATTTTTATTTTTTCTGGTCATATTATATTCTTTCTGTATTAGACTTCACTGCATTAGTTGACGCTTCATTACTTCCTGAGAGTAAGCCTCAGTCTTGACTTGTTACGTATTGTTGGGTAAGGCAATTCAAAGCTAAGCAGTTCAGACATTAAGTAAACTATTTAAACCTGCTTTTTGCACAAGTATTTAAGCGACTTCAGTTCCTTCTCACTCCTCTATGGCTATCTTGTGCAACTTTACAAGTGCACAAATTGAGTAATTTCTCGGGACAGGCCTTGATCACTGGCTGGGTATGTTTCCCTGTGGGTGCAAAACAACCCTGGCTGGCAATTAATCATAGACTGCTGGTGGAGTTTGGCTCCCATAAACTCATCATTGACGGCCACTGGAATTTGATGATGGTTCTTTTTTTAGATAATACAGGTAGATCAGATAAAAGATGCAATGAGGCAGTGCTCCAGGACTTGATGGGTGACCATTCCCTAAATAATTTATGGTGCCTACTACAGCCTACACACCGCTCTCTCACCTCAAATTCAGAATCCTGGTTAGATTTCTTCCTGACCAACAACGCAACTCTAGCTCAAACACAATCATGTTCCATTGGCACAGGAGTGGTATCTGACCATGCTCATTTCACTGTCACCCTGGATTTACAAATTACTCTGCTTAAATCCTGCATGCGGTGGTTGAACACAAAACAACTTAAATCTTTGGAGGGGAAGGACTGGCTGAAGGCTTTTGTAGATGACTAACAAATGTTAAATGAGGCTACCAAGTACTCCAACCAACCCCTATAGGCGACAGGAAAAGCCTACCTGCAGAGGATGTCATTGAGGGATGCCAGCATTGCAAAGGCCATTACTGCCGCAAAGACAAAGACACTGAAAGCAGCTGTGAAGTCTCTCCAGGAGGACTACAGTGACCCCCTACCCCAGATAGCCTGAAAATGATGATGGCTTTAAAAACATAACTAGGCAGTGTATATACACAGTCAATTCAAAAAGCATTCTCCTGCATCAGGCAGATATCCTATGAATATAGCAAAAAAGCGAGCAGCTGCTGACAAAGCTACTGAAGCAAAGGGAAGCCCAATCAGCAATTTCAGTCACCCGCACAACTACCTGCGCTCTCCTGACCAATCCATTGGATATTGTGTGAGAATTCTTGGCTTTCTACTCAACACTCTACACCTTACAAAGCCCAGTGGGCACTACTTGAGAAAATGCATTTATGATGGATCTTCATCTACCCACTCTTCCTGAGAGCGACCCAGAAGAGCTGGGCGTAGACATCACAGATGAAGAAGGGGCAGAGCCCCAAAAAACTTTACATTTGTGTAAGACACCAGTTGAACATGTCTTTTCACTGAAATTCTTCAGGGCTACATGAGACCAAACTGTTCTACTTCTTACTTCAGTGCTGTGGGAAGCAAAGTTCACTGACTCTCTCTGATCGGAATTCAACTGCGGGCATATTTCAATGACTCCGATACTGGGTACAGATCACCCATTGTGTGCAAACTAGCACACAATTTTGCTCTTCAACTGCAATATGAAGATACTGGTGATGTTCCTGGCCACCAGACTGGGATGCATTTTTAGTTTGCTGATTCATGACAACCAGGTTGGCTTTGCACCATGCAGATCATCCGGCAACCAACTATCGATTCTGGCGCATGTCACTAAGGCTGATACAAATGACAAACTCCTGCTCTCCCTCGATGCAAAGAAGCCACTTGACCAAGTCGAGTGACCATACCTTTTCAGAACCATGTCCTGTTTTGGAATAGGCCTGATTTTTATCCAAATGGTCCAATGGCTGTACCAATCCCCTACTGTGATGATCAACTGTGACAGCTTGGTCCCCAACCCAATTGTCATCACACGAGGTAGGGGGCAGGGCTGCTCTGTGTCAACTTCCTCTACCTCCTTGACCTGGAATCATTGGCCATAGCTATTAGATCATGACAATATCCTCCTGATGCTGGGAAACCCTGGAGTGTTGATTCTTGCTCTCGTGAATCTGGTGAACTCCTTTGCCTGCTTCACCAGCTACAAGATCAATTGGAGCAGATGGAGGCCATGCCATTGACTCCCCAGACCTCTGAACTCTTCCTGTTTCATTTTCTGGCAAGGTGGATATCGAGCGGCCTGAAATACCAGGACATACTGATAAACAGCAACTTTAGAACTATGGTAAAGGATAAAATTGTACCCCTCCTGGAAACCATGAAAGCAGACTTTGCCAAATTGTCAGTACTCCAACTGTCTCTTTGGGACAGAATGCAAACCGTTATAATAGATGGTGATGCTTCTAGATTTAAATGTTTGGCAAGTTCCCTTGCAATTTCCCTGCCAAACTCCTGTCACAGACTGTGACAGTATTTGTATGGTTCCAGACTTCCGAGATGGGCATGCAGTAAATTGTATACTGCCATGTCCTACGGGGACCGATGTATGCCTCATTTTTGTACCCACTACAGGACCCAACATCTGTCACAGATAGCTTATCATTTGAGTTCACATAGTGAAACCTCATTTGGGATCCAGATTGAACAGCAACACCATGATGGATCACTGGGCCTTTCAATCATCTACACTGGCCCCCGGGATTCTCACAAGCCATTGCTAACAGCAAATCGTCCCAGGCATTTCTGAAAGAGGATGTGTTACTGCAGCCTAAAGTTCCCCTATGACATAACAGATCCATTAGAACCAACCACACCCTGCTATCTTGGCTGGACTGAATTCACACCGGTGTCCTGGAGGTACAACATCTATTGAAAGAGAGAGCTATCAGGACCTTTGCAGACCTTGCTGTAGAATACCATCTTCCACGCTTCCATTTCTGAAGATTAGACCTTGCATCTGTTCCCAGAACCACTTGGGGGACTAGTCCTCACCCCCCTCTTCACTCTATTCATATATGGTGCAATGAGGCATATATAACAAAACTGGTCTCTGGTTGTTATGAACTCCTGGTGACTGAACTGTTTTTTAAACCTCTGGAACGTCTTCTCTTGACCCGGTGCACACACTAGTGAACTGGTCCAGACTCAAGGCCTCACATGGTAAAGGACTGCCGGAGGCTCAAAGGAAGTTTTGCTATTTTAAAGAAGTACAGGCTAGCAGTGGTCCCCACCAAAACTGCAAAGAGCCAAGTTAATGCCCATACCAAAACTGCTGGCTTTGTTATCAGACAGACTGCGACATACTGCATGTTCTCTGGTCCTGTCCTGTGTTTTCTTCTTTTTGGAACAGAGTTTATCATCTAATGATAAACAACTTTGGCATCCCTTCAGCCTCCACTGGTAGGACTCCATGACACCCATGGCCTGCCAGATATTACTACCAATGAGAAATGCTGACTAGACTCTGTACTGTCTGCAGTTTACTTACTTGGGGTATAGACCATCAACTAGGATTCTCCATCCATCTTTGTCCTGAACGTTTTTTTCAGTCTGACTCTAGGTGTTACCCATCTCTTTACAGTCAGCTTTGAAGCCTCAGCACCACATGTTTCTTGGCCTTTCTCTTTTCTTTTTCCCTTGTGGGATCCAGGTCAGGTCTTGCCTGGTGGTATTTGATGCAGAGGGTGTGACCTAGAATGTTGTTGCTGATGGAGTTTGGTCAGCTGATTTGAAGGGTTTTTGTCAGATGGATGTTGAAGGTCTGGACTTTGTTGGTGGTGGTCACAGTGGTCCTCCAAGTTTCTGTTCCATACAGAAGGATTGATTTTTGTGTTTAAAAGCCTTATCTTGGTTTGGAGCGATAAGTCCTTAGAACCCCAGTTCTTCTTTAACTGAATGAGACAGCCCTTGCTTTGCCAGTAAGTTCTATCCTTGATTTGGACATGTATGCCCTTGTTCTTGTGTAACTGACTACAGCTAAACTATGCATACTCAGACGGTGGTCCACACCTAAGGCCCTAAGCTATTAGGGTTAGCTTGAGAGTGTGCCTATTGTGGCCACACATGAACACCTTATTTACAGATTGAACAATCAATAACATTATTTTAATGACATATGGGGCGTCCTACTCTGCTGAGCCCTCTACAGATACTTGCCCTGTAGGCCCTGGCACAATGCAGTGAACTGGTAACATTCACTCTAGCATTTGGTTACATGTAAGTACCATAATACACGTAGAAAAGGTCACTTGCTTGGGCCTCTTCTCCCACTTCACTTTTCACCACTCAACCGCAGACCAATGTCCACCACTATCCCCCACCACATCACAGTGTTTATTGTTTTTCCATTTTCATAAAATTTCTCTACAGTATGCACCATGTCCACTTCCCCAAGCCCTTCCTTTTGGCAGTCACAGCCCTTTACAATATCCTACTCATATCTGACACTCGCCACGTCACACTACCTGGTCACACAACCTGCTTTCTGCATTGTGCATTTACGTCTAGAGGAAAAAAGTCTTCATATCATCATTGGTTTTTGTTTGTATTATGTTCTTTTCTTCTACACCTTTTTAAAAAACCAATAAAAAGATTTAAGGACAAATGAATACAACATGTTTTGTGGATTTTAACTTAAATACATTTAACTGAAAACTGCTAATTTTAATGCCGAAGAACACATGCAAAATAAATGCAAAATTTGTAGCAGAAAATCACTCTTAGGCATTGTAAGGAAACCCATAAATTACCATATCATATTTTTTGGCTTACCTGAGACTAACTACTTATACCATTTTAAATATTGACTTTACACTTTAGCGATAGGAAGCCTGTTTTTGCAGTTAAACTGTTGTTTTGCTTGAGATGTGTTTTCTTTTTCCAAGACAGATGCTGTAATTTTCTACAAGCCTGCTGTAAGCTACTGCGTAGGTATATAGTATGTATTAGACAACTGATAGTGTGGTTCTCACCTGCAGGAGAGGAGATGTCAGGAAACACTGTGCGTGGGAAGAACTGTCCGAAACACAAGATTTGATCAAAGTAACAAACCAAGGAAATTATTCCATAATTCATTGTGAAGACGTGAGAAACTAAGGAGTTTACCTGCTCCCAGAGTTCACTGGAAACTGATTGATTGGTGAGAACATGGGATATAAGGGTTATTGCTATAGATGTTTGGAACAATTATATTAGTAGGTGTTCCTTAGATCAGCTAGAACCCCTTAGAGCCTTTCCCATGGAGGTCTCCATCTTTTAGATAACTCCCTTTCTCACCTGAGACTGCTGCAGAATTTAGGAAGCAGACCTTAGGGATGCCTGCTTCAGAACTTCGGAAGCCGACCTTAGGGATTCCTGCTGACTTTTAGCTGCAATACTTGCCAATGTAAAAGCTTCATGGCTATGTATTCTTATTCTGTCATGAGAGCCTTTCATTTCGATTTCTGAAAATGGCATTTTACCTTGCCTCTTGGAGATATTTTCCCTTTAGGCCTAAAATCTCTATAATTTAGATTAGGAATTTTCTTTATGGAACACACTTATTGCAGTTTGACTATTTTACTTGCAATTCTTACTGATGTGGTATTTTATCTTGTTTTAATATATCAACGAATGGATTATTGCAATTTGTAGCAATAATGACTCTTAGACATGGCATCCTTGGCGTGGTCTCCCCTAACTCTTTGCCTCTGCTACCCAGGTTGTTGATGTGTGCCAGACTCTGTTTTTGATACTCTGGGAACATTAACACTGCTAACCAGTGCTAAAGTGCAAGAGCTCCTATGTGAAATGTATGTGTAAATTGGCTTATCTATGATTGGCATAGTTCATTTTCTAGTAAGTCCCTAGTAAAGTGCACTAGAGGTGCCCAGGGCCTGTAGATTAAATGCTACTAGTTGGCCTGCAGCACTGATTGTGCCACCCACATAAATAGTCCCTTAACCCTGCCTCAGGCCTGCTATTGCAAGGCCTGTGTGTGCAGTTTCACTGCCACTTCAACTTGGCATGTAAAAGTACTTGCCAAGCCTTAAACTCCCCTTTTTCGACATATAAGTCACCCCTCAGGTATGCCCTAGGTAACCCATAGGGCAGGGTGCTGTGACGACAAAAGGCAGGACAAATACCTGTGTAGTTTACATGTCCTGGTAGTGTAAAACTCCTGCATCTGTTTTTACACTGCTGTGAGGCCTGCTCCCTTCATAGGCTAACATTGGGGCTGCCCTCATACATTGAGTGGTGGCTGCTGATCTGAAAGGAGTAGGAAGGTAATATGTAGTATGGCCAGAATGGTGATACAAAATCCTGGTGACTGATGAAGTTGGATTTAATATTACTGTTTTAGAAATGCCACTTCTAGAAAGTGAACATTTCTGTGCACTTAAATCCTTCTGTGCCTTACAATCCACATCTGGCTGGGTTTAGTTGACAGCTCCCTTGTGCATTCACTCAGACACACCCCAAACACAGAATACTCATCCCCAGTTGCATACATCAGTATTTGGTATGGGTCTTCCTGGGCTGGATGGGTGGAGGGCCTGACACTTGCATGTCAAGGGACAATAGCCTGCCCTCATACAAAGGACTGCCACACCCCCTACTGGGACCCTGGCAGACATGATTGAACTGAAAGGGGACCTTGTGCACTTCTATGCCACTTTTTGAAGTCTCCCCCAAAGGCACATTTGGGTATTTAAACAGGGCCTCTGCCCCTACCAAGTCAGACACTTCCTGGAGAAGAGAACCTGAACCAAAACCTGCATCCTGCAAAGAATACCTGCCTGGCTGCTCAAAGGATTCACCTGTCTGCTTTCTGTGAAGGACTTCTACCTTGCTGTTGCCCTGCTGTCTTGCTGCTCTCTGGCTGTGGTGAAGAAGTGTTCTCCAAGGGCTTGGATAGAGCTTGCTTCCTGTTCCCTGAAGCCTTAGGACCAAAAAGACTTCATCTCTACAAGAAGGACTCCTTGTGCGGCGAAATTAGACACGCAGCCTTCCAGAAACGACGTACGGCCGTCACCATGGTAAAACGATGCACAGCCTGCACGCCAAACCGGAACGACGCAGCCTGACTTTGCAACAAGAAGATCGATGCAGCGCCAGCGTAGCGACCATAAATTTGATGCACAGACTTACCGGATCGACGCACAGCCGAGCCGGAACAACGCAGCTCGACTTCCAGAGAGGAGTCGGAGCAGCACCTGCTGTGTGGTAGAAAATTTGAAGCAACACCCACCGGATCGACCTATCTCCTGTGACTTCATCCTGCCAGCACAGGAAATCCACGCATTGTCCCCGGGGCGTCCAAAAGCCCCGCAACCCAAAGAGGGTCCATGACCGAGCGGCCCGAGAAATCATCGCACACCCCCTTTGTTTCCACGCATCTCCTCCTCTGCAGTTCTTTGCGGAGATTTTTTATGCAAACCAGGTACTTTGTGCTTGAAAGAGACTTTGTTTGCTTTTAAAAGACTTAAGACACTTTATATCACTTTTCAGTGATATCTCAACATCTACTTATTGCATTTTCAATCGTTTTGACCTTCATTTATCCAGATAAATATTATATATTTTTCTAAACACTGTGAGGTGTATTTTTGTGGTGCTATACTGTGTTATTGTATGATTTATTGCACAAATACTTTACACATTGCCTTCTAAGGTAAGCCTGACTGCTCAGTGCTAAGCTACCAGAGAGTGGGCCCAGGATAATTTGGATTGTGTGTGACTTACCCTGACTAGAATGAGGGTCCTTACTTGGACAGGGGGCAACCTGACTGCCAACCAAAGACCCCATTTCTAACATGCACCATCTGCAACACAGTTGAGAAACGATGCACCGCGGACTTCGTTGCTAAAATCAATGCTCCACCTGCATCGTGGCTGGAAGATCGATGCATTGCGGATGAAGAAATGACACACAACACCTGCTTGAGGCTGCTGATAATGACACAAACCCCATGTGGTCCATTTTTTAACACTGTGCAACATGAGTTTCCACGCATCGTCCCTGGGCTTCAAAGTCTACCCAACTCTGCGTGGATCCGAGGTGCCCCGTCTGGAAATCAACGCATTACTCTCTTGCGAGGGAGAAGAAATGACACATCACCGACCCAACCAGAGAAGAAATGTGGCACGGCCTCCGTTGCGAGGAAGCAATCGAAGCATTGTTGCCTTTTCTGACGCACGTTCGCCTGTGCGGCTTTATTTTTTACACTAACCAGGTACTTTGTGCAAACTCAACGTTCTCACAGTTATCTATGGATTAAGACTCCTATTCTTTAGAAAATTCACATCTTGACTTCTGTATGTTGGATTTGTGTCATTTTGGTCTATTTTTCTAAACTGGTGTGGTGTCCATTTTGAAGTGTTTTCACTCTATTACTGTGTGTGTTGGTACACATACTTTAATCATTGCTTCTGAAATAAGTCTGAGTGCTAGTGCCAAGGTACCAAGGGGGTAAGCAGGGATTATCTAAGTGTGTTTCTCCATTACCCTGAGTAGAGTGAGGGTCCTTGCACGGGGTAACCTGACTGCCAACCAAAGACCCCATTTCTAACATTGGTGATCAGCGGTGAGGACTGGACTTGTATTTGTACTTGACATACAGTGATTAAGTGTACACTATTGTTTTCAATGCAGACCATTATATAACCACATACTACTTGTTTTTGCTTTTGCTCTTTTGGGACTTTTTTCCAGCTTCCATATTTTTGGTAATATTTTTATTGATTCTTGAACTCTCATTGAGAACTCTTTTTTATTCTTTGGAACTTTGCACTTTTGATTTGCCATCATGTCTTAATCTGGAGATGCACTAGCTGGAGCTGTTTTTGAATTAGGGAAACTGGAAAGCTACACAGTTGCTCAATTAAAACAGTTCTGTGAGTAACTTGCTTGTCCCATTAAGAGCTCCACCAGGAAGGAGGAGCTTCAAAAGGCACTGAGAGACTGGGGACAGCTAAGGAAGCTGGGGGGCACGCAGAAGAAAAGGATGAGGAGGTGCAGAGTATACAGAAAAGTGTATTGGTTGGACCTGTTATGCCAAGGTCTCCAGGGCAGGTAGCAGTGTGTCATCCAAGCTTCTGACTCCTGAAGAGTTACAGGACAGACAGGCAGAGAGGGTTCACCACTTGAAGTTGGAGAAGCATGGGATGAAAATGGAAAGGGAGATGGAGGAGAGGAGAATGTCCATAGAAGAGAAAAAGTTACTGCTGGCTCATGAGCTCAGTTTGAGGGAAGGGACCTGGATCAGAGGAGCCAGTCCAGTAAATATGGTGACAGCAGTATTTCAGTGCAGCCTGAGAGAAAGGTACACATTCCAAAGGACTTGTGAAAGGCTATAAAAGGGAGAATGAAATATACTTGTGGTTCAAGGGGTATGAGTTTGCTCTCCATGTGAACCTGGTCCCTGAGTCACATCGGGGGGGCGGGTCTGTGGAAGCATTTTGAGGTAGAGTGGAGGGACACTCTGACATCCTTAGGGGATCCTCAGGGACTCAACTACATCATAATGAAGGACACCCTACTCACAAGATATGGTCTGACCCCTGAGCAGTATAAGGACAAGTTTAGGTCCTACAAAAAGAAAGAGTCCCAAACTTGGTTGGAGTGTGCAGATTCCTTTTGCAGGTCACTGGATGGTTAGGTGAAGGGTAGTAAAGTAACAACGTATGAGGGGCTTTACAATTGAATTGCTTAGGAGTACTTGTATAGTGTTTGTTTTCTGGAGCTACGCTAGCACCTGATTGACAGCAAGCTGACTGATCCCAGTAATCTTGCGCAGAAAGGACACCATTAGGAGAGCACCAGAATCCAAAAGATGTATGAGGGAGACCACTTGAAGGGTGGTCAGGGTCCCTGTCAGAAGATAGGGGTTAAGGGTAAACAGGGGGAGTTCTCTGAAGGACCCCAACCTAGTTCCCAGGTTAAGGATTCCCAGCCCCCGGTGAAAAGAAACCATAGAACTCCAAACGGAACCCTGTGGACAGAGTCCCCACAAGTGACTTGAATGTTCCCAGGTGGGTCATGTGAGGGGGGACCCTAAATGTCCCAAGCGTACACAGGCACCCACCAGTGCTCAGTCACAGGATTTGGCCAGTGTAGCACTTGGGAAGGAATTGGTTCCAGGTGGGTGGGAGACAGCAGAGGTGACCTTTGTCTCCCTAGGAGACAGTGAGATGGTCCAGAGAACCCTAGTGCCTAAGAACACTAAGAAGTACAAGTAGTGGGTGACCATTAATGGACAGAGCGTGGATTCTGTGAGAGACACAGGAGCCGGTGTGACTACAGTGAGGAGTCACCTGGTCTCTGAAGACCAGATAGATCCCTGTGTTCTTCACCAAGTAGTTGCAGTGGACAACTCAGAGTGCCTGTGCAGAGTGGCACAGGTTCCCTTCGAATGAAGAGGGGTCTCAGGTTCCTTGAAAGTAGCTGTGAGTCCAACAATGCCTGTAGATTGTTTGCTTGGCAATGACCTGGAGGATTCCCCTTGGAAGGAGGTGGAACATAGGTCATACTTGGAGATGTTGGGTCTGCCGGGGGGTATGCGTATCTACTCATTCAATGGCAGCCAGTCAGGTTGGTCAGAAGCCCCTGAAGCTTGAAACAGTACCCCAGGGGTCCGCCAAAAGGAGGAAGGGCAAGGGGTGCGGAAAACCAGCCCCAGAAGTTGCCACAGTTCGGGACGAGGCTGAACCTGAGGGTGATGCCCCGGAGCTTACAGGAGAGCAGGTGGTTAAGGTGGGGGAGGTTCCTGAGCTGTCACGGGGCAGCTGGAATGGGGGCCTACCAGGGAGGAATTCTGTGAGGCACAGAAAATATGCCCTACTCTGGAGGGTTTGCTACAGCAGGCTACAGACCAGGCGGCTGGCAAGGAGCGAGGATCACATCTGATTTAGTGGGATGATGGCCTCCTTTTTAGTGAGCCTAAGGTTCCTGAGCCTGGGTTAGCCCATGTGCTGGTGGTATCCCAGTGCCCCGGAGCATACCTATTGGGTCTGGCTCATGATGTGCCTTTAGCTGGACATTTGGGGCAAGACAAGACCTTTGACAGGCTTGTCACCCACTTTTACTGGCCCCTAATCCGCAGGCACTCAGATGCACATTGTAGGTCTTGCCAAACTTGTCAGGAAAGTGGCAAGAGTGGGGGTAAGTGCAAGGCTCCCCTACAACATTTTCCATTGGTTAGTAACTCCTTGGAAAGGGTTGGTATTGACATTGTGGGGCCTCTGGATCCCAAGACAGCCATGGGCAACAGGTTTATGCTGGTCTTGGTGGACCATGACACCCGGTACCTAGAAGAAATTCTGCTGAGGTCAATCACCTCCCCTGTGGTTGGACAAGTATTTATGGGGGGTTGTACCCACATGGGGCCCCCAAGGAAGTGGTATCTGATAGGGGTACCAACTTCATATCTACTTATATGAAGTCGCTGTGGCAGGAGTGTGGGGTAACATATAAGTTTACTACTCCTCACCACCCCAAAGCAATTGTCTGGTTGAAAGGTTCAACCGCACCTTGAAAGGCATGACTATGGGCCTGTCAGAGTCCTTGAGGCATAAGTGGGATGTCCTCTTGTCATGCCTTCTGTTTGCCTACAGGGAGGTGCCTCAAAAAGGGCTTGGATTTAGTCCTTTTGAGTTACTGGTTAGCCATCCTATCAGGGACCTTTGAGTCTGGTGAAGGAGGGCTTCCCAGTGAGTCTCCAGTGAACCTCCCCAGGAAGTATTCAGTTACATCCTGGCTTTTAAAAACCAGACTGCCCACTTCAGAGCTCTCACACAATAGAACCTAGAAGCAAGCCAGGAAGACATGAAACAGTGGTATGACCAGAATACCACTCTGGTTGAGTTTCAAACTGGACAGAAAGTGTAGGTGATGGTGTAAGTGGAGCCTAGGGAGCTCCAAGACAAGTGGACTGGGCCATTTGAGGTAGTGGAGGGCAAGAGTGAAGTCACCTACCTGGTGAACTTGGGGACTCCCAGGATCCCCTTGAGGTTCCTGCATGTGATCCGCCTCAAGCCACATTTTGAGCAGACTGAATTGTCTTTGATCCTAGCAACAGATGATGGAGTAGAGGAAGAGAGTAAGCCTTTTCCTGACCTTCTGTCTGCTGGAGAGAAGGATGGGTCTGTGGAGGGAGTGAACATTTCCTTCTCCCTGACCTGAGAACAACAGAGGGACTTTCGCCAGGTGTTGGGACAGTTCTCCTCCCTGTTTTCTTTGATCCCTTGGATCACACAGATGTGTACACATGATGTGGACACTGAGGACAGTCCACCTGTTAAACATAAGATTTACAGGTTTGATTGATAAGGTTAGGGCTAGCATCATAGATGAAGTATCAAAGATGTTAACCCTAGGGGTAATTGAGTTTTTTAGTAGTCCTTGGGCCAACCCTGTGGTTTTGGTCCCAAAGTCTGCTGCTCCTCGTGCCACACCAGAACTCTGGAACTACCGGTGCCTCAATGTGGTCTCTAAGACTGAGGTGCACCCCATACCCTGAGCTGATGAGCTCATCGATTGGTTGGGAGCTACCAAATATCTGAGCACCTTTGACTTGACGTCTGGGTATTGGCAGATTGCCTTAACTGAGTGGGCCTTGGAGAGGTGAGCATTTTCTACCCCATCTGGTCACTTCCAGTTTCAAGTGATGCCATTTGGGATGAAAAATGCACCTGCCACCTTTCAGAGGTTGGTCAAACAGGTGTTGACTAGCTTAGATGATATCAGTGCAGCCTACCTGGAGGTCAATGCTTTGTTCATTTCCACTTGGGAGGAACCTTTGCAGCACCTCTGCATAGTGTTGGAGGCCCTGCAAAAGGCAGGCCTTACAATTAGGCCAGGAAGTGCCAGATAGGGCAGGGTTCAGTGGGATATCTGGGACACCGTGTAGGAAGTGGCCAGGTGGCATCCCTACAGCCAAAGATTGACACCATTTGGTCCTGGGAACTTCCCAAGACCCAGACTGAGGCCTCACTGGCTATTATAGGTTTGTCAAGTGGTATGTCACCATTGTTGCTCCCTTGAATGAGTTGACTTCCAAGAAGCAACCAAAGAAGGTGATCTGGACTGAGAATTGGCAGACAGCTTTTGATGCCCTGAAGTCTGCCATGTGCAGAGCACCTGTGCTGAGGGCTCCTGATTTCTCTAAGGAGTTTGTTGTGCAAATTGACACTTCCGAGCATGGTATAGAAGCAGTGTTATCATAGCTAAATGAAGAGAGACTAGATAAACCTGTAGCCTTCATTAGCAGGAGGTTAGTTCCCAGGGAACATAGGTGGAGTGCAATTGAGAGTAAAGCTTTTGCTGTGGCCTGAGCACTGAAGAAGCTAAGACCTTACTTGTTTGGGACACACTTCCAAGTTCAGACAGACCACAGGCCCCTCAGATGGTTAATGCAGACGAGGGGGGAGAATACAAAACTGTTGAGGTGGTCCATTTCCCAACAGGGGATGGACTTTAGGGAGAAACACTGCCCTGGAACAGAACACACTAATGCTGATGGTCTGTTCAGATTCTTCTTCCTTAGGGATGAGAAATCCCATGAGGTTGGGTAGTTGCTCCCCACTTTCAGCTGGGGGGCACACGTGTTAGACTTGGCGTCCTTGGTGTGGTCTCCCCTAACCTTTTGCCTCTGCTTCCCGGGTTGTTGATGTTTTTGCTGTTTTTGATACTCTGGGCACCTTACCACTGCTAACCAGTGCTACAGTGCAAGTCCTATGTAAAATGTATGTATAAATCGGCTTATCCATGATTGGCATATTTGATTTTCTAGTAAGTCCCTAGTAAAGCCCACTAGGACTGGTTGTGCCACCCCCAAACTAGCCCTGTATACATGGCTCAGACCTGCCACTGCAGTGTCTGTGTGGGCTGTTCAAACTGTCAATTCAACTTGACAAGTGTATCCACTTGACAGGCCTAAACCTTCCCTTTTTATACATGTAAAGCACCCCTAAGGTAGGACCAAGGTAGCTCCAGGGGCAGTGTACAGTGTATTTTAAAGGTGGGACATGTACTGATGTGTGTTCCATGTCCGTACAGTGAAACACTGCAAATTCAGTCTTCACTGTTGCAAGGCCATTCTCTCTCATAGGATAACAGGGGGCTGCCTTTTACCCCGTCCGCTGCCAGGCCTTTTTCCCTCAGGAGCCAGGCCTTCTTTTGGCTATTTGGGGCAGTTTGTGCTTAGGCCCTCATAACGTCTTGCCCACATAAGCTACCCATGCCAAATTCACATCCTTTTTTAACAACATGCTAGGGTTCTAGAGATGCCCAGACTTTGTGGGTTCCCCTGAAGAAGACCAAGACATTAGTCAAAATACACCAAAAACTTTTTATTTTCAAAAAATGGGAAAAATTGGCTGAAGAAGAAGGCTTGTGTTTTTTTTCCTGAAAATCACATCAACAAAAGGGTTTGTAGTGCTACAATCACCAGCTTCCCAGCTTTTTAATAAACAGGCAGAATTGAATCAGAGAACCCCATTTTGGCATTTTAATGGGACATACCCCATTTTTACTATTTTTTGTGCTTTCAGCCTCCTTCCAGTTAGTGACGGAAATGGGTGTGAAACCAATCCTGGATCCCAGAAGGCTAAACATTTCTGAAAAGTAGACAAAATTCTGAATTCAGCAAGGGGTAATTTGTATAGATTCTACAAGGTTTTCCTACAGAAAATAACAGCTGAAATAAAAAAGAATTTAAATTGAGGTGAAATAAACAGCAATTTTTCTCAACGTTTTACTTTGTAACTTTATCCTGCAATGTCATATTTTTTAAAGCAATATACTGTTATATCTGCTGGACTCCTCTGGTTGTGGGGCTATAAAGGGCTTATAGGTTCATCAAGAACCCTAGGTACTCAGAGCCAAAAAATGAGCCGACCCTTACAATAGGTTTTTATTCTATACGGGTATACAACAATTTATTTGCTGAAATATAAAGAGTGAAAAATAGGTCTCAAGAAAACCTTTGTATTTCCAAAATGGGCACAAGATAAGATGTTTAGAAGCAGTGGTTATTTTCACATCTCTGAATTCCGGGGTGCCCATACTAGCATGTGAATTACAGGGCATTTCTCAAATAGACGTCTTTTTTACACACTGTCTTACATTTGGAAGAAAAATGTAGAGAAAGACAAGGGGCAATAACACTTGTTTTGCTATTCTGTGTTTGCCCAAGTCTCCTGATAAAAATGGTACCTCACTTGCGTGGATAGGCCTAATGCTCGCAACAGGAAACGCAACATGGACACATCACATATTTACATTGAAATCTGATGTGTTTTTTGCAATGTGCCTAGCTGTAGATTTTGGCCTCTAGCTCAGCAGGAACCTAGGAAAACCCTACCAAACCTGTGCATTTTTTACAACTAGACACCTAGGGGAATACAGGATGGGGTGCCTTGGAGGGCTCTCACCAGGTTCTGTTACCCAGAATCCTTTGCAAACCTCAAACTCTGGCCCAAAAAAACACTTTTCCTCACATTTCGGTGACAGAAAGTTCTGGAATCTGAGTGAAGCCACAAATTTCCTTCCACCCAGCATTTCCCCAAGTCTCCCTATAAAAATGGTACCTCACTTGTGTGGGTAGGCCTAGTGCCGGCGAAAGGAAATGACCCAAAACACTATGTGGACTCCACATATTTCCCCAAAGAAAACAGAGCTGTTTTTTGTAAAGTGCCAAGCTGTGGGTTTTGGCCTCTACCTCAGCCAGCACCTATGGAAACCTACAAAACCTGTGTATTTTTTAAAACTATATACCTGGGGGAATCCAGGATGGGATGACTTGTAGGGCTCCCACCAGGTTCTGTTACCCTGAATCCTTTGCAAACCTCTAAATTTGGCTAAAAAACACTATTTCCTCACATTTCGGAGACAGAGAGTTCTGGAATCTGAGAGGAGCCACAAATTTCCTTCCTCCCAGCGTTCCGCCATGTGTCCCGATAAAAATGGTACCTCTCTTGTGTGGGTAGGCCTAGTGCCCGCAAAAGGAAATGCCCCAAAACACTATCTGGACACAACAAAATTATCAATCACAAAACTACCTGTTTTTGCGGAGGGGGGACCTGCGTTTTTGGTCCTGGGCTCAGCAGCTATCTAGGGAAACCTACCAAACCCAGACATTTCTGAAAACTAGACACCCGAGGGAGTACAGGGAGGTGTGACTTGCGTGGATCCCCCAATGTTTTCTTATCCAGAATCCTCAGCAAACCTCAAATTTAGATAAAAAATCTACTTTTTATCACATTTCTGTGTGGGATCACCGCACCAGGACAAATGTCATACCACCCAACGTTCCCCTCAGTCTCCTGGTAAAAATGATACCTCATTTGTGTAGGTGGGTCAAGTGCTTGTGACAGGGAAGAGGCAAAAACATGTCGAAACTGAGGGCGAACCAAAGCAGGTCCAAAAGGGCAGTTTGAAAACAAACATTTTTAGGCTGACAAGTGCAGCAGAAATTGTATTGGTATAGATGAAACAATGCTAGTTGGTAGGAATTTTGTGTATTCCTGCAGATTCCGGAAGGTTCCATATAAAAAATGTGGGAAAAATGAGTGATTTCCAGCAAAGTTGGAGGTTTGCAGGGCATTATGAGTAAGATAATGGTGCAGGGTGCATGTGAAGTACACCACCCTGGAATCACCCAGATGTTTAGTTTTCAGATGTGCCTAGGTCTTGTGGATTTTTCTACATGGCAGCGTCCCAAAGTCCAAAAAGTGCAGCCCTCACCATTCCAAGTGAGACGATTTTGAGAGTTAGCCAAGCTCTCATGGCCCAATGTAAGACTAAAACCCTGAATAATCAAATATCCTCTTGCTTGCCATGGGATAAGATGTTTTAGTGTGCGGGGGTGAGCTGAAAGACTGTTACCCCCTTCAAGTGTCTTGGGCGTATAACCAGGCCCATACTGGTTGGTAGCCTACACCCCACTATTTTTTTATTTTAATTCCCTGGCATCTAGTAGACTTTCTGCCCCGCCGGGGTTGGATCAGGGGTAATTGCCCCATCTTCCCACTAGTGGGCAGAACAACTTTGGCCCCATTTATTTTGGGTGGGGATATGCCTTTTATTTTGGAAAAAAAGCTTCTCTGGTCTCTGGTGGGCTTTCTGCCCCCCTTGGGATCATATGGACCGTCCAAAAATAGGCCAATCTGCCCCCAAGAGGGGGCTGATCTGGCCAACAGTAATGTGCCCCCATGGGGAGCGTCCCTTTCCCAAGACACTGCCCCCCGAAAGAAAACACACACATACACAAACACCAATCATTGGTGCCTAAGTAGTTTCTGCTCCAACAGGGCCAGATCGGCCAAATAGAAATAGGCCAATCTGCCCCCAAGGGGAGCAGAGTTGGCCTAAAATAAATTTGCCCACCAGGAGAGTGACCCTTGCGTGAAATTGGTGCAAAAAAAAAAACCCTGGTGCCTAGTGGTTTCTGCCCCCCTTGGGGGCAGATCAGCCTAATAAAAATAGGCTGTTCTGCCCCCAAGGGGAGAAGAAATGGTCTAAACTAAATTTGCCCCCCAGGGTAATGACCCTTGCCTAAGGGGTCGCTACCCTTCCATGAAATAGATGCAAAAAATAAAAATAGCTGGTGTCTAGTAGTTTCTGCCCCCTTGGGGGAAGATTAGCCTAACAAAAATGGGCTGATCTGCCCCCTAAGGGGGCTGAAATTGCTTAAAGACAATTTGAACCCAGGGGAGTGACCCTTGCCAAAGGGGTCGCTTCCCACATATGAAAAAATAAAATAAACAAAAAAAATCCATGGTGTCTACGGTTTTCTGCACCCCTGGGGGCAGATCAGCCTACTTACAATAGGCCGATCTGCCCCAAAGGGGGACAGAAATGGCTTACAACCAATTTACCCCCCTCGGGGGAGCAACCCTTGCCTAAGGGGCTGCTCCCCTCATGTGAAACTGACAAAATAAAATCCCTGGTGTCTGGTGGTTTCTGCCCCCCTTGGGGGCAGATTGGCCTAATAAAATAGGCCGATCTTCCCCCAAGTGGGGCAGAAATGGCCTAAATACAATTTGCCCCCCAGGGGAGCGACCCTTACCTAAGAGGTCACTCCCCACATATATAAAAAAAGTAATATAAAAGAAAATATATCTCTGGTGCCTAGGGGTTTCTGCCCCACCCCCCGGGGCAGATCGGTCTAATTATAATAGGCCGATCTGCCCCCGGGGGGACAGAAGTAACCTAAAAATAAATTGCCCTCTGGGGAGAGGCCCTTGCCCAAGGGACCGCTCCCCTTATTCAATTACAACAATAACAAAAAAACTCCCTTGTGTCTAGTGGGCATTTCCGCTGCCCGATCGCACCGCAGAAATGTTGAGAAAGACATCAAAGGAAAGGGAAGACTCAATTAGTCTTCACTGTCAATGGTGTTTGATGTAAATTATTGCTTCCTATTATCTGTCATTGCCGACTAACAAAGATCCCTACGATCAATGAAGGGGATATTTAATGATTATGCTCAACAATTGAGATACAAGAATCCCCGTCCAGCAAGGAAAAACATCATATGATACCATTTTGCTGAGGTTAATGAGTGTAAGATGTCACTTCTACTACCTATGGCATTGTGGTGAAACCCATAACCAAGTTCAGGACATTAGCCTGTTCTATTGTTTACCACCAGATGATTACACTATTTGTTTTTTACTCTTGCCCTTCTTTGCATCATGACCTTGATGCATTGGATATTATTGAGTTTTAAGACATGTAGCTGTGTGAGTGCTTTATGAACCATGGAAAAACGTACCCTTGAAACAATATTTATATCTTAAGTTACACTTTTGAGTACATTTAGTAGTTTTAGGATACATAACCTCCATTGTTAGAAATGGTGTTTCCATTTAGCTAGGGTACACACCTAAGCCAGGGTAAAGCAAATTCACACCCTACATTAACTTGTGCTCACCCTCTGGTGGCTTGGTGCAGAGCAGTGAGGCTTAACGTAAGAGGCAACTTGTAAAGTATTTTTGCAACACAATAACCCACTGAAGACACCACGAAAAGACTCCACACAGGTTGTAGGGAAATAGAAAATATTTATCTGTATCAAATAAGACCAAAATGACAAAAATCCAGTCAGTAGATCAAGAGATATAAGCTTTACAAGAATGGCTGTCAAAGCAGTGCTTAAATTGACTCTGTTCCATTAACAGCCTTCTTGACAAGAACAACACAATGATAGAGTTTGAATCGGGACTCCTAACATCCTTAAGAGGCTCAAATGCCACCAGGTAATTCCCCTCAGCTTCCGCTATGTCAGTGGGGTCAGCAGCAGAGACTACACAGTACCAGTCTCCTTGACGACTGCAGCTGCTGACGGGTGAGCTGTGCTGCTTTCCCGTTCATGCAGAATGTCAGGGCTGAGGCTAAGCCAATCAGCAGTGTTGGTGGACTCAGATATGGGACGTGTGTCACAGTGAGCTGCTCCTGGTGGATGATGGTGGGGTTGGGTGTGAGCCACAAGTGGTGTTGGCAAACCTCAGACACTGGGCAAGCGTTGCGATGCATGATTCCTCATCCCCCTGCAGGGTTGGATTTCGCTGAAAGCACCAAGTGCGATTCTCACGGGCAGGGCCACTCGTGAAGTGCAGGCTCCAAGCTCGGTTGAGTGCAGGTATTGTAGAAGGGTTGTTGTGGAAAAGTGAAGCACTACTCGCAACAATTGACATCAGACACGTTCCAACAGAACGAACTGCTTCTGCTGCAGACCGGTCCCCGGAGTGTGAATGCCAGTAAAAAGCAGCTGATGTCGAGGTCATGGTTGCCATGAGACCACAGGGTAGACTGGGAGGACAAGCCAGTAAGCTGCTTACAAGCTTGTTGCTGTCCCAAGTAGATGTTGTACAGAGGCAGACAAACAAGCCTTTGGAGTCACTCTGGAGGGGACTTTAGGTTTCTGATTGCAAGACAGGGGTCGCCCAGGCAGCAAGGCAGCATAACACAGGAAGGCAGCAATTCCTGGGAACAGTCACTCATACAAGAGTGGCAATCCTTCTAGCGTAACAGCCTTTCTACCAGCAGAGTTTCTTCTTAGTCCAGTAGTGTACTGTCTTAGTGAATCAAGAGGTGGAGTACTTATACCAGAAAGTGCCTTTGATGTGGGGGTGGACTACAAAGGATTTCTGTTAAGTGCACAGCTCCCCCTTTATGCTCAGCCTCGACTCCAGACTATCAGTGGGAGGACTCAGTTCCTTTGTGTGGGCTCTGGTCACTACACTTTGGGATGTGCGGGTGAGTGTGAGCCCTTACTACCCTCCTCCCCAGTGTGAGAGTACGGTTCTGACTATCTGGTCCATCCTGATTTTTTGTATAGGATCTCCTGGTTTTTGACCTTTTACTGTGAGGGGGCCTCATAGTTTGGGACGCACCCACAGTAAACTCATGGTAACATTGACTACATGTGTTTACTGCCAGTGCATGCCTAAAGAAAGTGCTCCAGGAGGCAGGGGCTCACCACCAGGAGCAAAATGAGATACAGATCATTGAAACTGGACCCTGGGGCCCAAGATATCTTCATCCAAAGTTAGACGACCTTTGATCTCTGCCAGGTGGTGAAGCACGTGAGGCTCCGTCGCAGTGCTTTACCCCATCCCAGATTCCCACAAAGAAGCAAAGTTGGGGGATGCTGTCGCACCCCCACAAAGATAACTAGAGGGTCCTCAGACCTCATCCTAGGGGCCCCACAGCAAAGTAACATCAGGGGATGCCATTGTGCCCCCGTGCGAAGGTGACAGGGGGGGCCCCAGGCCCCATCCTTGGGCCTCTGATGACTGGACAAGGAGTGGGGAATGATACCACACTCCCCCATGTGGCCACCCAGCCAAAGCACTACACACTTCTGCCCACAGGATCGGGCAGATTCCAAATGAAGAGCCTGCTCCCTTGGCAGCATGTGAAGGTACTGGCTGGGCAGGGAGCTGGCGAAAGCAACTGGGGATGTGGTCCCTGAGCTGTTCTCCAATATGGATACAGACCAGGGGGTGTTTGGGTTGGACCAACAAAGGAAACTGCTGCAGCAGCTCTCCCCAGAGCAATGGAGACCCACTCATTTGTTATGCATGCCCCAAAGAGTGCGCCCCTTAATGGCCTGCAGGGCCTTGTCCATGTCCCTGGCAAAAAACACTCTTTTGGCATGGTGGTGACCCCAAGGAGATCATGGTCACCAACACATCATCACCACGTGTGGGAGGAGCTGCATAGGGAGAGAAAGCTCCCTGAAGGAAGTTATCAAATGTCCACACCCTCCTTTTCAGGGGACTTGGAAGAGATAACCACTCAATGGTTCCAATGTATTTTCAAGCTTTGTCCCAGATGGAACTTTTGTTTCGGGTGGTAGAACTGCACCCTCTAGGGCTGAAGACCATGGCTGCAGTCCCTGTGGCCTGAATGATGATAGCAATGGATTGTTACAACGGTGAACACCCTCTGAGGAAGAAAGACTGTAATTATGAGCGTTTTTACAGAAATTGAGTCCTTCAGGGACTATGGTTAAAATTATAGCATTTTATGCTAAATGTGATTCAAAATGTATGGCTGCAGCATTGTGGCTAATGATATGTCTTGTGTAGGGTCATATGAAAAGTCACCCTTTCGCTGTAAAGATGGTATTACATAATGATTAACAACCAAGTGATGTCCTTTAGGGACTGTGTCAAATGTACATCATGTCTGTGTTTAATGTTTCAATGTGAAATATGATGAACCGTGGCCCACACCCTCAAGAAGTGTGGGTAGACTATGAAGATCAAGCTGATTGTAATACTAACAGTGCAAACCACTCCAACCTGCCTAGATTTGTTCCTTGTTTATGTTTATTTGAGTAATGAGACTGAGAGCCACTAGTGATCAAAGTGAATGTACTCTATTGCCAGTATTAGTTGCTCTCACATCAAGTTACAGTCAAATATTGCATTGGAATACAAGTGAATGTTATGCCATGTGGTATATTGGTTTATATCCCCCTTTGGGAGTGATAAGCTTGTGTATATTTGTAAATTATTGCATAGTATAGAGAAGTGTGTAATAAATGTACTTTTACTTTATCAAAAGAAAAAGCACAGACTTGACAATCATTTATTGAGTGTTATTCTTGTGTGCTTGTGAATGGTGATTACTAGCCCACACAATATTCCTTGAGTAAGCCTTGGACTGCTCTGCAACTCTACCCTATGAGAATCAAATGCTACCGTGGGGTGTTTGGTTCCCAGTGGCAGTCAAGTGCAGACCCATTGCTTGTGCAGGCCACACAACTAATGAATCACCCTCCAACACCCAGGAAGATCCGTCAGAATGCAGATGAATGCAGATGTAGCTGAGTATCCTGTGTTGTGGGTGTCTGAAGAGAATGCACAAGTGTAACTGTCACCTAACCCCAGCAAGACGTGTATTGGAGATAGGCTGTAGGCACACATGGCAGAGAGTGCAGAGAAATGTCTTTACCAGTAAAGAGAATTTATTATTACCATTCCAGTGGTAATAAACATGATGCAGCTACTCCTCTCTGATCAGGAATCACAGCTTAAAGATATTATACGGAATTCCCAATGCTAGCCTATGAGAGAGACAAGCCTCACAGTAATGAAAAACTGAAATTGCTTTAGAAGTTTTTAATTACTAGGACATGGAAAACCTAAAGGTACATGTTCTGTCTTTTGCCTACATGGCACCCTGCCCTATTGGTTACCAAGGGCTTAGTGTAGGGGTGACTTATGTGTAAGAAAAGGGGAGCTCTGGGTTTGGCAAGAGGTTTTAGATGCCAAGTCGGGGAGGCTGTGAAATCACACACACAGGCTTTGCAGTGGCAGGCCTGAGCCATGTTTACAGGGCTACCTAAGTGGCTTTCATAATCAGTGATGCAGGCCTACTTGTAGCATTCAATTTTCAAGCCCTGGGCATATGGTATGTGTTAGAAATTGGGTCTTTGGTTGACAGTCAGTTTACCCCCTGTTCAAGCAAGGACCCTCACTCCAGTCTGGGTAAAAGAGAATCACCCTTAGCTAACCCCTGCTTACCTCCTTGGTAGCTTGGCAGAGCAGTAGGCTTAACTTTAATGTGCAAGGTGTAAAGTATTTGTACCAACACACACAGTAACTTAATGAAAACACTACAAATGACACAACACCAATTTAGAAAACTAGGAAACATTTATCTAAACAAAACAAGACCAAAACAACCAAAATCCGACATACACGATTCAAGTTATGAATTTTTAAAGATTAAACTCAAAAATAGCGCTTAGAAACACAAAATGCTTCGATGAGGTGTTAACGTGGCATCGTAACAGAGTCATTCCCAACAGTCCGACACCAGTGGCGCCGGACAAGAAGTCGCGTAGACCCCCAGGTACAGTACCTTGGTGAAGAAATTAAAAGGAGCCGATGCGCGAATTTGGGGATCACGGTGCCTGTCTGAAACGTTGAATCCGCACACTTTGAGCGGCAACAGTCCTGATGTGATGCGGTGACTTCCACAAAGTCACAGACTTCGGAAGGGCAGCAGCGATGTCAGGCCTGCGAAGGTCGTCGCGTTCCAGCGAAGATCACGGAGTCAATTACAGGCGGTGTCACCGGATTCAGCAGCGGCATCGGTCCGAAGTCGGCTGAAGTCGATTACCTTGGATTTTCACCAGCTTTCCTTTCAAGGGCCCAGGGACTGGATAGGGCACCACTTGTCAGAGTAAGAGTCTCTCCAGAGACTCCAGGTGCTGGTAGAGAGAAGTCTTTGCTGTCCCTGAGACTTCAAACAACAGGAGGCAAGCTCTAAATCAAGCCCTTGGAGATTTCGTCACAAGATGGAAGGCACACAAAGTCCAGTATTTGCCCTCTTACTCTGGCAGAAGCAGCTACTGCAGGATAGCTCCACACAGCACAGTCACAGACAGGGCAGCTCTTCTTCCTCAGCTCTTCAGTTCTTCAGCTCTTCTCCAGGCAGAGGTTCCTCTTGTTTCCAGAAGCGTTCTAAAATCTGTGGTTTTGGGTACCCTTCTTATACCCAATTTCTCCTTTGAAGTAGGCCTACTTCAAAGCAAAGCCTTTTGTGAATGTGAAATCCTGCCTTGCCCAGTCCAGGCCCCAGACACTCACCGGGGGTTGGAGACTGCATTGTGTGAGGGCAGGCACAGCCCTTTCAGGTGTGAGTAACCACTCCCCCCCACCCTCCTAGCACAGATGGCTCATCAGGATACACCCCAGCTCCCTTTGTGTCATTGTCTAGTGTGAGGTGCAACCAGCTCATCTGTCAAACTGGCCCAGACAGGGAATCCACAAACAGTCAGAGTCACATAAATGGTATAATCAAGAAAATGTTCACTTTCTAAAAGTGGCATTTTCAAACACACAATCTTAAAATCAACTTTACTAAAAGATGTATTTTTAAATTGTGAGCTCAGAGACCCCAAACTCCACATGTCCATCCGCTCCCAAAGGGAATCTACACTTTAATCAGATTTTAGGTAGCCCCCATTTTATCCTATGAGAGGGACAGGCCTTGCAACAATGAACAACGAATTTCACAATATTTCACTCTCAGGACATATAAAACACATTACTATATGTTCTATCTTAACCATACACTGCGCCCTGCCCTTGGGGCTACTAGGGCGTACCTTAGGGGTGTCTGACATGTAAGAAAAGGGAGGGTTTAGGCCTGGCAGGTGGGTACACTTGCCAAGTCGAATTCACAGTTAAAACTGCACACACAGACACTGCAATGGCAGGTCTGAGACATGATCCCAGAGCTACTTATGTGGCTGGCACAACCAGTGCTGCAGGTCCACTAGCAGCATTTGATTTACAGGCCCTGGCACCTCCAGTGCACTTTACTAGGGACTTACTAGTAACTCAAATATGCCAATCATGGATAAGCCAATTACATACACATTTTGTGAAGGAACACTTGCACTTTAGCACTGGTAAGCAGTGGTGAAGTGCCCAGAGTAACAAAAACAGTAAAATCAGAGTCCAGCACACATCAGCAACCTGGGGAACAGAGGCAAAAAGTTAAGGGAGACCGCACCAAGGATGAAAAGACTACCTCTTTACAGTGGACCTACAGGTAAATTACATCAATGTTCTATGTTCTAGGGGCAAAGCACATGCACTTTAGCACCAGTTAGCAGTGGTAACGTGCTCAGAGTCCTAAGGCCAATAAAAAGCTACAGCAACAAAACAGGAGGTAAAGGCAACAAGTCTGGAGAAAGGCCATCGTAAGGATGCCAGCTCTGTCATCCATGAATACTTACTAAAAGTGATGTATAAAATTCATTAAAATTAATGTAATTATTTTTAATTAGTTTTTTGTTACATTATTTTTCAATGCAAAATAGGTTATTAAAACATTTTAGGGTTTGATAATGAAAATGTACTATTTGTGTTTATATTTTTAGAAGTAGTTTTTATTTATTCATGTTCTTAACTATTTTATATGGTTCAATTACATTTTAGCATTACTACTTATGGGGTCTTATTTGAAGTTCCTACCTCTAATATTTTTTAATGGAATGGTGTTAAAGTACCAGTGGTTGACCATCTGTAGCCAGGACTTACAGCTATTTCTTTTTTTTTTTTGGTAGCTCTGTCCCATATTTATACTTTCTTAGCGCCACATTTGCGTCATTTTTTGATGCAAAAGCGGCACAAACTTGCAAAATGCAATTGTATTTTGTAAGTTTGTGCAGTTTTTGCATCAAAAAGCGGCGCAAATGCGGCGCTCAAAAAGTATAAATATGGGCCTCAGAGTTTATGAATACTGAAAAGTAGTACCCTTACTCACAATTGTAAGCTTACCTTTGTGAATTAAGTCTTGAAGTCTCCCCCATAGTTATGAACCATTTCCCTTGCACACTTCATCTCGTGATTTGGTTGTTCCAGCTGATTTGATCTATCGGTGCATTTTATACTCGCTCTTAACTATGTGTTTTGTCTTTGTTTTCAGTGTGTACAACTGGATTCTCCTTTGGTAACGGTGGCGTTTTCTTAATGCACGAATGTAAATAAAAAAAGTAGAGTGAGAGGCGAGGAAAGGTGAAGGGATAACTGTCAGTATTAAAAAAACACGCATGAATGCCTTCAAATTCATAGTTATATTGGTCAAGGGAACAGTATTGGTTGGTTAGGTTCATGTACTCTATTTTAGCTGCAGAGAAAATGTAATATTATGTTGCTCAGTTTTCTCTTCTAGGATGCCTGGTGTCGAATGTCAAAGTGAGGTGACTTCTGTGAGCAGCTTCAGTCCTTTCTAGAATGGACACTTTAAGCCCGGTCTGTCCAGAAGCAGCGGTTATTCCCCTGTGAACGGGAGAGGTATTCTCTCAGCCCAATTACAGTAAAAGACTCTTTCACCGAGGTGACCTCTTCTCACTATTTGCTCAACCAGAGAATTCCCAGTTGATGCAGCGAGTCTGTATTTCTGAAAAAAATAGCAGCCTAACAGTAGCTACGTATTCTGAAGCTTCAGCCTTTTCCTGCAGTGTAAACTATTCTCTCTTAACATCTTTATTTCGGCATTTCTCAAGGCTGAAGTGGTGTGCTCACTTTTATCAGAACCGCTCTCATATGATTCCACTTGAACTCATTTTACATACAATTGTATAGACAGATTCACGCGTCAAAAGCGACATTGTTAAAGAAGGTACTCAATTATACACCTGGCAGCACACGCGAAACATCATTGTAAAGGAAAATGCATTTGTGCATTTTATTCTTTCATGGAGGAGATTTTGGTGGGAGGCTGCAGCACCAAACTGAGGCCGTAACGTGAACGCGTGCGCTCTCGCATGTAACAGCCGTGGCTGTGTTTCATGCAATTGCACTAAGTGTATACATTTAAATCTGAATTTCTCTGAATTAATATATGAGCTACATATTGCACAACTCGGAACCCATGAGCAGTGGGTGCCTCTTTCTATTTCACGGATGTGCTGTCTATATTTCATGGACTAATTTCGAAAATTTCCAAAGTAAGCGTATTAAATGTAGACTGTGCAATGTCTTTAAAAACGCAGCATTCGGTCGTAATATGATCCAATTTTTGCACGGTGCTACCTCAGAATCGATCTGTGAGTCTGGTTATTCTTGTTAGCGCATATACATTAACTCAAAATATCTCTGAATTAGTGGATGCTTTGCTGACAGCAGAGCTCAGAAACACAGAGGCCATTACTGCCCTATGTTTCTGAGCTGATTAAAACATACATTAAATCCAGTGGTGGCAGACACAATTTAAAAGTAGCGGGGAAGGATGCGGGGGAGCATGTTGTGGTGGGGTATGGGGGTTAATAATAAAATAAATATAAAATACTTACCTGGTGCTGCCGGCTGCCTGCTCCTCTGCTTCCAGGTCCCAGCAGTTCATGGGACAGCTTCAGAGACTCCCTGTGCAATCCCCGTGCTGCTCTCATGCTATTACTAAGTTTGAGAGCAGCACATGGATTGGTCTGAGAAAGCTGGTTTACCGCTCACTCAGGCACAGGGAGTCTGCCCTGTTTCTCCAACCCGGTTGTCAAATACAGCTGGGTTGAAGAAACCTAGGAGCGCATGTGTGTTTGGCTGGCCTAAGACGGCCGGCCAAACTGATATGCACACATAAGTGCAGTCCACTTTACTCTTCCTCCCCACTTCCATGGCCCATCCTCACCCCTACCTACAAACACTGGTTCAGCCAGCAACTGAAAAAAAATAATAATAAAATATTATTTTATTTTTCAGCTGCTGGCTCTGAGCAAGTGGGGGGATGCTCCTCCGCCATTGCAACTGAATAAATCAGATATACTTTGAGTTAATTTATGTGCAAAACCAACCAGCACAGGATACAGGATCATGATATGTCCTGGGTCCATTATGCACTAGCACACCCATTCATGATAAGGACCTAGGTCCAGAGTGTTAAATGAGTATAGATTAACCTTTTGTTGTTTCCTTTCTGTTGTACCTGGCTTTTTGACAGGGTCATCCCCAAACTTTTTGCCTCCTTCCTCCTATTTTTTCTGACCTGTTGTTGTTGGCTTTTGACCTCTGGGCACTTTACCACTGCTAACCAGTGCTAAAGTACATATGCTCTCTGTGTAAATTGTACTATTGATTGGTTTATCCATGATTGACTATTTAAGCTACTTGTAAGTCCCTAGTAGAGTGCACTACATGTGCCTAGGGCATATAGATTAAATGCTACTAGTGGGCCTGCAGCACTGGTTGTGCCACCCACTTCAGTAGCCCATTAACCTTGTCTCAGGCCTGCCATTGCAAGGCCTGTGTGTGCAGTTTCACTGCCACTTCGACTTGGCATTTAAAAGTACTTGCCAAGCCTAGAACTCCCCTTTTTCTACATATAAGTCACCCCTAATGTGTGCCCAAGGTAACCCCTAGAGCAGGGTGCTGTGTGGACATGTACTTGTGTAGTTATATGTCCTGGTAGTGTAAAACTCCTAAATTCGTTTTTACACTACTGTGAGGCCTGCTCCCTTCATAGGCTAACATTGGGGCTGCCCTCATACATTGTTGAAGTGGCAGCTGCTGATCTGAAAGGAGCAGGAAGGTCATATTTAGTATGGCCAGAATGGTAATACAAAATCCTGCTGACTGGTGAAGTCGGATTTAATATTACTATTCTAGAAATGCCACTTTTAGAAAGTGAGCATTTCTTTGCATTTAAATCTTTCTGTGCCCTTCAAACCACGTCTGGCTAGGTTTAGTTGACAGCTCCTTGTGCATTCACTCAGACACACCCCAAACACAGGGTACTCAGCCTCACTTGCATACATCTGCATTTTGAATGGGTCTTCCTGGGCTGGGAGGGTGGAGGGCCTGCCCTCACACAAAGGACTGCCACACCCCCTACTGGGACTCTGGCAGACAGGATTGAACTGAAAGGGGGCTTCGTGCATTTCTTAGACACTCTTTGAAGTCACCCCCACTTCAAAGGCACAGCTTAGTATAAAACAGGGCCTCTGCCCTACCTCATCAGACACTTGCTGGAGAAGAAACCTGAACCAGTAACTACATCCTGCCAAGAAGAACTGCCTGGCTGCTCAAAGGACTCACCTGTCTGCTTTTCTACAAAGGACTGCTGCCTTGCTGTTGGCCTGCTGCCTTGCTGAACTCTTGTCTGGCTGTAAAAGTGCTCTCCAAGGGCTTGGATAGAGCTAGCCTCCTGTTCCCTGAAGTCTCAGGACCAAAAAGACTTGTCTCTTTCACTTGGACGCTTCGTGCACCGAAATTTTCGACGCACAGCTTGTTCCATGGCGAGAAAAACGCCGCACACCGACGCTGATCGACACGACGCCTTCGGGACGACCGAAATTTTGACGCACAACCCCGCGGAACGATGCGCAGCCGGAAAACAAGCAGGAGAATCCACGCACAGACCCGGGACATTTGGTAATCCCCGCGATCCATAGAAGGAGATGTTCCGCGTGCCGGAAAACGACGCACGTCTTCCCCCGAGTGAAATATAACAACGCAAGTCCGTGTGTGAAGGGGCGCAACCGACGCACACACCATTTTTCCTCCTGTAGAACGACGCACGTCTCCCTGTGTGAAAAATAACAACGCAAGTCCGTGTGTGAAAGGGCGTAACTGACACACACACCATTTTTCCACGCATCTCCTCTTCTGCGGCCCTCTGCAGAGATTTCCCACCAGAAACCAGGTACTTTGTGCTTGAAAGAGACTTTGGGGGTCATTCTGACCCTGGCGGTAATTACCGCCATGGCGGAGGTCGGCGGTAGCACCGCCAACAGGCTGGCGGTGCACCGCTGGGCATTCTGACCGCAGCGGTTCAGCTGCGGCCAGAAACGGAAAGTCGGCGGTGTACCGCCGACTTCCCGCTGCCCTTGAGAATCCTCCATGGCGGCGGAGCGCGCTCCGCCGCCATGGGGATTCTGACACCCCCTACCGCCATCCGGTTCCTGGCGGTTCTCCCGCCAGGAACAGGATGGCGGTAGGGGGTGCCGCGGGGCCCCCGTAAGAGGGCCCCACGAAGAATTTCAGTGTCTGCTTTGCAGACACTGAAATTCGCGACGGGTGCAACTGCACCCGTCGCACCTTCCCACTCCGCCGGCTCCATTCTGAGCCGGCTTCCTCGTGGGAAGGGTGTTTCCCGCTGGGCTGGCGGGCGGACTTTCGGCGGTCGCCCGCCAGCCCAGTGGGAAAGCCAGAATGACCGCCGCGGTCTTTTGACCGCGGAGCGGTCTTTCGGCGGGAACCGCTTGGTGGGCGGCGACCGCCGTCCGCCGCGGTCAGAATCACCCCCTTTGTTTGCTTTTTAAAGACTTAAGACACTTTATATCACTTTTCAGTGATATCTTTACAAATTCATATTGCATCTTTGATCGTTTTGACCTGCAAATACCCAGATAAATATTATATATTTTTCTAAACACTGTGTGGTGTATTTTTGTTGTGTTATATTATGGTATTGTATGATTTATTGCAGAAATGCTTTACACATTGCCTTCTAAGTGAAGCTTGACTGCTCGTGCCAAGCTACCAGAGGGTGGGCACAGGCTGATTTTGGATTGTGTGTGACTTACCCTGACTAGAGTGAGGGTTCTTGCTTGGACAGAGGGCAACCTGACTGCCAACCAAAAACCCCATTTCTAACATTGGTGATCAGCGATGAGGATAGGACTTGTGTTTGTGCAGTGACATAGAGTAGCTAAGTATTTCACTACCTACCCACAGTTGAAGGTCAACTTGATTTTTCATCTTTTTTGCTTTTGGTTCTCTGATGTCCTCCTGGATATATTATTGATATTTTGGACTTTGGATTTTGGTTTTTGCCGGTAAGACCTTATCAGCAATGAGATTGCTTACCTACTCACTCTTTGTGCCTACTAACCACCTCACTAAGGCTGACCTAAGGAGGCTTTGCAGAAAATGGGGCCTTCCTGTATCAAGGAGATCTACTAAGATAGAAATGCTACATGCCTACATAGTCTGGGGGGAAGAAAGATGGGAAGAGAGAGAGGCAGAAAAATACCAAATGACTAAGTACCCCTCAGATGAGGAGGGGGACTGCTCAAATGAGGAGGAAGACTACTCAGATGAAGAAAGAGAACCAGTGAGAGATGAATGGCTCCTAGCTCAAGAGCGGTGGATGGAAGAGCTAGATGAGCAGCTTGAAAGGGCTGAGGCAGCAAGACTCTTAGCCCTAGAAGAAGAAAGGACTGCAGCTCAAGAGCTGAGCTGTGAAGAGCTGAAACTGGAGGCCGGAAGGGCTGAGTCCAGTTCAGATGGTGGCAGCTAAAATCTTGCATCCAGTACTGCTGAAGAAGGGCACAAGCCCAGAGATGTGGTGCCCAACTTGAAGAAGGGAGTTGACACACCCCAGGTGGTTCAAGGGTATGAGGTAGTTCCCGTTATGCACAGGGTCCCTGAGAAGGATTGGGGAACTGGCACAGGGAGTCATATTCCTACTGGGGGGAGAGACACTTTACTGACTCTAGCAGAGAGTGACAGAGAAAAGGGTTCCCCCCTGGTGGACGTCCTGGATATAGAGTGTAGAGACATCCCAGAAGAGTATGGGTTGAGTGTCAGGGACAGGCAGATACTGTCTCACCAGTCTCAGGAGGGTGATGTAGAGTGCTTTTCCAAGGCTGAGTTACTGGGTGGTTGGGTGAAGGGTACTGTGGTTAATACATTTGAAGGGCAGAGTGATGTAATTGCTGGAGAGCTACGCCAACACCAGGTGGAGTGTGAGTTCTCTGACCCCAGGGAACTTAGAATGGAGGCAGACTTCTGGGTGAGTACCAGAGAGTCTGAAGAGGCATTTGAGGGTGCTCCTAAAGGGCGTGGTCTATAGATCTGCATAATCATTTGCAAAAAGCTTTATAGACTTTTTTTTAATTGCAGAGCAGTTAGCATCGAGGTTGCATGGTTTGATTAACTACCTTGAATGAATGTTCAGACTGTCGATCATATATAAATATCAACATATGTTACGAATAGAGTTAGAGGTTTTAACTAATTAGTACGTGTTTTTTTAATGTTTTAGTTAATTATGGCAGCTCTTTATAGGCCTTATTTGAATTTGTGTCTATTTTATGCACGGTTATTTTCCATGCATTTTTAGAGATTTATATATTTTACGTGTTTACATTGCAGCAGTGGCAAATTCTTACAGAGCACACCTTGGCTGCCGGCAGGAGATTTGGGATAGTATTAAAAACGTATTTGTGAAAAAAACAACGCTAAATGCTATTTCTGGCATTATGCACATTTGCCGCGCCAAACACAAGGGTTTCGAATTAACTTAGAACACAGTAAGTGGGTTTGTTACTGGGCACGTGCCGGTACATCCCTAGATTTCAGGAGTGTAAAGAGAGGATATGTGCTTGGAGTAGAATCTGTCATGCTTACATTTTAAGTACCAATAAAGAGTGCAATCTCGACATAATAACCAAAGTAGAATACATTGTCTAGTCTCAGTAAAGAGCTTCATTGCCACTAGATCCCACAGCGAGCATCAAAGGACCATCGGTCAAACCATATTCCCATTGTGTTTATTACAATATTGCATGCACATTGATTCATAGTAATGCAAGTATACCCAAATATATTGTGGACTTTATGACACTCGAATATCTTAGTGATTTAAATCTGGTTGATATTCCTACCAACTCCTCCAAGATAGGACACAAACATTTTCCAACTTTTATGGACCTATCGGAGCAGAGTGAAAACTGCCCCTTCAAGAAATCTGGATTTCAATACATGATTATAGACTGACATTATAGTTTAAATTTTTAGGAGAAAAGAGAGGGAAATTGACAGAAAAGCTTTGGGGGAGGTGACAAAGGGTGTCGTTGGAAAGACTTTGGGCAAAAAAAGATAAATTCAGACCTTAGAAGTATTCACAAAACCTTTGACGATAGGTTCACACAATAAGCGCATAAACAAAAGTTAGGGAGTTTGTAGGACAAAGTACACCCATTCAAAAATATTTCTCTGCAAGTAAAATTAGGTTTACTCTGCTGGCAAAAATGTGAATTAATCATTTGTTAAACGAATATTTACCCAATAGATTTTATGTTCTGCAAAAATGTGCTTTGCCTATGGATAGAATTTCCTGGCACAATTTTTAAAATCCTTGACAGACATAGATGTACAGCACCTATACCTGTCGAATAAAAGATAACGTAAATACCAAAACAACAATAATACTGTAGTGGACATAAATGTTCTCCCTGAGATGTATGATTTTGTAAGTGACTTCAACTTACCTTGACTGCCTTCATCAATTTCAATGTACCCTTGATATCCTTCTCCTAGTGAAATCGTACAAACATGGCATGTGTTGGCTCATTTTACCATTTGAATGAGAACCATACCCATTTCTGTAATAATCCCTTTAGACAGCGGGAAGCCAATTACGCTTGGGCAGAGCTCTCAAAAATGATTAACAGGTGAAAAGCAAGTATTTTCTAAACGTGCTAATTGCCTTTTCAATGGGTGTTTTGCTTGCAAGGCAGTAATCGTTGCTGAGGCGATGATTCAACTGCATGTTTTGCATGCTGGATTTGACCCAATATTTTCCAGAAGCTTCTCGACATTTGAGGTAGGTAATTCATGCTTTACCATTCTTAAGTATCAATAATATACAACTCCTTCATCCAAACGAGTTCAGCCACTGCTCAGGCAGAGGTTTCACCTCAGAAAAGCATGTGTATTTTACAGTTTGTTGTAGAGTTCAGACTTTTTCAGTGGCTCTGGTGAGAGAGCTCAGTCGCCCATCTTTTCGAAGTGAAATAGTGTAGCGTTCATATCTGCCCGGCCTTTAACTGCAATTCAGCCTTAGAAATAGTGGTTTCCCAAGGATGTGATGCATGCTTGACTGAAAGAAAGTAGTACAGTACAACTGCCACCCACACATTTCGGAGTAGTCTGAAGTAAACTTTCTGGATATTTATTTATTTATTAAGAGTTTTTATAAAGCACTCCAGCCTAGATTTACCTACTAGTCATGCAGCACAGTGCAGCAGCAAAATATGCTGTGCTGTGTGAGACAGAGCAAACAGGAGAGTACCATATTTACTGAAATATGCCTCTCTCCTCCCTTCTCCCTAGCATCGGCACTGATATTAGCTGCCATGCGCCACACACACATCTTTGCTCCATAGGAAGTATAGCATAAGTTAGGGAAAGGTATCTTTCAAGTACAAAATACTATGCTTATACACACTTTAAAACTTTTCCCATATTGTATGTGTGCTGCACAGTGCCTTTGGCCATGCTCAGTGTGGGTTGTATGGAGGGCCGGGTCTGTTGCCAGGCGCTGCAGCCAACCCCTATAAACAGCCAACCCCATGCTGTGCACAGCCTTTGGCTGCAGGGCCTGCAATCAAGTGCCTTTAATCACCGAATCTTGTGCCATGCACAGTATTTGGTCATGCACAGTGGGGTTGGCAGCAGGGCCTGGCCTGCTGCCAGTCCCTGCAGCCATCAACCCTAACCACCAACCCCCACACTGGGCACAGCCTTTGGTCATGCACAGTGGGAGTTGGCCACAGGTCCATGTGGCCCCCACTCCCCTGGCAGATTTCAACCCACAGGACCCCATCCCTTAGGGCCTTGTCTAAAAACATTTTTTTTGTGGGAGTGCCACCACACAGCCCCCCTTCCCAGGCCAATCTCAGCCACGGGGACCCATTTATTGTGTGAGAGGGGCCACACAGCCCCTTCCCCAGGCCAATCTTGGATCCAGGGATGCCATACCCCGGGGGCTGGCCTTAACATTTTTTTTTGGGGGGGTGAGAGGGACTGTGCTGCCATCCTCCCTAGGTTGCTCTCGGCCACGGGGAACCCATCCCCCAGGGCCCAGCCTAACTTTTTAATTTTTTGGGGAGGGACAGAGGCCATGCAGGCCCCCTTCCCCAGGGCGGATATCAACCCTGGGGACCCCATTCCCCAATCCTGAACATGTGTCCTGGGTGCCCCCCAGGCCACCCAGTCTGTCACAATGTTGGGGACTGCTGGGGAGCCTGGAAGCCCCCTTGTCCCCAGCGAGCTCCCCACCTCCTGTGAGAGCTGGCATTGCTATCACAGAGAGGGAGTTGTTAAACATGCAGCTCCCTCTCTGTGACAGCAATGTTTTCTCTGTTTCCATGCCTGAATCCCAGCGGACAGGGAAACAGAGGAAAGCTTCACTTGCAGCAAGGGAGAGGTGTTTGACAGCTATCCCACACTGCAAGCAGGGTGTTTGCTGTGACTTGGCAGGAGCTGTCAAAGCTAGCCCCAAGTCACAGCAAACAGCTGTGTCCGGGGGTGGGCACCCTGGGATATTGCAGGAGCTGGCCCTGGGGCTGGTGGTCCCCAGAGCCATAAGTGGCTCCTCGAGGGGGGCCACATGGCCCTGCCAACGTAGGTAGCCCCAAGGAGGTGGTGGTCCTTGGGGCCCTGGGGTCTGCAACAGACCCACTATCATTTTTAAATTTAGCCCCAGGGAGGTGGCAGTCCCTGGGGCTGCAGGGGAGCCAGGCAGCCTCTCTGAATTAGATTTAAATTTTGTGCCCTAGGGAGGTGGTGGCCTCCGGGGCTTTAACGGGACCAGGCACCCCCTCTGCATTTGATTTAAAATATGGGCTCCAGGAATGTGGTAGTCTCCGGGGCTAGGGGGTGCCCTCCTACATTTGATTCAACAGATGTACCCCAGGAAGGTGGAGATCCCTGGGGCTGTGGGGGGCCAGGCAGCTCCCCCACTTATGATTTTAAGATGGGCCCATGGGAGGTGGAGATCACAGGGGCTGCAGAGGGGGTTTAGCAGGCCCACTGCATTTCATTGGTACTTGTGCCATGGGGAGGTAGTAGTCCATGGGTCTACGGGGGGAGGGCAAGGGCCCCTACACATTTGATTTCTAATTGTGCCCCGGGGAGGTGGTGGTCCCCAGAGCTGTGAGGGGTCTGGGTTGCCCCCCTGCATATCATTTTAATTTGTGCCCTGGGCAGGTGGTGGTCCCAGGGGCTGCAGTGGATCAAACACTCCCCTGCATTTGATTGCTAAATGTGCCCCAGGGAGGTGGCAGTCCCCGGGGTCATGGGGGCTTGGACCACCTAAGGGCTTGTTATTTTTTTTTTCCACATTTATTTCCAGAATTTACAACATTGTTGCATTTTTGTTGGAAACAGTTTTTGAAAAGAAATGTTTTTTTGCTCAGGTGAGGTCCATTTTGGACCCAAGCAGCAGAGCTAAGGAGTCAGGGTGTCCCTACCCCGGCCCCCTTGTCTTATTTTTTAAAAACTTTTTTGTGGGGCTCGGCTTAAACCGAGTCCAAAGATGGCTGCCAACACTTACTGGTTTGAAGTTTCACTGCCACTTCGACTTGGCTCTGGGGCACCATCCTTAAGCTCTGATTCTTCACGAAGGATCTGTGGCCCTAGATATACAACTTTGGATTTCCTTTAATTTCTCCTAAACAACTGGATGGATTTATATCAAATATGCAAAAGCATAATCTGCATATCGAAACCTACCTTTCTGTGAAATTTGGTGTAATTCCATCCGGTATCCAGTGGTTCGGGCTGTAGTTGTGCTAAAAACTCCTATGGGAATTTACATGGGAAATACACGTGTATTGACCCCCCCTTTTTCTTGGCCTTCACTTTCGGATCACCTCAACACTTTCTATGCACAACAAGAATCAACAGGGCACTTTTTGAGGAAACTTTTGTGAAGATTCACCAACCTGATCAAACTGTGCAAAAGATTTAGCCATGTCAAAAAAAGCTTTTTCTATGGAAACATGGTCCGAACTATAATTATCTACTTCCTCACAACGACCCCACGATCCTCCTTAGGATCGAACAACGTTGGGTCTTTAGACTGAAGACTGATACCTTGGGACTTAATGATGCTATTCCTTGGGGTAATATATTATTATGACTGTACTCATACACTTTGTACATTTACTGACTCCCTCTGATGTAATTCCTCCTTTACTCTTACTCAAAGTACCAACTATGGCTTTGTCTTCCCCCCTTGTTTTGTATTCCATTCAATGTGACCTTTTTTGCCACCATCACTGCCTTCTGCGATGTTGCCAGCCCCTTCATATATTGTATTAGATCTCCTCAATAAATGTTTTTTCAAGTCCGGCTATTATTGATTTTTTGACAAATTCAATTTCTTGCTTCTATTAGCCACGAGCAGGCTATATTTGTAGCCTTAATTTCCTGACTCATGTAATGCAGATATTCGGCACATCGTCACCTTTTTCTTAATCCAATCTCTGTGTTCATTATCGATTGGCCCACATGATTACTTTTGGCCAATAAGGATACCAGCTTAGCTTTCACGGACTGGTATCCGTTTAACTTCTTGTCCTTTTCTATTTTTAGTTTCTCCTGGGGTCACATGTCCAGCCCTAACCAATAGGAACACCAGGATTGTTTCCGGGTGCCGTGCTCCAATGGGCTGAGTTACTACTTATAACGCCGAACCCACGCTCCACAGTTGTTTCCAGGAACGCGGTCCCCGTGTAGGTCCTGGGTTAGAAGCGGGTGATTTGCGAGTAAGTACTCCACATTCCTGACCCTTCATACGACTGCGACTTTTTATATCCGGCCATGCTGATCGGATTATTGTCAGTTAGTGTAAACCAGCTGTAGCCCAGTGGTTTACTTAATTTCATTTAGTGTGTTTTTTTAAACCTCATCTTGACTTTTCTATGATCTGGTTGGATGAATCCTTTAGTTCCCTACAGGACTTTGATTGGGCTACAGTTATTTGAATATATATTTTTTAACGATCAATATGGTTGTTTATTTTTGTGAATATGAGTAATTGATGAATCACAGTTTTGTATTACCATTGTGTGACAAATACATGTTTCACAAAATTTATGTTTTCTTAGTACATTATCTCTGCTCAGCACGGCATACCTGTTTCTGGGCACGTGCATTCCTATGGAGCCTGTGCTTTAATAGGGGATGGTAAGCTTACATTTTCCTCGACTACCTTCACTTTTCACGAGCACAGTGGCCACTTAACGTGAGCCATGTGTCACCATTAATCACTTTTTGAAGCACAACTTGTTTATTAGCATATATATTATTGATTTTTATATTCTACTGGGCGACTTGCTGACTAAGACTGACCTTGACGAGCACTTGGTATGAGTAAGTGACCAGGTATTATCTACTCCACTGTATCCTAATTGGGTCTGGGCACTTTTATCAGGAGAAGTTATGTTTTTGGTCCTGAGGATGCGTCACTGGATCCTTCGTGGCCACTTAGAAGCGAAACATGTCGACCTAATATTGTAGGAATTTGGAGAGCATTCATCTTCCTTACACATATTGAGTGTGAGTGCGGTTGAGCATTACTTCCACTAGCACTCCCCACTTTTGTTTTTAATCTTGGCCTGGACCATTTTTCTGAATTATTATTGTGATGGTTATGATTCAGAGCCAATTTTATGTTTCACTTTCTTTTCTCTCCTGCACACATCTATAGTCTGTGTCCATTGCTGGCACACTCACCATGGGGAGTACGATCCCCTGCTAAGTGCTACCCCCTTCTCTGAAAGGGGTGGCCCATCAGACATTGCAGTGCCAGTCTGATGAGGAGCTTGCCCAGTGATGAAGCTTCACATCCTATTGGATGTGTGAGGGCTGCTTTGCTCCTGACCTTTTTCGTTTCCTTGTAGATTAGTTGTGTTTCTTTTCATTTTCTGATTTTGTGGAACAGTGAACTTTACTATTACTATCAGTTATATTAAGGAGAGTGTACACTGGACCAGTAATCTCCTGATTCCCTCCTGTCTTCTTTATATAATTATCTACTGGCAGCTGCTAGGTCTTATATATACATATTTATGTGTGTATATATATATATATACATGTATGTATATATATATATATATATATATATATATATATATATATTAATTCCAAAAGATATTCACCGCACTCCAGTACAATTAAAGCGTCTCTATTTAAAGTTTAACAGCCACCAACGCATTTCAACTCATATACAGTCTTGCTCTTGCTCAACCTTGAGCAGGACTCTATATGAGTTGAAACGCGTTGGTGGCTGTTAACGTTTAAATAAAGATGCTTTAATTGGACTTCTGGAGTGCGGTGAATACCTTTTGGAGTTGATAAATATGAGGGTGTTCACCTCTGTCACCAGTGCGCCACCCAGCTTGCATTCGAACAAATTGTTTTCATTCTATCTATCTATCTATCTATCTATCTATCTATCTATCTATCTATCTATCTATCTATCTATCTATCTGTTAGAAATGGGGTTTTTGGTTGGCAGTCAGGTTACCCTCTGTCCAAGCAAGAACCATCACTCTAGTCAGGGTAAGTCACACACAATCCAAATTATCCTGTGCCCACCCTCTTGTAGCTTGGCACGAGCAGTCAGGCTTAACTTAGAAGGCAATGTGTAAAGCATTTGTGCAATAAATCATACAACATAATATAGCACCACAAAAATACACCACACAGTGTTTAGAAAAATATATCATATTTATCTGGGTATTTGCAGGTCAAAACGATCAAAGATGCAATATGAATTTGTGAAGTGTCTTAAGTCTTTAAAAAGTAAACAAAGTCTCTTTCAAGCACAAAGTACCTGGTTTGGAGTGGTAAATCTCCGCAGAGGGCCGCAGAAGAGGAGATGCATGGAAAAAGGGTGTGTGCGTCGGTTACGCCCCTTCACACACGGACTTGCGTCGTTATTTTTCATGCGGGGAGACGTGCGTCGTTCTACGGGAGGAAAAATGGTGTGTGCGTCGGTTGCGCCCCTTCACACACGGACTTGCATCATTATTTTTCACGCAGGGAAGACGTGTGTCGTTTTCCGGCACGCGGACCGTCTCCTTCTATGGATCGCTGGATTACCAGATGTCCCAGGGTCTGTGCGTGGATTCTTCGGCTTGTTATCCGGCTGCGCTTCGTTCCGGGAGTCTGTGCTTAGAATTTTCTTTCTCACGGCAGGCATCACGTCGATTTCCCCTCTGGAAGTCGGGCGGCGTTGTCCTTGCGAGGCCGTGCGTCGAAGTTCCGGTCGCCCGCAGGCGTCGCGTCGAGCAGCGTCGGCGTGCAGCAATTTTCTCGCCGCGGAGCAAGCTGTGCGTCAGAATGTTCGGCGCACGAAGAGTCCAAATGAAAAAGAGAAGTCTTTTTAGTCCTGAGACTTCAGGGAACAGGAGGCAAGCTCTATCCAAGCCCTTGGAGAGCACTTTTACAGCCAGACAAGAGTTCAGCAAGGCAGCGGGCCAACAGCAAGGCAGCAGCCCTTTGTAGAAAGCAGACAGGTGAGTCCTTTGAGCAGCCAGGCAGTTCTTCTTGGCAGGATGTAGTTTCTGGTTCAGGTTTCTTCTCCAGCAAGTGTCTGATGAGGTAGGGCAGAGGCCCTGTTTTATACTAAATTGTGCCTTTGAAGTGGGGGTGACTTCAAAGAGTGGCTAAGAATTGCACCAGGTCCCCTTTCAGTTCAATCCTGTCTGCCAGGGTCCCAGTAGTGGGTGTGGCAGTCCTTTGTGTGAGGGCAGGCCCTCCACCCTCCCAGCCCAGGAAGACCCATTCAAAATGCAGATGTATGCAAGTGAGGCTGAGTACCCTGTGTTTGGGGTGTGTCCGAGTGATTGCACAAGGAGCTGTCAACTAAACCTAGCCAGACGTGGATTGTAAGGCACAGAAAGATTTAAGTGCAAAGAAATGCTCACTTTCTAAAAGTGGCATTTCTAGAATAGTAATATTAAATCCGACTTCACCAGTCAGCAGGATTTTGTATTACCATTCTGGCCATACTAAATATGACCTTCCTGCTCCTTTCAGATCAGCAGCTGCCACTTCAACAATGTATGAGGGCAGCTCCAATGTTAGCCTATGAAGGGAGCAGGCCTCACAGTAGTGTAAAAATGAATTAAGGAGTTTTACACTAACAGGACATATAAACTATACAGGTACATGTCCTGCCTTTTACCCACACTGCACCCAGCTCTAGGGGTTACCTAGGGCACACATTAGGGGTGAGTTATATGTAGAAAAAGGGGTATTTTAGGCTTGGCCAGTACTTTTAAATGCCAAGTCGAAGTGGCAGTGAAACTGCACACACAGGCCTTGCAATGGCAGGCCTGAGACAAGGTTAAGGGGCTACTGAAGTGGGTGGCACAACCAGTGCTGCAGGCCCACTAGTAGCATTCAATCTACAGGCCCTACGCACATATAGTGCACTCTACTAGGGTCTTACAAGTAAATCAAATAGCCAATCATGGATAAACCAATCAACAGTACAATTTACACAGAGAGCATATGCACTTCAGCACGTGTTAGCAGTGGTAAAGTGCCCAGAGTTCAAAAGCCAACAACAACAGGTCAGAAAAAATAGGAGAAAGGAGGCAAAACGTTTGGGGATGACCCTGTCAAAAAAGCCAGGCCCAACACTATCTATCTATGGATCTATCTCTCTATATTTTTTTTTCTTCCAAAAACAAAAACACAGCACTCCAAAATACTTCATCTACTTCTTTAATGTGTTCCAAAACAACCCATCATCACCACCAACGTGTTTTGACTATCGCAGTCTTGATCACGGTAACGGTATCACACATTGGTGGTGATGATGGGTTGTTTTGGAACACATTAAAGAAGTAGACGAAGTCTTTTGAAGTGCTGTTTTTTTGTTTTTGGAAGAAAATTAAATGCAGGGAAATGGTCTATCCCTGACGCAAGCACCAGCTGTGGATCGCGCCGTGAGAGGACTGTTTTGTTTGAATATATATATATGGATTGATAAATAGCTAGATAGCTAGATAGATAGATAGATAGATAGATAGATAGATAGATAGATAGATAGATAGATAGATAGAGATAGATAGATAGAGATAGATAGATAGATAGATAGATAGATAGATAGATAGATAGATAGATAGATAGATAGATAGATAGATAGATAGATAGATAGATAGATAGATAAATAGATAGAGAGATACATATTCAGTGAACAAACCACAGGTTTTAGGGGTGTTATAGTTAGGAAATAGAATTAAAAAAACATGAAATTCATGTAAAAAACCAAAGGTTACCGAGACGTTATAGATAGGCTCACACTTTAAGCATACAAAACCATAGAAATTCACCTGTTAGAGTTAGAGGTGTGACAGGGTGTATCTGGGTGTGAGAGAGAGGCTGGAAGAGTGTCTGTCTGGTTCTGAGAGTGGGTGTGTCAGTGTCTTAGTGGGTCTGTGAGTGGGTGTGTCAGTGTCTGTTTGGGTCTGTGAGTAGGCATATGAGGGTTTTGATGGGTCTGTGAGTGGGTGTGTGAGAGTCTGAGTGGGTCTGTGAGTGGGTGCGTGAGGGTCTGAGTGTGGCAGTGAGTGGGTGCACGAGGGTCTGAGTGGGTCTGTGAGTGGGTGTGTGAGTGTGTGAATGGGTCTGTGAGTTGGTGCATTAGGGTATGAGTGGGTGTGTGAGTGGGGGAAAGAAATTGAAAGAGAGAGAGAAAGAGAGTGAGAGGGAGAGAGACAGAGAGTTTTTTAGGCTTTGATGGATGATATACTTAGAATGAAATATTTCGGGACATATTTAAAAGTAAAATGTATTTGTCAATTAAAAAGAATGAGACCACTTTTCAGTATGAACCTTAAACTTTTGAAGTTGAATAGAAATTGGAAAAGGAAACCGACCACTGGCACACCTGGAGTAGTGCCCTCAACTTTCAGTGTCACGGTCTGTGACCTTAACCTTTAGGCCATAGGTGACTTCTTACTGTAGTGCTTCCAGACATACCAATGACAAACCAAGCATGTGATTTGAAAGAAATTTGAATGTCCCATCACTAGGAAAGTTTACAGTCAATAAACAAACACACTGCCTAGGTATACTAGGATTTGAACCTTCAGCCTACTGAGTGATAGCACAAGACCTTGACCATTTGGCCAGAATTGACTATGTTCTGCTCTGCATCCAAAGGTAACTATAACATTTGTACCAAACATTTTGTTAGTCTAACTCTTTGAAGTCATTTAATGGAGAGACAATTGCAATGACAATCTCGTTCTCTCTTTTCCATCTCATTATGGGATGGGATAGAGAGAGAGAGAAAGAGAGTGAAAGGACTGCTGGTGGAGCATCAAGGCCCCAACAGTCTCAGCCGGTACCTTGCATCCTGTGGGAGCCAGCAGTACTCCCACATGCAGGGAGATGCTTTAACCCCTTCGCTGCCAGGCCTTTTCCCCCTCCTGTGCCAGGCCTTTTTTTGGCTATTTGGGGCAGTTTGCGCTTAGGCCCTCATAACTTTTTGTCCACATAATCTAGCCAAGCCAAATTTGAATCCTTTTTTCCAACATCCTAGGGATTCTAGAGGTACCCAGACTTTGTGGGTTCCCCTGAAGGAGGCCAAGAAATTAGCCAAAATACAGAGAAAATTTAGTTTTTTTCAAAAAAATGGGAAAAAGTGGCTGCAGAAGAAGGCTTGTGGTTTTTTCCCTGAAAATGGCATCAACAAAAGGTTTGTGGTGCTAAAATCACCAGCTTCCCAGCTTTCAGGAACAGGCAGACTTGAATCAGAAAACCCTATTTTTCAACACAAATTTTGCATTTTACTGGGACATACCCATTTAAAAAAAAAATTGTGCTTACAGCCTCCTTCCAGTCAGTGACAGAAATGGGCATGAAACCAATGCTGGATCCCAGACACCTAAACATTTCTAAAAAGTAGATAAAATTCTGAATTCAGCAAGTGGTCATTTGTGTAGATCCTACAAGGGTTTCCTACAGAAAATAACAACTGAAAAAGAAAAATATTGAAATTGAGGTGAAAAAACTGCAATTTTCTCTACGTTTTACTCTGTAACTTTTTCCTGCAATGTCAGATTTTCGAAAGCAATATACCATTACGTCTGCTGGACTCCTCTGGTTGCGGGGATATATCAGGCTTGTAGGTTCATCAAGAGCCCTAGGTACCCAGAGCCAATAAATGAGTTGCACCCTGCAGTGCGTTTTCATTCTATACCGGGTATACAGCAATTCATTTGCTGAAATATAAAGAGTGAAAAATAGCTATCAAGAAAACCTTTGTATTTCCAAAATGGGCACAAGATAAGGTGTGAAGGAGCAGTGGTTATTTGCACATCTCTGAATTCCGGGGTGACCATACTAGCATGTGAATTACAGGGCATTTCTCAAATAGATGTCTTTTTTACACACTCTCTTATATTTGGAAGGAAAAAATGTAGAGAAAGACAAGAGGCAATAACACTTGTTTTGCTAATCTATGTTCTCACAAGTCTCCCGATAAAAATGATACCTCACTTGTGTGGGTAGGCCTAGAGCCCGCGACAGGAAACGCTCCAAAATGCAATGTGGACACATCACATTTTTTTAAAGAAAACAGAGGTGTTTTTTGCAAAGTGCCTACCTGTAGATTTTGGCCTCTAGCTCAGCCGGCACCTAGAGAAACCTACCAAACCTGTGCATTTCTGAAAACTAGAGACCTTGGGGAATCCAAGATGGGGTGACTTGTGGGGCTCTGACTAGGTTCTGTTACCCAGAATCCTTTGCAAACCTCAAAATTTGGCTAACAAAACACATTTTCCTCACATTTTGGTGACAGAAAGTTCTGGAATCAGAGAGGAGCCACAAATTTCCTTCCACCCAGCGTTCCCCCAAGTCCCCAGATAAAAATGATACCTCACTTGTGTGGGTAGGCCTAGCACCTAGGACAGGAAATGCCCCAAAACGCAAAGTGGAACCTTCACATTTTTTTTAAAGAAAACAGAGGTGTTTTTTGCAAAGTGCCTACCTGTGGATTTTGGCCTCTAGCTCAGCCAGCCCCGGGGGGGGGCAGAAATGGCCTAAAATAAATTTGCCCCCCCAAACTCCCCCCGGGAGCGACCCTTGCCTACGGGATCGCTCCCCCGCGTGACCTTGGCGCCAAAGAACAAATCCCCGGTGCCTAGTGGTTTCTGCCCCCTTGGGGGCAGATTGACATAAACTCCGCCAATCAGCCCCCAAGGGGGGCAGAAATGGTCTAAATACAATTTCCCCCCCAGGGGAGCGACCCTTGCCTAATGGGTCGCTCCCCATCTCTAAAAAAACAAACAAACAAACAAAAAAACACCAAAAAAAACTTTGCCCTGGCGCCTAGATATTTCGCCCCCCCGGGGGCAGATCGGCCTAACAACAATAGGCCTATCTGCCTAGTGGATTGGCGTAGCAAAAAACAGCCGATCTGCCCCCAAAGGGGTCAGAAATGGCCTAAATACAATTTTCCCCTCCAGGGCAGCGACCCTTGTCCTAGGGGTCACTCCCCATCTGTAAAACAAAAAAACAAAAAAAATCCCCGGTGCCTAGTGGTTTCTGCCCCCCTTGGGGGCAGATCGGCCTAATCAAAATAGGCTGATCTACCCCCCAGGGGGGCAGAAATGGCCTAAAATAATTCCCCCCCAGGGGAGTGACTCTTGCCTAAGGGGTCGCTCCCCTTGCGTGAAATTCACGAAAACAAAAAAAACTCCCTGGTGTCTAGTGGTTTCTGCCCCCCGTGGGGGCAGATTGGCCTCATCAAAATAGGCCAACCTGCCCCCAAGGGGGGCAGGAATGGCCTAAATATAATTTGCCCCTTAGGGGAGCGACCCTTGCCTAAGGGGTCGCTCCCCACCTAAAAAAAAAAAAAAAATGGTCCCTGGTGCCCTAGAGGTTTCTGCCCACCCTGGGGAAGATCGGCCTAATAATAGGCCGATCTGCCCCCAGGGGGGGGGGCAGAAAAGGCCTTCCTAAAAAATGCCCCCCATTGGGAGCGACCCTTGCCCAAGGAGTCGCTCCCTTATGTCTATTTCCCCCCCCAAAAAAAACATCCCTGGTGTCTAGTGGGCGTTTCAAAAGCCGGATTACAAGCAATCCGGCTTTTGAAACGCTTTGAGAGACTTCAAAGGGAAGGAAATACATTTCCTTCCCTTTGAAGCCTCTCTGTGCCTCCCCCATGTGATCGAAAGAAAAATGCAAAGCATTTCTCTTTCGATTGCACTGGAAGCTGAGCTTCCAGCGCGATGGGGGAGGCCCTGTGACAAATCAGCGTGCGCTCGTGCGCTGATGTCACGGGGGGGTTCGGGGGGATGGGGGTGGAAGTGGAAGCCCTTCCCCTTCCATCCCTGCCTTGGGGGGGTGGGTGGGGAGCACAGGGGGGGAGCGCTACAGGAATGAGGTGACCTCGTCCAAGGTACAGAACTGGTTAAATAGCAACTCACTGCTTGTGGAAGCAATGTTTTCATGTGTTTCACTGGAAAGTCTGCTTACTGACAGTGGGAGCTCTTTAACAGCTCCCACTGTCAGAAAGTGGACTTTGTTTTCCTCAGCTCCCACCACGCAAAAGCGAACAGCTATGTCCCAGTGATGAGCACACTGGGACATAGCATGAGCCAGCACTGGGAGAGAGGCATAACCCTGGGCCACCTTGGCTCCTTCAGGGGGGCCACATGGCTGCCATCCAACAAACATTGCCCTGGTGGGGTGGTGGTCCCCGGGGCTGCAGATGGCCACGCAACCTCTCAGCATTCAATTTTCAAAAATTCCCCAGGGAGGTGGAAGTTCCTGGGGCTGCGGGTAAGCCAGACAGCCCTCTGCATTCTATTTCCAAAAGTGCCCCAGGGAGGAGGCCCTCCTGCATAATTTTTCTGTTGAGCCCTGGGGGTGTGGTCCCCAGGGTGTGAGGTTAAGGCATGCGTCCCTGCTTGTTATATGAACAAAGCCCCTGGGAGGTGGCAGTCCTTGGGCTGCTGGGGTGCACAGCCCCGTGCATGATTTCACTGTTTAGCCACAGGGAGGTGGTGATCCATGAGGCTGCCAATGGGCCACACACCCCTCCCCCATGATTTTACTGTTTAGCCCTGGGGATCTGGTGCTCCCTGGGCTGGGGCGGCCACACAAACACCTGCATGTATCATGAACAAAGCCCCAGAGAGGTGGCAGTACCTGGGGCATATAAAAGCCTTGGAGGGGGGCCCTGTGTGTCCCATCCTTATATTTTTATTGTGCTGGGACCTAACCCACCTGGGAACCTATTAAACAACAAGCACTGGTGACCATGCTTATCTTTTTTATTATTATCGTGATTTCACAATGACATCACAAATTTACAGTACATTTTTTTTAATAAAGTGCTTTTTTGCTCTGGCCTGGTCCCTCTGGGACCCCAGCACCAGAGCTAAGGGGTCAGGTTGTCTCCACCCTGCCCCTTTTCCTTTTTTGTGTGCTTTTGTTGGGACTCAGCTGAAGCCTAGTTCCAGGATGGCTGCCAACACTTCCTGGTTGAAGTTGTGTCAGCCAATCAGAGCTGTGCATTTCCCTGGACAAGCTTAATACTTACCTGTACTTAACTGTAAAACCTTTATCACGCATATGCTTTTACCATTCATGCCTTTAGAATTAAATTTGTTGTAAAGGCATGCTTGGTAAAGGCATGTTCATTCTGAAGGATTTGTGGCAAAAGCATATGCGGGGGAAAGGTTCTGTGGTAACGGTCATGCATAATGGTGGTTTCCCATTCACCATTGCTTATTTTCATGATGTGGCACTTTCCTGCTTGGTCTCTGTTGTTGTGCAATAGGATCGGAGAAAGGCATTGTTTTCAACCAGTGTTCTCAGTGGAGCTAAAATTGCTGCTAATTTGTCATGGAGTTTTCATGCAACTCACAACACTGAGGTATGGCTGCCGTTTGCATACACAGTGAAGGCTAAAACTGTATTTTAAACTGCTTGTGATTGTTAGGGCTGGCCAGCAGAAGAGCCCTGAAGCAAAATGGTCTAGAAAATGTGAGTGAGTGATCATACTGCACTTCAAAGAACAATGGGGGTCATTCTTACTTTGGCGGGCGGCGGAGGCCGCCCGCCAAAGTAACCCCGTCAGAACACCGCACCGCGGTCGAAAGACCGCTGCGGTGATTCAGAGATTTGCCCTGGGCTGGCGGGCGGCCGCCAAAAGGCCGCCCGCCAGCCCAGGGCAAATCAACCTTCCTACGAGGACGCCGGCTCAGAATTGAGCCGGCGTAGTGGGAAGGTGCGACGGGTGCAGTGGTACCCGTCGCGTATTTCAGTGTCTGCATAGCAGACACTGAAATACTTTGCGGGCCCTCTTACGGGGGCCCCTGCAGTGCCCATGCCATAGGCATGGGCACTGCAGGTGCCCCCAGGGGCCCCGCGGCACCCCCTACCACCATCCTGTTCATGGCGGGTTTCCCGCCATGAACAGGATGGCGGTAGGGGGTATCTGAATCCCCATGGAGGATTCAGAAGGGCAGCGGTAAACCGGCGGGTGACCGCCGGTTTACCCTTTCTGACCGCGGCTGAACCGCCGCGGTCAGAATGCCCTTCGGAGCACCGCCGGTCTGTCGTCGGTGCTCCCGTGGCCGGTGACCCTGGCGGTCCCCGGCCGCCAGGGTCAGAATCAGGCCCAATGTCTTTTTTTATAAAAAACACAATTTGTACAAAATTATTTTAGCACAGTGACATTTCAAAACATGTTTCAGTCCAATTATTATGCAATCTGGTACCATGTATGTATATCCACAAATCTATTCACAGTGTTGAGGATATCTGAAGTAACATCTGTAATCACATTAGAATTTGAAGACCTTAGAAAGAGGAGTCAATCATCTGATTTTCTCTTTTTCTAATTAGTTTCTTCAACTCCACTTGTTTTTCCAGTACATTCTCCAGCCTCTTTTATTTCCCCCAATGCGTAAGTCATTCTCTCCTCTTTTTACTCTCCAGTCCTTTCTCCACCATTTCCCACCTTTCCTCCAATCCTTTGAATCAATGAAAGAAAGTAGCAAAACAGCTGGTCCTTAAAGAGTGTCCCAGTGGTGTGAGATGAGGGTAGATAGACAGTGGATTCAAGATTGAAAACTTCCAACTGCTGACTTAGAACCTTCCTCTGCTTTTTTTTTCTTTTCCTCAAACCTGTTTATCATGATTGCCTCTATTCGCTTCCAATCAACTTCCTTTATAAAATACTCATAACACATGCCTTCTTTATTCTGATTTACTACCCTTGTTCTTAACATGCATGCATCTATTCATGATGCTTTCCAGTCTTTTGGACTCACTTCACTTTCACAGTCTGCTGGACTCTCTTCACTGGACTCTGCCAACTCCCCACTTCTTTTCATTACCTGTCTCACACAACATCACTTACTTACCATCAAATCAAATAGCGTATCCTTAGTCTGCCTTTTCCTTTCATTCTTTTCACATCTCTCTCTAGAGCATGGGTTTTGACTCCAGCTCAGCTCAATGTCCTCTCGGACCCTTGAACCTAAAGCCAGCCAAGCTTTCAATGTGGCTTCTCCCTGCCTCCCACTCTGTACCCGTATGTGCCAAGAATGAAAAACAAAGCATACACCTTTTTGGTTAAAGTAGAGAGACAGAGATGGTGATAGAATGGCTGAACTGCTTAGAGTGAAACCTAAAAACCTGGGACCAACCCTGGGTTCCCTGCTCGATCAAGCTGTGTGATCCTAGGCAAATATTTTACTACACGCATCCTGCTTTTTCATTGTTATACCATATTAGAGCACCTTCAAATATGAGGATTCAGAATGTGTACTGTACCAAAAATGCTTGTGTTTCAATTAATAGACAATAATGTTGTTCTCTGATTAATGCAGATGACAACTGACTTGCAACTTAGCTCATTAATGGCATTGTCATCAGGGTAGGAGGCCAGGAATGTGCCAAACTTAATTCATCTTTTCATAATTGCCTCTCAATGCAGTGATATAATCTAATGTACTAAGTTGAGATGCCTCTGCTGCTACAAAATACATGTTTTTAAATTTTAAGATACATTACCATATTTTTCATGATTTTTGTTGAATGATTTGAATTCCAACTATTTTCAGGGCTCAGTTCTTGCACAGGCTCTTAAAATCAGGCCAGAACATTGGCTTAGCTCTGTCTTGGTTCTCCCTGTTACTTAGTTGGCTCCCACACCTCCACAATTTATAGAAGCATTGGCAAAGTCAATCACATTGGCCTTGGCTAAAATTATTACTTTTTAAATTATTGTAAGAAACCCCTTTTAATTTTAAGATACCTCAAAGAAAACCATGATTCTTATTGGTGCAAAAGAAAAGGTTCTACTGACATTGAAATACTGCAACCTGAAGACAGTTTAAAAATAAGGAAAATTTTTAAAAGTTAATTATTGAAAGAAAAAAGCATTGTCAAATTAAAGTATTGGTCTACCAGCCACGGCACTGTTTTGAGGCAAAGATGCACTTGTGATTTGGCAATTCAGTATCACTCACAGTGCGTAAGAGCCCACTGTGCATGTAATATGCTATGGAGAGGGGAAGCAAATATGATTAACAGTGAAACAGATCCCTACTTGAAGTGTGATGTCCCAAAGTCCTTCTTTATTTATGTGAGAAATTGGGTTGTTAATTGAAGTGGGTGTGATTCCATCTCAAACAACAGTCACAAAAAGTCATTAAATGAACGTGTGCTTAACCATTTTTGTAGTTTGGCACAAACACAGCCAGGCCTAACTTAGAGGCAATTTGTAAATTATTTATGCAGCACTTGATCAGTAATAGAGTGAAAGCATAACACAAGAAAAACCCCCATACCAATTTAGAAAAAATATAATATATATTGTAATAAATAATTTGAAACCAAAATGAAAAAAATCTAATCAGAAGAAGAGGAGTTATGAATGTTTAAAGTTTAAAGTGAGTAATAGCACCTAAAAGATCAAAGCATCGACTGTGGACATCTAGTCATATGAGACTGTGGGAAAGTTGAAAGCTATGGCCAACCACTATAAAGTGTGGTTCAGATACACCAAGTTGATTGGACCCAGTCACCATTTACCTTTGGACTTAGAAATAATTTTAAGAAAAATGACTGAGAAGGTAAAATTCAGCGGGGCAAGGCAGCTGGCAGTGTCTGAGGGGGAGATGTTGTTATGGGGGAGCTACTGGATGAAGTTGCAGTGAAGTTTTCTATGTTTGGAAGTATTTTTTCTTTGGAAGTTGAAAATCTTTAGTGGGACAAAGGTACAGGCTATAGCCAATGAAGGCTCCATGAGGCAGGATACCTCTTCTGTGAGGAGCCGCTGAACAATATTTGTTTCTGTAAAAGAACATAGCAGGAACTACCACAAAGTCAGGCTGACTGGCAAAGCTCTTTGGGCCAACTGGTGAGCAGGTGGGTCCTAGTCTCTTCTTGGTTCTTAGGGCACCTTTTAGGCTGAACATTATCTAAAACTAAGTCTCAAGTTTTGGATTTGGGCTATCTGGCACATTCAGCATCACTACCAATGGTCCAGGACTGGTGGCACACCACTTGGAGGGCCAGGACTCACTAAAGCTGAATGCAGGTACAGGTTCAAAATGGTTGGAGCTTTCTCTGACCCTGAGGCTCTGATCAGGAGGCCATCACACTAGCCCTTGGACTCACTCTGGAAGTCCTGGGTTTAAGTAGAAAAGGAGGCCTCAAGCAGCAGGGCAGTCATTTGAGGGCACAGGGCGAGCTTGTACAGCAGGACAGTCCTCTGAATTACAAGGCACGCTACAGGTAGCATGGCAGTCCTCTGAGAGTCCTTTCACAAGTCCACAAGTGAACTGAAGAGTGGGTCTGAGGGTCCTAGTTTTGTACCTGGTACCAGCTTGGAAATGGAAGAAACTTGTGGAATTCCCCCCCCTACATATTCTTCTGAACATTCTTGCCTCCGTGCTCTTGTTCCAGGATGCCTGCAGTCACAATTGGCTAGTGTGAAGTTCTTTGTGTGTGAGCTGAGGTAGTGTCTTCAAAGTGCAAGTGGGGTTGTGCACAGTTACACCTCTCATACTGCTAGGATGGCTCATCCTGCCACCACCCTGTAACTCTATTGTGTGGCTGTCGGAGAGGAATACACAAAGGCTAACAGCCAACTGCACCTAGTCATGTGACCCAGGAAACAGGCTAGAGGCAACACATGGTTAGGAAAATAAAATGCCATCTTTTTAAAAGTGGCATTTTCAGAATTGTGACTTACAACAGACTTTACCATAAAAAAGTGTTTTGAATTACAGGTCCTTAGATTCCAAACATGATATTTCTATGGGTTACCATTTATTAAATGTAATTAGATAACCCAATGTTATCCTGTGGGAGGGGTAGGCCTCAAGGTAGTTGTTAGAAATTGGGTTTTTGGTTGGCAGTCAGGTTGCCCTCTGTCCAAGCAAGAACCCTCACTCTAGTCAGGGTAAGTCACACACAATCCAAAATCAGCCTGTGCTCACCCTCCGGTAGCTTGGCACGAGCAGTCAGGCTTAACTTAGAAGGCAATGTGTAAAGCATTTGTGCAATAAATCATACAACACCATAGCATAACACCACAAAAATACACCACACAGTGTTTAGAAAAATATATAATATTTATCTGGGTATCTTCAGGTCTAAACGATCAAAGTTGCACTACGAATTTGTAAAGATATCACTGAAAAGTGATAGAGAGTGTTTTAAGTCTTTAGAAAGTAAACAAAGTCTCTTTCAAACACAAAGTACCTGGTTTCTGGTGGCAAATCTCCTCAGAGGGCCACAGGAGAAGAGGTGCGTGGAAAACTGGTGTGTGCGTCGATTTCTCCTCAGCACACACGGACTTGCGTCGTTATTTTCCACGCGGGGAGTCGGGCGTCGTCTTCCGGCGCGCGGACAGTCTCTTACTGTGGTTTGCGGGGAGTACCAGATGTCCCGGGTCTGTGCGTGGATTTTCCTGCTTGTTTTCCGGCTGCGCGTCGTTCTGCGGGACTGCGCGTCGAAGTTTCGATCTCACAGCAGGCGTTGCGTCGATTTCTCCGGCGGAGTCGGGCGGCGTTGTCTTTGCGAGGCCGTGCGTCAAAGTTTTGATCTCACGGCAGGCGTCGCGTCGATTTCTCCTGGGAAGTCAGGCGGCGTTGTCCTTGCGAGGCCGTGCGTCAAAGTTTCGATCTCACGGCAGGCGTCGCGTCGATTTCTCCCGGGAAGTCGGGCGGCGTTGTCCTTGCGAGGCCATGCATCAAAGTTTTGGTCGTCCCGAAGACGTCGCGTTGATCAGCGTCGGTGTGCGGCGTTTTTCTTGCCGCGGAACAAGCTGTGCGTCGAAAAGTTCGGCGCACGGAGCGTCCAAGTGGAAGAGAGAAGTCTTTTTGGTCCTGAGACTTCAGGGAACAGGAGGCAAGCTCTATCCAAGCCCTTGGAGAGCACTTTTACAGCCAGACAAGAGTTCAGCAAGGCAGCAGGCCAACAGCAAGGCAGCAGTCCTTTGTAGAAAAGCAGACAGGTGAGTCCTTTGAGCAGCCAGGCAGTTCTTCTTGGCAGGGTGTAGTTTCTGGTTCAGGTTTCTTCTCCAGCAAGTGTCTGAGTGAATGCACAAGGAGCTGTCAACTAAACCCAGCCAGACGTGGATTGAAGGGCACAACAAGATTTTAGTGCAAAGAAATGCTCACTTTCTAAAAGTGGCATTTCTAGAATAGTAATATTAAATCCGACTTCACCAGTCAGCAGGATTTTATATTACCATTCTGGCCATACTAAATATGACCTTCCTGCTCCTTTCAGATCAGCAGCTGCCACTTCAATAATGTATGAGAGCAGCCCCAATGTTAGCCTATGAAGGGAGCAGGCCTCACAGTAGTGTAAAAACAAATTTAGGAGTTTTACACTACCAGGACATATAACCACACAAGTACATGTCCTGCCTTTTAACCACACAGCACCCTGCTCTAGGGGTTACCTAGGGCACACATTAGGGGTGACTTATGTATAGAAAAAGGGGAGTTCTAGGCTTGGCAAGTACCTTTAAATGCCAAGTCGAAGTGGCAGTGAAACTGCACACACAGGCCTTGCAATGGCAGGCCTGAGACAAGGTTAAGGGGCTACTGAGGTGGGTGGCATAACCAGTGCTGCAGGCCCACTAGTAGCATTTAATCTACCTGCCCTAGGCACATGTAGTGCACTCTACCAGGGACTTACAAGTAAATTAAATAGTCAATCATGGATAAACCAATCAGTAGTACAATTTACACAGAGAGCATATGCACTTTAGCACTGGTTAGCAGTGGTAAAGTGCCCAGAGGTCCAAAGCCAACAACAACAGGTCAGACAAAATAGGAGGAAGGAGGCAAAAAGTTTGGGGATGTCCCTGTCAAAAAGCCAGGTCCAACATGACCCCCTACCAGCCTAAAGCCAGGGGAGAACAATCACTATCCTGATGTACTTCCCTGTTTGAGGCGACAGAACAAGGACCCAGGCCCACAACAGCAGGGGCATGCTCCAGTTCTTAGCCTTCCTGACTCCAATTGGATCACTCTGTCCATACTCTCAGGGCCCACTAAGCCAACCCATGGGGAACCTTTCTCCTTACCTGCGGATCCCATCTGTGCAGCACCTAACCTTACTTTGCTCACAGATGTATCCCAGGAGCAGGATAGTACCACCATGACCAACACAGTGGTGTTGCCCACTCTACCCCCGGGGTGTGACACTTGTCCCCTCCCCAAGGATAACTCTGTCCACCCGGACAGCAAGCCACAGTGATTACTGACAGCTGCCAGGGATGAGAGCCAGGCCCCAGGCCTCTCAAAGCTCTCCAACCACTGTGGCTGTGGAGAGTGGGGGGCGGTAGCCCCGGGTGCTGGGCACCCTTTAACCACTCGCCCTTCCACCAGGTCAGGGATGACAGACTGAACCTGGTCCTCCCCTCTGGGGCTCTGTACTCTCCCTCCTGGAGCGGTACCCCCAGAGTCCAACATGGTCAGGGTGCTTACAGAAGTTGCCACGTACCATTCCTCCATCAGTGCAGGGCTGTTAACCTGCAACTGGCCCTCCAACCTGGGGTCTGTACCTTCAGGTTGGACTAGGGCCCGGGGTGAGGCTTCCCTCCCCCTGCCCTCCCTTCTGGAGTCCAGCACCCTCCAACTAGGAGTGGCCTCCTCAGAAGACAACATGGTAGGGGCACTGTTATCAGTAGCCCCTCCCTCCAGGTCCGGGGGGACACCCTGAACCTGGTCTTCCAGCCCAGGGTCTGTACCCTCAGACTGGATCACTGCCTGGCAAACCAGAACTTCCTGGGAGGCACACCTACCCCCCACCAGGTCAGAGTTTAACCTCTGCACCTGACCATTCAACTCAGAGTCACCACCCTGAAGTTGAACAATTGCCTGGCACGCCAGGACTTCCTGGAGGGCACACTGACCCTCCACCAGGTCAGAGTTTAACCTCTGAACTTGGCCATTCAACTCAGAGTCACCACCCTGAAGTTGAACAATTGCCTGGCACTCCAGGACTTCTTGGGAGGCACACCTACCTCCCACCAGGTCGGAGGTTAACCTCTGAACCTGGTTCTCCAACCCAGGGTCACCACCCTGAGGTTGAACAATTGCCTGGCACGCCAAGACTTTCTGGGGGGCACACCTACCCCCCACCAGGTCAGAGTTTAACCTCTGAACCCGGTTATCCAACCCAGAGTCGGCACCCTGAGGTTGGACAACTGCCTGGTACACCAGGACTTCCAGGGAGGCACACCTACCTCCCACCAGATCAGAGATTAACCCCTGAGCCTGGTGTCCCAACCCAGGGTCACCACCCTGAGGTTGGGCAATTGCCTGGCACGCCAGGACTTTCTGGGGGGCACGCCTACCCCCCACCAGGTCAGAGTTTAACCTCTGAACCTGGTCATCCAACCCAGAGTCACCACCCTGAGGTTGAACAATTGCCTGGCACGCCAGGACTTTCTGGGGGGCACACCTACCCCCCACCAGGTCAGAGTTTAACCTCTGAACCCGGTTATCCAACCCAGAGTCAGCACCCTGAGGTTGGACAACTGCCTGGTACACCAGGACTTTCTGGGAGGCACACCTACCTCCCACCAGGTCAGAGTTTAACCTCTGAGCCTGGTTCCCTAACCCAGGGTCACCACCCTGAAGTTGGGTAGTTGCCTGGCACGCCAGGACTTTCTGGGGGGCACACCTACCCCCCACCAGGTCAGAGTTTAACCTCTGAACCTGGTCATCCAACCCAGAGTCAAGACCCTGAGGTTGGACAATTGCCTGGCACAGCAGGACTTCTTGGGAGGCACATCTACCTCCCACCAGGTCAGAGTTTAACCTCTGAACCTGGGTATCCAACCCAGAGTCACCACCCTGAGGTTGAATCTTTGCCTGGCATGCCAGGACTTCCTGGGGGGCACTCTCACCCCCCACAAGGGACACACCGTCCCCAAGGGCCACACAAGAGTCTGGTTGGCGCAGGTCTCCCGACCTCTGCCCATCCGGCAGAGTCTGGGTTTCCCCCAAACCAGAAACGGTTTCACCTGGGTCATTCCTGGGGGGCACTGCTCTAGAGCTGTCCCCTGACTCTCAAGGTCCTCCACTGGGGTCTGCAATCCCCTCTCAACCCTATGTCTAGACTTCTGCACCCCCTCACTAGGAGGGGTACTGCCAGACACCAGAACTGTTAGGATGCTGGCTACAGTCACCCCCCCAAGTTCTTCTGACACTGCGGGGCTTCCCTCAAAAGGTGGCCTTACGGTACAGGTTAGGCTTCCCTCCTGGTGTTCCCTCATGGAACCCTCTAGGACCTGGGACCTACCTGGGACACTACAATCCTTTCCCACTACACTCGGTTGGGAACCACCTAGACCACTCCCTTCAGGAGCACCCCCAAATGCCTCTTCAGACTCTCTGGTACTCACCCAGAAGTCTGCCTCCATTGTAAGTTCCCTGGGGTCAGAGAACTCACACTCCACCTGGTGTTGGCGTAGCTCTGGAAAATAAGGACCAGACATATGCTCTCCAGCAATTACATCACTCTGCCCTTCACATGTATTAACCACAGTACCCTTTACCCAACCACCCAGTAACTCAACCTTGGAAAAGCACTCTACTTCACCCTCCTGAGACTGGTGAGACAGTATCTGTCTGTCCCTGACACTCAACCCATACTCTTCTGGGATGTCTCTACACTCTATATCCAGGACGTCCACCAGGGGGGAACCCTTTTCTCTGTCACTCTCTGCTAGAGTCAGTAAAGTGTCCCTCCCCCCAGTAGGAATATGACTCCCTGTGCCAGTTCCCCAATCCTTCTCAGGGACCCTGTGCATAACGGGAACTACCTCATACCCTTGAACCGCCTGGGGTGTGTCAACTCCCTTCTTCAAGTTGGGCACCACATCTCTGGGCTTGTGCCCTTCCTCAGCAGTACTAGATGCAAGATTTTTGCTGCCACCATCTGAACTGGACTCAGCCCTTCCGGCCTCCAGTTTCAGCTCTTTACAGCTCAGCTCTTGAGCTGCAATCTTTTCTTCTTCCAGGGCTAAGAGTCTTTTTGCCTCAACCTCTGAAAGATACTCCTCTAATTGTTGCTCCTGTCGCCTTTGACCTCGGAGCCATTCATCTATTTCTGGGTCACTGTCCAAATCTGAGTAGTCTTCCTCCTCAGGTGCGTAGTCCTCCTCCTCATCTGAGGGGTACTTAGTCATTTGGTTTCTTGCTGCCTCTCTCTCTGCCCATCTTTCCTCCCCCCAAACTATGTAGTGATGGAGCATCTCTGCCTTAGTAGATCTCCTTGCTACAGGAAGGCCCAATTTTCTGCAAAGCTTCCTTAGGTCAGCCTTAGTGAGGTGGTCAGTACGAACAAAGAATGAGTAGGTAAGCAATCCCATTCTGATAAGATCTTATCAGCAAAAACCAAAATTCAAAGTCCAAAATATCAATAGTATATCCAGGAGGACATCAGAGAACCAACAGCCAAAAAAAAGATGAAAAATCAAGTTGACCTTCAACTGTGGGTAGGTAGTGAAATACTTAGCTATTGTATGTCACTGCACAAACACAAGTCCTATCCTCACCGCTGATCACCAATGTTAGAAATTGGGTTTTTGGTTGGCAGTCAGGTTGCCCTCTGTCCAAGCAAGAACCCTCACTCTAGTCAGGGTAAGTCACACACAATCCAAAATCAGCCTGTGCTCACCCTCCGGTAGCTTGGCACGAGCAGTCAGGCTTAACTTAGAAGGCAATGTGTAAAGCATTTGTGCAATAAATCATACAACACCATAGCATAACACCACAAAAATACACCACACAGTGTTTAGAAAAATATATAATATTTATCTGGGTATCTTCAGGTCAAAACGATCAAAGTTGCAATACGAATTTGTAAAGATATCACTGAAAAGTGATAGAGAGTGTCTTAAGTCTTTAGAAAGTAAACAAAGTCTCTTTCAAACACAAAGTACCTGATTTCTGGTGGCAAATCTCCTCAGAGGGCCACAGGAGAAGAGGTGCGTGGAAAACTGGTGTGTGCGTCGATTTCTCCTCAGCACACACGGACTTGCGTCGTTATTTTCCACGTGGGGAGTCGGGCGTCGTCTTCCGGCGCGCGGACAGTCTCTTACTGTGGTTTGCGGGGAGTACCAGATGTCCCGGGTCTGTGCGTGGATTTTCCTGCTTGTTTTCCGGCTGCGCGTCGTTCTGCGGGACTGCGCGTCGAAGTTTCGATCTCACAGCAGGCGTTGCGTCGATTTCTCCGGCGGAGTCGGGCGGCGTTGTCTTTGCGAGGCCGTGCGTCAAAGTTTTGATCTCACGGCAGGCGTCGCGTCGATTTCTCCTGGGAAGTCAGGCGGCGTTGTCCTTGCGAGGCCGTGCGTCAAAGTTTCGATCTCACGGCAGGCGTCGCGTCGATTTCTCCCGGGAAGTCGGGCGGCGTTGTCCTTGCGAGGCCATGCATCAAAGTTTCGGTCGTCCCGAAGACGTCGCGTTGATCAGCGTCGGTGTGCGGCGTTTTTCTTGCCGCGGAACAAGCTGTGCGTCGAAAAGTTCGGCGCACGGAGCGTCCAAGAGGAAGAGAGAAGTCTTTTTGGTCCTGAGACTTCAGGGAACAGGAGGCAAGCTCTATCCAAGCCCTTGGAGAGCACTTTTACAGCCAGACAAGAGTTCAGCAAGGCAGCAGGCCAACAGCAAGGCAGCAGTCCTTTGTAGAAAAGCAGACAGGTGAGTCCTTTGAGCAGCCAGGCAGTTCTTCTTGGCAGGGTGTAGTTTCTGGTTCAGGTTTCTTCTCCAGCAAGTGTCTGAGTGAATGCACAAGGAGCTGTCAACTAAACCCAGCCAGACGTGGATTGAAGGGCACAACAAGATTTTAGTGCAAAGAAATGCTCACTTTCTAAAAGTGGCATTTCTAGAATAGTAATATTAAATCCGACTTCACCAGTCAGCAGGATTTTATATTACCATTCTGGCCATACTAAATATGACCTTCCTGCTCCTTTCAGATCAGCAGCTGCCACTTCAACAATGTATGAGAGCAGCCCCAATGTTAGCCTATGAAGGGAGCAGGCCTCACAGTAGTGTAAAAACAAATTTAGGAGTTTTACACTACCAGGACATATAACCACACAAGTACTTGTCCTGCCTTTTAACCACACAGCACCCTGCTCTAGGGGTTACCTAGGGCACACATTAGGGGTGACTTATGTATAGAAAAAGGGGAGTTCTAGGCTTGGCAAGTACCTTTAAATGCCAAGTCGAAGTGGCAGTGAAACTGCACACACAGGCCTTGCAATGGCAGGCCTGAGACAAGGTTAAGGGGCTACTGAGGTGGGTGGCACAACCAGTGCTGCAGGCCCACTAGTAGCATTTAATCTACCTGCCCTAGGCACATGTAGTGCACTCTACCAGGGACTTACAAGTAAATTAAATAGTCAATCATGGATAAACCAATCAGTAGTACAATTTACACAGAGAGCATATGCACTTTAGCACTGGTTAGCAGTGGTAAAGTGCCCAGAGGTCCAAAGCCAACAACAACAGGTCAGACAAAATAGGAGGAAGGAGGCAAAAAGTTTGGGGATGTCCCTGTCAAAAAGCCAGGTCCAACAGTAGTGAAACACAAAGTCAGATGTTTTTCACTAGGAGGACATGTGAAACCTGAGGACAAGTACATCTTTTTAAATACACTGCACTCTACCCTAAGGGCTGCTTAGGGCTTATCTTAAGGATAACTTATAATTATTAAAAGGGGAGTTTTAGGCTTGTCAATAAGCTTTTTTTGCCAGTTCGACTTGACAATTTAAAACTTCCACAGGCTGCAATGGAAGGCATGAGACAGGTTTTAAGGGGCTATTTAAGTGGGTGGCACAATACGTACTGTAGGCCAAAGGTGTAGTTAATTTACAGGCCCTGGGTATATGGTATACCAATTTATTAGTGACTCATCAGTAAATAAATATGCCAATCAGGTGTAAGCCACTTTTGCCATGTTTAAGGGAGCCAGCACAAGCACTTAGTTAGCAATGGTAAAGTGCACAGAGTCTTAAGACAAATAAAAACAAATTCAGCAAAACAGGAGGGATGAAGGCAAAACATTTGGGGATGACCCTGCAGATAGGGCCAAGTCCAAAATGATATACTCCCACAAATACATGAGTTTGTTGGCATTCATAATTTCATCTCTGTTCCTTCACCATTCAGGACATAGTCAGTGATTTTCTCCAGCAAAAGGCTGCAGTAACACTCCTTTCTGTGATAAGGAGAATGAAATTCACCCAGACCTCAGCTGCTTCTGTGTTCGAGGAGCATCACTTCCAAATGTAGCATGTCTCTGCAACACTTTGGAGCATGTTTGTCTGATTCAGCCCCTAAATCCCTTCCCGGAGACGGCTCTGAGAGGAACCGGAAGTAAGAGGGTCAAAAGAAGCAATGGATACCTTATTGACTAGATGATGTCTGGTAACAAGAGATGTCAAAAAATGTCTCATGGGTAGCATAGTAAAAGATAGTCCAACGCTGAAGGCACTCTTTAGTTACCCCGTCACTGTTAGAGGTTACATCATTAAAACAAAAAGAACGGAGACATTCAAACTAGAACATTTGAAAATTATAATAGAATGTACAGTACTGCCAATGCCAATCCTTCTGCTGTTTGGTAGTCGCCAACTTGTATTTCCTTCATGGTTTTAATTCAATAATATGGGAGAGTCCCTACTGTATTACAGTACTGGATATTCAAACATATCATCAACAAACAGAAAGTGAGGATTTAGATGTTTCCAATTCTTTACTTTCCCTAGAAAAGAGAAGTTTTTATAATGATTAAGGGGGTCATTACAACCCCGGCGGTCGGCGATAATGTGGCGGTAACAGCTGCCGGGCTGGAGATATCCATCTCCAGCCCGGCAGCCGACATTGTTCCGTCTGTGGGATTATGACCCCGCCTACCGCCATGGTTTTTGTGGCCGGATTTGCCTATTCTTGTGGCGGAAATCCGGCTGTGGTCATTAAATGGTGGATGGCTGGTAGCCACGGCGACGGTCTTTTAGCAGCTGTCCCCGAGGCGGTAGGTGGTTTTTACCACCACAGTTAAAATGACGGCCTAATTGTACGTAAGTGTCTAATATATGAGAATTATTCTTGGTATCAAAAGAACGTCAAACAATCTGCTGATGATTATTATCTTTTCATACAAACATATACAAACCTTTTATTTGAAAATAGTTCAATTTGTAATTTATGTCTTTCCTATCCCCTATCACATGCATTATTTTCGAACTCGGTTTAATTATATAGCTGCAATTTTCCTTTGGCTTTACCAACTTTGATGATATACAGACTCAGGTTCTTGGTACTTTGAACGCTGGTGATTGTTGGAAATAGTAGTTTGGAAGAAAGTAATGTTCTTTGACATTATAAAAGTGTTTCAGGCGCATGAACCAACACGTAAAGTTGAATACAAGTTGAAATAATTATTTTACCTAAGGTCTGAGATTGTACCAATTGCGTGCAAACGCAAGCTCTATAGGAGCAGCAACCGAAAATGAAAATGCAGCAATATTGTGTCACTCTTAATTACAATGTAATGGATTATTTGACAATAAATAGTGTTTTTTTTTTTTTTTTAAAGACAGACGGAAGAACCCAATGTGTGAACGTCTAACTTAACATGTCCGTGTGCCAAATATGGTAACATTTTGAAACTAATTCAGATTTATTGTCATATGTATATTTTAAATGGCTCATAAGAGGTTGATATTTTATGTGTTGCTGATTGAATTATAAATATGTTACCTTGGGTTCCGCCATACGCTATCTAGTTTGATACTGTTGTAGAGATGCTAGTACTGGAGTAAATTGCACTAAATGCTTCATTTATTTCTTGGTATTCCTCAGTTGCCTTTCTTTTACAAGGCACCACACTAAATTTTCGATCACCACAGAAAAATGTATAATCGTCCTTCCTGATGTCAAAGCTCAAGTTCAAGAAGCACCTTCTAATGTTTTATTCAAATGTATCAATTTTTAATCTTAGGGAAGATGAATCGCTGAGTGAGTTGGTCTTGGAAAGATGTGAACTTATGATCTCTGCAGAAAGCTAAGTTTCCCAGGTATTTTACAGGACTGATAGTACAAGCAGATTTATGTAATACATTATATACACACACATATCCACAGACCCTGTAGCTGACACAATAACACTTTGAGCTATGTTAGTTGGATTAGAAGTGCCCGTTAACTGGTTATTAATTGTGCCTCTTTAACTGACACACGAATATAAAACCAACAGGCTCATCAGATATCTACATCAGGGGCATTCATCTGACATGTCATCTTTCCAGTATCAAGACATGTGACTGTCTGGCCATACATTTCTACACAATGTTTATTAACCCGCCAAGCTATATATCTGGCATTGGAAACTTTGAAACGTGAACAGGTTCATACAGATTTCTTCATCTACGAACCAGCCCCTTGAGCTTCCTAATTATAGTAAAAACCTCTAATTTGTTTGTCAAACATTGTCCTGTGATACATATAGGAAATAACTCACCATAGTAATGATTGCGTGTGTGTCAATTGGGCTTAGAAATCTAATACCAGTGGAGAAGATCCTCTCATGCCATGCTACACTACAAAATCATCGGGGTACAAGGGTTGGTCGTGGCAATTAGTGGGAACATCCACATACCTTATATTCAAGTCATTCGAAAAGAAATACATAAACAGAACACAGTGATATGGAATGCACTAGAGGGGCGCAAAAATGAAAAGACATATATACGTGACACAGGCAATTATCTAACACTGGGTAATATGCACACCTTGGCCCATATTTATACTTTTGCAGTGCCGCTTTTGCGTCAAAAAGCGGCGCAAATGCGGCGCTAAAAAAGTTTAAATATGGTCCCTTGTTTTTAAATTATTAATAGAGGACCCTCTGGCCTTTCCAGGAGATGATACCAGTGTTAGAGGCCACAGAAACAGGGAGTTATTGTAGGAATAATCCCAAAACTGGAACTGTTAGAGAAAAGCAAGAAACACTAAAAATAATCATTTTATAAGTGTTTTATATTGCTGTCCGTAAATTCTCTTGAATGTGGTCCCGGTCTTTCTTATTTCAATGGTATGTGCTCAACTAATGTTTCTTTAATTAGCTCAACGTTGCCTCTTTCTATGCAACATACGTATACATACATGCTTAGATATCTTTTAATGTATTTTAACTCTTTCCTAACCCAATCCTAAGAGTAGTTAATATAAGTGCTTAGGCATTTGTACGGTGCATTTTAAATGCATTCCATTCAAGTATGTAATTGAATGTGCTGTTATTACGATAACGTACTGAGCAGTACTCATTATCCTCGGAAGAATGATGTTATAGTATGTGTACAGGATACAGCATTAGGGATGGGAATCAGGTAAACAGATGGAGAGTACTGCATAAGAGTGTCTGCTGTCAAAGAAGGGAGGAGGGCAGCATGTCAGCAGGAGCACAAGGGATTCTGGGCGTTGGAGGATAGGAAGTTAAATGACAACATGGAATTGCCCCATGTACCAGGGGTGTAAAACAGGCACTTGCAGCCTCTGAGGTGCAGGGGTATTCCCATCAGTCACGTTGCCCCCCATCTCAGCCTAAAGCCTATGAATGTCCGCAAGAATGGGAGTCTCAATCACCCTCTCCACATTCTGCAGGTGGGCCCCCTCATTTTGCGTTACGTCACTGTCATGTGGATCTTCAGTTTTAAACTTAATTTCATTGTAATTGAACAAAATACAGTTAGAGAATGCATGATAGTCCAGAGGGTAAATACAGTGAGAATGAGGAATAAAAGGTAAGTAAAAGTATGTACATGGTTCATGGCAAACATATTTTGACACTTACATAGATAATTATAGCACACATGAATAAATACTTGAAAATATACATTGATAGTACTGTAAAAAGGGAAGTCACGTAGGTCAGAGAATGTCTTCTTCATTACGGTGACGGTCAAAAGAATGTTTTGTAGATTTGTACTAAAAAGTAGTGACTGGAGTCCATAAGACCTTATGTTTTAAAACTAGTGAAATTAGATGCATTTAGCCAGTATCAGGTCTATGATTGTGGCATATAGCACACCGCCATGCTTGGAACAGTAGTTTGTAAGGTCTTTCATATGTTTTGTTATCTGTTGAAATGCTACAGCCAATAACAAATCTAATATTTGCAAATCCATTGAACAATGTACCCCTTCCTAATAGAAATATCGGTAATGGAGAAAGCTGTTCTATAATTAAAAATGTAATAATTTGGTTACATATATGTAACCAAAAGATATGAAGGAAATGACGGGTGAAAAGTAAGCTCTTGAGATTTGCACGTTGTGTGGAGCACGTCCAGCAAGTATCACTGAGGTCTGAGAAGATTCTGTGTAAAGTTGAGGGACGTAGTACAAGTCTATTGTGTTTATATAGAAAAGTGTTTGTGTGGTGTTTGATGCCAGGGAGGATCTTCTAAGTTGTGCCTGTATTTTCCTCCACATTAAAACAGGCAATGTCACAACTAGATCAGCTCCCCAAAATATTTAAGTTTGTGTTTTGTTTCTAGCAGTGGGAATACTTTGCAAATGAGAATAAATAGTGAAGGCCTTTGGGTCTGTGTATAAAAGATCATGTAAGTATAGGAGAGGTAAGGTGTGTGCTAGAAAGGAAGTGAGTATAGTAAATATGGTGTTGTGTAACAGGCTAAAGTTATGTTGAAATGAAGATGGAAAGCTAAAATTAATATGAACTTGCATAAAAGAAATAGGGGAGCTTTGACCTAAAATTTGTTTTACCCAAATTAAACCTCTTGTTCTCCGTGTTTTCCAATTGGTAGGTGTAGACCTGAAAGCCTTAGGGTGATCATTCCCCCAACTTTTTGCCTGCCTGCCTCCACTTTTCAAACACTGTTTATGCTGGTTTCAGGACTCTGCGCACTTTACCACTGCTATCCAGTGCTAAAGTGAATATGCACATGGTAACATGAGTTCATTCCCAATCTGCATATTTGATTTACTTGTAAGTCCCTAGTAGCGTACATTACATGTTCCCAGGGCCTGTAAATTAAAAGCTACTAGTGGGCCTGAAGCACTGGTTGTGCCATCCACACAAGTAGCCCCTTAACCTTGTCTCAGGCCTGTCATTGCAAGGCCTCTATGTGCAGTTTCACTGCCACTTCAACTTGGCATTTAAAACTACTCCCAAGCCTTAAACTGCCCTTTCCCTACATATAAGTCACCCCTCAGGTAGGCCCTAGGTAACTCATAGGGCAGGGTGCTATGTAGTTAAAAGGCAGGACATGTACATGTGTGTTTTATATGTCCTGATAGTGGAACACTCCTAAATTCATTTTCCACTGTTGTGAGGCCTGCTCCTTTCAAAGGCCAGCATTAGGACTGCCCTCACATACTGTTTGAGTGGTAGATGATGATCAGAAAGGGGTAACCAGGTCATATTTAGTATGGCCAAAATGGTGATAGAAAATTCTGCTTATTGGTGAGGTTGCATTTTTTAATTATAATTTTAGAGCATTTCTCTGCACTTAAAAAACATCTGTGCCTTACATCCTGTCTCCAATCAACATCTGGGCTGGGCTGGTTGACAGCTTCCTTGTGCATTTCACCCAGACAACCACAAACAGAGGACACTCAGTCACATCTGCACTCATCTGCATACTGAATAGTTTTTTCTGGCCTGGAAGGGTGTAGGGCCTGACGCTTACATTTCAAAGGCTAGCGGCCGGCCCTCTCACAATGGACTGACAAACCCCCTACGGGGACTCTGGTAACTAGTCCTCTACTTGTGCACTTCAAAACCACTCTTTGTAGTATCCCCCACTTCAAAGCCATTTTTGGGTATGTAAACTGGGTCCATGACCCCACCAACTCAGACACTTCTGGACCTGAACCTGCAACCTGTCAAAAGGAACTGCCTGACTGCCCAAATGACTCATCTGGACTTCTTTGCTGAGATGGACTGCTTCCCTGATGTTGCCCTGCTGCCGTGGTGGCCTCTGACTTTGCAGAAAAGTCCTCTCCAAGGGCTTGGATTGAGTTTGAAGTCTCAGGGTCAAAAAGACTTCATCTCTTCAGGAAACTCCTTGTGTTACAAAATCGATGCACGACCTGCCAGAATAGATGCACAGCCTGCCTGTTGAACTGGAATGACGCAGCCCAAATTCCAGAGTAGAAATTCGATGCAGAGCCTGCCTTGCAGTGAACAATTTGACACATTGCTTACCAGATCGATGCAACGCCCGTGCATTTTTCCAGCTCGTCCAGGATTTCCCCGCATTGTCCCTGGGTGTCATAAATCCCAGCATCACAGTGAGGAACCAAGACTGCGCGCCGAAAAATGACACAAGCCCCTTGCAGCATGGAAAGAAACAACGCACCGTGTGTGCCGCGTCAGAAAATCTGATGCACACCTTAATTTTCCACGCATCTCCTCCTCTGCGGTCTCAGTGCATGTTATTTTTGTCACAAACCAGGTACTTTGTTTAATCAAGAGACAACTATTGATTTCTAAGATTTACAACTTTTAAAACTTGCAAAAGTGATATTTCAACTTGTGCTATTAATCTTTATTGTTTTGACCGTATTTTAGTCAGATAAATATAATCTATTTTTCTAATGCTGTGAGGTGTATTTTTGTGGTGTTTTCACTGTGTTACTGTAGGATTTATTGCACAAATACTTTACACATTGCCTTCTAAGGTAAGCCTGACTGCTCAGTGCCAAGCTACCAGATGGTGGGTACAGGATAATTTAGATTGTGTGTGACTTACCCTGACTAGGATTGTGGTCCCTTCTTGGAAAAGGGTGTCTACCTCTGCTAACTAGAGACCCCCTTTCTAACAGTAGGTTTGTTATTAAGTTGTATAAAAGTGGTGTGCCCTATTGTAGAGTTAAGAAATGTGTGAATATCTGTGGAAAGTAGGAGAGGATGGTATCAATACATTTACAAGAGGATTTAAGGGTGGGAGTTGAAAGAGAGATTGTTTTTTTTTTTGTGAAAGACAACATTTAATTGAAAGACAAAGGTGATAAAAAAGTTTTCCAAATCAACCCCCAATGGGTGGTATGTTGTGGAATCTAAAATCCTATATGCAGATTGCTTCAACATATAAGCCATGTGATATTTGGAGAAATCACAGATATTTACACTGCCATCAGATATAGGGCATTTTAGTTTTAGCACAGCCACACAGGGTTTCTTATTGTTGCACAGGAATGAAGAAAGAATTGAATTCATTTAAAAAAAATGTAGAAGAAAGGCTAACAGGATGTCAGAAATAGTGTTTAGAAATAATGGTTTGTAACATCATCTTTATAGCACCAAATCAATTCCACAATGAGAGGTGTAAAGGGTGCCATTGATGCATTAAAGAAGTAATCTTAGGGATACATTTGTCCCTTTTTAATGATATAGAAGACTTAATGGACTGAGTGATACCATAGGCCAATATATTGAATTGTTGTGAGTTGCATATAAAATCAGAAGATTAGAAGTATTGTTTAAAATTAAATTTATTTAGGGGTAATATTTTGTCTTTATCATTGTTTAATTTATAGCCAGACACAAGAATGTAAGAAGCACATTCTTCTAAAAAGTTCGAAGTGATGATTGTGTTTCAGAGTGTAAGCTGCAGAGTATTGTAAGTGAAACCATGGATATCTTGGTTATGCTGTAATCAAGATAGAAAAGGTTCTAGTGCCAAATTGAAAAGAAAAGATGAAAGGTGACAACTTTGTCAAACTCCTCTACCCTAAGTAAAGTACAAGGAAGTAAGTCCATTTGCAAAAACTAGGGAGATGAACAAAGAAGGAATATTAGGGTAATACGTTTTGAGAGTGTTGAAAATAAAAGGCCAAGATGCTTGATCAAAAGCATTCTCAGCATCTAGGGGGACAGTTGCTAGGGGGTTCAAGCATGTGAGTGGATTTTGATAAAACATCGTATAATAGGCAGGTATTATCAGATAGATTTCTTCCTTTAGCATAACCCAATAGTTCTTTACAAAGAAGTTCAGGGATAGAGGATTCTATTCTTAGAGCTAATACTTTCGAAAAGTTTACAATTGATGTTAAAAAGAAAAATGGTATTTTATAGTTATAATGGTCTTTTCCCTCTTTAGGCATAAGACAGATGAGGGTGTCTAAGAAGGAGCCAGGTGATTTCTGTAGATGTGATTGGAAGTTATGAGGATGTGAAGCTTAGGAAGAAGCAGTTTGGATAAGTGTGTGAAGAACTCACCACTAAAGCTGTCAAGACTCAGAGACGTAAGTGCAAAATTAATTTCGGTTTGTGTGACCTCTGATTCCAGTGATGCAAAATCAAGGTGAATGTTAAAAGATTTGTGAGTAGTGAAAAGGTAGTCAATGATGTCAAACCAGATGATGATTCTTCTGGTGTATATAGCGTCTTGTAAACGTGAACAAACTCATCCAGAATCTCTGATCTTTTATGTTGTGGAATCTAGTGACTGTCTAAAATTTGGCACTAGATTTCAAAGGGTAAAATGCTACATTGTCAGTAGATAGTCTATTAAACTGAATTTTAGCATTGATAATATATTGTAGGTATTCTTTTGTTTTAGAAGTGTAGTGCAGCTGGTCTAGTATTTTAACCTCTTTAGTGTGAGTGTGAGCTAACTTCCTCTTCCTAGACACATAATGAATTATAATGTCGAGGGTTGAGGCTCTGAAAGCATCCCAGATAGTATTTAAAGTGATATCATCTGTTTGATAAAAGTGGAAATATTCATGCAAAAAGAAGTAAAAGATTAAGCAAATGATTTGTCTAATAATAGTGAGTTATTAAATCTCCATCTGCTGGGTAAGTTTGATTTTCTGAAAACAGCTAGTTGTTTAGTGATGGAAGCATGGTCAAAGGCAAGGATGGAGCCAATATCAGCAGAGAACACCAGGGCCCATATTTATACTCTGTTTGCGTTAAATTAGTGTCATCTATTTTGACGCTAATTCAGCGCAAACTTAACGCCATATTTATATTTTTACATTGGACCCATTTAGTGTCAAAACATAGGAGTTAATGTCATTTTTGGATGCGTGAAACCACCTTGCATTAATGTCATGCAAGGTAGGTGTTCCCTTCAAAGAAATGACTCTAAGCTCCTAGCGCCATCTTTACCCATCCATGCAAAAATGACGGATGGGTGGCAGGCAGACCCAAAAAATGGAATTAACCCTGTTTTGCATCAACTTTCAAAGCCTGGGTCTGAACAGGCATTAAAATGAGGCACATACACCACCATATAAGGAAAACTCAAAGAAGGCACATTTGCTACCTCCAGAACAACATGGAAGTTGTACTGTTCCAGCTAGGCACACGCCACAGATGTCCACAACGGTAGCTGCTCCCTCAACCTCCAAAACAGCAACCCCAAACACCACAACAGCACCCACAAAGGCAACACAAGAGGCAGGAGAAGATATTTTGGCAGAGGATAACCCTTCGTCGCCTCAGGGAGAAAGACATCATCAGGTCTTACCATCTCAATCGGGAGTCCATTCTACGCCTGCTGAACCACATTGCACCAGACATCACAGCAAGGCTGCAAACTCCTTACAACATACCACCCATCACAGAGCTCCTCACTGGCTTCTGGATCATTTCAGACATCAGGGGCACTAATGGCTGGTGTCTCCCAGCCATTAATATCTGTTTACCTGCCTAAGGTCCTAGATGCCATCACCTGCCGCACATCCCACTACATCTGCTTCCCAAACAGCCAGCAACTGCAGCAAGAGACCAAGCAAGGATTCTATCTGATTGCTGGGTTTCCACATGTGCTAGGTGCAATGGACTGCACCCATGTGGACTGGTGCCACCTTCTGCTACGCAACTTCTCTACAGGAACCGCAAACACACACATTCAATAAATGTGCAGGCCATTGTGGACCACTGTGGGCTCTTCACCACCATCTCAGCCAAGTACCCCGGCAGCATCCATGATGCTTATATATTCTGGCACTCCAACATCAACGAGCGGTTCCAGGATGGACAATATGGCAATGGTCTACTTGTCGGTAAGTCAACCAACCAAGCAATACACACACAACAGACCAACTCCATAGGACAAACAACATATACAGCACAACAAAGATGCATGGGCATGATACCACAGACTTACTGGCAACAACACATATGCAACATGCCACAGTTCACAACAATGATTGGACACCACAAACACAGACACCCACTTGTACCTAACACAGCCACAAACTAACAGAAACACCACGTAAAGGATAGGAAGAGCTATGTATGCTTTGCATACATAAAAAGACCACAAACCACTTGTTATTACTAAGTATACTTCACACACATTAGACCAAACCATCAATTGCTCCACCACCTCAATGGCGTATTGCATGAGCATGTCAAGAAAGTCACACCTAGGCACATCCCCACCTTATGCATGGTGTAAAAGACTCAGGCACAAGCCACATCTAATCACACCCAAGTGGTGCCAACCACAACTACATCCCATCTGCACATGCCTGACATACCTGTAGGCTGCACATACACCTGTCAAATGCATCGAATTGCACACATTGGAAGACTAATGTACCTCCCATTGTAGACAATGGGGCAGAATCATGAGAAATGGTGACACAACTACTCAACTGACACTTCATATGCCCCACTTAGCGCCCCACAACACCATAATGCCTGTACTGTAGACTAAATAGTACACCATGGCGCAGATTTACTGCCAAACTGGAATGTACATGAATGCCATAGTAGACCTCTGTAGGAGTATAGAGGACATGACTGGCTATACATGCACTGTACTAAGTGACCTTACAGAAATATAGCAGGCCTCCTCCTAAAGTCTGCACTGTGTATATGTAGTAAGTCTGGCATAAAATCTAATTACTAAGAAGATAGGGCATACACTGGTACCAAATGTGATCATCATGCTAAAATATGATACATACCCTTGGACACCTGCACACTCATCATGAGTACGTTGTCCGGCAGAGGCCACTTGTTAAACTTCCACCACAGGTAGACCGCCATTGTGGTCTAAACTCTGCTGGCCCAATTAGGAGTTCACTGCTGGGCCTGTCAGTGGAAACATAATTGTCCATACGCCGACCCAGCTGGTAAGAGGTTCAAAACATTGCAGCCAGTTGGTAAGTGATCCAGCTGCAATGTGGTGCTGTGGTGGGTGCAGCAGCACCGGTAGCATTTATTACTGCATGTAATTTGTGCATAGGAAAGTGCTACTGTCCATATGGACCCTGGCACTGCCCATGTCAAGTGTATGGCCAGTGCAGGGGCCTCCAGGGGGCACCTGACTCCCTTATTCCGCCAGCCCTTGCATGGCGGTGGAACTGCCCTGCAAAGGCTGGCAGATTTGGGAGTCCAAATCTGGAGGCCTGCGCTGCTTGTAGCACTGCCCTGGCAGATTAAGACCCCTGGGACTGCCAGGCAGCTGGCTGGTGGTAACCTTGCAATGTTGGCGGACTAAACATAGTGGGTCCACCATGGTCATAATGTGAAGATCGTACTGCCACGACCGCAGCGGTCCAACAGCCACTGTGAGTCTGGCATTCTTGAGAACACCAGATATGTAATGAGTTCGAAGATGGTGGACACAACTACCATCTGGCACTAAGGCCCACTAAGTGTTGCACTGCATGCGTAATGCCCCATGCCTACATTGACGGAAAAGGCTGGCTTTGTAGGGTAACTATTCTGGCCACACATCAGACACCATTGTGCTGCAAGAAGGTGGTAGCCTTCATCCAATATGAGGACCCCGCTACTAAAATCGACTACACATAACATGTTACATACACGATGTGAGAAAGTAGCCTCTTTCTAGCCTTGTTACCCCCACTTTTGGCCTGTTTGTGAGTGTATGTCAGGGTGTTTTCACTGTCTCACTGGGATCCTGCCAGCCAGGGCCCAGTGCTCATGGTGAAAACCCTATGTTTTCAGTATGTTTGTTATATGTCACTGGGACCCTGCTAGCCAGGACCCCAGTGCTCATATGTTTGTGACCTATATGTATGTGTTCCCTGTGTGATGCCTCTGCTAACCAGAACCTCAGTGGTTATGCTCTCTCAGTACAAATTGTCACTAACAGGCTAGTGACCAAATTCACCAATTCACATTGGCATACTGGTACACCCTTATAATTCCCTAGTATATGGTACTGAGGTACCCAGGGTATTGGGGTTCCAGGAGATCCCTATGGGCTGCAGCATTTCTTTTGCCACCCATAGGGAGCTCTGACAATTCTTACACAGGCCTGCCACTGCAGCCTGAGTGAAATAACGTCCACGTTATTTCACAGCCATTTACCACTGCACTTAAGTAACTTATAAGTCACCTATATGTCTAACCTTTACCTGGTAAAGGTTGGGTGCTAAGTTACTTAGTGTGTGGGCACCCTGGCACTAGCCAAGGTGCCCCCACATCGTTCAGGGCAAATTCCCCGGACTTTGTGAGTGCGGGGACACCATTACACGCGTGCACTATACATAGGTCACTACCTATGTGTAGCGTCACAATGGTAACTCCGAACATGGCCATGTAACATGTCTAAGATCATGGAATTGTCACCCCAATGCCATTCTGGCATTGGGGAGACAATTCCATGATCCCCTGAGTCTCTAGCACAGACCCGGGTACTGCCAAACTACCTTTCCTGGGGTTTCACTGCAGCTGCTGCCAACCCCTCAGACAGGTTTCTGCCCTCCTGGGGTCCAGCCAGGCTTGGCCCAGGAAGGCAGAACAAAGGACTTCCTCAGAGAGAGGGTGTTACACACTCTCCCTTTGGAAAAAGGTGTTAGGACTGGGGAGGAGTAGCCTCCCCCAGCCTCTGGAAATGCTTTCATGGGCACAGAGGGTGCCCATTTCTGCATAAGCCAGTCTACACCGGTTCAGGGATCCCCCAGCCCTGCTCTGGCGCGAAACTGGACAAAGGAAAGGGGAGTGACCACTCCCCTGACCTGCACCTCCCCTGGGAGGTGCCCAGAGCTCCTCCAGTGTGCTCCAGACCTCTACCATCTTGGAAACAGAGGTGCTGCTGGCACACTGGACTGCTCTGAGTGGCCAGGGCCAGCAGGTGACGTCAGAGACTCCTTCTGATAGGCTCCTCCAGGTGTTGCTAGCCTATCCTCTCTCCTAGGTAGCCAAACCTCCTTTTCTGGCTATTTAGGGTCTCTGCTTTGGGGAATTCTTTAGATAACGAATGCAAGAGCTCATCAGAGTTAATCGGCATCTCTCTCTTCACCATCTTCCAAGGAATCGACCGCTGACTGCTCTGGAAGCCTGCAAAACTGCAACAAAGTAGCAAAGACGACTACTGCGACCTTGTAACGCTGATCCGGCCACCTTCTCGACTGTTTTCCTGGTGGTGCATACTGTGGGGGTAGCCTGCCTCCTCTCTGCACTAGAAGCTCCGAAAAAATCTCCCGTGGGTCGACGGAATCTTCCCCCTGCAACCGCAGGCACCAAAAGACTGCATCACCAGTCCTCTGGGTCTCCTCTCAGCATGACAAGCAAGGTCCCTTGAACTCAGCAACTCCATCCAAGTGACTCACACAGTCCAGTGACTCTTCAGTCCAAGTTTGGTGGAGGTAAGTCCTTGCCTCCCCACGCTAGACTGCATTGCTGGGAACCACGTGATTTGCAGCTGCTCTGGCTCCTGTGCACTCTTCCAGGATTTCCTTTGTGCACAGCCAAGCCTGGGTCCCCGGCACTCTAACCTGCAGTGCATGACCTCCTGAGTTGTCCTCCGGCGTCGTGGGACCTTCCTTTGTGACTTCGGGTGAGCTCCGGTTCACTCCATTTTGTAGTGCCTGTTCTAGCACTTCTGCAGGTGCTGCTTGCTTCTGAGTGGGCTTCTTGTCTTGCTGGACGCCCCCTCTGTCTTCTTACGCAATTGGCGACATCCTGGTCCCTCCTGGGCCACAACAGCATCCAAAAACCCTAACCACGACCCTTGCAGCTAGCAAGGCTTGTTTGCAGTCTTTCTGCACAGAAACACCTCTGCAAGCTTCTTCACAACGTGGGACATCCATCCTCCAAAGGGAATGTTTCTAGCCCTTGTCGTTCATGCAGAATCCACAGCTTCTACCATCCAGTGGCAGCTTCTTTGCACCCACAGCTGGCATTTCCTGGGCATCTGCCCACTCCCGACTTGATCGTGACATTTGGACTTGGTCCCCTTTTTCCACAGGTACTCTCATCCAGAAATCCATCATTGTTGCATTGCTGGTGTTGGTCTTCCTTGCAGAATTCCCCTATCACGACTTCTGTGCTCTTTGGGGAACTTAGGTGCACTTTGCACCCACTTTTCAGGGTCTTGGGGTGGGCTATTTTTCTAACCCTCACTGTTTCCTTACAGTCCCAGCGACCCTCTACAAGGTCACATAGGTTTGGGGTCCATTCGTGGTTCGCATTCAACTTCTAGAGTATATGGTTTGTTTTGCCCCTATCCCTATGTGCCCCTATTGCATTCTATTGTGACTATACATTGTTTGCACTGTTTTCTATTGCTATTACTGCATATTTTGGTATTGTGTACATATATCTTGTGTATATTTGCTATCCTCATACTGAGGGTACTCACTGAGATACTTTTGGCATATTGTCATAAAAATAAAGTACCTTTATTTTTAGTATATCTGTGTATTGTGTTTTCTTATGATATTGTGCATATGACACTATTGGTACTGTAGGAGCTTCACTCGTCTCCTAGTTCAGCCTAAGCTGCTCTGCTAAGCTACCTTTTCTATCAGTCTAAGCTGCTAGACACCCCTCTACACTTATAAGGGATACCTGGACCTGGTGCAAGGTGTAAGTACCCCTTGGTACCCACTACAAGCCAGGCCAGCCTCCTACACACGATGAACACATTTATTGGAATCTAGATGGTCACAAACTTGAGTCAGTACCTAAGAATGACATGTACATCGACACAGTCAAATTGAACCATAATACAAGACCTGGAACATACAAAACACCACAAACACCTCTTAATCACCAATCAAACTGCAACCAACTACTGCCATGGAATATTCATATTCTCTCTCAACTCTTCACTAAATGTCTCCCTCTTATCTTTGCAGCTGACCAAGGTTATGGCATACAGCCATGGGTGATGACCCCATTTACAAATCCAGATACCAATGAACATTGTGCCTTCAATGAAGCACACCCGAAGACACGCAATGTGGTGGAGAGGAGCTTTGGCCTTCTCAAATCCCAGTTCAGGTGCCTGGACATGACAGGAGGAAGCCTCCTGTATGTTCCCTTGCTGGTATGCAAGATCATACTAGTATGTGCTATCCTGCACAACATGTGTGTCATAAATAATATCCCCTGGGGAGGACAACTAGATGTCCACAATAAGGAGGAGAAGGATGATGGGGGTGAGGACCTTGAGAGGGACTTACCAAACACAGAGGCAGGAGTCCGCAGGAGACAGACAATTGTTTACAGTTTTTGTATATAGTCAACCAAAAAAGTACTCTGTAAACACCTCAAATAAAGTTTGTTCAGCAACATAATTCTTGGTCTCCTCTTGGTCCAATACATATATTTTTGGAATGTGATTCTAACCTCAGGGAGTGTGTCAGAAACACAGAAACAACAAGTATGGTACACACATCTTTGGTGATGTAGGGGGTTCTACAGACTCCATCCCACATATCAGTGATGCCCAAATCCCTGGCACGTGGCTTCTGAAGGCCAAGATCCATGCACCACTACATCTATTGTTACATCATGTGGGCAATGTGAAATTTCATGGGCCATTCACCAACACAACACCATCCCTACAGGTAGCATGCAAGTGGGCCACACATAAGGTAGGGTTCTGGCATGGAAATGGAGGTAAAGTAATATCAGAACTGAACACCGTAGCACTGTGTGACAGTAGCTCGGCCTGCACTGGGTAACGTTGCTTGCACAGTAATGGCCCATGGTAATTAGTCAATGTTAGAAGCTGAGCCTGCACATTGTGTCCATGGGAATATGTACTGGCACTACAATAGGCCACATTCCTGACAGATGGAGGACTGTAAATCATGTATGGCACATACACATTGGCTGGGGAATGATCAATGGCTTAGCAGTGACATAAAGCATCCAGGGGTGTTAAATCCATATACAAACACACTACATATTGTATGGTTTATGACACAGCCATTTGCATAGGATGCACACTAGTCACACAAATAGGATTGATTCACACATGCCCACTGCTAATAATGAGAAATACATGTTGACTAATGTATGGGTGTCCATCCTAGGCAGCAACGGGTATGCCATTGTCCACAGTGATTGACCTGTGTCTGAATGTCTGCACAGTATGCCCCCTATAACAACATGACAAAGCACATAGTAATACAATCCACTCATTGTCACTTACTTGACAGATCCATTGCATGGTACCAAATATAACTAACTTGCTCATACATGTAATGGCCTCCAATTTCACAATCATGGTGGCATGTGTGAACATGTGCAGCATTCTCCTATAAATTCAGGGACCCACATCACACTGAGTGGGAGTAGACACAGCCATATCGTCAAAATCTGGCAAAGAATAAAAACAGCACTAAGGAGATTATACACCTCAACATCAGTCAGTCATGGCTAGAGTCAGCTAGGTTGTGGCATGCTGGGAGAATTGCATTGGCATGTTCGGCGGTAGATGTGGATGTACAGCTCTACTACATGCCATGTCACATGGAGACTACTCAAGTGCTGCGGCATGTGCAATGTCATGTGCGTCTGGCACTCATGTCATCTCACTAATATTGCAAATGGGACTAAGACAACTCAGTTGACAGTTGTAGGGGAAGAGAATATTTCCATATGACGCAAGTCATATGTAGTATCTCCTCCCAATATCACCTGACAGTGTTTTTGTAGAAAATGTGTACAAGGTCCTAGCAGACAAAAGACTGGGAGCAATGGAGGACACACACATACCTCACCAATCATGGCAGACAAAAGGGATAATGACCAGACAAACACCAAAACAGACACTGGAAGACACCAATGTCTACATGTCAAACTCTAACTGATGCACAGAAAGGGTGGGCATGTTAGTACATGACCAAGACATGTTTGCCACCACCATACCATGGTAAGTGCCATTTGCATAGTTCCAGACAGTCACATACAATTCAATCTTAACCATATCATTTGTCTAACCTTTACATCACAGCAGTCATGCAACCCCAAGCAGGGTGAACATGGACACAACTTTGAACTCCTAAACATCCATACATGTCCTACAGGTGTAAACACACGACCTCTGTAACCTGAGAGGGGAAGGCTGTCATCTCGTACTGCATTGGAATTAATCACAACCAGGCCTGTAAGTCCACATTTGTGCATGTCTCTATCCACTTGGGAGTGTGCACAGGTTGTAAATTAGATATCCTAAATGGTAGAGATACCAGCTCAATAAACCCACACACCACTGCTCTGACAACATCAACATATAGGAATGTCAGATGCTTGATGCACATGCACAGGGAGCAGAGTGAAGAGGACCACCATCAACCTGCACCTCCACATGCAACCATGGATTTCTGTTGCCACACACACTCACATAGTGATGTAGATGGGTATGCCTGCTTTCTATGCTACACTGCAACACAGTAGTACGGCATTGTATGTGACAGTCATGACTGACATGATGTTGACAGTTCAGAAAACACAAATGGAGGCAGACACACATATCTCAAAGATCTCAGCACACATGTACCACCAAAATGGGTCAGCCATGGTAATATGAAGGGATTCACTACAAAAGCTAACCTAGCAGCAACATAATGGCATAGATGTCACAAAACCTGTGAGAGGATAAATGTACCCATCAATTGTGTACTGACGTACAGTACATATGTGCCAGTGATGTGACTACACAGGCAATAGTTAAAAGGACAACTTTTGTCTATGCAGGGAGCTTGTACACCCCCTTGACACAGCAATGTAGTGACTTATGACACAAATGACACAACACATGCCCATGCAGACACATGGCATATAGCATTCTTCACCAACACACTTGTCCATAACATCTGCAGCAACTTAGATGCACATGGCACATGTGTAGCTGTCCTATAACTAGGTAATTGAAATAAGTAGCCAGTGAGTAGACACACATGCACACTCAACTTGACACTCAACTTGTCAGGGCATACGTGATGTCAATGCAGTCTCAGTCCACTACATACTCTGAGTACATAATGTAATGGTTGACACATGTCTTAGCCTGTGTATGACACAGGGCCAATATAAAAATATATTTGCAGGTATGTAGACATGTATTTCCCACAGACAAAACTATGTATTCCACCTGCTACTCACTAGTCATACACACATGTGAACACATATCACACATGTGCCAACATACATGTGGACACAGTGTAGGACACATGAACATATGCACAAATTATGAGTGAGTGCCTACCACTGTGTCATGAAAACATGTATTGGTTGCACATACCAATGACAGCACAATTACATTCATGCATAAACTTGCACATGTAGTCAAAAAACATATACCACATAGTATTACAGCCCATGTAACATGAAATCACTCAAGGTGTAATCAAGGACTACAATGGAAAAAATGACGCTATTCCGATATGTGTAAAAAAATTATGCTAATGTATCAACACCACACCCCAACATAGCAAAAATGAAACCTGGGCCCTGTGCGGCAATTCAACATTACCACTACTTTTATTAAATGAAAATCTATGCATGACTCCCATGCATCAAAAGAAATACACACATGATGCAAAAACATGATGCACACTCCCAGGAAGTGATGTACAATGATATCGTGCCTGCAATTATGGTACAGTCAGTGTAGTTTCACTTTCACTTCACAGTCTGTTCCCCTGTGACTGTGTGTGGTTGTGTTTTGGAGGTGCTGGTAGATTATTTTGTGTCTAGAGGTCTTGTTGTGTTCCTTGTGCTGTGTCCTGTGTTTTTGTTGTATAAATTGTAAAATTACTTGTCATTTGTATTATTGGTGTACTTTTTTCATTGTATTGTGGGGTGACTGTCTGGGGTAGTTTAATTGTTGGAGTAGTTTTGGGAGTTTGGGGTAGGGTTTGCATTTAGGTTTCCTTTTCTCATATATTTTTTCATCCTGTACCCTTTTGTCGTGTCTGGGAAGGGTAGAATGGGGAAAATGTCTTCGGATGAACTAGGGGGGTTCATATGATTGGTGGCTCATTATTTGCCCCTCATGCTGCAATTGGGTGGCAGGGTGATCCTGGGCTACCTCACTGAGGCAAGGCGTCTGCGGTAAGGCAAGGTCGTGTACCATCTTGGGAGGATCTTCTAGACTGGACGCAATGAGAACCAGCTCAACATCGGTGGGCAGATCTGGTGGCAAGAGAGCAGGATCTGCTGAACCATTTGGGAATCAAAATTGTCGTAACTGTTAGTAAGTGTCCCATTGCCATTCAGTTGGCTGCATTTAGCACTTGACTGACAGTTCCAGATAAGTATGAGTGCTGCTTGTAATGGTAGTGAACATGTCGCAGGTTGTATAAGGAGTCTGTGCCCCACTTGAGGCCTGCAGATCAAATTTCATAGAATTTAGACAATGCAGGACACATGTATGATGAACCCTGCATAACCATCACAAAGGGGCATATGTATGTGCCCCTAGCGCAAACTTTGCACTGCCATAGTGTCATGTGGTTGACAGTAAGGCGGTACTAACCTGACATTTACCCTGCATAGTCTATATAAAGTGTCGCAATGCATGTATTGCACCACTTTTGCAAGGCTTGACAGACTTCATGGCTGTGTATGCAAGGTGGCCCCTCTAGCGCAAAAGGGTCGCCATTTTAGCACAAAAAAGTCAATGAGACTGAGCAGCCCAATTTGTGGCAGATTTCATAATGCCTGTCCTTTGCTGCTGTTAAACATAACCTCCAATCATGATCAGTTGGGCCCCTGGGTGCTTAGCAGAACTCTGGTATATAAATAATGATGCTAATCCTGCAAAGCACCACACTACTGTCAAATAATTTTGACCCTACTCCCCCTAACTAACACCATGGTGTGCAGTCTATTGGAGATAGTGCACACATGGTGGTATCAGGAGTGCGCTAGGGCCCGCACTTCAACAGGCCCAGCACTACATGTTGTGCCACTTCCATATCTACGGCCCCAGGTGTTGTGATGCATGCACAGTACACCTTTCCAATTATACACCTAGGAATGACGCCTGTGCCATTAAAAAGGCATGAAAGGATGTGTAAATATTAGTTAGGGAGGGCAAAATCCAGACCTCAGTGCAACAACAAATGTTCCAAAGTATGAATACCAAACACTCTGTAGGGCTGCTGAGTGAAGGTGTGAAATCTGTGCATAGAAATGCTTGAGAAAGGCCCCTATGTACTCGGCAGGAGGTTCCATGATCTGTAGCATCTCCTACTGAGTGCATCATTGGCCTTCACATGTAAACATGACGTTGGCTCACACTTCTAGCATGCTGTGACTTAATATTGACTATGCCTATAAATGAATGTGAGTAAGGGATGCACTAAGGCTCACAAGGACAATTTGGATGCAATAGGTGCTGCAATATTGCAGTACTATCAGTCTCAGGGTGCAATTTTGCAAAGCCGTGTTATGAAGCCTGGCCATGCACGGGGTCCAGACTACTGGCAGTTCCATTTGTCCTGTGCATTGTGTGTCAGAGTCAGCATAATACACTGAACTTTCTTGTCCATTTGCAGTAAGTAGGATTTACAATAGGCAAGTTCTACATTCATGTCTTATAGGTGGACCTGTCCCTTACACCATTGAAGAGGTGGCGAGATTTGAAGACCCTGATGCATCCAGTAAGTGCCATTTTCTGACTCCTGTTAGCCACTCCAGGGTTTGGTGTGGGTCAGTCAGAAGAGTGGAATGCAATGAGTGATGTAGTTTTCTGGACCAATGATAAGAAATCATATGAGGATTGATGGTGAAATCATGCGGAATGTGTAAGAGGCCAAAGCACCACCGCAGCCTCTATATTTGAGAGGCTACAGGGACGCTATGCCCTGCACCGTGTATACATGGTGGGCTTAGTACACATTTTGTGGCTTCACATCAACTTGTCAATGCAGCCCTTTCACATGCAGTACTTTGTGTGGAAGGAGTGTGCAATGGGTGTTGCAATGGCTGTGCCATATCAACACCCATACCAATTAGGTGGTGTCCTATATCTACACATTTCCTTACACAAGAGGCTGTAGCAAATCCTGCAAACACACCAAGGTGTGGCTGTAGCAGGCCACAACAGGCTAACATATATGTTGGTGTGCCTTCCATTCTTTGCTTCTTCAATGGGTGCTACATTTGGCAGAACACATCAAAAGGGCAGAGTCCCTTTGTAGAATTTGTTTGTGTTGGAAGGTGTCCTTCCATGCTCAAAGACTGTATCCCCCTCAACGCAGCCAGCTAAGCACCATGGGGTGAGGGTGGCTGGTTTGAGTACTGGAAGCAAGACTATCGCCAGCATCAGTGACAACACAGTGATGGGCCCTCTCCTATCCAATACCGTGCATCCCTGCTTTGTGAATTTGTTGGAGTGCTGCACTGCCAATTGTCTGTCAGCATGGTGCTCCATCACATTCCGAACATGTATGTTGTGGGGTTGTGCAATGAGATTGGCATGCATGTAGTTCTAAGGGCAAAGTGTGCTGGCATGGAATTGTGTGTAAAAGGATTAGTTATGGCTGATCATATATTTATGATTGTCTGCCATTATAGGTCACAGGCCAGCTGTACTGTATATGTACATAGCATGTCTGTTGTTAACAACCTTGTCACAGCACCATAATCCGCATTGTGTTCCACACATAGCTCATACTTGATGACAAGATGGGACAGATTTTGTTTTCCAAATGTGTTACTCTCTAGGGGGATTCTGTGGGAGAAATACACACACCACAGGTGCCACAGTACCCTTCAGAGTCGATGAGGTAGTGGTACAGCAAGGAGACATAGGGGGTCATTATGACCCTGGGGGAAGTGGGAGAACCGGCGGTAAGACCGCCAACAGGCTGGCGGTCTTACTTTGTGGAATTATGACCATGGCGGTTACCACCGTGGATTTCCTGCGGTTTGAACCGCCATGAAATCCATGGCGGTAAGCACTATCAGTGCCAGGGAATCCATTCCGTGGTACTGATAGGGGTCTCCCCCAGCCCCCACCCCGACTTCCTCCCCTACCCCCCCCACCACCCCTGCCACCCCCCAAAGGTGGCAGGGACGACCTACCCACCCCGACCCCCAACATCACATCACCCATACCCACACAACACGCACGCAGGCACCACCTACACAGTTACACGCACACACACCGACATACATGCCTACATCCACACACACAGTCAGACACACACACCCACATTCAAACATACATGCACACATCCATACAGACATACCCACAGACATACACACACTCATTCCCATACACACACTGTGGCCTTCAGGGCATCCATACAACCACTGTGTGTGTGTAACTGAACAAACGTAGCACTACATGGCACAGGGTAGGGGGCTCCAGTGCTGTAAAGTCTTGAGAACAGTGAATGTGCAGGTCAGGGTTTGCACAACCTTCTTCATATCAAGGTAGCATCAGTTGTACGTGTGGCCACATCATGGGAAATGTAGCTGGAAACCAGTTATGTAGACTCAGGCCAGGTTTTACACCTGGACACATGAATGTAGATGTACTACAACATAGAATACCAGCTTTGTAGTTGGCAGCCCCCCTAACAATTGGCCTTCTCCTACACTCCATGATGGGTGCTCAGGCCTTGGGGTATCACCAGGGGTGTTGAGCTGATTGATTTCATGCCCAACCCCCCTTCAGCTCAGGGAGACTGGAAATCCATACATGTCGAGATATCTGATGCTCAAAGTGTCGATGTGAGTGATGTTTAGCAGTCTATAGTTGGTTCCTATCAGCTGTGGGCCATGATTATTTCCAATGGATTGACATCATCCTACTGACATGTACAAGATACTGGTGATCTATGGTTGGATATAGAGGCAGATGAGGTGCGATACAAATTGTTTGAGGCATGCTTGTAGGACTGTAAGTGTAATCAGCTGTAGCGGTGCAAGTTACTGTTGAAGCCTCCTTCAGAGCAGGAACAAAACCAGAGACCAGCCAGCCCTTAGAGTATAAAAAAAGACAATTTAATTTGTGCACAGGAACTGATGGCTTGAGAGGCCAAGTTCAGGCAGTCCGAATTGCGGAACTCAAATACAATATTTTATGCAAGAAGACACAAAAACGTATAAATACATCATTCAATCAGAACAACAGAGGTAATTTTTTCATCAAGTACATGGTGTGATGTTGATCAGGTGATGCATGGTGTTACACATATATTAGGCCTCTATCCAATCATGGTAGAATAACATTTCTTGATGGCAGCATGATACAAGATGATCACATGCGTGACCTGTACATTTCTCAGACGGTTGGGACTTTCCAAGTGTCATCAAACCAATTTCTCCATAACCTTTCCTCAGACCTATTTGGACAGTCAGATGTCTGTCTGTTGCTGGCTGAATGAAGCAATGTATGTTGCGTGAGGTGTCTCTTTGAAGCAAGCCTTGCATTACAAGCTGTCTGTCAGGGTTAATTTAGTAAACGTCATCCAAACTTTTGCATATGTTTTTCAGGCCTGTTCAGCATTGAGTATCACAGGATGATGTCAGGCCTGGAGAAATAATTAAATTGATTCATTAGCCAGTTTCCACATTCCTTCCTCTGATAATCAATGATGAAATGGTGTTCCCAATCCTCTTGGAACTGTTTAGTGTCCCTCAGTTTTAAATTTCAGATATTGTGTCTGGTATGCATGCTGTTGTTATCATGGGAATCATTACTATTGCTGTCTTGCGTCATACTTTGTATCTTTTGTTCAAACTTCAGCGGATACCTGATGTATCACTATTTGTGGTTTTTGTGTAGGCAATGTTGCACATGGGGCATTTACATTAGTGTAGGAAAGTCCTCCTTTTTGCGCTGGTCACCCCCACACTTTTTGGACAGGTACTGGTGGTCACTGACTCTTGGCTGTGCCCTGGGTACTGCTTACCAGTCCTAGGGCCAGTGGTCTGTGTAAAGTGGATATGCAAATTAGACTAATTATAATTGGCTAAGTTAACCTACCTATAAGTCCCTAGTATATGGTAGGGCATGTAGGTTTAGGGACCACAGCATAGGTAGTGCACCCATAGGTGCACTGCTGAGGTGCCCTGTGTCATTTTAAAGGCAGGCCTGCCTTGCTGGCTGCTTTTAAATTAAAGTTATATGAAAATTCAACTTTGGAATTAAAATTAGTTCCAAAGTCTTAAACTACCCTATTTGTACATATAAGTCACCCCTAAGGTGTGCCCTATGTGCCCCTAGGGCTGGATGCCATGCAACTATAAGCAGGGACCTAATAAAAGTAGTTTTAAAAGCCCTGGTGAGGTAAAAACAGCCAAATTCATTTTTCCCTCATTGTAGTAAATGGCCTTCATAGGCTAGAATGGGGAGACTTTATTTGAATTTTTAAAGCCCCCTTACATGACCGATACAAAGAGTTTGGTATCAAATGAATTGTTATAATAAATCCCTCAATTTCCTGTTGTTGGATTTAATATAACTTGTTCAGGTAAAGAGTTTTAAACTTTACCTGAAAAGTTGCCAATTTCAGCCTTGCATTGTTTTTGCTGCTGTGCCCTGATTGGCCGGCCTCGGGGAGCCTGGCCAGGCTGCCTTGATGAGGTGTGAAGTGGCCTGGCTTCACAGAAAGAGATGTGCCTGTGGGAGGGAATGTTCCCTCAGCAGATGGTGAGGCAGGAAGGGGGAGGGGTGCCAAACTGGTCTTCAAAGGCAGAGAAGGACATTTGGAGCAACCCAGCAACACCCCCACATCCTGCAACCCCAGACAACTAGGTGCCACCTTGATTAGATTAGGAGAGGGCAGGAGAGGGGTGTGTTTATTATTTTTAGCCACACCAGTGGGTGGGCTCAGCCAGATAGAACCTTCAAAAATAATTTTCAGCCATGATGAATTTTTGAAGAATGTTGCCTCCTGGGATTGATTTTTCCACACTTCCCAGGAAGTGGTAATCACAGGGGGAAGGACCCTGCACCTGGTTGAAGAATCAGGAACCCCTGTTTTTCACCCAGGAGCAAGGATAAAACTGGCAGACCTGCACCTACACCTCAGATCCCCATCAGATTTCAACAAGGAAGAACCACAGAAGAAGAAGGACTGCCCTGCTGGACCCCTGGCCTGCACCTGGAACCTGCACTCTGAAGGACTGCACCAGCTGCACACTTGGGCTTCACCACAAGAAGGACTTTGCCTGGCTTCAACAAGTTCAAGGAGGGACTCCAACTCCTGAAGAATCAACCAGCTGACCACTGCCCAGTGGGCAAAAAGGAGTTTGCGCCAGGTGCATTCTGGGAGTTGTAGTCCACACCCCCAAGGATCATCTCAGAGCTTCTGGATCCTTGGGGTGAGCTGTGGACCCTTATAGAACCTTAAAAGAACATCTGGGAGAAGACCCAGAAGTTTGGAGAAGTTTGGAGAACTTTTGAAAAAAAGCTCCATAGAGGGACCGACCCGCCGCGGCAACTCTAGTCGTCTTGCCTCAACCGCGACCTGGCCTGATTTGCAGGTTTGTCCCGGTGAAGAAAATCTCCAAAAAAAATAATAAACTACGTCCGAACGTTCAAGGTTGACCGGGACCTCCCAGCCAGCGTATCCGAGGAGGGCTCCAAGGACGTCAGATCAAGAGCCAGGTTTACCCCGGTCGAAGGATTTTCACCTCGAAAACACATCTAGGTCCGAAGGTAAAAATCTCCACCGAGGATTCCCGCGACGCCTATCCGGAGAAGGGTTCCAGGAGAACAGATTGGACTGGCAGATTCATAGCGCTGAAGAAAATCTTCAGAAAAACGACTAAGCGCGAAGGTAAACTTTGGACCGAGGCCTCCTTTGGTCTGTAGCCGAGCCGGGCTCCATCGCAGTCGGCTTTAAACTTTGACTTTGCCCCGGTCAAGGTGCAACCAGATGACCCGATTGGCACTTTTTGTTTCTAGGTGCTAAAAAAACAATAATTCTTTAAAAATTCATATCTCCGGTTCCCCTTATACGATTTTATTTGTTTTGATGTCATTTTAAAGATAAAAATATAATCAATTTTTATAAATTGGTTTTGGATTTTTAAACTGTTTCCTGTGCTTTATTTAATTACTGTTTTGTGATATATGAATGCTTTACACTCTCCTAAGTTAAGCCTTGATGCTCATTGCCAAGCTACCAAGGGTTGAGCTGGGTTTAATTTACTGAGAGCTAACTGGACCTAAGTGGAGGTTAGTGGCCTATTGCTAAGTGTAGGTACCTACCTGCCTTACCAATAACCCATTTTCCAACAATTAGTTATTATCTGTTGTGTGTGTGTGTGTGTGTGTGTAATTAGGAACAAATATTTGCTTCCCCTACATGGAATCAGGGAAGCAATGTTGGGCCACTACTTCCTAATCTAGTCTGAACCTAACAACAACCAATTCCTCCTATTTTGATCCTTATGTACTTTATATTATGCATTATAATCAATGACAATTCTTACTTGACAGGAAATGAAACATTAATGCTGTTCTATTTCTTTTACAGCTATAGTTGGTGAAGGTGATGTATAATACTATGTATTTTGTTATTCACTAAGCACTGCTTGAACAGGTGTGCACAAACATCAAATGACATATGTAGCTTTGCATCAAACTTCATTTTCAATTTAACATTCTTCTTTGTCCCTCAAAGCATTTGTTCTCATCTCAGTGGTATTTATTTGTATTGATAATTTGGGAAAGAAGTTCAAAGTCTCAAAATTCAAAGTCTAAGTGTCATTTAATGCTCCTATTTTGAAGTAAGAGTGATCCACAGGAAATTGGGAAATCAGCAGGCACCATGAGAAGTATAACACAGAAAACCACTGGTACCCATAACCGTTTCCCGGGGGGCCTTGAAGAGGAGTTAGACATTGTTGCATTATTGAATTTCCAAAGAGTACATCAAAATTATTAATTTTGTTTACCATATATTTTTTCCCAGAGGTCACCAGTACTTGAGCCAAAAAGGTATTGTAGAAAGGAGGCCAGGTACTCTAGAACTGATGGTTTAGTGAGGTCTATCAGCCAGAACTACAGGAGATGAAGGTTGTGAATTTGAAGGTGACAGTTGGTGAAGTTGACTGTGCCCCTAGTCTTCACAGTTATCCCCTTTGAAGGAGACAAAGAGATCCTTAAGTGTTGTTGAGGGCCTCTCTTTCTGGACCCAACACCTGTGGGCACAGTACCATGGAACGGCAATCAGTTGTGGCCACAGTCGGTGGTACCTCTTCAGTGTGGCATCAAAGGATAACCAGCACTTAATGATAACTTGAGTACTTTGTATAAGAACCAAACAGGGCCCACTTACACCCTCTGTCTTTGGGAGGCATGCAGCATGAGCAGCCCTTGTCAAGCAGAGACTCTACCATGATGGTGATGGTGGGGCAGCCAGTTGTTCCACTTGTTTCTGCTGCTGCGGATGTCCGTGATCCGCTACCTTCTTGATGTAAGAGCTGTGGATCCAGGAGGTCAGTCCCTCCCACTTCACAGGTGACACAGACCCATTCTCCCTGTTGGAGTCCATATCCAGGTGGTGTTGTCTCACCAGGAAGGGCCTGCAGCACCTGATGCTGAAGGCAATGCAACATTGCTGTCAAAATGACTTATCAGATACTGACAGCTCAACACTAGACATGCGTGGGTCAGTCAAACAGTATTTCAGTCGGTGCTTAGTTTGGCTACTTTTGTCAAGTATGCGTCTTCTGACCAATGAAGCTAGTCGTAGTGCTTCAATCCAGAATAGCTCAGCAGATGCACAAAACCTCATAAAGGGACATATCTCACTGGGGTAACTGAATTAAATCAATCAATTCACGTCCTCCTCTTTGTGCACACCTAATCCCACATTTTATTGTACCACCCGTCAGCTGTTACTCATATCAAAAGCTGGATCATTATAATACATGTAACATACATCACAGTCAGTAGCACCAGTCCTTTAAACAAATATAGGCAGGACAGTAATATTCACATATCAAAGGCACAATCGTAATTATTGAAAACCATACATGTACTACAATGGAAACCTGTAACTCAACTAGGTGAGGCTAAAGTGGAGCTAAGGGTATTATACATCTAAAAAAAAATGTTTTCCTTATTAACTATTTTTCTTTTTCTCGTATTCAATTTTTAAATCAGGAAAGGAAAATCCAGTCAAGGTATGTGGGGGAAAAGGCTCTCTACTCTGTGAACAACCATATCTTTCAGAAAGAAGAAAGGTGTATTAAACAATGACATAAATCTGTACGCAGAAACACAATTTCTCTCCCTCTAGTCAGTGTCCCATACTTGCAACATAAACGTCTCTAATTATACTTGAGAAATAATATGCAGTAATAAATTTGGAAAACAAATGTTAATGGTAATAGCCAACCATCATTGTACAGTCAAGTGTACAATCAATGCATCAAGTCCTTCTCTTATAGTGTAAGTGTAACACAGGACATACATTCGGAAGTGACATTGTAGATCTACTGATAACATTATATTCATATTTTTTACTGTCCCTGTATCTAAAGTCCATCACTGAGGCATTTAATAAGTATGAACAAATAGTTGCTATTGGATAATTCTTCTAATCACATATACTAGTACAATCTTATACAGAAATCAGCATTCAAAAAATAAATAACAATGACACTCAGTAACAGTGGAATATTCACACAATCTATTTCACCAAACAAATGGTAACCAAAAGGTCAGGGACAAACAAACATTACACCCCTATACAGCCAGTATTGTGGGAACACAGCATTGTATCCTATTATTCTCCTTCAACACATAGAATATTTGTATCGAGGCTGGAGGGGTTGGGACCTTACAGGCAGAACCGCTGTCAGAAGTCACTTCCCCTTTCTCGTACAAGTGTAATGTTGTGAAATTAAGATGTTCCTTTAGGATAAAATATGGACAGGGCAGGCGACACACACCAGTCTTTACTCGGTGCACACTGTCTGCAGTTGTCTTGTGGCTATACTCTTGCAAAGTGCAAAAACACAAAACAGGATGCAATTCATATTTGGCACCCTTATCATCAGACGTATACTGTTAATAGCTGTACTGCAGTACTATTTTGCACATCTTAAGGTAGGAATAACTTTGTTCTAATATAGTTATGTTCAATACCCAAAACCAGTATAGAAAGTATATAGTAGCAATCTACAAACTCATGAAGGCAATCCATGTCAATGTATATTATATATTGAGATGTACCCCCAAAACTCCCATAAATTATTAAAACATTAAAAGGGGCATAGACAGGCGGACACAGAAAACACATCTTCTCATCCATGTTCTGAAACCTATGAAAAGACATGGATAGAAAAATACACCTCCTGCAAACAATTATATTAGTCATTGATATACACACATATAGATAGGCACACATATATATACACACACATATATACTCAGATACGTACATCCCTGCATTCAGGGTGTATGAGAAAGTCATACAAACCTTAACATTAACAGTAACCAAATACTTATTATGCATCAACATTGAGCAGTACATGTATTCGTTAAATCCACCACATTATCCCATCATGGTAAACACCACACTTCTACACTGTCATGGTGGGATACGTAGCATATGGCAACAATCCGTGGCTTTGAGCTTTGAGCCGTGCCCACAGTCTGTGTTGAGCAGAAATGGGGAAAGTAATCCTAACTGGCACAACCAATGCAGAGACCCTGCACAGAAATGGAAGATTTGTGCCCAGAGCTGATCAGTGAATGCCAAAGATAAAATTACAATTGTCCTGACATGGTCGTTCTGTCTACTGAAATTCCTTCATGTGGAAAAACAGAAGAAGGATTGTATCAATATCATCCAGGCACTGTTGTTGTATTTATATTGGTATAAATGAAAAACATGCACTCTTCTTTTACCTGGGGAGGAGACGTCACCTATAATATTGCATAGTAGTACCCAGTTAGTGCTATTTTCCTTTCTTTATTTTATTTTCCTATCAATCTATGCATTTCCTTCCATATTCGTATTTGTTTTGTGAACTATGAGTGCACTAGGAAAGAACAGTATGTTATCTGGGGAAATGGTAGTTCCTTTTGTGAATTACCTGCAGTTTTGTATGTATATCTTCTCGCATTTGTATGATATGAAAATATACAATAAGCCAAGGACAAATTTGCAGAATTCACCCTGTGTCTCTTATACTAAATTTGTAACCAGAATGTTTAACCCAAAAATAGCACATTCATTGTTTTGTTCAAAACATATTCCTATAACTAGAGACATTGTACAAAGGACAATGTACATTAATAAGGTGGATCCATTAAAGAATCCATTACTATTTACAGGAAATCAACTGTTCTGATACAATATAAGCATCTTAGCTGTTACTGGTATAGAATACAATACATTTTTGACAAACATGTTGCATTTTGTTTTGCTATTTGCAATTATTCAGGAAGAGATGAATATACCCATTTCCTTTTTTTATACTTTAGTTGCACTCACATGACTTCGACATGCTGCAGAGATTTAGAAATCAACTTGTGTTATTTTCTTTTAGCTGCTTACTAAGTGAAACATACAGTGTTATTAACACATCTTGTATCATTATTATGATTGTACTGATAAATGTTTAGTATGAATATCAATACACCTTAAAATAATTATTTTATCACAAAAACCCCTAATAATGTATTTCTATTATTTCCTGATATTCTTTACATTTCAGTACATAGTAACTCTTCTTGTAATGTCTAGAAATGTTTATAATTTAACACAACTAAATCATTTTTATGTACTGTATAAAGCTCTGAAGAAATATACAACCAGAAGTATGGAAGTACCATAGACTGATGACTAGCACATATTGATTGGGGTCAAGGGAAACAGGTTTTCATATTTACTTTGTCCTTGTGACAAGTAGGTCTAACCACCCGCAACACAAACCCATAAGCTACAAGTTTGCAGTACCACATTATAGATGGGTAAAGGGCATTGTCTGCAGCTAAGATAATGTCTGTCCATCTGTTCATGCTATTTGAACTTGCATTAATCGTTCATTATTGCAAAGCCTTTATTATTATGTGAGCACCCTAAGAAAATGTACGTTTTGACTGCACTGTTGACAGTGCTCCCAATATAAATATGTGTAAACACATTTGCAAGGTATAACAATATGAAGCTCTGTATAATGCTTCCAGAATGTTCTCTCATCAGATGCAAAAATTTGCAGAAGCTCAAAAGCTGAATTTACTATTCTTTGCTTTCAAAATATGTTCACAAAAATGCAACTAGAAAATACAAATTTTGCTGAACTACTATGAAAGTTAGGTGCCATTTCTTTGAAGCATCATTTAATAAAATGTGTGGATGCATGGTAGTATTTAAAAAAATTATATTCATGATGGAAAAATCTATGTAACCATTTTCAGCAAGGTTGTGGGAAACATGAAAATAAATAAGCATTGGCAAAAAGCTAAAATATTTTTTCCGTTCTCCCAAAAGCACACATTGCCACAGTAGTTTCTGAGAAGAACAAAACTACTTTGTGCCAATGTACTTTGAGAGTGCAATTGTTCACTTACAATGAAACCCCTGGCAACATACTTTTAACTGCTGCAAATTAATCGTCTCATCTCTAAAGACTAAGGCCCTCATTACAACCCTGGCGGTCAGTGATAAAGCAGAAGTATTACCGCCAACAGGCCGGCAGTAAAAAAAAATGGAATCACGACCATGGCGGAAACCGCCAACACAGACAGCCATTCTGACCGCCATTGCGGTAGCAACAAACACCGCAACGGTAACCGCCAACAGAGAGGCGGAAGACAATGTACCGCCCACACTATTACAAGGCACCAATCCACCAGCTTTTCCGGGGCGGTGCCAACACGATCAAAAGCACGGCGGAAACAGTCTTTGGAATGGAAACCACTCACCTCACGACACCCAGCGAGGAACCAGGACGCCATGAAGCCTGAGTTATAGGTCCTACCCATGTTGGTCTACCTCCTTATCTACCAGGAGCATCAAAGACGGCGGCGACGACCACGGTGAGTACTGCATCTAGCACACAGGGGATGGGGGGGGAAGAGAGTGACACACATATGCAACACCTCCACCCTCCACCCTCACCCCAATACCATAAACACTAACAGATCCAACAATATTAGAGATACACTCTGTAACCCCCTGGAAGAATGCAAGGACCAAATTAAATGCTTGTGACGAGTGTAATAATCGAAAATGCAGGTAGGCCAAGATAACTTCAAATGATCAGTATATACAAATAGTACACAAGTCCGTATACTGTTCCATGAAATGTCCGTGGACCAGTGCTCTCAAAAAGCATGGGCGGAGCCCACACATGACACCTGCCTCAAAACGGAGAGATCACTGCAAGGGCATCAGGTAAAAAACAAAAACAGGCACATCAGGGGGAAGGGGGGCACCTCAGCCGGATGATGGAACAACGCCACTGCTCCTCAAGGGGGCACCATGCCCACTGCTTGGTCCTGGGGAGTGCAAAGCCACAGTCTCTCAAGTCTCTCAAGTGGGTGGTTTGCCCACTGCTTGGTCCTGGGAGTGCAAAGCCACAGTCTCTCAAGTCTCTTAGGTGGGTGGTTTGCCCACTGCTTGCTCCTGGGGAGTGCAAGGCCACAGTCTCTCAAGTGGGTGGTTTGCCCACTGGTTCTGGAGGGGGCTTGGTGCCCAGAGTGCTTCATCCTGCCAAGGACTGGGGTAGTGGATGCTGTTCTCCACTGGTTCTGGAGGGGGCTTGGTGCCCAGAGTGCTTCATCCTGCCAAGGACTGGGGTAGTGGATGCTGTTCTCCACTGGTTCTGGAGGGGGCTTGGTGCCCAGAGTGCTTCATCCTGCCAAGGACTGGGGGAGTGGATGCTGTTCTCCACTGGTGCTGGAGGGGGCTTGGTGCCCATAGTGCTTCATCCTGCCAAGGACTGGGGGAGTGGATGCCGTTCTCCACTGGTTCTGGAGGGGGCTTAGTGCCCAGAGTTCTTCATCCTGCCAAGGACTGGGGGAGTTGATGCTGTTCTCCACTGGTTCTGTAGGAGGCTTGGTGCCTAGTGATGCTGCACCTGGGGTGTGGCAGTTTCCATTGCCTCACCTGGGTGTCTGAGCCACGAGATTTTCAGGGAACAGGTAGCATGATACTCCATGGAGGCAGAGACACACTCCACCTGGCGGCAACTTAGCCTGCCAACTGCTGTTAGTGCCAGTGCTGGTTGTGGTGCCTCATGTAGTGTGTGCAGGGTCCAGGACATCTCCAGCAGCCTCGGACAGCTGCCCACTGGGGATACTGCTGATGTCCGCTGTAGTGGCACTGGCTGGGCACGTCGCGAGGCAGGTGGTGGTGGCTGCGGCGGTGTCTGCGGCGGAGATGCTGCCGGTGGAGCAGGTGTCTGCACTTGTGGAGGGAGACACCAGGCTGTCTCCTGCAGTCTCAGAAGGGTGCCCACTGGGGATGATGCTGGTGACTGTAGTAGAGGCAGAAGACGTGCAGGTGGCAGTGCAGGTGGCGGTCGTTGCGGCGGTGGCCACCACTGTACAGGTTGCTGGTCTGTCTTGCAGAAGGGGTGACACGAGTCCCTCACCAGGAGGCTCCGTGCCCTGAGCTGACTTCCCTTTGCCCTTGTGTCCCTTCCCCACCTTGGAAGTCACTGCTGGGACGTTGCCGCTGTTCTCTTTGGTCCTGGAAGAGGCCTTCTTGGGAGGTTGGTGCGGCTTCTCTTTTCGGCATGCGGGCCCCTTCTTTACCTTGGCAGGTGGCGGAATAGGGTGGTCCTTGGCCTCACTTGGTGGCACACTGGCAGCCCTGATGGGTGACGCCTTCGATGTTCCCTGACTTGCACAGACCACACTGGACGAGGATTTTGTGGCTGAGGTGCTGGGCTGGGATCTGGACATCCTGGCCCTGGGGAAAGGACGGGGGAGGTGTAGGGAAGAGGTCAGTGGAAGCTAGGAAAGGTTTTTAGACACACTGGGATAGGAAGATGGAGGGGGTTTGGGAGTGGAGGAAGAGGTAGTGGTTTCACAGGGGGGGGACTGGCTGTGCTTTGGCTCCGTGTCACACTGGCTGCCCTGGTGCCCGGTGCACTCCACATACCTCTAACAGGCACCATTGGTACCGGAGATTTTTTGGTTGATGTGCTAGTACGGGACCTATGAATTGGAGGGGAGGGGTGGGAAAGAGGTCAACGTTGCTCAGGAAAAGTTTCTGCTGAACACTGGGACGGGTAGCTGGAGGGGGTCTGGGAGTGGAGGAAGAGGAGGTGGTTGTAGGAGGTGTAACTTTTGTTGATTTGGGTGCAGGTGCATGGGCTGTAGGCTGTTGTGAGGTGGATGGCTGTTGAGTGGGTGTGTGCCTGCGTTTGTGTACTTTGGGAGGAGGGCTCACAGACACACTGGGAGAGGACACAGGGGACATATGCATGGTAGTGGGGGTGGTGATTGCACGTGGGCGGTGTGTGGTGATGGGCATACTGGTAATGGAAGCAGTGGCTGAGGATGTAGTACATGCAGGTGTGAGTGAAGACGAGACTGGGAGGGAGGTAGAGGACATGGAGGAGGGGGACACAGTGCAGGCAGTGGATGTTGGTGTGTCTGCATGGGTATGGTGCTTGTGTGAGTGCCTGTCGGATGTGTGGTGCTTATGCTTTCCTGAGCCACTTTTCTGTGTTGATGTGTGTGCATGCTGGTCTGATGGTGTGCTTGGGATAGGCTGCGGAAGAGGGGATTGGGTTGGGGTAGTAGAGGTTGGAGGGGGAGTCTGGACACAGGGACAATGGCTGCCATCAGTGCTGAGGCCAGAGCCTGAAATGCTTTCTGTTGGGCCACCACGCAAGAGTGAATGTCCTCCAGGTATACATTTGTTTGTTGCAAATGCCTCTCTATACCCTGGATGGCATTAAAAATGTTTGACTGCCCAACAGTGAGGGATCTCAGGAGGTCAATACCCTCCTCACTGAGGGCAGCAGGGCTGACTGGGGCAGAGCCAGAGGTGCCTGGGGCGAAGGAGATGCCCACCTTACTGGGTGAGGGTGCACTGGAAACACGCTGAGGGGCTGCTGGGAGGACGGTGCTGGTAGGGGGGGTGGCGGCTGTAACTGTTGTTGTGGTGGGCACAGAGGTGCCCCAGAGGTGCCTGCCACCGCAAGGGAGCTCCCATCAGAGGAGAAATTGCTATCACTGGTGTCCCCTCCTGTCCCCGTCGTGGAGCTCCCCTCGCCCTTCGTCCCACTGGTGCCTTCAGACTCCATACATTCATCCTCCTGGGCAATGTGGGGTGCAGCTCCCTTCTGCTCCGGTGCCACTGCTCCTCCGCCAGATGATGCTAATTCACACAAGGACGGGGAGACAAAACAAAAATACGGGGAAAGACAGAGGAGACACATGGTCAATGCCAACAACAACACCACAGTTGGCGCACACAACACACAGGGAGCAGCCCTATGCACTAGGCCATGCACTAACAGTTCTTAGGAAAATATCCTGCCCATGGGGGACCATGCCTAAGCCCATTTGCTGCACACTTGGAACCCACTGAATAGTTGTAGATGGCCACTACCACTATTGGGGTTTGAGTGCCACAGAGCCTGCCTAACAAGGGACCTACCCTACCAAGTTCGCCCTGGCCTACGGGAACCCACAGCCCACTTCCCCCACCCAGACACCACGTAAAGCGTGCAGAGTCAGCTAAATGAGACTGTACTCACCCCCTTGTGACTGCTGTCATGCCCTCAAGCACCCATCCAACTCCGGATATGCCACCGCCAGGATTCGGTACATCAGGGGGGTCATGGTGTGAAGGGCACCCAGTCCACGTTGGGAGGCTGGTCCTCTGCCGTCTTCTTGCTCCAGTGGCGCAGGTCCTCCCATCTCTTGCGGCAGTGGGTGCTCCATCTATGATAGACCCCCAGGGTCCGCACTTCCTTGGTGATGGCACACAAAATACCCTTCTTCTGGTGAGCGCTGACCTATAGGAAAGGTAAAGTAAGAATGCATTTTACTCCCCCGTCCAGTTATTCTTACTCATTGGCCACAACTTCCCAACCATGCCCTGAAACACATACACTGACCATCCTGACATGCAGGCCACAGCCTCCCCCAACCCCCCATTTATCTTCGATTCACGCCACTCCATACATTAATGTCACATCCACCATGCACACAATGTACTCTCCTGTTTGTCTGGAGGACTGTAGAGTAGCGTGTACTGGGAGGACCCCATCCACCAGGTTGTCCAACTCCTCCGCAGTGAAGGCAGGGGCCCTTTCCCCAGACACTGTAGCCATTGTCGCTTCCAGAGTCAGGTCACAGCAGCACTTGCAGTGTAGATCCTCTCCTGTTGAAGGTCAGGTATCAAGTGAGTGAAGAGATAGAAAATGGTGGTCACGTCCACGGCGGTACGTACCGTCACTGCCGGTGTACATCGTCATTGGCTCCTGGAACCCATAGGGCCCAATGATAACCAATGCTGAATTGTGCAGCGGTCTTCGTCTGCTTACCGCAACGCTGCACAATGCCAGCACAGTTACCTCATTTCCCCTTGTCCCTACTTACAGGTCAGGCAGCCGCAATTTCAGGGGGTCACATGGCAGGGCACTAACTGCGTCACAGCACTTTTGGGCAGGAATACAGACAGACAGCGCCACACACCGATTAAATCACAATAGTGCAAAACACCCTTGTGCTACATATTTGGTATATGACCCTCTGCTCACCCTTCTTCTCCATAGGGCATATCCGCTGGGGCAGATGATGAGATGGTGTCATCCTCCGGTGTACAGACCCCTGGTGGACCTGTTCACAATGGAAGACAGACACATCATTATCACCTACAGACTTGATTGTGCCACAATCCATGAACTGTGTGCCCAAATGGAGCCAGACCTGATGTCAGCTATCCGCCATCCCAAGGGAATCCCCCCTCTAGTGCGGGCCCTGTCAGTGCTCCATTTCCTGGCCAGTGGTTCCTTTCAAACAACAGTGACCATGGCATCAGGGATGTCTCAGCCAATGTTCTCTAATGTGTTGTCCAGAGTGTTGTCTGCCCTGCTGAAACACATGAGCACCTACATCGTTTTCCCACAGGTGGAGGATTTGCCCACAGTGAAAGGTGACTTCTATGCCCTGGGACATATCCCCAACATCACTGGCGCCATTGATGGTACACATGTGGCATTTGTCCTACCCCACCGGGATGTACAGTTGTACAGAAAACGCAAAAGCTACCATTCCATGAATGTGCAGATGGTGTGTTTGGCAGACCAGTACATCTCCCATGTGAATGCCAAGTATCCTGGCTCAGTGCATGAAGCTTACATTTTGAGGAATAGCAGCATCCCTTATGTGATAGGCCTACTCCAAAGGCACCGTGTGTGGCTAATAGGTAAGGGCAAGGTCCCACACAGTTTCAATAGGTGTCTGGGTATGGGGTCATCCCTAAGGGTTTGTGTATGTCTAACAGATACCCCTCGATATTTGCAGGTGACTCTGGTTACCCCAACCTGTCATGGCCTATACTACTCACCGAAGAAGGTGTGCCAGATCATCGTGGCATGCTGTATGTTGCACAACCTGGCTTTGCGATGCCGGGTGCCTTTTCTGCAGGAGGATGGGCCTGATGTTGATCTTGTGGCAGCTGTGGAGTCTGTGTACAGTGAAGAAGAGGAGGCAGAAGAAGAAGATATAGACAATCGAAACAACATAATCATGCAATACTTCCAGTGAGACACAGGTAAGAGACTGGCACTGCTCCTCTCATATCAGACTACTGTATGACATTGCAGAAATCTGCCTTTTTACCTCTGTATATGGACTCTGACAGGTCACTTTGGCTTTCCTTTTCACAGATCTGGGTACAACATTCTGCCTTCTGCCATGTTTACTGGTGCCCAACAACTGTCATACTTTGGTATGTGCAAATGAACATTGCCGTTGATATTTGTCAGAGAGGTTGTAATATCATATTTGTGAAAGTACAAACTGACTCCAGATTGTTTTGTGATTCAAGGGTGTTTATTTAAGTGCTAATCAGTGGAGGGGTATGTGCAATGGGCTGGGGTGATGATGGAGGAATGTACAGGGTAGAGTCCAGTCTCTTTGTATCACTGGTGCATTGTCCAAGGAGGCATAGGAGGTGGAGTAATGGCAGTTCAATTAGGATAGAATGACATAGTGGGACAGAAGGGTGACAATCAGGAGAGTTTTATTTCCTGGCGGGTGTCTTGGCAATGTTCTCTGTCTTTTGCCTGGATTGCAGGGACCATTTGCGGGGTGATTCTCCTTCTGCAGGTGGTGGGGTGCTGCTGGCCTGTTGATCCAGGGGCGGGACCTCCTGTCCACTAGCGCCAGCGGATGTGGAGGGCTGTTCATCATTCAGGCTAGTGTCAGGGGGCCGTTGGTGTGCCACCATCTCCCTCATGGTGTTGGCCATGTCTGCCAGCACCCCTGCAATGGTGACCAGGGTGGTGTTAATGGAGTTCAAGTCCTCCCTGATCCCCAGGTACTGTTCCTCCTGCAGCCACTGGGTCTCCTGAAACTTGGCCAGTACCGTGCCCATGGTCTCCTGGGAATGGTAGTATGCTCCCATGATGTTGGAGAGTGCCTCATGGAGAGTGGGTTCCTGGGCCTGTCCTCCCCCTGTTGCACAGTAGTCCTCCCAGTTTCCCTATTGTCCTGTGCCTCTGTCCCCTGAACTGTGTGCCCACTGCCACTGACCCCAGGTCCCTGATTGTCTTGGGTTAGTGGGTTTGCTTGGGGTCCCTGTAGTGGTGGAAACACTACTGATTGACTTGTCCTGGGGACAGTGGCATGGGCCTGCTGGGTGGGTGCTGTGCTGGTGTTTACTGAGGGGTGAGGCTCAGTGGTGGTTTGGGACTGTGGCAGGGGAACCGACTGTCCAGAGGTCCCTGATGAGCCAGGCAGGTCATCTTGATCCAGGCTTTCAGAGCTGCTGTTGTCACTGTGGGCCTCTTCTGTGGGGGGACTGGATATGGCTGGCACCTCCTGTCCGGTGATGTTGGGTAGGGGTGTAAATGCGTAGTTATTCTATCTGTGTGTGCCATCTTATGCAATGGGTGAGTTTCCCTTTACTCCTGTGCTAGCATTATTGCCTGAGCCCTTGTGTGAGTTGTGATTTTGTGGCCTGGGTGTGTCTCTCTACTGGACATGCTTTAGTGATGGGTGTCCATGCAGGTCTGTAATGGGTGTCCATGCATTGGTGTTACATGCAGGGCTTGGTATTGGGATGTGTGGGTTGTGATATGGGGGTATTTGTGTGTGTTGGGGTGATGGGTGTGAGGGTAGGGGTAGGTGTAGGAGTTTGTGATGGCATGCAGGTAGGGTGGGTGATAAAGTAGTAAAGATTTGACTTACCAGAGTCCAGTCCTCCTGCTACTCCTGCGAGGCCCTCAGGATGCATAATCACCAAGACTTGCTCCTCCCATGTTGTTAGTTGTGGGGGAGGAGGCGGGAGTCCACTGCCAGTCCTTCGTACAGCTACCTAGTGTCTAGATACTACAGAACGCACCTTCCCCCGTAGGTCATTCCACCTCTTCCTGATGTCATCCCATGTTCTGGGGTGCTGTCCCACTGCGTTAACCCTGTCGACTATTCTCCAACATAGCTCCATCTTCCTTGCAGTGGACGTCTGCTGCACCTGTGATGCAAATAGCTGTGGCTCTACCCGGAAGATTTCCTCCACCATGACCCTGAGCTCCTCCTCAGAAATCCTGGGATGTCTTTGAGGTGCCAGAATGTGGTGTGGGTGATGTGTGAGGTGATGTTTGTTGTGCTGTGTGAAATGTTGTGTTGGGGTGTGTTCTTTGAGGTGCGTGAATGTTGTACGAGTGATGGTGTTGTGTGCCTGTGGATGCTGGGGTTGTGTTTGCTATTGATTTGTGGGTCGTGATAGTGTGGGTGTATTCCTGTTGGCGTAACACTGTAGGTTTTGCTATCGCCAGTTTATCACTGACCTTTGGTGTGGTGGACTTGTGTGGGTGTCTGTATTGTGGCGGATTACGAGATGTGGGTCGTAATACCTGTAGCAGATTTCCGCCATGGCCATGGTATGTTGGCGTCCGTCAGCACGGCAGTAAGTGGGATTTACCTCCAGGGTTGTAATGAGGGCCTAAATTTGTTCACTGTAAGAATGTTGCCAACCTTTGCATGGGTCACATTTTTTTTAAATGTATTCCCTGCATAAGAAAGTTCTTATTTGTTGAACATTTTCCACAGCTGCACAGTAAAACAGCCCCCTGTGTATCTTATCCTAAAGCCACTGATAAGTAATGAAGTCAGAAGCTTATATCTTACCATGTGTGATGACCTAATACTTGAACTTAAATTCTCTACAGTGTGTAAGTATGTTACAACCATCTTTTGTCTACTTGCAAAACTTTCCCATACTTAGGCCCTCATTACAACCCTGACGGTCGGTGATAAAGTGGTGGTAACACCGCCAACAGGCTGGTGGTAATTACTGCCAAATTATGTCCATGGCAGTGAGAAGTCGGATAGACAGCCACTTTACCACACCGACTGCCAGGGCGGAAACAACAGCCACCACGGTGATAGCTGCCTACAGCCAGGCATAAGGCAATGTTCTGCCCACTGTATTAAGACAACCCAATCCGCCACCTTTTCCGGGGTGGTACCAACAAAAGCCTGGTGGTAACACTGCACAGAAGTGAAAGGACTCACCATTGTAGACACAAGGAACAACCGTGCCGCCATGGAGCCCGAGTGCAGATCTTTCCAATGATCTTCTACGTCCTGCTCCACCATAAACACCAATGCTGGTGAAGATGACCACAGTGAGAACAGCCACCTAGCACACAGGGGAGGGGAGGAGGAAAAAGAGAGTGACACACCCATGCAACACACACCCCCCACCCCCAACACCATACCCACAATCAGATGCAGTAAGAAAACATATTTGCCCCTTACCCCTCAGGAATAATGCACAGACTACAGGAATAGATGAAAGTGAGTGTAGTTATATAAATATAGTAGAAATACGAAAATACAATCTAATGGTATATACATATGTACAGTTCAAGGGACACAGCCCAGTACTCAATGTGCGTGGGCCATAGGGCCACATGACAAAGTCCAAGGCCCCACTTGCAATGCAGCTGGAAAATAGGCAGGCACCTCAGGGGATGGGGAGCAGGAGCACCTCAGCCAGCAGATGGAACAACATCACTGGTTCTGGAGGGGGCTACATGCCCTGTGCTTGGTCCTGGGGAGTGCAAGGCAGCAGTCTCTCATATGGGTGATTTATCCACTGGTTCCTGAGGGAGGATCATGCCCTGTGCTCTTGTTCCTGGGGAGGATGGGGTGAGTGGGTGCCATACCCACTGGTTCTGGAGGAGGCATTGTGCCCTGTGCTTCAGATCCTGGTGAGGATGGGGTGAGTGGGTGCCATACCCACTAGTTCTGGGGGGGCAACGTGCCCTGTGCTCCTATTCCTGGTGAGGATGGGGTGAGAGGGTGCCATACCCACTGGTTCTCAAGGGGGCATTGTGCCCTGTGCTTCAGATACTGGTGAGGATGGGTGAGTGAGTGTTTGCCTTATCCACTGGTTCTGGAGGGGGCATCGTGCCCTGTGCTCTTGTTCCTGGTGAGGATAGGGTGAGTGGGTGCCAAACCCACTGGTTCTGGAGGGGGCATCGTGCCCTGTACTCTTGTTCCTGGGGAGGATTGGGTGAATGGGTACCATACCCACTGGTTCTGGAGGGGGCATTGTGCCCTGTGCTTCAGATGCTGGTGAGGATGGGGTGAGTGGGTTCCATAACTACTGGTTCTAGAGGGGGCATCGTGACCTGTGCTCTTGTTTCTGGTGAGGATGGGGTGAGTGGATGCCATACCCACTGGTTCTAGAGGAAGCATCGTGCCCTGTGCTCTTGTGCCTGGTGAGGATGGGGTGAGTGTGTGCCATAACCACTGGTTCTGGAGAGGGCATCATCGGAAGTGCCAGGTCACAGTCTCTCAGCTGGGCGTCATTCCCACAGGATTTGCAGGGGGCAGGCCGCACAGTAGCCCATGGAGGCAGGACTACAGACCGTCCGCTGACAGTGACGGTTGCTCAGTGGTGGTGCTGCTGAAGCTGCTGTGGTGGTGTGGGGAGGCTCAAGCCCATCCCCTGCAGCCTCAGACGGCTGCCCACTGCTGGTGGTGGTGGTGCTGCCACTGCTGGTGGTGGTATGCATGCTGTTGGTAGTGGTGGGGGGAGGCTCCAGCCCATCTCCTGCAGCCTCGGACGGCTGCCCACTGCTGCTGCTGATGCTGCTGGTGGTGGTGGGGGGAGGCTCCAGCCCATCCCCTGCAGCTTCAGATGGCTGCCCACTGCTGCTGATGCTGCTGGTGGTGGTGGGGGGAGGCTCCAGTCCATCCCCTGCAGCCTTGGATGGCTGCAAGACAATGGTTTGTGGTGGGGACTCCAACTGAGTCCCTGCACCAGGCCCCTAGTCCTTCCTGCCTGCTGGTGCAGGCCCCTTGCCCTTCCTGGCAGCACTTGGGGCAGGCTCCTTGCCCTTCTGGGCAGCACGTGGGACAGGCTCCTTGCCCTCCCGGGCAGCATTTGGGGCAGGCTCCTTGCCCTTTCTGGCAGCAGCTGGGGCAGGCACACTTTCTCTGAGGCTGGCTGGTGCCCTGGATCCTTTCCCACCACGAGTGGGTGTGGAGACTACTGGGCCCGTGGACTGGGTGGCTGAGGTGCTTGCCTCGGTTATTGCCACCCTGGCCATGTGTGAAGGACGGGGTGGAAGGGGTAGAGAAGAGGTCAATGGTGGATAGGAAAAGCTTCTTAGGGACATTGGGGTAGGGAGAGGGAGAAGGTTTGGGAGTGGAGGAAGAGGGAGTGGTTGTAGGTGGTGTCTGTCTGCTGTATTTGGGTGCAGGTGCATGGGCTGGTTGCTGTTGTGAGGTGGATAGCTGTTGCGTGTCTGAGTGCTTGAGTTTGTGTACCTTGGGAATGGGGGGACAGACACAGTGGGAGAGGAAACAGGGGACGTGTGCATGGCTGTTGTTGAGGTGTCTGCCAATGAGGTGTTTGTTCTGCTAGGTGTGGTGGTGATGCTGATAGTGGATGAGGATGTAGTGTATGCAGGTGTGAGTGTAGTCAGAACTGGGAGGGAGGTGGAGGAGGAAGAGGAGGAGGGGGAGACAGTGAAGGCAGTGGATGTTTGTATGTCTGCATCTGGATGGTGTTTGTGTGAGTGCCTGTGGGATGATTTAGGGTGCTTGTGTTTGCCTGTGCCACTCTTGTGTGTTGTCCTGTGTGCATGCACGTCTGCCTGTGTACTTGGGATAGGTTGGGGCTGAGGAGAATGGGACTGGGAAGAGGAAGTTGGAGAGGGAAGGTGGAAACAGAGACAATGGCTGCCATCAGAGAGGAGGCCAGAGCCTGGATTGATCTCTGTTGGGCCGCCGAGCCAGTGTGAATGCCCTCCAGAAATGCATTTGTCTGTTGCATTTGGGCTGCCAGCCCCTGGATGGCCTTCACAATGGTTGACTGCCCTACAGATATGGATTGCAGGAGGTCAATAGCCTCCTCACTCAGGGCAGCAGGGCTCACTGGGGCAGGGCCTGAGGTGCCTGGGGCGAAAGAGATGCCCACCCTCCTCAGTGAGCGGGCACAGGCAACTCAATGAGGGGCTGCTGGGAGGGCGGTGCTGGTACGAGGGTGGCGGCTGTACCTGTAGCTGCGGTGGTCACAGAAGTGTCCGCCACCACCAGGGACCTCCCATCGGATGAGGTATCTGTGCCCAAACTGTCCCCTCCAGTCTCCACCGTGGTGATCCCCTCACCTTCCGTCCTACTGGTGCCCTCACTGTCAGTGGACTCCACCTCCTGGGTCCTGTGGGATGCAGCTCCCTCCATCGCCGGTGCCTCTGCTCCTCCACCAAATGATGGTAATGCACATAAGGACAGGGTGACAAAAGAAAAAGGGGGAGAGACAAAGGATACACTTGGTCAGTGGCTACACCAACACCACTGTTGGCGTACACATCACACTCACAACAGGGTACAGGCCTACGCACTATGCAATGCATCACCACTAATGATGCTAGCCACCAGGGCATAGGCATGGACACATACTGCCAAATGCAGCACACCTGAGACCCACACAGCCCTGCCCAGTAGTGAATGCCTACAAGCTAGGTAGCAGGAATCTCACTTTTGAACCCTGTCCAACATGGGTCCTACTCTGCATGTCAGGCCTGGTCTAAGGACAGCCACTGACACACATCCCTCACCTGGGTACCCCCCTATCATGCGTAAGTTGTAATGATGGTAACTGCATTCAACCCCATGTGGCTGCTGTGATGCCCTCAAGCACCCATACAGCTCCGGAGAGGCCACTGCCAGTATGCAGGCCATCAGAGGGGTCAGGGTTTGACAGACACCCCTTCTGCATTGGGAGGCCATCTTCAGCTGGGCCTCCACCGTCTTCCGTGCCCAGCGTCTCAGGTCCTCCCGCCGTTTCCGACAGTGGGTGCTCTGCCTGCCGTAGACCCCCAGGGTCCACACATCCTGGGCGATGGCACGCCATATACTCTTTTTTTTGATGGGCGTTGACCTACAGAGAAATACACACAGGGAAAGGTATTAGTCAGACCGTCTTGCCTGTTACACTCATGGCCCACCATATCCCTTCACATCACCATTTGCACACACAGGGCCCCCTCTACATGAGGCCTTCACACACACCACTCCATACATTCATGCCCCATGCATTGTGGTCAAACTGTACTCACCTGTTGGTCTGGAGGCCCATACAGCAGTCTGTACTGGGGTAGGACCCCATCCACCAGTCACTCCAACTCCACCGAGTTGAAGGCAGGGACCCTTTCCTCAGTCACACGAACCATGGTAGGTTCCAGACACAGATCACAGCAGCACATGCAGTGTAGGTCCTCTCCTGTTGAAGGTCAGGTAGCAAGTGAGTGGTCAGATAGAAAATGGAGGTCACGTCTGTGGCTGTGCATACTGTCACCGCTGGTGTAAATTACCGTAGGCCACTGTACCCCATAGGAGCCAATATTATCCAATGAGGAGTCTCACGGTGGTTCATGACCGCCTCCCATAATGGCGCACAACGTCAGAGGAATTACCTCACTTCCACCTGTCCCTCCACACAGGACAGGCGGATGCCATTTCAGTAGGGGGGTCAGGCCCGGGATTATAACTACATCACAGTACACAATTTGACATACAGGACAAATGCCACATATACATTAAAAATGGACATCATGCATTCTATGGTTGTGGTTACGATATACAGTTTGTGTTCGGCTCCTCACTCTTTCACCCCATAGATTGCTATAGCTGCGGTTGAATAGGAGATGGAGACATATCCCTGTGTACAGACCCCTGGTGGACTTGGCAACAATGGAGGACAGGCACATCTTCCTCACCTACAGACTTGGCAGGGCCACAATAACAGTGCTGTGTGCCCAATTGGAGCCTGACCTGATATCTGCTATTCGTCACCCCACTGGTATCCCACCTTTTTGCAAGTGCTATCAGTGCTCCATTTCCTGGCAACTGGTTCTTTCCATGTGACAGTGGGCTTGGCAGCAGGAATGTCACAGCCAATGTTCTCAATAGTGCTGACCAGAGGGTTGTCTGCCCTTATTAAACACATGTGTAGCTACATTGTTTTCCCCCAGGTGGAGGATTTGGCCACTGTGAAGGCTGACTTCTATGCAATGGGATATATCCCCAACATCATTGAATGTCCAGATGGTGTGCCTGGCGGACCAGTACATCTCCCATGTCATTGCTAAGTATCCTAGGTCGGTGCATGATGACTTTATCCTGAGGAATAGCAGCATCCCAAATGTGATGGCCCAAATACAGAGGCACCGGGTGTGGCTAATAGTTGAGCCCCAGTGGGTGTTGGTGTATGGGTATGGTGTGGGTATGGTGTGGGCTATAAGGAATACAGTGTGGCTAAATGTTGTCCCTCAATATTTGGCGGCGACTCTGGTTAGCCCAACCTATCATGGCTACTGACCTCTGTGAGGAATCCCAGGACAAGGGCAGAGGAATGTTACAATGAGGCACATGGGTGAACAAGAAGGATAAGTGAACGTACCTTTGGCCTCCTGAAGGCCAGGTTTCGGTGCCTCCATCTAACATCTGTGCTACTGTGCTGTGCTGTGGTCTGCAAGATAATTGTGGCATGCTGCATGTTGCACAACCTTGCCTTGAGATGCCATGTGCCTTTTCTGCAGGAGGAGGAGGCTGGAGGTGGCCTTGTGGCAGCAGTGGACCCTGTGGACTGTGAGGATGAGGAGGCAGAGGATGAGGATGAAGACAACAGAACTGCAGTGATTCGACAATACTTCCAATGACACACAGGTAAGACAGTGTTACTTCACATTTCATTGACATTTTTTTGTTTCACTTTGTCACTGGCAGGCTGTTATTTCCCGCTTCTTTGCCCACTCGCTGTACTCTTTGGCAACTATTTTTGCAGATGTTGGTGCCCCACTATCGCTCCTGGTGTTATCACTGCAGCCAACTACAGGTCTATCCTATGTAAACATTACTGTACAGTTGAATTACAATGTTTGAACCTGGTTAAACAAATACATACTTAAATAATTTTACATACTCCATACTTGTATTTGTTCAAAGGGTATTTATTGAAGTGATAACGAGCAGTGGGGCAAGTGCATTGGGATGGGGTGATGTTGGAGAATAGTCCAGGGTAGAGTTCCAGTCTACTTGTAGCACAGATGCATTGTCCATGGGGACGTAGGAAGGGGAGCAATGGCAGTTCAAGGTGGACAGGGTGACAGAGTGGGACACAAGAGTGACAATCAGGAGAATCTCATTTCCTGGTGGGGTCTTGGCAATAGTCTCTGGTTTCTGCCTGGATCACAGGGAACGTTTGTGGGGTGGTTCTCTTTCTGCAGGGGGAGGGGGCTTGTTGGTCCTGTGGCTGGCCTCCTGTCCACTTGCGGCACCGGAAGTGGAAGGCAGTTCAGGTGTCTGGCTAGTGGCAGGGGCCCACTGTTGTAAGACTGCCTCCCTCATAATGTTGCCCATCTCTACCAGCACCGCTGCTATGGAGACCAGGGTGGTGTTAGTTGCCTGCAAGTCCTCCCTGATTTCCTGTGTTAGAAATGGGGTCATTGGTTGGCAGTCAAGTTACCCCCTGTCCAAACAAGGACCCTCATTCTAGTTCAGGATAAGTCACACACATTCCAAATGATCTTGTGCCTACCCTCTGGTAGCTTGGCACTGAGCAGTCAGGCTTAGCTTAGAAGGCAATGTGGAAAGTACTTGTGCAAAAAATCATACACTAACACAATATAGCACCACAAAATACACCACACAGTGTTTAGAAAAATATATAATATTTATCTGATAAGATGCAACTCAGAACGATCAAAAATGCAATATGTAAATGTTAAGATATCACTGAAATGTGATATAAAGGGGGTCATTCTAACCCTGGCGGTAAAAACCGCCAGGGCGAATGACCGCGGTAGCACCGCCAACAGGCTGGCGGTGCACCGCTGGGCATTCTGACCGCGGCGGTTCAGCCTCGGCCAGAAACGGAAAGTCGGCGGTGTACCGCCGACTTTCCGCTGCCCTTGAGAATCCTACATGGCGGCGGAGGAGCTGCGGGGCCCCTGGGGGCCCCTGCAGTGCCCATGCCAATGCCATGGGCACTGCAGGGGCCCCCGTAAGAGGGCCCCAAAAGGAATTTCAGTGTCTGCCTAGCAGACACTGAAATTCGCGACGAGTGCTACTGCACCCATCACACTCCAGCAACTCCGCCGGCTCCATTCGGAGCCGGCTTCATCGTTGCTGGGTCTTTCCCACTGTGCTGGCGGGCGGCCTTTTGGCGGTCGCCCGCCAGCACAGCGGGAAAGCCAGAATGGCCGCCGCGGTCTTGTGACCGCGGTGCGGTCATTTGGCCGTAACTGCATGGCGGGCGGCGACCGCCGCCCGCCGCGGTTAGAATCACCGCCAAAGTGTCTTAAGTCTTTTTAAAGCAAAAAAGTCTCTTTCAAGCACAAAGTACCTGGTTCATGTGAAAAGCCTCCGCAGAGAGCCACATAGGATGAGAAGTGTGGAAACAAAGTGGTGTGCATCGATTTCTCAGGCCACAAATGGTGATGCGTTGCTTAGTTTTCACGCAGGGGTGACTGTGCATCAATCTCCGGTGCTCGGTCGTGTATCCTCTTTGGGTTGCAGGTTTTCAGACGCCCTGGGGACGGTGCATGGATTTCCTGTGCTGGCAGGACAAAGTCACAGGAGCGGCGTCGATCCGGTGGGCGTTGCGTCGAATTTTCGACCGCATGGCAGGTGCTGCATCGATTCCTCTCTGGAAATCAGTCTGCGTCATTCCGACTCGGCTGTGCGTCGATTCGGTGGCCTGTGCGTCGAAGTTCCGGTCACTACGCTGGCGCTGCAACGATCTTCTCATTGCGAAGTCAGGCTGCACCATTCAGGTTCGGCGTGCAGTGAAATTTTCACAGCGGTGCAGGCTGTGTGTCATTTCTGGCAGGCTCTGCATCGAATTTCGCTGCACAAGTCCTCCTTGAAGAGATGAAGCCTCTTTGGTCCTGAGACTTCAGGCAAGCTCTATCCAAGCTCTTGGAGAGCACGTCTTCACCACAGCCATAGAGCAGCAAGGCAGCAGGGCAACAGCAAGGCAGCAGTCCTTCACAGAAAGCAGACAGGTGAGTCCTTTGGGATGCCAGGCAGTTCTTCTTGGCAGGATGCAGGTTCTGGTTCCAGTTTTCTCCTCCAGGAAGTGTCTGAGTTGGTAGGGGCAGAGGCCCTGTTTATATGCGCAAATGTGCCTTTAAAGTGAGGGAGACTTCAAAGAGTGGCTTAGAAGTGCACCAGGTCTCCTTTCAGTTCAATCCTGTCTGCCAGGGTCCCAGTAGGGGTTGTGGCAGTCCTTTGTGTGAGGGCAGGCCCTCCACCCTCCCAGCCCAGGAAGACCCATTCAAAATGCAGATGTATGCAAATGAGGCTGAGTATCCTGGGTTTGGGGTGTGTCTGAGTGAATGCACAAGGAGCTGTCATCTAAACCCAGCCAGACGTGGATTGTAAGGCACAGAAAGATTTAAGTGCAGAGAAATGCTCACTTTCTAAAAGTGGCATTTCTAAAATAGTAATATTAAATCCAACGTCACCAATCAGCAGGGTTTTGTATCACCATTCTGGCCACACTGAATATGACATTCCTACTCCTTTCAGATCAGCAGTTACCCCTCAAACAATGTATGAGGGCAGCCCCAATGTTAGCCTATGAAGGGAGCAGGCCTCACAGCAGTGTAAAAACGAATTTAGGAGTTTTACACTACCAGGACATGTGAACTACATAAGTACATGTCCTGCCTTTTGCCTACATAGCACCCTGCCGTATGGGTTACCTAGGGCATATCTTAGGGGTGTCTTATATGTAGAAAAAGGGGAGTTTTAGGCTTTGCAAATACTTTTAAATGCCAAGTTGAATTGTCAGTGAAACTGCACACACAGTCCTTGCAATGGCAGGCCTGAAACAAGGTTAAGGGGCTACTTAAGTGGGTGGCACAATCAGTGCTGCAGACCCACTAGAAGCATTTAATCTACAGGCCCTGGGCACATATAGTGCACTCTACTAGGGACTTATAAGTAAATTAAATAGTCCAATTGGGTAAGATCCAATGTTACCATGTTTAAAGGGAGAGAGCATATGCACTTTAGCACTGGTTAGAAGTGGTAAAGTGTGCAGAGTCTAAAAACAGTATCTAAAAAGTGGAGAGAGGCAGGCAGAAAGTCAGAGGTGACCACCCTAAGGCTGTCAGGTCTAACACCCTGGTACTGTCCCTCCTGCAGCCACCGATTCTCCTGCACGTTGGCCATGATCTGGCCCACTATATCCTGGGAATTATGATATGCTCCCAGGATCTTGGTGAGTGCCTCCTGGAGAGTCCGTTCCCTGGGAATGTCCTCCCCTGGCACACAGCAGTCCTCCCAGTGCCCCTGTTGTCCTGTGCCCCTGCCCCCTGAACTGTGTGCCCATTGCCACTGACCCCAGGTCCCTGATTGTCTTGGGGGTGAGGTGTGCCCTGGGGTCCCTGTAGTGGTGGACACACTGCTGATTGACGTGTCCTGGGAACAGAGGTATAGGTACGCTGGGTGGGTGCTGTGGTGGTGTTTCCTGAGGGGGGAGGCTCTGTGGTGGTGTGAGGCTGTGCCTAGGTAACCGACTGTCTGGAGGTCCCTTATGGGCCAGGTTGGTCCTCCAGATCTAGGTGACCAGAGTTGCTGTCATCACTGTGGGCCTCTTCTGTGGGGGGACTGGATAGTGCTGGCATCTCTTTTCCGCTGACATTGGCTAGGATACCTGTGGGGATGAAAATGCAGTGTTATTGTTTCTGTGTGTGACATACTGTGCATTGATGGGGTGCCCTCTTTGGTTGTATTCACCCTGTCAGCTTTCACTTGTGTGAGTTGGTATGTGGTGGGTTAGCTGATTCTCTCTAGTGCATGCTTTAGTGATAGGTGTGCATGAAGGGCTGTGAGTGATGTCCATGCATTGGTGGTGCATGCAGGGCTTGGCATCGGGATGGGTGTTATGTCATGGTGGGGTGTGTGGAAGGTGGTGGATTGATGGGAGTGAGGGTAGGGTGGGGTTATGTGATGGCATGCAGGTAGGGGGGTGATAGTAATAGAGAGTTGACTTACCAGAGTCCACTCCTTCTCCGATTCCTGCCAGGACCTCAGGATGCATGATTCCCAAGACTTGCTCCTCCCATGTTGTTAGCTGTAGGGGAGGAGGTGGGAGTCCACCGCCAGTCTTCTGTACAGCGAGTTGGTGCCTTGTTGCAATGGAACGTACCTTCCCCCATAGGTCATTCCACCTCTTCCTGATATCATCCCTTAATCTGGGATACTGTCCCATGGCGTTAACTCTGTCCATGATTCTCGACCATAGCTCCATTGTCCTAGCAATGGATATCTGCAGCACCTGCGCTCCAAATAGCTTAGGCTCTACCCTTGTCAGGATCAAGGCTGCGCGCGCTCCAGGTTCCACCCGAAGGTCCGCTGTCTGAATTTGAGGTGCGTTATGCGCACCACTGGTCATCCCCGCATGTTCCAAGAATGCCACGCAGCGTCGCTTGCCCTGTGGTAAAACCCACATAGCTGCAGGTTCAGGCCATTGGTGGTCAGGATGCACTTATCAGTGCTATTCTATGAAGGGACTACATTTCCCATGTTTTTAGAGGAAGCAGCCATCTTGGGGTGTGGCTGGCCTATAAAGCACAGCCACACCCAACCTCGTGGCTCACTATTTTGAAGACTTCAATGTAGTCAGACCTCAAGCTTCCTCTGGAGCAAAGCAGAATTTCTTCAAAGGCAGCTTGGCAGAAACTCGAAGGTTCCAGTTATTCCCTTTGGGAATTCAGACACGAGTAGGTCGTACTCGTGGGCAGTAAGGTCATGAAGAGCCCAAGTCAGAAGGGAGTTGTTTCTCCCTAACTTTCAGCATTCCCCTAGACTAACGAGCATGGCGTTTTAAGCTGCTTCAGTCCACGGCATCAAACACACCCACTAAGGCGCTTCAGTTCACGGTGACAAAAGCGCTCAGTAAAGTGCTTCAGTTCACAGCGGCAAACGTGCTCAGTAAGGCGCTTGAGTTCACGGCAGCAAACGTGCTCAGTAAAGCGCTTCAGTTCACGGCAGCAAACGTGCTCAGTAAAGCGCTTCAGTTCACGGCGGCAAACGCGCTCAGTAAAGCACTTCAGTTCACGGCAGCAAATGCGCTCAGTAAAGCGTTTCAGTTCACGGCACCAAACGCGCTCAGTAAAGCGCTTCAGTTCATGGAAGCAACGCACTCCAGTAAAAACGCTTTTCATGCACAGGAGAACCTTTATTGAAAAAGGGTTTCATTGTTTAAGATGCATGAAATGCGAGATACATATTAAGGTGTTTTATACAATTTGAAAAGACCTCTTTAAGGGCCAGACGTACGGAAGGATTTTACCCTTTCTGTGTCCATGGGAAAAAGCTTTCGTACATATGGCCCTAAGTGTTTTATGAGTTATCTCAACAGAAATCTAATGTTTAGAGTTTTATCAATGCATAAGTGGTTCTATGATTGATATTTCAGAGAGTGTCCATGGTCTAAAGCTCTGGTCTTCTTGGGACTCTGAGGTCTCAGTTCATTCTGGTGTAGTGATTTGCAGAAGGGGCTATTGCCCAATCACAAAGAGTTTCAATCTGGTATTTAGAGTTTTATCAATGCATAAGTGATTCTATGATTGATATTTCAGAGAGTGTCCATGGTCTAAAGCTCTGGTCTTCTTGCCCAATCACAAAGAGTTTCAATCTGGTATTATTGAGATGCATGTACACAAAGGCTCAAATGGTGAATTAGGTTGTCATTAATGAGTAATGAGTATATGCATGCTTGTTCTAACCTCTTCCTTTTCAGATCTCTCTCCCAGCTGTTCCCTACCCTAATTCCCTTCCCCCGCCAGGCTTCATCATAACTCTGTGCTATTACAGCTTTCTGAGTTGATGAGGCCGGGAGGTGCTCCTTCTTGTTCAGCATCATGGAAAATACACCGTTACACCCTGATGATTTCCTCCACCATGACCCTTAGCTCCTCCTCTGAGAATCGGGGGTGTCTTTGTGGTGCCATGGGTGTTGTGTGAGTAGTGTGGGTGAGGGTGTGTAGGGTGATGTGTTGGGGTGTGTGTTATAAGGTACATGGGTGGTATATAGGTGATGGTGGTGTATGGCTCTGGTCTTGTCTGTGGTCGTGGTGTCTGTCTCGTGCCAATGGTTTGTAGTCATAAAGGGCTGTGGATACTGTGGGTGTGTGCTTTATAGTGGTGTGGGTGTGTGAGTGTGGTGTGTGTATGAGTGTCAGGTGTGTGTTGTTTGAATTGTCCAATATGGTGCTGTTTTGTTTGTGTGTGTGTATTTTGAGCGCAGTGTTATATATCGCCAATGGTTTACCATCCTTGAATGTCCGCCATGGTGATTTGTGGGTCATAATGTGATGGGCGTAGTTCTGTTGGCGTAACAGTGTGGCTTTTGATACTGTCAGTTTATCACTGACCTTTGGTTATGGCATAATTGCGTGTGTGGCTGAATAGTGGCGGATTGGTGTGTGTGTGTGCCATAATATGGTGAATGGATATCCGCTGCGGGGCGGTATGTTGGCGCCAGTCACCGTGGTGGTATGTGGGATTTACTGCCAATGTCATAGTGAGGGCCTTAGTCTAGTGCCAAATGTTAGTGTAGTAGATGCAGTAGTGGTCAAATATTTCAGGCTAGTGTATCACTTTTTTACAATTCTCCCACAAATCTCTTGGTACAATAATGCTAAACAATGTGTCCAATGCATCCCTCTCATGACTAGTATTCTGTTTAACTCCGTACATTTTATTCATGCCAAGAGGCTGTCTCTCATGATCTCCAGCTGTGTGTTTGTATTGCTGAGCACCTCCTTCCACATCTTGATGTTATGGATCGTGTGATATGCATACATGGACAAATCACATATTGAATTGTACAATCCCTCTCACCCCTTGTCTTGTCAGCTGAGTCATCCTAGAAACTCTGCTGCCACTTAGATCAGCCTTGGAACTGATAAACCCTTTTATTTAATTTGTTTTCTGTTTGTACTTCTGTTCATGTTTTCTGATGGCATGAGCTCCTTCCTCTTTAACTTTGGCTAAAGAATAACTGTCTAATTCTTTCATAAGGTCTATTACTTTTTCTTTTTTCCTGTGACGGTGCACTCGCCACAGGAAGAGAGCTTGGAAGGTACATAATATCTACAATTGTTTCATCCTCCAATCTTCCCTGCCCTTGTCTTCCCCCACACTCTGGAGGAGACCGTTCTTCAGTTCATGTAGTTCTTTGTGTATTTTCTCCTCCACATACAAGACATTGCTTCATTCAGGCGACATCTCATACGCTCCTAGAATGTAGGCAGCATTGTAAAGCACAACACATATCCACAAAGCCACAGTAACAATACTGTCGGTTTCCTTGCAATGTCAAAATACAACCCTTTTGAAAAGGCTCTTACCAGGATCGAACAGACATTGAAAATTAAACAGTTCAACAGTCCCTTGTTATGCTATGCAGACAATTCAGCTGTAATTAGCATGTAGAAACAAAAGGGTGTTGGCAGGCTATCCCTGCCACTCATTCCTAAGAAGACATGAGGGAGCAGACACTTGATACTTCAAGCAATGAGACAGTCAACTGACAGCAGCATATGTAATTAGTGAAGCAGAGAGCGCACTTCAATTTTACCATATTGCACTTTATTCTTGTTCACCATAAGCATTCACAAGTTGAAAATAGGAAGATGCCAAAGGTGCTCTTTTATTGGCGTCCTTACGCAGCCAGAAGGAGAGATGGCAGAGAAGTAAGGTAAAAAGTTCAAAATTCCACCCCCTTGGGATACTACTCAATAGCAGTTTGCAGCAGTTTGGAATTGAAGCCTTGCCCAAATCCACAGGAGGCAGCACACAGGTGAGGCACAGGTGGTGAAACTCTTCATGCATGTTCAATCCTACAAACATAACACAAAAGCTGGGAGCTGTCCCTGAACCTCAGCAGTGTGTCCTACCATTTGCACTGGGGTTTCCTAACAGTTAAGTGACCTTAACAAATGCCATATTGTGAAGGAGATAATAAAGCAATCTGTTATTATAATTGCAATATGAAAACAAATATCTAATGTCATAACAACCTTTTCTGCAGCAATGTTGACAGAAGTCAATGTGGTAAGCATTGTATGTGGACCCAGTAGCATAGCAGTCTAGAGCTGTCAAGTTCAGTGGTATGTCAATATACCATACTTATTTTTAGTCCTCATGCCCACCAGAAGCCCATCCACATTCAAACCTCAGGTATGCATTTTATGGCATCCATTCAATTTAACAGAGGCTCAATAATTAACACACACCAATGGTACTAATAGAGCTCACAACACAGTATCACATACAATCAGGTGTAACGTACACTCACATGCCATTCAAAATAACACACAATCCGCTGGTGGCATGCAAAGAAACACAGATCTGTATATAGCAAACAGTAATCTCAACATCTTAATGCAATAGGAAAAATAAAATCCATCAAACAGCTGGGCACCTTCTGCCCGCTCCTCTGGAGTGGACAACTACCACTCAACAAACAGCTGGGTACCTCCTGCCCATTCCATTGGGGTGGAAAACTACCACCCCTTCTGGCCAGATTACTCCTCCCCAGCACCACCAGCTGGGGACACCAGTGTCTTACACCCCAACCCCTCTGGCTGGGGACACTAGTGGCACAGCTCCTCTGGCTGTGAACCAAGACAGCTACTCCGGCTGTCTATGACACGCAGCAGGACATCTGTACCAAATATGCAAAAACAAAGAAAGAAAACTATACTGTGAAAACCAAAGGGGAGAGGAAATACTCTATTGAGAAGGAAACAATAATAATACAAAATTCCAGAATCTGACAAGTGGCTGGCGGCCACCAATGGAAAATCCAGAGCAACCATTGGAGTGGGGGCAGAACTATTGGCATGCCAATGAAGCCAAAAAAGAAACATACCTAGAAAGAATAGCAGGCTCAGAGGAACAAAAACTGTCAATATCAAAAGAACCCCAAACTCCATAAAGAAATATAGACGTGTTCCATCTCCATCCCTTTCTAGGCACTACACACAAAATACAAGTAACGTGCGCCATAGAAAAACAAAACGAGAGGGGACCGAAGAAGTGACAGATACTCACCACAGCCCTGGCTCCCCATTGAGGAGGGTCCCTCCCAAGCACTGCAGCAAGAGCACTGGTGCAGGACCCCCAAAAAGCGGGGAGCCAGGCAGGGGAGAACCGCAATCAAAACACCTCACCAAGATGTTGAAGCCTCCTTCAGAGCATTGAATATCACAGGATGAAGTCAGGCCTGGTGAAATAATAAAACTGATTCATTAGCCAGTTTCCACATTACAAATCTATTCATACTCCACCCAATGCTGATACTGATGGTTGCTTGCCCTTATTTTGCAGCTGTCAACATGACCAATGAGGAAAAGCAACTATAGGTCAGAAAGGTACCGCCACATCCTGGAGGTGCACACAGGTTACCGTGCTATGGCATGCTGTTTCCATTTGGAAAAAGCATCTGAGGAATGGCAGGCATTCCCACACTGGGGACCTACTCACCCACCAAAAACAAAGGATGGAGCAGGGACATCTTCAATGCAGGGGCTCCCATCTCCACCCAACCCATCCACCTCTGCAGCACCAGTTGCAACCCTGCACCAGTTTTTCACTACCAGCTGTTGCACCATCACAGTTGGAAATGCACCTACATTGGGACATGACCATGATACTAGAGTGTTTGGACATGTTGGAAGAGGCACTGGCAGAGGACAGCAAGGTCCTCAAATACATTATGAAGAAGCCCAAGAAGTCACACAAGTGAACTAAGACTGTGATGGACCACCTCCCAGTTCCTTTCCCTCCTTTTTAAAGTTGTACCTTATTTTAGTTTGGGTTTTATGTAGTTAGTGGTAGGTAAGTGTTGTGTAGCTATTAGTTATGCTAAGTGAAGTTGGGGTGGGTTTATATTCTTAGGTTTTTATTGGTGCGTTGTTGGGTTGAGGGGTCATGTTGGGGTTTATATTGGATTAATATGTGTTTTTATATCAAAAAATATATAATAAAAAAATACAAAAAGTATATATTTGTTTAGGTCATAGGATTAGTCAGTAGATGTTTAGGTATAGTAATTATCGTCCTACTTGTTTCTTGTTTCTTAAGGGGGTGTGGGGTCAATGTTTATAGTGTGGTGTTTTATGTGCAAGTTAATTTTAGCATAGGTTAGATAGTTTAGTTGTATAAGTATAGTTAGTATAGGTTAGTTTAGTATGGCATAGGTTTTAGTTTTTTCAGTAGATCCTTTCTATAATGAATATCCTGTTATAATTGCAGTTTGTGTAATTAGTGTGAGTCTCAGGGTTCTTCCCATGTGTACACACCACTCATAATGACTATGTATACTTTGTATTGGACAGGTAGGTCCGGTACTTCAGCTGTCAGTGTTGGGGTCCTGTAGTAGGAATGGTAGGAAATGTGACACTTCTGACAACAGCCACAATTGGAACTCTATCCTGTAAAACTGACTGGTGGCCATCACTAATGAGGTTAGCTACTCTGTACCACACAAATGAGTTCTTCTTGTTCTCCCAGCTGATGATATTGCTCTAGACTTGCTTTTCAGCCATACCTGCCGTATATGGTGATGGAACCATATATGTGTTCTTCACTCAGTGAATTACTTGTAGGTGATGAGACCAGCATACACATTTGTCATGTTAGGAACCTTGTGTGTGGCTTTGTACCCCCACAGTCCTGCACTCTTGTTCTGAAAATCTGTGACCAATGACATGGATTCACACATTACAATCATTTAGCTGAGTCGATGGATCACAAGAGACGTGAGCATGCTAATTGTGTACAAGGTGTTTATTTACAAGTGTTGTACAATGTCCAGGTCAGTGACCCCATTTGTGAAATTCATACATTTGTGACATAATACAGGTCCAGGGTTGAGGGACATGTCATGGGACATGCTTCGGAACAGTGTTAATAATTGCGGAGGAAGAATAATTGCCAATTGGTAAATGAGAGACAATGACAGTCCATAGCAGACAGGTCAACAGTGTGTGGGTGAAGAGTGCACATAGTCTACTGTGATAACAGTGGCATGACCTTTAGCACAGAACTAAGGAGAACACTGCCCATGTGGCATGGGCTGGTGCTACTGGGTACTCTTCTGAGTGAAAGTGATCTGTTCCACATCTTTATCCTTCGATGTGTGTGGTGTCTTCTTTGCCATTGGTGGTGGTGGGGTGATAGAGGGGGCCACACACACTTCAGTGGTTGAAGATGTGGAGTCCCAATTCCCTGCAGCTGTCATTTGTGGAATAACATATGGCATCACTGCAGCAACGAGGAACTGCTGATTTTTCAGGATAGCAGCAACGTACCGGTGGTAGGTAGCTGTGTCTTCCCTGACAGAGACCACTTTACATGAATGGAGTATCCCTCATGACAGCAGTTATGTCTGTCAGACACTTCTGGACTCCACACAGTGGGGAGTGTGTACCTCGGTTGTCAGCTGTGTGTTCATTAGCTGTCAGGAGGAATGTGTGCATTACCTCTAGGCTGGCTGCCACAGTCTCCATCCCCACTGTCTCCCTACCACTGTCATCTGGAAGCTTGTCCCTGGGTCCTCAGCTGTGTTGGTGCTGGCAGGTTATAATATTTGGGTGTTGGGTGGGTCATCTGGGATGACTGCTACATTTGTTGTCCTCCTTGCAACTCGAGGTGGTATCTGGAGGGATACCAGGACATCCTGGAGAGTCACTTGGATGATGGTTGCCATCTGGTCATCCATATCATCGGAGAACTCCAGGACAGGCAGATCAGCAGAAGAGCCATCATCCTCTGCCAATGAGATGGTGTAAAATGAATCTTTCTATGTTGTGGCAGTTGACATGTCAGGTCACTGAATTGCTATTGGAGGCTCAGTGACAACTTACAGACCAAACATTGTTCTTGTACATTATGGGTGCAATTTATCAGTCCTTTGACCCACCTCAGTGTCACGTAAAGGGAGGCTCATGTGGCGCAATAGGCTGCGTCATATTTACATGGTGTGATGGATTTCCATTTGGTGTCTTGACACCATCTTGTGATTGTGGCCCCTTACTATGCATGGTAGGGCCTTGCAATGTGTGTTGCTGTGGTCAAGCCACACCAACACACATTGCAATTTGCCCCTGTCCCTGTTTTACGTGTTTTTCATACACCAGGGCGGTACTGAAAGCTTACACCACCCCAGAAATAGCATTACCAAGGCACTATATTGTTGTTTACTTTGATTGCTCCTTGTGCTGATGCATGTGTATGTTTGCTACATTGCACAGCACACATTGACCTAGCAGAATGCAATTTCAGTTTCTGGTTGTGCTGGAAGGTGCTCCTTCTACACAACTATGATCTCCCTCTCAATGCAGCCATGCTCGCACTATGGTGCAAGAGATGCAGCAATGGTGGCAGTGCAGCTGATTTGACACTGGCACAGGGGTAGGCCCAGGGATGGCCAGCATGGGTATTATTTGTTGATGTGAACATCATTTTCTACATGACAGTGCCTGATGCTGCAAAATCATGGACAGAGCCAGTTGACTGATGTTGAACTTAGATGAGGGCCTCTAGCTAGTTTGATGGTGATTTTGCAGGTAGGTATACTGGTGCATACATGGACCCTCATTACAAGTCTTGCTGTCCTATGACCACCAGACTGCCATTGGCAATATTACCACCGCCAACAGTGCAGGTGGAAGTGGCACATGTTGTTCATGGGGAATGTCCCATGGGCCAATGGCCTGGCACTGGCAGTTTGCAGGCAGCTTATAGACTTGCAATGCCACCTGTCTTGTGACACCAGACCAGTATTACAATCAGCGCTACCCCATGAAAAGTTTGGTTGTAATGTGGTGTGGTGTGGTGTGCCCTTGGTGCTCTGCAGAGCCCATTTACCGGGCATGGGCATTGCAGGATGCCTCATTCCCAGGCCCTTTGTGCTTTCTACTGCCTGATTTGCATAGATAAGAGCAGCGTGTGCTGTCACACCCAATGTGCTGCCTCTATTTGATTCATCAACAATGTAGTTGTATGTGCCCCACAGAGCTGACATGAGGAGACAGATTTCCACCCACCATCTCAGTATGATACTTATACTGCCAACCATGGAGGGTACAATGCACTAGCAGTCTTACCAACACCTGACTTTCCCATGTACCATCTCCCACCCATCAATGTGATCTAGTACACCATGATGTTCACAGACATACACCATATGTTGTGGATCACATAATTATGTCAGAGTAGTTGTGGGCTCAGCCTGTATGTGTCGTGAACTTCAGATTGCAATCTTTAGTGCAATTTTCCGTTAGCGGCACAGTTCTGATCAGCGTCAATATGTGTGACGCCACACTGCACCAGGTTAGTTTCACTGGGCAGTGCCATGTTTCCTGTGGCACTGGACCACCCTGATATTCCCCAAGCAGCTGCCCAGACTACTTTTCCCAGGAGCCAGACAGGCATCCTTACTGCATGATGGAGAAGTGGCTGCCTGATAAGGATTTATTGTGTATGTGCAGGGTAGGGGTGCTTCAAGCACATGTCTGAGCAATGTTAGCTAAGTGCCATTTTAATGTGTGCTGTAAGCTGCAGCACACATATGTTTTGGCAATGGGACAAGGCAGTTGTGAAGTGTTTCTGCGAGAGACACCATCATGACGTAACCCCAGGAAAGACATTGACTGACTTCCTAGTCTCTGATGTCTTAGTTGTGTTGGTAGGGTGTGTTTGCCTATCTACAAGGGATGTTGTGATGACACAACCACAGGCACAGTAATTAGACATGCCTTCCATCCTATGTGCTGCATATGTACATGTAGGTATGTAGCCCTTGTGATTAACATATGACCAGGTTGTGTATGTGTTGTGGTGCATGGCACAACCAAGGCATGTGTACATGTGTTGCTTCTGTTTCAATGGTACAACTTGATTCATGGCCAACTTCACTCCTTTCACATGCATTGAGTGTGTCCTATGTGCCTCCCCTTCTTGCATTTGTTAATTTTGCATTTCTTTCCCCATGCAACGTACCCTGAATTTGTGGTGGTTCATGGTAGTCTGCGATGTCCTGCGATTCCAGTGACTAGTTCCTCCGGGGTGACCACTGCAACCATCTCCTCCATCTCATTCAGGTCCTCTTGTGGTGCTTGCTGGACTTCCACCTCCAGTTTACAGTGCTGCCTTTCTGTTTCTTGCCATTTTCTCCTTAGTTCTTCACTTACAATCATGCCGGTGTTTCTTGCACTTGGTTACAGTTCTCCTCACCTCTGCCACACTGTTAATTTTGTCTACTCTCTGCTGCCACATTGCTTCTCTCCTGCCAATTGGTAATTTGGAGGTGAGAAATAGTTGATTTTGGTGCTCTGTCACCTCTCTCACAAGGATTTCATGCTCCTCTGCACTAAACCGAGACTTTCTTTTTTTCTTCTCTTTCCCCTGGGACTTCTGTGTGTCCTCCTGGCTGGTTCCTGGTTGTGTGGGGTCACCCTGGGGTCTCTTCTGGCCTGCTGGTTCCATTTTCCCTCTGCTTTGCAAACTTTCCTGCATCTAAAGTTGACACAACTGCATGGTTAAAATGGTGCATATCTGTGCTGTAAAACAGGTTGGTGTCAATTTTTGCAGCGGTAACATCATTTTGCCTTATGGCAGGGTGCAAAGGTTAACGTCAACATTTTTTACTCTAACCAGTTTTTAGCGCCATCCTGCATCATAGTATAAATATGACACCCAGGTGGCACTAAAGAATGGCCCAAGCCAGTGCTAAACTTTTTGACACAAAACTGCATTTGCACAGTTTTGCATCAAAAAGTATAAATATGCACCCATCTGTGCTAGAGCAGGTGAGAAAAAAATGTCATCTATTCTCAATTGCATGTGAAGGACTGGAGAAAAATATTTGTGTCCTTTAATGTGGGATTGCATGGTCTCCAAACATCCATAAAACGTTGCTGTTTAATAGCGTGAAGAAATGATTTTTGAAATTTGTTTGGAAGATAAGGAGACGTAGAATTCCTATCATTAAAAGGATCAACTATTTGCTTGGAACCCCCAGTAAAAATAAGTGGACCAAAACTGAACATCAATAACAGCGGGTCCATAAACATTAAAAATAGAAACAGGTAATTTATCTATGAATAGTTTGAGAAGCAACCATCTTCCATCTGCAGCATTCTCATGAGATACAAATTGAGCATAACGAAATCAACAGCATAAAGTTATGACTACATTTTTCCCAATTGCCAGAGAAGAAAACTTCACATACCCAACCTTTCTTTAATTTTCAAGATTCTTTTTCTACTAGATGTGAGTCCTGTATAAAGGCAATGTTTGTGTCAAGCTCTGATGACTATGACTGCTTTGCTATTTAATTGATGAATTTAAACCTCTGATGTTCCAGGATATAATTTTCAACAACATAGGAGAGAAACGGGGTAGATCGATAAATCAGATATAACATCAGGGAAATTCAATGTGAACCTTCTAGGAACAAAAGGATACAGTAATGAAAAAAGAGTCTATTGAAATAATGTATATTGAACAAAGGAATATAGAATATAGAGTAGAAAAAAGAGAGATAAGAACACTGATAAAAGATGAGAAACTTGGATACATTGAAAAAAGTAAGACATTAAAGAGAAAGAATAACATACTGAAAAACATTGCAAAAAGGGACAGGAGAGATGAAACCACATTAAAGAGATGGTACATTTAGACTCCAGGGGGAAAAATGCAGGAAGGAATGTGGAACATGAAACAAAGGACGAGCACAAGCAAAAACAGGAATACAACACCTGCAAGAGAAAAACAAGATAGTGGAGAAAAATAGTAGATGAGCAGGTAATACATCAGTAATATAACAATGTCATATCATAACACCAACTTCTCCACAAGGAATAATATCTAATAGAGCTAATGAATGAAGAAACAGACTTTGTAGTAAGAAAAAGTTAAGGTTTAGGAGGTCGTTAAGTATCCATGCTCTCAATTCTGCAAGTCTCAATAAAAGTCTTCAAACAGGGGAGTTCTTGATTTTTTTAGTCTTGTAAGTCACTTTAAATAAGCAATGATGGAATAATCCAATGCGAGAACTGAGAGAACAAAGCACTGGTCTCATACTCAGAAAATATCTACATCTGTCCAGGGTACTCTTGGCATAGTCCTGAGAGAAATAAATGGTATTATCTTCTAATCCTGGCATTCCAAGGGTGGTCTTAACCTAGACGTTTTGCCTTTCACCTCATGTTTTTTGCAGTATTTATGTTGCCTTTAGGGCTCTGAGCACTTTATCCCTGCTAACCAGTGCTAACATGCATGTGCTTCTCTCCTAAACTTGTTAATATTGATGTATCCACAATTGGCATACTTAATTCATCTGCAAGCCCCTTGTAAAGTGGTATACCATATACCAAGGGCCTGTAAATTAGGTGCTACTAGTGGGCCTGCAGGAGTGATTGTGCCAGTCCCTCAAGTATCCCTGTAAACATGTTCCTGGCCTGCCATTGTAGAGTCTGTGGGTACAGTTTCACTGCCACTTGGCCTTGGTATTTGAAACCGCTAGTCAATCCTTAAACTCACTTTTTATTACATATAAGTCTCCCCTAAGGTAGACCCTTGGTAGCCCACAGGGAAGGGTGTTATGTAAGTAAAGGGCAGGACAGGTAGTTTTAAGTTTTACATGTCCTAGTAATGAAAAAAAAACAAAGTCGCATTTTATCACTATGAGGCCTACTTCTCTCAGAGGCCAGCATTGGGGAAACCAGAAAGGAGTAGCCACATCATGTTTCATACTATTGGAATGGTACTGATAAGTAATATTTACTGGTGAAGTAGGATTTATTATTACTATTTTGGAAATGGTACTTTTTTAAGTGGGATTTTCTCTGCCCTCAGTGCTCTGCGTGCCTGACAGCCAGTCTCCAATACATGTCTGCACTGGGTTGAATGACAGCTAGATTTGTGTACAACCTTGAGACAACCACAACACAGGACACTCAACTGCATATGCATTCATCTACATACTGTTGGGTCTTCCTGGGTTGGGAGGATAGGAAGAGCTCACACTTAAAGGGTAGTGGTCTGAGCCCCACGCAAAGGGCTGATTACCCCCAGCTGATAGTCTGGAGCCAGGGCTGGGATGAAAGTGGGACCTGTGCACGGCAAGAGGCTACTTTGAAGTTACTCTCAAAGGCACTTTTGGATGTAAGTACTGGGTTTCTAACCCCCTGAAATCAGACACTGTTTGGACCTGCATCCAGACATCGTGCTCTACAAATACACATTGCTAGAAGGACGCTTTGCTACCTGTCGGGACTGCCACTCTGCTAAATGTTTTGCTGTGTTGGCCTGCTGCTTGCTGATTGCTGTGCTGCAGGAGGGACTGCCTCTCTGCTACTTGCCCTGTTCTTCTAGAAGTAGGAAGGTTCCCCTTCTTGATCATGGTCATCCCACATTTTGCCTGGTAATTGATGCAATTTTGACTGAAAGTGCACTGGGTTCCTGCTATCCAGGTCCCCAGCGCCAGATCTCTTTCCACAAAACTGTAAACAATTTTACCCAGTAGGCAATACATTTAGTGCCCCCTGTAAGTCCCTAGTAAATGGTACCTCAGGTACCTAGGGCATGGGCACCAAAGATGATTCCCAAGGGCTGCAGCATGTATTGTGCCACCCTCAGGGGACCCCTCACCTTGCACATGCAGACTGTCATTGCAAGGTGTGTGATTTGGTGCAGCTAAAAGTGAAAGCACAACATGGCTAACAGCCTCTATGCCATGCCCACCAACACTGCATGCAATATATGTGAGTCACCCCTTCGGCAGACCTTCCAGCCCTAAGGCAGTGCACATTATATTACATGTGTGGCCATATCTACAAGAGCAGATATGACCCGGCTATGTCAATTCCTACACAGAGTAAGTGATCCCGGAAGCCATTTTAAGTACATGTGCTGGAGACTAAGGTTAATACGAGTTCCTCAGCTACATGATGGCTTCACTGAAACTAGGGATGTTTAGTAGCAAACATCTCATACTAATAAACCCTCACTGATTCCAGTGATAGATTTAGTAAGAACATGCATCCCAAGGGCACCTTAGAAGTGCCCCCTGAAAACCTACCAACTGCTGGTGTACTGTCAAACTGGTTTTAGTCAACCTGCCACCAACAGACGTGTTTCTGACCACCAGGGGTGAGAGCCTCCACTCTCAGGCAGTCGGCAACAAAGCCTGCTCTCCCAACAGGATGTCCTGCAAATCTGCGTTCCAGGGCAGGGGAGTTAAAAAAAAACTAATAACGTTGATATGCAAATCTGGCTTCCCTCAGAAGGGAGATGCCTAACTCCCTGCCCAAGGGCCCATTTGGACAAGTGGGGAAATTATCTGTCAAAGAAGTGTGTCAGTTCCACCCGTAAGGTGAGCTGCCTGATGTGGACACAATATTTAGAAATCTGCATCTTGGTGAAGACAGAATTAGGAACTCTGTGTAGAGGGCTATGCCCACTTCCTACAGGAGGTGGTCATATAGGGGGCATAATGACCCCAAGGGTAAGTAGCCCACTGACTACTACCTTACACTCCCCTAAAAACCCCTATGTTCAGTATTTAGGGGAGCCCCTGGCACCAGAAAAAAAAAAAAAAAGAACTTTGAGAAAGAAGAAGGACACTCCAGACACGTAAAAGGCAACAACTGAAAACCAGTGACCGACTTGATGCGAACCCTGCCAGAAAGTCTGCTGACTTTGACAATTGCAACAAAGACATCTCATCCTGCAGCTACCTGTGCTTCCAAAAGCCTGGGAGGACTTTCAGCCTTCACCCCAGCAGCGGGAGCTCTCATAGAGTAGTAGAGCTGCTTTCCTGCATCCTGCAGGCACCAAAAGAAGAACTGAGAAGTATACAGACTGCCAAAACCCAACTATGGAAAGTGCCACTGCACCTGTGCAACCCTAGACCTGGTCAAATTGGGAAAACAGTGCCAGCATGGCCCCAGACCCACAAGAGATGAAGTCCACCTTGGGTCTCCCCATGGTAACCTTCCAGACAACCCCTACTGCCTCTTTGTGCAGGCCTCCCTCACACACAAGTGACCAGGGGAAAGAGACCCGATGCCATCCTCCCCAGACCAAGGAGAATAGAGCGAAGGTTGTCCCCACATCTCCCAGCCTTGTGAAACCTTAATCCACTTGGTCGGACTGGACCCCCAGTCCATGCCTGCAGACTCTTTCTGCAGGCCCCCTCTACCACAAGCACTCCAGTGACAGGAACCAATGGGCAGGTTGTGCGTGTATTTCTCAGTGCACAAGCTATCCCGGTAGCAGTCGGTGGAGGGCTGGGAGGCCCAAGAAACCTTCACTACAGCAATCGCAGACAGCCCGATAACTTGTTGCTGCCAGTGCACAACTTGAGCATTTTAATGTGTCACATTTCCAAAGGGTTGACTGAATTTTCCTTTTTATGGTACCATACACACACAATTCACACACATTGCGAGACCCAGTCCAGATTACAATAGCTACAAATGAACCTATGTTTACACATTTCCACTTTGCATCACTAATACACTTCTCCAATGGAAACTGCAAAGCATGTGCATTAGAAAATGTTGTCATACTGCACACGTTTGCTTCGAGTTACACTTACATTGGGTGTGCGTTTGACTATTCAGTTGTAACTGCAGTGAAATGTATTGACTAAAAACTTTCTTTAACTGTCTAGTATGCAAGTTTTAAACATCAGTTAACATTTGTGACAAAGATTGAATTCTAATAATAATAGGTACCAGTTAAGTATTTCTAATGCACAAATGCGAGTGTATGTTTAGAGCTAGCACCATCAATTCAATATACCTCATTAACAAGCCAATCACTCTCACATAGGCAAGACATAGGGAGGTTGAATACTAACTAGAGAGGCCAGGAGGGCATATCAAGGCACTAGAGAGATGGTGGGAGAGCAGATAAGGTACTACATGGAGTTGTTGTTGATAGGGTGCAATAGAACTGAGGAATTTGCTGTCCGGCAAGATTATATAGTTCTATGGGAATTAGTTATTTGGGCAGCAACCTATTTTTGTTCTACTAAAAAGTCTTTAATGCTCCTTTCATTGCCCATCTTCGACTGCTTTACTTTTGATGATTGTTCAGCTGCAGGTGGGCTACTCCATTCTCAGTGTTGCTTCCAGCTTATTGATATGACATACTCAACTCATCAAAGCTCCCTGTTGCAAAACCTCGGGAGCTGTTGTGATGTATACTGGGGTGACAATGGACTAGCATGGGCCCACACAGTGAGGGGGGGGCTCACTTGTGACATTGTTGACATTATAATGCTTTAAGAGAAAGGGCTTTCTGTTACAACACCTACAAGGCTCTGGATTCTGTTGTTAGTCTGAAATGCTTTCTGCCTTCATCGCAAACAGGATTCTCTTCCTCAGTGACAATGCTTTAAAACCCATGTGAGCATGTTGTGTGGAGATAATCCCACTTACACTTTACAGCTTTTCACCAGCTAAGGGGGCAGGAGCAACTCTGGGGGATGAAACCGCTGTATCACCAAATGTACTATTTATTTTGATCTCTTGGTTAATCAGGTGCACAACGCTTGGTGCTGCTGATGCTCACATGCCTCACTGTCATTTATTGGCAATGTCAGTGATAAAAGCTGTGTCTGGTGTCAAAAGGTTTATGAGCTGCTTGTAAAGTGAGCCTTTAAATTCTTGCTTTAAGCCTGTTCTTAGCAGCATTTAGATAAATAGGATGTCGTTTCAGACATCTATGTTACCACAGAATTCCTGTTCATCACTATCTTGCAGAACTCAGCGGAATCACACAGAGTTATTTGGTAACTCAGTGGAATTCCATGGAGTGAACCCTGGACATTGACGATCACCCTGGCCCCTCACACAGTTCTAGACTGTCACCATCCAGCAGCCCCGCCCAGGATACCACTGACACCCCTACCACCCAGCCAACAACATCAGCCCAGGGCAACCGTCCCCACACTTGTGTATCCATGCCACAGACTGGTTGAACACATGGACCGAGTCCACAGTCACCCCTACCAACAGACAGGAAGACGATGGCCCCAGTACAAGTGGTACCGCCAGACCTGTGCAGGGGACACGGGCAGAGGGGGCTAGGCCCAGTGGGAGGGCATCAGTGGCTCAGGGAGGAGGCAACAGGATGGATGCTGCAGCCGAGGATATGATCTCTGAGGTCCTGGGAGCATATCATCATACCCAGGACAGATTGGCACAGATAGTATCCACCATGGAGCAGAGTCAAAGGATGCAGCTAGCACACCATCAAGAGGCCATGGAGCAGTGGAAACTGCACAATGCCAAAATGTCCAGCATAGCAGGTGTGCTGCTGCACCTTGTCTCAACACAGCCTGAGGCCCACACAGACCAGTAAGCCCCTCCTACAGGCCAGGATACAGACCAGACAACAACAGCATCAGCAGCAACTGCACATGTTCCACCCTCTCAGGACACACAGGGGACATCCATCTCAACCTGTACAGGCCAACACCAGGCACCTAAATAGACCCTCAGACCCAGATATGGCACTGGAACACCTGTCAAGATCAAGGCCCCCTCAAAGAAGACACTCTAGCAAGAACTGTCCTCCAAGTGTCCCACTGAATCAACGACCAAACCATGTGAAAACTACAACAAACTCCTGTAAACATAGATGGACCTACCACTACTTCCAAGAAATGCTGCAACCATGTTGCCATATTGTACAACCACCAGTAGCCCACTCCCATCACTGTAATATGCACGATTTAATCCCTGCACCAAATAAAACACCAGTTCACCTGTTACAATGTCCCCTGTCATGTGGAAACAAAGTGAAGTATGGATGAAACTGTATGATAACTCATTTATTATTATCTGAGTAGCAGGAAAGGCACCACACGCATTACATGTTGTTGTGCCTACAGATGTGTTGAACTATTATACTATAATGTAACCTGTCCTATCCAGACCTGGTCACAGTGGCAATGCGTATTGACCCAACAGCCTCCTAGATGACAGGGCACACTGACAGTATGCTGCATAGACAGCAATCTCATCCAATTGTCCCACAGAGTTAGTGGAAGTATAGTTGTATCAGTTGGGTCCTGGAATTTACATCTTCCCCCTCCTCATCATCACCATCACTCTCATCCCTTCTCTTTGGAAGCTGGTATGGATACACAGCACCCTCCTCCTCCAAGAGGGGGATAAAATTTCTCACAGCCACGTTGTGCAGCATGCAGCAGGCCACCTCTATTCTACACACCTTTTCAGGCCTATAGGCCAGGGAAATGCCAGAGATATGTAGGCAACAAAATCTAGCCTTCAGGAGACCTATTGTGCACTCTATCACCTTCCGAGTACGTCCATGGGCCTCATTGTAATTCCTCTCTGCATATGTTCCAGGGTTCCTCACTGGTATCAGGAGCCGGCACAAGTTGGGATAGCCAGAATCACCTAGAAAATGGTGCAATACAGGACTGTCATTGACAACCCTCAGAGGCAGACAGCATGGCTTTCAGCTAGGTGGCACTAAGGCCCTCATTCTGACCCTGGCGGTCAAAGACCGCCAGGGCGGAGGACCGCGGGAGCACCGCCGACAGGCCGGCGGTGCTCCAATGGGGATTCCGACCGCGGCGGTAAAGCCGCGGTCGGACCGGCACCACTGGCGGGCTCCCGCCAGTGTACCGCCGCCCCATTGAATCCTCCACGGCGGCGCAGCTTGCTGCACCGCCGCGGGGATTCCGACCCCCCCTACCGCCATCCAGATCCCGGCGGTCCGACCGCCGGGATCCGGATGGCGGTAGGGGGGTCGCGGGGCCCCTGGGGGCCCCTGCAGTGCCCATGCCACTGGCATGGGCATTGCAGGGGCCCCCGTAAGAGGGCCCCTACATGTATTTCACTGTCTGCTGCGCAGACAGTGAAATACGCGACGGGTGCAACTGCACCCGTCGCACAGCTTCCACTCCGCCGGCTCGATTCCGAGCCGGCTTCATCGTGGAAGCCTCTTTCCCGCTGGGCTGGCGGGCGGTCTGAAGGCGACCGCCCGCCAGCCCAGCGGGAAAGTCAGAATTACCGCCGCGGTCTTTCGACCGCGGAACGGTAACCTGACGGCGGGACTTTGGCGGGCGGCCTCCGCCGCCCGCCAAGGTCAGAATGAGGGCCTAAGTGTCAGAAACACCTACCTATGATCCATCCTCTGTCCTCTTGTAGTTGTTCCATCTTGTGTGGCACACTACTGTTTCTCAGCACAAAGGAATCATGGACTGATCCAGGGAACATGGCATTAACATGTGAGATGTACTGGTCTGAAGTACACACCAATTGAATGTTCATGGAATGAATGTTCTTCCTGTTTCTGTACACCTGTCCACTGACTCTTGGGGGGATGATAGGTATGTGGGTGCCATTGATGGCACCTATCACATGGGGTATGTTGGCAAAGGCATAGAAGTCCGACTTGATGGCAGGGAGGTCAGCACTTTGGGGAAACCTCACATAAGACTACAGGTGTTGTACAAATGCATTCAGGAATCTGGACAGTATAATGCTAAACACTGGCTTTGAAAAACCTGCACGCATGCCCACTGTCACTTGAAATGAGCCAGGAAATGGTGTGCAGAGAGCACCTGCACTTCAGTAGGGATGGCATGTTGATTACGATTAGCCGGTCTCAGTGCTGGATCCAGTAATTCACAAAGTTCATCAATAGTACCACGAGTGAGTCTGTAATTGATAATAATGTGACGCTCCACCATGGTCCGCAAAACAATAAGTGGTCTGTACACCAATGGGGCCCTCCCTCGCCACAAGGGTCTGTACCTAGGAGGAGTTGAAAACACATGCAGATATTGTTTCTCATTCAGCACTGCTGGCATGATTGTCGATGACAGAAATGCTTAGTGTGTGTGACATTACAGCAACATGACCACAATGTAATATCAGAACTGGTCTGGTTAGGTAAAGTATATTGTTTCATGCCTATGAGTGTTTAGGGGTCAATAGGGCCTGTATTGTGCTGAGGGTTTTACAACTGCGTAGTTAAGGCCAAAATGTCTGCACCCTGTAATCCAGAAGTGTTGTGGTGGAAGTGACCTCATACCGCTAGCGGTTGATGTAATACCGTAAGGCGGTGTTTACCGCCATGCACAAATTCATTGGTTAACTTGGTTGTCAATGGGCACTGTTAGCGTATCATGATTGCTACCGGCGGTGATGGTACATACTGCCGCAGTGCTTACGCGAAGTCGTCACCCCAACTTCACTTGACTCTCTGATCTCGTGCATGCAGGTAGTCCACTGAGTGTACTGCTGTGTCCTTCCTCTGATCATGGAAATGGCAGGTGTTGCAGGGGAAAGGGCCCTGGCCTTCACCAATGAGGAACTGGAGAACTTGTGGAAGGGGGCCTGCCCCTTTATGCCCAGCTCTACGGTCGGCCAGAGGCACAGGTGAGTGGGAGGATTGGGGTGCATGGATGTGTGTAATGGTGGTTGTTGGCTGCATACATGTGTGCACTTGTGACACTGTGTGGTCCAGGGTTCCTGACATGCTGCATGTGTGTGTGCTGTTAAGCTGTTTGAAATGTCCGTCCCATAATGGACGTATAGCCAGCTGTATATGATTGGCCATTGTCTGACCTCAGTGTTACTTTTCTGTGTGTCCCTTATAGGTAAGCACCCACCAGAAGAGGGGACTTTGGCGTGCCATCGCCAGGAAGGTGCGGACCCTGGGGGTTTACAACTGGCGGAACACCCACTGTAGGAAGAGGTGGCAGGACTTTGGTCGCTGGGTGAGGAAGATCTGTGAGGCCCAGCTGGGGAAGTCCCCTCAACGAGGAACGGGTGTCCGTCGGGCACTGAGCCCCCCTTAGGCAACGCATCCTGGCGGTGGCGTACTCAGAACTGGATGGGTGCTTGTAGGCTGCACAGCAGTCACAAGGGGGTGAGTACATACACCATATTTAGGCTCGTTGATGGAAGTGTGTGTGTACATTCATACTTATGCTGTCGAGTGGCAGGGACTCTGACTAATGTCCATCTACATAATGGCCCCCATGGGGAGTAGTGGTGTTTAGGTCAAGTCTGCAGTACGTCAGGTCCTTAAGTTCATTGGGGAATGGCTGTAGAGCAGGGTTCTGGCCACTAGTCAGAGGCATAGCCATGTGTATAGGGGTAGGTGCTGCCTGGTGGAATATGTTCTCGGTGAGTGTATGTGTGAACCACTATTGTACCTCAATTCAGCTACTTACAAGTGTCTCTCCTGTTTTGTCTGCCCATGCCTGTTCTCTTGTGTTGTCTGTGTACATCAGCATCATCTGACGAGGGAGCTGAGGCACCGGCAAGAGGGAGTCAGCTGCCCCTGGATCCTCAGAGGCAGAGCCGTCCGACACCAAGGGGACCAGTGGGTTGCAGGGCGAGGGGAGTACCACATGGGAGGCAACTACCACTGGAGGTAGTGACTCCGATACCTCTTCCAATGGGAGCTCCCTGGTGGTGGCGGACCCTAGTGGTCCCACCCCTACTGTGTCATCTTCCGCCACCCCATACCATCACCGCCCTCCCATTTTGTCCCCACTGAGTTGCCCGTGCCCGCTCACCCAGAAGGGTGGGCATCTCCTTCGCCCCAGGCACCTCCTCCCCTGCCCCAGTCAGCCCTTCTGCCCTCACAGAGAAGGCTATTGACCTCCTGAGAACCATCTCTGTAGGGCAGACAACCATCGCAAATGCCATTCAGGGGCTAGCATCAGAGGTGCAACAGGCTGATGCCTATCTAGATGGAATTCATGGTGCCGTGTCTGTCCTACAGAGATCTTTTCAGGCTCTCCCCTGCTCTTTGATGGCAGCCAGTGTCCCTGGTCAATCCGTCCCCCCTCCAACCACCTCTACCCTTTCCAGCACCCCACTCCCTTCACCCGTCCAAAGCACACATTCTGACAAGCAGGCACACACCTCAAAACACAAGAAGCACACTTCAAAACACAAGCACCACACCTCCAACCAGAAGCATACACACAGCCAACATACACATGCACACACACCAACATCCATTTGCCCCAGTGTGTCCACCTCTTCCGCCTCCCTGTCTGTCCCCTGTACATGCACACCTACAGGCACTGCACCCTCATTCAATGTTGATGACCCTATTCCTGCAGTCACCACAATAGCACACATCCATTCATGCACCCCAGACACCACACCTGCACTCACCACAACGACTTTAGTTGACACATGTAGCACACTCACCAGACTTGCAGACACCCAGACAACATCCATTTACACTGGCATCCTGTCTTGTCCCACTGTGTCCACCCCCTCCTCCAAGACACTCAAACGCACCAAAACACCCACCCATCGCACATCCACAACACCTCAGCATACTTTCCAGTCACCTGCATCCATGTCATACACACATACACCTGTCACAACCACTCCCTCTACCTCCACTCCCACGCCTTCCTCCAGGTCCACCCCAATTGCACCTAAGAAACTTTTCCTATCCCGTGTTGACCTACTTGAACCCACTGGCCCACCCCGTCTCATCCCTAAACATGCTCACCTCCTTGCCCTGTCCACTCCTCCCACATCACAGCCCGCCCCTGTCCGCCCTTCCCATTCCCGTGCTACCTCCCCTGTGAGGAAGAGATCCCCTGCTGGACCAGGAACATCTGCCGCACCCCAGGCCGAGTCCGCTCCACCAGCTGCTGTGACAAAACCTGAGCCCCCTCCACCTTCCAAATGGAAATCCAAGCCCCCCCTCCCAGTCGTAAATCCCCACCCCACCACTCCCTGAGCCTGTTCCCTGAGGTGCCTTGAGGCCCCATTGTTGCCCCTATGAGGTGGAGTACCGTTGCACTTGTGGGAGTCAAGTTGGGGCCATTGTGGCCCATCTGACTTCTTTTACTATGGACTGGCCATTGGCCTTCTATGCACTTCTGTTGCTCAGTGAGCAGAATGAAGGTTAATATGTGGCCTGTGTTGTTTGAGGCACACTCTGGATCCGTGGTCTCTTGTTTCATTGTTTGGGTTTGTTATCACATGTATGTACTTTGGGCAGGTTGGATTTGCCTTGTATCGGGTAAGTACCTCTTGCTGTGAGGTGTATGGCTTGTGCTGCTGTGAAGGGTTGTGGGAGCGTTGCAGGGCGGGAGGAGTGGGTGGGTATGTAACTGTGCCCTTTCTTCCCTTGTTCAGTTAGTTGTGGTACTTACTGTCCTCGTCTTCATCGGCGGTCTCAGACGTGGAGGTATATGGCGAGGAGCAGGGCTGCCATGATCTGCAACTCTCTCTCCATGTCTGCTTCGGCGTGTTGTGTGAGCCTCCGGTGAGTGTTTCCTTATATTTGATTTGTTTCCGCCTGGCTTTGCGTGGCGGTGGTTCCCACCCAGAACTGACGGCGGTCTAGTGCTTCATTATTTGATGGGTGGGTGGGGCCTTTCCGTCGGCCTGTGGGTGGGCTCTGCCGTCGTTGTCGGCACTCCTCTGCTGATGGTGAGTGGTTTTCAGGATGCCTGTGTTTCAGTTGGTTCATTATTTGGCGGTTCGGACCGCACCTCTGTTGGCGGTTGTTCGCGCCACCGCCAGCGGTGCAGTGTTTACCGCCATGTTCATAATGAGGGCCTAAGTCTGGAAGATTGGTCCTGTTAGTCACTGCTGAGTCCCTGTTTGCTATATGATTTTGCTCCATAGGTTGACATTGCAGATTCAGAAAATATCACTAAGTGCTGACTTTTCAAAACTGTAAGAATTTCTTCTGCAAAACATTCTTACCTGATCGCATTGATTCTGGTGCCTAAACATATATACAAATACTTGCTATTTTTGCAAATTAGTGCAGATTTCCTTCTTGAGTTGTGTGTCTCATTTATTGACTGTGTGCCTATGATAAATGTCTAACACTCCTCTCTGATAAGCCTAAGGCTGCTCAACCACACTACCCCCTAAGAGAGTACGTTGTGGATGTTGGAGCAAGCACCCGTCCACTAGTAAAGGAGCACCCGGACTCTCTACCCAGTATATTTCATTTTGATATACTTTATAAATAGCATGATTCCTACACTGGCCTGATTACTGCTACCTTATGTTGTGCTCTAACAGAGGGCTCTCCAAGGGCTTGTTGGCTTTCCCCCTGTTCCTAGACTTTCCATGGCCATAATAGTCTTCCGTTACACTGGTTGGCAGCCTTGACTGCCCTTCCAAAGAAGCTTGCCATGTTTGCTGCAGTATTTTTTATCTACTCAGGCCTGCACTGTATGATAACTGAGACCACAGTGTCGGAATAAGGATTGCCATGCTTGCCTCTGTACTTTGTGCCCACACATGTGTGTGCTGCGTGCTAACTGAGAAAGCTGTGTTTCCAGGAGGATTACTGTGCGTGCTACTGCCTTTTACACATGCACTTGTCTGTGTTGCCCACTAACTAAACCAACGGCGTCTGTCCCGCTGGCAGGAGATCTCCACAGCAGCTGACTTTGCTGAAAATAGGATGCAAGCATGAACCTTCTTGTTGCAGGAGAATACGAAGCTCAAAAGTTGCAGCTTGGAACATAGAAAAGGCTGGCAGGGTTGAGAGTGAAAGGACAAGGTAAAAGGGAAAAGTAGAAATTATAGATAGATAAAGTGGTGCAGGACGTTGAGAAACTCCAGGCAGTGATGGCACAAGTTAGCTGAAATGAGCTTCCTGCATTAAGAAAGGTCTAGTCTATGTTGTGCATGTTTATCATTAGCCACCAGTCAGATATTTGAAGAGCAATGAAGGCTTGGCTCCCCACACAAATGTTCCTAGCAAAGAAGCAGACTTAAAAAAAATATTTGTGAGTGAACCTGTTGTCTTTAGAGGCCAGAGTAGAAAGGCAGAGACAATCCAAACTTTTCCCCCTCTCCCATGTTAAGCTGACTTTTGAAAATAGCAGCCATTTCTAAGAAGAAATGTGGCACCACTGTAAAACATAGTCCGTGTCCTTCCTCGATGGAAGGGTGAGTGTAGAGATATGTTGTTGGGGTAAACAAGCACCTGGTCATGGCAATGGAAAACAGGTGAAAAGCATCAGTAGTATTGGAAATTCATTTAATTAGTCATAATCCAGCAGAGAGTTGCTCAGACATCACCCCCTTCCTTGGCACTAAGTCACACCCCCCAAATAGATCTTCAAAACTGAAAAGACAGCACAACGTGCAGAGACAGAAAAAAAATGTAGACTCAGAGGGCCTGATTTATTAATGACTGTGTTATCCTTGCATCACTTCAGTTGACACAAAGTAAAGTATGTCCTTTAGTGGTATTTACTAAGCCATGCAAGATTCAATTTGTGCCACTTTCTGTGACACAGTAAAACAATGCAATGCTACACTACAACGTCTTGCCCTTGTTGCATTACATTTTCTAATGGTAGGTGTACCATGGGTAGAGCATGACCATTTCAGGGCATCTACCCATGGAATTTAATGCAATCCCAGATTTACTAAAATGTGTAAACCTGGGTTTGCACCAAAATGGTGTGCCTCCCCTAGTTAGGTTTCATGAGAACAAATATTTGTTATTCTACTTGTTACTTCCACTTTCCATGTGTGCTGCATTTTACAGAGGAATATGCCTCTCTGGATTGTTTTTGTGCAGGAAAGCATTGATGTTCAAAATGCAGGCACCCTTGCACAATGGTACATAGGGGTGCTTGCATTGGTGCTGAGAAGAACACAGCGCTCCAGCACTGAGAGCAGGATTGCAACATATTTTATAGTAGATGTGGCACCCTTCTGCTCTCTCCCTTTTACTCAACCTTGCTACATTGTGTGAAAAATGAGTAAATCTGGACCAAAAAGTCTCACAATTGCATTAAATGCACTGCTTCTCAGCTTTATCCTTTAGCGGTCTCTAGCCACACCCTTTCACCAATAGCCCTGGCTCCTTAACCCTGCCTTTCTTTTGTCCCATTTTAAGCACTGCCTGTAACTTAGGAATGCAGACAATCAGCTGGGACACCAGATTTCAAAGTAGTATTGGAAATTCATTTAATTAGTCATAAAAGATGAACGATGTCAGCGGGTGTAATATATCTTGTAGTTATTTGTGAGTCATAGTTAAAGCTTTAATCTAGCCCTGAAGTGCCAGGATTGTTAAGGTCGATGATCTTTATGAAGTCACCTTGTGGGTATAACACATTTTAGAGGTTTGGAGATTAAGCATTGCCGCCTCTTCACGCGAGCTTACACATTGGGCTGTTTCTCCTACAGGGGGTTGTAATACAAAGAGGCATCTAATTTAAATGGACCCTCAACACTAATGTATATGGTTGCTTTGATTCACGTAATAACAAACCAGAAAGGTAAAACGTCCACTCGTATCCAGATTCTACAAGCTCTATTTAGCATAGCCCCTCAGTATGCCACCTTTTGTTAATGTTAAGTGAGGGATGCGAACGTGAAGGAAACATGACCACATCACTTAAAAAAGGTAATTGGAACCCTCACACATAGCTAGAACTATACCAGAATGCTTCAGTTTCTGCGCAGTTGCTGAGTCGAAGTACAGGGTTGCTTTATTCATAAGCACAGCGCTGCTGCACATTACATTATTTGAACTGCAGACGAAAATAAAGCCACTATTACGAGATTTGCGGTAATCACAATATGGCCATAAACGTGTTTATGACTAAATTGTGAATTAGAGTTGTGCTAGCATGCTGCACTCCCAATTTCAACTGGCACATTTTACAAGTTAAAAAAATGGCAAAATGTGCTCTGGAATAAAGGGAAGAAATATGGGAATGATCTATTGCAAGCAGTGAGAAGACACTGATTCCTGCACTTACTGCCCATTTCCGAAGGGAAAAACTAACTGGCCCTTTAATTCTGTCTCCAAGAGTTTACTACCCAGGCAATATCGAAAGTGCTGGTCCTAGTTACTGACAGAGAAAATTGAACCACTTGAAATGAGGGTTTGAATGTGCTACCCTGCCGTCATATTTCTGTAAAAAGTTGTAAGAAAGACATCGTTAAGTACAAGAATAGTCTGCAACATAAACCAAACAAACAAACAATGCTTGTCATTCGTTCTGATACTCGACTGGCGACCTTGGGCGAAAGGATGTAGTCACTGCGGAGGACAGCAGAACTTATCCCCCTCATATTGTGTAGTGGGGGGCGTAGGGGACAACACCCCTCCAGCTTCTAAAGGGTAAACTGATGAAGAAGCCGACGCAGTCAGAGCGTGCCACTAAGAAGCCAATTTACATGTCTCCGAAGTCTCCTTGAAACCCCGTAACCTAAGGAGCAAACTCTGCGGGGGCTGTGAGGCATCCTTGTTTTGTTATTTAATTGCAGCCGTTGAGGTGTTCATTCTCTTCTAAAATCTTTCTGTCCCGACAGCGAGTCAGCAAAGCAAGGGAAAGAAGGTGATGGTATTTTGTGTTAAGCTTACTGCTGGCTCCCCGGATTTGAGAAAAATAATTATTTTAAGAGATGCTCACCTCGTAAATAACTCCAGTTACAATTAAATAATTAGCTAAAACAAATAGGCCTCAAATACCCCACAGATTTTCTTTGTAGGTTACATCACTGTAAGGAAACCTGTAGTGAAGTGCAACATGACTTCAGACAGGTGGAATGACTATGTTTGTTTTTCAGTTTCTTTAACACCATTCAAAACAGAAAATCACACGTTTAAGTCTTTTGACTGTGTGTGTTTATAGCAGCTTCATTTATGGAATGATAGCAATATTTATTCAACTACTATTATTTAAATAACTAAATACTGAGCACTGACTCTTGCTGCTAAACGGAAGAGAGAAGAATGTAACCCAACAGTCTCTAACATGCACAATATGCAATCCTGGATTCAAATCTCCGCTTCCTTACTTGAAAAATTCTGTGATTCGAGGCACATAGTTTTACTTCAGTATTTGTCATTTTCCTTAGCCATTAAGTTTGAGAGCTGACTGAAGTAATTCAACACAGGATCTGTGCTGTATAAGCCTCATTTATATATTGTGAATATAAAATAAATTTGATTTACATTTAATATGAATAGAGGTTATACAAATAGAAAACATGTCAAAATGGCATTTTGGGTAACCCGTGACATGGTCGTCAGGGCATGAGGCTATTTTTGAATGGTTCATGTTTAAAAATGATTACTTTAATTACATCACTAAAATTCAGTGATGTAATTGTGTGTACTCTAATGAGATAACGATACAAGTTGATCAGCATTTTCACATTAAAGCTTTACTATTTTTTTTCATGATGTGTTGTTTGATTTTACATCATTTGATTGATCAGTTCATGCTTTGGCTCTTAGATCCAAGTCAGACCTCTAGCTGGCATTCCCCCAAGCCAGTCAATGTACCACCTAGAAATCTTGGCCCAAATACATTAGGGGTTTGTATCGCGCTGTGTCATTTTTATGATGCAGCCATGATGCAAGATCCCTTTTGGAATTTACTAAGGTATGCAAAGCCACCTTGTGTGGCTTTGCATTACTTTGCATCAGGGAGGGAATGTATGATGGAACAATGCATGCGGGAACCACGCATGCCTTAACAATGCCGTTGTAACAACAACAGCCTTTACCACGCATGCCTTTACAAGGATTTTTCGGTGTAAAAGCATGCCTAGTAAAGGCATGTGTGGGAACGGAATGTGTGGTTCTATCATGCCACTCCCCACTCACCCTAAGACCCAAAAGTACCCCACCCCTAATAAACTACCCGACCTCCCACCTGCCCTAAAACAAAACTACCCTGACGCCCTCACCCCTGCCCCTAAAAACAAAACCACTGTGAGAGAACAGCCTTGATTGCCGAGGCCCCCTAACTATTTGCCCCCATTTTCCACTTTTTGCTGGTGTTTTCCTGACTCTGATTGTGCCCTGGGTACTGCTAACCAGTCCCAGGGCCTGTGCTCTGTATAAAATCAGTATGCAAATTAGGCTAATTATAATTGGCTAAGTCAACCTACCTCTAAGTCCTTAATATATGGTAGGGCATGTAGGTTTAGGGACCCCAGCATAGGTAGTGCACCCATAGGTGCACTGCTGAGATGCCCAGTGTCATTTTAAAGGCAGCCTGCCTTGCTGGTTGTTTTTAAATTAAATTTATATGCAAATTCAACTTTGGAATTAAAGTAGTTCCAAAGTCTTAAACTACCATATCTTTAAATATAAGTCACCCCTAAGGTGTGCCCTATGTGCCCCTAGGGCTGGGTGCCATGTAACTATAAGCAGGGACCTTATAAAAAATAGTTTTATAAACCCTGGTGAGGTAAAAACAGCCAAATTCGTTTTTCCCTCATTGTAGTGAATGGCCTCCATAGGCTAGAATGGGGAGCCTTTATTTTAATTTTAAAAGTCCCCTTAAGTAACAGATACCAGAAGTTTGGTATCAAATTAATTCATATATTAAATCCCACAACTTCCAGTTGTGGGATTTAATATAACTTGTTCAGGTAAAGAGTTTTAAACTTTACCTAAAAAGTTGCCAACTTCATCCCTGCAGTGTTTTTGCTGCTGTGCTCTGATTGGCCAGCCTCTGGCAGCCTGGCCAGGCTGCCTTGACGAGGTGTGAAGTGGCCTGGCTTCACACAAAGAGATGTGCCTGTGGGAAGGGATCTCCCCTCAGCAGATGGTGAGGCAGGAAGGGGGAGGGCTGCCAAACTGGTCTTCAAAGGCAGAGAAGGACATTTGGAGCAACCCAGCAACAACCCCACATCCTGCAAACCCAAACAGGTATGTGCACCCTTGATTAGATTAGGAGACGGCAGGAGAGGGGTGTGATTAGGATTTTTAGCCACCCTAGTGGGTAGGATCAGCCAGATGTAACCTCCCAAAATCCTTTTCAGCCATGAAGGATTTTTGAGGAATGTTGCCTCCTGGAATTGATTTTTGCCACACGACCCTGGAAATGGTCATCACAGGGGGAAGGACCCTGCACCTGATTGGAGAACCAGGACCCCTCTGTTTTTCTCCCAGGAGCGAGGATAAAACTGGCAGACCTGCACCCATACCTCAAATCCCCATCAGATTCTAACAAGGAAGAACCACAGAAGAAGAAGAAGGACACTTGGGCTTCACCACAAGAAGGACTTTGCCTGGCTTCAACTGGTTCAAGGAGGTACTCTCTGTTTGCTACAGGTGAAAAATTGCTAACCAGAGTCCCCTGCACCAACTCCTGAAGAAATCAACCAGCTGACCGCTGTCCAGTGGCCAAAAAGGAATTTGTGCCAGGTGCATTCTGGGAGTTGTAGCCCACACCCCCAAGGATCATCTCAGAGCTTCTGGAACCTTGGGGTGAGCTGTGGACCCAAAAAGAACCTTAAAGGAACATCTGGAAGAAGATCCAGAAGTTTGGAAAACTTTTTTTAAAAGCTCCATAGAGGGACCGTCCCGCCGCGGCAACTCTAGCCGTCTTGCCTCAACCGCAATCCGGCCTGACTTGAAGGTTTGTCCCGGTGAAGGAAATCTCCCCCCGAAAAAACTAAGTCAGAACGTAGGATGATGACCGGGACTTCCCAGCCAGCGTATCTGAGGAGGGCTCCATGGACGTCGGATCAAGATCCAGGTTTGCCCTGGTCGAAGGATTTTCACCTCGAAAAAACGACTAAGTCCAAAGGTAAAAATCTTCACCGAGGGCTCCCTTGATGCGTATCCGAGGAAGAGTTCCATGAGATCAGATTGGACTGGCAGGTTTGTCCCGCTGAAGAAAATCTTCAGAAAAAAGACTAAGGGCCTCATTCTGACCCTGGCGGTCTATGACCGCCAGGGTGGAGGCCCGCTGAAGCACCGCCAACAGGCTGGCGGTGCTTCATTTCTTATTCCGAACGCGGCTATGAAGCCGCGGTCGCCCAGCCGGGTCCCCCCCGGCTGGGGGAATCCTCCATGGCGGCGCTGCCATGGGGATTCCGACCCCCTTCCCGTGGTTTTCACCGCCAGAAACAGGATGGCGGGAACGGGTGTCGTGGGGCCCCTGGGGGCCCCACAAGGATTTTCACTGTCTGCATTGCACCTCTGCATCTCCGCCGGCTCCATTCGGAGTCGGCTTCATTGTTGCAGGGCCTTTCCCGCTGGGCCGGCGGGCGATCTTTTGGCGGTCGCCCGCAGGCCCAGCGGGAAAGTCAAAATGACCCCCGCGGTCTTTTGACCACGGAGCGGTCTTTCGACGGGGTAACTTTGGGGGCCGCCCGCCAAAGTCAGAATGACCCCCTAAGTCTTAAGGTAAACTTTTGACCGAGGCCTCCCGTGGCCTGTAGACGAGCCGGGCTCCATTGCGGTCAGCCTCAAACTTTGACTTTGCCCCGGTCGAGGTGTGACCAGATGACCAGATTATGGCTTTTTGTTTCCAGGCGCTAGAAAACATTAATTCTTTAAAAATTCATATCTCCGGTTCCCCTTATCCAATGTTATTCATTTTTGTGTCATTTTAAAGAAAAAATATAATCTATTTTTATAAATTGGTTTTGGATTTTTAAACTGTTTCCTGTGTTTTATTTCATTACTGTTTTGTGATATTTGAATGCTTTACACTCTGTCTCCTAAATTAAGCCTTGTCGCTTGTTGCAAAACTACCAAGGGTTGAGCTGGGTTTAATTTACTGAGACCTAACTGGACCTAAGTGGATGTTAGTGGCCTATTGCTAAGTGTAGGTACTTATCTGCCTTTAAAAATAACCCATTTTCCAACAACTACCCTGATCCCCCACCCACCCTGAGGCCCAAAAGTACCCCTCTCTTAATTCTTAAACTACCCCAAACCCATCCACCCTAAAAACAAAACTACCTGACCAACTAAAAACAAAACTACCCTGACCCCCCACCCGCCCTAAAACAAAACTAACCCAACCCCCACCTGTCATAAAAACAAAACTACCACAATCCCCACCCCTGACACTAAAAACAAAACTACCCCGACCCTCCCACCCCAACCCTAAAAATTGAACTACCCTGACACCCCCACAAACCCTGAGACCTAAAACCTTCCACGACCCACCACCCTATAAACAATCGAACCCCTCCACCAGCCCAAAAAACAAAACTAACCTGATCCCCCACTCCTGCCCTTAAAAACAAAACTATCCTGACTCCCCACCTGCCCCTAATATCAAAACTACCCCAACCCCCTCACCTGTCTCTAAAAACAAAACTATCCCGACCCTCTCACCCCTGCCAAAAAACAAAACTACCCGACAGCCCCTACCCACCCTGAGCCCTAACCTCCCCGACCCCCTCACCTGCCCTAAAAACAAAACTACCCTGACCCCCACCAGCCCCTAAAAACAAAACTACCCTAACCCCCACCCCTAAAAAACGACTGTGACCCTCCCACCCCATCCCTAAAAACGAAACTACCCCAACACCCCCATCCATCCTGAGCCATAAAACCTTCCCTGACCACCCACCCTAAAAACAACCGACCGCCCCAACCGCTCTAGAAACAAAACTACACCGACCCCCTCACCCTGCCCCCAAAAACAAAACTACCCTGACCCCACCTGCGCCCTAAATACAAAACTACCCCGACCCCCCGCCCTGCCCCTAAAAAAAATAGCTCAACCCACACCCCAATCCCTTAATCCACCCATAGAAATACCCTAACCCTGCCCCATCTCCACTTACCTGACAGCGCCCTCTCCCGATCTATCCTAAAGAAAACCCAAACATCCCCTCACCCCACCCCAAAAAAAAAAAACTAACCCCACACCCAAGCACTTTATCCACCCCAACCACTAAAAACTACCCCAATCCTACACAACCCCCCACCCTAAGCCCTAACCTTAAAACAAAATCCCAAACACACCCACCCCTAAAAAAAAAAGCCCAACCCCCACCTTAAGCCCTTTATCCACCCGTGCCCCTAAAAGCTACCCCCAACCATGCCCCAACCCCACTTACCTGACCACGTCCTGTCCTGATCCATTCTGCCTTTTTCTCTGCCTTAACCATGCATATGCATAGTTCAGCACATGCGTGGCTAAGGCAGAGAAAAAGCCATGCGTTGTTCTGGAAAGCATGGTTATGCTTGTGTGGGAAACGTCCACTTGTTCCCAAAGTGTTGTTGAGGACGTTTCCCTCAGGGAAGTGCTCCATGAGTGGAGCATGGGCGACACCATGCCTAAACCAATGTTTTTTTTAAACAATCCCAGATTTAGAAAGGTGAGTAAGCCTGGTATTGCACAAAAAAACTACACCTCCCAGGCGCAGCCATAACAAGGAGAAATATCTTGAATCCTCTTTCTATGCATGTTGCATCTTCACGTAGAAAGAGGAATAAGGTGCTAACAATTATCGGCAGCAGGTGTGTGCCATATCTTAGAAGATATGGCACATCATACCTGTCTCCCTTTCAGGGAACACAGCAACTTTTCTTGCCGGCTTGTGTTGTGTGAATGTTAGTAAACATCCCTCTAAGTGTATCCTCCCAATGGTTGGGGTGATATTTTCAACACGTATGACTGTGTGTCAGTCCTGATACGTACTTCCCTTCCTATCACAGTACTTCTTGCGAAATTTAAAATTATATGTGACTTCAGGAAGTTTGTACTGCTCAGTAACCTCGTGTATTCTAAAATCAGTGCAATTTATACTGTAGCCTGCACTGAGCATTTCAGTCCTGTTTGTCGGATTTTAAGCTCCCAACATTAAGGAATTACGAATGCGAAGGCTATTCACTACCGAATATCGGTGTTTGCATTGGAAAGAGACGCATGTTTACGGTGATTGCTCTTTTTCGCTTCCAGATAACTCCTGTGAGTAGAAAGTAGCCAGATTAGAGTAAATGACGATTACAACTGACCTACGTGCATTCCGCTTCGGAACACTGATGTATGTGTATTTGATCATAATGATAAATAATTTAACAGTCTTCTCAGCCAATTTGGATATGTATGTGTCATTTGTTCAATTAGTTGTTGAATCGCCAGAGAACCGATTTCCAAGATGATAATTTGACAGACATGTTTAGAAGCAATTACCTTGTCATTTTAGTTAGTATTAAAAATGTACAAATAATCACAATATTCCCGACGCTGGCATTACACATTGTGATCTGGACAAGGCACGCCGTTAAGGAGGAGAGATGGTGCCTTATTTGCTTTTCAGCACTTTTAAGCAATTGGACGCTGAACACAGTATATGAGCCTTTGCTAAGAGAAAGAGCTGGGAGCAGAAGCTATCAACAACGCATGATGTCTCGAGTGCTGCCAGGCATGGCACCTGTCGGTCTGTTCAAGCCCTTTCTAGAAACAGTGGCCAACTGGTATTTTTCCTGGTCCTGGCTCCGCTGTGGCCACTGATTTCTCGCACAGCTGCTGTGAGAATAGGTAGCAGCTGTGAGGCCTCTTCACCCGATATGAAAACAATGGCCGCTCAATTAAGCCCAGGACACTCTATCTGAATCTAATACGCATTTCCGTTCTCCCTTTTCGCCTCCACATCAGTAGGTAATTGTGAGAGGCCGTGATATCCATTCGTCTTTTTCACGTTATTCTCTTTCAGACAATACCTGTGATTTGTTGTTTTGCTGTGTCTATTTTCGAGATGCTAATGCCTCTGAGGAAAATGCAGCCTTGTGCAGAAGGGGTTTGGCGTTGCCGCAGGTTGTTCTTTAAGACATTTCTCTAGAAAGCGGTGGATGCTATTGAATCGCAATGTAATTTCATGCTTTGGCTCGATGTCATTTTGTACAATGGACTTTCCAGTTAGTCTTAGGGAAAGTTGCCGATTGTGTTTGTGACTGACATCTTTACATTCAGTATATTTAAATTGTTGCCACTGGGAGGTAAAATAAAAGCGGCAAGTACGTATTTTGTCACATATTTGAAAGCCATAAATGCTGGAGATGTACTACCCTCTGTCATACCGTTATCCCGGCCTATAGAGAACAAATAACACTTAAATATGCTGTGCGATAATATCTGCATCACTTATGTGATTCCATCTAGGTATTCTCAGTGAAAGGTCTGCATATGGAATATTGTGCTGGCTCTACACTGCAGAGTTGAAAAGTTAGTGTGGTGAAAATGTCAGGGTTCTAATATTAAGTCGCTGGAATGGCATCATCTGGAGCTCAATGTAGCAATGATGTTTACATGTTTGCCTATCTTGTTGTCCCCAGAGTTTTCAATAACCACAGGAAATTAACACTCGGTGAGCAAGATAACGAGTGTGTCCAGAGGTTTGAGGCTCATATGTGAATGGTCCTGCAATCAACTGTTTGTTTTAATCTGCACAGTTAAAGTGCCAGTTGTTTCATGGAGGTTACTCTCATGCAACAGAGTGATTGGTGAGGGATGAAAAACATTTAATTGATGAGGTATCCTGGGAAATAGCCCTGGGAGTATACTATGGACTATTCAATGAGTCTTTAATTTGGCTTCTACTTATGTAGAATCCATTAAATAGCATCCAGACAAAATGAAAATGCAGGAGCATAGATTTTGATCCTTTGATCCTGTGTGTCTTATCTAAGGTGTCCTTAGGGAGATCTATATAAAGGCTATTGCAACAGTCCAAGAAGAGAAACACCACTTCTAGTACCAATGTACTTTTTGTAGAAAGACCAGAACGTACTTATATGTTATAATCTTTTTTTAGTGATGGATGTTAGCTATGTCTTTTTAAAGCAGGTGTCTCAGGTTGAAAGCCTTGGAAAATGTTGCGGAATGGCATCCCATTAAATCAACCCACTGGAGAGGTAGGTATTATGGGATCATTGGGTCCAAAGAATGGTCTCAGGTTTTTGTCAGTTCACGCAGAAGTAGTTTAGCGGTATCCAATCAGTTGGTGACAAAACCTAAATAATTCCTAATGATATTATTCAGGTGTCACCTATATGCATCTGGCAACCAGTATCCCGGGTCTCTACATTGCAGAGGGGTATTTATATATTCACCGAATAGGCTCAGGGAAAGTGTGGGCCATTGCAGGACTACACAGGTGATATTGGATGATTATAAAGAGTAATGCCCTCATTTGATCTGGTGAATGTGGTTGTCTTCAAGGAATGTGAACACGGTGAGAGTAATTATATCTATTCCAGAAGAATCAAGCAGGCAGTTAAGTGGAATTCTATGGTCAATATTGTCAAGTGTCATTTAATAGCAGGGCATCTATTCCATAACATGGTCAAAATTCAAACATGAAATCATACAATAAAGAGGTTTTTTTTATGTGAATAGATGGATATTTGTTGACTATAGTCAAATGTCATGACAATGCATAGCAGGACAGAGTACGACAGGGCAGGGCTATAGTTTGAAAGGATCTTAGGGTAGTGTCTTTTTTAAAGAGTATAGTGATTATGAAATGGTTCACATTTGAAGCACATTGATGGCAAGTGAGGTATTGATGAGGTTGGTGACGGCTGCAAATTATGCAGAAATGCAAGGAATAATAACTTTACTTTTGTAGATGTCGAAAAAAAACTAAACAATCTTTCGAATGTTGGTCTCTGCTATAGGTGGAAGCTCCTTGAAGGATAATATAGATTTGGGTATAATTCTGAAAATAGGGGAGTGGAAGGGATCTATGCGGACTCAAGGCATATACATTTTATGTTTCAATAATATTATATTTTTACATAACATACGTTGAGAAGGACTGTGAGTTTCCCAAAAAAAGACAAAGACAAAGAAGATCCAAATTCATATCGCCCAATCACACTAATAAATACCAATTTTAAAATTATTATGAAGCTTCTAGCTAATCGTCTTAATGAGGTTGTCACCACATCAAGACCAAAATGACTTTATTGTCAGATGGCAACTTACAACCAACACACATTATTTGGCTGAGGCACTGGACTTCTTTCCTATTAATAAAGTCCCTGCCGTTATTCTCCTACTGGATGGAGAAAAAGCTTTTGATATAGTGGTATGGGATACGCTGTTTGAGATATTATCTAGATTTTGGGTTCCAACCCAGATCTCAGGGCTAGTACAAAGGATGTATCAAAATACCAAAGCTAACATTATAGTTAACTCTGTAAATGTGGGTAAACTACAAGTTCGGCAGGGCACATGCCAGGGATGCCCCTCTCACCCATCCTGTTTGCTTTATTTATCGAACCTTTAGCCATCGTAATTAGACAAAAAAATCTGATCCATCCTCCACTAAAGCAGATGGGAAAGATTAAATTGCATGCAGATGATATTATTTTGTTTCTTGATGATAACCAAAGCTCCCAGGAGAAAGTTTTTGAAGTATTTGCTCAATTTGAACAAATAGTGGGGTATAAGCTGAATAGGAAAAAAACTAAAATTATATTTTGTGGCTGCACTTCCAATAGACTGCTTCCTGAATTGGTGCCCTGCTTGAATTTGAGGCCTAGGAGATATTTGGGGATTAGATTCTCCCCCAAAATAGAAGATCTTTTTGATTTTAACTTTACCCTTGCTCCTAAAAACTCAGGTGTTGCTAGCTAAGTGGGGGTCACTTCCTCTATGTATCATAGGGAGAGTCCCACTGATTAAAATGGCAATGCTCCCATTGTTTACCTTCTTGTTCTCAGCCATTCCAAGTGTGTGTCCTTCCTCATTCTTTAGGAAATGACTCAACATTTACATAATCTATTGGGCACAATAAAACCGCACGCATTGCACTAAAGACTTTATATGCAGATCGAAAAAAAGGGAGGCCTGGCACTCCCTATCATGAAAGACTACTATTTTGCATTTTTGCCCAAGATATAGCAAATTTCAAACCTGCATCGCTGCAGGACAGCTCATTCTGTCAAAATTTACGTGAATTAATCTGCAGGGAATATGGTATAAAGTATCCCGTATTATCAGTGAAATCCCCAAAGAAAGTGCACTAGAAGATCTCCAGGTGGTTCTTTAAAAAAAGGTCAGATTTTTTAAGAAGATATGCAATCCATTATGTGAACTTTTTCACTCTTCTGTCCAACTTTACGATGAGGTCCGGCTTTAGGCTCAACCCAGAGATAGTCAAGAAATGGGAATATGCGGGATTTAGGAAAAGTGGAGATTTTTACACCGGTGATAGATGGGAAATGCTCCTGAATATTGGGGTTGTTGTGCAAAACGCCTTTTTGCTTATGGGGTCTTATAGTAATGTGCTCAACAGCCTCAAGATCTGGATTGTGGTCAAATACATGACACTCAGAAAATAGTGAAAGAACTGATAGACCCTTTGGGGGATAGATGAGTGGGTGAATGGAGAAAACTACTCATGGAGTGGAAAAGCCCTAATCTTCTGGTAAAAGCTATCAGGAAATGGGATCAAGATGACGGACTAAAATTGTCTAAGGATATCTGGGAGAAAATCAATGGATTCAACTTTGGGTTACTCCGAGGAGCAAATTGGCACAAAATGCTGTTTTTCAGTAAATGGCTGCTCTATCGTACCCTGCAATTTTCGGCCCAGATTAAAACCAGCTGTCCTAATCTTTGTTTTCGGTGTCAAACAGATGGCATAGCATATTGGACACATGTGATGGGCACTTGCGTGCATATTCAAGAGTTCTGGGGCAAGGTTTAAGTTTTTAAAAACAGCTTTGCAGATTGAAATAGACCCTAATGTGTGGTTACTGGTGTATGACCCAGGAGGCAAAACCTGCACCTAGGTGGGTGAAATTAGTCTTTTTCACCACAGTGGTGGCTGGATCCCTCTCATAAAAAAACTGGTGCACCGCACAGATTCCAACTGTTGAAAAATGGCTAGATAAAATGGCCCAAGTAAGGAATCAGAAATGGAAGTATGCAATGAGGTCAGGTGGGCTCAAGAGATTCTCCCAAACGTGGGGTGGATTTTTTGAGGCAACCGACACCAGCCCAGCCTATGGGTGGATTTAAGGACTTGACCATCCCTTATTTGAGGTTATTGAGAGGATGTTAATGTTATTGAATGTGATGATACTGCTTTTCTGGGTTAATTCTGTAACTGAAATTGGTTATGCCACGATGTCGGATCTCTTTAATAAATAACATTTTTTTTAAATAGAAAAGAGAAGGACTGTGAGTGTAGTGTGTGCACTGTTTGAGTCTTTATAGACTTGTAACAGTTCTTATTTTAGCTTCTCTTCGACAGAAATATTGACTTGAACTTTGGATTTTATGTACTGTAGATAACCTTTTTTTATAACTCAAAGCATGTGATTTACAAATAAAGCATTATTACTGAAATGATCACATAGTCGAGAATTACTCAAATGCTGACCCCACACAGTTTAAAGAAAATGGGATCTTTTTGTTTATTAGATTTAGCATTCCAATTATGACTGTTGTAAAATCCATGTGGAGAAGGATATCTATTGTGGAATTAAGGGTTATCCACCCAATTTACGTAGTATTTGTGAGATGGTTTCTTGATTTAATGACTTTCATATCTTGGTTGTTGGGCGCTGCAACAGGTCATTAGGTGATTTGAACATAAATTCTCCTCTGACAAATAATTTGATTCTGGTTTTGTCTGAGCATGAGAAGTGCAGACAATCTAGTACCTGGAATTCAGGAATTATGAAGAAAATGTAATTGAGCCTATGGTTTCTTACATGGGTTACTTGCCTTGACAGGTAGGGGAAATACAGGTTCTCAAGGTATTTTAAAAATTCATGAGCTTAGGTTTTGGATTGATATTCTAAACGTCAAAGATCCCACAATAATGACACATTTACATCTGGTTAGGAAGTGTTGAAAAAAACGAAGAGGTTTGTTTGGAAGCGACCTCTGACCTGTTTGTTTGGAGCGACCTCTGACCTGTTTTTGGTCTAGAGCTCGCCCCCCACGTCCGCAGCACCACCTTGCTGTCTCGTGCCCCTGACCCCCGCCCACGCTGCTGCTAGCGTGTTTGAGGCCCTCCTCCACCCGCAGGCATTCTCCTGCACCTCATCCCTGGTGTCTAGTGGGCTCTGGTAAGCTTCGCTAGACCTGTGTGCTCTCTGCCGCTTTTCGCCGTATCTGTAAGTGTTTTTCTACTTTTCAGCGCCTTGCCTCCTTGCGCTCTTGCCCCCATTTGTGCCCCTTCTGATTGCTGTACTCCGATTGTATTTTGTGCCATTTACCGTATTTTGTGACTGTTTTTGACTTGTGCCTTATTTTTGTCATTTTGTGCCTTGTTTCAACCTGGTTTTCGCCCCTTAGGCGCTCCCCCTTGCCGCTTCCCCTGCCGCTGCCTCCCTGCGGCCCCGCCCCCTCGTGCCCCCATTCGCCGCTCCCTCCCGCCTCCCACCTCCCAGCTGCTCCTCCCTCCCCCTCCCTTCTTAATGGCTGGTGCTGCGCGTCGCGGGTGAGCGACCTCTGACCTGTTTTTGGTCTAGAGCTCGCCCCCAACGTCCGCAGCGCCACCTTGCTGTCTCGTGCCCCTGACCCCCGCCCACGCTGCTGCTAGCGTGTTCGAGGCCCTCCTCCACCCGCAGGCATCCTCCTGCGCCTCATCCCTGTTGTCTAGTGGGCTCTGGTAAGCTTCGTTACACCCATGTGCTCTCTGCCGCTTTTCGCCGTATCTGTAAGTGTTTTTCTACTTTTCAGCGCCTTGCCTCCTTGCGCTCTTGCCCCCATTTGTGCCCCTTCTGATTTGTGTACTCCGATTGTATTTTGTGCCATTTACCGTATTTTGTGACTGTTTTTGACTTGTGCCTTATTTTTGTCATTTTGTGCCTTGTTTCACCCTGGTTTTCGCCCCTTAGGCGCTCCCCCTTGCTGCTTCCCCTGCCGCTGCCTCCCTGCGGCCCCACCCCCTCGTGCCCCCATTCGCCGCTCCCTCCCGCCTCCCACCTCCCAGCTGCTCCTCCCTCCCCCTCTCTTCTTAATGGCTGGCGCTGCGCGTCGCGGGTGAGCGACCTCTGACCTGTTTTTGGTCTAGAGCTCGAACCCCATGTCCGCAGCACCACCTTGCTGTCTCGTGCCCCTGACCCCCGCCCACGCTGCTGCTAGCGTGTTCGAGGCCCTCCTCCACCCGCAGGCATCTTCCTGCGCTTCATCCCTGGTGTCTAGTGGGCTCTGGTAAGCTTCTCTAGACCGTGTGCTCTCTGCCGCTTTTCGCCGTATCTGTAAGTGTTTTTCTACTTTTCAGCGCCCTGCCTCCTTGCGCTCTTGCCCCCATTTGTGCCCCTTCTGATTGCTGTACTCCGATTGTATTTTGTGCCATTTACCGTATTTTGTGACTGTTTTTGACTTGTGCCTTATTTTTGTCATTTTGTGCCTTGTTTCAACCTGGTTTTCGCCCCTTAGGCGCTCCCCCTTGCCACTTCCCCTGCCGCTGCCTCCCTGCGGCCCGCCCCCCTCGCGCCCCCATTCGCCGCTCCCTCCCGCCTCCCGCCTCCCAGCTGCTCCTCCCTTCCCCCTCCCTTCTTAATGGCTGGTGCTGCGCGTCGCGGGTGAGCGACCTCTGACCTGTTTTTGATCTAGAGCTCGCCCCCAACGTCCACAGCACCACCTTGCTGTCTCGTGCCCCTGACCCCCACCCACGCTGCTGCTAGCGTGTTTGAGGCCCTCCTCCACCCGCAGGCATCCTCCTGCGCCTCATCCCTGTTGTCTAGTGGGCTCTGGTAAGCTTCGTTACACCCATGTGCTCTCTGCCGCTTTTCGCCGTATCTGTAAGTGTTTTTCTACTTTTCAGCGCCTTGCCTCCTTGCGCTCTTGCCCCCATCTGTGCCCCTTCTGATTGGTGTACTCCGAATGTATTTTGTGCCATTTACCGTATTTTGTGACTGTTTTTGACTTGTGCCTTATTTTTGTCATTTTGTGCCTTGTTTCAACCTGGTTTTCGCCCCTTAGGCGCTCCCCCTTGCCGCTTCCCCTGCCGCTGCCTCCCTGCGGCCCGCCCTCCTTGCGCCCCCATTCGCCGCTCCCTCCCGCCTCCCAGCTGCTCCTCCCTCCCCCCTCCCTTTTTAATGGCTGGCGCTGCGCGTCGCGGGTGAGCGACCTCTGACCTGTTTTTGGTCTAGAGCTCGCCCCCCCCACGTCCGCGGCACCACCTTGCTGTCTCGTGCCCCTGACCCCCGCCCACGCTGCTGCTAGCGTGTTCGAGGCCCTCCTCCACCCGCAGGCATCCTCCTGCGCCTCATCCCTGGTGTCTAGTGGGCTCTGGTAAGCTTCGCTAGACCGTGTGCTCTCTGCCGCTTTTCACCGTATCTGTAAGTGTTTTTCTACTTTTCAGCGCCTTGCCTCCTTGCGCTCTTGCCCCCATTTGTGCCCCTTCTGATTGCTGTACTCCGATTGTATTTTGTGCCATTTACCGTATTTTGTGACTGTTTTTGACTTGTGCCTTATTTTTGTCATTTTGTGCCTTGTTTCAACCTGGTTTTCGCCCCTTAGGCGCTCCCCCTTGCCACTTCCCCTGCCGCTGCCTCCCTGCGGCCCGCCCCCCTCGCGCCCCCATTCGCCGCTCCCTCCCGCCTCCCGCCTCCCAGCTGCTCCTCCCTTCCCCCTCCCTTCTTAATGGCTGGTGCTGCGCGTCGCGGGTGAGCGACCTCTGACCTGTTTTTGATCTAGAGCTCGCCCCCAACGTCTGCAGCACCACCTTGCTGTCTCGTGCCCCTGACCCCCACCCACGCTGCTGCTAGCGTGTTCGAGGCCCTCCTCCACCCGCAGGCATCCTCCTGCGCCTCATCCCTGTTGTCTAATGGGCTCTGGTAAGCTTCGGTACACCCATGTGCTCTCTGCCGCTTTTCGCCGTATCTGTAAGTGTTTTTCTACTTTTCAGCGCCCTGCCTCCTTGCGCTCTTGCCCCCATTTGTGCCCCTTCTGATTGCTGTACTCCGATTGTATTTTGTGCCATTTACCGTATTTTGTGACTGTTTTTGACTTGTGCCTTATTTTTGTCATTTTGTTCCTTGTTTCAACCTGGTTTTCGCCCCTTAGGCGCTCCCCCTTGCCACTTCCCCTGCCGCTGCCTCCCTGCGGCCCGCCCCCCTCGCGCCCCCATTCGCCGCTCCCTCCTGCCTCCCGCCTCCCAGCTGCTCCTCCCTTCCCCCTCCCTTCTTAATGGCTGGTGCTGCGCGTCGCGGGTGAGCGACCTCTGACCTGTTTTTGATCTAGAGCTCGCCCCCAACGTCCACAGCACCACCTTGCTGTCTCGTGCCCCTGACCCCCACCCACGCTGCTGCTAGCGTGTTCGAGGCCCTCCTCCACCCGCAGGCATCCTCCTGCGCCTCATCCCTGTTGTCTAGTGGGCTCTGGTAAGCTTCGTTACACCCATGTGCTCTCTGCCGCTTTTCGCCGTATCTGTAAGTGTTTTTCTACTTTTCAGCGCCTTGCCTCCTTGCGCTCTTGCCCCCATCTGTGCCCCTTCTGATTGGTGTACTCCGATTGTATTTTGTGCCATTTACCGTATTTTGTGACTGTTTTTGACTTGTGCCTTATTTTTGTCATTTTGTGCCTTGTTTCAACCTGGTTTTCGCCCCTTAGGCGCTCCCCCTTGCAGCTTCCCCTGCCGCTGCCTCCCTGCGGCCCCGCCCTCCTTGCGCCCCCATTCGCCGCTCCCTCCCGCCTCCCAGCTGCTCCTCCCTCCCCCCTCCCTTTTTAATGGCTGGCGCTGCGCGTCGCGGGTGAGCGACCTCTGACCTGTTTTTGGTCTAGAGCTCGCCCCCCACGTCCGCGGCACCACCTTGCTGTCTCGTGCCCCTGACCCCCGCCCACGCTGCTGCTAGCGTGTTCGAGGCCCTCCTCCACCCACAGGCATCCTCCTGCACCTCATCCCTGGTGTCTAGTGGGCTCTGGTAAGCTTCGTTACACCCATGTGCTCTCTGCTGCTTTTCGCCGTATCTGTAAGTGTTTTTCTACTTTTCAGCGCCTTGCCTCCTTCCGCTCTTGCCCCCATTTGTGCCCCTTCTGATTGCTGTACTCCGATTGTATTTTGTGCTATTTACCGTATTTTGTGACTGTTTTTGACTTGTGCCTTATTTTTGTCATTTTGTGCCTTGTTTCAACCTGGTTTTCGCCCCTTAGGCGCTCCCCCTTGTTGCTTCCCTGCCGCTGCCTCCCTGCGGCCCCGCCCCCCTCGCGCCCCCATTCGCCGCTCCCTCCTGCCTCCCGCCTCCCAGCTGCTCCTCCCTCCCCCCTCCCTTCTTAATGGCTGGTGCTGCGCGTCGCGGGTGAGTGACCTCTGACCTGTTTTTGGTCTAGAGCTCGCCCCCCACGTCCGCAGCACCACCTTGCTGTCTCGTGCCCCTGACCCCCGCCCACGCTGCTGCTAGCGTGTTCGAGGCCCTCCTCCACCCGCAGGCATCCTCCTGCGCCTCATCCCTGGTGTCTAGTGGGCTCTGGTAAGCTTCGCTAGACCCGTGTGTTCTCTGCCGCTTTTCGCCGTATCTGTAAGTGTTTTTCTACTTTTCAGCGCCCTGCCTCCTTGCGCTCTTGCCCTCATTTGTGCCCCTTCTGATTGCTGTACTCCAATTGTATTTTGTGCCATTTACCGTATTTTGTGACTGTTTTTGACTTGTGCCTTATTTTTGTCATTTTGTGCCTTGTTTCAACCTGGTTTTCGCCCCTTAGGCGCTCCCCCTTGCCACTTCCCCTGCCGCTGCCTCCCTGCGGCCTGCCCCCCTCGCGCCCCCATTCGCCGCTCCCTCCCGCCTCCCACCTCCCAGCTGCTCCTCCCTCCCCCTCTCTTCTTAATGGCTGGCGCTGCACGTCGCGGGTGAGCGACCTCTGACCTGTTTTTGGTCTAGAGCTCGAACCCCATGTCCGTAGCACCACCTTGCTGTCTCGTGCCCCTGACCCCCGCCCACGCTGCTGCTAGCGTGTTCGAGGCCCTCCTCCACCCGCAGGCATCTTCCTGCGCCTCATCCCTGGTGTCTAGTGGGCTCTGGTAAGCTTCGCTATACCGTGTGCTCTCTGCCGCTTTTCGCCGTATCTGTAAGTTTTTTTCTACTTTTCAGCGCCCTGCCTCCTTGCGCTCTTGCCCCCATTTGTGCCCCTTCTGATTGCTGTACTCCGATTGTATTTTGTGCCATTTACCGTATTTTGTGACTGTTTTTGACTTGTGCCTTATTTTTGTCATTTTGTGCCTTGTTTCAACCTGGTTTTCGCCCCTTAGGCGCTCCCCCTTGCCACTTCCCCTGCCGCTGCCTCCCTGCGGCCCACCCCCCTCGCGCCCCCATTCGCCGCTCCCTCCCGCCTCCCGCCTCCCAGCTGCTCCTCCCTTCCCCCTCCCTTCTTAATGGCAGGTGCTGCGCGTCACGGGTGAGCGACCTCTGACCTGTTTTTGGTCTAGAGCTCGCCCCCAACGTCCGCAGCGCCACCTTGCTGTCTCGTGCCCCTGACCCCCGCCCACGCTGCTGCTAGCGTGTTCGAGGCCCTCCTCCACCCGCAGGCATCCTCCTGCGCCTCATCCCTGTTGTCTAGTGGGCTCTGGTAAGCTTCGTTACACCCATGTGCTCTCTGCCGCTTTTCGCCGTATCTGTAAGTGTTTTTCTACTTTTCAGCGCCTTGCCTCCTTGCGCTCTTGCCCCCATTTGTGCCCCTTCTGATTGCTGTACTCCGATTGTATTTTGTGCCATTTACCGTATTTTGTGACTGTTTTTGACTTGTGCCTTATTTTTGTCATTTTGTGCCTTGTTTCAACCTGGTTTTCGCCCCTTAGGCGCTCCCCCTTGCCGCTTCCCCTGCCGCTGCCTCCCTGCGGCCCGCCCTCCTTGCGCCCCCATTCGCCGCTCCCTCCCGCCTCCCAGCTGCTCCTCCCTCCCCCCTCCCTTTTTAATAGCTGGCGCTGCGCGTCGCGGGTGAGCGACCTCTGACCTGTTTTTGGTCTAGAGCTCGCCCCCCACGTCCGCGGCATCACCTTGCTGTCTAGTGCCCCTGACCCCCGCCCACGCTGCTGCTAGCGTGTTCGAGGCCCTCCTCCACCCGCAGGCATCCTCCTGCGCCTCATCCCTGGTGTCTAGTGGGCTCTGGTAAGCTTCGCTAGACCCGTGTGCTCTCTGCCGCTTTTTGCCGTATCTGTAAGTGTTTTTCTACTTTTCAGCGCCTTGCCTCCTTGCGCTCTTGCCCCCATTTGTGCCCCTTCTGATTGCTGTACTCCGATTGTATTTTGTGCCATTTACCGTATTTTGTGACTGTTTTTGACTTGTGCCTTATTTTTATCATTTTGTGCCTTGTTTCAACCTGGTTTTCGCCCCTGAGGCGCTCCCCCTTGCCGCTTCCCCTGCCGCTGCCTCCCTGCAGCCCGCCCCCCTCGCGCCCCCATTCGCCGCTCCCTCCCGCCTCCCAGCTGCTCCTCCCTCCCCCCTCCCTTCTTAATGGCTGGCGCTGCACGTCGCGGGTGAGCGAACCTCTGACCTGTTTTTGGTCTAGAGCTCGCCCCCCACGTCCGCAGCACCACCTTGCTGTCTTGTGCCCCTGACCCCCACCCACGCTGCGGCTAGCGTGTTCAAGGCCCTACTCCACCCGCAGGCATCCTCCTGCGCCTCATCCCTGGTGTCTAGTGGGCTCTGGTAAGCTTCGCTAGACCCGTGTGCTCTCTGCCGCTTTCCGCCGTATCTGTAAGTGTTTTTCTACTTTTCAGCGCCTTGCCTCCTTGCACTCTTGCCCCCATTTGTGCCCCTTCTGATTGCTGTACTCCGATTGTATTTGGTGCCATTTACCGTATTTTGTGACTGTTTTTGACTTGTGCCTTATTTTTGTCATTTTGTGCCTTGTTTCAACCTGGTTTTCGCCCGTTAGGCGCTCCCCCTTGCCGCTTCCCCTGCCTCCCTGCGGCCCGCCCCCTTCGCACCCCCATTCGCCGCTCCCTACTGCCTCCCGCCTCCCAGCAGCTCCTTCCTCCCCCCTCCCTTCTTAATGGCTGGCGCGCCAGAGGCAAGCCCGTCTGGGCCCGTCCGCGCCTGGACTGCGCCCAACGCCACCCCCCCATGGCCCCCACGCCCCCTGCACCACCAGCCTTAGCCACTCGGCCAGCGAACTCCTCGCCTTTAATCCTGGCTCCTCCACAGCCTGCTCCAGGCCACTCCAAAGCACACCAAAGGACCCTTCTCCTGCCGCACCTGCAACTTCACCTGCAACAGAACAAGGAAGCCTGCAACAACCAACACCAACCACCTCCACTGCATCCTCCTCAACACACGCTCCGCACGAAAGCACGCCATCGAGCTCTGGGACCTGCTCGACACCACCGCCCCAGACGTAGCCTTCCTGACCGAAACCTGGTGGAACGATTCCTCGGCCCCAGACATCGCCATCGCCATCCCTGACGGCTACAAAATCATCAGAAGAGACCGCACCAATGGAATTGGAGGAGGAATAGCCATCGTCCACAAAGCCACCCTCAAGATCCATACCCACTCGGACAACACCCTCAAGACAGCTGAACACCTTCACTTCCAGATCCACACGGACCCCAACACTACCCTCAGAGGAACTCTCATATACCGACCTCCAGGACCAAGAACCCCCTTCAGTGACACCATTTCCGACCTCGCAAGCACCCACGCCCTCGCCTCAACGGACTACATCCTCCTTGGAGACCTCAACTTCCACCTGGAGAACAACAACGACGCCAACACAGCAGCACTGACCACCAACCTCTCCAACCTCGGACTCAGTCAACTGGTCAACACACCCACCCACATCGCCGGTCACACCCTAGACCCACTCTTCACTGCAAGCAACCACATCTCCTTCAGCCACACCACCGAACTCCACTGGACCGACCACCACTGCGTCCACTTTACATTTAAGAAAAACACCGAACACCACCGCACCCCACTACCGCCGTGCTGCCGCTGGAGCAAAGTCACCGAGGACCAACTAACCAGCACCCTCGCCAAGAACCCACCGACCGACCCTACCGACCCGGACTCCGCCGCCATGAACCTCCAACAGTGGATCCTCAACTGCGCCAACACCCTCGCACCACTCAAGAGGCCCACCGTCAACCAAGAAAAGAAAAAAGCAGCCTGGTTCACAGACGAACTGATCACCTCCAAACGCACCTGCTAGAAACTTAAGAAAAAATGGCTTCTCAAGCGCACACCCGACAGCCTGGCAACCCACTAGGAAGCTACCCGCAAGCACCACCAACTTATCCGACTCGCCAAACGCTCCCACTTCACAGAACGCCTAAACAACAACGCACACGACAGCAAGGAACTCTTCTGCATCGTGAAGGAGCTCTCCAACCCCAGCGCCAACATCAACGACGTCCCACCATCCCAGAAACTCTGCGACGCACTCTCCACCTTCTTCTACCAGAAAATCACTGCCATCCACGACAGCCTCAACACCACACCTCCACCAGACCCCACCTCCGACAACTCCTCCTACGCTGTCCGCCTCACCACCTGGACCCACGTAGATGTCGCCGAAACCCGAAAGACCATGAATTCCATCCACTCAGGATCCCCCTCAGACTCCTGCCCACACCACGTCTACAACAAAGCCGACTCCACCATCGCCCCCCAACTTCGTAAGATCATCAACCTATCCTTCGACACTGCGACCTTCCCAGACAGCTGGAAGCACGCCAGTATCCAAGCACTCCTCAAGAAACCCAAGGCTGACCCCAACGACCTCAAAAACTTCCGCCCGATCTCCCTCCTCCCCTTCCCAGCGAAGGTCATCGAGAAGATCGTCAACGCCCAGCTCACCCACTACCTCGAGGACAACTCCATCCTGGACCCCTCCCAATCCGGCTTCAGACGCAATCACAGCACCGAGACTGCACTCCTCGCCGCCACAGAATACATCAGACAGCAAATGGACAACAGCGAAACTTCAGCCCTCATCCTCTTAGACCTCTCCGCTGCCTTCGATACGGTCTACCACCGCACCCTACTAACTCGTCTCCACGAAGCCGGAATACAAGACAAAGCCCTCAACTGGATCTCCTCATTTCTTTCCTGCAGAACCCAGAGAGTCCGACTCTCACCCTTCCGCTCCAAAGCCACCAACCTCATCTGCGGCGTCCCCCAAGGCTCCTCGCTAAGCCCAACGCTTTTCAACGTCTACATGGCACCCCTCGCACAACTGGCCCGTCAACACAACCTCAGCATCCTCTCCTACACCGACGACACCCAGCTCATCCTCTCCCTCACCAATGACCCACACACCGCCAAAGCCAACCTCCACGAGGGATTGAAATCCATCGCCGAGTGGATGAGATACAGCCGCCTGAACTTAAACTCCGACAAGACGGAAGTCCTCATCCTCGGACGCACCCCCTCGGCCTGGGACGACCCCTGGTGGCCCACCGCGCTGGCCCCCCCCCGACTCCAGCCAACCACGCACGCAACCTCGGCTTCATCCTCGACTCCGCCCTCACCATGTCCAAACAGGTCAACGCAGTCTCCTCCTCCTGCTTCAACACCCTTCGCATGCTCCGTAGAATCTACAAGTGGATCCCGACGGAAACCAGAAAAACGGTGACACAGGCCCTCGTCAGTAGCAGACTTGACTACGGCAACGCACTCTACACAGGCATCCCAGCAAAAGACATCCAACGGCTCCAACGCATCCAGAACGCATCCGCCCGCCTGATCCTCGACATACCCCGCCAATGCCACATCTCCCACCACCTGAAGGACCTCCACTGGCTCCCCGTGGACAAGAGGATCACCTTTAAACTCCTCACCCACGCGCACAAAGCACTGCACAATGCCGGACCCGCCTACCTGAACAGCAGACTCAACTTCTACGTCCCCTCCCGCCATCTCCGCTCTGCCAACCTCTCCCTCGCCATCGTTCCCCGATTCCAACGCAAGACCTCCGGCGGCAGATCCTTCTCCTACCTCGCCGCCAAGACCTGGAACTCCCTCCCCACCCCCCTGCGCCAGACCCAGGACCTCCTCACCTTCAGGAGACTCCTCAAGACCTGGCTCTTCGACCAATAGCAGCTGCCCCCCCCCCCCAGCGCCTTGAAACCCTAACGGGTACACAGCGCGCTTAATAAATTTAATGATTGATTGATTGATTGATTGGAAACATGCACAGGCAATTTATGGGTGCAATAATTGAGCAGGACTGTAAAGGATTTGGAAGAGTTGATTAAATACTTAGTTAGCGAGCATTTAAAGAATTGAAACGAAGGCCCAAGACATTTACCAATTTTCAGATAAAAACATCGTAATTGAGAGGTAGTATGTTTGAAATATTTGACTGTGTTTAATTCAAACCACGTTTCCATGATTGCTAAAAATGGGACGTGTCTTCTGTGAACAAGTTTTGCAAATGTCTTTCATAACGGAACTTGCATTGTTTTAGGCACCAACCAACAAATTTGTTTAGGTGCCGCCCTGACATGATAATTACTGTTAGACTTGGCATCCTTGGGGTGGTCTCCCCTAACTTGTTGCCTCTGTTTCCCAGGTTATTGATGTGTGCTGGACTGTGTTTTTGATGTTTCTGTTACTCTGGGCACTTTACCACTGCTATCCAGTGCTAAAGTGCAAGTGCTCCTATATAAAATGTCTGTGTAATTGGATTTCGATGATTGGCATATTTGATTTACTAGTAAGCCCTTAGTACAGTGCACTAGAGGTGCCCAGGGACTGTAAATCTATTGCTACTAGTAGGCCTGCAGCACTGGTTGTTCCACCCATATTAGTAGCTCTGTAAACATGGCTCAGACCTGCCACTGCAGTGTCTGTGTGTGCAGTTTTAAACTGCCACTTCGACGTGGCAATTGTACCCACTTGTCAGGCTTAAACCTTCCCTTTTCTTACATATAAGACACCCCTCATATAGGCCATAGGTAGCCCCATGGGCAGGGTGCAGTGTATGTTTGAGGAAGGCACATACTAATGCGTTTTATATGTCCTGACAGTGAAATACTGCCAAATTCGGTTTTCACTGTTGCCAGGCCTATGTCTCTCATAGGTTAACATGGGAGCTGCCTTTAAATATGATTAAAGCATAGCTTCCCTTTAGGAGCTGATAGCCGTGGAATTTGGGGTCTCTAAACTCACAATTTAAAGATACATCTTTTAGTAAGTTCGTTTTGAGATTGTGTGTTTGAAAATGCCAGTTTTAGAAAGTAGGCATTTTCTTGCTTACACCATTCTCTGACTCTGCTTTTTTGTGGATTCCCTATCTGGGTTAGTTTGACAGTTGGGCTGTTTGCACCTTTCTCTAGACAGTAACACAAAGGGAGTTCAGGTGTAGCCTGCACATCCTGATGCACCATATGTGCTAGGAGGGAGGGGAGAAGTGGTCACTCACACCTGAAAGGGCTGTGCCTACCCTCACACAATGCAGTCTCCAACCCCCTGGTGTGTGTCTGGGACATTGCCTGGGCAAGGCAGGATCTCACAAACAAGAAAGACTTTCCTTTGAAGTAGGCATACTTCAAAGGCAGAAAGGGGTAGAAGAAGAGCACCCAAACACCTAAAAATTAGTTCACTTCTGGAATTAAGAGGACCCTCCGCGAAGGTGAAGAGCTGAAGAGCTGAGGAGAAGTGCTGTCCTGCCTGTGACTGTGCTTTGTGGAGCTGTCCTGCAGTTGCTGCTTCTACCTGTGAAAGGGTACAAAGTCTGGACTTTGTTGTGCATTCCTGCTTGTGAAGAATTGCCAAGGGCTTGACCTGAGCTTGCCTCCTGTTGCTGAAGTCTCAGGGCCACCAAATACTTCCCCTGCCAGCACCTGGACCCTCTGCTGAGACTCCTGCCCTGCCAAGTTGTGCCCTATCCAGTTCCTGAGCCCTTGAAAGGTGAAGCTGGCCGACAAAGACTGAAAATCCACACACAGACCGCCGTACAGGAAAAGTTTTGATGCACCTTCCATGACGCGGCTAATAAACGACGCACCGCCGGCTTCGCAGCTGAAATCAATGCCCTACTTGCATCGCCGCTGGAAGATTGATGCAACGCAGCTGGAGAAACGAGGTGGAACACCCGCTAACGGAGGATGATAATGACGCAAACCCCACGCAGCGTGGTTTTGTGATACCATGCGACCAGATTTCGTTGGGCATGGAAAAACAAAGCAAATCCTGCTCAGACCCAAGGTGCCTGTCCAGATCGATGCATTTCTTTCTTGCGGGAGAGGAGAAACGATGCTTGCCAACCTGACCAGAGGAGAAACAATGCATGGTCTTGCTTGCGAGTATAAAAGTGACATATCGCTGGCCTTTTAGGATGCACCCTTACCCGTGAGGTGTTATTATGACGCTACTCAGGTACATTTTCACCCTAACTGTGCTCACACTGTTTTCTAAAGGATTTAAGACTCTTAGGCCCTTATTACAACCTTGGTGGTAAATGCTGCCTACCGCCGTGCTGACGGGTGCAAACATACCGTGAACCGTGGCGGTAATCTGCCACGGGTATTATGACCCACACAGAGAATATCGCTGCAATACAGATACCCACACAAGTCCGCCACGCGATAGCAAAACCCACACCGTCACGCCATCAGGAACATGCCCACAGTACCACAACCCATGAATCAAAGCGGCGTCCATTCAACCGTGGTAAACCATTCGCGGTACACACACACACACTTACAAAACTACACCACATTGGACATTTCAAAATACACACACCTGACACACACACACACCCCATACCCACACCACTATAAAACACACACCCACTTTACCCACAACCCTGGCTTACAACCAAAAAAATAGAACAAACACAGAGATACAAGCAAAGAGCACACCTTCACTCAGAGGCACAGAACACCATCACTCATACACCATCCTTGCACATCACATAATACATCACAACACATCACCCCACACATCACCTCACACATATCACTCACACCACATCATGGCACCTCAAAGACACACCAGGTTTTCAGAGGAGGAGCTAAGGGTCATGGTGAAGGAAATCATCTGGGTAGAGCCACAGCTATTCGGATAACAGGTGCAGCAGACGTCCATTGCAAGTAAGATGGAGCTATGGTGAAGAATAGTCAACAGGGTTAACGCAGTGGGAATGCACCCAAGAACCAGGGATGACATCAGGAAGAGGTGGAACGACCTACGGGGGAAGGTGCGTTCCGTGGTATCAAGACACCAGGTAGCAGTACAGAGAACTTGCAGTGGACCCCCACCTCCTCCCCCACAACTAACAACATGGGAGGAGCAAGTCTTGGCAATAATGCATCCTGAGGGCCTCGCAGGAGTAGCAGGAGGACTGGACTCTGGTAAGTCAAATCTTTACTACTGTATACCCCCACCTACCTGCATGCCATCACTAACTCCTACCCCTACCCTCACCCCCATCACTCCAACACCTCACATATACCCCACTATCACAACCCACACATCCCAATACCAAGCCTTGCATGCCACACCAATGCATGGACCCCCAACACAGACCTGCATGGACACCCATCATCACAGAATGCACACTAGAGAGACTCACCCACCCCACACAATCAGCAATCATACAAGGCCAAGGCGACAGGGACAGCACAATTCTATAAGGGAACACACACCCATTACACAAGATGGCACACACAGATACGATAACAATGCATTTGCATCCCAACAGGACCCCTACCCAACGTCACCTTACAGGAGGTGCCAGCTACATCCAGTCCCCCACAGAAGAGGCCCACAGTGATGACAGCAGCTCTGCACGTTTGGATCACGATGACCAGCCTGGCTCACCTGGGACCTCTGGACAGTCGGTTCCCCTGCCACTGTCCCAACCCACCACAGAGCCTCCCCCCTCAGGAAACAACAGCAGAGCACCCACCCAGCAGGCCCATGCCACTGTCCCCAGGACACGTCAATCAGCAGTGTGTCCACCCCTACAGGGACCCCAGGCAACCTCACTAACACAGGACGGTCAGGGACCTGGGGTCAGTGGCAGTGGGAACACGGTTCCGTGGACAGAGGCACAGGACAACAGGGAAGCTGGGAGGACTGCTGTGCGACAGGGGGAGTACAGGCCCAGGGAACGGACCCTCCACGAGGCACTCTCCAACATCATGGGAGCATACCACCATTCCTAGGAGACCATGGGCATGGTACTGGCCAAGTTTCAGGAAACCCAACGGCTGCAGGAGGGACAGTACCTGTGGATCAGGGATGACTTCAACAAATCTACACCATCCTGGTCACCATAGCAGGGGTGCTGGCTGATATGGGCAAGACCATGAGGGAGGAAGTGGCTCAACAAAGGGCCCCTGACACTACCAAACCAAGGAACAGCCTTCCACCTCAGCCGGCGCTAGTGGAGAGGAGGCACCGTCACACGAACATCAGCCCACCAGCACCCCACCCCCTGCAGAATGAGAACCACCCTGCAAACGGTCCCCGAAATCTAGGCAGAAGACAGAGAACATTGCCAAGACCCCCAGCAGGAAATAGGACCCTCTTGATTGTCATCCTTCTGTCCCACTCTGTTACCCTGTCCACCTTGAACTGACATTGCTCCACTTCCTATGCCCCCTTGGACATTGCACCTGTGATACAAATAGACTGGACTCTATCCTGGACATTCCTCTACCATCACCCCAGACCCTTGCACATACCCCTATACTTATTAGCACCTAAATAAACACCCTTTAATCGAATACCAATCTGGAGTCATTCTGATGATTCACAAATGTATTACTACAACATTAGCAAAGCATTACAAGGTATATGTTCATTTATCATACCAATGTATGACAGTTGTTGGGCAGCAGTACACATAGCAGAAGCCAGAATGGGGTACTCAGATCTGAAAAACTGAAATCCAAAGGGAACAGTCAATGTCCATAGACAGAGGTTAAGAAGCTGCCATGTACAATGTCCTAAAGTAAACTGAAATGTGAAGAGGAGTTACAGTCTCTTACCTGTGTGTCACTGGAAGTACTGCAGGATAATGTTCTTCCTGTTGTCAACATCTTCTTCCTCTGCCTCCTCTTCCTCACTGTCCACAGGCTCCACCGCTGCCACAAGACCATCACCAGGCTCATCCTCCAGCAGAAAAGGCACCTGGCATCTCAGTGCCAGGTTGTGCAACATACAGCATGCCACGATGATCTGGCACACCTTCTTCGGTGAGTAGTACAGGGAGCCACCTGTAAGATGGAGGCACCGGAATCTGGCTTTCACAAGGCCGAATGTCCTCTCAATAATCCACTTAGTTCGCCCATGTGCCTCATTGTAGTGTTTCTTTGCCCTTGTCCTGGGATTCCTCACTGGGGACAGTAGCCATGAGAGGATGGGGTAAGCAGGGTCACCTGCAAATATCGAGGGATACCTGTTAGACACACAATAACCCTTAGGGACAACCCCATGCACAGACACCTACTCATACTGTGTGGGGACCTTGGGCTCACCTATTAGCCACACTCGGTGCCTCTGGAGTTGGGCCATCACATAAGGGATACTGCTATTGCGCAAGATATAGGCATCATACACAGAGCCAGGATACTTGGCATTCACATGGGAGATGTACTGGTCCGCCAAACACACCATTGCACATTCATGGCAGTGGTAGCTTTTTCTACTTCTGTACACTTGTTCATTTCTCCGGGGTGGGACAAATGCTACATGGGTACCATCAATGGCACCAATTATGCTGGGGATATGTCCAAGGGCATAGAAGTCAGCTTACACTGTGGCCAAATCCTCCACCTGGGGGAACACGATGTAGCTGAGCATGTGTTTCAGCAGGGCAGACAACACCCTGCTCAACACATTGGAGAACATTGGCTGAGAAATCCCTGATGCCATGGCCACTGTAGTTTGGAAGGAGCCACTTGCCAGGAAATGGAGCACTGACAGGACCTGCACAAGAGGGGGGATACCTGTGGGCTGGCGGATAGCGGACTTTTCAGCTCTGGCTCCAATTGGGCACACAGTTCTTGGATTGTGGCAGGATCAATTCTGTATGTGATTAGAATGTGTTTGTCCTCTATTGTAGACAGGTCCACCAGGGGTCTGTACACTGGAGGATGCCGCCATCTCATATGCTGCTTCAGCGGATGCAGCCTATGGAGGAGAACGGTGAGCAGAAGGTCATTTAACACATAGATAGCACAACTGTGTCTGAATTAATGTTACAGAAGCCGTGTGTTAAATCGTGAGTCAGTATATCTGCCAATATGTGTTGTGACACAGTTAGGTGCCATGCCATGTGCCTCCCTGAAATGGTGGCTACCTGACTTGTGAGGAGGGACAAGAGGAAATGAGGTAACTGCGCTGGTGTTGTGCTGTATCACGGTAGGCGGTAAAAGACTGCTGCGCAACTCTGCATTGGTTATCATTGGGCCCTATGGGTCATAGGAGCCAATGGCGATGTACGCCGGCGGTGACGGTACACACAGCCACGGACGTCATCACCATTTTCCACCCATTCACTCACTTGATAACTGACCATCAACAGGAGAGGACCTACACTGCAAGTGCTGTTGTGACCTGAACCTGGAAGCGACAATGGCTTGAGTGTCTGGGGAAAGGGCCCCTGCCTTCACAGCGGAGGAGTTGGATAAACTGGTGGATGGGGTCCTCCCCTAGTACACACTACTCTACGGTCCTTCAGACAAACAGGTGAGTACACTGTGAGCATGATGCATGGGCAATGCCTGTTTGGTGTGGTGTGGATGTAAGCCACATGTTGGGGGGTGGCCTGAGTGCTGCATGTGAGGTGGTCAGAGTATGTGAATCAGGGCATGGGTGAGAACTGGTGGGCGATGAGTATGACGGTCCGGACGGGTGAGTAATTACATTCTTCCGCACTGTTTATCCTTTAGGTCAGCGCCCACCAGAAAAAGGGTTTGTTGGTGTGCCATCGCCAAAGAGGTGCGGACCCTGGGGGTCTATCACAGGCGGAGCACCCACTGCCACAAGAGATGGGAGGACCTGCGCCTCTAGAGCAAGAAGACAGCGGAGGCCCAGCTGGGGCTGGTCTCCCAATGTGGAAGGGGTGCCCGTCACACCATGAACACCCTGATGTTACCCATCCGGCGGTGGCCTATCCGGATTTAAATGGGCGCTTGAGGGCATCACAGCAGCCACAAGGGGGTGAGTACAGTTTCAGAAAGCTGACTCTGCACACTTTAGGAACTAGCTTGGTGGGGTATGTGGGCTGTGGGTGCCCCTAGGCCAAGGTAATCATGCCAGGGTAGGTCCCTTGTTTGCAGGCTCAGAAGCACCCCTACCCAAATGGTACAATTGGGCAACTACTAGTGTGCAGGGTACTGTGGGTGTCAGGTGTGCAGGTGCTGGCGTTAGGCATTGTACCCCATGGGCTTGTGACTACTATAGTGAGTGGTTGGGCAATGCCTAGTGCATAGGGCAGCTCAGTGTGTGTTGTGTCCGCCAATGGTAGTGGTGTTGCTGGCATTGACCATGTGTGTCCTCTGTCTTCCCCCCTTCTTGTTTTGTCACCCTGTCCTTGTGTGCATTAGCATCATCTGGTGGAGGAGCTGAGGCACCGGTGACGGAGGGAGCTGCATCCCACATTGTCCATGAGGGTGAATCCACAGAGGGTGAAGGCACCAGTGGGGCGGAGGGCGAGGGGAGCTCCACAATGGGGACAGGAGGGGATACCAGTGAAAACGACTCCTCCTCTGATGGAAGATCCCCGCTGGTGGCGGACACCTCTGTGCCCACCCCAACAACAGGTACAGCCACCACCAGCACAGCCCTCCCAGCAGCCCCTCAGCGTGTTTCCCAACCTGCTCACCCAGGACGGTGGGCATCTCCTTCGCCACAGGCATCTACGGCCCTGCCCCAGTCAGCTCTGCTGCCCTCATTGAGGAGGCTATTGACCTCCTGAGATCCCTCACTGTTGGGCAGTCAACCATTTTGAATGCCATCCAGGGTGTCGAGAGGCATTTGCAACAAAAAAATGCATACCTGGAGGGCATTCATTCTGGCGTTGCAGCCCAACAGAAAGCATTTCTGCCTCTGGCCTCAGCACTGATGGCAACCATTGTCCCTGTGTCAAGCCTCCCCCTCCAACTTTCACTACCCTGACCCAATCCCCTCTACCTCAGCCTCTCCCAAGCACACCTTCAGACCAGCATGCACACACATCAACACACAAAAGTGGCTCAGGGAAACATAAGCACCACACATCATGACACAGGCACTCACACAAGCACCATACCCATGCACACTTACCAACATCCACTTCCTCCACTGTGTCCCCCTCCTCCACATCCTCCAACACCCTCCCAGTATCATCTCCACTCACACCTGCATGCACTACATCATCAGCCACTGCCTCCATCACCAGCACGCCCATCACAACACACCGCTCACAAGCAATCACCACCCCCAAAATCATTCACACACCCCCTGAGTCCTCTCCCAGTGTGTCTGTGAGCCCTCCTCCCAAAGTACACAAACACAGGCACAGACCCACTCAACAGCCATCCACCTCACAACAGCCTCCATCCCATGCATCTTCACCCAAACTCAGCAGATGTACACCTCCTACACCCCCTCCATCTTCCCGTCCTAGAGTGTCAAAAAAACATTTCCTAGCTAACATTGACCTCTTCCCTACATGTCCCCCTGTCCTTCCCCTAGGGCCAGGATGTCTAGACCCTAGCCCAGCACCTCAGCCACCAAATCTGCGTCCTCTGTGGTCCCTGCAACTCCGGGAGGATCGAAGTGGGCACCCGTCAGAGCTGCCAGTGTGCTACCTACAGATAGGAAGGACCACCCGATTACACCACCTGCCAAGGTCAAGAAGGGGCCGGCATGCAGCAAGGGAAAGTCACACCACCCACCTAGCAAGGCCTCACCCAATTACAAAGAGGAGAGTGCCAAGGTCCCAACAGGTACTACAAAGGTGGGAAAGGGACACACGAGCAAGGCCAAGTCACCTCAGGGCACAAAGCCTCCTGGTGAGGGGCTGGTGACCACCATTTCCCCAGAGATGCCAGCGACCTGTACCACGGTCACCACCGCCACAGTGACCACCAGCTGCACCGCAACTGCCACTCCACAACTTCAGTCAGCAGCATCCTCCCCAGTGATCAGCCATCCGAGGCTGCCGGAGACGGTCTGGTGTCTCCCTCCACCACTACAGACACCTGCATCATGGGCAGCACCGGTAGGATCTCTGCTGCAGCCAACGCCACCTGCACCGCCATCTGTACCGCCACGTGCCCAGCCAGTGCCACTACATCGGACGTCAGCAGCATCACCAGTGGGCAGTCATCCAAGGCTGCAGATGATGTCCTGGACCCTGGACATACCACATGAGGCACCACCACCAGCACTGGCACTACCAGCAGTTTCCAGCCTAAGTCTCCGCAGAATTGAGTGTGGCTCTGCCTCCATGGAGTATCATGCTACCTGTTCAGTGCACATCTCGTGGCTCAGACACCCAGGTGAGAGAATGGGAACTGCCACACCCCAGGTGCAGCATCCCTGGGCACAATGCCCCCTCCAGAACCAGTTGATAGATACATCCACTCCCCCAATCCTTGGCAGGAAGAAGCAGACCGGGCTCAATTCCACCTCCAGAACCAGTGGAGAGATGCATCTACTCCTCCAATCCTTGGCAGAATGTAGCACACTGTGCACAAGGCCCCCTCCAGAAACAGTCAAAGAAGCCATCCACTGTGGAGACTGTGGCTTTGCACTCCCCAGGAACAAGCAGTGGGCAAACCACCCACTTGAGAGACTGTGGCTTTGAACTACCAAGGAGCAAGCAGTGGGCAAACCACCCACTTGAGAGACTTGAGAGACTGTGGCTTTGCACTCCCCAGGATCAAGTAGTGGGCAAACCACCCACTTCAGAGACTTGAGAGGCTGTGGCTTTGCACTCCCCAGCACCAAGTAGTGTTCAAAGCACCCACTTGAGTGACTGTGGCGTTGCACTCCCCAGGAACAGGCAGTGGGCATGGAGCCCCTCAAGGAGCAGTGGCATAGTACCATCTTCAGGCTGAGGTGTCAGCCTCCCCTTTCCCCTGAGGTGCCTGTGTTTTTTCGACCTCATGCCCCTGCATTGTTCTCTCCGTATAGAGGCAGGTGCCATGTGTGGGCTTTGCCCATGCTTTTTGGGACCACTAGTTCACGGACATTTACAAGGGACAGTGTACGGCCTTGTGTACATAATGTAAATATTTGTATATACTGATTATTTAAAATTCTATTGCTACATCTGAATGTTCCAAAATATCACTGGTTAAACTCATTTTCTTTTGTCCTTGCGTTCTTCCAGGGGGTGACGGGGTGTATCTGTAATGTTGTTGAATGTGTTAGTGTGCATGGTGTTGTAGGTGAGGGTGCGGGGTGGGGGTGTTGCGTGCCACGTGTGTGTGTCATTCTCTTTTCCTCCCCCCCTCCCCTGTTTGCTAGGTGCAGTACTCACCGTCGTCACCACTGCCGCCTTCTTTCTACTTCCTGGTGTATGAGAAGATACACCAACATAGGGAGGATCTGCAATTCGGGCTCCATGGCGTCCTAGTTCTTCGTGGAGTTTCGGAATGTGAGTGGTTCCCCTTTGATGTACTGTTTCCGCCGTGCTTTTGCTGTCATTGGTACCGCCCCGGAAAAGCTGTTGGATTGGCCTCTCATAATACAGTGGGCGGTTCATTGTCTTCCGCCTGTCTGTTGGCGGTGACCGCCATGGTGTTTATTACTATTGTTTATGGCGGTCGGAGTGTTAAGGTGGCTGTCTTTATTGGCAGTTTCCGCCAGTTGTAATCCCATTTTTTTTAGCGCCGGCCTGTTTGCGGTATCACCGTCACTTTATCTCCAACCACCAGGGTTGTAATGAGGGCCTTATTCTTTAAAAATTCATAACTTGACTTGTGTGATGGGGATTTTTGATGTTTTGGTCTTGTTATGATTAGATAAATATTATCACCTGTGTAGTGTCATTTTGTAGTGTTTTCACTGGGTTACTGTGCGTGGTGGTACAAATACTTTACACCTTGCTTCTGAAGTTAAGCCTGCCTGCTTGTGCAAGCTACAAAGTGGGTAAGTGGGGGTTAACTGAGGGTGATTCTTCTTTACCCTGACTAGAGTGAGGGTCCTTGCTTGGACAGGGGGTAACCTGACTGCCAACCAAAGACCCCATTTCTAACAATTACTATTTGCCAAAACTGACTGGAGCAATGAAACATAAGGGTGTCACTGAGTCCCAGTGGACATTTTCCAGCGTGGTAAACTTCAACTCTCTCCATGCTGGTCTTTTTCCCCTCGGTGTTTGCTGTCTTTTATTTCTTAATAGAGGGTACTGTGCCGTACCCCTCCTGCCCTTCCAACCTGCTAACAGGCATTTTCCCACCTGAAACAGCAGTGCTTTTTAATTAGTGGCTGCAGTGCAGGCAGTGAAATATCTGTCTATAGGAATGACTTGACCTAAAGTCCACACACCACTGTTTAGTGGGCTCAGGATTTTTTTTAGGAACTTTGGGTGCAGTGATAGGAGATATTCAGGCCGGTATTTATACTTTTTTTGCGCCGCATTTGCGTCGTTTTTTGACGCAAAAACGGCGCAAACTTGCAAAATACCATTGTATTTTGTAGGTTTGCGCCGTTTTGCGTCAAAAAGCGGCGCAAATGCGGCGCTAAAAAAAAGTATAAATACGGGCCTCAGCATTCATGTGAACGGAGTTCAGTAGGATAGGTTGCTTTAAGGTCAGTGGTCTGAAGGGAGGCAATAACATTTTTATATTTGGAAGATAAGATCTGCCATGCAAAGTTTGATGTCTGTATTACCATCTTCTTTACAGTAAGCAGTTTGCGACAATTGAATTACAATTATCTGACAGAAAGGGATAGTAATTGTCTTGCAGCTTTATTTCAAAATACACACGAAAGTACGGGGTTCTCTAAAAGCGGACGTCGCGGATATTAGCGTAGCCCTGGGTTGTATGTATTCCTATTTGGAAGGGTAAAGTCAGTGGAATGTCAGTTGGAAATTACCGAGTGGAACAGCGAGGGGTGGGAAGAAAGGGATTTCCTTTTACGGACTAGGTGGTCTCACACACTATATAGTGTCATGCTTCATCATTTGACCACCTAGACCCACCCAGGTAGGACAGTGCCAACTGGGCGGACTCAACCTCACTGTTAAAGGAACAGGAGGGAGTGCGTAAATAAACTTGTTTCTGGAAAGATCGGGATCCAGCTAATCTACTGAAAAACTAAAAACACCTAAGCAGACACCTGTGAAGAGCAACAAATTTAATGGTGGTGTCTGACTGGTGTAGTTAAAAAGGGGGGTTGGGACACCTCTGTGAGGACAAGGACTCACAGGGTCACCTAACTAATTACTAGCCAACATGTCACAAGCGGTCCAAGGAGAGGACGAAGTAGGCGCACGGCGAGCGTCCCCTTTGATGTATGTGTGACTATAAGGGGACACTCCCCCTCCTGGATACCAGAGGCTAGCTGCCTCTAAGAAAAGGGCCGCCTCAAGGTAATTCCTTGGGTAATGTAGATCATTCATTTTTCATTTTCTCACTCTTTGATTTCCCCATAGAGTATTTTCCTCCAACGTGAGACGTAGGGATCCTAGGCCCTGACGAATGCCCCGAGACCTTCATTGGCTCACTTTTGAGGGCAGAAACATGTTGGCTAGTAATTAGTTAGGTGACCCTGTGAGTCCTTGTCCTCACAGAGGTGTCCCAACCCCCCTTTTTAACTACACCAGTCAGACACCACCATTAAATTTGTTGCTCTTCACAGGTGTCTGCTTAGGTGTTTTTAGTTTTTCAGTAGATTAGCTGGATCCCGATCTTTCCAGAAACAAGTTTATTTACGCACTCCCTCCTGTTCTTTTAACAGTGAGGTTGAGTCCGCCCAGGTGGCACTGTCCTACCTGGGTGGGTCTAGGTGGTCAAATGATGAAGCATGACACTATATAGTGTGTGAGACCACCTAGTCCGTAAAAGGAAATCCCTTTCTTCCCACCCCTCGCTGTTCCACTCGGTAATTTCCAACTGACATTCCACTGACTTTACCCTTCCAAATAGGAATACATACAACCCAGGGCTACGCTAATATCCGCGACGTCCGCTTTTAGAGAACCCCGTACTTTCGTGTGTATTTTGAATTATAGGGAGCTAAGTACGGAGTGTTCCTCCATATTTATCCCCCCTCCTCCCTCTTCCTCTCTCCATGTGTAATGATTGCAGCTTTATTTCCCAATATTTTAGATGTTAATGGCTAGACAGGTGTAGTTAGAATTGATGGAGTGACTGGAGTTTAGGGAGTGGTGATTAATCTGGTTTCTCTTGCAATATTGTAGGATAAATAATTTTGCTGTGCTGGTTTGAGTATGAATGTGGTTATATCCCAGGTGGGTCTATATATGCATCTGTTCTGTGAAATATTCAGATATTTATTAAATTATTGTAGGCATCCCCCATTATAAGTCTTGATTTTTGGGAAATGACCCTCTGTGGATATCTAATTTTATATATCAGCGAGATAACTAAATTAGGTTGGATGGCAGAGGTACAAATGGTGTTAGTAATTTAAACATGACGAAGGGGTAACCCTGAATGTGAGCAAGATTTCATATTTAGCTGACCCATCCCTGGCAAGTGGTGGTGGAATTTATATCAAGCGATTGCCTGTATGGGAAAATATGAATTATTATAGAATCCAAAAATTGCAGCATAATGAAAGCATGGCTGGATTGCTGATATTATCTTGGGTAGTTCCAAATAATACAATATGATTATTTGATCTTTATGTGATCTTTATAGGCCATTTCATTACAGTTAAATAAAGTTCTGGTTCCAAAGATATTGTTACAATTGGAAGAATGTACCACTAGCCAAAATATGTTTGCCTGTAATTAATATGGTGGAAGGGTGCTGCACATGTGCTGGTTCCTGGTTTAAGGAAAGCTTCAGCTAGGAAAGATTTCTGGAACTTAATACAACTCTTCCACTGCCGTGACTGGATAGGAAATCCCAGCCAATAGAATCTATCTTTTCAGAGGTTGGTGGAATCTCCAACACCCCAGGAGTGTAGCACCTCACAGGCTCCAAACCAACTTTAATTTCTTGTTGCTTTATCCATTGGTGATAGATACACTGATGTGGTTATAACAGCAAGGGATAGGAAGGGAAGGGTGGTGGGTAGGGGAAGGAGTCTGCCATATTTACATGCCTCTTGGAGGCACCACACACTTTGCTGCACATAGCCAATGAGCTGTTTACCGAATACATGTGATACGTCAGAAGAGTGTGACTCTAAGTATCCTGCTCCCAGTTGGAAACACGTGGTGGTATTGGTAGGGCAGAGCATATGGTATGTGTAAGCCTGCTGCTCTTTGACCATGAGTGGCTTTAGGCACTTTTCCTTTCTGGTTCCATAGATGTCTCTAGGTACAATATTCTGTCTGATTACATGTATACACATTGGATTTGTGAGCAAGCCATATATAAATGTTATATATATTGTCCATGTGTATATATATCACATCATTAACAAAGGGCAAACGTATTGGTTTCGCCATTGTTGTTGAACATCTATTACACTACAAAATTAATTTTCCTCATTTTCCTTGTAGCAGAACCCAATAATATAGTAGTTGCATGTACTGGTCCCTCTTTAATAGATACCCCCACAAGAATGAATGTGTTTACTAATGTGCTGATTCAGAGACTGTTTAATACATTTTCAGATCATTAAGAAAGGATAAAGACACCGACTAGTTAACATAATTTGCCATGGTATTTTAAGAATAAGCTTAATGAATTGCTTATTGTCCAGAGTACGAATTGTTGCTATGCAGTTGAAATTGTCAGCAAATACTTCCTTTAATATGAAAGCATTACACATGTGCCTGGTGGTCTGCTTTAACTGATCACTCCTCTTTCTATGGAAAATCATGGTTGTTGCAAAACAAGAACTGTACATGTTCTAGAAAGCTATTTTACAGAGTTAGTATTCAAAAATATATTTGTTTGCCAATATACCACACTTTAAAAGAATTATCTAAAATATGAAAGGAATGTCATTTTCAAGTTTGTTTTCATGACTGTAACTTGTATTTTGCATTTACCATGCAAATCAAAATATTTTTAGATGTGATTACATTATTGAATTTATTGGGTGTGATGTGATCTGCTTTGGTTACACAGGAAAAACTGTGTCTGTCATTTCCTTCCGAAATGAAACAAATTATATATGATGAAGACGAATTGACATCCTTCTTGGCAAATTTGGTGTTCACTTTGACGAATAGTAACACTGTACGCATTCAAGTTATTAAACATGTTTTGAACCAACTGTTTTGCTAATCAGTCTCTTACTCACATTAGCAATTTTTTTCCTATGCTCTGAAGACTACATCATTACTGTTTTATGTGGCCTCATCTACCCCTTTTCCACAGTTTCCAGGTCTCAGTTCATCATCTTTCTCATGTGCCTTCACCACCCTCAACTATTTATTTGTTTTATAGGGTTACCCTTCTTGTTGTTTTGGCATTCATGTTTTCTGTCTTCCTCCTTTTTCCTCCTTTTCCTGATCTCTCATTATTTTATTTTCTCTTTCTTCCTTTCCTTTTATTCAATTCATCTTGTTTTATACCTATTTTCTTTTGTTCCTTTGTTTCAGTGCTCACTCATTTTAACTCTTGATTACATTTACATTAAGGTTGGTTGTTGATCATAACTGTTTAATTCAAATTGCTACATATCTTTTTGTTTTTCCTATATTACTTGAGAGTGATTTCATGGAAAGTTAAGGGTTTGAGATCTCCTATAAAAAGGCAAAAAGTACTGTCACATATATCCAAAATGAAAGCTGATATTGCATTATTACAAGAAGTGCATTCATTGGAGAAGGAGGTCACTAAACCTAAAAGAAATAGAGTTGGTTGTATTTCTGACTCCCAGGGTCAAACTTTGAAATGCATTTTTAGATGTCCAAGTCATTTCACAATCCTCTGATTCAGGGGGAAGATGTTTTTAGTGTCCTCAACCATAAACAAAAAAAACGTTCACTATTTTCAGTATTTATGCTTCAACCCATTAAGGCAGATCATATAGGCCTGATATTTTGCCTAAATTAATGACCATTACTGATGAGTATTTAATTTTTTATGGGGATTGTAATATGGTCATAGATCCCTTTATTGACTGCAAATCCAAAACAAAATTTACTCCATCACTTATGCACTCACGAAGTAATTCCACAATAACAGAAAGATCACTAATAAACATTTGCAGACTTTACAACCCTACATTGCAAGAATATACATTTTTCTCCTCAGCACATTTTATCCAATCCAAGATTAATTATTTATTTGTCTCCAAACCTCTCTCTCAGCACACCTTAAATGCAGAATTCTGACCCATAATAATGTTTGATCATGCTCCTGTTAAATTAGATTTGGACCTTTGGTCATTAAAACAAGTGCCGATGATTTATTACTCTCCTCTGCTCGATCCCATCTTTGCACATAGTTTTGTAACTTTTATGATTGACTTTTTTCACATAAATGAAATATCAGATACTTCTCCTCAGATTTTCTGTGATACCTTCAAGGCTGCCTCTAGAGATTTCATGCTTCCTTTTGTCTCCAACAAAAGAAAACTGTTTTCCCAAAAAATCTCCTAGGCCCATATTTATACTCTGCTTACGCTGGATTAGCGTATTTTTTTTTTTACGCAGATCCGGCGCAAAACTTAACACCATATTTATATTTTGATGCTAGACCCGTCTAGCGCTAAAATATTGGAGTTAAAGTCATTTTTTTGATGGGTGAAACCACCTTGCGTCAATGACATGCAAGGTAGGCGTTCCATTCCCAAAAATTACTCAAAGCCCCTAGCGCCTTATTTATCCTCCCGTGCAAAAATGGTGCATGGGATGGAGAAGGGCCTGAATAATGTTTTTTTAATGCCTGAGTCAGGGCAGGCATCAGGGGACCTGTGGACCCAATTCCCTGGTCAAACACCATGGAAACAGTCCACAGGTGCCCACCCCAAGCACCAGGAACATCCCAACCCACACCAGAGGGACACTAGAGGATGGCGGGACCCCATCCAAGGTAAGTAGGGTAAGTAGAGGTAAGTATTTACAATTTTTTATTAAAGTGCCATAGGGGGCCCCCAAATGAGCACCCCTACATGGCACTGGGTGCAATGGCCATGCCCAGGGCCCCTTGTCCCCTGTGCTGGCCATTGTGGTGGTGGGCATGACTCCTGTCTTTTATAAGACAGGAGTCATGTGGTATGGATTGTTTTACTTCAAGAAAGGATGCTAGGCTGGTTAAAGATTTGTATTTGTCTCTAACCAGTCTAACGTCATTTTTTGGTGCAAAACCCCTTTCCCCCATACCGTCACCCCCACACGGCTAATGTCATTTTCCCATATGTTAGCCTACCCTTTGCGTCGGCTTGCGGGGTTCCATAAATTTTGCGCCCGGCTGGCGCTTTGGAATTACGCAAGCCAGCGCTATAGTTTTTGACTCAAAACTACATTTGCACAGTTTTGCATCAAAAAGTATAAATATGGGCCTTAGTATCATAAATCATAATAAAAAATTGGAGCATACATACGACCCAAAAGCTCAAACATGTTTGGATGAGGTGATTAAAGCTAAATTTGCATTTAATAAATGTTCAATGGAGGATGCTGCCTCATAACTTCTTAGGTCTATTGCTAAGTATTATGGAGGACAAAACAAGGTTGTGAAACTTTTAGCAAATTATTTTTAAATAAAAAGAGATCGTGTCAGGGTAGACTCTTTTTTGTTTGTCACTAGAAACAGGGTTCATAAAAATGTAGATAATGATGTTAAATTTACCAACTATTATTGTTACCTTTACACTCTGACTAAAAAGCTTCTCATAAAGACATTCTCCAGTATTTATCCTCCACACAGATAGACCCACATAAAGAAATACATTTTTCTTCTTTAAATGCTGATATTACCATTCATTAAATAATTATTGCTATGCAATCCATTAGGAAGGGAAAAGCCCCAGGTCCTGAAGGGTTTCCTATAGAGTTTTATAACCATTTCACAAAAACTTTACTTCCTATGCTTCACCAATTTTCTCACATTTTTAAACTGTCACATTGCTGGAGGCTCCTTTCAAGAGGTTTTAATTTGTCTCACCCTCAAAGATAATAAAGATCCAAAACTATGCAAAAAGTGCAGACCAATCTATCTGTTAATTCAAATTATAAAACATTTGTCATCCCGGGAACCTCCAGTTAATCATTATTGGAATCCGGGGACCTTGCCCTCCCTGAGTCATTACTGGAAGCCAGATACCCCAGTCTAAATATTGGCAATGATTGAATCCGCAAAACAATACAATTAATCAAACACCTACACAAATGATAACACATTTGATTTAGTTTGCAAACAAAAATAAATATTAAAAATATTTTTTTTAATTTTAATAGGAAGGTTGAAGCTTTTCTAAATTCAATTGAAGAGCATATTTTCCATACTATTTTCTGTTTAATCCACCCACAAATCAATCTGGGGATATTATTTTAAATTTTAGCTTCTAATTTCAAATTCCTCGATATTTACAGTATGATTTAAAATGTTCAATTATATATTTAGCCACTTTATTTATATACACTTTGTTAATCTTTTATTATTATTATATTTATTTTCTAAGCAGTTGGGGACCCTCTAAGGAGGCTTCGTAGACTCGAGGGTTCCCCGGGCCACTGCCCTAAGTTATTTGGAAAGGAACAATCAGGTTGTATTAAAGGTTGACACTTCTCAGATAATACTACTGTCTAATATTTTGATTAAATCTAAATCTTGCAAGCAGTCCATGGTGGCCATCTCTTTAGATGGTGAAAAAGTAAATGATCATGTAAATTGGCCTTTTATTTTCTCTACTCTTTCTTGGTATCGATTTGGTCCCATGTTTATTAACTTAGTATATTTATTACATTCCTCTCCCAAAGCCTCCATGTATGTAAATTGTTTAATTTCATCATTGTTTTCATTATATCGCAGACTCAGACATGGATTTCAATATGGGGATACACAATTCCTATTCCCCTATTTATGTTTACTCCACAATCCTCTTTACTGTCTTCTCTGACTGAAGTCACTAATTGGGGCTCTCTTTCAGGACATAAACTAAATTCTGACAAATGTAAAATTATTCCTCTAATTGGTGTTTTCATTCAGATTGCACTTCAGCTAATTTCCACTGTAAATGGGATAAATCAAATGTCCAGTTCTTTGGTTCAGTGATTCGATTAAAGACACCTTTTATCATGATGGAGATGAGGTTAATCTCAAGATGATGTTGGCTTCTGTGATTCTTTTTTATCTCTCAAACATTCCTAATAATATACCTTCAGAGTATTTAAAAAAAGCTATTCTATCATCTCACCTCTGTGGAATAACAATAAACTTTGCATGTCCCTTCAAAAGCTTAAACAGCATAAACAAATGGTGGAAGTTAACTTTCCTCACCTTTGTTCCGATCATACTGCATTTCTTTTGAAAGAAGCTTCTTTTTCTATATCTGAAGAAGACAATTCTATTTCATCTTACTTGTGGGTAGACCTTGAAGCAGCTTTCAGTCACCCTTTTTCTTTTCGGGAGTTTTTCTTCTTTTCACAGAGACATTTATCTATGTCTCTCCTCTTTCTTAACAATGTTGTAAATTTATACTTCCTATATTTATGTCCTATCTCCCAGATAGGGAGCAATTTCTCACTCCTTATTATGGTATAATTAACACATTAGGATAAATAACATTACCATATTTTGGAAATCCTGGTATAAGAAAGGTACATCAACTAATTGATAACTTATTGATAATGATTCATGCTTCCCTTTTTCTCAAGCTCAATAACACTTTTCTCTTCCTCTCTCTTAACATATTAAGTAGATGCCAATATTTCTGCAATTTTTACAGCACACTTTCAACTCAAACCCAATCAAAAACCTATTTCTACTTCTCCCCAACGGACAACACTATTGTTAGCCTCTCCCTCAGCCTCTAATATTTAAAAGACACCAACTCCTCTTCAAATAACTGAGATAACACAGACATTGAATTACACTGATAAAAAGACTTGAATATCTCTTTTCAGTCCCTTTATAGGACATAATTTCTCTTAGTATTCACAAATGCCTTGCAGCAGCTAGTACCAATCAAACTCTATTTTATAATAACAACAGTATTTTGATCACTCCAGCTATTCTACATAAGATGAACTTGAACATTTTGCCCTCTTATTGGGGTTGCATTATCACTTTGTCTGACCTAAAACATATGTTGTTTGATTGCCCTCCCACTTATCAATCTTGGATAAAAGTCTGGAGCCCGGTAAATGCCATCATTCACTTTCAAGTACCCTTCACTTTATTTTAAACACATATTTCTAGGTAGACCATTACATGATTAGTTATGTTACTTACCGAAGGTCAATATTTTAGGTGTAATACTTTCAGTTGCCTTCCAGCACATATCTAAAACTATTTTAAAATGTATTTTCAATTCTAGTGGTATGGTGTTTATTACAGTCATAGAATTGATAGAGCATATGTCAACCCTCTTTCATTTGCTATCAAATAAGATATTCTTGGTCAACAGTAACAATGTATTTGGATTCTTCTGAAAATGTAATTAATCAATTCACATAATCCACATACTGAAGTTAGTCATGGTGTTATTTGTAATATTTGCTATTATTCCTTATTAGCTTACTGTTAATTGTTCTATGCAATTAAATTATTTATATGTAATTTCTACAGCATTATATGTATCTCATTGTCTCATTGTTTTTCTCTGGTCTGTTACTTCAGTTCCTTGTTATTGCATTTCAAGTTACATAATTTCCTTTAGAAATGTATTGTACTGTTATAATAGCTTGATTTTCAAATAAAATTCACGCTTTAAAACTGAAAACATCTTGTGTACCCATCGCTGTTAAGAAAATATGTTTATTGCTAATGGGAAATGTGGTAGTAATATCAGGAGCCATCCCGGTAATACTTCACAGCTCCCATTTATTCTCAGAGACGCATACTGCAGCTCTTTGCTACTAGAGAAACCTTGTGTTTTTATTGGTGGACCAAATGTATCATCCAGTTAGTCCCCAAATTACAGAGAATGGATCAAAGTGCTTTAAAAATTATACCTACAATTTGGTACCCAATTCTGTTCTTTATAATGTAAATTAAGATCACCTCATTATTGGGACCTAAAGCTGTTCTATTGAAACAAAATAAATATTTGTATTTTTTATTTAAAGTATTCAGGAGAGAACAGAATGCAGAGAGTAAATGATAAGATAAGAGCACACAAGGCTGTTTCAATACCAATAATGTGTAATCTTATGCCTGATATATGCACAGTACATACTTCATGTGGACTACTTTGAAATTCACAAATGAAAGCAAAACATGAAATTGTAAGAAAAGGTTTATGAATTTCCCATAATTTGCTTTTGCTTAGTTACATATAATTACTGCTAAATTATGTAAAGTTTAATTAATCAAAATTCCTGCGCATTATTTTTTGCTATGTTTTTGCACCCGATACATCCTTGTGTCAATTTTTCGCACAAGGATGCATTTAAAAAAAGGCATTGGAAACAAAAGATACTTGTGTCCTGTTTCTCCCATACATCTAAGGTAAATTGTCACTGCAAAATTGCATAGAATAGCGCTAAACTACATGAAGTGTCATAATGGCAAATTTTGGGAATCTTGTGTAGCAAACATAATGAGAAATTCAGAAAATTACATGAATCTTATTGTGCATATTTTAAATTTTTACCAGGTCTAGTAAGCTTACATGCATACTCATACATGTGCAATAGTATGCCACTATTGCATAATATGATAGAAATTAATATATACTTACCATAAGGAATACTAGGATCTGCATTTCTTTGTTCCAAATAAATGAGCAGCTAGGAATGTTGAGTTTGGTGTCTAAAGAATTGTGATTTTAAGCCCTCTTTAATGGTAAATTTGGATTATAAATCACTATTCTGAAAATGCCACTTTTAGAAGGTTGACGTTTTCTTGTCCTAACCATTTGGTGCCTGCAGCCAGTTTACAGGGTCACTTGACTAAGGTCCTGATTCAGATGTTGGCAGTAACGGTTCCACTGTTGACTTTTCGATGGTAAAACCGCCCACTGACTTGACTGTCTGCCCATCCAATTTATATATCAGTGTGAGCATAGGTGAATGACCGCCGATGGTCCGCCATCACCGAGAAGAATCGTTCCCTGTGTAAAGGGCACCATTAGCTTAAGCTGCTGGTGGCCGGACGACCACCCATTTTACCACTGAGCCAATCTTGATGCGCAGTCCCGCAGATGAAACACCTACACAAAATGCCCAGAATGCAACACAATAGTCACTGGTAAACTGCAAACATGTCAGAGATGTACAAAGGGCACATGTCCCCTTGGTGTGTGCAACATATCATAAACATATGAGCACATAAAAATGTGAACTGCTAAGTCATCTGTGTAATGCAAGTGTCCATATCATTGACATATCATGTCAAAATAAACACACACACATTCTCTGGTCACAATAACAGAAACACATAAAAGTTTGGTGGAAGTGTCCAGTAACATGATGAATGCCTGAACCAAAATAAATATATCCATCACAAATGTACAACGCTAATGTATGCACTTAAAATAATAACTAAAATAAACAGCATGTGCTTGTCTGTGTTACAAATGAGAGGAATTGTATGCCCCACACATTTACAGAAATAATATAATCTGCAAATAATTAATAACAATCCAAAAATAAGGACAGGACAAACGTATTCTCAAACTAAACATGTATTATAGAAATGAAATAACTCTCTCATGAGTAAATTGAAGGAGATTGTACAGAAAACACAAAGGCACCAGGGCAGTAGTCCATAGTGAGGGTGCATCCCCACAAATTGCCTCCTAATGTCACTGCCAGATTAAACCTCCTCTGGAAGGGGCATCCATGGGGCAGGCAGCAGACACCTCAAATAAGTTATTGGGGGTGGTAGGTCCTTGGGTTTGGGAGGGGTGGTTTGGGATTTTGAAGGGGTGTGTTGGAATGTGGAAGCGGTGGGTTGGGATGTAGAAGGGGTGCATTTGGAATTGAAAGGGGTGGTTTTGGATTTGGAAGAGATGAGTTGATGATTTGGAAGGGGTGGTTTGGTATTTGGAAGAGGTGGGTTGGGTTTTCAAAGGGGTGGGCTAAGATTTCGAAGGGGTGGATTGAGATTTGCTGGGGGTCAGGGCCAGGGAAAAAAGCATGCTCTCTTTAAGGAAATGGATGGGGTGTTCAGGACTGAGTTGGGTTTGGGAGATAGAGGGAGTGGCCATGCCTGTTGTGCATGTGTCTGTTGAAGGTAGATTGCATTAGGGTCTGAAGTTTGTGGTGCATTTTTGTTTTTACTGTTGGTCTGTTTGTTTTTCTTTTTGTAGAGTATGTGTGTGTGTATATGTCTGCTGTGGCTGTGGTATATGTTGTTGTGGTATCTGTGGGTGTGCCAGTATATGCATGGTGGTGGGTGTGATGATTGGTGCTGTGTCTGTGGTGTGTGGGTGTGTGTGTATGTGTGTGTGTTGGGGATGTGGTGCATGCAATGATTATGGTGGTGCTGGTGGTGTTTGTGGGTGTTAAGTTAGAGGCGGGTTTGGTATCTGGGGTGTGCATTTGTGTGGTTGTGTAATGGTAGATGTAGTGACTGGGGGTGTGACTGTTGTGGTGGTGACATGTGTTGTCACTGCATGTATCTGTCTGTGCTTATGTTTCTTGCCTTGTTTGTGCTGGGATATGCTGCACGTGGCTGCTGTTGTGGGTGCATGCATATATCTGCATTTGCTTTGGACAGGACTGGTTTGAGGGATTTGGGATGTGGAAGGGGTAGGAGTCTGGACATGAGGCTGGGGTGGGTGGGAGGCTGCGGCCAATGAAGAGGCTAGACGCTGGATTGCCACTGAAGGCCAGACAGCGCACCATGAATACCATCCAGGTAAGCCATCATTTGGGTGTTCTGGCCAGCCAGACAGTGGATGGCATTTAATAGTGTGGTCTGGACTACAGTAATCATTCTTAATAGATACACAGACTTCTCAGTGAGCACAGACCGAGACACTGGGGCAGGGGCAGAGGTGCCTACAGCAAAGAAGATGTTATCTCTTTTATGTGGGCAACTACGGCCAAATGGAATGGAGCAACCGGGAGGGTGGAGCTGGGAATGCGGCAGGTGGATGAAAATGTCCATCAGCATTAGGGACTGGTCTTCATTAGAGGCCTCAGAGGAAGATATTGAGTCACTCATGGCCTCCTGGCCAGTCTCCCTAACCTCTGTGCCGCTGGGTCCATCAGTGTCAGTGTTCTCAGCACCTGATCCCCAGTGGCCAGTTTCTTCCCCACCGACTTGGCTGCTGTCACCTCAGCATTGCCCAGTTAGTGCTGAAAAACAAGGTACGACATTTATGGTGTATCTGTGAGAAAACAATTGAACATCAATGTTCATCACACATTTACAACATGTTCAATTATCCACCATCTCTACTCCCATATCATGTATGTCTTTCACACTGATACACTTGCAGTTCACTCCATAAGAAAGGGTTTCAACAGCATCAGTGAACACGTAGGCCTGGCTACATCACTGTACCACTGCAGTACAGAGCTAATATTGTTTCCCTTCTACCAAAGGTTAAGATTTTCTAATGAAATTGGCCTGGCCTAAATAGGACACCATAACATCTATGTGCTGTAGCCTTCCACATGCAAATGTTCCTTTCAAGATCACATTGCTCACCATCACCTAATTGCCTTCTGGGCAGGACTAAGGACACCAAAATATTATCTGTGGGTCACACAAATCTCTCACCAATATGGATATATTCCTGTCTGTTGCTTACAAGACATTTTTGTAAAGAAATGGATGTTGCCATTCACAGATGTGCTACATTGCACAATTGTGATGGGATAAGGACTCAGATCCACCAGTTACTGTCAACATAAATTATCATAATTTTGCTGGTGAAACTGCTATCAAACATGTGTCAGGTAATGAAGGAAGTCACTGTTCACAGAATGTCCAAACTGTCAGTGCAGATGCACAAACTCATATAGTCATAGCACCAACTTAGCAACAACAAGTCAGAAATATCAGCTGCTTCACAATTATGCAATTTGCCACAGTCACTGGTGAGGAAGCTCACATCCACTACGCACATGTGTGACGTACCATCACGTCTACTCCAATCATGAGCTGGGGCACAATTATTTTAACTGTCACTCCGTCACTGTAAATGCTGGCATTCTCTTGTATGCATGCCGCCATGTGTCTGCCCACAACAGTCATTGCCTTGGGAGGAGAAATTTAGTGGCATAAGTCAGCACAAAGCAACACACATAGCATAAGGCACAGTCTGACCAACTTACAACTCCAGAAATCATGATGGGGTTTAGATATGTGCCTTCCTTGTAATTGTTGGCATAAAACATGGATGGAAAGTAAAGTGGATAAGCCACAACAGTATCTCAAAAAATTACTTACCCCCTTGTTGCTGCTGTTGGGCCCTCAACTGCCCATCCAGCTCCCTGTAAGCCACTGCAAGGATGCAGGTCATTAGGGGTAGTCAAGGTGCAGAGCACCCACCTGGATCACTGTGAGGACTGCCTGAATTGGCTTTCAGCAAAATTTCTAGATGCCCACTGCAGGTGACAGTGCAGACTATGCCTCTTGTGGATCCCCAGGGTTCGCACCTTCTTCACAATGGCCTTCCAGATATCCCACTTTTGATGGGCATCTGCATATATGATATAAAAGAACAGGAAAAGGCAATTCAGAGTCACTGTTGGGCAGCTCTATGGTGACAACATGTATTCCCAATGAACACATACATTTACAAAACAGTTGCAATTTCTTTTATCAACAAAGCAATCATAGGTAGAGTGGAAATACTGATTTGCAGTGATCTTATCTGCACCATCAATGCTTGCTAGATCCCCATGTTACTTATGCAGACCTACAACATAATCTTGTCCAGAACTATGCAACCAATTCTGTTGTGAGAGCCACCCAGAGCCAACCTACCTGTACAATCCTTTCACATAATCATACTCACATCCTACATTGGCTTTCTGCCTAAACTCCCATGAGTCAAAATCCATGGTCTTTATCACATACACTGACTGTGTGCAGCAGAGGTGGGTTGCTCTGTATCAATGAGAGCAGGCATTTTTGAGTTGTTTGGACATGTGTGGATTCTAATGGGGGCAGACTGGGATGGATGATGGTCAGCCACTGTCATCTGAATTTGCTGCATCTTAATAAATCTAACAATATGTGGCTTTATGACAGGTTGAAATTGTGCAGACCTAAATGATCGACAATAAGTGTTACACTCGCACGTGACAGATCAGCATCAGACAACTCCCGACCCCAAAGGTTTTAAAATCTAATCACTGTTGTTTCAACATTGGCTGTATGGTGTTGGTCATGTTACTGGTACACTGTCTACTGGCCCTTGTCAGTCAGTGGCCTGTAATTTGTGTGAGGAAACAGGATGTGTGGATACATAACCACACATTGCAGCTTCTACTGTCAGATGGCTTAACAAAGTCAATCTCAGAACATTCATACATTGGTCACAAAATGCTGTCCCCCCTACATCGTCTATCAACTCAAAGCACAGCAACAACCACATTACCAAAAAGGAACCAAATATCCTGTGCACCATAAGGAAAGAGGTTATTCAGTCAGACATTCCCCAATCAGGCATGTACCTGTTCCTCTGGGCTCCTATTGAGTTGGCTGTCCGAGGACAGAACCTCCTTAATAAGGAGCTACAGCTTCTCAGGGTAGAAGGCAGGGCCCTGGCTCCCAGGTTGCCTGTCACTCTGGCTCCCAGAGGTCAGTAACAGCTGCAGAAATTGAGAGGACTTGATGCTGTGGTGTTAGGAGGCAAGTGACTTTTTTTTACACAACATGGCGCACAAGTACACAGCGAATGCAATCCATGACAGAGACGGACACAGCCATTGGCTTTCATGCTTAGTCACCACACACATTTGCCTATGGCAGGGACCCTCATGGAGGTTCCCACCTACTACGTATGTTCAGCATCCTCTGACGGCTGTTGGCTATGCAATGTCCTGACAGCAAGGTCAGGCAATCACCATTTTAACTGTATATGCGTCACTATTAATCAAAATGGAGGCTAGTGCATTTCTAACTATAGCAACACTTTTCTGGGCAAGATATGACATGTAAAAATGTGTACTGTGACTGAGTTTGCCAGTGATGGTGCCACGGGGGTCGTACTGCCCCCGTTGATGGTATTTTAAAAAAACATGGGTGCAAATAACACAGGCCAAATGTATTATTTGCACATAATGATCAAAAATTATAAATGTGTATAATTTACATATTAGTGGGCCATATATTTGATGTCAATGTGTACATGTATCACCTAAATACATATTTACTGGTACCCAGTAATCAGATGTGCGTTGACATTAGTAGTATGGTATGAAAATTTCTTGTGACATTTTATTTTCCATACATACAGAATACTGAAACTAGCCCTGGGTAGGAGGCGACAGCCCCAGGTGTTCCGGCCCTTTCCAGGCCTTGCCACCATGGGTAAAAGGGACATGATTAAGCCATATCAGCTAATAGGAAGACTATCCTGAATGTGCCAGCAGATGGAGTCTGACCTCCTGCCTCAAATATGAATCCAACAGCCATACACCAATGATCAATATCATGGCAGTCCTGCATTTTGTAGCCACTGGCACTTTTCAATACACTGTGGCAGTATCTGGGGTCATGTCCCATCCAACTTTCAGTTGTATGCTACAAGAAGTCCTTGCTTCCTTGATAAAGAACTTGAACAGGTACATCCAATTTCCACGTCCACAGTATTTAGCAACTGTGACTGAGAATTGTATGCTTCAAATGGACCATATGTGGTTGGAGCAATGGATGGCGTGCATATTGCTTCTGTGTCTCTACATAACAGAGAACAGGTCTACCACAATCGTAAAGAATTTTAAATTCCATCACTGTTCAAGTTGTCTGCTTATCAGACTTAATCATCACAAGTATGTATGTCCTCTTCCATAGGGCAACACATGATTCATTCATACTACGGCACAGCCATATACCCATGCAGATGTCACACCTTGGACCAGAGAGCACCTGACTTGTTGGAATGTACAACATGACTTATAGGTATTCTGCCTTAATCTTGGTTTAGGAAGGGACAATTGTTTGATATGATAGTAATCTATTGATGTGTTGCTTCTGTGTAGGAGACACAGCGTATCTGAACCGACCGTGGTTATTGACAGTGCTGAGGAATCCAACAACTCCAGGAGAAGTCTGCTTTAATGAGGCCCGTGGAAGAGCACAGAGCCCAGTGGAGCCAGCTTTTGTGCTCCTGAAGGCTAGGTTTAGATGCCTGGACAAGATCAGTAGAGCCTTCCTCTACTCACCCAATAAGGTGTGCCAAATCATGGTTGAATGCTGCATTCTCCATAACATTGCCCTGTGGAGAGACATCCCTATAATTGCAGAGGAGGGTGATTGTGATGAGCCCCCTATTGAGCATGTTGAAATGCCCTAAAGATGACGGTGATGAAGAAGGAGTTTACTTATGTAAAGATATGATTGCCCACTTCTTCACCTGACAGTAAGTATACCTTTATAAGGTTTCAGTGTTAGTACAACTTGGTCCCAATGTTACTTATCTGTCTGCTATGGTACTTTTTAAAAACTGGTCATTGCAGGAAGAGTTACAGCAAAGATGCTGGTGGATCAGTGTTTCCCCACATTGCATTATGTGGTCATTGAAATAGTTGAAAACCACTTATGATAAGTATGTGTCCTCATGACTTGTTAATTGAGTTACACATTCTATGTACTAAAATTGATTTTCCATTGTTATTCTGTTTCAGGATCATTCTCCATGTCATCTTCATTTGGACATTTCAATGTTTTGAAATTTGCAGTGATACGTTGCTGTTTGGAAGTACAAAGTGAATATGTTGATCCTGGGAGAGACACCCACTTGGGATGGACAAAGCTTTTCCATAGACAATAGCACTCTGCTGGCATGGATTATTGTATCTGACCTGTTTTCTGTGTGATGCTGCCATCAAAGCAATATGTTCCACCTGGATTGGTCAAACCACATCTGTACATGAAACTCTGGCATACTGTTCTCCCTTTACATTGGCTACATCTTAAATTTGTGAATAGTAGAGGTAGCTATTGATGTGTTTCATCACTGGTGACAGGATTTGGTGTTAGAACACCATTGAATGGTGAATGTGTCATTGCACCAGATGCTGCCACAGTGTCCTGTACTGGTCATGTGGTCTCACAAGTTGTCACTGCCATGATGTGGACTATTGGGACAGTAGGCATGATCTCAAGACTTGGCAAGGGTGGTCTGGCTCACCAAAACCCCTGTAGCCTCCCTTGGCTGGCCCACAGATTCCCTCCCACAGCCTGTACCTCAACTGGCCTATGCCCTTCACGTGTTCCCCAAACCACTGGTTCCTGGCAGACCTGTTGCCAGGGTTTTTGGTGGCTCAACAGGAGCCAGAACTGGTGGCCACAGGAGGGGAGTGCTGACTCCTGGTAAACAGGTAGTGGGGGGTGTCCTTCTGCTGATGTGGTCTTGCAGCAGTGGTGGGAGATGTTGCTGTTGACTGGGTCTGACTAACTGGAGTGGTGTGGCCAGATGCCTAATGGACCAGCTTGCTCCCCATAACCTGGGGCCCTCACTGAAGGCTTGCCCCTGGGCTGGGGTGGAGGTCTCCTGGCTGCCAGATGGTAGTTCACTGGTGCGTGTGGCTGAACCTGTGAATGATACAAAGGATATGTTAATTAAATATTGTTTGTGTAATTCATGTGTCTTTATTTACATGAGGGCCAATCTAAAACCTAGAAAGGGAGAGATTGACTTGTTAGGCATTTGTGTGATTTGTTCTGTTTAATCCATGCAGCCTGATTACACAGAAGAAAAATCCAGCCCTGACCATGTAAAAATGTCCTAAAATGAAATAGTGCAAGTTCAGATTTGTGGGCTACATGTGACCGACCTTGGGGCCAACACAGTGGTGGGTACATGGTTTCTAGAACCCTTCCAAGGCCTAGCAGCCTGCAAAACATCGGGTGCACAATGGTTCATAGCACACATCCTGCAACTGAACACCATATGAACAGTGACATTGTACTTGTGTGTGGCTACTAATTCTGTTCTGCATGCCACTACAAATCATCTTCTTATGTTTGGATTATGAAAACAATGATATGTAAGCATTTTCAGCAATTCAATATAGCTATAGGCAGGTGTCAACATGGTTGAGATCCACAGGAGGTAATATTTCATTCCTAAATAAGACATGTTAACTGACAAATCCATGCATTTTTTAGATGTGTGCATATTCAAGTAATTGACAGTGTTACAACACCACACTCCACTTTTGGTTGTCTGATCCAGGAACAGAGCATCATGATAGTTGTAGTAATCTGTTGACACCATGGACAATACTTGTTTGAAAAATAGCTTCCAGATAAAAAAATAAAGATGTTTGCAACTGGTACACACATATGAATAGCTTGTGTCTGGGAGGCAATGCATCCTAGGGACTCCATACTCTCCTATGAAAATGGATGTAGTTTTACATCTGTTTTAGGTAGGACTACAACATACATTGATAGACAGTAATGGGCAGAGCCCATGCAAGAGGTGATCCATGGAGTAGCCATAAAGCATTCTGTTATGAGGAGAGCTACACCCATGCTCCTGGCAATTTGTATAACAAAACACACATTGTTTAGTCACAAATAGCTACATCTGTGTTGCCAAGGTTGTTGCAGCATTCTAACGGTCTACCTTAAAGGCAGGAGTCCCTTAGTGATTAGGGAGACAAACATATGTCTGATTTACCAATCTGCACCCCAGTGGGATTCCAGTCAAGCCTTCAGAATGGAGTATTTGCAATACTTTCTCCTCAAAGGGAAAGACCTGTAATGTGAGAGAGGAGAACCACCACCAGTCCTGTGCCTCTCCAGGTGATACTTAGAGGCCAGTGAGCGAACCTTCCTCCGCAAGTCATTCCACCTCTTCCTAGTCTCCTCTTGTGTGTGCAGCTATTCTGGACCACATTTGCCTTTTCTGGGAAATGGTAGTATTTTGGATTTGTGCTCCAAACAATTGTGGCTCTACTCTAATACTTTCATCGACGATGATAGACAGTTCTCCCTCTGTGAAACAGGGATTTCTTTTCTTGGCCATTGTGAAATTATTCTTAACAAAACTAGTGTTCAAAAAAAGAAGGGTATTGTAAAAACATAAATTTGACAAAAAAAGTCACAGAGGGAGAGGTAAACAGAATCAATGAGCCTGTCTCCTCTATTGTGGATTTGGTTGGCTGGCTGGTTTTCTGCATCATAGCCTCACAGCTTCCCAAAACCGAACCTGAATGATGCATTTCCACACCCGGACCACCTCTGCTGAGCAATGCATCCTTGACGCAAGATCTCGCAATGCTCCGTGACAAGAATTTAAGGTACTTTTTCCAGCTGACCTAAAAGGACCCTTGTATCCGGCCTGTGTGCCAACACTGTCAGCCTGAACTTGTGAATTTTCCTGGGTACAGCTTGACCAGATAACAACAGTTGGTGCATGGCATGGTGCTTCTAGGCACTGTTTTCACTTAAATCATTACAATTGCATATCTTTGGCTCTACTGATTGGAATTGTGGTATTCTGGGCTCAATTTAGTACATTTTACTGTGTTTTCCTAAGTTGGTATTTTTTCCTTGTGTTGTGTTTTCACTTTACTAATGTTTAAGTGCTGCATTAATACTTTACACATTGCCTCTAAGTTAAGCCTGATTGCTTTGTGCCAATCTACCAGAGGGTTAATCTAAATTTACATGTTAATTTAGGGTTTGCTTGTGACTTCACCCTGTCAGAAATTGTGGCTGCTGCTTGAGAAAGGGTCCACCCCTCAACCAGAAATCCAGTTTACTCCAGTAAGACACTCTTTCTTAATGGAAATCCTGCATTTTACTGAAGCCAATGGAGGTTGATACAGGTGTAAGTGATATGTTCACTTATTTTCAGTCTGCTAGCCTCTCTAACAGCAACCTTTTGAATCTGTTTAACCTAAAGAAGTAGAACCTGTGGAAAACCAACAAAAGAAGATTGCACTACTCTAGTCTGGCTGAGACATATGAAACAATCACTTGTCCATGTAAATTGGGAGAGAGTAATCAGACGGCTTTCTTCAGAACCTACATCTGATAAAAAAACTACCAATGATTTTGTCTGAGGTGCAATAGACAGTTGTGAGTCCAAAAGGGACCCAAGAGGTTTTACTGACTTCACCAGCACAGGAGCCAACTCTACCTGTGCAGATTTTTCCCAATCACAAGCAATGTTTTCTTGTTGGTGCTTAGTTGAAGAAAGTTGCACGACATCTAGTGCTGTACCAAAAGTAGAAATTGTCAGAGAGTAGCAGCAGAACCTGGGGAATGTTGATCTAGACATCTGTGCATCATCAGCAAATGTTGAGATGGCAGAGAAGCCAAAAGATTTAATAAAAATTAACAGAGGCCATATATAGATGTTAAACTAAATTGGAGACAAAGCGGAACCCTGTGGTACCCCACAGGACATTTTGTTAGCTTTTGCTTGATAAAGAGGTATGGCCATAGCTGAAACAATCAAAGCTCATCTTACAACTGAGCACGGATGAAGGCTTTTAAAAAGTATATACACATCACAAAAAGTCAGGGCAGGCTATATGGCCACACCTTTATTCAACAGAACCTGGATTTTCTTTTTTAATTCTTTTATTGGCATTTGACATAAAACAAAAAGCAAACCATCGCCCATTACAGTCATTGATATCTTAGTTTTTACATATGTCACAATACAGAAAAAGAAAATTCCTGATGTGCCATACAACTGCATCATCTGAACCGTACTTTGACAACATCTTACACTACAGCCAAACTACCACTCTACAGATAGTCACTGCAGATATACTGTCTTAGGTGCCCAATAATCCTTCGGCTGAAAACCCAGGGGAGCTCATCTACATAGATTTCTAATTGATCCTTACAGTATGCAATGTCTCTGTAGCATGGTGCCACTGTCGGGCATGCTCTTCCCCCAATGGATGGCCACCCTCCTCTTTGCCAGCAAAAGAGCCACTGCTGTCAGCTTGCGGTTAGCCAGCTAAAAAGGATTAACATACCCCAGAAGACATAAAAAAGGTCACATGGTACCGATTCATCAATGACTTTGGTGAATATCTGCATGACGGAATCCCAGTACCAATACATTTCAGCATATCCCCAGATGAGAGTTAAAAAGTCTGCCCCCAATTTACCACTCCTTTTACAGCTATCTTCCTTCTGTAGCCAAAACCTAGCCAGTTGGCACTAGCGTACAGATCATCTGCTGTAGAACTTGGATGAAGAGTGCGTAAGTTCCCATTAACTGTAAGTCTGCCTATCAAACAGCAGCAAAAAGCCCACTCTGACAAAGTCATCAGGGGTAGAGCTGCCCATTCCTCTTGTCCAAGAGGGTAGTGGCAGATCTCTGCCTGCACCACATTGTATAAATCAGTGATAAGACCCAAATTGAGACCCGATTGAGATGCCTTAGTGAGAAAGAATTGTAGAGCGCCAGAGGTAGGGGGACCAGTGGAAATATTGGGTAATGCTCCTTCGAAGCACCCTGCAATCGAAGATATGTGAAGTGCAAGGAAGGGGAGTCTGACTCTTTGCGGTAGGGCAGAGAACAGTATAAAGCGGTCCTCCAGGTATTATTCCTCCATTGATCGCAGGCCCAAATTTTTAGGGAGTGTCAAGGCCTTTCGATCTTGCATGTCAGATATATTGGGGTGATGTGCGATCGGCAATGCCAGATCATTCAGAGGACACCTGTCATTCTGAGCTCCTATAACCTGCCATTCATTCAAGGTGTAATGAATAGTACCATTACTGCCACATTACACATCCAGATGTTTATGTAGAAACAGGGAGGACAATGGAACCGGATCTGTGTCATCCTTCTCTAATGTGATATGTGCTGTGTAGCCTTCAGGATATACCCAAATGGTATAAAAATCAGGAGCAATGAACCTGCCCATCTCAAATGGGAGTGTGAGCTGCATCCATGCTTTCCTTGGCTGTCCACCTGCCCAGACCAATGGCGTCAGCAATGACTGCAGTGTCTTAAAGAATAGCTGGGAAAGGGGGCCTGGAATATTGGCAAATAGATAAAGAAATTGGGGCAATATTACAATTTTCATCACTGCTATTCAATCAGCAAGGGAAAGTGGGAGATGGGACCACCTCTGCACGCGGTTGTCCAATTTAGTGACCGCTCTACCATAGTTACAACGGAGTACCAGCTCCAGGTCCCTATGCACCGAGACACCCATATACTTCCTGGCTCTCTGCACCACTTCACCAGAAATTCTGCAGTGTCGCCTGAAAAGGGCAGCACATAGGACTTCTCCCAATTGATTCTCAAGCCAGATGTCCAATCAAGCCGCACTTACTTCCTAAGGAGAGTGTCCAGATGGGCCTCTGAATCCCTCACATATGGCACCATGTCATCGGGATACAAGGAAATGGCCAAAGGGTGCAAATGGAATCTGAGGGATGCTGATGAATGGTGATGCTGAACAACACATGCCAGTGGCTCCAGAGCAAGACCAAATAGAAGCAGCAACAAGGGACACTCCTGGTAGGTGCCCCTGTGCACCGAAAAGAGGTCTGAGGCCACTCCACTGACGTGTTTCCTAGCAACTGGGTCCGTGTACCACAGTCACATCCACTTGACAAACCAAGTGAAGAATCCTATCTTCTACAGGATGGTAAACATGTTTGGCCTAGCAACAGAATGATATGCCTTAGCGGCATCAAGGAGAATTTCAGCAGCTTTCATAGTGGGTGATAAGTGATGAATAGTGCAAAGATTGTCCTGAGATTATGAATGGTACATGTGGAGGGGATAAACCCCGCCTGGTCCGGAAGAACCAAATTGGGCATCAGCGACAATAGGCAGGCAGCTTTCAGTTTGGCCAATATTTTAGTATCCATATTTCTAAGTGATAGTAGATGATATGAATGACAGCACTCAGGTGATCTGTCAGGCTTTATCAGCATGACAAATGGTGCTTCTCAAAGAGAGGGCTGCAGCTTCTGCACCCTGTATGCCTCCTCAAACATGCACAGGAGGTGTGGAGCCAGTAGATCTCCATATTCTTTGCAGAACTCCCCTGGTAGACCATCCATACCCAGAGCATTGCCATTAGGGAGGCCACGTATGACATCCTTAATTTCATCTATAGTGAATGGCTAACTAAGACACTCCCTTTGGCCTGGTGAGAGCTACGCTAATACAATATGTTCTAGATATCTTATTATGTCATGAGCGATTGCCGTCTCCCTATGTCCATATAGTTTGTCGTAGAATGAAACAAACTGTTTTAGAATGGAGCTGGTGTCATAACTCAGCCCCCTATCTGGGAGAACCACACACATTATGTGTGTGTATGCCCTCGGATTTATTAGTTTAGTGGCAGGGCACATCCAGGCATACCCCCTCAGCATATGCATGTGCAACATGCCATCTTAACAGATGCTGCACCTCACGTTCTGCAGTTTCATTGTATTCAGTCACCTGATTTTCTTATTTTTGCCAGTATAGTAGGTGAAGAATCAGAATGGCAGTTCCCCTCTAGTCCCAGTGTAGTGTCTTCGATGGTCCGCAAGAGGGACCTGATATCCTTCAATATGCCTACCTGTGCTCCATTACATACCCCACTAATAGTGCCCTTAAACGTATCCCAGAGGACACTGGCACTCTCAACTGACTCCTTGCTTAAAAGGAAAAACTCCCCAATAGCCTCCCGAAGTATCTCACAAAATACTTGGTCGAGCAAGGCCGAATGGGACAATCCCAACTAAAAGGTGGAGGGACATATGTGGGAAGATGCAACGTCATGTATATCAGTGCATGATCCGCAAGAGTGTGTGGAAGGTGATGTATCTCCCCCACCTAGCCCTATACCTCACCTGTTGTTAACCAATAGTCCAGACGTGACCAGGAGCCATGGACTGTGGAAAAATTGTTACCTCCCTAAGTCCGGGATGCCATATCCACCAGACTTCAATTGCCCCAAACTCTGTCATGCATTCTTACATCACTCTAGCAGTACACTGATCCCATCCACCCAGGGAGGTAGTCCGACCCAACCCAGGGTCCAGACACACATTGGAATCACCATCCCATAACAGTGGTACAGGTGGCAGAGCATGTAGATGACCTCATAGATGCAGAAAATAATCCAGTACATCTACATTTGGGCAATAAGAATTGATCAGCATGACCATGGTACCACATAATTTGCCCTGTGCTATTATATATTGACCCTGTTTATCTACCTCAAATTGCACTCCCCTCCTAATCAGGATTCTCATCCCCTATGCATAGGTAGAATAAGAGGAGGCCAAGCAAAAACTCGCCCATTTTGCGCTCATCGTGGATGCAGCTTAGACAGATGTGTTTCTTGTAGGTAAGCAACATGTGCATGGTGCTGATCCAAATATGATAATGATTGTCTAATCTTTTTCAGATTATTCACCACCAGAAATTCCATAATAGGAAACTAAATGACGGTGCATTGGGACTGCTATCAGGATTCATACCCCCATATCAGCACTAGGCATAGACAGCACACATCAATGGACATACCAGGCATAACACTCAATAGAAATCATATATACGCTTGATGTCAAAATGTGAAATGGAAATCATTTTCAATGCATGGGTAAAAGTGAAAAAATATCCTAACATTTCTCTAATTTTATAACTACAAAAATTAATTAGAATCTGCCAATGTAGGTTTCAGAAAACAAATTAGCACATCCCAAAAATGACAGTAGGCAGAAGAGCTTTTGCACAAAAATTATTATGACAATACCCCAATCAAATAAGGGGGGTGAATGTGAGGGACAGGTGCATGGCTTCTCGAATAATAGTATTTCAAACAGAGCCTATCTTTTCATCTGGTGGCTTTGCACGGCCTCATAGATATGGAGTCAGGCAAGGCAGTGCAAGGCACTACGTTGCCTTACTCTTTGCCAGGGAGACGTTCTATGGGTATTGTGGTGGGTTGTCCATGCAACGCTCATGGATTTTGATGCTTCACCAGATTACTCAATCGCGTAAACCTGGGAAAGCGCCAGAACCTTATGCCTCCTGAGGTGAGGCATAGCAAGAAGAAATATTTTTTATTTCTCCTCTTTCCATTTGTGTGCCCCTTCTGGTACAAAAACAATCCTGCATGCAACACAGGCACCCTTGCACTATGCTTTGGCACTAGGCTGCTGAAACTGTGCCAGTGGAGGGGGAGAGGTCAGGAATGCACCCTATTGCATAAATGCGGTGCATTCCTGCCCTTTCACTTTGGTGTAAGGCAGCGAAACAAGATGACTTGATGCCCTGCGCTACTCCAAAACCCCATAAATGAGGGCCTAATTGCTGATGTCAAATAGGCCAGCCTTAGCTGAAGGTGCCACACAATCCATGGAGCAGCCTCGCAGCAGTATCTAGATAGGTTTTGAAAGATCTCTGGAAAGAAGATCAGACATTTTAGACAACAGCTTGGGGATTTAGTTCAGGTGTGACTATGCAAAGGGGCTAGAGTGACAGGACACCAGCCCAATCAACAAGATGCAGGAGAAGTAGGGTTATTAAACAAACATTAAGGAGGACAGGGTTGCTAAAAAATAGATGCCATTGTTGTAATGAACATTCCAGTTAAGTATGTATTTAGTAGTTTCATAAATAACTTTTGGGGACTTCAGAACACAGACTGGAGTAGAAGCAATGACCAGTCAGATGGAAGAGAGAGGTACAGGTGATATTGCTGAGCAGAGTAGAGGTTATTGGCCTGCGTGCAACATTGAGGTGAATTTTGCAGGTGTTTTGCCAGGTTGAGGCACAAACTGTATGCCTGGTTGTATAATTTTTGCAGATTTACAATGTGCGTTTTTGAGAGGCTGCAGTACATGGTTTCACAGTAGTCCAGATGGGACACAACAAGGGCTCGTAGAAGTTCCTAACAACAGTGACTTTGGAGCAGGTGAAGCTGAAGTTGCTTGAATCTGTGTTTGGACATAGGGAATGAATGTCTCTTTGGAATTAAAGGTCAGATGGGTGGAACTCGCGGAGTTTCACTCTCGGAATTCTGTGGAGTTACATGAATCTCCACCAGATTCTTCTCAGTTCCGCAAATGAGCGAAAATCGTCATGTCGCACTGCTTGCTTGGATTTTTAGCTTTGTGAGCTCAATGTGCACTGAAAAATCAGAGCAAACAGCACTACGCAGCGTGCCAGAGGGTGCTGCTTCTCGAGTTTGTTTTTCTGCCACCTGAGTAGATTTTGTACTTGACCGACCACCCATGTTGGGAAAATCACGCTTGGTGCCCTCCTAGCACTCAATAATCATGATAGGGGATGCCAGGTCTCCCTCACGTTGACCTATTCACTATTGGAAAGCTGCACGCAAAGAAAACTCCACCACACAGCAGTTGGGGGAATTTGGCCAGAACTCTGCATTGCAAGCTCAACATGGAGTGATCAAAATTCAGCCAACTACACTGGCAGAACGGAATTTATCACCCACCCCTATTCAAAGGATATCCCTAGGTTTCTAGACTAAGAGGTGATAAAAAGGGTGAGGTGGGATGCTAGAGGCCGAATGAAGGAATTGATCAGCATGTGCCCAGTGGAGTATGTGGTCCTAGGATGTGGTGATGTTAGTACTGTTTGAGATTATTTCTGTCATAAATGCATTTTGGTATCATCTGCCTATATTTTAAAACACACAGTATATTGTGGGTAGTAACTGCAGATTATATTAAAGGCAGCAGAGTAGAAGGATACATAGGGGGGGGGGGCTTGTGTGCTTCGGACATTTTGCATGTGAAGAATTTAACCTGTGGTAGCCTTTTCTGTTCACCTTACCAGGAGTTAGACTCCATGCAAAAAACAAAAAATCATATTTATAAATGCTTATTCCAATTTTCCAGCAATCAACTTCAAGCCCTCAGCAAGTAGTAAGTATGCCTTTTGTAAATAGCTATTTTTGCTTCTCTGCCTCTCACACCCTACCATTTGCTCTGTTGAATGGGTCTCTATTCCAGTGCTTGATTGGTAAAAATACAAGTTCCAGGGCCAGAGTATTTCTCAGCAGGACTGTGTGGTGGACACTGCCCACTGTCCCTGCCAGCACTGCTAAATATTAACCTTTCATAGAGAACATGTGTGACATTTTGACAATTCCAGGTCACCTTAGGCTGACAAGATGGCCAGAAGCCTCTGGTTTAATAATTTTTTCTTTTTTCAGTATTTTGTTGTTGATCTCTGCAAAAAAATAGACAGCAGCACCTTGTGCCGGTGTTTAGAAATAAGCGCCAGTGCTTAGAACCGGCAAAAATTAAGCACTCTTCTAAAATTGAAATCAACAAATAACCAGGAGTTTTAAACACATTACCAGGGTACAATCCAGCCACTTCGATGCCTCGGGAAACATAAATGCTTCACAATTATACACTGAAAGTTGAGGGATTATTTCTGCTCTTTAAAACTTTCTGTACTATAATGTTCCCAGATAAAGACATGGGGGTGTTCACGGGCAGGGTTAGTAGGTGGGGGCAGGGTTATAGGTCTAATGCAGATACTGTTTAATGCACGAGTACTCACAAACATTTTCCAAGGGGCCAAAAAGTTTGCTCAGTAGTGTGACCGAGCGCTGCAGTAATGCCAGCGGGGGTGAAGGGATACAGCTGGTGTAGGGGACGGGAAGCCTGTACATCTAGTGGCTGAAATGAACTGCACAAAGTGGAACCAGAAAATCTGGAATAAATCCCGGCTTCCTCACTTAAACAAATTGTGTGATCCTAGGCAATTGTTTTATTTCACTTTCTCTTCTTTTTCTTAATTATCAAACAGGAAGACCTGAAAAGACATGAATTCAGGACTTGCAATGTAGAAGACCTTCTCTTGTGTTTGATTTAGTAATCTATATTGTTCTTGTGTAACAGCCACCCTGGACACCCAAAGGGTGCACGTAACAACAGACTTGCCTCTTAGTTGTCAAGGTGGGGGCGGAAGGCAGAGAATTTCAATGTACTGATATAATCTGATTTACTAAGGTGAAACGTTTCTGCATGTTAATGAAATACACTTTTTGAAAGTTGAGACTATCATAATTTTACAGGTATGCTGCAATATTTCTTTATAAATGAAACACCCAAGTTACTTCCTTTCTTTCACAGCAATTAACCTTTAAATGAATGCTCCCAGGTTTATTTACTGCTGAGTCGAGTAAACAGCAGCCTTGTGCTGTGGTTGACCAGGGTCACATATAAAGGTCAGGAGGGCCGCATGTGGCCCCCGGGCCATACTTTGAGCATCACTAATCTAGTGCAATGCAGAGCTAGGTTTTCTATTGACTCAGGAGAACTGAGCTAGTGGCCTTGGGGGGGGGGGTGACTCGTTTGTCATTGGCCACTGGAATTATGTGGCAGTCGAGGACAAAACTATGCAGCATGGTTGACGGAAACATGCAGCAGGAAAAGGTAAACTGTGCATTATTCTGCAGCCAATTTTATGGCAATTATAGCTGACTATTTTGCCACTTTTACACGCATTGATAGAACAGAGATACCGACATAGCTACTAGGATCTCCCTAACCCTTTCCACAGACTCTTCCCTTCTGCATCCCCCCTTTATTCATCCCAAGCCTAAATCCTATTACCATAAACTCCCAATTAACACTTCTGGATTCTTCCCTCTTCCACCCCTACATTAGTCCAGTCAATCCAACTAACAAACTCACATATCTGCGGCTCAAATTAACTCATACTAATGCTAAAACTGTGCTAATTTTTCCCTATACTAATCCACCACTAATTCCTTTTCGGTTCCAGAGTAGCGTGCGACTCGCCGAAAAGCGCTTTGATGCCTCGTCTGGAGTAGTAAGCGCTATATAAATACTATTACAATACAATACAATACAGTATATGGGCAAAACAATTACCACCAAACATTCCCCCTTCCACCCACTTCAGCACACCCAACCTGCTAAACACACATTCCCCCCTCCCAAACATAACAACCGTGGAAACAACATATAATATCACTGTGCCTGACACACACACACACACACATCATAGTCACCCCTAAAGGCATGTGGGGCACTCCCTTCTTGGAGACAGAAAGAGAGTCAACCCTCCAGGTGTACCATGGTGACCAAGCCACCCTTACAACCATCACACCCTGAGAACATGTAAGAGAGCTTTACAGACATTAATGATCTTGAAACAGCAACCAGGTCTGAAGTCCTCTATGGTCAAATACCATGGCCTGTTCCCCATACATGCATATCACCTTATGTGCTGAGAGCTACTAGTTAATTTTATCTGAGGAGGACTTGCGGCCAAATCCTGTTTTTCTGTTGCATGACCATGTTAGAAATGGGGTTGGCTAGGGTTTGCACCTAAGCCAGACAGAACCCACCCCCTCTAGTCAGGGAAAGGGAGTTACAAGTCCAAGATAACCGCTGCTCACCCCCTTGATAGCTTGGCACAAGCAGTCGGGCCTCACCCGGAGGCAATGTATAAAGCGTTTGCCAACATACACAACACCGGTGACACACTATCCCCAACACAAAGGAAACACAACACCAAGTTATATGAAAATATTCTCTATTGTACACAACACACTTATTAGACCAAACATCACATATCAGTAGTATCCTGCTACCTTAGCAGTTGTCAGAATGTTACACATTAGTTACTCTGCAAACTAGCAGTAGTCAGATATGACACACAGGTTACTCAGTATTCTGCAATTAATTAATCTGTATTATGCAGTAGTCAGGAAACACGTTATTACACTAAACACTTGTCATAAGAATATCATAAATACCCATATTAGGAACATTATAAAACATATGGCAAGTCAGAAAAACATATTAGCATGTTATGCCCATAAAAGGACCATTTGCACACATATGTGAAAACATCATCAAACAGGTAGGCAACATATAAATCAACAAACATCTCTAAAAAGAACTTCTGTTGTACATATTGTAATTTATTAGTACCTGGTTTGAGATGAAGGAACCTCCAGTGCCAAAAGAACGAAGAAGATGCCCCTGGCACTCCTCTGTGCCAAACGGGGGCCTCCTGAGAGTTCTGGGGTAGAGGGGGGCGGCACGCAACCTCTCTGTATTACTGATGGGCCCCTTCCGGGGTCCACGATCGCTTGGGGCCCCCTGGGCCTCCAACACCCCTCACGAGGGGGGGCCAAGGTCAGTACTTAATTTTAAGAAGGAGGGGGGCACCACGCAACCCTCTGCTTTAAGGATGGGCCCCTCCTGGGGCTTGAAATCGGTGGGGCCCCCCCAGGCCTCCACCGGCCCTCATGAGGGGGGCAAGGTCAGGCAGGAGTCCAAGAAGGAAGGGCCACCATGCATCCCCTCTGTTTAATGACAGGCCCCTTCTGGGGCCCGCGATCACTGAGGGCCCCCCAGGCCTTCACTGGCCCCCTAACGAGGGGGGCCAACATACCGGCTTCGGCCCACAAGGGGCCACACAAAAGGGACCGGCGGCACAGGGGACCTCCGATGAGGCTTCCGCTTCGCCGGCGGTCCTGCAGCACAATAGTCTCGGGCTCCGGCAGAGCAGGGAGAGACTACCTTCTCCCCTGCCCTTTCTGTAATGAGGAACAGTGGCCCGGTGGGGCAGGGTAACCTCCCATGTGGCCTCCGTCCCTGCCCAATGTCAGCAGCAACACCTGTGCCCCGGGGGTGCTCCACGGTGTGCGCTTTACCCCGGGGACACGATAGGAGCTCCAATCTTCTGTTTTGTAGTTTTCCTAGTGCCCCAGGGGCACAGACAGAAGCGTGACTCCGGCGCTGCTCTAAATACAGCCCGGGTCACAGGGGTGATCTTTTTCACAGCGGTAAAGCGCTTTTGAAGCGCTAACAGAATAAAAGAAGCAGCGCTTACCCACCACAAGCACTAAGCCCATAAAATGCGAAGCGCTTTCCAAAGCGCTAAGTCTGGTCAAATATTGAGGCACTCCTTGTGCTTCACAAGGTTGCAGGGGTCAGGGGCCACAGCACCCTGCCCCTCGGGGGCAGAAATTAGGAAGCAGGCTCACAGGTGAAGGGGCACAGCAACAGGCCAGCACAAAGAGGATGTAAGCAGGTGGCAAGTCCTTATAGTGACCAAGCAGGTCTCAGGTTAGAACAGCAGCAGCAGTCCATGGCGGTTCCTGGTGAGTCCTTCGAGCCTTTTGAGTCCAGTTCCAAAATGATTCCAAGAGTGTCCAAATGGTGGGGAAAACTCCCTTGTACTTATACTCAGTCCTTACAGTGTTTTACAATGGTAGGGGAGAGGAGGTTACCAGTTGGAACTGGTTCTGGGAGTTCCCCCTCTCTCCTCCAGCACAGGCTCCAAACATCAGTTGGGGCAAAATACCCTATTGTGTGAGGCCAGAGCACAGCCTTTACAAATGTAGGTGTGTCCTGCCTCTCCCTTCTCTCAGCCCAGGAAGACTATTAAGTATGCAGATTCACCTCTGTGACACCTCCACCCTCCCTGTGTATAGGCTGTCTGAAAAGTATGCACAAAGCCCCAACTGTCACTCTGCCCAGACGTGGATTGGAGTCAAGCTGCAAAACACCAGAGTCATAAGCACAGAGAAATGCACACTTTCTAATAATAGCATTTCTGTAATAGTAATAAAAAATACATCTACACCAGTAAGCAGCATTTATTAGCACCATTACAACCATACCAAACATTAGTACGCTACCCCTCATAAATAAGACAATACCCCTTACACATAAGGCAGGGAATTTCTAATGCAATTCTATGAGAAGGCAGCACTCACAGCATTGAGACCCCAAGGGGCATATTTATACTCTGTTTGCACCGAATTAGCGTCATTTTTTTAAACTCTAATTCAGTGCAAAACTAACTCCATATTTATACTTTGGTGCTAGACCCGTCTTGTGCCAAATGAATGGAGTTAAAGTAATTTTTGGGAAGTGGAGACCTACCTTGCCTTAATGAAATGCAAGGTAGGCGTTCCCGTGCAAAAAAATGACTCTATGGCCTTAACGCCATATTTAGGGGCATATTTATACTCTGGGGCATATTTATACTCTGTTTGCACCGAATTAGCATCATTTATTTTACTCTAATTCAGTGCAAAACTAACTCCATATTTATACTTTGGTGCTAGACCCGTCTAGCACCAAGGCCCTGATTTATACTTTTTTTTGCGCCACACTAATGTCATTTTTTGACACAAAAGTAGCGCAAACTTACAAAATATTGGCCTTATTTACACTTTTTGTTGCAAAACTGCACTAACTCAGTTTTGCACCAAAAAGTTTAGCACCGGCTTGCACCATTTCTGTGCACCAGCCGGGCTCTATATTTATGGAATGGTGCAAGCCGGTGCAAAGGGTAGGCTAGAATAAAAAAAATTACTCTAGTCGGGTGGGGCTGGCGGTATAGAAGAAGAGGGTTTAGCACCAAAAAATGACTTTAGGCAGGTTAGAGTAAAAAAAAAATAATGACTCTAACCAGATTAGTGTCATTTTATGGTGCTAAACCTACCATGCTGCATGACTCCTGCCTTAGAAAAGGCAGGAGTCATGCCCACCACCCCAACGGCCAGCACAGAGGACAAGGGTCCCCCGGTCATGGCCATTGCACCCTGGACCATGTATGGGGGCCCATTTCAGGGCCCCCTATAGCACTTTAAAAAAATAAAATACAATCTTACCTGTACTTACCTGGGATGGGGTCCCCCATCCTCCGCAGGCCCTCTAGTGTGGGTGGGGGTGCCCCTGGGGCCTGGGGAAGGCACCTGTGGGCTTATTCCGTGATGTTCCACCATGAAAATAGGCCCACAGGTCCCCTAACGCCTGCCCTGAGCCAGGCTTAAAGAAATGGGGCAAACAAGCTTTACACAATTTTTTGACCCCTCCTCCCTCCCTTGCACCATTTTTGCATGGGCGTATAAATATGACGTTAAGGCCATAGAGTCATTGTTTGCACGGGAGCGCCTACCTTGCATCTCATTAAGGCAAGGTAGGTTTCCACTTCCAAAAAATGACTTTAACTCCATAAATTTGGCGCTAGACAGTTCTAGTACCAAGGTAAAAATATGGAGTTAGTTTTTCACCGATTTAGAGTAAAAAAAAATGACGCTAATTCAGTGCAAACAGAGTATAAATATCCCCCTTATTTTGACTCTAACCTGCCTAATGTCATTTTTTTTACGCTAGCCTACCCTTTGCACCGGCTTGCACCATTCCATAAATATGGTGCCCAGCTGGTGCAAAAAAATGGTGCAAGCCGGTGCAAAACATTTTGGTGCAGAACTGCATTAGTGAAAAAAGTAAATAAGGCCCCTAGTTAGGCTGTTTGTCACTACCAGGGCAGGCCACGCAACCTGGCACATGTCCTGCCTTCTACATACATGGCACCCTGCCCATAGGGCTAGCTAGGGCATACCTTAGGGGTGACTTACATGTAGTAAAAGGGGAGTTCTGGGCCTGCCAATTAAATTTAGATGCCAGGTCCCTGTGGCAGAAACTGTGCACACAGGCCCTGCGCTAACAGGCCTGAGACAGGTTTGAAAAGCTACTTCAGTGGGTGGCACAAGCAGCGTTGCAGGCCCAATAGTAGCATTTAATTTACAGGCCCTGGGTACAGAGGCACCACTGTACAAGGGACTTACAGGTAAATTAAATATGCCAATTAGGTATAAGCCAATCATACCAACATTAGATGGGAGAGCACCTGCACTTTAGCAGTGGTCAGCAGTGATAAAGTGCTCAGAGTCCTAGAGCCAACAGTTAGAGGTCAGAAAAAATAGGATGAACTAGGGAAAAAGTCTGGGTGTGAACCTGCCACAAGGACCAGGTCCAACAGACCACCAGACAGATCCACCCATAGTCTGGCCGGGTAGAACATGGCATAAGTCAGCCCAGCCTGTTGCAATTTCTTCTTCATGGCTCCAAATTCATGTCTTGCTGTTTGGACCACCACAGTGAAATCAGGAATGAAGACAATTTCAGTTCCCTGACACTGAACGGTCTTTTTCTCCCTGAATAGCCGGAACACACCATCCCGGTTGCAATAATTGAGCAGTCTGGCAATTATAGGTCAAGGTGTGGCTCTAGGAAGGGGTTCTCCTCCCCAACAATCTTTGGACCCATTCAACAATCAGCATATTGGAAAAATGTTCAGTGCTAAATACATCTCAAAGTCGCTGCTCAACATAGAGTTCCATTTTCACAGTATTGATGGTCTTAGGAATACAGAGGATGCAAATATTGTTTCTGCAGGACCTTGCCTTGGCTTGTTCTTGGCTTGAATAAGGGCAATCACTTTTTGTATATTGAGGCAGGTCTCCACTCGTGCTCTGGAGCATCCTTTGCTGTTCGACCTCTGCTATGGGTGTTCCAGGGTGGTCTTGTTTAAAAGCCATTTGATCCATCCGTAGATTCAACAAGTTGATTTTGATATCTATGGACTGCAGGCTATGTTGCATAGCGAGCAGTGTGCTTTCAATGTGGTGTTTTATTCCAACTCTCTCCTCATGTTCAATGTCCGGAGACTCCTCACGCAGAGGCCTGCTGGTATATTTGGCCTCAAATGTTAAGCGCAACTGATGCTTATCTGTCTTCCCATGGTACGACCAAGTGAGACAAGTGAGCACCAGCCGGCAGTAGCCCAATAATGTGATTGCTCCAATATCCAACCTCAATACACTGATGAATATAGTCAGCTAGGTGCCAAAGACATCGGGCATTAGGCACCTATAATGTCCCGCCTCGTTGCACATCTGGGGGATAGTGCAGCACTCCATCTCACCACTCCCAACCATTTACTGAGTACAGTGAGGCAATATCAGTGCCCCTCACATCAGTCTCAGCTGCCCCAACAACTTCTCACAGGACCCACGGCCCTGTCCACTCACCAGCCCGCCAGGAATCAATCAGTGAGGATAAAGTCAGATGGGAACTCACAAGCCCCGCAGTACACCCACAGGGCCAACCACTCTGTACACAGTCTTTTGCCGCTTACCCCTACCAATGGGGAAGGGTGCACAAGCCGAAGGGCACAGAGAGTGAAGGCCAGCACCGTAATGGAGGGAGTTGTAGCATTATGGCAGGGGAGTCAACACTTACTCTGCTGTTGATCTCCGCTCTGCTGCTATGCTCCACTGAGCACACAACATGTACTCTCCTCTTGCAGGAGCACAAGTTCATTGTAGCAGCTCCCTCTGTGCCACTCCACTGTTATCAGCAGGCCGCAACCAGGCCCGGATGCTTATCAACCACCTCTGACCATGGATCACACAGTCACTGCAGTCCCCAGCAGCTCTACTCCACTCTCAGGAAGAGCTCTGACCACCCCAGAGGAACTCAATCCCAAGGCAATGCTCCTAGAACAGTATAGTTGGGCCCGCACCTACTCCAGCCCACTTCATCCGCAGGCCACATATTGTCCACGTCCCCGGCAGCATCCCTCCACATACATAGCTCGCCTGGTGGCCACTTGTGAATCTTCCACTGCCAGGCAGTATCACGGCCACTCCGATAAAGCTGTAGTGCCGCCCGTACATCAGTCTTGGAGCAAATACTTGACCATTACTCCATAGCTGCCATGTCGTGAAGGTTCTGGTGTCTCCCAGCTGTGTTGCAGGCATTGTGCTTCTCCCCAGCCCCAAAATTACATGTGGAAGCTCATGCCACCAGTGGCTGCACACAACAAGGACGATTCAGGGCAGATGGGCTCTCAGGGGTAGGATAAATGTAGGACTACTGGCTGTGGTTGGCAGAGCCGCACTAATGCATGGCAAGCTTGCTTCAGGCTCTCTAGCACCCTCCTAGAACATAGATGGTTCCATGAAGGAAGGCCTAAAAACAAAGGAGCGCAGTCTTTGATATGGTTAATGAATAGGTGAACCTTCTCCAATCACATATCGTCTTGGACTTGATAGGGGAAATAGATGTGGCACTTACACAGGCTACTTTCATACAATTACTGACCATTTTTAGGTATGTTTTTATTTTCATTGTCTGACTATATTATCCTTTACAGCTGGCAAATGGTAATCATTCTAATCCAGATACTAGCCCTAAGTGCAGGCCTGTATGCATACATGAGTGCATCAGTATTTCACCATGCTGTATTGCCATATGAACATGGAGTATATGACCTAAACATTCTAGAGTGTTTTGTATTTTCCATGTGTGCTTGGAGGTATTTGCCAGTATACATCTCTCCCTACAGCTAGCATACATTTATATTGCAATTGGTACAGCTGGCACTGCATCTATAGGTGAGACAATGTAATGCCAAGGGATATATAACTGAGGTATAGGCCAATTTTCATGGTCCAATAAATAGCAGCTTAACTGTCTGGTCAACAGCAGTCTGGAAATATGTGGGAATTTGGTCAGTATTGTCAGAGTGTACCCACACACACACACACACACACATGCACACACCCCCACATCCCTCACACACACACGCACATCCCCTGATATCACTTTGATGCAGACTTAAACTCTGCAGGTGCCATTCACAAAGGTAGACTCAGGCCCTCATTATGACCCTGGCGGTGAGAGTTTAAGTGATGGTTATACCACCAACAGGCTGGCGGTAACTACAGCCAATTATGAAAAGGGCGGTGATAACTCCCATAGACAATCAATGTACCACACCAACCACCAGGGCAGAAACAACACTCACCACAGCGGTAGCCGGCAACAGCCAGGCGGAAGACAAGGTACTGCCCACTATATAATGAAACAGGAAACCGCCACCTTTTCCATGGCAGTACCAACACCATCAAAAGCCTGGCAGAAACACATCACTGAAGAGAACTGACTCACCATCGGAGACATAGGGAAGAAGAACGCCGCCATGGAACCCGAACTGCAAGTGTTCCTGATGATCCTCTACGATATGCTCCACCTGGAACACCAACGCCGACGAAGACGACAGCGATAAGTACAGCCGCCTCGCACACAAGGGAGGGAGGGAGGAAAACAAGAGTGACACACATACGCAAAACACACACCCGACACACACACACACAACATACACATGTCCATCTGCACACGAAAACCAATTTGCACCTGATACACGGCAGAATAATGCAAGGACAACAGGAATGCACAAAAGTGAATGTATTAATATCAACAGCTAATAAATTATCGAATTGTTGTATACATGTACACAAAGGGACACTGCCCAGCCCAGTGTTCAAAGGGCCCACATGGCCACAGGGCACTGTCTAAGGCCAAACTCGAATCCTGACTCCACCTGGATAGAGCTCTGCAGGGGCATCAGTTTGCAAGGGGGCAGGCACCTCAGGGGGAGGGGTGAGCACCTCAGCCGGATTCGGGAACAAGCCCACTGGTTCTGGAGGGGGCTCCATGCCCATTGCTCTGTCCTGGGGAGTAAAAGGCAACAGTCCCTGGAGTGGGTGACTTGCCCACTGATTCTGGAGGGGGCAACTTGCCCATTGCAATGTCCTGGGGAGTGCAAGGTCACAGTGTCTGGAGTAGGTGACTTTCCCACTGGTTCTGGAGGGGGCAACTTGCCCATTGCTCTGTCCTGGGAATTGCAAGGCCACAGTCTCTGGAGTGGGTGACTTTCCCACTGGTTCTGGAGGGGGACCCACGTACAGCTTCTCCTGGAGGGTAGCCTACATGGCACCCGCTGGTGGTGATGGCTGCATGTTGGTGGCAGATGGAGTTGCCTCCTGGGCAGCCTCTGGAGGTGGTGATGGCTGCAGTGTGGAGGCAGATGGAGGTGCCTCCTGGGCAGCCTCTGCAGGTGGTGATGGCTGCACTTCCTCAACTGGTGGTGGGGTCCCCGTGACGGCTGGTGGTGGTGGACGTATCACCCTGACAGCCTTGACTGGAGTAGAGGGCTTCGTCTCCTCCATAACATGGGCCATGGATTTCTTACCCTTCCTGGCAGGGGTTGATGTCTTCTTCACCTTCTTGCCTGGAGGAGCAGGCTCCTTCCCCTTCTTGCCTGGAGGTGCAGGCTCCTTCCACTTCTTGTCTGGAGGTGTGGTATCCTTCCCACCATGAGTAGGTGGTGCCACCACTGTCCCTGTCGACTGTTTGGCTGAGGTGCTGGGCTAGGTCTTTGAGACCCTCCTCTGATGAGCAGGAGGGGGGAGGGAAGAGGTCAAGTTGGGCAAAGAAAAGGGACAGTGGGGCAGGAGGAGGAAGGAGTGATGGGAGTGGAGGTTGAGGGAGTGGTTGTAGGAGGTGTATGTCTGCTGGATTTGGGTGCAGGTGCATGGGCAGTGTGTTGATGTGAGGTGGATGTCTGTTGGGTGTGTGGGTGCTTGCATTTGTGTCCTTTAGGAGGGGGGCAGGTAGGGTGGGAGAGGACACAGGGACTCATGGATGGATGTTGTGGAGGTGTTTGCTTGTGTGGTGTGTGCGCTGCTTGGTGTGGTGATGCTGGTGGTGGATGTTGATGTAGAGCATGCACGTGGGGACATGACTGGGTGGGAGGTGGAGGAGGAGGGGAAGACAGTGGAGGCAGTGGATGTTGTTGTGTCTGCAACCGTATGGTGTTTGCAGGAGTGCTTGTGGGATGAAGTGTGGTGCTTTTGTTTGCCTGTGCCACTCTTGGGTGTTGTCTTCTGTGCATGCTGATCTGTATGTGTGTCTGGGATGGGTTGGGGAGAATGGGACTGGGAAGTGGTAGTTAGAGGGGGGACGGTAGAAACAGCGACAATGGCTGCCATCGGAGAGGCCAGAGCCTGAATCGATCTCGGTTGGGCTGCCAATCCACAGTGAATGCCCTCCAGGAATGCATTGCATTGCTGCCTCTGGGATGCCAGCCCCTGGATGGCATTCACAATGGTTGACTGCCCTACAGAGATGGATCTCAGAAGGTCAATTGCCTTCTCACTCAGGGCAGCAGGGCTCACTGGGGCAGGGCCTGAGGTGTCTGGGGTGAAGGAGATGCCCACCCTCCTGGTTGAGTGGGCATGGGCAACTCACTGAGGGGCTACTGGAAGCGCGGTGCTGGTATGGGGGTGGCAGCTGTACCTGCAGCTGGGGTGGTCACAGAGGTGTCCGCCATCACCAGGGAGATTACATTGGAGGGAGGTATCTGAGTCACCTCCTGTCTCCACCATGGTGCTTTCCTCGCCCTCTGTCCCACTGGTTCCCTCGGTGTCGGTGGACTCTGCCTCCAGGGTCCTGTGGGATGCAGCTCCCTCTGTCGCCGGTGCCCCTGCTCCTTTGCCAGATGATGCTAATGCGCACAATGACAGGATGACTGAACAAAAAAGGTGGGGAGAGAGAAAAAGGAAACACTGGGTCAATGACTGCACCAACACCACAGTTGGCATACACAGCACCGACACACACAGAGAACAGGCTTAAGAACTATGCATTGCACTGCCAATGATAAGGCCAGATGCTAAGGGAAGATGAGGGCCACACACTGCCAACTGCAGCCTTCCTGGGACCCACGATGCCCTGCCTGAAATGGACTGCTAACAAGCTAGGTTACCTGTATTTGCTATACACCCATTACCCTAGAGATGGCCCACGCTACAATGTCTGGCCTGGCCTTAGTGGCACCCACTAACTCACATCCACCACCTGGATCCCACCCCACCTGTCAAAATTTGTAATGATACCCACTGTAGTCCTCTCTGCCAGCCTGTCACACAAACGGCCCACCATACCCGTCTCCATCACCATTGGCACACACATTGCCCAGCGCACACCCTGTACACCACCACACCCTCTTACATGATGCTTGAACATACATCTCCATGCGTCCTTCACACATGCATCGTGCCCAAAGTGTGCTCACCTGTTGGTCTGGAGGCCCATACAGCAGTCCGTACTGGGGTAGGACCCCATCCACCAGTCGCTCAAACTCCTCCAAAGTGAAGGCAGGGGCCCATTCCCCGGTCACACGGGCCATGGTGTGTTCCAAACACAGGTCACAGCAGGTCACAGCATGGGTGTTCTCCTGTTGAAGGTCAGGAAACAAGTGAGGAATCAGATAGAAAATGGCAGTCACGTCTGCGGCGGTGTACACCGTCACCGCCGGTGCAGATCCCCATTGGCCACCATACTCCATAGAGCCCAATATTATCAAATGAGGAATTGCACAGCTGTGCAAGACCTCCTTCCGCCATGACACCCAACGTCGGCGGAATTATGTAACTTCCACCTGTCCCTACATACAGAAAAGGCGGTCACCATTTCAGAGTGAAGGAACAAGCATATCGACATTAACTGCGTCATAGATTAGATTGGCACATACCTCGCCATTAACACTGTCCCATTACATTAGTGCACCATGTAGAAAGCAGTTGTGGTTCCATTGTTCAAATTGTGACAGGCTACTCACTCTTGTGTCCCTTAGATACCTACCACTGCGGATGAATAGAAGTTGGAGACATATCCCTGTGTACAGACCCTTGGTGTACATAGCTACACTGGCGGACAGGCACATTATCCTCACCTATAGACTGGACAGGACCACAATCACTGTGCGCCCAATTGGAGCCAGACCTGATCTCATCTATCCTTCCTTCAACTGGGATCCCCTCTCTTGTGCAAGTGCTATCAGTGCTCCATTATTTGGAACTGATTCCTTCCAAGTGACAGTGGGCTTGGCAGAAGGAATACCTCAACAAATGACTCTCCTTCTACACCCTGACCCGGCATCTCCACTCTGCCGACCTCGCCCACGCAACCGTCCCACCCGCCGCAGAAATACAACCGGCGGAATATCATTCTCACACCTCGCCGCCAAAACATGGAACACTCTTCTCACCAACCTGCGCCAGACCAAAGACCTCCTTACCTTCAGGAAACTTCTCAAGACCTGGATGTTCGAGCAGTAGCAGCACCTCCTCCCTCACCTTCTCCCCCTCCCCTCTTCAGCGCCTTGAGATTGAATGTCACAGCCAATGTTCTTAATTGTGCTGGCAAGAGTGTTGTCTGCCCTGGTAAAGCACATGTGCAGCTAGATTTCTTTCATCCATGAGGAAGATTTGGCCAATGTGAAAGCCGTATTCTATGCTATGGGACATATCCCCAATATTATTGGGGCAATTGATGGGACATATATTGTGTTGGTCCCCCCCCCTACAGAATGAACAGGTGTTCAGGAATCATAAGAGTTTCCACTCACTGGATGTGCAGAAGGTGTGCCTGGCAGACCAGTACATCTCCCACGTCAATACTAAGTGACCTGGGTCAGTGCATGATGCCTTTGTTCTGAGGAATAGCAGCATCCCAAATGTGATGGCCCAACTACTGAGGCACAGGGTGTGGCTAATAGGTGGGCCTTGGTCCCCACCCACTGCATGTTAGTGTATGCCTTCTGGTGTTAACCCCATAGGATTGTGTGAGGCTAAATGTGCTCCCTCAATACTTGCCGGTGACTCTGGCTGCCCAAACCTATCGTGGCTGCTAACCCCTGTGAGGAATGCCAGGACAGGGTTAGAGGAACGTTATAATGAGGCAAATGGGCGAACCATACAGGTCATCGAGAGGACCTTTGGGCTCCTGAAGGCCAGGTTCAGGTGCCTCCATATGCCACTCACCCTAAAAGGTCTGCCAGATAGTAGTGGCATGCTGCATGTTGCACAACCTGGCCCTCATATGCCATGTACCTTTTCTGCAGGAGGAGGAGACTGGAGATGACCTTGTGGCAGCAGTAGACTCTGACGACAGTGAGGATGAAGAGGCAGAGGATGAGGATGAGGCCCAGAGAACCACAGTTATCCGTCAGTACTTCCAATGTCACACAGATGAGACAGTGCAACTGCACATTTCTATGACTATTGGTGTATGCTGTGTGGCTGTAGCATGATGGCATTAACCTTTTTATCTCAACTTACTGTCACCTATGGTTTGACATTTTACAGATGTTGGTGAGATAAAAACTGTGTACTGATGTGCTGCCAACAGCCAGCTACAGGTCATTATTTATGTGTTCTCACAGTATACAGTTTATGGGCACTAGATGTGACTGTTTCCATAAATACATATTTTCAATCCATAAAATACTAGTAGTCAAGTTGTGTTCAAGGGTGTTTATTGTAGTGCTAATAAATTGAGGGTAAAGTGCAATGGAATGGGGTGATGGTAGAGGAAAGTCCAGGGAACTGTTCCAGTCTGTTTGTAGCACAGGTCCAGTGTCCAAGGGGCCACAGGAAGGGGAGCAAAGGGAGTTCAAAGTGGAGAATATGACAGTGTGGGACACAAGGGGGGGCAATCAGGAGAGTCTGATTTCCTGGCGGTGGTCTTGGCAAATGTCTCTGGCTTCTGTTTGGGTTGCAGGGAACGTTTGCGGGGTGGTTCACCTTCTGCAGGAGGAGGGATGCTGGTGGCCTGTGGGTCCTGTGTCGGGGCCTCCTGCCCACTACCTGCAGTGGAAGTGGAGGGCTGGTCAATGGACTGGCTAGTGGTAGGGCCCCCCTGGTGTGCTGTTGCCTCCCTCGTGATGTTGGCCATGTCTGCCAGCATCCCTGCTATGGAGATCAGGGTGGGGTTAATGGCCTGCAAGTCCTCCCTGATCCCCTGATATTGTCCCTCCTGCAGCCGCCTGTTCTCCTGCACATTGTCAAGGATCTTGCCCATCCTGTCCTGGGAATGATGGTAAGCTCCAAGGATCTCAGAGAGTGCATCCTGGAGAGTTGTTCCCTGGTCCTGTCCTCACCCTGGCGCACATGGGTCCTCTCAGTCTCCCTGTTGGTCTGTGCCTATGTCCCCTGAATGGTGTGCCCACTGCCAATGACCCCAGGTCCCAGATTGTCTTGGAGGCGAGGTGTGGCCTGGGGTCCCTGTACAGGTGGGCACACTTCTCATTGATGTGTTCTGGGGACAGAGGTGTGGGTATGCTGGGTGGGTGCTGTGTGTTGGATACTGAAGGGGGAGGCTCTGTGGTGGACTGTGAGTGGGCTTGGGTGACCGGCTGTCCAGTAGTCCCTGATGTGCCAGGTAGGTCATCCAGATCCTGAAATCCAGAGTTACTGTCATCACTGGGGCATCTTCTATTTGGGGACTGGATAGTTGTGGCACCTACTCTCTGCTGACATTGGCTAGGGCATTTGTGGTGATGTAAGTGATGTATTATGCTTCATGTCTGTGTCATCTTGTACATCCCTGGCCTCCCATCTATTGCTGGTGTTGCCCTGCAACCTTTTGCCTGTGTATAGTGATGTATTGTGAGATTGTTAGTTTCCCTATTCTATGCATGCTTATGTGATGGGTGTCCATGCAGGGCTGGGAGGGCTGTCCCTGCATTGGTGTACTATGCAGGGCTTGGCATTGGGTTTAGTCCTCTGCCTTGGTGAAGTATGTGAGATGGAGTGGAGTGATAGGAGTGAGGGTGTGAGATGGCATGGCGGTATGGGAGGCAATAAGTGGTAATTGTTGACTTACCAGTATCCAGTCCTCCGGCTACTCCAGTGAGTCCTCAGGATGCAGTATTGCCAAGACTTGTTCCTTCCATGTTGTGAGCTGTGGGGGAGGAGGCCAAGGTCCATCACCAGTACTCTTTATGGCGAGCTGGAGCCTTGCTGCTATGGAACGTACCTTCCGCCATAGGTCTTTCCACCTCTTCCTAATGGCGCCCCTTCTTCTTGGATGCTGTCCCACAGCGTTCACCCTGTCTACGATTCTCCGCAATAGCTCCATCTTCCTGGCAATGGATATCTACTGTACCTGTGCTCCATACAGCTGTGGCTCTAACCTGACAATTTCCTCCACAATGACCCTTAACTCCTGCTCAGTGAAACAGAGGTGCCTTCTTGGGGACACTGGTGTTGTGTGGTGTGTGTTGGCGAGAGTGTGTTGAGTAATGTAGCGGTGTGCGTGATGTGGGGTGCGTGAGGGATGTATGGGTGTAAGTAGTGTTTGTGTCTAGTTGTCTCTGTGCTGTTCGTGTCAATCTCCTGGCAGTAATTGTTGTTCCTAAAGGGTTGTGGGTAATGTGGGTGGGTCTTTTATAGTGCTATGGTGTGTGTATGAGTGCCAGGTGTGTGATTTTCGTATTGGCCAATGTAGTGTTGTTTTGTATGTGGGTGTCCATTCTGAGCACAGCGGTATGTACCGCCAATGGTTTACCACCGTTGAATGTCCGCCGTGGTGACTCGTGGGTCATAATGTGATGTGCGTTGTTTTGTTGGTGTTACGGTATCGGTGCTTGGACTGCCACTTTTGCACTGACCTTTGGGCTGGCGGATTCGTGTATGTGGCTGTATTCTGTCAGTTTGGCTTGTGTGTGTGTCATAATATGGCGACCAAATATTTGCCACTGCAGTGGTATGTTGGCGGCAGTTACCGTGGCGGTAAGCGGCATTTACCACCAATGTCATAATGAGGGCCCAAGACTCTGAGTGTGGAAAGTACACTTTGGGTGTGGAGAGTAAACTCCGACCCGGAGTGGAATGTCTGCCCCGAGTGAGGACCTAAAGATACTACTCATAAATGCCCTTTGTGAATACTGACAGTTGTAAACTTAGACTTTTGGCCTAACTTTAGAACAAAACTCTAAGTTTACCTTTTTGAATCAGGCCCTGTGCTTTTCCTACACAAATGATTCTGCTTATCTGTTAGAAATGGAGTCTTTGGTTGGCAGTCAGGTTACCCCCTGTCCAAGCAAAGACCCTCACTCTAGTCAGGGTAAAGGAGAATCTCCCTCAGTTAACCCCCGCTTACCCCCTTGATAGCTTGGCACAAGCAGGTAGGCTTAACTTCAGAGTCTTGGTGGAAAGTATTTGTACCAACACAGTATCTCAGTGAGGACATTACAAAATGACATGACACAGGTTTAAAAAGTAGGTAATATTTATCCAAACAAAACGAGGCTAAAATGACAAAAATCCACCATACACAAGTCAAGTTAGGAATTAAAAAGCAAAAAGAGTCTTAAATCCTTAGAAAACAGTGCTAACACTGTTAGCGTGAAAAAGTACCTGGGCTGCGTCAAAATAACACTGCACGGGCAAGTGTGCGTCAGAAAAGGCCAGCGATGGGTCGACTTCTTACTCGCAAGCAAGACCGTGCATCATTCCTTGTCCAGTCAGGTCGGCGTGCATTGCTTTTCCTCTCTGCAGGAGAGCAATGTGTCGATCCAGATAGGCACCTCCGGTCCAGGCAGGCTTTGCGTTGTTTTTCCACACCCAGCGAGGTTTGCATCGAAAATACAGTCATACGGTATCAGGGAACCGTGCTATTTGGGGTTGCAACGTTAACAGCCTCCGTCAGCGGATGTTGCACATCGTTTCTCCAGCCACGTGCGTCGATCTCCCAGCCACGAAGCCGGCGGCGCAGCGTTTCTCAGCAGTGTCTCAGAAGTTGCATCGAAAATTTCCCCACACAGCGGTCTGTGCTTGGATATTCAGTCTTGGTCTGACAGCTTCACCTTTCAAGGCCCCAGGAAATGGATAGGGCAAAACTTTGCAGGGCAGGAGTCTCAGCAGAGAGTCCAGTTGCTGGCAGGTGAAGTCTTTGATGGCCCTGAGACTTCAACAACAGGAGGCAAGCTCAGGACAAGCCCTTGGAGATTTCTTCACAAGCAGGAATGCACAACAAAGTCCAGTCTGTGTCCCCTTACACAGGCAGAAGCAGCAACTGCAGGAGTGCTCCACAAAGCACAGTCACAGGCAGGGCAGCACTTCCCCTCAGCTCTTCAGCTCTTCTCCAGGCAGAGGTTCCTCTTGATTTCCAGAAGTGATCTAATTTTCAGGGGTTTGGGTGCTCTTCTTATACCCATTTTGGCCTTTGAAGTAGGCTTACTTCAAAGGAAAGCCTCTCTTGTTTGTGAGATCCTGCCTTGCCCAGGCCAGGCCCCAGACACACACCAGGGGGTTGGAGACTGCATTGTGTGAGGGCAGGCACAGCCCTTTCAGGTGTAAGTGACCACTCCACCCCTCCCTCCTAGCACGTATGGCTCATCAGGATATGCAGGATACACCCCAGCTCCCTTTGTGTCACTGTCTAGAGACAGGTGCAAACAGCCCAACTGTCGAACTGATCCAGACAGGAAATCCACAAACAGGCAGTCACAGAAAGGGTTCAGCAAGAAAATGCCTACTTACTAAAAGTGGCATTTTCAAACACACAATCTCAAAACCAACTTTACTAAAAGATGTATTTTAAATTGTGAGTTCAGAGACCCCAAACTCCACATGTCCATAAGCTCCCAAAGGGAATCCGCATGTTAATCATATTTAAAGGGAGCCCCCATGTTCAACCTATGAAAGAGATAGGCCTTGCAACAGTGAAAAATGAATTTGGCAGTATTTCACTGTCAGGACATATACAACACACTAGTATATGTCCTACCTTAAACATACACTGCACCCTGCCCATGGGGCTACCTAGGGCCTACCTTAGGGGTGCCTTACATGTAAGAAAAGGGAAGGTTTAGGTCTGGCAAGGGAGTACACTTGCCTAGTCGAATTGGAAGTTTAAAACTGCACACACAGACACTGCAATGGCAGGTCTGAGCCATGTTTACAGTGCTACTAATGTGGGGGGCACAACTAGCGCTGCAGGCCTACTAGTAGCATTTGATTTAGAGGCCCTGGGCACCTCCAGTGCATTGTACTAGGGACTTACCAGGAAATAAAATATGCCAATTGTGGTATCTGCAGTGAAGCATGCTCTGCATCTTTTAAGTAGTGGAATGTAAAGGGATTCTAGATTCCTGTGTGAGAGAGTTGGAGAAAGGCTGTGGAGGAGGTAGAAGAAAGCAGAGCTGCTGTGAGAACCTATGTGGATGAGATATTATTTTGGATTACAATAAAACACCATTTGAGGATCTCAACTCTACGGACTTTCTTTTTTACACCAGTCATGGAAAGTCAATTACATTCTCATTTTATATACGAGCACCTGCACTTTAGCACTGGATAGCAGTGGTAAAGTGCCCAGAGTAACAAAAACAGCAGAATCAGAGCCCAGCAGATATCAACAACCTGGGAAACAGAGGCAAAAAGTTAGAGGAAACCCCACCAAGGATGCCAAGTCTAACACTATCCATCTGCTTAAACCTTTTTCTGCCTAAACCATCATGCACTCTAATAGAGGAACACACAATCACACATCCTAGCTTATGGCATTGTTGAAAAGCATTCAGTAACACTTCATATCATACTTTTGATGTGTCTCAACTCTTCGGTAGTTATCTTCAAGCTCTTGTTAGCCTGTTGTTTCTTGTATAACTGCTGAGTGAATCAGGCTGTACCCTATGAGCTAAATCATTGGTCAAATTCAAACACTGGTCACTAACTTGTTGATGGGCAAAGGCTCTAAAGAGTAGATTTGAGGACCATCATTGCGCTTTCTATTTCAACTAATGTCCCAAAATGTGAAGTTTATCAAAACCATTTTGTTTAGGTTTGTCAAAAATGAGCAATAGCCCATTATCCCAAGACAAAAATAACACTATGGGCCTGATTCTAACTTTGGAGGATGGTGTTAAACCGTCCCAAAAGTGGCGGATATACCACCTACCGTATTACGAGTCCATTATATCCTATGGAACTCGTAATACGGTAGGTGGTATATCCGCCACTTTTGGGACGGTTTAACACCGTCCTCCAAAGTTAGAATCAGGCCCTATATCATACAATTGAAGGAATGCACTGCCTACGAACACAGGGATTCTCACGATCAGTATCACCATATGAGACCTGTTTCCCACTAGTGAGTACTTAGTGAGTGATTAATTACATTTGCACCTCAAAAATGCACATAAAAGCAAACAAAATGTTTATGTTCTAGAAATCACATTCATTCCCATAGCATGTCACATAGTTTGGAGATGGATAAACAAGTTGTATAATCCACAATACCATAATTCCAGGAAATAACAAACAAACATAATTACCTCACTCACAAACTGCATTTTGTAAAACACGGAGTAGTACTATATTAGTACTGCAATTGCACTATAAAATGCAATTCCTAAACCTACGCTGGAGACCCGCAAACCTTCTTATACATTTTGGTAGCAAATATGAGAGGGACTGGGGGAGTGCTGGAAAATGGGCAATACTTGCTGTCAAATGGGTTAGAGAAAATTAAGAAGGAATTTAGGAGGGACATGATAATACAATATGTAATCTTAAACAGTGAGAAAATTCACAAAATGTACTTAAAAAATGACTGCAGCCCTAAAGTTGTGAAAACAGGTGATAATTGTAAATGTACTGAAGCCCAGTCTTGCAGTAAATCAACCACCATACAAGGCGGACCACATACACTGCAACAAAAATCCTCAGAAAACAAGGGAGGCAGAATTAATAAACAACACTTTAGGAACTACGATAGTTAGAGCTGCTAGAGAAAGAAATTCCTCTGATTTTTGCATGCTAATAACTTTTCCCCTGTTTGATGAACTGCTGCAAAACTTTCCAGACCTATTCGTTTTTCTACATTGACAGAGCATGGAAGGTTTTGGAATGACTGGTTAAGGGGGTGAAAAAAAGAGAGTCCCAAAGTAGGTTTTTCCACCAGTGCATCTTATATAGACATTTTTGTCGCATGTAGCGTGAAAACAGCTGGATGGGATTGACTGAAATATGGCAGGATTATAGACTATGGTGTGTAGGTGATCCTTTTTGGCATTATAGGTAAATAGGTTAAGTATGTTCTGAGTTGTAAGGCATAAAAATGTAATGATACAACAGGCCTCTGTTTTTTCACAATATTTGATGGAAGTACCACAGTACATAGCAATGACAAATCATGATGTGATTGGCTAATGATTGCCTTTATTAAAGTGAAAGGCAGCTATGGTGTTTTTGCTTGTGTTGTGCCTTCTTTAGATACAGATAAGTATTAGAGCTGATATTTTTCCACTAAATATTACCACTTTGTTAAAGTGGTAGTAGATAGAGAAAAATATTTATAAGTTCAATACATTTTAAAAATATGTGCGGAGTACCATGATACTTCCTTGGGAGAACTGCAGTATTTAAAATAAATATGTTAACAAATGTAAAATACACTGCACTACACTATATTTTACAAATATTGTAAACTACATTGTTTCTACTATTTGCAATGTGTATTGCAGTCTGCAGCGCACATAGAAAGAGGAAATAACAAGGAGAAATAAATATATTTGTCCTTGTTCCAACTCACCTGAGAAGGCCAATCTTTTTGGGGCATTCTCTGGTCTATAAGTTCTGATGAATCTGGGAATGCATGGGGACACCCACACAACACACATAGAATGCCTTCTCAAGGCAGAGTAAGTCAATGTAGCGATTTGAGATGTGCTGCCCTACTCAGGATTTATGGAGCCACTTAGGGCCACACAAAGTGGCCTTGTGTCGCTTCATAGATCACATGTAAGGCTTGTATTGCTCTTTCATCTGGGTGCATGGTGCAAGAGCAATGCCAACTGTCTTATAAATAGACCACTAGGGATTTAAGCACTACCAAATGTGTTAAACTCTTTAAACCGAGATCTAGTTGCATGGGTGTGAGAAGGGCATTCTGAGGCAAGACATGTATGGACCTTATAAACCTGTTATCAACTTTCTCGAGCCCCTCTATTTGATCCGTACCCCAAATCTCTGCTCCACATAGAGCTCCTCCTAGTCCTGTTGCACGATAAATTTCTGTGGTTGGTTATATTGGTCTATAGTTTGAGTTATTCAACTTTTGTACTATTGCTGAGATGGCATATTGCACAGTCAACGGACTCTTGTCTGTTAGCGGTGCCCACATTAGCATATTGGCAATTCTTACACCAGATAGTCAAAATCTTTCATTTGTTCCAAGTGAAGTGATCCTAACTTAACCTTGCCTCTAAAAGCCTTTTGTGCATGGAAAGTCTTACATTTTGGTTTGGGCACATTCATTTCTAAGTCATAATTTTCATGGGAGGATGAAAACTGATTAATTAAATTCTGCGGACTCATGGGAGTATTGATAATCAGTAGTGTATCATCTGCAAAAAGCAGGGCCTGTACCCTTTCATCTGCTAATTTTGGGAGTTACCATTACAATCACATAGTGTCTCAATGAGCCTGTTAATGTAAATGTAAACACAGTAGGAGCTAGAATGTATCCTTGTCATACACCCCGGTTGACATTTATAAATTCTGTTAGCTCGCTTTTCCTTCCCCTTCTTACTTGGACATAATTGTCGCTATATAAATGTATTATTATTTGCAGGAAATTAATTGTCATTCCCTTATGTTTAAGTGGTTTCCAAAGATATACATTTTTCAAGGAATTAATTCAAACGCTGCTCAGAGGTCCACAAATAATACATATATAGGATCACACATTTTCAAAGTATAAAAATAAAGCACAACACATGGTCATTAGTGCTTGTGTTTGATCTAAAGCCCACCTGAAGATGTAACAAAACTTGCTCCTCCTCCATCCAGATTTGAATCCTCATCAGTAACCGCCTGCTAAATAGCTTCTGGGAATTATCAATCAAACTCATAGGCTGATAATTGGATGGATCTTCCTTATCTCCTTTCTTATAAATTGGTACTATTTGGCAACTTCTTTGCCCTCTTTTTATGCTGTGGCATTGGACATTTGGTTCAGAATTGAAACCCAGATTACTTGTTCAGAAAAAATACATCTTCTTTTACTTTATCAAGGTCTGGTGCTTTCCCTCTTTTCATGTTGTATATTGCCAACATTATCTCATCCAAGGTGAAGATAACCAAGGTATCATCTTCCTCTTCAATGCCACTTATAGAATAATCTTTAACTTCCTGATACCCATCATGTTGTCTGCTTTGAATATAGCATCCTAAAGTAGTTTACCCATATTTGTGCTTGAATGTAAGCATTTCCCTCCTTTACATATTGTGGAGTACCTTTAGTTATCAAGTACCAATTGCCTTACTGTCTTTCAATGTGGCTGGTCAAGCCAATTCTTACCGCAGCTTATCTTCTCATTTCTTCTTGGCCCTTTGTTAATTAGCTTTAAGCTGCTTTCTTCCTTCAACTATGGCATCTCTGTTGCCACTTTTATTAGCAATCATCAGCCTTCCCTTGCCACAGTGCAATTCGAATCATACCCAAGGCACCATTCGAGTTAGCTACCTTTCTATTGAGCTCTTTAAAAACATACTTCTTAATAATTTCGATTAATTCATTAAAAATACATATAACAGTATAGTCATCCTTTGCTTGATTGTTAACCCGAATTAGTGCCTGGATAGTGTAAATTTGGGATAAAGTGTGTTCATTAGATTTTATAGTAGGCCATTTTATCTGTCTTCTATTGTTAGTGAGAAAAATTGTCACTTTTGTCTGTTGGGGTGAGAGTAGCAACAAGGGAGAATAGGTATATTTACCAAGTCTAGTGCTAGGGCAATGTGGTCACCATCATGATCTTTAGTAACTCTCATTGTCTTCTAAATTGGCCCAAAGAGCTACATTTAATAGAATATGAACCATTTTACTTCTACTAGAACTGTCCTAAAAGCATGACTTGCCTCTTTGTCAGATGGTATATGTCCATTGCGAGCTCGCAAGCCATGATGTAATGTTAAAGAGCCTACCTGCATTTCTACCTGGAACCTTTTGAATGCTCATGAGATCATCAATCCAGTGATGCCTCCCACTTCATCTTCCTCCTCAGTAATCACATGCATCACAACCAAGGGTTCCAAAGTTACATTTAAATCACCAGCCAAAATAGGATGTCTGATGCTATTTGGACTGCTCCAAATATTCACCTAAGATGAGTAAAGTTGTTGAGTCACAGTTTAAACTTGGGAAACTAGTATATATTCAACAGCCTTGTAGCCAATCCTCCACTTGGTGAGAGGATTTACAGATATAATATATCAGTAAACTTGATATTAAGCATACTTATACTATATATTAAGGTTGCCTTTTTCCAGATTAAAAACTCAACTGATGGCTGACCAGCGGGTAATCAGATAGCCTCTAGGCTATAATTCATAAAAGCCACTTTGTGAACTGAGTATTACGCTAATGTTTCCTGAATTACGCAGGTGTGGAAACCTTATAAAAATTCCCCAAGTTTGGACCTCAATCCTGCTATGTTCCATGAGAGTATTTTGAGCTTTGGAGAGACATCTATTATTCTGGACATTTGTGGTATTTAAGATAGTCTTCCTTCTCCCTGAGCTTAGCATTGTCTATTTGTACCTGTGAGAACTCTGTGAGGTAATACTAGGAACAATGTATCCTGAACAGGACCTCTGGTTTGGTAATAGTGATGCCTCTGTTTGTCAATCTGACCCCCTTAAACCAAAAGCAGCAGCAATTCCTGCTCCAATTTCTTCCTGCTCTGTTGCTGACTGATAGGTGAATTGCTCTCTATCCTTACCAATAAGTATACTTTCTATCTGGAGAGGATTCTGCTTAAATTGAATCTTGTAGCCCTTAGGGGGACGGTGCTATGATCTAGGTTCACTAGACCTTTTGCAAACTCCTCTTTAGATAATTCTAAGATTATATAATACAATTCATCATCAATTTGGAAATGTTTCATAGCAAGGAGGTTAGATCATATCAGGGTGTAGCAATGCCTATATACTGTCTGATCCAGTGTATTACTTTATTTACTAATAAATTGTTATTCTTTCTTACTCTGTCCAGCAACCTAGAGACATTAGTCTTCTACAATTTGGTGCTATTACCCTTGTGTACCTCACTTGAGAGTTCCCTTCTCCTGGTACTTATACCATTGCCCAGTTTGTGTACCTTCCAAGTAACGGCACACCCACTATCTCATGATGCTCTTATTTGCTCATCCTGTAATGGTTGTGGTGTAAATACAGGCAGATTCAACTGTTGTTTTCTGCTGTGGTGCTGTATTCACATCCAGGAGTATATTCTAGGTTCCCACCCAGGAAGATTGTACAAGTTAAATGGTTTGAGTTGTCCAGATATTTGACTGCTTGGCCATTCTGAGAAGGTATAATTTTCCGAGTAAATGTAATATTACTATTTTCCAAGCTTATATCTTTACTTTGAAGACAATGCTATAATTTCTACCACTTTAACTCTACATCCGTTTACACACTCCACTCTATACCAATGCACTCTATGCTATTACACTGTACATCACTTGCTACATCACTCTACATCGCTTCACTCCACGTCATTCCACTATATGCTATTCTACCATAATCCATGGTAAACCGCCTTACTCTACACCACTCCATTGTTTGATTTGCACTCTACACCATTTCATTCTATGGCAAGTCAGTCTATGCCACTCCACTGTAAGCCTCTCACTCTATGCTCCTCTACCGTACACTGTTCCACTGTACAGATCTTCATTCTACCACAGTACCCTCTATGCATTTCCACTTTATGCCACTCCACTGAATGCTACTTCAGTGTTCACCACTGCACTTTATGATCCACTGTGCTCCACTTCCCTCAACACCACTCCACTATAAGCCGCTCCACAATTTGTCACTTTACTCCACACTACTACACTGCGCACTACTATACTCTACCCAATACTGCTGTAGCCCATTCTACAACTCATTATTCTACACTATCCCACTCTGTGCCAATGCACCCTATGCTGGTCCAGTCTATGCCACTCCACTGTTGTACCCTCCACTCTACCCAACTCCATTTTACACTATTTCACCATAAGTAATACTACTGTATGCCACTCCACTCTATATTATTCCACTTTATGCCACACCACTATTTGCCACTCCACTGTACACCACTTCACTCTATACCATTAGACTTTATGCCATTTCACTCTACGGAACGCTATTCTATGCAATCCAAGTCTACACCACTCAACTCTACACCACTACAATCTATTCTATTCCAATGTCCTCTATTCCACTGTGCAGAACTCCAGTGTATGCCACTTCACTCAAAGCTATCACATTGTACACCAATTCACTCTATGCCACTCAAGTATATCCCGGTCTACTGTAAAATACTTCACTGAATGCCACTGCCAGTACACTCCATGCTATTCCACTACACACTATTACACTTAACCTTATTCTGCTCTATGCCACTCCATTCTACGCCAATTCAATCTGCTTCACTCTACTCGATGATATTCGACTATGCCATTCCATTAAATCCCACTCCATTGTATGCCACTCCAAGCCACTCCACTTGTAAAGTATTCCACTGTTCACCACTGCACTCCTCTCTACTACACTCTCTTCCAGTGTACAATGCTAGACTTTACCACACTACACTGTATGACACTGTCCTCCACTATACTCTGTCACATTCCACTACTCAACTTAATTACTCTAAAAATTATGATTTGAAAAATATTTTAATTAAAAAATAAAAACCATTGAAATGTAAGGAAGAAACCAAAGGTTAAAGCTGAGTTTTCGTTAGGAAATCTTTGTTTATTCTTTCTATTCAAACCCAACTTAAACTGTGCAAACTGTAGAAATCCTATTGTTAAAATGTAGAATGTGTGCATTAACAGTTATAACTTACATTTAGGATTTACACACCACCTTCAGCTTACTATATGTTGCACACCTACCTACACAGTCTTCTTACATGACTCACTACACTTCATTAACTATAGCTCACCACTCTACCATGCATTGTGTTCTTGCATGGACTTTTTGTTTTGTTAATAATTTAGCTTGGCACAGTTTGATGAATCACCTTGAAACGTCCCAGAAAAAAGTTCTTCCACCTCTGCTCTTTGCTTGAAATTACTTGGGTTATCTGTCAAGTAGGGGCTGAGGAAGAGGGAAGTCTCAAAACATCTTAATCCCATGTTAGTTCCCATAGGGAGTGTTGAAAGCAATACAGAAAGGGAGGGATTCCGACCAGATGCCATCGCTGCTATCGATGCTGCACGTCGCCTTGACGCTGGCACAGTCTTTGTATTCCTAGGGAGTCTGAGCTAGAGACCTCATTCCAAGGAAACAAGAGTTGGGGGCTCTTCTCATGGACATGGCATTGGCAGATAAGGTTTAACATACATAGCTCTTTTTTAGGTTAGAAGTTAGGCCTATCATGCTAGGGTATTAGGACATATTTCACACTTCATGTCATTTCATGATATTGCAAGATGGTGGGGGTCTTTGTATTAAGTGACTCTTGTCTTTACCATTCTGTTTCTTGCACTGCTCACTATCCTAATCATTGCAGCCCATGCAACTTATTGCAGATTGCAGTTTTGCTAAAATCAAACCTGTTGAAACTTTACTGCATCTTCTTCAACGTCTGTGTGTGATTGAGACATGTTGTTAATGTGAGAAAGGGGTAATCTCTGTTTAACCACAACACTCCCTGAGATGTCACACTCTTGAGTCCATGCGTAAAGGCTGCCACAAATTAACATTTACTGTTTGGGTTTCTGGTGATGTGCTGCTTGTGAGACGGAAGGATTCGGACAACAGTTGCGATTTGTTGTAGGACTGCAAGGTCACCTACAAACATAAGTACTGTCATCTTTAAACCAGCAGTCTTGCCTAGAGCAAGAGTCAAACTATGACATGGCTGTGTAACCTCAGTTTGACCTGGCCCTGTGCAACCTCCCAGCTCCTAAATGAAGAACTGTGTCACTCTCATGGGAGCCACATTTCAGCCATGGCTCAGCAAGTCCACCCAAGCTACAATAAGTGATGATTGCACGGTTTCACAACATCACTGTTGGTGTGATAGCTGTGGTACAGTGGTACTGTGAAAAAAATGAAACACAATGTACAAAATGTAGGATGTGGTGCATGGGTTGTTGGCCTCCCACAGGTGGTTGGCTAAGTGCAGGGTTTTGGGCACAAGGTCTGGCCACCAGCCCAACTCTGCAGCCAGCTTCATGCAATGCACTGCCAAAGGCCATGTGCGGCTAGAGGTTGGCCACTTGCATGGGTGTTGGGTGCAGGGCCTAGTTCCAGGTCAAGCCCTGCGGCCAACCCCATCCATTCATGGCTGCTGCCTTAATAAGGCATAATTGATGAATTATAATTTTTTTGTTTTTAAATATTTAGTTTTCTGTTATCACAAACCTAACTATAACATCATAACTTTGGCCCTCATTATGAACACTGTGGTAAACACTGTTGACTGCTGTGGCAACGGCAAACAGAAGACTGCCAATGGCGTTGAACAGAAACCTGCCATATAATGTTGAAAAAAATTAGAAACTGACAAAAATCTCCCTGCCACCAGTCACAGCCAGGACCTTGTTGGTGGAAATGCTGGACCTCCCACCCTGCCACCGCCGAGCACACAAACACCCCACCCTCCAAATAATGAAGTACAAATCACCGCGGCGGTCAGTGGAAGCTGAGCGACCATTGGTGGTACAAACCGCCACGGGCAGCAAGTGGACCCAACAGCAAGAAATGCGTACATTGGCAAGTTTGAAATCTGCACACTTGACACACATCCACCACACTACAAAACACTCACAGACACACACACAATCCTTTGCAATGAAATTAGGCCAACTGATACAGAGAACTCCAGAAGCAGACACCAAACGCCACAATACATGATATATACACCCAACCACACAAGAGCACCCTCACCTAGATCCACACAAGACACCATTCACAACACTCACCATAGCACCCCCCAAACACACACGCTTCACAGAAAGGAAGCTAAGGACCATGGTGGACGGGATCCTGAAGGTGAAGCAACAATTATTCGGGGCACAGGTCCAGCACACACCCATCACCAGGAAGATGGAGCTATGGTAGACAATAGTCAACAAGGTCAATGCAGTGGGACACCATCCACACACCAGGGACGGCATCCGAAAGAGATGGAATGATCTGCATGGGAAGATCACGTCCAGGGCATCCAGGCACCACACTGCAGTCCAGAAGACTGGGGTAGAACCTCCACTAACACCACCAGACTACACTGACTGGGAGGAAAAGGTACTGGCCATCCTGCACCCTGAGGGACTTACTGGAATCACTGGAGGAATGGACTCGGGTAAGTCATCAACAATTACCCCATATGAATCACACCTGGAATGCATGAACCACCTCTCCCCTCCAACTACCACCAGGACCACAACCCCACCAAGGCCACAATCACTACATCCAGTCCCCCTGAATGCCCACAAACCCACTAACAGGCTCACATTCCTCCCCCTGTGCACAGCCACCCACCCCTGCAAGGAATCACAATGTCCTACAGCACCTCCACATCCTAAGCAAAAAGCAATGCTAACCTCATGAAAGCATCCTGCATGGCCCCAAAGTGTGAAAACCTGCACAACACTGCCCTTTCCTGTGCACCCCATCCGATCATGCAATAGTAACAGACATGTCCATTCCCCCCAACAGGAAGCACAACCCATGCCACCCTGACGGACAGGACAAGGAGTGGCAGTGCCCCACAGAGAGACAGAGGCGCCTTCCAGGACACTGGGGATGGAACCCTGTACATTGATGATCACCCTGGCCCCTCACACAGTTCTGGACTGTCACCATCCAGCAGCCCAACCCAGGATACCACTGACACCCCTACTACCCAGCCAACAACATCAGCCCAGGGCAACCGTCCCCACACCTGTATATCCAGGCCACAGACTGGTGGAACACATGGACTGAGGCCACAGTCACCCCCTACCAACAGGCAGGAAGACGATGGCCCCAGTACAAGTAGTATCGCCAGACCTGTGCAAGGGACACAGGCACAGGGGGCTAGGCCCAGTGGCCCGGGAGGAGGCCACAGAATGGATGCTGCAGCCCAGGACATGACCTCTAAGGGCCTGGGAGCATATCACCATACCCAGGACAGATTGGCCCAGATAGTATCCACACTGGAGCAGAGTCAAAGGATGCAGCTAGCACACCACCAGGAAACTATGGAGCAGTGGAAACTGCACAATGCCACAATGGCCAGCATAGCAGGTGCGCTGCTGCACCTTGCCCCAACACAGCCTGAGGCCCACAGAGACCAGGAAGCCCCTACTACAGGCCAGGATACAGACCAGACAACAACAGCATCAGCAGCAACTGCACATGTTCCACCCTCTCAGGACACACAGGGGACATCCATCTCAACCCGTACAGGCCAACACCAGGCACCCAAATGGACCCTCAGGCCCAGATATGGTTCTGGGACACATGCCAAGACCAAGGCCCCCTCAAAGAAGTGACTCTGGCAAGAACTGTCCTCTATGTGTCCCACTGAATCAATGACCAAACCTTGTGAAAACTACAACAAACTCCTGTAAACATAGATGGACCTACCACTACTGCCAACAAATGCTGCAACCATGTTGCCATATTTTACAACCACCAGTAGCCCACTCCCATCACTGTAATCTGCACAATTTAATCCCCGCACCAAATAAAAAAACACCAGTTCACCTGTTACAATCTCCCCTGTCATTATGTTTTCAAAGAAAGTGAAGTATGGATGCAACTGTATGATGATGTATGATAACTCATTTATTATTATCTGAGTAGCAGGATATGTACTACATGCATTACATGTTGTTGTGCCTACAGATGTGTTGAACTATTATACTATAATAATGTAACCTGTCCTATGCAGACCTGGTCACAGTGGCAATGAGAATTGACCCAACAGCCCTCTAGATGACAAGGCACACTGATAGTATGCTGTACAGACAGCAATCTCCTCCACTTGTCCCACAGAGTTACTGGAAGTATAGTTGTATTAGTTGGGTCCTGGAATTTACATCTTCCCCCTCCTCATCATCACCATCAATCTCATCCCCTCCCCGAGGAAGCTGGTCTGGATATACATCACCCTCCTCCTCCAAGAGGGGGATAGAATTTCTCAAAGCCACGTTGTGCAGCATGCAGCAGGCCAACACTATCCTACACACCTTTTCAGGCCCATAGGCCAGGGAACCACCAGAGATATGTAAGCAATGAAATCTAGCCTTCAGAAGACCTATTGTGTGCTCTATCATCCTCCTAGTACGTCAATGGGCCTCATTGTAATTTCTCTCTGCATCTGTTCCAGGATTCCTCACTGGTGTCAGGAGCCAACACAAGTTGGGATAGCCAGAATCACTTAGAATATGGTGCAAAACAGGACTTTCATTGACAACCCTCAGAGGCAGACAGCCAGGCTGTCTGCTATGTGGCAATACGTGTCAGAAACACCTACCTATGATCCATCCTCTGTTCTCTTCTAGTTGTTCCATCTTGTGTGGCACACTACTGTTCCTCAGCACAAAGGAATCATGGACTGAACAAGGGAACTGGCATTCACATGTGAGATGTACTGGTCTGCAGTACATACCAATTGAATGTTCATGGAATGAAAGTTCTTCCTGTTTCTGTACACCTGTTCACTGAGTCTTGGAGGGATGATGGCTATGTGGGTGCCATTGATTGCACCTATCACAGGGGGTATGTTGTCAAAGGCATAGAAGTCCAACTTGATAGCAGGGAGGTCAGCACTTTGGGGAAACCTCACATAGGACTGCAGGTGTGGTACAAATACATTCAGGAATCTGGACAGTATAATGCTAAACATTGGCTGTGAAAAACCTGCACCCATGCCCACTGTCGCTTGAAATGAGCCTGTTGCCAGGAAATGGAGTGCAGAGAGCACCTGCACTTCAGTAGGTATGGCATGCTGATTACGATTAGCTGGTCTCAGTGCTGGATCCAGTAATGCACAAAGTTCATCAATAGTAGCACGAGTGAGTCTGTAATTGATAATGATGTGACGCTCCACCATGGTCTGCAAATCACTGATCTGTACACCGATGGGCCCCTCCCTCGCCACAAGGCTCTGTACCTAGGAGGAGTTGAAAACACATGTGAGGAACACACATACATCTGCAGACATTGTTTCTCATTCAGCACTGTGTTTGCATGATTGTCGACAACACAAATCCTTAGTGTGTGTGACACTACAGCAACATGACCACAATGAAGTATCAGGACGTGTCCGGTTAGGTAATGTATATTATTTCATGCCTATGGGTGTTTAGGGGACAATAGGGCCTGCATTGTGCTGATGAGGGTTTTACAACTGCATAGTTAAGGTCAAAATGTCTGCCCCCTGTAGTCCAGAAGTGTTGTAGTGGAAGTGATTTCATACCGCTAGCGGTTTATGTAATACCGTAAGGAGGTGTTTACCGCCGTGTGCAAATTTATTGGTTAACATGGTTGTCAATGGGCATTGTAAGCGTATCATCATCACTGCCGGTGGTTATGGTGCACACCGCCATGGTGCGTACTCGAACTCGTCACCCCAACTTCACTTGACTCCAGGATCTCGTGCATGCAGGTACTTCACTGAGTGTACTGCTGTGTCCTGCCTCTGGTCATGGAAATGTCACATGTTGCAGGGGAAAGGGACCGGGCCTCCACCAACGAGGAATTGGAGAAGCTCGTGGACGGGGTCCTGCCCCTGGACGCCAAGCTCTACGGTCGGCCAGAGGTACAGGTGAGTAGGAGGATTGGGGTGCATTGATGTGTGTAATGGTGGTTGTTGGCTGCATACATGTGTGCACTTGTGACATTTTGTATGGTGCGTGTGTGTGTGTGTGTGCTGTTGGGCTGTTTGAAATGTCCGTACCATAGTGGACGTATAGCCAGCTGTATATGATTGGCCAGTGTCTGACCTCAGTGTTACTTTTGTGTGTGTCCCTTATAGGTAAGCCCCACCAGAAGAGGGGACTTTGGCATGCCATCGCCAAGGAGGCGTGGACCCTGGGGGTCTACAACTGGTAGAGCACCCACTGAAGGAAGAGGTGGGAGGACCTGCGGGGATGGGCGAGGAAGATCTGTGAGGCCCAGCTTGGGAAGTCCTCCCAACGAGGAAGGGGTGTCCCTCGGGCACTGACCCCGCTTATGCAACGTATCCTGGTGGTGGCGTACCCGGACCTGGATTGGCGCTTGAAGGCTGCACAGCAGTCACAAGGGGGTGAGTACATATACCATATTTTGGCTCCTTGATGGATGTGTCTGTGTGCATTCGTATTTATGCTGTCTAGTGGCAGGGACTCTGACTGATGTCCATCTACAACATGGCCCCGTGAGGAGTAGGGATGTTTGGGTCAAGTCTGCAGTACGTCAGGTCCTTAAGTTAGTTGGGAAATGGCTGTAGAGCAGGGTTCTGGCCACTAGTCAGGGGCATAGCCATGTGTATAGCAGTAGGTGCTGCCTCGTGGAATATTTTCTGGGTGGGTGTATGTGTGAACCACTAATGTACCTCCATTCAGCTATTTACAAGTGTCTCTCCTGTTTTGTCTCTCCATCCTTGTTCGCTTGTGTGTGTCAGTGCACATCAGCATCATCTGGTGAGGGAGCTGTGACACTGGCGAGTGGGGAGGCAGCGGCCCATGGATCCTCGGAGGCAGAGACGTCCGACGCCAAAGGGACCAGTGGGTTGGAGAGCAAGTGGAGTACCACGGGGAGGCTACTACCACTGGAGGTAGTGGCTCCGATACCTCCTCGAATGGACCCATCCCTACTGTGTCATCTTCCTCCACCCCCATACCATCACCGCCCTCCCAGTTGCTCCCCACCGAGTTGCCTGTGCCTGTTCACCCAGAAGGGTGGGCGTCTCCTTTGCCCCAGGCACCTCCTCCCCTGCCCCAGTCATCCCTGCTGCCTTCACAGTGGAGGCTATTGACCTCCTGAGAACTATCTCTGTAGGGCAAACAACCATCGTCAATGCCATCCAGGGGCCAGCATCAGAGGTGCAGCATGTCTAGCCTACAGAGATCTTTTCAGGCTCTGGCCTCCTCTTTGATGGCAGCCAGTGTCCCTGGTCATTCCGTCCCCCCTCCAACCACCTCTACCCCTTCCAGCACACCACTCCATTCACCCATCAAAAGCACACATTCTGACACGCAGGCACACACCTCAACACACAAGAAGCACACTTCAAAACACAAGCACCACACCTCCCACCACAAGCATACACACAGCCAACATACACATGCACACACCAACATCCACTTCCCCCAGTGTCAATCAATCAATCACAGATATTTATAGAGCGCACTACATACCTGTTAGGGTTCCAAGGCGCTGTGGGGGGGAGGACTGCTACTGCTCGAAGAGCCAGGTCTTGAGTAGTCTTCTGAAGGCGAGTAGGTCTTGGGTCTGTCGGAGGTAGGTAGGGAGCGTGCTCCAGGTCTTGGCGGCGAGGTAGGTGAAGGATCTGCCGCCGGAGGAGGTTCGTTGGATGCAGGGGATGTTGGCGAGGGCGAGGCTCCTGGAACGCAGTTGGCGGGTCGGAGTGTAGAAATTGAGTCTGTCGTTGAGGTAGGAGGGGCCGGCTTTGTGAAGTGCCTTGTGTGCGTGGGTGAGGAGCTTGAAGGTGACCCTTTTGTTGACGGGGAGCCAGTGGAGTCCTTTGAGGTGAGGGGTGATGTGGCTGTGGCAAGGTGCGTTGGTGATGAGTCGGGCTGAGGCGTTTTGGATGCGTTGGAGGCGTTGTAGGTGTTTCGCTGGGATTCCTGCATAGAGTGCGTTGCCGTAGTCCAGTCTGCTGCTGACGAGGGCGTGGGTTACTGTCTTCCTGGTGTCGGTCGGGATCCACTTGTAGATCCTGTGGAGGGTGTGGAGGGTGTTGTAGCAGGAGGAGGTGACGGCGTTGACTTGTCTGTCCATGGAGAGTGAGGAGTCGAGGATGAATCCCAAATTGCGGGCGTGGTCGGTGGGCGTCGGGGGGGTTCCGAGGGAGGTGGGCCACCATGAGTCGTTCCAGGCGGAGGGGGAGGTCCCGAGGATGAGGATTTCTGTCTTGTCGGTGTTGAGCTTCAGGCGGCTATCTCTCATCCAGTCGGCGACTGCCTTCATACCCTTGTGGAGGTTGGCTTTGGCGGTGGCAGGGTCGTTGGTGAGGGAGAGAATGAGCTGGGTGTCGTCGGCGTAGGTGATGATGTTGAGGTCGAAACGGCGGGCCACTTGTGCGAGGGGGGCCATGTAAATGTTGAACAGTGCTGGGCTCAGGAAGGAGCCCTGGGGGACACCACAGATTATGTTGTTGGCTTCTGAGCGGAAGGGTGGGAGGCGAACGGTCTGTGTTCTGCCAGAGAGGAAGGATGAGGTCCAGGCTAGGGCTTTTTCCTGGATTCCGGCTTCTTGGAGGCGTGACAGTAGGGTGTGGTGGCAGACTGTGTCGAAGGCCGCTGAGAGGTCTAGGAGAATGAGGGCGGAGGTCTCGCTGTGGTCGAGTTGGCGTCTGATGTCATTTGTCGCGGCGATGAGGGCGGTCTCGGTGCTGTGGTTGCGTCTGAATCCGGTTTGTGAGGGGTCGAGAACATTGTTGTCTTCGATGTGGCGTGTCAGCTGAAGGTTGACGATCTTTTTGACGACTTTGGCAGGGAAGGGGAGGAGGGAGATGGGGCAGAAGTTCTTGAGGTCCTTCGGGTCGGCTTTTGGTTTCTTGAGGAGGGCGTTGATGTCTGCATGCTTCTAGTTTTCTGGGAAGGTGCCTGCTTCGAAGGAGGCGTTGATAATCTTGCAGAGTTGGGGCGCGATGATAGAGTTGGCTTTGTTGAAGATGTGGTGGGGGCAGGGGTCAGTCGGTGATCCGGAGTGGATGGAGTTCATGATTGTGCGAGTTATGTCGTTGTCGACGTTGGACCAGGTGGTGATGGGGTTGGCGATGCTAGGGTACGAGGTGGTGACTGAGGAGGGTGCGGTCGGGGTGTTGAATTTGCTGTGGATGTCGGCGATCTTGTTGAAGAAGGCGGCGAGGGAGTCGCAGAGTTCCTGGGAGGGCGGGATGTCGTTGACGTTGGTGCTGGGGGTGGATAGTTCCTTCACAATGCGGAAGAGCTCTTTGCTGTCATGAGCGTTGTAGTCTAGGCGGTCTTTGAAGGAGGACCTCTTGGTGGTCCTGATGAGGTGGTGGTGTCGGCGGGTTGCGTCTTTGAGGGCATCCTGATTGACCGGTGTGCGTTCTTGGAGCCATTTCTTTTCTAGTTTCCTGCAGGCGCGTTTGGAGGCCAGGAGTTCGTCTGTGAACCAGGAGGCTTTCTTGCTGGTGGGGTTGTTGGGGGGTTTCTTCAGTGTGTCCACCTTTTCCATCTCCCTGTCTGTCCCCTGTACACACACACCCACAGGGACTGCACCCTCATTCAATGTTGATGACCATATTTCTGCAGTCACTGCAATAGCAAACATCTATTCATGCACACCAGACACCACACCTGCACTCACCACAACGACTTTAGTTGACACATGCAGCACACTCACTAGACTTGCAGACACCCAGACAACATCCATTTACACTGGCAGCCTGTCTTGTCCCACTGTGTCCACCCCTCCTCCTCCCAAGACACTCAAACACACCAAAACGCCCACCCATCACTCATCCACAACACCTCAGCATACTGTCCAGTCACCTGCACCCACGTCACGCACACCTACACCTACACCTGCCACGACCACTCCCTCTACCTCCATTCCCACAACTTCCTCCAGGTCCAGCCCAATTGCACCTAAGAAACTTTTCCTATCCCATGTTGACCTATTTGAACCCACTGGCCCACCCCGTCTTGTCCCTAAACGTGCCCACCTCCTTGCTCTGTCCACTCCTCCCACATCACAGCCCACACCTGTCTGCCCTTCCCATTCCCATGCTACCTCCCCTATGAGGAAGGCACCCCATGCTGGCCCAGGAACATCTGCCGCACCCCAGGCCAAGTCTGTTCCACAAGCTGCTGTGACAAAACCTAAGCCCCCTCCACCTTCCAAACAGATATCTAAGCCCCCCAGTCGTAAATCCCCACACCCACCAGCCCCTGCCCCTGTTCCCTGAGGTGCCTGGATGTCCCATTGTTGCCCCTATCAGGTGGAGTACCGTGGCACTTGTGGGAGTCAAGTTGGGGCCATTGTGGCCCATCAGACTTCTTCGACTATGGACTTGCCATTGGCCTTCTATGAACTTCTGTTGCTCAGTGAGAACAATAAAGGTTAATGTGTGGCCTGTGTTGTTTGAGGCACACTCTGGATCCGTGGTCTCTCGTTTCATTGTTTGGGGGTGTTGGGCACATGTATGTACTTTGGGCAGGTTGGATTTGCCTTGTGTCGGGTAAGTATCTCTTGCTGTGGGGTGTATGGCTTATGCTGCTGTGAAGGGTTGTGGGTATGTAACTGTGCCCTTTCTTCCCTTGTTTAATAGGTTGTGGTACTTACCGTCATCGTCTTCCTCGGCGGTCTCGTCGTGGAGGTATATGGCAAGGAGCAGGACTGGCATGATCTGCAACTCTCTCTCCTTGTCTGCTTCAGTGTGTTGTGTTTCCTTATATTTGGTTCATTTCCACCTGGCTTTGCTTGGCGGTGGTTCCCGCCCCGGGACTGACGGCGGTCGAGTGCTTCATTATTTGATGGGCGAGTAGGGCCTTCCCGTCGGCCTGTGGGCGGGCTCTGCCATCGTTGTCGGCACTCCCCTGCTGGCAGTGAGTGGTTTTCAGGATGCCTGTGTTTCAGTTGGTTCATTATTTGGCAGTTCAGACCGCACGCCTGTTGGCTGTTGTTACCGCCGGCGGTGCGGTGTTTACTGCTGTGTTCATAATGAGGGCCTTTGTTTGGTTCAGTGAATTTTTAAGGGTTTATACAGAGATAACATGTTAAATGACATTGTGTGTGACAACACTGATGACATCACAAATGACATCACTGATAATATTACTGATGAAATAATGCAGTTGTGACACCATCTTAAAGGGCTTTTGGACTTGATGTAATTCACCACGCCACATCTGTGGACAATTTTCTGTTTATCAGAGTGGGACTACTCTCTTAAAGACTTCATATGACTCACAATTCTAAATCAACACTGGCCTAGGTAAAGATGTCTTCTGCCAGGACCTATGGGCAATACACCGTAGCACAATAAAATAGACTACATACATTCCTGAGATGGGTTATTGGCGTCCAACCATAGAGCAATTTTTACCACACTAGTATGAAATAAACCACCTCTCAGTAGGATACGCATGTGTTCTAGAATCTGACATGTCTCAAAATCTTTAGTGAAGTTCTGGAAATAAATATACACAACTTATAGAATTTGTCTATATCACTGCATGAAAACTATTTAATATGAACACATGCTAATATATCCACTTGTGGTTAATGTATTGTAAACAGCAGTTTTGCCTTGTCTTCTATGACCTTTCTCATAGATTTTTCAGAACAAGTGTTGGCTTTTACCCACAACCTACTTTCAAACATCCCTCTGCAACCCACATCAGGTGTTCTCAGTTTTTAACTTGTTCAACAGAGCATGCTTCTTTCACCCTAAACTTTAGTGGTTTGTAAACAGTGCAGTATATAACTTCTAAATGCAGAATTAGACGTATCTCTTAATAACAACTAGACCACTGATATTCTGTATTTATGACAAATGTGTAGCACACCTGAATGCCACCATGTTGGAAACAAAGCTGGAAAACTGATAATGTTTCCTACAGTGGATACTGTTGGAAATAAACACATGACGGGGTTCTTTTTTGTGATGGCAATATTTTTTACTTCTCTACAAAGCTAAAATGACGACACATTTTCTGTGAGCCATCAACTATCTTCTTCACCTCAAAAGAAAAGAGAGGCTCTACTAGACACTACTTTGTTTGACTAGGAGCTATTAAATTTAATGATTTTCCTGAAAAATAGGCTGATGCCAATTAGCAAGGAGATATCAATGCACACATAAATCTATAAAGTTAAAATGTGAGGAGAGATCTGGGTTTTTAGTAATATGAGGCATAATATTTGTAAAGGGGCTAAATATAGCTCAAAAGAGATATGTCTCTGTAACTATTGCAACCCTTTCCACATCTGTTTAATCAATGTACTCATCTTCTTAGTTACTTAACAGCTCCCTAATTTTAAAATAGTAAACTTTTGGCATAAGCTAATGTAAAAAAAATCCAAACCAATTAAAATAACAAATTTAGTAAACTAACCATAAGCTGTGCCCTCACATGTATTATTTATCAGCTCACATATTATATCACCAATGGCATGTTTACTGACATAATTTCTGACATCGGACATCACATCTCAAGCACAGCCTCTAGACAAACCCACATTCAATCAGCTTCAGGACTCAGCTTTATTTTCTATGCTCTATCAAGGCCCTACACCCAGCACCCTGCAAACATCAAACCTCCCCTGCACATGATCTTCAACCATACGTTTGAATAGATTGACACAGGGCTTAGCACACACCCCTCTACAAGTGGACAATCCCCCCATCCGCAGACTTTGAACATACATAGTTGAGGTTGTTTTCAAGGTCAGGTATCCTGCATCCACTATACAATGGTTTGTGGGTGATCAGCTCGCCCTCTGGCTCGGCCCTTTACCTACCTCCTCTACGACCAACAAGCAACCTACTTTCACAAACATCAGCTACTCACAGTAATGATTGATCAAAGGTTCTGGTGTTCAGTGATATTCAGCTGCCAGCTCTCTGCAAGTAATCTACCCCCACTGCAACCATCCTTTGGGTGAATATGAATAAAAAGAAAATTACATTTAAAAGTGTTTTACTTCTTAAATAGCCAATTTATGTAGCATCTTTTGAAGTCTTTAAGACCAGCTTAGAAGAGTCCAACTCTGTATTTAAGTTGTACTCCTCCTTGTTCTAAAAGCCCATAGCGCACTGTCATAATCATTTGTTGGTCTCATAAGTGTTTTAAAAAATGTTGTTATTTAAATATAACCAGTGATGTCATCAAAAATGTAATTCCACATGTCTTGAGGGATGTAGTAAGTGAGGTCATAAAGGGTGCATGATGGGGGCACAAATTATAGTTAATTCACTAACCTATAACTGGCACAGTTCATTGATTTTGGGGCTTGTGTCTCTTTCCAACACCTATATATACATTTATTTTACCATTTTTTTCATTGAATATTGATAGCAATATAGATAGCTAGTATTTTTAAATGTGATAATAAACTTGATCTTAGAAAGTATACTGAACTTTTAAAGTAATTTTTTGTATTAAATCTGTAAAACATTTTGAAATTGATCGAACATAGTTGATTAAATGTTAAATAAAAATAGAACTGTTAGCGGGTGTAAGTATTTTCTTAAGTTATTGTTTAAAAAATATATATATATTTAATTCTTCTATTTTATTTATTTTAGTAATAAATACCATTTAATTTGAGGAGTTAAAATGCTGTGAAATGTTATCATATTATTTGTAGGTTAATGATAAGTATTTTAAATTAAAATTAAGTTATGTTATTCATTAAAATATATGACTTTTTTTACAAAAAATAATAAACATTTCATCATACATTTTGATAGGAAGGTCTCCATCTCCGTGGCAGAGGTCTCCGTCTTTCTGGTGAATATGATCATCAACTTGGCACAGGATAAAATATGGTCAGTAAGGTACATGTGGCAAGTTCACTGTGGTAAACCCCAGCATAAGAGACTCCATTCCCTCACGGAAGTGGGTTGAGACATATAAGTCTATCTCTAGATTTAAATGTCCACTTGGAAATTGTAGAAAAAGTCGAGAGTTTCACTTAGCTGTAGAAGTAAATGCACACATGCTCCTTTGTTTAACCTTTATGAATCGGACCCTAAGGGTACAGTTAAATCTTTTTTCAATCCACAATCTATATTCTTGACTTAGTCACTGAATGAGGATGGTGTCCTATCAATGCCCAACATCTCTGTACACATTGTTGGTGTAATTCAATGCGAGCAAATATTCCTCACTGTTTTCATTTAAGAGGATAAGCACTTTATTTAGAAGCAAAATCCAAAATGTGGTTGAGGCTAGCTAGTAGCTCAATATAGATGTTGAAAATAGCCTTGAGATACCCCAGCATTGCATGAGGAATAGCAAAAATACAAACACAGTGTGATTAATTGACTGGAACAGGAAAAAAGAAATAACATAAGATAGTAACAGGTTCAGTTAGAATAGTCAACCACCCTTAGAAAATTCAGAAAGATAGAATTATTGACAGTTTTAAATAGCACTAAAATTAAGGATGGGCAGAATCTCCAGTGGAGTTGGCTGAAGCTCTAGTCAACATGACCTTATAAAAACCATGATGGCCTCCAGGAGGAAAGTGTTGGAGTGATAGTTCCTCAATTCCATGGGATCAGTTTCAGATTTAAAAGAAGAGGAATCAGCTGGAATAATTCAAATTCACCAGGTTTAAGATCTTGAGACAAAGAGAGATTGAGAAGTTGTCTAAGAGTTACTGTGAGTCAGGTTGAAATAACTTAGGGCAGATCTATGAACAATTGTGGCTCGCACACTGGTCATAAACCTATTTCCAACCGAAAAAGTGGTGCTTAGGTATGTACGAATACCATTTAGTGTCCAAAAATAGAGATGCAACCAATTTGCGATTCAGTATTTTTAGTGACCGTTTTTTGTGACTTGCAAATATGGAATTGGTATTTGTGAGTTTCAAACCATATGTTCTAGGATATCACAATTTGAGACTACACATTGACCAATAGAGGCCAACGCTGTCACCCGTGAACCTGGGTAAGTAAGTCAAAAATTTGAAAATGGTCCCTGTGGGGGAAGTGCAAACCTCAACTTCCATGTCAGCAGTCTAAATAAAACCTCCCTAAGGTAGGCTTTATTTAATATTTTTCAACCTATACAAAAGCAAATCCCCTTATTCTTGGTTCATCCAATATCAATCCAATCTCACATCATATAAAAAACAAAACCATTTACAATATACATAAATATAGCTGGTCCTGAAGTAAGTGAAGATGCAGCGAAAGTGAATGAGTGAACTTTAAGTGCACCAGTGATATTTACAAATATATACAAAACCATGTGGCTGCTAAGGAATACTTTATTCAAAGCAGACGTAAAATCTTGTGTACCGCCAAATGGCAACCCAAAGAAACACAAACAGTCCACATTTGATATTGTCAAAGTTTCGACCACAGCAGTAACTCAATTATCAATGGGTCATCATCAGGACCAAGAATGTATTTTAGGAGACACCAAAAAGTAGAGAACACATTATCTTAATTCAAAACATACTTCAAAACTAGCCCAAAAAGTGCTAAAATGAGTGGTGCAAAGGACAAAACATTGCTTACCTAACATGAAACTCTTTAAATGTCTTGCAAACAATTAAAGGCCTCCAAAAAACTGAAAAAACTAAAATTGCAATTGTTTCCAAAACCCAGTACTGTCAGTTTCAATAACAAACTATATCTTTCAAACTTATCACTCACCTGCTGGGAAGATAAATCAAGCCACATCAGACATGCCCTCCAAATCACAGTCCACCTGTGTATCACAAATCGGACATTTAACTGGGGAGTTTCAACCTGATGGAGGACACAAATGTAACATCCATTGGAGATCGCAAACAATCACTGGATCATTTATTCTATAAAATTCATCAAAATGAACCCCACAAATATACATTGGGCACATAGACTGCAATTTAGTGCCATACCAAACAGTCATCCCCTCTCCAATTGGTCATCCTGCAAACATCCCAACCTATTTGAAATCATCCCATAATACCAGGGACCTCTACTTTTTCTTTAGGCTGCATGCAAGTGTAAATACATTATGGCCTGCAAGTTAGCAGACTATTGACTCACCAAATCCTGTACTGTGAACCTAATTCTAAATACAGTGCTAAGTGTATTTATCACTGGTACACTCTGCCTAAGTCAAGCCTAAGTCAAGCGAGGTCCTAATACCGTACCAAACACACTCATCTATATGGTTAAATAAATTATTCTCTATGCACCTATTATTCTACTACAAAAAGGACAAAGATGACTTAGAAAACATACTTAAAAATAATTAATCCATCCCCTCGGCCTGGCCAGATACACTTTCTAGCATCTCTCGAGCTGACCACCTGCGCACCATTAATAACCTCTCTTAAACCCTCAGGCTACATGTAAAGTGCATTGTGTGAGGTCAGAAAACCCTCTGCTGTTCATTCATAAAAAACATCACAATGCTCAGAAGTAACAGAACACAATAAGACAAATATTCCTTTGTTAGACCTTCAATTCTGGGTAGAGGAAAGCAAAATATTTGAGTCACTTTACAGAAAACCAACAGAGAGGAATTATTTGCTCCACTACAATAGTGGTCACACTAGGAGCATGAGGGATGATTTACCTTTTAGCCAATTTTGAATATGCAGAAATTGTCTTAAATTCATTGATTAATTTAATAAATCCAAAATACTAATTTGTAAACTTATAAAAAGAGGTTACCCCAAAAGATTGGTAAAGCAATCCCGCAAAAGAGCATGGTACAACCTGAGGGAATTCCCAAGACTAGAGACAACACCATGGGAAGTGTGTGACGATGTCCAACTCACACAGTAACAAGATCATAAGGACTGTTAAACATCATTGGTTATTAGTAAAAGATCACATTACGAATAAATACCTTTTTCCTTTAGATGGGGTAGGAATTTGAAGGAAGCTTTGGTGGAAGCTGCCCTACCAATGTCATCCACCTTTATTATAAATTCATTATGGGGACTCACAGCAGTATTAGGTCATTTAAAAGGTGGTCAATGTTCAGCATGTAACTTGAGTTTCAATACAAGTGACTTCACCTTTGATGAACAAGTCATTAATCTTACTTCTTTCAGTAATTGTAACACCAAGGATGTGATGTATGTGAATTTGTGTCCTTGTCAGCTGATGCACAGACGACACAGAAAGTAAATTGCAGGATCTTGCAACATGGGAACAGGGTAAAATGTGGTACTGTCTGTGCACCACTAGCGGAACATTACCAAACACTTAGCCACAGTATGGATGATTTAAAGTGACAAGTAATTGAGATAGTCTCCCTGGTACTGAGAGGAAGGGATAAGACCAGCCCCATATCCAGGTGGGAACTAATCTGGGTGGACAAGTGTGGCACGATTGCTAGCATATTGAATACACTTGAAGATTGAAGACAAGCCTCACACCCAAGACCATTACAAACTTATGATGTGTCAGGTATAAGGGGTTGCAGGCGGTGATATGAGTATTCTATTTCCTTCTTTGTTCTCAATGGAGATCATGGGAAGTGGATGTATAACATGTCAGGACTATACAATGGGTTATTACGAAAATGTACCATATTTAATGATGAAGAGACACAAAATTGTGGGTTATCATTATTTTCCACCTGGTTGATGAAACAGGTTGATATTTTTCCTACTGAATATGAAAATCTTAAAATAAGATCTTTTTGTGGATTGGCCACTGGGTTTGCCAAGCCCTGATGCTATTTTGAATGGACAGTGGCGCAAAAAGTCAATTTGAGTTCCTGGGCATTTCATTAATCCTGGTCTCGACTTGCATGAACTTTGGGCGATTTATTCAAGAGGTGTTATTCCAACCTTAGGGTGCTGTTGAATGGATGTGGTGTATCAGACAATGGTAGAAGATTCTGGAGATTAAGGCCTTCATCATTAATTTGGCGGTCCAAGGACCGCCGCTGTGGAGGTGGCGTTTGTACCGCTGCGGGCCCGGTGGAACAGACCGCCATATCCTGACCATTGCGGCATTCCAACCGGAACACAGCCAAGTCACTGCCTGTGCGGGTGGGCCACTGCAGTGGGCGGTAGACATCTCAAGGCCAGTGGGGAGCATGTTACCACCATCCATATTATGAGGTCGCACACCACCAGTAGATCCGCTACGGTTGCCCCACCACGAAAAAGCTGGCGGAAACGAACAACATTAAAGGGGACACCCATCTTCAGGAAAATAGGCACGTCCGCAGCCACCATGGAACCTGAACTGGAAGTCCTCCAAATGCTCTTGTTGGCCATACACCTCCAGAACCAGCGACGACAGTGAAGACACCAACCGTAAGTACACCTGCCTAGTACACGCTGGAGGGAAGGCCATTAGTACACACCCACACACAACACACACCCGGCACGGTTAGCGGCCGCCTAGCAGCACACGCAAACAAACACCCATACCAGCACACACACACATCCACACATTCACACACAAACAACACACAACAAATTGTACATATGCAACACATACATGTGAAAGGAAAACCAGGACAAGTATGTAACCCTCTACACCAAAGGGGCCCTGGTGCGGATATATTAAAGTGCAAACTCCATAAATTTGTCAACTATGAACAGCAGAAGCCTACTGACCGGTCCAACTGGCACATGCCCCAGGCACACAGGGCAATGTTCATGGCCCCAACTTGACTCCTGACTACAAAATGGCCTCCACGTGACAGAGGCATCAGTGGGGCATTAAGGTACCTCAGGGCTGTGGTGGGGGCTTGGGTTTGGAGGGGAAGTCTTTAGTTTGGGTGGGGGGTTTAGGTTTGGACTTTGATTTTGGGGAAGGGGGCTTGGATTTTGCTTTGGGAGGGGTGACCTTGGGCTTTGAGGGGGTAGACGTCTTAGGTGAGGGAGGGGTGTGGCTAGTACCAGGTGGACCATGGGAGGACTAGGAGGTGGAAGGCGGCACTTGGGGAACAAGGCTCTTGGGGAAACAGGGACTGGGTTAGTGAGACGGAACGGGGAAAACTCATGCAGGTAACTTTTTTTAGGGGCACAAGGTTGGACTTGGGAGAAACGTTTGGGAGTGGAGGGAGAGGGAATGATTGTGAGGTATGTACGGGGAGGTGCCTTGGTTGCTTTTGCGAGTGTAGATGTCATGTGTGTGCTCTGTGACTGCTGGGAGTGTGAGTGTGGGTGTTTAGGTGTAGTGGGAAGAGGGAGGAGATGCAGGGAATTGGAAGGGTGGGTGTGTGAATGTATGTTGTGGTAGTGTCTGCAGGTAGGGTGGATGTGCTGCATGTGGGGGTGTTGACCGTTGTGATGAGTGCACATGTGGTGGACAGGGTGCATGTATGGGGGACTGCTATTCTGGTGACAGTTGGAATGAGGGTACTGGTGGCAGGATCTGGGAGTGATGATGTGGTGACTACAGGAATGAGTGGTGTGATGTCTGTGAGGGGGAGGTGGTGGAGGAGTCTGTGTAGGGGTGGATGTTGTTGTGTCTGCATGTGTCTGTTGTATGTGTATGGCAGTGGTGTATTTTGTAGTGCTTGCGTTTGTCCTTCTGATCTGTGTCTGTTGATTTGGACGCATGTTGGTCAGAAGGTGTGCTTTAAATGGGTGAGGGGAGTGGGGTGTGGGATTGGGAACAGGTAGTTGGAGGGGGGACTGAAAAAGAAGGGGCACTGACTGCCATCAATGAGGAGGCCAGAGTCTGAAACTATCTCTGCAGGGCAGTCCGGGCACTGTGAATGCTTTACAGGTAGGCATTGGACTGCTCCATCTATGATGCCATTCCCTGGATGGGATTCATGAGGTTTGACTGCCCCTGCAGGGCAAGGGCAAAGGTGTCTGCGGTGAAGGAGATGCCCTCTCTCTCGGGTGAGCAGGCACAGGCAACTGGGTAGGGAACTACAGGGAGAGAGGTGCTGATAAGGGGGTGGCAGAAAAGATGGTGCTGGGATGGTCCCAGGTGGGTCCGCTACTGCCAGAGAGTGTCCATGGGAGGAGGAATCCAAAGATATAGTCGTTGATCCTGTCTCCCCCATGGCATTCCCATTGGTCCCCTCGGCTCTGCTGGTCCCATGGGCTGCAGCATCCCCACTCGCCTGTGCACCTTCTCCTTCGCTTGATGATGCTGATGCACACAAAGACAGAGGTGGAGAGGGAAGGAGGTTGGCTGAGAAAGACAGGGTCCAATGGGTCAAACCAACCCTACACAAACACACACAGTTACATCATCATCTGCTGCTATGCCATGGCAGGGCCTGCCCTCACCAACACATGCTACAACAGTAGGACACTGTTGGAATTTTTCCCTTTTGCAGGGTCATTCCCAATCTTTTTGCCTCCTACCTCCCATTTTGTATGACCTGTTGCTGTTGGCTTTTGAACTCTAAGCACTTTACCACTGCTAACCAGTGCTAAAGTGCATATGCTCTCTGTGTAAATTGTATTGCTGATTGGTTTATTCACGATTGGCATATTTGATTTACTAGTAAGTCCCTAGTAAAGTACACTAGAGGTGCACAGGGCCTTGTAATTCAAATAACACTAGTGGGCCTGCAGCACTGGTTGTGCCACCCACATTAGTAGCCCTGCAATCATGTCTCAGACCTGCCACTGCAGTGTCTGTGTGTGAAGTTTTAAACTGCCAATGTGACTTGGCAAGTGTACCCACTTACCAGGCCTAAACCTTCCCTTTTCCTACATGTAAGACACCCCTAAGGTAGGCCCTAGGTAGGCCCAAGGGCAGGGTGCAGTGTATGGTTAAGGTAGGACAGATAGTAATGTGTTTTATATGTCCTAACAGTGAAATACTGCTAAATTTGTTGTTCACTGTTGCAAGGCCTGTCACTCTCATAGGTTAACATGGGGGCTACCTTTAAATATGATTAGAGTGTAGATTCCCTTTGGGACCGGATAGACATGTGGAGTTTAGGGTCTCTGAGCTCACAATTTAAAAATACATTTTTTTAGTAAAGTTGATTTTAAGATTGTGTGTTTGAAAATGCCACTTTTAGAAAGTGGGCATTTTCTTGCTTAAACCATTTCTGTGACTTTGCCTGTTTGTGGATTCCCTGTCTGGGTCAGTTTGACAGTTGGGCTGGTTACACCTCTCACTAGACAGTGACACAAAGGGAGCTGGGGTGTAGTCTGCATTCCCTGATGGGCCATCTGTGCTAGGAGGGAGGGAAGGATTGGTCACTCACACCTGAAAGGGCTGTGCCTGTCCTCACACAATGCAGTCTCCAACCCCCTGGTGTATGTCTGCTGCATGTCCTGGGCAAGGCAGGATTTCACAAATAAGAGGCCTACTTCAAAGGGCAAAATAGGTATTAGAAGGGCACCCAAAACCACAGACTTTAGAACACTTCTGGAAACCAAGAGGAACCTCTGCCTGGAGAAGAGCTGAAGAGCTGAGGAAGAAGAGCTGCCATGCCTGTGACTGTGCTTTGTGGAGCTATCCTGCAGTTGCTGCTTCTGCCTGTGCTATAGGACAAAGACTGAACTTTGTGTAACCTTCCTTCTTGTGAAGAACTTTCCAAGGGATTGATTTAGAGCTTGTCTCCTGTTGTTTGAAGTCTCACAGACAGCAACAACTTCTCTCTGCCAGCACCTGGAGCCTCTGCTGAGACTCCTACTCTGTCAAGTGGTGCCCATTCAGTTCCTGGGACCCTGAAAGGAGAAGCTGGCAGCCCAACAGTGAGAAATCCACACGCCGACCGCCATGTGGGGAAAAGATCAATGCGACTCCGGTCTGCGGCTGAAAAATCAACGCACCACCTGCTTCGTGCTGAAAATTGACGCTCGTCTGCAACGTGACTGGAAGATCGACACCCACGGCTGGAAAAATGATGCGCAGCATCGCTGACAGAGGATGGTGAGATCGCAACCTGTGCTGCGTGGCTTTCAGATCATCGTGCGGCTGGAATTCTGACACAAATACTGCTGGCTGTTTAAAAACAACGCAAGGCCTGCCCAGACCCGAGAGTGCTGACCAGATCGACGCATCGCTCTCCAGCGGAGAGAAGAAATGACGCACGCTGACCCAACTGAAGGAGGAACGAAGTAAGGTCTTGCTTGTGAGTGATATCAACGCATCGCAAGCCCTTTTTGATGCACACTTGCTGGTGCATGGTTATTTTTGATGCACCAAAGGTACATTTTCAAACTAACAGTGTTAGCTTTGTGTTTAAAATTACATGAAGACTTTTTTTTCCATTTTTATTGATTTTTGTCACTTTGGTCTTGTTTTGTTTAGATAAATATTTTCTATTTTTCTAAACCTGTGTTGTATCATTTTGTAGTGTTTTCATTAAGTTACTGTGTGTGTTGGTACAAATACTTTACACCTAGCAGTCTGAAGTTAAGCCCACTGCTCATGCCAAGCTACCAAGGGGGTAAGCAGGAGTTAGCTGAGAGTGATTCTCTTTTACCATGACTAGAGTGAGGGTCCTTGCTTGGACAGAGGGTAACCTGACTGAAAACCAAGGACCCCATTTCTAACGGACACCATTGAGGAGACTATAGGAATGCTGAAGTAAACTGCTAATGGCGGTATGGTAGCCCTTCTACCTGATGAGGGTCATCCAAGTCACACATGACCAGGGCATGGCACATCACAATGGTTGTGTATGGAGACATTTCCTGTACTCCTTAATCAACAGAATCCTACATGGGTAGGTAGCATGCCCACTAATCCAATGACAAATAGCACAGTGACATATGGTTCCTATGAGCCTATTTACACATACAGTACATGGCTGCTGAGTGAGGACTCACTAATTACATCTGTCACAGTGGTAGGCTTATACTAACATTAATGCCCTGACACCTCACTTGTACTGATGCTGATGGTAGGAGCTTCTTTGCGGGTGACAACACAAATTCCAGATTTGAAAGAAATGCCCTCATAAGTCACTGTCTGCATGGCATTGTCACGATCTGCACAATGCTTCTCACCTTTGGCTGAAGGGTTTGAAAGAGCGCCCGGTCTTCTGCTGGTTCTGGATAGACCAAGACAGGGGCAACCCTTTCTAGTAGCCACGATGCTCCTTGACAGGAAAATGCCAAAGCAGACCGTACCCACCAGAAGAAGTCCCAGAGGAAAAAAAAACAAAATGGGAGAGAACTCAAAAACAGGAACTCCTGAAAAGAGGAAAAAAACAGGAATTTAAACTGGAAAAAAGGAAAAATTCACAATCAGAGGAACAGGAATTGGAAAACAAACGATGAACAGGAGCAAAGATCACCACCAAAAGGAAGTGTTTGCAACGCAAGGCAGATCAGGACTGAGTGACTTATATACTGGAAGACAGGAAGTGACAACACAGGAAAAAGAAACAACACCATCTTGGATTGGGAAAAGGCCCATAGAAGAGAATGGGAAAAAAGTAGCAGTATAAGTGAAAAAGGGCATGCTGGGAAAAAGGAACAGAAAAAGACAACATGGAACACTGCAAGAAGACAGCATGGAGACCAGAGAGAAGAAAAAGACACAAGCATAGAAAAACAGAAGAAAAGAAGGAAAAGAAAAAGGAAGGAGTCTACCACTGACAGAAAATAAAAAATATTACAAGGACAGGTAAAGACGAAGCGACCGGGAGCATGAAAAATGCTTCCTGGCACGCGTCGCAAGAGCTGGGCAAAAACGCAGAGGATGGCACTCTGATAATCGGGGGAACAGTAGGTCCCCTCCCCGAGGCCAGTGGCTTGTCAAGGTAACAGGAATAAAAAAGGAGAACCAACTGGGGGGTGCATGAATGGAGGAGGCATCCTCCCAAGAGCAGTCACTGAGGGGATAACCCTTCCAGTGGATCAAAAACTGCAGTTTTTCCGAGACTATCAAGAATCACAGATTTCCTGTACTTCATATTCAGGATGGCCATCCACAGAAAGAGGAGGAGGTTGTTGAAAATGTCGGTTGTACGGATCAGAAACGAAAGGTTTTAACTGGGATACGTGAAAAATAGGATGAACTCTCCAGGTATGAGGCGATCTTAGTCGAACAGCAACAGGATTCAATACTTGAAGGATCCGAAAGGGTCCATGAAAATGAGGTATGAATTTGTTTAGGGAAAAATGAGAGGGCAGAAATCTGGAGGAAAGCCACACTGTGTGTCCTACTTGATAAGTGAGTGCCTTCTGACGTTGGTGATCCGCCTTTCGTTTCATTGCTTGTTTAGAGGCTAAAAGAGTGGTATGGATTAGGCCTTGGATTTGGCGGGTTCGCCGTGCAAAAGAAGTGACTGCAGAAACAAGCAAAGTCTTACTAGGAATAGCAGACATGGCCCTAAAATGGAATCCATAGGTGCAATAAAAAGGTGTTACTCCGGTTGCACTATGAACTGTATTGTTACAGGAGAATTCAGCAAGGGCAAGAAAATCAGACCAATTACTTTGAGAGGATTACAGTAACATCTCAGGTATTGTTGGAGTTCCTGATTCACACGTTCAGTCTGACCATTGGTTTGTGGATGAAAACCAGAGGACAAGGACACGTCAATGTTTAATAAGGTACAAAAAGTGCTCCAAAATCGTGACACATATTGTGGTCCTCTATCAGAAATGACTTTTTGTGGAAGACCATGGAGACAAAAAATGTCTCGCGTGAATATGTGACTCATTTCAGGGCTGTTGGTAATTTCCTTAAGGCTATAATTTGCGCCATCTTGTTCAAGGAATCAACAGTTACCATCATGACATGGTTACCAGAAGAAGACGGTAAGGCACAAGTTAAATCTGTGGAAAGGGTAACCTGTTGGTTTTGTTCTGGGTATCTTGGTCTGGGCGCTTACAGGGCATGCTGAGACTTAGGTTTCCATATCGTTCTCAAGGGATGGCCACTAAAAAGATCGTTGAAGCAGTTCCTGGGTCTTCTTGATTCCTGGATGCCCAGCCACGAGAGAATCATGACACATTTGCAATGCCTCGATCTGTACTTTTTTAGTAGGTAAGAAAAGGTTTTTTTGATTATAAGAATAGTCTTTTTCTTTTTGTAAAAGAGGTGTCACTTTATTCCACTCTTCGATTTGACACAATCCAGAAAAGATTGAGTAACCCCTATGATTCTACTGGACTCAATGATTTGTGGAGAGGAGGTATAGGTGATGTCAGGGTATCAACAGGATAATGCATCTGCCAAGAGATTCTGGGACCCAGGTATATAAGTTATCACAAAATCATATTGGCTAAAAAAGAAAGCCCATCTTGCTTGCCGACTATTACGTCACTGGAAGCTTCGAAGACATTATAAATTGCAGTCAGTCCTGGCTTCAAAAGGCTCTCTAGTGCCCATCAAAAAATGTCTTCATTCTTTACATGCTACTTTGAGAGCAAGGAATTCCCGTACCAGTACTGAGTAATTGTGTTCTGGTTCTGACAAAATGTGAGAGAGATAGAAGATGGGGTGTTCTAATCGATCATCATCTTGTTTTTGAAGTAGAACCACTCCTATGGCTTTTTCAGACACATGAGTCTCTACTATAAATTTTTTTGTAGTATCAAGATGTCGCAAAATAGGTGCTTATATGAAAGACTTCTTTAGCTCCTGAAAGGCCCGCTCAGCACCTTCGGTCCAGACAAACACCTTCTTTAGATTTTCTTTTTTAATAGTCTGGGTGATGAAACTTTGTTGGTGGGCAAAATCCTGAATTACTTGTCGATAGCAGTTTGAAAGCCCAAGAAAACATTGAGTTTCCTTTATAGAAGAGGGAGAAGGCCAGTCAAGGATGCAGGACATGGCATATTGGCTTCCAGAGTCAGAACACAGCAGCACACACAGTGGAGGTTTTGCTTGCATGAGTGTCAGGAGTCAAGTGAGCTATGTAACAGTAAATGGTGGTCACACCAACCGCGTACATGACTATCGCGGCTGGCAGTGATCACTATTGGCCCCAGTGCCCCATAGGCAACAATGTTATCCAATCAGGAGTTGCACAGCGGTTTAGATCGCATACCACCCTGACATCTAATGCCAGCGGAATGAGGTCACTTCCATTTGTCCAGGGCATGCAGGACAAGAGGCTGCCATTTTACATGCAATAAGTGTATGGAAAATGAATTTTAGGTGTGTCGTGGATGATATAGAGGGACTACTGCATAGATTGACAGTGTCCACACATTGTATACATCAACTTTTGACTTCTCCTCTCTCCTATTCCAAGATATGGTGCAATAGTGATGAGTAGACAAACCCCTCTGTACCGGCCCCTAGTCGACCTGGCTACCCTGGAAGAGAGGCACGTCATACAGATGTATCATCTGAACCGTAAGGCCATCATGGAGCTGTGTTACTAATTGGAGCCTGATCTGTTGCATGCCATACGTCATCCCTATGCCATCCCTCTCTTAGTAAAGGTGCTGTCAATTCTCCACTTCCTTGCCTAAGGCTCATTTCAGATGACTGTGAGCTTGGCAGCAGGGATGTCACAGCCTATGTTTAGCTATGTGTGCCTTGGTCAAACATATGCCCTGCTACATCAGGTTCCATCATTGTGCATATTTGGTCACTGGCAAAGCTGCCTTTTACGATTTGGCACATGTTACGCATGTGATAGAGGCCATAGATGGCACACACATTGTCTTGATTCCATCCAGGATAAATCAGCAAGTGTACAGGAACCAGAAAACTTTTATTCTATAGATGTACAGGTGGTGTGTCTCGCTTACCAATATATTTCTCAGGCTACAGTCAAGTTCCCTGATTCTGTACCTGACTTATACATTCTGTGGAACAGCAACCTCCCACGCCTGATGGCACAACTACAGGGAGACTGGGCCTGGCTCACCTGTATGTGTCCAATAGTATGTGTGCCCCTGTAACCTCACCTCTCTTGACAATGTGCCCTGTTTCCCCACCGGTATTGAGATGTGTCCTACCTTTGTGCACACAAGTGACTCTGGGTACCCTAACCTTCCCTGGCTGTTGACATCTGTGAGATATCCGACAACAGATTGTGAAAACCATTTCAATAAGGCCCTCCTCCAGTGTGTCCTAGGTTTCAGCCATCTTGCTTTGCAAGGTGTAGGGGCACTCTGGAGGGCTCTGAGTCGCCAGTGGCAGCATGTGACATCAGTGACGGTAGCCAATCCTCCTCTCAGGGCTATTTAGGATCTCTCCTGTGGGTACTCTTCAGATTCTACTTGCAAGTTTCCGGCAGAATCCTCTGCAACTACTACTTCATCCTCTGACCTCGGATCAACCACAGCTTTCTCCAGGAACTGCTGTAACTGCAACAAAATATCAACAAGGGATACTTTCTTCTGCAACTTCAGCTCAGCACAGGAGCAACAAAACTCCTTTGTGTCTTCTGACATATGGGGCCAGTGAAAATGTGGAACAAGTCTGTCCCATGTTTTAGTCTGGCTTAAATGCCCAGCCAATGTAATGTCATGAGCAAGAGTTAGGAGGAGTTCCCTGTACTGAAGGGGGATGACCAGTCTCCTGGTGGCACCAGGTTTAGGGTCTCTTGTTTCAGTATAGAGGAGATTATTCTCCCAGTAAACTCTGTGGCTGTCATTGACATCCCCATTCTGCTGTTTGACAGCTTGCTGTCTGAGCCCCTCCAGTGTGGGACAGGTTTCCAGTAATGCCCCCCCCCCTCAGTTGAGATTCACAACAGCCATGGGGTGGCTAACAGTTTTGCTATGGGTGTCTGTCACTTGGTACTGGTGACCAAGTAGGTGCTGCTCAGGGGCAACCAGTTTTTCTATCACCATTGTGACACTGACACCTGTGTCCCTGTAGGCCTCTACCTGAACACCATTAATAAGGGGTAGCTGCTTGTATTTATCCATATTAAGGGGACAAGTACTAAAGTGGCTAGGTCAATGCCACCATCAGAGATTAAAACAGCCTCACTAATCTCCCTAACTAGACCAACCCCAACTACATTACCAATGGTGAACCCAGCTGCACCCTATGATTGGCTATAAGTAGTGCTCTTACCACCACCACTGCTATTACTAGGGGCACTAGTGGTTACAGTTTGGATTGTGGTGGTGGGAGGCTTGGTGTTTCTTTTTGGACAAGTGGGGTCACGTGCCAATGGCCTTTGGCTTTCCACAAATAACACCAAGGTTTCTGATCTTTGTGAGAAGAGGATTTGGACCCACCACCCCCAGAGGATTGGATTTTTGTGGGCCTGATGAAGACTCTGATGATTTTATTTATCTTTGTCCTCACCCTTGCCATGTGAATTACCATCCTTCTTCTTGCTGTCCTTGTCACCCCCTGCATTAACTTTTCTGTTCACCCGTGTTCTGACCCATTTGTCTGACTCCTTTCCCAGTTCTTGGGGAGAGGTCAGATCTGAGTCCACAAGATACTGATGCAACAAGTCAGACACACAATTATTCAAGATATGCTCTCTCCGAATCAAGTTATATAGGTTTTCATAGTCAGTCACCTTACTGCCATTTAACCAACCTTCTAGGGCCTTCACTGAACAGTCTACAAGGTCTGTCCAATCCTGTGATGACTCCTTTCTGATCTCTCTGAACTTAATCCTGTATTGTTCAGTGGTTAAGTCCAGACCATCTAAGAGTGCACTTTTAAGAATTTGGTAATTATCTGCAACATCCTCTCTGACAATAAGGAGTCTGTCTCTCCCTTTACCGGAGAAGGATAGCCACAGGATAGCAGCCCACTGTACATGAGGGACCCTCTGAACTTTACAGGCCCTCTCAAGTGCAGCAAACCACTTATATATGTCATCACCATCCTTGTGAGGAGGGACAACTTTATGCAGATTCCTAGAGTCTAATGAACTCTCTCTAACATTTGAATTTCTGAAACTGCTGCTTCCACCATGGAGAACTAACCCCAAACCCTGCCTTTACCTTTCCACAGCCAGGGGTTTCCTGTCTAAGGCCAACTGTTGCTGCTGTAGCCTCAGTCTGGCCTCCTCTAACCTCAGCTTTCTGAGTTCCCTATCTAGGAACTGGTCCTCAGGGTTAGATGTGTGGGATGCCTCCGAAACAGAGGTAACATGGGAATGTTCAGATGCTGATCTATCCCTAACTGGAGCCACAACAGTGACCTGGCCTCTAGATGTGAAGGGAGCCCTACTAGTGTGTGACGCCTTCCCACTACCAGTTGTTTAACAGATAAATCAGTGGAAGGATCCTCCCCAGGATTGTCAATTTTCTCCTCTGAGTCTTCCTGGTTGGAATCATCCTCTACCCTCCTGTCTGATCTGGACCAGTGCTGAGTCCCTGGACATCTTGGAGGAGAATATTTAAGAGGAATTCCTTAGTGCGGTTCTTCCCAATGCCTAAACGTCTTACAATACAGAGATCCCTAAAAATGTTTAAAGTTCAGATTCTCATACGTTGTTTTCACAACTCTAGGGGTAGCTGCTACAGAAGACATGTTGAAAGAGAAAAAGTTTTGGAAAGTGAGTAAAAAGTAAAAAAAATAACAGAGCTAACTTTGTAGAGAAAAGAAGAAAACTTTTCAAAACTTTGTAAAACCTTTTGAAAAATGTACAGAACTTTTTAGAAAGTTAGAAAATTACTTCTAGATATATACTATGTCTGCTCTAAGTATTGGAGCAAGTTTTCTTTGTGAAAAGCACCAGTATCAAATGTGGTAAAGCAATTGCAAGTACTTATCCCACCGCTGCACCACCAATGTAGGAGGCTGGCTTGGTTTGTAGTGGATACCTTGGGTTATTACACTTTACACCAGGTCCAGTTTTCCCTTATTAGTGAAATGTAGTAGTGTTCTAGCAGCTTAGGCTGATAGAGGTAGCTATAGCAGAGCACTATGGCTGAACTGGGAGACATGAAAAGCTCCTGCAATGCCACCTATTGTCAAACAGTACTTATCCACAAGTAAAGACAAAACTCAGTGTTACCAAAAATAAAGGTATTTATTTGGGTGACACAAGGCCAAAAATTTCTTAGAGACAATACTCCTTCTGGAGGTAAGTATTATACACAATATATACACTAGACACCCAATATAAGGTAAGTAATTAGACATAGGATAATGCAAACCATAGGAAATGCTATAGAATGCAATGGGAGAAAATAGGTCTAGGGTCAACACAAATCATATACTAAGAAAGTGGAATGCGAATCATGAATTCACCCCCTAGACAAGTGTAGTGTGTGCAGAATCACTGGGAGAGTAAGAATACAGTAAAGGTAAGTAAATTACCGCAGCCCAGAAAAGCAGGAGTAAAGTACTGCAAGTTTCCTTAGGACACACTACAAGTAGTAATTAGTTATTGCAAGAACCAACCAAGTCTGCAAACAACAAATGGTGTATTCCTGGACCTGAAGACCTGCAAAGGAAGGAGACCAAGTCCAGAAGTCGAAAAAAGTTTCAGGAAGGACAGGAGCCCCTGACAACCCAGAAGAGTGTGGAAAAGAAGAGTCCTCAGTTGGACGAAGACTGGAGAAGTGCACCCTAGAAAGATGCCAGTGGGTTCCCTCATGATGCAAAGGATGTCCCACGTCGTGAAGTTGGATGCAGGTGAGTTTTGGCACTGGTTTTCTCCAGCAGGCCTTGGTCCGGCAAAGTCGTGTTTTGCATCAACTAGGCGCTATCTGGACCCAGGAGGGACCTGGGGGCCTCAACTCTGTGTTATGAGGAAGAGGGGCTCTCAGAACTTCAGAGAGCCCTCAGAGTACCAGATAGCACCCACTGGAGTCCCAGGACATGGGGACAAAGGAGGTGCGAAATGCAGTTGGTGCAGCACTACAAATGAAGGTCCCACACTGCTGGAGAACAACTCAGTGAGTTGAGAGTCTCAGGACAGAGTGCTGGGGAACTAGGCCAGGCTGTGCACAAAATAATTTTGCAAATAGTGCACAGAGGCCTCAGGAGGTGAAGAAGATGTGGTGCACAGGGGTACTGTCGTTCTGGGGGAAGGCAAGGTCTTACCTCCTCAGAATTGTGTCAGAAAGACCTCCGGACAGTCTATGCCAATGGGGTCCACCCTCTGTGTACCAAGGAGCACGCTTGTCACTGTGAGAGGAGTCCAAGAGAACCAGTCGTCGACTTAGAAGGTGCCTGCATGAGCAGGAGAGTGACTCCATCACCCCATGGGAGATTTCTTTGGTCCTTCTGGTGCAGGGTGAAGGCATTGATTCCTCAGAGCGTGCACACCATGGAACGTGTTGAAGTTGCTGGCTGGAGCTGAAGTTGCAGAAGAAAAGTATCCCTTGTGGATACTTTGTTGCTGTTACAGCGGTTCCTGGAGCAGGCTGCGGTTGATCCGAGGTCAGAGGATGAAGTAGTAGTTGCAGAGGATTCCTGCTGTAAACTTGCAAGTAGAATCTGAAGAGAACCCACAGCAGAGATCCTAAATAGCCATGAGAGGGGGATTGGCTACCTTATCTAGTAAGGGCCTATCAGGAGGGGTTTCTGATGTCACCTGCTGGCACTGGCCACTCAGAGCCCTCAAGAGTGCCCCCACACCTTGCAAAGCAAGATGGCTGAAGTCTGGGACACACTGGAGGAGCTCTAGGCACCACCCCTAGGGTGGTGATGGATAGGGGAGTGGTCACTCCCCTTTCCTTCGTCCAGTTTCACACCAGAGCAGGGACAAGGGGTCCCCGAATCAGTGTAGACTGGCTTATGCAAGGAGGGCACCATCTGTTCCCTTCAAAGCATCTCCAGAGGCTGGGGGAGGCTACCCCTTTCAGCCTGTAACACATATTTCCAAAGGGAGAGGGTGTAACAAAGGAAATGCTTTGTTTTGCCTTCCTGCGACTGAGCTGCTCACACCCCAGGAGGGCAGAACCCTGTCTGTGAGGTGGCAGCAGCTGTAGCTGCAGTGCAAGACTCAGAGAGCTGGTTTGGCAGTACTGGGGGTCCGTAGTGGAGCCCCCAGGATGCATGGAATTGGCTCCCCAATACCAGATTTGTAAGGGGGGACAATTCCATGATCTTAGACACCTTACATGGCCACATTCAGAGTTACCATTGTAAAGCTACATATAGGTATTGACCTATATGTAGTGCACACGTGTAATGCGTCCCCGCACTCACGAAGTCCAGGAAAATGGCCCTGAACTATGTAGGGGCACCTTTGCTAGTGCAAGGGTGCCCTCACACTTAGTAACTTTGCACCTAACCTTCAGCAAGTGAAGGTTAGACATATAGGTGACTTATAAGTTACTTAAGTGCAGTAAAAATGGCTGTGAAATAATTTCACGCAGGCTGCAGTGGCAGTCCTGTGAAAGGGTTTGTCTGAGCTCCTTATGGGTGGCAAAATAAATGGTGCAGCCCATAAGGATCTCCTGGAACCCCAATGCCCTGGGTTCCTAGGTACCATATACTAGGGACTTATAAGGGGGTCCAGTGTGCCAATTGAAAAGGGTAAATGAAGTCACTAGCCTATATTGACAAATTTAAAAGCAGAGAGAGCATAAGCACTGAGGATCTGATTAGCACTGCCTCAGTGACACAGTTAACCTCTATAAAGACACATACATTAGGCCATAAACTATGAGCACTGGGGCCCTGACCAGCAGAATTCCGGTGAGACAGGCAAAAACATACTGACATACAGGTAAAAATGGGGGTGACATGCCAAAAAAGATGGTACTTTCCTACACAGGGGCATTCAGGTCTCCTGCAGTCCCCAACAGTGGTGACTGGATGCCATAGTGTGCTACCCACACACAAAAAAACAAAAACATTTTAAGGTCGGCCCCAGTGATGGGATCCGGGGCAAAAATTGGCTGGAGGAGGGGAGACAGACAATATATAATATACTTGAAGGCCAGGCCCTGGGGGAAGGAGAACTTGGGCCAAAACTAGCTGGGAGTGGCAAAGGGGCTGATTCCCTCCCCCAATAATATACAATATTTTTTAAAGCTGGGCTCAGCGGATTGGGCTTTCTGGGGCTGGAATTGGCTGGGTGAGGGGGACCGCACTGCCCCATTAGTCCAATAAAGCATAATTTGAGGACATCCCTTCAAAAGAAAGAAGCACTTACATTATATAGATAAGAGGAAGGACCCTGGTTTGGTGGAGATGTAAGTCTGTGTAGTCTTGTTGGTTTAAAGGAGGATCCTTGTTATCACATATTTCTGGATAAAGATGCACCAGGAAAAACCACATTGCCAAAATGCACACAAGGTCATTGGTGACATTTCCTTGTGGTCCAGTACACAGCTGTAGTGTAGAGCAAATACTGGACGTTTACCCAAGGAGTCTGAAAGAGCTTCACCTGGGTAGATATTTTGGGCAAAACTATAGACACCTGTTAGATAAAAGGACAGGTGAGGTTCCGTTGTGGCTGAGCCACTCACACATCTACTGACACACCCACTCAGATTCTAACACACCCACTCACATATTGACTCAGACATACACTGAGAAACTCATGCACCCAGTAACAGACCCACTCAGTCACTGACGCACCCACTCACAGACCCACTCAGACACCGAAGCACCCAAGGTTCGTCTGCTGAGGAGCGTGAATTGCCAAGTGGTGCCCACTCCAGTTTCTGGGCCCTTGGGAGTGAAAGCTGGCACAAAAAAATGAACCAGGCGCATCGACTCCAGATGACTCCAGAACCAGCACTGCTGCCAGACTCCATGCCACTACTTGCTCGTGGAGCCGTGTTCCCCGCTGAAGTGCAACAACCATGACCAATGCCGCAGGCCCGGCTCTCCTGGCCTGCTGCCACCGCAGTGGCTCTGAAGTCCAGCAACATCATGAGTCCTGAGGGCCGTGTCACCGATGTCCGTGACACCTAACTCTCCTGTGGCGGATGTGGCTCTTTGGTGTGACTCTGATCCTGTGTAGTCGCCTCATTGTGTCTTGACCCTCTGCACTCATCGACCCCACCAGATCGTAAGGAATCCAAGCCTCACTGCTGATGCCACCTCACCTTTGCTACCTCTATCAGGAACTAACACCTCACCTCTATAAGGTACTGACACCTCACCTCCTGAGTAGCAGCACAGAATCAACACCGCACCAGCTTCTGCAATGCCTCACCTTCTCTTCTCCGTGCAACCCCTTTGTTTCATCGTTTACAAAGGTACTGTACCTGGGTGAAGGGTGCCGCACTCCTTTGAGAGTGGTGTCGGACTTTTGGGAACGACTCCACAACGACGTTGTGATAGCTCCAGTTGGAGCTATTGTATTCCATATATTGGGATTTCATCTTTAATAATTCATATTTTTGCTTGTGTATGTTGGATTTTTGTCCTTTTGGTCTTGTTTTTCTTAGATACATATGTTTGTCATTTTGTAAACTGGTGTGGTGTCCAATTTGTAGTGTTTTCACCGTGTTACTGTGTGTGGGTACCAATACTTAACATAGTGCCTCTGAGATTAGCATGACTGCTTGTGCTAAACTACCAAGAGGGAGAGCAGGGGTTACCCTTGGAGTGTGACTCCCTTAGCCTGACTAGAGTGAGGGTCCTTACCTGGACAGGGTGTAAGCTGACTGCCAACTAGATACCCCCTTTCCAACAATTGTAAATCATTTGATGTTGTGAATTAATTCACAATTTCATTACTGGCACACCAACATATAGGGCCTCATTCTGAGGCCGGCGGGCGGCAGTCGCCGCCCGCCTGGCGGGAACCGCCATATGGCCGCTCCGCGGTCGAAAGACCGCGGAGGCCATTCTGGCTTTCCCGCTGGGCTGGCGGGCGACCGCCAGAAGGCCGCCCGCCAGCCCAGCGGGAAACCACTTCCCCTCTTACGGGGGCCCCTGCAGTGCCCATGCCATTGGCATGGGCACTGCAGGGGCCCCCAGGGGCCCCACAACACCCCTCACAGCCATCCTGTTCCTGGCGGTCGGAACCGCCAGGAACAGGATGGCGGTGAGGGGGTCGGAATCCCCCATGGCGGCGCAGCAAGCTGCGCCGCCATGGGGGATTCGTCAGGGCAGCGGAAAACCGGCGGGACACCACCGGTTTTCCTGTTCTGACCGCGGCCATACCGGCGCGGTCAGAATGCCCTGCGGAGCACCGCCAGCCTGTTGGCGGTGCTACCGCCGACCCCGGCGGTCCTTGACTGCCGGGGTCGGAATGACCCCCATATTGTGTAAATCTCATCCATACAAGTTAATCCCCAAATCAACACCAATATAGCAGGCAATTAATTTGTACATATATTCTTAGTGACATCCACATCAATGTAGGAAGCATTAGTTTGTATACTTTTTGAAATTAAGATCAAGTGACCCAATGCTTCACTCCATCTAGTTACCGATCATAGTGGTTCAAATCTCATGGCAAACTCATGTATCCTTCACTCTATCCTCCCCCGGAATTACATCAATTAGGCAGGAAGCTAGATATTGATCAGCCGATTGTGCTTTTTGTAATTTGGCGCAATCCATTCAGTAGTTTATGAGAAATTAAGCTTTCAAAATATTTGTATATCAGGCGATTGGATCTGCAAGAGTCTCTCAAGAGTCATGGAAGACCGCCAATTAAAAAAAATATAGTATTATGATTGGCCTAGATTGGCTGGGAGAGTTTTTTTTCCCCTTTTCCCTTTGGGCCACCTCAGTTACTCCTGCCTTAGAAAAATGTAGCCATTGCAGAACTCGGGGACACACTCCCCTGCCCTGAAGTTGTAAAAACAAAAACAAATATGTATAAGGGAGCAGAGTAGGGGTACCCTGAGGGTCCCCCCATGGGCCGTTACAGAACTCGGGGTCACACTTCCCTGCCCTGAAGTTGTAAAAACAAAAAAAATATGTATAAGGGAGCAGAGTAGGAGTACCAAGAGGGTCCCCCCAAGGGCCAATATTGAAAAAAAATCTAATTGTGCCACTATGCCAGGAGACTCCAAGGGAATTAAAAAAAATGCAACCTGGAGGTCCCCTCCCCTTGAAATTGAATATAGCCCTGGGGGATAGGGGGACGGTAATAAGGTAAGGTTATATTTAGGTGAATATATCACTTACAACATTAACATTCTGAAGAAAAAAACACAGAAATATACCAAATATAGTTAGCTAACTACAACTTGCGCCCTGCCATGCACTGCTTATGACCTCACATATTACATCACTCATTATGTTGTTTGACATCATTTATGGCATCACTGATAGCTCCATTGAAGACACTCCTGATGTCATCACTGAAAACATAATCCAAAGATTATGCTACTTTGTTTTATAGTTTACACAGAGGCGGTTAGCTACAGTATTTCTTTTCGACCTATTTTTGTACAGCCTGTGTCCAGGTACTGGATTTAAGTGTTTACAAAACATATGTGCTTCTAATACATCATAGATCTGTGGAGATATTGAACACATTGTAAAGCTACTAGTTCCCTGAGTCTTTCATAAAATCGTGACACAAGGCATCATTATAAGAAGGTACTAGCATCAAGCAAAAAGAGTTGGGGTTAAAAGGACTGGCAGGATTCGCTGAAATCTTTCAGTAGAAAAGCTATGTTCTCATTTTGCCATACAATTGCCTATGCAGCCTGAAAACTTGTACCCCGACTATACATCATATCTATCAGGAAGTATCGGTCCAGCACTGCACAAATCTATTTTCTAAATTCCCCACTGACCAGTCGCTTTGCAGCAGAGACCAGTGCACATTTGCCAGTACTGGTTCTGAAGTGCTTGGCTTGAAGTTCTTCTCTCTAACTGATAGCAAAGAGGCAACAAATTCCTTGAAGCCAGGGAGCGCACCAGGTCTAGATCTTATTCTGGTTGATTTGTATCAATCGGAGCTCAAGATTTGATCCCTGTATATTAACATCTTGTCTAACGCTATTATGTGAAGTGCTCCTTTCCCTGATTCTTGGAGAGGGTCTGCAATAATCCCTATTTACCAAACGTGCGCAAACTTCAATCCTAGCAACTACAGTCCCATTAGTATAATTCATATCCCCCAAAAGGTGTTCTGTCATGAGAACTTAGCCCAAAATGGAGCAATGAGCCCAAGAAAAAAACATCTTATTCCCATTTCAGGCTGGGTTTAGAACCAACGTTAGAATAGACCAAGTTTTAGGCTAAAGCTGAATCTTTGGAAATATATCCAAAAGGAATATCTTTATGTAGTCTTTATTGACCTAAGAGCAACATTCGATCTGGTCTACAGGGCTCGACTCTGGGATTCTCTTATGACGAATGGGGCTTCATGTAATCTGGTAGGAATTTCAATGAGACTCCATGAGACAAACTATGCTCAAGATAGGTGAGACATGGAGGGTAATCTAACAGAGAGGATTCCTGTTACTTGAGGGGTGGGCCAAGGACGCGTCCCTGCCCTGACGCTTTTCTCCTTGTACATAAAAGACACATTCCAACATCTTATTGACTATTTCTATGACGCCCTAAAACTTTGTGGCCTCCCCTTACTGGGGTTAATGTTTGCTGATGTCACCCTGCTCATATCAAGAACCCCAGTTGGTATACAGAATCTGCCAACCAATGTCACGATTTTAGCAATCCAAGGCACCCAGAGGTTAATCTACAGAAAACAAAATGTATGATTTTAAGAACACATAACTTGTTCCTTAAAAACGTAATACTTGGGGACACAACACTGGAGGAAGTCAATCATTTCGACTACATGGCAATCAGAATTAGTAATTCCTTCTGATGGTCCCTCCATATTGAGAAGAGAATGGTTACCATACTGCCTAATCAGCTCCTACTGTGAAAGTGCTCAGGGCCACCTCCCAGAGGGCAGTTGCTCCTGCCCTAGAAGTACATAAGGCTGATGTTCAATCTGCTGCCTTGTGCAGAGCAGAGGTTTGGGGCACGAATCAATTAGCTACACCTATAGCCAGAGAAAAACATTTTAGAAGATTGCTACTCAGTCTGCCACAGAGCACTACACTCCTCCAAGTGTATTTTGATCTGGCACGGAAACGGATTTGTGATCTGGCAGTCTATAGAATTATGGCTTACTGTGTCAAGTTATGGTCTACCTCTAAACTGGAAGCCTATAGACAAGGGCTTCAGGAACTTGTTTCATTGGATAGCAATCTGATTTTCCCATGGTTGCCCCATGGCTCTATAACATGGGGCTGGATGTAGTGTGGACCAATTCACATTCTATCAACTTGTCATAATTTTTTTTTTTTTTTTAACTGCTTTGGGGGTACTAAAAGCTGAACTTGTGCAGAACTCTAAGGAGGTTAATGCTTAACAAATCTACCCCGTTTTTTAAATTATATCTTGATGAGGTTACTCGCAATGGACAAATGGGAAAAAACACTCTTCATAAAGTTTAGGGTTGGGACATTGCTTCTGAACAGTTACACTTCTAAATGGAAGGAGTATCCAGATAACAAATATTGCACTTTATGCTTTCTCCGAGTGGAAACCATCGAGCACGTTCTGTTTAGTTGCCCATTGTATGCGAGTGCTAGATCGAGGTGGCTGAAGCCCTATTGCTTTAACTTGGGATTCCGGCATATGCTTCCAGCTCTTAGAATCCCCAGTATGAATACGCTAGAGTGTCCGTCCTCTGCCTGAGCAGGTTTTTATTTGCAATGGAAGGATTCAGGAAACGTCAGCTAGCTGTATCTGAGGGACCATATGACTGAACTGCTAAGGGCTACTAGGGCTGGGGATATCGACTGATGCACTGACGGATGCCTCACTTGTATGTTATTTACTGTTGGATTGTTTTACTACGTGTGACCACAATATGTACGCATTGTTTATGAGGATTTGTAATAGTCACAACCGTGTTGAAATTCTCTACTAGACTGCACTTTGCACTTTATCGTATGATTATCTATGGCAGAACTGATAAGGGCCCTAATTGTCAGTGGTGGTTTTAGTGACTCATTTTTTTTTTCTGTGTAAAATTAATGCTCTCTTATGTAATCTATAGACTATCAGTGATACTGTATGTTTTAACTGTTTTTATTGATTTTATGGTCCGCGGTCGAAACAAAATATTTATGATTGACTGAATGACGGATGTTATAAATCTTTGTATCTAAGTGTAACTGTATGTAGATTACAGTTTAGGAGTTCTGTCCAGTATATTCCACACATGTTTTTGGCTCTGCAGAATGAGTTTTCAACAGGGCAGTAGCCCTTCAAACGTGTTTTGGTCGAAATGGTACTTTAAAACTGCACTTACAGGCTGCAATGGCAGGCCTGAGACACATTTGAAGGGCTACTAATCAGTTCAGCGGGGCTAGTAGTAGCATTTCATTTACAGGGTCTAGGTAAATAAAGTACAATTTTACTAGGGATGTACAAGTAAACTTAGGCCCCGATTTAAGAGGGCCTAGCACCATTCCAATGCCACATTAGCATCATTATTTTTACTCTAATGTGGCTCTGGAAGGCCAAAATTGCCACCCCATATTTATTAAGTGGTGCAATGCTTGCAATGCGCCACTTTGTAACTCCTTGCTCCAAGATATGCCTGTGCCAGGCATAATGAATGCAAGGGGGCGTTCAGGCACTAGATGGGCCAAAAAAATGGTTGCAAACAAATCTAAGAGATTTCTTTGCGTCATTTTTATCTCATTTTTGATGCCAGTAAGAGCAGGCATTAAAGGGAGGCTCCCATTGTTTTCAATGGGCCTCTGGGTGCTTTGCAGGATTAGCGTCAAAATACTTGACGTTAATCCTGCAAAGTGCCGGACTATCATCAAAAAGTACCACGCTCGTACCCCTGAATACCACCATGGTGTGCAGTATTTTTAATACAGCGCACACACAGTTGCATTAGGGGGCACTTAGGGGCACAAGAAAAGTGGCCTGCACTAGGTGCAGCGCCACTTTTCATAAATCTGCCCCTAACTATGCCAAATGTTGGTAAGCCAATTCTACCATGTTGGAAGAAGAGAGTGCAAGCACTTTAGCACTGGTTAGCATTCGTTAACTGTAAAGAGCCCCAAAGCAAGTGAAAAAGAGTTCAGAGAACAGGAGGGTGAAGGCCAAACGTTTGGTGATGACCCTCCAGAAAGGGCCAAGTACAACAAATTGCACCTTGAGGTTCAGCTAGGTAGAGTGAAAAACTTTTTTTTGCTGTAGTGCCAGTTCTGGTAAGCCATTCTTCCAAAGACCATTGTGTGCTAACAGCATGGTAAATTGTGTTATTTTGTCTATCTAAGGTCTCTAACACTCCTCCCCAAAATACCACAATGAACAACACACATGTCAAAACACGTTCAAAGAATTTAAGTGATAAAATAATGTCAGAATCATGTTTGAAAACCCAAAAATAAACATCAGTTATCTTTGGTAGACAACATTTCTACAATTGTGAATACATATAAATTGCTACTTTGAAGCAATTCCAAAAAAAGAATAAAAAATAGATGACTAAAAGCAAGGGCAAAGTTGTGTAAATGTGAGGGCCACACTTAAGTGCAAGTAATGTAATCTTGACCTTTTCATTGCCTTTTCAGTGCTTGCTTTTTAAATCTTGTGTCCATACAGAGATCTACTGGACAGTCCTTTTGAATGATAAAGCAAAGCTATTGGCCCTAGAGGAGCTCTCATTTCTATAAAGTATAATTGTAATTAGTTAACATTTTCTCAATGTTGCTTTTTAGAAAAGATTGTATATTTCTCCTGATGTTTAGTTAAGGCCCAGCGTTTCCACTATTTTCATCTAAGGTATGGGAACTTCAGGTTTCTTAACATGTTCTAACATTTACTTCCTATGCAATTTAGATCTCTTTTTTAGATTCTCAATTATCTCTGCTAGGACAGACAGGTGGAGTTTTCTGTAACAATGCTGCCACTTAACATTGATTATTCCATTGATATAAGAGTAGAATATTATTAATCATGCACTTTCATAATTCTTCTCACACCTACAGGGTAAAATGTGTTTTAAGAACAGTTTGACATTGTTAAAGTAGACCACATATTCATTTCATAAAATAGGCATAATGACTTTGAACTGTATCTTCTGAAATGTAACCACAGGCAATTTGAAATTATATTGTCAGGGCAGCTTAAAGATAATAGGTCTATTGAATCCTTTTAACTTTCCTTTTCATTAATACAAAATCAACGTCATGACTGCAAAAACATAGGGTACGGCATCAGGCGAAAAATCAGAGGTGACCACGTGAAAAAGGTGAATTTCCTATACTGATCTTTAGGCTACACTCAGTTAAATTGAAAATCACATTGGAATAACTACATATACATTCCATCACTCTTGTCATGAAGAAGTCTTCAATCTTAAATGAATTGTCACTAAGTGGTAGACAGAGACCACTCTGGCCTCAAAAGTTCTCTGTAGTGATTTAAAGTACAACTTCACATTTTTGAGGCAAACGATTGATCTCTGATGGGTAGCATGTGAAATGTAAAATATCATATAAAACTGCAGTGTTGGGCCACTCACCATATTAGGGGCCCCTGTCTATCTAGTTGAGGTATTTTTGCTGAACGTGCATACTCCTGTGTAGTAAATGACGTTTAGGCTAAAAACTACCATGCAACCTGCAATGTTTTTTCTGCTCTGCATTCTTTTTTTTTTTCTTTTTTTCTCAAATACACTACCAAAATGGAAATGGATTACAATGACCTGACTTTGAAGCACGGGGGGCTGTTTAACTGTACATTAGGGTATTGTTCCTTTTCTCCCGCCCATGTCTCACGTGCTTCACATGGTTTATGGTTTATGGATGCAAAGAAACTCAGTGAGGATAGCCCTGCCACAAGAGTGGTACCGTTGTGAATTTGTCTGGTGGTGCTGTGGCATATAGTCCATCAGGTATAGAGTAACTGAGACTGCATAGCCTGAATCCTGGCATTTCCCTATATCTACATAATGCAGCGGAAAAATGAGTTTGTGGGAGGAAGCCAAAGTCTCCAAGATTTACACTACAAAAATCTCAACCTTACAAAAATATTGAATGAAAAAGGAATTCAACCTGCCTTTGATTCCACTATCAGCAACTTGCCCCCAAATATTATAGAACAATAAAATAACCCATACCTAAAGTATGTGGGTATTGAGAATGATGTAAATTAAATCTTACAAATATTAACATTTTTGTATGGAAATAGTTTTGGAAGGTCAAGATTTTGAGTGTCTATATTTTAGAATCTGTATTTTTGAAAAAAAATGTTTTTGCAGTTAAGTTTTGAATCTGGATGGAAAAACTATATTTTTTATAGTCGCAGGAACAAATATTGATTTTGCCATTGCACAAAAAGATTCAGACTGTGATAGATAAAAAAGCACAACCTTACAATAACTTATATGATGCTAAATAGCGCCTCAGTACAAATTAGAACTAAAAAGACAGTGTGCATAATCTCGTTGAGCAATTCTTACGCATGTATTCCTTATGTTTTTACTGAGTGCTTTATTTGCTCTAAATATGGGAACCACCAGGTAAAGTGACCAGGATCCAATCCTGACTACCTTCAAACCGCAGTTCAATTAAAAAACAAACGTCTGGTCCTAATGCAGGTGCCTGATTAAACAAATCTTTAGCAAAAATAGATCATTTTACAACTTGAATTATCTGAGTTCTCTGTCTAATTTTCAATTCAGTTCCATACATTGCTTGTACTGTTATCAAATGTATTTGGTTATCGGTAATAAGGCAGACAAATTGGGTGGGAGTAATTCATTTATTTATGTATTTGTGTTTGTTTGCATGTTTAGTTCCTAAAACAATTACCCAAAGAACTTTACAAGGAAAAAACTGTACATTGAGGGCCCTATTCAAATACCAGAAAACCTGGGAGCCAATCTGGTGTAGTGCAGGCTATCATCCCTTGCAGGATGGAGGTCACAATCAGCAGGGCTAAATCTCAACCATAGCGCACCACATTCCATGAGAACCCGAGCAAAAGTGTTCCTCTGCCGAGCACAGATGCAGTTGTTATAATGAAAACACTGCCCATATCACAGTGTCAGAGGTGCAGAGCTGATGCAATGTTATGTCTGCAAGTACAGAGCTGTCTCCAATGGACAATCATGACACAAGGAATAGGCTGCATGCAAGTGATTTTTCAGTACATTATTGCATGGGAGAAAACATGTAAAAAGTGACCAACAGAAAAGGATGCAAAGCTAAAAAGTGCGATCTAAAATAGAGGCCCTGTGTGGGCCCTGTCATGCTTCACCACTGTAGCAGATTAACATCACCACTTTCGTTTACTCTGCTCTGTTGCTCTTTGCAAATGTTACAATTGTCTGTTTTAAAGCCAGCACTTCTGTTTTCTGAGGCCCACTCTGTTGGTAATAAACAATGTCCACGGTGATTCCCAGTCCCCAAACATCGCATTTGACACCCCCTATATAGGAATGTTCCAATATTATGGCAGCCATAGAAATAGAACCAAAGATTACAGAAACGTGAGAAGAAGTGATTTTCACACTGACCCTGGTTCTTAACATAATTGCTTTAATACAACTCAGCAAAGACTCACAGCAGTTAATGAAAGACTCAGGTTCAGCAAAGGAATGAGGTCAATATATCAGGCAGTTAAAACACAGGCTTACAGATATGGAACAAAATTATGTTGAATGGCATTCCTTAACAGGCTGAACATGATAAAACAATGGCTTTAATTTCAACCTTTGTCCCTCATCATTCCGATGTCCAATTCCTGGAACCCCTGGAAATACAGAAGACAGAGCATTTGTCCTAAAAACGTAACTAGGGTTAATATACCTTGCTCTGTGATAGTGAAAGCTCTTCATCATCAGCAAGCCATGCTAAAAATGCGGACAGCATGAAATTGAAATGGCTCTTTCTCCTATAATGTACCTATGAAACATGTATCTGAAGACTACTATCTTGAAAGTGTGAAAAGGTGCCCCGTCTTGACATTGCAGCTACGTCTAAGTCACTGGGACATGTTTAGTGTTTGAAAACTGTGACACCAAGTGATACTGGTAGATTTTTCTGGCCTCAGTCTACCTGTAAAGGACTGGTCAAGCTTACTGGACTCACATGATACGTTTCCCAGGGTTACAAATCCGAAATTCCACTACCTAAGCATTTTCCATAACTTGTATTAGACACCTACCAAATTACACAAGGCACGACAGCTAGATCTTGTGGACTGCTGCAAGTGTGCCAGGTTGCACTGAAATTGTGCCAATTTCTCAATGCAAAATTTGGTTTGTGCTGGTTTGCGTCACTTTCCATCAAGGGGTATTACTAGAGAAGATCGGCTCAAATATCTATACATTTTGATGCACTAATTCATCTACTAAAATAGCAAGACCAGTTCTGGCATCAAAAGTGAATGCCTACTTGAAACAGATGTCTACAAGGAGAAATGTGCTAATTTCTCCGAAACCAATGGACTGCAGTGCACGACACCCACTCACTGCATGGGATGTTTCTGAATTTATCTAAACATAGGGGTTTGTGCTGGAAGTGTATGCTTCTAATTCATATCGTTTGCTTAACCTTGCACAATCACCTCTGTACCATATTTTGAGGCTGTGCATTACGCAACGCATTGTGTTTGTGCGCCAGCGTAGCTGGTCAATCTTATCAAATGTGGCTATGCGTTGCACTGAAACTCTCGCAAAATGCAGCAAATCCTGTTGTTGCACTGAGTTGCATGACAAATTAGGAAATACGGGCCATAGTTCCATTTAGAGTGTCTGGAAAATCAGAGTTTTTGCCATCTAGGCCAGAAGATTTCTCTACTTGCTTTGAAGGGTTTGTGTCAATTACCTCTGTAAATATGACATTTTTGTTAATCACAGTTTTGCTGAAATGTTGAGGTGAGGCAAAGTCAAATTATCAATAAATCTATGAATGTTATTAAGGTTGACTTAGGAGTATATTGAGTTTCAGATAATTTAGCAAATTCTTAATTAATGTCCTTGCTGTTCACTAAAATGTTACCATCTGCTAATGTTGCATAATTCATTGCGTAATTTTCTCTTTTCAGTTTATATGCTAAAAAGGTATACCCATTTTCTCCAGCCTCCACATAGCGCTGTTCAGTTTGCTTGGACACAGAAAACGATTGTTTTTGTATAAACAAAAATTTATTTGATAATTTAGTACTTGAATTTTTCTCTTAAGTTCATGTCCTTGTTTTTGAAGTCTTATTCTGAATTCTTCAAGTTTCCATTAAAAGAGTCAATATTCTTAATGTTTTTTTTTGTTCCAGACATATCAACTTAAACAGTCCTTGGACAAAACATTTCAAATTATTCTTTAAGCATGTGGAGGAAGGCACACTTGCTGAATTTGAAATAATAAAATACTTGCTGTCTGAACTAAATGTTAGAATATGGAAATTAATGTCCAATGTCCCAGAATTAAGGGCCTCATTATGAGTTTGGTGGTCCTACGACCACCATGACAGTGGTCGTGGTCAGGCTGCCGTCGGATTGGTTGTCAGACTGCCATATTATGAGTCACGTTGGCTTATGGAGCAAAGACTGCTGCGGTTCTGTCGTCACTGCCAAGAAGCACAGACTGCCACGGTCGCGAGGCTGCACAAACACTTTTTCCGATGGATACATTACAAGGTTTCACACTGCCAATGTGACCGTGGTGGGCCAACCACCACGTTTCAGCAGGAGGAAATGGACAGTATAAAGGGAGACACTCACCTCCAGACAGCTATACATGTCTGGAGCTGCCATAGAACCCATCACACAATTCCTTCCCCTGCTGCTGGTCATCTAAGGAGGCCTAAATTACAGTGGTCATGGACGCCAACGACGGTACACACACACCTACCTGTGACATTCATCTTGATAACAGATTGTAGCACTGTCTGCCACATCATAAGGGGGGAGGGTGACAAACACCAAGTACATAGCACCAATAACACAAACATCACACATACAAATGCAACTAACAAACTCAAATTCCACACAAACCTAGGACTCTCATCACATACAACACACATATGTATCAATGTGACATCAAACGCAAACAACAACACCATAAAACAACCCTGCAATGGACACACACATACCACACATCAAAGCACAATGGCAGGACAATGACATGCACAACATACAGAGAGACCATTAGACAAAGGGCAATTTCCACACAATACCTACAAAATTGGGATGGAGGCACAGGAACACCCAGAGAAGGAGGCTGCACTGGGACACATATCACGCTGCATATGCCCCTAAAACAGCATGTGTGTCAGGTCAAACAGTACTAGACACACATGGCATGCCCATCTACACAATCTGGAAGTGCAACTCAACAAAGCACCTACAACAATGGACAACACGAAACAAAACAAACACCACACACAACACCATCATTGCATTTACACACATATCCATACACTCAACATATACATTCTCTTGCCCACAAAGCACACATTCTGCAAACAACAGCAAAAGGAGCAGCAAGCAGGCTCAAACACACACAAGTGTAGCCACACAACACAAGTCATTCAGGAACAACATTAAGGTAGAAAAGGTATTGCAGGACAATTGTATACCCAAAGATTTATTAATTGGGAAATATAATAGTGCAAAGGCCATTGGCCAGTCCATTTGAAAGTGCAATAATAGCACAGTGTTGTGCCTTAACTTGACTCCCAACTGCCATGGAACCTCCACAGAAATGGGCATCAATGAGGCAAGCAGGCACCTCAGGGATGATCCAGGGGGTGGGGGTGGGTCAAGTTTGGGAGGGGGGTTTGGGCTTGGAAGGTGTGGTCTTCTTCTTGGGAGGTGGTCTTCTTTTTGAGAGGGGTGGGCTTATTTTTGGCATGGAAAAGGTATGTGTGCTTGCAGGGGTCACAGGGAGGGACTTGGAGATGGAAAGGACAGGCCGGGACCTGAGTGGGGGCTTCATGGGTTTGGGATGGGGTGGAGGAAACAGGAGAAAGGCCAAGGTCAAATTAAAAATGTTTTTAGGACTGCAGGGATTGTCAGCAGGAGGGGGTCGGGATACGGAGGTTGAGGAAGTGGTCATAGGTGTGGATGTAGTGGGTTCGTGTTTATCGGAGGTATGCTTGTGTGTGGTGGGTGTCTGTTGGGTGGGTGAGTGAGGGCATTTCTGTGTCTTGGGCTTAGGGGGTTCGGGGGATGCAGTGGTGGGTGGGTGTCTGTTCGGGTGGTGACTGCAGGTATGGTTGATGTGGTGATGTATGTGTGTCTGTAGTTGTGGTTTGTATAGGTGTGGTGCTCGTGGTGGATGTCTGGGAGTCTGTTGGGGTGGTGTCTGTGGGTAGGATGGGTGTGGTGACTATGTCAGTGACTGTTGTGATGGTGTCTGTAGGTATACTTGATGTCATGTGTGTGATGCTGAGGGTGGTGTGGGTGTCCTGGGAAGTTGTGAGTATTCCTGTGTTTGTGGGTGGATGTTGCTTATGTGCATGCCAGTGTGTCTTGTGGTGCTTGTGTTTGTGTGTGCCCTGTTTGTCAGTTGAGGTGGATGTATGCAGATCTGTTTGTGATCTTTGGGTAGGTAGGGGAAGGGGAGATTTGGGCTGGGAAGAGGGTGGTGGAGAGTGGACAGAAGGTGGGGGGTGACTGCCTGTCATCAGTGTGGAGGCCAGAGCCTGAAAAGATCTCTGTAGGCAACCCATTGCACCATGAATGCTTTCCATGAATGCTTTAGTCTGTTGTAGATGACTTGCCAATCCCTAGATGGCATTTACAATGGCTGACGGACCCACAGAGTACTTTCAGGAAGTCAATAGCCTCCTCACTGAGGGCACCAGAGGTAACAGGGCCTAGGGTGGACGTGCTTGCCCCAAAGGATTTGCCCACCCTCTTGGGTTGATGGGCACGCCCAACTGGGTGGGTAGCAACTGGGAGGATGGAGATAGAACAGGGACGGCAGACAAGGTTGGTACTGGGGATTTGGGTTCGCCACCACTAGGGAGTTGCCACTGGAGGAGGAATCCGAGGATGATGACGATGTCTCTGTCTCCCCACCAAGCCCCTCTGTGTTGGCGGAGTCTTGACCTAAGGTCCTATTGCCAGATGCTTCCCCACTTGGCGTGGCCCTGTCTCCTTCGTTTGCCTGTGCTGATGCTGCAAAAAGAAAGCGAAATAGGGTCATAACATGTCCATTATAACACTTCAATCACAAATCTGATTGACACACAATAACAACATGGCAAGTAGGCCCCAGCAAAAACTTACTCCTAGGTTGCACGTACATGTGTCAAAACATATGCATGCATGCCATCTGGATTTACTAAAGTTGCCCAGAGGAAAACAGGATCTCAGACAACTACAATTACATGGCTGAAGTCTTGCAACGACAATAACCATAAAACAACTAGGAAACCTCTCCATTATCAAAGCTATGCCTCATGCAGCAGACCTAAGTAATCGTTTGGCAAATAATGGTATCCCATTGTAAAGTCCATTCCCTAACTGTCGTGTCCCTCATTGCTACTGCAGTTCTGCATTCCAAATGACATATTCCGATGCATGATGGCATAAGTCAGACAACAAACAATGGTGACACACTCCTGCCTGTTCACCAACATGAAATGTACCACCATTGTAACTGTACTATTCCACAAACACTTTTCCATGCACATATCTGTGAGGAAATATAGACATCACCATCAACATGGGTGGAACATGTGTGATATTGCAGATTAAGAATGTTTCCTAAAGAGAAAAGGACATATCCTGACCGGTAGGCACAAGGAATGTTGGCAACAGTCATGGGACATATTCATGTCAATTTGATATTTCCCACTTACAAAGGGAAAGTAGATTGCTACGTCTGCAAACAATTAGTCATTAAAGCCATGTTAAATGTATGATGGACACCTAAACATCACAGACTGCAGTGAGGCACCAGATCCCATCCTATATTGAAGATAACTAGCTTATGGGTGGCAGATGTCTACATACACATATACCCAGACATATGCAGATAGTAATGATCCATAACCTACTTATCTTTCGCCTGTAACATTTAGGGGTAGTGATCTGTAGGTTAGCAATTACACCCAGTATAACAACAAACAGTACATGAATGATCACTGTACACATCCATTTGTGGTCCCTGAAGAGCAATTGGTTTGAGTATTCCCCCCAGTGTTGAACTATATGCCAGATCCAAAAGGCAAGGCACACCAGTTTGATACATACGACATGTCAACACAAACAATCTCCCATCTACTGTGTGACACATTGCACATCCCTAATTGTCTTGGGAGCAGTCAATACCTCACTCAATCACTTGGGAATGAGACAGGCAGGAACTTGCTGTGTACTTATGACTGCTGTTCTGCCGTCAAACACCCATCAAGCTCTGGGTAGGCCACTGCCAGAATGCGGGCCATTAGGGGGGCCATGATCGGATGGGCACCCCACCCAAGTTGGGAGGACAGCCCCAGCTGGGCTTCCAAGATCTTCCGGGCCCAGCGTCTCAGGTCCTCCCACCTCTTGCAACTGTGGGCGCTCCGCAGTGGACCCAAGGATCCACACTTTCTTGGCAATGGCTCTCCAAATCCATTTCCTCTGATTGGAGTTGACCTGCATTGATGTAAAAGACAAGAGAAGAAACTTTGTCTACATGTCCCATCCTAAATGACTGAATCACATACTTGTCAGTACATAAAGCTATAAACATTCTTATTTTGCCCAAACTGCCCAAGTGTGGCACAAACTAGCCATTGAGTTTAGGGACATGATTGAAACACTTCCCAATCTGCTGACCAATCCACCACCCTGTTCAGGCCCTCCACTGACTAGGTGGGTCAACTGACATCTAACTAGCAATATGAGATCTGAGGAACTATGGAACACATCACACCTCTGTGGCTTCTGAAAGGTGGACTCCTTAGGCATGAATGCATTAAAACACTCACACTCTGTGAGATTGATTCTTTGCATACAGCTCCTACACCCTACTGCCAGAGTACAAACTCAAACATTACACATGGGCATCAATGAGGGGACTGGTATGGTGAGTACAGAAAATGTCTACCTCGTCCAAGTGTGGACATGTGGACTTACAACTTCATACTCATGCCACCTCAGGGGTAGGGTTCTGTGTCATGTACTTGTGCCACAGAACATGCTTTTGGACATATGCATCCATACAACAGAGATAGCATCCAACAAACAAATGCATGCATTGTCACTTACTGACATTTTACTAAGCTACTCTGTCACATATCATGCCATCCCAGGAATCAACACAGTGTCTGCACTGTGGGACTATCATTTATGAAATAAGCTTGCACAGGACTGATTAGACCTAGACAGATGACAAGATGACACAAAACGTACAACATGCCTTGTCACAGTTTGTCATTGACATGCATCATGTATGTTGCAAGGGACATATTGACTGATGGCCAAATTATTTTCTTATCTTACATAGGTACCCAGGGAGGGGGAGGATCTGACAACCTCCCCTCTATCTTCAGACCAAAGAAAAACAGCACATCATCTAGATCTACCGTCTGAGTCAGCAAACAATCATGGATCTATAATGTCAGTTGGAGCCAGATCTGATGTCTGCCATTCATCATCCAAATAGCATACCACCCATTGCACAAGTCATGGCAGTGTTGCCCTTCCTGGCCACAGTGTTCTTCCAAAATACAGTGGCCCTATCTGCTGGGATGTCTCAACCTATGTTCAGTCTTGTTTTGAAGGATGTACTCTTAGCAATGTTGAAACACCTGGACAGCTACATCCGGTTTCCTAAATGTGAGTATTTGGCCCATGTGAATGCTGACTTTCCATTCCATCACTTTCAAAGTTGTTTGTTCGGCGGACCTCTACATTTACAGGTCTGTGCCCATTATCTGGGTTCAGTCCGTTATGCCACCCTTATGCGGGACAGTGCGATCCCCCAGCTGATGTCATGACTGTAGCCAGAGAGGGCCTGTCTAGTTGATAAGTCACATATATCCTGTTTATTTATATGCAATGTTTGATGCGACAAATATGATCAGAGGGACTCATAGTTGCACATATGTCCCATTCCATAACAGGGGACTCTGCATACTCAAACCGTCCATGGTTGTTGACGCCGGTGAGGAACCCAAATATTCCAGGGAAAGTCCACTTCAACTATGCCATGGAAGTACACTGCGTGTCGTGGAGTGGGTTTTTGGGCTCCTGAAGGCCAGATTTTGGTGTCTGGATGACACAGGTGGAGTCCTCCCCTACTCACTTGAAAAAGTTTGTAAGATCATTGTGGCGTTCTTCACAACATTGCCCTGGGGAGGGATATACCATACATTCCAGATGAGGGGAAGCTAGCAGTGCCACTGGGTGAAAATCCTAAAATGCCAAGTGAGGGTGACAGTGATGAAGAGGAAGGTGAAGACTTGCTTGCTGATCTCATCAATCACTACTTTACTTGAATGTAAATATCTAATGTATGTGATTACTGTGACTGTATGAGGAACTGTAGTTGTCAGGGTGTGTTGAGTAGGAGTTTTTTACCAAAAGACAGGGGATCGTATTCTTTGCATTATACAGTCAAGGTTTCATTGCTAAGTCAGACTTGAACATTTCACTACCTTGATTATCTGATTTGTTTGTGTCAGTCTCATTGCAATGCAAGTGGATTCATTGATGTTTGATATGAGGTTTTGGTCGTAGGTAAGTTTTGTCCTGCCTAAACACCTTGTATTGGTGCCTTCAGCATGCCATCCTCAAATGGGCGTTTCAGAGTTGTGACATTGGCAGGTATCTGTTCTGTTCTGACATATGAAGCGGACATGGATTGATCCACGTAATGTTGGTCACAGATTTAGGGTCTCTGAGCCCCGTGCTAATGCAGCTTGGATAGGTGGTGGGTGTAATTCTGAACTGCAGAGTACACTGGTTTGTTGTGGTATGTTGGTCCAATTGTCTCATGTATGTGATCATATGGCCTTGAAATATGTTCTCATCAAATGTGCAATCCATGAATTCTCCCTTCAAATTTTGTAGACAATGATCCAGAATGTCATTTTTGTAGCTATAGATGTGTCTCACCATTGCAGGCCACAGTGTCTGTGCCACACCACTGACACAGGCCTGTATCACACCACCAGATACTTGGTCATTTAATAGAATGGACCTATGATCAGCAACAGTTGTACTGCCCTCCCTCTGTGCCATGGCATTTGTTATGTTGGCAGACCTGGTTTTGATATGTGAGAAGGCTCAGCTGATCACACCATCCACCAATCTATTAGCCTATTCTATAGGATAAGGTCTGACAAAGCCCTTTCTTCTGTGGTCTGGTGAAGGTACTGTGGGAGATCTAGCCTGACTGAATATGGTTCGGCCATTCTTGGCTACACCATTCCAGACTTTTGAACAGCCTATATGCTGTATAATGCAATAAAATATTTGGTGTGACCAGACACTTGTATCATTGTATTGCAAGTAATCCTCAGAATAACACTTACTGAGACATATCCCTCCTTCCAATACCATCCGTCTTCCTCATGTGCATCACATGGGCTTACAATTCAAATTTTAAAAATGAAAAAAGGAATGTAGCAGGCAATTTTTTAGTGATAGGTGAGTTTATTGACATAGGTGCAGGAATTAATTGAGTGATTCAACAGAAAAGTAAAGCGGAGGAATCAGTCAAGATGAAGTCCAAAGCCAAGTGTCCTGCTACCATAGGAAATGACAGGTGGTCAAAGAACAGACAATTGAGAAAATATGTGGCACACAAAGGATGTCCTTCAGGAAGAGGTCACGTGCTGGCAGTGGTTGGTGTCTTGCCATCTGTATCTTCTGGATACTTGGCTGGATGTTCCCGCTTGCGAAGGGAGGGGCTTCTGCTGCTACAGTAGCAGGGGCCTCTAAGACAGGTATTTCCCTTGACAGGGCCTCCCTTCCAGTGACTGTCACAGATATTGATGGGACTGGTGGTTCTTGGCCAAAGAAAGGGGTGTGGTGTTGCTTACGGTCCCTGATCAGGGTACTGCTGATCTCCCTGAACACCCATGACAGGGAGGCCAGGATGGTGTTTGTGGCCTCTCACTTTTCCAGATATTCACAATGGAAGTACCTCTGCAGCTGCTTGATCTCCTTGAGTTCCGCAAGTACCTGGCCCATCATACCTTGAGATTCTTGATAGGCTCCCAAGACTTGACTGATAGTGTCATGGCCAGGACCATTCCCAGTAGCCTCATGTCACCGGTTCACAACATCCCTCCCACACAACCTATCCACACTTGCCTGCGCCCTTTGCACAGCTTGCCCCCTCCCACTGGACCCAGGACCATCATTTTCGGAGGTGTTTTGCTGTGACTCAGGATCCTGGACTGGAGGGAATGAGATGGTTGCCACAGTCCTCAGGACACAGGCTGGGGGGTGAATGACTGCGTGTGATGTTGATGCAACCGGGCTGGAGGACTTGATGTGGTCACAGTGAGGCTCACTGGTGTCATCTGACCAGGTTGCCCTGATGGGCCAGAACCTTCCTCAACGTCCAGACATCCAGGAGTTTTGTCCTTACTGTGGGTGTAATCCATGGGGGTAGCAGCAGTCTCTTGAGTGGGCGTGGTGTTCCTAGTGGCAGCTAGACCTGTTGATGTGAGAGATACAATGTTGCAGGTTGTATTGTGACATCTAACTTTAACAGTTTACAGTGACATTTAGTAAAGGCGATGTACACATTGGATTTGCAGGTTTACCTTAAGTGACAGATACACTTGCTATCAATTATATTGACCTCGAATTTGAATAACATACCAATTCCTTTTCAGTCAACTAGCTGAAGAATGTATGAGTTCATTATCACTTGGAAGGATTGTCATAGATTTACATCTTGCCAGAAGTGCAGGCAAAACAGTGGCTGGGCAGACTGTGGTTTTGATCATTTGGCCTAGATGACTGTAATGGAGCTTTGTTGTGTATGTGATTGTTTCCATCTTGTGGTCAGTGCATTCTGAATGTGTCTCCTGCCAATACCATTCAGACAACGCATCTTGAGGCCTTTGGTTTTGTTGCACACAGGATGAGCTGTTCTTCCTTGTCCACAACATTTTCATCTTGACCTAGCTGCTCAAGATGGATCTACATGGTTAGCCACATCACGGAGTGTACTATGATCTGTATCTTGGTCCCGCCGAGGTCGGTAAACTTCATTTGTGAGTTCAGAGACAGATGCACAATGTCATATGGACACTGGCCTGGGGATTGGAGTTGCAGAGACTGACCCTCCTGGGATCTATAGCCATGTTATTCCAAGTACTACACAAAGTATACATAGGTCATCCTCTCAGGTGAGTACAATTCCATTGCAAGTTAACAAACAAGGATTTTTGGACAGATGCACACTCGGCTAGTTTTTTGGATTTGGGGAGACAGAGCCTCCTGGCCTTAACAGTCATCACTCCTTGTACTTCATGCACTTGTTATATGTCATCCCTCCAGATGTGTATACTTCATGAGTGATGTCCCAAATAAGGCAATATTAGCAAGTGCACACTAGACTCAGGAGGAAATCACATGCCTTAGAGGATAGGGATAGTTATAGGAAAGCTATTAGAGTGTATCAGAAGGAGATAAAAATAGCTCATAGTTCCTACTATGCTGACAGAATTGGAGAAGCTGCTAGCTCTCCTAAAGAGGTGTTCCTGGTGCTAAAAGAAATCCTTCAAGTCTCGGTTGATATGAACCCTATTAAAGCTTCCACAGTATATAGCAATTGGTTAGCTAGTTTTTTCCAACATAACATTTTGGATATCTACTCTAATTGTCCTGAGAAGACAACTTCACCAGAAGAGCGAACTTCTAGCACAAGGAAGGTCTCAGCTACGATTGCCCAGTTCACTCCCTTCTCCCAGAGCAAGCAGATATTTTCCCTAAATCACTTAAGTCAGGATCCCCCTTGGATCCAGCCCCCCACAGATAATTGTGCAGGGCTGGACAGTGATAGGTCCCACCCTGACGCATATGTTGAACGCCTCAATATCCAGAGGCCTGGTTCTGGATCAATGGAAGCACGCTGTGGTTAAACCACTATTAAAGTATTAAAGAAGGCGTCTCTAGATACGGCAGACTTAAAGAACTATAGACCGATATCTCTATTGCCTACACCGGCTAAAATTTTAGATAGGCATATTAACACCCAACTTTCCACCTTTCTGGAAAAACACAACTGTCTCCATCCCACTGAAACGGGCTTTAGATCCCGGCATAGTACAGAAACTGCACTGATTGCAATTATGGAAGAGGCAAGGAAAGCCATGGACCTTGGCCAAACAACTGCAGTCATACTTTTGGATTTGAGTGCAGCCTTTGACACCGTAGACCACCAAGTGTTGAGTATGAGGATGAGGAATACGGGAATAGAAGGGAAAGCTCATGCTTGGCTGACCTCCGTTCTGGAGGGGAGAACTTTCCAGGGCCTTGATCGATCTTACTATTCAGACAAGCTCTTTTCCAGTTGCAGGGTCCCCCAGGGTTCACTTAGCCCCACGCTCTTTAATATATATATGGACCCCTGGTGGACTTAATTGAATCTTTCGGCCTATCTATGGTGTCCTATGAGGATGACACCCAATTGGTGGTGTCCTTCGCTGATGACACCAATAGGGATGGCTACTCTCTGACTTCTTGTCCATCTTCCAACCAGTTCCAACCAGTTCCAGGTTGGATGATGGGCAGTAGACTCCAACTTAATGGGGACAAAACAGAACTGATGACCCTGGGATATGACCCAGGCCTGAATAAGTCAATCATGTGCCTTAGTGCTTTAGTTGACTTCCCACCCCAAAGAAATGCATTAAGAGCTTCGGGATATGGCTGGATCCCTGGCTTACGTTGGATCAGCATGCCAGACGTTTATCGGCTTCTTGTTTTGGCATACTGAGACTTCTGAGGAAGGTGTTTACTATCCTTCCCTTTCTGGCAAAATGACTTATCATCCAAGCCACCATTCTTTCGAGACTTGACTACTGTAATGGCATACTTCTTGGCTCACCTCTTTATCTGATAAAGAAGCTGCAGCGTGTACAAAATGCAGCAGCACGCCTTCTGTTAGATATCCCTAGACATGTATCGGCAAAACCAGCATTAGTCTCCCTGCATTGGATGCAAGTGGAACAGAGGATCAAATTTAAAGGTTTATGCTGCATTCACAGGTCCCTTCACAATTGTGGGCCACCGATCCTAAGATCCCTCGCATCTTTCTATAGGCCGAATAGGACGCTCAGTTTAACTTCTTTAGCCTTGGCCTCCCTACCTAGATTTCAAAAAGTTAGATGGGGTGGGGCCACGATGTCCTACTTGGGGGCCAAATTGTGGAATTCCCTTCCCCTCAGGCTCTGGCTTACAAGCCAGTAACTCAGCTTCCGTAAGGAACGTAAAACGTGGCTGTTTTAGAAGCGATTGTCTGTCATGTTAATCTTGATCACCTGATTTGGTCTTCTAGCACTGGGAATTGCGTAACATAACATAACTGGTGGAGTGGCTGTCTGTTGATCTGACCCCCAAACTCGTAATAGGGCCCTAAGTCCTTTTTCAATTTAACTGGGATATGTTTGATCCTCAAAACGGTGAAAGATATAGTTAAGTTACAATTTAAAAAAATGTCTCTGTCTTGAAGAGGTTCAATTTCAGGAAGGTCACTAACATTCAATTGCTAACTATTGTGATGTAGGTAGTGAGAAATGGTGTCTGCAGCCTATTGTTACTGATTGCACCTGTAGATGTGCTAGCCACTTTAAACAACAGATAAGTGTACTTAGCATTCATATAAAAAGAGGATCAAACAGAGTGTAAAGATGTAGTCAACAGGCTTACTTATTGAACAAGAATGGGGGAAGAATGGATCTGAGGTGACATCTGATTCAGTGGCAGTGATTAGACCTCTGAGAGGTGAAGATACTTATCAGCCCTAGCTACAAAGAATTATTTGAACCAATCCTTTATATGTCCCCCACGTGCTGCCATCTCCAGTCTTTCCAGAAAGAGTTTGTGGTCAATGGTGTTGAAGACTGCTGATAATTCACATAATGATAGTGGTCTGATATCACATATATGAATTATAAGAATAACAACTAAAACAGAGAGAACCACAATTTCAGAGCTCCTACCCGGCCTACAACCTGTCTGGTTTGCATCCAATAGAAGGCTATGTTCTGCAAAGTGTGGTTTTCGAACAATCAGCACTTCCTCTATTAGCATGACCAAATAGTGCATTAGTAACATGAGCCTTATGTACGTAGGGTGTTTTTATTGTCAGCAGATTTTACTTCAGTTCATTTTGACGTGATCTTTCAAAACCAGGACACTCGTAGAAGCCCCACCCAACACACCAAATGATCCAGAAATATCCAAAGACAACTTATTTCACGGAACAGCAGGACCCACAATGGGGCAGCCCTATGACGACATTGTCACTTGTGTCTTTTTTTGTCTAACTTTTGTCATTAGATTTTTTGGTACAGGCAGTGAGAAAAACAAATGAAGAACCCCTGAGGGCTTCGCGGTAAGTCACATATAATATGCCAGTCAAATATTCAGTTGCATGAAGAAAAAACGAAGAACTGTGAAAGTGTCACTGTAAAGACAGTCTAACGGTGAGATTTCCGGGGTCGCCGCTTGTGGAGCACTTAGGTTTGAAATCATGTGAAAGGTTCCTTAGCTGCATCACGCACTAAGAAAGGAAAACAGTTTTGTTGTTTAAATTAACTCTTTGTACTGCCTTGTGAGGGAACATGGCTTTCGTGGCAGGACCATACTATTTGCTCCATGTCCATTCACTGAGGTACTGCTAGCTTCCTTCTAACGTGTATTTATGGATATATGTTACCTTCCTTCTCATAATCATAGACACATATGTAAAATGTTACCCCGACATGGGCACCGCATTGCACAGGTTCTTTCGTGTGTACATAGGACCCTTAACAATAATAAGCACATATTTAAAAATACGAGCTCAGTGTTTTGTTGTGGGACTCAAAGACTTCCAATCATATACAATGTATGCCAATACGGCATCATGCACAATAAGTGTTTATTCATCGATTCCATGTAATCTTTTGTCAAACCAATGGCCTGCATGACCAAGCTAATATGGATACTCACTTGAGCACACACACATTTGCACAAGCTTGGCCACATAGAGCTACCAGGAATGCTGTCGCTCTTTCCTTTAACCCCTTCGCTGCCAGGCCTTTTCCCCCCTTTTCCCCCCTCAGGTGCCAGGCCTTTTTTTGCCTTTTTTGGGCAGTTCACGCTTAGGCCCTCATAACGTTTTGTCCACATAAGCTACCCATGCCAAATTTGTGTCCTTTTTTCCAACATCCTAGGGATTTTACAGGTACCCAGACTTTGTGGGTTCCCCTGGAGGAGACAAAGAAATTAGCCAAAATATAGTGAAACTTTAGTTTTTTTTCTTCAAAAAATCGGAAAAAAGGGCTGCAGAAGAAGGCTTGTGGTTTTTCCCCTAAAAAGTGGCATCAACAAAGAGTTTGCGGTGCTACAATCACCAGCTTCCCAACTTTCAGGAACAGGCAGACTTTATTCAGAAAACCAAATTTTCAACACAATTTTGGCATTTTACTGAGACATACCCCATGTTTATTATTTTGTGTGGGTTCCAGTTAGTGACAGAAATGGGTATGAAACCAAGGCTGGATCATGGACAGCTAAACATTTCTGAAAAGTAGACAAAATTCTGAATCAGGCAAGGGGTCATTTGTGTAGGTCCTACAAGGGTTTCTTACAGAAAATAACTGCTGAAATAAAAAAAAAAAAAAAAAGAAAATTGAGCTGAAAAGTCGAGCATTTTACTCCACATTTTACTCTGTAACTTTTTCTTGCAATGTCAGAGTTTCAAAAGCAAAATACCGTTACGTCTGCTGGACTCTTCTGATTGCGGAGATATATAGGGCTTGTAGGTTCATCAAGAATCCTTGGTACCCAGAGCCAATAAAGGAGCTGCACATTGCAATAGGTTTACATTGTATACCTGGTATACAGCAATTCATTTGGTGGAATATAAAGAGTGAAAAATAGGTATCAAAGAAACCTTTGTATTTCCAAAATGGGCACAAGATAAGGTATTGAGAAGCAGAGGTTATTTGCACATCTCTGCATTCCGGGGTGCCCATACTAGCATGTAAATTACAGGGCATTTTTCAAATAGACGTCTTTTTTACACACTGTCTTACATTTGGAAGGAGAAAATGTAGACAGACAAGGGGCAATAACACTTGTTTTGCTATTCTGTGTTACCTCAAGTCTCCCAATGAAAATGGTACCTCACTTGCGTGGGTAGGCCTAATGCCACAGAAACAAAATGCCCCAAAACACTATCAAGACACATCAGAATGATCAAATACAAATCTACCTGTTTTTGCAAGGGGCACTTGCATTGTTGGTCTTGAGTTCAGCAGCCATATAGGGAAAGCTACCAAACCCAAACATTTCTGAAAACTAGACACCCGAGGGAGTCCAGGGAGGTGTGACTTGCATGGATCCCCCAGTGTTTTCTTATCCAGAATCCTCAGCAAAACTCAAATTTAGCAAATAAAATCACATGTTTTCCACATTTCTGCGTGGGATCACAACACCGGGACAAATTTCCCACCACCTAACGTTCCCCTCAGTCTCCTAGTAGAAATGATACCTCACTTGTGTAGGTGGGCCAAGTGCCTGTGACGGGAAAGAGCCAAAAACATGTTGAAATTGAGGGGGAACCAAAGCAGATCCTAAGGGGCAGTTTGAAAAAAATATTTTTAGGCTGAAAAGTGGGGCATAATTGTTATCGGTATAGATGTGATAATGCTGGGTGGTAGGAATTTTGTGGATTCCTGCAGATTACGGAAGGTTCCATCACAAAAATGTGGGAAAAATGTGTAATTTCCAACAAAATTAGAGGTTTGCAGGGCTTTGTGGGCAAGAAAATGGTGCGGGTGCATATGAAGCACACCACCCTGGACTCACACAGATGTTTAGTTTTCAGATGTGTCTAGGTCTTGTGGATTTTTCTACCTAGCAGCGTCCCAATGTCCAAAAAGTGCAGCCCTCACCATTCCAAGTGGGACGATTTTGAGAGTTAGCCAAGCTCTCATGACCTAAATGTAAAACCAAAACCCAAATTAATTAAATGTCCTCTTACTTGCTGTGGGATATCATGTTTTAGTGTGCAGGGGAGACCTGAAATACTGTTACCCCCTTCAGTTGGGGTGGGGGCATAACCATGCCCCTACTGGTTGGTAGCCACCTGTCCACTATTTTTTATTAATTCCTTGGGATCTAATAGGCTTTCTTCCCCCCCGGGGAAAGGATCGGGGGTAATTGCCCCATCTGCCCACCAGTGGGCAGAACAACTTTGTCCCCATATATTTGGGGTGGGGGTATGGCCATAGCCCCAGCCTCTTTCTTTGAAAGAAAATCTTCTCTGGTGTCTGGTGGGGTTTCTGCCCCCCTGGGGGGCAGATGAGCCTTTTAAAAAATAGGCCGATCTGCCCCCAAGGGGGGGCAGAAATGGCCTAAAGTAAATTTGCCCCCCAAGGGAGCTACCCTTGCCTAAGGGGTCACTCCCCTTGTGGAGCCAAAAAAATAATCCCTGGTGTCTAGTGGTTTCTGCCCCCCCTTGGGGGCAGATTGGCCTAAGAAACCTAGGCCTCTCTATCCCCAAAGTGGGCAGAAATGGCCTAAAAGCAATTTGCCCCCAAAGGGAGCGACCCTTGTCTAAGGGGTCACTCCCCTTATCAATGTGAACAAATGAAAAAAAATCCCTGGTGTCTAGTGGCTTCTGCCCCCCTGTGGCTGGGCGACGCAATGAGGACACGTAGTCAGTGGTCTAATGCTAAGATAATTTTTATTTGCAGTTAAAGGTATGGGTCAGGTAGTTTATGTTTCCCCCGTATATGATGCCCATTTCGTTAATTATTCTCCTTGTCTTCACGTTTCAGGGCTCCCAGGAGGAGCATGTGGGAAAAGTACAAGACAAAGAACCAGTAAGTAGGCTATCCTTCGTTACGCATTTTTGTTTTCTTCTTATTTCCTGTCCTTCATTCCCCTTCTCCATTTATTTTCTATTTTTCTCTCTGACCTTTTGTCTGTCTCTCCTTTACTTTTGTCATATGCTGGCTGCTTCTTCTTTTCTCTTTTATTGGTTTCTCTTATTATATGTATCCGGCTTACTTTTGATTGTTGCTGCTTTTTTTTTCTCTTGCTAATTTTCTCTCTATTTTCCTCGGTTTTTCCTTTCTTTTTTTTCTTCTGCTCTTTCCTGCCTCCTGCTTCTGTTTCTACTTCTTTATAATGTCTCGGGGTCTTGTCTCCCCCCCAATACCCTTCTGTTGTTCCCTTTTCTTGTGCTGCCCCCTCACCAAAATACACGTCTGTTGTTTCTTTTTCTGTGCTGTCCCCTCACCCTTCCCCTAAGTAACATGGGAAACAACAAACAAACAAAGAAAAAACACCAAAACCCACTATAGCGCTTTAGCCTCCTCCTGTTCACCCTTTCCTTTCCCCAGCTTAGGTTTGCCACCCACCTGAGGGGGCCACGCTTTTCCCTAAGCGTGGCCGGAATACGCGCTGGGCGCCTCCCGTGCCGCTGGTGCTGGACTCTGGGTCTCGGAGCAGTGCTTTGGATTCACTGTTGTCCGTGGCGTCTCCTCGGCTCCCGTCATGGCTCTCTTCTGTGCTGCTGCTCCTTTCGCGTCTTCCATACGTCTCCTCCCTCTAACTTCCTCCGACTCAGGTTTTAAAAGTCCAACGGCGTGAAGCCGCTGACTCTGCCCCTCCGCTCCCGGAAGCAAAAGGGGATTGGACGGCTCGCACTGCCCTTCCGGGTCGGGAGTCACAGAGCCGTGTAGTTCCGTAGAATCGGGCGGGTCCGTTGCTGTTAGCAATGGCCCGTTACACCCCCCTGGGGCAGATCGGCCTAATCAATATAAGTCAATCTGCCCCTAGAGGGGGCAGAAAAGGCCTAATAAACTTTTTTCCCCTTGGGGAGCAACTTTTACTAAGGGGTCGCTCCCCTTATGCCAATTTGATTAAAAACAATCCCTGGTGTCTAGTGGCTTCTACCCCTCTGGAGGCAGATCAGGCTAATCAATATAGGCCAATCTGCCCCCAGGGGTGGCAGAAAAGGCCTAATAATTATTTGGCCCCTTGGGGATCAGCCCTTGCCCAAGGGGCCACTCCCCTTATGTCCAAACACACATTCAAACCAAAAAAAGAAATTCCCTGGTGTCTAGTTGGCATTTCTGCAGCCCGATCGCAAAGAAATGCTCAGAATGACATCAAAAGAAAGGAAAAGCCTTTCCTATCTTTTGATGTCTTTGCCTGCCCCCTCCTCCCGAGCAAAAGAGAAATGCTTAGCATTTCTTTTCCACATCGTGCTGGAAGCATGCTTCCAGCACAATCGGGGGTGACCTCTGATGGAATATGTGACAGAACAACTAGGTCCTAAACAACTATAGCCTAAACCACTACTGCTAAACAACTAAAAAGTCTCTACAACTAGGTACTGAACAACTACTGTCTGAACAACTACTGTGTCTGAATAACAATTTCCTGAACAACTAATATATATATATATTCTAAACAACTAATAAACCATAAAAACCAAAAGGAAAACCTTACCTTAAAATTAGTTGTTCAGGCAATTGTTATTCAGACAAAGTAGTTGTTCAGACAGTAGTTGTTCAGTACTTAGTTGTAGAGACTTTTTAGTTGTTTAGCAGTAGTGGTTCAGGCAAGTAGTGGTTTAGACCTAGTTGTTCAGGATGTTTCCCCCTCTGATGAGGTCAGCACGCAATTGCGTTCTGACGTCATCAGGCGTCACTGGTGAGGGATCGGCGTGGTTGGGGGTGGAAGAAGAAGCGATTCCCCTGCCATCCCTGATGGGGGTGTGTGGGTAGAAGGCTCAGGTTGGGGAGCCGTGGGCCAGGTGCAGGACAAGCTGGTCTCGTCCTCTGCACATGAACGCCGAGGGCGAGACAGCTCGTCCAAGGTACACAAGGGGTTAAAGAATAGCTGAGGAACCGCTGCACTGCTGCTGATCAAATGATATTCGTGGTCCTGAAGGCAAGGTAAACACCACAGAAAATTCTTGATGTCCACTTTGTGAGACTAGTTAATAGACACCTGCAGTTTTACACGTACTGAGATAATCTTAATTTCTATCACTAACACAGGAATTATAGACACAATTTACACGCTATTTATATGACAAATTGGAGCTAGACCAGCAACACAATCTCTTTTGTTTTACTTGTCTTCACTGGCTTATATGGTTTCTGAAACAAGCAGCTAATGAAATGACTCTATCGTCTTCAAGAAAGCCAATATAGATGAGAATGAGCACATGGTTACGCAAGCTGACATACATTTAAATTGTATTTATCCACTATAAGAAAAAGTGCTCTTTTTTGGTTTTTTATTTATTTTTCAATAGAGTGCAGAGCTACGCCACCTGACACTTTCGATGTCAGACTCAAAATCATTGAGGCTGAGAAGTCTTTGGAAGGGTATCTCATAACACAATGTCGGTCCAGTTTGGCAATCTACATTTGCTAAAAAAAAAACTCTACTCTAAATAAAAGCACAAATCCCACAGGGGCACTCCTCCATTAGGGGGAGGAGCGTCGCCCCCCCGCCATCAGCAACAGCTGCAAACCTTAAACAGTGTTTATTATTGTCTTCTTGAAACAGGGCGGGGCCACAGGCTGTGACGAGCACTTGAGGGGAGTGCACAGAGAATCCACAGCAAACATTTAAAAAAAACAAGCGCAGTCTCCCGTGATTGCTTCCAGTTTAGCCTCTGGAGGAGCTAGGTCCTAGGAACATTAGGGATTGAAACAAAAAGGACGGAGCACATGGGGCACCCCTAATTTGAGCCCAGGGGACCACCATCTCCCCAGGGCTTTAATAAAATATGGGGGGGGGCACAAGTACCCCCCCCTCCATTGGGCTAATTAAATCCTGGGAAGTTCCACCACTCCAAGCTGTTTAAAAAAAAGAAAGAAGTGGGGGCCTGTGGACCCCCTCTGGGGCTTTAATATGCCCCAGGGACCAACATCTCCCTGGGGCTAAATCAACGATGAAGCAGGGGCATGTGGACCTGCTCGAGTACTGCTGGCCTCTGCTGAGTGAATTCCTGATCTCCAAGAGCCGCCCTCAGGTCCTGGACTCTTGGCATAGGTTGAGCTCTCTCTCCAAGAAAAGGAGGCATCCTGAAGTTTTGGGACCTTTGCAAACATGAACAGGACTGATCCTGCCCATATCTTACTACTCATGCCACCCACCAATGCAAAGATCTGATGAACCCGACTCTTTGCACTACAGTGCCCGCAAGCAATGCCTAGCAACATGAGATTTGCACTTAGTGTAACAGCATTGACTGCCCCCAGTGACCGCCAACCTGAATATCCAGCAAAGGACATCTGCGATGCCTGCAGCCTCTTACTACTGTAGCGATGACCATCCACAATGTCCGGCATGTCTTTGCACTAAAGTGATGACCATCGGCAACGCTTTACTTGTTCATTGTGTCTCCCTCCAACCTGATCAAAACTCTTCAAGCTCTAGACTTTTGAAGGCAGCTCTTTCAGCTCTACTGACCTGGTCTCTGCACCTGGTTCATACACCATTGCAGTCGGCCTGAACTTATGACTTTGATCCTGTTTCGCATGACCAGATAACAGCCAGTGACACTTTGTACTTTTAATGTGCAATACTTATCTTAAATCTTTAAAATTGCATATCTCCATTTCTACTGATTGGATTTTTGTCATTTTGGTTTCAATTCAATACATTTTACTTTATGTTTCTAAATTGGTGTGGGATTGTTATGTGTTTTGTTGTCATTTTATTACTGTATGAAGCACTGCAAAAAAATCTTTGCATATGTTAAGCCTGACTGCTTGTCTGGCAAGCTACCAGAGGGTTTTACACAGGTTAATTTGGGGTTTGCTTGTGCTTCACCTTGACAAGAGCTGTGGTTTCTGCTTGAATAGGGTTTCACCCCCAACAACCAGGAACCTAATTTCCAACACAAGCACTGGAAGCTAGCCTTTGCTTAACCTCCTTGAAGGAAACACACATGTAGTATATAGCTTGACATGTAGCTCAACCTGTCTATAATGAGAGATTGATGGACTGAACAGTGTTTTCTTTCATTGTATTAATATTCTATTCCACTGCTTGATGGTGAAGTTGTAGCACTTGGGCATTTGAAAAATGAGTTCAACTTGGAGACTTTCAATTTGGAGAAAGGGCTTCCATAATTTTTGGAAACACTACTTTTTCAGCAAAGCAAAATGGAGGAAATCGAGAGCTAACATTTTGGAGGATTTCCTTTTATATAAATTGCACTGTTCATAATTGTGGAGGTAGAGAGCATCCTTTCAGAACATACCCTGGTATTGTATGTGTTTTTGTGATAAATCTTCCACTGGCTCGGATGTCCTAAATCATGTGGCAGAACTTGTGGAAAAACATTAATAAAATGGGAACTAAAATCCGGTGTCTCTCCAAAACACCTGTGCCTTGTATGGAGCCACAGGGAAGATGGCAAAAATCCATTAAATTAACTACAAATATTCACAACCATGGACTACTGACCACTACTATTACAGGCATATGTTAGCTCACACACAGGCAAGGATCTTCTTGGTCTCCCAGTCAGACAGGCCCTAATCCCAGGAAGGGAGGAACTAGTTTTGAGAGTGACTACAGAGGAAGGGTTGCTTATTTACCTGGCCACCTCTGAGGGGTGGACTCAGGAGATCTGCACATGTGAACAAAGATATTTGCGTCTTGGTTTTAAGTAGAGAGGGTGCTGGAAATGTCCCTATTTGCGGGGTTATCCCCAAATGGTTTGTCTTTCTCCTCTTATTTTTCTGGCTCTGTTTTTATTTGCTTTAGGACTCTGGGCACTTTACCACTGCAAGTCAGTGCTAAACTGCAGGTGCTCTCTCCTTAAAACATGGTATGATTGGCTTACACCTGTTTGGCAGATTTAATTTATCTGTAAGTCCCTTTTAAAGTGGTTTACCATATACCCAGGATCTGTGAATTAAATGCTACTAGTGGGCCTGCACCACCCACTGAAGTAGCCTTTTAAACCTGTCTCAGGCCTCCTCCTGCAGGGACTGTGTGCACAGTTTACTGTCATCTAGACTTGGCATTTCAAGCTACTTGCCAACACCTAAACTCCTCTTTTGCTACACCCCTAAGGAAGGCCCTAAGTAGCCCTATGGGAAGGGTGCTGTGTAAGTAAAAGGTAGGACATGTACCTTTATGTTTTACATGTCCTAGTAGTGACACACAGCCTATTTCACTTTTCACTACTGTGAGGACTGCTCCTGTCATAGGTTAGCATTGGGAATCCCTGTACTTTTAAGTGTAATTTCTGATCTGAAAGGAGTAGCACTGGAATGTTTGGTATGTTTGGAATGGTTATGGAAAATCCTTCTTACTGGTGTAGTTGGATTTTGCAGTACTAATTTAGAAATGCCACTTTTAGAAAGTGGGCATTTCTCTGTGCGTATAACTGTAATGTTTAGAAGCCTGACTCTAATCCACGTTTGGGGCTGAGCAACAGTTACACTATGTGCATACTTTCAGGACAGTCACAACACAGGAAGTCCCTGGGCCAAATGTATGTGGGAACCCTGTTCAGAACAGTCTTAAATTTATGATCCAGTTTTAGCTCTTTCATGCACTCTTTGGGCAAGTAACTGAGAGTGCACAGGCACACTAGTCTAAATATGTTTATTTCTACTGTTCAGAGATAGTGATATGTTCGTTTCAATATTGTAACACACCAGCAGCTCACTAATATGATTGCAAATCATCTCTGTTAAACCCTTATATTTCTCATATGTGAGCTCCTCTAATTATCTAAAAAAAGCTTTTTTTATGGATGTTGCATGAAAAATAAACACAACATTTCTCTGCAAACTATCTGTAATAGACTCATGCATCACCCACATTGAAAATAAATTATGGGAAAGCAGTATTTAAAACAATCCCTTTAAAAAATACTCAAGGTCAGCAGAGCAAGACTCTCTGCAAAACAGAGCTGTCTCTTTCAGGGTCCCTCCTGAAAGGCCGGAGCCTGGCCAGAGCCAACTTTGCCCATGCCTTAAAATGGCTCTGCAACTTAGCTGTAAATAGGCTGTGTCCTGCCCTCAGACAAAGTGCTGATTTAACCTGTACTGATGTCTGGAGCCAGGGATGGGTTGAAAAGGGTTGCGTTACACCTGAACGAGTTCCTTTGAAGTACCTGCTTACATCAAATACATTTTTGAGCAAATGTACATGGGCTCTGACCCCTTTCAAACTGGGACTGAACCTCTGTCAGAAGAACTGCTGTGCTGCACAAACCACTCATCTGGTCTGCTCTTCTGCTGTTGTCCTGCTGCCTGCTACTTGCTGGATGGCCTAAAGGATTCACTGAACTTCTTGTCCCCCTGCTGGCAGCTGGTCCTGCTCTTTAGTTTCACTGGGCACTGGTAGGCTGGCAGGAGGAACTGCCATATGGCATACTTGCATCTTTGTGCTGGCCTGCCTGCCCCTTCATATCCCTCAAGGGCCTCCCAAGGAGCCCAGCACAGGTGAGGAGTGCTGTTTTCTTCTACCTGGCTCCTTCACCCTAGTGCCTAGTGAGCGCTCTAAATTCCCTCTTCACAGCGCACTGCAAGTGCTTCATACTTTCACTTCATTTTCCCAGCACATAGTGAGCGCTGTTGACTTTTCCCCAAGATCAATGCTGGTTGGCCTCTGGTGTGAGAGACTGCCCCCGTTCTGTCTTGTATAGTGTGTTGGATGTACTTCCTGTGTTCTGTGTGATATTTTGGGGCAATCGCATATTGTCCCTGCACCTGCACAGCTTTAGGAGGGAGGTCAGGTGCTGCTTCCCACCTCACTCTTTGCCTGGGCAACCAACTGGAGACAACATTGCCTCAGGAGAATCCCACAAGTGTCAGTGTTTCTTCGCTCCACCCGCAGGGAGTCCTGAAGCTCAACAACATGGGGTCCAGCTTTCAAGGCATGCCATTATCCCTAAGGACCTTCTGTGGAGCACAGTGGCGGATTTGCTGAATGGTCCACCGGCCCGTAGGGGTATTCTGAGGACTGATTGTTGCTGACCCCGCTCTGAAGGCCTCTCAATACTCCAGCACCAGGGAGTCTCCTTGGCTAACTCAACACGGGAGCCACATGGCCACTTCCAAGTGTTGCGCACCCTTCCTACTTACTGGCTGGGGTTTGTGGGCGTAGGCTGTCTCCCGACAGCTTGTCTATGCCGCCACACTGTGTGATTGTGGATAGCGGCTCAGTGGGTGATCCTGCAAGTGTGCAGGACTGGGAGAGGTCTGCCTGCTAAAATGGTGAGCCTGTTTATATGTTTTACATTAATGGTCACAGTCATTACTGTGTTTTGTTCACTTTCCTAATAATTGCAGCTCATGTCTTTTATCATAGAATGCACTTCTTTCAATATATGCACTGACATTTTTCCTGCATTTCTCTGTCTGCCTTTCAATCAATCAATCAGGGGATTTATAAAGTGCACTACTCACCCGTGAGGGTCTCAAGGCGTTGAGGAGGGGAGGGGGAGAAGGAGTGGGGGGAAGACGTACTGCTACTGCTCGAACAGCCAGGTCTTGAGAAGTTTCCTGAAGGTAAGGAGGTCTTTGGTCTGGCACAGGTGGGTGGGAAGAGTGTTCCACGTTTTGGCAGCGAGGTGTGAAAATGATCTGCCGCCAGTTGTAGTTCTGCGGACGTGTAGGACGGTTGCGAGATCAGCGGAGCCGAAATGCCGGGTCGGGTGTAGAAAGAGAGCCTTTGTTGAGGTATTCTGCTCCGGTGTTGTGCAGTGCTTTGTGAGCGTAGATGAGGAGTTTGAAGGTGATTCTCTTGTTGACTGGGAGCTAGTGCAGGTCTTTCAGGTGGTCTGTGATGTGGCAGTGATGGAGGATGTCCAGGATGAGGCGTGTGGAGGCGTTCTGGATGCGTTGCAGCCTCTTCTGGAGTTTGGCCGTGATTCCTGCATAGAGGGCATTGCCGTAGTCCAGTTTGCTGCTTACGAGGGCTTGGGTCACTGTTCTTCTGGTTTCGGTGGGTATCCATTTGTAGACCTTTCAGAGCATGCAGAGGGTGTTGAACAGGAGGAGGAGATGGTGTTGACTTGCTGGGTCATGGATAGTGAGAAGTCCAAGATGAATCCTAGGTTGCGTGCATGTCGGTGGGAGTCGGAGCAGTTCCGAGAGTAGCAGGCCACGAGGAGTCATCCCATGCGGAGGGGGTAGAGCCGAAGATGAGGACTTCAGTCTTCTCCAAATTGAGTTTGAGGCAGCTGCTCTTCATCCATTTGGCAATGGCCTTCATTCCTTCATGGAGGTAGGTATTGGTGGAGTCCTTGGTGAGGGAGAGGATCAGCTGGGTGATGTCAGCGTATGAGATGATGTTGAGGTTGTGGGATGGGGCGATGTTAGCGAGTGGGGCCGTGTAGACGTTGAAGAGAACCCTGGGGTACACCGCAGATGATTTCCGAGATGAATGGGGGAGGCAGACTCTCTGGGTTCTGCCCGTGACACAGGAGGTGACCCAGTCCAGGGCTCTGTCGTGGAATCCAGCATTGCTGAGGCGTGAGCGTAGGGTGTGGTGGCATACGGTGCTGAACACAGCCGAGATATCCAGGAGAATGAGGGCCGTGGTTTCACCGCTGTCCAGTATGGTTCTGATGTCGACGGTGGTGGCGATGAGGGCAGTTTCGGTGCTGTGGTTGCTGCGGAATCCGGATTGGGAAGGGTCCAGGGTGCGGTTCTATTCTAGGAAGCGGGTTAGTTGTCTGTTGATGGCCTTCTCAATAACTTTTGCCGGGAAGGGGAGCAGAGAGACAGGCTGGAAGTTCTTGAGGTCCTTTGTGTCCACCTTGGGTTTTTGGAGGAGGGCGTTGATCTTGACATGTTTTCAGCACTCCGGGAAGGTGGTGGACTCAAAGGAGCTGTTGATGATCTTCCGTAGTTGGGGGTGCGATGACGGAGCTTGTTTTGTTGAGGATGTGGTGAGGGCAGGGGTCAGATGGAGAGCTGGAGTGGATGGTGATCATGATTTCGATGGTGTCGTTGTCATTCACGTGGGTCCTTTGCATGTGTGAGACTTGTGCAAATGAGAGAAAGGGGTAAGATCTGTTCCACCACTACTTTCTTGAGGAGTCAGAGTGTGATATCTTTAGGCTGTCACAAATCACCTTTACTTTCTAGGTTTAGGTGAGATGCTGCTAGCTAGCCAGGAAGGTCAGGACAACAGCTTCCAGTCAGTGTGAGACTGACTCAGTCACCCACATGCAGTGGTGCTGCCACTCAAAACTAATCAGTCTTACCCTCATGGTAAGCGTCCTACAACATGAGCACATGGCAAGAAATGTAGGCATGAATAACAAAGGGACAATGGCCACCTCTGGGACACACACCAGTTTCACAATATGGCATGTGAGCAGAAGGAAAATAAGGAGGTGGCATGAAGGACAAAGGGAGCATGGCTGCCTATGTTTAACCTCCCCTACAAACAAACACATGCAGCATCACAGGAAAATGGTTGCACAAATACACACCCAGAATGTACCTGGGCCCATCCATGAGCCTACACACCACAAGCAAAGCAGCAAAGGGAATGTAAAAAAAAATCAACACATATAAAACAACTATACCAGCACAGCAAAATAGAAAATGACAAAAAATGCTTAAAATACATTTTAACTATGTCCCAAACAGAAAACAACATAAGCAACAATTACCCAAGTCAATAACTTTTAAAAGTTGTAGAAAATGCACAATCATCAACTGTCTCATACACACACAGATACAAAATGGTGTCAAAGTATATGAGGGAGAAGGTAGCTAGGAGCAGAGGAAACTGTCTGGCTACATGGACTTGGACTCCTAAAGCTATCCATACCAATAGCACAGTATCTTTGGACTGGTAAAATACCATCCAATCAACCTGGAATGAATACAAACAACAACTCACACGTTTCACTATTGTCATGAGCTCTTCAGATATATATAGCTTTGTCCAGACACAAAGACACCCATTAGAAGTCAAAACAATACACTTTTAGACTTAAATAATGCATAAATTATGTAAAAAACAAAGCAAGGAACTCTGGGTAATTCCCAGTTTTAGGTAGCATTACGCTCTTTATTGAGCACCCTACAGCAATAGCAATACTCTGAATCTGCTCACCCCAGAGGTCTGTTTTTCTAGCAACATTTTTAAGCATCCGATTAGCACAGTGCCAACCACACAAAGCCAGAAAGTGATAAAGTATGTTGCCATTTTTAAAATACAGTGTTTAAGCATAGGATTAGCTAGTGCTATCCATGCTGAGCTGAAAAATGACAAAAGCCTTTAACCATTCCAGGCACAGTATTACAGCTTTGGATTGGTAAAATACTATCCAAGCAAATCTAGAATTAATAAAAGCAACTCCTGACACATGTTTATATCTTGTTATGATGTTCAGAGTGTTGCTGATGTTGTAGGGTGTGCTAGACAGGATCAATTCTCCACCTAAACCTCAAAACTACCCAGGGTCCCTTGCTTCCTTTTTTGCATATGTTTATATAACATCAGCAGTAAGTATATGAAAAAGTCATTACTAAACAACACTAGTAGACTGTAGCAGACTAAGTCCCAAGCAATAAAATATTATATTACAAAGACAAATCTGGACAAAAACACAAGGAAAAGAGGAAATATGGTTCCAGGACTTCACCATACCAAAATACCCATTGCTCTTACACTCATTCCGTTCTCCACCTATTGGTTTACCTTGCACCTTCTATTCGAAACTCAAGGCCATCCATCCACAAATAAACAAAATGACATTATCATAAAAAAAAGAAACAAATGATGGTACCTTTTCTCCTTCATTTTGCAAACCCTGGTACTGAATGTAATTGAACTTTCAAATAAACTGCAAAGATTGCCTGGGTGGATAATGCAGCTGAGGCTGGAGGGAAAGAATAAGAGATGCTCTTCCTCCAGAATACAAATCTGAAATAACCAACGACAAAACAATGAAGAGGTAGAAGTCTTTGGGAAATGAAGAAGAAGTCAATACCATATGTATGGTGGCCTCACTCTCTATGGCACTTCCTCAACAAAAAAAAATGTATATAACATGAATGTTAATCGCGAGATGAAATACAATTCACAATTCATTTTGAGGTAAGTACCAATGTTCTTGTTAAATATTAACATTCACTCTTGTTTCCTACAGACTTCTAGCATTACTCCCCTGCTCCCACATTATGGACCTCATTACGAGGCTGGTGGTCATCAGATCGCCAACCTCACTGCGGCGGTCTGATCACCGCTGAACTGGCGGTTAAGACCGCCACATCACAAGTTGTGGGGTTTAGTAGACGCCAAACCTCCACAAAGCTGCCTGACCCACCGGGGCAGTCGCACCGTTGCAGCTGCCAGTGAGCAACTCCAACCCGCAGAAGCCCTCAGCCTGCTGGCCGGATTACAGGTCTGCAGACCGCCAAGCTTTCCGTGGCGGTCACCCCGCCATTAAAACCCTGGCGGAAATTCACCTGGTGACAAGAATCCCCATTCTTGTCGCCGGCACACGCACCCCCACATGTCCACACATATGCAGACACCCCCCCACCTGCCCACACACTTACAAACACCCCCACCCCTTAATGCATGCATTCACATACACACCTCTTGGCATACGCATACATTCACACAGACACCCCCATTCACTTGCATACATGCAGACGCACACCCACATTCACCCGCACAAACATTCACATTTAATCATATACACACATGCATTCCCCACCTCCCTTCCCTTCGGCATACTCGCACTCATACTACACCTCCTCCACATACTCGCACTCACGCACTCATACACATAGAAAAGCACACACAGACCCCTCTGCACCGCATGCACACACCCAAAAACACTCCCCAACCGTACACATCCATTTACACACCCACACCCACACTCACACATACACACCCCCTCATCTGCACACTTGCACACACACACACACACACCCCAACTCACTTGCTCACAAACACACACTCATACACCCCCATTTTCAAACATACATGCACACACCACACACATGCACCCAAAACTCCCCACCCCCACTTTTGAGCGATCACTTACCTTCGCCGTCGAGAAGGTCGTCCGGGAGGAGATGGGTCCTGGCAGTTCTGCATCACCAGCACCACCACGCCAGCAAGACTCTGCCAAGCCCTACTATGGCTCGTAATACGGCGGGCAGAGTCTTGCTGCCGTATCAGTGCTGGCAATAAAACCGCCTCTTCAGAGTCAGACTTCCGCCCATAAATGGGTAGAAGTCCTCCAATGACTCCTAATTTGGCGGTCAGCAGACCACCAGCACTAACAGTCTGTTGGATGCAGTGGCTTTGGCGGTCTTTCAAAAAGACCGCCGAAGTCAAAATGAGGGCCTATGTTTTTAACCAAACAGACTCTTGTTTACACAACATGACATAACAGGAAAATCTAAGGCATTACATCTATATTGTGAAATGCCAGAAATTATGAGAGATTGTGGCAGTCTACAGGACATTTCACACAGGGTTAATCATAGTACATTTAAAAAACCAAGCAGACATCATGGAACAAGGCAATATTCAAGAATGCCTATTACTGGTGATTGTTAATGATGCAGGACTGATTAAAGACAACTGCTTATTTTCTATACTTCATGGTCCCTTTATTCCTTCCAAATTGCTGCTTGTTTCAATGCCCTTTCCTCATTTATGCAGCTCAGATTGTTACCTATTGGGAACACCTATATAGCTATTGGGAAACTAACAGAGTGAATGCAAATGAAATTGTATAAAATATATAAAACTACAAAGCAAATTAAAAATAGTGAGAAGGAAATTTCCCAAGAAACGCATATTGAGGGAAACTACTATTTCATTTTTGGACATGAATGCCTCCAATAATATTATTGGTTCAAAGGGCAAAGGAACAAGCAACTTTAATTGGATCATTTTCAGGGTTACTGTAGCATTGTTCTCAGCAATGAAGACGAGTTGCTCATTATCTTTGTTCCCCACTAGAGGTCATAGCTCAGGCTAAAAATTGATTATTTAATTGTTGTAGCAGCTTTTATTAATCGATTATGTCATTTAACATGTTGTAAGTAATGTCATATGTAAAGTCATAAGCAGTGCATCGTAGGGTTGCAAGTTATAGTTAGTTCAGTACACTATAACTGGTGAGTTTCAGTGTTTTATTTTTTATTTTAGTTGGTATCAATTTCAGTATCTAACTATAGTGTCACTTTAAGCTTTGTTTTTTTTTTTACTCAATTTCTATGAATGTATGAAATGTAAGGTACAATCTCATATCACTTCAACCTTTTTTCAATGAATTTCAGTTTCTTTAATGTAAGGAAAGATCTGACTTCCATACCTAGTTATGACATCGCTTTAACTTATGTTTTTTCTGTGAAGTTTGGGGATTTTGGATTATATTCCACCAGTTCCCCAGCTGCCCACATCATTTGGCTGTTTACAGCGAGGGGTTGGCCTCTAGTCCTTGCATTCAGCCAGACCCTATTTTCAACCCATGATGGGCAGCAAGCCTCCGACTGTGCATGAATTCTGCTTGGCTTCTGCTTGGCACAATGAGGAGTTGTTTGTTGGCCCTTTCTTCTGAGGAGCCATTCTGGCTTTCAATGTGCAGGCGTCACCTACCTGCACTGAAAAGAGTAGCCAGAGAAGTCCTGTACGTGGGTCAAGAGAGTGACAGCGCCCTCCTGCAGTGGGATGTCTTCAAGGTCCATGGGACCCACATTTCTCAACCCAAAGAGCTGACCTCAGAGGGTGCATTGACTGTCTAATGGCTTTTTATGGTGCAGAGACAGTACACCTTTTGACAGCCTCTTTTCCTCTGCGCCTGTGTCCAAAATACAGTATGACACAGAGGCAAAGTGTTTCCCTCATTTGCAAGGGACCACACCCCATGCAAATTTGAAAATGCTCACATAGTTGTCTGTGACACACTAGCTATGTGCAGCAAGTGCAAATGCACAAGCATTTTGGCTAAACCATTTACAATGCGCTTAGAAATCAAAAACAAATTATATGATTCAACCACACAATTGTAAAACTACAATGGGCATGAAAGTCATTGTTATAGTCATTTATAACTAATAAATAAAGCAAATCTAATAACATATATGTAGATTCCCCAGGTTATTTTCATAATTGAGAGTTTTTTAAAGCATTTTTCCATACTCATCCCTTTTTTATGCTTTTATCGTAGTCTGTTACAATGGTATCAGCTATAAATTATCTAATTTCCATAGTCTAAAATGAGAGTTGTTTTGAAACAATTTAATTTCTGTTGCCTAATATTTAGAGCTGGTTTGCACTTGTCCATGAGTGTAGGGATCATCACTTGCAGGGCGATCACTATTTTTGTGCACCCTCTCCTCATTCTTGTTTATCTCTTTGTCTTCATCTGAACCTGGGTCGAACTGGGAAAGAAAATAGTCCTGGGCACCAAACTAAAAGTGGACCACCCTAGTGATTTTGGTGGCTAATAGATTGTCCCATATTTCCAAAGTGGGGTAGTTTTAAACCTTTAAAGGCATGCTTTAACAGAGGCTTTGCAAGGTATGGAAGACTGCGTGGATTTGAGCTTGCTGAAGGCAATCTTTATTTCCATGGAAATCAACAATAAAAACCATCCCAGCAGACCAGACAACAGTCCACAAACCGTCAGAAAATTGCCCACACAGTGACCTGTCATACCTGTGAGTTGGGTACTGCCTGTTTGCCCTACGGTTAGGGCGACCGTGATCTAATAGTTAATATTGTAATGTGATTGATCTAGACTACTGTTGTTAGGTAACTTAGCTCAACATTTCTATCGTTTAAATCTAGTTTAGGTAATGTGTTTGAATTTAAAGAAGTTATGACTATGGGATGTCTCTCAAGTACTTTTTCACCCCTGTCTTTATTGCCCTTCAGGATAGTCTGTAACTAAACACTAGCGATGCTTCTAAAAATGCAGCTGTTAGATGGGGAGGGATCACACAAACTCAAATAGTAGTGAAAATAAAATGTTTATTCTGTTTGTTCCTCTTCTGTCCCCTTCTGTTTGTTCTTGTTCTGTCCCCATTGGTGACACTATTTCACTTCTTCTTCTTGGTAGGGCCTTCTCCTCAAACAAGAAGACAGAGACCACTGTTTTTACACCCTACTTCCTTAACTGTCCTTATTTCTCTTTCTATTTCTGACTGCTATTTTCATTTCCTCTGTCCTTCTTCATGTGGGAAAAGACAGAGTCTATTTTTTGCTGGTACTCCTTAGTGTTTGTTCTAATGTTGTTCCTTGTTTCTTCTGCTGATTAGGAAGGATCGAGAAGGACCCTGAACAGAATGTTGATGGAGTATTGGGTAGTACAGAATCTTGTTGGGTTCAGATTTGCCCACCTCCTCACAAAGCCCCTCCCTTTGGTTTATCTGCTCAGCAACACAGGAAAATGGGAAAAACTGCTTTGACATGATCCTTTCCCTTTTTATGTTGGATTTTGTTAGAAACTGGGTCTTTGGTTGACAGTCAGGTTACCCCCTGTTCAAGCAAGGACCCTCACTCTAGTCAGGGTAAAAGAGAATCACCCTCAGCTAACCCCTGCTTACCCCCTTGGTAGCTTGGCAGAGCAGTAGGCTTAACTTCAGAGCGCTAGGTGTAAAGTATTTGTACCAACACACACAGTAACTTAATGAAAACAATACAAAATGACACAACACAGGTTTAGAAACATAGGAAACATTTATCTAAACAAAACAAGACCAAAATGACAAAAATCCAACATACACAAGTCAAGTAATTAATTTTTAGAGATTAAACTCAAAAATAGCGTTTAGAAACAAAAAATGCTTCAATGAGATGTTAACACAGCGTAGTGACGGAGTCGTTCCCAACAAGCCGACACCAGCGGCGCCGGACACGGAGTCGTGTAGACCCCCAAGTACAGTACCTGTGGTGAAGAGTGAAAACAAGCCAATGCGCGAAGTCGGGGATCGCGGCGTCTGTGCGAAAAGTTGAATCCACGCGCTTCGAGCGTCGTCGGTCACGACGGGGTGCCGCGACTTCCATGGAGCCGCAGACTTCAGCTTCAGCAGGGCTGCAGCGGCTTCAGGCCTGCGAAGAACGTCGCATTCCAGCGAAGGTCACGGCGTCAGGTGCAGGCGGCGTTAACGGATTCAGCAGCGGCTTCGGTCCGGAGTCGTCCGAAGTCGATTTCCTTGGATTTCCACCAGCTTTACTTTCAAGGGCCCAGGGACTGGATAGGGCACCACTTGTCAGAGCAGGAGTCTCTCCAGAGACTCCAGGTGCTGGCAGAGAGAAGTCTTTGCTGTCCCTGAGACTTCAAACAACAGGAGGCAAGTTCTAAATCAAGCCCTTGGAGATTTCTTCACAAGATGGAAGGCACACAAAGTCCAGTCTTTGCCCTCTTACTCTGGCAGAAGCAGCACTGCAGGAAATCTCCACAAAGCACAGTTACAAGCAGGTCAGCACTTCTTCCTCAGCTATAAGCTCTTCTCCAGGCAGAGGTTCCTCTTGGTTCCAGAAGTGTTTCTAAAGTCTGTAGATTTGGGTGCCCTTCTTATACCCATTTTAGTCTTTGAAGTCACCTTTCTTCAAAGGGGACTCACACCTACTTGTGAAATCCTGCCTTGCCCAGGCAAGGCCTCAGACACACACCAGGGGGTTGGAGCCGGCATGGTCAGAGGCAGGCACAGTCCTTTCAGATGAGGGTGACCACTCCACCCCTGCCTCCTAGCAGAGATGGCTAATCAGGAAATGCATGTTACACCCCAGCCGCCTTTGTGTCACTGTCTAGTGCGAGGTGAAAAACAACCCAACTGTCAAACTGACCCAGACAGGGAATCCACAAACAAGGCAGAGTCACAGAATGGTTTAAGCAAGAAAATGCTCACTTTCTAAAAGTGGCATTTTCAAACGCACAATCTTAAAATCAACTTTACTAAAAGATGTATTTTTAAATTGTGAGTTCAGTGACCCCAAACTCCACATGTCCATCTACTCTCTAGGGGAATCTACACTTTAATCATATTTAAAGGTAGCCCCCATGTTATCCTACGAGAGAGACAGGCCATGCAACAGTGAAAAACGAAGTTGGCAGTATTTCACTGTCAGGACATATAAACCACATTACTATATGTCCTACCTTATCCATACACTGCACCCTGCCCTTGGGGCTACCTAGGGCCTACCTTAGGGGTGCCTTACATGTAAGAAAAGGGACGGTTTAGGCCTGGCAAGTGGGTACACTTGCCAAGTCGAATTTACAGTGTAAAAAGACACACACAGACACTGCAGTGGCAGGTCTGGGACATGATTAAAGAGCTACTTATGTGGGTGGCACAACCAGTGCTGCAGGCCCACTAGTAGCATTTGATTTACAGGCCCTGGCACCTCTAGTGCACCTTACTAGGGACTTACTAATAAATCAAATATGCCAATCATGGATAAACCAATTACATACAATTTACACGGAGAGCATATGCACTTTAGCCTTGTTAGCAGTGGTAAAGTGCTCAGAGTTGAAAAGCCAACAGCAACAGGTCAGAAAAAAATAGGAGGCAGGAGGCAAAAAGACTGGGGATGACCCTGCATAAGCAAAAGTCCAACAGATTTAAATGGAATAAAGTTGTAGGGAAAAGAACCATTGCAAGATGCTGAGGTTAAGACCCTTCTTTCTGTACATCCAGGTAAGTGAGGCATGATTGGTATAAATGATAAAGTGGAGCCCTTCAAGATAGTAATGGAGCTTTTCAATGGGCCATTTAATGGCCAGGTATTCCTTCTCTATAGTAAGATAGCGAAGTTCCCTATGAAACAATTTCCAATTAATGAAAGGGTATGATTATCTGTGTTTAGGTCATTCATCTGAGATAGAAAGGCTCCTACTCCTACATTAGAAGAGTCAGTGTTGAAAAAAAATTTTTTTAGGTGGTTTGTGGAATGGGTTTTGAGCAGATGACCTGCCTTAAATCAGCGACCGCCTTTAGGGTGCGCTTGGGGCGGCTATTACATGCATGGTTCCCTTGCACTGTCTTAAAAACTCAAAGAGGTGCAGAAAGGTGGGATTAATTCAGGATGACCTTCGATAATACCTCAGTCCAAGGAAGGTCCTCAGATATTGCTTTTTGGCTCTCCTCCTGAGGTTCAATAACACCACTCAATAGAATAAATCCCAAATATTTAACCTTACCACAAACTATTTTACATTTTTTATAGTTGATATGGAGACCAGCCTACTGGAGGGTTTTAATTAGGGGTGGACAGGACATGTGGAGTTTCACTTAACAGAATTCTGTTACATAAAAACTCTTCAAGATCCCACAGGGTTTCACCAACGGGCTGACTATATGCAGCTCCTGCTTCAATTTAGTGTTGCTAGTGCAAACAGTGCTGAAAATCAGCATGGACAGCAACATCCATTATGCAAGAGCATGCAGCCATGTGAGTTAATTTTGCTGCTTCTCGTGTAGGAAATCTACTTGAGCTGCAGCAAATCTACTTGTATGGTAGCACTTTGACCGTGATCACATGCGACTGCCAGTGTTAGAAAATCAAGCACAGGGAAGTCAAATCTCGCTCACCCTCACCAGCTTGCATTTTCTGGAGCTTCATGGGAGAAAAAGCCTGCTGCTCAAGCTATAGTCAGAACTTCACCAGAATTCCCTGTTAAGAGTAGCGTGCCGTGACCAAAATTCCACCAGTTCTGCAGGGGGAATAAAACGTTCCTCCCACCCCTAATGTGAATTACAGCTGTTAGATGCTTTGAATGGTCTTGCCAATGGAGGCTTAAAATAGTAATATGATGCTGCAGCAGATCGGCAATGTGGCATCCACAGTTTCTTTATAAATCTCTGGATTGTAGCTGTAAATTGATAAAGGCCTTGAGGTGTAACAACAGCAGTTTTCTCCTTCTCTTCCTATCTCAAAGGAATTTTCCAGTTTCCCTTGGTAAGATCTCAAGAAAGGATATAGTGAGATTCATCTAGTTGCTCATTCATCTTGTCTCACCTTTGGGAGGGATGATCCATAAATGTAAATACTGTCGCTGTAGAAGCAGATACTACCATTGGGTATGAGAACTAACGGGCATATATCACAGAGTGTCTTCACTCTTGCACCACTCAATGGGGCGCAAGAGTGACACAACTCATAAGTTACATTCATTAAGCCATGCAAGGCCACCTTGCATGGCCCTGTCTGGCTTGATAAATCTAGAGGAACACAAAGCAGCACAATTCACTGCATTGTGTTACTCTGCCCTACAAAGACATTACATGGGTGGAGCAAGAGTGGACCCATGCATCCACCCATAGATTTTGGTGGATTCTCAAATTTACCATTACTGGTAGACCTGGTAATGCGTTAAAATGCTACACCTCCCATGGTGAGGCATTACAAGGAGAAACATCTTTTTTTTCTCCTCCTTACTTCCTCTTTCATTCTGCAGCACACATAGAAAGAGGAAAATTTCTCTCAGGATTGTTTTTGTGTAGGAAGGTGCCCCTTCCTGCACAAAACAATTGTGTCTGAAATGCAGGCATGCTGAACCATAGTGCAAGGGTGCCTGTGTTAGCAGTAGGCAGCACATTGTGCACCAGCACAGGGTAAAGACTGAAATCCACAGTGGAATGTTAAGTAGTGTTCATTCCTACCCTTTCTTTATCACACAGCACAACACAACAAGGTGACTGCTTGCACGGCACTGTGCAATTGTTTTCTAAACATGCCTCTAATACTATAGGGAAGAACCACTCACTGGAGAATGGCTCTACTACTCCAGTTTTTAACAGTTGAGCGACCTCTTTCCAGCTGGCTACCTTTGGTCCTCTGGAATCCTATATGGTCTTTGTTTTATGATGACTCCTGGCACAGTGATTATAGCATGAGCAATAAGAGGGGTGTTACCCGGGTTATTGGAGAGGATAGAATAAAAAGTTTACAGGTTACGTAAAAAATTCTGTTTTGTGTCAAACTAAGAGTATCTCCTACACAGAGCCCCTCAATGGTATGTTTGAGTAGTGACTCAGAGTTGATTAAGTTAACCCCATGAGGAAGGGTTCCCAGCCATGTCTTTAGAAGACTGATACAGTAACTTTACGTGTGGCTCCGAGATATTTGTCATTTGTATGTCAGCTTTCTCATCTTCTCAATTATTCTATAGGGACTTAGCAATTCTGCTCTAAGTGTACTTTCACTAGAGGGCAGGATTTAAAAAAAAACACTCTGCTTCCTTCAATTCCCTCCAAATTGTGACTGTATTGTAATAATACTGGTATGTCTTTTGGGATTGGTCTAATTGTGTCCTGGCTGATTGCTGTAGCTTCCCTGATCAGATTTTGATTTGGAGAGCATTCTCCAAAAATGTTCTTATTATACTGGCATGCTTCTTCCCAGGCATAGTGGTCATTTCCAGAAGTGTTCAGGGATTCTTTCCATAAAGTAACTCAAAGAATGAACATCTGGACTTTGCTACAGATAACATAAAAGACCAACGATAGGAGGTGATCCCAGCTGCTACCCTCTCTAGTCATCATTTTCTTAAATGTGACTTTCAAAGTGCAATTATATAATTCCACCATTTCATCCAAAACAGATGGGCATAGGTTTTTATCCCTAGGTTCTAGCAAATCTGTAGCATTAGTTTGGAGACAAATGAAGTAATCTGATTGGTTAGGATTACCTGAGGAAAATTTACTCTTAAAACAATTTGAATCAGATGAGCTTCGGTATAATGTGTGGCATAATCGACGAACACTATAATGTATTTCATACCTTTACTGGTGACAAGAGGACCCACCAAATCTAGCCCAACTCATTCAAATGGGTTTCCAATTATGGGCATCTTTCCCAGAGGTACTGCTGGGGATCAAAAATAGATTTTTTTTCTGATAGGTGGAATACATTTGACAATGTGCTTTGATAATGTTATATATTCCTAGTTGCTAAAACTGCTCCAAAATGGCTCTAGAAGCTTTTTCCACGCTAAAATGTCCCACAAATGGATGGTAATGGCTGAAAATAAATGACATCTTCCCAAAAGGAATCAAGCACAGACAGCTGAGGTTTTTCTCTCCATTCACCCTCACTATATAGTAGTACTTTTTGTATAAGAAAACAGGGGTATACCTGGTTCCTATGTCTTTTCTCACCTTGTACCATTCTACAAGTACTTTGAAGGGAGCTATCGCTATTCTGGGTGGCCCCTGATTGGGGCGATAGAACAAGGACCCAGGCCCACAACAGCAGGGGCATGTTCCAGTTCTACGCCTTCCTGACTCCAGTTGGATCCATCTGTCCATACTCTCAGGGCCCACTAAGCTAACCCATGGGGAACCCTTCTCCACATCTACAGACACCATCTGTGCAGCACCTAACTTTACTTTGCTCACAGATGTATTGCAATGGGCAGTTAGTGCCACCAGGGCCAACACAGTGGTGTTGCCCACTCCACCCCCGGGGTGTGACTCTCGTCCCCCCTCCAGGGGCCACTCTGTCCACCAGGACAGCAAGCCACAGTGGCCCCAGACAACTGTCAGGGATGAGAGCCCGACCTCAGGCCTCTCCAAGCACTGTGACTGCGGAGAGTGGGGGGCAGTAGCCCCAGGTGCCTGACACCCTTAGACCACTCTCCCTTCCACCAGGTCAAAGAAGATAACCTGACCCTGGTCCTCCCCTCTGGGGCTCTGTACCCTCCCTCCAGGAGCGGCACCCCCAGAGTAAAGAATTGTTAGGGTGCTTGTAGAAGCAGTCCTGCACAATTCTTCCACCAGTGCAGGGATGTTAACCTGCAACTGATCCTCCAACCTGGGGTCTGTACCTTCAGGTTGGACCAGGGCCAGGGGTGAGGCTTCCCTCCCCCTGCCCTCTCTTCTGGGGTCCTGAACCACCCAACTAGGAGTGGACCCCCAGAAGACAACATGGTAGGGGCACTGTTAGCAGTAGCCCCTTCCTCCAGGTCAGGGGGGACACCCTGAACCTGGCCTTCCAATCCAGGGTCTGTACCCTTAGATTGCTCTGGGGTCAGGGATGAGTCTTTCTCTCCCCTTCCCCTACTCTCAGGGTTCTGCACCCACCCCTCAGGGAGAGTACCCCTTGAAATCACACCAGGGGGGGTGATTGGGCAAACCGCCCCCCCCCTTCAGGTCAGGGTTTATCCCCTGCACCTGATCCTCCAGTCCAGGGTCTGTACCCACAGACTGGACCACTGCCTGGCAAACCAGGAATTCCTGGGGGGCATACCTACCCCCCACCAGGTCAGAGTTTATCCTCTGAACCTGGTCATCCAACCCAGGGTCACCACCCTGCTGTTGAACCACTGCCTGGCGCACCAGGACTTTCTTGGGAGCACACTTACCTCCCACCAGGTCAGAGTTTACCTCCTGAACCTGATCAATCAACCCAGAGTCACCACCCTGCGGTTGAACCACTGCCTGGCACACCAGGACTTCCAGGGGGGCACACTTACCCCCCTCAAGGGACACACAAAAGTCTGGCTGGCGCAGGTCTCCTGACCTCTGCCCATCTGACAGAGTCTGGATTCCCTCCAACCCAGAAATGGTCTCACCAAGGTCATTCATGGGGGGCTCTGCTCTCAGAGCTGACCCTCCAGGTTCTCCACTGGGGTCCGCAACCCCCTCTCAACCCTCTGTCTGGACTTCTGCACCCCCTCACTAGGAGTGATACTGCCAGACACCAGAACTGGTTGGACGCTGGCTACAGCCACCCCCCCAAGTTCTCCTGACACTGTGGGATCTCCCTCAACAGATGGCCCTATGGTACAGGCTAGGTTCCCCTCCTGGTGTTCCCTCATGGAACCCTCCAGGACCTGGGACCGGATCTCGGGCACCTTGGACCTCAGCCCATCCCCATTCCCTCTCCTCAGAGACTGGACATGGGGTCCCTCACCCATCCCACTACACTGGGACCTACCTGGGACACTACAATCCTTCCCTACCTCACCTGGTTGGGAAATACCTAGACCACTCCTCTCAGGAGCCCCCCCAAATGCCTCTTCAGACTCTCCGGTACTCACCAAGAGGTCTGTCTCCATTGTAAACTCCCTGGGGTCAGAGAACTCACACTCCACCTGATGTTGGCGTAGCTCTGGAAAATAAGGACTAGACATATGCTCTCCAGCAATTACATCACTCAGCCCCTTCCATGAATTAACCAAAGTACCCTTCACCCAACCATCCAGTGACTCTGATTTGAAAAAGCACCCCACATCACCCTCCTGAGACTGGTGAGACAGTACCCGACTGTCCCTGACACTCAACCCACACTCTTCTGGGATGTCTTCACACTCCATAACAAGGACTTCTACCTGGGGGGAACCCCTCTCCCTGTTACTCTCACCTAGAGTCAGTAGAGTGTCCCTCCCACCAGTTGGAACAAGACTCCCCATGCCAGTTCCCCAATCCACCTCAGGGACCCTGTGCATCACTGGAGCTACCTCATACCTGTCAACACCAGGACAGTGCGCGCTCTACGGGCATCTAGAATGCAAAAACCCAACACTCGCAAGATAAAGTAATTTATGCATTGTGATGATATGTTATAATATGTTATTGTTTAACCTTTTGCATTGCAGAATTCCATCCAAAAGATTCATTTTTAAGGTGCTTATAAATACTGTACATTTACAATGTGTTGCTGCAGACATTCAGAGTGTGTTAGGGTGTGGTCCCTTTCCAGGGCCTTCTGGAGACTTTCCCTGCAACATGCCTGGGCTTGGTTCTAGGCTGGGCCAAGATTCTATAAAAGAGAGTCAGCCCAACTTCCAGTACTCACTATTCAGAGGTCCCTGTGCAGAGCAGCAGCTTCTTCCTGAGCTCCTGTCCCGGCGGCCTATTTGGATTTTCTAGTCTTCTGCACTCATCTCTCATTGGTGATCACTGTTTCCAGGCAGTAAGACGGTGTTTGGAAATTTCCCAACACCGTAATTGAGAATCTTCATATTCTTGATTTTAATTCTTAAATGAATAACAGATTACTTGTGCGCTGCCATTTTTTGACATTTGTATGGTGGTTTGCAAATAGGGAGGACGCGCAATTTATTCCATAAAGATTTGACTTTGTTATTATATTATTGTTCATTGCGCGCTGATATTTCTTGACATTTACATGATGTTTTACGAGTTGGCAAGACGTGCAACTCGTTTCATGAGCATTTAACTTTGTTGTTCAATGCGCGCTACCTTTTCTTGACATTTACATGGTGGCATTCGAATCGGCAAAACGCGCGATTCACTTCTCATGTGTAATTCATGCTGTTCATTGTGCGCTACCATTTTCTGGCATTTACATGGTGGCATTCGAATCGGCAACACGCGCGATTCTTTCCTTGAGTGTTTTTTCATGTTATTCATTGTGCGCTACCATCTCTTGAATTTTGTATGGAGGCATTTGAATCGGCAAGACGCGCAATTCTTTCCTCGTGTATAAATAATGTAAGTTACTGTGCGCTACCATTCTAAGACATTTTCTTGGTAGCATTTCAAGTTGACACGTCGCATGATTTATTCCTTGAATCTACGTTGTGTCATTTCATGGTGCACAAACCTTTATGGTGTTTAATACTCATATAAAAATCTGCAGTGTGCGCAATTTACTTCCCAATGTTTTTTCTGAGATGAACACAACACAATACCAGAGTTCTAGAGGTAATTCTGTGTGTTCCTGATATGTATTCCTAAAAGGAGATTCATATGGTTGTTTAGAAATTGCTCAGAGTGTTTCCTGATTCTCATGCTAAAGAAAGTACTTGAATCTGAAAGTCCTATTTAACTTTTCCTGTTTCCTCCTCAGGTATTCGGTCATCTAAAGCCTAGTCAGTTTTAGGATTATTCTAGGGTGTTCATGTTTTTCAGAAAAGACGAAGCTTAGAGTTGTAGCATGGTACTGATTTCATGAGATTTAATTTTGATGTTGTGTTTTAAACTTTTGCTTCCTACAGGTCTCCTTCCCAGCTGTTCCCGTCCTAGTCCCCTTTTCCCCACTAGGACTCTCTTAGACTCTGTGATAAATCTAATCAGAGTATTGGAGCTGTCTTTTTGTGGAAGTGTTGGGAACGTGCACGGACCCCGAGGATCTGGTGACTCTGACAATACCCCTGAACCTCCAGACGTGTGTTAACTCCCTCCTTCAAGTAGGGCACCACATCTCTGGGCATGTGCACTTCTTCAGCAGTACTGGATACCAGATTTTTGCTGCCACCATCTGAACTGGACTCAGCCCTCATGGCCTCCAGCTTCAGCTCTTCACAGCTCAGCTCTTGAGCTGTAATCCTTTCTTTTTCTAGGACTAAGGCTCTCTTCTCCTCAGCCCTCTCAAGCTCTGCATCTAGCTCTTCCAGACTCCGGATTCGAGCTAGGAGCCAATCATCTCTTTCTGTTCCCTCCTCAGGGCCACTGCCCTCCTCCTCAGAGTAGTCCTCCTCCTCAGAGTAGTTATCCTCCTCAGACACATTTGGTGGTGTTGCCTGACAACTTTTCAATTCATACTGAAACAGGGCTGACTCAAGATCCTCCCTTCTGGATTTCTTGTTCACTGCCAGTCCCCTTTCCATGCAGAATGCTTTAAGCTGCCACTTTTTATACATAAATAGGTGCCAGAAATTGACTTCCATTCTGCAAAGGCTTCACAACCAAAAACCAAAGTCCCAAAAAATTAGCAATACTTCCAGGAGGACATCAGAGAACAAAAAGCAGAATAACAAGACAAGTAGTATGTGGTCACGTGGTGGTCTGAACTCAAACAGTAGTGTACACTTAATTACTGTATGTCAAGTACAAATACAAGTCCAAATCCCAACCGCTGATCACCAATGTTAGAAATGGGGGTCTTTGGTTGACAGTCAGGTTATCCCCTGTTCAAGCAAGGACCCTCACTCTAGTCAGGGTAAAAGAGAATAACCCTCAGCTAACCCCTGCTTACCCCCTTGTAGCTTGGCAGAGCAGTAGGCTTAACTTCAGAGCGCTAGGTGTAAAGTATTTGTACCAACACACACAGTAACTTAACCCCTTCTGTGCCGCGGACGTAGTGGTTACGTCCTGCGGCACAGTGCTGCTGTGCCGAGGACGTAACCACTACGTCCTCGGCACACAGCCCAGAGGGAGCGCTCTCGCTCCCTCTGTGTGCTTCCCACCACCCCCCCAAAGTCAGGGATGGAAGGGGAAGCCCTTCCCCTCCCACCCCGACCCCCCCAACCCCCCCTGTGACGTCAGCGCGCGAGCGCGCGCTGATTAGTCACAGGGTCTCCCCCATCGCGCTGGAAGAGAAATGCTTTTGCATTTCTCTTTCAATCCCATGGGGGAGGCCCCGAGAGGCTTCAAAGGGAAGGAAATGTATTTCCTTCCCTTTGAAGTCTCTCACAGGGTTTCAAAAGCCGGATTGCTTGCAATCCGGCTTTTGAAACCCCACTAGACACCAGGGTTTTTTTTTTTTGGAATGAAACTGTCAAATGGGAGCGACCCCTTGGGCAAGGGTCGCTCCCAGGGGGGCATTTTTTTAGGAAGGCCTTTTCTGCCACCCCTGGGGGCAGATTGGCCTATTATTAGGCCGATCTGCCCCCAGGGGGGGGCAGAAACCTCTAGGCACCAGGGAGCTTTATTTTATTTTTTTTGTGATGTTTTCTTTTTTTTTTAGGTGGGGAGCGACCCCTTAGGCAAGGGTCGCTCCCCTAGGGGGCAATATATATTTAGGCCATTTCTGCCCCCCTTGGGGGCAGATTGGCCTATTTTGAAGAGGCCAATCTGCCCCCAAGGGGGGCAGAAACCATTAGACACCAGGGAGTTTTTTTTTTCTTCGCGAATTTCACGTAACGGGAGCGACCCCTTGGGCAAGGGTCGCTCCCAGGGGGGGCATTTTTTTGGGAAGGCCTTTTCTGGCCCCCCTGGGGGCAGATCGGCCTATTATTAGGCCGATCTACCCCCAGGGGGGGCAGAAACCTCTAGGCACCAGGGATCATTTCTTTTTTTTTTTTCTTTTTGTTATGTTTTCTTTTTTTTTTAGGTGGGGAGCGACCCCTTAGGCAAGGGTCGCTCCCCTAGGGGGCAAATTATATTTAGGCCATTTCTGCCCCCCTTGGGGGCAGATTGGCCTATTTTGATGAGGCCAATCTGCCCTCAAGGGGGGCAGAAACCACTAGGCACCAGGGATTTTTTTGTTTTTTTGTTTTACAGATGGGGAGCGACCCCTTGGACAAGGGACGCTCCCCTGGAGGGGCAAAATGTATTTAGGCCATTTCTGCCCGCTTTGGGGGCAGATCGTCCGATTTTAGGTCAATCTGCCCCCAAGGGGGGCAGAAACCACTAGGCACCAGGGATCTTTTTTTTGCGCCGTCACACAAGGGGAGCGACCTTGTAGGCAAGGGTCGCTCCCTGGGTGGGGGGGAGGTAGGGGGGGCAAAATTATTTTAGGCCATCTCTGCCCCCCCTGGGGGCAGATCGGCCTATTGGTATTAGGCCGATCTACCCCCACGGGGGGCAGAAACCTCTAGGCGCCAGGGCAATTTTTTTTTTGTGTTTTTGTTTTAGTTTTTTTTTTTTTTTTTAGAGATGGGGAGCGACCCTGGGGGGCAAATTGTATTTAGACCATTTCTGCCCCCCTTAGGGGCAGATTGGTCGATTTTAGGTCAATCTGCCCCAAGGGGGCAGAAACCACTAGGCAACGGGGATTTGTTTTTTGGCGCCAATGTCACGCAGGGGGAGCGACCCCGTAGGCAAGGGTCGCTCCCGGGGGGGGGGGTGGGGGTTCGGGGGGCAAATTTATTTTAGGCCATTTCTGCCCCCCCTGGGGGCAGATCGGCCTATTATTAGGCCGATCTGCCACCATGGGGGGGGCAGAAACCTCTAGGCGCCAGGGCAATTTTTTTTTGTGTGTTATTTTTTTGTATGTTTGTTTTTTTAGAGATGGGGAGCGACCCATCAGACAAGGGTCGCTCCCCTGGGGGGCAAACTGTATTTAGAGCATTTCTGCCCCCCTTGAGGGCAGATTGGTCGATTTTAGGTCAATCTGCCCCCAAGGGGGCAGAAACCACTAGGTACCGGGGATTTGTTTTTTAGCGCCAATGTCACGCAGGGGGAGCGACCCAGTAGGCGAGGGTCGCTCCTGGTGGGGGGTGGGGGTTGGGGATGCAAATTTATTTTAGGCCATTTCTGCCCCCCCTGGGGGCAGATCGGCCTATTATTAGGCTGATCTGCCACCAGGGGGGGGCAGAAACCTCTAGGCGCCAGGGAAAATTTTTTTTGTGTGTTTTTTTTTTTGTATGTTTGTTTTTTTAGAGATGGGGAGCGACTCATCAGGCAAGGGTCGCTCCCCTGGGGGGCAAACTGTATTTAGACCATTTCTGCCCCCCTTGGGGGCAGATTGGTCGATTTGAGGTCAATCTGCCCCCAAGGGGGCAGAAACCACTAGTCACCGGGGATTTGTTTTTTGGCGCCAATGTCACGCAGGGGGAGCGACCCCGTAGGTGAGGGTCGCTCCTGGTGGGGGGGTGGGGGTTGGGGATGCAAATTTATTTTAGTCCATTTCTGCCCCCCTGGGGGCAGATCGGCCTATTATTAGGCCGATCTACCCCCCAGGGGGGGCAGAAACCTGTAGGCGCCAGGGCAAATTTTTTTTTTGTGTTTTATTTTTTTGTTTGTTTGTTTTTTTAGAGATGGGGAGCGACCCATCAGACAAGGGTCGCTCTCCTGGGGGGCAAACTGTGTTTAGACCATTTCTGCCCCCCTTGGGGGCAGATTGGTCGATTTGAGATCAATCTGCCCCAAGGGGGCAGAAACCACTAGGCACCGGGGATTTGTTTTTTGGCGCCAATGTCACGCAGGGGGAGCGACCCCGTAGGCAAGGGTCGCTCCCGGGGGGGTGGGGGGGGGGGTTCGGGGGGCAAATTTATTTTAGGCCATTTCTGCCACCCCTGGGGGCAGATCGGCCTATTATTAGGCCAATCTGCCCCCAGGGGGGCAGAAACCTGTAGGTGCCAGGGCAAAAAAAAAATTTGAGTTTTTTTTTTTGTTTGTTTGTTTTTTTAGGGATGGGGAGCGACCCATCAGACAAGGGTCACTCCCCTGGGGTGCAAACTGTGTTTAGACCATTTCTGCCCCCCTTGGGGGCAGATTGGTCGATTTTAGGTCAATCTGCCCCAAGGGGGCAGAAACCACTAGGCACCGGGGATTTGTTTTTTGGCGCCAATGTCACACAGGGGGAGCGACCCCGTAGGCGAGGGTCGCTCCTGGTGGGGGCGTGGGGGTTGGGGATGCAAATTTATTTTAGGCCATTTCTGCCCCCCCCTGGGGGCAGATCGGCCTATTATGAGGCCGATCTGCCACCAGGGGGGAGCAGAAACCTCTAGGCGCCAGGGCAAATTTTTTTTTTGTGTTTTTTTTTTTGTATGTTTGTTTTTTTAGAGATGGGAAGCGACCCATCAGGCAAGGGTTGCTCCCCTGGGGGGCAAACTGTATTTAGAGCATTTCTGCCCCCCTTGGAGGCAGATTGGTCGATTTTAGGTCAATCTGCCCCCAAGGGGGCAGAAACCACTAGGCACCGGGGATTTGTTTTTTGGCGCCAATGTCACGCAGGGGGAGCGACCCCGTAGGCAAGGGTCACTCCTGGGCAGGGGGGGTTTGGGGGGTCAAATTTATTTAAGGGCATTTCCCCCCCCCTGGGGCCGGCTGAGCTAGAGGCCAAAATCCACAGGTAGGCACTTTGCAAAAAACACCTCTGTTTTCTGTGAAAAAATATGTTGTGTCCACGTTGTGTTTTGGGCCATTTCCTTTCCTTGGCGCTAGGCCTACCCACACAAGTGAGGTACCATTTTTTTGGAGAGATTTAGGGGAACGCTGGGTGGAAGGAAATTTGTGGCTCCTCTCAGATTCCAGAACTTTCTGTCACCGAAATGAGAGGAAAAAGTGTTTTTTGGCCAAATTTTGATGTTTGCAAAGGCTTCTGGGTAACAGAACTTGGTCAGAGCCCCGCAAATCACCCCATCTTGGATTCCCCTAGGTCTCTAGTTTTCCAAAATGCGCTGGTTTGCTAGGTTTCCCCAGGTGCCGGCTGAGCTAGAGGCCAAAATCCACAGGTAGGCACTGTTTTCTATGAAAAAATGTGATGTGTCCACGTTGTGTTTTGGGCAATTTCCTGTCGCGAGCGCTAGGCCTACCCACACAAGTGAGGTATAATTTTTTTCAGGAGACGTGGGGGAACGCTGGGTGGAAGGAAATTTGTGGCTCCTCTCAGATTCCAGAACTTTCTGCCACAGAAATGTGAGGAACATGTGTTTTTTATCTAAATTTTGAGGTTTGCAAAGGATTCTGGGTAACAGAACCTGGTCCGAGCCACACAAGTCACCCCATCTTGGATTCCCCTAGGTCTCTAGTTTTCAGAAATGCACAGGTTTGGTAGGTTTCCATAGGTGGCGGCTGAGCTAGAGGCCAAAATCTACAGGTAGTCACTTTGCTAAAAACAGGTCTGTTTTCTGTGATGTGTCCACGTTGTGTTTTGGGGCATATCCTGTCGCGGGCGCTAGGCCTACCCTCACAAGTGAGGTATCATTTTTATCGGGAGACTTGGGGGAACATAGAATAGCAAAACGAGTGTTATTGCCCCTTGTCTTTCTCTACATTTTTCCCTTCCAAATGTAAGACAGTGTGTAAAAAAGACGTCTATTTGAGAAATGCCCTGTAATTCACATGCTAGTATGGGCACCCCAGAATTCAGAGATGTGCAAATAACCACTGCTTCTCAACACCTTATCTTGTGCCCATGTTGGAAATACAAAGGTTTTCTTGATAGCTATTTTTTACTCTTTATATTTCAGCAAATGAATTGCTGTATACCCGGCATAGAATGAAAACCCACTGCAGGGTGCAGGTCATTTATTGGCTCTGGGTACCTAGAGTTCTTGATGAACCTACAAGCCCTATATATCCCCGCAACCAGAAGAGTCCAGCAGACGTAACGGTATATTGCTTTTGAAAATCTGACATTGCAGGAAAAAGTTACAGAGTAAAACTTAGAGAAAAATTGATGTTTTTTTCACCTCAATTTCAATATTTGTCTTTTTCAGTTGTTATTTTCTGTAGGAAACCCTTGTAGGATCTACACAAATTACCCCTTGCTGAATTCAGAATTTTGTCTACTTTTCAGAAATGTTGCGGTTTCTGGGATCCAGCGTTGGTTTCATGCCCATTTCTGTCACTGACTGGAAGGAGGCTGAAAGCACAAAAAATCGTAAAAATGGGGTATGTCCCAGTAAAATGCCAAAATTGTGTTGAAAAATTGGGTTTTCTGATTCAAGTCTGCCTGTTCCTGAAAGCTGGGAAGCTGGTGATTTTATCACCGCAAACCCTTTGTTGATGCCCTTTTCAGGGAAAAAACCACAAGCCTTCTTCTGCAGCCCATTTTTCCAATTTTTTTAAGAAAAACAACATTTTCACTGTTTTTTGGCTAATTTCTTGGCCTCCTTCTGGGGAACCCACAAAGTTCTGGTACCTCTAGAATCCCTAGGATGTTGGAAAAAAAGGACGCAAATTTGGCGTTGGTAGCTTACGTGAACAAAAAGTTATGAGGGCCTAAGTGCGAACTGCTCCAAATAGCCAAAAAAAGGCTCGTCACAGAAGGGGGAAAAGGCCTGGCAGCGAAAGGGTTAATGAAAACACTAAAAAATGACACAACACAGGTTTAGAAAAATAGGAAATATTTATCTAAACAAAACAAGACCAAAACGACAAAAATCCGACATACACAAGTCAAGTAATTAATTTTTAGAGATTAAACTCAAAAATAGCGTTTAGAAACAAAAAATGCTTCGATGAGATGTTAACCCGGCGTCGTGACGGAGTCGTTCCCAACAAGCCGACACCAGCGGCGTCGGACATGGAGTCGTGTAGACCCCCAAGTACAGTACCTTTGGTGAAGAGTGAAAACAAGCCGATGCGCGAAGTCGGGGATCGCGGCGTCTGTGCGAAACGTTGAATCCACGCGCTTCGAGCGTCGTCGGTCACGACGGGGTGTGGTGACTTCCACGGAGCCGCGGACTTCAGCGGGGCTGCAGCAGCGCCTGGCCTGCGAAGAGCGTTGCGTTCCAGCGAAGGTCACGGCGTCAGGTGCAGGCGGCGTTACCGGATTCAGCAGCGGCGTAGGTCCGGAGTCGTCCGAAGTCGATTTCCTTGGATTTCCACCAGCTTTCCTTTCAAGGGCCCAGGAACTGGATAGGGCACCACTTGTCAGAGCAGGAGTCTCTCCAGAGACCCCAGGTGCTGGCAGAGAGAAGTCTTTGCTGTCCCTGAGACTTCAAACAACAGGAGGCAAGTTCTAAATCAAGCCCTTGGAGATTTCTTCACAAGATGGAAGGCACACAAAGTCCAGTCTTTGCCCTCTTACTCTGGCAGAAGCAGCACTGCAGGAAAGCTCCACAAAGCAGAGTCACGGGCAGGGCAGCACTTCTTCCTCAGCTATCAGCTCTTCTCCAGGCAGAGGTTCCTCTTGGTTCCAGAAGTGTTTCTAAAGTCTGTCGATTTGGGTGCCCTTCTTATACCCATTTTAGTCTTTGAAGTCACCTTTCTTGAAAGGGGACTCACACCTACTTGTGAAATCCTGCCTTGCCCAGGCAAGGCCTCAGACACACACCAGGGGGTTGGAGCCGGCATTGTCAGAGGCAGGCACAGTCCTTTCAGATGAGGGTGACCACTCCACCCCTGCCTCCTAGCAGAGATGGCTAATCAGGAAATGCATGTTACACCCCAGCCGCCTTTGTGTCACTGTCTAGTGCGAGGTGAGAAACAACCCAACTGTCAAACTGACCCAGACAGGGAATCCACAAACAAGGCAGAGTCACAGAATGGTTTAAGCAAGAAAATGCTCACTTTCTAAAAGTGGCATTTTCAAACGCACAATCTTAAAATCAACTTTACTAAAAGATGTATTTTTAAATTGTGAGTTCAGGGACCCCAAACTCCACATGTCCATCTACTCTATAGGGGAATCTACACTTTAATCATATTTAAAGGTAGCCCCCATGTTATCCTACGAGAGAGACAGGCCTTGCAACAGTGAAAAACGAAGTTGGCAGTATTTCACTGTCAGGAAATATAAACCACATTACTATATGTCCTACCTTATCCATACACTGCACCCTGCCCTTGGGGCTACCTAGGGTCTACCTTAGGGGTGCCTTACATGTAAGAAATGGGAAGGTTTAGGCCTGGCAAGTGGGTACACTTCCCAAGTCGAATTTACAGTGTAAAAATACGCACACAGACACTGCAGTGGCAGGTCTGGGACATGATTACAGAGCTACTTATGTGGGTGGCACAACCAGTGCTGCAGGCCCACTAGTAGCATTTGATTTACAGGCCCTGGCACCTCTAGTGCACCTTACTAGGGACTTACTAATAAATCAAATATGCCAATCATGGATAAACCAATTACATACAATTTACACAGAGAGCATATGCACTTTAGCACTGGTTAGCAGTGGTAAAGTGCTCAGAGTTGAAAAGCCAACAGCAACAGGTCAGAAAAAAATAGGAGGCAGGAGGCAAAAAGACTGGTGATGACCCTGCATAAGCAAAAGTCCAACAGATTTCAATGGAATAAAGTTGTAGGGAAAAGAACCATTGCAAGATGCTGAGGTTAAGACCCTTCTTTCTGTACATCCAGGTAAGTGAGGCATGATTGGTATAAATGATAAAGTGGAGCCCTTCAAGATAGTAATGGAGCTTTTCATTGGGCCATTTAATGGCCAGGTATTCCTTCTCTATAGTAAGATAGCGAAGTTCCCTATGAAACAATTTCCAATTAATGAAAGGGTATGATTATCTGTGTTTAGGTCATTCATCTGAGATAGAAAGGCTCCTACTCCTACATTAGAAGAGTCAGTTTTGAAAAAAAAATGTTTTTAGGGGGTTTGTGGAATGGGTTTTGAGCAGATGACCTGCCTTAAATCAGCGACCGCCTTTAGGGTGCGCTTGGGGCGGCTATTACATGCATGGTTCCCTTGCACTGTCTTAACAACTCAAAGAGGTGCAGAAAGGTGGGATTAATTCAGGATGACCTTCGATAATACCTCAGTCCAAGGAAGGTCCTCAGATATTGCTTTTTGGCTCTCCTTCTGAGGTTCAATAACACCACTCAATAGAATAAATCCCAAATATTTAACCTTACCACAAACTATTTTAAATTTTTTATAGTTGATATGGAGACCAGCCTACTGGAGGGTTTTAATTAGGGGTGGACAGGACATGTGGAGTTTCACTTAACAGAATTCTGTTACATAAAAACTCTTGAAGATCCCACAGGGTTTCACCAACGGGCTGACAATATGCAGCTCCTGCTTCAATTTAGTGTTGCTAGTGCAAGCAGTGCTGAAAATCAGCATGGACAGCAACATCCATTATGCAAGAGCCTGCAGCCATGTGAGTTAATTTTGCTTCTTCTCGTGTAGGAAATCTACTTGAGCTGCAGCAAATCTACTTGTATGGTAGCACTTTGACCGCGACCACATGCGACTGCCAGTGTTAGAAAATCAAGCACAGGGAAGTCAAATCTCGCTCACCCTCACCAGCTTGCATTTTCTGGAGCTTCATGGGAAAAAAAGTCTGCTGCTCAAGCTATAGTCAGAACTTCACCAGAATTCCCTGTTAAGAGTAGCGTGCCGTGACCAAAATTCCACCAGTTCTGCAGGGGGAATAAAACGTTCCTCCCACCCCAAATGTGAAGGACAGTTGTTAGATGCTTTGAGTGGTCTTGCCAATGGAGGCTTAAAATAGTAATATGATGCTGCAGCAGTTCGGCAATGTGGCATCCACAGTTTCTTTATAAATCTCTGGATTGTAGCTGTAAATTGATAAAGGCCTTGAGGTGTAACAACAGCAGTTTTCTCCTTCTCTTCCTATCTCAAAGGAATTTTCCAGTTTCCCTTGGTAAGATCTCAAGAAAGGATATAGTGAGATTCATCTAGTTGCTCATTCATCTTGTCTCACCTTTGGGAGGGATGATCCATAAATGTAAATACTGTCGCTGTAGAAGCAGATACTACCATTGGGTATGAGAACTAACGGCCATATGTCACAGAGTGTCTTCACTCTTGCACCACTCAATGGGGCGCAAGAGTGACACAACTCATAAGTTACATTCATTAAGCCATGCAAGGCCACCTTGCATGGCCCTGCCTGGCTTGATAAATCTAGAGGAACACAAAGCAGCACAATTCACTGCATTGTGTTACTCTGCCCTACAAAGACATTACATGGGTGGAGCAAGAGTGGACCCATGCATCCACCCATAGATTTTGGTGGATTCTCAAATTTACCATTACTGGTAGACCTGGTAATGTGTTAAAATGCTACACCTCCCATGGTGAGGCATTACAAGGAGAAACATCTTTTTTTTCTCCTCCTTACTTCCTCTTTCATTCTGCAGCACACATAGAAAGAGGAAAATGTCTCTCAGGATAGTTTTTGTGTAGGAAGGTGCCCCTTCCTGCACGAAACAATTGTGTCTGAAAAGCAGGCATGCTGAACCATGGTGCAAGGGTGCCTGCGTTAGCAGTAGGCAGCACATTGTGCACCAGCGCAGGGAAAAGACAGAAATCCACAGTGGTATGTTAAGTAGTGTGCATTCCTACCCTTTCTTTATCACACAGCACAACACAACAAGGTGACTGCTTGCACAGCACTGTGCAATTGTTTGCTAAACATGCCTCTAATACTATAGGGAAGAACCACTCACTGGAGAATGGCTCTACTACTCCAGTTTTTAACAGTTGAGCGACCTCTTTCCAGCTGGCTACCTTTGGTCCTCTGGAATCCTATATGGTCTTTGTTTTATGATGACTCCTGGCACAGTGATTATAGCATGAGCAATAAGAGGGGTGTTACCCGGGTTATTGGAGAGGATAGAATAAAAAGTTTACAGGTTACGTAAAAAATTCTGTTTTGTGTCAAACTAAGAGTATCTCCTACACAGAGCCCCTCAATGGTATGTTTGGGTAGTGACTCAGAGTTGATTAAGTTAACCCCATGAGGAAGGGTTCCCAGCCATGTCTTTAGAAGACTGATACAGTAACTTTACGTGTGGCTCCGAGATATTTGTCATTTGTATGTCAGCTTTCTCATCTTCTCAATTATTCTATAGGGACTTAGCAATTCTGCTCTAAGTGTACTTTCACTAGAGGGCAGGATTAAAAAAAAAACACTCTGCTTCCTTCAATTCCCTCCAAATTGTGACTGTATTGTAATAATACTGGTATGTCTTTTGGGATTGGTCTAATTGTGTCCTGGCTGATTGCTGTAGCTTCCCTGATCAGATTTTGATTTGAAGAGCATTCTCCAAAAATGTTCTTATTATACTGGCATGCTTCTTCCCAGGCATAGTGGTCATTTCCAGAAGTGTTCCGGGATTCTTTCCATAAAGTAACTCAAAGAATGAACATCTGGACTTGGCTACAGATAACATAAAAGACCAACGATAGGAGGTGATCCCAGCTGCTACCCTCTCTAGTCATCATTTTCTTAAATGTGACTTTCAAAGTGCAATTATATCATTCCACCATTTCATCCAAAACAGATGGGCATAAGTTTTTATCCGTAGGTTCTAGCAAATCTGCAGCATTAGTTTGGAGACAAATGGAGTACTCTGATTGGTTAGGATTACCTGAGGAAATTTTACTCTTAAAACAATTTGAATCAGATGAGCTTCGGTATAATGTATGGCATAATCGACGAACACTATAATGTATTTCATACCTTTACTGGTTACAAGAGGACCCACCAAATCTAGCCCAACTCATTCAAATGGGTTTCCAATTATGGGCATCTTTCCCAGAGGTACTGCTGGGGATCAAAAAGAGTTTTTTTTTCTGATAGGTGGAATACATTTGACAATATGCTTTGATAATGTTATATATTCCTAGTTGCTAAAACAGCTCCAAAATGGCTTTAGAAGCTTTTTCCACGCTAAAATGTCCCACAAATGGATGGGAATGGCTGAAAATAAATGACCTCTTCCCAAAAGGAATCATGCACAGACAGCTGAGGTTTTTCTCTCCATTCACCCTCACTATATAGTAGTACTTTTTGTATAAGAAAACAGGGGTATACCTGGTTCCTATGTCTTTTCTCACCTTGTACCATTCTACAAGTACTTTGAAGGGAGCTATCGCTATTCTGGGTGGCCATAAACATTTTTCCCAATTCCAAGGGCAGCGTGGTCAAAAGATTGTGTTTGGGGAACCCCTTCTTTTTTTCCAACCATCTTTTCCTGCAGGTCTTATACCTTTTAGCTGGTCTACACATTCTAAGCCAGTTCTGTTCTTTTGTTATACTAGTCTTTGAGAAGGCAAGGAACAGAGAGTTGTCAGTCCCTATAAAATAAGTTCCTCCAGTAAAACATGAAGTAACCCTACCTCCATAAATCTGGTTTCCCCTTTAGGCCCAATCACAGGAACTTTAGCTATATCATGTTCCCGCTAATCTCCATGAACACATTTGATAATGACTTTCACTTGGGAAATTATTTGATGTGAGGCAATCAACCATTCTCTAATGACAGAGAACTTCTAACCAGATTGTAATAAAGCCACACTCTTGTTATAATTCATCTGGAGATTCAGGTAATAGCTGGATCCATTTTTTTCTGTATAATATATCGCCCTATTGATGCAATTAATTTACATATGTTCTTTGTATGTTCTTTTCGTCTTACAGAATCTGGCTATAGGCCCACATTCCCCACATTTAACACATTGTAGTCCGGTATTCCCTCCTAAACCATGTGGAGGAGTTCAGGGAAGATGGAGACTGCATTTTATGTGGTCTGGGTTTGCTTGGAAGGTGGGAGGAGGAGGCGAGCTGAAGAGGTTTCCCAATTTTATGGGGTTCATATTTACTACTGGTATTCTGCACACACGAGAAAAAGTTGACCATTTCTATGGCATTCTCCGAGTTATTCCAGCACGTTGTCTTAACCACCTCTGGGTAGGACTGGGAAGAGCTTCAAGAAACTGTTCCAAGTATACCCTATTCATGATTTCCTCCTTGGTACTCTCATGAGGTTTCGTCCATTTATCAGCAGCATCCTTTAATTTAACAGAAAGTCTGCTGGAGGTATATCATGAGTTGCATTTCTCCTTCCAAAAGGCTATTCTATAACTCTCCTCATCTATTCCCATGTGATCTAAGATCACCCTCTTGATTTCCTGGTATGGCGCATCACCTGTTGGATTGGCAGTTTAATAAGCAGTTTGAGCGTCCACTACTAATAAAGGGGCACAATAATAATGCCACCTCTGTTCAGGCCATTGACTTGCCTTATATGACTTTTTGATATTTAGAAGGAATGCAGTTTGATCTTCCCCAGATGTAAGCTTTTGTAGGGAAATAATTCCCCCCCACTCCCCCATGAGCAAGCCTTCGATCTTAAGATATTTTGGTAGTTAGCTGTAATTGGCTTTCTGATAACTGATGTAACTGATTGGCTTGTAATTTGAGCGGTTCCTCGAAAACTCTTTTCTACATATCAGTGGATTTAATGTACCGCTCCAGGGCCCATTAGAACTTTTGTTGTACCCCCACGAGACAGTAGATGATGTTCCCCCTCTTGCTTCAAATGGAATGATCCCACTTCAGACACCATGTTTTTGATGGGGAGGGAATTGCACAAACTTGAAAAGGAGTGAAAATAGAAAGTCCTTTATTGAAAGAAAGTTTTCTGTTTCGGCAATCAGGACAAGGGGTTGTACATCTATTCCTTCTGTGTGTTCCTCTTCCATCCTCTTTGGTAACACTGTTTCTGTTCTCTTAGGCAGGGTGTTCTCTTCAAGGATCGGATGCCTTAGACAAGAACACAGAGACCACTGGTAAGTATGTATTCCACTTTTTGATGTCTGACCCTTCATTTTTCTTCCTCTCTTTACTTTCTTCCTCTTGCCTTTCCTTCTATTATGTTTCTTGTGCTCTTTTCTTATCACTTTACTCTGTTGCCTATCGGAGCATGTATCTGTCTGGTATAGTTTAGTTTTCCTCAACTTGATTCTCTTACATGTATCCTTCTTAATTGTTAAAAAATTGGTTGCTGGTTGAATTGGATTTAACACTTACTCAAAGGGCAACCACATTACTGGTCAAGGTAAGTGTCTGGCCAAACCTAAATCAATCTCTGCTCACCCTCTGGTAGCCTGTCACAGAGAATTAAGCTTAACTGAGAGGCAGTGTGTAAAATATTTGTGCAACACTTTAAACAGTCAAACAGGAAAAACACCACACAAAATGAATCGACACCAGTTTAGAAAAAAAGGGTATTATTAAGTTACTAATACAAAACCAAAACAATAATAACCAAAAAGTAGAATGTGAAATATGAATTTTTAAAGATTAAACTGTAAAAAAAAAGCACCAGACAGGTAAAAAATCAAAATATGGAGCATGGGCCAACTACAGGGAGTTAGTTGGGCTGGCTGAACAAAAGTATCTTAAATCCGAGTTTGAAGCGATGCATTGGTTCTGAACCTCTTAGTAGAGGAGGTGGGCTGCTGTTCCCCATGCATCACAACATGAAGGGACTGAGGATCCAGTGTGTGAGGTGAGAATGGGTGAATTTTGTGTTCAAGTTACTGTTGATTCAGGTTCACCTATAACTATCATTTCTGATCAATTATTTTTGAAGAAATGGAATGGGTTGGAGTTGTGTCCCCCTGATATACACACTATTGCTTTTGGGGTCAACAAATAGATTTGTGTGGTTATTTTGTGGAATCCTTACAGTATAAGGATAGATCAATTGGCTCCACGGTTTATGTGGCTAAACATGGTTACAACATTTTGGGATGGAAGGATCAGGGTAAGTTTGGGATGGTCCTCAGACATGGTACTGTACAACCCATTTCTTTGATTAATGAGGGCGAGGTACGCGTTGATTGTTTGGAACATGTCTTGTTGAAGCATAAAAACGTTTTTGAGGATAGGTTGGGAGTGGTCAAAGGATTTGAACATAAAATCATTCTTAAACCGAATTCAGTTCCTGTCATACACAAAGTGGGAACAGTTCCATTGTGCATGAGACAGAGGCTTAGAGATCACTTAAAACAATTGTGTGTAGAAGAGGTTATTGAACCAACTGAATCATCACAATGGATTTCTCCCATTGTGGTGGCAATCAAAGTCAGGAGCAAAAACAATTGTGATGCACTCATTGATAATGACTTATAAGACAATCACATGTAACCATCTTATTATGATTTGATAGGTACTAGCATTGTTGAACTTAAAGTCATCGCAAAAACAGTGCAATAGTGGTGTTCAGTTCTTAAGGATTTATTCATGAAAACTTCAAGTTGTCCTGAGTGATAAACCGTACTCCGTAGTATGTAGAAAAACAAATCGATATGTATTTCAGTACTCCATGAATTTCAGTCAATGGATGTAAAATGTGTCGACATATGCAACCATAACAGCCAACACGTGTTTCGTCTTAGGACATTCACCCAAAAGACTTCTTCAGGGATGAAATTTCATCAAATGGAGTCTCTTCAATCCAGTAACGAACTGAGTGAAAATTGCATTCTTTCCAATGAAAAAAAGCGATGCCCAGAAGTATCCAAATAGAAGAGAAATCCAAAATCAATAGAACTTGATATCTTATTTTCAAAACGGCCGTGAGTACGCTGTTGGAAATATCTGACCAGACTGTGGTGTCCTAAGGAAACCCGATGAATTATTAGGAGTCAAAAAGTCAACAGACTCTTCCCAATGGTTAAGGACGTTGTCTTGAGAATGGGGCAGCTCTGACATACAGGTACCTCAGTTTCTAAACCTATGCAACCACAATTTGGGTGTATACAGTATACTATTTGTCCAATATATGTTTGAATTAGTGTAATTTGGTATGAGCACTGCACCATCTGCACTGTTTTGCTTCACTTTTAATCACACACTTGATATAAAGATTGTTCCATTATATGATTGTAAATAATATGCATGTGACTAATCACTCTAATGGGTCCAGCATATGACTTTTAATAATTGGTTGAAAACAAAGGTTTGAGCAGCATTAAATGCAGCAATTAAACAAGTCAAATTGATTTCAGGGCATACAGACTGGGCAGCTGCTTGCCCCTCAAAATAAGTCCCACGTGACAATTGGATGATAAACTTTCTAAAAGTGGAGTTTTCAGAATTGCAATTTGAAATCTGACTTCACTATAATTTATTATTTAAATTGTGATTCCAGAGATGAAAAATGCATAAAGTTTATCTCTTCCAGATTGTGAACTATATGATGTAATAAGGCAATCCCAATGTTACCCTGTCAAAGAAGTTGGACTTGCTATTTTGAAAAAATGACTTTGGGAGTTTTTCACTACCAGGAGAAGTAAAACTTAAACGTTAATGTACTGCCTTTTAGAAACATTGCACCCTGACCCCTAGTTTGTCCCAGGGCCTAGCTTAGGGGTGACATATATGTATATAATGGGAGGCCTGGACCTGGCAAAAGAGTTATTTTGCCAGCTCCACCTAGCAGTTTGTAACTGCGCACACAGGCTCTGCAATGACAGGCTTGAGCCATGGTAAAGTGCTACTTAAGCAGGTGCACAATCAGTGCTACAGGCCCCCAAGTAGCATTTCATTTACTGGCCCTGGGCAAATGTAGTGCCCCTTATTAGGAACTTATAAGTAAACTAAATATTGCAGTTGTAAGAAGCCAATATCACCATATTTTAAGGAGAGAGTACAAGATTTTTAGCACAGGTAAGGAGTGGTAAAGTGCATAAAGTCTGAAAGCCAGCAAAAACAAGGTCAGGAAAGTGGAGGAGGTAGGCAAAAATGTGGAGGGAAGACCACCCTAAGGCTGTCATGTCTAACAAGGGCTTTACAACTCCAATTTTCTCATACTAGTTAACTCAAAGTGCTTGTTTAGGTTAAGTAGTAGAAAGGAAAAAAAAAACACCCAACCTGTGAAAACTCAAATATCCTCAAAAAAGTAACAGTCCAAGCCATTCCCTAAATTTCTCCCCTCTCTCTTCACTGTTCTAACAGGAATGCCTCCACCATCTCTGTACACGCACAATAACCTGGTCAAGCACACTTCCTGCTGAGCGAGGCTAGGACTGGGTTCCTCTCTTGTACTGCTGACACTTCAGAGGCGCTGCAACTGAAACAGTAGCCTCCTAATTCCTCCACCCAGTTTGCCTCTGTTTTGGAGATGCCATCATCCTGTGGCAACAAATTTAGCTTGCACCCCCCCTGTCTCTTGAGCTCCAGCATCTTCCTCATTTCCTGGCTTCCTTTGGTGATCTGCAACAGTGGTCAGAGAGTTTTGGTTCTACTCTTTCCACCTCTGACATTCTTTCCTTCTTCTCTGAACTGTCCCACTCTTTCTCCTTCTATATGCCTGACGTCTGTCTTCCTTCTCTCTGTTTTTGTTCCTGTGGAAAAAACAGTAGTCCAATTTTTCTGTTTATGCACCTTAGTGTTTGTTCTTACATTGGAACTTGTTTCTCCTGCTGTTTAAGGAGGACAAGTAGGTCCCTGCACAGGATGTTGAAGGAGTTGTTGGTAGGTACATAATTCCATCAGGTTCAGATTCACCCAACTCCTCACTGCAACATTTCCTCATTTTCTTAAAATAATTCAGTCTACTAGGCATTGCAACAAAATATATTTTGATTTGTTCTCATGGGAGACTCCATCTCCAGAAAAAAGGCTTACAGTTCTTTCTTCTAGAGAAGATTCCTAGGAAAAGTAAAAAGTATATTTCAACTTTTTTGATCTCTTCTTGTAGCTTAGGCACCTCTTTTCAGGAGCGATGTGGGAACTTCTTGACAGAGTCGCCAGACTGCCATGGTACATGCCATTGTAAAGCTTAGCCTCAACAAAAATGCACTGACCAATACAACAGCTGCACAGATGATATCTGAAAGAGCCCGCTAAGTACTAACTTATGCACGGGGCGTGGCCAAAATGGCGACCGGGATGGTCGCATAATCAGTAGCTCCGGTCCCGGCCCGCGTTCATTATCCTGCAACAGGCGCCCGCACCACTGACCGTGCGAGACGCCACATGCCCTATCTGTGTCGCCCGCACTGCATCGTTTGGTTCCGGCCGCGGCGCCCCAGGAATCGGGGGGTCGGCTGTGGTCCTGGGCGCGGCCGCCGAGATCCGTGGAGCCTGGACCTCGCTTGACGAGGCCATCGCGACGCAGCACCTCTTGCGCCGTGGCGGCTGCGTCGGGAGCCGCGGACGGGTTCCCGACGCGCTGGGTCCTGGCCCGTCCCCCGGGGCGGAGAGGCGGGCTCCGACGAAGGTGAGGAGGCGCTTGCTCCCCTGCTCCGGGACCACGCGCCTGGAACAGCGGCCCTCTCTAGAGGCTGCGTTTGACCTGATGTGCTCGGCCTGACGAGGCGGCGATCCCGTGGGTAGCCGGCTGGCTACGTCTGCTTCGCAAGATTGGTGCCACTGAGACGTGCGGTCACCTTGGAGTCTCGGGGTTGCCGTGCAGGTTGGGGCCGCGATCCCCACGGGAGGGGGAGTGACCCCACCAGCTACCCAGGACTCGTGACTCCACACCCAAAATATCTGGTGGCATTGAGTAGGATCCCTTGTGCACCAAGCTTGGGCTAATAAACAGCCAAGCAAGAAGAAGGAAAAACAATTGGGGAAGCAAATAAATAACAATCATATAAAAAAAAAAAAAACTAAAAAAAAAAAAGTCAGGACCATCAAAGTTCAAGAAAATTGAGCCCTACCAGTCCCAGCTTTCAAGCAGCAGCACAGCAATAAAATGGACCCCCTCAGAAAATAAAACATATAACAGGGCACAACAGTATATCCTCCTGTGGTTCTGTACCGGCGGCACTAATCGAGCCGCAGTGCTCCCAGCAGTGCTCTCACCAGACATAAAAGCTTTGGGGCTCTCCACTACAAAGTGTGTATACCACACAAGCAAAGTATTACTACCTCACGTTCACTACTCCAAATAGCACTGCTGACCCCAAGTTAGGGGCCCTGCTTTTTTGCAACAACTCGGAATTCTGACGGGCACAATGCCCTAGTACCCGAATGTGGAACAATCTCTCTACCTGATACGTAGCAAAATTTCCACTTTAAAGGAACAAACCTCTGCAGTCCTAATCAATCGAAGCCACTTAAAAAATAATAGTTATCAGCAATACCGCCACGTAAATAATCAATGGGCAAACCAAAGACCCCACGCGCACCTTCTGAGAATATGGAGTCTGGTACCCCACCCCCAACTGCGGAGGCCTCGGCCACACAACAAGCACTAAAAAAGATGGACATAACACTCCAAGCACACACAACGCAATTTGAAAAGATTTTACAAGCCATTTTGGACACCAAAATTACCCTGGAAGCAAAAATAGGTTCGGTAATCGAAGATGTTAACATATTGCGTGCAGACCAACATACGTTAGCTGAAAAGGTCGCAGGCTTGGAAGAAGACACGTCACACCTCTCACCAGCGATAACCAAACTCCAGTCGCAAATGGGGGCTGTAACAGCTGAACTGGGGACACTGAGGCGCAAAGCCGAAGAAGCAGAAGGAAGGTCAAGACGTAACAATATCCGCTTTGTGGGTTTTCCTGAGCGGGTTGAGGACCCATGCGCAGAACTGTTCATTGAACAATGGCTAATAGAAACAGTTCTGAAGGACAATGTCCCGAAGTTCTTTTCAATAGAACGCGCCCACAGGGTTCCCGGAAAACCCCCACCCCCTGGCACTCAGCCTCGCCCACTAATAACAAGACTCCTCAACTACCGCGACAGGGACCTCGTACTGCAACTGTTTCGTAAAGCAGGCCCAATGCGCTTCGAAGGGGCAGTCATATCGGCCTACCCGGACTTTACAGCAGAGGTACAGAAAAAGCGTAACTCATTTTTCCAGGTCAAAGAGCGACTAAGAGACCACAACATCAAATATGCTCTGTTGTTCCCGGCCAAACTTCGAATACAGGACGACACTCGCACTTTCTTTTTCACCTCACCAGAGGATGCATGGACTTGGCTACATGCCAAGGGACTCGCTGACCCGCCCAATATAAGAAACCCCAAAGACAAAAACCACCCTCCTAATGGCAAACGCAAACCCCGCAGGCAACCAGACACTAAACCTACCCCTGAACAGTCTCGCGTGGAACGCTCTCTATTACTGCAAACCACATCCCTTTTCGCCAATACATCCCCGGGATCCGTATCAACGCATTCTGGATTAGAATCCGAGCTTGGGATACTTTCTGACTCTACAGACTCCACCTGCGTCCCCAATCTCACTCCACGAACAGCAGACGACATCTGCTAATATATACCAACCCCGGACGCAACGGCACACAACATCCTACAGAAGTAGCCACTAATCATCCGCTAAAACTCACTGCTGCACGCTGACCCCATCTCTGCTGTACCGCTACCCCCGACCGCAGCAAAAGACTCATGGCTGGCCCCGGAAAATAGCAACTTCAACAAGAGCATAACGGGTCGGGACCAGCATTGACTTGAACTTACTTATTTGAAACACCCCCGCACCATATGGAACGTTCCACCTGGTTGGCAAGTATTGTATCGTTAAAGTCCTTGCAACAACCACAGTTACTGTTAGATATAGTTAATGTTATTGTTTTAATTAGCAGAATCACATCTAAGAGGCATAATTTAGATTATAGTATTCGTAGTAAATGTTGTCTGATTGCTAATAATAAGTACACACTAGGCAGTTGCAGTATAAACTGGCCAAGTACAATGGGCGTGAAATACACTATAGTCGTAAAAAGAGCCGGCCTACCAAACCCACAAAGACTATGCATACCAGTACAAACGGTCCATGGCAACCCAAAGACAACAGTATAACCCGCAATATAAAATACTCACATGGAATATAAGAGGCATGGCATCCCCGCGTAAGCGACTACAGATCCACGCATACCTCAGGAGACATCAAATACATTTCGCCATGTTACAGGAGACACACCTGGCTAAGTCCTCATTGGAGAATACAAAAGTAAAATGGAAAGGGCAACTATATGGTACCATCTTTTCAACATATGCTAGGGGAGTGGCGATCTGGATAGCCCCTGGGGTCCCCTATGTTACGTCCCGCGTACAATGTGACCCAAATGGCCAATATGTCCTCTTGGAAGGTGCCCTAGACGGGGAACCCATGGCATTAGCATCAATATATACTCCCAATTCAAATCAATGGGAATTCCTACAGACACTTAACAGTAGTAAACTTAATGACCCAGAGATGGATACCATTTGGGGCGGCGACTTTAACTGCGTATTAGACATTCACAGAGATCGCTCTATCCCTCCGTTAGATAATATCCTAGCTAAACGTGCTTCACTCAAACTTGCAGAGTGGGCCTCCAACAATAGGCTAAGTGAAATTTGGAGAACTGGTCACCCCACACACCGCGAATACTCTTACTATTCCCCAGTGCATAAATTACACACTAGAATATGATATTTGCATCAAACGATATAATCCCAAAAATAATCACATCAGGCTACCTGGCTCGCACCATATCTGATCATAATCTGCTTCAAGCTACCCTGAGAATGGGCCGCACACACACGTGCATTCCCACATGGCGTCTACAACCAGATGCCCTCATAGATCCTCCTTATCATGCTGAACTAGCTAAATGCTTGTCGGATTACTTCGCTTTAAATAAAAACACAACAACAGCGCGCGCCACAGAATGGGACGCTCATAAAGTGGTTATACGCGGCCACTGCCTAGCAGCCTCACTGGGGGTCAAAATAATGCTTAATAGGGAACTACTAGAGATAGAATTAAAAATGCGCAAGGTAGAGACCGAGACCACCACTAGCGTGACCTCGCTTGAAACACTAAACTCACTGAAATCTGACTACAAAGAAACTGATGCCAGGCTCAGCAGACATGACTATAGACATTTTAAAGCCCGACAGCACGCAGAAGGCGACAGATCGGGCAAACTACTAGCATGGCTGGTCCGACAACCATTACAGTCCTCGCCTATAGGCGCGATAAGAACACACTCAGGGGAAATGATTAACACTCAGGCTGGAATCAATGAGTCCTTTCATATGTATTATCGTTCCCTATATCAGCCCACTAACCCTCCAAATGAACAACTTCTTTCTGAACTCCTCTCATTGATTCCCCAAAATACGAATATCAATGACAACGCAGCCACATTGGACGGTCCCATCACTATCGAAGAACTACGCTTAGCTCTTTCTCAAATGGCGCGCGGCAAAACTCCTGGCTCAGACGGACTACCAATGGAATATTATAGTTCACTATCTGCTCATCTCCTGCAGCCCCTGACCGAGGTATTTAACGAGGCACGAAATAGAAAGCATCTGCCAGACTCCATGTGCGAAGCATTGATAGTGGTGCTACCAAAACCAGGACGCGATCCACTTGATGTCAAATCCTATAGACCACTCTCCCTGTTAAACACTGACTGTAAACTCCTGGGGAAAATCCTAGCAAATAGGCTACTCCCTTATTTATCAGACTTAATCCATCATGATCAATCTGGATTTGTACCAGGGAGGAACACTTTTCTAAATATAAGACGCCTAATACGTATATTACATAGTACCACAGAAACTGAGGCAGTTGCTGTGGCATTGGACAGAGAGAAGGCGTTTGATACGCTCGGATGGGAATATCTCTTCCGCACTCTGAAGGCGTTCGGCTTTCAAAGCGGTTTCATCAACTGGATTGCCACTCTATACGCAAAACCAATAGCTCGCGTCAAAACGGGCCAAACGATATCAGAGGCGTTCCCCATCGGCAGAGGCACCAGACAAGGTTGCCCTTTATCCCCTTTATTATTTGCTATAGCTATGGAGCCATTGGCAATTAAACTTCGTAGTTGGGCAAGCAGATGGGGCATCCTAGAATCCAACACATACCATATTATTTCCCTATACGCAGACGATGCTCTAATATATTTGCGTGACTATACCTCCTCCCTCACAGAAGTTATACAAATCCTGGATAACTTTGCTTTATCCTCTGGTCTATGCGTTAATTGGGCGAAATCATGTATTTTCCCGCTTACTCGCATACCTACGGAGCAGCAAACGTTATTACCACTACATCAACTGACATGGGCATACCAGACCTTTAAATATCTGGGGATTCAGGTCTACCACTCTATGACAGACCTACGCGAGGGCAATCTCGATAGGCTGCTACGCTCAACTTGGGGATCCATGGCATTTTGGAGTTCCCTCCCACTATCACCAATGGGCCGCACGGCCATAGCTAAAATGTTAATATTACCTAGATTTCTGTACTACTTCACAGCGCTCCCATTATCCCTGCCACGTTCATTCTTTCATAAACTACACTCTCTGCTAACAGATTTGTTGTGGGGCAGAGACCGACGGAGAGTAGCCCTAGCCATTACACAATATCCACAGGAGGAAGGCGGGCTCGGCATGCCGAACTTTGAATTGTACTACGCAGCAGCCCAACTCCAATGGGTAGCCATGTGGCTTAATGAACCACCCACACCAGAGTGTACAGCGATAATGTCTTGTGTGACACCACAAACGATACTGTCATCACTTATGTCCAAACCTCCTTACCCATCTAACAGAAATCCCCTAGTAGTAGCAGCCAGATTCTGCTGGCGGAGATATGTCCAGGGCAAAACCCTAATTCCTCCTTACTTACCTGTAATACCTTTGGCTCAGGTACCAGGTGTCCAAGCTCTTTCTCATTACCATGATATACGGGTAACCAAGACACTGAACATGGGGGACTTGTACTTGAGATCTAAAGCAAGCACTTTTGCAGAGCTCGTGTCTACCGGTATCATGCAACCTGGGGCCTTCTTAACATTTAATGCCATTAACAAACTTTTACAAAACTTTTGGGGGTGCAACCCAAATGAGCCTGATGAATCCCCCCTACTCACCTCATTACTCACTATAGGAAACATTAAGGGCAGCATTACTAAATTATATAAAATACTCCTAACAGACACCTGCACTGCTTTGACCCAAGTTAAGAGCCGCTGGAATAAGGTCCTCTCCACACCAGTCGATCAGAAATCCTGGAAAGCTGCCCTCACCACGATTAAATCTGTATCCCGTAATGTTAGACTAAGATACACTCAATTCAATTATATTCATCAAGCATATCTATCTCCGTCCCGCATCAACAAAATATACCCAAACTCTAAGCCAGAATGCCCTAGATGTGCTACCCCTGCTGCTAATTTCTTCCATATGGTTTGGGAGTGCCACACAATATATACTGGCTGGTGCTGCATCACTGAGACGGTTGCAGACATAATAGAAAACACGCTTACTCCCACACCAGAATCCTGCTTGCTGGGCATACGTCGCCGGGACAAGAATGAAAAACACACTCACAAGTTTATAGATCTTGCGTTTGTAATATACAAGTGTTTGATCGCTACACACTGGAAGGCCCCTAATGCCCCCTCCTACCGCGCTTGGCTCTCAGCCTTACACAGCTCCACACTAGCGGAGGCATACACTCTAAGACAGCTGCAACTCAGAGGCCAGATACAAGAGGGCGCCACACAATGGGACCACTTTGTAGTACAAATAGAGGCTAGAGATGATGATTACCCCCCTTGAAATACGCGACACGAACAAAACGACCTGCGAGTAAATACTTAGCAACCACGTCGAGAAACAAATCACACCCGTTGTAGCACCCCAGCTAGCCGCACCATATCAGCCCGGAAACATACAGCTGGATAACAAGCGCAACTTCATCCAGACATGAATATACAAATTGACAGAAGATGCCGCTGCTCTGTTACCCCTGCCCCCGCCCCACCCCATTACAAACCATATAACACGCAAACAAGCACTAACATTTCTCATGACTATATAGCTGAATGTTATCCTAATCACTTAGAATACCATTAAATATACATAAGTAAAACCATAGATATGCCCACTGTTATTGTTTTAAAATGTATCAAGTTAAGTTGTATGCCAGTACATTAAAAGTGTAACTGTACTGTATGGGAATTACAGGTACGTACAGAGATACATGAAAAGGGAAAAAAATGTATTCTCTTACTAACTCAAGTGACATGTACTGCTGTTCGTGTGTTGTGTTTAATAAACAGATTTAAAAAAAAAAAAAAGTACTAACTTATGCACTAGGGCCCATATTTATGAGAGGCTTGCGCTGCCTTTGTGTCACTTTCAGTGAAGAAGCATTGGCGCAAACCTCTCAACCATATTTAAGACGCTATGCAAAGCCACTTTGCGTGGCTTTGAACAGTCTCATGGATATAGAGTAAGGCAAAACAGCCCAAATTATTGTGTTGCCTACTCTGCACCAGAGAGGCATTCCATGGGTGTTGCAGTGGGTTTTCCCATAAAACACACATGGATTTTGACGCATCCCCAGATTTACAAGTGTCTATAAACCTTGGGATACACCAACATCTTATACCTCCCTAGAGGAGGCACAATGTGAAGAAATATCTTAATTTCCCCTATAATTTTTCTTATTTGTGCTGCTTTCTACCGAGCACAAAGGAAGAGGAAAACGTCTAGCAGGATTTCTTTTGGATCATCACCAGGATAGAGAAATTGCCTGAGAGAAAATTGCATATATTTAAGCCATCATGAGCTAGACAAAAGAGAAAAGAAAGAAAAGAAGAGAAGAGAAAAGAAAAAAACAAAGACAAGGAAATTAATTATATACATGAAACATGCAAAAATCAACTCACACTTCTAGACCTAGGGCCTAGCACCAAGTATATCTGTGCAAAGAGCTATCGAGCAAACCAGGTGAATATTAGGGTTCATAAAGAAAAATGAACCCAATGCATGGCAAACAAACTGGGAAACAATAAGACAACAATCATGCAGAATGCAGAATGAATGTGTAGGTCAAGCCAGTGTAAACTGAGGCAAGTCTGGTAAGTGCTTTGCAGCAATAGCTCATGGTATGAGACAACTAGCATGCAGAGTGCAGAACGAACATATAGGTCAAGCCAGTGCCATCAAACTGTAGAAATGAGGCAAGCCTGGGGTGTACATTGCTTAGTTACTCATGGTACGATAAGGTGAAATTCAATGCAACATATAAAAAATTCCACTAATAATTCAAAGATTCTGCAAGCAATAATGATGGGGCGAGCATGAATCACAAATATTGGACAGATGACGCGGAAAGTCTGTGAGTGGGTCTGCCAATATAGAAGTCACCTATGCTATCAAATGACCAATGCTCCCTTGGCTGCACACTTTATGGATTTGGAACAAATAAAAGATGGCCACTGTTGGCAGGTCAATCAATCAATCAGAGATTTGTAAAGCGCACTACTCACCTGTGAGGGTCTCAAAGTGCTGAGGAGGGGTGGAGGGAGGAGGTGGGGGGAGATGCTGCTACTGCTGAAACAGCCACGTCTTGTGAAGTTTCCTGAAGGTAAGGAGGTCTTTGGTCTGGCGCAGGTGGGTGGGAAGAGTGTTCCACGTTTTGGTGGCGAGGTGCGAGAATGATCTACCACTCGTTGTATGTCTGTGGACGCGTGGGATGGTTGCGAGGGTGAGGTCGGCGGAACGGGGTTGCTGGGTCGGGGTGTAGAAGGAGAGTTGTCTTTTGAGGTATTCTGGTCGGGTGTTGTGCAGTGCTTTGTGAGCGTGGGTGATTCTCTTGTTGACTGGGAACCAGTGCAGGTTTTTTCAGGTGGTGTGTGATGCGGCAGTGGCGGGGATGTCCAGGATGAGGCGTGCGGAGGCGTTCTGGATGCGTTGCAGCCTCTTCTGGAGTTTGGCCGTGGTTCCTGCATAGAGGGCATTGCCGTAGTCCAGCTAGTGTGACTGTTTTTCTGGTTTTGGTGGGTATTCATTTGCAGACCTTTCGGAGCATGCGGAGGGTGTTGAAGCAGGAGGAGGAGATGGCGTTGACTTGCTGGGTCATGGATAGTGAGGGGTCCAAGATGAATCCTCGGTCGCGTGCGTGGTCGGTGTGAGTCAGAGCGGTTCCGAGAGTGGCAGGCCACCAGGAGTCATCCCATGTGGAGGGGGTGGAGCCGAAGATGAGTACTTCCCTCTTGTTGGAATTGAGTTTGAGGTAGCTGCTCTTCATCCATTCGGGGATGGCCTTCATACCTTCATGGAATTAGGTCTTGGTAGAGTCCTTGGTGAGGGAGAGGATCAGCTGGGTGTCGTCACCGTATGAGATGATGTTGAGGTTGTGGGATCGGGCGATGTTAGCGAGCGGGCCATGTAGATGTTGAAGAGGGTCGGGCTGAGGGACGAACCCTGGGGTACGCTGCAGATGATTTTGGTGGCCTCCGAGCAGAATGGGGGAGGCTGACTCTCTGGGTCCTGCCGGTGAGAAAGGAGGTGACCCAGTCCAGGGCTCTGTTGCGGATTCTAGCATTGCTGAGGCATGAGCATAGGGTGTGGTGGCAGATGGTGTTGAACGTGGCCGAGAGGTCCAGGACGATGAGGGCCGCTGTTTCGCCGGTGTCCAGTATGGTTCTGATGTCGTCGGTGGCGGTGATGAGGGCGGTTTCGGTGCTGTGGTTGTTGCGGAATCCAGATTGGGAAGGGTCAAGGGTGTGGTTCTCCTCTAGGAAGCAGGTTAGTTGTCTGTTGACGGCCTTCCTGATTACTTTTGCCAGGAAGGGGAGCAAGGAGATAGGCTGGAAGTTCTTGAGGTCCTTTGTGTCCGCCTTGGGCTTTTTAGGAGGGTGTTGATCTCAGTGTGTTTCCAGCTCTCTGAGAAGGTGGTGGACTTGAAGGAGCTGTTGATGATCTTCTGTAGTTGGGGTGCGATAACGGAGCTTGCTTTGTTGAGGATGTGGTGAGGGCAGGGGTCAGATGGAGAGCTGGAGTGGATGGTGTTCATGATTTTGATGGTGTCGTTGTCGTTGACGGGGGTCCAGGAGAGCAGGAGGTTGGTCAGAGGTGAATCTGTGGTGTTGGTGGTTGCCAGGGGGGGCTGGGTGCTGAAGCTGTCGTGGATGTCTTGGGATGAGGGGATGTCGTTGACGTTGGAGCTGGGTTTGCAGAGTTCCTTCATGACATTGAAGAGCTCCTTGTGGCTGTGTGTGTTGTTGATTCGGTCTTTAAATGCATTTCTTTTGGCGGCTTGGATGAGTTGGTGGTGTCTGTGGATAGTGTTTTTGAAGGCTGTGTGGTTGTCCAGAGTCTGATCTTGGCGCCACTTCCTTTCAAGTCTTCGGCAGATTTGCTTAGATTCGTGGAGGTCGGCAGTTAACCAGAAGGCCTTTCTGTTGATGTGTCTATTGGAGGGATTCTTGATTGGGGCGAGAGTATTGGCACAGGTGTTGACCCATTGCCTGAAGTTGCAGGCAGCTGCATCAGTGTTGGTGTTGTCGATGGGTGGGTTCTGGGAGAGGGCCGCGATAAGTTGGTCTTCGGTGACCTTGTTCCAACTGCGGTGGGGGATCCATTGTGAGTGGTGGTGTAGTGTGGGTTTCTGGAAGGAGAAGTGGATGCAGCGGTGGTCTGTCCAGTGGAGTTCGGAGATGTGGCAGAAAAAGGCGTGATTGCTGGTGGAGAAAATAGGATCAAGTGTGTGTCCTGTGGAGTGGGTTGGTGTCATGACAAGCTGTTTGAGGCTGAGGTTGGAGAGGTTGTCGAGTATAAATATGGGCCTAAGTCTCCGAGGAGTATGTAGTCAGTGGATGAGAGAGCGTGCGTGCTGATGATGTTGGTAATAGAGTCGCTGAACTGCTGTTGTGTGCCGGGTGGCCTGTAGATGAGGGTCCCTAGGAGGGTGGTGTTTGGGTCAGTGTGGATTTGGAAGTGCAGGAGTTTTGCAGTGCTGAGGGTGTCTTCGGAGTTGGTCATGATCCTGAGAGTCTTCTTGTGGATGATGGTGATGGCTCCTCCTGGTTTGTTTGAGCGGTCCCTGCGGGTGATCTTGTAGGCGTCCAGGATAGCTATGGCAATGTCAGGCGCTGAGGAGGGGGTCATCCATGTCTGGGTTAGGAAGGCGACGTCTAGGGAGGCTGAGTCGAGTAGATTCCATAGCTCTACTGCGTGCTTGTGGACGGAGCGGGTGTTGAGGAGGATACATCTGAGATGGTGGCGTCCAGCCTTGGTGGGTGGGTCATTGGTGTGGAGGCTGGTGAAGGTGCAGTTCCGGCAGAAAAAGGGCCGGTGGGTGGTCTTCGGGGAGGCTTGAAGGCAGGCGGGAGAGCGGCCGGTATTGAGGGCACAGAGGGTGGCGGTGTCGTAGTGAAGACATGGGTGGCGGCAGTGGGGGGGGGGTGAAAAACGGCATGAAAAAGGGGGCGGGGACAAAAAGGGGGTGGTGGTGAAAAAAGGGGTGGGGCAGCAGCGGCAGGGGTGAGAGAGGGGGAGAGTGAAAGTGAGAGAGAGCGGAGTGAGAGAGAAACGAGGAAAAGCAGCAATAAGGGACAGTAGGGAAGCAGAGAGCAAGCAAAGCAAAGCAAAAGGAGGAGAGAGGAAGAAGGTAGCCTAGTAGGTAAGCAGAGCTCACCCACTAGATACCAGGGATGAGGCGCAGGCAGAAGCCTGTGGGTAGAGGAGGGCCTCTAACTCCTGACAGGGGTCAGGAGTTCAGAGGAGCCAGGGAAAGGGCTCTACTTAGAGGGTGGAGCCATGGGAGGCAGTGCAATGCACTGACCAGGTCATTGATACAGGTGATCATTGTGGTTAAGCCACAGCCCAGGAGAGCAGACAATTCAGCAATACCGAACAAAGAAGAACTCAAGTGGGTCCTATGCTGTGACATCCTCCACACTCACTTCAATCATATGGAGGACTAGACCTCTCTAGTGTAAACTACTGTTTTCTCTAGAAATAAACATTCTCTTCTCGATTTTCTCGATTTTCATTGCAAGTGGTTACTACCTGAGTGAACAGTCTTACAGTTAGACTGGTTTGGACATTCAGGGGCATATTTATACTCCGTTTGCGCCGGATTTGCGTCGTTTTTTTTTACGCAAATTCGACGCAAAACTAACTCCATATTTATACTCTGGCGTTAGACGCGTCTAGCGCCAAAGTCCATGGAGTTTGCGTCACTTTTTAGCGTGGACACCTACTTTGCGTTAATGATATGCAAGGTAGGCGTTCCCGTCTAAAAAATTTACTCCGAGGCATGTGCGCCGTATTTACACTCCCGAGCAAAAATCACGCCCGGGAGTGGGCGGGTAAAAAAAAATGACGTCCAGCCGCTTTTGCGTCGTTTTTTAGCGCCTGGTCAGGGCAGGCGTTAAGGGACCTGTGGGCTTGGAAGGAGCCCAGAGGTGCCCTCCCATGCCCCCAGGGACCCCCCCTGTCACCTTTGCCCACCCCAGGAGGACGCCTAAGGATGGAGGGACCCATCCCAGGGAACATAAGGTAAGTTCAGGTAAGTCATTTTTTTATTTTTTTTTGTGGCATAGGGGGGCCTGATTTGTGCCCCCCTACATGCCACTATGCCCAATGACCATGCCCAGGGGACAGAAGTCCCCTGGGCATGGCCATTGGGCAAGGGGGCATGACTCCTGTCTTTGCTAAGACAGGAGTCATTTCAATGGGGGTTGGGAGTTGAAAAAAATGGCGCAAATCGGGTTGAGGCGATAATTTTGCCTCAGCCTGACTTGCCCCATTTTTTGGCGCCCAAGCTCCATATTCCCCTACGCCGGCGCTGCCTGGTGTACGTCATTTTTTTTCACGCACACCAGGCAGCGCCGCCGGCTAACGTCATTGTATAAATACGGCACCCGCATGGCGCTTCAGAATGGCGTTAGCCAGCGTTAACTTTTTCGACGCACAACTGCGTTGGCGCAGTTGTGCGTCGAAAAGTATAAATATGGCCCTCAGAGTTTTGTGATTTTTATGAATGGTTTTACTATTCTTCTCCACTTATTGAATTGAGTATATGAATATGAATGACAATTTGTCGTGCTCAGAGACAATTGTAGCTGTGACCTTATGATTACTTTGGTTTTGCTTATTCCTTTCATTTTAATGTATTTGTCTGTTTCTGTTACACCCTCAAATTGAGATACATTGTATTGCTTTACTTTCTTTCAAAGTCCTTGAATGCACTTCCATGGCTGGCTTTTTGCTTTTCATACTTTTTTGGATTTTTGCTTCATTTTGGATTGTTACTGTTAAATTAATAGACATCACCTGGTACATTGGTCTGCTTTGTTGCTTAAATGGCCCTGATTATTTATATGTATATGGTTTTGTCGCTGTCTGTGGGAGGACTTCTTTGGTAAATTGCTAATTTCTCCATTTTGTTTTCCTGCTGCTAACATGGCCGCTGCTTTGACCCATCCGCTTTCCGGCAGTCACATTCTAGCAGACACAGGCCCCCAGTTAAATTTACACAGACCACATCACTGTTATCGGCCCCATTCATGCGCACTGGCTGCAATTTCATACGTCGAGCAAAGCAAGCCCAATGCACCTTTCCTCCAGACATTTTCCGAAACTATACTTTATGACTGTAGGCCTTCATTCATTAATTCCATAGGCCACACTACCTGGCTTCGGGCACTGCTAATTCTATCTGTATTTTTAAATTTCAGCAATCTGTATGGCCCATGGGACCTCCAGACCCTACTCTCTCCTTAGCAAAATAATTCTGCAAATTCTATCTTATCGGAAGCACGCCCTTTCTTGTTGCCAATGTCACTTGGTTCACTATCCCTCCTTCTTATGACCACTTTCTATTATTGTCTGCAGTTTTCTCGCCAGGTCCTGCTTCTGACACATATACCCATCCAATTGTGGTACTGTTAGCCCTGGCATCCTTAAGGTGTTCTTACCTCAGACTTGTTGTTCTTCGCCTCCTGTTTTGTTGCTGTATGTTTTTGTTGGCCTTGGGACTTTGAGCACTTTACCACTACTAACCAGTAATAAAGTGTGTGTGCTTCACGCCTAAATATGGTAACATGGATGTATCCAGAACTGGCATTTTTATTTTACTTGGAAGTCCCTTGTAAGGTGGTATCCCCTAAATCCAGGGCGTGTTAATTAAATGCTTCTAATGAGGTTGCCACACTGATTGTACTACCCACTTAAGTAGTCCTGTAAACATGTAACAGGCCTGCCACTGCAGGGCCTCTGTGTGCGGTTTCACTGCCACTTCAGCTTTGCATTTAAAACCTCTTGCCAAGCCTTAAACTCCAATTTTCTTACATACGTCACCCCTAAGGTAGGCCCTAGGTAGGCCAATAGGCAGGGTGCCATGTAAGTAAAAGGCAAGACATATACTTCTAAGCTTTGCATTTCCTGGTGATGAAAAACTCAAAAAGTTGTTTTTCATTACTATGAGGCCTACTTCTCTCATAGGCCAGCAATAGGGAATTCCTTAATAAACCTTTAAGCTGCAATTCCTGATCGGAAAGGAGTAACTGCATCACGTTTCGTATAATTGGAATGATAATGATAAATCTTCTTTACTGGTAAAGTTGGATTTATTATTACTATTTTAGAAATGCCACTTTTAGAAAGTGTCCATTTCTCTGCCCTAACTGCTCTGTGTGCCTGAGAGCCTGTTTTAAATACACGTTTGGTCTGGGATGGGTGACAGCTACACTTATGCATTCCCCCAGACACCCACAACAGAGGATACTCAACTTCATCTGCATTCATCTGCATACTGATGGGTCTTCATGGGCAGGATGGATGGGAAGGGCTCCTACTTACACTTCAAAGGGCAGTGGCCGGAGCACACACAAAGGACTGATTAACCCCCAACCACACACACACACACACTGATAGCCTAGAGCCAGGTTTGGGCCGAATGGGGGATCTGTGCACTTCAGAGAGAACCTTTGAAGTCATCTCCCGCATCAAAGGCACTTTTGGGTATAAGTGCTGGGTCTCTGACCCCATGAAATAAGATCACGACTGGATTTGGGAAGAACTGTGCTGGAGTAAAGACTGCTGTGCAGTAAGGATTGCCACTCTGCCTGGACTGGCTGTTCCAAGGAACTGCTACTCTTTCTTACTGAGTTGCCTTGCTGCCTCCTGCTCTCTGTCCTGCTGAGGGCAGGGACTGGGCTTAACCTGCTGAGCCAGAGTGTTTCCAACAACTTGCTGGCTTGTGGCTTGCCCCCTGTAGTTCTGCTGTTTCAGGGACACCAAAGACTGCTTGCAACTCTACTGGTGCTCCTGGACTCTCCCATCTGTGATTCCTACCCTTGCCTGAGGTGCTTCTCTCCAGTTCTGGGCCTCAGAAGTAGGTTCGGCAGCTAAAACCTGCACAATCTATGCATTGCCCTGAGTGAGGATGAAATATCGGTGCAGCCTTCATTGCTGGAAATGCAGCGGCTGCCCAATGGCAGCAAACTCACAAACTAAACGGCCCGACAATGATGCGCTGCATGGCCTGACAATGACGCAGTGCATTCACTTTTATGGAGCCTGACGACGAAGCAGTGACCTGAGTGTGTTAGAAATATTGTCGCATCGTGCCCTTGCAATTTACGCATTGCTCCATCAAAGGTACTGTTTCAGCAGACCCGGCACTGATTCTTTAGCAGGCCCACCCTCCATTGTGGTCAGATAGGATTTTGGATTTGCATCAGTCTTTCATGACTTTAGTAACCTTTTGACCTCTAGTGATTTCTAAGCACTGTTTTCACATTTAATTAACAAAAATTCAAATCTTGGGTTCTACTTATTGGATTTTTTTTTGCTTTATGCAGATAAATATTCTCTACTTTTCTAAACCTGAGTGAAGTCTTTTTTTGGTGTTTTCATTGAGTTACTGTATTTTCAGTGTGTTGCACAAATACTCTACAGATTGCCTCTTTAGTTAAGCCTGACTACCTTGTGCCAAGCTGCCACAGTGTAAGCACAGGTTAATTTAGGGTGTGCATCTGAATTACCCTGACACAGGCCCCATATTAGATTCAGGCAGGCCACGTCACTATTATTGGCCCTTTCATGTGCACTAGCTGCACTTTCAGATGCTGAGCAGAGTGTTCCCAAATCACCTTTCCTACAGCTATTTCCTGGAACATACGTTTCTTGACTGCAGATACTCATTCATTGATTCTGTAATCCGCATTAATACATTTCGGGCACTAGCTTATTTTTCACCTATCAAAACCACTGATTCTATGTGTATTTTTAAACATCAGCAATCTCTATGCCACATGCGGACTGCCACCCCTACTCATGAATTAGGGAAAAATTCTGTGAATTCTTCCTTCCAGTAAGCTCACCCTTTGTCGTTGCCTGTGTCATTTGGGTCACTAACCCCCCTTCTCATGACAGCTCTCTATTATTGTCTGCAGTTTTTTGTCAGGTCCTGCTTCTTACCCATATACATATCTAATTATTGTGCACTACACAATGTTATTTTGTATTATCATTGCGCCGGTAAGCACGTTCACCTCCACACCATCAGGGGCCAATTACATTGATTTCACACGGCAGTGGACATTATGTTTTATAGCATGTGCTTTTAACTAACATTGATGATGGATGGGATTCCATAGTTCTTCTGGAGGGATATTCATTTGTGATTCATGCTCACCCCATCATTAGTGCTTGCAGAATTTCGGAAATATCAGTGGATTTCTTTATGTGTTGTACGCTCAGGAATTTCATCTTGTTGTACCATGAGTAATTGAGCAGGATACACATCATGCTTACCTCATTTCTATAGTTTGATGGCACCGGTTTGAGCAATTTAGCCGTGGTACGTGGTCTACTTTTCAATTAAATTTGAGTAGAAGGCACTGGAATTTGTTGGAATGTTTGGGGTTCGCCACCCTCCCACGAGCTAATCGCGGTTTAAGTGGCAGCGATACAGCGAAGTTTCATGGATATATATATATATATATATAGAATTTTTCTCAGGCAATTTCTCTGTCATGAAGATGATCCTCTTACTTACTTAAGGATCGAAACGTTGTCATCTTGAGTACCAAGACTCATCTATAAAATATTGGTATTATTGTACATGTGAGCACTGGTAATGTGTAAATAGTGGCTATACCCATTTGGTCTATTCTGTCACAATTTTAAGCATGAGCATTTTGATTTAGGACTGACTTGTGTTGTTACAAATCTATCAGTGTGTATTTATGCACAATAAATATACATCTAGGTCCATTGGCCAAAAAATATGTTTGATTCCATTTGTATATACATTCTCTTGTTTTAATATTCCATACGCGGACCCATTGTCTGTTAGAAATACTTGTACCCCAGGTCCCTCAAGAACTAGGGGGGGTTCCCTTGTTTTATAGAAAACGTATTGCATAGATATGGTGCATTCTCGCCCTTTCCTTTCGAAGCAGGGCAGCACAGCAAGATGACTTGCTACACTGCCATGCTCCAACTCCATGCCCTAGGTGTGCCTAATTGTATGCTTTGAGATTTCCAGGACATTTTTCATAGAAATCCTTCATTACACCTATGCCTTACAGAATCCTGTAGAAATTGCTGCACACATCAACTGGAAAGACACAAGAAATGTGTCACTAAATACATACAGTTTCATAGACGTGTTAAGTGAGTAGCAATTGGGAACTACAAGAATGAGAGGAATACTAAAAAGAATGCGACTTCATGCTGAGATTTGTCTGCATTCAATTTTAAGCACAGGTTTAAGGGTACCCTTTTCCTGAGGCACCTACATTCACAAAGATGTTCAACAGTTTGCAATTAGAAAAATGGATATGCTTTGTGTTACAGTTGCTCAGTTTTTTTTTGTCTAAAAATTCCACTTCTGTTTATCTCAATTGAATAACAACAACCTTTCGCTGCTGTGACTAGGGGCCTGAGTTCGAGTTTAGTGGACGGGCTACTCATCAGAAACGCTTCAGCTGTAATGAGCTCGTAATACACAGGATATCCATCACGTTTGCGACGGAGTAACCCGCTCCACCAAACTCTAAATCAGTCCCTAAATACATTCTTGCATTACCCAGTGGAATTAAAAAAACAAGGCATCAGTATTATTTTGCCCAACATTTTTAATTATTTGAGATTAACATTTATGTTTATACCAAATGCAGTACATTTGTTGAAACAACTCTTCATGAATTCACTTGCACTGCGTATAGCATGTTAATTATTTCCCATGGTAAATGAATAGTGCATTTCACCTGAGCATAGCTGCTTACCCACACCACTGTTTTTGTCACACATTTATTTTGTAATCGGACTTTTCAATTTACAGTTTTTCATGCTTCAGCGCTATTAAAACGCGACAGTGTAAGCTGAAGCTAGTGCGTGCAGAACCACAATACGGGTTTGCGGGTTTCATGAGGTTATTTTTAATTATTCCATGCTGTTGGAAGCGTTGCAGGCTCGCCCTGGAGTTTTAGCTCTTCCTTAGCATGGATTGCATGCGGTGCTCGAGAAACAAACTGGTCCAAATGTGTGTTGCTTTGCACGGTTCCTATGCTTGCAGTGGGACCTGTCCTAAATTCCTCAGGGTATTGCTAAAAGAGTCTGAAGGCCATTTTTCATCAGTACAAGAAGTCATCTGTGCAAGACTCCTGCAAGAAACCCCTTAAATGACATTTTTATCAGTACCAGGGGAGGTTTGTTTTCATTATGCTTAGTAGGATGTTTGGAAGTTATTAAGAATTGTGCAAGAGTTGCATGTTGCTGCTTTAATAGGCAAAGTTCAAGAACACAAACTCCTATTTGATGTAATTCCGATGTTTGGGTTGAGCGTATCTGCCAATTTTGCAGTGTGGGCTATGTGCATATTGTCCTAAGGGGCTTATCTGTATGTTTTGTTGTTCCAATGGTATACATTTTCTATAATGATTCTGCTGCTTTACCTGTGCAGATCTATCCTTCTTTATATTTAAAAGTCACATCTTTCACACACAAGAGATTTCATTGTGCTTTGCATTGCAACCACGTACTTAATGAAATTATATAACAACAAAGTTGAACTCTAAATCTTCAAATATTCATTAAAATGTAGTATAGAGCTAAAATTGAAAAATACCGTGACCCTGTAGTCAGGGTTCAGAGTCTTGGTGTGAAATATGTTTTCCTTTAAGGTCAAAAATAAAAGTGTGACAAACAATAAACGAGAAATAAGATCTTTTGGGCTTACCACGATCCTAAACCAAACAAGTTCTGTTTTGACTCATGCTATGTGGTGGTGACACTGACTGCAAAAGCTCAAACAAGAAGACATGTGCCTTCTTTTTTAAATCACCCTGTGAACCACAGTCAGTTACCTCCTGTTGGACTTTTTTCCTTATGCAGGGTCATCCCCAAACTTTTTGTGTCCTGCCTCCTAATTTTTCCGACCTGTTTTTGCTGGTTTTAGAACTCTGAGCACTTTACCACTGCTAACCAATGCTAAAGTGCATATGCTCTCTGTGTAAATTGTATTGTTGATTGGATTTCCATTATTTGCATATTTTATTTACTGGTAAGTCCCAAGTACAGTGCACTAGAGGTGCCCAGGGCCCGTAAATCAAATGCTACTAGTGGGCCTGCAGCACTGGTTGTGCCACCCACAATAGTAGCCCTGTAATCATGTCTCAGACCTGCAACTGCAGTGGCTGTGTGTGCAGTTTTTAAACTGCTAATTCTACTTGGCAAGTGTACCCACTTGCCAGGCCTAAACCTTCCCTTTTCTTACATCTAAGACACCTCTAAGGTAGGCCATAGGTAGCCCTATGGGCAGGGTGCAGTGTATGTTTAAGGTAGGACTACACACATTTATTTTACATGTCCTGACAGTGAAATACTGCAACATTTCTTTTTCACTGTTGCAAGGCCTTTCCCTCTCATAGGTTAACATGGGGGCTGCCTTTAAATATGATTAAAGCATAGATTCCCTTTGGGAGCGAATAGACATGTGGAGTTTGGGGTCTCTGAATTCACAATTTTAAAATACATCTTTTAGTAAAGATGGTTTTAAGATTTTGTGTTTGAGAATGCCACTTTTAGAAAGTGGGCATTTTCTTGCTTAAACCATTCTGTGACTCTGCCTGTTTCTGGATTTCCTGTCTGGGTTAGTTTGACAGTGGGGCTGTTTCCACCTCTCTCTAGACAGTGACAGGTCTGGGGTGCTGGGGTGTGGCCTGCATATCCTGATGTGCCATCTATGCTCGGAGGCACGGGAGGAGTGGTCACTTACACTTGAAAGGTCTTTGCCTGCCCTCACACAATGCAGTCTTCAACCCCTTGGTGTGTGTCCGGGGCCTGGCCTGGGCAAGGCAGGATTTCACAAACAGGGAGGCTTTCCTTTGAAGTAAGCCTACTTCATAGGTCAAAATGGGTATAAGAAGATCACCGAAAACCACAGACTTTAGGTCTCTTCTGGACATCAAGAGGAACCTCTCCCTGGAAAAGAGCTGAAGAGCTGAGGAGAAGTGCTGCCTTGCCTGTGGCAGTGCTTTGTAGAGCTATCCTGCAGTTGCTGCTTTTGCCTGTGCAAGGGGACAAAGACTGGACTTTGTTGTGCATTCCTGATTGTGAAGAAATCATCAAGGGCTTGTCCTGAGCTTGCCTCCTGTTGTTGAAGTCTCAGGGTTATCAAAGATGTCTCCTGCCAGCACCTGAACTCTCTGCAGAGACTCCTACTCTGCCAAGCGGTGCCCTATCTAGTTCCTGGGGCCTTGACAGGTGAAGCTGGCAGCCCAAGACTGACACAGACCTCCGTGCAGGGAAAATATTGATGCACTTTCTGAGACGTGACTGAAAAACAATGCACCGCCAGCTTCGTGGCAGAAATCGACGCTCCACCGGCATCGTGGCTGGAAGATCGACGTACGCAGCCGGAGAAATGACACGCAACACCTGCTAACGGAGGCTGGTAATGTTGCAACCCAAACTGCACAGTTTTGCTGATACCGTGCAGCAGGATTTTTGACGCAAACCGTGCTGGGCGGAGTAAAACAAGGCAACAACTCCCCCGACCTAAGTACTTGCCCGGATCAACGTATTGCTCTCCTGCAGGGAGTAAAAACAACGCACAGTCTCGCTTGAGGGTGAGAAATCAACGTATCGCTAGCCTTTTCTGACGCACACTCGCCGATGCGTGTTATTTTGACGCTACCCAGGTACTTTTCAACGCTAAAAGTGTTTTTACTGTTTTCTCAAGGATTTAAGACTCTTTTGCTTTTATAATTAATAACTTGAATTGTGTATGTTGGATTTTTGTTGTTTTGGTCTTGTTTTGTTTAGATAAATATTTCCTATTTTTCTAAACCTGTGTTGTGTCCTTTTATAGTGCTTTCACTGAGTTACCGTGTGTGTTGGTACTAATAATTTACAGCTAGACTCTGAAGTTAGGCCTGCCTGCTTCTGTCAAGCTACCAAGGAGGTGAGCGGGCGTTAAGCTGAGGGTGATTCTCCTTTACCCTGACTAGAATGAGGGTCCTTGCTTGGATGGGGGTAACCTGACTGCCAACCAAAGACCCCATTTATAACACCTCCATGTCCATCTTCCCAGATTTAGTCCTCACAAGTGAGATTCCATCTCCTTCTGGCAGACTGTATTCTCTAGCCTACTCAAAATACTTCCCCCAACATAGCTGCTGTTACCAGACATCACTACAAAGGGGAAGTGGGCAATCCACACATCCTGTCATTTTTTCTGCAGACGGATTCCCTGGCTGACTCAGATATGTGGGACAGTACAGTCTTTTTTGGCGGGTGAAGGTACTGCTTTAGAATCCACTTTTTTCTTTGTACATATCCCAGGGCTAGGCTACAGCAGTCAGGGATTCCTATGTTCACATGTCCCACTACTCGCTTTAGCAGTAGGGGAGGGACGCCAAGTTTTTATTCACAGCAGCAGGTTTCGGCACACTCCCAGACATGATCTAGCAGTTGGGAGGTGTTTCCCACCCGTGTTTTTGATTATTTCTGCATTGAGCTTCGGGTTTTGCTCCATTTCTTACCCGCATGACATGAGGCACCAAGCACTTCTGGTAATGTTCGGGGTCGGCTCGCCCCCTTTTTTCTTTACATGTCCCTGAAGATCTCACAGATTGTTTCATGCACTGTGTTGCTTAGAAACTGACCGACAAGCAGAAAGTCAGTCGGTTTCATTTTGTCATTTGTGAAGTCAGTGGTGTTTTCTTGATCGGCATTATTTATTGTGTCCCTGGGGATGCCGTCTGGCCCATCTGAAAGCACCCTCTCGCAGCCTTCCTTGCAGGAACTGATTTCTATGGCAGTGGAGGCTGCTTTTCGAGCTTAGGAAGTCTCTCCTGCCCCTAAATTCCCTCGAAGGCAGGATTCAGATGAGGCTATGGGAGATGTTGGTGATTTGGAGGAGGACAGAAAGGGCCATTTCATTCAGGGAGCTGAGTTTTCTGAGGTTCGGCAGCTTTTGTGCACTAATTTATAGTTTTCAGGGGTGGATGTGGTTCCTAAGGATAATGACTTTTTGCACAGTATTTGTGGCCAGAACCTGCTCTATACCTTTGCATGCTGAGATTAGGAAGGTGTTGCAACATGAATGGAAAGACGTTGATAACTCCTGTTTTTCTCGATTTTTGACCCAGGGGTATCTCACTGCCAAATGTTCTGAGGAATTTCCTGCCTCAGTTGAGGTTGATAACCTTACTGTGGGTTTATCCACCCAAGGCAATGCTATTTCTGAGGATGCCTCTCCTTCTGACGCTGTGGATAAAAGGTGGGCGGGCAATCAAGAGGGCATTTCTGGCTGTCAATTTTGCAGTGAGGGCAAATGCATACTCCATTTACACAGTTCAATCCTTAAGCAAGGATTTCCAGTCCTTGGTGGACAACATGGCTGAAGGGTTAGACTGTTCTCCCCTTCTTTCTCTGGTGGAACAACAAGTTTGTTTTCTTTCACATATCTCTTTTAATGCTTTGTGTTTCTTGGTGGCGGCCTCAGGGGCCGCTATATCAGCACATAGTCACTCGTGGATGTGTAGATGGAAGGCTGAGGCTTCTCAAAAAGCTGTTTTGTTGAAACTTCCTTTTGATGGTGTTTGTGTAGGAATTGGGAAATATGGTTAAAAGACTGTCAAGAACAAGAAACTGATTGCAACTATGAAATCCTTTCCTAGGGGTAAAGGTTTGCTTACAAGAGACCCTTTCCTTTGTTTTCCTCAAGGGGGATATCTCAGGCAATTCAAGATGACGGTCATGGCCCCTCACTCTGACACATCCCAGTTTCAGCCCAGAGCAGCTGGTTCCTCAGATACAGTGTCACCAAAGTCCTGACTATCTGCTCCATGTTCCAGTGGGGGGTCATCTGTGGCATTTCAGACAGACTTGGGCTTCCACTGGGTCAGATGATTGTGCAGTTTAAGTGGTTTCCAGCGGTTATAGTTTGGAGTTCACAACCATTCCAGAGGATTGTTTCAAAGTTACCCCGCTGCCCAGAGACCCCTGGAAAAAACAGGCACTGCTGGACGGTGCACAGATGTTGTTGCAGAAGAAGGCTATTGTCCAAGTTCCCCAACCAGATTGGGAAAGTTTTTTTCCAGTCTGTTCCTTGTACACAAGCCTTCAGGGGACTTTCGTCCGGTTCTGGATTTGAAGGACTTGAACAGGTTTTTGGTTCGCTAGACATTCAAAATGACAACCTTCAAAGCATATTCCCTTTCTCAGACAGGGGGAGTTTCTAACCTCTCTAAATATAATTGATGCCTACCTCTATGTGCTGATCTTCCTTGCACAACAAAGGTTTCTACGCTTGGCACTTGGGGACCACCATTACCAATTTCCGTTCCTACCATTTGGGTTAACTTCAGCTCCAAGAGTTTTTACCAAGCTCTTGGCTCCTGTGGTTGGTATCTTACACTCTGCTGGTATCCGGGTGTACCCATATTTGGAGGAACGAGTAATCAGCTCTTCTTTTTCTTTGTCCAAGACCAAAGCCAATGTCATGGAAATGTGGCACACTCTGAATAGTCATGGAATCCTGTTAAATCTGGCAAAGTCCTATCTGCATCCAGTCCAGACACTTCAGATCATTAGGGCTCTCTTTCATATGAACAAGGGTGGCATTTCTTTCTCCAGCCAGGGCCACCAGGTATGTGGTTCATCTTTCAGATCTGTTGAAGCTTCCTCAGGCATCAGCCGCCTGTGGTTGCAAAGTCAAGGGGATATGGCTTGAAACATGGACCTTGTTCCTTGGAACCGTTTGCATCTGAATCACTTCATTCACCATTTGTTGCGCCTGTGGGATCCCCTTTCCCAGGACTTTGAGGCATTAGAGTGTGTTTCCCCTCAGATTAGGGCAGAGTTGCACTGATGGTTGGTTCCAGAGAACTTGCAGAAGGGGTTCCAGTTGGCACAGCCCATTCCTCTGGTTATTACCATGGACACCAGCAAAAAAGGTTGAGGTGCAGGTTTTGCGGACCTTAAAGCCCAGGGCCATGGTCCAGGCTGGATGCACTCAATTTCTCCAATTAGAGGAAGCTGGCAACTGTGCAGGCAGCCCTACTGTGGTTCCATCCTCTGTTACAGGGCATTGTGTTTTTGTTCAGACAACCAAATTGTCGGGCCTATAACAACAGGCAGAGTGGGATGGTTTCCTCCCTTTACAGGTTGGCCAGGGAGACTTGTGCTTGGGCAGAGCTCATTCTTCTCTCTCTCTCTGTGCAGTCAATCTTCTGGGGAAGTAGAATGGGCTTGCCGATAGTTGTGCATGTCCTTCTCATCTTTAATCTCCCTGTGTTTCTCCCTTCTGGTCTTTCAGGCAATCACTCGCCAGTTCGGCCTCCCATGGTTGGACCTGTTTGCCCTGAAAGAGAACTTGCTCCTCCCTCAGTTTTGCTCTCTGAATTCCGGACAAGGGGACGTGGGCAATGGATGCCTTCTCAGTCCAGTGGCCTCCCGGGCTCGTGTATCAATTACCTCCTTTTCCATTGATCCCAAAGGCCTTCCAAAAGATCAGGGAGGATCATGCCTGGGTCTTCTTAGTAGTCCCCAGTTGCACAAGGGGGACATGGTTTTCCCTGTTGAGAGAGATGGCAGTGGCTCCTCCTTGGTCCTTGCCCCTTCAACCTCCCCCTTTGCTCCCCTTTGACTCTTTCTCAGTGATCTCTCTATTGGTTATATCTGGGAGTTTGGCTTCTGAATAGTTGAAGTTGTTGGCTCTGGGTTGTTCATCTGCTGTGGCACTAGGAATTCATACAATAGGCATTGGGGGAACTTTGAGAAACAGTGTGCCTCCAAACAGTTGTTGCCCCTTAGTTGTGACCCTGTCTGGATTTTTGATTTTTTCATGGATGGTATTGTCTTAAGTTTGACTGTCTCTATTCAGGCTCAGTGTGCAGCTATTGAGGCTATTTGTGAGGAGGAGATGTTAATTATTGCTCCTTTTGCTTCCCGGCTGTTGCAAAGCTTTTTTTCTGTAATGGTTTGATGGGGGCACCCTTTGATCCTTTGTATTCTGTGGATCTTAAGTATCTGACGCAAAAGGTTTTGTTTTTGGTAGCTATTTTTTCTGGACGCAGGATTGGTGAAACTGGTGCTTTGCTTTATGTCTCCATCTTGTTAGTTTTTTCCTGATAAGGTGGTGTTGCGCTCCAGTCCCACTTTTTTGCCTAAGGTTCCTTTCTCTTTTCACTGCTCTCAGGATATTGTTCTTCCTGTGTTTTGCTCTGATATGTCCACGGAGGAGGAGGCTCGTTTTCACACGCTGAATGTTCAGATGCTTATGATATACCTTCCCAAGCGCAGGGGAGGTCTACCAGGGAAGTGGTGGCCTCTTGGGCTTCCTTTAAACCATTAAAGGTGCTCCCTTGAATAACATTTGCTGTGCTGGCACATGGTCCTCCCCTCATACTTTTCTTGTTCAGTTGGGAGAGGGTTTTCTTTTTGCAGAATAAGTGTTGTCTGTGGTATTGTCATATTTTTGTTTATGTTTTCTCTTATTAACCCCTTCGCTGCCAGGCCTTTTCCCCCTCCTGTGCAGAGCCTTTTTTTGGCTATTTGGAGCAGTTCGCGCTTAGGCCCTCATAACTTTTTGTTCACATAAGCTACCCACGCCAAATTTGCGTCCTTTTTTTCCAACATCCTAGGGATTCTAGAGGTACCCAGACTTTGTGGGTTCCCCAGAAGGAGTCCAAGAAATTAGCCAAAATACAGTGAAAATTTGTTTTTTTCAAAGAAATGGGAAAAAGGGGCTGCAGAAGAAGGCTTGTGTTTTTTTCCCTGAAAAGGGCATCAACAAATGGTTTACGGTGCTAAAATCACCAGCTTCCCAGCTTTCAGGATCAGGCTGACTTGAATCAGAAAACCCAATTTTTCAACACAATTTTGGCATTTTAGTGGGACATACCCCATTTTTACGATTTTTTGTGCTTTCAGCCTCCTTCCAGTCAGTGACAGAAATGGGCATGAAACCAATGTTGGATCCCAGAAACCGCAACATTTCTGAAAAGTAGACAAACTTCTGAATTCAGCAAGGGGTAATTTGTGTAGATCCTACAAGGGTTTCCTACAGAAAATAACAACTGAAAAAAAAAAATATTGAAATTGAGGTGAAAAAAACATAAATTTCTCTCTACGTTTTACTCTGTAACTTTTTCCTGCAATGTCAGATTTTCGAAAGCAATATACTGTTACGTCTGCAGGACTCTTCTGGTTGTGGGGATATATAGGGCTTGTAGGTTCATCAAGAACTCTAGGTGCCCAGAGCCAATAAATGACCTGCACCCTGCAGTGGGTTTTCATTCTATGCCGGGTATACAGCAATTCATTTGCTGAAATATAAAGAGTAAAAAATAGCTATCAAGAAAACCTTTGTATTTCCAAAATGGGCACAAGATAAGGTGTTGAGAAGCAGTGGTTATTTGCACATCTCTGAATTCCGGGGTGCCCATACTAGCATGTGAATTACAGGGCATTTCTCAAATAGACGTCTTTTTTACACACTGTCTTACATTTGGAAAGGAAAAATGTAGAGAAAGACAAGGGGCAATAACACTTGTTTTGCTATTCTATGTTCCCCCAGGTCTCCCGATAAAAATGATACCTCACTTGTGTGGGTAGGACTAGCGCCCGCGACAGGATATGCCCCAAAACACAACGTGGACATATCACAGAAAACAGAGGTGTTTTTTGCAAAGTGCCTACCTGTAGATTTTGGCCTCTAGCTCAGCCGGCACCTAAGGAAACCTACCAAACCTGTGCATTTCTGAAAACTAGAGACCTAGGGGAATCCAAGATGGGGTGACTTGTGTGGCTCGGACCAGGTTCTGTTACCCAGAATCCTTAGCAAACCTCAAAAATTGGCAAAAAAAAAACATGTTCCTCACATTTCTGTGGCAGAAAGTTCTGGAATCTGAGAGGAGCCACAAATTTCCTTCCACCCAGCGTTCCCCCAAGTCTCCCGATAAAAATAATACCTCACTTGTGTGGGTAGGCCGAGTGCCCGCGACAGGAAACGCCCCAAAGCGCAACATGGACACATCAACATTTTTGAAAGAAAACAGAGGTGTTTTTTGCAAAGTGCCTACCTGTAGATTTTGGCCTCTAGCTCAGCCGGCACCTAGGGAAACCTACCAAACCTGTGCATTTCTGAAAACTAGAGACCTAGGGGAATCCAAGATGGGGTGACTTGTGTGGCTCGGACCAGGTTCTGTTACCCAGAATCCTTAGCAAACCTCAAAATTTGGCTAAAAAAACACATGTTCCTCACATTTCTGTTGCAGAAAGTTCTGGAATCTGAGAGGAGCCACAAATTTCCTTCCACCCAGTGTTCCCCCAAGTCTCCCGATAAAAATGATACCTCACTTGTGTGGGTAGGCCTAGCGCCCGCGACAGGAAATGGCCCAAAACACAACGTGGACACATCACATTTTTTCATTGAAAACAGTGCCTACCTGTGGATTTTGGCCTGTAGCTCAGCCGGCACCTGGGGAAATTTGTCCCCAACCCCCCCCGGGAGCGACCCTTGCCTACGGGGTCGCTCCCCCTGCGTGACATTGGCACCAAAAAACAAACCTCCGGTGCCTAGTGGTTTCTGCCCCCTTGGGGGCAGATTGACCTAAAATCGACCAATCTGCCCCCAATGGGGGCAGAAATGGTCTAAATACTATTTGCCCCCCAGGGGAGCGACCCTTGCCTGATGGGTCGCTTCCCATCTCTAAAAAAAACAAAACAAAACAAAAAAACACCCAAAAAAATATTGCCCTGGGGCCTAGAGGTTTCTGCCCCCCCTGGGGGCAGAAATGGCCTAAAATAAATTCCCCCCCCAACCCCCACTCCCCCCCCGGGAGTGACCCTTGCCTACGGGGTCGCTCCCCCTGCGTGTCATTGGCGCCAAAAAACAAATCCCCGGTGCCTAGTGGTTTCTGCCCCCTTGGGGGCAGATTGACCTAAAATCGACCAATCTGCCCCCAAGGGGGGCAGAAATGGTCTAAATACTATTTGCCCCCCAGGGGAGCGACCCTTGCCTGATGGGTCGCTCCCCATCTCTAAAAAAACAAACAAACAAACAAAAAAAACACAAAAAAATTGCCCTGGTGCCTAGAGGTTTCTGCCCCCAATGGGGGGCAGAAATGGCCTAAAATAAATTCGCCCCCCCTCCCGGGAGCGACCCTTGCCTACGTGGTCGCTCCCCCTGCGTGACATTGGCGCCAAAAAACAAATCCCCGGTGCCTAGTGGTTTCTGCCCCCTTGGGGGCAGATTGACCTAAAATCAACCAATCTGCCCCCAAGGGGGGCAGAAATGGTCTAAATACTATTTGCCCCCCAGGGGAGCGACCCTTGCCTGATGGGTCGCTTCCCATCTCTAAAAAAAAAAAAACAAAAAAAAAAAACACCGGAAAAAAAATTGCCCTGGGGCCTAGAGGTTTCTACCCCCCCTGGGGGCAGAAATGGCCTAAAATAAATTTGCCCCCCCAACCCCCACTCCCCCCCGGGAGTGACCCTTGCCTACGGGGTCGCTCCCCCTGCGTGACATTGGCGCCAAAAAACAAATCCCCGGTGCCTAGTGGTTTCTGCCCCCTTGGGGGCAGATTGACCTAAAATCGACCAATCTGCCCCCAAGGGGGGCAGAAATGGTCTAAATACAATTTGCCCCCCAGGGGAGCGACCCTTGCCTGATGGGTCGCTCCCCATCTCTAAAAAAACAAACAAAAAAAACACAAAAAAAAATTGCCCTGGCGCCTAGAGGTTTCTGCCCCCCCTGGGGACAGATCAGCCTAATAATAGGCCGATCTGCCCCCAGCGGGGGCAGAATTGGCCTAAAATAAATTTGCACCCCCACTCCCCCAGGAACGACCCTTGCCTACGGGGTCGCTCCCCCTGCGTGACATTGGCGCCAAAAAACAAATCCCCGGTGCCTAGTGGTTTCTGCCGCCTTGGGGGCAGATTGACCTAAAATCGACCAATCTGCCCCCAAGGGGGGGCAGAAATGGTCTAAATACAATTTGCCCCCCAGGGGAGCGACCCTTGCCTGATGGGTCGCTCCCCATCTCTAAAAAAACAAAAATAAAAAAAAATTGCCCTGGCGCCTAGAGGTTTTTGCCCCCCCTGGGGGCAGATTGGCCTAATAATAGGCTCAGGGGGGGCAGAAATGGCCTAAAATAAATTTGCCCCCCCAACCCCCACCGCCCCCCTGGATCGACCCTTGCCTACGGGGTCGCTCCCCCTGCGTGACATTGGTGCCAAAAAACAAATCCCCGGTGCCTAGTGGTTTCTGCCCCCTTGGGGGCAGATTGACCTAAAATCAACCAATCTGCCCGCAAGGGGGCAGAAATGGTCTAAATACAATTTGCCCCCCAGGGGAGCGACCCTTGCCTGATGGGTCGCTCCCCATCTCTAAAAAAATTGACAAACAAAAAAAAAAACACAAAAAAAAAAATTGCCCTGGCGCCTAGAGGTTTCTGCCCCCAGGAGGGGCAGAGATGGCCTAAAATAAATTTGCCCCCCCCCCCGGGGAGCGACCCTCGCCTACAAGGTCTCTCCCCTTGCGTGATGGCGCAAAAAAAAATCCCTGGTGCCTAGTGGTTTCTGCCCCCCTTGGGGGCAGATTGACCTAAAATCGGCCAATCTGCCTCCAAAGCGGGCAGAAATGGCCTAAATACAATTTGCCCCTCCAGGGGAGCGACCCTTGTCCATGGGGTCGCTCCCCATCTGTAAAACGAAAAAACAAAAAGCAGCCTAATCAAAATAGGCTGATCTACCCCCCCAGGGGGGCTGAAATGGCCTAAAATAATCCCCCCCCCAGGGAGCGACCCTTGCCTAAGGGGTCACTCCCCTTGCGTGAAATTCACGCAAAAAAAAAAAAACTCCCTGGTGTCTAATGGTTTCTGCCCCCCTTGGGGGCAGATTGGCCTCATCAAAATAGGCCAATCTGCCCCCAAGGGGGGCAGAAATGGCCTAAATATAATTTGCCCCCTAGGGGAGCAACCTTTGCCTAAGGGGTCGCTCCCCACCTAAAAAAAAAAGAAAACATAAAAAAAAAAAAAAAAAAAAAAGATCCCTGGTGCCTAGAGGTTTCTGCCCCCCCTGGGGGCAGATCGGCCAAAAGATTGGCCGATCTGCCCCCAGGGGGGGGCAGAAAAGGCTTTCCCAAAAAAATGCCCCCCCTGGGAGCGACCCTTGCACAAGGGGTCGCTCCCTTTTGTCAGTTTCAGATAAAATAAAAAAAATCCCTGGTGTCTAGTGGGGTTTCAAAAGCCGGATTGCAAGCAATCCGGCTTTTGAAACCCTGTGAGAGACTTCAAAGAGAAGTAAATACATTTCCTTCCCTTTGAAGCCCCTCCGGGCCTCCCCCATGGGATTGAAAGAGAAATGCTTTGCATTTCTCTTTCAATCGCGCTGGAAGCAGAGCTTCCAGCGCGATGGGGGAGACCCTGTGACTAATCACCGCGCGCTCGCGCGCTGACGTTACAGGGGGGGGTTGGGGGGTTCGAGGGAGGAAGGGGAACCCTCCCTGACTTGGGGGGGGTGGGGGGGAACCCCACAGAGGGAGCGCTAGCGCTCCCTCTGGGCTCTGTGCACAGGACATAATGGTTACGTCCTGGGCACAGCAGCACTGTGCCTCAGGACGTAACCATTACGTCCTGGGCACAGAAGGGGTTAAACTCTTTCTGCATTTGTACTTCACAGTCTGCTGTGTTATGTTTTTTCTGTGCACATAATCAATCCGTGTGGTTTGGGTATTCCTCACTTGTGAGGACTTGATAGGGGAAGATGGACATGGATGTAATGCTCAGGTTACGTACCGGTAATCTTTATTACTCCAGGTCCAATTCTAGCCACCTCCCATCCCTTTTGGGGGGATTGATTGTATGTGGTTCTTTTTTCTGTGGTTTGTTTGGTACTACATGATGTGTGGATTGACTACTTCCCATTGTGGTGGCGCATTGGTAACAGTAACAATGTTGAGGGAAGTATTTTGAGTTGGCTAGGGAATAAGGTCTACCAGAAGGAGATGGAATCTCACTTGTGAGGATTGTATAGAGGAAGGCTTAGATCTGGAGTAGTGAAGATTACCAGTAAGTAACAGAGCATTTTTGGAATACCAGCAAAACCTACTATGTGGTCAGACTAAATTTCATTGCTAAGCACAGAAGTTCACTTGTATTATGGCTGCTTTCAATTCTCTGGACTTCAAGATAGTACATAGGAGTGAAGCCTTCCAGAATAATGTAACCACTGATTGCTTGAATGATTGCAAATATGACTCGCTAAAACGGCAACTGGATTTAGCAACAATGATTGGCTAACTTTCACCCAATCAGAACAGTTCTCTCTCTTCTAGCTTGGCACTGTGCCAATTTCTATGCTTAAAAACTTTGCTAGAAAAACAGACATTTGAGGTGGGCAAATCTAGAGTGTCACTGGTGTTGCAGGGTGCTCCTTACTGGAGCTGCTCTCCACCTAAACTTGGGAACTACCCAGAGCTTGCTCTTTTGTTTTGCATAAATCATGCGTCACTCTAACCCTGCTAGGGTGTTGTTTCGATGTACACTGGGTGCTCCCTTGTGTCTGGACAAAGCTAAACCTCTCTGACAAGATGTAATAACATCGAAACACATGTCAGAAGTTGATTTTGCACATTCCATGTTGGCTTGAATGATATTTTACCAGTCCAAAGCTGTAATACTGTACCTGGAGTGATGAAAGGCTTTTGTCATTTTACAGCTCAATAAGGATGACACTGGGCCAATCCTATGCTTAAAGATTTTGCTGTACAATTGTCAAAAGTCTTTGTCGCTTTGTAGCTCGGTGTGGATGGCACTGTGCCAATCCTATGCTTAAAAACTTTGCTCGAAAATAGACTTTTTAGGTGAGCAAATCTAGAGTGCCGCTGGTGTTACAGGATGCTCCTTACTGGAGCTGCTCTCCACCTATACTTGGGGGCTACCCAGAGTTCTCTCTTTTGTTTTGCATAATTTATGCATCACTCTAACCCTGATAGGTTGTTGTCTTTATATAGATATATAAAAACAGAACACACTTTTCAACAAACTTTGCTCCAAGCAGACCTGCTTCCCGAGGGGGGGTGGAACGTAAGCCGGTGGAGCACCCCGGCAAATAATATCCAAATGTACCCAAAGAGAAAACGCTCACTCAGGTGGAAAGTAATAGGAATTTACTTCAGAATGGTGTGTTTTGACTGGCTACGCAGCCTTGATTACATGACCTGTGCACCATATTCACTGTGTCACTTACTTGTGATAAACATAGAAAAAGAACCAATGTCAACAAATATACATTGCTGCCATATCAGAATGGTAAAAATGCCAAAGTAAGTAACAAATAATAGATAGATGAGCGACCTTTGACTAGTCAATTCATATTCTGTTCCTGAAAACTATAATGGGCTAAATATCTGTTTAAAAGCCATGTGTCTAGTATATCAAGGAAAAGACATATTGTCAGATTTAAACACACATATGGTAGGGCAGTCACCTGTCATGTACAAAATAAAAATAATAGGTGTTGCTCTCAAAAAATACTCACAAGCTGCTATACTTAGGTTGTAATCCATGATGGTATGTAATCCTACTGCTGTATTTAGAGTCACACTCTGAAGTCTGCCAGAAAACAGCAAAAAATGTGACACCTCTAGGATACAGGAGGGCAGGAAACAGGCGGTTCAACCACCAGCACCGCCAGCCTGACAAAATTCCACCTCCCAGATCACGAGCCACAAATCATCCCAGCAGTTCTTCGATGGCAGAAAAACGTGGGCGGTGCGAACCGCTGCGGTAAGAACCCACTACTGTCAGAACACAACACCACATTGGACAGTTTGAATACCCCACAGCTGACACACATGCACACACCAGCCACACCTACTCATTGCACTATATAAAACACCCCCACACAACCCATAATCCTTTGCAATTAAAACGCCATTCACATACACCGAGAGCAGGCAAATACACTAATGTAGTTCCTTCACACTACAGGCTCAGTTACACATCTCACTCAGCACACACCACACAACTGCACAACCAACACAAAACACACATAACGAGCATACACAAACACCACAAGTGTCCATCACTCACAACGCACCACCCACACCCCATCATTCACCCTACACTGCACCCTTACACACACAACATCCCTCTACCCTCAACACAACCACTCCCATTTCCCCACAAAAGCACCCATGGTTCACACACGATGAGTTCAGAGTGATGGTGGAAGAAATCATCAGGGTGGAGCCACAACTGTTTGGAGCACAGGTCCGTCAAATGTCAATTGTCAGGAAAATTGAGTTGTTGTAGAGAATAGTCAACAGGGTCAATTCGGTAGGCAACCATCCATGCACAAGGGAGGACATCAGGAAGAGGTGGAATGACCTACGGGGGAAGGTGCATTACATGCCATCACAGCACCAGATCGCCGTGCACTAGACTGACAATGGGCCCTTACCTCCTCCCCACACTTCACTTTTTGGGAGAAGGTCTTGGACATTCTGCATCCTGAGGACCTGACTGAAATACCTGGCGGAGTGGACTCTGGTAAGTACCCAAAACTACCATGGCACACAATTGTCATGTCCTGCATGCTTCCTCACCACCCAAATACTCCCCAATTCACTGTATGTCTCACCACACCTCCCACCTATTCACCCAATGGTCCACTCCTGAATGCCACACCTCCACCTAGCCAAACTGGCCACACAGCCTTTGCCAAAGGCATGGATAGCATTGGATAATACTATAACTATGACTCCCACAATGCACTAGCCCATCTACGTTAACACCTGCAATGTGCACATCACATCTCTTGCATGTACGATTACTGTACTAGCTATACCAACTAGATGGTGTAACCAAGGACCACTACACGGCAATGATAGCAATGCAATAGCACAACACAATGACAAACAAGGCTAAACACAGCAATAGCTCTGTGACTAATCCAAATGGCCAAAAATCTGGATCCACAACCCAGAAATTGACTTACCATGGTATGGAATGTAAAATGGCAGATACCATGCACAACATGCACAGACAGGACATTAAACCTTGCTTACTCACATACCCTCCTCCCACTGGGTCACCATGCTGCAATGTCCAGCCATTTCATGTCACATCTAGCAAGCTTGAACAGTCACTAGGTCACAGTGCTAAATAGTCATGTGAACTGTCAGGCATGACCAGAACTCATTCATAGAGCAAACTTTATCAAACCTGAATGATACCAACCAAAATTGAGTATGGTACACATGTCACAGAATATTGTCTACCACCAATGGTATGCTGTGCAGCATCTGTCATTGTTATTGCTGGGAATCATGTTAAGCAATTATATGTATCTGACAAAGAAATACCCAAACACACATTCAGTATTTAACTCTGTGTCTCACTCCATCCATAGGTACCCTTGTTAATGCCACCATGGAGAGAATACCAGAGACTGCCAGCCCTCCTCAGGTTGAAGGCCCAGGTGAGGACGACACATCTGGATGTTTGAACACTGATGACCTACGTGGCCCATTTGGAACACCTGGACAGTCTACAACTCCCTGTCTCACCCTGCCCACATCAATCCCCACCACCTGTGACATCAACATCACTACCAGCCCTTTGTTCCCAAACCTGTATCCCAAGGACTGTTCAAACTATTGTATACCCCACAGTAAAGGGACCTGACTCACCCCCTCAAACTCCAGACAATGAAGGTCCTGCAGACACTGGGAGTGGGCACACCTTTCAGGGGCACAGGCACCTCTGGGTAATGGCATGGGATGGAAGCTGTGGGAGTGAGAAGGGGGCCACCAATGGACTCCACTGACTAAGAAACAATCTCCCAAGTCCTGGGAGCATACCAAAGTTCCCAGGACAGGATGGGCCAGATCATCACCATGTTAGTGAAAACCAAAGGCTGCAGAGGGAATACCACCAGGAGGTCATGCAGCAGTGACAGGCACACAATGCCACCAAGACCTCCATTGCAGGGGTGCCGAGGAACCTTACCACCATCCTGTGTGCTTCCTCGACCCACCCAGCAGCAGGCCCCTTCCACTAGCCACATCACATCTGAGCCTACCAAATCTGTGCTGTATGATTGCCTTCAATGGCCCCTACCACATGAGGAATGTGTCCCATATCATAAAAGTTTGCCTTCACATAGGCCAAGTCCACACGTTGGGGGAACCTGATGTAGCTGTCCAGGTGCTTTAACAAAACACACAGTACATCCTTCAACATCAGACTGAACATGGGCTGAGACACCCCTTCTGTTAAGCCCAGTGTATTCTGAAAGGAGCCTGTGGCAAGAAAGTGCAGCACTGACAGGACGTGTACTGTGAGAATGATGCAATAGGGATTGATTATGGCTGGCAACAGATCTGGCTCCAACTGTGTACGTAGATCCATGATGGTCTGACGATTCAGACGATAGGTCTGGATGAAATGCTGTGTTCCATGGTTGCAAGGTAAACTAGTGGACGGTATACTGGTGGTTGTCTCATTCTCCTCATGTCAGGATATCTAGGTTGAGAGGAGAGAATGTACATTGAGTAAAGCATTTGACACATGTAAGCAGAACATGTTAAGATAGTACACACCTAACACTGTAGGACATGTGTAGCACTGCTGACACTGATGACATATACTATTACGGCTATCCTGCACTGAAACGGAATTGAATATGTCAATATAGTGGCATTGCATATGTGCCTCTGAGTATTTGTACATGGTCATCATCAGATATACTGCCACACCACGTCACTGTGTCATGACTGTCACATCAATGTTTTATATGTGCACAAAATGGCAGTCGCCTGTCCTGCTGAAGTGGACAGTTGGAAGTGACCTACGTCTGCCAGCGGATATCATCACGGCAGTAGGCAGTCACAACTGCCGTGCAACTTGTAATTGGTTAATATTGCTGCTGGTGGTGGACTTGGGCCAATGGCGATGACCACAAACGGTGACGGTCCAGTACGGGGTAGCCGTGACCACCATTTTTTTGCAGCCTTGCTCACTTGACTCCTGAAACTGTTGCTAACAAGAACTTCACCAGCTGAGATGCTGTGTACTGTTTTCGGAAACCCTCATACCATCCTGCAGGTGATAGAACCCCAACCTTCACCCTAGAAGAACTGGAGAAGCTTGTGGGGGAGTTCCTACCCCTACATGTACAGTTATATGGGCACCAGAGGAGCAGGTGAGTTCAATTCCATAGTCATGTGTGATAGGGGTTGCGTGTGCTAGTAACTCATGCAAGTGTACCAGTGAGGGACTATATGCATGCAGAGGGCAGCAAGGGAAGGCGTGTGGGCAGAGAGGATGGGTATGGGTGGACACTTGGTGAGTCAGATGTGTATTGGCCACTGCTGTTGGGTTAATGCCAGTGTACATGACTTTCTCATTATGTCTGTGTCATCCATGCAGGTGAACGCCCATCAGAAGAAAGGGATCTGGCGTGCCATCACCAAACAAGTACAGACCCTGGGGGTCCACAGCTGGCGAAGCACCCATTGTCGCAAGAGGTGGGAGGACCTGAGATGCTGGGCCCAGAAGACCGTGGAGGACCTGCTAGGGAGATCCTCTCAACAAGTGTGGGGTGCCCATTGGAGCCTGATCCACCAAATTGCCCACATTTTGGCAGTGGCCTACCCTGAGGTGGATGAGCGTTTGAGGGCAGCATAGCAGCCATAAGGGGGGAGTACTGACTGTATCCTGGGAGTTGGCTCTAGTTGTATGGTGTTAGCTGCCTCACTGTAGCTTATGTGACACTGTAGTAAGTGCAACATGTATGTACATTAGTGGACATGGCTAGTATCCACCCAGCCTGAGTATTAGTTTTAGATGTGTTTTCATGGTTTCCTGTCAGTGGACGTTCATCTCCTATATCAAGACATCTCTATGTCTTCGTGTGGAGATGGTCAAATCACAATGGCACATATTTGACATCATCCTGACTTTTCTATGGATGTGAGCCCGTGTTTTACCCTACCCATTGCATATGACCTGCTCCATCCATCAGCATTTGAGCATTAGTGACTCCAAGGTGTCAGTCCACTCCCATATGTATTGAACAGCTGTATTAGCAACTGGGTGACTCTCATTTTTTCACAGAGACTATAGACATCAAGTACTGGTACTGGTATTGACTCCATGTGAGTCATCCATTACATTTCCACCACTGATATGGCTGTATGGGACTGCACTTATGGCTTGGTAGTTGTATCCCCATATGATGTTCATCCTCTATCTATGGGGTAAGTGGAGGTTGCAATGGTAGGATACATTAAATTGGGTGTTTGATTTTGTATTATTGCAATCATCATGCATTTCAATGTGCTAGACCTGTGAGGATGTAACCTTGAACCCAATGGGATACTACTAGAGGTGGGAAGTGCCTAGGCAAACCTCACCATCGACAATATGTAAGGTAAATGCCATGTAATGCAATGCCCTAGTAATTACAGTGCAACTTAGCGTAGTTGCAGCCTATATCATGCCTCAATGGTTACTTGGGGGCACGCCTGATGGAGTGGAACAATGCCAGATACCCTTGGCCTAGCTGAAGTGGGTGAATTGAACAGTATTCAGTAGTGTATGACTTATGAGATGCTGATGTAAAATGTTTGCTGTTTCTTTCTTCATAAAGCAGCCCTATGTAGTAGTGGGATCTGTTGTCAGTGCTATGGCAGCTGTGTTGGTCCATGTGTGCATAATGCTTACATGTCTTTTCTGTGTGACATGTGTGTTATCAGGACTTAGGCACAGGTAGTCACTTGTTGGGAATAGTGTGAGTGATGTTTGTGTCATCATGTTGTGAAGTCCAACTAGTGATACTGCATGTCTGGTGGAATTGCATGTGGACCATGATGTCCTATGTGTGTTCCTGAAGTTCATCAGTTGTGACACTGCACTCAGTGATTGAGTATGGACGTTTAACGTGTACAATCTGGATCATTGTAAATGCACTTAGTTGTATGAATAGTGGTAGTATAAATGGGTTTAGTGTCTGCAGATCTTCCTCTGTGATTGGGTCTGACCTATCACATGCATGTGCCCCAGACTTGTATTCTACACATCAGATGTCACCTGTATGGGTATCCAACTTATAGTGGCTGCATTAGTTATCAGTTCACTGTTGGATTTTCTGTTCAGAGTGTTGTCAGCTATGTTTTGTGACAGGCATGTGCTATGTGGTTTGTGAGTGGAGTAGTCTTCACTATCATGGAAATTTACAAAGGGCATGCACTGATCAGGTGTAGAAACTGTACAGACCTGATGTGTTTTGTTTAGTCACCTGCACTTACAGTAGGTGATAGGAGTATGGAGAGGTGTGATAAGGATTCAGGTAGTCATTTGTACTTCAGACAGGGTATGATGTGCATGCAAACATGGCTTTGGTGATGATCCTGTGGATGACTCCAGTTGCGCTGACTTACTTGGGTTTAGATGTGGGTGTGAGGGTTGGCATACAGGGAGTGGTGGGTAGTAGTGACATGTTGTGACATGATGTAGGATATGTCTATTGGGACCAGAGAAACCCTAGCCAGGATGTGTTCTCCTACATATGTGCATGTCTAAATGTGTATATGTGAGGTATATGTTGACCAACTCTCTCCCTCACGCTTCCTTTCATTCCTTCCCTCCTTCTCTCTCTCTACTTGTGTGCATCACCATTGGCAAGAGAAGAGGACAAGGTGCAGGTGAGTGGGGATGCTGTAGGCCATGGAACCCAGAGTGCTGCTACCAGTGACATGGAGGGTAAGGGGAGTGCCACGAGGGAAAGCGGATCTTCGACATCGTCATCGGAATCCCCCTCCCGTGGACACTGCCTGGTGGACCCTTTTGCAACCACCCCAGAACCATCTATGTCTGCCACACCCCTTATTAGCACTGTCCTCCCTGTAGCTCCCCACCCAGTGTCCGTGCCGCTCACCCAAGAGGGTGGGTATCTCCTTCACCACAGGCACCTCCGCCCCTGCCCCAGTCATCCCTGCTGCCTTCAGTGTGGAAGCTATTGACCTCCTGAAGTTGTTCTCTGTGGGTCATCTGACCATTGTGAATGCCATCCAGGGACTGGCCGCTCAAGTCCTGCAGAGCAATGCATTCCTGGAGGACATTCATGGTGCACTAGCTGGCCTACTGAGATCCTTTCAGGCTCTGTCCTCCACACTGATGGCAGCCAGTCACCCTTTGTCTACCATTCCCCTCTACCAACCTCTTCCCAATCCCAAACCCCTCATCCCAAACCCAGCCAAAGCACACAGACAAACAAGCATGCACCCACCTCAACATCCAAGGCTACTGCTATCAAACACAAGCACCACAAGACTCACCACCGGTATGCACACAGACAACACCCACCTGAAGGCAAATCACTATCCACTACCTGCACAGACTCCCCCATCACCACCACCTTCACAGACACTACACCAGACACACCTTCAGACACCAAACTAACATTCACTGATACAGTCACAATTCCTATCCTACCCACAGTCAGCACAATAGCAGACCCTCAGACATCCACTCCAGTCACCACATCTCCAGCTACCACAACCACAACCACTGACACTCCCACATGAAGCACATCCACCAAACCTGCAGACACCACCCGAACAGTCACCCATCCAGCATGGTATCTCCCAGCACCTCCTCCCTCTCCCCTCCCAAGATGCATAAACACCCACACTCACCCACCCAAAAGAAACCCAGCACCCACAAGCAATCCTTGCAAACACATGCACCCAAGACATCCACCAAGACAACTCCTACAACCACTCCCTCTCCCTCCACTCCCAAACCCTTTTGCCATGAGTTTTCCTTCTTCCCTACTCCTCTCCCAACCTGTGATACTCCCAAACAATCTGTGTCCCTCCCCAAGTCCAGCCCGTCTGCCTCCAAGTCCTCCCATGCCCACCCTGCTAGTACCCATGCCCCTCCCACTGCTAAGAAGTCGACCCCTCCCAAGTGTTCTGCGCACTCCCCAAAGATTGCCCTAAACCCCCCTCCCAAGCCCAAGCCCAATGACCCACCCCAAACCAAAGCCCAAACCCCTCCTCCACCCCCCCAATCCCTGAGGTGCCTGCCTGCCCCGTGATGCCCATACCCTGTGGAGGTCACATGGCAGTCAGGAGTCTGGAAGGGGAACACAGACGTGCCATCTGTGCATTTTGCACTTGGCAAATTGGACTGGCCTCTGGCCTTTTATCTTGTACATCGTTATTTAGTCATTAGCATATTTATATATTAAATATATCTGGCCCACCAGTTGTTGTTTTGATGGTGACATATTTGTTCTGCCTTTCTTTCCACGTGACTGTTTTGGTCTTGCCTGCTTTAGTTTGTGTGTGAGTAACGTATGTGTGTTGGTTGTTCTAGTTGTTATGTCTGGGCAGCATGTGTTGGTGTGACCCCGGCATTTGTACTGCTGTGATGGCTGTGTATTGTGTGTTGGACTTATTTGTGTTTGGAACATGCATGTAAGTTGATATTTTGTGTATTGGTTGTGTTGGCATGTGTAATGGTGGTGTTGCGTGCCTTTGTGTGGTTGTTTTGTGTGCGTGCATGTGTGTGGTGAGGGGTATGTCCGAACGGTTGTGTGATGTGTTTTTGTGGTATGATGTATGCTTCATTGTATGGCTGTGTGATTGTGTGTATTGGTTGTCAGTTGTTGTTACATGTTGTATGTATGTAGTGTCAGATGGAAGTGTGTATTGTCTTTGTTTGATGAGGCCTTTATGTAGTTGTGGTTATGGTGTTGTTGTACAATTCAGTGGTATTGTGTATTGTTGTGTTCAACTGTGCTGGTGCTAGATGTTGGTGGGTTGGTGTGTGCATTGTGTGTGTGTGTTGGCAGTGGTGCTTGTATTGTGTGTGTGCATGTCTGTATGTGGCTGTGTGTGAATGTGCATATTTAGTTGGAGGTTATGTGTGTGTGTCGCCATTGCCACCCATCCCACACGTGTATGTTGTATGTGTGTGGATACTTTGGGTTTTCCCTAAAGTGTCAGGTAGGTGTGTGTACTCACGGTTGTTGTCATCATCGCTGTTGCTGGTTCCGGAGTCGTTGTGTGAGCAGGAGCAGTGGGAGGACGTGCAGTTTAGGTTCCATGGCAGTTCCAGTCAGGTATGTGTTATAGAAAGTGAGTGTCGCCTTTTATAGAGTTGGTTTCAGCCAGGGTTTCCATGGTGGTGCGACCACGGCAGAAACCTTGGTAGTGTGCAGGCTCGTAGTCTGTCTGGTAGAAACATGGTATCCGCTGGCTTGAAAGTGCTTACCACTGTCCGTGGCAGCCTGACCGCACTGGCGGTCAATTGGCTGTATTGTATTTGGAAGACTGCCATGGTCATAATTTGGTGGTCTTCTCCACCAGCCTGTGTACGACTGCTGCCGCCAACATAGCAGTCCCAAGATTGCTTAACTGGTAATGACCCCCTTCATTTTTGAAAATTCATATCTCTGGTTCCCTTTATTGGATTTTTGTCATTTTAGTGACATTTTAAGCACAAAAGTATAGTCTGTCTTTATAAATTGGTGTTGGATTTTTATTGTGTTCTGTGTTTTACCTATTTACAGTTTTGTGATTTGTAAATGCTTTACACACCTGTCTCCCAAGTTGAGCCTAACTGTTTGTTGCCAATCTACCAAGGGTTGAGCTGGGATTAATATATTGAGAACCTAAATGGACCTAGTGGTGGCTTGCAGCCTATTGTTAAGTGTAGGTGATTACCTGCCCTTGACAATAATCCCTTTTCCAACATTTATGGATGCTCAGTGGTGGGATACAATGCTTGTGTTTAAAATTACAATACAGTTTTAAGTGAATCAAATGCAAAATCCTCTCAATTGACCTAGAGTAAAAGTATTTTTTATTCTTCAAAGTTGAACACATTTTTGTAATTACTTAAATTTTTATTTTTCTAAATTGTTGTGATCAATTGGTGCCAAAAAATTTTTAAGTGACAGAAAAACCTAGGGATACCATGGAGCTTGATCTTGCTAGCCTACCCACACTCACTGCAGCTGAGTTTAGGGTGTTGTGCAGAAAGAGTGGATTCCCTGCTGCTAGCAACCTTTGGAACAATGTGCCTTGAAGCCTGGGTAGTGCAGGAGGAGGCAGACAAAGCTTCAGAGATAGGAAGGGAGGAGGTAAAATGTCCTCGCCAAACTCCAGGAGGAGGACGATAGCCTGTCCTTTATATCAGTAGTTAGGGCCTCATCCAGAGCTAGTTGGAAGGGAGGCTCTGTGGTATCAGCCCAAGAAGAATCAGAACTGTTCCTCAGGGAGAGGCAACTTGAGACCAAGGTAACCTATATAGCTTTGGAGGCAGAAAAGCTGGCCCTCGAAAAGAAGAAGTGGACAAAGAGTGAACATGAAGAGATGGTGTCAGCAACATATAAGGTGAGGTGTCCAGGGGTGGTGGGTTTTCCCCCAGACTACCCAAGGGGGTTGTTCCTATTTATCAAGAGCTAAATGCAAGGACAAGTGGCTGACAGCCTTTGAGAGTACTTTCAAGATGAAGTACTGGGGTTCACACTTATGGGAGTTGATCCCAGTATCTTGGAGTGATAGGCTTCTGACCCTAGGGGAGGATGCGATAGAGTCCTATCCCAATATGAAGAAGTGCCTCATCCAGAAGTTTGGTCTCACCCCAAAGCTTAGGAACACCCAGAAGGACAATACCCAGTCCAGGGTTGACTTTGTGGACACCTCAGTTAAGGCACTAGAGGGGCTAGATACAGGGTAACAAAGTAAGCACTTACGAGGGGCTATACAATTTGAACATCTTGACCAATTGTATCTCAGAGAGGTTATGCCAGCATCTAGTGGATTGTAAGGTGATCAGACCCAGAGAGCTGGGAGAGGCAACTGATGAGTAGTTGAGAACCAGAGTGGTTGTCAAGTCCAGGGGGAGACTCTAATAAAGTGGGTGGGGGTAGGTCCCCAAAATAATAAACAGAGAGGTAGTAATCCTACCACAGAAACTCCCACTGTACCCCAGAACCCCACTCCCACTCTGACAAGCAAAGGCAGAGGGATCAAGGGTTAAAAAGCTCTTAGACAACAGGGCCTGCTTTGACTGTCAGCAGACAGGTCACTGCAGTGACGATGCAGCCTGTTCCAAGAAGGTGGTTAACACTGGGTTGTCCAGTGTAGCCATAGAGGAGGACTCCTCAGGTGATGAGGTCCTCATAGCATTGGGCTGGGAGACAGGTCCAGATGGTAAGCTGGTGATCCCTGAGGGTGGGAGTAGGCACTTTTACCTCATTCGGGTGAATGGGATCCCTACCACTGGCCTAGGAGACACATGTGCCAGTCACACCATGGTGAGTTACTGGTTAGTGTCCCCAGGCATGTGTGACCCAGGAGAAACAGGAAGAGTTAGGGTAGCCACAGATGAGGTCACTGCCAAATCTGTAGCAATAGTACCCCTAGAGAAGCAGGGTATCGTTGACTGGTATAAGGTGGAGATAAATGCTGACTTGCCTTGAGATTGCATCCTGGGCAATGACCTCCCAGAAGTAAGTCTGATCCCAGAGGGGGCAGTTGCCCTGGGCATCCCCCAACCAAGAGGCCTGGAGACCCAGTCCCTACAGTTGGGAGACAGGGGTCCCCAAGAAAAGAGAAAATAAAAGGAAAGGTGGGCCATTCTTTAAGAGAGGTCCAGTGAGCCAAAGGCCTTCTGCCCCAGCAAGGGAGGAGCCCATAGTTGGCTCTGGTGAGGCCTCACCTAACCCCAATGAAGTCTTGAGCTGTCCCACTGCAGGGTGTTGCCCCTGCACTGACAGAAGGGAGAGTGGACGAAAGGTGTCTGCCATAGGATGTGGTGACTCCCCTCTAATTCTAAACAGCAAAAGGGGTGCCAGGACCACAAAGATGCCCCTAAAACAGCCCACCCACCTGTCAGTGGAGACCTTAGGGTGGTTCCAGGTCCCGACAACTGTCAGTTGCCTCTGCTGAGTGCTGGCCTTCATGGCAGCACTGCACTTAGCCTGGGAGGCAGACCCCAGGTCCAAAAGCAAAGTAGGCTCCCTGACCCTGTTGATCATGTTGGGGTTGTTCAAGTCTTGGGTGACCTCTTTGGGTAAGCTAGGTATTGCCCCAGCAAAGTTAGGGATCTGGGAGGTGGGCTCCTTCCTATTCAAGTTGGCAGAAAGAGAGAGGAGGAAGATTCCCATACAGGGAAGTTCAGTTTAAGATGGGTCCATTTACTGTTGAGAAGGGCTCACTACCCAGAGGGATTGACCCTGACAGGAGGATGTAAGGCAGAATAGGCCCTGCAAAAGGACAGCCAGTTTTCCTCACTGTCTTCCTCGCCTGACAAGCCAGGAAGACTCTCCCAGGGTTAGGCTGAATCTACTGAGTGTTTCAACTCTGGGGAGCCTGTGAGGGAAAACCGGGCTTATTGCATAAGACCTCTAACCTTTGCCCCCATTTTTCACTTGGATATGCAAATTAGGCTAATTATAACTGGCTGTGCTAACTTACCTCTTAGTCCCTAGTACACGGTAGAGAATGTAGGTTTATGGACCCCAGCATATGTAGTACACCCATAGGTGCACTGATGTGGTTCCCAGTGTCCTACTAAAGATAGGCCTACCTTTTTGGCTACATTTAAGTTAAAGTAAACTCCGAATTTGACATTGGAATTAAAAGTACTTCCAACGTCCTAAGCTACCTTATTTTTACATATGTCACCGCCAATGTGTGCCCTAAAGGCCCAGGGGTTAGGTGCAGTATAACTATAAGCAGGGCCTTTATAAAAGATGTTTTATAAGCCCTGGTGAGGGAAAAATAGCTGAATTAATTTCCCCCATTGTAGTGAATGGGCTCCATAGTCTAATGTGGAAATACTTTATTTTAAAATAATAAAGACATGTTTTCCATTAGAAGGAGCAAAATTTGGCATGTTTAGTATCAAATTAAAAGTAGAGTAAAGCCAACAACTTGCCACTGTTGAATTTAATAGAGTGTGTACCTAAAAAGAGTTTTAGAGCTCATACTAAAAGTTGCCAACTTCTGCCCTGTAGTGCCTCCTCTGATTGGTCAGCCTCTGGCAGCCTGAGCTAGGCTGCCTTGATAAGGTATGAAGTGGCCTGGGCTGAAAGAAAGGAAGCATCTGGTGGAAGCATTTCCTGCAAACTTAGACAGCCAAGGGTCTCTGATTAGATTAAGGAATGGGTGTGTTAAGGAAAACATAGCCACACCAGTGGATGGGCTCATCCAGTCCTTAATTCTAAGTTTGAATTTCTCCCATCTTAGACTTTGAAGCAATATTGCTCCCGGGTATTGATTTTTGCCACACTTCTCAGGAAGTGGTCACTCAAGAGGGTGGTGGTCTGTACATGATTGGACGGAGCCCCCCCCTGATTCCCACCTCAGAATACAATTAGCAGGGCTGCACTCCACCTTAGATCCCTATAGGAATAAGACAAGAAGAAAAAGGACTGACTTGCTGGACCCCTGGCCTGCACCTAGACACTACACTCAGAAGGACTGCATCAGCTGCACAATTGGAATTCACCAAGAAAAGGAATTTGCCTGTCTTCTACTGCTTTAAGAAGGCACTCCCTGTATGCCATAGGTAGAAAATAGCTGACCAGAGACCCCTGAATTAAGCCTGAAAGAAATTCACCAGCTGACCAGTCACTAGTGGTTATTTTTAGATTTGAAGCTTGTGTATTCTAGGAGTTGAAGTCCTAACCCCTAAGGAGCAGCTCAGAGCTTCTGGAACCTTGGGGTGAGTTGTGGACACCTGAACAACCTTAGAAAAACTTCTGGAAGAAGATCCAGAAGTTTGGAGAAGTTTGGAGCAAGCTGGCTTATGTCAACCGCAACTCGACCTGACTTGCAGGTTTGTCCCGCTGAAAAGGTCCGGAGCCCCAGTCTTCCAGGATTTCATTCGGGGCTCGTGGAAAGGCAATCTGACTACATTGAATCAAAATCGGCTTGCTTTAGAGGATCATCCGACATTGGAGAGAAAAAGCTCCAAAAAAGATACTAAGTCTGAACGTAAAAAGGTCTCACGCAGAGGATCTGAGGAGGGCTCCAGGGACATCAGCTTCAATTTCAGCTTGGTCTCGGACACAGATTTCCGTCATGAAAAATGGTCTAAGCCTGAACATAGAATTCTTGACCGGGGCCTTCTACAACACATATCTGAACAGGGCTCCATAAAGGTCAGCTTCAATAGGTGACTTTGTCCCGGTCCAGAAAATCTTCAAGAAAAAGACTAAGGCCCTTGGCAGTAAATCCCGCTTACCGCCTCGGTGACGGCTGCCAACATGCCATCGTGGAGGCAAACATCTGTTCACTTTAATATGACACATGCACACAAAACCAACAGAATACTGCACAAACATATATCCGCCAGCCCTAAGGTCAGTGTTAAAGTGTTGGTACGAACACCTATACCGTTATGCCAACAAAATAACGCCCACCACATTATGACCCACGGATCACCACGGTGGACATTCAGTGGTGGTAAATCATTGGCAGTTCACACCGGCACACTCAGAATGGCCACCCAAATACAAAACAACACAGCATTGACCAAAACTAAAATCACAAACCTGACACTGATACACACACCACACCCACCCACAGCACTATAAAACACACAGCCTCATTACCCACAACCGTTTACTAACATCAACAATTGCCAAGAGACAGACACGAAAATCACTAAGACAACTATACACACACACCACAAACACCCATTCATCCATCACGCACCCCACATCCCACACCCACCACATTACTCAATACCCTCTAAACAACACACACCAAACACCACCCATGTCCCCACTCCATTTCACTGATGAGGAGTTGTGGGTCATGGTGGAGGAAATAGTCAGGGTAGAGCCACAGCTGTGTGGAGCACAGGTCCAGCAAATATCCATTGCCAGGAGAATGTGGCTATGGAAGAGGATCGTGGACAGGATGAATGTCATGGAACAGAATCCAAGAACAAGGGATGACATCAGAAAGCGGTGGAACGATCTACAAGGGAAGGTATGTTCCGTGGCAGCAAGGCACCAGTTTGCCATCCAGAGGACTGGCGGTGGACCCCTACCTCCTCCCCCACAGCTCACAGCATGGGAGGAGCAAGTATTGGCAATACTGCATCCTGAGGGACTCATTGGAGTTGCCGGAGGACTGGACACTGGTGATTCAACATTTACTACTGTTCACCTCCCAAACCTGCATGCCATCTCACCCCCTCACCCTGACTCCCATAACTCCTCTCCATCCCACACAGTGCACCTACTCATCTCACTAACCCCAATGACAAGCCCTACATGCCATACCAAGGCATAAACAGCCCTGCTTGTACACCTATCACCAAAGCATGCACAGCACGGAGAACCAACAATCACACAATACATCACCATACACAAACAAAGGTGGCAGAGCAGCAGCAACGATAGAGGGAAGCTAGGGATGTACAATATGTCACAGACATGAAGCATAGTACATCACTTACATTCCCACAGGTGCCCCAGCCAATCCCAGTGGCAAGGAGGTGCCACGACTATCCAGTTCCCCAACAGAAGATGCCCCCATTGATGACAGTAACTCTGGACTTTGGGATGTGGATGAACTACCAGGCCCATCAGGGACCACTGGTCAGTTGGCCACCCCAGCCCACTCACAGTCCACCAAAGAGCCTCTCCCATCAGTATCCAACACCAAAGCACCCACCCAATGTCCCCACACCTCTGTCCCCAGGACACGTCAATCAGCAGTGTGCCCATCTGTACAGGAACCCCAGTGCACACCTCACAGCCAAGACAATCAGGGTCCTGGGGTCAGTGGGAGTGGGCACACCCTTCAGGGCACACAGGCACAGGGGGACAGGGACACTCGGAGGACAGCTGTGTGCCAGGGGGAGGACAGGCCTAGGGTACCAACTTTCCAGGAGGCACTCACTAATGTCCTGGGGGCTTACCAACAATCCTAGGACAAGATGGGCCAGATCCTTACCAACATGCAGGAGAACAAGTGGCTGCAGAAAGTACATCATCAGGGGATCAGGGAAGATTTGCAGGCCCTCAACACCACCATGGTCTCCATAGCAGGGGTGCTGGCAGATATGGCCAACATCATGAGGGAATGGACAGCACACCAGTGGGCCCCTACCACTAGCCAGTCTACTGACCAGCCCTCTACTTCTACTGCAGCTAGTGGACAGGACGCCCTGCCACAGGACCCACAGGCCACCAGCATCCCTCCTCCTGCAGAAGGTGAACCACCCCTCAAATGTTCCTGAGACCCAGAAAGAAGCCAGAGACACTTGCCAAGACCAAGATCACCACCAGGAAATGAGACACTCCTGAATGCCTCCCTTTTGTCCCATCCTGTCATCTTGTCTACTCTGAACTGCCTTTGCTCCCCTTCCTATGGAGCTTGGACACTGGACCTGTGCTGCAAACATACTGGAACAATACCCTCGACTTACCTCTACCATCAACCCATTCCATTGCACTTTTCTGTCTATAATCTGCACTACAATGAACACCCTTGAACACAACTTGAGTGATAGTGTTTTATGTGATGAAAATGTGCAGTGATGGAAATAGTCACATCTTGTGCAAATGATCTAAACACTGTGATAGCATACAAATAATGGCCTGTAGCTGAACTGTGGTCATCACATCAGTACACAGTTGTTATAACACCAACATCTCCAAAATGAGAATTCATAGGTGACAGTAAGTTGAGATGCAAAGGAAGCGAATGCCATCTTGCTACAGCCACACTGAAAACATCAATAGTCAGAGGAATGGTTAGTTCCACTGTCTCACCTGTGTGTAATTGGAAGTATTGATGTATAACTGATGTTCTGCTGTCCACATCCTGATCCTCTGCCTCCTCATCCTCACTGTCCTCAAGGTCCACTGCTGCCACAGAGGCATTCCCAATCTCCTCCTCCTGCAGATAAGTAAAATATCATCTGAGGGCCAGCTTGTGCATCATACAGCATGCTACTATGTTCTGGCAGACCTTCTTGGGTGAGTAGCACAGGGATCCACCAGTCAGATGGAGGCATCTGAACCTGGCGTTCATCAGGTCGAAGGTACGTTCGATGATCTGCCTGGAACGCCCATGTGCATCATTATACTGATTCTCAGCCCATTATGGCGTTGCTCACAAGGGTCAGGAGCCACTATAGGTTTGGGTAGCCAGAGTCACCTGCAAGTACAGAGGGAGAAACATTAGCCTTACACAATGGTATGGGGATAACACCTTAAGGCATACACTGACAGACATTATGTGGGGACTCACGTATAAGCCACACCCTGTGCCTCTGTAGTTGTGCCCTCAAATTAGGGATGCTGCTATTCCTCTGGACTAAGGTGTCATGCACTGAGCTATGATACTTGGCAGTGATGTAGGAGATGCTCTTTCTCACCAGGCACACCATTTACACATTGAGTGAGCGAAAACTCTTCCGATTGCAGAACACCTGTTCATTGTGGCAGGGGGGACAAATGTAATATGTGTTCCATCAATCACCACAATAATATTAGGTATATGTCCCATTGCATAGAATCCTGCCTTCACAGTGGCCAAATCTTCCACCTGGGGGATAGCAATGTAGCTGCACATGTGTTTTACCAAGTCAGACAAAACCCTCACCCTCAGCATTGAGAACATTGGCTGTGACATCCCTGCTGCCAAGCCCACTGTCACGTGGAAAGAACCAGTTGCCAGGAAATGAAGAACTGATAGAACGTGCACAAGAGGGGGGATCCCAGTGGGATGGCAGACAGCTGATATCAGATCAGGCTACTATTAAGCACACAGCTCTGTGATTGTGGCCCTGTCCAGTCTATAGGTCAGTATTATGTGCCTATCCTCCAGTGTGGCCAAGTCCACAAGTGGTCTGTATACGGGGTCTTGTCTCCCCCTCCTATTCATTCACAGTGGTAGGTATCTAGGGGACACAAGAGTGAGTAGGCTGTCACAATTTGAACAATGGAACCACCACCTCAGTGTACATAGAGCATTAATGTGATGGGGCAATGTGAATGGCAATGTGTGTGCAAATTATAGCAATGACACAGTTCTCAAATATCTGAATGTTGTCCACCACCATAAAATGGGGACTGGCTGTCCTGTATGTAGGGACAGGTGGAAGTGAGCATCGGGACGACTTGTAGTTACGGTTCCATAGCGGCATTGATTTTCTCTGGATCTCTTATAGTAAATCTTTCTTCTGCTGTGTTCTGTGTCTGCCAGGATTTTGATGGCGTTGGTACTGCCCCGGAAATCATGGCGGTTTGCTATGTCACAATATGGTGGACGGTACCTTGTCTTCCGCCTGGCTGTTGATGGCTGCCGCCATGCTCTGTAATGTTAACCCCCTCATGGGTGGTGTGGTACATTGGCTGTCTATGGGAGTTATCACCGCCATGGTCATAATTTGGCAGTATTTACCCTCAGCCTGTTGGTGGTATTATCGCCACTTTAACAGTCACTGCCATTGTCATAATGACCACCTAAGTCCGAAGATAAAACTTTAACCAAGCCCTCCTGCTCATTGTAGCGAAGCATGGCTCCATTGCCGCTGGCCTCACATGTTGACTTAGCCCCGGTTGAGTGCGACCAGATGTCCGGATTGACGCTTTTAGTTTCTGTACGCTAAAAAACATTTAGGGGCATATTTATAAGCCCCTATCGCCACCTTTGCATCATTTTTTTTTACTGTAATGTGGCCCAACAAGGCACAAATCCTTGCGCCATATTTACAAAGTGGTGCAATGCATGCATTGCAACACTTTGTAACCCTATGCACTATATTATGCATGCACCACGCCAGGCATAATGTATGCAAAAGGGGCGTTCCACTCGTTAGGGAGGCCAACATATTTTTTTACAGCACTTTTAATGACTGCTCAGAGCACCCGTTAAAAGGGGGCTTCTATTATTTATAAATGGCCCCAATGTACTCTGCAGGAGTAGCGCCTATATTTGAGAGTACATCAATAGTGTCAATACATGCTATTGCCCCCTACCATGCGCCATGGTGAGCTGTATCTTAGATATGGCACACACATGGTAGCAGTAGGGGGGAGTTAAGAGGTGCAAAGAAAGTAGCGCTCTATTAGGTGCAGTGCCTAATCTTTAAAAAAATCATATCTCTGGTTCCCTTTATTGGATTTTTGTCATTTGTATGTCATTTAAAAGGTAAAAATATAATCTATATGCATAAATTGGTGTTTGATTTTTATTGTGTTCTTTGCTTTTCTCATTTACTGTTTTGTGATTTTTAAATGCTTTACACTCCTGTCTCCTAGATTAAGCCTAACTGCTTGATGCCAAGCTACCAAGACTTGAGATGGGACTAATTTATTGAGACCCTAACTGGACCTAGTGGTGGTTTGTGGCCGATTGCTAAGTGTAGGTACTTACTTTCCCTTGCCAATAATCCACTTTCCAACAATAGTTTATTATTTTAAGCTGTGGAGAACATGCATGGGTTGATTTTTATCAATTTCTATTTAAGGCTGTTGGTAGCATTCAAGATAGCACACAGAAAGTCCCTCAGAACTATGTTGTTTGGATCTTGCTAATGTATGCAGATATTTCAACTACAAACTTCTCACAATGTTTCTATACTTAACCAACAAAAATAAAAAATCCTGTTCAAGACGTGCTTGACTATTTTTTGGAAAAGAGTATCAAGCAAGAGGTGCACAACATATTCATATGCTTCTAAGGATGAAAGATGTACCAACATTTGTATGTGGCTCTGACGAATCTGTTCTAAATCTTATTAAACGGTATGTCATTGTGATATACCAAAGAAAGAGCACTAAGAGAAACTCTTTAAACAAATTTAAAACTATAATTCACATTAGCTACCACAGCAGGCAGTTGTAAGTTCAAGCACTTTATTCCACCAACAGCTGACACACCTTCTATACCCTTTTACTCCTTCATCTAGCAGCTATCCAGCTGATCTCCCCACAACCTTATTACTATCATGACAACTGAGCATCACTGATGAAGCATCACCTCTATGCTGTTCCAGGAGCAAGACGCAGCAGAACTATTGAAACAAATCAAAACAATAATCTAAACATTGATTCCAATTTTGTTGTGATTCCCTCATCTAGGTCTAGTTCTTGTGTTATGTGGAGCAAGCTACCCTAGGGGTGCTGGCTCAATCATGTAACAATAAATAATAAATGTGATTAACTGTATTGAATTGCCATTGCTGGGTTTAATCAAGGCTTGTTTCTTGTGTCTGTTAATGTGCACAGTTACCCTTGCCAAGGCTTGTTTATTCTGCTTTATTCTGCTCCCACAAGGCCGGTTTGTAAACACCTGAGCCTCTTCACATTTCCAGACAGCTGCTGTCCTGGTTGTTAAGCAACACTCACCTGCTCTTCTGTTTGCCATGTGCTACACATGACTTTCTTCCCTTGGCTTTGTTTCCTGTTTCTGTGGAGCTGAGGTAAAGAGGGTCGACCAATCTTCTTCACTTTTGCCAGGCAACCAGGGAAACGCCTAAGCTGATTTTGAGAGCCAGCCCAGCAGAGAATTCCCCAAGGCTTTCTCACTGTTGCTTGGCCGACAACGATCTAGGACGTCTTCCAGTAAAGCTAAGTCACACAATTTGAGGCACTTACAGTATTGTGAATGCTTTTGATTGCTTTTAAATTAATCCTTTGTGAATTTTTAAAAAAAAGACATTGGTGACTTTCATTTCAGAAAGAGAGACATTCAAGGTGGTTAGCAAGAATGTCTTAAAGACTGTTTAGCCTTGATTATTTGTATTATTACTCTTATCCAATTGCTTGTTGTCTTTAACTTGTTACCTGTGAAAGAAAGTGACACACCTAAAACCGTGTTTTAAGAATATAACCATCATTAATGTTTGTGTGCCTCCTGTTACTAACAAAATCACAAATTCCTGCAAATCATTTTCGGCGTTGATCCATACTTAATGTCAGTGATTGTCACAAAAATTATCATGGGCACAATCATGTTTTGAAGGTCTTCTGAGCTTTATTTTTCAACCAATGCTTATTCATTTTTATTTGTGGGAAGAAAATATTCCCGTTTTGTGTGTTTTAATTAAGCTATATGTTTATCGTGTGCAACAACATTCAAGAGTGATTACTTAACACAATATAGGACTGAGAGAAGTCCCAGGCAATAGTGGTGCTTTCCTGCCAGCCCTATGGAGTGGAGAGAAAGTACAAGGAAGCAAGTTGAGTGAAAGGTGATTATTTGGAGGTCTGAGTGAGTGCATGAGCATTAGTTGCTTAGTGGACAGCACGTCACTTATACCTGTTCCTTTCCTGTATAGAACCTGACTCCTCAACAACGCAGTGACACGGACCACCTGTACCCTCAAGAGTAGAAGCCCAGCTGGACCAGGCAGCAGTGGCAGTATCTCTCTCTCTCTCTCTCTCTCTCTCTCTCTCTCTCTATCTCTCTGACATCCAAATCCCCCTCCCTTTGGGGATACATGCCGAGACTGTGTTAAGATCGACAGTGCCGAGAGGTGTCCTGGGAGGATGGCGGAACCGTCATCATCCCTGCAGATGATCTGATTTTCAGGTGAGTGGTTGAGCTCGCACAAATGACTAACTCTACAAGAAGGAAAAGTCAACAATTTCATACCATCTGTAGGACACGGAGTTACAGAGAAATTACCAACAAATTCTTACAATCCAAGGAGATTACAAGGATCACTTGGGAATATGGATATATGGGTACAATACAATTTGTTGCATATAACTCTACTGTAGTTGCACTTTAGTTAGTTCCTATAGTACAAAAGATGGAAAGACAGATATGAAGGAAGTATGTGCAGTCTTTAAATAAAGGATTATACCATTTTAGCCTTAAAATGGTGTCTCACTTAGAGGTGAGATGACATGAAGCATGTGACCATTTCAGTTCTTCAAGCTTAAATGGTAAATCCTTGGTAATTCTCTAAGCTTAGGATTGTCACCAGGACATCTGCCTTGCAAATTGTGATCCAACTAACAAAAACATTTTAAAAATGAATATGTTGGAAAGATATTACCCAAACAGAAGTCCTTTTTTGGAAAATGTATCACTACATGAGGTATATGAGGTAGGGTTTCGAAATAATGTACCAGAAAATATCAACACTGGAAATTTTTGAGTCCGAGAGACCAATGGATGTTTATCACATCATTTTAAACCTACTCTTAATTATCAGCATAAAGTTATTAAACTGGTGAAGAAAAAAATAAAAAAATAATTATAGTCTGTCAGTCAGTCAGAAAATCTTTATTCTGATCTTTGAAAGAAATCCATAAAAGAGCATATGTATGAAGTTAATTAATAGGTTAAAAAGATAAGGAAAAAACCCATCAATAAATAGCAGTAGAATATGTGTACATAAAATGACCATAATTGGAACCTCTTAAAATTTGCATACCTGATCAGATAGTCATTTGGTCATCTAAAATATTGTTTGCCGAGCTGTGCAAATTTGTAGCAAGGTGCTTAGCAATTAGAATCAAGATATTTCCTTTCTTTTATCACTGCAACAATAAAGTGATCATTAGCTATAAAGATCATATCAGACTGGAGAAATAGCAGATGAAAAATAGCTTTCTTACACCTCCTGATATTTAGTGATTTAAGAAGTGGCATTAAAAAAAACCTTCCTCTACTCTTTGTACAGCTTACAAAATAAAACATATGCATTTCTGATAGTTCTGAATGCATATCACATGGACAGGGTATTAGGTCCCTATTGTGATGCATCTTTGGGGGATAAGCCCCTAAAAAGTGGGACAGGCCCAGACAAAACCTTGTCAAGAAAAATCTATGGTGCAGTGGGACAGTAAAAAGATAAGATTCGATTTTAGATGTAGTAAATAAGGGGAGATAAGCTGTCACCATGCCTTTCCCCAAATTGTGTCTCTCTCTGTGTCAGTAGCCAATTTCTCTTGGAATTCATTTTTTACTACTGGGAATATGTTACTTGGTATTTGTACAATTATTTAAACCATGGAAAAATGAAGAAGACTTTATAGTTCCCTATGAATCCTATGAGGATGTCTTTTAAGTATATAAAAATGAGACTGCAGTACTTCAGTTGCACACCTATTTAGAAATGCTAAAATAAGAAATTACCGAACACAATAAAATTAATGCAGAAATACAATACAATACTCCAACAAAGAAATTCAAGTGTTGACCCACTTGAATAACCAAAAATTGATAACGATGCCATTGTTGCATAGAAAATGCTGAACATGCAATGGAGCAAAGAAAAAAATATATTAAAATGTATTGGATTAGTTGATGACACAATTAAATTCAGAACTACAAACATACAAAGAGTTAACCTATTCCGTAACTGATTCTATAGATTATTGACTTCTACATGAAAATAAATTATGTGACTTTAGTATTTTTAAACCTACATTAATATATGTCAGTGGCCAGGCTTGAACAGGAACAGGCTTTCTTCTTAAATTAATTCCTATTTATGTGCATAAAATAACCAATTTAAATGTATCTTGTGTTACAGCTCCAACAGAGAATAAATTGACTTCATCTACTATTAGTGCCTGTGGAAGATGATACTAAATTGAAATATTTAAAATTGTATACAGATACATGTCAAAAACATGTAAGAGTTTTAGAGGAATGAAAACATTTGATCATAGATGAAGTCAACATGGGTTCAAACTTTGGCCCTCATTATGTACTGACGTGGTGGTAATTACTGCCACCGGCATGGTAGGCTCGACCGCCATATGAATAGCAAGGGAAGACCGCCTCAGGCGGTACTCTGCCACCACCAGGCTGCCGCCGACAGACAGCCTGACGATGGTGGAATACATTATCTGACAGGGCAGCGCTGTAAGCAGCGCTGCCCTCCGGATAATGTACCCAGATTCCCCCAGCCTTTCCCTGGCGGGTTCCCCCACCAAGGAAAGGCTGTTGGAAGGGGTGCTCCGGGCCCCCGTGCAGTGCCCTGTCGCCCAGGTCACTACCCGATTTACGTGCAGTGATCTGCACAACGGGTGCTGCTGCACCTGCTGCACACCAACATTGGCGGCGTCTCCATTTGGAACCGCCGTCAATGTTAAGGCCCTTTTCCCTGCTGAGCCGGTGGATGGAAATACTGTTTCCGCCCGTCGGCCCGGCAGGGAAAACATTATACGGCCGGCAGCAAGGTCATCACGCGGGCAGTCTTCTGTGGACCGCCAACGCTGATTATAATGAGGGCCTTAATTTGGCTTTTCCTCATTTGCATGTGAAAGAAGTACTGCAAACACCTCATGAGATCATCTTTGGAGGTAAAAATGTTATTGCTTTTGGAGACTTATTTTCAAAAAACTTTTACAGAACCAATCTTGTAAAACTTTAGGGAGCATAGGGAATGTAAACATTTGGCTGAATTGTTCATAAAGAGAACTAACACAAAATATGAGGTAACCAAATGCTGAAAATTATGCTAAAATATTACAAGCCCTCTGCTTCGGAATTTCACAAAAGAAGCAATATTGTTCCCAAAGCTTCACTCACCTTCTGAACTTATGCATTTTCTTCTATCACAATCTCAACCGGTTGTTTACTTAATGTCAACTCATCAAGAATGCGCGAAACAAATAATGCTGCACTACATCTGGAAAACCAAGACATTTTACATCTCCTTGCAAGGATTAAGTTGAGACTCATGGATTCAATATGTCTTCTAGCAAAACTCTAGCTAAAAAATTCAAAACGTATGGAGAAGTCAGTTTTGCAAACAGCTGGATTGGAGAAAAAAATAATATTTGTGTTACATTATTTTATATTGAAATTTGATATATAGATCATAGATCGGTAAATGGAGTGATGGAAGTTGTTGCGGACTTTATCATGGCTCACAATAATGATGAAATTAAATGTATTTTGGTAACATTTTACCATGTTGGAGATCTTTAAAATACCTTGATGTAAGGAAAGATTCTTACTTCACCTTATTTTGCTTACACATTTAAACTACAAAAATCTAAAGTACTAAGCTCAAATTATGCAATTATTAATATTGGATCTACAGTATTCAAAGAGGGTATGGCATATGTTGCTTTGTCTCACAGTTAAAAAATTAACAGGGCACTATACATTCAATTTAGATGACTCTGTAATTAAAGCATATAGTAGATGTGTATGCAAATACAGGGCCAAATTTATGGAAAGTAGACACCACTTTCCCTGCGCCCCTTAGCACCCCCTTACCGCTGCCATGTGTGCGCCGTATTTAAAATACAGTGCCCCATGGCGAGGGTAGGGGGCAATAGTGTCATTTATTTTTTAACATTGCCGCTAAAGAATGGAAGCCCCCTTTTAACACCTGCTCTTGAACAGGCTTTCAAAGTGCCATAAAAAATGGCCCAAGGAAATCTCATAGATTTCCTTACATCATTTTTGCAGCTCCCCTAACGGGGGAATGCCCCTTTGCATACATTGTGCAAAGGGTTACAGAGTGGCGCAATGCATGCATTGCGTCACTCTGTAAATGTGGCAGAGGAATTGTGGCCTCGTTGGGCCACATTAACATCAAAATAAATGACGTTAATGTGGCACAAGGTGGCACTAGGGGTCTATAAATATGCCCCACAATTGTTTGAGAAAAACATGCACTCTACAGCTTGGTAAATACCCACACAGCCAGTAACATAACAGCAAACTGAAGACTACCAGTCACGCAGAATTTACTTGCTAAGGGCCTCACCAATAAGGGTGGGGAAGTTATATTTGTGGAAGAGGCACACAGTGAGTACCGTACTGTAACATTCTACTCAAGGGTCATTTTTCCTGCAGTCAACACAAATACACATCCATTTTACACAAATAAAAATGCAAATGTACCTCAACGGTACCGAGTATACCAATACTTAGAGATACCGCTAACTTATCAAGACCACCAAGATTGTTTTGCAGGTGCCATTCCAAACATAGTACAACATGTTCGATTAGGTTCCTTAAGTAATGACAGATCAACGTGGCAAACGATGGCTACATATAAACCACATCTGAAGAAACAAGATATGTCTGTAGCAGAAATATGCACATTATATAATGACCTTGTAGATATATATAGACGACTAATACAATTTGTAATGCACACATTAAACATTGCCCCAGTGAGGGTTTCTTCAGTTGGACAACATTTGGCTAATGCAGGAATAAATCTGCAAACTGTACATTCACTTAGGGGTATACCACCCTCCAAATGGGAGGCATTCTGTTTTGGATTGCACAAAAAACTAATCAGCAGTAAGCAGTGTTTCCCCATACAGTACTCACAGATAAACATACAATTCTCACAATGTACTTGCCATTTGGGATTGGTCCCTCAATAGATGTCTGCCAAATGGGTTTAAGTCCTTGCTGCCATTTATACCACCACACCTGGTACACCAACACTTGCAAATCTTCCAGAAGTGTTAAACAAATTTCAAGTGAACATGAGGCTGGACTTGGTGGTGAAGTTAATGCATAGCTTTGAAACAGTGTCCTCATTTATTTTAAGTAATATAAAAGGCAAAGCAGCAGCACTGGCAACATGCCAGTGGATCATGGACATTCCTCACAAAGATCAGAAGTACAATCTGCTAAAGGTTATTTCTGAAATGTATACTAGTATGGGTTGCAATAGTCTGGGGGCCAGACGAAATAAACCCCAATCTCAAAGTTATTCCATCATGGATAATACTAAGCAAGCAGAAGAGGGCTCTAAAAAATGCTGGCATAAACAAAAATCTTATCAAGAAAAAGGGAGTCAAAGAGGAGAAAAAGGGGATCAAAAAGGAGAATCTCCATATCCCGAGACGTCAGAAAAAAGATATAATTTAAGAAATAGGGGAACTTTAGGATATCAGTATACTGATATTTGCCAATCTTGTTACTTCCAGGACGCACCTGACAAACAGAGTGAAAGTGGAGGACAGTCAGAGCACCGCAACGAGTATGTGAAACAGAAAAAGGAGTCACAATGCTCTTTGGATGGGATTCCCCTTACCATGTCATACCGATAAGATTTTCACTTCAGATCCACCCACAATATCCACTTCAGCTTGAGACTAAAGCACCAGTGAGTGAAATTCTCTCACAACTTGAGTACCAGAGAGTAATCAAACCCTGTGTCTTTCCAATAAAAAATCCCTTGCTTCCCTTAGTGAAATCAGACAATTCCTATAGAATAGGCTTAGATTACAGACACTTAAGCAACTATACACGCACATATGGCATACAAAATTCACAGAGCACAGCACTAATAAACAGCATAGTGTGCAAAAAATATGAAACAACCTTGAACATTTTAAAAGGTTTTGTCTATGAAAATCTAGCATCTGAAAGATGGGATTTAAGTGCCTTCACAGTGCTAGGTTCTCAAAAGAATTCTGTAGACCCCCTCAAGGGTACAAGAACAGCCCAAGACTCGTTGCTGCCCATGCAGCATCAATATTACATGATATTGATCCTGAGGCGTTGTCCTATGTTGATGACATCTCTTTTACATATGACGATCTTAACACATACTTAGCCCGGGTGGATTGCATTGTTTTTGAATTTGCTGCATAGGGTCATAATTTTAATTTCAAGAACCCAAAACTGGTCTTTGTTAGTGTCCTATTTTCAGGATACAAACTTTCAAATGAGGGAAGAAGACTGACACCACATTTTTTAGAAAAATGAGTGCAGTTACAAGCTCTAAATACTCTTCAGAAACTACAGTCTTTGCTTAGTTTCTTTAATTTTGGCAGAACCTGCATTCCAGACTATGCAGAATGCATAAAACCACTTTATGACTTAATTTGTCCAGATTTTTCAAGCAAACATTGGACAACACAACACACACAAATGCTTAAGGTATTACAAATTGACATGCCTGAAGCAAAATATTTACACACTTTACAACAAAACAAATTTGGTAATTCAGGTAATCCTGGTGCCATTGGGTTCACCTATGTTACGTGCAACAAAGTACCCATTGCATACAAATAACACATACCCCAATGCAGAACAAAGTTTTGAACCTACTGAAAAAATACTGACTGCAGTTCAGATTGCCATCATAAAGGAAAGACCACTGGCCAAGGGAAAATGCATTGTTATTGTAACCCTGATGCCAGCCTTTGAACCTGTCACCAAAGCATGTATTCCTAACACTAAAGCGCTATGGGGGTCATTACAACATTGGCGGTGTAAGGCGCTTACCGCCGTGCAGAAGACCGCCAATACACCACCGCGGCCGCGGTAGACCGCCACAGCTATTATGACACACATCACGGAATCCGCCGAAATTCAGACACCCACACAACACCGCCACACCAAAGGTCAGCAATAAACTGGCGTAAACACATCCTCCACCTCCAAGCCAACAGAAACACGCCCATGCCATTACGACTCACGAATCCACGCGGCGGTCTTTCAACCGCGGTATTCCATTGGCAGTACACACCGCCGCGCTCAAAATATACACACATCTCCAAAACACCGCCACATTGGACAATACCAAATACACACACCTGATACACATACACACACCACTCCCACACACCCAATACTATATAAAACACACACCCACATCCCCCACAAACCCCTACGACCACAATTCACGCATGAAGGCCAGAGAGATAGCACAGAACAGACAACCCCATCACACAGAGGCACACAACACCATCACCCACGCAACACCCAAACACAAAACACCACATACCACTACACTCACCACACTCATCAACACATACACCACCCCACACATCACACACACCACCCCATGTCACGCCAAAGACACCCCCGCTTCTCCGAGGAGGAGCTCAGGGTCATGGTGGAGGAAATCATCCAGGTAGAGCCACAGCTATTTGGCTCACAGGTACAGCACACATCCATAGCCAGGAAGATGGAGCTATGGCAAAGAATAGTAGACAGGGTCAACGCTGTGGGACAGCACACAAGAAATAGGGAGGACATCAGGAAGAGGTGGAACGACCTACGGGGGAAGGTGCGTTCCACAGTATTCAGGCACCACATCGCGGTACAGCGGACTGGTGGCGGACCCCCACCTCCTCCAACTCAACTAACAACATGGGAGGAGCAAGTCTTGTCAATCTTGCATCCTGAGGGCCTCGGAGGAGTCTTTGGAGGAACGGACACTGGTAAGTCTAATCTTAACCATCATAACCCCCACCCTACCTGCATGATATCACACACCCCCACCCTCACACCCTCCCCTATCACCCCAAATACTCACCTATCTACCCATGACACCAACCACCCATCCCAACCCCAAGACCTGCATGACATAACTAAGCATGGACACCCATCACCAAAGCATGCCCACTGCACAGACCCACAACACCCCCCAACCATCAGCCCACAAGCCCCCACACAGGAATGCCTGCACTGGGGCTCACGAACACCCATCCATTGCACACCATGAAACACACACATGCAATAATCATGTACTTATACCCCCGCAGGAACCCGAAGGAACGTCACCACACCAGAGGGTCCAGACAACACCACTCCACCCCAAGAAGAGGCCCACAGTGACGACAGCAGCTCTGCCCCACTGGATCTTGATGACCAGCCCGACCATCGTTGGCCTCAGGACAGTCGGTTCCCCTTGCCCAGCCACAGCCCAACACCGAGCTTACACCCTCTGGTAACACCAGTACAGCACCCACCCAGCGGGCCCAAACCTCCCTACCCAGGACAGGTCAATCAGCGGTGTGTCGACCACTACAGGGCACCCAGGCTAACCCACCACCCCAACAACAACAGGGACCTGGGGGCAGTGGTAGTGGGCACACGGTCCAGGGGACGGAGGCACAGGAACACAGGGGAACTGGGAGGGCTACTGTGCGACAGAGGGAGCACAGGCCAAGGGAACCAACTCTCAACGAGGCCCTCTCATCTCCATCATGGGAGCATACCACCACTCCCAGGAGACGATGGCCATGGTCCTGGACAAGTTGCAGGAGACCCTGCGTCTGCAGGAGGAACAATATTTGGGGTTCAGGGAGGAGCTCAGGACCATCGCTCCGCCCTCGGCACCATCGTAGGGGTGCTGACGGACATTCAAAAGACCTTGAGGGACACCGTGGCACTCCAAGGGGCCCCTGACACTAGCCACGACGATGAAATGCCCAAAACCTCCCCCGGCGCTAGTGGACAGGACGCCCCGCCACAGGACCACCACACCAGCACCCCATCCCCTGCAGACGGACAACCACCACGCAAGTGGGCCTTGAGATCCAGGAACAGGACAGAGCAAGATGGCAAGACCCCCGCCAGGAAATAAGACCACCCTGTTTGTCCCCCCACTGTCCCACTTTGTTACCCTGCCCAAATCGGAACTGACCTAGCTCCACTTCCAATGCCCAGATGTGTAATGTACCTGTGAGACTAATAGACTGGACTCTGCCATGAACATTCCTCCACCATCACCCATCACCATTTTACAACCCCCTTCATTTTTTTACACTTAAATAAACACCCTTGAAACACTAAAAACAAATGGAGTCAGTCTATGATTTGTAAATCTGTATTATCAATTACAGTTTCATAATGGGTTACCCATTGGAAGGCTAACATACCTATGTCACACATCACAAGCCCTTCAAGGATGCAAACAGTTGACACGTAGGTTACCACATTTGTGAAACTGAAATGGAAGGGGACAACTCAGTTAACAAATAGTGAGTGAAATGTCAGTACAGGATAGAGGTAGATGTGTGAAAGTTAATGTAATGGTAAAAATGAAAATGTTCTCACCTGTGTCTCACTGGAAATATTGCTGTATGACTGACTCCCTGTTGTCGTTTTCGTCTTCCTCAGCTTCATCCTCATCACTGTCCACAGGCTCCACAGCTGCCACAACACCGTCATCTGGATCATCCTCCTGCAGAAAAGGCACCTGGCGTCGCAATGCCAAATTATGGAGCATGGAGCAGGCGATGATGATGTCGCACACCTTCTTCGGTGAGTAGAATAGGGATCCACCTGTCATATGGCGGCACCTGAACCTGGCCTTCAGGAGGCCAAAGGTGCGCTTGATAACCCTCCTAGTCCGCCCATGGGCCTCATTGTAGCGTTCCTCTGCCCTGGTCCTGGGATTCCTCACTGGGGTCAATAGCCAGGAAAGGTTGGGGTAACCAGAGTCCCCCAATAGCCATACACGGTGCCTCTGGAGTTGACCCATCATATCAGGGATGCTGCTATTCTGCAGGATGTAGGCGTCATGCACAGAGCCAGGGAACATAGCATTTACCTGCGAGACGTACTGGTCTGCCAAACAGACCATCTAGACATTCATAGAATGATAACTCTTCCTGTTCCTGTACACCTGTTCACTCCTGCGGGGGGGACCAGAGCTACATGGGTCCCATCAATGGCACCTATGACGTTGGGGATATGTCCAAGGGCATAGAAGTCACCTTTCACTGTAGGCAAATCCTCCACCTCAGGGAAAATGATGTATCTCCTTACGTGTTTCAGCAGGGCAGACAACACTCTGGCCAACACGTTGGAAAACATAGGCTGTGACATCCCTGATGCCATGGCCACTGTTGTTTGAAAAGACCCACTTGCAAGGAAATAGAGCACTGACAGCACCTGCACGTCAGGGGGGATTCCAGTCGGATGGCGGATTGGTGACATCAGCTCTGGCTCCAACTGGGTACATAGTTCCTGGATTGTAGTACGGTCAAACCGGTAGGTCATGATTAAATGTCTCTCTTCCATTGTCAACAGGTCCACCAGCGGTCGGTACACCGGAGGATTCCGCCATCTTCTCATATGTCCCAGCTGACGGTGCCTAAGAAGGACAACAGCGAAGAAACAGTCACTATTCCTCCAGGTATGTACCCACAGTTACACACAAGACTACACCAGACACAAAACCCTTCCTGTATGTGTGTTGAGTGTAGGCCTCAGTATGTGTGACGCAGTTGAAAATGAATCCATGTGGGCCCCAGAAATGGCGGCTGCCTGACCTCTAAACTGGGACAATGGGATTGTGGGGTAACAGCGCTGGTGTTGCACACCGTCACGGTAAGCGGTCGTAGAGCGCACCGCAATGCTGCATTGGTTAACATTGGACCCTATGGGTCCCAGGAGCCAATGAACAGGTGCGCCAGCGGTGATGATGCGCCCCGCCGCGGACGTCACCACCGCGGACGTCACCAACATTTCCTATCTGTACAATCACTAGATACCTGACCTTCGACAGGAGAGGACCTACACTGCTACTGCTGCTGTGACCTCGGTCTGGAAGCGACAATGGCTGCTGCGTCTGGGGAAAGGGCCCCTGCCTTCACTGCACAGGAGTTGGAGAAACTTGTGGATGGGGTCCTCCCACAGTACATGCTACTCTATGGTCCTCCAGACCAACAGGTTAGTACACAGGGAGCACGTTGTAGGGGCTAGGCCTGGGTGGACAGGGCTGGGTGGAAGAGGGAAGGGGGCAGAAGTCATACTACAGTAAAGCATGGGAAAAAATGGGCCACATGGTCAGAGTATGGAGGGGGCCACACACATTGATGGTGCAATTGGTAATGACTGTTCCTCTTCACTTGTGCATGTCATGTAGGTCAGCGCCCACCAGAAGAGGGACATTTGGCATGCCATTGCCAAGGAGGTCTGGACCCTGGGGGCCCACCAGAGACGGGGCACCCACTGCCGGAAGAGATGGGAGGACATTCGCCGCTGCAGCAAGAAGACGGCGGAGGCTCAGCTGTGGATGGCCTCCCAACATGGGAGGGGTGCCCGTCGTAACATGACCCCCCTGATGTTCCGGATCCTGGCGGTAGCCTACCCGGAGTTGGATGGGCACTTAAGGACATCACAGCAGACACAAGGGGGTGAGTACAACCTCATTCTGCGGACTTTGCGTGCATTGGAGGTGTCTGGGTGGGGAGGTGGGCTGTGGGTGTCCCTAGGCCAGGACGAGTTAGGTAGGCAAGGCCCCTCCGTAATGTAGGCCATGTGGCACTCTACCCCACCTCAGTAAATTAGCAAGTTGAGGTATAGTTGCCCCTGTGGCATCCATGTGCGCAGATTTCCACCATTGCCATGTAGGCCATATCCCAGAAATTGCATGTGCAGAGGGCAGGAGCGTGGCGTTGTGCATGCGGCTGCTGCGTCTGTCTTGTCCACCAACGGTAGCGGTATGCCATGCACTAAAACTCTCATTGTTCTGTCTCCCCCCCTTTTCCTGCTCTCCCTGTCCTTTTGTGCATCAACAGGCGGAGGTACAGTTGCACCGGAGCACGAGGGAGCTGCATCCCACATAGCCATGGAGGGCCACACCACAGACTCTGAATACACCAGTGGGACGGAGGGCGAAGGGAGCTTCACGACGGCCACCGGATCACCAACCAGCGACACAGACTCGTCCGCCGATGTGAGCTCCCCTGTGGTGGCGGCACCATCTGTGCGCCCCACTTCTACAGGTACAGCCACCACCCCCCCCTACCAGCACCGCCCTCCCAGCAGCCCCTCAGCCTTCGCCCCGTGCCCGCTAACCCAGGAGGGTGGACATCACCTTCGCCCCAGGCACCTCAGGCCCTGCCCCAGTCACCCCTGCTGCCCTCAGTGAGGAGGCCATTGACCTCCTCAGGTCACTCACTGTTGGGCAGTCTAGCATTGTGAATGCCATCCAGGGTGTAGAAAGGGCGTTGCAACATGGTAATGCATTCCTAGAGATCATTCATTCTGGTCAGGCTGTCCTTCAGCGAACCCTGCAATCTCTGGCCTCAGCACTGATGGCAGCAATTTCCCTGTGTCCAGCCTGCCTCCCCCTCCAACTTCCTCCACCCAGACCCGATCCCCTGTACCCCGGCCCATCCCAAGCACACCTACAGACCAGCATGCACACAAGTCAACACACAAAAGTAGCTCAGCCAAACATAGGCACCACACATCCCACAGGCACTCACACAAGCATCACACCCATACAGACACAGCAACATCCACTGTCTCCACTGTGTCCCCCTCCTCCTCTTCTCCCTCCTCCCTCCCAGTGTCGTCTACACACACACACCTGCATGCACCACATCTACAGGCACTAGGACTCGCACCAGGACACCCAGCACCACACGCTGCTCACCAGCATTCACCACCTCCACTGCCATTTACACATCCCCTGTGTCCTCTCCCAGTGTGTCTGTGACGCCCCCTCCCAAAGTACCCAAACGCCGGCAATCACTCACCCAACATCCATCCACCTCACGACAGCCTCCAGTACCTGCACCTGCACCCAAAACAGCTAAAGTGACACCTCCTACAACCACCTCCTCTTCCTCCACCCCCAGACCCCCTCCAGCTACCCATCCCAGTGTTCGTCAGAAACTGTCCCTCTGTCAAATTTACCTTTTTGCCCCCACCCCCCGCTCCAATTCATCAGTCCCGTCGTAGTGCCTCAGCCAAAAAGCCTCCAGTACCAGTGGTGCGTGTTCCAGGTTTTTGGAGTGCACCGTCCACCAGGGCAGGCAGTAGGACCCGGAGCCAAGGCACTGGCAGCCCACCCCCTGTAAAGGCTCCGAAATTGGAGAGTGGACGACGGGACCATGTCAAGACTCCTGGTGGGACAACAAGTGAAATGGGATCAAAGGCGATTGGTGAGTCATCTGTAACTCCAAAAAAGGTGGGGAAGGTCCAGAGGAAGTCTGCCCAGCCTGTTGTGTCACGGCGGAGAAGTGCGCCATCATTTCTGGCAGTCCAGACACAACCGCCATCACCGTCGTCACTGGTACTGAGACCACCGCCAGAGTCACAGCCCAGGAGGGCCCAAGTATTGTCACTGGTCCAGAGACCACCGCCAGAGTCAGTGCCCAGGAGGGCCCAAGTATCGTCACTGGTCCTGAGTCCACCGCACAAGACACAGCCCAGGAGGGCCCAAGTATCGTCACTGGTCCTGAGACCACCGCCAGAGTCACAGCCCAGGAGGGCCCAAGTATCGTCACTGGTCCTGAGACCACCGCACAAGACACAGCCCAGGAGGGCCCAAGTATCGTCACTGGTCCTGAGACCACCGCACAAGACACAGCCCAGGAGGGCACAAGTATCGTCACTGGTCCAGAGACCACCGCCGCAGTCACAGCCCAGGCGGGGCCAGGATGCCACAGCCCCACTGGGCAATGATGGAACGTCATGCCACACACCAATGTCCAGTATGGAGATTGTCATGCCACACCAATGTCCAGTGAGGAAATCGTCATGCCACACACCAATGTCCAGTGTGGAAATCGTCATGCCACACACCAATGTCCAGTGTGGAAATCGTCATGCCACACACCAATGTCCAGTGTGGAAATCATCATGCCACACACCAATGTCCGTATCAGAATCGCCATGTCAAAGCACCGCTGAACAGGGCAAAGACCGCCATGGCAAAGCACCGCTGAACAGTCCAGAACTGCCATGTCAAAGCACTGCTGAACAGGGCAAAGACCGCCATGGCAAAGCACCGCTGAACAGTCCAGAACCGCCATGTCAACGCACCGATGAACAGGGCATAGACCGCCATGGCAAAGCACCGCTGAACAGTCCTGAACCGATATGTCAAAGCACCGCTGAACAGTCCAGACTTGCCATGTCAAAGCACTGCTGAACAGTCCAGAACCGCCATGGCAAAGCACAGCTGAACAGTCCAGAACCGCCATGCCAAAGCACTGCTGAACAGTCCAGAACCGTCATGTCAAAGCACCGCTGAACAGGGCAAAGACCGCCATCTCAAAGCACCGCTGAACAGTCCAGAACCGCCATGTCAAAGCACCGCTGAACAGGGCATAGACCGCCATGGCACAGCACCGCTGAACAGTCCAGAACCGCCATGTCAAAGCACCGCTGAACAGTCCAGAACCGCCATGTCAAAGCACCGCTGAACAGGGCAAAGACCGCCATGGCAAAGCACCGCTGAACAGGGCAAAGACCGCCATGGCAAAGCACCGCTGAACAGGGTAATGACCACCATGGCAAAGCACCGCTGACCAGGGCAATGCACCGGGTAGGAATGAATGGCCCACCACATCAGGCATCCTTATCCCATGTGCAGCTGGGACAGTGACAGGACACTACCTTTCACTGGGAGACTCATCCAGTCTGGGCACCAGTCACCCCCCAGTACCAGTATGGACCTGCATCAACTTGAGAGACTGTGGCTTTGCACTCCCCAGGATGGCACAGTGGGCAACCCACCCACTGTAGAGACTTGAGAGACTGTGGCTTTGCACTCCCCAGGATTGCACAGCGGGCAACCCACCCACTGTAGAGACTTGAGAGGCTGTGGCTTTGCACTCCCCAGGATGGTCGCAGTGGGCAACCCACCCACTGTAGAGACTTGAGAGACTGTGGCTTTGCACTCCCCAGGATACATCAATGGGCATGGAGCCCCGTCATGGATCTGGCTTTGCATTCATCTGGCTGAGGTGCCCCCCTTTCCCTTCCCCCTGAGGTGCCTGTAGTGTTTCTATCTGATGCCCCAGCAGTGTTCTCTCCGATTTTGGTCAGGTATCTATTGTGGGCCTCGCCCATGCATTTTTGGACTGTTTGTGCACGGACATTGTTGTGTACATATCTGCAATACTTCTCAGATTGTATATGTAAATAGGAGTGATTTTGGAATACATATATTTGTATATTTTTGTATGACATGTATAGTGGCACATTACAAAGTTTGCCCGAAATTTGCATTGTCTTTGCTTTCTTCCGGGGGGATTGTGGGTTGTTACTGTTATGTTTGTGACTGCATTGGTGTGTATGTTGTAATATGCGAGGGTGGGGGTGTTTGGTGGGTGGCTCCCTAACTTTTGCATCCCCACTCCCCCGTGTCGTAGGTGTAGTACTCACCGGTATCTTCTGTGCCTACGTCACTGTTGGTCGTGAAGGAGCAGAAAGACAAGGGCAGGTAGTATTTGCAGTTCCGGGTTCATGGAGTCGTCATTCCTCGTGGGATGTGTAGAAGGTGAGCGTTTTCCTATAGCAAAAGCTGTTTCCGCCGTGTTTTTATCCACGGTGAATCCGCCCCGGAAAAGGTGGCGGATTGGCGGCTTGTAATGGTGTGGGCGGTACATTGTCTTCTGCCTGTCTGTTGGCGGTGACCGCCGCACTGCTTGTCTGTACCGCCGTGGCGGGCGGTGTGTTAAAGTGGCTGTCTTTGTTGGCGGTTTCCGCCAGGGTCATAATTCCCTTTTTTTGTCCGTCTGACTGTTTGCGGTATTACTGCCGCTTTAACACCGTCCACCAGGGTTGTAATGACCCCCTATATCTTTGTTGGATCCAATGGGCAACTTCCGTGAGTGTCACTGATTTTGATTACATTTTTGAAGGCACACTTCTGAGCCAAGAATCTGACTACCAACCTTTTTCCTCTTGACCCATACCGAATCATCATTTACACTGATGGTTCAGCTCAACCAGCTGTAGGTACCAAACACCAGTACTCTGCGTCTTGTGCAGCTGTTTGTGGAGTGATGAGGGATGGTGAATTCTACCCTCAACAAACTTACACGTGGATCATAGGGGATTGCAGAGCACAACTTGCAGAGATTAAAGCCTTAAATGTGGCATTGGAACACATGGATCCAGAACTTTCTACATTGAGGGTCTGTGATTCATATTGCTGTGTCCAATCATATAGTGAATACCTACACTACTGATACCTTAATGGGTTCAAAGTCTCCAAAGGAAACACCATCAATCACAAATTCTTGTGGGGAAAGGTAGTGGATCTCAAAAAAACAATAATGTTGGCTCATGTAGTACATACATTGGGTTACAACGTGTTGTAATACACATTGTAGGAAACTCATTGGCTGATGAAGCTGCCAAACGTGCAGTTGCTATGTCATCTGTTGCTGTGATTACTCATTCCCAGATGAGGTTGGATGATGAAATGTTGGCTGCTATGAAAGCTTCAGCTGATGGCAAGCCCTTACCAAAATCATATCCTGCAAAATATTCCCACCACATAAGTGCCCAAAACATTGCGTTTGCAAAAATACCAGGGTGGGTGATTGTGTGATACCCCAACCAAGACCAAAGATTAAAGTTAATTAAAGCAAACCATGAAGGGGTTGCTTCTGCCCATGCTGGTAAATTTGATTGTGGAATGAAGAAACTGACACTTAAAGAAATCCTTAACAGCAAGGGTACTAGGTTCAGGGTGGAGTTGGCTTCATCACCTGTATGGAGTCCAGAGACCATTAAATAATCTGCTCAGAAGGTCTTTGGGAGGACGAGCCCCTTATGAAGTCCTGTTTGGGATACCTATGTATGTCCCATATCTAGATAGTCCTGGAGTGGCGATGGCAGAAAGACCTTTTGACATAAATGAACATGTCACGGTCTAGCGATGAAAATCCATCTGTACATGCCTCTGCCTTGGGAATAAGTAATGCGCTGATATCTACAGGCTGGATTCCTAAAGTTGAGGATGTGGTTTGTGAAAAGATCTCTGTAAACTATGAGTTTGGCCCATCATATAGAGCACTGGTTCTAGTCCTGGGAATACATGGTACCACAATTGCCATTCTACCACACCTGCCTGGTTCTAAAGAAAACAACTTTGTTTCAATTGACAACGTCAAATTACATTATGTGGCCGATCCTGCACAGTAGACCAAGAGGACTCCTGAGTAGTTCCCGTACTCCTCTTGCTACTTATCAGGATGTACCTCTTCAAGCACTCAACAATGCTGACATTTTTTCCCCTGCCATTTGGAGGGCAGAGAATGAACGTTTGTTGATTCCTGCTACCACTTCATCAACAAAAAATGTCTAGAATTCAGATTTGTATCCTCCAAATGTAACACAAATGGATGGGATAGTTTACTAAGAACCACCAATGGATACATCTACCAGCTCTCTTTCACCTGCACCAGCTCCAGTTTTTGCACAGACTACTTCTGATTACTTTGCCAGCATAGATGACTTTTCTTCAGACTTCAGCATCAACTACAGTACCTGTAACAAAATCACGTAAGCTCTTCAAATGGCTTAAACACAAGTATCTTATTCATCCGTAGTCCTCTGGATACTTCTAACCTAGTTTGCCTTCCTTCTTTTGATTGGTTTTGTCATCATTTTCTTTATGTTGATAAATGGTCACTATCTTCCTGAATGCTCTGCTGTTGAACTGGTGGATGAGGATTTAAAACCTTACTTATTGTTACATATGGTCAGAAGACACTTGCCCCTTGTGAACATTTCAGCTGTGTCCAGTTTCTGATGGGATTGTTCAGAATAAAGGACTGTTTGATACCTTTGGCCCTATGAAAGTTTTTTAAATTCCATATGTATTTAAAGTATCAATTCATGATATTATCATACCAGGGGTTGTTTATGATGACTGGGATGTAAAAACAGTTGATTCTGTGCTTTCTGAGCTTGAATATTATACTGTATTTGAAAGTGAAGATTTATATACAACAACAGTGAATTGTAGGGAACATTTTTGTTATTACCATAACTGACATCATTTTTTGCACCCAGCTGGAACTCCAACACCAGCAGTGTGGAATTCCAAAACATATACGGAAAGTTTTCATATTTTCATATTTTACTGAGCATGCGGAGTCTTAATATTTTAAATTACCCCCTTCAAAAGCAAGGAAAACATTGCTAATAGATAGTATATCATTTTTTCTACTTCCTTTGTTTCCCAGTTGGCTGTAGAAGGTTATGAGTATTTGATGAAGTTGATTGATTTAAAGAGTGTGTGGGAAACGAAAAATTGGCAAATACAAGTTAGGGAACCTACATTTAGAGTATGCATTATTCCGTTGCAAATTATATTTCTCAATGAAAATATTCTTCGGGCAACTTGCCTAGGATTGGCATAAATAAAAGAAATGAATGCACTGAGTATTCCTTCACCAGCTAAATTTGATAAAGAACAAAAGATTTTAAATGTCACTGAAGACTTCAGACTTTCAGGTCCAATAAGTGTTTTCTGTGGCCAGTAGCCACATATGCTTATCATGCACATTTTGTTAACCCCACATAGAGTTTAAGAGCAATCAGACCTGACCCTCGTTACATCACCACACACCACTCAGGTATTGTCACAGCATATAACGTGGACAAACTTTGTCAACAAGGGTTAAAATCTTCTACTTTACCGTCTGTAAAAGAACACATTAGTCTCCTTTCAGAAGATGTAGACCTACAATATTTCTGGCTAGGTCTTAGAAAGCCACATTCAAAAGGTTTCTTATATTTAACACATAATGAAACTTGGAAGCTTTCCTAAAAGGAGGTTGCAGCCCAGTGAAGGCAAATAGAGGGTGAACACTTGCCGAAAGCTCTAGCCATTTTCGATAATGGTATGAACACATTGTCCAACCAGATTTACATTTTAACAAACATTACGTCATCTGCAATTGACATAATTCTAAATGACAAGTCACTTTTACACCATGGACAGAGTCAACTTAGGTCATTTATGGATTTGTGTTGGACATTACAAGCTCCTAAAAATGGACAAGTGGCTTGGCACAAGTTAATTTCTACAGACTGCCATATTTAATTTAACATGGAAACAGTGGAAAAATAGCTAAGAAAGAAGCTAGTTACATCATGCTTAATACTGAAAAGTTAGAAAAGTTGCTTTTAACTGTGGAGGAAATTCGGTCATCACTGTGGTTAATACATGGAGTAATTAATCTGCCCATTTCAACATTCCAGTTCACTTTCTGTTTGAAACACTTTCCTGTAGCAAGAGTCAAACAACTAGAGGATAGTGACATCCATGAGAGGTGGGAGGTGCCCTTTGATTACAGATGTTTCATGAAAGAGGTCTTTCTTAGTAGAAGTGAATCCGAGACCTCAGTGAGCCATTCGATGATTTGCAAACAGATGTCCTTGCAAGGAGCATGCAACACCTTGATTGAAACTCTGGCTTGTTATCAGAAGGGTATCCCTGTATCTTTGATTTGCCCAGTGTTCCAGTTTCTCTCAAATGTGAGTTATGTGATGCTGAGTAATCAAGACTGCTGTGGTGTTAGACCCAGCATTGCTTATGAAATTGCAGTCACCAAAATTGTGACTTGTTGCAGAAACCTACTCCCCCCATGCATGAGATAAAAGTAGCAGACATATGGCCTCATAGTGCTTCTTATAATGTAAATTTCAACAAACTGAGCAGACTGAAGGCTCTTTTGTTTAAAAAACATGTGGCACTTACATTTGCCCATGAAACCTATGACCTTCAAGTGGTAAGGTCTTCCACAGAAATACAGTCCCTTAGAAATACCAGCTTTCTTAAATATTTTGGTGAATTGATTAGTCACATTTTTAAAGCATCTAACACAGCTGACTGCACACTTTTTTAAGGCTGTTAGTTCTGGATTTGTCATGCACTTTCAAGATCATCGTTGGAGTTATATCTTCAGCCATCCATTCACTCTTTTCAAGTGTTTTTGGAGGATTCCCAATAACCTTGGCATTAATTGGTGATATTCTGCTGTTGCTATTTTTGATCTGCAATGACTGCCCCAGCTCAACGAAAAATTATGGAGCGTCCGCCAGCCAACCTGTGTTGTGATTGCATGATGCAGTACTTTGCAGCATTACTCTTTTAAGAACTAGACAGGAACTGGTCAGTGTCATTCCAACCAGTCCTTAATTGTGTGCAGCCTGTGTTTCACTGTCTGCGGTACCCCTTGGAACATACACTGAAAGTGCACCTTGCTTTGCAACATGTACTTTCTTTGAATACAGATCTGATGATGTTCTCAAAGAGGGTTCATTGCCTGATATGACCATTAAGATTGCAGTTGCGGCAGGATACCTTCTATGCACCACCATTCATGAATTTTCTGCCTGCTGATGCTTTACCATCTGGCATAATGCAAAATGCTGCCTCCACGGCTGGATCTGTGGCTGAGGCAATGGAACATGCGTGCTTCCTTCATCTTTTATCTGGTACACTGGTCAACTTATCGCCTGCTGAGGTGGTATCTTTCCTGGAGTCCATCACTCTTGATGACATTGAAGATTTCCTGCAGGACCACAATTATTGTTAAATTTGACATTTGGCAGTTTTTATTCAAATTAATTTTTAATCAAGTTATAAATTGCCTCTTTTATTTTGATCGGCCTTCAGCTTCCCTGCTTGTCACCTTGGGCATTTTATTTCTTTTATGTCTGTTTTTAGCTTGCTTTTACTTAATATCAGTTTTAGTATAGCTATTTCAGGTTTCGACCCTGCACTCTTGTTCCGAAAATAGAGAGGGTGTTGTGTGTTCATCTTGGATTTGTATCTGGGCACACTTATTTTAGCTTCAGGTCTGCAGCCTGTGCCCTTTTACCTAGTTTTATTTCATTTATTAATATTATTATATTTCAGCGTGTCTTGCTTTCAGCAGGGATGTTTTTAATTTCTAAACAACAGCTTTTCTGTGAAAATATTGTTGTTAGTTCTTTTGCACAATATTTCATCCCGTGCCTCTGCTCAGACTATTCTTAGTAGTGCACCTAGAATTGCCAGCCCAAGAGTACAGAAAGTACAGAGCCAACCTTCTAAAATCTAGACATAGTATCTCATAAGGCATGTTCAAAGAACACAACATGCTTTGTCATAAAAACACCACACCGACCAAAGGAGACTAGAGGGTATTCTAGCCTGAGCCATCTCATGCGGTCCCCCATGTTGTTGACAGCTACGCTCACCCTGGTTTTGTCTTCCAGCTAATCAGGAGGATTGCCAGCAGAATAATGGACAGACTTCTGCTGCACTGCAGGTATGGGGATGGGACTGTACCAGGCAGTAAGGCTACACAATAACATCAGGTTTAGAGATCAGGGTGTAAGTAGAAATCATTAGATTCATGCTTATTCCCGGATGTTGGGACTTTTCATATTCATGCTAATGGATACAATTATCTCTATGCTATGTTTCATGCTCCTAATAATCTCAGCTCATGTTTTATATATGAGGATGCAGTCGCTTCAACAAAATGTATTGAAACTTTCCCTGCATCTCTTTAATCGCCTTCATGTGCATGAAACCTTGTGGACGTGAGAGAAAGGGGTGTCATCGGTTGTCCACGAGTTTCCTGAGGAGTCTGAGTGTTATGTCTCTAGGATGCTAGAAATCATCTTTACTCCCTAGGAGTGGATGAGGTGTTGCTAGCTAGCCGACACAGTCAGGCCAACAGCTTCCATTCAATGTGTGACTTACTCAATCACTCAAAGTGGTGCTGCCGCCCTGAACTCAGCAGTCTTGCCCCCATTGTAAGAGTCCTAAAACAACATACTTTTCTTCTCTATAATAGCCCTCATTATGACATTGGCGTTAAATCCCACTTACCGCCATGCTGACTGCCGCCAACATACTGCCGCCGCGGGAAATATCCGTTTACCATATCATGACACACACACACCAATCCGTCACTATTCAGCCACAGACACAAGTCCGCCACAACAAAGGTCAGTGATAAACTGCCAGTATCAAAAACCACACCATTATGCCAACAGAACAACGCTCATCACATTATGACCCACGAATCACCACAGTGGACATTCAACCGTTCTAAACCATTGGCGGCACATACTGCCGTGCTCAAAATACACACACACATACAAAACAACACCACATTGGACAATTCAAACAACACACACCTGACACCCATACACACACCACACACACCCACTCACAACACTATAACACACACACCCATATTACTCACAACCCTTTAGGAATACAAATTATTGCCAACAGAGAGCAACAGCAAGACACCTGACACAATCAGAACCATATACCACTCACACCTATGCACCTCTCATGCACTCCACATCACACACCCCAATACAATACCCTACACACCCTCACCTACACACCTTACACAACAACCATGGCACCACAAAGACATCCCCGATTCTCAGAAGAGGAGCTAAGGGACATGGTGGAGGAAATCGTCAGGGTAGAGCAACAGCTATATGGAGCACGGGTGCAGCAGATATCAATAGCTAGGAAGATGGAGCTATGACAGAGAACCGTGGACAGGGTCAACACCATGGGACAGCACCCAAGAACCAGGGATGACATCAGGAAGAGGTGGAACAACCTATGGGGGAAGGTACATTCCATTTCAGCAAGACCCTCACCTTCTCCCCCACAACTAACAACATTGAAGGAACAAGCCTTGGTAATCATGCATTCTGATGGCCAGGCCGGAGTAGGAGGAGGACTGGACCCTGGTAAGTCAACTCTATAATACTACTACCCCCCTACCTGCATGCTAGCACATACCCCCACCCTCACCCTCACTCACATCACTCCACTGCCTCCCAACACCCCCATCACTTCTTACTCATCCCATTCGCAAGCCCTGCATGTCATACCAATGCATGGATACCACTCACAGCTCTGCATGGACGCCAATCACTAAAACATGCACACAAGAGAGAATCAGCTAGCCCACCACATGCCAACTTACACAAGTGAAAGCTGCCAGGGCAAATACATCCACATATGGCAACCCAGCCATGCACAATATATCTCACACATAAACAATAACACTGTATTTACATACCCACAGGTTTCCCAGCCAATGTTACCAGAGAAGAGGTGCTAGCACTATCCGGTCCCCCAAATGAAGAGGCCCACAGTGATGACAGCAACTCTGGTCGCCTTGATCTGGATGACCAACCTGGCCCATCAGGGACCTCTGGACAGTCGGTTACCCAGGCACAGTCACACACCACCACAGAGCCTACCCCATCTGGAACACCACCACAGCACCCACCAAGCATACCCACACCTCTGTCCCCAGGACATGTCAATCAGCAGTGTGTCCACCTCTACAGGGACCCCAGGCCACACCTCATACCCAAGACAATCAGGGACCTAGGGGTCAGTGGCAGTGGGCACATGGTTCAGGGGACAGAGGCACAGGACAACAGGGAAACTCGAAGGACTGCTGTGTGCTGGGGGGGGGGGACAGGCCCAGGGAACCGACTCTCCAGGAGGCACTCATCGAGATCCTGGGAGCATACTAACATTCCCAGGACACGATGGGCCAGATCCTGGACAATGTGGAGGAGAACAGGCAGCTGCAGGAGGGACTGTACCAGGGGATCAGGGAGGACTTGCAGGCTATCAACACCACCCTGGTCTCCATTGCAGGGGTGCTGGCAAAGATCGCCAACATTATGAGGGAGTCAGTCTCACTACAGCGGGCCACTGACACTAGCCAGACATCTGAACTGCCTTCCACCTCTGCTGCCGCTAGTGGACAGGAGGCCCTGCCACAGGACCAACAGGCCACCAGCACCCCTCCCACTGCAGAAGGAGAACCACCCCACAAACGTTCCCTGCGAAGCCAGAGACTATTGCCAAGATCCCCACCAGGAAATGAGACTCTCCTGATTGCCACCATTGTGTTCCACTCTGTCACCCTATCCACCTTGAACTGCCATTGCTCCCCTTCCTATGTCCCTCTGGACAATGCACCTATGCTACAATTAGACTGGAACAATGCCCTGCACTTTCCTCCATCATCACCCCAACCCATTGCACTTGCCCCTCTTCGTCTTAGCACTTCAATAAACACCCTTGGAATAAATAGACATATGGAGTATGCAACATTTTTAAAGTATGTATTTGCTTAACCAGGTTCAAACATTGCACTTCAACTGTACAGTAATTGTGCACATGGGAAAGACCTGTATTTGGCTGCAGTGATCACACCAGGAGCGATAGTGGGGCACCAACTTCTGTAAAATGAATTGCCAAAGGGTACAGTAAGTGAGCATAGAAGTGGGAAAAACAGCATGCCAGTGCCAAACATATACAAATAATTGAAAATGAAATGTGAAGTAACACTGTCTTACCTGTGTGTCATTGGAAGTATTGTCATATCACTGCTGTTCTGTTGTCCTCATCCTCATCCTCTGCTTCCTCATCCTCACTGTTCACAGAGTCCAAAGCTGCCACACGGCCATCTCCAGCCCCCTCCAGCCCCCTCCTTCTGCAGAAAAGGCACATGGTGTCTCAAGGCAAGGTTGTGCAACATGCAGCATGCCGTGATTATCTGGCAGACCTTCTTGGGTGAGTAGCACAGGGATCCACCTGTTAGATGGAAGCACCTGAACCTGGCCTTCAGGAGGCCAAAGGTTCTTTCGATTATCCATCTTGTTCACCCATGTGCCTCATTGTAAAGTTCTTATGCCCTTGTCCTGGCATTCCTCACAGGGGTCAGCAGCCACGATAGGTCTGGGTAACCAGAGTCATCTACAATATTGAGGGACAACATTTAGCCACACACTATCCCATATGGCCAAGACCATACCCATACACCAACACCTACTGGTTGGGAACCAGGGCTCACCTATTAGCCACACCCTGTGCCTCAGTAGTTGGCCCATCACATTTGGGATGCTGCTATTACTCAGGATAACGGCATCACGCCGTCCGCCAAGCCCACCATCTGTACATTCTTGGAGTGAAAACTCTTACGATTTTAGTAAACCTGTTCATTGTGATGGGGGGGGCACAAATACAACATGAGTTCCATCAGTCACCCCATTTATGTTGGGGATATGTCCCATTGCATAGACATCAGCCATCACTGTGACCAAATCCTCCACCTGGGAAAATACAATGGAGCTGCACATGTGTTTAATCAGGGCAGACAACACTCTGGTCAGCACTATTGAGAACATTGGCTATGACATTCCTGCTGCCAAGCCCACTGTCACTGTCACTTGGAAAGAACCAGTTGCCAGGAAATGGAGCACTGATAGAACTTGCACAAGAGGGGGGATCCCAGTGGGGTGACGGATATCAGATTTCAGGTCAGGCTCCAATTGGGCACACAGCTCTGTGCTTGTGGCCCTGTCAAATCTATAGGTGAGGATGATGTGTCTATCCTCCATTGTTGCCAAGTCCACTAGGGGTCTGAACACAGGGTATGTCTCCATCTCCTATTCATCTGCAACTGTAGCAATCTAAGTGACAAAGGAGTGAGGAGCCGGTCACAAACTGAACATTGGAGCCACAACAGTACAATGCAAGATGTCAATTTGTATTGGGTGAGTGGGATATGTCCTGTATGTCCAGATTTGAACTGTGATGCATTTATTATCAAGAGACGCCCCCCCTCTGAAATGCCGTCCACCTGTCCTGCATGGAGGGACAGATGGAAGTGAGATAACTACGCTGGCGTTGTGTGCCGTTACGGGAGGAGGTCGGGAACCGCCGTGCAACTCCTCATTGGTTAACATTGGGCCCTACGGGGTACAGTGGGCAATGGTGATGTACGCTGGCAGTGACGGTATGCACCGCCGCAGATGTAACCGCCATTTTCTATCTGATTCCTCACTTGCTACCTGACCTTTAACAGGAGAGGACCTACACTGCATGTGCTACTGTGACCTGTGTCTAGAACCTACCACGGCCAGTGTGACTGGGGAAAGGGCCCCTGCTTTCAAGTCGGAGGAGTTGGAGAGACTGGTGGTTGGGGTCCTACCCCAGGACTGACTGCTGTATGGGCCTCCAGACTAACAGGTGAGTACACTGTGAGCACGATGCTCGTGGCATGAATGCGTGGGGTAGTGCGTGTGAAGGCCTCGTGTAAGGGGGGTGGGTGGATGTCCTCTGGGCGATGTATTGGTTGTGTGTGGAAATGGTGATGTGAATGGGTATGGTGCGCCATAAGTATAACAGGCAGGACTGTCTGACGGAAACTATTTTGCTGTGTGTATTGCCTCTGCAGGTCAGCGCCCATCAAAAGAAAGGTATATGGCGTGCCATCGCCAAGGACGTGCAGACCCTGGGGGTCTACAGGCAGACAGAGCACCCACTGTCAGAAATGGTGGGAAGACCTGAGACGCTAGGCACCGAAGAAGGAGGAGGCCCATCTGGGGGTGGCCTCCCAAGGAGGAAAGGGTGCCCCTCGAACCCTGACTCCCCTGATTGCCCACATTCTGGCGGTGGCCTATCCTGGGCTGGATGGGTGCTTGAGGGCATCACAGCAGTCACAGGGGGGTGAGTATAGTGCCAATCATTACAACTTATGCATGGTATGGTGGTATCTGGGTGGGGGATGTGTGGCAGTGGCTGCCCCTAGGCCAGCCCTGATATTGCAGAGTAGGTCCCCTGTTGGCAAGGATACTGAAGGGATGATCCTGCTACCTAGCTCATAGGCATCCACTACTGGTCAGAGCTGCGTGGGTCCCAGGTGTTCTGCATTTGGCGGTGTGCACCCTAAACCATGCCTTGGTGGCTAGCAAAATAACTGGTAGTGCAATAAATAGTGCGTAGGGTTGTTCCCTGTGTGTGAGAGTGGTGTGTATGCCAACGGTGATGTTGGTGCAACCATTGACCAGGTGTATCCTTTGTCTCTCCCCCCCTTTTTGTTATGGCACCATGTCCTTATGTGCATTAGCATCATCTGGCAAAGGAGCAGAGGCACTGGTGACGGAGGTAGCTGCATCCCACAGGACCCAGGAGGCAGAGTCCACCAATGCTGAGGGCACCAGTGGGACGGAGGGCCAGGGGAGCACCATGGAGGAGAGTGGAGGGGACAGTTCATACTCCAATACCTCCTATGATGGAAGCTCCCTGGTGGTGGCAGACACATCTGTGAACACCCCAGCTACAGGTACAGCCGCCACCCCCGTACCAGCACCGCCATCTCAGCAGCCCCTCAGCAAGTTATCCGTGCCCACTCACCCATGAGGGTGGGCATATCCTTTGCCCCAGGCACCTTAGGCCCTACCCCAGTGAGCCCTGCTCCCATGAGGGGGGAGGCTATTGACCTCCTGATATCCATCTCTGTAGGGCAGTCAACCATTGCGAATGCTATCCAGGGCCTGGCAGCCCAAATGCACCAAACTAATGCATTTCTGGAGGGCGTTCACACTGGCTTGGCAGCCCAACAGAGATCGATCCAGGCTCTGGCTTCCTCTCTGATGGCAGCCATTGTCCCTGTTTCCACCCTTCCCCCTCCAACTTCCTCTTCCCAATCCCATTCCCCTAAACCCAATCTATCCCAAGCACACAGGCAGACAAGCATACACACAAGATAACACACAGGAGTCGCACAGGCAAACACAAGCACCACACATCATCCCACAGGCACTCATACAAACACCATCCAGATGCAGACATACCAACATCCACTATTTCCACTGTCTCACCCTCTTCCACCTCCTCCACCTCTCTCCCAATTCCATCTACACTCACACCTGCATGCACTACATCCTCATCCACTACCAGCATCACGACCACACCTAGCAGAACACACACCTCACTGGCAGACACCTCCAGATCAGCCATGCACACGTCACCTGTGTCCTCTCCCACTGTGTCTGTGCCCCCCTCCTAAAGTACACAAACGCAAGCACTCAGACACCCAACAACACCTCACAACAGCATCCAGCCCATGCACCTGCACCCATATTCAGCAGACAGAAACCTCCTACAACCTCTCCCTCTTCATCCACTCCCAAACCTTCTCCCTCTTCCTGCCTAAAAAGCTTTTCCTTGCCCACCTTGACCTCTTCCCTACCCATCCCCCCGTCTTTCACGTCTGGCCAGGGTAGCAAATACCCAGGCAGGCACCTAAGCTACCCAGTCCATGGGCCCAGTAATCTTCACACCCACTAGTGGTGGGAAAGGATCCAGGGCACCTGTACAGAGGGTCATGGAACCTGCACTAGGCAGCATCAAGGAAAGGGAGCCTGCCCCAGCTGCGGCCGGAAGACCAAGGAGCCAGCCACAGCTGCTGCCACGAAGGGCAAGTAGCTAGCCACAGCTGCTGCCAGGAAAGGCAAAGAGCCAGGCGCATAGACTCAGCTGGAGCCCCCACCACCAACCTTGGTTGTGCAGGCGTCCAAGGATGCAGGGGATGGGCTGGAGCTTCCACCCACCAGCAGCAGCAGCATCACCACCACCAGTGGGCAGCCATCCGAGGCTGCAGGGGATGGGCTGGAGCCTCCCACCACCAGCAGCAGCAGCACCACTACAACCACTGAGCAGCTGTCACCACAGGTGGAAGGTATGTAGCCCTGCCTCCATGGGCTGCTGTGCAGCCTTCCCCCTGCAAATCCAGTGGGTATGACACTCACCTGAGAGACTGTGGCCTTGCACTCCCCAGGACAGAGCAATGGGCCTGTTGCTCCCTCCAGAACCAGTGGGCAAGTCACCCACCTGAGAGACTGTGACCTTGCACTCCCCAGGATCAAGAGCACAGGGCACAATGCCCCCTCCAGAACCAGTGGGTAAGACACCCACCAACCACAGCCTCCCCAGGACCAAGAGCACCGGGTGCGGTGCCCCCTCCAAAACCAGTGGGTAAGACGCCCACCAACCCCAGCCTCCCCAGGGCCAAGAGCACAGGGTGCGATGCCCCCTCCAGAACCAGTGGGTAAGACGCCCACCAACCCCAGCCTCCCAAGGATCAAGAGCACAGGGCGCAATGCCCCCGCCAGAGCATGTGGGCAAGTCACCCACTTGAGAGACTGTGGCCTTGCACTCACCAGGATCAAGCGCAGGGCATGTTGCCACCTCTGGAACCAGTGGTCTTCTTTCATCTGCCGGCTGAGGTGCCCCCGTTCCCTGTCCCCCTGAGGTGCCCATCTGTTTTCCAAATTATGCCCCTGCAGTGTTCTCTCTGTGTTGCTGCAGGTGACAGGTGGGGCCTTGGCCTTTGGCCTGTGGCCCTGTGGCCCTGTGACCCATGCACAATGATGACTGGGCAGTGTCCCTTGAACTGTACATATGTATATAACAGTTACATTGCATTTTTATATTTCTACTGTGTTGATTATATTACACTCACTTTAGCACATTCCTGCTGCCCTTGCTTTATTCATCAGGGGTACGGGGTAAATATGTTTTATTACTGCAGCTGTATATGTGTATGGTGTTGGGGATGGGTGTGTGTATGTTGCGTGTGTGTGTCACTCTCTTTTTTATCCCCCCCTTCCCCTGTGTGCTAGGCGGCTGTACTCACCGTGGTCGTCTTCCCCATTGTTGGTGTTCGTGGTGGAGCAGGACATAGAAAATCATTGGGAATATTTGCAGCTTGGGTTCCATGGCAGCGTGGTTGTCACCTGTGTCTCCAAAGGTGAGTCCTTTCCCTTCTGTGCAGTGTTTCTGCCAGGCTTTTGATGTCGTTGGTACCGCCCCAGAAAATGTGTCAGTTTCCGCTGTCTTAATACGGTGTGCGGAACATTGGCTTCCTCCTGGCTGTAGGCGGCTACCGCTGTGGTGCCTGTTGTTTCCGCCCTGGCAGTCGGTGTGGTAAAGTAGCTGTCTATCTGAGTTCTCCCCGCCATGGCTATAATTTGACAGTAGTTACCACCAGCCTTTTGGCAGTATTACCGCCACTTTATCACCAACTGCCAGGGTCGTAATGAGGGCCTTAATCTGTATTTATATCTTGATGTAACCTGTAGAAAAAAATAGCTAATACGAATACATGCTACTTATTATTTAAAATATGTGAGTAGTTCTTATAAGAATTTGTTTCTCCTCTTTTTGCTTTTTTTTATTTGTGAGGTCAACAGGACCAACAGAAACAAAACTGACAGAATAGGTCAAAGGAATTAAAGAAAGGAGGGGGAAAAAGCTAAGGATCCTAGGGAGGACATTGGTGTGTCATTACCAGTTGGTGGTGTATATTCAGATCCTTCTCCAAAGACACTATAATTGTTTGAAAAAGTAGACAATATGTGGTTGTATTGCGGTATTGGTTGCAGATCAGTCGATCCTGTCTGAGGAGGAGAACAGGAACACTAGACCTAATAGCGGCTAATTGTAGTCCAGCTTCTGGAAAGGGTGGAGGTGGTCCAGATGCTGTTTTAGTTGAATGGGTTACAGACTCAAAACCTCTGGTTGCTGACAATGGTTCTGCAGTGGCCTCCTCCAAATCTTACTCCTTCCTTTTGTCAGTATGAGCCAACCTTCTTCCATGGATGGACTGCAGGTGCTTTTGCATTCCCGATGTCCTAAAGAATACGATAGGTATGTTCCCCTTTTGCAAAGGTTACAAGTAACCTGGGGTGCATTGACCTTTTTTTGGCCTGCTGGTATTGACAGAAACACAATACAAAATACTCCTTTAGCTGGTTCCCCCTTCAGTCCTCATGCTCTAGCCACATCAGTTCCTGCTCCTCTTCCTCCTCCTGCTCATGGAAATCCAACCTTCATGAGATGGGATTGTAGTGACAATTACTGCCTCCAAGGTGCAACCCAGAGGAGATAAGATGTACAACCTTCTCCTTCAAGCGTTCAAATCAAAACCACACAAAACGGTGTGACGTTCATGTATAATGTAACTGACAGTGGCCTTAGCCAATCATATTTTTTATACAAACCAAAAGTACCATGGTATAACCATGATAGTACCTGGAAGTGCAACAAAAAAAGCTTTTCTTTACAAATACATGTAATTGAAACCACATTACAATCAAAACATATCTATGAAAAGAAATGAAACACTTCTTAATTTTGCATTTGAAAAACAAAAGCAGTCCTGCTCTTGGGCTTCATAAGTAGCCCAAACACAGCCCAAATTATACCAGTGCAGCTCAAAACAATAGATCACTTATTTTTCACATAAATTGTAAACATACTGATTACATTACTAACAGTGCCTATGCAAAATACTAATAAATATTAAAACCAATTAAATTAAATCAAAACACTAAAGGTTAATGCATAGTTACAGTTAGGAAAACAGTTATATTTTCTCACATAAACAAAAGCATTAAACTAAACAAACGTTACATTACAAATTATACAGTTAGAGTTATAACACCCATTTTAAACTTGGGGGTTTGTTTAAGAAAATTAAAAGTACTCCATTAAATAAACACAGTTTGAAACTCCATTAACAATTTCCCATAATTATAACTCATACACTGTGTAACTCTTTTTATACTGCTGTACTCACTACACATGAAATTGTCACTACCATACCAATACTGCTTATGTTTAAACTGCAAAGCAGTCGCTGTAAGCACTGAATGCAGTTGGTGCAAGTTGTAGTAATAAAGTGAAAACATAACACACAACTCAAGACTAATCCCATCCCAATTTAGAAAAAAGAGCAACATTTTTTAAATAATTAAGACCAAAATAACAAAATCCTATCGGCAGAACCAGAGATATGCAATTTTAAAGAGTTAGTGAAAATAGTACCAAAAAGCTAATTCGTGGCTATTTAGGGACTGGGAGAAAGTCATAAGTTCAGACTGACTTCAATGGAGCATGGATAAAATAAAGAGACCAGCCTAGTCAAGCTGAAACGCTACCTTCTCAGTCCAGTGCAAAGAGTCCTGTTCATGGTTGAGGTGGCCACGAGGAGCAGGGAAGCATTGCAGACTGTCGTCTTTGCATTGGAAAGAGCAGGCCAGGTGTCACGGAAGGTTGATGTTGTAGTGTGAATATCATTTTATCGCAAACAAACAGGCCGGAGCTGCGCAATAGCAATTCCTGTGAATGATTGATGCTGTAGCATGAATGGGTAGGTTGACAGACATTTGTATTAGCAGGCAGTGCAAGTGACAAGGTTTTGGTGCCAACAGGCCTGTTTGTAGCCCTGCAAAGCCCAAAAACTTAATTTTGGGTTTATCAAGGTCACACCAAGAGTCCAGAACCTGAAGGGCACCACTTCGAGGTCAGAAGCTTACCCCGTCAAAAAATAAGGGGATTCGGAGGATTGAAGTTCCAGTGTATACCCTCCACTAACAGTTACTAATAATGTGATACACTGTTCCTAGAGGACAAGAAAAGACAAGACAGGGTGAGTACTAGGGGGTCCTATTTAGTAGGAGCAAGAGTCCTCACACACCCAAATGGGTGTCATGCTTCATCATCGGACGAGCTCCTCGTCAGACCGGCGCTGCAGTGTCTGACGGGCACTACCCGTCAGGGGGCTCTTTGCCGGAGATCTTTTTGATGATGACACACTATCCCGCAAGTGAGTAGGGAGAGAGGGAAGTGGGAGAAATCAAAAGAAAAAGAAAGAGTAAAATTGGCTCAAAAACCCTCACTAGGAACTATCTTTATTTATGCGGGGTAAAGGCCAAGGTTAAAACAATTACCTGGAGAGTGAAATAGAGATGATGCTCGACCACTCTCTAACTGTATAACAAACAACAGGGTGGTCAGGAAACTACAAGACCCACCTCAGAATCGGGTCGACATGTTTCGCGTCTCTGTGGTCCATGGGGATCCAATGACGCTTCTTCAGGACCTAGTGAAAAAAACGCTTCTCCAACTACAAACTCAATTGGCTCTTTCATATAACAGCTGACAGTCAAAAAAAGTTAGTATCGTCAGTCACTTACACGAGTCCATTATGACCCAGTGTGTCGTTCCTATTCGTCACCCTGGAAATGTATGAGAAATATCATGACGTAAATTAAATCTAAAAAAAATCGTAGATTTGGTTAAATGTACATTAAACTGTGTAGCACACGGTGATAGTGATAAAGATAACACACCCATGCCAAAAGAACAAAAATATGCTTACCCTCCCAAACTGAGACAGGGCTTCATGGGATCACACGGGCCATAGGCCAGGTCCACATAACACACTACTTGTCATATGAAAAAAGATATAGTAAGGGAACAGGTATGAATGTCACAAAGTCAAACTTCAAAACCCTTAAGGAGAATCAAGACAAGTCAAAAGGTATATACTAACACCAAAAAACAAAATATAAGAGAGTCATTTCCCTCTGTTGCAGGCAGTCTCAACAGTTATCTTATAAAAGTCTATGTAGAAAATAACAGTGGCAAACTACAGGACAGATATTAAAAAGTTTTGGCATGTTGCTGGTAACTGTGTCACTAATAACAGTATTTAAGATCAACGCAGTTCGGAGAGAAGACAACCGGAGGTGCCTATCCGGTGAATTCTTGTCTATTCCAATCAAAATCACTGTTTTAAATTGTTTAATTACTGGCGGAGGAGGAGCCAGTACACGAAAATCATCATGCATATCTTACCGGGTGTGATGAAAAACACCTCGGTAAAGTCGACATACAAGTATTTCACTCATCATCACAAAAATATGACAGAAAACACGCGGGACACTTACTTGGTGGGACCTGGCAGCAGGCGCATTCACCTACCCTTGGTCGCGCTCCTGGAGTGACATGGGAAGCGCGAATCCGGGGGCAGAAATAATGCCATGCCCGGAAGTCGGTGTTGCCGTCTGAATCGCGCGTTGCTAAGCGACGATCACGAGTCCCGAGCAATGCGCTAGTCAGTAGTAAAAATAAAAGATGGGCTCATGTTGTTCCTATCTCTATGCCGGCTCAAAAGCGGCGGCCATTACAGAGTTATAATTCTGGGTTAATACTAGTACAGGTCGATCTACAGGTAGCAGAAAAGAGTCTATTTATGTAATATGATGCAAAATGCGGGTTGCAGAAAATAATCTATTTAAGTAATGTGGTGAGGCAGAACAAAGGGATCCAGTCCTAGCTAATCATGCATGTGAGTCATCTAGTTCTAGTCATCGATGCGGTATAATTTGTGTACATTCATTACGTATTAAGGTAAATGTAGAGTCTAGTTGACTCAGAGCTAATTTTAACACTTAATTCTAAAAAATTATTAATAAATATTCATTGTATTCTTCGGTGAGTATAACATCAAGTCGTGTCATCACCACTCTTATGTCTTATGGACCACCATAATAGTTTTCCAATGTTGATGCTATGTCAAAGGGAGAAATTAATCCAGGGAATATCATCATTTAAGCCCTTAAGGTGGGTCCCCAGTTTAAATACCCAGCGTTGTTCCAATTCAAAAAGAGACTCTGTTCCTCTTTGTGGGCATGTCTGTAGTACAACCCACCACATGTCATCCGGACTGTGTTGTACTTCGATGTAGTGAATACTTAATTTAGTCGAAGTTCGACCACAACGAATATTACTGCGGTGTTCATTGATTCTAAGTTTGACCGCTCTTGTGGTCATCCCTACATATTGTAAGCCACATGGGCATGTGATCAAATATACACAATTACGGGTATTACAGTTGGTATGTTTAAGTAGCCGCCAGTACCCAATAGGTTCTAGTTCCAATGAATCTGTTTGTTTGGTGAGAGAACACACGTTGCAATTTCCACATGGGAAATGTCCCGTAACTGGTGGTAATTCCCACAGGGTACCTTGTCTACTGGACGTAATCCGGGGTCTGGGTCTTGTGTGGATCAGTATGTCTCTTAAATTGGTGGTCCTTCTAAAGGCAAACAGCGGTTTAGAGATATTTTCACCACCACTGCAGAGGATATCCCATCTTTTGTTAATGATTTTCTTAACTATATTAGACAATGGTGTGAAGGTAGTAACACAAGTCAGTTTATTTTCTGAGCACCTAGGCACCGTCTGTAGTAGTAGGTCTCTGTCACTATATCTAGCTCGCTTGTAAGCGGTGTTGACCACTCTCGTGGGATAGTGACGATCACATAGTTTATGTTTCAATTCAATAGCTTGTGTGTCAAATGAGCGGATGTTACTACAATTGCGGCGTAACCGTAGAAACTGGCAAAAAGGCAAGTTATCTCTGAGTGCTTTCGGATGGTAACTGTCGTAAAGTAATAAACTATTGCGGTCTGTAATTTTTTTGGTGTGTGCAGGTCTTCAATTTACCTCCATCGATACTGATCACCAGATCTAGAAAGGTGATCATAGTGGTCGAGACCGAGGAGGTGAAATTCAAAAAAGGATCTAGGTTGTTGACCCACGTCGTAAAGGCTGTTACCTCATCGATGGGACCCTGCCAGATGACCAGAATGTCGTCAATATATCGACGCCATAATTTAATGTTACCAAAAAAAGGATTAGAATCAGGTAGTATGAATCGTTTTTCGAAATCATACATGTAGAGACATGCTAGGCTGGGAGCGAAAGTACTGCCCATCGATGTCCCTCGGGTCTGGTGGAACAGCAAGTCTTCGAACTGGAAAAAAAATTCTGTCATGGCTAATTTGCACAATGCATAATAAAATGCACCGGGGTAGCTGAGTCAAGTGTGGCCGACTGGAGGGCTGATTCTACTACTGTCAAAGTGGCTTGTTGTGGGATGTTGGTGTATAATGCTTCAACATCCAAGGTGATCAATGCTTGAACGTCACCTACGGAATTGATGGATTCTATGAGGTTGAGGACATCTTTAGTATACCTTAGATATGTGGAGGACTGCTGCACAAGGGGTTGCAAAAAATGGTCACAAAATGTGGATAAAGGTTCAAGGATAGATCCTATCTCTGACACAATTGGGCGACCCGGGGGGGGGGGGAATTTTCCCTTTGTGAATTTTAGGGAGGCAATAGAAGTATGGTATTCTAGGATTCACAGTGTCCAGAAATTCCGCTTCTTTTTGGGAAATCCACGAGTTCCCGCTGGCCTCATTTATCATTCCTCTAATCTCCGCTTGTATTCTGGCTGTTGGATCATGATCAATTCGTGTATAGTAAGTAGAGTCACCCAAGAGGCGAAGACATTCTTGTCTTTAGTCTAATGAATTCAATATGACTATAGCGCCGCCCTTGTCTGCTGGCTTGATGGTGATGCTGTTATCAGCTGCCAGCCTCTTAAGAGCGTCACTCTCAACTTTAGGTATATTGACAAAGCTCTGTTTTGGTCGCAGTTTATTAAGATCAGTATTGACTGCCTTTTCAAATGCCAGGATCTCACAAGGTGTTGAGGCTGTGGGGGGCATCAATTTAGACATTTTTTGAGGCCTGAATCTGTTGATGCCGTATCAATAGGTCTGTCTCTGAAAAAAGCCTGTAATCGAATTTTCCTAAAGAACTGTGCTAGTTCACATTGCAGGCGAAAAAAATCCTCTCCAGAGAAAAGGCAGTCAATACCGATGTAGACAAGGTACCCTGTGGGAATTACCACCAGCTACAGGACATTTCCCATGTGGAAATTGCAACGTGTGTTCTCTCACCAAACGAACAGATTCATTGGAACTAGAACCTATTGGGTACTGGCAGCTACTTAAACATACCAACTGTAATACCCGTAATTGTGTATATTTGATCACATGCCCGTGTGGCTTACAATATGTAGGGATGACCACAAGAGCGGTCAAACTTAGAATCAATGAACACCGCAGTAATATTCGTTGTGGTCGAACTTCGACTAAATTAAGTATTCACTACATCGAAGTACAACACAGTCCGGATGACATGTGGTGGGTTGTACTACAGACATGCCCACAAAGAGGAACAGAGTCTCTTTTTGAATGGGAACAATGCTGGGTATTTAAACTGGGGACCCACCTTAAGGGCTTAAATGATGATATTCCCTGGATTAATTTCTCCCTTTGACATAGCATCAACATTGGAAAACTATTATGGTGGTCCATAAGACATAAGAGTGGTGATGACACGACTTGATGTTATACTCACCGAAGAATACAATGAATATTTATTAATAATTTTTTAGAATTAAGTGTTAAAATTAGCTCTGAGTCAACTAGACTCTACATTTACCTTAATACGTAATGAATGTACACAAATTATACCGCATCGATGACTAGAACTAGATGACTCACATGCATGATTAGCTAGGACTGGATCCCTTTGTTCTGCCTCACCACATTACTTAAATAGATTATTTTCTGCAACCCGCATTTTGCATCATATTACATAAATAGACTCTTTTCTGCTACCTGTAGATCGACCTGTACTAGTATTAACCCAGAATTATAACTCTGTAATGGCCGCCGCTTTTGAGCCGGCATAGAGATAGGAACAACATGAGCCCATCTTTTATTTTTACTACTGACTAGCGCATTGCTCGGGACTCGTGATCGTCGCTTAGCAACGCGCGATTCAGACGGCAACACCGACTTCCGGGCATGGCATTATTTCTGCCCCCGAATTCGCGCTTCCCATGTCACTCCAGGAGCGCGACCAAGGGTAGGTGAATGCGCCTGCTGCCAGGTCCCACCAAGTAAGTGTCCCGCGTGTTATCTGTCATATTTTTGTGATGATGAGTGAAATACTTGTATGTCGACTTTACCGAGGTGTTTTTCATCACACCCGGTAAGATATGCATGATGATTTTCATGTACTGGCTCCTCCTCCGCCAGTAATTAAACAATTTAAAACAGTGATTTTGATTGTTATAGACAAGAATTCACAGGATAGGCACCTCCGGTTGTCTTCTCTCCGAACTGCGTTGATCTTAAATACTGTTATTAGTGACACAGTTACCAGCAACATGCCAAAAATGTTTAATATCTGTCCTGTAGTTTGCCACTGTTATTTTCTACATAGACTTTTATAGGATAACTGTTGAGACTGCATGCAACAGAGGGAAATGACTCTCTTATATTTTGTTTTTTGGTGTTGGTTTATACCTTTTGAGTTGTCTTGATTCTAATTAAGGGTTTTGAAGTTTGACTTTGTGACATTCATACCTGTTCCCTTACTATATCTTTTTTCATATGACAAGTAGTGTGTTATGTGGACCTGGCCTATGGCCCGTGTGATCCCATGAAGCACTGTCTCAGTTTGGGAGGGTAAGCATATTTTTGTTCTTTTGGCATGGGTGTGTTATCTTTATCACTATCACTGTGTGCTACACAGTTTAATGTACATTTAACCAAATCTACAATTTTTTTTTAGATTTAATTTACGTCGTGATATTTCTCATACATTTCCAGGGTGACGAATAGGAACGACACACTGGGTCATAATGGACTCGTGTAAGTGACTGACGATACTAACTTTTTTTGACTGTCAGCTGTTATATGCAAGAGCCAATTGAGTTTGTAGTTGGAGAAGCGTTTTTTTCACTAGGTCCTGAAGAAGCGTCATTGGATCCCCGTGGACCACAGAGACGCGAAACATGTCGACCCGATTCTGAGGTGGGTCTTGTAGTTTCCTGACCACCCTGTTGTTTGTTATACAGTTAGAGAGTGGTCGAGCATCATCTCTATTTCACTCTCCTGGTAATTGTTTTAACCTTGGCCTTTACCCCGCATATATAAAGATAGTTCCTAGTGAGGGTTTTTGAGCCAATTTTACTCTTTCTTTTTCTTTTGATCTCTCCCCCTTCCCTCTCTCCCTACACACTTGTGGGATAGTGTGGCATCAACAAAAAGATCTCCGGCAAAGAGCCCCCCGACGGGTGGTGCCCGTCAGACATTGCAGCGCCGGTCTGACGAGGAGCTCGTCCGATGATGAAGCATGACACCCATTTGGGTGTGTGAGGACTCTTGCTCCTACTAAATAGGACCCTCTAGTACTCACCCTGTCTTGTCTTTTCTTGTCCTCCAGAAGCTTACCCCAACTGGATCCGGTGTTGATTCACATGGTTGGGAGTCTGTTATGTCCCGGTAGTTCTTAATAATAGGCCAGCAGACTAGCCCTTGGAGTCACACTGGGAGTCCTGTGTTCAGATGCAGGTCTAATTCCTCTGACTCAGGCAGGAGGACAGCAAGGAACCAATCCAGCAAGGCAGCAATCTAGCGAGGCAGTAATCTAGCAGGTCAGCAGTCAAGCAAGGTGGCCATCCTTCTAGCAGCACAGCAGTCCTTTTCTTGGCACAGTCTTCCCAGTCTGGAAGTGTACTGAAGAGTAGGTGTCTGAAGTTCAATATTTCTACCAGGTGCCTCCTTTGAAGTAGTAGAACCTTCAAGAGGTTTCCCTTTGAAGGGCACATGTTTTGTGCTTTTCCTGCTGTGGCTCCAGACTAACTACAGGGGTTATGAAACCCTGTGTGTGCAGGCAGGCTATTCAAGTGTAAGTAGGGCTGTGCCCAGCCCCATCCTCCCATCTTGCCAGTGATGGCCCACCTTGACACACCTAACCCTTTATTGTATGTAGCTGTCTAGTATGAATACACAATTCCCAACTGTCAGTTAGACTCATTCATGTGACCAGGAGAAATGCTGGAGCTACTAAGTGGCTAAGGCAGTGAAAATGCCAACTTTCTAAACGTGGAACGTTCAAATTTGTAATCTAAAATCTGATTTACAATCCCAAAGACACCAAACATGAACTGATTACCTGTTCCTATTGGGAAGTTTCAGCTTATTAAATGTAATGAGGTAACATCAGTGCTATCCTATGGGAGAAGTAGGCCTTGCAGTAGTGAAAAACTAATTTAAGAGTTTTTCACTACCAGAACATGTAAAACTTAAAAGTACATGTCCAGCTTTTTCAATATGTTGTACTCTGCCTTCTAGACTGTGCAGGGTCTACCCCACGGTTGGCCTATGTGTATTAAAAGAGAAGGCTTGGGTCTGGCGATAGATTCATATTTCCATGTCAAAATGCCAGTTTAAAAGTGCACACACAGGCTGCAATGACAGACCTGAGATATGTTTAAAGGGCTACTTAGTGTTTGGCACAATCAGTGCTGCAGTACTACTAGTACCATCTAGCTTACATGTCCTTGGCAAATGTAGTTCCACTTTACTAGGCATTTACAAGTTAACAGAATATGACATTTGGGTATAAGGATATTCTACTAGGATTTAAGGAGAGCGCACCAGCACTTTAGCAGTGGTTAGAAGTGGAAAAGGGTGCAAAGTCCTAAAAACAAATACAAATCAGTATAGAAAACAGAAGGGTGAAGGCAAACTGTTTGACGATGATCCTGCAGAAAGGGCCAAGTCCAACGACCTGCATTTATTGATTTTTAGAGTGTTGCATTTCCAGTGGTTGGCCTTGTGTGGTGCTTGTATTATCCAAGGCTGGTGTATATTTAAGCCTGTTTTGTAATTATTAATGCTGTAGTGGAATTAGAAGTTCATTTTGTTAGTCACAATTTTGTCTCACTCTTGTGTGGGTGGGTGTTGTACTAGCACGGTCTTCTCTGCACCTCCACTTAAATGTACCTAAACCTCAACCTTTTTGTAGAAATCATTGCACATTTTCCACCCATTCCACCCTTACACTTTACACATCTACTGCTAAATCCTATACTTACTTGTGGATATATCACTGTCAATGGGGTAAAGAGCAATGTACAGGAAGGATAGGTGAGGCAGAAACGGAGTTACCCGGCTATAGGATTGTGAATTGCAATTTGTAGTGCATAAAGTTATACTTCTAGAGTATTCATTTACATACTCCAAAATGCTTGTTGGGAATCGGATCTATGTTTCTGGAACAGGAAAAGAGGAATTTCTCAAATTTGCAGGCTACGGGAAAAAAAACAAAATATGTCATTTATTTTTACTATTTGTTATATTGTTAGTGAAAGAGGTCTCTGGCTATGCTTTAAATCATATTTCGACGTTTGGAGCCCAATGTACTAGTAAGCCCTGTTTTTTTTAAACTAGTATGCCAAAAAAGTACATTGACAAATGGTTCTGCATTGCAGTGTTGTAATAATTAGTCACATTGCAAAACGTATATTTTTGGGAGATTACCAAAAATCCTACCTCATTAATATCATGAGAAATGCATGTGAAGGGAGTGATTGAGACCTGCAAGTAACAGCAGACCTCATCTCTGCATTTGCATCTGCTAGATGTTAATGTTATATTTTAAATCACAGGCGCTGATTTAGAAAACATGGGATAGTATGGGGCGAGCCTACAGTGTTGCCCTGTCAGCTCTGTCTGCGACATTTCATTACGATTCTCAAAGGAGAACCTGTCCTGGGGGGTCAGCTTTTACTTTGTGAATCAAGTACTACCCAGATTCGGGCAGCATTACATGATATATGTTTTGCATTCTCAATTGCTGTCACAAATCGCTGATACACTGAATTCTGAATTGCAAATAGGAGAGCAGCCGCCCTTTAATACACTTCCTCATTACAATTTGGAATGGATCGCAAAAGCCCTTTTGAGAGCATTTACAGTCGTAAAGACCTTTCCCAATCCCGAAATGGTTCTTATGCACTCCACAAAAGTGCTGTGCAGTCACAAACACTGTGACTTTGGGAATCGCAGGCTTTGCCGTTGTGAACATAACTTTGTGCATCTGTCTGCCGAATCATAGACCGTTCACTCTCTTTAATATGCTTAAATCTCCTCTCAAAATAGGAATATTTTGGAAGACAACAAAGGACTTTCCTGTATTCCATCGTAATGCACTCTAGTAAATGTTTTGGAGAGTCAGGCAATTATATAAAGAAAGGTCTTAACTCTCCTTAACAACGAGTCTCAGGCTCGCCCAAATCTGAGATTCTTATTGCTCCAATTAGATCGAAATTTTATTTAATAAGGTCCAGTCTTTAGCACCTGTCTGTATGAACGTGCTCGAGATTCAAAATCACTTTTTTTGTAAAAATGCACATTGACATATTTATTATGAATACATGTTTATGATATATGCATGTCTGTGTGAATGACTTACAAAAGACAGCAGGCTGCGTTGAAAGTGATTTATAGCGGTACGTTACAATAAGCAGTCTTATTAGCTAAAGGGGGCAGTTTGGGTTACAGAAAAAAGTAGATTTAAATTGGGGAGTAAAACTTTACAACAGTGCACATCAAAAATGATTCTCCTGAATTGTAAGCCCATTCTTTTCAATCCCATTTCTGCAGCACACTCTTCCGGTAGCAGTGCCCTTTCAAGCATTATAACGCGCATTTTACCTGATGCTGTAGCTCTCTTTTGCACATTACTGTATGGTGGAGTGCTTTTATAGTTACGCATACACCTTGAATAAGGAAATGTGCGCTTCCTTTGATTGGTACATCGAATGGGTGTTTCCGGTTTGAAAAGACTGCATGTAGGTGTTATTCATTGTATCTATTACCACTTTGTCAGGTTGCAAAACGTTCAAACCATAAAAGGGAAATAATGCTTATTAAATCGAACTATAAATGAGCAACTTTTTAAACCCAACCATTATTCCTATCTGTGGATTTAGAAACATTGCTCATTTAGTGGATTACACAGTTATAGGCACACTTGGTGGGAGCAGCAAGAGCAAGCACATTTTTAATCGTCTGCCTATTGCAAAGAAAGGAGGCTTTGCCCAGCAGTTTGTCTTTCAGTATACCCACATTACACGACCTAAGTTAACACTTCACAATGGTATCACATAAAGTGAGCAATTTGAGCGCTATGTGAAGACAAGGGACTTGGGGCCAGATGTAGCAAACGATTGCGACTCGCAAACGGGCCGATTCGCAATTTGCGACAGTGCAAAATCGGAAATGGGATGCAAAAAGCCCATTTCCGACTCGCAAAAAGCGATGGGACCCGTTTGCGAGTCGCATCCGGTGCGACCCCATTTTGCGACCCGCAAATTGCAAGTCGCAATTTGCGAGTCGCAAACCTTATGCAATTGCAACTCGCAAATTGCGACTAGTCGCAAAAAGCCCAGTTTGCATGTCCCATTTACCACTAACTCAGAGCAGGTGGTAACCATCACCAAAGTATAAAAGGGGACCCAGAAGGCATCTGGGTTACTCAAGATGGCGGAGATATACCTGATAGCAGTGAGGAGGAGAGTCTACGCAGCCCAGCAGAGGAGGAGGAGGGGCCACAGACAGGAGAAGATATATAGAACCAGGCAGACTCTTTTTCAGCAAACTGAAGCGGAGATCTATGACAGCCATTCTAGAATTAATAGATTTACTGAAACCACAGCTAGAACACAAGACTCTGCGTGGCTGCGCCATCCCTACGCATGTGCAAGTACTATGCGCACTGCACCTCTTGGCCTCAGGGAGCTATCAGGGGGTCATTGCCGTGGCAGGTGGGGTATCCCAAAGTGCAGTGTCAAGGTTCCTCAGGGCATTCCTAGATGCCTTAGTCATGCACATGTCTCACTTCATATGCTTACCAAGGAATGAGGCAGAAATTAACAGCACCAAGCTGGACTTTTACCGCATTGCCCACTTTCCTCATGTCATAGGGTGTGTAGATGGGACACACATTCAAATATGCCCCCCTGCTAAGCTGGAACACATTTTCCGCAACAGGAAGTGTACCCACTCACTCAACATACAGGTTGTTTGTGATGCCCATTATGTCATCACGGACATCGTAGCTAAGTTTCCTGGCAGTACCCATGACTCATACATTTTTAGGCATAGTGGGATACATCAACGCCTGGAACGTGGGGAATTTGGAGACGGTTACCTCCTAGGTAGAGCCACAGACACTTGCAGACATACACACAGGTCACTGTGCACGACAATCTGGACTTCCTAACCGTGTACTTTTGTGCCCAACAGGTGACAGTGCATATGCTCTCAGGCCTTGGATCATGACTCCGTTTTTAACACCCAGAACTGAATCAGAGAGGCAATACAACAGTGTGCATAAGAGGACCAGGAACCTGATCGAGCGCACCTTCGGACTGCTGAAGGCAAGATTCAGATGCCTCCACCGCAGTGGAGGCGCCCTCCAATACACCCCTATTACCGCTTTCAAAATTGTGGTCGCATGCGCCATCCTCCACAACATAGCCACCCGACGTGGGCTACCTCTCACACCTGCAGACCCAGATCCTGATGATGAAGAGCAAGAACAACCACATCGCCATCATGGGGATAGGAGTCTAGCTAATCAAGGCAGACTGAGACGGGACCACATTGCAACGCAATATTTTGGACGGTACGTGTCAACTCCCACCATACTCACCTATTAACCATTTGTTAAGTGGAACAAAAATAACTGTTTTATTAATGTCATGAAGAAACTATATACAAGTTGAAATTGTCCATGGGCAGGAAAATGCCAACCAGTCATGTGGCACATTAACGCCATGTGCCACATTAATCTGTCCTGGCTGTTATCTATGATCTCCTGCCCCTCCTGCCAGCCTGGCTGGTCCCTGCTGCGTCCATGGTGCTGTGCCTACCACTCCTCAGCACCCTACTGTGAGTGGCAGAGACACTGCTCACTGTTGAGCCCTCCTCCCAGGTGTATTTGTTAACTTCCTGGCTGTGATGCCATCATCATGTGCCAGGAAGTGTTTCCAGAGTGTTCTGGTATGCTTTCTGGAGTGTTCTGCTGCATCTGCAAGCAATTTTGAAGGTATTCGCAATTTGCGACACCCACTCGCTAATTGCGAGTTCGTTTTTGCACACTCGCAAACAGCGACCTCGCAAACTGCGGACTCGCACACAGCGTTGCGAGTCCGGCTGCGAGTCGCAAAATCGGATCGCTTTTTTTTCTGGCATTCCAATTTGCGAGTCGCATTTTGCGAGTCGCATCAACTCACAAAATGCGAGTCGCAATTTTTATTTTTGCTACATCTGGCCCTAGGTCACAAAACAGTTTGGTCTGGCGGTATTTTATGCACTTTGTGGAAAGTTAAGGCAGTTGTTGCTCCAAACATCTTTTACCACCTGTGGTGTCCCCTGGATGTAGGGCTCCAGTAACAACAGGATGCAGGTCGGTGTGTACATTTTTTATTCTTTGCCTTCCCCAATCCCAATTGCTGCTCCCCTCTCGTTTTCCCTTGCTAACTCTTTCACACCTGCTCTGTCCTATGCCTCCACCTGGTTGGCAGCACCCGGGGCCTAGAGTTCGCTTCCACACCACCGTATTATGAAGAAATAATTTTGTAGTAATGTGTGGCAAGAACTTTGTACACATTTATTGAGTGGCAGTTTGTTGTGGTGTTGATATTGATATGCTCTTTTTGAGGTGCTATTATTGTGCGTATTATTGCAATTGAAATAAGTTGTGTTGTAATGCAGTTGTTGAGTTGTGTTCTGTCTTAAATTCGAATTATGGGCACGAAATAGCGCAAGTCACAAATGGTTTGTGATCCTGCACCGGTTCATATCACTGCTCCGTGGTCTTCACATGCACGTGCTGTAGGAACAATGCATCTTGATATGTGGGCTGTGACTGGACTGGGTTGTATTAGTTTTGAATATGAATCACTTAAACTGATATTAACTGTCCACGAGGGAGCCAAAATGTAACATCTGAGCTTCAGTTTGAAACAATGACATGAAAGTGGCACTTTTCAAAATTAACTGAAAACAAACTATATCACTTGTGTTTTGACCAATCTTCTCTATTCTACTTTCCTTCCTCCATCTCCCCCTTTCACTTTTTCTATCATGTTACTCTTTTTTTTTATAGGAATCAAAACACGCGATTTGGAGCACATTTTTTTTAATGTGGGCAGAGAAAGAATCAAGAAGTCCAGGAACAGAACACAAGTCACTCTCTCGAGGCTCTCTTTGGCCAGTGTCTCTTTCTATTTATTCATGCCCACAGGTGGATTTACACAAAAGAAACAAAAGCCAACACTGTGATAAACTTGGAAAAAGTTATTGTTTAAAGGCAAAACCATTTACCTCTCCCTAGCATTAACACATAACATTTATCCAGAACAAATGTAATTGAATAACATTTATCACACACAGAAGAACAAATACAAAAGTTAGCAATTACCTTATATAAAAATATTTTTGGGGTTCTGCACACACATTACTTACATCAAAAACATATGACAATAGTACAAATTTAAGAACAGAAAAGACACAAAAAATCGACCTAAAATTCAGGTTCTGCACCAACTTGAAAGAGAGGGAACTTGGAGCCTAACTCATTCGCAAAATTTAAAGGCTCCTCCTGAAAGAGCAGAAAAGCGCTAATTGTAAGTCTTTGTGGTAGCTCAAACAGGAATGATGTGCATTACAAGACAATGCTGTGAATTCTCCCCTGAAGGCCTAATCTTCTTTAATAGCACTGGTTTATCATCGGTCTGAATGCATCATGAGCAAGCAGAAGGACAAGCATTAAAATGATTTATACTTCAGTGCAGCAAGTTGAGGAGTTTTTCTTTCTCTACTTGAATCGTGAGACCCCTGCTTCGGTGGTAAGCCATTCAAAAAATGGAAGTTCCTTATGACCAGTTGTGTTTTGGTGTTCTGTGTCCTGAAGAGAACCATTGAATCAAGTGGGTTTGAAATGCGTCGACAATAGGAAGCAGCGGTGAGCACTATTAAAGAAGATTGCTTCAGACAATTATAAATAGATTGTTTTTTATTTGCCACAGCTGTCAATGGTTAAAATAGAAGCCTAACAGGATCTAACTATATCTCTTTGTAAAACACATTTTGTAACTAATGAGTTAAGATCCATTTTAAATTTAAGCATATTTTTCAGGGAAGGTTCTGCATTCAGTTTAGAATGCACAAAAGAACTCCATGGGATAAATTTACACAGAATTGTGAAGAACACTTATGATTAACATAGTTGTACAAAAATAGCACTTTCCGATCATAGATGCCCCAACCAGATTCACAGAATATTTTTTTTTGCTGAATTCTGAGTTCATATAATAAATGTGTGAATGCGAACACACCTCAGCTATGGTGTGTTTTCAATATTCCTAAATATAAAGCAAGGGAGAGGGTTTTTTTCATCACGTCAAAAATACTTTGTGGAAAAAAGGAAAATAAATGAATGTACAATCGGGATCTGCAGCACCATTTCCCACATTTTCACATTTTAATTCATTGCTTCTGGCTGAAGTCTGGCCGAAGACTGTGTTTAGTAGTGGTTGGCTAGGCGTTGGCTGCTTGCTGCAGGTTAGCTGCAGAGCATGTCCAAAGGCAGGAACTACATACAAACTCTGGCCAAAGGTCAGTTGCAGGTGGGTTGGTTTCTTGTGGTGAGTTCGCTGCAGAGCCTGGCTAAAGGCCACATGTCAACCTCATAGAACATGCACTGCTGCAAATCCCTGCTGTGCATGACCTTGAGGGGAGTTAACAATGGTTTATAATGCACTGGAAAACAAAAAGTCAAAAGTATAAACTACAATAATTTTTTCTATTGATAAAGTTTGCAGGAATTGCAAGATTTGAGAGAGCCTCACCTTAAAACATTATCAACACAACCATGTCTTGAGCACATGGGTTTCAGATTCTGTATTTGCAAACTTAGGTCATATGAATTAAGGTATATGTAAGTAGTGTAATTACAATCATTAATATTTACATTTAATGTATAGGTGATTTATGGTATCAGATTATTGATAATTGTGGGAAAACTGGGCTGATTGCAGAAGCCCTCTAACTTTTTGCCCTAATTTTTCACTTCTGCTGGTTTTTTCTTTTTCACTCTGATGGTGCCCTGGGTACTGCCTGCCAACCAGTCCCAAGGCCTGTGCTCTGATTAAAATAATTATGCAAATTAGGCTAATTATAATTGGCTGTGTCAATCTACTTATAAATCCCTAGTATATGGTAGGGCATGTAGGTTTAGAGACCCTACCATCGGTAGTGCAAGTGCACTACTGTGGTGCCCAGGGTCATTTTAAAGGTAGTTTTTCCTTGCTGGCTGCTTTTAAGTTAAAGTTACCCCAAATTCGACTTTGGAATTAAACGTACTTCCAAAGTCTTGAGCTACCTTATGCTTACATATAAGCCACCCCTAAGGTGCCCCCTAGATGCCCCCAGGGTTTGGTGCAGTGTAACTATAAGCAGGGACATTATAAAAGGTGTTTTATAAGCCCTGATGAGGAAAAATAGGTGCATTTGTTTCCTCCATTGTAGTGAATGGGCTCTATAGGCTAACATGGGGAGACTTTATCTTTAATTAATAAAGTCTCAGAAGGAGCTAAATATATCAAGTTTGGTATTAAACATATTTTAATAATAAATCCAACAACTTGCCATTGTTGAATTTAATATAACTAACTCAGGGAAAGAGTTTTAGAACTCTAACTGAAAGTTGCCTCTTTCAACTCTGTAGTGCCTTTTTCTGATTGGCCAGCCTCTGGCTGCCTGGCCAGACTGCCTTTATGAGGTGTGAAGTGGCCTGGCCTGAACACAAAGGAAGTGCCTGCGGGAAGATAACTGCCTCAGCAGATGGTGAAACAGGATGGGGGGAGATCAGTCAAACTGTACCTCAAAGGAGGGAAGGACATTTGGGCCTACAAGTGGACCTCCCCCATTTCCTGCAAAACCAGTCACTTAGCACAACTACCCTATCTCATCTTGTAAGATAGAAGCATATCATTCACAGAGAGGAGGCAGCAAGTTAAAGAGGCTAGCAGTAGCCTACGAGTAACCACTGTGTTCCAGAAGAGACTAAACAGAACAAAGCCTCTGAAGTCAGGGAGTAAAATACGTGGAATCAGCAGAAGCAGCCAAACACACTATTAGGAAATAAACACCTGGTTGCTTTTTCCACCTTTTTTGCACACATTTTTGCATGTTAAAGCGATCATTTTGTTTCACCAAAACATGTTAAAAAAATACAAAAAGATCAAAGTAAAAAAATCAAAGACGAAATGTAGCGAAAATTCTTCTTTTTAAAACCATCGTTAGGTTCGCTGTAATCAGACCATTGAGTGGCATTTACAAGTGCAGATTTCTCAGCACTCACATTTATATCCATTTGGAACCCTTTTATTGGTTTCTGCAAGGCATTCAAAAGCTAATCTTGGTCATAAAACTACCATTAGAATCAGGCCCTCAGGTATAGTTCTGCAAAACCGAGGTCCTTTGAGCAAACACCGTCTGTGCAGTTTTTAAGGTTGTGTGCAGTGGGGCATAGATGCTTGCTAAAGGGTTTGGGTGGACAAACATCACACCCTGCGCCTAACCCCCACCCTTTATGTGACTATTGGTGGAAAAAACTGGGGGTTAGCCACATGTAGTTGGCTGGGTGCAACACCTGGCCAATGGTCAGCCCCTGCAGTCAGCCAGCCCCTGCAGTGAGCCGATGATGCACACAGCTGATAGTCATAAAATACATGGTTTATATTGAGCACAGCATAAACCATAGCATCTCAAAAACCATTCATGCTGATGTGCAGTGTAATATGCTTCTTTTAAAAATGCTGTGTATGAGGAGAGACCATGATAACAAAATACAAAGCCTCAAGTAACTCACGCTACTCCTCCTCCTTCCTTAAAAATAGAATAAGTACTGAATAACACAGCAGAAATGCATGTATGATGTATGTTATGCTGTTTTCTACATTGGCAGTAGCATTTCTACAGACCTGAGCTGAAGTTTTTTGTAGGTTTAATGCAACTTGAATCTGTAGACTTTCTGATTTGACTTTCTGAAACAAAGTAATGAAACATTTTCTGAAACTTGCTGTATAGTTAAAATGAATCTCAAAGGGAGTAGGGCAAGGTGCCAAGACCATTCAACAGAACTTCCTTGGCTATGTTCTTGGCAAATTTTCCCAAAATGTGCTGTCTGTCGTGAAGTTCAAGGCTACAGTTGGACAACTCACCAGTTGTATTCAGTATCCTGTGGCCTTTCTCAGTTACTCTTTCCAGCTTTCCTCCTCTGAAGACTTTGAACTTCCAAAATCTTTCTTTCAATAAAGGATTAACTTTTCTAAAGTTAAACCGTCAATGTCTTGTCTGAACATGTTCCATTCTGAGTTGCTGTCTAGGATGCCTTGTGCCAAGTTGACCATAAACAATAGCCTATCTTTTGGTAGTTATTGAACAGTTTTTCCTTTATGCTATAAATCCTGATACGAACACTTGTTTTTCCTAATAATTTGATTGTTTATTGTTAACCCTCGGTGTAACTAACTTTATTTTGCAACTGGAAGTTCTTATTTCTTAACTGTTGCACAAGTACTAAGCTGATATTTTAGATAGGCCTTACTTCTTGAGCTTGACACATTCGCAGGTTTACAAGAACTGGTAAAGCTGGGTATGCAGCAAAATGCTAAGCCATCCCAGGGGAGGTTTAACAAGGATAAATACCTCTATTTCTCCTTTCTACTTTCTCTTTCTATGTGTGCAGCATTTTGCAGCACAAATAGAAAAAGGAAAATGCCTCACAGGATTGTTTTGTGCAGGAAGATGTCCCTTCCTGCACAAAAACAATACTACATGCAACACAAGCCCCCATGCACCATGGTGCAAGGGTGCCTGCATTGCCAATAGACTGCCAAGAGAGCACCAGCACAGGGGAAAAGGCAGGAATGTGCAGTGCTGCCTTAAATATGGTGCATACCTTTCCTTTCCCTATGACCTAAGGCAGCAAGGTGATCTGCTGCACTACGTCACATTCTCATAAATATGCAACTGAGTTTGTAAGGAAAGAGGCCAGATCATTGCATACGCTTTGAGATGAAATATTATTAGAAGAGTAGCACCTTGAGGACTTGTAAAATCTTAAACATTGGAAAAAGATAATTTGAGGCAGACTTTGAGGAGTTCAGTCATTTGTTCATGGAAGAAACTTTAGTGGCATGCGGCCTAGTTTCTATTGTGGTGCACTCCAAAGGCACTACAAGCAACCTTGTAATTGTCTCAGTATCATTTCTACTCCATTTCACTAGTTAGGCATGTTTGCAGGTCTAAATTCTGGATCATGCCACCTCTTAGCATATTTCCCTGCCATGGAACCAGAAGGACAGTTGGAAATAGAAACAAATTGGTCCTTAGAAGGGAGTGATTGGATCAAACAACTGTTGTAGTTTTAATGTAGGGGACGCCATTCCAGAGTGTTTACTACCCTTTGAGCAGTTCCATTGATTGTCTGAGTTAGTTTGAATTATGAGTGATTAGTGAACAAGATGGCATAATCTCAATCAGCATGCCATCAGCATGGAAATTAAATTAATCTAAATATCTACTATAGACACCAGTAGCTGGTGCACTGTGGGTGCATGAAGAGCAATTGGACTGATTGCATCGGAGAGAGAAAGAAGAGTGCATAACTTGGGAGAGTAAAACCCAGTCAACTGGCAAGTCATAGTAGAAAAAATGTAGAGGCTTTCAATCCTAGTGTTAAATGTTAGACAATGCAGCAGCCCTCTTGCCTCTACCCATTCTCCACTCACATTTCTTGAAGCCACAAGAATAAGCCAGCAGTAAATCTTTAAGTCCATACTACCTTGAATATTTCACTGTGTACTTCAGTGTATGTGTATTTTACAATCACCACTACTCTGCTGTCCTTTCACTTTGCAAGCTGTGCTGCCCACCAACAGTCAGAATTATCCTCCAACCCAGGACAGCACACTTCAGATTTATATCTGTAAATATTGGACAGTGGAATATCTCCTGTTTAATAGATTTACATACTGTACAATCTACCATAAAGCTGTTATTTCTGCTTTAATCCTGAACCGTTGACCATACTAGCAAGACACCGGAGCAATTTAAGAATCCACATGTAACATGACATGAATGCTGCTCGAGGTTCAAAGTTTCCTGATTAAAAAAAATCTTCCTTATAGCTATGAAAATGCTTAAAGGTATAATTGAAATGCCCTCCAATAAACTCAATAATTCAAGAGTTTGTTTTTATTCAGTGCAATAACACATTTTATTCTCAATTGCATAACAAAAAAAAATAATTAGAACAGTCTTAAATCTGTTTTTAAAGCTGTTCTAGTTTGTCATGATAGCTACTTTAGAAGGATGCGCTAAAGTACAAGGGCTCTAAAAAGTTATGAAGTTGGTAGTATTTGATAGTACAGGGCCTGCGTTTTGATGGGAACAGTGTAGAATTGTCTAAGGCTCTATGTTGGCCAACTACAAATAGTACAATTTCCAGAGTGGGCATTATTGGGGCACAAAGGAAATATACAAATTTAGGGCCTGATATAAAGTTTGGCAGAGGGGTCTCTGTCACAAGCAGATGGAACTTGTAATACTGCAGACAGGACATCCGTCACATTTGTGACAGAGTAACCCCTCCACCAAACTCCTAATCAGGCTACCAGGCTGTAATTTAATTTATTGTAACAAAGTAAGAGATTATGCAGGATGGGTCGTATGTAAAATAGGTCTAATAAGGTGTTTATGCCCACTTGTTTATTGGGTACTGCAGACACAAATGTTCATTTGCTAACAAAAACGCTGCGTAAAGGTAGACCTTTACATAACATGTAGAATAAACTTGAAATTATAGTAGCTATGTTATAAGGCCTGCAAGGAAATAAAAGTGCTGCTTTAAGTAACCCTGACTGTTGATACCATGTTAACGGAAAATAGTGCACTAACACTGAAAGGCCTGTGTTTCACATTAAATAGTTGTTTGCACACATTGTTTTCTCTTTGTTTCAGATGTTGTATTTGTCCAGAATCCTTCTGCTAGCTAGCAAATAGGCACTTGTTTTGTACTAGACAACTGATATTGAGTTCTTACCAGGAGGAGAGCAGGCAACAGGAAGAATGAGTCATGAGATAAAACACAGAATACCAAAGAAGTAGCTTTTCAAGTTCTAATGTCTGAAAACCTATTGTACCAGTATGTGAAAATGGGGAGTTTTCCAATTCGGATTAGTTTAGTGAAATTCTACTGGAGGACTCATGAGGTGAACAAAAACAATGTTGAAACATAGAATATTGTGTGTTTGTAATAGTGTGTAGTCCGAGAGTAGGATTCTTTTCCCAATACTCTTGCTGGAGTTTCCTAGACTCCTCTACATGAGAGGTTATTTATATTTTTTCTTTTATGTCTGTTGATTTACAAATTAGATTATTTTTCCAGTCAAGCATTGTTCCTCTTTTCACAACTCTTTATTGGATATGTGAACTGACACCTTTTTTCTTTTTGTTCCAACTTAATTTAGATTAGAGAATTTCCTCTATGGAACACACTTGCTGCATTATAAGAATAACTACTATTATTCTGACTAATGTAGTATTTTACTTTATATTGAAATAACAATTATTGGACTCCATTCATGTCTAATGCTAATCCCTGAATTCTTACTAAATAAAACTGAGATACCCAAGACATTGAAAAATAAAACATTTAAACTCATTTAAGGCTCTCTTTATTGACTATACTAAACATTTTTAATACATTATTGTTATGTAGAAGATTGCTTCTTACTTCTCCTTTTTGAAGAACAAAGGTCCATACAACCAGTGGCAGGGTTATAATGTCACCAAAATATTTGGATATAAAAAACTCTGCTCCCTCATTACATTCTTGTAGTAGAGATAGAGCCAAAAGTTTCCATCTGTACGACAAGCCGTGCTGGCACATTTGAAACACTTGTACATTTCTTAAGTGTTTTGTGCACCTTGCCAGCACCCTCACACCATTTTCAAACACTACCATTTTAAGAGCAGGCTCTGTACAGGATTCGGCGAAAAGTGTTGGAGAATTGACAATCAATCAATCAATCAATAAGGGGATTTGTAAAGCGCACTACTCACCTGTAAGGGTCTCAAGGCACTGAGGAGGGGAGGGGGTGAAGGTGGTGGGGAGGTGCTGTTACTGCTTGAACAGCCAGGTCTTGAAAAGTTTCCTGAAGGTGAGGAGGTTTATGGTCTGGTGCAGGTGGGTGAGAAGTGTGTTCCATGTTTTGGCGGCGAGGTGTGAAAATGATCTACCGCCGGTTGTAGTTCTGCGGACGCGTGGGACGGTTGCGAGGGCGAGGTCAACAGAGTGGAGATGCCAGGTCGGGGTGTAGAAGGAGAGTTGTTTGTTGAGGTATTCTGGTCTGGTGTTGTGCAGTGCTTTGTGAGCATGGGTGAGGAGTTTGAAGGTGATTTTCTTGTTGACTGGGATCCAGTGCAGGTTTTTCAGGTGGTCTGTGATGTGGTAGTGACGGGGGATGTCCAGGATGAGGCGTGCGGAGGAGCCCTGGATGCGTTGCAGCCACTTCTGGAGTTTGCCCATGGTTCCTGCGTAGAGGGCATTGCCGTAGTCCAGTTTGCTGCTTAAGAGGGCTTGGGTGACTCTTCTTCTGGTTTCGGTGGGCATCAACTTGTAGATCTTTCGGAGCATGCAGAGGGTGTTGAAGCAGGAGGAGGAGATGTTGTTGACTTGCTGGGTCATGGATAGTGAGGTGTTGTTAGAAATGGGGTCTTTGGTTGACAGTCAGGTTACCCCCTGTTCAAGCAAGGACTCTCACTCTAGTCAGGGTAAACCCTGCTTACCCCCCTTGGTAGCTTGGTAGAGCAGTAGGCTTAACTTCAGAGTGCTAGGTGTAAAGTATTTGTACCAACACACAGAGTAACTTAATGAAAACACTACAAAATGATACAACACCAGTTTAGAAAAATAGGAAATATTTATCGACACAAAACAAGACCAAAACAACAAAAATCTGACATGCATAAGTCAAGTTATGAATATTTAAAGATTAAACAAAAAAATAGCGCTTAGAAACACAAAACGCTTCAAGGAGGTGTTAACACGGCATTGTGACAGAGTCGTTCCCAACAAGCCGACACCAGCAGCGCCGGACACGGAGTCGCCTAGACCCCCAAGTACAGTACCATTGGTGAAGAGTGAAAATAAGTCCATGTGCGAAGTCGGGGATCGCGGTGTCTGTACAAAACGTTGAATCTGCGCACTTCGAGCGGAGTCGGTCACGACGTGGGGTGGCGACTTCCACAGAGTCGCGGACTTCAGCGGGTCTGCAGCGGCGTCGGGCCTGCAAAGGTCGTCGCGTTCCAGCGAAGATCACGGAGTCAGTTGCAGGCGGCGTCACCGGGTTCCGCAGCAGCGCCGGTCTGAAGTCGTCTGAAGTCGATTTCCTTGGATTTCCACCAGCTTTCCTTTCAAGGGCCCAAGGACTGGATAGGGCACCACTTGTCAGAGCAGGAGTCTCTCCAGAGGCTCCAGGTGCTGGCAGAGAGAAGTCTTTGCTGTCCTTGAGACTTCAAACAACAGGAGGCAAGCTCTAAATCAAGCTCTTGGAGATTTCTTTACAAGATGGAAGGCACACAAAGTCCAGTCTTTGCCCTCCTACTCTGTCAGAAGCAGCAACTGCAGGATAGCTCCACAAAGCACAGTCACAGGCAGGGCAGACCTTCTCTTCAGCTCTTCTCCAGGCAGAGGTTCCTCTTGATGTCCAGAAGTGAACTAAAGTCTGTGGTTTTGGGTGCCCTTCTTATACCCAATTTCTCCTTTGAAGTAGGCCTACTTCAAAGCAAAGTCTGTTTTGAATGTGAAATCCTGCCTTGCCCATGCCAAGCTCCACACACTCACCAGGGGGTCGGAGACTGCATTGTGTGAGGACAGGCACAGCCCTTTCAGGTGTAAGTGACTACTCCTCCCCTCCCTCTTAGCACAGATGGCTCTCTCCACCTTCTTCCACCAGAAAATCACAACCATCCACGAGAGCTTTAACACCACTCCGCCGCCAGACCCCACCCCTGACATCTCCACAGACGCCTGCCGCCTCACCGCCTGGACCCACGTGGACGACACCGAAACAATGACAACAATGAACAGCATCCACTCAGGCTCCCCCACGGACCCATGCCCACATCACGTGTTCAACAAAGCCAACGCCATCATCGCCCCCAAACTCCGCAAGATCATCAACCTCTCCTTCGACTCCGCCACCTTCCCAGACAGCTGGAAACACGCAGAAATCCAACCCCTTCTCAAGAAACCCAAGGCTGACCCCAACGACCTCAAAAACTTCCGACCGATCTCTCTCCTCCCTTTTCCAGCAAAAGTCATCGAGAAGATCGTCAACACCCAGCTCGCCCTCTTCCTCGAAGACAACTCCATCCTAGACCCCTCTCAATCTGGTTTCAGACGAAACCACAGCACCGAGACTGCACTCCTCGCCGCCACAGATGACATCAGAACTCAAATGGACAACGGCGAAACCTCGGCCCTCATCCTCCTCGACCTATCTGCCGCTTTTGACACAGTCTGCCACCGCACCCTACTGACCCGCCTCCATGAAGCCGGCATCCAAGATAAAGCCCTCAACTGGATCTCATCCTTCCTCTCCGACAGAACCCAGAGAGTACGACTCTCCCCTTTCCGCTCCAAAGCCACCAACCTCATCTGCGTCGTCCCCCAAGGCTCCTCCCTCAGCCCTACGTTGTTCAACGTCTACATGGTCCCCCTCGCTAAACTGGCCCGCCAACATCACCTCAGCATCATCTCCTACGCCGACGACACCCAGCTCGTCCTCTCCCTGACCAAAGACCCACTCACCGCCAAAACCAACCTCCACGAGGGACTAAAAGCCATCGCCGAGTGGATGAATGACAGCCGCCTGAAGCTCAACTCCGACAAGATGGAAGTCCTCATCCTCGGGCGCACCCCTTCGGCCTGGAACGACTCCTGGTGGCCCACCGACTTCGGTCCCCCACCCACCCCAGCCAGCCATGCAAGAAACCTCGGCTTCATCCTGGACTCCGCCCTCACCATGTCCAAACAGGTCAGCGCCGTCTCCTCTTCCTGCTTCAACACCCTTCGAATGCTCCGCAGAATTTTCAAGTGGATCCCAACAGGAACCAGAAAGACGGTGACCCAAGCCCTCGTCAGTAGCAGACTTGACTACGGCAACGCACTCTACACAGGCATCACAACAAAAGACATCAAACGACTCCAGCGTATCCAAAATGCATCCGCCCGCCTGATCCTCGACATACCCCGCCGATGTCACATCTCCCCTCACCTGAAGGACCTCCACTGGCTCCCCGTGGACAAGAGGATCACCTTTAAACTCCTCACCCACCCTCACAAGGCTCTACACAACACCGGACCTACCTACCTCAACTCCAGACTCAACTTTTACGCCCCCACTCGTCAACTCCGCTCTGCCAATCTCGCCCTCGCCATCGTCCCCAGGATCCAGCGCAAGACCTCCGGCGGCAGATCCTTCTCCTTCCTCGCCGCCAAGACCTGGAACTCTCTCCCCACCTCACTACGCCAGACCCAGGACCTCCTCACCTTCAGGAGACTCCTCAAGACCTGGCTTTTCGACCGCTAACAGCTCCCCCCTCCCCCCCAGCGCCTCGAAACCCTGACGGGTACATAGTGCGCTTTATAAATGTAATGATTGATTGATTGATTGATGGCTCATCAGGAAATGCAGACTACACCCCAGCTCCCTTTGTGTCTTTGTCTAGTGTGAGGTGCAACCAGCCCAACTGTCAAACTGACCCAGACAGGGAATCCACAAACAGGTAGAGTCACAGAAATGGTACAAGCAAGAAAATGCTCACTTTCAAAAAGTGGCATTTTCAAACACACAATCTTAAAATCAACTTTAGTAAAAGATGTATTTTTAAATTGTGAGCCTAGAGACCCCAAACCCCTCATGTGCTCCCAAAGGGAATCTACACTTTAATCAGATTTAAAGGTAGACCCCATGTTAACCTATAAGAGGGACAGGCCTTGCAACAGTGAAAAACGAATTTAGCAATATTTCACTGTCAGGACATACAAAACACATTACTATGGTGGTCATTACAACCCTGGCGGACGGTGTTAAAGCTGCGGTAATACGGCAAACAGGCCGGCGGACAAAAAAAAAGAATTATGACCGTGGCAGAAACCGCCAACATAGACAGCCACTTTAACACTCCGACTACATTGGCGGTACAGGCAAGCAGCGCGGCGGTCACCGCCAACAGACAGGTGGGAGACAATGTACCGCCCACAGTATCACAACCCGCCAATCCGCCACCTTTTCCGGGGCGGATTCACCGTGGATAATAACACGGCGGAAACAGCTTCTGCAATGGAGCCCAAACTACAAATACTCCCTGCGCTTGTCTTCCTACTCCTCTACGATCACCAGCAACGTAGGCACCGAAGACAACGGTGAGTACTGCATAGGGGAGGGGGGATGCAAAAGTCAGGGGGACACACATGCAACACCCCCACCCCCAACCCGACCCTCACCCGCTACAACACACACACCAATGCATTTCCAAACAGCACAGTAACAACCCACAACCCCCCTGGAAGAATGCAAAGACAAAAGGAAATCAGTTCAAACATTGTAATGTATCAAAATACAGTAACCTACTATATACAGGTATATATACACTTTCCAAATATATACATCACGATTAGTAGTGCAGGTATGCACATGTCAATGTCCGTGGACCACTGGGCCCAAAATGCATGGGCGAGGCCCACACTAGATACCTGTCAACAAACGGAGAGAACACTGCAGGGGCACCAGATAGAAATACAACACGCACCTCAGGGGGAAGGGAAGGAGGGCACCTCAGCCGGATTACAGCACCACGACGGGGCTCCATGCCCATTGATGTATCCTGGGGAGTGCAAAGCCACAGTCTCTCAAGTCTCTACAGTGGGTGGCTTGCCCACTGTTACATCCTGGGGACTGCAAAGCCACAGTCTCTCAAGTCTCCCAAGTGGGTGGGTTGCCCACTGTTACATCCTGGGGAGTGCAAAGCCACAGTCTCTAAAGTCTATAAAGTGGGTGGGTTGCCCACTGTTCCATCCTGGGGAGTGCAAAGCCACAGTCTCTCAAGTCTCTACAGTGGGTGGGTTGCCCACTGTACCATCCTGGGGAGTGCAAAGCCACAGTCTCTCAAGTCTATACAGTGGGTGGTTTGCCCACTGTACCATCCTGGGGAGTGCAAAGCCACAGTCTCTCAAGTCTCTACAGTGGGTGGGTTTCCAACTGTACCATCCTGGGAGTGCAAAGCCAAAGTCTCTCAAGTCTATACAATGGGTGGTTTGCCCACTGCACCATCCTGGGGAGTGCAAAGCCACAGTCTCTCAAGTCTCTACAGTGGGTGGTTTGCCCACTGTACCATCCTGGGGAGTGCAAAGCCATAGTCTCTCAAGTCTCCCAAGTGGGTGAGTTGCCCACTGTTCAATCCTGGGGAGTGCAAAGCCACAGTCTCTCAAGTGGATGCAGGTCTCCACTGGTTCTGGAGGGGGACTGGTGCCCAGAGTGCTTCATCCTGTGAAGGACAGACAGAGTGGATGCAGGTCTCCACTGGTTCTGGAGGGGGACTGGTGCCCAGAGTGCTTCATCCTGTGAAGGACAGACAGAGTGGATGCAGGTCTCCACTGGTTCTGGAGGGGGACTGGTGCCCAGATTGCTTCATCCTGTGAGGGACAGACAGAGTGGATGCAGGTCTCCACTGGTTCTGGAGGGGGACTGGTGCCCAGAGTGCATCGCGCTCCCCGTGACGGTCCTAGTTCCGTCACTGTCCCAGCTGCACATGGGCTAACGATGCTTGATTTGGCGGTGCTTTGCCCTGTTCAGCGGTGCTTTGCCATGGCGGTCTTTGCCCTGTTCAGCGATCTTCACCATGGCGGTCTTTGCCCTGTTCAGCGGTGCTTTGACATGGCGGTCTTTGCCCTGTTCAGCGGTGCTTTGCCATGTCGGTCTTTGGCCTGTTCAGCGGTGCTTTGCCATGGCGGTCTTTGCCCTGTTCAGCGGTCTTCACCATGGCGGTCTTTGCCCTGTTCAGCGGTGCTTTGACATAACGGTCTTTGCCCTGTTCAGCGGTCTTCACCACGGCGGTCTTTGCCCTGTTCATCGGTGCTTTGCCCTGTTCAGCGGTGCTTGCCTTTACTGTCTCTGACCTGTGCAGCGGTGTGTGGCATTACGGTCCCTCAGTGCCCAGCGGGCTGTGGCTGCCTGGGCTCTCCAGGTCACTGATGCTGGCGGTGGTCTCCAGACCAGTGACGATACTGCTGCCCTCCAAGGCACTAACTCTGGCGGTGGTCTCCTGACCAGTGACGATACTGGTGCCCTCCAGGGCACTGACTCTGGCGGTGGTCTCCTGACCACTGGCGATACTGCTGCCCTCCAGGGCACTGACTCTGGCGGTGGTCTCCGGACCAGTGACGATGACGCTGGCGGTGGCGTCCCGGCCGGCGGGGACGATGGCGGCCTTCTCCGCTGTGCTGCTCTTCCCAGATTTTGGAGACTTCTTCTGGCCCTTCGTGGTGAAGGAGGAGTCACAGCTGACTCGGCACTTCCCCCGGGACCCTTGTGAGCTGTTTTGACGGCAGGAGTCTTCACCCTCTCCCGTCGGCCACTTTCCAACTTAATGTGCTTTACAGGGGGTGGATTAGCAGTGCTTTAGCTCCGTGTCACACTGGCTGCCCTGGTGGCCGGTGCACTCCACACACCTTTAACACGCACCACTGGTACCGGACTTTTTTTGGCTGAGGTGTTACTATGGGACCTATGAATTGGAGGGGTGGGGGTGGTGGGAAAGAGGTCAACGTCGCTGAGGAAGAGTTTCTGACGAACACTGGGATGGGTAGCTGGAGGGGGTCTGGGAGTGGAGGAAGAGGAGGTGGTTGTAGGAGGTGTAACTTTAGGTGGTTTGGGTGCAGGTGCAGGTACTGGAGGCTGTCGTGAGGTGGATGGATGTTGGGTGTTTGGGTGCCCGCGTTTGTGTACTTTGGGAGGGGGCGTCACAGACACACTGGGAGTGGACACAGGGGACGTGTAAATGGGAGTGGGGGTGGTGAGTGCAGGTGAGCGGGGTGTGGTGCTGGGTGTTCTGGTGCGAGTCCTAGTGCCTGTAGATGTAGTGCATGCAGGTGAGAGTGTGGACGAGACTGGGAGGAAGGAGGGAGATGACGAGGAGGGGGACAGAGTGGAGGCAGTGGATGTTGCTGTGTCTGTATGTGGGTGATGCTTGTGTGAGTGCCTGTGGGATGTGTGGTGCCTATGTTTGCCTGAGCTACTTTTGTGTGTTGGGGTGTGTGCATGCCTCTCTGATGGTGTGCTTGGGATAGGCTGGGGTACAGGTGATTGGGTCTGGGTGGAGGAAGTTGGAGGGGGGAGGCTAGACACAGGGATAATGGCTGCCATCAGTGCTGAGGCCAGAGATTGCAGGGTTCGATGAAGGGCAGCCTGACCAGAATGAATGCCCTCCAGGAATGCATTACCGTGTTGCAACTCCCTTTCTACACCCTGGATGGCATTCACAATGGTAGACTTCCCAACAGTGAGTGACCTGAGGAGGTCAATGGCCTCCTCACTGAGGGCAGCAGGGGTGACTGGGGCAGGGCCTGAGGTGCCTGGGGCGAAGGTGATGCCCACCCTCCTGGGTGAGCGGGCACGGAGCGAAGGCTGAGGGGCTGCTGGGAGGGCGGTGCTGGTAGGTGCGGTGGCGGCTGTACCTGTAGAAGTGGGGGGTACAGATGAGTCCATGTCGCTGTTTGCTGATCCGGTGACCGACGTGAAGCTCCCCTCGCCCTCCATCCCACCGGTGTATTCAGAGTCTGTGGTGTGGCCCTCCATGGCCATGTGGGATGCAGCTCCCTCGTGCCCCGGTGCCACTGTACCTCCGCCTGATGATGCTGATGCACAAAAGAACAGGGAGAGCACAAAAAGGGGGGGGACGACAGAAGAAAGACAGGTTGAGTGCATGGCTTACCGCTACCGTTGGCGGACAATACAGACACAGCAGCCCCCTGCACTATGCCGTGCTCTTGGCCTCTACAGATGCAATTCCTAGGATCTGGCCTACATGGCTATGGTGGAAATCTGCACACATGGATGTCATAGGGGCATGTATACCTGTACTTGGCACTCTACAGAGGTGGGGTGGAGTGCCACATGGCCTGCATTCCGGAGGGGCCTAGCCTACGTAACTCGCCCTGGCCTAGGGAAACCCACAGCCCTCCTCCCCCACCCAGACCCCTCCACTGCGTGCTAAGTCCGCAGAATGAGAGTGTACTCACCCCCTTGTGTCTGCTGTGATGCCCTCAAGCGCCCATCCAACTCAGGGTAGGCCACCGCCAGGATCCGGAACATCAGAGGGGTCATGGTGCGACGGGCACCCCTCCCACGTTGGGAGGCCATCCCCAGCTGAGCCTCCGCTGTCTTCTTGCTCCAGCGGCGAATGTCCTCCCATCTTTTACGGCAGTGGGTGCCCCGTCTCTGGTGGACCCCCAGTGTTCGGACGTCCTTGGCGATGGCACGCCAAATGTCCTTCTTCTGGTGGGCGCTGACCTACATGACATGTACAGGGGAAGAAGAGAAGTCATTAACAACTGCACCGTCGAAGTGAGTGGCCCCCATCCCTACCCTTGCCACGTGGCACATGCATTTACAGTCCTTCATGGTCGCTGAACTCTGCCCCCTTGCTACTGACATCCAGCCCTCTCCACCCAGCATAGCCCATACAACGTGCTCCCTGTGTACTTACCTGTTGGTCTGGAGGACCTTAGAGTAGCGTGTACTGGGGGAGGACCCCGTCGACTAGCTTCTCCAACTCCTGAGCAGTGAAGGCAGGGGCCCTTTCCCCAGACGCAGCAGCCATTGTCTCTTCCAGGCCGAGGTCACAGCAGCACTTGCAGTGTTGGTCCTCTCCTGTCGAAGATCAGGTATCAAGTGATTTAACAGATAGAAAATGGCGGTCACGTCCGCAGCGGTGACGTCTGAGTCGGTGACGTCCGTGGCGGTGCGTATCATCACCGCCGGCGCACTTCATCATTGGCTCCTGGGACCCATACAGTACAATTTTAACCAATGCAGCATTGCGCCGCGGTCTACGACCGCCTACTGCGACGGTGTAGAACGCCAGCGCAGATACCTCACATCCCATTGTCCCAGTTTAGAGGTCAGGCAGCCGCCATTTCAGGGGCCCACATGGCTTCATTTACTACTGCATCACACATACCTAGGCCTACACTCAAAACACATACAGGAAGAGTTTTGTATTTGTGTTGTGTTCTGTGTAGCTGTGGGTACATACCTGGTAATTTGTTGACTCTGTGGTCGCTGTTGTCCTTCTTAGGCACCGTCAGCTGGGACATTTGAGGAGATGGCGAAATCCTCCTGTGTACCGACCGCTGGTGGACCTGTTAACAATGGAGGAGCGACATTTGATCATCACCTACAGGTTTGACCGTGTCACCAATCCAGGAACTGTGTACCCAGTTATAGCCAGACCTGATCTCACCAATCCGCCATCCCACAGGAATACCCCCTGAAGTACAGGTGCTATCAGTGCTCCATTTCCTTGCAAGTGGATCAATTCAAACAACTGTGGCCATGGCATCAGGGATGTCCCAGCCTATGTTTTCCAACGCGTTGTCCAGAGTGTTGTCTGCCCTGCTGAAACACGTAAGGAGCTACATCGTTTTCCCTCCCTTGCCTACAGTGAAAGGTGACTTCTATGCCGTGGGACATATCCCTAACATCATAGGTGCTATTGATGGCACCCATGTAGCTCTGGTCCCCCCACGCAGGAGTGAACAGGTGTACAGGAACCAAAAGAGTTATCATTCGATGAATTTACAGATGGTATGTTTGGCAGACCAGTACATCTCCCAGGCGAATGCTATGTTCCCTGGCTCAGTGCATGAAGCCTACATCCTACGGAATAGCAGCATCCCGTATGTGATGGGTCAACTCCAGAGGCACCGGGTGTGGCTATTAGGGGACTCTGGTTACCCCAGCCTGTCCTGGCTATTGACCCCAGTGAGGAATCCCAGGACCAGGGCAGAGGAACACTACAATGAGGCCCATGGATGGTGATCGAACGCACCTTTGGCCTCCTGAAGGCCAGGTTCAGGTGCCTCCATATGACAGGTGGTTCCCTATTGTACTCACAAAGGAAGGTGGCCCAGATCATCATCGCCTGCCCGATGCTTCACAATCTTGCTTTGCGACGCCAGGTGCCTTTTCTGCAGGAGGATGGTCCAGATGACGGTGTTGTGGCAGCTGTGGAGCCTGTGGACAGTGATGAGGAGGAAGCTGAGGAAGAAGACATAGACAACAGTGAGTCAGTCATACTGCAATATTTCCAGTGACACACAGGTGAGAACAATTGTTTTACTATCACATTCACTTTCACACTTTTACCTCTATCCTGTCTGTCAATTAGTAGCAGTATTTTGTAACTGAGTTGTACATTTCCATTACGGTTTCACAGGTGTGGTTACCAACGTGTGTCATCTGCTTGCATCCTTCATGGACTTGTGATGTGTGACATAGGTATGTTGGCATTACATTTGAAAACGCATTTTGTCACTGTCATTGCTAATACACATTTTCAAAATCACAGACTGACTCCAGATTGTTTTGTGGTTCAAGGGTGTTTATTGAAGTGCTAATTATTGGAGGTGGTGGCAAAATGGTGATGGGTGATGGTGGAGGAATGTCCATGGCAGAGTCCAGTCTATTAGTCTCACAGATGCACTGCCCATATGGGCATATGAAGTGGAGCTGGGGCAGTTCAAATCTGGACAGGGTAACGAAGTGAGACATTGGGAGGACAATCAGGGTGGTCTCATTTCCTGGCGGGGGTCTTGCCATCTTGCTCTGTCCTGTTCCTGGATCTCAGGGACCGCTTGCGGGGTGGTTCTCCATCTGCAGGGGGTGTGGTGCTGGTGTGGTGGTCCTGTGGCGGGGCGTCCTGTCCACTAGCACCGGCGGAGGTGGTGGGCAGTTCATCGTCCATGCTAGTGTCAGGGGCCCCTTGGAGTGCCTCGGTGTCCCTCATGGTCTTTTGTATGTCCTTCAGCACCCCTACGATGGTGCCCAGGGCGGAGCTGATGGTTCTGAGCTCCTCCCTGAAGCCCAAATACTGTTCCTCCTGCATCCGCTGGGTCTCCTGAAACTTGGCCAGGACCGTCGCCATCGTCTCCTGGGAGTGGTGGTATGCTCCCATGATGGAGGAGAGGGCCTCGTGGAGAGTGGGTTCCCTTGGCCTGTCCGCCCCCTGTCGCACAGCAGCCCTCCCAGTTCCCCTGTGTTCCTGGGCCTCCGTCCCCTGGAGTGTGTGCCCACTACCACTGCCCCCAGGTCCCTGTTGTTGTTGGGGTGGTGGGTTACCCTGGGTTCCCTATAGCGGTGGACACACCGCTGATTGATGTGTCCTGGGGACGGAGGTATGGGCCCGCTGGGTGGGTGCTGTGCTGGTGTTACCAGAGGGTGAAAGGTCAGTGTTGGGCTGTGCAAGGGGAACCGACTGTCCCGAGGCCCACGATGGTTTGGGCTGGTCATCTGGATCCAGTTGGCCAGAGCTGCTGTCGTCACTGTGGGCCTCTTCTGTGGGTGGAGTGGAGATGTCTGGACCCTCCTGTCTGGTGACGTTACGTAGTGGTACTGCAGGGGTGGAAAAGCATAATTATTGCATGTGTGTGTGTCATGGTGTGCAATGGGTGGGTGTGCGTGTACCCCAGTGCAAGCATTCCTGTGTGGGGGCTTGTATGATGATGGTTGGGGGGTTGTTATGGGTATGTGTAGTGAGCATGCTTTAGTGCTGGGTGTCCATGCTTAGTTGTGTCATGCAGGGCTTGGTGTTGGGATGTGTGGTTTGTGTTATGAGTACATTAGTGAGGAGTTGTAGTGATAGGGGAGGGGGTGAGGGTGGGGGTGTGTGATAGCATGCAGGTAGGGTGGGGGATATGATAGTTAAGATTAGACTTACCAGTGTCCATTCCTCTACCGACTCCTCCGAGGCCCTCAGGATGCATGATGGTCAAGACCTGCTCCTCCCATTTTGTTAGTTGTGGGGGAGGAGGTGGGGGTCCGCCGCCAGTCCGCTGAATCGCGATGTTGTGCCTGGAGACCACTGAACGCACCTTCCCCCGTAGGTCGTTCCACCTCTTCCAGATGTCCTCCCGATTTCTTGGATGCTGTCCCACAGCGTTGACCCTGTCGATGATTCTTCGCCATAGCTCCATCTTCCTGGCTATGGAGGTGTGCTGCACCTGTGCTCCAAATAGCTGTGGCTCTACCCGTAGGATTTCCTCCACCATGACCCTAAGCTCCTCCTCGGAAAACCTGGGGTGTCTTTGGCGTGACATGGGGTGGTGTAGGTGATGTGTGGGGTGGTGTGTGTGTTGATGACTGTGATGATGTGTGGTGGTGTGTTGTGTGAGGTGCGTGGAAGTTCTGCGGGTGATGGTGTTGTGTGCCTTTGTGTGGTGGGGTTGTCTATTGCTGTAGTCTCTCTCTGGCCTTCTTTCAGATTTTTGGGTCGTAGGGGTTTGTGGGTGATGTGGGTGTGTGTTTTATATTGTATTGGGTGTGTGGGAGTGTTGTTTGTATGTGTATCAGGTGTGTGTATTTCGAATTGTCCAATGTGGCTGTGTTTTGGAGATGTGTGTGTATTTTGAGTGCGGAGGTGTGTACCGCCAATGGATTACCGCGGTTGAAAGACTGCTGCGTGGATTCGTGGGTCGTGATAGCATGGGTGTGTTTCTGTTGGCGTGACGGTGGAGGAATTGTTTTCGCCAGTTTATCACTGACCTTTGGTGTGGCGGAGTTGTGTGGGTGTCTGTATTTCGGCGGATTCCGTGCCGTGGGTCATAATAGCTGTGGCGGAATTCTGCTGCGGTGTATTGGCGGTCTTCTGAACGGCGGTAAGCGGCTTTTACCGCCAATGTTGTAATGACCCCCTATATGTCCTAACTTCACCATACACTGCACCCTGCCCTTGGGGCTACTTGGGCCTACCTTAGGGGTGCCTTACTTGTAAGCAAAGGGAAGGTTTAGGCCTGGCAAGTGGGTACACTTGCCAAGTCGAATTTACAGTTAAAACTGAACACACAGACACTGCAGTGGCAGGTCTGAGACATGATTACAGAGCTACTTATGTGGGTGGCACAACCAGTGCTGCAGGCCTACTAGTAGCATTTGATTTACAGGACCTGGCACCTCTAGTGCACCTTACTAGGGACTTACTAGTTAATCAAAGATGCCAATCATGGATAAACCAATCAACCATACAATTTACACAGAGAGCATATGCACTTTAGCACTGGTTAGCAGTGGTACAGTGCTCAGAGTTCAAAAGCCAACAGTAATAGGTCAGAAAAACTAGGAGGCAGGAGGCAAAAAGATTGGGGATGACCCTGCATAAGCAATAAAGTCCAACAGGTGTCCAAGATGAATCCTAGGCTGCGTGTGCAGTCGATGGGAGTTGGAGCGGTTCTGAGCGTTGCAGGCCACCAGGAGTCATCCCATGCGGAGGGGAGTGCAGCCAAAGATAAGGACTTCTGTCTTGTCCAAATTGAGTTTGAAGTAGCTGCTCTTCATCCATTTGGCGATGGCCGTCATTCCTTCATGGATGTAGGTCTTGGCGGAGACCTTGGTGAGGGAGAGGATCAGCTGGGTGTCGTCGGTGTATGAGATGATGTTGAGGTTATGGGATTGGACGATGTTAGTGAGCGGGCCATGTAGATGTTGAAGAGGGTCATCCTGAGGGACGAACCCTGGGGTATGCTGCAGATGATTTTGGTGGCCTCCGAGCAGAATGGGGGGAGGCAGACTCTCTGGGTTCTGCCATGAGAAAGGTTACCCAGTCCAGGGCACTGTCGCAGATTTCAGCATTGCTGAGGCGCGAGCGTAGGGTGTAGTGGCAGACGATGTCAAACGTGGATGAGAGGTCCAGGAGGATGAGGGCCGCGGTTTCACCGCTGTCCAGTATGGTTCTGATGTTGCTGGTGGCGGCGATGAGGGTGGTTTCGGTGCTGTGGTTGCTGCGGAATCCGGATTGGGAAGGGCCCAGGGTGCGGTTCTCTTCTAGGAGCAGGTTATTTGTCTGTTGATGCCCTTCTCGATTACTTTTGTCGGGAAGGGGGGCAGGGAGATAGACCGGAGGTTCTTGAGGTCCTTTGTGTCCGCCTTGGGTTTTTTGAGGAAGGCATTGATTTCGGTGTGTTTCCAGCTCTCCAGGAAGGTGGTGGACTCGAAGAACTGTTGATGATCTTCTGTAGTTGGGGTGTGATGATGGAGCTTGCTTTGTTGAGGATGTGGAGAGGGTAGGGGTCAGATGGAGAGCCTTAATGGATGGTGTTCATGATTTTGATGGTGTCATTGTCGTTGACAGGGGTCCAGGAGAGCAGGAGGTTGGTTGGAGGTGAATCTGTGGTGTTGGTGGTTGCCGGGGGGGTCGGGGTGCTGAAGCTGTTGTGGATGTCTGCAATCTTGCGGTGAAAGTAGGAGGTTAGGAAATTGCAGAGGTCTTGGGATGGCGGGATGGCATTGACATTGGAGCTGGGGTTGGGGAGTTCCTTCATGACGTCAAAGAGCTCCTTGTGGCTGTGTGCATTGTTGTGGATTCAGTCTTTGAAGGCAGTTCTTTTGGCGGCTCGGATGAGTTGGTGGTGTCTGCGGATGGCGTTGTTGAAGGCTGTGTGGTAGTCCAGAGTCTGATCTTGGCGCCACTTTCTTTCGAGTCTTAGGCAGCTTTGCTTAGATTTGTGGAGGTCGGCGGTAAACCAGAAGGCCTTTCTGTCGATGCGCCTATTGGAGGGATTCTTCATTGGGGCGAGAGTACTGGCACAGGTGTTGACCCATTGCCTGAACTTGCGGGCAGCTGCATCAGTGTCGGTGGTGTTGATGGTTGGGTTCTGGGAGAGGGTCGCGATAAGTAGGTCTTCAGTGGCCTTGTTTCAACTGCAGTGGGGGATTCGTTGTGGGTTGGTGGTGTGTTGTGGGTTTCTTGAAGGAGAAGTGGATGCACAGGTGGTCTGTCCAGTGGAGTTCGGTGGTGTGGCTGAAAGAGACGTGATTGCTGGCGGAGAAAATAGTGTTGATTGTGTGTCCTGTGTAGTGAGTTGGTGTTGTGACGAGCTGTTTGAGGCCGAGGTTGGAGAGGTTGTCAAGCAGTGTGGCGATGTCGTTGGTTTTCTCGAGGTGGAAGTTTAAGTCTCCGAGGAGTATGTAGGCAGTGGATGTGAGAGCGTGCGTGCTGATGATGTTGGTAATGGAGTCGCTGAATTGCTGTCGTTGGCCGGGGGGCCTGTAGACGAGGGTCTCTCGAAGGGTGGTGTTTGGGTCAGTGTGGATTTGGAAGTGCAGGAGTTCGGCGGTGCTGAGGGTGTCTTCGGTGTTGGTCATGATCCTAAGGGTGTTCTTGTGGAAGATGGCGATGTCTCCTCCTGGTTTCTAGGAGCGGTCCCTGCGGGTGATCTTGTATCCGTCCGGGATGGCTATGGTGATGTCAGGCATTGAGGAGGGGTTCATCTAGGTCTCAGTCAGGAAGGGGACATCTGGGGAGGCTGAGTCAAGTAGATTCCATAGCTCTACTGCGTGCTTGTACACGGAGCGGGTGTTAAGGAGGATGCATCTGAGATGGTTGAATCCTGCCTTGGTGGCTGTGTCTTTGGTGTAGAGGCTGGTGGAGGTGCAGTTCCGGCAGGAGAAGGGTCCGTGGGTGGTCTGAGGGGAGGCTTGAAGGCAGGCAGGAGAGCGGCCGGTGTTGAGGGGGCAGAGGGTGGTGGTGTCGTAGTGAAGACGTGCATGGCGGCAGGTGGGGGGACGGGAGCCAGGGGTTCTGGCGCTGGGCACGGTCACGGCATGGCCACACAGCTGCCGCCATTAAGTATGGTGGTGGGGAGGAGGAGAGGAAAGCTGGGAGGCGGGAGGGGATGAAAACCTGTGAGATAAAGGGGGCGGGCTGAAAAAGGGGGCAGAGCTGAAAAAAGGGGGTGGGCCGTGGGGGCAGCAGCTGCGGGGGAGAGTGAAAGAGAGAGAGAGTGGAGTGAGAGAGAAACAAGGAAAAGGAGTTCTAAGGGACAGTAGTGGAGCAGAGAGCAGAGCAAAGCAAAGCAAAAGGAGGAGAGAGGCAGAAGGTAGTCTAGTAGGAATGCAGAGCTCTTGCACTAGGCACCAGGGATGAGGCGCAGGCAGAAGCCTGTCGGTAGAGGAGGCCTTCGAACTCCTGACAGGAGTCAAGCGCTCAGAGAAGCGAGGGAAAGGGCTCTGTTTAGATGGTGGAGCCACAGGAGGCAGAGCAATGCACTGACCAGGGCAGTGGTATTGCTCATCCCACCACACAGCGGCCACCATTAAGTAGGGAGGTGAGGGGGAGGAGAGGACAGCTGGGAGGCGGGAGGGGGATGAAAAACATCACAAAAAAGGGGGCAGATTCGAAAAAGGGGGCAGCGATGAAAAAAGGGGGGGGGCCTTGGTGCAGCAGCAGCAGGGGAGAGAGAGAGGGGGGGAGTGAAAGTGAGAGAGAGAGAGAGAGAGAGCACAGTTAGAGAGAAACAAGAAAAAGGAGCAGAGCAATGCACTGACCAGGTCACTGACACAATCACAACCAGCACAGTTACAGACAACTTCAGCAAGTGTGTTAGTGCATGGGACACTGGCCTTTGTAGGAGGGCAACTTGTAAGTGTTTGCCACTCTTTTGTGGGAAGCCTTGTGACAGTTTCACAAAGAAGAAAGATAACAGTGCATCATCAATGAGTTTCTGCCTTAGGTGTGTACATTGATCAAGGACATCCAAGAATGTATCCAATTGTATATCTGCCACACAGTTGCATTTGGTAAATCCCACTGGCATATTGTACATTGTCCCTGGCATATCGCTTGCTTAGATCACTGATGGGAAGAAAACATGAGGAACATTTCCAAGTGGCAGTCCAAATTGGTCCTGGGAAAAATTGTAGCTCAGATATGCTTAGCTATGTATGATTATGAAAGATGTGTGGAGAGATGTGAGTATGGTTTACATGTGCATATCTAAGCATGCTTAAATAAAACGTTGGCCTACTTAACACTTGGGGCAAATTAGCTGATTGTGGAGGGAGACTCTAGAACGATATGTTGGAAACAGACTCAGACATACACACATTGTATATTTATGAACATTTCTAAGTATATTTCCCAAATACTTCATCCAAATGAATATAAAGCCTGGATATTTCAAAAGTATGAAAAATGTGTATTAACCTGTTAGCTAACGGGGTGTGGGAGAAAATACAAGTTAAGGAAGTATTTTAAAGTGAAATGAAAAACTATTAGAACAGTTATTTTTTACCTGTACTGTATAAAGTACATATACTTAGCACAAGGAGGACTAGGAAAACAGTCTCGCTGCAGATGTTTCATACGTACCTTTTCCCGTTTCTATGGACGTGCATACCTCCTTCAGGTAAACGTTGGACTGGTATTTAAAAAAAGCAAATAACTGTAGTTTACACATGCACATGCATGGGATAATCCTGCCATGGCGAAACTGTATTTCATAAATTAGGGCCTTGGTCTACCTAAAAATGCATGGATTGTTCCTGATTTGTATCGTCTTCGGCGAAGGAATAGCTTGTGGAAATTGGAACAACATGTCGCTTTCCGAGCCTGCCACTAAAATAGTCAAACTAATTAAAGTTTAAAAAACTGATGTTTTGGGGAAAAGCACTTTTCGTTTTCGGGCCAATTTACAAAAACACAGCAGAAAATGGATTGTTGGTAACTGCTAATTGACAAGATGTGTTGACATGTGTGTATTCCCTTCATTAACAATGTAACATTACAATTTGCATTCTAGAGTTGTCAGCCTTTTCTGGAGAGGTGCAAACAGTTTTTAATGACTTACTCTAGACACATCTACAGACCTTGTAATAATGACAATGTCTGAAGTGGAGAAGGCATGAAATTAGATAAAGAAAGAACAATGACACGTAGGTCGTGGAATGTTAGTAATAAAGAAGGCACATGCTCACAGTTGCCAAAGTGCAAACAATAACTTGGTTACGTCGATATTAGTAGGACTTAAAATTAAAAACAGGAACCGATCTTTACACCAAAAAAATATTTATTTTTGTAATGGAATATGAAACTTTTCGTTCTTTTCGTTCTCTAATTTATATCAGAGTCATTTATGGTCGAATATTGCGGAGCTAAGTCCAGTACACTCGAAATATAAAAATTCCAAATTGAAATCGGATACCTACATTGCTTTAAAGAGGATAAAGAGTGGTCTATTCACCAAATTACCTTAAACGTGGGTAAATCTATGCCTTAATTTATTTTTACATTACATTTTTACATTTAGTAATAAATATACGAATTTTGACTGTTTACCGTTTAGAAGTGTACATTTGCTATAAACGAGACTCACATTTTTCCATCCCTTGAATTCAGGGGGCAGAGCCTACTTTATAAATGAAAAGTTAATACTAGTAAAGTTTCATACGTAGGTGGAAATCCCTACCACCTTGGTGAAGATCTCCCCATGGTAAAGTATGGGAAAAGTAAAAACGTTTATTAAACTTTTTAAAAAAGAGTCAAAAGGTTTTTCTGACAAATATTAATGTGACTTATATATGTTTATTTTAAACGCCGATAAAAGTAAAAATAGCCTACAGTACTATTAACTTAACTTCGAAATAAATATTTAATTAATGTAAATTATTTAAGGCATAGTATAATGATTTTAAAAAGATTTGTTAAAAGAAAAGCCCCATTTAAAGTACAATATTTGTTGTATTTGTTATGTTTTAAATATTAAGCATTATGTAACTAACTAATTTATATAAATGTATTACTTAAAAAATACACTTGTTTTTAAAATTAAACAAGTTCATTAAATATTTCAAAATAAAATAATTATTTCATTTATAGTTTAACACTTAATTACATTTGATTCTTTAAGAAATCATTTTGTTAACATTATTTCCTATAGGGTTCTATTTTAAGTCCACACGTTCATTATTTCCTATGGGAGGGTGTTGCAGTATCGGTGGTCGGCAACGTGGTGCTGTACTTTACTCCAGGTCTGATCATGGGTCCTTATTGGCTGCAGTAAATTTAGAAGCACAGTTTGTGTATAGGAGTGGCCTAACTATTTTGTGGGAGGGTGCATGTCCCTCCATAAACCCTTCCATGGCCCTCTGTTACCCCTCACTGCTCCTCCCAAACCCTCTACTATTTAGTAGCAAGTATTCCCCATCTTCCAGCCACTCCCCCATCCCTCCCACTAAAATGTAGGCATCTGTGTGTGGAGATCTCTGGAGATGGGGTGAGGATCTCTGCACAGAAAAAGTAGGTGTGGCAGAGACAGAGGCCGCTGCACACACATTAGTAAATAACATTTTGTAGTACATGAGTAGTCCTGTTGTAGTGCCATTAAATGTACTACAAAATGCAGTTTGTGAATGTGCTCCTGAGTTTCTATACTTCTTTAACTTGAAAGGGAGAGCACCAACACTTTTCAGGAGGGATGCAATAATTTTAATGGAGTACCAACACTTTAAACTAGCAAACAGGCATGCTGAGACAATGAATACTTGTAACATTATATTTCCATTTCAGGCGCAGAATAGCTCTTAGAACTTTTGGTTTCATTTGCTTCAATAGTAAGAAAGCTAAGGTGCAGTCCATTTTCTATTTGGTGGCTCAGAAGGAAATTTCACAGAAATGAGGGATGAGAAAATGTTCAGCCTAACCAAATTATCATTCCTGAAAAATAAAACATATTAATAATAATATTAATATTGGTCCTCACACTACTTATAAAATGAGTACTATGAATAATAATGGTACTGATATTAGCAAAAGCCTGTGTTTTGCATAGTGGTATAAAATGTTGGTTTTAATTCCCAGTAAATAATAATACAGTATTATGGAGTACCTGGAAGATATCAGTCTGGATCATCATTAGGTACCTGGAAGTTGCATCCAGAAGGTCGGCTGCAGACCAACACATAGCATAAAAAATTCCAGTCAAAGAGTCATGCCTAATTGTGGATACCTATCTCCTGGAAAGTAGAAAAACCCAGCAGGAAGATTAAAGAATGTGCCAAAAGACTCAATTTGTCATACTCCAGATAAGGTGGTGACTGAGCAGGAAGGGTAAGTGCATGGCTGTTCAGACTATTGAGATGGCAGCAGAGAAATAAGCAGAGGCAGTTGGAGGAGCAATCAGATTAAAACTGACCTACAAATGCTGGTACCATTTGATGGACATAAGTATAAAATAAGGGATGCTCATAACAAGGGGCCAGATGTAGCATTATTGCAAATTGCGACCATAGGCACTCGCAAACATGGAAGCCTGCTGTAGTCAGCAGACCTCCATGTTCGTGACTGCTTTTAAATAAAGCAGTTTTTTTTTTAAGTGTAGCCCGTTTTCCTTAAAGGAAAACGAGCTGCACTTAAAAAAAATATTTAAAAAAATTAGTTTCGGTATTTTTTCAGGGCAGGTAGTGGTCCCTTGCACCACTACCTGCCCTGAAAAAATAGTTTTGGGTCCATTCACAAAGGGGAAGGAGTCCCATGGGGACCCCTTCCCGTTTGCGAGTGGGTTACCATCCACTTCAAGTGGATGATAACTGCGACTCCATTTGCGACCGCAAATGGAATTGCATTCCACTGCGAATCGCAAATAGGAAGGGAACACCCCTTCCTATTTGCGATTCGGAAATGCATTTTGCAAGTCGGTCCCGACTCGCAAAATGCATTTCTGCATGGGAAACACGCATTTGCAAGTTGCAAACGGCAAATTTTGCCGTTTGGGAGTCGCAAAGTGTTTCCTGCATCTGGCCCAAGGAGTCACAGATTATGGCATGGCGAAAGGAGGAGTGTCCTGTGTGATGATGTGAAGAAGCAGTAATTTTCATAATAGTAATATAAAGTCTGACTTGACCATTACATTAGATTTAAATTACTATTAAAATGACTCATTGAACCATATGTCTAGCTGCTTCATAACTCTGATTAAACAGAGCAAATTTAATTTGTTTTGGTGCCACTATATTTTATTTAATTTTTTTCTATTTTTCTGAGTTGGTGTGGGATTTTTCTTGTGCTGTGTATTCATTTTAATACTATGTGAGTGCTTCAAAAAATACTTTACATATGACCTCAAAGTTAGGCTTGGCTGCTTTTGTGCCAAGCTTCCAGAGGGTTAAGCATTTCCTAATTTAGTGATTTATGTGGTACATCCTAACAAGGTGTGAGGTTTTTGTTGAGAAGGGTTTACACCCCCAAATCAATAACCCAATTTCTACACCCAGACTTCAGGGCAGACCTGGAGACATGTTTTTGCAGTGCTACTGTAGTGGGAGGCACAAAGGATGCTGAAGCCCACTTGTAGCATTTATTGTACAGGTCGTAGGCACACGTAGTACCATATACTAGCTGACTTATAAGCAAATATGCCAATTAGGTGTATTCCAATTTAGGTATTTAAGAAGGAAGAGCACAAGCACTTTTGTCACTGCCCATGTCATGAGTGATGTAATATGTGAGGTCACAAGCAGTTCTTTGCAGGGACGTAATTTATAGTTAGGTGAGGCAACCATAACTGCTGAAGTTGTACATTTGAAATGTTAGCCAAACTATAATGTCAATGTGTTTAACATTTGTTTTTTCAGTGAATTTCCAAAGTTTTTTTTGTAACTTTCCTACCTATAACGTCCATGTAACCTTTGTTTTTTTCAGTGAATTCCTAGTTTTTTTTTAATTTATTTCTTCTAACTATAACATTCCTTTTAAATTGTTTGGTGAATTGTTAAGTGTTTTTTGTATTTTTGTTTACAAACTACAAGATGTTTATATACTTTACCTTTTTCCTCAAATTTGCATAGTTTATTTCTAGGTTTTATTGTCAATTTCTTTTTTTTATGTTTTAAGTTATTTTATTGTTTGAAGTGCAATTCTATGTTTTTAAATTTTTATATAATTTTGCTTTTCAGTTATTATTTTTATTTAAACAACTTGCATTTAAAAAAAAAATCACAACTGATTTAAAAGATGTAATACATTTTTAAAGTGATTTCAATAAGTTTTATTTTTTTCAATATTCTAGGGAGAACCGATCCTCCACAGGTCCGGAAACCGAGACAGGACTACAAGAACTCTATGGTTTCTATTTGCAATTAAGTGATCGGGATGAATTTGCAAATTCAGAATCACGTATTCATCAAAAAATTTAAAATATTTTGAATATATGGATACACTAATTTTCTAAAGGAGGTCACTGTGGACATATTTGAGACTATATTTATAGCACCATATATTTGTTTTTAAGATTACTCACTCAATTTATATTTTTCACAAGTTTGTGAATCTATGAACTGCAACCACAAATTTGCTCTATGACCCACCCAAACCATCTCTTCTTATTGGCCATATAAGCACCACAACCTTTTTTGAATTAGACCCCACTCAAAACTTGCTTCATTGTTTTGAATTTTGCATGGAAGAAGACAGCTTCTCTTACATTTCCTGCTTTTTGTCCTGTTGAGAACTGCAGTTCTGTACAACATGGTTGATTCAAACCCTTCCAGGGAACCAGCGGATCATGCGCTGCTCCAGATGGATGTAGATCACAGCAACTCTGCTCCAAAGAAGTAAAGTGAGGTGTGGCAATTTTTCACAATACCTTCTGGAGAGAAAAAGGTCACAGCACAGATTGTCAAGTGCAACAATTGTGGCAAGGAAATATCCGTTGGCACCAACAAAAAGTACTTTGACTGCACAAGCTCTATGTAGAAACACCTCAAGGTCACCCAGGAGGAATCTTATTTAAGGATAGTAAGTGAAAGGATTACTACTCCTGGAGCTTTCCCATCTTCATCCACTTTGCCTGCACTCTCCACCTCAGGCACAATCACCGTTCTTTTTGTTTGTCCTATTTTAGGATGTATGACAACCCATTGCCACAGATGCCACATGTCAGTGAGTCTGAATACCACATCCGTGGCTGAATATTTAGATACCATTAACAACCACCTTTGTTAATTTCTCTTTTTTTTAGCATCCAATGTTTTCCCAACTGTTTTTGAGTTTTAAAGCCTGTTGCTTTTTGTGATGGTTGTTTGTGTAGAGTTTTGCACATTGTTTTTTTTAGGTACATTAAAAAACGACAACAAAAAATTAAGAATTGTTTTTAAAAAGGGTTATTGTTAGAACCACACCATCCAGTCAAAAAAGAGCTGCCTTTGTTCTTTGCTTCCTTAAATGTATATATATTTTGTAAGGGTGGGTCTGCCAGCATATGAATCAGTGTGTGCCTGGGTGTGTCAGTGTCTGCATGAGTGTGTGCTTGGGTGTGTTAGTGTATGCACCAGTGTGTGTCTGGCTGTGTCAGTGTATGCATCAGCCTGTGCCTGGGTGTGTTAGTTTCTGCATTAGTGTGTATCTAGGTGTGTTAATGTATGCATGATAGTGTGCCCGGGTGTATCAGTGTATGCATGTGTGTGTATCTGGGTGTGTTCATGTAAGCATCAGTGTGTGCCTGGCTATGTCAGTGTATTCATCAGTATCTGACGGGTGTGTTAGCATATGCATCAGTGCATGCCTGGGGTTATTAGTGTATGTAATAGTGTGCATCTAGGTGTGTCTTTGTATGCATGACAGTATGCCTGGGTATGTCAGTCTATCCATGAGTGTGTATAAGGGTGTATCAGCATATGCATATGTGTAACCCTGGGTGTGTCAGTGTGTCAAATAGTGTGTGCATGGATGTCTCAGTGTATGTATAAGTGTGTACCTGAGTGTCTCAGTGCTTCTATGAGTGTGTGCCTTGTAGTGTCAGTGTCAGTGTATGCATCAGTGTCTGTCTGATTGTGTTAGTATCTGCATGAAAGTATGCCTGGCTATGTCAGTGTATGTATCAGTGCCTGGGTGTGTCAGTGTATGCATAAGTGGTCTTAGGTGTGTTAGTATACTCATACATGAGGGACTGGGTGTGTCAGTGTATACATCAGAGGGTACCTGGCTGTGTCAGTGTATGCATCAGTGTCTCCCTGGGTGTGTCAGCATATGCATCATTGTGTGCTTGGGTGTTTGAGTGCAGGTGTTAGTGTGGGCCTGGGTGTATCAGTGTATATATGAGTGTTGGCCAGGGTATATTAGCATGTGCAATAGTGTATGCCTGGGTCTGTCAGTGTATGCATCTGTGTGTGCCTGGTTGAGTTAGTGTATGCATCAGGGTTTGCCTGGCTGTGTCAGTATATGCATCAGTGTGTACCTGGGTGTGTAAGTGTATGTATCAGTGTGTGCCTGGATGTGTCAGTGTATGCATAAGTGGGTATCTAGCTGTGTTAGTGTATGCATGAGTGTGTGTCTGGGTATGTCAGTATATGCACAAGTCAAGTGTCTGCCTGGATGTGTCAGTGTATATATCAGTGTGTGCCTGGGTGTGTCAGTGAATGCATGATTTTGTGCCTAGGTCTGTTAGTATAAACATCAGTGTGTGCCTACTTGTGTCAGTGTATGCATGGATGTGTACATGGCTGTGTTAGTGTATACATACGTGATTGTCTGGGTGTGTCAGTGTATGCATTAGTGTGTCCCTTGCTGTGTTAGTGTATGCATCAGTGTCTCCCTGGCTGTGTCAGTGTATGTGTCAGTGTGTGCATGGGTGTGTGTCAGCACATGCATCAGTGTCTGCCTGGGTGCATCAGAGTGTGCCTGGCTGTGTCAGCGTATGCATCAGTGTGTACCTGGGTGAGTGTGCGTATGTATTAGTGTGTACCTGGATGTGTCAGTGTATGCATCAGTGTGTATCTAGATGTGTTAGTGTATGCATGAGAGTGTGCCTGTGTGTGTCAGTGTATGTATGAGTGTGTGTCTGGGTATGTCAGTATATGCACAAGTCAAGTGTCTGCCAGGATGTGTCAGTGTATACATGGTTATGTGCCTGGGTGTGTTAGTGTGTTCATAAGTGATTGTCTGGTTATATCAGTGTATGCATCAGTGTGTGCCTCGCTCTGTTAATGTATGCATGAGTGTCTCCCTGGGTGTGTCAATGTATGTGTCAGTGTGTGCATGGGTGTGTGTCAGCACATGCATCAGTGTCTGCCTGGGTGTGTCAGTGTGTATATGACTGTGTGCCTGGGCATGTTAGCATGTGCATCAGTCTTTTCCTGGGATATCAGTGAATACATCAGTGTGTACCTCAGCGTGTTAGTGTATACATCATTGTGTGCCTGGGTGTCTCTGTGTTTGAATGAGTGTGTGCTTGAATGTCTTAGTATATGAATCACTGCATGTCGGGGTGTGTTACTGGGTGTTTTACAAATACTGATAGAACCAATTAGTAAACTACTTTCCTCCAATAGATGGTTCCATTGATCTGCGTAATAAGAATGAAAAAAACATAAGTATAAGTTAATGTTATACTTTATAGGTTTGCACAATAAACTTCTGCTTCTGTTCAAATTATTAATTAGGCAGTGGACATTTCTCATGCTGTTATGCAATCTTATATTAACTTTAAAAAAAATCCCCTTTTTACTGTTCTGAAGCTCCATACTTTTACACCATACATTATGTACTGTATAAAGAATCATCATTTAACAGTGGGGGAAAAAACAATCACATAGATTGTAGAAAAAAAACTAGAACTGCACCATAGGTCACTATAAATTAGCAAGACTGCATTGCACTCACTACAATTAATTAACCGATTGCTTTAGCTTTACTTACTGAGCTAATATAAATAAACATATACTAAAGTTAACTGTTCTTTCAATAGTGTTACGGTATAATTATTATCTGTAAAGGACACTTTCATAAGGTGAGCCGTATATTGTCATAAAACGTGTTAATACATAAACTACAAGTTGACTATTTCATTTTTCCAATCACAATTCTTCTTGTAACTCGGTAGGTCATGTTGTAATATCTCTCTGATTGTGACATCCCTTTCATTATATTGGCCCTTATTACAACCTCCGCCGCCAAGGTTGTACCGCTGAGTGGGAAATAGAGTTTGCGGGATGTCGGCCGCAACATGGGAGCCGGCTGCACCCGTCGCTGTGCAGACAGTGAAAAGCAGTGTGGGACTGTGCCTGGGGGCCCCTGAACTGCCCATGCCAAGTGCATGGGCAGTGCAGGGGCCCGCAAGGGCCCTACAACTCCCCTTCCCGCCAGCCTTTCCATGGCAGTCTCTACCGCCATGTACAGGCTGGCGGGAAGAGGACTCGTAATCCCCTGGCCAGCGCTGCAAGCAGCGCTGCCCTGGAGGATTAAAACCGTCAGGACAACCATGGCGGTAAACTGCTGGTCCCGGTGGTGCGACCGCGGCGCTTCTGCCGCGGTTGTAATCCACAAGATTGTACCGCCAGCCCGTTGGCGGTACAATCGCCAAAAAAGCCCTGGCGGTCTTTGAACGCCAGGGTTGTAATGAGGCCCATTGTGTCCAACCGGTTTTAGTTTTTAAATACAAAATGTAGTATAGAAAAGTTATAGTAATTCCTTTATAAAAGTAGTATTTCATTCTGACAAAATTTGTTTTTTTGCCCTGGTTTTAGTTTGTAATGACTGTTTCCAATTCACTGGCATTTAATCTGTATCATTCTATCATTAACTGCATCTGAGCATTTTGAATAACTCATACAGAGATCATGCCGGTAGACTGTATGATGTCATAAGTAGCTGTGTTAGAAATACCACAAGTATATTATTTAGCTTTTTCAGTTGTAATCATCCTTAAAACGAAGGTTCACTAAACAGAAGATACAAATTTGGTAGCTCATAATGCATGCTTTGCTTCAATGTCAGGTTGCTGTTGTTACATTCTGTCCATCTAGTTGCACTTTTTTTAATAGATGGTCTAATATCCAGATGTAATGCTAACTCTTTCATGAAAAATAATAGTCATTGTAGTACATATTTTTCCTGAAATAGATATTTGTTCTGCTTTAAAATTTGTAATTTATGTTTCCAATTTGTTTCCATCTGCTGTACATTGCTGTTTCATGAAAATAAGATATTTGCCACTTTTTTTATATATGCAAATTTGATAGAGGATCTGATTGACAATTTCTGCAGGTTCTGTTCTGTGACACTTCTGTAAGCAACTTGTTTTACAATACAATAGTGCTAAGTAAATAAACTGTTCTGAAGCCATTTCTGTAATTGATGTGGAAGAGCAATTTTCACACTCATGGCTCCATGAATAATTAAGTCCAAATAAGTCATCAATAGGTAAATGTTTCTACTAAAATATCAAAGATTACCATTGTGCATCTTCTTAAGCATTTTGGGTAAAGTGTACAGATCCAATGCATACATCTACAAGTTCTCAAATGTGAGATGCACAATATGTTTTAGTTCTATCAATGCAGAGACATTCTAACAAAGCAAACAATGTGGAACACAATCTCTTCTCTTTTCTCTGTTCAATTAAATGAACAACATGAGATAATGTAAACAGTGCGTTGAGAACCACATTGGAATAGTAGTTGACTCCAGAAGGGTTTGACAACTGGTTACCAACAATATTTCTGGCATTATCAGTTTTTTTCATAAGAAGTTCCTTGTTTTCTTACACTTCTTTTCAACAAACATTGCTATGATCCAGTGAAAGTTTTCGCATTGGGTGGATGGTAAGTTTTTCATCAACTGGATAGTGTCCTAAATGAGGAGCATAAATGCTTCTCAATTGGTGATACTCTTTGACATAACTTGAATCGGCATTTACTTTAATGTCATTAAAGTCAACAAAATTCAAATCGGACAATGTTCTAAATTGCAATAAGGCTACATATGACATATCTTCCTTAAAGACAGTAGTACCATTATTAATGAATGCTGCATCTACACCTAAACCTTGAGATTTATGAATAGTCCAAGCATATGCTAGAGAAACCGGGAACTGCTTCCTTCAATATACAAGTCCTACACAAGCAAGAAATGTGCAACAGACCTACAAATCTGTTTCATGCCATGAACCTGATCACATTTTATCGCTAGGTGTTCAACCTCATTCTTATTAGGAAACAAAATGGAATTAATTACTTTACTCACAACACCATTAACTAATCTTTCCTCAACATTTATATTTCACAGCAAAATTACTAAACAGTTCTTGCAAACATGTAAACACTTGTCTAATGCCACAGTTCTGGAAAAAGATTTCTCCAATGAATCAAGTTTTGCTTGTGGTTTTTCACTTAGGAGTACAGTCACACCCTTGGCTTCCATTTTGTCAATTACTGTAAGTACCACAATTTCTGTGCTGGAAGTTTAACCAAATATTCACTTTTCCAATACTTCCGAAGGAATTCCGAGTTTCCTTATGGAGTAGTCTTGAACACAGGCTGTCTTTTCATAGGAGTACGTTGTAGTGGATCACCACACACTATTAAGTTTTTTCCCTCCAGTAGGACATCATAGTCTGTCCTTAGAATCTGTTGCATTCTCAAGTGTACAAAGGCAAGCATTAAGTTTGAGTCCATGCTCAACTCATCAATGATTATAAATGTCAATTCCGTTAGTACTCTTGCGACTTCATGAGAAGCTTCACTCGATAATGTTGGTGCTACAGGTTGTTGTCATGTTCTACAGGTAGCATAAGTAGTCAATGTAAAGTTATTCCTTTAATGTTGTGTACTGTTACCACACACCACAAATTTGATTCTGTTGTCCTCTGTAGGTAAGCAGAGCATTGAGAACTTCAATTACAAAGCTTTTCCCAGTGCCAGCTTGACTGCTGATGTATAATAGTATTAAATGATATACATTTACATTTTTCTCATGTTCTATTTTCTCTTTTACCTCTATACATATTTCTTTCTGCTCGCCATTCAGTTGTCCAAATAACTGTTCCAAAACAACACTTTCTGGTCTTGTTTATTGCATTGCATTCTCTGCCTCAGTCATGGCTATGGCAGCTACATTTTCAATAATTGTTTGTTCAAAAAGATCTTGACTTCAAGGCTGTGAACTTTGTCTGCTTTGTGAACTCTCCTTAGCTATATCAGTAGCCATTGTGTCTTCCTGCTCAGCCTCATCATTTAACTTTGTCAAATATTTTGGAAACACTGAATACTGGATGCTGTCTTTCACAGCATTGAAAGAATCTTCGCAGCAGTCAAAGTCTCCAAGCAATTCCGTTTCAGAATCCCAAGGCTTGAATAGTTGCAGAAGTGCCAAATAGAAAAGCTATCTTTAATCAGGAGTTTGGCAACTACGTTTTCTGTGGTTATTGAGGCTTCCCTTTGTGTGTCAAACCAAACAAGCACTGCAACCAACTACTCACATTTCCATCCATCTACATTTTCTGTTACATTGTGCTATATCTGTAGTGCTGAACTAATACATAAAGACACATGTTCTTTAGATGTGTACTCCTTCTTGGAGAGTAAGTGTCCAACATATTTGTTTTACAATGTCAAAACTTTGTAGATCAAACTCTGCTCTACTGAATTTTGGAGAAAGACTTCAACACCCTATTTTGCGTGCTTGCAAGGTCTAGACATGCCCAAACAATGACCCTTTACTTTGAGTACAAACTGGCTGAGCTCAACCGATAATAGCATTCACAGGAGTCTACCTTCCTATGCAAAAGCAATTAAAAATTAAAGCTCAACAATTTCTTGGTGTAGGAGGAATGGGCAGCTCTATGGACGTGGAGACTGAGTAGGTTTCTGAATCTTTACATTTTATTGATGTTTTTTAAAAAGAATAATGTTAGAGATTTCAGGGGGAGGGTGGGTCCTCAGCACTGGATAAGGTTCATAACAATGCTTTGTCTTCTTTCTCTTATGCCATCGTGGATGGATGTTGCCAACAGTGTCTTCAGGAAAAGAAAAGGTGGTAAGTAGGATGTTCCCAAAAAAATGTATAGACACCACTGACAACCGTGGAAATATTATCATGCAAAAAAACTTTTCACCCCACTTATCTCTGTAATTTCCCCTTCCCTCTTTGCCTGTGATCTATGGGCTCTATAAAAGGAAAACGAAAATACCTTCATACAGGGGGGTCTCTCTTCCTTATCTTTGCGGTATTTACTCTTTTCATGTTACAATCATCCAAAAGTACACCTCAAATTAGGAAAGTCACCCTTCTTTGGGTATTGCCACTCGCTGTATGGTAGCAGGTTTTTTTAAACTGGATTAGAGTGCGGCAAGAAAACTTCCCCAACTGCAACTTTTCTCCCTCTTCCCTTCCCACTTCCTGAACCAACCCACCACTGTGCTTCCTACTCCCATTGCGAGTCACTCACCCTCAGACCAGCACTCCTTAGACCCTATCTTGGAGTATTCATCGAGGTTGGTGGTGTTGTCTTTCAGGCTCCGATTCTTCTCATCCTGATACTCCTGCAGCTCTCTGATGCTTTCTCTTCCACTGGCATCATTGTGGTTCTCTTCCTGGTCCCCACAACACTTCTCAGTGTTCCTGGGCTCTGCCTCTCACCTCCATGGATTGGACTATAACAGTTTTAACTCCACCCTCCTGTCTAAAAAAAGAATAGACCATCTTTGCTGGTTTGGTTTGTTGGGACTTTCCTCTCTCCCTGATAGTTTGTTTCTTTTCTTTACCACAGTGTTCCTGACCTCCAGGGCAATGGGAGCACCCACATCGGTGTCAGTCAAAGATAAGTCCAATGATTCAGGGCTGTCCACTTCACATCTCTTTTCCTTTACTTTCTTACCAGTTAGAAATGAATCATGAGGATATCTCAAGAGATAATTAGCATTAGCCTGATCAATTCCTTTTTGATGATAAGTATGGAAGTGGAAAGGCCGCAAGGCCAAAAACCATCTAAGAATTCCATCATCATTTCCACTCAAGGGCAACATGATCAGTTTTTAAAGTGAATTCTTGTGCTTCTAGGTAATCACCTAAAGATTATATGGCTCATTTAATGGACAAGGCTTCTTTCTCAATCACTACATATTTTGTTTCTCATGGAAATACATTTCATCTAATGTAAATTATAAGTTGTTTGTTCCCTGTAACCTCAGTCTGTGACAAGACAGCTCCATTACCCACTCCAGAGGTGTACGTTTGGAGAACAAAGGGTTGAGAAAAATCAGGGCTCTTAAGTACTGGTTCAGAAGTGAGGGAATGTTTCAATTTTGAGAATGCTTCCATAATGGTTTGGGAAGGATAGTTTAAACTTTCTCTGCCTCTTTGGACTTTTTTAGAAGATCAGTTAAAAGTGAATGACAGTATTGGCAGCCACATAGTCTTCATGGTGTTTCAGGGTGGTATTCATCATTCTTTGGAAAGTCGTGGGTGTCAAATGAAGCCCAAAGGGTAACGCTGTGAATTGGTATAGTCCCACTGGCATAGAGAAAGCAGTTTTCTTTTTACCTTGAGATCTAATGTGGACCTGCCAACAACCTTTACGCAAATCCAATGTACTGATGTAAGTGGCCTTTCCTAATCTCTCAATCGTTTTGTTAATCCTAGGTAGGGGAAATCACTCTGAATTGGATATTATATTTACCTTCCTCAAGTCAGCGCAACAATGAACATACCCATCTGATTTGGGTGGCATAATTATTGGAGAGTTCTAATGCTAATGGTTGGTCTGAGAACCACCACTAGTAACATTTTCTCAACTTCTTTCTCTATTACCTTTCTCCTTGCCTCTGGGATTCGATAGGGTCCTAATAAGACTTTTTCTCCTTTTAGTGTGTCTACAGGGTGGGTTAATAACATTGTTCCTACCAGGTAGGAGAAAGAATAGTTCCTGAAGAGATTGTAAATATTCCTCTATGTCCTCTTTCTGATGTTTAGAGAGTTCTGAATTTATAACCTCGCTGTATAAGTTAATCTTATCGTTTATGCCCCTGAACAGAGCAGGATGGGGTCCCTCCCAATTTTTCAAAAGATTAATATGATAAATCTGGGACTTTTCCTTTCTTCATATAGTTCAAAGCAATAAGTATCAGATGCCACTTGTTCCAGCATTTTATAGGGGCCCTGCATTGTCCCAGTAGTTTATGTTGTGAAGAGGGCATCATCAAAAGGAATAAGGGCCTAATTTTGATCTTGACAGTATTACAGTCAATCCACCGCTACTGCAGTCCCAAGTACACGTCAATCTGACTGTGTTCTGACCACTGTATTTAGATCTATGTCTGTTCAACTGCCATCAGCATTGATGGAGGGTACTAGGTTGTGCTAGCTGTAACCTGCAGTCGATGTGGCAGACTCCAATGCTGGTCCTATCAGGAAGGAGAAAGAATACTTCTTGAAGAGGTTGTGAATATTCCTCTAAATCCTGTTTCAGGTGTTCAGGGAGTTCTGAATCAAGACACTGGGTGTATAAGGTAATCTTATCATTTATGACCCTCCCACTTTGTCAAAATAATAATATGATAAATCTGGGACTCCTTCATTTATGCATGTAGTTCAAGGTGATAAGTAACTGTGGTCACTTATTCCAACACTTTATAGGGGCCCCTCATTGTCCCAATAGTTTGCGTTCTGAAGATGGCATCTTCAAAAGGACTAAGGACCTGATTTATATCTTGACGGTATTACTGCCAATCAACAGCAGTCCCAAATACTCCGTCAAGCTGACTGTGTTCCAACCACTGGATTTAGATATATGGCTGCTCAACCCCGACTGCGTCAATGGAGTGTACTCTGTTCTCCAGCCTTAGCCCACAGCTGACACAGTGGGATCCAATGCTGGTGAATAAAAGTCTGTTGCAGTTGTGATGGCGGCATTGCGCCAACAATACTTAGGTAACACAGTTGTGCTAGTGGTGTACCATCGGGAGTCCACTGTGGGACCTGTTCAGCATTGGACTATGGCTGTGGCTATTGGATGGACACTAGCAACCCATACCTGATATCTATTGGACAATTGTGAACACCTGCAAAACACAATATGAAACACACTCCATTTAAGAGCATGATCCTTTACAATTCCACTGCTGACCACCAATCTGAGGATGACCTTGTCACTGAACAGCCAGGGTTATTTTCTTTTTTCAATTCTCCCTCTGTTTTTCACTTTTTCATTTTTTCATTAGTTTTCAAATCACTTTAGAGGCACCAGTATATTTTTTTTATCACTATGGCAGGGAGGAGGAAACCACGTTTTAGAGAGGGAAAATTGACAGTTATGGTGGATGAAATTATTAGAGTAGAGCCACAATTGTTTGGAGTGCAAGTTCAAAATACTACCATTTCTCAGAAAAGACAAATGTGGGACGAAAAGACAACAGAGTGAATGCTGTAGCTAAGAATCTGCGCACACAGGAGGACTTAGGAAGAGTTGGAATGACCTGCAGGGGAGAGTCCATTCCATAGCCTCCAAGAATCACTTTGAGGCCCAGATGACTGGTGGTGATTCCCCGAGCCCCTCACTACAACTCTTTCCCTGGGAGGAGAAGGTCTTACAGTTCCTACATCCTGAAGACTTGACAGGAATCCCTGGTGGAGTGGAGACTGGTAGGTTGCACCTGTATATGTATCACCAATCATAAATTGAGTCCTTGCCCTTAACATAGCTGTTCAGAATGCTTTTAGACACCTATCAAAACATATATATTTAAACATCAGTTTCAAAAATATATTGTGGTGTCCTAATTAGTAGGATCATGGTTGTTTCTCACCTATTTAACAATGAACATGATGTATTGTCGGATTGTGTGTTGTTCTCCATGGATCACCCCTTGCATTTGCCTAATCCCTTACTTTAGATCAATGTAAGGTTGTTGCACTTCAGAAAACAGGTTCCAAACTCCATCCAAATGCGCATGAAGGTGTAGTGCTTGTAAGTGGTATATCAGCCTATTTACAGTACTCACATAAGTGTGTACATATAAATGTGTGTTCATTTCACTGCAGTAATTATATCAATATGTGTTACTCACTCTTTCACAACTATTGGCAATAGTGTATACATATTTATACAACTACCATGTTGCCCTGCTTTTGTCTCTTCAAAACAATAGCGCAATGTGATGCAGCTCAACCTCTCTTTCTTTCCACATATGCACAAAAGTCAAACCTTTACGTAGTTGTCATTCAGTTCGTAGATTGAAAGGTTTCCAGTCATGTTCTGTGGCATGTTGATTGTAAGCAGTACTGATACACAATTTACTTTGCAGTGTTCATATGATGACCAATGCCATATAATCCAATATGTTGTACCATGGTTTGTTTGTGCGGCTACTAGACCTTGAAATGGTTCAGCTCTCAAGTATCCTCTCTACTGTGTTGAGATGCATGTCTGGGACATGTAATGTATACTTTCTAAATAACATTTTACATTTCAGGACATCTCTTCATCATTGTTTCTGAAGTTTGCATCTGTGTGAATTAACCTGCATGAGTAAAAAGTAAAAAATCACACAAAGAGCGATACATCCCATTAAGTATATTTCCGATTGTCTTTATGTTGCTTCCTTTCTAGATGAAGACACATTTAACATACAATACAGACATTTAATGTAATTGTTTTGTAATTCAAATTAGGGGCAACACCCAGGGCCAGTGGACCACTGCGCGCAAACGAAGACACCTTCACTTAAGGCCAGGATCAGACCTTCAGTGAGGACCCCACTGCAGCAAGTCCAGATGATGGGGGGATGCCTGGTCCATCTGGTCTGTTTGGCAGACAGCCCCAGTGAGTCACATTTGACCCTCATATACACCTCCCACTGCAGCTGCTATAACAACTCAGCCTATGGATGCCTCTACATCTGGTATCCAGAGGAACACAATTTCCATCTTGTGCCATCCAGTCCTGGCTACTGTTGAACAACCACCACCACCACCTCCTCCATTTGTGCCAGGACCCAGTGGGATGGGCCTCACTACATCATGGGCATAAGGGAGTGGGGGTAGGGTTCATGGGATGGAATCAGCGAACTAGCAAAGTGAGACCACTGGCATCATTGTCACCCAGACCACCAATGACTGAGTCTTGGGAGCACTACAACAGCCCCAAGACATGATGGTCCAGGACCTAACACAGATTTAGGAGTTCAAGCAGATGCAGAGGGAGCAAATTGCTGAGATGCAAGATCATAAATCCAATTTGTACTTGTTGACTGGAGTGATGTTTGACGTTTATCATCCCATTTGCAGGGCTTTTCTTTTACCATCAATCCCTGTATGTGGTCCTTCAATATTATGACTAAATATGCCTTCCTGTGTACTATGTAGTTAATTTTTTCCCAAAATAAATGCATATAAAACAAAGTCAGTGACTGATGTTGAATGAATTGTGGGAATTCCTTTTCTATGTGTTCAGTATACAATATTTTTTTTAACTTGTCAAACAATATCACTCTAAAACAAATAATAGATTCCACCTTTTTAAACTTGTCAAACAATAACACTCTAAAACAAATATTAGATACCACCTTGATAAATGTTTCCTATTTAAAAAACATGGAAAAAGAAACAATGAAATCACAATGTATTGATGTCATACTTTTGAAGGTAACAAGTCTGTGACAAAATCAAATGTGCTTTTCATAAACCATGAAGAGGCTAAACAGTTCATGTTTAGCTTGACACTCCATAACTTTGACATCATAGAAGAAAGGGAATATTTCATCAAGCCATTTTAAATAGGCAAACTATTATTGCTTCATGATCTCAGCTGGAGCCACACATCCTGCCTCCACAATAGAAACCCTGCATCAAAAACACCAATAGCCTACATCATGCCAGTAATAAAATGTGAGGCCACATGACCAATTTAGGACACTGTGGCACTATCTGGTACAATGTCACAACCACCATTGAATTGTGTGCTGAACAAATACCTTTCAACTATGAGAGAACACGCCAACAGCTTCCTACACTGAACACAAATTGAAGAATTAGCCAATGGGAAGAGAGACCAGTATGCTATGGCTTAACATATATATGTGGTTAGATCAAGTTAAGCAGCAATTTTGCCTAGATGGCAACGTGCAACAGAAAACTGGTCAGATACAATCTCAAGAACTGTCTATCCTAGAATCAACCCATGTTCCCTTTGTAATTTCCAACAGCAACATATCACTTCAAAAGTCACAACTTTGAACTGACCAAATGAAGATGACATGGTGAAGGATCCTAAACCACAATGACAGGGGAAAATGAATGATTTCACCTATTAAAGATGACTCAAATGATAAGTTAGGTCGAGAAATATACTTAGCACAAACAACTTTATCTATGGCAATAAACACAGTAGTCAATGTTGGGAAACTTTGCTCAACAAACATCTTTGTCTTGAACTTTCCTGAACAAAACCATTCCTGCCTTATTACCATCACAGACTGATATGTTTGGTATGTCACAAGTTGTTCTGACATTGGTTGTTAAAATATGTAGGGGTACATTTACACTAAGGTGAAGAAATGGTTAATGACATCTTGTCATAGGTCAATTCCTTCCTCTTCACCACTGTCATCTTCATTGGGCATTTTTACATTCTCACCCAACGACTCTTCATGGTCTCCATGCTCTGCGATTGAGATGCTCCATTGCAGGGCAATGTTGTGCAGCATGCAGCAGGCAGCTGTGATTTGGAACACCTTATTGGATGAGTTGAGGAGGACTCCACCAGTCTTGTCCAGACACGGAAATCTGGCCTTCAAGAGTCCAAAAGCCTGCTCCACTGGTGTCCGCATTCTTCAGTGGGCCTCATTGAAGCAGACTTTTCCTGCCACTGGTGGATTCCTCAGCGGTACCAACAATGGCCAGTTAGGATATGCTTAGTTTCCTACATGGAAGCAAAAAAATGATAGACTAGAATCATATCAAGCCATTGTACATCCCTTAACTAGGATTAAAGCAAATGATCCTCAAGTCATATTGCACTTACCAACAAGCCAGGCCCTCTCAAGTTCGAGTTGTGACATTTGCAGGGGTATAGTGCTGTTGCGTAGTACAAAGGAATCATGTGTTGACCCAAGAAAGTGGGCACACACACTTGAGATAACCTTTTCCCTGGTATGTGGAGGCACCAAGGCAATATGTGTGCCATCGATTAATCCAACCACATGCATTAGGCCACACAAATCATAAAATTATCCCTTCACATTGACCAAATCCTGAGCTTTTGGAAACTGGATTAAGCTGTTGGTGTATCACATCACTGAAGCAAACACTTCTTGTAGCACACCACTCAAAGTTGGTTGTGACATGCCTCCAGATACTACCACAGATGAAATGATCCAGTGGCTACAAAATTAAGTACTGATGTGAATTTCTCTATTGGTGTTATTGATGTTTGGTGCAAAGTCATCGTTTGCCTTGTTCATCCCCATTTTTTTTGCTGACTGATAGTGATGGTAACTGGCTCTGACTGTGCCCTGGCCCCTACTAGCCCACCCCCACATCCTGTGTGAAATGTTAAAGTAAATTTTTGACTGACGCCTCCCGCTTAGTGTATCCGATCAGGGCTCCATATCAGTCGGACTCAAAATTTGACTTTGTCCTAGTCTACTGTGACCATATGTCCCGATTTGGTACTTTCTAAGCACTAGAAAGACTCGGGGGTCATTACAACCCTGGCGGTCGGTGTTAAAGCGGCGGTTAAACTGCCAACAGGCCGGCGGAAAAAAAATGGAATTACGACCGTGGCGGAAACCGGCAACATAGACGGCCACTTTAACACTCCGACTGCCAAGGCGGTACAAACAAACACCGCAGCGGTAACCGCCAACAGACAGGCGGAGGACAATGTACCGCCCACAGAATTACAACAGTCCAATCTGCCACCTTTTCCGGACAAAAATACAGCGGAGACAGGACTTGGAAGGGGAAACGCTCACCTCTACACATCCCACGAGGAACCAGTCCGCCATGGAACTTGAACTTCAGATTCTTCCAGCCTTTATCTTTCTGCTTTTCTACCAGGAGCACGAACGCCGGCAGTGAAGACCATGGGGAGTACTGCACCTACGACACAGGGGAGGGAAAAAACAGTGACACACACACGCAACACTCCCACCCTTACCCACGACAACACACACACTAATAAATCATGATACATTACAGTTACACACCCCAACCCCCCTGGAAGAATGCAAGGACAAAAGGAAATGAGTTGAATGATTGTAATATATCCAAACACAGTAATCAAAAATATATACATATATAAAGATATTCACACTATAAACAATTATATACACCAAGAATACAAGTCCAAGGTATTCCACTATTACAGTCCGTGGACCACTGGGCCCAAAAGGCATGGGCGAGGCCCACACTCAATACCCGAACAAGACGGAGAGAACACTGCTGGGGCACCAGATAGAAATAAAACAGGCACCTCAGGGGGAAGCGAAGGGGGGGCACCTCTGCCGGGTGAGTGCACGACGCCAGATCCACGAGGGGGCTCCATGCCCACTGTTCAATCCTGGGGAGTGCAAAGCCACAGTCTCTCAAGTCTCTACAGTGGGTGGTTTGCCCACAGTTCAATCCTGGGTAGTGCAAAGCCACAGTCTCTCAAGTCTCTACAGTGGGTGGTTTGCCCACTGTTAATCCTAGGGAGTGCAAAGCCACAGTCTCTCAAGTCTCTACAGTGGGTGGTTTGCCCACTGTTCAATCCTGGGGAGTGCAAAGCCACAGTCTCACAAGTCTTTCCAGTGGGTGGGTTACCCACTGCTGCAACCTGGGGAGTGCAAAGCCACAGTCTCTCAAGTGGATAACATTCTCCACTGGTTTCTGGAGCGGGATCTGTGCCCAGAGTGCTTCATCCTGCCAAGGACTGTGTGAGTGGATGTGATACTCCACTGATTTTGGAGGGGGCTTTGTGCCAAGAGTGCTTCATCCTGCCAAGGACTGAGGTAGTGGATGTCTTTCTCCACTGGTTCTGGAGGGGGCTTTGTGCCCAGAGTGCTTCATCCTGCCAAGGACTGAGGTAGTGGATGTATTTGGGCTTTGTGCCCAGAGTGCTTCATCCTGCCAAGGACTGAGGTAGTGGATGTCTTTCTCCACTGGTTCTGGAGGGGGCTTTGTGCCCAGAGTGCTTCATCCAGCTAGTGGTGTCCTCAGTAGCGTCGGAATCTTTGGCGCTCACTGGTCAGCGGTGCTGGTGGCGGTGGTGTCCTGGGCAGCGGTGATGGTGGCGGCAGTGTCCTGAGCAGCCGTGCTGGTAGCGGCGGTGTCCTGGGCAGCGGTGCTGGTGGCAGCGGTGTCCTGGGCAGCGGTGCTGGTGGCGGTCTTGTCCGCTGTTTAGACTTTCCGGTTTTACTGTGCCCCTTCCGCACCTTGGATGGTGGGGAAGCTGTCTCCACACTCCCAACTATACCCCTGGGAGCGGCTTTGGTGGCTGATTTCTTTCCTCTCTCCTGCCGGGTACTGTGCTTTACAGGTGGGGGACTGTCCGTGCTCTGGCTCCTTGCCACACTGGCTGCCCTGCTGCCTGGCGCACTCCAGAAGCCGGTTACTACTGGCACCACTGGTCCTGCAGATGTTGTGGCTGAGGTGCTGGGTTGGGACCTGGAGAGGTGGGCCCTAGGAGACTGAAGGGGTGGGGGAGGTGAGTGGAAGAGGTCAAGTTTGGACAGGAAAAGTTTTTGGGGAACACTGGGACGGGTAGATGGAAGGGGTTTGGGAGTGGAGGAAGAGGTAGTGGATGTAGGAGGAGTACGTTTGGTGACTTTGGGTGAAGGTGCATGGGCTGGAGGCTGTCATGAGGTGGATGGCTGTTGGGAGGGTTTGTGGCTGCGTTTGTGTAGTTTGGGAGGAGGGCTCACAGACACTCTGGTAGAGGACACAGGGGATGTGTGAATGGTAGTGTGGGTGGTTAGTGCACGTGAGCGGGGTGTGGTGGTGGGTGTGCTGGTGATGGACGTGGTGGCTGAGGATGTAGTGCATGCAGGTGTGAGTGGAGACGAGACAGGGAGGGAGGAGGGAGACATGGAGGAGAGGGACACAGTGGAGGCAATGGATGTTGGTATGTCTGCATGTGTATGATGCTTGTGTGAGTGCCTGTGGGATGTGTGGTGCTTATGTTTGCCAGAGCTTCCCTTGTGTTTTGAGGTGTGTGCATGCTGGTCTGATGGTGTGCTTGGGATAGGCTGAGGTACAGGGGTTTGGGTATGGGTGGAAGAAGTTGGCGAGGGGAGGCTAGAACAGGGACAATGGCTGCCATCAGTGCTGAGGCCAGAGTCTGAAAAGCTCGCTGATGGGCTGCCTGACCAGAATGAATGCCCTCCAGGTATGCATTGGTTTGTTGCAACTGCCTCTCTAAACCCTGGATGGCATTCAAAATGGTAGACTGCCCAACAGTGAGGGACCGGAGGAGGTCAATGGCCTCCTCACTGAGGGCAGCAGGGGTGACAGGGGCAGGGGCTGAGGTGCCTGGGACGAAGGAGATGCCCACCCTCCTAGGTGAGTGGGCACGGGACACATGCTGAGGGGCTGCTGGGAGGGCGGTGCTGGTGGGGGGGTGGTGGCTGCACCTGTAGATGCGGGGGCACAGAAGTGCCTGCCACTGCAAGGGAGCTCTCATCAGAGGAGGTCTCAGCTCCTGTCCCCGCCGTGGAGCTCCCCTCGCCATCCGTCCCACTGGTGAATTCAGACTCCGTTGTGTCGCCCTCCAGGGCCATGTGGGATGCAGCTCCCTCCTGCTCCGGTGCCACTGCTCCTCCGCCTGATGATGCTAATGCACACAAGAACAGGGAGACCACAAAAAGGGGGGCGGGAACAGAAGAAAGACATGTTGAGTGCATGCAATACCACTACCATTGGCGGACACTACAGACACAGAAGCCCCCTGCACTACGCTGTGCACTTGGAGTTCCCTAATCAATCCCAGGGACATGGGTTACAAGGCTATGCCCGATTGCTGCACACATGGATGTCACAGGAGCCTGACTAGGTGTACTTGGCACCGTACACAGGTGGGGTGGGGTGCCACAGGGCCTGTCTTAAGAAGGGACCTTGCCTACTAAACTCGCCCTGGCCTAGGGGAACCCACAGCCCACCTCCCCCACTCAGACACCTCCAATGCACGCTGAATCAGCAGAATGAGAGTGTACTCATCCCCTTGTGGCTGCTGTGATGCCCTCAAGCACCCATCCAATTCCGGGTACGCCACCGCCAGGATCCTGAACATCAGGGGGGTCATGGTGCGACGGGCACCCCTCCCACGTTGGGAGGCCATCCACAGCTGTGCCTCCGCCGTCTTCCTGCTCCAGCGGCGAATGTCCTCCCATCTTTTCCAGCAGTGGGTGCTCCGTCTGTGGTAGACCCCCAGGGTTCGGGCTCACTTGGCGATGGCATGCCAAATGTCCTTCTTCTGGTGGGCGCTGACCTACAGGAATAGTACAGGGGAAAAGGAGAAGATATTGCCGTCCGCACTGTCACAGTCATTGGCCCGCATCCCTACCCTTGCCATGACACACAAGCACTCACCATCGTTTCATGCACGCCTCATTCTCACCCCCCCATCTTTCATCCACACCACTCCACTCAGGCATTGCCCATACAGCATGCTCACAGTGTACTTACCTGTTTGTCTGGAGGACCGTAGAGTAGCGTGTACTGGGGAGGACCCCATCCACTAGTTTGTCCAACTCCTCCGTGCTGAAGGCAGGGGCCCTTTCCCCAGACACACAAGCCATTGTCTCTTCCAGACTGAGGTCGCAGCAGCACTTGTAGTGTAGGTCCTCTCCTGTTGAGGATCAGGTATCAAGTGATTGAATATAGAGAAAATGGCAGTCACGTCCGCTGCGGTGCGTATTGTCACCGCTGGCGGTACATCATCATTGCCTCCTGGGACCCATAGGGTCCAATGTTAACCAATGCAGGATTGCGCTGCGGTCTTCGACCGCCTACCGCGACGGTGTACAACGCCAGCGCAGTTACCTCATATCCCCTTGTCCCACTTTACAGGTCAGGCAGCTGCCATTTCAGGGTGCCACATGGCATTATTTTGGACTGCGTCACACATATCTAGGCCTTGCTTAAACACTTATACAGGCATATGTCGATTTGCTAATATTTTCCAATTAAGTTGTGTTTACATACCTCAGAGTTGGTTGACTCTCTGCTCGCTGTTCTCCTCCATAGGCACCGTCCGCTGGGGCATGTGAGGAGATGGCGGCATCCTCCGGTGTACAGACTGCTGGTGGACCTGTCGACAATGGAGGAGCGACATGTGATCATCACCCATAGACTTGATCCTACCACAATCCTGGAACTGTGTGCCCAGTTGGAGCCAGACCTGATGTCAGCTATCCACCATCCCACAGGAATCCCCCCTCAAGTGCACGGGCTGTCAGTTCTCCATTTCCTAGCAAGTGGGTCTTTTCAAACTACAGTGGTCATAGCATCAGGGATGTCCCAGCCTATGTTTTCCAACGTGTTGTCCAGAGTGTTGTCTGCCCTGCTGAAACACATGTGGAGCTACATTGTTTTCCCTCAGGTGGAGGATTTGCCTAAAGTGAAAAACGATTTCTATGCCCTGGGACATATCCCCAACATCATAGGTACCATTGATGGGACACATGTGGCACTGGTACCCCCCGCAGTAGTGAACAGGTGTAAAGAAACAGGAAGAGCTACCATTCTATGAATGTGCAGATGGTGTGTTTGGCCGACCAGTACATCTCCCATGTGAATGCCAAGTTTCCTGGCTCAGTGCATGATGCTTATATTCTACGGAATAGCAACATCCCTTATGTGATGTGGCAAATCCAGAGGCACTGTGTGTAGTTATTAGGTGAGGACATGGACCCAATACAGTGTGACTAGGTGTCTGGGTCTGAGGATGTCCTTATGAGTTAGTGTGTGTCTAACATTTGTCCCTCAACATTTGCAGGTGACTCTGGTTACCCCAACCTGTCATGGCTACTGACCCCAGTGAGGAATCCCAGGACAAGGGCAGAGGAACGCTACAATGAGGCCCATGGGTGAACTAGGAGGATTATAGAGCGGACCTTCGGCCTCCTGAAGGCCAGGTTCCAGTGCCTCCATATGACAGGTGGTTCCCTATTCTACTCACCAAAGAAGGTGTGCCAGATCATCGTGGCCTGCTGTATGCTTCACAACTCAGCTTTGCGATGACAGGTGCCTTTTCTGCAGGAGGATGGTCAAGATGGAGGTGTTGTGGCAGCTGTGGAGCCTGTGGACGGTGAAGACAAGGAAGCAGAAGAAGAGGACATAGACAACAGGAACACGGTGATCCTACAATATGTCCAGTGAGACACAGGTAAGAGGATAACACTGCCTGCTACATCTGATTTAATTCTACTTCCTCTCATCTGTCATTTTCACCCAGTGTATGGTCACTGAGTTTTTACTTTCCCTTACGATTTCACAGATGTGGGTCCCACTGTGTGACATCTGCTTTGTTTCCGCATGGACTAGAGCTGCGAGACATAGGTATGTTGACATTACATTTGATATAGCATTTTGCCACACTTATTGCTAATACACATTTTCGAAAGCAGACTCCTGATTGTTTTGTGATTTAAGGGTGTTTATTTAAGTGCTCAATAGTGGAGAGGGTTGTTAAATGGTCAGGGGTGATGGTGGAGGAATGTCCCTGACAGAGTCCAGTCTATTAGTCTCACAGGTGCATTGTCCAAAGGGGCATAGGAAGTGGAGCTGGGGCAGTTTGAGGATGGACAGGGTGACAAAGTGGGACAGAAGGATGACAATCAGGGTGGTCTAATTTCTTGGAGGGGGTCTTGGCATTGTTCTCTGTGTTTGTCCTGGATCTCATGGACCGTTTGCGGGGTGGTTCTCCATCTGCAGGGGGTGGGGTGCTGGTGTGGTGGTCCTGTGGTGGTGCCTCCTGTCCACTAGCGCCGGCGGAGGTGGTGGGCAGTTCATCGTCCAGGCTAGTGTCAGGGGCCCCTTGTTGTGCCAAAGTGTCCCTTCTGGTGTTCACGAGTTCCTTCAGCACCCCTACAATGGTGCCCAGGGTGGAATTGATGGATTTGAGTTCCTCCCTGAAGCCCAAATACTGTTCCTCCTGCAGCCGCTGGGTCTCCTAAAACTTGGCCAGTACCATTACCGTTGTCTCCTGGGAATGGTGGTAGGCTCCCATGATGTTGGAGAGGGCCTCGTGGAGAGTGGGTTCCCTTGGCCTGTCCTCCCCCTGTCGCACAGCAGCCCTCCCAGTTCCCCTGTGTTCCTGTGCCTCTGTCCCCTGAACCGTGTGCCCACTACCACTGCCCCCAGGTCCCTGGTGTTGGTGGGGTGGTGGGTAAGCCTGGGTTCCCTGTAGTGGTGGACACACTACTGCTTGACGTGGCCTGGGGACAGAGGTATGGGCCCGCTGGGTGGGTGCTGTGCTGGTGTTTCCAGAGGGGGGAAGCTCTGTAGTGGCCTGTGCCAGTGTGAGGGGAACCGACTGTCCCGAGGTCCCAGATGGGCCGGGATGGTCATCTTGATCCAGTTGGACAGAGCTGCTGTCCTCACTGTGGGCCTCTTCTGTGGGTGGAGTGGACATATCTGGACCCGCCTGTCTGGTGCCGTTGGGTAGGGGTCCTTTAGGGGTATAAAGGCATGATTATTGCATCTGTGTGTGCCATGGTGTGCAATGGGTGGGTGACTCTGTACCCCAGTGCTTGCATTCCTGTGTAGGACCTTGTGTGATAATGGTTTATGGGGGTGTATGGGGATGTGCAGTGGCCATGCTTTGGTGATGGGTGTCCATGCTTTGGTGTTACATGCAAGGCTTTGGTTTGGGATGTGTGGTTTGTGATATTGGGACATATGTGAGGAGTTGGAGTGATGGGGTGAGGGCGAGGGTGGGGGTATGTGATAGCATGCAGGTGGGTGGGGGAGGAAGTAGATAAAGGTTTGACTTACCAGAGTCCATTCCTCCTGCTACTCCTGTGAGGCCCTCAGGATGCAGTATAGCCAAGACCTGCTCCTCCCATGTTGTTAGTTGTGGGGGAGGATGTGGGGGTCCACCGCCAGTCCTCTGAACAGCAAGGTGGTGTCTTCAGACCACGAAATGCACCTTCCCCTGTAGGTCGTTCCACCTCTTCCTGATGTCATCCTGTGCTCTTGGATGCTGTCCCACTGCGTTGACCCTGTCCATGATTCTTTGCCATAGCTCCATCTTCCTAGCTATGGTGGTGTGCTGCACCTGTGTTCCGAATAGCTGTGGTTTTACCCGGGTGATTTCCTCCAACATGACCCTGAGCTCCTCCTCAGAGAACCTGGGGTGTCTTCGCGGTGCCAAGGGGTGATGTGGGTGATGTGTGGGGTGGTGTGTGTTGTGATGTGTGGGGTGATATTTAGAGGTGTGTTGTGTGAGGTGTTTGATGTTGTGTGAGTGATGGTGTTGAGTGCCTGTGGATGCTAGTTTGTAGATGGTGGAATCTCTCTCTGGCCTTCAGTCGCAAATGTTGATGTAAGGGTTTGTGGGTGATGTGGGTGTGTGTTTTATATTGTAATGGGTGTGTGGGAGTGGTGTGTGGATGTGTATCAGGTGTGTGTATTTGGAATTGTCCAATGTGGTAGTGTTTTGTAAATGTGTGTGTATTTTGAGCACGGCGGTGTGTACCGCCAATGGAATACCACGGTTGAAAGACCGCCGCGTGGATTCGTGGGTCGTGATAGTGTGGGCGTATTCCTGTTGGCGTGACGGTGGAGGTTTTGTTATTGCCAGTTTATCACTGACCTTTGGTGTGGCGGACTTGTGTGGGTGTCTGGAGTTTGGTGGATTCCAAGCTGTGGGTCATAATGACTGTGGTGGAATTCCGCAGCCGCTGCAGTGTGTTGGCTGTCTTCTGCAGGGCGGTAAGCGGCTTTTACCACCAATGTTGTAATGACCCCCTTTGTTTGTTAAAAATTCATATCTCCATTTCCCTTTATTGGATTTTTGTCATTTTGGTGTCTTTTTACTCATAAAAATATAACCTTATTTTATAAATTGGTATGGGATTTTTATTTTGTGTTGTGTATTACCTATTTACTGTATTGATGTTTTTGAATGCTTTACACTTTAGTCTCCTAAGTTAGGTCTGCCTACTTGGTTACATCTACCAAGGGATGACCAAAGGGCTGATCTACTGTGACCTTTACTCACCATATAATGTGTTAGTGGTCTTATTTCCAGTGGTAGGGGCATACTTACCACTACCAATAACTCACTTTCCAACACTGTTATATTCCAATTGTCAGACAGGAACTAGATCATGCTCCAGCTGTAGCCACTGCAGCCACAAATCCAGTATAGTTTGCCTATTAATCTGAACTTTTTTATCATGTCACGTTTGTCTCTGGGGATGAGGTCTGGAAGATGTCTGAAGTCTTGAGGATACCTTTTTCTACCCATCCCTCGGGTTCAATGTCTGCATGTAAGGACAACAAACTATCACTTAAAATTGTCACACAAGCCTTTCGCAATCAACACATATCTTATATCTTGGTTTGATTAGTGATCTGATTGTGTCATATATGTTCCCACTATTTTAAACATTTTTGTTACTTCAAATCTATATTTTTTTACATTTTACATGTCTGACATTGTTTTACAAATAATGTGTGAATCATACATTTAATATGTATTATTTGCACATGATAAATATTTTTTTTACAATTCCCATCAACTAAAGTATAACATATATTGCAGCACAATCGATTTCAAACACAGTAACAGTTCACTCTTTATGTGACATATTTTAGCAAAAACACTGTTGTCTGTATCTGAGATTAGTACACAAAGTAGTCACCATTTTGAGAGCCGGTGACGCACAAAAAATTTAAAAATACACAGCTTCATGTGCTAGAATAAATGGTACCTGACCTTGACATTAGGACTTTGGCTATCCAACGGGTGTTGGCGGAAGGTGACTGCATAGTAGATAGAGCACTCCATGACTGTCATAAACAAATGTGTATGATGGCTATGCATAAAAAAGCCAATGGCTGTGTCCGTCTTCGTCACAGAGCGTGTACCCCATGTACTTGTATGCTGCATCTGGAAAAAAGCTCACTTGCATCCTAACACTGTAGGCAACAACATGTGCTCGATTTTTGCTGCCTGTACCATCCTCTGGGAGCCAAGATAACAGGCAAAGAAGGTGAGAGGTCCCCTACCTCCTCCCTGATGAGTTGGAACTACTCACCAGGTTGGTCCTGTCCCTGTACAGCCAGATGTATGGAAACTCAGAGGAACAGATACATGTTTGAGTGGGAAATGTTTGTCAAATTAACTTGTGCCGGGCTTTGTACACAGGTTAATTTGTCCCTTTTTGTTCATGAGTGAAGTATTGTTGTTGTGGTGTGGTAAACTGACAATCTACAACAAAGATATAGCCTTCACCTGCAACATTGATTCTCCGGCTCCTTCCAGCTTCTGAAACATTTCCCCAGTTGTGCATACTCTGAGGACAGCCCGTCTTCAGTCTGCACAGGAAAGAAGAAAGAATCTCCCTTGCAGTGAAGGAGTCACTCCCGTGCATCTGCTGGCACAAACAGCAATGATGACTGGCTGCGTGGATTCCCTCTCCTGCTGAGCTGCGTGAATCTTGCAACACAGGCGGAAATCAGAAGTGGACCAGATGGTCCTCTCTACTAGCTGTCCAACTTGGGTGGAGGTAAGCCCTTGCTTTCCCACCCGGGACAGTACCCCCATACACTGCGTCCTTTGCAGCTGCCAAAGCTTGTTGCCACTTCCTCTGAGGGGTCTTTAAGGAATGTGCAACTCCAGTCCCTGGCAATCCTTCCTGTGATGCACAGCTCCCTGAGTGGCTCTTCTAATGCTGCATGGGCTCCATTTGTACCTTCTGTGTCTCCACCCTGTGCAACTCCTTTGCATTCTGCCTGTGCTTCTGTGGGCTCTCTGCAACACTGAGGGCCCCCTCTGACTCACCCTCCTGGGTTGAGTCTCCCTTGGCCTTGCTGGTCCCCAGCAGCACCACTTTGTGGCAACCACAGGTTTTGTATGTGCCAAGGTTTGTTGGTGGAATCTGGACATGCAAACCCAACTGCAATCTTCCTTCCGGCGTGGGACATCACCTGCATCCTCCAGAAACTCAACTCCGACTCCAGTGCTGCACTGCTGGCTTTTCTTCCCCACCATCGACAAACTCCTCCTAACCTCAGATTGGTAGAGAGGGGCTCCTTCCCCCACTGGACTCTGCTGTGTCTTCTGGACTCGGTCCGCTCTGTCCACAGGTCCCCCACATCAGGAATCCACCATTCGTTTCTTGCAGTTATCTCTGGCTTTTGCAATTCTCTTCTTTTCCTCTAAGTGGGTGTTCTGGGGAAATTCTAGTAATTTACTCCTGCTTTCCTGTTTGCTGAGGGGTGTTGTGGTACTTACCTTTGTGCTTTCCTAGTACCTCAAGTGGCCCTTCACACACTCCACTTACCTAGGTGGGGATGACACTCTTGCATTCCATTCTTTTGTTTATGGTTTGTGCTCCCCTAGGGCCACTATTCTCTAGTGTGTATAACTTGTCTCTCTAGTATTTTTGATGTTGTGTTACCATAATAAAGTACCTTTATTTTTGTAAACTGAGGCCCATATTTATACTTTTTTAGCGCCGCATTTGCGTCATTTTTTGACGTAGAAACGGCGCAAACTTGCAAAATACAATGGTATTTTGTAAGTTTGCGCCGTTTTTGCATAAAAAAGCAGCTCAAATGCAGCGCTAAAAAAGTATAAATATGGGCCTGAGTGTATTCTTTCATGTGTTTAAGTGTTGTGTGAATACAGTGGTAGTGCATGAGCTTTGCATGTCTCCTAGATAAGACTTTGCTGCTCATCCACAGCTACCTCTAGAGAGCCTGGCTTCTAGACACTGCCTACACTACACTAATAGGGGATACTTGGACCTGGTATAAGGTGTAAGTACCTTAGGTACACACCACACACCAGGCCAGCTTCCTACAGACCGGCCCTGGCTCATCTGTATGTATCTAAATGTATGTCTACCCTGTACACTCAGCTCTCTTAACACCCTGGCCTATCTCCCTCCTGGTCTTGACATTGTTCCTGCCTCTGTGTACACAGGTGACTCTGGCTATCCAAACCTTCCCTGGCTACTGACACCTGTGAGACATCTGACTCCAGATGCTGAACACCATTTCAATGAGGGCAACGGTAGAACAAGGCATGTGACAGAGAGAACCTTCTGGCTACTGAAGGCCGGATTCCGGTGTCTACACATCTCCGGTGATGCCCGACTCTACAAACCACAGAAAGTGTTGGATGAAGAGGAGGTGGCAGCTGGACCAGTGGTTGCTGAAGGAGAAATGGAGAGTGAAGAGGATGATGATGATGAGGATACAGCTAACTCCAGAGAAGAGTTGATACACAATACTTCCACTGAGCTACAGGAATGTGCCAGAGGTATGTGATGTGACCTGTACTCCTGGATGCCTTGTGATACTGATCCTCCTGGAACCTGTTAGCACTGGTGTAATTGGGTTCAGCCCTGCCTCAGGGTGGGTTGGTGGGGTCACATTTCACCATCAGTGGGGTTGTTACTGTACACATTTCAGTTCAATCATCTCCCTGCTGTTGTGTTGCATTACATGTGACATGTCTGTGCTTTACTATTGTTCCCTGTACTGCCACTTCAATTGCACTATGTGTGATACACATTGTGGTGTCAACAGTATTGCTGCTCCTCCTGAGAGTGCATATTGGGAGGCAGTGCAACATTACTGTATTGATTGTGGAACATGCCTTGAGTTTAGTTTTGCCTGCTGTGATGGAGGGACCAGTGGGGATGGTTGTCTTGGTAATGTAGGTCCCACATGGACACATGGCTGGAGCTGACACTTGCCAAATCACCATTGGTTCTATGTCATTGTGATGCATGTGTGTTGTGTGGACATTTGTTACTCCTATAGTAAATGTTGGTCCTGTTTTGTTCTCCTTGCAGGGCATTTGTGTGGTGCACTCTGGCTCCTGCATCACCTGTTACCTCCCTTGCGTGCTCCACTTTCATCTATGCTGCATATTGGTCCCCCTTCTGTCACTTATGCATACTTTGGCAGGACAATGAGTTGTCGGTTAAACATGCAATGCCACATTAAATTTTACTTCTTGCAATAAAGTACGTTGACAGTAGCTTTGCTCAATAGTGTTTATTTGTGACTGACACATGCAAGGGGTATTTGTGGGGTCATGGTGGGTGGACTCATCAGAGTAGTCTGGCCAGCTGTGTGTAGTCCGGGTCCAGTACAGGGGGCCATGGGAGAATGGAGAGATGACAGTGAACAGTCAACAGGGTGTCTCTGTGGCACACAAGGAAGAATGTTCAGGAGAATGTCAGTTCCTAGTGGTAGTGTTGGTCTTTGCATCAGTTCCTGCAGGATGTCTGGTTTGATATCCTTGCTTGCATGAGGGTCCCTCAGCTTCAGGGAGAGGGCTGCTAGTGGTCTGCGGGTCCTAGGCCATGGGCTCCATCCCACTAGCTGCTGCTGTGGTGGAGGGCTTTGTTGGGATGTGGCTGATGGAAGGGGTTTGCTGGTGGGTGGAGGGGCTCAAGCAGGATGCTGGTTAGTTACTTCAGCACCCCTGCAATGGTGGAAATGGTGGCATTGAGGGCCTGCCACTGCTGCATGGCCTCCTGATAGTATTCCCCTACAAACCCTGGTTCTCCTGCATGGTGGTGAGTATCTGGCCCATTGTGTCCTGGGTTTGGTGGCATGCACCCAGGACTTGGGAGAGGGTCATCTGGGCAGTCTGTTGTTGGTCCTGCCCGTCCCTTATACCACAGGTCCCCTCCTACTACCCCTGGTCCACTGTGCCCACTCCTATTAGCACCTGGACCTTCATTGTCCTGAGTGTGTGCCCTTGATTCTTGCCTCTGTACTGTGGTGCACACTTCTGATTGCCCCCCCCTTTAGCACTGGTTTGGGGAGGTAAACCTGGCTGAGGTATGGCTACCACATGGGAGGGGGAGTCCAGTGTATCCAGGGCGGGGCTGCTGGGTATGGACTGGCCAGTCGTCCTTGTTGTGCCAGGCAAGTCTTCATTGTCCGGGCACCCACTGGGGCCTTCATCCTGGGGAGGGCTGTCTGACCCTGGCATCTGCTGGTGTATGGGAGCAGGACCTGTGGATGGGAAGGGAGTGCGTTTACTTTTGTATATATCTTGGTGTGTCCTGACTTGCTTCCCAGGGATGGCAATGACGGCTGCAGTGATGCAGATATTGTTTGGGGATGTGAATTGTGCCATCGTTTCCATGGGCCATTCAGGGTTAAGGGTAGTGGATGACATTACTGTCATTGCCATGTGTTGGAACACAGTTGAGTCTGTCCATGCAGGTATTCCACTGTGATGTGTCACTGTCTTCCTCTGATGTGTAGGGAGTGTTGCGTTGTGGGAGTTGTGATGCTTGGCATTGTCTTGGTATCCATGCATTTGGGGGTGACTGTGTGGGAATGGTGACAGTGGGGTGGAGTGGCATGCAGGAGAGGGGTGTGGGGTGCATGGGGGCGGTGCAGAGGTATAGGATGGGATTCATTGGGGAGTGATGGGTGGGGGGAAGCATACTAGGCAGGAGTGGCTGATGGCTGGGGATTGTTGACATACCAGAGTTGATCCCTCCATGATTCCAGTCAGGCACTCAGGATGCATGATGTCCATGACCTTCTCCTCCCAGGATATCAGCTCAAGCGGTAGAGGTTGTGGCCCACCGCCAGTCTTGTTCAGGGCGATCTGCTGTCTGGACGCCAATCTCACGCACCTTCCACCTGAGGTTGTTCCACCTCTTCCTGATGTCCTCCCTTGTGCATGGATGTGTGCCCACTGAGTTGACCATGTCAACGATCCTCTGCTATAACTCAGTTTTCCTTGCCATTGATGTTTGCTGGACCTGGGCTCCGAAAAGTTGTAGCTCTACCCTGATGATTTTATCTACCATGACCCTCAACTCACTGTCAGTGAAACGTGGGTGCTTTTGAGGTGCCATTTTGGTAGTGTGGGGGTGTTTGGTTGTGGATGCAGGTGGATTGTGGTATTGTTATGTGTGTGATGTTTGCCCAGTGCAAAATATGTAGTTGTGTGGTGTATCCTTAGTGTTCAATGTGAATATGCCTTTAGTGTATGGGTTCTGTGTCATCGCTATGGGTGCTGTTCATAAGGTTCACAAGGGATTGTGGGTATTTGAGGGGCTGATTTTTAGTGCCATGAGCAAGTGTGTGTGGTTTGTGCATGTGCCTCAGGTGTGGGGTATTCAAACTGTCCAATGTGGTGTTCCCTACTCTTGGCATTACCTTTAATGAGCATCTCTGTGGGTTGTTGTGTGGGTGTGACAGAGTCTCTGTGGATCTGTGAGTGAGTGTGTGAGTGGGTGTGACAGTGTCTTTGTGGGTTCTGTAAGTGAGTGTTTGAGTATGTCTGTGGGTCTGTGAATGAATGTGACAGTGTTTCTGTGGCTCTTTGAGTGGGTGTTTGAGCATCTGTATTGGTCTGTGAGTAGATGTGTGAGTGTCTGAGTGGGTCTGCAAGTGGTTGTGTGAGTGTCTGTGTGGGTCTATGAGTGAGTGTGTGTGTATCTCAGTGGGTCTGTGAGTAGGTGTGTGAGTGGGTGAGTGAGGGAGTGTCTGTGTGGGTTAGTGAGTGGGGTGTGAGTGTCTGATTCATTCTGTGAGTAGGTGTGACTGTCTCCGTGGGTCTGTGAGTGGGTGTGACACTGTCTCCATGGGTCTGTAAGTGGGTCTGTAAGTGTGTGAGTGTGTGAGTGGGGAGTGTGAATCTCTGATTGGGTATTTGAGTGGGTTTGACAATGTATCTAGGTATCTGTGAGTTAGTGTGACAGTGTCTCTGTGGGTCTGTGAGTGGGTATGTGAGTGTCTGTGTGAGTCTGTGTGACAGTGTCTCAGTGGGTCTCTGAGCTAGTGTAGGAGTGTGTCTGTGAGTCTATGAGTGGGTGTTACTGTGTCTCTGTAGATCTGTAAGAGGGTATGTGAGTGTCTGCATGGGTCTGTGAGAGGGTGTGACAGTGTCTCCATGGGTCTGTGTGTGGGTGTGGGAGTGTCTCAGTAGGTCTGTGAGTGCATGTGAGAATGTCTCCATGGGTTTACAGATGGGTGCGTGAGACTCTCAGTGGGTCTGTGCGTAGCTGTGACATTGTCTCCATGTTTCTGTGAGTGGGTGTCTGAGTGAGTCTGTAAGTCAGTGTGTGGTTGTCTGGGTGGGACTGTGACTGGGTGTGTGTCTGAGTGGGCCTGTGACTGGGTTTGTGAGTGTCTGAGTGGGTCTGTGAGTGGGTTTGTGTCTGTGTGGGTCTGTGGTGGGTATGTGACTGTCTGAGTGGGTTTGTGAGTTAGTAAGACTGTGTCTTTGTGGGTCTTTGAGTGGGTGTGAGTGTTTGTGTGGGTCTGTAAGTGCGCGTGATAGCATCTTTGTGGGTATGTGAGTGGGTGTGACAGTATCTCCATGGGTCTATGAATGGGTGTGTGTGTAAGTGTCTATGTGGGTCTGTGAGTAGGTATGAAAGTGGGTCTGTGAGTGAGTGATGGAGTGTCTGTGTGGGTCTCTGAGTAAATGTGACAGTGTCTCTTCAACTCTTTGGGTGGGTGTGTGAGTTTCTGTATGGGTGACATGTCTCTGTCAGTTTGTGAGTGGGTGTGTGAGTGGGTGTGTCTGTAAGTGGGTGTGACAGTGCCTCCAAGGGTCTGTGAGTGGGTGTGTGAGTATCTGTGTGAGTCAGTGAGTGGGTGTGACAGTGTCTCCATGGATCTGTGAGTGTGTGTACATCTATGAGTAGGTTTGACTGTGTCTGTGTGGTTCTGTCAGTGGTTGTGTGAATGTCTGTGTGGGTCTTTGAGTGGGTGTGTAAGTGTCTGTGTTCGTATCTCTGTTTGGGTGTGTGATGGAGGTCTGTGATTGGGTGTGTTAGTATATATAAGGTTACAGGGAAATTATAGTTAGTTTCTGAATTCACTCATACAAAACCATAGAAATTCAGCAGTTATAGTTATAGTTCTTTCAACTAACTATAACTCACGCCCACATCATGCACAGTTTTTTCTTTAAAAATGTGGAGTAATTTGGGGCAATTAGCAGTGCATGTCGAGGGTGCAAGTCATAGTTACCTTAGGGTGCAAGGAACTCCAACTATACAGTATGTGCTGATTTTCTATGCTTTTATACAAGTACATTTAGAACCTAACTATAAGCTCACTGTAACCTTTGTTTTTTTCAGTGAATCTCTATAGGTTTTTAAAACACACATTAATATTTGTGTTAAGTTGTGGCAAGCCAATCAGGGCCTTGCATTTCCCAAGGATCTGAGGAGGATCTGCAAATCCACAGATCGGACTGAAAAAAAGGGAAATTTGTCTGCCACTCAAGTGTCCCTAAGGGACCACTCTATGTGTCCTTTGAGATCAGGATACCTGTATCCCCACCCCTTATATGTTTTCACAGTGTTTTTTTCCCACCCTGCCAGGCAATGCAAGGAACAAAATGGTGGAGGCAACCTTTCTGTCAGGTTGCAGCCAGCCCATCAGAGCCTTTCTTTTCCTCCGAATTCGCATAGGATCCACATCCCTATGTATATAAATATGTATTCCAATTAATTACAAGAAAACCATTGAATAGATTCACACCAAATCACAAAAAGGTTGCTTTCCAGACCAGGACCTACCTGTTCAAAATCTCTAGGGAAAACTGAAGTGTTTTGCCCCCCATTTTTCTCCGGCCCCGCTTGACAGATCACCCCAAAACTTTTCAGACAGCAGCTGATGTTGGAAAATTTTGTGAAGATTTATCAACCAGCGCTAAAGATATAGGCAAGTAAGAAAACCCAACCCCTAACGAAACTACACCAAATTTGGCAGAAAGCTAGCTTTCGGTACGCAGTTTGATCTCTTGCTTATTTTGAGTAAATCTATTCAGTAGTGTTTGAGATATTAAAAGGAAAATAAATTTGCATATCTCTGGCCACAAATATTTCAAAAATATATTGTGAATAATTTGTGAAAATTTGTGAATTTTCATGAATATGCATGCAAAAAAAGCACTGTAATTGGCTGACCACAACCTGATTAGGAAGTTGCAACCACCATTTAATTTCACGAGACATGGTTCCCGGGGGTGAAATTCCAAATTGAAAATGGCAGAATGGGTCAGGGTGAAGATACCATGTCTCCAGGAGTGTGATATAGGTGTGTTTTAGGGGTAAATTATGGGTTTGTAATTTCTTTTGTTGCCATGCGTGGTATTCACAAAAATTCACAAATTTTCACAGTTTTCATGATTTATTCACAAAATATTCACACATATGAAAAGAAATTAAAGAAAAAACACAGACTCATTCATACATTCATTCATTCACTCATAAATGCACTCAGAAACTAATGCGCCGTCTCACACACCCACTGAGACACTCATTCACCCACTCAGACCCACTCATTGACTGACAAACCCACTTTCAGACCCACTCAGACACTCACGCACCCACTCACAGAGACAGGCTCTGTGGCCAACCTGCACAGCACACCGCCAAAGACTGTGCATGGCACAGGGGTGAGGGTAGTTATAAGGGCTTGGTTGCAAGGCCAGGCTGCAGGCTAGGCCTTGTTACCAACTCCTGCTATGCTCGGCCGAATGCAGTGCGTGGTGGAGGTTGGAATAATGTATAGTAATTAAAATTAACTTACGCTGAAAAATCATAGAAATTTACTGAAAAAACAAAGGTTATAGGGAGGTTATAGTTAGGTTCTGAATTTACTCGTACAAAACCATAGAAATTCAGGAGTTATAATTAGAGTTCTTTCAAGTAACTATAACTCCCCCCTAAGGTAACTATTACTTGCGCCTTCACCGTGCACAGCTAATTACTACACATATTTCTTTGATGACATCTTGTATGGCATCTTTAATATTATCACTGCAACATTTGCAATAAAGTGATTGATAAGAAAACTATGCATGGCAAGGGCACAAGTTATTTCACGTCAGAATCCACCGATCCGTTGCAAATTCTTGGAACCGCACTGAGCCACATAGTGGATCCACAGATCTTGCACATGGAAAAAAGAAACGCTTTTAGGCAAATGCTTGCCCTTCATACCTACTTTTGCCACCTATGTAATTCGAACTTGGGGTCTGGGAACATCTACCTTAACCCCCTTCATGTATATTGCAACCTACTTATCAGTCCCAGGGATAGTCCATAATACATGAAATGGTGGACGCAACTTCACTCTCAGGTTGTAGCCAGCCAATCAGGACCTTGCTTTGGCATATGTTGATTCACCACAGCTGTATCCCACAAGGGTCTGCATCCCTAGATTTCTATATTTGTTTTCCTTTATTGTCTCAAAAACTACTGAACAGAATTACACCAAGCCAAAAAAATTACTCTTTTTGCACCAAGAGCTAGCTTTCTAACAATTTAGGTGTACTTCTGTCCAGGGGTTTGAGTTTTAGACGTGTTAAAAATCCCTATGAGAAAGTGCATGGGGAAAATGTGCTTGGGATCCACCTTTTTCTCAGCCCCACTCGATGAATCACCCCAAAACTTTCAAGGCAGCAGCTGAAGTGAGTGGCGTACTAATTTTGAAAAATTTGTGAAGATTCATCAAATAATGCCAAAATTAATGGCAAAACAGTAAACACTTTTCCTATCAAAAATAGGTAGATTTAGGTAAAAATAAAATTAAAATAAAACTATATAAAACAATACATTACATAACTTAAAATCTTTTAAAAACATGTTTTGGCTTTTTTTAAATAAAGTTTGGATTCACAGATCCCCACAAGCCCAATCCATACATGCTTCCTGTACTGGGCTCTGCAAGGGAACTGCAGATCCTGCATGATTTCTAGCAACACTTAAAACAATAGATGGGCTCTTTAAGAAGGATGTTTGAGGTAAGTGATTTAGTAAAATATCATAGAAACTTAGATTGCAATTAGTGATTCTAGTTTATAAGGTTGTTTTAATACATATTTCTGGATTCACAGTGATGTTGAGGTGTCACTGCAACAGATCATCAAATCCCATTTGACAGAGGAACAAAGACATGTGATTGGTTAAAACACCTGTCAACCTCTTCTACAGGATGTTCCTTCCCATTTCTTCTTCTTCTTTGGGTGTGTCTCCTTAGTGATCACACCACTCCAGCACTAGTGAAACTCCTTCCATTTTTTGCGTGTATTTTTTTCTACGCTACTTTAGAAAATGTAGGAGAGAGAGAGAGCAGGAGAAAGCCCAGGAGAGAGAAGATGATAAAGAACCTCCTAGGAAAAAAATCCATTGCTTGGAGTTTTTTCTCAGTTCCATCTGGAGAAAAAGAAATCCTTGCAAAGGTTGTGCAATGCAACCTTTGCAATAAACAACTGACCAGGAGGAAAATAACAGATTCACATGAGATAAGCAGCGTGCTTTAGCACTTAAGAACCATCCACTCCCGTCAACTGGTGAAAGTGGAAATCCAGAGGGCTGGAGTGCATGGATCCACATCAAGTTCTGCCGCACCTTTTGAAACTGGAGACCCGTTTTTTGCTGCTGTTACTGCTAATATTCTGGCAACTGTCCCACCGATGCTGAAGTTCACATCGTATTGCTCAGTGTACAATAAAAAATAATTATGTTGGGCACAGTCAATGCCAGCATTTGTGCAAGCTGTGAAGACCCACTAATATTAATTTTGTTTTTGAAGAAGACTGTTGCACAAATTATGTGCCTTTCTGGACTTTCTTTTTTATAGTCACAGTTTATTTAAAAAATAAGAAAAACACCAAATAACGCGTTCCAAAAACACAAAAAATTGTTTCTTTTAGAAAGAAAGGCTATATGGTATATGTTTGTTTGTCAATATCTGAATACATTATGCCATATATCTACATATATGTCAATGTGAGTAGGCATGTTAGTGTTTGCATGGATATGAGAGTGGATGTATGAGTGGATCTGTGGGTCTGTTAGTAACTGAAATATTGGTTTTGTGGGTCTGTAAGTGGGTGTGTAAATATGTGAATGGTTGTGTGAGTAGGAGTTTGACTGCGTAAATGGGTGTGTGAGTGGGTGTGTAAGTAGCTGTGTGGGTCTGTGATGGGTGTTGTAGTGGTTAAATGGGTGTTTGACTGGGTGTGTGAGTGGGTGACTGGGAGTATGACTGACTGGGTTAGTGATCTTGTGGGTGTGTGACTGGTTGCATCAGTGTGTGAGCGGGTGTGTCAGTGGATGTCTAAGTATGTGAATGCATGTGTCAGTGTAAATGACTATGTGGCTCTGTGCAGCTGTGCAGAAGTGATTTTGTGGGTGTGTGAGTGGCTGTGTATTTGTGTGAATGGGTGTGTGAGTAGATGTGTGTGTGTGTGTGTTTGTGTGTGTGTGAATGGGTGCATGAATAGGTGTGTGAATAATTGTATGAGTCTAAAAGGATGTGGCAGGAGTGGTTTTGTGGGTGGGTGAGTGGGAGTGTGTATAGCTGTGTTGGTTTCTTACTGGATGTGAAAGTGGGTGTATGAGTGTGCAAGTGGGTGCTGAGTAGCTGTGTGGGTATGCAGTAGATAGTTGTGTTAGTGGAGATGTAAGTGTCTGTGTGGGTGTGTAATTGAGTGTGTGAGTATGTGAGTCAGTGTGTAAGTGGCTGTGTAGGTATATGAGTGGCAGTATGGGTGTGTGAGTAGATGTGTGAGTCTGTGAGTGGGTATTGCAGTGGGTGTATGGCTGTGTGAATTTACATGTAAGTACTTGTATGGGTGGGTTTGTGTGTTTTTAAGTGAGTGTGTGTGAATGCGAGTTGCTGTGTGAGTATTTGTATAGTGTACAAGTGGGTATCTGAATGACTGGGTGAGTATGTGAGAGGTGAGTATCTATATAGATGTTTGAGTGAGTATGTGAGTGGCTGTATGAGACTGTAAGTGGGTGTCTCGGTCATAGCCTCAGCAAGGTCAAAAAGCCCAATTAAGCTTTCCTACTCACAAAACCAAAGGTAGGTCAGGGGTACACTTTGTCTGACTGTGTAAGTGGGTATACTTTTTTGTTTAAATGTAGTTGAAAACACCCTCACAATGCAAACAAATACAACAACAATGGAAGAACTAATTTGCCAACCACATTACTTCAATAGATGCTGCCAATAAAGTATGTATTAATATCGGTGCCATTCATCTTCATTAAAAAGAAAAGAAATATGAATTAGCATTACAATTTGTAAAATCATTAATTCAACTTAGAAATTTTGGCAATGCATGACTTGATAATTGCAATAAATCACTTCACATTTGCCATCCTCTAATGGTATGTTATAATAAAAATAAGCATTTAATTTTCCCTATTTTACTGTTCTCAGATTTTATAATTATACAGCATGGATAATGTACAGTATAAATAATCATCCTTGAACAGTGGGGAAAAACAATCATGCAGACTGTTTAAAAAAATATCAGAACTACACAGTATGTCACTACAAATAAGTAGCACTGTGCACTGTACTCACTAAATTGTTTTAAACAATCATTTTATCTATAATTGCACTACTAATCCAAATAAACATATGCTGAAAATGAGTACATCATCAGAAGCACCACTCGACATATAAGGCACGCCAGCTTAGGTAAAGCCTTATAAAGACATCACCCATGGTAGGCTGCATTATGTCATAAATCCTAATAATACATCTTAAATGAGTAGACTATTCCACTTTAACAACTATGACCCTCCTTAGAATTTTGGTTCCAAAAACAAAAGATAGGAATTTGGTAACTTCGTCTGAATAAAATGTTCGCATCATGACTTTCTGTCTATCCACTTTTACTTTTTGTGCGATGATCATATCTAATACTAACTCCTTCAAGAACAATTATAGTGATAGTAGTGTGTTTTACCCACAAACATATATGTGCCCTGCTTTAAACTTAGTAATATATTTAATTTACTACCATCTGCTCTCTATTGTTGTAGCATTAAAATGACAAATGTGGCACTTTTTGCGACATGTAATGAAAACTGAAAATCTATTTGACAATTTGAACATACATTATTTTGTGTAGCTTTTCTCACTAATGTCTCAAAAGTCACACTTCTGGAATATGGTTATGTTAAATAAATAAAAGGCTCTGGTTCTATTTGTGAAGTTGATGTGTATGAACAATCTCCACCTTCATGCTGCTATGAGTAACTAAGTACAAATAACTAATTAACAGGTATCTGTTCTTCTTCTAAAACATCAAACATCACCATTTAAAACTCCTGTGCATACTCTTGATTATTTTGAGTAAACTATACAGATTTGCTACATATATCTACAGAATCTCAAATTACTGATACAGAATGTATTTTCATTCTCTCAGTATGCAGACAGTTCAACAAACTGCACAGTGCAGAACACAATACCTTCAGTTGTTTTTCTTGAATTGAATATACAACTGTAGGTAACAAAATGTATACCACATTAGCATAGCAATTCACACCAGAGGGGTCTGACAATTGATTAGGAACAATGGGGCAGATGTATCAACCATTTTTACCATCGCAAACGGCCCAATGGGCTGTTTGCCATCGCAAAAATGCGTTTTGGTATGTAACAAGTCCACTTTGTGATTCGGTAACTTGTTACCGAATCGCAAATTGGATTTGCATCTACATAGCAATTCGGTATTAGGAAGGGGCATGTCAAGGGCGTCCCTTCCCAATACCAAATCGCAGTGGTATGTATGATTGTTTTGTGACCATGAATGCGGTCGCAAAACAATCGCAGTTACCACCCACTTCAAGTAGGTAGTAACCCATTCACAAAAGGGAACAGGGACTTTTCATTTTTCATTTTTAAACGCATCCCGTTTTCCTTCAAGGAAAACAGGCTGCATTTAAAAAGAAACTTTTGCTTTATTGAAAAGCAATCACAGACATCGTGGTCTGCTGAGCCCAGAAGGCCACCATCCCTGTGATTGTATTCATACCAATGGCTGGCAAATTGTAACCTACCTCATGAATATTAATGCGGTAGGTCGATTTGCGAGCTCTTGCGAATCGCAGTATGAAACCCTTGGAGTTTCATACATTCCAATAGTGATTACTTAATTGCGATTTTCTAAAAATTGCAATTAGGTAATCGCTATTGTAAAAAATTATACATCTGGCCCAATATCTCCCTCATTTTCAAATTTTGGCTTCTCAACAACTTCCTTTGTCTCTTTTCTTTGCAGTACCATCGCTACAGTGCTTCAAAGCTTTCCCCTTTGGACCGATGGGACGTTTCTCATAAACTGGATGGGCAGCGTAAAGACTTCTTACTTGGTTATAATCTTTAGCACAACTTGAGTTTGCATTTACTCTGCTCTCATCAAAGGCAATTAGATACAAATGAGACAATGTCCTAACTTGAGACAAAGATATATATGACATAACTTCCTCAAACACTGTATTACCAAATTAATAAATGCTCCATCTAAACTCAAATCTTGTGATTTCTGAATAGTGACAGCATACGCTGGAGAAAGTGGAAACCGTTTCTGTTGAACATATACATCTTTTACAAGCAGAACAAGTGTAATAGATTGTCAAATTTGCTTTGCATTGTCAAACTGATCAAATGTAATCACTTTATTCAACCTTTTTCCTATTAGGAAAATTAATACAATAAACAACATTTCCCATAGCACCAATAACCAAACCTTCTTCAATATTTCAATTCTGGCACAAAATCACCCTACAGTTTTTGCATAGACTTAAACATGTCTTTAATCCTTTAGTTTGTGAAACAGATATTTCAATTGACACCGGTTTTGTTTGTGAAATTTTATTTAGAAATACAGTGACACCCAGGTGTTACATTTTGTCTATTGCCTTCAGTTGCAAAATTTCTTCTTTTTCCATTTCCAGCAATTCAGTGTTGAAAGATGCACACTCCTCCAATGTAGGCATTAGGCATGCAAATTACTTATTTTCCTGTATACAACTGAACATTAGTTCTGCTGCTGTCTTCTTTTTTATATATATTTTTTTAAGAAGACGATGTTCTGAAACACGCCTTCACTCTTTTAAAGGACATCCACTGTAATATCTTTCCAAATACTACCATATTCAATGCTAGATGTTTGACGCATATTCTAATTAATTATTTATGATCAAAATGTAACCAAATATTCACATTTCCAATACTTCCCAAAGACATTCATCATGGAGCAGTGTTTTGAACACAGGCTGACCCTTCACAGGTGTAAGTTGCAGTAGATTTCCAAAAACAATCAAATGTTTTCTTCCAAATATGAAATCATAATATATTCTCAGTACAAAGGTGAACATTATGTTTGAAACCCTGCTCACTTATTAGATGATTAAATGTTCCAACTGATTTAGCACTAAACACTTCATGATAAGCTTCACCTGATATTCCAGTTTGTTGTCATGTTCCACAGACAGCATCAAAAGTTGATGTGAACTACCACCTTTGATGTATTGTGCAGCTAATCTAGGAGGGGCTATAACCACACATGATAGATAGGAGTAAGAACTTGTAATAAGAAACTTTTACCAGTACAGCTTGACCGCTGACATACAACAGTATAGGCTTAAATGTTGAACATGTACACTCTTTCTTGTCATGAAGCAATCCATGCTCAGCTGTAGCTTTCACTTCCATATATATTTCTATTTGTTTATCATTTAGTTGTCCAAAGACATCTGCCAAATAAATTGTTTCCTGCCTTGCTTCATTAATTGCGGTCTCCACCTCATTCATTGCAAAAGCAGTTTCATTTTCAATTACTGGCTGTCCAAGTGGGTCCCGACTTTGAGGACTTGAACTTTGGCACCTAAGCTACCTCAGCAGCAATTGCATCTTGCTGTTCGATGACATCATTCAAAAGTTTCAAGTAGTTTAGAAATGCTAAACACTCAGGGCCATATTTATACTCTGTTTGCGCCGGATTTGCGTCGTTTTTTTTTACACAAATTAGACGCAAAACGAACTCCATATTTATACTTTGGCGTTAGACGCATCTAGCGCCAAAGTTCATGGAGTTTGCGTCATTTTTTAGCGTGGACACCTTCCTTGCGTTAATGATATGCAAGGTAGGCGTTCCTGTCTAAAAAATTACTCCGAGGCATGTGCGCCGTATTTATACTCCCGGGCAAAAATGACGCCCGGGAGTGGGCGGGTCAAACAAAATGACGTTCAGCTGCTTTTGCGTCATTTTTTAGCGCCTGGTCAGGGCAGGCGTTAAGGGACCTGTGGGCTCGGAAGGAGCCCAGAGGTGCCCTCCCATGCCCCCAGGGACACCCCCTGCCACCCTTGCCCACCCCAGGAGGACGCCCAAGGATGGAGGGACCCACCCCTGGGACATTAAGGTAAGTGCTGGTAAGTATTTTTTTTTCTTTTTTTTGTGGCATAGGGGGGCCTGATTTGTGCCCCCCTACATGCCACTATGCCCAATGACCATGCCCAGGGGACATATGTCCCCTGGGCATGGCCATTGGGCTAGGGGGCCTGACCCCTATCTTTGCTAAGACAGGAGTCATTTCAATGGGGGTTGGGAGTCTTAAAAAATGGCGCAAATCGGGTTGAGGCGAAAATTTTGCCTCAGCCTGACTTGCCCCATTTTTTGACGCCCAAGCTCCATATTCCCCTACGCCGGCGCTGCCTGGTGTAAGTCATTTATTTTCACGCACACCAGGCAGCTCCGCCGGCTAACGCCGGCTAACGTCATTGAATAAATACGGCGCCCGCATGGCACTTCAGAATGGCGTTAGCCGGCGTTAACTTTTTTGACGCACAACTGCGTTGGCGCAGTCGTACGTCGAAAAGTATAAATATGGCCCTCAATGCCATACTTTGTAGCATCTTAAGTCTTCATAGCAGTCAAACTCTTCCAGTAAATCTGTTTCAGAACACCAAGGTTTAAACAGCTGCAAAGGTGGCAATAGAAATATTCTCTTTATGCAGCAGTCTGCCAACTCAGTTTTTTATGGCTAATTAGATTGCTTTTGTTATGTCGTACGAAACACACATTGCAACTTACCACTGCATATGTACCTTCAACTTCATTTTCTGTCACATATTTTCTATATGTGTTGTACTGGAGTACTTCATAGAGACAAACCTTTTCAGATATACATTCCCTTTTGAATAGTAAGTGTCCAACATGTTTGTCTTTACAATATCTACAAATCCTGAAGGATATTGTATTTCTAGAATACATTTCAAAAATCTGTTTTGAGTTGATTTTTCTTTTTTTCTGTTAGGAATCTTTTAGCAGAAAGCTCTTCAAACACAACTTTCATCTCCATCTTCTCAAATGTTGCCATGTATGACATAACACAATGGGCAACAGCTTTAGATTTGTCTGCCAAAAATTGAATATCCATATTACAATTCAAAATTACAGGATTGTTCTCACTATCACATTTTGAATCCTCTGTTCTCTCAAGATTTTACATTTTTCGGGTGATTTATGAGTAACTGTACGCCTCACTGCACACATAAAACTGTTCACTCTTCCTTTAGAAATACCTGTTCTTGGAAATCCAAACTGACATTTTGTGTACAAATTTCCTTGTGCTCTTTATTTCGTCCAACAGTACTTTCCACGTCTATTTGATTGGAAACGCAGGAATATTGCTTTAGGCCTTTTTCCTCAGTGTTTTGTGGAATGCTACATGCAATATACAGTTCTATGAAAGAAAGTACAGACCCATCTGTGTCTGTTACAAATCCATGTGCATCTCTTACCCACAACAGCATATGAATCTGAGGCACACCTATTGCGGGGGTACCCTTTTTACCCAATTTCTCCAAAAGATAGATCTTTTTGTTCTAGAGGAAGGACAGCATAGCTTGAAATCTGTGAATAAGGTATCTGCAAAAGTTTGCAGGATACAAATAGCAAACATTTCCTGGTGGCTTCAGTTTGATGCTTTTAATGTTACAGTTTGCTTCTCTCAGAAACTCATGTATATCATTCCATGCATACTCTGCACAACTGAGTGTTACAATCCAAGGCCCATATTTACAAGAAAATGACACCGTGTGGCACCACAAGCCAGCTTGCTGTGCCATTAGGAAAGTGCAGGGATGCATCATATTTACAGCAATTTGTGCATAACTGGCTGCCTAATGCCAAAACAGATACCCTTGCACCATGGTGCAAGGGTGCCTGCTTTGCATCGATGATTTGTTAATGTGCAGGAAGGGACACCTTCCTGCATATTAATATTCAATAATGGCATTTTAATTCTATGTGTTCTGCAAAGTGCAGCACACATAGAAAGGGCCACTGGTTGCACCACTTTTATGCCATCCCAAAGGTGGCGTAGGAATCTGACACACTCAGAGGTTTAAGAAACCTTGTAAAACTCCAAATGCATCAGATTTTATGGGTGTTGCGTGGAACACCTATAGCAACACCCACAGAATGCACCTTTCATTCATTTTATGCATGAAAGGGGGCCATATTTACAAGCTCATCAAAAAGCAGTGCAAGGTAGCTTTACGTGGCCTTGTAAATATGTGCGGACACACTGCGCTGCAAGAGCATCAAATGCTGTTATTGTGCTGCAGGGGAGTTGTAAATATGCCTCCAAGTTGGTGTGCTTAGATTTTGCAACTTACACTTGAGCTCACCATGACAATGATATCAGAATTCATTGGTCCCACATTGACATTCCATCAAGTTTATCAAATCGTATTCAAGCTTATCATCTTTTCTATAATTTTTTTCTAACATAGGGCCTGATTTAGAGTTTGGAGGATGGGTTACTTGGTCACAAATGTGACAGATATCCCATCCGCCGTATTGTGTTTCCCATGGGATATAATAGGATCGTAATACAGTGGACGGGATATCCATCACGTTTCCGATGGAGTAACCCCATTGGCCAAACTCCTAAATCAGGCCCAAAGACTTTTGCAGACATATTTTGTACATTAACTCCTGTCTTAAGAATGTGGTTAACAGCATATGACAGTCCAGACATATAATTTTCAAATAAGAGATGGAATACATATGGAATACTTTGTCAAAATCTAGGGTCCTCTGAATATAATCTTGTTGACCTATACTCAGCTGCCGGTATTTGCACAGGGTAGTCATCATACTGTTCACCTACACCAGTTGGACATAAATGAGGAAAACATTTAGCCTCTAAACATTTTTCCACACACTCCCAGCTCCCAAACTATCCACCCTAAACACACCCTAAAAATATCGAACCCTTCCCCCTACCCCTAAACTACAGAACCCATAACTGGACAGGCACCCAACATTTTAGTTCACAAAGCTATACAATATTCAATACACAAAGGACACATTACAAACACAACAGAGGCAGCATAGGCACCAACAGGACCCACAAGACCACACCTCAACAGTACACTCCAAACACCTCCAACAACCAGCACAGACTAAAAGACTGTAAGTAAAAGTTAAAGAGACTTCTCAGTTACTGGGTTGCATCATGGCTGAGCCATTGCATCATTTCCTGTGTGGATGAGTCACTTTTCTGATTCAAGCATATGTTTTCTTATAAAAGTGTCACTTGTTTTGGACGCATCGCTAGTGATTTAGCCAAGGTGCGAGTTACACACAACAGATTACAATGGATGACGCAATGCTTTTGATGCTTTGTAGTTGATGTGTGCATTCTGTGTGACGCTCTTCCTACTAAAGCATCACATTTCTGACTAAAGCATCACTTTTCCTACAAAAGTGTCATACTTTCATGATGCCTTACTAGTGACATAGTAAAGGGGCCCAATTGACAAAGGTAAACTTAGACCAACAGTATAAGTTTAGACCAAAAGTCCAAGTTTAGACCTAAAATCTAACTTTACTCGAACCAAATATGGGGATTACTTACAAGGAGCTTGCACCGCCAATGCATCAAAAAAATTGACACATTGGTGGCATAGTTAATACTCCATATTTACATGGTGACACATCAAGGCGGAAACATCAGTTATAGGAGTACTGCATCGAAATGGGCCATCGCTTGAACTGGCAGTGTCATGTAAGTTTGACAGCCAACATTAAAAAATGATAACATATACTTTTTCACACTTTCCTGGATAGACAGCCAAAGAGTGTCCTTTTAAATTAGAATATTTCTTCAGGTGGGTTTATTGTTTGTAAAATTTCAATTTTCTGCTTCACACTTTTAGATGGAAATTGATGTAGAAAACATCTTAATGTATCAATTGAATGTTTTGCAGTGGGAGTACCTTTCTTTGCCTCATAGCATCAGCCAGTTGTTTCAACTGGATATACTAATGAGTTTTGTAGTAAGTCGCTCTCTTCATAAAAAAAAGCGTCAGTGCTAGATGTGTGGTTTCATCCTCCTTGGAAAATGTTACAAAAATACTTCTATTAAGAAGGCATTTTGGCTTTTTTGCTTCAGAGACATTGCTGTTTTATACAGTCTTCTCACTCTGTTTAGTATCAAAATAAATAACTTGCTCTTCAGGGCAAATGCTTTATTAAACACACTCTCAATATTTTGTTTTTGTTTCAGTGCTGCCATTCTCTTATACTGCTTCTTGTTTCATATCAAGTTCTGCATTATGCTAATTCTAAACATTCCCAATCTTATTTATTTAAATTATTTCTGCTTCCTTGTCAAAATAGATGTTTTCTTACAAGGTTTTTCACTTTCAATCTGTCCTACTCCTTTTTCTTTGTGAGTAGATTATAAACCTCACTTTTTATTTGAATATTTTTTCACATTTTGCATTTTTCCACATATTGCTTTAACAAATTCCTTGATTCTCTTACAAGCAGTACTTTTTTCCAGCACGTCCCCCCCATTGTGTCCTTTTTAACTCTCATTTTGGAAGCAAAGAGTACTCTTTCTTCTATATTTTCTTTTTCTCTCTTCAGTCTTTCTTAGCATTGTAAATCTTCCTCTTTAAACACAAATAGATATCTGAAAAGCAAATATAGAATACATTTAGCTTTACATTACATACCATTAGATTACATACTATAAGCAAGGAAATAGCTGCATAAGTGGTTATGTCAGTATGTAAAAGGCTGAGTAAGTGTCTGAGTATGGGTATATAAATGGGAATATGAGTGGCTGTGTGGATGGATGACTTGGCATGTGAGTGGCTGAGTGGCTATATGACTAAGTATATCAGTGAATCTGTGGGTATATCACTGGTTGTGTAAGTACTTGTGTGAGTGTGCGACTGGGTATGTGAGTGACTCTATGTGTGTCTAAATGGGTATGTAGGTGGCTTTAAAGTTTGGTACCTGGCTGTGTTAGTGGGTGTTTGGGTGTTTAACTGTGTATGTAAAAGTGGCTCTGTCAGTGGTGGATACATAAGTGTTGTATGGGTGTGTGAGTGGATGTGGAAATGCCTTTGTCACTGCCTGACTGCATGTGTGAGTGACTTTATGGTTTTGTAAATAGGTGAGTCGCTATATGGGTGGGTGACTGGGTGTATAACTGGGTAAATGGGTGTGTAAGTATGTGTGTAACAGACTGAGTGCTGGGTACATGAATGGCTGTATAGTTATGTGAGTGGCTGTGGCAGTACCCATATGGGTGTGTAAATGACTATGTAAGTGGGTGTGTAGGTGAGTAAATGTATGTGTAAATGCATTTATGGGTGTTACTGTCTGGCTATACTGGTACCTAAGTGCTTTTTAGGGAGTAAATGGGAATGCCAGTGTCTGTCTGACTGTATAAGTGGGTACATATTATATACTATTAAATTACATACTATAAGCAAGCACCCATATCTAATTAAAGACACATTTGTTCATACTGGCTTAATAAAACAGCTATATTTTCAGTATAGCAATTACTCTTACTCCTTTGGTGCTCAATATATTTCTAGTTAATGTTCTCATTTATACTCCTTTACATTTTGTCTTTTATTGTAGTGTCTAGAATCTACACATTTCCTTTCATCTTTTATACAGTAACAGTTTTTTTTTTAATATACTTGTTTATAGTGCACCCTAATTAACATACATCTCTGTGCTGTTGTCCAACTTTAATTGTAACACCTGTTAATATCCATTTTCCGCTGCAAATGTCAAGTCAGAAATATGGCAATGCTCCTCCACTCACAGTACAAAAGTACCAATAAAGGAAACTCTCCCCAGTGTGCTTTCACTCATAGTCCTTTACTTAGTAAATCACAGACTTTCTTTTCTCTTTTAATTTTATACCACCTCTAAATGGTCACAATTTTGTGACCCTTTGCATGTTTTCAATGTGGGGCTCAGCGCAAGCCCCTGTGTGGTCCGGCATGTATCTGCTGATCCACACAACAGCCCATAAAAGCATTCAAAAATCTGCTGTCAATGCTTTTCATTTATATTTTATTTTGTAAAATATTGTCATATACAAGACATGCATTACCTACTGAGCAATTATTTTTACACCCATCTGCTTTTCAGTTTCACACAGCAGCCTCATTTGCTTCCTTTCCCCCCCACACCCTTAGCTCCGGTTCAACAGTAAAAAATGTTTCCAAATTCTCTGCCTACCAGTAGGTCAAAAGTTGACAAGACTTTCTCTCAACAGCATACTAGCTTCACATTAAATGTAGCAGTTGTGAGTGACTGTTTGCAATTCCAAGCATATCCCAAACAACATATTATTTTTCTTTTTCCAAAGGCAATCACATAGTAAGTATTTTTTTTCTTATAGTCACTACCTAATTTTAGTACCCAGCAAATCTCTTTATGTTGTATTTGTTGTCCCCCATTTTAACTGTCTTTCTTCTTCAAAACTACCACATTCTGCTGATGCCTTTTTCTGTGTGCTGCTCTTGCTTGTCTCTAAAATGGTCAGAGTCTGGATTGTGGGCCACAGGTTTGTGTTTTGGGCCAAGGAGAGTGCTAGAAAGAGTGGAATTGACAGGGACCTAGGTTTACCTGATGTAGACATCACTTGGATTGGCCTGAGAGGGTTAAAGTGACATCAATTGCTGCCTTTGGTTGAAAGCATTGTAAATTTCCAACAACAGACCACATGATTATACACTGTGATGGCAATGTCCTAGGTGCAATTACTTGGGTAGAACTGGAAATCCTAATGAAGGATACCTTTGCTAAATTAATGAAACTTTTCCCACATACTGCCTTGTTGTTCTCCAACATTTGCTAAAGACAGAAGCGGTAGTTGTAAACCCAATTTTATCTGCAGTTAGAGAACTCCAAGAAAATGTCAATAAAGTTGTTTCTGCATTTCTCAAAGAACACAGCATGGGCTCTATATACCATACCAAATTGCTCTTCTACTTGGACTGAATAAATTGAAAAGACAGAGTGCATTTCACAAACAGAGGCAACAGGGTGTTTCAACAACTTAAAAGACTGCATCCTGTTTCATGTGTGAATACCATCTACACATTATGAACAAAAATGCTCTTTTCAAAGCCAACCCTTCTCTCAAATTCTTGTCCCTTTTGTTTTCAAATCCTTTTTTTAACTTCTCACTCAGATCTGTGGTTGCTTTGTGGATCTCCAACAAAAAGCACACATTCTTTAGAAAACAACAACATATTATGGATCTGCGATGGATCTGTGGATCTGTTTCCAACCTAAAGCACACATTCAATACAAAACAATAACACGTTTGATACAGTGGGCATGTGAGTGGGCATGTGAGTAGCTAGATGAGTGTCCAAGAGAAGGTGTGATTGTCTATGTGGGTGTGTCAGTAGGTGTGGAATTTCCCGTGGAGGTCTGCGAGTGGTATGTGAGTAGCTGTGTGGGTTTTTGAGTCGGTGTGAGTGGCTCTATGGGTATGTGAGTGACTGGGTATGTGAGTGGCTGAGTGAGTAGTTTTGTAGATCCGTGAGTGGCTGTGTTAGTGGCTGTATGGGTGTTTTAGTGAGTGTGTGAGTAATTTTGTTGGTGTGTAACTAGGTGCATAAGTTTGTGAATGGGTGTGAAAGTAGTTTTCTAGGTCTGTGAGTGGGTATGTGAGTGGATGTATGGGTGAATGACTGGGTGTGTGAGTGGCTGCATGAGTGTGTGAATGGTTGTGTGTGAGTGGGTGTGTGGGTCTGTGAGCAGAAGCACTACTGAGTTTGTGGTTATGTGAGTGGATGTGTAAGTGTGTGAATGGATGTGTGAGTGGGCATGTGAATGTGTAAATGGGTGTGTGAGATGGTGTGTGTGTGAGTGGCTATGTGAGCAGCTGTGTGAGTGTTTTTGTAGGTCTGTGAGTGTGTGTGTTAGTGTCTGTATGGGTGTGTGACTGGTTGTATGAGTGCTTCTGTGGCTGTGCAACTGTGTGTATCGGTGTACAAGTGGGTGGGTGGGTGTGGTCTTGTGGGTCTGGGAGGGTGTGTGAGTGCCTGCATGCATATGTGAATGGCTGTGTGGGTCAGTGATTGGGGTTGTGAGTGGTTTTGTAAGTCTGTGAGTAGGTGTGTGAGTGGCTGCATGGGTCTTTGACTGGATGTGTGAGTGGTTGTGTGGCTGTATGAGTGGGTGTGTGAGTGGCTATGTGGTGATGTGAGTGGTAGTTGTCTGGTTTTGTGAATGGATGTATCAGTGAGTGGTTGGGTGTGTGAGAGTGTGTTTGAGTGACTATGTGTGTGTGAAGGGGTGTGTGAGTGTGTGTATAGAAGTGTGAGTGAGGGTATTAATGGCTGTATGGTGTGTGAGTGGGTAAGTGAAGTATTGTGTGGGTGTGTGTGAGTGTGTGAATGAGTGTGTGAGTGGGTGTGTGAGTGGTTTCCTGGGTCTGTGAGTAAGTCTGTGAGTGGCTGTGTGGGTACGTGAGTGGGTGTGTGAGTGGTTTTGCGGGTCTGTGAGTGGGTATATGACTGGCTGTAAGGATATGTGAGTGGATGTAAGAGTTTGTGAATGGGTGTGTGAGTGGGTGTATTAGTATGTGAATGGGTGTGTTAGGGACTGTGTGGGTCTGTGAGTCGGGATGGTAGTGATTTTGTGGGTGTATGAGTGAGTCTCTGAGTGGATGTATTTTTTATCATGGGATCTTGATCCCTGGATTCATCACAGATTTGCACAGGGGTCACGCTGAGCATTGTGGAGGATCAATGGATCCTCAGGCACCCCAAAAACATTTTGGGGCAATTACTTGCCCATATGGGGTCTCTCACAGAGAGGTCTATCACTCCAATGGGATCAGGTACCTCTACCCTGACACCTTTTATACATTTTAAATATTATTTTCAGTCTGACTGGGACAGGGTGCCAAAATACAAAATGGTTTGCACAATATTCCTATCAGGTTGGGGACTGCAAAGCAAGGCAATGCTGTTGGCACGTTGATCCATGGATCCATCGAGGTGGCTGTGCAGTGTGTGAGAAAAAACATCTTTTGACAAGGTAGCCCCCACTTTTTTACCTTGAAAATTATGTGGTTTTTAGCTGTAAGTGCTGTTGGCTCCTGCTAAACAGGTTCCCAGGTGCCAAATCTCTTTCCCCCAAAACTGTTCTATGTTTGGCACTTCAGCTACCCTTGTAAGTCCCTAGTAAATGGTACCCCTGGTATCTAGGGCATGGGTACTGAAGAGGGACCCCCAGAGATGCAGCACCATTTGTGCCACACTGAGAGGCCCCACACCAGCCTCATGCAGACTGCCAGTGCATTACGAGGTGTATTTAAAAGTTTCAGACTCGACATGGCACTCAAAAAGAGTGTTATGTCCACTAACACTGCATGCAATATATGTAAGTCACCCCTCTGGCAGGCCTTAAAGCCCTAAGGTGTGGTGCATTATAATGCATGTGAGGGCATATGTGTTTATGAGCAAAATGCCACTACTGTGACTTAGCCAACACTTAGACATTTTAAGTGTACAGGGAAGCCATAGCCAATGCGTGTGCTGGACACTGGTCATTACGAGTTCTCAAGCTACATGATGGCCTCTCTGAACACTGTTTTTTTTGCTATCAAACAACTCAGAATAATAAATCCACTCTGATACCAGTGTGGGATTTAAATAGTATGTACCAATAGGGCACCTTAGAGGTGTCTCCAGCAAAACTGATCAGCCTTGGCATGGTTGTTGACTGGTCTTAACCAGCCTGTCACTCTCACCCTAGGAGTCCAGACAGGATTCAGGACTCCTAGGGTGAAAGTGTCTGCTCTTAGGAGCCAGAACACAAAGCCTTTCCTGGGTGGAGGTATCACACCTTCTCTCGCAGGCAGGCACTGTGCACCAGCGGTCACCTTCAAAGACTTTACCACTTTTGAAATATGACCCGGCCTCTGCTGCTAGCAGCAGATAGCTACCCAATGTTTAACCCCCAATTTCAGCAGGGAAACCGCATGGAAAATTTAACCAGAGTAAGAGGAAGTGGTCACTTATTGGGTGTAGCCACCCTAAGGTCAGTGGCCCATTGGCCACTAACAGGTACTTCCCCTAATTCCTACTAACTATAGTAATTAGTGGCCATCCCTAGACCTACAGATAAGATTTGATGGACAGAAGAAGACCAGAAACAAAGAAGATCCAAGCCATGAGACCAGAAGTCCTGCTGCACAAAGAAAAAGGAGCCGAACCCTGTCTGCTGCTCCTAGGACTCAACAATCACCGTTGAGATGTCGCCTGGAAGCCTGAAGGATTCTACAAAACCCCATAACACCTCCAGCCTTCTGAAAATCGCCAACAACCTCCCTCAGAGTGAAGGAATTACTCTCCTCCAACCTACAAGAAAGGAACCAGTGAAGTCCGGTTCACTGACTGACTGCTGACCAGCAAACTGGACCCAGCAGCTAGATTTATACGACAGACCCAAACGACAAAACGTACAAGTGTGCCAAGTTTGGTGGTACTGGGACTTTCAGGGCCTGAGACGTACCATTAGGTGGGACATCCAAGAATCACCCCCCAGAGTTGCCCTGCTGGCCTTCAATCTACCCTCGAAGTTACCTGCTCCTGGCTTAAAGGACTCCAAGATGCAAGACTCCTGGCTAACCTATCTGCACTCCACCCAGCCCTCCTGGCTACTGCATCATCAAACCAGCTGTGCTCTAGGGGTTCCTAACCCCTTGCTATCCTCCAAGGGGACCCACCAGGCTTAACTTCAAGTACACCTGTGCAGTGTGTTTCCAAGTGGTCCCCTTCTCCATTGTTCACCAGCTCCAGGACTTTTGGCTGCTACTTCTGCTTGAACCAGGAAACAACCAAACTTCTCCAGCTGGCCCACAGGGCATCTCGATGTCTTTGAACTAAAAATAGAAGGTGACACTTATGAGAGTACTGGCTGATTTTATGAGCATTTATAAAGATTTTCCCATTTATTCCTATATTGCGTAACAACGCACAAAAAGCATATATTTTCTAAACTTTGAAAAATTACAGCAAACGAAGTGCTTACCATATGTTGATGATCTTTATGAAGTTAATAAAAATCTGAAATATTTTTGTAAACTGGTCTTGAGGTGTCCACACTTATTGATACTGTGAGTATAAAAAATGCTTAGCATATCCCCAAATAAACCTATCTGCTCACCCACACTACCACAAAAGCAGAACATTAGGTGGTCTGCTTTTTACCTCTGGATACCAAAATGGGGTTGCATGGACTCTTTGCACAGTGCACATGATTTTTGTACACTACATAGAGAGACAGCCTCCTACACAGTGGATCCACCTCCCAAAAACCTTTTCTTTAATAACTCCAAAACTACTGAACAGATTTACACCAAATTGCAAAAAGCACTTTTTCTGGACAAAGAATTAGCTTTCTGCCAAATTTGGTGTATCTCCGTTCAGCAATTTAGGCTGTAGTTGTGTTCAAGGTCTCCATGGTAAATGGAAGGTGAAATTGCGTTTTGCGACCCCCCTTTTTCTCTGCCCCTGCTTTTTGAGTCACTCTGAAACTTTCCTAGACAGCAGCTGAACTTACTGGCACACTAGCTTTAGAAATTAAATGAAGATTCATCTAAGGGCACCACAGTTATTAGAAAAACAAAGAACACTTTTCCTATGAACACTAGGCCCTAACTATTTATATATATATATTGCACCAGCCAAAATGAAATGCTGATGCCCAGTTCCACTAATTTTGGAGTGCTTTTATTCAGAATAAAATAATAGGCTCTCACAAAAGTCCTGACGCATTTTGGCTAAAAACCGTTGATCACAGGTAAGTGGTCTCAGGTGTAAAGCCAGTGCTTTTAAATCACATGTCATATGACTAACTATTAGCAGGATTCATCTCCCATAATTCAGTGTTAATGTCAATATTCAGTGCTGCGGCGTTGTTCCCATAATCCTGCTGAAATAACATTTAAAAAACTCCACAGTTCACATTTCCATCATTAATCACTGTTCATTAAATATCTTCTTGAATTAGCCATGTGATCCAATACAATTCATACACTGTTCTGAAAAGATCACTTTACCGGAGTGGCTGCCATCGTTGTTTCATCAAACACAAGGAATTCTGAAGCTGCTAAAAGAGAGGAGTCACTATCTTTCATCCCTTTCTTGCTTCCACTCCTAAATACATAGGAATAAAGGCCCAAACTTCTGCAGAGACCAGCGGGTAATGCCTCTGAATATCTATACGAGAATCCAAATGCAGCTTCCATCAGGGGTCCACAACCCTGCAGGGTGGCCTCGGCATCATAGGTGGAATATCCTATGTCACATTGCAACAGCCAAAACGAAATGCTGAAGCCCAGTTCCAGTAATTTCCAAGCGCTCGTATTTAGTTAAAATATTAGGCTCTGTTCTTGTGACACCGACCCACCCTGCTAGGGTCTGGGGCTCTCAGAACAGAGCAACTTTGTTGTGGATAATTAATTAAGAGAGCCTGACCTGCCTACCTTCGTCAAGAAATAACAGGATAATCCTAACGAAAATTGCAGTGACTGCAGGCAGAGGATGTGAAAGGAATGATCTCCTCTTGCTGGCTGCAGTGGTGAAAAGCGTTTACTGAAGATATAAAAGCAGAAGATGCAGGTTTGGCAAGCAGCCTATGGTGCATTGTGAACATTTTGAACTGGAATTGAGAACAGCAGTGTTTCTGGCACTGAATTAGTATTATGAATCAAGCTGCTTCTTCAGCGTGTTAAAAAGTGCCTTTTCCCTTATAAGTCTACTCTGAGCCATGCTGGCAGCAGTAGGGCATAGGCTCAACCTTTTTCTCTTCACCTCCAAGAATGTTCTGAGTATTTTTTAGGTCTCCATCCAGGTAGAAGGAAATATGGTTCTCATTAAATTCAATTTCTCCCTGTTGTCCCACTGCTGCCAATATACTCATCTTGTCCTTATATTGTAGTGTACGGTTAATCAGAATGCAAAGCGATGCACTAGGCTTGGGACTTCCACCAGGTTTTGTATTTGCTTTATCCATTTGTAGCATTCATCAATGCCCTGGCAGCAGCCTTGGTATCCATATCTTCAGGAAATACCCTACAGTACCCCCAGTATATGTATATTATTCCAGCATGATCTGTCTTCCAATTTAGCCAATTTTAGCTTCCTTTACCAGGTTCCTAATGTCCAATGTAGACATTGGTGCCGTTTCTCCTTTCTGCACCCCCTCATCTAGGATACCTCCCTGCACCATTCTGGCAATGCCCTCTACTATTGTGTGCTGTGGTTTGGGAGACTCTCTGGCCCCCCCCTGAGTTTAGGAGGCATTCATTGCCAGAGCAAGCACACACATGATCCGCAGCCCGGGGCTCCAAAGCACCCCCCTGCGCACTCAAATATCTGTAAGAGGCCAGTCACAATCCAGATTTTATATATATATATATATATATATATATATATATATATATATATATATATATAGTGTGGTATGCTCCACTGACCTGTCCCACAATCTGTTTGTCGATATCACCAGTTCAGTAGGGGAGGGATAGCGACTAGAGCACATGTATCAACTATCCAGTTCCACCCACCAAGTTGTCTTTAATCACGTGTCACCATTCACTCTCAGTTCTCGTGTCTCCCACGAAGCAGCCTGCGAGCCCTGACAGCCTTGCCCTGGGTGTAGGCCTCCAATCACTCTAAGCCCTTATCTCGAGCTTCGATGTACTATTCGCCAGCCTGCCTGCCTTTCTCTGCAGTGCCAGTCCCCACGAGCATTTGTGTGTAGTTCAACTGGGGGGTTGTTTCACTGGTTTGCCCCCCATATTATATCCAAGTGGGTGCTCCCCTTAGGCATCACTCACAGTCCTCCATGACCCAGAAGATCTGCTTGGTGCATCTCTCACCTCACCACAGCTGCTGATCTTATTGTCAGTCATGATCCGCTCCATTCACCCACATTGCTGTCTCAATCTGGTACCCCAGTCTTTGTAATATTAGCACCGATCACCTGTTGGTGATTTCTGGAGTCATGCCCTTTGCTTCAGCGCCACTTCCACATGGCTCTGACTACTTCCCCCACTGGCCTCTGGCAGTCCTGCAGGCGAGGGGGCTCTGTGTTTGAATTACTTTGGCCAGAGTCTCCAGCACACACCAGTGTACACCTTCTCCTTCACTGGAGGGACCCAATTGTAGATGATGGTGGCCGACGGGGGTCTCAGCATATGCAGCCGGTCAGAGCTCTAATAACTAACATTTGCTTAGTCAGCCATCTTGGCTCCTCCCCCCCCAAAGTAATTGAAATTATTAGATACATTTGCAGGTGTCTGATGGATGGAGTAGGGTCCTCTAATATTATATTGAAGATTTATACTTTTGGAAGAGCTGGGTCAGATCTCGATTAATACTAAGAGATAAGCCACTTTAGAAGAAGGATGTTAAGCAGTTGCCATTTTGAAAGGGCTAGCATTACTTGCAATTTGCCACAAAGCACTATCATGTTTCCTGCCAAAAAGACCTTTTGTGTGGACATTTTAATTAAATATCAATTACATTTGACAAAAAGAAGGGTTGAGCCGTATGGGACCATACGCTTACAGGCACAACACTGTACCAATTGTAGAACACAATTGTACTACAAAATTGGACTTTAAATTTCCATGTTATGAAGATCAAGCAGAACCATCCTAATGTATGTTCTCACATCTTGGTTTTTATACAAAATGATCTGTGATATTGAAGACAGCAGAAAGATCTAACATCACCAGCAGCTATGCCACCCCTACTCTGCCAGTATGAAGATTCATTCATTCGCATACATAAGTAAAGAGTTTGCTTGTTCACTGGGTTGGAATCCTTGTTTTTCATTATTGCACCATCATCACTTTTTCCCGGAGGTTTTTCTTATTGTCACACAGGAGAGGTTTATTGTGTTGCAGATTTCAATCCAACACATTCTACATAAGTACTATACCAGCAAGACAATGGAAATACATTGGTCCGTAACAGTATAACACTCTAGGCTGTACTAACAGTACAAGAACGCAAACATGAACCTCTCAGGAACAAACACAGTCATAAATAATTTCCTGTATTAAATGGTTAAACTAATCTGTACACATATTGCGAAATAGAAAGTTTCACATTTACTCCTATAAATAACTCTTAATGCCTCAAGAAATCCCTGAGCAAATAATCTTGTGGTTCTTCATAATAACAAAAATGTGTCATTTCGGCAGAAAGGATTACTTCTATTCTTCTCAGTCAATGAAGTGCCTGAAAGGAGTCTCCTGCATTGCATGCTCTTCGGCATGGTTCTGTATTGTTGGGCTTTGGTGAGGTTAAATGTATTTTGATGGGTTACAACTTGAGGGTTTTGCATCTTTTGATTTTTCCGCTCTGAATTTTAGAGAAACTGAATGCTCATTTAAACACAGCAGTTATTAACAAATGTGAACTTGGAACTGAGATGACGTCTATGTTTCCATATGAGGAAGCTCGGTATGGTTGATACAAGAATGTCAGTCTTTTGAGCTGTTTTGTCGTATGTGATCAGTTTTACCTGTCAGCCTAGTACTCATTTTTAATTGTTCTTTATTAGGTTATGTATAATAGGTTTTTCTGTATGGGCTCATTACATAACAGTCTGCCCGGTAGGAATTTTCACATGTTCTATAACAAAACATCCGGGATTTCCAGCTAATGGAATGAACAAAGATCATACTGCAAGGCAAGGGAGACGCATCAAACTTACAAGTGTATTTATAAGGGTGTATCATGAGTATACCGAACTTCATCATTCACCTCATGAAGGGCCTGTATGGGATTTAGGAACAGATGTACGAAGATTGGTAATAGCTATTACCAAAAAGCGATTTTTTTGCAAATCACTATTTGGTAATCCCTATTACCAATGTATAAAGGTGTTACTTAGCCACCTATTCCCTGAGAGAGATTCAAGTGGGTCACAAATAGACTTTTCTCATAACATTAATGAGGTAGGCCGCAATTTGTGACCCACTAGGATTTGCTGTCATCACAAGCATGGTGGCTTGCTGAAGTCTGTGAATGCGTTTAAATAAAGCAAACATTTAAAAAAAAAAAAATTTTATGCAGACTTTTTTCCTTAAAGGAAAATGGGGTTTGTTTAAAAATAAAAAATGAAAAGCTTCACAGACCATTGCCTACTCTTACAAAAATATTTATTCAAGGATTCATAAATGAGAGGAGGTATCAAGGAGACCTCCACCCATTTGGGAATGGGTTAGCACCAACTTTTTAGGTGTAAATAACGTGTGAAACATTTGTACATACCAATACGAATCAATATTTGGAATGGACGCCCCAAACATGCACCTCACAAATACTGATTCTCAAAGCCAAATTTCTATTCAATAACAGGATACTGTATCACAATTTGTGATCTATACATCGGAAAAGGCATTTTTGCATTCGCAAACAGCCCTATTCTTTGAATCGGACTGTTTGCGAATGCAAAAATGATTCGTACATGTAGCCCTTAGTTTCCAAAGAGATTAATATTGATCCCCAGACGTCCGTGGGAGACAGAGTTGCATCCCTTCCATAACGTGCCCTGTCAAAATCTCCCATTTCCATTTAGTCAAATCACGTATCCATTGACCCAATGCTTAGGTTCTCATTTAGAGCTTGGCAGGTGTGCACTATCCACCACAGAGAAGCAGATGTCTTATCAGGTTTCCATAGAATTAATAAGGCCCATATGTACTCTAAATACACTGATCTGCACAGCCACCACTTTTTGATATATGTCATGCATCTGATAAACTCTGAATAAGGCCCTTCATTTTTAGCGCCTCCTTATTAAAGACACTTTCAGCACCTTTTCATTTTTGCAAATAACATAACTGGTTTTCTTGACTTCCCACCCACACACAGTTCAGGTCTCTCTGAAGTTAGCAGTATACGATCAGGCCTCTGTCATCCCACGTGCAATGCTCTACCAAATCTCTACATTCTGTGCTGTAAGTTCATCAACATTGAGTCCTAGTTCTCCGAGTATTGTGAGGTAAGATTTGGGGTAGTAGCCGTATGTGTTTATGTGCTTTTGGAAACAGTGTACAAAAGTGTAGTGCGTCTGTGAGCCATTCTCTCTAGCTACAGATAACTTATTTTTTTGAGTTCCATTCTTGAAGGTAGTGTCACCTGCATGTATGCTCATCATCGATGATGGAATATGTCTGTTGATCCATTAAACCCACTGATATCTCATGTCCAGATGATTTAAAATCTCAGAATTGCCCTTGACAATGTATCCACACAGACACAGTTTTGTGGTGTGAGCGACAAACATAATAAATCAGATTTTACCCTATTAGTACTGTTGGCACATTATTGCAAACCTAAGTAGGTCGTTCATTTGTGATAGACTATCTCGACTAGTTATTCGTCAGCTGGTATGGATCTGTTATTTACACTCTAAAATCGTTCTTTAAAGGTGTTCTTGTGTTAGAGATATCAGAGTCCCTTGCACTTAGATTATCAGAGTCGCTGACATCAGCAAAGGAATACGTAAAGTTTTGCTTAGCTTTTGCCAATTTGATTGCCCATTATTTTGAGCCTGAAATGTAAGTGCAAAACGCTTCACTTAGCATAATAAGATTGCACCATACTTGATTTACTTCTGCTATCGAAATTTAAGGAGTATCTCAGTACAACACTAGAATGGCGATTATCCATTTTTAGAATTGTTGATTTCTAACAGCTACTAATAAAGCATGGCAATGGCTCTGATTCTTATTTCTGGAAAGTAAACAATGGTAAGCTAGAAAACTGGCCTCTCCTCTTTTCCTATTGTTATTCATGGAAGTGATGTTGGCTGGGTACTGAATTTTTTAGGGTGCACTGCTGTAGACTTTTATAGGTTTGTTATTCCCTTGGGTGAAATACTGGTGACATCCATGAATATACTTGTTGGCTCTGACCTCAATGTTTGACACTCATCGCATGTTTTCTTACAGTCAACAAGTTCTCAAGTCATTGACCTTGCAGAACTGGTTTCTCCTTACTTTTTTTTTAATTTTTTTATTATTCCTCTAGGCACCCTACTCAAGTTTCCAGAAATCTCGAAATTTGTAGTTACACAATTACAGGGGTATTATGCAATAATGTAGTGCTGACCTAAAGTCTGTAAACAGTTTTGTGCACTACTGGGTATGGTGTAGAGAACCATGGGAGATGTGACCAATGAGCTAAACACCACCCATACGTCAATGTTAATCATATTGATTCTACCACATGAGAGCTATACATGTGTCCTGATCATGCGTGAAACACAACAGTCTGCTTTCGGGTTATTTGTAGAGATAGCATTAAGGTATGAAACAAACTAATTTCACTAAGTTATAATGATGCTGACGTTTGCACAGATAGAATGAAATTAGGAGCAACCTAAATTGCCTCATTAGTAATCATGCCCATGGTAAAAACTTGCAACCAAGTGCAGCATGAGGTAGAACATCAGTTTATTTTTAGCCTTACTTAAGTGTAGGTGTCCTCATAATGTCCCTGACTTGAGACATATAAAGCATGGTTTCAGAACACTAATCGGTCACTCAATAAAGGGCTTAGTTCGAGGCATGCTCTAGTCCAGTGGTTCCCAACCTGTGGTCCGGGGACCCCTGGGGGTCCGTGAAGCCTCCTTAGGGGGTTCGCGACTGCTTATAAAATTAAATAATATTAACAGTTTAGGTCCCCAACGACTCTTGGGAGGTCCGAGGGTTCCAATAATGATTCAGTGGGGGTCCCCAGGTTCTAGTAATGATAAAATGGAGGTCCACAGAAGTCAAAAGGTTGGGAACCACTGCTCTAGTGATTCTTCACATTACTCCTGGGGTAAGTAGGTGTCAACAACTTTCTTCAGGGGATATTTACTTCAGTTTGTTAGAATTATCCATGGTTAAGATGTGTGCCAATATTGTATTGTTTCATGTGATGGGTGCGCTTCATCTTATTATGTTAACTAGTAAAGTATAGATACAGTATATGTCTCTCTTCCGGTGTATAAACAAGGCCTAGGGGATCTGCAGTCATCTGTGGACCATGGCCTTGTGTCATATACAAGCTAAATGACAAGGCCTTGTTATTCTCTTTGATATGGTTGCCTTTTGGGATTTTACTGGCATATGCATATGCAATCAACTGTATCTAAAAATATCAGACATTGGTGGTAGCTTAAGAGCCCTGTTCGGTGCTGATGATTTCTTAGGGGATCGGTTGGAAGTCAAAGAGCAGGATCAATGTTTCTGGGATTTGACCACCTGGTAAGTAACTTGTGGAGGCAGGAAAAATACCTGAATGAGTGTTTAAAATATACTTGCAGATTGCCACTGGTCTACTAGTGTGAGACTCAGAGCAACACTATTTCAGAACATGCAAAGGGGTAGGACACGACATCTCAAACATTTCAGGCACCGAGGAAAACATTCTTTACGAATGTGCACCTTAAATTCAGCACAGAGCCTATCTGCTAATCACAGACCAAGTATATTTCACCATTAATGTTCTACAGTCGAATGCAATTCAATCATGGTAACTTTCTTCATTTTAAGAATGATACATTCTGACATATGCGTTCCAGTTCTCTTTAAAAAATGTGAAATGACCTTGTCAGGTCACGTCACTGATGCTGCCTAATACTTCAAATAAGGGTAAACTATACACCCAAACCGTAAAGGTAGCACCCACAAAATCTTTAAGTCCAAGCGAGAGGAGCTACATCTGAAAGTTCTGAGCAACAATTTCTTGCAGCTCGGTATCATGAATGTAGACCAAACGTATCTAGATATTTGAAATTATATGAAATGTCAACATTGTAACACTCTAATAATACTAATACTGCTACACTGCTACTACTACTCCTACTGTTACGATAACATATTATCATTTTTGCTATTATTATTGTTGTTATTATTATTATTATTATTATTATTATTATTATTTTTACAATAGTTCTCCTCTATAGATGGCTTATCAATCCCATCTTCTTGGGTGATTTATTTATGTATATCACAAAAGGTTCCTTGATGGTAGTAGGTTTGGTGACGAAATCCTAAAACTACTCTGCCACGAAGATATGCCTTGCCTTTCGTGCTATGAACTGTAATTACAAAACACTGAAAGTTCGAAAAATGCAATTATCCCTGTTGGAATATTTTATTATGCTTCTCTTCTGCTCCTGAATTATAGTGTATTCACCGAAAAAATATTCATCTGGAGCAGTTAATGTTAAATTAATGTCAGGAAAATGTGTGTCAGTTTATTAAGTCTCATGGTTGAATAATACAATGCGAAATTGGATTTCACATCCTATTTTCAATTTACAAGTGTGGTCTCTTAATTAATGCACTTGGCTTTACCTCAAAAGTTCCTGAGCACAAAATGTAGCGTCCTTTCAAAATCAATTTTAGAATAGACGACTCACTTGGTCAGTATATTACTCCAGACTCATTTTATTCTACCCAGCTTTTAGAAATCTACCACACAAGTCTGTCAAAGAGTCGTTAGCACATACACAACTATTAGCATGTTAGAACGGGGACATTTAAAGCATAGTTTCTCTTGGAATAGTTAAAAACATTGTCATTGTAGAAAAGAAGCCCACTCCGAAAATTACACTATATTTATAACATAGTTTGATTAAAATCACTAGGCTTCTATAGGCATTCGACGCTGGGGAATTCTGCAGTAAGTACAATATTGAACACTTCATGGTGAATGAAATAAACAAGGTGTCCCTTACCACACAAAAGCAAAACTGCCTGTAATGCAGGTACTCTTGCACAATGGTGCAAGTGTGCCTGCATAGACTGCTACAAGTGTACCAGAACAGAGAGAGAGCAGGATTGCACCATATGTAAGTAAACATGGCCATTCCCGCCCTCTCCATGTGATGCAGCGCAGTGCATCAAGTTGTTTTGCTGCTTTGCACCAGATACAAGTAAACCTGACCAAGCGTGGGGGAGGTGATTGGGTGTTAAGCTCCAGAAGGGAAGAAAACAAATTACTTACCTGTAACTACAGTTCTCCAGTATTGACATCGTTCATAGATTCACATCCTTGAATCTTCCCCGTCATCGAAGTGGAAGTCCCACGGTATCACTGCAAGAGCAGTGTAATATACATAGGCCCATATGGAAGGTTTGCATCACTTTAACAGTATTTATTTTGGCGCTAAAGTGGCGCTAACCTAACTCCATATTTATACTTTGATGCTAGACCTGTCTTGTTTTGGAGTTAGCGCCATTTTTAGGAAGCGCCAACGCACCTTGCGTCAATGGGATGCAAGGAAGGCGTTCCCTTGCTAAAAATGAAGCTAGGCCCCCAGCACCATATTTAACTCCTGATGCAGAAATAACGCGCAACTGGGAGACAGGCCTAAATAATGGCACTAAGCCTGTTTAGCGCCATTATTTAACGCCTTGTCAGACCAGGCATTAAAGTGCAGGCACGCCCATTTCTATAGGGAATCACTATGGAATGGGCACAAAGATGCCCACCCCAAACCCCAGAAATACCACCACCCACACCACAGGGTCACTACAGGAGGAGGGAGCCCATCCCAGATAGGTTGCAGGTAAGTGTTTGTGTATGTGTGTGGTGTGCCAGTGGGGGCCCCTTACATGGGGAACCCTGCCTGGCACTGGGTATGTAGGGCTTGCCCAGGGAACACTGGTCCCCTGTGGTAGCCATTGGGCTAGGGATAATGACTCCTGTCTATACTTAGACAGAAGTTATTTTTTGGCTGCTTGTGCATCAAAGTGGGCTGACTAGCGGCAGATATTTTGCCACTAACCAGCCTAACGTAATTTCTGATCCACTAGCACTATTTCCCTTAATGCCATCCCTCACCGGCTAGCATCTTTTTTAGAGACACTAACCATTCCTTAGTGCCATTGTGCGTCATTTTATAAATACGGTGCATGGATGGTGTTAGGGAATGGTGTTTGCAGGGGTTAAAAAGAATGATGTACAACTCCGTTAGCACAGTTGTGCGTCATTTTTCAAAACCATAGGCCATAATATGATACCATGAAATGGATAGCCACTGCAATAGCCTATCCATATCCTTTTGCAAAAAATAACCAAAGCACCCTGAAGAACCTTCCCAAGAGAGGCTGAGTTCCTCGGATTTTCCAGAACAAGTGTGATAAAGGTGTAGATGAGGAATTAAGGTAAGCCTATGCGCGAAGCAGGGTGGGTCGCATGTGAATCTATGAAAGATGCCAATACCGGAGAACTGTAGTTACAGGTAAGTAACTTGTTATCTTGTCCAGTATTTGATCTTTCAGAGAATTACATTCTTGAATCAGAATAGCAAGCAGTAATAGCAGTTCACAAATGTGAAAACACAATACCCTTAGTAGATGGTGGGTAACAATATTGAAGAACCTTGTACTGTTCACCATATAAAACATGATAGTAATTATAATTAAGCGTGTAATACGCTTATAGAGATGGAATGAAAAAAGAAAAATAGATTTCCTCTTATGAGAAGAGTCTTACCTTATTGGAAAATATTACATAAAACTGCTTGTCCTACAGCTGTGTCTGTGCTTGCTGGCAACTCCAAGCAGTAATGCTGCATGAAAGTATGTCTGTTTTTCCATGTAGCAGCACAACAGATCTTCTCCAAGGAAACACCAGTGAAAAGGTCAGCAGAAGAGGACATTGCCCTTGTAGAGTGTGCTTTAGGCTTGAGTATGAATGGTTTACACTCTTCAGAATGGCAGAGTTGGATGGTTGCTAAAATCCATCTTGAAATAGTCGTTTTTGTGAACCTAGCTATTTAGGATCATAGCAAACCAGTAACTGATCAGTTTTCTGAAATTGTTTAGCTCTTTGCAAATGAAGGCCATCATTACAACCCTGGCAGTCGGTGTTAAAGTGGCGGTAAGACCATCAACAGGCCGGCGGTAAAAAAAATGGACTCATGACCATAGCGGAAACCACCAACATAGACAGCCACTTTAACACTACGACCGCCACGGCGGTACAAACAAACAGCATGGCAGTCACCTCCAACAGACAGGCGGGAGACAATGTACCGCCCACACCATTATGAGAGGCCGATCCGCCACCTTTTCTGGGGCAGAACCAACGCAAACAAAAACACGGCGGAAACAGGACTTGGAAGGGAAAACACTCAACTCTACACTACCCACGAGGAACCAGGACGCCATGGAGCCAGAACTCCAAATCCTCCCTGAAATAGTATTCCTGCTCCTCTACCAGGAGCACGAACGACGGTGGCGACGACTATGGTGAGTACTGCACCTACAACACAGGGGTGGGGGAGGGAAAAGAGAGTGACACACACACGCAACACCCCCACCCCCACCCTCACCCACAACAACATACACACAAATACATGCTGCAACATTACATTTACACCCCCCAAACCCCCCTGGAAGAACGCAATGACAAAAGGAAATGAGTTGAATGATTATAATCAATTAAAATCCATTAGTCAAAACTTGAAATACAGTATAAACAATTATGTAGACCAACTATGCAAGTCCGGATAGTGCACCATTCATAGTCCGTGGACCACTGGGCCAAAATGCATGGGCGAGGCCCACATTCAATACCAGACTCCAAACGGAGAGAACACTGCTGGGGCATCAGATCGAAATGAAACAGGCACCTCAGGGGGAAGGGAAGGGGGGCACCTCAGCCGGATGAGTGCACGACGCCAGCTCCACTAGGGGGCTCCATGCCCAATGATGTATCCTGGGGAGTGCAAAGCCACAGTCTCTCAAGTCTCTCCAGTGGGTGGGTTGCCCACTGCTTGATCCTGGGGAGTGCAAAGCCACAGTCTCTCAAGTCTCTCCAGTGGGTGGGTTGCCCACTGCTTTATCCTGGGGAGTGCAAAGCCACAGTCTCTCAAGTGGAAAACAGTCTCCACTGGTTCTGGAGGGGGCTTTGTACCCAGATTGCTTCATCCTGCCAAGGACTGAGGTAGTGGATGTGATTCTCCACTGGTTCTGGAGGGGGCTTTGTGCCCAGAGTGCTTCATCCTGCCAAGGACTGAGGTAGTGGATGCGATTCTCCACTGGTTCTGGAGGGGGCTTGGTGCCCAGAGTGCTTCATCCTGCCAAGGACCGAGGTAGTGGATGCGATTCTCCACTGGATCTGGAGGGGGCTTTGTGCCCAGAGGTCTTCATCCTGCCAAGGACTGAGGTAGTGGATGCCTTTCTCCACTGGTTCTGGAGGGGGCTTTGTGCTCAGAGTGCTTCATCCTGCCAAGGACTGAGGTAGTGGATGTGATTCTCCACTGGTTCTGGAGGGGGCTTGGTGCCCAAAGTGCTTCATCCTGCCAAGGACTGAGGTAGTGGATGTGATTCTCCACTGGTTCTGGAGGGGGCTTTGTGCCCAGAGTTCTTCATCCTGCCAAGGACTGAGGTAGTGGATGCCTTTCTCCACTGGTTCTGGAGGGGGCTTTGTGCCCAGAGTGCTTCATCCTGCCAAGGACTGAGGTAGTGGATGTGATTCTCCACTGGTTCTGGAGGGGGCTTGGTGCCCAGAATGCTTCATCCTGCCAAGGACTGAGGTAGTGGATGTGATTCTCCACTGGTTCTGGAGGGGGCTTTGTGCCCAGAGTGCTTCATCCTGCCAAGGACTGAGGTAGTGGATGTAACACTCCACTGACGGTGGTGCAACAGGCAAGCTGCCCAGGCTCCTGGAACTGACCACCAGCCTTGGACGACTGACTACTGGGGATGGCAGCCATGTCTGCGGTGGTGCCACTGGCTCAGGATGTCGCGGGCCAATGGCGGTGTCAGTTGCGGCGGTGCTTGTGGCTACCTTAGTGGCATCGGTGCTGGCGGCGGTGTCAGTAGCGGCGGAGCTTGTGGTGGACTCTGTGGCATCAGTGCTGGTGGCGGGCACTGTGGCATAGGTGCTGGCGACGGCCTCTGTGGAATCTGTGCTGGCGGCGGCCTCTGTGGAATCGGTGCTGGCAGCGGTCTTTGTGGTGGTCTTTGTGGCGGTGGTGCTAGTGGTGGGCTCAGTGACTGCGGTGCTGGTGGCAGGCTCAGTGACTGCGGTGCTGGTGGCGGGCTCAGTGACTGTGGTGCTGGTAGCGGGCTCAGTATCTGCGGTGATGGCGGCGGTCTCTGTGGTCCGCCGTGCAGGTTGGCGTCGACGTGGACCTGCCCTTGCTTTTCTGGCCCTTCCCCACCTTGGATGTTGGGGCAGCTGTCTTGCCACTTTCCACTTTTGTTTTGCCTGAGCCCTTGGTGGCAGGTGTTTTCGCCTTCTCCCTCCGGGATGTGGGCATCTTTTTTACTTTTGGAGGTGGCAAAATGTCCTTGCCCTCGCTCCGTGGGACACTGGCAGCCCTGTTGCTTGGCGCACTCCAAAATCCTGCTATTGCTGGCACTACTGTGCCCGGTGATGTGGTGGCTGAGGTGCTGGGTTGGTACCTGGAAAGGTGGGCCCTAGGGGACGGATGTAGGGAAGAGGTCAACATTTGATAGGAAAAGCTTTTTAGACACACTGGAACGGGTAGATGGAGGGGGTTTGGGAGTGGAGGAAGAGGTAGTGGATGTACGAGGTGTACGTTTGCTGACTTTGGGTGAAGGTGCATGGGCTGAAGGTTGTTGTGAGGTGGATGGCTGTTGGGTGGGTGTGTGGCTGCGCTTGTGTACTTTGGGAGGCAGGCTCACAGACACACTGGTAGAGGACACTGGGGATGTGTGAATGGTAGTGGGGGTGGTGAGTGCACGTGAGCGGTGTGTGGTGATGGGGTGCTGGTGATTGAGGTAGTGGCTGAAGATGTAGTGCATGCAGTTGTGAGTGGAGAAGAGACAGGGAGGGAGGAGGGAGACGTGGAGGAGGGGGACAAAGTAGAGGCAGTGGATGTTGATATGTGTGCATAGGTATGATGCTTGTGTGAGTGCCTGTGGGATGTGTGATGCTTATGTTTGCCTGAACCACCCTTGAGTGTTGATGTGTGTGCATGCTGGTCTGATGGTGTGCTTGGGATGGGCTGAGGTACAGGGGATTGGGTCTGGGTGGAGGAAGTTGGAGAGGGGAGGCTGGACACAGGGACAATGGCTGCCTGTAGTGCAGAGGCCAGAGCCTGAAATGCTTGCTGTTGGGCTGCCTGGCCAAAATGAATGCCGTCCAAGTATGCATTTGTTTGCTGCAAATGCCGCTCTACACCCTGGATGGCATTCAGAATGGTAGACTGCCAAACAGTGAGGGATCTCAGGAGGTCAATAGCCTCCTCACTGAGGGCAGCAGGGCTGACTGGGGCAGGGCCTGAGGTTCCTGGGGCGAAGGAGATGCCCACCCTCCTGGGTGAGCAGCCACGGGACACACGCTGAGAGGCTCCTGGGAGAGCCGTGCTGGTAGGAGGGGTGGCGGCTGTACCTGTTGATGCAGGGGGCACAGAGGGGCCCGCCACTGCAAGGGAGCTCCCATCAGAAGAGGAGTCGCTGTCGCTGATGTCACCTCCTGTCCCCGCCGTGGAGCTCCCCTTGCTCTCCGTCCCACTGGCCCCTTCAGACTCCATTGTCTCACCCTCCAAGGCCATGTGGGATGCAGCTCCCCCCTGCTCCGGTGCCACTGCTCCTCCACCTGATGATGCTAATGCCCACAAGAACAGGGAGACCACAAAAAGGGGGGGAGACAGAAGAAAGACATGTTCAGTGCATGCAATACCGCTACCGTTGGTGGACACTACAGACACAGTAGCCCTCTGCACTACGCCATGCACTTAAAGTTCCCTAATTAATCATAGGGACATGGGGTACAGGCCTATGCCGGATTGCAGCACACATGGAAGTCACAGGAGCCTGACTAGGTGTAGATGGCTCTTACCACTGGTGGGGTTGGGGTGCCACATAGCCTGCCTCACGAAGGGACTTTGCCTACAAAACTAGCCCTGGCCTAGGGGAACCCACAGCCCACCTCCCCCACCCAGACACCTCGTAATGAGCACAGAGTCAGATGGATGTGAATGTACTCACACCCTTGTGGCTGCTGTGATGCCCTCAAGTGCCCATCCAACTCCAGATACGCCACCTCCAGGATCCGGAACATCAGGGGTGTCATGGTGCGACAGGCACCCCTCCCACTTTAGGAGGCCATCCCCAGCTGGGCCTCCGCTGTCTTTTTTTCTCCAGCAGCGAACGTCCTCCCATCTTTTCGATGGGTGCTCCGTCTGTGGTGGACTACCAGGGTCCGGACGTCCTTGGCGATGGCACGCCAAATATCCTTCTTCTGGTGAGCGCTGACCTAGAGGAATAGCATGGGGAAAAGGATAATCTTTCACCATCCGGACCGTCATAGTCATTAACCCACGTTACCACCCTTGCCCTGACGCACATACACTCACCGTCATGGCTACTGACCCCATTGAGAAATCCCAGGACAAGGGCAGAGGAACGCTACAATGAGGCACATGGGCGAACTACGAGAGTGATCGAAAGGACCTTTGGCTTCCTGAAGGCCAGGTTCCGGTGCCTCCATATGACAGGTGGTTCTCTCTACTACTCACCAAAGAAGGTGTGCCAGATCATCGTGGCCTGCTGTATGCTGCACAACCTGGCTTTGCGATGACAGGTGCCTTTTCTGCAGGAGGATGGTCCAGAAGGAGGTCTTGTGGCAGCTGTGGAGCCTGTGGACAATGAAGAAGAGGATGCAGAAGAAGAGGATATCGACAACAGAAACAATGTTATCCAGCAATACTTCCAGTGAGACACAGGTAAGAAGACATCACTGCCTCCTACATCTCATACAATTGTTAGACCTATCATAAGTCTGTCACTTTCACCCAGTGTATGGACCCTGAATTGTCAATTTGCCTTTCCATTCCAGAGATGTAGGTCCCACTGAGTGACCTCTACTATATCACCTCATGGACTAGAGCTGTGAGACATAGGAATGTTGACAACACAATGGACATTGCTATTTTCCTTAGCTATAGCAAATACACATTTGTGAAAGCACAGACTGACTCCAGATTGTTTTGCGATTCAAGGGTGTTTATTTAAGTGCAAAATAGTGGAGGGGGTTCTAAAATGGTCTGGGGTGATGGTGGAGGAAGGTCCATGGCAGAGTCCAGTTATTTTTCTCACAGGTGCATTGTCCAAAGGGGCATAGGAAGTGGAGCTAGGGCAGTTTAAGGATGGACAGGGTGACGAAGTGGGACAGAAGGATGACATTCAGGGTGGTCTAATTTCTTGGCAGGGGTCTTGGCATTGTTCTCTGTCTTTGTCCTGGATCTCAGGGACCGTTTGCGGGATGGTTCTCCATCTGCAGGGGGTGGGGTGCTGGTGTCGTGGTCTTGTGGAGGTGCCTCCTGTCCACCTGCGCCGGCAGAGATGGTGGGCTGTTCATCATCAAGGCTAATGTCCGGGGGCCCTTGTTGTGCCACAATGTCCCTCCTGGTGTTCACAAGGTCCTTCAGCACCCCTACAATGGTGACCAGGGTGGTGTTGATGGACTTGAGTTCCTCCCTGATCCCCAAATACTGTTCCTCCTGCACCCACTGGGTCTCCTGAAACTTGGCCAGTACAGTTGCCATCATCTCCTGGGAATTATGGTACGCTCCCATGATGTTGCAGAGGGCCTCGTGGAGAGTGGGTTCCCTGGGCCTGTCCTCCCCCTGTCGCATAGTAGTCCTCCCAGTTCCCCTGTTTTTCTGTTCCTCTGTCCCCTGAACCTTGTGCCCACTGCCCCCAGGTCCCTGATGTTCTTGGGTTGGTGGGTTTGCCTGGGTCCCCTGTAGTGGTGAACACTCTGCTGCTTGACGTGTCCTGGGGACAGAGGTATGGGCCCGCTTAGTGGGTGCTGTGCTGGTTTTTCCCGAGAGGGGAGGCTCTGTGGTGGCATGTGCCAGTGTTTGGGGAACCGACTGTCCTGAGGTCCCAGATGGGCCGGGCTGGTCATCTAGATCCAGTTGGACAGAGCTGCTGTCAACACTGTGGTTGGTGTGGACATGTCTGGAACATCCTGTCCGGTGACGTTGGTTAGGGCGTCCTGCAGGGGTGTAAATGCATGATTATTGCATCTGTGTGTGTCATCGTGTGCAATGTGTGGGTGACCCTGTACCCCAGTGCTTACATTCTTGTCTAGGACCTTGTGTGATATTTGGTTTGGGGATCTGTGTGGGTATCTGTAGTGGACATGCTTTGGTGATGGGTGTCCATGCTTTGGTGTTGCATGCAGGGCTTGGTATTGGGATGTGTGGGTTGTGATAGTTGGGACATATGTGAGGTGTTGGAGTGATGGGGTGAGGGTGGGGTATGTGATAGCATGCAGGCAGGGTGGGGGATGTAATAGTTAAGATTTGACTTACCAGAGTCAATTCCTCCTGCTACTCCAGCGAGGCCCTCAGGATGCAGTATAGCCAAGACCCGCTCCTCCCATGTTGTTAGTTGTGGGGGAGGAAGTGGGGATCCGCCACCAGTCCTCTGAACTGCAATCTGGTGTCTTGATACCATGGAATGCACCTTTCCCCGTAGGTCGTTCCACCTCTTCCTGATGTCATCCCTAGTTATTGGATGCTATCCCACTGCGTAGACCCTGTCTATGATCCTGTGCCATAGCTCCATCTTCCTAGCTATGGAGGTGTGCTGTACCTGTGATCCGAATAGCTGTGGCTCTACCCGGACTATTGCCTCCACCATGACCCTGAGCGCCTCCTCAGAGAACCTGGGGTGTCTTTGCAGTGCCATGGTGTGGTGTGAGTGATGTGTCAGGTGGTGTGTGTTGTGGTGTGTGAGGGGATGTGTTTGTGTATGTTGTGTGAGGTGCGTGGATGTTGTGTGAGAGATGGTGTTGTGTGCCTGTGGATGCTAGTTTGTTGATGGTGGTGTCTCTCTCTGTGCTTCATTCTCAACTTTTGTCGTATGGGTTTGTGGGTGATGTGGGTGTGTGTTTTATATTGTACTGGGTGTGTGGGAGTGGTGTGGGTATGTGTATCAGGTGTGTGTATTTCGAATTGTCCAATGTGGTTTTGTTTTGTAAATGTGTGTGTATTTTGAGCGCGGAAGTGTGTACCGCCAATGGAATACTGTGGTTGAAAGACGCTGTGTGGATTTCTGGGTCGTGATAGTGTGGGCATATTCCTGTTGGCGTGACGGTGTCAGTTTTGTTATCACCACTTTATCCCTGACCTTTGGTGTGGCAGACTTGTGTGGGTGTCTAGATTTTGGTGGATTCCGGCCTGTGGGTCGTAATAGCTGTAGCGGATTTCCACTGCCGCAGTGAAGTGTAGACAAAGTTCCTTGATAGTAAAAGCTTGGATTTCACTTACTTTCCTTGTAGAGGTGAGCACTAGGAGAAAGGCAACTTTCCAAGTGAGATGCTTGAGCTCAGCTTTGTGAATAGGCCAAAAGGGTGATTTATAAACTGCAAAATAACTATATTGTGATTCCACTCCAGTGGAGGAGGGTGGATCGGAGGAAAGGCTCTAAATAATCTTTTCATAAATTGCTTGATGATCTGGTTCTAGCAAAGGGAGACAGAATTGAGAGGATGTCTGTAACATGAAATTGCAGCAAGGTGAACCTTCACAGATGCATACACCATCACTGATTTATTCAGAGGTAGTAGGCAAGGTAGAATCTGTTCTGGCAATGAGTCGAGAGGGTTTTGTAGACAACAAGAGCAAAAACGTCTCCACTTGAATCTGTAAGATCTGTTGGTGGAATTAGCTCTCTCCTTAGATAATATATCCCTGCAATCCTGGAGGATGTAACTGCTTCAGCCCGTTGAATTCAGGAGCCATGCATGCGTTTGGAGAGAGGCACGATGTGTATGGAATGGTTAATAGAGTTGTAATTACCGGCAGGTGATATGGGTTGCGTTCCGAGACTAGAGAAAGGTTGGTTGAACCAGTGTTGTCGGGGGCAGTACAGAACAATGAGGATCAGGCGGCACGGTTCTCTCTTTATTTTCATTAGAATCCTGAAAATGAGAGGGCATGGGGGGGAAGTGTAATAAAAAATTCCTGGCTATCTTATCGTAAATGCATTGCCCCAGGACCCTCTGTGTGGTGCCCTGTCGGTGAAGAATCTGCATTTTCGGTTCTTTTGCAACGCAAAGAGTACTAAATTCTGAGTGCTCCATCTCTAGAATATGGAGTGGAGAAGTGGTTGGTTGAGTTCCCCTTCTTGGCAGGTTTGACTGGTACTGCTCAGGGTTTCTGCTAGATAGTTCTTTATTCCTAGCAAATGCTCTGCTTTGATTGAGATGTGGTGTAGTAGCGCCCATTTCCACATTTCCACATTCTATTAGGCCCTTAGAGAGGGAATTTGGGACCTTGTACATCACTGCTTGTTTAGATAATACATGCAGGTGGTGTTGTCTGTTCGAATGAGGATGAATGCTTTTTGAATCCTCAGAAGGAGGGACTGTAGTGCCAGAAAAATGGCTCATAACTCTGGAAAATTGATGTGCATTTGAAGAGAGAAGCACTCCATCTGTCCCCGTTTGGAGATCTTGAAGATAGTCTCCCCAACCTTCCAGGGAGGTATCTGTGGTGATAAATCTGGAAGTGGAGAGAGAAATGTTAGCCCTCCTGAAAGGTTGCTGGTGGATTGCCACCATACAAGTGCCTTTATCATTATCAGAGTAATCCGAATTAGATCGTTGAATGATCCTGTGACTTAGAGCCACTGTTTGTCCAAATGTTCTTGGAAGGGTCTCATTCAGAGATGTGCATCAGAAAGCATGAGTATGGCTGAGGACATCATGCTGAGAAATGACTTGAGGATAAGGACAGAAACAAACTCTTTTCTGGATCGATCTTGAGCCAGTGATACTAAGCTTTTTTGTCTCTCTGCAGACAAGACTGCCTTGTTTTGTATGGTGTCCAGAGTTGCCCTGAGAAAATGTCATCCTCTGAGAGGGTGAGAATATTGATTTTTGAAAATTGACTGTAAGTCCTAGGGAGCGAAACAGCTGGAGGCAAATTGATGTGGCTTATGATATGGAAAAAGTTGTAGTTCTTTCAGCCACAAATGTGCTGCTACCGGGGCAAGGCATTTGGTAAACACTTGGGAGCTGAACAGAGACTGAAGGTTAGGACTTTGAACTGAAAGTGAGCTCCTGCCACAGTCAAGCGTAGACATTTTCAGTGCTTTAGGTGGATAGGGAGGTGCAAGTAGGCGTCTTGTAAATCAAGAGTAGCCATAAAGTCCTCCTGGTCAAGAAGTTATAATATCTCATGGAGCATTACCATGTGGAACAATTTTTTTCTGTATATATTTGTTTAGCTTCCTGAGGTCTAGATTGGGATGCCATTCTCCTGACTTTTTCTTTATTAAAAAGAAGCGAGAATAAAACCCTTTTCCTCTCTGAGAAAGTGGAACTTTCTCTATGGCAACCTTTTGTAGCATGATGGCTGCTTCCCTCTTGAGTAAGTGGATTTGAGCCACAGGTGATGTTTGTGGTGGATGAGGAGGTGGACGTTGGACAAACTCTAAAGTATGACCATATTTTATTATATCCAAGACCCACTTGTCTGTGGTAATTTATTTCCATTGGTTGTAGTAATGAGTTATGTGAGCTCCCTTGTGTGGTAGGATAGTGGAAACTGTGTCAGGTTTCACTAAATTGGCATTTATAAATAGACGTATCTATAGGCTATGCTTTTTGCTTATGTCTGGGATATTGTCTGGAAAATGCAGGTTGTGGTGGTGCACAATATTGGTGCTGCTGGTAGGTGGAACAAAATGGTTGATAGTTTTGAGGATGGTACCTTTGATAACTTCCCCAAAAGGCATATGTTCCTCTGCCTCTTGCTCCATAAAAGGGAATATTTCTATATTGGAGTGTTCCCAAGGACCTAGCCGTATCAGCATCTTCCTTGATGGCCTGTAAGGCATCATCTATAAGCTTTCCAAAAAGCATATCGCCATTGAATGGCATGTCCAGAATCCTATTGTGTATCTCTGGATGGAATGTGGTTGCCTTAAGCCAAACTCGGTGTCTAAGGATGGCTGCACCAGCTAGCTGACGGAAGGCTAGGAAGCAATGTCCGTAGATGAATCAATAATTTCAGAAGCTGCTCTTTCTCCCTCTAGTAAGATTTGTGTGCCTCCTGCTTTTTATTGCCTGGTAGAAAGTCTAGATAAGGTGTGATATCTGACTACATCTGGCGTTATTCCCAGTATTGCTAAAGCACTGGCTCCCCGGACCATAGTTCCAGAGATGGTCATGAATCTTTTACCAATATTATCAAGTCTTCTGCCCTCCTTATCAGGAGCAGAAGTGATCGGTGTGGGGGGACTCTTTGATCAGTGTGCAGCCTGGGTGATCACGGAGTCTGGGTTTGGATGTCCCACCAAACATGCTGGAGCATCGTCTCTGTCTTTGTATTTTTTGCCTATTTTAAGCAAGACTGTGGTGATTGTAGCTGGTGCCTTCATGATCTTTACACCTTCCTCCCATATGTGATTGATTATTAGGATTGCTCTTATCATTTTTCTTAACTGGGCTTTAAAGTGATAGAGAAAGCAGTCTGATTGCTTGACCATCATAGAAAGATAAAAACTAATTGTGGCCCTTTCCATCAGAGCGTGAAAAACACCTATGTCTTCTGGTGGTGACTCTGCTAGTTGGGCAGGTGGAGGAGAAGGTGTGGGAATTATATAGTCATCCCATTCATTGGTAGAGGGCCTGGCTTCTTGAATTTCACCTTCTTCGGCATCATCATCAGATGAAGGAGGATCTTTGATTGGCAAAGTGGCAATGTGTACGGGTGTAACAACTCTTGTTGAAGGAAGTATAGGAGGCGATGTTGTTGGAGGAGGAACTGGTTGCAATGCCACAGGTGTTGGGAAACAGGTACAGTAGTCCACTAACATGGCATGTAAGTCTTTTACTAAAGCCACAGGAAGTTGAACTATGGATTGATGAAGAGGTTCTGTGTATTGCTGGGTCTTGGCAGCTGCACGCTGTGGGTGATACTCCCATTTGTGGAATATTGTTCATATTCATCATCACTATCATCTTGGTATTTTCCATTCAGCTGTGAAGGGCTGTGTGCTGGACCAAATAATCCTTCATCATCAGATTCTTCTAGAAAACTGGCAGGAGGCAAAGGTGATACCAGCAAAGGATCTTGGTAAAATTGTCTGGATGATGATGTTTGAAAAAGAGGGGTAATTTGTAAGCGTGAGGGTCTTTCCATTCTATCTGACAGAGGTGTCGATGAGAAGTGTCCCATTGACGATGGAACTGTTTGATGTGACAGTAAGGTTGTCTGTGTTGCCACTGCTAATGGTTTTGTAGCAGTCGACGTGGTAGTCGTGAATGATATAGCGGTCATCAACGGTATAGCGAATTTGATGATCTAGTTGTCATTGATGATGATGCAGTCATTAACAGTGGAGCCGCCATTGATGCTAGAGGTGCAGTCGATGGTGGAGGCGCAGTCGATGGTGGAAGCTCATTGATAGTGAAGACACCTTTTTTCAGTTGTTGATGGTGGATGTTTTGTCAACAATATATGCTCCGTCGACAATGGATGCTTCATCGACGACGTATGCTCCATTGATGGTGGAAGCTTTGTTGACGATGGATGCTTCATCGACGATGGAAGCTTTGTTGTTGAATGTTTTGCCAACAAGGCTTTCGCTGGTGTGTGAGGTATCTCCGTCGACATAGTGTGGTTTTTGGTACCATCACCAGAGCAAGTTTTTATTTTAATGGAGATGAAGAAGGAGGATTTCCTTTCAGTGAGGAAGTTTGTGAGAGATCATGGCACATTGTCGTAGTAGCCTTTTTATTACCCTAAAGAGGCTCTTGTGATCTCTCCCTCTTTTTTAGGTTTTCAGAAGGGGTGCAAAAGCTAGCAGTATCCTCTTCTTCCGAGACTAGATCAGGTTTGTTCTGAGTCTCTGTAACCAAATTAACAACCTACCCTCCCTGTCTTTTAGGGTTTTGGTTGAAAAGGTCCTACACATTTCACAGTATTTCACCTAATGCTCTGGGTATAAGCAATATATACAATCCCTATGGGAATCCTACTGGTAAAGTCTTTTCATACCACATGATCCACAAGATCTGAAGAGTTCTTTTTTAGAAGAGTCTGACATGGCTGAGAAATAGATGAATATATCAAAGATGTGAAGAAATACTGAGCAGAGCTCAGGGAGACTCCCTCTCACACAACTTGCGGTAGAAAATCTGAGGAACTCAGCCTCTCTTGGGAAGGTTCTATATAGTGCTGTTGTCTGATTGGTTGTGACCTAGATTTGGTTATTTTTTTACAAAAGGAAATGGAAAGGCTATTGAATTGGCTGTCCATTGCATGGTACCATATTGTGTATATTATACTGCTCTTGTGATACTGTGGAACTCCCACGTTGACGGCGGGGAAGATTCAAGCATATGATTCTATGAAAGATCCAATACTGGAGAATTACATTTGGATCTCAAGTGCCACACCTTGCAATTTGACCACTATGCAGTTTTATTTGCCTGAGAATGGTAGGCTTTCAGGTGCCCATTTTTCCCAGTGAGTTCAGAAATGGAAGAAAAAAATCTTAAGACAAAAGAAAGTATAGTCAGGAAAATAATTGGATTTTGGAAACGTTCCCGCCACAGGAGGTGCTCTATATACTCCAGCAACATCTAAATGTATCAGGTGGGTGAGGGGAAATGTTATAATCGTATTGAGCACCAAGAGACTTGGATTCAGAGGCAGTAATTTACCAGTGCTTTCTTGTTGCTATTTAGTAGCCATAAAAAACAAGGATTGGCAAAGACAATAGGTCTGGTGACCTATCAAGAATACAAACATGAAGACCTTCAGTTAAGAGTCAAATAAAGGTCGGAGCACCCACAAGATAAAGTGTCAGAGCTCTAGGACTTTCAAAACATAGGAACACATAATGTCCATATTCCAAGTATGGGTAGTTCTCCTTGAAAGAACTCAGTCTTACACAATTCTCAAAACTGAACTGATGATTAGTGCCCACTAACCTGAGAGTCAGTACTTAGCATAGTGCTTGATTGTTCAACCGGAATCCGGAGGAAGGCTGAAGGTTGAGGAGCAAGAAGCCATAAGAGGATATAGAATTGTAGCTCTGGACGTGAAGACACTGGAGATGACAACAGAGTCAGGATCACAGGATCAGGGGAAACCTTGGAAGACAATAGAGCAGGAGGTTCCAGGTGAAGACACTGGAGATGACAACGGAGTCAGGATCACAGGATCAGGGGAAAGCTTGCAAGACAAGGTGAGTGCAGTGAAGATGCTTGCACAGGACTGGAATGAGGCCAAGCTTCAACTCAGGTTCAATTGAGATCTTTATACCCAATGGGAAGATTTTTTCGAAGGGTACGTGGCTCACATGGAAGGGCTATAAAGTTTCAATAGAAATCTAGACATGTAAATGGACATGACCTTTTGCAATTGACGGTTGGAATCACAATGCCGAACAAAAAGTATTAGCTGTATGAGTCAATAGCTCATGCCAGTTGGCGGCAATAGCCAATGCCTAAAGCAATAGGTAATGGTAGATGGAGCTAATAAACTAGGAAACGTGATACTCTTACCAGTGTGAAACCAGGGGGAGCAACAGTACCGGAGGCTCAAGGGCATGAAGAGATCTTGGAGGGAAACAATGCTTTGCAGGAGGCAGTGAGGAACCACAGAGGAAAAGCAACATGAGCTCTGTGTGCATAACCCACAGAAGAGAGGGCACAAAAGGAGTTCATGACAATCTACATCAAGCACAGTAATTAAATAATTGAAAACGTTTAGTGTAGTTAATAAAGAGAACTTGTTTGATTTTATGAGTTTTATTTTCATTAGTTTTTTATTATTTATTCAATAAATAATCTTTTAAGTATCATCATTAAAAATTAATATAGTCCAATAATCAATATTTAAATATGAGGAAAAATACAATATTAGCAAAATAACAGTTAATATTGTAGTAATGCAGCAAGTGTGTTCCATAAAGGAATTCCCTAATCTAAATTAAATTGGAATATGCTAGAAATTGGGTCTCCAGTTGGCAGAAGTATATGCCCTGTCTAAGGTGCTGCGTCGATTCTTCACTCAGGAAGTCAGGCTGCATCATTCTGGCTCAGCTGTGCGTCGAACCGGTAGGGGCGTGCGTCAGATATCTGGTTGCAACCCAGACGGTGCATCGATCTTCACTCGGGAATTACTGCCAAATAATGACCATGGGACTCCCAGCCTAGGAACACCCATTCAGTCTGCAGATGAGTGCAGGTGTGACTGAGTATCCTGTGTTTGTGTTGTCTGGGTGAAATGCACAAGGGAGCTGTCTACCAGCCCACCCCATACAGATTGGAGACAGGCTGTAAGGCACAGATGGATTTTAAGTGCAGAGAAACGCTCACTTTCTGAAGGTGGCATTTCTAAAATAGTAATGTAAAAGCCAGCCTCACCAATAAAGAGGAGTTTGCATTATCATTCTGGCCATATTAAGCATGACCTGGTTACCTCTTTCTGATCAGAATCTACCACTAATATGTTATCCTATGAAAGGAGCAGGCCTCACAGTAGTGGAAAACACATTTAAGAGTTTTCCACTACCAGGACATATAAAACACACATATACATTACCTACAAAGCATCCTGCCCTATGAGTTACAGAGGGCCTACCTTAGGGATGACATATGTAGGGGAGTTTAAGGCTTGGCAAGTACTTTTAAATGCTAAGTCGAAGTGGCAGTGAAATTGCACACACAGGCCTTGCAATGGCAGGCCTGAGACATGGTTAGGGGGCTACTTATGTGGGTGACACAACCAGTGCTGCAGACCCACTAGTAGCATTCAATCTACAGGCCCTGGGCACATGTAGTGCACGTTACTAGGGACTTACAAGTAAATCAAATATGCCCATTGGGTATGAACCAATGTTACCATATTTAAGAGGGAGAGCATATGCACTTTAGCACTGGTTAGCTCTACCACGGCGTTAATGATGCCTGGATTGCAGGGAATGTTTTTACCCATTACATTTCTCATATTTAACTGCCTATGTTTCTGAAATACATATGCTGTCAAATTATATGCAAATGATCGATAACTTGTGAAGTGGTAGTGCAAGGGCAACTGAGAAAAAAATGAAAATCTATAGATACATTTTGGCCATACCCATGAAAAGCTTCCCTCTCACCTGATTCAATCTAAATCAGTCTAGACTGGGGACAAATAATCTTCATTCTAACCTAGCTCCAAACTATACATATAGAATAGTTGAAATATTAATGGCGGGCTCTGTAAACAGGCATCAACAAAGGGAGAAGTGAGAGAAGGTTAATTAGAGATAGAAAGGAAAAGGAACTGCTTTCTGGAGCCAAGTTTGAATTATTTCCCATATCTCAAAGAAAATATAATGAACAGATTCAAAGATTTACTAATAAGCACCATGGCATTGAACGTGGTGATAGTGAAATTAGAAGCCTCTGTGAATCATACCCCCACATTAGATGGCCTTCAAAAGCTTCCATTTGGAGCTCTGACTGTTACGGCAGAAGAGACCACCACAGATCTAAGAATCAGCCCTGATGGAGAGCAACATAAGAGCAACATAGTAATCGAGTTAGATTAGACTATTTGTCAAGGATGTAGAGGCATGAGTAACTGAATAATGACAAGATGCTCATTTAAGAAAATACTAAGACAATTAGGTAGAAGAAGAGGACCCCTGACAAGATGATGTGACTGTGCGTACATCACCCTAAGATTAGTGGTCAAAATACAACTTAATGAAAAGGAAATATCTCATGAATCAGCTATTTGTTCTCCTCAGCTCAGCTTTGTTGACACCCCTTCCAAAAGAGTACAATCTAGACATAAGTTTAACAGACTCGTAAAACCACCCTAGACTACTAAGGGCCAGATGTACAAAGCTTTTTTCAATGATTCACAGAATCGGGCTGTTTGCCCACAGAAAAAAAGCATTTTGGTATGTAGCAATGCTATTTCGTGATTCAGTCATCTATTTACTGAATTGCAAAATAGGTTTGCGAGTTGCAATTAGGAATGGGTGTGCTAATGGCATCCCTTCCTAACTGCGAGTCAAACTGAAATGTATGATTGTTTTGCAACTGTAAATAGAGTGGCAAAACAATCACAGTTACCATTAAATTCAAGTTGGTGCAATCCATCCACAAATGGGAGTGCAAACATTTTTCAAGAGCAGGAAGTGGTCCCACTTTCAGTTTTCTTTTTGTAATGCATCCTGTTTTCCATTGGGGAAGATGGGCTACATTTCCCAAAAAAATGACTGCTTTAGTTAAAAGCAATCACAGACACAGCGGTTTGCTGTCCCCAGCAGGACACCATCCCTGTGATTGTAGACATTCACAGTGGGATGCAAATTGTGACCTGCCTCATGAATATTGATAAGGAAGGTCCCTTTGCGACCCAGTGCAAATTGCTATCAATGTTGAAGCGTAGATGAAAGATAGAAGGTAAAGACAAATTTGAGGTGGGCAAATTAGGAAGAAAGAGAAAATTCAGCAGTTCCTTCTGTCATATCAGAGGAAAAACTGAGGCCCTCATTATGAGTCTTGCTCGCCGTGGCGATCTCACTGCCACGGATCCGGCGGTGAAGACCGCCTTAATACGTATTGTGGCGTTTGGCTGAAGCTAAACCTCCACAACTCCGCCTGGCCGGCCGGTGCGGTTGAACCACTGCTGCCGTCGGTGACCTCCTCCACTCTCGCGGCAGGCCTCAGGCCGCCGTCCGGATTACAAGGTTGCACACCGCCAGGCTTTCCATGACAGTCACCCCGCCACAAGAAGCCTGTCAGTAATGCCCCCGGCAACAGGAATCCTTATTCCTGTTGCCGGTACACACACACATACACAGACGTCACCACACATGCACCTATCCCCCACCCATCCATACACTTGCAGGCACCCCCCACTCATTCATGCACACATACATTCAGATCCATTCAGCATACACATACATGCACTCAGACACACCCACTCACTCGCATTCATCCATACAGGCACCCCCAAACATGCACACACACATACATACACTTGCAGACACACACGCATTCAGTACCTCTTTGCAAACACACACAAGCACCCAAACACATCACAAACTCCCCTCTTGGAAGCCCACTTACCTCTTCCATCGAGGAGGGCGTCCGGGAGGGGATGGGTCTTTGTGGTCTTCCCTCTCCGCTACCACCACGCCAGCAGGACACCGCCAAGCCTTAATATGGCTAGTAATACGGTGGGCAGAGTCCTGCTGGTGTGGCAGTGCCAACGAGGGAACAACCTCTGCACCACTAACCACCAGAACAAATGATGGCTGCTCTATGCCTTAAAAAAGGCAGTGAGCAACCACTACTTGTAATATGGATGTCTGCTGGCGGTCAAATGGCGGGTTTGGCTTTGGCGGCCAATGGAACTGTCCACCAGTGTAGTAATGAGGGCCTGATTTCCTGAAACATACCCCAACATAGCTGGAGTCATTCCCTCTTGCTATGAAGAATTAGCTGAGAGAAAAAGAGCAAAGGAATGGATAGGTTAGATGCTTTTCAGAGAGCAAAGGATGATCTGAGCCAGGTCACAGCTTTAGAAGGTGCCTGGTCAGAGGAGGTAAAGAAGAAAACAAGCACAAGTCAATTGATTAGGGTACCTATATTTTCGCTCGGAGCTCGAGGTGTGGCCTTTTGTACCAATCTGCAGTCTCTTTTGGAAGTGGCTCACTAAAGAGTACAAGCTATGAGTCCGAAGGCTCAATCATGCAGGAAAAGAGAAAAGATGATGCAAACAGACAACGACAAGCAGCAAGAAAAAGCCATATCAAGAAAAGCACTATTATAACACACAGAGTTCTTCACAATCGTTCTGATTGTTAAATTACTTGTGAAAACTATACTTCAAGAATTCAAGAATCTTGAAATTCTGAGTCACCTTCTTGTTGTATTCGAACTTGTACAACATATTGCTGTTTCCGGATCAGATATAATCATAAGAAGCAATCCTCTCTAGTAATGTAACATATTTATTGAATATAACATAGTAATAACATAAACAGCATGAGCATGCATGCTAATCATACAAGTGCAGTGCAGAGTGTCTTCGCTGATTACAAAAACAAAACAATGAGTGTGCACGGACAGCGTACATAGATGTAGAAAACAAATAACAATAAATATAGTAAATATAGCAAATTGTGGCCTGAATATTTAGTTTAGTTATATATGTACATACACATTTAGGGGAATAAATAGAGTTTATCTATGGTTGTCAGTGATGTTTCAATCTGTTATTCAAGTTTGAGATAATCATAAGGACTGAAAGGTTAAGGACACTTGTGAATTCTACTGAAAAAATCTATTCAGAGAATTATCTCTGCTCCAAAATATTGAATTATCTCTGAAATAAGCTGGAAAGAGTCGATCTTAAGGTGCCAAGGAGTGGGCGCAAGTGGCAGAATAATGGGGCATGGTTATGAATTGCTGATAGAGCTTTCTGACTTGCCAGCTCGAGTGACTGGTTAGAGAAAAGTATTTATATTTAATGGCTCCATTCTAGGCCACAAGCATCACTAAGCTCCCCAATCTGCAACATCCACCTTTGGTACATATTCAATAAACTATTGTCCTACCAGAGCATCCCCTCTGAGAAATAGATCAAACTCCTGAAGATCCTGATTCATCCACTGGTGATTTCGATCAAAGGTGGGTAAACATGCACTTTTGGGGAAACATGCCACAATACTGGTAAACATATGTTTAAGTTCTTCCAGTTGTGAACTATGATCCTAACATGTGAATGAAAAGAAATGAGTTGCATTGACATTTGAAGACATTCCTCGAGAAACTTCCATAACTGTATCTATAGACTAAACTTCATATAAAAATAGATTTGATCCAGCTAAACGGATCACCACCTAGGAAGGCAGCATAGAAACTGTGCTACAGTGTTGCCTTGAGTCGAGGAATAGTGCAAATGGGCCTCAACTCCAACGAGAAAATGTTCAAGTATCTGGGCCATGGTTGGACCTTGGTGGATAGGAAATTCATATGTCTCCTTCTTAAATCTTTTCCCACCTAAACCATCAGCTTCAGCAGAACTTCAACTGCCTATCTGACTTTTCTGGAGACATCCTGCTGTCTTGCTCCACTAGAAGACATTATCCTACATTTTTCAAATGAAATACAAAGGTGAAATCCTTGAAGGGTTCCTCCTGCTTGATATCTCTGACCTCAGGATCTATTGCTATCAGACTAAACGTACACCTAGGTCCTGGTCTACTTTGACCACACTCTATAATTGGCACGTAAGTCCTCATTTACAATACAGATCTCCATGGCACAAGTTTTCACAGATGAATCAGAAAGTCTGATGCATTGGTTGGTGCTAAAATGATGCATTGCTGGAATTGTGTTGTTAACCTGATGCAACTCCATGAATGTGAGGGTAGTCCCACAAGAAAATGCCCTGCGTCAATTTTATGCCTTCACTAAGCAGACAGAAACATTTTGACCCAGGGAAGTCATAGAATGACGTATTCAAAAGTAAATTTTACTGCATCAGTTCTATGTGTATTTTTCAGAGGGAATGTCTTCCCTGCATACATTATACCTGGCGCAGGTAAAATGCGATACAGGGCTTTACAAACTGATGCATTGGGCCCAATGTGTCAGCTTGCAAATATGGAGCACTAGAGTGCACTGCTAGCGCCACTGCTGTGTCAAAAATCAAAAATTATGCAATGGTGGCCCAAAGCGCTTGCAAATGCGGCCCTTAGTGCTTTTTGGTGTTATCGTCACATAAAACTCATAACTCCTGTTTCCCATTTTGCATTTTTGTATTGTTGGTGTCAAGCCTTTCATTATAATTGACTCCTCTTTTTTAACTCAGCTTGCGATTCGTATTGTTAGATGTTTCCACTTCATCACTGTTTTGGCACAGTATCTACTTTACCACAGACATAAGTTAAATCTTTCAGCTCTATGCCATAGCTACCGTGGGCTGATCTCAGATTAATTTAGTTTCTTTTGGAGCTAATTCTGACAAGTTAGTGTTCTTATTCCCTGAGATGAATGACGGCTCACCCAAATAATGAGTAGCCTGAATGTGGATTCTCAAACTAGGGTTGAAAAGGTGAGTGGGGATGGAGCAAGTGCAACCACATCTGGCGTTTTAAACTCATCATAAAGGCTATGTACGGGTGGATATTGACCCCGGCTGGTAATTTATGTTTATTTTATTCTTACTACTACTACGAATAGAGCTTATTACATGTCAGGTTGATTATCCAATTCTATATCATAATAACAGTAATAACTATCACAGTTATGCTGAGAAGCAATGGTAGAAATTATATATACTCTCCACAGAAATGTTGTCCAGTCCCATTAAACATAAGCCAAGCAGCTCTGTTGAGAATTAATGTCATGCACAAAAAAGCGTGACAACCCTAAAGAGTATTGTTTAAATTGTGAAATATGTGTGTGGTTGCCTCTCAAATACACTTCATGTGTGAAATGTCCAATAAACGTACAGCAGTTGTGCTCAGAAATGTTGATAACATCCAATAAAGCTGCAGAGCCCTGATATATAATGTTTATTTTTCCATTATAAAGATATTACACCCCTGATAAATAGTACTAGTTCTGCCCAGTGTTTATTATGGCAGTTCTGCTGCGAAGTGGTGGCACTCTGAATGACATGCTCACCTGAGCAACCTCTCAGATCCCTGAGACTGAGATGCTCCTCTCTTAGTAACCTTTCCCTCCTTTGACAAAGCCTAGTACAAAGTCTAGTGGAATAAAATGTTTCCTTGTTTGTACTAGCAGAAGATTCTCGCTCATCAGAAGCCTTGCGCATGCTTCAACAAAGCTGCCTTCAGGACACCAAATACAGTATATGTAAAGAGAGGGGTAGCTTAATATTTTCCCTGGAAGATTGACAATTATTCCACCTAATGTGTGTGTGTTTGTGAACATTGAAACAGAGTAGGGGGTCCTGTCACAACCTGATATTAATATTTTACTTTGAGTATAGAATGAGGGTGCTTGGTTGTGAATTGCTTGGTTAGCTCGTGTGACTGTTTATAGGGATGTGCACTCTGTTTCTGTACCGTAATTGTGTGCATCTGTATTTTATTATTACCATTAAAAATAGTCATTTCCACTGGTGATTTTGATCGCAGTTGGATAGACATACATTAACTGACACAGATATTTCTTAAGATTTTCTTGTCGGGAAATCACCAGAACATAGGTAAAACTATTTTTGCGTTTTCCATTTCTGACCAATGCTCCTAACACCTGACTCAAAAAGATTGAGTTGTATTTTATTTCGAAGAATTTATTTGAGAAACGTCTAAGTTCTATCTTCATATCATTTAAAATGTGTTTTGATCCTACCATGCTATCATCGCTTACTGGTCAGGAAGTGCAGAGTGGGACAGGAAAGATTTATGAAGTGCAATCCAGATTAGACACCCCAAAATTCGGTATCCTCTGTAGTGGATAGCCTCTGCAATGCGCTTATAAGAAATATGTTGAGCCCCTGCACTGTTTTTAAGCACCGCACTCACATATTTTGTGGTGGAGATTCACACAAATTCGGAGGACCAGGGATGGGTGCTACATGGATAGTATTATGCTGATGACAGAAACAGACTATGGCGGTCATTATGAACACGGCGGTAAACACCGCTGACTGCCGTGGCGACGGTGAACAGAAGATTGCCATTGGTGGTGAACAGAAACCCGCCATATAATGAACCAAAAATCAGATCCCGTCAAAAATCACCAGTCCACCAGTCTCTGCCAGGACCCTGTCGGCGGATATGCAGGACTTCCCACCCGCCACCACCGAGCACACCCACATCCCGCCCTCCAAACAATGATGCACAGTGGAAGCCGAACTACCATTGGCGGTGCAGACCGCCACGGGCGGCAAGTGGACCCAACAGTAAGAAGTGCACACATTGGATAAGTTAGAATCCCACACACCTGACACACATCCACAACACCATAAAAACACTCACAGACACACTCCACAATCCTTTGCAACGAAAGTAGGCCAACGAAGACAGAGAACACCAGAGGCAGACACCGAATGCCACAATCCACAAGACTCACACCCAACCACAGAAGAGCACCCTCACCGTGATTCCACACCAGACATCATTCACCACACTCACCATGTCTCCCCCCAAACATCCACGTTTCACAGAAAGGGAGCTAAGGACTATGGTGGACGAGATCCTGAAGGTGGAGCCACAACTATTCGGGGTTCAGGTGTAGCACACACCCATCGCAAGTAAGGTGGAGCTATGGCAGACCATTGTGAACGGGGTCAATGCAGTGGGACACCATCCACGCATCAGGGACGACATCTGCAAGAGATGGAAGGACCTGCGGGGGAAGATCAGGGCCATGGCATCCAGGCACCACATTGCAGTCCAGAAGACTCGGAGAGGACCTCCACCAACACCACATGACTACACTGACTGGGAGGAAAAGGTACTGGCCATCCTGCACCCTGAGGGACTCACTGGACTCACTGGAGGAATGGACTCGGGTAAGTGATCTATGTTTACCCCATATCCATCACACCTGGAATGCATGCACCACCCCACCCTTCCAACACCCACCAGGACCAACACCCCACCCGGCCCACAGGCACTGAATCCACCACACCTGCATACTCACAAACCCACTAACAGGCCCACATCCCTCCCCCTGTGCACAGCCACCCACCCCTACAAGGAAACACAATGGCCTACAACACCCACAATGCACCTCCAGATACAAAGCCAAAAGCAATGCTAACCCCACTAAAGCATGGTGCATGGTCCCAAAGTGTGTAAGCTGCATAAACCCACCCAGGCCTCTGCACCCCATCCAACCATGTGAATGTAGCAGACATGTCTATTTCCCCAACAGGCACCACCAACCATGACACCCTAACAGACAGGATAGGAGTGCCATTGCCCCCCCAGGGAGACAGAGGCACCTCACAGGACACTGGGGATGGAACCCTGGACACTGATGAGCCGGCTGGCCCCTCACACAGTCGTGGACTGTGACCATCCAGCAGCCCAACCCAGGATACCACTGACACCCCTACCACCCAGACAAGAATATCAGCCCAGGGTAACCGTCCACACACCTGTGTATCCAGGCCACAGACTGGTGGATCACAGGTTCAGAGGCCACAGTCACCACAACCAACAGGCAGGAAGACGTTGGCCCCAGTACAAGTGGCAACTGTAGAGTAAGTCTAAATTAAGAGCCACAAAATTTACCGTAGGATTGATATTCCTCAAGTACTGTATCACTATAAATATCGATAACCATAGTTTTGTATCTCATATAGAAATACAACTCTTGAATGCACAGTTTGGGCTAAACATCAAACTAGATAACAAGATAAGGATTCTATCGACAATACATAATTTTATTAAGTTCATTTACAAAATACTGAGGACATAAAACCAAGTACAAAAAGGACAATAACATTCACCTAACTCAGTCATCCCACATTCACAACAGTCTAAAACATCCATGATTGAGAGTACAAAAACTACAATTCAAAAACTTTGATAATCCTAATATAATACAATTTAGACAATTAGAAAGATAAATCCAAAAAAGTACATTCTATTATGCAGCATAAAAAGATTTTAGTTGATACAAATCCGACAGTGTTGGTACAACAATCTTGCACTCCAATACAAAAGGGATCTATGACCAAGAAAAATGATAATGATACGATAATCTCAAATGAGACACAGTAGGAACCTGTAGCCTACGCGTGTTTCGGTATTCCTCTATTATTGAGGTCATCTTCATCAGGGCAGTTCCCAATGTTATAGTCCATTACTGATGCTGGCCCAACAGCCGGACATTCTGGTAATTTCTTGTGCCAAATTCTGGATGTATGTCACAAGTATACGTGATATCTAATGCGAAAAACATATATAAATAGGACTTACAGTCCGGAATTTCTAGTTATAACTTTTTTAACTTTTAATCTACGTGTTTATACATAAAGACCCATGATCAGTCTCTACTAGTTGAGTACTGACACTTAATGTGATAAAATACACCAATAGTAGACAAACCATGTGTGAATAAAATCAGTCTCGAAGGGGAGTGATACTGAGGGAAGAATTACTAGCATACAATTAAAAGAATATTTAGAAGATGAAAGAGTGTAAATATTAGGGACCAAATGGTGGGCTAGTTGGTAGATGGTAAACAAAGTAAATAATTACTATATGAAGAAGCCAAACCCCAAATTGGTTTATCTTCCTTATTCCAAGTTTATGGAATGTACACCCATGCGCTCTGTGAAGTTAATAATGACAGAACATTATTTTTTATGTTACCTGTTACAAAAGTCTGGTATAATTTCTAATATGAACGTGTTCCATTTTCGAGTATGCAGGAAAAGATGTCCTTTGCTGTCAGTATAAGAGTTTATCATTCTAATGGGAGAAGAGACTTCACTCAAAACTAGGAAATCTAAGACCAGAGAGATGAAAAAGCTATACTAAACTAGAACCAGTTACAGGTCTTAAGTCAACTAAAATAAAGAGTTTCATATATAGAAGAACCTTGTAATCACCTGCGATCCGAATGGAGTATACTGAAGAGGAGGTTCTGTTTCGGAATCTTCTACTTGGCCCCCTATTTAATTCATAATGATCTTTATAGGAGGACAGAAACACAAGAACAGATAGAGGAACTAATTAAATATTAATTTGAATTAGACTAACTGAACTCAAGTTAGCCTATTTAAGAAAGTATCATTGTGTTACAGACTGGATACAAGAAGTGTGTTCAATAACCTTACCTGAATGCTGAAAGGGTTGGCGTTTGATCCCTAGTGCAGCCGCCCGACTGGTGAGCTCCATTTTATACTGGTAGTTCGATTAACAGGACTACAGGAAACACTCAACTGGGCGAGGAAATGGAATTGCGCGCTACGATTGTGGTTGACATATTGGGATAACCAATGTTTAAGTACTCAGCTTTTAAGTTATGATAACGCGCGCTGTAATTACAGTCGCCATATTGTAAAGGCCAGTGTTGCTGGAGTCGGCTTTTTAGGTTACAATAACGCGGTCTAAATATGAGTGATTTTCATTTCATTTATGTTATTGTTCTTACACTCTACGTATAGACCGGCATAAACACTTAATATTTATTACCGTCGACTACAGACATAAAGTGATTAACTTGTGGCCTAATTATTCCAAAATCATTTATTTGGATAATTTTACGTGCCTAATGTGAACTGGCAAGAACAATTAAAAGTCACTCCCATCGAATTCAAATGTAGAGAAAATATCTCATGATCTAATAGGGGAAGCTTTCTGGGTTCTCTCACTCATCTTATGGGAAGTAGGCTACAGGAAGGTAGTGTAAGACATCTTATAAAAGGCTAACTCCAAACGGAGACACCTTAAAAGGATAAGAGGGGGAAAAAGAATACAGAAGAGAGTCTATGGGATAAGAGTAATCTCATTAGAGGAGAACAGGAGCAGGGAATGTTATACAGATATGGGCATAGCTACCGATGAAATAAAATTTAAAATGTAGATCCAATTACATAATAGCATTTTCTCATGGAATGTATTCATTCAGACCTCTGTCACAGGTGTCCAAAACAAAAATCCAATAGATCTCACATTTCTTCCTAATTATATTCTCCTCAGTGGGACCTGACTTCTTGACCTTTTCCAATATTGTCCATGTTAGGTCTTCAACTTTATGTCCATGATGTTTCCAGTGGTGAACTAAAGGAGCACCCTCCTTACCATTGCGTATGTTAGACATATGTTCAAGTATTCTTACCCTGACTTCTCTCCCTGTTTCACCATCATAGACCAATGGACAAGGGCAACAGATCAAATAGACACAGTTAGCTGTTCTGCAATTGGTCATATCTGTGAGCTTATAGTTTTTTTGTTTCCATTGGAAGGAGTCTCCCACTATGGCTCCAGAGCAGGCCTTACAGTTACCGCATTTGTGGTTGCCTTTGATTGGTTGATTTCCACAGATAGATTTCTGGCAGAAGCTTTCATTTTTAGGCAAACAGGCTCGGATCAATTTGTTAGAAATGTTTTGATTTTTCCGAATGGCTAGGAGTGGACGTTCCAGTGAAAACTGATTAGGGTTACTTTTGAGGATACTCCAATTAGAGAGGATTATTTTTCTGATTTTTTCATTTAGATTGGAATGTTGTTTTACACACACCATCTGAGATTTTGGATTTTTGTTCTGTCTATCGAACATACTGGCCCTATTATAGTATTTAGCTCTTTTGTAGGAATCCTTAATAAGTATTTTGGGGTATCCTCGTAAGAGAAATTTCTGCTGCAAGGTGTTGGCATGGTATTCAAAGTCAAGTAAACTGGTACAGTTCCTACGCATACGTAGGAACTGACTAAAGGGTATTCCCTGTTTTTAACTAGTCAGGTGAAAACTGTCAAAATGAAGTGTGGTATTTTTGGCAGTGGGTTTGATATACAAGGACATCTCTAGTTGGAAGTTGTTATGACCAATCCAAATGTCAAGGAACTCTACCTTTTCTCGATTAGTATGGATAGTAAACCTTAAATTAGGATTACATACATTGATCCACTCACTAAATTCTTTAAGGAGTTTCTCATGTCCTGTCCAAATGAAAATAATGTTGTCTATGTATCGTGACCAAAAATTAATGTTTAAAAAAAAAAGGCGCCATTTCATTGTAGATATGAATTTCCTCAAAGGAGCCCACATAGATATTGGCTACACTGGGGGCACAGACAGCACCCATGCTGACTCCTTACTTTTGTTGGTATAACTGTCCGTCAAATTCGAAAAAGTTATCTTGTAGGGCAATATTCAAACATTGTAAGACAAATAGAGAATGATCTGTCATACCTTCTTTTTCGAATAGACAGGCAACAGCATGCCATGCTTCTCTCTGTGGGATATTCGTCTATAATGCTTCAATATCCACGGTCACTAGGATCTAAGTAACAGGGTTAAAAGAAGTACCTTCCAATTTAGAGATAATATATCCTGTATCTCGAATGTATGCAGGAAGGTTGGCCACTCTAGGGTTCAAGAATTTCTCTACATATTTCGACAGGGGTTCTGTCAGTGACCCTATAGTGGAAACAATAGGTCGCAACAGAGGATCTTCTTTATTTTTTGGGATTTTAGGTACTCCATAAAAAACTGGGGTCCTAGTCCTCTGAGGATTCAGATATTGAAATTCTTGTTGGCAGATTAATCCTTTGCTTAATGCCTCATTGCTTATTTTTAGTACCTCTTGCTTCACTCGTTCCTGCCAGCTGTTCTTGGCCTTTTGGTAGTATTCAAGTTCATCTAACATTGTCTGCATTTTATTTTTGTATGTTTCGGTATCTATCAAAACTATGCCTCCCCTTTATCACAGGGTTTAACTGTAGTATGCTTATCTTTTTGTAACTTTTTAAGAGCCTGTTGTTCACATATGCTCAAATTGTAATGAGGTTTAGGGATATATTTCAACATAGTTTTAATCTTCTCCAAAACAATTCTTTCAAAGATCTTAACTTCAGGTCCTACCATATTTAGGTGTGGTGTAAAAGTGGAGACCGGTTTTAAACCCAATAAGCTCATCTCTGTACTGTCGATTCTGTCTTCTAAAAATCTCCTGAGTCTAATACGCCAGAAAAAGGCGTGGAGGTCTGACAAAAGTCCAAACCGATTAATAGAGGTACTTGGAATAAATGACAGCCCTTTCTTAAGTAAAGACTCAGTATCCATATCCAATGGGGTAGACCTAAGGTTGAAAACTGGTACAGCCTTTAGTCCCTCCCATATTGTTGTCTCTGTTTTTGTAGTACATGTGGTTGATTGTCCACATTCTGAAATCTCCCCCTCTGATAGTTTCTGAATCTTGTTCTGTGTCTTCCTCCCCTGGATAAAAAATGATTAGAACGACTAGGGCCTTCATTATGGCATGACCTGTTACCATATTGGTGAAACTGGTTAGAATTACCTTCACCTTCAGACTCAGACGTGTCGGAAAATGTAACAATCTTTTTATTAGTCCAGAACTGCTGGTCCTGTTCTGGCACATTCTTTTGCTGGCTTTGATAGTATTTTTCCGATAAATAAGGATAGGCTCGTTCTTTGGAAAAGCACCTAATATCCTTCCTTAACACCTTCGCTGCCAGCCCTTTTCCCCCTCCTGTGCCGAGCCTTTTTTTGGCTATTTGGGGCAGTTCGCGCTTAGGCCCTCATAGCTTTTTGTTCACATAAGCTACCCACGCCAAATTTGCGTCCTTTTTTTCCAACATCCTAGGGATTCTAGAGGTACCCAGACTTTGTGGGTTCCCCAGAAGGAGGCCAAGAAATTAGCCAAAATACAGTGAAAATTTCGTTTTTTTCAATGGGAAAAAGGGGCTGCAGAAGAAGGCTTGTGGCTTTTTCCCTGAAAATGGCATCAACAAAGTGTTTGCGGTGTTAAATTCACCAGCTTCCCAGCTTCCCAGCTTTCAGGAACAGGCAGACTTGAATCAGAAAACCCAATTTTTCAACACAATTTTGCCATTTTACTGGGACGTACCTCATTTTTACGGTTTTGTGCTTTTATCCTCTTTCCAGTCAGTGACAGAAATGGGCATGAAACCAATGCTGGATCCCAGAAACCGAAACATTTTTGAAAAGTAGACAGAATTCTGAATTCAGCAGGGGGTAATTTGTGTAGATCCTACAAGGGTTTCCTACAGAAAATAACAACTGAAAAAAAAAAATATTGAAATTGAGGTGAAAAAATCTGCAATTTTTCTCTACGTTTTACTCTGTGACTTTTTCCTCCAATGTCAGTTTTTTTAAAGCAATATACTGTTACGTCTGCTGGACTCTTCTGGTTGCGGGGTTATACAGGGCTTGTAGGTTCATCAAGAACTCTAGGTACCCATAGCCAATAAATGACCTGCACCCTGCAGTGGGTTTTCATTCTATACCGGGTATAAAGCAGTTCATTTGCTGAAATATATAGAGTAAAAAATAGCTATCAAGAAAACCTTTGTATTTCCAAAATGGGCACAAGATAAGGTGTTGAGGAGCAGTGGTTATTTACACATCTCTGAATTCCGGGGTGCCCATACTAGCATGTGAAATACAGGGCATTTCTCAAATAGACTTCTTTTTTACACACTCTCTTATATTTGGAAGGAAAAAATGTAGAGAAAGACAAGGGGCAATAACACTTGTTTTGCTATTCTATGTTCCCCCAAGTCTCCCGATAAAAATGATACCTCACTTGTGTGGGTAGGCCTAGCGCCCCTGACAGGAAATGCCCCAAAACACAACACGGACACATCCAATTTTTTGACAGAAAACAGAGGTGTTGTTTGCAAAGTGCCTACCTGTAGATTTTGGCCTTTAGCTCAGCCGGCACCTAGGGAAACCTACCACACCTGTGCATTTGTGAAAACTAGAGACCTAGGGGAATCCAGGATGGGGTGACTTGTGGGGCTCTGACCAGGTTCTATTAACCAGAATCCTTTGCAAACCTCAAAATGTGGCTAAAAAAACTAATTTTCCTCACATTTCGGTGACTGAAAGTCCTGGAATCTGAGAGGAGCCACAAATTTCCTTCCACCCAGCGTTCCCCCAAGTCTCCCGATAAAAATGGTACCTCACTTGTGTATGTAGGCCTAGCGCCCACGAAAGGAAATGGCCCAAAACACAATGTGGACACATCCCATTTTTTTACAGAAATCAGAGGTGTTTTTTGCAAAGTGCCTACCTGTTGATTTTGGCCCCTACCTCAGCCGGCACCTAGGGAAACCTACCAAACCTGTGCATTTTTTTAAACTAGAGACCAAGGGGAATCTAAGATGGGGTGACTTGTGGGGCTCTGACCAGGTTCTGTTAACCAGAATCCTTTGCAAACCTCAAAATGTGGCTAAAAAAACTAATTTTCCTCACATTTCGGTGACAGAAAGTCCTGGAATCTGAGAGGAGCCACAAATTTCCTTCCACCCAGCGTTCCCCCAGGTCTCCCGATAAAAATGGTACCTCACTTGTGTATGTAGGCCTAGCGCCCACGAAAGGAAATGGCCCAAAACACAATGTGGACACATCCCATTTTTTTACAGAAATCAGAGGTGTTTTTTGCAAAGTGCCTACCTGTTGATTTTGGCCCCTACCTCAGCCGGCACCTAGGGAAACCTACCAAACCTGTGCATTTTTTTAAACTAGAGACCAAGGGGAATCTAAGATGGGGTGACTTGTGGGGCTCTGACCAGGTTCTAATACCCAGAATCCTCTGCAAACCTCAACATTTGGCTAAAATAACACATTTTCCTCACATTTCGGTGACAGAAAGTTCTGGAATCTGAGAGGAGCCACAAATTTCCTTCCACCCAGCGTTCCCCCTAGTCTCCCAATAAAAATGGTACCTCACTTGTGTGGGTAGGCCTAGCGCCCACAAAAGAAAATGGCCGAAAACACAATGTGGACACATCCCATTTTTTTTACAGAAAACAGAGGTAGTTTTTGCAAAGTGCCTACCTGTAGATTTTGGCCCGTAGCTCAGCCGGCACCTAGGGAAACCTACCAAACCTGTGCATTTTTTTAAACTAGAGACATAGGGGAATCCAAGATGGGGTGACTTGTGGGGCTCTGACCAGGTTCTCCTACCCAGAATCCTTTGCAAACCTCAAAATCTGTAAAAACAAAAACACTTTTTCCTCTCATTTCGGTGACAGAAAGTTCTGGAATCTGAGAGGAACCACAAATGTCCTTCCACCCAGCGTTCCCCCGAGTCTCCCGATAAAAATGGTACCTCACTTGTGTGGGTGGGCCTAGTGCCCACGAAAGGAAATGGCCCAAAACACAACATGGACACATCACATTTTTTCACCCCGGGGGCAGAAAAGGCCTTAAAAAAAAATGTCCCTCCTGGGAGCGACCCTTGCCCAAGGGGTCGCTCCCTTATGCCAATTTCCTTTTTTTAAAAACATCCCTGGTGTCTAGTGGGCGTTTTGACAGCCAGATTGCTTTCAATCCGGCTGCCAAAACGCAGAGAGGGAATTCAAAGGGAAGGAAATACATTTCCCCTTCCATCCCTGACTTAACCCCACAGAGGGAGCGCTGGCGCTCCCTCTGGGCTGTGTGCCCAGGACGTAATGGTTATGTCCTGGGCACAGCAGCACTGTGCCGCAGGACGTAACCATTACGTCCGTGGCACAGAAGGGGTTAACTTGTCTGTCTTTCTTTTGATAAGGTATACGTTAAAGGACTCAAGTTCTTGATCAATAACTTCTATTTGTTTGCAATTGTAAAAACAATAACATAAATTAAATTAAAATCACTCATATTTAGACCCCGTTATTGTAACCTAAAAAGCCGACTCCATCAACACTGGCCTTTACAATATGGCGACTGTAATTACAGCGCGCGTTATCGTAACTTAAAAGCTGAGTATTTAGACATTGATCATCCCAATATGGCGACCGCAATTGTAGCGTGCGATTCCATTTCCGCGCCCAGGCTGGTGTTTCCTGTAGTCCTGTTGATTGAACTACCAGTATAAAATGGAGCTCACCAGTCTGGCGGCTGCACTAGGGATCAAACGCCAACCCTTTCAGCATTCAGGTAAGGTTATCAGACATACTTCTTGTATCCAGTCTGTAACACAATGTTACTTTCTTAAATAGGCTAACTAGAGTTCAGTTAGTCTAATTCAAATTAATATTTAATTAGTTCCTCTATCTGTTCTTGTGTTTCTATCCTCCTATAAAGATCATTATGAATTAAATAGGGGGCCAACTAGAAGATTCTGAAATAGAACCTCCTCTTCAGTATACTCCATTCCGATTGCAGGTGATTACAAGTTTCTTCTATATATGAAACTCTTTATTTTAGTTGGCTTAAGACCTGTAACTGGTTCTAGTTTAGTATAGCTTTTTCATCTCTCTGGTCTTAGATTTCCTAGTTTTGAGTGAAGTCTCTTCTCCCATTAGAATTATAAACTCTTATTGACAGCAAAGGACATCTTTTCCTGTATACTCGAAAATGGAACATCTTCATATTAGAAATTATACCAGACTTTTGTAACAGGTAACATATATGTTTTTTCGCATTAGATATCACTTATACATATGACATACATCCAGAATTTGGCACAAGAAATTACCGGAATGTCCGGCTGTTGGGCCAGCATCAGTAATGGACTATAACATTGGGAACTGCCCTGATGAAGGTGACCTCAATAATAGAGGAATACCGAAACGTGCGTAGGCTACAGGTTCCTACTGTGTCTCATTTGAGATTATAGTATCATTATCATTTTTCTTTGTCATAGATCCCTTTTGTATCAGAGTGCAAGATTGTTGTACTAACACTGTCGGATTTGTATCAACTAAAATCTTTTTATGCTGTATAATAGAATTTACTTTTTTGGATTAATCTTTGTAATTGTCTAAATTGTATTTTATTAGGATTATCAAAGTTTTTGAATTGTAGTTTTTGTACTCTCAATCATGGAGGTTTTAGACTGTTGTGAATGTGGGATGACTGGGTTAGGTGAATGTTATTGTCCTTTTTGTACTTGGTTTTATGTCTTCAGTATTTTGTAAATGAACTTAATAAAATTATATATTGTCGATAGAATCCTTATCTTGTTATTTAGTTTGATGTTTAGCCCAAACCGTGCATTCAAGAGTTGTTTTTCTATATGACATACAAAACTATGGTTATCGATATTTATAGTGATACGGTACTTGAGGAACATCAATCCTACGGTAATTTAATTTAGACTCACTCTACAGTTGCTATTTCCTTGTATGAGCTACATTTATTAAATCAGGGAACCCCTTTGGTTTTCCACCCAGTACAAGTGGCACCACCAGACCTGTGGGAGGGCATCACTGGCCCAGGGGGGAGGCCACAGGATGGATGCTGCAGCCCAGGACGTGATCTCTGAGGTCCTGGGGGCCTACCAGCATCCCCATGATAGATTGGCCCAGGTAGTATTCACCCTGGAGCAGAGTCAGAGAATGCAGCAAGCACACCACCAAGAGGCCATGGAGCAGTGGAAAATGCACAACGCCACAATGGCCAGAATAGCAGGTGTGCTGCTGCAGCATGTACAAACCAAGCCTGAGGCCTACACAGTACAGGAAGCCCCCACTACAGCACTGGAGACTGACCGGACAATGAGAGCATCAGCAGCAACTTCACACGAACTACCCTCAGAGGAAACACGGGGAACATCCATCTCATCCCCTATAGGCCAACAACAGGTGCTTAAACTGACCCTCCAGCCAAGATATGGGACTTTGACACCTGCCAAGAACGAGGTCCCCTCAAAGAAGCGACTCTGTTACAATCTGTCTACCAATTATCCCACACAATCAACCACCAAACAGTACTAACAATAATTAAGAACTCATGTAAGCATTGATGGACCTACCAATACTTACAACAAGGCTGCCACCATGCTGGCATGTAGCATATCACACCTGTAACATTGTCACCTGTCATAATGTGTGAACAAAGTGAAGTATGGATGCAACTGGCTGATAACTACTTTATTTGTACCTGCGTAGCATGAAATATCCCACTCGGCTTACATGTTGTTGTGCCTAAATATGTTTAGAAAAAGAAACACTAAATTAGATTCTGTCCTATGCAGACTTGGACACAGTTGCAGTTAGTACATTCAAACCTCTCCTAGATGACAAGACACACTGACAGTATGATTCACAGACACCAATCTCTGCCCTTAGTCCCACATAGTTACTGGAAGTAGAGTTGTATCTGTTGGGTCCTGGAATTTACATCTTCCCCTTCCTCATCATCACCATCACTCTCGTCCCCTCTATGAGGAAGCTGGTCTGGATATACAGCACCCTCTACCTCCAAGAGGGGGATAGAATTTCTCACTGCCACGTTGTGCAGCATGCAGCAGGCCACCACTATTCTACACACCTTTTCAGGCCCATAGGTCAGGGAACCACCAGAGATATGTAGACTATGAAATCTAGCCTTCAGGAGACCTATTGTGCACTCTATCATCCTCCTAGTACGCACACTACTGTTCCTCAGCACAAAGGATTCATGGACTAAACCATGGGAACATGGTTTTCACATGTGGGATGTACTGGTCTGCAGTACATACCGATTGAATGTTCATGGAGTGAAAGTTCTTCCTGTTTTTGTACAGCTGTTCACTGACTCTTGTGGGGATTATAGGTATGTGGTACCATCCATGGCACCTATCACATGGGGTATGTTGGCAAAGGCATAGAAGTGCGACTTGATGGCAGGGAGGTCAGTACTTTGGGGAAACCTCACATAAGACTGCAGGTGCTGTACAAATGCATTCAGAAATCTTGTCATTATCATGCTGAACATTGGCTGTGAAAATCCAGCACCCATGCCCACTGACACTGGAAATGAGCCCGTGGCCAGGAAATGGGGTTCAGAGAGCACGTGCACTTCAGTAGGGATGGCATGCTGATTACAATTTGCCAGAGTCAGTGCAGGATCCAGTAATGCACAAAGTTCAAGAACAGTTGCACGGGTGAGTCTGTAATTGATAATGATGTGACGCTCCACCATAGTCGGCATATCCACAAGTGATCTGTACATCGATTGGGCCCTTCCTCACCACAAGGGTCGGTACCTAGGAGGAGATTGAAACACGTGTGAGGAACACACATACATCGGCAAACATTGTCAGTCATTGAGCACTGCTGACTTGATTGTAAGGACACTAATGCATAATGTGTTTGACATAACATCAACTAGACCATAATTATTGATCAGGGTTAGTCAGGTGTGGTAATGTTAATGGTCATGTTGGTGCAGATATGCTAATATGAGAATATTCTAATGATTTAAATATACATACCAATGAGAAATAATGACAATTGAAGCTAATAAATGAAAATAACGTGTAATGTGCAAAATGTGCCCACGGGGAGTGGTCACCATCTGTGTTAACAGTACTAAAATAATGTGAAAAATGTATTAATATGCCATAACCGATGATCTAACCTATGTTTTATGATGCTTTGTATCCTTCACTTAGCTGAACTAGAGGCCTGGTCAACGCTAGGCCTTGCTTGCTTAAACGTGGAGACGCGATGAGCTGCCACGGACTGGAACTGGAGAAAAGGACCTTGAACTGTACAGAGTTCAAATGAGCTCTTCTAGAATTTTCTGCAATGCACCAGCGGACAGGAGACGATCAGAACAAATTGATACAAATATGTGTAGAGTAGGCTAAATGTACTTTCCCAGGACTGGAACAATGGAAGCACTGACTAAGAGACAGTGGGCAACAATTTCGTTACCTGAAGGGCTGGATGATGTTCTAATCGACAGAAGGACCAATCATATTAATGGAACTTGATGCTTGAACCAACGCAAACAAGTGGTAAACAAAAACTATAGGTTAGAATCATGACACCAGATAAGGTTGACCAATTAACAAATTGTGGGACGGACTGAGAGACCCCAATAAAAAGTCATGACACAAGAAGGGAAATCAGAGCGGAGAGGCCAAAGTTGATGACGTCAGGAGACGCTGTTCGAAGTGCAGAGAATTTGGGCTTGCTCTCTGTGAGCCTGAGTCTTGCTGATGACTGATGACCTGGAGACGAAGACTGACTCATTGCTGATCAATCTTGGATAGGTAGCTATAAAATGTCGACTGACTAATGTGTATTTTTCTTCTAGGTACCAACTGCGCTGTTTTGAAGTATTTTTCTCTCTTAGATAGTTTTTCCAAATTAATGATTTTTTTTAACTAAATTGTTTTTGCATGTAGACCCACATGCTGATGCTAATCTGAGATAGGCAGGCTGACAAGGGCGACTTATGGTGACTTCAGACTGATTGACTTGCATTGCTGAATTATTCAATGTTTTGATTTGCTGGACTAAGTTGGATGTGTTATTATTGCTTATTGATAAATATTGGTGAAGTTTTTGTTCACGATGCTAATAAAGTTTGATTAATCATGGATTATCGAAATAAAGCTTGACTAGAATTGTAACTAATAGGGAATAAAACGAATTAACCTTTTTGAGACTGATGGTGCTCTCTTGTTAGATAAGGTTTTTATGTCATTGCATGTTGATTATAATGTTTATTGATGATTCACTGGTTACCGCTTAACTAGGATACTCTATGCGATCCAAAAGATTCATCGACCTATGCGCGTCCCCTTGTAAATTTACTTACTAAGGACAGGGCTCGCTAGCAGTTTTTGGTAGCAGCTGGATGGTTAGTTTCCTTAGGGAACTAGTTAAGTGGTGACTAGTGGTTATGGTAGTAGTTTAAGTTAGGTTTAGTTGTTTGTATTTTATGAGGTTTGAATTTTGTTTTTCTAAAATGGCAATGATAGCAAAGATGATGTCCCCTTAAGCCCAGAAATGACTTTTCCAGATCCTGGATCTCGTTGGTAGAAATTGAGTATGTTCCCGGTCTGTTTTGAAATAGTATGAGAGTAGTAGGTTGCGCTTGCACAGGCTTAAGCAGATCGTAGGTGAATTGTGATATATGTGAGGTAAGTAGGGAGTTTGCGTACTTCAATTAAGGGTTAGTACGAGTGTGCGTACTCCAAAGTGTGAGAGTAGGGAAGTCGTCGAACTTCATGTGTATGTAGCACTTTGTGCTCAAAAAATTTCCACATGGTTGTTGGTGATGTGCGGACCTTGCGTGGTCTAAGACTCCAGAGTATATTGACAAGTGCAGGAGACACTTGGGTGGGTATATGTTGTAATCTGTCTGGTTTAGTAGGTTGATCGGGCGTGGTCAACAAGTCAGAGTAAATGTTAGATGAATAGGAGAAACTTCGACTGAGATTTGGCGAGTCCTATGTGAACCAGGACAGACCCAAAGATCAGTTGAGAGTAAAAGTTTGCGGGTCGAATTTTACTTGCGAATGTGGGGGACTGAGAAAGAGGAATAGCTAAAGAGCTAGAAAGTGCCACTAGTGAAAATCTGTAAGGTCCCTGAATCGATTGTGTCCCTTTCAGTAGTAAACCAGCAGGTTTGTTTTAGTTATTATTTGGATGCAATATCGCTACCGATTACTGTTGGTCAAGTGGTACCTTTATATGCCCAGAAGAAAACAGAAGCAGGGGGACAGGCAGAGACGTCACAGAGTTTGGTGAGAAGGGGAGTGGGAGACTCAATATATTGAACATCATCCTCAGGAACTTGTCCGGGTGAGCTCAAACCTCCTATCGGATTTAGTCCTCTTGTGACATTGGCAGATGTATCGAATGTCTCTAATGCAAATCAGAATTTGAGACCTTTGACACCACAAGCCTTGGGAACAGGGGCACAGCAGCTGTCAGTGACTAATGCAAGTAACATCTCATTACAAGGGTTAACAGCACAGCAGTTAACTAGTTGGCTGGATAGTCTAAATTCCTCACAAGGTGCATCAAAGTGGGAATACCAGTTGAACCGAGTGGGACTGAATATTGAAGCAAATAAATTACTCGAGGGAACAATGGGATTGAATAGGTTAGAATCCTACACTGAAGAGGAGCTGAGGTATTTGTGACCAAGGATTACAAAAGAAGTAGGGAAAATACACCAGAAAATAGCAGAAGTAGCAGAAAAGCATGACATTGATCTTAAGATGACGAAACATTTGAGACGAAGTTACAGATTAGACTTTGAGGCAAAAGATTTTGAACACATGAGATCAGCAGGAATGAAAGCACATTTGAGGGACTTGCTTCAGAGTGCACAGATTTGGGGAGCATTATAAAAGTGGGAAGGCAGGTGGGCAAGGAAAAAAGAGAAATGAAAACGAGATTCAGAGGGAGAAACAGAGATAGCAGAGAAAGGGGAAGCAGTTAAAATGCTACCGATGCGAGAGATTCCAGGGGGGCAGTTTGTTCATGTCCCATGGCACCGGAGTGATATATTGTCTTTTACAAATGATTATCCCAAATTGAGAGAGAAGCCAGTTGAATGGTATCAGCAGACTGAGAGGTTCGTGAAAAAAGTGTTTGTGGGAGGACTTGAATACCTTATTTAAGATAGTTGTGCGAGCCGCCTTATGGGTCGAATGTAAGAGGGCAGTAGACTGGCCAATGAGTGAACCTGAAAGGAATAAGATTACATGCACACCCTCACCTGAGATAATGAAAAATTATTTTAGGGTGATTGAGTTTTTGAAAACTAGAATTTCTCTGAAAAACATTGATTGGCAGAGAATTGACAGGACAGTCCAGGAAACTAAAGATTCAATACATATTTGTTATGAAAGGTTGCTAAAGGCTTTCAAGCAGTCCAGTGGCAAGGAAGCAGTCGAACCAAAAGACATGCTGCATTTTGTGTTCAGATTCATTGAAGGATTGAGACCTGAAGTAGGGCAGATGATCGAGAATCACTTGATTTGCTTGCAGGCAAAGCTGATTGATGAGGTGTTGCAGTATGCTAAATATTGTAGTGATGAGATTGAATTGAAACAAAAGAAGTTGAAGGAAAAGGCAATGGTGATGCAGATTAAGGCAGCACAAAAAGAAGTACAAGGAGCTTTAATGCCGCCGATGCTGGTGCAACAGAGAGCCATCACGTTTCAACCTCAAGTGAGGGGTAGAGGACGTGGGCTGGATATGATGCGTGGTCCGGATCTAAGCACTGTGGTTGTTCAGAATGACATGCAGGGTATGAAAAAGATGTTGCCATGTCATTTTTGTGGAAACATGGGACACTGGAAGTGGGAGTGCCCATTGATGGTGGAGGAAGGAATGGTTCTGCCAGGCAATGTTGGTGCAGTTCAAACTGTAAGAGTCCCAAGAATGAGTGGCATGGTTCCGAATGCTCAAAATTTAGGTAAGAATTTCTTGTCTGTAAAACAGTTGCAAGTACCTCGAGCACAATTTACTCCACTACAGCAGCAGATTTCTATGGTGCCTAGACAGCAAATGCACATACCCCAAGCCCCAATGGAGCAGCAACAAGTTATGCTTACTCAACAGGTCACAGGTCAGAGACCAGATAATAGTAACAATACAGCACACTAGTTCCCATTTCACAGTGAGGATGAAATAAACGATGAATGGATGAGTGACAGTTCAGATAAAGGAGCTTGTATTCTTGCCGCATCCCTAGAAGTAGATCAGAGAGGGCCTTTTGTGAAGGGAAAGGTAATGGGACATAAGGTCTCATTCTTGGTTGACACTGGAGCTACGCGCTCCACAGTGAGGAGTGTGGAAGTACCAGATTTACCCCTTTCCGGCAGGACAGTTCAGGTCGTGGGAGTGGAGAATAGGCAGTTAACGAACCCCATCACAGAGTCGGTACAGGTTGAAATTGGAAATTATTTGGGATTGCATAGATTTGTGGTATGCGATTTAAGTCCTGTGTCCTTGTTAGGCAGAGATTTATTGTGCAAAACCAAATGGTCCATAAATTGTACAGATGCAGGGATAGAAGTCCAGACAAATATTGATGATGAGGAAGAGCAGGCATCAGCCATGGTTCTTAATGATGCATTCGAAGAGTACCCATTGATTGCGATTTTTCCGATGTTCACACTGAAGGAGTTGCACGCAGACTTGCAGGGAACTTTAAGGGAGGAAGTCTGGAATTTGACAGGGAAAGAAGTGGGATTGATCAAAGGAGTGGAACCAATTAAAATCACTTTGAAGCCGAATGTTGAGTTCCCGAAACTTCCACAGTATAACATGGCACAGGATGTGATGATGAAAGTGGCGCAGATAATTGGAGATTTCCTGAAGCAGGGAGTCCTAAGGGAAGTGTTGGGTAGCCCATGCAACTCATCGAAAATGGGATTGAAAAAGCCTTGTGGGAAGGTACGGGTTGTGCAGGATTTGCGAAAAGTGAATGACATGGTAGTTAAGTGTTGCCCGAATGTGCCCAATCCAGCAGTGATACTGTTTCAGATTCCAAGCGAGGGAGTGTAGTCAATCTGTCACACGCTTTCTTTTCAGTAACACTTCATGAGGATAGTCAGTTTCAAATTCCTAGATAAAGTCTACAATCAAGCTGGTGCAGGCTTCCACAAGGGTATGCGGAGTCACCATCCCAGTTCAATCAGATTTTGAAGAAGAATTTGGAGTCATTGGAATTACCCGGCCAATCAACTCTTGTCCAGTACATTGACGACTTATTGATTGCCTCCAGAACAAGGGACGAGTGTAAGCACGACTTGATTGCACTGTTGAATCATTTGGGAGACTTTGGACACAAAGGTCTCCGCAGCAAAATTGCAGTATTGCCAGAAGTCTGTCAAATACTTAGGTCACCAAATTGAGAAAGGGCTGAGAAGAATCTCCAGAGAGAGGATTACAGTGATTTTGCAGAGAAATCCCCCGACTTCCCAGAAAGATGTGCGCATGTTTTTGGGAATGGTAGGGTAGGGTAGACAATGGATTCTGAATTTTGCTGAGATAGCAAAACCCCTACAGCAGTTGACACACAAAGGAGTTACAGATCCCATTATTCTAGATGAGGACCAAATGAGGGCTTTCACTGAATTGAGAGAGAGTTTGTGCAAAGCTCCAGCATTGGGAATGCCTGATTATACAAAGCCTTTCACATTGTTTTGTCATGAACGTGATGCTTGTTCTTTGTCTGTTTTAACACAGGTCCATGGAGGTGCTTATCACCCCGTAGCCTATTTTTCAGCTACCTTGGACCCGGTTGCAGCAGCTTTACCAGGTTGTCTGCGAGCAGTAGCCGCAGTTGGTCAAAGTCTTTCCCAATGTGAAGGGGTGGTCATGGGATACCCAGTGACGGTAATGGTACCACATTCTGTTGAAATCTTACTGACGAGAACAAAAACATATTTCATGGGGGCCAGACTGACAAGGTATGAGACAAGCATATTGGGAGCTCCAAATGTAACTTTGAAAAGATGTACAGTGTTGAATCCAGAAACATACTGCCAAGTGATACTGTCGAAATTGAAAAAGAGGAGGACATAAAACATGATTGTCTTGAAGTGATAGAACTATGTACAAAGCCTAGACCTGATATCAGAGATACTCAATTAGAAGAAAATTATCAAATTGTCTTTGTTGTTGGTTCGTGCCTTAGAGATGGAACAGGCACCTTGAGAGCAGGATATGCTGTATGTACTATCACAGGAACCCTAGGAGCATCTTGGCTTCCTGGTGTATATTCAGCACAAGTGGCAGAACTGGCAGCTCTTACTAGAGCATGTTATGTTTCTACCAGGCTGCGAGTGACAATATACACTGATAGTCAATATGATTTGGAATTGTTCATGATTTTGGTCAATTGTGGTTGCAGAGGGTTCATGACCTCAGGTGGAACCCCAGTGCGAAATGGTGACAGGATAAAAGAATTACTGTATGCAATACAATTACCTGAAGAGATTGCTGTGGTGAAATGCAGTGCACACCAGAAAACACCAGCCTACATTTCCCTGAGAAATTGGTATGCAGATCAGGTTGCAAGGTTTTGCGCTCTGAACTGTATATCGTTCAAAGACAAGTAGGAATTGATGCCAGAAGAAGAGACCATTGGTACAAGTTTTGCATGAAAAGTAATTGACATTCTGGAAGAATTGAAAACATTACAAGAAAATGCAGACAAGGAAGAAAAAAACTGTGGGCCAAGCTGAAATGTGTATAAAGACCAGATGAGTTCTAGATATCTGAGGAGGGTCAGATCGTACTGCCGAATTGTCTGTGGTCGCAGATGGCTCGGTATTACCATGGTCAGGCACACATTGGAAGGGATGCCATGATTAGGTTGTTCAAGGTTGATTGGTTCAATCCAAAATTTAGAAAAGCAGCTGAAGCAGTGTGTCACCGATGTGTAATCTGTCAGCAGCTAAATGTGAGAAAAGGGACAGTGGTAAATTTGAGCCACATTGGAAGAGCAGGAGGACCATTCAGCAGAATGCAATTGGATTTCATTGAAATGCCTGCATGTGGTGGACTGAAGTACGTGTTGGTGATTTCGTGTGTGTTTACTCATTGGATTGAAGCGTACCCCACATGTAGAAATGGTAGTCTCACAGTTGCAAAGAACTTATACCAAGGGAACGCACTTCAAGTGATTAAGCTCTTATGTGCAGCTCTGATCATTGAACAGAAACTCCACTGCAGCTATCGTCCAGAAGCATCAGGACTGGTAGAGCAAATGAATGGTACCCTGAAATCGAGAATTGCCAAAATGTGCGCTGACATAAATCTGAAATGGCCAGATGCATTGCCACTAGTGTTAATGTCAATGAGAAATATACCTGACAGGAAGACAGGATTGTCCCCACATGAGATTCTTATGGGGAGAGCAATGAGATTGCCAGCAATACCAGCCAATGCTCTTGCCAATATTACAGATGATATGGTGTTGGACTACTGCAAGTGTCTAGCTGATGTGGTTCGATCTTTTTCACAGCAAGTACAAGTCGTTACCCTGCCGCCTATCTATGACCCAGGCCACAATCTAAGAGCAGGAGATTGGGTCGTGATTAAAAAGCATGAGCGAAAGACTTGCTTACAGCCACATTGGAGAGGTCCATTCCAAGTGGTGCTGACAACTACAACAGCTGTGAAATGTGCAGAATTGCCTAACTGGATACATGCGAGCCATACAAAGAAAATGGTGAGTCCTCAGGATCATGAAGAAGTGTTGCTGAGAACGCCAGCAGCTGCAAAACGAATAGTTCTACCCGAACCAGAACGGGAGCAGGTTGAGCCGGAAGTGGATCCAGAATTGGAGGAAGAAAGATCCTTAACCCCAGTAAGAGACGAGGGTGTCGAAAATCAAGAGGCAGACCAAGAGATCAATGCAGCAGAAGTGACAAGAGATCCATGCACAGGAGAGGTTCTCACAAAAACTAACAGTGCTGAAACGCAAGGAGATCAAGTGCCAGAACCTGAGGGAGAAAGAGTCGAGGCAGGTCAAAGCAAAAGTGATCTGACTCCTCATGAACCCATTGCAGGGCCATCAAGAGAAGGCACTTCAGACAAGGTGAAAGAGAAAAGTCAAATCTTGAAGAGATTGTTGATAGAAGGAGTAAGAAAAGGAGATCACTGGCCTGAATCTCAAATAGGCAAGAAAAAGGACTTGGTAATAAATGAGACAAAAGAGGAAGAATTAAACACCACAAAGAAAGATGAATTGAGTGATGGAGAGCTAACAGGAGAAAGGAGGTTAAAAAGAAAGAGAGTGGCAAGTGATTGGCAAAACGAGTTTATGTCCTTTTGTTTTGATAGAGAAGTCCTGAATCAGCATTTCATGCAACCTGAAGGAGAACACAAATAGACTGAGTCATTGAACAAAAGAAAATAATTGAGATTATTGATTATACCGGAAAAAGACATTGATAGCCTGATATGACACTTAGAAACCTGGAGATGACCAGCTGCTAACCGATTTTGACAAAGGAAGTAAAAGGGTTTTGTTGTGTGAAGTTGAAGGGTGAAGAAAAAAGTATATTTTTTTATTTTTGTGTTGCATATTAATTAAGAGTTAAATTCTGCTTTCTGATTCTTCACAGATCATGGCAAGATCAGATAATGTTAGGCACATTAGGTACTGTAGATATTTGAGTGTAGGAATGGCAATTGTGTGTGGAATATTGTTTATAATAATGATTGTGGTAGTGTCAATTCATGAGGTGAGCGAAGCAAAGGTTACGTCTGTTCTTGAGACTACTACACTAACAGCTAAAGAGAAGTTTAAATTAGATAAGCAATATTTGCATGATTATACTAATGCGAGGGGTGAGTTGTCTTCTAACGTCTTTTATCATTTATTGAGTGAGTATGTGGAAACAATGAATGCAAGGGATTGTCTTGTGTGTACGCAAATACCTTCCTCTGTGAAAGAAGGGGTCACCTATCATAGTCTACCTCTGACCTACGTAATAACTTGTAGTTTGTTACTAACTCGATTCAACAAACAGTAATAAATTCAGTATTTCTATTCCAATTATGATTTAGTGTTTTCCTTTGTTCCTATAATTAGTGAATATCTAAGGATCATGATATAGTATTAGAGGATTCTTTGAACCTACACTGACCTTTGGCACGGCTTATGCTCACCGTAACAATTTGACTTGCTTATTAACACCTATGGAAAAGAGCTTTATTGGGCATACCGACTACAGGAGAAAAGCACAAAAAGAAAAATTAGAAAAAGGTTTAGAGAAGAGAACTTACAAGAATGATTATGCTTACACTGCAATTAAAACACAAGGGAAATTAGCTTTAGATGCATTACATGTAGGGAAGCTTTGTATATATAGGCCAAAAGCATGCACTGACACTTTATTTGTGGGAACGAGTGAATGTAGGCATGTGTTTTTGTTTCAGAGTAAGTGGACATTTATGTTGACCCTGTGATTCCTGGAATTTATTATATTTGTGGACCTAATGCTTATTACCGACTCCCTAAGGGATGGTATGGGACATGTTACTTAGGAATAGTGTTTCCTAAGATTTATCAAATACATGATTTGAAAAAGATACCGAAAATGACTGAGTATACACCGAATGAGACAAAGGAGAGAGACGGCCTCTGCAATTGTAGGGGATATTTTTGGAGCAGTAATTCCTTCTGTAGGAGTCATACTGAATGCAAATAAAATACGAAAGCTGTCAACTATAGTAGATAATATGTTAACCAATTTTACAGGAGCTAAACACTGAATTAGCTGCGGATAGAGCTATGACGCTTCAAAATAGGCTTGCTTGAGACATGATATTAGCGAAGGACGGAGGAGTCTGCAAAATGATTAATGAGCGACATTGTTGCTCATTTATACCTGAAAGTGAGAAAGAAGTAAAGGATTTGTTTACTAATTTAACTAATGCAAGTAAGGATTTGAAGGAGCCGATGGAAACAGGAGTTTGGGAGAAGGTTGGAAATGGATTTGTTACTGTAGGCAATTGGTTTAGCCAAATTTGGGGTGGGATACTGAGGAAAATTGTTCAGGGAATATTGATTGTGATCATTGCTATATTAGGATTATGGGGGGCATGTAAATTATGGCACAAAATTCAACTAAAAAGGGCAAAACATAATCAGAGGAGGGAAGAACAGCCCAGATGAAGAATCTATAGGGAAAATGTAAACAGAAGAGATCAAAATGTAGCTGAGAGTAATTTGTAATTGATTGACAAGGGAAAGGTGTGATGACACATTTAGGCCCTCATTACAACCCTGGCGGTAAATCCCACTTACCGCCGTGCAGAAGACCGACAACATACCGCTGCTGCCGCGGAATTCCGCTACAGGTATTACGACCCACAGCCCGGAATCCGCCACAAGACAGACACCCACACAAGTCCGCCACACCAAAAGTCAGTGATAAACTGGCGATAACAAAACCGACACTGTCACGCCAACAGGAATACGGCCACAGTATCACGACCCAAGAATCAACGCAGCGGTCTTTCAACCGTGGTAATCCATTGGCGGTACACACTGTCGTGCTGAAAATACACACACACTTACAAAACACAACCACATTGGACAATTCGAAATACATACACCTGATACCCAAACACACACCACACCCACACACCCAATCCAATATAAAGCAAGCACCCACATTACCCACAAACCCTTACTACCAGAATTTTCGGATCACAGGTGCAGGAGACATTCATTGCAAGGAAGATGGAGCTATGGTGCAGAATTGTCGACACGGTCAACGCAGTGGGACAGCATCCAAGAACTAGGGATGACATCAGAAAGAGGTTGAACGACCTACGGGTGAAGGTGCGTTCCGTGGTCTCCAGTCACCAGATTGCTGTACAGAGGACTGATGGTGGACCCCCACCTCCTCCCCCACAACTAACAACATGGGAGGAGCAAGTCTTGGCAATACTGCATCCTGAGGGCCTCGCAGGAGTAGCAGGAGGACTGGACTCTGGTAAAGCAACTCTTTACTACCTTATCCCCCATCCCACCTGGCTGCCATCACATACTCCCACCCTTACCCTCACACCCATCACCCCAACAACCCACAGATACCCCACCAACACAACCCACACATCCCAAAACCAAGCCCTGCATGTAACAGCAATACATGGACACACATCACCGAAACATGTCCACTACAGAGACTCACTCATGCCATAAAATCACCAATCATACAAGGACAAGCCAATAATGCAAGCAATGGAGTAGAGGGTCAACCACCCATTGCACACAATGGCACACACAGATACAATAATTATGAATTTACACCCCAACAGGACCCCTACCCAACGTCACCGGACAGGAGGTGGCAGACATATCCAGTCCCCCCACAGAAGAGGCCCACAGTGATGACAGCAGCTCTGCACAACTGGATCAAGATGACCAGCCCAGCCCATCTGGGACCTCGGGACAGTCGGTTCCCCTGACACTGTCACAAGCCCCCACAGAGCCTCCCCCTACAGGAAACACCGGCACATCACCCACCCAGCGGGCCCATCCTTCTGTCCCCAGGACACGTCAATCAGCACTGTGTCCACCACTACAGGGAACCCAGGCTAACCCACCAACCCAAGAAAATCAGGGACCTGGGGGCAGTGGTAGTGGGCACACGGTCAGGGGACAGAGGAACAGGATAACAGGGAAACTGGGAGGACTGCAGTGAGACAGGGGGAGGACAGGCCCAGGGAACCCACTCTCCACTAGGCACACTCCAACATCATGGGAGCTTACCAACATTCCCAGGTGACCATGGCAATGGTACGGGCCAAGTTTCAGGAGACCCAGTGGCTGCAGGAGGAACACTATCTTGGGATCAGGGAGGACTTGAAGTCCATTAACACCACCCTGGTCACCATTGCAGGGGTGCTGGCAGACCATGTCAACACCAGGAGGGATGCAGTGGCACAACAAGGGGCCTCTGACACTAGCCTGGACATGAACATCCCTCCACATCCGCCGGTGCTAGTGGAAAGGAGCACCGCCACAGGAACAACAAGACACCAGTATCCCACCCGCCTGCAGATGGAGAACCACCCCGCAAACGGTTTCTGAGATCCAGGAACAAGACAGAGAACATTGCCAAGACCCCGCCAGGAAATGAGACCCCCCTGAATGTCACCCTTCTGCCCCACTATGTCACCCTGTCCATCCTTAAACTGCAATTGCTCCACTTCCTATGCCACTTTGGACAATGCACCTGTGAAACAAATAGACTGGACTCTGCCATGGACATTCCTCCACCATCCCCCCAGCCCATTTTACAACCCCCTCCACTTATTAGCACAGGAATAAACACACTTCAATCACAAAATAATCTGAAGTCAGTCTGTGCTTTCACAAATGTGTAATTGCAATAACTATGGAATGTAGCAATGTCAATTTACTTGTTCACATACCAATGTAACACAGCTGTAGGCCAGCAGTAAACATAGCAGATGGCACAAAGTGGGACCCACATCTGTGAAATGGAAAGTCAAAGTGACAAGTCAGGGTCCATACACTAAATGAAAATGACACACTTATGCTAGTTCCAACAATAGAATGAGATGTGGGAAGCAGTGGCATCTTCCTACCTGTGTCTCACTGGAAGTATTGCATGATGATGTTGTTTCGGTTGTCGATACCCTCTTCTTCTGCCTCCTCTTCTTCACTGTCCACAGGCTCCACAGCTGCTACAAGACCAACACCTGGCCCATCCTCCTGCAGAAAAGGCACCTGGCGTCACAAAGCCAGGTTGTGCAGCATACAGCAGGCCACGATTATCTGGCACACCTTCTTCGGTGAGTAGTATAGGAAGCCATCTCTCAGATGGAGGCACGGGAATCTGGCCTTCAGGAGGCCGAAGGTGCGTTAGATCACCCTCCTAGTTCGCCCATGTGCCTCATTTTAGCGTTCCTCTGCCCTTTTCCTGGGATTCCTCACTTGGGTCAGTAGCCAAGACAGGTTGGGGTAACCAGAGTCACCTGCAAATGTCGAGGGACAACTGTTAGACACAAACTAACCCTTAGGGACAGCCCCATACCCAGACACCTATGTCAACTGTATTGGGACCTTGGCCTCACCTATTAGCCACACACAGTGCCTCTGGAGTTGCCCCATCACATAAGGGATGCTGCTATTCCTCAAAATGTAAGTGTCATGCACAGAGCCAGTATACTTGGCATTCACCTGGGCAATGTACTGGTCTGCCAAACACACCATCTGCACATTCATAGAATGGTAACTCTTCCGGTTTCTGTACACCTGTTCATTTCTGAGGGGGGAGTACAAATGCCACAAGTGTACCATCAATGGCACCAATGATGTTGGGGATATGTCCCAGGGCATAGAAGTCACCTTTCACTGTGGGCAAATCCTCCACCTGAGGGAAAACGATGTAGCTGCGCATGTGTTTCAGCAGGGCAGACAACACTCTGGACAACCCGTTAGAGAACATTGGCTATGACATCCTTGATGCCATGGCCACTGTTGTTTGAAAAGATCCACTGGCCAGGAAATAAAGTACAGACAGGACCTGCACTAGAGGGGGGATTCCTGTGGGATGACGGATAGCTGACATCAGGTCCGGCTCCAACTGGGCACACAGTTCCTGGATTGTTGCACAATCAAGTCTGCATGTGACCAGGATGTGTCTCTCTTCCATTGTCGACAGGTCCACCAGGGGTCTGTACACCAGAGGATGCCCCCATCTCATCACCTGCCGCAGCAGACATGCCCTATGGAGGAGAACAGCGAGCAGAGAGTCATCCAACACTGAGGTATCACAATGTCTTATTTTCAGAAACGTTATGATCCGCAATGTGCCAATATCTGTCTATATTCCCGGCCTTGATAGGTGTGATGCAGTTAACATCCATCCCATGTGGCCTCCTGAAATGGTGGCTGCCTGACCTGTAAGGTGGGACAAGGGGATATGAGGTAACTGTGCTGGCGTTGTACACTGTTACAGTGGGTGGTCGAAGACCGCGGCGCAATTCTGCATTGGTCAACATTGGGCCCTATGGGTCCCAGGAGCCAATGACGATGTACACCGGCGGTGAGGGTACACACCGCCGCGGACGTGACCGCCATTTTCTGTCTATTCACTCACTTGATACCTGACCTTCAACAGGAGAGGACCTAAACTGCAAGTGCTGCTGTGACCTCAGTCTGGAAGCGACAATGGCTCATGTGTCTTTGGAAAGGGCCCCTGCTTTCACTTCGGAGGAGTTGGAGAAACTAGTGGATAGGGTCCTCCTCCAGTACACGCAACTGTACTGTCCTCCAGACAAACAGGTGAGTACACTGTGAGGATGCTGCATGGGCAATGCCTGTTTTGAGTGGTGTGGATGGAAGATACATGGGGGGGGGGCCTGAGGCCTGCATGTGCAGATGGTGAGTGTATGTGTGTCAGGGCAAGGGTGGGAACTGAGGGGCAATGAGTACGACGGTCCGGATGGGTAAGTAATTCCCTTTCCCCGTACCATTCCTCTAGGTCAACGCCCACCAGAAGAAGGGTATTTGGCGTGCCATCGCTAAGGACGTCTGGACCCTGGGGGTCTACCACAGACGGAGCACCCACTGCCATAAAAGATGGGAGGACCTGCGCCGCTGGAGTAAGAAGACGGCGGAGGCCCAGCTGGGGATGGCCTCCCAACGTGGGAGGGGTGCCCGTCGCACCATGACCTCCCTGATGTTCCGGATCCTGGCGGTGGCCTATCCAGAGTTGGATGGGCGTTTAAGGGTATCACAGCAGCCACAAGGGGGTTAGTACACTCTCACTTAGCTGACTCTGCATGCATAACGAGGTGTCTGGTTGGGGGAGTTGTGCAGTGGGTTCCCCTAGGCCAGGGCAAAGTTGGTAGGCAAGGTCCCTTGTGAGGCAGGCTATGTGGCACCCCAACCCCACCAGTGGTAAGAGCCATCTACAATTAGTCATGCTCCTGTGACTTCCAAGTGTCCAGCAATTGGTCTTAGGCCTCGTACCCCATGGTCAGCTGAAATTTCTAGGAACTGTTAGTGCATGGAGTAGTGGCGAGGGCTGCTCCCTGTGTGTTGTGTCTGCCAACGGTAGTGGTGTTGCATGCACTGAACATGTCTTTGTTCTGTCTTCCCCCACTTTTTGTGGTCTCCCTGTTCTTGTGTGCAATAGCATCATCAGGCGGAGGAGCATTGGCACCAGAGCAGGAGGGAGCTGCAACCCACTTGGCCCTGGAGGGCGAAACAACGGAGTCTGAAGCCACCAGTGGTACGGAGGGCGAGGGGAGCTCCACAGCGGGAACAGGAGCAGACAACAGTGACAGCGACTCCTCCTCTGATGGGAGCTCCCTTGCGGTGGCGGGCACCTCTGTGCCCACCACATCAACAGGTACAGCCGCCACCCCCCCACCAGAACCGCCCTCCCAGCAGCCCCTCAGCGTGTGTCCCGTGCCCGCTCCCCCAGGAGGGTGGGCATCTCTTTCGCCCCAGGCACCTCAGGCCCTGCCCAAGTCAGCCCTGCTGCCCTCAGTGAGGAGGCTATTGACCTCCTGAGATCCCTCACTGTTGGGCAATCTACCATTGTGAATGCCATCCAGGGTGTAGAGAGGCATTTGCAACAAACAAATGCATACCTGGAGGGCATTCATTCTGGGGAGGCAGCCCAACAGAGAGCATTTCAGGCTCTGGCCTCAGCACTGATGGCAGCCATTGTCCCTGTGTCCAGCCTCCCCCCTCCAACTTCCTCCACCCAGACCCACTCCCCTGTACCTCAGCCTATCCCAAGCACACCATCAGACCAGCATGCACACTCATCAACACACAAGAGTGGCTCAGGCAAACATAAGCACCACACATCCCACAGGCACTCACACAAGCACCATCCCCATGCAGACACAGCAACATCCACTGCCTCCACTGTCTCCCCCTCCTCCATGTCCTCCTCCTCCCTCCCTGTCTCATCTCCACTCACACCTGCATGCACTACATCCTCAGCCGCTGCCTCCATCACCAGCACGCCCATCACCACACACCGCTCACGTGCACTCACCACCCCCACTACCATTCACACATCCCCAGTGTCCTCTCCCAGTGTGTCAGTGAGCCCTCCTCCCAAAGTACACAAACGCAGGCACACACCCACCCAACAGCCATCCACCTCACAACAGCCTCCGGCCCATGCACCTTCACCCAAATTCAGCCGAAGTACACCTTCTACAACCACTACCTCTACCTCCACTCCCAAACCCCCTCCATCTTCCCGTCCCAGTGTGAATAAAAAACTATTCCTGGCTAACATTGACCTCTTCCCTACACCTCCCTCCCCGTCCTTCCACTAGGGCCAGGCTTTCCAGGTCCCAGCCCAGCACCTCAGCCACCAAATCCCCAGCCACAGTGGTGCCAGCAACTTCGGGGTCATCGAGTGCGCCACACATCAGGGCTGCCAGTGTGCCACGTAGTGGGGGCAAGGATATTCCACCACCTGCCAAGGTGAAAAAGGTGCCCACATCCCGGAGGGAGAAGTCGAAAGTACCTGCCACCTAGGGCTCAGGAAAAAACAAAGGAGATAGTGGCAAGACAACTGTGGCACCATCAAAGCTGAAGAAGGGACAAAAGCTGAAGAGCAGGTCAGGAGAGGGCATGGTGGCACCGACTGAGGGACCAGTGTCACACTTTCTGTTCACCAACCTGTATGGCGGAGAACACCGCTAGCTGCCCCGCCACCACAACTGCCACCTGCACCTCCACCTGCACCGCCACCTGTACCTCCCCGGCATGTCTACAGCCTCAATGACAGTCCCCAGGCTCTTCCCCAGTGGGCAGCCGTCTGAGGCTGCAGGAAACGTCCTGCTGTGTCCCTGTGCAGGTGCTGACCCATGCACCGCCGCTAGCACCGCCGAAAGCACCGCCACAACAGACACCACTGCAAGCACTGCACCGATGGACACCGCCGCAAGCACCGCCACCTTCACCGTCCCTGGCACGTTTACAGCCTCAGCTACATTCCCCAGCCTCTTCCCCAGTGGGCAGCAGTCCGAGGCTGCAGAAAATGTCCTGCTTTGTCCCTCTGCTTGTGCTGACCCAGGCACTACCGCCAGCACCGCCTCAAGCACCGCCTCAAGCACCGCCGCAACAGACACCGCCACGGCCCTGCGGCGTCCTCAGACACTAGAACTATCACTGACATGGCTACCATCCCCAGTGATCAGTAGTCTGAAGCTGGATGAGAGTTACTGGACCCTGGGCTGCTTCCATGAGGCATTTCTTCCATCACTGTTTACACCTGCAGGTGGAAGGTGCAGCCGCAGCAGTGTGGGGTATGTCGCAGCCTCCATGGCGTATTATGCTACTTGAACCTCGCAAATCCCGTGGCACGCACACCCAGGTGAGGGAATTGTACCGGCCACACTGCACGTGGAGCACTCTGGGCACCATGCCCCCTCCAGAACCAGTGGAGTAGCACATCCACTACCTCAGTCCTTGGCAGGATGAAGCACTCTGGGCACAAGGCCCCTTCCAGAACCAGTGGAGTATCACATCCACTACCTCAGTCCTTGGCAGAATGAAGCACTCTGGGCACCAGGCCATCTCCAGAACCAGTGGAGTATCACATCCACTACCTCAGTCCTTGGCAGGATGAAACACTCTGGGCACCAGGCCCCCTCCAGAACCAGTGGAGTATCAAATCCACTACTTCTGTCCGTGGCAGGATGAAGCACTCTGGGCACCAGGCCCCCTCCAGAACGAGTGGAGACTGTTATCCACTTGAGAGACTGTGGCTTTGCACTCCTCAGGAAAAAGCAGTGGGCAACCAACCCACTGGAGAGACTGTGGCTTTGCACTCCCCAGGAAAAAGCAGTGGGCAACCCGCCCCTCTGGAGAGACTTGAGAGACTGTGGCTTTGCACTCCCCAGGATAAAGCAGTGGGTAACCCACCCACTGGAGACACTTGAGAGACTGTGGCTTTGCACTCTCCAGGATACATCAATGGCCATGGAGCCCCCTCGTGCAGCAGCAGCATTGTGCGTTCATCAGGCTGAGGTGCCCCTCTCCCCCTCTCCCTGAGGTACCTGTATATTTTTGATCTGATGCCCAAGCAGTGTTCTCTCCGTATCCAGTCAGGTATCATGTGTGGGCCTCGTCCATGCACTTTGGGCCTAGTGGTCCACGGACAATAATTGGAACACTATCCGGGCTTGTGTAGTTGGTGTACATATTTGTATATACTGAATTTGGAGTTTTGACTAATGGAGTTTTCATGATTACAATGGTTACAATAATTTCCTTTTGTCCTTGCGTTCTTCCAGGGGGTGGGGGATGTATATGTAATGTTGCTGCATGTATTTGTGTGTTTGTTGTTGTGTGTGAGGGTGGGGGTGTTGTGTGCTGCGTGTGTATGTCACGCTCTTTCCTCCGCCCCTCCCCTGTGTTTTAGGTGCAGTACTCACAGTGGTCGCTGCCGCCGCTGTTAGTACTCCTGGTAGAAGAGGAGGTAAACCAACATGGGCAGTACGTGTAGTTCGGGCTCCATGGCGCCCTGGTTCCTCGTTGGGTGTCGAGAGGTGAGTGATTTCCCTTCTGTGTACTGCTTCTGCTGTGATTTTGATAACATTGGTTCCGCCCCAGAAAAGGTGGCAGACAGGCCTCTTGTAATACAGTGGGCGGTACTTTGTCGCCCGCCTGTCTGTTGGCGGTGTCCGCCGCGCTGTTTGTTTCTACAGCCATGGCGGTTGGAGTGTTAAAGTGGCTGTCTATTTAGGCGGTTTCTGCCACGGTCGTGACCCCCCCCTATACTACACATCCTGGTGGTGGCGTACCCAGACCTGGATGGGCGCTTGAAGGCTGCACAGCAGTCACAAGGGGGTGAGTACACATACCATATTTTTGACTCTTGATGGATGTCTGTGTGTGCATTCGGGTTTATGCTGCTTAGTTGCAGGGACTTTGACTGATGTCCATCTACATGATGGCCCCCGTAGGGAGTACGGGTGTTTTAGTCAGGTCTTCTACACATCGGGTCCTTAAGTTGTTTAGGGAATGGGTGTAGAGCAGGGTTCTGGACACTAATCAGGGGCATGGCCATGGGTATAGTGGGAGGTGCTGCCTGGTTGAAGGGTCCTCTGGGTGGGTGTATGTATGAACCACTATGTTCACTCCTTTCAGCTATTTACAAATGTCTCTCCTGTTTTGTCTCCCCATCCCTGTTCTCTAGTGTTGTTTTTGTACATCAGCATCATCTGGCGAGGGAGCTGAGGCACCGGTGAGTGGGGATGCAGCAGCCCACAGATCCTCAGAGGCAGAGTCATCCGATGCCAAGGGGACCAGTGGGTTAGAAGGTGAGGGGAGTACCATTGGGGAGGCAACTACCACTGGACGTAGTGACTCCGATACCTACTCCGGTAGGGGCTCCCTGGCGGTGGAGGACCCTATTGGATCCCCCCCTACTGTATCATCTTCCTCCACCCCCATGCCATCACCACCCTCCTATTTGCTCCCCACCGAGTTGCCTGTGCCCGCTCACCCAGAAGGGTGGGCATCTTCTTCGCCCCAGGCACCTATTCCCCTGCCCCAGTCAGCCCTGCTGCCCTCACGTAGGAGGTTGTTGACCTCCTGAGAACCATCTCTGTAGGGCAGGCAACCATTGTCAATGCCATCCATGGGCTAGCATTAGAGACGCAGCAGACCAATGCCTATCTGGATGGCATTCACAGTGCTATGTCTGGCCTACAGAGATCTTTTCAGGATCTGGCCTTCTCTTTGACGCAGCCAGTGCCCCTGGTCATTCCGTCCCTCCTCCAACCTCCTCTACCCCTTCCAACACCCAACTCCTTTCACCTGTCCAAAGCACACATTTTGACATGCAGTCACACACCTCAACACACAAGAAGCACACTTCTAAACACAAGCACCACACCTCCCACCACAAGCATTCACACAGCCAACATACACATGCACACACAGCAACATCCACTTCCCCCAGTGAGCCCACCTTTTCCGCCTCCCTATCTGTTCCCTCTACATGCACAACCCCAGGCATTGCACCTTCATTCACTGTTGCTGAACCTATTCCTGCACTCACCACAATAGCACACATCCATACATGCACCCCATACACCACACCTGCACTCACCACACCTACTTTAGTTGACACATGGAACACACTCACCAGACTTGCAGACACCCACACAACATATATTCACACTGGCAGCCTGTCTTCTCCCACTGTGTGCACCCCCATCGTCCAAAAACACAAAAATGCACCAAAACACCCACCCATCACACATCCACCACACCTCTTCATACTGTCCAGTCACCTGCACCCACAACACGCACCCCTACACCACTTATGTCCACACCCTCTGCCTCTACTCCCACGCCCTCCTCCAGGTCCAACCCATTTGCTCCCAAAAAATGTTTACTCTCCCGTGTTGACCTCTTCCAACCCACTAGCCCATCCCGTCTTGTCCCTAAACGTGCACACCTCCTTGCCCTTTCCACTCCTTCCACTTCACAGCCCGCCCCGGTCTGCCCTTCATATTCCCATGCCCCTTCCCCCGAGAGGAAGAAGCCCCGTGCTGAGCCAATTCCTTCTGGCTCCACCTGGTCCAACCACACTCCCCCACCGTCCAAGGCCAAACCCAAACCCCTACCACCTTCCGAACGCTAATCCAAGGCTCACCCCCGTCGTAAATCCCCACCCCCACCACCCTCTGCCCCTGTTCCCTGAGGTGCCTGGATGCCCCATTGTTGCCCCTATAAGGTGGAGTACCGTAGCACTTGTGGGAATAAGGTTGGGGCCATTGTAGCCGATGGGACTAATGACACTATGGACTGACCATTGGCCTTACTTGGGAACCGTTTGCTCAGAGAGCTGCATTAAAATTTTATGTGTAGCCTGTGTTTTGGAGGCACACTCTGGATCCCTGGTCTCTTGTTTCGTTTTTTGTGGGTGTGGGGCATTTGTATGTACTATGGTCAGGTTGGATTTGCCTGGTGCCAGGTAAGTACCTCTTGCTGTGGGGTGTATGGCTTGTGCTGCTGTGAAGGGTTGTGGGAGCGTTGCAGGATGGGTGGAGTGGGTGGGTATGTAACTGTACCATTTCTTCCCTTGTTTCGTAGGTTGCGGTACTTACCGTCATCGTCTTCGTCGGCGGTCTCGGTCATGGAGGTGTGTGACAAGGAGCAGGGCTGGCATGATCTGCAGCTCTCTATGCATGTCTGCTTCGGCGTGTTGCGTTAGCCTCCAGGGAGTGTTCCCTTATATTTGGTTTGTTTCCACCTGGCTGTGCGTGGCGGTGGTTCCCGCCCCAGAACTGACCGCGGTCTAGTGGTTCATTATTTGATGGGCTGGTTGGGCCTTTCCGTTGTCCTGTCGTCATTGTCAGTACTCCTCTGCTGGCGGTGGGTGGTTTTCAGGATGCCTGTGTTTCAGTTGCTTAATTATTTGGCAGTCCGGACCGCTCCTCTGTTGGCGGTTTTTACATTGGTGGTCACACGCAGAGGTCAGCCAATGGCAGTACGAACCACAGCGGTGCACGGTCACCAAAGTACTACACAATGGCACATTGGATGGATTTGAAAATAACACAGCTGACACACATTGCCACATTGGACACACCTGCAAAGTACACTATAAAACACATCCCTTCACGCCCACAATCTGCTGCATCACCAAAGCAGCACACAGAAGCCAGAGCCAATAAATGAACACAGCAGCACAGATTCTAGGAACTTTTTTCTCACCATCTTTTTTCACACCCAGCATGCACTTTTGTCCATCCACACCCTTTTGCAGGTCCCCTTTTTAGTAAGTCACTGCCACATATACTTTTTTTTATTCCACATTGTCATGTTCTAAAAGTCCATGTTTTACTGAGGATGAGTTGAGAGTCATGGTGGATGAAATCAGAAGAGTAGATCCACAATTTTCTGGAGCCCAAGTCCAGAACTCTCTTCTCAGTAGGAAAATGGCAATCTGGGACAGGATAGTCAACAGAGTGAATGCTTTAGGCAACACCCTGTGTACAAAGGAGGACATCAAGAAGAGGTAGAACGACCTCAGAGGCACAGTCAGATTCCTGGGCTCCAGGCACCATCTGCAGGACAAGAAGACTGGCTGTGGCCCTCCCAGGGCCCCATTGCATCTCTTTCTCTGGGCGGAGAAGGGCTTGACAGGAATACCTGGTTGAGTGGAATCTGGTAAGTCACAAAACTAAAAATGTGACAAAAATGGCATGTCCTGCATGCTCACAACTCACCTTTTGCCACCATTACTGTCACTCAACTCGCTAGCCCAGCGTACGACAGTCCAAAGACCCCTGTTTGGCAACTCACAATTGAAGTGTACTCACCTGAGGGGAGAACATTTGTGTATAGTGTGTGTATACAGGGAGTTACATGACTACAACTCCCAGCAGGCACTGCTCAACAACTCAAAATACCAGACCAGTGTTTCCTTCTCCAAATATCCTTGTTTGGTAACTCCCAATTGAAGTCTACTCAACTGGAAGGATAACATTTGTATAGTGTGTGTGCTAGAGAGAGTGACACAACTGCAACTGCCAGCATGCCCTGTATCTGTAACTCCAAACAGCAGCACCGTAGTCACTTGCCCATTTACCCCTGTTTCTCAACACACAAATAAAGGATACTCACTTGGGTTAATCACATTTGTATAATGTTTTTAGTATAGGGAGTTCCATGACTGCTAAGGTCAGGAGGTACTTTTACTGTTACTCCACTAAGCCAGCCTAGTGTCCTCTTCTCCAAAGACCCCTGTCTGGTAACTCACACATGTAGTATACTCACCTGGGAGGATAACATTTGTATAGTGTGTGTACTGGAGAGAGTGACATGACAGCAACTCCTAGAAGGCCCTGTATCTGTAACTCCAAACACCAGCACAGTGGTCACTTACCAATGTACCCCTGTTTGTCAACTCACAGATTAAGTATATTCACCTGGCGGATAACATTTATATAGTGTGTGTAGTACAGGGAGTTACATGACTGCTAAAGTCAGGAGGGACTGTTACTGTTATGCCTCTGAGCCAGCACAGTGTCCTCCTCTCCAAAAAACCCTGTATGGTAACTCACAAATGAAGTGCACTCACCTAGGAGGATAACATTTATTCAGTGTGTGTACTAGAGAGACAGACTGTTTCTGTAACCCCAAACACCAGCACAGTGGTCACTTGCCCATATATCCCTGTTTATGAAGTCTACTCTCCCGGGGGGCGAACATTGGAAAATTGTGTGAACTAGATAGAATAACCTGACTGCACATCCCAGGAGGCATTGATTCTCTAATTCCAACTACTAGACCAGTGTTCTCTTCTCCAAAGACCACTGTGTTTTAACTCTCCATTGAAGTGTACTCACCTGGGATGATGATATTTGTATAATGTGTTGGATAAGATTTTGGACATTAAGGACATTGCCCTTACTATTCTTAGACCAATGTATAACATTTTGGGGAAGGTGTTGGATGATAAAGCGGTTACATTTATTATTCCCACTCCAGTATACATAATTTCATTCAATATACTCTATACCATTTTGGGGAAGGTATTAGCCACAAAACGAGCTACTTTTACTATTCCCACTTGCTAGAACTGGCATCCTTGACATGGTTTCTCCTAACGTTTTTATTTACGAACCTCCTATTTTTGCTGACTTTGTTTTTGCTGGCCTTAGGATTCTGCAAACTTTACCAGTGCAAAAAGTGCTTGTCCCCATTTAGCACATGTAATGCACTTCTAAGTCACTAGTAGAGTGCCCTACAAGTGCCCAAGGCTTGTAAGTGAAGTGCTAGTAGTGGTCCGGCAGCACTGATTGTGCCACCCACATAGGTAGCCCTCTAAACATATCTCAGGCATACCTTTGCAAAGCCTGTGTGTGCAGTTTTAAACTGACATTTCGACCGGGAAAAATAAACCTTCTACCAAGCCCAAACCTTCTTGTTTAATATATATGTCACCCCTTTGGTATGCCATTGACAGCTCCAATGGCAGAGTGCAGTATTTTTAAAAGGTTGAACATGCACTTTTAAGTTTAATATGTGCTGGGGGGAAAGACTCCTGCATGCATTTTTCACTACTGCATGGCATGCCACTCCCTAGGATAACATTGGAGTTACCTTAGTACATCCTATAAGCGTTGTTTTCAAGTGGGAATAAATGACTCCTTACCCCAAGTTAGGTATCCCTGGAATCACATTTTAAATCATAACTTATGGGGAATTTGGATTTTAAAGTGTAACTCTGAAAATGCCACCCTTAGAAAATTTGCATTTTCTTAATTTAGTGATTTGGTGCCTACTGCCTGTCTCTCATTACATGTCTGGGTTAGGGTGACACCTGGGCTTTGTGTATTCCTCCTAGACAGCCACACATAAGGAGCTTAAATATGACCTGAGGGGCCTTAATGGGCCATCCTTGGCAGGATGGGAGGGAGGAACTGTGCATGGACTAACACCTGAATAGGCAATGCCCTGTCCACACACAAAGGGCTGCATAAACCACTGTAGTGAGTCTGGATTCACGCCAGAAAGGGCAGAGACTCAGGATGTATTTGAAGTCTCTTCCACTTCAAAGGCCCAACGGGGATTAAGTTTTGGACCTTTGACGCCACCTCCTTACTACACTTTAGGGCCTGTGGATATTCTGCCAGGAAAAATGACTGCTGTGCTGATGAAGGCCTACACTCTGTTGAAATGCTGTGCTGACCTATGCCTGCTGCCCCCTTGCTTGGAAGTGAGAACCACCCTCCTCCTGCACCTAGACTCTGCCATTTATGAATCAACTTCCCAAGTGGTGCCATCCAAGTCCTAGACCCTTGGAAGTGGGCCCCAGGTATTTCTTGAGCAGAACCAATGCACCCTTTGTATTGGGAGAAGATTCACTGCATCCCCGGTGGTAAGTGGAAAAAACAGATGCATCACCTCTATTGCATGGGTCGGAACTGGCGTAACCACAATCATATCTCCACTGTACCTCATATCTTAGAACTGGTGTATTGATGCTATTGCATGGAGAACATCAACAAGCTCCCTCCACTCCATGGCTTCTAAGTGATGTTTTACATTTTATTCTTTAAAGATTCATAACGCAAGTTCTATTTATTGTATTTTAGACAGTTTGGTCTTGTTTATTGTTTATTTATTAAATTAAGTTCTATTTTTCTAATCTGGTGTGGGATCCCTTTTTGTGTGATGTTTTGACCAGGGGCGGCTCCTCCATTAGGGTGGAGGAGCGTCATCTCCCCGCCAGCAGCGGCAGCTGCAAAACCTTTAAAAGAAAAGGATAATAAACGTTGTTTATTATCCTTCTCTTTTTTAGGGGGCGGGGCCATGGGGGTGAAGAGCAGTGAGGGGGAGTGCTCAGCACTCCCCCTCACTGCACATGTATGTTTGGCTGGCCGTCTGGGGCCAGCCAAACACACATGAACAGGCTACCAGTCTGCCTGGGAGTGACCTGGCTGGTGCTTGCAGCCAATCCTGATGCTGCTTTGAGCATCGTCAGGATTGGCTGCAGGGTAGGCTGGTAGCCTGTGCCTGCCTGGGCTGGAGTGATGAGGGACAGAGGAGCTGCGTGCGATGGAGGAGCTAAGTGTTTTTATTTATTTTTATTTACACCCCCTCTCACAAGCGCACCACCCCGCCCCTTCTCATTGTCGCAAGGCGCGACTGGTGTTGACTCTTTTACTGTTGGACTTGTTGCACAAATACTTTACTCATTGCCTTCAAGTTAAGCCGAACTGATCTGTGCCAAGCTACCAGAGGAAGAGCAAAGATTAATTTGGGATTTGCTTGTGAATTACCCTGACAAGATTTATGGCTGCTGCTTGACCACGGCTTACACCCCAGTCAACCAACAACACATTTTCTCACAGTTTTCTTTTCTGAAGAGCTCATTTCCTTATGCTTTCACTTAATAGCACTGACTGAAGTGTTGAAGCAGAACTGCTATAATGGACTGTACAATAGGCACACAAAAAGAGCAGAATTACAACTGCACCCCGGTCAACCAACAACCTAATTGCTCACACCACTCCCATCTAAACCATTTCAGGGAGAGTGTTGGACAGTAAAGGGTTTCATTTTCTATTCCGACTGCAGTAAATGCCATTTTGAGGAAGGTTCTGGATACTAAAGGGATTCATTTGCTATTTCCAGTCCAATCTATGCCATTTTGGGGAAGGTGCTGGTGACTAAAGGGGTTACATACACCTATTATTCCCACTCCATTCTAACCCAGGACTACCTGCTTTCTCTGGCGCTGCCTGCACTGTTTGTACTGCCCTGTTACGTCCCCTGTCACCCTGGATCCAGTCCACCCTCTTCCCCCCATTAGCTTAACCCTTCCACTTCCCCATACTCTTATTCCTGATTTACAGTGCTCCATGACCCACTCTGTCATTGACCTTTTAATTTTGGTCTCTTTCCTACAGATATTGTCTATTTAAATTTGAGCTCCTTATTTAAACTCCTGGAAATCCTGCCTACTCACGTAGCCCTGGGAACTGGCTACAATCAAGGGCCTGGCCCTGTATAAAAGCCGTGCCCATACATGTAAGTCTTAGACCCCTGGGGATGGTGCTAAGATAGCCAAAATCCAAAACTTGGGACATAAAAACGTTTTTGGCTAAAAATTGTGCAAAGATCAGGGAGGAGACCAGGACTTACCTGCTCATTGATACACTCAATTGCATTACCGGTAGGCATGACTTTGCAGCAGCTCTCGCTACATTGTTCTCTGTAGCAGCAGATCCTCTTCAATGGACCTCCGCGTAAGGGGTATATAGTCTTGTATAATCCTTGACTGTTGCTGCCTTGAGTCTCATATCACTGAAGATTTTCAACTTCTAGATAGTGGTGGACTGGTCACTCCATCACAGTAGTGACAGATATTATGTCTGCCAAAATCTAATTTCCATTATATCCAATAGGGTTTAGATTTCAGCAGATGAGATATCCCTCACCGTTGTGACAGAGTCTGAAGGTAAGTGCGATCAGGCCAATCCAGATTGCGCTTCATTGCAGTCAGCCACATATTTCATCTGTAATCCTGTCTTGTGTGACTAGATGTCCACATTAGGTGCTTTGATCCCTTAATAGCTAGTTTTTACCTTAAACTTTGAAAATCCATAATTATGGTTCTTCTGTTTGGATTTCTGTAATTCTGGTGTCAAATAATCTATTATAATTCATGCTGTTTTTCTAATTTGGTTTGGGATTTTGCTTGTTTTGTGTTTTCACTTTATTCATGCTTGTGTGCTGCATATATATATATTACACATAGCCTCTAAGGTAAGCCTGACTGTGCCAAGCTACCAGTGTTTAACCACAGTTTATTTTGGTGACATGTGTAGTTCACCCTGACAGGGACTGTAGCTGTTGTTTGAGCATGGTTAACACCCCATTCAACCAAAAGCCCACAATATTACAGTACCTCTGAAACAAATGTGGTTAAAAGATGGGATTTGTAAGCAGTGCTAATTTCAAGTGATTAAGGGCTTCATTACGACTTTGATGGTCAGACTGCCAGACTGCTATCTTGGCGGTCCCACAAAGACCACTGAACCAGTGGTCGCCTGACTGCTATAATATTACTAATACAGGCAGCATGGCCGTGCGCCAAGCAAAACAGGCAGACAGCTAGTGGGGGGGTGGCTTGGATTTAGGCGATCTGGCCTCCAGTGCCATCAGTGCAGCAGACAACCACTTCACCTGTTACATACACACAGGTGCTCTGACGGTCTCCTCATGGTGCTCAGCTAATGGCGGTGGAGAACAGTAGTCCATGTTCAGTAACGTAAAGGCATGTGCACATTGGATGACTTAAAAAACAACACAGCTGACAACATTGGCCAAGTGGACACACCAGCAAAGGACACTATGAGATACACCCCTTCACAGACCACAATCCTTTCAATTTCCACTGCAGGACAGAAAGGCAGACCATACATCATATCGTCTATTGTTTCCCATAAGGCAACACTTTCTTAACACATCCCATTGCAAACCTTTTACACACATGGTCTATGTTTTTCCCCATATTCACTTGTCTTGTTCAGTCAGTCGCTGTTACCCCCTTTAATTGTCATTCATGTCACCGGCCAAAAAGCTCACGATTATCAGAGGATGAATTGAGAGTCATGGTGGATGAAATCATTACAGTAGAGCCACAATTGTTTGGAGCCCAAACCCAGCAAACACCTTTCAGTAGGAAAATGGAAATGTAGGACAGGATAGTTGCTATAGTGAATGCTGTAGGCATGACCCTCTGCACAAAGAAGGACATTAGAAGAGGTTTAACGTCCTCAGGGGCAACGTTCATACCCTAGTCTCCATACAACTGCTTGAGGCTAAAAAGGCTGGTGGTGGCCCTCCGAGTGCCCCATTATGAATCTTTTCCTGATAGAAGAAGATCTTTGCCATCCTGCATCCTGAGGGCTTGACAGGAACACCTGCAGGGGTAGAGTCTGGTAAGTTACAATACGAAAACTGTCACAAAAATGCTATGTAATGCATGATCACAGCTCAGCTTTTGCCACTGTCCTGTTCATGTACCTCACCAAAATTCAAATGTGTATAGTTGGTTCCAGCATCACAACTACCAAGGTTCATCACAGGCAATATGTCAAAATGGTGCCTGGAAATCTCACATTACAAAAAACATATTCCATGACTCATGGCATATTCCAAAATTTTAATTTATGCTCAAATCGAAGTGCAGCCTGCATACAGATAGATAATACCAAACATTTGTCAAGTGTTGAGGATTAGAAGGAGTGACCTGATTGCAACTCCCAGGAGGCCCTGTTTCTCTAACTCCAAGCACTAGCCCAGTGTTCACTTGTCCAACTCCCCTGTCTGTGAACTCTCAATTGAAGTGTACTCACCTGGGATGATACCATTTGTCTAGTGTGTGTAGTAAAAGGACTGATCTCACTGAAACTCCCAGGAGGCCCTGTTTCTCTATCCCCAAGCACCAGCCCAGTGTTCACTTGTCCAAATACCCCTGTGTCTTAACTGTCAATTGAAGTGTACTCAACTGCGAGGATAACGTTTGTCAAATGTGTGTAGTAAAAGAGGAGATCTGACTGCAACTCCCAGGAAGCCCTGTTTCAGTAACTCCAGACACCAGCCCTGTGATCACTTGTCCAAATACCCTTGGTTGTTAACTCTCAATTGAATTTTACTCACCTTGAAGGATACCATTTGTATAGTGTGGGTATTAGAGTGTGTGATCTAACTGCAAAGCACAATAGGCCCTGTTTCAGTAATTCCAAACACCAGGCTCCTGCATTCTCATTTTCCACAGTTTGCAAAGGTTGTCAATTGAAGCGTACTCAACAAGGAAGATACCATTTGGTGAGTGTGTATAGAAGAGAGAGTGATCTGACTGTAAAGCACAATGGGCTCTGTTTCAGTAACTCCAAACACCAGCCAAGAGGTCACTTGTCCAAATACCCCTGTGTCTTAAGTATCTCAACTGTCAATTGAAGTGTACTCACCTGGAGGTTACCATTTTCAAATGTGTATGGTACAGGGAGTGATCTGACTGCAAAGCATAATAGGTTCTGTTCCTCTAATTCCAAACACCAGTCCAGTGTTCACTTGTCCAAATACCCCTGTGTCTCAACTGTCAAATGAAGTGTACTTACCTGAGATGATACCATTTGTCAAGTGTGTGTAGTAGAGGGAGTGACCAGACTGCAACGCCCAAAGGCCCTGTTTCTCCAATTCCAAATACTAGCCAAATTCACTCGTCCAAATACCTGTTTGTGAACTCTCAAATGAAGTGCACTCACCTGGCAGTGACCAAGATAAAGATAATATTCAACTAAGAGATGTGTCTGTCTCCATCTTCACTTGTTAATCGAAGATTACTAAAAATGTACTCTTAAGGCTTCAAGCTGCATCACCAGATTGGTATTGGCAGCAGACGCATTGACACAGCACTCTGCACATTTGCCTGGATCCCACTCATCCAGACCTCCAGATGGTCAAAGCCATATGTTGCCTCTCTACTGTGCTGTCTGCACTCGTGGTAAGATGTCATTTTCAGGTTATCTTCCAAAGTGCAACTGATCTACACATCCTATCAGCTGCTTGAGTCAAATCAGTTTGGCATGCTTCATACGTTATGTCAAATCACCCAGTGCAATGGTTACTCAGCACAATTGTATTACCTACAACTTAACTTTGTCCAAGGTCACTGCTTACCGTAACACAAAGTCTTTGGTGTAGACTACACTAAACCTTTCACGTTGTTTTGTCATGAGCGTGATGCATGTCCTTTGTCTGTCTTTATGCAGGTCCATGGAGGTATAGATGGGACATCCCTTAACCATCATGGTCCCTCACTCCACTGAAGTCCTACTCACAAAGAAGAAGACCCAATACTTAACAGGTGCAAGGTTGACCTGATATGAGACAAATATTCTAGGGTCACCAAATGTGTGTTTGAAAAATGTACAGTGCTGAACCCGGCAACCTTACTCCCAAATGAAAATATTGAAATTGAAAAACTGGAGGATATTGAGCATGATTGTCCTGAAGTAACTGACTTTTGCACAAATCTGAGACCTGATATCAGAGACACCCGATTGGAAGAAAATGACCAAATTATTTTTGTTGATGGTTCCCATCTAAGAGACAATACAGGGACACTGAGAGAAGGGTATGCCGTGTGCACAATTACTGGTATCCTGGAAGCGCCTTAGCTTTGGGGGGTGTATTGTGCTCACGTAGCGGAACTGGTAGCCCTTACTAGATCGTGCCATGTTTCTGCTCAACTGAAAGTTACCATCTATATGGATTGGCAGTATGGATTTGGGACAGTCCATGATTTGGGACCGTTGTGGTCACAGAGGGGTTTCATGACCTCTTCTCGTTCAGCAGTGAGTGTATTGTGCTCACGTAGCGGAACTGGTAGCCCTTACTAGATCGTGCCATGTTTCTGCTCAACTGAAAGTTACCATCTATACGGATTGCCAGTATGGATTTGGGACAGTCCATGATTTGGGACAGTTGTGGTCACAGAGGGGTTTCATGACCTCTTCTGGTTCAGCAGTGAGAAATGGTGATAGAATTAAAGAATTGTTGCATTCTATCCAAATGCCTGAAAAGATTGCTGTGGTGAAATGCAGTACATATCTGAAATCACAAGACTTTGGGGCTCATTACTATCCCGGTCGTAAAAACCACCTAACGCCGTGGCGACTGCCGCCAAAAGACCATTGCCACGGCTACTAGATGTCAGCCAGATTTTGACCACATCCTGATTTCCGCCAGAATGATGGCGGAAATCTGGCTGTGGCCATGCCGGTGGATGGCTGTAAGATGGCACTGCTGCCAGTAGACCACTGCAGACCATATCATGACCCATGATACTGCCTGGTGGTGTTCTGCTGGCAGATGCTGCTTCTGGCAGCAGCGCCCCATCCCATCTCCTGCTGGAGGACCCCCTGACATCAGGTAAGTTGGGTACTCCGACAGGGGAGGAGGTAGGAGGTGGGGGGTGTTGTGTGTGTGAGGGGGTGTAGGGGGATGTCGGTACGTGTGTGTATGCAGGTGTGTGATGCATGTTGTATATGTGTGCATGTATAGTGTGAGTGCATGTAAGTTGTCTTGTGTGAGTGCCTGTATGTTTGAATGTATGTCAGTGTGTGTGGATGTGTGTGTGAATGGATGAATGCATGCATGGATGAATGTGGGTATGAGTGTGTGTATGCGTGTGTTCGTGTGTGCATGAAGGTGCATGTATGTAGCGGAGTTTGGGGAGGAAGGGTGGAGGTGGGGGGGATCTGGGGATGGGGAGGGGGACTGGTAAAACCTCTATCAGGGACAGGGAAGGAATTCCCTGTCACTAATAGTGCCTACTGTTATGAGTTTCGTGGCAGTAAGGTTGCCACGAAAACCATGGCGGAAGACGGGGTCATAATCCCGCAGGTGGGCAAGTGATGGCCACCGGGCTGGAGACTGAAGTCTCCAGCCCGGCGGTCGTTACCGCCGAGGCGGTCAGTGTGGTATATTGGTGGTTTGGCTTTAGCCAAACCGCCAATGTCTTAATATGGAGAAATGTGCTGCCAGCCTGTTGGCAGTACTTTTCTCCATATTAACACCGTCTGCCGAGGTCATAATGACTCCCTTTGAGTCAATAGGACAAGGATATGTGGATCAAGTCGCAAGGTTTTGTGCATTGAACTGTATGTCATTCATAGATAAGTGGGAACTGTTACCTGAAGAAAATAAAACATGTCCAAGTTTCGCATTGAAAGTAATAGATACATTGGAAGAATTGAAAACATTGCAGAATAATGTTGACAAGGAAGAAAAACGATCATGGAGCAAAATGAAATGTGTACAGAGACAAGATGATCTGTGGGTTTCAGAAGAGGGTCAATTGGTTTTGCCCAATAGTCTGTTGTTTCAAATGGCTAGGTATTATCATGGCCAAGCACATTTGATTGTTAAGGACAATTGGTTCAACCCAAGGTTTAGACAGGTTGCTGAAGCAGTTTACCATTGTTGCATCATTTGCCAACAAATGAACGCGGGAAAAGGGACAATGGTTAATTTGAGCCACATTGGAAGAGCATAAGGGCCATTCAGCAGAATACAAATGGATTTTATTGAGATGCCTGTGTGTGGAGGTTTGAGATATGTGTTGGTGATTTTCTGCATCTTTAGGCACTAGATTGAAGCATACACTACACAAAGAAATGACAGCCTCACAGTAGCGAAACTACTGCTTAGGGAATGATACTGCGTTTTGGGTTTCCGATCTCCTTAGAATCAGAGAGGAGAAGTCACTTCAACCATTAAGTAATTAAATTACTGTGTGTAGCATTGAACATTGAGCAGAAGTTGCATTGTAGCTAGTGCCCTGAAGCATCAGGACAAGTGAACAGATGAATGGTACCTTGAAGTCAAGAGTTGCAAAGATGTGTGTGTCCACGAATCTGAAATGGCCTGACGCTCTGTCTTTAGTTCTGATAACAATGAGAAAGACACCTGACAGGAAAACAGGATTGTCTCCGCATGAAATCCTTATGGGCCGAGCCATGAGTTTGCCAGCGGTGCCTGCAAATGCACTTGACAACATTACAGATGATATGGTGTGGGACTATTGCAAGGGTCTGGCTGATGTGGTACGCTCTTTCTCTCAGCAGGTGGAGGCCACCACACTGTCACTGATCCATGACCTGGGGCACAAGCTGAGAGCTGGTGACTGGGTTGTGGTCCAGAAACACATAAGGAAAATGTGTTTGGAGCATCATTGGAAAGGTCCATTCCAGGTAGTTCTGACGACTACCACAGCTGTGAAGTACGCTGGAGTTCTGAACTGGATCCACGCCAGCTACACAAAAAAAGTGTCATGTCCTTTGGACAATAAAGAAGAGTTGTTTAGAGTGCCAACAACGACAAAATAAGTCTGAGAACCAGAAGGAGGAGAAGGAGGAACTGAGCCGGATCTGAGTCAGTTGAGGACGGTTCAGTCACTCCTGTGAGAGACAAAGGAGAAGACCTCCTAGAGGGTGACAGTGAGACAATCTCAATTGAGGCTGAGGGAGAGCCTAGTCAGAGGAGGGCTCTCCCAGAAACAGATGATCTTGAGAGACAAACAGGGCAGTTGCCAGACCCCAAGGGGGAAGGATTTGAGGCAGATAAAAGCCATTGTGATCTGACTCCTCCTAAACCAGTTGCAGGCCCGTCAAGAGGAAATGCCAGAGAGCAAGGAGAAGTTACAAGTTCACCATTGGAAAGAGCATTGACCAAAGGTCCAGTGAAAGGAGACAAGTGTCTGAAATCACAAACAAAGAGAATGGAAGCGGTTGTTGAAGCAACAATCAAGAAAGAAGTAGATATGACCATAAGAGAAGATCTAAGTGAGGGAGAATTGAATGGCACCGAAAGTTAAAAAGAAATAGAATAGCAAGGAGAAGGTACGCAGGTCCTGAATGGGTATATGCAACTACCAGTGACTGGCAGAAATAATGTTTTTCTTTTTGTTTTGATCAAGACATTCTAGGTCAATATTTTGGCTCTTGAAGGAAGTTGATGAACTCAACTGTTGGGAAAAAATTGAGAAAATACCAAGAGAAAGAGACTGTGGAAGGTAACCGGAAAATACTTTGATAACCTGATTTGACTTCTGAAACACTGATTTGACAAGCTGCTAAAACTGATTTTCACAAAGAATCCTGGAAGTGAGACTGAAAGCTGTAAATAACTGCTGAAAGAAGATGTTTGATTTTGTTTTGATTTTTGCTGCATTTTCCTACATTTTTCTCTTCTGGTTTCTGATTCTTTACAGATCCTGAATAACATTAGCCAGCAGGGTAGGAAGAATAGGTGCGGTAAACATTGGATTGGAAATTGCTTGTGGAATACTGTTTGTGATATTGATTGTGGACATGACTGTTCTTGACAAGGGTAAAGACAACAATACTTCAGCTTTAGAGACAACTACTGCATTAACTGCAATAGAGAAGTTTAGATTAGATGAGAAGTATCTGCAGAAGGGTACTAATGCACAAAGGGAACTTTCTTCTAATGTCTTCTGCGCTTATTGAGTGAGTGTGATGAGATGATGGATGTGAGGAATTGTTTTGTGTGTACGCAGATTCCTTCATCAGTTGGAGGAGTTACCTATCATAGTTTCCCTCTTACTTATGAGATAAGTTGTAAGTCTGTTACTAACAGGATTCTATAACCAGGAATACATTCAGTATTTCTATTCCAACCACAATGTGGTGTTTTTGTTTGTCCCCATAATTAAGTATTTGAGTGGAGTAGCTAAGGATAATGACATAGTATTAGTTAGAGATTTCTTTGAGCCTACATTAAACTTTGGCACAGCTTACACACACAGAAATAGCATAACATGCTTGCTTACGCATTTAGAAAAGAGCTTATTAAATAACACAGATGACAGGAGAAAGGCATTGAAGGAGAAAATAGAAAAGGGCTTAGAGAAAAGGACACAAATGATTATGCTTTTAGTGCCATAGAAACACAAGGGAAATTAGCTCTGGATGTGCAATACGTACCAAAGCTTTGTGTATGTAGGCCTAAATCTCGCACTAACACTGTGGGAATGAGTGAATGTAGACATGTATTTTTGTTTCAGAGTAAATTGACATTTATGTTGAATGGACAGTATCCTGTGATTCCTGGGATATATTACAACTGTGGTCCTACTGCTTATTATCGTCTTTCAAAAGGATGCTATGGGACAAGTTATTTGGGGATAGTTTTCCCAAAGATTTATCAATTTGACGACTTAAAGAAAGTTCCGAAAGTGACTGAGTTACATCATATTAGACAGAGGCGAGATTCTCGTTCTAGTATAGTGGGAGATCTATTTGGAGCAATAATACCTCCAGTAGGTGTTGTTCTGTGTTCGATAAAGATTCAAAAGTTGTTTACTATTGTGGATAAAATGCTGACAAATTTTTCAGGAACCATACTCCTGATAGATACTGAATTAGCTGCTGAAAGAGCTATGACTCTTCAGAAACTCCTTGCTTTAGAAATTCTTTTAGAAAAGGATGGCAGAGTTTGCAAAATGCTTAATTCTAGACATTGCTGTTTGTTAATTCCTGACAATAGTAAAGAAATTAGAAGCTTACTTACTAATCTGACTAATGAGAGTGCTGGTGTTTGGGAGAAAGTTGGCAAGGGATTTGCTTCAGTGGAAAATTGGCTCAGCAACACTGGGAAAGGGATATTATTGAAGATCGTACAGGGGATATTGATTATTGTGGTTTGCATAATTGGAGCATGGGGAATATGTAAATTGTATAAAAAGATCAAATTGAAGAAGACAAAGAATAATCAGAGGAGGGAAAAAAAGAAAAGGGAAAAATTGTTTAGGAAAAATTCGAAAAGGGAACAAAGATCTGAAGGGATTGAAATGACAGAATTTTAGCGGATCAAAATTTGTGAGAGGAGGTTTCGTGCGATGACACATTTAATCAGCAGAAGAGGGATTGCTAACGCTGAGTTTTAATTAAATTATGAAGGGATATTGGATATTCATGTATCGTAAGTGTTGAAATTGCGTAGAAAATGTATTAAATAGAGAAAAATAGCACGAATAGCACATTTGAAAGTGTGACCACGTGGGTGGCCACCATTGTTCCCGAAGTGTACTTAATAATGGCTTATTAATATGAAATGGTGAGCTTATGTTTGATTGATGTAGAAATATGTCATATTAGGTGTTATGCATTATGTGTTAGCTTTATTAACTGTAGGCCTTAACTTAGCAGAGGTCTTGTCCTAGTTGCACAGCCTCATCTCAAGCTATATATCTTAGGCGTTTAATAAAATGTCTGCTTACAGAATTATATTGTGATTTTCCACTGTGCTGACCTAATGTGCTTGTAGCTAAAAATGTTCTCATGAGAACTGCTTGCTAGATGATGCTGTACTAGCTAATCCAACATTGTAAATGTAATGTGTGCAAGACTGACTTTCCCAGTAGACACTGACTGGAGTGTAAGTTGCAACAATATTGTTACTTGATGAGCCTGAGGAATGAGAACAGTACGGAAGGAGCCAATCATCACCATGTGAACCGTGTACTAGTAGAAATGTAGATTTGAAGATTTAATTTTATTGGACAAAGTATGAACATGCGATCAATTGACCAATAGGGACTTGGGAAGTAGTTTTAGGGAATCTAAATTAGCCGGACTGCACTATAGAAAGACAACGCATTTCCCATTTCCTAGCTCACTGAAAGGCCATTACTTTCTTAAGCGTTTTGAGAAGAGACGTGCTTAACAATAAATGCTTAAAAGACTTTGCCTTTTCTGAACTTTGATGCTGAATCCTGATGCCTTGCTGACCAGGCTGATGTCCTGAGGACGAAGACTGTCACCGCTTGCTGATCCAAACTGAGGTTAGGTATATTGACTATGATGTTGTTTGCTATGTCTATTTGTTTTTGTTTCTAGGTACCAACTGTGCTAATTTTATAGAGCCATAGTTGGATGTTTTTCCAAATTTATGTTGATTAAATTGTTTTGCCTGATGGCCAAGCATCCTAATTCAAATCTGGTGTTAGTTAGGATCCTCACTAATGAAAATCAATACATATAGTAACATCTGATGTCTTTTCTTTGCTGAATCTAAATGTATGTAATAGCATTTGCGCAATTATTCTTACTATTACTTTGCACCATAACTTTAGAATGTGCAGCAGCTCAAGCTTTGATTAGATTGAGATTCGTTTGTCATTTCAGTCAGCCAGTGTTGTTTCTGTATGATTATTAACTGATTTTTAGAATATCTTACGTGACATTAGGATTGTTAATATATGGAAATAAATATTCTGACTTACATAAAGGTGTGGTTATTCATGACTGCGAAGTCATGGTGTGGGACAATTACTGACTTCTATTGATGACTAATGTTATTGATTGTTATTGATTATTGATCTGCATGGAATCATCTTAAGCGAGTCAAAACATTCATCAGCCTATTTGCATCCTCTTGTAAGTTTACTTATTAAGGTCAGATGCGCCAACAGTGGATCTTGGGAACTTTTAAGTAAGTCTGCTGTGATGGAAGGAAAGTGCACAAAATATATACAGCTGGTAAGATTTCCTGAAGTCCTCGTCAAGAAATTGAGTGAAAGAAAACAACACATTTGGGCCTTTGGTCACGGCATTTGTGTGTATTTGTGTGGAATTCTCATCAAGATGTTTGCACTTTTATTAGCATTTATTGCGTATCAGGAGCACACTACTGTGGTTGAGACATATTAACCTGCGACTCAGATCAAATTAGTCACACTTTTCTTCACTCATTATGCCGCCCTCACTCTCACACAGAACAATCATATAAGACAACGGCAATGCAAGGTTAAAACTGTTTTTGTGTTTTTATACTCCCCAAGTCCGCCGCGAAGGAAACAAGTCATAGAGGCACAAGATTCGTCACAACCTGCCCAGACTCCCTCCTGCGCTGCCTGTGCCAGAGACACGTTAAACATGCCTTTCCTTTTGGCTCGACAAGCTGCAGGGTGATTGCAGATCACATTTCTCCTCCTACCTCCAGCCCTCAGTCTTCATCTCAAAGAATGAGGTACACCAGGAAGAGGCACTGCATACAGCTACTGGACTTTACTTCAACAACTAACTTGTCAATATAGACCGAGCAGAGCGGCCTTTTAAACCAACGCACGTCCCACTGAGATAAAAGTACAATCAACCAACCACCACCTGACAAAACAAATCTGCCTCCCTGGAAACAATGTACACTCTCCAAGAACACACAGAAAGGTGCCAGAGATCTTAATAGAAAGAAAACAGAACAAGTTGTCATCTTTTGACAACAGCGCCCAAGAGCAACAACAAAAAAAGAGTGGAAACTGATAAAAGACGACTTAACAAAATAAAATAAAGTTTGCTTTAAAAAAATAAAACTTTGCAATTTTGTTTGTACTGCTGTACCTGAACTTAGAACAAAATAGTCCCTTGATCACGTCAGGAGCAGCGGACTGGAACTAATTAAGCTGAAATCAAATAGTGCTTGACCCTGCCCCACATACAGGAACAGAAAATGATGCCAGACATGCCTTGACAAATTATGAGGCTATGAAGAAGAGTACCACACAAACCAACAAATAGTGAGCGACAGGTGGGCTTGAAGCCCTTTACTGAACACAACAGTGTCTCGCATGCAAGGCGAAAGCACAAGTGCCTGCACTCACAGTCTCGACTCGAAAAAACGGAATGAAATATCGCTTCTGCCAGGTCTCAGTGTTGCTTCACCACATGACACTTTTTAGTAAAGTTCGCACAGGTACTATCCGCACCTTAAAGTTTGTAGCTGGTACGCTTCCAGTCATGGCATAATGATTAGTTTCAGGCATCAGCCATCGGACCTCGGGTATATTAAGTCATGTTGCATTGATTAATTTTCATGCTCTGGATATTGGGCACAAGAACAAGTCCCTCTGGAGCCACCACTCCATGTTTTGCATTCATGGCGTCTCCAGCAACCGCAATGGTGAGGAGCCCCGCACACTCAGCTCCACTTCGGCAGTCAGACTTAGGCTGTGGTACTGAAAATTCTGGACCCGTGTTATAAACATCGTCGTATCACAACGATTTTGGTATCAGCAGACCGAGAATGATTAGAATAGTATGCACAAGCATTGTATTCATATTTGGGTAACGAAATCACCCGAATATCAGAGTTTCCGTCCTGAACCCTCGTGTTCCATTTAAACTACAGCATTATTGTGATTGCCCTCACACAGGCCAATGACTAAATGCCGAAAACGAGTCTGAATGACACGTACATCTTTGCTGACTCCTCTGTTACCTGGGCAAGCTGACTCCACTGCCTGAAGCCATACCTGTTCGGCCAGTTTCTTTCCCAGTGGCCGAATGAGATTAGTATCAAGGCACAACACATCATAAAACCTTTCATCACACACAAACCATGCCTAATCTTACACACACCTGTCCCTGTTTCTTTCTTTATGACTTGCTTTACAAGGAGGAGGTGCCTGTTTATATTGGGGGTCCGTTGATATCTGATGAAAGTACTGAGCCTTGCCGGGTAATTGATTGAGGGCTGGACAAACTGAAATATGGGCTTGTCATCATAACCCTGCTATTTCTTTGTAGTGAACATATGTGAATGGTCAACTGTAAAATAAGGAATGTTTGCCCAAAGCACAATATTTTGTATAAAAGAGAAGGTTAGCTTTGCAAGAGGAGCAGTCTCCTGAGAATATACACTGTGTTGTACTTCTAGGATACCTGTTACTGGCTGCAGCCAATAAACAAGATCTTTGACTTCACCAAGAAGACTCTGGGGGTCATTCTTACTTTGGCGGGCGGCGGATGCCGCCCGCCAAAGTAACCCCGTCAGAACACCGCACCGCGGTCGAAAGACCGCTGCGGTGCCGGCGTAGTGGGAAGGTGCGACGGGTGCAGTGGCACCCGTCGCGTATTTCAGTGTCTGCATAGCAGACACTGAAATACTTTGCGGGGCCCTCTTACGGGGGCCCCTGCAGTGCCCATGCCATTGGGGCCCCGCAGCACCCCCTACCGCCATCCTGTTTGTGAGAAACTAGGGCTGATTGCAGAGGCCCCATAACTTTTTGCCCCCATTTTCCACTTTATGCTGGTGTTTTCCTGACTCTGATGGTGCCCTGGGTACTGCTAACCAGTCCCAGGGCCTGTACTCTGTGTAAAATGGATATGCAAATTAGGCTAATTATAATTGGCTAAGTTAACCTACCTATAAGTCCCTAGTATATGGTAGGGCATGTAGGTTTAGGGACCACAGCATAGGTGGTGCACACCTAGGTGCATTGCTGAGGTGCCCAGTGTCATTTTAAAAGCAAGCCTGCCTTGCTGGCTGCTTTTAAATTAAAGTTATATGCAAATTCGACTTTGGAATTAAAGGTACTTCCAAAGTCTTAAACTACCTTATTTTTACATATAAGTCACCCCTAAGGTGTGCCCTATGTGCCCCTAGGGCTGGGTGCCATGTAACTATAAGCAGGGACTTTATAAAAATAGATTTATAAGCCCTGATGAGGTAAAAACAGCCAAATTCGTTTTTCCCTCATTGAAGTAAATGGCCTTCATAGGCTAGAATGGGCAGACTTTATTTTAAATTTTAAAGTCTCCTTAAATGTTACATACCAAGAATTTGGTATCAAATTGATTGTTATAATAAATCCCACAACTTCCAGTTGTGGGATTTAATATAACCAGTTCAGGTAAAAAGTTTAGACTTTACCTAAAAAGTTGCCAATTTCAGCTCTGCATTGTTTTTGCTGCTGTGCTCTGATTGGCCAGCCTGCAGCAGCTTCTGCCAGGCTACTTTAATGAGGTGTGAAGTGGCCTGGCTTCACACAAAGGAATGTGCTTGGGGGAGAGAATCTCCCCTCAGCAGATGGTGAGGCAGGAAGGGGGAGGGCTGCCAAACTGGTCTTCAAAGGCAGAGAAGGACATCTGGAGCACCCAGCAACACCCCCACATCCTGCAACCCCAGACAGCTAGGTGCCCCCTTGATTAGATTAGGAGAGGGCAGGAGAGGGGTGTGTTTATGATTTTTAGCCACACCAGTGGGTGGGCTCAGCCAGATCTCTCCTCCAAAAGTCAGATTCATCCATTTTGGATTTTTAGAGACTGTTGCCTTCTGGGATGGATTTTTGCCACACTTCACAGGAAGTGGTCATCACAGGGGGACGACCCTGTCCCTGATTGGAGAACCATACCCCCCTGCTTTTCACCCAGGAACAAGGATAAAACTGGCAGACCTGCACCCACGCCTCAGATCCCCTCCAGAATTCAACAATAAAGGAACTAAGGAAGAAGAAGGACTGCCCTGCTGGACCCCTGGCCTGCACCTGGACCCTGCACTCAGAAGGACTGCACCAGCTGCACACTTGGGCTTCACCACAAGAAGGACTTTGCCTGGCTTCAACTGGTTCAAGGAGGGACTCCCTGTTTGCTACAGGTGAAAAATTGCTAACCAGAGTCCCCTGCACCAACTCCTGAAAGAAGCGACCAGCTGACCACTGCCCAGTGGCCAAAAAGGAGTTTGTGCCAGGTGCATTCTGGGAGTTGAAGTCCGCACCCCCAAGGACCATCACAGAACTTCTGGACCCTTGGGGTGAGCTGTGGACCCCAAAAGAACCTTAAAAGAACATCTGGGTGAAGCCCCAGAAGTTTGGAAAAGATTTGAGAATTTTTGGAAAAAAGCTCCAGAGAGGGACCGACCCGCCGCGGAAATTCTAGCCGGCTTGCCTCAACCGCGACCCGGCCTGACTTCGTGGTTCGTCCCGGTAAAGAAAAACATCCAAAAAAGAGACTAAGTCAGAACGTAAAAAGTTGACCGGGACCTCCCAGCCATCGTATCCGAGAAGGGCTCCATGGACGTCGGATCAAGATCCAGGTTTACCCCGGTCGAAGGATTTTCATCTCGAAAAAACGACTAAGTCTGAAGGTAAAAGTCTCCACCGAGGAAACCCACATCGCGTATCCGGACAAGGGCTCCAGGAGGTCGGATTCAACTGGCAGGTTCGTCCCGGTGAAGAAAAACTTCAAAATAAAGACTAAGTCAGAAGGTAACTTTTTAACCGAGGCCTCCCGCGACCTGTAGCCGAGCAGGGCTCCATCGCGGTCGGCCTGAAAGTTTGACTTTGCCCCGGTCGAGGTGCAACCAGATGACCCGATTGGCACTTTTTGTTTCTAAGCGCTAGAAAATAATAATACTTTAAAAATTCATATCTCCGGTTCCCCTGAACCAATTTTAATCGTTTTTGTGTCATTTTAAAGATAAAAATATAAGCTATTTTTATAAATTGGTTTTGGATTTTTAAACTGTTTCCTGTGTTTTATTTAATTTCTGTTTTGTGATATTTGAATGCTTTACACTTTGTCTCCTAAGTTAAGCCTTGACGCTCGATGCCAAGCTACCAAGGGTAGAGCTGGGATTAATTTACTGAGACCTAACTGTACCTATGTGGAGGTTAGTGGCTTGTTGCTAGGTGTAGGTACCTACCTGCCCTACCAATAACCCATTTTCCAACATAATTGGAAGCAGCGACGGGATCCTGTACTTGTGTTCAATATCACGTTACAGTTTTGAGTAAAACAAATTAAAAATCCTTTAAATTGTCCTGGTGCAAAAAAAATTTTAATTTTTAAATTTGGATTCATTTCAATTATTGAATTTTTGTAATTTTTCTAAATTCTTGTTTCCAATTTTTGCAAAAAGTTTTTGTTGACACAAAACTAGGGAACCATGGAGCTTGATCTGGCTAGCCTACCCACACTGACAGTAGTCCAGCTTAGGGGGTTGTGTATTGAAAGAGGGTTGCCTGCAACCACTAATCTCAGGAAGGAAATCCTGATTAAATCCCTGACTGTATGGGCTGAGGCCCAAGAGGTAGAGTCAGAAGAAGCTCCAGAGGAGGGAGAAAGAAGGGAGGATGCAAGCTCTAACCACTCAGGGGAGGGAAGGCATCTGAGCCTAAGTGAGGATGAGGAAGAACGGTCCTCAGTAAACACAGTCACTAGGGGCAGATCCAAAGCTAGTGGTGGGAAGGGGGTCCTTTCAGGAGGAGAGAACCCATCCATCAGAGAAAGAGAGCTGGAGGCCCAGCTAGCATACATAGCTTTGGAAGCAGAGAAGCTGGCCCTAGAAAAGAAAAAGTGGGCATACAAAGAGAAAAGAGATGGAAGCAGCGATAAAGAAGCTGAGGTGTCCATGGGTGGGGGAGTTTGCCCCAGATTACCCAAAGGGGTGGTTCCTGCTTATGTAGAGGGGGATGACATAGATAAGTGGCTGGGGGCCTTTGAGAGGGCACTCCAAATGAGAAGGGTTAGGCCTCAATACTGGGGTTCCCTTTTGTGGGAGTTGGTCCCCAACTCAGGGAGGGATAGGCTTCTGACCTTAAGGGGGGAGGAGGCAGATTCATACCCTAGTATGAAGAGGTGCTTAGCCAAGAAGTTTGGTCTGACCCCAGAGCAATATAGAATGAAGTTCAGGGACACCCAGAAGGTCAGTACCCAGTCTTGGGTTGACTTTGTAGACACCTCACTAAAGGCAGTAGAGGGCTGGATTATTGGCAACAAAGTAAATACTTATGAGGGGTTATACAATCTGATCATGAGAGAGCACATCTTGACCAATTGTATCCAAGAAAGGTTACGCCAGCATCTAGTGGACTCTAAGCTGACCAACCCTAGAGAGCTAGGGGAGGCAGCTGATGAGTGGTTGAGAACCAGGGTGGTTGTCAAGTCCCAGGGGGGAGACTCCAAGAAGGGGGGATAGGTCCCCAAAAACCTAAGGAGGGAGGTGGTAAGCCCACCACAGAGACTCCCTCTGTACCCCAGAACCCTAAGAAGGAGGAGAGTAAATCCCACTCCCACTCTGACAAGCAGAGACAGGGAGACCCAGGGTTAAAAAAAACTCTTGGACAGTAGGGCTTGCTTTGACTGTCAGCAGACAGGTCACTTCAGAGGAGATGCAGCCTGTCCAAGGAAGGTGGTTAGCACTGGGCTGTCCAGTGTAGCCATAGAGGAGGATTCCTCAGATGATGAAGTCCTCCTAGCATTGTGCTGGGAGACAGGACCAGATGGTAAGCTGGTGATCCCTGAGGGTGGGAGTTGGCACTTCCACCACATTCAAGTGAATGGGATCCCTACCACTGGCCTGAGAGACACCGGTGCCAGTCACACTATAGTGAGTGACCGGTTAGTGACCCCAGACATGTATGTCCCAGGAAAGACAAAGAAAGTCAGGATAGCCACAGGGGAGGTCACCTCCAAACCTGTAGCCATAGTGCCCCTAGAGAGGGAGGGTATCCTTGACTGGATTAGGGTGGTAGTCAGTGCTGACCTTTCCCTAGATTGTATCCTGGGCAATGACCTCCCAGAGGTGAGTCTGGTCACAGATGGGGTGGTCACCCAGGGCGCCCCCCCAACCCAAAGTCCTGGGGAGTCAGTCCCTACAGTTAGGAGACAGGGGTCCCCAAGAAAAGGAAAGAAGAAAAGGAAGGGTAGGCCACTCTTAAAGAGAGTTCCAGGGAGCCAAGGGCCTTCTGCCCCAGTAAGGGGGGAGCCCAGAGTTGGCACTGGTGAGGCCTCACCTGACCCCAAGGAAGTCCTGAGTAGTCAGGCAGCTGTCCAGATGCAAGGTGTTGCCCCTGCACTGACAGAAGGGAGAGTGGAAGGAGGGTGTCTGCCACAGGAGGTGGTAGCCCCCCACTCTAGACAGCCAGAGGGGTGCCAGGACCCCAAAGATGCCCCTAAAGCAGCTCAGCCACCTGTCAGTGGAGAGCTTAGGGTGTGGTTCTGGGTACTGACAGCTGTCAGTAGCCTCTGCTGGGTGCTAGCCTTCCTGGCAGCACTGTACTTGGCCTGGGAGGCAGACCCCAGGGCCAATAGCAAAGTAGGCCTCCTGACCCTATTGGTCATGGTGGGGTTGCTCAAGTGTTGGGTGACCTCTTTGGGTAAGCTAGGTGTTGCCCTAGCAAAGTTAGGAGTAGGGGAGGTGGGCACCTCACTACCCAAGTTGGCAGAGAGAGAGGAGGAAAACCCCCCTAGAGGGAAGTTTCAGTTTGAGTTGGGTCCTTTTACTGTTGGGATGGCTTCACTACCCAGAGGGAGTGACCCTGACAGGAGGATATAAGGCAGAGTAGGCCCTGCAAAGGGACAGCCAGTTTTCTTCACTGTCTTCCTCGCCTAACAAGCCAGGAAGACTCTCCCAGGGTTGGGCTGAGTCTCCTGGGCGTGTGGGCTGGGGGGGGGTTGTGTGAGAAACTAGGGCTGATTGCAGAGGCCCCATAACTTTTTGCCCCCATTTTCTACTTTATGCTGGTGTTTTCCTGACTCTGATGGTGCCCTGGGTACTGCTAACCAGTCCCAGGGCCTGTGCTCTGTGTAAAATGGATATGCAAATTAGGCTAATTATAATTGGCTAAGTTAACCTACCTATAAGTCCCTAGTATATGGTAGGGCATGTAGGTTTAGGGACCACAGCTTAGGTGGTGCACACCTAGGTGCATTGCTGGGGTGCCCAGTGTCATTTTAAAAGCAAGCCTGCCTTGCTGGCTGCTTTTAAATTAAAGTTATATGCAAATTCGACTTTGGAATTAAAGGTACTTCCAAAGTCTTAAACTATCTTATTTTTACATATAAGTCACCCCTAAGGTGTGCCCTATGTGCCCCTAGGGCTGGGTGCCATGTAACTATAAGCAGGGACTTTATAAAAATAGATTTATAAGCCCTGATGAGGTAAAAACAGCCAAATTCGTTTTTCCCTCATTGAAGTAAATGGCCTTCATAGGCTAGAATGGGCAGACTTTATTTTAAATTTTAAAGTCTCCTTAAATGTTACATACCAAGAATTTGGTATCAAATTGATTGTTATAATAAATCCCACAACTTCCAGTTGTTGGATTTAATATAACCAGTTCAGGTAAAAAGTTTAGACTTTACCTAAAAAGTTGCCAATTTCAGCTCTGCATTGTTTTTGCTGCTGTGCTCTGATTGGCCAGCCTGCAGCAGCTTCTGCCAGGCTACTTTAATGAGGTGTGAAGTGGCCTGGCTTCACACAAAGGAATGTGCTTGGGGGAGAGAATCTCCCCTCAGCAGATGGTGAGGCAGGAAGGGGGAGGGGTGCCAAACTGGTCTTCAAAGGCAGAGAAGGACATCTGGAGCACCCAGCAACACCCCGACATCCTGCAACCCCAGACAGCTAGGTGCCCCCTTGATTAGATTAGGAGAGGGCAGGAGAGGGGTGTGTTTATGATTTTTAGCCACACCAGTGGGTGGGCTCAGCCAGATCTCTCCTCCAAAAGTCAGATTCATTCATTTTGGATTTTTAGAGACTGTTGCCTTCTGGGATGGATTTTTGCCACACTTCCCAGGAAGTGGTCATCACAGGGGGACGACCCTGTCCGTGATTGGAGAACCAGGGCCCCCCTGCTTTTCACCCAGGAGCAAGGATAAAACTGGCAGACCTGCATCCACGCCTCAGATCCCCTCCAGAATTCAACAATAAAGGAACTAAGGAAGAAGAAGGACTGCCCTGCTGGACCCCTGGCCTGCACCTGGACCCTGCACTCAGAAGGACTGCACCAGCTGCACACTTGGGCTTCACCACAAGAAGGACTTTGCCTGGCTTCAACTGGTTCAAGGAGGGACTCCCTGTTTGCTACAGGTGAAAAATTGCTAACCAGAGTCCCCTGCACCAACTCCTGAAAGAAGCGACCAGCTGACCACTGCCCAGTGGCCAAAAAGGAGTTTGCGCCAGGTGCATTCTGGGAGTTGAAGTCCGCACCCCCAAGGACCATCACAGAACTTCTGGACCCTTGGGGTGAGCTGTGGACCCCAAAAGAACCTTAAAAGAACATCTGGGTGAAGCCCCAGAAGTTTGGAAAAGATTTGAGAATTTTTGGAAAAAAGCTCCAGAGAGGGACCGACCCGCCGCGGAAATTCTAGCCGGCTTGCCTCAACCGCGACCCGGCCTGACTTCGTGGTTCGTCCCGGTAAAGAAAAACATCCAAAAAAGAGACTAAGTCAGAACGTAAAAAGTTGACCGGGACCTCCCAGCCATCGTATCCGAGAAGGGCTCCATGGACGTCGGATCAAGATCCAGGTTTACCCCGGTCGAAGGATTTTCATCTCGAAAAAACGACTAAGTCCGAAGGTAAAAGTCTCCACCGAGGAAACCCACATCGCGTATCCGGACAAGGGCTCCAGGAGGTCGGATTCAACTGGCAGGTTCGTCCCGGTGAAGAAAAACTTCAAAATAAAGACTAAGTCAGAAGGTAACTTTTTAACCGAGGCCTCCCGCGACCTGTAGCAGAGCAGGGCTCCATCGCGGTCGGCCTGAAAGTTTGACTTTGCCCCGGTCGAGGTGCAACAAGATGACCCGATTGGCACTTTTTGTTTCTAAGCGCTAGAAAATAATAATACTTTAAAAATTCATATCTCCGGTTCCCCTGAACCGATTTTAATCGTTTTTGTGTCATTTTAAAGATAAAAATATAAGCTATTTTTATAAATTGGTTTTGGATTTTTAAACTGTTTCCTGTGTTTTATTTAATTTCTGTTTTGTGATATTTGAATGCTTTACACTTTGTCTCCTAAGTTAAGCCTTGACGCTCGATGCCAAGCTACCAAGGGTAGAGCTGGGATTAATTTACTAAGACCTAACTGTACCTATGTGGAGGTTAGTGGCTTGTTGCTAGGTGTAGGTACCTACCTGCCCTACCAATAACCCATTTTCCAACACTGTTCATGGCGGGTTTCCCGCCATGAACAGGATGGCGGTAGGGGGTGTCTGAATCCTCATGGCGGCAGAGCGCGCTCCGCCGCCATGGAGGATTCCCCCGAGCTGCGGAAAGTCGGCGTGAGACCGCCGACTTTCCGCTTCTGACCGCGGCTGAACCGCCGCGGTCAGAATGCTCGAGGGAGCACCGCCAGCCTGTTAGCGGTGCTCCTGTGGTCGGTGACCCTGGCGGTCACCGGCCGCCAGGGTCAGAATGACCCCCTCTGTGTTTCTGTAGTCTGAAACAGGAAGGACTCGATGTCTTAGGGTGTGTTCCCTGGCACCACTGGGTTCTGAAAAACCCAGTACTTCAGTTGGCGCCCAACGTGGGGCGATTTCAGCGGTACCAGTCCAAGCCAGAGGTTCGTGAGGAGCTTCGTGTGAAAATTCTGGAGGGAGGCCGCCACTTCATCGACCCCTGTATGTCGACGTGGTCCGAAAGTCTTTGATGCGAGGTTCCCCGCTTCCCGACGGCTACGAATGACTGCTGCCCTGACTATCGCCCTGTTTTGGACCCTTGATGATTTGGTAGAGCGAAACGATAAACAAGTCTTCTGGTGACATCATCGATACCTCAGTTAAGTATAAGTGGAGCGTCTCCCAGTCCTTAGTTTGGTTCTTAGTTTGGTATCCCCTTGGGATCTTTGATTTGGAACTTGCAAGTACCAAAGCCGAGGGATTCGTGTATTCACGAGACTATCGTATTCGATAATCCTTTGAAGTTTGAAGCTAGACTAGAGAGCGAAGATGCCTGGTCTTAGCAGATATGGAAATTTGTTTTGTCTTGGTTATAATAGGGATTCCCGATTGGAGGACTCATGTCCGGTTCCTCCGATTGGAACTCCAACCTATGAACTATATGTGAAACATGGCATAGGCCCCCTCACATATAATGAAGTATGGATCCGATACACCAGGAAAGATGGTGTTTTAAAATGGTCCCAATATGGTAGTTTTGACACAGAGATTCTGAATAATCTGGAGGTTAAACTTTTCAAGAAGAAAGCCCGGCCGGCGATGTTTGACTCTTTCCGCCTATGGTGTAAGGAAGCCAAACAGAAGGAAATTAAATTAGCAAAGAGAAATAAGAGGGAAGAGGGTATCTTGATAATGCAAGCTGCCATGCAGTTTAAAGACGATGAAGAAGAACAGATGAATGAGCAGTTGCACAGGCAACGTAAATTGGTGACCGATAAATGTTATCCAGTATTTCCGCTTCTTCAGCAAGATGCAGCAAAAGAACTTGAGAAAGATCCTTTAATGTCACACTTGTTGAGTTTGCCACCCCCTTATGCGCAGAATGCTACAGCACCCCCGCAACCTTTAGCTGTGCAACCTCCGGTTATTGTGCCTCAGGTTCTTCCACAGCCACCAGCTCCTTTTCAGTTGGCTCCTACTACTATGGCGCAGCCCCTTCAAGGGCCGCCGACTTCGCTACCTGCTTCATCTGTACCTTCTGCGACTTTATGTACTACATCGACTGCCTCTTCTGGTGTTCTTCCTGATACTGCCTCTGCGTCTGCTTCTGCGTCTGCCTTGCCTCCCTCTGTTTTTCCTCCTGTTCTTTCATCAACTTCTCCTTCTGTCCGACAGAGAATGACAGATACTGTTGCCAGCCTTATATTTCCTCTCTTTGGGTCGTCTGGTGTGACCCCAGATTTGGAGCGTAAACAGTCGCGTAGTCAACTGCCTAATTCTCAAGAGAGAGAAATGTTGGACCGTATGGCGCGTAAATGGGTTGTTTACCCTTTAAGATACGATGTAGAGTCTGTTATGGATGTCTTCCGTCAATGGGGAGCACCGAAACAAAGATACGTTTTTGAGAAAATGTGTGCTTTCCTTTGTGAGGAATTGGAAGATAATGATTTGGAAACAAATCCGCCTGATTTGTGCCGAGTACGGTTTGAGTTTGCAAAGGGCACGATTGTGGGTCCCGATGTTGAGACAGCAGTTGCGACGTTGTTGTCCTTTAGGAATAAGGATCCTTCTCAGTCATTGTTCCAACATGACTCCTCTGTTAAAAAAAAGGTGCGACAGTACCCAATGAGAGAAGTCCCTCCGGTATGGAAGGACGCCGTTGCGGCTGATGTTGCTAATCAAATTGATGCTGTCCCAGCTCATTTTCAGCGTGTTTGGGTACATGTTCCGTGGAAGCGAGCTGAAGTTTTAGCCCTTAAGCAGACTTTGCCTGATACCCGTAAAAACCCTGCAGGGTATTATAAGGAATTATCACAGACTGCAGACTCATGCATTATGAATTTAGCCGACATAGACATGTTATTTGGGAATGTTGTTCCACAGCCTTTGTGGGGATTGATTCGCCATACAGATCATGCACAAGAGTTAGGTGACTCATGGGCTAATATTAGTGCTGCAAATGATAGACAAGTTGGTGGTGCCAAACCTGAGCCTTTGGTAGCAGAACTGTCTGCTAGGATCATTACTTACATGAAGACTTTAATGCCTGCGATGCGTGTGAATTGGGATAAATTGTCTGCGTGTAAGCAGAAGAAAGATGAAACAGTGTCTGATTTCTTTACCAGGTTTGAGGAAACATTTATCGACCACAGTGGTCAAGATATGAGTACAAAAGGTGGTCAACGGTTGTTCGTCGACAAGTTTGTGCACAATTTGCTTGCCGAGCTGTGTAAGAAATTGAAGGATTCAGAGAGTTCTTGGGCCGTTTCATCTTCAGCACAAATATTGGCTACTGCACAGTACTACGAAAATAGGGATAAAGATGAGAAGGATAGAGCAGACAAGAAAACTAAAGAATTAAAAACGAAGGTTCTTTTACAACAGGCGTATCTGCCACGTCGTGGTCAGAGTAACTATCAGCAACCTCAAAAGTTCCAGAGAAACTCGCAAAGGTTCGAGTTTTCTCAACCACGTGTTCCTGTAGGTCCCAATCAGTGTTCATATTGTAAAGAAGAGGGTCATTTCAAGTATAGTTGTCCTATTTTGTTACAGCGTACGAATGGTGCTTCTGGCGCAAGAGGTCGAGGTGTTCAACAAGCTCCTAGAGGTAGAGGACGTTGAAGTTTCCCCCAGAACATGCGTTCCTTTCCGTCTCAAAACTCAATGAATAGTTTTGACCAACAACATAACGCGTCTGGTAGGACGGCTCAGTACTATGCTGACGACTACTATGCAGAAGATGAGAATCTGGAAGGTAATAATTGCTAGGACAGCCATAGACGAAGAGAGGGAGTTTTTTTAGTTCCAGTGGATCAGAATGGACCTTATGTTAAAGTGATTACATCAGGTGTGTCAGAGCCTTTTCTGTTGGATCCTGGTGCTACAAAGAGTTCTATTATGCACTCAAAACTCCCTGGCGCACCTTTGTCTGGCGAGATGAATGTTTCAGTATGTTTTTCTGGCGCCCCGGTTAGGAACCCGATTTCTAGTCCTATGTCCCTTTCTGTTGGACCTTGTGAATTGGAAGCACCCCTTATTCTGACGACAGGTTGTTGTGAAAACTTGTTAGGATTGGATTTCTTGAAAAGATTCTATGCAACATTATATTGTTCTCCTTAGGGAGTACAACTTACACTAGGTAGGGAAACGGTCTCTCCAATGTATTTGTCGAAGGATAAACTTCCGACCGAATTGTCGTTTTTTCCTGATACCATTTGGGCTACTGGTCCTAATGACGTGGGTCTTTTGGAAATACCGCCTTATGTTGTGACATTGAAAGCCAATGTTAAATTACCACGCATTCAACAATACAAGATCTCTAGTGAAGGTGAAAAGGCGTTGCTAGCGATCATTTATGATTTAATTGAAAAAGATGTAATTGAAGAGACAAGAGGCAACGTTTGTAATAGTCCTGTTCTGCCTGTCTGGAAACGTACTGACCCCTCTAAGCCACCTGTTTACAGGCTCGTGATTGATCTTAGAGAAGTAAATAAAATAGTTGTGCCACAGTTTCCAGTTGTTCCTAATATCACTGCCCTATTGACCCATGATTCCAGCTTCCGCCACCTGGTTCTCGGTGATTGACTTAAAGAATGCTTTCTTCAGCATCCCGATTGCAGAGGAGAGTAGGGATATTTTTGGCTTCAGTTTAGGAGGCCGAAGTTTCCGCTTTAAACGCGCTCCACAAGGCTACTGTGAAAGTCCATCAATATATAGTCAGGCTTTAAAAACACAGCTGGATGCAATTGTTTTCCCTGACGGCGCTACCCTTATTCAGTACATCGATGATTTGCTAGTCGCTACAGATACTGAAGAGATTTGTAAAGAAGCCACCTTGTTGTTGTTGCGTCATTTGTCTGATTTACATCACAAAGTGTCCCTTTCAAAACTGCAATATTGTCGACAAGAAGTGACCTACTTAGGTCATCTCTTATCGAAGGAGGGAAGGAAACTGACCTCAGAAAGAATTCAGGCAATTGCAAAATTGAGTGTGCCAAGGACACAGAGAGAAGTACGTGCTTTCTTGGGCATTACATCATACTGCAGAAAATAGATACCAAATTTTTCTTTGCTGGCCAAACCTTTGGTAGCATTGACCTATAAAGATACACCAAACCCCGTTCCGTGGTCTGAAGATTGTCAGAAAAGTTTTTCCGAATTGCGTGATGCATTGTGTTCGGCTCCTGTGTTGGGCACCCCCGACTACAGTAAGCCCTTTACACTGTATGTCCATGAGAAAGAGGGTTGTGCATTGTCAGTGCTGACACAGTCTTTTGGAGACAAGCAGCGCCCATGCGCATATTTTTCGTCAACTTTGGATCCGGTAGCTAAAGCATTGCCGAGTTGCTTGAGAGCCACAGCGGCAGCAGCTGTTTCTATTCGACAGTCTGCTGGGTTAGTGATGAATAATATGTTGATTGTGATGGTTCCACATGCAGTGGACACGTTGTTAAACAGGACCAAGACACAGCATTTAACTAGTGCTCGATTGTCAGGTTACGAGTTGACACTGTTAGTGAGTCATGTGCACATAAAGAGGTGCAATACGTTGAATCCAGCCACGTTATTGCCAATTTCAGTAGAAACAGATGATGTTGAACAACATGATTGTTTTCTTAGGACAGAAGAAGAAACAAAAGGGAGAGTAGATCTTAAAGATACTCCTCTTGTAAAGTGTGATGGTACCTTATGGGTGGATGGTTCATGCTTCAAGCTTCCGAATGGTGATACGACTGCAGCATATGCTGTCACAACTTTGCATACGATTGTTGAAGCTGCACGTATACCACATAATTCCGCTCAAGCAGCAGAGCTGATTGCACTTACGAGAGCGTGTGTGTTATCGAAAGGAATGAAAGTGACCATATATACCGACAGCCAGTATGCGTTTGGTGTGGCCCATAGTTTTGGACGATTGTGGAAAGAACGTGGGTTCCTGACTTCTCATGGAGCTAAAATTCAGCATGGTCAGTTGGTGAATGAGCTTCTTGAGTCACTGACCTTGCCATTCCAAGTTGCGATTGTGAAATGCAGTGCACACAAGAAGGTTACTGATGATGTCGATCGTGGCAATGCATTTGCTGACGAAATCGCAAAAGAAACAGCAAAAGATGTGATGAATCGAATGTATGTTGCAGGCCCCGCAAGATGGGTTGGTGACGTTGGAATATGTGAAGATACGATAGAGGGTGTGAAGTCTATTCAAGCTGAAGCTTCAGAGAAAGAGTTGAGTGTGTGGAAAGAAAGTATGGGTAAATTGGATGAAAATGGTTGTTGGGTTGACTTGTCAGAACATCAGCGATGGTTGTTACCCGATGCGTATGTGCTTGCAGTGGTGACAATGGCTCATGGAATGGCCCATATCAGTGTGAAAGGGATTTGTAAGTTGTTGGCTCCAGTATGGCAAAATGCTGGAATTCCTAAATGTGCAGAGAATGTGGTCAAGAATTGCATGGTGTGTCTGAAATACAATCCTGGTAGGGGAACCCCAACTCCAGCTGGTCATTTTGCACCTCCAACGTATCCGTTCAAGGTTTTGCAGCTAGATTTCATCCACATGGAAAGGTGCAACAATCTGAAATACGTACTCGTTGTTGTTTGTGCTTTTTCAAGATGGGTAGAAGCATATCCCTTAAAAGACAACACTGCCTTATCCACAGCTAAAGCCCTTGCCAAAGAATTCTTCCCTAGGTTTGGAATGCCGAGAATGGTCTGGAGTGATAATGGGAGTGAATTTGTGGGTCGAGTGATGAAAAAAGTATGTGAGGGGCTAGGAATCCAGCAAAAATTCCATGCTGCAAATCACCCCCAATCAGCTGGACTAGTAGAGTGCTATAATGGCACGCTAAAACTGAAGTTGGCAAAGATATAAGCAAGCTCTGGTCTTAAATGGCCTGACGCTCTGCCTCTAGCACTCCTATCAACAAGAATGACTGTGCATTCGCGAGTGGGACTTAGTCCCTATGAAATTGTGTTCGGCCGCCCGGCCAACATATGGGGAGTGCCAAGACCAACAAAATTCAGTGAGATCGAACACCCTGTACTGCTTGATTATTTGTATGAATTGACGGCTAAATTGCGTGTTCTACACCAACAGGTTCACGATACTCAGCCTCACGTCTCTGAAGCTCCAGGACATCTTATCGATCCTGGCTCATGGGTGCTGGTCAAGAACTTCCAGCGGACAAAGAATGACCAGCCCCGTTGGACCGGCCCCTACCTCGTCCTTCTCTCAACAAGATCAGCTGTTCGAGTGGAAGGGAAAAAGAACTGGATCCACGGCGTACACTGCAAGAGGGTCCCTTTTCCTCTACCGTACGACCGATGGGTCCAGGACGGGATCGCTGACTCTGAGCCTGAGACTGTGCCTCGTTTTTTGCCATTTAGCGATGCACGTGTAAAAGGAACAATTTCTGAACGAGAAAGTGACAATAATTTGCAAGAAGCTTTGCCACCGTCAATTCGATTGAACACTACAGAGCCTGAACTCTTGTTCCAGAACCAGACAGTACCTGGAAAAAGCCGTTATAATTTGAGACCAAGAACTAAGGACAAATAATTTTTTTCCCGTTCCTTTGCTATTTTTTTTAAAGTGCGTCTCTCTCATCTGAGAAACTTTCTTATTTTTTTGCTTTTCGAACCGCCATCTGGGTTCAGCTGTAGGGTCGTGGTTGCCCAAGTCTTTGGCTTGCAGCTGAAGACGTTAGGTCGACAGATCTGGTCGGTCTAAGGGAGTTGCCCTGGACTGACAGAAGCATTCCCTAGCATAGAACACCCTACCACTACGAGCAGCAATTAGAGAGGATGGAGTTTTTCAAGAATGAGAGACCTGCCAGACAGATGGACTTTAAAGCCAGAATGGGTATAATAATGACAAAGAAACGATTTTTGATATTATGTATTTTCATGTTGCGTAGTGTAATGACGTTTTTAATAGGATATGTTTTATTCTCTTTTCAAGTGACATTTGCACCCATTACGCAGCCCATACCTCCTTCTACTGTTTCCTCGCATTCTTTTCACCCCCTGCCTGAACACGAGTCTGCCAGAAGATTAGAATTTGTCAACAATTCATTCATTCAGCTTCTACACCAACACCAATTAGTAGTGAACACAACTAACTGTTGGGTGTGTGGTCTTATGCCTCATACTACTGATAAAGGTATCCTTTATCTGCTCCTGCCTTTCAGCCATAATGGTTCTGTATGGGCATATAGAACGGTGTTCATATATGCGTATGAAGCCAACCCCCTACGTTCTGTGAAAGATAATCCTAAGAATAGTGCTCTAGCTAAGGGTATACTAGATATGATTAGGGAAGATATTTCCTATGAGACTATCCCGAGAGATGAGACACTAGCATATATTGGATGGAACATAACAGGATATGGAGTTACTCTGAGTGGGAACCAGCGAGCAAAGAGATCCTCCCCGATTTGGATTGTACCCCATCAGGGTCACCTATGTCTGCAAGGATCCCAGAGCTCAGTTAGGGAAAAGTATCTGCACTGAAACATATGTTTTTTCGTCTCAGACTTCTCCTTCGTTCTTAGCAGCTAAGGGTACCTATTTCATCTGCCATAATAGAGCCTATACATGGTTGCCCCCTGACTTCTCAGGCACATGTTTTGTTTCATTCCTGTTACCTCCCACCTACACGGCCGCGGCAGATTACCATAAGACAAGGATAGTTAGAGGTGTCATAAGTAAAGAAGACACTACAGGACAAGAATTTGGAGATTTCGTAAAGGGTTTTCTGCCGTTTTGGGGTCCTATGGTTAACAGCAGGAACGTAAGGCAATTGACAAAGGTGGTTGAATCCACGGTAGTTGAAACCGCCGGTGCCCTTAGTAATTTGACTGCTGAGCTCCAGTCGGATCGCCTTATGACTCTTCAGAACAGGGTCGCATTAGACGTCATACTTGCAGACGGAGGTGGGGTATGTAAAGTGATCCAATCAAGTTGCTGTGTTTTCATCCCAGATAACGCTCCGACAGTCTACCAGGCCATTTCCAAACTGCATAAGATCTCCGAGTCTATTCACGTGGATAAAGAAGATTGGTCATTGATGGGGTGGTTCTAGGAGCTGATATCCGCCTGGGGATGGAAGTCTCTGGTAGTCATTGGGATGATCTTAGCCATTCTTTTCCTGTCCTGTCTGTGTGTACAGTGTGCTCCTGCAATATGTGGCCTCTGTGCTACATCGTGTGTAAGGAAACCTGTATCAAAAGACGAGCTAAGTAATAGGATGATGCTACAGCAACATCTCAACGACTTTATGAATATAGACCTGGACTCAGATTAGCATGAGTATAGGTTATTGCCTATGTAAGGGCAAAAGGAGGGTCTGTGGTACTGAAAATTCTGGACCCGTGTTATAAACATCGTCGTATCACAACAATTTTGGTATCAGCAGACCGAGAATGATTAGAATAGTATGCACAAGCATTGTATTCATATTCGGGTAACGAAATCACCCGAATATCAGAGTTTCCATCCTGAACCCTCGTGTTCCATTTAAACTACAGCATTATTGTGATTGCCCTCACATAGGCCAATGACTAAATGCCGAAAACGAGTCTGAATGACACGTACATCTTTGCTGACTCCTCTGTGACCTGGGCAAGCTGACTCCACTGCCTGAAGCCAAACCTGTTCGGCCAGTTTCTTTCCCAGTGGCCAAATGAGATTAGTATCAAGGCACAACACATCATAAACCTTTCATCACACACAAACCATGCCTAATCTTACACACACACACCTGTCTCTGTTTCTTTCTTTATGACTTGCTTTACAAGGAGGAGGTGCCTGTTTATATTGGGGGTCCGTTGATATCTGATGAAAGTACTGAGCCTTGCCGGGTAATTGATTGAGGGCTGGACAAACTGAAATATGGGCTTGTCATCATAACCCTGCTATTTCTTTGTAGTGAAAATATGTGAATGGTCAACTGTAAAATAAGGAATGTTTGCCCAAAGCATAATATTTTGTATAAAAGAGAAGGTTAGCTTTGCAAGAGGAGCAGTCTCCTGAGAATATACACTGTGTTGTACTTCTAGGATACCTGTTACTGGCTGCAGCCAATAAACAAGATCTTTGACTTCACCAAGAAGACTCTGTGTTTCTGTAGTCTGAAACAGGAAGGACTCGAAGTCTTAGGGTGTGTTCCCTGGCACCACTGGGTTCTGAAAAACCCAGTACTTCAAGGCACCGCATTGGCCATCAAGGATTGAAGTTGGACTGTCTCCTGTCTAAAAGGGCTTGAACCTGGTTTGTGGGCTTATGAAACAACAGAGATAGGCAAAATGGGTTTTTGCTACTGTGAGATTTTTTTTTCTCCTTGCATACCTGTAAATGATATAGCCATCCTTCTGCTCATGCTAACCAGCCTTTCAAAGTGTGCCTGTCCATTAGTGTAAAACTTCGGTTCCAGGCTTGGCTCTTGTAGCGATCATGCTTAGCTGTAATGTTTATATTTCTGTATCTGTTTAAAGACCTTCTGCATATTTTTTCATGTCTTCAGAATCCTGCACCAGTGAAATTCCTCTGTTTCAGTCTTATCACAGGGCGTCCTTTGGAGCACTGAATATGAAAACCTAGGTGTGTTATGCCTTTGCTTGTGCAGGTAGTGTGGGGAATATGCGCACCACCACTAATCTCATTTATCAGTAGGTTCATTGGTGTGAAAGAAGAGTCCAACTCTGTATCATAAAAGCTGTTCTCCAGGTTAACAGATGGAGCACAGAAAAAAATGGATGAGGCGAGTTGTCTTTGTTATACACTATACCACTGTTTTTTTTTTAATCTAGCTCTTCCTTTGTTTTATTGTTTTAATGGATAAGTATAGCTATCATATTGTATCTTTTTCTCCTGTTACACTTATTTTTGTTCTGCAAAGTAGCATAGTTCTCTGATTTATGTTTTTACTTCCGTAATTGTTTATTCTATATCACAGCTTGTTTTCTGCAGGTCATGAAACCTGTTCTGATCAGGATAAGCAATTAGTTTCAAAAGGTTATGACGACAAAGGGATTTGCTGTGTGGGCAGTTTCTGATCTTTTTTGATTAATCATTCCCTCTCTTTGGCTCGATTTCTTATTTCAAACAATGTTCAATGTCAACTATGTTTTCGTTTATCCAAACACAGCTTTGAAAGGGCTGACCTTTCCTCTCAACCATGACAGTGAAAAACTGATTCATTCCTTCACACAGTGATGGTTGAATTATCACAATGTCATATATCGAAACCTCCCCTGCAGACTTAATCACAAGTTAAAAACCATGCAGAATGCCTTGACACCTGCTCTTCATGGACTGCACACAAAGAAACATATGCTTTCTAGAACTGAAAATCAGCAGTGGTTTCTCTTATGTGGTAAATTCCATTCAAACTCTTCATCATCAGTTTCAGATTGTCCAATAATCAGACATTTTGGCATACCAGGGGGACGTTTTATCAAAATGTCATGCACCGCAATGCAGCAAGACAACTTGCTGCACTACATTGCGTGACAGGGAGAGAGCAGAAATGTGCCATATATCTAAAGATATGACGCATTACTGCTTTCTTACTGTGCCATGCTGCAAGGGAGCATGCATCACAGGCAATAATTTTCTGTGCAGAAAGGAACAACTTTCTGCACAAATACAGCCCTTTGAGGATTTAGCATCTTTCTATGTGTGCTGCACAATGCAGCACACAAAGAAAGTGGAATTAACAAAGAGAAATAAAGATATTTTTCCTCAGTTGACAAGGCATACCATTTAGATGCAATCTCAGGCTTACTAACCTTAGTAAATATAGGATTGCATCAAAAACCCTGGGTGGATGCATGAAAACACTCATGCTCCACCCATCATCCACCCAAGTCATGCCTTCCCAATGCAGAGTAACGCAAAGCAGTGATTTTTAATACCTTATGCTACTCTGTATTTACTAAGCCACACCGAGCCATACAAGGCAGTTTTGCATAGATTAGAAAATCCTATTAAAGGGCTTGTGTTGCTGTGCATCACCTTACATTACTTTGCATGATACAAGGGCATTGTAAGCCCTTTGTAAGTGTGGGCCAAGGTATTTATTCCAGATCTTCCTAAGACGTGAGTAAATTAATTTGGTAATCAACAAAAAACGCAATACTATAGTTTCAGAAATACATTAAACACAAGAAAAGCACAAATAAAAAAAGGTTATTTTCAAAAGCATGGAACAACATGAAGAAGAGAGTGGATTGAAAAGGAGTGGAAGGAGAGAAATTTAACGTAAGGAGAGGAAAGCAATGATAAATGGCTAGGAACACAAAATAAAAAGAGGGAGAAAAGTATTGTTAGTAATACAGTTGCTTCTTTTATCATGGCATAAGTCATACATAAGTGACATCAAGCTAAAATATATTGGAATGATTATCGGCTTCACCCTGCATTTGCGAAGCCTCAGCAGAATCTGACCCACACAAAACCTCCTATTTGCAAATCTTTGAATCATGCAAGTTGTTTTTATTGATTATGAATTGTGGAGTGGAATGAATTCATTTTTTATCAAATATTGAGGTTGCTTTTCCAGAAAGTGAGCTTTGCTTGAACAACTTTGTTTACTTCTTTTTCAAACGCTTGTTTGTTCCACGTATTCAAAATCTCTCCAATTGCTAATCCAAAAATTAGTGAATCAGCAACCTTTCATATTCATGGAACCTATTTTGTAAAGTCCCTGCTTGCAAGTTGAGATGCGTGTATGCACCGTGATATCGTTCTCAACATCATTGATGTGCATACACAACATTTGAAATATATTTAGGCAAGAAGCCATTTGGAGATCTGAAAATAGGGACCAGGTGTTTCTCGTTATGATACATCAAACAGCCCTGATGAAGTCTAAGGGTTAAAATCCAATAGACAAAACACGTGTTGGCTGTAGTTTTGAGCTCAAGTTTGGCTGATTCTGGATATAGAAGATGGCTATATGACTTTCGAATAAACACTGAACAAGAAGAAAGAAAAATCAAGAGGAACGTGTACCTTAGTCGCGTACACGTTCATTATCCTAATGAGACTACTGGATTTGTGTGGCAGAATCACTTGCACTCTGGGGGACTGAGTCTGAAACCACTACAGGTGACACCTGTCGGCCCAATCCAGGTTTTGTTCTGGCTAACTAGCAGTGCCTCATCTCCACCCAAGAGCAGGGGTGATTGGGCAACCAAGCGCATGACACACTTAATTTCTCAGGGAAATCGTGGTCACTAAGATCTCACCATTTCTTTCAGTTACATTAGTCCCACATATGCAAGGACAATCAGAGGCAGAGTATAGTTCCATAAGGTTTTATTGAAGTAACTACATCCTAGATAATAAAACATGTATTGCAATAACTAGGATGATGAAGCATGACAGGATTAAAATTGTGACAAGGAGAGTGAAACATAAAAGTAATGATACCATATTGTCACTACCATCATTACAAATGGTCCTATCTAGGCTATATTAGAGCACAGCATGTTAAGCTCTAATTCTGCTCTTCAGGTTCCCCTGGGAAGACATCACCATCATACCTGAGCAAGAGGCCTGTAGTCTACAAAAGCAGCTGCAGCGAAACACTCAGCAATCAGCATACAGTCATGGTCATCTGGCTGGCATCTCCCTCTAACATACATGGGTCAAAGTACTGTTTTTATAATAAACCAGCTGATGTTCCAAGAAAGGATCCCCACGTAAGAGTGTGTATATTTCTGTGAACATTAGAGACAAAGCGTGCCACTTTTGCTGGCAACCTATCTTACTGCAGCCTTGAGAAAAGCACACAGTGAAAGAAATGTCACTTAAGAACGCAGTGCTGGCCTAGGTGAAGAACAGCTAGATAGAGAAAATAAAACAAGACCGCAAATGTGGCTAATGTTAAAATAATAAATGAAGCTGAATAAAATATGTCTAGGTTAAAGTGCACAGCAGCAGGCCTAGTTTTCTGAAATAATGTCTATGAAGCTCTAACTAAAATGGCTACACAACACCCTCCCCTAGCCAGTTCAAAGGTGGTTCAAAGCCAAATGATGTATAAAAGCTACTAACATTCAACCTAAGGCATGTATATAAGAATGTCAATAATGACAAGTTAAAAAGACACTTGAGCATGTATTAGAAGGACATGTAGGAGGAAAAAGTACATTCCCTCAGCATGTAACAATCTTAGAGACTGAAGCGACATGAACTATTCTGGCTCGCATACAACAACAGTTTTCACTATTTAGTAGGACATAGCTGCCATTCAAAAGCACCTGGAACGCAGGTCTAATCAAGGGGACTGGGACTCGCTTCAGATTACAAGGCAAGTTCGCTGCTGAAGTAATGCACGCCCCATGCAAGTAAAGCTGTTTATAAACCATCGAATGGCTGACAGAAGTCTCGCATTCACTACCGCTAAGAAAGACCTTTTTCATGCCACTGAGACATTTGTACGAGAAGGGTAGCACCCACACCTCATGGATGTAAGTATCTCCTAGCCTTTCATATCTGCCCACTGGAATGTGTTTTAAACAGGACATGAACTGAAGTGCTGAAACAGGCAGATTAATGACCCCGTGTATTAACCAATCAGCAGCCAAATTTCATTATAGACTGCATATAAGCGCTTTCTGCATTGTTTTCTGGGGCCTAACAGGAAATCCTGTAAGTCAGTGTTATTAGACAGGAGACTAAGGTGTTCTCTAACAGCATCTATTGAGGAACTCTTCAACCATTGGTGGCATAGTTTCCCTACACTGTATGTTGTTACTGTACCCGCATGCTCAGATGACACATAGAGAGGGTCTGGCCTACTTGTTACAAACCCCCATGGAGTTTATAAAACATTTATGACACCCGTTGGTATCTATTGGCCACAATGACCACCCAACAGGACATGAAAGTGAAGCATTAAACATGCCATTCTGGACCCATTCATCAAGCCGATCTTCAGTTGTGTTTCTATATTTTTGCAGTTTGTAAAATTTTGCAGGGGCAGAAATACTGGGTACATTCAATTCCTTAATTTTTGATAAGCCTAAATAGCTTGTCTGTTCTGCAGTTTTATTTCAAAATATCATTTGAACAAGTATTAGGCATGCTCTGAATAAAGTTTCCTTTCCCCTTATTTGCCAATTCTGTGTTCCTCACACACTTTTTTAAGTCAATCGACTTCAACCAATATTCATAGCCTTCTATAGCCAACCGGGAAACAAAGGAATCTGAATAAAAGAATTTAGTGTCTGTCAATAATATATGTACATTTTCCATCAATGGCAATTTGAAATAATATGACTCAGCATTTTTAACATTGTGCCCAGAAAATATGATTTTTTTTCAGAATGTGTTTTAGAGCTCCCTTATGGTGGAGTTGGACAATGTTCCCATTGTCTCTAGTTAAAAATAGGTTTTGGGGTACTTCCTCTGTGAATGAAATTGTGGCCATAATAATTATAGCAAAACATGTCACCATAATTCTCTTTGGATTGATTAACATCCTCACTTTCAAATACAGTATAATACTGCCGTTCAGTCATCATAGAATCAACTGTTTTCACTTCCCAGTCATCAGAAACAACTCCTTGTATTATTAAATCATTCATAGACAGTTTAAACACATGTGGTATTTGAATGACCTCCATCAAATGTGACTTTATACCAAACAATCCCATCGGGAACAGGTATAGCGGAAATGTTCATGAAAGACAAGTCTCTGCGGACCTTGTGAGAAGAAAAATGTGTTTTTAGGACCTCATCCACCAGTTCAACTGTTGATCTTTCAGGAAGGTAATGGCCATGTATCAATAGGAAGAATATAATGACAAAGCCAATCCAAAGGAAAAAAGCTAATATAGTCAAGGAAAGCCACAGATAGTTCCATGGGAAAATAAAGTAATTTGTTTTAAACCAATTTATCAGCTTGCGTGTTTTTGGCAGTTTAGGTGTAGAAGAGGCAAATGAGTACAAAAAGGTGCCATTGATGTCGGCAAAGTATCCAGAAGCAGTTCATGCAAAAACTGGATCCGTATTTGAAGGAGGTGAACTGGTAGGGGGTCTCCTTCGGTGGTTCACTGTAAATGATGCATCTGTCTGTGTAGAAGTTGAATCAAATCAATTAGTAATTTTAGTGTTGTTTGATGTAATAGATGTTAGTGGAACTAATGCAAGATCATTTTCCACCCTCCCCAAGCTCAGAGTAGTGTCAGCGTTGCTGCTCAAAACTTGTAGAGGGGCATCCTGACCAGCAGTGTGAGGGGTTCGGGTACTACTGGTTGTTCCTCTTGGTCTGCTGTGAAGGATCGCCACATGGTGTAACTTGACATTGTTGATTGAGACAGAGCAATTTTTGTTAGCACCAGGCAATGGTGGTAGAATGACAGTTCTGGTACAGTGTATTCCCAGGACTGGGACTGGTGCATGATAAGAAGGATCAAACTCCTTTTTCACAGAAACGTTTTCACATACTAGATCCCCAAACATTAGAATCCAGCTGTCGCGTGGGCTCTCATTATTCTAAATGAGACTACTGGATTTCTAGGTAGCAGGATCTATAACGGTGTGGGGGACTGAGTCTGACCCACGTGTAAAGAACTCTGTCACCCTAAATCCGGTTTTTGCTCCGGCTAACTAGCAGTGCCTCATTTCTCCCATGTGGAAGGAATGATTTGGCAGCCGAGCGCATGACATCTTTGGAACTTCTCAGGGAAGTCGTGGTTACTCAGATCCAAACCAACTCTCTTATTTCCAATATGATCTCATATACAAATGACAAAGACAGTATAAGTTTTATATAATGTTTTAATAAAACGACTGTATTTTAGATATTAAGGCGTGAGCCGCAATAACCAGAACGATACAACACAGTAGGATTGAAATAGTCACCAGGAGAGTAAAACATAAGAACAAAGCTATCATATTGTCTAACAGTTTCTACTCTCCCTCTGCTTGTTCTATTTAGAGCACAGCATGTTAAGCTTCTAGCTTGCCTATTAGAATCACTGTGGAGACATCAGCCCTCATACCTGAGCAAAGACCTGTGATCTTGGTTCAGCATCTGCAACGAGGCAGTCAGCGTCTAGTTGTGGTTCCCTGGTCGGAATCTCCCTCTTGCGTGTATTGGGACAAGGAAGTGATTTTATAACTAACATGTCATCGTGATCACAAAATGTCCCTACGCAGGAATGCCAAGTCTAAACTCTTACCACGTCTATCGGCAATGTACCAGACTGTATCCTTGACTGAAGCACAGAGTAAATATGTCATGGAGAACTCCAGTGCTGAAGTAGGCAAAACAGTGTGATATGAATAAAAAAACAACACCGTAGAACTGGCTATTTGAAAAATAACAGTACGAAGCCTAATAAAAAGCATGTAGAGCAAAGTGCACAGAGGCTCTAAGCTGTCAGCAAATGAATAAAATATATTCAGGGCAAAGTGCACAAAGGCCTAAAGCCTGAAGCTAAAGCGCAATGAATACGTAAAACTAACCACACTACACAGCCAGTAGATGTTATTGCTACATCCTTAATTCCTAAGGAGGCAGCACTGGCAGAAACGTTGTTGTCACGGAACTGTTGTAATTCCTGCAAGACGGTGACTCATTCATTTATGTCAAAAGGTGTTTTTGCCGCCTCCACGCCAGGACCATCAATATCTGGAACATACATTTGAGTTCCAAACAGGCGCTTGTATGAAGCACAACCCCCCCCCCCAGGGACCTTCCAGGGAGATTATTAAGTACTCTCTGGACTCCATACAGGTGATTAAGCCACCTATAACCTAATAGTCTGGCTGTTAAGGATTGCTTTAAAGCACGGTTTCGTCACTCCATTACACTATTTCCCTCAGAATGAAATGGAGACGAGTAATGGAGATGGACCCCTAACGAAGCCCTGTCGTCCCTGAATGCCCTTGAGGCATATGCAGGGCCCTGGTCTGAGTGAAAAGTCGCAAATGCATATGTGCCGATAAAGAATTGCAACTCTCTAATAACAGTCCTGGCATCAGCCGATCTTTGTGGCCACACCCATAGAAATCTGAAGCAAAAGTCGACAGCGACTAAAATGTCTTTGTATGCACTGTCCGGTGTTAGGGGATCACAATGGTCCAAGTACACACATTGTAAAGGTTTGTTGGAAATTAAGAGCTGCGTCTGTGGTGGGCGTTTATCGGTGAACCCCTTAATTTGTTGGCAGATATAAAAACAAAGGACATACTGCTTTGTCTGTTTGTATAGACCTGGCCACCAATAACCTGTTTGTAATAATGATATTGTAGCCACCACACCAGCATGGGCAAAGGCAACCCCCTCATGTGCTACTTTAATCAACTCTGTTCTTAGGTCTTTATTGGGAATCATCCGAACCCATACGCCTGGTATTTTTACTTCTGTGTCAAGGAAGCCTCCCATTCAGTAGGAATATTTAGTGGGAAATGCTTTTGAAAAGGGCGTGCCTTCAGCCGTGGCTTTCATGGCAGCCCATATGTCATCATCCGGTTTCGTTCTGGAACAAGTTACTGCAGCAACAGCAGCTGTGGCTACTGCTGATTTGGCTGCTTCATCAGCCAATGTATTTCCAGCAATGTGTATTCCAACACGCTGATGTCTAAGTGTATGTACAACATGGACGTTTGGTAGCATTTCCTTCAGATCCGCTACTTTCCCCCACAGAAGTCTGTGTTTGATGGTGCTACCTTTGGAATCTCTTAACCCATCCTGGTGCCAGTAATGCAGATATTCATTGAAGGACTGGACACAATAGTACGAATCACAAACAATCAGTGTTAGCTGTGCAGTATCCGTATGTTCCAGTGCCATCACCAGACCCTTTAGCTCGGCTAGTCATGCTATGCAATCCCCTAGGGTTTGTGTGAAAGTATGTTGTGGATAGAACTTATTACCCTCCATGTAGCCGCTTACGAGTGTGCAAGCAGTGGAGTATTGATGTTTTCTGCCTATTGCAGGTTGTGCTGAGCCATCGGTGTACATGACTCTTTGATATTGATCAATAGGCTATGTATTTGCTGGAACTGGGTATTTTAGTTCATGTTTCAAAAATTCTTGAGTTTGTAATTTGCAGTAAAAAATGTAGTCAACATCAGTGGCTGTCAAAGACGTTGCCCATTGAATCAAACATGGATGTAATGCTTTATCACCTGGAACGCTGGCTTTGGTAACAGCCTTCAGGGCTGGATTTGGAGATACAACAATAATGCATTTCCCCTGGGCCAGTTGTCTTTCTTTAATGACACCCATCTGAAACACAGTGAGAATTTTCTCAGTGGGTGCAAAGCGTTCTTCTGCTACTGAATACAAATGTGATTTGTATGCTATCAGGACCGTCACACCCTCATTGAAAGTTACATAGGTGAAACCAATGGCACAAGCAATTACTCTGTTGACCAGATGCTTTTTCATTGTCCCTCGTGTGTAGGTGTTGTGCTGCAAGCATGTCTGTTTGCAAAGCTCTGAGAATGCATGTGTGTTTGACTGTCCAAAATTTCCTGGAAAAGTCAGGACATATTAAGTCATATAAGGATTTTTATACATGATGCGTAATCTGGAATGTAAATTCTGCCAAAATTTAGGAAACCCAATAAGGAATGGAATTTTTAATGGTATTTGGAGATTGTAACTGTGCGCATTTTTCTAAGAATTTTGGGGCTAGGCTCTTTCTTTCACTTGATAGCTCGTATCCCAACAACAGGACGTTAAGGAAGGCTATCTTTGTTTTATTGAAGTTGAATTTATAGTCAAATTCGACAAATCCTATAACAATGCAGGCTATTCATCTTAGATGACGCAGTAATTTATCATCCGTGTGATAGATATCATCTACATAGGACAATGCTTCAGGGTCAATGTCGTGCAATATTGAGGTCACACGAGCCGCGAACATTCCTGAACTGTTCTTATACCCCTGTGGTAAATTACAGAATGTTTTCTGGGAGCCTAGTGTGCTCAAACTTGTTAGGTCTCTACTTTCAGGCGCTATATTTTGGCAGAAAAAAAACATTGGAAATGTCCAGTGTTATTTTGTATTTTTTGTGCACTATGTTGCTCATAAGTGCTGTGCTGTGAGAGTTTTGTATGGCATATGTGCGTGTATGACTATTTAAGTGTCTGTAATCTAAGACTATTCTGTACGAATGGTCCGGTTTAGCTACAGGGAATAAAGGATTATTCATTTGTGAGACACAGGGTTTCATAACGCCCTCGTACTCCAGTTGTGTGAGGATTTCCCTCACGGGTGCTTTAGCATCGTGTTTTATTGGATACTGGGGATGAGGTTGATTTTTAATTGGTATTATGTGATAGGGGGAATCTTTATCCCACCCTACGTGGATGCGATATAATGTGGGTGCCTGCGCAAAAGCCCAATCGATGGCATAGGATTCAGAGCTCCTCTGGAACAAGGGGCTAGAAAGATGGTTTGATAACCTCTTCCTGATATGGGCAAGTACGGCCAAATTCAGGTGGCCAATCCCTTTCGGCCAGTAAAATATCATATATGTTTATGACGCGGTCCTAAAAGATTGCGTTGATTGTGCGTTTAATGTCTCCTTCTGTAACATTACTTCGTACACCCTATCAGGCATGGAGACACACATGTCCACAGTTTCAGCTTGTAAGAAGTTATCAGTTGCTTTCACCTCCAGATGTCTTGAGGATTCCAGTGAACTATTGTGACCTCTGCCACGCTGTCTAGCAGAGCTAATGCCCACTTGTTCTTCAATGGAGCCCTCTTTTAAGTGGCATGAAGAATCTCAACTGCTGCCACATTTTAATTTTTGAATTGGGGTTTTTGTTGGGGAAGTTTCTCTTCTTTTTTAACACAAACTTCTGTAGAGCGTTGTGTTTCTTGTCTCGGTTTCACATACTCAGTTCTTTGCTCTGACTGCCCACCTCTCTGACTGCGTTTTTCCGGTGAGTCCTGAAAGGAATGAGATTGGCGTGTATCAGTATATTGATATCTGTCAGGTGTTTTTATATGATCTCTATTTCTGAGATTATATCTTTTCTGTGGGGTCTCCGTATGCGGCGATTCTCCCCTTTCTTTTTAGGCATTTGTTGGTTTTTATCCCAACATTTTTTTAGAACCCTCAGGAGCTTGCTTTGTAGAATCTTTATTAGACTTACCCTGAAACTGTGGTTTTTGGATGTGGGTCCCAGACTATCTCAACCAATACTAGAGCAGGTCTCTGTGATAATCTTTGGCAACTCACATTCCTGATCCTGTGAAGGAATGTCCTGGAGTCACATGTGCACTGCTAGTGCAACTGCTACCCCTTTAAGATTACTCAGTATAATGGAAGATACAGTGGCAAAATTGGCCATAAGATCCATCCCCAAGTCCAGGGCCAGGGTAGCCCCGTATTCATCTTGAATTTGTTTTAACACTTCAGGTAAATTGGGAAGTGTCGGTGTACCGTGTGCGGTAGTATAGAGCGTGGCAAATACCGTGCCCCAAGTTTTGCAGACATCTACTGTGGGAACCATCCCAAATGGCAAAAACATAGTTAATATTCTATTCTTAAACTGAGGTCCTGTATGGGGAAATACTGTTTCCAGTGCATTTATTTTTTGAGCTAACCAAAACAGTATCTCTTCTCGTTTGGTGGGTACTTTACCCATGTTTGACGGTACAGTCGCAGGATTAATGCCTGGTGTTACTGCATGTGGTTGCACCGGGACAGCACGTGCTGGGTTTGTTTTTAATGTTTGTATTAAAAACTGTACTAATCGTCTGTATATTGCCGTAAGCTCAGCATATAAGCAATGGACTTCAGCTACCATCAAGGGTGCTGCAACAGAGTGAGGTGTATATGCGGCCAATAAAGGCCAGGTAAGACCATCATTACTTAGAGGACCTAACCTAACATGTCAAATTCTATGGGGTAGGGTGCCATCAAGCGAATTATTATGTTCTTGATAAGATAGAAGTATTTCTAGTTATGCATATGCTATATATTGTGCAGGTAAGTTTGCAGGTGTGTAGTGATGAAATGTATTTGTGTTCCCATCAACTGCTAGAAATCTGACGCAAGAGTAGAACATTTCTGTTCTATAGGCTGGATGAGCCTAAACCACAAATGTAACAGGACCCCCCAGGCTGTTGGGCCATGTGCCAATAAATGCGCAGTAAGGGATGGTCACATATTGATTGTAAAGTATTTGTACAACACACACAGTAACTTAATGAAAATACTACAAAATGACACAACACAGGTTTAGAAAAATAGAAAATATTTATCCAAACAAAACAAGACCAAAATGAAAAAAATCCACCATACACAAGTGAAGTTATTATTTAAAAAGCAAAAAGAGTCTTCAGGTTTTGTTAAACACAACGCTAACGCTGTTAGCGTGAAAATGTACCTGGGTCATGTCAAAATAACCCACACGGGTGAGTGTGCTGCGAAAAAGGTAAGCAGTGTGTCGATTTCCCACCCTCAAATGAGGTTGTCCGCCGTTTCTTTCCCCGCAGGAGAGAGATACGTCGATCCGGACAAAACACCTCGGGTCTGGGCAGGCTTGCATTGTTTTTCCATGCCCAGCGATGTTGCGCCATTGCAGCCTCCATCAGTGATGCCAAGCATCTTTTCTCCAGCTGTTTGTGTCGATTTCACAGCCACGCTGCAAGCGCTGTGTCGATTTCAGCCGCAGAGCCGGCAGCGCATCCTTTCTTTAGCCTCTCTCGGAGGTTGCCTCAGAAGTTTTCCCGCACGGCGATCTGTGTGTGGATTTCCAACCTTGGTCCACCAGCTTCACCTGTCAAGGCCCCAGGAACTGGATAGGGCACCACATGGTAGGGCAGGAGTCTCAGAAGAGGCTCCAGGTGCTGGCAGAGAGAAATCTTTACTGTCCCTAAGACTTCAACAACAGGAGGCAAGCTCAGTTTCAAGCACTTGGAGAGTTCTTCACAACCAGGAAGGCACACAAAGTCCAGTCTTTGTCCACAGGCAGAAGCATCAACTGCAGGATAGTTCCACAAAGCACAGTCACAGGCATGGCAGCTCTTCTTCCTCAGCTCTTCAGCTATCCTCCAGGCAGAGGTTCCTCTTGGTTTCCAGAAGTGATTCAAAGTCTGTGGTATAGGGTGCCCTTCTTATACCCATTTTGCCCTTTGAAGTAGGCTTACTTCAAAGGAAAGTCTCTCTTGTTTGTGAAATCCTGCCTTCCCCAAGCCAGACCCCAGACACACACTAGGGGGTTGGAGACTGCAGTGCGTGAGGGCAGGCACAGCCCTTTCAGGTATAAGTGACCACTCGTCCCCTCACTTCTAGCACAGATGGCTCATCAGGATATGCAGGCTACACCCCAGCTCCCTTTGTGTCACTGTCGAGAGAGAGGTGCAAACAGCCCAACTGTCAGACTGACCCAAACAGGGAATCCAAAGACAAGCAGAGTCACAGAAATGGTTTAAGCAAGAAAATGCCCACTTTCTAAAAGTGACATTTTCAAACACACAATCTTAAAACCAACTTTACTAAAATATGTATTTTAGAATAGTGAGCTCAGAGACCCCAAACTCCACATGTCTATCTGCTCCCAAAGGAAATACTATGCTTTAATCATTTTTAAAGGTAGCCCCCATGTTAACCTATCAGCGAGATAGGCCTGGCAACAGTGAAAACTATATTTGGCAGTATTTCTCTGTCAGGACATATAAAACACATTAGTATATGTCCTACCTTAAACATACACTGCAACCTGCCCATGGGGCTACGTAGGGCCTACCATAGGGGCGTCTTACATGTAAGAAAAGGGAAGGTTTAGGCCTGGCAGGTGGGTATACTTGCCAAGTCAAATTGACAGTTTAAAGCTTCACACACTGACACTGCAGTGGCAGGTCTGAGCCATGTTTACAGAGCTACTAATGTGGGTAGCACAACCAATGATGCAGGCCCACTAGTAGCATTTGATTTACAGACCCTGGGCACCACCTCTAGTGCACTTTACTAGGGACTGACTAGTAAATCAAAGATGCCAATCATGGATAAACCAGTCAACAATACAATTTACATGGAGAGCATATGCACTTTAGCACTGGTTAGCAGTGGTAACGTGCTCAGAGTTCAAAAGCCAACAGCAACAGGACAGAAAAAATAGGAGGCAAAAAGACTGGGGATGATCCTGCAAGAAGGACCATTTCCAACAGAGACAGAAGCAAATCATCCTGGTGTAATTATGAGAACACATTCAGTTTTTTTTTAAACTCTAGGTATTGGAATAGAGGCAAGCAGGGCAACAAATTTAAGATAATTGCATTCCATCTCTTTTCAATTTAAGCTAATCACTACTTTCTTCAGAGTTGTGCGGTGCTCTCTTTGTATGTCAGATGGTGAACACGTAAATAGTTGCAAGATGCAGGCTGTAAAATGAAGGAGTTTGTTGACTTAATTTTCAAACCAGAAGTCGTTAAGATGGTTACTTATTTTAGAAAGTGTTGTTATGCTTGATAGTCTGCCACTAACCTACTGAAGGTGATTACTGGCTTATAACAGACATCCATAAGAAAATACTAGCACTGGCATATTGCGGGGCAATACTCAGCATGCTATACCTCTGTGAAAAAGTACTGACTCTTTGCATACTGGATGTAATTCTTGGCATAAGGTGTACATATTTGCTATTGATTAATGTCACCAGGACGCGTTCTAGCTCTGAAAAACTTAATGGCAAGCCCCGTACAAGAAGGAACTCCGCCACATGGCAGTTGACAGAGTTTTGCTCAAACTCCGTGATCCAAGTGGAATGCGGATTGACTATGCAGACTCCGCCATCAGAGTTGTATGTTTCGCCTATCCTATTTTTAAATAGTTTTTCTTTTGTGCATACTACCTGCATTCAAGACGTCCTACTGTTTCAAACAGGTCCACTACAAACTTTTCAAGGTCTGTCACACTACATGGTGGGAACAGTACTTGAATCAGAAACCAGAACTTAATAGTCTGTCTTTGATTGTGTAGGGAATTTAAGTTCGAAAGGGAAATATACGCCAGCAATAGTTTAAAGATGAATAAGCAGAATGTTCCTTCCATGAACCCTTAGAGAAAAGATGCCGACAAAAAATTGGAGAAACCGAATTTATGCATTTTTATTCTTCACAGTGACAATCCTTATTTGCCTTTTTTGATGATCTTGCAAGCATTTTTGACACTTTCCAAGTGGTTTTTTTCTTTCATTGCAGAGGTTCTCTCATCATCTTACATTCTGAGATAATGCACCTTCCTCGGATGTCAGTTTTTGTTAACTCTGAGAATATAGTGTTATGCATTGGAACACATGAACAGTTTGCTAGGGGCAGGGAAGAGAGAATATTTATGATAACGGAGCTATTGTTGTACTGCAAAGCAAAAGCTTTTTTCTTGTTTTTATTTTAGCATCTGGTTTGTATTATAAAATGCGCCTATTTCCTTTCCGCTGCTCTTTATTTTACCGATGACTTTACTAATTCCCACCTTTTCTTCCCTTCTCACCCTCATTTCCTGCCATTCCCTTTTCATCCTCTGCTTCTGTGTTCCTTTCTTTCCACACTATGCGTTCCCTCCCCCCTCCCATCTTCCATGTTTCCTTCCTTTCTATGTCCTCCTTTCCTCTTTCATTAATTATTTTCTCCGTTCCTGCTTTCCCCTTTCTTGCATCTTCTCTCCTTTCTTCCATGTTTTTACCCTTTCCTTCTCATTTGGGACGCATGGCCTTTAATGAATCTAAACACTGCATGACCTAGTCTAATAGGGGTAGAATATAAAAGTTAAAATATTGAATATCATAATTTCCTTTCATAGGTCATCCACGTAAAATCTCAGACTGTTTCAATTCTGTAATATTCACTTCTCCTCACTGGGTAGCTTCTGAATTACTTCTGTAATTTTGATAAGTGAAAGGTTATCGCATACAAAATGGGAGTTAAGCATATCTACAAAGTGAACTGAAGCGGTGAGAGTTCCATTACAGAATCGCTTGTACCCTCATTTGGCACATATCTTTTGAAATCTTTGTTTTGGATACATACAACATCATCAGTTCAACATGTGTTTATGTTTTTTCACTATTGTGTATTTGATTGTAACATTGCTGTTTAAAAAGAACATAGGGTGGTAGCCTGCCAATCCTGATCCTTTAAATGGTTTACCTCGACCCCAGCATTGTTTCTTTTTATTTCTATAACTTGTACAGTAATAATCCTGTTACCAAACATGGAAGGCAGTACTATTTTGGTTCTTGTTGTTCTGTAACCTTCTAGCAAAGAAGTGGCAAAGAATTCTAAATGTGCATGGTCTGACCTAGGTGCATACCCTTGGTTGCAAGACTGCGTCAGATGGTTCCACTGTTCACTGAAGCAGCTCTTGTTCTTGCAAATTATTTCTACATCTGTCAAAAGGTTGCTCTTTCCCTTCAAGGATTGTTTCACAAGCTAAATGTTACGAATAAAAAATAGAGCTTTTTCTGCTGCGCCTAATACATAATTTTATGGCAAATCAAGAAATGTTTGCAGTCCGTGCAGAATTACGTTAAAATGTTTTCCATTTAAAAGATATTACTGGCCGAATTCGAGGTTCAAAGCAAAATACTAACTTTAACAATGTGAATGGAAATAATAAAACACAATTTAGCTATACTTTATTCTAGTTCTAAAATATGGTGATGATTGTATTTTCATTGGATTGTTTAAAACAGGATTCAAAGATATAACTTGCTGGCAAAATTGTCCAGTTTTAAATTCGCCCAGTAGACGCTCTGCCTTGATTTGATTTGGATGAAGCTTGAGTTGGAAAAGCTGTGAGTGACTGTGGGAAATTGGGCTGTTTGTTGTCGGGGTGTGAGCCGTGGTCAAGCAGCAACCATGATTCTTGTCAGGGTATGGAACACGCAAACCCCAAATTAACATATGCCCAACCTCTGTTAGCTTGGTACAGAGCAGTCAGGCTAAATTGATGGCAATGTGTAAACTATTTGTGCAACACTTCTAAGAATAAAACAATGGAAACAACAAACCTTGCCAGACATATAGAACTTAATTTAATAAATAAAAAACCAAAGCACAAATATCCAAAAAGTAGAACTTAAGTTAAGCTTTTTTAAAGAATAAACTGTAAAAAGCACTTAGAAGAAAGAAGTGTCAATCGGGGATATCTGATTGTGCTGGACCTGTACAAAATCAAAAGTTCAGGCCGAACACGATATAGGGCAGGCTGGCTGTAGACTCAATGAACCAAAATACCTTAAATCCTGGTTGTGGAACCACGCAGTAGAAGCAATGCGTCGGTCCTACTTCACATAGTGGTGGCAATGCATATGGTTCTGAAATGCAATGAGGCTGCGGTGTGAGTTCCTGATGCATCAATGACAAGTGTCAGGCGCCAGGGGCTTGTGATGTGAAGGCAGGTGCTGAGGATGCGTTTTGCAGTCAAGATTATGCATTGATTTCAATGAGCGCAGAGGCTGGGATACAGAATTTTGCCATCATTGTTAAAGCTGCCATCAATGAAGATACAAGGGCCTTGCACCAGAAAAATTGCTGCAGTGGCCATTCCAAAGGTGATGCACCAGTCCCAAGATGTGAGGTGAAGCAGCAATGCGCATCTGGTTAAGTTTCTTATGACCTACACAATAGAATGTCGGTTCTGAACCTCACAACAGTGGCAATGCATCTGTTCTACTGGAGTATACTACTGAGGCCCACTTCTAAGTTTCCAGGACTGTAATGGCCCCACTTGGTAGGTCAGACTCATAGAAGGCAGTGTCCTGTTGCAGTGACAGGGTGGTTGGAAGTCATTTATGTCCCTTAGACTTTAGATGAGGAGACCATCCAGCAGCTATCACTTGGAATCACTTTGAGTTCTGGGTTGGAGAGATTTAGGTTCCGTTCTTCTCACTCCCAGGCAAGAGCGCAGTGTGCACAGGTCAGCACAGCAAGGCAGGAGTCTAGCAAAACAGTAGTCCAGCAGAGTGGACAGCCTTCAGCAGCACAGCAGTTCTTCCTGATAGAGTATCAACAGGTCTAGAAGTGTACTGAAGTCGTGCTGTCAGGGGTCCACTACTTAAACCCAGTTCATCTTTGAAGTGGTGGAGAGTTCAAAGACATGCCTTTGAAGTGTGCAGAGTCCCTGCTCTTCCTGCACTGGCTCTAGGCTCACTACAAGCAGTTATTCAGCCCTTTTGGTGCGAACAGGACACAACCTTCTCCAGGTCCAAGTGAGGTTGTGCCGATCTTCTCCCTCCTATCCTGCCCAGGATGGCCTATTAAGACCCATCAGGTCACACCTAAGCTCCTAATGCATGTGGCTGTCTAGGCCAGCAAAAACATAAGGTCTGTAGGCAAGAAAATTAAGATGAACCACCCCAAGGATGCCAGGTCTAACAGTGACCTTCAAGAACAAGAAAGGCTTCATCTTTAGAAAATAGTCTGTGAGGTAATTACATATTTTGCCTTTGCTGAAAGTGTTGGACTGCCTTCAAATATAGATCCTTAATCCATGTCTATAAACATTCCCATGTGTAGAATTGTGCAGGGCACCTCCTTGTTAAACTACCCCTGGCTTCTGCTGTCTGACCTTTTTTTTGGGGGGGTGAGCATCTCATTGATCTAGAATCAGCATCCACAGTATTCCATATTAGGGCTGTCCGTACCATTGATGCCCACAGCCAGATCAGGCAGCCTCCAAATTAGGTTGTACATCCTTTCCTCAATTTATACTCACTTGCAGTCTCCAAAGAAAACATTTGCAGACAGGGTAGGTCTGAAGCTCTGCTGTTTAGGTCAGTGAATGCCAATTTCAATAGGATTTAAATGTATTACTTGGCATAGTGTGTTTTTATGTACTGCTACAGAGATATCAGCTTTTCCTTTACCTCAGCACTCTGCACACTGAGGTTCCATTAATAAATATTCTATGCAAGCATGTCATATTGTCAAGAAGTGCTTTTTAGCTAAACTTAGGTATCAATTTCCAGCACTCATATAAAAACTAAGGAAAACTTTAAAAGCTCAAATGTCCCCAGTGAGCCACTTCCTAGCCCTACACTTTCCAGTCCAGAGGATTGCCCACTGGTTGTGGAGGTCTTCTTGATGCTGGATGAACGTCCTCTTAAGTTCTTACTGCAAGTAGACAAAAAGCATTCCCTGCATTTGAGAGGCATTAAAGAGCTTTTTTCCCCAAGGTATCCATATCCTTCTTCACAGAAGTGCACTACGTCTTTTCTGTCCTTCTGAGATGTTGTTGTCCTTTAAGACACTTGTTTGAGTTATTCTTGTTCCCACCCCTACATTGTTTTCTCTATCAGCGGACTAAATCACTAGTTTTGTGGTTTACTCTGGGGAGTTAATGCATAGGCTAGTGCTTATCCACAGAGCAGTCCACTAAATGCAGAACAACTCTGGAAAGCAGTTACCTAACATGTGCTCCTTCATAATCAAATTACATAATTAATTTTAAGGTGTTACATTATTGGCTTTTAACGAGGCTTTCACCCAAATCCGCCAAGTTTTGACATTTCTTAAAAGAAAGCATAACATCCATCCTTGATGCAAGTAAGTTCTCAGCATTTTTTTAAATATAATTTTTAGAAAAATAAACATTATATTCAAATTAACAAGTAATTCCATACTAGCACTTTATAAGGCTAAGAATCCAAACAATCTCCAAAGTTCAACTACAGAACTAAAAAAAAAATCTAAATTTGTCTCATGTAATACTTTTATCAACAGACTCCCGAAAAAGTTAAGAAGAAAGAGAGAGAAGGAGAAGAGATGAAAGAAGAACTAGGGAAAGAAAAAAGGAAAGAAATTAGAAAGTTAAATGTATAAACAATGTAGCTAAAAGAATTATTGTGGATTCAAATTAACATCCAGACCTTAGGAACAAAATGGAAATAGGAATATCATGGTAATAAAGTAATCACAATCTGAACAAACTTTTAGCATAAACCCACGTTTAACTAGAATAACTACAAGGATGTATGGACAAATATCTAGTAAGTCGATCCTACAAAGCTTCTTGTTTAACAAATGAAGGTGTAGATGGTAGACTATATTGATCCATATGATGATTATGACAGACCAAGTTCCACCAATGTTGGAGAGTAATATTGTCAGTAGATTTCCAGTGTGAAGTGATTACCTGAAAAACAATTGCAATTTATTATGAGACCAAAGATTATCTAAACTGCCTAACAATAAAACGGGTAAGGAAAATAGAAATTTAATGCATATGTAAGTGAGTTCTGGAGCGTGCATTACAATGCCAACAAGTATCATATTGAAGCATTTTAAGTTCAAAAAGATGCACAGGGGTACAATATAGCCCGTTATAAAAAATAAAATAAAGTTTGCGTAAGGTTTGCTGGGTGTGAAATATTATGAATTTTATCCCACATTTCTCTGAAAATTTAGTGGTGCAATTGGTTTCCAAATCAAATTGCCAGGCAAGTTCAATTTTAAATGTAGGTCTATCTGATGAAATATGTTTCAGCATTTTTTAAATAAGAGCGGATTTGGAAGGAGTGGTTATCAGGGGGAAGTCTGTATGCCTTGATCCTGAGTGAAGGAGGATAGAATAGAACTATGTGTGACTTCAAGTAAAGTTTGTAAATAATGATATTGTTTATTACACTTAGGCGGTAAATGAAAAGATTGGGAGAGCTTCTCAAAAGAATTAACCACATTTAAATCTAGATGCAACCGAGAGACTACAACCATGCCCCTATTGGACCAATACCACCAACACAATGGTCTTCCTTTCTTTAATAGCCATTTGTCATACCAAATAGGACTTTGAACAAAGAACCTGTGGAAAATGGATGATTTGACAAATATGGCTTGAATAGGGAACAGGAGTGAAAAATAAGTGAAGGTATACAATTTCTTAGAGGAGGAGACATATATAGAATGTGCTTGTGAGAAAATGGGTATATCATTGCAAGTTCCAATAAATACCATAATTTAGACTGTGAATAAGGATGATCATAAAAGCAAACCTGACATGGCTTAATTCCAAATGCTTTATGGCAAAGGATGAGATCAGGAAATTTAACCCCTCTAGAGAGTGTTTCCCATTCCAAAAGAAGAGTGACAGAAGCTTATCAATGGCTTCAAAATATTTCCCAGAGATATTAATAGGTAACATCATAAGGTAAAAAAATAAAAATAGAAAGCAACATCATTTTATTTGTATATGACAAATATAAAGGTGACCAACCCTGTATCAGTTTGGTTATTTTGGTGACCAGAACATCCACATTGGATTTTAATGAGTCTTTAAGATTATTACTGTACCAGACCCCTAGACGCTGGTTTATCTGAATTCCAAGACAAGCAGGATCTAGCATAAGGGGTTTTAAAACAGAATTTATTTAATGGTCTCACTTCAGACTTATCCATGTTACGTTTATAACCAGATATCTCCAGATACGCATTTCACTCTTTAAAGAAGGCATGAAGAGAAGATTTTGGCTTAGAAACATAAAGAAAAATGCCACCAACGTATGTTGTAAATTTAATGTGAACATCATCAAACTGAAATCCAGAAATATCATTAGAGTGCTTTGATCTATGCAAAAAAGGTTCAAGGGCTAGGATGAATAAGAGAGGTGACAAGGGGCATCATTGTCGCGTACCACGCAATAGAGGAAAGTATGAAGACTGAATTATATTAACCATGACAGGTGGTGAAGAGTAAAGTAAAGCTGTTAATTGTAAAATTTGAGGACCTAAACCATGCCAGTGAAGTGCATTCATAGGAAATTTCAATTAACTCTATCAAAAGCTTTCTCAGCATCTAAGGTTACTGCTGCAATAGAATATTTAAGCTTAGGAGCTTTTCGAAGAATATTAAAAAGGACATCTGAGTTATCAACTATATTTCTATTTTTAACAAAATCTGATTGTTCAATACTGACAAGATTAGGAATATAATCATTAAGTCGAAGAGCTAAGGGTTTAGAGAATATTTTACAGTCGGTATTTATCACAGATATAAGAAGATACTTTTTACACTGGGTTAGATCACAATCCTTTTTTTGGCTGAGACAAATCACAGCATTTGTGAAAGAACCAGAGGAATTATTCAATGAAATATAAATGTTGCAGTAATTTAAATTATTTAGGAAACAATAATTTAGAAAAATGTTGAAACAAAATAGAGAGTAAATCTATCTGGACCAGACACTTTGCCCGTGGGAAGGTGTTTGACAGCTGTAAATAATTCTAAATGAGAAGAGGTTGTCAAGCATCGACAGATCAGTGTGATTTGATTTGTCGATTGAGGGATGAGAAAAAAAGATTTGATGGATTCTTCTGAAGGTAAGTGTTCAGGAGCATACAAAGTTTGATAATACTCAGCAAAGCAATGGGTGATGTCCTATACTCAAAATATGTTAACACCTGATGAATTGGTAATTTATTTAATATCAAATTTTTCCTTCCTACCTTTCAGATAAATGGCCAATAAATTACCACATTCTTTGACTGTAGTACATTTGTTACATTCAATTTTAGCAACTACAAATCAGTTTTATTGTTTTTAGAGGTATAAAGTTTGTGTTCTAATTTTTTAGTACTAGATAAAATGGAAATCAGATTATTTTTCCACTGTTTCCTTTTTATTAGAAACATACTGATTATAAAGCCCCTAAAGGCCGCCTTAATTGCATCCCAGACAGAATGAAATGAGGTGTCTCCAATATAATTAGAAATGAAAAAGTCATGAACAAAGACTTCATAAGAAGAAAGGAATAGCTTATTGGATAATAGGTTATTAATAAAGCGCCAATGAGATTTAGAAGATGTAGCCAGGAAAATATCCAAATTAGTACTTACTGGGGCATGATCTGAAATCAAATTGTAGTCAATATCAGAATGAACTAGATGTTGGGTCAGACTCTTACTAAGAAATACATAGTCAATTCTAGTTTGTGATTTAGGAGGGGCTAAAGAAATGTAAATTCTTGAGGAATGAATTAACTAGTCTCCAGGAATCAGATAAAGCTTTGTATGAAATTATGTTTTTGAAAGACTTGTGGGCTTTGCGAGGCAGCAACCTATCAATTTTCATTGGAATGTTGTGTAATCGTCTGAGAAATATTCCTCCAAAAAAACGAGTCAGGATGTGTAGTGCCAAAGAAGTTCCAAATTGTAAAAGTAACATCATCAATTATCATTTTAACCAAAACCCACCCACCCTCTTCGTCCTTCTCCTGAGAAATAAATGAAACATTCAAACATTTATGGCAGAGAATTGCCACCCTGATCTATTGATGGACAAAGTGGGAACTATAAATCTCAACAATCAATTGTTTCTTGAGCCTGGTAATTTTTGCTTCTATGAGATGGGTCTCTTGAAATAATGCTAAATTACATTTAAACTTGAAAGTTGAGACTAGACCCATTGTTGCTTTATAAGATTTTTTAAAACCTTTGATGTTCTATATTATTATTTTGAGCTGCATTGTAACTGAAGTCATGCGGTAACAACAAAGTAATACAAAGACTACTTAATAGACAACATAATAAGCATCCACGAAAAAATAAAAGAGTTTAGAAAAGACAGGTAGACTAAAATAATGGAAATGAGAAAAAATAAAGGGGAAATAACCCCTGAAGAAAGATAGAATCAGGAAGGCAACACAGGAAGTATAAAATACCTTGGTTGCGGAAATTATGGTAATGAGAAAATAAGTCACTACGTGGGATGTAGAGTGAACAGAGCGCCTAAAACAGATGGAACAAGGCTTGAACCCGACGGTAAAATAGAGATATTATCAACTTAACAAAGACTTTCAAATAAACATGTAGACATACATAATAATACAGTAATATTTAATAAATATAATATTTGGGTAAAAACATAAAGGAGGAAAAATACAACATAAGACTTGCCATGAAGTACAAAGGTAGAGAATCTATAGCTACATTATAAAGTGACAAATGGGCGTGGAACACGAAGGCGACAGAATACTCCATACATGGGCTGAATAACAAAATACTAGGAGAAAAAATAATAAGGTTACACGAGTAATTGCTTGAAGTAAATATAGTACCTGAAAGAAAGAAGCAATAAGTTAAACATATCAATCTCAAAACATTAATCATGTTTTGGCTGTAGTGCCAATCTCCATATCCTCATGGATATTTTGATGAAGGAAAGACTGAAGTTGAGAAGGATCTTCAAAAGAGTGAGGGGTCTTCTCATGAGCAATTTTAAAATTATAGGGATGAATTAAGCCGTATCTTATGTTCACATATTTAAGTTTTGTGTGAAATTCAAGGAAGCGTTTCCATCTGATAGCTTTTGGGTTTGACACATCCTGCAAGAAAAACACCTGGTGCCCAGACCATTGCAGAGGTTGCTTCTGTTTGCACTAGAAAGAACACTCATTAATCTGGTATGCTGCAAACAGAGGATAATTATAACCCTGGGTCCGGAAGCAAAAGAAGAAGGCTTGGGATCTAAACTGTGAGCCCTTTAGATGTTGAGCAAGCTGTTATCTTGTAGATGTACTGGGGAAGGAGGTGCTTTTTATAAAAAGGATATCATGTTAAAGCTCTCTATGTTCTCTGGGATACCAGTAAAATGAAGATTGTTCCTATGAAGAATGTTCCTTTGATTTCTATTTTCCAAATCCTCTGTTGCTCTCTTGAGTTGAACAATATCTTTCAGCAACTGAGAAACATCAGGAATAGAGTGTTCCACGTTGTCAATACACTGTTCTACATTGGCACGTCGTTGTTCATGCTTTGTTAATTTATCCTCAATACGTATAGGCTTTAGTGCTTTAATTTCATCCATAACGTCCTCTAGCGTAAGAGGGGGTGGTGATTTTGAAAGATAATCTGTGTCTTTCTTGGGCTTCTTGACTGAAGCAGGCACCTTTTTTGCCAAGATGTGAAGGGAATTGCAGAACCAATCATGCAAAAATGTATTATTCTCCTCCATAAAAGCAGAAATATTATCTGGAACAAGGTCCTGTTGATGATTCTTGTGTCAAATGGAGAGTTCAGTAGAGTTTGGGAGAGATGTATTTTCTTTTTCTTCTGAAAGGATCTACCCATTAATATGAGTAACATCACTGAGTGTTTATTTTTGGAAAATGGCACTCTTTGGGAGTGCAAAAGGTTTATGAAGCACAGCAAAAGGGAAAAACCCTCCAATGTTGCAAGCCTGAAAAACAGCAACCACTTTGTAAGAATGCATCAAATTTAATAAGATTTGTTATTTAGAAGGCAGAGAACTCCTTCCTTGGTAATAAACATTTACACCCAAAACAGCAGTAGAACGTATTAGGACTAGACAAAGAAACTATAGTCCACCTTCATTAATGTAGACTTTAGAATTAATGATGGTTCCACATCCAAATTAGTAAAATGGGCTTTGTTTATTAAGGCTCTTTCTGTGGTTAAAACATTGCCAAAAGAAAGCTTAGGATTGCAAGAAGGGTGAGAGTAGGCTCCATGATATTGCACTCATTTCACCTCAGGTGTCAAAAATGTCAGCCCTCAGATACATTCCTCACACAATACTGCAATAAAACGCTGCCACTTTTCAAAAAAATGATTGAAACAATGTTATTTTGGAGGCATCCTTCTCTGACTGCTAAATCCTTTAGTTTTGCTATTTAAAATAGAGTAATAGCATGCCAAAATTAAAGGAAATGCCAGAGCCACTCAGACGATCGAAGCCCGGTAGCCATATCAGTTGCAATCGCAATGCGCTCTCTCAGCTCCCAGCATTAATTTTCTACTAGGTTCATACAACATCCAAATTCAAAACACTAAAATATTTTCTCTATGTCATTGCAATCATGTCAATGGGTGAAACATCTTTGGGAAAATGTGGTTTAGCTACAACACTGCATCATCTCTCACCGTACTCTCATTGCCATAATGAGTGCTGAGTTCCTGGGTACTGAGGCCTGTTGCAACTTAAGTTTCATCTCACTTATGATCTGTTCCTAAGCCAAAACAATCATTCTCTGTTTCCCGGCAATAAACTGACTTATTTCATATCCAATTCTGACAAGCATGGTGAAGCAGCTAAATCAATTTCTATGTTTCAAATACAGTATAATCTGAATAAGTCCAAAATGTACAGTTAAAATTCAAAACTGTATCCCAAATTCAATACATATGTATTACATCTTTACTCCTAAGGTTTCTTGTTGAAATCACACAAGCATAGCCTTGCTTCTATTGAACAAAAATTTAAGACATTGCATTGTTAATCTATGTAAAATAGAGACCCAATTCTTGATGTGAGGTGTCACTGAGATGTCACTAAGCCAATATAGTTTGACCCTATTGAGTAACCTGGTTTTGTCATAGTTGGATTCTTTCTCTAGGCAGGACTGCTGGTTTAAGGATGACAGTACTTAGGTTTCTAGGCGACTATGCCAATCTTACAAAACATCGCAACTGTCGTCCCAACCATCCCTGCTCAAAAGCAGCACCTCACCAAAAACCCAAACAGTTAAAGGTGATTTGTGGCATCCTTTACACATAGACTCAAGTGTGTGACATCTCAGGGAGTGTCGTGGTTAAACAGAGATTACCTCTTCCTCACATAACAACATGTCTCAATCAAACACAGGCAATGAAGAAGATGCAGTAAAGTTTCAATAGGTTTTATTTAGCAAAACTGCAATCTGCAATAAGTTGCATGGGCTGCAATGATTAGGATAATGAACAGTGCAAGAAGTAGAATGGTAAAAACAAGAGTCATTAATAAAAAGACCCCCACCATCTTGCAATAACATGTAATGACATAAAGTATAAGATATGTCCTAATGCCCTGGCAGAATGAGCCTAACCTCTATCGTAAAAGAGAGCTAGGTATGTTAAACCTAATCTGCCAATGCCATGTCCATGAGAAGAGCCCCCAACCCTTGTTACCTTGGAATGAGGTCTCTAGCTCAGGCTCCATAGGGACATGAAGACTGGGTCAGCTTCAAGGCGACATGCAGCATCGATAGCAGTGATGGCATCTGGTCAGAATCCCTCTGACTATCTGTTTAAGTGAGGAATATTTATACAGATCTTCTTGGGTGTTGGACTCAGAAAAGGCTGTTTTTTTTCATTTTGCAGTTAGAAGCCTGCAACTTGCTGGAAAGTGCAATCGGTGAGCAGTCAACCAGTGCTAGGCAACTGCTGGGAGCGGCAGAAAGCAGGGTGCAGACCATGTAGGACCATGAGGAGTAAACCCTCACAAGCATAGGCAGCCAGAGATCAAGCTATGGTAGTGGTGAAACTCAAACAGCAAGGTCACGCTGACACAGCTCCACTCCAGACACCCTGATATTCCTCCCTGTTACTCATCGATGAACAGGCAGAAGAGAATGTGTTGGAGCCTCAATGACCTCAGACCAAATTATTTGACTTCAAAACAGTCATATCTTAGGCATGTTAAACTTGATGAGATGAGCCGGTGGCAAGGTGGGAGGAGTATGAATAAGAGGAGAGCACCAACTGTGGACCACAGAGTATGTATACTGTAACAGGGCACATGGATAGTACCTCAGCTACAGCTACAAATAAGTAGGGCTGAGCATACCCCTGTGACAGGAATGGATAGAATGATCACCACTTAATGGGTGGGAGATATTTTGGCTGGCACACAGTTGTGTGTTGGACCTGGGGAGGGGATCTGGATGATATATAGTTGCTCAGGTTTACAGGGACAAGTAACTGGCTGCATCATATACAGATATTAGAACCCAGGGGCAAAGCACCCGCTGCCTGCCCCCTCTTTCTGGAGAGAATGCTGGAAAATAATAACTTGCAATAGCAAACACAAGGGAGGGCACCACATAGGTACATAATTATGACCTGGAATGTGCGGGAGATGGCCACAGACGCTAAATGGCACACAAATCATACCTACTTAAAATGCAGGGGGTTGCATATGGCATATCTACAAACAACATATTTAATCTCTCTCGAATTTGAGAGATTGTCCAAAAAGTGGGGGGCCAGGTAGTGGGCATGACTTACTCAGCATATGCTTGGAGAGTCTGATTATGGGTCTTCCACCACACTCCCTAGTGATTCACCACACAGTTACTGTCAAGGAGGGATGCTATGTGGTTGCTGAGAGAGAGCTGGAAGAGAGACCAGTAGCTCTGATCTTCCGAACAGTAACTTATTACAGTTTCTGGATACCCCCTACAGTGGTCCGAGACTTAATTGCTCCATGCACACGAGTGGGGGATCTTAAACTTAAATGAATGCCTGATATTCTTCTAGACAGATCGACACCCCCATTGATGAGAATGAACAGCTTGGTGAGACTGCATCTTTTCACTGTGGAGAACATGTCATTCTGATAGTTTGGAATGTTTTTACAATTCCCTTGTACACCAGCTTTGCACACAAATCATTTATTGTTGTATATCAGAGACATGTCAGTCAATGTTCTAGATGCTGAGTACTTGAGTCAGACCCTATCAGACAGCAGCCCTCTGAGAGTGGTGGTGGGCTCAGGCAGAGGCTGTAAAAGCATACCCATACAGAGGCAGAATATATGTGCTTTATCAGGACACTCCATAAGGGAGACTATTGTGAACTCATTACTTTACTGAAAATAACAGCACAGCAGCTGCTAGGGGTATAGAGTGGGATGCCTTTAATTCAGTAATATGGGGCTTGTGCATGAAGACATCTTACGCTAAAGGGTGAAGTGATTGCATTGGAACATCGAGTCAGAGCTGAGTAGGTAAAGCACAGGGTAGATGCAGGAGACGGGTGTGAACTCTTCAACTTGCAATGCAAGTGTATGACATTGACCAATCAGCTAGAACAGATAGACTACATGCCCAACAATATGCTAAAGGGGACAGAGCAGGATGACTTCTTGCATGGTTCTTTTAATCAAACACATTAAGAGCCCCCATAGGGGCTATAAGGTCAAAGACTGGCATTATAACTACCTCTCAAGCAAATAATAACTAATGTTTGTGGCTTTTTATGCAGCACTGTACACAGCTGCATATGCAGTGGAGGGAATAGCCTTGGGTCCATACTTGGATGGGATCTGCATCAGATGCCCAGACCTCCTACAGACAGCTTCCCTGAATAACCCACTGATATAGCAGAGGTAAGCTCTGCAATAGACCAGTTGGTGCATAACACGTCCCCAGGGGCAGGTGGCCTCCCTGCGGAGTTTTGCACAACCTCTCGAATAACAGTAGCCCTGTGACTCTTGCAGGTGTTTGAGGAAGTTAAAACAACCAAACTCTTATTCCATACAATGAAGGAAGGTTTGATAAATGTCCCATTCAAACCAGATCATGATTCCTTGGATGTGTGGATCCTACCAGCCCCTCTCATTGCTCAACACTGATTGTAAGATATTGGGAATGGTAATGGTTAATAGGCTGACTCACACAATCAGTACACTGGTGCATCTGGATCAAAATGGGTTAGTCCCAGGGAAGATTACATTCCTCAAACAGCGGCGACTGTTCTCAATAATGGAGAGGGCTCTGGATGACTGTGCATCACCTAATAGAAATGTCTCTAGGTATAGAGAACGCCTTTGTATGTTGTGATGGCCGTTCCATGCAGGCAGTTCTTGAACACACGGAGCTTGGTCCTGAAATTAGACACTGGATTGGTCTTCTATATTATACCCTGATGGCTCGAGTACACAGGACAGAGACATTTCTGGATGTTCTCCTGTTGGACGGGGTACTAGACAAGGGTGCTCATTGCCCCCTCCCTTAATATTTGCATTAGTCATTGAGCTGCTCGCTGCCCTTTTTAGAGAGATGAACCACGAATGGGGAATAGAAAATAAAGGCACATGGGACATTACTTCCTTTTATGTGAATGACACACTTCTCTACCACAGTGATGGGTGATAAAGCCTTCCCAGTATACTGACCATGCTGGAGGAGTTCAGAGAAACGACAAGGCTGAAGCTTAAAAGGGCCAACACATGCTTATTCCTAGAGTGACAGAGAAAGGGAGGGACTACCAGACACAGAGATGAACTGGAGATGTGATACCTTTACAAATTTGGGAGTAAACATATACCACTCAGACCAGGAACTAATACAAGTGAACTTGTCCAAGGTAACACCTAGCACTAGATAATTGGTGCTATAGATTAGGATGCTGGTACTATCTAGGTTGCTGTACTATTTTGTGGTGCTCCCAGTGTAGCTCCTTGGAATCCTTTTTCATGAAACATGACAGTATTCTGAAAGATTCTGCTTGGGGTCATGGCAGGAACAGCATAGCACTGTATACCCTTTGGATAGAAGGGGTTTGGGAGCACCCAACTCTGAGTTATATTATGCGGCTGCCTAACTGGAATGGCTCATGAAATGGTTGTCACACGTTCAAAGCCTGAAGCAATGCAAATCACAAGGGGGCTAAAAAAAGGTCAATATTGGAATGGATGCTGGATCCAGGGGCTGGAAATGTAATAGGAAGTGGTCTAACTAAGGTGGCAAAGTACTGTCGACATACATATGTGCTGTCTGGGATGCCCATGCCCCAATCATAAGCCCTGCCACTATGGGCGTTCCCTGACTTTGATGCACTTACACTGCAGCATGACATGAAGCCCTGGTCAGAGAAATGACTACTCAATGAAGGAGACATGTTTGAACACTAAACTTCTTGCATTGCCGGAAGTATCTGAGAAAAATTAAATTGACCCAGGTACTTCGTGATGTACAACACACTGAAGCACGTCATTAGGAAGACATGGGGTCATGACCAGACTGAGCCACACAGCTCTCAAACACTGGGGCTCTTGTTAGCACACAGCAAGGAGCAGAAGGGCGATAATTATGCTATACAGTGCATTGTTGGGAACCCCCTCAATGAGTGCCCTGCCAAAAGGGAAAATGGGATACATTTGTGGGACAGAAATTGACAAATAATCCGTGGTGGGGGCGCTGCGACATGTGAGGAGAGTATCCAGGAACCCGAGAATTAAGTTTACTTAATTCAACTACTTCTATTAGACATACCTTACCTCTGCCCGGCTAAACCACATGAACCCAAATGGCCTGGATGCACCTCATTGCAGATTCCAAACACATGGTCTGGTCCTGCCCTGAAATAACTACTTACTGGGGTGTTGTGGAGGAGGACTGTGACTGGGCTAGTGAAAAGACTGCTCACACGGACCCTTGAGCAGTGTCTCTTGGGACTGATGCCATACATGAGAAAGACTAAATATGTGTTGTAAAATTCATAACCCTGGCATATGCTCTAGTCAAACAGAGTATCATCATGCTCTGAAAGTCACCAGGGGCACCGAAGCATCAGCTGTGGCTAAAAAGTGGGGAAAACTGCTGGCATGGGGTCTTAAAGGCCTTCCAGCAGACGTTTGGGATGAAAACCTGGCAGCACTAAAATCTAAAACAGATCAGAATCCACCATGAACTGTGGGACGGGGAGGACTTGATTCACAACACCTGGAACTCTCTAGGGTCTCAGTATGTAAAGCCTTACATGCCAGTGCGGCCGATCCACGTGGGTGTGAACTGCGCCATAAAGTGGAACTGCCCACACTTGCTCATTGTTTTGGTACGGACAGCTGATAGACCTGGAATGAGACACTATTGCCTACCAGGAGAGGAACACGCAGTGGACTGCACCATGACTAAGCAAGAAAGTATTATGTCTGAGTCTGCAGCAGTGATTAAAAAAAACGGTTTTATAGTTGCGTATACCCGGGTGAGGTGAAGTTGTACCTGCTAGCTAAACTGTCAGAGATGATAGATCTCTTTTTCAGTAAAGCACAAAACCTACTCCTGGGTCAAGAAAAAAAAATTGTAACACCTTTCCTGGTGCTCCAAAAATCCAGGAAAGGATCCAGGTACACTAGACAACAGATTCGAACCATAGGTAGGCCCCCAGAATTCCAAGTTGAGTCCACAGCAAAATGTCCTGTCATTATTTAATTCAGGAATGTTTCTGTTCTTGTGCCTCTGCCGTTGGTTAGGTGATTACTCTTTATTCTTCCATCGCAGAGGATAAGTATTACAGATAAAGATGGACACATTTTTCGTAAGGGACTGGTCCAATTAGTTTACTTCCAAGCGAGCCACACGTCTCTATCTCCTGTGTCTTTTACATTCTGCAGGTCCAGGAGATAAATCCCTTTGTTTAGCATGCTTCTTTATATAGACACCTATGTCACCGTAGGAGTCCAACACTAATGAGCATGGAAAAACGTCCAAATCCGGAGGCACCATTCATTAGTACTAGTCAGACAGGAAGAAATGTTTTTTGTGTAATATGTAGGAAAGTCTTACCTTTATTAGTTAGTTCTCTCCTTAGAGTGAGCCCAGCAGAGGACAATATAAGTTGAAACAATTCTGTTTGCAGAAAACCCTTGAATGAATCAAACTAAAATTCTTAAATTACTCACATTTTTTGGCAAAACTATTATTCCTGTTGCAGAGACATCCAGTTGGCGACCCAAGATAGCCCAGTGTGCTTTTCACAGTAGAAAATAATATGGCATCTGTCTGCTTCCATTCTACTCATATCTCCTTCCTTCCATTCTCCTTTCAAAGCCTGCCTGATACACCTACAAAAAAGCAAATAACATGTTTGTGGACTGTTCTTATCTGCTCCCTCTTTCTTTCATTTGTGAGTGCCTCCAGAAGTCCTGGTATGTCCTCTTCACACAAAGGAATGTAAAGATGTCCCTTTCCATTAAAAGAGATTTGTGGGCAAGGTGTGTAAGCAAGTTTCTCCCCTCTCCCTGCATCTGGCTTTATAGTTGGGTTTTTAATCTAGGCAGCGGTCCACTTTAGTCTCGTCAGAGATTAGCTTTGAAAATTGACAATGAGATATGAGACCCAAGAGCCATTCAGAAAAATATGACCCTGCGTGATACAAATTGATGCTATGTTTATGAACCAATATTACAACTTTAAAACAGGGACAAATAATGTAGGTTATCAAAACTAATGGTTCCAGTGAATGTGACATTCCTCTATAAACTTGATTTGCTTTGACCTTTTCTTTGATAAATGAGATGGTAAGTAGTGGAAGGGCACATTCAACTAGAAACCCTCATGAAGTTAGGGTGGAGTGGAAAAGGTTTTAGAAAATAAGACGCTGTTTCAAAACATGTTTAAGTGCTTGACCAATATAAGCTTGAACAATGAGCGTGAGAGGTCACTTCCCTTTGAATATTTAACTCCATCTTTGTTAGAGGGACAGCGATTTCATGGTATTTAAACATTACTGTTATAGCGGAAGTATATAAATTAATAAAATGCAGGGATAAGTGCTTTTAGGTTGAAAACCCTCTTTGGTGTTTACTCCCTCCATTGAACTGGGAACTACCAGGTTCAGCTGTTAACACTCCAGTTTTCCAGGTTTATTTCTAGGGACAATTTCAGCTTCATTTTACCAAGTTATAGGTATTCTTGAAAACACAGGTGCAGTTATACAATATATAGAATAACTCCATTAATTTTAATTCCAATTGCCATGGAAAAACATAAGGATTTAAGGAAACATCGGAGGTCAAACAGTAAAAAGGAACACAGTGAAAATATGCCAGATATACAGGGATAATATCATGGTATTCATGTTGCTTGTATCTAAACACTATGGGGGAAATTTAAGAAAAGTGGTGCTGCATCCAATGCTTGAAATTAGCATTATGCTGGCATACTTAGCATAAGTTTGGTACTTTTGCATTACTCTTGTTACATGAAATTCCCAAAAGTACCCTATTAAACCACGTCACTTAGTTATGCACCATTCACAATAAAAAATAATCACAGCTGTTGTTTGCAGTGCCTTTGTCTCTTTGCACTATTTTTTAGCACAAAATGTATCCAGTTGTCCAAAGTGGATACCAGGATGCATTCCGCTCTAAAAATAAAATACAATACAATTGTCAGTAAACCCTTTGCATAATTACACAAAAGCAAATTACATTGATTTTATACATCCCTAATTGCAATCCTCCCACTTCACTCGGTTCCCTTGTTAGAGGCTTGAAAATCTTATGATTAATGAGTCTACTGTTGAAAACACTACAAAGCCACGGTGTTCTATGATTTAACTGTGAAACAGTAATTGTGCAAGGAAGTATGCCACATGCCAGTGTACTCTTTCTGGGAAAGTAAACGTTTCTCAGGCTTAGAGTACGTGGTAAATTACAGATATATACCGTAAACTGCTGGTCCTGGAGATTCTGTGCCACTGGCTCTTCACTCAACAGACCAGTTCAAATAATGAGGGAAGCAAGCTGGAGACTAATTTATAGAGGCAACAATGTCTAAAGGTCACAAAAGGTGCTTACTGTACCACTCAAACCTTTCTACATGTCACAAGTGTGCAGGCCAAGTGGATGCTCAACCCTTTTCCCACAAAGCAGGGGGGAAGGATCACAAAAACAATGCAAGGTTGCTCCTATGAAATAGTTACATTGGGCAAAGTCATCGCTTAGCTACCTGCACTTGCAGCAATTGAGTCTGCCTTCCTCCAATTTCTGTAAGGAGTAGAGAAGGCTTCTAGGCAGAAAGAAAGATGAGCAGTGAGCAAGACAGTAAAAATTCAGTACAGTCTTCATGCCTGTTCCCAGCTAAGGGAAAATATGTAGCACTTAGCCTGATAGTCTGGAAGCAGTACTGCAGTGTTTTTGCAAGTATAGGTGAACGATTAGTTTATTTCGTAGTCCTTGTAGTTGGGCATCAGTCTACTGCCAATAAGGTCCAGTGCATTTGTCAGATTTCCTTCAGTGAGTCACAGAGCAAGCAGGGGCTATTGGGCCACAGCCTTTGGGTCATTCACCTCAGAACTTGGGCTTCATCCTACAATGGCTCTAAAACTGGACCAAGTACAACCCTTTCATCACTTGACTCTAAGTGGTATTGGTGGTGAGCTGTCACAGCCATGTTAGTGTGAGGGAGGGTAAAACAGGTTCAAGACTAATTAGGCACATAACTGAACATCTAGCTCAGTGCTCATCTGTGTGAAAAGAAAAGTACTTTAATACACAGTGAAACATAATATGACACTATACACAAAAGTATCATGTATACAGCATCTCATGTGCACGTTTAAGCTCTTTAGGTGAGAATGCCCTCTCTGCCCCCTTTCTCCTTCTCTTAATCCGAAGGCATCCTAGTGTGAGGTTAAGCGCAGGTGTAATGTTCCCCTTGTTTGGGAATATATTAACAACACTAATCCTCTCAATATTTGTCTCACCAGTATTCACACTCAGGGTGGGCATCATGCCAGCCTCCCTTCAATCAGTCCTGGATTTCCCATGGTTGTAGAAAAATGATCCTACCTCAGGTCAGTGGTGCACAGCAGTGTCTGGAAGCAGCAGCAGTGGCAGCTATCCTCAGGCTGCAGAACTCCTCCAGGCACTCAGTCACCAATGCCAAATGGGCCTCTTAGTAATCAGGGCCTCATCCTGGACTAGGGAGAGTAAGTCAAGTCAATGTGGCTTGGTTCTCCCTGGTTGATGTAGTGATGCATTCGACTTCTCTGGGCAGGTCTAAGGATGGCAGCTGAATTGCTTCAATGTGCTACAATAGCAGCAGTTGTGTTCCGATCGGGCATACTTCTGGTCAGTGCCTCAATACCAGCACAGTCACATAGGCACACTCTGCCTCAAAGTACCATCTCCTTTCTAGTGGCATAGTATTAAAATTGGGAAGTACCTCAGGGCTATCCACTACACAGCTACTCAGACCACTCCTGTGCACTGTAGAGCAAGTTCGATGGATGCAAAAGCAAAGTCTCTTTCGGCATGCTTCAGGGGTACAGCAACTCACTAGTAGGCTTTTCTTCAGTAGTGCTGTCCGCTCAGAAACACAGGAAAGCAAGTGCTACTGCTGCAAGAGCATAGTTGACTGAGAGTTCCACTCAGGCACACATCCACAGTTTGATTAATCCTCTACATCGACAGTGCTTGCCAGCTCAAAGAGTAGCATTCTGTAGTCACGCTTGCATGAGTCTATGTTGGACAAATCCACACCACTAGGTGTACTGCACTTGCTCATTCCAGTAATCAGTTACACCTGCAGGTTTGCTTGAAGGCATTCTTATGTGAGTGGAAGCTGGTAAGAGATGTAGATCAGACCCCAGTTACATTTCTAGATGATGTTTACAAACAAAAAGCTAAACATGAAAAATGCAGATTATAGAATACTTGCTTTAGGGACTGTTGCAGTGTTCTATGGTCCATAGTCTCTTTGGAGCACTTCGTAAAACAAATACTATGACAATATTACTTTATATCCACAAACAAGCAGAATAATATATTTACATTTGTGACAAACAAAAGAACACCTGCAGCATCCCACTAGGCTGATATTTGCCTACATCTTGATGAATTTGTACAATTGTTTGACAACTACACATAAATTGTTTTCGAGAGCGCACCCTACCTTTTTCAAGTATATATGCCGGTATTGTGTGTTCATTTTAGTGCATTGCTTGGGCACACTTATCATGTAAGCCATACAATCTGTGTATCTTACATGATACTGATTTGGCTACTGTAGTAACAATGGTCTTAATGTAGCATTATTCATGTTGTGTTTTTTTTTCGCTGTTGTTTTATTTTCCTTCATTCTAATTTCTCAACATACCAGGTGTAATCCACAAACTTTTTATTTGCCTCATAGAAAACTGCATATTGCTGCAGTGAGCTTGTGTGTTTTTACAAAATTGTATAGATGTCCCTTTGACATCTACATGGTCTGATGTTTGAAGAGGCAAACACTTTAACATAGACCTTGGAACAGTACCTTCATTGTACAGGTTCTCTAACACCTTGTTCTCCATGGGCACATGGTTGACGGGCCTGAGAGATCCACTGCCTGTCCCCACAGTAAGTTGGAGTGATTAGGAATACAGAGAATAGACGTTTTCCTGCAAGCCATTCCACCTCTTGTGGATGACATCCTGATAAAAAAAACATCTTCACCAGATTGCAGGCCTACATCTCTCTACTCTGATTTGATGATTCTAGTCTGCACCTGTGCTCTGACAACTGTGACTCTCCCCTCACGGTTTCTTCCACCATCAGTTGCAGCTCATTTTCTCGGAAATGTGGGGCTCTTTTGCCTGCCATGGCTTATGCCTAATTTTACATGAGGCAAGGATCTATAGTGTGAGAAGTATATGGTTTGTTTTGGAGGTTTGGTTAGTTTTGTAGCAGAGGCAGGGATGTTGGTGGATATTTTTCTAAGTGTGCCTTGGTTGACTGTATGTCAAATTTTGATGGACGACCATCATATTTGTTAACACCAAGCATTGACATCCACTGTCACAAAAGCTCAGCCATCACTCCATGGTGGCAAGTCACTCTAAATATGGCAGACAGTGAACTGCCACACCAAACTTGGTGGAGCTATGTCTGTCAATTGAGGAATGGCAAACCCCAATGGAGTACACACAGACCATAGACAGCCTTAACTCCTCTATGGCATATTGAGCACATGACTGGCAGTACTCTAAAAATGGTGGATGTTCATCTGACAACCTGACAACCTGAATGTTGTCTCCATGCTGCCATTTTAGAGAAAGGACGACCCACCCATCCTCTAATCTCAAAATGACGCCCCACGTACATAGTGTTTTTGTTTTTCAAAACAGTCCCTCTCCCTCATTTGATAGTGCTTCATTGTCTCTGCGTCTAACTACTATACAGGGCAATCAAACTATGCTCGGCAGGCTGGTCTGACAGGCCACTGTGTGAGTCCGTTTTTTGACTGTTTATGAGCCTGTTTTATGGTCTGCTCGGCCGGTTTTTACTCTTAATGACATTAAAACAAATATTGGCTGTAGCAAGTTCTAATCTATGCAGTCTTCCAAAACTTGTAAAAACCTTACACAGCTTGACTTCGCAAGTTCAAACTGCCCTACTTAGCAAACAATGGCCACATTGTTTGCTTTATAATGTATTAATGGGGGCACTATACGTATAGTGCCCCCTTGCTTTTTGACAGTCCCAGTCTAACCCTGAAAAAGTATGACATACATGTTTTCATGATTTTTAAGAAACAAGAGTAACATCATCAATATAAGGTAAATGCTGATTTTAGTTAAGATATCAGAGGAGTGGATTTGGGAGACATTCTTTGATACCTTTCTTCAATTACATTGGCTTCTTAACAGCAATATCTGCTCCATCTTACTTGAAAGCAAAAAGTAGGCAACATATACAAATAATAATGTTTCATTAAAACTTCAAATATCTGAGTGAACATTGAAGTTGGGGCAAACGGTAGATGGAGAGTAATCATCAGAGTATATACAGCATGAAAATAAAGATTGCACCACACTCATCTGGATGCAATATTATATTTAACAATTCACAGCTGGGAAAGAGAACTGTAAACAAGGTTAAGATTAAATCAGAAAATATTGTACCATTACGGTACAGGAGAGTAGATACAAACAGATGAGAAGAATGACAAAAACAATTACATTTAATGTTAAGCACAGATTGTAGAACTGTTATGTATAACAGAGCTTCCACGGTACTTTGACCTCTCGCATAGAAAGACCACATAAACAAATGACACATCCTCTTATTGATAACAATGTTAGGCTAAAAATGGTTACATATGATGCGGCACTAGCGTTTTCTATGGAAGCATTGTTTGTAGGTGGCAGGCTTTATCTAAGATGTAATTAAGATAGATGAAAACCATTTTTTTGCCCCCAACCATATGTTTGCTGCAAATATTTGACAAATTGGTAATAACGTTCTAGGAGCTGTTTCTAAATATAACTTGTAATTGTAGATGGAACTTTAATGTGATATCGGCTGGAAAGATAAGCTTTCTTTCATCAGAAACATTGGATACTGTTTTTAGGAAATAAATGTTATCCATGGAGGCTCACAAAGCTGCTGACTTCCAGACTGCTCTTTAAATTGTAATTTGCAAAATGAAAGTAAATAATGTGATTTTTCATATACTCACATTGTAGCTGCATGCACATTACCAGTAGGCAATTTATGTACAGGTGAAAGAAAATAACAGAATGGCTACAGGTAAATGTACTGTCCAAGCTCATGCGCTGTAGGAAATAAATGTGCGTAAACAGGACAGTACCGATCTTTGATCTGGTTAACTATCCATGATTTAACAAACACAAATATGGACACACACGATCACATATCAATAAATATGAACAGAAATATGTGTGTGTGTGTGTGTGTGTGTGTGTCTGTGCGCACGCATGCGTGCAATAAAGGAAGCAGGGAACTCTTAGTAGTTCCAAAGGTTATGCGGAGAGCAACTGCTTTATATGGACCACTGTGTAACACCAGTGATGCTCTGATTCTGTTCATCTCAAATGTGTGCTTTTCTAGCAGGATTTTTAAGTATTTAAGTGTACGATTAGTACAGTGCCATCCATGCGAAGCTAGAAAGTGACAAAGCATTTTTCCATTTTTACAAAGTCTTTAAGCATAGGATTAGCACAGTGCCATCCACGTTAAGCTTAAAAATGACAAAAGCCATTTATTACCTAAGGCACAGTAATACAGTTTTGGATTTTTAAAGGACCACCCAAGTCAACCTGGAATTAATAAAAGTAACCCCTGACATATGTGTTTCTCTCTAGTTAGAGCTCTTCATAGAGGTACACTTATGTCTAGACACAACAGAGCATCCATAATAAGCCAAGGCAATACCCTTTCAGGATTAGAGGGCCACATACTATACATAGAAAAGGAAGTGGGGAACTCTGAGTAGTTCCCAAGTTTAGGCAGAAAGCAGTTCCTTTATATTGTGCACCCTATAACACCAGCCGCTCTCTGATTCTGCTCACCTCAAATGTCTGTTTTTCTAGCAGAGATTTTAGCCATGTGAGATAGAAAGTGAAAAAAAAAAAACTTTTGTCATATTGGCATCAAAGTGCTAAAGCATGAGTATAGCACAGTGCAATCCACACCGAGCTGAAAAATATCAAAATACTTTTACCACTCCAGGTACAGTATTACAGCTTTGTATTGGTATGTACATTTCAAAGTAGAAATAATTTTATTTTGGTAACATCATTTTTTATGGGATGTTATTGTAAATCTCAGGCTCTATTATTTTTTATGTCGGTATGTTGAAATACCTCTGACAGGTCCTATGTGGTGCTAAAACGTGTTGCCAAGATAAGCTGGCGGGCATTTACTACTGTTTTGAAACATTTTTGGCTGTAGTAACTTTATAAGTGCCCCTCCCTAAATCACAATCACTCCTTATACCTCACTAAAGGGCTCTCATTGAGGTTGCACAAATTCCCCATTTTCCAGCCACTCCTCCGCTCCCATCCCATTTAGTACTAAAACCAGTGGTTGAAGTGGGCAGTGTCTGTTGGAATAATTATTCATATTATTTGAATTTTACATAAACAGTTCTCCTACTTTTGATATAAATGGGGGTTCTCCTGTACTGTAAAGGCAAGGGAGAGGCAGAGAGTGAAAGAGAAACACATTTTCTTACCAAGGTGCCTACAGTGCTACCTGACAGAAATGTAACTGTGTGCAATTGGTTAATATTCAGAAATCTAAAAGCTGCTTGGGAGCTAGTATATGGCTTTAGTTAATGAGTCCATTTGAGGCACCATAGCAACAAATATGTATTCTTTTTGAAAGTCAATGTAATGGTGTTGCAAAATCAGTTCTGTAGCACATGCTTTTAATGGAAGTTTATAAAACAATTATTTGATTATGTTTTCCTAAAAATGTATATTTTGAAAGTACTTATTTTAGGTCAAACACTAAACAATTGTGCAGATTTTATGGCAGCCTATTTTGAAATGTGTATAGTAAATTATAAAATAATGACTTATACATTAACACATTAACAGCACTTTCTTCGTCGGCTGGATCCTCCTAGCACTTTAAATACAAATATCACTATTCATCAATGAGTCAACCATAATTCTGTGTCTTTTGTTACACGCACAGAGATCTCCAGTGATCACATTAACAAGCTGAGTTTTCTTAACATGAAAGAGTGTATTTTCCACTGACTATTTTAAACAACATTAATATTTCATTTAGGCTATGTGTGTTATGTTTCATATTCATTTACCTGAAGGTGAATGGGCAACAAAATTGCTGCAATTTTTAGCCACGTTTCTGACCCCACTACAAAAATCAATTAGGCCCTCATTATAACATTGGCGGTAAAAGCCGCTTACCGCCGTGCAGAAGACCGCCAACGCACCGCTGCAGCAGCGGAATTCCACCACAGCTATTATGAACCACATTTCGTAATCCACCCAAATTCAGACACCCACACAAGTCCGCCACACCAAAGGTCAGTGATAAACTGGCGAAAACGAAACCTCCACTATCACGCCAACAGAAAAGCGCCCATACTATCATGACACACGAATCCACGCGGCAGTCTTTCAAACGCGGTATTCCATTGGTGGTACACACCGCCGCGCTCAAAATACACACACTCTTACAAAACACAGCCACATTGGACAATTTGAAATACACACACCTGATACACATACACATACGACTCCCACACACCCATTACAATATAAAACACACACCCACATCACCCACAGACCCCTACGACAAAAAATTCCGAAAGAAGGCCAGAGAGAGACAGCACCAGCAAGAACAACAGCATCCACAGGCACACAACACCATCACCAACAGAACTTCCACGCACCTCACACAACACACCACTACATATCAGCACACTTATCACCACACACTCCACCCCACACATCACCTACACCACCCCATGGCATGGCAAGGACACCCCAGGTTCTCGGAGGAGGAGCTCAGGGTCATGGTGGAGGAAATTGTCCAGGTAGAGCAACAGCTGTTCGGATCACAGGTGCAGCACACCTCAATAGCAAGGAAGATGGAGCTATGGCGAAGAATAGTGGACAGGGTCAACGCAGTGGGACAGCACCCAAGAAATCGGGAGGACATCAGGAAGAGGTGGAAGGACCTACGGGGGAAGGTGCTTTCCGTGGTCTCAAGACACCACCAGGCGGTTCAGCGGACTGGCGGTGGACCCCCACCTCCTCTCCCACAAATAACAACATGGGAGGAGCAGGTCTTGGCGATTCTGTTTCCTGAGGGCCTCGCAGGAGTAGGTGGAGGAATGGACTCTGGTAAGACAAATCCTAATTATTACATCCCCCATCCTACCTGCATGCCAGCATATACCCCCACCCTCACCCCCAGCACCCCAACTCCTCACATATGTCCCAACATCACAAACCACCCATCCCAACACCAAGCCCTGCATGCAACAACAAAGCATGGACACCCATCACTAAAGCATGCCCACTGCACATACCCATACAACCCCCAAACCATCATCACACAAGGTCCCACCCAGGAATACAAGCACTGGGGTACACAGTCACCCACCCATTGCACACCATGACACACACAGATGTAATAACCATCCTTTTATACCCCTGCAGTACCCCTACCCAAAGTCACCGGACAGGAGGGTCCACACATGTCTACACCACCAACAGAAGAGGCCCACAGTGATGACAGCACCTCTGTCCAACTGGATCTAGATGACCAGTCCGGCCCATCGGGGACCTCGGGACAGTCGGTTCCCCTCACCCAGTCACAGGCCACCAGAGACTTCCCCCCCTCTGGAAACACCAGCACAGCACCCACCCAGCGGGCCCATACCTCCGTCCCCAGGACACGTCAATCAGCTGTGTGTCCACCACTACAGGGAACCCAGGATAACCCACCACCCCAACAACAACAGGGACCTGGGGGCAGTGGCAGTGGGCACACGGTCCAGGGGACGGAGGCCCAGGAACACAGGGGAACTGGGAGGGCTGCTGTGTGACAGGGGGCGGACAGGCCAAGGGAACCCACTCTCCACAAGGCCCTCTCCAACATCATGGGAGCCTACCACCACTCCCAGGAGACGATGGCAACAGTACTGGCCAAGTTTCAGGAGACCCGGCGCCTGCAGGAGGAACAGTATATGGGCTTCAGGGAGGAACTCAGAACCCTCAGCTCCACCCTGGGCACCATTGTAGGGGTGCTGAAGGAAATACTCAGCACCAGGGGGGACACTGTGGCACTACAAGGGGCCCCTGACACTAGCATGGACGATGAACTGCCCACCACCTCCGCCGGCGCTAGTGGGCAGGAGGCACCACCACAGGACAACCACACCAGCACCCCACCCCCTGCAGAAGGAGAACCACTCTGCAAACGGTCCCTGAGATCCAGGAGAAAGACAGAGCACGATGCCAAGACCACCGCCAAGAAATGAGACCACCCTGATTGTCATCCTACTGTCTCACTTTGTCACCCTGTCCATACTTAAACTGCCCCAGCTCCACTTCCTATGCCCATATGGGCAATGCACCTGTGAGACTAATAGACTGGACTCTGCCATGGAAATTCCTCCACCATCACCCCTCACCATTTCACTACCCCTCCAATATTGAGCACTTAATTAAACACACTTAAAGCACAAAACAATCTGGAGTCTGTCTGTGATTTCGAAATAGTGTATTAGCAATTACAGTGACAAAATGCTGTTTCAATTGTAATGTCAACATACCTATGTCACACAGCTCTAGTCCATGAGGAATCTAAGCAGATGTCACACAGTGGTACCCACATCTGTGAAATCGTGAGGGAAAGTGACAACTCAGTGACCATACACTGGGTGAAAACGACAGACAGTAGAGAGGTAGTAGTGTTAAAGTGCATGTAGTAGGCAGGTCTGTACTCTTACCTGTGTCTCACTGGAAATATTGCTGGATCACTGAGTCTCTGTTGTTCATGTCTTCTTCCTCTGCTTCCTCTTCTTCACTGTCCACAGGCTCCACAGCTGCCAAAACACCGCCATCTGGACCATCCTCCTGCAGAAATGTCACCTGTCATCGCAAAGCCAAGTTGTAAAGCATACAGCAGGCCACGATGATCTGGCACACCTTCTTTGGTGAGGAGAATAGGGATCCATCTGTCATATGGAGGCACCGGAACCTGGCCTTCAGGTGGCCGAAGGTCCGCACGATCACCCTCCTAGTTCACCCATGGGCCTCATTGTAGCGTTCCTCTGCCCTTGTCCTGGGATTCCTCAGTGGGGTCAGTAGCCATGACAGGTTGGGGTAACCAGAGTCACCTGCAAATGGTGAGGGACAAATGTTAGACACGCACTAACCTTGAGGGATATCCCCAGACACAGACAACCATTCCCACTGACTTGCTTCCAGGTGCTCACCTAATAGCCACACACGGTGCCTCTGGAGTTGACCCATCACATAAGGGATGCTGCTATTCCGCAGGATGTAGGCATCATGCATTGAGCCAGGGAACTTGGCATTCACATGGGAGATGTACTGGTCTGCCAAACATACTATCTGTACATTCATCGAATGATAACTCTTCCGGTTTCTGTACACCTGTTCACTCCTGTGGGGGGGGGACCAAAGCCACATGGGTCCCATCAATGGCACCTATGACCTATGATGTTAGGGATGTGTCCCAGGGTGTGGAAATCACCTTTCACTGTAGGAAAAATCCTCCATCTGAGGAAAAACTATGTAGCTCCGCATGTGTTTCAGAAGGGCAGACAACACTCTGGACAATACGTTGGAAAACATAGGCTGGGACATCCCTGATGCTATGGCAACTGTTGTTTTGAAAACACCCACTTGCAAGGAAAGGGAGCACTGACAGCACCTCACTTGAGGGGGGATTCCTGTGAGATGGCGTATTGCTGAGATCAGGTCTGGCTCCAACTGGGTACACAGTTCTGGATTGTGGCACGGTCAAGCCTGTATGTGATAATCACATGTCGCTCCTCCATTATCGACAGGTCCACCAACGGTCGGAACACCAGAGGATGCCGCCATCTCCTCACATGTCCCAGCGGACGGTGCCTATGAAGGACAACAGCGAGCACAAAGTCAAACAACTCAGAGGTACGTGCCCACAGTTTACACAGAACACCATTCATACACAAAAGATGGCCTGTATGTGTGTAGAGTCTAGGCCTACGTATGTGTGAAGCAGTTGAAAATGAGACATGTGGGCCCCTGAATGGCAGCTGCCTGACCTGTAAAGTGGGACAATGGGATGTGAGGTAACTGCGCTGGCGTTGTACACCGTCGCGGTAGGCGGTCGAAGACTGCGGCGCAATGCTGCATTGGTTAACATTGGACCCTATGGGTCCCAGGAGCCAATGATGATGTACGCCGGCGGTGACGGTATGCACCGCCGCGGACATGACCGCCATTTTCTATCTGTTCAATCACTCGATACTGGTTATTCGACAGGACTGGACCTACACTGCAAGTGCTGCTGTGACCTCGGTCTGGAAGAGACAATGGCTCGAGTTTTTGGGGAAAGGGCCCCTGTCTTCACATCGGAGGAGTTGGAGAAGCTTGTGGATGGGGTCCTCCCCCAGTACACGCTACTCTACGGTCCTCCAGACAAACAGGTAAGTACACAGGGAGCATGTTGTATGGGCTATGCCTGTGTGGAGAGGGCTGGATGTAAGAAGGAAGGGGGGAGAGTGCTGCGTGCATGAAAGACGGTGAATGCATGTGCCACATGGCAAGGGTAGGGATGGGGGCCAATCAGTTTGACGGTGCAGTTGGTAATAACTTCTCTTTTTCCCCTGTACATTTCATGTAGGTCAGCGCCTACCAGAAAAAAGATATTTGGCGTGCCATCGCCATGGACGTCCGGACCCTGGGGATCTACCACAGATGGAGCACCCACTGCCGGAAAAGATGGGAGGACATTCGCCGCAGGAGCAAGAAGACGGCGGAGGCTCAGCTGGGGATGGCCTCCCAAAGTGGGAGAGGTGCCCTTCGCACCATGACCCCCCTGATGTTCAGGATCCTGGCGGTGGCGTACCCGGAGTTGGATGGGCACTTGAGGGCATCACAGCAGCCACAAGGGGGTGAGTACACTCTCATTCTGCTGACTTTGCGCGCAGTGGAGGTGTCTGGGTGGGGGTGGTGGGCTGTGGGTTTCCGTAGGCAAGGCCCCTCCATAAGGCAGGCCATGTGGCACCCCAACCCACCTCTGTAGAGTGCCAAGTACACCTAGTCATGCCCCTGTGTCATCTATGTGTGCATATGTCGTCCATAGCCTTGTAGGCCATTTCCCAGGAATTGAACAGTGGACCCCAAGAGCGTGGCGTAGTGCAGGGGGCTTCTGTGTCTGTTGTGTCCGCCAATGGTAGTGGTAATGCATGCATTCAACATGTCTTTCTTCTGTCGTCCCCCCCCTTTTTGTGGTCTCCCTGTTCTTGTGTGCATTAGCATCATCAGGCGGAGGAGAAGTGGCACCGGAGCACGAGGGAGCTGCATCCCACGTGGCCCTGGAGGGCGAGACTCCAGACTCAGAGTTCACCAGTGGGACGGAGGGCGAGTGGAGATCCACGGCGGGGAAAGGAGCTGACACTAGCGACACGGACTCGTCCTCTGATGGGAGCTCCATTGTGGTAGCGGCAACATCTGTGCCCCCTGCATCTACAGGTACAGCTGCCACCCCCCCACCAGCACCTCAGACTTTGCCCCGTGCCCGCTCACCCAGGAGGGTGGGCATCAACTTCGCCCCAGGCACCTCAGGCCCTGCCCCAGTCACCCCTGCTGCCCTCAGTGAGGAGGCCATTGACCTCCTCAGGTCCCTCACTGTTGGGCAGTCTACCATTTTTAATGCCATCCAGGGTGTAGAGAGGCAGTTGCAACAAACAAATGCATTCCTGGAGGGCATTCATTCTGGTCAGGCAGCCCTTCAGCGAGCTTTTCAGACTCTGGCCTCAGCACTGATGGCAGCCATTGTCCCCGTATCTAGCCTCCCCCGCCAACTTCCTCCACCCAGACCCAATCCCCTGTACCTCAGCCTATAGCAAGCACACCTACAGACCAGCATGCACACACGTCAACACACAAGGGAAGTTCTGGCAAACATAAGCACCACACATCCCACAGGCACTCATGCAAGCATCACACAGATGCAGACACACCAACATCCACTGCCTCCACTGTGTCCCCCTCCTCCTCATCTCCCTCCTCCCTCCCAGTCTCGTCTACACTCCTACACTACACCTGCATGCACTACCTCTAAAGCCACTACGTCCCTCTCCAGCACACCCACCACCACACCCCGCTCACGTGCAGTCACCACCCCCACTACCATTCATACGTCCCCTATGTCCTCTCCCAGTGTGTCTGTGATGCCCCCTCCCAAGATACACAAACGCAGGCACACACCCACCCAACAGCCATCCACCTCATGACAGCCTCCAGTGCATGCACCTTCACCCAAAGTCACCAAACGTACACCTCCTACAACCACAACCTCTTCCTCCACTCCCAAACCCCCTTCAGCTACCCGTCCCAGTGTGTCCAAAAAACTTTTCCTGTCCACCCTTGACCTCTTTCGCACACCTCCCCCAGCCCGTCCGTCTCCTAGGTCCCGAACTAGCACCTCAGCCACAACATCTCCGGGACCAGTGGTGCCTGTAGTCACCGGAATCTGGAGTGCACCGGCCCCCAGGGCAGCCAGTGTGGCACGGAGCCACAGCACAGACAGTCCCCCACCTGTGAAGCATCAGAAGTTGGCCAGTGCCCAGCGGGAGAGGGGGAAGACTCCAGCCACCAAAGCCACTCCCAGGGGTCCCGGTGGGAGTGTGGAGTCAGATGTGACGCCTTCCAAGGTGGGGAAGGGCCACAAGAAACCCGGCAAGTCTGGGAAGAGCAGCACGGCGGAGAAGACCGCCATCATCCCCGATGCCCAGGAGCCCACCTCCAGCACAAGCGCAGCTGCCCAGGACAGGACCGGCAGCACTAGCCCACCTGCCCAGGAGGGGCCCGCAAGCCCCAGCCCACCTGCCTAGGAGGCCACCGCCAGCCCCAGCCCACCTGCCCAGGAGGCCACCGCCAGCACTAGCCCCGCTGGGCCATGAAGTACCGCCAGCATTAGCCCCGCTGGGCCATGAAGGACCACCAGCAAAAGCCCCGCTGGGCCATGAAGGACCGCCAGCAAAAGCCCCGCTGGGCCATGAAGGACCGCCAGCAGCTGAGACCCTGAAATGGAGACCGCCATCTCAAGCACCGCTGAACAGGGCACCACCATCTCAAGCACCGCTGAACAGGGCACCGCCGTCTCAAGCACCGCTGAACAGGGCACCGCCAACTCAAGCACCGCTGAACAGGGCACCGCGGTCTCAAGCACCGCTAAACAGGGCACCGCCGTCTCAAGCACCGCTGAACAGGGCACCACCTTCTCAAGCACCGCTCGCCCATGAGCGGCAAGGGCACTGACGCAACTGAGTCCGTCACGGGGTGAATGATGCACTCTGGGCACCATGCCCCCTCCAGAACCAGTGGAGACTGTCATCCACTACCTCTGTCCTTAGCAGGATGAAGCACTCTGGGCACCATGCCTCCTCCAGAACCAGTGGAGAAAAGCATCCACTACCCCAATCCTTGGCAGGATGAAGCACTCTGGGCACCATGCCCCCTACAGAACCAGTGGAGACTGTAATCCACTTGTGAGACTGTGGCTTTGCACGCCCCAGGATATGGCAGTGGGCAATCCACCCACTGTAGAGACTTGAGAGACTGTGGCTTTGCACTCCCCAGGATTGAACAGTGGGCAAACCACCCACTGTAGAGACTTGAGAGACTGTGGCTTTGCACTCCCCAGGATTGAACAGTGGGCAAACCACCCACTGTAGAGACTTGAGAGACTGTGGCTTTGCACTCCCCAGGATGGAACAGTGGGCATGTGGCCCCCTCATGGATTTGGCGTCGTGCACTTAAGCGGCTGAGGTGCCCCACCTTCCCTCCCCCTGGGGTGCCTGTTTAGTTGCTCTCTGATGCCCCTGCAGTGTTCTCTCTGTCATGGTCAGGGATCTTGTGTGGGCCTCGCCCATACCGTGTGGTCCCAGTGTTCCACAGACTTTCTTAGAGCACTACCTGGACTACTATGCATGGTATATATTATGTACATGGTGTATATATATATTTCTGCCTACTTGCTTTTAATATATTACAGTGGTTACACTCATTTTCTATTATGTTTGCATTCTTCCGGGGGGTTTGGGAGGTGTAACTGTGATGTATTGATATGCATTAGTGTGTGTGTTGTAGTGGGTGAGGGTGGGGGTTGTTGGGTGTGTGTGTCCCTGTTTTTTGCCTTCCCCCTCCCCTGTGTCGTAGGTGCAGTACTCACCGTGGTCTTCGCCACCGGTGTTCGTGCTCCTGGTAGAGGAGCAGAAAGACTATTGCAGGGAGAATTTGGAGTTCCAGATCCATGGCGTCCTCATTCCTCATGGGATGTGTAGAGGTGAGCGTTTTCCCTTCGGGATTCCTGTTTCCGCCGTGTTTTTATCCACGGTGAATCCGCCCCAGAAAAGGTGGCGGATTGGCCTGTCATAATAGTGTGGGTTGTACATTGTCTCCCGCCTGTCTGTTGGTGGTGACCGCCATGCTGTTTGTTTGTACCGCGTGGCGGTTGGAGTGTTAAAGTGGCAGTCTTTGCTGGCGGTTTCCGCCGCGGTCGTAATTGCTAATTTTTTACTGCCGGCCTGTTGGCGGTTTTACCACCACTTTAACACCGACCGCCAGGGTTGTAATGACCACCTTAATCTGCCATAAAGCATTCATGGTCATAGTGCTCATACTTTTTTTAGTCACTTTAACTGTAGACCTATCCGTGAGTAGATCTTTGCACATGTGCGAACATCGCAATAAAAGATAGACATGAAGGAGGTGGAGGTCTCCGCCCATAGGTTAGCAAACAGCATTTTGTGGAACGAGAGTAGTGCTATTGTAGACTACTCACATATTATACAATTTGTTTTTTAAATATGCCCCTAGGCCCAGATTTAAGAGGGCCTAGTGCCTATCAATCAACACATTATCGCCATGCCATATTTACAAAGTGGCGCAATGCATGCACTACAAAATGCCTGAACCAGGCATAATGTAGGTAAAAGAGCCATTCCCCCATTAGGGGAGCCGAAAAAAATGGCACGAAGAAATCTAAGAGTTTTTTTCTGCATCATTTGTTTTGTCACTTTTAACCCCTGCTCTGAGCATATGTTAAAAGAAGGTTCCCATTGGTTACGATTGGCCTCTGGGTGCTTTGCAGGATTAGCATCAACATTTTTTACGCTAATCCTGCAAAGTGCCGAACTAGCGTAAAACATTATGATGTTAGTTCCCTAACTACCGCCATAGTGCGCCGTATATTAAATACGGCACACACATGGTGGCTTAAGGGAGGGGGCTGGCTAATGGGTGCTAGAAAAGTGGCACTGCACTAGGTGCAGCACCACAATCCGTAACTATGCTCCTTAGTCATTTTGCTAAATATCAAAAACCTGTTACTGAGCAGGAAATAAGCCCTAAATACCATAAAAATGTTTGTGTTTATGAGTAAAGGCACGAGCATGCTTAGGAAGATGCCTTAATTCCTAATATAATTTTAATATAAAGTGTCATGCTATCTGATTCTGAAGCAATGAGTTTTTAGGTGATAGATGTTGTTGCATCTGATGGACATCATGAAATGGAGCTTCATAGAAATGTTTTGATGAAAAGACAATAAGAGTCTCTCAGGCCCTTATTGCTTAAACAAGTTTTGTATCAAAAGAAAAAATGTACTTTAATGAGTAGTTTGAGATGGACCAGATCTCCCCCCAAACTTCTCTTTTAAAACTCTTTTGTTTACGTAGTATATACTTTCAGTAAGTCTAGAGACCTTGATCACGAGCTCTAAGGTACAGAGAAAACAAACTGAAAAATTTGTCAAAAAATAATCAAAAATGTGTGACAATATGCCCTCACGTTTAAGACCTTTAAAGATCTCCAGAGGCACTGTATACTTGTCCAGTATTAAGCTTAAACCAATTGCAGCACTCCATAGACTATCTCTGCATTATTGTGTAATTAAGATCTCAACTAGACCACCCTAAAATCTTACAACAAACCCACTATTATATTGTATTGTATTGTAATCGTAGTTATATAGCGCTTACTACCCCTGTTGAGGCATCAAAGTGCTTTTTGTGAGTAGCACGCTACTCTGAAACCCAACAAGAATTAGTGATAGATTAGTATCGGGAAATAATGAGTACAGTTTTAGTATTATTATGAGTTAATTTGAGCCGCGGATATGAGAGTTTGTTAGTTAGATTGACTGGCGTAATGGAGGGGTGGAGGAGGAAAGAAATCCAGAAGTGTTCATTGGGAGTATATACTTCCTTTACTCAACCCAAAGGCGTGGGATGAGTAAAGGTGGATGGAGGAGGGAAGAGTATGTGGAAGGGTTAGGGTTAGCATAGTAGCAGGGTGAGATAAATGCGGGAGAATTTAGTAGGGTTATGTGGGAGGTCACGGTAGTAGAGTGAGGTTTGGTTAGTTAGATGTGGAAGCGGAGGGAAGAGCTTAGGCAGAGTTATTTAGGAGATGAAAGTAGTAGAAAGGATTTGGGATGAGTCAGAGTGAGAATAGAGGATAGTTTGATAGAAACATGACACATGATGATGGGTAGATAAGTGTGATAAGATGAGAGCAGGAATTCATAGATATCTAGTATATACCACCCAGGAGCCATGCAATAACCCACAAACATGCCAAGTATAGAAACAACATATACACATACTTACATATATATATATACATACACACATACACACACATACAAACACACATGAATACACACACATATGCACATACAATACATAATTAGAACCATAGGTGAAATATACTTAGTCAAACAGGTTTAAAGAGTGTGTGTGTATTTTATTGTTATGACATGGTAGCGATACATATTTTCTAAAGAACTATACATAACTAGAAATATGCACATAATCTGAAAAAGATATTTATCAACATAGGCACATGCAGTCCATAGTTGTTTGAATATGGTGGTTATGAAGGAAAGAGCCAACTCTTGAGTAGTTTTCTGAAGACAAGAAAGGTATCTGTGGCTCTTATAGTTGGGGGTAATGAATTCCATAGTTTGGCTGCTTGAACGGAGAAGGATGTACCACCTATAGGGCCTGATTCTAAGCCGCGGCGGTCATTCTGGGTTTCCCACTGGGCTGGCGGGCGACCGCCAAAAGTCCGCCCGCCACCCCAGTGGGAAACACCCTTCCCACGAGGAAGCCGGCTCCGAATGGAGCCGGCGGAGTGGGAAGGTGCGACGGGTGCAGTTGCACCCGTCGCGAATTTCAGTGTCTGCAAAGCAGACACTGAAATTCTTTGTGGGGCCCTCTTATGGGGGCCCCTGCAGTGCCCATGCCATTGGCATGGGCACTGCAGGGGCCCCCAGGGGCCCCACGACACCCCATACCGCCATCCTGTTCCTGGCGGGTGACCCGCCAGGAACAGGATGGCGGTATGGGGTGTCAGAATCCCCATGGCGGATTCCCATGGGCAGCGGAAAGTCGGCGGTACACCGCCGGCTTTCCGCTTCTGGCCGCAGCTGTACCGCCGCGGTCAGAATGCCCGGCGGAGCACCGCCAGCCTGTTGGCGGTGCTACCGCCAACCCCCGCCCTGGCGGTATTTACCGCCAGGGTCAGAATGATCCCCATAGTCTTTTTCTTGTATGGTGGTGTTCTAAGGTGGTGTGCCAATCTTGAGCGGAGGTTTCTTTGTTGGATTTATTTGGTTATTTTGTTTCTGATAAAAAGCGGTCCTGTTCCATGTATAGCTTTGTGGGTGATACAAAGCAGCTTGAAAGTGCATCTTCTGGCAACGGGTAACCAGTGTAGTGCTCTCAAGGCAGGGGAGATGTGGGCTTGTGGCTTTACATGTAATAGTAGCCTGGCTGTGGAATTCTGTATACGTTGTAGTTTTTTCATAATAGATAGAGATGATCCATGGTAGAGGCCATTGGCATAATCCAGTTTGGATAGTATAAGCGAGATAGTAGCTTGCACCTTGTGTGGAAATCCGAGGTGGGGGAAGATGCGTCGGAAAGTCTTCAAGGTGATGAAGCTTGTTTGTGCTAATTTGTCCACTTGGGCATTCATAGTTAACTTGGAATCCATGGTAATTCCTAGGTTTTTAACTTCTTTGGATAATTGAGGAGGTGGTCCGAGATCGTCAGGCCAGACACACAGAGGGTCATAATTTTTCCAGTCACCACATATGAGTATTTCTGTTTTGGAGGTATTTAGTTTGAGATGGTTCTAGGTCATCCACTGATCAACGTCTCTGAGGCAACTGAAGATTTGTGAGTTTTCAATGTTTTTGGGGCATTCTAATTTAAGTAGTATTTGTGTGTCATCTGCAAAGTTGTAGCATGTGAGATGGAAATCATTGATCAGTTCTGGTAAAGATATCATGTAGATGTTGAAAAGCAAAGGTGAGATGATTGATCCTTGGGGGACCCCTGCTTTTGTTCGGTAGGGTTCGAACGAGAAGGGGGGCGAGTGGATGATATTAGATCTATTTTGAAGATAGGAAGTAATCCAGTCGAGAGCAATCCCTTGTATGCCGGCTTCGTGGAGTGTTTGAATTAGGGTGTCATGGTCAACCGTATCAAAGGCAGCTGAGAGGTCCAAGAGAAGTAGTGCAGCAACTCCATTTCGGTCGACTGTGTTTTTAAGATCATCCCAGATAGTGCTGATTCAGTGCTTCTTCCTTGGCGGAATCAAGTTTGGAAGTCTGAAAGTATAGAATTGTCTTCAATGAATTGTGACATCTGGGCGAATGCTGCTCTTTCTATCAATTTGACCAGGAAAGGTCCATTTGTGATTGGTCTGTAGTTGTTGGGGTCTTGCGGGTCTAGGTTTGTTTTCTTTAATAATTGTTGTATGTATGCCTTTTTCAGGTCTACAGGAAAAGTTCCTGAAGTTAAAGAGTTGTTGATGATTCTTCTTACAGGTGTGGCAGCAGAAGTAGATAGAAGAATGTTCTTGAATATTTTTGGTGGGCAAGGGTCAGAAGGGCAACCGAAAGGTCTGCTTGCTTTGACCAAATCCATAAATCAACCTTGGGATATTTGTTTGAAGGACTGTAGAGGTTGGGTTGGTTTATTCTTACAGGGTATTTTAGGAAAGGTGTTGGTGCTGATGTTTTTCTTCTGGTTTAAATAGGAGTCCAATGAGTCTACCTTGGTTGTTTAGTGAATTGGCAATTTGTTTGTGAAAGCTTGAGTAGTGGGATGACTTCCTTTCATACCTGTAGGTTTTCGAAATTCATTAAGAATTTTATAAAATTCCTTGGTTGTAGATTGAGCATTTTGAATTCTGCTGAGTAGTACCTTTTTTTTTAGCTTTTTTGATTGATGATTTGTATATCCTGTTAAGTTTGTGTAGCTGCAGTTTGTCTTGACTGTTGTTTGTTTTGAGCCAGGTTCGCTGCAACTTTCTGATTTCTTGCTTTCTCTTTTTAAGTTCTGTGTTTCTCCAAGGTGTTCGTTTTCTTTTGTCGTGTTTAGCTTTTCTGAGCGGTATTAGGATATCAAAAGCTTCCTGTAGCCACTCATAAAGTATTGGCACAGAATTAATAGTATCTAGATTTGTGTTGGCTGTTAGTTGTGTTTCCAAGTCATCCAAATTGAGTTTGCTCCATGGTCGCTAGGTGTATGTATGTAGGTAGTTGTGGAGTGTGTTGATTTGTGGAGTTGTATGTCAGAAAGTTATCAAATGGTGGTCTGACCAAGTGATTGGCATGATGCTATGAATAGTAACTAGTTCAGGCTTAGCAAAAATGACATCTAGGATGTGTCCAGCGATGTATGTGGGATTGTGTACAATCTGATGTAGGTTCAATGTGACTAGGCTAGTGGTGATAGCTTTTGGATGGGGCATATTGAGTTTGTCAAACCAAATGTTTAGATCCCCAAGAATGCATAGGTTGGTGTATATTGTAATAAGGTTTGAGACTGTGTCTAGAAAGGCATCTGGGAATGTGGAGTTGTTAGGTGGAGGTCTGTAAAGGAGGAGAAAGTTACAGGAGGAAGTTGGAGTAGGGTGACATCTGGTAAGGAGGGCTTCACAACCTTGTATGGAGATGTTGTCTGTTTTACTGAGGTTCAATGCCTGTTTGAATATAGTAGCTAGTCCACCTCCTCTCTTGCCTATACGATTTTGTGCGATGGTTTGATAGCCCGGAGGAACGGCTTCGTGCAACACTGGGGACATGTCATCTCCCAACCAGGATTCAGTTATGAATAGTAAGTCAGGTTGTGTGTCTGTGAGCAGGTCGTAGATGTGGTGCTTGTTGTTTGAGAGTGATCAAGCATTTATGAGCTGGCATTTTAGAAAAGGTGTGTTAGTGGTAGTGTTGTTTTGTTTAGGAGAAGGGTAAGTAGTATAATATGAGCTTGAAGCAGGAATGTTGCTAGTTGTGATAACTGTTTGAGGCTCACAATAGTCTTTCTTTTCAATATAATGTTCCTCTTCCAGCAGGTTAAGGAGGCATTTTGTTGGGTCTGTGTGTGTGGGTGGTGGACTTGGTGGTTGAGAGAGCCATGAAGAGTGTACTGTTTTTTGTAAGGTAGTCTTATTATGTAATAGACAAAGGGATGTGAGGTTATTATGAGTGGAATGTTTTTTTATTTTGTTTGCGTTTGTTTAGTGTGGATGGAGTATGGGTTAGGGGTGGTGGATGAGTATGTGGATCATGATGTAAGGCTCTAACTTGTGCAATGGAGGAGAGGCAAGTGAATGAAAGTTGCTGGGTTGGGGTGATTGTGGTAGGTGTTTGTGAAGAGTGAGAAAGTAGGGATGGAGATAGGATGGAATTTGTATTCTTTGTGTAGTCCTGAGGGTGGGAGTGGGTATGACGATAAGTGTAATGTAAGTTTGTGTTGATTTGATGTGCTGATGTTTGTGGTCTATGATGAATTATGATCATTATAAGCCAAAAAGCTAACAGGCTTCCTTTTGAGAGGCTTCTGGCAGTGAAGCATCACTTTTTCTGATGCTCCGGTGGCGCAAACCTCTCAACCATATCTATGAGGCCATGTAAAGCCACTTTGCGTGGCTTTGAAAGGCCTCATAGATATGGAGTAAAACAAAGCAGCGCAAGTCACTGCATTGCCATATTTTGCGCCAGGGAGGCATTCCATGGGTGTTGATGTGGGTTTTTCCAATCAACACCAATGGATTATGACGCTACCTCAGACTTACTTAATCATGTAAACCTGGGGTAGAGCCAAAACCTTACCCTTTCCCAGGGAGGTGTAACAAGGAGAAATATTTGCATTTCTCCTTGTTATTTAACTCTTTACATGTGTGATGCATTCTGCAGCACACTTCAAAAGAGGAAAACACCTCTCAGGATTTTTTTGTGCAGGAAGGTGCCCCAATCCTACATGCAATGCAGGCACTCTTGCACCACGGTCTAAGGGTGCCTGTGTTTTTTTATTTTTTTAATTTGAAGATGCACAGTATACAAATAGCAAAACAGAACGAAGGCTGAATAAATACAATGAATACATTAAATAAATACATATCATTACATGAATTCATTTCATCGATCTACAGCAGACATCAAGACCACTGAGAAGGGGCATATGAGATAGCCTGTTCACAACCTTAGAATACAAATACCTTAGAATACAAATAAAGTGCCAAAATTGAGCGTGATTAAATAAATAAAAAGATCCCCTACGAGCCTGATTCATTTATTGCTTAGCCACTGTGCAAACGGGGCCCAGATAGCTTCACCCATCCGTTTACGCCCGCGGCCTTTACACGCATAAGAACCCATCTCTAAATAAAACAATGAGCACATCCGAGCCAGCCAATGGTTAAAAGTTGGCGGACTTGCCTCCAACCAATCAGATGCAATGCAGCAGCGGGTCACAGACATAGCTAGAAACAAAAACCTCCCTGAATATTCTGGGTATACCGCTCCATCAGTTCCAAGTAATACTAATTGCGGCGTAATTTCCACCTCCCGATAGTTTAGCCTAGTTAAAAAATTAGCAATATCAGTAAAAAATGTATGTAGCCTGCTACACTTAAAAAACATATGTACTAGGTCGGCTGATGCACTTTTACATCTGGGACACACCACACCCCTTGTGCTGCCCCAGTTAAATAGCTTAGCAGGAGTATAGTATAGATGAAAAATAGTCTTATAATGTTGGGCTTGTGGTCGAGCAGATAATATAAAACGCTGTGCCATATCTAAAGAAGTACGTACTGATACTTCAGAAGCTCCAATATTCCGAGCCCACCTCTCCGCCTGTTTACTCAAGTCATATGGCATTAAGTTCAAAAAGAGCGGATAAAGCGAGCAAACCTGCCATCTAGTGGAATTATGAAGAAACTCCATAACTGGGATTCTATCCCCCACCTGGCCAGATGCTGATCTAAAATTTGCCCCCAGAAAATGTCTGATTTGCAAATATTTAAAAAAATCCTTAGTGCTCAATGAGAATTCACTTATTAGTTCTTCAAAAGATTTAAGGTGGGTGTTCCCATAAAAATCACCAATACACCGAACACCAAGCTGTGCCCACCTGCCACAGTATTCATCCTTAAAAATATCAGGAAGTACCGACGAATTCAAAATTGGGGTATAAAAGTTAATCCGGCCAATTCCAATTTTTTTTTTAACATTGGTCCATACCTTAAATGCAGCCCAGACAGTCTTAAACTTAACTTTTTTAAAATAACTAGGCTCCACTGTTCTCAAGAAAGCTGCATTAGCATGCCTTCCCCAAATCATATTATATATAGTAGGACAAATTTCACCAGAATCTTGATTATCAACCTGTGGATTTATTAATGGTTGGATATATTGCAATGCAGATGCCCAGTAATAAAATAGAAAATGAGGGGCCGCCCACCCCCCCCCTCTCTCTCTGGGTAGCACTAAATACTTATATGCCTGCCGTACTTTTTTAAAAGACCAAATGAAACTAATCGCTAAGCTCTCCATATGCTTAAACCATTCTTTATTAAATTCCAGTGGAATAGTGCAGAAAAAATATAGGACCCTAGGTAAAAAAATCATTTTAATGAGATTGCATCTACCCATAATTGTTAAATGCAGAATGTTCATATGATGCAACTCTTTCCTAGTTTTAGCTAAGACAGGAGCAAGATTGCTTTCTACTATCAAGTCCAAGTTAGCCGACAATCTGACACCTAGATAGGTCACTTGGTTGGCCCTCCTGCTGTCTTCAATAATGGCCCACTCATTGCCCAATATTTGGCACTTACTCCTATTTAATGCATAGCCTGAAATTTCCCCAAACTCCGCAGCTAATTTCTCTATTTGTTCGATCGCCTTCCCTGGTTCAGGGGTAGTGACGGCTATGTCATCAGCATATGCCAAGATTTTGAACCTGCCCTCCGCCATTACCATAGGCGAGATCAATGTACTTTGCAATAGCTTCTGAATCAAGGGGTCTATATAAAGTGCAAACAATAAAGGGGAGCAGGGGCAGCCCTGCCTAGTTCCTCTTGTAATGTAGAAGGGTTCTGAAATTTCCCCAGCTAATTGAATTCGAGCAAGGGGCTTCTGATATAGACCTTGTATAGCCTTAATAAAACCAGCCCCTATATTAGCTTTACTGAGCACTGTCCATAAGTATTTCCAATTGACCCGATCAAAAGCCTTTTCGGCATCTAGTAATATTAATGCCATAGGGGCCTCCATAGCCTGAGATGCATCTAACATGGTGATAACCCGCCTAACATGATCAGCGGTCCCCCGCCCGGGGATAAACCCATGTTGCCAAGGGGAAACAAGCCCACCAATAACTCGACTAAGCCTAACCGCAAGGATTTTGGCATACCATTTAGCATCTGCGTTTATCAATGAGATAGGTCGATAGGAGCCTGGCAAAAGTGGGTTCTTCTCTTTTTTTAAAAATATGACAATGTAAGCCTCCAGCCATGAGCCCGGTGCCCGCTCTCCAGCCTGTACTGACGTAAAGAGTGCCATGATATCATCCTTCAATTCCTCAAAAAACGTTTTAAAGAATTCTATTGGGATCATATCAGGGCCAGTAGCTTTCCCATTAGATATAGCAGTTAGAGCCGAGACAATCTCCTCCAACTCAATAGGGGCAGTCAACTGACAGCCCTCTTCTTGCGATAGCTTTGGGCTTGACATGTCACTCAGATACTGAGCCATCCTTTTGTCTCTCTCATCCGAGAAGAGGTTTTCCTGCTGGTACAATGCAGAATAATATTCTTTAAACACCTGTAGTACTAACGTATCTCCATACACAATCTGCCCCAGCCTATCTTTAATTGCCAAAATGGCACTCCGAGCCGTCTTTTGTCTAGTCTTATATGCAAGCACCTTGCCCACCCTCTCACTCAACTCATACCATTCCTGCGTACGAATCTGGGCTTTAATGATGTCTTGATCTAAATACAACTGCATAAAAACAATCCTACATGCAATGCAGGCACTCTTGCACCACGGTCTAAGGGTGCCTGTGTTGGTGCTAGGCAGCTAGTTGTGTGCACAGGAATGCATCAAATTGAATAAATACGGTGCATTCATGGCCTTTCACATTAGTGTAGAGCAGCACAGCATGAGGACTCGCAACACTTCCCTATGCCAATTCCCTATAAATAAGCCCCCAAGTTGCTAAAACCCCACTTAAAGGCAATCACCTAGAAATAAATCACCTTTTATTCTAAGAACCTTCAGAGTAAAATGTTAATAGGATGATGGAGTTTATCTATTCTAAACCTATGGTGGCTACCCCTAAATTAAAAGTAAGACAAAGAAGGAGTAGCAGAAATAAATATCAGACAATATTTACCAGGCAACCTATGGTTCAGGTGAAGACATCTGATGGTGAAAAGAACGGTTGTTCTGCAAACCACCCTGTAATTAAGGAAGATGATTTTTGCATGTACTCTAAATTTTGTGTGAGGCACAGAAGTGTGGTGGATAGTAACTTCATAATAGGCATGGAGGAGTGAGCTTCTGTCACAAGGAAAGTGCTATCACACATATTATACAAAATCTACCTGATATGACCTCTCATCTTATGATATGTGATTTGTTGTGGATTTCTATGGCACTGAGTGAACTCAAGTAGAGTTTCATGGTCACTAGTGGAATCCATAGACTTAGATAACAGTCTTAGAATATCCCTCAGTGAGTATGAGAGAACTAATGAATTCAGTAGTAATTCCTCCCAATTTGAAGAGCAACTTCCTCAAGGGTAAATTATACAAGGAATTTTGTATGTACACGGTGGGGGTGACAACATTACCTGGGAGATCCTTGGGGATAACATATGTAAGCAAGGTGATCTGAGTGTGCTGTAAGCAAGGTGATCTGAGTGTGCTAAATAGTAAGGGGGTCATTCCAACCCTGGCGGTCGGTGTTAAAGCGGCGGCTAACCCGCCAACAGGCTGGCGGTTAAAAAAATGGAATTCTGACCCTGGCGGAAACCGCCAACAGAGACCGCCACTTTAACACTCCGACCGCCACGGCGGGACAAACAAACAGCGCGGCGGTCACCGCCAACAGACAGGTGGGAGTCAATGTACCGCCCACCCTATCACAACCCACCAATCCGCCACCTTTTCCGGGGCGGTAGCCCTGCCGATAAAAACACGGCGGAAACAGACATTTCAAACGGAAAACGCTCACCTCCATACACCCCACGAGGAATCTGGACAGCATGGAAGCCGAACTACACATCCTACCAGCTATTGTATTCCTGCTCCTCTACCAGGAGCACGAACGCCGGCGCAGAAGACTACGGTGAGTACTGCACCTACAACACAGGGGAGGGGGGAGGAGAAAATATTACGGGCACACATACGCTACACACCCACCACCACCCTCACCCACTACAACACACATCAATGCATAGCAATACATCACTGTTACAACCCCCAAACCCCCCGGAAGAATGCAAAGACAAAATGAAATGATCATAAACAGTCGAATATATTGTATTATCGGCATATAAAAATATCACACATTTAAAACTAATATATACATAAATATTAAAAGTCCGATAATTTTAGCTGTAATTGTCCGTGGACCACTGGGCCCAAATCACATGGGCAAGGCCCACACAGGATACCTGACACCAACGGAGAGAACACTTCAGGGGCATCAGATAGAAAAACTACAGGCACCTCAGGGGGAAGGGAAGGGGGAGCACCTCAGCCACATGAGTGCACGACGCCAGATCCACAAGGGGCCTCCATGGCCACTGTACCATCCTGGGGAGTGCAAAGCCACAGTCTCTCAAGTCCATACAGTGGGAGGTTTGCCCACTGTATCATCCAGGGGAGTGCAAAGCCACAGTCTCTCAAGTTCATACAGTGGGTGGCTTGCCCACTGTACAATCCTGGGGAGTGCAAAGCCACAGTCTCTCAAGTCTCTACTGTGGGTGGTTTGCCCACTGTTACATCCTGGGGAGTGCAAAGCCACAGTCTCTCAAGTGGATGACAGTTTCCACTGGTTCTGGAGGGGGACTAGTGCCCAGAGTGCTTCGTGCAGCCCTGCCCGACACAGATGCGGCACTGCCCCTTCCGCCAATGGGCCAGCGGTGCTTGAGATGAAGGGCCCAGTTCAGCGGTGCTTGAGACGGCGGTGCCCAGCGGAGCGGTGCTTGAGACGGCGGTGCCCAGCGGAGCGGTGCTTGAGATGAAGGGCCCAGTGCAGCGGTGCTTGAGATGAAGGGCCCAGTGCAGCGGTGCTTGAGATGAAGGGCCCAGTGCAGCGGTGCTTGAGACGGCGGTGCCCAGCGGAGCGGTGCTTGAGGTGAAGGGCCCAGCAGAGCGGTGCTTGAGATGAAGGGCCCAGTGCAGCGGTGCTTGAGACGGCGGTGCCCAGCGGAGCGGTGCTTGAGATGAAGGGCCCAGCGGAGCGGTGCTTGAGATGAAGGGCCCAGCGGAGCGGTGCTTGAGATGAAGGGCCCAGTGCAGCGGTGCTTGAGATGAAGGGCCCAGTTCAGCGGTGCTTGAGACGGCGGTGCCCAGCGGAGCGGTGCTTGAGATGAAGGGCCCAGCGGAGCGGTGCTTGAGATGAAGGGCCCAGCGGAGCGGTGCTTGAGATGAAGGGCCCAGTGCAGCGGTGCTTGAGATGAAGGGCCCAGTTCAGCGGTGCTTGAGACGGCGGTGCCCAGCGGAGCGGTGCTTAAGATGAAGGGCCCAGCGGAGCGGTGCTTGAGATGAAGGGCCCAGCGGAGCGGTGCCTGAGATGAAGGGCCCAGTGCAGCAGTGCTTGAGACGGCGGTCCATGCCCTATTCAGCAGTGCTTGCCCTGTTCAGCGGTGCTTGCCTTGGCGGTCCTTGCCCTGTTCAGCGGTGCTTGCCTTGGCGGTCCTTGCCCTGTTCAGCGGTCCTTGCCCTGTTCAGCGGTGCTTGCCTTGGCGGTCCTTGCCCTGTTCAGCGGTGCTTGCCCAGTTCAGCAGTGCTTGAGTTGGCGGTCCTTGCCCTGTTCAGCGGTGCTTTCACTGTTCAGCGGTGCTTGCCTTGGTGGTCCTTGCCCTGTTCAGCGGTGCTTGCCTTGGCGGTCCTTGCCCTGTTCAGCGGTCCTTGCCCTGTTCAGCGGTGCTTGAGTTGGCGCTCCTTCATTGCCCAGCTGGGCTGTGGCTGGCGCTCCTTCATTGCCCAGCTGGGCTGTGGCTGGCACTCCTTCATTGCCCAGCTGGGCTGTGGCTGGCGCTCCTTCATTGCCCAGCTGGGCTGTGGCTGGCGCTCCTATATTGCCCAGCTGGGCTGTGGCTGGCGGGGCCCAGCTGGGCTATGGCTGGTGGGGCCCTCCTGGGCAGCTGGGCTGTGGCTGGCGGGGCCCTCCTGCACACCTGGGATGGGGCTGGTGGGGCCCTCCTGGGCAGCTGGCCTGCTGCCGGACTTGTCGGGCGTGCTGCCCTTCCCACCCTTCCCTGGTCGTCTGTGGCCCTTTCCCACCTTTGGCGGTGTGCCAGGTGGCACCCCACTTCCAGCCGGAGCCAGGGTAGGGATTTTGGTCCCTGGTGTCCTTGGCCTCTCGCGCCGGGCACTGGTGATCGTTGGGTGTTTTCCGGGGGTGGGCTGGCCGTGCCTTGGCTCCTACCAGAACTAGTTGCCCTTGAGGGTGGGGGACTCCACAGTCCTTGGACAACAGTCCTGATAGGTCCTGGTTTGGTGGTGGCTGAGGTGCTGATTGCAGTCTTATTCAATGGACGGGGTGGGGGAGTTGTTGGAAAGAGGTCAAGTTTGGAAAGGAAAATCAATTTGGAAAGAGAGGGACGGCTAGGTGTAGTGGGTATGGGAGTGGAGGAAGAGGATGTGGTTGTAGGAGTGTGAAGTCTGGTGTCTTTGGGTGCAGGTGCTTGGGCTGGAGGCTGTCGTGAGGTGGATGGCTGGTGGGTGGGTGGCTGCCTGCGTTTGTGTGGTTTTGAAGAGGGGGTGACAGACACACTGGGAGAGGACACAGGGGACGTGTAAATGGTAGTGGGGGTGGTGACTGCACGTGTGCGGAGTGTTCTGGTGGGTGTGCTGGTGATAGACGTAGTGGCTGAAGATGTTGTGCATGCAAGTGTGAGTGGAGATGTCACAGGGAGGGAGGAGGGAGACGAGGAGGAGGGGGACACAGTGGAGGCAGTGGGTGTTGGTGTGTCTGCATGTGGATGTTGCTTGTGTGAATGCTTGTGTGAAGTGTGGTGCTTATGTCTGGATGAGCTTCCCTTGGGTGTTGAGGTGTGTGCAGGCTGGTCTGTAGGTGTGTCTGGGATAGGCAGAGGTACAGGGGATTGGGTCTGGGTGGAGGAAGTTGGAGGGGGGAGGCTAGAGACAGGGACAATTGCTGCCGTCAGTGCTGAGGCCAGAATGTTGAACGATCGCTGATGGGCAGCCTGACCCGAATGAATGCCCTCCAGGTATGCATTACTCCGGTGCACCTCCCTTTCTACACCCTGGATGGCATTCAAAAGGGTAGACTGCCCAACAATGATGGTCCTCAGGAGGTCAATGACCTCCTCACTGAGGGCAGCAGGGGTGACAGGGGCAGGGCCTGAGGTGCCTGGGGCGAAGGAGATGCCCCCTTCCTGGGTGAGTGGGCACGGGGCAAACGCTGAGGGGCTGCTGGGAGGGCAGTGCTGGTGCGCTGGGTGGCGGCTGTACCTGTTGTTACGGGGGGCACGGATGTTGCCGCCACCACAAGGGAGCTCCCTTCAGAGGACGAGTCGCTGCCATTGACATCAGCACAGTCCCTGCTGTGGAGCTCCCCTCGCCCTCCGTCCCACTGGTGTACTCAGAGTCCGTTGCATGGCCCTCCAGGGCCATGTGGGATGCAGCTCCCTCGTGCTCCGATGCCACTTCTCCTCCGCCTGATGATGCTAATGCACACATGAACAGGAAGACCACAAAAAAGGGGAGGGGGAGAAAGAAAGACATGTTGAGTGCATGGATTACCGCTACCGTTGGCGGAGAGGACAGACACAGAAGCCCCCTGCACTACGCTGCGCACTTGGGGTCCACTACTCAATCAGTGGGACATGGCCTACAAGCCTATGGATGACAACTGCACACATAGATGACACAGGGCCATGAATAGCTGTACTTGGCACCCTACAGAGGTGGGGGGCGGGGGCACAGGGCCATGCCTTACGGAGGGGCCTAGCCTACAGAAATCGCCCTGGCCTGGAGATACCCACAGCCCACCTCCCCCACCCAGACACCTCCACTGAGCGCAAAGTCACCAGAATGAGAGTGTACTCGCCCCCTTGTGTCTGCTGTGATGTCCTCACGCGCCCATCCAAATCGGGGTAGGCCACCGCCAGGATCCGGGACATCAGGGGGGTCAATTGACGACTGGCACCCCTCCTACGTTGGGAGGCCATCCCCAGCAGAGCCTCCGCCGTCTTCCTGCTCCCGCGTCGGATGTCCTCCCACCTCTTCCAGCAGTGGGTGCCCCGTCTCATGTGGACCCCCAGGGTCCGGACGTCCTTGGCGATGGAACGCCAAATAGCGATTTTCTGGTGGGTGCTGACCTATGTGACATGTACAGGGGGAGAAAAAAAATCATCACCTTCTGCATGCTTGATGTGAGTGGCCCCCCATCCCCACCCTTGCCATGTGGCCAATGCTCTCATCTGTCGTCTGATGCATGCCTCAATCGCTCCCCTCCCCACCATCTTTCATCCACCCAACTCAACCCAGGCATTGCCCACAAAGCATGGTCCCACTGTACTTACCTGTTGGTCTGGACGACCGTAGAGTAGCGCATACTGGGGGAGGACCCCATCCACGAGTTTCTCCAATTCTTCAGAAGAGAAGGCAGGGGCCCTTTCCCCAGTCGCAGCAGCCATTGTCTCTTCCAGACCGAGGTCACAGCAGCACTTGCAGTGTAGGTCCTCTCCTGTGGAAGATCAGGTATCGAGTGATTAAGTAGATAGAAAATGGCGGTCACGCCCGCAGCGGTGCGTACCGCGGCGGTGCGTACCGCGACCTCCGGCGCACATCGTCATTGGCTCGTGAAACCCATAGAATTCTATGTTAACCAATGCGGCTTTGCGCCGCGGTCTTCGACCGCCTACCGCCATGGTGTGCCATGCCAGTGCGTTGACCTCACATCCCATTGTCACACTTCACAGGTCAGGCAGCCGCCATTTCAAGGGCCCACATGGCTTAATTTCTACTGCGTCACACATACCTAGGCCTTTCCTCAACACTCATACAAACCATTCAATGCACAGTGAATCGTGTTGTGTGCAAGCCGTGGGAACGTACCTGTGGGTTGATTGACTCTGTGCTCGCTGTTGTCCTTCATAGGCACCGTCCGCTGGGCAATGCGAGGAGATGGAGGAATCTTCCTGTGTACAGACCGCTGGTGGACCTGTCGACAATGGAGGAAAGACATGTCATACTGACATACAGGCTTGAGCAAGCCACTATACAGGAACTGTGTGCCCAGCTGGAGGCAGACCTGATGTCACCCATCCGCCAACCCACAGGGATCCCCCCTCTAGTGCAGGTGCTGTCAGTACTCCATTTCTTAGCAAGTGGGTCATTTCAAACAACAGTGGCCATATCATCAGGGATGTCTCAACCTATGTTTTCCAAGGTGTTGTCCAGAGTGTTGTCTGCCCTGCTGAAACACATGAGGAGCTACATCATTTTCCCTGAGGTGGGGGATTTGCCTACAGTGAAGGGTGATTTCTATGCCCTTGGACATATCCCCAACATCATAGGTGCCATTGATGGGACACATGTGGCTCTGGTACCCCCCAGCAGGAGTGAACAGGTGTACAGGAACAGGAAAAGTTATCATTCGATGAATGTACAGATGGTCTGTTTGGCTGACCAGTACATCTCCCATGTTAATGCCAAGTTCCCTGGGTCAGTGCATGATGCATACATCATGCGGAATAGCAGCATCCCTTACGTGATGGGTCAACTCCAGAGGCACCATGTGTGGCTATTAGGAGACTCTGGTTACCCCAACCTCTCATGGCTACTGACCCCAGTGAGGAATCCCAGGACCAGGGCAGAGGAACGCTACAATGAGGCCCATGGGCGGACTAGGAGGGTGATCGAGCGAACCTTTGGCCTCCTGAAGGCCAGGTTCAGGTGCCTCCATATGACAGGTGGATCCCTATTCTACTCACCAAAGAAGGTGTACCAGATCATCGTGGCCTGCTGTATGCTTCACAACCTGGCTTTGCGCCGCCAGGTGCCTTTTCTGCAGGAGGATGGTCCAGATGGTGGTGTTGTAGCAGCTGTGGAGCCTGTGGAGAGTGAAGAAGAGGAAGCCGGAGAGGACGACATAGACAACAGGAACACAGTAATAGAGCAATATTTTCAGTGACACACAGGTAAGAGTACACACTGGCATATTACATTTACTTAAAGACTCCTACCTCTCTACTGTCTGACTTTTTCCCCCGGTGTATGGTAACTGTGTTGTGACTTTCCCTTCCGTTTTCAGAGCTGTGGGCCCCACTGCGTGACATCTGCTTTGTTTCCCCATGGACTACAGCTGTGTGACATCGGTTTGTTGGCATCACAATGTGAATAACAGTTTTGGCACTGTCATGTCTAATACATTTGTTAAAATCACAGACAGACTCCAGATTGTTTATGTGCAATAAGTGTGTTTATTCAAGTGCTCTAATTTGGATGGGTGGTTGCAAATCGGTGAGGGGTGATGGTGGAGGATTGTCCATGGCAGAGTCCAGACTATCAGGTTCACAGCTGCATTGTCCAAATGCCTGTGGGAAGTGGAGCAGGGGCAGTTTAAGGTTGGACAGGGTGACAATGTGGGACAGTGGGATGACAATCAGGGCGGTATCCTTTGCTGGCGGGGGTCTTGACATGTTACTCTGTCTTCTTCCTGTATCTCAGGGCCCGCTTGCGGGGTGGTTCTCCTTCTGCAGGGGGTGGGGTTCTGGTGGCCTGTTGGTTTTCTGTCGGGGCCTCCTGTCCACTGGCGCCGGCGGAGTTGGTAGCCAGTTCTTGGTCCATGCTAGTGTCAGGGGCCCTTTGAGGTGCCACAGTGGTCCGCAATGTGGAGATTAACTCATTCAGGGCCACTACGATGGTACCCATGGCGGTACTGATGTTTCTCAGTTCCTCCCTGAACCCCATATACTGTTGTTCCTGCAGAAGCTGGATTTCCTGAAACCTTGCCAGGACCGTCGCCATTGTCTCCTGGGAGCGGTGGTATGCTCCCATAATGGAGGAGAGGGCCTCGTGGAGAGTGGGTTCCCTTGGCCTGTCCCCCCCCTGTCGCACAGCTGCCCTCCCAGTTCCCCTGTTTCCTTGGGCCTCCGTCCCCTGGACCGTGTGCCCACTACCACTGCCCCCAGGTCCCTGTTGTTGTTGGGGTGGTGGGTTAACCTGGGTTCCCTGTAGTGGTGGACACACCGCTGATTGACGTGTCCTGGGGACAGAGGTATGGGCCCGCTGGGTGGGTGCTGTGCTGGTGTTCCCAGAGGGGGGAAGGTCTGCTGTGGCCTGTGGCTGTCTGAGGGGAACCGACTGTCCCGAGGTCCCCGATGGTCCGGGCTGGTCATCTAGATCCAGGTCGACAGAGGTGCTGTCATCCTTGTGGGCCTCTTCTGGGGGTGGAGTGGACATTTGTGGACCCTCCTGCGCGGTGACGTGGCGTTCGGGTTCTGCAGGGGTATAAATGGATGGTTATTGCATCTGTGTGTGCCATAGCATGCAATGGGTGGGTGCCCGTGTACCCCAGTGCTGGCATTCCTGTGTGGGGGCTTTTGTGATGGTGATTTGGGGGGGGGATGGGGATGTGCAGTGGGCATGCTTTGGTGATGGGTGTCCATGCTTTGTGGTCGCATGCAGGGCTTGGGTTTGGGATTGGTGGGTTGTGATGGTGAGACATTTGCAAGGAGTAGGTGTGATGGGGGTGAGGGTGGGGGTATGAGTTGGCATGTTGGTGGGGTGGGGGGGATGAAGTTGTGAAGATGAGACTTACCAGAGTCCATTTCTCCAGATACTCCTGCGAGGCCCTCAGGATGCAGGATCGCCAAGACCTGCTCCTCCCATGTTGTAAATTCTGGGGGAGGAGGTGGGGGTCCGCCGCCAGTCCTCTGCACCGCGATGTTGTGCCTGGATACCATTGAACGCACCTTCCCCCGTAGGTCGTTCCACCGCTTCCTGATGTCGTCCTTATTTCTTGGGTGCTGTCCCACTGCATTTACCCTGTCGACTATTCTGCTCCATAGCTCCATCTTCCTGGCAATGGTGGTGTGCTGCACCTGTGTCCCGAAGAGCTGTGGCTCTACCCGTACAATTTCCTCCACCATGACCCTGAGTTCATCCTCAGAAAACCTGGGGTGTCTTTGCGGTGCCATGGGGTGGTGTGGGTGATGTGTGGGGTGGATTGTGTGGTGCTAAGTGTGGTGATGTGTATTGGTGTGTTGTGTGAAGTGCGTGGTAATATTGCTGGGTGAAAGTAAAATGCGCGTCTGGGTGCTCGGATCTCTATTTCTCTGTGCGTGGTCCCAATTCTGGAGGAGTGGGGGTTTGAGGGTGATGTGGGTGTGTGTTTTATATTGTCTTGGGTGAGTGGGAGTGGTGTTTGTATGTGTATCAGGTGTGTGTATTTTGATTTGTCCAATGTGGTTGTATTTTGTAAGTGTGTGTGTATTTTGAGCGCGGCGGTGTGTACCGCCAATAGAATACCGCTGTTGAAAGACCGCCGCATGGATTCGTATGTCGTGATAGTGTGGGCGTATTTCTGTTGGCGTGACGGTGGAGGTTTGGTCATTTGGTGTGGCGGACTTTTGTGGATGTCTGTATTTTGGCGGTTTCCCTGTTGTGGGTCAGAATGACCGTGGCGGTTTACCGCGACCGCGGCGGTGTTATGGTGGTCTTCTGTCTGGCGGTAAGCGCCTTTTACCGCCGAGGTTGGAATGACCGCCTAAATGTTACAAGTTTATAGGAATAATTGAGAGTCTGTATCTTCTTTAAAAAGCAACACTGAAGGCAAAGTTTTCTACTCATTTTGGCTTACTAATGCCATAGAAATATGATTATAAGGACAGTGGGTGCATCAGCAGGGAGATGTTAGGAATATGTAATAGCTTAGGTCGTTACCTTATCCCATGCCACATTTGTGCACTTCAGGTGTTGATTTTAGTGTTTGTAGACAGGCTTTTGCCACATATACCTGTGCCAAGGGAGACAGGACACGCTAGATACCTCTCCTCTGCTAGAAGTCCTTTTGTGGGTTAAACCAATAGTGTGCAAAGTGTGCTTGTGCACTGAAGAAGCACAGTTCCATATTGGAAGCAGCAAATCCCCCTTTGTTGATATGGCAAAGCCATTGTTTCCCAGACAATGCTGGGCTTTTTACATGCCCAGGACAGATCAAGTAGTTGAAATGTTAAAGAGTGGGAAAAGCTTTTATTTAGATGGATGGTGATATTGACAAAAAAATATAGAAATTTAAGGAGTACAACCATTTATATAAATCCTATGCTTCCTGTCATTGTGAGGGGCACTATTAGGTCTCTAGCTATTTGGTCCTCGTGATTGCTGACTGGTTTGCCATTATTAAGAATGATCATTTTGTTTGTGTTAAGCCTTCAACAAAGAATTCCTACCTATCAATGAAACACTAACACCCATGTTAACACCTCCATCAACTCAGCCACATTCCCAGACACCTGCAAACATGCTTCCGTAATGTGTCTGATCAAAAAAAATTGCTGACCCAGCCACTCTTCCCAACTACAGACCCATCTCCCTCCTGCTATACCCGACAAAGGTCTTGGAGAAGCTAGTCAAACAATGCCTCACCTACCACCTCAGCAATCACTTGCTGCTCATTCTCATGCAGCCCAGATTCCGCAATAACCACATTATAAAAATACACTCATCGCTGCCACAGACCACATCCGCATGACCCCTGAGAATGGAGACATGACTGCCTTCATACTCCCTGACCTCTCTTCAGAACGTGGCACAGCTTCATACTCATATTCATTGCCTGCACGAGATTGGCATCCAAGGACCGGCTCTCCGCTGCAGCTCTTCCTTCTTAATGGATAGGACACAAGCTGTCAGCCTGGTGCATTACTTCTTTGAAGCCTGCAAACTTATCTGTAGAGGGCCAGAAGGTTCATTGCCCAGCCGCCCCCTCTTCAACTCATAAATTACCCTTCTTGCCAATATCATCTGCGCATACATCACTAGCCTCTTCTACATCGATAACATGCAACTCATGCTCTCCCTCTTGAAAAAGACCTCCAGTACAAGAAAGAAGTTAATCGCATGCATGGCCAAAGTCACTAACTAGATGAAAGCCAACTGCCTTAAGATCAACACTGACATAACAGAAGTAGTGGCCCACACCCTGAACCCATGCTAAGAACCTTGCAATAATCATTAGCAACACACTGAGCATAATGGTACAAGACAATGCTGACACTGCATTCTGCTTACAGACTCTGAAGATGCTGAGGAAGGTCTTTATATGTCTTACAAGCAACAATAAAAAACTGTTGTGCACATCCTAGTCACCCATCAATTTGGACCATGGAAAACCCCTCTACTTCGGGGTCACCAAGCAACTCACTAGAAGACTACAAACTGTGCAGAATTTGACAGCCAGATTCATCTTCAACCTTCTATATGAAGGTCACATCACATCACCAATCAGGGAGGTCCAGTGGCCTCCGATTCACAAACATGCTAATTTCAAACCCCCACAAACACATTCAGCCACTACAGAACTTAGGCCTCACTTACCTGAACAATTGCATCTCCTTCCAACAACCAGTCACACACCTCCACTCCACAGGAATCCTACTCCCACACATGATATGCATTAACAGAACCAGATCAATAGGACTGGTGGTTTCTTCCATCACCCCTAAAGCTTGGACTGGGGCCTCCCACTCCACATCAGAGTCTCCTGCTCTACTCTTGAATTCCAGAAGTTGAAGTCCTGGCTGTTCAATTAACCAACCTACAATACACACACAACTTGCTCAGTGCCAGTATACCCTCATGGGTGAAGGTGTGCTTTACAAATTAAGATAAGATAAAATAAGATAATCCAGATGCCCAAATATTTAGTTGGGCAGAGACACCATTCCAACATGGTATCTAGTTCAATTCTGTGACTGTGCAGGGCAATTGAAAAGGAAGCAGGCTTACCCCAATTTAAGACAAGTTCAGAAAGACCTGCAAATTTTGAAAAACCCCTTAGGATTGAGCTGAGGCTCTCGCGCGATTTTTTATATAAATTGTTATGTCATCTGCATAGAGTGAGGCTCGAGCTGGTCTGTCTGTAAACCATAAGGCACACTGAATTTGGTGTAGTCTCAATCTGGCCGCCAATGGGTCCAAAGTGAGTGCAAACAGTATCCCTGTCTAGTACCGGAGCGATACAAATAGGACCTGATATCCTATTGTTCATCTGAGGTTTAGCCACAGGTGATGTATTCATTAGCTTAATTGAGGCCAGGCATGTTCTATGCATTCCTGCAGTGTCCACCTAAGAGAAAAAATATTCTGCAGTACTGCAAGTAAGGTGCATATATTGTGTACAGCTGACCTGCAGGAACAAAACCAGATTTATCTGATAACACAAGTTCAGGTACCAGGGGAAGAATCCTATTAGCAAGTACTTAGGCTAGTTTTTTTGAATCACAGAGAGAGGGATCTGTATGATTCACAGATTGCTTCAAACTTTGAAAGTTTAAGAATGGCTACTAGGATAGGTTTGCCGGTAGGTTGCCTACTTCTACAGCTTCTTTGAAGACTTCCAGCAAGTGCAGCGCATAGGACAATATAAGCTTTGAATAGCTGCAAGGGTATCTCACCAGATCAGCTGGCTGATATCTCACCAGATGGGCAGTCCCCATATGGAATCCTTGATCTCTTCTAGTGTGATAGGTTGCAATAAGAATTCTCTGTGGACATTGCTGAGCCAGGCAATGGCTGTTTCCTCAAGATACTTGTGAGTATGAGCTAAAGCTCATAACAGCTCACAAGAATGTGCTTTAGTGTGTAAGACGATCCCTGCTCTGCAGCTTGTCCCACCTCTCAAGCCCCAAAGTGGGGCGATCACCAATTTGCCTCACTCGTTGTGTGAGCATACTTTTCATTGATTGTACAACAAGATATCTTCTTGGAATATTTAGAACCATGTGGTCAGTCTTTACAGGATTTCATTGTGATTTGTTTATTTATTGTTTTTCTCCCTAACCCAGTGGAGCTTATTGTCTATGCAGCCATCTTAGGTGCCAGCCAGGCCACGCCTCTGGAAAAAGAGGCGTGCAGGGGCATTAGCTGTCCTAGCCCTTAGTGCTTTTTCTTACCTCTGTCGTTTGTGCTGAGGTCATGACCCTTTTTTATTAATAGAGAGAGGTTTGCTCTGCTATCACATTTCCTAGTAATGCTCACCCACACTCTCAGCCACAGAGAGAGGGACAATTTCCACCTATGACTCCCATCTCTTATAATGATAGCAGTGCATCTCTAATTAGATCAGTGTCAGAAATGAAAGACATTTAGGGGGTCATTCCAACCCTGGCGGTCGGTGTTAAACCTGCGGCCAAACCGCAAACAGGCTGGCGGGGTAAAAAATGGAATTCCGACCCTGGCGGAAACCGCCAACAGAGACCGCCACATTACCACACCGCCCGCCACGGCGGCACAAACAAACAGCGCGGCGGTCACCGCCAACAGACAGGCGGGAGACAATGTACCGCCCACTCTATCACAATTTACCAATCTGCCACCTTTTCCGGGGCGGTAGCCCCGCCGATAAAAACACAGCGGAATCAGCCATTTCGAAGGGAAAACACCCACCTCCATATACCCCACGAGGAATCAGGACAGCATGGAACCCGAACTCCACATACTCCCAGCGATAGTGTTCCTACTCCTCTACCAGGAGCACGAACACCGGTGCAGAAGACAACGGTGAGTAGAGCACCTATGACACAGGGGAGGGGGGAGAAGAACATATTACGGGTACACACATACGCGACACACCCACCCTCACCCTCACCCACTACAACACACACATCAATGCATAGCAACACATCAGAGTGACGCCCCCCAAACCCCCCAGAATAATGCAAATACAAAATGAAATGATTCTAAACATTGGAATATATTGTATAACTGGCTTAAAAATATATCTACACATCAAAAAATCTTATATACATATATGTACAAGTCCGAGCATTGTAGCATGCATTGTCCGTGGACCACTGGGCCCAAATCACATGGGCAAAGCCCACACAAGATACCTGACTCCAACGGAGAGAACACTGCAGGGGCATCAGATAGCAAAACTACAGGCACCTCAGGGGGAAGGGAAGGGGGGGCACCTCAGCCAGATGAGTGAACGACAGATCCACGAGGGGCCTCCATTGCCACTGTTCAATCCTGGGGAGTGCAAAGCCACAGTCTCACAAGTCTCTGCAGTGGGTGGTTTGCCCACTGGACCATCCTGGGGAGTGCAAAGCCACAGTCTCACAAGTCTCTGCAGTGGGTGGTTTGCCCACTGGACCATCCTGGGGAGTGCAAAGCCACCGTCTCTCAAGTAGATGCAGTGGGTGGTTTGCCCACTGGACCATCCTGGGGAGTGCAAAGCCACAGTCTCTCAAGTAAATGCAGTGGGTGGTTTGCCCACTGGACCATCCTGGGGAGTGCAAAGCCACAGTCTCACAAGTCTCTGCAGTGGGTGGTTTGCCCACTGGACCATCCTGGGGAGTGCAAAGCCACAGTCTCACAAGTGGATAACAGTCTCCACTGGTTCTGGAGGGGGCTTGGTGCCCAGAGTGCTTCGTGCAGCCCTGCCAAACACAGATGCGGGCCAGCCCCTGCCGCTCATGGGGCAGAGGTGCTTGAGACGGCGGTGCCCTGTTCAGCGGTGCTTGAGATGAAGGGCCCTGTTCAGCGGTGCTTGAGATGAAGGGCCCAGTGCAGCGGTGCTTGAGATGAAGGGCCCAGTTCAGCGGTGCTTGAGATGAAGGGCCCTGTTCAGCTGTGCTTGAGACGGCGGTGCCCTGTTCAGCGGTGCTTGAGATGAAGGGCCCAGTTCAGCGGTGCTTGAGATGAAGGGCCCAGTTCAGCGGTGCTTGAGGTGAAGGGCCCAGTGCAGCGGTGCTTGAGATGAAGGGCCCAGTTCAGCGGTGCTTGAGATGAAGGGCCCAGTTCAGCGGTGCTTGAGATGAAGGGCCCAGTGCAGCGGTGCTTGAGATGAAGGGCCCAGTTCAGCGGTGCTTGAGACGGTGGTGCCCTGTTCAGCGGTGCTTGAGACGGCGGTGCTCTGTTCAGCGGTGCTTGAGACGGCGGTGCCCTGTTCAGCGGTGCTTGAGATGAAGGGCCCTGTGCAGCGGTGCTTGAGATGAAGGGCCCAGTTCAGCGGTGCTTGAGACGCGGTGCCCTGTTGAGCGGTGCTTGAGATGAAGGGCCGTGTTCAGCGGTGCTTGAGATGAAGGGCCCAGTGCAGCGGTGCTTGAGATGAAGGGCCCAGTGCAGCGGTGCTTGAGATGAAGGGCCCAGTTCAGCGGTGCTTGAGATGAAGGGCCCATTGCAGCGGTGCTTGAGATGAGGGGCCCAGTTCAGCGGTGCTTGAGATGAAAGGCCCAGTTCAGTGGTGCTTGAGACGGCGGTGCCCAGTGCAGCGGATCTGGCCATGGCGTGGAGGTCATTTGCCACCTGTCCTGTGGCTGGCGGAGCCTTCCTGCCCATCTGTCCTGTGGCTGGCGGGGCCCTCCTGGGCTGCAGTGCAGGGCCTGTTGGTGGCCTCCTGCCCACCTGGGATGGGGCTGGCGGGGCCCTCCTGGCCAGCTGGGCTGATGGCGGTGTTGTCGGGCGTGCTGCCCTTCCCAGCCTTCCCTGATCGCCTGTGTCCCTTCCCCACCTTGGGCGGTGTGCCAGCTGTCTCCACACTTCCTGCCGGAGCCATGGTAGGGATTTTAGTCCCTGCTGTTTTCACCCTCTCGCGCCGGCCACTGCCTATCTTTGGATGTTTCTCCGGGGGTGGGCTGCCCGTGCCTTGGCTCCGTACTGAACTTGCTGCCCTGGAGGGTGGGGGACTCCACAGTCCATGGCAGACTGTCATGACAGGGCCCGGTTTTGTCGTGGCTGAGGTGCTGACTATAGTCCTATGACATGGACGGGGTGGGGGAGTTGGTGGAAAGAGGTTGAGTTTGGACAGGAAAAGCTTCTTAGGAGCAGTGGGACGGGTAGGTGTAGTGGGTATGGGAGTGGAGGAAGAGGTTGTGGTTGTAGGAGTATGAAGTCTGGTGTCTTTGGGTGCAGGTGCTTGGGCTGGAGGCTGTCGTGAGGTGGATGGCTGTTGGGCGGGTGGCTGCCTGCGTTTGCGTATCTTGGAAGAGGGGGTCACGGACACACTGGGAGAGGACACAGGGGACGTGTAAATGGTACTGGGGGTGGTGACTGCACGTGTGCGGGGGTTTCTGGTGTGTGTGCTGGTGATGGACGTAGTGGCTGAAGATGTTGTGCATGCAGGTGTAAGTGGAGACGTGACAGGGAGGGAGGAGGGAGACGAGGAGGAGGGGGACACAGTGGAGGCAGTGGGTGTTGGTATGTCTGTATGTGGATGTTGCTTGTGTGAATGCCTGTGTGATGTGTGGTGCTTATGTCTGCCTGAGCTTCCCTTGGGTGTTGAAGTGTGTGCAGGCTGGTCTGATGGTGTGTCAGGGATAGGCAGAGGTACAGGTGATAGGGTCTGGGTGGAGGAAGTTGGAGGGGGGAGGCTAGAGACAGGGACAATGGCTGCCATCAGTGCTGAGGCCAGAGTGTTGAACGATCGCTGTAGGGCAGCCTGACCAGAATAAATGCCCTCCAGGTATGCATTACTCTGGTGCACCTCTCTTTCGACACCCTGGATGGCATTCAAAATGGTAGACTGCCCAACAGTGAGCGTCCTCAGGAGGTCAATTACCTCCTCACTGAGGGCAGCAGGGTTGACTGGGGCAGGGCCTGAGGTGCCTGGGGCGAAGGAGATGCCCACCTTCCTGGGTGAGCGGGCACAGGGCAAACGCTGATGGGCTGCTGGGAGGGCGGTGCTGGTGCGGTGGGTGGCGGCTGTACCTGTTGTTGCGGGGGGCACAGATGTTGCCGCCACCACAAGGGAGCTCCCTTCAGAGGACGAGTCCGTGTCGCTGATGTCTGCCTGAGTCCCCACTGTGGAGCTCCACTCGCCCTCCGTCCCACTGGTGAATTCGGAGTCCGTTGCATGGCCCTCCATGGCCATGTGGGATGCAGCTCCCTCGTGCTCCGATGCCACTTCTCCTCCGCCTGATGATGCTAATGCACACATGAACAGGAAGACCACAAAAAAGGGGGGGGGGGAGAAAATAAAGACATGCTGAGTGCATGTATTGGCGACACCGTTGGCGGACAGGACAGACACAGAAGCCCCCTGCACTACGCCGCGCACTTGGGGTCGACTACTCAATCCGTGGAACATGGCCTGCAAGCCTATGGACGACATCTGCACACATAGATGACACAGGGCCTTGATTAGCTGTACTTGGCACCCTACAGAGGTGGGGGGCGGGGGCACATGGCCATGCCTTACGGAGGGGCCTAGCCTACAGAAATCGCCCTGGCCTAGGGATACCCACAGCCCTCCTCCCCCACCCAGACACCTCCACTGCGCGCAAAGTCAACAGAATGAGTGTGTACTCACCCCCTTGTGTCTGCTGTGATGTCCTCACGCGCCCATCCAAATCGGGGTAGGCCACCGCCAGGATCCGGGACATCAGGGGGGTCAAAGTCTGACTGGCACCCCTCCCACGTTGGGAGGCCATCCCCAGCTGAGCCTCCGCCGTCTTCCTGCTCCAGCGTCGGATGTCCTCCCACCTCTTCCGGCAGTGGGTGCCCCGTCTGTGGTGGACCCCCAGGGTCCGGACGTCCTTGGCGATGGCACGCCAAATATCGATCTTCTGGTGGGCGCTGACCTATGTGAAATGTACAGGGGGGAAAATAGTCATCACCATCTGCATGCTCAATGTGAGTGGCCCCCCATCCCTACCCTTGCCATGTGGCACATGCTCTCATCCGTTGTTTGATGCATGCCTCAATCGCTCCCCTCCCCACCATCATTCATCCACCCCACTCAACACAGGCATTGCCCACAAAGCATGGTCCCAGTGTACTTACTTGTTGGTCGGGAGGACTGTAGAGTAGCGCATACTGGGGGAGGACCCCATCCACAAGTTTCTCCAATTCCTGAGCAGTGAAGGCAGGGGCCCTTTCCCCAGTCGCATGAGCCATTGTCTCTTCCAGACCGAGGTCACAGCAGCACTTGCAGTGTAGGTCCTCTCCTGTCGAACATCAGGTATCGAGTGAATAAGCTGATAGAAAATGGCGGTCACGCCCGCGGCGGTGCGTACCGCGATCGCGGGCGCACATCTTCATTGGCTCCTGAGACCCATAGGGTTCAATGTTAACCAATGCTGCTCAGCGCCGCGGTCTTCGACCGCCTACCGCCACGGTGTGCCACGCCAGCGCATTTACCTCACATCCCCATGTCGCACTTCACAGGTCAGGCAGCCGCCATTTCAGGGGCCCACATGGCTTTCTTTCTACTGCGTCACACATACCTAGGCCTTGCATCAACACTCATACAAGCCATTCAATGCATTGGGAATCGTGTTATGTGCAAGCTGTGGTTACGTACCTGTGGGTTGTGGGTTTGCCGCGGCAGTATGTTGGCGGTCTTCTGACAGCGGTAAGCTGATTTTACCGTTAAGGTTGGAATGACCACCTTAATGTTTCGTCAGGTGATTGTGGTGAAATTATGCCTGTTTGCTTTGATTTCTCTGATAGCAAGTTCACGGAATGACGTAATCAGTAGTGCTATGCTCAAAATGTGCGAGGTTATTCTAGCATCGCTAACTGTCAGAAGCTGAAAGCAGTTGAAATCAATCACATTTTCTGCATTTACAAGCTCAATACCTGCTTAGGTGGGTATTTTATACAGCACACCTGCCACCATGCACTATATAGCTGTTTAAAAGCGCACTGATCATCTCTCTCTCTCTTTTTCTCTTTCTGCACACCAGCGCTTACCTGCTTCAGGCGGTTTTCAGTGTGAACGGCTGTTGCAGCCAGTGGAGGATGATGTTCTCAGGTGGTGTCCTCGTTGCACATGAACTTATTAGAGCTGCTTTTTGGTTGCTTTGTTATATGTAGTTTCACTAAAAACGTGCTTACAGCATAGTTTTATTATACATGGACAACTTATCGGTTGAAACATAGAATTATCAGAAGGTTTCTGAGAATTTTGTCTGAAACACAAATTGCTGTTTCTGGCAGAATACCCTCTGGGGATTCACAATACTTTGCTGGACTGATTTTCAAGACATTAGAGGAATTTCAGAGATTGGCAACTCTATCAACCGGTGTTTCAAAAGTTCAATTTATTCTGAGTTTCTTTGTATTTAGATCTTTTTACATTTTGTCCTTACATAAGTGTAGCCTATTTACACCGATAGAGGCCGGACCCTGACGCAAAAGGAATATGGAATTATTCCAACAGTTTTCTTTACTTGTTTACTCGTTTTCTAATCATATCTAGATAGCTGGCCCCGATTTGCAGACTACATTCTTAATACTTCTGAAACATACACTTTGAAAGCTCCTGTGTGGTTCCATACTCTTCTGCAATAATTTACTGATTTTCTGTTTCTTCTTATATTTCATCAACACCTGCTCACTAGTTCTCATAATGAGAGTAACAACTTAATACTTAATGAGAAAATCATAGACAATATTCATTAAGCCAACCTGGGTACTCTCAGGCCTTTCACCTTTGGCTTTTAGTCTCATCAGGAATGTTTGGGCTCAAAGAATTACTAAACCTCACTAATCAGCTTGAACAAATTGAAGAAGTTGGGGCATGGCAATCCGATTTTAGAAACACTCACTCCCATTTTGCATTCCCATCTCTTGATTTATAAGGGGAAACAAAAGTGAAATTGCATCTGTTTAGGCAGTCCATTCAATGGTGGAAGGAAAGCAGTGGGAAACCAACGGGTGAAAACCTCTTTCTATGCTAATTGCTAAAGTACCAGATACTCCAACCCCAAACATGTTTACTCTTTACTTTAAAATATGAATTTGGTCTGTCATTTGTGTTGACGGCCCAGACCATGACTCCCTTACATCTAAACAGCGTTGTCCTGAAGGAGATTTCTTCTCAATTCCTAAAACAACAAACCATCCATCTACGAGTATTGAATAGATTTATTTTCCTAAAAATCCCAAGTGACTTGTTTTTCAATGCTTAAATGACCATTAATTGTCATTCATACGTATGCTTTTTCCTCAGTTTCTCAAATCCCTGAAATACATGAGTCAGTCTCCTCCCATGATTGGCCTATTGAGTAAAAAGGGTTATGGATCAAGATGGGTTTTGACATTCACAGGGAACCCCTCAGTTAGATGATCTGTGGCTTCTAGAGGTTTATTCATGCTAGTCTACAACTCACATTGGATGATTGATTTATAGTTTTTATATTTATAACATTTCAGTATAAATCGGTGGCTCACAGATATTTAAAGGCTGTGAATTGGTATGACGAAGCGTAACATGAGCCTACCGTATTGCCATGAATTATAGGTTTTCCCAGCTAAAGTTATAGAAAATGTCCTGATCTATTGAAAACACAAGTATTGATGCTCTATTTTCTTTTCCGTAAATATAAAAGCGTGTTTGTTACAATATCTTTGTTTTCTTTCACAGCTGTTAAGATTTTATTTTAAGTCCTAAATGAATACTCCTTTCATGATATTTTTTGTATTGAGTTTCACTTCATATAAAACAGGATATAAACAATATGCCAATGATTACCTCATGAAGGAACACACATCACAATTGTGGTACATTGATAATATTGCTAGTACAATTATGCCAGTTCCCTCCCCACTCAACAATGTCCCTCATATCACATAATACATGAAGCCATGTCAGGATTCAAAAGTAAATAAGCTGTGAGTGGACCCCAAATGTCTCTAGGGTGTGATGGCAACAGCAGCTCCTCGGCAAAAACCTACAGGTGATCTTTATATTATATCATGTTCAGCAGACATTTGGGGTCATTACGACCCTGGCGGATGGCGGAATTCTGGCAGTACTACAGCCAACAGGCTGGTGGTGTCCACCAGACATATTATGACCATGGCGCATTTTTCCCACCTGGGTGAAAGCCTTGCCACGGAGTCATAGTCCAGGACCACCAGACAAATACTGGGAATTATACGTATCTGAGCAATATTTGTTAATATCTTAAATACCCCGTCCCAGTACTCCTGAATAAGTCGACATGTGCCAATCACGTGTGTCCAACTTGCCACGCCTGCTGCCTTACAGCGAAAACAGACATTGGGACAACTGGGGCCAATCCGGGATAAGGCTTGCGAGGTGCGATATAATAACCATTTACTAAAAATTATAATGTGATGGCAATTAGCGCCTCTAACTACTCTAATATGTAAATGATTGATTTTCTCCCAGCACTCCATTGACAGATCCAGGCCCTCTTGGCGATCACATTTTCTTGCCCCTTTTACCCAGAGATCAGTCTTTTCCCGCTCTAGGAGTAACCTTCTCCATGCACCTGCTCGCCTTACCCCAGGAGGGTCTGCCAGTTCGGTAACTAATGTCCGTGTATTACAGATTAGATTGATAGCCAGGTCCCTCAAACTATGGAGCATAATACTGTATGATCCCACCACGAAGAAATTATTTTGGATGACCGTCCGGATATTTGAGAGCGTTTCTCAATTGTCATTGATACGAAAGTCCCCTATTTTCCTAAATCCTGCATAGTCCCATTTCCTCACTATCTTTGAATCAAGCTGAGAACCAGACCGCAATGTAAACTGTGTAAGAGGAGTAAGAAAGTGCAAATATGGGATTGAATATCTTCTAAAAAAATCTGATTTTCTTCTAAGAAGCCATTTAAGAATCTTGTATCAAACCTTTCTTGGAGATTTCACTAATAATGCAGGATTCCTAATATTATGCTCCCTGCAGATTAATTCATGAGCATCCTGAGTATATAGGCAGCCTGCGGGTTTTTTGGCTTTAAAATTGGTCAAGTAATTTGCAAAGAAAGCAAAATAATAATCTTTGAAGTTTGGTAATGCCAATCCACCCTTTTCTCTATCAACATATAGTTTATTTAACACAGCACATGCCTTCTGATTTTCACAAATAAATGGGCCAAACATAGAATCTAATTTCTTGAAAAATAGAGACGTTAATACACAAGGGATGGCCGAGAACAGAAAATTAAATAATGGTAATATAGTAATTTTATTCAATGCAATTCGACCAAGTATAGAAAGAGGGAAAGACCTCCAGCATGCAAGCAGGGCCTGGGTTTTCAAGAGAAAAGGAGCATAGTTGGGATCATACAGATCACCTATATCTGGAGGAAAATTAATCCCAAGGTATCACTTTGTCCTAGTATTCACACAATGCAATAATTAGGGGAGGAGTCTATTAGAAGTTGTACCACAGAGAATAATATCAGTCTTACTCATGTTATTCTTGTAGCCGCCAATTTGCTCAAATTTGGAAAACACCTTAAAAATCTCCTCCTGGGAGGACCGCTCTTTAGCCAAAAACATAATAATATCGTCAGTATAGAGTTTAATCTTCCCCATTGACTTCAACAGAGGATGAATCTGATTATTTTGTCTGATTTTAAAGCTAAGTGTTCAATGAAGAGAGCAAAGAGAATAGGGGACAGGGGGCACCCTTGACGGGTCCCGCGTCGAACTTGGTGCTGACCAATACAAACAGAATTAATAATGATGTTGGCTTCAGAGCTTTGATACAACTTTTGAATTAACATAGAAACCTGGGAGGGCACCCTGTATCCAGACAATATTTCAAACAGTGTATCCCATACAAATAGATCGAAAGCTTTTTCCACATTTAATAAAAGAATAATGGCAGAAATTATATTAGAAGGAAAATAATGGAGAGCATCAGCTAAATAGTGCGTATTAGTTGCAAGTTGTTGACTGGCAATAAACCCAGTTTGGTCGGGGTGCACCAGTTTAGCGACAACCCGGTTAAGCCTATTGGCCAAAAGTTTCATAATAATTTCATAGTCTGTATTTAGCAGAGAAATTGGGCGATATGCATTAGGGTCTTTTCTGCCCACCCTTGAGCAAATCATTAATTAAAGACAAAAAAAAGTCTGCAAATACATTGATGAAAGTTTTATTAAATTCAGCTGGAAAACCATCAGGTCCGCAAGCCTTCCCCATGGGGAGGATTTTTGACAACCTCAAGGAGTTCTGACTCCGCAAATGGCTGCAAAATAGAGTCACTGTGGAATATCTAATTTCCCCCAGAAATCCCTAATGGTCTTAGGGTCCATATCCTGGGTTTGACTATAAATTTGTCTGTAATGTTCTATCATGATTTCACCCACTGCTCTAGGGTCAGTATGCCTTTCCCCGGTGGCAGGGCACCTCAATGCATGTATCATATTACTAGCAATTTGGTATTGAACTTGCCAGGCCAGGAATTTGCCTTTAAAGTTGCTCTCTTCATATACCTTCTGTCTGTGAGTCTGATATCCTATGTCAACCTTCTTAAGAAGACTGTTGAAAAGTGCCCGTTTAGCTAGTTCAAAGGATTTTCTATTGTTTTCCGTAGGGGCACGGAGATAAATATCTAAACTCCTCTGAACTGTTTCTTCCATTGCGCAAGCTTGTTGCCTCTAATAAGATTTATCTGCTGCCCCCTTAGCGATTACCAAGCCCCTGAAGAAGACCTTAAATGCATCCCAAACCATTGATGGAGTTGAAGACCCGTGATTACATTTGAAAAATTCACTTATTTCAACTCTAGAGTCCTGTACCCATTCCTCCTCTTGGAGGAGTTGCTAGTTGAACACCCATCTTCTAGGTTGAAGCGTAGAGTATTCTGGTAAAAAGAATGTTTCCAGCACCAGGGTTTCATGGTCGGAAAGACCAGAATGCCACACAGATTGGCTCTTGAAGCACATTGTTTCAGATATCAGAAAAAAATCAATTTGGGAGGCACTTTTAAATCGGCTAGAGATGCTCTTATACTCTCTCTTATGTGGGGCATTTACTTTCCAAGGGTCACAGAGCATCAATACTTGGACGTAATCTTTAAAGATTTGAGCAACTCTAGATTTATGTTGTTTTTTACCACTAACAGTTGTATCCGTGGATGGATCCTGAAGAAAATTGAAATCCCTACCAATGATGATTTTGCCTGGGAGTTGCGAAGGGATTGAAACAGCTCCACATAAGGGGCCGGATCATCTATCAAAGGAGCATAAAAGCTGACAAAAGTAAATCTTTCCTTAGAAATTTGGCAGTGCGCCCAGCACCACCACCCATCAGGGTCACTAAGAAAATCAAAAGCCCCAGCCCCAAGAACCCTGGCCAAAAAGACCACCGCACCTCTGTGAGCGGCTGGGGCTGCGGCAACCACCTTAATAATCTACGGATCTTTTGAACATATTAAAGCCCGCTATTTTTTTAGCCGGAATATGAGTTTCTTGTCATAGAATTACAGAGGGGTTTAGTGCATTTATGCTCTCTTCAATTGCACTCCTCTTCCTCTGATTATTTAGCCTATTGACATTCCAAGAGACTATTTTTAGTAGGGGTTCAAGCTTGCCATTGGATTCTTGTTATAGATTGCCTAAATATTAAGCAATCCGAAACTGCCAGAAAGCTTTGGCCTTGGCCTGCGTCAGATGGTGCCATTTGCATTATGGACTTAGTCATTCTGAATTGATCATAGCTACATTTTTGTATGGTAAAAAAGGATCTTGTATCCCTTGCTATCTTCCCCACCCAAACCCCTATACTCCTCTCCCACCCCTTAGGTGGCCAACACCTGGGGCCCTCCCATCTGGGCAATCTGGGACCACCACTCACCTCCTGACCCCCTTCTTCCCTAATCGGGTGTCTTGACATGACCCCCTAGTTGCCATAGACTGCAAAGCGACTGGAATATAAGTGCCAAAGTGATGTGTTATGTTTAATCTCTGTAGATTCAACCATTCCTAAAGGAGTTCACCCCTCTCAGTGCATTATGTGCTCCCCTTCTTCCATTTTCTTTTTAAAAATCTTTTTCCCTCCCCCTTCCCCCATTTCATCCTGAACGATCAGAGTTTTTAATCGTGTGCTAAAGAGTCTTAGCAGCATCAACTGTGTGAACTATATTTGACTGTCCCTGAAAAAAAACTTTAAGTTTAGATTGTTGCACAAGTCCTGCCGGAGACCCGGCTGTTTGAAATGCGGGGATCATCCCCTTCAATTCTCTCCTCTGTTGCGCAGCAGGCGCTGACATGTCTGAGAAAATTTTAAAAGCATAGTCGCCGGGAATTTGGTATATTTTACTATTGATCGCTTTCTGGGGGATGCATTCGTTGATGCGGAAGTTACCAAAGTTTGCAAGAATAGTTTGAGGGTTTGCATTGGGTGACTGTACTGCAGGGACCCGAAGGGCCCACATGATGGTGAGATCCAAATGTTTATCCGTCGGCTCTGAAAGAACATGATGTGAGATAAGACTGGTGATTAAGTCTGTGACAGTCTGTCCATTTTCGCGTCCTTCAGGGACCCCCGTAAATCTCAGATTAGATCTGCATGAACGGTTCTCAGTATCATCTAGCAGAATTTACAAGTCCAAAAGATCTGTTTGACATTTTACAACTGACGGCTCCAAAGAAGAGCGTGCATCGACCAGATCGGATACCCGCTGCTCTACCTCTTTAATGTGTGAGTTGAGTTGCTGTATATTACTACAGATTAAATTTAACTGTGATTCCGTTCTCTGGTTTGCTTCTTCTTGCTAGATGTTCAAGGTTTTTAGTTCACTTAGAATCTGAAGGAGCAAAGTTTCTGAGGGAATGCCAGTGCTTACCTTGTCTCTGTGTTCCTGAAACAGGAGCCCTGCTTGTGAGTTCAGCTGATCTTGTACCAGCTGGGGGGTGGTCCATTTGTAATGGAATTCACAGGTGGCCCCATTGCAGTATCAATCCCAGAGATATGGACTGAATCACAAAGTTTATTAGAGGAGGAACTATCTACCTGGGGAGTGGAGATGGAGTCATTCATTAGCACAGGAATAACATCTTTTGATCCCCTACCAATTCCACCACTAAACAGGGGATATAGCAGCATAGATGCTGAGCCCGTATCCTGGGTTTTACTGCAATTGACTTCGTAGTAAGAGCTGAATGTTGATTGATTAAAAAATTAGCAAACTTTATTAACTGACTCCGGATTTGAGTCCAGGTCCGGCTCTCTGGCCTCCTCAGGCATAGAATCAGGGCCAAGATGCAGATCAGCCATGTTGATCATAGAAGGTGGTAAGTTGTGAGGCAGGGTGATGCTAAGAGTTGAGTCAGTGGCTAGCAGAGGTGCAGTGTTTGCAGATGAGTCCATGTTTGTACGATTATCGGAGGGAGTAGGGCGCTTAGCTTTAACACTCCGTGCTATTTTGACAGCCTTTGAAAAAGGGCGTCCTTTTCCCTGAAATTGATGTGGAGATCGACGCATTGTAAATGTGGCTCTCTGTCCCTGTTCTGGCATGTGACTCTCAAAGCTTTTTTTCCCCGCGCTGCTGTGCTCTGACTGGAGAGTGCTCGTCGCTAACCAGTTCGCTCCTGAGGCAGTGACAGGGGTTGATACCCTTTAGGTGGTAACTTTGAAGTTCATGAGCATATTGAGCATACTGAGCACTGAGAGTTGCTAAAATAACTTAATCAGTGTGCAGGGAAGGTTTTGAGAACAGGTACTGATGGATATCTACAAAATGCGAAACTGATCCCTCTGTTTAGGTCCCAAAACCCCTGCCTCACCTTCCTTCTCCTTTGTGCTGATAATGGTCTCCCCCTGGGGCGGGGCAGAATCGGGCATCTGTGAGTCGTTGCTGCTGCCGATTCAAATTCCAAATGTGAAGAGGCAGCTTCAGATCTTTTTCAGTTAAACGTGCATCGCGGTAAACGAGTAAGAGCAGTGACCCCCTCAGTAACTTCAGCGGCTTCGGAGACATTTCTGCAATATGAAATGCTGCGGCGCTGTCATAGCGCGTCTGACTTCCAGCACGCATCCTTCCCTCTGCGTCCATGGCTAGCTGTAGAGCATAATGGAAGCTCCTACGTGGCCATCCCAAATTCTTTTTGATGTTGGGAATTCCTTCTCAGTGGCTTGCACTGTTGAAGTGACATCTGGGAAAAATGCTACAATATTTCCTTGATAATTAATTACTTTTTTCTTTTGCACCAGTCTCAGCACTTCATCTCGGTCATGGTAGTTTAGTAGTTTGGCTGTGATTGGCCTAGGTGGGGCCCCCGGGGTGGTCTTGCTGCCAGAGATCTGTGTGCCCTTTCTACCAGAAGTAAGTGTGGCAAAAAACGTCTGTGAGCATGGTTTCCACATATAGTTCTATTTTGCCAGTGTTCATCGAATCCAGTACACATATGATACGCAAATTATTACTACGGGAGCACACCTTAAAGTTTTCTTTTATTGCCTAGGTGACCGCTAGCACCGTCTTCATTTTGAGGCATTTTGGGTTCATTAATTGCATATTATCTTATGTTGTAGAAATGCACTGCTCTGCCATCGTTATTTGTGCAGTTTGCTTTTCCATCTTGGTGGTCAGGTGACCCATACACAGCATCGGGGTGTCAATCTTATATCTATGGAGTGCAGTCTATGCTGCATGGCGAGTAATGTGCTCTCCAGTGCAGTACTGCCTTGGTGCATCCATGTCCTGCTCAGCAGTCACATCTTGAAGGGTCTTGGTGGTCCTTTGCATTTCAACTGATTGCTGTGGCTGCATTTTATCTGTTTTTCCCATTTCCCGTCTGCAGATGTTGTGTGGGCACAGCAAAGGGGATTCCTCGGTGTGCCTGTCACATCTAGGTCTCTTGAGTGAAAGGATGCTACAGGATTGTCAAATACTATTTTCTCAGCTCACTTCACATTAACCACGCAGTGCAGTGAAGGCCACTAATATGCCAACAGTTGCGCCCTCCTTTAAAGACAAAAAAGGGTTCCTCAGGTGGCTCCGGGGGATTGCTCACTATTTTTCCTTGTAGTTCAAAAACAGTGTGCTGTGTGTAGTAAAAGCAGGGCTGTCATCTTCAATTCCGGGTGGTGGGTTCCTACTTAATTCCCTAGATGTCTGTAAATCCTTCAGACATTTTTAAAAAGGATGGCTACTGTGTGTGTGCCTTTGCAATTACTCGTTTGAGCACAGGGCCATAGTGGTTGGCCCTCAAAGTATGGGCATTTTGACATGGAACTAGCTCCTTAACTGTGGCTAATGAGGCATTTGCATGCAGTTCAACAGCGATCTCACTAAGTGGACTATGCAAAGGTCCTCCCGAGTTTTGTCTGTGCTGTGAGGAGCCCGGCGACCCATATCAATCTTCCTGGGCCCACTCCCATGAGGACAGAGAACCCACCATGCACTGGTGCAGAATGTTTCATTATCCTACAGTAGATAAGAGCCCAGTACCAGCAGTTGAGCAGCCCCTGGCCGGTCAACCCAGGAGGCGCCACCTCGGATCATGCAGAAGGCCTCCTGGCTCACATTAGATGGTGGTATCTCCTCCCTCTGCCAATAGTTCTCATGCGCCCACTACCTGCTTCTTGTTCACTTGCAGGATACACTCAGACACGGGGGCAGCAACATCACCAAGCAGCAGACCCCTCTCACCTGACAAGTTTAATGCAGTCTAGTCTCTTGTAGTTGTCATCACTATTTCTGCATGACTCCAACACCTGCCGCTCAGACCACAGCTATCTTTTTTATTACCCTTCAGCGACATTTTAGGCTGTTTTCAATCTTCATCGCAGCAGCAGAACTTCCTTCAGTACCTCCAGCAGTGCTATAGACCTCTGCTTCTTATGTGTCCTCATCTTGATAATATTGGCCTTCCATGCGGTGACCCACTAACAGGGCAGATCTTGTCGACCGTGCCACTATACAGCCAGATTTTGCTGCCCCAACTTCAGTAGCATGTTCTTCACACCCAGATCTCCTTCAACTGAGAGTATAAAAGTCGGATGGCAGGATAATTAAGAGATTACAAATCATGGCCTTTCGAGCTGCAGTTAGGTGAGTCCATCTTGACATGGGCTCGCTAGTGTCCCAGCATTTCATGATAATTAAGGCAATATAATGGTTCTTTTAAATTTCTTCCTCTGCTGGTTTTCTTCAATCTTCTACACTGCTTCTGAGATGGTGTGGTCTATTACAAGGGCCCTTATCTAGACTATGAATTACCTTGATTAGTTTATCCTTTGGCCCTTTTTTCTTTATAGTACAAGCATAACGACTTCAAGGAAGTGTACTTTTGTTATTACAATGCCTGTGATTAAAGGCAATCAAGTTAAGTATAATATTATCTTTGCTGCATTTATTAAACTCAGGACTTTCTTATCCCAGTTAGGCAAAAACTGCATTACCTTCTCCTACATGCAAAAAGTACTGAATCTAAACCCTGAAAACAAAACTTGTGCTGCATGGAGTACTTCTGAGTCCTATACAAAACAGCTTCTTGTCATAGGAGTTGCTGTGTAATTATGTCTGCACATACAGCTTAGTAGCACTGGGGTTGGAGCTCTGTATACATACTGCATGTAAATGTCAATGTAAAAGTTAGGGGACTTTTATGAGACATGTTGGACATGTCATATGCAGCAAACTGTTGTCATATTTTTCTGTATAGAATCCACTTTTGGTCTACTGATACCTGGAAGTATGGCTGTGTTGTGCATACTACTATTGACAGTGTCCATTACAAGTGTACTTTGCTACATTAGTAAATGCAATTAAGGGATATAAAATGGTGTCAATAGTGATGTACATTTTTTTATTTCACTGTGGATGGGTAGGTGATGGTACTGGAAAGGTTGCAGGAATTCAGGTGAAGAACAGTCATGGAGAAAAAATGTAGGGCCTGATTAAAGACCATTGCACTGCATTCAATGCAGCACCACTTCTCTGGCCCCCCTTAAAGCCTCCCTAACGCCACCATGTGTGCACTGTATTTAAGATAAGGCTCACCATGCCGGTAGTTAGGGAACTAGCATCGAATTTGTTGACGCTTTTTTGGCTATAATCCTGCAAAACACATTGAGGACCATTGTAAATAATAGTGTGCCTCCTTTTCACAAATTCTCTGTGCAGGCATTAAAAATGCCACAAAAATGGCACGAAGAAATCTAAAAGTGGGGACGCCCGCTTGCATACATTATGCCTGGCACAGGCATAATGTGGTGCAAGGGGTTACAATGTAGCAACTGTATGCATTGCGCCACTTTGTAAATATGGCGTGGAGAAAAGGCCAACTTAGCACAATCTAATCGTCAAAAACAATTACACTAAGGTTGTGCTATAGTGGTGCAAGGGGCTCTTAATTCTGCCCCTCAGTTTTCATGTTAGATGGGAGGTACATACATTTTGGCATGGGTGTTTAGGAAATATACCAGCAGCTGCATTTGATAATGTACAGTGCAGGAGGTAGGATTATACGAGGCCTTCAGGTATTTGTGTGTTTCTATTTCTCTATCAGTGAAAAAAATACATTTCATTATTAATTGTCTAGATCTCATTTAAACGAAATATACATCATAGATGTGTTCTTTGGCAAGTATGCCTTTGAAAAACCTCAGGTGGAATTGCTGGGCAGCCTGGCAGCTAGGTTGGAGATATAATTACAAGATGCATTTTGACGTGTGTAATTTTGTGTTTTTGATTCACATGGGCCAGTACATAAATCATTGTGCCTAATACATTATTTGTTGTACAAATTCAATATAAAATGCATTTCATTCATTCTTGAGACCCGCTATAGACTCTCTTTCCCTCTTCAGGGACAGATTGGTGCGAGTACCACAACTAGAGCTTACTCTTGAATTACAACCCGTCAAAAATATCAATAGACAAAGTGAAAGGAGACAGGAACTAAATCATTGACACCTGAATTTTCTACAAAGTTTACATAAATTGATGTTAAAAGCTATATTGATAGGAAAGCACATTTGACACAGGTTGAAAGCCCAACCAATGTTAACCAAAATATGGTCTGCAATATTGTGTCCTAAATATCATCCACCAAAAAATTGTCACTTTTATGTGTAGATTTTCTAATAGAAACTATTTGAATGACCTCTGACAATATACAAACCCCTGAGCTGAACTTTGGTCGTTGAGATTTTAGAGTTTGCATTTGTACAGTACTAGTCACTGTTAATTAGATATAAGTCAAAAAATGTTGCAGTTGCACCTAATTCCAAACGGCGACTAAAATGTAAACTGAACCAGTTCTTCTAGGATCCAAACACTGGGTGAGTGCTAGAGTGAAGACAATGCACTGTTAGCACACTACATCACAATACAACTCTGGGCTTTCATGCTAAATGTTACTGCAATTTGATTAAGATAGCCACCTTTGGGAACTCCTTGAATGCTCTGGACTAGGCCCCACAAAATACCTAGGCATTGAAAAATCTAGCAACCTAATAGTCGAGAAAGCTAAAAGCATCAAAGAACGATAGCTGTTAAAAAGGAAGAGCCCTCAACATCCAAGCAGTGAAAGGTTAATAATTGTCAGTGCTTAATTTGTAAATAAAAACGTGCTGGTGCCAAAAGCTTTCCTCTGAAACTTACAGCTGCGTTGTTTAAATGTGCAAACACATAATACTGAGGTACCGTAATCCTAAAGCCATCTCAGGCATCTTTAATCAATTTACAGCCACTCCCTGCCCTTTCAGCTCACACTTGCAGCTTTCTGCTTTGTCCCTTTGTGACGCTTTCTTGTTTTTCTTATCCTCCGTCTTTCCGATAGGTGTCTTTTGCTCGCAGTAAATGATTGAGGCAGAAAAATAAGTGCCGGCTCACAAAAATAAGTGCTGCTGCCCCGCACCGGAAACCACTGGCTCGAACTGCGCACTGATAATTGCACATCACACTCAATGTCATCATTACTGTGCTGGCACATGTATACTTGTGTGATATGGAAACCTTGTGGAACCTAAGGTGTCACAGATAGAGAGCAAGACACCATGGGCCAGATGTAGCAAGCTTTTTGCACGTTGCAAACAGTGAATTTCGCTGTTTGCGACGTGCAAAAAGCACATCGCAATGCATAAACCCCGTTTTGCGATTCAGTAACCTGGTTACCGAATCACAAAACGGATTTGCGAGTTGCAAATAGGAAGGGGTGTTCCCTTACTAATTGCGAGTCGCAGTGCAATGTAGGATTGGTTTGTGACCGCGAATGCGGTCGCAAATCAATCACACTTTGCACTCTTTTCAAATGAGTGGTAATCCATTCGCAAAAGGGAAGGAGTCCCCATGGGACCCCTTCCCCGTTGTGAATGGCACTGTACACATTTTTTCAGAGCAGGCAGTGGTCCTATGGATGAGACCATGTCCTCCACCTCTGAATCTCCTACACTTTCCTTGTGGAGATCTGTGTCACAGGTCGTAACACTCATAAGCCTATGTTTTAGTTATTCCTGTGTAAGGACAAACAGGTGTGGGTGAAACATGGAATATGCTTACTACAAAATGTGGGGGGGGTAGTGAAAAGTAATAGTCTGTTTAGGTAGGGACAGGCTGCTTTAAACCCCCACCTAGAAAAGGAGGCTTGTGGCTTTTCACAAGGTACACCTCTAAAGTTGCAGCACCCCTAAAGATGAACAACACATTAGTAAATGTCCAACCTGGGCCAGGCTCTTTATGCCAGGGTGTACTTACCTTGCCTCCTTCTATTTTCTGTCCCAGAGTCCAGCAATGGCTGACACAACTGCTTGCTGGATCACTACAAAACTTTCCAGGAAGGAGCTGAGTAGTCTCTGACCCTTCTTAGATACCCATCGACTTAGTGTGAAAGCCAGAGCCTCAGTCAATGTCAGCAAGAGAATTGCAAGAACAGGATAATTGGTTAAATGTACTATTACCACATCCATATCACTTTTCTCCACATTTATATCAAATTATTTGGCATCAGATAATGCACAATGGAATAAATCAGCAACGCATAGACAGCAATCCTATGTTTCCACCACCCACTGTAAAGAACCTTCTATTATGCACCACATTGTAAATGTCTTACTGCTCTTTAGGGTTGTGACCAATATTTCTACTATTTACAAAGCCAGAGAAACAGAGGCTCAACCACTGAAACAATTGTTCAAGTCACTGTTTTTTGGAAACTAGGGGCCTGATTTACAAGAAACTGGCTTAGTGAGATGCTGCGCCAAAATTAGCTGCACTGTGCCAGTTTTGAAACACAGGAATGTGCCGTATCTAAAAGAATATGGTGCACCCCTGCATTTCTCCCTGCACCAGGGCTAACTTAAGCAGACTGCACCAACGCAGGCATCCTTGCACCATAGTGCAAGAGTGTTTGCGTTGAGGGGTGTGATTGTTTTTGTGTAGAAGCCATCCCTTCCTTCACATACTCCATCCATGGCGATGTGCTTCTTCTATGTGTGTGCAAAAAACAAGGAGGAATAAAAGTATTTCTATTCGTTCTGCCATGTTAACTCCATCCTTGCGGTGGCATTCGTTTTTGGCACTGTCTCAGATTTACAGTTTCTTGTAAATCTGTGGCAGCATCGAAATCAATGGTGTAGGAAAGTACCATCTTTCTTGGCATGTTATTTCCATTTTTACATGTATGTCAGTATGTTTTTGCCTGCCTCACTGGGATCCTGCTAGCCAGGACCCCAGCGCTCATAGTTTGTGGCCTGAATGTGTATACCTGTGTAGCGACTAACTGTGTCACTGAGGCTCTGCTGATCAGAACCTCAGTGCTCATTCTCTCTCTGCCTTTAAATGTGTCACTATATGCTAGTGACTACTTTTATCAATTTCAATTGGCATACTGGAACACCCTTATAATTCCCTAGTATATGGTACCTAAGTACCCAGGGTATTGGGGTTCCAGGAGATCCATATGGGCTGCAGCATTTCTTTTGCCACCCATAGGGAGCTCAGACAATTCTTACACAGGACTGCCACTGCAGCCTGAGTGAAATAATGTTCATGTTATTTCACAGCCATTTTACACTGCACTTCAGTAACTTATAAGTCACCTATATGTCTAACCCTCACTTGGTAAAGGTTAGGTGCAAAGTTACTAAGTGTGAGGGCACCCAGGCACTAGCCAAGGTGCACCCACATAGTTCAGGGCAATTTCCCCAGACTTTATGAGTGCGGGGATACCATTACACATGTGAACTACATATAGGTCAATACCTATATGTAGCTTCATAATGGTAACTCCGAATATGGCCATGTAACATCTCTAAGATCATAGAATTGTCCCCCCATTGCCAATTCTGGTATTGGGGTGCCAATCCCATGCATCCCCGGGCTCCAGCATGGACCCCGGGTACTGCCAAACCAGCTCTCTGGGATTTTCAATGCAGCTACCGCTGCTGCCAACCCACAGACAGACTTCTGCCCTCCTGGCGTCTGGGCAGCCCAATCCCAGGAAGGTAGAACAAAGGATTTCCTCTGAGAGAGGGTGTTACACCCTCTCCCTTTAGAAATAGGTATTAAAGGCCTGAGAGGAGTAGCCTCTCCAGGCCTCTGGAGAAGATTTGAAGGGCACAGATGGTGCCCTCCTTGCATAAACCAGTCTACACCGGTTCAGGGAACCCCCAGCCTTACTCTGGCACGAAACTGGACAAAGGAAAGGGGAGTTACCACTCCCATTGTCCATCACCACCCCAGGGGTGGTGCCCAGAGCTTCCCCAGTGTGTCCTAGACCTCTGCCATCTTTGAATCCAGTGGTGTGAGGGCACAATGGAGGCCTCTGAGTGGCCAGTGCCAGCACGTGACATCAGAGACTCCTCCTGATAGGTGCTTACCTCTCTGGGTGGCTAATCTTCCTCTGAGGGCTATTTAGGGTCTCTCCTATGGGCTTTTTCTCAAATAACGAATGCAAGAGCTCGCTAATGTTCCTCTGCATCTCCCTCTTCGACTTCTGCCAAGGATCGACCGCTGACTGCTCCAGGAGGCCTGCAAAACTGCAACAACATAGCAAGAAGACTACCAGTGACATTGTAGCCCCTAGTCCTGTCAGCTTTCGCGACTGTTTCATGGTGGTGCATGCTCTGGGGGCTGTTTGCCTTCACCCTGCACTGGAAGCCAAGAAGAAATATCCCGTGGGTCGACGGAATCTTCCCCCTGCTAACGTAGGCACCAAACTTCTGCTTCACCAGTCCTCTGGGTCCCCTCTCATTGTGACGAGTGTGGTCCCTGGAACACAGGTGCTAGATCCATGTGACCCTGACAGTCCAGTGGTTCATCTGTCCAAATTTGGTGGCAGTAAGTCCTTGCCTCCCCTCGCCAGATAGTAATCCTGTGTACTGCATGAACTGCAGCTGCTATGGCTTCTGTGCACTTTTGCAAGGAATCCTTTGTGCAGAGCACAGCCCCGGTCCTGTATTGCTCAACTCACTGAGTTGACCACTGGTTTCGTGGGACCCTCCTTTGTAGTGTTGAGATGACCACTGTGCTCAGTTTTCTCGAACTCATGTTCAAGTACTTCTGCTGGTGCTGCCTTCTTCTGTGTGGGCTCCTTGTATTGCGAGGGCCTCCTCTGTCTCCTCTTCTAAGTGGCGACCTCCTGGTCCTTCCTGGGCTCAGGCATCACCCATTTTCTTTAACCGCAACCTTTGCAGCTAACAAGGCTTGTTTGTGGTCTTTCTGCAAAGAAACAACTCTGCATCCTCCAGCATTCCGTTGGACATCTTCTGTGCAAAGGAGAAGTTCCTGGCCCCTTCCGTTGTTGCCGAATCTTCAGCTTCTTCAATCCAAAGGCAGCCATTTTTCACCTTCATCTGTGGTTTAGTGGGCTCCTGCCCCCTCTGAACACTTTTGTGACTCTTAGACTTTGTCCCCTTCCTTTACAGGTCCTCAGGTTAAGGAATCCGTCTGCAGTGCTTTGCAGTCAGTTGTGGTCTTTGCAGAATCTTCTATCACGACTTTAGTGTGTTTCTGGGGAAGTAGGGTCACTTTACTCCTACTTTTCAGGGTCTTGGAGTGGGGTATCTTGGACACCTTTAGGCCCATATTTATACTTTTTTAGCACCGCATTGCATCATTTTTTGATGCAAAAACTGCGCAAACTTACAAAATACAATTGTATTTTGCAAGTTTGCGCTGTTTTTGCGTCAAAAAATGACGCAGATGCAGCGCTAAAAAAGTATAAATATGGGCCTTAGTGTTTTCTTATACTCCCAGCGACCCTTTACACACTACACTAGGCCAGGGGTCCCTAAGTGGTTTGCATTTCACTTTCTTAGTATATGGTTTGTTTTGCCCCTAGGCCTATTGCATCCTATTGTATTCTACAGTGTTTGCACTACTTTTCTAACTGTTTACTTACCTGATTTTGGTTTGTGTGTATATGTTGTGTATTTTACTTACCTCCTAAGGGAGTATATCCTCTGAGATATTTTTGGCACATTGTCACTAAAATAAAGTACCTTTATTTTTGGTAACAATGAGTATTGTGATTTCTATGATATAGTGCTATATCATATAAGTGGTATAGTAGAAGCATTGCATGTCTCCTAGTTCAGCCTAAGCTGCTCTGCTATAGCTACCTCTATCAGCCTAAGCTGCTAGAACACCACTAATCTACTAATAAGGGTTAACTGGACCTGGCACAAGGTGTAAGTACGTCAGGTACCCACTATATTCCAGGCCAGCCTCCTACACCAACTGTCCAAAATCATTGAGTAGACATGAATACAATTGTGCAACATCAAATGTCACAAACATCAGTTCTTCCAACCAAGTCACATCAATTAATTTATTAAGGATGTCTTTCTTTTCCTGAAAGTATGCAGGGAGATTGCATACAACAGTCAGAAGGAGCCAATCCAGTACGCTGATAAACATTCTGTAGGGGAGGACACAACAGAAATTAGAGGCCTGCCAGGGGAAAAATTCCACCCTTATGAATTTTTGGTAGGGCATATATACATGGAAATCTGGGTTTAGTAACCACAAGATATCTGTATTCCTCCTCCAAAATCAGACAGCATTCCCTCCAACCATTTGGTTTGAGATTTAAGAAGGCAACCAATTCCTTTATTGGGGTGTGGGTAATCAATTTATAACAATTATCATTTGATAATTGCCTATCAGTTTCCTGTATATAGTCTGACTTATTCATTATAACAACATTGCCCTCCTTGTCTAATTCCCTGATTACAATTCTTTCATCCTTTTACAGTCTACTCTGTGCAGTTCTCTCAGCCAGTGGATGTATGCTGTGGTGTAGATGTGCAAGGCTCTAATTACAGACCAGCACACTATTTGTCGAGGTCGGAGAAGTGCTACTGATTGATCTACTGTCATTGACGTCATCCCGTCCTCTTTTCTTATTATCTTCTAGTACATTGATATTATAATATTTTTTCCAAAAAGTATATATTCAGGAATGTTTTATTAGGTACAGTGTGATGGGGTCGCTGGTCTGGATTTCTAAGGCCAGGCACAATTCAGGCTCACTGGGAGATTCTGTTTGAGGAGTGATGACCCCACCATATTAGTTATATCTATGTGAATGCATGATCACTGAAGAAAGACATTGCTTACTATAATAATGTGTATGATTTTATGTCTTGTAATTAAGTATGTTATTAATTAGGTCACAGGCTTTGATAGAAAACAGTGTCAATGATTGGTAATATTTTCTCACATGCATGCTTTCCGATCCATTGTCTTTCCCTTTTCCTTCTTTTTCAATATAGTTTTCATTTTTTTTACTCTTAATCAAATAATTTTTGTTGATTGCAATATTTGTCATGGAATATGGAATATACTAGGTTATATTACCACCACATTCTGTACAATTTCCCTTTGTCTTTTTTCTCACATAGGGATTGTTTTTTTAATGTAGGATGTGAATGTTGGCCATGTTTGTTTCATTTGTGATGATTTTAGAACATAGGAACATGTCACCAGTATATGTTTATATGAATTATCTATATGTGTATATTAATCTTACAGCTCAGAAGAAGTGTACTGCTGTAGACAAAACACTTTGGCTGGCTGTTTTTTAATGCTGTACTTGCTGAAAACAAGGATCACAGGACATCTCTCGTGTGAAGAACTGAATAAAAGGATGAATTGCATGATTGGACATTCTTAGTTAATTTCTTGAACTATTTGTAGGGTCCAACGCTATTTGAGTTGTTGACTTTAATAATTATCCTGATCCATTCAGATACACTAGAGAAAGTGCTAGTATGTAAGGTCTTTGATACTTAATCTTAATACTATTTAAAAAGTGAATGCAAAGGAAGTGCATTACAAAGTTCTGGTGCACGGATGGGGCAGATGGAGAAGAGAGATAGAGAAGGATATAGGTCCTCTATTTGATTGTGTGACTGCTTTAAATTCCTGTTCCACAAAAGTGATAATGTTTACCAAGCATGCTATTTCTTTGGGGCTCTAGCCTTGCACGCAAAACAACATGGCATTATGGCATGTTCTAACTATGTTCACATTAAAAAGATTGCGTAGAAGCTTTCTGTGCATCATTTGCAGAATGGGATATGCAGTATGTGCAAAAAAGAGTCATCCGACCCCTTACACAGCCTGCATGACCATGAAGTTGGTTCTGGGGCCAGTGATGGTGTTGCATCCTTTGTTGGTAACAGGCCAAGACTTAGGGCCTCATTCCGACCCTGGCGGTCATAGACCGCCAGGGTGGAGGCCGGAGGTAGCACCGCCAACAGGCTGGCGGTGCTACATGGGCAATTCTGACCGCGGCGGTAAAGCCGCGGTCAGAAAAGGGCAACCGGCGGTTTCCCGCCGGTTTACCCCTGCCCAAGGGAATCCTCCATGGCGGCGCTGCTTGCAGCGCCGCCATGGGGATTCCGACCCCCTTCCCGCCATCCTGTTCCTGGCGGTTGTTACCGCCAGGAACAGGATGGCGGGAACGGGTGTCATGGGGCCCCTGGGGGCCCCTGCACTGCCCATGCCACTGGCATGGCATGGGCAGTGCAGGGGCCCCCTAACAGGGCCCCATTAAGATTTTCAGTGTCTGCCACTGCACCCGTCGCACCCCTTCAACTCCGCCGGCTCCATTCGGAGCCGGCTTCATTGTTGAAGAGGCTTTCCCGCTGGGCCGGCGGGCGGCCTTCTGGCGGTCGCCCGCCGGCCCAGCGGGAAAGTCGGAATGACCGTCGCGGTCTGTTGACCGAGGAGCGGTCTTCCGACGGGGTTACTTTGGCGGGCGGCCTCCGCCGCCCGCCAAAGTCGGAATGACCCCCTTAGTTCTAAAAAGCTGGATTTATAAAGGAGGCAGCTTTGAGGCATTGGTAATTTATGAGTATCGATGCATAGCCACAAGTTTCTGCATTTGTGAAAATGTTCCTTGTCTTGCATCCAGGATATTAGCCTTGCTTGTTTATTCAATGCAAGTTTGAAAGTGTGATATGGTAAGTGCGCTTTCCACAGATGTTGCGAGACCAATGCTTTTAAAGCCTCATTTCTCACTTTGCAAGCAGATTTTTGGGCTGTTGTCCTTTAATCTTCTTCCAGATTAGTGATTTTAAAGTATTTGGCAGGCTCGTTCTAACAGATGACAAGTACTTAAGAAGGGCACCTGATAAACATCTATGTTACGTAGAATTTTTATATAACATTGTATTACAACTATTTAACATGAGTACATGCCCAGACTTCAACTGGTGGATACTCTGAATTACTGTGTGTTACGTGCGTGAATGAATAGAATGGGAATATCACAGGACTTGTAGCAAAGTCAGGCTGTGCATGGTTTACCTACCAGCTAAATTTCAGGTGCAATCAATACTCCATGTGAAACAAAGTAAAAGGTGAGTGCACCTGCTGTGGGCTACAGATGCATGTTTCAAATTAGGTTGTGAATTAAAGCCAAACCCTGTTGCCAGAAAAAACTAATCTTTTGTACACAATTGATTGTTCACCTGTGCATATCTGGAGACATGGTCATGGTAAGTAGTTGCCATACAGTGATATTGACATCCTATGTAAAGTTGAGGGGGCATATTTATCAAAGGTATTGCATCACCCGTGCCCCATGCAACAGGGCATAGGGTGACACAAAATCTATCATGAGGCTCTGCGGAGAAGTGTGGCACAATGGTTAGAGCAGCAGACCCTGATGCAGAGACCTGGTCTGGGACCAGTGTTCAATTCCCACCTCAGTGGGTCTTGAACTCAATTCCCTTGGACCAGATAATTCTCGCCTTGGTGCCTAATCTAATTAATGAGTCCCACTCTGTAATTCTGGGCAATAGGTTACTTAATCTCCACAACAGCCCTACCAGCACTTGGATGCCTGGCTTCACCCTGGGGCTGTTCAGAAGTGGGTGCCTCACAGGGAAATGCCAGGAGGGGTTCCACAGTGGTATGCGTTCAGTGCCTTGAGACCCTAACAAGTGAGTAGTGAGCTATATAAGTGCGAAGATTTCAGATTTACCAAGCCATGTAAGGCTGTCTTGTGTGGCCTTACATGGCTTGGTAAATCTGGAGTAGCACAAGTAGCTGTCTTGTGTTACTCTGCCCCACGGAGGCGTTACATGGGTGGAATATGAGTATCCCTATGCATCCACCCATTATTCTGGCACATTCCCTGATTCACCATGAGTGTTAGACCTAGGAATGTGTCAAATTGCTATCACTTCCCAGAGGAGTAACAGAAAAATATTTTTATTTTTCCTCGTGTTTCCTCTTTCTAAGTGTGCTACATTCTGCAGCACACATCAAAAGAGGTAGCAGCCTCAAATAATTGTATTTGTGCAGGAAGATGTTCCTTCCTGCACAAAAACAACCCTGCCTGAAATGCATGCACCCTTGCACCATGGTGGTCCTTTTAAGCTGAATATAGAGCAAATTATGTTATGAATGGTGTTCCAGATTCAAAAAGTGGATTATCCCATTAATTTATATGAAGTCATGTTGTTTGGTAGGTGGGTAAATACCAGAAAGAATGTGACATCCACAAACTGTGTCTTGAAGGTAAAGTTGCATCCATTATCACTTAATTGCTGATTGAAAATTGGGCACAGGGGTAGATTCTCAAATTACCTTCAGTCCATAAAGTCTATAGAGCGGTTACAATCATTGCAAGATGTCATCAGTGATGTAATCAATGATGTTATTTGAGATGTCATCAGTGAAGTCATAAATGATGTCCTTCAACATGTTATCAGTGAAGTAGTATGTGAGATCATAAGCTGTGCAGGACCTGGCCCAAGTTATAGATAGTGGTGAATTTCGGTGATTTTTAGTTCTTTTCTAAATGTAAGTTCTGATGTAAGTTCAGCATCTAAATTTAATGTTACTTTACCTTTTACCTTTGGTTTTTTCAGAGAGGGTATATATAAGGGGGTTGAATCTGAAAAGTCATCTTGAAGAACGAATATGCTTTTTGTACAACAACATTTTCACAACAAATTTACAGCCAAGAGGTGACCCCTCAATTTGACCTTCCACTTAAAAAGTCACCATATGCATAATGAGAGTGAGGGCATGTGTGCAAATTAGCTTATCCAGGGCACTTTGTCCCCTTTGCAATGTTTGCACTTTGGGTCATGCCAGGAAATGTACTAAGCTCAATTTTCATGGGATTTGACGTTAACAGAAGAATGCATTCAAATCTGCACTTCTTCCCATTATCATAAAGTAATAATAAGCAGGCAATGAACTGCATTATAGACAGGGCAAGTTGACGTCAGACACTGGTGGTTTATATTTTTGCTTCCAAACCCTAACTTAGAGGTGTAGAAGGAAATGCCAACGTTGACTTCTACAGTTGTGTAGGCCAGTGCAATTCTATAACTGACTTGAGTACCGTGGTGGGAGCCTGATAACATCAAATGGACCTATCCAGATTCCCTTGTATGCTATGGCTACTCATACCCGATAGGGTTGTGACTGCCTACCTGCTGCAAATGCTTGCCCGTTGCTTTCTGATGCGTGAAAGGCCTAGTGAAAAATGCAAGCACAGTAACACTGATTGCTGGCTCTTTCCTCTCTGGCCTCTAGTTCAGATTGTCCTTTTTAAAACCAAAAGAATCAGAAACTGTGGTGCACACTTGCGAGGGGAATATTGCCCCTCGCCTTTGTGCATCCCCGAATGTGTACTGGGTGAGTTTAACAAGCGCAAAACATAATAGAGCATATAAATAAACATTAACTTTCAATATATATTAAAAGATTAAATGTAAAGCGAGAGTAGCTGACTGATATAGAACAATTAATCCATAAACGGGAACTGGAAAACACTTTAAAGCAAGAATCTGAACTTGAAAAAATAAATAACTGATAATAATTACAGTAGAAATAAATACATTTATAACAAAATTGTCCAAGTTATAAATCTGAATTTAAAAACAACAACTACATTTAACTGTTATCCTTATCAACACCTGAGCTGAATACATAATTGTACACATCAATAAGACACACTATATGTGTTTTCATGTCCACAGCTTTAGAATTGTGACGACATGCTTATAGAAAATAATAACAAATTTAAAGTTCTATTACATTTCAATTTGTTGTTCAAGTAAACACATCTATTTTAGGTGCGACATATATTATTGCATTCCTTTCCTAAATTATAAGAGGGGAAACGCAACATAATAATTAATTATAAAATAATATCAAAACCATTGCGGTATAAATGTAACACTATCCAATAAACATGTATGTGTGGTAAAAGTGTCTGGCATTTTCATTCTTTTTTAAGTCCGTGATCCTTTTTTTCTCGCTGGATGTTTCTTTCCTTCCCCCATTTCAATTTCTTGGTCCCAAGGGAAATGTGTATCTGATTCTGACATCTGTTCTCCAATATCTTTTATGAACAATAAAGCAAACATTTCATAACAAAAACAATGTATACCTACACTGTCGATAAATCATCTCCGTCATTTCTTAGATAATGTGCTGTCTCCTGTACTTATCTATTATCACTTATGTGCCTGAAAATGTCACATTCACCTTCGAATGTGGTGTATTTATTTTTTACAGTAGTATGGTGCAGAGCAGAGTATGTTTTTTTTAATTTTTCAGTAAGTAGTCTGCTTCCGTTTTTCACATGTGACAAGTGTGCAGAATCCTCCTGTTCTACACGTGATTATTAACGGATTTGTTTGTTTACACCATTTTCAAATTTTGGGGATTAACAAATTGTCTGCAGCGCCTTTCAGACCCAATAAATATATACTTGTTGTTGCCCCTAGAAAAAAGAACATAGTAAAATGTATATTAAGAAGACAGGTTTCCACAATTATCAATGGAATAAGTGCCATCTTATTTGTATAGGTATATCTTACATTCTTATAAGGCAACTAAAAGAGGAATAGGGATTGTATGAAGTCCATCATACTAGTTTAGTGGAGTTGCAGCAACTCTGGCGGTAACTCTATGAGTAAGACGGGATCGGAAAAAAGATGAAAATATGTTTTCTAAGGATAGTCGGTGCTGCATTTGTGACCATGCTGATGTTCTGCTGCACAGCGCGGTAACGAAAGCACAAAAAAACAGTGCATACATAGGGTACTTTACTGACCACGATGTTATTATATTGCCCCTAACATCATGGCCACCACTATTATGGCTGACAAGAGACAGGGTCCTTATTTAAAACATCCCTTGGTTATTGCACAGGATGGGATGTCCCAGTCCCAACATAACATTCCTCCATTACCAAGACATCAAAATAAAATGAAACAACAATCTGAAACTTGGTCCTCAGCACAAACCAAACACACATTGCTTTAGCTATGACAAAACCCTGAGACAGGGAAGCAGCAAATTAGAATGAGGTGAACAGGAGTGTCAGCTCCACCTCCTCCCTCAGATCAATACAATATCTCACAAATGGGTGGACCTCACTGGACACAGTCTGAGATGGTATCTCTCCGTCCCTTGCAAGAAGGACTCTCACTAGTGTCTACTGGTTCTTCCCACTGTGGACGGTTATCAGGAACTAGAGCATTGTTTGAACACATTCCATGTTCTTTTTGCTTTTGTCACCCTAAGTGGGAAGGGTATGCCCACATGTGGGTCCGTGCTCACTGCATTACTGGATTCAAGCTAGTGTGGCTGATGAAGGGTGATACACTGAAACCAGTCCCAGGGAGGACCTGGCCTTGCAGTTCGGGCTGGACTGTTCTCATGGGGAACACAGTCAAGACTGATTTACATACAGCTGGGTCCAAACTGGAGTGGCGTGGCGGGAAAAAAAATGATGGATTAAACCCTGATCTTTGTGACTTGGGGGGTGAATGTTGCATTGTTCTGCATTCCATCCATCATTTGTTATTTTCACTTTCTAAAAGAGGCATTTTCAAATTGACAATTTAAAAACCAACTCTTACAAAAGATGTATTTTAAATTGTGAGTTTAGAGACCCCAAACTCCATATCTCTTATATGGTCCCAATAGGAACCTGCACTTAGAAGACATTTAAAGGTAGGATTCCTGTTTTAACCTTTGGGAGAAATAGGCCTTGCAATAGTGAAAAACGAATTTGGCAGTATTTAACAATCAGGACATGTAAAACACACCAGTATATGTCCTACCTTCCAAATACACTGCACCCTTCCCAGGGGATACCTAGGGCTTACCTTAGGGAACTGGAAGGTTTGGTCCAGGCAAGTGGGGGTACACTCGCCAAGTTCAATTGGCAGTGCAAAACTGCACACACAAACACTGCAGTGGCAGGTCTGAGACATGTTTACAGGCCTACTCTTGTGGGTGGCACAATCAGGGCTGCCGGCCCACCAACAGCATTTGATTTACAGACCCTGCACACCCATAGTGCACTTTAATAGGGAATTGCCAGTAAATCAAATGTGTCAATCGTAGAAAACCAATCACCATCATCTTTTAGACAGAGAGCACTTGCGCTGTTGAACTGGTTAGCAGTGGTAAGGTGCTCAGAGTATCAAAACCAGCAAAAATGATTTACAGCACAGGGTCCAAAAACTGGAGGTCAGTAGTAAAAAGTACAGGGAAACCACACCATGAGCTTCAGGTCTAACAATGGCGTTGACATAGGGCTTTGGCCGCTTGATCGCTTAGTGTCAATGGTACTTCTACATGAGGGATGTTGTCACCCACCATCTGCTTCATATATAGAGCTCTCTGACTCACTCTGGTTGTGGCATGTGGAGGGAAGTGATATTCTCTCAGAAAAGCATACAAAGCACACTTGATGTTATGACCATTGGCTAGTGAAATTCTTCAAACCTTTTTTCAAAGTTTGCATGAAGGCTGCCACTTCGCCATTTGCCTGGGAGCAACAGGGAGGGGGGTAATCTTCCTGTGATAAATGCCCCAGTACTGCAATGTATTCAGCAAACTCCTCACTGGAATAAGGGGTCTATTGTCAGTTCAGAGTTTGCTCAACAAGCCATGAGTGGCCATGAAGTTTTTTAGTCATGGTATTGTTTGGCTAGTGAACACTGACTCATTGATGTCAACTTCAGGGTATGTCGAGAAGTCATCTATAATTGCTAGCACGTGCATGAATAGTCCCTGTAATGATAGATGCCGGTGACTCAGCAGGATCAGCAGATTGACACAGCAGGCATTGTCTTACTGTTCAGTCCACCCAGTCATCCCTGCACTTAAACCTGGACTTAGTTTTGACGACCCATTGTTGGGCAGTATGCGTGAGGTCGACCACCTGTTGTTGCAGTGTTCTCGGAATCACCAGACCGGGACTTCTCAGTAAGCACCATTCTGGAGAAACAGCTAGTTCCAGATGAACATTATGCAATGATGCCAGGGTCTGGTCTGTGCGATAAGAGTCTTTTTGAAGGAAGGTGTGACAATGTCCTGATGCCACTGCAGAGTTCACCAATTGGAGACTTTTCTCAGCAGTGGTGGCCACACATACTCCTCCACATCTTCAGCGTCTGATTCTTCCTCAACTGTGGCTGGTCTTGTATGTCTTGACAGATATTCTGCAATATTTTAAGCCCCAGAATGGTACACCATTGAGAAGTGGTAGTCCTGCAGCTGAAGAATCCACTTCTCATTCCTAGGGGGCAGTTTGGAAGACAAAACAGTGAATAGATGGACTAGAGGTTTGTGGTCCATATGAACTATGAATGGTTGGCCATAGCGGTATGTATGAAAATGGTGAAACAATAAATCCACCGCAATGGCTTTCTTTTCAGTATGAGAGTAATACTGATCAGTCTCTGTCAAAAAAACCAACTAGCATATATTACTGGAGCCCAGTGGCCATTTCTTTGTTCCTGTGACAGGACAGCCTCAAGAAAAGTAGGGCTCACATTCAACAACAGTTTGGATTTGCGGCTGGGGTCAAAACAAACTAATTTAGTGTCTGCTTACAGAGCTTGTTTGGTCACCTGAAAAGTCTCTTCTTGGGAAGGCCCCCAACTCCATACTGTGTTGGTTTTTGTCAGTTCTGGAAGTGGGGCAGTGAGAGTGGTCAAATTTTGGATAAATCGTCCACAGAACAAGACTATCACGAAGAAACTATGTACTCCAGTGGCTCAAACATGGACTGGAAGTCTGTCTTTCACAGCAGCGCTTGCCTGCAGTATATGCTGATCTGTTGATGTTCTCGCTGAAGGTTCATTACCAGACATGCACGTTGAGGTTGCGTTTGCTGCGTGAAGCTAATTATGAGTTACCCTTCCTGGAGGAAGTGGTCAACAACTCATCAATGGACACTCCACGGGGTGCCTCCTTGGTTGACACTAGGGCTATGGAACACACTTGCTCCTTGATCCTTTTTGGCGAGGACTTTCCGGCTTTGACATCTGCCGAAGTGGAAGATCTCTTGTTCTCCATGACTCGTACCGAGTTTGGAACTTTTCTAAATTGACATATCCTTTTGATTTGATTATAAAGTCACATGCTCATATTTTTAATTGCCATGTAGTATGCTTGTGTGTTCTTTTAACTTGTCCAGATTGACGTAGTTTTTATATATATCTTAGGTTGATCTTTTAGCTATGAGATTTTAGTTTTGGTTTGAACCACTTTCAACCGACAAGGGGAGGGTGTTGTGTAGCCATTTTAGAAATAGCTCCATGCATGTTAGTTTGACACATTAGGCCGCTGTGCACTTTAACCCAGATATATTTTATACGGCTTTGCATTGTTATTTTTATAATAACTAGTTTTACGGTCTTGTTTTATTTTCATTTATCTAACTGTTTTTGTTTAGTTCAGCACTGTGTTCTCAAACAAGACATTCTTGATCACTCTGTGCTTCATTCAAGGCTACAGTTTGGTACATTGCCGGTGAACGTGGTAGAAGTTTAGTCTCCAACATTCGTAGAAAATACACATCCTCACGTAGGGACATTTTCTTAGAACATCAGCTGTGTTATTATAAAAACACTTCCTAGTCCCATTACACGTTCAGAGGGAGATTCCAGCCAGGGAACCACAACTGTATGCTGATTGCTGAATGCTTTGCTACAGATACTAACGCAGACTTCAGGCCTTTGCTCAGGTATGAGATTTGATGTCCCCCTGGGGGAACCTGAAAGGCATAATTAGAGCTTAACATGCTGTGCTCAGATTATGACTTAGACAGGAAATAGTCCATCAATCCTAGTGACAATATGATAGCGTGATGCTTATGCTTCACTCTTCTTGTCACCATTTTAATACTGTCATGTTGTGTCATCCTGGTTATTGCAGCTCACTCTTTGCTATCAAAGATGCAGTTGTTTTATTAAACCTATCAATGAAACATGTACTGCTTCTGTCTGTCATTTATATACAAGACTGTATTGTGAATGAGAGAACAGGATGTGACCTGAGTGACCGCGACTTCCCTGAGAAGCATAATATGTCATGCGCTCGGCTGCCCAATCATCGCTATCGTCTGATAGAGATGAGGCACTGCTAGTTAGCCAGAGCAAAACCCGGATTTAGAGTGACAGGTGTCACCCACCGTGGGTCGGACTCAGTCTCCCACACTGTGGACGATCTTGCTGCTCACAATCCAGTAGTCTCATTAGAATGATGAGAGCCTACGTGACAATGGTAAGCCACCCTGCGATGTTTCAGAGTGACTGGATGGATCGAGTCATCTACATGAGGAGTGTAAGATGGTCTTTGAGACACTGAATGCCATCGAACAACCATGAGAATTCAATCACCAAATCATCCATGCTCCTTAGGACCATGCTGAAAGCAAAAGTGAATAACTGTAGGCGTTCTGCCGTCCAACAGCTTAACAACATTCCAGAACCACCACTGGTGATCTACACCTTGGCACGGGTCGAGCGAGACTCCTGCATTATCTCTGTTGTGAAGAGTCTTGCTAACAGGAGCAGCATTGATGATCCAAATGTGAAAATGTGGGTGGATGTGGGGCGCAGAACAGGTTGTATAGGGAGTGTCTTTAGGACCAACTGCACTAAAATGTTAATTGAGGCTCTCGTGTTGGTCAGAGCTGGCAGCTGATAGCCCGCAAGGAGAATGTTACATTTGGAAATACCTCTCGGAGGTGCTCTACAGCTTATATGGCATGGATAACATGAACAGCTTCTTCTTCTTCCTCATCATCCATATCTTCTTTGTCATTGGGTATTCCTGGTGCCTGAGCTCATTGAAATACAGAAGAGCAGCACCATTTTCCAGAACGATTGGGCTTGTTGCATGCTGAACACATTTCCCCTTGTGCAGGGTAGGACTCTTGGTGTAGGTAGGGCCCTCCACATCTGTAGCACGTCTTGAGAGTCATGGCAGGTCTTGGGCTTGTCTCTTTGTTTCGGTACCCACAAAAGCCACTGCATTATTGGGCTCTGTCTTCACCTGACATTGTAGAGCCACTTTCCTGTGCACTGCACACACTTTAGAGAGTTCTTTGGACTGTCCCATTGTTAGAATGTCAGCCATGATCATCCCCGGGCCCTGGAGGATGTTTTCCCTCAGCTTGTCCCAGAGACAGCCTTGAATGAATTGAGCTTGAATCTCATCATTAGCATTTGGCAGTGTGCATGTACTAGCTAAATCTCTAAGGCAAGTACAAGGCAAGCACAAAAAGTGTTCACTGACTCCTTGGGAAGCTACTGAGCATGGACAAGAACCACTCATAATCAGGATTTGCGAGCAGCTTGAAGTGCTCAGTTAGGGCTTGTTTCAGTGTATTATATGTGAAAGGCTGGCCAACTTCCAAGATGGACCTTCCTAGCTTATGAATGGCAGCAGCTCCTAAGTGTAGAAGCATGGGATGCCATCTGTCACTGTCCAGTGCCACAGCTACACAACATCTCCTGCAGCTCAACCCAATCTTCCCATCTTGCCACTTGAGCAGACAGAGGGCCATCCACCACAAACAGCTTAAGGGCAGGCACTGAAGCCATGTCATTCTAGATATCATGTCTGATTCAGACAGAGCAGGATATATCAATCACTATTGAGGCAATATAGGAGAGGTTCAGCGTCGACCAGCTCACCCAGGGCCACACTGAAAAGTAGACAAAACACACCTGTCATGTATTGAGCTGGCCAGAAACAGGAGATGCTCTTTGGTGAAAAGAGTTGCAGGAAGATCTGGGCCATGTGGGTGAATGCAGCTGGGAATAGCAGGGCACACTTTCCATCAGCTATGCAGTTAAGGATACTGCGGGTGGGGCAACATGATTGGCAGCACATGTCTCCAAGCAAAGGAAGAAGCTCAGGCACCACTGTGTGTGGGTGGCAAGGGCAGCAGAACATGCTCCTCCTGTGGTGAAGCACTAGAAAAGCACAGGCAATGCTGCATGCAGCAGACAGGAGTAGCAGGATACACTTCTTCTGCAGCGAAGAGGTAAGGCCTACATCAGGGCAGCTGGGAGAAGCAAGAGATGTGTTGTGGCCAACGGGCAGGATCACAGGGCCTCTGTGACCGCACTTCATGAGGCTGCAGTGGGGATCGAATACCCCCTCATCACCAGTTGTTGATATGTGACTAGTTGGTCTTATGCTGCACAGCGCACTAGTGAAAACACCTGAACAAAGTGCATGGGGTCCTTTTATTACGGTGCCCCTGACATCAGGGCAATGACCATTATGGCTGACGGTGATGGGGTCCTTATTCAAAACACCCTTTAGTTATTACATGCGATGGGTTGTCCCATCCCTTACCATAAGAGGACTTTACTTTGAGCAAGCAATGCACAGCATAAACATAAATTTCCCAAAGGAGGTTTACGACTTCTTGCTGCTTGGAGCAGGCAAATAAAAGGTTGACTGGAGGAATATGATGCACCTGAAGGGCTGGTGATGAGCAGAGCTGAGGGATGAGTTGAGAGATCAGTAGTGGAATGAGGTTACAGAGGCAAGAGGGAACAAAGGGCTTCTACCCCAACCCATCTCTGCAATTGCCCAGTACGGATTTATGCAATTGGAATGAGCTAGTGGTACCCAGTGTTAGCTTTCTCAAACTTTCAACTCAGATATGATTAATAGAAATGCAGCTCTCTGAGGCTAAACTGCATTGTACATAAGGAGCTTTGGTTGAGAGCTCACCTATTAGAACTGCAGATTACTCACATTGGCACCTGCAGGGTCAGACCACAGGTATGCAAAGGGTGAGCAAGGTGCATCTTTTCTTATGCAAGTTTGTTTGCTGGGGTGAACATTTACTTTAACTCTAAATTCTTCATGAGGAGTTAGGAGGAACTGTATTCCAAATGGGGGTGCTGAAAAGCCTGAATCTAAGGGACACCAAGTTCAAAACCAAACCCAGTGTCTGCCTCAGTGTTTTCAAGCACTTCCAATATCACAGAAAAACATTCCAGAATATGCTTAATACACCCAAATCTACTGCGTTACTCCCCATTCTGTCCAGGAATTACTGTCTGGCATCATAGTTAGGCCATCAAAGTTCTGGCCCTCCTTCGTTACTCAATCAAGAACCAGCCTTTATGTGCACAGTATATTGCATCTCCAAGTGCTATATTGCATGGCTTGTTAGAGTGTTGCTGCTTTCATTGTAAGGTGACTTGGCCTCTAATAATTGCTCAGACAGTCATGTGGGGACAACAACTAGAAAATATATTGCATACAATGGGGAATTCTTAACATGAATACTATAATTTTGTGTATGCCTTTGTAGCACTCATGCTTACCTCTATGTGTCCGTGTTGTATTGTTGATGCATATGGGATTTCTGTGCCTTTGTTTGCAGTGCATGTATGTGTCTGCGGAAGTGTGCATTTGTGGGTGGGCCTAGTTATTTGGCTGCTGGAGCACATCACAATTTTTTTATGTTTGTAAGTGTGTTTCTGTGCAAAATGTGTGTGTGAAGGTGTGTGCATATGTGCTTGTGAATATATATGTATGTCAGTGTAAGTGTGCTTCTAAAAAATTGGGTTGTTGTTTGACTCGGGTGTGAGCCCTGGTCAGGCAGCAACATAACCCGTGTCAGGGTGAGGTACCAGCCACTCCTGAATTAAGCTGTTCTCAACCCTCTGGTAACTTGACCCACAGCAGTCAGGCTAAACTTAGAGGCAATGGGTAAAGTATTTGTGCAACACTTTCAAACAGTAACACAGTAAAAAGACACCACAAAAGGGGCGCACAACAGCGTTAGAAAGATAGAGTGATATTTAATAAATAACACAAGACCACAGAGTCAAAAGACCAATTAGTAGAACCAGAGATATGCAACTATAAATAATTTAGTGAAAATATGTCAAAAAGTACAATTCACCAGCTGTGGATATCTAGTTGCACCAGACTGGGACAAGGTCACAAGTTTAGGCCAACCTCTATCAAGTGTGGGCTGGCTACAGGGACCCAGTTAGGCCTGCTCCACAAAGTACCTTAAATCTGGGTTTGTGGAGCATTGAGTCGATCCACGTTGAAGATGCATTGCATAGCCAAAGCAACGTGTTGCTTTAAAGATTCAGGGAGGCTGCAATGCGAGGTCCTGGGTTGTTGTCAAGGATCCTGTTAATGAGCGCTTATGATACAAAGTCTGGCATCAAGGACGTGTTGCACAGTCGGAGTGACGCATTGGTTCCAAGGAGCTGTGAGGCTGCCATGCAGAGTCCGGCATTATCATCTAGGCTGCTGTTGATGATGGATATGAGGGCCTGCAACAAAGATGCATCATGCATTGGCAGTTTCAAAGACATCATGAGCCGCAGAGGTGATGCAGGTCTTTGTGACAGGTCCAATCCATGCAGCAGCAGAGATGTGTTGGTTCTGCTCTGGGCAGAGCTGATGTCAGTTCGATTGGATCCACAGAGGCTGGAAGAGCACCTTAAGCCCACTTCTGAGGGTCCAGGACTTGCATGACACCACTTGGTAGGGTTGACTCAGAGACGGCAGAGTCCAGGTGCAGGTACAGTCTTTTTAGAAACCTGTTGTGACTCTGAGGCTTCAGATCAGGAGGCCAGCCAACTATCCCTTAGAGTCACTCTGGTGTTCTAGGTTAAAGAGATACAGGTCCTGCCCTTCTTACCCAGACAAGAGGGCAGCAGACTTCAGTTCATCACAGCAGGGCAGCAATCTGTCGGAGCAGCAGTCCAACAGAGTGGCAGTCCTTTTAGCAGCAAAGCAGACCTTCTTCCTGGCTGAGTAGCCACTGGTCCACAAATATACTTAAGTGTTGGTGTATGGAGTCTGTTATTTATACCCACTTGTGCCTCTGAAGTGGAGAGAAGCTTCTAACGGCAGGTTTTTGAAGTATAAAGGTGCCCTGCCGTCCTGGTCCTGGCTCCAGACTAACCTCAGGGGTATGCAGCCCTTTGTTTGGAGGTAGAACACAGCCTATTCAAGTATAAGTAGGGATGGGTCTAGCTCCTCCCTCCACTCTTGCCAATGATGGCCCATCGAGGCACAGTTAAGCTCCCTATTGTGTGTCGCTGTCTATGAGGCATACACACAGCTCAAGTGTCAACTACACTCAGTCATGTGACTGAGAGGCAAGCCACAGGTACCAAATGGCTAAAGCAGGAAAATGCCAAATTTCTAAAAGTGGCTTTTTCAGAATTACAGTTTAAAATTCGACTTCACCATACATTAGGATTTTTCATTATAATTTTAAAGACGCCAAATATGAACTGGTTATATGTTCCCATTTGGAAGTGAAACTTATAAAATGTAATAAGCTAACTCCAATATTATCCTGGGGAGAGGTGGGCCTTGTAGAAATTAAAAACAAATCTTAAAGTTATTCATTACCAGGACATTCAAAGTTTAAAATTACATATCCAACTTTTTAAATACACTGTACCCTGCCCTGCCCTGTACAGGGCCTACCCTAGGGATGAAATATGTATCAAAATGGAAGATTTGGGTCTGCAAAAAGTTTATTTTGGCAGATCAACATGGCACTTTAGAACTGCACACACATTGCAATGCAAGGCCATGTTTAAAGTGCTACCTAAGTGGGTGGCTCAATCAGTGTTGCAGGCGCATTAGCTGCAATCAATTTACATGCCTTGAGCACAGGTAGTACCAACTTACTAGAGAATTACAAGTAAATTAAATATGCAGTTGGCTACAAGACAATGTCATAATGCTTTACGGAGAGAGCAAAAGCACTGGTTAGCAGTGGTAAAGCATCCAAAGTCCTAAGGACAACATAAATGAAGGCAGCAAAACAGGGGGTCTGAAGGCAAAAAATTAGGGGGAAATCACACCATGGATGAAGGTCATACAATGCTTTTGTTCATTTGTGTTGCAAATGGGTTCGACCCATTTAGACCACGAGGATTATTTTCTTTCGATCACCCTGTTTTTTTAACTTTCTTTGTGTGAGTCTCACTACCTGAGTCTCACTCACAGTAATTCCATGGTAATTGGACTGAGTGTGGTTACCACGAGTTCCTGCCTTTTCTAGATAAGGCTGCAGAATTTGAGCTAGGGTAAGGGGGTAGTTACACATCAACACAGGTGCATTTGCATGTGCGCACATCTTTGGGTTGTATGTGAGGAACTACTGTCATGTGCAGCCTTGTAGCTGCACACAGGTAACTTACTTGTGGCAGTTTTAAACTGCAGATTTGGCCTGTTACACTAACCTCTTTTGACAGGCCTAAACTTTCCTTTTTAATGTTAATACGTCAGACCTAAGTAGGCCTTACTGCTCATTAAAGCATGGTGCAGGTTATTTAAAAAGTAGGACTTTTAAAAGTTAATGTTAAGCATGCCCTTACAACTAGCTAGCATCAAAAGCAATTTTCACTGTAGCAAGGTTCGAGGCATCCATTTGGAAACACTAGATTTCATTGTCACATTTATTAAATGGCAAATTCGGATTGGTAGTAGCTAAAGAAATATTTTAAGGTCTTATTTTTTAGCATTATTCCAATCCAATTTAATTGTAGAAATGAATTCTGTCTAACTAAAAAAGCATCACGTACCTTTAAAATGTTCCTGCCTAAAGCTTGTAAGCATTCATTTGTCACCTGGAAGCTGGATCACTCTTTTGTGGTGAGATGTGGATTCAGAGAGATGACAAAGGGCTTGGGTAGGATGAGATGCTGGTCTTCTCTTGACAGGATTGCTATGGGACTGTGCCCTAGGGCCAGTTAGACTTCAAAGTGGCCTACCCTGACGCAAACAGATGTACCTGACACCAGACTTGCCTCCTTAATTGATGCCCTGCAGCTGACTCCCAGGCTAGATGTGTCTCTCTAGGACCAGTGGCACTGGCCCCCTTATGCCCCCTGAAGACCAAGTAGGGAAAGATCGAGACTCCACGGCCACCCAAAGCGCTCTGGAAGATAGCCAGGATGCTCTGGGGCTTTGGAGTGTGGACAGGATAGTGTTTATCTGGCTGGTAGCAGATGGGTTTCAGAATAGGCTCCAATAGCAGGGAAGGAGCACCAGCAGCCATGAGGCAGGAGGGGAGAAGACTGGCATAAGGTGCCAGCAAAACCACCTCCCTGCAAAATATTCTCATTTTGATGTCAAGAGGCCTGTTGACAATTGTCTTGGTTGCTAGAACTCCCCTTCGGGAGTAAAATGAGCTAATGACCATGAAGATCAGTCCAACAGGACCCAAGCTATATTGCTTTAAAGATCTGACCTTGAAAAAGGAGTGAATGGGGCTTCGCTGCTACTCCCTTAAAATATCTCTTCGATGGGCCAGGGACCTGGAGCCTGCACATTTCCTTTTTTGTAATATTAACTCTTGGGGAGGGAAAGTGCATGGGGCTCCCTCCTTATACTGCTGAATGACTATAGGGCCCTCATCTCCCAATGGGCAGATTACAATCTCATGGCAAGGCCGAGAACTCTAACCCCAGACAATGAAATGAGGAGGAAAGAGGGAGAGCAACATTGCACCCTCCCTGTGTTGGCATGTTGCTCCCTGTGTCCTTTTCTATGGGATTGGGGCACGCACAACAACATCTAGACCATGCCCATATGGAGTGGGCAGGGAGAATGCAGATACTGGCTCTCGCATCTGCAGCCTGACCAAACAAGCCACTATGGGTGTCAGAAGTGGGACACCCTAGAGTAAATTAAGGTTGGTGACATGAGGTCACCAAACAACGCTACTTGAATGGTCGATGTGACTCAATGGAGTTGCTGCACTACTTCTCTTGGGCCTCTCGTCTGCCTTTGATACAGTTGACAATGACACCCTAATTCAAAGACTCCACAAAGCCGACATAGAAGGGACTGCTCTCGCCTAGATTATATCCTACCTTCAAAACAGAACTAATATTATCTATTCTCCCCCCTTCTCGCCCAAACCATACCTCACAAAAGCAGAAGTCCCTTGTTAGACTTTTCATCCTTGGCGTGGTCTCCCTTAACTTTTTGCCTCTGTTTCCCAGGTTGTTGATGTGTGCTGGACTCTGATTTTGCTGTTTTTGTTAGTCTGGTTACTTTACCACTGCTAACCAGTGCTAAAGTGCAAAATGTGTATGTAATTGGTTTATCCATGAATGGCATATTTGATTTATTAGTATGTCCCTAGGACAGTGCACTAGAGGTGCCCAGGGCCTGTAAATCAAATGCTACTAGTGAGCCTGCAGCACTGGCCGTGCCACCCACATAAGTAGCTCTGTAATCATGTCTCAGACCTGCCATTGCAGTGTCTGTGTGTGCAGTTTTAACTGTAAATACCCACTTGCCAAGCCAAAATGTTCCCTTTTCTTACATGTCAGACACCCCTAAGGTAGGCCCTAGGTAGCCCCAAGGGCAGGGTGCAGTGTATGGTTAAGGTAGGACATATAGGCCCTCATTACAACCCTGGCGGTCAGTGATATAGCGGTGGTAATACCGCCAACAGGCCGGCGTTCAAAAAAATGGGATCACGACCACAGCGGAAACAGCCAACACAGACAGCCACTTTAGCACTCCGACCGCCATGGCGATAACAACCTACACCGCAGCAGTCATCGCCAACAGACAGGCAGAAGACAATGTACCGCCCACCCCATTACAAACCTCCAATCTGCCAGCTTTTCCGGGGCGGTACCAACGCCATCAAAAACATGGTGGAAACAATCTTTGGAAGGGAAACCACTCAGCACTCGACACTCAACGAAAAACCAGGACGCCATGGAGCCCGAGCTGCAGTACCTGCCGATGCTGGTCTACCTCCTCATACATGAGGTATATCAAAGGCGGCGGCGATGACCATGATGAGTACTGCACCTAGGACACTGTGGAGGGGGGAGGAGAAAGAGTGTGACACACACATGCAACACACCACACCCCCACCCCCATCCTCACCCACAACACCATACACACAAACACATATAACAACAGTACATTTACACCCCCTGGAAGAACACAAGGACAAAAGGAATTGAGTGAAATAAGTGATATTTTTTAAATAGGTAGACATACATAACAAATAGAAAAAAAGAAGGCCGAACATTGTCCTCTGCAAATGTCCATGACCCACTGGGCCAAAAATCATGGGCCAAGCCAACACTTGAGTCCTGCCTCAATACGGAGAGAACACTGCAGGGGCATCAGGTCGAAAAACACACAGGCACCTCAGGGGGACAGGGAAGGGGGGGGCACCTCAGCCGGAAGATGGAAGAACGCCACTGCTCCTCGAGGGGGCTACATGCCTACTGGGATGTCCTGGGGAGTGCAAAGCCACAGTCTATCAAGTGGGTGGTTTGCCCACTGCTTTGTCCGGGGGGGTGCAAAGCCACAGTCTTTCAAGTCTCTCAAGTGGATGGCTTCTCCACTGGTTCTGGAGGGGGCCTTGTGCCCAGGGTGATACATCCTGCCAAGGATAGGGTGAGTGGATGCAATTCTCCACTGGTTCTGGAGGGGGCCTTGTGCCCAGTGTGCTTCATCCTGCCAAGGATAGGGTGAGTGGATGCAGTTCTCCACTGGTTCTGGAGGGGGCTTTGTGCCCATTGCACTTGGGGTGTGGCAGTTCACATTTCCTCACTTGGGTGTCTGAGGTACGAGATTTGCATAGACGAGGTAGCATGATACTCCATGGAGGCAGGGCCAGACTCCATCCTGCGGCGACTAAGTCTGGAAACTGATGGTAGTGCTGGAGATGGTGGGGGTGCCTCCAGTGGTGGTGGGAGGCTCCAGACTGTCTCCTGCAGCCTCGGACGGACGCACACTGTGGCTGCTGCTGCTGGTAGTGGTCCTACTGTCAGTGGTGCAGGTGTCAGTGCTTGCGGCGGTGCTTGCGGCGGGGATGCTGACGGTGCTGCCCGTAGTGCAGGGGCTGGTGCTGCCAGTGGTGGAGGGAGGCACCAGCCCATCTCCTGCAGCCTCAGACGGCTGCCCACTGTGGAAGCTGCTGAAGACAGTAGTGGTGGCAGCGGCGGTGCAGGCAGCGGTGCAGGTGGTGGTGCAGGTGGTGGTGCAGGTGGCGGTGCTTGCGGCGGTGCTCGTGGAGGAGCTGGCTGCGGTACAGGTGGCGGGGCTGTCAGTTCTGATGGTGGGCACCAGGCCCTCACCTGGAGCCTCCAAGGCCTGAAGTGCCTTGCCTTGGCTTTTCTGCCCCTTCCTCACCTTGGCAGATGTTGCTGGGACCTTGGCTCTGGCAGCTGGAGTCTTGGAGGAGGCCTTGCTGGGTGGGTCGTGCTCCTTGGCCTTGCTGCATGCTGGCCCTTTCTTCACCTTGGCAGGTGGCGGAATGGCTTGGTCCTTTACAGGGGTCGGTGGCACACTGCCTGGCCTGGCCGGTGTCCTCTTTGATCCTCTGGGAGTTGAAGGTACCACAGCGGACGCTGACTTGGTGGCTGAGGTGCTGGCCTGGGATCGGGACACCCTGGCCCGAGGGAAAGGATAGGGGGGCAGGGGGAGGAAACAGGTCAATGTTTGCTAGGAAAAGTTTTTTAGACACATTGGGATGGGAAGATGGAGAGGGTTTGGGAATGGAGAAAGAGGGAGTGGTTGTAGGAGGTGTCTGTCTGCTGAGTTTGGGTGAAGGTGCATGGGCTGCATGCTGTTGTGAGGTGGATGGCTGTTGGGTAGGTGGGTGCTTGCGTTTTTGTACTTTGGGAGGAGGGGTCACAGACACACTGGGAGAGGACACAGGGGACGTGCGCATGGTTGTTGGGGTGGTGACTGCTCGTGAGGGGTGTGTTGTGATGGGCGTGCAGGTGATGGAGGTAGTGGATGAAGATGTAGTGCATGCAGGTGTGAGTGGAGATGCTACTGGGAGGGAGGTGGACGATGAGGAGGAGGGGGACACACTGGAGGCAGTGGATGGTGGTGTGTTTGCATGGGTATGGTGCTTGTGTGAGTGCCTGTAAGATGAAGTGTGGTGCTTATGTTTGCCTGAGCCACTTTTGTGTGGTGATTTGTGTGAATGCTGGTCTGAAGGTGTGCTTGGGATAGGCTGGGGATGAGGGGATTGGGTCTGGGTAGAGGAAGTTGGAGGGGGAGGCTAAGCACACGGACAAGGGCTGCCATCAGGGCTGAGCCCAGAGCCTGAAATGCTCACTGTTGTGCTGCCACACCAGAGTGAATGCCCTACAGGTATGTATTTGTTTGTTGCAAAAGCCTCTCGATACCCTGGTTGGCATTCAGTATGGTTGACTGCCCAACAGTGGGGGATCTCAGGAGGTCAATAGCCTCCTGACTGAGGGCAGCAGGGCTGACTGGGGCAGGTCCTGAGGTGCCCGGGGGAAAGGAGATGCCCACCCTCCTGGGTGAGCTGGCACGGAAAACACGCTGAGGGGCTGCTGGGGGGGCGGTGTTGGTAGGGGTGGTGGCGGTTGTACCTGTTCTTGGGGGTGGTCACAGAGGTGGCCGCCACGGCCTGGGAGCTTCCATCGGAGGAGGAGTCGCTGTCTGTGGCCTCCCCTCCTATCCCTGTCGTGGTGCTCCCCTCGCCCTCCGTCCCACTGGTGCCCTCACCGTCAGTAGATTTGGCCTCCAGGCCCATGTGGGATGCAGCTCCCTCCGTCGCCGGTGCCTCTGGTCCTCCGCCAGATGATGCTAATGCACACAAGGACAGGGTGACAAAACAAAAAGGGGGGGAGAGACAGAGGATACACTTGGTCAATGCCAGCAACACTACTACTGTTGGCGTACACAACACACAGGGAGCAGCCCTTTGCACTACGCCATGCCCAACCATTTCCTAAGACAGTCACCAGCCCATGGGGTACAATGCCTAACACCAGTATCTGCACAGCAGAAACCCACAAGACCCTGCCAAGTAGTAGATGGCCACTTACACTATTGGGGTAGGAGTGCACCAGAGCCTGCCCAACAAGGGACCTACCCTGCCATGATCGCCCTGGCCTAGGGGCACCCCCTGCCCACATCCCCACCCAGGTACCTCCTAACACGTGCAAAGTCAGCTTTCAGAATCTGTACTCACCCCCTTGTGGCTGCTGTGATGCTCTCAAGCGCCCATCCAACTCCGGATAGGCCACCGCCAGGATACGGAACATAAGGGGGGTCATGGTGCGACGGGCACCCCTTCCTCGTTGGGAGGCTAGCCCTAGCTGGGCCTCCACCGTCTTCTTTGGCCAGCGGCGCAGGTCCTCCTATCTCTTGCGGCAGTGGGTGGTCCGTCTGTGAAAGACCCCCAGGGTTTGCACCTCCTTGTCAATGGCATGCCAAATACCCTTTTTCTGGTTGGAGCTGACCTGGAGGGAAAAGACAGCAGAAAAGGGAATTATTCACCCGTCCGGACCATCTGACTCATTGCCCACCAGTTCCCGCCCATCCCCTGACACACATACACTGACCACCTTACGTGCTACACTCTGGCCAGGATGCCTCAGCACCCCCCAACATGTGGCTTACATCCACAGCACTCCATACATTCATGTCCCACTCATCATGCTCACAGTGTACTCACCTTTTATACTGGGGTAGGACCCCATCCACCAGTTTTTCCAACTCCTCTGCAGTGAATTCAGGGACCCTTTCCCTAGACACATGAGTCATTGTCTCTTCCAGACACAGGTCGCAGCAGAACTTGCAGTGTAGGTCCTCTCCTGTTGAAGGTCAGGTAGCAAATGAGTGAAGAAATAGAAAATGGCGGTCACATCCGCAGCGGTGCGTACCTTCACCGCCGGCGTACTTCGCCATTGGCTCTTGGAACCCATAGGGCCCAATAATAATCCAATGCGAAGTTGCGCCGCAGTCATCAACTGCCCACTGCGACGGCGGACAACTCCAGCGCAATTAACTTATTTCCATTTGTTCCTCCTCACAGGTCAGGCAGCCATCATTTCAGGGGGGCACAGGGCATGGCACCTAACTACGTCACAGCAGACATTGGCACATCAACTGACTCTCGAGTTCACATACTGTTTCTGTAAAGTAAATAAATCAATATTAGTGCAATAGATGTGTGAATATGACCCTCTGCTCACCGTTCTCTTCCATAGCCTTCATCCGCTGAGACAGAATATGAGATGGCAGCATCCTCCGGTGTACAGACCCCTAGTGGACCTTGCGACAATGAAGGACAGACACATTATAATTACATACAGACTTGATTGTGCCACAATCCAAGAACTGTGTGCCCAATTGGAGCTAGACCTGACCTCAGATTTCCGCAAGCCCACAGGAATCCCCCCTCTAGTGCAGGTCCTGTCAGTGATCCATTTCCTGGCAAGTGGTTCCTTCCAAACAACAGTGGCCATGGCATCAGGGATGTCTCAGCCAATGTTCTCTAACGTGTTGTCAGCCCTTCTGAAACACATGCGCAGCTATATCGTGTTTCCCCAGGTGGAGGATTTGCTCACAGTGAAGGCTGACTTTTACGCCCTGGGAAATATCCCCAACATCATTGCTGCCATTGATAGTACACATGTGGAATTTGTCTCCTCCCGGAGAAATGAACAAGTGTTCGGGAATAGAAAAAGCTATCACTCTCTGAATGTGCAGATGGTGTGTTTGACGGACCAGTACATCTCCCATGTGAATGCCAAATATCCGGGCTCTGTGCATGGCGCCTTTATCTTGAAGAATAGCAGCATCCCATATGTGATGGGCCAACTCCAGAGGCACTGGGTGTGGCTAATAGGTGAGCCAACGGTCCCCACCCAGTATATGTTGGTGTCTGGGTATGGGATTGTCCCTAAGGGTTAGTGTGTGTCTAACAGTTGTCCCTCGATATTTGCAGGTGACTCTGGTTACCCCAACCTCTCATGGCTACTGACCCCAGTGAGGAATGCCAGGACAAGGACAGAGGAACGTTACAATGAGGCACATGGGCGTACAAGGAGGATCATTGAAAGGACCTTCAGCCTCCTGAAGGCCAGGTTCCAGTGCCATCATCTGACGGGTGGATCCCTGGACTACTCACCCAAGAAGGTGTGCCAGATTACTGTTGCATGTTGCATGTTGCACAACCTGGCCTTGAGACGCCAGGTGCTTTTTCAGTGCCTGGAGATGGTCTTGTGGCAGTGGTGGAGCTTGTGGACAGTGAGGAAGAGGAAGCAGAGGAAGAAGATGTGGACAATAGAACAAATATAATACAGTATTACTTCCAGTGACACACAGGTAAGACACTGTAACTCCACTTTACATTTCAATTATCTGTTGGACATTGTAAAAGGCAGCCTCTTTCCCTATGTCTATGGCCACTGACTGTTCACTTTGGAATCTCTGTTTTCATATATCTGTACCCCATTCTGGCTCCTGCTATATGTACTGCTGCCCACCAAAGGTCATCCTGAAGTATATTTCACTGTACATTTGTGTTGCAATGCTTTGATAATGTTGTACTAATACATTTGTGAATCATTAGACTGACTTCAGATTGGTATTTGTTTCAAGGGTGTTTATTTAGGTGCTCATTGGTATAGGGGTATGTGCAAGGGGCTGAGGTGATGGTTGAGGAAAGTCCAGGGTAGAGTCCAGTCTCTTGGTATCACAGGTTCATTGTCCAAGGGGGCATAGGAAGGTGAGCAATGGCAGTTCAAGGTGGACAGGGTAACAGAGTGGGACAGAAGTGTGACTTATCTGGAGAGTCCTATTTCCTGGCAGAGGTCTTGGCAATGTTGTCTGGCTTCTGCCTGTATCGCAGAGACCGTGTGTGGGGTGGTACTCCTTCTGCAGGGGGTGGGGTGCTGGTGGCCTCTTGTTCCAGTGGTGGGTACTCCTGTCCACTAGCACCAGTGGAGGTAGAAGGCTGTTCCTCAGTTTGGCTAGTGTCAGGCGCACGTTGTTGTGCATCTGCCTTCCTCATGGTCTTGCCCATGTCAGCCAGCACTCCTGCAATTATGACCAGGATGGTGTATATTTTTGTTAGGTCATCCCTGATCCCCAGGTACTGTCCCTCCCGAAGCCGCTGGGTCTCCTGCAGCTTGGCCAGTATCTGGCCCATGGTCTCGTGGAAATGGTGGTATGCTCCCAGGATGTTGGAGAGTGCCTCATGGAGAGAGGGTTCCCTGGGCCTGTCCTCCCCTGCCACACAACAGTCCTCCCAGCTTCCCTGTTGTCCTGAGCCTCTGTCCCCTAAACAGTGTGCCCACTGCCACTGACCCCAGGTCCCTGATCATCCTGGGTTTGTGGGGTTGCCTCGGGTCCCTGTAGTGGTGGACACACTGCTGATTGACGTTTCCTGGGGACAGTGGTATCGGCCCGTTGGGTGGGTGCTGTGCAGGTGTTTCCTGAGGGGGGAGGCTCTGTGGTGTGTTCGGACTGTGCCTGGGTACCCGACTGTCCAGACGTCCCTGATGGGCCAGGTTGGTCATCCTGATCCAGGCGTGCAGAGCTGCTGTTGTCACTTTGGGCCTCTTCAGGGGGGACTGCATGTTGCTGGCACCTCCTCTCTGGTGACGTTAAGTATAGGTCCTGTTGGGATGCAAACGCATTGTTAATGTATCTGCATGGGCCATATTGTGCATGGGTGTGTTTCCCTCTATGATTGTGATTTCCCAGTCAGCTTGGCCTTGTGTGAGTGGTGATTTTGTGGGCTGGGTGAGTCTCTCTACTGGGCATGCTGTGGTGATGGGTGTCCATGCGGGTCTGTGATGGCTGTCCATGCACTGTTGTTGCATGCAGGGCTTGGTATTGGGATGGGTGGGTTGTGATGGTGGGGTATATGTGAGGTGGTGGAGTGATGGGGTGAGGGAGGGGTATGAATTTGTGATGGCATGCAGGTAGGGTGGGGGGATGAAGTAGTTAAGATTTGACTTATCAGAGTCCAGTCCTCCTGCTTCTCCTGCGAGGCCCTCAGGATGCATGATCACCAAGACTTGCTCCTCCTATGTTGTTAGTTGTGGGGGAGGAGGTGGGTGTCCACCGCCAGTCCTCCGTACTGCTATCTGGTGTCTTGCAACACCGGAACGCACCTTCCCCCATAGGTCGTTCCACTTCTTCCTGATGTCATCCCTGGTTCTTGGGTGCTGTCCCACGGTGTTGACCCTGTCCACGACTCTCCACCATAGCTCCATCTTCCTTGCAATTGACGTCTGCTGCACCTGTGATCCGAATAGCTGTGGCTCTACCCAGATGATTTCATCCATCATTACCCTTAGCTCCTCCTCAAAAATCCTGGGGTGTCTTTGGGGTGCCATGGATGTGGTGTGAGTGATATGTGTGAGGATGTGTGGGGTGATGTGCTGTGGTGTATGATGTGATGTGCGTGAATGGTGTATGGGTGATGGTGTTCTGTGCCTCTGACTTTGTGGGTGCTCCTGGCTTGTCTCTCTCTGCTTGCTATCTTTTTTTCATTGTAAGGGGTTGTGGGTAACATGTGTGTGTCTTTTATATTGGATTGGGTGTATTAGTGTGGTGTGTGTATGTGTGTCAGATGTGTGTAGTTTGAATTGTCCAATGTGGTGTAGTTTTGTTAGTGTGTGTGTATTTTTAGCATGGCGGTGTATACCGCCAATGGTTCACCACGATTGAAAGACCGTTGTGGGTCATGATACTGTGGACGTATTCCTGTTGGCATAACAGTGTGGGTTTTGCTATTGCCAGTTTATCACTGACCTTTGGTCTGGCGGACTTGTGTGGGTGTCTGTATGGTGGTGGAATTCTCAGTGTAGGTCATAATACCCGTTCCGGAATACCGCTGCGGTCACGGTATGTTGGCAGCCGTCAGAACTGTGGTAGGTGGCATTTACCGCAAGGGTTGTAATGAGGGCCATAGTAATATGTTTTATATGTCTTGACGGTGAAATATTGCTAAATTCGTTTTTCACTGTTGCAAGGCCTGTCTCTTTCATAGGTTAACATGGGAGCTACCTTTAAATCTGATTAAAGTGTAGATCCCCTTTGGGAGCAGATGGACATGTGGAGTTTTGGGTCTCTAAGCTCACAATTTAAAAATACATCTTTTAGTAAAGTTGATTTTAAGATTGTTTGTTTGAAAATGCCACTTTTAGAAAGTGAGCATTTTCTTGCTTATACCATTTCTGTGACTCTGCCTGTTTGTGGATTCCCTGTCTGGGTCAGTTTGACAGTTGGGCTGGTTGCACCTCACACTAGACAGTGACACAAAGGGAGCTGCAGTGTAGCCTGCATATCCTGATGAGCCATCTGTGCTAGGAGGGAGGGGAGGAGTGGTCACTTACACCTGAACGGACTGTGCCTGCCCTCACACAATGCAGTCTCCAACCCCCTGGTGAGTGTATGGGGCCTGGCCTGGGCAAGACAGGATTTCACATTCAAGAGAGATTTTGCTTTGAAGTAGGCCTCCTTCAAAGGATAAATTGGGTATAAGAAGGGCACCCAAACCCACAGACTTTAGAACACTTCTGGAAACCAAGAGGAACCTCTCCTGGAGAAGAGCTGAGGAAGAGCAAAGACTGGACTTTCTGTGCCTTCCATCTTGTGAAGATCTCCAAGGGCCTGATTTAGAGCTTGCCTCCTGTTGTTTGAAGTCTTAGGGACAGCAAAGACCTCTCTCTGCCAGCACCTGGAATCTCTGGAGAGACTCCTTCTCTGCCAAGTGGTGCCCATCCAGTTCCTGGGACCCTGAAAGGAGAAGCTGGAAGCCTAAGAGGAAGAAATCCACGCACAGAACGCCGTGCAGGAAAAGATCGACACAACTCTGATCTGAAGCTGGGAAATCAACGTGAAAATCGATGCACGCCTGTAATGCGACCTAAGAATCGACGCAGGGAGCCGGAGAAACGACACAAGCACCGCTGGGCGTGTAAAAACAACTAAAGGCCTGCCCGGACCCGAGAGTGCCAATCGGATCGACGCATTGCTCTCCTGCGGAGAGAAGAAACAACGTGCCCCGAACTGACAAAAGGAGAAAGGACGCAAGGTCTCGCTTGTGAGAGAAGTTTACTCATCACAAGCCCTTTTTTACACACACTCACCAGTGTGTGGTTATTTTTGATGCACCCAAGATACATTTTCATGCTAACAGTGTTAGTGTATGTTTAAAACTACAAGAAGACTCTTTTTGCTTTTTAATTGATAACTTGACTTGTGTATTGTGGAGTTTTTTCTTTTGGTCTTGTTTTGTTTAGATAAATATTCTCTATTTTTCTAAACCTGTGCTATGTCATTTTGTAGTGTTTTCATTAAGTTACTCTGTGTGTTGGTACAAATACTTTACGCCCAGCAGTCTGAAGTTAAGCCTACTGCTTGTGCCAAGCTACCAAGGGAGTAAGCAGGGGTTAGCTGAGGGTGATTTTTTTTACCCTGACTAGAGTGCGGGTCATTGCTTGGACAGGGGGTAATGTGACTGCCAACCAAAGACCCAATTTCTAACATTGGTGATCATCGGAGGGGAATGGACTTGTATTTGTACTTGACATACAGTAATTAAGTGTACACTACTGTTTTGAGTTCAGACCATTACGTGACCACATACTACTTGTCTTGTGATTTTGCTTTTTCCCTTTGGGATTGTTTTTGTTCTACTTCTATTTTTGCTGATCCCTTGATTGACTTTTCTTGAACTTCATTTGGGAACTTGTTTTCTGCCTTTGGAACTTAGCACTTTTAACTCTTCATCATGTCTCAATCTGGAGATGCATCAGCTGGAGTTGTTTTTGATTTGGAAAAATTGGAGAGCTATACAGTAGCTCAGTTGAAGCAGTTTTGTAAAGATTTGGTCTGTCCCATTAAGAGCTCTTCCAAGAAGGAGGGGCTGAAAAAGGCGCTGAGGGCCTGGGTGACAGCCAAAGAAGCTGAGGGGCACACAGAGGAGGAGCAGGGTGAGGAGGAAGGGGTGCAAGTCATTTTCAATGATGTAGTGGGTGGGTCTGTAATGCCCAGGGAGAGAGTCTCCAGGGCAAGTAGCATTGTTTCCTCCAAGGGTCTGACACCTGAAGAGTTACGGGACAGACAGGCAGAGAGGAAATACCAATTGGAGCTGAAAAAGTTCAGTCAGAAGATGGAGATGGAGAGGGAGATTGAGCAGAGAATGTTGGCCATTGAGGAAAGGAAGCTGCAGCTGGCTCCTGAGCTTAGCTTGAAGAAGTTAGACTGGAAGAGCCAGTCTAGCAGAGATGGTGGCAGCAATCCCACAGTGCACCTGAGAAGAGGGTGCACATTCCTAAAGACCTTGTGAGGGATTACAAGAGGGGAGATGACATATACTTATGGTTCAAAGGGTATGAGTCTACTCTCACATGAATCTGGTCCCTGAAGCTCATTGGGGGGCGGCTCTGTGGAAGCACTTTCAGGAAGAGGGGAGGGATACACTGACAGCCTTAGGAGATGCTCAGAGTCTCACCTACACTATCATGAAAGATGTTCTACTCACAAGGTATGGTTTCACCCCTGAGCAGTATAAGGTCAAGTTTAGGTCCTCTAAGAAGAAGGAATCCCAAACATGGTTGGAATGTGTTGATGCTTATTGCAGGTCACTGTATGGTTGGGTGAAGAGCAGTAAGGTAACTACATGTGAGGGGCTTTACATTCTGATTGCTTGGGAGCAGTTTATGTTTTCCAGAGGTGCGCCAACACCTGATTGACAGCAAGCTGACTGACCCCAGGAAGCTTGTGCAGGAAGCGGACCGCTGGGAGAGCACCAGAGTCCAGAAGAGGTATGGGGGAGACCACGCCAAGGGTGGGCAGGGTCCCTCTCCGAAGAAAGGGGAGTAAGGGTAAACAGGGGAAGTTCTCTAAAGGGCCCCAAACTGATTCCCAGGGTAAGGATTCCCAACCCCCCACTGAGAAGAAGCCATGGTTTTCCAAAGGGAAGCCAGTGGCAGGTGGTGCCCCACGTAAGTGCTATGCATGTGACCAGGTAGGTCATGTAAGGGGGGACCCCAAATGCCCCAAAAGTACACCGGCACCCACTGGTATGCCGTCCTAGGGTTTGGCCAGTGTAGCGCTTGGGGAGAAGTTGGTTCCAGGTGGGTGGGAGCCAGCTGAGATGACCCTTGTCTCACTAGGGGATAGTAAGATGGTCTAGTGAACCCTTGTGCCTGAGAACACTAAGAAATACAGGCAGTGGTTGACCATCAATGGACAGAGGGTGGAGGCTTTGAGAGACACAGGACCCAGTGTGACTACAGTGAGGAGTCACCTGGTGTCTGAAGAGCAGATTGATCCCCTGATACTTCACCAAGTAGTTGCAGTGGACAACTCAGAGTGCCTGTGCAGAGTGTCTCAGGTGACCCTTTGAAGGGAGATGGTCTCAGGATCCTGGAAGGTAGCTATGAGTCCAACCATGTCTTTTGATTGTTTGCTAGGCAATGACCTGGAGGATTCCCCTTGAAAGGAGATGGAACACAGGTCTCTCTTGGCGATGTTGCGTATGCCTGGGTGGGTATGCGTATCCACCCGGTCAATGGCAGCCCGTCAGGGTAGTCAAGAGCCCCTGGAGCCTGAAACAGTGGGCCAGGGGACCGCCAAGAAGAGGAAGGGCAGGGGGTGTGGGAAACCGACCCCAGAAGTTCCCACAGTCGAGGAGGACGCAGTGTCTGAGGGTGACGGCCCGGAGCCTACAGTGGAACGGGTGGCTGAACTGGGGGAGGTCCCTAAGCTGTCCCAGTGCAGCAGGAAGGGGGCCCCACCAGGGAGGCATTCTATGAAGCACAGAAGAATTGTCCTACTCTTGAGGGACTGCGGCAGGAGGCTGCAGCCCAGGCGGCTAGCGAGGAGACCAGCACTCACCTCATCTATTGGGAGGATGGCCTCCGGTTTAGTGAGCCTAAGGTTCCTGAGCCTCGGTCAGCTCGTATGCTGGTGGTACCCCAGTGCTACAGGGCCTTCCTACTGGGGTAGGCTCATGATGTACCTTTGGCAGGACATCTGGGGCAGGGCAAGACCTATAAGAGGCTTGTCTCCCACTTCTATTGGCCCCAGATGAGCAAGCATTTTGCTGCACACTGTAGGTCTTACCCAACCTGCCATTCAAGTGGCAAGAGTGGGGGGAAATGTAAGACTCCCCTCCAATCATTACCTGTGGTTAGTACTCCCTTTGAGAGGGTAGGTATTGACATTGTGGGGCCTCTGGACCCCAAGACAGCCTTGGGCAACAGTTTCATCCTGGTCTTGGTGGACCATGCCACCCGGTACCAAAAGGCATTCTTCCGAGGTCAATCACTTCCCTTGTTGTGGGTCATGCACTGATGGGGGTTGTTACCCACATGGGGATCCCCAAGGAAGTGGTATCTGATAGGGGTACCAACCTCATATCCACGTATATGAAGTCTCCATTGAAAGTGTGTGGGGTGACCTACAAGTTCACCCCACCTTACCATCCCCAAAGTAATGGTCTGATTGAGAAATTCACCTACACCTTGAAAGGCATGATCATGAGCCTGTCAGAGCTCTTGAGGTGTAAGTGGGACGTCCTCTTGCCATGCCTTCTATTCGCCTACAGTGAGGTGCCTCAAAAGGGACTTGGGCTTAGTCCCTTTGAGCTCATCTATGGCCACCCTGTGAGGGGACCTTTGAGTCTGGTGAAGGAAGCTTTGGAGAAAGCTCCTAGTAAACTACCCCAGGATGTACTTAGCTACATGCTGGCTTTGAGAAACCAGACTGCCGGCTTCAGGAGTCTCGCTCAGTAGAACCTGGAAGCAAGCCAGGAGCAAATGAAACACTGGTATGACCAGAATGCCACTCTGGTCAAGTTTCAACCTGGACAGAAAGTGTGAGTGATGGCACCAGTGGAGTCTAGGGCGCTCCAGGAGATGTGGACTGGGCCATTTGAGGTGGTGCAGCGCAAGAGTGAACTCACCTACCTGTTAGACTTGCAGTCTCCAAGGAACCCTTCAAGGGTCCTGCATGTCAACCGCCTCAAACCTCACTTTGAGCAGACTGGGCTGTCCATGCTCCTTTCGACACATCCTGACCTCCTGTATGCAGGAGAAAAAGATGGGTCAATGGAGGGAGTGATCCTCTCCCCCTCCCAGACTGAGGAGCAGTAAGGTCACTGTGGCCACGTGTTGGGACAGTTTGCCTCACTGTTTCCCTGGTTCCAGGAGTCACACACTTGTGCACACATGATGTGGACACTGGGGACAGTACACCAATTAAACAAAAAGTTTACAGGGTGACTGACAGGGTCATGGCATGCATTAAGGATGAAGTATCCAAAATGCTTACCCTAGGGGTTACTGAGCACTCCAGCAGTCCTTGGGCCAGCCCAGTGGTATTGGTCCCAAAGGCTGTTGCACCTGGTGCCACTCCAGAACTCAGGTTCTGTGTGGACTACCAGGGACTCAATGTGGTCAGCAAGACTGACACACACCCCATCCCCCAAGCTGATGAGCTCATTGATCGATTAGGAGCGACCAAGTACCTCAGTACGTTTGACTTAACATCTGGGTACTAGCAAATTGCCTTAACTGAGGGGGCCAAGGAGAGGTCAGCATACTCTACCCAAGATGGACACTTTCAATTTAAAGTCATGCCATTTGGGATGAAGAATGCCCCTGCCATATTTCAGAGGTTGGTCAAACAGGTGTTGGCTGGGCTGGATGAGTTCAGTGCCGCCTACCTGGATGATATTGCTGTGTTTAGTTCCACATGGGAGGAACACCTGAAACACCTCTGGAGAGTGTTAGAAGCCCTGCAGAAGGCAGGCCTCATTATTAAGGTGAGCAAGTGCCAAGAAGGGCAGGGTTCTGTGGTATACTTAGGACACCAGGTAAGGAGTAACCAGGTGGCACCCCAACAGCCTAGATACTGACACCATTCTGGCTTGGGAGCCTCCCAAGACCCAGACCGAAGTGAGAGCCTTCTTAGGTCTCACAGGATACTACAGGAGGTTTGTCAAGGGGTATGGTACCATTGTGACCCCCTTGACTGAGTTGATTTCGAAGAAGCAACCCAGGAAGGTGATCTGGACTGAGGCTTGCCAGACCGCTTTTGATGCCCTGAAGGCTGCCATGTGCACAGCACCAGTGCTGAAGGCACCTGACTACTCCAATGACATTTGTTGTGCGAACAGATGCCTTAGAGTATGGTATTGGAGCAGTACTCTCACAGATTAATGAAGAGGGCCTAGATCAACCCGTAGGCTTCATTAGCAGGAGGTTACTACCCAGGGAACGTAGGTGGAGTGCCATAGAACGTGAACCGTTTGCTGTGGACTGGGCACTGAAGAAGCTAAGACCCTATTTGTTTGGGACTCACTTCTGAGTTCAGACCGACTACAGGCCCCTCAGATGGTTAATGCAGATGAGGGGTGGGAATCCAAAACTGTTGATGTGGTCCATTTCCCTACAGGAGATGAACTTTACGGTTGAACACCGTCCTGGTACAGAACAAGCCAATGCTGATGGTCTATCCAGGTTCTTCCGCCTTAGTGATGAGAACTCCCATGAGGTTTGGGTAGTTGTTCCCCACTTTTAGCTGGGGGACACACGTCTTAGACTTTTCATCCTTGGTGTGGTCTCCCTTAACTTTTTGCCTCTGTTTCCCAGATTGTTGATGTGTGCTGGACTCTGATTTTGCTGTTTTTGTTACTCTGGGCACTTTACCACTGCTAACCAGTGCTAAAGTGCAAGTGTTCCTTTACAAAATGTATATGTAATGGGTTTATCCATGATTGGCATATTTGATTTTTTAGTAAGTCCCTAGTACAGTGCACTAGAGGTGCCCAGGGCCAGTAAATCAAATGCTACTAGTGGGCCTGCAGCACTGGTTGTGCCACCCACATAAGTAGCTCTGTAATCATGTCTCAGACCTGCCATTGCAGTGTCTGTGTGTGCAGTTTTAACTGTAAATTTGACTTGGCAAGTGTACCCACTTGCCAAGCCAAAACCTTCCCTTTTCGTACATGTCAGACACCCCTAAGGTAGGCCCTAGGTAGCCCCAAGGGCAGGGTGCAGTGTATGGTTAAGGTAGGACACATAGGCCCTTATTACAACATCGGCGGTAAAAGCCGCTCACCACTGTGCAGAAGACCGCCAACACACAGCGGCGGCAGTGGAATTCCGCCTCGGTCCTTATGACCCACAGCTCGGAATCCGCCAAAATTGAGACACCCACACAAGTCCACCACACCAAAGGACAGTGATAAACTGGCGAAAACAAAACCTCCACCGTCACGACAACAGAAATAAGCCCACACTATCACGACCCACCAATCCACGCGGCGGTCTTTCAACTGCGGTATTTCATTGGCAGTACACACCGCCACGCTCAAAATACACACACATATACAAAACACTACCACATTGGACAATTCCAAATACACACACCTGATACACATACACACACCACTTCCACACACCTAATACAATATAAAACACCCACCCACATTACCCACAAACCCCTACGACCACAATTGCGACAGGAGGCCAGAGAGAAACACTACAATCTACAACCAAGCATCCACAGGCACACAATACAATCACCCACATAACATCGACGCACCTCACACAACACACCACTAAATATCACCCCACACATCACAACACACACCACCCCACACATCACCCACACCACCCCATGGCACGGCAAAGACACCCCAGGTTCTCTGAGGAGGATCTCAGGGTCATGGTGGAGGAAATCATCCGGGTAGAGCCACAGCTATTCGGATCACAGGTGCAGCACACCTCCATAGATAGGAAGATGGAGCTATGGCGAAGAATAGTGGACAGTGTCACTGCAGTGGGACAGCACCCAAGAAATACAGATGACATCAGGAAGAGGTGGAACGACCTACGGGGGAAGGTACGTTCCGTGGTCTCAAGACACCACCTTGCGGTTCAGTGGACTGGCGGCGGACCCCCAACTCCTCTCCCACAACTAACAACATGGGAGGAGCAATTCTTGGCTATTCTGCATCCTGAGGGCCTTGAAGGAGTAGCTGGAGGAATGGACTCTGGTAAGTCAAACCTTAACTGCTATATCCCCCACCCTACCTGCATGCCATCACATACCCCCACCCTCGCCGTCACTCCCATCACTCCTACTCCTCACAAATGTCCCAATATCACAAACCACACATCCCAACACCAAGCCCTGCATGCAACAACAAAGCATGGACACCCATCAACAATGGATGGCCACTGCACATACCCATACACCCCCATAAACCATCATCACACAAGGTCCCACACAGGAATGCAAGCACTGGGGTACACGGTCACCCACCCATTGCACACCATGGTACACACAGATCGGGACAGTCAGTTCCCCTCACACTGGCACAGGCCACTACAGAGCTTGCCCCCTCTGGAAACACCAGCACAGCACCCACCCAGCGGGCCCATACCTCTGTCCCCAGGACACATCAATCAGCAGTGTCTCCACCACTACAGGGAACCCAGGCTAACCCACCACCCCAACAACAACAGGGACCTGGGGGCAGTGGCAGTGGGCACACCGTTCAGGGGAAAGAGGCCCAGGGAAACAGGGGAACTGGGAGGGCTGCTGTGCGACAGGGGGAAGACAGGCCCAGGGAACCCACTCTCCAGGAGGCCCTCTCCAACATCATGGGAGCGTACCGTCATTCCCAGGAGACGATGGCAACGGTACTGGCCAAGTTTCAGGAGACCCAGCGGCTGCTGGAGGAATAGTATTTGGACTTCAGGCAGGAACTCAGATGCATCAATTCCACCCTGGGCACCATCATAGGGGTGCTGAAGGAAATCCTCAACACCAGGAGGGACACTGTGGCACAACAAGGGGCCCCTGACACTAGCCTAGACGATGAACTGCCCACCACCTCCACCGGCGCTAGTGGACAGGAGGCACCGCACCAGGACCACCACACCAGCACCCCACTCCCTGCAGAGGGAGAACCACCCCGCAAATGGTCCCTGAGATCCAGGACAAAGACAGAGAATGATGCCAAGACCCCCACCAAGAAATGAGACTGCCCTGAATGTCATCCTTTTGTCCCACCTTGTCATCCTGTCCATTCCTCAAACTGTACCAGCTCCACTTCCTATGCCCCTTTGAACAATGCACCTGTGAGACTAATAGACTGGACTCTACCATGGACATTCCTCCACCATCACCCCTCACCATTTTACAACCCCCTCCAATATTGTGCACTTAAATAAACACCCTTAAAGGAAAAAACAATCTGGAGTCTGTCTGTGATTTCAAAAATGTGTATTAGCAATTACAGTGACAAAATGCTCTTTCAATTGTAATGTCAACATACCTATGTCACACAGCTCTAGTCCATGAGGAAACAAAGCAGATGTCACACAGTGGGACCCACATCTGTGAAATCGTAAGGGAAAGTGACAACTCAGTGACCATACACTGGGAGAAAAGGATAGACAGTAGAGAGGTAATAGTGTTAAAGTACATGCAGTAGGCAGGTTTTTCTTCAAACCTGTGTCTCACTGGAAGTATTGCAGGATCACAGAGTTCCTGTTGTCGATGTTCTCTTCTTCTGCTTCCTCGTCCTCGCTGTCCACAGGCTCCACAGCTGCCACAACACCTCCATCTGGACCATCCTCCTGCAGAAAAGGCACCTGTCGTCGCAAAGCTAAGTTGTGAAGCATACAGCAGGCCACGATGATCTGGCACACCTTCTTTGGTGAGTAGAATAGGGAACCACCTGTCATAAGGAGGCACCGGAACCTGGCCTTCAGGAGGACAAAGGTCCGCTCTATAATCCTCCTAGTTCGCCCATGTGCCTCATTGTAGCGTTCCTCTGCACTTGTCCTGGGATTCCTCACTAGGGTCAGTGGCCATGAGAGGTTGGGGTAATCAGAGTCACCTGCAAATGGCGAGGGACAACTGTTAGACACACACTAATCTGTAGAGATATCCCCAGACCCAGACAACTATTCCCACTGATTTGGTTCCAGGTGCTCACCTAATAGCCACACACGGTGCCTCTCGAGTTGCCCCGTCACATAAAGGATGCTGCTATTCCGCAGGATGGAAGCGGCATGCACTGAGCCAGGGAATTTTGCATTACCATGGGAGATGTACTGGTCTGCCAAACACACCATCTGCACATTCATCGAATGGTAACTCTTCCAGTTTCTGTACACCTGTTCACTCCTGCGGGGGGGGCCAAGGCCACATGTGTCCCATCAATGGCACCTATGATGTTGGGGATATGTCCCAGGGCATAGAAGTCACCTTTCACTGTAGGCAAATCCTCCACCTGAGGGAAAACGATGTAGCTCTGCATGTGTTTCAGCAGGGCAGACAACACTCTGGACAACACGTTGGAAAACATAGGCTGGGACATCCCTGATGCTATGGCCACTGTAGTTTGAAAAGACCCACTTCCAAAGAAATGGAGTACTGACAGCACCTGCACTTGAGGGGGGATTCCTGTGGGATGGCGGATAGCTGACATCAGGTCTGGCTCCAACTGGGCACACAGTTCTTGGATTGTGGCACGATCAAGCCTGTAGGTGATGATTACATGTCTTTCCTCCATTGTCGACAGGTCCACCAGCGGTCAGTACACCGGAGGATGCCGCCATCTCCTCACATGTCCCAGCGGACAGTGCCTATGAAGGACAACAGTCAAGCTACTCAGAGGTACGTAAACACAGCTTAATCAGAAAGCCATTCAGAACCCGAATTTTGCCTGTATGAGTATTGAGGCAAGGCCTAGGTATGTGTGACGCAAATAAAAATAAAGCCATGTGGGCCCCGGAAAGGGCAGCTGCCTGACCTGTGAAGTGGGACAATGGGATGTGAGGTAACTGCTATGGCGTTGTACACTGTCGCAGTAGGCGGTCGAAGACCGCGGCACAATTCTGCATTGGTTAACATTGGACCCTATGGGTCCCAGGAGCCAATGACGATGTACGCCGGCGGTGGCGGTACGCACCACTGCGGACGTGACCGCCATTTTCTATCTGTTCAATCACTCGATACCTGATCTTCGACAGGAGAGGACCTACACTGCAAGTGCTGCTTTGACCTCAGTCTGGAAGAGACAATGGCTCGTGCGTCTGGGGAAAGGGCCCCTGCCTTCAGCACGGAGGAGTTGGAGAAACTCGTGGATGGGGTCCTCCACCAGTACACGCTACTCTACGGTCCTACAGACAAACAGGTAAGTACACCGTGAGCATGCTGTATGGGCAATGCCTGTGTGAAGTGGTTTGGATGTAAGATAGGGGGGGAGAGAATGATGCCTGAATGAAAGAACGGTGAGTGTATGTGCCACATGGCAAGGATAGGGATGCGGGCCAACGACTGTGACGGTGCAGTTGGTAATAACTTCTCTTTTTCCCACGTACAATTCATGTAGGTCAGAGTCCACCAGCAGAAGGATATTTGGCGACCCTGGGGGTCTATCACAGACGGAGCACATACTGCCAGAAAAGATGGGAGGACATTCGCCGCTGGAGCAAGAAGACAGCGGAGGCCCAGCTGGGGATGGCCTCCCAGCGTGGGAGGGGTGCCCGTCGCACCATGACCCCCTCTGATGTGGGTCAGGATCCTGGCGGTGGCGTACCCGGAGTTGGATGGGCACTTGAGGACATCACAGAAGCAACAAGGGGATGAGTATACTCTCATTCTGCTGATTCAGCGCATAGTGGAGGTGTCTGGGTGGGGGGGTGGGCTGTGTGTTTCCCTAGGCCAAGGCGAGTGTGCTAGTTAAGTCCCCTTTTTCAGGCAGACCCTGTGGCACCCCACCCCACCTGGGTACAGTGCCAACTACACCTAGTCAGGCTCCTTTGATATCCATGTGTGCAGATATCAGCCATTGCCTTGTAGGCCATGTCCCAGGGATTGAATAGTGGACCCCAAGTTTGCAGCACAGTGCAGAGGGCTTCTGTGTCTGTCGTGTCCACCAACGGTAGCGGTAATGCATGCACTCAACATGTCTTTCTTCTGTCTTCCCCCCCTTTTTGTGGTCTCCCTGTACATGTGTGCATTAGCATCATCAGGCAGAGGAGCAGTGGCACCGGAGCAGGAGGTAGCTGCATCCCACATGGCCCTGGAGGGCGACACTACGGAGTCTGATTTCACCAGTGGGACAGATGGCGAGGGAAGCTCCACGGCGGGGACAGGAGCTGACACCAGTGATACAGACTCGTCCTCTGATGGGAGCTCCCTTGTGGTGGCGGCCCCATCTGTGCCCCCCGCATCTACAGGTACAGCCGCCACCCCTCCTCCAGCACCGCCCTCCCAGCAGCTCCTCAGCCTTTGCCCCGTGCCCGCTCACCCAGGAGGGTGGGCATCTCTTTTGCCCCAGGCACCTCAGTCCCTGCCCCAGTCACCCCTGCTGCCCTCAGTGAGGAGGCCATTGACCTCCTCAGGTCCCTCACTGTTGGGCAGTCTACCATTTTGAATGCCATCCAGGGTGTATAGAGGCAGTTGCAACAAACCAATGCATTCCTGGAGGGCATTCATTCTGTTCAGGCAGCCCTTCAGCAAGCTTTTCAGACTCTGGCTTCAGCACTGATGGCAGCCATTGTCCCTGTCTCTAGCACCCCCCCTCCAGCTTCCTCCACCCAGACCCAATCCACTGTACCTCAGCCTACCCCAAGCACACCATCAGACCAGCATGCACACACCTCAACACACAAAGGAAGCTCAGGCAAACATAAGCACCACACATCCCACAGGCACTCATGCAAGCATCACAAACATGCAGACATAGCAACATCCACTGCCTCCACTGTGTCCCCCTCCTCCTCGTCCCCCTCCTCCCTCCCAGTCTCATCTCCACTCACACCTGCCTGCACTACATCTACAGCCACTACTTCTATCACCAGCACACCCACCACCACACCCCGCTCATGTGCAGTCATCACCCCACTACCATTCACACATCCCTGTGTCCTCTCCCAGTGTATCTGTGACGCCACCTCCCAAGGTACAGAAACGCAGGCACACACCCACCCAACAACTATCCACCTCACAACAGCCTCCAGCGCATGCACCTTCACCCAAAGTCACCAAACGTACACCTCCTACAACCACAACCTCTTCCTCCACTCCCAAACCCCCTCCAGCTACCCGTCCCAGTGTTCCTAAGAAACTTTTCCTGTCCAACCTTGACCTCTTTCCCTCACCTCCCCCACCCTGTCAGTCTCCTAGGGCCGGACTCTCCAGGTCCCAACCTAGCACCTCAGCCACAACATCGGCGGGACAAGTGATGCCAGTAGTCACCGGATTATGGAGTGCACCAGGCAGCAGGGCAGCCAGTGTGGCAAGGAGCCACAGCACGGACAGTCCCCCACCTGTCAAGCATCAAAAGTTGGCCAGTGCCCGGTGGGAGAGGGGGAAGACAACAGCCACCAAAGCCGCTCCCAGGTGTACAGGTGGGAGTGTGGAGTCAGCTGAGACACCTTCCAAGGTGGGGAATGGGCACAAGAAACCCGGCAAGTCTGGGAACATCAGTACAGCGGAGAAGACTGCCATCAGCCCCGCTGCCCAGGAGGCGACCGCCAGCAGCCCCGCTGCCCCAGACAGGACCGCCAGCAGCAGCCCCGCTGCCCAGGAGGGGACTGCAAGCAGCCCGCTGCCCCAGACAGGATCGCCAGTAGCAGTCCTGCTGCCCAGGAGGCGACCTCCAGCAGCCCTGCTGCCCATACAGGACTGCCAGCAGCAGCCCCGCTGCCCAGGAGGCGACCGCCAGCAGCAGCCCCGCTGCCCTGGAGGCGACCGCCAGCAGCCCCGCTGCCCCAGACAGGACCGCCAGCTGCAGCCCCGCTGCCTAGGAGGCGACCGCCAGCAGCAGCCCCGCTGGCCCAGACAGGACCTCCAGCATCAGCCCGGCTGCCCAGGAGGCGATCACCAGCAGCCCCGCTGCCCCAGACAGGACCGCCAGCAGCAGCCCCGCTGCCCAGGAGGCGACCGCCAGCAGCAGAACAACTGCCAAGGACACCGCAGCCACAAGCACCACTGCCAAGGACACCGCCGCCACAAGCACCGCTGCCAAGGACACCGCCACCACACTCACCGCTGCCAAGGACACCGCCGCCACAAGCACCGCTACCAAAGACACCGCCGCCACAAGCACCATTGCGAAGGACACCGCCGCCACAAGCACCGCTGCCAAGGACACTGCTGCCACAATCACGGCTGCCAAGGACACCGCCGCCACAAGCACCGCTGCCAAAGACACCGCCGCCACAAGCACCGCTACCAAGGACACCATCGCCACAAGCACCGCTGCCAAAGACACTGCCGCCACAAGCACCGCTGCCAAGGACACGGCCGCCACAAGCACCATAGGCCCATGAGCGCCAAAAGCACTGACGCTACTGAGCCTGCCACGAGCAGGATGAAGCAGTCTGGGCACCAAGCCCCCTCCAGAACCAGTGGAGTTTTACATCCACTACCTCTGTCCTTGGCAGGATAAAGCACTCTGGGCACAAACGTCCCTCCAGAACCCGTGGAGATTTACATCCACTACCTCTGTCCTTGGCAGGATGAAGCACTCTGGGCACAAAGCCTCCTCCAGAACCAGTGGAGATTTACATCCACTACCTCTGTCCTTGGCAGGATGAAGTGCTCTGGGTACCAAGTCCCCTCCAGAACCAGTGGAGATTGACATCCACTTCCTCTGTCCTTGGCAGGATGAAGCGCTCTCGGCACAAAGCCCCCTCCAGAACCAGTGGAGATTTACATCCACTACCTCCGTCCTTGGCAGGATAAAGCGCTCTGGGCACCAAGCCCCCTCCAGAAACAGTGGAGATTTACATCCACTACCTCTGTCCTTGGCAGGATGAAGCACTCTGGGCACCAAGCCCCCTCCAGAACCAGTGGAGACTGTTATCCACTTGAGAGACTGTGGCTTTGCACTCCCCAGGATTGAACAGTGGGCAACCCACCCACTGTAGAGATTTGAGAGACCGTGGCTTTGCACTCCCCAGGATATACCAGTGGGCAACCCACCCACTGTAGAGGCTTGTGAGACTGTGGCTTTGTACTCCCCAGGATTGAACAGTGGGCAAATCACCCACTGTAGAGACTTGAGAGACTGTGGCTTTGCACTCCCCAGGATATAGCAGTGGGCAACCCACCCACTGTAGAGACTTGTGAGACTGTGGCTTTGCACTCCCCAGGATTGAACAGTGGGAAACCACCCACTGTAGAGACTTGAGAGACTGTGGCTTTGCACTCCCCAGGATATAGCAGTGGGCAACCCACCTACTGTACAGACTTGTGAGACTTTGGCTTTGCATTCCCCAGGATTGAACAGTGGGCATGGGGCCCCCTCGTGGATTTGGCATCGTGCACTCAACCGGCTGAGGTGCCCACCCTTTCCCTTCCCCCTGAGGTGCCTGTTACATTTCTATCTGATGCCCCTGCAGTGTTCTCTCCGTCATGTTCGGGTATCTTGTGTGGGCCTCGCCCATGCAGTGTGGGCCCAGTGGTCCACGGACTTTAAGGGTGGAATACCTTGGACTAATATTCTTGGTGTATATATTTGTAAATAGTGTATGTATATTATTTGACTACTGAATTTTAATATAATACAATCGTTCACCTCATTTCCTTTTGTCTTTGCATTCTTCCGGGGGGATTGGGGGTGTAACTGTAATGTATCATGCTGTATTAGTGTGTGTGTTGTCGTGGGTGAGGATGGGGGTGAGGGTGTTGCGTGTTGCGTGTGTGTGTCACTGTTTTTTTCTTCACCAACCCCTGTGTCGTAGGTGCAGTACTCACTGTGGTCTTCGCCACCGGCTTTCATGCTCCTGGTAGAGGAGCAAGAAGATATAGGCTGGTAAAATGTGGAGCTCTGGTTCCATGGCATCCTGGTTCCTCGTGGGGTGTGCGGAGGTGAGCGTTTTCCCTTTGAAGTCCTGTTTCCGCCGTGTTTTTGTTCGCGGTGAATCCACCCCGGAAAAGGTGGCGGATTGGTAGGTTGTGATACTGTGGACGGTACATTGTCTCCCGCCTGTCTGTTGGCGGCGACCGCCGCGCTGTTTGTTTGTACGGCCTTGGCGATCGGAGTGTTAAAGTGGCTGTCTTTGTTGGCGGTTTCCGCCACGGTCGTAATTCCATTTTTTTTCCGCCTGCCTGTTGGCGGTCTTACCACCGCTTTAACCCCGACCGCCAGGGTTGTAATGACCACCATAATAATGTGTTATAAGTCCTGACAGTGAAATATTGCTAAATTCGTTTTTCTCTGTTGCAAGGCCTGTCCCTCTCATAGGTTAACATGGGACCTACCTTTAAATCTGATTAAAGTGTAGATCCCCTTTGGGAGCGGATTGACATGTGGAGTTTGGGGTCTCTGAGCTCAAAATTTTAAAATACATCTTTTAGTAAAGTTGATTTTAAGATTGTGTGTTTGAAAATGTCACTTTTAGAAAGTGAGCATTTTCTTGCTTATACCATTTCTGTGACTCTGCCTGTTTGTGGATTCCCTGTCTGGGTCCGTTTGACAGTTGGGCTGGTTGCAGCTCACACTAGACAGTGACACAAAGGGAGCTGGGGTGTAGTCTGCATTTCCTGACCATCTGTGCTAGGAGAGAGGGGAGGAGTGGTCACTCACACCTGAAAGGGCTGTGCCTGCCCTCACACAGTGCAGTCTCCAACCCCCTGGTGAGTGTCTAGGGCCTAGCCCGGGCAGCGCATGATTTCACATTCAAGAGAGACTTTGCTTTGAAGTAGGCCTACTTCAAAGGAGAAATTGGGTACAAGAAGGGCACCCAAACCCACAGACTTTAGAACACTTCTGGAAAGCAAGAGGAACCTCTGCCTGGAGAAGAGCTGAAGAGCCGAGGAAGAAGAGCTGCCCTGCCTGTGACTGTGCTTTGTGGAGCTATCCTGCAGTTGCTGCTTCTACCAGAGTAAGAGGGCAAAGACTGGACTTTCTGTGCCTTCCATCTTGTGAAGATCTCCAAGGGCTTGATTTAAAGCTTGCCTCCTGTTGTTTGAAGTCTCAGGGACAGCAAAGACTCCTCTCTGCCAGCACCTGGAGTCTCTGGAGAGACTCCTACTCTGCCAAGTGGTGCCCATCCAGTTCCTGGGACCCTGAAAGGAGAAGCTGGCAGCTTAAGAGGAAGAAATCCGCACACAGAATGCCATGCCGGGAAAGATCGACGCAACTCTGATCTGCGGCTGGGAAATAGACATGCCGCCGGCTTCATGGCTGATAATCAACGCTCGCCTGTAACACGACTGAAGAATCGATGCACGGAGCTGGAGAAATGATGCGTAACTTCGCTGACGGAGGCTGGTGAGATTGCAACCGCGCTGTGTGGTTTTCAGATCATCGTGCAGCTGGATTTCCGATGCAAGCACTGCTGGGCATGTAAAAACAACGAATAGGCCTGCCCGGACCCGAGAGTGCTGACTGGATCAACGCATCGCTCTCCTGCAGAGAGAAGAAATGACGCACCCCGACCCGATGAAAGGAGAAATGTTCCACTAGCTTCTTTTGCTTCTTTTTAAAAGAAAGAAACTAATTGAGAAATAATTAAAAAGTCTTAAAAAGTCCTATAGTGGAACTGCCATACTCAGTCTGCGAAGTAGAGTTTGTCCTCAAACTCAGGTGGTTTATTCAGAAGTTGGTCAGCTAACACACTTGATTCTGACCGATCCTCCTCCTCCTCTTGTGGTGTTTTGGGAATGGTGTAGTCAGGTGGTAGGAAATATCAGTTCATTTTGATCATGGTCAATCTCTCCATGTTTTGAGGCGGGAGACTCATCCTTCTCACTATAATAACTGCACCAGCTGCACTGAACACATGCTCAGCAGGCACACTGGCTGCAAGACAACCAGATACTTTATTGCCAGCCTGCTGAGCTCTGACCAGTGGCATATCTTCCCAAACCAATACAGCAATGGGTTTTGATCTACATACACCTCTTTTGGGCCACCCAGACACTCCTGGAACATCCTCTAAATTGTCATTGGTACTGCCACTTGCTCAACCTCTTTTGCCTTCATCTGTACTGGACTCAGGACCTGCCACCTGAAACCAAGCAAATGCTGAGGTTGGCTCTGATTCTTCTGTTGCTGTTGTTGCCGGTGTTCTTGTTACTGGTGTTGGCTGCTGTGTGACAAGACTGCCCTCTCTGCAAGTTGAAGGTGGCACCCCAAAACTGAAGAGTGGGACTCTAAGTTCCAGACATTCTTCTTCTAAGTCTTCGGTTTGCTCAACAATCCACCTCTTTTTTTTTAAACATCCCCTTGAGAAAAAATAATGAAAGTGGGAAGAATATTTTTGTTGTGTTGATCAAGTAGGATAACGTAGATGTGCTCTTTGGATGAGATAATTTCATTTTTCAGCCTTGGATTAAAAGTTAAGCGATAGCCAAGGCATCAGCTTCTGTGTTTTCGTTCACTACTCCGAGTGTAAACCATTCAAACACCTTCTTTAACTGGTCCTGTAACAGCTGCAACAATGGGATAGCTTAGCCCATCGTACTGTCCTCCTTGTTAACTTCCTGTGTGAATACCTCAAAAGGGAGCAGAATCTGCGTCATGCATTTGACTAGACCCTATTTGTCCGCATTCAGGATCATAGCTTTCCCAACTGCATCCCCTCCCCTTTAAATGACATTGTCAATAATCTGTCTGTACTGCTCAAACAGACACTGCAACATATAAAAAGTTGGATTAAAAGTTAAGCGATAGCCAAGGCATAAGCTTCTGTGTTTTTATTCACTACTCCGAGTGTGAACCTTTCAAACACCTTCTTTAGCTGGTCCTTTAGCTGGTCCTTTAACAGCTGCAACAATGGGATAGCTTAGCCCATCGTACTGTCCTCCTTGTTAACGTCCTGTGTGAATACCTCAAAAGGGAGCAGAATCTGGGTAATGCATTTGACTAGACCCTATTTGTCCGCATTCAGGATCATAGCTTTCCCAATTGCATCTCCTCCTCTTTGAATGACATTGTCAATAATCTGTCTGTACTGCTCAAACAGACACTGCAACATATAATAGTTTGAGTTCCAACATGTTGCACCTCCTGTATCAAGGCTTTAGCTGCTAGTCTGCTAGCACGCTAAATAATCTGCGACAGTTACTGGACTTTAAAATAATTGCTGAAATGAGTGCAGATTCATCTGCAGGTGGTTAGTATGTTGCTATGTCTTCACTATTGACTATGTTATTGGAATTGTCTGTGGCAACAAATCCAATTCAAAAACCTCTGAGTAGCTGTCAGTCAGACACTTTTCTGTTAATTTCATCCAAGATGTTTGCAGCTATGTGATATCCCCACAGCAAACATGGCTACTGTTGCTTGCAACTGAATGCTATTAACATTTTCTTCAGGCCCAAGACCTGTAGATAGCTTTTGCTTTACCCCCGCAAAAGAGATCCAGTGTGCAGAGATGCACATGTATTCAGTCATCTGACAACTGGTCCACATGTCTGTTGTCAGGTGGATAGTGTGGACAACACTTTGCTGCAAAGCTTGTCCAACCAGTTGCACCACATCATGATGCAGATGGCTGCCACAAATTCTAAGGATCCCACTCCTTTCACAAAAGATAAAGGGAGGAGGTCCAGCGCTAACATTTATTCCAGCTTCCCCTTGTACAAACATGCTGTTGGGTGGTTGTGGTAATAGGGCCCCTTCTGCCTAAAGATGCCTGCAAGAGTAGCCTGGATTTTCTTCTTTTCTGGGGCCACTGACAGAGGTAACTTTCGAGAAGTAAGTGGTGGTAGACTCAATGTGCGTTGAGGGGCAGTCACTGTATGTCAAGGTGTCTCCAGCAGACTCTGAGTCTTCCTGTGCCATTGTGAGGTTGCTGAGGTGGGTGATTCTGGTGTACTCCTGGGGACAGGGCTCCTTTGCAGGAGGATGTCACCCTCTTCTTCCTCAACTCACACCATGATTTGACTAGTTGTAGCTGATGTTTCCCGGCTCTCCTCCCGTTCATCACCACAACCACATAAAAAAAAATTGAAGGTGCTCCTCCCACTGGATTGCATAATGCTTTTTCATATGGCTCTTTTGGCCTCCAGTACCATAAGGTGTACCAGGCATGCTTTGACAAACACTCATGTGACAAATTGAGCACATTGCAATGTACTCCTCCTGTGTGCTAAGCGTAAAACAATTCCAAACTCGGAAGAAGTACTTTCTTAGTGGGCCACTGCCAATACCTGAAGATGAACTGGATGTAGATGGGTGTGTTGTCTATTGCCTCTCTGCAGTGCATACCTCTACCGAGGTTGGGGTTGGTGCAGGTCTCAGCTGGGGCTTTACAAATATGGGAGTTGGTGGTGCTACCTGTGCCACATCCTTCGAAGCCGGTTGAATAGTAATGTTGGACTTCTCTGTGCCAGCTTCCACAATGACTGGCTCATCGTTGTCATCTTCCTCATCATCCCCTTCCCTGATTCTATGACTTTAAGGAACTTTTCTTTTCCCATGCCTTTCCAGGTGTCTCCCGGACTCCGACCAGGTCTGCCCATGTCACCATCATTGTCATCAGAAGAGGGACTTGGAGAAGACTTTGGAGTAGTACTCTTCCTTTTCCTTTCTGGAGATCTTTGAGCTAATGATTCTAAAAGAAGAGGATCTTGCATGACAAGAAGGTCAACATCCTATACTGCTCCAACTTCAAGAATATCTATTATTGCTGGCTGTGGCTGCAGTCCACTTTGCTCTGTTCCCCGAAATGATTGGGTACTACTTTGTGAAAGGGACAAATTCAATTAAATGTCATTGCTCATCGGGGTTGCCATGATTGCAGTGGCTGTCTCACTGACAGACATGGTCTTGAGCTTAGGTTAGGGTGGTGCTTTTGATGCAGGAGTGCTGCTCACAGGTTCCTCCCCCGAGGCCGGTGTGGCAGGCTCTTGTCTCCCAAAAAAGGTAATTGTTGGCACTCCATTGGTGGAAAAATGCTTCTTCTCACTGACCACTTTCTTGGGAGCAACTTTCTTTGGGGCCATCTTAAAGCTCTCAGTTGGCTGTCAATTGGCAGTGGCACTAAGCTGCACAAGCGGAAGAGAATGGAGGACTGAAGTAGCGGTACAGGCCTTCTGTTTGGCAGTACTGTGGGTGATGTCTCTTCTTCTCTTGTGCACCTAAAAGCAACAAATCAAGATAAACATGTTGCTAGTGAAACATGGCATTGTTGCTGGTTGAAATTGAACAGATAAATGCAATATTATTGTGGTTGGTTACTTGTGTAATAAATACCAACTTATCCAAATAATGTAAAGTCAAACCACCACACCATAAAATGTAAGCCCTCATTACGACCCTGGAGGTGGGTGATAAAGTGGCGGTAATACTGCCAACGGGCCGGCGGTAAGTACTGCCAAATTATGACTATGGCGGTGATATCTCTCATAGACAGCCAATGTACCACACCAACCGCCAGGGCAGAAACAACAGCCATCATGGCGGAAGCCACCAACAGGCAGCCAGAAGTCAAAGTTCCACCCACCATATTTTGACACATTAATCCGCAACCTTTTCTGGGGTGGTACCAACGCTAACAAAAGCCTGGTGGAAACAGAGCACAGAAGTGAAAGGACTAACCATTGGAGACACAGGGAAGAACCACACCGCCATGGAACCCGAACTGCAAGTTTAACTGATGATCTTCTACGTTATGTTCCACCTGGAACACCAATGCCGACGTAGATGATGATGGTGAGTACAGACGCCTTGCACACAAGGGAGGGTGGGAGGAAAACGAGAGTGACACACACACCCAACACACACCATTCACACAACCAGATGCATTACAAGAACAATTTGACCCCAAAAATCGACAGAATAATGCAAGGACAACAGGAATTGACGAAAGTGATTGTGATCAGTTTCACATCAAAATTAATAATCTGATTTGGCAATGAAATAGATATGTACACATGTATAAAAAAAGGGACACTGCCCAGTTCAAAGTTCAAAGGGCCCACATGGCCACAGGGCACAGTTGAAGGCCCAATTAGAATCCTGACCACATCCAGATAGAACACTGCAGGGGCATTAGTTTGCAAATAGGGAGGCACATCAGGGGGAGGGGGACACCTCAGCCGGATGCAGGAACATGCCCACTGGTTCTGTAGGGGGCAACATGCCCATTGTTTTGTCCTGGGGAGTGCAAGGCCACAGTCTCTGAAGTGGGTGACTTGCCCACTGATTCTGAAGGGGGCAACATGCCCATTGCTTTGTCCTGGGGAGCGCAAGGCCACAGTCTATGAAGTGGGTGAATTACCCACTGGTTCTGGAGGGGGCAACATGCCCATTGCTTTGTCCTGGGGAGTGCAAGGCCACAGTCTCTGAAATGGGTGACTTGCCCGCACAGTAGCCCCTGGAGGGTGGACTACATGGCGTCCACCAGCGGTGATGGCTGCATGCTGGTAGTGGTTGAGGGAGGTTCCTGGGCAGCCGCTGCACTCACTGATGGCTGCATGCTGGTGGTGGTTGGGGGAGGCTCCTGGGCAGCCCCTGCACTCACTGATAGCTGCATGCTGGTGGTAGCTGGGGGAGGCTCCAGGGCAGCTCCTGCACTCATCAATGGCTGAATGCTGGTGGTGGTTGAGGGAGGCTCCTTGGCAGCCCCTGTACTCACTGATGGCTGCATGGTGGTGGTTGGGGGAGGCTCCTGGTCAGCTCCTGCACTCACTGATAGCTGCATATCCACGGCTGGCAGTGGGGCCCGGTGACAGCTGCTGGTGGGGGCGGTGTTTGCCTGACAGCTTGCGCTGCCGTAAAGTGCCTTTTGTCTTCCTGGTCATGGGTTGGGGATCCCTTACCGTTCCTGGCAGGGGTGGATGGGCTCTTCCCCTCTTTGCCTGGTGGTGCAGGCTCCTTCCCCTTCCTCTCAGCTCGTGCAGGCTCTTTCCCCTTCTTCATAACTGATGCAGGCTCCTTCTCCTTCCTCACAGCTGGTGCTTGACTCTTTCCCTTCATCCCAGGTGGTGCTGGCTCCTTCCCCTTCAGTGTTGTTGGTCTTGTATCCCTTCCACCACAAGTAGGTGGTGCTACCACTGTCCCCGTGGACTGTTTGGAGGAGGTGCTGGGCTGTGTCCTTGGTACCCTGCCCATATGTGCAGGAAAGGGGGGAGGGGTAGGGAAGAGGTCAATCAGGGAAAGGCAAAGCTTTTTAGGGACGTTGGGGTGTGAAGAGGGAGAAGTAATGGGAGTGGAGGATGAGGTAGTGGTTGTTGGAGGTGTTTGTCTGCTGGATTTGGGTGCAGGTGCATGGATTGTATGCTGTTGTGAGGTGGATGACTGTTGGGTGTCTGAGTGCTTGCGTTTGTGTACTTTAGGAGGGGGGACAGACACAGTGGGCAAAGACACAGGGGATGTGTGCATGGAGGTTGTGGAGGTGTCTGCCAGTGAGGTGTGTTCTACTTGGTGTGGTGATGATGCCGGTAGTGGATATTGATGTAGTGCATGCAGGTGTGAGTTTGGACGTAACTGAGTGAGAGGTGGAGGAGGAGGGGGAGACAGTGGAGGCAGTGGATGTTGTCATTTCTGCAGCTGTATGGTGTTTGTGTGAGTGCTTGTGGGATGAACACACACACAAACACCATACAGCTGCAGAAATGACAACATCCACTGCCTCCACTGTTTGCCTGTGCCACTCTTGTGTGTTGTCTTGTGTGCATGCTTGTCTGCCTGTGTGCTTGGGATGGGATGGGGTTGAGGAGAATGGGACTGGGAAGTAGAAGGTGGGGGGGGACTGTAGTAACAGGGACAATGGCTGCCATCAGAGAGGAGGCCAGAGCCTGAATTGATCTCTGTTGGGCAGCCAATCCACCATGAATGCCCTCCAGGAATGCATTGCATTGCTACATCTGGGATGCCAGCCCCTGGATGGCATTCAAAATGGTTGATTGCCCTACATAGATGGATCTCAGGAGGTCAATTGCCTCCTCACTCAGGGCAGCAGGGCTCACTAGGGCAGGGCCAGAGGTGCCTATGGCGAAGGAGATGCCCACCCTCCTGGGTGAGCGGGCACGGGCAACTCGTTGAGGGGCTACTGGGAGGACGGTGCTGGTACAGGGGTGGCGGCTGTACCTGCAGCTGGGGTGATCACAGAGGTGTCTGCCACCACCAGGCATCTCCCATCGTAGGAGGTCTCAGAGTCTGTGTTGTCCCCTCCAGTCTCAGCCATGGTGCTCCCCTCGCCCTACGTCCCACAGGTTCCCTAGACGTCAGTGGACCCTGCCTCCAGGGTCCTGTGGGATGCAGCTCCCTCTGTCGCCGGTTCCTCTGCTCCTCCGCCAGATGATGCTAATGCACATAAGGGCAGGATGACAAAACAAGAAAGGGGGGAGAGACAAAGGATGCACTGGGTCAATGACTGCACCAACCCCAACGTTGGCGTACACAGCACTCTCACGTACAGGGAACAGGCCTACACACTACGCATGGCACTACCAGTGAAATGGCTAGTCACCAAGGCATGAGGAGGAGCACACATTGCCAACTGCAGCACATCTGGGACCCATGCAGCCCCGCCTAGAAGTGAATACTAACAAGCTAGGATACCTGTATTTGCCATGCAACCCTTAGCCTTCAAAGGACCTATGCTGCTATGTCTGGCCTGGCTTTAGGGACACCCACTAACACACAACCACCACCCGGACACCATCCCACCATCCATTAGTTCTAATGATAGCCACTGTACTCACACCCTTGTGGCTGTTGTGGTACCCTCAAGCACCCATCCAGTTCAGGGTAGGTCACGGCAAGTATGCAGGCCATCGGGGGGTCAGGATCCAACGGGCACCCCTTCCTCGTTGGGAACCATCCCCAGGTGGGCTTCTGCAGTCTTCCATGCCCAGCATCTCAGGTCCTCCCTCCGTTTCCGACAGTGGGTGCTCTGCCTGCCATAGACCCCCAGGGTCTACACGTCCTTGGCAATGGCACGGCATATACCCTTCTTTTGATGGGCGCTGACCTGCAGAGGCAATACAGACAGGAGAACACCATTAGATAAAAAGTCCAGCTTGTCACACAAATGACCCACCATACCCGTTTCCATCACCATTTGCACACACACAGTCCAACACATACCCGGTACCTCGCAAAGAGGAAATCCACAACCTTACACGATGCCTTCACACACAACTCCATGCATTCATGCCATGCCACATGCATTGTGCCCAAAGTGTAATCACCTGTTGGTCTGGAGGCCCATACAGCTGTCCGTACTGGGGTAGGACCCCATCCACCAGTCACTCCAACTCCTCCGAAGTGAAGGCTGGGGCCCTTTCCCCGGTCACACGGGCCATGGTAGGTTCCAGACACAGGTCACAGGAGCACATGCAGTGTAGGTCCTTTCCTATGGAAGGTCAGGAAACAAGTAAGGAATGTGAAATAAAATGACGGTCACGTCTGTGGCAGTGTATACCTTCACCGCCAGCATAGATCCCCATGGCCTCTGTACCCCATAGGGCCCAATATAAACCAATGATGAATTGCATGGCAGTTCATGACTGTCTACCGTCACGGTGCACAATGTCGGTGGCATTACCTCACTTCTACCTGTCCCTCCACACAGGACAAGCAGTCGCCATTTTAGGAGGGGTAAACAGGCCTATTGATAATTTCTGCGTCACATGATATATAGGCACATACTTTTAAATTACACTGTCCCAAAACATGATTGAACAATATGGGCTGCTGTTGTGGTATAGTTGTTCAAATTGTGACAGCCTACTCACTCTTGTGTCCCTTAGACACCTACCGCTGCGGATAAATAGGAGATGGAGACATACCCCTGTGTACAGACCCCAGGTGGACTTGGCTCTACTAGAGGACAGGCACATTATACTCCCCTGTAGACTGGACAGGGCCCCAATCACAGAGCTGTGTACCCAGTTGGAGCCTGACCTGATCTCAGCTATCTATCATTCCACTGGGATCCCCCCTCTTGTGCAGGTTCTATCAGTGCTCCATTTCCTAGCAACAGGTTATTTCCAAGTGACAGTGGGCTTGGCAACAGGAATGCCACAGCCAATGTTCTCAATAGTGCTGGCAAGAGTCTTGTCTGCCCTGATAAAACACATGTACAGCTAAATTGCTTTCCCCCAGGTGGATGATTTGGCCACTGTGAAGGCCCGGTTTTATACAATGGGATATATCCCCAGTACAATTCGGGTGATTGACGGAAAATATATGGTGTTTGTCCCCGCCCTGGCAAAATGAACAGGTGTACAGGAATCGTAAGAGTTTCCACTCCATGAATGTGCAGATGGTGTGACTGGTGGACCAGTACATCTACCACGTCAATGCTATGTATCCTGGGTCAGTGAAGGATGCCTTTGTCCTAAGGAACAGCAGCATCTGAAATGTGATGTCCCAACTACAGAGGCACAGGGTGTGGCTAATAGGTGAGCCTTGGCCCCCACCCAGTGTATGTTGGTGTATGACTATGCTCTCGGCCAACTAGGATAGTGTGTGGTTAAATGTTGTCCCTCAATATTTCCAGGTAACTCTGGTTAACCAAACCTATCATAGCTGCTCACCCCTGTGAAGAATGCCAGGAAAAGGGCAGAAGAACATTATAATGAGCCACATGGGCTAACCAGAAGGATCATTGAGAGGACCTCTGGCCTCCTGAAGGCCAGGATCAGGTGCCTCCATCTGACAGGTGTATCCCTGTGCTACTCACCCAAGAAGGTCTGCCAAATAGTAGTGGCATGCTGCATGTTGCAGAGTCTGGCCCTCAGATGCCATGTACCTTTTCTGCAGGGGGAGGAAACTGGAGATGCCGCTATGGCAGCAGTGGACCCTATGGACAGTGAGGATGAGGAGGCAGAGGATGAAGTTGTGGATAACAGAACATTAGTGATTCGCCAGTAATTCCAATGGCACACAGGTGAGACAGTGCAACTTTACATTTCTATGACTATTGGTGTATTGTGTGTTGCATTGGCATGCTGGCATTACCCACTTGTTTCCCCTACGTACTGTTACCTATGGATATTCATTTTACAGATGTTGGTGACATGACAACAATGTCCTGATGTGATCACAACAGCCAGGAACAGGTCATTCATTCTATGATCACACTATGTACAGTTCATTTGCAATGGTTGTAGCTCTTTCAATCAATACAAATTTGCAATACATGAAATATTAGTGGTCGAGTTTTATTAAAAAAATACAGGGGAATGAGCAATGGAATGTGGTGATGATGGAGAAAATTCCAGGGTATTTTTCCAGTCTGTTTGTACCACAGGTGTAGTGTCCATGGGGACATAGGAAGGGTAGCAATGGCAGTTCAAGGTTAAGTCAAACCACCACACCATAAAATGTAGGCCCTCATTATGACCCTGGAGGTGGGTGATAAAGTGAAGGTAATACTACCAACGGGCTGGCGGTAAGTACCGTCAAATTGTGACTATGGCGGTGATATCTCTCATAGACAGCTAATGTACCACACCAACCGCCAGGGCAGAAACAACAGCCACCATGGCGGTAGCCACCAACAGGCACCCAGAAGTCAAAGTTCCACCCACCATATTTTGACACATCAGTCCGCCACCTTTTCCGGGTTGGTACCAACGGTAACAAAAGCCTGGTGGAAACAGAGCACAGAAGTGAAAGGACTAACCATTGGAGACACAGGAAAGAACCACACCGCCATGGAACCCGAACTGCAAGTTTTCCTGATGATCTTCTACGTTATTGGAACACCAATGCCGAAGAAGATGATGACGGTGAGTACAGACGCCTAGCACACAAGGGAGGGTGGGAGGAAAACGAGAGTGACACACACACCCACCACACACCATTCACACTATACACACAACCAGATGCATTACAATAACAATTTGACCCCAAAAATCGACAGAATAATGCAAGGACAACAGGAATTGACAAAAGTGATTGTGATCAGTTTCACATCAAAATTAATAATCTGATTTGGAAAGGAAACAGATATGTACACATGTATAAAAAAAGGGACACTGCCCAGTTCAAAGTTCAAAGGGCCCACATGACCACAGGGCACAGGCGAAGGCCCAATTAGAATCCTCACCACATCTGGATAGAACACTGCAGGGGCATCAGTTTGCAAATAGGGAGGCACATCAGGGGGAGGGGGACACCTCAGCCGGATGCAGGAACAAGCCCACTGGTTCTGTAGGGGGCAACATGCCCATTGTTTTGTCCTGGGGAGTCCAAGGCCAAAGTCTCTGAAGTGGGTGACTTGCCCAGTGGTTCTGAAGGGGGCAACATGCCCATTGCTTTGTCCTGGGGAGCGCAAGGCCACAGTCTCTGAAGTGGGTGACTTGCCCACTGGTTCTGGGGGGGGGGGGCAGCCCGCACAGTAGCCCCTGGAGTGTGGACTACATGTCGTCCACCGGCAGCGATGGCTGCATGCTGGTGGTGGTTGAGGGAGGCTCCTGGGCAGCCCATGCATTCACTGATGGCTGCATGCTGGTGGTGGTTGGGGGAGGCTCCTGGGCAGCCCCTGCACTCACTGATGGCTGCATGCTGGTGGTGATTGGGGGAGGCTCCAGGGCAGCCCCTGCACTCATCGATGGCTGCATGCTGGTGGTGGTTGAGGGAGGCTCCTGGGCAGCCCCTGTACTCACTGATGGCTGCATGGTGGTGGTGGTTGAGAGAGGCTCCTGGGCAGCCCCTGCACTCACTGACGGCTGCATATCCACAGCTGGCAGTGGGGGCCCGTGACAGCTGCTGGTGGTGGCGGTGGTTGCCTGAGAGCTTCCACTGGCGTAAAGTGCCTCTTGTCTTCCTGGTCATGGGTTGGGGATCTCTTACCCTTCCTGGCAGAGGTGGATGGGCTCTTCCCCTCTCTGCCTGGTGGTGCAGGCTCATTCCTCTCAGCTAGTGCATGCTCTTTCCCCTTCTTCACAACTGATGCAGGCTCCTTCCCCTTCATCACAGCTGGTGCTGGCTCCTTCCCCTTCAGTGTTGTTGGTCTTGTATCCCTCCCACCACGAGTAGGTGGTGCTACCACTGTCCCCGTGGACTGTTTGGCTGAGGTGCTGGGCTGCGTCCTTTGTAGCCTGCCCATACGTGCAGGACAGGGGGGAGGGGTAGGGAAGAGGTCAATCTGGGAAAGGCAAAGCTTTTAGGGACGTTGGGATGGGAAGAGGGAGAAGTAATGGGAGTGGAGGATGAGGTAGTGGTTGTTGGAGGTGTTTGTCTGCTGGATTTGGGTGCAGGTGCATGGATTGTATGCTGTTGTGAGGTGGATGACTGTTGGGTGTCTGAGTGCTTGCGTTTGTGTACTTTAGGAGGGGGGACAGACACAGTGGGCAAAGACACGGGGGATGTGTGCATGGAGGTTGTGGAGGTGTCTGCCAGTGAGGTGTGTTCTACTTGGTGTGGTGATGATGGATGTAGTGGATATTGATGTAGTGCATGCAGGTGTGAGTGTGGACGTAACTGAGTGTGAGGAGGAGGGGGAGACAGTGGAGGCAGTGGATGTTGTCATTTCTGCAACTGTATGGTGTTTGTGTGAGTGCTTGTGGGATGAAGTGTGGTGCTTCTGTTTGTCTGTGCCACTCTTGTATTTTGTCTTGTGTGCATGCTTGTCTGCCTGTGTGCTTGGGATGCGTTGGGGTTGAGGAGAATGGGTCTGGGAAGTAGAAGATGGTGGGGGACTGTAGAAACAGGGACAATGGCTGCCATCAGAGAGGAGGCCAGAGCCTGAATTGATCTCTGTTGGGCAGCCAATCCACCATGAATGCCCTCCAGGAATGCATTGCATTGCTACATCTGGGATGCCAGCCCCTGGATGGCATTCAAAATGGTTGATTGCCCTACATAGATGGATCTCAGGAGGTCAATTGCCTCCTCACTCAGGGCAGCAGGGCTCACTAGGGCAGGGCCAGAGGGGCCTATGGCAAAGGAGATGCCCACCCTCCTGGGTGAGCGGGCACAGGCAACTCGTTGAGGGGCTACTGGGAGGACGGTGCTGGTACAGGGGTGGCGGCTGTACCTGCAGCTGGGGTGATCACGGAGGTGTCTGCCACCACCAGGCAGCTCCCATCGGAGGAGGTCTCAGAGTCTGTGTTGTCCCCTCCAGTCTCAGCCATGGTGCTACCCTCGCTCTCCGTTTCACAGGATCCCTAAACGTCGGTGGACCCTGCCTCCAGGGTCCTGTGGGATGCAGCTCCCTCTGTCGCCGGTGCCTCTGCTCCTCTGCCAGATGATGCTAATGCACATAAGGGCAGGATAACAAAACAAGAAAGGGGGGAGAGACAAAGGATGCACTGGGTCAATGACTGCACCAACACCAACGTTGGCATACACAGCACCCTCACATAGAGGGAACAGGCCTACACACTATGCATGGAACTACCAGTGAGGTGGCTAGTCACCAAGGCATGAGGAGGAGCACACACTGCCAACTGCAGTACATCTTTGACCCAAGCAGCCCTGCCTAGAAGTGATTACTAACAAGCTAGGATACCTGTATTGCCATGCAACCCTTAGCATTCAAAGGACCTATGCTGCTATATCTGGCCTGGCCTTAGGGACACCCACTAACACACAACCACCACCCGGATACCACCCCACCATCCATAAGTTGTTATGATAGCCACTGTACTCACCCCCTTTTCGCTGCTGTGGTGCCCTCAAGCACCCATCCAGCTCAGGGTAGGCCACTGCCAGAATGCGGGCCATCAGGGGGGTCAGGGTCCTACGGGCACCCCTTCCTCGTTCGGAGCCATCCACAGGTGGGCTTCAGCGGTCTTCCATGCCCAGCATCTCAGGTCCTTCCACCGTTTCCGACAGTGGGTGCTCCGCCTGCCATAGATCCCCAGGGTCAGCACGTCCTTGGCGACGGCACGGCATATACCCTTCTTTTGATGGGCGCTGACCTGCAGGGGCAACACAGACAGGAGAACACCATTAGACAAACTGCCCAGCTTGTCACAGAAATGGCCCACTATACCGGTTTCCATCACCATTTGCACACACATAGTCCAACACATACCATGTACCCCGCAAAGAGGAAATCCACCCCCTTACACGATGCCTTCTCACACAACTCCATGCATTCATGTCACATGCATTGTGCCCAAAGTGTAATCACCTGTTGGTCTGGAGGCTCACCTATTGGTCTGGAGGCCCATACAGCTGTCCGTACTGGGGTAAGACCCGATCCACAAGTCACTCCAACTCCTCTGAAGTGAAGGCTGGGGCCCTTTCCCCGGTCACACGGGCCATGGTAGGGTCCAGACACAGGTCACAGCAGCACATGCAGTGTAGGGCCTTTCCTATGGAAGGTCAGGAAAAAGTGAGGAATGTGAAATAAAATGGCAGTCCCGTCGGCGGCGGTGTATACCGTCACCGCTGGCGTAGATCCCCATTGGCCTCTGTACCCCAGAGGGCCCAATATAAACCAATGAAGAATTGCATGGCAGTTTATGACCGTCTACCGTCACAGCGCACAATGTCGGTGGCATTACCTCACTTCCCCCTTTTCCTCCACACAGGACAGGCAGTCGCCATTTTAGGAGGGGTGAACAGGCCTATCGATAATTTCTGCGTCACAGGATATATAGGCACATACTTTTAAATTACACTGTCCCAAAACATGATTGAACAATGTGGGCTGCTGCTGTGGTATAGTTGTTCAAATTGTGACAGCCTACTCACTGTTGTGTCCCTTAGACACCTACGCTGTGGATAAATAGGAGATGGAGACATACCCCTGTGTACAGACCCCGGGTGGATTTGGCTATACTAGAGGACATGCACACTATACTGCCCTGCAGACTGGACAGGGCCACAATCACAGAGCTGTGTGCCCAGTTGGAGCCTGACCTGATCTCAGCTATCCGTCATCCCACTGGGATCCCCCCTCTTGTGCAGGTTCCATCAGTGCTCCATTTCCTGCCAACAGGTTTTTTCCAAGAGACAGTGGGCTTGGCAACAGGAATGTCGCAGCCAATGTTCTCAATAGTGCTGGCAAGAGTCTTGTCTGCCCTGATAAAACACATGTGCAGCTACATTGCTTTCCCCCAGTTGAAGGATTTGGCCACTGTGAAGGCTGGGTTTTATACAATGGGACATATCCCCAATATAATTGGGGTCATTCACGGAACATATATTGCGTTTGTCCCCCCTCAGCAAAATGAACAGGTGTACAGGAATCGTAAGAGTTTCCATTCCATGAATGTGCAGATGGTGTGACTGGCAGACCAGTACATCTCCCACGTCAATGCTATGTATCCTGGGTCAGTGAATGATGCCTTTGTCCTAAGAAACAGCAGCATAAAAAATGTGATGTCCCAACTACAGAGGCACAGGGTGTGGCTAATAGGTGAGCCTTGGTCCCCACCCAGTGTATGTTGGTGTATGCCTATGCTGTTGGCCAACAGGGGTAGTGTGTGGATAAATGTTGTCCCTCAATATTTGCAGGTGACTCTGGTTACCCAAACCTATTGTGGCTGCTCACCCCTGTGAAGAAAACCAGGACAAGGGCAGAAGAACGTTATAATGAGCCACATGGGCTAACCAGAAGGATCATTGAGAGGACCTCTGGCCTCCTGAAGGGCAGGCTCAGGTGCCTCCATCTTACAGGTGTATATTTGTGCTACTCACCCAAGGAGGTCTGCCAGATAGTAGTGGCATGCTGCATGTTGCAGAATCTGGCCCTCAGATGCCATGTACCTTTTATGCAGGAGGAGGAGACTGGAGATGCCCCTGTGGCAGCAGTGGACCCTGAGGACAGTGAGGATGAGGAGGCAGAGGATGAAGATGTGGACAACAGAACATTAGTGATTCGTCAGTACTTCCAATGACACACAGGTGAGACAGTGCAACTTTACATTTCTATGACTATTGGTGTATTGTGTGTGGCATAGGCATGCTGGCATTACCCACTTTTTTCCCCTACGTACTGTTACCTATGGATATTCATTTTACAGATGTTGGTGACGTGACGACAATGTCCTGATGTGATGACAACAGCCAGTAACAGGTCATTCATTCTATGCTCACACTGTGTACAGTTAATTTGCAATGGTTGTAGCTCTTTCAATCAATACAAATTTGCAATACATGAAATACTAGTGGTTGAGTTTTATTCAAGGGTGTTTATGTTGTGCTAAAAAGTAGAGGGGAAAGAGCAATGGAATGGGTGATGATGGAGAAAAGTCCAGGGTATTTTTCCAGTCTGTTTGTAACACAGGTGTAGTGTCTATGGGGACATAGGAAGGGGAGCAATGGCAGTTCATGGTGGACAAGGTGACGGTTTGGGACACAAGGGGGACAATCACGAGAGTGTAATTTCCATGCGGTGGTCTTGGGAAGTGTCTCTGGCTTCTATCTGGTTTGCAGGGAACTTTTGCTGGGTGGGTCACTTTCTGCAGGGGAAGGGATGCTGGTAGCCTGTGGGTCCGGTGGCGGGGCCTCCTGGCCACTAGCGGCAGCAGAACTGGAGGGCTGTTCAGATGCTTGGCTAGTGGTAGGAGCCCACTGGTGTGCTGTTGCATCCCTCATGATGTTGGACATGTCTGCTAGCACCCCTGCTATGGAGATCAGGGTGGTGTTAATGGCCTGCAAGTCCTCCGTGATCCCCTGATACTGTCCCTCCAGCAGCCAACTGTTCTCCTGCACGTTGTCTAGGATCTGGCCCATCGTGGCCTGGGAATGTTGGTAGGCTCCCAGGATCTCTGCGAGTGCCTCCTGGAGAGTCGGTTCCCTGGTCTTGTCCTCCCACTGGTGCACAGCAGTCCTCCTAGTGACCTTGTTGGCCTGTGCCTCTGTCCCCTGAACAGTGTGCCCACTGCCACTGACCCCAGGTCCCTGATTGTCTTGTGGGCGAGGTGTGTCCTGGGGTCCCTGTACAGGCGGGCACACTGCTGATTGACGTGTCCTGGGGACAGAGGCGTGGGTACGCTGGGTGGGTGTTTTGGTGTTGGTTCCTTATGGGGGAGGCTCTGCGGTGGTCTGTGAGTGGGCTTAGGTGACCGGCTGTCCAGTTGTCCCTGATGGGCCAGGTAGATCCTCCACATCCAGAGGTCCAGAGTTTCTGTCATGGGGGCTCTTCTGTTGGGGGACTGGATTGGGGGTGATACCTCCTCTCCACTGACATTGGCTGGGGTACCTGTGGGGATGTAAATGAGGTATTATGCTTCATGTTTCTGACATTTGTACTTCTGTAACTTGCTAAACTGCCAGCTTTTGGTTGTGTATGTTGGTGTATTGTGGGATTGTTAGTTTCCCTATGTGGGCATGCTTTAGTGATGGGTGTCCATGCAGGGCTGGGAGGGCTGTCATGCATTGGTATGGAAACGCAGGATTTGGCATTGGGGTTAATCATATGTGTAGGTGAAGTGTGTGGGATGGAGTGGAGTGACGGGAGTGAGGGTGAGGGGATGTGATGGCATACAGGTATGGGGGGGTGATCAGAAGTAAATGTAGACTTACCAGTGTCCAGTCCTCCGGCTACTCCAGTGAGTTTCTCAGGATGCAGTATTACCAAGACTTGCTCCTCCCATGCTGTGAGCTGGAGGGAGGAGGTGGGGGTCCACCACCAGTCCTCTGTATGGCGAGCTGGTGTCTTGCTGCTATGGAACGTACCTTCACCCGTAGGTCGTTCCACCTCTTCCTGATGTAGTCCCTTGTTCTTGGGTGCTGTTCCTCGGCGTTGACCCTGTCCATGATTCTCCGCCATAGCTCCATCTTCCTTGCTATAGATATTTCATGTACCTGTGTACCAAACAGCTGTGGCACTATCCTGATGATTTCCTCCATCATGACCCTTAACTCCTCCTCAGTGAAACGGGGGCACCTATGTGGTGCCATTGGTGTTGTATGATTTGTGTTGGTGAGGGTGAGGGTGTGTTGGGTAATATGGTGGGATGTGTGTTGTGGAGTGCTTGATGGGTGTATGGGTGTATGTGCTGTGCGTGTCTAGTTGTCTCTGTGCCCTTCGTCTCAGTCTCCTGGTGGCAATTGTTGTTCGTAAGGCGTTGCAGCTCCTCCAGCTCCTCCAGCCCAGGTTCCTGAGACCTCCTAGCAAGCCCAGCTACCTCGCAGTAGGTACCCCCCCACCACCCAGCCCCTCGCCCTGCCCCCCGCTACTCACCCTCTCTCCTGCTTCTCTTCTTCTTCTCTGTTCTTCCTCTGCGCTCTTCTTCTGTAGTCTTCCTCTGTACTCTTCTTTCCCTCCTGCTCCCCGTCTTCTCTCTTCATCTGTGTGCTTCTTTCTCTCTCCTTTGCACCGCGACCTGCTTGTGCTTCTTCTTCTCTGTCCCTCTTCTTGGCTCTTTCCTCTGCTTCTCGTCGCTCCTCTTCTTCTTCACCTTCTTCTGTATTTTTCTGTCTTCTGCGCTCCTCTTGTTCACCTTCTTCTGTATTTTTCTGTCTTCTGCGCTCCTCTTCTTCTTTACCTTCTTCTGTGGTCTTCTGTCTTCTGTTCTTCAGCTCCTCTTCTTCTGTACCTTCTTCTGTGGTCTTCTTTCTTCTGTTCTTCGGCTCCTCTTCTTCTGTGGTCTTCTGTCTTCTGTTCTTCGGCTCCTCTTCGGCTCCTCTTCCTCTGTTACCTGCTCCCTGGTTCTTCCCGCGCCTGTCCTCCTGCTTCTGTCTCGTCTCTCTCCCTCACTCGCCTCCCCCTCTGTATCACCCCTATCTACCCCTATCTCTATCTGTCTCCCTCACTCACCACCTCCTCCTATCTACCTATCTCTCTATCTCTCTGTCTCCCTCACTCACCACCTCCTCCTATCTACCTATCTCTCTATCTTTCCCCCTCACTCGCCACCCCCTCTGTAACCACCCCTATCTTCCTATCCTTTCACTCTACCTCTCACCCACCTCTACAACCCCCCTCCCCTATCTTCCCAACCTTCCTCCTATCTCTCTCCCTAAACTCCTAAACTTCCTAAAATCACCCCCACCACCCTTAACCCCCCCTCCCCATCTCTTCTCCACTCTACCTGTCCCCCATCCCTCCGCTTTCCCGCCGCCACCTCCTGCACGCCCCTGCCCCCCAGCTCCCATTCGTCACCCCACTCCCGTCCCCCACCCCCAGCTGACCCCTCCCCCCCTCCTCCCTCTTATGGCGGCCGCTGCGCGTCCGCGCCGCTGGCGCGCCAAAGGCAAGCCCGTCTGTGCCCGTCCGCGCCTGGCCCGCGCCCAGCTCCACGACCCCTGGTCCTCAGCACTCCCAAACCCCGCTGCTCGGCTACGACCCCACCACCCTCCACGCCCTCAACCCAGGGCGCTCCAGCACCTGCTTCCAAGCTAACCCGAAACGTACCCATGGACCTTTCGCATGTCACACCTGCAAACGTATCTTTCACCACGAAACTACCACGACCACCAGCCCACGCGCCATCAACCACCTCAAATGCATCCTGGTCAATGCTCGATCCGTCCACAAGCACGCCGTTGAACTCTGGGACCTCCTGGACTCCACATCACCGGACGTCGCCTTCATCACGGAGACCTGGATGAACGCCGCTTCGGCCCCAGCCATCGCCATAGCCATCCCCGAAGGCTACAAGATTTCCAGGAAAGACCGCACCAACCAAATAGGAGGAGGAATCGCCATCGTCTTCAAAGACTCCATCAGCGTCACCACCTCCACCGAAGACACCCCCCTCGCCGCAGAGTACCTGCACTTCCTGATCCGCACCGACCCCATGATCACCCTCAGAGGATCACTCATCTACCGCCCCCCCCGGACCGCGCGCCCTTTTCAGCGACTCCATCACCGACTTCATCTCCCCGCACGCCCTCGCCTCGCCAGACTACATCCTCCTCGGCGACCTCAACTTCCATCTAGAACAGAATAACGACCCCAACACCACCGCCCTGCTCGACAACCTCGCCAACCTCGGCCACAAGCAACTGGTGAACACCCCCACCCACATCGCCGGACACACGCTTGACCCCATCTTCTCCGTCAGCAAACACCTTTCCTTCAGCCACGCCTCCGCTCTACACTGGACCGACCACAGCTGTGTCCACTTCACCTTCCGACGCGAGACCCGCCACCTCCGCACTCAACCCATCCCTCGTCGAAAGTGGAACAAAATCCCCGAAGAACAACTCTTCTCCACTCTCATCGACAACCAACCTACCTTCACCACCGACCCCAACGACGCAGCCCTCAGCCTCACGAACTGGATCACCAACTGTGCAGACAACCTTGCTCCCCTCAGACGCCCTCCAAGACAGGCCAACACCAAAAAACCTCTCTGGTTCTCTGACACCCTTAAGGAATCAAAGAAAACCTTTTGCACCCTCGAGAAAGCCTGGCGTAAGGACCACACCGCTGACAACATGACCGCCCTCAAGAACGCTACCCGCGAACACCACCACCTGATCCGCGCAGCCAAAAGGAATTTCTTCACTGATAGACTGGACAAAAACAGCCACAACAGCAGAGAACTCTTCAGCATCGTAAAAGAGTTCTCCAACCCCAACGCCAACGCCATCACGCCCTCACAAGACCTGTGCAACTCCCTCGCCACCTTCTTCCATCGTAAGATTACCGACCTACACGACAGCTTCGGACACCAGACCCAGCCGATCAACACTGAACCCACACCCCCAGCCATCACCCTCAACGCATGGACCCACATCAACACTGAAGAGACCAAAACCACCATGAACTCAATCCACTCCGGTGCCCCCTCGGACCCCTGCCCACACTTCATCTTCAATAAAGCCGACGACATCATCGCCCCGCACCTCCAGACCATCATCAACTCCTCTTTTTCATCTGTTACCTTCCCCGAAAGCTGGAAACACGCCGAAGTCAACGCCCTACTAAAGAAACCTACGGCTGACCCAAGCGACCTGAAGAACTTCCACCCCATCTTGCTCCTCCCCTTCCCTGCCAAAGTCATAGAGAAGACCGTCAACAAACAGCTTACCAACTTCCTTGAAGACAACAACCTTCTCGACCCCTCACAATCCGGATTCCGAGCCAACCACAGCACTGAAACCGCCCTCATCTCAGTCACAAACGACATCAGCACCCTGATGGACAACGGTGAAACAGTCGCCCTCATCCTCCTCGACCTCTCGCCTGCCTTCGACACCGTCTGTCACCGCACCCTAATAACCCGCCTCCGCTCCACCGGAATCCAAGGCCAGACCCTGGACTGGATCGCCTCCTTCCTCTCCAACCGCTCTCAAAGAGTCTACCTCCCACCTTTTCGCTCAGACCCCACCGAGATCATCTGCAGCGTCCCTCAAGGCTCCTCGCTCAGCCCGACGCTCTTCAATGTCTACATGAGCCCCCTCGCCGACATCGTACGCAACCACAGCATCATCATCACCTCCTACGCCGACGACACTCAACTTATACTCTCCCTCACCAAGGACCCCGCCAGCGCAAAGACCAACCTGCAAGATGGTATGAAGGACGTCGCAGATTGGATGAGGCTCAGTCGTCTGAAACTGAACTCAGACAAAACGGAAGTCCTCATCCTCGGCAACACCCTGACTGCATGGGACGACTCCTGGTGGCCCATGGCCCTTGGCACCGCACTGACCCCCTCAGACCACGCCTGCAACCTTGGCTTCATCTTGGACCCTCTTCTCACCATGACCAAACAAGTCAACGCTGTGTCCTCCTCCTGCTTCCTCACCCTCCGCATGCTCTGCAAGATCTTCCGCTGGATCCCTGCCGACACCAGAAAGACCGTGACCCACGCCCTCGTCACTAGCCGCCTGGATTACGGCAACACCCTTTATGCTGAGACCACCGCAAAACTCCAGAAACGTCTGCAACGTATTCAAAATACCTCTGCCCGCCTCATCCTCGACATACCCCGCAACAGCCACATCTCCGCCCACCTGAGACACCTGCATTGGCTCCCAGTCAGCAAAAGGATCACCTTCCGACTTCTCACCCACGCACACAAAGCCCTCCACAACAAGGGACCAAAATACCTCAACCGACACCTCAACTTCTACGCACCCACCCGTCTCCTCCGTTCCACCAGCCTCGCTCTCGCCGCCGTCCCTCACATCCGCCGCTCCACAGCGGGTGGGAGGTCCTTCTCCTACCTGGCAGCCAAGACTTGGAACACCCTCCCCACCAGCCTCAGGACCACCCAGGACCACTCCGTATTCCGGAGACTCCTCAAGACCTGGCTCTTCGAGCAGCAGTAACCCCCTTCCCCCTAGCGCCTTGAGACCCGCACGGGTGAGTAGCGAGCTTTATAAATGTTAATGATTTGATTTGATTTGTGTGTTTTATAGTGGTGTGGGTGTGATGTGTGTATGAATGTCAGGTGTTTGTATACAGTATTGTCCAATGTATTGTTGTTTTGTTGTTGGGTGTCCATTTTGAGCCCAGTGGTATGTACCACCAATGATTTACTGCTGTTGAATGCCCACCGTGGTGATTCGTGGGTCATAATGTGATGGGCGTTGTTTTGTTGGTGTAACCGTATGGGTTTTGGGACAGCCAGTTTATCACTGACCTTTGGTCAGGTGGATTTGTATATGTGGCTGTATTCTGTCGGATTGGTGTGTGTGTGTCATAATACAGTGAACGGATATTCGCCATTGTGGCGGTAAGCTGGCGGCCGTCAGTGTGGCGGTAAGAGGGATTTACCAGCAATGTCATAATAAGGGCCTTAGTTTCAAATCAGGCAACACAACATGCAGGTATAGCTCTTTTCTTTATCTTCATTCATTTTAAAGGAAAGACCTGTGATAGTCAGACAGAGGTGCTTGGCTAAATAGAATAATCCTTAAAAAACCCATGGCAGGAAGGTAGGCAGGGGTAAATGGAATAATCATTAAAAAAAAAAAAATGGTGCTGCTGACCTGGGTGCAGTGAACCGCATCCAGGGTGTCCAGGAGGAAATGGAATTATACACCTAAAGAAATTAAATGCTATAGCATGGCTGTGTGCCTATGGTGGATGAATGGATGGGTGGATAGATTGATGGATGGATAGATCAAGGCAAAATGTGGAATTAAATAAATACATTTTAAGAATACAAAAATACAAAAATCTAAAATAGAAATGAAAAATAAAAATAAGAAATTACAATTCTAAAAAATGAAAGCAAATTAAAATAGAACAAGTAAAATAAATAAATTAAAATAAAAAATTAAAACAGAAACCAAAATTAAACAAACGATCAATAATTGCCGATGTTTGTATGGGAGGACGAGAAGAAAGAAACGTAATGTGAGGAAAGGAGGTGCACAAAAATGGAATAACTAATAATATAGACAATGCTCATCAAAATCATGTTCATCATATACATATTCTATAATGATCCCCAAGCATATTATTAAACTGGTATCACACTTCCATTCATGCCAGCTTATGGCAAAGGCATATTGGCTGGATGCACAAAATGGCCACCAGCCACATGGCCAAACAACAATTGCAAGAAGGAGGCATTGGGAACAAAGAGCACATGCAAGCCTATGGCAACGGCACACTTGCCAGATACACAAAATGTCAGCCAGCCACATGGTTAAACAACAACAGAGAGCAATGAGTCATGGGGAACAAAGAACAAATGCAAGCCTATGTCAAAAACACACTGGCTGGATGCACAAAATGGCTGCGAGCCACATGGTCACACAACAACGGCGAGCAAGGAAGCATGGGAAACAAATAACACATCCAAGCCTATGGATAAATCACACTGTCTGGATGCACAAAATGGCCACCTGCCACATGGTCAAACAACAACAGTGAGCAAGGAGGCCTGGGGAACAAAGAACACATTTAGGCCTATGGACACAGAATACACAAAATGGCCCCTGGGCACATGGCATGGAGAACAAAGACAAATGGAGGCCAATGATAAACATACATACACACTGGTCAGAAAAAGTAGGCATGGTGGTAACACTGAAAAAACACTACTTCAGCAATGCAAAACACACCAATGACCTGAGCTATAAACATTTTCATATGCCATCAGATATTACCCCACGTATACTCTTTTTGCAGAAAAAATGAAATGCAAACAATAGCCAAAATTTTTCATTTAATTCAATGCCATCCCTGCCCTAAATTAAGTTTTGAAACCATATACCACAGAAAAAATTCCTTCATGCACTGATGACTGGTACTGGGCCTACTGGCTAGATGGCCCACTGGAAGTATAGCCCAAGTAACTGAATATTGCAAATGTAACAAACATGGAGAAAAGGTACTCAGCTTTGCAAAATTTTCCTTTACAAAAGATGAAAAATTTACTAAAGGCATAAAATAATGAGGCCCCTACTTAAAATCAACGCCACCCAAAACAATGACATTTAAAATTCAAATTAAAGTACAAGAAGTACTGGTGTATACCCAAGCAAGCAAACTACACCCTTACACAATAGTTTTTTAAACTTACTTGTGTGATATCAGAACAATAAAGTCCTTAAATGCAAGGCTATAGCTGCATGAGACAAATAGAGTTATCCTTCCTCCTCAAAATCCAAGTGAAAAGTGACCAGTAGATGGACAAAGCACTAGGCGGAACCTGCTGAACAGGAACAGGAAGTTAGGTTCTCTGTGGCACTTCCTTCCTGTTGGAAAAAAAGTAAGAGTTTTGCGCACTGGCCTAGTAGAATTTTCCCTGAATAGATATGCATGGTATAAAAATCAAATCTGAGTAGCTCTATTGAAATGTACTTTATGGTGCCTGAGCCAGAAATGGTTTAAAACCAATACTGCCATGAGCTCCTTGTATGGGAGGAATAACTCCTCTGGCTCAGAAGACAATAGCCTTCCTCAGAGCCAAGGGGGAGCAAATAGGTGTTCAGTGCTGACCGCTTAGCAGAACCAGCTGCATACTCTGTCACATAGGATAAAAGCTAAACTAAATATAGGAGTGAGTAAGGAGCTGGAGAAAGGCCTGCCAGGTGGCAACTGTGTGCTGCTACCTTAAAAGAGTAACCTTAGAGTTTTTACAATCATATAAAGAAGAAATGATACAAAAGGGGGAGGGGGACTACAGGAAAAATGTTACGATTGGGTGATAAACTGTATCCCGTCACTGGCTACTGAACAAGAGAAAGCTGGTACCTCAAGCACTACCTCCTCTAAATGTTCCTGAAACTTGGAAGTCTTTCTCTATAGAAGAAAGCCTTGCTGGGGGAATACTCCTGACTCCTGCTGGAAGAAGAGGACTTGCTCAAGGGCTGAAGGACTAAAGGACTGTTGCATCCTGCAAGTAACCAGGAACTCTAACTGCTCTTCAAGTGATCAATGGTTGGTCTCGTCTTCTTTTGTTTCAGGGACACAAAAACAGAATCATCTGGATTCCAAACGAGCTTGACTGACAACACACCCTGGACCCTACAGGAGACATGGCTGGAGAGAGATATAAGGCTCAGAAGTGTGCCCTGGGGAGTGCAGCATTAATGCCCTGATTGAACTTTCCCAGCAGTTGGAGGAATGAGGAACTTCCAACCTGCCTATGGTATAAAGTTACAGCCTCCTCCAGTTCTGTGCCCTGAAGAGATGCTTTAATTTAGTGGGTCGAAAGGCGTCAACATGTTGAAGTAGGAAGTTGATTTTATTTTTTATCATAGTGTTCATGTTAATTAAATTCTTGATCATTTGATCAGTTTGTCCTTTTCAAACTGATTCAGGATAAGTATATTTCTTTATTTTAAAATTAGTGTGTGGTCTAGCCTTCCTGACATTTAAGGATTGGACCCCTTCTATATAATTTCACCTTCAGAAAGTTGCTATTTTCCTGATGTTTGCTACTGGTGCCTGCGGCCTGTCCTAGGCCACATGACTGGTGTAGTTGGCAGCTGGACTTTGTTTATTACTCCCAGATAGACACACAACAGCGTGATTAGGTGTACCTAGATGGCACATCAACTAGCAGGATAGAGGGTGGAGCTGGAAACAGATCCACTTGCAACTGAATAGGCTGTGCTCTGTCTTTACTTGTCACCACTGCGTTGTCCCTGCAGCCAGTTTAGAGCCAGGGCAAGAAGTCAGGAAAATCCAAGCACTTTGAAGGAAAACTTCTAGAAAATGTTCCTCCTTTAAAGAAGGCACAATATTTAATAATAGGACCCTCAGACACACTGTTCAGTTCCATTTCTGGACCTTTAGAAGGATTCTCAGCTGTTGTGGACTGCTTTTACTCCACAAGGCTGCTTTGCTGCACCTGGAAGGACTGCTTTGCTCTCTGAAACCTGCCTTAAATGGTCAGAGGCCTGCCCTTCTGTTTGAGCCCTGCTTCTTCCACTGAACCCAGGACTACCAGAGTGACTCCAAGGGCTATTTTGCTGGCCTCCTGTTCAGAGCCACTGGGGCATAAACAGCTCCCAACATCTTGAACCTGCACCTGGAACCATCTTGGCAGAGCCATAATCCTTATGTGGTGTCCCTTCAGTGCTAGAGCCTTGGTGGTGGTACTAAAGATGCTCAAGTAGCCAAAATCCAAAATTTGGGACTTAGACATTTTTTGGTTGAAAACTGCTCTGAGAACCGAGAGAAGACTAAGACCAACCTGCTTGTCTATGCGCCCAAGTGTAGGAAAGCACCATCTTTCTTGGCATGCTACCCCCATTTTTACCTGTATGTCAGTATGTTTTTGCCTGTCTCACTGGGATCCTGCTGGTCAGGAACCCAGTGCTCATAGTTCTTGGCCTAATGAGTGTGTGTGTAGTGCTTAACTGTGTCACTGAAGCTCTGCTAATCAGAACCTCAGTGCTTATGCTCTCTCTGTTTTTAAATTTGTCACTATAGGCTAGTGACTTAATTTACCAATTTCAATTGGCACACTGGAACCCCCTTATAAGTCCCTAGTATATGGTACCTAGGTACCCAGGGCATTGGTGTTCCAGGAGATCCTTATGAACTGCAACATTTCTTTTGCCTCCCATAAGGAGCTCAGACAAACCCTTTCACAGGACTGCCACTGCAGTCTGCGTGATATAGTGCACACATTATTTCACAGCCATTTTCACTACACTTGAGTAACTTATAAGTCACCTATATGATTAACCCTCATTTAATGAAGGCTAGGTGCAAAGTTACTAAGTGTGAGGGCACCCTTGCACTAGCAAAGGCACCCCCACATAGTTCAGGGCCAATTCCCAGGACTTTGTGAGTGCGGGGACGCCATTACACACATTCACTACATATAGGTCAATACCTATATGTAGCTTCACAATGGTAACTCTGAATATGGCCACATAAGGTGTCTAAGATCATGGAAATGACCCCCATTCCAAATCTGGGATTGGGGAGCCAATTCCATGCATCCTGGGGGCTCCACCATGGACCCCCAGTAGTGCCAAACCAGCTCTCTGAGGGTTGCAATGCAACTACAGCTGCTGCCACCTCACAGACAGGATTCTGCCCTCCTAGGGTCTGAGCAGCTAAGTCCCAGGAAGGCAGAACAAAGCATTTCCTTTGGGAGCAGGGTGTTACACCCTCGCCCTTTGGAAATAGGTGTTACACACTGGGAAGGGGTAGCCTTCCCTAGCCTCTGGAAATGCTTTCAAGGGCACAGATGATGCCCTCCTTGCAGAAGCCAGTCTACCCAGTCCCTGCTCTGGTGCAAAACTGGACAAAGGCAAGGGGAGTGACCACTCCCCTGTCCATCACCCCCCAGGGGTGGTGTCCAGAGCTCCTCCAGTGTGTCCCAGACTTCAGCCATACTGTTTTCTAAGGTGTGGGGACACTCTGGAAGCCTCTGAGTGGCCAGTTCCAGCAGGTGACTTCAGAGACCCCTCCTGATAGGTCCATACCTGATAAGGTAGCCAATCCCCCTCTCAGGGCTATTTAGGGTCTCTCATGAGGGGTCTCTTCAGATTATACTTGCAAGTTTCCAGCAGGAATCCTCTGCAATTACTACTTCATACTCTGACCTCGGTCAACCGCAGACTGCTCCAGGAACTGCTATAACAGCAACAAAGTATGCAGAAGGGCTACTTTTCCTCTGCAACTTCAGCTCCCGCCAGCAACTGTAACAGTTTCCATGGTGTGCACGGTCTGAGGACTCCCTGTCTTCACCCTGCACCAGAAGGACAAAAGAAATCTCCCGTGGAGTGACAGAGTCACTCCCCTGCTCAAGTAGGCACCTTTTAAGTCAATGACTGGTTCTCTTGGACTCCTCTCCTGGTGACGAACGTGCTCCTTGGAATACAGAGGGTGGACCCCAACAACACAGACTGTCCTGAGGTCCTACAGAACCAATTTGGAGGAGGTAAGACCTTGCCCTCCCCGAGAATAACAGTACCCTGTGTGCCACATCTTCTTCACCTCCTGAGGCCTCTGTGCACTATTTGCAAAATTCCTTTGTGCACAGCCTGGCCCAGGTCCCCAGCACTCTATCCTGTGATGCTCAACTTGCTGAGTTGATCTTCGGGGACCTTCCTTTGTAGTGCTGCAACAACCACATTTTGCACCTCCTTTGTCCCTGTGTCCTGGGACACCTGTGGGTGCTATCTGGTGTTCTGATGGCTCTCTAAAGGGCTGAGAGTCCACTCTTCCTCCTCACACAGAGTTGAGGCCCCCAAGTCCCTCCTGGATCCATATAGCACCTTCTTGACACAAAACGCGACATTGTCGGAACCAAGGCTTGCTGGAGGAATCCAGCACCAAAACTCGCCTGCATCCAACTTCTCTCCGTGGGACATGCAGTGCATCATGCAGGAATCTGCTGGCATCTTCTTTGAGTGCATTTTTGCAGTCTTCATCCAACTGGGGGACTCTTATTTTGCATCCTCTTCTGGGTTGGCAGGGGCTCCTGTCCTTCCTGGATCTTCTTCCGAATTCTGGACTTCCTTTGCAGGTCTTCCGGTCCAGGAATTCACCATTTGTTGTTTGCAGTCTTGCTTGGTTCTTGCAATAACTCTAATCATGACTTGTAGTGTGTCCTAAGGAAACTTGCAGTACTTTTCTCCTGCTTTTCTGGGCTCTGGGGTGGGGTATTTTACTTACGTTTGCTGTATTCTTACTCTCCCAGTGACTCTCTACACACTACACTTACCTAGGGGGGAATTTGTGATTCGCTTTCCTCTTTCTTAGTATATGGTTTGTGTTGCCCCTAGACTTATTTTCTCCCATCGCATTCTATAGCATTTCCTATTGTTTGCACTAAGCTGCTCTGCTATAGGTAGCTCTATCAGCCTAAGCTGCTAGAACACTACTACATTTCACTACTAAGGGATAACTGGACCTGGTTTAAGGTGTAAGTACCCAAGGTACCCACTACAAATGAGGCCAGTCTCCTACACCAAGGTGCAATGCCAGATGGCCTGACTTTGCTGCAGGTCCCGGAATGTTTTTCTATGCAGCAGCAAATCCTTTACAGTGATCCCTCAGTAAAGGTAAATGCAGCCCCTTGCCTTGTTTCATTAGAGATTTTTGACCAAACCTATAAATGTACTAATTCTCAAATTGTTTTCTTAACTGCTCTTTTGATAATATCCCCTTTCTACAGATTAACAAATGCTGTATTGTTTCAATACCTTTTGGTGATCCAAAGTGGTGTTACAAAATAGTTTAATATAGCTAGTCTGGGAGCTGTGCTATTCTTATTGGGGTTATGTGAAAAATCCGAAACATTACTGCTTGCTTTTGTATACTCCAGTAGTCCATTCAAAAAGTGTTGATTGTTAAACTAATGCTACTCCTCCACTGATATTCATGTCAGAATTTCACTGAAATCGTTTTGGTGGAAACAGTGGTGTGACTGCTGTAAATTGCACAGCACCTCGAAAACTCAAAGTTGAAGAAGTAATCTCAATGTTTCAATGTTGGGTGAAGAGTTGGAATTCAATTTATTTGCCTTGTTTAGTGTTTTTGTTTCTCAATAAATCATAAGTATAGGCAGTTTTGCTAGGTGGCCGAGGAGCGCTGGATTAACCGTGATTTTAAAGGTCTTAGGAGGCTCACACATGGTTATTTTCAGATGTGTTCTTCAACCAACAAAACACCGATAATTGCTTTCGGTCATTGGTTTACATTCCTGGTTCTGACTGCTAAATTATTTTAGAATCCAAATAAAAATTTTTAATGTATTTGCTTGCTATTTTAGTGCAATATTTGATCAATCTAGTGGATGGGATCATCTCGCCCAAAGAAACACCTCAAGTATTTCTCTCTGTTCAGACTGTCTCAAAAAGTTGCACAAATGTCATCTCACAGTAGAGCGTTGCTAGTAGTTGATTCTCTGAGTCAGTCATAATTATAACGTTGGATTTTACAAGAAGCATTTGCATCTATTAGTTTCTACCAGGGTCTTGTCCACTTAAAACATGATTAACAAAAGAAACCCACATATACGTTTGCTCCATGTGCTATGTATTAGAATTTTACTAATGTTATATAATTGTTATCAATCAATAAAGCACATCTCATTAGTGCTCAAACTAGAAGGTGTCCAGGCACCGACGTTCTGTTGTAAGAGATAAGTGAGGCTAGAAGGAAGGTGGAGGAAATTAGTCAGTCTTTAATTTCTTGTAGAGCCCATCACTGCCCACAATTTATCTTCCAGAAAGTGGGAGGCTAGTTCAATAATACATCTCTAGAGAGGAAAATGTTTTCCCTATCCACTCATGAGCATATCTCCTACTTTGAGAAGTGTCAACTGATCTCAGTTTCCTACTAGGAGCGTTGAGAGAAATGCATAATAGGGTCTTACACTTTAATGGAAGTAAGTGTAAAGCAAAATATGCAGTAAAATGAAGCTAATTCTATCACTACTCTTAATACTTAGTTTTATTTGTATTTTAAAGTTGGATTACTGTTAATTAAATTAACTGGAGAGCAAATTATTTAGCTGCGAAATTAATTTCTCAAACATCAATTACCCCCTAAGAAACTGTGCACAGTGCTTGGGCTTCATGGAAGATGTACAGCTTTACCTGCAGACAAACGTAGTGAGGTCAGTGCTTACGTAACCTGAATTTTAAAGGGGTTGGTGGAGTCCAAAGTAAAACTCTATGTTTTTTCTAAAGTAACAAAGGGCATCTCCAATCCAAGAGACAAGAAACTTCTGTAATCAGTACACAAATGCTGAAGCATTGGGCAGAATCCCTAACACTTTGCGTTCAGATTCAATATTCCAAGCCAGTGAGATGAATTTCATCCTTGAAATGATTAGCTTAACTATGTTTAAAATATGGAATATGATCCCTAACCTGTAATTAAAAAGGAATGGAGGATTTAAATTCATAAGTTCACCAGCTGCAATACACTGCCTCGCATTTTTATTACTATTTGTGCCATTATAAATAATAATAAAAATCAACTTTTACAGTATATAATATAAAGATTTTGCATCCCCTAGGATATCTGTAACCAAAGAGAAGAATGAGATTGAAGGCATTTCTGGATAATTTCATGTACTTTGCAATATTCTGTTTAAACGTCACAGAGGGTACTTAATTCCTTATAACACATTGTCATGCTTATCCCTCTTATAGTCGTCTTTCAAACTTCCTGCCAGAAAATATTTAGCATTTTTGAACGATTGTATTTAGGTTATGCGTAGTTGATGTTCGCAATTAAAACACAGCAACTTTGCATGCTTACAGCCAGAGTGCAGAAATCCAAATTGAAATTAATTGCCATTGTTTATTTGGTACAAGTGCAACAAGGTACAAAAACACAAGTGGAAATATGTATGGGGAGGGTGGTCAAGATATCCAACAGCGTTAACATACAGCGGCTTAGTTTTAGGTGAAAAGAGAGTTCATAAGTTTGTCAAAGTCAGAAGGGAGATTAATGTTCGGAAATCTAGAGATAAATCGGTCGAGTCTCTTTTCACATTCACAGCCCGTTCTGTTCGCAGCCTTCTCCCTTTTATTCTTAGTAAAGTGAAGAATGCTGACATCTGAAAATAGATGTTGTGTAGGTTAGTACAGATTAATTTTCCTTTTTAATTTGGTCTGATTAATTTTCTTTAATGTCCTTATGGCTAAATAACGGCTCATTGAAGAGATTATGACACTGCTAGAATGTCAATGCATGTGTTAAATCACTGGTATCATGCATTTGACACGCGGTCTTGACGGCAGTACTACTGCGTTTGTTTTGCAGGACCTGCAGGTGAAGAAATAGACCAGTAGACAAGCCTATGTAAAGTGGCTTTTCAATACCTAAACTTATTTCCATTGTGTGCGTGGGAAACTTTGCCTAGATTTTGCTGTTAAAGGTGAAAGTTGATGCCGTGAAAAAGTTTTAATTAACAGGATGATGCACTGATCGATAAATTTACCGTGTGCAGCCGCATAACACAGTCAGGAAAAATCATAGTTTCAGTGTGGGTTTCTTTAAAATCAATCATAAAAGTGTGAGCATCGGGGCAGAGTGCCTGTGTCCCTTTCCTAAATGCCTGCACAACTGTACTTCAAGGTCATTTAAATGTAAACAGTTGATAAGAAATTCTTCATCGTCTCTCAGAAGGTATGCAAAGGAAGAGGGACATGTGCTTTCCCGCTGTGGCCAGAGTAATTAAGGAGCAACTTCTTCTATCTACGACACAGTTACTATTGGCTTTCTAAATGAAACCGAATATAATTGAAAAATGAATATTGAAGAACAGACTAATTCTTAAAAACGGTATAGTCATACAAATAATGGTGGCACACTTGTTATCAACACTAAACCTAACAACAAGAAAACAACAACAAGAAAGAACAATAATAATAATTTTAAAAAAATAATAATAATAACAGCTTGTGCTTCTGAGCGATGCTCAAAAACACAGTGCGGCATCAGTTTTACTGAAATACATTAGTGGACATAATGTAAAACATTATCGCTGAAAAACAGTGGATGATACCAAGTAAAAGACGAATATATGATTGGTAAAAAAATAAATAAAGTAACTTATTTGTACCGAGGCAAAGGAAAAAGCAAAGGTGCGTTCTTTTAAAGTCAATGTGCCTTAAGGTTTTCAGTAAAACTGTGATGTGCAAGGTGTTGAGTTTTAATAAATCATAAAACAGCATACATGTAATGGGCGATTTTATTGATTATAGGATTGAAGTGAAAGCAGAGGTTTGAGCACGTCTGTCTCGGGGCAAATTAATAAGACTGTAGCCTCACCAACTGGAAGTTCAATAACCCACCTTTGGTGTCAGCAGCATCTCAGGTGACTTTATTGACACTGGGTACACTGGTGTAGCAGCGAATACAAAACGCTGGGAAGATGAAGATGCAGAATCCATTATTTTGTGTAAAATGAACGCGGCTGTGTGGAAGTCAAGAAACTGCATTTTTTTTATCGGTGCAGCTATTAAAATAACTGGGACAAGAGTGCAAACCTGGGTCGACCGCCAGCTGGCTCGGGACGGTCAAGATAAAACTGTCTCATCCTTTACTTTAATGAACTCTACACTGAAAAGAAGTTTATGACAAATTGTGCAGTCTGACAGTAACTTTAAAAGTATATGAGACCCAGAGCCCCATTTGCAGCCAGACTGGGCCGCGTCTGACGCCTGTGACAAGTTCTCTTGGTTCTCATCTAGGTCACTAACTGGAGATCCCATGATAGAGGCGGCTGACATCCCATTCATCTTGCTTTGCATGAGTGCTTCTTCTGTCAGTAGGCCCACATAACAGCGTTAGCTTTGTATGCTCTCAAGCAATGCCAACTCGAAATGACAAGTGGAGCTGAGAAAGGAACAGAACAGAGGTGAAGAAAGGTAGGTCTGTAAACAAATTGAAAATGTAAAGAACAGCTTTGAAAAATGCAGCTATCAACAGCTTATGAGAAAAGTTCTTTTACAGAAAACGTTAATGAAGCAGGTACATCTTGAATGGATTTATCTAACTCTAACTAGGATAACAGTTCCTTGCTATATATCTTGAATAGGATATTCAGGGTTATTAGCATTTTGCAATGGCTGCGATTCCTGTACAAATCTATTTATTTTAATCTTCAAAGCGCTCTTACATCATTAAGATACAATATGCATAGGTCTGTTTTGCATGTGCTAAAAAAAGGAAATAAGTGACTTATTTAAAAGGTAAATTCTGACTACAATGTGCATGAGGTTGAACGTCTTCACAACTACAAATCATGGGGCATATTTATCAAAGAGGTGCGCCGCCCTTGAGCCATTCAACAGTGTGCAAGAGCAACACAACTCTTATGTTAGATTTATCAAGCCATCCAAAGCCACTTTGCATGGCCTTTCCTGGCTTGATAAATACAGAGTAACATAACGCAGCACCAATCACTCTGTTGCATTTCACTGCCCTGGGAAGGGGTTCCATGGCTGGAACGTGGGTGTTCCCTTGCATCCACCTAGCAGAAGAATCATGTCAGGTACAATTCACTGCACAAAGTAAACAGTAGCACGTGTGGGGGAGGAGGCTAGTTGAAACCAGATCAAATAAATCATGATAAGATAGAGGTATGGAATACATATAAAAGAAAGCAGAGAAAACTCTTCTAGCAATGCAGATTCATCGAGAAATAAATCAAATGTGGTAGCTTTTCAAAATTTTAAAAGAAAAACTGAGCCAAACATATTAATAGTGTCATCTGTCGTCTCAGATCAACACTTTCGACACCTAGTGGTGTTTTTTTAAAACAAGGTCCTCCAGATCCAAGGTGATATAATAGTGAAGTCATAGACACCGTGAATCACAATAGGTGACTCCCTGCATAGTTATCTCATTTGCCTTTTTCACTGCTCCTTGTCTTGAGCAAATCAGCAAAGAAGCCCTAAGCTGACAGCTTCAAATACTGGGGTCATTATGACCCCTGCGGTCGGTGGTAACATGGCAGTAGGTACAGCCAAAAGGCTGGCGGTACCTACCGCCATATTATGACATTGGTGGGTTCTCCAACTGCCACGGCGGTGAGAGCCGCCAGGCTGGAGATATCTATCTATAGCCTGGCCGCCGTTACTGTACTGCCTGCAGGATTATGACCTCGCCTACCACCATGGTTTTCGTGGCTTCCTTACCGCCACGAAAACCAGGGTAGTAGGCAACATCAGTGACAGGGAATTCCTTCCCTGTCACTGATAGGGGTCTCCCGCCTCCCTCTCCCTCTCCAGAGTCTCCCCCACCCCCTTCCTCTCCAACCCCCTCTACATTCACGCCCCCTTCACACATACACTCACACACACGCACACATCCATACACATATGCATCCATGCATGCATACATCCATTCACACACACATCCGCACACACTTACATACATTCGCGCAGACACACATTCACACAACACAACATATACGCACTCACACATCCATACATGCACACACATTCAAAACATAACACACACCCGCATACATGCACGCACAAACATTCACCCACACCACCACACACACACACACAAACACCCCCCACCACCCTCCCTTGTTAGAGCACCCACATACCTGTGTTCAGGAGGTCCTCCGGCAGGAGACGGGACGGGGCACTGCTGCCAGCAGCAGCGTCTGCCAGCAGAACACCTCATAATCATGGGTCATAATACGGCTGGCAGTGGTCTACTGGCATGGCGCTGCTGCTGGCAGCAGCGCCACCTTACTGCAATCCCCCGGCATGGCAACAGCTGGATTTCCACCATCCTTCTGGAAGAAATCCGTCTGTGGTCATAATATGGTGGACGGCTGGTAGCTGTAAAGTTCAACAACGTGCTTTATGAAGTGTTTCCAGTTTCAGACAAGAAACGGGGACTTCAGACAAGACATGCTGTCGCTATTTGATAGAAGGGATGCCAACATCCCTATTATTTTAAATGCATTTGTTGTATGTCACACAGTGTTCCATGAAATGGTACCAAGTCAACTGGAAAATGGACAATGGCAACTGTTTAGGTTCTTATATGGTGCAATTAATTTTTATTAAAAGAAAACAACAATTTAGAATTGCCTCCTCCTTTTTACCAGTGAAGCTAATCATGTTTGGATTTCCGTAGGGGTCCGAAAATTCCACCACACTGTTCAACATGAGACCACCAGCATGGGTTACATCTCAATACAATGTTCCACTGCAAAAATATGCTGAAAATAATCACCTATATATGGCAAGACAGCCTGGAGGAGTAAAAAAAAACACATCCCCACTTATCTGAAAAAGATGGCCATCTGCATTAAGGTGATTTGCATCTAGAAAATGGTTGCAAGAGAGATTAAACTTCTAGCCTACCATTTGTGTCTCAATGAAACCTGATCTCCATCCAAGAAGAAACAATCTTGGAGTTGTGACTGATGAAAAACTGCTTTTTATGCCAACTAAGGGCCTGATTTGGAGTCTGATGGATGGGTACTTGTCATAGATGAGACAGATTTCCTGGAAGTCTTATTACAAGTTAATTAGGATGACCTATACAGGTAATAAGGAAAGGGGATATCTGTCACATCTGTGACAGACTATCAATCCACCAAACTCCAAACCAGACTCTAAATCAACATGCTGGTAAAAATTACCAAATTATATTTAAAGTTGCATGAAATGCTTCTCCTGCTTGTTGAACGACCTCACTGCATAAAATCGATGAGGGCCTAGGTTCTGTTTTTACTCTAACACAATAACATGTTATATTGTCAAAATAACAAAGTAGTAGTCCTGAAGTTTATAATTCTAGAGAACAGAACTACCAGATTCTGCCGGAACCTAATGAATCAGCTCAGACAATGCTGGCCTTAAAAGTCCTCCAGTGGATTACAGTGACTGAAGGAGCATGATTGAAAATACTCTGCAGCGTCATCGAAGACTTATAGGTTTGCAGACAAAAAAAAACACAGATTTTATTTATGAACTATACACCTAATCCCAAATTGAGTTCCAGTAAGAGAATCCTGATTGCATAAGTCAGATTTAAGCACACATCTTATGGGGTGAGATGATTCAGAGGTCTTGGTGATCAACTGTGGACGACTTTGAGACCAAGTTTCATAAATCTCTTATATATGGCAGCTTAAAAGAAAATATTAAAGACAACAGTTTTACTGAGCTGTACTGACCCATCGATGAAAACACAGTGACTACTTCACCAACGCCCTTTAATATGGCACAGGGTCCTGTTGAGCACATAGATCCTTTCATTGAACATTTGAAAAACAAAGTTGTACTCCCTCTGTTACTGCTACAAGCTACCTTTCTCTTACTTTACCGTACTTGATTAAACAAATAAATAAATTAGTTCCCATGTGCTATTTGCTTTGAAGACTGCAGATGTCAGCAGGTTATCAACCCCTATCTATGTCAATGGCCTCTGTTGTAACTCAGTAGCGATTAGATTAAGCATTAGCAGAAGACATCTTGTATTTAGCAGCTATTGTGAACATTTCGCGGTATCCATTTTGTATTCATGGCAGCCATTTTCTCTGCCATGTGCTCTGTCCTACCTTTCTGTTAACTACTCTTGAAAAGCTGTCTAGTGACAAGTTATATTTAGCAACTCCCACTTTTGCACATGCCCAGTAAGATCTGCAGCTGTTAGTATTCAGTAACAGACAGTAATGTGTCAACTAGTCCTTGAAAACTGTTAGCCCCTCCTACCTGTCAACTGTGCATTTCCATATGACCTTATATGTATGTAAGTCTTGCTTCTATAATTGTACCACCTTCTTTTAGCCCCTGCGTGGGTATAAAAGGACCATGCTCTCTTAGTTCAGTGTGCTGCTTCAAACATTACCGAAGGGTGCAGTTTGAACTGTAGTACCACCTCATGAGGTTTAATAAGCTTTATCTTTTATTTCAGTTTCTGTGCCAACTTCTTCCTATATGGTCTGAGGACTTTGTGCAGATGAGGGCGAACCCTTTGCACTAGTAGGCCTTGCTGAGGCTTACTTCAACACCTCTACAGGACTTAAGGGCTACACACGCAGGGCATGATTCACAAACTGGCATTTTTATGAGTTTAGGATTTTTTCCTATTAACAAAGGTAATTTACAAGTGGTATCTTTATGTTAGTCCTGACAGCCTTAGGGTGGTCACCCCAAACGTTTTGCCTGATTCCCTCCACTTTTTGGACACTGTTTTTGCTGGTTTTAGGACTCTGCACACTTTACCACTGCTAACCAGTGCTAAAGTGCATATGCTCTCTCCCTTAAAACATGGTAACCTTGGTTAATACCCAAATGGCTTATTTATTGTACTTGTAAGACCCCCGTAAAATGCACTACATGTGCCCAGAGTCTGTAGATTAAATGCTACTAGTGGGCCTGCAGCACTGATTGTGCCACCCACATAAGTAGCCTCTTAACCATGCCCCATGCCTGCCATTGCAAGGCCTGTGTGTGCAGTTTCACTACCACTTCGACTTGGCATTTAAAACTACTTGCCAAGCCTTAAACTCACCTTTTTCTACATATAAGTCACCCCTAAGGTAGGCCCTAGGTAACCCATAGGGGAGGATGCTAAGTAGCTAAAAGGCAGGACATGTACCTGTGCAGTTTATATGTCCTGGTAGAGTAAAACTCCTAATTTCATTTTTACACTGCTGTGAGGCCTGCTCCTTTCATAGGCTAACATTGGGGCTGCCCTCATATATTGTTTGAGTGGTAGCTGCTGATCTGAAAGGAGTAGGAAGGTCATATTTAGCATGGCCAGAATGGTAATGGAAAATCCTGCTAACTGGTGAGGTTGGACTTAATATTACTATTTTAGAAATGCCACTTTTAGAAAGTGGGCATTTCTCTGCACTTAAATCCTCCTGCGCCTTACAATCCAAGTCTGGCTGGGTTAGTTGACAGCTGCCTTGTGCATTCCACTGAGACAAACTTCAAACACAGGTTGCTCAGTCACACTTGCTCACATCTGCATATTTAGTGGGTCTTCTTGGTCTGGGAGGGTAGGGGGCCTGACACTTACATGTCAAAGGACAGTAGCCTGCCCTCACACAAAGGACTGCTGCACCCCCTACTGGGACCCTTTCAGACAGGATGGAACTGAAAGGAGACCTTGGGCACTTCTCTTTGAAGTCTTCCCCACTTCAAATGCACATTTTGGTATTTAAGCAGGGTCTCTGACCCTACCAACTCAGACACTTCTGGACAAGATACCACTGGAGAAGAAACCCTGAACCAGAACTTGTAACCTGCCAAGAGGAACTGCCTGGCTGCCCAAAGGACTCACCTGACTGCTTTTCTGCAAAGGACTGCTGCCCTGCTGTTACCCTACTGCCTTGCTTTCCTTTGGCTCTGCTTAGAAGTGCTCTCCAAGGGCTTGGATGGAGCTTGCCACTGTTCCCTGAAGTCTCAGGGCCAAAAAGACTTCATCCCTGCAAAAGAACTCCATGTGCTGCGAAAATTGACGCACAGCCTACAAGAAACGACACACAGCCTGCCTCGCGGTGGGAAAATCACTGCATGCCGAACCAGAATGACGCAGCCCGACTTCCCGACGAGGAGATCAATGCAGCGCTAGGGTTGCGATTGGAAATTCAATGCACTGCCCGCTGGATCAACGCAAAGCTGAGCCGGAACGACGCTGCCTGACTTCCTGAGAGGAATCGATGCAGCACTTGCCGTGCAGTAGAAATTTCCACACATCGCCCATGGGATCGATGCAGCCCCTGTGACTTCAACCTGCACGCCCAGGATTTCAACTCCTCATCCCCGGGGCGTCCGAAAATCCCACAACCTGGAGAGGATCCCAGTCTATGCACCGGAAATCGATGCAAATTCTTCATGTCTCTGGCTGTGTCTCAAGCAGGAGTTGAAGATGTTGACAAAGCCGAACTGGAGACATACACTGATAACCAGCTGAAAGCGTTCTGCAAAGAGATAGAAGTTCCCACCAAGGGTGCCTCCAGAAAGGAGTAATACCAAAAGGCACCGAGGGCCTGGGCAGAAGCCCATTCTGATGAGGATGTTGAGGAGGGGAGTTCAGAGGATGGCCCCTCAGAGGAGTTTTTGACAGTAGTGGGGGATGTTACCCCTGGAATTGTGCCCCCTGCTAAACCAGGGAGCAGTGTCTCTAGCCATGGCCTGACTGTAGAGGAAAGGAGGGAGCATTTCAACTACAAATGGCTAAGTTAAAAACTGAAGCTCAACAGGAGGAGAAGAGAGCAGAAAGGGAAACCGGACAGGCTGAAGCTGAGGCTGAAAGGGCTTTGGATGAAAATAAACTTTTGTTGGCTCATGAACTGAGTCTCAAGGAGCTGGATATCAAGGCTAAGTAGTCTGAATCCAGCAGTGATGGTGATAGCACACGTTCAGGACCTGCAGGAGAAGGGAAGGTTATGTGGTAGGAGATGACATTGTCAAGTGGTTGGCTGCTTATGAAGTTGCAATAGAGGCTCATAGGGTCTCTGAAGAGCAATGGGGAGGCCTTGTGGTGGTAGGTACCATTAGTGGGGAGTGACACACTCCTTGCATTGGATCCTAAGGACCAAAACAGATACACACCCATGAAAGCTGCTTTGCTTGCAAGGTTTGGGCTGACACCTTAGAACTAGCATCAGAGGTTCAGGGACAGCACCAAACTCTCCACACAGAAATGGGTAGACCTTTTTGATTTCTCCAGTAAGGCACTGAATGGATGGGTGCCGGGCAGTAAAGTAAATGACTATTTGGGGTTATATAATTTAATCCTGAAAGAGCATATGTTCAGTGTTTGCTTTACAGAGTTGCGCCAGCACCTATTTGACGGTAAGCTGACTGACCCTAGAAAGCTTGCTCAGGAGGCAGACCACTGGGTTAGCACCAGAGTGTCCAAAAAGGTACCTGGGAGGGACACCCACAAAGGTGGCCAGGGTTCCCAACAGAAGAAAGACCGGGGAGAAAAACTTAAACATAAGGAGTTCTCAAAAGGTCCCCAAAACAATTCCCAGGGGGGTGGTGGTACCCAGTCCCAACCTAAGTCTGAGAAGAGGCCAGGATACTTAGACAAAAAGCAAGGGCGATTTGTCCCCAAATGCTTAGAGTGCTTCAAGCATGGACACTTTAAGGGAGACTCCCAGTGTCCCAAGAGGGCACGCCACCCCACTGGAAGGCAGACACCTGGGCTGATAAGTGTAGCGCTCGGGGAGGAGGTGGTCCCAGTTAGCTTTGGGGAACAGATAGAGGTGTTACTAGTCTCCCTGGGAGATAAGGAAATGGTGCCAAAAGCCCACATGCCTGCCAATACTTCTAAGTATAGGCAGTGGGTCACCATTGATGGGCAAAGGGTGGAGGCGCTGCGTGACACAGGAGCTAATATGACTACTGTCAGGGATCAGCTGTTGTCAGCAGAGCAAGTCATCCCTAATACATTCCATCAGGTTGTAGTCGCTGACAATTGCGAGAGTCACCTACCGGTGGGTCTGGGTCCCTTTGAGTGGGTGGGGGGCCTATGGTGCTCTAAAGGTAGCTGTGAGTCCTGCCATGCCTGTAGACCATCTGTTAGGCAATGATCCTGAGTATACTGCCTGGAAGGAGGTAGAGCTCAGATCCCACCTGGAGATTTTAGGTTTGCCTGAGTGGGTCTGCATGACCACAAGGTCCATGGCTACCCTGTGACTTCGTCCTGCGCACCCAAGATTTCAACTCATCATCCCCGGGGTGTCCGAAAACCCCGCAACCTGAAGAGGATCCCAGTCTACGCACCGGAAATCGACGCAAAGCATCATCTGTGTGCGCCAGAAAAATCGACACACACCTCCCCATTTTCCACGCATCTCCTCCTGTGCAGTCCCTTGCAGATAATTTGAACGCAAACCAGGTACTTTGTGCTTTCAAGACACACTTGTTGCTTTTTAAAAACTAAAGACACTTTTTCTTATTTTTACAGTGATATCTCAACATATAGTGATTGAATCTTAATCGTTCTGACCTGCAGATAAATATTATATATTATATATTTTTCTAAACACTGTGTGTTTTTTTTGTGTTGTTCTACTGTGTTATTGCATGCTTCATTGCACAAATACTTTACATATTGCTTTCTAAGTTAAGCCTGACTGCTCAGTGCCAAGCTACCAGAGGGTGGGCACAGGATAGTTTGGATTGTGTGTGACTTACCCTGATTAGAGTGAAGGTCTTTGCTTGGACAGGGGGTAACCTGGCCGCTAACCAAAGACCCCATTTCTAACACTTTACAACTGCAGAATCTTTGCACAAATCTTTTTGTGTGTGGAGACTCCACAGTGTTAAAGACACTACTTGTGAATTAACTTTGTGAATACCAAACAACTGTAAACTGACAAAAAAGTGTAAGTTTACCTTTGTGCAGCAGGCCCGCAGTGTTTACATTTACAATCCATGCCTAAAGGGGGGGAAGAAAGCAGATTTCGACCCCAGCACTCATACATTTGATTACCAATGGTGTATGGGTCGACATGCCTCATAGGAGACATTTCTTTCTGCTGAGGGACTTGCCTCTCGCATCCGCTGTCATCTGGTAATTAGAGTCACAGCGTGTGCAGATTTGAACTCACCCTTCTGTAAATAAGGGGGACCCAGAACCTACTGCTGCTACATATTCTGGTATGCCTCTGGAGTGCAAAATGTTAGCGAGAATAAATAAGATGCCTATGCCATCCAGAGTACACAGTTTGCACATGTGAAACAATGAGCGTTTTCGCACTGTGAGCTAGTGGTGATCAAGAAAATGAATTTGTCAATCAGATCCTCTTCTTCTGCCCAGGCGAAAGTCTAATGCATGCCTAAAAAGCTTTATAAATCTATTTGATAGCAATATATTTTAACAGGACTGGGAATAAATCCAGACACTAATGAACTTGTATTTATCCCTCCATGTTAGGACCTCACGTGCTGGTTTACATGATTCTCAGCGATGAATAAGTTAAATGTCAAAAGATTTTTTGCAGAAGCCACACAACCGTCTCGTAAAGTCAAGAATATAATTGTATTTTTCTTGGCGGTGATTCTTGAGCTGTATTGATTATAACGACCAACTATTAGCAAGTAGTAAATTGTGAAATGCATTCCCCTTAGATATATATATTTTTCCAAGCACTTCCATCCGAAATCTGCATACTTTTTTGAGAATAAAAAAATCTAACTTGCTTATTTGTTTGCAGAGTCCCATTAATACCAAACGACCCTCACTGTTTTTAAACGATCGAGCACATGTTTAAAAAAGAAGTTGCAACAGTACTTTTGCTCAATCAAATTTCTGTGCAGCTCCTTTTACTTTTGCATTCTGTAAAAGTTGGGCTTGAGACAGTGTTGATTCAAGGATTCGTGTTAGGCTAGCCCCCCCCCCCCAAGAGGCATTAGTGACCCGTTCGGTAGTTGTCGGCCCTCTGCCAGTCACAGCGTTGTTTTCCACTTTTTAGTGTCCTCTAGAAAACATAGACACAGAGTTGACTGAATGAAATCAACTTTCAAACACCATGACTGAGCAAGCTGAAATGTCAAGCTTCTCTTGTGGTTGCCGCATATTGACAAGACAAGCAAAAGTTAAGTAATTTCATGTGGCGGAGGCGTGGTAACAACTTTCTGAAGGATGATATATATTTTTTTTATTTAGTGGCATTCAACTGTTTCAGTTAACCTGAAATATAATTTTAGAATATACTTGTGAATCATTCTTTGTCTTTGACATCATAATTTTTCTGCCAAGCTGAAAAGATATTTGTTTAAGGAATTTAGCCTCCTCTGAGTACCACGGATGTCAGGGAGTTTACAGCCATACTTTATATTCGTGAGGAAACATTAATATAGGCTTCATAAATGTCACTAAGTATAGTCATTTACCTCTCTGATGGCCACTTTACAGAAATATTTCTCAAATGCTCCTGAAGTCATACTTGAGAAACCACTGTGACATCAGTCCTGTTCTTTTTAAGACTGTAGTTATTATGAGTTTCTTCCAGATGTTATGCAATGGTACATGGTTTTCTATAGCACAATATTCCCAGTTACTTGGTTACATATACTTAATGTGGCAGAAATATCCATGTAAATCTGGACTTTCTGACGCAGAGTTAGTGGATGATGGTTGCTTGCCTGTTCTCTTACCCATATGAGCATTACAGAATTATTCGGTGCAGATACTCTTAACTCTTTCACTTCTATGGACCCCCACTGAGCCATATTACTGGAAGCTGAGTTCCCCGCCTAAGAAAGTTCCATAATTATAACCTCAAAATAATATACGAAAAAACAGAAACTGTGTAAATGTCAGGCAAATACAAATGATTATATATTTTAATCAACACAGACTAATATGCAAAAATCAGAATTCTAAGCATGAACTTTTCAAAACTTAGATTTTTATTTGTAAGAAGAAGTGGTATTCTAGGCTCTACTACATCACTTAGGGCCTCATTAAGAGTTTGGTGGTCTTATTGTAAGCTCCCCACCGTGGTGGCCGCCAAAAGACTGCCATGTTGGCAGTAAGCCGACTGTCGTATTAAGAGTCACACAGTGAAGACCACCAGAAAACAGCTAAAATTCGGACACCGCTAGGACACAGGAGAGCAGGAAAGAGGTGGTTGCACCACCAGCACTGCAGGCTGGACAACTTCCCACCAACCACATTACAAGCCACGAATCACCAAAGCGGACCTTCCATGGCAGAAAACCATTGGCGGAGCGAACCGCCGTGTCCAAAAACTCACTTCAGACAGAGCACAACACCACATTGGACAGTTCGGATAACCCCACACCTGGCACACATTCACACATCAGACACACCTACTCATTGCACTAAATAACATCCCCCACACAACTCACAATCCTTTGCTACTAAAACAAATTTCACTGACACTGAGGAGCCAAAACTGAATGATTTTGCACTTGTACACCATAGGCACGTATACACTTGACACACACACCACACAGCTGCACAAACAACACAACACACCACATCACAACTACACACAAACACCACAACCAACCATCACACACAACCAAACACCCCACCCCACCAAGCACCCTATACTCCACTCTTACACACACAACACCCACCACCATCCACAACACAACAACCACCATGTCCCGTCAAAAGCACTCATGCTTCACAGACGATGAGTTGAGGGTCATGGTCAATGAAATCTTCAGAGTAGAGCCACAACTGTTTGGAGCACAGATCCAGTAAACCTCCATTGCCAGGAAAACTGAGTTATGGCAGAGAATTGTTGACAGGGTCAACTCAGAAGGCAACCATCCATGCACAAGGGAGGACATCAGGGAGGACATCAGGAAGAGGTTGACCGACATACGGGGGAAGGTGCATTGTATCACATCATAAGATAGCCATGCAGCAGACTGGTGGTGGGCCCCCACCTCCTCCCCCAGAGCTCAGAGGAGAAGGTCTTCGACCTCCTGCATTGAGAGGGACTGACTGGAAGACCCAGGGTACTGGACTCTGGTAAGTAACTACCACTCCCCTGGCACAAAGTACTCTTGTCCAGCATGCTTCCTCACCACCCAAAGACTCCCCAATTCACTCCAGCTCCCACTACACCGCCCACCTAATCACCTAATGCCCCTCTCCTGCATGCCACACCACCACCCAGCCTCAATGTCCACATAGTCCCTGGCAAGTGCACGGATAGCAGCACCAATACCAATCACAACGACTCCCACAATGCACAAAACCAACTACACCAAAAGCTGCTATGTCCACTTCATTGCACAACTCTTGGATGTATGACTATTGCACCAGCTATACCAACTGGATGCTTCGACTGAGAACCACTACATGGCAATGACAGCAATGTAATGGCACCACACAATGCCAAACAAGGCCAAACACAGCCACAGCACTGCACCATACAAATGGCCATCTATCCAGATCTACAACCCTGAAATGGAAGTAGCATGGGCCAGAAAGTAAGAAGGTAAACCCCATGCATCAAATGCTCACACAGGACAGGTTACCATGCATACACACTTGCCCTCCTCCCCCTTGGACACCATGCTGCAATGTACAGCCATCCCCACTCATATCTAGCAAGCTTGATTTACCATGAGCAAACAGAGCACACCTGCCATGTGAACCATCACACAGGACATGATCCCACTCACCCACCAAAAGTTAACTACCCAGATTGACACCAATCCTCAATGGAGCATGGTACACATGTCACAAGCCACTACCACAAACAATGTTTGTAGTGCTGCATCTGTCATTACCATTACTGGGAATCATGTCAAGCCACTGTATGCATGAAGCAAAGAGACAACCAATCACACCTCGCCATGTTACTCTCTCTCACTCAATACACAGGAACCCCTGCCATTGCCACCATGAAGAGGATGTCAGAGACAACCAGCCCTCCTCAGGATGAAGGCCCCAGTGATGACAATGCCACTGGATGTCTTGCGATTGATGATTTACCTGGCCCATCTGGGATACCTGGTCAGTCGACCAATCCCTGCCTCACCCTGCCCTCATCAAACCCCACCACCATGTGGCATCAACAGCAGAGCCAACCCTTCGTCCCCAAACCTGTGTCCCAAGGGCAGTTCAATCAATGGTGTGCCCCACAGTACAGGGACCTGAGTCAACCCCTCACACCTAAAACAAAGAAGGTCCTGGTGACACTGGGAGTGGGCCCATTGTGCCAGGGGCACAGGCACAGGGATGCAGGGGGCCTGGGAGGGAACCTGTGGGCCAGAGGATGGCCCCCCTCAGGGACTCATCTGACCAGGAAACAATCTCCCAGGTCCTGGGAGCATACCAACAATCACAGGAGAGGATGGGCCAGATCTGTACCATGTTGGGGGAAACCCAAAGGTTGTAGAGGAAATACCACCAGGAGGTCATGCAGCAGTGGCAGGCCCACAATGCCACCATGGCCTCTATTGCAGGGGTGGTCAGGGACCTTACCACCATCCTGTGTGCTTCCTCCACCCACCAGTACACCCACCCACTAGCCACATCACATCTGAGCCTACCAAATCTGTGTCACTATTAGAATGGAGGCCCAGCCAGGGGAACCACAGACCTCAGGCACCCTTCCCTCTGTAGCTGATGAGCCCCACACAAAGATGGACGTCCACCCAGACATCTGGCTGGAGCAGATGCCAAGGCAAAATCCACTGCCAGGAAGTGAACTCTCTTGATTTCTCTCCCTTGTGTGCCACAGAGACACCCTGTTGACTTTTCAATGACATTACACCATTTCCTCATGGCCCTTGGACACTGGACCCGTGCTACCTACAGATGTGTCACTTACTCTGATGATTACAACTGCCATGACCTTACTCGTCACCTGTTTGTCACTATATGCACCATAGATTGTTTGTTCACATATCCCCTGTATGCTCCATAAACACTATTGATCACAGCAACTACATATGCTTCTTTATGTGAACATGTACACGTTTTGTCAGCAAAATGTGATGTGTCTTTATGTGAACATGTACACATGTTTTGTCAGCAAAGTGTGATGTAGGTGTGCCCCTTAAACCAACTGGCAGTGTAATGGACAGCAGAATGAGGCATCCTCTGCAGGAGACACAGTACAATAGATATATCCCCGGTCAGATGTAAGGAAGTCACATGTCCAGGCACACACTACAGTGAATTCACTCATCCAACCTGCAAAAGAGACCATGACACAGAGTTACATCAGGATAGAAGGCATGGTGCCGCACAAAGCACATATGCAGTACACAGTTTCCCAGCCCAGTGTAGATTGCCACCAAAGCAGGGCAAAACAGATGACATTTCTACACCCCCAGCCATAGGAAATAGATGATTATACACTGTAACTACCATCTGTCATGTGCAAAACTCCATTCTGTAAACACTTACCAATGGCTAATGAGCATGAATGCCTCAAGCCATGGGTAGCAGAAGCATTGATTTGCAGAACACAGTCAGTGGGTGGAATAACAAGAGGACAGGAGACTGCCGGAAAAAATAGCTCAACACAGGTCTTACCATAGGAGGTGTGAATCTAGTAACCTGCAGTGAGTACACATGTTAGATAATATACATGTAAACTCAGCACCTTACATTCAAGCACTCATCTCCACCAACACACACATAGGGAAAGGAACACATTATAACACCACTGATGAAAATATTCAGGAGGACCATTGTCAGCAATTAATATGGATACACATCATGTGCAAATACAGTCAGCATACCTGAATGCCACTGGAATTACTGATTGATGAGCTTAGTCCTAGAGTAAGTTGCACCATCCTCATCTGCCTCCTCATCACTTTCCATGTCTGCCTCACCAGCCACTGGTCCAGCTGCCTCCTCATCATCAGCCAGCAACGGTATCCGATGTTTCAGGGCAAGATTGTGGTGCATGCAGCAGGCAACTATGATCTGGCATACCTTTTGGGGAGTGTAGAGGAGGGCCCCACCAGACACATCCAGGCACCTGAACCTAGCTTTCAGAAATCCAAATGTCCTTTCAATTACATGCCTTGTCCTGCCATGACCTCCATTGAAATGGTGTTTCTCTACCATGGCAGGGTACCTCACTGGTGTAAACAGCCGGGGAAGGTTAGGATAGCTAGATTTACCTGTGAACTTAAAGGTAGGACCTGTTACAAATTAGGTACAGCTGCAGGGAATAATGTGATTACAGGTGCCATAACAGAGACACGCATCCAAATGCATACATACCAATAGGCCAAGCCCTCTCTCTGTGTAGTCGTGACATCATGTGTGGGACATTGCTGTTCCTCAGAAAGTAGGAGTCATGCACAGATCCTGAAAACTTGTCTGGCACCTGTGCGATGTATTGGTCTTCCAGACACACCACCTGGACATTGGTTGAGTTTTAGTTCTTCCTGTTCCTGTACACCTATTCATTGGCACTGGGAGTGACCAAGGCTACATGGATGCCATCTATGGCCCTATCATATAAAGGATGTGTCCCACATTATAGGAGTCTGCCTTCACAGAGGCTAAATCTCCACGTTGGGGGAACCTGATGTAGCTGTCCAGGTGTTTCAATAAAGCACACAGTACATCCTCCAACACCAGACTGGACAAAGACTGTGATATCCCTGCTGTCAAGCCTACTGTATTCTGAAAGGATACAGTTGCAAGAAAGTGTAGTACTGACAGGACTTGTACTGTGGGAGGGATGGCATAGAGAGTGTGCATGGCAGGCAAGAGATCAGGTTCCAACTGGCCACATAGCTACATGATGATCTCATGATTCAGATTGTAGGTCTGGATGATATGCCTTTCCTCCATAGTACAAGGTTAAATAGTGGTAGGTACATTGGTGCATGTCTCAATCTTTTCATGGCAGGGTATCTAGGATAGAGAGTAGAAAAGGTACTGAGTGATGAGTACTACACACATGTAAGCAGTACCTGTCATCATCACACACACCAAACACTGTAGACATGTGTCACACTGCTGACACATACTATTATGGGCAAGCAGAAGTATCACAATGACATGCATGTCACATGTATTGGTTAAACTATGATGACACAACACAAACCCACTCCGCACTTTGCACATAAGTGCCTACGACACACTTACTTAGGGACTGAAAGGCATGATATATCCACAAAATGGCATTCATCTGGCCTCTTGCACAGGATAGTTGGAAGTGGCCTAAGTCCGCCTGCGTATGTCATCATGGCAGTTGCAACTGCTGGGCAACTTCTCATTGCATAACATTGCTGCCTATGGGGATTGGGGCCAATGGTGATCACTGCCAGTGGTGACTGTCCTGTATGCGGTGGCTGTGACCTCCATTTTCTGCCACCTTGCTCCCTTCACTCCTGACACTCCTGTAAGCAAGACCTCGAAGTGTTGAGCTGGTGTGTGCTGTCTCTGGGACCCATAATGCCATGTACTGCAGGTGATAGGGCCCCAGCCTTCACACCAGACGAGCTGGTCATACCCCTGTATGGAAAGCTGTATGGGGGCCAGAGGAAGAGGTGAGCCCAAGGCTATTGTCATGTGTGATAGGGGTGTGTGTGATGGTGTAAGGGGTAAGTGTACTGGGGAGGGAGCACATGCATGCAGGGGGAATGGAGCAGAGGCATGCGAGCTGAGAGGAAGGGTATGTGTGGGCACTTGGTGAGTCAGATGTGTATTGTCCACTGCTGTTTGTCTGAGGCATGTGTACCTGACTTTTTCCCACAGACTGTGTCATCCATGCATACCCATCAGAAAAAAGGGATCTGGCATGCCATCGCCAAGCAAATGTGGACCCTGGGGGTCCACAATTGGTGGAGCACCCACTGCAGAAAGCAGTGGGAGGACCTGAGGCGATGGTCCCGGAAGACTTAGGAATGCCCAGCTGGGGATGTCCTCCCAATGAGTGAGAGGTGCCTGTCGGACACCGCTCCCTAAATAGCCCGCATTTTGGCAGTGGCATACCCTGAGCTGGTTTGGCATTAGAGGGCAGCATAGCAGCCACAAGAAGGTGAGTACAGAATGGATCCTGCCACTTGGCTGCCTAAATAGGGGCATTGTGCCTCAATGCTGGCAAAGTGACTTTGTTGTATTGACATCCTGTGTATTGTCTATTGGGAATGGATATTATGCACCAGGACTGACTATAGATAGTAGATGTGTTGTCATGCTTTACTGTAAGTGGATGTACATCTTCCATTAAACTACCTCTCCATGTCTGGAATGTGGAGATGCTCATATGACATTGCCACATGTGTGAGACCATCTTGCCTATGCAAAGGATGTCTGTATTGGTACCAGCCTAAGCATTGAGGATGACTAGCGCCATCCATCTGCATTTGTGGCTCTGAGGTGTCAGTCTACTCCCATCTGTGTAGCATACCTGTATATGCTACGGTGTGACTCTAGTATAATCATTGGGACTGAATACATCATGTAGTGGTAATGTTTTTTACTGACTGTGGGACTGCCATCAAAGTTACACTACAGATATGCCCTTCATGGGACTGGATCAATGATTTGATAGCTGTATTGTCATAAATAGGTGTTTTGCTGACTGTAGGGTATGTGAAGGTAGGCTAACTGGGAAACTGTTACATGTACAATTGGTCTGGTTGCAGACATTATGGTGGTCATTACAACCCTGGCGGACGGTGTTAAAGCTGCGGTAATACCGCAAACAGGCCGACGGACAAAAAAATGGAATTACGACCCTGGCGGAAACCGCCAACAAAGACAGCCACTTTAACACATCGCCCGCCAGGGCGGTACAGACAAACAGCGCGGCGGTCACCGCCAACAGACAGGCGGAAGACAATGTACCGCCCACACTATCACAACACACCAATCCGCCACCTTTTCCGGGGCAGATTCACCGTGTATAAAAACACGCCGGAAACAGCTTTTGCTATGGGAAAACGCTCACCTCAACACATCCCACGAGGAACGAGGACTCCATGGACCCGGAACTACAAATCTTACCTGCCCTTGCATTCCTGCTCATCTACGACCAACAGCGACGTAGGCGCAGAACATACCGGTGAGTACTGCACCTACGACACGGGGGAGGGGGGAGGCAAAAGTTACGGGGACACCCACCAAACACCCCCACCCTCGCATATTACAACATACACACCAATGCAGTCACAAAAATCAAAGTAACAACCCACAACCCCCCCCGGAAGAATGCAATGACAAAGCGAATAGCGGCCAAACTTTGTATTTTGCCAATATACTACTCATTAAAAAATGTACGGATATATATCACGAAATCTGTCAAAAATAAATGTACAAAACAAGAAGTAGTGCAGATATGTACATAACAATGTCCGTGCACCAACAGCCAAAAATGCATGGGCGACGCCCACAATAGATACCTGACCAAAATCCGAGAGAACACTGCCGGGGCATCAGATAGAAACACTACAGGCACCTCAGGGGGAAGGGAAGGGGGGGCACCTCAGCCACATGAATGCGAAGCCAGATCCACGACGGGGCTCCATGCCCATTGTTGTATCCTGGGGAGTGCAAAGCCACAGTCTCTCAAGTCACTACAGTGGGTGGTTTGCCCACTGTGCCATCCTGGGGAGTGCAAAGCCACAGTCTCTCAAGTCTCTACAGTGGGTGGGTTGCCCACTGTGCCATCCTGGGGAGTGCAAAGCCAAAGTCTCTCAAGTCTCTACAGTGGGTGGATTGCCCACTGCCATATCCTGGGGAGTGCAAAGCCACAGTCTCTCAAGTCTCTACAGTGGGTGGATTGCCCACTGCCATATCCTGGGGAGTGCAAAGCCACAGTCTCTCAGGTAGATGCAGGTCTCCACTGGTTATGGAGGGGGACTGGTGCCCAGACTGGATGAGTCTCCCCGTGAAAGTACCTGTCCTGTCACTGTCCCAGCTGCACATGGGAGAACGATGCCTGATGTGCCGGACTATTCATACCCACACGGTCTTTGCCCTGTTCAGCGGTCTTCACCATGGCGGTCTTGGCCTTGTTCAGCGGTGCTTTGCCATGGCTGCCTATGGACTGTTCAGAGGTGCTTTGCCATGGCGGTCTTTGCCCTGTTCAGCGGTCTTCACCATGGCGGTCTTGGCCTTGTTCAGCGGTGCTTTGCCATGGCTGGCTATGGACTGTTCAGCGGTGCTTTGCCATGGCGGTCTTTGCCCTGTTCAGCGGTCTTCACCATGGCGGTCTTGGCCTTGTTCAGCGGTGCTTTGCCATGGCTGCCTATGGACTGTTCAGCGGTAGCCTAAGATGGCGGTTCAGATACTGACATTGGTGTGTGGCATGACGAACTCCACACTGGACATTGGTGTGTGGCATGACGATCTCCACACTGGACATTGGTGTGTGGCATGAGGTTCCATCATTGCCCAGCAGGGCTGTGAGATTCTGGACCCTCCTGGGCTGTGACTCCGGCGGTTGCAGTGGTCTCCTGACCAGTAACAATACTTGAGCCCTCCTGGGCTATGACTCCGGCGGTTGCGGTGGTCTCCTGACCAGTAACGATACTTGAGCCCTCCTGAGCTATGACTCTGGTGGTGGTCTCCTGACCAGTAATGATACTTGAGCCCTCCTGGGCTATGACTCTGGCGGTGGTCTCTGGACCAGTGACGATACTTGAGCCCTCTTGGGCTATGACTCTGGCGGTGGTCTCCGGACCAGTGACGATACTTGAGCCCTCCTGGGCTATGACTCTGGCGGTGGTCTCCGGACCAGTGACGATACTTGAGCCCTCCTGGGCTATGACTCTGGCGGTGGTCTCCGGACCAGTGACGATACTTGAGCCCTCCTGGGCTATGACTCTGGCGGTGGTCTCCTGACCAGTAATGATACTTGAGCCCTCCTGGGCTATGACTCTGGCGGTGGTCTCCTGACCAGTAACGAGGGTGCTGGCGGTTGTGTCTGAACCGCCGGAAATGATGGCGCACTTCTCCGCCGTGACACTCACAACAGTTTGGGGAGACTTCCTCTGGACCTTCCCCACCTTCTTTTGAGTTACAGATGACTCACCAATCGCCTTGGATCCCATTTCACTGTTTGTACCACCAGGAGTCTTGACACAGTCCCGTCGTCCAATCTCCAATTTCGGAGCCTTCACAAGGGGTGGGCTGACAGTGCCTTGGCTCCGGGTCCTACTGCCTGTCCTGGTGGACGGGGCACTCCAAAAACCTGGAACACGCACCACTGGTACTGGAGGCATTTTGGCTGAGGTGCTACGACGGGACTGATGAATTGGGGGGGGGTGGGGGCAAAAAGGTCAATTTGACATAGGGACAGTTTCTGACGTACACTGGGATGGGTAGTTGGAGGGGCTCTGGGAGTGGAGGAAGAGGAGGTGGTTGTAGGAGGTGTCACTTTAGGTGTTTTGGGTGCAGGTGCAGGTACTGGAGGCTGTCGTGAGGTGGATGGATGTTGGGTGAGTGATTGCCGGCGTTTGTGTACTTTGGGAGGGGGCGTCACAGACACACTGGGAGAGGACACAGGGGACGTGTATATGGCAGTGGAGGTGGTGAGTGCAGGTGAGCGGCTTGTGGTGCTGGGTGTCCTGGTGCGAGTCCTAGTGCCTGTAAATGTGGTGCATGCAGGTGTGTGTGTAGACAAGACTGGGAGGGAGGAGGGAGAAGAGGAGGAGGGGGACACAGTGGAGACAGTGGATGTTGATGTGTCTGTATGGGTCTGATGCTTGTGTGAGTGCTTGTGGTGAGTGTGGTGCCTATGTTTGCTTGAGCTACTTTTGGATGTTGACTTGTGTGCATGCTGGTCTGTAGGTGTGCTTGGGATGGGCTGGGGTACAGGGGATTGGGTCTGGGTGGAGGAAGTTGGAGGGTGGAGGCTGGACACAAGGACAATAGCTGCCATCAGTGCTGAGGCCAGAGATTGCAGGGTTCGCTGAAGGACAGCCTGACCAGAATGAATGCCTTCCAGGAATGCATTACCGTGTTTCAACTCTCGTTCTACACCCTGGATGGCATTCACAATGGTAGACTGCCCAACAGTGAGTGACCTCAGGAGGTCAATGGCCTCCTCACTGAGGGCAGCAGGGGTAACAGGGTCAGGGCCTGAGGTGCCTGGGGCGAAGGTGATGCCCACCCTCCTGGGTGAGCGGGCACGGGGCGAACGCTGAGGGGCTGCTGGGAGGGCGGTGCTGGTAGGGGAGGTGGCGGCTGTACCTGTAGAAGTGGGGTGCACAGATGGTGCTGCCACCACAGGGGAGTTCCCATCGGCGGACGAGTCCGTGTCGCTGTTTGGTGATCCGGTGGCTGACGTGAAGCTCCCCTCACCCTCCGTCCCACTGGTGAAATCAGAGTCTGTGGTGTGGCCCTCCATGGCAATGTGGGATGCAGCTCCCTCGTGCTCCGTTGCCACTGTACCTCCGCCTGATGATGCTGATGTACAGAAGGACAGGGAGAGCAGAAAAAGGGTGGAGACAGAAGAACGAGAGTTTTAGTGCATGGCATACCGCTACCGTTGGCGGACAAGACAAATGCAGCAGCCCCCTGCATTACGCCGTGCTCCTGCCCTCTGCACATGCAATTCCTGGGAAATGGCCTACATGGCAATGGTAGACATCTGCCCACATGGATGGCAAAGGGGCAACTATACATCAATTTGCCTTTTTTTTGAGCTGGGGTAGAGTGCCACATGGCCTACATAACGGAGGGGCCTTGCCTACCTAACTCGCCCTGGCCTAGGGACATCCACAGCCCACCACCCCCACCCAGACAGCTCCACAGCACGCAAAGTCAATTGCATGAGGTTGAACTCACCCCCTTGTGTCTGCTGTGATGTCCTTAAGCGCCCATCCAACTCCGGGTAGGCCACCGCCAGGATCCGGAACATCAGGGGGGTCATGGTGCGACGGGCACCCCTCCCACGTTGGGAGGCCATCCCCAGCTGAGCCTCCGCCGTCTTCTTGCTGCAGCGGCGAATGTCCTCCCATCTCTTCTGGCAGTGGGTGCCCGGTCTTTGGTGGGCCCCCAGGGTCCGGACCTCCTTGGCGATGGCACGCCAAATGTCCCTCTTCTGGTGGGCGCTGACCTACATGACATGCACAAGGAAAGAGGAACAGTCATTACCTACTGCACCGTCGTTGTAATTGGCCCCCTCTCAACTCTATCCCTGTGGCCCATTCATCCCCATGCATGACTGTTCTATGTACTCTGCCCCCTTCCCTCATCCACCCAGGCCTAGCCCATCCAACGTGCTCCCTGTGTACTAACCTATTGGTCTGGAGGACCGTAGAGTAGCGTATACTGGGGTAGGACCCCATCCACAAGTTTCTCCAACTCCTGTGCAGTGAAGGCAGGCGCCCTTTCCCCAGACGCAGCAGCCATCGTCGCTTCCAGACCGAGGTCACAGCAGCACTAGCAGTGTAGGTCCTCTCCTGTCGAAGGTCAGGTATCTAGTGATTGAACAGATAGAAAAGGGTGGTGACGTCTGCGGCGGTGACGTCCGCGGCGGTGCGCATCATCACCGCCAGCGCACCTGTTCATTGGCTCCTGGGACCCATAGGGTCCAATGTTAACCAATGCAGCATTGTTCCGTGCTCTACGACCGCCTACCGCAACGGTGTGCAACGCCAGCGCAGTTACCCCACAATTCCATTGTCCCATTTTAGAGGTCAGGCAGCCGCCATTTCAGGGGCCCACATGGCTTCATTTACTACTGCGTCACACATACCGAGGCCTACACTCAAAACCTTTCCCGGATGGGTTAATTGTCTGGTGTAGTCTTGTGTATGACTGTGGGTACATACCTGGAGGAATGCTGACAGTTTTTTCGCTGTTGTCCTTCTTAGGCACCGTCAGTTGGGACATATTGGAAGATGGCGGAATCCGCCGGGGTACCGACCGCTGGTGGACCTGTTGACAATGGAAGAGCGACATGTCATCGTGACCTACCGGTTTGACCGTGCCACAATCCGGGAACTATGTACCCAGTTGGAGCCTGACCTGATGTCACCAATCCGCCATCCGACTGGAATACCCCATGACGTGCAGGTGCTGTCAGTGCTCCATTTCTTAGCAAGTGGATCTTTTCAGACAACAGTGGCCATGGCATCAAGGATGTCCCAGCCTACGTTTTCCAACGTCTTGTCCAGAGTGTTGGCTGCCCTGCTGAAACACGTAAGGAGATACATCATTTTCACTGAGGTGGCGGATTTGCCTACAGTGAAAGGTGACTTCTATGCCCTCAGACATATCCCCGTCATAGGTGCCATTGATGGGACCCATGTAGCTCTGGTCCCCCCCGCAGGAATGAACAGGTGTACAGGAACCGGAAGAGTTATCATTCGATGAATGTCCAGATGGTCTGTTTGGCAGACCAGTACATCTCGCAGGTAAATGCAATATTCCCTGGCTCAGTGCATGACGCCTACATCCTGTGGAATAGCAGCATCCCTGATATGATGGGTGAACTCCAGAGGCACCGTGTATGGCTATTGGGGGACTCTGGTTACCCCAACCTGTCCTGGCTACTGACCCCAGTGAGGAATCCCAGGACCAGGGCAGAGGAACGCTACAATGAGGCCCATGGGCGGACTAGGAGGGTAATCGAGCGGACCTTCGGCCTCCTGAAGGCCAGGTTCAGGTGCCTCCATATGACAGGTGGGTCCCTATTCTACTCACCGAAGAAGGTGTGCGACATCATCATTGCCTGCTCCATGCTCCATAACTTGGCATTGCGACGCCAGGTGCCTTTTCTGCAGGAGGATGATCCAGATGACGGTGTTGTTGCAGCGGGGGAGACTGGGGAGCCTATGGACAGTGATGAGGAGGAAGCTGATGAAGATGAAAACGACAACAGGGAGTCAGTCATACAGCAATATTTTCAATGAGACACAGGTGAGTACAATTTCATGTTTCACATTATATTACATTTCACACTTCTACCTCTATCCTCTACCTACATTTCTCTCCCTATTTGTTAACTGAGTTGTTCCCTTCCATTTCAGTTTCACTAATGTGTTGACCTACGTGTCAACAGCTTGCACCCTTGAAAGGCTTGTGATGTGTGACATTGGTATGTTGACCTTCCAATGGCTAACCTTTTTTTAACACTGTAATTGACAATACGAAGTTCACAATCATTGACTGACTCCAATATTATTGAGGCTTCAAGGGTGTTTATTGAAGTGCATAAAAATGTAGGGGGGTTGTGAAATGGGGAGAGGTCATAGTGGAATAATGTCCATGGCAGAGTCCAGTCTTTTAGTCTCACAGGTACATTGCACATCTGGCCATTGGAAGTGGAGCTGGGGCAGTTCCAATCTGGACAGGGTAACAAAGTGGGACAGTGGGGGGACAATCAAGGTAGTCTTATTTCCTGGCGGGGGTCTTGGCATCTTGCTCTGTCCTGTTCCTGGATCTCAGGGCCCGCTTGCGTGGTGGTTGTCCGTCTGCAGGGGATGGGGTGCTGGTGTGGTGGTCCTGTGGCGGGGCGTCCTGTCAACTAGCGCCGGCGGAGGTGGTGGGCAGTTCGTTGTCCTTGCTAGTGTCAGGGGCCCCTTGGAGTGCCACGGTGTCCCTCAAGGTCTTTTGAATGTCCGTCAGCACCCCTACGATGGTGCCCAGGGCGGAGCCGATGGTCCTGAGCTCCTCCCTGAACCCCAAATACTGCTCCTCCTGCAGGCGCAGGGTCTCCTGCAACTTGCCCAGGACCGTTGCCATCGTCTCCTGGGAGTGGTGGTATGCTCCCATGATGGAGGATAGGGCCTCGTGGAGAGTGGGTTCCCTTGGCCTGTCCTCCCTCTGTCGCACAGCAGCCCTCCCAGTTCCACTGTGTTCCTGTGCCTCCGTCCCCTGGACCGTGTGCCCACTACCACTGCCCCCAGGTCCCTGTTGTTGTTGGGGTGGTGGGTTAGCCTGGGTGCCCTGTAGTGGTGGACACACCGCTGATTGACCTGTCCTGGGTCGGGAGGTATGGGTCCGCTCGGTGGGTGCTGTGCTGGTGTTCCCAGAGGGTGGCAGTTCGGTGTTGGGCTGTAGCTGGGCAAGGGGAACCGACTGTCCTGAGGCCCATGATGGTCCGGGCTGGTCATAAAGATCAAGTAGGGCAGAGCTGCTGTCGTCACTGTGGGCCTCTTCTGGGGGTGGAGTGGTGTTGTCTGGAACCTCTGGTGTGGTGACGGTCCTTCGGGTTCCTGCAGGGGTATGAGAACATGATTATTGCATGTGTGTGTTTCATGGTGTGCAATGGATGGGTGTGCGTGAACCCCAGTGCAGGCATTCCTGTGTGGGGGCTTGTGTGGTGATGGTTGAGGGGTGTTGTGGGTCTGTGCAGTGGGCATGCTTTAGTGATGGGTGTCCATGCTTAGTTGTGTCATGCAGGTCTTGGGGTTGGGATGGGTGGTTGGTGTTATGGGTAGATTAGTGAGGAGTTAGGGTGATAGGGGAGGGTGTGAGGGTGGGGGTGTGTGATAGCATGCAGGTAGGGTGGGGGATATGATAGTGAAGATTAGACTTACCAGTGTCCGTTCCTCCGACGACTCCTCCGAGGCCCTCAGGATACAAGATGGACAAGACTTGCTCCTCCCATGTTGTTAGTTGTGGGGGAGGAGGCGGGGGTCTGCCGCCAGTCCGCTGTACCGCGATGTGGTGCCTGGATACCGTTGAACGCACCTTCCCCCGTAGGTCGTTCCACCTCTTCATGATGTCCTCCCTATTTCTTGGGTGCTGTCCCACAGCGTTGACCCTGTGGACTATTCTTTGCCATAGCTCCATCTTCTTGGCTATGGATGTGTACTGTACCTGTGCGCCAAATAGCTGTGGCTCTACCCTGATGATTTCCTCCACCATGACCCTGAGCTCCTCCTCGGAGAAGCGGGGGTGTCTTTGGCGTGACATGGGGTGGTGTGTGTGGGGTGGTGTATGTGTTGATGAGTGTGGTGGGTGTAGTGGTATGTGGTGTTTTGTGCGTGGATGTTGTGTGGGTGATGGTGCAGTGTGCCTCTGTGTGATGGTGTTATCTATTCTGTGCTGTCTCTCTGGCCTTCGTCTCTAATTTGTGGTCGTAGGGGTTTGTGGGTGATGTGAGTGTGTGTTTTATATTGTATTGGATGTGTGGGAGTGGTGTTTGTATGTGTATCAGGTGTGTGTATTTTGAATTGTCCTATGTGGCGGTGTTTTGGAGAGGTGTGTGTATTTTGAGCGTGGCGGTGTGTACTGTCAATGGAATACCGCGGTTGAAAGACCGCCACGTGGATTCGTGGGTCGTAATAGCATGGGCGTGTTTCTGTTGGCATGGAGGTGGAGGATTTGTTTCTGCATATTTATCGCTGACCTTTGGTGTGGCGGACTTGTGTGGGTGTCTGATTTTCGGTGGATTCCGTGATGTGTGTCATAATAGCTGTGGCGCTCTCCCGTCGCCGCGGCGGTGTATTGGCGGTCTTCTGGACGGCGGTAAGCGGCTTTTACCGCCAATGTTGTAATGACCCCCAATGTGTTCCTAGGTGGTATACTTGTCGGCAGTTTACCCTTAAATGTATGGAATGGTACTAAAGGTGGTAGGTGCATTGACCGGTCTCATATATATCAGCATGGTATGCATACGGGATGCATGACAATGGCCTAGCAATTGATGTACTATATTGCAGAGCTACAGCCAACATCATGTCTTAATGGTGATTTGGGGGCACACCTGAAGGGCTGGGACTTTTCTGCTTGCCTTGGCCAAGCTGAATTGGCAGAATAGGGGAGGCTGGCCTAATGCATGTCACATGGCATGTGGATGTGATTCTAATATTACTTTTAGTCTTCCCTGGGTGTCTTATGTTGTAGTGGGATTTGAAAATGGTATACAGGCAGTGGTGTTGGTCAATTTGTGCCTAATGTATCCTGACATTTACCATCTGAGATGTGTGTTGTCTGACCTCTGTGACAGGGATTGTCATTACTGGATTGGTGTTTGAGGGTGGAGTTGCTCAGTCTGACAGGTGTGACTGCGTGTGTGGTTGCATTGTAAGTGGACCATGAGGTAATATGTGTGTTCCTGAAATGTATCTGGTGTGACACTTCACTCAGTGAATGAGTATGAATGTGTCATGGGTGCTTTATGGGATTTTTTGATGCAGTTAGCAGTAAGAATGGTTAGTTGTGAGATATTTGTGTTTGTTGTCTGCTTATCTGGCTCTATAATTGGATCAGACTATTCTAATGGCTATACCACATACTCCCATTTTACACATCAGATGCCAATAGTTTGGGTGTGTGATTTGTAATGGCCAAATCGGTGTTGATTTCCATGTTGGTATCACTGTACTGAGTGTTTGGTCTCACATGTAATGTGACAGGCAGCTGCAGTGTGGACTGTGAGTGGAGTTGTCTTCAGTGTTATGGATCTGTTTCAGAGGTCAAAGTCTGATCATGTGTTGTTACAGTAGTGGCCACTAGTGTTTTGCTCTGTCAGCTGGACATCCAATGGTTAATAGGAGCATGGAGAGGTATGATTTGTATTCAGGCATGCATTCTATACTGCATCCAGGGCATAGTGTGCCAGCAGAAATGGCTTTGCTAGTCATTTTGTGGATAACTCCTACTGTGCTGTCCTACTTAGGTAATGATGTAGGAGTGAGGCTTGCAATACAGGTGTGGGTAGTAGGAACATGTTAGGACATGATGTAGGTAATCTACGATGGCACCTGCGATGACCTAGCCAGGATAAGTATTGTCTCAGATGTGCTTGTTAACCAGTGGGTATGAAGACCTATATGTTAACCCATTTTCACCCTATCTCTCTCCCTCACTCTCCCTTCCTCTTTCTCTCATCTTGCATCTTGCATCAGCATCGTCAGGCGAAGGAGAAGGGGCACAGGCGAGTGGGGAAGCAGCAGCCCACAAGACCCAGGTAATGGGAAATGGTGAGGCCGAGGGACCCAGTGGGACGAGTGCGAGGGGAGTGCCACGGGGGAGACCGGATCTACCACATCTTCTTCAGAATCCTCCTCCAGTGGACACTCCCTGGCGGTAGAGACCCATCTGTGACCAGCCCAGCACCATCATTGTCCACCCCCCTTACTACCACCGCCCTCCCTGTAGCTCCCCACCCAGTTGCCCGTGCCCACTCACCTGGGAGGGTGGACATCTCCTTTGCCGCAGGCACCTCTGGTCCTGCCCCAGTCAGACTTGCTGCCCTCAGTGAGGAGGCTATTTACCTACTGAGGTCCATCTCTGTGGGTCACTCTACCATTGTGAATGCCATCTAGGGACTGGCAGCTCAAGTCCAACAGAGCAATGCATTCCTGGAAGGCATTCACAGTACCCTAGCTGGCCGCCAGAGATCCTTTCAGGCTCTGGCCTCCTCACTGATCGCAGCCATTGTCCCTTAGTCTAATGTCCCACCTCCCTCTACCTCTTCCCAATCCCAAGCCCCTCTCCCAAAACCCATCCAAAGCATACAGTACATACACACAGAATTTTATCCACCTCAACAGACAAAGTTAGCACTGACAAGCACAAGCACACAAGACCCACCACCAGCATGCACACAAACAACACCCGCCTGCAGACACAACAACATTCACTACCTACACTGTCTCTCCCACAACCCCTTCCTCATAGACACTACACTTGACACCTGCACCCGCACCATCATTCACAGATGCAGCCACCACACCTGTCTTACCCACAGTCACCACAATATGTCTCCCTCCCTCCACAAGTCTGGCCCTTCCATCTCCAAGTCCTCACCAGCCCCACCCTGCTAGTGCCCATGCCCCTCCCCCTGCCAAGAAGTGTGCCCCTCCCATGCTCAAGGACCCCCCTTCCAAACCAAAACCCAAGCCAAAGGACCCCCCTCCCAAACCTAAACCCAAACCCAAGCCCAAGGACCCCCCCTCCCAAACCCAAGGCCGAGGACCCCATCCCAAACCAAGCCCAACCCCCCCCTCAGCCCCCTACTAATCTCTGAGGTGCCTGCCTGCCCCCTTTATGCCCCTATGATGTAGAGGTCATTTTACAGTCAGGAGTCAAGTTTGGGCTGTACAAGGTGCCATTTGTGGCTTTGGCACTTCGGATTTGCCATTGGCCTTTTATTTGTACATAGTTTATTTTACTGATTTCGTATTTACATCTGGACCAACATGCGTGTGTAGTTTGGGTTTTCCCTCCAGTGTGAGGTAGGTGTGTGTACTCACGGTTGTTGCCTTCATCAGAGTTGCTGGTTCTGGAATCATTGTGCGAGCAGGAGCAGTGGTCAGACTTCCAGTTCAGGTTCCATGGTGGCTCCAGTCAACTATGTGTTACTGAAGGTGAGTGTCTCCTTTTATAGGGTTGGTTTCCGCCAGGGTTTTCGTGGTGGTGCGACCATGATGGAAACCTTGGTGGTGTGCAGCCTCGTAATATGTCCGGTGGGAACATGGTCCCCACCGGCCTGAAGGTGCATACCGCCATCCGTGGCAGCTTGTCTGCACTGGTGGTACTGGCGGTTGTTTGGCTGTGTTTTATAGGGAAGACTGCCATGGTCATAATATGGAGTCTTCACTGCAGAGCCATTGGCAGTATGACCACCGCCATCAACATGGCAGTCTATAGACCTCCAAACTCGTAATGACCCCCAGAGTCTTTTTTTCAACTAATGCATGCTTTATTTTTGTCAGTATACACCAGTGCTGACTCACATAAACAGAGCTGACTCATTTCAGCTGAACCAATCATCCACAGTAGATTCTGTTTTCTCCTGCAGATTAAGATGTGTATACTAACTTACTGTTACACCTCCAATTTTAATTTCCTTCACAAGTAGTGTTTAAATTTTTTTTATTTTCAATTCTGTGTTTTTATGTATATGAACTAACCACACGTTAGGTACCGCTGGTATAGTGAGTGAAGGTTGTTGCCATGATGTTGTTCCGGAGGAGCACATGGATGTTGAATCTCTCAAAATATTGGTATGAGTGTATTATAATTTTATATGTAGGTGATTCTCAGTGGGGGCTCGAGTTTTATGGCTCTTCACATAATGCACTGAAAAAATAATATAGTTCAAGGCGGAAACCTGTTTTCACAACTGGTATCCTTCACTGTGACCTAGGTAGGTGCACATTTCAAAACTCATAACGTGTTTTATCCTGCATTGTATCTCCTTTATAGAGTTTGTTGTTCATGTATTAGGATCTATGGTGTTGAGGCTATACCTGTAGCTAGTTTTTAATTACCTGTACCTAGGCTGATTAGTCCTCATTAGTTCTGTTCTAATGAACTCTAGTCTACTTTCCCATTGAGTTTGATTCTGGTTATGTCCTGTGTGCTGTCATTCTGAAGAGTAGTTCTTAGTTGCCCTGTCCTCATTCCCACGAATTGCGGTGAATGTGTTTTGTGGATCTCACTGCGCAAAGTGTGTGATAATGCCAACATCTTGCTCCATTGTTTAACGGTTTGCAAACCTCTATTCAAAATATTGTGTTCTCTTGCTCATTGTTTATTTAAGGTGACATTGTTTGTGGTTCAATAGAAGTGGATATGATAAAAGGAGAGATGCTGGCAAGAGCCAGATAGTGAAATGACAGGAGATCACGACTGGAGAGAAAGGAGGGAGGAGAGGGATTAATGAAGAAGAAAATGGCTGAGCAAAAAGGTAAGATCTAAGATTGGTGGTGGGAGAGTAAATAAATCTGAGGGGTCAAGACAGAGGAGTGAAGCAAGAGGAGAAAGGTAGTGATGACAGTAACAGTAAAAGAAGGGTGGTGAAGACAGAAGAATGAATCAACCAAGGTGAGAGAAGATGAATGCACATGACACCAAACAATTAAAGTTAGAGGACAAAGAAGAGAGAAAACTGGAGAAAGAAAGTACAGTGAGGGAGGCAAAGGAAATGATGGAGAAGGAGCAGGTTTGAAAAGGGGCATGATGAAGTAGGGAGCGAATGAAGGAAAGAGAAGGTTGTGGTAAGGTTGGGAGCATGAAAGAAGGGGTGGAGAGAGTGAGATACAGCATTAAGATGACAATTCTAGAGAGTCAATAGCAGAAAGGGAGAGGGTTAGAATGGCAGAAGGACAAAAAGAGTGAGAGGAAAAGAAAGAGCAAAGGAAAAATATATATTTATATATATATATATACATATATATATATATATATAGAGAGAGAGAGAGAGAGAAATATCAAATTTAATCTAAAGCCAAACTAGAAATAAAGATAATAGAAAGCAGGGAAGAGAAAAAGTGATCAGGCACAAAGCAGGAGAGAGTGAAAGAGGCATACAACGTAAGCAGAGAGGAAGATAGGGGAGGACTAAGCATGTGTTAGGACAGAACCGGGCATGGTGGAGTGGCATTAGGCTCTACAATGCTGCAAAAATGCATCTAGTTCTGCAAAGCCCTGCTTAGCTGTATGCTTGAGACTTTTCTGATGCAGATTTTCAACTTTCAGAAATGTTCTCAGTGCAAATGTAAACTTTTTGGCTTGAGCAAATGACCAAATTGAACCCACACATGTTTTATTACTGGTGGTTCGTCAATGGTGTCTTAGGTCAAGTCCTCACAAACTTTGATTAGAGTTAACCAAAAATGTGAAGTCATCTGCGGTTCATTACTATGTTTTTTTCCCTTGCTGCCTAGGCTATCAGTGTATGTACCTGTGGTTTTCTACATAGACGTTTTTGTTTTTAAAACAAAAACTATTCCCTTCTCCCGATTTTCATCATTTTAATTTATTTTGCCCATTAACTTATTTTCATTTCGACAGAATGTAGTAACTGTATTGTTATTTTGGTGAAGTTTCAGATGTTGCACATTCATTTTTCTCTGAGAAAAGTCAAGCTGCTTGTACCAGGCATAGTCACAGAAGCCAGTTTGCCTAATAAATATCAAGCTGCTGTAGATTGTGGGAGCTCTGCTTAAAGCTCACACCAAATTTGCACCTCTCTTTCACATCTCTTAACAATCAGATTTTCTCCAAAATTCACATCTAATTGTTACGTGTAGCAATAAATAGAAATGTATATGTAAATTCTGGAGTGCATACAGTTTAGTATTAAAAAAAGACACATATTGTGTCTATGAACATATAAATGTATATATTATTTTAGTGTAATTAGTGACAGATTGCTCATACTAGTTGTTTTGCCTGAAAAACTTCCATGCAATCTTTACCGCACAGAGTTGGCAATGTTCATCTCTTTATAGGCATATTCTTCACAAAACTCTTAATGGAATACATATGTGGTGGATATCTTAATCATTCACTCATTCCTGTTTGCAGAAACGTAGGCAAGATTTGTTATGTCAGATACCTACACAGACACAAGCACCTTGGCCTCTTTTTGTCTTTCTGTCCTAGAGGAATTATGCCAGTTTTAGAAACAGTATAGTGCTCAGGCAGGGCCGAATACAGACATATATTTATAATACTGCTTTCTGTTAAAGTGATGCAACTGTGCATCAAATAATAGGACAAATGTCATATGCAGCATAGAAAGTTCTAGTACCCATATTTTCAAGACAGAGAGAAAGTACGCAGGATCAACTGACTTCCCAACATATTATTGTTTGAGGAATGCCTAGCGGAAATATCAGTTCATTTGGAAATCCCTGGGAAAAACACAAGCACACTATCAGTGAAAACCCTGGTAGCCAATCAATAACAGGCACATGGCTCACATCTTCCTAGATGTCTTCCAGAAGGCATTAACAAAAATGTAGAAGCACCCATTGGAGCCCTTTGTCAGCTAAATAAGCAATTACATGGAAATGCCATAATGCCACCTGTGGGTGTGAATTTACTACTTTAAATACACAATAAGGTTCAACAATCTTTGCTTATTTAACCACTGTGCAGAAATGTCTTCAATTAAATATGCAGCTGGTAATCCAAGAAGATAGGAAAGCAGAGATGTAATTCTATAAGTTTTATTGAGCAAGAAGAAAAAAATCCAGCCACAGCTTTCCTCAGGAACAACACTACAGCAACTGTTCCTTCACAGTTCCAAAATTGTACCCAAAAAATGTCAAAGGAACATAACAAGAAAGAAAAGAGGGGGGTAGTAGAACATACAACTTTATAAAATACAAATGAAAGATATACTAATTTAGCATTATCACACACTTGTAAGCCGAATCCACCATAGTAAACAGATTGAGCATAGAATTTAGTGATGTCCCTTGTGTCAGAAAAGTAATCATAACTTGCCAGTTTAAGTTTTAATAAAGCAAAAGAGTGAACAACTAATGTAGAAAGCTGCACTGACACACAATTTAAATGTGCAATTGCTTGTATTTCAGATGTTCTACTTAGGTACCTATTGAATTAAATCACATGCAGGATAAAACCAATGTTACACTGTAACTTAGACTTTACACTAACAGTACATATAGAAACAATATTGAATTTGTTGTGATTAGTAAATGATTAATGGCTTTACAAATATGGCAAAGTGAGAGAAGTGTACTTCAATGTTGTACTTAATGAAATGCAGTAACAAAGCTTTTCCAATGGAAATGAAATGTGTTCTTCATAATAATGGAATATTATTAAGGCTGAATTTATAAGTTTGCAAATTACATGTGTTTGACTAGACATAATAATTAAATGCATTTTATATTTTCTCTTGTGTTAACATAAGCGAGGACTGCAGAGCTTGCAATTTGCAGTTCTGTATAATTCATAACATGAAGTCTTCCTTCAGATTTCATTCCTATGAGAAGCAAAGTCCTCTTGTAATTGACCCCATTTTGTAAACGTGGAAAGATGACTTTCTTTGTCCTTTAAAACAGCACATTGCAGGAACATGGAACTTTTTTGTATACAATTGTTTCAAACGTGTGTAGAGTCACACAGATGGATAATGTTCCCATGACAGACCTGGAAAGAAATTGGACTGTTTCAATTTGGAGTAATATCATTATTTCCCATTGGATGATGGATATTCAATGTGACATGAACTGATATCTTTGATGAATCAGAATGGTTTTTGAATTCAAAAATATCAATGGACCTTTGAACTTTGAGCATTCCTGAGCAGTTTTAAGTAGATTTTTGCAGACTCCTCATACTTGCAGAACCCTTTGCTGAACCTGATGCTTTGCTGACAAAGATTCCCTAAATGCTGTACCCTTTGAGAGGGATCATCCTCTCTGCCTTTTGTCCTTTTAGAAATGCCCCTTTAAATGTAGTAATCCTTTTATTTTACCATTCAGAATACTCTTGATCAAGCTTTTAAGATGCTGACACTTTCCCTTTTTATTTATCTTTCATCAAACTTAGTGACCTGCAGCCTGAAATTATATTTTTCCACATTATGCTATATATTTCCATGATTTGGTTAGTTGTAGGGTTGACCTGTGCCCAGACAAAGATTATTTACTCTGCTAATTTGAGGTGACTAATGATTGTTAACTGTCAGCATCACCTTATTTCAGCGTCTCAGATAATCTTATTGATGTTATTGATGTTAGTTTGCCTGAATCTATTTTGACACCTTGGGCAACGGTTGCTGAATATGTTTCTTTATAACTTGGTCTTGGACATTTTCTACAGGACTTCGAGCTTGTGTTTGTAATAAACCCTTTAACTTTATTCCCTGATTCAGTTTTCCTTCAGAGGCCACATTGACCACGGTATTTACATTATTTGAGTTGGTGTTGAAATTTTGTTGATGGTTCTACTACACTACTTACTGGGTCCAAAGATTCATCAACCTAGGTGAGCATTTGATTCCTGTAAAAGACTAAAATGATACAGCAGATCAAAATTATGTTACTCAAGCCTTGAGCTCGTAGTGCTCCGTTTTACGACCTGGCTTGACAGTGCAGCTCTCACCAGAGAATTGTGTAAGCATTGCTAAAGAAGGGCTTTCGCCGCCATGTTGGGAACTAGGAGAACATGTTTTAGTTGGGCAGAAGTTGTGTATTTCCACAAAAAAGTACCTCCCCTTCACACAGCTGTTATCATTCTGTTCATTTATCCAGCTGCCTATGCTTAAACTTTCAGGGGCACACACATTATACTGAAATGCTATTAAAGCATCTTGGATAACTAGATAATTTATGTTGTTTTTCTCTGGCGGTAGATCCAATGAAAGGAGGGCAGTCATTAACCGACATGGATTTTTAATTCTGGTGTGACAGTGCAACTTCCACCTGTCCATGTAACCTACACCAATATTATTCTACAGTTATTTGAGTCCACACAAATACATATTCATTCCCATGCTATTTACTTGTAATGCTTCACATTACCATATAACACTCTATTAAAGCTAGACCTAAAGGTATTGCCAATGCTTGTTGTGTTAATATATTTTCCAAAATGTTACATAAATATACACAAAAGATATTCTGACCTAATCAGTGACTATTCCTGGTCAGAAAAATAGACTACAAATGGTAACAATTACATTAGTCTCAAAAAAGTGCCCTCCTAAACCATTTCCAGAATATTCCAATTCAAAATCAGACTTGGGGAAAACACTTCTGTGTTAGTTCTCTGCTCTGGCACAGAAAACAGAAAAAGCAGTCCAATGTTATTATAATGAACACACAAAAACAATTACGTTTCACTGCAAACATCTGAAAAGGGTTTCATATTGATGCACTTTAAGGTACTTCACAGACCCATCCCAGCATCATAATTAGTTATATTTAATAACCAATGTCACTCAAACAAATCGCTTCATACTGTTTTCTACAACCTGGCAGCAGATGTGTGACTGCTGCTGCAGCATTCTCTCCTTTCTGTTACACATTTCTAAAAATAAAATCACCTTTCAGAAGACGATTTACCAGCAGGGTATTCACCAGTTTGTTATTAAAGCAACAACTGTGCACAGAGACCTGCAATTGGTCAGTGTTTTGGTGTTAGAAATAACCAACCAAGTTATGACCCAGAAAAAGATGACTTACATTGTGATCATCTAAAAAAAGACACATGAAATTCACAAACTATATATTATTAATGACATACCCTCTGTAACCTTCAGAGATCCAAACACCCAGTCTAGTCACCACTGTCTGACAGCCAAGATACCTCCATTCCCAGGAGCAAGCCTTTAGTGAGGACTCCAATGCTGCAAGTCAGGATGACCACAAGACAACTGGTCCATCTGGTCTGTATGGCCTGGCAGCTCCACACCTACACCTCCCACCATAACTGCAACAACATCTCAGTGTGAAGACACCTCCACTTCCTGTGTACTGAGGATCTACACATCAATCCTGTGCCCCCCAGTCCTGGCTCCTGTTGAGGCACCAACAACACAGCCTCCAGTTGTGCATACCTCCTCAGGGGCACAGGCTATTGGGGGTAGGGCTTCTGGGAGGGAATCTGTGGGCCAGCCAAGGGAGATCACTGGGGTTTTTGTTTGCCAGACTACCATTGACCAAGTCTTGGGATCAATCCAATAGCCCCAAGGCATGATGGGCAAGGTTATAACTGAGCCCTGGGAAACCAAAGAGGGGCAGAAGGAACATATTTAGGAACAACAGGGCCACAATGAAAAAATGAGCTAGCTCCCTGATTGAGGTAATATTTGACATTTACCCTGATATGTGCAGGGCTTTTCCTGTACCATCTGCCCTTGTCTGTGTCAAAGTACTCCACTGCCTGCCACAGACAAAGAAGGCCCTGCCACATGAGTGAGCCTGTTCCTACCTCCTCAGTCCCTGCACCTGTGCCAACCCTCCTCCCCAGAGGTGAACGATCATCTGGCCCAGCAAGAGAGAATGGCAAGACCAAAACCACCAACAACTCCGAGAGACATAGAACCTAATTTCTTCCTTGCATGATGACCATTCACTCTGTGGACTATTTCATGGACACATTTACCTTTTCTGAGGACAGTGTATTTTGAACATTTGACTTGAAACTGTTTTGGCTCTATTACCATGTTCCCATCCATAATGATAGACCATTTTTGTTCATTTCATCTTTGCATAATACACCTCACTTGTTTTTGTGTTATCATAATAAATTGTATGGACACAAAGTATAAAACTCTTATTGGATTATTTGTGGCATTTCCTTTGTCATGTCCATTTTCCACAATGATGTTGTCAAATCTTATGAACATTCAGTTGGTAAAAAAGGTTGCAATTAAAAAGAGTTAAAGTGCTAATCAATGTATTCGAAGAATACAACCTCAACTCAAAATGTATTTGGAACATACATTTGTTTGTAACAAGTCCTTGTAGAAATGGAATCTGGGTTACAAAAACCAGGCCTAACCCCAATAGTCAGTGACTTTTATTATATGTTCCACAACCTTGAAACCATGGAGGAAAGGGAATATGCAACGGATCAAATTAAATAGGCAAACTATCAGTGATGCATGACCTCAGTTGGTGCCATACATCCAACTCTCATAATAGGAATCCTGCTCATTAACACCAATAGTCTACATCATGGCAGAAACAACATTTGAGGCTTCATGACCAGCACAAGACACTGTGGTAGTATCTGGTGCAATGACACATTCACCATTCAGTGGTGTGGTAACAAAACATTCAGTCGTCTATAATGAAACACATTAACAGCTACCTCCACTGTCCAAAATTGAAGATTTAGCCAATGTGAAGGAAGAACAGATTGCTAGGGCTTTACATACACATGTGGTTTGACCAGCTCAAGTGTCACATTTTGTCTTGATGGCAGCATCATACAGAAAAGTCTGATTCAATCTTCTGAACTTCCATACAATCAGTATGCACGTTGTCTCTGGAAATGATTTGTCCATCCCAAGTACGTGTCTGTCCCAAGATCAACACATGTTGTATGTCCAAACATCAACATATCACAGCAAATGTCACAACTTTGAAATATCCACATGAAGATGATATGGTGAAGGACCCTAAAACAGAATGACAAGGTAAAATGATTTTTACCACATATTAAATTGAACTCAATTGACGTAATGAGGACACACATACGCAGACCAAGCATATTTCATCCATGTCAATGATCACATTACTCATTGTAGGGAAACTCTGATTCACTAATATCTTTGCCTTGAACTTTCCTGCACTGACCAATGCTAACAATTTACCATAGCAGACATATATGTTCCCTAGTTCATAGGTTGCACTGACAGTGGAAGTTAAAATTTGTAAAGGTAAGCTTACACTCAGGTGAAGAAGTTGTCAATTACATTTTGACGTAAGACAACTCCTTCTTCCCCGCTGTCACCTATATTGGGAATTTTAACATCCTCTCCCGGGGGCATATCATAGTCTCCCTTTTCTTCAATTCTAGGGTTGTTTCTCCCCATGGTGATGTTATAGAAAATTTAGCAGGCAACCATGATATGGCACATCTTAATGTGTGAGTAGAGGAAGGCTTCACAGGTCTTATACAGGCACCTAAACCTAGCCTTCAGGAGCCAAAATCCCTCTCCACTGGTCTCCATGTTCTTCCTTGGGCCTCATTGAAATGGACTTCCCCTGGCATTGTTGGATTCCTCATTGGTGTCAATAACCATGGTCGTTTAGGATTCACTAAGACCCTCATCATGACATTGGCAGTTAATCCCACTTTCCGCCGCGGAGACGACCGCCAACATACTGCCTCGGCAGTGAATATCCGTTCTCCATATTATGACACACACACATCAATCGGACAGAATACTGCCACATACACAAATCCGCCAGCCCAAAGGTCAGTGTTGAAGGGTCGGGACCAACACCCACACCATTACAGCAATGAAACAACGCCCACCACATCATGACCCACGAATCACCACGGCGGACATTAAATGGCGCTAAACCATTGGCGATACACATTGGCACACTCAGAATGGACACCCAAGTACTAAACCACACAACATTGGCCAGTACCAAAAACACACACCTGACACCAATACACACACCACACCCACCCACCCACAGCACTATAAAATACACACCCACATTACCCACAACCCTTTATGAATAAAAATTATTGCCACTAGACTGACACTGAGACCTCTACGACAACTAGACACACACACCACATATACCCATACAGCCCTCACACACCCTACATCACACACCCAATCACATTACTCAACACCCTCACACCAACACACACCACACAACACTTATGTCCCCACTAAGGCACCCCTATTTCACAGATTAAGAGTTGCGGGTCCTGGTGGAGGAAATAGTCAGGGTTTGGAGCACAGGTCCAGCAAGCATCCATTGCCAGGAAGATGGAGCTATGGCGTAGAATCGTGGACAGGGTAAACGCCGTGGGACAGCATCCAAGAACAAGGGATGACATCAGGAAGAGGTGGAATGACCTACGGGGAAAGGTGTGTTCCGTGGCAGCAGGGCACCAGCTCTCCATTATGAGGACTGGCGGTGGACCCCAACCTCCTCCCCCAAAGATCACATCAAGGTAGGAGCAAGTCTTGGCAATCCTGCATCCTGACGAAGTCACTGGAGTAGCCAGAAGACTGGACACTGGTGAGTCAATATTTACTAATCACCCCCTTACCTGCATGCCATCTCACTTCCTCATCCTCACTTCCATCACTCCACTCCATCCCACAACCTGCACCTACACATCTGACTAAACACAATGCCAACCCCTGCATGCTATACCAATACATGGACAGCCCCCCCGGCCCTGCATGTACACCCATCACAAAATCATGCACAGCATAGGGGAACTAACAATCCCACAATACATCACCATACACATTCAAAGGTGGCAGGGCAACAGCAACAATAGAGGGAAAGCTAGGGATGTACAGTATGTCAAAGACATAAAGCATAATACATTACTTACATTCCCACAGGTGCCCCAGCCAATGTCAGCAGAGAGGAGGTGCCACGACTAACGAGTCCCCCACAGAAGATGCCCCCAGTGAGGACAGTAACTCTGGACTTCTGGATCTGGATGAACTACCTGGCCCATCAGGGACCACTGGTCAGTCGGTCATCCCAGCCCACTCCCAGTCTATCACAGAGCCTCCCCCATTAGAATCCAACACCACAGCACCCTCCCAGCATCCCCACACCTCTGTCCCCAGGACACGTCAATCAGCAGTGTGACTACCTGTACAGGGACCCCAGTCCACACCTCACCCCCAAGACAATCAGGGACCTGGGATCAGTGGCAGTAGGCACACCCTTCAGGGGACAGAGGCACAGGGCAACAGGGACACTGGGAGGACCGCTGTGCACCAGGGGGAGGGCAGGCCCAGGCTACAGACTCTCCAGGAGGCACTCACCAAGATCCTGCGAAGCTACCAACAGTCCCAGGACACAATGGGCCAGATCCTTACCAACATGCAGGAGAACAAGCGGTTGCAGGAGGAACACCATCAGGAGATCAGGGAGGACTTGCAGGCCCTCAACACCACCATGATCTCCATAGCAGGGGTGTTGGCAGACATGGCCAATATCATGAGGGAATCAACAGTACAGCAGCAAGCCCCTTCCACTACCCAGTCTAGTGACCAGCCCTCCATCTCTACTGCAGCTAGTGGGCAGGAGGCCCCGCCATAGGATCCACAGGCCACCAGTACCTCTCCCCCTGTGAAGGTGAACCACCCCATAAACGTTCCCTGCGACCCAGACAGAAGCCAGAGACACTTGCCAAGACCATGACCACAGCCAGGAAATGAGACTATCCTGATTGTCCCCCTTGTGTACCACCCTGTCACCTTGGTCACGTTGAACTGCCTTTGCTCCCCTTCCTAAGGCCCCTTGGACATTGGACCTGTGCTACAAACAAACTGGAACAATACCCTGGACTTTCCTCTACCATCACCCCATTCCATTGCACCTTTCCCTCAATTATTTGCACTATAAGAAACACCCTTGAACACAGCTTGAATGACACTCCTTTATGTGTTGAAGATGTACATTTATGGGAATAGTCGCATCTAGTGCAAATGATCTGAACACTGTGATAGCATACAATTAATGACCTGTAGCTATCTGTAGTAATCACATCAGAACACTGTTGTAATATCACCAACATCTGTAAAATGAAAAGCCATAGGGGACAGTAAGCTGAGATGCAAAGGAAATGAATGCCATCATGCTACAGCCACACAGATAAAATCAATTGTCAGAGTAGTTCCACTGTCTCACCTGTGTGTCATTTTAGTATTGACCTATAACTGATGTTCTGTTGTCCACATCCTTATCCTCTGCCTCCTCATCCTCACTGTACTCAGGCTCCACTGTCGTCACAGGGGCATCTCCAGTCACCTTCTCCTGCAGAAAAGGTACATGTCGTCCGAGGGCCAGGTTGTGCAACATGCAGCATGCCACTCCTATTTGGCAGACTTTCCCGGGTGAGTAGGACAGGGATCCACCTGTCAGATGGAGGTATCTGAACCTGGCCTTCACAAGGCTGAAGGTCCTTTTGATTATTCTCCTTGTTCACATCAGTATAATGGTTCTCAGCCCCTGTCCTGGCATTCCTCATAAGGGTCAGGAGCCACAATAGGTTTGGGGAACCAGAGTAACCTGCAAGTATTGAGGGACAAACATTAGCCTTACACAATGCTATGGGGATAACTCCTGAAGGCATAAACTGACATCCAGTGGGTGAGGACTCTGGCTCACCTATTAGCCACACCCTGTGCCTCTGTAGTTGAGCCATAACATTTGGGATGCTGCTATTCCTCAGAAAAAAGGCGTCATGCACCGACCCAGGATACTTGGCAGTGACGTGGGAGATGTACTGGTCCGCCAGGCACTCCATTTGCACATTCATTGACTGGAAACTCTTCTGATTCCTGAACATGTGTTCATTCTGGTGGGGGGGGACCAATGCAATATGTGTACCGTCAATTTCCCAAATAACATTGGGTGTATGTCCCATTGCATAGAATCCTGCCTTCACAGTGGCCAAATCTTCCACCCGGGGAAAAGCCATGTATCTGCCCATGTCTTTCACCAAGGCAGACAATACCCTTGCCAGCACGATTGAGAACATTGTCTGTGACATTCCTGCTGCCAAGCCCACTGTCACTTGGAAAGAACCAGTTGCTAGGAAATGGAGCTTGCACAAGAGAGGTGATCCCAGAGGGATGACGGATAGCTGCTATCAGATTAGGCTTCAATTGGGCACACAGCTCTGTGATTGTGGCCGTGTCCAGTATATAGGTGAGTATTATGTGCCTGTCCTCCAGTGTAGCCAAGTCTACAAGGGGTCTGTACACGAGGACTTGTCTCCTCCTCCTATTTATCTGCAGGGGTAGGTATCTAAGGGACACAAGAGTGAGTAGGCTGTCACAATTTGAACAATGGAACCACCACCTCAATATGCATAAAGCATTAATGTGATGAGACTATGGGAATGGCAATGTATGTGCAATTTTCAGCAATGGTGCAGTTATGGATTATCTGAATGTTGTTTACCACCATGAAATGGCGACCCCCTGTCCTGTATCTAGGGACGGTTGGAAGTGAGGTAACTCCGTCGACGTTGGGCGTCGTGGCAGAAGACGGTCTTGCACTGATGTGCAATTCCTCATTGGCTAGTATGGGGCTCTATGGAGTACAGTGGCCAAAGGGTATCAGCGGTGGTGGTGACAGTGTATACCGCCGCAGAAGTGACCGCCATTTTCCATCTGAATCCTCACTTGATTCCTGACTCTCCACAGGACACACTTACACTGAGTGTGCTGCTGTAACTTGTGTCTGGAACCTATCAAAGCCTGTGTGACCGGGGAAAGGGCCCCTGCCTTCACTTCGATGGAGCGGGAGCGCTTGGTGGATGGGGTCCTACCCCAGTATGGATTGCTGTATGGGCCTCCAGACCAACAGGTGAGTACATCTTGGGCACAATGCATGTGGGAAGGTTGCATGCATGTGTGTGCAGGCATCAGGTCATTTGGGGGAGGGGGAATCTCTGGTGGTAGTGTACATGGTAGGTGCAAGACGAAGAGTCTGCCAATGGAGTTGGAAATGGGATTTGTGGGCCATATGTGTGACAGGCTGGATTGTATGTGTAATGCTGTCCTCCTATCTGTATCACCTCTGCAGGTCAGCGCCCATCAAGAGAAGGGATTGTGGCTTGCCATTGCCAAGGATGTGCAGACCCTGGGGCTCTACAGCAGACGGAGCAACCATTGTAGGAAAAGGTGGGAGGACCTGAGATGTTGGGCATGGAAGACTGCAGAGCCCCAGCTGGGGATGGCCTCCCAATGAGGAAGGCGTGCACGTCGGAACCTGACCCCCTGATGACCCACATACTGGTGGTGGCCTACCCAGACCTGGATGGGTGCTTGAGGGCATCACAGCAGCCACAAGGGGGTGAGTACAGTGGGCGTAACAACAATAATTGGTAGGTGGCATGTGACCAATTGGTGGGAGTGAGTTAGTGCCCCTTAATGCCAGGTCAGACATTGCAGCATGATCCAGCTCAAGGGTAATGGGTGCATAACAAATTCAGGTAACCTAGCTCGGTTGCATTCCATGTCAGTCAGGGGTTTGTGGGTCCCAGGAGAGGTGAAGTTGCCGGTGGTTGGCCCTCATCTTGCTGTGGCATCTAGCCAATTGAATACCAGTGCAATGCATAGTGCTCAATCCTGAGCCCTGTGTGTGATGGTACTATGTATGCCAACTGTTGTGTTGGTGCTGTAATTGACACAGTGCTCCCTTTCTCTCCCTCCCCCTTCTCCTTCTGTCATCCTGTTCATGTGTGCATTAGCATCATCTGGTGGAGGAGCAGGGAAACCAGTGACAGAGGGAGCTGCATCCCACAGGACCCAGGAGGCAGACTTCACCGATGTCGAAGGAATCAGTGGGACGGAGGGCGAGGGGAGCACCACGGCGGAGACAGGAGATGACAACACTGACTCCGATTCCTCCTCTGATGGAAGCTCCCTGGTGGTGGTGGACTCCTCTGTGACCACCCAAGCTCCAGGTACAGCCACCACCCCCATACCAGCACCTCCCTCCCAGTAGCCCCTCACCGAGTTGCCGTGCCCGCTCACCCAGGAGGGTGGGCATCTCCTTCACCCCAGGCACCTCAGGCCCTGCCCCATTGAGCCCTGCTGCCCTAAATCAAGAGGCTATTGACCTCCTGAGATCCATCACTGTAGGGCAGTCAAGCATTGTGAATGCCATCCAGGTGCTGGCATCCCAGATGCAGCAATGCAATGCATTCCTGGAGGGTGTCCACGGTGGATTGGCAGCCCAACAGAGATCGTTTCAGGCTCTGGCCTCCTCTCTGATGGCAGCCATTGGCCCTGTTCCTACCATCCGCCCTCCAACTATGACTTCCCAGTCCCAGTCTCCTCAGCCCCAACCAGCCAGAAAAGAGAAGGATCCCACTCCAACCAACAGACATGAAAGGAAAGGATCTCACTCCATCAGTCAGGAAAGGGAGGGTTCCCACTCCACCAGCCAGGAAAGGGAAGGTTCCCACTCTACCAGCTAGGAAAGGAAAGGTTCCCACTTTTCTTCTTTAATACTTTATTCGGTTCATAAAAACCATAAAAGGCACACAATAAATATATAAATACAAAATTTTGCCAATGAGTTAGCAAAATAACATTATTGATGCAACTTTCGAATTCTAAGAGCAGCATATATATAACTTAACACAGCCTGTATCGTCTCTACGTCACCCAAATCATGTAAGTGCAAAAAAGCAAGGCGGCTAGTTCTAATGCTTTTAGGCAGAAAAATAGGCCGAAAAAAACTTTTTTCTTGGGGTGTCATAGAAAGTGCAGAAGAACATTTTGAGATGTTTCTCTCTGATGCAAGTAGTGATATCTGCATGGGTTTACTGGTGTTCCGTAGTATGCATGAACCATAGGTTGACCCAGGAAAGAGGGCACACACACTTGAGATGCATAAGTCTGGGAAGCAGACAACTTGCACATTGATGGAATAGAAGATCTTCCGATGGCGGTAGACCTGTTCCCTTGCATGTGGTGGCACCAAGGCATTATGCATGCCATCTATGGCTCCAAGTACATGTGGTATTCCACTGAAAACATAAACCTTTCCCTTCATGGTGGCCAAATCCTTTGGACATGGGAATTGGATGTAGTTGTTCATGTTTCTCATCAAGGAAGAAATGACTTCTTGTAGCACACCACCGAAAGTTAGCTGGGATACGCCCCCAGATACTGCCACATTGTATTGAAAGGTGCCAGTGGCTACAAAAGGCAGTACTGTCAGGAGTTTTACTATTGGTATTATGACTGTTGGATTCTTATTGTGAGGCAAGAGATCAGGCTACAACTTCTGACACAAATCCAGGATAGTTTACTTGATAGATGATGTTGCTTGGTGACGTACCTTTCTTCCATAGTGGCAAGGTGTGGAAAGGGCCAGAACACATGAAGCTGTTGCCTCCTACCCATAGCTGGCTTTAGACGTGTCTATGTATTGAAATAAAACATCAAATTAAATGGTTACATCATACTTTTAATGCCAAAACATATCCGACTCCTTGATAACAGTAGAAATGTCATTGGGTGATACAAGTACACACATTGACATTAAATATTTGAACTTAAAAAAATGTAATACAGTTTTAAATTTGAACTGTATTATTTGCATATATATATATATTTTTTTTAATACTGTCAATGGAGTTAGTACCTCCCCCATGGCACTACTGTTGTCAAACACACTCAAGGGTCACATTTTATTGTGTCATATCTTTCCCAGAAAAGTGTTTTTCGTATCTGACATTTAGAAATGCACTAGCCACCATTTAGAGTTTTGACGATGCACTAACAATTGAATAATCACAGCTTCACATCATGGAATGGTGGCTGCCTGACCTTGCTGTCAGGACATTGGCTACCCGACGGTCGTCAGAGGAAGTTGACTGCATAGTAGGTGTTAGCCTGTCTGTCAGGGCCTGTCATAGGCTAATGTGTATGATAGCTATGCACGAAAGCCAATGGATGTGTCTGTTGCTGTCACGAATCGTGTCTGCTATGTACTTGTATACTGTGTTGTGAAAAAACAGTCACTTGCCTCGTAATACTGCATCCATCAAGACCTCCTCGTTATTTGCTGCTGTCACTGACCTCTAGGAGTCAGAATGCTGGGCAAGGCAGGTGACAGGGCCCCTGCCTTCTCCCCTAAGGAGCTGGAGCTCATTGCTAGGGAAGCTCTGTGCATGTACAGCCAACTTTATTGCACCCTAGAAGAACAGGTAGGTACATGTATGATTGGGGAATGTCTTACCAATTAATTTCTCCCTTTCTGATTCACAGGTTATTTGGTTCCTTTTTGGTAATGTGACTAATGTTGTGATCGGATTTGACAGAATGATATAGCTGGGACAGATTGTTTTTGATTATTGTCTTAAATGTCTGAGCATGGCAATTTTAAGTTACCTGAAACCAGAAGCTGTAATGTTTGTCCATGTAACACAAAAATCCTAGCTAATCACACAAACTGTGGGCCACTAACTACCAGTGGTCAGTAGACTGCGTACCAGTAGAATGACTGACAACAATAGCCAATGTTAGAATGATGTTGAATTAAAATTATAGAGTTGTCTTATGCTTTACTGCCACATGGGATTACAGCACATAATTTGTATTAGGTTTCTCTGTTTGGTTTAGACCTGTCATGGTTCCAAATGTAGGTAAAGTTTGCTTAGGTGCATCAAGTTCAAATGACACTTGTTCCAAACATCCATCACAGACTGTCCCATTCAAAAACATACTTGTTCAAGAAACCCACAATCCCTGCTCTCACTGACACATAACAGCCCTTCTATATTGACCTAAGTCACTGTATGTGATACAGACCATGGGTTCTGACTCTTGAGGTTGAGTATGATTATGTGCAAGGATTGTTCAGGTGGTTTGGCCTTTAGTAGCTCACAATGATTGTAAGTCATCAGAGGTGGCTCTCGCAACAGGATAGGTTGCATAGGCCTGGCCAAGATGATGTTGTAGGCCTGATTAAGAAACATGAGAAGCTAGCAAGTATTGATGGTGCACATAAAATCACTGCAAATCAGTATGTCTGCTCTGCCTGTAACAATTTGCTGATAAACCAATCTAGTAACTGTTTGGTGAATGTACGTGTGAATTTTAAAAATGTAATGTCACAGCAGTACTGCCCAACAGTAACACAAAATTTCCTTTTCTTGTTCTTTTATGTCATCTATACAGGTCAACGCACAAAAGAAGCAGGAAATCTGGAAGGCCATCACAAAGAAGATGTGAACCCTGCATTTGCATTGTTGGAAGAGGTGGGAGGACCTGTGTTGGGCAACCAGAAAGTCAGCTGAGAGCCAAGCTGGGGAAGTCCCTTCAGCGATTCAGGCGGGTGAGCCACACCCTGACCCCCTTAATTTCCTGCATCATTGCAGTGGCTCACCCAGAGCCTAATGGGCAGATGAGGGCCCAAAAGCACCAACAAGTGGTTAAGTCATTGTCTGTAGATTGTGTTATGGTTTAATCTATTTACTTTCCAGCTATGTTGTATGCCATCAACACTGAGGTTGACACACATCCAAAGCCCATGAGGATTTCTGGGGATGTAAGGTGATCGGACACTTTCTGGTGCTGTGTGTGGTGGATTGCTTTGTGCTGAAGGACGCCACTAGATTACTCCTCACAAGGCAAGTACTGTTGTGGGCAGACACATGGCTGCATGCAAACAAAGGGATTGTCAGAATTTTCACAATTACCTAAGGGGCAGTTTCACAAAACATGCCTTTGTCATGATTGGGTCAGGTGAGATAGTACATCACAAATGTGTGCAGGGAATGAAGGCTTCAAAACTGAGAATTATGGCAAACTGCATAATTATGGTGCTGACAATATATATAAAACTTTACATTGGTAAATTGGTGCTATGACAATATGAGAATCTGCAGCTCTACAAAAGTATTGGTATTCTTTTTACAGTGGCATCGTTTCTTATCTGACACATGTTAGAAAGCAGTTTGTCCAGCAAACTCTACTAAGTTAATGTGTACAGTAGCAGGTGGACCTAGGTCCTTAATCCTTCACAAATGTACAAGTATGTCAATTTGTGATTGCCAACATGAATTTGTATGCCCAACTGTATTATTTGCCACAGACAGGAATGTGTCCACATTGGAGAGAAAGTTATACGTCCCACAGGCAATATTGTGGTGTCCTTTGTCCTACCCAGAGGAGAAATGTGTGATGGAGAACAATGTAATACTGAAAGTGACATTTAAATATTTAAGGTAACGTTACATAGATGTTATGGAGTCCCATCTTGAACCGTAAATTTCCAACCAAACATCTTACCCTTTGGGAGAAATAAATCAATTTTTGCACTGTACTGCAGTGGTTCAGAGATGTAGCCAGACCTATGTGTTTACTCATGCTGTTGTAACCCTTTGTTATTAAGTGAACTACAAGTGTATATGTGACAAAGGCATACATTATATGGGAGCTGAGATGGGGGATTACTGAACTTGTTGCATATATAGTCTGATGTACATTGATGTTCAATTTTATTCTCACAGATACCCTATAATTATTGTGTCTGTGTCTTCAGCATCAACCTGGCATGGTGAAGGTGACAGTGGCCAGGTCGGCGTGGATGAGGCTGGCCACTGGGGATTGTGTCCACACAACAGACACTGAGGGACTTATGGCATGGAGGGTGAGAGGTTTGGCACAGAGGCCACCAGTGACTCTATACCTTCCTTGGAGGCCTCCAATAAAAGACCAGTCCCTAGTGAGGCAAGACCCTGAAGAGACTGTGACTCCTCCCTTCTTTCAATCTACACCCTCCCTCTTGCTCCTGCCAGTTGGCCACATCAGCCCCCCTAAAAGGGGCAACATCACCTTTGTTGCAGGCACCTCTGCCCCTGCCCCAGTGTCCAAGGCTGTGCTCACTGAGGAGGCTGATGATCTTTTAAGAATGATCACTGTAGGGCAGACTGCACTATTGCGGGCAGAACACCTAGGTGCTGGCCTACCTATGTGGCATTCACGGTGCCCTGTCTGGCCTATAGCGATCATTCCGGGGTCTGGTCTCCTCATTGGCCGCAGCCTCAAACCCACCCCAACCTCTTGGTCATGACTCCCACACCTTCCCCATCCCAAATCCCTCAATCCAGCCCTATCCAAAGCACACATAAACATATACATGCACCCACAACAAGAACTACAAGCAGCACATCCCAACACCAACACAGCAAAAAACACTAGCACAGACACATAATGAGAGCACTACATACACTATCACCACAAGCACAACTCCAGTCAGCTCACCCACCATGACACAACCATACTACCATCACACCCATAGAAACAACACTTACCACTACAGCAACTCCCACACATATCATAAGCACATCCCCAGTCAGTGCACTCACAATGACACAACCACACACCCCCTTCACCACCATACCCCTAGACACAATACCCACCACCACAGCAACACCCCCACACACCACAATCACACCCCAGGCAGTGCACCCACCACAACACAAGCACATACTCCCACCACCACCACAGACACAACAGCCACCACTACAGCAACACCCACAAACACCACAAGAACACCCACCACACACACACATGCACCAGTACACCCACAGCCATCACATCGACACATACCACTTCCACACACACACATACCTGACACAAACAGCCACACTCACTCACCCACAAATCAGTAAAATACACAAATCTAAAATTACAGCACATAGACCAGACCCTAAACTACCCACACCTTCAACACATAAATGCATAATAGACACAGTCACTCCCTCTACCTCCTAAACCCAACTCCCTCACAAACACCGTACGCATTTTCCTAAGGAGAGCCTACTTTCTTCCTTGGCCCTTCTACATCCCACCAGTACCAAACATAAATCCAGCCCTGCTACATCTCACCCAACCCCAATCAAATGTAAATCCACTCCTTCCAAATCCCAAGTGACCCCTACCAAACCCACCAATCCCAAACCCAAACACTCCACTTGAAACCCAAACCCTTCCCTCCTCTCCAAACCCACAGACTCACCCGCTCACTAACATCACTGAGGTGGCTGCTCTCTGCTCCCTTGTTGCCTGTTCCAGAGGAGATTTATTATGGCAGTGCATTTATGAAGCAAGTTGGGTTTGACAGTCATGATGGCCCACATGGGCTAATGCCTTTGTATTTATTTTTCCATTTGTCCAGATGGACTTTTCTTAGTTCTCATTAAGATACTTATCTCATCCATATAGAAAGAAATTTTATTTTGAGAATAACATTGTCCTCGCCTTATTTGGTGATTTTTATTAATTGTTTGCTGATGATGTACTTTCTGCTAATGTTTGTACCATGCACATACTCTCATTTGTGACAGTGAGAAAGACAGGATGCATATTGAAGTTGTGTGTTTTAAATTCACACATTAGTTTTGAAAATTAGTGATGGACATAATAATTTTGGTGCAAGCATTCATGTTCTTACTGGACACTCCACCAAAATTATACGTTTCTTTTTTTTAGAGTGGAGAATGCATGTGTTTTTATTTTGACATGTGTCAATAATATGCACACATGCATTACACATCTAACCTGGGTCTTTCTAGTTAAATGGGATCTTATATTTATGATGTACTGTACACACCAAGGGGACATGTGACCTTCCAAATCTCTTCCATGTTTGCAGTTCGCCCGTAAAAATTGTATTACATTCTTTGGTGATGTTCCGCACACTGGCGGTGGCCTATCTGGAGTTGGATGAGTGCTTGAGGGCATCACAGCAGCCACAAGGGGGCGAGTACAGTTTCCAATTCTGCAAATTGTGCATGGTGGGGTGTTATCTGGGTGGGGGATGTGGGCCTGTGGGTGCCCCTAGGCCAGGTCGAACATTGCAGGGTAGGTTCAATGTTGGGCAGGGTCTGTTGCACTCCACCCCCAAACATGATAGTGGGCATCTACTACTTGGCAGGGTTCTGTAGGTCTAAGGTATGCTGCTATTGGTGTTAGGCATTTTTCACCATGGTCTGGTGACATGCATTGTGACTGGTAGTGCATCGCCTAGTGCATAGGGCTGTTCCCTGTGTGTTGTGAACACCAACAATGGTGTTGTTACTGGCATTGACCAAGTGTATCATCTGTCTCTGCCCCCCTTTCTGTTTTTTCACCCTGTCCTTGTGTGCATTAACATCATCTGGCAGAGGAGCAGAGGCACCGGCGACGGAGGGAGCTGCATCCCACAGGGCCCATGAGGCCGAATCCACCGACGGTGAGGGCACCAGTGGGACGAAGGGCGAGGGGAGCACCACCGTGAAGTCTGGAGGGGACAATTCTGACGGTGATACCTCCTCCGATGGAAGCTCCCTAGTGGTGGCGGACACCTCTGTGCTCACCCCAACTACAGGTACAGCCGCCACCCCGTACCAGCACTGTCCTCCCACCAGCCCTTCAGCATGTTTCCTGTGCTCGCTCAACCAGGAGGGTGGGCATCTCCTTTGCCCCAGGCACCGCAGGCCCTGCCCCAGTCAGCCTATTGACCTCCTGCGATCCATCTCTGTTGGGCAGTCAACCATAGTGAATGCCATCCAGGGGCTGGCAGGGCATTTGCAACAAACAAATGCATTCCTGGAGGGCATTCAGTCTGGTGTGGCGGCCCAACAGAGATCTTTCCAGACTCTGGCCTCCTCCCTGATGGCAGCCATTGTCCCTGTCTCTAGCCTCCCCCCTCCAACTTCGTCTATCCAGTCCCATTTCCCTCAACCCCATCCAAGCACACCATCAGACCAGCATGCACCCAAGACAACACACAGGAGTGGCTCAGGCAAATACAAGCACCACACATCATCACACAGGCACTTACACAAACACCATCCATAATCAGACATGCCAACATCCACTGCCTCCACTGTGTCCTCCTCCTCCTAATCGTCCACCTCCCTCACAGTTCGTCTCCACTCACACCTGCATGCTGTACATCCTCATCCACTACCTCCATCACCATCACGCCTATCACTACACACCCCTCACTGGCAGTTATCACCCCCACATCCATGCACACGTCCCCTATATCCTCTCCCACTGTATCTGTGCCCCCTCCTCCCAAAGTACACAAACACAAGCACTCAGACACCTAACAGCCATCCACCTCACAACAATATCCAGCCCATGCACCTGCACCTAAACACAGCCGACAGACATCTCCTACAACCACTCCCTCTTCCTCCACTTCCAAACCTTCATCCTCTTCCCACCCCAGTGTCCCTAAAAAGCTTTTCCTCTCTACCCTTGACCTCTTCCCTGCATCTCTCCCTTCACTTCCGGACAGGGTGGGCAGAACCCAGGCAAGCACCTCAGCCACCCAGTCCATGGTCACTGTAGTTTCAGCAGCTACTGCAGGTGTGAGAGTCTCCAAGGAGACACCCGTCAGCACTGCCAGTGTGCCTGCACCAGCTGCCAAGGGCAAGAAGGGACCCCCAGCTACCAAGGGCAAGGAGGCACCACCAGCTATTACGGGCAAGGAGGAACCACAAGCTGGCAATGGCAAGAAGGGACCACCAGCTACCAAAGGCAAGGAGGGACCACCAGCTGGCAAGGGCAAGAAGGGATCACCAGCTACCAAGGGCGATGAGGCACCACCAGCTGGCAAGGGCAAGAAAGGACCGCCAAGGGCAAAGACAAAGGTCTGGCCACTGCAGGCAGGATGGATAGGGGGCCTGGTGCTGGAGCTTAATCTAAGCACACAACACCAACCATGGCACTTCAGCCATCCGAGGCTACAAGGGAAGGGCTGGAGTCTCCCCCACCACTGTCAGCACCGCCACCAGCACAGCCACCTGCACCACTGTCAGCACCACTGCCAGCAGCAGCAGCCCCAGTGGGCAACCATCCGAGGCTGCAGGTGAAGGGCTGGAGCCTCCCCCCACCACTGCCAGCACTGACACCAGCACCGCCACCAGCGACGCCACCTGCACCACTGTCAGCACCACTGCCAGCAGCAGCAGTCCTAGTGGGCAGCCATCCGAGGCTGCAGGGGAAGGGCTGGAGCCTCCCCCCACCACTGCCAGCACCACCACCAGCACCTCCACCAGCACTGCCACCTGCACCACTGTCAGCACCACTGGCAGCAGCAGCCCCAGTGGGCAGCCATCCGAGGGTGCAGTGGAAGGGCTCTAGCCTACCCCTACCATTGCCAGCACCGCCACCAGCACCCTCACTACTACCACTGTGCAGCCGTCGCCACCGGCGGATGGACTGTAGTCCTGCCTCCATGGAGTGTCTTGGATCCTGCCCACTGCAAATCTTGTGGGTCTGACCCGCAGGTGAGGGACTGTGACCTTGCACTCCTCAAGTGCTGCATCACAGGGCACAAAGCCTCCTCCAGAACCAGTGGAAGAAGGCATCAACTCACCCCCTCCTTGCCAGGATGAAGCACACTGGGCACAAAGCCCCCTCCAGAACCAGTGGAAGAAGGCATCCACTCACCCCCTCCTTGCCAGGATGAAGCACACTGGGCACAAAGCCCCCTCCAGAACCAGTGGAAGAAACCACCCAGGTGAGAGACTGTGGCCTTGCACTCCCCAGGACCAAGCAGTGGGCAAAGCACCCACTTGAGAGACTTCAGCCTTGTACTCGCCAGGACCAAACAGTAGACAAACCATCCACTAGAGAGACTGTGGCCTTGCACTCTCCAGGATCAAGCAGTGGGCAAATCACCCACTTGAGAGACTGTCCAAGCACAGGGCATGTTGCCCCCCCAGAGCATGCGGGCAAACCACCCACTTGAGAGTCTGTGGTCTTGCACTCCCCAGGACCAAGCAGTGGGCAAATCACCCACTTGAGAGACTGTGGCCTTGCACTCCCAGGACAAAGCACAGGGCATGTAGCCTCCTCCAGGAGCAGTGGCATTGTACCATCTTCTGGTTGAGGTGCCTCTGCTTTCCCTTCCCCCTGAGGTGCCTGTGTATTTTCGAGCTGATGCCCCAGCAGTATTCTCTCCGTATTGAGACAGGAGTCAAGCGGGGCTTTGGCCTATGTGATTTGGCCCTGTGGCCCACGGACATTATGGACTGGACAGTGTCCCTCCATTTGTATTTCTGTATATACTGTGTTTATTTTTGCTGACGTATTACTGTTATTTTATCTTATTACAATCACTTCATTCACTTCCTTTTGTCCTTGCATTATTCCTGAAGGGTATGGGGTGTATACGTAATGTTACTGCATCTGTTTGAGTGTACGGTGTTGTGGGTGGGGGTGTTGCGTGTGTGTGTCACTCAATTTTTTTGCCCCCCTCCCCTGTGTGCTAGGGACGGTATTCACCGTGGTCATCTTCACCGGATTTGGTATTCCTAGTGTAGGAGGAGGTAGACCAGCATGGGTAGCACCTGTAGTTCGGGCTCCATGGCGTTGTAGTTGTTCCCTGATTGTCCAGAGGTGAGTCGTTTCCCATCTGTGTACTGTTTCCGCAGTGCTTTTGATGGCGTTGGTACCGCCCCGGAAAAGGTGGTGGATAGGCCTGTTGAATAGTGTGGGCGGTACATTGTCTTCCGCCTGGCTGTTGGCAGTTTCCGCTGTGGTGCTTGTTGCTACCGCTGTTGCGGTTGTTGTGTTAAAGTGGCTGTCTGTGTTGGCGGTTTCAGCGTTGGTTATACTCCATTTTTTTTACCGCCAGGGTTGTGATGAGGGACACAGTAACTTAATGAAAACACTACAAAATGAAACAACACAGGTTTAGAAAAATAGGAAATATTTATCTAAACAAAACAAGACCAAAATGACAAAAATCTAACATAAACAAGTCAAATTATTAATTTTAATAGCAAAAGAGTCTTAAATCCTTTTGTAAACAGTAAAAACACTGTTAGTGATGAAAAGTATCTGGGTAGCGTCAAAATAACACACGTTGAAAAAGGTTAGAGATGCGTTGATTTCTCACCTGCAAGCTAGACCGTACGCTGTTTCTCCTTCTCCGGTCGGGTCGGCGTGCGTTGTTTTTTCCTATCCGCAGGAGAGCGATGCGTTGATCCGGGCAAACACTCGAGTCCGGGCAGGAGTTGTGTCGTTCTTCCATGCCCAGCAAGGTTTGTGTCAAAAATCCTGTTAAACGGTATCAGAAAAACCACGCTGTGTGGGTTGCGATGTTACCAGTCTCGTTAGCGGTGTGGCGCATCAATTCACCAGCCGCGTGCGTCCATCTTCTATTTGTGCTGCAGGTGGAGCGTTGATTAAAGCCGGCAAAGCTGGCTGCGTGTCATTTCTTCAGCCGCATCTCAGAGATTTTTTATATGGGAGTACTTGTACTTTAGCACTGGATAGCAGTGGTAAGGTGCCCAGAGTAACAAAAACAGCAAAAACAGAGTCCAGCATACATCATCAACCTGGGAAACAGAGGCATAATGTTAGGGGAGACCAGGCCAGGGATGCCAGGCCTAACAGCTTCATACACTGAACACAAATTCAAGATTTAGCCAATGTGAAGGGAGATCAATATGCTATGTCTTGACTTATACAGGTGGTTAGAGCAAGTTAAAAACACATATTGCCTTTGTGGCAACATCCAACAGAAAACAGGTCTGACACAATCTCAAGGACTTACATTCAGTCACGGTGTAAGTTGTCTCTGTACGAGATTTGTCCATCTAAAGTGGGTGCCTGTTCCAGGATCAACCCATGTTCCCCTTGTACTTTCCAATAGCAACATATCAAATGTCCAAATGAAGATGACATTATGAAGGATCCTAATATAGAATAACAAGGGAAAACCAATTAGTTTGCATAAGAAATTTGACTCAAATGAAACGTTAGGAGGACACATATACTTAGCACACACACAGGTAACTAAGTCAATAAACACAGTAGTGCATGTAGGGAAACTATGATGTACAAACAACTTTGTCCTGGACTTTCCTGAACTGACCATTCCACTAAATTACCATCACAGACTGTTGTGTTCAGTATGTCATAAGTTGCTCTGACACTGGATGTCACAATATGTAAAGGTAACCTACACTCAGGTGAAGTGGGCAATAACATCTTGACGTAGCTCAATTCCTTTCGCTTCATCACTGTCATCTTTATTGGGCTTTTCAACATCCTCACCAAGTGGCTCTTCATAGTCTCCAACCTCTGTGATGATTGGGATGTTCCGTCACAGGGCAATGTTGTGCAGCATGCAGCAGGCAATCATGATTTGGTACACATTGATGGAATAGAAGTTCTTCCGATTGCAGATGACCTGCTCCCGGGCATGTGGTGGCACCAAGGCAATATGTGCCATCGGTTGCTCCAATCACATGTGGTGGGCCACCCACAGCATTAAAATCTCCCATCACATTGGCCAAATTCTGACCTACTGGAAACTGGATGAAGCTGTTAATGAGTCTCATAATTAAAGCAAGGACTTCTTGTAGCACACCACTGAAAGTTGGCTGTGACATGTCTTCAGATACTGCCACAGTGTATTGAAAAGATCCAGTGGCCACAAAATTAAATACCGCCATGAGTTTCTCTATGGTGTTATTGCTATTGTAATCCAATTGTGAGGCAGGAGATCAGGCTCAAGCGGCTGACATAGATCCTGTATAGTTTGAATATTTAATCTGTTTTTTTTAATGATGCCTCTTTCCGCTATGGTGGCAAGGTCTAAAAATGGTCTGAAGACTTGAGACTGTCTTCTTCTACCCATCCCTGGGTTCATATGTCTGCATGTAAGGAAAACAAACTATCACTTTAAATGGTCACACAATACTTTCATAATCAGCACACATCTTATATCTTGGTAAGATTTGCAATCTCATCATGTCATATATACACATAATTGTTTCAAAATGTTCCAACTTCAAATCTCAATTTTTTACCTGCCAGATGTTGTTTAAATAATGTGCAAATAATACATTTGAATGTATTATTTTCACATACTTTTTTCTTTTTCTTTCAAAATTCCATCAACTGAGGTTTAACATACACTGCAGCACTATTGGTGTAAAAAACAGTCACAGTTTACTTTATAATGTGTCATATTTTGCCAAAAACAGCATCATTCATATTTATCATTGGAATTTAAAAATACACAATTGCACATCTTAAAATGACAGGTGCCTGACCTTGACATGAGGATATCGGGGCTCTGGTGGCCGTCGGCAGCAGTTGACCTTGTAATAAGTGTAGCACTCCACAACAAACACAGCCATAGGCTATCATGTGTGACGGCTATGCACAAAAGCCAATGGCTGTGTCCGTCCTTGTACTTGTACGTGGTGTATCAAAAAAAAAGCTAATTTGCCTCCTAAAACTGCAACCAAAAACACATCTTTGAATTCTGCTCCTGCTACTGACCTCTGGGAGCAAGGATGCCAGGCAAAGCAGGTGACAGGGCCCCTGCCTTCTCCCCTGGGAAATTGGAACTTCTCACTAGGGAGGCCCTGCCCCTGTGCAGCAAGCTCTATGTTTGTCAACGTAACTTGTTCCTCCTTTGTGCAAAGGCTAATTTGTCCCTTTTTGTTCATAAGTGAAGTGTTGTGATTGGGGTGTAGTGACCTGAATGATTTAGCTGGGTACAGAATGTTTGATAATGTTAGACATGGCTTTGCATTGAAATGAAAAGTTACCTGAAAGAAGAAGCTGGTTTTTCAGGTCATGTTACTCACAATCCCAGATTTCATGAGACACACTGCATGCCCCTTACTTCCAGTGGCCAGTTGACACTGTATCACTAGTATAAATGAATATATACAGCTGAGGTCCGACCCTATTGCACTTCCCCTGTTGAGTAAGTCCCTATCACTCTTTTTTGTCCATCATGTCACGTGTAAAAAATCCTTATTTCTCTAAAGATGAGTTAAGAGTCATGGTGGATGAAATCATAAGACTAGAGCCACAATTGTTTGGAGCACTAGTCCAGCATACTTCTCTCAGTAGGAAAATTGAAATGTGGGACAGATTGAAAACAAAGTCAGTGAGTGAAATGTAAAGTGCAAGAAACATCATTTAAATTCATGGAGTTGTCTGATGCTGTACTGTCAAGTGAAATTACAGATCACATTTTGAAATAAGTATATCTGTACGGTTTAAACATGTCATGGTGCCACATATGGGGAAAGGTAGCTCCTGTGCTGCAAGTCTAAATAGCAAAGGCTCTCAATCACCATACAAGTGTGTCCCATTACTACACATTTCTTAGAACATCACTCAAAACCATGATCTCACTGACACATGGCAGAACTTCCATATTGTCCTCAGTCACTGCATGTGATGCAAACCACAGTATTTGACTCTTAAAATATTAGGCATGAAGCCAATGTAGTTGTGCATGGGGTTATGTGCAAATAATGTATAGGTTGTTTGGCCTTTAGTAGCCCACAATGATTTGGACTAATCAGGAGTTGGTCTCAGTACAGGAAAGGTTTCATAGCCCTGGCCTAGATGATATTTGTGGCCTGGAATGGTAACATGAGGAGATAGATAGTGATGAGGGTACTCAACAGATTATTCAAAATTAGCATTTCCTAAGAACTTTTAAATGTTTGAAAATAATCTTTACTGGCTGTTTTGGGAATGCATGTGAGAGATGCAACAAAATTGTGTCACACTACTACAAACAAACAAAATCACTCAAAACATATTTTGTTGTTCTTTTTACTTATTCATGCAGGTCCGCACAAATCAAAAGTGCAACATCTGGAAGGCCATCACCAAGAAGGTACAGACTCTGGAGATCCACAAGAGACACATTTTGCAGAGCAGGAACAGTTGGAAGAAACTACAATGCTAGACCAGAAAGTCAGCCGAAGTCCAGCTAGGCCAGTGCTCCCAGCGAGGCAAACATGTGGACCACACCCTGCCCCCCCCAATGACCTCGCTCCTTGCAGTGGACTACCCAGAGCTTCATTAGCAGTTGAGGCCCAACAGCAGCATCGGTTTGAGTTATTGTTTGCTGCTATTCTTGTTGTTTAACATTTAATTTACAGCAAGGTTGTATGGCATCAACATGATCATTGATACATATCCAAAGCTATCAAGGATTTCTGGAGGAGAAGCTTTTCAGATGGTGTATGAAGCTGTTTGATGTATTGATTTGTGCTACTGCTTGCCACTAGATTCCTCATCACAAGCCAAGTACTGTTTTGAGCAGACACATGGCTGCATGCGAAAAAAGAGGTACCTACATTTATTCTATGTTATGAGCGACAGGTGTACTAAACATGCCCCATTTGAGGATTGGGTCAGGAGTGATGCTCAAACAAAAATATGAGTAAGTAATGTAGGCCCTGGTGACATGACATGGCATACTAAGCACTTATGATACAGTTGACGTTTCAGGCTTTACATTGGTAACTTGGTACAATGACAAAATGATAATGAGCAGCTGGTCCAAAAGGACTGGAATCATGTGCACAGTGAAACAATTTCTTATCTGAAACATGTTAGAAATATGTATTCACAGAAAGATTCAAGGCAATTCATGTAGACAGCAGCAGTCTGCAGGAAGCCTTAGTCCTTCACTAATGTGCATGTGAGCCAGCCTGTGTCAAGCAACCTGAATTATTGAGCTAAACTGTTTTTATTGGAACAAACAAAAATGTGTCCACGTTGGTAACAGAGTTACACATACCCAAACATCATTTGAGTGTACTAAGTAAAATCCAGATAAGATACCAATGATGGTGAGGAATGTGACACTTAAAACCGACATTTGCAGATTGAATGTTACATCCCATAGATGTTGGAGTATCAAATCTTCAAAAGTCAATATTAGGCCCAAAACATGACTCTTTTGGAAATACAAATACGTTTTTGCTCCTTATTGAAGTGGGTTATAAATGTATCCAGGCCTATTTATGTACTCATGATGTTGAAGCGATTTTGCACTCCACCCCAAAAATATTTTAGGAAATATCTTCAACAGTATAGGTATGTATACTGTGGTGTTCTTGGTAAATGATTCCATTACCGAATGGAGCCATTTACCATGGAAACAGGCTGATGACGGAGACGGTTGGGTTCGCTGTGGCAGACGATGGTTGGGGTGCTTATTACCAATAAACATACGTTAATACATTTTCGAGGACACCTATATTTTACACTTCTGACTTCTTTACATTGGCGACGAGGGTGCGTGGTGGTGTAGCGCCTCAACATGTTGCGGAATCGTGGTGTGAGGCTCTTACCCTAGCTCCGGTCGTTTGGCAGTGCCTGGGTTGTCTCTTCGTGGGATCCTTCGGTGGTGCAGCAGTTGAACTCATGGTGGAAAGATCACCTAGAGCACAGTAACAGGCTGGATTAACGGCGTCTCACTGCTGCATTCCTTTAAATTTCGACCTTGTTCAGGAGGTCAGGAAGTTTAGGAAGGAGGCAGCAGAGCGTGATTGAAGTACGTTTGTGTCATCTATTTCCGCATTTGTGTGGCTGACAGGAAAATTAAAGGCGAAATCAGCCTTAAAGGGGCAGTCTTGTGGAGGATTTCTCTTAAAGGAGCAGCGCAAGGAAGGAGTGGAGTTCAGAAAGGCTACGGCTGAAAGCACGGTGATAGGCACACCTTCGCCTGTTGCAGTGTGGAGATTTAAAGACAACAGTGATAGGCACACCTGTGCCTGTTGTTGTGTAAGGATATAACCATAAGACAGAAAGAACACAGTGACAGGCACACCTTGGCCTGTTGTTGCAAAGAGATTTGGAGCTAAAAGATGGCAGATTTTGGGCTTTTGGGGACAGTTTTTTCTGTTATTTTTTGTTTTGTGATAAGTGTACTACATTGTTTTTCTGTGGGTTAGAAGGGTGAACAATTTTAGTTAAAATGCAGAATGTAACCCCTCCACCATTCTTCCTGAGTAGTCCTGGAGAACCGGCTTCTCACTGGGCTAAATGGAAGAACATGTTTATGCACTATGCTAGAGTGTGTGGTCCCATGTTAAGTGCGGAGAGGAAGCATGCTTTACTAATGCATTGTCTTGGTGGGGAAGGACAGGAGGTGTTGGAGAATTTACCGGAATTGGGAAGTGAGGCAGTGCGGAGTTTAAATGAATATGAAATGTGTATCTTGAAGTTAGATAAGCACTATCTGACAAGGGGGAGTATGATTATGGAAAGGTATTATTTTGGGAAAAGAGAGCAGGGTAAAGATGAGTCAGTTAAGGAGTACATAACAAGTTTGAGGAAGTTGCAGCTCGTGCAAGTTTGGGAGTTTGATGGATGAGAGAATTCGTGATCAGTTTGTGTTCAAGTGTAGTAGTGACAAGATTAGGGAAGAGTTGTGGTTGATGGATGAGCCGCCATTGGATGAGATCATTACGGTGCCAAAAAGGGTTGAACATATGTTGAAGTGTGTCAAGGAATTGAGTGCAGTGGGAAAGAAAGAGTTGAGTGAGAATAGGAAAATTTAAGAGGTAGTGTGTGAGGTGAAAGCCAAGGAAGCAGTAAGTGGAAAGAAAAAAGAAGAGCTAGTTAAATTCAAAGGGGAGTGTTTCAGGTGTGGAAATAATGGACATAAATCGAATGCAAATAATTGCCCGTCATTAGGTGCGGTGTGCAATGGATGTGGAAAGAAAGGTCATTTTTACAAGTGTTGTCGCAATGAAAGGAAGGGGAACAATAATAACATCAGAAGAGAGGTAAAGGAAGTGTCACAAGAGATTGTCTTTCAGGTGGACATGCATAATTGTGGAAGTGAACATCCTAGTGAGATTGTGCTAGTGGATGGGGTCAATTTGCTGATGCATTTTGATTCTTGTTCACATCTGACTATCATTTTGAAACGCAGTTTTGATGCTGTTTGTACAGTAAGGAGGACATTTTAAAAAATGGATGTCTGTCCAGGTAGATATGGTGGTCAACCTATCAAGGTGTTAGGTTTTTTTGAAGGACATTTGGAGTTGAAGGGAAGACATGTAGTGGGGAAAATGTATGTCTTGAGTAAAGGTGATGATATGTTGGGGTGGACACATCAGAAGTTGTTGGGTGTGGTACTTAATCCAAATGCACAGCCACAGGGACAAGTCCAAGGGGTAGGCAATTGGGAATGTTATCTGGTAGAGAAATTTCCCGAAGTATTTTCAGATGTCTTGGGTTGTCTTAAAGGGTACAAACACAAGATAAGACTGAAGGAAAATGCTGTGCTAGTGGCGGCCAGGGTGAGGAGGATTATGTTGGTGTTGCAGAAGTCAGCAGAGGCAGAACTTAAGAGACTTGATGTGTCAGGGGTGATTGAGGAGGTGGAGGCTACAGAGTGGTTGGCACCCATTGTGGTTGTGAGGAAGGGCGATGGTGACATCAGGTTATGTGTGGATCTGAGAACTTTGAATAGGGAGATTGTAGTAGACAAGTCTCCTCTTCCTAACATAGAGGAGATAGACTCTGTGATAGGTGGAGTGAAATATTTCTCCACTCTGGATTTAGCATCCGCCTATCACCAGGTGGAGCTAGAAGAAAGTTCACAAGAGCTCACTGCCTTTATAATACCATTTGGGGCATTCAAATTTAAAAGAATTCCTTTTGGACTAGTGTCAGCTGCGTCGGTTTTGCAACGTATAATGAGCAAAGTGTTGAAGGGAGTGAAGGGGGTAAAATGTTATCAGGATGATGTATTAATCTATGGTGATACGGCAGATGAACATATGGATCGAGTAAATAGGGTTTTGGAATGCTTAAGTTGGGCAGGTCTTACACTTAAGAGGAAGAAATGTTGTGTTGGTGTAACTGAAGTTGAGTATCTGGGGCATTTGATTTCAGGAGATGGGGTGAGACCCAACCAGACTTAGTTAACACTATTAAGAATTTGGTGTCTCCTCAGACCAAGGAAGAGGTGAGTTCTTTCCTTGAAATGGTAGAGTATTATGGGAGATACATAAAGAATTTGGCGGAAATTTGAGAAGTTTGCTCAAAAAAGGAAGGGAGTTTAACTTGGATGTCCAGTGTGAAAAGGAGTTTCTGGAAATAAAAAAAAAGAATTGGATGAGGCGCCATGCTTACAAGCGTTTAAACCTGGGAGGCAGACGTTTGTTGTCATGGATGCTAGTGCCAAGGGGCCTGGGGGCTCTACTATTGCAAGAAGACAGTCAGAAGAAAGTGTTGATTGCATGTGCGTCGAAATCATTGAGTGAGGTAGAGAAAAATGATTCTGTCATTGAAAGAGAGTCTTTAGCTATTTTCTGGGCACTAAAAACATTTAGGCATTTCCTTTTGGGAATAGACTTTGTGGTTCTGTCATATCATAAACATTTGGTGGAGGTTTTTGACAGCAAAGGTTTGAATTGCATTTCTGCTAGGATTAGAAGATATTAGTTTACAAGAATTCAATTTCAGAGTTGTATATGTGCCTGGCGCTACGAATGTGAGTGCAGATTGTCTAGATTAGTAGAATTTAATAGGACTGGAGGAAATATAGATATACCTATGGTAGAAGAGAATGTGTGTGAAGTTTATGAAGATTTGTGGGAAATTACTTTTGGGGCATTTCAGAACAAGAATGGAAGAATGCTCTAGAGGATGATGAGGAGTTGATCAAGGTCATGTAAGCGATAAGTAGTGAAAATCTTTCTGGCATAAGTAAAAACTGGAATTTGATAAAAAAGGAATTAGCAATAGATAGGTCACTAATTGAGGGGAACAAGATTAATTCCCCCAATTTCTCTAAGAAAAAAGATTATGGAACAAGCTCATGAAGGGCATCTTGGTATAGTTAAGATGAAAGAAAATTTAGGGGCTTGTTTTTGGTGGCAAGGGATGGATCTGGAGATTGAACGGGTGGTACGGGAGTGTGTGCAATGCAGTGACAACATTTTGAAAACTCGCAATATACCTATGATTTGTAGGAAACTACCAAGCAAACTGTGGGATGAGGTGGCAATTGACATTGTGGGACATTTGCAAGGTGAACAGTTTACTCCGTATCTGATTGTGTTGAAGGATTTGTATTCCAGATGGGTTGAAGTTAAAAATGTGCATGACATTTTATCTTTCAGTATCATTACATTTTTATAAGACGTGTTTAGAAAAGAAGAATTCCTAAAATCATTTTATCTGATAATGGACCTCAATTTTGTTACAAAGAGTTTGAAACTTATTTGAAAAACTGTGGTACATTACACAAAAAATCTGTAATTTATAATCCTGAAACAAATGGTGCTCTGGAAAGGTTCAATAGATACATTAAAGAAAGTATACAGTTGGCGAGGGTAAATTCTATGGATTAGAAAAAAGAGCTTTCAAGAAGAATTACAGCTTGTCGATTTTCACCTCACATGTCAACTGGGAAATACCCGTTTGAACTGTTCAGAAGAAGAGTACCCAATATAAGGTTATGTCCAGGATGGATGGAATGGGTAAAGGATAATTTTAATATGGATGATATGAAGGAGAAGAAAGGAGGAAGATGCTATGATCAAAAGAAAACAGGATTTTGATATAAGAAAGAGGGATTGTAATGTGGTGGTGAAAGTGGGTGATGCGGTGAAGATCAAACCTCCTATTGGTAGTGCGGATTGGTCAAAGTACACTAGACCTCTGAAGGCACTTAAAGGTTTCAAAAATGCAGTAAAGACATCTGATGGGAATTTGGAATTTGAACAGAGTGGTTCCTCTGAAAATGTTGGAGAAGGAACAAAATAAGAGTAACAAGAGATTATGGCTTTCATTACAACCCTGGTGGTAAATCCCGCTTTCTGCCATGCAGAAGACCGCCAACATACCGCTGCGGCCGTGGAATTCCGCTACAGGTATTACGACCCACAGCTCGGAATCCGCCACAATACAGACACCCACACAAGTCTGCCACACCAAAGCTCAGTGATAAACTGGCGATACCAAAACCGACACCGTCACGCCAACAGGAATGCGCCCACACTACCACAACCCACGAATCAACGCAGCGGTCTTTCAACCGCAGAAATCCATTGGCGGTACACACCGCCACGCTCAAAATACACACACACTTACAAAACACAACCACATTGGACAATTCGAAATACACACACCTGATACACATACACACATCACACCCACACACCCAATCCAATATAAAGCACACACCCACAAACCCTTACAACCAAAACACTGAGTGAAAATGACAGACTTATGCTAGCTCCAACAATAGTATGAGATGTGGGAAGTAGTGACATCTTCTTCATCTTGATGTTGTTTCGGTTGTCAATATCCTCTTCTTCTGCCTCCTCTTCTTCACTGTCCACAGGCCCCACAGCTGCCACAAGGCCACCATCTGGCCCATCCTCCTGCAGAAAAGGCAGCTGGCATCGCAAAGCCAGGTTGTGCAGTATACAGCATGCCACGATTATCTGTCACACCTTCTTCGGTGAGTAGTATAGGGAACCACCTGTCATATGGAGGCACCGGAATCTGGCCTTCAGGAGGCTGAAGGTATGTTCCATTATTCTCCTAGTTCGCCCCTGTGCCTCATTGTAGTGTTCCTCTGCCCTTGTCCTGGGATTCCTCACTGGGGTCAGTAGCCTTGACAGGTTGTGGTAACCAGAGTCACCGGCAAATGTCGAGGGACAATTGTTAGACACATAAAAACCTTTAGGGCAACCCCATACCCAGACACCTATGTCAACTGTATTGGGATCTTGGCCTCACCGATTAACCACACACGGTGCCTCAGGAGTTGCCCATCACATAAGGGATGCTGCTATTCCTCAAAATGTAAGCATCATGCACAAAGCCAGGATATATGGCATTCACACAGGAGATGTACTGGTCCGCCAAACACACCATCTGCACATTCATCGAATGGTAGCTTTTCCGGTTTCTGTACACCTGTTCATTCCTGCGGGGGGGACAAATGCCATATGTGTACCATCAATGGAACCAATGATGTGTGGGATATGTCCCAGGGCATAGAAGTCACCTTTCACTGTGGGCAAATCCTCCACCTGAGGGAAAACGATGTAGCTGCGCATGTGTTTCAGCGGGCAGACAACACTCTGGACAACACGTTAGAGAACATTAGCTGGGACATCCCTGCTGCCATGGCCACTGTTGTTTGAATAGATCCACTGGCCAGGAAATGGAGTACAGACAGGACCTGCACTAGAGGGGGTATCCCTGTGGGATGGCGTATAGCTGACATCAGGTCTGGCTCCAACTGGGTACATAGTTCCAGGATTGTTGCACGATCAAGTCTGTATGTGATTATGATGTGTCTCTCTTCCATTGTCGACAGGTCCACCAGGGGTCTGAACACCAGAGTATGCTGCCATCTCATCACCTGCCCCAGCAGACGTGCCTTATGGAGGAGAACAGCGAGCAGAGAGTCATCCAACACTGAGGTATCACAATGTGTTTTTTGCAGAAACGTTAGTAATCCACAATGTGCTGGTATCTGTCTGTATTCCCGGCCTAGATAGGTGTGACGCAGTTATTATCCATCCCATGTGGCCCCCTGAAATGGCGGCTGTCTGACCTGTAAGGTGGAACAAGGGGATATGAGGTAACTGCACTGGAGTTGTACACCTTCCAGGTGGGCGGTCAAAGACTGCGGCGCAATTCTGCATTGGTTAAGATTGGGCCCTATGGGTCCCAGGAGCCAATGACGATGTACGCCGGCGGTGACGGTACGCACCACCTCGGACATGATTACCATTTTCTGTCTGTTCACTCACTTGATACCTGACCTCCAACAGGAGAGGACCTACACTGCAAGTGCTGCTGTGACCTGTGTCTGGAAGCGACGATGGCTACAGTGTCTGGGGAAAGGCCCCTGCCTTCACTTCGGAGGAGTTGGAGAAACTAGTGGATGGGGTCCTCCCCCAGAACACACAACTGTACGGCCCTCCAGACAAACAGGTGAATACACTGTGAGCATGCTGCATGGGCAATGCCTGCTTTGAGTGGTGTGGATGGAACATACATGGGGGGGCTGAGGCCTGCATGTGCGGATGGTGAGTGTATGTTCGTCAGGGCATGGGTGGGCACTGGTGGGCAATGAGTATGATGGTCCAGACGGGAGAGTAATTTCCTTTCCCCCTGTACCATTCCTCTGGGTCAGCGCCCACCACAAGAAGGGTATTTGGCGTGCCATCGCCAAGGACGTCCGGACACTCGGGGTCTACCACAGACGGAGCACCCACTGCCGTAAAAGATGGAAGGACCTGCGCCGCTGGAGCAAGAAGACGGTGGAGGCCAGGCTGGGGATGGCCTCCCAACGTGGAAGGGGTGCCCGTCGCACCATGACCCGCCTGATGTCCCGGATCCTGGCGGTGGCAAATCCGGAGTTGGATGGGCACTTGAGGGCATCACAGCAGCCACAAGGGGGTGAGTACACTCTCATTCAGCTGACCCTGCGCACATTACGAGGTGTCTGGATGGGGGAGGTGGGCAGTGGGTTCCCCTAGGCCAGGGTGAACTTGGTAGGCAAGGTCCCTTGTGAGGCAGGCTATGTGGCACCCCAACCCCACTAGTGGTAAGAGACATCTACACCTAGTCAGGCTCCTGTGACTTCCAGGTGTGCAGCAATTGGGCTTAGGCCTCGTACCCCATGGTCAGGTGAATTTTCTAGGAACTGTTAGTGCATGGCGTAGTGCTGAGGGCTGCTCCCTGTGTGTTGTGTCTGCCAACGGTAGTGGTGTTGCATGCACTGAACATGTTTTAGTTCTGTCTACCCCCCTTTTTGTGGTCTCCCTGTTCTTGTGTGAAATAGCATCATAAGGCGGTGGAGCAATGGCACCGGAGCAGGAGGGAGCAGAAACCCACTTGGCCCTGGAGGGTGAAGCAACAGAGTCTGAAGCCACCAGTGGGACGGAGGGCGAGGGGAGCTCCACGACGGAAACAGGAGCATACACCACTGACAGCGACTCCTCCTCTGATGGGAGCTCCCTTGCGGTGGCGGGCACCTCTGTGCCCACTGCATCAACAGGTACAGCCGCACCCCCCTACCTGCATCGTCCTCCCAGCAGCCCCTCAGCGTGTGTCCTGTGCCCGCTCACCCAGGAGGATGGGCATCTCCTGTGACCCAGGCACCTCAGGCCCTGCCCCAGTCAGCCCTGCTGCCATCAGTGAGGAGGCTATTGACCTCCTGAGATCCCTCACTGTTGGGCAATCTACCATTTTGAATGCCATCCAGGGTGTTGAGAGGCATTTGCAACAAACAAATGCACATCTGGAGGGCATTCATTCTGGGGAGGCGGCCCAACTGAGAGCATTTCAGGCTCTGGCCTCAGCACTGATGGCAGCCATTGTCCCTGTGTCCAGCCTCCCCCCTCCAACTTCCTCCACCCAGACCCAATCCCCTGTACCTCAGCCTATCCCAAGGACACCATGAGACCAGCATGCATTCACATCAACACACAAAAGTGGCTCAGGAAAACATAAGCACCACACATCCCACAGATACACACACACAGCCACCATACCCATGAAGACACAGCAACATCCACTGCCTCCACTGTGTCCCCCTCCTCCACGTCCTTCTCCTCCGACCCTGTGTCGTCTCCACTCACACCTGTATGCACTACATCCTCAGCCACTACCTCCATCACCAGCACGCCCATCACCACACAAGGCACACCTGCAATCACCACCCCCACTACCATTCACACATCCCCTATGTCCTTTCCCAGTGTGTCTGTGAGTCCTCTTCCAAAGTACACAAACGCAGGCACACACCCACCCAACAGCCATCCACCTCACAACAGCCTCCGGCCCATGCACCTTCACCCAAATTCAGCAGACAGACACCTCCTACATCCACTACCTATTCCTCCACTCCCAAACCCCCTCAATCTTCCTGTACCAGTGTGTCTAAAAAACTTTTCCTGGCAACCCTTGACCACTTCCCTTCACCTCCCGCCCCGTCCCTCCCCAAGGGCCAGGCTTTCCAGGTCCCAGCCCAGCACCTTAGCCACCAAATCCCCAGGCACAGTGGTGCCAGCAACTGCGGGGTCATCGAGTGCGCCACGCATCAGGGCTGCCAGTGTGCCACGTAGCGAGGGCAAGGACATTCCGCCACCTGCCAAGGTGAAAAAGGTGCCCACATCCCAGAGGGAGAAGCCGCACCTATCAGCCACCAAGGGCTCAGCAAAAACAAAAGGGGATAGTGGCAAGACAACTGCGGCACCATCAAAGGTGGGGAAGGGACAAAAGCAGAAGGGCAGGACAGGGCACGGTGGCACTGCCTGAGGGACCAGTGTCACACCTTCTGTCCACGACCACACCAACCTGTACGTCGGCGAACACCGCAAGCTGCCCCGCCACCACAACCACCATCTGCCCCGCCACTGGCACCGCCACCTGGACAGCCACTTGCATAGTCACCGGCACATCTACAGCCTCAGCGACAGTCCCCAGCCTCTTCCCCAGTGGGCAGCCCTCCGAAGCTGCAGGAGACGTCTTGCTGTGTCCCTCAGCTGACCCATGCACCACCACCAGCACCGCCACCACAGACAGCGCAGCAAGCACCGCCACCAGACCCGCCACCAGCCCCGCAACTTGCTCAGACAGTGGCACCACCGCTGACATGGCAACTCTCCCCAGTGGTCAGTCGTCCGAGGCTGGAGGAGAATTCCTGAACCCTGGCCACCTTCCATGAGGCATGACTTTCATCACTGTTTGCAACTGCAGGTGGAAGGCTAAGCCGCAGCAGAGTGGGGTATGTCGCTGCCTCCATGGCGCATCATGCTACCTGTACCTCGGCAATCTCGTGGCACACACATCCAGGTGAGGGAATTGTACCGGCCACACTGCATGTGGAGCACTCGGGGCACCATGCCCCCCCAGAACCAGTGGAGAGATACATCCACTACCTCAGTCCTTGGCAGGATGGAGCCCTCTGGGCACCAGGCCCCCTCCAGAACCAGTGGAGAGATACATCCACTACCTCAGTCCTTGGCAGGATGAATCACTCTGGGCACCATGTCCCCTCCAGAACCAGTGGAGAAAAACATCCACTTGAGAGACTGTGGCTTTGCACTCCCCAGGATAAAGCAGTGAGCAAACCACCCACTGGAGAGATTTGTGAGACTGTGGCTTTGCACTCCCCAGGGTAAAGCAGTGGGCAAACCACCCACTGGAGAGACTTGAGAGACTGTGGCTTTGCACTCCCCAGGATAAAGCATTGGGCAAACCACCTACTGAAGAGACTTGAGAAACTGTGGCTTTGCACTCCCCAGGATAAAGCAGTGGGCAAACCTCCCACTGGAGGGACTTGAGAGACTGTGGCTTTGCACTCCCCAGGATACAACAATGGACATGGAGCCCCCTCATGCAGCAATGGCGTTGTGCATTCATCTGGCTGAGGTGCCCGCCTCCCCCTAAGGTGCCTGTTTATTTTCGATCTGGTGCCTCAGCAGTGTCCCCTCCGTTTCTAGTCAGGTATCTTGTGTGGGCTTCGCCCATGCATTTTGGGACCAGTGGTCCATGGACAATGATTGGTATACTATCCGGACGTGTGTAGTTGGTGTACATATTTGTATATACTGAATTTGGATTTTTGCCTATCAGATTTTACATGATTACACTGGTTACAATCATTTCCTTTTGTCCTTGCGTTCTTCCAAGGGGTGATGGGGTGTATATGTAATGTTGAGGCATCTATTTGTGTGTATGGTGTTGTGGGTGAGGGTGGGGGTATTGCGTGTTACGTGTGTGTGTGTCACTCTCTTTTTGCTCCCACCTCCCCTGTGTTGTAGGTGCAGTACTCGCTGTGGTCGTCGACGGTGTCTGTCCTGCTCCTGAGAGAGCAGGAGGAAGAGCAGCAGTGGTAACACCTGTAGTTCGGGCTCCATGGCGTCCTGGTTCCTCGTTGGGTGTCGAGAGGTGAGTGTTTTCCCTTCTGTGTACTGTTTCCACCGTGCTTTTGATAGCGTTGGTTACACCCCAGAAAGGGTGGCGGATAGGCCTCTTGTAATAGTGTGGCGGTTACGCCGCAGTGTTTGTTTCTACCGCCGTGGCGGTCGGAGTGTTAAAGTGGCTGTCTGTGTTGGCAGTTTCAGCCATGGTCATGAATCCATTTTTTTTTCTGCCGGCCTGTTGGCGGCATTGCCGCCGCTTTAACACCGACCGCCAGGGTTGTAACGAGGGCCTATATGTCTGTAGAGTCAAATTGTAGGCCCACGAAAGAAGTAGTGCATGAAGAAAGAAGAAGTATTAGAAGGAAGTTCACTCCTCGATATTTCAAAGACTACATATTGAAGAGATGGTGATCAAAGGACTGTTCTGGGTGGGATGACGTGGGAAAAAATTGTTTTTCCTTTTCTATGCAATGTGTATTTTTGTACTACATGCTTGATTTTGGTTATCAGTTTTCGTGTTTTGTGATGTTGTATTAATCTACATTCTTTGTTAGATTACTTATAACTCAATGTTATTATTTGTATGTGTTAATTGTCAAAGGGAGATGTGTGATGTTCTTGGTAAATGATTCCATTACCGAATGGAGTCATTTACCATGGAAACGGGCTGACGACAGAGACGGTTGGGTTCGTGGTTTCAGGCGATGGTTGAGACGCTTATTACCAATAAACCTATGTTAATACATTTTCGAGGACGCCTATACTTTACACTTCTGACTTCTTTACATATACAGCATTATTTATTTTCCTAGGCTAGTTTAGTACAGATTCCACATGATATGTGGTACAATTGAAATATACTTTAGTTACTTGAAGTAAGTGTTACCATTGTGAAATGGTCAGACAAAGGAAACAGTTCATAGACATTTTAGTACAACATTGTAGTATTTGTGCACACACATTGATACCTATGTAACCCTCCGTGAATATACATGATGCAGATTTTCTAACCTTAAAAATACACTGTACAGATGTATTTTTGGTTAATGTGAGTTTTGGGGAGATACGTTCAGTATTTTAAAAAACAAAGCCCTAGCACTCAGAGGCATGAAACACTTCATGCAGAGAAATAAAAGTGGATAAGAGACAAGGGCATACATGACATAGGAGCTAGCATGGGGAATTTCTAAACTGTGACCAATTGTTTTTTGTCATTCTTCTCTGAATGCATGAGATACTGATGATAAAGACGTCAGGTTGAAGAGCCTGGAAGCTGGTTAAATATGTAGACTTGGCAAATGTTTTGTCAGCAAAGCTCAACCCAAACCTATCAAACCCCAACACTTTCAAACCCCAAATCACACATCCCAAATCCAAACCTACCCCTCCCAAATCCAAAGCTACCCTTCCCAAAACCAAACCCAACCATCCCAAAATCAAACCAACCACTCCCAAACCCACAGACCCCCCCCAAGAATGACCACTGAGGTGCCTGCTCTTTGCCCAATATATGCCCTTTCTGAGGAGGTTGTATTTGGCAGTGCAAATAGAAGGCAAGCTCTGCACATGTGACCCAGGATTGGGATTACTTAAAGGTATGCAGATATTTTAAAAAGTTATTTGATTAAATATATAGTTTGAGAGGCTTATCTCAGTTTCCTATAAACATTGTTTTCTTTCAGATACCTTTGTTCTAGCATTATGGGGGTCATTTCGACCCTGGCGGTCATAGACCGCCAGGGCCGGGGACCGCGGATGCACCGCCAACAGGCTGGCGGTGCATCCAGGCCAATTCTGACCGCGGCGGTACAGCCGCGGTCAGAAAAGGGAAACCGGCGGTTTCCTGCCGGTTTTCCCCTGGCCTGAAGAATCCTCCATGGCGGCGCGGCAGGCAGCGCCGCCATGGGGATTTCGACCCCCTTCCTGCCAGCCTGGTTCTGGCGGTTTTGACCGCCAGAACCTGGCTGGCGGGAACGGGTGTCGTGGGGCCCCCTAACAGGGCCCCACAAAGATTTTCAGTGTCTGCATAGCAACTGCACCCGTCGCACCCTTTCCACTCCGCCGGCTCCATTCGCAGCCGGCATCCTCGTGGAAGGGGGTTTCCCGCTGGGCGGGCGGGCGGCCTTCTGGCAGTCGCCCGCCAGCCCAGCGGGAAACTCAGAATGACCGCCGCGGTCTTTTGACCGCGGTACGGTCTTCTGGCGCTGCCCGCCAAGATTAGAATGACCCCCTATGTTTGTAATTGTTACTAATTGTTGCTGATAATGTTATTTCTGCTAATGTGTGTGCCTTGTACTTACCCTAATTTCTGACAGTGACAAGCACATGTTTTATATTTTAGATAATTTTTATAATGCATACATTTGTGTTGTACATTTGTGATGGACATGTTATTTTTGGTGCAAGCATTCATTATGCTGTTGGGTACTTACACCAAACTTGTACATTTCTCTTATTTCACCTGGAGAATGCATGTGTGTTTATTTTAAAATTTTGTGTCACTAATATACACATATGGATTACATAGTTAAAATGCCAATTTAGTGTTAAAACACATTGAATATTTGACAGAAATTACGTATACCAAGGGAACATGTGACCTTCATACATCTCTGACACGTTTGGAGTTTCAAGCTATACACACTTACTGTACATTCTATGAACACTTACTTGTAGAATTGTGTGTTGCAATTGCTGCCTTATAATTGGTTTATGTTGTTCAATTTAGGTGTCCTGTTTATGTAAAGGTTATGGTCGTTTTGAAGAAATTATTGCACACACCTACATGGACATATTTCTATTTTGGATTTATGTGACCTTTGGTGTAGGTGTTCATTGCCAGGAAGGCAGCTAGTACCAGATTGGTGCGTTTACTAATATAGTGAGGTGTGTTTTTTTATTTGTATCAAACTACCACATTGCACACACACGCATTGCACATCATTGTACTGTTGCTTGCAAATATTTTTTAAACATCCAGTGATAATGTACAGCGACCATTATGAGGATGACAGGTAATACAGTGACTTACCTTCTGCTCGGCGATGACGGGGTTGATTTTTGTCTTGGACCAGTAGCAGCAGTATGATCGGGCTCATGGAGGTAGAGAATGAGAAAACACAAAAAACAATATGTTTTCTGTTTTTATCCCTCCCAATTCGCCTACTTGGAAGTGGAGGTTTGGCTGCCACAGTTAAGCCTGAGGGACACCACATCATGATTGGCTCAGCGGTAAAAGTGGCTGGAGTCCTGCTGCCAGCCACTTTTGCCTATGGCACCATCAACACGAGTTTAGATTCATGGTGGTGACAACTGTTCATTGGCGATCTTTCATCTATGGGACTGCCAACATCTGCAGTTAAATTGGTGGCCCACCAAGGCTATGGACTAGAAATCTGATGGAAATTCGACACCTGGACCATCTGGGCACCTTTAGCACCACAAACAAGGTTTCAGGAGTGGATGAAGACCCCTTAGGGGTTCATACCTAATGAAGCTGGGTCCAGGTCCAAGATGATGAGAACCTGTTTTGTCCTGTGGCTCTGAACAGGAGGCCAGCAAACTAGCCCTTGGAGTCACTTCTTGAAGTCCTGACTGCAGGTATAGAAGCAGCACTCAACGGCAGGGCTGGCCTCTGTGGGTTCCAGGCCGATCCAAGGTAGCAGTGGTCTGGCAGAGTGCACAGCAGGTCACAGCAGCAGGCAGTCCTCTGATAGTCCTTTGCAGGTTCTGCATTGAACTGAAGGGTCCTATTTTTATACCCTAGTGACCTGCTCCTAAAAGGTGGGAGGCATTTTCCGGAAAGGTTCTTTGAACCTGCCCTGGCTCTAAGTTGGCTGCAGTGACAATACATGGTTGTTAGGCTTATTATGAGAAGACAGGACATAGACTATTCAGGTGCAAGTGAGGCTGTGCTCAGCTCCACCCCCCATCCTGTATGTTGATGTTGATGGCCCTTTGAGGCTCAGCTAATCCCACTAGTATGTGACTATCTAAGAGGACATCATGAAGTCTAACTGTCAGCTACACCCAGTCATGTGACCAAAGGCAGGCTGTAAGCACAGAAGACTAAGGGCAGGAAAATGCCAACTTTCTAAAAGTAGCATTTTCTAAATTGTAATGAAAAATCTGATTTTCCCATTAAATAAGATTTATAATTACAATTCCATAGCTATCAAACATGATCTATCTACCTCCTCTCAATTAGGATCTACAACATGAGATGTAATTTGGAATCTCCAATGTTATCCTTGGGGAGGGCTAGGGTTCACACTAGTGAAAAACAAATTTGGGATGTTTTCACTATCAGGGCATGTAAAACTTAAAAGTACATGTCCAACTTGTAATTACACAACACCCTGCCCTGTGGTCCACAACTGGCCTACCTTAGGGGTGGCATATGTAATAAAACAGGTGTTTAAAGTTTAGCATGAGGCTTTCAATCCCAGGTTGACATGGCAGTGTGACTCTGCATTCAGGCTGCAATGGCAGGCCTGGACAAGTGTTAGAGGACTACTTTGGTTGCCGGCACAGTACATGCTGCAGGCCCACTTGTAGATTGACAGCGGTTTTTTGATTTAGCGCCGGCGAATTGCTGCTGTTTTTTTCCAGCGAAGAGCGGTTTGATTACAGTTAGGACCAATGCCTACACCTATTCGACACTGGGATTCCCCCTTGACTGGATGTATTAGGAATATAAATTTGAAGAATTTCGAATTCGTGATCAATCATAAACCGAATAGCCCTGAAGAAGCCCTAGGTTAAAGGGCAAAACGCGTTGGCTGTTTTCATTCTTTACACATCATGTTGTACCAAGACCAATATGGAAGAAAATAACTAAATGGAAGCAAATAAAGAGAAGACTTGATGTATTCACACTACAAGATAATTGGACTTTCTTTACATATAATCTGATTACTGCTCATGAGTGGTGCACCACCATTATAGTTTTCATTTGGTTTCTGTTAACCTTTTGAGAGTCTCTGCAGCATGTGCTCTGGTGGAGTTGCACACCTTTGATATTCAAATACCTCAATTGTTTGATAGTTGGGAACCCATAGGGATTAGTGCATTTTCTATGAGCCTGCTGCGCCTTGTTGTTATATATGCCCACTTGTAGCATTTAATTTACAGGTCCTAGGTATATGGTATACCACTCTACAATGAGCTTACAAGTAAAATAAATATGCCAATGAGGTAGATGTCAATCATGTCATGTTTAGGGGAGTGAGCACAAGTACTTTAGCACTGGTTAGCAGTGGTAAAGTGCTCAAAGTTCTAAAGCCAGCAGATGCAAAAATCCAGACAAATTGGAGCCTAGTAGGAAAAAAGTTTGGTGGTGGCACTGTACAGAGAGGGCCGTTTCCAACACATTGTTTAAGCCATTCTTCTTTTGTCTTCCATCATTTTCAAATAGATTTGTTTTTCAATTTCAAATAGTTTTTGCTGTGTCTGTGCCTCTGTTGTATATTCTTACTTCTCTTGCATTCTTCCTCTGATAAATAGTTACTTTGACAAATCAGTGACTTGTGCACTCCATTTTTCCACAAAGCTTTAAGAAGCATTTCAACTTTGTTGATTAATTTAGTTCTAAAGAGATTGGAATGAAGCCATTTACACACTTTTTCAACTTTTATTATTGCCCATAACTGTATTGGAAGATTCTTACTTTCATTGTAGTGTTTATTTGTAATTAGATCACTGTGAGATTAATATACTCAGGATTTGTAACAAATCATAAAAAATTAGCCCATGCTGGAAATATCAAGATGTCTTTAACTTAAATTCATACTCATATCCGGCATAAGAAAACAATTGCAACCCATGTTTTAATGTGAATAAATTACCAACTTTTATTGTAATAATCTGTAGTTTGCAAGGTTTATTAAAAAGTGAGTGTGTGTGTTAGCGCGCCTGACCATAATATGTAAAATTACAAGGGAACGTGAATAGGTCGATTAACCTTTTGACTCACAATTAAGATGTTCTTACCATAGCTCCAGTACATAATCAATAACCAATACTCAGTAGTCAATAATCATTAGTAATCAATAACATCAATAATCAATGGAGTCAGTAATTGTCACACACCATGACCTTTCAGTCAAGTCAAGCCACACCTCTTACTGAAGTTAGAATATTTATTTCCCTATATTAACAATGCTAAGGTCATGTAGATTAATCTCAAAGTCAAATGAAGCACATACAGAAACAATACTGGCTGTCCAAAGTGGCAGAAGAAATGCAATCTAATCAAAGCTTGAACTACAACACTTATTAAGGTTATGGTGCAAATAAATAACAAAGTCAACTGCGTCAAGGTAATTATATACATTGAGTTTAGCGAGAAATTCATCAACCATTAATCCCTGTTATCATTATTTAATTGTCGAGGATCCTTAACTAACACCAAATTAGCATTAGCATGTTGGGCTTCATGGAATACAATCTAGTAACACAAATTTGGAAAAACATCTAAATGAGGCTCCATCAAAATAAAGCAGTTGGTACCTAGAAAGGAAAAGAAGCAAATATGCATAGTAACCAACAGTCTTGTTTATAATACTATCCTCAGTGTGGATCAGCAAGCAGAGTCAGTCTTCGTCCTCAGGACAGCAGTCGATCAGCAAGGCATCAGGATTCAGCATCAAAGTTCAGAAAATGCAAAGTCTCTAACCATTAAATTTAAGCATGTCTCTTGTTAAGACGCACAAGAAAATAAAGACCCTTCGGTCAGGAAGAAAACGGGCAAAGACGATGTCTTCTCTCCGTGCAGTCCAGTTAAGTCTAAACTACTAAAACTACTTCCCAAATCCCAATTTGTCAGTTAATCGCATCTTGACACTTTGTCCAACAAAACTAAAATACCAAATCTATGTATTCTACTATTACTCCGTTCACATATTGTTGATTGGTTTGTTCTGCAATGTCCTCATCATCCGGCTTGTCTTGTAGCAATATTGTTGCACCTTCCACTTCAGTCAGTATCTCCATTGTTCTCCTCCTGAGAAAGTCAGTCTCACACACATTACACACAAAATGTTACATTAATAGAAAAAGCATCTTCTAGCAGTCGGTTCTCATGAGAAGCAAGTCTCAGCTAAGAGCACACAATGTAAAATGGAAATTCACAGTTTAACTCTCTAGGACAGCCATTTTTATTAAACGTTAAGAAATACAGTTTTAAAATGAGGCCTGGCAACTAGGTCAAGACATTCGTTAAGGTGAGGCCTACAATTAATAAAGCTAAAGCTTACTGCATAACCCTTAATATGACACACTACTACATTAGTCAAATATATATTCAACATTTCACAATATTTAAGTCATTGGTGGCCATTCTTTGTAATCACATTTTCAAATGCGTGCCTTATTTTCTCTGTTATTATATTTTTTACACAAATCACTTATTCAGAATAAATGAACACTCATTAATAATTTTTATTAAAACACCTGCGCTAGCATGTGTCTTATCAAATCAAAATCTGCTAGACACTATTCAGTATCTAATTCATATCCTATCTCTAAAAATAATGGATCACGTCCCACTCATAGCAGCATAAAATATATTTTTGAGTGGGAAACATAAAAATGTTTTCTTGCTGGATCAAGCAAGGTTACACGCTATGCAAATATAGGACTATGGGCCACATTCAGAGTGCCCTGGTAGTACGAATGGGGCTGCTAACATGAATACTAGCCCCATTGGGATAACGAGAACACCATGGCTCCAGAGCTTTTCATTTGGAAACCGTGCCTCTTCAGGTTTAGCAGAATAGCTTTCAAAATTAAGACAGAGAAAGGGCAAAAAACCTGCTGGAGTTGGTGAGGAACCACTGGTTCCTGCGTGCTAATCAACAATACTCAATCATCGTTCATAGTTTCCCTGCCCTGGAAGTATCTATGCCGCCGCATGGATGATTTCAGGGTGCTCTATGACACTCCTGGCAACAGAAATGTATTGGGGATTAGTGGTAATGTGATAAACCCAAGTGCCTGGTCATTTTCCGTCCAGTCTACAGGCTCAAAACATCCGAATATACCATGCCAAAAACGCATCCAAGAATGAGGATTTTTTTGTGGGAACCAGATCCAGTAAATCTGATTCCCCTGTAGTTCTCTAAATGTTAATATACCCTCATGGTCCATCTTTTAATCAAGCTGTTTTTCATGACTCCCCCTCCCCTCACGGCTTACTCTATCGGCTGGGAACAGTACATCTAGGGGTTCTAACTACTAATCTCATTAAAGGGCTACTTGTAATTAGGACATTCATGGTTCATGAGACGTCATCCTCTAATATTTCGTGCTTTATAAGTCAAAGAACTGCAAAGCATTGCAAAAGCGGCCTATAATTTTTGAGTATATTGTATTTCTTCCTCCTCGAGTTTCATTAGAGATAAAAGGGTAGCATTATGTTGTAGGTAATCACTCCAGAAATGCCCCATTTAAGACGTGTACTGACATTAATCTAATCAGTTTATACGCCTTCATGGAAATAATTAATTTCATTTATGATGCTAATATATTTTTCCCCTTCAGGTTCTTGATATGAAAAGTCCCTCTTGGCTTCCATGCCTTCCTCGTTATACCATAGTGTACATGAGTGCTTTGATATTCAAATGTGAGTTTCTTACAAAACTATCTACTTATCCCGTTTCCAGTTTAGTCACTTATTTTTTGAGTCAAATGGAATTAGTACATTTTTGTCATAACCTATTCAGCTGATTAATTTGCATATCGTAGAATATATCATCCTAACCTATTTCCATAAACAAGTTAGCAAATGATCGCCACCAGCAGTGAAAGATTTTGGAGACTCCATTTTACTCTTTCAGTCTTCGATGGTGCCTTTTTAGTGAAAACACTGGCCTGCTTGCAGAATTGTGACGGAAAAAACAGCCAAGTTACACCAGAAGAAGATCGCACAAGGAAAACGGTTCTACCTCCTTGAAAGAATAATCAGGAACAAAACTTGCAAGGCCCAAAGACTGTGATGAAACCGATTCCGACACATTTCCCTCTTCTACGACACGTTCATATCTATCAATTTCAAACATGAAGTGACATCACAGAAAGAGCCTTTGCAATATCTTGGATTAGAACAGTCAGGGATTCTCCAATGGACAGAAAACCATCTTTGAAAAGGTTATTGATAAGATTTCCGGCCAGATGTATGAAGCTCTTTTACCAGTCGCAAATGGCCCATTGGGCTTTTTGCCATGTATCATCCCTACTTTGCGAGTTGGTTAACATATTACTAACTCACAAAACAGGGGTAACGACTCGCTATTAGGAAGGGGCGTACCAAGGGCATCCCTTCCTAATTGCGAGTCTCATGGGGATGTAAGAATGTTTTGTGACTGGGACTATGGTTGCAAAATATTTGCAGATACCACCAATTTCAAGTTGGTGGTAAGTCATTCAAAAGCTGGAAAGGGTCCCCACGCGACCCCATCCCCTTTGTGAATAGGGGTGCAGACATTTTTTAAGAGCAGGCAGTGGCCCTATGGACCACTGCCTACTCATAAAAAATGAAAAGAAAACTTCAGTTTTGTAATCCATTACAAAAAAAAAACATTGGTTTATTTAAAAGCAATAACAGACATGATGGTCTGCTGACCCCAGCAGGCCATCATCCCCGTGATTGTAGCCATTCACAATGGGTCGCAAATTGTGACCTGCCTAATCAATGTTGATGAAGTAGGTCCATTTGCGACCTACTGCAAATCGCCAACAATGTCAAACACATTGTCATATATCACAGTTCTCAATTTCCCAATAGCAAATCACTAAGATTCGCAATTAGGAAAACACAAACATTAAACTACATATATCTGGCCCTTGGTTCTGCCCCTTTCTCATTATATTTTGACAAAGAAGAATCCCAGGTTTGACATGCTGTGTGCCTCACAGAAATGTGGAGTCCTGCACTGCCCTTCATGTTCAGACTTCAGGCTGCTCTTAGAAAACTTCTCTGGGTCGCTGTGAGTGTAGTAGCATTGGAGCAACTCAGCCGGCAAGGATGTAAAGAATCGGTTGAGGTGTAGAATCTGGCAATTCAGTGATGGACTGCACATAAAACACTTCTTCTCTTTCTGGAGCCAGGAGGTCCCAGGTGAGGTGTGATACTTTGCTCTGGACCAATTTCATTATGAATGGAATATCCTGATCCAGAAGTTCCAGGTTTATAAGGGTGCAATTTAAGAAAAAAGCAAACTAATACAGGCTTGATAACAGAAGAAGCATTTTCCAAGAGTGCTCACTGGGAGGGCAAGCCTTTCATGAGGTCACAAATTGAAACCAACCTCAAAATATCTGAGAATCACAAATCTCTTGAACCTAAGATTCAAGTTGTATTTATACCATAACAGATGGTGGTCAGGAGAAAGGTCAATAATAATGTTTGAAAATATATGGCTTCATTTGAGATGCATGAAAAAATAACAAATATTGCACGTATGAGAGAAATTTAAAAAAAAAACATATTATTTGATGAGGTATGACAAATAAACCAAACAGTTGTGTTCAACTTTTACTGCCAAGGTATTATCTGGCAAAATATATTGCGAACACCAATGTTTCTTTTCCAGGTACAAGAAAACTGAATGAAAGCTTAATTTATTAGCATACTTCTTTATCTTGAATTTAGAATGATTTAAACATTCTGAAACAATGTCTTTGATTCTTCAACCGACTCAAGTAATCTGTAACTACCGGAATCATATAATCAATGTGTTGAGAAGAAGAAAAAACTCCTGGATGAAATCCTTCAGTGCAAAGAAAAGCTTAAAGGTTGGTTGCAATATGAGTTGTATTATTAGAAGGGAATTCTGAAATCGTCAAACAAGAATCCCAATAGTCCTATGTTGCTCATTAGTTTGGGAATGAAAACCAGAAGGTAAAGCTTCTTCAACTTCGAAAGCCTTGTACAAACTTTTCCCAAAACTGATAGGTATTGAGTAACTCTTTCAGAGATGACATTTTGAGGCAATCCATGAATAATATTTTTCTCTTTTGGCTGAGAACGGCTGAAGAAGTGACCTAGAACATTTGGCTGATGTTAGTCTTTATTTTATGTCTTGGAACTCAAAAACGGTACACATAAAAGAAAGTATAGCAGCAAGCAGCAATTACATTTAAATATATACAAGAAGTATTAGGAAAAGTTAAAAAACTTTAGTATGAGTAACCTAATTTTCCATTAAAAAAGAAAGGAATAACAAAACAAATTTTCCGTACAATGTGTCTGCGCAGAAAAATCAATGCAAAGAAATCAGCTCAAAAGGATCAGTGCGGGAGAGTCAAATAACACATGAAAGATACAAATACCCATGTTACCAAAATGTGGCAGAATATAGGAGTGTGGAATGGCAGCAAGTGTAAATCACATTAATATAGGTTCATAAAACATTCATTAATTTAAAAACGTTTCTGCAAACAACCTCATTTTTCAACTGATGGAGAAATGCCCATGCAGCCGCAAAGGATTTAATATTTTTTTTAAACATTGGCCTTAATGTGACGGCGCTGAAGGGTCTGTGCATGGCAAACAACTAACACATGGTTCATATCCTGAATACCTATGCTACACAAGTTGCACACTTTCCCTTTTTCTCCAGAATTGTACCACTTCGCTTTTAGTAAATTTAGTAGAAGCATATTCATTTGAAATAGTTTCCAAAAGTGGCAAAAAAACATGATGCAGACTCCAAATCATGAGCTGCTGAGCTACCTTAGGGCGATAGGAAGAGACCAAACCCGCTCACCTTTCTGTGACGTGCAAAATGTTATGTTCAAATGTTGATTAATAGAATTAGAGATGTTCTTTAAAAGAGATTTAGGCTGAGTGTGAGAGAGGGATGCTAAAGTGGCTTCCTGTAGTCCAAATTCATTTAGTGCATGGGCAAAGTTCTGGGAAAATATATATTTTACTACTTCTGGGTCAAAAATTTCACACTTTATTAAGCCAATTATAGAATCCTCTTTGCTGTTCTTGAGCTGAAAGTCCCACTGGATCACACTGGCCAGCCGTTGCACATAACAGCTTAATGAGCCGGATTCCAAACTTAAGGCAGGAAATGGAACAGATGAATTCAAATTACAGAGTTCGCATAAAATTTGACCTTGTATTTTCTCTAAGAAGTTCGACATTGACATATTAATCAATTCAATGCTATATGTTGACGTTAGAGGAACTTTCACCTTAAATACAGATAATAAATTGAGAAAATATCTCCACCCATCACATTACAAAATGTTTGTAACCCATTGGCATGCAAGTAAGCCTTAGCAGAGCAGTGATCAATCTGTGCCTTTCACATCATACTGCCTGTTACAATTTTCCTCAAATAGGGGTAAGAATTCACAACCTCTTGGGACCTAACACCCAAACATACCTGTTGATCTTCCAGTCTTTTCTATTTCTAAGGCTCAGTACCTTACTTTTAGAGACATTAATCTTCAGGTAGTGAAGAGTGGTGTACTGCTGTAGTGAGGCCAATCTATTATTCAAGCCCTTAGGAGTTACATCCAGAATTGTGATATCATCTGAACACATCAAGCAGGGGAAGGGGCAGCCACCCATCTTAGGAGCATCCCATTCATTGATTGCTAGACTGTCAGGGATGTCTGAGACATACCGTGAAAAGAGTAACAGAGCCAGGAAGCAACCCTGTTTCAAACCGTTTTTAGTTGGAATTATGGTAGACAGTCCCTGATTCCCCCCAGCAACTGGCACCAAGTGGAGGAGTGGAGAGTTATTATTACTGAGAAGAGATTCTTGGGCATGCCTAACTTCTTTAATTTTTTTCCAATGTGTTGGACGATTCACCCTATTGAATGCTGTGGTAAAGTCTATGAATGCCAAATACACATTAAGCCCCCGAATTGTAATACACTTTTCCGCTATGAGCTTCAACATGAAGATATAATCAAGTGTACAGTGATTCTTTCTAAAACCTGCTTGCTCTTTAGGGAGAATATTTTCATTTTCAACCCACTCAGTAAGATGTTGCAGCATACTCATAGCAAATATTTTCCCTACTGCATCCAGCAAGGGTATTTGGTGATAATTGCAGGGGAGATTTCTAGGGCCCTTTCTCTGTACTGAAATTAAGATGCTTCCGGACCAGGAAAAGGGGGTACGTCCGTGCAGATAACAGTGAGAGGAGAGAGAAGTAAGGAATGTGGCCGAGAGGTATGGCTCCCTTTTAATAACAGTATTAGGCACCTCATCAGTATCCATTGCCCCAGAAGCCCTCATTCTGATAATGATACCTTCAGTCTCTTTTCTTGTGGAGGCATTGTATGCTAGTGGAGAAGAATGGGATTCAATTGAGGGAATATGAGACCACTCAGAATCAGCATTACTTGAATAAAGTTCCCCTGGATGAGCTCTTTATTATTTTTCCTTTATTAAAATTGGGAGGAATTTCATTGTAGTGTCACATCTATCAGAGTTAATTGTGCAGTATCTTTTAACATATTTACAAGAGGATGCTTCTTTTAGCTGGAACCGGTTATAGTCAACATCCTCTTTCTCAAAGAAAAGTTTCAGTTCATGACTTCTTCTTTGCAGAAGGTTAATTAGTTTACTTTGTTCAGCAGTAAAAGCAACATGTTGGATCCTCACTAGTCTATTTCTCTCCCAGTGTATACAGGTAACAGGATCAGGGAATGGTCCCTGAGGGAGACAGAGTTACATCTATTACAAGCAGTAACCAGTGTTTTCATATTATTCCTGTGCTGGGTCTGGGTACATAAACTGTGGGTCTCCTATTAATGCTGTTAGGAATTTGGTTAGCTTACTAGATAATGTAGAATTCCAAGTAATGTTACCATCAGATCTCTTGAACCCTACTGTTATATCTTTAACATTCCATGTTCCTACTTCCTTTAATGCTAAATCAATCCTGCAAGAAAGTCATTTATGATCACTATTGTGGTTGTCCAAAACATTCATGTCAGTGATCATAGTAAATGTAGAAAATGAGGCAATCACATAATCAATAATAGAGCAACTGGAAGGTGGTTTGTGGGTAAAATTAGCTGGTGTGTATTTCTCTATTATTCCGTTTACTATTAAGAATTGATTATTTGTCCAACTATAGTTGGTACTTAGCAGCATTGCTACACATTCTTGTGCATGGCACATCTTAGAGGGATTTTAGTGGCAGTTTAACAGGAAGCATCCTTCTAGTGTCCAATTATTTATAAGCCAGGTTTCTTGGATGCATATTACATTGGCCTCCAATCTGTTAAAAAATAATGTTTTGTTAATATCAGTCAAAAACCCAGGTGCATGCCAAAAGACCAGTTTACAATTACTACTAGGTACTTCTTTTGCAGTTTAGCCCAATGGGACCATTCAGATTAAGGACACCTGCAACCCAACTCCACCTCCCAGCTTTGTTGTCTCATCCAGGACATTATTTTCCTCTTTCCCACAAAGCAAGGACACTCCCTTTTCCAAATGAAACCTGCTGATTACCTTCTCAATTAACAAGGAGCCAAGCGGTGGGGGTGTAGGGGATAGTCGCCCTCTCCTGAGGTGTTATGTGGGAGGTTCTGATATCCTTTTCCTCCTGACAAAGAATTACATCAATATCTTAACAGCACGACTTGTCACTATTTAGTAATAGTAGGTTAGATACCACTTTGGAGGTAAAGGTTACTCTGGCCCTCTGATTTGCCCTCAGTTCACAATTCGGACTAGTGAGAGATCACTGCTTTAGCCATATGCAATTCAGGCATATCAGCAAAACACCACAAAATGAAAGACCTATTTAGAAACATTTCCTGATCGAAAATAACTATAAATTCCAAAATCAAAGGCACATCCAGAGAATTATAAAGAATATTGTTCCTGAGTAGCCCCAACTTATCACAGTTATAAACAACTTTATCTCTCACTTTAGAAGTGAACATCGTGGCTTGAGGGTTAAAAGAGTAAGTGGGGGACTCTTAGGGAGGCACTGTAACTGACGCATCTAAGGCATTCTCTGCTTGCAGATTTTGAGGTGATTTTGGGGATGATTTTGGGGACAGTTAAAAAGGAGATATTTCTAACCCTTCCCCAGTTAATGCACCGTCACCACACTCCAATTATGTACCCAAGACTGATTTTAAGTAAAAAGTGTTATTATTTGCTCACTTTTAACAAATACTGCATTATTTCTTTCTCCATGCAGTCTTTCTTTTATTGTCTTCCTTGTTATTCTTCGTTTCCTTCTCTTTGGCTCTCATCAATGCAGAAGCCTCTTTATTTCGGAATATAGGAAAAGGAAAGTTTAAGTTACACTCGCTAGCGAGAAGATGAATCGAGGATGGAGTCCATAGGATTAGGCTTAAACAGATTTTTGCACAAAGTAAATCTGCTCACTTTCTGAAGGGCTCTAGCTTTCATTATTCCTTATCGTCCATTATGATGGGCCTGACTGTGTGCCCAAGTCCTTACAACAATGATCTGATACAAAGGCCTCCCCATAGGGTTTACTTGAATAAAAGCCAGATTGGAAAACCTCAGCACAGGGACGGATCCTAGCCTCCTGAGTCACTACCAGGTGTAGGTAGCTTGAGTCACGACCAGGTGGAGGTAGCCCTTTCCAGTAGAGATCTCTTATCCTGGATCAATTACTTAATAACTTCACATATGTGTGGCGCTTTGTGCTAAAACATTGTCCATGTGGTTGTTGATGTATGGACCCTGCATGTCCAAAACTCCGGAGTATATTGCGAAGTGTATGAGACACTTGGATTTATGTTGTAATCTGTTTGGTTTAATCGGTTGATCGGCTGTGGTCAACAAGTTGGAGTGTCAGTCAAAGTGAGTGAAAGAAAATTTCGACTGAGATTTGGCGAGTCCTATGTGCACCAGGACAGACCCATTGATTAGTTGAGAGTAAAATTTGCGGGTCAAATTTTGCTTGCAAATCTGGGAGACCGAGAAAGAAGGAGTATCTGTAAGTACGGGAAGAGCCATCAGTGAAAAATCAGTAAGGTTTCTGAAGCAATTGTGTTACCTTTCCTCTAGTTTTTGTTTTTTGTTTTTTGATTACTGCTCGCAATCTTTGTATTAGTTGTGCGAATCAGAGTTTTGGAGGACATGCCACAAGACTTTTTCAGCCACAGTACGTGTGAGTGTGACGTCATTGGAGCCACGCTGGGATAGGTCGGTTAGTGAGAAGGGTCGCGCACAGATTGGCAGCCGACCGTGAGAGGCAATTGGTTGAGAACGTAGGTGAAAGGAATCTTGGGATTAAAAGTCACTTCCTGATTTGATTTTGAGTAACAAAAAGGTTGAAAAGATGACATTTTTCAAAGCGTTAAAAAGTTCCCTAAGGGGAGATACGTATATTACAACAAGTGTAGTCAAGGCTACACCACCAGAAGGTATACCAGCTTACATACTAATGAAGATAGGGGTGTCGCACCATGCCTTCTCCGGAGTATATTGCAAAGTGTATGAGACACTTGAAAAGGAGTTACAGATTCGATTTTGAGGCTAAAGATTTTGAACACATGAGATCTGCTTGAATGGAGGCACACCTTAAGGAATTGCTTCAACGTGCTCAGACCTGCGAAGCATTAGACAAATGAGAAGGCAGATGGGTGAAGAAAAGAGATAAGAGAAAACGGAATTCTTTGGAAGTGACTGCAAATGTGCAGCAGGATAAAGATCCAGTGAAAATTTTACCAAAGAGAGAGATTCCAGGGGGGACTTTTTTTCACGTCCCATGGAGCAGAAGTGACATTCAAGCCAGTAGAGTGGTATCAGCAGACAGACAGATTTGTGAAACTTGCAAAGTGTTTGTAGGAGGACTTGTACATATTACTAGAGATAGTAGTTCCAGCTAATCTGTGGATTGAGTGTAAGAGAAGTGTAGATTGTCAAACAAGTGAACCGGAGAGAGACAAATATACGGGTGCACCATCTCCTGAGGTAATGAAGTATTACTATAAGGTGATTGAGTTTTTGAAAACAAGAATTTCACGAAAGAATATTGACTGGCAGACGATTGAAAGGACAGCTCAGAAAGCAAAGGAGTTGATACATGTGTATTATGGGAGATTGTTACAGGTACTCAAGCATTATAGTGGCGCAGAGACAATTGAAGTGAAAGACATGCTCAATTTTGTGATCAGACTTGTGGAAGGATTGAGACCTGAAATTAGCCAGATGATTAAGAGTCATTTGATTTGCTGGCAAGCAAAGCCAATTGATGAGGTGTTGCAGTATGTGAAATACTGTAGTGATGAGATTGAGTTGAAGCAGAAAAAGCTGGAAGTGACCTAATCAGGAAGTGTTGACAACTACCACAGCTGTGAAGTGTGCTGGAATTCCAAACTGGATTCATGTAAGTCATAACAAGAAAGTGGCATGTCCACTGGATCATGAAGAAGAGGAGGTGTTGAGAGTACCAACAACAGTGAGACAAGTCTCAGGGCCAGAAAGAGAACAAAGAGGGACTGAGACCGGATCTGAGCCCATTGAGGATGGTTTAGTCACTCCTGTGAGAGACAAAGGAGAAAATTCCCAGGAGGGTGACAGAGAGCCTATCTCAATTGAGGCAGCAGGAGAGCCTAGTCAGAGGAGGGCTTTCCCAGAAGCAGACAATCTTGAGAGACAAACAGAGCGATTGCCAGACCCAGAGGCTCAAGTTTGTCTCTGAAGAGAACACTGAGAAAAGATTCACTGGAAGGAGATAAGTGGCCGGAATTGCAAGTAGAAAGAGGAAACGAAGTGGTTGATGAAACAACAATTGAGGAGGAAATAGATACAAGGAGAGAAGATCTAAGTGAAGGAGAACTGAAGGGTGATCTAAAGTTGAAAAGAAAGAGAATAGCAAGTCGAATATACGCAGGTCCTGAATGGGTGTATGCGACTATGAATGAATGGCAGCAAGAGTTTTTGTCTTTTTGTTCTGGGTCAGTATTTTGGCACTTGAAGGAAGCTGATGAACTGAACTGTTGAAACAATCCGAGAGAAATGTTTGAGAAAGAGACTGTCGAAAGTAACTGGAAGAGACATTGATAACCTGATTTGACTTTTGAAACCTGATTTTGACAAAGCTGCTAACTGATTTTGACAGGGGATCCTGGAAGTGAAACTGAGAGCTGTAAATAATCGCTGAAAGAAGAGTGGTCTATTTTTGATTTTTGATACAAGTTTTCTAAATTTCTTCTGCTTTCTGATTCTTTACAGATCATGAGTAACATTAGTCAACAGGGTAGGAATGCTGTAAAAATATGAGTATTGGTTTGGCAATTATGTGTAGGATATTGTTTGTGGTGTTGATTGTGGGTATGTATGTTCTTGATAAGAGTGAAGCCAGCCTTACTTCTGCTTTTGAGATGACTATTGCACTAACGGCAATAAAGAAGTTTAGGCTAAATGAGAAATATTTGTATGGGATACTAATGCACAAGGAGAACTTTCTTCTAATGTTTTCTATTGCTTGCTGAGTGAGAATGTTGAGACAATGGATGCAAAGAATTGTTATGTGTATACGCAGATTCCTTCATCAGTCAAGGAAAGAGTCACCTACCATAGCTTGCCACTAACTTATGGAATAATTTGTAGTCTGTTACTAACAAGATTTTATAACCAGAGTACATCCAGTACCTTTACTCAAATTATGATGTTGTGTTTTCGTTTGTTCCTTTAATTGGGTATTGGAGTAAAGTAGCTAAGGATAATGACACAGTAATAGATTGAGGTTTCTTCGAACCTACATTGACGTTTGGTACAGCTTATACACACCGCAATAATCTGACATGCTTGCTTACACCTTTAGAGAAAAACTTCTTAGATCACACAGATGACAGGAGAAAGGCATGAAAGGAGAAATTAGAAAAAGGCTTAGAGAAAAGGGCTTACACGAATGATTATGCTCATAGTGCAATTAAAATGCAAGGGAAATTAGTTTTAGATGTGCAACACGTAGGCATATACAGGCCTAAATCATGCACTGACACTTTATTTGTGGCATCTGTTTGAGTGTATGGTGTTGTGGGTGGGGGTGTTGCGTGTGTGTGTCACTCACTTTTTCCGCCCCCCTCCCCTGTGTGCTAGGGACGGTATTCACCGTGGTCATCTTCACCGGATTTGGTATTCCTAGTGTAGGAGGAGGTAGACCAGCATGGGTAGCACCTGTAGTTCGGGCTCCATGGCGTTGTAGTTGTTCCCTGATTGTCCAGAGGTGAGTCGTTTCCCATCTGTGTACTGTTTCCGCAGTGCTTTTGATGGCGTTGGTACCGCCCCGGAAAAGGTGGTGGATAGGCCTGTTGAATAGTGTGGGCGGTACATTGTCTTCCGCCTGGCTGTTGGCAGTTTCCGCTGTGGTGCTTGTTGCTACCGCTGTTGCGGTTGTTGTGTTAAAGTGGCTGTCTGTGTTGGCGGTTTCAGCGTTGGTTATACTCCATTTTTTTTACCGCCAGGGTTGTGATGAGGGACACAGTAACTTAATGAAAACACTACAAAATGAAACAACACAGGTTTAGAAAAATAGGAAATATTTATCTAAACAAAACAAGACCAAAATGACAAAAATCTAACATAAACAAGTCAAATTATTAATTTTAATAGCAAAAGAGTCTTAAATCCTTTTGTAAACAGTAAAAACACTGTTAGTGATGAAAAGTATCTGGGTAGCGTCAAAATAACACACGTTGAAAAAGGTTAGAGATGCGTTGATTTCTCACCTGCAAGCTAGACCGTGCGCTGTATCTCCTTCTCCGGTCGGGTCGGCGTGCGTTGTTTTTTCCTATCCGCAGGAGAGCGATGCGTTGATCCGGGCAAGCACTCGAGTCCGGGCAGGAGTTGTGTCGTTCTTCCATGCCCAGCAAGGTTTGTGTCAAAAATCCTGTTAAACGGTATCAGAAAAACCACGCTGTGTGGGTTGCGATGTTACCAGTCTCGTTAGCGGTGTGGCGCATCATTTCTCCAGCCGCGTGCGTCCATCTTCTATTTGTGCTGCAGGTGGAGCGTTGATTAAAGCCGGCAAAGCTGGCTGCGTGTCATTTCTTCAGCCGCATCTCAGAGATTTTTTATATGGGAGTACTTGTACTTTAGCACTGGATAGCAGTGGTAAGGTGCCCAGAGTAACAAAAACAGCAAAAACAGAGTCCAGCATACATCATCAACCTGGGAAACAGAGGCATAATGTTAGGGGAGACCAGGCCAGGGATGCCAGGCCTAACAGCTTCATACACTGAACACAAATTCAAGATTTAGCCAATGTGAAGGGAGATCAATATGCTATGTCTTGACTTATACAGGTGGTTAGAGCAAGTTAACAACACATATTGCCTTAGTGGCAACATCCAACAGAAAACAGGTCTGACACAATCTCAAGGACTTACATTCAGTCACGGTGTAAGTTGTCTCTGTACGAGATTTGTCCATCTAAAGTGGGTGCCTGTTCCAGGATCAACCCATGTTCCCCTTGTACTTTCCAATAGCAACATATCAAATGTCCAAATGAAGATGACATTATGAAGGATCCTAATATAGAATAACAAGGGAAAACCAATTAGTTTGCATAAGAAATTTGACTCAAATGAAACGTTAGGAGGACACATATACTTAGCACACACACAGGTAACTAAGTCAATAAACACAGTAGTGCATGTAGGGAAACTATGATGTACAAACAACTTTGTCCTGGACTTTCCTGAACTGACCATTCCACTAAATTACCATCACAGACTGTTGTGTTCAGTATGTCATAAGTTGCTCTGACACTGGATGTCACAATATGTAAAGGTAACCTACACTCAGGTGAAGTGGGCAATAACATCTTGACGTAGCTCAATTCCTTTCGCTTCATCACTGTCATCTTTATTGGGCTTTTCAACATCCTCACCAAGTGGCTCTTCATAGTCTCCAACCTCTGTGATGATTGGGATGTTCCGTCACAGGGCAATGTTGTGCAGCATGCAGCAGGCAATCATGATTTGGTACACATTGATGGAATAGAAGTTCTTCCGATTGCAGATGACCTGCTCCCGGGCATGTGGTGGCACCAAGGCAATATGTGCCATCGGTTGCTCCAATCACATGTGGTGGGCCACCCACAGCATTAAAATCTCCCATCACATTGGCCAAATTCTGACCTACTGGAAACTGGATGAAGCTGTTAATGTGTCTCATAATTAAAGCAAGGACTTCTTGTAGCACACCACTGAAAGTTGGCTGTGACATGTCTTCAGATACTGCCACAGTGTATTGAAAAGATCCAGTGGCCACAAAATTAAATACCGCCATGAGTTTCTCTATGGTGTTATTGCTATTGTAATCCAATTGTGAGGCAGGAGATCAGGCTCAAGCGGCTGACATAGATCCTGTATAGTTTGAATATTTAATCTGTTTTTTTTAATGATGCCTCTTTCCGCTATGGTGGCAAGGTCTAAAAATGGTCTGAAGACTTGAGACTGTCTTCTTCTACCCATCCCTGGGTTCATATGTCTGCATGTAAGGAAAACTATCACTTTAAATGGTCACACAATACTTTCATAATCAGCACACATCTTATATCTTGGTAAGATTTGCAATCTCATCATGTCATATATACACATAATTGTTTCAAAATGTTCCAACTTCAAATCTCAATTTTTTACCTGCCAGATGTTGTTTAAATAATGTGCAAATAATACATTTGAATGTATTATTTTCACATACTTTTTTCTTTTTCTTTCAAAATTCCATCAACTGAGGTTTAACATACACTGCAGCACTATCGATGTAAAAAACAGTCACAGTTTACTTTATAATGTGTCATATTTTGCCAAAAACAGCATCATTCATATTTATCATTAGAATTTAAAAATACACAATTGCACATCTTAAAATGACAGGTGCCTGACCTTGACATGAGGATATTGGGGCTCTGGTGGCCGTCGGCAGCAGTTGACCTTGTAATAAGTGTAGCACTCCACAACAAACACAGCCATAGGCTATCATGTGTGACGGCTATGCACAAAAGCCAATGGCTGTGTCCGTCCTTGTACTTGTACGTGGTGTATAAAAAAAAAAGCTAATTTGCCTCCTAAAACTGCAACCAAAAACACATCCTTGAATTCTGCTCCTGCTACTGACCTCTGGGAGCAAGGATGCCAGGCAAAGCAGGTGACAGGGCCCCTGCCTTCTCCCCTGGGAAATTGGAACTTCTCACTAGGGAGGCCCTGCCCCTGTGCAGCAAGCTCTATGTTTGTCAACGTAACTTGTTCCTCCTTTGTGCACAGGCTAATTTGTCCCTTTTTGTTCATAAGTGAAGTGTTGTGATTGGGGTGTAGTGACCTGAATGATTTAGCTGGGTACAGAATGTTTGATAATGTTAGACATGGCTTTGCATTGAAATGAAAAGTTACCTGAAAGAAGAAGCTGTTTTTTCAGGTCATGTTACTCACAATCCCAGATTTCATGAGACACACTGCATGCCCCTTACTTCCAGTGGCCAGTTGACACTGTATCACTAGTATAAATGAATATATACAGCTGAGGTCGGACCCTATTGCACTTCCCCTGTTGAGTAAGTCCCTATCACTCTTTTTTGTCCATCATGTCACGTGTAAAAAATCCTTATTTCTCTAAAGATGAGTTAAGAGTCATGGTGGATGAAATCATAAGACTAGAGCCACAATTGTTTGGAGCACTAGTCCAGCATACTTCTCTCAGTAGGAAAATTGAAATGTGGGACAGATTGAAAACAAAGTCAGTGAGTGAAATGTAAAGTGCAAGAAACATCATTTAAATTCATGGAGTTGTCTGATGCTGTACTGTCAAGTGAAATTACAGATCACATTTTGAAATAAGTATATCTGTACGGTTTAAACATGTCATGGTGCCACATATGGGGAAAGGTAGCTCCTGTGCTGCAAGTCTAAATAGCAAAGGCTCTCAATCACCATACAAGTGTGTCCCATTACTACACATTTCTTAGAACATCACTCAAAACCATGATCTCACTGACACATGGCAGAACTTCCATATTGTCCTCAGTCACTGCATGTGATGCAAACCACAGTATTTGACTCTTAAAATATTAGGCATGAAGCCAATGTAGTTGTGCATGGGGTTATGTGCAAATAATGTATAGGTTGTTTGGCCTTTAGTAGCCCACAATGATTTGGACTAATCAGGAGTTGGTCTCAGTACAGGAAAGGTTTCATAGCCCTGGCCTAGATGATATTTGTGGCCTGGAATGGTAACATGAGGAGATAGATAGTGATGAGGGTACTCAACAGATTATTCAAAATTAGCATTTCCTAAGAACTTTTAAATGTTTGAAAATAATCTTTACTGGCTGTTTTGGGAATGCATGTGAGAGATGCAACAAAATTGTGTCACACCACTACAAACAAACAAAATCACTCAAAACTTATTTTGTTGTTCTTTTTACTTATTCATGCAGGTCCGCACAAATCAAAAGTGCAACATCTGGAAGGCCATCACCAAGAAGGTACAGACTCTGGAGATCCACAAGAGACACATTTTGCAGAGCAGGAACAGTTGGAAGAAACTACAATGCTAGACCAGAAAGTCAGCCGAAGTCCAGCTAGGCCAGTGCTCCCAGCGAGGCAAACATGTGGACCACACCCTGCCCCCCCCAATGACCTCGCTCCTTGCAGTGGACTACCCAGAGCTTCATTAGCAGTTGAGGCCCAACAGCAGCATCGGTTTGAGTTATTGTTTGCTGCTATTCTTGTTGTTTAACATTTAATTTACAGCAAGGTTGTATGGCATCAACATGATCATTGATACATATCCAAAGCTTTTCAAATGGTGTATGAAGCTGTTTGATGTATTGATTTGTGCTACAGCTTGCCACTAGATTCCTCATCACAAGCCAAGTACTGTTTTGAGCAGACACATGGCTGCATGCGAAAAAAGAGGTACCTACATTTATTCTATGTTATGAGCGACAGGTGTACTAAACATGCCCCATTTGAGGATTGGGTCAGGAGTGATGCTCAAACAAAAATATGAGTAAGTAATGTAGGCCCTGGTGACATGACATGGCATACTAAGCACTTATGATACAGTTGACGTTTCAGGCTTTACATTGGTAACTTGGTACAATGACAAAATGATAATGAGCAGCTGGTCCAAAAGGACTGGAATCATGTGCACAGTGAAACAATTTCTTATCTGAAACATGTTAGAAATATGTATTCACAGAAAGATTCAAGGCAATTCATGTAGACAGCAGCAGTCTGCAGGAAGCCTTAGTCCTTCACTAATGTGCATGTGAGCCAGCCTGTGTCAAGCAACCTGAATTATTGTACAAACAAAAGTCGTAGCACTCGTGGTATAAAAACAGAGTTAGACGTTGTACGTATATCCAGTCTTCTTCGTAAATTATCAACCAAACTTGTGTTTGTATCAAGGTCCAAATTTTATTAGTACTGTTCAGAAATCCTCCAAAGGAACAGCCTATTTATAATGTTCAGATATCCTCCATAAGAACAGCCAACACGTGTTTCATCCTCTGAGAAGTATCTCTCATTAAGGACTTCATCAGGGCTTACTGTACTTCATATATTCACAATAATCATATCGTTAGGTAGTCATCGAATATTATCTCCATCAAAGTGTCAGAGTGACTCAATATCGGAAAAAAGGGGAAAAACGCTGCGCGGTCTTATTCACCCGCAGCGTTTCAGGCTTTACATTGGTAACTTGGTACAATGACAAAATGATAATGAGCAGCTGGTCCAAAAGGACTGGAATCATGTGCACAGTGAAACAATTTCTTATCTGAAACATGTTAGAAATATGTATTCACAGAAAGATTCAAGGCAATTCATGTAGACAGCAGCAGTCTGCAGGAAGCCTTAGTCCTTCACTAATGTGCATGTGAGCCAGCCTGTGTCAAGCAACCTGAATTATTGAGCTAAACTGTTTTTATTGGAACAAACAAAAATGTGTCCACGTTGGTAACAGAGTTACACATACCCAAACATCATTTGAGTGTACTAAGTAAAATCCAGATAAGATACCAATGATGGTGAGGAATGTGACACTTAAAACCGACATTTGCAGATTGAATGTTACATCCCATAGATGTTGGAGTATCAAATCTTTAAAAGTCAATATTAGGCCCAAAACATGACTCTTTTGGAAATACAAATACGTTTTTGCTCCTTATTGAAGTGGGTTATAAATGTATCCAGGCCTATTTATGTACTCATGATGTTGAAGCGATTTTGCACTCCACCCCAAAAATATTTTAGGAAATATCTTCAACAGTATAGGTATGTATACTGTGGTGTTCTTGGTAAATGATTCCATTACCGAATGGAGCCATTTACCATGGAAACAGGCTGATGACGGAGACGGTTGGGTTCGCTGTGGCAGACGATGGTTGGGGTGCTTATTATCAGTAAACATACGTTAATACATTTTCGAGGACACCTATATTTTACACTTCTGACTTCTTTACATTGGCGACGAGGGTGCGTGGTGGTGTAGCGCCTCAACATGTTGCGGAATCGTGGTGTGAGGCTCTTACCCTAGCTCCGGTCGTTTGGCAGTGCCTGGGTTGTCTCTTCGTGGGATCCTTCAGTGGTGCAGCAGTTGAACTCATGGTGGAAAGATCACCTAGAGCACAGTAACAGGCTGGATTAACGGCGTCTCACTGCTGCATTCCTTTAAATTTCGACCTTGTTCAGGAGGTCAGGAAGTTTGGGAAGGAGGCAGCAGAGCGTGCTTGAAGTACGTTTGTGTCATCTATTTCCGCATTTGTGTGGCTGACAGGAAAATTAAAGGCGAAATCAGCCTTAAAGGGGCAGTCTTGTGGAGGATTTCTCTTAAAGGAGCAGCGCAAGGAAGGAGTGGAGTTCAGAAAGGCTACGGCGGAAAGCACGGTGATAGGCACACCTTCGCCTGTTGCAGTGTGGAGATTTAAAGACAACAGTGATAGGCACACCTGTGCCTGTTGTTGTGTAAGGATATAACCATAAGACAGAAAGAACACAGTGACAGGCACACCTTGGCCTGTTGTTGCAAAGAGATTTGGAGCTAAAAGATGGCAGATTTTGGGCTTTTGGGGACAGTTTTTTCTGTTATTTTTTGTTTTGTGATAAGTGTACTACATTGTTTTTCTGTGGGTTAGAAGGGTGAACAATTTTAGTTAAAATGCAGAATGTAACCCCTCCACCATTCTTCCTGAGTAGTCCTGGAGAACCGGTTTCTCACTGGGCTAAATGGAAGAACATGTTTATGCACTATGCTAGAGTGTGTGGTCCCATGTTAAGTGCGGAGAGGAAGCATGCTTTACTAATGCATTGTCTTGGTGGGGAAGGACAGGAGGTGTTGGAGAATTTACCGGAATTGGGAAGTGAGGCGGTGCGGAGTTTAAATGAATATGAAATGTGTATCTTGAAGTTAGATAAGCACTATCTGACAAGGGGGAGTATGATTATGGAAAGGTATTATTTTGGGAAAAGAGAGCAGGGTAAAGATGAGTCAGTTAAGGAGTACATAACAAGTTTGAGGAAGTTGCAGCTCGTGCAAGTTTGGGAGTTTGATGGATGAGAGAATTTGTGATCAGTTTGTGTTCAAGTGTAGTAGTGACAAGATTAGGGAAGAGTTGTGGTTGATGGATGAGCCGCCATTGGATGAGATCATTACGGTGCCAAAAAGTGTTGAACATATGTTGAAGTGTGTCAAGGAATTGAGTGCAGTGGGAAAGAAAGAGTTGAGTGAGAATAGGACAATTTAAGAGGTAGTGTGTGAGGTGAAAGCCAAGGAAGCAGTAAGTGGTAAGAAAAAAGAAGAGCTAGTTAAATTCAAAGGGGAGTGTTTCAGGTGTGGAAATAATGGACATAAATCGAATGCAAATAATTGCCCGTCATTAGGTGCGGTGTGCAATGGATGTGGAAAGAAAGGTCATTTTTACAAGTGTTGTCGCAATGAAAGGAAGGGGAACAATAATAACATCAAAAGAGAGGTAAAGGAAGTGTCACAAGAGATTGTCTTTCAGGTGGACATGCATAATTGCGGAAGTGAACATCCTAGTGAGATTGTGCTAGTGGATGGGGTCAATTTGCTGATGCATTTTGATTCTTGTTCACATCTGACTATCATTTTGAAACGCAGTTTTGATGCTGTTTGTACAGTAAGGAGGACATTTTAAAAAATGGATGTCTGTCCAGGTAGATATGGTGGTCAACCTATCAAGGTGTTAGGTTTTTTTGAAGGACATTTGGAGTTGAAGGGAAGACATGTAGTGGGGAAAATTTATGTCTTGAGTAAAGGTGATGATATGTTGGGGTGGACACATCAGAAGTTGTTGGGTGTGGTACTTAATCCAAATGCACAGCCACAGGTACAAGTCCAAGGGGTAGGCAATTGGGAATGTTATCTGGTAGAGAAATTTCCCGAAGTATTTTCAGATGTCTTGGGTTGTCTTAAAGGGTACAAACACAAGATAAGACTGAAGGAAAATGCTGTGCCAGTGGCGGCCAGGGTGAGGAGGATTATGTTGGTGTTGCAGAAGTCAGTAGAGGCAGAACTTAAGAGACTTGAGGTGTCAGGGGTGATTGAGGAGGTGGAGGCTACAGAGTGGTTGGCACCCATTGTGGTTGTGAGGAAGGGCGATGGTGACATCAGGTTATGTGTGGATCTGAGAACTTTGAATAGGGAGATTGTAGTAGACAAGTCTCCTCTTCCTAACATAGAGGAGATAGACTCTGTGATAGGTGGAGTGAAATATTTCTCCACTTTGGATTTAGCATCCGCCTATCACCAGGTGGAGCTAGAAGAAAGTTCGCAAGAGCTCACTGCCTTTATAATACCATTTGGGGCATTCAAATTTAAAAGAATTCCTTTTGGACTAGTGTCAGCTGCGTCGGTTTTGCAACGTATAATGAGCAAAGTGTTGAAGGGAGTGAAGGGGGTAAAATGTTATCAGGATGATGTATTAATCTATGGTGATACGGCAGATGAACATATGGATCGAGTAAATAGGGTTTTGGAATGCTTAAGTTGGGCAGGTCTTACACTTAAGAGGAAGAAATGTTGTGTTGGTGTAACTGAAGTTGAGTATCTGGGGCATTTGATTTCAGGAGATGGGGTGAGACCCAACCAGACTTAGTTAACACTATTAAGAATTTGGTGTCTCCTCAGACCAAGGAAGAGGTGAGTTCTTTCCTTGAAATGGTAGAGTATTATGGGAGATACATAAAGAATTTGGCGGAAATTTGAGAAGTTTGCTCAAAAAAGGAAGGGAGTTTAACTTGGATGTCCAGTGTGAAAAGGAGTTTCTGGAAATAAAAAAAAAGAATTGGATGAGGCACCATGCTTACAAGCGTTTAAACCTGGGAGGCAGACGTTTGTTGTCATGGATGCTAGTGCCAAGGGGCCTGGGGGCTCTACTATTGCAAGAAGACAGTCAGAAGAAAGTGTTGATTGCATGTGCGTCGAAATCATTGAGTGAGGTAGAGAAAAATTATTCTGTCATTGAAAGAGAGTCTTTAGCTATTTTCTGGGCACTAAAAACATTTAGGCATTTCCTTTTGGGAATAGACTTTGTGGTTCTGTCATATCATAAACATTTGGTGGAGGTTTTTGACAGCAAAGGTTTGAATTGCATTTCTGCTAGGATTAGAAGATATTAGTTTACAAGAATTCAATTTCAGAGTTGTATATGTGCCTGGCGCTACGAATGTGAGTGCAGATTGTCTAGATTAGTAGAATTTAATAGGACTGGAGGAAATATAGATATACCTATGGTAGAAGAGAATGTGTGTGAAGTTTATGAAGATTTGTGGGAAATTACTTTTGGGGCATTTCAGAACAAGAATGGAAGAATGCTCTAGAGGATGATGAGGAGTTGATCAAGGTCATGTAAGCGATAAGTAGTGAAAATCTTTCTGGCATAAGTAAAAACTGGAATTTGATAAAAAAGGAATTAGCAATAGATAGGTCACTAATTGAGGGGAACAAGATTAATTCCCCCAATTTCTCTAAGAAAAAAGATTATGGAACAAGCTCATGAAGGGCATCTTGGTATAGTTAAGATGAAAGAAAATTTAGGGGCTTGTTTTTGGTGGCAAGGGATGGATCTGGAGATTGAACGGGTGGTACGGGAGTGTGTGCAATGTTCCTGCAGTGACAACATTTTGAAAACTCGCAATATACCTATGATTTGTAGGAAACTACCAAGCAAACTGTGGGATGAGGTGGCAATTGACATTGTGGGACGTTTGCAAGGTGAACAGTTTACTCCGTATCTGATTGTGTTGAAGGATTTGTATTCCAGATGGGTTGAAGTTAAAAATGTGCATGACATTTTATCTTTCAGTATCATTACATTTTTATAAGACGTGTTTAGAAAAGAAGAATTCCTAAAATCATTTTATCTGATAATGGACCTCAATTTTGTTACAAAGAGTTTGAAACTTATTTGAAAAACTGTGGTACATTACACAAAAAATCTGTAATTTATAATCCTGAAACAAATGGTGCTCTGGAAAGGTTCAATAGATACATTAAAGAAAGCATACAGTTGGCGAGGGTAAATTCTATGGATTAGAAAAAAGAGCTTTCAAGAAGAATTACAGCTTGTCGATTTTCACCTCACATGTCAACTGGGAAATACCCGTTTGAACTGTTCAGAAGAAGAGTACCCAATATAAGGTTATGTCCAGGATGGATGGAATGGGTAAAGGATAATTTTAATATGGATGATATGAAGGAGAAGAAAGGAGGAAGATGCTATGATCAAAAGAAAACAGGATTTTGATATAAGAAAGAAGGTTTGTAATGTGGTGGTGAAAGTGGGTGATGCGGTGAAGATCAAACCTCCTATTGGTAGTGCGGATTGGTCAAAGTACACTAGACCTCTGAAGGCACTTAAAGGTTTCAAAAATGCAGTAAAGACATCTGATGGGAATTTGGAATTTGAACAGAGTGGTTCCTCTGAAAATGTTGGAGAAGGAACAAAATAAGAGTAACAAGAGATTATGGCTTTCATTACAACCCTGGTGGTAAATCCCGCTTTCTGCCATGCAGAAGACTGCCAACATACCGCTGCGGCCGTGGAATTCCGCTACAGGTATTACGACCCACAGCTCGGAATCCGCCACAATACAGACACCCACACAAGTCTGCCACACCAAAGCTCAGTGATAAACTGGCGATACCAAAACCGACACCGTCACGCCAACAGGAATGCGCCCACACTACCACGACCCACGAATCAACGCAGCGGTCTTTCAACCGCAGAAATCCATTGGCGGTACACACCGCCACGCTCAAAATACACACACACTTACAAAACACAACCACATTGGACAATTCGAAATACACACACCTGATACACATACACACATCACACCCACACACCCAATCCAATATAAAGCACACACCCACAAACCCTTACAACCAAAACACTGAGTGAAAATGACAGACTTATGCTAGCTCCAACAATAGTATGAGATGTGGGAAGTAGTGACATCTTCTTCATCTTGATGTTGTTTCGGTTGTCAATATCCTCTTCTTCTGCCTCCTCTTCTTCACTGTCCACAGGCCCCACAGCTGCCACAAGGCCACCATCTGGCCCATCCTCCTGCAGAAAAGGCAGCTGGCATTGCAAAGCCAGGTTGTGCAGTATACAGCATGCCACGATTATCTGTCACACCTTCTTCGGTGAGTAGTATAGGGAACCACCTGTCATATGGAGGCACCGGAATCTGGCCTTCAGGAGGCTGAAGGTATGTTCCATTATTCTCCTAGTTCGCCCCTGTGCCTCATTGTAGTGTTCCTCTGCCCTTGTCCTGGGATTCCTCACTGGGGTCAGTAGCCTTGACAGGTTGTGGTAACCAGAGTCACCGGCAAATGTCGAGGGACAATTGTTAGACACATAAAAACCCTTAGGGCAACCCCATACCCAGACACCTATGTCAACTGTATTGGGATCTTGGCCTCACCGATTAACCACACACGGTGCCTCAGGAGTTGCCCATCACATAAGGGATGCTGCTATTCCTCAAAATGTAAGCGTCATGCACAAAGCCAGGATATATGGCATTCACACAGGAGATGTACTGGTCCGCCAAACACACCATCTGCACATTCATTGAATGGTAGCTTTTCCGGTTTCTGTACACCTGTTCATTCCTGCGGGGGGGACAAATGCCATATGTGTACCATCAATGGAACCAATGATGTGTGGGATATGTCCCAGGGCATAAAAGTCACCTTTCACTGTGGGCAAATCCTCCACCTGAGGGAAAACGATGTAGCTGCGCATGTGTTTCAGCGGGCAGACAACACTCTGGACAACACGTTAGAGAACATTAGCTGGGACATCCCTGCTGCCATGGCCACTGTTGTTTGAATAGATCCACTGGCCAGGAAATGGAGTACAGACAGGACCTGCACTAGAGGGGGTATCCCTGTGGGATGGCGTATAGCTGACATCAGGTCTGGCTCCAACTGGGTACATAGTTCCAGGATTGTTGCACGATCAAGTCTGTATGTGATTATGATGTGTCTCTCTTCCATTGTCGACAGGTCCACCAGGGGTCTGAACACCAGAGTATGCTGCCATCTCATCACCTGCCCCAGCAGACGTGCCTTATGGAGGAGAACAGCGAGCAGAGAGTCATCCAACACTGAGGTATCACAATGTGTTTTTTGCAGAAACGTTAGTAATCCACAATGTGCTGGTATCTGTCTGTATTCCCGGCCTAGATAGGTGTGACGCAGTTTTCATCCATCCCATGTGGCCCCCTGAAATGGCGGCTGTCTGACCTGTAAGGTGGAACAAGGGGATATGAGGTAACTGCACTGGAGTTGTACACCGTCCAGGTGGGCGGTCAAAGACTGCGGCGCAATTCTGCATTGGTTAAGATTGGGCCCTATGGGTCCCAGGAGCCAATGACGATGTACGCCGGCGGTGATGGTACGCACCACCTCGGACATGATTACCATTTTCTGTCTGTTCACTCACTTGATACCTGACCTTCAACAGGAGAGGACCTACACTGCAAGTGCTGCTGTGACCTGTGTCTGGAAGCGACGATGGCTACAGTGTCTGGGGAAAGGCCCCTGCCTTCACTTCGGAGGAGTTGGAGAAACTAGTGGATGGGGTCCTCCCCCAGAACACACAACTGTACGGCCCTCCAGACAAACAGGTGAATACACTGTGAGCATGCTGCATGGGCAATGCATGCTTTGAGTGGTGTGGATGGAACATACATGGGGGGGCTGAGGCCTGCATGTGCGGATGGTGAGTGTATGTTCGTCAGGGCATGGGTGGGCACTGGTGGGCAATGAGTATGATGGTCCAGACGGGAGAGTAATTTCCTTTCCCCCTGTACCATTCCTCTGGGTCAGCGCCCACCACAAGAAGGGTATTTGGCGTGCCATCGCCAAGGACGTCCGGACACTCGGGGTCTACCACAGACGGAGCACCCACTGCCGTAAAAGATGGAAGGACCTGCGCCGCTGGAGCAAGAAGACGGTGGAGGCCAGGCTGGGGATGGCCTCCCAACGTGGAAGGGGTGCCCGTCGCACCATGACCCGCCTGATGTCCCGGATCCTGGCGGTGGCAAATCCGGAGTTGGATGGGCACTTGAGGGCATCACAGCAGCCACAAGGGGGTGAGTACACTCTCATTCAGCTGACCCTGCGCGCATTACGAGGTGTCTGGATGGGGGAGGTGGGCAGTGGGTTCCCCTAGGCCAGGGTGAACTTGGTAGGCAAGGTCCCTTGTGAGGCAGGCTATGTGGCACCCCAACCCCACTAGTGGTAAGAGACATCTACACCTAGTCAGGCTCCTGTGACTTCCAGGTGTGCAGCAATTGGGTTTAGGCCTCGTACCCCATGGTCAGGTGAATTTTCTAGGAACTGTTAGTGCATGGCGTAGTGCTGAGGGCTGCTCCCTGTGTGTTGTGTCTGCCAACGGTAGTGGTGTTGCATGCACTGAACATGTTTTAGTTCTGTCTACCCCCCTTTTTGTGGTCTCCCTGTTCTTGTGTGAAATAGCATCATAAGGCGGTGGAGCAATGGCACCGGAGCAGGAGGGAGCAGAAACCCACTTGGCCCTGGAGGGTGAAGCAACAGAGTCTGAAGCCACCAGTGGGACGGAGGGCGAGGGGAGCTCCACGACGGAAACAGGAGCATACACCACTGACAGCGACTCCTCCTCTGATGGGAGCTCCCTTGCGGTGGCGGGAACCTCTGTGCCCACTGCATCAACAGGTACAGCCGCACCCCCCTACCTGCATCGTCCTCCCAGCAGCCCCTCAGCGTGTGTCCTGTGCCCGCTCACCCAGGAGGATGGGCATCTCCTGTGACCCAGGCACCTCAGGCCCTGCCCCAGTCAGCCCTGCTGCCATCAGTGAGGAGGCTATTGACCTCCTGAGATCCCTCACTGTTGGGCAATCTACCATTTTGAATGCCATCCAGGGTGTTGAGAGGCATTTGCAACAAACAAATGCACATCTGGAGGGCATTCATTCTGGGGAGGCGTCCCAACTGAGAGCATTTCAGGCTCTGGCCTCAGCACTGATGGCAGCCATTGTCCCTGTGTCCAGCCTCCCTCCTCCAACTTCCTCCACCCAGACCCAATCCCCTGTACCTCAGCCTATCCCAAGGACACCATGAGACCAGCATGCATTCACATCAACACACAAAAGTGGCTCAGGAAAACATAAGCACCACACATCCCACAGATACACACACACAGCCACCATACCCATGAAGACACAGCAACATCCACTGCCTCCACTGTGTCCCCCTCCTCCACGTCCTTCTCCTCCGACCCTGTGTCGTCTCCACTCACACCTGTTTGCACTACATCCTCAGCCACTACCTCCATCACCAGCACGCCCATCACCACACAAGGCACACCTGCAATCACCACCCCCACTACCATTCACACATCCCCTATGTCCTTTCCCAGTGTGTCTGTGAGTCCTCTTCCAAAGTACACAAACGCAGGCACACACCCACCCAACAGCCATCCACCTCACAACAGCCTCCGGCCCATGCACCTTCACCCAAATTCAGCAGACAGACACCTCCTACATCCACTACCTATTCCTCCACTCCCAAACCCCCTCAATCTTCCTGTACCAGTGTGTCTAAAAAACTTTTCCTGGCAACCCTTGACCACTTCCCTTCACCTCCCGCCCCGTCCCTCCCCAAGGGCCAGGCTTTCCAGGTCCCAGCCCAGCACCTTAGCCACCAAATCCCCAGGCACAGTGGTGCCAGCAACTGCGGGGTCATCGAGTGCGCCACGCATCAGGGCTGCCAGTGTGCCACGTAGCGAGGGCAAGGACATTCCGCCACCTGCCAAGGTGAAAAAGGTGCCCACATCCCAGAGGGAGAAGCCGCACCTATCAGCCACCAAGGGCTCAGCAAAAACAAAAGGGGATAGTGGCAAGACAACTGCGGCACCATCAAAGGTGGGGAAGGGACAAAAGCAGAAGGGCAGGACAGGGCACGGTGGCACTGCCTGAGGGACCAGTGTCACACCTTCTGTCCACGACCACACCAACCTGTACGTCGGCGAACACCGCAAGCTGCCCCGCCACCACAACCACCATCTGCCCCGCCACTGGCACCGCCACCTGGACAGCCACTTGCATAGTCACCGGCACATCTACAGCCTCAGCGACAGTCCCCAGCCTCTTCCCCAGTGGGCAGCCATCCGAAGCTGCAGGAGACGTCTTGCTGTGTCCCTCAGCTGACCCATGCACCACCACCAGCACCGCCACCACAGACAGCGCCGCAAGCACCGCCACCAGACCCGCCACCAGCCCCGCAACTTGCTCAGACAGTGGCACCACCGCTGAAATTGCAACTCTCCCCAGTGGTCAGTCGTCTGAGGCTGGAGGAGAATTCCTGAACCCTGACCACCTTCCATGAGGCATGACTTTCATCACTGTTTGCAACTGCAGGTGGAAGGCTAAGCCGCAGCAGAGTGGGGTATGTCGCTGCCTCCATGGCGTATCATGCTACCTGTACCTCGGCAATCTCGTGGCACACACATCCAGGTGAGGGAATTGTACCGGCCACACTGCATGTGGAGCACTCGGGGCACCATGCCCCCCCAGAACCAGTGGAGAGATACATCCACTACCTCAGTCCTTGGCAGGATGGAGCCCTCTGGGCCCCAGGCCCCCTCCAGAACCAGTGGAGAGATACATCCACTACCTCAGTCCTTGGCAGGATGAATCATTCTGGGCACCATGTCCCCTCCAGAACCAGTGGAGAAAAACATCCACTTGAGAGACTGTGGCTTTGCACTCCCCAGGATAAAGCAGTGAGCAAACCACCCACTGGAGAGATTTGTGAGACTGTTGCTTTGCACTCCCCAGGGTAAAGCAGTGGGCAAACCACCCACTGGAGAGACTTGAGAGACTGTGGCTTTGCACTCCCCAGGATAAAGCATTGGGCAAACCACCTACTGAAGAGACTTGAGAAACTGTGGCTTTGCACTCCCCAGGATAAAGCAGTGGGCAAACCTCCCACTGGAGGGACTTGAGAGACTGTGGCTTTGCACTCCCCAGGATACAACAATGGACATGGAGCCCCCTCATGCAGCAGTGGCGTTGTGCATTCATCTGGCTGAGGTGCCCCGCCTCCCCCTAAGGTGCCTGTTTATTTTCGATCTGGTGCCTCAGCAGTGTCCCCTCCGTTTCTAGTCAGGTATCTTGTGTGGGCTTTGCCCATGCATTTTGGGACCAGTGGTCCATGGACAATGATTGGTATACTATCCGGACGTGTGTAGTTGGTGTACATATTTGTATATACTGAATTTGGATTTTTGCCTATCAGATTTTACATGATTACACTGGTTACAATCATTTCCTTTTGTCCTTGCGTTCTTCCAAGGGGTGATGGGGTGTATATGTAATGTTGAGGCATCTATTTGTGTGTATGGTGTTGTGGGTGAGGGTGGGGGTATTGCGTGTTACGTGTGTGTGTGTCACTCTCTTTTTGCTCCCACCTCCCCTGTGTTGTAGGTGCAGTACTCGCTGTGGTCGTCGACGGTGTCTGTCCTGCTCCTGAGAGAGCAGGAGGAAGAGCAGCAGTGGTAACACCTGTAGTTCGGGCTCCATGGCGTCCTGGTTCCTCGTTGGGTGTCGAGAGGTGAGTGTTTTCCCTTCTGTGTACTGTTTCCTCCGTGCTTTTGATAGCGTTGGTTACACCCCAGAAAGGGTGGCGGATAGGCCTCTTGTAATAGTGTGGCGGTTACGCCGCAGTGTTTGTTTCTACCGCCGTGGCGGTCGGAGTGTTAAAGTGGCTGTCTGTGTTGGCAGTTTCAGCCATGGTCATGAATCCATTTTTTTTTCTGCCGGCCTGTTGGCGGTATTGCCGCCACTTTAACACCGACCGCCAGGGTTGTAACGAGGGCCTATATCTCTGTAGAGTCAAATTGTAGGCCCACGAAAGAAGTAGTGCATGAAGAAAGAAGAAGTATTAGAAGGAAGTTCACTCCTCGATATTTCAAAGACTACATATTGAAGAGATGGTGATCAAAGGACTGTTCTGGGTGGGATGACGTGGGAAAAAATTGTTTTTCCTTTTCTATGCAATGTGTATTTTTGTACTACATGCTTGATTTTGGTTATCAGTTTTCGTGTTTTGTGATGTTGTATTAATCTACATTCTTTGTTAGATTACTTATAACTCAATGTTAATATTTGTATGTGTTAATTGTCAAAGGGAGATGTGTGATGTTCTTGGTAAATGATTCCATTACCGAATGGAGTCATTTACCATGGAAACGGGCTGACGACAGAGACGGTTGGGTTCGTGGTTTCAGGCGATGGTTGAGACGCTTATTACCAATAAACCTATGTTAATACATTTTCGAGGACGCCTATACTTTACACTTCTGACTTCTTTACATATACAGCATTATTTATTTTCCTAGGCTAGTTTAGTACAGATTCCACATGATATGTGGTACAATTGAAATATACTTTAGTTACTTGAAGTAAGTGTTACCATTGTGAAATGGTCAGACAAAGGAAACAGTTCATAGACATTTTAGTACAACATTGTAGTATTTGTGCACACACATTGATACCTATGTAACCCTCCGTGAATATACATGATGCAGATTTTCTAACCTTAAAAATACACTGTACAGATGTATTTTTGGTTAATGTGAGTTTTGGGGAGATACGTTCAGTATTTTAAAAAACAAAGCCCTAGCACTCAGAGGCATGAAACACTTCATGCAGAGAAATAAAAGTGGATAAGAGACAAGGGCATACATGACATAGGAGCTAGCATGGGGAATTTCTAAACTGTGACCAATTGTTTTTTGTCATTCTTCTCTGAATGCATGAGATACTGATGATAAAGACGTCAGGTTGAAGAGCCTGGAAGCTGGTTAAATATGTAGACTTGGCAAATGTTTTGTCAGCAAAGCTCAACCCAAACCTATCAAACCCCAACACTTTCAAACCCCAAATCACACATCCCAAATCCAAACCTACCCCTCCCAAATCCAAAGCTACCCTTCCCAAAACCAAACCCAACCATCCCAAAATCAAACCAACCACTCCCAAACCCACAGACCCCCCCCAAGAATGACCACTGAGGTGCCTGCTCTTTGCCCAATATATGCCCTTTCTGAGGAGGTTGTATTTGGCAGTGCAAATAGAAGGCAAGCTCTGCACATGTGACCCAGGATTGGGATTACTTAAAGGTATGCAGATATTTTAAAAAGTTATTTGATTAAATATATAGTTTGAGAGGCTTATCTCAGTTTCCTATAAACATTGTTTTCTTTCAGATACCTTTGTTCTAGCATTATGGGGGTCATTTCGACCCTGGTGGTCATAGACCGCCAGGGCCGGGGACCGCGGATGCACCGCCAACAGGCTGGCGGTGCATCCAGGCCAATTCTGACCGCGGCGGTACAGCCGCGGTCAGAAAAGGGAAACCGGCGGTTTCCTGCCGGTTTTCCCCTGGCCTGAAGAATCCTCCATGGCGGCGCGGCAGGCAGCGCCGCCATGGGGATTCCGACCCCCTTCCTGCCAGCCTGGTTCTGGCGGTTTTGACCGCCAGAACCTGGCTGGCGGGAACGGGTGTCGTGGGGCCCCCTAACAGGGCCCCACAAAGATTTTCAGTGTCTGCATAGCAACTGCACCCGTCGCACCCTTTCCACTCCGCCGGCTCCATTCGGAGCCGGCATCCTCGTGGAAGGGGGTTTCCCGCTGGGCGGGCGGGCGGCCTTCTGGCAGTCGCCCGCCAGCCCAGCGGGAAACTCAGAATGACCGCCGCGGTCTTTTGACCGCGGTACGGTCTTCTGGCGCTGCCCGCCAAGATTAGAATGACCCCCTATGTTTGTCATTGTTACTAATTGTTGCTGATAATGTTATTTCTGCTAATGTGTGTGCCTTGTACTTACCCTAATTTCTGACAGTGACAAGCACATGTTTTATATTTTAGATAATTTTTATAATGCATACATTTGTGTTGTACATTTGTGATGGACATGTTATTTTTGGTGCAAGCATTCATTATGCCGTTGGGTACTTACACCAAACTTGTACATTTCTCTTATTTCACCTGGAGAATGCATGTGTGTTTATTTTAAAATTTTGTGTCACTAATACACATATGGATTACATAGTTAAAATGCCAATTTAGTGTTAAAACACATTGAATATTTGACAGAAATTACGTATACCAAGGGAACATGTGACCTTCATACATCTCTGACACGTTTGGAGTTTCAAGCTATACACCCTTACTGTACATTCTATGAACACTTACTTGTAGAATTGTGTGTTGCAATTGCTGCCTTATAATTGGTTTATGTTGTTCAATTTAGGTGTCCTGTTTATGTAAAGGTTATGGTAGTTTTGAAGACATTATTGCACACACCTACATGGACATATTTCTATTTTGGATTTATGTGACCTTTGGTGTAGGTGTTCATTGCCAGGAAGGCAGCTAGTACCAGATTGGTGCGTTTACTAATATAGTGAGGTGTGTTTTTTTATTTGTATCAAACTACCACATTGCACACACACGCATTGCACATCATTGTACTGTTGCTTGCAAATATTTTTTAAACATCCAGTGATAATGTACAGCGACCATTATGAGGATGACAGGTAATACAGTGACTTACCTTCTGCTCGGCGATGACGGGGTTGATTTTTGTCTTGGACCAGTAGCAGCAGTATGATCGGGCTCATGGAGGTAGAGAATGAGAAAACACAAAAAACAATATGTTTTCTGTTTTTATCCCTCCCAATTCGCCTACTTGGAAGTGGAGGTTTGGCTGCCACAGTTAAGCCTGAGGGACACCACATCATGATTGGCTCAGCGGTAAAAGTGGCTGGAGTCCTGCTGCCAGCCACTTTTGCCTATGGCACCATCAACACGAGTTTAGATTCATGGTGGTGACAACTGTTCATTGGCGATCCTTCATCTATGGGACTGCCAACATCTGCAGTTAAATTGGTGGCCCACCAAGGCTATGGACTAGAAATCTGATGGAAATTCGACACCTGGACCATCTGGGCACCTTTAGCACCACAAACAAGGTTTCAGGAGTGGATGAAGACCCCTTAGGGGTTCATACCTAATGAAGCTGGGTCCAGGTCCAAGATGATGAGAACCTGTTTTGTCCTGTGGCTCTGAACAGGAGGCCAGCAAACTAGCCCTTGGAGTCACTTCTTGAAGTCCTGACTGCAGGTATAGAAGCAGCACTCAACGGCAGGGCTGGCCTCTGTGGGTTCCAGGCCGATCCAAGGTAGCAGTGGTCTGGCAGAGTGCACAGCAGGTCACAGCAGCAGGCAGTCCTCTGATAGTCCTTTGCAGGTTCTGCATTGAACTGAAGGGTCCTATTTTTATACCCTAGTGACCTGCTCCTAAAAGGTGGGAGGCATTTTCCGGAAAGGTTCTTTGAACCTGCCCTGGCTCTAAGTTGGCTGCAGTGACAATACATGGTTGTTAGGCTTATTATGAGAAGACAGGACATAGACTATTCAGGTGCAAGTGAGGCTGTGCTCAGCTCCACCCCCCATCCTGTATGTTGATGTTGATGGCCCTTTGAGGCTCAGCTAATCCCACTAGTATGTGACTATCTAAGAGGACATCATGAAGTCTAACTGTCAGCTACACCCAGTCATGTGACCAAAGGCAGGCTGTAAGCACAGAAGACTAAGGGCAGGAAAATGCCAACTTTCTAAAGGTAGCATTTTCTAAATTGTAATGAAAAATCTGATTTTCCCATTAAATAAGATTTATAATTACAATTCCATAGCTATCAAACATGATCTATCTACCTCCTCTCAATTAGGATCTACAACATGAGATGTAATTTGGAATCTCCAATGTTATCCTTGGGGAGGGCTAGGGTTCACACTAGTGAAAAACAAATTTGGGATGTTTTCACTATCAGGGCATGTAAAACTTAAAAGTACATGTCCAACTTGTAATTACACAACACCCTGCCCTGTGGTCCACAACTGGCCTACCTTAGGGGTGGCATATGTAATAAAACAGGTGTTTAAAGTTTAGCATGAGGCTTTCAATCCCAGGTTGACATGGCAGTGTGACTCTGCATTCAGGCTGCAATGGCAGGCCTGGACAAGTGTTAGAGGACTACTTTGGTTGCCGGCACAGTACATGCTGCAGGCCCACTTGTAGATTGACAGCGGTTTTTTGATTTAGCGCCGGCGAATTGCTGCTGTTTTTTTCCAGCGAAGAGCGGTTTGATTACAGTTAGGACCAATGCCTACACCTATTCGACACTGGGATTCCCCCTTGACTGGATGTATTAGGAATATAAATTTGAAGAATTTCGAATTCGTGATCAATCATAAACCGAATAGCCCTGAAGAAGCCCTAGGTTAAAGGGCGAAACGCGTTGGCTGTTTTCATTCTTTACACATCATGTTGTACCAAGACCAATATGGAAGAAAATAACTAAATGGAAGCAAATAAAGAGAAGACTTGATGTATTCACACTACAAGATAATTGGACTTTCTTTACATATAATCTGATTACTGCTCATGAGTGGTGCACCACCATTATAGTTTTCATTTGGTTTCTGTTAACCTTTTGAGAGTCTCTGCAGCATGTGCTCTGGTGGAGTTGCACACCTTTGATATTCAAATACCTCAATTGTTTGATAGTTGGGAACCCATAGGGATTAGTGCATTTTCTATGAGCCTCCTGCGCCTTGTTGTTATATATGCCCACTTGTAGCATTTAATTTACAGGTCCTAGGTATATGGTATACCACTCTACAATGAGCTTACAAGTAAAATAAATATGCCAATGAGGTAGATGTCAATCATGTCATGTTTAGGGGAGTGAGCACAAGTACTTTAGCACTGGTTAGCAGTGGTAAAGTGCTCAAAGTTCTAAAGCCAGCAGATGCAAAAATCCAGACAAATTGGAGCCTAGTAGGAAAAAAGTTTGGTGGTGGCACTGTACAGAGAGGGCCGTTTCCAACACATTGTTTAAGCCAGTCTTCTTTTGTCTTCCATCATTTTCAAATAGATTTGTTTTTCATTTTCAAATAGTTTTTGCTGTGTCTGTGCCTCTGTTGTATATTCTTACTTCTCTTGCATTCTTCCTCTGATAAATAGTTACTTTGACAAATCAGTGACTTGTGCACTCCATTTTTCCACAAAGCTTTAAGAAGCATTTCAACTTTGTTGATTAATTTAGTTCTAAAGAGATTGGAATGAAGCCATTTACACACTTTTTCAACTTTTATTATTGCCCATAACTGTATTGGAAGATTCTTACTTTCATTGTAGTGTTTATTTGTAATTAGATCACTGTGAGATTAATATACTCAGGATTTGTAACAAATCATAAAAAATTAGCCCATGCTGGAAATATCAAGATGTCTTTAACTTAAATTCATACTCATATCCGGCATAAGAAAACAATTGCAACCCATGTTTTAATGTGAATAAATTACCAACTTTTATTGTAATAATCTGTAGTTTGCAAGGTTTATTAAAAAGTGAGTGTGTGTGTTAGCGCGCCTGACCATAATATGTAAAATTACAAGGGAACGTGAATAGGTCGATTAACCTTTTGACTCACAATTAAGATGTTCTTACCATAGCTCCAGTACATAATCAATAACCAATACTCAGTAGTCAATAATCATTAGTAATCAATAACATCAATAATCAATGGAGTCAGTAATTGTCACACACCATGACCTTTCAGACAAGTCAAGCCACACCTCTTACTGAAGTTAGAATATTTATTTCCCTATATTAACAATGCTAAGGTCATGTAGATTAATCTCAAAGTCAAATGAAGCACATACAGAAACAATACTGGCTGTCCAAAGTGGCAGAAGAAATGCAATCTAATCAAAGCTTGAACTACAACACTTATTAAGGTTATGGTGCAAATAAATAACAAAGTCAACTGCGTCAAGGTAATTATATACATTGAGTTTAGCAGAGAAATTCATCAACCATTAATCCCTGTTATCATTATTTAATTGTCGAGGATCCTTAACTAACACCAAATTAGCATTAGCATGTTGGGCTTCATGGAAAACAATCTAGTAACACAAATTTGGAAAAACATCTAAATGAGGCTCCATCAAAATAAAGCAGTTGGTACCTAGAAAGGAAAAGAAGCAAATATGCATAGTAACCAACAGTCTTGTTTATAATACTATCCTCAGTGTGGATCAGCAAGCAGAGTCAGTCTTCGTCCTCAGGACAGCAGTCGATCAGCAAGGCATCAGGATTCAGCATCAAAGTTCAGAAAATGCAAAGTCTCTAACCATTAAATTTAAGCATGTCTCTTGTTAAGACGCACAAGAAAATAAAGACCCTTCGGTCAGGAAGAAAACGGGCAAAGACGATGTCTTCTCTCCGTGCAGTCCAGTTAAGTCTAAACTACTAAAACTACTTCCCAAATCCCAATTTGTCAGTTAATCGCATCTTGACACTTTGTCCAACAAAACTAAAATACCAAATCTATGTATTCTACTATTACTCCGTTCACATATTGTTGATTGGTTTGTTCTGCAATGTCCTCATCATCCGGCTTGTCTTGTAGCAATATTGTTGCACCTTCCACTTCAGTCAGTATCTCCATTGTTCTCCTCCTGAGAAAGTCAGTCTCACACACATTACACACAAAATGTTACATTAATAGAAAAAGCATCTTCTAGCAGTCGGTTCTCATGAGAAGCAAGTCTCAGCTAAGAGCACACAATGTAAAATGGAAATTCACAGTTTAACTCTCTAGGACAGCCATTTTTATTAAACGTTAAGAAATACAGTTTTAAAATGAGGCCTGGCAACTAGGTCAAGACATTCGCTAAGGTGAGGCCTACAATTAATAAAGCTAAAGCTTACTGCATAACCCTTAATATGACACACTACTACATTAGTCAAATATATATTCAACATTTCACAATATTTAAGTCATTGGTGGCCATTCTTTGTAATCACATTTTCAAATGCGTGCCTTATTTTCTCTGTTATTATATTTTTTACACAAATCACTTATTCAGAATAAATGAACACTCATTAATAATTTTTATTAAAACACCTGCGCTAGCATGTGTCTTATCAAATCAAAATCTGCTAGACACTATTCAGTATCTAATTCATATCCTATCTCTAAAAATAATGGATCACGTCCCACTCATAGCAGCATAAAATATATTTTTGAGTGGGAAACATAAAAATGTTTTCTTGCTGGATCAAGCAAGGTTACACGCTATGCAAATATAGGACTATGGGCCACATTCAGAGTGCCCTGGTAGTACGAATGGGGCTGCTAACATGAATACTAGCCCCATTGGGATAACGAGAACACCATGGCTCCAGAGCTTTTCATTTGGAAACCGTGCCTCTTCAGGTTTAGCAGAATAGCTTTCAAAATTAAGACAGAGAAAGGGCAAAAAACCTGCTGGAGTTGGTGAGGAACCACTGGTTCCTGCGTGCTAATCAACAATACTCAATCATCGTTCATAGTTTCCCTGCCCTGGAAGTATCTATGCCGCCGCATGGATGATTTCAGGGTGCTCTATGACACTCCTGGCAACAGAAATGTATTGGGGATTAGTGGTAATGTGATAAACCCAAGTGCCTGGTCAGTTTCCGTCCAGTCTACAGGCTCAAAACATCCGAATATACCATGCCAAAAACGCATCCAAGAATGAGGATTTTTTTGTGGGATCCAGATCCAGTAAATCTGATTCCCCTGTAGTTCTCTAAATGTTAATATACCCTCATGGTCCATCTTTTAATCAAGCTGTTTTTCATGACTCCCCCTCCCCTCACGGCTTACTCTATCGGCTGGGAACAGTACATCTAGGGGTTCTAACTACTAATCTCATTAAAGGGCTACTTGTAATTAGGACATTCATGGTTCATGAGACGTCATCCTCTAATATTTCGTGCTTTATAAGTCAAAGAACTGCAAAGCATTGCAAAAGCGGCCTATAATTTTTGAGTATATTGTATTTCTTCCTCCTCGAGTTTCATTAGAGATAAAAGGGTAGCATTATGTTGTAGGTAATCACTCCAGAAATGCCCCATTTAAGACGTGTACTGACATTAATCTAATCAGTTTATACGCCTTCATGGAAATAATTAATTTCATTTATGATGCTAATATATTTTTCCCCTTCAGGTTCTTGATATGAAAAGTCCCTCTTGGCTTCCATGCCTTCCTCGTTATACCATAGTGTACATGAGTGCTTTGATATTCAAATGTGAGTTTCTTACAAAACTATCTACTTATCCCGTTTCCAGTTTAGTCACTTATTTTTTGAGTCAAATGGAATTAGTACATTTTTGTCATAACCTATTCAGCTGATTAATTTGCATATCGTAGAATATATCATCCTAACCTATTTCCATAAACAAGTTAGCAAATGATCGCCACCAGCAGTGAAAGATTTTGGAGACTCCATTTTACTCTTTCAGTCTTCGATGGTGCCTTTTTAGTGAAAACACTGGCCTGCTTGCAGAATTGTGACGGAAAAAACAGCCAAGTTACACCAGAAGAAGATCGCACAAGGAAAACGGTTCTACCTCCTTGAAAGAATAATCAGGAACAAAACTTGCAAGGCCCAAAGACTGTGATGAAACCGATTCCGACACATTTCCCTCTTCTACGACACGTTCATATCTATCAATTTCAAACATGAAGTGACATCACAGAAAGAGCCTTTGCAATATCTTGGATTAGAACAGTCAGGGATTCTCCAATGGACAGAAAACCATCTTTGAAAAGGTTATTGATAAGATTTCCGGCCAGATGTATGAAGCTCTTTTACCAGTCGCAAATGGCCCATTGGGCTTTTTGCCATGTATCATCCCTACTTTGCGAGTTGGTTAACATATTACTAACTCACAAAACAGGGGTAACGACTCGCTATTAGGAAGGGGCGTACCAAGGGCATCCCTTCCTAATTGCGAGTCTCATGGGGATGTAAGAATGTTTTGTGACTGGGACTATGGTTGCAAAATATTTGCAGATACCACCAATTTCAAGTTGGTGGTAAGTCATTCAAAAGCTGGAAAGGGTCCCCACGCGACCCCATCCCCTTTGTGAATAGGGGTGCAGACATTTTTTAAGAGCAGGCAGTGGCCCTATGGACCACTGCCTACTCATAAAAAATGAAAAGAAAACTTCAGTTTTGTAATCCATTACAAAAAAAAAACATTGGTTTATTTAAAAGCAATCACAGACATGATGGTCTGCTGACCCCAGCAGGCCATCATCCCCGTGATTGTAGCCATTCACAATGGGTCGCAAATTGTGACCTGCCTAATCAATGTTGATGAAGTAGGTCCATTTGCGACCTACTGCAAATCGCCAACAATGTCAAACACATTGTCATATATCACAGTTCTCAATTTCCCAATAGCAAATCACTAAGATTCGCAATTAGGAAAACACAAACATTAAACTACATATATCTGGCCCTTGGTTCTGCCCCTTTCTCATTATATTTTGACAAAGAAGAATCCCAGGTTTGACATGCTGTGTGCCTCACAGAAATGTGGAGTCCTGCACTGCCCTTCATGTTCAGACTTCAGGCTGCTCTTAGAAAACTTCTCTGGGTCGCTGTGAGTGTAGTAGCATTGGAGCAACTCAGCCGGCAAGGATGTAAAGAATCGGTTGAGGTGTAGAATCTGGCAATTCAGTGATGGACTGCACATAAAACACTTCTTCTCTTTCTGGAGCCAGGAGGTCCCAGGTGAGGTGTGATACTTTGCTCTGGACCAATTTCATTATGAATGGAATATCCTGATCCAGAAGTTCCAGGTTTATAAGGGTGCAATTTAAGAAAACAGCAAACTAATACAGGCTTGATAACAGAAGAAGCATTTTCCAAGAGTGCTCACTGGGAGGGCAAGCCTTTCATGAGGTCACAAATTGAAACCAACCTCAAAATATCTGAGAATCACAAATCTCTTGAACCTAAGATTCAAGTTGTATTTATACCATAACAGATGGTGGTCAGGAGAAAGGTCAATAATAATGTTTGAAAATATATGGCTTCATTTGAGATGCATGAAAAAATAACAAATATTGCACGTATGAGATACATTTTTAAAAAAAACATATTATTTGATGAGGTATGACAAATAAACCAAACAGTTGTGTTCAACTTTTACTGCCAAGGTATTATCTGGCAAAATATATTGCGAACACCAATGTTTCTTTTCCAGGTACAAGAAAACTGAATGAAAGCTTAATTTATTAGCATACTTCTTTATCTTGAATTTAGAATGATTTAAACATTCTGAAACAATGTCTTTGATTCTTCAACCGACTCAAGTAATCTGTAACTACCGGAATCATAGAATCAATGTGTTGAGAAGAAGAAAAAACTCCTGGATGAAATCCTTCAGTGCAAAGAAAAGCTTAAAGGTTGGTTGCAATATGAGTTGTATTATTAGAAGGGAATTCTGAAATCGTCAAACAAGAATCCCAATAGTCTTATGTTGCTCATTAGTTTGGGAATGAAAACCAGAAGGTAAAGCTTCTTCAACTTCGAAAGCCGTGTACAAACTTTTCCCAAAACTGATAGGTATTGAGTAACTCTTTCAGAGATGACAGTTTGAGGCAATCCATGAATAATATTTTTCTCTTTTGGCTGAGAACGGCTGAAGAAGTGACCTAGAACATTTGGCTGATGTTAGTCTTTATTTTATGTCTTGGAACTCAAAAACGGTACACATAAAAGAAAGTATAGCAGCAAGCAGCAATTACATTTAAATATATACAAGAAGTATTAGGAAAAGTTAAAAAACTTTAGTATGAGTAACCTCATTTTCCATTAAAAAAGAAAGGAATAACAAAACACATTTTCCGTACAATGTGTCTGCGCAGAAAAATCAATGCAAAGAAATCAGCTCAAAAGGATCAGTGCGGGAGAGTCAAATAACACATGAAAGATACAAATACCCATATTACCAAAATGTGGCAGAATATAGGAGTGTGGAATGGCAGCAAGTGTAAATCACATTAATATAGGTTCATAAAACATTCATTAATTTAAAAACGTTTCTGCAAAAAACCTCATTTTTCAACTGATGGAGAAATGCCCATGCAGCCGCAAAGGATTTAATATTTTTTTTAAACATTGGCCTTAATGTGACGGCGCTGAAGGGTCTGTGCATGGCAAACAACTAACACATGGTTCATATCCTGAATACCTATGCTACACAAGTTGCACACTTTCCCTTTTTCTCCAGAATTGTACCACTTCGCTTTTAGTAAATTTAGTAGAAGCATATTCATTTGAAATAGTTTCCAAAAGTGGCAAAAAAACATGATGCAGACTCCAAATCATGAGCTGCTGAGCTACCTTAGGGCGATAGGAAGAGACCAAACCCGCTCACCTTTCTGTGACGTGCAAAATGTTATGTTCAAATGTTGATTAATAGAATTAGAGATGTTCTTTAAAAGAGATTTAGGCTGAGTGTGAGAGAGGGATGCTAAAGTGGCTTCCTGTAGTCCAAATTCATTTAGTGCATGGGCAAAGTTCTGGGAAAATATATATTGTACTACTTCTGGGTCAAAAATTTCACACTTTATTAAGCCAATTATAGAATCCTCTTTGCTGTTCTTGAGCTGAAAGTCCCACTGGATCACACTGGCCAGCCGTTGCACATAACAGCTTATTGAGCCGGATTCCAAACTTAAGGCAGGAAATGGAACAGATGAATTCAAATTACAGAGTTCGCATAAAATTTGACCTTGTATTTTCTCTAAGAAGTTCGACATTGACATATTAATCAATTCAATGCTATATGTTGCGTCAGAGGAACTTTCACCTTAAATACAGATAATAAATTGAGAAAATATCTCCACCCATCACATTACAAAATGTTTGTAACCCATTGGCATGCAAGTAAGCCTTAGCAGAGCAGTGATCAATCTGTGCCTTTCACATCATACTGCCTGTTACAATTTTCCTCAAATAGGGGTAAGAATTCACAACCTCTTGGGACCTAACACCCAAACATACCTGTTGATCTTCCAGTCTTTTCTATTTCTAAGGCTCAGTACCTTACTTTTAGAGACATTAATCTTCAGGTAGTGAAGAGTGGTGTACTGCTGTAGTGAGGCCAATCTATTATTCAAGCCCTTAGGAGTTACATCCAGAATTGTGATATCATCTGAACACATCAAGCAGGGGAAGGGGCAGCCACCCATCTTAGGAGCATCCCATTCATTGATTGCTAGACTGTCAGGGATGTCTGAGACATACCGTGAAAAGAGTAACAGAGCCAGGAAGCAACCCTGTTTCAAACCGTTTTTAGTTGGAATTATGGTAGACAGTCCCTGATTCCCCCCAGCAACTGGCACCAAGTGGAGGAGTGGAGAGTTATTATTACTGAGAAGAGATTCTTGGGCATGCCTAACTTCTTTAATTTTTTTCCAATGTGTTGGACGATTCACCCTATTGAATGCTGTGGTAAAGTCTATGAATGCCAAATACACATTAAGCCCCCGAATTGTAATACACTTTTCCGCTATGAGCTTCAACATGAAGATATAATCAAGTGTACAGTGATTCTTTCTAAAACCTGCTTGCTCTTTAGGGAGAATATTTTCATTTTCAACCCACTCAGTAAGATGTTGCAGCATACTCATAGCAAATATTTTCCCTACTGCATCCAGCAAGGGTATTTGGTGATAATTGCAGGGGAGATTTCTAGGGCCCTTTCTCTGTACTGAAATTAAGATGCTTCCGGACCAGGAAAAGGGGGTACGTCCGTGCAGATAACAGTGAGAGGAGAGAGAAGTAAGGAATGTGGCCGAGAGGTATGGCTCCCTTTTAATAACAGTATTAGGCACCTCATCAGTATCCATTGCCCCAGAAGCCCTCATTCTGATGATACCTTCAGTCTCTTTTCTTGTGGAGGCATTGTATGCTAGTGGAGAAGAATGGGATTCAATTGAGGGAATATGAGACCACTCAGAATCAGCATTACTTGAATAAAGTTCCCCTGGATGAGCTCTTTATTATTTTTCCTTTATTAAAATTGGGAGGAATTTCATTGTAGTGTCACATCTATCAGAGTTAATTGTGCAGTATCTTTTAACATATTTACAAGAGGATGCTTCTTTTAGCTGGAACCGGTTATAGTCAACATCCTCTTTCTCAAAGAAAAGTTTCAGTTCATGACTTCTTCTTTGCAGAAGGTTAATTAGTTTACTTTGTTCAGCAGTAAAAGCAACATATTGGATCCTCACTAGTCTATTTCTCTCCCAGTGTATACAGGTAACAGGATCAGGGAATGGTCCCTGAGGGAGACAGAGTTACATCTATTACAAGCAGTAACCAGTGTTTTCATATTATTCCTGTGCTGGGTCTGGGTACATAAACTGTGGGTCTCCTATTAATGCTGTTAGGAATTTGGTTAGCTTACTAGATAATGTAGAATTCCAAGTAATGTTACCATCAGATCTCTTGAACCCTACTGTTATATCTTTAACATTCCATGTTCCTACTTCCTTTAATGCTAAATCAATCCTGCAAGAAAGTCATTTATGATCACTATTGTGGTTGTCCAAAACATTCATGTCAGTGATCATAGTAAATGTAGAAAATGAGGCAATCACATAATCAATAATAGAGCAACTGGAAGGTGGTTTGTGGGTAAAATTAGCTGGTGTGTATTTCTCTATTATTCCGTTTACTATTAAGAATTGATTATTTGTCCAACTATAGTTGGTACTTAGCAGCATTGCTACACATTCTTGTGCATGGCACATCTTAGAGGGATTTTAGTGGCACTTTAACAGGAAGCATCCTTCTAGTGTCCAATTATTTATAAGCCAGGTTTCTTGGATGCATATTACATTGGCCTCCAATCTGTTAAAAAATAATGTTTTGTTAATATCAGTCAAAAACCCAGGTGCATGCCAAAAGACCAGTTTACAATTACTACTAGGTACTTCTTTTTCAGTTTAGCCCAATGGGACCATTCAGATTAAGGACACCTGCAACCCAACTCCACCTCCCAGCTTTGTTGTCTCATCCAGGACATTATTTTCCTCTTTCCCACAAAGCAAGGACACTCCCTTTTCCAAATGAAACCTGCTGATTACCTTCTCAATTAACAAGGAGCCAAGCGGCGGGGGTGTAGGGGATAGTCGCCCTCTCCTGAGGTGTTATGTGGGAGGTTCTGATATCCTTTTCCTCCTGACAAAGAATTACATCAATATCTTAACAGCACGACTTGTCACTATTTAGTAATAGTAGGTTAGATACCACTTTGGAGGTAAAGGTTACTCTGGCCCTCTGATTTGCCCTCAGTTCACAATTCGGACTAGTGAGAGATCACTGCTTTGAGCCATATGCAATTCAGGCATATCAGCAAAACACCACAAAATGAAAGACCTATTTAGAAACATTTCCTGATCGAAAATAACTATAAATTCCAAAATCAAAGGCACATCCAGAGAATTATAAAGAATATTGTTCCTGAGTAGCCCCAACTTATCACAGTTATAAACAACTTTATCTCTCACTTTAGAAGTGAACATCGTGGCTTGAGGGTTAAAAGAGTAAGTGGGGGACTCTTAGGGAGGCACTGTAACTGACACATCTAAGGCATTCTCTGCTTGCAGATTTTGAGGTGATTTTGGGGATGATTTTGGGGACAGTTAAAAAGGAGATATTTCTAACCCTTCCCCAGTTAATGCACCGTCACCACACTCCAATTATGTACCCAAGACTGATTTTAAGTAAAAAGTGTTATTATTTGCTCACTTTTAACAAATACTGCATTATTTCTTTCTCCATGCAGTCTTTCTTTTATTGTCTTCCTTGTTATTCTTCGTTTCCTTCTCTTTGGCTCTCATCAATGCAGAAGCCTCTTTATTTCGGAATATAGGAAAAGGAAAGTTTAAGTTACACTCGCTAGCGAGAAGATGAATCGAGGATGGAGTCCATAGGATTAGGCTTAAACAGATTTTTGCAAAAAGTAAATCTGCTCACTTTCTGAAGGGCTCTAGCTTTCATTATTCCTTATCGTCCATTATGATGGGCCTGACTGTGTGCCCAAGTCCTTACAACAATGATCTGATACAAAGGCCTCCCCATAGGGTTTACTTGAATAAAAGCCAGATTGGAAAACCTCAGCACAGGGACAGATCCTAGCATCCTGAGTCACTACCAGGTGTAGGTAGCTTGAGTCACGACCAGGTGGAGGTAGCCCTTTCCAGTAGAGATCTCTTATCCTGGATCAATTACTTAATAACTTCACATATGTGTGGTGCTTTGTGCTAAAACATTGTCCATGTGGTTGTTGATGTATGGACCCTGCATGTCCAAAACTCCGGAGTATATTGCGAAGTGTATGAGACACTTGGATTTATGTTGTAATCTGTTTGGTTTAATCGGTTGATCGGCTGTGGTCAACAAGTTGGAGTGTCAGTCAAAGTGAGTGAAAGAAAATTTCGACTGAGATTTGGCGAGTCCTATGTGCACCAGGACAGACCCATTGATTAGTTGAGAGTAAAATTTGCGGGTCAAATTTTGCTTGCAAATCTGGGAGACCGAGAAAGAAGGAGTATCTGTAAGTACGGGAAGAGCCATCAGTGAAAAATCAGTAAGGTTTCTGAAGCAATTGTGTTACCTTTCCTCTAGTTTTTGTTTTTTGTTTTTTGATTACTGCTCGCAATCTTTGTATTAGTTGTGCGAATCAGAGTTTGGGAGGACAAGCCACAAGACTTTTTCAGCCACAGTACGTGTGAGTGTGACGTCATTGGAGCCACGCTGGGATAGGTCGGTTAGTGAGAAGGGTCGCGCACAGATTGGCAGCCGACCGTGAGAGGCAATTGGTTGAGAACGTAGGTGAAAGGAATCTTGGGATTAAAAGTCACTTCCTGATTTGATTTTGAGTAACAAAAAGGTTGAAAAGATGAAATTTTTCAAAGCGTTAAAAAGTTCCCTAAGGGGAGATACGTATATTACAACAAGTGTAGTCAAGGCTACACCACCAGAAGGTATACCAGCTTACATTGTAATGAAGATAGGGGTGTCGCACCATGCCTTCTCCGGAGTATATTGCGAAGTGTATGAGACACTTGAAAAGGAGTTACAGATTCGATTTTGAGGCTAAAGATTTTGAACACATGAGATCTGCTTGAATGGAGGCACACCTTAAGGAATTGCTTCAACGTGCTCAGACCTGCGAAGCATTAGACAAATGAGAAGGCAGATGGGTGAAGAAAAGAGATAAGAGAAAACGGAATTCTTTGGAAGTGACTGCAAATGTGCAGCAGGATAAAGATCCAGTGAAAATTTTACCAAAGAGAGAGATTCCAGGGGGTACTTTTTTTCACGTCCCTTGGAGCAGAAGTGACATTCAAGCCAGTAGAGTGGTATCAGCAGACAGACAGATTTGTGAAACTTGCAAAGTGTTTGTAGGAGGACTTGTACATATTACTAGAGATAGTAGTTCCAGCTAATCTGTGGATTGAGTGTAAGAGAAGTGTAGATTGTCAAACAAGTGAACCGGAGAGAGACAAATATACGGGTGCACCATCTCCTGAGGTAATGAAGTATTACTATAAGGTGATTGAGTTTTTGAAAACAAGAATTTCACGAAAGAATATTGACTGGCAGACGATTGAAAGGACAGCTCAGAAAGCAAAGGAGTTGATACATGTGTATTATGGGAGATTGTTACAGGTACTCAAGCATTATAGTGGCACAGAGACAATTGAAGTGAAAGACATGCTCAATTTTGTGATCAGACTTGTGGAAGGATTGAGACCTGAAATTAGCCAGATGATTAAGAGTCATTTGATTTGCTGGCAAGCAAAGCCAATTGATGAGGTGTTGCAGTATGTGAAATACTGTAGTGATGAGATTGAGTTGAAGCAGAAAAAGCTGGAAGTGACCTAATCAGGAAGTGTTGACAACTACCACAGCTGTGAAGTGTGCTGGAATTCCAAACTGGATTCATGTAAGTCATAACAAGAAAGTGGCATGTCCACTGGATCATGAAGAAGAGGAGGTGTTGAGAGTACCAACAACAGTGAGACAAGTCTCAGGGCCAGAAAGAGAACAAAGAGGGACTGAGACCGGATCTGAGCCCATTGAGGATGGTTTAGTCACTCCTGTGAGAGACAAAGGAGAAAATCTCCAGGAGGGTGACAGAGAGCCTATCTCAATTGAGGCAGCAGGAGAGCCTAGTCAGAGGAGGGCTTTCCCAGAAGCAGACAATCTTGAGTGACAAACAGAGCGATTGCCAGACCCAGAGGCTCAAGTTTGACTCTGAAGAGAACACTGAGAAAAGATTCACTGGAAGGAGATAAGTGGCCGGAATTGCAAGTAGAAAGAGGAAACGAAGTGGTTGATGAAACAACAATTGAGGAGGAAATAGATACAAGGAGAGAAGATCTAAGTGAAGGAGAACTGAAGGGTGATCTAAAGTTGAAAAGAAAGAGAATAGCAAGTCGAATATACGCAGGTCCTGAATGGGTGTATGCGACTATGAATGAATGGCAGCAAGAGTTTTTGTCTTTTTGTTCTGGGTCAGTATTTTGGCACTTGAAGGAAGCTGATGAACTGAACTGTTGAAACAATCCGAGAGAAATGTTTGAGAAAGAGACTGTCGAAAGTAACTGGAAGAGACATTGATAACCTGATTTGACTTTTGAAACCTGATTTTGACAAAGCTGCTAACTGATTTTGACAGGGGATCCTGGAAGTGAAACTGAGAGCTGTAAATAATCGCTGAAAGAAGAGTGGTCTATTTTTGATTTTTGATACAAGTTTTCTAAATTTCTTCTGCTTTCTGATTCTTTACAGATCATGAGTAACATTAGTCAACAGGGTAGGAATGCTGTAAAAATATGAGTATTGGTTTGGCAATTATGTGTAGGATATTGTTTGTGGTGTTGATTGTGGGTATGTATGTTCTTGATAAGAGTGAAGCCAGCCTTACTTCTGCTTTTGAGATGACTATTGCACTAACGGCAATAAAGAAGTTTAGGCTAAATGAGAAATATTTGTATGGGATACTAATGCACAAGGACAACTTTCTTCTAATGTTTTCTATTGCTTGCTGAGTGAGAATGTTGAGACAATGGATGCAAAGAATTGTTATGTGTATACGCAGATTCCTTCATCAGTCAAGGAAAGAGTCACCTACCATAGCTTGCCACTAACTTATGGAATAATTTGTAGTCTGTTACTAACAAGATTTTATAACCAGAGTACATCCAGTACCTTTACTCAAATTATGATGTTGTGTTTTCGTTTGTTCCTTTAATTGGGTATTGGAGTAAAGTAGCTAAGGATAATGACACAGTAATAGATTGAGGTTTCTTCGAACCTACATTGACGTTTGGTACAGCTTATACACACCGCAATAATCTGACATGCTTGCTTACACCTTTAGAGAAAAACTTCTTAGATCACACAGATGACAGGAGAAAGGCATGAAAGGAGAAATTAGAAAAAGGCTTAGAGAAAAGGGCTTACACGAATGATTATGCTCATAGTGCAATTAAAATGCAAGGGAAATTAGTTTTAGATGTGCAACATGTAGGCATATACAGGCCTAAATCATGCACTGACACTTTATTTGTGGGAACGATTGAATGCAAGCCTGTGTTTTTGTTTCAGAGTAAATTGATGTTTATGTTGAATGGACAGACCCTGCTATTCCTGGGATTTATTACATCTGTGGTCTTAATGCTTATTACCTTCTTCTAAGAGGATGGTACAGGACTTGTTATTTAGGGATAGTTTTCCCAAAGTTTATCAAATTAAGGATTTGAATAAATTACCAAAAGTGAATGAATTACATCATATGAGACAAAGGAGGGAGTCCTCTTTTGGTATAGTGGGAGATATATTTGGAGCAGTGATTCCTTCAGTGGGAGTCATTTTGAATTTGATGAAGATTCAAAAGTTGTCTACTATTGTGGATAACATGCTGACAAATTTTTCAGGAGCCATACTCATGATAGATACTGAGTTAGCTGCTGATAGAGCTGTGACTCTTCAAAATCGTCTTGCTTTAGACATTCTTTTAGCAAAGGATGGTGGAGTCTGTAGAATGATTAATTCTAGGCATTGTTGTTCGTTCCTTCCTGATAACAGTAGAGAGATAAGAGACTTACTTACTTATCTGACTAATGAAAGTGCTGATTTGAAAGAACTGAAAGAACCAGGTGTTTGGGAAAAGATTGGCAAATGTTTTGCTTCAGTGGGAAACTGACTCAACAACGTTTGGAATGGAATTATATTAAAAATATTGCAGTGAATATTAATTGTTGTGGTTTGCTTAACTGAAATATGAGGATTGTGTATATTATGCAAAAGAATCACATTGAAAAGGTCAAAGAATAATCAGAGGAGGGAAGAAAAGAAAATTGAAAAAATGTATAGGCAAAATTCAAAGGGGAAACAAAAGTATGAAGGGATTAAATTGACAGAATTCTAGCTGATGCAAAAAAATGTTTGTGGGTGGTAGTTAGTGTGATGACACATTTAGTCATCAGAGGAGGGATTGCTAGCACAGGTGCTTTAATAAAAAATTATTAATGAGTGTTCATGTATTCTGAATAAGTGATTTGTGTAGACAATATAATAACATAGAAAATAATGGATGCATTTGAAAATGTGATTACGAAGCATGGCCACCAATGTTAACGAAATATACTAATCAATGATTTAAATATTGTGAAATGTTGAATATATGATTGACTAATGTAGTAGTGTGTCATTTTAAGGGTTATGCAGTATGTTTTAGCTTTATTAATTGTAGGCCTTAACTTAGCAAGTGTCATGGCCTACTGGACAGGCCTCATGTTAAAGCTGTATTTCTTAATGTTTAATAAAATGGCATTCCTAGAGAGTTAAACTGTGAGTTTCCATTTTACATTGTGGGCTCGTAGCTGAGGCTTGCTTCTCATGAGAACCGACTGCTAGAAGATGCTGCTTCTATGAATGTAACATTTTGTGTGTAATGTGTGTGAGACTGACTTTCTCAGGAGGAGAACAATGGAGCTACTGACTGGAGTGGAAGCTGCAACAATATTGTTACCTGACAAGCCGGATGATGAGGACATTGCAGGACAAACCAATCAATGACATATGAATGGAGTAATAGTAGAATTCATAGATTTGGAATTTTAGTTTTATTGGACAAAGTGTGAACATGTGATTAACTGACCAATTGGGATTTGAGAAGTAGTTTTAGTAGTTTTGACTTAATGGAACTGCACACAGAGAAGACAGGCTTATTCCTGTTCATCGTGCATCTTGACTAGAGGCATGATTAACTTTAATGCTTAGAGACTTTGCGTTTTCTGAACTTTGATGCTGAATCCTGATGCCTTGCTGATCGATTGATGTCCTGAGGATGAAGACTGACTCTGCTTGCTGATCCACACTGAGGATAGGTATAATGTAATAGACTGTTGATTATTATGCATATTTGCTTTTTCTTTCTAGGTACCAACTGCATTGTTTTGACAGAGCCATAGTTAGATGTTTTCCCAAATTTGTGTTAGTAAATCTTTTGCATGAATCCCAACATGCTGATGCTAATCTGGTGTTAGTTAAGGATCCTCACTAATGAAATTATGCAAATAGGGATTTAAGTTGATGAATTTCTCATACAACTTAATGTATGTAATTACTTTGATGCAGTTGACTTTGTTACTGATTTGCACCATAAAAGTAGAATATGTTGTAGTTCAAGCTTTGATTAGATTTCGTTTCTTCCGCTGCTTTCGACAGCCAGTATTATTTCTGTATGTTTTTCATTTGATTTTGAGATTAATCCCCATGACCTTAGCATTGTTAATATAGGGAAATAAATATTCTAACTTTTACTAAGAGGTGTGGTTATTCATGACTGAAAAGTCATGGTGCTGTACAATTAGTGACTTTATTGAATATTGTTGCTATTAATTGCTAATGATTATTGATTATTGCATATTGGTTATTGATTATGTACTGGAGCTATGGTAAGAACATCTTAATTGTTTGTCAAAAGGTTCATCTACCTATTTGCGTCCCCTTGTAAGTTTACTTATTAAGGTCAGACGCGCTAACAATTCTGAGAGCTTAATATAGTTCCTGGGAGGCTACACGATGACTGTGAACTTAATCGCAATTCAGGAGTAAGAGACACCCCAGAGTTCTTAGAAAACTCTTACTGGGGTACTGCTGAAGAGCTACATCATGGGTAAAGTACCCAAGGGGTGCCTGCCATGTCATCGCCATAAGTTTTAATATCACATGTTCTGTGAGCCCTTCCGAGTTATCGGGCTTCAAAGACTTATGGGGTAGAATAGACTTCTCCTGGAAGTTGTAGGTTTAACTCAGCGAAAGCCAGCCTGTTAATTCTGGTGTCCCTTTTAGTAAAAAATGTTGAAATTGCATTAAAACCTTTTAGGGCATTCACAGGCAGATATGTATTACTCAAGAGGTAGCCTTGAGTTTTTTTGCAGGCTGATGAATAAACCACTCTCCCAGAGCAAAGTTTCTTGGCTGTCATTGCTTCTCCCCCATGCCAAATGAGCTTTTTATTTAAAAAACAATCCACCCAAAAAGTCTTTATTGCTAGATACACTGTCAGAGCTAGCTGTTAAACTCAGCTGAGTAGAGACAAAAGAGCAGATGGACTACAAGCTTTCACAGATTCCGGCTGTATATGGTGGATAATTACGTATTCCTTAGCACCACTGAGCCCCACTGCTCTGCACATCCAGGCCTATCCATGCTCATTCACAAGTGCTGGTGCTGCTCTGTAAATAGATCCAATTGCCAACTTACTGTTCAGCTAGACAATGTACAACAACAACCAGCACGGGATCCTCTTTACCATGGGTAGGCTTTTGTGCTCCTGCCACCACTGCAATTTCCGCTGCTGCAATGGTATTGGTCAGAGGGCTCATAGCACAGAATCCTTACTGCACTCACTGCTGCTCCAGTCCACCACCACTGCCACCTACATTCTGCCTTTCTCCAGTAACAGGGTTTTTATTTGGCAGTTTGGCAGCTTAATGAAATCTGCCTTTCTCTGTCTCTATCTTTCCACTACATCCATGGTCTCATCACTCAACACGGTCCGCTGCATATGGCCAGCCTCTCCCCCTGCCAGGCAGTCATCGGGGACACGGTCTGAGCAGAGTCAGGCAGTGTGGGGGTTAAGGAGTGCACCTCTCTGGAGCTTGTCTGCTCCAGAACCTATTGCGTGCAGCACACTTGTCAGCTTTGTCATAAAATATCAGTCAGAAGAACATGGTCATTTTTTCAGTCAACAGATACAAAAATGAGCCTCCCTTCAAATGTGTCTGATGTAACTCTTATCAAACAATACCCTCTGAAGTTGGAAGGTCCACTATACAGTTGTAGTTAGCAAATGCTGAGAGTTAGGAGTCGCTGCTAAAGTCTGCTAATATCAAAAAGGCTTAGAATGCAAGACTTTATATTGGGAGCAAATAGGACAGACCTGGACAGTTGGCAACCAATAAGATCATTGTACCAAACCCAATGTTTCCTTAATGTCTTTGTCCCCTGAAAGGGCAGAGTTATGATGATCCATTTGTATAGTATCCACTTGTAGTTCTTTTGTGGTATTAAAGGTTTTTTGGCACTGAAGATATGTACAAACATTTGTTTTAGTATACTGAAGTCCCTTTCAGTTTGATCGCCCTGTCAAAACACCATTCTTCATAATCTCTTTTATTAGACTCTGAGTAATGTTACAATGTACCACTGCTGGGTAGGGAGAACATGGTGGGCTACGCTGAGGCGGTAGCCCGTTAGAGCACTTACCCGCCATTCCTTGGGAGACACGGCACGGGACAGGTCAGCGCTGCAGATGTGCCTGCAGGCGTTCGGAGGCACAGGGATTCGGTCGGCTCTGTTCGGGGAGGAAGGGGAGGCACTCGGCAGGAGACTCCGGCAATGGGAGCGTGCCGCGCTGGAGCTCCATCGAGTGTGCTGAGGAGCAGCTCGGATTCCCCTCCGGGGGAATCCAGGCAGAATCAGCACAAGTAAGGTTCCTGGGAGGAACTCCCAGGAACCTGGTAGTGCGGCAACGCGCGCAAAACAGGCAGCCGGGAAGGAGGCTGTAGAGGCAGCAGAGCCCGTTGGAGGCTCAATCAGCAGAGTGGTGGGGGTTGGAACCCCCCCTCCCCTCACTTTTTCAATCCATTTCAGGTAGGGGGGCCAGGGCAAAGGGAGGGTGAGTGGGGGAGTTAAGATTGTGGAGCACAGGGGAAGAGCAGTGCAAACATTTTGGAACCTGTGAGAAACTCTGTAAGGAGAGGAGGTGAGGGAAGGCAAAAAGTAAAAAACAAACTTACACCCTCACTAAGAGCCTATTTCAGGGCGAGACCGGAGGGTATTGCGCTTATTCTTGGACAGGGGAGAATGGACAAACACACTGTACAGGCAAGTGGGAATGGTGTTGGCTCTGGTAAGGGGGGGAGACAATTCTCTCCCTGCAGTCGATGACTGGGCTTGTCAAGAGGTGGTACAAGTAGGACCTGAGTCCTCCTCCTTAGCTAGTCGAAGTAGTAATGCGATGACCTCTTGGCAGGAGGAAGAAGTCCCGGTTTTGGTGGATTCTAGTCCCCCTCCCACCCAAGCCCTGTCCCCTGGTTCAACTCATAGTCCCTCATAGGAGGCTGTGATCCTCTCCATTTCGGAAGATATAAAAAAAGGCTTTGCAAGCTCTGAGAGTAATCAAGGGGAAATTAGAGAGGCCTGTGAAGTATTGGAAAAAAAATTGACAGTTTGATGGAGAGGATTTTAATTTTAGAGGAAACAGTGGGGGGAATGAAGGAGGAGTTGAAGCACCATAAAGGGGAGATTCGAGAGTTAAATGAAAAGGAGCAAGGATTACAATCTAGGATGGAGCAGTTGGAGAACTATTCACGAAAGAACAATATTAGACTTTTGAAGGTTCCAGAAGGAGTGGAAGGGGAAAATTTGAAGTCTTATGTGGTCTCCTTAATTAAGTCTGCATGTGAGTTGGAGGAGAGTAAAGAAGAGATCGAGAAAGATATCCAGAGAGTACATCGTGACCCTTTCACGAGGCGGTCGAATAGCAGCAGACCTCGAAGAATCCTGGTTAACTTTTTAACTTATCAGTTGAAGGAAAAGATTTTGACCAGTGCATTAAGGCAAAAGTCGTTAAGGGTGGAAAATGTGACATTTGAGATCAGGTCTGATCTGTTTAAACTCACTATGGATAGGCAGTGGGAGTTGGGGAAGCGTTTTGATGAGTTTAAGAAGTTAGGGGCTTCTGCGCAGTTGAAATTCCCTGCATTTCGCCGAGTTATGCACAATAATAAAATGTACAATATAAATGATGTGGGCAAGGCAGATGAATTGTTGGCCGTAATTAGGAGAGAGCAGGCTGACCATATGTGAAGGGGGAGTTTCCCCAGTTGGTGCTAAGTCTCCCAGGTAGGCAGGGCACTCTAAAATAAGGGCCATGTTGGCCAACAAAGTGGGGGGGTTCTCTACGGGAGGGTTGAGGGAGGAAGGGGAGGGTGGGTCACAAGGGGGGGGCAGTTGGGGGGATGCAATCAAAATTTTCCTTATTCACCGAGGCTTAGGGGTAGCTCGTTAGTTAGGAATGGCTAGCATAAGCAAAGGTCAGGGGAAGGGAAGGTTTACCATGCATATGCTTTCCTGGAACATTAACGGTCTGAAGACCAGCGCGAGAAGGAATCAAATCTTACAATATTTAAGGGATTCGCCAGCACAAATTCTTGTCTTACAAGAGACCCACCTGGCAGCAGACGAGTGTAAGAGGCTGTTTGAGATGCAAAAATGGGTGCAAAGTTGTATCTGTACTAATCACAATTTCCATACGAGGGGGGTGGCTATTTTGGTTAAACATGGCTTGCAAGTTAGGGTAGAAATATTCGAAGTAAGATCAGATCAAGCACGACGCTGGGTCATAGTAAGAGCTCAGGTTGGGGGAGGTGATTTAGTATTGGTTGGGTACTACGGCCCAAATCGTGATGATATTGAGTCTCTAAATTGGGTGTTCTCCCAGTTAATTGAATTTTCAGATCCGGTTATTATGATGGGGGATTTTAATGTGGTGCTGGACAATAAATTAAATAGAACGGATACTTGTAGATCCCTAGGTACGCCAAAGTCTCAGCAATATCTAAGGAGAATGATGAAAGAGCTAGGTTGTGTGATATATGGCGGAAGAGGGGTGGGGATGAAAGGGTTTTCTCCTTTATTAATAAGAAATATCCCATGCTTCACGTATTGACTATTTTTTGGTTGATAGTAGGTTGCTGGAGAACGTGGATGAGGTAGAATATTTACCGTCTCGTCTATCAGACCACGCAGCGGTATCGTTGCACTTAACCTTGTCTCAGAGGAGAATGTATAATAGATGGACACTGGAGCATGCATTACTAATGGATGATGATGTGACATCTCAATTACGCAGGGAAACAGAAGTTTGTTTTAGTACTAATGTAGGCTCTGCATCACCATCAGTGGTATGGTATACTTTCAAGGCCATTATAAGAGGGAAGATCACGAGCATTGCATGTTATAAGCACAAGATGTTTAGAAATTAAATACGTTTCTTAGAACAGGAGATGTTAAAAAAAAAAGCGAGAAGTTGGTTGGAAAAGAGGAAACATCTCAGTCAGAGGTAGTGAGGATGGAATTGGACGAGTTAAGACAACGTATGGAAAATATTTTACAAGCAAGAATTGTTAAAAGATGGGAGGCAAGCAAACTGAAACACTTTCAATATGGTCACATTTTGGGGAAGCTGCTTGCTTGGAAGATTAAATCGGACCAGGTCAGGAACCATATTAAGGAAATCAATTTGGATGAGTCAGGGGGGAAAGTTACACGATGTGAGGATATTGAGTATGGGTTTCAGGAATTTTTTGCATCCCTGTATAAGGAAAGTGTAGAGGGGCGAGAAGAGTTGGTGGAAGACTGGTTAGATCCTGAGGTGTTACCGGAAATCAATTTGCAGCAGCAGGAGTTTCTTAATGGCCCTATAACCATTGACGAAGTACGGGCGGTGTTGTTCGGAGGCAAAGACGGGAAAGCCCCTGGTCCTGATGGTATCCCAATGGAGCTGTATAAGTATTAGGTGATACAATTATCCCAATTTTGACAGAGTTGTTTGGGAAGATTTTTTTAAATGAAATAGATATCCCAACTACATGGAAAGAGGCGGTTATCACACTGATTTTGAAACCAGGAAAAAATGGGACAAAATGCTCATCTTATAGGCCTATTTCACTATTAAATAGTGATTATAAATTGTTTGCCAAAATAGTGGCAGATAGGGTGAATAGAGTAGTTAATAATCTGATACATCAGGACCAGAAGGGCTTCTCGAAGGGCAGATATTTATATGAGTTGACATACGATTTGATTGGGGCTATAGACATGGCAACGTCTTTTGATTCCCCTCTGGGGGTCATTACTATTGATGCAGCGAAAGCCTTCGATCAAGTAAGTTGGGGCTATCTAAAACCAGTTTTAAAACGAGCCAATTTGGGAGATAACTTCTGTGGGGTTGTGAATCAGATATATAGGGCTCCTACAGCAGAATTCTCGTCAATGGAAATCTAACTGGAATTATTACAATAACTAGGGGTACTAGACAGGGATGTCCATTATCTCCTGCTCTATTCAACTTATATATCAAGCCATTTGCTAGAAAGATTCAGCAAAATTCTGTGATTTCTCCCTTTCGTTGTAGGGGTTGGGAAAGGAAACTTGCTTTGTATGCGGACGATCTTTTGGTGTATACAGATAATCTATCATCTGCTATTCCTGAGATTTTTCGACTAGCCGAAGGATTTGGTAAGGTATCAGGCTATCAGGTAAATGTGGAAAAGATGGAGACCATGGCATGGAATATGGAATATAGATCAGTTTATAGTAAGAAGGAAATAAGGTATTTGGGTGTCCTGGTGACCCAGGATATCAGTTAGTAGAGAGGAATCAGCAAAAGCTGCTACTGGAGTGTAAGCGATTATTGCAGGGTTGGGTTCATCTTCCCTTAGCAATTATTGGAAGGGTTAATTTGGTAAAAATGTCCATTCTTCCAAAGTGGAATTTCCTGTTTTCTGCTTCCCCACTCCCTATGCAGAAAAAATTTATAGATAAAATGCAGCACCTAATAAATGATTTTATATGGAGTTCTAAAGGGGGTTAGAATTTCTTGGAAAAAACTGCGTAGGTGTAAGGGAAAGGGTGGTTTGGCATTACCAGAACTACAGTATTATGCTTGGGCTTTACTCTTGAAAAATACCAGGATTCTATTTCTTTCTCCAGATTCTACAACAACGGGCCTCATGTTTAAGGTGATGGCTTCTACCATTAAGGGTGCGTCAAGTAATTTCATTTTTAAATTTGGTGATCCTAAGTTTTTTAAAAAGGTAAAATTGAAAATTATGCAGGGATTGGCAGAATGTTGGTACCAGCTTAGATTAGTCACAAAGGTTTCATACTACAACTGCAATGCACCTATTTGGGATTCTCCGGGTACACCAGGGTGTTTTCAAGATGTTTTGTCTTTACCAATTAAACGGGCAGGTATAGAGAACTGGGGGGACCTCTTTCAGGAGGGGGTACTCCTTTCCTGGGAAGAGTTGAAGCAACAAACGGGTGGCTCCCTGACTAGATGGAAGTTTTTGCAGATAAGGGATTGGGCACAGGGGGTTAAGGGAGGAATCGGTATGCCCAACGCTTTGGAAGATGTTGTTCCGAGCCCATTGGTAGGTCTCCATAGAGTGGCAGCTTGGTACTGGGGGATTTTAGAAGGGGTGGATGGTGAGTTCGAACTTCCCACGGTTTTGTGGAGTAAATTCTTCTCTAAAGAGTTAGTTCATATGTGGTGGAAGAAGTCATTAACTTTTCTGTTTGATACAGTTAAGTCGGCTGCTTTGAGGAAGAACCACTATTATAGGATCCACAGAGCTTATATTTCTCCTGAAAAGTTGTCCAAAATGAAAGGAGGGCAGGAGGTGAAATGTCCAAAATGTGGTTTAATACAAGCAACTGACATCCATATGTTCTGGGAATGTCCGGATACTCGTGATTTTTGGGAAAAGGTAGGTGAGACTGTTTCGAGTATATTGGAGTGGGAAATTGCAGCATCTCTTTCTTTAGTAATTTTTGGTCAACCACAAGATCAGGAGGGGAGGAGTGGAAGAGGTACAACCCTAAATCTCAAATTTGTATTTTACGCAATTTTGTTGGGGAGAAGGGAAAAATGTAGAAAATGGATGTCGCTTCCCCTCCAGTATATTCGGAATGGCTTAATGATGTGTTTCGTACTGTGGATTTGGATTTAATGTTACGGAAAAGTAATAGGACGGGGGGGGAATATTTAGGCCCCATTATTGATTTGAAAACATTGATTTAGGTAATGCTAATTTGTCGAAAATATTATGTGATAATAAGTTATTTGTTTTTGTTATTTGTCCAATGATTTTACCCCCTGCTCTGAAATCCTCATGGAATCTAGGAAGATGGAGGATTGTCTAAGAGTTAAGGGTGTCCCCTGGCCTGGATTACTCTACTGATGGTAAAGTAAGAGGGATTGTTTAACAGCCACGGTGAATGAGGACAAAAAAAAAAAAAAATGTACCTCTGCTAAATTCTGAATACGTTGATGATAAACATATGCAAATCTAAGGAAAATTTGAGTCTCTTTAACATTAGTAGGTGAAGGAAACCCTTACATATTGTCCCTATAGTTCTAATGGGTAGCATGAGGATTGCAAGGTCCACAAAGCATCAAGCAATAGCCAAAAACCCTAAAGAGGCATGAAAAGCCATCTTCTAATTGTATCCTTCTTTGCTAAGTGACAGATGATAAGTCCCTTTTAAGACTACTTCAGCAAAGAAAGACATGCTGCATGGTCTGATTTCAAAATGTATTTTGTAAATGCAAAGAATATTGATCCTTGATCATGATATTGATTAATGCTCTATGCTCAATACAAAGTTGTAAATTTTAGTCTTTCGTTTGTTCAAAAAAGCTCCACAGCAGCTGCACAACTAACAAATTGTATAAATTATCCTGTCTTTAATCTCTCATTTTCATTCTCTGTGAATTAATACATCCACAGAAACAATGGTATGAGGTTCATCTAGTATGGCTCAATCATACTTTCTTAAAGGAATAAGTAAGCAGACTTGAGGCTTAGCATAAACGGGATGAAAAGCATGTTACTTCAATGACACTGTTGTATTGTGACGAGCAGCCTTCATTGCCCACTCATGTTACTGATTGGTACTTCCAGTTTGTAGCGTCCTCCCCAGCCTGGGTACCCACCAATAAATACACCACACATAGAGGTATGTATTGCACATGTTCATTCCTCTATATGTTATTGTGAACACAACATTCTAAACCTGCATTCATTCCACCACATTCTAACACTTACCCAACAGCTCTCATAAGTTCTTCAGGAACAAGAATGGTTCCGTCATTCACACTCACACAACATTCAACAGTTCTACTTCAAGTCTTAAGTACAGCCATTCATACTTGAGGATGACAGGCTGAAAAAGTGAACAATCAAGCCATTTGCGTCCCTTGGCAAATTCACAATGTGTTCAGTGGAACATAAGGGTAAAAAAAGAGTACCAAATTCTATAGTCAATCATTCAGACATTTATAGAGCATTGCAAATAACCCGTGAGGGTCTCAAGGCACTGGAGCTCTCTGTTGCTGTGTGGAGGAATGATCATTCAGGTCTTTAGTTCTCTTCTAAATTGCTAGAGTGACGCTGCTGTCCTCAGGTTCAGAGAGAGTTTGTTCAAAGCCTTGGTTGCCAGGTGCGAGAAGGAGCATCCTCTGCTGTTGGCTTGATGGATCTGTGGGTGTCTGAAAGGGAGAGGGAAGATGCTTGGAGGTATCTGGTCAGTTGGTGGAAGGTCAGGCATTTGTTGATGTCTACTGGTTCTTTGTTGTGTTAGGCGTGGGTCAGCATCTTCAACTGGCATCTTTTCTGAATCAGGAGACAGTGTAGTTTTTTAAGATGGGCTGTGATGTGGCTCCTTCTAGGGAGGTCGGGTATGAGTCTTGCCGCTGAGTTCTGTGTTGTGTGGAGTCTCTTCAAGAGGTGTGCTGTGATTCCTATATGTTTCCATAGAACAGTCTGCTGATGATGAGGGCATGTGTGATGGTCCTTCTGGTGTCTGCTGGGAGCCACCTAAAGAAACTGCGGAGCATGTGAAGGGCTTGGAAGCAGGTGGACGAACTGCATTGACTTGTTTCTTCATGGATAGCTTGCAATCCAGGATGATGCCAAGGTTGCAGGTGTGGTCTTTTGAGGTGGGGGTGTGCTGAGCTCTGCGGGCCACCATGTGCAAGTCCATGGCAAGGTGTTTTTCCCAGAGATGAGGACTTCAGTTTTTTCGTTGTTGAGTTTGAGACAGTTATCCTTCATCCAGTCTTCTACATTCATCATGTACCTGCGGAAGTTAGCATTTGTGGTGGATGATCTTCGGACAGTGAGAGGATGAGCTGTGTGACTTCAGCGTAGGAGATTATGTTGAGTTTGTGTGATGTGACTGTGATGGCAAGGGGGGACATGTAGTTGTTGAAGAGAGTCAGGCCGAAGGACGATCATTGTGAGAGTCCACAGATGAGCTTCTTGGGCTCTGAGGTTAATGGTGGGAGACTGATCCTTTGGGGTCTGCCGGTGAGGTACGAGGAGATCCAATTTAGGGTGTTTCCTTGAATCCTGATGTGATGGAGGCTGTTGATCAGGATGTGGTGGTAGACGGTGTCAAATGCAGTGAACAGTTCTAGGGGGATGAGGGCTGCTGTTTCCTCACAGTCCAGGAGGGTTCTGATGTCATCTGTGGCTGCAGTCAGGGCTGTCTCTGCGCTGTGAATAGCTCGAATTCCAGATTGGGAGGGGTCCAGGAGGTTGTATTCTTCTAGGTGTTGGGTGAATTTCTGGTTGATCGCTTTCTCAAGGATCTTTGCTGTATAAGGGAGCAGAGAGATGGGCTGGTAGTTCTTCAATTCGGCTGAGTCAGGATATGTTTTTTTCAGGAGGGGCCTCACTTCAGCTTCTTATCAGACCTCTGGGAAAGTATTCAGGACATTCCTGAGCTTGTTACTAATTGTCTTACTTCTAAGGTTGCAGACAGGAAGGGGGAAGGGTCCATGGGTGCTCACAAGTATATGGAGTTCATGATAGCGATAGTGTCTTGCATGGTGAGGAGTTCTCAGTGGGTGAGAAGGTGTTCGGGTTTTGTATTTGTGCTGGTTCATGCTGTCTGCAGCAGAGGGTTGGCATTCAAAGTTGTCATAGATAGCCAAGATCTTGTCATGGAAGATGTCCGCTAGGTTGTGGAACAGTTATTGGGAGGGAGTGATGTCATTCTCGGTGACTGCGGGATTGGTGAACTCCTTCACAATGTCAAAGAGCTCTTTTCTGTAGTTTGTGCTGGCTTTGATGCAGTCTGCTAGTGCGTTCTCCTTGGTTTCTTTCAGGAGGCGGTGGTACTGGTTGAGGGCAGTCCTGAAGGTTGTCCTAGCTTCTGCATTTTTTTGCTGATGCGCCACTTCCTTTCAAGTTGCTGGCAGTTGCACTTGGAGGAGTGCAGTACCTCGGTGAACTAGCTTGCTCTTTTGTTGTGTTCTTTGACCTTGACTTTCTTGGTGGGGGCAATAGTGTCAGTGCATTCTGTGATCCACTGGGAGAAACTCTTTGCTGCTTGTTCAGGGTCATGTGTAGAGTCTGGGAGGGAGGAGAGGACAATGTAATTTCACTGGTCTTCTGATATCTTTTTCCAGTTTCTTCACGTGCATCAGGGGGCACAGTGCCATGGTATGTGGGTCCGGGGATGGTGAAGTGTACGTTGTGCTCGTCAGACCAGGAGCGTGGTGTGGTGTGGATGCACCTAACTCTGTCGCTGGAGGTGAGCATGGGTCGAGCATGTGTCCTGCGATGTGGGTAGGGTCAGTGACAAGCTGCTTGAGGACGATGTTGCTCAAACTTCCCAAGAGGTCTGTGGAATTGGCATTGTTGGGGTCATTGAGGTTGAAATTGAGATCCACTAGGAATATGTAGTGCTCAGAGTTGATTGCTTTTGGGACGATGAGTTCTGTGATGGTGATGCAGAAGCTGGGGCAATGTCCTGATGGTCTGTATTCAAGGGTGCCTCTGATGGTGCTTTTTTGGTCTGTGCTGAGCTGGAACTTGAGGTGGTGAGTCGTCAGGGGAAGTCGAACAGCAAGGTGTCCCTGTAGATGATAGCGATTCCGCCTCTGCATTTGTTGGTAAGGTCCTGATGTGTTATCTTTTAATCTTCAGGAATGGCAGTGATGATGTCTGGTGCACATGTAGGATTGAGCCAGGTTTATGTGAGGATGATGAGGGAGGAGATTGTGTTGCAGACCTTGGTGGTGTGCTTAACTAGTGAATGTGCATTGAGTAAGATGCACTGGAGTTATGTTGTGGTGGTCTAGGTCGATGTTTCAGTGCGTTGGCTGCTTCAGTGCTGAAGGTGAGGTGGCAGTGTCAGCAGGATACTGATCCTCAGGGATGAAAGACAGCAGTGGTGTTGGTGCCTCCAGGGTCCAGGGCTCAGAGGCCAGTGGTGGTGTATCTTTGTGGGGTGGAAGAGCCAGGGGTCCTGGTGCTGGGCACGGTCCAGGTACAGATGGCTGCAGAGGAGCTTGCATCTGGTGTGCCAGTATTAAGCAGGTCCTGGGAGTGGGATTGGGGAAAAAAATGAATGAACAGAGAAAGAAAGGAGGCAAAAAGCAGGAGAAAGTACTCAAAAAATTGGAGAAAAAGAGGGAGAAAGCAGCAAAAACAAGGCAAAAGTAGGAGAACAGGGGAAAAAGAGAGAGAACGCAGTAAAAACAAGGCAGCAAACAGGAAAGAGCACTCAGAAAACCATAGGGAAAGGAGAGAGAAAGCAGTAGGAAGAACCCTGAAAAACAGGAGGGGGGAGAAAGCAGTACAAATGAGGCAGAAAGCAGGGGAAAGCAGTGAGAAAAACAGGGAGAGAGAAAGAGAAGGTAGTGAGAATGAGACCACAAACAGGAGAGAGCGCTGCAGCAGCAGGGGAGAGATGGCCTGGGACCTGTTGCTGCTGGGACCTTCTAAAGGAAAAGTCTGATTGGAAACCCTTTTGAACCCCTTTCCATGTTGATATCAGGTACTTTCGGAGTGAGCTACAGTTGTAATGAATAATTTTCTTGGAAGAAGTGAATTAAACTGAGGTTTAATCTGGCACAATTTATTAATTTAAAAGAAACCGAATGGAAAACGTGGACAGGAACCAGTGTGCACTCTCAAAAAAACGGACTCCTTGTTTACAATACAACAAAACGAAATAACCAACAGTGCTTTATGCAAAATGTATACTCTCAAAACCAGTTTATAGATGCTCACAGGCAAAATGAAATTAACACAATTCTAACAGTTCATGTCCAATTAGTGCTGCTGATTCAAAAAAGTATATTGAGGAGAATTCTTTACATTCATTCAGTCCGTAGACTGCATTAGAACCCAATGCCTCTCAGGACCAAAATGTCCCTTCTTCAGGGGTAACTGAAAAATGGAAACAAGGATAAATGTTAGTCACTTTTCTTAATGCAAAAGCAATGTTTTTCACTAGTTGTCAACAACTTCCATCTCCAAATGAATCTGTCATGCTGTAAAAGATCAGTGCCCCGGTAATCCAAAGCAACACACTCACCGCCGCATATCCACTAAAAAGCACTACTCATGCAAGTGATTAAATACATAAACAGTGCTCCTGTAAAAGAAACATTCCAGTGTTGTACTCCGATGCATGTATAGAGCAAGATAAATGGCACAACGTGCTCCCCATTGAATACGTGACTTATACCAAAGTATTGTGCTTAGTGCCAAAACGTAACTGTCTGTGTTGCCACAATCATGTGATTGAAATATGAATGAAACTTACTAGTTACCTGCAAAAACCAATAGATGCCATTTGTGAAGACTATGGGGCAGATTTAAGAGCTCCTAGCGCATAAATAGCGTCATTGTTTTATGCTAATGTGGCCCAACGAGGCAAAGATCATGGTGACAAATTTACAAAGTGGCCAATGCACGTATTGCACCACTTTGTAACGCTTTGTGCTACATTATGCCTGTGCCGGCCAAGGAGGCGTTCCCCCGTTAGGTGGGCTGAAAAAATGGCGCAAATCTGAGAGATCTAAGAGATTTCTTTGCGTATTTTTTTTCATCACTTTAACACCTACTCATAGCAGGCGTTAATAGGAGGAACACCAGTGTATACAATGGGCCTCAATGGTCTTTGCAGGATTACCGTCAACTTTTTCACACTAATCCTGCAAAGCTCTAAACTAGTGTCAAAAATGTTAATGCTAGTTTCCCTAACTACCACCATGGTGTGCCGTAACTTAGATGGTGGCATTAGAAGGGCACCAAGGTGCACAAGAAAAGTGGTGCTGCACTGGGTGCAGTGCCACTTTTCTTTAATCAGGCCCTATTTTATCCGTGACCCAGGCATTCTGCCTGAAACACCGCAGTGAATGATTCTGTGTCACCTGTAACAAATGAATCGGCATAACACATACTGATTCTGACCCCACACTATGTAAATGCTAAAATGCCATTCTCAGAACCCAGTTTCTCCAAATTACCTTAAGGCAAATCGGTCTTGGCGCCAGAACTCACAAAGTAAATTGCTTCATCCCGCAACAAAATACCCACCTGACCTTAGAAATTAACAATTGACTTTCAACAAAAGTAGACAATCCCCTTGTTACTAAAAAATACCTATACATCTTAGAATAAACAACTGCACTCCCAGCAACTGCAACAAACTTACCCCCACAGAGATTTAAAAAAACACTGTATCAACACACCGCCAGCCGCGTTGTTCAACCGCTCAGATACCACCGATTCCGATGCTCCCACCAATGCAGTGCAAATTAAAAGGCCGATGTCAAACAGCATTGATGAAGAAAAACAAAAAGTAGAAATGGAAAACAAACTTGTTGTGTGTTAGTACACTTAACTAAGAGGACTTGGGAAAAATATCCTGGCTGGAGATAAGGTCATGATGAACTTCAAACATTAAATATACGTCAGGAGTGTAAACAAACTATGGGTGCAAATATAAAATATTACAGTTCTATTGTAACCTAAAATTATTGCAGCTCCAATAATGCTATTTTAGCAGCAGATCCTGGATTCGCTTGTACAATATTACAGTTCGGTTGTGACATGTATGAATTGAAAACGATACATTGTGAACAAAGCTCATGACGATAACACTGAAGCGTGATTAAATAACATTGATTAAACAACATTTCTGACATGAAAGTTAACAAACATATTAAAATCACTGTTAATAAACCATCTGAACTCCAAAATGGATGGCAAAAGTTTTTTGGTGTTGAAAGTAATACAGAAGGCATTTGTCACATGCAAGATCTCACAACACTTAGACAATTCATGATTATACAAAACAAAATACTCAGGTCACAGCTCCTGATGGTACATTAAAAGTAAACAGTAAAGACTGTAAAGCATATGTATACTCAATCAATCAATGTATCACTATAACTGAATCCTGGAGCTAATGTAATAACTACAGGGAAACAATTTGGTATGCTAAGAGTGTTTCACCATACAAAAAAATACAGCGAAAAAAATTATGAATAACATTATAATTTTGTTTTTTTTAAAGTACCATATTCATAACATGGGGAAATGTACATACAGTGATTAGATCAAAGGTGAGTGAAGTGTTTCTGAGTTCATCATGCCATGAAACAAATCGTTTAAACAAACATGCAAATTCTAATTTATCATTGAGACCCTGCGGGGTCAGAGTGTCAAAACGTCTGATCCAGTGGGGTTCCCTCTGTAACAGTAGTCTTGATGGATATATTTCAGGGCTAATTTTGATGATAACGATAACTGAAAACGTAGTTGAGTTACATTGTGTTTCAATTCCAACCAATGGACTTACTCTTATGTTCTGTCATATGAACCTTGATCTTCCTTTCTGTTTTGCCAATATATGCAAGGCCACATGGGCCCTTGCTGCTGTAAATCACGTTGGATGTGTTGGAATTCACAGATTGTCTATTTCACAGGTTGTCCCATGTGGGATGAGTTCCTATGTTCCCAGTGATTGACATTGCTGCAATGGATGCAGTTGTAACACTTCCTACTCCCAGCCCACTTTGTGTTGGCAGTCAATTGATGTCAAAGTTTCTTTCAAATACTTTGTGCAGGTATGTGCAAATTATGGTTTGTGATTGAAAAAACATCTGAAATGTGGCTCTGCCTGGACTAATTTCCACCTTTTTCTAGATTATTCACTCGATGGATACAGATTTGGTGGAAAATTTGAAGTAAAAAATGCTACTCTCCAATTTAGTGACAGTAGTTTTTTTTACAAGGTACTGAGATCCACTATGCTGGCCTTTTCTGCAACTCTAGGGTACCCTCATGCTTGATATAATGACTTATGATCTTCCAGGATTGTCTTGCTTGTTGATGTATCCAAAGTTTTTCTCCTAATTCTAAGAAACTGGGAGAAAGGCAGATGGTGTTTGAAAGCAGGCAGGCAAAAACTCTGAAAAACCCATAGAGGTACCCATTTTTTCAGGATAAAACTTGCCATCCCAAACAAAGTAGCTGTGATAGAGACAAAACGTAAGATCTCCAATAGAAAAACTGTGTTGGCACATACTTCTGACTGTTGCAAAAGTGCCCATTCAACCTCTTCAAGGATGTGGAATAGACATCAACAAGGCTGTGACATCAATGGTGCAGAGCCACCAAGTAGTTGAACTTTTGAAGAAAATATTCTGCATCACAGAAAATCCACTGTGTTTTAAATGTAGGACTGCCACTGTTGAACAAAAGGTTATAAAGCTTGTTGGAATCTTTCCCAGTGGCTCATGGAAGGATCCACAACCCAACACAATAGGCCAGAATGGAGGATCAGTAGGATATATTTTTGTATCTTAGGTAGCACATATAAGCATGGTCTATGAGGACACTCCGTGGTCAAATACCGTTTAGTGGTTTCACTGGTCCATTCCAATGACAGAATCTCTTGGTGAATGCAGGTATAGGGTCTTGATCCAGTAACATGTATGTAATGGCTTCTGAAACATGTCCTTTCACTTTAGCCAAGTAGTAGTTTCGATTCATGACTATCAGGGCACCTCCCTTCCCTGGGGTTTGAAAGGTAAAATTCTTGTTGATTGACATAGACCTTAAAATGTCGTACTCTTTATTGGGCATGTTACTGAACTTGTTTGATTGGAAATTAAGGAGATGTAAATCTTTCTTAACCACTGATTCGAACATGTCAAATGTCCTATGTGATACTGGAGCCATGAATGAACCTTTGGGTATAAATTCTTGCTGCTGAGGTTCCTCTTAGTTCAAATATGGTGGTACCACATTATCAAAGAATATGGCATAATTGTAATCTTCTTATGAATCTGTAAAGAACAACCTCAAATTCCAACAGATTTGTATGAGGGAATGAACAATGTACCTTTGTTCAAGAAAGCTAGTTGCTGGGTTGCCAACGTTACTGACAAAATATTGATTGCTAGTTTTTGTTCTGGCTGCTCAAGTTCCTTCTGTGATCTTTGCCCTTGTCCCTTTCCTCGGAGGGTTTTCCTGCCGGAGTCCAGTGGTTGGTTCTCCACTGGACTGATGTCTAAAAATGATGGTCCAGGTTGGGATGTATTAACTGTCAATGTGGATTTTATTTGCTTCTCTAGACAATAGATCTTGATTGTGCTGGTAGCTTTGCACTTCCTCACTTTCTGCAATGATATTTTCAATGAAGCAGATACTATCAAACCTCTGCCATGGCCCGTCACAAGCCCAGCTGTGTAAGGAGGAGGGCTATGCTTGGGGCTAGCTACCCCATCAATTAAGAAACTCCTAGCTACAGAAATGTCAGCCAAAAGACCCAAAGACACCCTGGCTTTGGGGAGAGAATGTCCTTAACAGAGAGCCGTGATAGTATGTGTGAAAGCCATAGATCTCTGTAAGCCACAAAGCTGATCCACCTGCTTTCAGCCAAGACCCTCACTACCAGAACATGGAAAGTGAGGACCATGCACGAAACAGCCAAGACAGCCCAAGAGGCAGCAGAGATGAAAAAATACAACCTTCCTCTGCTTTGTATCAATGAGACCAAATGGACATAGTCTGGACCGAAAAGACTTGGTCCAGGAGGAATGCTGCTGTGTTCTGGACACAAGGAATAGAACACCCCTGCCACTTAGGGTGTAGCACTAATGCTAATGACAGCAACCAACAGAGATCTGATTGGATGGGAAGCTCATGGCCCCAGAATCATCTCTGCTACCTTCAGCACAAACAAAAAGAGTATCAACATTAATGATATCTAGTGCTATGCACCTACAAATGACAACAGAGAAGAGGAAAATAAATGTTTTATAACAGCCTCCAGGCTATCCTGGTGAAATGCCTTGAGAGAGACATAACCGTTCTTATGTGGGATCTTAATGCCAAGATTAAAGAATCAATCAATCAATACATCTGTAGATTTGTAGAGTACTTTTTGTTACCTGTGAGGGTATGCAGGTGCTAGCAGATCCAGTTGATTATCTGAATAGCCAGCTCTTCAGGGACTTTCAGAACTATGGAAGAGACAGGGAGGTCAAGAGTTGAAAGGGTAGCTCATTCCATGCCTTTGCTGCTAGTTAGGAGAGGGAACGACCTTTGCATCTATTACATTGGATATGAGCTGTGAGGGTTACAGAAAGGGAAGCAGAGCGGAGGTGTCTGGTGGGGTGATGGAAGTTCAGGTGATGGTTAGGTAGATGATTCTGCAGTTGTGTAGGGCCTAACATGCATGGGTCAAGAGCCTGAACTGTCATATTTTCAAGATGGGGAGCCAGTGGAGTTACCTGAGGTAAGGGGTGATGTGGGTTCATCTATGGAGATGCAGGGCGAGTCTGGCTGTGGCATTCTCTATGGTCTACAAACATTAGAGGAGGTGAGCTGTGATCCCTGCTTAGAGAGCGTTCCCGTAATCCCGTTGGCTGAAGATGAGAGCATGGGTGATGGGGTGTCTTGAGCTTTGGGGTGGCCATTTGAATATCTTGTGAAGTGTGCGGAGATTGACGAAGAGGAGGAGTAAATGGAGTTGACCTGAGTCATCATGGTAGGGTTGTTGTCCAGAATGATGCCTAGGTTTCTAGAGTGGTCAGTGGGGGTAGGAGTAGGTTGGAGTTCTGAGGGCCACCGGGATGCATCCCATGGAAAGCTTTTATTTAGAAAGATCTGTACCTCTGTCTTGTCCATGTGAGCTTTAGGCAGTTGTCTTTCATCTAGTTGGCAATGTCTGTCATGCAGTTGTGGAAATTGCTCTTGGTGTCTTTGGAGAAGAAGAGGATGAGTTGTGCGTCATTGACATAGGATATGATTTTGAAACTGTGGGTTAAGGTGATGCTGATCAGAGGTTTCCTATGAGTGTTAAAGAGGGCAGGCTGAGCGAGGATCCTTGGGGTACTCCATCAATGATTTTCTTGGGTTCGGAGGTGAGGGGGGAAGGTGAACGTTTTGTATTCTTCTTGCGAGGAAAGTGACTTTTGGATACCTGTGTTGTGCAACCTTGTGATGAGTGTGTGTTGGGAAATCATATCAGAGGCTGCTGAGAAGTCTAGGAGGATCAGAGCTGCAGTCTCTCCCTTGGTCAAGTAGGGCTACGATTTCAGCTATAGCCACAATGAGGGCTGTCTCAGTGCTGTGGTTACTGCAGAATCAGCATTGGGAGGAGTCAAGTAGGAGGTCCCATTCCAGATGTAAGGAGAGTGGTTGATTGATGGCTTACTCTAATACTTTAAACAGGAGCAGAGATATCAGTCATAGTTGTTGAGCTCATTGGGATCTGTTGATGATTTCTTTACTAGGGTGTTGACTTCTGTGTGTTTCTAGACCTCAGGGAAGGTGGCCGTACAAATGGGGTGTTAAACAAGTTAGCAAGTGTGTGGTGATCCTGGTTTCCCCTAGGTTGAACATATGGTGAGGGCATAGGTCGGTCGGAGCCCCTGAGTAGATGGAGTTCATTATTGAGTTGGTGTCCTGTGTTGCAAGCTGGCTCCACTTGATTAATCAGATATCTTTGGTGGCAGCAGGGTCATTGTGGTGCTTCAAGGAGTCGGTGGCCATGGGATCAGGTTTGAAGTTTCTGGAGATGCTGGCGATTTTGTCATGGAAGAAGTTTGCAAGTTTGTTGCAGAGTTCCTGTGAGGGGGCAATGTGGTTTGCTGCAGCTGAGGGGTTAGAGAATTCTTTGAGGATGTTGAAGAGTTCTTTGCTGTTATTGGAGCTTGTTTTGATGCATGATTCTAGGCCTTTTCTTCGATTCTCTCACCTGTCTGTTGTAGAGGTTGAAGACTGTCTTGAAGGTGGTCTTGTCAGTCATATTCTGCTGGTGCATCATCTCCTTTCCAGTTGTTTAGTGGTTCTGAGGTCTTTGGTGCACCAGCTAGCCTACTTGGTGGCCCTCCTGTGTGTATTGTTGCCAATGGAATTGAAGCTGCTGGTGCAGTTGGTTAAATTGTTGAATTTTTGATGTCCTGTTCTATGTTTTTGGAGGAAATAGGGTGGGTGGTGTGGAAGGTGTTCCTCCTTGTGTCATTTGAGATTTTGTTCCAGCTGCGGTAGGGGGAATTGGGAAGACTGTGGGGGGGGGGTCAGGGAGCAGGTGATGTTGAAGTGGATGATGGAGTGGTTGGTCCAGGTGGTGTGGCTCTACCTGATGTGGTCACTGAAGGTGAAGATGGGGTCTAGCATGAGGACTGTGGTGTGCATGTGATCGTGGATGAGTTGAGTGAGTCTGATGTTCATTGTGTTGAGAAGGGTGGTAGTGTTGATGTCTTTGTGGTCATACAGATAGATGCTGAGGTCATCAAGGAGAAGATGTTGGAGTCTATGGTAAGGGGAAAAATGAAGCCAGCGATGTAGCTGCTGGAGGCTGGATGTGGTCCTGAAGGATGGTAGGCAAGAGTGCCCTTGATGGTGATTTTGCAATCTGTTTGGAGTCAGAGGTTGAGGTGCTCCACAGTTGGGGTGATGTCCTAATTTGTGGTGGTGCACTTGATGTATTCCTTGTGTATGATGGCAATTCCTCCACCTGGCTTGTTGATGTGGTTGCATTGGGTGATCCTGTATCTTTTGTGTATTGCAGTGGCTATGTCAGGTGCACAAGGGTGCGTGAGCGAGGTCGCAATGACATCGGGTGTGAGGGTGGAAATTAAGTTCTAAATATCAGTGGTGTGTTTGCATAGTGAGTGCATGTTCAGAAGAGAGCAGGCAAATTGGTGTTTTTGTTCAGGAAGTGTCTGTGGTATGCTCGGGGTGAGGCTAGTTGATAGGCAGGTATGTGTGTTTTGCTAGGTGAAGTGTCAGTGGGTCTTAGTGAAAAGTCGTACTGAGGGGAATGGGTCAGCACGATTGCAGTGTTAGTTTCAGTGTCCAGGTTTGTGGGTGTAGAGCTTGGAAATGGTGTGGGGTGAGAGGCCCAGGTGTCATGGTGCTGGGTGGAGTACAGGCATTGATAGGCACAGACAAGCTTGCCTTTGATGCACCTGCCATGCTCATCTACTCTACGGTCATCCTGTGGTCTCCATTAAGTAGGTTCTGGGGTGGGGGGCACTTCTGTTGGCAGGAAGGATGGTGAGCAGCAGCAGCAGTGTCACTCAATCAAATGGTGGCAACTGGATCAGACTGGGACAAGCAGGATATTGAGGGTACAGGCAGGCCATTGTAGATGTCTTAGTCCCACTCACCCATACCCATCTGCAGACGCAAGACAACACTGACAATGTGGCAGCATCATCAGCATAACTTGGCCTCAACGTCTGTTTCAAGCACTAACCTGTTTGTCCCACGGAGACACAATGTTGACCAAGTTGCTTATTCCCAATTCCTCCTAGATGTTACGAGCCTCTACTTAAATGCACATGATTGGCATCGGAACGCCCCGGGGGAAAGGGGATGGGTGCAAGAGAGAGAGAGAAAGACACACACTGGAGCCACTGGTCTGGATCTGAATGACTGGTGATGGTCCTTGAAGAGTCACGTTTTCCTATGATAAATTACATATCAGTCATATGGCTTGTAACCATGTATATACTAGTCTGTGACTACTATGTGCAAGCTAGGTGTACCTGTTAGATTCCCCTTCCCCACTTTAGATAGCTCTCCCTCTCTCTAGGAATGTATGGGCAATGGCTTGAATTACCTGTAATTAAATAAGAACCTTGAACCTCCTATTATGTCTACGACTACTCCCATGGTGACCCCAGATTGATCCCATGTATCCTTAATTAATGCCTACTTAAATGTACTTGAAGTTCTGTGGATATCTTGTTTGATGACGTTGCTGAGATTACCTAAGATGCAGACTCACTCGACTCCATACAAATAATGACAACAAATTCTCAGGTAGTTAGGTTTGCAGACATTCATAGGTTAATTTCCGCACTGTACTTAGAGTTCCAAGACACACATTTGGTGTCTTTTGATCACTCTGGAAACATAGGATTACTACCTAAAGGTCACAGTGCAATTTTTGCACCACTCTGGGAACATAGGGTTAATATCAAAAGATCACAGTACAATGTTTGCATCACTCTGGAAACCAAGGGTTAATACCAAAAGTTCACATCTCCCTTTCAGTTAAGGCGTAAATTGTACTACAAGGAATTTATGAGCTTGTCTGCAAACCAATTTGACTGTCAAAGGGACAATGCTGTGGTAACCTAGTGGCTGTCCCCTTGTCTAACACATCTGCAAAATTTTGGTAAATAAAGGTAACTCAGGTTCCTCTTTCCCTGCATTTCCTATGCTCGAAGCAATATCTTTATCTGGTTGGGCTTCCACCCAACAGTAGTGTTTACAGAACTTAGACTGCAAGGTAACACTTTGTGTAACCCAGTTTATAGTGGGATTATGTTTTTGCAGCCATGGGATTCCTAATATAACTTTGAATTGGGGGCACATATCAGATCAAATTGAATGATTTTGAGATGATTAGAGTATAAGCACATTACTAACTCGCAAGTAGTTTTGATGACTGGGTCTGAAGGCAAAGGTATCCTATTGATAGTTTTAACTAACTCAGGACTGGGTTTAGGCAAAAGCCGTATCCCAAGTTGTTTCACAAAGGTGATATCCATGAAATTCCCAGTGGTCCCCGAATTCACCAGAAGCTTGAGCAGACTTGGGCGATCCAGAGATTGTCATTACATCTGTGGAGGTGTACACACATAAGTGATGGAATTCTCTCTGGGAACTGATTTAGGCCAAAAAAATGGGAGACTTCTGGTCTTTTCACACCCAAACTACTAGTCTCCACTCTAGTCAAGTGTTCTGGTTTCTCTCAAACTTCTCACTTTCAGAGCCTTTGGCCCCTATGGACTGTTTTTTAGGCTCAACTGTACAATCCTTCAAAAAGTGGCCCTTTTTTCCGCAATACAAACACAATTTTTGGTCATGTCTTTGTTGTCCTTCTTCTTTGGAAAGAGGGCGTCTAATGGTGCCGATTTGCATCGGTTCACCTTCATTACTGCCCTTGTTTGTTTCTTGTCTCTTATCTTTGATCACTAACAGTTTGTGCTCAGTGCAACATTTGTCTTTCCATCTCTCCTATAAACGGTGATCCAATTTGACCACTAAATGAATTAACTCTTCGCAAGAATCGGGTTGATCATCTACTTGCATTAAAAGATCCTTAAGTTCATCTTTTAACCCTCTATAAAACAAGGACACCCTCTTTTCTAGCAGCCAATCAGACTCTGCCACCAGTCTAATAAATGCTGTTATATATGTCAGCAAATTCCTTTATTCTTGCTTTATATAAAGCAGTTCCTAGTCTACTGACTGCATACATGTAGGCTTCACAAACTTTTTTAATTTCAGTTTTAAAGGCCTGATAATCATACAATAACAGATCATCCTGCTCAACTAGAGGAATAGACCATGAGGCAGCAGTGCCGGCCAAATAAGACAGAAGAAATGCCACCTAGACTGTTCATTGCAGAAAGAGGCTGGTCAGCATACAAAATTAAGATGTAATTGATTTACAAATATAGCGAACTTAGCAGGATCCCCTGCATAGTGTTTGGGGGGCAAAGGTACAGAAATAGTGTAGTGACCTGAATTACCGAGGCCTTATTCAGTGATTGTTCTTGAGCAGCACCCACTGGAAATGGTTGAGGCTGTACTCCAAAGAACACAAATTTACCCAAAGGCGGCCGTTGGGTAGCAAGCGTGGACTGAAGAGCATACAAATGTGGCGACAATACCTGGGTTTCACATTGCAAACTCCCTAACATGTGCACTAAATCTTGTGTCTCTATTGTGTCTGGGTGACAAATTAAACGTTGGCTTGCTGTACTGTCAAACACAAACCTGTTTGTCCCAAGGAGACACAATGCTGGTTAAGTTGTTTATTCCCAGTTCCTGCTAGATGTTATGCGCCTCAGCTTAGATGAACATGATCAGCATTGAAACGCCCCGGGGGAAAGGGGATGGGTGAAAGAGAAAGAGAGACACATTGGAGCCACAGATCCAGATCCGAATGAGTAGTGATGGTCCTTGAAGAGCTGTAATTTCCTATGATAAATTACATGTCAGTCACACGGCTCATAACTCATAACCATGTACATACTAGTCTCTGGCTACTACGTGCAAGCTAGGTTTATCTGTTAGATTTCCCTTTCCTGCTTTAGATGGCTCTCCCTCTCTAGGAATTTTTAGGAAACAATGTGGATTACCTGTAATTAAATAAGAAACTTGAACCTCCTATATTGTCTATGAGTATTCCCACTGTGACCCAGATTAATGCCAGGTCACCTTAACTAATGCCTATCTAAATGTACTTGAAGTTCTGAGGATATCTTGTTTGATGACCTTGCTGAGATCTTCTAAGATGCTGACTCACTCAACTCCATAGGTATTCAAATATGTAACAAATAATTACAACAAATTCTCAGGTAGTTAGGTTTGCAGACATTCATGAGTTAATTTACACACTGTATTTAGAATTCCTAGAAACACACATTTGGGGTCTTTTGATCACTCTGGAAACATAGGGTTAATACCTAAAGATCACAGTGCAATGCTTGCACCACTCTGGGAACATAGGGTTAATATCAAAAGATCACAGTTCAATGTTTGTAACACTCTGGGAACATTGGGTTAATATCAATAGCACAAGTGATTGGTTTTATCACTGTTACATCACATCGTAAGTTGAGCAAAGCAATGAAGCTTTCAGGTCATTCACAGAATGTTGCATATCACCAGCACCAGTTATGCAAATATCACATTAAACTTAGCGATAACAAACATATTCACAATACATCATTTTTATGATAATTGCACAAAATAATTTCCTTTCTGATATATAAAGCAAGCAACAATAATAAGCATTGTTGCGCGACTAGCGGCAAGCATCCCAGTGACCTCAAATGGCAATGATTGTAGCGCATCACACTACAAAACAACTGACTTTCAAATATCAAGTCAGCATGCTTCAGGTTTTCACCAACAAATGCTTTTCGAGCGCACGCAGAGCTTTGCTGCCTTTTTAGTAGTCAGTTCTCTCGATCTCTTCAACTCCTCAGAAACAACATCCAGGCTACAGGACTGAACACGAAGATCAAACATTGAGAAGCAGAGACTCCTTCTCTGCAGTCAGTGACCTTTACAGAAAGCAACTCACTCAGGCCTGGTGTGTTTTAACACCTGCTGCATCCAGTCACACCCAGTCTGAGTCATATGGAGCCACACCCAGTCCGAGTCATAGGGATGCTGGAGGCTTTATCAATATGTGTCCTAAACAAGCACTGGTTCCTACAAGCATTGATCTTTGTAAACACGCATTTTTATCTGTAAAACATTCTTATGGGGTTACAACAAACATTGGTGACAGAAAAGGCAGATGATTGGCTTAGGAGTTCTTTACTGGTGCACATCCAGGTTTTCTGGCCCAACAATCTGCAAGGGAAAAACTAAGGGCCATATGTACGAACACATTTTCCCATAGACACAGAATGGGCAAAACTGCTTGCTTAAGATCCGAAAGGATAAGGCATCCAGCATACTTGCAGTCACACTTGCAGGGGATGCGCTGGAAGATTTTGAGGCTTTCACCTACCTGGCCTGTGTTGTAGAGAAGCAGGAGGGCAGAGACGCCAACGTCAATGCAAGAATCAGGAAAGCAAGGGCTGCCTTCATTCAGGTAAAGAAGACCTGGAGCTCCATGGACCTAATGCTGCAAACCAAGATCATGCTTTTTAAGAAAAATGTAAAATTAGCCCTTCGGTATGGAGCAGAAACCTGGAGGACAACAGCGTTCACCACCAACAAAGTGCAGACCTTTATCAACATGTGTCTGACAAAGATCCCTCAAATCATCTAGCCAAACACCCTCATTGACAATGGACTATGGCAACAGAATTACCAACTCTCCTCTCATCAATAAATCATGGAAAGATGCTGGGTCACACCCTCCATAAGCCTACATTGAACTCCACCAATCAAGCCCTCACCTGGAACACTCAAGAGAAAAAAGGATGACGTAGAAACACCTGGCGCCAAATCCTTGAGGCTGACTGCTAGGAGATGGGTTAAGCCTGGAGTCAGATTGAAAGAAAAGCTCGGTACAGAGATTGCCGGAGAGTCCTGGTTGATGGCTTAAGCCGCAGAAGGGATAGTAGGCATAAGTAAGTAAGCAATGATCTACAAAAAATTCTCCTAAAGACTTCATCACAAGTTAGGTGGTTATAGGTGAGGTATTTTAGAAAGGTGGAAAATACCATTATCCCGGAGTGAGATATTTGATACTTGTGGTAAATTCAACCTATTTTGACAACTTTACTTGTATATAAGGTCCAGCACATGGAGTCAGTTTTTAACACACCAATTTCAGCATGTTTTGTCCTTTTTAATGGGCCTTTTCTGTGAGCCTAAGTCTTTCAGCTGACATCATCTGACTTGGTGGAATCTAGGAGTCCAAATCCTTCCAACACCTCTACTATCCTTGAATGGTTCAAACAATGTGATGCCTTTGTGTCAGAAAGGTACGTGGTTTCTGAGCTAGAGATGGGAAGTATGACAACAGGAGTTGGTCTCCTCACTAAAGAGCAGGTGTAACTATTCTCCTAGGCGTATCATAATTGTGGCATGCACTATCATGGAGTGGATAACTAGCCCACAAACCCTCAATCTGCATAGACCTGTTCTTTAGCTTAATACATTTTACAAGTGTGGCAAAATGTATGCCATCTTTTTCTTAAATTCAAAAGCTAAATCTTGTATTATTAACACGTTGTATAAAGAGGGTAAAGTCAGGGAGTACTGATACATTATTTTGATTCATATAAGTACTATATGTACTGTAGACATGTGGAGCCCAACTCTTCTGTAGCTGAGAAGTCATATAGCAACAATCTTTGATACATGTTGACCTAGTCTGAAAAAAAAAAAGGAATTAAGATTGGTTCAGATTCACTTAGCACACTGTCGCCAGGGACCATAGGGTAAATGTGACAGCTAATGACAGTTTCTGTGTACTTTTCCTTTGTCCATAACACTTGTGAATACATCTCCTGCAACAGTTAAGACCAACTAGAGGAGTGCAATTTGGCTTCTATCCATACATGTAGAAGTGCCAGTCACATCAATATTACTAAATACGCCCAGTACCCACCCCTAGGTGGGCTAGCTTTCAAATGGTAGCCTTTCTTGATTTGAGGTGATACAGACACAACTACATATTTTTTCCACTTAGCACATCCTCTTCACTATGCCAAAGGGCCTCCTCCATCATACGCAGATTTCAGAAGACACATGCACATGCCCCATTGTTCCCCCAGTCAGCCATGTTCCAATCACAGTAGTTTAAAATTATCACAGAGAAGGGGTTGCTCATTACCCTACCACATCTCTGGTGTGGGCACCCAAGCTCTGCACAAGTGGGAAAGGGTTTCACCATCTTGGGTATAGGCAGATATTGTTTAAAGTGTGGCATACAGGAAATGCTGCAAAAGTGGATGGGATAACTTCTAGGAGCTTTTACTCTATTGGAATGGAGGAGCTAGAAGTCACCTATACCTACAAGCTGGTGCCAGGCGTAAATATCCAGTACCCTGCATAGAACACTTCTGAGCTAGAAGAAGATCAGGAGAGGACTGAACCTGCTGCCTGAGACCTGAGAAAAGACCTGAAGGACTGGAGCTGATCTCTCTCTCTCTCTTGTACACAGGAGAAAGAAGTGGACCTGCCCTACACCCTGCCTTTGGCCTCTGCTGGCTTGTGTCCTGAACTGTATGTGTTGTTTCTGAGATAATGGAATCCTTGGCTATGTCAGAGTATAGAAATTCTTTGGCTACAAAGTATTTCAGAGGACCAGTGCAATCCTGTAAAGCTGATACAATTCTAGGCTGAAGATTCAGCCCCCCAGGCTTTTCTGAAATTCCAATTCAGAAGGACCTCACACAGAAGGTGTCCAGCCCATGGAGTACTCTTTGGCTACAGCTTCTAGCCTTGCCCCACAGGAAGAATCTGAGCTCGAAAATAGTGACTAAGCATGAACAAAGTAATCTTGACCAGGCAAAGGCACCAAAAGTATCTGGCTGGCGAGAGACCTTCCTTGGGCATGAAAGTTTGCATGTTATGATGAGTGTAAGTCAAGGTTGCTCTTCTACCCGCTATAGTGTTATGATTGTCTGTAGTCAGGACATAAGAAGAGGACTCTGATTGTCACCAGATGTCTCCCACAGGTTGGGCCTCCACTGAGTGGCCGCTCTAGCATTGGGAGGAGAGGTAGAGCATGCCCTAATATTCCTTAGTTGGGAGGTGGACCAAGAAGGTAGGCTGGTGATCCCTGCGGTTAATAACCACTACTTACAGGAAGTGAGAGTGAATGGAGTCCCCTTCACTACTGTGAAATATATCTATGTCAGCAAAAACATGGTGATTACAAGGCTGTTTTCCCAAGAACAGTATCTACTAGGATAGGTCCACAGGCTGCCCTGGGGTAGGACTAATCCATCATGTGTATCTTTAGAATGGGAGTGACTGCTTGCCCACACGAGAGCCATTGTCAGTCATAGAAGCTCACAGATTGCATCCTTGTCAATGAGCTCCCATTGATAAGAAAAGATATGAGATAAGCAGGTACCCACGGTGTCCCAAACACAAAGATTTCTAGGGATACAATCCATAAACAAAGGCTACAGAGACTTAGACAAAAAAATGGGGGGGGGGGAGGATGCCATTCAAAGTGAGAGGGACAGTGGGTCAGGGGTTACCTGCTCTGAGAGAGTGTTGCTCAAATGAGAATTTACCTTCAAAAACAAAAAAGACAAAAGGCGACTGGCAAAACAGGAAATAGTTTGTTTAATTAAACATTACGACCTGGAGAGCAGTTACAGAACTGAAGTCTGAGGACTCTTACTTTACATTGAATTGAAGCACATTTTATAAATTTCTTTGGGTGCAATAAAGTCAAAAAATTCCTTCCTTGGTGAAAAATGACAGTTGACAAAGAGTCATAAATACAATTCCAGATAGGGAATGCAGGTGGACGTCCGCCTGGCGGTGACACTGAGTGAGAGAGTACGTGTTCAGATGTCCGGGCCAAGGTGTACATGGTCACTGCATGTGCTGTGTCGTGATTGGCTAAGTGTACCTACATACATAAGGCATGTAAATTTATGATGTTTTGGGAATGCATGCATCCCTCTGGTTATATGTTCTTCATTTGGCCAATCTCCAGGGACCTTTCTAGTATTGCTGTCTCTCTGTGGGATCTGATCCAAGTTTACCTGTTTTGTGTGTTTAACTGTTGGCTAAGTGTTACCCCTCCTCTGACCTGACAGTCACTAACCTTCAAGACTGGGTCACAGAGTCTGCCTGACCACATACCTACGTGCAGGGGTTGATGGACAGTTCATGGCAGGGGAATCTAACGGTGGTGATGTGACTTTTTTTTTTGTATGAAAATGATTTGTTTGTGTATGACAATGTCTTCTTGTTGTGTGCAGCGTCATTAATTATTCCAGTATCAACATTCCCCCCCTCTGGTTGAATTTTCAACTACACCATCAAACCCACAAGTCATGACAATCACAGTGTTGGTACTTTGTTGTCCCACCTTCCTTGCTACTTGTACTCTACCCAATGTGGGGATTGTGCTTTTACAGCAAGAAACCCTCAAGTGTGGGAAAGTACAAAAAACAGTTACACAATGAAACTGGACAATGATGACGTGTACAAACTAATCAGCCACCAAGAGAGCCAGGAGCACCAGTTCATGTACCACTCCTGCTCAGTGGCACCTCCCTTTTCCCTCATGTCCTTCTATAGTCAGTGAAATGATTGAATGGCAAGTGTCAAAGTTCCATTATCCATGTCTGTGTCAGGTATAAAAGTACAGCAGGTTGCACCAGACTTGGCACACACCCCACCCTCCATTGCAGTCATCAAGTCCAAGAAATACCAATGTTACATCACCATGAGGCAGATGGCTCTCAGTTCTTCCTTAATTGCATTAAGGCAGAGCTCAGTGCTTTTCATCATTTTGAGCATTTCCCACTGTGTTATTTGCAACCAGTGCACATTTGCTTTTGTCTGCAAGGTGAAGGAGGGTATGGACCCTTCTGTCCATACTTGGGCATAGGTGAACAGTCCTCGGAACACTCCTCAGGAATGTCCTTGTACTGAGTCCAGCCAAAATATTCAGGAGCTCTTCTCCTTCTAGTCTGATACAACAGGATTGTTTTCTTTCTCAGCGGGTGTTGGGACAGTTCAGACAGATCATCTCTGAGGATGACCAGGGTTGAGATATGTATGGTGACCAGGGAGCAGAGGCCATGCCATTGAGGGATTAGCTTGGTATAGGCAAACTTGTTGCACTGCCAGTAAGTGTTCATCAGCGTGGAGGTACCCCATTCCATGTCTAGAATGTTCAGTATTGTGCCACAATTCTTGTTTGTGCCCAGCAGAATGATTCCTTTACCTCTAAAACATAAGGAATACAATGTGAGTTTCTGTACAATTAGGGGTTGTCCCTTCCCTTCTATCTATGTGTACCTGTCTATCTCAGGATCCCAGATCTCCTGACAACGGGTATCTACTCTATTGTTTAACCCTCACCTATGAGATCCATTTCCTTTCATGTCATTGAGGTGGATGGGCCTGCACTGAAAGTCCATGTCGGGGTCCATATGTTATTAACCCCTTCGCTGCCAGGTCTTTTCCCCCTCAGGTGCCAAGCCTTTTTTTGGCTGTTTTGGGCAGTTCGCGCTTAAGCCCTCATAACTTCTTGTACACATAAGCTACCCACACCAAATTAGCATCCTTCTTTTCCAACATCCTAGGGATTCTAGAGGTACCCAGACCTTGTGGGTTCCCCTGAAGGAGACCAAAAAATTAGCCAAAGTACAGTGACCATTTTTTTTTTTATGGGAAAAAAAGGCTGCAGAAGAAGGCTTGAGGTTTTCTCCCTGAAAATGGCATAAACAAAGGGTTTGCAGTGCTAACATCACCGTCTTCCCAGCTTTCAGGAGCAGGTAGACTTGAATCAGAAAACACAATTTTTCAACACAATTTTGACATTTTACTGGGACATACCCCATCTTTACTATTTTTTGTGCTTTCAGCCTCCTTCCAGTTAGTGACAGAAATGGGTGTGAAACTAATGCTGGATCCCAGACAGCTAAACATTTCTGAAAAGCAAATACAATTCTGAATTCAGCAAGGGGTATTTTGTGTAGATCCTACAAGAGTTTCCTACAGAAAATAACAGATGAAATAAAACAATATTGAAATTGAGGTGAAAAAAACAGCCATTATTCTCCACGTTTTACTCTGTAACTTTTTCCTGCTATGTCAGATTTTGAAAGCTATGTACTGTTACGTCTGCTGGACTCTTCTGGTTGCGGGCATATATAGGGCTTGTAGGTTCATCAAGAACGCTAGGTACCCAGAGCCAATAAATGAGCTGCACCTTGCAATGGGTTTTCATTCTATACCGGGTATACATCAATTCATTTGCTGAAATAGAGAGAGTGAAAAATAGGTATCAAGAAAACCTTTGTGTTTCCAAAATGGGCACAAGATAAGGTGTTGAGAAGCAGGGTTATTTGCACATCTCTGAATTCCGGGGTGCCCATACTAGCATGTGAATTACAGGGCATTTCTCAAATAGCCATCTTTCTTACACACTGTCTTACATTTGGAAGGAAACAATATAGAGAAAGACAAGGGCCAATAACACTTGTTTTACTATTCTGTGTTCCCCCAAGAACCTCTAGCTCATCTGGCAACTAGGGAAACCTAGCAAACCTGTGCATTTTTTAAAACTAGACACCTAGGAAAATCGAAGATGGGGTGCCTTGTGGGGGTCTCACCAGGTTCTGTTACCTAGAATCCTTTGCAAACCTCAAAATGTGGCCAAAAAACAGTTTTTCCTCTCATTTCGGTAACAGAAAGTTCTGGAATCTGAGAGGAGCCACAAATTTCCTTCCACTCAGCATTCCCCGAGTCTCCCGATAAAAATGCTACCTCACTTGTGTGGGTAGGCCTAGCACCGGTGACAGGAAATGCCCCAAAACTCAACGTGGACACATCACATTTTCCCAAAGGAAACAGAGCTGTTTTTTGCAAAGTGCCTAGCTGTGGATTTTGGCCTCTAGCTCAGCCGGCACCTAGGGAAACCTACCAAACCTGTGCATTTTTTAAAACTAGACACGTAGGGGAATCCAAGATGGGGTGACTTGTGGGGCTCTCACCAGGTTCTGTTACCCAGAATCCTTTGCAAACCTCAAAATGTGGCCAAAAAAATACCTTTTCCTCACATTTCGGTGACAGAAAGTTCTGGATTCTGAGAGGAGCCACAAATTTCCTTCCACCCAGCATTCCCCCAAGTTTTCCGATAAAAATGGTACCTCACTTGTGTGGGTTGGCCTAGTGCTCGCCACAGGAAATGCCTCAAAACACTATCTGGACACATCAAAATTATCAAATACAAAACTACCTGTTTGTGCGGGTGGGGGGCACTTACGTTTTTGGTCCTGGGCTCAGCAGCCATCTAGGGAAACCTACCAAACCCAGACATTTCTAAAAACTAAACACCGGATGGAGTCCCGAGAGGTGTGGCTCGCGTGGATCCCCCAATGTTTTCTTACCCAGAATCCTCAGCAATCCTCAAATTTAGCTAAAAATCTAATTTTTGTGTGGGATCACCGCACCCGGACACATTTACTACTACCCAACGTTACCCTCAGTCTCCCGGTAAAAATGATAACTCACTTGTGTAGGTGGGCCAAGTGCCTGTGACAGGGAAGAGCCAAAAACATGTCGAAATTGAGGGGGAACTGAAGCGGGACCAAAGAGGCAGTTTGAAATAAACAATTTTTAGGCTGACAAGTGCAGCAGAAGTTTTATCGGTGTTGATGAGACAATGTTGGGTGGTAGAAATTTTGTGGATTCCTGCAGATTCCAGAAGGTTCCATCCCAAAAATGTGGGAAAAATTTGTGATTTCCAGCAAAGTTGGAGGTTTGCAGGGCATTGTGGCTAAGAAAATGGTGCGGGGTGCATGTGAAGCACCCCACCCTGGAATCAACCAGATATTTAGTTTTCAGATGTGTCTTGGTCTTGTGGATTTTTCTACATGTCAGCGTCCCAAGGCCAAAAAAGTGCAGACCTCACTATTCCAAGTGGGACGATTTGGTGAGTTACCAAGCTCTCATGGCCCAAATGTAAAACCAAAACCTAAAATAATCAAAGTATTCTTGCTTGTCATGGGATAAGATGTTTTAGTGTGTGAGGGGAGAGCAGAAAGACTGTTACCCCTTCAGTTAGGGTGGGGACACCATCCCACCGTGGTAGCCACCGCCCCACTATTTTTTATTTTTTTTAAATTCCCTGGCATCTAGTAGAATTTCTGCCCTCCCCCCGGGGTGTGGATCGAGGATAATTGCCCAATCAGCCCACTGGTGGGCAGAACAACTTTGGCCCCATTTATTGGGGTAGGGGTATGGCCATACCCCCACCCTCTTATTTTAAAAATAAATCTTCCCTGGTCTCTGGTGGGCTTTCTGTCAGCTTTGAGGGCAGACGGGCCTTCCAAAATAAGGCCAATCTGCTCCCAAGGGGGGCAGATATGACCAACAGTAATGTGCCCCCATGGAAAGCATCCCTTGCCCAAGGGGCTTCCCCCCAAACAAAACACATATACACACACCAATCCCTGGTGTCCAGTGGTTTCTGCCCCCTTTGGGGCAGATGGGCCTAACAAAAATAGGCCGATATGACCCAAGGGGGGCAGAAATGGTCTAAATACAATTTGCCCCCCAGGGGTTGCTCCCCATACACAAAAACATAAAGTAAATAAAAAAATATATATCCCTGATGTCTAGAGGTTTCTGCCCCACCTGGGGGCAGATCAGCCTAATTATTTTAGGCCGATCTGCCCCCATGGGGGTCAGAAAAGGCCTAAAAATATTTTGCCCCACCTGGGGAGCGACCCTTGCCCAAGGGGCCACTTCCCTTTTGCGTAAGTATAAAAAAACATCTCTGGTGTCTAGTGGTTTCTGCCCCCCCCTAGGGGCAGATTAGCCTAAAAATAATTTGGCCCCCCAGGGAGCAATCCTTGCCGAAGGGGTCGCGCCCCACAGAAAAAAAAAAAACAATAAACAAAAATACAATGTATCCCTGGTGTCTCGGGGTTTTCTGCCCCCCTGGGGCAGATCGCTCTAATTGTATCAGGCCGATCTGCCCCCGGGGGGGCAGAAATGGCCTAAGAATATTTCCCCCCCGGGAGCGGCCCTTGCCCAAGGTGCTGCTCCCCTTATACGTAAATATAATAAACAAAAAAATTTGCTGGTGTCTAGTGGCCTAAAAAAGGGGCCACTCCCCTCTTGACAATTATCTAAAAGAAAAAAATCCCTGGTGTCTAGTGGGCATTTCTGCTGCCCGATCGCATTGCATAACCATTACGTCCATGGCCGGCAAAGGGTTAAAGTAGACCGCCCACATATGCTAAGGGCCACCCTGGAACCACACATGGAAGCTGGGTGGACATGTCTATGCACAAATTAGGTGGTTTAGCTACCTCCAAGAATCCTTCTCATTAAAATCTTGGGTCCTGCCCTATAGCTCCCTTCCTGCACATCCTGTCTAGTTCAGTTTGGATATCGATAGGCTAAGTAAGAAGGTACAGTGCCGTAGTATTGGTCTCATTGCCGTTAAGATTTACCACTACCCTATGGGACTCTACTTTATTGTGTTGTCATTTGGCCCTAATACTGCACAGGTACAGATGAAAAAGGCATTTTCCTTTCTCAGGGGCTACCTCTTGTGATAGGTGCAATCTATCTACACCTACTGCATGTGGTATCAGCAAACAGACATAACATGACCCGGCTGATGTCTTGGAGTCTATGGCAGTTTTATGCTGATACAACATGTTGTATAAAAGAGGGCTTTGTAGTGCATGTGGGATGCTACAGTTAGGTGCAGTGCAATTAAAGGTGACATGAGTGAGGTCCCTATGCAAGAGGGTGACATTTTTCAAATAGATTCCATTAGATCAGACTGTTTTTTGGAAATACATGGACATGGTAGCTTCCCTAGCAACCAGAAAATGTATAAATGCATAATAACATGTAGCTTGGACATCATTGTAAGTATTGAGGTGATTTCAGCTGATATGTCTTGTGGTTTTCTCTGTGACGGGGGTCTCTGAGTTGGCCAAAATTTCTGAAAAGTCTTTGGAGTGAAGTGTGGTATGGGATCCCAGCGGAGTTTGCGTAATTCAGGCACTTTGCGGTATGCAGAGTAGCCCAGAGCTCCCAAATTCAACAATCCAGTGCAGAGCAGAGTTTGTTCCTGCATTCGAGGTTGGGTTTTGGCACCCCCAATACTCTTGGGCTGCTAACGAGCATGATCAAGACTTTGTGTTTGGTCGTGATGTTTCCGGGCATTTGGAAGACTTCGCGTTTACTCGTGCTGCTTCTGGCCACAAAGTTAGCCAAAACAGTCCCACTCACTATTGAATAAGGGTTTTGTTTGTTTGCTTGGGTATGCACCAATATTTCTTTGTACATTTATTTGATGTAAAACATGTGTAGTTGTGGGTGGCCTGGAGTTTAAGTATGGGCCTAGTTATTTATTTTGCATTTAATTGATTTTTCATCTTTTCACACAGCCCAGTACCTGTCCTTTTCTACATGTTTGTAACATTTGCAATATTATTTTACTATCAGTCAATCAATCAAAAAAATCTGTAGAGCGTGCTACTCAACCGTGAGGGTCTCAAGGCACTGGGAGGGGAAAATCAAGGGGGGGGGGCAGGGAGGCCCACTGATCAAACAACCATGTCTTGAGGTTCTTTCTGAAGAGCAGGAGGTCTTTGGTTTTACAAAGGTTGGTGGGGAGGGAATTCCAGGTTTGGGGGCGAGGTAGGAGAAGGACCTACCTCCTGTGGTGGTGCGTTGGATGCGAGGGACTGTGGCTAGGGCGAGGTCGGCTGATCGGAGGTTGCGTGTGGGAGTGTGGATGTTCACTCTTTCGTTGAGGTAGGTTGGGCCGGTGTTGTGGAGGGATTTGTGTGCATGGATGAGTATCTTGAATGTGATTCTCTCGTCTATTGGGAGCCAGTGAAGGGATTTGAGGTGTGGTTAGATTTGTTTGTGGCGGGGAGGCCAAGGACGAGGCGTACGGCTGTGTTCTGGATTCTCTGGAGTTTGCGTTTGAGTTTGAGGGTGGTGCCAGCGTAGAGGGCGTTACTGTAGTCCAGTCTGCTGCTGATGAAAAGGTGGGTGACTGTCTTTCTGGTTTCTGGGGGAATCCATTTGAAGGATTTTTTTAGAGTGTGTGGAAGCAGGAGGAGGTTAGAGCATTGATTTGCTGTGTCATGGAGAGGGAGGGGTCCAGGATGATGCCCAGGTTGCGTGCGTGGTTTGCAGGGCTGGGTGCGGGGCCTAGGGCGGTGGGGCACCAGGGGTCGTCCCATGTGGTTTTGTTGGGGCCAAAGATGATGATCTCGGTTTTGTTTGAGTTGAGCTTGAGGTGATTATTGGTCATCCAGTTGACGGTGTCGAGGAGAGCAGCATGTAGGTTGGTTTTGGCGGTGGTGGGGTTGCAGGTGAGGATGAGTTGGGTGTCATCTGCATAGGAGAGGATAGTGATTCCGTGAGCTTGGAGAATGTTGGCTAGGGGGATCATGTAGATGTTGAAGAGTGTGGGGAAGAGGGAGGACCCTTGGGGACTCCGCAGGTGATCTTGGTAGTGTTGGAGTGGAAGGGTGGAAGGCGGACTCTCTGGGTCCGGTGGTTGAGGAAGGAGGTGAGCCATTCTAAGGCTTTGTTGCAAATTCCTATGTTGTGGAGGCGTGTGCGGAGTGTGTGATGGTAGACGGTGTCAAAGGCTGCAGAGAGGTCTAGGACCCAGCAAGTGCGACGGTCTCGGCTTTGTCGACTTTGGTCCTGATGTCGTCAGTGCATGCAATGAGGGCGGTTTCCGTGCTGTGGTTATTGCGGAACCCGGATTGTGAGGGGTCAAGAGTGTTGTTTGCTTCGAGGAAGTGGGATAGGCGGGCGTTGACTAATTTCTCTGCAACCTTGGCGGGGAAAGGGAGGAGGGAGATGGGGCGGTAGTTGGAGGGGATCTTCGGGTCGGCTTGTTTTTATTTTTAGGAGCGAGGTGATTTCCGCGTGCTTCCAGGGGTCTGGGTAGGAGGCGGAGTCGAAAGAGGAGTTGATTATATTTTAGAGTATGGGGGCGATGGTTGGGCTTTGTTGTAGATGTGATGTGGGCAGGGGTCAGAGGGGGATCCGGAGTGGATGGAGTTCATGGTTTTTTCGGTTTCTTCGTGTGTGGTGGGGGTCCAGGTGGGGAGTGTGGTGGGGGGTCAAGAGTGGGGGTTGGGTTGGGTGAGTGAGGGGTGTGTGTGGTGGTTGAGTGTGGTATGAAGCTATTGTGGATGTCCAGGATTTTGTGGAGGAAGTGGTTGGAAAGGACGTCACACAGGGGCTGTGTGTGTGCGGGGTCTATGTTACTGGCTTTGGGTTTGGCAAGTTCATTAATGATGGTGAAGAGTTCTTTGCTGTTTTGAGAGTTGTTGTCTAGGCGTGTCTTGTAGTGATCTCTTTTGGCGGTGCGTATGAGTTGGTGATGGGTGTGAATGGTGGTTTTGAGGGTGGAGAAGTTGGTTGTGGAAGGTTCTAAGCGCCATATTTTTTCAGCTTGGCGGCATTTGCGCTTTAAGTCTTGGAGTTCAGGGGTGAACCATGAGGCGTTCTTGATGTTGCGGGTGGCGATGTGTTTTCTGAGGGGGGCTAGTGTGTCTGTGCAGGTGGTGATCCATTTGGAGAGGTTGCGTGCTCCTGTGTTGGGTTCGTTGGCGTGGGGGGGGTTGTGGCCAGTTGGGAGTTTAGTCGTTCTGTGGGGATTTTGTCCCACATGCGGTAGGGTGTGGTGTGTTGATGGTAGTGTGTGGGGGGTTTGTTGAAGGACAAGGGGACGCAGTGGTGGTCAGGCCAGAGGAGTTCACTGGTGTGGGTTTAGGTTATGTGTTGGCTTGCAGTAAAAATTGCGTTGAGCGTGTGTCCTGCTGAGTGGGTGGGTGCGGTGACCAGTTGTTTGAGTCCGAGGTTGGTGAGGTTGTCTATGATGGAGGTAGAGTTGTGGTCTTGTAGGTTTTCTAAGTGAAAGTTGAAATCACCAAGGAGGATGTAGTCTGTGGAGGTGAGGGCGTGCAAGCTGATGCTGTCGGCGATGGTGTCGCAGAAGGTGGGCGTGGTCCTGGTGGTCTGTAGATTAGTGTACATCTGAGGGTGGAGTTGTTGTTAATGTGGATTAGGAAGTGCATGTGTTCTGTGTTGTCGATAGTGTCTTGGGAGCTGGTGGCGACTTTGATGGTGTCTCTGTGTAGGATGGCCATGCCGCCACCTGGCCTGTTGAGGCGGTCTTTGCGTTGGAGTTTGTATCCCTTGGGGGTGGTGATGGCTACGTCGGATTCTGAGGAGGGATTGGTCCAGGTTTCCGTGAAGAAGGCGATGTCAGGCGAGTGTAATGTGATGAGGTCCCAGAGTTCTATGGCATGTTTGTGAAGGGAGCGGGTGTTGAGGAGCAGGCAGTTGAGGTGGTTGTGGTTGGTGGCGTTGGTGTGGTCCGTGAGGGTGTTGTTGCGGGGTGTGTTCTGGTTGTGGGCTGGTGTGCGGTGGGGTTGGTCGGTGGGGCCAGAGCAGGTGAGTCTTGAGTTGGGGGTGTTCAGTTTGTTGAAGGTGGGGACGCTATGGTTGGTGTGTGGTGTGAGGGATGAGGAGCAAGAGAAATGACAGGTGTGGCAGGTGAAGGGGCCATGAGTGTGTGTGGGGCTAGATGAGGTGCACGTGGGGCGGGAGCATGGTTGAGAGAGTGGCGGGTGAGGGGGGAGTAGGTGTGTCTGAGAGGGCCAGGGGGACTGGTGTTGAGCACGGTCTTGGCGCGTACGGGCGCGTACGGGCGCAGACGGGCTTGCCTTTTGCGCGCCTTTGGCCATAAGAGGAGGGGAGGCTGGGAGTGGCAGCTGGGAGGAGGGAGGGTTTGACGAATGAGAGGGCTGGTGGGGTGGGGCCGCAGGGGACGCAGCGGTGGGGAAAAAGGCAAAAGGCAAACAAGGACGGTGAGGAGGAGGAGGGAGGAGGCAGGAGGGGCCGCCGGGGACGCGGCGGTGGGGAAAAAGGCAAAAGGCAAACAAGGACGGTGAGGAGGAGGAGGGGGAGGCGGAAGGGGCCGCAGAGGACACAGCGGTGGGGAAAAAGGCAAAAGGCAAACAAGGACAGTGAGGAGTAGGAGGGGGGAGGCGGGAGGGGCTGCAGGGGACGCGGCGGCAGGGAAAAAGGCAAAAGGCAAACAAGGACGGTGAGGAGGAGGAAGGGGAAGGCGGGAGGGGCCGCAGTCGAAGCAGTGGCAGGGAAAAAGGCAAATGGCAAACAAGGGAGGTGAGGAGGAGAAGGGGGGAGGCGGGAGGGGCCGCAGGGGATACAGCAGTGGGGAAAAAAGGAGAGAAAAAACGGAGTGGAGGTGGCGCGGATGGCGGAGCGGGGAGCGACCTGCCTGTGACCTAGATTTCCAAAAGGCCATCTAGCCAGTGTGCCCAGTACTAGTAGTCACCAGCGCATGAAATAAATAGTTCAGTGATATGTTTTTAAAAATTCATTTAGGGCAGGGATAGCATTGAATTTAAATAAAAATGCTGGGTATTTTGTTGTATTTCACTGTTTTGCCTAAAGTGTATATGTTGTGCAGTAATATTAAATGGCATAGGAGGATGTGTGTAATGTTTTTGTGAAATGTTTATGGCTCAGTTAATTTTCGTGTTACCACCATGAGTGCTTATGGCCAGTGTGCATGTGTGTGTGTTTGTCATCATCCACCATTTGTCTTTGCTCTCCATGCCATGTGGCCAGGGGCCATTTTCTATTGTCTATGTCTGCAGGCCTGCATGTGATATTTGTTCTCCATGACTCTTTGTTCACAGTTGCTGTTTGACCATGTGGCTGGTGGCCATTTTGTCCATCCAGCCAGTGTCCCTTTGCCATAGGCTTACATGTGTTCTTGTGCCATGTCTTCTTGCTTCTTGTTGTTGTTTGACCCTGTGGCTGGTGGCCATTTTGTCCACCTAGCCAGTGTCCCTTTGCCATAGGCTTGCGTGTGTTCTTCCTTTGTTCTCTATGCCTCCTTGTTCCTTATAGTTATTTGACCATATGGGTGGTGGCCATTTTGTCAATCCAGCCAGTGACCCTCCTTTTGCCATGGGCTTGCATGTATTCTTTGTTTGCCATTTCACGTTGCTGCTTGTTGTTGTTTTATCACGTGTCTGTTAGTCATTTTGGCATCCAGCCATTGTGTCTGTGCCAGTCTTACAAATAATTATTGGTAATTATTGATCATTTGTTTATTTCAAGTTTCTATTTGAATTTTTTTTTTTCTATTTCAAGTTTTTATTTTATTTTTATTTTTCATTTAATTGTAATTTAATGTTTAATTGTATTATTTTATTTTATTTTTTATTTTTTATTTCATTGTATTTAATTCTGCATTTTGCCTTGATCCAGCCAACAATCCACATCCATAACTCTTCCTCCATCCACCCATCCATCCATCCATCCATCCATTCATCCATTCATCCATTCATCCATCCACATACCCATCCATCCTTCCATTCATCAATTCATCCATCCACCAAAGCCACACAGCCACCCTACAGCATTTGGTTTCATTAAGTGTTTAATAATTCCATTTCCTTCTGGACACCCTGCCTGTGAAGCACTGCAGACAAATCAGTGCAGCATAATTTAATTTTTTTTAATGATTATTCCATTTCCCCTGGACCACCTTGCCATTTTTGTTTTTTTAAGGATTATTCCATTTAACTATTCACCCGAGGTGTCTCCTTTAACCAGGCGGAGATAAAGCAAAGATCTACATCTGCATGTTTTGCTGCATGATTTTAAATGAAATGTTGTTGTGTGGTTTGACGTTACAAAGTTTAATTAAATTGGCTTTTATTACTTAGGTAATCAACAACACTAAGATTGGATTTGTTTGCATTATTTCAACCTGCAACAAGGCTATGTTTCACTAACTACATGTTTTTCTTGCTTGGTTGCCTTTAGTTGCCCAAAAAGAGAAGAGGTGTCACATCACCTGCAGTACTGCCAAAGAGAAGGCCTGTATAGTTAAGTCCACAAATCTCTTCTGCTTGTGCAGCTTAATGCAGCTGCAAATTGAGAGATTTAAGATGGTCCTAAAGAAGGTTGCTCCCAAGAAAGTGGTCAGTGAGAAGAAGCAGCTTTCCACCAGTGGTGTGCCAATCAAACCTTTTTTGGGAGACGTGTGCCTGCCACACTGGCCTCTAGGGAGGAACGTGGGAGTAGCACTCCCACAACTACAGCACCACGCCAGTCTAAGCCCACAACTGTGTCTGTCAGTGAGGCAGCCACTGCAATCATGGCGCCACCAACAAACAGTGATGTTGAATTAGATTTTTCCCTTTCGCAAAGTAGTTCACAATCATTTCAGGAAACAAATCAAAGTGAACAGCAGCCACAGCCACAATAGTAGATCTTCCTGAAATTGGAGCAGAAGAGGAGGCCAAGATTCCTGCTGCACAAGAATCTCTTTTTTTAGAAACAATTACTCCCAGATCTCCAGCAATAAAAAGGAAGGATAGTACTCCACCACCTTCTCCAACCACCACTTCTGATGACAATGATAGTGACATGGAGTGGACCCCAGCAGAGTCCAAGAGATGCCAGGAGAGGCAAGTAAAAAGTAAAGTTCCAGAATGCCTCAGAATCATGTAAAGGAATGATAAGACGAGGTTGATGACAAGCCAATCATTGTGGAAGCTGGCACAGAAGGGTCCTACCTTACCTGAACTGAGGGATGCAGCAAAGGCAGCACCACCAGCTCCCATATTTGTGAGGTCTCAGCAGAGACCTGCACCAACCTATACCTCAGTAGAAGTATGCCATGCAGAGAGGCAATCAACACACCCACCTACCTCCAGTTCTTTTTCAGGCATTGGCAGTGTCCCAGTAAGAAAGTGAGTGTTCCTAGAGATAAGCCTGTTTCACATTATGGTACGGGGGCCATACGACCCAAATAAAAAAATATCATGCAATCCTGTGGGAGGAACACCTAAAAAAATTGCTGAATGTGGTCACGATTGTGAAGGTGGGGAGAGCCGGGAAACATCAGCTACTACTGCTTCAAATCATGGTGGAAAGTGAGGAAGAAAAAGGGGACCTCCTCACACAAAGCAGGCCTGTCCCCAGCAGTGCACCAGAATCACCTCCCTCAGTGTTCTCACAATGGCACAGGAAGACTGAGAGTGAGATGGAGACACCATGGCACACAGGGACTACACCTTAGCACACATTGAGTCTACCACCACCAACATCTCAAAAGTCACCTGCATCAGTTGCCCAAGTAAGAAGAAAATTCAGGCTACAATTACAGGCATGTTTAGGCAGAAGGGGCTCTATGACCACAACCACCAAATGGCACGTTTGTACAATGGGATGCTGGCAAAAATGTTACAAGTGGACCTCCTTCCTTTTTCTTTTGTGGAAGGAGTGGGATTCTTAGAGATTGGGGCAGCCATATGCCCAAAATGGAAGGTTCGAAGTCGGACCTATTTTGCCTGAGTTGTTGTTCCAGTGCTGCATCACGATGTGATGCAATTGGTTGGAAAAGCTTTCCAACAAAGTGTTGTCCACACTATTTACCTGATGACAGTCATGCAGAACAGTTGTCAGGCTACTGATTATATGTGCATCACTGCACACTGTATCTCTTTTGCTGGGTAAAGCAAAAGCTATCTATTGGTCTTGTCCCTGAAGAAATTTTACAGAGCATTCAGCTGCATGCAACAAAAGCCATGTTCGCCATGGAGAAATCAAATACAGCAGCAAACATTTTGGACAAATTTAACAACAAGGTGTCTGAATGGCTGTGACCTCGAGATCTCACAATTGGATTTGTTGGCACGGTCAATGGTAGTCTCGTAGTCAAGGCCATGGCAAACATTGGATATTTCAAGGTACTATGTTTTGCGGGCTGCATCAAACTGGTTGTGCAAGACTTAAAAAAGGAAGACATAGTCAGCAACGTAATGACCACCTGCAGATGAATCTGCATTAATTTCAGCCATTTTTAAAAGCCTGGCAGCAATTGTGGATTATTCAGCATGGTAACAGAGTACCAGTGAAAGCCCTGATGCAGGAGGTGTCAATATGTAGGAACTCAACCTATTATATGTTTCAATGTCTATTTGAGCAATACAAACAGATGACTATGTAATTCAAGGAGGGGATGCAATTGGAAAGGCCATGATCAATGATGCGGACAAATGGGGACTAGTCAAATACCTGACACAAATGCTGCTCCCTTTTGAGGTTTTCTCGCAGGAAGTGAGCAAGGAGGACAATACAATAGGCCAAGCTTTCCCATTGTTGCATCTGCTACAGGAGTAGCTAAAGAGGATGTCTGAAACATTCTCACTAGGAGTTGTGAACGAAAACCCAGAAAAGTATGCCTTAGTTAAGAGCTTAATCCTTCACTTAGCTTGTGATGCAAGGCTGCAACATATCATCTTGTGCATCTGTGACACCCTACTTGATCCATGCTACAAAAACATTGTTCAAACTTTCATCCCTTTTTCTAAGAGGGATGTTTCAAATACAAACGGTGGATTGTTGAGCAAGCCGGAGAACAGGAAGAAGAACGGAGAGAACTTAGAGTCCCACTCTGCAGTTCTGGAGTGACGCCTTCAACTTCCGGAGAGCGCAGTCTTGCCTCACAGCAGCAAAACCAGCAACAAGAACACCAAAAACAACTGCAACATAAGAAATGGACTCTACCTCTACATTGGCTTGGTTGCAAGTGTCAGTTCTTAAGTCCAGTGCAGAGGCAAAGGCAAAAGAGGTTGAGCAAGTGGTAGGCCCAATGACACTTCAAAGGATGTTCCAGGGGTAGTTGTATGATGCATAAGAGGTGTATGTGGATCAAAACCCATTGGTGCATTGGTATGGAAAGATGCCTCAATGGGCAGAGCTCAGCAGGCTGGCAATAAAGTATCTGGCTTGTCTTGTAGTCAGCGTGTCTGCTGAATGTGTGTCCAGTACAGCTGGTGCAGTCATAACAGTGAGAAGGACCAGTGTCTCACTTCAAAATGTGGAAAGATTAACCATGATCAAAAAGAACCAGCATTTTATACCATCTGATGACACCGTTCCCGAAACACCACAGGAGGAAAAAGAGGATGATTGGTCAGAATTAAGTGTGCTTGCTGACCAACTTCTGGGTGCACCACTTGAGTTTGAAGACAAACTCTACTTCCCGGACTGAGTATGCTAGTGCGACCATAGAACTTTTTAATTATTTCTCATTGAACTTCTTTCTTTCTATGAAAAAAATTAATTAGGTTTGTGTTGGATTGGATTTATGCTGTCACGTATATGGCCAGATTGGAGTTGGACCCATGTGCAGTGAAGCAGCCCCCACATTCCCTTCAATACATTGGGGACAATGCCTATCTCCTTCACATGCTATTGCCTATCCATTTTATTTTACACCACTTAGCAAGGCTGCCACGGGAGAGGACTGGTTCAAAGACTGCCAGTGCCAACACTAACTTTCAATGTGTTGCTAACATCAAAGAGGAGATAATATATTGTTCAAACTGCATATTTGAATTGGAAGAGGTAACCACTAACTATTGCACCAATGAGTGGTGATATATTGAGTGATTGTGAGTGATGAGCGTATGTGATGGCTAACTGTGAGGGAGGGAGTTCAACAAATTTATAAACTTGTTTTAGATGATTTGCAATGTTTGGGGACTGATGGGTGATCATTTCTTTCTGAAAGTGATTGGCCTTTCAAACTTAGTGAAATTCCACTGCAGGCTCCATTCCCTTTTTCTGGTTCCTCAGACCAGACCAGTCCCTTTAGTTACCACAAATCTACACAAAATAGTCCAGTTCTGTTTCTCCATTTGTTCTTCAACAGCAGTGTACTACGTAGGTCTACCTCGTTTGGTTTGGGACTGGGACAGAGTTATTCAAAATCAGGAGAAGGAGGATGGAATGGCTCAGGGCTGGATTACCTGAGGGCAGGATTACCTCAACAGCTAGAAGGAGAAAGTTATCAACTTCAAACAGAAACCATGATTATGTCAAAGTCTCTGTGACCTAATACTCACTCAGCTCTGTGGACTGAAGAGAGATGCATTGATTTGAGAAATGCTGCTGATTGTGTGTTTGCTGCATTGCTGACTGAAAAGTGAAACTCCTCTTTGTGTTCTTGCTCTGTCTCTAAAGCTTTTTGGTGCACTCCTGACTCCTCACGAAGCTTACCTTGCTTCCTTTTTTCCATATAATGTATCTCTGTTACACAGTTACTGTTATTCTATATGTAGGCCTTCTCCTATCCCTATCCTTCATGAACAAAACTTGGTGAAAGCTCACCACTGAATGGATATGTATCACCCAATTTAGCAATACAGTATAATTTTCCTTTTAACAATCATACTTTTTGGAACTAGGTGGGTTAAATGCATTCCTCCATAATTTGTATTTTTCAAACCTAGAAGATATAACATTTAGAGATATACTATCTTGGGGCAGAAGGACTTTTTGCAATGCATTTAACTGAACGGTGTCTTACTTATACCTTCATTGTTCCCTTTCACAACAGATTGATAATGGTGTGCTGATCAGTGTCCCAATGAAAATTGTTGTGGTTTCTTTTGCATAGTGTTTGTCTTTGTCACAGCCTTTACCAAATTCCTTTTCCCATCCATTCATCAAGCCCCTAACCCTCTCCCCCCCGCTGTATGATTTATTATCGTGTGACTTAATTTTACCCCTTAAATGGATAGCACACTTGTTGGGGAAGATGTGATCAAAGCGACACCAACTCACTGCATAGCCTTCTATTGCCTGAGCAATATTCCACACCGGCCCCATCAACCTGATCATTAAGGCCTTGTGTTGGGTGATGCGTAAACATTTAACCTTGTCCAACCACCTCTGACTCCGAGCCCACATTTCCTGACTCAAGGATTTCATTTCCTAAGTTTAGTTTTTAAATACTAGCTCCCCATTGCTCAGAAGAAGTTGATATTACTAGTTTTTATCATCATATGAGGTCTTCTTTGTTGTGTGTCAAATACTGTCATTGTGGTAGTTTGGTCTCAGACTTCCTAAGATATGTTATATATATTTTCTTTATCCACGCACACCTAGCATAAAAAGCATTGACTGTCTTCTAGAAATGAATTAAGGCAGAATAACACCAGATTAAAAACAACCTGTGATTTGATTCTTTAATTGCAATGGTCCTGCTCTTCTCCAAATGCCTTTCACTTTGTTTCTACCCTGACACACACATCCTGTATAAAATGCAGATATATTATCCTGTCTGTCATAAGTAGATGGTGGGGAAAATTATGAACTGCACTATTGGTAAAGGAAAGGGCTATATAGATTGTATTTTGTACGTTCGTCACAGAGTATCCCTTACGGCAAACTTGAAATCAAATCAGCCACTTACTCGTCCCACTTTTTTTACTTGCCTCACCCACCACCACCTATTATTTCCAACAAATTAATTAGCAGGGAAGTAAGGAAAGGGACCTTGATATACTTTGCTGCAGTGTAAGACAAAAGAATTAGACAAGTAGGTAGAGCTTTTGTCATGGAATTGAGGGGCATCATTGATCATCAATTCATCATGTGCATAAGCTTTGGATTATTTGGTCACTGTAATAGACAAAAGTCTAAAGGGAAATCTAAATAGTTGTAAAATGAATCTGTTATTGGAAACTATAAAATATAGTTTGGAAACACTACACATGGCCATAAAAAAGTGGCACATGCCAAAAATAGATATTTACATTTTTTTGGGAGGCTAGAAAGGATGAACTTTGGAAAGAGTAAAGGAGTAAAGTTCTTAGAGAGGTGACTGAGGGGGGTGTTTTTGGTTTTCAATGCACTGAGGCACACCTTTCAAAGCCAACACACTGCAGTCACAAATTGAACCATAGTGCACCTCTTCTGTCATGGGTGGAGAAATGACATGGGCAGGGAGGAGGTTGATGAATGATTATGGGTAGGATACATTTCTGCCTCTCTTAAAAAAATACAATGAGTAAAGGGATTAGAAGAACACACGTTAAAATGCCCCTCACTTTGAACCATAGGTTTGACGACCATACAACAAAGTAAGTGAAGTAGGAGAGCAGGGTGCCCCTCTCCGGAAGAGCTCCCTTGTTTAATCTTGCAAGCAATTATTCAATCATTCTTTCATTCTTCCTATGTATATTCACCCATAGCCACCATGATTTAAGCTTTACTTTCTCTCATCCAGTCTTTTACCAACATTTCCTATCCATTATCCATCCATTCAGTATCCACCCTTTCTTTAAATCATCCTTTCACCCATCCATCCATTTTCTCAATACTCACCCACACATCCTTTCACCCACCAACACATCCTTTCCTTTCACTCATTTCACCCATCCTTTCTTTTAACTTTCTGTTCTTTCCTATTTCAATCAAGCCATCATTTTAGCGTATATTCTGTTAGCTTTTGCTGAGTTGCAGATAGAAGAGGCTGTAACTCAACCACCGCAGTAGCTGGTAAAGCTGGGGGTTCATGATCACGAGTCACAGCACTGCCCTTTGTAGCTAGTGAGCATAGTAGTAATTGACAACAAGGAAGCAATGTCACTTATCACCACCCATACCCTGGCACCGCTTCTCCCCCTGCTCCATCTCCTCCTGCAGCGGCACTTGAGCCGGCATCATTAGTGATCCGTGTGACTAGAAAGATGCCAGGTACACTTCCACTTATTTTGTTTAATCAAAATAATCAAACGACAATACATCACTACAGTTCAGTTAGCAATGCTGTATTTTCTTTCGAAAAATATAACTCTGAGCATTTTGTTGGTTCACAATGTTGGAAAAGTCAGGTAGTCAAACCAACCAAAAACTATTTGTAGTGGAGGGACAGAGCTATAGCCTATGGTGATGATGACTCGGAGTCATTGTAGCGCAATGAAGGGGTGGAATTAAAAGGGTCAATGAAAGACATAAAAAAAGATAATGCAGGGATAACAGAAATTAAATAAAATGGATAGGGAGTTGGAAAAGAGACAGTATTAAAAAAGTAAATAAGGCAAAATTAAAAGTAGTATAATAGTGGGCAGAGGTCAAAGTTAGGAAAATAATAATAATACATAATGGGACTTAGTGGGATGAGCAGAGCCCTCAGCGTTGGTGCTGGTGGTTGGCCACTCGTCTCCAGCTCTTGCCGAACCAAATGCAGTAACATTTTACTTATCTAAATCAGATTGCCTAAGGTCTTAGTATCGACTATCATTGAGTTGGGTGAATTAAATGCAGCCCTGTTGTACTATGAGTTGATTAGTCTAACTGCTGGGACGTGGGTGTGGGCAAACACCCTGTGGGTCTGCTCACTGATAACGCTGCTTAGCAGGCTCTTGGCATTGCCTATTGCTAGAAGTGATCCCTGTGGTATTCTTCTCAAAGCATGAGATCCATTTCCTGACCCCATCGAACAATGGCGGCTGCTTGGCTCTTAGCCCCTCTTTGTTCATTTGAGCCCATGGCACACAAATGGTCCCTGATGTACCCTTCTATAGTAGCAGGCAGATCTTCGTTTTGGATATCTCCACTGGTTTTCCCTCTACATAGCATTCGCATCTCCTCAGACATGTAAGGGAAGTTCCACTCTGGATTTCCCCCTCCATGCCTGATGCAGTCTTCGGCAATCGCTATGTCCTCTGGGTTCAAAGGATCCCTCCTTCAGCCAGGGCCTATCATATGGATCACTTTTCTCTCTCCAGTGGGCTAGCAGGAGGAAAAAAGGTCAGGCAACGATGTTGCCTTCCTCCTGAGCTACTATGTCTCTTTGGGTTGGTTTACCCGTCCTGTGTGCTTGGGGAGAGTAGTGGACATCCTTGTCGCTACTGTCCTCGTGAGCACAGTGGTGCCATATTGATCCTCCTGTGTCTAGGCCGCGCCCACACCAGGCTTCCTTGGTCCCTGATTTCCTGGTCAGCCCCTCTCTTTCTCTAGTGCTCGGGCAAGGCACGGATCCCAATCAAAGGTTTCTCTTCTGATTCTATCTTGGATTCCTTTGTGACTAGGGCTCTGTACCTACTCCTGCTTTCCTTAGGTAGAGGGTTCACTACTCTACTCTCTTGGTGGGCTTCCAGGGTGTGAGCTCTCTCTCTTCCCAGTTCACGCCTTTCCTCTGACTCCCATCTAGACAGCCTCCTTGCTCAGAGGTATGCACTTTCCTTCAAAGTCTTGACGTGCTCTCATGCTCGCTCTCCATTGTTTCCTCAGCTACCTGAGCATACCCTGTGGCTCCCTTCCCACTGACAGATCTCAGAAAACTGGGATCTCTTCCCTTACTCTTGTTAGCTGTCTCGCCACCAAGACTGCTAGAAATCTCTCTTTCACTTGCATTTGCTCCCCAGAACCAGCAGGGGCACATGGTCTCCGTGCTGCAGAGGCTCGGTCCATCAACTGTGACAGATGTGGGTTGAGCTTCAGGGTGCTCTAGTGCTGGACTGGGGTGATAAACAGAGTGTTGGGCCTGTTGGCCTGTCGGTGCACCATGCCTAGGCCTAACAACCTGCCATTTGGTAGGGGCCCCTTGAACTCCCTTGACAGGTGGTTTGTGTAGCCTAACATAGGAATAGCAGGCATCGGGAGAGCACTTTCATACCTACATATGACGGGGGGCGAGTGGACACCTCGCTTGCCACCGGTGGATCAATGCTATTTGCCTGTACTTCCTCAAAGACGGCCCACAGTTCTAGCAGTGCTTCCCTCTTGTCCTTCTTTTGCCCTGTGTATTTTGTTTGTATGGATATTCTTGTGTGTTCAATGTTGTAGGTGTTGAAGTTTCCTTTTTTTGGACAGTGTGTGTTGTGGTATGTGTGTATAACTCATGGCAGAACTTGCTAAGCTTTTTAGTCCAAGTGGGGAATCTACTTTGCATGTGCTCTACGGGAGATCCTATGGTGGAATTAGGGGATAGTTACTCTTTTAGTGTCACTTTTTTTGGGGGGGGATTTTAAGTTGTATGCATTCTAACTTTTTATTTTCATAGGGTTTTCTCTTCTAAATCTTTTGCCTTTCTGAAAATTAGATGTTGGAAATGGCCTCTCTGCAGGGTCATCCCAAACATTTTGCCTTCCTGCTCTTCTTTTCCTGACCTCATTTTTGCTGGCTTTAGGACTCTGGTCACTTTACCAGTGATACCCAGTTCTAAAGTGCATGTGTTCATTACCTAAATGGTAACATTGGCTCATACCCTATTGTCATGTTTAATTTACTTGTAAGCCCCTAGTAAAGTGAACTACATATGCCCAGGGCCTGTAAATTAAATGCTACTAGTGGCCTGTGGCACTGATTGTGCCACCCACATAAGTAGCACCTTAACCATATCTCAGGCCTGCCATGGCAAGGCCTGCATGTGCAATTTCACTGCAACTTTGACTTCACATTTAAAAGTATGTGCCAAACCTTAAACTCCCCCTTTTCTACATATAGGTCTCCCCTAAGGTAGCCCATAGGTAACCGATAGGGCTGGGTGCTATGTAGGTAAAAGGCAGGACATGTACATGTGTGTTTTACATATCCTGGTATGGGAAAACTCCTAAATTCAATTTCCACTACAGTGAGGTCTGCTCCTTTCATAGGATAGCATTAGGGAAACTCTCATATACTGTTTGAGTGTTAGATTCTGATCAGAAAGGGGTAACCAGGTCATATTTAGTATGGCCAGAAGGGTAATAGAAAATCCTGCTTATTGGTGAGGTTGGATTTTATGTTATTATTTTAGAAATGCCACTTTAAGAAAGTGAGCATTTCTCTGCACTTAAAATCCGTCTGTGCCTTATAGCCTGTCTCCAATTGACGTCTGGGCTGGGCTGGTTGACAGCTCCATTGTGAATTTCACCCAGACAACCACAAACACATGACACTCAGTCACACCTGCACTCATCTGCACACTTAATCCTGCATCCTGGGCTGGAAGGGTGGAGGGGCTGACACTTAAATTTCAAAGGCTAGTGGCCTGTCCCCACACAATGGACTGCCAAACCCCCTACTGTGACCCTGGCAGGCAGACCTGTACTGAAAGGGTAACTGGTGCACCTCAAAACCACTCTTTGAAGTCTCCCCCACTTCAAAGTCATTTTTGGGTACATAAACTGAGTCTCTGACCCCACCAACTCAGACACTTCTGGACCTGAACCTGCAATCTGTCAAGAGGAACTGCCTGGCTGCCCAAAGGGCTCATCTGGACTGCTTTACTGTGAAGGACTGCTGCCCTGCTGTTGCCCTGCTGCTCTGAATTCACCTCTTCAAGGAAACTCCTTCTGCGCTGAACATCAACGCACAGCCTGCCTGGAACAACGCACAGCCTGCCATGCAACGAGGATATCGCAGCACAGCCGAACCGCAAGGATGCAACTTGGCTTCCCGAGTAAAGATCTACGCAGTGCCTGCGTTGCAACTGGAAATTCAATGCACAGCCCTACTGGATCGACGCACAGCTGACCTGGAGCGAGGCCGTCCAACTTCCTGAGTGAGGAATCCATGCAGCACCTGCTGTGCAAAAGAAAATGTGACTCATCGCTTACCAGATCGATGCAACACCTGTGACTTCTTCCCACACACCCAGGATTTTCCCTGCATTGTCCCTGGGTGCCAAAAGATCCCCGCATCACAGTGAGGAACCAAGACTGTGCACCTGAAATCGACACAAAGCCCTTTACAGTGTGGAAAAAAGAAACACATCATCTGTGCCGCATCGGAGAATCTGACGCACAACTTATTTTTCCACACATCTCCTCCTGGTGGGGGAGGATATACACATGGGATTCCTAGATCTAATGGCTCAACGTTATTCACAGATGCACCCAAAAAAATATTTAACAAACAAATGCATGAAGAATCACAATACTAGGAAAAAGCACAATTGTAAGTTCACGGCATCTTGCAATTTGGTGACAAAATAGCGAGCCTTACTTTGGCATCAAACAACAATTTGTGTGAATTAACAATATCTTCATTTTCACATTAAGCATTGAGAAAAATACAACATTTAATAATTAAGACAATCAATGTCACTTTGGTCTACCAGCATCATAATATCAAAACAACACAACATTATTCATCTGGCAGGGTGATGCTGACTAGGCCCCAAAACTCAGGAAAATGGCCCGTCCGCAATACCTTAGCCCTTGCCACTACTTGCACACATTGTCCTGTGACCAAGGAAGCTCTGCACTGCGTGGGACTAGGGGAGCCTGATTATCTTCTCAGCTCAGGGGAATGATTGCAACAATTTATATAGTGAAAGAAAGGACTTATTTCTATGATCCTAGACCCTTCCTGGCAAAACACAAGCTATACCTTTACTTTCAGATCCCAACCGTTCTAGTACCCTAACTTCTAAATTCCCCCTCCGTCACACACAGCGGTCCTGGCTACCATCGGTTTCATGTACAGCGGTCCTAGCAACGCACACCTCTCACTTCTTTCAAATGCCACCAGTATTAAGAAACCAGTAGCACTGAGAAAACCAGGATACCTTAATAAGTTACAGACGTGGGCACCCAGAGCCTATGCGTACCGACTGCATCATGCCCATTGGTCCAAGTGAAGTCACCTCTTAAAAGAGAGAGCTCACCCTCTGTCACACCCAGAGCCTTATGTGTAGCATCTGTGTCATGCCCAGTGATCCAAGTGGCCAGTACCCAAAACCACTGCATTAAAGCCAGGGGCCAAGCGTACAGTCTGTGTTACACCCAGCGGTCCAAGCAGTCACCCTTCCTGATGCTGACATTCAAGAATGTGACTTACGTGGACTAAGCTTTTACCTGGTTTGCCATATGACAAATGCTAGGACTAAGGATGTAGTCTCTTACCCTTATGGTAGTGGCTTCACGACAGACACTCACCCCGTGGATTCAGCAGAACTTCTAATCAATTGCAACTGCTCACCTTTTTTATTGCCTCCAGGCAAGGTCTCCTTCCTTTGGTCGCAGTAGGATCCGAAGAACCAATCAGCTCCTATCTGGCTCACCAAAATTGAGCTCGAATCTGAATTTACCTTAAAAAGCAAAAGACAAGAGGCATCTGGCAAAACAGGAAACAACTCGTTTAATTAAACATCACAGCTGGGAGAGCAGTTACAGAACCAGGGTCTGAGGACTGCCTCTCACTGTACATTGATTTGAAGCATGTTTTATACATTTCTCTCGGTGTAATAAATTCAAAAGAACATTCCTTCTTTGGAGAAAAATGTGAATAGTTGACAAGGAGTTGTAAATACAATTCCAGATAGGAAATGCAGGTGGGCCTCAGCTTGGAGTGGACACTGTGGGCTATCAAGTATGTGTCAGATGTCCAGCCTGAGGAGTGCATGGTCACTGCATGTGCTGTGTGTGCTGTGTCCTGATGGGCTACATGTACCTAACTAAATGTGGCATCAAACTTTATGGTGTTTTGGGAATGCACACATCCCTCAGACCATGTGTGCTTTATTGGGGCCAATCTCCGAGGACCTTTGTAGTGTTGCGGTCTATCTGTTGGACCCGATCTAAGTTTTCCTGTTTTGTGCATTAGGCTATCGGCTAAGTGTTACCCCCACCTGTGACCTGTTAGTCATGAACCTTCTGGCCTGGGTCACATATCTTACCTGACCACACACCTAGATGCTGGGGTTGACGGAGATTTCATGACTAGGGAATCTAACAGTAGGTGATGCAACTTTGTTCATGTGTGCAAATGTATTGTTTGTGTAGGAGAATGTTGTGCAGTCATGTGCACCATTATTAATTATTCCAAAATCAGCAAGAGCATTGCAAGACTGACCCTGGTGAGGCCATGTATGAGCTAGAGGTGCTGCCTGTGCCATTACAGAGGCAGAGGACAGGCAATTTGGCTCAGGCAGACCCCCTAAATGCACAGACAGAATGTGTCACCATTGAAAAGAAATGTATTCCCCCCAAATGCCGCCCATATGTCCTGGACTTCCGGGCACATGCTTGGCCTCAGTCACTCTCAGTCACCAGCTGCTGGCGCCAGCTCCATTGCCGTTGGGACGAGACTGCACACTGCACCCCAGTTATGGGCCACACAGCACAAATGCAGACAGCCTGCACTTGTGCTGTGTGGCCCCTAACTGGGCTGAAGTGCACATGAAGTGAGCTCTGCTCCACTGGCAGGGCTAGCAACGTTTTTGTGTGAACTCCAAGCGGAGCGCTTAGTGCCAAAAACTGTTAGCTCCACCAGCGGAACAGAGCCCGCCACCCACCCCTAGAACTTTGCAGTATTAGTATAATTTATCACTGCTGGGAGAACTCAATAGCTTTAGCTCTCCTCAGATACATATGTATGTGGGTGGAAGTAACCACTCAAAAATTGACCTCATTCTGATTACCTCAACTACGGAACAGCAAAGTCCTTGTATCGGAATCAGACAAATAGCAGTTAGCCATTACAACCTGATAGTTTTATCTATTCTTTTACGAGTTAACAGTGTTGTACCCCCTGTTAAAATCTCACAGATTGTACTCATCAGACCAAATGGTGTACGTATCAAGTGGTGGGGAATTGGTCCTGTTTGACATATGCTTAGCCCCTATGGTGGATAATGATATAATGGTCTCAGCATTTGAGCAGATTACAGTGGTTCTTAATTCTCTCTTGGTACGACTGATGAAAAAAGGTTCCTCTACTAGACAAGGATGGTTTAAACCAGAATGTACGCAGACTCTAAAGCAACTGAAGGATGTCTTACATCACATCCCTAGTAACTGTTTATCTGTTAAGCCCTTAAGGAAGCAGTATAATGAGTTCTGTTTTGCTAGGAAAGCGGAGTTGTGGGAGAAGGCATGGGCAAATCTAGTGCAGGCTGCAGAAGGTAACAACTCCTCACTGCTGTGGAAGACCTTTTTTGAAGGATGATACTGGCCCTGCCCTTACATCTTTTGACCCTTCGCAGGACTGGATCAACCATTTTGAGAGGATTTGTGATTCAGCTCACACCGATGAACCAAGTGCCCTGCCATGCATTATAGACGGGAGACCTATTTTTGTCATCAACTCGCCCTTGCTTTTTACAATAGATGAAACATTGGATTCAGTGAGAAAGTGTGCTAAAGAGAAAGCCCCAGGACCTGATGGGGTTCTGGTTGATGCCTTTATAGAGTAAGCTGAGTTGTGGGGCCCCAATTTTAACCCGCGTTTTTAATGCATCATCAAAGGGTTTTTTACCCCATCTGGGCCAAGTCCATTATAGGGCCTGTTATAGGAAAGACGACAGGGCAGATCCGAAATGGTACTGTCCCATTTCCCTCCCGGACTCTTCTGTGTACTTCTTGGGCAAGGTTTTTCTTAGGAGTCTTGAGGACTAGGCAACTGACAATTCCATTTTGTCTGAGGCCCAGTATGGGTTCAGGAAGGGACTTGGGATGATGGAGCAATGTTTAAATCTGAAAATACTAATAGAAAGTATACAAAACCAAAGTCAGGATCACCCTATTTGTGCTTCGCTGATGTCTTAAGTGCTTTTTGACCTGGTGGACCATTCTATACCGTGGCACACCATGTTATGTCATGGAGCCCCGAAGGAAATTGTTAGAGTCCTTGCACAGCTCTAAGAGAAACTCTCACCTAAAGTCTGTTTCGGCCCTAATGGTGAACTGACACCTTCTTTTAGATTTAAGCAAGGCATACGACAGTGGTGGGTTTTGCCCACTTTTTATTCTCTTTATTTATAAATAGGGTTAATGGAATTCTATGGTCCCGGCAGGGTGACTTGCTGATTGTTGCTGGCCGCCTAGCACCTGAGCTCCCCGATGCTGATGAAGTGGTCCTTATGTCAAGGACCGCGGTCGGGTTGCAGAGATTGATGGATTCCTTCACTGGTTTTATGGACTTTAGGAAACGTAAAATAAATAAGGCCAAGATATTTATAATGACGTGGAAAATCCCCCAAAATCTAGGAACATTCTACTGTGAAGGTGTAGAAATAGCTAAGGTTAAGTCCGTTTTTTACTTGGGAGTCTGTTTTCTCATAATGGTTATTAGGATGATCAAATTGATAACACCCAGTTGAAGAAGAAAAAGGTAAAAGAAGGGGTATTTAGATTTTCGAACAGTATTGGTAGTTGTCTGTTCATAGAAATGCTAACTATTTAAAAAGCAAACCTTCTGTCTGCGGCAACCTATGGAAAAGGTGTTTTGGGCTATTCATCCTGTAATCATTTACAGATTGAGCAAAATGCCTTTTTAAGGTGTTTATTATGTACCTCTCTCTCATTCTCGTCCACTATCCTACAGTGGGAAATTGGGTTGAACCATTTGGAAGAAATATTATTATCCAAACCTATTGCTTTGTGGCATTGATATTGGGGAAGCCAGAGACGGAGCTCACACAGGCTATCATGTAGGACTGTCTAAGTTTAGACCACGCTTTTAAAACCCCATGGCGTCATTTATCAACAACACTCTTAGGATAGTCTTTGGCTTCACTGGATTACAAGATCCAGCTAAGATCCTGATGCTGGAAAAGGACACGCGATGGAAGTGGGGGCAAGGAAGAGAGCCAACGTCTATGAGACAAAGAAAACTTTGGTGACATTTTTCTAATACTCTATCTGCAGGTTATCAACCTGACCTAACATGGATGACAAATGCACAACACCACTTCTTTCGGACCATTTTTTGGTTGAACATTGTACACTACCTTGTAGCATTTCCCACTGTAAAACAAATGAAGATAACTGCAGCACAGTGCACAGAATCTCTAAACAGTGCACTTTGCACGTTATGCTTTTTTATCAGTTTTATCTAAACGTAAGGAAACTATTTTTAAAACCCATTTTTATTGCACATAACATCAGGGACCAAAAAGCTGCATTGCATTTTCTGTATGCTATGGAATCCTTAGCCATTTGTTTTAATATTGCATCATTTATCTGTGAAGCAATTCATGTCAGGAAAAGAATGCCCTAATATGTCTGGAATGGTACTGTTCATTCTAACTGTGCTTGGAGTGATTCCTCATAATGCTCTTATCAAGTGTTATTTATTGTTTACACCATGTGCTTTTATGGCCTATGTAGATAGTGCCGAAATAAAGATTAAAAAAAAAAAATGTTTAAGATATTTTTTATTTGATTTGATTTGAGTCACTCTCTCTGCCGAACACCTCTTGGACCGCTTTTCAATTCCTTTGAGAATATTTTACCATTCATCTGAACAGACTATGCTCTTGTCAATTTCACGATTCCTGCTCCACACCAACACTAACCAACCAAAGTCAGGCAAGACTGGAACAACATCTATCAATAACTTCAACAACTGGATTACTGCTTGTGCAGACACCCTGGCCCCCCTCAAATACAACAAAGTATCTGGATCTAGACCCCAAGCCAGACCACCAAGCACACAGCCCTAAAAGATCACATTGACACCAGCACCAACAGCAGCAAAGACATTTTTGCTATGATGAACAATTTCACCTGACCAATGGCTGCTTCCAACAGCATCTCCTCCCCACCAGACCTCTGCAATAGGCTCTCACAGGTTCTTCTGCAGCAAGATGTAACCTATAAATGCCAACTTCAATCTTCAAGCCGACCCAAAGGATCTTGTAACACAACTCCAAGTTTCAACCAAGGAAGCCACCTTCACCACCTGGCCTGCCATCACCATTCATGAAACAGTCTCCACCATGGAATCCATCTACTCCAGAACCCTTTCGGACCAGTGCACCCACTAAAACTTCACCAGAAGTCTCCAACTCATTAGCATACTACTCGTCCCAATCCTGAAAACCTCCATTACATTAGCCACCTTCCTGGACTTATGGAAAAAGGCCACTGTTCTACGCCTGCTCCTAAAGCCTTTTGCTAACCTACTGACAGCTGCAGACTAATCTCCCTGCTTCTTTACCTTGTCAAAGACCTACAGAAACTCATCAACAAATGTCTCACTAAGCACCTCAATAACCACCAGTTCCTCAAAGTCACTAAGTTCAGCTTCAGACGTAGCCACAGCATAGAAACTGCCTTTATTGCCACGTTATCAGCATGATTCTGCACAGAAGAGACACAGTTGCATTCATCCTCCTGGACCTCTTTGCAGCTCTTCACGTGGTATCGTACCTTATCCTTGCCCGATGACTGCACGAGAATGGAACACAAGGATCTGCTCTCTGCTGTATTTCCTCATTCCCAAATGGAAAGACACAGTCAGTCACCCTGCCCCCTATTCTTTGCATGATCACAACATCTGTGGAGTAGCGCAAGGATCCTGACTTAGCCTGGCACTCTTCAACACATACATTATCCCTCTTGCAAGCATCATCTGCACCCACGACATTGATATCCTTTATTAAACTGATGATACTCAACTTATACTCTCCCTCTTGGGCAAAACGCAGAACACCTGAAACAAATTCACTAATTGACTGACAAAAGTTGCGGAATGTATGAAGATCAACTGTCTCAAATGTTACATCAACACAACAGACGTTTTGATCTTCAGAACCTCTGGATTGTCATCAACAGGAAATTCAATACCATTACAATCTCCTGCTTGTACACACTGAAGACGCTGAAGAAAATCTTTAAATGGCTCCCAACCAGAACACAAAAAAATGTCACACATGCCCGTGTCACCAGCAAGCTGGAGTATGGAAACACCCTCAATGCTGGGATCAGCAAATGACTCAGCAGACAAAGGCAAATGATCCAGAATACAGCAGCAATAAACAAACTCAACATTATGGGGGTCATTCTGACCCTGGCGGCCGGTGACCGCCAGGGTCACCGACCACGGGAGCACCGCCAACAGGCTGGCGGTGCTCCCGAGGGCATTCTGACCGCGGCGGTTCAGCCGCGGTCAGAAAGGGTAAACCGGCGGTCTCCCGCCGGTTTACCACTGCCCTACAGAATCCTCCATGGCTGTGGAGCGCGCTCCGCAGCCATGGGGATTCTGACACCCACTACCGCCATCCTGTTCCTGGCGGGTCTCCCGCCAGGAACAGGATGGCGGTAGGGGGTGCCGCGGGGCCCCTGGGGGCCCCTGCAGTGCCCATGCCCATGGCATGGGCACTGCAGGGGCCCCCGTAAGAGGGCCCCGCAAAGTATTTCAGTGTCTGCAAAGCAGACACTGAAATACGCGACGGGTGCAACTGCACCCGTCGCACCCCTGCAACTACGCCGGCTCAATTCTGAGCCGGCGTCCTCGTTGCAGGGGCATTTCCTCTGGGCCGGCGGGCGCTCTTTTGGAGAGCGCCCACCGGCCCAGAGGAAATGTCTGAATGGCCGCCGCGGTCTTCTGACCGCGGTGCGGTCATTTGGCGGCGGTACCTTGGCGGACGGCCTCCGCCGTCCGCCAAGGTCATAATCAGGCCCTATATGCCAAACACACATCACACCGCATCTCAAGGTGCTACACTGGCTCCTAATACACCAAACAAGCAGATTTTAAATTCCGTACACACACCTTCACAGCACTACATTATACGACCCAGCCTACCTCAATAGTTGTATTTCTTTCCACATACCAGCCAGACACATCCTATCAACAGAACTCCTACTGGCACACATCCCACTCAGAGCCAGAACCAGAGTCAGGAGGCAGGCCTAAACCTACATTGCTCCTAAAGCATTACCTATCAGTATACATCAGAGACTCCTTTTCAATTTGTTAGCTACACAAGAAGCTAAAGACCTTGCTCTTTTAACAGACCCTCCCAGCTGCCCTGGACAACACTAAACCTCTTCTCAGCACCAGGACACCCTTCTGGGTGGAGTGCACTTTACAAATAACCGAGAAGGGGTAGCATTGTCTTCCTGAACCTAATGTTTGGAGGCATTTAGAGTCCTTAAAAAAGCAAAACTATAGTGCCAGACAAGTGAACTGCATTTTATGTGCAGAGGCCTTCAACCTAAATGATATTCATTTGAAGAAACCATCAAATATTAGCATGCACTTCACTGTGAATATTTGTATTCAATATTGTCAATAAATTAAGCAAAATGCCCATAGCATAGGCACTGATTATCACCAGCTGTTTCCTGAGAGTGTACTGTGACAATACATGCACTCCCAACGACAAATTCTGAAAAGTATTAATGCCGTTAAGGTATATGGCCTCATTACGAATTTGGCAGTCATTTTGGAAGCCATGTTGGCAGCAATCCGTCAACCGTATTACGACTCACACTGTGAAAACCGCCAAAAAACAGCCACAAGTACGACATTGCCAGAAGACAGGAGAGCGGGAAAGAGGCAGTTCCACCACCAGCACCACCAGCTCGACAGAATTCGACCCACTATATTACAATCCACAAATCACCACAGCTGTTCTTTCATGGCAGGAAACATTGAGGGTGCGAACCGCCCGGCTCAAAACCCACTACTGTGAGAACACAACACCACATTAGACAGTTTGAATGACCCAACCCGATACATACAAACACACCAGATGTACCTACTCACTGAACTATATAACACACCACTACACAACACACAAACCTTTGATACTAATTTGATTTTCACATACACCAAGAGCAGGCAAATACACTTATATAGTACCATTATACCATTGGCACATTTACATATCACACTCAGCACATACCACACAACTGCACTACCAAAACAAAACATGCATAACACGCACACACACACACACACACCACAAGCGTCCATCACTCACCACCCACACCCCACCAATCACCCTACACTGCACCCTTACACACACAACCCCCCCAACACAACCCAGCACAACCAATACCATGTTCTCACAAAAAGCACCCACAGTTCACATGAGTTAAGGGTCATGGTGGATGAAATCATCAGGTTAGAGCCACAACTGTTTGGAGCACAGGTCCAGCAAACCTCGATAGCCAGAAAAATTTAGTTGGGGCAGAGAATAGTTGACAGGGTGCACGCACATGGGAGGACATCAGGAAAAAGTGGAACGGCCACAGGGGGGAGGTGCTTTACATGGCATCACAACACAAGACTGGCAGTGGGCCCCCACCTCCTCCCCCACAGTTCAGATCATGGGAGAAGAAGTTCTTGGACATTCTGCATCCTGAGGGCCTGATTGGAATACCTGGGGGACTGGACTCTGGTAAGTACCCACAACTTCCATGTCACACAATTGTTGTGACCTGCATGCTTCCTCACCACCCAAATACTTCCCAATTCACTGTATATCTCACTACACCTCCCACCTATCCACCTAATTCCCCTCTCCTGCAAGCCACACCTCCACCCAGCCTAACTGCACACACAGCCCTTGGCAAAGGCATGGATATAATTGGCTAATACTATCACTATGACTCCCATAATGCACTAGCCCATCTACATGAATACCTGGAATGTGCACATCACACCACATCTCTTACATGTATGATTATTGTTCTAGCTATACCAACTAGATGGTAAAACTGAGGACCACTACTTAGCAATGACAGCAATGCAATGGCCAATGGCACACCGCACTGCCAAACAAGGCTAAACACAGCCACAGCGCTGTGACTACTCAAATTGGCCACTAGTCAGGATCCACAACCCAGAAATTGACCCACCATGGTATGGAAGGTAAGATGGTAGACTCCATGCACATGCACAACATGCACAGACAGGACAATTGATCTTGCATACGCACATACCCTCCTCCCACTGGGACACCATGCTGCAATGTCCAGCCATATTTCCTCTCACAACTAGCAAGCCTGAATAGCCACTAGCTAACAGTGCAGAACAGTCATGTGCACTATCAGACAGTACCAGAACCCATCCACAGAGCCAAAGTTACTAAACCTGTATGACACCATGGTACACATGTCACAGACTACCGCCAATGGTATGCTGTGCAGCATCTATCATTGTCATTGCTGGGAATCATGTCAAGCAACTGTATGCAAATGATAAAGAGATAACCAAACACACTTTCAAAATGTAATTCCCCCTCTCACTCCATCCACAGGTACGCCCACCAATGCCACCATGGAGAGGATGCCAGACACTGCCATCCCTCCTCAGGATGAAGGCCCCAGTGAGGACAACACGCCTGGATGTCAGGACACTGATGACCTACTTGGCCCATCTGGGACACCTGATCAGTCTACAACTCCCTACGTCACCCTGCCCACATCAATCCCCCCAACCCTGTGGCTTCTACATCGCAGCCAACCCTTTGTCCCCAAACCTCTGTCCCAAGGACTGTTCAAACTATTGTATGCCCCACAGTTCAGGGACCTAAGTCAACCCCTCACACCCCAGACAATGCTCCCAGTGCTGACACTGGGAGTGGACACACCTTGCTTTGGCACAAACATATGGGGGCACTGGGTGTGGAGGAGAAGCTGTGGGACAGAGAATGGGGCCCCCCAAGAGACTCAACTGACCAGGAAACAATCTCCCAAGTCCTGGGAGCATACCAACGATCTCAGGATCATAACCCTGTGGAGGGAAAGCCAAAGGCTGCAGAAGCAATACCACCAGGAGGTCATGCAGCAGTGGCAGGCACACAGTGCCACCATGGCCTTCATTGTACGGGTGCTGAGGGACATCAACACCACCCTATGTGCTTCCACCACCCACCAGCAGGCCCCTTCAGCTAGAAACATAACATCTGAGCCATCCACATCAGGGGCAGTTAGTGGAATAAAGGACCAGCCAGGTGAACCACAGCCCTCAGACATCCCTCCCTCTATAGCAAACGACCCCCCGCAAATGTGGTTGTCCATCCAGACATCCGGCTGGAGCAGATGCCAAGACCCAACCCACTGCCAAGAAGTGAACCTCACCTGATTTGTCACCCTTGTGTGCCACTGAGAAACCCTGTTGACTGTTAAATTACATAACTCCATCTTCCCATTGGCACATGGACATTGGACCTGTGCAACCAACTGCTGTACCACCAACTCTGATGGTTCCATCTATCATGACCTCACTCATCATCTGTTGGACATTGTATGTTCCATAATTTATTAGTCACAATTTCATTATATGCACAATAAAAACCAATGCAACATAGCTACTCTATATGTGTCTTCATTAAAACTTCAACAAATGTAATGATTGCAAAATGTGACCTGGCTTTGCCCCCGTACATCCAACAGGTAGTGTAATGGACAGCAGATGGAGGCATCATCAGCAGGATGCACAGTACAACAGAAATGTTCCAGGACAGATGTCAGAAAATCAAAAATCCAGGGCCACACAAGAGTATAGTTAGTGTTACAACCTGAAAAAAAGACAATAACAGATAGTACCACCAGGATGGAAAGCATGGAGCCACACAGTGTACATATGCAGCTCATAGATGTTATGTCCGGTGTAGAATACCTGCTAATCAAGGGCCCCCAGAGATTACCTATACATCACCAGTCAGAGAATATTCATCACAAATCACTTTAGCTGTCATCCGTCATCTGTCATGTAGAATAGCTAATGACTATGAATGCCTCAAGCCATAGGTAGCAGAGGCACATATTTCCATACCACAGTCAGAGGGTGAAATGACATGAGAACAGGAGAAAGCAGCACACTTAGCCCAATAGTGGTCCGTACAGTGGAGATGTGAATGTAGTAAACTGCAGTGAGTACACTTGTAAGAGTTAATACACTATTACTGTGCACTGTACATTCAATCAGTCAGCTCCCCCAAAACACACATAGGGATAGGACCACATTACACCTCCACTGAGGAGTCAACTCAGGAGGACAATTGTCAGCAATTCAAGTGGATATACAACACTTGCAAACCCAAACTCACCATACCTATATATCACTGGAAGTACTGATTGATGAGCTCAGTCCTAGAGTCAGCTGCACCTTCCTCCTCTGCCTCCTCATCACTTGTCATGTCAGCATTACCAGCCACTGGTCCAGCTGCCTCACCCTCATCAGCTAGCAATGATATCTGAAGTCTCAGGGCTAGATTGTGGAGCATGCAGCAGGTTACTATTATCTGGCATACCTTTTGGGGTGAGTAGAGGAGGGCATCTTCAGATAGGTCCAGGCACCTGAATCTGGCCTTCAGGATGCCCCATGTTCTTTCGATTACATGCCCTATCATCCTGTGGGCCTCATTTAAATGGAGTTCCCCGTCTGTGGCAGGGTACTTCACTTGTGTCAACGGCCAGTGAAGGTTAGGATATCCAGAGTCACCTGTGTAAAAGAAATTTAGGACCAGTGAAAATATAGGTACAGCATCAGGGAAGAATGTAATGAATGGTGCCATAACAGTGAAACACCTTCAGATGCATATGCATACATACCAAGGAGCCAGGCTCCCTCTGTGTGTAGTTGTGCCATCATGTGTGGGGCATTGCTGTTACTCAAAATGTAGGAGTCATACACAGAACCAGGAAACTTGGCTGTGACCTGTGAGATGTACTGGTCTGCAAGGCACACCACCTGAACATTTATGGAATGGTAGTCCTTCCTGTTCCCATACACCTGTCCATTGGCACTGGGAGGGACCAGAGCCATATGGGTGCCATTAATGGCCCCTATCACATGAGGGATGTGTCCCATATCATAAAAGTCTGTGTTCACATAGGCCAAATCCGCACACTGGGGGAACCTGATGCAGCTGTCCAGGTGTTTCAACAATGCACATAGTGCCTCCTTCAACATAAGACTGAACATGGGCTGTGACATCCCTGCTGTCAAGCCCACTGTATTCTGAAAGTAGCCTGTGGCAAGAAAGTGTAGCACTGATAGGATGTGTACTGAGGGAGGGATGCAATAGGGATTTCATATGGCTGGTAAGAGATCAGGCTCCAACTGTGTACATAGATCCATGATGGTCTAACGATTCAGACAATAGGTCTGGATGATATGCCGTCCTCCATTGTTGCAAGGTCAACTGGTGGACAGTACACTGGTGGTTGCCTCAATCTCCTCGCAGGATATCTAGGTAGGGAGGAGAGAATGTACAGTGAGAAATGCACTTGACACATGTAAGCAGAACATGTCAAAATAGCACACAGCTAACACTGTAGGACATGCATAGCACTGCTAACACATTCTAATATGGATATGCTGAAGTGCTTTGGACACCATCCTTGCAGCACATTGCTGAACCTGTAAGTCATATAGGACACATATCACATATGTAATGTACCATATATGGCAGACTGAGCTGTCCTGCACTGATCAATTGAATAGTAATGGGATATACCAATACAGTGCCACTGCCTATGTTCTTCAGAGTATCTAAATATGCTCATCATCAGCTATATTGCCATATCACGTCACTGTGTCATGGCTGACACATGTCTTTGCACTACCATGATGGCACAGCATATTCTTACTCCGCCACTTGGGCGCATATGTGTATAGCGCACTAATTTTGGCACATTAATCATGATATGTGCACAAAATAACAGCTGCCCGTCCTGCTGCACTGGACAGTTGGAAGTGACCTAAGTCGGCCGATGTATGTCGTCATGGCGGTAGGCGGTCACAACCGCTGTGCAACTTGTCATTAGTTAACATTGCTGCCCATGGCGGACTGGGGCCTCTGGCGATGACCGCCGGCGGCAACGGTCCTGTACGTGGCAGCTGTGACCGCCATATTCTGCAGACTTGCTAACTTCACTCCTGATACTATTGCTAGCAAGACCTCCACAACCTGAGCTGCTGTGTACTGTCTCTGGGAGCTATCATGCCATTTCCTCCAGGAAATAGGGCCCCAGCCCACATCCCAGAAGAGCTGGAGAAGCTTGTGGAAGGGGCCCTACCCCAGTATGGACAGCTACATGGGGCACCAGAGGAGCAGGTGAGCTTAATGTCATTGTCATGTGTGATGGGGTGCGTGTGATGGTGAATGGGGTAAGTGTACTGGTGTGGAAGTACATGCATGTAGAGGGCATAAAGTGAAGTTGTGTGAGCAGACAGGATGAGTATGTCTGGGCACTTGGTGAGTTGGTAGGTCGCCAGTGTACATGACTTTCGCCTTTTGTCTGTGTCATCCATGCAGGTAAACGCCCATCAGATGAAAGGGATCTGGCGTGCCATCGCCAAGCAAGTGCGGACCCTGGGGGTCCACAGCCAGCAGAGCACCCATTATTGCAAGCGGTGGGAAGAACCTGAGACGCTGGGCCCAGAAGGCCGCAGAGACCCAGCTGGGGATATCCTCCCAATGAGGCAGGGGTGCCCGTCGGACTCTGACCCCCCTAATTGCTTGAATTTTGGCAGGGCCTACCCTGAGGTGGATCGGCATTTGAGGGCAGCACATCAGCCATAAGGCAGTGAGTACTGACTGTATCCTGGGACTTGGCTATGGTTGTATGGGATTAGCTCCCTCACTGTAGTTTATGTGACATTGTAGTCAATGCAGTATGTATGTAAACTAGTGGGAATGGGTAGTAACTACCCAGGATGAGTATAAGTTGTGGATGTGTTTTAATGGTTTACTGTCAATTGATGTACACCTCCCATATCAAGACATCTCCATGTCTGGATTGTGGAGATGGTCTAATGACATTGGCACATGTGTGACTCCATCCTGCCTTCACTGTGGATGTGAGCATGTGCATCACCCTAACCATTGAGTATGGCCTGCTCAATCATCTGCATTTGTGGCTCTAAGGTGTAAGTTCACTCCCATCCGTATAGCATACCTGTATATGCAACTGTGTGACTCTTGTTTTATCACAGGGACTATATACATCAAGTACTGGTAATGGTATTGACTGCATGTGAAGCAACCATTACATTTCCACCACAGATATGGCCTGTATAGGACTAGACTAATGGCTTGATAGTTGTGTACTCATGTATTGGTCATCTGCTAAATATAGGGTATATGAAGGTTGGTGAGGTAAGATACTTTTGCATGTACATTTAATATGATCTAATTGCAATCATCATGCATTTTTAGTGCTAGACTTGTAGGGGTTAAACCATTAAACCAATGGGATAGTACTAGAGGTGGTAAGTGCCTAGGCAGACCTTGTCATTGTCAATATGTTATGTATATCTCATATATGCCAATGCCCTAGCAATTAAAGTGCTACAAAGCTTTGTTACTGCCTACATTATGTCTCAGTGGTTACTTGGGGGCACACCTATGGAGTGGGACAATGTCTGCTACACTTGGCCTAGCTGAAGTGGAAGATTAGGACAGTATTGGGTATTGGATAACGTATGAGATGTTGATGTGAATCAAATGTTGTATTACTCTCCTGAGGCTGCCCTATGTAGTAGTGGGATGTGTTGTCAGTGCAAAGGCAGTGGTGTTGATCCATGTGTGCATAATGCATACATGTATTTTCCATCACAGATGTGTGTTGTCTGGACTTAGGTACAGGTCTTCACAAATCTGGAATGGTGTGCGTGAGGGTGGAGTTATTATTTTGTGAAGTCCTACTGGTGAAACTGCATGTGTGGTGGTATTGTATGTGCACCATGATATCATATGTGTGTTCCTGAAGTTCATCAGTTGTGACACTGCACTCAGTGTCTGAGTATGGATATGTACTATTTGCAATGTGGGGCATTGTAGATGCACTTAGATGTATAATTAGTTGTGATGTATGTGTTTTTGGTGCCTGCAAATCTTCCTCTGTGATTGGGTCAGACTAATCAAATGGCTATACACCAGACTTGTATTGTACACATCAGATGTCACATGTATAGGTGTCTAACTTGTAGTGGCTAAATCAGTTATGATATCTATATTGGCATTACTGTACAGAGTATTAGGTCAGACATGTAATGTGACAGGCAGATTCTGTGTGGTGTGTGAGTGGAACAGGCTTCACTGTCATGGATATTTTACATAGGACATCGACTGATCAGCTGTTGTAAGTGTAGAGACCTGATGTGTTTTGTTCAGTCAGCTGCACTTCCAATAGGTGAGAGGGGTATGGAGAGGTATGAAGTGAAACCAGGGAGTCAATTGTACTTCATCCAGGGCATGATGTGCATGCAACATTGCTTTGGTGGTGATCGTGTGGATGACTTTTGTCATGCTGACATAAATGGATTTAGATGTAGGTGTGAGGGTTGGCATACAGGAGTGGGTAGTAGTGACATGGTGTGACATGATGTAGGAAATGTGTATTGGTACCTGAGATAGCCTAGCCAGGATACGTCTTCTCACAGATGTGCATGTTTATGTGTGTATATGTGAGGTGTATGCTAATCCTCTCTCATCCCATTTCTCTCTCTCCTTCCATCTCTCTCTCTCTATTTGTGTGCATCAGCAGGTGAAGGAGAAGGCGAGTGGGGATGCTGCAGGCTATGGGACACAGGGTGCTGCTACCAGCGACAGCGAGGGACCCAGTGGCATGAAGTGGAGTGGCACGGGGGAGACCGGATCCTCCACGTCGTCTTCGGAATCCTCCTCCAGTGGACACTCCCTGGCAGTGATGGCCCATTCTGGGACCACCCCAGCACCATATCAGTCCGCCACCCCCATTACTACCACCACCCTTCCTGTAGCTCCCCACCCAGTTGCCTGTGCCCGCTCACCCAAGAGGGTGGGTGTCTCCTTCACCAAAGGCACCTCTGCCCCTGCCTCAGTTAGCCCTGCTGCCCTCAGGGAAGAGGCTATTGACCTCCTCAAGTCCATCTCTGTGGGTCAGTCGACTATCATGATTGCCATCCAGGGACTGGCAGCTCTAGCTCAGCAGAGTAATGGGTTCCTGGAGGGCATTCACGGTACAATGGCTAGCCTGCAGAGATCCTTTCAGGCTCTGGCCTCCACACTGATGGCCTCTTCAGAATCCCAAACCCTTCTTCCCAAACACAGCCAATGCACACAGACATACAAACATGCATCCACCTCAACATCTGAGTGTAGCTCAGGCAAACACAAGCGCCACAAGACCCACCACCGGCATGCACACAAACAACACCCACAGGCAGACACACCAACACTCACTACCTGCACAGACTCCCCCACTACTCCCACCTTCACAGACACTACATCAGGCACACCTGTAGCCACCACACCAACATTCACTGATCCAGCCACATCTCCTATCTTACCCACAGTCAGCACAATATCAGACCTGCAGACATCGACCCCAGTCACCATATCCACATACACCACTGACACATCCACATTCAGCACATTGTCCATACCTGCAGACACCACCCCAACAGTCACCCATCCATTATGACATCCCTCAGCACCTCCTCACCCCTCCTCCCAAGACACATAAATGCCCACACTCACACACATAACAGACACCCAGCACCCGCAAACACTCCTCCCACACACATGCACCCAATACATCTACCAAGACTCTTCCCATAACCATGCACTCTACTTCCACTCTCAAACCTTTTAGCCATGAGTTTTCCCTGTTTCCTACTCCTCTCCCACCCTGTGATACCTCCAAATGGGTTGTGTCCCTCCCCAAGTCCAGCTTTTCCACCTGCAAGTCCTCCCCTGTTCCCTGCTAGTACCTATGGCCCTCCCCCTGCCAAGAAGTCAACCCATTCCAAGCCCAAAGACCCCCCCGTCTCAGGCCCAAGCCCAAAGATCCCCCTCCAAAACCCAAGCCCAAACACCCTCTTAACCCTCCCTCAATTCCTGAGGTGCCTGTCTGCCTCCTTGATGCCCCTACCCTGTGGAGGTCATCTAGCAGTCAGGAGTCATGTATGGGCACACAGAAGTGCCATTTGTGCATTGTGCACTATGGACTTTAAACTGGCCAACGGCCTTCTCTATGTACATAGTTATTTATTTATTGCCATATATTTATATTGATTATATCCGGGCCAACCAGTTGTTGGTTTGATGGTAACATACTTGTACTGCCTTTCTTTCCACATGGCTGTTTTGGCCTTGCATGCTTTGTTTTATGTGTCTGTGACATGTGTGTGCATGTTGGTTGTGCTAGTTGTTGTGTGTGGACAGTGTGTCTAGGTGTGGCCCTGACATGTGTCCCATTGTGATGGCTGTGTTCTGTGTGTAGGATATGTTTGTGTTTGGAACATGCATGTGTGTTGATAATTTGTGTATTGTTTGTGTTGACATGTAATGGTGGAGTTGTGTCCCCTTGTATGGTTGTTGTGTGTGCATGCATGTGTGTGGCAATGGGTATGTCAGAAGTGCTGTGTCATTGTGTATATTGGTTGTTAGGTGTTATTACGTGTTGTTGTAGGTATGTAGAGTCATGTGGAGGTGTGTAATGTGTTAGCTTGCTGTAGCATTTGTGTTGTTGCGGTTGTGGTGTAGTTGTGAGAATCAGTGGTGTTGTGTATTGTTGTGTTGTACTGTGCCAGTGCTGTGTGTCTGTGGGTTGGTGTGTGTATTATATGTGTGTGTTGGCTGTGGTGTGTGTAGTATGGGTGTGCGTGTGTGGGTTTGTGTGCATATGGGTGTGTGGTTATGTGTGTGTGTGTCGCCGTTGCCTGCCATCCCAGATGTGTATGTTGTGTGTGCGTGTGTACTTTGGCGTTTCCCTACAGTGTCAGGTAGGTATGTGTGTACTCACGGTCGCTGTGGTCACTGTCGCTGGTTGTGGAGTTGTTGTGCGAGCAGGAGCAGTGGGAGGATGTGCAGTTCAGGTTCCATGGCAGCTCCAAACAGGTATATGTTCCAAAAGGTGAGTGTCTCCTTTTATAGAGTTGGTTTCCATCACGGTTTTCATGGTGGTGCGACTGTGGCGGAATCCTTGGTGGTGTGCAGCCTCATAATATGTCCGACAGGAATATGGTGTCTGCTGGTCTGAAGGTGGCTACTGCCATCCGTGTGGCATGACTGCACTGGTGGTACAGGTGGTGGTTTGGCTGTGTTCTGTTGGGACGACTGCCAGGGTCATAATTTGGCGGTCTTCTGTGCCAACCCATTGTCGGTGCCGCCACTGCCACCAACATGGCGGTCCTGGTACCACCACACTCGTAATGATCCCCTGAGTGTTGTAATCAAAGAAAGAAATTCTATTTATTTTTTTATAAAGTATTTACAGGCTATGTTAAATCTTTTACTCCCCTATATTTTCCTCGTGAAGATCCAGTGCTTGCTTTGTTCATTAGTAGAGACTTTTTTCCACAAATGTTTACTTGCAAAAAAACATAACTAGAAATAAAATAAGAATGTCCTCTTGGAGAGGGATGTACAGGTTAAAAATTGACTGTAGCGTGCCTTTTCTGCTATTCTTCTATTTTCCTCTTTACATAACGATCTCACTTTCTGGTTCTAATGCCACAGGCACGTGATGCGCATGGCCTTGGCTGAAGACCTTGAGAAAAGAATGGTGGGGCATAATGCTGGATTGAGGATGCGTTCAAAGTATAAGACTTGTGTGCAAAATCTCATGTGAAAAGCAAAAGCCCTTGTGCTTTTGTTCTCAGGGAATGGTGGTAGCACCGGTAAGGTGTGTAGCATGATCAAATACCTCCCTTGGCACCCATTAACTGCTGGTGCCGGCGACCACATGGTGCATACAGTCGGTCCTTACTTTGGTCAGGGGCCAAGGTATCTCAGAAAAAAAACAATAGAAGAAATAATTGAAAAACTCTGTTAAAGGAATACTATGTTTCTTTGGTTATATGACAAAACACGTTCGTTGTAAAAATAGATAAAATAAAAATTCCTTTAAAAAAATTGCTTTGAAGTGGTGTTATGCAGTGGCATAACGCAAAACGATGGACATCCCCTGCAGAAAGTGATAATGGACCTCCAACTCTCCCATATCTCACAAATATTCATCGTCTAATGACGCTTGAGCAGTGACGTTTGTCTTTCCGTAATTTAGGGTACTGTGAGTTGCTGCAAACAAAGAAGTCAGCAGAATTAAAAGGTACATCTCGGCCGCAAGAGTAGAAAAATTAGCACTTGTAATCCCACCTGAAAAGTGGGAAATGGGTACTCCAGGCTATAGATTGCCTTGAATGTTTGAGACCACACACAAATATGTATGTGAGCGTTTCGAAATTCCTCTTCAACCCTTTCCCAAACTGTAAATGGTCGGAGGTTCTCTTCAAAGATTGGAACAGGAATGGATCACACGAACATTTGGTGAGGGCCTATGTGGAGGGTTTTCTCTAGAGGAAAAGCAATTCTCAATGAGAAGGAAAACTGCTTGTTGCTCAAATGACTTTAATAACCCTAAATAGGCTTTTCCTGTATGTAGAACTTTGCTCAGGGGGAATAAAAACTGATGGAGGAACAACCTAATATTCCTTCTAATTTGGTGGATACTTGCATCTGGCACAGCTTTCCAGGCATACTACTGGGAATAGCGGTGAAAACCACCTAACAGTAAATTTGCACCTGCACATAGATTTAAATCTATAGATGCAGTTTGCAACTTTTTTTTTGCAAATCAAGCTTAATCAAAGGATTATTATTTTTCGGTGGCATTACCATTTTCCTAAAATCCTTATTTATCGTCCCTGGATGGAGAAACTACTCAAGTAGTTAAATTAATGACACGACGTCATCCTGAAGATTGAACTTGAAACGGACAAGATAGTGAGCTGTAAAAACCGAGAATCTGCTTTTAAAAGCCGAAGCCGGAAGTAGACAAAATATCGGGATATAAACAAGCTATTGTGTGCACACTCAGTAAGTAGGCGGTCATATCACGCCTCCAAAAATCTGCTCACATATGGCCGCTGCACATGCATAGTTGCTAGTTGTCTCAATTGTGGTTTGGAAGGAGCTAAATCCAGCGAACACAAGCAAAACAGCTGGGTTATTATAGGCAGCACTGAGCAGATGCTTGCATAAGACCCTGAATGAGACCGTGAACTTCACGCGGCGCCAAATCAGTATGCGACAAGACCCACAATCAATACGCACCATTGCACAGGAATTCTGCGACATCTGTGAATTCCCCAGCGTACCTGGAGCTATTAACCATACATACATACTAATCAGCACATATTTTTCATCCAAAAAGCTACAACCAACTGGCATTCTTTGCAGACAGTAAATAATGCGAATATCGTAGTGCAAGCAAATGTAAATTCAGTGGGACCTCACACAGTAGCTGTACACACAATTAGAATGTCAAGAATGAACAGTATTCAGCGGGTAGCGATGGATACTGCTAATTTAAAGGTGAGTTAATGTATTTGCCAAGCGAATAATTGTTTTTTCATCCCTTCACATCTAGTCGTGCATAGGCATTTTCGGTACATTTGCTAATTACTCATAAAAAGCAACCAGAGCCTAAACATATGCATAAGAAGATTGCACAAAAACAATATCAAAATGATAATATGTCTGGAAAATTTAAATCATGTCTCTTAACCTATGCTTTAAATTCAGATGCCTGTCCGATAACATGAACAAAAATAATTGCTGATGGATGGAATGATGAACAATGCATACATTTAACCCCAGTAACAGATCTGTGTTTAATCCGTCATTGTCTTGCTCACCATGCTTCCCAAGTTTGGACCCAGCCATATGCAAACCAGCCTTGACCCTGCTTCCCATTGGAACAGTCCATCCTGAACTGCCAGGCCAGGTCCTCCCTGGACTAGAAACAGGGATCCTGGGACCGGTTTTAAGGTATGACCCCTCAACAGCCAGGCTAGCTTGAATCCAGTGGCACAGTGAGTATGGGACACATGTTAGGACATACCCTTCCCACTTAGGGTGACAAAAGCAAAAACAACGGATGGTGGATGGAATGCTGAACAATGCATACATTCACCCCCAGTCACAGATCTGGGTTTAATCCATCATTTCTTTGCTCTCCACGCCATCCCATATCTGAATTGACAGTTTTTTGTTGCATACCCTTATCTTGTAACTTTACCACACTTTCCAACTGGCTGAATTTGTAAACTTTGCAGTTTGTATTCTTATTGTAGTACTATACCACAGGGAATCCTGAGATGCATTGCATTTGTACCACCTGAATTGATTGCATAGAATATTTTGTGGAAGTCTGCCTGCCTTTAATTTTTTGGATAGGCAGGAAAGGCACTTGGCATATATGATGGTTATTCTGGAAATAGTGAACAACGTTCAAATCTAAAAAAATGAATACAGTATCATCTATAAGAGTCAGTAAAGCTGAACATACCCAGGTGCCCCACCAACAAAGCATTATTCATAGGACCATGTAAAAATTCTAATATTTGAAGATCTACGTGTTGTCCAATGCACCAAATAACTCTTGTTAATGTGATGTGCTTGGTTCCCAATTTAACCAGTGCTTAATTTGTGCTTGTTGTTTCCGGTGCTGAGCACCGGCACTTATTTTTGAGGGCCGGCGTTTAGTCTTCTGCCTCAAGTATTTGCTGCGAGCAAAAGACACGTTTGGGAAAGACGGAGGAAGAGAACAAAAGAAAAAGCGTGACAATGAGAGAAAGCAGAAAGCTGCAAGAGTGAGCTGAAGGGGCAGGGTGTGGCTTTAATGGATTGAAGAGGTCTGAGATGGCTTCGGGATTTTGCTGCCTCAGTATTCCATGTTCGCACATTTAATTGCAGCAGCCGCATGTTTAGGAGGAGGGCTTTGGGTACCGGCACCATTTTATTTACAAATTAAGCACTGAATTTAACAGGCATGAATGTGGGGACCTACAGCCTCCCTGGGTTATGAGAGCCTTCGGGTATTCTAGCCTTTCATTTCTGCCGGTTCTGCCTTTCATCTCTGCAGCTTTCTCTGAGCTTCCCCTTTCATTTCTGCTGCTTTCTTTGAGCGTTTGCATTTTATTCCTGCTTTTTTTCCTTCACCACACGCTTTTCATCTGCTTCCTGACGTTTTTTTCCCACACCCTGCCTCTTGCCACCAAACGGCCCCCCTCCTCCAGGACCTACTTAATGGAGGCACTCTGTGCCCATCCATGCATGGACTGTGCCCCTTACCAGGATACCTGGCTCTCCCACCACCCGCTGCTACCTTCCAAGGAGATGCTGGGCTTGGACCCCAGATGCCACGAGAGAAACTGCTTCACTGCCTCACCTCGAGCAACTGAAGGACACTTCACCTGCCGATGCTGTCACTTACCCTGCAATGTACAGTCACCAGCCTACCAGGATCCTCCACAGCACCCATCTAGAAGACCACGAACAACCTAAAGAACCCAGAACTGCTCCATCGCATCCTGCTCAATGCCTGTTTCATCTGCAAACATGCCACGGAAATCTGGAACAAAATCACCTTCCTCTCCTCCGACGTAACCTTCATCACCGAAACCTGGCTCAACCCCTCCTCGAACCCAACATAGCCACTGCAACACCCAACAGCCACAAGATGATGCACCGACAAACATGGCAGAGGCATAGCTATCACCTTCAAGACATCATCCAATGCATCACCACCAACAACGACCCCACACCTCTCATGGAACATCTCAACTTCCAGCTACAAACTGGCGCTGAGACAACGGTAAGAGGCACCCTCAGATACAGACCCTAGGACCTGGACGGACCTTCTATGACCCCATTTCCAACTTCATCGCCCCGCTTGCTAGGAAGGCAAGGAAGGAACTATTCAAAATAGTCAAAGAATACTCCAAAACTCCAATCCAGCAGCCACAGAGAACACAATCCACCCTTCCCAAGAACTCTGCAACACCCTCTCAGACTACCTTAACAGCAAGATTGCCACCATCTCCAACAACTTTGACCCCCAAGCCCCATTCCACAACCTCAGCAGCCTCAACCAACCAACGCACACCAGCCGGACGATCACCACATGGACACCGCTCACTGCACAATCCACATCAACCATCATGTCAATCATCCACTCTGGAGCACCCACTGACCCATGCCCCACAACATTACAACATTTTCAACAACGGATCCAATCACATCAGTACAGAACTCACCAGCATCCTCAACACCTCCTTTACCACAGCAGTTTTCCCAGACAAATGGAAACATGCAAAAATCAGACCTCTCCTAAAGAAACATTCCACCGACTCCAACAAATTAAAAAATTATCAACCAATTTCTTTGTTCCCCTGCCCTGCCATAGTACTGGAGTAGGCCATCAATCAACAACTCACCAAATAGTTAGAACAAAACAGCCTGCTTGGCATCTCCCAATTAGGCTTCCAGGTCAACCACAGAATGATCCCACACTTGACAGATTTACAGATGACATCAGAAGACTCCTGTATCTCGGGGAGACTGCTGCCCTCATCCCTCATGACTTCTCAGCTGCCTTCAAAACCAGTTCTGACCACACCCTCATCAACAGACTCCACAACAATGGCATACACGAGAACACCCTCAGATGTTTCACCTCCTTCCGAACAGGACGTACTCAGAGCAACTGGCTGCCTCCCTTCACATCTGAACCCAAGAACATCATATGCGGCAAACCCAAAGGATCCTCACTCAGCTCCACATTGTCTAACACCTACATGACCGCCCTAGCTGACATCATCAGATCCCATGGTTTTAACAGCATCTCCGACACAGACGATGCACAGCTCATCCTCTCACTCACGAAGACCCCTCCACCACTAGAACTAATTTGACACTGCCATGTCTAATGTAGAAGACTGGATGCAAGCAAACTGCCTTAATCTCAACTCAGACAAACAGGAAGTACTGAAATCTGGGAGAAACACATCCATATGGGATCACATCTGGTGGCTAGCCAAACTCAGACCCACCCTCAAGCCAACAGACCAGGCACACAACCTCTGCATTATCCACAACAGCGAAGTGACAATAAAGTGGCAGATCAATGGAGTGTCCTCCTCGTGCTTTCACACCCTCCACATGCTCAGTAGAATATTCAAATAGATCCCAGTCAACACCAGGAAAACCATCACCCAGGCCCTCTGCATCAGTCATCTCACATATGGCAATGCACTCTACACTGGCATCTCCACCCAGCTCCTCAAAAGACTCCAGACCATACAGAAAACAGCAGCCCACCCATCCTGGACTTCCCCAAATGGGTCCACATCACCGCCCGCCTCAGAAAATTCCACTGGGTCCCCATCCAGAAGAGATGCCAGTTTAAGATCCTCACACACACCTAAAAAGCCTTACATGATCATGGACTGGCCTACATCAACCACCAACTGAACTTCCACCAACCTTCCGGACACCTGCTCTCCTCCTCATTAGCCCTTACACACACACCCCAAATCTATCACAGCGGTGGCTGTTCCTTCTCCTACATCACCACCAAGACCTAGAATGACCTGACCCTCTGCCTCCATACAGCACCCTTTCTTGCAGACTTCAGAAGGAAACTCAAGACCTGGCTCTTTGACTGAGACCTGAAAAACCAGCACCCAGATGCCCCCTGGGGTGACAGTGCAGCTCTATCCAAATGCAGATTAATTGACTGATATGAGACTAAAGTTTTGTTTGCTAGTGAGCTAAACAACTATGGTAACATATTTTAAATATCAAGAAGGATTATATTTAGTACAGTTGTCCACATGTAACAAATACACCATTTGAATGGCTGGACTAATATGGATGCCATGAATAACCTCAACTACAACTGCAGTTGCTTAATTTTAAATCCTTTGGAGCTCTCTATTAATTGTTTTTGGTAGGTCTGCAAAGGTGAAACTTCACTAATCCAACTTAGAGCTAACAAGGTCTCTGGCGGTTATAGCTATATTTTCTTCCCATCAGCCAAGCCTGTATACTTGATAATAGCTAAATATGTTGGTAGCAAGAAATTGTTTCAATAATTTTGTTTAACTCTCCATGCTCAACGCAGGACAAAATGTTACCTATAGTATTTTTGTCTCCTCTGAGAGGCTGATACTCATGCCGACCAAGAGTCATGACATATGGGACTCCTTAAGTTTCTTGACCAAAGATGGTGAACCTATCAACTTTAACTCAGTTTTGCTTGTATTGAAGGCAAGCCACTACAGTTCTCTGAAATACACTACGGCGTTACAGCATAATCCTGGAGTGATTTGTCAAAGTCTTGATAACTACATAGAGTTTATCTAAGATGTAAAATTCCATGCTTACCTGGCTTTCTTCCCAGTATCTTGCTAGAAGAAATACCAAAAAAACACTCACATAAAATATACCAGTGTAACCAGAATGACACTATCACCTCTTTCTAATTATTAAAATAGCCTGTTTTTATGGAAATGTGCACTAGGGCAAGTGGTCATGTCTGACCACAGTCCAGCTGGAGGGTAGCTTGCAGAAAGAAGATACATTTCAAGAACACCAAACTACACTTATCTGAGGAATGAAAGGAGGGGGAAAATGTGTTGAGACACAATATCCATTAAAACAATAGCCAGGAACCCTGAAGAGTTTTGTTTATGTGAAAGTAAAGATACAGTGATGACCTTCTTTTGATGCTGCATTTTGCCCAGCCAGGTGAGCGTGTCTCACTCATTTGATTAGATTTTCCTTGGGTAGGGAGAAGGACGTATATCATTTTAATATGGGATGGCTGGGAGAGTTCACACAGCTGAAATACATTTTCTGTAATCTTAGAAACCTCATTCATTTGTTTTTTTCTAGATTTGTTTCCGCTATAAATCAGAATAACTTTTGAAACATTGGGGAAAGTCCAGCATGGAATAATTTGCAACAATAGTCATACTGCCTGTCCCAAGCAATTGCCCAGTTCCCAATGTCACTCAGGAAATCCACCACTAGAAAAGCAAAACATTGTCTGAAACCTGGATATGCTAAGAAAAACAAATCTCCTGACCACCTTAGTAAGGACAGAGATCTTGGACCCTGCTTACTCTTGAACTCAAGTTGTTCCCAGAGGGTCAGAATAAACAACCTCTTGGAGTACACAGGCCCTTGGAAGAAGCATTGAGCAAATCCCAGTGGAACTGGACTTGAGGAATATTCAAACCTCTCATTCACAGTAGGCACCTCAACTTGATGAGATTGATGACTAAACTAGTTCATTTGTAGAAGGTCTTGCAGAGATGGAAACCTTAGTATTATTTCTGAAGAAGTGGTGGAAACCCATGTAAAAAATGGCCAGTGGTCAAAATAATTGAGAGCAAATTTAAACCTATTTTAAATACATCTAACAGGTCATTAGTGTTCCAGAAGGGATGTCCCAGTAGCTGGTTTTATTGGAATCTATTTTTGTAGTATCCAGTATCAAATAGCTCTAAAAAGGATTGTTTTATTTTGGTTTTTAATTTTGGAATCTAATAAAAATGATAAGATGGCAGGCTAAGAATGTGTTGAGTTAAATTCCATACTGGGCCTATTTACAAGTTGTAACCATGGACATCAATTGACCGAAATGCCAGGGGTAGCCGAAGTGACATCACAGGCCCTTTGGCCTCCACTTTCAGTTACACATACACATACACACATACACACACATGTGCACCCACACACACAAACACACACTTATTCTCACTTGTGCGTACACACATATTCACAATTACATACACTTTCTTTCACACAAACATACTTTAACCCACAAGCACGCAGAAAACATACATTTAAAAGTATTTTTTACCTACCTCAGCTGCAATGGAAAGGCATTTTCCAGCTAATTGTACTCTGCTTTTATTACACTAATAGTGAATAATATGTTATTATTCAATATTAGTGTAAAGGAAATTGACAGAAAAAAGAGAGTGGAGCCCCACCTGAAGTCCATAAGGATGAATTCCGGCTTGTAACTGCCCATTTTGTAATCAGGAACACTATTTACTTTGTGAAGTCTGACATCATACATTTCTGCTGGGTACTGTTATGATTATATGATGCAATGTCCCCCCTCACCTTAAGTATAGGTTGATAATCTTATTTGTATGTAGAGTTGCATTTAAGACTAGCTATGAGGTGGACTTATTTTCTCTATTGCCAGTCACCGATTTTAGTCACTGGAATATCTGAAATGGGAATTAGTGTTTTCTTTCTTTCAGTCTTAATTTAGATTTACTGGATGTAGGAGGCTGGCCCTCTATGTAGTGTGCAAAACGTGGTACACAAGGCAGAGGGTCTGGGCAACCACATATTGGTTTGCAGAGGTAAAAATAAGACCACCTAATGCTCTAATGTTTATGGTAGCTTGGTCGAGCAGTTAGGCTAATCTTAGAGAAGTGCAAATCATTTGTTGTACTCACAGTAATAATAAATGGAGACACACACACAAAGGAATAACTTGAGAACAATTTACAAAAATGCTTCAGCTTTTTATAATTTTTTTAAGACCAAGGTCATCAAAACTGGGTAAGTACTTTTGGAGTTATGATTTTTCAATTTTAGGAAAAGTCTCAGTTCTGTGCATAATTACGCACCATAGGAATCAGTGGAGAAACAATTTAAAAATACATATAAAATCAGGCAGTGCGTTTACCAATGTCTCCTATCAGTTGTAGGTCAAGGTAGTCAGTGGGCTCTCGGGACCAGTTGGAGAAGTTCAGACGACTCTCAGTTTCAGCGGGAGTAGCCGCAGAAAGTCTTTGGAGCTCATGCAAGGCCACTGAAGGGGACCACTTGGAAAAGCTCTGCACAGGTGGACTTCAAGGTGAGTCCGGGGAGATCCCCTTTGGAGTGTCAAGGTCACAAGGGGTGATGGACCTTCAGAACACATATTGGTCTTCTGTGCAGGGCACAGGGCGGCAAGGTGTAGAGCTCATCGGTGAGCCAGGAACTGTGCACAAAAGTGCCCTTGGAAGGATGAGGTAAGTCACTTTGAGGGTTGCTTGCAGGTTAGCAGTGGTGCTCTGGTGGAGGGTCCTTGTGTTTTCTGAAGTCCCTCGACTAGGGTTTCCTCTTTGTTCTTTTGCCGTCTGGAGTGGACTGTACTTCAGGATGCCTGGTGTTCAGTGACCAGTACCTGTGGTGATAGCACAGTTCAGCCACTGTAGATTGCAGTGCCACCAAACTTGGCACACTTGCAGGTAGTGTCCTTGTGGTTTGCTGAGTTAAATGTGGTCTGGCTGTGTTGTAAGGTTCCTTGGTCAGCAGCCAGTCAGTGAACTGGACTTCATTGGCCTTTTAGTCTTTGTTGCAAAAGAGTGATCCCTTCACTCTGAAGAGAGATCTTTGGTGTTTTTTTAGAAGAATGGAGGTCCTCTGGGGGTTTCGTAGAGTCTGTCAATTGTCCAAGCAACCCCTCACCGGCGATTGTAGAGTCCTGAGTGCAGCAGGAAGAGTTTGGTGCCTTTTTCTGGGTGCAGCAGAATTTCCGTTCTCGAACTTTGGGTCTTCTTTTTTGATGGTCTTCTGGTGTCCTTGGAATCTGCATCCCTGGTCTAGGAGTGCCCACTAAATACTATATTTAGTGTGCGTTTCGGGGAGTACCTAGTAGTGACCAATGGGTCATCTACCTTAGGGTGGCTACATACACTAAGTGACCACTTTTTGTGAGAGGAGGTCACTTCCCTATCCCTGTTAGGCTATTTTCCTACCATGCAAGTGGAGGAAAATGAAATGGAATGGTCACCTCACATGCAACACCTTAGGGGTGGTACACACTGGTGGTGGCCACTCCTCCTGTCCTTTGTGTGTGTTCCCACAAAAGGTGGGGGTTTGCAATGCGTGGAGCCATCTGCTGCTGACAGCAGGTCTGGAGGGTCAAGTTTCAAAGACGGGCAGCCCTTTGAAGCTAGATAGCAGGCCAGTGCACATTTCTGAGGAGGGAGGTGTGACACCTCCATCCAGGAAGTGCTTTGTACTGGGACCCAGAGAGCAGGAGCTCTCACCCCAGGGTTCCAAAACCTTGTATGGTAGTGGCAGGCTGGTTGTGACCAACCAGGGGCCATGCCAGTGTTAGTTTTGCAGGGGTCACCTCTAATGTGGCCCCTGGGTACATTTTGCAATAAATCCAATACTGGTACCAGTTTGGATTGATCATTCTGAGTTGTTTGGTACTGTGAGAAAGTAGCCTCTTTCTAGCCTTGTTACCCCCAATTTTTGCCTGTTTGTGAGTGTATGTCAGGGTGTTTTCACTTTCTCACTGGGATCCTGCTAGCCAGGGCCCAGTGCTCATAGTGAAAACCCTATGTTTTCAGTATGTTTGTTATGTGTCACTGGGACCCTGCTAGTCAGGACCCCAGTGCTCATAAGTTTGTGGCCTATATGTATGTGTTCCCTGTGTGGTGCCTAACTGTCTCACTGAGGCTCTGCTAACCAGAACCTCAGTGGTTATGCTCTCTCTTTACAAATTGTCAGTAACAGGCTAGTGACCAATTTTACCAATTTACATTGGCTTACTGGAACACCCTTATAATTCCCTAGTATATGGTACTGAGGTACCCAGGGTATTGGGGTTCCAGGAGATCCCTATGGGCTGCAGCATTTCTTTTGCCACCCATAGGGAGCTCTGACAATTCTTACACAGGCCTGCCACTGCAGCCTGAGTGAAATAACGTACACGTTATTTCACAGCCATTTTACACTGCACTTAAGTAACTTATAAGTCACCTATATGTCTAACCTTTACCTGGTAAAGGTTAGGTGCAAAGTTACTTAGTGTGAGGGCACCCTGGCACTAGCCAAGGTGCCCCCACATTGTTCAGAGCCAATTCCCTGAACTTTGTGAGTGCGGGGACACCATTACACGCGTGCACTACATATAGGTCACTACCTATATGTAGCTTCACAATGGTAACTCCGAATATGGCCATGTAACATGTCTATGATCATGGACTTGCCCCCTCTATACCATCCTGGCATAGTTGGCACAATCCCATGATCCCAGTGGTCTGTAGCACAGACCCTGGTACTGCCAAACTGCCCTTCCTGGGGTTTCACTGCAGCTGCTGCTGCTGCCAGCCCCTCAGACAGGCAGCTGCCCTCCTGGGGTCCAGCCAGGCCTGGCCCAGGATGGCAGAACAAAGGACTTCCTCTGAGAGAGGGTGTGACACCCTCTCCCTTTGGAAAATGGTGTGAAGGCAGGGGAGGAGTAGCCTCCCCCAGCCTCTGGAAATGCTTTCTTGGGCACAGATGTGCCCAATTCTGCATAAGCCAGTCTACACCGGTTCAGGGACCCCTTAGCCCTGCTCTGGTGCGAAACTGGACAAAGGAAAGGGGAGTGACCACTCCCCTGACCTGCACCTCCCCTGGGAGGTGTCCAGAGCTCCTCCAGTGTGCTCCAGACCTCTGCCATCTTGGAAACAGAGGTGCTGCTGGCACACTGGACTGCTCTGAGTGGCTAGTGCCACCAGGTGACGTCAGAGACTCCTTGTGATAGGCTCCTTCAGGTGTTGCTAGCCTATCCTCTCTCCTAAGTAGCCAAACCCTCTTTTCTGGCTATTTAGGGTCTCTGGGGAAACTTTAGATAACGAATGCAAGAGCTCAGCCGAGTTCCTCTGCATCTCTCTCTTCACCTTCTGCCAAGGAATCGACTGCTGACCGCGCTGGAAGCCTGCAACACTGCAACAAAGTAGCAAAGACGACTACTGCAACTCTGTAAGGCTGATCCTGCCGCCTTCTCGACTGTTTTCCTATTTGTGCATGCTGTGGGGGTAGTCTGCCTCCTCTCTGCACCAGAAGCTCCGAAGAAATCTCCCGTGGGTCGACGGAATCTTCCCCCTGCAACCGCAGGCACCAAAAAGCTGCATTACCGGTCCCTTGGGTCTCCTCTCAGCACGACGAGCGAGGTCCCTCGAATCCAGCAACTCTGTCTAAGTGGCCCCCACAGTCCAGTGACTCTTCAGTCCAAGTTTGGTGGAGGTAAGTCCTTGCCTCACCTCACTGGGCTGCATTGCTGGGAACCGCGACTTTTGCAGCTACTCCGGCCCCTGTGCACTTCCGGCGGAAATCCTTCGTGCACAGCCAAGCCTGGGTCCTCGGCACTCTAACCTGCATTGCACGACTTTCTAAGTTGGTTTCCGGTGACGTGGGACTCCTTTGTGTAACTTCGGGTGAGCACCATTTCATGCATCCTTGTAGTGCCTGTTTCTGGCACTTCTCCGGGTGCTACCTGCTGGTGAGAGGGCTCCTTGACTTGCACGATGCCCCTTCTCTCTCCTGGTCCAATTTGCGACCTCCTGGTCCCTCCAGGGCCACAGCAGTGTCCAAAAACGCTAACCGCATGATTTGCAGCTAGCAAGGCTTGTTGGCATTCTTTCGGCGAGAAAACACTTCTGCACGACTCTCCACGGCGAGAGGGATCCGTCCACCAAAGGGGAAGTCTCTAGCCCTTTTTGTTCCTGCAGAAACCGCAGCTTCTTCTGTCCAGTAGAAGCTTCTTTGCACCCGCAGCTGGCATTTCCTGGGCATCTGCCCATCTCCGACTTGCTTGTGACTTTTGGACTTGGTCCCCTTGTTCCACAGGTACCCTAGATTGGAACTCCACAGTTGTTGCATTGTTGGTTTGTGTCTTTCCTGCGTTATTCCTCTAACACGACTTCTTTGTCCTTAGGGGAACTTTAGTGCACTTTGCACTCACTTTTCAGGGTCTTGGGGAGGGTTATTTTTCTAACTCTCAATATTTTCTAATAGTCCCAGCGACCCTCTACAAGGTCACATAGGTTTGGGGTCCATTCGTGGTTCACATTCCACTTTTGGAGTATATGGTTTGTGTTGCCCCTATCCCTATGTTTCCCCATTGCATCCTATTGTAACTATACATTGTTTGCACTGTTTTCTAAGACTATACTGCATATTTTTGCTATTGTGTATATATATCTTGTGTATATTTCCTATCCTCTCACTGAGGGTACACTCTAAGATACTTTGGCATATTGTCATAAAAATAAAGTACCTTTATTTTTAGTATAACTGTGTATTGTGTTTTCTTATGATATTGTGCATATGACACTAAGTGGTACTGTAGTAGCTTCACACGTCTCCTAGTTCAGCCTAAGCTGCTCTGCTAAGCTACCATTTTCTATCAGCCTATGCTGCTAGACACCCTATACACTAATAAGGGATAACTGGGCCTGGTGCAAGGTGCAAGTACCCCTTGGTACTCACTACAAGCCAGTCCAGCCTCCTACAGGTACCAAACAGCACAGGGTTTAGAGTGGCCATCATGTAACTGTGAAACTTATACTGACCAGTGTCCAGCACATGCATTTACAATGGTGGCTCTGCTCATTTACTATACCCTAGGTTTGGCAAGGACATAGTAGGGGCATATTGCTCATGCAACTATGCCCTCACGTACAGTGTAATGCACCCTGTCTTAACGGTAGAAGGCCTGCCAGAGGGGTGACTTACCTATACTGCATGCAGTGTATAGTGGACAGGGCACACAGGCTGTATGCCATGTCGAGTTTGCATTTTAGAATTGCACTAGTACAGTCAGTCTGCAATGGCAGTGCTGGGTGCATCTTGATGCATGACCTTAAAGGGTGGCAGAATATGTGCTGTGGCACTCAGGGGGCCTACCTTTAGTAACCCATGCCCTAGGTACCTAGGTACAATTTACTAAGGACTTATAGTGGCAGCTAAAGGTGTTTTCAATTGTGCCAATGCATTACATCAGTTTTGGGAAAGAGATCTTCCCAAGGGAACCTGGTTAGTAGGTGCCTTGGGCCCTAATAACCATGAGGCTACATCAAATACCAGGCAAAAACTGGGGGCTAACCATGACAAAAGAGGCCTTCTTTTCGCACTGGGCAGCCCAGTGAATACACTGGCTTGTTCTACTTTGATTTTTCTGGGGGTATATCTTGCTAAATTACCACCAGTTGCACCATTTTCTTAATTTATGTAATGAGATTCCAAAATATGCAGTGGGAAAGAATAAGGCCCATATTTATACTTTTTGACGCTAAACTGCGCTAACGCAGTTTAGCGTCAAAAAATTTTGCGCCGTCTAACGCCATTCTGAAGCGCCATGCGGGCGCCGTATTTATGGAATGGCGTTAGCCGGCGCAAGCAGACCGGCGCTGCCTGGTTTGCGTGGAAAAAAGCCACGTACACCAGACAGCGCCGGCGTAGGGGGAAAATGGCGTATGGGCGTCTTAAAATGGGGCAAGTCAGGTTACGTCGAAAAAATCGTCGTAACCCGACTTGCGCCATTTTTTTTCGACGCCCATCCCCCATCAACATGACTCCTATCATTGTAAAGATAGGAGTCATGCCCCCTTGCCCAATGGCCATGCCCAGGGGACTTCTGTCCCCTGGGCATGGTCATTGGGCATAGTGGCATGTAGGGGGGCACAAATCAGGCCCCCCTATGCCACAAAAAATAAAAAATAAAAAACTTACCTGAACTTACCTTAATGTCCATGGGATGGGTCCCTCCATCCTTGGGTGTCCTCCTGGGGTGGCCAAGGGTGGCAGGGGGGATCCCTGGGGGCAGGGGAGGGCACTCTGGGCTCATTTTGAGCCCACTTGTCCCTTAACGCCATGCCTGACCCAGGCGTTAAAAAGCGGCGCAAATGCGCCGTTTTTGGCCACGCCCACTCCCGGGCGTCATTTTTGCCCGGGAGTATAAATACCACGTAAAGGCCTGGGAGTCATTTTTTAAGACGGGAACGCCTCCCTTGCATATCATTAACGCAAGGAAGGGGTTCACGCTAAAAAATGACGCACACTCCGGGCACTTTGGCGCCCGAAGCGTCTAACGCCATAGTATAAATATGGCGTTAGTTGGCGTTAGTTTAGCGTCGAATTTGCGTCGAAAAAAACGACGCAAATTCGGCGCAACCAGAGTATAAATACGGCCCTAAATGTCTTGTCATAAAAAAGATGGATATCAAACAAATTATGTGTACTGTTAACTTTAGATGTTTAAATCATAACCTGCGGTTTAACTTATTTCCTTCATCTTTATGTTATTTCTTTAGACAGTCTAAATTTAGCTCATGCTTGCTCATTTTACGAATGAGTAATACGTTTTGTCTCTCTTATTATCAGTATTAGCATTTTGATTGTGGGACAATATTTGAGATAAAGGAAAATTTGCAGTTACACAAAGGTTTTGACTTATCGTTTTTTGATCACACAAAATACAATAGGACGATTTGATGAACGTATTTCTGATGTTAATTCAATGAGTCACCTGCTTTGAACAATTGTGTTTGCCATTTGCCGATCGTTTTCTCTTGAATGAGATTAAATCTTTCACTAAGGGATTTTTTACACCTTCTATACAACCTATTATTGATTATCATTTTATCTGTATTTTTTCATGAATTTGCTTAAATAGTCAAACAATAGTTGAGATGACATTTTCACAACCACACTAATAGTTCTGGACTCTTCTCTTGTGACAGCTAAACGTGATATTATGTGAGGTAGTGTAGTGGTTTCAATATTTAAAAAGCTGAATGTGTAAGAGTGAAATGAATTCAATCAGTATAGACGGTTGCATCTAAATAAACGAATCTTTTCAAATCCCAATTATAGGATGCTAGTTTACAGGGGTAAAACGCAACATAGCTACACAAAGGAAGCAGAACATGCTTTAGGATCTTGATTTAGAGATACAGACTTTTAATTTAGATTTTCCGCCCCCATATTTAACATCGAAAACATGCAAAGAACACTTTTCATACACGTTAGCTGATCTAAACCAGATGGTTAACAGCCCCCCACCGAGCTACACACCTGTACACCACACCTCAAAATGCGCAACTGCTGTGACAAACTGTATACCCCTCTCGATATTCCTACTGCTTGAGAACATTTAAAACTCATCCATTCTATTGATTTCTTTCCATCTTTCCTGAGAGCCTCTTTTCAGAGTTTCTGTGACTTTGCCCTTCAGTCACCTTTATATAGGCAAATGGTAACCCGTTTTTTTAGGGTGGAGTGCGAAAAGGTGTAATCTCTCTGTGAGCTTATAACCACGCCAATGTCACGCCCTTTGGTTTGGTTAATTTGTAGGCTTGCCTTTAAAAATGTGCTTGATTTAATTAGTGAAAGGCATGCATACATCATGCCTTTTCCTGTGTTTAACTCTCCTCGAGCGCACCGGCTAACTACTGAAAACATACGAGGCTCCATGTTTTCTGTATGGTTTCTGGACTACTTTTTCTCTTTATTTTGTAGGCAGCGCAATGTCGCTGGGCAGTAGTTGCGCATTTTGCATGACATCGACCTTGTTACATAGATATTTTCACTTTTGCCAGTTACATGGATAATTGCACTTTTGCCTGTTAAATGGATAATTGCATAAATACGTTTAATTGCAAGCGAACTTCTGTTTCTTTTTGTGTGTCTGCTTTGTGCTCATGGCGGCTGTTGGCTCGCTTATGTGAAACTGTTTTACTTTTAATTTTCAGTTTATGTGGCAAGAAAAGTCTGGTTAGGAGTTTACAACGCTAATAGCTTCAACTCAAGTAAACATGAGACACATTGCATTGCAAATGCTTGTCTTCTATTGGATCTACTGACAGTGAGGGTTGTATGGGTTTTTTAAGTGCTTTGAGTGCTCAAAGGCAATAAACTAGAAGCCATGGGCAATTCCAGAAGTAACCGTAGCCAAAGCACAGGATTAAGCCACTTGGTCATTGGTCACAGCTATCAGCTTCTGACCAATATGAAAGTGTATTAAAAGTAAATATTTTGAATGTCTGCATATCGTAAGAAATCTATTGATAAATGATGGATTTCCATAGCTGAGATGAACTGGCTGGTGACGGCATAATGTTATATTTTCAAAATATGTTTGCAATCCTAACTATTATGGCATGCGCCTTCAGTCTGACTCAGTCAGTCCCATATTATTGTCAAAGATTGACCAATATTTGCATTAACTTCATCCTCTGATATTATGCAACAAATGCCTACTTTTCACTAAGTGTAAGTTATCCAGAAGCACTAATCTGAGCACCAATGCAGACAGGCAATTTAAGAAGCAACTGTTTGGAACATATGTCCTGTGGTTACAGATATGTGTACATTTTAGGTGTGCAGTATTAAAGCAAAATTACAGAATGTGTATACTGAGAACAGTCTTTGTACCCAATCTGATTTTTGTGGCTATCTTGTAATGAAGGCATATCTTTATTATGGCATTGTGGCTCATTGAGTAAACCTGCCACTTTAGGAAAACGTAAAAAGCTATGTAGGACCAGATTTACTAATAGAGTGTTCGCAAAAGTGGTCATAAATTATTTGTACTTAACATTTTGCAATTAGTATCTGATTTTATGACTCGCAAGTACTACAAAGTTGATTCGCAAAATCACCAGTTTGAGGGAGGTCACAGAACAGCCTACCTAATAAATATTAATAGGCAGGTTGAAACTTGCAACCCCCTTCGATTTGCTGCATTATACAGTGCTGTATTTGTAATAAAATGAGTGCCAGCGCCCAGTGCTGTGGTTAGGACCCCTTGCTGGAGCAATTGAATGTCTGCACACCAAATACCAAGGGTGCATAGTCCTAAATGTATCACAAACTTCTTCAATCCACTTCCAGGCACTTCCTGCTCAATTATCTCACTCTTGCACATTCCCTCTTTCTACCTTTGTAATGGTTTTTCCGTCTTTCTCTTCCTCTGTCTTTCCATTTTATTTTTCACTCTCTGACTCTTGTAAATGTCTGATGCAGAGACATAAGTGGTAGTCCCCAAAAATAGGTGCTGGTGGGCCCCACCAACAACCAAAGTCTCAAATTAAGCACTGGCTGCAAACTCAGTAATGATAGTCTTCAAAGGATAGAAAACCACCATCCCTCTGTTTCTTAAACAGTTAACATGTTCTTTTTTTAAATTCTGCCCTGTGGTCAGTTTCCATAATGAGTTTGTGGCATCCCTCACATCCCCTATTGGTACTGCATTGGGTGATGTGCCCTGTTGAGCTAAAAAATAGTAACTCTGCCACTTTGTGTGCATGCCTACCTTCTGTCATCTTAACCCTCACACTCTCAGGCAGTTGGAGGCAATTGTATTGAAAAATTAACCTTCTGTGTCATTTCTCTCTCCTTAATTAACCTCACCTTTTCTATCTTAACCCTCTCTTTCAACCTCTTTCTCTGTATCTACTTTTCTATGTAACTTAATCTTCCCTCTCCAGCTGACCTCTTGCCTCCTTATCTGTGTTTACCTCACCACTCTCCCAATAAACCTTGCTCAACTTCGCCACTCTCTACCTCGCCCTCATGACCCTGCTCTATCACTCCCTGTGCCTACATCTATATGTTTCACTTTTGGTCTTCTTTCTTTATCTCAGCTCTGTCTACCTCAACCCTCTAACTGGACCTTACTGCTCCTTTTCACCTGATTTCACTTCATCTGTCCTCTATCTATTTCCCTTCTCACACAATCTCATGTCTAACCCCACCTTACCCTTGCCTGCCTCTCTCAGCCCTTTCTCTAACTCACCACTCTCTATCACATTTCTATTTCTTTTCTCTTTATAGCTTACATCTCTCTCACTACCTCACCCCTTTACACCAAATCGCTCTTTCACTACTTAAACTCTATTTTACTTCACCATTAGTACACTACCTCACCTTTTCAACGCCCTTTCTCTTGTTCTTCCTGTGTTCCCTTTCCTTCACCTCTCTGAATTCCTTACACCGTTATGGCTTCCTCTGTTTGTCACCTTTAACCCCTTTTCTCTTTCATCAACTTCTCTTTCTTCCTCTCTCTCTATCTCTCTTTCTCTCACTCTCTCTCTCCACATAAACGCATATCTTTCTCTGGAGCTCCTTCTCCACTTCAACCTTGCCGGTCCATCTCAATTTTCTCTTGCTACCTCTTTCCTTGTAAACCTCTTCACCTCTCTGTCTCATTCTCATTCTCTATTTCACAACTGTATGCTTCTGTAAAAGCCTCACCTGTTTCACTATGTCTCAACTTGCTCTTTTCACTCAAGCTACATTTCTCTTTCTGCCCTTGACCCCCCACTTTTCTCTTGTTGCCACTACTCTGTTTACCTTACTTGTGTTTGTATACCTCTGATCATTTTGCTTTCTCTTCCATGTACTGTTTGTTTTCCTCAAGTCTCTCTGTTAACTTCAACTCCCCTGCCTTTACCTCTCTCCAAATCAGCTGTTTTTCTACATTACGTCTCTCTCTACCTCAAACTTGAAGGACTTTCCTCCTCTGTCTCTCTTTACATTTCCTACTCCCATATCTCACACTTTCACTCTATCACACTCTTTATATTTCTCTACATCTCTTTCTCTATGACATGTTCCTCTTTCAACCTATTTATCTTTTCTTACAGTTACTTCACCTTTCTCTACTTACTTTACTTCTCTCACTACATAACATATCTTTTTAGATCATATCCATTTCTATCTCCTTCTCCCTCTACTTTAAATATCTTGCTGTAATGTTTTCTGTGTCTCTGTTCATCTCCTGTATCCTTCCTTGTCCTATTTCTTGTACTCAGCAGGGTCAGAAGTATCTGTCTGACCAGAGGAATTCACTCATATAAAGAGAACTGGGATAAATCAAGGAAAAATAAATTAGGAGAAAGATATTAGTATTGATCAACCAAGCTGGTTAGACACTGAATTTCACATAAAATGTTGATGTTGCAAATAAAAAAATCTAGATCCTAATTCAGAAACACATATTTCTACCAATGTATGTGCAAGCTTTGTTTTGGCACTGTTTGTCTGGCCGACCACAGCAGCATAAGCTTTGAGCTGTTTTTGAGTGTTCCTGTTACTGAAAGTTTAACAACACATAATTCTATACTGGTTGGTACCATGAAGGCTTTAATGAGCCAAAAAGGTGCAATAAAGTCAGTCATTCCGAACAGGGGGCCTCAAAACATATCTTTTGCCAAGTCCCCAACTGAGGAGATCTATGCACTCGTAAGTATACTTTTTAGTAGTAAATGTGAGAGGGCTAAAGGGGAGGGTCTAGTAAATAGAGATTGCTTATAACTAAGAGGGAGGGCTTAAGGGAGGAGTAAGGAGGGGTTAACAGAGAGTTAGGAAGGGGCTAGATGGGGACATTCAATGGCCCAAAAAAAAGAAAGCCCACTGCTATACACAAAGTGTACTTTTATAGGTAATAGAGCAAAAAAGATCCAAAACAGTCATAAATGTGCTTTAGCTCAGAGCTGGAGCAAGTCCAGAATCACACATGGCTAACCAAGGGTACTGCAACACCCTCCCATAGAAAATGAAACCCCTTAGGAACTAATGCTAAAGTAACTTAATTTATTTGAACTTTCAAATATTCATGAAGCGTTCTGGGGTTTACAGGCTCCATGACGAACACCTTCTGGCCAGGCTGAAAGTCCACCAGAGCGGGCTTATGTTCATACCAGAATTTAATTATTTCTTGACAGATCTCAAGATGTCTTTTGCATTCTTCCAGAAGTGTTGCATCTAGTTACAGAGAACAAGTATGTAGATGAATACATCCTGAGGGGGTTTCCTGGGAGCTTACCCTCATCCCTCTCTCACAAGACTGAGAGGTCCCCTAACAGGGTTGCCATGGAGGAGCTCAAATGGGCTAAATCCAACCCCCTTCTGTGGCTCCTCCTTGTTGGTGAAAAGCAGGCATGGCAAGAGGACATCCCACTTCTGCCACATGGGCTCAGGTAGACCTATTGCCATGTATTTAGGGTTTTGTTGAATATCTCAACATGCCTGTTGGTTTTGAGAGCGGTAAGGGTTGGAAAACTTGTAGGTTATCCCACATTCATCCCACATGGACTTCATGTATGCTGCCATTAGGTAAGTGTCTCTGTCACACACTACTTCCTTGGGGAGTCCCATATGGGTAAAAATCTCCATTAGGCCTCTAGCCACTTCAGGTGCAGTCTCCGACCACAAAGGGAGGGCCTCTGGGGATTGTTTGGCATGGTCCACCAAGACCAGGATTAACCTGTTGCCCAAGGATGTCTTGGAGTTCAATGGACCAACAATGTTGATGCTAATCCTCCCAAAGAGAATGGCAATGACAGGAAAGGGAACCAAAAGAGCCTTCGAGTTTTTCCCTGCTTTCCCACTGGCCTAGCAGGTGGGACAAGACATGCAGAACATGTCTGAGGCTGTCTTCATCCTGGACCAATAGAAGTGGGGGACAAGACTGGCAAACATCTTGCCCTGCCCCAGACCTACTGCCTGGGGTATGCAATGATCCAACCCTAGTAGGAAAGCCCTGTAACACTTGTAAAACATGAGCACAAGGGCTGCTTCAGGTCCAGGAACCCTAGGCTCACTGCATAGGAGGTTATTCTCCCATAAGATACAGTGATCTCCAGAGGTATCTCTTGCGGCCTGGCCCTCAGCTTGTCACTTAAAGCCCTCTAAAGTTGAGCACTCTTTCTCCACGCTGCCGAACTTTTCCCTGGTGGTCCCACCCTTAACCTGTCCTCCAGCAAGCTCAGGCAGGTCTCTGAGGGTGGAAATGTCCTCCCTTGTAGGCCAACGGACAGCCTCCTCATGGGCTTCATCAACCTGGACCATGGGGACTTCAGGAGCTGGTTTCCTGCACGCCTTGCCCTTCACCTCCTCTGATATTTGTAAGGACCTCAAATTTATAGGCTTCCATACTGCTGTAGTTAGTAAAGAAAATACCATAAAATTTGGTATCAGCAACACTTTATTTACAGCACTTAGAAATATCTGAAATGATTGCAAATGCTCCAAAATATAATTATTAACAGTCCTCAAACTAAACATTTCAGATGTGTGTCACTGTTTAATTCTGCAAAAGCAAAAAGGCATACTTTTCATCACTTATAATGCCTAGTCATGACCAAGCATAATCCTGACAGACCCCCTAAGTTTCAAATTCTTGAGGTATTTCAAAAGTATCTTAAATTATTTGATGCAGCTGGTAACTACAAGCACACATAAACTAGACCACAGAGATTCAAACTAATAACTAATTTGTGATTCAAGTTAACGCTAAAAACCTTTCATCATTTGCAGACATCTCCTGGAATTTCAAAGCATCAACGCATTAACACGAGACTTGCATAGGTATCAGACCCAACAACACCTTGATAAAAATCTAAAGACACGATATTGAAGACACTACCTGGCAATCAAAGCTGCACCATAGAACCTTACCATACGAGATCGAGAACCCATCTCCATTCATGCTCAAATTGACCCAAGCATTTATATTTGAAATGGCACCTGCTCTTAAGAATCAATTTACCACTAACCTTGTTACGAAGAACGACATTCATCCTTCCATTTTTCAAATATATCTACATAAATGGAGAAGTTTGATAATGTGCAATGTGGAAGAACAATAGTGAATGCAAAAGCAGTGCATTTCTTTTTAATCATCCTTTGAGTAAAAGTTTGCAAGGTGACAAGTAAAGAAAAAATGCTCCTTTTGCACTGATGCTTTGGCTGCCTGAAATTACCCCTAAATGTCTAAATTTAACCCATACCTTTGCCTGCATATCTTACCAGAAATGTTTATTCCTGGGAGTGGCAACCTTAACAGGTGGGTCGACAGATCTTACAGTTAGGGATAGGTTATCCACACACTCAATGATTGATTACTTAATTACTGTTATATTTCAGAATGGCCAACAAACAAGGAATGATGAGAACTGAATGTACCATGTTTCAAACACATACTTAAAAGCTAAGTGTACACCTCAAGTCATAAATGTGGGTTAGTACCTGATTTAGAAGAATATGATAACCGAAAACTGTCACAGATATTTGCCTTTTACATCTATTAAGAGTTCTCTATATCTTGCCTATGTTTAGGTGCTGATTGCATTATGACACATAAGTCATTATTCATTTGCAATATTTGAAGCATTTGTTTTTGGTTTTGGTGCAACAATGTGCATTACACTTACATGTTTTGATAATATGCTTCTAAACCATATATTCGTGTATTCAGTTATTGATTTGGTGAATAATAACATTAGACTTTAACATGATCACACAGGATAATTTCCTCATTATTTCTTTCACCTAACATCATGATCAAAGGGATTGTGTTTTAAAATCAAACTATTCAAATAGTAAATAATGAGCTGGTCACAGCATCCCTGTGAGAAAAATCAGGACTTCAAAGACATTACAAACAGCAGGACAGCCTGTCTGTGAGCTGAGCACACCAAGACCATTTGTACCATTTGTCTGTTGACATGTTTACTGCAAACACAAAATGTGGCCCCCTCTTGCTTCAGACCCATTGACTGAAAATAACTAAAATGTTTAAGCAGAAATGTCTGTTGACTCAGTTGAAATAAGTGAACCATCACTTTGGCAAACCATTGTTGCTAGTAAGGTGGTGTCACGTGTCCAAGGTCTGTAAATGAAATGCTACTTGTGGACCTGCATCACTTAACGTGCCCTCCACTTCAGTAGCCCTTTAAACATGTATCAAGCCTGCCACTACAGATCCTGTGTGTGCAGTTATAAACTGTCATTTCGACCAGGCAAAAAAAAAAAACCTTTTGCCAGGCCAAAACCATCCCTTTCAATACATATAATTCACTCCTAGTGTAGGCCCTAAGCAGTGCAGAGGGCAGGGTACAGTGTATTTAAAAATGTGGACTTATACTTTTAACTTTTACAAGTCCTGGTAGTGAAAAACTCTTAACACAGCTGTTCACTACTGTAAGGTCAGCCTCTTCCATAGGACAACATTGTGTTAATTTATTATATTTAACAAATGCTAACTTTCAATTGGGAGCAGGTGGGACGGTCAAATTTGGTGTCTAAAAATTGTAATTGAAAACCCTTTTTAATGGTAAAGTTGGATTTTAAGTCACAATTCTGACAATGCCACTTTTAGAAAGTTGGTTCTTTCTTGTCCCAACCATTTTGTGCTTGCAGCCTGTTTCCTGTGTCATGACTAGGTGTAGCTGGCAGAGGGTCTATGGAAATTGCTTTGAGACAATGACACAAAGAAGCATAGGTATGGGCAAGATGGGTCATCAATAACTTGATGAGGGGGAGGAGATGTCACCTACCATACTTGCATATCACAATGGCTCTGCCTGAGCACACTCACAAATGGTTTGATACCAATCTATTGTGAATCCAGACAAGCTGGGACCATAGCAGGAAGGCAAGAAATTCCAAACACCTCTCGGGGTGGAACCATACAGAACCTTCTCACACTTCAAAGTCGGCACCAGATACAAATATTGGATCTCAAGGTTCAACTCTTTAGTACACCTCTGGGACTGTGGAAGACTTAGAAGGACTATTATACTGCTCTGCACTCCTGCTGCTCTGCTGCCTGAGTGTAAGGACTGGATCTGCATCTTGATCCCAGGACAACCAGAATGACTCCAAAGGCTAGTTGGCTGGCCTCATGGTTAGAGCCACAGAAATAGAAAAGGCTCCACCTACCTTTAACCCAGCACCTAGACTCTGTTTGCTGTGACCCTACCCCCAACTGATGCTACCGCAGTCATGGACCCTTGGAAGTGGGCCGGAAGGTGTTCTGCTAGTCAATCTGTGGTCATGTGGGCACAATCAACACAGCATGACACATCTCCTTGCAGCTCCGCTTTGGGACCACCACTGCACAAACAATTCTTGGTACAGGACTTGGCATCCCACCCTGCAGTCTCCTTGAATCTCCCTCTGTGCAATTCATCCTCAACACAGACCTTTGCAGGTTCTTTGTCGATGGCATCCTCAATGACAGCCCCACAGCTTCTTCGGAACAGCTGGTGTACGAAAACGTCAATGTAGGGCTTTGCATCACAAGTTCTTATCAAGGGCATTATCAATTGTGATGTGTGACCTCACATCACAGCTCCTTGGAATTGCTGCTGAGTGATGCATATTTAACCCTGGATCTCGTAATGCTCTGCAACCAGGAGTTAGGATACATTGTTCAGTACGCCAAACCTCGTCCCTGTGTCCAGTATGTACTCCATCGCAGTTGGCATGAACTTGTGACTTTGTTGCGGTGTGGCACAACCAGATGACCAAAGTTGGTGGTTTGTGCTCCAGTTCTGCTAATTGTATTTTTTATGTTTTAGTGTCAAATAACTTATTAAAATGTGCTCTATTTTTCTAAATTGTTGCGGGATTTTTCTTTTGTTGTGTTCCACTTTATTACTGGTTGAAGAGCAACATAAATACTTTAAACTTATGCTCTAAGTTAAGCCTGACTGCTTTGTGCCAAACTACCAGAGGGTTAAACACAGGATAATAGCTATTCCCTTTTAAAGTAGGCACATTTAGCCATATTTAGCTTCAAGGGCGTGGTAATCTTCCCTGTGGTCCTAAACACAGATACAGTTATGGCCTGTCCAAAAGAAAGCCTAAACTAGGCAACACCATAGTACAATGCATGCAATTTTGCAGTAGTTTATTGCCCACAAGCAGCACATTTAGCCACATTAGCAGGAGAAGATAGGATTGGACAAAATGTATCTTCTTATTAGGTGATCATTAATCATTATTTAAATTTGCCAGGCAACAACATGTCTATTATTCCAATAACAGAACAATTAGATTTTTGGACTCATAACTAAAATGACTTCACAGTACTAGTCTTCAAAATTCTGAATTTTATATGCTCATCCAAGAGCTTATAGAATGCGGATGTGACTCTTGTCCCGAACATTGGTGTGATATAATACTGCCTTACTGTTGGAAAAAAAGATTTAGCAGAACAGAATAGAAACAGTGCTATATGCCTCAACTATTCACTTTGTGATTACACGGAGCAGGCCCTGCTTGTTTCTGCAATAGCAAAGAGGGAAATGCTTGACTGAAAAATTCACAGGCCTTTAATTAAATCTGTTATATTCTGTTCTTGCTCCAACTTTAATTAAAATAGAAAATGCTAGTGAGGAAAATGTAACTTTACTTTGTTTTGTAGGCCAGTAGTTTCTTTGACGTGTAGTGCCTCAGTGGTTTGCGTACCATACTCAGAAATATGAAGGAAACAAGGTGAGAGAGAGGATTTGGCATGGCGTTGCTGCCAGAGGTGCATGAGTCTGCAACTGGTATTCCCAGTTCAAATCTTGCCATTGGCTTAAAACACAGCGATTCTTGGCCAAATCACTTAGGGCCTGATTTAGAGTTTGGCTGAGGGGATTACTTTGTCACAATCGTGAGGGCTATCCGTCTACCGTATTGCAATCCCATTATATCCTATGGAGATCGTGAATCGCTGGACACGATATCTGTCATGTTTGTGACAGAGTAACCCATCCCCCAAACACTAAGTCAGCCCCTTAATCTTCTCTTGTCTAACAAAAAGGAATGTGACCTTGTCCAGCTGGTGCTCATGTAAAGCGCTCCAATAACTTGGGTCGAGTGCCCCCTGTACAAAACTTAAACAATAAAAATAGCAAGTCAATTTAAGCTGTCCTAATGGGAGCTTACTACTTTGGAAGCAAAGGGGTCAATATTGGTTTGAACATTTTTTATTGTTTTGTTGTCGGAACACACACCCAACTACTTACAACTCCAACTGCTCGACGTAAGCATTGTGTGGTGATTCATTTTCCTTCCATTAGATGTGAGTATAATATGGGGTGGAGCACAGACTTTTTAAGTTTCATTGTTGATGCACTGCAATCGTTTTCATGGTCTGCTTTTCATGAGTGCTGTCTTGAAGTTCCAAGGGTGTTCCTGCTGTTGAACAGAGCTTAGGTGTATTCAAGTTCAAGTTCAGTTCAAGTTTATTTAAATGCATAGTTAACTAAAACATATACATCATACATGCTCACACCAATTTTTTAATTTAAACATATAAGTTCCATAAAACTATCCGAGAGTTCTTCAATTTGCATTTTATACTATATATTATTATTAGCTGTCATTACTATCAAAGACCTCTTGGATATGAGTAAAAAACGTTGTGATCATATTCGCATAAGTATTTCAGTTGGGAGCATCACGTTCCCACTCCTCTCATCTTGTATTACAATTCTACGAGTGTTGTAAGGTACCTCAAAAAAATACTAGTTTTAATATCATTCTTCCTTAAAAATGTTTTACATATTAAATTGTAAAATTATTTATAAATAAGTTGGTACTCAGAAAACAAAACAGAAATACATCCATGGATTCTGAACAGGGGAAACTTAAGGTTGGCATGATCTTCATTGTATGGGCCAGCAAACATATATTATGTTTGTAATGATTGATGGATATATGATAATTTTTTAACTATCAAATACATAAACTTTATAAATCTGGCATTCATGGTATAGTCAGAAGGTTTAAAACAAGCTATCACCGCTTCTCTACTGGACCGTATTCCCCTCTGATTAAAAGTTGTTTTTAGTAGAGTCTTATGCTCATTCGGCAGACCATTACATATACAGATCAGATAGGTAATGTCTTCTACTCCACACCTGCAGAGTCTACACTGGAAGTTTGCTGCTGTACGTTCCCATGGGGGTAAGTGATCGCCTCCAAGAATAAGTCCAAAGCTGTGTTTGATAAAAAGATCCTTATTAGCTTTTGACAACCCAGCCTCCAGATACGGCTGGAATTTCAAAATTTTGTACCCATTGATAACCAGCCATGAGTACGATCTAGTTGCTAACAGGCTCGTATCCATAAGTTCTGATCTTTTGAAAAGGTGTAATAGGAAAGATTTGAATCCCATAGTTCCCGTATCTCTAAGTCTTCTAGAGCCGCATCTAAATACTGTAGAGCTGATTTCCTTCCAGAGTGCCTGGCAGAGATGGTTTTCCTTTGTTAATTGTAGGTGTTTCCATGTTTTAATGTAGTTGCATTTCCTAGCTATATTTGGTTTAAGTACCCAAACATCAGGTTAATTTGAGCTTGCGCAGCATATCCTGGTAGTTGGAATAGAGACTTAAATATTTTTCCAACTATTCTATTTATAATGGTGGCATCTTGTCCTCGCAGGGCTTCATTACTGTGCTCTTTAGATTAATTTAGTTTTGCCGCAATCACTTTTCATAGGGGTCGATAGCTAGGGCCATTTAACGAAATTTTCAGAGTGCTAAAAGCAAGCAGTAGAGAGTTTCCTTTCCTATGTAAATTCTGCATCTAAGGGAGAAAAGAATCCCGTTTATCAAATAGTACACCCAGGTATCTATAATGGTTTACTAGTTCTAATACTCCCACTTGTGTGTACCATTTATCAGCTCTAAAGGTTTTTTTACTGACTTCCATTACTTTGATTTTTTTCCGATTGATTTCCATTCCTTTCTGCTCAGCATATTCAATTACATTTGCAATAAATCTGATAAAAAAAGATTAAAAAGATATGGACCAGTACGCATCCCTGTTTCAGTCCTTGTTTTGTTTCAATTTTTCTTGAATGGAAGGAACCATCCCCTATCTTAACTCAAATCCATGTATCTGTTTGTAGCTGCTGAATAGCCTTTAATCAATTCTCTGGTATGCCCCAGTCAGCTAGCTTTTCCCATAGAATACTTCGCTGTACCAAGTCTAACGCTGATTTGAAGTCTACAAAACACAGATACAGAGGTTGATTGTTTTGTTTGCATTTGTCAATGACAATAGAAAGAGATAAGATGTTTGTGGCCGTTCCGGGGCCCTGCGCAAAACCAGTTTGATTCGGGAGAATGATATTGTTTTCAGTAGCCCAGGTGCAAAGATGCTCCAATAATAGACCGGCATAGTACTTTGCCTCTACATCCGTTAGCATAATCAGTCGATACTTTTCAGGATGAAATTTGATACCTCCTTTAAATATTGGCTCAATTATGACACCCCTCCAGGAGTTTGGAATACTTCCCACTTCTATGCAATGGTTATATATCGAAACCGATTTGTCTCCCCAAAAGGCTGGGTTTGTTTTAAATAGTGCTTTTAGGATCCCATTTGGGCCAGGGGCCCCCACACTTCTACTGCTCTATATTAAGTTGACAACATCCGACGTCGAGTAGGCTAAATATGCAGATTCATTTTGGCAGTTGGGGGAATTAGTGTTCTTTCTGAGCATTGTTTGCTTGTCCTCATGTCTTCATTTTTTCCATCATGTCCACCGAAATGGTAAGCTAGGTATTCAGTCCATAAAGACTCCGAAATATTTGAACTGGTTAAGGTCATTGGAGCCTTATTCAATTCATTGACCATTCTCCAGAAATCCTGTGCATTTGATATTTTACTCAGGAATAGTGCCTTAGCCCAAAAGTAATGAGTGTTTTGCATTTTATGGTTCCATATTTGTTGATCATTTGTGCTGAAATTTTTATCTGCTTTTTTATTTTTCTTCGCCCCTGATTTCGGTGGGTTTGTTGTTGTCTATCTGTAAGAAGATCAACTGCGAATTTGTCCAGAAAAGTTGATCATACGATTATTGGGTCACAAAATATTTTATTATGGCATTGTTCAAATATCGCAGTTGTAAGGTTACCAATCCACTCCTTTGATTGTTCATTCCATCGAAGTTTCTTGTAGTTCAAGCTAGTAACATCACTTTGTGTAGTAAGAGCAGGATTAAATAAAGGAAAGCCACAGCCAATTTCGAGACATTGTTGAACATGTTCACTCTTTTCTGTCTTTATAATGTTATACTTAGTGATTACTAGGAATAGGAAATAGGGACAAGGAGGCCACGGTGTAATCAAGTGTTGCTTGGGTTCCAGTTGCATAACATGTCACTGCCGGCGGAGTGTCTTGTGGAAACCCCCCATTTAGGAGTCTGAGTCTGACGCACTCAAGGTCTTTTACTAAGCAGAGTGCCATGGTATCAGGTTTAGCTAGCTCTAAAGCCTCCAGGGACTCTGGCGGCACTGCCCACTGCTGATCTTGCAGCATAATGTGGGCATCCCTTTCAAAGGGATTTAATAGTTTCATATTGAAGTCCCCAGCTACTAAAAACTCCGGGGATCTTATATCCTGATAGCCAGTTAAAATTATGTCTATGAATTTAGAGGATATGTGCTTTCTGGAGCGTACATCAGGATGGATATAGACATTAATTAGCAAAAGTGGGCTTGTAAGCTCCTTGTTCCATCCATCTATTTTTACTATCCAAAAGTCTTTATTTTCCTCATATACCCATGTGCATGCTATATTTAATCCAGCTGAAATAAAGATTGCTAACCCCCCCCCCCCCCCCCCCCTAGGGTGACCATATTTTTTTTCCCTAATTGCTGGGGACAAATAGCCCATAAATCCCTCAATTGTAAATGGATTGGTAACCTATGTCTCCTGTAAGAAGATAATTTGAAATTTATTTAGGGGATTAGTAAGGTCTTTTTATTGGATATTTGATTTAACCCCGTTTATATTCCAGGAGCATACTTGGAGAGGTTTGTCGTAGGGAGTTACCAAGCCAGATTCTGTCTGGCTAATCAGAAGTTACTGTCTATTACCTTTGTGGAGTGCTGCCGACAGTTATCCTAAATCTAGATCCTGTAAAGCGTGAAAGTAGGATACTTTGTGCCCTGTATATTGGTCAACAGGGCATTGTTTCCCAATTGCAGATCCAAGGATTGAAAAAGGTTGATTTAAGCCTTTTGATCTATTTAATTTGGGCTTCTTATTTTGGGCCTCTAATGGATCAGGATACACTATTTGTTGTGGTATACTAAATCTAATTCCCCATCTTGTGAAAAAAACGTTTTTCTTTCATGGCTCTTTTAGCCACTTGTGATGACTTCCAGGTAACCAGAGTTGATTTGTTAGTTTTTCCTTTGTTGCTCTTTACTCCTTACAGGAATTCTATGGAGACAATATCAGTAGATTCTATGGACCAGATGTAACAAAAATAAAAATTGCGACTCGCATTTTGCGAGTTGATGCGACCCGCAAAATGCGAGTCGCAATTTGGAATGCCAGAAAAAAAAACAATCCGATTTTGCGACTCGCAGCCGGACTCGGAACGCATTGTGCGAGTCCGCAGATTGCGAGGTCGCTTTTTGCGAGTGTGCAAAAAACAAACTCGCAATTAGCGAGTAGATGTCGCAAATTGCGATTACCTCAAAAATTGCTTGCAGGTGCAGCAGAACACTCCAGAAAGCACATCAGAACACTCTGGAAACACTTCCTGGCACATGATGATGACATCACAGCCAGGAAGTTTACTAATACACCTGGGAGGAGGGAGGACCACACCCTTTTATAACTGCCAGTCTTCACACAGAACAAACAGCAGCTGCCATGGAGGGAACCCCACGAAAAAGAAAACTCAAATTTTCTGAGAGGGAGCTGCAGGTGCTGACAGAGGAATGCTGTCAGCACCATGATGAGCTTTTTGGGAGAGCAGCCCTCAATGTTCCTGAGGCCACCAAAAAAAAACTCTGGCAGGACATCCAAGAAAAAATCAATTCCGTGGGTGTGAGCCACAGGACAATCAAGGACATTAAGAAGAGGTGGTATGACCTCCGCTCCCGGACCAAGGAGAGGGTGGCTGAAAGGCTCCGGGAGATGAGAGGCACTGGAGGGGGACCATCATCTGTGCCACCACCCACACCCCTGGAAGAAAGGGTGGAAGAAACATTGGACCAGGAGGCAGTGTGTGGATTTGGGGACCTGGACACCTCAGAGCCCAGCACATCAACCGGTGAGTACCATGTGATAAGCCTGTACCCCTATCAATGTCAACCCCCACCCACCATGTACACAGGTGCATGCACAACCAAAATAGCTCCATTTCAGGGTAGAAATTGCCTGAATGATGCATTATGGGAAATGTAGTCAAATAGGCAGTTTATAGACAAATGTTTAATAGGATGTGTGCAATAGATAGTAGACACTGACAGTCTGTTCCCCATGTCCCACAGGTCTCCAGCAAGACACCCCCAACACCCCAAGCACCCAGGCCCAGGAGGACACCCCAGGACCCGCCAGCACCCCCACCTGCACCGTCAGCAGCATCCCTGCAGTAGTAACACCTGCTGCAACTTTCACGCCAGAAGCTGCCCCAGCAACAGGCAGGGAGGACACAGGTGGGAGCACAGGGCAGCCACTGCTGCGCAGGCGTCGCAGGGCAAGACCATCTTGGCTGCTGTCTGCATCCAGGAGACTTCCTCCAACCAACAGTGAGGCACATCTGCTGCGGGGTCAGCGCCTGCAGAACAGAATTTTGGGCAGGATTAGTGGTGTGCTGCACCGCTTTGTGAGAACCAACCATGCAAGCATGCAGCACTTCAACAGACGCATGGACATGATGTGCCAGAACACTGGGGACATTGCCCTTGCCATTAGGGAACTGGTGGGAGGACTGCTGGCCCAGGCAGAGGCTGGCAGGCGCAGAGATCGCCAAATAATGCCACGACTGGACAGGATGGCCACATCGATCGGCAGGCTCGCCATTAATACAACAGGCCTGTCGAGGAGGACAGTTGGGCTGCAAATAGAGATGGGCCATTTTGCTGGGGATGTTGCCAGGGGCCTGGGACGTCTCACCCACATAATAGAACTTATGGAGACACGGGAAATGTCAAGGGCCACAGGGGAAACACCCCAAGACAGTGAAGAGGGCTCAACAGTGAGCAGTGTCTCTGCCACTGACAGCAGGGTGCTGAGGAGTGGTAGGCAGAGCACCATGGACGCAGCAGGGACCAGCCAGGCTGGCAGGAGGGGCAGGAGAACATAGATAACACCCAGGACCATTAACTGTGGCACATGGCGTTAATGTGCCACATGACTGGTTGGCATTTTCCTGCCCATGGACAATTTCTACTTGTATATAGTTCTTAATTACAGTAATAAAACAGTTATTTTTGTTCCACTTAACAAATGGATCTTTTGGTTAATAGGTGAGTATGGTGGAAGTTGACACGTACCGTCCAAAATATTGTGTTGCAATGTGTTCCCGTCTCAGTCTGCCTTGATTAGCTAGACTCCTATCCCCATGATGGCGATGTGGTTGTTCTTGCTCTTCATCATCAGGATCTGGGTCTGCAGAGGTGAGAGGTAGCCCACGTCGGGTGGCTATGTTGTGGAGGATGGCGCATGCGACCACAATTTTGAATGCGGTAATGGGGGTGTATTGGAGGGCGCCTCCACTGCGGTGGAGGCATCTGAATCTTGCCTTCAGGAGTCCGAAGGTGCGCTCTATCAGGTTCCTGGTCCTCTTATGCACACTGTTGTATTGCCTCTCAGATTCAGTTCTGGGTGTTAAAAACGGAGTCATGATCCAAGGCCTGAGAGCATAGGCACTGTCACCTGTTGGGCACAAAAGTACACTGTTAGGAAGTCCAGATAGTCGTGCACAGTGACCTGTGTGTATGTCTGCAAGTGTCTGTGGCTCTACCTAGGAGGTAACCGTCTCCGAATTCCCCACATTCCAGGCGTTGATGTATCCCACTATGCCTAAAAATGTATGAGTCGTGGGTACTGCCTGGAAACTTAGCTACGATGTCCGTGATGACACAATGGGCATCGCACACAACCTGTATGTTGAGTGAGTGGGTACACTTCCTGTTGCGGAAAATGTGTTCCAGATTTGCAGGGGGGCATATTTGAATGTGTGTCCCATCTACACACCCTATGACATGGGGAAAGTGGGCAATGCGGTAAAAGTCCGGCTTGGTGCTGTTCATTTCTGCCTCATTCCTTGGTAAGTATATGAAGTGAGACATGTGCATGACTAAGGCATCTAGGAAGGCCCTGAGGAACCTTGACACTGCACTTTGGGATACCCCACCTGCCACAGCAATGACCCCCTGATAGCTCCCTGAGGCCAAGAGGTGCAGTGAGCATAGTACTTGCACATGCGTAGGAATGGCGCAGCCACGCAGAGTCTGGTGTTCTAGCTGTGGTTTGAGTAAATCTATTAATTCTAGAATGGCTGCGCTGCTAAGGCGGTATTTGTCATAGATCTCCTCTTCAGTTTGCTGAAAAAGAGTCTGCCTGGTTCTATATATCTTCTCCTGTCTGTGGCCTCTCCTCCTCCTCTGCTGGGCTGCGTAGACTCTCCTCCTCACTGCTATCAGGTATATCTCCGCCATCTTGAGTAACCCAGATGGCTTCTGGGTCCCCTTTTATAATTTGGTAATGGTTACCACCTGCTCTGAGTTAGTGGTAAATGGGACATGCAAACTGGGCTTTTTGCGACTAGTCGCAATTTGCGAGTTGCAATTGCATAAGGTTTGCAACTCGCAAATTGCGACTTGCTATATGCGACTCGCAAACGGGTCCCATCGCTTTTTGCAAATTGCGATTCGGCCCGTTTGCGAGTCGCAAACCTTTGCTACATCTAGCCCCTATATCTTTTAGGGCTGGAATAAATTGTAGGAGTTTTAATATATTCCATCGATTTGAGATATCAAAAGGGTCCCTAGACTGGTATTTTTGTTCCAGAATAATTTGCTTACAATCTACGGGAGGACTGTTTTTTGGACTTCTTATAGAGTCGTCTTGTTCTCCAACTACAGCTATTCATTTGTGCTCTATTTTCTGGAATCCTGGCGACAGTTCTCTATCCGGCCGTCCTGAACTTGATACCTTTAGTCCAGCATCTGGTCTAGTTAAGGGCTCTGTCTCAGATAGTGATCTGGGAATTTCCACCATTTCCTTTGCCCCTGGTCTCACCATTTTCAATTGTCTAATGGCAGACCCGTTTCTTTTTTCTGCCCGAAGCTGAGTCATTCCAGTCCCTTGTTGTTCAGCACATTCAAAATTGATAGCTGTAATACATATGCCTTCTTCTTCAAAATACCTCCTTCGAACCTCTGTAGTAATATTCACTTCAGTTTTGGGCTCCCTTTGGTATAATTTAATATTTTGGGGTTCCTGCTTGACTGGATATGTTCTCTTTAGGTTTGTCAGATCCTGTCTGTCCTTATTTTGTTATGCTCAAATTAGTAAAATTAGAGTCATTTGAATCCCTATGTCAGGGTTTGTAGGCCCCCTCTTTTGTATATTGAATAGTGGGAGCCAATTTTTGACTGTTGGACTTTTCTTTTTGTTGATACTGAAGTCATGAGACATTTGTGTCCTATTACTTATATCTTGATGGAGAAAGGAGCTCATCTTTATAGTAAAGGACCCATTACATTGTCCCTTTTTTTTATTCCTTGCATTCTGTTGCTTGTTCTTTTGTCTTTTGGTGGCAAGCTTTTCAGAGTGTATATATACGTCACAGATTTGGGGGGGGGAATTTTCAGTTATTTGGGTCTCAGATTGACGACTTTCCCCTTCCTCAGAGGATTTCAGTAGACATAACTTTTCCCTGAGGATTTCCCCCTGACCGCACCCCAGTTCTTCAGAGAAACCTATTGTTTTATCGTATTTTGTCTCAGGACGGCGAGTAGCTGGAATGCCCATATTTACTTTTTGACCCGCCACCTCCCGCCACTTGGGAGATTCTTGATCTACAGATTTGATCTTATTTAGACTCATCTTTAGATCTGTTATAATTACATTTAAGGCCTCTGGGAGTGTGACCAGTTTGTTAATTATGGGCTCACAGGTACAGTCTGTTTTTGTCAGCTCTGCAAAATTCTGTGCTCGCTTAATCAAGATGTTTAGATTTGCCAACTTCTGATCTATCCCTGAGACTGATTTTGCCATGATATCCCATACTGCATTTTGATCCAATTTAGTTGGAGTAATTTGTGTACTTGGTGAATTCTCCTTTATAGGCTCCATACCTTCAGGTTCATTTATATGTGTTATTGATATAACAAAGGCATTTGGGGATCTAACATCAAGGGCAGATATAGCTGATTAAGTATCTGAAATAGAAGCCTACATTTCATGTGGAATTTCTCCCATATCTTTAGATGGGAACCCTTTAAAGACATGTAGAGTGGAGCTCAATTCTAATTGTGTACGATATGGAGAAATAGGGTTATGGTTGATGAGCCTATTTTATTATAATTGTCCAAAGTATGAATAGTTTCTGAAGTGTGGTTCTCCTTTCGCATTTGACTGGCCTCCTGTGTCCCCAAAACAGATAGTCTTGGCATGGAATCCATACCTGTTTTGATAACTATATTTACCTCAAGAGGAGGTTTAAAACCTAATTGTGGATGGTCAGTTGGAGTTTTCAGGGCTGGACGAGCAGAGGCGACTGGAGATGGTGATGATGACCTGAGGATCAATAGTTCTAAGTCACTAATTGAACCCCAGACATTTTCTTTATTTTTATTCTCCATTGACTTTGTTGCAGATTTTTCAGCCACCCCCTCCTCCTTGAGCCCACTTATATCACTTTGTTCGTAGAGCAGACTACTTTTTATGGGGGAGATAGTATGGGGTAGATCCCATTAGGTATAGAAAGAATTGCGTCCACAGGGTCCTTCAGAAAGTCAAATTTATGGGGGATGTTCACTGATTTCTCAAACCTTTGTAGGAAGAGAGATATTGGGGAGATTAAGGACTGATACTCGGACTTTGTTTTTGCTTTCCGTTTTACTTTTGAAAGGGGAGAGGAGGGTTTATGGATCTTTTTATTCCTCTTTCTTTGAGGCTGAAAGGCCCTTTCTTTCCCAGATTGCATCTTCACCGGCCTTATGGTATTTCTTCACACTTGTTTTATAGATGTGCCGCCACACCAGGATTGAGGGGCATGTACACTTCTCCTCAAACTGCTACTGGAACCTCCTCAATCTGCTCCTGGATCCTACTCAGACCGCTAGAGAGCTTGGTCATCCCCAAGGGGTTCCCAGTGAGGATGGCCATTGAGCACCAAGTTTAGTCAATTTTTTCAAGACGCCACACCTCAGCTTATGATGGGCATGAGCACGCACAGTCCTCCTCTCTACCTAGAATCCAGCAGAGCTTGCAGGCTTGGTACTCAATATGGCGAGCGGGTCACAGTAGCTCTCTCACAAGCTTCACCCAGGCCTAGACGGGCTGCTTCTGTGGTGGCCTGAACTCTCCCATGGTCTCAGTCACCCACGACTGCCGCACTCACCAATACTGTACCAATACTGCTGATACTACCAAGACTGCCCTGTTTTGCTGGATTTTGCTGAATTTTGCTGTGCTGTGCTATATTTCTATGTAGGCCTCTCTGCCACTGGCCTTCTTCCTTCCTTCTTCTGGACCTCTGGACCCCTGGCCTCCTGCCTCCTGCCTCTTCCCTCCTGTGTTCCACCCCCCCTCTACACCCTCACTGATCGCCTTCCTACATCCTTCATCCTTCCTTCACCCTCATTCACTCTCCAGGGAAGAGGGAAGGCCGGGGAGGTCAGCACTGCAAGGAGTGCTGGGGGGTGCTGGGAGTGCTGGGGAGGTTGTAGGGGGGCTGCTTGATTTGATTTAATTTTACTTTACTTTGATGATTAATGTTGCACAAACACTGCAGCAGCACAGCTCAGTAGGGGGCAGGGAGTGGCACAACATGACTGGGAGCGGCACAAGGTAAATCCACTTTAACGCTTGATCGCTTCATAGCTTTCTTCCTGCTTTGTAAAAACAAGAGTGATTTATTTTTCTTCAAGGAATGGCTTCTGGTGCTTCTGAGCTCTGTGCCAAGGTGACCACCTACATGTTAAACTACCCACTCTACTTGGGTGGACTATTTCATGAGTAGTTTGTGGATGCAAATCCTACTTCCCAAGAGTGGGAAAAGCATGCTCAATTTAAGATTTTTATATATTTGTGATTCTAATAATTTGTTTGGGTTTGTTTAAATGTTCCATAATGTAAGACTTCAGTCTTAGCTTATAACCATTTGACTAATTGGAATCGGAAAGTGTATATAGAGGTGTTTCTGACTGACAAAAAATCAGACCTGACTCCCCACAAGATAAATTCTGTTGTTCCTCTTATATAGTAGGAAATACTTGAATTTTAATTTACCAATGCTGCACATTATTAATGATTACACCTATTCTGCCAAGAACCAAGGGGAATATTTAAGAAAGGTGGCACTGCTCACAGTGCAGCTCCACTCTTCTTGCGCCCCTTAGCACCCCCCTAATGCCACCATGTGTGTTCCATATTTAAAATACGGCGCACCATGGCAGTAGTTAGGGGACTGGTGCATAATTTTTGATGCTGGTCCGGAACTTTTTAGGATTATCGTAAAAAATGTTAATGCTAATCCTGCAAAGCTCATTAAGGCCCATTGTAATCAATGGTGTGCCTCCTTTTAATGCCTGCTCTGGGCAGGCGTTAAAAGTGCCCAAATAAATGATTCAAAGAAATCTGTCATATTTCTTTGCGCCATTTTTCGACCCCCACTAACGGGGAATGCCCCCTTTGCATACATTATGCCTGGTGCAGGCAAAATGTAGCACATAAGGTTACAAAGTGGCACAATACATGCATTGCATCACTTTGTAAATGTGGCACAGGGATTTTGGCCTCCTTGGGTCACATTAGCATAAAACAATGATGCTAATATGGTGCTAGGGGCTCTTACATATGCCCCCAAATGTTTTTCAATGCTTTGGACACATAATTAGGAATCATACTCTCCAGACAGTGCAAGGTTCTTCACAAAGTGAAGAAAGAAAGCTGTTTCTAGGTGGTTCTTGAACTGTGCTCATACTCCTAAATCATATCAATTCAATTTATGAAAGCAATCTAAAGTTCACGAGAGGACCCTATAGCCTGAGGGAATCCATGCCCTTGTGCAGTCTTTGTTCCTCTCATTACACATATATTTCAGACCTTTAGTCACACAGATTCAATAGAGGAGACCCAGCATTAAAACTCCCAAACTTCCTTGGCAATTAATCCAGTGCCCAGTACTGGAATCCGAGTTGCATCATTAGTGCATTTCTAACTTTTTAAATTGTTGCTGTTTGATTTCCCTTTGATACTTCTGGTTTATACCTGTCTATGGTTCCTCATTTGCCATTGATCTTACACTGCTTTCGTCATTATAGAAATAGTTACTTTATTGTGGGCCCATACGTTAGTAGTTTTACTTTTAATTTCTAGCTTAGTAGTGTCATTCCAAAATAGTATACATGAAGACTTCTGTCTGAACTGTTAAAAAAGTGACATATAGTAAACTTTAAGAAGCTTTGTTCTCTTTTTGTTCATAGCAATCTGATGCCTGTAGCAGAAGGTCTAAGCAGGGCTTACGTGTACCTATCCCACTTTACTCTTATTTATGGTAGAGAGAAGTCAAGAATTCTGAGCTTAGTAATTGTTTTATCAAGTTGTATACTAGGATTGAATCTGCGTCTGTGTTCTGCATCAATCAATTGATTTTATGAAGTCTTTACAAACAAATGTGAACAGGTCATGAGTTATGTTAACCATACCTTACATTTAGAACTTTTGTTATGATTCTTGTAAGTTCTACTACATCTAATTCCTATATCTTTATATTTCACCATGGTCATCCCATCAACAGGCAAGCTCTTGTTGGCACACATCAGAAGCTCCACCTCTAACCAATCATGTCTATGGCTGAGTGCAGAGGAGTTTGTAACAGGGCCTGGCCCATGGCCAGGGTTGTGCTACACCTTAAATCCATAATGTAAGGTTGTTAGAGATGAGTTAGGAAGCACCACCTGTCATAGCCAAGTGGCCCAGGGCATTGAAAGACAACTTTAGAAAACATTGAAAAGGAAAAGACCTTGTACGAAATCCCCATCTTTCAAACCCTCTTCATTTTTTTCATTGCTCTACCCAATATTCTCTTATTTTCTCTCTTCATCTTCCACCCTTATCTTTACATTCCCTACACTATCGTCAAAAAAGGATCATGCTGATAATTATTCTTGTAAAAACACAACTTGCAAAGTGCATTTTCATCAAATCATCATCGGTTGTGCTTAGTTAAAAATGGGTCCGTTAAAAATGGGGTTTCTAGTTGGCTAGGGAAGGCACCTAAGCCAGGCAGAATCCACCACTCCAGTCAGGATGAGTACGTTACACACCAAAGATAACCTGTGCTCACCCTCTGGTAGCTTGGCACAGAGCAGTCAGGCTTATTCCCAGAAGCAATGTATAAAGTGTTTGGGCAACAAATCAAATCAAATCAAATCAAAAACATTTATAAAGCGCGCTACTCACCCGTGAGGGTCTCAAGGCGCTAGGGGGATTGGTTACTGCTGCTCGAAGAGCCAGGTCTTGAGTTGCCTCCGGAATGCGAGGTGGTCCTGGGTGGTCCTGAGGTTGGTGGGGAGGGAATTCCATGTCTTGGCCGCCAGGTAGGAGAAGGATTTCCCACCTGCTGTGGTGCGGCAGATGCGAGGGACGGCGGCAAGTGCGAGGTTGGCGGAGCAAAGTTGACGGGTGGGCGTGTAGAAACTGAGGTGACGGTTGAGGTATTCGGGTCCCTTGTTGTGGAGGGCTTTGTGTGCGTGGGTGAGGAGCCGGAAGGTGATCCTTTTGTTGACGGGAAGCCAGTGCAGGTGTCTCAGATGGGCAGAGATGTGGCTGTTGCGGGGTATGTCGAGGCCGAGGCGGGCAGAGGCGTTTTGTATTTGCTGCAGACGTTTCTGGAGTTTAGCGGTGGTTCCTGCGTATAGGGTGTTACCGTAGTCCAGGCGGCTCGTGACGAGGGCGTGGGTCACAGTCTTTCTGGTGTTGGCGGGGATCCAACGGAAGATCTTTCGGAGCATGCGGATGGTGAGGAAGCAGGAGGATGATACGGTGTTGACTTGTTTGGTCATGGTGAGAAGTGGGTCCAGGATGAATCCGAGGTTGCGTGCGTGGTCTGAGGGGGTTGGTGTGGTGCCAAGGGCCGTGGGCCACCAGGAGTCGTCCCAGGCGGACGGTGTGTTTCCGATGATGAGGACTTCCGTTTTGTCTGAGTTCAGTTTCAGACGGCTGAGTTTCATCCATTCAGCGACGTCTTTCATTCCATCTTGCAGGTTGGTCTTGGCGCTGGTGGGGTCCTTGGTGAGGGAAAGTATCAGCTGAGTGTCGTCAGTGTAGGAGGTGATGTTGATGTTGTGTTTGCGTATGATGTCGGCTAGGGGGCTCATGTAGACATTGAAGAGAGTCGGGCTGAGCGAGGAGCCTTGTGGGACGCCGCAGATGATCTCGGTGGGGTCTGAGCGGAACGGTGGGAGGTAGACTCTTTGGGAGCAGTTGGAGAGGAAGGAGGTGATCCAGTCCAGGGCCTGTCCTTGGATACCGGTGGAGCGGAGGTGGGATATTAGGGTACGATGACAGAAGGTGTCGAAGGCAGCCGAGAGGTCGAGGAGGATGAGTGCGACTGTTTCTCCGTTGTCCATCAGAGTTCTGATGTCGTCTGTGACGGAGATGAGGGCGGTTTCTGTGCTGTGATTGGCTCGGAATCCAGACTGAGAGGGGTGGAGTAGGTTGTTGTCTTCAAGGAAGTTGGTAAGTTGCTTGTTGACGGTCTTCTCTATGACTTTGGCAGGGAAGGGGAGGAGCGAGATGGGGCGGAGGTTCTTCAGGTCGCTGGGGTCCTCCGTAGGTTTCTTCAGTAGGGGGTTGACTTCTGCATGTTTCCAGCTCGAGGGGAAGGTGGCAGAAGCAAACGAGCTGTTGATGATGGTCTGGAGATGCGGGCGATGATGTCGTCGGCATTGTTGAAGATGAAGTGTGGGCAGGGGTCCGAGGGGGCACCGGAGTGAATGGAGTTCATGGTAGCTTTGGTCTCTTCCGTGCTGATGTGAGTCCAGGCGTTGAGGGTGATGGCTGGGGTTGTAGGTTATGTGGTGGTTGGCTGGGTCTGGTGTCCGAAGCTGTTGTGTAGGTCGGTGATCTTACGATGGAAGAAGGTGGCGAGGGAGTTGCAGATGTCTTGTGAGGGCGTGATGGCGTTGGCGTTGGGATTGGAGAGCTCTTTGACAATGTTGAAGAGTTCTTTGCTGTTGTGAGTGTTCTTGTCCAGTCTGTCTGTGAAGGAAGTTCTTTTGGTGGCGCGGATCAGTTAGTGGTGTTCGCGGGTGGCGTTTTTGAGGGCAGACATGTTTTCTGCGGTGTGGTCCTTGCGCCAGGCTTTCTCGAGGGTGCAGCAGTTTTTTTTAGATTCCTTGAGGGTGTCTGTGAACCAAAGACGTTTCCTGGTGTTGGTCTGTCTTGGGAGGCATCTGAGGGGTGCGAGGTTGTCTGCGCAGTTGGTGATCCAATGCGTGAGGCGGAGGGCTGCGTCGTTGGGGTCGGTGGAGAAGGTGAGTTGGTTGTCGCTGAGAGTGGAGAAAAGCTGTTCCGCGGGGATTTTGTTCCAATGTCTGCGTGGGATGGATTGTGTGCGGAGGTGGCGTGTCTAGCATCGGAAGGTGAAGTGGAAACATCTGTGGTCGGTCCAGTGTATTACGGAGGAGTGGCTGAAGGATACGTGGTTGCTGGCTGAGAAGATGGTGTTGAGCATGTGTCCGCGATGTGGGTGGGGGTGTTCACCAGTTGCTTGAGACCGAGGTTGGCGAGCAGGGCGGTGGTGTTGGGGTCGTTGTTCTGTTCCAGGTGGAAGTTGAGGTCACCGAGGAGGATTTAGTCCGGCGAGGCAAGGGCGTGCGGGGAGATGAAGTCAGTGATAGAGTCGCTGAAGAGGGCACGTGGTCCAGGGGGTCTGTAGATGAGAGTTCCTCTGAGGGTGGTCCTGGGGTCGGTGTGGATCTGGAAGTGCAGGTGTTCGGCGGAGAGGGGGGTGTCTTCGGTGGAGGTGGTGACGTTGATGGAGTCCTTGAAGACGATGGCGATTCCTCCACCGACATGGTTGGTGCGGTCTCGCCTGGAGATCTTGTAGCCGTCGGGGATGGCTATGGCGATGTCGGGGGCCGAAGAGGCATTCATCCAGGTCTCAGTGATGAAGGCGACGTCCGCAACACACTCACACCAATGACACAATGATGCACACAAAAAAAGAAACTCCATACAGAATTATGCAATAAAATGTGTTTATTATATTGTAAATATGTATCATAGTTCATAAATGATATAAATTATAAAAACTATGCATATTATGCCAACACTAGAGTAGTATTCATTATCCTGTTAATGCAAGATTCCAAAATGCTGCACATTCTGACATTAGGGCATGAAATGCAATAATGTGAGTAGGAGCAAAGCACATAAATCCACAATTACCCTCATAAGTACATAACTACAACAACATATTCCAGAAACACTTTCCCGGTAATGCAACAGCCCTAGAGACAATGACCTCTAGGGCTGAAAAAGTGCATGAATCACAATAGGCAATCTGGGGTACAGGATGTCTGTGTCCCTATCAGCTAGAATATGGTAACTTCTATGTCTTCCACCTCACGATTTGTGCATTAGCAGCAAAAGGGGCCGCTGGAGTACCTGCATTCCTACTATAGGTGATACAGTGATTGTTGGCCATGTGGTTTGCACAGGTTTCCTCACTTGGGAGGCAACCTCCCATTTCTCTAGGGGCCCTCCTCAGAGGTTTAACCCATTTTGTGAGTCAAGAAATTTCACCTAAATGAGAGCACGTCTAGAGCCTTCTACAGTCACGCGGACCACTCCTCTCACAGAGCTGAGGGATGAGCCACAGGCAATTGTCTGTTTCAGCAAGTCTTTGGACTGCAATTCAAGTTTTATGGTAAGCTTGCATTCAGCTGCCTATGGGTGTCGCGCAGCTCTCTAAGGGTGACACGCTGCCACTCTTGGCAGGCAGTGACCATGGTGTGCTGCCAGGCTGAGAGCCTCGGTTACCAGCTTTGGTTGAAGTCATGTTATCGTCTGGTATTCCCTGCCCTGAGTTTCTGCTTGCCCAACACGTCTCCATTGCCTGGCGGCTGAGGGGACAGAACTGGAATTCACACGTCCATTTCGGCAATGTGAGCATGGTGTCAGTAATCCAGCACACCCACCACTAAGACAGAATCTGACCTTACAGGAGGGGTTGGCAAGCTCGATCATTCCTAGAAAAGTGCAGGTGAAGAGCAGCTTCCACACAGTCCCCATGAAGCCTCTACACCCACGGGGGAAGCCCACGGTACTCTTGTGGTGCTGCAGTTCTCACAAAGCAGATCACCACACATGGTCAGAAGCAGTGCTCTAAGAGGCTAAAGCGCTCAACGATACGCTGGTTGTGGGATCTGCAAGGTCCGGACTCAGGGTCCCATGGCCAATTCTGGGGCAGCCCAGCCCATGGAGAACACTTGTGGGAACCAAGGGGAAGGCAGGCCAGCACATAAAGGGACAAAATGGCAGCTCCACCTGGCAGTCCAGCAATGCCTGTTGAGACCAAAGCCAGGGATCAGCTGGCACCAGGGCAACGAACCAAAAAGCAATCCAGTGAGTCCCTTAGGCCACTCAGCTAGTAGCAGGCAGCAGGGCAACAGTAGAAGAGCAGTCCAGATGAGTCCTTTGAACAGCTCACCAGTCCTTCTGACAGAGGTTCAGTCCCAGTTCCAAAAGTGCTCTGGAAACATGTGGCCAGAACCCCTGTACTTATCCTCAGAAAATGTCTTTGATGTAAGAGGTGACTTCAAAGGAACCCTTCCAAGTGTAAAACAACCCCTTTCAACCCAGCCCTGGCTCCAGACATCAATAGGGAATAATTCAGCACTTTGCTTGAGGGCAGGACACATCCTATTGAAATGAAAAGTGTGAATGGCCTCTCCCTCTCCCAGCCCAGAAAGACTATCAGTATGCAGATGGATGCAGATGACTTACCTGTCACACACAGTCCTTCCTGTGTTGTGGCTGTCTGAAAAGTATGGACAAAGTGTAACTGTCACTCTGCCCTGGATGTGGATTGGAGCTAGGCTGCAAATCACTGGAGTTATATGCACATGGAAATATCCTCTTTCTAAAAGTGGCATTTCTAAAATAGTAATGTAAAATCCAACTACACCAGCAAGCAGGATTTCTCACTACCATTCTAAATATACCAAATATGCCAATGCTACTCCTTTCAGATCAGCCCTCACAGTAGTAAAAAACAAAATGGACTGTTCATCACTACTAGAAAATGCAAAACATAAGAGTACATGTCCTACCTCTTACATACAAAGCACCCTGCCCATAGGGCTACCTAGGGCCTACCTTAGGAGTGACTTGGGTGTAGTAAAATGGGGATTTTACGCCTTGGCAAATATTTTAAAATTCCAAGTCAAGGTGACAGTAAACTGCACACACAGGTAATGCAGCTGCAGCCTGAGACAAGTTTAAAAGACTACTTTTGTGGGTGGCACTGTCAACACTGCAGGCCCACTAGTAGTATTTAATTTACAGACTCTGTTTATGATATACAACTTTACAGGGGACTTACTGGTTGTAGGAAAGTCCTCCTTTTTGCCCTGGTCACCCCCACACTTTTTGGACAGGTACTGGTGGTTACTGACTCTTGGCTGTGCCCTGGGTACTGCTTACCAGTCCCAGGGCCAGTGCTCTGTGTAAAATGGATATGCAAATGAGGCTAATTATAATTGGCTAAGTTAACCTACCTATAAGTCCCTAGTATATGGTAGGGCATGTAGGTTTAGGGACCACAGCATAGGTAGTGCACCCATAGGTGCACTGCTGAGGTGCCCAGTGTCATTTTAAAGGCAGAACTGCCTTGCTGGCTGCTTTTAAATTAAAGTTATATACAAATTCGACTTTGGAATTAAAAGTAGTTCCAAAGTCTTAAAATACCTTATTTTTACATATAAGTCACCCCTAAGGTGTGCCCTATGTGCCCCTAGGGCTGGGTGCCATGTAAATATAAGCAGGGACTTTATAAAAATAGTTTTATAAGCCCTGGTGTGGTAAGAACAGCCAAATTCGCTTTTCCCTCATTGTAGTAAATGGCCTTCATAGGCTAGAATGGGGAGACTTTATTTTAATTTGTAAAGTCTCCTTAAATGATGCATACTAAGAATTTCGTATCAAATTAATTGTTGTAATAAATCCCACAACTTCCAGTTGTTGGATTTAATATAACTTGTTCAGGTAAAGAGTTTTAACCTTTACATGAAAAGTTGCCAATTTCAGCCCTGCATTGTTTTTGCTGCTGTGCTCTGATTGGCCAGCCTCTAGCAGCTTAGCCAAGCTGCCTTGATGAGGTGTGAAGTGGCCTGGCTTCACTCAAAGGAATGTGCCTGTGGGAGGGAATCTCCCCTCAGCAGATGGTGAGGCAGGAAGGGGGAGGGCTGCCAAACTGGTCTTCAAAGGCAGAGAAGGACATTTGGAGCAACCAGCAACACCCCCACATCCTGCAACCCCAGACAACTAGATGCCCCCTTGATTAGATTAGGAGAGGGCAGGAGAGGGGTGTGTTTATGATTTGTAGCCACACCAGTGGGTGGGCTCAGACAGATGTAACCTCCAAAAATCAGATTCAGCCATGATGGATTTTTAGAGAATGTTGCCTCCTGGGATTGATTTTTGCCACCCTTCTCAGGAAGTGGTCATCACAGGGGGGAGGACCCTGCACCTGATTGGAGAACTAGGAGCCCCCCTGCTTTTCACCCAGGAGCAAGGATAAAACTGGCAGACCTGCACCCACACCTCAGATCCCCATCAGATTCCAACAAGGAAGAACCAAAGGAGAAGAAGGACTGCCCTGCTGGACCCCTGGCCTGCACCTGGAAACTGCACTCAGAAGGACTGCACCAGCTGCACACTTGGGCTTCACCACAAGTAGGACTTTGCCTGTCTTCAACTGGTTCAAGGAGGGACTCCCTGTTTGCTACAGGTAAAAAATTGCTACCCAGAGTCCCCTGCACCAACTCCTGAAGAAAGCGACCAGCTGACCACTGTCCAGTGGCCAAAAAGGAGTTTGTGCCAGGTGCATTCTGGGAGTTGTAGTCCGCACCCCCCCAAGGACCATCTCAGAACTTCTGGACCCTTGGGGTGAGCTGTGGACCCCAAAAGAACCTTAAAAGGACATCTGGGAGAAGCCCCAGAAGTTTGGTGAAGTTTGGACAACTTTTGTAAAAAAGCTCCATAGAGGGACCGACCCGCCACGGCAACTCTACCCGGCTTGCCTCAACCACGACCCGGCCTGATTTGCTGGTTCGTCCCGGTAAAGAAAATCTCCGAAAAAGAGACTAAGTCCGAAGGTAAAAAGTTGACTGAGACCTCCCAGCCAGCGTATCCGAGGAGGGCTCCATGGACGTCGGATCAAGATCCAGGTTTACCCCGGTCAAAGGTTTTTCACCTCGAAAAAACGACTACATCCGAAGGTAAAAATCTCCACCGAGGATTCCAGCATCGCGTATCCGGAGAAGGGCTCCAGAAGGTCGGATTGGACTGGCAGGTTCGTGCCGCTGAAGAAAATCTTCAAAAAAAAGACTAAGGGGGTCATTCCAACTTTGGCGGGCGGCGGAGGCCGCCCGCCAAAGTTCCGCCGCCAGAAGACCGCACCGCGGTCAAAAGACCGCGGCGGTCATACTGGCTTTCCCACTGGGCTGGCGGGCGACCGCCGAAAGGCCGCCCGCCCGCCCAGCGGGAAAGCACCAGCAACGAGGATGCCGGCTCCGAATGGAGCCGGCGGAGTTGCTGGTGTGCGACGGGTGCAGTTGCACCCGTCGCGATTTTCAGTGTCTGCTAAGCAGACACTGAAAATCAATGTGGGGCCCTGTTAGGGGGCCCCTGCAGTGCCCATGCCAATGGCATGGGCACTGCAGGGGCCCCCAGGGGCCCCACGACACCCGTTCCCGCCAGCCAGGTTCCTAAACCAGGCTGGCGGGAAGGGGGTCGGAATCCCCATGGCGGCGCTGCTTGCAGCGCCGCCATGGAGGATTCCCTGGGACAGCGGGAAACCGGCGGGACTCCGCCGGTTTCCTGTTTCTGACCGCGGCTGTACCGCCGCGGTCAGAATGCCCATGGAAGCACCGCCAGCCTGTTGGCGGTGCTTCGGCGGTCGTTGGCCCTGGCGGTCCATGACCACCAGGGTCAGAATGACCCCCTAAGTGTGAAGGTAAACTTTTAACCGAGGCCTCCCGCGGCCTGTAGCCGAGCAGGGCTCCATCGCGGTCGGCCATAAACTTTGACTTTGCCCCGGTTGAGGTGCAACCAGATGACCCGATTGGCGCTTTTTGTTTCTAGGCGCTAAAAAAATAATTATTATTTAAAAATTCATATCTCCGGTTCCCCTTATCCGAGTTTATTCGTTTTGGTGTCATTTTAAAGATAAAAATATAATCTATTTTCATAAATTGGTTTTGGATTTTTAAACTGTTTCATGTGTTTTATTTAATTACTGTTTTGTGATATTTGAATGCTTTACACTCTGTCTCCTAAGTTAAGCCTTGACGCTCGTTGCCAAGCTACCAAGGGTTGAGCTGGGTTTAATTTACTGAGACCTAACTGGACCTAAGTGGAGGTTAGAGGCCTGTTGCTAATTGTAGGTACCTACCTGCCCTTACCAATAACCCATTTTCCAACACTGGTAAATCAAATATGGTAAACAGGTGTACGCCAACCATACCAAGGCCCAGATTCATACTCTGTTTGTGCACACTTAACTCCATATTTATATTTTGATGCTAGACTAGTCTACTGTCAAAATATTGGAGTTAAAGTCATTTTTTGGATGTGTGAATCCACCTTGCGTGAATGAGATGCACGGCGGGCATTCCCATCCAAAATATTTCTCTAAGGCCCTAGCTTCTTACTTATCCTCCATTGCAAAAATGGTGCACCGGAGGGAGGCATGCCTAAATAATGGTGCTAAGCATGCTTAGCACCATTATTTGATGCCTGGGTCAGGGCAGGCGTTAGGGGACCTGTGGGCCCATTTCCATGATGGTACACCATGGAATAAGTCCACAGGTGCCCTCACTAGGCCCCAGTGACCCCCCACCCACACCAGAGGGACACCAGAGGAAGGGGGACCCTACCCAGGTAAGTAAAGGTAGGTAGAGGTAAGTATTGTTTATTTGTTTTAAGTGTCATTAGGGGCCCTGAAATGGGCACTGGGTGCAATGGCCATGCCCAGGGGACCCTTGATCCGTGAGCTGGCCATTGGGGTGATGGGCATGACTCCTGTCTTTTATAAGACTGGATTCATGTGATATGGTAGGTTTTGCATCAAGAAATGATGCTAGGCTGGTTAGAGTCATCTTTTTTAAATCTAACCAACCTAACGTTATTTTACAGTGCAAAACCCCCTTCTCCCATACCGCTACCCCCGCTGGCTAACATCCTATTCCCTGACGTTATCCATTGTTTGCTCCGGATTGCGCCATTCCATAAATAAGATGCCCGGCGGGCGTCTTGGAATGGTGTTAGCGCAGTTTTGCGTGAAAGAGTATAAATCTGGGCCCAAGATTTGGAGAGAAAGCACATGAACTTTAGCACTGATTAAAGTGCCCATAGTCCTAAAGCCAAGAAAAAGAGGGTCAGAAAAATGGGAGGACAAAGGCAAAAAGCTTGGGATAACCCTGCAGAATAAGTCATTTTTAACAGGGATAAACTCAGGCTGTCTTCACCCCGTACTTCAAAGTCGAAATAGCAACCCATTTTCCTATATTTTATTTTGTGTATCTGGCGTTTTTTTAAGCAGATATCCTGTGAGATGGAAGGTTCTGTAATACATTTAGGGCCAGATGTAGCAAAGGGTTTGCGCCTCGCAAACTGCGAAAATCGCCGTTTGCGAGGCGCAAAAGCCTCTTTGCTATTCAGAAATGCATATTGCGAGTCGGGACCGACTCGCAATATGCATTTCAGAATCGCAAATAGGAAGGGGTGTTCCCTTCCTATTTGCGATTCGGAGTGGAATGCAATTCCATTTGCGACCGTATATGCGGTCGCAAATGGAGTCGCAGTTACCATCCACTTGAAGTGGATGGTAACCCACTCGCAAATTGGAAGGGGTCTTGTATTGTTTCTTTTAGGCAGTCTAGGTAAACTTTATTACTGTAATTTTGTGTGTAATATTTTATATTTTCAGGTGATGTGCTGTTGTTGTGTGACTCAAGGCCAGTCAGGTTGGGAGCGGAGCTGGGACCAGACAAGTTCTAGTATTTGTTTTATTCACTGGCAGGTCCAGGGCAATAGACCTGTCATTGTTTAGGTCTAAGCCTTTTAAATGCTCTCTTCAACATTACCCATGATTATTGTAATTTTGCTTGCAATTGCAGTGGAGGAAGGCAATGGGCGTACAATCTACGCTTAGTACATTTTTGGGTGGGTTTCTGTTCTTATTGAACTGAGAAATGGAAGATCAGATCTGTGGAATATGGCCTTATTACCATCTGGAATGGAACAATTCCATTGTATTGTTATTAGCCATGACGGATTTCTACCTCTCGCTGAACAAACCACTTGTAACACACGGTAGACTCGGTCACTGTGCAGAACCAGCAGTTTTCCTTGAATAATGTTGCCTTTGACAGGAGTGCAGAGTTGTGGGAGGTTTGGTACTTGATTTTATACACCAGGGTCTATATTATGAAGAAGAGCGGGAGTGAAACCACCAGTCTTCCCTTAGGCATACTCTTCATGATTTGATGCAGTTTGTTATAATCTCTAACTCTAAAGATCAGAAGTCAAGAAGTGACAATTGCTTTTGAGACTGCAAGAATCAGAAACGTACTGTTTCTAGACCTCAGACCTCTCTGACCATCGAAATGGTAAGCAAGTTAGCCAATTGAGTTTTAGTTTGGTGGATGGCTTCATGCACCAAGCCGCAGACTTTGGATTTGAATTTAATGCTGACTGTAAGTGGAAGTCAGTGCATACTGGATTTGGAAAGAAAGGACTGAACTTGCTTGTACATGAGAAATATCTGGTCATTAAATTTAGCACATACTTAGGTGGACCTATTGATGGCTATGAGTCACCTGCCGATATGGACATGTTAGAATGTATACCCTGAATTGTAAACTCAGAATCAGAAAAAAAAAAAATTCTCGAGGATGCACACTTAACAAAGACGTGGTTAGTTGAATGTTTAAATTGGGTTGCTTAAAGCCTCGAACGTTCTTAACTTCCCTGCTTGAAAAATTCCGAGGCTACAAAGCCATTGAATAGGTGCTGGGCCCGAAAGTAAAGTGTTAATTTAACTACAACGTGTTAATTCCACTATTTTACTGGGACGAGTGTGGACAGAGATGCTAATGACAGAGAAACATATTGTCCTCCACTTTGGATTTTATGATTTCCTTTAGAAAGTACTGATATTGAATTTCCATACGTGTATTCATCAGCTATGAACATAAATTGTAAAATGCCGAAGTCACCGATGTACAACCGCATCTGTTCAACAAGCAACCAGCCTGTTAGACGGGTACCGGAAAACACTTCATTTCCCATCAAAGACGGAGGCAGGTGTCTTAGGTTTATGCAATGTCAAACTAAAGGCAGCCTTTGTAAGGTCACTACTGTGACTCAAGCTATCGGTGTTAAGTTTTGGAACAGAACTGACACAGACAGAAGATGTTCGGTTTCATCCTCCAGACTCAGCCACCATTAAAATTTTGAGCAAATAAGATGCTTGCAACACTGACCACTCACATGCCATAGTCCTTAGTTTCTTGCTGTAAGGTGTTTTTTTTTTTTTTTTTAAAAAGGAGAAAAGATTGGTTCTACATATTTGCACTGACCATGCACATTTGCAGACCATGCACACTGTTAAGGCTGTCTTCACTTAAGACATTATACATTGTTTCTCCACACATGGGTGATATATCTTGCAGGCGGTTAAAAAGTATGTATATAGCAGGTATGTCTGACACAAGTGCAGAAGGACTGGATCTATGCCAATTTTCAGAATACCCAATGACAACGTACAGTAGTTTAATTTATATTCAATGTATGTCAATATATTTTTGGGAATATCCTGAGAGTCTGGCACAGACCTAGCACTCCACATTATGGTGTCATTGCACATCCTAAAAAGCCACTGAAATTCACCATCATGTTACGCTGTACAAATGCTCCACCAAGGTTTATTCATGGCCTCACACATTTAAGCACTGATGACATCTGAAACGACATACATCACTGAGGACACCACCAATTATGCCATTTGTAACACCTCTTACGAGACTGGATTTAATATCACTGATGACATAATCTGTGAATACGCTGGGTGAACAATTAGAAAGAGTGATGCAGAGTGTGTGCCCAGTAATTAAGGACAAGCAAAGGTTTGACTTTAATCTATACCTCATAGAATGGAAATATAATCCAACATCATAATTAATGTAGGGAAAGTGTGCTAGAGATGCTTGAGCCTACTTGCAAACGTAAAACATGTATAATATATGTCAGGTGCAAATGGGTCATGGTTAGCCATATTATACGTGGGGAGACGGTCAACCTAATCCCAGGGTGTAGAGACATTTTCCAGAGGAATGAGACCTCCGAGTTTGTTTACTAGCATGTGATGTTCCATGCACAAGTGCGCTCTGTGACCCCAAGATGCAGCCAGATAGACCTAATAGTTTGCAGGTGCTTGTTAATTATATCCTTTAACGTGCCAGTTAGATGCTCTGTTAAAGTATTTTCCCTGTTGATAAATAGTTAACATTATGCATTGCCTGCTGCACACCCCTAGGGAAAATTTTAGACCCCTGCACCTATTTTACAAATTAACTTCCCACTTTATGCTTATCATAAATTGGGTCCTGAATATCGAGTAGGGAATATCGTTATACCTCAATTCGATAGCTAAACTATCACATGCAAAAATATTAACAGGTAAGCATGTGCAGATATTTTTAGTACTCAATTTCACATATGTATAGTTTGACAACGTATATATATTTTCCAGGTACATGGAAGATGAGTTAAAATTAGTAAATCTACACTTCATTCACTTTATGCATTTACCTTTTGATATTTTTGTCTTCAATATTTTGGCTACGATATTCAGGTATAATGATATTGCCTACTCAATTTCAGAGTAGAATCCTTATCACATGTTGATATTTACTAGTACGTAAATGTCAGGCTAACTAGGGAAAGCACTATTGTACTGCGTATAAAAATGACTGCATGGAAATCTATACACAAACAAAACGGCTGAATAAAGACAGGATCTCATGATACAGAAACAACAAAGGTGACGTTTTCTGTCAAAACATGAAGTCCTTTGTTAAATCAATTAGCTTAATATTTATACCATTAAAACTGTAAGTTCCTAACAAGGTATTTTGGGCATTGTGTAAATAATTTTTAAAAATCGAACATTGCAGAGGCAATATTTGTGCTATACTAATCTGAAAGTCCCGCTAGCATATTCCGGAAAGGTCATTTGTGGTAGGAGGGCATTAACGGAAAAAGAGATTGAATTAGACAGAGCAAGACATATCCAATTTATGTCTATTAAATTACACACATTTATCATGTAAAAGGAATGACTTAAACGGCCAGCCCTGCTTTTACGGTCAGAGAAGGGACTCATTGCATTTCGACATCGACACTAATCAGTGCAATTTGATTTGTTCAATATCTGCTGTCAGTCAATAAGGAATAGAACAGGAGTAGGGAAAGTAGAAAGCTCAAAACCCATACAAGTGGCAGCATGAGCTATCCAAAAAAGGGCCAATTGATTGACATGTAAACATTCTTCCTTTGTTAGCTGGTGGTCGGCTTTTGTTTGCATTGTTCACGGTGTTATTTCTCTGTGCCATCACACATCCTCCCAAAGGCACAGACTACTAGCGTATCATGTTTTTTTATTTATTTATAAGCCACAAGGACGCTGTGCCTCAGGGAAATCGCCGAGGAGACTGGTGCACATTTTACCATATGTGCTTGCTTAGATGTTGAAGGAATCACAGCCAGTCAAAAGCAAATTCTGTGCATAATGGATAAGTGCGCTCCACAATGCAGCAGATAGTTGCAGGAAACTGGAGCATGATTGAGCTTGTGCATGTTAGGAAGCGAGTATCCTATTTTACGCATTTGCATTTTGCCCAACGATTGGATGATTATCAAAGAGACTGAGGGCCAGATTTACAAGGTCCTTCTGCCCCTTAGTGCTGCACCTGCAGCAAAATGTTTGCCGCAAATGTGACGCTAACAGGCCACTACCATAGATTCATATTTACAAGGTGGTGCAAACTAGGTTTGTGCCCCATTGTAAACCCTTTGCACCACATCATGCATAATAAATGCATGATGTATGCAAAGGGGCATTCCCTCGTTAGAAGCCCCCTAAAAATGATGCAGTGAAATCTACAAGATTCCATTCCACCATTTCTAGCGTCATTTTTTAAGCAGGTGTTTAAATGAGACTCCAATTGATTTCAATGGGCCTCTTAACACTATACTGGATTAACGTCATTTTTTATGCTACTCCAGTATAGCCTTGCAATAGAGTAAAAAAAGTCGCTATTGCCTCTAACATGCACCATGGTGCTCTGTATTGTAAATACGGTGCTACCATAGTAGGGTTAGGGGACGCAAGGGGGCCACAAGAAAAGTGGTGCGACACTTGTGATGCGCCACTTTCTTGTAAATATGGTCTTGAGCTTCTAGTAATCTGGCATATATTCAAGTAAGGGCCATGCTAGGCAGAAGACAGCAAGCACTGTGTACAAAAGACCAAGGCTTTGTCTAATCAATGTGCCTTCTAGTCAAGTTTTTCAGGGGAATTTCTTTGCTCCTTTGTAACTAACTTTATTGTCTCTTCTTTTATTGAGTACCAGAAGGAAACTCCGGATGTAGGTGGAAATAGGAATTTTTGCTGGAAAAAGGAGTATGAGTTACATAATCTCTTTTCACCTGTAGGTTTTACCCCACAAACATCGGCCTTTTAAAAGCAGGCAGAATTTGCCATCTGAAAAATGAAAAGTATACAGTGTTTACTGTACCTGCAGATTTTTTTAATCTGAACACCAAAACCTGCATGTTATTCCCAAAAACTCAGAATAGGGGTTAATTATTGCACCCAATAAATAAGGCACTATAGAGTATTGTTATTTATGAGGTGAAATAAATAGCGCTTGGATCGAATAACCTCGGAATGAGGGCCTTAGTCTTGGCCCATCCACTTACTACTTCCAGGCAATAATAAGACCTGGTAAAGCACATGAGCCAGCGAGCGCATAAGTGTCTATGTGAAAATGAAAAATGTTTTGAGTATTTCCATTCTCAGCCCACATAACAGTTCTCTGATTTAAAAAAAAAAAATCCCCAGCACCCCATATGCGATTACCATGAAGCAGAAACACGATTAAAAATCCTGATTTTTTGCACCCTCTTAATCTTTCACTTTGTTATCAGTGTTTCCTATTTCAAACCCATCTTGATGTCCATGAATCAAAACAATATATAAAAAATGTGAAGTATTTTTTTTTTTTGGGTAGTGCTTTGTGGGTGTAGAGGCCAGTTCAGCTTCTTATCGCCTGGGTTTATCGAGATTCAGTTTTGCCTGTGTTCAATAATCCCTTTGACCATTAGTGTTTCTTACTCCCAAGGGCCATTAAGGCTCGTTTGTTGATAATTATGTAGCTTGTAGTCTGAATACATTAGTAAAGTTGTGATAGTGTGTCAAATTAAAGACATAGGCCCTCATTACAACCCTGGCGGTCGGTGTTAAAGCAGCAGTAATACCGCCAACAGGCCGGCGGAAAAAAAATGGGATCACGACCATGGCGGAAACCGCCAACATAGACAGCCACTTTAACACTCTGACCGCCACAGCGGTAGAAACAAACACCGCGGCGGTAACCGCCAACAGACAGGTGGAGGACAAAGTACTGCCCACTGTATTTCAAGATACCTATCTGCCACCTTTTCCGGGTTGAAACCAATGCGATCAAAAGCACGGCGGAAATAGTACACAGAAGGGAAAACACTCACCTCTTGACACCCAACGAGGAACCAGGACGCCATGGAGCCTGAGTTACAGGTCCTGCCCATGTTGGTGTATCTTCTCATCTACCAGGAGTACGAACGGTGGCGGCGACGACCACGGTGAGTACTGCACCTACAACACAGGGGAGGGGGGAAAGAGAGTGACACACACATGCAACACGCAATACCACCACCCCCACCCTCACCCACAACAACATACACACAAATACATGCAGCAACATTACATATACACCCCCCCACCACCTGGAAGAACGCAAGGACAAAAGGAAATGATTGTAACCAGTGTAATCATGAAAAATCAGATAGTCAAAATTCAGTGTATACAAATATGTACACCAACTACACAAGTCCGGATAGTGTACCAATCATTGTCCGTGGACCACTGGTCCCAAAATGCATGGGCAAAGCCCACACTAGATACCTGACTCGAAAAGGAGAGAACACTGCTGGGGCATCAGATCGAAAATATACAGGCATCTCAGGAGGAAGGCGAGGGGGGGCACCACAGCCAGATGAACGGACAACGCCACTGGTGCACGAGGGGGCTCCATGCCCATTGATGTATCCTGGGGAGTGCAAAGCCACAGTCTCTCCAGTGAGTGGTTTCCCACTGCATTATCCTGGGGAGTGCAAAGCTACAGTCTCTCAAGTCTCTCCAGTGGGTGGTTTGCCCACTGCATTATCCTGGGGAGTGCAAAGCCACAGTCTCTCAAGTCTCTCCAGTAGGTGGTTTGCCCACTGCATTATCCTGGGGAGTGCAAAGCCACAGTCTCTCAAGTGGATGTCAATCTCCACTGGTTCTGGAGGGGGGCCTTGTGCCCAGAGTGCTTCATCCTGCCAAGGACTGAGGTAGTGGATGTCATTCTCCACTGGTTCTGTAGGGAGCCTTGTACCAGAGTGCTTCATCCTGCCAAGGACTGAGGTAGTGGATGTCATTCTCCACTGGTTCTGGAGGGGGCCATGTGCCCAGAGTGCTTCATCCTGCCAAGAACTGAGGTAGTGGATGTCATTCTCCACTGGTTCTGGAGGGGGCATGGTGCCCAGAGTGCTCCACATGCAGTGTGGCAGGTACAATTCCCTCACCTGGGTGTGCGTGCCACGAGATTGGCGAGGTACAGGTAGCATGATACGCCATGGAGGCAGCGAAATACTCCACACTGCTGTGGCTTCGCCTTCCACCTGCAGGTGCAAACAATGATGGAAGTCATGCCTCCTGGAAGCTGCGCAGGGTCCAAGAACTCTCCTCCAGCCTCGTACGACTGACCACTGGGCATGGTAGCTATGTCAGCGGTGGTGCCACTGTCCGAGTACGTCGTGGGGCCAGTGGCGGTGCTTGTGGTGGTGTCTGTGGTGGCGGTGCTGGCCGCGGTGCATGGGTCAGCACCTGCTGAGGGCCACAGCAGGACGTCTCCTCCAGCCTCGGATGGCTGCCCACTGGGGAAGAGGCTGGGGACTGTTGCTGAGGCTGTAGACATGCGGGTGGCGGCGCAGGTGGCGGCGCAGGTGGTCGTGAGGTGACAGGGCAGCTAGATGTGTTCACCGCTGTACAGGTTGGTGTGGTCGTGGACAGAAGGTGTTACACTGGTCCCTCAGTCAGTGCCACCATGCCCTCTCCTGACCTGCTCTTCTGCTCTTGGCCCTTTCCCACCTTTGATGGTGCCGCAGTTTTCTTGCCACTATCCCCTTTTGTTTTTGCTGAGCCCTTGGTGCTGGTAGTTTCGGCTTCTCCCTCCGGGATGTGGTCACCTTTTTCACCTTGGTAGGTGGCGGAATGTCCTTGTCCTCGTTCCGTGGCCCACTGGCAGCCCTGATGGGTGGCGCACTTGATGACCCTGCAGTTGCTGGCACCACTGTGCTTGGGGATTTGGTTGCTGAGGTGCTGGGCTGGGACCCTGAAAGCCTGGCTCTAGGGGAAGGAAGGGGGGGAGGTGAAGGAAAGAGGTCAAGAGTTGCCAGGAAAAGGTGTTTAGACCCACTGGGATGGGAAGGTGGAGGGGTTTTGGGAGTGGAGGAAGAGGTAGTGGTTGTAGGAGGTGTATGTCTGCTGAATTTGGGTGAAGGTGCATGGGCCGGAGGCTGTTCTGCGGTGGGTGGCTGTTGGGTGGGTGTGTGCCTGCGTTTGTGTACTTTGGGAGGAGGGCTCACAGACACACTGGGAGAGGACACAGGGGATGTGTGAATGATAGTGGGGGTGGTGATTGCACGTGAGCAGTGTGCGGTGATGGGCGTGCTGGTAGTGGCTGAGGATGTAGTGCATGCAGGTGTGAGTGGAGATGAGACAGGGAGGGAGGAGGAGGACGTGGAGGAGGGGGACACAGTGGAGGCAGTGGATTTTGCTGTGTCTGCATGGGGATGGTGCTTGTTTGAGGTGCCTGTGGGATGTGTGGTGCTATTGTTTGCCATGTCCACTCATGTGTTGAGGCTGAGGTACAGGGGATTGGGTCTGGGTGGAGGAAGTTGGAGGGGGGAGGCTGGACACAGGGACAATGGCTGCCATCAGTGCTGAGGCCAGAGCCTGAAATGCTCATTGTTGGGCCGCCTGGCCAGAATGAAAGCCCTCCAGGTATGCATTTGTTTGTTGCAACTGCCTCTCTTCACCCTGGATGGCATTCAGAATGGTAGACTGCCCAACAGTAAGGTATCTCAGAAGGTCTCACTGAGGGCAGCAGGGCTGACTGGGGCAGGGCCTGAGGTGCCTGGGGTGAAGGAGATGCCCACCCTCCTGGGTGAGCGGGCACGGGGCACACGCTGAGGGGCTGCTGGGAGGGAGGTACTGGTAGGGGGGTGGCGGCTGTACCTGTTGATGCAGTGGGCACAGAGGTGCCTGCCACCGCAAGGGAGCTCCCATCAGAGGAGGAGTTGCTAACACTGGTGTCTGCTCCTGTCCCCGACGTGGAGCTCCCCTTGCCCTCCATCCCACTGGTGGCTGCAGACTCCATTGCTTCACCCTCCAAGGCCAAGTGGGTTGCAGCTCCCTCATGCTCCAGTGCCAATGCTCCTCCGCCAGATGATGCTATTGCATGCAAGAACAGGGAGACCACAAAAAGGTGGGGGGAAGATAGAAGAAAAACATGTTCAGTGCATGCAACACCACTACAGTTGGCGGACACAACACACATGGAGCAGCCCTCTGCACTACGTCATGCAAAAACAGTTCCTAGAAATTTCACCTGACCATGGGGTACGAGGCTTAAGCCCAATTTCTACACACCTGGAAGTCACAGGAGCCTGACTAGGTGTAGATGGCTCTTACCACTAGTGGGGATGGGGTGCCACATAGCCTGCCTCACAAGGGACCTTGCCTATCAAGTTCGCCCTGGCCTAGGGGAACCCACTGCCCACCTCCCTCACCCAGACACCTCGTTATGCGCGCTGAGCCAGCTGAATGAGAGTGTACTCACCCCGTGTGGCTGCTATGATGCCCTCAAGCGCCCATCCAACTCCGGATACGCCACTGCCAGGATCCGGGACATCAGCGGGGTCATGGTGCGATGGGCACCACTTCCATGTTGGGAGGCCATCCCCAGCTGGGTCTCCGCCGTCTTCTTGCTCCAGCGGCGCAGGTCCTCCCATTTTTTACGGCAGTAGGTACTCCGTCTGTGGGAGACCCCGAGAGTCCGGACGTCCTTGGCGATGGCACGCCAAATACCATTCTTCTGGTGGGCGCTGACCTACAGGAATGGTACACGCACAAATTGCATAACGGGAACCAGAGACTTATTTTCATTTGCTGAGGAAGCTTACACTTATGAGTCAGTTTACTTCTTGACAGTCTTCACAACCTTCGGGTGAAGTTACCACGAAAAAAAACAACAAAAGGTCAAGCACTACGGTGGCCAACAACTGATGCTGCAACACTCTCCCATAGAAATAATGGAGGTAGAAACTTAAACCCCCATAGCAAATAATGCTACATTAAATTACTCAAAATAGTAAAACATAAAAAAACATAAATTAATGCTGAATATATATATATATAGATATATATATGTATATATATTAATTGTCAACTTGGTGTGAAGATATATGTATATATATATATATATATATATATATATATATATATATATATATATATGTGTGTATATATATATACATATATATATATATATATATATATATATATATATATATATATATATATATATATGCACCTATATATTAACCAGTCTACATCAGCCAGAAAAAGTGGTTTTGTTTATGCCGAGCGCAAAAGTAAAGCCACAAGTCTGCAACTTGTTTTGGACAACATACTTAAACTGGGTAAGCTTTTTCCTATGAGTCTGAAAGTATATGAGAAATCAGAAGTCAAATAAACACAGGGGCTAGCAGATGAGCCAACCACGCTGATGTAAAATGTACAATCATAATTGCCATTCCATTTAGGATGGGTGTGCCTATTTTATGGAGTGATTTAATCGTATTCACATTCTGACACATATTCTCTCCTCTACGTATAACTTTAAAGCTTTATGATTTGTGGACTTGAACAAACACACTCTTCTAGTGCCAGATATTGAGATGGCAATACAGTTTGAAAAAGTGGTTCCAGAGTTCTTCTTTGCTTGTCATCTGACATTTTATTCCTGCTATTTACCCGGCCCTCATGTTTGTGTCAATGGGGTGGGATTTCATCTTCACGTGCCCAGATTTTTACAAGGCAGAAATTCTGGGAGACATAGGTCTGGAATTCAAACCTGTGTCCATCTTCAGCAATCACTTCTCAAGGGGCTTGGGCCCTCTGTTTTGCAGGATCTTGTCAGATTCAGAATTGCAGAGAGGAAACGCTCAGTCTGCATGCATGGTTTTTCACCAGAAGTACTTTTAGGGAAAAACAAGAGCCAAACCTTTGAGCTAGTGTCCCTCGAGTTCACTACCGCTATTCTCCTAGGCAAGAGCAAAATGTAATTCACACAACATGGGTCGAGTTTCAGAGAATCTTCTGTCTCTTATTTTGCTTTTTTGTATTGGAGTGTAGCATTTCTTTAGCAATTTCACTGACAACTTTCCTGTTGGTCAAGTAAATAATTCTGGCTGCAGTGCATAGTTTTGAGTAGGGAATGGTTGAACTGTAATCTGTGAATGGTTTATTTTGGTGTCATGCCTGAAGCCCACCAAATAAGCCCTAGACTGGACTTGGTAGTATGTACCACAATCTTACGTATAGAGTGACATGCAAAGTGAATATGAGGGATGGTTTTGTATACTTACTATACAATTGAAAATGACATGTAGTCTAAGCATCACTGGAATTGTTATTTTGGGAATACAAGGTCTTCACCAGGAGTCCCTTCCAATTGTTTAAACTATTGTTCCAGATCACTACTGGGACCCTCCTCTTGGGAAGTTAAATATTTTTCCAACCAGTATGGCAAGCTCTCACGGGCACATGTGCGTATTGTTGTGATGCACTGTATTGCAATGCAGCATTTCTGTATTATTTCTTACCTTGTGAAGAGGCTCAAAAACACCTGTTGCTTAGTTAAGTACCCACTCTGTCTGTATTACATAGCTGAAGAAGGGTGTTGGTTAAGGTCTCATCCATAAGGTGTACATTTTGGTTTCATGTGTGAAGCCCAGAGTTTAAGCTTTAGTCAAGGCACATCGGAACGTAGCAGGGTTTTATCACATGGAGTGGCATGTGAAACAAATGAGAGGGGTAGTTTTGCATGCTGCATATATGAACTAATATAACTAATTGTTTGTGAGTCACTTGACTAATGATTTGGGGAAACAGCTGGGTCCTCACTGCTTTTTTGAATCCTAGGTGGCTTTTGATTATAATTATGCTCTTTTGGAGAGAGTTATCGAGCACTAATGTCTGTGTAGAAAAAGATCTCCCACTTAAACTGATTTTCTTTAAAAATTAGCAGCTATAAACATGATTCGATCCATTTTTGATGTGAGGTTTATCGATTGAACAGTTTCATTCAGCTGGTAAGATATTTAGGCTCTCATTACAACCCTGGCGGTAACTGCTGCCTTCTGCCGTGATGACGGCCGCCAACATTCCGTGACCGCAGGGGTATACCGCTATGGGTATTATGACCCACACAGAGAAATCTGCCACTATACAGACACCCACACAAGTCTGCCACACCAAAAGTCAGTGATAAATCGTTGGCACCACAGCGGTGGTCTTTCAACCATGGTAAAACCATTGGCGGTACACTCTGCCGCGCTCAGAATACACACACACTTACAAAAATTTCCAACATTGGACAATTTAAATTACACCCACCTGACACACATACACAGACCACACCCACACACCCAGACCACTATAAAACACCCACCCACATTACCCACAACCCTTTCAACCACAAAAAAAAGATAGCAAACAGAGAGAAACAAGCCAGGAGCACCCACTCATTCAGAGCGACTAAACACCATCACCCATACACCATCCACACACCTCACAGCACACACCCCAACACATCACCCCACACATCACCCCACACATCCTCACACATACCACTAACACCATATACATGGCACACCAAAGACACCCCAGGTTTTCAGAGGAAGTGCTAAGGGTCATGGTGGAGGAAATCATCTGGGTAGAGCCACAGCTATTCTGATCAGAGGTGCAGCAGACGTCCATTGCTAGGAAGATGGAGCTATGGCGGAGAATCGTGCACAGTGTCAATGCCGTGGGACAGCACCCCAGAACAAGGGATGACATCAGGAAGAGGTGGAATGACCTACGGGGGAAGGTACATTCCGTGGTTGCAAGACACCAGCTAGCTGAACAGAGGACTGGCGGTGGACCACAACCTCCTCCCCCACAACTAACAACATGGGAAGAGCAAGTCTTGGCGAGTAGCAGGAGGAGTGGACTCTGGTAAGTAAATTCTTTACAACTTTATCCCACAACAATCCATGGAACCCCATCACAGACCTGCATGGACACTCATCACCACAGCATGCCCAGTAGAGAAAATCACCTAGCCCACAAAATCACCATGCACACAAGCCAGAGCTAACAGGGAAATCACAACAATAGAGGGAAACACACCCATGCACAAGATGGCACACGCAGGTACAATAACACTGCATTGTCATCCCCACAGGACCCCTACTCAACGTCACCGGAAAGGAATTGCCAGCAACTTCCTGTCCCCCCCCTCCAGAATAGGCCCACAGTGACGGCAGCAGCTCTGCATGCCTGGATCTCAATAACCAACATGGCCCATCAGGGACCTCTGGACAGTCAGTTACCCTGCCACAGTCCCAAGCCACCACAGAGCCTCCCCCCTCAGGAAACACCACCACAGCACCTACCAAATGGGCCTATGCCACTGTCCCCAGGACACGTCAATCAGCAGTGTGTCCACCACTACAGGGACCCCAGCAACCCCACAAACACAGGACGATAAGGGGCCTGGGGTCAGGGGCAGTGGGCACACGGTTCAGGGGACAGAGGCACAGGACAACAGGGAAGCCTGGAGGACTGCTGTACGACAGGGGGAGGACAGGCCCAGGGAACCCACTCTCCAGGAGGCACTCACCAACATGCTGGGAGCATACCACCATTTCCAGGAGACGATGGGCCAGATACTGGCCAATTTGCAGGAGGGACAGTACCTGGTGATCAGGGAGGACCTCAAATGCAACTACACCATCCTGGTCACCATTGCAGGGGTGCTGGCTGACATGGCCAACACCATGAGGGAGGCAGTGTCACACCAACGGGCCCATGACACTAGCCACACCCAAGACCAGCCTTCCGCCTCCGCTAATGCTAGTGGACAGGAGGCCCCGCCACAGGAACAACACCACCATTCCCAGGAGACCATGAGCACGGTACTGGCCTAGTTTCAGGAGACCCAGCGGCTGCAGGAGGAACAGTACCTGGGGATCAGTGAGGACTTGAAGTCTATTATCACCACCCTGGTCACCATTGCAGGGGTACTGGCAGACATGGCCAACGCCATGAGGGAGACAGTGGTACATCAACGGGCCCCTGACACTAGCCTGAACGATGAACAGCCCTCCACGTCCTCCGCCGCTAGTGGACAGGAGGTCCCGCCACAGGACCAACAGGCCACCAGCACCCCACCCCCTGCAGAAGGAGAACCACCCCGCAAACGGTCCCTGTGATCCAGCAGAAGCCAGAGAACATTGCCAAGACCCCCACCAGGAAATAAGACTCTCCTGATTGTCACCATTGTGTCCCACTCTGTCACCCTGTCCACCTTGAACTGCCATTACTTCCTTTCCAATGCCCTCTTGGACAATGCACCTGTGATACCAATAGAGTGGACTCTAACTGGACCTTCCTGCACCATCACCCCAGCCCATTGCACATCCCCCTCTACTTATGAGCACTTAAATAAACACTCTTGGAACAAATATAAATCTAGAGTCTGTCAAATGAGTCAAATATGTATTAGTACAATAGTATCAAAGCATTGCAAGTCATATTTACAGTCATATTTACATTTGAATGACCTTTAGTGGGCAGCAGTAAACATACCAGGAGCCATAGTGTGCCACAGAGGTCTGAAAATAGAGATGCCAAAGGGTAAGTAAGTGGCCATAGACATAGGGAAATCAGGCTGCCATGTACAATGTCCAACAGAAAACTGAAAAGTTGAGTGAAGTTACAGTGTCTTACCTGTGTGTCACTGGAAGTACTGCTGTATTATATTACTTCTGTTGTCCACATCTTCTTCCTCTGCCTACTCTTCCTCACTGTCCACAGAATCCACTGCTGCCACAAGACCATCTCCAGGCTCATCCTCCAGCAGAAAAGGCACCTGGCGTCTCAAGGCCAGGTTGTGCAACATGCAACGATGATCTGGCACACTTTCTTGGGTGAGTAGTACAGGGATCCACCTGTCAGATGGAGGCACCGGAACCTGGCCTTCAGGAAGCCAAAGGTTCTTTCAATTGTCCTCCTTGTTCGCCCATGTGCCTCATTGTAACGCTCCTCTGCCCTTGTCCTGACATTCCTCGCTGGGGTCAGTAGCCATGAGAGGTTGGGGTAACGAGAGTCACCTGCAAATATCGAGGGATACTTGTTAAGCACACACTAACTCTTAGGGACAACCCCATACTCAGACACCAACCTATGCTGGGTAGGGACCTTCTGCTCACCTATTAGCCACACCTGGTGCCTCTTGAGTTGGCCCATCACATATGGGATGCTGCTATTCCTCAAGATAAAGGCGTCATGCACAGAGCCAGGATACTTGGCATTCACACGGGAGATGTACTGGTCCGCCAAACACACCATCTGCACATTCATTGAGTGATAGCTTTTTCTATTCCTGAACACTTGTTCATTTCTCCGGTGGGGGCAAAAGCTAAATGTGTACCATCAATGGCACCAATGACGTTGGGGATATGACCCAGGGCAAAAAGTCAGCTTTCACTGTGGCCAAATCCATCACCTGTGGAAATACGATGTAGCTGCGCATGTGTTTCAGCAGGGCTGGCAACATTTTGGTTAACACGTTGCAGAACATAGGCTGTGACTTCCCTGATGCCATGCCACTGTTGTTTGGAAGGAACCACTTGCCAGGAAATGGAGCACTGACAGGAAATGCACTAGAGAGGGGATACCTGTGGGCTGGTGGATAGCTGACATCAGGTCTGGCTCCAATTGAGCACACATTTCTTGGATTGTAGCCCGATCAAGTCTGTAGGTTAGGATAATGTGTCTGTCCTCCATTGTCGCAAGGTCCACCAGGGGTCAGTACACTGGAAGATGTCGCCATCTCATGTTCATCCTCAGCGGTCGAAGCCTATGGAGGAAAACGGTGATCAGAGGGTCATATTCATGCATCAATTGAAATAATTATGCATCTTTTCCTTTATAGAAACAGTATGTGAACTTGAGAGTCAGTTGCTGTGCCAATGTCTGCTGTGCCATGGCCTGTGCCCCCCAGACGGCTGCTTGACCTGTGAGGTGAGACAAGTGGAAATGAGGTCATTCCGCTGGTGTTGTGTGCCGTTGCGGTAGGCAGTTGACCGCCACGCAACTTCGCATTGGTTATCATTGGGCCCTATGGGTTCCAGGAGCCATTGGCGATGTACGCCAGCAGTGACGGTACACACCGCTGCAGACGTGACTGCTATTTTCTATCTATTTGCTCACTTGCCACCTGACCTTCAATAGGAGAGGACCTACACTGCAAATGCTGCTGTGACCTATGTCTGGAAGCGACAATGGCTCATGTGTCTGGGGAAAGGGCCCCTGCCTTCACTTTGGAGGAGTTGGAGAGACTGGTAAATGGGGTCCTACCCCAGTACACGTTACTCTACGGTCCTCCAGACAAACACTGTGAGCATGATGCGAGGGCCATGAATATATGGAATGCTGTGTGTGTAAGCCATATGTATGGGGGCTGAGGTGTCCTGGGCAGAGTTCTGCATGTATGGTGGTCAATGTATGTGCATCAGGGGATGGGAGGGATATGGTGGGCCATGAGTGTGACGGTCCAGACGGTTAACTAATTCCCTTTTCTGATGTCTTTTTCCTGCAGGTCAGCGGCCATCAGAAAAAGGGTATTTGGCGTGCCATTGTCAAAGAGGTGCGGACCCTGGGGGTCTTTGACAGGCGGAGCACCCACTGCCGAAAACGATGGGAGGACCTGCGCCGCTGGGCAAGGAAGATGGCAGAGGCCCAGCTGGGGCTGGCCTCACAACGAGGAAGAGGTGCCTGTCGTACCCTGACCCCCCTGATGTTCCGCATCCTGGCGGTGGCCTATCAGGAGTTGGATGGGTGCTTGAAGGCATCACAGCAGCCACAAGGGGGTGAGTACAGAATCTGAATCGTGACTGTGCACGAGTTAAGGTTTACCTGGGTGGGGGATGTGGGCTGTGGGTGCCCCTAGGCCAGGGCGATCATGGCAGGGTAGGTCCCTTGTTGGGCAGGCTCTGAAGCACTCCTACCTCAATAGTGCTAGTGGCCATCTACTACTGGGCAGGGTCCTGTGGGTTTCAGGTGTGCAGCTAATGGCATTAGGCAATGTATCCCATGGGCTGGTGACTAGCTTTGTAACTGGTGTGCTTGGCCTAGTGCATAGGGCTGCTCCCTGTGTGTTGTTTACGCCAACAGCAGTGTTGTTTCTGGCATTGACCAAGTGTATCCCTTGTCTCCCCCCCTTTTTTGTTTTGTCACCCTGTCCTTGTGTGCATTAGCATCCTCTGGCGGAGGAGCAGAGGCACCGGCGATGAAGGGAGCTGCATCCCACTTGGGCCTGGAGGCCGAATCCACCAACAGTGAGGGCACCAGTGGGACGGAGGGTGAGGGGAGCACTACGATGGGGACAGGAGAGGAGACCACAGACTCCTCCTCCGATGGTAGCTCCCTGGCGGTGGCAGACACCTCTGTGCACACTCCAAACAACAGGTACAGTTGCCTCCCCCCCTACCAGCACCACCCTTCCAGCAGCCCCTCAGTGTGTTTCCCGTACCCGCTCACCCAGAAGTGTGGGCATCTCCTTCACCCCAGGCACCAAAGGCCCTTCCCAAGTAAGCCCTGCTGCCCTCAGTGAGGAGGCTATTGACCTTCTAAGATCCCTCACTGTTGGGCAGTCAACCATTCTGAATGCCATCCAGGGTGTTGAGAGGCATTTGCAACAAACAAATGCATACCTGGAGGGCATTCACTCTGGCTTGGTGGCCCAACAGAGAGCATTTCAGGCTCTGGCCTCACCACTGCTGGCAGCCATTGTCCCTGTCTCTAGCCTCCCCCTATAAACTTCCTCTACCCGGTCCCAATCCACTCAACCCCAGCCTATCCCAAGCACACCTTCAGACCAGCATTCACCCAAATCAACACACAAAAGTGGCTAAGGCAAACACAAGCACCACACTTCATCTCACAGGCACTCACACAAGCACCATCCCCATGCAGACACACCAACATCCACTGCCTCCACTGTGTCCCCCTCCTCCTCATTGTCCACCTCCCTCCCAGTAGCATCTCCACTCACACCTACATGCACCACATCCTCATCCACTACCTCCATCACCAGCACGCCCATCACTACACATCCCTCACTGGCAGTCACCACCCCCACATCCATGCACACATCCCCTGTGTCCTCTACCACTGTGTCTGTGACCCCTCTTCCCAAAGTACACAAACACAAGCACCCACCCACCCAACAGCCATCTACCTCATAACAGCATCCAGCCCATGCACCTGCACCCATACTCAGCAAACAAACACCTCCAACAACCATTCCCTCTTCCTCCACTTCCAAACCCTCTCCCTCTTACTCTTCCTGCCCCAGTGTCCCTAAGAAGCATTTCATGGCACATTTGACCTCTTCTCTCCCCCTCCTCCATCCTCCCCTTGGGCCAGGGTGGCCAGAACCAAGCCCAGCACCTCAGCTACCAAGTCCATGTCCGCTGTTGTTCCTTCTGCTATCAGAGGCCCAAAGGGGGCACTCGTCAGCCAGCCAGTGTGCCACCAACATCTACCAAAACCATTCCACCACCTGGCAAGATGAAGAGGGGGATAGCATCCAGCAAGGGGAAGGAGGCCCAACCACCCAGCAAGGCCACCTCAAAGACTTCAGTTGCCAGACCCAAGGTCACACCACCTTCTGCCAAGGTCAGGAAGGGACACAAAACACCAGGCAAGGCACTTCAGCCACCCAAGGCTGCAGGTGAAGGCCTGGTGGCTACCAGCACAACCGCCAGCACCGCCACCTGCACCGCCGCTAGAACCGCTGCGAGCACCGCCACCTGTCCCGCCACCTTCACTGCCACCTGCTCTGCCGCAAGCACCACTACTGTCAGCAGCAGCAGCCCCAGTGGGCAGCCGTCCGAGGCTGCAGGAGAAGGGCTGGAGCCTCCCTCCACCACTGGCAGCACCTACACCGCCACTAGCACCACTGCACGCACCGCCACCTGCAACGCTGACAGTAGCAGAACTACCAGCAGCAGCAGCCCCAGTGGGCAGCCGTGTGAGACTGCAGGAGAAGGGCTGGAGACTCCCACCACCAATGCCAGCACCCCCACCAGCACCGGCACTACCACCACTTTGCAGCCATAGCCACAGCCAGATGGAGTCTAGCCCTGACTCCATGGACTATAATGCAACCTGGTCCCTGCAAATCTCGTGCTTCAGACACCCAGGTGAGGGACTGTGAATTGCCACACCCCAAGTGTTGCATCACTGGGCACAAAGCTACCTCCAGAACAAGTGGAATAAGCCATCCACTCACTCTATCCTTGGCAGGATGAAGCACACTGGGCACAAAGCTCCCTCCAGAACCGGTGGAAGAAGGCATCCACTGACCCCCTCCTTGCCAGGATGAAACACACTGGGCTCAAAGCCCCCTCCAGAAACAGTGGAAGAAGGCATGCACTTGAGAGACTGTGGCCTTGCACTCCCCAGGACCAAGCAGTGGGCAAACCACCCACTTGAGAGACTGTGGACTTGCACTCCCCAGGACCAAGCAGTGGGCAAACCATCCACTTGTGTGACTGTGGCCTTGCACTCCCCAGGACCAAGCAGTGGGTAAGCCACCCACTTGTGAGACTGTGGCCTTGCACTCCCCAGGACCAAGCAGTGGGCAAACCACCCACTTGAGAGACTGTGGCTTTGCACTCCCCAGGACCAAGCAGTGGGCAAACCACCCCCTTGTCAGACTCTGGCTTTGCACTCACCACCTTATGTACATATTGTATATATTTTGTAAATACTGTATTTCAAGTTCTTGTGTATATCTGACTATTTCTAATATATAACTGATCTGACTCTATTTCTTTTATCTTTGCGTTCTTCCAGGGGGTTACAGGGTGTAAATGTGATGTTGATGCATGTGTTTGTGTGTATGGTGTTGTGGGTGAGGGTGGGGGTGGGGGTGTTGTGTGTTGCGTGTGTGTCAGTCTCTCCCCCTGTGTACTAGGTGCAGTACTCACCATGGTCGCCGCCGCCGCCGTTCGTACTCCTGGTAGATGAGGAGGTAGACCAGCATGGCAGGACCTGCAGCTCGGGCTCCCTGGCATCCTGGTTCTTAGTTGAGTGTTGAGAGGTGAGTGGTTTCCCTTCCAAGTACTGTTTCCACCGTGCTTTTGATGATGTTGGTACCTCCCCGGAAAAGCTGGCGGATGGGCGGGTTGTTATGGGGTGGGCGATACATTGACTTTCGCCTGTCTGTTGGCAGTTACCACCGCGGTGTTTGCTGCTACCGCTGTGGCGGTCGGAGTGTTAAAGTGGCTGTATGTGTTGGCAGTTTCCGCTGTGGTCGTGATCCCATTTTTTTTACTGCTGGCCTGTTGGCGGTATTACCACCGCTTTAACACCGACTGCCAGGGTTGTAATGAGGGCCTTAATCCTGTCCTAAAGACCAATGTGAGTACAATACAGGGTTAATATGGTCCCAGCTGGCTAGGTATATATATTTTTTTGACTTGTGAAGTCTGAATTTGTTGTAGTCTGTCATCAAGGGGGTGATTTAGATCCTAGCAGGTGTTTTGGTGATCTGCCATGAAGGCGGAGCCCACGCTCTCTGCCCCCCTTTCTGTGGACCATGTACCCCATTCAGAGATACCCACCTGTCTGAAGTAGATCTCTATGCTATAAAAGGCACCACTGCCTTCCTCCTCCCTTCCTCTCTTAACAGCACTGCAAGTCTGTCATGAGGACATCATGTTTACCAAGCTTTTTTGTTTGGAAAAAATATACAAAGCAGGAGTTTGTTTTCTCTTAATAAAAAAAATAAATGCCCAAAGTGTGAGATTTTCCCTACTGTTCCAAGTCATTCTATACTTTCCCTGCCAGTGTCCACCATACCTCCTGCCATGGAGGTCCTGTGGCAAATTGACAGCTGGTCAAGGGGTTGCAATTCCTGGAGCCAGCTGGGGCCCCACCAACAGTAACTCAACCACTAAATAAGCCTGGATACTAAAAAACATTTATGAGATGACAGGGCAGCCATTTTACAGTGTTCTCCTCACTTCACAACACCCTATCTAAGGTCCCTAGTGTTAAGGGATAGTCCTAATGTTGACTCTCTTGGCAATCAAGATGTGTCAACATTAAGACTAATGATGCCTTCCTCCTTTGAGAAAGCCCTAAGTAAAGAAATAATGTTATCATTCTGTAGAATGTGTTTCAGGTCAATTAATTGTCCTGTGTTTAGAGTGAGAGGTAGGTTAGAATTCATAATTATGGCAACGGTTTTACAATAGACATTGTGGTTGGTGGCAGTCCTTATCCAGATGTGAATTGTTATAGGGACATAGGGCCAGATGTAGCAAGAGTCCAAATTGCGAGTTGCAATTTGCGAGTCCCAGCGACTCGCAAATTGCAACTCGCAATTTGGAATGCAGAAAGGTGTCTCAGACACCTGTGGGTCGCAATTTGCAACCCCATAGCGATTCAGGGCACTCACGGGGATGGTGGCCTGCTGGAGACAGCAGTCCTCCATGTCCGTGACTGCTTTTAAATAAAGCAGTCTTTTTTTTTCACAAATTTCCTTATGACGATTATACAATTTTCTCATATATATATATTCAAATATAATATTGCTCTAGCGTACAGACACTTCTAGCTGAGACATATTCCTAAATTATTGATAACCTAGAGAGATATCATGATTTATCTATTGTCTAATTTACGCTAGAGCAATATTATATTTGAATATATATGTATGAGAAAATTGTATAATCGTCATAAGGAAATTTGCGTCATTTATATATAGCTCTCCTGCGCAACACAATATAGCAAAAGAACAGCGGCACACATATGTAAGTAGGATATTATGTTATGAATTAGAAATTGTATGAGATGACACATTAGAGGAGAGAATATGCTATAAGCATTATGTTATATTATGAGGAAGGTTATTCTCCATCAGCATCAATGTGTTATGTTTATATGTATTTTTATATTATTCTTTTTGTATTTTAGTAAATGTATTCAAGATTAGGAAAAGTATACAAAAGCTTTTTTAATTTGAAAACTACACCTTCCAGAATGCATTGCAAATAAGGAAGCACTATGGGGTATAAATGGTAAAAGGGAAAAGGGACTCATTCACTGTGAACAAGACTCCTGGTGGAGTTGAAACGCATAGGTGGTTGTTATATTGGCATGAATAAATAAGCACTATTGGAACTTCATGGAGTGCAGTGAATACTTTTGTTGAATTATGTATATATATATATATATATATACATATATATATATATATATTAAACTTTTAAGTAATCTATACACATTTGTTAAGCAAGGCTAAATAGTATGTATATATGTTAGGAAAAAAACACAGTTGTTATACATATTTGTATGAATAAATACACATACCTCGATATATACATATAATCCAATTATACATGTTTACATACACAGGAATATGCAGTACATTACTGTTTGAGTATGGTGGTTATGTAGGAAAGAGCTTATTCTTTAGTAGTCTTCTGAAGATAAGATAGTTAGCCGTGGATCTTTTATTTAGGGGGTAATGAATTCCATAGTTTGGCCGCTTGAACAGAAAAAGATGTACCACCTATTGTCTTTTTCTTCTATGGTGAGCTTTTGAGGCGAGGTGCCAATCTTGAGTGGTTGTTTTCTTGTTGAATGTATTTGGTGATTTTACTTACAAGTAAATTAAAGATACCAATTATGTGTAAGACAATTTTCTTTGTTTGAAGGAGAGAGCAAAAACACCTTAGCCCTGGTTAGCAGTGGTAAAGTGCACAGAGTCCTAAAGCTAAGAAAACAAACTCAGCACTGAAGGACAAAAATCTGCTAGAAACTCTTCAAAAAGGGCCAGGAGCAACAGATATTAAATTGGGGGAAAAGAGTAGGGGATAGATTGGTCAGCAAAAAGTTATGGGGCCTGATTACAACTTTGGAGGAGGTGTTAATCCGTGCCAAATGTGACGGATATACCACCAGCCTTATTACGAGTTCCATAGGATATAATGGACTCCTAATCCTGCTGGTGGTATATCCCTCACTTGACCGTCACTTTTGGGACGGATTAACACCTCCTCCAAAGTTGTAATCAGGCCCATCGTGTGTTTCAGGAATGCGATAGTGCAGTCAGAAGCATTTCCCTTGATGAGATTTTTAACTAATCATTTTGACTAAGACCAGTGTGTAGAACCCTGCAGAATAGTCAGTGGCTGCCATGATGTAAGGAGTATCTGTTAATCCTACTCAGGATCTTGAAGATTTATACTTTCCATAGTGGGCAAGAAGTGTACAACTTTGAACGCACCCAGTTAGAATTTGTTGCTTTAAGTATAGCCGTCAACTCACTGTCTCCTATGTGCTTTCTTCAAATCATTCCAGTTATTGCTGTTGTGTATTGTTTTAGTTCAACAGCAATGGAAACATAGGTATCTTGGTCATCTTGTAACTAAGTAATTTCTGAACCATTTTAGGTTACACATGTCTGTATTTAGTGAGTTGTGGTGATTTACGAAACTGGGTTGTAGCAGAAGAAGCTTACGCTTCAGACTCTGAAGCACCAAATCTCCTTGCTGTGTCTGACCTATTCATTCCATTCAAAATATGGTGTTTATCTATGTAGCAATGGAAAGTCAGTTGTTAGACTTGGGCTTTTAATAGTTTGATGTGGCTTGTCGTTCTTATGTTTTAGAAATACAATAATTTGGCAAGTAGTTCTACTGATGCAGTACCTCATCTAGCAGAGTTCTTAGTACTTAACTTCTTTGTTATGAATCTGTTCACACTTTCCAGTAGTGTGTAGTATCTAGGTCTTATCTTACTGTTTCAGTAGTCATGGAGCTCTTCAGCTTTGGAAACCGAGCTATCAGAATCACTTGTCTAAGTATTAGTTTAATGTTCCTAACAGGTCGTGAATTTGGATGTTTTGTAATGTGATCTAGTGCAGTGGAACCCATTTCCCACAATATCAATCACTTGAGTTCTTTACTATGAGTCTGCTCAATTTGTTTCAGTTAGAGTGCTCTGTTCTGTGTGATTGTCCAGCTGTCAGTTAGCTGACTGTAGTCCTTTTCAGCACTTTTTATGATTGAATCCTTAGCTGTTGGTCTAACAAATCAGTAGGATAACTAGTGTTTTGTAAACGTTGCATCTTCCAAATTTAGATATGTGATGGCATGGACTGTTAGTTGAAATTCACTGCCGTCACAGCAGAAAGTCTGATGACCCAGCCAGAAGCGGAGTGCTGTCTCCACATATATTACAACACTGCAGGGACATCTTAAGGGTTTTGGGCGCCCTGGGGGGGAACACATTTCTGGGGTCACTGACAGTGCAAAGGCACATTAGTCCAAATTCTAAATGTTTTTCCATTTAACATTCTGGGATAGTGATGTATGTTTTCAATGTTGTAATATAGCAGCAGTTCTCTCATATTATTGTAAATAATCTCTGCGACCCACCTCCAATTCTCGTATGTGAGATAGTTATAGATGTTGTATGGCGGTGAAAACATAAACACAATATTTCTATGCAAAATGTCTGCAATAGACCCTCACACATACCCCTATTATATTAAAGGAACATGACATTTAAAATAGTCTGTGTTTAGAAATCATTCAAGTTCATAGCGCAGGACTTTGTGGACAACAGGGCTGGACCTACGTTGGGATGCAGAAAAGCTGGGGGCTTGAGCCAGAGCCCACTCTGCCCATGCCTTGACACATTTCTGCAGCACTGAGTGTTTGTGGTCTATTCTGAAAGGATGATAGCCTAAAATAAATGTTGCACCACCTAGCATGTTCCACTTTTTAAAAAGGGGCATAGCTATCCTTATTGAGATAAATTGAGGGTGACTGGGGTCTGGGATGGTTTGGAGGTCCTTGCTTTGCTTTCATTTACCCATGGCCCTCCACCAACATTGTTACCTCCTATCATTGACCACCATTCATGGGAGCCCTGACTCTACCACCAATAAATTACTTGTGGGCAACATATTACATATGAAATCGTATTTTGTGCTGTATCTGTTGAATTATGGCAAGTATACTGCAAATTTTTTTTTTTTTATGGAAATATGTTTTTTTTAAGTAAATGTTTTACATGGTTTGCCATGTTTGTTTTTCAGTTTCGTTATTTTTTCCCTAACACAATACTGAGTGGATCCTCTGTTTACCCAGCTACCACTTTAAAATGTGTTATTTTTTCCTCTTGCAGGTGTAGCACATTTGGGGGCATATTTATACTCCGTTTGTGCCGGAATTGCGTAGTTTTTTTTTACGCAATTCCAACGCAAATGTAACTCCATATTTATACTTTGGCGTTAGACGCGTCTAGCGACAAAGTCCATGGAGTTTGCGTCCTTTTTTAGCGTGGACACCTACTTTGCGTTAATTATATGCAAGGTAGGCGTTCCCGTCTAAAAAAGTGACTCCGCGGCATGTGCGCCGTATTTACACTCCCGGGCAAAATTCACGCCCGGGAGTGGGCGGGTCAAAAAAAATGACGTACGGCCGCTTTTGCGCCGTTTTTTAGCGCCTGCAAAAGGCAGGCGTTAAGGGACTTGTGGGATCTGAAGGAGCCCAGAGGTGCCCTCCCATGCCCCCAGGGACCCCCCCTGTCACCCTTGCCCACCCCAGGAGGACACCCAAGGCTGGAGGGACCCATCCCAGGGACATTAAGGTAAGTTCAGGTAAGTGATTTATTTTTATTTTTTTTGTGGCATAGGGGGGCCTGATTTGTGCCCCCCTACATGCCACTATGCCCAATTACCATGCCCAGGGGACAGAAGTCCCCTGGGCAAGGCCATTGGGCAAGGGGGCATGACTCCTGTCTTTGCTAAGACAGGAGTCATTTCTATGGGGGTTGGGAGTGGAAAAAAATGGCGCAAATCGGGTTGAGGCGCAAAATTTGCCTCAGCCTGACTTGCCCCATTTTTTCACGCCCAAGCTCCATATCCCCCTACGCCGGCGCTGCCTGGTGTACGTCATTTTTTTCAACGCACACCAGGCAGCGCCGGCGGCTAACGCCGGCTAACGTCATTGCTTAAATACGGCGCCCGCATGGCGCTTCAGAATGGCGTTAGCCGCCGCAAATTTTTTTGACGCAAAACTGCGTTAGCGCAGTTAAGCGTCAAAAAGTATAAATATGGCCCTTGATGCAAATGGGTTCTCGCTGAAACAGGAGCAACTTTCAGCGTAATTTCGAGAACTACAGGCTTTTAACTGTGCTCTTGTTTTGCTTCGCTCTGGTTTAACAAGGTTTATATTTTATAGAAAGGCAAAAAAACACAAAGGACACGAAACACTTAAAATAAGAAATATATAACACAAATTAAGAGTCAGAACATGGTAAGAATAGTGTTCAAAAGGTTTTCTATACCGCACTACGGGCAAAGAGTCACTTTAAAATACCTAATTAATTACTTCAAGTGGGAGAAAACTAGAAGTAGATGGTAAAAACGAACAAGGATCGAAAGCGTGAAATTAATGAATGATGCTTATGTTTGCCAAAATGCGGAAAATGCTCACTGAACCTCTTGATATTGTGTATTAGCAAAAACATGTGAGATCGAATGATTTTCAAGGCCAAGTGCAGACAGATGTTCATTTCTGGAAAATGCCATTTATAATAGCATACTACGTAAGGAGTTTACTAGAAGAGTGTAAGACCTAAAGTCAAGTATGCAGGTGCCTGACAGTCAATTTGAATCAACAGACCTCCAACTATAACAGTGAGAAAGCAGGTTAAATGGGAATAGTGATAGATAAAATGAGCGCCATTCCTAAGAGCAATGGTACGAGGCACAGGCCCCCGCTTCAAAAGTGAATCCATTGTTCCTGGCATAAATCCAGTTGCTTAAAGTAGGATGAATATATGTCCACACATTGGCCACGAATTTGGAAAAACATGCAGAAAACAATGTGGTATTTCCACATTCTGAATGTTATTCGTCGTCATTCCAGGCAAAAACCTCAATGATCCAGAATTGGTATGTAATGTAACTTTATAAAAGCATAATTGCATTACTCTGTTGTTACCTGGTCAATGATTATGGGACATACAATGTGGAAAAGCCTATACTATCTTTGCTTTTTATACATTTCATTAACCAACACAAATAGAGCTAGCAGTAAGAGAAAGTTGCTTCAGATGGTTGAAACTAAGGGGCATATTTAACGTTTTTAATGCAAAACTGCACTAACGCATTTCTGAGCACCAGCCGGGTGCCATATTTATGGAATGGTGCAAGCTGGTGCTAAGCTTGGGCTAGCGTCAACAAAAATTACGCTAGCCGGGTGGCTTTATGGGAATAGGAGATTTTGCGTCAAAAAAAGACGTTTGGCTGGTTAGCGGCAAAAAAATGCCTCTAACCAGCCTTGTGTCATTTCCAGGCACTCAACCATCCTAAAAAATGTCTCCTGTCTTAGAAAGGACAGGGGTCATGCCCACCACCCCAATGACCAGCACAGGGGACCAGTGTCCCCTGGGCAGGGCAGTTGCACCCAGTACCATGCATAGGGCCCCTTTTTACGGCCCGAGTGGCACATTAAAAAAATAACAAATATACTTACTTATACTTACCCTACTTACATGGGATGTGGTCCCCCATGTTAAATAATGTTGCTAAGCAAGCTTAACGCCATTATTTGGGTCCGCCTCCCACCTGTGCATCATTTAAGCACGGGGATAAATATGGGGCTCTGGGGATAGCGTCAATTTGTGGATGGGAACGCCTATCTTCCATCTCATTGACACAAGGTGGGTTCACGCATCCAAAAATGGTGCAAACTCCAATATTTTGATGCCAGACGGGTCTAGCATTAAAATATAAATATGAAGTTCAGTCTGCACTGAATTTGTGTAAATAAAATTGACGGAAATTCGGTGCAAACAGGATATAAATATGCCCCTAAGAGTCCTACTTTTTGGCATTCTTGGGTATCAAGAAGCACTGGGTCTTATCTTGTGTGAGTAAGGTTGTTGTCTGAAGGACACAATGGTGTTGTGCTCTGATTCAGACAGTTTCCCTGTAGGTACTTGACCCTATTAAGTAGTGAAGAAAAACACTCGACTTTTACTGGAAGAGAGGAAGTGGTTTAGAAACACAAGCCCAGATTTACAAAAAAGTGCAGAACGGTGCTGCAACAAAATCTGCAGTGTCGTTTTGCAGCACTTTTGAAATGCAGGGATGCACTGTATTTACAAAAATACGTTGCACCTCTGTGTTTCTCCCTGCACCTGTGTTAAATTTAGCTGCCAGCACCAACTCAGGCATCTTTGCACCATAGTAAAGGGTGTCTACGTTGGGAGATATGATTGTTTATGTGCAGGAAGGGGTCCCTCCCTGCACATAAACAATCTACAATGGTGATTTGGCACTCATATGTGTGCTGCAGGGTGCAGCACACATAGAAGTACCAACTCGTCATTTCTGAATGATCAGAATTAACTAATCCCTTAAGAACATATTTAACTTTTAGGCCATAATAAATGGTGCAGGAAAATTCACTAATGGCTAGGAAAGTTAAATGTCATCTGTGAAATGAAGCACTGATTGTGCCATCCACTAGAACAACAAAGAAACATGGTTTGCAGCTACCTTTGCAGCCTGACTCTTTCAGCTTTAAAACCTACTGTAATCTGTAAATCACTTGTTTTTACAGTAAATAATCTAACTTTTAGATAATAATTTACAGCTTAGTAGGCCTTGTAGGTCAGAAGGTAAGGTGCCTAGTACCTAAAATTGCATGCAAGAATTACATTTTAGTGTCAGAACCTCGTTCAGAAGGCCACAAGGCAAGCAGGAGCTACTGGTCTGAACCATGGGGGCTGAGGCCTTTTAATCTTGATATCCCAGGGCCCGTTCTACTATGAATTCTAAACAACTTGGCCAATTCACTTTCACCACCTTACTCTCAGTGGTAGGGCATGTCGAACACTCCAAGGTTTCTTGGGGGTGAGGTAGACACACTGGGATGAACATGGACTCACAACTCAAAATACATTCAAATACTTGCTTGTATGAAAACAGGATTATTTCTATATGAGCATAAAGTCAAATGTGACTTTGACAAACAATACACCAAATCCCCTGAGGTTAGTGCTCTAGTCCTTTTAGGTAGGTTTCTGAATCTGACTCCAATCTCAGTAGTATGCTAAGAAATGGTGAAAAACCCACTTGGAAAGTATCGTCAATCAAGTTCAACTTATTGTTTATTGTATAAATAGGCAAATTCTTCTTTAACACATAGATGTTCAACCAAGATTCTTCGAAGTAACAGCCTAAATAGGCAAATTCTTCTTTAACACATATATGTTCAACCAAGATTCTTCGAAGTAACAGCCAACACGTGTTTCGCCCCTTATTGCAGGTAAGCCAGGGCTTTCTCAAGGCAAAACATATAGGGTAGGAACATCCTCTGATACAAATATCAGTTCATATTGATCGAGCTAGAGATGAAAGATGTTTTTACTCGCATAGTACTTCTACATGAGTAGGGTTAGGGCCCAGGCCCTTCGGTGATTAACACCCACAGCTTTATATAACGGCATTGTTCACAGTAAGTTTCTCGGTTGGACCCTTGCACCTTTAACACCAATCTCAGTAGTGGTAGTGGTAGTGGTCATTCCCCATTTTCTACAGGAGACATACAACTTGCACCTCATTAGTAGTTCAAGTGCCACACGTCAAACTCTGACTCTTTACGAGTGTCAAAAGTCTTCCAGTTCCGAAGTGCTATTTGGCAGGCAAGCTCCCATCGGGCTCTCTGGCCCATAAATCACTTTTACACGCACCAGCAGGATCTGAGCAACCAGAGTCTCTGAATGTACCCCTTCGCGAGTTCTGAAGCTGTAGCAACTGTCTCCAGTAAGTTCCACACACGTGGCCCAGGAAGGGCAGCAGTAAATTTTCCTTGAGTTCAAGAACAACCTGAAGCACATTGAAACAGGGCAACTGACATACACATTTTTCAAATGAGCTTTTTGAAAATTAAAATTATGATGCTTGGCATATGAGAGGTATATGGCCGGCATACTATTACAAATTGTTGGGGATTATATTAGCTACATAACAGTTCAATGTGGTACAGAGCCCTAAGGTCAATTTCCACCTCACAACGTGACAAGATTCTTAACAAAGTGAAATATTTACAGGGCTGAATTGTAGCATTTATTAGTGGTGTACATTTCAACTTTTTTTTACGATTCCTTTGATATCAGAGTACATGTACTTTGAGCTGGCAGCAGTTAGGTTCCGATAATATGCAGTTATCATCGATTTGAAGTGTTTGATTTGGGTTATGTGCTTGTAGGTGTGGTCAATATACCCTTTGTAGTTGCTGGCTGCAGCATAATGTGTAGAAAGTTTCCATTCCTACATTTATAAATTTACAACAAAAGAAGTGATAGAAGTTCCAGGAGCTAACCACTCAGCATTTAAAACATGCTGCACTACCATTCCCATATTTGGAGAGTAAAGAAACATTGATCATTATTTTGTGGATCTACAACCACAGATGCTGACAACATTGGTCAAGCAGTATTGATGATTGTAATCATCTATGTTAAGGATGTTCATCATCTGTGTGATATGTTTTCAATGAATGGCCTGCTAGTACACATTCATGTCTAAGAAAAATATGCTCCCGAAAGCTATATATAATTCAGATATAATCAGTAGTGATCAAGGCACAGTTCATAATTGTAATTGTATTTACATAGCGCTTACTACTCCTGACAAGGCGTCAAATTGCTTTTCGGTGAATAGCATGCTACTCCGGAACCCAAAAGGATTAGTGGATGGATTAGTATAGGGAAATATGAATACAGTATTAGTATTAATTGATTTGAGCAGAGGATATGTTAGTTTCTTAATAGGTTTGTATAGAATAATGGAGCGATAGAGGAGGGAAGAATCCAGGAGTCTTAATTGGGAGTTTATAGTGATAGGATGAGGATTGGGATGAGTAAAGAAGAGATGGAGGAGGGAAGAGTCTGCAGAAAGAGATTAGGGGGATCGAGGTAGTAGAAGGGGTTTGAATGAGTCAAAGGTGAGATAAGTGAGGGAGAATTTAGTAGGGTTGTTTGGGAGATCATAGTAGTAAACTGAGGTTCAGGGTCAGTGAGTCAAGAGCGGTAGAGGCAGGAAGAGCTTAGGCAGGGGTATTTTGGAGAACATAGCAGTAGAATGGGTTTGGGATGAGCCAGAGAATGGGGATGGAGGATAGATTGTTGGAGGTATATGGTGATGGGGACACAGAGTAAAGCTTACGAGAGAGATTTGTTTTCTTTTCTTTTTCTCTTGTACAGTAATACTAAGTATTAATACATAGATAAGTAAATACATGGTAAGGGAATTTGTATGTAAGGAATATAATAATGGACATAATATTTTGAGATTTAAAGTTGTGTTGTACAAAAACAGACTCTCATTATTAGCAATATTCGAGGTTAATGAATTTGTGTACATTTCTAAAACTATTTTATCTTTCCTAAATTTTCAATAGTGAAATGCTTGCTGATAATATAGTTAGGATAACATTTTCTCATTGTGATAGCTAAAATTAAAGCAGGGATTCATAAGTATCTAATCTAACAACTTATCTAGAAACTATGCAATGACCTATGAACATCTTAAGCATAGAATATTATACACATATATATGTATAAATACACATGTTAACATACATTGTATACATACTTGGATATATATGTGCACACACACACATATATACATTTAAATGTGAGTAAATATAAATTTGTTAAACAGAATTAAAGAGTACAAACATATTTTATTACTATTAAGTAGTAATTATACATATTTCTTTAAGAAATGCACATATCTAGATATATACACATAATCAGTTTATAAATGTTTACCAGTACAGGCAATGCAGTCTTTAGCTGTTTGGATACGGGGGTTATGAAGGAAAGATCCAACTCTTAAGTAGCCTTCTGAGGACAAGATAGTTGTCTGTGGATCTTTTATTTGGGGGGTCATAAATTCCATAGTTTGGCTGCTTGAACAGCTAAGGATGTACAACCTATATATTTTTTCTTGTATGGTGGTGTTTTAAGGTGGGATGCCAATCTTGAGGGAGGTTTCTTTGTTGAATGTATTTAGTGATTTTATTATTGATGAAAAGCAGTCCTGATCCATGCATTGATTTGTGGGTGATACAAAGCAACTTGGAGGTGGATCTTCTTGTAACCGGTAACCAATATAATGCTTTTAAGGCAGGTGGAATGTAGGCTTATGGCTTTACATGTAGTAGAAGTCTGGCAGCTGAGTTCTGAATGCCTTGTAGTTTTTTTCATAGTAGATAAACATGATCCAGGGTAGGGGTCATTGGCATAATCTAGTTTAAATAATACAAGAGAGATATTAGCCTGGACCTTGTGTGGAAATCCGAGGTGAGGGAAGAAGCGTTGCAGAGATTTCAAGGTGATGAATCTTGATCATGCTAATTTGTCCACTTGGGCATTCATTGTTAACTTGAAAGTTCTAAGGTTTTTAACTTCCTTAGATACTTGAGGAGGTGGTCCCTGATCTTCAGGCCAGGTGCACAGTGGGTCCCAATTTTTCCAGTTGCCACATGTGAGCATTTCCCTTGTGGAAGCAATCAGTTTGAGATGGCTTCAAGTGATCCACTGATCAATGACTCTGAGGCAACAGAAGATTTGCAAGTTTCCAATGTCTTTGGGGCATTCCAATTTAAGGAGAATTTGTGTGCCATCTGCATATTTGTTGCATGCAAGTTGAAATTCATTGATCAATTATGGTAATGACATCATGTAAATTTTGAAAAGCATAGGTGAGATGATTGATCTTTGACGGACCCCTGCTTTTGTGTAGAAGTGTTTGAGTGAGAAAGGGGGAGAATAAATGACAATTGTTCTGTTTTGAAGGTAGGACGTGACCCAGTCAAGAGAAGTTCCTTCAATGTCGGCTTTGTGGAGTCTTAGAATTAGGGTGCCATGGTCAACAGTGCAAAAGGCAACTGAGAGGTCCAAGAAAAGTAGTGCAGCAACTCCATTGCAATCGTCCATATTTTTCATATCATCTCAGACTGCGATGAGTGCAGATGCAGTGCCTCTATCTGGGTGGAATCCAAATTTGTAATTTAAAAGTATGGAGTTATCTTCAATTATTTGTGACATCTGGATGAATGCAGCTCTTTCTATTAGTTTGCCCAGGAAATGTCCATTTGTAATCGGTCTGTAGTTGTTGGGGTCCTGTGGGTCCAGGTTTGTTTTCTTTAATAAAGGTTGTATGTATGCCTTTTTAAGGTCTTCAGGAAAGATTCCTGTATGTTAAGAATTATTGATGATTCTTCTTACAGGTGTGGCAGCAGAAGTAGATAAAAGAATGTTCTTAAAGATGTGTGCTGGACATAGGTCAGAAAGGCTTCCGGAAGGCCTTCTTTGTTTGACCAAATCCTTAAATTCACTTTGTTATATTAGATTGAGGAAGTGCAGATGCTGGGTTAGCTTACTATTGGAGGAGATTTTAGGACACTGGTTGGTGCTGGTGTTTTTTCTTTGTTTTAAATAGTCCAATTTGTCTTCCTTAGTTGTGTAATGATTTGCGGTTTGACTTTGAATTCTTGAGTAAGTGGATGAGTTCCTTCCATGCATATAGGTTTTCGAAATTCATTGAGAATTGTATAAAATTCTTTATTAGCAGATTTAGCATTATGAATTCTGTCTGATTGGTACTTTTTTTTTAGCTTTTTTGATTGATGATTTGTATATTCTGCTAGGTTTCTGTCTGTGAGGTTTGTCTTGAATGTTGTTTGTTTGGAGACAGGGTCATTGTAGCCTTCTGATTTGTTGTTTTATCTTTTTTAATTCTCTATTTCTCCAAGGTGCTGCTATTCTTTTGTCCTGTTTAGTTTTTTGAGTGGAATTAGGTTTTCAAAAGCTTCCTGTAGCCACTCATAAAGATTTGGAACATACTTTATTGAGTCTAGATCTGTGATGGCTGCTAGTTGTCCTTCTAAGTCTCAAAATTGAGTTTTTTCCATGGTCAATAGATGTATGTATGTAAGGTCATGCTGGATGTGTTGGTTTGCCGTGTTTTAGGTTGGAAAGTTACCAAATGGTGATTTGACCATGTGACTGGTGTAATGCTTTGAATGGTAACTAGTTCTGGATTTGAATATAATAACGTGTCCACCTCCTCTTTTGTCTATACGGTTTTGTGTGATGGTTTGATAGCCTCCAGGAATGGCTTCATAAAACACTGGGGCCATTTCATCACCCAGCCATGATTCTATTATGAACAGTATGTTGGGTTGTGTGTCAGACAGTAGGTCATAGATGTGGTGCTTGATTTTTGAGAGTGATTGATCTTTTATGAGCAGGCAGTTTTGAAAACGTGTGCTGGTGATCGTGTCATTTTGTTTTAGAGAAGGGTGAGCAGTATATTTTAAGCTTGTGCAGGTGTAGTATTAGTTGTGATAACTGAATGAGGGTCACAATAGTGTTGTTTTTCTATATTGTGTTCCTTGTCCAACAGGCTTAGGAGGCATTTTGTTGGGTCTCTGTGTGTTGGTGGTGGGTTTGGTGGCTGAAAGTAGCCTTTTGGTGTAACAGACAGGGGGATCTGAAGTTGTTAAGAGTGGCATATTGCTTATTGTGTTTGCATCTCTTTAGGGTGGAAGAAGTATTGGTTAGGGGTGGTGTCGGAGCATGTGGGCAATCTAAGGCTTTAAGTTGTGCAATGGATGAGAGGCCGGTGAATTAATGTTGCTATGTTGGGGTATATGTGATAGATGTTTGTGAAGAGTGAGAATTGTAAAGTAAAGATTGGTCAGAATTTGTGTTATTCATGTGGTTGTGGGAGTGGGTGTGACAGAAAGTATTATGAACGTTTATGTTATTTTGATGTGGTGATATGTGTGGTTTGCTTAGCTTTTGTGAAGTACTGGAAGGAGATATTGATGTAGTTGTTTCTTGTGAAGGATTTGTATGTGAGTTCCTGCTGGTGAGTGGTGTTTGAATAGTACAGGGGAGGTGATATGTTTGAGTGTATGAGGTGTGTAGGAGGGTATGGACAAGAGTTAAGAGTGTTTGTGTTAGATTTGATAGCTAGAAGAGTTAATATGTGTGGTGGAGTGGAGTATAAGGATTGTATGTTTGTGTGTAATCAGAAAAAATATGAGGACAGTGGATGTTGAGATGGAAGTCTGAGAATAGGTGTTGTCATGATAAAATGGGATCTGGTAGAATCAAATAGAGGATAGTGTTGGTGTTTTGAATGAAGATGGAGTTTGTGTCTGGATTGATGAAAGTTATGCAGAGTGTGGCTTTGTGTTGTGGGCGATGTGCAGATGTATTAGTGGTAATGGGCAGAGTTGTGTTTGGTGTGAGAATGAAGGTGTCTTAATGTTGTAGTTGTGGTGGATAATATGTGCATAGGTGTGATATGTGGGGTTTTGTGGTTTTTGAGACATTGAAATCTGTATAAGGTTTGTTTGTGGTACATGAGTTGGAAGCCTTTGCAGGTATTGTGTCTGGATGTTGGAGGATGTGGAGGGATTAAGGTAGTTGCTGAAGAATTGAAAATTGGGCAGCTTTTCTGGCCCTAGGCCTGAACAGGCCCAAACAGGTGAATGTCCTTGTCCTCTCCACCTTTAGCCTTGACGCCCGGGTTGAGGCACCTTTAGCCCCAAGCTTAGTAACCCTAAACCCTAACCAATCAGATTCCTAACCCTAAACTCTAGAACCACTGGCATTAGCAGATAATGTTAATCTGAAAATTTAAGACCTCAGTGCTAGTTGGAGAATTTCACTTGGATGGAAACTCTGGATGAACTACCTCAAGTCAGGCTCAGAATTACTGGCAGAGTTCTGAAACACCGGGCAGCAATTGCCTCTTTGTGTTTCAGAGTTCTGGCATCAGAAACACATTCATTAACATATGCATTAACTAATAAATCTTTTGAGTTAGTGTATATGCTCAAGATGCCAAAAGGAAGTGTACATACCCTTACTGGACTGGCACAGTGCAGAAAAGAGCATCATAATATATCATAATATATCATCATAATACAGCGCCCATTTATATAAGGTAAGAAACAGTTAATCAACTCTCACCATCCCAGAAAGAATATGATGGTTCAAAAAAGTGCTTTTGAAAACAGTGGTAAGCAGTACAGTGATGCAGTGCTATGTACACATCCAGATGCATGTGGTTTTATGGTACATTCATACCATTTTGTCAAGAACAACCCCTTCAAAACACTGCTAAGGTTCCACAGACCCCTGTTGAAATTGGGTTTAACCAAAATAACAACAAATATAGAAACTAATGCCCAATACAAAAAATATCAAGTTGCAGAGCTATCATTCTGCTAAGGCCCGCGGTTCTCATACAATTTGTTGAGGGCTCATGCATTAAAACTATTTTGTCTTGTTTACTCACAATGTACTCTTTTTATGGAAAATCACACAATTACAGAAGTATACATTTTTAAAACTACAACAGTTGTAGATTTAAGTATCATAAATGTTACCATTTCAATCTCTCCTACCATGCTATCTCTTAAACTATCAGCCTTGAGGTGATCTTCCCTAAAACATTTTGCCTTCATCCTCCTGCTTTTCTGAATGAGTTTTTGCTGGCATAAGGACTCTTTAATAATGATAACTAGTGGTAAAGTGTTTGTGCTCACTCTCTAAACATGGTACAATTGGCTTACACCTGATTGGCATATTTAATTTCTATAAGTCCCTCGTGAAGTGGTACAGCATATATTCAGGGCTGGTAAATGTATTGCTACACTGCAGTGCTTATTGTGCCAACTACTTAAGTAACACCTTAAAGCATGCCTCAGGACTGCCATTGCAGCTTCCTAGCAACTTTAAATTGCCAATTTGACTTTGAAAAATAACCTCCTTGTCAAACCTTAACCCCCCCTTATAAGTATAAAAGTTACTTTGAAGGTAGGCCCAAGAAGCCATTAGGGAACAGTACATTGTAATTAAAAGGTTGGACATGTACTTTTAAGTTTTACATGGCCTGGTAGTGATAAAACTCTATTCACTACAATTAGGCCTATCTCTCCAACGGGATAGCATTTGGTCCCCTTATTGCATTTAACAACTGCTGATCTTTGATTGGGAGCAGGTCAGCATGTTGTGTTTGCTGTCTGAGAATTTGTAATTACAAATTTTCTTTAATGGTAAAGTTGGATTTTGAGGTACAATTTAGAAAATGCCACATGTAGAAGGTTGCCATTTTCTTGACCCATTTGCTGCCTAAAGCCTGTTCCTAGACAGCCTACAGAGGGATTATGTGTGCCTTGATGGGTCATCACAGAAAGGATGAGCAGAGTGGAGCTGGGCACAGCCCCACCTACAAGTTAATAGTCTCTACCTTGTCTTGAAACAAAGGACTCACACAAGCCCATTGTGGCTGCAGCTAGAGATTACTGACACAATATTGTGGTGAACAATATTGTTGACAGAAATATTGTGTCAGGAATATTGTTTACTAGAGTACTGTGAAACAATAGTTACGGTTGTAAGTACAAAAATATGATGACGCTAATACAGTCCAAAACATACAAAAATATAATTTGGTGATATAAATAGAGCTTAAAGTAGTAAATGGTAAATATTTAAATACATATATTTAATATAATATAAAATAAATATACACTCCAGATGTGCTCACCCCAAATGCCTGTTTTTCTAGCACAGTTGTTAGTATTTGTTCAGCGCATTTTTTAAGCATAGGAGTGGCCCAGTGCCATCCTTGCTGAGCTGTAAAATGATAATAGCAGGGGTTGCAAAACTGTCATACTGTGCCTTGAGTGGTGAAAGGCTTTTGTCATTTTACAGCTCAGAAAGGATGGCACAGGGCCAATCCTATGCTTAAAGATTTTGCTGTAGGAATGGCAAACTACTTTTTCCCTTTGTAGCATGGCATGGATGGCATTGTGCCAATCCTATGCTTAAAAACATTGCTAGAAAAACAGACATTTGAGGTTAGCAAATCTAGTGTTGCTAGTGTTGTAGGGTGCTCCTTACTGGAGCTGCTCCCCACCTAAACTTGGGAAATACTGAGAGTTCTCTCTTCTGTTTTGAATAATGTATGCATCACTCTAACCCTGAAAGTGATATTTTGACTTATACTGGGTCCTCCCTTGTGTCCAGACAATGCTAAACCTTTCTGAAGAGATGTAATGACATCGGAACATGTGTCAGGGGTTGGTTTTGCTCATTCCAGGTGGGCTTGGATGGTATTTTACCAGTCCAAAGTTGTAATATTGTATATATATATATAGGCAATAAATATGATATTAAACATTTAAAAACTCCAAACTCATTTGCTAAAAATACAGTAAATATTAAATATATTTGAAAAAAATAGTATACAAAATTTAAAAAACATACAAATAATGCTGTAAAATCTAACCAATATTATGAAAGCTTCTGTAGTCTAAGAATATTAAATATATTTTTCCCATTATAGTTTATGCAACATTTGGTAAAGGGTTGGACTTTGAAGACATTAGGTTCATTATTCCTTGTTCAATCACCACAAAAGTAGGGAAAGTGACTTCGGAGGGGTTACATGTACTATTACCACTTCAAATAATGTAACAGTGGAGGAAACATTGGATTTTGGAAGCCTAAATTTGCTATTCTCACCCGAATCTGTACAATAGTATGAAAGCAGTGGTCTTCAGAAGGGTCAAATATATTATTCCAACTCCAGTCACTTCAACAGTAAATAAAAAGCTGTACCGTGAATAGGTTAATTTTACTATTACGAGTGCAGTCTAAGCAAAAGTGGGAAAAGTACTACACTGGAAACACATCACATATATGAGTAACCCCATGAATGTAAAAATAATATTACACTTTCAATACAAGATTAATAATGAACATAAAAAATGTATGCTTAAAAAAACTATTTTTTTTTAGCAATTTACATATTTACTATTCAATAAAACATAATCAATTAATAAATTATTGTTATTTAATTTTTAACATAACTTCACACCATGTACCCTTACAAACCTAGCAACTCACATCTAAAATGTAACAAAAAAAATAACTATTCCATAACTTACAAATTTAAAATAAATTAGATAATTACTTCACAATTAATAATTAATTTATTTTACTTAATTACCTTCCCACAGTAGACCCTAAAAGACAAAGCATTGCACAACTAATATGACAATAAATAAGTATTCAACAATTTATATTTTTAAAACTTAAATTAATAAATACTTTACAAATAATAATAAGTTGTTATTACATAATTAATTTTCCACCCTATACTTCAACCAATTTAGCATCCCACAACTAAAAATAAGTAAAATAAATCATTATTCAATATTTCACATAATTAAAATATCTATGAAATAATGAATTAACAATGAATAATAAACTGTTCAATAATTATTACCTAACTTCCTCTCCTACACTCCCAACAAACATAGCAGCCTACAACTAAAATATTATCAGATTAATAATACATAAATTAAGTAATTAAAAATCAATTAAATATTCAACTATTATTCCATTGTTAATTAACCATTACTTAATTAACGTCCCACCCCACACCCCTACAAAACCAACAACCCACTCAAACACTATTGTTAGAACTAAGGTGTCTGGTTGTTAAAGTATGCACCCTTTACAACCAGGAATCCCCACTTCTAATCAGGGTAAGATAGATACACATTTAGCAATAACTGGTGCTCACCTCTGGTAGCTTGGCACAGAGCAGTGAGGCTTATCTGAAAAGACAATGTGTAAAGTATTTGTGCATCACACACACACAGTAACAAAATGAAAACACTGCAAAAAGAACCCATACATGTTTAGCAAACTAGAGAATATTTATTGGAGTACAATGAGACCAAAATGACAAAAATTCAATCAATAGAAGTGGAGATATGAACTTTTAAAGAATAAATCAAAAATCATGTTTAGAAGACAATAGCAGTAAAAGGTTACTTGAGGTCATGCTAGACCAGGATAAACCCAAAGTTCAGGCTGACAGTGATGGAAGACACACAAACAACCCTCTGAGAAAGTGGAGCCAGTGTCAATGTCAAGGAGCGATGCAATGGTTCTTGATTAGCACAGTGGGGTTGATGCATTGTTGTTGAACCTCGCAGTCAGGTCCTGTGTCGGTGTCGAACTCTGTGTAATTCTATGGAGTTGTATGCAAAGTGTTCTCATTAAGCCATGCAGTGATGTCCTCAGATTGATGCTGTGTCATCCTCTGACCTCACAGTCAGGTCTTGTGTCTTCAAATCTGCAATGTACCAGTGTCGGAGGACTGGTTTCAAGAGGCACAACAGCTCGGACATGTCGATTCTTGCAAAGAAATAGCTACAAAAACCACTTATGAGGCCTAGGACTGGATTGACACCTCAAGCAGCAAGGGTAGGACTCACAGATAGCAGAGTCCAAAAGTAGTGGCAGGGTTGCAGGCTGTGTTTGATGTCCCCGGGACTGCAGAAGAAAAGGGGTCAAGCCAGAAAGCCATTCGAGTCACACTGTGTCAGACAAGAGGGTTCAGTCCTTCCCTAGCAGGGCAAAAATCAGCAGGCTGCGGGGTGACTCATCAAAGCAGAAAGCAGTCCTTCTTGTAAAGAAGTCCGGCAGTGTGGCACTCCTTCTAGCACTGAGTTCTTCCCAGGTCCAGTAGTGTATTGATTTAGTGGGGTCAGAGGCCCAGTACATATATCTAAATGTGCCTTTGAAGTAGGGGTGACTTCAAAGTAGGGTCTTTGAAGTGTACAGAGGTCCTTTCTTCCTAGCTCTTACTCCAGACTACAATTAGGGGGTAATCAACTCTGTGTGTGGGGACAGGCACTCCCTATTCTAGTGTATATGTCAGCTCCTCTCTACCCTTCCTGCCCAGGAATAGGCATTCAAGTTCAGATGACTGCAGGTGAGTGCTCAGATACATTAATGAAAGCAAAACAGAAATTTAGATTTAGAAAAAGAAACTAAGCAGAAACTGTTTAAGGGGAATTTAAAATAGGTTAATTCTTGTGTCAAGTCTGAGCGGGAATTTGTTCACAGTGATATCGTGCTGTAACTGTCCAACGATTGCACCTCCTCATCAGACACCATCTTCACCATTGCCTTACTGAACATTCTCGGATACTTTTTCACAAAAGTTCGATGGTAAGCTCAAATCGGGCCCAATCCATTCTTGGTATTTGACCCATGATCTATCAGTCAGTCAGTCATAACATTCAACTTTTTCCTAGTCCCACGCGACTGGATGTCAGCAGTTGGCATTTTGATCTTTTAGGCACTAGTTTTCACCTTAACTTTTAAAAGTTCATAACTCTGGTTCTGCTAATTGGATTTTCATTGTTTTTGGTGTCAAATAATTTATTAAAGTGTAGACGATGACCATGTTTGACTGCGAAAGAGGAAGAGATTTCTACCCTCACGGCAAAGATATCAGGGATCCAACGTCTAGAATCCTGATTTAAGCCACTCTCCCTCTCACTGTCACACTGGGTCTTTTTATATCTTAAAAGAACAAAAGGAGCTTTCTGGAAAAAAAAAACCTCATCTCGCAATTCAAACATGCTGGCTAGTTTAGGTCAGGGTTGAAAGAAACAGGTTGGAACTGGCCTGTTTCCCCAGGTATCTCTCCCAAGTCTAAGCCATTCCCTGCTGCATTATAAATATCAGTCTAGTACATCCTTAGTATGCTGACTGACTAACTCCTCCATATTATGTGCTACCTCTTCAGTGATAATATGTCCTAGCTCTTCGGTGAGAAAGAGCACGAAAAAAAGACAGAATTCACAGTTTACAATGTGGAAAATTATGAGCAGCCTTTAACATGGCATTGTCTAATGCTATGATAAAGTCAATAGGCCGGATGAATCTAAAGCTAAACTGAATACAACATGTAGTCTGTAACTGGTGAACAATGGACAACTATTCCAGATGCAAAGTGGTGCAACATGAATTCAGTGGTCAAAATACACATTTCACTACAGTTTCCTACCCCCTTTTCTCTTCAATGGAAATAGAGCTTCTTATTGTTGCTAACCTCAGCAGGGCTCAGCTGCAGAGGGTCTGCAAGGAGAGGACGATTAACGAAGGCAAGAGGGGCTCAAAGCTGGACCACCTGACAAACCTCCATGCCTTTGTGAGGAGGTCAGAAGGATGCAGTTCACAACAGAGGAACAAGAGGGTGACAATGCTGAGGATTACAGACTAAACATGGATGGTGAGGAGGGCCCAGTCATGGGTTCTGAGCCACCTGAGGAGCAAACATAACCCCAGGGGAGAGGCATCAGGAAAAGGCAGGAAGCAGAGTGTCTACCAGGGATCTGTACTCAGAAGAGCTGGAGGACTGAAAGGTGGCGAGTGAGCTCAGACTACTGCTGATTGAGATGAATCTAGAAGCAGCAGAGAAAAATGTGGAGGCAGAAAGAGCCTTGACCAAAGGGCAGGCTGAGGCAGAGAGAGCATCAGTGTTACAGGACTGAGTGTAGTTGAATTTTGTTTATTCCTCCCAGGAAGCCACACAATACAGGGATTAGGTGTGCTGAGATGGGCCATCACTGAAAGATGGGGGGTGTATCTGGAGACAGCGACTTAGAAGACCTTACGTTGTGTCCATCCTTCAAAAAAGGACTTAACACAGCCCATCATGCCTTCAGTCAGGCGAGAGCCTGGTCAGGGGAGACAGGACATTTCAAGTACTTCAAAGAGGTTCTTTAGAAACTTCTCGACTTCAAAGAAGGTACCAGGTATAAAAATAGGACCCTCGTACCCACTCTTGTATTCAAATTCTGGACCTGTGAAAGCAGTCTCACATGACTGCCTGTTGCTGTGGATTGTTGTTTTCTTCTGGTGACTGCTTTGCTGCACCTGAAAAGACTGTTCTTCTGTGTGAAGCCTGCCTTCAATGCGCAGAGGCCTGCCCTGCTGTTTGAGCCCTGTTTGACTGCCTGAACCCAGGACTAACGGAGTGAGACCAAGGGCTAGTTGACTGGCTCCCTGATCAGAGCCTCAGGTACAGAAAAGGCTAAATGAGTCTTAACCCTCCAAATGGTGGTTCACCCATCCAGGACCCCTGGAAGTGATGTTACAGGTAGCCAAACTTTAAAACTTGGGACTTACAAATGATTTGGCAAAAACGTGCTCTGAGAACCCAGAGGAAACCAATACCTACCTGCTCAACATTCTGCCCAAGGTGTATCGCTGGTTGGCCTGACTTCTAGGCAAAGCCAGCTACAGTCTTATCTACTGCAGCAAATCCTGTTCAGCGGCTCTTCACAGAAGAGGTATATGGCTTTGTGGAGCCCTGACTGGCTGCACCCTCCTGCTCCATCTTGCTGAAGATTTTAGACTTCCATAAAAAGAGACTAAGGGCCAGATGTAGGTAAGTTTTATTTTGCGACTCGCAATTTGCGAGTCATAGCGTCTCGCAAATTGCAATTCTCAAAAGTGCATGCAGAAAGGTGTCTCAGACACCTTCTGCGGCTCGCTATTGGGTCGCAGTTTGCGACCCCATAGCGAGTCCATGCACTCACAGGGATGGTGGCCTGCTGGAGACAGCAGACCACCATGCCTGTGACTGCTTTTTTAATAAAGCAGTTTTTTTTCTTCTTTTTGCAGCTCGTTTTCCTTAAAGGAAAACGAGCTGCAAAAAGAAAACTTCTGAAACCATTTGGTTTCGTTTTTTTCAGAGTAGGCAGTGGTCCATAGGGCCACTGCCTGCTCTGAAAAAATATTTTTATTTGCATTCACAAAGGGGAAGGGGTTCCATGGGGACCCCTTCCCTTTTGCGAATGAGTTACCATCCACTTCAAGTGGATAGTAACTGCGAGTTGGTTTGCAACCGCATTCGCGGTCACAAAGCAACTCAGCATGGCGATGGGGTCGCAAATGGGAAGGGAACACCCCTTCCTATTTGCGAGTCGCAGCCTCAAATTGCAAGTCGTACCGACTCGCAATTTGCGGCTGTGCATCGCGTTTGGCCTTTTGCACGTCGCAAACTGCGTTTTTCGCAGTTTGCAATGCGAAAAAGGCTTCCTACATCTGGCCCTAAGAACCATATTTATGGGCTTTGTGGTGCAGTGCAGCAAGTCAACTCACTGTACCGCCCTTTGCCACAGGAAAATGGCAAGAATGTGCCGTATTTATCAAATATGGCGCATTCCTGTCCTTTCCCCCTGTGCTGGGACACAATGGGCTGCCTAGCACCAACACAGGCCTTTCACCATGGTGCAAGGGTGCCTGTGTTCCATGCAGGATTTTGTTTGTGTAGAAAGGGACACCTTCCAGCACAAGAACAATCCAGAGAAGCTTTTTCTTTTTTCCATGTGTGCTGCAGAATGCAGTACACACAGAAGAAAGAAGAAAAAACAAGGAAAAATAAACATATTTCTCCTCGTTATGCCTCTCCTGTAGAGGCGTATCTTTTTGGCACATTCCTAGGATTACATGTTCATGTAAATATGGGAATGTGCTGAAAATCCATGGATGTTGCATGGAAACACCTACTCAACCCCATGTAAATGCCTCCCTGGAGCAGACTAATGTTACGCAGTGAGTTGCGCTGCGTTACTTTACATGAGATTTATGAAGCCACGCAGGGCCATGCAAAGTGTCCTTGCGTGGCTTCAGAAACCTTATTTAAGATATATGTATCTCTTGCACCACATTGTGTGATGCATGAGTGGTGCAAACTGGCCCATAAATATTGCCTTAAGTCCTAACCTGGAGCTCTACACAGCGCCTTTATCCAGTGGCTCCCTGACATCTCTGCTAGACTTTCCCCGCTGAACTTTACTTTCTCAGATACTTTTTCATGAAATTTCTTCCAAGTCAAAGGTAAGAGCAGTTCAAGCCCAATCCAATCTTTGCATCTGACCTACGCTCTATTGTGATTGGCCATAACTTTTTAATTTGCCCTGGTCTTGCATGACTAGATGTCTGTGGTTTTATGTAGATCACCTAAGGGTACGCTCGAGTCAACTTAACACACCTGGGAACAGAAAAATCCAATAAATAAACAGGACATGTCACAAAAAAATCAGCTGTCTTAGAAGCTCACAGTGAAAACCTGAATAAACCACTGTAAAGCAAAATAAATGCCAAAACATTTTTTTATTAATTTTTGGTCAATCTTGGGTGAGATGTTTGTGGCTTGCTCACAGTGCCTGTATTTGTCCATTTCTAAAAATATTTTCAGAATAAAACATAAAGTCAAATTGTACACATACATGTATATTACAATACAATAAACAATCTTAATATTATCTCCTTTCCTTCATTCATTCATTCAAGGCTGTGCTCTCATCTTATTGGTCAGTCCATCATGGAGAGGTAATCGTAAGGTGGCAACGTGTCATGGGGCACTGTGTCCCTAGTTTTCAATGACTGTAACCATCTGACAAATCTCCATATTTATCACAAATAATATTCTGACGCCTTTAAAAAATAGATATAAACGTGCTTTGGTCCCACTTCCTTTGGGCCTCCTGAAGACAATATGAAAAGGTGAGATAACCTAATAGTTACAATCAGAAAAGTGCATAATTAAAGTCTCACAATCTTAATAAGGTTGTAATCACCCTGCTTGTGCCTTTATTTCATTGTGTGAAACCAAAAACTAAAAAATAAGGAAAATTAGGGAAAACTTGTCCTACATGCCACATGTGCAAAAACCAATCTAGACGTGAATTACCTCCATTCTAAGGTATAAAAAATGCCATGGTGAATACACCAACCACATGCAAGTCATACCTTCAAAAGTGGACCCAGGTCACAAAGCTAGTTAAGATTAAAATCAAATTACCTTATTGGTACATCTCCAGGTAGGTGAGTTTCTTTTTTGCATCCACGTCCATGGTTGGCACTTTGATCTTTTAGGCACTAATTTTCACTTTAAACTTTAAAAAATCATAACCCAGTTCTACTAATAGGATTTTTGTTATTTTGGTTTCAAGTACGTTAAGTAAGTGTTAAGATGTACTTCATTTTACTAAATGGGTGCGGGTTTTTTCTTGTGTTGTTGTTGGACTTTTGGCCATACGCATGGTCATCCCTAGTCTTTTTGCCTCCTTCCTCCTGGTTTTTCTGACCTTTCGCTGTTGGCTCTAGGACTCTGAGCACTTTATCACTGCTGACCAGTATTAAAGTGCAGGTGCTCTCCCATCTAAAGTTGGTATGATTGGCTTATACCTGATTGGCATATTTAATTTACCTATAAGTCCCTTGTACAGTGGTATCTCTATACCCAGGGCCTGTAAATTAAATACTACTAGTGGGCCTGCAGCGCTGCTTGCGCCACCCACTGAAGTAGACTTTCAAACCTGTCTCAGGCCCGCTAGCGCAGGGCCTGTGTGCGCAGTTTTCTGCCACAGGGACCTGGCATCTAAATTTACTTGCCAGGCCCAGGACTCCCCTTTTACTACATGTAAGTCACCCCTAAAGTACGCCCTGTGGGCAGGGTGCCATGTATGTAGAAAGGCAGGACATGTGCCATATTGCATGGCCTGTCCTGGTAGTGACAAACAGCCTAACTTGGTGTCTCACTGCTGTGAGTGCTGCCTTCTCATAGGATTGCATTAGAAATGCCCTGCCTTATGTGTAGGGGTATTGTCTGATTTATGAGGGCTAGCGTAGGCGTGTTTGGTATGGTTGTGATGGTGATAATAAATACTGCTTACTGGTGTGGGTGTATTTTTTATTACTATCACAGAAATGCCACTTCTAGAAAGTGCGCATTTATCTGTGCTTATGATTCTGGTGTTTTGCAGCTTGACTCCAATCCACGTCTGGGCAGAGTGACAGTTGGGGCTTTGTGCATACTTTTCAGACAGCCTGTACACAGGGAGGGTGGAGGTGTCACTGAGGTGCATCTACATACTGAATAGTCTTCCTGGGCTGAGAGAAGGGAGAGGCGGGGCACACCTACATTTGTAAAGGCTGTGCCCTGGCCTCACACAATAGGGTCGTTAACCCCCCACTGATGTTTGGAGCCTGTGCTGAAAGGAGAGAGGGGGCACTCCCAGAACCAGTTGTAACTGGCTGGAACCTCCTCTCCCTACCACTGTAAAACACTGTAAGAACTGACTATAAGTACAGGGGAATTTTCCCCACAATTTGAACATTCTTGGAACTTGGAACTGGACACAGAACGCTGATGAATGGACTCACCAGGAAACCGCCATGGACTGCTGCTGCTGTGCTGACCTGTGACCTGCCTGGTCACTAGGAGGAACTGCCACCATCTGCACCCTTTGTGCTGGCCTGTAGCTGAGCCCACCAGCCCTGTGCTCCTTTTTGCTTAAGTTGTTCCCAGGGGCAGGGTGCTGTGGCCCCTGACCCCTGCACCGATCTCCTACAGCGTTGCTTTAGCGCTTAGGGAAAGCGCTCTTCCTTATAGCTGCTGCAGAGGATCACCGCCGCAGCCCGGGCTTTAAATTATGCCTTCGCGCTTCCTGGAGCGCGTTTCTACTAAAGTGGATCACCGCCGCAACCCGGGCTCATAAACTGTGCCCTAGCGCCTTGAAGAGCGCTTCCCTGCTGCCAAGTTCACCGCCGCAGCCGGGTTCGTTGGTTGCCTCTGAGCGCGAGGAGCGCGCTCAGCTCTGTGCCCCCGGGGCACAGGAAGGATCACTTTAAACGGAAATCGGAGCTGGCACGCTCCTAGCGTGCTCCCGGGGGACGCGCCCTTCTCAGGGCGCCCCCGGGGCACCAAGAGGCCCATCCCGGGCCGCAACGTCATCCGAGGGAGAGGCTGCGCCTCTCCCTCTCTAGCAGGAGTCCCGGAGGACTCGCCTGCTCTGCCAGGGCCGGGCGCAGCCTCACCGGAGGCTCGCCCTGGCCCCCTGGCTCTCTGGTTGGCCCCCTCGCGGGCCAGGAGTCACGAATCTAGGGGTCTCCCTCCAAGAAAGGGCCACGGAGGCCCCGGGAGACCCCCGACGGTAGCGGGACCCCCGGAGGGGCCCGCCTTTGTACAAGGAGGGGGTGCGAGGCGCCCCCCTCCCCTCTTTGACCATTGGGTGACCTGGGCCCCCCACAGGAGGGCCGGTGGAGGCCCGGGGGAGCCCCAGTGATCGCGGGCCCCAGGAGGGACCCCACAGCAATACCGAGGGGGTGCGTGCCGCCCCCCTCTTCCCCAAGGTTCCAAGGAGGCCCCCTCATTGCGCAGAGGAGCGCTGGGGGCCCCTTTCTTCTTTGTTTTAGGCACTGGAGGTGCCTTTTCATCATTTACAGGTACTTTTTAAAATGGACCAATATGATTATGAATTGAAGTTCTTGTTACAGACTTTTCTAATTGTGATATATTGCCTACCTGTTACATGATGCTTTTACATATGTGTGCACATGTTCCTTTTATGGACATGACTTGCTAATATGTTTCCCTAACTTGCCATAGATTTTCTAATGTTCCTACTATGGGCGTTTTATGATATTCTAATGACAAGTGTGCTAATGTGATAACGTGTTTCCTGACTACTGCTTATGTTGCAGAATACTGAGTAACCTGTGTGTTATGTGTGACTACTGCTAGTTTGCAGAGTAATTAATGTGTAACGTGTTCTGACAACTGCTAAGGTAGCAGGATAGTACTGTTATGTGATGTTGGTCTAATAATTACGTTGTGTACAATACAGTATATTTTCATATAATCTGGTGTTGTGTTTCCTTTGTGGTGGGGATATTGCGTCACATGTATGTGTGTGTTGTGCAAACGCTTTACGCATTGCCTCCGGGTTAAGCCTGACTGCTCGTGCCAAGCTACCAAGGGGGTGAGCAGGGGTTATCTTGGATGTGTAACTCCCTTGCCCTGACTAGAGTGGGTAAGTTCTGCCTGGCTGAGGTGCATACCCTAGCCAACCAGAAACCCCATTTCTAACAGTTGTGTTTTCACTTTATTACAGTTTGTGTTCTTTATAAATATTTTACACATTGCCAGAAAGAGAAGCCTGACAGCTTTTGTGCCAAGTTACCAGAGGGTTAAGCAGAGGTTAATTTAGTGACTCTAATGGTTCACCCTGACTGGATGTGTGGCTGTTGCTTCAGTTGGGTTTACACCCCACTCAAGCAATAGCCCAATTTTTCACACACACCCTTTGTTCTCCCAGTGCTTCCCAGTTTTGCTTATTAGGGCATATTAATTCAGTGTGAAAAACGTACAAAGTAGATGAACTTAGATATGATTCTGCAGGATTTGCATTTAAAACTTTACAAACCATATTGTGCATATCATAATTTACCGTCCGATAACCTATCTGAAATGTAGAGTAGCAGATACATTTGAAAGTGATCCTCTGTGAATTTTCAAACACATTCTAACTTAGGGCCTCATTACGAATCTGGAGGTCTGATACCCAGACCACCAGACCTGTGGGGAGGAGACCACTGCAAGGCTGGCAGGTTCCCCCGGCCCTATTACACGGTTTTTACTGGACTGACTGGCAGAAACTTCTGAAATCAAAGGTTTCCGGTGTTCAGCCCAGTGGAAACCATGCAGCAGCATGGAGCCGAGGCCAATGCTGTCGCACAGAGGGTGCCCACAGCACCCTTGGAATGCACACTGTCTGCTGTAGCTGACAGTGTCCCCTGCACTGCTCACGACATGGCCAATACTGCCTTTCCACCTGCCTTTTCATGGCAGGGACTGTGTAAAGGGGACTCATGATCAGCACACAGGCGCTGAACTCAACGCTGTTGCGGCTGACCACAACTCAGACAACCACCATCCTGTCTGGAGCCATGTTCCTGGCGGCGGTCCCCTGGTGGGCATCTTCTGGACACTTAGACCACTTTCTTGTTATGAGAAATCCCTTACCTGGAAAAAGTGTCCCTGCAGCCTTTAGAAGGATTCCTGAGCACTTTCTCATCAGGAAAAAACGTAAAATCTGGTATTCCTTAAAACTAACTTGACTGCCAATAGTTCTATCAGATCCAACAGACTATTTTGGTAGCTTCCGGCATAAAACATATGAATTAAGGTTTTGACCTAACATTGACATTTTAGGTAGTTCTTTGACTTGCTAGCGTGCCTGGTCCTTAGCAAGTAAACTTACATGGTGATGCGTATAGGTCGATGAACCTTTTGAATCACATGGAGTATCCTAGTCATGCAGTTATTACTGAATCAATAGGTAATATCAATAATCAAAATCATTCTACGGAAAACAGCTTGAAACCATCTACTCATGAATAACCACAACTCAGGAATGCGTTAAACAATTTTATTTCCCTATTGATTACAATTCTAAATCATCCATGAGTTCAAACTTTATTCAATCCACTCAATCTATTAATTCATTAATAGAAACATCATCACTTAAAGAAAACATACGCAACAATGCAATTTCATTAACTATGAATACCAGCAGAAATAGCGAAGTTCAGAAAATAAGTTTGTCAGTCATTTGTCACTGTCAACGTCACCATTAACAGCCTACCTAACCAAGATTAGCATCAGCATGTGGGTATTCATGCAAAAAACCTTTAGAGAAAACATTAATTTGGAAAAAATCTATCTAAAGAGAATTTCTATATTCAGCGCAGTTGGTACTTATAAGAAAAGGCATAAAAATCGTCAGTCACATTTTCATTGCTACCTATCCAGGATGGATCAGCAACAAGTCAGTCTTCATCTTCAGGTCATCAATTAGTCAGTCATGGATCAGGCTCACAGAGTATGAGCCCAATATCAGCACCTCGGACAGAGTCTCCTGACGTCATCAATTCTCTCCCCGCATCTGCCGCTCATCTCTGAAGTTTTAGCCTTGTATCATGACTTTTTATTGGGGTCTCCCAGTTCATCCCCCTAATTTCTCATTGGTCAGTCAGTCAGCAGATATAACTTTAACCTATAATATTTGTTTACAGAATCTACTAATTTCAATATCAGTCTGTTCACAAGATGCAGATTGGTTCACTTTACGATGTCCTCGTCATCTGGCTCTTCAGGTATCGAAATTGTTGCATGTTCCTCTTCAGTCAGTGCTTTCATTGTTCAAGTCCTGGGAAAGTGCATTTAGCCTACTCTACACATAATTGTATCAAATTGTCTGCATTATCTCCTTTCCATCAGTACATTGCAGAAAATTCTAGCTAAGCAACTTTAACATTGAGCGGGTCAAGGCTAGTTCGTAGCAGCTTCTTTTCAAATGTGGTTCTTGTTTTCTGCTCTTAGTGTGCGAGGCCTAGGGAGACTAGGCATTTAGTTCAGCTAACTTTCTTACAGTTTCAGTTCTTTTCGTACACATGGTGATCACACCCCGAGGGCACATTTTCAAATGTGCACATTATTTCTCTATGCATTTCTCATTAGTAAACACATATACATCATTAATAATTTTCTTATTTAGCATATCTGCTTCCACAGACTATTTGCTTCGCACACACCAAAAACTGAATGAAAGGGACTTGATTTAAAATAGGGTGTTAATATTGAATCTACCAAAAACAGAACATTTAGCATTGATACCTTCAGGGGGAAAGGGGCTGAGGTTAGAGTTTTTTAAGACATGTTAAACAAAGCTTTTTTTATTTCAGAACTTTAATTTAAAGCATAGCAGTTCTAGCTGATCTTCGTTGAAGGATGGTTATTCAGTTCACAGAAAAAAGATATTTTAGGATCCGAGAGAGTGGTGAAAAGACCACCTGGCTTGGGGATAATAGGTCCTTTCAGGTGTATTAGATTTAACTCATCAGTTCTCCAGTGCATCAACTTATAGAAAGAGTTCATACTATCAACAGTATGTTTAGAATGTACTTTGAAAGAGGTAACGTCATAATTTTGTGGAAGGCTGTTTTTTGTTTTCTTTAGTCTGTCATTGTTTTACTAATTATAAGCAGAAACTTCTGGCATTCTACCTGATTTTGTGTGATTCCCTCCTCATGACAAAAAGAAGGTATGGACTTCACCTATTACTTGCAGAAGAAGATAGAGGCAACTTTTTTCAGCTTAGATTTATTTATTTTAAAAGGGTAAAAATCACTGGACATGATGCACAAAGATTTTTTCAAACGTATATCTGTAATATTATGCTTGTCATGCACCTGCCATATGCCAACTATAAGAATTTTATTAGTCAAAAATACTCATTTGAAACATATCTATGATAGTAGCACTGTTTCTGTGTACTCAATGTTATGCTTGATAGACCTAATTTTACATATTTTAAATTTTACCTCCAAGGTCCAAATATGTTTTTTTTCTTCCTGAGATGCACTCAATCTGCCTGATGCTAGTAGCTCATCCACATTTGGTATATACTTTTCAGTCTATTACCTGCAGTTTTTTTTACTGCTTATTAACATATCGGTAAAGGTATCAGAATGAAAAGAAAAAACACATGTTGGGTTGCCTAGTCACTCTTGCCATTTTGAAATTTGCAAACTTTGGGTTATATTTACAAAGATAAGTTACACCTGTGAGTGAGTTACACATGTAAATTTACTCCTTCTCATTCATACTTTAAGATGAAAAGGTGCTGAGTTTAGAGCTTTGTACACCACTGAGTTATCATTCTGAGGAGACTTTGTGAAGTCCATAATCAAGTCTGCAAAGATGATGGTGGGTGTGCCATTTCATGTAGCGTCACGGTTGTTGGTGTGGGGCCATAAAAGTTCATCACTGAAGGGGAAGTGGATTTCACCAAGCGATAGTTGTAGTGTCAATTCTTGGTCAGTTAACAACCCTTTAAACACTGCTAAGACAAGTAATGTGTATAACTACCATGTACCCCTAATATGGGAATGGAATTCCAGTGTCCAAATCGGTCCAAAGAGATCAACATCCAATATGTACATTTATTATGTCTGTATCACCCGCATCTATATTGTTAACTCCTCTGCACACAAAATACTACTGTGAGTATCTGGGCCTTGTTATAGAAAAAGCCAGCGGTGGTGGCGGTGCACTGGTTAATTTTTAATTATAGGTGGGCATTGTTTATAATACCAGACATCAATAAATAGTAAAGCACGTTAAGAATTTGTTGCGGGTAGCTTCTTGAATGATCAGGGAGAGGGGCCATACAAGAGCCTTGGAGCACTGCTAAAATGCACGTTGTTGGACTTTTGGCCATACGCATGGTCATCCCTAGTCTTTTTGCCTCCTTCCTCCTGGTTTTTCTGACCTTTCGCTGTTGGCTCTAGGACTCTGAGCACTTTATCACTGCTGACCAGTGTTAAAGTGCAGGTGCTCTCCCATCTAAAGTTGGTATGATTGGCTTATACCTGATTGGCATATTTAATTTACCTATAAGTCCCTTGTACAGTGGTATCTCTATACCCAGGGCCTGTAAATTAAATACTACTAGTGGGCCTGCAGCGCTGCTTGCGCCACCCACTGAAGTAGACTTTCAAACCTGTCTCAGGCCTGCTAGCGCAGGGCCTGTGTGCGCAGTTTTCTGCCACAGGGACCTGGCATCTAAATTTACTTGCCAGGCCCAGGACTCCCCTTTTACTACATATAAGTCACCCCTAAAGTACGCCCTGTGGGCAGGGTGCCATGTATGTAGAAAGGCAGGACATGTGCCATATTGCATGGCCTGTCCTGGTAGTGACAAACAGCCTAACTTGGTGTCTCACTGCTGTGAGTGCTGCCTTCTCATAGGATTGCATTAGAAATGCCCTGCCTTATGTGTAGGGGTATTGTCTGATTTATGAGGGCTAGCGTAGGCGTGTTTGGTATGGTTGTGATGGTGATAATAAATACTGCTTACTGGTGTGGGTGTATTTTTTATTACTATCACAGAAATGCCACTTCTAGAAAGTGCGCATTTATCTGTGCTTATGATTCTGGTGTTTTGCAGCTTGACTCCAATCCACGTCTGGGCAGAGTGACAGTTGGGGCTTTGTGCATACTTTTCAGACAGCCTGTACACAGGGAGGGTGGAGGTGTCACTGAGGTGCATCTACATACTGAATAGTCTTCCTGGGCTGAGAGAAGGGAGAGGCGGGGCACACCTACATTTGTAAAGGCTGTGCCCTGGCCTCACACAATAGGGTCGTTAACCCCCCACTGATGTTTGGAGCCTGTGCTGAAAGGAGAGAGGGGGCACTCCCAGAACCAGTTGTAACTGGCTGGAACCTCCTCTCCCTACCACTGTAAAACACTGTAAGAACTGACTATAAGTACAGGGGAATTTTCCCCACAATTTGAACATTCTTGGAACTTGAAACTGGACACAGAACGCTGATGAATGGACTCACCAGGAAACCGCCATGGACTGCTGCTGCTGTGCTGACCTGTGACCTGCCTGGTCACTAGGAGGAACTGCCACCATCTGCATCCTTTGTGCTGGCCTGTAGCTGGGCCCACCAGCCCTGTACCTTTTCCTGGATTATTGTTCCCAGGGGCAGGGTGCTGTGGCCCCTGACCCCTGCACCGATCTTCTATAATATTGCCTTAGCGCTTAGGGGAAAAGCGCTCTTGTGGAAATGCTGCAGAAGATCACCGCCGCAGCCCAGGCTGCATAATCTTCCTAGCGCTGTGAAAAGCGCTTCGTTGAGATCACCGCCGCAGCCCAGGCTGCTGATTTTACCTTAGCGCTGTGAAAAGCGCTGTATTCTGACCCCCCGGATCACCGCCGCAGCCGGGTTATTTGTTTTTGTCCTAGCGCGAGGATCGCGCTCACTCTGTGCCCCCGGGGCACGAGAAGGACCACCTCAAAAGAATCCGGAGCAAGCCTGCTCCTAGCGTGCTCCCGGGGGACGCGCGCTCTGCAGAGCGCCCCCGGGGCACCAACAGGCCCCACCTTGGGCCGCGTCGTCATCCGGACGGCGAGGGAGAGGAGGACGCCTCTCCCTCGCGTGCCGGAGTCCCGGAGGACTCCACTATTAAATTGGGCCGGGCGCCTGCCTCGCCGGAGGCTCGCCCTGGCCCCCGGCTCCCTCGTTGGCCCCCTCGCGGGCCAGGAATACCTCAGTTAGGGGTCTCCCTTCGAGGAAGGGCCACGGAGGCCCAGGGAGACCCCAGAGGTTAGCGGGTCCCCCGGAGGGGCCCGTGTGGCACAAGGAGGGGGTGCGAGGCGCCCCCCTCCTCCCTACCAGTGTTGGGTGACCTGGGCCCCCCACAGGAGGGCCGGTGGAGGCCCGGGGGGGCCCCCAGTGATCGCGGCCCCAGGAGGGGCCCGTCAGCCGTACCGAGGGGGTGCGTGCCGCCCCCCTCTTCCCCAGGACTTTGAGGAGGCCCCCTCACTGCGCAGAGGAGCGCTGGGGGCCCCTTTCTTTCTTGTCTTCAAGGCACGGAGGGTGCCTCTATCCTTCACCAGGTACTTTTAAACGGACCAATAATATTATAATCCAAGTTCTTTCTACAGACCTTGCTAATTGTGATTTATTGCCTACCTGTTCTAGGATGCTGTTACATATATGTGCACATGTTCCTTTTATGGACATGACTTGCTAATATGTTTGCTTAACTTGCCATAGATTTTCTAATGTTCCTATTATGGGCGTTTTATGATATTCTTATGACAAGTGTGCTAATGTGATAACGTGTTTCCTGACTACTGCTTATGTTGCAGAATACTGAGTAACCTGTGTGTTATGTGTGACTACTGCTAGTTTGCAGAGTAACTAATGTGTAACGTTCTGACAACTGCTAAGGTAGCAGGATAGTACTGTTATGTGATGTTGGTCTAATAATTATGTTGTGTACAATACAGTGTATTTTCATATAATCTGGTGTTGTGTTTCCTTGGTGGTGGGAATATTGCGTCACATGTATGTGTGTGTTGTGCAAACGCTTTACGCATTGCCTCCGGGTTAAGCCTGACTGCTCGTGCCAAGCTACCAAGGGGGTGAGCAGGGGTTATCTTGGACGTGTAACTCCCTTGCCCTGACTAGAGTGGGTAAGTTCTGCCTGGCTGAGGTGCATACCCTAGCCAACCAGAAACCCCATTTCTAACATTGGAAGCAGCGACGGGATAGGACTTGCGCTTGCACAATACCATTGTGACTCATTATTTCACTACAGGGATTGCGTTTAGACCATCACATGTTTGGCTTCTCTTAACTTTCTCTCTTTGGTCATTTTTCCTGTTTTCAGTTCTCACGCTTGGGTATTGTGGTTGTCACAGTTGAGTTATTTGTACCTTTTCAAGATGGGGCTTACCTTTGATTTAGAGGACCTGCCGTTTTACACGCAGGGGGAATTAGAGGGGTTCTGTAGAGAGAGAGGGCTGCCTGTAGAAGGGGACCTCAGGAGATCTCTGAATTTCTTTGAAAGGTTTGTGACATTTACCCAGGGAGGGAGTGTGCGTAGGGGGTACCCAGAGGATCCTGAGTGTAGCGAGGGTTCCCAATGGGAGGGCTCCCAGACCTCATCCCTAGAGAGTGGTAGAGAGACTGATCAGGAGGGTGAGAATGACCGGTTGGGGACGCCAGTTGACAGGGAAGGCCCCAGTGATAGGGAGTCCCTTGCTGGGTCCAGTGTAAGAAGCAGGGCTACCTCTCATTCCATGACGCCTGATGAGCTAAGAGATAGGCGGGAAGAGAGGGACCTGAAGTTGCAGTTAGCGCGCCTAGCTGTTGAGGAGAGAAGGGCTGAGGTAGAGAAGGCCTTAGTACAGGAGAGAATGGCAGAGGCAGAGAGGGCCTTTGCCAGAGAAAGACTCGCTCTAGAGCGCAGTCTGAAGGTTCTGGACTCACCAGCGTTGCAGGTGGAGTCCAGTGGTGGCAGCAATGTACAGTGCTGTAGCAAAGAGGTTCCTCACATACCCATAGATCTGGTACCTAGGTTCCAAGAGGGGGGTGACATACGTCAGTGGTTAAAGGAATATGAGAAGGCTCTGGTAGAGCGCAGGATCCCTGAGAAGGATTGGGGAACTGGCCTAGGGAGTTTTATTCCTGAGGAGGGGAGGGATGCCCTACTGACTCTAGAAGAGAGTGACAGGGAGGGGTACTCCGCTGTGAAGAACGCACTGATTGTGAAGTATGGTTTCTCCCCTGAGGAATACAGAAAAAGGTTTAGGGGTGGTAAGAAACTGTCCCACCAGTCTTGGGAGGAGTTTGTGGAGGCTTGCTGCATTGCACTAGATGGATGGGTGAAGGGTAGCACAGTAAACAATTTTGAAGGGCTGTTTAATCTGATTCTCAGAGAGCACCTGTTTCGTTGTTGTTTTTCAGAGTTACGCCAACACTTGTCAGTGTGTGAGCTCTCTGACCCCAGGGAGCTTGCAAAGGAGGCAGACTTCTGGTTGCGTACCAGAGGATCTGGTGTGACATTAGGGGGTGTTCCTAATGAGAGTGGTCTAGGTGTTTCCCAACCAGGTGTGGTGGGAAAGGCTTGTGTCCCAGGTAGGTCCCAGTGTATTGGGGCGGGTAAGGCACCCCATGTCCAGTCTCAGAAGAGAGGGAATGGGGTTGGGCTGAGGCCCAGGGTACCCGAGCTCCAGTCCCAGGTCCTGGGGGGTTCCATGAGTGAACGCCAGGAGGTGAGCCTAGCCTGTGCCGTAGGGCCAGCTGTTCAGAAGGATCCCATTTTGTCATTAGGACTTGGGCGGGTGGCTGGTGATAGCGTTCCGCCGGTCCTGGTGTCTGGTAGTCTAGCTCTACAGCGGAGGAGGCGGAAATCCAGACATAGGGTTGAGAGGGGGCTGCGGGCCCCAGTGGAGAACCTGGAGGGTCAGGGGTCAGCTCTGAGTGCAGAGCCCCCCAGGAATGACCTTGGTGAGACCATTTCTGGGCTGGGGGGAATCCAGACTCTGTCAGATGGGCAGAGGTCAGGAGACCTGCGCCAGCCAGACTCTTGTGTGGCCCTTGGGGAAAGTGTTTCCCTTGTGGGGGGTAGGTGTGCCCCCCAGGAAGTCCTGGTGCGCCAGGCAATGATTCAACCGCAGGGTGGTGACTCTGGGTTGGATGATCAGGTTCAGGGGGTAAACTCTGACCTGATGGGGGTACGTGTGCTCCCAAGGAAGTCCTGGTGCGCCAGGCAGTGGTTCAACCGCAGGGTAGTGACTCTGGGTTGGATTGCCAGATTCAGGGGGTAAGCTCTGATCTGGTAGGGGGTAGGTGTGCTCCCAAGGAAGTCCTGGTTCGCTGGGCAATGGTCCAGTCTAAGGGTGTCGTCCCTGGACTAGATAGACAGGTTCAGGGGGTAAACTCTGACCTGGTTGGGGGGGCGGTTAGTGTGCTCACCCCCCTGTGTGAAACTTCTGGTGGCTTCTCCCGAGGTGGGGAGACGCAGGACTCTGGAAGTGGGGTTCAGGGAGGGGGAAGCCCGCCCCGGACCCCGGTGCAACCCAAGGGTGTCGTCCCTAGGTTGGGTGGTCAGTCGCCAGGTAGTGATCCTGGGCTGGCGAGAAAGTTGTGCAGGGCTGCTGTACCCAGCACTCTGGCAAGTGTGGATTCTGGTGATACCCCTCCTAGGAGAGGAGGGCGGGATCCTAGAAGGAGGGGTAGAGGGAGGAGAGCCTCGCCTCTAGCCCCTGTAGAACCTATGGGTGCGGACCCTAGGTTGGTGGATCAGTGGCAGGGTAGAGCCCCTGAACTGATCGGAAAGGGAGTGGAGACAGGTTGCTTTGCACCTGGGGCTACCGCCCCCCACTCATTATGGTTTCAGAGACCAGAGGCTCCTAGATGGCCTGGGGCCTGGTTCTGGCCATTGGCAGCTAGAGAATCCCCGTGGGTTGGTCTAGGCTGCCTGGGACGCATTGACAGAGAGATCCCAGTGGAGTCAGGAAGGCGTAGAACTGGAACATGCCCCTGCTGTTGTGGGCCTGGGTCCTTGTTCTATCGCCCCAATCAGGAAAGTACATCAAGGTATTGATTGTTCTCCCCTGGATTTTGGCTGGTAGGGGGTTGTGTTGGACTTTTGGCCATACGCATGGTCATCCCTAGTCTTTTTGCCTCCTTCCTCCTGGTTTTTCTGACCTTTCGCTGTTGGCTCTAGGACTCTGAGCACTTTATCACTGCTGACCAGTGTTAAAGTGCAGGTGCTCTCCCATCTAAAGTTGGTATGATTGGCTTATACCTGATTGGCATATTTAATTTACCTATAAGTCCCTTGTACAGTGGTATCTCTATACCCAGGGCCTGTAAATTAAATACTACTAGTGGGCCTGCAGCGCTGCTTGCGCCACCCACTGAAGTAGACTTTCAAACCTGTCTCAGGCCTGCTAGCGCAGGGCCTGTGTGCGCAGTTTTCTGCCACAGGGACCTGGCATCTAAATTTACTTGCCAGGCCCAGGACTCCCCTTTTACTACATATAAGTCACCCCTAAAGTACGCCCTGTGGGCAGGGTGCCATGTATGTAGAAAGGCAGGACATGTGCCATATTGCATGGCCTGTCCTGGTAGTGACAAACAGCCTAACTTGGTGTCTCACTGCTGTGAGTGCTGCCTTCTCATAGGATTGCATTAGAAATGCCCTGCCTTATGTGTAGGGGTATTGTCTGATTTATGAGGGCTAGCGTAGGCGTGTTTGGTATGGTTGTGATGGTGATAATAAATACTGCTTACTGGTGTGGGTGTATTTTTTATTACTATCACAGAAATGCCACTTCTAGAAAGTGCGCATTTATCTGTGCTTATGATTCTGGTGTTTTGCAGCTTGACTCCAATCCACGTCTGGGCAGAGTGACAGTTGGGGCTTTGTGCATACTTTTCAGACAGCCTGTACATAGGGAGGGTGGAGGTGTCACTGAGGTGCATCTACATACTGAATAGTCTTCCTGGGCTGAGAGAAGGGAGAGGCGGGGCACACCTACATTTGTAAAGGCTGTGCCCTGGCCTCACACAATAGGGTCGTTAACCCCCCACTGATGTTTGGAGCCTGTGCTGAAAGGAGAGAGGGGGCACTCCCAGAACCAGTTGTAACTGGCTGGAACCTCCTCTCCCTACCACTGTAAAACACTGTAAGAACTGACTATAAGTACAGGGGAATTTTCCCCACAATTTGAACATTCTTGGAACTTGAAACTGGACACAGAACGCTGATGAATGGACTCACCAGGAAACCGCCATGGACTGCTGCTGCTGTGCTGACCTGTGACCTGCCTGGTCACTAGGAGGAACTGCCACCATCTGCATCCTTTGTGCTGGCCTGTAGCTGGGCCCACCAGCCCTGTACCTTTTCCTGGATTATTGTTCCCAGGGGCAGGGTGCTGTGGCCCCTGACCCCTGCACCGATCTTCTATAATATTGCCTTAGCGCTTAGGGGAAAAGCGCTCTTGTGGAAATGCTGCAGAAGATCACCGCCGCAGCCCAGGCTGCATAATCTTCCTAGCGCTGTGAAAAGCGCTTCGTTGAGATCACCGCCGCAGCCCAGGCTGCTGATTTTACCTTAGCGCTGTGAAAAGCGCTGTATTCTGACCCCCCGGATCACCGCCGCAGCCGGGTTATTTGTTTTTGTCCTAGCGCGAGGATCGCGCTCACTCTGTGCCCCCGGGGCACGAGAAGGACCACCTCAAAAGAATCCGGAGCAAGCCTGCTCCTAGCGTGCTCCCGGGGGACGCGCGCTCTGCAGAGCGCCCCCGGGGCACCAACAGGCCCCACCTTGGGCCGCGTCGTCATCCGGACGGCGAGGGAGAGGAGGACGCCTCTCCCTCGCGTGCCGGAGTCCCGGAGGACTCCACTATTAAATTGGGCCGGGCGCCTGCCTCGCCGGAGGCTCGCCCTGGCCCCCGGCTCCCTCGTTGGCCCCCTCGCGGGCCAGGAATACCTCAGTTAGGGGTCTCCCTTCGAGGAAGGGCCACGGAGGCCCAGGGAGACCCCAGAGGTTAGCGGGTCCCCCGGAGGGGCCCGTGTGGCACAAGGAGGGGGTGCGAGGCGCCCCCCTCCTCCCTACCAGTGTTGGGTGACCTGGGCCCCCCACAGGAGGGCCGGTGGAGGCCCGGGGGGGCCCCCAGTGATCGCGGCCCCAGGAGGGGCCCGTCAGCCGTACCGAGGGGGTGCGTGCCGCCCCCCTCTTCCCCAGGACTTTGAGGAGGCCCCCTCACTGCGCAGAGGAGCGCTGGGGGCCCCTTTCTTTCTTGTCTTCAAGGCACGGAGGGTGCCTCTATCCTTCACCAGGTACTTTTAAACGGACCAATAATATTATAATCCAAGTTCTTTCTACAGACCTTGCTAATTGTGATTTATTGCCTACCTGTTCTAGGATGCTGTTACATATATGTGCACATGTTCCTTTTATGGACATGACTTGCTAATATGTTTGCTTAACTTGCCATAGATTTTCTAATGTTCCTATTATGGGCGTTTTATGATATTCTTATGACAAGTGTGCTAATGTGATAACGTGTTTCCTGACTACTGCTTATGTTGCAGAATACTGAGTAACCTGTGTGTTATGTGTGACTACTGCTAGTTTGCAGAGTAACTAATGTGTAACGTTCTGACAACTGCTAAGGTAGCAGGATAGTACTGTTATGTGATGTTGGTCTAATAATTATGTTGTGTACAATACAGTGTATTTTCATATAATCTGGTGTTGTGTTTCCTTGGTGGTGGGAATATTGCGTCACATGTATGTGTGTGTTGTGCAAACGCTTTACGCATTGCCTCCGGGTTAAGCCTGACTGCTCGTGCCAAGCTACCAAGGGGGTGAGCAGGGGTTATCTTGGACGTGTAACTCCCTTGCCCTGACTAGAGTGGGTAAGTTCTGCCTGGCTGAGGTGCATACCCTAGCCAACCAGAAACCCCATTTCTAACACACGTCAAAAGGTATATTTCAGAATGCAAAGGAAGCCAAGTAAAGCTCTGTTTCAAAGTGCGATATCTGCTGGTGTGTTGATACAGCTACCTGTCCCATAGTGAGAGCTTGTAATCCACTGATGTTCACCTCAGCATGGATGTCGGATTATTCATCATTTAGGGATTCTGTGCCAGTCCCTTGAATGTTTGGAGTTCGTTTTTGGATTTGTTTATGCATACTGTTTCCTAGGACTCCTTGATAGGGCTAATTTTTCTTCCATCTGTAGATGTTCGCGTTTTGGAATATTGAACTTTACTGATTTTGGTAATCCTTAAGAGGTTGGACCTTCAGTTCTTTTTAATTCTGCTGCTGGCCTCGCTGTTTCATCACAACACTCGTAATTGGTGTTTGCACTGGGAATCTTCCAGAAGTGGGGACATTCGAATCAATTTCTTTAATTAATAAAGCCAGAGAAGGTGAGGTGGCTTGTTAAACATTGAAAGACGTGTTAAAGACAGATTGTTCTCGTCTAGAATTGTAAACTTTAGTGCAGCAGTTCTACCACATCTTCGTTGAAGACTGTTATTCAGTTATCGGACAAAAAATAATCAGGGAGAGTGGGGTAAACACCATTTGGATTAGAGAAAGTAGCTCATTTTGAGAGATCTACATTTAGCATTAAGAACACCTACCCTCTTCAACTCAACAATGTATAACAAAGGTTCCTCTTATCAGCAGCATGTTTAGAATGTTCGAGATAGGTAGCCTGTCAAAATTGTGTGAAAGGCTGTTTTATCTTTTAGTTTGTTTACTGGTCACAGTCAGATACTGCTGCCTTCCTATCTTATTTTTGGTTATTCCCCTTCTCATGGAAAAAAGAAGGTATAAACGTAACCTATGACTTTCAAAACATGGTAGAACAGGTACGCTACTGATATGAAAACGATAATAGTATTAAGATACTGGGTCTGATGCATAAAACCATTATCAGATGCAAACATTCTTTTGCTTACCAAAATTACGCATCTTAGCAATTTTCAAAGAAATACCAGAGGTAAATTGATTTACTACTCTGATTTTGTCCACCATTACTGTGGAGTAATCAACAGTAATAACTCCGACGCAAGGAGTGGGAAGTGGATGTTATAAGACAGGATTTGCCTTGTAAGTGTGAAAACACCCACAAACATTCTGAGCCTGGTCCTTCCTATCCTGAGTGGCTTCATCCAAGGCCACTACAAGGATGAAAGAGGAAACAATCACCCCTGTGGGGAAGTGTGTATTTGCCCACATAGCTCCATGCCCTTTGACTAAGTTTATGCTATACATTGTAATTGCAGAATAGAATAATTTACCTGATGTTTAGGTATAATTAGCATCATGGGAGTACCTCCTATGTAGTCCCTTACTGGTTTCTTCCCCTCACACTCTGGCTTTGGTGACCAGTACAGGATTTAGTGGGAATGGACACATGCTCCTTCCATGACGGCTATGAGTGTGATGCCACCAATCCCACACTCAAGAACTCAAAATGAAATAGATTTTCCACTGCCAGATTGATGGCAGACCATGTTCTGTCACAATGGAATATGGAAAAAACTCAATCAGCCAAAGTCTAGATTAGGCCCCAAAGGTAATTAACCAGATCAGTGGTGCTCATTATCTCTTAATTCACTTCATCATTTTATTAGATACAGATGTGGACTGTCCATTTCTCAAAAACAGGCACACCTTCCAATAAAAAAACGAAGACTTATTTTGGCTGTATCACATTGAGCCACATAACAAGACCACTTGCACCAAGCACATTCTATTTCATGTTGTTTTACAAACAGGTTCAGCAATGTGTGCATAATTGGTCTGTTTCCATTCAGGATAAAAGAAGAATGAGTGGCACTGACTGCAACACATACTTTTATTCTTCTAACATCTTTGTGTTGCTTGGGCATAGATTGATGCTGTGGTTGAAGTAGCTAGCCTAGTTTACTCCTAGCTTATTTCATGAAATCAGAAGTAAGTCATGGGCACAACACGAGGTTTTTCCTTTGGAATATTTTTCAGCCTGGAATAAGAATGCTAATATGACAAGTATACTAATTAACATACTAAATCACTAACACGATTTAAGTGCTTTTCATTGCTTAAATGCTTTTCCCTCTGGGGCACATAACTAACAGAATGCAGTGTTTCCCCTGGCCTCTTTTACAAGACATTACACGTTTTCAGCATATAGAGCACGTTAGCATCACTTCTTGTTATTTAGTTAAAAGGTTACCGTATTCCCTACTCACCTCCTTTCAAGGATAATTTAATATTTTTTCCAAGAGCAAACATAATAAATAATTTACGTTCATGCCATAAATGCAATTTGTTGAGAATGGACACTTCCACAAGTTAGCAGGTAGCTATTCCTACACGTTGATATTATTCTATGAAATAAGAAATAGCAGAGAAAGCATTTAAACGCCCTGTGGAAGAGGGAGACTTCTGCGACATTCAGTTAAGGAGGAGTACTTCAAAGATTACTCAATGTAATATCTGGTGCAGCTCAAATCTCACAGTGAATAATGTTTTTGTTAAATAAATATGCAGCAAAAATAATTATTTACCCTGAATATAGACTTCTTACATGTGCTGCTAAGCCCTTTGTTAGCCCCTGAATTTATTTAGAGTTCCTAAATCTGCAGGAGAATCCACTGGAAGAGGTAGGGACAGTGATTGCACCTGTGAGCGGTGTACTGGGCACTTCTTAATTCGGATTGGAGTTTTCGCTGGAATTTCCTCCACCATACTCTTTTCACGCTTGTGGAAATTTCACTGATTGATTCTCCTCCAGATTTACAATTTCTTTCCAAAATTGGAGGGTTTTCCTCTTCTACACAACTTTAAATGAGATACCGAGATACAGACAGACTTTTAAATTCTAAAGGTAAATAACTAATTTCTACTTTCAATGATAAAGCAATGCATCAAATTTAAAAACCTGACTACAAACATACTTGCAATTGTTCGACATTGTGTCGATTTCTAAATGAGATATTAAGACAATTAGTCCAATTACATTTCAGAAAATAAAAACAGTTTCAACCCAAATTGCTACTATGAATCATGCTGTCGTTTTGGAAGAGGTATTTCTGGATACAAGATACCTTGATTGATACCAGGAACAAAGAGATCGAGTTAACCTGGTGAAAAGTGTCCTACCTGTAACAGGCAAGGAAGTCTGGAAACTAATATAGAAACCAGAGCGGTAATACTCATTTCTGGACGTTACTTCTCAATCCATTGAGTACCAACAGCAATAACTCATAATACACTAGTAATTCAAAATTCAGGAACGACCCATACTTGCAGTATTATTAACACTAGGTACACTATTATTACCCTGTAGTTGCTTGTCGCAAGGACCTTTATTCCGGATTCATATTTGGGTAGTACTGAAAATTCCCAGGCTTTCTAGATGAAGTGCTAAATGTACAGTATGGTACAGTGGTTGAGTTTCCTCCACCATTCTATTGCCTGCTCCATTTAGATACCAAATGATCAAACTTGTGTCATTGTTTGGTATTAAATCTTCCTAAAAAGTATGTATGCGTTTTTGAAAAATTCAAGAAAATCATTATATGCTACATTAATGTAAGGTGGATGCAAATGCTGTCGAAAACTGTGAAACTGCAAGTATTGATTTGGCATTACATATTTCCTCTGCAGCTCTTCATATAGAAAAGACAATCCCCTTAATAATCATCTAACCTAAGGTTTAAAAGTTCAGATCTTGACAGACAGATAGCAACTTGCTTGCATGAATGGTGGAAGTTTGGGGCTAAAGAATCATTAGCTGTATCAATTAAACTCTGAAATGTTACAAATGCACCTTATAGTCTGCCATATTTGATTAAAAAATCATATGTGTTTTATATTTAGTTTGTTCAAAAGAGGCTGTTTCAATTAAACTCTTTAAAGGCTTAGTACATACCCGCTCTATTAGTAATCAGGAAAAGAGTCACTCTTTTCGTTCAATAACAGCTGACAATCTGAAAATAAAAGAAGAAATATAATTTTAAAAGGACGGTACAGGCATGCAATTTAATTTGTAGCCTACATTTTATTCTTTCTTTAAACATTTTCCCTCTTTCATACAAGTCAAAACATTTCTTTTTCAAACAACTTACATGCCCAAGCAAACGTGTTTCAAAGATGCTGCATGTGTAGAAGCTGACTTCCTGAGGGTTGGAAAAAATCATAAATACAGTTTTGCACTACTATTCTCATCTCAAATCGGATACCAGAACCATTGTGACATAAGGAAAGGAAGGGATTTTAAGTGACACAAGTGACACACACTGAGAACCTCCATGCAGTATCCGTAGTGATCTATACACCAGTGCATAGCAAGTCACTCATATATTATTGTACACTTCAGAAGTATATCATCTCCTCAGTGATACTACAATTCTATTTCCAACTGTTTTGGGAATACTACCTATAACAAGCCACATGCCGAGTAAGCATTCCTAGTGCATATTAGTATAATGACCCTAAAGTACACTGTCCTTACATACCTAAGTGTCTTGTACAATAATTTCCTGTATCCCACAAGTCTATCTGTCAAGGTAACACAAGATCCTCTAGACCGCTATCTGTAAACCAAATTGAATATGTTATAGACAAATCAAGCAATGTGTGCCCATATTAAAGAGTCAGTCCCACTTGTCACATTTTACCTATTATAACGTGTTTTGACAGTTATCATGTCCCTCTTGAATCAGTGTGTATCTGAAAAGACAATAATACTAGATTATAAAATGGCCTCTAAAGGATATCTGATAGTGCCATATTAGAGGTCTAGTTTCAAATTATCAATATTAATAACAAAGTATAGTGATCTCATTCTAGGTAAGCCACTTTATACATCATAATAAGTAAAATTGGATAACCATATTTACTAATCATATCCACTCGCATACACAGTTCAATCCTGAGCTTCTATTCGTAATGAACACAATGGCTGTAATGTCAAATAGGCGTGACATCCAGTATCATAATCAGAAAAGATCTGATCTTGCAGTTTCCAAACTTTGTAACATATGACATTTAATCGGACCTCTACTGCCTAAAAATGATCGCCAAAAGAAAACTGTATTGACCAACCAAATGTACCTATCTGGGAGTGTACTCCCATTGGTTACCACGTATTGGCCGAAGAGGTGTGGTACATCAGCGCCATCTTAGAGTTCTTAATTATAGTGAGCACAATGGCATTGTCAATAACATCAAAGTTGGACTAGGCACCAACGCCCATTATCCGAAAGTCACAGTGAACATAATAGCAGAGATACTGAGTATCTGAGATTTGGCAGCGCCATCTTAGGTGTCCCAATGTAATCAAAGTGGAACTAATAACGAGAAGAACTGAGTATCTGAAATTGGCAGCACCACCTTAGGTGTCCCAAAACAGTCAGAATAGGACTAGTTACACAGTAATCATAGCAAAAAAGAAAAATGAGTATCTGAAAGAAGCAGCGCCATCACTGGTGTTTCAATAGTAAGTTAAGACTAACTATACTGGTAAGCCTAAACCACTGACTATGCTCCTTGCAAGTCCAGTTTTCATCCTGTACTATTACTATGGGGGTTATTCCAACTTTGGAGGAGGTGGTAATCCGTCCCAAATGTGACGGATTTACCACCAGCCGTATTATGAGTTCCATAGGATATAATGGACTCGTAATACGGCTGGTGGTATATCCGTCACTTTACCGTCACTTTTGGGACGGATTACCACTTCCTCCAAAGTTGGAATAACCCCCTATGTGTCTAAAGGTATATGTCAAAACATGCTATAATAGGTAAGATGTGATAAGTGGGACTGCCTCTTTAATATGGACATGCATCGCTTGATTTGTCTATAACATATTCAATTCGGTTTACAGAGAGCAGTCTACAGGAACTCGAGTTACCTTCACAGATAGACTGGTGGGATACGGGAAATTAGTGTACAAGATGCTTAGATATGTAAGGATATTATACTTTACAGTCATTATACTAATATGCACTAGGAATGCTTATTCGCTCTCTTGCATGTGGATTAATATGGGTACCATATCCTAGTTATTTGGAAATCGAATTGTAGTATCAATGAGGAGGTGATATGCTACTGATATGCACAATAAGATAGGAGTGACTTACTCTACACTGGTGTATAGATCACGAAGGATACATCATGGCATGGCGGTACTCAGTGGGTATCACTTTTGTCACTTTCAATCATTTCCTTAGGTCACTGTGGTGATGGTATCTGATTTGAAGATGAGAATAGTTGTGCAAAACTGTATTTATGATTTTTTTCCAGCCCTAATGAAGTCAGCTGCTACACATGCAGCATTGACGAAACATGTATTGACTTGGGCATATCAGATGGAAGTTGTTTGAAGAAAAGGTTTTGGCTTCTATGAAAGATGTAAATTGTTTAAATAAAGAATTAAACATGGACTACAAACAAATCTGAGTGCCCGGATTGAGCCAAAGAGATGGAAGTGACATTCCTCCAAAGCTATGTGGAAGTTGAAGACCTTGAACGACGCAGAATGTTTTTTTAAATACTGTCAGATCAACCATTGCAAATATGGTTGTACTTTTGTAAAGGATACGATCGGAAGATAGAGTGAAAAAGATCTAAAAAGATAAAGATATTAAGGAAGGATAACCATATTTTATGACATTATACCTACCTATTAGACCCAAAGGAAGTTTGTTCAGTTTTCTAAAAGTCTAAAGTTATTTTAAAAATAGTTTAAAAGAGTTATCAATTAGCTCAACAGTATCCTCCATCTTCATAGATATGTGGACACCCAGATAGGTTGCAGACATAATTCAACTAAAGCCTGATGTTATTGAGCATACATTAGTAATTATCTATGCTTGTTCTATGTTTAACTTGTAACCAGACACTCTGCTACTTTTTCCTGCAGCCTGTTCAATTTCTGCTAAAGCAATGCTGGGGGAAGAAGACAAAACAGCAATGTCATCCTGATAAGTTAATACCCCCACCTCTAGCTTGTGCAGTTATAATAAGGAACAAGAGGTAAGTGTTTTTACATCATGGACATATCAATACAAATAAAGGGCAAAAGGCTGAGGTGACAGAGAAAAGCCTTGGTTTGTTAGCCATTTGTTAGAAATGTTTTTCCACAGACACAATCTGTCAGTGTGGTGTGTAGAGCCTTAGCTCAGACTGAAAAGTAAGTACTAAAGCCCAAATGTTCTTTTGTGTCATAAGGGACTATTAGGAACTGCCAGGAGACACTTTTGAATGCCTATTCAGCATCTCTTAGAATTAGCCCAGCAGGTCTTTCCTGTACCCCTGCCAATTCAAGAGTTGTCACTGTTGGATTTACATGCAAAGGAGTGTCCCTGAAATAAATAAATCAATGTTGCATATGATCTATCCAGCACTGCTGCTGGGTAATTATACAATATTCTTGTGTAAAGTTATGAATAAGCATTTAGCAGCAAATTCGGTCAGTAAAAGCTGCAGTTATAAGGCTGTTTATCCTTTTTTTTTTAATATGGATATGTATGTTTCACCCCAAGAAAATAGTGTTATGTTTCAAAACGTTGATAAATGGAAATGTTCTTGCATAATGGGCACCAAGACCTTAGAAACATATTATAAAAATCCATATGTATCTGGTCAGGACCTGTCTCTTTGCTAAATGCCATCTAGGAGATTACCTTATATATCTCTTCACATGTTATATAGAAAATCTAACATTTATTGTTGTGAACCCTTTTGTTCTTGTAGTTGTAAAAGCTCTACAATCTTCTGGTTACAACATTGAATAGAACAGATGAAATACTCCTCCCATCTCAGACTGGCCCAGAAACCAAATCCCCAGACAAGTTCTTTTCTTTTAGAATATAGTTCCTGCTTCTTGTGTTCTTAATTAAATGCAGGTATATGCCCTATTTCCTCGCAGTCTCAAAATAACAACTCTGATAAGCAGCCTTCTAATGGCACTGTAACACATCCTCTTTCACAAGGTGATTTGAAGGATAGTTAGCTGTTCCAAAATTATTAATGAATTATTAGTAGCATAACCTATTCCTCATCTGAAAAGCACAGATCATAAGTCTCTGTGGCCCTTTCAGCCTGCTCTTGAAGAACAGCAAATATCAGTGTCTGTTCTATGGTAATAGTCATCATTATTTGGGGCATAAACAGAACAGACATTCAGCTGAACCTCTCCCTTCATAATTTAGCAATTGGCTAGTGACCAGAACTATCATTTTCTACATTGTTATCCACCCATTCTCTACTCCTAGAAGAAGGGCAACACCATGCTATGGAGTGTCTGCAGCAGTGACGGCCAAGATGTTATAGCCTAATGTGAATGGTTAGTAAGACTCTTGGATGGAAAGATGTTTCTCCCTTCAGACATGAAATTAGTGGTTTAAGGGTATACATTTCTTCTCTTAGAAGCTTAATTTTCTCATTATATTAATATTCCAACACAAAAAAGCACAGTCAAGTTAATACATCGTTTTACTCATTAGGATTACCATTTCCTTTTATTATGATGCACTCTGAAGCTAAGCACAAATCCCACACCCTCAATAGACTTCCATTTCCAATCACATCCATTTGTACTACCCAACTCTATGAATTTAACATCACCTGTTAATGTTGATTTCCTCCTTTTAATTAAACACCACCATGTCATCCCAGATAAATCCCCGTTTCACAGATAAAGAGATAAGAGTCATGGTGGATGAAATTATAAGAGTAGAGCCACAATTGTTTGGAGCACACGTCCAGACCACTACTGATGCCAGGAAAATGGAAGTGTGGCAAAGGGTAGTCGACAGAGTGAATTCTGTAGGCCCCACCCCGTGCACAAAGGATTACGTCAAAAGAGGTGGGACAACCTCGGGAGGAGGGCCATTTTGTGGCATCCAGGCACCAGCTCCAGGCCCAGAAGACTGCCTGTGCCCCCCGTTCTCCCTTACATTTCACATCCTGGAGGGGGAAGGCCATGGCCATCCTACATCCTGAGAGCTTGACAGGAATAACTGGGGAAGTGGAGTCGGTAAGTCCCAACACAAAAATATGTCCCCAAAATGTATTGTCATGCATGCTCACTCCTCACCTTTTGCCACCTTCACTGTCACCCCAGTCCCCAGTCCAGTGCCCACCTGTTCATAGACCCCCGTGTAGCATCTCACATGTGAAGTATACTCACCTGAGGGAACACCATCTGTGTATAGTTTGTGTAGTACAAGCATTGACAGCACTACAATTCCCAGCAGGCACTGTTCTACAACTACAAATACCACCGCAGCATATCCTTCTCAAAATTAACTTGTTTGTCAACTCCCCTTTGAAGTGTAGCCACCTGAGTGGATGGCCTTTGAATAGTGTGTGTGTTGTACAGGGACTGACCTGACTACAACTCCTAGCAGGCACTGTTACCGTTACTCCACTGAGCCAGCCCAGTGCCCTCTGCTTCAAAGACCCTTGTTTGTCAACTCCCACTTGAAGTGTACTCACCTGGGAGGATAACATTTTTATATTGTTTGTAGTACAGGATCTGACATGACTCCTAAGGCTAGGAGGCTCTGTTACCATTACCCAACTTAGCCAGCTCAGTGTCCTCTGCTCCAAAGACCCTTGCTTGTTAACTCTCAATTGAAGTGTACTCATCTGGGAGGATAATATTTGTATAGTTTGTGAAGTACAGGTACTGACATGATTACAACTCACAGCAGGTACTTTTACTGATACTCCAATCAGCAAACCCAGTGTCCTCTGCTCCAAAGACCTTTGTTTTCCAACTCCCAATTGAAGTATACTCACCTGGGAGGATCACATTTGTAAAGTGTGTGTAGTACAGCCATCGGCAGGAATTCTAAGGCTAGGAGGCACTGCTACTGTCACTCCTCTCAGCCAGCACATTGTCCTCTGATCAAATGACCCTTTTCCCTTAACTCCCCATTGAAGTGAACCCACCTGAGAGGATGACATCTGTATAGTGAGGGTATAGTACAACACAGACATGGCTGCTAAGGCCAGAAGGCACTGCTACTGTCACTACAGACAACAGAGCAGTGTCCTCTACTCTGAAGTTCTGAAGTCTACAGTACTTTAAAATCTCATATGCTGTGTCCTCACTGAAGGAGTTGGCATCTGTCAGGTATTGGAGAGCAGTGAGAGTGACAGGACTGCAGCTCACAGAAAGCACTGTTCCCCTAACCCCAAACACCTAACACCAAAACAGTGTTCTCTCCCTAATACCCCTGTGTAACCAATCATCATTGAAATGTACTCACCTGGGGGGAAACCATAAGTATAATAATGTGTGCAACACAGGGAGTAACATGGCTGCAACTCACAGGAGCTCCCTTACTGTCACTCTAGCCACCAGTCCAGTGTGAACTTACAAATATGCCCTTCTTTGGGAAACCTGGGGGGGTGACATAGACCACGTGCATGAAGTACAGGAAGTGACATGACTGCCAAAGTCAGGAGGCTGTGGCTCACCTAATAAAAACACAAGCCCAGTGTGCATTTGTCCAAAAATCCTTTTTCATTTACTTGCAATGGCAGTTCAATCACATGCGAGGGCAACACATATATACTGTGTGTAATCCATGAAGCAACTTAACTGTAATTTCCAGGAGGGCTAGTCCCTCTAACTCCAATCACCAGGCCAGTGTCCATAGGCCATAACGTACATGTCTGTGAACTCACAAATGAAGTTTACTCACCTGCAAGGAACCAAGATACAGATCATGGTACACTCTGTGATGTGACTAACTACCTACATCTATCTTGAGCAGCTAATCCAAGATGTAAATATTGGGGACATATTCTGGACTGTGTGCAACTTAAAAAAAACAATGCCTCAAGATACATCACCTGAATGGTATTGATAGTAGATGCATTCACATTGCACTGACCTCATAATGACTAGAATCACACATACAACAAAGTACAGGGTCTGGCTGCATAACCGTCAACTAGGACTTAAAAACGATCAATCAAAGCCACTGTTTTGCCTGAACTGGTGGCAAGATGTAAGTCTAAGCCCATCCTCCCAAGTGTTAATGAACTCATATATTCAGCAGTTGCTTGACTTAAATGAAATTGGTTTGTATCACAAATGTCAGGTTTATACAATTGATAGCATGTGTACTGGTCACATATGGAAAATCTGTCAATCTAATGTGTACACAGACTTTGCTAAATGTAATTGTTAGCCATTGGAGGTAGATGTCACAATACAAGCTGTAACATTCTATCTCTCACATCAACAGGTTGAGCTGCCACTGGAAACAACAAGGCTACTGAAGAGACTGCCACTACCCCTACTACCCCATTGAAGAGACTGGCACCACCCCCATGGATGAAGCCCTCAGTGAGGACAACAATCCTAGACATCTTGATTTTGAGGGCGGTTCTGGCCCATCAAGGCAAACCTGGTCAGACAACACCAGTGAGCCTCACTGTGACCACATCAACTTCTCCTAGAGTGGTTGCATCAACATCAAAAGCAGCCATTCAGCTCCAAACCTATGCCCCTAGGACAGTGACAACTTTCTTGTGCCCCCCCAGTCCAAGATCCTGAGTCACACCAACACACCTCTGACAATGGTGTTCATGGAACCAGCAGTAGGGGGCACTCTGTGGTAAGGGCACAGGCACATAGGTGTAGGGTGCATGGGAGGAATCATTTGGGCCAGTGGCATGAGGCCTCTGGTGATGTCCCTGGCCAGGACACCATCAGCCAAGTCTTAGGAGCCTATCAAGAATCCCAGGGCATGATGGGCCAGTTACCTATCAAACTCAGGGAAATCAAGCAGCTGCAGAGGGACTACCATTGTGGGTCACTAGAAAAGTGGGAGGCCAGTTACACTATCCTTGCCTCTCTGTCAGGGGTATTCAGGGAGATAAGCAGTATCCTGATTAGGAACTGTGAGCAACACCACACTCCTTCCTTTGGCCAAGCAACAGAAGGCCCTACTACATCTTTGGCATGCCACTGGAAGGAAGGCTCAGTCAGGGGAAGGACCCACCTCAGACTCCCCTGCCTCTGTAGCAGAAGAATCCCCCGCAAGCAGAAACATCCACCAAAGAATCCAGGAGCATCAGATGTCAAGACAACAATCACTGCCAGCAAGTGACCCCCTTCCTGAAGGAACTCCTTTGTGTGCCACATATTCACTCTGTTGGAAAAAGGGTTATTGGTAGGGGCAGGTAAGTACCTACACTTAGCAATACGCCACTAACCTTCACTTAGGTCCAGTTAGGTCTCAGTAAATTAAACCCAGCTCAACCCTTGGTAGATTGGCAACGAGCGACAAGGCTTAACTTGAGACAGAGAGTAAAGCATTCAAATATCACAAAACAGTAATTAAATAAAACACAGGAAACAGTTTAAAATCCAAAACCAATTTATAAGAATAGATTATATTTTTATCTTTAAAATGACACAAAACTGAATAACATCGGATAAGGGGAACCGGAGATATGAATTTTTAAAGAATCATTGTTTTCTAGCGCCTAGAAATAAAATCCAATCTGGTCATCTGGTCACACCTCGACCGGGGCAAAGTCAACGTTTAAGGCCGACCGCGATGGAGCCCGGCTCGGCTACAGCCCGTGGGAGGCCTCGGTCAAAAGTTTACCTTCGGACTTACTCTTTTTTCTGAAGATTTTCTTCAGCGGGACGAACCTGCCTGTTCAATCCGACCTCCTAGAACTCTTCTCTTCTCCGGATACGCGTCGCGGGAGCCCTCGGTGGAGATTTTTACCTTCGGACTTAGTCATTTTTTGGAGGTGAAAATCCTTCGACCGGGGCAAACCTGGATCTTGATCTGACGTCCTTGGAGCCCTCCTCGGATACGCTGGCTGGGAGGTCCCAGTCAACTTTCTACATTCGGACTTAGTCCCTTTTTTGGAGAATTTCTTCATCGGGACGAACCTGCAAATCAGGCCAAGTCGCGGTTGAGGCAAGCCGGCTAGAGTTGCTGCGGCGGGTCGGTCCCTCTATGGAGCTTTTTTCAAAAGTTCCCCAAACTTCTCCAAACTTATGGATCTTCTTCCAGATGTTCCTTTAAGGTTCTTTCGGGGTCCACAGCTCACCCCAAGGTTCCAGAAGCTCTGAGATGATCATTGGGGGTGTGGACTACAACTCCCAGAAGGCATCTGGCGCAAACTCCTTTTTGGCCACTGGACAGTTGGCAGCTGGTTGATTTCTTCAGGAGTTGGTGCAGTGGACTCTGGTTAGCAATTTTTCACCTGTAGCAAACAGGGAGTCCCTCCTTGAACCAGTTGAAGCCAAGCAAAGTCCTTCTTGTGGTGAAGCCCAAGTATGCAGCTGGTGCAGTCCTTCTGAGTGCAGGTTCCAGGTGCAGGCCAGGGGTCCAGCAGGGCAGTCCTTCTTCTCCTTTGGTTATTCCTTGTTGGAATCTGATGGGGATTTGAGGTGTGGGTACAGGTCTGCCAGTTTTATCCTTGCTCCTGGGTGAAAAACAGGGGGGGGCCTGATTCTCCAATCAGGTGCAGGGTCCTTCCCCCTGTGATGACCACTTCCTGGGAAGTGTGGCAAAAATCAATCCCAGGGAGCAACATTCCTCAAAAATCCATCATGGCTGAAAGTGATTTTTGGAGGCTACATGTGGCTGAGCCCACCCACTGGTGTGGCTACAAATCCTAAACACACCCCTCTCCTGCCCTCTCCTAATCTAATCAAGGGGGCACCTAATTGTCTGGGTTTGCAGGATGTGGGGGTGTTGCTGGGTTGCTCCAAATGTCCTTCTCTGCCTTTGAACACCAGTTTGGCAGCCCTCCCCCTCCCTGCCTCACCATCTGCGGAGTTCTCTTCCCACAGGCACATCTCTTTGTGTGAAGCCAGGCCACTTCACACCTCATCAAGGCAGCCTGGCCAGGCTGCCAGAGGCTGGCCAATCAGAGCACAGCAGCAAAAACACTGCAGGGCTGCAGTTGGCAACTTTTCAGGTAAAGTTTAAAACTCTTTACCTGAACAAGTTATATTAAATCCAACAACTGGAAGAAATTAATTTGATACCAAACTCTTGGTATCTATTACATAAGGGGACTTTTAAAATTAAAATAAAGTCTCCCCATTCTAGCCTACGGAGGCCATTCACTACAATGAGGGAAAAACAAATGTGTCTGTTTAACCTCACCAGGGCTTATAAAACTATTTTTATACGTTCCCTGTACATATTTACATGGCACCCAGCCCTAGAGCCACATAAGGCACACCTTAGGGGTGACTTATATGTAAAAATAAGGTAGTTTAAGTCTTTGGAACTACTTTTAATTCCAAAGTCAAATTTGCAAATAACTTTAATTTAAAATCAGCCAGCAAGGCAGGCCTGCATTTAAAATGACACTGGGCACCTCAGCAGTGCACCTATGGGGGCACTACCTATGCTGGTGTCCCTAAACCTCCATGCCCTACCATATACTAGGGATTTATAGGTAGGTGGACTTAGCCAATTATAATTAGCCTAATTTGCATACTGATTTTACACAGAGCACAGGCCCTGGGACTGGTTAGCAGTGCCCAGGGCACCATCATAGTCAGGAAAACACTAGCAAAAAGTGGAAAATGGGGGCAAAAAGTTAGGGGGCCTCTGCAATCAGCCCTGTTCTCTCACAAACTCTGTTGACTGTTCTTCAACCACCTTCCATTTTCCATGGTAGTAGAACACTGGAAATTGGACTTCAAATGTTGTGGTTTCTACTGCAATAATGACATTCACCATGACTGATCCCTTCACTTTCCTTTTGTGTTTCATGTCAATACCTATGTCATTAAATTCACCTCCCCAAAAATCATTGCCTACTTCCTTCTTTCCCACAATTTGAAATGTTGAGATGTAAGCCCAACTGATGCACACGAGGAAGACACAAGATGGTAATGGAAAGAGGGCTATGTCACAGGTAGTTTCATGCTGAGGATTAAAAGCAACACACTGATACAAGTGTCTGGTCACATCACACATTCTATTGCACTGTACAGTCCATAAGCTGTCAAAATGTCTGGACTGTCATAGCCAAGAATATCTAAACCATGATGAGTCAGGGTTGATATACCCATGTACAGTCCCCCAGACCACGGAAGTGAGGGCTATGGCAGACCACATCTCGTAGAATAGGCTAACAGATTAGGGGATGTTGTCTCCAGCTTGAGCCTTATCACATACCAAAACCAGGTTTGCCAACATAACATAACCCATGGCACAGACAGGGGCCAGTACAACAGTCCCTGATCATGGGTCCATGCTATAACAATTACCAAGCATCTGGTGGTATGACACAAACATATGTCAGTGTTGTGGCACAGGCACTATGGCCTGCAATGAGGAAACACATCTACAGCTACAAACAGGTCATACAAAATCATTGTGACACAATGTGAAGGGAGAATGCACGGTATGCACTTCATGACAACATATTTTAAGGCCATTTGATCACACCCTTGAGACAATGGGTCCAATACACCACATCCATCAACCAGTGTATTATCAACTTCAGACTTCCACCCACACACTGTTCAAGCTGCTTTGGCACAGGACTCATGCACCCTAAATCTGTGACCAACATTTCCTGGATCAATCCATGTCCACTTCCTATCTCAGAACAGCATCAGATACCTGCCACTGTCACAACTCTGAAATGCCCACATGAGGATGTCAGGGTGAAGGTACCTGGATAAAAACAATACAAGGAGTTTAGGTTTGAAATATATACCTATGACCCAAACCACATATCAAACATCAGTAGATACATTTACATTGCAATGAGACTAACACAAACCCAGCAGATAATCAAGGTAGTGAAATGTGCAAGTCTGACTAAGCAAGTAACCCTTAGCTGGATATTGCAAAGCATGAGATCCCCTATTTCTGGAAAACAATGTAATCCACACAACCTTGACAACTACATTTCCTCATACAGTCAAAGTAATTAGATTACATTACATACTTAAACTGAGGTATAGTAGTGATTGATGAGATATGCCCGCAGGTCTTCACCATCCTCTTCATCACTGTCATCCTCACTTAGCATCTCAGGATTCTCTGCCGGGGGCACAGCTGGCTGTCCTTCATCTGGAATATATGGAATATTCCTCCACAGGGCTATGTTGTGGAGCATGCAGCAGGCCACAATGATCTTACACACTTTTTCAGTTGAGTAGAGGAAGGCTCCACCTGTGTTTTCCAGACACCTAAATCTGGCCTTCAGGAGCCCAAAAGCCCACTCCATGACACCCCGTGTTATTTCATGGGCATCAAAGAAGCAGACTTCCCCTGGCATAGTTGGATTCCTCACCGGCGTCAACAACCATGAATGATTTGGGTATTCAGTGTTGCCTTTTATGCTGTGGGACATATGCGCAAATATGAGTTCCTCTCATCGGAATTGTTGCAGCAGATATAGCACACACACACAAACAGGACATATGTGACTTACCAACCAGCCGGGCCCTCTCTGGGTACAGTCAGACATCACATGGAGTATTGCACTCTTCCGCATAATGAAGGCATCATGGACTGAACCCAGATAGCAGCACAGACCTGTGAAATGTAGAGATTCCCCCAAGCAAACAACTTGGACAATGATGGAATAGAAGGCCTTTCTGTTGCGGTACACTTGTTCATTGCCATGTGTCTTATCCAGGTGACTGGTTGACACCTGTTCGGTATAAGTCAATGAGGACGCTCAATGAAGGACCACACGCCAATTATAAATACAATTTAGCTTTACTAGAATTTCAGGTAAATGTATGCATTTAGCACATTAATATTAGTAGAATAAGAATAGCAATGAAAAGCATCTATTTATATATAAGTACACTACAAAGAGCATCTATGCATTTATATAAGCAAAGAGTTCATTGACAGATATAAGCTTTGATTAACTGTATACCAAAATGCATCACACTACGATGTTCAGGAAGCACAATATAAATTAGTTGAATACTTCAGAGAAGCTTTGATTTACTGCACACCAAAATGCATGTTTCAATTATTGCAGCAGGCTCATTCTATGATGTTCAGGAAGCAAAATATAAACGAGCTGAATACTTTAGATTATAAACACAGTGCAAGCATAAATTATCAATCAAAATAATAGAGCAGAGAAACAAAGGCCTTTCATCCCTGTGTGGAACTTAACTTAGTTAACGAAATGCTGGGAAGCCCTCTACCGCCTGCTTGGATCTCTCTCCCCCTCAAGCATCATGGTCAGCAAAACAGGGAGGCAGCGCTGGGCCATGGCAGCTTTCACAACTCCATCTGCGAGCTTCAAATCCCTCACCCACACTTCAGTGCTTAAATAACTTGAAGCTTGGATTCTATCTCTTTCTGGCATTTTCTAGCTATGTTATCAGCACTTGGCTGCTCTGCCCTTCCCCAGCCTTTGTTTTCATTCCATCTTCTCCCTGTACTCTCTTTCTCAAGGTTGAGACTGAGTCTTTTGCACAAACAAGCTTGAAAATAATATCAGGAACTTTTCCACATTGTTTGGGGGGTTTCAGCAGGTATCACGCTCATCTACAGCTAATTAACCCTTCGCGTCACAATGTCTTCCGCACCTTTCCCTATACTGATCACCATGCGGGGGGACAAAGGCAACATGTGTGCCATCAATGGCTCCCACCACATGTGGGATATGTGCCAAACCATAGAAGTCAGCCTTCACATGGGCAAAGTCTTCACATTGAGGAAATTGGCAGTGGACAATAGACAGGAGCTTGTCTGATCCTCCCCCTCTCTGGATACTTAGGTATGAAAATATATGAGTATTGCCTTATTCAATGTTTTCCTTGCAGCATACAGGATGCATGTCAATGTTAAAATGTGAGAAGGCATGTATTAAGGTGTGGACATGATACACAGTACACATCACACTGATAACCACACAGAAATTACATGTTACCCCGTTGCTTTTCCACACATGTGTACACATCATGTATCTGGTCATCACCAATTTGTGCATTATAAATGTCACTTGGACATAGATGTCAGAAGCTTTAAGACGATGTTTGTCTGGGGGGTGTGTCCAAATGCAAATTGCCGTAAGTGCCTAGCAACGCCCTGCAATGGTGTTTGAGTAGTAGGACCTATGTGATAGGACAAGACATGCACTTTTTCCAGCAAAAAACAACATTTCCAGAGGTGTGACACATTTATAGGGCCATATAACGCATTTTAGGCCTCTAACATGGTGGATGCCTGACCTTACTAGAGGATTTGGAGATGCTGATGTCTGAGGTCCTACCCCTGTATGGACAGTTTTATGGTGCACCAGAGGAGGAGGCAAGTGCCTCATGTGCAAATATTGTCTCTGTACTTCACCATACATTCCCTCCACACAGGCTAGATTGTGCCCATGTGTGCCAGTATATAAACTCAAGGACCTGTAGGTGCAGTCATTGCACATCAATGGGAGAGTCAATGTGCAGCTATTTGTGTTCAATGCCAGATCTTGTGTTGTAAAACATTCTGGTGTGTTTATTGAGTGTTCCATGATCCACCTTTTGTTGGATGCACATAACTAGGCGAGGTGACATTAATGCCATCCCGAGACATATCTTACCTAATGGATGTTGTCAATCTGAGACAACAAGTATTTTCATGACAACATGTACTGTGTATGCCTGTTGTATGTGTCAGTTGTGTGTAAAGTGAGGCATGTGTATGTTGCCACAGAGATTTCAAACCACATCTGCCGTTGCTAAATTGTTGATTGGAAGGCATATCCTGACTCACTCTGCCCTTCAGCTCGGCACTCACACACCACATACCAAATTGCTGTTGGCTACATGATGTACTGTCATGCATGGAAGCAATGAGAATGAAGTTCATTGTAGGTCCTGTCTGCTCGGCCTGCAGAGACCAGGGCCTGCCAAATGTATGTCACAGTATGGGTCCAAGTCTAGGCCGGTGTAGAATCACTTTTGGTATGCAACTGTGGTACTGTGCCCAATCCCTGTATTCCAGCTGATCCTGTTATGAGGCCAAATATTGCTTCTGTGCTTATATGCAGCTTATTGAGGCTCTTTCCTTTGATAACAATGTTATTGCTTTTAGGGAAGAGTTAAAGATCTGTGACTAATGTGCTCTTGGCATCATTGTCAATATGTGTCTCTGACCCCAGACAGGCCCCTTAATCCCAGAGTCCTGGTGTCACCTTCGTACAAGTCACATATGTCTTGTACAGGCTCATTGCATCTCTGACATTTCCTTGTGCCTTAATGTCAGCAAATGTCCATTTTTTTAGGAAACATTAGTAAGCTGCAGTTTCATGCGTGTTCTATCAGTGTTGCTGGGATGATGTCTGTATTTCCTCACATACGCATGCATGGCAAACAGTAAGTGGAATTGTACATTAACAATAGGGGCACATTTCATTTTGTGTCACAGACAGGCGTATGCCACCATTGTATATTGAGAGACAGGTACCTTCATTTGGCATATAGAATTGCATTAGCAATGAGAGACAGGACAGGTAGGCCCAGAGTGTAGACCACTTTGTGTTCATCTATGCCCTTGATGTTGAATTATGTTGAAAACTGCACTGCACATGTGTAACGGTTATGATTGTGCCATGACTGTTGGCATGCATCATGTAATGACTTGCAGTGATGGTGACATGACATGTGTTTGGGTACATGCATTCCTCTACAGACAGACACCAAGGTTGCCATGTCCAATATGTGGGTAGTGATGTTGCTTTTCATTGGGGAACAGGTTGAGGGCCTTCTATTAGTCCTCGCAAGGCCTGTGTCTTTCCAACAAGCAAAGGACAGATGGCTTCTACAGAAACACTCAGACTATGGCCCTCATTACGACTTTGGTGATCTTTTGGTAAGACCGCTGAAGCTGGGGGGCGTCGAACAACCGCTGTTGCTGGCAATCTTGAGACCATCCTATTATGACTGATTTCGGAATTCCACCCGAAATCGGACGGAATTCCGACACCAGTCGTGCCGGCAATTGGCAGTGAAGAAGCGCTTCCATAACTGGCACAGCGACACCAAAAAGAGACCGCACACCATATTTGTTAGACTTTTCATCCTTGGCATGTTCTCCCTTAACTTCTTGCCTCTGTTTCCCAAGTTGTTGATGTGTGCTGGACTCTGTTTTTGCTCTTTTTGTTACTCTGGGCACTTTACCACTGTTAACCAGTGCTAAAATGCAAGTGCTCTTTTACAAAATGTGTATGTAATTGGTTCATCCATGATTGGTATATTTGATTTACTAGTAAGTCCCTAGTACAGTGCACTAGAGGTGCCCAGGGCCTGTAAACCAAATGCTACTAGTGGGCCTGCAGCACTGGTTGTGCCACCCACCCAAGTAGCTCTGTAATCATGTCTCAGACCTGCCACTGTGTGTGCAGTTTTAAACTGTAAATTTGACTTGGCAAGTGTACCCACTTGCCAGGCCTAAACCTTCCTTTTTCTGACATGTAGGACACCCCTAAGGTAGGCCCTAGTAAGCCCCAAGGGCAGGGTGCAGTGTTTAGTTAAAGTAGGACATATAGGGGGTCATTATGACCATGGCAGACGGTGTAAAAGGTGCGGTAATACCGCAAACAGGCCGACGGACAAAAAAAGGGAATTATGACCCTGGCGGAAACCGCCAACAAAGACTGCCACTTTAACACACCGCCCGCCACGGCGGTACAGACAAGCAGCGTGGCGGTCACCGCCAACAGACAGGCGGAAGACAAAGTACCGCCCACACTATTACAACCCGCCAATCCGCCACCTTTTCCAGGGCGGATTCACGTGGATAAAAACACGGCAGAAACAGCTTTTGCTATGGGAAAACGCTCACCTTAACATATCCCACGAGGAACGACGACTCCATGGACCCCGAACTCCAAATACTACCTGCCCTTGTTTTTCTGCTCCTTTACGACCAACAGCGACGTAGGCGCAGAAGATACCGGTGAGTACTGCATCTACGACACGGGGGAGGCAAAAGTTAGGGGGACATCCACCAAACACCCCTACCCTCGCATATCACAACATACACACCAATGCAGTCAAAAATATCACATTAAGAACCCACAATCCCCCCGGAAGAATGAAAACACAAAGCGAATTTCGGTCAAACATTGTAATGTGCCAATATACATGTCATACAAAAATATACAGATGTATATCTCTAAATCACTCAGAATTATATATACAATACAAGAAGTAGTGCAGATATGTACACAACAATGTCCGTGCACCAACAGTCCAAAAATGCATGGGCGAGGCCCACAATAACTGACCAAAATCGGAGAGAACACTGCCGGGGCATCAGATAGAAACACTACAGGCACCTCAGGGGGAAGGGAAGGGGGGGCACCTCAGCCAGATGAATGCAAAGCCAGATCCACGACGGGGCTACATGCCCATTGATGTATCCTGGGGAGTGCAAAGCCACAGTCTCTCAAGTCACTACAGTGGGTGGTTGGCCCACTGTGCCATCCTGGGGAGTGCAAAGCCACAGTCTCTCAAGTCTCTACACTGGGTGGTTTGCCCACTGTGCCATCCTGGGAAGTGCAAAGCCACAGTCTCTCAAGTCTTTACAGTGGGTGGTTTGCCCACAGTGCCATACTGGGAAGTGCAAAGCCACAGTCTCTCAAGTAGATGCAGGTCTCCACTGGTTCTGGAGGGGGACTGGTGCCCAGACTGGATGAGTCTCCCCGTGAAAGTTCCTGTCCTGTCACTGTCCCAGCTGCACATGGGATAAGGATGCCTGATGTGGTGGTCCATTCATTCCTACACGGTCTTTGACTTGTTCAGCGGTGCTTTGCCATGGCGGTCTTTGCCCTGTTCAGTGGTGATTTGCCATGGCGGTCTTTGCCCTGTTCAGAGGTGCTTTGCCATGGCGGTCTTTGCCCTGTTCAGCAGTGCTTTGACATGGCGGTTCAGGACAGTTCAGCAGTGCTTTGCCAAGGCGGTCTTTGCCCTGTTCAGCAGTGCTTTGCCATGGCGGTCTTTGCCCTGTTCAGCGGTGTTTTGACATGGCGGTCTTTGCTCTGTTCAGCAGTGCTTTGACATTGTGGTTCAGGACAGTTCAGCGATGCTTTGCCATGGTGGTCTTTGCCCTGTTCAGCGGTGCTTTGCCATGGCGGTCTTTGCCCTGTTCAGCGGTGCTTTGACATGGCGGTCTTTGGACTGTTCAGCGGTGCTTTGCCATGGTGGTCTTTGCCCTGTTCAGCGGTGCTTTGCCATGGCGGTCTTTGCCCTGTTCATCGGTGCTTTGCCATGGTGGTTCAGGACTGTTCAGCGGTGCTCTGCCATAATGGTCTTTGCCCTGTTCAGCGGTGCTTTGCCATGGCGGTTCAGGACTGTTCAGCGGTGCTTTGCTATGGCGGTCTTTGCCCTGTTCAGCGGTGCTTTGCCATGGCGGTTCTGATACTGACATTGGTGTGTGGCATGACGATCTCTACACTGGGCATTGGTGTGTGGCATGACGATCTCTACACTGGGCATTGGTGTGTGGCATGACGATCTCCACACTGGACATTGGTGTGTGGCATGACGATCTCCACACTGGACATTGGTGTGTGGCATGACGATCTTCACACTGGACATTGGTGTGTGGCATGACGTTCCATCATTTGGCCAGCGGGGCTGTGGCATCCTGTCCCCTCCTGGGCTGTGACTCTGGCGGTGGTCTCCTGGCCAGTGACGATACTTGGGCCCTCCTGGGCTGTGACTCTGGCGGTGGTCTCCTGACCAGTGACGATACTTGGGCCCTCCTGGGCTGTGACTCCGGCGGTGGTCTCCTGACCAGTGACGATACTTGGGCCCTCCTGGGCTGTGACTCCGGCGGTGGTCTCCTGACCAGTGACGATACTTGGGCCCTCCTGGGCTGTGACTCCGGCGGTGGTCTCCTGACCAGTAACGATACTTGGGCTCTCCTGGGCTGTGACTCTGGTGGTGGTCTCTGGACCAGTGACGACGGTGCTGGCGGTTGTGTCTGGACCGCCGGAAAAGATGGCGCACTTCTCCGCCGTGACACTCACAACAGACTGGGCAGACTTCCTCTGGACCTTCCCCACCTTTTTTTGAGTTGCAGCTGACTCACCAATCGCCTTCGATCCCATTACACTTGTTGTCCCACCAGGAGTCTTGACACGGTCCCGTCGTCCACTCTCCAATTTCAGAGCCTTTACAGGGGGTGGGCTGCCAGTGCCTTGGCTCCGGGTCCTACTGCCTGCCCTGGTGGACGGTGCACTCCAAAAACCTGGAACACGCACCACTGGTACTGGAGGCTTTTTGGCTGAGGCGCTACGACGGGACTGATGAATTGGAGGAGGGGTGGGGGCAAAAAGGTCAATTTGACATTGGGACAGTTTCTGACGGACACTGGGATGGGTAGCTGGAGGGGGTCTGGGAGTAGAGGAAGAGGAGGGGGTTGTAGGAGGTGTCACTTTAGGTGTTTTGGGTGCAGGTGCAGGTACTGGAGGCTGTCGTGAGGTGGATGGATGTTGGGTGAGTGATTGCCGGCGTTTGGGTACTTTGGGAGGGGGCGTCACAGACACACTGGGAGAGGACACAGGGGACGTGTAAATGGCAGTGGAGGTGGTGAGTGCAGGTGAGCGGCTTGTGGTGCTGGGTGTCCTGGTGCGAGTCCTAGTGCCTGTAGATGTGGTGCATGCAGGTGTGTGTGTAGATGAGACTGGGAGGGAGGAGGGAGAAGAGGAGGAGGGGGACACAGTGGAGAAAGTGGATGTTGCTGTATCTGTATGGGTGTGATGCTTGTGTGAGTACCTGTGGTGTGTGTGGTGCCTATGTTTGCTTGAGCTACTTGTGTGTGTTGACTTGTGTGCATGCTGGTCTGTAGGTGTGCTTGGGATGGGCTGGGGTACAGGGGATTGGGTCTGGGTGGAGGAAGTTGGAGGGGGGAGGCTAGACACAGGGACAATGGCTGCCATCAGTGCTGAGGCCAGAGATTGCAGGGTTCGCTGAAGGGCAGCCTGACCAGAATGAATGCCCTCCAGGAATGCATTACCATGTTGCAACTCTCGTTCTACACCCTGGATGGCATTCACAATGGTAGACTGCCCAACAGTGAGTGACCTGAGGAGGTCAATGGCCTCCTCACTGAGGGCAGCAGGGGTGACTGGGGCAGGGCCTGAGGTGCCTGGTGCGAAGGTGATGCCCACCCTCCTGGGTGAGCGGGCACGGGGAGAACGCTGAGGGGCTGCTGGGAGGGCGGTGCTGGTAGGGGAGGTGGCGGCTGTACCTGTAGAAGTGGGGCGCACAGATGGTGCCGCCACCACAAGGGAGCTCCCATCGTCGGACGAGTCCGTGTCGCTGGTTGCTGATCCGGTGGCCGACGTGAAGCTCCCCTCGCCCTCCGTCCAACTGGTGCATTCAGAGTCTGTGGTGTGGCCCTCCATGGCCATGTGGGATGCAGCTCCCTCGTGCTCCGGTGCCACTGTACCTCCGCCTGATGATGCTGATGTACAAAAGGACAGGGAGAGCCGGAAAAGGGGGGGGAGACAGAAGTAAGAGAGTTTTAGTGCATGGCAGACCGCTACCGTTGGCGGACAAGACAGATGCAGCAGCCCCATGCATTACGCCGTGCTCCTGGCCTCTGCACATGCAATTTCTGGGATATGGCCTACATGGCAATGGTGGAAATCTGCGCACATGGATGCCACAGGGGCAACTATACCTCAACTTGCCACTCTTCTGAGGTGGGGTAGAGTGCCACATGGCCTACATTACGGAGGGGCCTTGCCTACCTAACTCACCCTGGCCTAGGGACACCCACAGCCCACCTCCCCCACCCAGACCCCTCCACTGCACGCAAAGTCCGCTGAATGAGGTTGTACTCACCCCCTTGTGTCTGCTGTGATGTCCTCAAGCGCCCATCCAACTCTGGGTAGGTCACCGCCAGGATCCGGAACATCAGGGGGGTCATGGTGCGACGGGCACCCCTCCCATGTTGGGAGGCCATGCCCAGCAGAGCCTCCGCCGTCTTCTTGCTGCAGCGGCGAATGTCCTCCCATCTCTTCTGGCAGTGGGTGCCCTGTCTCTCTGGTGGGCCCCCAGGGTCCGGACCTCCTTGGCGATGGCACGCCAAATGTCCCTCTTCTGGTGGGCGCTGACCTACATGACATGAACAAGGGAAGAGGAACAGTCATTACCAACTGCACCATCAATGTGAGTGGCCCCCTCCCTACTCTGACCATGTGGCCCATTTATTCCCATGCTTTACTGTAGTATGAACTCTGCCCCCTTCCCTCTTCCACCCAGCCCCCTCCATCCAGGCCTAGCCCATACAACGCGCTCCCTGTGTACTAACCTGTTGGTCTGGAGGACCGTAGAGTAGCATGTACTGGGGGAGGACCCCATCCACAAGTTTCTCCAACTCCTGTGCAGTGAAGGCAGGGGCCCTTTCCCCAGACGCAACAGCCATCGTCGCTTCCAGACCGAGGTCACAGCAGCACTAGCAGTGTAGGTCCTCTCCTGTCGAAGGTCAGGTATCTAGTGATTGAACAGATAGAAAATGGCGGTGACGTCCGCGGCGGTGCGCATCATCACCGCCAGCGCACCTGTTCATTGGCTCCTGGGACCCATAGGGTCCAATGTTAACCAATGCAGCAGTGCGCCGCGGTCTACGACCGCCTACCGCGATAGTTTGCAACGCCAGCACTGTTACCCCACAATCCCATTGTCCCAGTTTAGAGGTCAGGCAGCTGCCATTTCAGGGGCCCACATGGATTCTTTTTCAACTGCGTCACACATACCGAGGCCTACACTCAACACACATACAGGAAGGGTTCATTGTCTGGTGTAGTCTTGTGTGTGACTGTGGGTACATACCTGGAGGAATAGTGACTGTTTCTTCGCTGTTGTCCTTCTTAGGCACCGTCAGCTGGGACATATGAGAAGATGGCGGAATCCTCCGGTGTACCGACCGCTGGTGGACCTGTTGACAATGGAAGAGAGACATTTAATCGTCACCTACAGGTTTGACTGTGCCACAATCCAGGAACTATGTAGCCAGTTGGAGCCAGACGTGATTTCACCAATCCGCCATCCGACTGGAATCCCCCCTGACGTGCAGGTGCTGTCAGTGCTCCATTTCCTTGCAAGTGGGTCTTTTCAGACAACAGTGGCCATGGCATCAGGGATGTCCCAGCCTATGTTTTCCAACGTGTTGTCCAGAGTGTTGTCTGCCCTGCTGAAACACATAAGGAGATACATCATTTTCCCTGAGGTGGAGGATTTGCCTACAGTGAAAGGTGACTTCTATGCCCTTGGACATATCCCCAACGTCATAGGTGCCATTGATGGGACCCATGTAGCTCTGGTCCCCCCCGCAGGAGTGAACAGGTGTACAGGAACCGGAAGAGTTATCATTCGATGAATGTCCAGATGGTCAGTTTGGCAGACCAGTACATCTCGCAGGTAAATGCTATGTTCCCTGGCTCTGTGCATGACGCCTACATCCTGCGCAATAGCAGCATCCCTGATATGATGGGTCAACTCCAGAGGCACCGTGTATGGCTATTGGGGGACTCTGGTTACCCCAACCTTTCCTGGCTATTGACCCCAGTGAGGAATCCCAGGACCAGGGCAGAGGAACGCTACAATGATGCCCATGGGGGGACTAGGAGGGTTATCGAACGCATCTTCGGCCTTCTTAAGGCCAGGTTCAGGTGCCTACATATGACAGGTGGGTCCCTATTCTACTCACCGAAGAAGGTGTGCGACATCATCATCGCCTGCTCCATGCTCCATAATTTAGCACTGCGACGCCAGGTGCCTTTTCTGCAGGAGGATGATCCAGATGACGGTGTTGTAGCAGCTGTGGAGTCTGTGGAGCCTGTGGACAGTGATGAGGATGAAGCTGAGGAAGATGAAAACGACAACAGGGAGTCAGTCATACAGCAATATTTCCAGTGAAACTCAGGTGAGTACATTTTCAGGTTTAACATTACATTAACTTTCCCACGTCTACCTCTATCCTGTACCGACATTTCACTCACTATTTGTTAACTGAGTTGTCCCCTTCCATTTCAGTTTCACAAATGTGGTAACCTACGTGTCAACTGCTTGCATCCTTGAAGGGCTTGTGATGTGTGACATTGGTATGTTAGCCTTCCAAAGGGTAACCCATTATGACACTGTCATTGATAATACAAAATTACAAATCATAGACTGACTCCATTTTTTTAGTGTTTCAAGGGTGTTTATTTAAGTGCTGAAAAAATGAAGGGAGGTTGTAAAATGGTGATGGGTGATGGTGGAGGAATGTCCATGGCAGAGTCCAGTCTATTAGTCTCACAGGTACATTGCACATCTGCCCATTGGAAGTGGAGCTGGGGCAGTTCCGATTTGGACAGGGTAACAAAGTGGGACAGTGGGGGGACAATCAGGGTGGTCTTATTTCTTGGCGGGGGTCTTGCCATCTTGCTCTGTCCTGTTCCTGGATCTCAGGGCCCGCTTGCGTGGTGGTTGTCCGTCTGCAGGGGATGGGGTGCTGGTGTGGTGGTCCTGTGGTGGGGCGTCCTGTCCACTAGCGCCGGCAGAGGTGGTGGGCAGTTCATCATCCTGGCTAGTGTCAGGGGCCCCTTGGAGTGCCACGGTGTCCCTCAAGGTCTTTTGAATGTCCGTCAGCACCCCTACGGTGGTGCCCAGGGCGGAGCCGATGGTCCTGAGCTCCTCCCTGATCCCCAAATACTGCTCCTCCTGCAGACGCAGGGTCTCCTGCAACTTGTCCAGGACCGTCGCCATCATCTCCTGGGAGTGGTGGTATGCTCCCATGATGGAGGAGAGGGCCTCGTGGAGAGTTGGTTCCCTTGGCCTGTCCTCCCTCTGTCGCACAGCAGCCCTCCCAGTTCCCCTATGTTCCTGTGCCTCCGTCCCCTGGACCGTGTGCCCACTACCACTGCCCCCAGGTCCCTGTTGTTGTTGGGGTGGCGGGTTAGCCTGGGTGCCCTGTAGTGGTGGACACACCACTGATTGACCTGTCCTGGGTAGGGAGGTTTGGGCCCGCTGGGTGGGTGCTGTGCTGGTGTTACCAGAGGGTGGAAGTTCGGTGTTGTGCTGTGGCTGGGCAAGGGGAACCGACTGTCCTGAGGCCCACGATGGTCCGGGCTGGTCATCAAGATCCAGTAGGGCAGAGCTGCTGTCATCACTGTGGGCCTCTTCTGGGGGTGGAGTGGTGTTTTCTGGACCCTCTGGTGTGGTGACGTTCCTTCGGGTTCCTGCGGGGGTATAAGTACATGATTATTGCAAGTGTGTGTGTAATGGTGTGCAATGGTTGGGTGTGCGTGAACCCCAGTGCAGGCATTCCTGTGTGTGTGGTTGTGTGCTGATGGTTAGGGGGTGTTCTGGTTATGTGCAGTGGGAATGCTTTAGTGATGGGTGTCCATGCTTAGTTGTGTCATGCAGGTCTTGGGGTTGGAATGGGTGGTTGGTGTCATGGGTAGATTAGTGAGGAGTTTGGGTGATAGGGGAGGGTGTGAGGGTGGGGGTGTGTGATAGCATGCAGGTAGGGTGGGGGATGTGATAGATAAGATTTGACTTACCAGTGTCCGTTCCTCCAACGACTCCTCTGAGGCCCTCAGGATGCAAGATGGTCAAGACTTGCTCCTCCCATGTTGTTAGTTGAGGGGGCGGAGGTGGGGGTCCGCTGCCAGTCCACTGTACCGCGATGTGGTGCCTGGATACCGTTGAACGCACCTTCCCCCATAGGTCGTTCCACCTCTTCCTGATGTCCTCCCTATTTCTTGGGTGCTGTCCCACTGCGTTCACCCTGTCCACTATTCTTTGCCATTGCTCCATCTTCCTTGCAATTGATGTGTGCTGGACCTGTGAGCCAAATAGCTGTGGCTCTACCCGTACGATTTCCTCCACCATGACCCTGAGCTCCTCCTCGGAGAAGCGGGGGTGTCTTTGGCGTGACATGGGGTGGTGTGTGTGATGTGTGGGGTGGTGTATGTGGTGATGAGTGTGGTGAGTGTAGTGGTATGTGGTGTTTTGTGCTTGGATGTTGTGTGGGTGATGGTGTTGTGTGCCTCTGTGAGATGGGGTTGTCTATTCTGTGCTCTCTCTCTCGCCTTCTCTCAGAATTTCTGGTTGTATGGGTTTGTGGGTGATGTGGGTGTGTGTTTTATATTGTATTGGATGTGTGGGTGTGGTGTGTGTATGTGTGTCAGGTGTGTGTATTTGGAATTGTCCAATGTGGCGGTGTTTTGGAGCTGTGTGTGTATTTTGAGCGCGGCGGTGTGTACCGCCAATGGAATACCGCGGTTGAAAGACCACCACGTGGATTCGTGGGTCGTAATAGCATGGGCATGTTTCTGTTGCCGTGGAGGTGGAGGATTTGTTTCCGCATGTTTATCGCTGACCTTTGGTGTGGCGGTATTGTGTGGGTGTCTGAATTTCTGCGGATTCCGTGATGTGTGTCATAATAGCTGTGGCGGTCTACCACTGCCGCGGTGGTGTATTGGCGGTCTTCTGCACGGCGGTAAGTGCATTATACCGCCAATGTTGTAATGACCCCCATAGTGTTTTTTTTTATATGTCCTGACAGTGAAATACTGCTAAATTATTTTTTTCAAGGTTGCAAAGCCTGTCCCACTCATAGGTTAACATGGAGGCTACCTTTAAATATTATTAAAGAGTAAATTCCCTTTAGGAACGGATAGATATGTGGAGATTGGGGTCTCTGAGCTCACAATTAAAAAATACATCTTTTAGTAAAGTTGTTTTTAAGATTGTGTGTTTGAAAATGCCACTTTTAGAACAAGAGCATTTTCTTGCTTAAACCATTTCTGTGACTCTGCCTGTTTGTGGATTCCCTGTCTGGGTCAGTTTGATAGTTGGGCTGGTTGCACCTCTCACTAGACAGTGACACAAAGGGAGCTGGGGTGTAGTCTGCATTTCCTGATGAGCCATCTGTGCTAGGAAGGAGGGAAGGAGTGGTCACTTACACCTGAAAGGGTTGTGCCTGCCCTAACACAATGCAGTCCCAAACCCCCTGGTGTGTGTCTGGGGCTTGGCAGGATTTTACAAACAAGAGAGACTTTGCTTTCAAGCAGGGCTACTTCAAAGGGCAAAATGCGTATAAGAAGAGCGCCCAAAACCACAGACTTTAGAACACTTCTGGAAACCAAAAGGAACCTCTGCCTGGAGAAGAGCTGAAGATCTGAGGAAGAAGAGCTGCCCTGCCTGTGCTTTGTAGAGCCCTCCTGCAAGTACTGCTTCTGCCAGAGTTAGAGGGCAAAGTCTGGACTTTGTGTGCCTTCCATCTTGAGAAGAAATCTCCAAGGGCTTGATTTAGAGCTTGCCTCCTGTTGTTTGAAGTCTCAGGGACAGCAAGGACTTCTTACTGCTAGCGCCTGGAGTCTCTGGAGAGACTCCTATTCAGAGAAGTGGTGCCCATCTAGTTCCTGGGACCCTGAAAGGAGAAGCTGGCAGGCCAAGAATGAGAAATCCATGCACCAACTGCTGTGCGGGGAAAAGATTGGTGCGACTCTGATCTGCGGGAGAAAAATCAACACGCCGCCGGCTTTGCGGCTGAAAACCGATGCTCTCCTGCAACACGACCGGAAGATCGACACACATGGCTGGAGAAATGACGTGCAGCATCGCTGATGGAGGCTGCATGGTTTTCGGATCACGGTGCAGCAGGATTTCTGACGCAAACATCACTGGGCGTGTAAAAACGACGCAAGGACTATCCGGACCCGAGAGTGCTGTTCGAATCGATGCATCGCTCTCCTGCGGAGAGAAGAAATAACACACGCTGACTTGACTAAAGGAGAAACAATGCACAATCTCGCTTGTGAGTGATATAGATGTACCGCAAGCGCTTTTTGACGCACACTCGCCCATGCAGGGTTATTTTTGATGCACCATGGTACATTTTCACACTAACAGCATTAGTGTTGTGGTTAAAATTACATGAAGACTCTTTTTGGTTTTTAATTGATAACTTGACTTGTGGATTGTGGATTTTTCTCATTTGGTCTTGATTTGTTTAGATAAATATTTTCTATTTTTCTAAACCTCTGTTGTGTCATTTTTTAGTGTTTTCATTGAATTACTGTGTGTGTTGGTACAAATACTTTACACCTAGCACTCAGAAATTAAGCCTGCTGCTCGTGCCAAGTTACCAAGGGTGATTCTCTTTTACCCTGCCTACAGTGAGGGTCCTTGCTTGGACAGGGGTTAACCTGACTGCCAACCAAAGACCCTATTTCTAACAGTATTACAACCCGTAATACAGTATGACAGTGTCCTGATGGCAGGGCACTGCCGGCAGTGGAAGCACCGGGACCCTTCCCCTCCCTGAAGACCTCCTTGACAGACGAGGTAAGTGGATCGTCTGACAGAGAAGGGTGTGTGTGTAAGTGCATGTGTGAATGTCGTGATTGCAGGGGGGTGGGTTTTGTGGGTGCGTGTCTGAGTGTGTGAGTTATTGTGAATGGGGTGAGGGGGTGTCTGAGTGTCTGTATTGGGGGTGCAGGGTGCGTGTGTGTAAGTAGATTGGAGTGGGGAGTGTGTGAGTATTTGTGCATAGGGAGGGGTGAGTGTGAGTGCATGTGAGAAATTGAGTGCGTGAGTGCTATTGAGCAGATGGAAGGGGTGAGTACATGTATGTGTGTGCATGTGTATGTAAGTGGATGGGGTGAGTGTTTCTGTGAGTGGACGGGGATAGGGTGTGTCAATGTATGTATATGTTGGGGGAGAGGGCGGAGGGGGCGTGAATGTGGGTGTGTGCTGGAGGGGGGAATGAAGGCATGCGTGTCAGTGGTGTTTGTGTATGCATGTCAGTGTGAATGGGTGTGTATGTCACGTTTGAGTGGGTGAGTGGGGGTATGTTTGTGTGTAGAAGTGTTGGGTGCATGCATGCAGGTGTGTGTGGTGTCTGCCTGTGTGTTTGAATGTGGGAGGTTGTTGAATGCGTGCATGTGTGAGTGCATGTTTGAATGTATAAATGAGGGGCTCAGTGTGAGTGCATGTTTGAATGTATGAATGCGGGGCTGAGTGGGGGTGCGTATATGTTTGTGTGAATACGTGGGTGAGTGGGGGTGCATGAATGCATTGTGGGGGAGTGTATGCATGTGTGCAGTGGTGTATGTGTGAATGTGAATGGACATGTATGTTGAGTTTGTGTGGGGGTGTGTTTGTGTGCGTGTAGAAGTGTTTGTGTGCATGCATGGAGGTATGTTGATGTGTGTGCGAGTGTGTCCTGGCAACAGGAAAGCTTATTCCTTTCACCAGGAGGCAAGGTGCGACCAGCAGGAAAATGTTGGCAGTCTTGTAACACAGCTGGCGGTATGGCTGGGTCTGCCGTGCTGGAGGTGCTCCCTCCAGCACAGTGGACTGCACAAAAGTGGCAGGACAGGTGGGGATTCAGCGGTTTGGCTTCGGCCGAATCGCCAACTTTGTAATGTGGCAGTCTTCACCGCCAGCCCGTCAGCAATGAGACCACCACAGCGGCCACGGTGGCGTTCGCACCACCAGTATCATAATGAGGACCTATGTCATTGTAATGGGTGTCAGACATTAGTGAAGACTATCCAGGGTTTTGCTGATTCATTATTTTGAGTATTCTGGGGACATCGCTCCCTGACATATTGACCCTGATGTCAACAATGTTCCTTTCAACGCGTCATGTGATGCCTATCTGAGTAACAAGGATACTACCTCCTTGACTCTTTTGGGACAGATGTCACTTGGTGAAGTGTATATAGTTGGTATTTTTCCAATGTGACATGGTTATTTCCATGTCACCGACTCTCAGATATAGCACTTTTGTAAGCAACATAGCAGGATTTCAAGGCAGCATTTCTCATTGTTGGTTCATCATGCATGTGCCCAGTAGATGTGTGCATGACCTTATTTGGGATATGTGGGAACGGACTTCAAAATGAGATGACATAGCTTGCCATTAGTTAACTGAGGTCTGTAGCATGTGGGACAGCTTTAAGGATGAAGAGGGCTCCTAGTCCTTGTAGGATTATTGTGGTTCAAGGCTTTAGCCATGCTATTGAGTTGTCTGAGAACCTGATTTTCCAGTGGAGGAGACAGGGCAAAGTCAAGTGGGGAAGCATCTGGCCATGGGACCTTTGGTGAAGACACTACCAATTCAGAGGGCTCCAGAGGCCTGGAGGGAGAGGGGAGTGCCATGGGGAGACCAGATCTACATTCTTCTCATCATCAGATTCCTCCTCCAGTGGCCACTCCGTAGTAGTGGTGGACCCATCGGGGCATCCCACTGTACCATCTTTCTCCATCACCCCCTGTTCTATCACCGCCCTTCATGTTGCTTCCCACCCAGTTGGCTGTGCCTGGTCACCTAAGAGGCCTTAGCCGCAGGCACCGCCTCCCCAGCCCCTGTAACCACTGCTGCCCTCAAGCTATTGACCTCCTGTGAAGTATCTCTGTGGGTTAGTCAGCCATTGTGAATGCCATCCAGAGACTGGCAAGTCAGTTCCAACAGAAGAATGAATTCCTGGAAGTCATTCATGGTGCAATGGCTGGCCTATAGAGATGTTTTCAGGCTCTGGCCTCCTTACTGATGGCAGCCAGTCACTCCCCCACCTTCCATCCCCCTCCACCTCCTTCTTCCCAATCTAAATTCCCCCTTCTCCTTAACTACCCAAGGGACACAGACAGATCTGCAGACATCCACCTCAACACCCAAAACACACTGGCACACACACAAACAACAGCCACCTACAGATACAACAGCACTCACTACTTTACCAGCATCACAGACAACACAACATCAAGCATGCCAACAGGTACAACATCAACAGTCACAGACACACTCAGTACTCCCATCAAACCCACAGACACCGTCCCAGCAGACCCACAGGTATCCACCACAAGCACCACACCCTCAAACACCACAATTACAGACACACATACATCCACCACAGCCAGCCAACCCACAGTCACCACCACAACAGACACACACACCTCCTCCAGCACTTCCACCTCACATCACCCCAAGACACACAAATGCCCACACTCACCCTCCCAACAGACACCCACCACACACAAGCCTACCTTGCATAAGCATGCACCCATGACATCCACACCAACACAGCCTACAACCTCTGCCTCCAACCCCTTCTGATGACCATTACTGTGTGTCCAAGAAACTGTTTTTATGTGAGCTTGACCTCTGCCTTTTACCCCTCATTCCAGACCCAAAAAGACCCCACCAAACTCCCAGGCCATCCCTTTCACGTACAATGCCTCCCCTGCTCCCCCTGCAATTAACCATACCTCTCCCCTGGAAAAAGAAGCCCACCTCACCCAAGAAGAAAACCACCCCTTCTAAACCCAAACCCCCTCCCAATTCGGATTCCCCCACCCGCAGATAATCGCTGAGGTGCCTGTCTGCCCCCCTGCGGTTTCTTTCCGTGGACAGTGATGAGCCTGTGATGGACCTATTGGACTGGCCAGTGGCCTTGGACTTTCAAACATTTCATAATATTAAACTCAAACAGTTCTTTTTTTGGGTACTTCTTCGTCCTGCAATTCCTTTTCTAGCTTTATGTTGTTCCTGTTTAACTTTAGTTTTGACTGGAGTTGTATGTGTTTGAGCCTGCTTGCTGCTCCATGTGCTGTTGTATGCAGTATGTGAGTTTGTGAGCAGTGGCGGTGTCCCCAAAGAGAAGGGTATATGTTGTGTGTATAGGTATATGTGTGTAAATGCAATGGTGGTGTAATGACATTGTGTACTGTTTGTTATGGTAAGTATTTCTTTTTGTGTTGTCTAATGTGGGCATGTAGAATTGTCCCCCTGATATGGCTAATGTATTCATGTGATGTGTGTCACCTTGAGCTTAGTTTATGTAGAAATGGAGTATGTAAAATTGTGCTAGCTGTGTTTTCATTTGCCTGTGCATATGTCCATTTAGGTGAATGCCCCTTGCAGCTAGTTCCTGTACAGGTTTGTCCCATGCAGTAGGAGCTGTATGTGCTTTGACGACTTTCTCTACCCAATTGAGCATATGTGCATGACATTTGAGTTTAGTATTGTTTGTCCCTGAGACCCCTGTAGGGACATTTCCTGTGCACATGGTGTTTGAGTGTTCAAAGTGACTTTGTCCCAGTGCAGTCTCCTTCCCTGGGTGTCCCAGATGACTCCCTCCCAATTGTGCAGGCAAAGTTGGCATGTTGTTTGTCTTTTTGTGTCTTTGTGTTTTTGTGCATGTCATTGTGCTTCCACTGTGCTGTGTGTGTGTGAGATGTGTGTGTCCATTGCAGGGTTGTTTAATGGTGGTGTTGTTTATGTTCCATGCCACATCAATACATACGTGTGTTGTATGTAAGGACAGTCCCTGGCCAATGTGCAATGTGAGTGTGTGATTTCTATTTCTATATGAGCTGTAGGTGTGTTTTTGTTGATGTGTGTCAGAATGTTGAGTGGCCTTCACTGTCCCTGTGCCTGAGCCTTGTGGCCATGTGTATTTGTGTAGTGTTGCAGTGCTGTGTGAGTGTGCTACTGAAAGAGGGCATTTTGTGACTGTGTGTGTGTCCATGTTAATGTATGTTTGTGAGTGTGTATGTGTTGAGACATGTACCTGCTGCCTGTGGCGTGCCCCCCATGATGTGTATTCAGGGGCTAAAAGCTTTTTTTTTAGGTTAATGATACAGGTAGGTGTTAGGGTTTGTACACAGCAAAGAGCATGTCCCCTCTCACTGCACTAGTGGGTTCTGTAATAGCTCCCTTTTAAACGTACTATTGAAAGCCTTTCTTGTTATCTCACCTCCCCCCCCCAGGCTTCTGTGTATGTTGTTTAATGTGCTGTTTTGTTTACACATTGGGCCTTGCTTTTACCAAGGCTTCTTTAAAATACTCCTCCCTAGGCCATGTGTTAATCCAACTCATTTGTATAATAACTGAAACTCTACACACCTTTCAAGAACATGTGCAGCATGTGAGGACCACACCCAGCTCTTCAAACCACACCCAGCTCTGCACACCTTCCAAGAACATGTGCAGCATGTGAGGACCACACCCAGCCCTTCAAACCACACCCAGCCCTGTCTATAAAAGGCATCCCCGAGCCTCACCCAGTGCTTGTGCTCGTCTACCTCCCGCTTACCTGAGAACAGATCCCTCGGCGCTGGCACTCCTGCTCTTTACAGACTTTCATTGACTTCAATGGGCGCAGCTTCTGGCTCTTCCTTCTTCCGGTTTCCGGTTCCTCCTTGCTTCAGCCTCTCTCCTATGAGTAACCTGCAAAAGAGAAAGAAGACAAGGTTAGACTGATCAGTATCTCTTGCCAGCAACAAGTAAGTGCAAAACCTTTTATTACCTGAAAGAACTTTGACAACAATTTCTGGATTCGTGTATAGACAATTTGAAACGAAATACCTTCCACGAACATTGTGATTCAAACTCTTTGTTACAAGAATATGTTGCAGAACTTTGTGAAGCAAACATTGTTTTTTCTCATGGAACTTTTAAGAATCGAACAGTGGAAACCATTAACAGCAAGGCAAACAGTAAATCAAGGACTTGCACAAATTACATGCTGTATTTTGATGTAAAAGTACAGTATTTGTTTTATAAAAGATTCTGGAAATATGGGAAAAGTGAGTCTGCTATTGGGAATTTAGGCTTTAGTTATATTATAATGAATGTTTGATATTGGTAATTCTGATAATGGTATTTGTTTAATGTTTTAGAAGCTTTACAGTAATAGAAAACACATCCCAGAGCAGTAACACATTCCAAACCTGGAAACTAGAGACCAGGATCCAAGAGGTACTTTTAGAAGAGAATTTCTAATAAATAAAGGGATAGTCAGGAAACCATTTAGGAATAGGTTGCACTTATCTGTTCTTTGTTTATGTTTCATTAGGCACCAGTTTCTACAGAAGTCAGAAAGGGCCGCAGATTTGTGCAGCACTTCAACAGTGGAAACGCAAGAACGGTGTTGTCTCTCTTTTTTATTTTATCCACTTCCCCCCTTCCCTTGAGCTTCTGTTCTTAGTGCACTGTTTTAAAAACTAGTGTGCTGGAACAAGCAGTTTCAGGGTGGGGTCGGATTGTCTTCAACCTCCATCAGAACTGAACAAGAACTCAGGTGAGCTGGGCTTTGACAGTAGGTGTGTATACTTATGGTTGTGGGTGTCCACGGCGGCGTTGCTTTCATTGTCTTCCAATGATTAGCAGCAGTGGCATGATGCTAGAGAATGGCTCAAAGGCATCGGACATGTGAGGCTTCCAGCAGATGAGTTTCTCCCTTTATACTGTCTATTTCTGTCAGGTTGTACATGATGGTTGGACCACCAAGGTCACATTGGCAGTATGCTACATCGTAATGGGTTTGGCAGAAACACTGTCTTTACTGGCCTGTTTGTTCTTCCTCAGAACATGGAGGTCTGTGTTGCCTGTCGGTGCCGGAGGACCACTGATGGTCTTTTGTTGGTATGACCACCAAACTCACAATACAGCAGTCCCGCCACCAGACCAAGGGTGGTCAGACTGCCATCACAGCCATAGAGGGCTATGGACCACCAAACTCATAATGAGACCCCCAAATGTTTTTGAGACAAAATCTTTCATTTGCTCCAGGATAAGAACTAAGGGACTCCTTGCCACTCTCTTTTTTGTGAAGCAATTTCATTTCCCCCCCTGGTCAAAAACAACATCTCCTGAGAGCTCCATGAAATCAACTGAGCTATTTTTGGCTAAAATAAAAAAAACGTCGAGCCTAAGCCTGGTGGGTTAGAGGGACAATCTGGTTTTAGTTCTGGTATAGAATTTCCAAGGGGGCTTGACTGCTGGCTTGCTCATAGATGTTCTACTGTGGCAGTAATAAGCCACTTGCTCACAACCCCAATTGTTTAGGTAACAAAAATGTCTTTAGAGTTTTCTGAGCCATTGTTCCTGGAGTAATAACTTTCAAGGAAGGTGGCAGTTTAGAGTCAACCAGTAAAGATTGTACTTTCAATCTCTGCTCCGCTCCTTCCTTGCTGCCTTCAATAGTCTGACTCTCTCCTTCCTGCAACTGCTGTGCAGAAGCCAGTGCTCAATAATTTTTAGTGGGCTAACTTAGGGATGTTGGCACTAGCCTTTCCCTGCTGTTTCTTGATGGCTGTGCCATCTGTGGGGTGACTCCCTGCTGATTTCTAAGCACAGCTCAGAGAGTGATGTGGTTGCTCCCACATACAGACATTTCCTCTGGGAGCCCTTGGCCGACATCCAGAAAAGAGGCCACCAAACCACACAGCAGTGAAGGATGAGAATGAAGCCACTGCCGACCGGCACTGGACAGCAGGAGCAAAGCAAATCACAAGGCGGAGCTAGGCATGCATTGAACAACCACCAAATTACCAACAACAAAAGGGAGTGGGAACCAGGTAAATAGAAAATCTTCTCTTCTCCACTCAGAAGTATTAGCTGCTATTTCTCGAGTATTTCGCAAATATCATCTCTGTTTGTAGCTCATGAATGACATAACCAGTCACCAAGCCTTTAGGGGTTTCAATCATGACTGACATTGGTCAGCCATGTGCTGCCATCTTGCCTCACCACCCACTTCTGCCATCCACTCTGGCTGCGGTTCAGTAGCCTAAAACAATTTCTAGTAATCCAAAAGAAATGTGCTGTATTGACTCTTTCCTTTTTATCAGCACTTATAAAAGTAAGGATCATATTAACATGGAACTGGCACAGTGCTAAAATTGGCAGAGATGCGCTGCATCAATTCTGAAATACAGGGATGCACCATATTTACTAAAATACAGCACATCCTGTGTTTCCCCTAGCGCTGGTGCAGGCACACTTGCACAATTGAGGAAGGTTGTCTGCATTAAAGGAAATGATTGTTTATGTGCAGAAAGGTGTCCCTTCCTGCACATAAAACATCTGCAATGGTGATTTGGCACTTCAATGTATGCTGCAGAATGCTGCAAGACAATTCAAAGTGCCACATCCGCCATAAGCGTGAGCGCGAGAGTTATTGGCTCTTTGCATAAATGTCTAGAAAGGATCTCGGCTGGGATAAAGGCAAACCGAAACCGGAGGAGGGTCCATCACACGCTGTAACAGGAGGAAGAGAGACGTAGTGTGATGGCCAACAAAAATATTCACTTAGTGAAATCACCTGAGAGGGAACTCAGCACACAAAGGAGGTACATTTCACAAAATGCACCAATCATTTAAGACAAGCACAACAAAGAATGAATAGCAGTAGTCGGTGTGGTTAAAAGCCCACAGAGAGATTACAACAGGCTAGACTGCTTGTGCGCTCGACTCAAAAACACATACATCGAGCTGCTGCAGACATATAAAATTAGGTACCCATCTTTACTAGCATCAAGTCACGCCCATACTGCACCCACTACTGATTACAGTTTCCTGTGGGTGAAAAATGAACACTGAGCGGTTCATTCCAACCCTGGCGGTCGGTGTTAAAGCGGCGGCCAACCCGCCAACCGGCAGGAGGTAAAAAAAATGGAATTCTGACCCTGGCGGAAACCGCCAACAGAGACCGCCACTTTAACACTCCGACCGCCAGGGCGGGACAAACAAACAGCGCGGCGGTGACCACCAACAGACAGGCGGGAGACAATGTACCGCCCACCCTATCACAACCCACCAATCTGCCACATTTTCCGGGGCGGTAGCCCCGCCGATAAAAACACGGTGGAAACAGACATTACGAACGGAAAACGCTCACCTCTACACACTCCACGAGGAATCTGGACAGCATGGAACCCGAACTACACATCCTACCAGCTATTGTCTTCCTGCTCCTCTACCAGGAGCACGAACGTCGGCGCAGAAGACAACGGTGAGTACTGCACCTACGACACAGGGGAGGGGGGAGGGAAAAAATTACGGGGACACACATACGGGACACACCCACCCTTACCCTCACCCACAACTACATACACATCAATGCAGAGCAACAACTCAGAGTGACACGCCCAAAACCCCCGGAAGAATGCAACGACAAAATAAAATGACCATGAAATTCGAAGTATATTGTACGGCTAAGTTAAAAAATATATCAAACATATATAACTATATATACATATGTAAATTGTCCTGTCCAAATTGGGTATCAGTCATTGTTCACACAGGATACCCGACTCCAATGGAGAGAACACTGCAGGGGCATCAGATAGCAAAACTACAGGCACCTCAGGGGGAAGGGAAGGGGGGGCACCTCAGCCAGATGAGTCCACGACGCCAGATCCACGAGAGGCCTCCATGGCCACTGTTCAATCCTGGGGAGTGCAAAGCCACAGTCTCACAAGTATCTACAGTGGGTGGATTGCCCACTGTGCCATCCTGGGGAGTGCAAAGCCACAGTCTCACAAGTGTCTACAGTGGGTGGATTGCCCACTGTGCCATCCTGGGGAGTGCAAAGCCACAGTCTCACGAGTCTCTACAGTGGGTGGATTGCCCACTGTGCCATCCTGGGGAGTGCAAAGCCACAGTCTCACAAGTGGATTACAGACTTCACTGGTTCTGGAGGAGGCATGGTGCCCAGAGTGCTTCGTGCAGCCATGCCCGACACAGATGCGGGCCTGCCCCTTCTGCCAATGGGCCAGCGGTGCTTGAGACAGCGGTGCCCACCGGAGCGGTGCTTGAGATGAAGGGCCCAGCGGAGCGGTGCAGAGACGGCGGTGCCCAGCGGAGCGGTGCTTGAGTTGAAGGGCCCAGCGGAGCGGTGCAGAGACGGCGGTGCCCAGCACAGCGGTGCTTGAGATGAAGGGCCCAGCGGAGCGGTGCAGAGATGGCGGTGCCCAGCGGAGCGGTGCAGAGACGGTGGTGCCCAGCGGAGCGGTGCTTTAGTTGAAGGGCCCAGCGGAGCGGTGCAGAGACGGCAGTGCCCAGCGGAGCGGTGCTTGAGTTGAAGGGCCCAGCGGAGCGGTGCAGAGACGGCGGTGCCCAGCGGAGCGGTGCTTGAGATGAAGGGCCCAGCGGAGCAGTGCAGAGACGGCGGTGCCCAGCGGAGCGGTGCAGAGACGGCGGTGCCCAGCGGAGCTGTGCTTGAGATGAAGGGCCCAGCGGAGCGGTGCTTGACATGAAGGGCCCTGTTCAGTGGTGCTTGGCTTGAAGGGCCCTGTTCACCGGTTCTTGACATGAAGGGCCCTGTTCAGCTGTGCTTGGCTTGAAGGGCCCTGTTCAGCGGTCTTGAGACGGCGTTGCCCTGTTCAGCGGTTCTTGACTTGAAGGGCCCTGTTCAGCGGTTCTTGAGACGGCGGTGCCCTGTTCAGCGGTTCTTGACTTGAAGGTCCCTGTTCAGCGGTTCTTGACATGAAGGGCCCTGTTCAGCGGTGCTTGACTTGAAGGGCCCTGTTCAGCGGTTCTTGAGACGGCGGTGCCCTGTTCAGCGGTTCTTGACTTGAATGGCCCTGTTCAGCGGTTCTTGACTTGAAGGGCCCTGTTCAGCGGTTCTTGAGATGGCGGTGCCCTGTTCAGCGGTTCTTGACTTGAAGGGCCCTGTTCAGCGGTTCTTGACATAAAGGGCCCTGTTCAGCGGTGCTTGGCTTGAAGGGCCCTGTTCAGCGGTTCTTGAGACGGCGGTGCCCTGTTCAGCGGTTCTTGACTTGAAGGGCCATGTTCAGCGGTCTTGAGACAGCGGTGCCCTGTTCAGCGGTTCTTGACTTGAAGGACCCTGTTCAGCGGTTCTTGACATGAAGGGCCCTGTTCAGCGGTGCTTGGCTTGAAGGGCCCTGTTCAGCGGTTCTTGAGACGGCGGTGCCCTGTTCAGCGGTTCTTGACTTGAAGGGCCCTGTTCAGCGGTTCTTGACATGAAGGGCCCTGTTCAGCGGTGCTTGGCTTGAAGGGCCCTCTTCAGCGGTCTTGAGACGGCGGTGCCCTGTTCAGCGGTTCTTGACTTGAAGGGCCCTGTTCAGCTGTTCTTGACTTGAAGGGCCCTGTCTTCTGTTCTTGACATGAAGGGCCCTGTTCAGTGGTGCTTGACATGTGTGTCCAGGTCACCAGATCCGGCCATTACATGGATTTCGCTCGCCACCTGACATGTGGCTGCCGGGCCCTTCGTGCTCATCTGTCTTCTCGCTTGCGGGGCCCTCCTGTGCTGCCGTCCCGGGCCCGTGGGTGTCCTCCTGCACACCTGGAATGGGGCTGGTGGGGCCCTCCTGGGCAGCTCGCCTGCTGCCGGACTTGTCGGGTGTGCTGCCCTTGCCACCCTTCCCTGCTCGTCTGTGGCCCTTTCCTCCCTTTGGCGGTGTGCCAGGTGGCACCCCACTCCCTGACGGTGCTAGGGTAGTGCTTTTGGAGCCTGCTGTCTTTGGCCTCTCGCGCCGGGCAATGGCTTTCTTGGATTTTTTTTAAGGGGGTGGGCTGGCCGTCTCTTTACTCCTAGCCGAAGTAGCTGGCCTTGAAGGTGGTGGACTCCAAAATCCTTGGACTATTGTCTTTGTAGGTCCAGGTTTTGTGGTGGCTGAGGTGCTGGTTGGAGTCTTATGAGATGGAGGGGGTGGGTCAGTTGTTGGAAAGAGATCAAGGTTGGAAAGGAAAATCAATTTGGAAAGACAGGGACGGGTAGTTGTAGTGGGTATGGGAGTGGAGGAAGAGGATGTGGTTGTAGGAGAGTGAAGTCTGGTGTCTTTGGGTGCAGGTGCTTGTGCTGGAGGCTGTCGTGAGGTGGATGGCTGTTGGGTGGGTGACTGCCTGCGTTTGTGTGGTTTGGAAGAGGGGTGACAGACACACTGGGAGAGGACACAGGGGACGTGTAAATGGTAGTGGGGGTGGTGACGGCACGTGTGCGGAGTGTTCTGGTGGGTGTGCTGGTGATGGACGTAGTGGCTGAAGATGTTGTGCATGCAAGTGTGAGTGGAGACGTCACAGGGAGGGAGGAGGGAGACGAGGAGGAGGGGGACACAGAGGAGGCAGTGGCTGTTGGCATGTCTGCATGTGGATGTTGCTTGTGTGAATGCTTGTGTGATGTGTGGTGCTTATGTCTGGATGAGCTTCCCTTGGGTGTTGAGGTGTGTGCAGGCTGGTCTGTAGGTGTGTCTGGGATAGGCAGAGGTACAGGGGAGTGCGACTGGGTTGAGGAAGTTGGAGGAGGGAGGCAGGAGACAGGGACAATGGCTGCCGTTAGTGCTGAGGCCAGAGCGTTGAACGATCGCTGATGGGCAGCCTGACCCGAATGAATGCCCTCCAGGTATGCATTACTCCGGTGCACCTCCCTTTCTACACCCTGGATGGCATTCAAAAGGGTAGACTGCCCAACAATGAGCGTCCTCAGGAGGTCAATGACCTCCTCACTGAGGGCAGCAGGGGTAACTGGGGCAGGGCCTGAGGTGCCTGGGGCGAAGAAGATGCCCACCTTCCTGGGTGAGCGGGCACGGGGCGAAGGCTGAGGGGCTGCTGGGAGGGCGGAGCTGGTGCGCTGGGTGGCGGCTGTACCTGTTGTTGCGGTGGGCACGGATGTTGCCGCCACCACAAGGGAGCTCCCTTCCGAGGACGTGTCTGTGTCGCTGGTGTCACCACGTGTCCCCGCTGTGGAGCTCCCCTCGCCCTCCGTCTCACTGGTGAAATCCGAGTCAGTTGCATGGCCCTCCATGGCCATGTGAGATGCAGCTCCCTCGTCCTCCGATGCCACTTCTCCTCCGCCTGATGATGCTAATGCACACATGAACAGGAAGACCACCAAAAAAGGGGGGGAGGGGGTGGAGAAACAAAGACATGTTGAGTGCATGCATTGGCGACACCGTTGGCGGAGAGGACAGACACAGAAGCCCCCTGCACTACGCCGCGCACTTGGGGTACACTACTCAATCCGTGGGACATGGCCTACAAGCCTATGGACGACAACTCCACACATAGGTGACACAGGGCCATGAATAGCTGTACTAGGCAACCTACAGAGGTGGGGGGCGGGGGCACAGGGCCATGCCTAACGGAGGGGCCTAGCCTACAGAAATCGCCCTGGCCTAGGGATACCCACAGCCCTCCTCCCCCACCCAGACACCTCCAATGTGCGCAAAATCAGCAGAATGTGCTTGTACTCACCCCCTTGTGTCTGCTGTGATGTCCTCACGCGCCCATCCAAATCGGGGTAGGCCACCGCCAGGATCCGGGACATCAGGGGGGTCAAGGTACGACTGGCACCCCTCCTACGTTGGGAGGCCATCCCCAACAGAGCCTCCGCGGACTTCCTGCTCCCGCGGCGGATGTCCTCCCACCTCTTCCGGCAGTGGGTGCCCTGTCTGTTGTGGACCCCCAGGGTCCGGACGTCCTTGGCGATGGCACGCCAAATGTCGATTTTCTGATGGGCGCTGACCTATGTGATATGTACAGGGGGAGAAAATAAAAAATCATCACCTTCTGCATGCTCGATGTGAGTGGCCCCCCATCCCCACCCTTGCCATGTGGCACATGCTCTCCTCTGTCGTTTGATGCATGCCTCATTCGCTCCCCTCCCCACCATCTTTCATTCACCCCACTCAACCCAGGCATTGGCCACAAAGCATGGTCCCAGTGTACTTACCTGTTGGTCTGGAGGACCGTAGAGTAACGCATACTGGGGGAGGACCCCATCCACGAGTTTCTCCAATTCTTCAGAAGTGAAGGCAGGGGCCCTTTCCCCAGTCGCAGCAGCCATTGTCTCTTCCAGACCGAGGTCACAGCAGCACTTGCAGTATAGGTCCTCTCCTGTGGATGATCAGGTATCGAGTGATTAAGCAGATAGAAAATGGCGGTCACGCCCGCGGCGGTGCGTACCGCGGCGGGGCGTACCGCGACCGCCGGCGCACATTGTCATTGGCTCCTGAAACCCATAGGGTTCAATGTTAACCAATGCGGCTTTGCGCCGCGGTCTTCGACCGCCTAGCGCCACAGTGTGCCACGCCAGCGTATTGACCTCACATCCCACTGTCGCACTTCACAGGTCAGGCAGCTGCCATTTCAAGGGCCCCCATATCTTAATTTCTACTGCGTCACACATGCCTAGGCCTTGCATCAACACTCATACAAGCCATTCAATGCATTGAGAATATTGTACTGTGCAAGCTGTGGGAACGTACCTGTGGGTTGATTGACTCTGTGCTCCATGTTGTCCTTACTAGGCACCGTCCGCTGGGACTTGCGGGGAGATGGAGGAATCTTCCCGTGTACAGACCGCTGGTGGACCTGTCGACAATGGAAGAAAGACATGTCATACTGACATACAGGCTTGACAGAGCCACTACACAGGAACTGTGTGCCCCGCTGGAGCCAGACCTGATGTCACCCATCCGCCAACCCACAGGGATCCCCCCTCTAGTGCAGGTTCTGTCAGTACTCCATTTTTTGGCAAGTGGGTCATTTCAAACAACAGTGGCCATTTCATCAGGGATGTCTCAGCCTATGTTTTCCAAGGTGTTGTCCAGAGTGTTGTCTGCCCTGCTGAAATACATGCGGAGCTACATTGTTTTCCCTGAGGTGGGCGATTTGGCTACAGTGAAGGGTGATTTCTATGCGATTGGAAATATTCCCAACATCATTGGTGCAATTGATGGGACACATGTTGCTTTGGTCCCCCCCAGCACGAGTGAACAGGTGTACAGGAACAGAAAAAGTTATCATTCCATGAATGTCCAGGTTGTCTGTTTGGCTGACCAGTACATCTCCCATGTAAATGCCAAGTTCCCTGGGTCAGTGCATGATGCGTACATCATGCGAAATAGCAGCATCCCTTAGGTGATGGAACTACTTCAGAGACACCGTGTGTGGCTAATTGGTGACTCTGGTTACCCCAACCTGTCATGGCTACTGACCCCAGTGAGGAATCCCAGGACAAGGGCAGAGGAACAGTACAATGAGGCCCATGGGCGTACTAGGAGGGTGATCAAGCGGACCTTCGGCCTCCTGAAGGCCAGGTTTAGGTGCCTCCATATGACAGGTGGATCCCTAATGTACTCACCAAAGAAGGTGTGCCATATCATTGTGGCCTGCTGTATGCTTCACAACCTGGCTTTGCGACGCCAGGTGCCTTTCCTGCAGGAGGATGGTCCTGATGGTGGTGGTGTTGTGGCAGCTGCGGAGAGGGAAGAGGAGGAAGACGAAGAGGACGATACAGACAACAGGGACACAGTAATGCAGCAGTATTTTCAATGACATACAGGTAAGAATCAACACCGGCATTTTACATTTACTTAAAGTCTCCTGCCTCTCTACTGTCTGAGTTTCCCCCCAGTGTATGTTAACTGAGTTGTGACTTTCCCTTCCAATTTCAGAGATGTGGGCCCCACTCCGTGACCTCTGCTTTGTTTCCCCATGGACTACAGCTGTGTGACAGTGGTATGTTGTCATCACAATGTAACTGGACATTTTGGCACGGTTCTGTGTAATACATTTGTTCAGAAATACAGGCAGACTCCAGATTATTTTTGTGCAATAAGTGTGTTTATTAAAGTGCTCAATTTTGGGCAATGGTAGCAATTCGGTGATGGGTGATGGTGGAGGAATGTCCATGGCAGAGTCCAGATTTTCAGTCTCACAGGTGCATTGTCCATATGCCTGTGGAAGGTGGAGCAGGGGCAGTTTAAGGTTGGACAGGGTGACAATGTGGGACAGTGGGATGACAATCAGGGGGTATCCTTTCCTGGCGGGGGTCTTGGCATCCTACTAGATCTCAGGCACCACTTGCGGGATGGTTCTCCTTCTGCAGGGGGTGGGGTTCTGGTGGCGTGTTGTTCTTGTGTCGGGGCCTCCTGTCCACTAGCGCCGGCGGAGGTGGTAGCCTGTTCTTGGTCCATGCTAGTGACAGGGGCCCTTTGTGGTGCCACATGGTCCCACAATGTGCTGACAATCTGATTGAGAGCCACAACGATGGTGCCCATTGCGGAACTGATGTTTCTGAGTTCTTCCCTGAACCCCATAAACTGTTCCTCCTGCAGTACCTGGATCTCCTGGAACCTGGCCAGGACCGTCGCCATCGTCTCCTGGGAGTGGTGGTATGCTCCCATGATGGAGGATAGGACCTCGTGGAGAGTGGGTTCCCTGGGCCTGTCCCCCCCTGTCGCACAGCAGCCCTCCTAGTTCCCCTGTTTCCCTGGGCCTCTGTCCCCTGGACCATGTGCCCACTACCACTGCCCCCAGGTCCCTGTTGTTGTTGGGGTGGTGGGTTCACCTGGGTGACCTGTAGTGGTGGACACACCGCTGATTGACGTGTCCTGGAGACAGAGGCATGGGCCCGCTGGGTGGGTGCTGTGCTGGTGTTCCCAGAGGGGGGTAGGTCTGCTGTGGCCTGTGGCTGTCTGAGGGGAACCGACTGTCCCGAGGTCCCCGATGGGCCGGGCTGGTCATCTGGGTCCAGGGAGACAGAGCTGCTGTCATCACTGTGGGCCTCTTCTGGGGTGGAATTGACATTTCTGGTCCCTCCTGGGCGGTGTCGTGGCGTTCGGGTCCTGCAGGGGTATAAGGGTATGGTTATTGCTTCTGTGTGTGCCATAGCGTGCAATGGGTGGGTGCCCGTGTACCCCAGTGCTGGCATTCCCTTGTGGGGGCTGTTGTGACGGTGGTTTGGGGGGGATGGGTATGTGCAGTGGGCATGCTTAGGTGATGGGTGTCCATGGTTTGTGGCGCATGCAGGGCTTGGTGTTGGGATGGGTGGGTTGTGATGGTGAGACATTAGCAAGGAGGATGTGTGATGGGGTGGGGGGGGAGGGTGGGGGTATGATTTGGCATGCCGGTGGGTGGGGGGGATGAAGTAGTTGAGATTAGACTTACCAGAGTCCATTCCTCCACCTACTCCTGCGAGGCCCTCAGGATGCAGGATCGCCAAGACCTGTTCCTCCCATGTTGTAAATTCTGGGGGTTGAAGTGGGGGTCCACCGCCAGTCTTCTGCACCGCGATGTTGTGTCTGGATACCATGGAACGCACCTTCCCCCGTAGGTCGTTCCACCGCTTCCTGATGTCGTCCCGATTTCGTGGATGCTGACCCACAGCGTTGACCCTGTCCACTATTCTTTGCCATAGCTCCATCTTCCTGGCAATGGTGGTGTGCTGCACCTTTGTCCCGAAGAGCTGGGGCTCTACCCAAACTATTTCCTCCACCATGACCCTGAGTTCAGCGTCTGAAAACCTGGGGTGTCTTTGGGGTGCCATGGGGTGGTGTGGATGAGGTGTGGGGTGGGGTTTGTGGTGATGAGTGTGGTGAGTGTGGTGGTGTGTGGTGTTTTGTGCGTGGATGTTGTGTGGGTGATGGTGTAATGTGCCTGTGAATGCTCTGTACTAGCTGGTGGTGTCTCTCTCTGGCCTTAGTCAATAAATGGTGGTCGTAGGGGTTTGTGGGTGATGTGGGTGTGTGCTTTATATTGTGTTGGGTGTGTGGGAGTGGTGTTTGTATGTGTATCAGGTGTGTGTATTTCAAAATGTCCAATGTGGCCGTGTTTTGGAGCTGTGTGTGTATTTTGACCGCAGCGGTGTGTAGCGCCAATGGAATACCACGGTTGAAAGACCGCCGCGTGGATTCGTGGGTCGGAATGGAATGGGCGTATTTCTGTTGGCGTGACGGTGGAGGTTTGGTCATCGCCAGTTTTTCGCTGGCCGTTGGTGTGGTGGACTTTTGTGGATGGCGGGTTTTTGGCGGTTTGCCTGTTGCGGGTCAGAATGACCGTGGCGGTTTCCCGCGCCCGCGGCGGTGTTATGGCGGTCTTCTGACCGGCGGTAAGCGCCTTTTACCGCCGAGGTCAGAATGTCCCCCTGAGTGTTATATTAGCAATATGGAGTCTCATTGTTAGATGAAATGCATTTGCAGAATTAATTAATGAACATCAACTTTTTAAAGTTTATCTTGAAAGTGTGCTCATTCTTTCTATTGTGAGGATAGACTATCCCTCTGTGCTATTGCTACATGCAAACATATGTTATAGATGGTATGTCTCTGTAAGTATTGAGAAGATTGTACATTTCAGTCAAAATAATTTAAGACAGACTTTTTGTTGTGATGTGTATTAGTTACAGCACTTCAGGATATTATTTTCTGAGCTACCTTTTGAAAAAAATTTAATACATTGATTATTTGATCGACCGTTGCTGCTGTGTTTTTATGGGTTTACACGAGTGACTGAATAGGCATTCAAGTGCCAAAAACACAAAGGTTTTTTGATACGAAGTTGGCATTATTTCCTTTGCGCTTTCACAGCAAAATAAATTGTAGTTATTAAATCAATAAGTATGCTCAATTACCATTACAATGCCTTACTGAAGAAATTGATTTGAATATTCTTCTGTTTGTGAGTTAGAAATGCATTTTAATGTAATTAAATTTTACGAGTTCACATCATACTCTGTGGTGCTATAATATGCTTTTGAAAAATGTTTTGAATTCTAGGTTTTGTATAATATTACAGTTACACATTTGGCTATTTGTTTTTGTTTATTTCGATGTAGTATTGTAAATGCCCAAGTGAAATAAGCTGCACGTTCTTGACGTAATTATTAGCTTGACTTAACAACAAAAAATCTCGCATAACTGTATTGCTAGCTAATGTAATAGGCCGTGGTATAGCCTTCAATTATATGATGTCTGTTTAAATTGCAATTTCTGACGTTTTAGGTAACGCCCACAGACAGGTTTAGTTGTCTTGTAGAGTCCTATTGCATCCAATATACACATGGTCTGAGCTTTCTGCCCCGTGATCATGTTTTAACGACTTTGCTCTCTATTCTTGTGTATGTCTTGCCGAGGAATCATTTAGGTCTCAATTTGTTTAAGTAGAGATAGTATAGCCTTCCATTGCTCCCATCAGGACTTTGCAGTGCAGTGCATGAGGAACTATATATTCTCTCCCTCTGCCTCTACTGATCTCCTAGTCCCCCATTCTTTTTTTCTGCCAGGACGATTTTTCCCAAATGTCAGATTTAATAGTGATGGAGATGTAATGAAAATTTACATAATTATCGGTTTGAAATTGATCTTCAAGACTGCAATTTTAGTAAGATTCAGAAACCAAGTTAAAATATTATGTCCTTGGGCACCGTTAAAAAATTTGAATTAAGATACCACGTCCAAATTTAGCATTTCATGTAACTTTTCTCAGCCTGAATAAAGAAGCTTCTAATGTGTGCAGTGAGTCCTTCATTTTCCCCATTGTAACATGCTATAACAGCTTGTTGGAGTGTGTGCCTCTTTAGGTTGTTGAAGGGCTGGAATAGAAGGTGTTGTTGCTCATTCAGGAGTGATGGGCATTGTTGGACTTTTTTCCTTCTGCAGGGTAATTTCCAATGTCTTTGCCTCCTGAATTCTATTATTTCTGTCCTGTTTTTGTTGGCTTTAGAACTCTGAGCACTTTATCACTGCTAACCAGTGCTAAAGTGCATATGTTCTCTGTGTAAACTGTATTGTTAATTGGGTTATCCATGATCGCCATATTTGAATTACTTTTAAGTCCGTAGTACAGTGCACTAGAGGTGCCCAGGGCCTGTAAATCAAATGCTACTAGTGACTTTCAGCACTGGTTGTGCCACCCACATTAGTAGCTCTGTAAATATGTCTCAGACCTGCCACTGCAGTGTCTTTGTGTGCAGTTTTAAACTGCCAATTGGACTTGGCAAGTGTACCCATTTGACAGGCCCAAACCTTCCCTTTTCTTACATGTAAGACACCCCTAAGGTAGGCCCTAGGTAGCCCCATGGGCAGGGTGTAGGGTATGTTTAAGGTAGGACATATAACTAATGTGTTTTATATGTCCTGACAGTAAAATACTGCCAAATAAGGTTTTCACTGTTGGAAGGCCTATCCCTCTCATAGGTTAACATGGGGGCTACCTTTAAATATGATTAAAGTGTAGATTCCCTTTGGGAGCAGATAGACATGTGGAGTTTGGGGTCTATGAACTCACAATTTAAAAATACATCTTTTAGTAAAGTTGGTTTTGAGATTGTGTGTGTGAAAATGCCACTTTTAGAAAGTAGGCATTTTCTTGCTTAAACCATTCTGTGACTCTGCTGTTTGTGGATTCCGTTAGGTTAGATAAGCCACACACTGTGGGCGTTGGTGAAGTACAGGTAAGTATAAATAATGACATCTCAAATGGCTGGTTTGATTGAGGGTAGGCCTGGACTACATCACTGACTCACTCCAAGTTACTCGAGTCTCTCTTCGAGACTTCAACTAACTTCTAAGAAACTCAGACTAAAGAGCATACCCCAATGGCAGTCTGCATGGCATTGGCAGAGCAAAAGGTGCAGAAATAGTCTTAGAAATAACTAAAGGCCAACAGTAACCAATGACAAAGTGCCATTCACACTGCATGCCTTGACTTTATAATAATGCTAGCAAGGCAAAACCATACAGTGACTGCGTGCCAAGTGCTCTCAATGAGTGAGTAACGACACAATGAAAAACAGACTTTAAAACAGTGCAGTACAGTACACTCCGCTCAACTATTGTCAATCAAAATCAACTCACACTCAGACTCACTGAATGTAATTTATATTTTTCATTTGTGATTTTCATACTTTTTTTTACACTGCGTCATGGTCTCCGTGTCAGAAGTGACTCCATGGTCGGTGTCAAAAAGCCACTGCTCTTTTTACTTTTATGTTGTCAACAAAGCAAGAGAGCAGGGCCAGGATTGTCTTGGGGAGGCAAAGTTAGTGCTTATTAGGAGACCGGGGGCTGCAGCTGTCAATCCCCAGGCTCACTATTTGAGCTTATGAGCGAAGCCTCTAGTGGGCATGTCGGGCTGGCCAAAGAAAGGCTGCTGGCCAACCCGACATGCACCCTGCCACTTTCAAAGGTCAGTAACTGTTGTGACTGCACTGCACAGGCTGGTGACTGTGGAGTCAGTGGCTGTCAATTATTTTTAAGCCCCTCCCACCTTCCTCAAAAACAACTGGCCGCCTCTGGCAGAAACAATCTGACTGCAGTGGCCAGAAAAAAAATTTAATTATTTTTTAAATATTTTTACATTTATAATACTGGAGGTGGAGGGAAAAAATAGGGGACCTGGGGGCCACAAAGATAGGGGATCGACACCCCAATGTCATCAAAGAGGAACCGCCCCTGAGTACAATAGACATACTTGAGCACCTGTTATTCTATTCATGTTAAAATAAAATGTATGTTTCGCCATATTGGATGATTTTTGATTCTAGATGTTTGACAATATAGATAGCTGAGGGAAATAACAACATTTGCAGATGGTGTAGGCAAGCTCAAGAAACAGTTGTGCATCTCTTTTGAGCATGCCTGTTAGAAATGGGGTCTTTGGTTGGCAGTCAGGTTACTCCATGTCCAAGCAAGGACCCTCACTCCAGTCAGGGTAAAAAAGAATCACCCTCAGTTAACCCCAGCTGACCCCCTTGGTAGCTTGGCACAAGCAGACATGCTTAACTTCAGAGATCTAGGTGTAAAGTATTTGTACCAACACATACAGTAACTCAATGAAACCAAAACAAAATGACCCAACACAGTTTTAGAAAAATAGAAAATATTGATCTAAACAAAGCAACACCAAAATGACAAAAATCCAACATACACAAGTCAAGTTATTAATTGAAAAGCAAAACAAGTCTCAAATCCTTGAGAAAACGGGTAAAACACTGCTAGCGGTGAAAAGTACCTGGGTAGCGTCAAAAAAACATGCATGGGTGAGTGTGTGTCCAAAAAGGTAAGCGGTGTGTCGATTTCTCACTCGCAAGCGAGACCGTGCATCGTTTCTCCTTCTCCGGTCACTCGGGTCCGGGCATGAGTTGTGTTGTTTTTCCGTGACCAGGAATGTTTGCGTCGAAAATCCTGCCGCACAATATCAATAAAACCGCGCAATGTGGTTTGCGACGTTAACAGCCTCCGTCAGCGGATGTTGCGTGCTGTTCTTCCAAATACATGCGTTGATTTTCCAGCTGCGATGCCGGTGGAGCATCTATTTCTGCTGCAAAGCCGGCGGTGTGTCATTTTTCAGCTGTGTCTCAGAAGGTGCATCAATATTTTCCCCGCATGGCGGTCTGTGTGTAGATTTTCAGTCTTGGTCTGCCAGCTTCACCTGTCAAGGACCCAGGGACTGGATAGGGCACTACTTGGCAGGGCAGGAGTTTCAGCAGAGAGTCCAGGTGCTGGCAGGAGAAGTCTTTGATGGCCCTGAGACTTCAACTACAGGAGACAAGCTCAGGACAAGCCCTTGGAAATTTCTTCACAGGCAGGAAGGCACAGTCCAGTCTTTGTCCCCTGGAACAGACAGAAGCAGAAACTGCAGGATAGCTCCACAAAGCACAGTCTCAGGAAGGGCAACACTTCTCCTCAGCTCTTCAGCTCTTCTCCAAGCAGAGGTTCCTCTTATTTCCAGAAGGGTTTTCCAAAGTCTGTGGTTTTGGGTGTCCTTCGTATACCCAATTTCTCCTTTGAAGTGGGCCTACTTCAAAGTAAAGTCTCTTTTGAATGTGAAATCCTGCCTTGCCCAGGCCAGGCCCCGGCACTCACAAGTGGGTTGGAGACTGCATTGTGTGAGGGCAAGCACAGCTCTTTCAGGTGTGAGTGACCACTCCTCCCCTCCCTCCTAGCACAGATGGCTCATCAGGAAATGCAGACTACACCCCAGCTCCCTTTGTGTCACTGTCTAGTGTGAGGTGCAACCAGCCCAACTGTCAAACTGACCCAGACAGGGAATCCACAAACAGGCAGAGTCACAGAAATGGTATAAGCAAGAACATGCTCACTTTCTAAAAGTGGCATTTTCAAACACACAATCTTAAAATCAACTTTTCTAAAAGATGTATTTTTAAATTGTGAGCTCAGAGACCCCAAACTCCACATGTTCCTCTGCTCCCAAAGGGAATCAACACTGTAATCGGATTTAAAGGTAGCCTCCATGTTAACCTATGAGAGGGACAGGCCTTGCAACAGTGAAAAACAAATTTAGCAATATTTCACTGTCAGGACATGTAAAACACATTACTATGGCCCTCATTACAACCCTGGTGGTAAATCCCGCTTACCGCTGTGCTGACGGCCCTTAAGATACGATGGCCGCGGCGGAAATCTGCCACAGGTATTACGACCCACATCTTGTAATCCGCCACAATACAGACACCTGCACAAGTCCACTACACCAAAGGTCAGTGATAAACTGGCGATAGCAAAACCTACACCGTCACGCCAACAGGAATACGCCCACAGTATGACGACCCACGAATCAACGCGGTGGTCTTTCAACCGCAATAATCCATTGGCGGTACACACCGCCACGCTCAAAATACACACACATTTACAAAACACATCCACATTGGACAATTCAAAATACACACACCTGATATACATACACACACCACACCCACACACTCACACCAATATAAAACACACACCCACATTACCAACAACCCTTTACAACAACTTTTTAGGAATAAACAGAGAGAGAGAGAATAGCAAACACAACACCAGCAACCACAGGCACACAACACCATCACTCAAACAACATCCATGCACCTGAAAGAACACACACCAACACAACACTTCACACAGCCCAACAAACATCACCTCACACATCACCCACACACATTATGGCACCCCAAAGACACCCCAGGTTTTCTGAGGAGGAGCTCAGGGTCATGGTGGAGGAAATCATCCGGGTAGAGCCACAGCTATTCGGATCACAGGTGCAGCAGACATCTATTGCAAGGAAGATGGAGCTATGGCGGAGAATTGTCGACGGGGTCAATGCAGTGGGACAGCACCCAAGAACACGGGATGACATCAGGAAGAGGTGGAATTACCTACGGGGGAAGGTGTGTTCCGTGGTATCCAGACACCAGGTAGCCATACAGAGGACTGGGGGTGGACCCTCACCTCCTCCCCCTCAACTAAAAACATGGGAGGAGCTGGTCTTGGCGATCAGGCATCCTGAGGGCCTCGCAGAAGTAGCAGGAGGACTGGACTCTGGTAAGGAAAATCTTTACTATTATATCCCCCCAACCCCACCTGCATGACATCACAAACTTCTACCCCTACCCCTACCCTCACACCCATCACCCCAACACCTCACAGATACCCCACTATCACTACCCACACATCCCAAAACCAAGCCCTGCATGTAATACCAATGCATGGACACCCATTACAGACCTGCATGGACACCCATCACCAAAGCATGTCCAGTAGAGAGACTCACCCATGCCGCAAAAACACCAATCACACAAGGGCCAAGGCAATAATGCAAACACAGGAGTATAGAGAAACTCACCCATTGCACAAGATGGCCTCACAGGTACAATAACTATGCATTTACACCCCAACAGGACCCCTACCCAACGTCACCGGACAGGAGGTGCCAGCCATATCCAGCCCCCCCACAGAAGAGGCCCACAGTGACGACAGCAGCTCTGCACGCCTTGAGTCACAAACCATGACTGAACCTCCCCCCTCAGGAAACACCACCACATCACTCACCCAGCGGGCCCATGCCACTGTCCCCAGGACATATCAATGAGCAGTGTGTCCACCACTACAGGGACCCCAGGCAAACCCACTAACCCAAGACAATCAGGGACTTTGGGTCAGTAGCAGTGGGCACATGGTTCAGGGGACAGAGGCACAGGACAACAGGCAAGCTGGAAGGACTGCTGTGTGACAGGGGGAGGACAGGCCCAGGGAACCCACTCTCCAACATCATGGGAGCACACCACCATTCCCAGGAGACCATGAGCACGGTACTGGCCTAGTTTCAGGAGACCCAGCGGCTGCAGGAGGAACAGTACCTGGGGATCAGTGAGGACTTGAAGTCTATTATCACCACCCTGGTCACCATTGCAGGGGTACTGGCAGACATGGCCAACGCCATGAGGGAGACAGTGGTACATCAACGGGCCCCTGACACTAGCCTGAACGATGAACAGCCCTCCACGTCCTCCGCTGCTAGTGGACAGGAGGTCCCGCCACAGGACCAACAGGCCACCAGCACCCCACCCCCTGCAGAAGGAGAACCACCCCGCAAATGATCCCTGAGATCCAGGCACAAGACAGAGAACATTGCCAAGACCCCCACCAGGAAATAGGACTCTCCTTATTGTCACCCTTCTGTCCCACTATGTCACCCTGACCACCTTGAACTGTCATTACTCCACTTCCTATGCCCCCCTGGACAATGCACCTGTGATACTAAGAGACTGTACTCTACCATGGACATTCATCCACCATTAACCCAGCCCATTGCACATCCCCCTCCACTAAATAGCACAGAAATAAACACCCTTGAATCACAAAACGATCTGGAGTCAGTCTGTACTTTCACAAATGTGTTACAACCTCTCTGACAAATATCAATGTCAATGTTCATTTGCACATACCAATGTATGACAGTTGTTGGGCAGCAGAAAACATAGCAGAAGGCAGAATGTGGTACCCAGATCTGTGAAAAGGAAAGGCAAAGTGAACTGTCAGGGTCCATACACAGATGTAAAGAGGCAGAATCATGCAATGTCCTACAGTAGTCTGATATGAGAGGAGCAGTGCCAGTAACTTACCTGTGTGTCACTGGAAGTATTGCATGATGATGTTGTTTCTGTTGTCTATATCTTCTTCTTCTGCCTACTCTTCTTCACTGTCCACAGGCTCCAGAGCTGCCACAAGATCAACATCAGGCCCATCCTCCTGTAGAAAAGACATCTGGCGCTGTAAAGCCAGGTTGTGTATCATACAGCATGCCACAATGATTTGGCACACCTTCTTCGGTGAGTAGTATAGGGAACCACCTGTCAGATGGAGGCACTGGAACCTGGCCTTCAGAAGGCCGAACGTCCGCTCTATAATCCTCCTAGTTCACCCATGTGCCTCATTGTAGCATTCCTCTGCCCTTGTCCTGGGATTCCTCACTGGGGTCAGTAGCCATGACAGGTTGGGGTAACCAGAGTCACCTGAAAATATCGAGGGACAACTGTTAGACACACACTAACCCTTAGGGACTCTCCCATACCCAGACACCTAATCAAACTGTGTGGGGACCTTGGGCTCACCTATTAGCCACACACGGTGCCCCTGGAGTTGGCCCATCACATAAGGGATGCTGCTATTCCTCACAATGTAAGCGTCATGCACAGAGCCAGGATACTTGGCATTCACATGGAAGATGTACTGGTCTACCAAACAACCCCATATGCACATTCATGGAATGGTAGCTTTTGCGGTTTCTGTTCACCTGTTCATTCCTGCGGTGGGGGGACAAATGCCACATGTGTACCATCAATGGCACCAATGATGTTGGGGTTATGTCCCAGGGCATAGAAGTTAACTTTCACTGTGGGAAAATCCTCCACCTGGGGGAAACGATGTAGCTGCGCATGTGTTTTAGCAGGGTAGACAACACTCTGGACAACACGTTAAAGAACATTGGCTGTGACATCCCTGATGCCATGGCCACTGTGTTTGAAAGGAACTACTGGACAGGAAATGGAGCAGTGACAGGACCTGCACTAGAGGGGGGATTCCTGTGGGATGGTGAATAGATGAAAGCAAGTCTGGCTCCAACTGGGCACACAGTTCATGGATTGTGGCACGATCAAGTCTGTAGGTGATAATGATGTGCCTGTCTTCCTTTGTCGACAGGTCCACCGGGGTCTGTATACTGGAGGATGACACCATCTCATCATCTGCCCCAGGGGATGTGCCCTATGGAAGAGAAGGGTGAGTATGCACCGCCGCGGACGTGACCCCCATTTTCTATCTGTTCACTCATTTGATAACTGACCTTCAACAGGAGACGACCTAAGTGCTGCTGTGAACTCAGTCTGGAAGTGAGAATGGCTACAGTGTCTAGGGAAAGGGCCCCTGCCTTCACCGCGGAGGAGTTGGACAACCTGGTGGCTAGGGTCCCCCCCCAGTACATGCTAGTCTACGATCCTCCAGACAAACAGGTGAGTACACTGTGAGCATGATGGATGGGACATGAATGTATGGAGTGGCCTGGATGGAAGATACATGGGTGGGGGGGCTGTGGCCAGCATGTGAGGATGGTCAGTGTATGTGTTTCAGGGCATGGTTGGGAAGTTGTGGCCAATGAGTAAGAATAACTGGACGGGGAGTAAAATCTATTCTTACTTTACCTTTCCTCTAGGTCAGCGCCCACCAGAAGAAGGGTATTTGGCATGCCGTCACCAAGGAAGGGCGGACACTGGGGGTCTACCATAGACGGACCACCCACTGCCGCAAAAGATGGGAAGACCTGGGCCGCTGGAGCAAGACCCCCCTGATGTACCGGATCCTGGTGGTGGCAGATTCTGAGTTGGATGGGCGCTTGAGGGCATCACAGCAGCCACAAGGGGGTGAGTACAGTGTCATTCAGCTGATTCAGCATGCTTTACGAGGTGTCTGGGTGGGGGAAGTGGGCTGTGGGTTCCCCTAGGCCAGGGTGAACTTGGTAGGGTAGGTCCCTTGTTAGGCAGGCTCTGTGGCACTCCAACCCCAATAGTGGTATTGGCCATCTACAACTAGTCAGGCTCCTGTGGGTTCTGGGTGTGCAGCTAATGGCCTTAATCACAGTTCCCCATGGGCATGTGATTTTACTAAGAACTGTTACTGCATGGCTTAGTGCATAGGGCTGCTCCCTGTGTGTTGTATCTGCCAACGGTGGTGTTGTTGCTGGCATTGACCATGTGTCTCCTCTGTCTTCCCCCCCTTTTTGTTTTGTCACCCTGTCCTTCTGTGCATTAGCATCATCTGGCAGAGGAGCAGTGGCACAGGAGCAGGAGGGATCTGCAACCCACATGGCCCAGGAGGGTGAATGAACGGAGTCTGAAAGCACCAGTGGGACGGAGGGTGAGGGGAGTTCCACGACAGGGACAGGAGGAGACACCAGCGACAGCGACTCCGCCTCTGATGGGAGTTCCCATGCGGTGGCGAGCACCTCTGTGCCCACTGCAACAACAAGTACACCCATCACCCCCCTATCAGCACCGCCCTCCCAGAAGCCACTCAGCATGTTTCCTGTGCCCGCTCACCCAGGAGGGTGGGCATCTCCTTCGCCCCAGGCACCTCAGCCCCTGCCCCAGTCAGCCCTGCTGCCCTCAGTGAGGAGGCTATTGACCTCCTGAGATCCCTCACTGTTGGGCAGTCAACCATTTTGAATGCCATCCAGGGTGTCGAGAGGCATTTGCAACAAACAAATGCATACCTGGAGGGCATTCATTCTGGCGTGGCGGCCCAACAGAGAGCATTTTAGGCTCTGGCCTCAGCACTGATGGCAGCCATTGTCCCTGTGTCCATCCTTCCCCTTCCTCTCCAACTTCCACTACCCCGACCCAATCCCCTCTACCTCAGCCTATCCCAAGAACACCATCAGACCAGCATGCACACACATCAACACACAAAAGTGGCTCAGGCAAACATAAGCACCACACATCCCACAGGCACTCACACAAGCACCATACCCATGCAGACACACCAACATCCACGAGTGTGTCTGTGAGCCCTCCTCCCAAATTACACAAATGCAGGCACACACCCATTCAACAGCTATCCACCTCACAACAGCCTCCAGCCCATGCACCTTCACCCAAACTCAGCAGACGTCCACCTCCTACAATCACTACCTCTTCCTCGACTCCCAAATCCCCTCCATCTTCCCGTTCCAGTGTGTCTAAGAAACTTTTCCTAGCTTCCTTTGACCTCTTCCCTACACCTCCCCCCCAGTCATTCCCCTAGAACCAGGATGTCCATATCCCAGCCCAGCACCTCAGCCACAAAATCCTCAAGCACTGTGGTCCCTGCAAGTCCGGGAAAAGTGAAGGCGGCACCCATCAGGGCTGCCAGTGTGCCACCTAGTGAGGCCAATGACCACCCTATTCCCTCACCTAACAAGGTGAAGAAGGGGCCCACATGCCAAAGGGAAAAGCCGCACCAACAACCCAGCAAGGCCTCTTCCAGAACCAAAGAGGACAGTGCCAAGGTCCCAGCAGTGACTTCCAAGGTGGGTAAGGGACACAAGGGCAAAGGGAAGTCAGCTCAGGGCACGGAGCCTCTGGGCGAGGGACTGGTGTAACCGATTCTGCAAGACAGAACAGCAACCTATACTGCGGTGGCCACTGTTGCAACGAGCGCCACCTGCACGTCTGCTGCCTCTACTACAGTCCCCAGCATCATCCCCAGTGGGCACCCTTCAGAGACTGCAGGAGACAGCCTGGTGTCTCCCTACACAGGTGCTGACACCTCCACCATCACCAGCATCTCTGCCGCAGACACTGCCGCAGCCACCGCCACCTGCCCCGTGACGTGCCCAGCCAGTGCCACCACAGCAGACATCAGCAGCATACCCAGTGGGCACCCTTCCGAGGCTGCAGGAGATGTCCTGGACCCTGCACCCACTAGATGAGGCACCACAACCAGCACTGCCATTACCAGCAGTTGGCAGGCTAAATCGCCGCAGGGTGAAGTGTGTCTTTGCCTCCATGGAGTATCATGCTACCTGTTCCCTGAAAATCTCGTGGCTCAGACACCCAGGTGAAGGAATGGGAACTGCCACACCCCAGGTGCAGCATCACTGGGCACTAAGCCCCCTCCAGAACCAGTGGAGAATAGCATCCACTACCCAAGTCCTTTGCAGAATGAAGAACTCTGGGCACAAAGCCCCCTCCAGAACCAGTGGAGAATAGCATCCCCTACCCCAGTCCTTGGCACGATGAAGCACTCTGGGCACCATGCCCCCTCCAGAACCAGTGGAGAAAAGCATCCACTACCCCAGTCCTTGGCAGGATGAAGCACTCTGGCCATAAAGCCCCCTCCAGAACCAGTGGAGAAAAGCATCCACTATCCCAGTCCTTGGCAGGATGAAGCACTCTGGGCACAAAGCCCCGTCCAGAACCAGTGTAGAAAAGCATCTGCTAGAGAGACTGTGGCTTTGTACTCCCCGGACCAAACAGTGGGCAAACCATCGACTTGAGAGACTAGAGATACTGTGGCTTTGCACTCCCCAGAATCAAGCAGTGGGCAAACCACCCACTTGGAGACTTGAGAGACTGTGGCTATGTACTCCCCAGGACCAAGCAGTGGGCAAACCACCCACTTGAGAGACTAGATAGACTGTGGCTTTGTACTCCCCAGGACCAAGCAGTGGGCAACCCACACACTTGGAGACTTGAGAGACTGTGGCTTTACACTCCCCAGGAGCAAGCAGTGGTCATAGAGCCCCCTCGTGGAACAGTGGCGTCGTCCCGTCATCTGACTGAGGTGCCCCCCCTCCCCTTCCCCCTGAGGTGCCTGTGTTTTATTTTCAAACTGATGTCCCTGCTGTGTTCTCTCCATTTTGAGGCAGGTGTCATGTGTGGGCTTCGCCCATGCTTTTTGGGACCACTGGTCCACGGACATGTAATGGAACAGAATACGGACTTGTGTACTTGCTGTAAATAATTGTATATATTGATCTTTTAAAGTTATCTTGGCCTATATGGATTTTCAATGATTACACTTGTTACAATCATTTCGTTTGGTCCTTGCGTTCTTCCAGGGGGTGACTGGGTGTATCTGTGATGTGTTTGGACGTGTTTGTGTGTCTGTTGTTGCGGGAGGGGGTAGGGGCGTTGCGTGTGTGTCAATCTCTTTTTCCTCCCCCCTCCCCTTTGTGCTATGTGCAGTACTCACCATGGTCGTCGCCGCCGTCTTTGATGTTCCTGGTAGAAGAGGAGGTAAACCAACATTGGTAACACCTGTAACTCGGGCTCCATGGCGTCCTGGTTCCTCGTTGGGTGTCGAGGGGTGAGTGGTTTCTGTTCCACAGACTGTTTCTGCCGTGCTTTTGATGGCGTTGGTACCGCCCCGGAAAAGCTGGCGGATTGGTGCCTTGTAATAATGTGGGCGGTTCATTGTCTTCCGCCTGTCTGTTGGCGGTTACCACCGCTGTGTTTGTTTCTACCGCTGTGGCAGTTGGAGTGTTAAAGTGCCTGTCTGTGTTGGCGGTTTCCGCCATGGTCGTGATTCCATTTTTTTTTTTTTGCCGTCGGCCTGTTGGTGGTATTACCGCCACTTTATCACCGACCACCAGGGTTGTAATGAGGGCCTATATGTCCTACCTTAACCATACACTGCACCATGCCCTTGGGGCTACCTAGGGCCTACCTTAGGGGTGTCTGACATTTAAGAAAAGGGAAGGTTTAGGCCTGGCAAGTGTAAGGCAAGTCGAATTAAAAGTTATAATTGCACACACAGACACTGCAATGGCAGGACTGAGACATGATTACAAAGCTACTTATGTGGGTGGCACAATCAGTGGTGCAGGCCCACTAGTAGCACTTCATTTACAGGCCCTGGGCACCTCTAGTGCACTGCACTAGGGACTTCCAAATAAATCAAATATGCCAATCATGGATAAGCCAATTACATACAAATTTTGTAAAGGAGCACTTGCACTTTAGCACTGGTTAGCGGTAGTAAAGTGCCCAGAGTAACAAAAACAGTAAAATCAAAGTTCAGCACACATCAACAACCTGGGGAACAGAGGCAAAAAGTTAAGGGAGACCACGCCAAGGATGAAAAGTCTAACATGCCCTGGTAACCAAGCAGATTGGCAATGGAAGGAAGTATGTATTACCTCAAGCTGCATGCAGTCTGCTGTAATGTAAGCTTTTGGAAAGGAAAATCCCAGGTGGTCCCAGCATTTAAAGCAGACCTTTTGACAAGGCCAGGAATTTCCAAGATGTGTGTATCTAGCTGGTGGTGCATTTTGGGGCACCCTGTCACAAATATATTACTAAAAGTCAGTGCTGTAACATAGCACATTGTCATTAACATATAACCCATTTCAACTGAAATGGCCACTACATTTGCACACTCAATCATGGAGCTCTGCTAATGAACATATTAAGCATACAAACAATACTATGTGGAAATTGGGTTTCAAGCACCGTTCAGCATTACCGAAAAAGTGCATTTCTTCTTTCCTAATTGCTGACATATTTTGAAATATTTGTAGTTCATTTGCAGGTAATTACATTTTACGGAGTTAGAAGTGTGTTTACATCCAACAGCCTCTCCTTACACACTCTCTATGCTATATTGGAGTCACCGAAATCACTGGTGCATGCCTGACTTCAATCTGTTGAATGTTTATCATAGGATTGGTCTGAAACACAATACTGAGCTTTTGAGACATTGGAGAGTCCTTCATTTTATTATTTTGTTTTATGAGCGCCTATCTCATTAAGTTGTGCAGGTTCTTACAGCCTTCTTTGCTATCTGATCCAAAACACTCATTCATTTTTTAACATCTTTGTTCTGGCCGTCAAGACATGATGGGTGCTGATTTTGATGATGTGGTGGACCAGCAAGGGGAGCAAATGGAGTTCCATAATCAGGATGGGGGTGATGTGATCATATTTGTTTGTCCCCTGAATGAGAGATGCAGTGCCTTATAGGGTGCCCTACTGCCTTTTAATGTTTATTCCTTGCTTTCTCATTGTGTTCAAACAAATCACAATAACTTCTATTTTCTTGGACTTTTTTTGCTTATGCAGGGTCGTCCCCAATCTTGTTGCCTCCTGCCTCTTATTTCTTCTGAGCTGTTGCTGTTGGCTTTTGAAATCTGAGCACTTTACCACTGCTAACCAGTGCTAAAGTGCATATGCTCTCTGTGTAAATTGTATGTGATTGGTCTATCCATGATTGGCACATATGATTTACTAGTAAGTCCCTAGTAAAGTGTACTAGAGGTGCCAGGGTCTATAAATCAAATGCTACTAGTGGGCCTGCAGCACTAGTTGTGCCACCCACATAGGTAGCTCTTTAATCATATCTCAGACCTGCCATTGCAGTGTCTGTGTGTACAATTTTAACTGGCAATTCGACTTGGCAAGTGTACCCACTTGCCAGGCCTAAACCTTCCCTTTTCTTACATGTAAGACACCCCTAAGGTAGGCCCTAGGTAGCCCCAAGGGCAGGGTGCAGTGTATGGTTAAGGTGGGACATATAATATTGTGTTTTATATGTCCTGACAATGACATATTGCTAAATTCGTTTTTCACTGTTGCAAGGCCTGTCCCTCTCATAGGTTAACATGGGGGCTACCTTTAAATCTGATTATAGTGTAGACTCCCTTTGGGGGCGGATGAACATGTGGAGTTTGGGGTCTCTGAGCTCACAATTTAAAAATACATTTTTTAGTAAAGTTGATTTTAAGATTGTGTTTGAAAATGGCACTTTTAGAAAGTGAACATTTTCTTGCTTATACCATTTCTGTGACTCTACTTGTTTGTGGATTCCCTGTCTGGGTCAGTTTGACAGTTGTGCTGGTTGCACCTCACACTAGACAGTGACACAAAAGGAGCTGGGGTGTAGTCTGCATTTCCTGATGAGCCATCTGTGCTAGGAGGGAGTGGAGGAGTGGTCACTTACACCTGAAAGGGCTGTGTCTGTCCTCACACAATGCAGTCTCCGACCCCCTGGTGAGTGTCTGGGGCCTGGCCTGGGCAAGGCAGGATTTCACATTCAATAGTCACTTAACTTTGAAGTAGGCCTACTTCAAAGGAGAAATTGGGTATAAGAAGGGCACCCAAAACCACAGACTTTAGATCACTTCTGGACATCAAGAGGAACCTCTGCCTGGAGAAGAGCTGAAGAGCTGAGGAGAAGTGCTGATCTGCCTGTGACTGTGCTTTGTGGAGCTATCCTGCAGTTGCTGCTTCTGCCAGAGTAAGAGGGCAAAGACTGGACTTTGTGTGCCTTCCATCTTGTGAAGAAATCTCCAAGGGCTTGATTTAGAGCTTGCCTCCTATTGTTTGAAGTCTCAGGGACAGCAAAGACTTCTCTCTGCCAGCACCTGGAGTCTCTGGAGAGACTCCTGCTCTGACAAGTGGTGCCCTATCCAGTCCCTGGGCCCTTGAAAGGAAAGCTGGTGGAAATCCAAGAAAATGGACTTCGGATGACTTTGGACCGACGCCGCTGCTGAATCCGCTGAGGCCGCCTGCAACCGACTCCGTAATCTTTGCTGTAACACGACTACCTTCGCAGGCCCGACGCCGCTGCCGCCCCGCTGAAGTCCGCGACTCCGTGGAAGTCGCCGCACCACGTCGTGACCGACGCCACTCGAAGTGCGCCGATTCAGCGTTTCGCACAGATGCTGAGATCCCCGACTTCGCGCATCGACTTGTTTTCACTCTTTACCAAAGAGTCTTTACCAAAGTGTCTGGCGCCACTGTCGGCTTGTTGGGAATGACTCTGTCACGACGCTGTGCTAACACCTCATCGAAGCATTTTGTGTTTCTAAGTGCTATTTTTTACTTTAATCTTTGAAAATTCATAACTTGACTTGTGTATGTCGGATTTTTGTTGTTTTGGTCTTGTTTTGTTTAGATAAATATTTCCTATTTTTCTAAACTGGTGTTGTGTCATTTTGTAATGTTTTCATTAACTTACTCTGTTTGTTGGTACAAATACTTTACACCTAGCACTCTGAAGTTAAGCCTACTGATCTGCCAAGCTACCAAGGGGGTAAGCAGGGGTTAGCCAAGGGTGATTCTCTTTTACCCTGACTAGAGTGAGGGTCTTTGCTTGAACAGGGGGTAACCTGACTGTCACCCAAAGACCCCATTTCTAACATTTCTCAGTAGATTTCATTTGTAAAGGCATGTCAATAAAGAAGGAAATCTGTGAGGTACTCAGAATTGTTATCTCATTTTTAAAAATCTTCTCGGGATAGAACCCTTCCCAAATATCCTTTATGACAGTAAGGCTCGCCCGCCATGCTCGCTTGCCACAGGTTACTCATGACCAACTTTTACACCCTACCACTTTCAAATGCCACCAGCCTCCACTGGTTGTACTAGAGCATTATATGAGTGTATGACAAACCATGCTTCTGAGCACTTTGCAACAGCTGTCTGGTCATCAAGAAACAATAGCTTCCACGTGATTCTATTGGTCATTTTAAATAAGACCTGAAATGAAATTGGCTGCACCCACAAGATGGTTATTTGCAGATTCTTTATACTGATCTACAGATAATCTCTGAAAATAAACGTCTGTGTTTTGGTAGACAGTTCTAACCAGAGCTTATGGTTTAGCAAGCCTCCCCAGGTAGTTCTTAGCTTATGACATCATTTAACAAATGCACACTGTCTTGTGTATGTTTCCTTCCTTCACAAACCCAAATTTCAGTCTAATTTGAGCTGGTGATTTATTGCGTGGAAGCCAAAGAGTTGCCTAAATGTGTTGAGGTTGAAAGTTTCTAGCCACTCCAATTCTCGATCACAGAGTGGTTCACAACCGTGTGTGATTGTGGGAAGTAGCTTTGTGCTAATGACTTTCAATATGGGGTGGAGGGATTGACCTCCCAATCTCTTTTGAAGTAAAACAAAGGCTGCTAGTAAGGCTCCTGCTTCAGATTTTCTTTGTGCCTTGTGGCCTACGTATTTGCCTTTTGTGGAATAATAACAGTACAATATTTATAAACTTTTTCCTGTGTTAGTTTGTATTAGATTACATACCAGGGTCCTAGTCACTCAGGTATTTTGCTGAATGTAAACACTTAGGACCTTATTGCAAGTTTGGATTTCCGTGTACTGCCATGGAAGTGGTGGCGGTCTGACCCCCATCGGCTTGGCGATGCTGGTGAGCGTATAGAGCAAAGACTGCTGTGATCCCACCCGCAACGCCAGGCAGTGCAGACCGTCGTGGTGATCAGCTTGTGTTTCTGTCGGACTCATTATGATGTTGCACACCACCAATGTGACCGTGGTGGTCCAACCGCCATGTCCGAGCAGGCGGAAACAAAGAGCATCAAGGAAATAACTCACCTGCAGGCAGCATTACACATCCTGTGCCGCCATGGAGCCCATCACAAACGTCTTGCCTACGCTGCTGCTCATCAAAGGTGCACAAAATGCACACCGCTGTGGACGCAACTGACAATAAGTGCACACACCTATCTGTGTCATTAAGCTCAACAACATATCGCTGCACTGTTGTCCACATGATATGGGGCTCACTCTATGGGCACTAAGGACACGTGTCATTGTGCACACAGTTGGAGTCATTCACAATGAATGACACACTCACAGCCATTAAATGCCCCCTTTGGGAAGGTCACTAACACTGCACTGCAACACTTTACATACATACATTTGACCATCTCCGGCACAAGGACAGAGAAATGTACACAACATTGTGTCACTCAATGGCAACAACACAGCAATATCACATCTACCAATACAACGGACAACCGCACATTGCGCACATGCTCTGGACTGTCAAAAGATTGAACACACATATGTATGGATGTGTCATAGAACAAAAGCACCCCTCCCATGAAACAGCCCTGCAATGAACACACACATCACCACATTGCAACACAATGGAAGAAAAATGGTATGCACAATTGTTTGAGGGATAAATGTACAAAGCTCACTATGCAAACAATACCTTCACAATGTGGACAGGGACATCAGAATCACTCAGGGAAGGATGATGCACTGGGACACACTAAACTTTGCACACATCCCTAAAACAATATTTGCACATAAACTGGCCCTTCAGGTATCTCAGGGACAAGCAATTGTAGACCCAATTGTCACACAGAATGTGGAAGTGCAAGTCAAGATAGCACATACAACTGCAACAGCATGGTCCATACATCTAGATGAAGTAGCTACAAAGTACACCACATTAAAATGGAAACATGCACAGTCAAATGCAAAGGAAGCTTGCACAATTGAACACCATCCATGTCTGGACAAACAAACCTCGAGCTTCCACACAAGTGACAAATGTACAGTTCATATCATGGGGACTAGTCTAACACCACACATGCTGACACTGGACAACACAAGATGAAATACTTACCATACCAAACAGAACACAATGCAATGCCACCAGAGTTGCAATAAGAAACACATATCCATACCGTCAACATCTACACTTGTCCTAGGTGTTACAAGCACTGCCCACAAAGTCCGAGTTTGCAAACAACAGCAAATGGATCAGCAATCAGGGTGAAACGCACACAACTGCAGGCATACAACGCAAGTTACTCAGGAACAACATAAATGTAGAAAAGGAATTGCAGGACAAATGTGTACCCAAAAAACAACGGTTTGGGGTTTTGTTCACTGGAAAATCTTCAGAACAAAGCCCATTAGCCAATCCAAATAATGTCCATGCACATGGTTGTGCCCACACTTGACTCCAATCACTGCCAGGGTACCCCTACAGGAAGGGGTATCAATTGGGCAAGCAGGCACCTCATGGATCATTTGTGGGTGGGGTCATGTCAGATTTGGGTTGGGTGGGATTGGGTTTGGGAGTGGAATCTTCTTTGGGGGGGTGGGCTTCTTCTTGGGGTAGAGGGATATGGGTGCTTGCAGGGGGGCAGGTGTGACAGGGAGGACTTTGATGTGGAAGGGATGGGTTGGGGTGTGGGTAGGGGTCTCTTGGGGTTGGGAGGGGGTAGAGGGAATATGGGAAAGGCCAAGCTCAAAAAGGAAACTCCCTTGGGAACACAGGGACAGTCTGAAGAAGCGGTTTGGGTACTTTGAGGTTGACGGTTTGGTTGTCTGGTGTGTAGATGTAGATGTCTTGTGTATGTGTATGTATGTGTAAGGTATGCTTTTGTTGGGGTGGTGTCTGTTGCATGTGTGAGTTTGGGTGTTGGAGGTGCTGGGTGATAAATGTGTATGTGTCTGTTGGGGTGGTGTCTGTGGTCATGCTGGATGTTGTGGCTGTTTGTGTGTCTGTTGGGGTGGTGTGTGCAGGTATGGTATATGTGGTGGATGTGTCTGTGAATGTTGTGGTGTAGTCTGTAGGTTTGGTGGATGTGGTAGCTGTGTCTGTTGTGCTGGAATCTGCATGTATGGTGGGTGTGGTAGATGTGTCACTGGCTGTTGTGGTGGTGTCTGTGGGTATGCCTGATGTAGTGGGTGAGTCAGTGGGGGGGTTGTGGTGTCTGGTGAAGTGGTGGTTTATGTCATGTTTGTGGGTGTATGTTGAGTGCCTCAATGCCGTTGTGTCTTGTGGTGTTTGTGTCAATGTGTTCTGCTCGTGTGCATTGAGGTGTGTGCTTGTGGATCTGCCTTTTTGCCTGAGATAGGTAGGGGAATAGGGAATTTGGATTGGAAGAGGGGAGCTGGAGGGGGTTGGAATGTGGGGGTGACTGGCTACCATCAGTGAGAAGGGCAGAGCCTGAAAATATCTCTGTAGGTCAGACATGGCACTATGAATGCCTTCCAGGAAAACATTGGTCTGCTAAAAGTAGCTGGCCAACCCCTGGATGGCATTCACAAGAGCAGTCTGACCCACAGAGATGCTCCTCAGGAGGTCAATTGCTTCCTCACTCAGGGCAGCAGGGGTAACAGGAGCTGAGATGGAGGTGCCTATGGCAAAGGAGAAGCCCACCCCCTTGGGTGAGCAGGCACGGCCAACTCAGAGAGGAGCAACAGGGTGGGTGGTGATGGAACTGGGGGTGGTGGACAAAGATGGTACAGGAATAGCTCCTGATGGGTCGGCCACCATTAGGGAGTGGCCACTGGAGGTAGAATCCAATGATGACGACATAGATCCTTGTCGTCCATGGCACTCTCTTCACCCTCTGGGCCACTGGGTCTCTCTATGTCGGTGGTCTCATGGCTGGAGTTACCACAGTCAGACGCTTTCCCACTTGGTTGTGCCCTGTCTCCTTCACTTGTCTCAGATGATACTGAAAATACAAAGAGAAAAAGGGTCCTGATCACACTTGAATAACATCTGTGATTAACAAACATTAGCATCATGTCAAGTAGGCCCAGTCAACAAAATACATCAACGTGATGCCTACATGTACCACACCATATGCATGCATGCCATCTGAACTGTCAACAGTTACCCACAGGAAAATCAAGATCTCAGACAACTACAATTGCATAGCTGCAGTTGTGCAATCACGGTAACTATTGAACAAGTAGAAGACCACATCACCATTAGTGTTTTTCTGGAGCAAAACCTCAGTTACCTGTTGTCATACTCACATTAACACAACAACGATAAATAATGCGCCTAAAACCTGCCATGTTGCTGACAGCAGTAAAGTAGTCTGGAGAAAGTGACATGAAAATACTCATGTCACGCTGGAAACATATTATTAATGCACACTTCAAAATATGAAATTTGTCCTAATGGAGTCATGGAGGTAGTACTAATGTTGCTCAGATATGCCACACATTTGACATGGAAAGGCACACTGGAGAAAAAGGGGCAGATGTATACTTTTTGCCGCAAACCTGTGTTAGCGCAGGTTTTCGCAAAAAGTATAGCGCTGGCTAGCGCCATTCCATGACGCCGGCCGGTCGGCATATTTATGGAATGGCACTGGCCGGGGCTAAGGCCCTGTTAGCGTCCTTATAAAGTACGCAACCAGGGCTGGGGAGGCGTAGGGGGAACCAGGGCTTGTGCACCAAATTATGGCAACACACTTTTTAGAGACAAAGAAATTGTCTCTAAGTAGTGTAGCGCCATTTTCTGGCACACAAGCCTCATGGACTTGGTTCCTGTCTAAGTGAAGACCGGAGCCATGCCCACCAACCCAATGACCATGCCCAGGGGACAAATGTATCTTGGGCATGGCCATTGGGGCCAGCGCCGTGCAGGTGGCCCCAAGACAGGGCCGCCAAGAGGTGTTGGACAAAAAAAAATATACTCACCGGGACCTACCTTAGAATGGGTATCCCATCTGTGGGTGACCTCATGGTGTGGGTAGGGGTGGATGGGGGTGTCCCTGGGGATAAGGAAGAGCACCTGTGGTCAATGTCCATGGTCTCTGGCTATGGAAATCTGCCTCCAGGTCCTCTTACGCCTGCCCATACCCAGGCGTTATATAATGGCACTAAGCTGGCTTAGTGCCATTATTTAAGGCCCTCCTCCTCCCGTGCATGATTTTTGCCCAGGAGGATAAATAAGACACTAGGGCCTTCTATGAATTTTTTGCCCACGTACACCTACTTTGCATCTCATTGACGCAAGGTAGTGTTCCGCATACAAAAACATTTGTTAACTCCAATATTTTAGCACTAGACATGTCTAGCGCCAAAATATAAATATGGAGTTAAGTTTGTGCCGGATTTGCGTAAAAAAAATGACGCAAATCTGGCGCAAACAGAGTATAAATATGGGCCAAAATGTGCAAAATGTCAGGGAGATATGTCTCTTAAATCCACAACACAAGAAATCAGCAAATTTCATGGAAATCACCACGGATGTCTAGAACCACTTACAATGACATGCTCTGATTGCATCAGTAGATGCCTTTAGTCCTTTGAATGTTGGAGAGGCCAAGAGATTTGCAAGTATTTGTATAAGGCCCTTGACATGTTTTTCTAATGGGAAGCTACATCACTGTCTCCATTTTGGTCCTACAAACCCATCTGTATGTGGATGGCTTGTTGCCCACAACCCCATATGATTCTAACATAACTGCAAGTCATTCAATGGTGCATGCCAACAATCAGGTAACAAAACTTACCCATTAATATGTTCAGTGCACTTTTCCACATCATGCCACATCAATGGCATATAAATGCACATTGTCGGTACAAACTCTAGTGCTACCCGTCATGTTCCTTATTCCTATTGCAGTTGTACATGCCATATTACATGTTATAATGGGTGAGGGTATGTGTGAGCTAACAATCAATGGTGACACACTCCTGTCTGTGGCACCACGTGAAATGTAGCCCCATTGCAAATGTCCTATTCCAAACACAGTTGGCATGCACAAATACGTGAGGGAATACAGAAATGACCAGATGAACACAGATACACCACACATGAAACAGCAGTGTGCATATTTTGTCAAAAGAGTATGGGACACATGCTAACATGTTTGCAACAGTGTCAACAGTGATTTTGCAAAATCATGTCAATGGACATACCCCACTTACCAAACAAAAGTTCTGATCTGTAGCTGACCTAGAGAACAATGTATGCTTTGTCACATGTGTGATGGCCAGCTTCACATAACAGGCAGTAGTGAGGCATCAGCACTCAGGGCACACTATAGACAAGTGGCCCCTACGTTGGAGATGCCAATTTGCTCACTTGACCAGTCGCGTGACTAAGAACAGTTACCCATCACTTATTTTTCTTTGGGCTGTAACACTGATGAGTAGTGGTCTATTGCATAGAATTTACACCCACAACAACAACAAACATTACTTTATTGATCAATATACACAGCCATGAGTTGTCCCTGGATGGCAAATTGTTAGTGGAGTGTACACTGTTGTGCCCTAGGTCCCTGGGCCAACAGGCAAGACACATCAGTATGCACCGCATTACATGTCTACACAAACAGTTACTCAGCTATTGTTTCACACAGGGCTAATCCCTAATCTTCAGGGTGAGATGTCAGAAGAAAACACATTAACATGGCTATGTGCTAAGCAAGAATATGCACTGTACTCACCTCCATGTGGCTGCTGTGTTACCTTCAAAAGCCCATCAAGGTGTGGATAGCCCACAGTCAGAATGAGGGCCATTAGGAGGGTCATGGTCTAACATGTACCCCACCTACATTGGGAGGACAGCCCCAGCTGGACCTCTGTGATCTTCCTGACCCAGTATCTCAAGTCCTCCCACCTCTTGCGACAGTGGGCACTCTGCCAGCTTTGGACCTCCTGGGTCCACACCTTGCAGGCGATGGCTCTCCATATCTCCTTCTTCTGGTGGTCGTTTACCAGTATGGATGCAAGAGACAAATCAAGTGATTACAATCACTAGTGTTTGCCCTAATGGTTGTGTCACACACATGTCAGAAACACCAAGCAACAAATGGTCAATTTCTCAACAACCCTAGGTGTAAGGCACACATGCCAATAAGTACAGGGACATGATTATATACTTTTGTATCCATCTGCAGACTAACCCACTACCCTGCTCCTGGCTTACCATAACTAAGCAAGCCTACTCACATCAGGTAGCCCAGGCTCCAGCAACATGTACTCTGATGTGAGCCACAATGAAATATTACACACATATGTGGCTTCTGAATGCTAAACTCCTTTGGCCTGTTTGGACCAACACATTCTCAGTCTGTGAGACTGACTCACTGCATGCAGTCCTTACAGGCAACTTCAATAATAAAGGCATCACCCTTACACTTGAGTGACAATTAAGGGCCTGGCATGGTGGGTACATAAAGGGGCTGATTCTAACCCCGGCGGTCTTCGACCGCCGGGGCGAGGGTCGGCGGGAGCACCGCCGACAGGCCGGCGGTCCCCCGCAGGGCATTCTGACAGCGGCGCTTTGGCCGCGGTCAGAAAGAGTAAACCGGCGGTCTCCCGCCGGTTTACCGCTGCCCTCAGAATCCCCCATGGCGGCGCAGCTTGCTGCGCCGCCATGGGGGATTCTGACCCCCCCTACCGCCATCCTGTTCATGGCGGGAAAGCCGCCATGAACAGGATGGCGGTAGGGGGGGTCGCGGGGCCCCTGGGGGCCCCTGCCGTGCCCATGCCAATGGCATGGGCACGGCAGGGGCCTCCGTAAGAGGGCCCCGCAAGGTATTTCAGTGTCTGCCTTGCAGACACTGAATTACGCGACGGGTGCTACTGCACCCGTCGCACCTTCCCACTCCGCCGGCTCGATTACGAGCCGGCATCCTCGTGGGAAGGGAGTTTTTCCCTGGGCTGGCGGGCGGTCTTTTGGAGACCGCCCGCCAGCCCAGGGAAAAACTCATAATACCCTCCGCGGTCTTCTGACCGCGGAGCGGTATTATGGGGGCGGAATTCTGGCGGGCGGCCTCCGCCGCCCGCCAGAATTAGAATCACCCCCAAAGTGTCTTACCTTTGCATGAATGGAGATGTGGAATCAAACACACAAAGGTATGCATTGTACACTTTCTGCTATTTAACCAAGCTACTGAGTCACATGTCATGGCCTCCCAGGAATCTACACACTATCAGCACTATAGTTCTGTCATTTGTGCAATACGGCTATACAGGACAATTATGACAATGGAGCCGTGGGAGTAAGGAACCTGTCATGAGTAAAAGACACACATTGACAATGATGGAAAATGCACATATGGACTAGTACAGGGATGTACATCTGTACCCATTCCTAATCTACTCAATGGACTCAGGCATTCAGGGCAGGTGTTGCCACTTGTTAGAAATGGGATCTCAGGTTCGTAATCAATTTGTACACTGTCCAAGCAGGGACCCAAACTCTAGTCAAGGCAATGGAGATACAAACTTAAGATAACCCCTGCTCACCTCTTTGTAACTTAGCACATGCGGGCCGGCTTATTTCAAAGGCAATGTGTAAAGTATTTGTACCAACACACACAGTAATACAGTGAAAACACTACAAAATGAACACCACATCAGCTAAGAAAGATAGGCAATATTTATCTAAATCAAGCAAGACTAAAACAACAAACATCCAACATACACAAGGCAAAATATGATTTTTCAAAAGAATAAGAGTCAAACTCCATAGAAAACAACTGAAACATTGATTTTACACGAAGTACCTGGTTTTCGTAAAAAATAAACCAGGTACACGGGTAAGTATGTGTCAGAAAAGTCAGCGATGCGTCAATTATTTTCTCACAAGTGAGTCTGTGTGTCATTTCTTCTCCGGTTGGGTAGACGATGCGTTGTTTTTGTCCTTCAAAAGAGAGCGATGTGTCGACTTGCGGACAGGGCACCTTGGATCCGCAAAGGTTCACAATGTCTTTGACGCCCAGCAACGATGCATGTGAAATCCAGTCACACACTGTTGAAAAACCATGCTGTGTGGGGTTTGCATTGTTATCAGCAGCTACAAGCTGGTGCATTGAAAATGTCCCCACATGGTAATCTGTGTGTGGATTTTAGCTCTTGTTCTGCCAACTTCACCTTTCAAGGGCCCCAGGAGTGGATAGGGCACAACTTGGCAAGACAGGAGTCTCAGCAGAGACTCCAGGTGCTGGCAGAGGAAGTCTTTGATGGCCCTGAGACTTCAAAACAGGAGGAAAGCTCAGTTCAAGCCCTTGGAGATTCTTCTCAAGCAGGAATGCACAACAAAGTACAGTCTTTGTACCCTTTCACAGGCAGAAGCAACAACTGTAGGATAGCCCAACAAAGCACAGTCACAGGCCAGGGCAGAACTGCTCCACAGCTCTTCAGTTCTTCTCCTTGGCAGAGGTTCCTCTTGGTTTCAGAAGTGATCTTAAAGAAATCTACAATCTGGGGTTTTGGGTACACTACTTACACCCCTTTCTGCCTTTGAAGTAGACAAACTTTAAAGGAAAGTCTCTGGTGTTTACAGGATCCTGCCTTGCCCAGCCCAGGCACCAGGCACACACCAGTGGGTTGCAGAATGCATTGTGTGAGGGCAGGCACAGCCCATTCAGGTGTAAGTGACCACTCCTCCCTCCACTCTAGCCCAGATGGCTCATCAGGATGTGCAGTCTACACCCCGCTCCCTTTGTGTCACTGTTTAGAGGAGATTCATAAGCAGCCCAACTGTCAGTCTGACCCAGACAGAGAATGCACAAACAGGCAGAGTCACAGAATGGTTAAAGCAAGAAAATACCTACTTTCTAAAAGTGGCATTTTAAAACTAACAATCTAAAAACCAACTTCACTAACAGATATATTTTTAAATTGTGAGTTCAGAGACCCCAAACTTCAGATTTCTATCTGCTCTCAAAGGGAAACTGAACTTTCATTATATTGAAAGGCAGCCACCATGTTAACATATGAGAGAGATAGGCCTTGCAACAGTGAAAACTGAATTTGGCAGTATTTCACTGTTAGGACATGTAAAACACATCAGTACATGTCCCAGCTTTAACAAACACCGCACCCTGCCCATGGGGCTACCTAGGGCCTACATTAGGGGTGACTTACAGGTATAAAAAGGCTTGGGCCTGGCAAGTGGGTACACTTGCCAGGTCAAATTGGCAGTTTAAAACTGCACCCACAGATACTGCAGTGGCAGGTCTGAGTTATGTTTACAGGGCTACTTATGTGGGTGGCATAATCACTATAAAACACACCCCTTCAAAGACCATAATCCTCTGCATTTGCACTGCAAGACAAAGAAGACCGAGCAACATTTTTTGTAGAGTACATAGATTAGGCACCCCTTTTTATCACCATCCCATTAAACACCCTGCACACACTTTTGTTCATTCACATCCTATTCGTAAGTCACTGTCACCCATTTTTGTGTTCCACCATGTCGTGTTCCAAAAATGCCCATTTTTCTGAAGATGAGTTAAAAGTCATGGTGGATAAAATCATAAAGGTAAAGCCTCAATTGTTTGGAGAACAAGTCCAGCACACTCCTCTTAGTAGAAAAATGGAAATATGAGACAAGATAGTTAACAGACTGAGGGGGTCATTCTGACCCTGGCGGTCGGTGATAAAGCGGCGGCCAACCCGCCAACAGGCTGCCGATTCAAAGAATGGAATTCTGACCCTGGCGGGAACCGCCAACAGAGCCCACCACTTTAACACTCCGACTGCCACGGCGGGACAGACAAACAGTGCGGCGGTCACCGCCAACAGGCAGGCGGCAGACAATGTACCGCCCACCCTATCACAACTCACCAATCCGCCACCTTTCCGGGGCGGGAGCCCCGCCGATAAAAACACGGCGGAAACAGACTACGAACGGGAAAAAGCTTACCTCTATACACTCCACGAGGACGGAGGACAGCATGGAGCCCGAATTACACACCCTACACGCTCTCGTCTACCTGCTCATCTACCACGAGTACGAACTCCGGCGCAGACGACAACGGTGAGTACCGCACCTACGACACAGGGGAGGGGGGGAGGAGGAAGGGTTACGGGCACACACATACGCATCACACCCACCCCCCAACTATCTACACACCAATGCAGAGCACCAAGTCAAAGTGACCCCACCCAAACCCCCCGGAATAACGAAAAGATATGATTAAAGTGAGAAACAACATTTATGTAAAAAATAGGTTCATTGAAGACATGGTACAATAGGAAAATGATGCAAAAAATGTCAAATGTAAACATTGCGTGACCGAGAAATAGAAGCAGAAAGTCCCGCACAGTCACAGAAATTGCAAATGTCCGTGGGCCAAAGTGTATCAAGACATGGGCAAAGCCCACACAGGAGACCTGAGTCCGTTGGAGAGAACACTGCAGGGGCATCAGATGACAAAACTACAGGCACCTCAGGGGGAAGGGAAGGGAAGGGGGGGCACCACAGCCACATGAGTCCACGACGCCAGATCCAAGAAGGGGCCACCATGCCCACTGTTCAATCCTGGGGAGTGCAAAGCCACAGTCTCTCAAGTCTCTACAGTGGGTGGCTTGCCCACTGTCATATCCTGGGGAGTGCAAAGCCACAGTCTCTCAAGTCTCTACAGTGGGTGGCTTGCCCACTGTCATATCCTGGGGAGTGCAAAGCCACAGTCTCTCAAGTCTCTACAGTGGGTGGCTTGCCCACTGTCATATCCTGGGGAGTGCAAAGTCACAGTCCATCAAGTGGATAACAGTCTCCACAGGCAATGGAGGAGGCAGGGTGGCCCGAGTGCAGCGTGAACATTAGCACGACACAGAACCGGCACAGTCATTGGGCCAGCGGTGCTTGAGACGGCGGGGCCCAGCGGAGCGGTGCTTGACAGGAAGGGCCCAGCGGAGCGGTGCCTGAGATGAAGGGCCCAGCGGAGCGGTGCTTGAGACGGCGGGGCCCAGCGGAGCGGTGCTTGACAGGAAGGGCCCAGCGGAGCGGTGCTTGAGACGGCGGGGCCCAGCGGAGCGGTGCTTGACAGGAAGGGCACAGCGGAGCGGTGCTTGAGACGGCGGGGCCCAGCGGAGCGGTGCTTGACAGGAAGGGCGCAGCGGAGCGGTGCTTGACAGGAAGGGCCCAGCGGAGCGGTGCCTGAGATGAAGGGCCCAGCGGAGCGGTGCTTGAGATGCCGGGGCCCAGCGGAGCGGTGCCTGACAGGAAGGGCCCAGCGGAGCGGTGCTTGACAGGAAGGGCCCAGCGGAGCGGTGCTTGAGACGGCGGGGCCCAGCGGAGCGGTGATTGACAGGAAGGGCCCAGCGGAGCGGTGCTTGAGACGGCTGGGCCCAGCGGAGCGGTGCTTGACAGGAAGGGCCCAGCGGAGCGGTGCTTGAAAGGAAGGGCCCAGCGGAGCAGTGCCTGAGATGAAGGCCCAGCGGAGCGGTGCTTGAGACGGCGGGGCCCAGCGGAGCGGTGCTTGACAGGAAGGGCCCAGCAGAGCGGTGCTTGAGACGGCGGGGCCCAGCGGAGCGGTGCTTGACAGGAAGGGCCCAGCGGAGCGGGGCCTGTCTTGGCGGGGCCCTCTTCAGCGGTGCCTTCCTGCACGGCGGGGCCCTCTTCAGCGGTGCCTTCCTGCACGGCGGGGCCCTCTTCAGCGGTGCCTTCCTGCACGGTGGGGCCCTCTTCAGCAGTGCCTTTCTGGACGGCGGGGCCCTCTTCAGCGGTGCCTTCCTGCACGGCGGGGCCCTCTTCAGCGGTGCCTTCCTGCACGGCGGGCCCTCTTCAGCGGTGCCTTCCTGCACGGCGGGGCCCTCTTCAGCGGTGCCTTCCTGCACAGCGGGGCCCTCTTCAGCGGTGCCTTCCTGCACGGCGGGGCCCTCTTCAGCGGTGCCTTCCTGCACGGCGGGGCCCTCTTCAGCGGTGCCTTCCTGCACGGCGGGGCCCTCTTCAGCGGTGCCTTTCTGGACGGCGGGGCCCTCTTCAGCGGTGCCTTTCTGGACGGCGGGGCCCTCTTCAGCGGTGCCTTCCTGCAAACGGGGCCCTCTTCAGCGGTGCCTTCCTGCACGGCGGGGCCCTCTTCAGCGGTGCCTTCCTGCACGGCGGGGCCCTCTTCAGCGGTGCTTGTCCTGTAATTCCAGGGAGTCAGACCTGGGCAGGACTCCCTGCTCAGTCGCCCTCCGACCGTGCAGTTGCTGGACCCTTCGGTGACGGTGTCCTGGGCCCTTGGGTGTCCTCCCTCACACCCGGGATGGGGCTTGTGGGGCCCTCCTGGTCCGCGCTCCTGCTGCCTGACTTCTCCGCCCTGCTGCCAGTGCCCTCCTTCGCTGTGGCTCTCTGGGCCTTGCCTCCCCTGGATGTTGTGGCAGGTGAAGTGTCCGAACTTTGGTCCTTGGGGGCAGCCGTGGCACTCCTCCCGTGGCGGCCCCTCACTTTCCGGGTCCTCTTTCCAGGGGGGGGGCTGGCTGTCCCCTTGCTGCTGACCGATGTCTCACTGCTGGCAAAGGGGGGACTCCAAAATCTATGGACTACGCTGACACGTGAACCCGGGCTGGTGGTGGCTGAGGTGCTCTTGGGACTCTTAGCAGATGGAGGGGGTGGGTCAGGTGAGGGAAAGAGGTCAAGATTGGAGAGGTAAAACTTTTTAGGACCAAGGTAAACGGTAGGTGCAGTGGTTATGGGAGTGGAGGAAGAGGAGGTGGTTGTAGGAGAGTCAGGTGTGCTGTCCTTGGGTGAAGGTGCATGGGCTGCAGGCTGTCGTGAGGTGGTTGGCTGTTGGGTGGGTGGCTGCCTGCGTTTGTGTGTCTTGGAAGAGGGGGTGACAGACACAGTGGGAGAGGACACAGGGGACGTGTAAATGGCAGTGGGGGTGGTGACTGCACGTGTGCGGACTGTACTGGAGGGTGTGCTGGTGATGGGTGTACTGGCTGTTGGTGGTGTGCATGCAGGTGTGAGTGTAGACATCACAGGGAGGGAGGAGGGAGACGAGGAGGTGGGGGACACAGAGGTGGTAGTGGCTGTTGGCATGTCTGCATCTGGGTGTTGCTTGGGTGAATGTTTGTGTGATCTGTGGTGCTTATGTCTGGATGAGCTTCCCTTGGGTGTTGAGGTGTGTGCAGGCTGGTCTGATGGTGTGGATGGGATAGGCAGAGGAACAGGAGACAGAGACAGGGTGGAGGCAGTTAGAAGAGGGAGGCTGGAAACAGGGACAATGGCTGCCGTCAGTACTGAGACCAGAGAATTGAACGATCGTTGATGGGCAGACTGATCCGAATGAATGCCCTCCAGGTATGCATTGCTACGATGCACCTCCCTCTCTACCCCCTGGATGGCATTCAAAAGGGTAGTCTGCCCAACAATGATGGTCCTCAGGAGGTCAATGACCTCCTCACTGAGGGCAGCAGGGGTAACAGGGGCAGGGGCTGAGGTGCCTGGGGCGAAGGAGATGCCCGCCTTCTTGGGCGAGCGGGCACGAAGCGTAGGCTGAGGGGCTGCTGGGTGGGAGCGGTGCTGATATTCCCAGAGGGGGTTAGGTCTGCTGTGGCCTGTGTCTGTGTGTGGGGAACCGACTGTCCAGAGGTCCCCGATGGTCCGGGCTGGTCATCAGGTTCCAGGTCGACAGAGCTGCTGTCCTCACTGCGGGCCTGTTCTGGGGGTGGGATGGACATATCTGGACCCTCCTGGCCGGTGTGTTGGCGTTCGGGCCCTGCAGGGGTGAAATAGTTTGGTTATTGCTTCTGTGTGTTCCATGGTGTGCGATTTGTGGGTGCCCTTGTCCCCCAGTGCTGGCATTCACTTGTGGCAGGAGTTGTGAGGGTGGTTTGTGGGGGGGATGGGTATGTGCAGTGGTCATGCATAGGTGATGGGTGTCCATGGTTTGTGTTGGCATTCAGGGTTTGGTTTTGGGTTGGGTGGGTTGTGCTGGTGAGACATTGGCAGGGAGGCTGTGTGCTGGGGGTTGGGGGTGAGGGTGGGGGTGTGGGTTGGCATGCTGGTGGTTGGGGGGAGAGTAGTTGAGACTAGACATACCAGAGTCCATTCCTCCGCCTACTCCGGCGAGGCCCGCAGGATGCAGGATGTTAAGGACCTCTTGCTCCCATGCTGTGAATTCGGGAGGAGTGGGTGGTGGTCCGCCGCCAGTCCTCTGCACAGCGATGTTGTGTCGTGAGACCATCGACCGTACCTTCCCCCGTAGGTCGTTCCAGCGCTTTCTGATGTCTTCACGGTTTCTGGGATGCTGTCCCACAGCGTTGACCCTGTCGACAATCCTCTGCCATAGCTCCGCCTTCCTGGCTATTGTGGTGTGTTGCGCCTGTGTGCCGAAGAGCTGGGGCTCTACCCTTATGATTTCCTCCACCATGACCCGGAGTTCTTGGACCGAAAACCTGGGGTGTCTTTGGGGTGCCATGGGGTGGTGTGGATGAGGTGTGGGGTGGTGTTTGCGGTGATGTGAGTGGTGGTGTGTGGTGATGTGTGCGTAGATGTGGTGTGGTTGATGATGTTGGGTTCCTGTGTGTGTTGGGGTTTTCGATTGCTGTGCTCGCTCGCTCGCTCTCTCTCGCCTTCTCTCTGATTTCCAACTAGTGGGGGTTTGTGGGTGATGCGGGTGTGTGTTTTATAGTTGCTTGGATGTGTGGGGGTGGTGTTTGTATGTGTATCAGGTGTGTGTATTTCAAATTGTCCAATGTGGCTGGGTTTTGGAGCTGGGTGTGTATTTTGACCGCGGCGGTGTGTACCGCCAATGGAATACCGCGGTTGAATGACCGCCGCGTTGATTCGTGGGTCGTAATGGCATGGGCGTGTTTGTGTTGGCGTGGCGGTGGAGGTTTGGTCATCTCCAGTTAATCGCTGCCCGCTGATGAGGCGGCCTTCCGTGGATGTCGGGTTTTTGGCGGCTTGGCAGTTGTGGGTCAGAATGACCGTGGCGGGTTACCGCGGCCGCGGCGGTAGAATGGCGGTCTTCTGACCGGCGGTAAGAGCCTTTTACCGCCGAGGTCAGAATGACCCCCTGAATGTTGTAGGCACCACTTTGCGGTGGAAAGTAGGAAGAGGTGGAATGACATTTGGGTCAAGTCCTGTTCCCTGGTCTCCAGGTACCAGCTGCAGGCCTAGAAGCCTGCCAGTGGCTCTCCAAGTGTCCCATTACAACCATTCCCTGGAAGGAGAAGGTCTTGGTCATCCTGCATCACAGATTGACAGGAATACCTGGTGGAGTAGAGTTTTGTTAAAAGACAAAATATGTCACCAAATTTCCTTTTGCCACTTTTACTGACTCACCACCACAGTGTTTACCTGTCCAAAGACCTCTTTTTGGCAACTCACCTGGGGAGATAACATTTGTAAAGTGTATGTAGAACAGGGACCGACCTTACTGCAACTCCCAGCAGGCACTGTTTTAATCCCTCCAAACACCAGACCAGTGGTTACTTATCCAAATACCCCAGAATATTACCTATAAATTTAAGGCTACACACCTGGGGAGACAACATTTGTCAAGTGTGTGTAGTACAGGCACTAACTTGACAACAACTCCCAGGAGGCAATAGTCCTGTAACTACAAACCATAGCACAGAGGTCACATGCTACAATACATCTGTTAGTGAACTCTCAAAATGAAGTGTTCTGACCTGGGAGGAGAACATTAGTCAAGTGTGTGCAATAGAGAATTTGAGCTGACTGCAATTCACAGAAGACACTGTTTCAGTAACTCTAAACATCAGAACAGCATTTCTCTCAATTGGCAACTCTCAATTTAAGTTTACTCAGCTGAGAGGATACCATGTCTCAAATGTGGAAAGTAGAGGGAGTGACATGAATACTAAGGCTAGGAAGACCATGTGTCTGTAAAACCAACCATCAGCCCAGTTTTCTCTTGTCCAAATATCATTGTTTGGTAACTCTCAATTGAAGTGTACTCACCTGGATACCATTTGTACAGTGTGTGTACTAGAGAGAGTAACATGACTGCAACTCCCAGTATGCCCTGTATCTGTAACTACAAACAACAGCACAATAGTCTCTTGCCTATATGCTCCTCTTTGTCAACTCACAAATGAAGTATACTCACCTGGGAGTACAGGGAGTTACATGACTGCAAATCTCAGGAGGCTCTGTTACTGTCACTACAACCACCAGTTTTGCTTACTTCTCAAAATACTCTTTGGAAACTCACAATGAAGTGTACTGACCTGAGGGGATAATATTTGTATAGTTTGTTTAGTACAGGGAGTTACACGACTGCAACTCCCAGGAGGCTCTGTTACTGTTACTCCCACCACCAGTCCAGTGTTCACTTCTTAAAATACCTTTCTTTGGAAACTCACAAATGAAGTGTACTTACCTTGGGGGATAATGTTTGTATAGTGTGTAGTATAGGGAGTTATATGACTGCAACTCCTAGCAGGCTCGGTTACTGCCACTCCAACCACAAGTCCAGTGTTCTCTACTCAAAATACCCATCTTTGGAAACTCACAAATCAAGTGCACTCAACAGGAGGGATAATATTTGTATAGTGTGTCTAATGCATGGAGATCCATGGCTGCAACCCACAAGAGGCACTGTTTATATAACCCCAAACACCAGCCCAGTGTTCCCTTGTCCAAAGACCCCCATATGTTAACTCCCAAACGAAGTTTACTCACCTGGGGGATAACATTGGAAAGGTTTGTGAACTAGATGGAATAACCTGACTGCAACTCAAAGGAGGCACTATTTCTCTGACTTCAAAAACCAGTGTTAATTCATAAGAAGGCCCCTGTTTGGCACCTCTCAATGTAGATCAACTCAGCTTGGAGGATACTATTTGTATAGTGTGTGTTGTAGAGGTAGTGACATGACTGCTAAGGCCAGGAAGCTCTGTCACTGTTACCTTACTCACCAGCCCAGTGTCCTCATACCAAAGGCTCCTGTTTGGGAACTCAAACATAAAGGGGGTTATTCTAACTTTGGAGGAGTGTTAATCCGTCCCAAAAGTGACGGTAAAGTGACGGATATACCACCAGCCGTATTACGAGTTCCATAGGATATAATGGACTCGTAATACGGCTGGTGGTAAATCCGTCACTTTTCCGTCACTTTTGGGACGGATTAACACTTCCTCTAAAGTTAGAATAACCCCCAAAGTGTACTCACCTGGCGTGATAACATCAGTATAGTATGTGTAGTACAGGGACTGACATGACTGCAACTCCCAGTAGGCACTCTTTCTGTCATTACAAACACCAGCAGAGGTGTCATATGCCCCAATGCATCTATTTGTCAACTCCCAAATGAAGTGTTCTCACCTGGGGGATGATATTTATCAAATGTAAGAAGTAGAGGAAGTGACATGACTGCTAAGGCCAGGAGGCTCTGTCTCTCTAACTCCAAACACAAGCCCAGTATTTACAGTCCCAAATACCCATGTCTGTTAACTCTTAATTGAAGTTTACTTACCTGGGAGGATGCCATTTGTATTGTGGTGGGAAGTAGAGGGAGGGACCTAAATGTAAAGCCAAAGAGGCCCTGTTTCTCTAACTTCAACCACAAAACCAGTGCTCACTTGCCCAAATCCATCTATTTGTGAACTCTCAAATGGGGTTTACTCACCTGGGAGGATAACATTTGTCAAGTGTGTATAGTATGGAGAGTGACATGACTGCAACTCCCTGGAGGTACTGTTTTTATAACTCTAAACACCAGACCAGTGGTCACTTGTCCAAATACCCTTGCTTGCTAACTCTCAAATGAAGTTTAGCCACCTGGGACTGACCATAATACAGATCATGCTCAACTCAGAGATGTTCCTGGCTACCTAGTGCCATCTTGACCTGCTAACCCAAGATGAAACTATTGAGGACAGGAATGACACCATAACCAGTGTGCAAAACAATGATTATAAAAGGCCTCAAAATACATAACCAGAATGGTATTGGCAGCAGACACATTCACACTGCACTGATCACATGATAACTCCAGTCAAATATACAACAGACTCTTGGGACTGTCTGCATCACAATCAACCAGGCCTCAAAATGGCTGAAGACATTGCCTATCTACCGTTTTGCCTGCATGGGTGGCATGATGGCATTCTCAAGCTATCCTCCCAAGTGTTAATTATCTGCCCATTTCATCAGCTGCTTGACTTAAATGGAATTGGCATGCTTCACAAATGTTGTGTTAATACAACCAATACCATGGGTACATTCCACAATATGATTAACCGCAAATCAACTATGTACAAGGTCTATGCTTAATGTAAAACTAAACTGTTGGAGGTAGATGTCATAATACAACCAGTAACATTGTATCTATCACATCAATAGGTCAAGCTGCCACTAGGCACATAGAGGCCACAGAAAAGACTGCCAGTACCCTCGTCCACCTCCCGGATGAAACCCTCAGTGAATAAGACACTCCTTGATATCTGGATGTGGAGGATGGTTCTAGTTCATCTGGGCAACCTGGTCAGACACCAACAGTGAGTCTCACTGTGGTTACATCAGAACCTCCTAGCCTGGTTGCCTCAACCTCATAGGCAACCATTCTCCCCCCCCGAACCTGTATACCGAGCACAGTGTCTGCCATCTTATGCCCCCAGTCCTTGATCCTGAGTTGCAGCTCAACACTTTTGAAAATGAGGTTCCAGGGCCCAGTCGGAGAGGGCACCATGTGGCAAGGGCACAGGCCCGTTGGAATGAGGTGTGTTGGAGGATGCTGTGGGCCACCGGGGTGAGGCCACTGGGGCTGCTCCTGGCCAGGACATCATCAGCCACATATTGAGGGTCTAACAGGAGTCCCAAGGCATGATGGGCAAGCTCTTGACTGAACTCTGGGAAATCAAACAGCTACAGCGGGACATCCATAGGGACATGCGAGAACAGACGGAGGTCCACAATACCAACATGGCCTCACTAACAGGGGTGATGAGGGACATACCCAGAGTCTTGAACATGGTTATTCAAAAACAATCTTCCCCTCCCTTTCGCTCATCAACACCAGGCAAATCTACATTGATTCTTGTTACTGGAAGGGAGGCCCTGCCAGAGGAAGAATCTGCCCAGACACTCTTGCCTGTGTAGAAACGGAGGTGCTGTGGATAAATGCTGCCCCCACCTGGATGTGCCCTGTCTCATTCGCTTCTGTTTACTGATGCTGCAAATAAAAAGAAGAAATAGGATCATCACCGGTCCATGCTCACACTTGAACAACAGCTGTGATTAGTAAACATTACCATGATATCAAGTAGGCCCCAGCAACAAATTGTGCCTACCTGGCCCATACATGTACCATGCCACATGCATGCATGCCGTCTGAACTGTCAACAGTTGCACACAGAAAAATCAGTCAGACAACTACAATTGCATGGCTTATGTTGTGCAATCACAGTAACCATTGAACAAGTAGGATACCACTTCACCTTCAGCTTTTTGCCTCATAGAGCATACCTCAGTTACCTGTTGTCATTTAATAGTAGGCCAATGGAGGGAGATTCCGACCAGGGAACCACAACTAGACGCTGACTGCCCTGTTGCAGATGCTGACCCAAATCACAGGCCTTTGCTCAAGTATGAGGGTTGATGTCTTCCCAGGGAATCTGAAAGGCAAGCTTAGAGCTTAACATGCTGTGCTCGAAATAGAACATACTTAGAGAGAACGTAATCTATTAACACTATGATAGCGTTATTCTTATGTTTCACTCTCCTCGTGACTATTTCAATCCTACTGTGTTGTATGGTTCTGGTTATTGCGGCTCACGCCTTATTATCTAAAATGCAGTCGTTTTATTAAACCAATCTATAAAACTTACACTTCCTTTGTCATTTGTATATGAGATCATACTGTATATGAGAGAGCTGGTTGGGATCTGAGCGACCACGACTTCCCTGAGAAGTTCTAAAGATGTCATGCGCTCAGCTGCCTAATCATCCCTTCCCTTTGGGAGAGATGAGGCACTGCTAGTTAACCGGAGCAAAACCGGATTTGATGGTGACAGGGGTCCTTCTTAGTGGGTCAGACTTAGGGGGTCATTCTGACCTCGGCGGTAAAAGTCACTTACCGCCGTTCAGAAGACCGCCATAACACCGCCGCGGTCGCGGTAAACCGCCACTGTCATTCTGACCCGCAACTGGCAAACCGCCAAAAACCCGACAACAAAAGTCCGCCACACCAAAGGTCAGCGGGAAACTGGCGATGACCAAACCTCCACCGTCACGCCAACAGAAATACACCCATACCATTCCGACCCACAAATCCCCGCAGCGGTCTTTCAACCGCGGTATTCCATTGGCGGTACACACCGCCGCGGTCAAAATACGCACACCTTTACAAAACACAGCCACATTGGACAAATCAAAATATACACACCTGAGACACATACACACACCACTCCCACACACCCAATTAAATATAAAACACACACTCACATCACACACACACCCTTACGACCACTATTGCGACTGAAGGACAGAGAGAGACAGCACAGCATAGAGTAGACCATCACACAGAGGCAAATCACAACATCACCCAGACAATTTCCACGCACAAAACACCATACACCACCACACTCACCACACTCTACAACACATACACCACCCCTCATCTCATCCACACCACCCCATGGCACCCCAAAGACACCCCAGGTTCACTGACGCAGAACTCAGGGTCATGGTGGAGGAAATAGTTCGTGTAGAGCCCCAGCTCTTCGGGGCACAGGTGCAGCACACCAGCATTGCCAGGAAGATGGAGCAATGGCAAAGAATAGTGGACAGGGTCAACGCTGTGGGACAGCATCCACGCAATCGGGACGACATCAGGAAGCGGTGGAACGACCTACGGGGGAAGGTGCGTTCCATGGTATCAAGGCACAACATCGCGGTGCAGAAGACTGGCGGCGGACCCCCACCTACTCCCCCAGAATTCACAGCATGGGAGGAGGAAGTCTTGCACATCCTGCATCCTGAGGGCCTCGCAGGAGTAGGCGGAGGAATGGACTCTGGTAAGGCAAATCTCCACTACTTCATTCCCCCCACCCCACCTGCATGCTAAATCATACCACCACCCTCACCCCCACCCCCATCACACCAACTCCTTGCAAATGGCTCACCATCACAACCCACCCATCTCAAAACCTACCCCTGCATGCGTCCCCAAAGCATGGACACCCATCACCAAAGCATGCCCACTGCACATACCCATCTCCCCCACAAGCCACCGTCACAAAAGCCCCCACAAGGGAATGCCAGCACTGGGGTCCACGGCCACCCACCCATTACACGAAATGCCACACACAGAAGCAATAACCATACTCTTATACCCCTGCAGGACCCGAACGCTACCACACCGCCACGGAGGGTCCAGAGATGTCCATCCCACCCCCAGAAGAGGCCCCCAGTGATGACAGCAGCTCTGTCTCCCTGGACCCAGATGACCAGCCCGGCCCATCGGGGACCTCGGGACAGTCGGTTCCCCACAGACAGCCACAGGCTACACCAGACCTAACCCCCTCTGGGAACACCAGCACAGCTCCCACCCAGCGGGCCCATGCCTCTGTCTCCAGGACACATCAATCAGCGGTGTGTCCACCACTACAGGGCACCCAGGTTGACCCACCACCCCAACAACAACAGGGACCTGGGGGCAGTGGTAGTGGGCACACCGTCCAGGGGACAGAGGCCCAGGGAAACAGGGGAACTGGGAGGGCTGCTGTGCAACAGGGGGGGGACAGGCCCAGGGAACCGACTCTCCAAGAGGCCCTCTCCTCCATCATGGGAGCATACCACCACTCCCAGGAGACGATGGCTACGGTACTGGCCAGGTTCCAGGAGATCCAGGTCATGCAGGAGCAACAGTACATGGGGTTCAGAGAGGAACTGAGGAGCATTAGTTCCGCAATGGGGACCATCGTCGTGGCCCTAAACCAGATAGTCACCACATTGCGGGACCAGGTGGCACCACAGAGGGCCCCTGTCACTAGCCTGGACCAGGAACAGCCTACCACCTCCACCGGCGCTAGTGGACAGGAGGCCCCCACACAACGACAGGCCACCAGAACCCCACCTCCTGCAGAAGAAGAACTACCCCGCAAGCAGAACCTGAGATCTCACAAGAAGACAGAGTAGGATGCCAAGACCCCCGCCAGCAAACGATACCCCCTGATGTCATCCACTGTCCCACATTGTCACCCTGTCCTACCTTGAACTGCCCCTGCTCCATCCTTCCACAGGCATATGGACAATGCACCTATGAGACTGAGAACTGGACTCTGCCATGGATATTACTCCACCATCACCCATCACCGTTTTACAATCATGTTCCTAATTTTAGCACTTTAATAAATTCACTTATTGCACTTAAAAAATCTAGAGTCTGCTTGTATTTTTAACAAATTTATTAGACATAACGGTGCAAAAATGTTCAGTTACATTGTGATGACAACATACCACTGTCACACAGCTGTAGTCCATGGGCAAACAAAGCAGAGGTCACGCAGTGGGGCCCACAGCTCTGAAAACGGAAGGGAAAGTCACAACTCAGTTAACAGGAACTGCGGGGGAACTCAGACAGTAGAGAGGCAGGAGACTTTAAGTAAATGTAAAATGGCGTGGTTGATTCGTACCTGTGTGCTACTGAAAATACTGTTGTATCACTGTGTCCCTGTTGTCTGTGTCGTCCCCGTCGTCTTCCTCCTCTTCACTCTCCACAGGCTCCACAGCTGCTACAACACCACCATCTGGACCATCCTCCTGCAGGAAAGGCACCTGGCGTCGCAAAGCCAGGTTGTGAAGCATACAGCAGGCCACAATGATATGGCACACCTTCTTTGGTGAGTACATTAGGGATCCACCTGTCATATGCAGGCACCTAAACCTGGCCTTCAGGAGGCCGAAGGTTCTTTCTATAATCCTCCTAGTTCGCCCATGGGCCTCATTGTAGCGTTCCTCTGCCCTTGTCCTGGGATTCCTCACTGGGGCAAGTAGCCACGACAGGTTGGGGTAACCAGAGTCACCTATTAGCCACACACGGTGTCTCTGTAGCTGTTCCATCACATAAGGGATGATGCTATTTCGCATGATGTACGCGTCATGCACAGACCCAGGGAACTTGGCATTTACATGGGAGATGTACTGGTCAGCCAAACAGACCACCTGGACATTCATCGAATGATAACTTTTTCTGTTCCTGTACACCTGTTCACTCCTGCTGGGGGGGACCAAAGCCCCATGTGTCCCATCAATGGCACCAATGATGTTGGGGATATGTCCAAGGGCATAGAAATCACCCTTCACTGTAGCCAAATCGCCCACCTCAGGGAAAACAATGTAGCTCCGCATGTATTTCAGCAGGGCAGACAACACTCTGGACAAAACCTTAGAAAACATAGGCTGAGACATCCCTGATGATATGGCCACTGTTGTTTGGAATGATCCACTTGCCAAAAAATGGAGTACTGACAGAACCTGCACCAGAGGGGGAATCTCTGTGGGTTGGCGAATGGGGGACATCAGATCTGGCTCCAGCTGGGCACACAGTTCATGTATAGTGGCTCGGTCAAGTCTGTATGTCAGTATGACATGTCGTTCTTCCATTGTCGACAGGTCCACCAGCGGTCTGTACACGGGAGGATTCCTCCATCTCCTCGCAAGTCCCAGCGGACGGTGCCTAGGAAGGACAATATGGAGCACAGAGTCAAGCAACCCACAGGTACATAACCACAGCTTGCACAGTACACGATTCGCTATGCATTGAATGGCTTGTATGAGTGGCAATGCAAGGCCTAGGCCTGTGTGACACAGTAGAAATTAAGCCATGTGGGCCCTTGAAATGGCGGCTGCCTGACCTGTGAAGTGTGACAATGGGATGTGAGGTCAATGCGCTGGCGTGGCACACCGTGGCGGTAGGCGGTCGAAGACCGCGGCGCAAAGCAGCATTGGTTAACATTGAACCCTATGGGTCTCAGGAGCCAATGACGATGTGCGCCGGCGGTCGCGGTACGCACGCCGCGGTACGCACCGCCGCAGGCGTGACCGCCATTTTCTAACTGCTTAATCACTCGAGACCTGATCATCCACAGGAGAGGACCTATACTGCAAGTGCTGCTGTGACCTCGGTCTGGGAGATACAATGGCTGCTGCGACTGGGGAAAGGGACCCTGCCTTCACATCTGAGGAATTGGAGAAACTTGTGGATGGGGTCCTCCCCCAGTATGCGCTACTCTACGGTCCTCCAGACCAACAGGTAAGTACACAGGGAGCACGTAGTATGGGCTATGCCTGTGTTGAGTGGGGTGGATGTAAGATGGTGGGGAGGGGAGCGAATGAGGAGTGCAACGCACGACAGATGAGAGCATGTGCCACATGGCAAGGTTGGGGAGGGGGGCCACTCACATCGACCATGCAGAAAAGTGATGATATTTCTTGTTCCACCCTGTCCATGTCACATAGGTCAGTGCCCATCAGAAGATCGACATTTGGCGTGCCATCGCCAAGGACCTCCGGGACCTGGGGTCCACAACAGACGGGGCACCCACTGCCGCAAGAGGTGGGAGGACATCCGCTGCGGGAGCAGAAAGACCGCCGAGGCTCTGCTGGGGATGGCCTCCCAACCTAGGAGGCGTGCCACATGGCAATTGACCCCCCTGATGTCCCGGATCCTGGCGGTGGCCTACCCCGATTTGGATGGGCGCGTGAGGACATCACAGCAGACACAAGGGGGTGAGTATCAGCACATTCTGCTATAATAGCGCACAGTGGAGGTGTCTGGGTGGGGGAGGAGGGCTGTGGCTATCTCTAGGCCAGGGCGGTTTCTGTAGGCTAGGCCCCTCCGTTAGGCATGGCCCTGTGCCCCGCACCCCACCTCTGTAGGGTGCTAAGTACCGCTATCCATGGTCCGGGCTCACCTATGTGTGCATTTGTCGTCCATAGACTTGTAGGGCAAGTCACAATAATTGAGTAGTGTACCCCGAGTGCGCGGCGTAGTGCAGGGGGCTTCTGTGTCTGTCCTCTCCGCCAACGGTGCCGCCAATGCATGCACTCAACATATCTTTCTTTCTTCCCCCCCTCTTTTTTTTGGTTTTCCTGTTCATGTGTGCATTAGCATCATCAGGCGGAGGAGAAGTGGCATCGACGCACGAGGGAGCTGCATCTCACATGGCCCCGGAGGGCCATGCAACCGACTCCGAGTACACCAGTGAGACGGAGGGCGAGGGGAGCTCCACAACGGGGACCCGTGGAGACGTCAGCGACACCGACACGTCCTCGGAAGGGAGCTCCCTTGTGGTGGTGGCAACATCCGTGCCCACCGCAACAACAGGTACAGCCGCCACCCAGCGCACCAGCCCCACCCTCCCAGCAGCCCCTCAGCGTTCGCCCCGTGCCCGCTCGGCCAGGAAGCCGGGCATCTCCTTCGCCCCTGGCACCTCAGGTCCTGCCCCAGTTACCCCTGCTGCCCTCAGTGATGAAATGATCATTGACCACCTGAGGACGCTCATTGTTGGGCAGTCTACCCTTTTGAATGCCATCCAGGGGGTAGAAAGGGAGGTGCATCGGAGCAATGCATACCTGGAGGGCATTCATTCGGGTCAGGCTGCCCATCAGCGATCGTTCAACGCTCTGGCCTCAACACTGACGGCAGCAATTGTCCCTGTGTCTAGCCTCCCCCTCCAACTTCCTCAACCCAGTCCCACTCCCCTGTTCCTCTGCCTATCCCAGACACACCTACAGACCAGCCTGCACACACCTCAACACCCAAGGGCAGCTCATCCAGACATAAGCACCACAGATCACACAAGCATTCACCCAAGCAACATCCACATGCAGACATGCCAACAGCCACTGCCTCCTCTGTGTCCCCCTCCTCCTCGTCTCCCTCCTCCCTCCCTGTGACGTCTCCACTCACACCTGCATGCACACCACCATCAGCCAGTACGTCCATCACCACCACACCCACCAGAACAGTCCGCACACGTGCAGTCACCACCCCCACTGCCATTTACACGTCCCCTGTGTTCTCTCCCAGTGTGTCTGTCACCCCCTCTTCCAAACCACACAAACGCAGGCAGTCACCCACCCAACAGCCATCCACCTCACGACAGCCTCCAGCACAAGCACCTACACCCAAAGACAGCACACTTGACTCTCCTACAACCACATCCTCTCCCTCCACTCCCATACCCACTGCACCTACCCTTCCCACTGCTCCTAAAAAGTTTTTCCTCTCCAAACTGAACCTCTTTGCATCACCTGACCCACCCCCTTCATCTCGTAAGAGTCCAACCAGCACCTCAGCCACCACAAGCCCTGCACCTACAAGGACCATCGTTCAGGGCTATTGGAGTCCACCAGCTCCTAGGGCAGCAACATTGGCCAGCAGCAAGGGGACAGCCAGCCCACCCCCTGGGAAAAGAACCAAAAAAGGGAAGGGCCGGCGCGACAGGCCTGAGACGGCTGCCCCCAAGGACACCACCCTTGCACCGTCACCTGGCCCATCCAGAAAGGGAGGCAAGGGCCCCAGAGTTTCTGCCAAGGAGGGCAAGGGCAGCAGGGCGGACAAGTCCGGCAGCAGGCGAGCTGCCTAGGAGGGCCCCACCAGCCCCATTTGGGGTGTGACGGAGGACACCCATGGGCCCAGGACTCCAGCACAGGAGGGCCCCGCAAGCGAAAGGTCGGATGGCGACTGAGCGGGAATTATTGGCCAGATCTGGTTCCCTAGGAACACAAGACAAGCACCGCTGAACAGGGCTCCGCCGTGAGAAGCACCGCTGAACAGGACCCCGCCGTGAGAAGCACCGCTGAACAGGGCCCAGCCAAGACAAGCACCGCTGAACAGGGCCCCGACGTGAGAAGCACCGCTGAACAGGGCCCCGCCGTGAGAAGCACCGCTGAACAGGGCCCCGCCAAGACAAGCACCGCTAAACAGGGCCCCGCAAAGACAAGAACCGCTGAACAGGGCCCCGCTGTGAGAAGCACCGCTGAACAGGGCCCCGCCGTGAGAAGCACCACTCCGCTGGGCCCTTCCTGTCAAGCACCGCTCCGCTGGGCCCCGCCGTGAGAAGCACCGCTCCGCTGGGCCCTTCCTGTCAAGCACCGCTCCGCTGGGCCCTTCCTGTCAAGCACCGCTCCACTTGGCACCGCCGTCTCTGCACCGCTCCGCTGGGCCCTTCCTGTCAAGCACCGCTCCGCTGGGCCCTTCCTGTCAAGCACCGCTCCGCTGGGCACCGCCGTCTCTGCACCGCTCCGCTGGGCCCTTCCTGTCAAGCACCGCTCCGCTGGGCACCACCGTCTCTGCACCACTCCGCTGGGCCCTTCCTGTCAAGCACCGCTCCGCTGGGCCCTTCATCTCAAGCACCGCTGGACCATTGGCAGGGCCGGATCTGTGTCGGGCAGGGCTTCACGAAGCACTCTGGGCACCATGCCTCCTCCATAACCAGTGGAGTCTGTAATCCACCTGATGGACTCTGGCTTTGCACTCCCCCGGATGGTACAGTGGGCAATCCACCCACTGTAGAGACTTGAGAGACTGTGGCTTTGCACTCCCCAGGATGGTACAGTGGGCAATCCACCCACTGTAGAGACTTGAGAGACTGTGGCTTTGCACTCCCCAGGATGGTACAGTGGGCATGGAGGCCCCTCGTGGATCTGGCATCATGGACTCATGTGTCTGAGGTGCCCCCCCTTCCCTTCCCCCTGAGGTGCCTGTGGTTTTATCATCTGATGCCCCAGCAGTGTTCTCTCCAATGGAAACGGGTCTCGTGTGTGGGCTTTGCCCATGTGTTTATGCACATTGGCCCACGAACAATGGAATGTAGGCAATATGTGCCGGACTTTTGGACTATGGATATATTGTTAATGTTGTAATATATTTATTTGATAAATTTCATTTTTCAATTCAGTTCAAATATGCTTTAATATACTTCAATTTTAATGAACATTTTATTTTGTCTTGGCATTATTCTGGGGGGTTTGGGGGGTGTCACTCTGACTTGTTGCTCTGCATTGGTGTGTAGGGATTTGGGGGGGGCGCGTATGTGTGTGCCCGTAACCTTTTTTCCTCCCCCCTCCCCTGTGTCATAGGTGCAGTACTCACCGGTGTCTTCTGCGCCGGCGTTCGTGCTCCTGGTAGAGGAGCAGGAAGACAATGGCTGGTAGGATGTTTAATTCGGGTTCCATGCTGTCCAGATTCCTCGTGGAGTGTGTATAGGTGAGCGTTTTCCCGTTCGTAGTCTGTTTCCGCCGTGTTTTTATCGGCGGGGCTCCCGCCCCGGAAAAGGTGGCGGATTGGTGGGTCGTGATAGTGTGGGCGGTACATTGTCTGCCGCCTGTCTGTTGGCGGTGACCGCCGCGCTGTTTGTTTGTCCCGCCATGGCGGTCGGAGTGTTAAAGTGGCGGGCTGTGTTGGCGGTTCCCGTCAGGATCAGAATTCAATTTTTTTTACCGCCTGCCTGTTGGTGGGTTGGCCGCCGCTTTAACACCGACCGCCAGGGTTGGAATGACCCCCTTAGTCTCCCACACCAGGAACGACTCTGCTACCTAGAAATCCAGTAGTCTCATTTAGGATAATGAGAGCCAACGCGACATGGAAGTGTTTTAATAACTAACATGTCGATGTGCTAACAAAACGTCCCTACGTAAGAATGTGTATTGTCTACAAACCAAAGACTAAACCCCTACCACGTCTATCGGCAATGTACTAAACTGTATCCTTGACTGAAGCACAGAGTGAACAAGAATGTATTATTTGAACTCCAGTGCTGAAGTAGGCTAAACAGTGCGATATAAAAATATAAAACAGGACCGCAGAACTGGCTATTGAAAAATAACAGTACGAGACTGAATAAAATGCATCTAGAGCAAAGTGCACAGAGGCCCAATGCTTTAAGCAAACGAATAATATGTATCTAGGGCAAAGTGCACAAAGGCCTACCGCCTGAAGCAAACGTGTAAAAGCTACATAAAAATGGCTACACTACACCCTCCCCTTGTTGGTAGAAAGTGGTTCTAATCGAAGCATAAAAAAATGCCCTATATATAAAAACTACATACACACACATTTCAACAAGGCCAGAGGACATCAAAGCACCGAAACTCTAAATTAAAAAAAAATAAGCATGTGACCTGGCAGCCAAATTCATATAACAATTTCAATTTAGAACAAATCCAATTCAAATGGAAGTCACGGAAAGCAGGATATTCTCCACTTCGGCAGATGACAAGACCGGAAAATCCACGCCAAACACTATCATGGAGCAGGTGTGTTCCAAAGCCCCAGAATCATCCAAGGCGGCATCCCGTGCAGGGCCCACGAATGAGTCAATACCATCTTCCTCCAGGAAGGGAATCTCGTAAACTGCCTCACGAAGCAAACACAGTCGCAGTGCGCATGTCTGAGAATGAGCCCTGTCCGGGAACATCAACAGATCAGCATCAACCACTGGAGGGCGCTGCAGTGAGAGACAGAGAGCTAGTGCATGTTCAAACGAGCACCAAAGGCACCGAAAACGAGCTGCACACAATCCAAAACTAGTCTGAATGACAGGGACAAGTCACACTCCAAATGTCCCAGGAGTGTCGCTCCAAAATGCTGCATCATGCGTTCACGACACAGCTGCATCGATGGGAGCACCAACAGTCGGTCTAGTTGCGGCGGGACAGCCATTGCGGAAGAATAACAGCAACAGCAAAACACCAGCCAATAAAGCCAAAGTTATCGGAAATCCACCACAAATGCTTCCGAAAATAGAATGAATAGCGGAAGGTATCAAACCGAATATGGAAGAGAAGGTGTGAGCAAAACCAACACCAACGGCTTTGAAAAAATGTGCTAGTCCAGCAGTGCTGGACGTATTAAATATACGTCCCACGAGTTCACCAAAGTGGCTCGGAAAGTTAGTATTTAACAGGGACTTTATCTCTGCTGATGACCTCGCCACCTGAAGTGCGTAGGTCTTGCGTGCAGATGTAAGGGCCACATGCTTTTGAAACAATAGATCCTTTAGTCGACTCAACTTGTCGAAATTTACCTTGGAAGTAGCAATGTGAGACCAGATCTCTGCCACCTCCCTCAATTTAGTGGGGGGAAATAACACATTCCCGCAGCAAGTAACGACCTTGGTGACCAAAACCACGTAAACTATTCCGGCACGTATGCCACAACAGTCTTCACTGTTAAGGAGGACGTAGCTGCCATTTGAAAGCACTTGGAATGTGTTTTCAGCATCTGCAACAGGGCAGTCAGGGTCTAGTTGTGGTTCCCTAGTCGGAATCTCCCTCAATAGACAGTTGGGAAACAAACAAATTTGAATACAGGAATTTCGTATTAGTCAATAGTATTTGCATATTTGCATGCAGAGTTAATTTAAAATAATATGACTTAGCACTTGTTTGATGATGCCCAGAAAAATATGCAAATTTGTCAGAATATGTTTTAGAACTCCCTGGCGGAGGAGTTGGGCAATGCTCCCATTGCGTATAGTCAAATATCGTTTTAGGACTACTGGCTTTATGAATAAAGTGGTGCCCATAATAATTGTAACAAAACATGTCACCATAATTATCTCTAAACTGGTAAGCATCTTCATTTTCATAGACAATATAATATTGCAACTCTGTTAACATAGAATCAACTGTCTTCACGTCCCAATTATCAGATACGATGCCTGGTATCACAATATCATTCATCGATAACTTTACAACATACGGTATCTGTATTATCTCAGTGGGACAATATATATCAAACACAATCCCATCCGGAACTGGCACAGCGGAAATGTTCACAAAGGACAAGTCTCTTTGAACCTTATGTGATGAAAAATGTGGCTTCAACACCTCTTCCACCTGTTCAACCTCTGATCGCTCGGGAAGAAAATGACCATGTATTACTAGAAAAAAGGTAACGACAAACCCTATCTACAGAAAAAAAAGCCATCAGAGTCATTAAAAGCCACAGATAGTTCCAAGGAAAAACAAAATACGTATCTTTAAGCCAATACACCAGCTTACGTGAACCCGGGTCAGGTGTTGAAGAGGACAAAGAGTCTGATAGACCATCGTCCATGGTATTAAAGCATACGGAGGCAGTTCTTGCACAAGGTGCCACCGAGAACAAAGGAGTAGCAGGTGTCTCTCGCCGTGGTACACTGTAGATAACACCTTCAGCAACATCAGCAGTCACAGCGACTCGATCAAAAGATTCCAAATTATTAGTCGTCAGTGGAACAATCGTAAGATCATCTTCCACCCTCCCCAAGCTCGGAGAGGAAACACCGTTGGTGCAAATCACTTGCAGGGGAACATCTTCCCCAGTAGTGAGAGGGATTCGGGAACTACTGGGCGTTCCTCTTGGTCTGCTGTGCAGAATCGGCCACATGTTGTAACTTGACATTGTCGATGGAGACAAAGCGATTTTCTTTGGCACCTTGCAACGGCGGCAAAATTACAGTTCTTGTTCCGTGGATTCCCAGTACAGGGACTGGCGCTCGATACGAAGGGTCAAATTATTTTTTCACTGTGACCTTTTCACGCACAAGATCCCCAACCCTGGGAAGCCAACCAGTAGGCGTTACTGGCTCATCCTTAATTCCAGTGGAGGCAGCATTTGCAGAAGAGTTATCCTCACAGATTGTTGTAAATCCTGCAAAACAGTGACACGATCATTTATGTGAAAAGGCATTTCCGCCGCCTCCACACCAGGACCATCTAGATCTGGAACAAACATTTGTGTTCCAAACAGGCACTCATAGAAGTACGACCCCACAGGGACCTTCTAGGCAAGTTATTCAGTGCTCTCTGTACTCCATACCGGTGAGCTAGCCAACTACGACCCGTACCTATAACTCTAGCCGTTAAGGATTGCTTTAAATCGCGATTTAAACGCTCCACGACAGAATTTCCCTTGAGATGAAATGGAGACGAGAACTGGAGCTGGACCCCCAATGAAGCCATGGCGTCCCTGAATGCCTTAGAGGCAAAAGCAGGGCCCTGGTCCGAATGGAAAGCCGCAACTGCATATATATCGACAAAGATATGCAAATCTTTAATAACAGTTCGAGCATCAGCCGAGCGCTGTGGCCACACCCACACAAATCTGGAGCAAGAATCTACAGCCACCAAAATATATTTGACAGATGTCACAACAAAGGACATACTGCTTCATCTCTTTATAGAGACCAGGCCACCAGTAGCGGGCCTGCAACAGCGAAATTGTGGCGGCCACGCCAGCATGAGCAGATGCCACCCCCTCATGCGCTGCAGTAATTAATTGAGGTCGCACTATTTTATTGGGCATTTCGCATACACCTACGCCGTGAATCTTAACCTCAGCGTTCAGCATACCACCCAATGAGTAATGATATTTAGATGGAAATGCCCTAGGATAAGGCGTGCCATCAGCCGTAGCTTTTATGGCTGCCAAAATCTCTGTGTCTGGTTTGGAACGCGAACGAGTAACTGCGGCCACAGTGGCAACTGCCACTGCCGATTTTGCGGCTTCATCAGCCAAAGTATTTCCAGCAACGTGTATTCCAACGCGCTGGTGTCCAAGAGTATGTACAACATGGACTTTAGGAAGTGTCTCCTTCAGATCTGCTACCTTCCCCCACAGTAATCTGTGTTTTATGGTGATACCCTTGGAATCTCTGAACCCATTTAACCTCCAGTAATGCAAATATTCATTGAAAGACTGAACACAGTAATAGGAATCACAAACAAGCAGTGTAAACTGTGCCGGATCCGTATGTTCCAAGGCCAACAATAGAGCTTTCAGCTCAACCAACTGTGCCGTACAGTCCCCCAATGTCTGTGTATAAGTATGTTGGGGGCAGAACTTCTCCCCCTCCATATGGCCACTCACTACCGCACATGCAGCAGAATATTGGTGCTTTGTTCCCACCTCAGGTTGCGCAGAGCCATCGGTGAACATGACTACTTGATATTGATCAATAGGCAACGAGCCAGCGGGAACGGGATATTCTATTTCATATTTGAGAAATTCCTGTGTCTGTAGCTTTGGGTCAAAAATGTAATCTACATCAGTGGCTGTCAAAGACATAGCCCATTGAATCCATTGCGGGTGTAATGCTTTCGCATTAGGAACACTCGCTTTCGTAACAGCCTCTAGGGCTGGAATCGGGGAAACGACTATGATGCGTTTGCCCTGGGCAAGAGGTCTTTCTTTAATAACAGCCATCTGTACAGCAGTGAGAATCTTTTCCGTTGGTGCAAATCGTTGTTCTGCAGTAGAATACAAGTGAGACTTGTTTCCTATCGGGACTGTTTCACCTTCATTAAAGGTGACATACGTAAACCCAACGGCCCCAGCTACAACCCTGATGACCAGATGTGTCTTATTGTCCCGTGTGTGTAAATGCTTTGCAGCTAAGAGATCAGTTTGCAAGTCTCGAAGAGTATGTGTATGCTCAATCGTCCAAAACATACTAGAGAAATCCGGACGAATCAACTCGTACAATGGTTTTATATGTGTAGCATAATCAGGAATGTAAGTTCTGCCAAAATGTAGAAATCCCAACAACGACTGTAGTTTCTTAATCGTATTAGGAGGTTGCAATTGTGCACATTTTTCTAAAAAGTGTGGCGCTAGGCTCTTACCTCCATTCGACAGCTCATATCCCAAGAAAATTACGCTGAGAAAGGCAATTTTCGATTTTTTTAAGTTAAATTTGTAGCCAATGTCTGCAAATCCCACAACAATGCGGGCTAGTAACTCGTCATCTGTGAGATATATATCATCAACATATGGCAATGCTTCAGGGTCCAGTTCGTGCAATATTTCAGTCACACGAGCCGAAAACAGTCCTGGGCTGTTCTTATATCCCTGAGGCAAACGCCCACAATTTTTCTGTGAGCCAAATGCACTGAAGCTCGTAAAATCCCTACTTTCGGGCGCTATATTTTGCCAGAAGAAACCATTCGAGATATCTAAAGTGGTTTTGTATTTTTTAATCACAATATTATTCATAAGTGCTGCGCTATGTGAATTTTGTATAGCATATGTACGTGCATGCCCGTTCAAATGTCTGTAGTCCACTACTATTCGATAAGAATGGTCCGGTTTAGCTACTGGGAATAAGGGATTATTCATCGGCGAGACACAGGGTTCAATAACTCCCTGATACCCCAATTGTGTAAGTATGTTCCTTACTGATGCCCTCGCTTCATATTTAATAGGATATTGTGGCTGTGGCTGAGGTTCGCCCCTAATCGGAATTACATGATAAGGAGAATCCCTATCCCACCCCACATGATTTCTATATAAGGCAGGTGCTTGCACCAGAGCCCATTTAATGCTATAGGACTCCGCAAGTTCTCCCGGAACAAGTGGTGAGAACGAAGGTGTAATAACCTCCTCCCCAACTGGACAGTCGCGTACAAAGTGAGGGGGCCAATCCTGTTCGGCCAGCAAAATGTCATATACCTTGACTACACGATCCTAAAAGACAGCGTTTATAGTGCGCTCAATGTCTCCTTCCAATTGTAAAGTGACTGTATAAACTCTATCGGGATCAGAGACACGCATATCTGCAGTCTCGACTTGTATGAAGTCATCAGTTGCTTTCACCTCCAGATGCTCTAGAAGATTCTGGCGAACTATTGTGACCTCTGCCGTGCTGTCTAACAGTGCCAGTGCCCATGTCTTGTTCTTCAAGAGAACTCTCTTCCTGTGTGGCATATCTAACTGAGACTGCCGCCACTTTTTTCTTTTTAAACTGTTGTTTTTGTTAGATCGGTTTCTCTTCCTTTTTTACAGAAACCTCAGAAGAGCGTTGTGATTCCTGTCTGGGTTTCACGTATTCTGTTCTCCGCTCTGATCGCCCACCTCTCTCATTTCTCCGACGAGTCCTGAAAAGAACGAGATTGGCGTGTATCAGTATATTGATATATATCAGGCGTTTTCAAATTATCCCTATTTCTAAGATTATATTTAAACTGAGGGGTCTCCGGTCTCGGAGAGTCTCCCCTTTCCTTTTTAGGCGTCTGTTGTTTTTTCTCCCAGCGCTTCTTAGTACCCTCAGGTTGCTGTTGTTTAGTAGTATCTTTACTACCCTTACACTGAAACTGTGGTTTCTGCGGTCGAGCCCCAAGGCTATCACGACCTATACTGGAATATGTTTCTGCTATTATTCTCGGCAGCTCCCGCTCCTGATCTAGTTGCGGGACGTCACGAAGACGCATACGCACCGCTAGTGCCACTGCCTCCCCTTTTAGATTACTCAATATTATGGAAGAAACTGTGTCAAAATTGCCCATCAGTTGCATCCCTAAATCAAAGGCTGGGGCAGCCCCATATTCATCTTGAATTTGTTTGAGCACTTCCGGTAAATTGGCTAATGTCGGTGTACCGTGTGCTGTAGTGTAGAGCGTGACAAACACCGTGCCCCAAGTATTACAATGGTCCACAGTGGGAACCATACCAAACGGTAAACACATCGTCAATATTCTATGTTTATCCTGAGGGCCCGTATGGGGAAATACCGCCTCCAACGTAATAATTTTTTGCGCCAGCCAAAACGGAGTCTCCTCTCGTTTAGCCGGTACTTTACCCATAACAGATTGTACAGTCGCTGGGTTGATACCCGGAACCACTCCATGTTGTTGCGCTGGGGCAGCACGCGCTGGGTTTGTGTTTAGTGTCTGCATCACAAATTGTACTAAGCGCCTACACATATCCGTTAACTCTATGTATAAACGACGAACTTCAGCCACCGCCATGTTAGCAACCGCCGGATGTGGTGTATAAGTAGCCAATAAAGGCCAGGTAGGACCATCGTTACTCAGTGGACCTAACCGAACATTTGCTATAGTGTGGGGTAGGGCGGCATCAAGCCAATTATTATGTTCATGATAAGATAGAGGTATTTCTAAATATGCATATGCCCTGTACTGTCCAGGGGCATTCACAAAGTTGTAATTGTGAAATGTGTTTGAATTCCCATCAACTGCTGGAAATATGACCCAAGAATAAAAAAGTTCTGTTCTATAGGCTGCATGGGCGTCCACCACAAACGTGACCAGACCCCCCTGGTTTGTTAAACCATGTGCTAGCAAATGTTCTGTGAGCGGTTGTCTCATATTAACTGCTATTTGTTTTGCCTGGGGGTTCTCCATTATGAAAGCAGCGATAGTTCAGAGAAGGCACACCAATATCGGTGTTTTCCTTTCAGAGTTCAAGCTTGAACAACCAACCGCTATAACTAGGATCTACCTATATCGCGGTGGCGGAAGTCCTCCGCGCCACGGACGTCTCTGTTAACGGAGCCAAGGAGTCAATATATATATGAGACCGAGAGAGTCAGCCGGACCCGAAAATTAAAGCCAGACCAATCGTTGGCGGCGCCATGTCGCGTTGGCTCTCATTATCCTAAATGAGACTACTGGATTTCTAGGTAGCAGAGTCGTTCCTGGTGTGGGAGACTAAGTCTGACCCACTAAGAAGGACCCCTGTCACCATCAAATCCGGTTTTGCTCCGGCTAACTAGCAGTGCCTCATCTCTCCCAAAGGGAAGGGATGATTAGGCAGCCGAGCGCATGACATCTTTAGAACTTCTCAGGGAATTCGTGGTCGCTCAGATCCCAACCAGCTCTCTCATATACAGTATGATCTCATATACAAATGACAAAGGAAGTGTAAGTTTTATAGATTGGTTTAATAAAACGACTGCATTTTAGATAATAAGGTGTGAGCTGCAATAACCAGAACCATACAACACAGTAGGATTGAAATAGTCACGAGGAGAGTGAAACATAAGAATAACGCTATCATAGTGTTAATAGATTACGTTCTCTCTAAGTAAGTTCTATTTCGAGCACAGCATGTTAGGCTCTAAGCTTGCCTTTCAGATTCCCTGGGAAGACATCAACCCTCATACCTGAGCAAAGGCCTGTGATCTGGGTCAGCATCTGCAACAGGGCAGTCAGCGTCTAGTGGTTCCCTGGTCGGAATCTCCCTCTGTATATATTAGGACTAGGAAGTGTTTTTATAACTAACATGTCGATGTGCTAACAAAACGTCCCTACGGTAGAATGTTTATTGTCTACAAACCAAAGACTAAACCCCTACCACGTCTATCGGCAATGTACTATACTGTATCCTTGACTGAAGCACAGAGTGAACAAGAATGTATTATTTGAACTCCAGTACTGAAGTAGGCTAAACAGTGCAATATAAAAATATAAAACAGGACCGCGGAACTGGCTATTGAAAAATAACAGTACGAGGCTGAATAAAATGCATCTAGAGCAAAGTGCACAGAGGCCCAATGCTTTAAGCAAACAAATAATATGCATCTAGGGCTAAGTGCACAAAGGCCTACCGCCTGAAGCAAACGTGCAAAAGCTACATGAAAATGGCTACACTACACAACAGTCCCTGATTACACACCCATCATAATCCAATGACCATGTACCTGGTGGTATGACACAGACATATGTCAGTTTTGTGGCACAGGTACTGTGGCCTGCAATAATGATACACATCTACAGCTACAAACAGGTCACACAAGAAGAGTGTTTAGTCAATGTGATGGGAAAATGACTGGGTCTCAATCTATGACTACATATTGCATGCCCACATGATGATAAACATGATGAAATCACCCCATCACAGCACACAAAACAAGTCCAATGTGCACTTCTGACCTTCAACCCAAGCACTGTAGAAGCTGTCTTGGCACAAGTCTCATACAGCCCAAATCTGTGACTTACATTACATGGAGCAATCCATGTCCACTTTGTATGTCAGAATACCATCAGATACCTGCCAATGCCACAACTCTGAAATTCCCAATGAAGGATGTTATGGTAAAGATACCTGTACAAAGAAAAAAACAAGGGGTTTAGCACTGAAACTATTCCTATTACACAAATCACATAGCAAGCATCTGGAAATGTAACTACATTGCAGGGAAACTGACACAAACAAAGCAACATCATCAAAGTGAGGATATGTCAAAAGCTAACTCTTCAAGCAGTCTTTGGCTGAATATTGCAGAGTATCAGCTCTCTAGTTGTTACTAAAACACTTAACTTCAGAAATTCTCTTAACTACAGTTCATTGTACAAAGTCATGACATCACATGACATACACTCATGAAAATTAACTGTTGATGAGATCTTCCTGCAAGTCAGCTGTTTCCTCTTCACCAATGTCATCCTGACTTGGCATTTCAGGATTCCCACCTATTGGCAATGCAGGCTCCACCTCCTCTGGAATGTACAGGAAATTCCTCCACAGGGCGATGTTGTGGAGCATGCAGCATGCCTCAGTAATCTCACACACTTTTCCAGGAGGCTAGAGGAGGGCTCCACCAGTCCTGTCCAGACACCAAAATCTTGCATTCAGGAGACCAAAAGCCCGCTCCACTACCCACTGTGTTCTTCCATGGGCCTCATTGAACGAACCTCCCCTGGCATTGTTGGATTCCTTAGTGATGTCAACTACCAATGCCGGTTTTTGATATGTGGAGTCTCCTGTTAAGGAATGGGATATATGTGCATTGATGAGTCACTCAGTTCACCTGATATTGCACACCCATAATAAGGAAACATGTGACTTACCAACCAGCCAGGCCCTCTCTTGGTACGGTTTAGATATCAGCTGGGGGTATGGTGCTGTTCTGCATTATGAAGGAATCAAGGACTGAACCCGGATAACAGGCACACACATGTGAAATGTAGATATCTGCCAAACAGACAGCTTGCAAGTTGATGGAATGGAAGTTCTTTCTGTTACGATAAATTTGTTCATTGGCGTGCAGTGGCACTAAGCTAACATGTATGCCATCAATGGCACTCACCAAGTGGGATGCGTGCAAAACCATACAAGTCAGCCTTCACATGGGCTAAATTTTCACATCGGAGAAACCGGATTTAGCTGTCAAGGTGTTTCAACAGTGCTGAAAGGACATCCTTCAACACCAGACTAGACGTAGGTTGGGACTCACCAGCAGATAGGGCCACTGTATGATGGAAGGGCCCTGTGGCTAGAAAGTACAATACTGACATAGCATGTACAATGGGTGGAATGGTCCTTGGATAACTAATAGATGGCATCAGATCTGGCTTTAACTGACGGCATAAGTTTGTGATTGCTTGCCTATCCAGGAGGTAATTGTCATGATCTGCATGATGCTTCTCACCTTTGACTGACAAATTTGAACAAGCACACGGTCTTCTGCTGGTTCTTGACTGACCAAGATTAGGGCGACCCTTTCTAGTAGCCCGGTGCTGCTTGACAGGAAACGCCTAAGGAGTCCCAGAGGAAAAAACCCCAAGAATGTGGGAAAACCCTCAAAAAAGGAACTCCTGAAAAAGTAGAAAAAAGGAAAACATTGGAAAAGTCAACAGGAACTGGAGAAATCACGACGAACAGGAGAGAGGATCACAACCAAGAGGAAGTGTTTGCAACGCAAAGAAAGCCAGACTGAAAGGCTTATGTACTAGGAGACAGTCAGTGACAATCAGGAAGAAAGAGCGACACCATCTTGGATTGGGAAAGCAACATAGGAAAGAATAGGAAAAAAGTAGCGGTATAAAAGGAAAAAGAAAGAAGGCATGCTGGGAAAAAGGAACACCAAGAAGAAGACAACATGGACACCAGAACAAGAAAGAAGCAAAGATGGAAAACAAGAAGAAGAAAAAAGGAAGAAAGAATAGGATTCCCACCAGGTAAGAAGGGGAAAGAGAATCAGGTAGGCAGACTGGAAGAGCGGTGCGACCGGGAGCACGAAATGTGCTTTCCTGGCCACGCCGTGAAAAAAACAGGCAGAAATGCGGGCCGCGGCGATGCCAGCTCTCCGATATTCGGAGCGGCGGGCCGACTGCGGTGCACAGAAGGGACACCGTGGTAGAGCGCGGCGTCACAGTAATACATTACTATGTGGCATTGCTCCATGACTTGCACAAAAGGTGGTATGCTGGTTGGATAACTAATAGTTGGCATCAAAAATAGCTTCAACTTATGGCATAAGCCACTATTTATTGCCTATTCAGATTGTAGATCTGTATGATGTGGTGTTCTTCCATGGTGTGAAGGTCTGGCAGTGGACGATAGACAGGAGGTTGATGCATCCTTCCTCTCCCTGGGTATCTATGTATGACAAGACATGATTTCTACTATTAGACAGTATTTTCCTAGCAGCATACAGGTTGCATGTCAAAGATATCATGTGACAAAGAATTTCTGACTTGGTAGACATGGCACCCAGTACACATTACAGCTGCAAATAACACAAGGGTCACATGAGACTCTTACTGTTTTCGACACATGTGGCCACAACATGGATTTGGACCAAAATTAAAGATGTGCAACACAATTGCCCCTTCAAATGTGACTGTAGATGCCGATCGCCAAAATGACTGTCAGCGGTCATGGACTGTGCGCACTGTTAGAGGAATAGTAGGACCGACATAATAAGATAGGATAAGGATGTTTGTGAGGTAAAAAAAACATTTTTGTAGGTGTGATGCAGTTTATAAAGCCAAATACACCATTTCAGGCCTCCAAAATGGCGGCTGCCTGACCTACTCCAGTGGGCATTAGGAACTGCCCGTGATCACTGCTAGAAGTCACCATGGCAGTAGGCAGTTGCAACCGCAAGGGGCACAGCCATAGGCTAACGTTGTTGTCAGTGGCGGTCATGGCTCAATGGCTGTGTCTACTGGCAGTGATGACTGCATACGTGGCGGATGTGACTGCCACGTTCTGCAGATTCAGTCACTTGACTCCTGTCCAGAAACACCTCCATGACCTGGGCTGCTGAGTGCCACCTCTGAGAGCAATTATGCCATGTTCAGCAGGTGATAGGAGTTTGAGTGTCTTGTGACTGAGGTCCTACCCCTGTATGAACAGCTCTATGGCTCACCAGAGGAACAGGTCGTACCTCATGTGTTCAATTTTCTCTGTACTTCACCATCCATTACCTCCTCACAGGCTAGAATGTGTCCTTGTGTGCCAGTGTGACTTTTTGTGTGCCTGTTGTTCCAGTCTGTGAGGCATCAATGGGTTGGACAATGTGCAGGTATTGGTGGGCAGCGCCATATGTTAAGTTTAGTAATATTGTGTTGTGTGAGGTTTTTGGGGTCCTAGATCCTCCTTGTGTTGGATGCACATAACTAGATAAGGAGACATTACTGCCTTCCACTGACATCTTTTTCCTAGTGTTTGTTGTAAATGTCAGAAAGCATGTCTGTGCATGACAGGAAGAGCTGTGTATGCATGTTGTGTGAGTCATTTGAGAATCATGTGAGCAATGTATATAGTGCCATAGATCTTTCAAACCACATCTGGCCTTGCTAAACTATTGTGTGGAAGACATAATATGACTCTCTCTGCCTTACACACACCACATACAAAAGTGCTGTTGGCTAAATGATGTACTGTCATGCATGGAAGTGATGGGAATAGAGTATCATGCAAATTCTGTCTCCTCAGCCTGCAGAGAACAGGTCCTGTCAAATGTATCTTATAGAATGGGACATATTCTAGGCTGTGGGTGAGTCACTGTGGCTTTGCAACTTTGGCACTGTGCTCACTCCCTGCACCCCAGCAGATAGTGGCATGTGGCCTATGTGATGCTTGAGTGGCAAAACCTGCCCTGAATGCCTCATTCCATTGACTACGTTATGAATTGGTACAGAGGTAAATCATAGTCCATATGTATGTTTGTATCATTGTCAATGTGTGTCTTAGACTCACGCCAGGTCCCTTACTCCCACAGCTTTGTTGTCACCTTCACACAGGTCATATTTGTCTTATACAGGCTTAATGCATAAATTACATTCCCACAGTGCAGATAGTGTGTTGATTCCTGGGAGGCCGTGATGTGTTACTCAGTAGCTTGGTCACCTGGCAGAAACTGTACAATGCATGGTTTTGTATGTTGAATGCCATTTCTGTAGCAAATACATATATGTCCAAAGGAGTGCTCTGTGGCACAGGTACATACCATATAACTCACCCCCTGAAATGGCATGCATCTGCATTTTTGTATTCTATGTGCCAACATATGGACAAGGAAGACAATTGATGTACCCACCATGCCAGCCCCTTGATTGTTACTCAGCTGTAATAGTGAAGTTTGCACTCTGGTAGTTGCCTGTAGGGACTGTATGCAGTGAGTCATTCTCAGAGTGTGAATGTGTTGTTCCATTCATGCCTCTGGAGTTTGCTATTCAGAAGTCACATAGATGTGTAGTGATTCACCGTGGCTCACATTACAGTACATGTTGCAAGAGCATGGGTTACCTGATGTCAATAAGCTTCTTAGTCATTGTAGGCCATGGGTATTGTGTTGGTCTTCAGATGTGAATACAGATGTCTGTAGCCATGCCTTTGTACTTATTTGCTTGTGTGTTTCACACTTCGGGAGAGTTAAAAGTTCTAGCTTGTTTTTTTTATATGTATGTGATTCAATCATTTATGACAAATCTTGTGATTGTAATCCCTTGATTTGTCTTTTGCATACATTCAGGTCAACACCCAACAGAAAAGGAGAGCCATTGGCAAGAATGTGCGGACCCTGGAAGTCCACAGCCAGTGGAGCGCCCACTGTCTAAAGAGGTGGGAAGACATGAGATGCTGGGCTCAGAAGATCGCTGAGGTCCAGCTGGGGATGTCCTCCAACATGGGTGGGGTGCCTGTTGGACCATGACCCCCTAATGGCCCGCATTCCTATGGTGGCCTATCCAGATGTTCATGGGCATTTGAGGACAGCACAGCAGCCACAAGGGTGTGTGTACAGGGCATATTCCTGCCTGTCACATTACCAAGTGAATGTTTTAGGTTCTGACAGCTCCCCCTGGCATTTAGGGATAATCCATGTATAACACAGTAGATGAATGATTGTTTCTTTAGACATGTCATGTGTTGTATACTGATGGGCCTTACCTATTGGCCCAGGGACCTAGGACACACTGTTTACAATCCACAAACAATTTGCTCTCCAGGGCTAACATATGGCTGTGTACATTGATTAATAAGTACTGTTTCTTGTAATGGATGTACATTCTATGTGACAGACGCCTACTTCTCAGTGTTACAAGCCAAAGGTAAGGAAGTGATGGATCACTGTCCTCAGCCATGTGTCTGGTGAAATGAGTGTTTTGCCATCTACCACTCAGAGGCTATTTGTCTTCAGCGTATGATGGGTGCTAGTTCCTCACTACTATCTGTAATGTGAACATGGCCATCAGACATGTGACAGAGCATGCATAGTTGAGTGCAGCTACAGATCAATATTTTCCCTTAGTAATTGGGGAATGTCCATTGACATTATTTATGTACAATCACTGATGCCAATATTTACTGTACCTACGTGTCAGAATGTGTCAATTTCTCTTCAGCAAATAATTTGTAAGCTGCTGTTTCATGCATGGTCTACCTGTGATCATGGAATAATTTCTGTATTCCCTCACATATATGTGCATGCCAACCTGTGTGTGGAACAAGACATTTACGATGGGGGGTACATTTCATGTTCTTCCACAGACAGCAGTGTGTCACCATTGAATATTGGCTGACACACACCTTCGCTCATCATAGCATGTCATTCGGCAAGTACAACAGCAGTAGCAATGAGGGGCATGATAGGCCTAGAGTTTTTAACCACAATGTGCATTTCCATGCCATTGATGTAGAATCATGTAGCAAAGTGCTTTGCACATGTGAAATGGGGAAGGTATGTAACCTGACTGTTGGCATGCACCATGGAGTGACTTGCAGTTATGTTGAAATCATATGTGGTTGGATACAAGCATCCATCCACAGCCATCTGGGTTTGCAGGACCAAAATGGAGACAATGATGTAGCTTCTAACCGGGCAACATGTTGAGGGCCTTCAACAAGCACTTGCAAATCTCTTGGCCTCTCCAGAATCCAAGAGACTAATGGTGCCATCAGGGTATTTAATTGTACAGGGTTCCAGATATTAGTGTTGATTCCCCTGGGGCTTGCTGATTCATTGTGTTGTGAAGTTTAGAGACATATCTTCCTGACATATTGCACATGATGTCTACAGTATCCATTTCCATTCTAAATGTGTGGCTATCAGAGCAACATTAGTAATACCTCCATGACTCCATTGGGGCAAATATCACATGACGAATTGTGCACTGTGGAACTGCTTCCAGTGTGACATGAGTATTTCCATGTTATCTTCCCTGGGATATTGTACTGTTGTCAGCAACATGGGATGTTCTGGGAGCATCATTTATCAATGTTGGGTCATTATGTATGTGATAAATAGTTGTGTGCATGGCCTTGCTTGGGATCTATGGGAATGGACTTGGCATTGGCCTACTATTGCATGACAACAGGTTACTGAGGTATGCTCTATGGGGCAAAAAGCTGAAGGTGAAGTGGTATCCTACTTGTTCAATGGTTAATGTGATTGCACAACTTAAGCCACGCAATTGTAGTTGTCTGACTGATTTTTCTGTGGGCAACTGTTGATAGTTCAGACGGCATGCATGCATGTGGCATGGTACATGTATGGGCCAGGTAGGTGCAATTTGTTCCTGGGGCCTACTTGATATCATGGTAATGTTTGCTAATCACAGCTGTTGTTCAAGTGTGATGATGGACCGGTGATGACCCTATTTCTTCTTTTTATTTGCAGCATCAGCACACAGATGCAAATGAGACAGGGCACAGCCAGGTGGGGGCAGCATTTATCCACAGCACCTCCGGTCAAGACACCACTGACAGAGAGGGACCCAGTGGCCTGGAAGCTGAGTGGAGTGCCACGGGAGGGGACTGGATCTACATCCTTGTCACCAACAGATTCTTCCTCCAGTGACCACTCCCTTGTGGTGGTGGACCTTTCAGAATGTACACCTGTATCATCTTTGTCCACCACCCCCAGTTCTATCGCCACTCTCCCTGATGCTCCCCACCCAGTTGGCTGTGTCTGCTCACCCAAGAGGGTAGGAGTCTCTTTTGCTGCAGGCACCTCCACCCCAGCCCCTGTTTCCCCTGCTACCAACAGTGAGGAGGCTATTAACCACCTGAGCAGTATCTCTTTGGGCCAGATAGCCATTGTGAATGCCATCCAGTGGTTGTCCACCCAACAGGAGCTGCTCCTCCATTAGGGCAGAATAGTGTCATCCCCCCTCCCCACCAGCATAGGCTGCTATAAAACCTTTCAAAGAAAATGATAATAAACTATGTTTATTATCATTTTCTTGGCCTCTCCAGAATCCAACTATGTTTATTATCATTTTCTTTGAAAGGGGTGGGCCAAAGGGTAACGAGCAGTGAGTTCACTGTGCATGTAAGTTTAGTCAGCCGTCTCAAGCCGGCCAAACACATATGCGCAGTAGGCTATCTCCAGGCCAGCAACACAGTTGATGGGCTGGAGAGAGCCTGCACAGGCTCCCAGTTTGCCTGGGAGTGCCATGGCTGGGCGCTCGCAGCCAATCCTGACGCTTCTTTGAGCAGTGTTAGGATTGGCCGCAGGGCAGGCTGGGAGCCTGTGCCTGCAGCAATAAGACAGAAGAGGAAAGAGGAATAGAGCAGCGTGAAGGCAAGGAGGTAAGTGATTTTTCTTAATTAATTTAATTTTTATTCCTTCCCCTATCGACACCCCGCCCCTTCTGCTCCCTGCAAATTGCCATTCCACCTAAATGCAGCAGACTAATGCATTCCTGGAAGGTATTCATGGTGCAGTGTCTGGCCTACAGAGAACTTTTCAGGCTCCGGCTTCCACACTGATGGCAGCCAGTCACCCTCTACCTTCATCCCCACCTCCACCTCCCTCTTCTCAATCCAAATCCCCCATTCCCCTATCTAATCCAAGGGTTGAGTATTTTTGTGGTGTTTTCACTGTGTTACTATGTATTTGTACAAATCCTTTACACATTGCCTCTGAGATAAGACTTGTGTCAAGCTACCAAGGGGGTGAGCAGTGGTTATCTTAGCTGTGGGACTCCCTTACCCTGACTAGAGTGAGGGTCCCACATTTGACAGGGTGAAACCACAGCCAACTAGAGACCCCAATTCTAACATTGGTGGTGAGCGCTGAGGATAGAAATTGTATTTGCATTTGAAATATTGTGTCTAGTGTACAATACTTCCATATCGCAAACCACTTTGCAACCACATACAGTTTTTTATTAACCTTTTTTTCCTTTTTGGCCTTCTCTTTTTTCCCTTCTGGGATTCTTGTCCACAATCCTGTCTCAGTCCAGTGAACTATCAGCAGTTAATTCAGATTTGGTGTTTGAGCTGGGGAGGTTGGAACCAATATGGTGCCTCAGCTAAAATAGTTCTGAATGAACTTTGATTGTCTTTTTCAAGGCCTCACTATGAAGGAGGAGCTGCAAAAGGCGATGGGAGCCTGGTTGGCAGCCAGGAAAACTGGTGAATACACAGATGATAGGTATGACATTGTGGAGGAGGAGTAACAAAGTCTGCACCTGGGATGGCTGAAGGAACTAGCATCACCTGTGGGGCAGGGGACCAACCTGAACTGTGGAAGAGCTCCCTCGAAAGATGGCAGCAGTGTTTCCTCTCTAGGTCTGTCTCCTGATGAGCTGGAGTGTAGGTGGGGAGCTAGGAACCTCTAGTTGGATCTATCCAGGCTCCAAACAGCTCAGATGGTGGCAGTGAAAATACCATGTCCACTACTGAAGAAGAAATTCACATATCCAGAGACTTGGGTTCTAAGAAGGGGGTGACATAGATCCGTGGGCTCAGGCATACATGGTACCTCCAGAGGTGCGCAGGGTCCCAGAGGTGAACTGGCACAGGGAATCATATTCCCTGGTGTGGGAGGGACACTCTACTGGCTCTAGAAGAACGCGTCAGGGTGAGGTGTACTCCCACAGAGGAAGCCCTGGTTAGGGAGTATGGAGTGACCCCAGATGAGCGTAGGTTGAGTTTGAAGGGCGTCAGATACTGTCTCACCAGATGGGGTATGATGTGGCATCCTTTTTCAAGGTACTGGGTGTTTGGGTGAAGGGTAGTATAGTTAACACAAGTGAGGGGCTGTACAATTTGATTTCTGGAGAGCATATGTTCAGTCACAGTTTTCCAGAACTATGCCATCCCCTGGTGGAGTGCATGTTCTCTGACCCCAGGGAACATGCACTGGAGGCAGACCTCTGAGTCAGTGCCAGAGTGTCTCAAGAGGCATTGAAAAGTAATCCTAAGGGATGTGGCTAATGTCTTCTCTATCTGAGTGAGGGGGAGGGATACAGTACCCCAGACAGGTACAGGTATAGTGGGAGGAGGGCCCCACGTCCTTTCCAAGAGTAGAAGGGGTGGAGTGGCCAGAGGCCCAGGGTGCCCTATCATCAACCCAATTGCTTGGATTGCTCTCAGAGGGGGCACAGGCAGGGGGGCCTGGTCTGTACCAGGAGACCATCCACTGTTGGGAGTCCCACAGTGTCAGGAGAACTTTGGGGGAAGGCTGTTACAAGTGTCCCACCAGTTCTGGTGTCTGGCAACACCACTCTGGAGAGGACGGTACAGAAGCCCATGTGGAGGGGTGAGAGGGAGACAGCCCTCAATGGGAGAACCAGTGGGTCAGGTGTTGCCTGCTCTGAGGTCAACGTATCCCAGGAATGACCCTGGTAACACCACGTTTGGCTTTGGAGGGCTTGATGCTCTGTCCGATGGACAGGGGTAGGAGACTTGCACCATGCAGACTCTTACACAATACATGAAGAATGTGTTTACTTTGGGTGGGGTGGTTGTACTCCCCTGGAAGTCCTGGCTTGCCAGGTACATGCTCTTCCTAAGGGTACAGACTTTGGTTTGGGGACCAGTTACAGGATAGCACTCCTAATCTGGTGACAGAATTGTGCATGATGGCTGTCACAAGTGCCCTGACTGTTCTTGGTTCTGTGGATACCACTACAAAAAGGAGGGTACAGAGCACTAAGGAGGGGAACAGGGGATGTAATGAACTTAGCCCTGACTCCTGTCTGGCCTAAGGGTACAGATCCTTGGCTGGAGGACCAGTCTCAGTATACCACCCATGAACTGGTAGGAGGGAGAGTAGACAAATGGTGCCAGTCACCTGGAGCTACCACCCCATACTCTGAGAAAGCACAGAGGACAGAGAGCCCTGGAAAGGTTGAGGCTTGGCTCTGATCACTGACAGGTGTCAGTGGCCACTGTGGGTTGCTGTCCTTGTGGACAGAGTGGCTCTTGGGTTGGGGACAGGGGTTGGACCCTGAGGGTGGAATGGGCCACACCACTACATCGGCCATGGTGGTACTATCTGCCTACTGGAACACATCTGTGACCAAAGTAAGATTAGGTGTTGCACAAATGGGGTTGACAGGTGTGGAGTTGTATTCCCCATTAGTTACCTTAATGGACCCTGAGGTTATGGACATAAGACTGTAACTGGGTTCAAGGAATGCACCCCTGCTGTTGAGGGCCAGGGTCCATGTTCTATCGCCCTAAGCAGAGAAGTCCAGCAAGGTATTGACTGGTCTACCCTAGATTTCGGCTGGAAGAGGGTTGTGTTGGTCCTGGAGTGGGAATAGTAACTGTTGGACTTTAGTGTCCAACACCTTTCCTGAGGCAATTTTTCTTGGAATGGGAATCATATATATTAAAGCTTTTTAGTGCCCAAAATTTTCTCTGAAATCACTTTTATTTCAGTAGGAATAGACAATGCTACCTCTTTAGTGTCCAACAACTTTCAAGAGATATTTATCCTAGAGTGTGAATAGTATATTTAACCCTCTCAGGCCCTCATTACGACCCCGGCGGGTGGGGGAGAAGTGGCGGTAATACCACCAACAGGCCGGCAGAAAACAAATGGAATTATGACTATGGCGGTTACCGCCATGGTCATCCACCACTTCTCCACTCCGACTGCCAGGGCGGTGATGACCACTGGGCTGGAGACTTCGGTCTCCAGCCCGGCGGCCGTCACCAGCCAGCTGGCAGTATCAGGACCCTGCATACCACCATGAAATCCATGGCGGTAGGCACTATCAGTGCCAGGAAATCCGTCCCTGGCACTGATAGGGGTCTCCCCATCCCCCTCCCCTTTCCTGAGTTATTTTATCTTGGAATGGTAATAGTCTATTTAACCCTTTTAGTGTCCAAGACCTTCCCTGACATAAGTTGTATTGCAATGGGAATAGGTGATAGTGTAGTTTTTGTGTCCAGCACCTTTCCTATGTTAAGTTCAATTGGAGTGGGAATCTCAACTGTTGCCCTTTTAGTGTTCAACACCTTTCCTGAGTTATTGTATCTTGGATGGGGAGCAGTATTTGTAACCCTTTTAGTGTCCAAATCTTTCTCTGAGATAATTTTCATTTCAGCAGGAAAGGACAATGCTGCCTCTTTAGTGCCTGGCCCCTTCCCTGTGTTAAGATAGATTGGAGTGAAAATAGTAATTGTTGCCCCTTTATTGTCCAACACCTTCCAGGAGTTATCTTATCCTAACCTTCCCTGAGATAATTTTATTTTAGCGGGAATGTACACTGGAGTGGGAATAATATAGTTAACCTTTTAGCTTCTGAATCTTTTCTGACATAAGTTTTATTTAATGGAATGGACAATGTTGCCTTTTATTGTACATTAGCTTCCTTGAGTTGTTAGATTGGAGTGGGAATGCTAATTGTTGCCCCTTTTGTGACCAACACCTTCTCTGGCTTAGGACTCAATATGAGTTTGGCGGTCCATTGACTGCCAAACTTGCTGTGTCGGCGGTACTGCCACACTCCTGGTGATCTGATTACCGGATTATGATCCTGGCAATTGGACCACCAGGAGACCGCTGTCTCCTTCGGGATTAGGAATCCCAATGGGTTGGCAGTGGTCGAAGTCGTGTTCAGCCACAGTGGTGCCAAGTTCTGCCAGCCTTCTCATGGTGGGGTCCCTGCAATGAAAAGGCTGGTGGAAAGTTAGTGTTGGGGGCAACAGAGGGCCCCCTGCACTGCCCAACACCATGTTGTGGGCAGTGCAAGGGCCCCCCTGCTAGCACCCTTGGCCATCCTGCACCCTGAGGTCCTCACTGGAGGAATGGACTCAGGTAATTCATCTACAATTACCCCATTTCCACCACACCAGTAATGCATGCACCACCTCACCCCTCCAACTACCACCAGGATCACACCCTACCCTGGCCTCAATCACCACATCCAGGCACCTTGCATGCCCACAAACCCACCAACAGGCCCACATCCCTCCCCCTGTGCGCAGCCACCCACCCCTGCAAGGTATCACAATGGCACTACACCACTCACAATGCACCACCATATCCCATGCAAAATGCAAGGGTAACCCCACAAAAGGTCCCTGCATGGCCCAACAGGGGAAAAAAATGCACAAAACAGGGCAGAACTGTGCATCCTCATCCAAATTAGTAAATGTAACATACATGTCCATTCCCCCCCACAGGCACTACCACCCATGCCACCCTGACGGAAAGACCAAGGAGTGCCAGCACCCCACATGGAGACAGAGGCACCACTCAGGACACTAGAGAGGTAACTGTGGACACTGAGGAATACCCTGGCCCATCACACAGTCCTGGACTGTCACCCTCCAGCATCCCCACCCAGGCCACCACTGACACGCTACCACCCAGCCACCATCTGCACATGCCAAACGACCCCACACCAGTGTATCCAGGCCACAGACTGGTAGAACACAAGTACAGAGGCCAGAGTCTCCACCTACCAACAGGCAGGATGACGATGGCCCCAGTACAAGTGGTACCGTCAGATCTGTGCAGGCTACACAAGCACAGGGGTCTGGGCCCAGTGGGAGGGTATCAGTGGCCCAGTGGGAGGCCAAAGGATGGATGCTGCAGCCCAGGAGGTGATCTCTGAGGTCCTGGGAGCATACCACCATACCCAAGAAAGGATGGGCCAGATCCTGGTCACTCTAGAGCAGTGTCAAAGGCTGCAGATAGCCCAACATCAAGAGACCATAGAACAATGGAAACAACTCAATGCCACCATGGCCACTATTGCAGAGGTGCTGCAGCACCACCACCCAACCCAACCTGAGACTCCCACAAACCAGGAATCCCCTACCACTGTCCATGACACAGACCAGCCATCAACCTCAGCAGCAGCAACTGGACTGTTGTCACTGTCTAAGGACATACAGGAGACCAGCCCCCCTACCTGTGCAGCCCAGCACCAGACACTCAAACAGTCCCTGAGACCCAGATATGGCACAGATACACCTGCCAAAGAAGTGACTTTGACATGAACTGTCTTCCAAGTGTGCCACTGTGCTACCATCCTCACAGGTCAATAGCAACCCAACAACTTGCAAGGCACAGATGGACCTATACCCACTACCACCAATCGCTAAGATCATGTACCCAGTATGGTCATCCGCCATCAGCCCACTCCCTGTCACTGTAATGCACACAAATGCATTTCTGACAACAAATTAAAACACATGTACACCAATTCCTAAGTCCCCTGTCATTATGTTGAATCAATTGTAAGTGTGAATGGATGTGTCAGTTAAATTCAATTATCAGACCTTTATTGCAGGAATGGCACCTCACGCAGAACATTGTGTGTAGTAAACAGAAATGTACACCATGTTGGTTATCATGGCACCTTAAATTCATGTAACAGTGTCAATGACTACAGACCCCACATTCCCATAGTGAATAAGTCAGACTGACATTATGCAATGCAGACACCATCATCAGTGACCAGTACCTCATAGTCACTGGAAGTATAGCTGGGTCAGTTGATTCATGGAGTGAACATCTTCTCCCTCTTCATCATCACCATCACGCTCACCCCCTCTCAGAGGAGGCAGGTCTGGATATACAGCACCCTCCTCTTCCAGTAGGGGGATAGATTTCCTCACAGCCACATTGTGCAGCATGCAGCAGGCCACCGCTATTCTACACGCCTTCTCAGGGCCATAGCACAGGGATCCCCCAGAGAGATGGAGGCAACAGAATCTAGCCTTCAGAAGACCTATAGTCCGCTCGATCACCCTCCTAGTACGTCCTCGGGCCTCATTGTAATTCCTCTCTGTATCTGTCCTAGGATTCCTCACTGGTGTCAGGAGCCAGTGCATGTTGGGGTAGCCAGAATCACCTGCAAAAGTGTGTGAAACAGGACTGTAGCAAACTTACATCACTTGCAGACAGCCTGGCTATCAGCTATGTACAAAGAAAGTGTCAAACACACTCACCTATGAGCCATCCTCTGTCCCCTTGTAGTTGTTCCATCATGTGTGGCACACTGCTGTTCCTCAGGTCAAATGAATCATGGACTGATCCAGGGAACATGGCATTCACATGTGAAATGTACTGGTCTGCATGAAACACCAATTGTATGTTCATTGAGTAGAAGTTCTTCCTGATTCTGTATACCGGTTCACTTACTCTTGGGGGGATGAGAGCTATGTGAGTGCCATCAATGGCACCTATCCCATGGGGAATGTTAGCACAGGCATAAAAGTCTGACTTGATGGCAGGGAGTTCAGCCCTTTGGGGAAACTTCACATATGTCTGCAGATGTAGTTCAAATGCATCCAGGAATTGGGACAGGATAAGGCTAAACATTGGCTGTGAGAACCCTGCACCCCTGCCCACTGTCACCTGAAATGAGCCTGTGGCCAGGAAGTGGAGTACAGAGAGCACTTGCACTTCAGTAGGGATGGCATGCTGTTTCCGATTTGCCGGTCTGTAACTGATAATGATGTGACGTTCCACCATGGTTTCCAAATCAACAAGAGGTCTGTATACAGATGGGGCCCTCCCTCGCCACATGGGTCTGTACCTAGGAGGAGTGGAGAACACATGTGAGGGACACACATTCATTTGCACAACCTGTTGTACATAAAATACTGCTTTACAACATGTAGGTTTCACATAAGCATTGTAGGATGTACAACTGGAGTGACATGTTTGAACTGATACGTCTGGACTGTTGTGGGCAGAAAATAGTCATTTTGGGCATGCGATTGAGGGCTGCAGTCCATAGGGCCTGCATGGGGCCGATGATCAGGAAATATCTGCATAAGTACTTGCAAAACAGCAGCTCCCTGCCATCCAGATATGTAACAGTGGAAGTGACCTCATACCGCTAGCGGTTGTTGTTATGGTGTAAAGCGGTGTTCACCGCCGTGCACCCATTCATTGGTTAACATGGTTGTCAGTGGGGAATATGGGCCTATCATGATCGCTGACGGTGAACATCGCCATGGAGCGTACGCTATTTTGTCACCCCAGGTTCACTTGACTCCCGGATTCCGTGCATGGAAGTACTCCACTGAGTGTGCTGCTGTGCCCTGACTCTGGCTACTCAAATGTCAAAAGTCACAGGGGAAAGGGCCCCGGCCTTCACCACGGAGGAGCTGGCGAAGCTGGTAGACGGGGTCCTACCCCTGTATGCCAAGTTATTAGAGCGACCAGAGGTGCAGGTGAGTAGGTGGATGGCATGCATTGATGTGTGTGATGATGGTTGATGCCTGTATGCACGACTTATAAATACACAGGCGTTGAAGGTTTGACAATTAGCATGAGTGAGGTGGTAAAATGATGTTGTTAAGTGTCCGTCCCATAGGGGACATATAGCCAGCCGTATCAAATGGGCATTGTCTGACCTCTGTGTTACTTTTCTGTGTGCTCCCTACAGGTCAGCGCCCATCGGAAGAGGGGACTCTGACAGGCCATCGCCAGGGAGGTGAGGACCCTGGGGGTATACAACTGGCGGAACGCCTACTGCAGGAAGCAGCGGGAGGACCTGCAGTGATGGGCAAGGAAGACCTGCGAGGCCAGCTAGGGAAGTCCTCCCAATGAGGAAGGGGTGCCCGTAGGGCCCTGACCCCCCTAATGTGCGGCATTCTGGTGGTGGCATATCCAGACTTGGATGAGTGCTTGAAGGCTGCACAGCAGCCACAAGGGGGTGAGTACCAAGACCATTTTATGCCTCCTTGATGGATGTCTGAGGGTGCTGTAGTATGTATGCTGCCTAGTGGCAGGCACTCTGACTGGTGTCTTACAGCAATACCCCATGGGCACTGAGATGATTAGGGGCAGGTCTGCAGTTCCTCAGGTCCTTCTGTCGTGTGGGAGATGGTGGTATGGTAGGGTTTTGGCCACTAGTCAGGGGCATAGGCATGACTATAGCTGTAGGTGCTACGTGTTGGTGTATTAACTGGTTGGGAATATAACTGAACCAAATATGTACATCCATTCAGGTGTTAATATACTTCTCTCCTGTTTTGCCTCCCCACCCCTTTACTCTTGTGTTGTCTGTGTATATCAGCATCATCTGGCGAGGGAGCAGTGGCACCGGCGAGTGGGGATGCAGTGGCCGACGGTTCCATGGAGGTGGAGTCTACCAACGCCAAGGGGACCAGCGGGTTGGAGGGCGAGAGGAGTACCACGGGGGAGGCTACTACCACTGGTGATAGTGACTCTGATACCTCCTCCGATGGGAGCTCCCTGGTGGTGGCAGACCCTAGTGGGCACACCCATTCTTTGACATCTTCCGCCACCCCCATAACATCACCGCCATCCCCGTTGCTCCCCACCCAGTTGCCCGTGCCCTCTCATCCAGAAGGGTGGGCATCTCCTTCGCCCCAGACACCTCATCCCCGGCCCCAGTCAGCCCTTCTGCCCTCACTGAGGAGGCTATTGACCTCCTGAGGACCATCTCTGTAGGGCAGACAACCACTGTGAATGCCATCCAGGGGCTAGCATCCCAGATACATTAGTGCAATGTATACCTGGAAGGCATTCACTGTGCCATGTCAGACCTACAGAGATCTTTTCAGGCTCTGGCCTCCTCTTTGACGGCAGCCAGTGTCCCTGGCCTTTCCGTCCCCCCTCCAACCCCCTCTACCCCTTCCAGCACCCAACTCCCTTCATCCATCCCAAGCACACGTTCAGACAGCCATGCACACACCTCAACACACAAAAAACATACAGAGAAACAAAAGCACCACACTTCCCACCACAGGCATACACACAGCCAACATACAAAGGCACACATGACAACATCCACTTCCCCCAGTGTGTCCACCTTTCCCGACTCCCTGTCTGTCACCTCTACATGCAAACTCACAAGCACTACACCCTCAGTCACTGCTGCTGGCCCCATTCTTGCAGTCACCACAACATCAGACTTCCAGTCATGCACCCCAGACACCACACCTGCACTTACCACAACAACTTTAAGTGACACTTATAGCACACTCACCAGACTTGCAGACACCCAGACAACATCCATTTACACTGGCAACCTGTCTTGTCCCACTGTGGCCACCCCCCTACTCCCAAGACACTCAAATGTTTCAAGACACCCAGCCAACACACATCCACCACACCTCAGCATACTGTACAGGCATCTGCATCCACGTCAAGCACACCTACACCCATTACGAGCACTCCCTCTACCTCCACCACCACACCTTCCTCCATGTCCATCCTGATTGCCTCTAAAAATCTTTTTCTGTCCCATGGTGACCATTTCGAACCCACTGGCCCACGCCGTCTCAACCCTAAACATGCCCACCTCTTTGCCCTGTCCACTCCTTCCACGTCCAAGTCCGCTCTTCCCATTCCCATGCCCCTTCCCCAGTGAGCATGAAGCCACGTGCTGGCCCTGGTCCATCTGCCACCTTCCGGTCTAAGCCCGCTCCCCCACCTTCCAAGGCTAAACCCCAACCCCCTCCACCTCCCAAATGTAAGCCAAGCCCCCACCCCTAGTCGTAAGTCCACACCCAACCACCCCCTGCCCCTGTTCCCTGAGGTGCCTGGCTGCCCAATTGATGTCCCTTTACGGTGGAGTACCATGTACACATGTGGGAGTCAAGTTTGGGCCATTTGGGCCCTTCAGCCTTTTTGTGTTGGACTGGCCAATGGCCTTATTTGGACATTCTGCAATTACATTTGTAAAAATGTTTGTGTGCCCAGTTTTAGTGTTGGCACACTCTGGATACGTGGTTCTCATTTCATGGTGGGGGGGTGCTGTGCACATGTGTGTACTTTGGGCAGGTTACCTTGGCCTTGTGTCAGGTAAGTACCTCTTGCTCAGACGTGTATGGCTTGTGATGTTGTGAGGGGTTGGGGCTGGGTTGCGGGGTGGGTGGAGTGGGTAAGTATGTAACTGTGCCATTTCTTCCCTTGTTTAGCAGTTTGCAGTACTTACCATTGTCGTTTTCTTCAGCAGTCACGGTTGTGGAGGTATATGGCAAGGAGCAAGACTGGCATGATTTCCAATTCTCTCTCCATGTCTGCTTCAGCGTGTTGTTTGTGCCTCCGTGAGTGTTTCCTTTTATTTGGTTTGCTTCTGCCAGACTTTGCGTGGCGGTGGTTCCCGCCCCGGAACTGATGGCGTTCTTGTGCTTCATTATTTATTGGGCGGGTGGGGCCTTTCTGTCGGCCTGTGGGCTGCCTCTTCCGTCGATGACGGCGCTCCTCGCTGGCGGTGAGTGGTTTTCAGACTGCCTGTTTTTCATGTGTTTCATTATTTGGCGGTCCAGACCGCCAGCCTGTTTGCAGTAGTTACCACCACCACCAGCGGTGCAGTCTTTCTCGCCATGCCCATAATGAGGGCCTATGTGTCATTCTTCCGTGATATGAAGGTCTGGCAGTGGATGGTAGACAGGAGGTTGTCACTTCCTCCCTCTCCCTGGTACCTGTGTATGACAAAACATGAATCCTACCATTAGTCTTTCTGTCCACAGCAACACACTTGATATATGTCAATAATATCATGTGACAAATTGCTTCTGAATGCATAGACATGGCAACCAGTACACATCACGGCTACAAAAAAAACAAGGGTCATATGTGGCTAGCATGGTTTTCCACACATTTGGTCACAACATGTATATGGACCAAATTTAAAGATATGCAACCAAATTGCCTCTTGAAATGTGACTGAATATTCCTACCACCGAAATGACCTTCAGCAGTGGTGGACAGTGCCCCACTGTTAAATTCCATCTCTGTACTGGAACATGCTAAAGTGGTGTTTGAGTAGTAGGACCTACACGACAAAAAAGGATAAGTCTATTTATGAAGTTGAAAATATATTTTCACAGGTGTGACACAGGTAATATACCCTAAAACAGCATTTCAGGTCGCCAAAATGGAGGCCCTCTGATGTACTCCACTGGACATTAGGAACTGCCTGCGACCTCCGGCAGAAGTCATCATGGCGGTAGACGGTTGTAACCACGTTGGACACAGCCATAGGCTAACATTGCCAGTGGCTGTAACGGGCCAATGGCTGTGTCTGGTGGTGACAACCGCATGCATGGTGGATGTGACCGCCATGTTCTGCAGATTCACTCCCTTTACCCCTGACGCTGTTGCCGGCAACACCTCCACAACCTGAGCTGCTGTGTGCTGCCGCTGGGAGCAATCATGTAGCATCCAGCAGGTGATAGGGCCCCTGTCTTCTCACTAGCTGGAGAAGATAGTGACAGTCATCCTTCCCTTATATGGACAGCTCTATGGATCACTAAAGGAGCAGGTACGTCCCTCAAGAACACAATTTTCTCCATGCTTCACTATTCTTTTCATCCTTACAGGCTATATTGTGTCCATGTGTGCAAGTTCAACCTCTCATTTTCTTGTTGTTGCAGTCTGGGTGGCATAAATGAGAAGGACAACGTGCAGGTATTGGCGGCCAGTGCCATATGTTCAGTAACATTGTGTTGTGGGAGGTTTTTGAGACCCTAGATCTTCCTTGTGATAGATGCATATAACTAGGTTTGTTATGTCAGACAACATGTATGTGCCTGACAGCATGAGCAGTGTATGCATGTTATATGAGTCAGTTGAGAGTCATGTGAGCAATGTGTACAGTGCCACAGATATTGGAAACCACATTTGCCCTTGCTAAACTGTTGTTTGGAAGGCATATCATGATTACCACTGTGGCCTTCACCACATGACAAATTGCTGTTGGCTACATGATGTATAGTCATACATAGAAGTGATGGGAATGGAATGCCATGTAGGTTTTGTCAGCTCAGCCTGCAGAGAACAGGGCCTGTCACATGGATCTCTCAGTATGGGACATAGAGTAGGCTAGAGACGAGTCACTGTGGCTATGCAATTGCCGCTCTTTGCCCACTCCCTGTACCCCAGCAGATCCTGTTATATGGCTAATATGAGACTCTGGTACAAAAACATACCCTGAATGCCTCATTTCTTACACTAGATTAGGATTGTGTAAAGAGATAAATCATTAATCATATGTGTACTTAGCATCATTGTCAGTCTATGTCTTACACTCATGACAAGTACCTTACTCCCACATCTCTGTTGTCACCTTCCCACAGGCCATATTTGCCGTGTACATGCTTGTTGCATAAATGACAGTCCCACAGTGCAGACAGTGTATTGATTCTTGGGAGGCCATGACATGTGACTCAGTAGCTTGGTCACATAGCAGAAACTGTAAAATGCATATCTTTGTTTTTTGGATGCCATTTCTGTAGGATGGACACAATTATCCAAAGAAGTGTTCTGTGGTACAGGTACATAGCAGATAATCCCACCCCGTGAAGTGGCATGAGTCTGCATTTGTTTTTCCACATGTCCACACATGGACAGGGAATACACTTTCTGTACTCACCATTCCAGCCCCTTCATTGTTACTCATGTGTAATGTTGGAGTTTGTACTCTCACAGTTGCCTGTCAGGACTGTATGCAGTGAGTCCTTCTCACAGAGTGCGAATGTGTTGGTCCAGTCATGACAAAGGAGTTTACCCTTCAGAGGACACATAGGTGGGTAGTATTTCATAGTGGCTCACATTACAGTACAGGTTGATGGGCTACCTGACGTCAGTAAGCTTGGTAAGTCATTGTAGGCCATGAGCAGGGTAGTAGGTTAGTCTGCAGATGGAAATATATAGGTGTGTAGTTATGTCCCTGTAATTATTGGCTTGTGTGTGTCACACTTGGGGAGCATTAACAAATAGAAAAGCCCTAGCTTGATGTTACTGACATGTATGTGACTTAACCACCTGTGATGAAACTTGGGATCATGCTCTCTTGATTTGTCTTTTGCATCCATGCTGGTCAACGCCCATTAAAAGAAGGTGCTATGGAGAGGCATTGCCCAGAATATGTGGACTCTGAGGGTCAACAGCTGGTGAAGCACCCACTGCAGGAAAAGGTGGAAGGTCCTGAGATGCTGGGCCAGTAAAATTGCTGAGGTCCAGCTGGGGATGTCCTCCCAATGTGGGTGGGGTGCCCATTGGACCATGACCCCTCTATTGGCTTGTATTCCAGCAGTCATCTATGCAGAGCTTGATGAGCATTACAGGGCAGCACAGCAGCCACAAGGGGGTGAGTACAGGGCATATTCCTGCCTGTCACATTACCAAGTGAATGTGTTAGGTTCTGTCAACTCCCCCTGATAACTAGGGATGAGCCATGTGTAACATACTAGATGAGTGATTGTTTAGGCAGACAAGTCATGTTTTATATTGTTGTGTCTTGCCTATTGGTCCAGGGACCTAGAACACAACTGTATACAATCCACAAACAACTTGCTGTCCAGTAATGACATATGGCTGTGTTCAATGATTAATCAAGTACTGTTTGTTGTAGTGTGTGTAAATTCAATGCAACAGACCACTACTCCTCAATGATACAGGCCGAGGTAAGTAAGTGATGTAGCTCTGTCCTCAGCCATGTATCTGGGAAAATGAGTATATTGGCATCTCCCACCCAGAGGCTACTTATCTTCAACGTATGATGGGTACTGGTGCCTCACTGCAGTCTGTAATGTGAAGATGGCCGTCTCACTGTGACAAAGCCTACATTGTACTTTGGGTGCAGCTATACATCAATACTTTCCCTTGGTAAGTGGGGAATGTCCATTGACATGATTTATGTATCCCTTTCTCTTTTGGAAACTATTTGTAAGCTACTGTTTCATGCATAGTCTACCTGTGTTGATAGGATGGTGTCTGAGCCACAATGTGCATTTCTGTGCCCTTGATGTGGCAGCATGCAGAAAAGTGCACTGCACAGGTGTGATGGGTAAGTTTTGCGACCTGACTGTTGGCATTCATTATGAAGTGACTTGCAGTTATGTTGAAATCCCATGTGTTTGTGAGCAAGCATTCATCCAGAAAAAGACATCTGGGTCTGAATGACCATATTTGAGACAATAATGTAGCTTTCAACTGGGCAACATGTTGATGGCCTTTAAAAAGTACATGCAAATCTCTGGGCCTCTCCAAAATCCAAGGGACTAATTGTGTCTACCGGTACACTCAGAATGTCACTATGAGGGGTGCCAGACAGTAGTGGTGATTACCTTGGGGCTTGATGATTCATTGCGTTGTGGATTTTGAGGACATCTCTCCATTACATATTACATGTGAGTCTACAGTGTCCATTTCTATGCCACCTGTGTATCCTATATAAGCAACATTAGATCTACATTATTAACTGTACTGGCACACATATTGCTTGCACAAGTGTGCATAGCTGATATATTTCCAGTGTGACATGAGTATTTCCATGTCACCTTCTCCAGGCTATTGTATTTTTGTTAGCAAGATGGCAGGATTTTTGAGCATCATGTCTTATTGTTGGGTCATTATGTATGTGGCAAATAGATGTGTGCATGATCTTGTGTGGGATCTGTGTGAATGCATTAGGCATTGGCCTACTATTGTGTGACAACAGATAACTGATGTCTGCTCTATGGGGTAAAGGTTTGAGGGTTATGAGGTCTCCTACTTGTTGAATGGTTACTGTGATTGCCCAACTTCAGCCATGCAATTGTAGTTGTCCGAGATCTTGATTTTCCAATGGGCCACTGTTGACAGTTCAAATGGCATGCATGATTACGCTATGGCACATGTATGTACCAGTTATGTAGAGTTTATTGTTGGAGCTTACTTGATATCATGGTAAAGTTTGTTAATCACAGTTGTTGTTCAAGTGTGATCATGGAAATGTGATGACTATTTCTCTTTGTATTTGCAGCATCAGCACCGACAAGCAAAAGACATGGGGCACAGCCGAGTGGGGAAGCAACTTGTGATGGGACCTCAGGTCAAAACAACATGGACACAGAGGGACACAGAGGCCTGGAGGGCAAGAGGAGTGCAACAGAGGAGACTACAACATCCTCTTCATCACTGGAATCTTCCTCTAGTGGACACTCCATAGTGGTGGTGGACCCATCAGGGCATCCCCCTGTACCATCTTTGTCCCCCCTGTTGCTCCCCACCCAGTTGGCTGTGCCCGCTCACCAAAGAGGGGGGCATCTTCTTTGTCACAGGCATCTCTCCCCCAGCCCGTTACTCCGGCTGCCTGCAGTGAGGAGGCTATTGACCTCCTGGGACGTATCTCAGTGGGTCAGACAGCCATCGTGAATGCAACCCAACTTCAGCAAACTAATGCATTCCTGGAATGCACTCATGGTGTAATTCCAGTCCTACAGAGATCTTTTCAGGCTCTGTCTTCCACAATGATGGCAGCCAGTCACCCCCTACCTTCTGTCTCCCCTCCTACTCCCTCTTCCCAATCCAAATATCCCCTTCCTCTACCTATCCAAAGCACACAGACAGATCTGCATGTACCCACCTCAGCACACAGAAGCAGCACACATAAACACAAACACCACAAAACACACTGGCATGTAACTACTCAATATACACACACAACATCAGCCACCACTTCCCCATACACCCCCACCAGCCCACACACCACATCAAGTATACCGATAAGCACCACCAGAACATTCAATGACACACCCACCACATCCACCATAAACCCAGACACCACCCCAACAGACAGACATATATCCACCAAATGTACCATACCGGCAGACACCACCCTAACAGACACATACACATCCACCACTCCCACATCATCCAGCACCTCTAACCCCAGCCCCAAAGTTACGCAAACACACACACTCTCACACGCAAAAGCCAGCACCCAAACATAGGCATGCCTCACGCACGCACACACCCAAGACATCAACACCGATAAACCAGACAAGTACTCCCTCAATCTCTAAATCCCTAATCCCTTGTGATGACTCTCCCCGTGTTCCTAAGGAAAGTTTATATTTTTAACCTACCATTCCCCTTATTCTCTCCACCACCCGTCCCAAACCCAAAATGCCCCAAGCCACATCCCAACCCATCCCTTCCACCTTCAAGACCTCCCCTGTCATACCTGCCCCGGGCAAACACCTATACCTCCCTAAGAAGAAGCTCACCCCTCCTAAGAAAGTGTCCACCCCTATCAAACCCAAATCCACCCATCCCAAATCCAACCCCCCAAAGATGATCCCTGAGGTGCCTGTCTGCTCACTTGATGCCTCTTCCTGTGCAGGTTATCTGGCAGTAATAGGAGTCAAGTGTGGGCACAGTACTGTGCACTGACATACTACTGGGCTGGCCATTGTCCTTTGACATTTTTCATTTGGTTTCCAATAAACCCAAACAGTTGTTATTTTGGGTACACATTTGTCCTGCAATTCCTTTTCTAACTTGATGTTGTTCTTGAGTAACTTTTGTTGTTTCACTACAGTTGTGTGTGTTTCAGCCTGCTTTCTGATCCATTTGCAGTTGTTTGCAATATTCGACTTTGTGAACAGTACTGACGTCACCCAAGACAAAGGTAGATGTACACTGTATGATCTGCTTTGTATGGTAAGTATTTCATCTTGTTTTGTCCAATGTCATCATGTCAGTAAATGTTAGACAACATGTATGTGCTTGACAGCATGTTTATGAATATTGTATGATTAATTTGAGGATCTTATAAGCAATGTATATATTACCACAAGTATTTCACCCATATATGGCCTTACAAAACAGTACTCTGGAAGGATTATCCTGACTCACTCTGCCCTTCAGGTTGCACACACACCAAAAGCCAAATTGCTGATGCCCACATGATGTATTGTCATGCACGGAAGCAATGGAAATGGAGTGACATGTAGGGTCTGTATGCTCAGCCTGTAGAGACCAGGGCCTGTCAAATGTAATTCCCAGTATGTGACGTAGTCTTGGCTGTGGGGGAGTCACTGTGGCTATGCAACTGTGGCACTGTACACTAGTTTATCTTGGTTCAATATGATGCTCTAGTGGCAACACTTGCTCTGAATGCCTCAGTTCATTTACTAGATTAGGAATGGCTTTTCATCACTCATGACAAGTCCCTCACTACCACAGCTCTGTTGTCACATTCACAAAAGTTATATTTGTGCTGTACAGGCTTAGTGCACTGATGAGAGTCCCACAGTGCAGAGAGTTTGTTGATTCCGGGAAGCCATGAAACATAACTTAGTAGTGTGGTCAACGAGCAAAAATTGGACAATACATACCTTTGTATGTTGGATGCATCTCTATGAGATGGACACATATGTCCAAGGGAGGGTTCTGTGGTACAGGTACATACCACAGAACCCACCGCCTGAAGTGGCATGAGTCAGCATTTGGTTGACCACATGTCCACGCATGCACAAGGAAGACAATTTATCTACCCACCATGTCAGCCCCTTCATCGGCACTCAAGAGTAAGGGTGAAGTCTGTACTAAGGTGGTTGCCTGTAGGGACTGTATGCAGTGAGTCAATCTCACAGAGTGTGAATGTGATGGTCCAGTCAGGCCTCATGAGTTTATCCTTCAGAAGCCACATATGCGTCTAGTGTTTCATTGAGATCACATCACAGTACATGTTGCTGGAGCATGGTCTATCTGATTGAGTAGGCTGCTTAGTCACTGTGGACCATGAGCATGGTAGTGGGTTAGTCTGCAGATAGATACAAAAGTGTGTAGTCATGTCCCTGAACTTATTGGCTTGTGTGCCTGACACTTGTGGTGTGTTAACAAATGGAACATTTCTAGTTTGGTTTTACTGACATGTGCGCGACTCAAATATTTTTGTGAAAACTTGTGAATGTAATCCCTTGACTTATCTCTTGCATCCATGAAGGTCAATGGCCATCAGAAGAAGAAGATATGTAGAGCCATTGCCTGGAAGGTGCAGACCCTTGGGGTCCACAGCCAGGGAAGCGCCCACTGTCACAAGAGGTAGGAGGGCCTGAGATGCTGGGCCCAGAAGATCACAGAGGTCCAGAAGGGCTGTCCTTCAAATGTGTGTGGGGTGAACAACAGACCATGACCCCCTTAATATCATGCATCATGGTGGTGGCATTCCCAGACCTTGATGGGCATTTAAGGGGAGCACAACAGCCACAAAGGGGTGAGTACAGGACATAATCCTGCCTGTCACAGTGCCATGTTAATGTGTTAGATTCTGACATCTCCTCCTGACGATTAGGGATGTGCCATGCATGAAACAGTAGATGAGTGACTGTTTGTGTAAATATATAATGTGCATACTGATGTGCCTTGCCTACTGGCCCAGGGACCTAGGACACAACTTTGTGCAATCCACAAACAATTTGCTCTCCAGGGACAACATATGGCTGTGTACATTGATCAATCAAGTACTGTTTGTTGTTATATTGGTTGTAAATTCTATGCAACAGGTCACTACCCCTCAGTGTTACAGGCTAAAGTAAAGGAAGTGATGGATCACTGACCTCACCCATGTGTCTGGTTACATGAGAATATTGGCATCTGTCACCTATAGGTTACTTGTCTTCAGCATGTGACGGGAGCTGGTGCCTCACTACTGCCTGTAATGTGAAGATGGCCATCATACATGTGACAGAACATACATTTATGTCTGGGTGCAGCTACAGATCAATACCTTCCCAAGGTAAGTGGGGAGTGTCATTGGACATGATTTGTGTTCCATCACTGTTACTAACATTGCTTGTGCCTACATGTTAGCATGTGTCCCTTTCTCTTTTGACAAAATGTGTAGGCTGTTTCATGCATGGTATTCCTGTCTATAGGGGATGATTCCTGTATTCCCTCACACATATGTGATGCTAATCTGTGTTAGGAATCAGACAATTGCAAAGGGAGTACATTTCATGTGGTGCCACAGAAAGGGGTGTGTCACCATTAATTGGTGGCTAACACATACCCTCAGCCATCACTGCATGTAATTTGGCATGTACAACTGCAGTAGCAATAAGGGACAAGATGCATATGTCTAGATTTCTTAGCCATGTCATTGATGTGGCATCATGTAGCAAAGTGCACTGCACTTGTGTAATGGGTAAGGTTTTTTACCTGACTGTTGGCATGCATCATGGAATGACTTTCAGTTATGTTGAAATCACATGTGTTTGGGTAAAACCATTCATCCACAGGCATCTGGCTTTGCACAACCAGAATAGAGATAGTGATGTAGCTTCCCATTGGGCAACATGCTAAGGGCCTTCTATAGGTACTTGCAAATCGTTATGTCTCTTCAACATACAAAGGATTAATGGCTTCTACTGATGCAATCAAAGTATGTAATTGTAATGGGTGCTAGACATTAGTGATGATTTTCTGGGGCTTGCTGATTCATTTTGTTGTGGTTTTCAGGGACATATCTCCCGGTCAATTTGCACATGATGTCTACAGTGGACATTTCCATGTTAAATGTGTGGCCTATCAGAGCAACATTGATACTACCTCTATGACTCAATAGGGACAAATTTCACTTGGTGAAGTGTGCATGGTGGATATGTTTCCAGTGTGACATGAGTATTTTCATGTCACCTTCTCAAGGTTACTGTACTGTTGTCAGTAACATGGCATGTTCTGGGAGCATCCTTTCTTGTTTTGGTGTTATTATGCATGTGACAAATGTCTGCATGACCTTGTGTGGGATCTGTGGGAATGAACTTGGAATTGGCCTATTATTGCATGACAAAAGGTAACTGAGGTATGCTCCATGAGGTAAAGCAATGAAGGTGATGTGATCTCCTTTGTTCGGTGGTAACTGTGATTACACAACTTCAGCTATGCAATTGTAGTTGTCTGAGATCCTGATTTTCCTTTGAACAACTGTTGACAGTTCAGATGGCATGCGTGCATATGGTATGGTACATGTAGGGGGCACTTAGGTGGAGTTTGTTGCTGGGGCCTACTAGACATCATGGTAATGTTTGCTAATGACAGCTGTTGGTCACATGTGATCAGGGACATGTGGTGAACCCTATTTCTCTTTGTATTTGCAGCAACTTTGTCTGCGTGCCTCATTCACATCTAACATGGTCACCCTAAACTCTGACTTATTGATATGAAGCTGATTGCCCTTCATTTGCAGTTTATATGTTTAAAGTTATCATATGTCTTATTTGCTAATATATTTGTTTCTTTTTTACAGGTTCCTGGTAGTTTTTTGCATTAGTACCTTTGGTCGTATCATTCTTCCACTGGTGCGTTCAGTTTCTGTGCTGTGCCGTCTTCACCCTTTGCTGTCACCACCCCTACCCTACTGTTCATTCATATCAGGTATATCTTTACAGTCATCATTATTTGCCATATACTGTCTTTTGTTTTCTTTTTGAATATCTTCTATCTTTTTTTCTTCTTGTTTTCCCTTCCCTCTTACTTCCTTTTGCTATCCTTGTTTCCTATACCTCATTTCATTGCCAACCTCTACCACCTTCTTCGGCATTGCACTCTTCTTTGTTTTCCTTCCTTACTCTTTTCCCAAGGCAGCAAATATTTATAAGCTTTTATGTTCTCCTCTTTTGACAAGGCCTAAATCTAAAATTGAATCTCAATAGGAATTGGATTTGGGCTGTACCTGGACCATTCCTTTCTAGAACAAGATATAGCATAGGTCATATAAAATTTCTGGATCAGCTTCTACTTCACAATCATTGTTTTTTATCTATTATAGGTTTTTTACCCCCTGCCCCATAGCTGCATTTTCTATATCATCAACTTCAAATAGTTGGTCATGCGACACGCTAAATGAAGTTCTTATGCATATCCTCTTCAAATGCCCTCCTACTGCCTCCTTTTGGGGAAATGTTTGGTATCAGCGCACCACAATTTTTTATTTGTGATCCCAAATAACTCCCTCTGCGCTCTTCTTAGGTGGTTTATCTGATGATATTTCTTCAGATGTTGATAACTTGAGGGTGTTAGATCTTATGTTAGCTTTAGCCTTTCAGCAAAAAACCCTCAATTGGAAAAATTCCTTGAATATTTCCTAGAAAGCTTGGTGGTATGGTGCTTGCCACTACCATAGACTGGATACTAGATTTACCTCTTTATGCTGCCTCTCGATTAATAGAGATATCTATTGGTTACCTTTGACTGCTTATCTTGATACTGTTGCTTGCAAATCTACTAATTGTACATTATCTGAACATTTTAAGCCACCATAAACGGTTTTCTTTCTCTGTTATTGGTTTACTTCATCTCAAATTGTACTATATGTTTTTTAAATATAACTAATACTTTTTTATTTTTTTAAATATAAACTGTACCTTTCTAAATTGTTATTGGACTTTTAACTTTGTACTCCCTTTTTTCTTGTTTACCACCCAATACTTTTAAATATTAAACACTTTTCTCATTCTTTGTATACTTAAAATGTTATCTTTGAGATTAACATTAAGTAGTGTTAATATAAGTTTTGTATATGTTTGATTTCAATAAAGCTGATTTACCTTACCTCTACCTGTTGATGTAAAACACATTATGGCGGTGATTCTAACCGCGGCGGGCGGCGGTCGCCGCCCGCCATGCGGTTACCGCCAAATGACCGGCGGCCAGTCTGGCTTTCCCGCTGTGCTGGCGGGCGACCGCCAAAAGGCCGCCCGCCAGCAGAGCGGGAAAGACCCAGCAACGATGAAGCCGGCTCCGAATGGAGCCGGCGGAGTTGCTGGAGTGCGACGGGTGCAGTAGCACCCGTCGCGAATTTCAGAGTCTGCTAGGCAGACACTGAAATTCTTTTTGGGGCCCTCTTACGGGGGCCCCTGCAGTGCCCATGCCATTGGCATTGGCATGGGCACTGCAGGGGCCCCCAGGGGCCCCGCGGCACCCCCTACCGCCATCCTGTTCCTGGCGGGAGACCCGCCAGGAACAGGATGGCGGTAGGGGGTGTCAGAATTCCCATGGCGGCGGAGCGCGCTCCGCCGCCATGGAGGATTCCCAAGGGCAGTGGAAAGTCGGCGGTACACCGCCGACTTTCCGTTTCTGGCCGCGGCTGAACCGCTGCGGTCAGAATGACCAGCGGTGCACCGCCAGCCTGTTGGCGGTGCTACCGCGGTCATTCGCTCTGGCGGTTTTTACCGCCAGGGTTAGAATGATAACCTATGTTACTGGTTGTATTATCTACCTCCAATAGAATAGTGTTACAGTAAGCAGAGACCATGTACAAACTTAAGTTGCAGTTAATCATATGGTGGCAAGTAACCATTGTATTGGGTGTATTGACATGCCACAAATGAAGCATGCCAATCAATTTTGACTCAAGCTACTGCTGAAATGTGCAAAATATTAGCACTAGGGGATCGCCTGAAAATGCTATCTTGCCACCAGTGCAGGCAAAACAGTGGCTATGCACGATATGGCTTTGCCCAATAGGAGACCTAGTTGAGTGGGATACAGGCAGACCCAGAACGTTGTTGTATAGGTGACTGAAGCCCGCATGTGCACAGTGCAGTGTGTATAAGTTCGCTGCCAGTACCAATCTAGTGATGGATCTTGAGACCTTATGAATACTTGATCTACACATTGGTTATGATGTCATTCCTGTCCTCCAATGTTTCATCTTGGCTTAGCAAGTCAAGATAGATCTATATTGACAGATACGTCTGTGATTTGGACATGATTTGAGCTTTATCAGTTCCAGGTGAGTATACTTCATTTGATAGTTGACAAACAAGGGTATTTAGACAAATGGCCACTGTGCTGGTGTTTGGAGTTAGAGTTATTGGGCATCGCAAATGGTATACTCCAAGGTGAGTACACTTCAATTGAGACTGCTCAAACAGGGTATGTGGACAAGTGAACACTGGTCTGGTGCTTGCAGGTAGGAAACTGTTGCCTCCTGGGAGTCGCAGTTAGGTTATGCCCTCTACTTCACACACTTGACAAATAGTATCCTCCAATGTGAATACACTTGATTTGTGGTTTACCAAACAATGGTATTTGGATAAAAGAACCCTGGGCTGGGGAGTGGAGTGAGAATAACAGAGCCTTCTGGTCTCAGCAGTCATCTCACTCCCTGTACTACACACACTATAGAAATGTGATAACCCCAAGTGAGTTCTCATCCTTTGTGGTTTACCAGAATACTGGGCTGGTGAGTGTAGTAACAGTAACAGAGCCTTCTAGCCCCTGTTGTCATGTCACTCCCTGTACTACGCACACTATACAAATGTGATCTCACTAGGTGGATACACTTTATTTGTGGTTTACCAAATAATGGCATTTGGATAAGAGAATACTGGGCTGGTGAGTGGATTTACAAACACAAGGCCTTCCTGGCCTTAGATGTCAGGTCACAACCTCTACTTCCAACACTTGACAAATGGTATCCTCCCAGGTGAGTAAAGTTCATTTGTGATTTGCCAAACAGGGGTAAGTGAACAAGTGATGACTAGGCTGGTGTTTGGAGTTAGTGAACCAGTGCCTTCTGGGAGTTGCAGTCAGGTAACTCTCCAGTACACACATTATACAAATGTTATCCTCCCAGATGCCTACACTTCAATTGAAAGATACGAAACAGAAGTATTTTGGCAAGTGCACACAGGTCTGGTGTTTGGATTTGCTGAAACAGTGCCTCCTGGGAGCTGCAGTAAGGTCACTCTCTCTACTACAGACACTTGACAAATGTTCTCCCCCTTGGTGAGTAAACTTAATTTGAGAGTTCATTAATAGATGTGTTGGGGCAAGTGACTACTGGGCTAGAATTTGGAGGTAGTGAAACAGTGCCTCCAAGGAGTTGCAGTCTGGTCACTTTTTCTAGTACACACAATATATCCTCCTAGGTGAGTACACTTCAAATGAGAGTTACCAAACACAGGTATTTGGGCAAGTGTATACTGTGCTGGAGTTTGGGTTTACAGACAGTGTTCCAGGCATTAGCAGTCATGTCACTCCCTTTACCTCCCACACTTGGCAAATGTTATCTTCCCAGATGAGTACACTTCAAGTGAGAGTTAACAAACAGGGGTATGTGGATACGTGCACAACGGTGTCGCATTTAGATTTCCTGAAATAAGGCCTCCTGCGAGTTGCAGTCAGTTCAGCTCTCTAATACACACACTGGATAAAGGTTCTCTCCCCATTAAGTATACTTCATTTGAGAGTTCACTAAAAGTTGTATTGGGGCAAGAGACCACTGGATTGTTTTTTGGAGTTTTAGAAACAGTGCCTCCTGGTAGTTGCAGCTAGGTCCCAACCTGTACTACACACACTATACAAATGTTATCTTCCCAGGTGAGTCCACTTCAACTGAGAGTTTCCCGGGGGAATGTGTAAAAGTGAACACTGGTCTGGTGTTTGAAGTAATAGAAACTGCCTCTCTGGAGTTGCAGTCAGATGAGTCTTTGTACTACATATAATATACAAATGATGGGTATTCCATATCTCTACACAGACTACATTTAGGTTTGGGCATACATTTATCTGTTGAGACATACCATGAGTCCTGAGATTATTATTGTATATTGAAAAACTTCCAGGCGCCATTTGGACCAATGGCATGTGATGGGCCTTAGTAGCTGTGATGTTGAGTCCAACAATACAAATCAACAGTGTTTACACTAAATACTCTGGGTATTAAATATTGGTGGGGTATATGAACAAGACAGTGGGTAAAGTTGAGCTGAGAGCATGAATGACACTGTGTTTTGGTGACATTTATAGTGTTGTGATTTATCGGACTGCACTCACCCAGGTATCCCTGTCAAGCTCTCAGGATGCAGGATGGCCAAGACTTTCTCCTCCCAGGGAAAGAGTTGTGATAGGGTACCGGGAGATCCACCGACAGTCTTCTTGGCCTGCAGCTGGTGCCTGGAGACCAGGGAATGCACCTGGCTCCTGAGTTCATTCCACCTCTTCCTAATGTCCTCCTTTGTGTGCAGGGTGGTGCATTCACTCTATTGACTATCCTGGCCCACATTTACATTTTCCTATTGACCGGCGTGTGCTGTACTTGTGCTCCAAACAACTGTGGCTCTACTCTTATGATTTCATCCACAATGACTCTTAAATCATCTTCTGAAAAACATGGATTTTCGACCGTGTCATGGTGGAAACAAAGGAAACGAGTGACAGTGACTTACTTAACAGGGGAAATGCGAGTCTGAATGAACAAAAGTGTGTGTAGGGCATTCTCTGGGATAGTGAAAAAAAGGAGGTGCCTAATCTATGAAGTGTTTTGAAAATAAGGTGCTCTGGCTTCTGTGTTTCGTGTTGAAAATGCAAAGGATTGTGGTCTGTGAAGGGATGTGTTTTATAGTGTCCTTTGCAGGTGTGTCCACTAAGCCAATGTGTGTCAGCTGTGCTGTTTTCAAATTCATCCAATATGCAGTTGTCTATTACATTGCTGATTATGAATCGTCATGGTACAGACTACAATTGACTGACTGCATGAGGGTCTACCACGGCGACTATGTGCTTGTAATTTGCTCAGTGGTTGGCCAGAGTGCTGTCAGTGCAGTAGACCAGACCACCTATTTCTAGGCCTGTGCGCCACTGGCAGTCTGTCTTTTTTGCCTGGAGGTCAGAAGTCCTGCCTGTGTAACTTGTGATAGGGGGATCTGAAAGACCGGCAGCATGGCAGTCTTTTCAGGATCTCCAATCTGGTGGTCAGGCGGTCTGACGGTCAAACTCGTAATCGAGCCCCAGGTCTCAAAACAAAATCCAAGTGGCAGGTAAAGCAGTATAGCAGTGACTAAATATAGGAAGTGTAGGAGAATAATATGCTTCATGATGACTATGCATCCTTAATAAACAATGGTAGCTGTTGCAGACCCAATTGAAGCTTGTGTTTTTGAAAACATCTAGGCAACATCATGGGACCAGTTTACATACAGTGTTGAACAGGGATATTACAAAAAATATTCAATTTATCCTAAATGTATGCCAAGTCAAAGTTTAAAAGAGCCAATGTAATGTTCAATTCCATTTCCAATCCAGATGTTGCATCAGATGTAATACTCTGGGTTGAAGGACAATGTTGAAATTGTCAATTCTGCCTATCAAATGCTAGGACAATATGGAGCTTTTACTCATGTGCAGACACTAGAAAATATGGTGTGGGATCAGACTCCATCTGAGATTCAGAACACCCTAGGATATGTTGAGGGGCAGAAGGCAAAGACATGCTTGGGAAAAAAGAGTGGCCGCTGAGCTGAGGATAGGAGACAGCTCATCACCCTGTTTCTTTCTAAGTCCCTTCAAATTTATAATCCCTTCTCGAAGGCAAAAACATCTAGGAAAACAGCCCTGGTAACCTACTAAGGGGCTGGAGGATAAAAACACTACTTTAGGGCATGTAGGTGGCAGAGACGGATCTCACCCTTCGGTCTATTTCTTGTTGTTGAGCACTTGCTCAGGTATGAAAGTGAAAGGGGATGCACTTGGAGGCTTTGTTGTTGTGAAGGCTTTTTATGAGGGGATAGCTTTAGGATTCAATGATAAATGGGCCTGCTCCAAGGATGTAACTTGCACTTGTTCATTTGTCTGCCTCCTCCTAGAATATGTTTTCTAGCTGTACACCCATCTGGGGGTCTCCAGGGCATCTGCCATTTCAATTAAGAGCAACTGAGTCTTTATGCAGGTGGAACTTCTTTGCTAAATGGTGCCCCCTACCTCTCTTTGTGAGTATGTCCAGCATGTCACACACATCAAAACACATCTCTCAATATTACAGTATTAAATGTGACAAAGTGTGACAGAGTTGACTATAGCACTCCTCTTTGTCATATACAGTTAAAACTTTCACCTGCAAAAAAGTGGTTCTTATGAACCACATCTTAATTACTATTAAGATAATATTGTTTGTCTGTGGCATGCAAACAGAAATGATATCTATATAAATGAGACCGCATGAGAGGATGGCTGATTGGAGTAATATGCATGGCTGTTACCCGGCTAGGTGATGGTGCACACTTCTAAGTGTATATTTTATTGACAATAAATTACATTATATGAGTTACTTTGTCAAGTGTTCCTGACATGACAGGATTAGCCTAGAATGTTATGTGTTAAGTGCATGTAACATTATTAAGTCATTCAGTTTAATATGGGAATATGAAAATGATGACAACCATTTGTGTCAAACCAATGTACAACAATTTTATTTAAAAAAAAAAAGCTTTTAATATAATACACATTTTCATAGTTTAACATTCGTTCAGCAACACGTTTTAGAGGACCTCATATAAAACGGGCCACAATGACTGTAACAAGATGAGGCGTGATGTGGTAAAACCTTCAGTCTGCAAACATAAATACATTTGTATTTGTTTACATGGTTAGACTTCCCATCATGCTGCTGCTCAAGAATCTCCTGTTTAATAGGCAAGTCTGCTAAAGATATTCTCAGGACTCTCTTGTAGAGTGGGGAAAGTGCAAGCACTTAGTTTCCCTTCAGCCTTGCTCAGAGCCTGGGGGGCCCAGGTCCTCAGATGTGGAGTCCTACTGCACTGGAGAGTGAGTCTTTGTACAGCCAGATCTCATTCCCTCAGCTATGTTCAGTTCAGTGTCAGGTCCTGCTTGGAGCTGAGGATATTCACACTCCCCGATAATCTCCAATTTCTCCTGGAAAAAACTGGGGGGGGGGGTTCTCTCTTCTCTATTGTCTTCTACTTAAGGGATTTCTTATATGAAATGTTCAGCAGGGTTGAATAAGATTATGTTGTGGCTCTTGTAATGCTCTGGAACGGCCTACTTGCTTTTTATGTATCTCAAATTATTCTTCCAATTGGAGACAAACTCAGTCCTGACTACGGTGGTCTCCACCTACATAGCAGAACCAGAAAAATCCATTAGGCAGAACAGACTGATAGCAATAGATATACTGTCAAATGTAGGGAGCACATTTCCTGGTTTCTAAAGTCTCCCAGGAGGTAACTAATAGAAAATTATAAAGCCATTATTATACAAATATAGAATAATGAATAGTAAGATTAGTAGATGTACTCCTACCAGTGATATGCCTTATTCTCCACACATTACATGTGGAGTTTAGTGATGAGAATGGAAATTAAAAATTCAGTGGGGATGAATTATGTTTGCTGTTCTGAAATGAAATATTTAGATGAGTGAATGATGTGTTTAATGATGCATATTAAAATAAGACTATTTTGAAGCAGAAACCAAGCTAGTATGGCATAATGTGAGATCATTAATCACTAATGCATCTGGGGACTCTGACCACTGTTCTGTCCCCACCCTGGAAACCTAACTGAGACCATAGTGCAGGGGTATGGTCTAGATCTAAGTCCCATCATATGGTAAAGTTTCAAAAGGCTTCAAAAGTATTACACACTACTTCTGGAGAGTGTTGGAGCACCTGTAGGATCAAGGCATCAAATGCATAACTAAGTGGCTGAGGATATACCCAGATATGGGTCATTGGCTTGTTTTGCCACAGAATCTAACCACTAACCAGGTCTAACAGCCTGAAACATGTCTGGGTTTGCTTATGTTCCCTTCTGGAAGATGCCTCATCTGGCAGTTTGGGATGGACTGTTCATATGAGGAGCATGGACAATACTGATTTGCATAGGCGATCCTTTTTATAGAATAGCACAGTGGATGAACAACAGTGGGTTTGTATGCTATCCAGTATAATTGCCAGTGGTTTAGACTATTTGCAAGCATTCCTTCAAATGACTTTTGTGCGTTTGATCTACCCAATAGCACTTCTTGGGATACAGGAGAAATCACTTTCCTCTGGTGATAGGAAATGTGCAATGCAGCAGAACATTGTTAAGAACAGATTGTTGTGCCAACTAGTGATTCAAAGTTACATATGATAAACTAAATGGATTTTGTTTTGGCTGGCCATGTCTTATAAAAAGGTCTAGTGGTTTAGTGAAGTAACCCATCTCTCCAAGAGCTTGTGTCACATGGTCACAAGTTTGAATTCCATTGGGTCTCTCAGCTCAACAACCTTTTGAGGTTGATAACAATAGTAGCATTTAGTTAAGTAATAATAAACATCTATTTGACATCACTAAACTCCAAGAGGTGAACATACGCTTTATAATCCTCTTTACGATAGTCCTACCAACAAGCTTGGTTTGAAAAATAACCACCTCTCCCACATGTAGAAACTGTGAGATATGTTAAGTGTTGCGCTTTCATGATGAATTTGAGATGTTGAATTTCTTGCACAATCCTTTGTAACTTCAATTACCAACATCAATTACTCTCACACACATTGGCAGGTTAACCCCTTTGCTGCCAGGCCATTTCCCCTCAGGTGCCATGCCTTTTTTTGGCTATTTGGGGCAGTTCACGCTTAGGCCCTCAGGGCTATTTGTCCACATAAGCGACCCATACCAAATTTGTGTCCTTTTTTCCAACATACTAGGGATTCTAGAGGTACCCAGAGTTTGTGGGTTCCCCTGAAGAAGACCAAGAAATTAGCCAAAATACAGCAAATGTTTAAAAAAATGGGAAAAAAGGGCTTCAGAAGAAGGCTTGTGTTTTTTCCCCTGAAAATGGCATCAACAATGCGTTTGTTGTGCTAAAATCACCATCTTCCCAGCTTTCAGGAACAGACTTTAATCAGAAAACCACATTTTCAACACAATCTTGGCATTTTCCCGGGACATACCCCATTTTTACTGTAGTTTGTGCTTTTACCCTCCTTCCTGTTAGTGACAGAAATGGGTGTGAAACCAATGCTGGATACCGGAAAGCAAAACATTTATGAAAATCAGACAAAATTCTGAATTCATCAAGGGGTCATTTGTGTAGATGCTACAAGGTTTTCCTGCAGAAAATAACAGCTGAAATAAAAAAAAGATTGAAACTGGGGTAAAAAAAAAAAGCCTTTACGTTGTACTCTGTACCTTTTTTCTGCAATGTCAGATTTTTGAAGGTAATATACCTTTACACCTGCTGGATGCTTCTGATTGCGGGGATATTATGGGGCTTGTAGGTTCATCAAGAACCCTAGGTACCCAGAGGCAATAAATGAGCTGCACCTTGCAATGGGTTTTCATTGTATACCAGGTATACAGCAATTAATTTGGTATCAAGGAAACTTTTGTATGTCCAAAATAGGCACAAAATAAGGTCTTAAGAAGCAGTGGTTATTTGCACATCTCTGAAATCTGGGGTGCTCATACTAGCATGTGAATTACATGGCATTTCGCAAATAGAAGTCTATTTTACACACTGTCTTACATTTGGAAGGAAAAAATGTAGAGACATACAACAGGCAGTAAAACTTGTTTTGCTATTCTGTGTTCCACCAAGTCTTCCGATACAAATGGTACCTCACTTGCATGGGTAGGACTAATGCCCACGACAGGAAACGCAACATGAACACATCACATTTTTACATTGAAAACTGGTGTGTTTTTTGGAAAGTTACTAGCTGTGGATTTTGATCTCTAGCTCAGCTGGCACCTAAGGAAACCTACCAAACCTGTGCATTTTTTTAAACTAGCCTCCTAGGGAAATCCAGGATGGGGTGACTTGTGGGGCTCTCACCAGGTTCTGTTACCCAGAATCCTTTGCAATCCTCAAAATGTGGCCAAAAAAACACTTTTTTCTCAGATTTCGGTGACAGAAAGTTCTGGAATCTGAGAGGAGCCACAGATTTCCTTCCATTCAGTGTTCCCACAAGTCTCCAATATAAATGGTACCTCACTTCTGTGGGTAGGCCGAGTGCCCATAACAGGAAGTGCCCCAAAACACAACATAGACACATCATATTTCCCCAAAGGAAACAGAGCAGTTTTTTGCAAAGTGTCTAGCTATGGATTTTGGCCTCTAGCTCAACCGGCACCTAAGGAAACCTACCAAACCTGTGCATTTTTCGGAAAACTAGACACCTAGGGCAATTCAAATGCGGTGATGTGTGGGGCTCTCACCAGGTTCTGTTACCCAGAATCGTTTGCAAACCTCAAAATGTGGTCAAAAAACGCTTTTTCCTCACATTTTGGTGACAGAAAGTTCTGTAATCTAAGAGCAGCCACATATTTCCTTCCACCCAGCATTCCCTCAAGTCTCCCGATAAAAATGGTACCTCACTTGTGTGGGTAGGACTTGTGCCCACGACAGGAAATGCCCCAAAACACAACGTGGACACATCACATTTTCCCAAAGAAAATAGAGCAGTTTTTTGCAAAGTGCCTAGCTGTGAATTTTGGCCTTTAGCTCAGCCGGCACCTAAGAAAGCCTACCAAACCTGTGCATTTTTTAAAACTAGACACCTAGGGAAATCCAGGATGGGGTGACTTGTGGGGCTCTCACCAGGTTCTGTTACCCAGAATCCTTTGCAATCCTCAAAATGTGGCCAAAAAAACACTTTTTTCTCAGATTTCGGTGACAGAAAGTTCTGGAATCTGAGAGGAGCCACAAATTTCCATCCACCCAGCGTTCCACCAAGTATCCCAATAAAAATGGTACCTCACTTGTGTGGGTATGCCTAGTGTCTGTGAAAGGAAATGCCCCAAAACACTATCTGGACACATCAAAATTATCAAATACAAAACTACCTGCTTGTGCGGGGGGCACCTGTGTTTTTGGTCCTGGGCTCAGCAGCCATGTCGAGAAACCTACCAAACCTAAATATTTCTGCAAACTAGACACCCAAGGGAGACCAGGGAGGTTTGACTTGTGTGGATCCCCAAGTGTTTTTTTTACCCAAAATCCTCAGCAAAGCTCAAATTTAGCAACAAAATCACATTTTCCCCACATTTTTGTGCGGAATCACCACACCAGAACAAAATTCCTACCACTCAACATTCCCCTCTGTCTCCCGATAAAAATGATACCTCACTGTTGTAGGTGGGCCAAGTACCTGTGACAGGGAAGAACCAAAAACATGTCAAAATTGAGGGGGAACCAAAGAGGATCTAAACGGGCAGCTTGAAAAAATATATTTTTAGGCTGACAAGTGGGGCAGAATGTTTATTGGTATAGATGTGACAATGCTGGGTGGTAGGAATTTTGTGGATTCCTGCAGATTCCAGAAGGTTCCATCACAAAAAAGTGGGAAAAATGTGTGATTTCCAGCAAAATTGGAGGTTTGCAGGGCATTGTGGGTAAGAAAATGGTGCAGGATGCATGCAAAGCACACCATCCTGGACTCACTCAGATGTTTAGTTTTCAGATGTGTCTAAGTCTTGTGGATTTTTCTACATGGTAGAGTCCCAAAGTCCAAAAAGTGCAGCCCTCACCATTCCAAGGGGGTCAATTTTGAGAGTTAGCGAAGCTCTCATGGGCCAAATATAAAACCAAAACCCAAAATAATCAAATGTCCTTTTGCTTGTTGTGGGATAATATGTTTTAGTGTGCAGGGGAGATCTGAAAGACTGTTACCGCCTTCAGTTGGGGTGGGGGCATAACCATGCCCATACTAGTTGGTAGCCACCAGCCCACTATTTTTTTATTTATTTCCCTGGCATCTAGTAGGCTTTCTGCCCCCTCGGAGAGTAGGTCTGAGGTAATTGCCCCATCTGCCCACTGGTGGGCAGAACAACCTTTTCCCTATTTATTTGGGGTGTGGTTATGGCCATAGTCCCAACCTCATTTTTTTAAACGAAATCTACCCTGGTGTCTGGTGGGGTTTCTGCCCCTCTGGGGTGGGCAGATGAGCCCTACAAAAGTAGGCCGATCTGCCCCCCAAGGGGGACAGAAATGGACTAAAATAAATTCCCCCTTCAGGGAAGTGACCCTTGCCTAAGGGGTCGCTCCCCTTGCGTGAAATCAGTGCAAAAAATAACCTGGTATCTAGTGGTTCCTGCCCCCATGGGGGCAGATCAGCTTAAGAAAAATAGGCCGATCTGCCCCCAAGGTGGGCAGAAATGCCCTAAAATAAATTCGCCCCACTAGGGGAGCAACCCTTGCCTAAGGGGTCGCTCCCCTTGCGTGAAAAAGACTTTATAAAAAATCCCTCATGTCTAGTGGTTTCTGCCCCCTCTGGGGACAGATTAACCTAATGAAAATAGGCTGACCTGCCCCCGAGTGAGGGCAGAAATGGCCTAAAAACAATTTCCCCCCATGGGGGGCGACCCTTGCCAGAGGGGTCTCTCTCCCTATCAATGTAAACAAATAAAAAAAATCCCTGGTGTCTAGTGGCTTCTGCCCACCCTGGGGGCAGATCGGCCCAGTCAATATAGGCCGATCTGCCCTCACGGAGGGCAGAATAGGCCTAATAAAATTATTGCCCCCTGCGGAGCGACCCTTGCCTAAGGAGTTGTTCCCCTTGTGACAGTTCATTAAAAAAAAAAGAAAAAAATCCCTGGTGTCTAGTGGCTTCTGTTCCCCCTGGAGGCAGATCGGCCTAATGAATATAGGCCGAGGCCTAATAAAATTATTGCCCCATGGAGAGCGACCCTTGCCTAAGGGGTCACTCCCCTTATGAAACAAAAAAAGACAGTCCCTGGTTTCTATTGCCTTCTGCCCCCGGCCCCCGGGGGGCAGATCGGCCTTATCAATATAGGCAGAGGCAGAAAATAGGGGGGGCAGAAAAGGCCTAACAATTAAATGCCTCCAGGTGTTGCTCCCCTTCCTATGGAAATACAAAAATTTAAAAAAACTCCCTGGTGTCTAGTGGGCATTTCTGCTGCCAGATGGCATTGCGATCGGGCAGGATAAATGCTCAGAATGACATCAAAAGAAAGGAAAAACCTTTCGATGTCTCAGCCTGCCCTCTCCTCCCGAGCAGAAGAGAAATGCTTAGCATTTCTCTTCCGCATCATGCTGGAAACATGCTTCCAGCACGATGGGAGGTGACCTCTGATGAGGTCAGCACGTGACGTCATCAGACATCACGAGGGAGGATTGGGGGGGGTCAGGTGGAAGGGGAAGCGATTTCCATTCCATCCCCGATGGGGGTGTGGGTGGGAGGACCATGGGGGAGCGCTAGCGCTCCCCCCTTGTACCCGGTGCAGGATGAGCTGGTCTTGTCCCCAGAACATGGGAACTGTGGCCGAGGGTGAGACCAGCTCATCCCAGGCACCGTATGGGCTAAGGTCACCTCCAGCGTACATGGCCTGGCTCACTATGACAGATTTTATGATAGCACTATATGTGTTACTGTAAATGACCATGAGGAGGTTCTTCCCAGGTATTTGTTTCATAGTAGTTACTTCTACGGAAATAGTTGACATGCCACCAGTATGCTCACTTGGCCCCACAGTTGCCAAATGCTTAATAAGAATTTTTCCTCCAGTCATTGTCGTTTTTAATGCCCATGTATATCGAGTGTCCTTAAACATAATGTAAGTATACCAGTATACATTCTAAATCAGTATGCTTACAGGCAGCTGATATAGCCATGAGTGATTTGTGGATTTTTACACTCACTGTGGAATACAAACATGTGGCAGTTGGAAGGTTTCCAAATGAATTGTACAAATTTAGACCTAATTAAAGTATCCACAATGCCACTATTGATGACATGGATCCTATGAAAATTGCTCTTCATTGTCAACTACGTCCTGACATCTTGCTTCTTCCATCACACCAAACTTTCCAAACAGTCATACTTAAGCTTCATTAACATCTACTTTTCCAAAATATTTAGAATTAAAATAGCTAGCAAGTTGAAGTTTCATGCTGATGTCTTGGAGGTTCTGCATGTGATGTGTTTGAATCCTATGTACAATGCACCAATGTCCTCAATGGGTATGACTCTGATACTGTAAAGTCATTCAAGTTGGAATGATATACTCATTAAATCATAGACAGTTATTGAAAGTGATATTTTTTCTCTAAATTTAAAAGAGAATTCAAAGGCCCCTTCTAATGTCTAAAACCATTAAAGATCTGCCTAGAGCAAAAGATGAACAGATAGTGCTAGTAATGTAAGAAAAAAAAAATCCCAATATGTGAACACAAGAGAGAAGAAACGTGAGGGTCTGCCTCACAAAGGAAACTTGCACTAATGAGTAAGTTTACTGCTTTTCAGAATACACAAACTGCATTTTTGTAGTCGCTTACACTTTTGTAGAAACGTAGGGCCTGATTACGAGTTAGGCAGCTATGGGAGCAGCAGCAGTCTGACTGCCATCTGCTTGCTGGCCAGACCACCATATTACGATTCATACGGTTCGATAGACCAAAGACTGTCGCGGTCCCCCAGGCACAGCCAGACAGCGCAGACCACTGCTGTGGTGAAACAGGCCAATGAGGCTGTCGGAGCCAGTGTTTCCACTGGACACATTATGATGTGGACTTCTACGACCAACTAACATGACTGTGGCGGCCCAACTACCACGTCCCAGCTGGCTGAAATAGAAGCACAAAAGGAAGGAACTCACAAGCAGGTAGTGTCATGCATTCTGTGCAGGCATGGAACCGATCACACATTTCCTGCTGCTAAGGCATTGATGGAACAGAAAATCCACACTGCTGTGGATGCAGCGGACAGTAAGACAAAACACTTGCCCATGCCCCCAGCTCACCAAGAGATCAAGACACATTGTTTATAGGTTACTCTACGTGTACCAAGTACACTTGTCCTTTGCCCTGGGTTGAAGTCGTACACAACGAGTGACCCATACACAGCCACCTGATGCCCCCTTTGGGGTGGTCACAGACATTGCACTGCCACACTCCACAAAAACACATGTATGTTCCTCACAGTTTCAGGGACAGTGAAGTGTACAGAACACTTTTTCACACACCAGCCACACCATATCACCATCACACATAATTCAACTGACAACCTCACATTGATCACATGGCATGAACTGTTGTTGGATTGAAAACACATACGTATGGATGTGTCATTGAACTCAAATGCTCCTTCCATGAAACACCTGTGTAATGGACCCACACATATCACCCACTTTGTAACACAATGGAAGGTCAATGGGACATACAATGTTTTGTGAGGCAAATATCCCAAGCTCACAATGGAAACAATACCTGCGCAATAGGGATGGGGACATCAGGAGCACTCCTGGAAGGATACTGACCTGAAACATATCACTTTACACAATGCCCAAATCAATAATTCCACAGGACCTGGCCCTTCATGCATTTCAGGGGCAAACAATAGTAGTGTCAAGTGACATGCCTATCTGCCAAATGCAATGCAAGTCAAGAAAGCAAATACAACAGCAACAGAATGGGCATTACATTTAGATGAAGTAGCTAGAAGGTACACACATCCAAATGGACACATGGTCAGTCAAATGTAAAGGAAGGTAGCACTAATGCACACCCTCCATGTGTGGACAAACAAAACTCTAGCTTCCACACAGGAAAAGAATGTCCATTCCATATCAGAGGGACAAATCTAGCACAATACTTGCTGACATTGGCCAACCCAAGAAGACATACCACATCAAACAAAACACAATGCAATGACATCCCAATTTGATTACCAACCACAAATCCATGGAACAAACATCTACCCTTGTCCTAACTGACACCAACACTGCCTAAAAAGTCAGATTTTGCCAAACACAGCAAATGGCCAGCAATCAGGGTGAAACACACACAACTGAAGGCATACAACACAAGTTACTCAGGAACAACAAAATGTGGAAAAGTAATGGCAGGACAAGTATGTACCCAAAAACAACTTGACTTTACTAACAGTAAATGCTGAAGAGCAAAGGCCATTGGCCAGTCCAAATTGGAGTCCATGCACATATTTGTGCCCAATCTTGTCTCCCATCACTGCCAGGGAACCTCCATAGGAAGGGGTATCAAGTGGGCATGCAGGCACGTCAGGGATCATGGTTAGGTAGGGTGGGTTTGGATTTAGAATGGGTGGGTTTGGGATGTGGGGGTGGTTTCTTTGTAGGGGTGGGCTTCTTCTTTGGGGAGGGGTATGGGTGCTTAGAGGGAGGTGTCAGAGTCACCAGATCCTCGGGGTCAGTGCACGTTCCCAACATGTCCACCACTGAACAGCTCCAAGACTCTGATAGATAAATCACAGAGACTGAGAGAGTTCAAGAGGGGAAGAGGGGATTAGGAAGGGAACAGCTGGGAAGGAGACCTGTAGTAAAAAAAGGTTAGAACACACAATATGAAAATTATACCTCCTGAAATCAATACTAGACTATGATTCTAAGCATAGTCACTCTGAAAACATGAACAATCTAAGAGTTAAGTTTAAAATGACTAAGTTTCAAGATGGCCGGATACCTGTAGGGGAATCAAGATGAATTAAATGAAAACTTTCTTATTCAAGTACTTTCCTTTACATGAGAACCAGTAAAAACATTCTGACTAAATTTTAAACCAGTCATATAAATCCTGTTTGTAGAATGTATATTAGGACCATAGAATATTGCATCTAGAAATTCTGGCCTTCTGTGTACTCTTAAAATGTTTCAACACAAATTGGGCATATTGCAGATATATATATATATATATATATATATATATATATATATATATATATATATGTATATATATCTATATATATATACATATATATATATATATATATATTGTAAACACCATAAAAGGATTGTGCACCATGAATAACACAATATGGATTCAGGAAACAAATCACATAACTTGTCAACTCGAATATTACATAATAAATATCTTAGAATAGTGGCATGCAATAAACAACATGAAATAAACTCGAGGAGAGAATTGTGCGTCTTGCCGATTCGAGTGTCACCATGTAAAATACCAAGAAATGGTAGCACACAATGAATATCAAAGTCAAATCATCATTAATCGAATTGCGCGTCTTGCCGATTCATAAAAAACACGATGTAAATGTCAAGAAATAACAGATCACAATAAATAACAAGATCAAAGTACAATGAAACGAATTGCGCTTCTTTTGCCGATTCTTAAGCCACCATGTAAATGTCAAGAAATGGTAGTGCACAATGAACAACAAAGTTAAATCATCATGAAACGAGTTGCGCATCTTGCCAATTCGTAAAACATCATGTAAATGTCAAGAAATAGTAGTGCGCAACGGACAACAATGTTTAAACACCATAAAACGAATTGCACGTCTTGCCGATTCTTAAGCCACCATGCCAATGTCAAGAAATGGTAGCACACAATGAATAAGAAAGTCAAACCTGTATGAAACAAATCGCACGTCTTGCCTATTTGTAAACTACCATATAAGTGTCAAGAAATGGTAGCGCACAAGTAATCTGTTACTCATTTAAGAATTAAACCAAGAATATGAAAATTCTCAATAACGGTGTTGGGACAGTCCAACCACCGTCTTACCGCCTGGAACAATGATCACCGATGAAGGGCAGACGACTGGAAGATCCAAAAAGGCCGCTGGGACAGGAGCTCAGGAAGAAGCTGTGGCTCTGCACCGGGACCTCTGAATAGTGAGCACTGGGAGTTGGGCTGGCTCTCTTTTATAGAGTCTTGGCCCAGCCCCAGAACCACGCCCAGGCATGTTGCAGGGAAAGTCTCTAGAAGGCCCTGGAAAGGGGTCACACCCTAACACACTCTGAAAACCTGCAGCAATACATTGCAAAGGAACAGTATTTGTAAGCATATTAAAAATAAGTTTTCAGGATTGAACTCTGCAATGCAAAAGATTAAACCACAACATATCAGCACAATGCATAAATTACGTTGTTTTGAGAGTGCTGGGTTTTTGCTTTTTTGTCGCCATTAGAGCGCGTACTGCTCTGGTGTTGACAGTACTCCCCTCTCCCAGACGCACTCTAGGGCCTGGTTTGCTTGGATTAAGACGATGAAAGCGTCTCACAAGTACTGGAGCACGAACATCAGATGCAGAAACCCATGAGTTACTTTCAGGACAATAACCTTTCCATGAGATTAAGTACCATAGATTACGCCCTCTCAGTTTAGAATCCAACACTTTCTTGACTTCGTATTCTTCTTCCCCTTGTACTAGAACAGGAGCTGGATGAGGGTGGACCTTTTGGACTGCCTTTTTCAAGAGGGAAGTGTGGAACACCTGATGAATCTGTAAGGATCTGGGCAATTGTAGTTTATAGGTCACCGGATTGATTTGCTGAAGGACAGTATAAGGACCTATGAATTTGGGGTTAAACATGTGCTTCTTCTTGAAGTCTATATGTTTTGTGGAAAGCCACACTTTGTCACCTGGTTGATATTGTGGTCCCTCACAATGTTTCTTGTCATAACGCCTTTTATATTTTTGTTAGGCTTTTTCTAAATCCTGTTGAATCAGTTTCTGGGTTTGATGTAAATGCTGAATGGTTTCTGACACAGCTGGAGTAAGAGAACTTTCTTGAGGAATTGTGATGGGCAAGGTGTCAGGATGATAGCCAAATAAACCAAAAAAGGGTGTAACGCCAATAGAAGTGTGGAATGAGTTATTGTAAGCTAACTCAGCTAACCAGAGCATAGATGTCCAAGAATGAAGTGCCTTTTCAGCGTAGGCACGTAGGTATTGTTTCAAAGTCTGATTTAGTCTCTCTGTTTGACCATCTGTTTGAGGATGGTGACTAGTAGATAGCGTAGATGTCACTTGGTGTGTTTTACACCATGTCTTCCAGAAATTGGAGAAAAATTGTGACCCCTGATCGGAGAGGATAGCCTTTGGCAGTCCATGATAACGAACCACTCTGTTCAGTAAAATAGTTGCCAATTCACTAGAAGTGGGCAATTTTTTACAGGCGATGAAATGTCCATATTTCGTGAGACTATCTACTACCACCATAATTACTGAATGCTGTTGAACCACTGGCAGACCGGTAATAAAGTCTAAAGAAATGTGCTCCCATGGACGACTTGGGGTTGGAAGTGGATGTAACAACCCTTTTGGTTTTGAATGACTTGTTTTAATGTGAGCACAAACTTCACAGTTGTTTACCATTGTTTTTATATCTTTTGTTAGGGTAGGCCACCAAAAATAGCGTTGGATCAGTTCAAGAGTTTTAGGAGTACCTGGGTGACATGCCGTAGGTATAACATGGAATCAATGAAACACTATCTTGCGAAGTTTGCTAGTGGGTACGAACAAACGAGTGTCATGAAAGGGTAAACCTTGCTTGATTGACCTTTTGGGATCTGCTTGGGCCCATGTTTGCCATTTTTCAACAGTGAAAGAGTTGCAAATTTCTTCAAAGAAATCTTCAGTTTTTATGATACATAGAACTTAGTCAGGAGCAATGATAGCTCTGGAGGCTTGAAATGCAGGCAACGTGGTAGACTCTTGACGGTACAAGGCGTCAGCCTTGCGATTATCTTTACCAGGCTGGAAGGTTACTACAAAATCAAATTCGGCAAAGAAAGCATCTAGCGTAATTGCCGAGGGGTCAAAAGTCTGGCGAAACTCATGAATTGAAGATTACGATGATCAGTATATACTGTGACAGTGTATTTGGCACCCAACAAATGATGTCTCCATTCTTTAAAGGCGTCACGAATCGGCAGAAGCTCTTTTTCAGCAATGACATAGTTCTGTTCGGCTTCGTTCAACTTCCGAGACATATAAGCTACAGGATGAAGTTGACCAGTGTCTTTATTTTGTTGTGATAAGGCGGCTTCTATTGCTACATCTGAAGCATCAGCTTCCACTATGAAAGGTTGATTCGCATCAGGATGAGTCAAGACTGGGGCAGTGGAGAAAGCTTCCTTCAAAGTCGAGAAGGCTTGATCGGCTTCTGAGGACCATACAAACTTTTCTTTCTTTCTTAGTAGCTTAGTGATTGGAGCCACTGTCTGGGAGAAATGACTTATGAACCTCCGGTAAAAATTTGCAAACCCCAGGAAACACTGTACATCACGAACAGTCTTTGGGGTGGGCCAATCAGATACGGCTTTTACTTTCTTTTCTGCCATCACCATACCTTGAGGGGTAAGAATAACCCCTAAAAACTCAACTGTGGTAACATGAAACTCACACTTGATTAATTTGCAATATAAATGGTGTTTTGAGGGGCTGCAAGAATTTTCTTGACATGTTGGACATGTTCGTTTTCATTGTCTGAGTAGATCAAAATGTCATCAATGTGGACTATGGCAAATATGTTGAGGTACTCTCTAAGAACGTCAGTCAAGAAAAATTAAAATGCTGCTGGAGCATTACACCGACCAAAAGGCATGACGGTGTATTCAAAAAGGCCATATCTTGTCTTGAACGCTGTTTTCCATCCCTCACCTCTCTCATTCTGACCAAATGATAAGCACCTCGAAGGTCAAGCTTCGTGTAGATTTTTGCTCTCTTTACTAGTTCCAATAAGACTGGAATTAGGGGTAAAGGATATTTATTCTTGATGGTGACTTTGTTCAAACCCCTATAGTCGATGCAAGCTCGAAGTTCTCCTTTAGCTTTTGAAACAAAAAACAAAGGCGGAGCTGCAGGAGACTTAGAGGGGCGAATGAAGCCATTCTCCAAAAATGTATCTAGGTATTTTCGTAAATGTTGATTTTCATGTTCCGACAGGGCATTTATACAACAGTTGGGAAGTATCACACCTGGGGCTAGATCAATTTGACAGTCATAAGATCTATGAGGAGGTAGAATCTCTGCTCCTTTCTCATCAAATACATCTTTGTAAGATGAATACTGTTTGGGCAACTGAATTTCTTTCTCCGCGGCAGTAGCTATGTAAGAGTTGCAAACTTTTGGTACTTGAATCTTCTGGAGACATTGTTCGTTACATAGCGCAGATGAGAACACGATTTTTCATTCTGCCCAATTGATCTCCGGATTGTGATGAGTTAACCATGGCAAGCCGAGGATAATCCCATATTGGGGAGCATGGATCACATCAAGGATGATTTTCTCTTTATGTTTCTTTCTTTGATTCTTATCTTCACAAATCATCGACAAGGGGATAGTCTGAAGAGTTACCGGACCTCCAGTCAAGAGTTTTCCATCGACTGCCTGGATGATTTATTGGGTCTTCTTTTCAATACATGGGATCCCCCATGCACGAACCAATTGGACATCAACAAAGTTCCAAGTAGCCCCAGAATCGACTACAGCTTTTTTGAAGTAGATCTTTTTCTTGACCTGAACTCTTATTTCCAGTTTAAGATGTCTAGATTGTGAAGGGTCCACGGTGACACCCAAGAGCAACCCTTCTCTGCATCTCGGGTGTTTTAGTTTTCCAACTCGACTGGTGCATTGGCTGCGACCTTCTGAACTGGACCTTGCTTGTTCTTTGGTTTGATTGGACAATCTTTGGCAGAATGACCTTTTCGCTCACAATAAAGACATTGTCAATTTTTTCTGCGTAGGTCCTTTTCATCTTTGGTCAAAGGTCTTCTGATGGTTCCAATTTCCATCAGTTCCGGTGTTCTTTCTTTCAGAGTTCTTGAGTCTCTTTTATCATGAACGTGCCATGAATATTTTTCAATCTTTTCGCGTGTTCCTTTACGTTCTGCTAAACGCTGATCAAAGCTCAAGACAAGATTTATTAATTCTTGACAGTCTGTAGGTTGTGGGCTGATTTGCACTAAGATATCTTTTAGTTCCTCTTTGAGTTCCTTGTAAAACAAGATCGCTTGTTTTTCTTCAGGCCAGGATGTCTCGGCTACCAGCCGGTTCAAGTTGGCTAAATACGACACTAGGTCTTGATTCCCTTGGCGTAAATCTAATAATTCACGATCTGCTGACTGTGTTACAGTTTTACGATCAAAAACTCTCTCAAATTCACTAACAACATTTCTCCAGTTGTACAACAAGGGACTATTTTTACGCACAAGAGGAATTGCCCAAGTAGCTGCATCCCCAGACAGATATGATAACAAGAAAGCTACTTTGGACTGGGCATCGGGAAAGTGTTTGGTCTGCAGGTGAAGTGTAGTTCCACTTGAACCAGGAAAGATTGCGCTTTCAAAGGGTCACCTGAGAAACGTTCTGGGGGAGCTAAAGGAATTGCAGAAGGAACATTTAGGGAAATCAGATTACTTCCAGAAGCCTGAGAAGAAGTACCTGGCCAAGACACACCTGTGGGACTTTGTTCCTTCTTCTCTACCTTATCTTGCAACTGACTCACTCTCTCTGCTAAGCTAGTTGTCAATTCTTTGGATGATACCACCTCTGCTTGGAGCTGGATGATAGCCTTGACTAACTCGTCTAACGTGGCCATGCTGAGAACATACACAAGCCAGAAGGATAATAATTTGTGGGCTCACTATTCTGTCAGAGTCACCAGATCCTCGGGGTCTGTGCACGTTCCCAACATGTCCACCACTGAACAGCTCCAAGACTCTGATAGATAAATCACAGAGACTGGGAGAGTTCAAGAGAGGAAGAGGGGATTAGGAAGGGAAGCTGGGAAGGAGACCTGTAATAAAAAAAAAAGGTTAGAACACACAATATGAAAATGATATCTCCTGAAATCAATACTAGACTATGATTCTAAGCCTAGTCACTCTGAAAACATGAACAATCTAAGAGTTAAGTTTAAAATGACTAAGTTTCAAGCTGGTCAGATACCTGTAGGGGAATCAAGATGAATTAAATGAAAACTTTCTTATTCAAGTACTTTCCTTTACATGAGAATCAGAAAAACATTCTGACTAAATTTTAAACCAGTCATAAAAATCCTGTTTTGAGAATGTATACTAGGACCATACAATAATGCATCTAGAAACTCTGGCCTTCTGTGTACTCTTAAAATGTTTCAACACAAATTGCGCATATTGCAGATATATATACACATATATATATAGTAAACACCATAAAAGGATTGTGCACCATGAATAACACAATATGGATTCAGGAAACAAATCACATAACTTGTCAATTCGAATATTACATAATAAATATCTTAGAATAGTGGCATACAATAAACAACATGAAATAAACTCGGGGAGAGAATCGTGCGTCTTGCCGATTCAAGTGTCACCATGTAAAATACCAAGACATGGTAGCACAGAATGAATATCAAAGTCAAATCATCATTAATCGAATCGCGCGTCTTGCCGATTCGTAAAACACAATGTAAATGTCAAGAAATAACAGCTCACAATAAATAACAAGATCAAAGTACAATTAAATGAATTGCGCTTCTTTTGCCGATTCTTAAGGCACCATGTAAATGTCAAGAAATGGTAGCGCGCAATGAACAACAAAGTTAAATCCTCATGAAACGAGTTGCGCATCTTGCCAATTCGTAAAACATCATGTAAATGTCAAGAAATAGTAGCGCGCAACGGACAACAATGTTTAAACACCATAAAACGAATCGCACGTCTTGCCGATTTTTAAGCCACCATGCCAATGTCAAGAAATGGTAGCACGCAATGAATATCAAAGTCAAACCTGTATGAAACAAATCGCGCGTCTTGCCTATTTGTAAACTACCATATAAATGTCAAGAAATGGTAGCGCGCTAGTAATCTGTTACTCATTTAAGAATTAAAACAAGGAGATGAAAATTCTCAATAATGGTGTTGGGTCAGTCCAACCACTGTCTTACTGCCTGGAACAATGATCACCAATGAAGATTGAAGAGCAGAAGACTGGAAGATCCAAATAGGCCGCCGGGACAGGAGCTCAGGAAGAAGCTGTTGCTCTGCACCGGGACCTCTGAATAGTGAGCACTGGGAGTTGGGCTGGCTCTCTTTTATAGAGTCTTGGCCCAGCCCCAGAACAACGCCCAGGCATGTTGCAGGGAAAGTCTCTGGAAGGCCCTGGAAAGGGTCCACAACCTAACACACTCTGAAAACCTGCAGCAATACATTGCAAAGGAACAGTATTTGTAAGCATATTAAAAATAAGTTTTCAGGATTGAACTCTGCAATGCAAAAGGTTAAACCACAACATATCAGCACAATGCATAAATTAAGTTGTTTTGAGAGTGCTGGGTTTTTGCATTTTTGTCGCCAATAGAGCGCATACTGCTCTGGTGTTGACAGGAGGAAGGTGTGATAGGGCAGGAGTTTGATGTGGAGGGGATGGGTTGGGATGTGGCGGGGCGTCTTGGGTTTGGGAGGGAGTAGAGGTCACAGGGGAAGGGCGAGTTCAAAAAGGAAACTTTCCTTTGGAAATCAGACAGGGTTTTCAAAAGGGATTGGGGTTATGGAGGTTGAGGGAGTGGTGGTCTTGATGCTTTTGGTGTGTGCATGTGTGAAGTATGCTTGGGTTTGGGTGGTGTGTGTTGCATCTGTGATGCATTTGTGAGTGTGGGAATTTGTTGGACTTGGGGGCTATGATGTGGAAGTGTTGAGTGAACTTGGGAGTCTTAAATGTGTGTGTGGGTATTCGAGTGTTATCCGTGGGTATGGTAGATGTGGTACATGTGTTTGTGGGTGTTTAAGTGGTGTCTGAAGGTATGGTGTTTGAGGTGTGTGGGTCAGTGGGTTGCAAAGTGCAAGGTGTTGTCTGGGGGTATGGTGGATATGTTGGGTGTGTCTGTGGGTGTTGTTTGTGTGTATGGTGGGTGTGGTGGATGTGTCACTCGGCGTTGTGGCAGTGTATGTGTGTATGGTGGTTGTGGTGTGTGGGTCAGTGAGAATAGTGGGGCTTGCCTGTGGGAACTGTTGTTGTGGTGTCTGTGGGTGACTCTAGAGTGCTTACATGTCAGTGTGTCTTGTGGTGCTTGTTTTACGTCTGCTACTTCAGTGTGTTAAGGTGGGTGCATGCAAATGTGTCTATGTGCATGTAGGGGAATATGGAATTTGGATTGGGAAGAGGGAGATTGTGTGGAGAGGATTGTGAGGCTAGATGGCTGCTGTCAGTGAGGAGGCCAAAGATCTCTGTAGACCAGATATGTCACTATGAATGCCTTCCAAGTACTCATTTGTCTGCTGTAGTTAGCTGGCCAAACCATGGATGGCATTCAGAATGTCAGTCTGCCCCATCAAGATACTCATCATGAGGTCAATAGCCTCCTTACTCAGGGCTGCAGGGGCAACAGGGGTTTGGGGTGAGGGGCATGGGGTGAAGGAGATGCCCACCCTCTTGGGTGGGTGGGCATGGCCAACTGGGAGGAGAGCAACAGGGAGGGTGGCAATGGAACTGGGGGTGGTGGACAAGGAGAGTACAGCAACAGGTCCTGATGGGTCCACCACCACTAGGGAGTAGACACTGGAGGAAGAATTAGAAGATGATGGGATTGATCTTGTGTCCTCTGTGGCGCTCCCCTCACCTACTTGACCCCTGGGTCCCTCCGTGTTGGTGGTGTCATGACTAGAGGTACTGTGGCCAGATAGCTCCCCACCTAGACCTGCACTGTCTCTTTCACTTGCCTGGGATGATGCTGAAAAGACAAAGACAACTAGGGTCACTATACATTCCTGTCCACACATGCACAACAGTTGTGATTAGCAAACATTATTATGACATAAAGTAGGCTCTAGCAACAATATCCACCAAAGTGGCTTCTACATTTGCCACACCGTATGCATGCATGCCACATGAACTGACAACAGTTACCCACAGGAAATTCGCAATCACAGACAACTCCAATTGCATGGGTGAAGTTGTGCAATCACAGTACCCACTGGACAAGTAGGAAACATTATCACCTTCAATTGTTTGCCTCATGTGGGATTCCTCAGTTAGTTGTTGTCATACAGTAGTAGAGCAATGCCAAGTCAATTTAAACAGATCACACACAAGGTCATGTATACAGCTAATCGTCACATACCCAGTACTGAATTATGAAGAAATGATGATCCAAAATACTGGCATGTTGCTGACAGAAGTACGGGAGCCTGAAGAAGGTGACATGGAAATACCCATGTCACACTGGAAACAAATTCACAATGCTCACCGCACCATGTGTAAATTACCCTAATGGAGTCTTGGAGGCTGTAGTAATGTTGCTCAGATAGGTAACACATCTAGCAAAGAAATGTACCTGGAGATAAATTGTGTAAAATGTCACAGAGTTATGTCTACAAAATCCACAACACAATAAATCAGCTAGTACTATGGAAATCACCTCTCTGGTGTGGTACCCCTGACAATAACATACTCTGATTGCATCAGTAGAAGCCAATAGTCCTTTGAATGATGGAGAGGCCCAGCGATTCTCAAATACTTATAGAAGGCCCTCAACATGTTGCCCAATGGGAAACCATTTAACTGTCTCCATTCCTGTCCTGCAAACACCGATTTCTGTGGGTGAGTGGTTGTAGACAACCACATATGATTCCTACATAACTGCAAGTCACTCCATGATCCATGCCACCACTGATAACAAACCTTCCCCATTTCACATGTGCAAAGCACTTTGCTACATGATGCCACATCAACTCCATGGAAATGCACATTGAGAGTAAAAACCTGTAGTCATACCGGTTATGTCCTTCATTGCTACTGCAGTTGTACATGCCAAATGACATGCAATGATAGGTGAGGGTATGTGTGAGCTAACAAAAAATGGTTAAACACTTCTGTCTGTGTCACCACATGAAATGTAGCCCCATGACATACACCCAATTTCAAATACATGTTGACATGCACACATATGTGAGAAAATAGACATCATTCCATTAAGACAGGTAGACCATGCATGAAATAGCAGTGAAAATGATATGGCAAAAATGAAAGGAAGACATGCGAACATGTAGGCACAAGAAATGACAGTGACAGTGATGTCACACAAATCATGTCAATGGACATTTCCCACTTACTAAGGGAAAGTATTGCTCTATAACTGCACCCAAGGAGCAATGTATGCTCTGTCACATGTTTGATGGCCATTTTCTCATGACAGAGAGTAGTGAGTCATCAACACACATAAACACTGATGACAAGTGGCCTCTGGGAGTAAATGCCTACATACTCACTTGAGCAGACATATGCTTGAGGACAGTGGTCCATTATGTCATTTTGTTTGGGCTGTGATACTGAAGAGAAGTGGACTTCTGTGTACCAATTACACCCACACCAACAAATAGCATTACCTGATTGATCGCTGTACACAGACATGTGTTGGCCCGGGAGAGTAAATTGTTTGTGGACTGTACTCGGTTATACCTTACGTCACTAGGCTAATAGGCAAGGCACATCAGCATGCACCAACTTCCATGCCTCCACAGTTATTCATCTTGTGTGTCATACATGGCCCATCCCCAATCTTCAGGGGGAATTGGCTGAACTGAAGACATGGACTTAGCTATGTGACAGGCAGGAATGTGCCCTGGACTCACCTCCTTGTGGCTGCTGTGCGCCCCTCAAACGCCCATCAAGCTGCACGTAGGTTACCTCCAGAATGTGGGCCATTAGAGAGGTCAGGCTCCAACGTGTACCCCACTCATGTTGGGAGTACAGCTCCAGCTGGAGCTCTATGATCTTCTGGGCCCAGTTTCTAAGGTTCTCCCATCTCTTCGAACAGTGGGCTTTCCGTCGGCTATGGAGCCCTAGGGTCCACACCTTGGGGGTGAAGGCTCTCCAAATCCCCTTCTTCTGATGGGCTTTGACCTGTATGAATGCAAGAGACAAATCAAAAGGTTACAAACACAGGTTTTTGTATAAATGGTTGTGTCACACACGTCAGAAACACAAAGCACAAAATGTGCAACTTGTCAATATACCACAAATGTCACTAAGCACAGGCACATGACTACACACTTTTGGAGTTATCGGCACACTAACCCACTACCCTTCTCATGGCCTACACTGACTAAGCAAGCCTACTGACACCAGGTACCCCAGGCTCAAGTAACATGTACTGTGATGTGAGCCACAATGAAACACTGCACACCATTGTGGCTTCTGAAGGGTAAACTTCTTGGCAAAATCAACAAGGGTGAGGGACCTGGAGGTTAAAGGTCCAGTGTACAATCTCCCATCTACGTCAAAAAGCCAATACAGAGTACACTGTTCCTAAAGAAAAAAGAAAAGGTCTAGGCAACCAAAGTGTTCTAGAGCAAAGCCCTCATGCATCACAATGGATGACAGGCATAATCATCGGGAATTGCTCCACGCCAGGCCGGCACTGCAATGTCTGACGTGCTCCCAAATCGGGAGCTGCCAGACGTAATTGTTAGTGTGAAGGCTAGTGGAAGAAGCTAACCACCAGACCAAAGCAAGGAGAGCAAGGAAAGAAAAATAGGTTAAAATTGGTTAATCACTTCCAAACTCCGTCATAATTTTAATCAGAAAAGGGAAGTGACAACCAAGATTAAAAATGCAGAAAGAAAGCAAGAGTTGAGTGTGATGCTCAACGGTTTTCAAAATAGACTTAGAGGATCCCAAAAAGCGTGGTGCCTCTACCAAGAGGTCGACATGTTTCGCGTCTGTTGGTCCAGATGGATCCGATGACGCTTCTCCAGGACCAGAATAACGCTTCTCCAATTCGAATTAAGAAAAGAAGTCACTTACATTTGATCATTTGTCCAGAGTCATCTAAAAAGGGTGGGGGGCCTAGAAACCAAACACAGACACCAAAAGTGGAGGTTAAAATGTGCATATTAGTTAAATACAGTGAGCATCGTAACCAAAACAGAGTAGAGATGCTTACCGACCGCAATTAGGGGGGGAATGGCTCCTTAAGAAGCGCGAACAAAAGGACTGCTCAGATACTAAAGTTAGTATGGAGATAGAAAAGGTCAAATATTCTCAAAATATTAAGAGCAAGAAAAATAAATCTAGTAAGTCACTTCAAATTGAGGTAACTCTATATAAAGGGTGGTAAACAATAATAAGCCTACTCAGGGGGACTAAAGGGAACACTCACCCACAGAAGAAGAAAGGAAAAAGAAAAAGATATATATAAGTCAAAGGCAAATACTGGGAGATACATTTGACAGGCCATTGTTTCTGCAGGTTGAGCATACAGAATCTACATGACACTCACATTTCCATAGCTTCCATGCATAATATTACATTATGTGGCCATCATCAATGTGTCTTGTGTGGCACTCTGAATGTTACAGTGAGTCATGATATGTCTCTCAAACAACGGTTTGGAAAGGCCAGATGTAGAGTGGAAGATCTGTGGCACAATAGACATTGCTTACAAGATCCTCCAATGTCTCAAACAAGATGAATACACAGCTCATGGTTACATGCACAGACATGTTGTCTGACATTTACAACAATCATATCCAAAGAAATGTCATTGTATGGCAGTAAAGTGTTCTTGCCTAGCTATATGCATCCAGCACAAGGAGGATCTAGGACTCAAAACACATCACAGAACACAATGTGAATGTCCAAAACATATAGGGGGTGATTCTCACCCTGGCAGGCGGCGGAGGCCGCCCGCCAGAGTTCCCCCCTCCAAAATACCGCTCCGCGGTCGAAAGACCGCTGAGGGTATTTTGGGTTTTGCACTGGGCTGGCGGGCGACCGCCAAAAGGCCGCCCGCCAGCCCAGTGCAAAACACCTTCCCATGAGGACGCCGGCTCAGAATTGAGCCGGCGGAGTGGGAAGGTGCGACACGTGCAGTGGCACCCGTCGCGTATTTCAGTGTCTGCAAAGCAGACACTGAAATACAAAGTGGGGCCCTCTTACGGGGGCCCCTGCAGTGCCCATGCCATTGGCATGGGCACTGCAGGGGCCCCACGACAACCCATACCGCCATCCTGTTCCTGGCGGGCGAACCGCCAGGAACAGGATGGCGGTATGGGCTGTCAGAATCCCCATGGCGGCGCAGCGAGCTGCGCCGCCATGGAGGATTTTTAAGGGCAGCGGAAAACCAGCGGGAGACCGCCGGTTTTCCACTTCTGACCGCGGCAAAACCGCCGCGGTCAGAATGCCCTGCGGGGCACCGCCAGCCTGTTGGCGGTGCTCCCGCCAACCCTGGCCCAGCGGTCCATGACCGCCGGGGTCAGAATGACCCCCATAGTATTTTTCTCCAATACCTCCACCATGTACATCCCATTGATGCCACACAAACTGAGACAAAAGGCACACAAGAAGTCTAGATGGTGCTGAGGGGCACATTGTAGCCTGTGAGGAGGGAAAGGTTGTGTTTAACAGTCAATTGTGCCTATGAGATTCTTACCTGCTCCTCTAGTGAGCCATAGAGCTGACCACAAAGGGGAGGGCCCTCTTTCACGAGCTCCTCCAGGTCCTCTGGAAAGAAAGCAGGGGGACTTTCACCTGCTGGCTATGGCATGTTCCTTGGGGTGTCACACAGCAGCTGAAGTGGTGGAGATGTTTATGGCACCAGTATGAGGAGTCAAGTGACTGATTTTGCAAAACGTGGCGTACGCATACACCACCTACACAGTCATCACCACCAACGGCCACAGCCATTTGCATGCAACTTCCACAGGCAACAGTGTTAGCTATGGTGTTATCCTATGGCTGTGTCCGCTGTGGTTGGTAACATCCGCCAGAGATCGTGGGCCATTCCTAATGTCCAGAGGAGTAGGTCAGGCATCTGCCATTTTAGTGGTTGAAAATATGCTATTTGGCCCTGTTAAATGTGTCACAACAACAATATATGTGTCAGACCATCACAAACATCCTAAATCAGGCTTGCATTGTAGGTCCTACTACACAATCACCAGTGTGTTGCAGGACACAGATGGCATATGATGACAGTTCGCTGTCCACCGCTGTTGACGATATTTCTGGCAGTTGGAAAAAACTGTCCAGTTTTGAAGGGGCAATTGAGTAGCAGATAGTTGGGTATCACCTAAATCCATGCTGTGGACACATATGGTGACAACCAAGAGGGTCACATTTGACTCTTGTGTAGTTGACAGCTGGGATGTGTACTGGGTGTAATGTAGGTCCAGTCTGAAATGCTTTTTCACCTGATTTTGCTGGTATGCATCATGTAGGTTGGTGTGGACACAGTGATTAAAGCCACATCTCATGCATTTTCACACAGAGGTATCCTGGCAGAGGGAGGGTGCAAAAACCTCCAATGTACCATCCATTGCCAGACCTTCAAACCATGAAGCAACACCACACAATACAGCTGTACCATCTGAATGGGCAACAATAGTTGATTTATGCCGTCAGTTGGAGCTAGATCTGATGCCATCAAACAGTAATCTGAACTGCATATGATCCATTGTTCAAGTCATGGCAGTATTGCACTTCCTGGCTTCAGGGTCCTTCCAACACACAGTGGCCGTATCGGGTGGTATGTTCCATCCTATGTTCAGTCTGGTGCTGAGAGATTTCCTACCAGCAATGTTGAAAGACATTGATAGCTATATCAAGTTCTCCCGATGTGAGGATTTAGCCAAATGTAAAGGCAGACTTCTATGGTTTTGCTCACCTCCCACATGTGGTGGGAGCCATTTATATCACATATGTTGCCTTGGTGCCACCACAGGCCACTGAACAAGTTGATTGCAACAGAAAAGACCTCCATTTTATCAATGTGCAAGTTGCCTGTTTATCTGATCTCTACATCTCAAATGACTGTGCCCATTTCCCTGGATCAGCCTATGATTTCTTTATAATGTGGAACAGCAAGATACCCCAGCAGATATCACACCTGCAACCACAGAGGGCCTGGCTGGTTGGTGAGTCACATCAGTCCTGACTGTGTGTGAGCAATGTCAGGTGCTACAATCATGAAATGAGTGACTCATGGTTGCACTTATGTCCCACTCCTAAACAGGAGACACAGCATATCCAAACCCTCTTTGGTTGTGGACGCCACAGAGGAATCCAACTATGGTAGGGGATGTCTGCTGTATTGAGGCCCATTGAAGAACACAGCAGGCAGTTGAGCCCCTGAAGTCCAATTTGCACTGTCTGGACAGGACTGGTAGTGCCCTCCTCAACTCACCTGGGAAACTGTGTCAGATCACTGTGCATGCTGCATGCTCCACAAAATTGCCCTGTGGAGGAATAGTCCATACATCTCAGAGGAGGGGAATCTCAGACATCTGAAATGTCAAACAAAGATGACAGTGGTGAAGGGGAAGGAGCTGACTTGTGATAAGATCTCATCAACAGCTTTTAATCATGAGTGTAAGTATGTTATGTGGTCCATGACTGTGAATGTACAATGTACTGCATTTGTGACAATGTGTGGAGTTGATTCTTTGAAATAGTTAGGGAGCTGATACTCAGGCAAAATAAGCCAAAGGCTGTTTGATGAGATAGCGTTTGACACATCCCCACCTCGATAATGTTGCTTTGTGTCAGATTTATTGCAATGTACTTTGTTTTCCAGATGCTTGTTATGTTGCTTATGTTATATGTATGGTTCCATGCCTATACTCCTTGTTTTGTTCTTTGTACAGGTACCTTCACCATGGCATTTCAAAGTTGTGGCATTGGTAGGCATTTGATGCTGTTCTGACATATGAAGTGGACATGGATTGTTCCAGGGAACGTAGGTCACAGACTTTAGGTGTAGGAGACCTGTGCCAAGGCAGCTTGCACAGTGTTAGTATGACAGTTTAGAAGACTCCATTGGACTTGTTTTGTGCCCTGTGGTGGCCCTGATGCATCTTGTGTGTTATATTGTGGTCAGCAAATATGTAGTCGTAGGCCATAACTATGTCAGTTACCCTTCACATTGGCTAAACATTCTTTTTGCATGGACTGTACGTAGATGTTGATGTGTTTCATCATTGTAGGCCAAAGTGCCTTGCCAAATCACTGACATATGTTTGTGTCATATCGCCAGATGCATGAGCACTGGATTGCAATGACCTTGTGATCAGAAATTGTTGTACCGCCATCTGAGTCTTACATTATATGGTGTTGGAATACTTTGGTGTGGTAGGTGATATGGCATATTCTACAGGACAATGTACGAGGAATTCCTTCCTTAATTGGTCTGGAGGTCTGTACCTGTAAATACGTTCATTTACCCAGTTTGATTAAATCATGTATGATTTGCTAAGTTTCAGACATATTGACAGCCGGTGTGCTGAACAATGAAATAAAATGTCTTCTTTGCAAGACACTTGTATGTATATGTTTGTGTGGAATTGTTGTATTCCTGAGCTGGACACAGTGTAAATGCAAAATATCCCATCTTGAACATGTACCTTAGATCTTCATTGTATGATTCACATGGTTTGACATATCTACATGGCAAAATGTGAAATTAAAGACAACAGACATTGAGTTAGTGACATTTGAATTTATTTGAAAGCCACAACTATCAGAAAATATATGTGACATGATTCAACAAAAGTTCAGATGTGAAGGGGTCAGTCACAGTGAATGAAATCATTGGAGTAGATGCCACACCAAGTCCAAAGTCCAGAGTACTCTTCCCATTGGAAAGGGAAAGTGGTTCAGGATCAGATCACAGAGTGAATGTGTAACACACAAAGGAGGACATTAAGAAAGAGGATTCCTGCTGGCAGTGGTGGATGTCTTGCCACCCGTACCTCCTGGGTATCTTACATAGACGTCCCCACTTGCAAGGGGGGATCAGCTGCTGTGGTCATTCATGCCTCTGTCAGGGCCTCCCTTCCTGTGTCTGCCAAAGATGTAGTTTGGCATGATTTACTTGCCACAAAGGAAAGGATAGATGTTGGGACTAAAGCCCTGATCAGTGTGGTGCTAAGTTCCTGCAGCACCCCATTAGCGTGTACATTTTGGTATGATGGATATCCATTTTGTCAATCATGACCCTCTGCAGCTGCTTAATTTTCTGGTTTTCAGGCAACACCTGGCCCATCACACCTTGTGAAACCTGATAGACCCCCAAGATGTGGCTGATGGTGCCTTGGCTGGCAGCATCCCTCTTTGCCTCACTCCACTGGCCCACAACATCCCTCCCATGCACTCTACCCTCACAAGCCCTCACCCTTGGCATAGGGTGCCCTCTCCAATAGGGTCCTGGACCCTCAGTGTCCAGAGTATTGAGTTGCACCTCAGGATCTAGGACTGGGGGCACACAATGGTGGTAACAGTGCTAGGTACACAGGTTGGGACTGGACATTGTTGACTGAGATGTTGAAGCAACAGGGCTAGGAGGTGGTGTTGTTGGCACAGTGAGACTCACTGTTGCCATGTGACCAGGTTGCCCAGATGGGCCAGTACCTTCTTCTCTGCCCACAAATCCAATAGTGTTGTCATCACTGAGGCCTTCATCAAGGAGGGTAGTGGGAGTCTGTTCTGTGACCTCCATGTGCCCATGGGCAGCTCCACCTGTTGATGAAGAACTCACATTGTAACTGATTAAGTGTGATATCTACCTCCAAAGGTTTTGTGTTACAGTAAGCAGAGATATTCGACATTCTTAAGTTGTAGGTTAACCTATTGTATCAAATTACCATGGTATTATATTATTTGACATGACATGTGTGAAGCATGCCTGAACTATTTGGCTCAAGCAGCTCATGAGATGTGCAGATCAGTTGCACTTTAAAAGATGGACTAAAATGACATCTTACCAACAATGGAGCCAACACAGTGGAGAAACAACATACTGCTTTGACCATGGGGAGGCTTAGTTGAGTGAGATACAGGCAAACACAGGACTTTGTGGTATTTGTGACTGGAGTCATCATGTGCACAGTGATGTGTCAATGTGTCTGCTGCCAATACCAACCTGGTTATGCAGCTTGAGGCCTTAGAAATACTTGTTGTACACACTTGGTAAGGTGTTATTCTTGTCCTCAATAGTTTAATCTTGGGTTAGAAGGTCAAGATGGAGCTAGGTACACAGACACATCTCTGATTTGAGCATCATCTGTATATTGCTCACTCCCAGGTGAGCAAACTTCAATTTAGAGTTACCACACAGGGACATTTCGACCAATGTACAATGGGCTGGTAGTTAAAATTAGAGAAACAGTGTCTCCTGAGAGTTGCAGTCAGGTCACTCCATCCACTTCCCACACTATGCAAGTGGTATCCTCCCAGGTGAGTACACTTCAATTGAGAGTTACCAAACAGGGATATGTGGACCAATGAACACTGGACTGGTAGTTGGAGTTAGAGAAACTGTGTTTCCTGGAAGTTGCAGTCAGGTAACTCCTTCTGCTTCCCATCTCTTGACAAATGGCATACTCCCAGGTGAGTGAAAAGCACTAGAGAGATGACAAACAGGTGTTTTTTCTGACAAGCAGACACTGGACTGATGGTTGGAGTTACAGACAGACACAAGGCCTCCTGGGAGTTGCAGTCAGGTCACTCCCTCTACTACAAACGCTATACAAATGGTGTCCTCCTAGTTGAGTACACTTAAATTGAGTTAACAAACAGGGGTATTTGAACAATGGGCTGGTGGATGGGATTACAGAAACATGGCCTCCTGGGAGTTGCAGTCAGGTCAAACCCTCTACTTCCCAACACTTGACAAATGGAATACTTCCAGGTGAGTGAAGAGCATCAGAGAGATTATAAACAGGTGTATTTCGACAAGTGAAAACTGGGCTGGTGGCAAGAGTCACTCCCTCTACTTCCGAACATTTGACAAGTGTTGTGTATTACATATGTTAGTAAACTGTATTTAGGTTTAAACATACATTTACATTTTTGAACATACCATGAATCCTAGAATGTTTTTTGATATTGTTTGATTTATAGGCACCATTTGGACATATGGCCTGTGATGGGCCTTTTATAGCTGTGATGTTGGGTCCCACAATACACATTGCCAGTGTAAAACTCAGATACTATGGGTATCGAATGTTTGTTAAGTACATGAACAAGACAGTGGCAAAAGCTGAGCTGTTAGCTGGCAGGACATTGCAGTTTTGTTACAGTTTATGTGTTGTAACTTACCAGACTCAAGTCCCCCAGGTATTCCTGTCAAGCATGTAGAATGGCCAAGAATGGTCTTCTCTCAAGGAAAGAGTCTTAATGGGGCACTGGGAGGGCCACCGCCAGTCTTGCTGGCCTCCAACTGTTGCCTGGAGACCTGGGAATGCACCTTACCCCTCAGGCCATTCCACCTCTTCCTTATGTCCTCCTTTGTACTCAGGGTGGTGCCTAATGCATTCCCTCTGTCGACAATCTACTCTTATGAATTCATCCACCATGACTCTCAACTCATCTTTGGAAAAACGGGGATTTTTGGACATAGTGGACAACTAAAGTGGGTGACAGGAACTTACATAACAGGAGAAGTGAAATAGGGAGTAAATGGACAAAAGTGTTTGAAGGGTGGTTCTATGGGATGGTGAAAAAATGGATGCCTAATCTATGTAATATATAAACAAGTCGCTCAGAGTACTCTGGGTTTCAGTGGATATGCAAAGGATTGTGGTCTGTGAAGGGATGTAGATGATGGTGTGATTTACAGATGTGTCTACTGGACCAATGTGCGTCAGATGTGTTGTTTTTTAATTCATCCAGTGTGCACTTGTCTGTTGCTTTGCTGGACGCGTACTGCAGTGGTCGACTACCATTAGATAACCACTGCAATGGGACGGCCACAGTGATTGTGTGTTTGTAATAGGCTTGGTGGTTGGCCACAGCACTGATGGCACTCGTGGTCGGACTGCCTTGATACAAGGCCACTACACCACTGGGGGCTACCTTTTTTGCTTGTCAGATGGCCGTTCTGCATGTTTGCATTGGAATACGGTGATCAGGGGACCGCTGGTGCAGCTGGCTATTTGGCGGTCTGGCAGTAAGTTCTGCAATTCACATGGACAACCGCTGATACTGCAACATCCTTGCATACAAAATAATGGAGGTAAAGACTTAAAAGAAGCGATCATATAAAATAATGTTAAATTACATTATTTAAATAGTTTAACATATATATACATGTGAATTGTTGTTAAAAATATGAAAGTAGTCTATATGGATTCTTTAGTTATACATTTTTTAATAACCTATTTTGAATTTAAAAAATCATGCAACAAATGTTATTTTTATCTGTTTTAAAAAATGTATTTTAATTTAGCATTATTTCCTACTTTTTTGTTTCAAGCCCCTACTTCCATTATTTTATGTGTGAGGGTATTACAGTACCAATGGTTGCCCATCTATAATGCTGCACTTACTACAAGAGTATGATTTCCTAAAAAGTGTAGTTTGTGAATCAGGCCCTTATCGTTGCTGTGTATTTGGGTACAAGTGTCCATAATGTTGTCATATGCTGCATTTATTTTAAAATTCAGTCTTTGTAGCCATTTGCTTCATCATCATTTTGACCCAGACAAGGTTTAAAGGGTTATCATTATTATGATGTAAGCATTTGCTTAGCACAGAGAACATATTTGTACGTTAATTTGCCATCCGGATAATCATTAAGTTGGCTGTGATCCAAATTCAAGTAGAGCTGGACGAACCAAATGATAAGTGTCAGGACAGCCCACCAATGTCAGACAACTTTGTTCCCCAGGTGCCTGTATATGCCACAGAGGTCAGAAAAATATTTTGGCCATTGAGGGAAAATAACACAAATGTATGTAAAAACGCTGAATAACCTACTATGGGAAAAAATTATATGGGACTTCTTAGTGTTATTCAATATTCATGCTAAAAAAGAAGAGTGAGGGAAAACTCCAGGGTCATAGATTTAGATTCGAGTATGTAGCGAAGTAGTGAATACCCCTTGAGAGGACTGGTCCACAGAAACTGGGAAACTGATCAAGAGAGTTTCATGACTTTGAGTTTGAATCCTTCCATGGTCATCTCGGATAACTAAGCTCATACAAATAATTCTTAAAAAACTAAACACTGTGCTATATTGTGTGACAATAAAAAAGTTCTTCTTATCAGTATGTGTTATTTTACACAATAAGCTGTGCAGTATAATTTATTTTGGACATATATAGAAACTAAAAATCATCTAAGAAGTGCCAAGAGTGAGGCAAATAATGTCCTTGTATGGAAAGCACAACCAGCGTCATTTGCCAGACCCCGAAATACACCAGCTCCTTAAATTGTATGTTCTGAACATGCACTAGTTCTGCACAAAGACTACGATTTATTTGAGAATATAATATTATTTAACCAGCTAATTCGGGAATAAATTACCAATTAAAGCAAACAATAATATCTATATAGGGCAGGAACAGTAATTATCCAAATTGTCTGATACCCAGAATATACTGTAATAGCTAAAAATATGTTTTGTTAAATAAAATGAATTCATACGAATTTCCTTTTGTTAATTACCTTAATGGGATTGGGTTTCAGTCTCAGTCTCATCATATCCATTATGATTTTTTTTTTTTTAATCTGTTGGTAGTTTAATAACAAAGCCGAGTAGATTGGTGTTTATTCATTTGAAGCAGGCGACGACGTAGTAATATGGTTCATTCCGAGAAAGCTCTCAGAGCAAAAGGTCTAAAGTAGAGTTTTAAAATGTTACAGGTTGTCAGACATTTTAGACAGCAGGGATCACGGATAATTTAATCATTAAAGGTCAAAATGACAGCGCATACTACACTCTATTACTAAGTACACGTCTGGTTTGGTTGACTTATGAGTGTGTATTGATAATATTCAAAGTACAAAATGGAGAGATGTGGAAAAAGCGGAACAAAGAAGAAAAGTGATAAACACGAGAAAAATAGGAAGTACAAGTTGTTGGGGTTGTGGAGAAGAAGAAAGAAAAGCATAGAATTTGCATTGCTCGCTTGACACATTCTTTTGAATGAAATGTGTATCCTGTCAGTTGTCAGGTATTCTTTCTTCAGCTATTCTAATGTAAAAATTATGCTCTCTGAATCACGTCGTGAGGTGCTCTGATGCCCTTTGGTATCTTATCTGTCCTGTAAAAACTATGAACTAAATGAATAAATTGTAATAGTATTGCATTATGTGACAATATAATCATTGGGTTAATGTAGGATCTAGAACACGAGAGGTGGATGGAGAAGAATAGTGAAGACTGGAATATGCAGATGTCCCACCAGACAAGGCATAAAAGTGTAAGATCAAAAGACGTTTAGAGTTATATTTAGAGTGGATGTGGTCTTGAAAATACACATTCTGACTTTCTCAAAGTCACTTTTTATTTGTTATTATGTTTGTAATATTCAATGTTAAGTAATAGCTGGCACACATCTACCAGAAGTGGTGAAAAACTTGTTTTTAGATATCTAGAAACAGAATACTGTTTTTGAGGTTACTAAGAAAGGAAGACCCAGCAGGAGACTATCATTCGTGTTTAATTGAAGTGCATTTTACTAACAGGGGTTGTGAAGACAGGACCAAATTGACTAAAGCAATAGAGGTAATTGAAAAATACAAGCAAATCCATTTTGTACATTGTTCACAAGTGGCATACATAGGGTAGTGCGGTTGAACAACACGTACAGAAGGTCTGACTTTTGCTGTTTGCAATGCTCTGTTTTTAAGACAGCTTAGATGTTTTTAGGAGAGAATCGTGGAGTTTATGGTCTTGTGTGCATTAACATGTATCTCCAGTGGGCATGTAGAGGCAATGCTTTGGCCACAAATGCGATGCATTATAAAGATGAGGAACGTGGATTGGGAAGCAACATAGGGTTGCTTATAAATTAGAGGCAACCTGTGACCATATTTGAAAAGAAGGGGGTAAAGTATGGAACTCATTCAATGAAGAATGGTACTGAACTGGTAATGGAGCTAGCATAGTTTCCACATGTTTGTTGTGGATCTGCCAGCAATAGCCACTGAATGTGACCCTTTACTCAGTTTTATCAATAGTCATAATAATGTGAGAAATGTTGGCACGCTTTTACTTCTTCTGATTCACAAAATAATTATTCATTGGAATCGTGATGGCAGATTGGACATTCGTATGTACTCCAGTGAAGATGTATAGCTGTATAACCACAACACGGAGGCGTTTACATTCAGCAAAATCACAGGGAGCTTCTTTGGTGGAAGTTAGCTCATAGTCATATTGTTGTATGTAGTGTTTCAGCTGGACCAAGGTTCATCATCCATTCCATTTCAGAAATCCAACAATTACCCCGCCTTTACTGAAGGCATTAAAACCATGAATTTCCTTATACATTATCATACAGAAAGAACTCCACCCCAACTACTGAGCCTCCCTTAGGTTTGGTATATGGAAAGGTAAATAAACATATATATATATATATATATATATATATATATATATATATATATACACTTTTTTTATTTAAAAAAAACAAAGATTACAGGGGCATTATAGTTAGGCTCACATTTTAAATGTACAACAAAACCATAGAAATTCACTCTTTATAGTTAGAGTAATTTCAAGTAACTATAACTCATGCCCTAAGGTAACCATAATTCGCGCCCCTCATCAGGCACAGATTTTTATGAATAATTTTACAACAAATGTTACTGTGATATCAATGATGTTATAAAAGTTGTCATGAGTGCTGTAATATTTTGGATGATTTGCAGTGCATGGCGCGGTCACAAGTTATAGTTACCTTAGGGTCCAAGTTATAGCTACATGAAATAACTCTACGTTTAAAATGAGAGTCTAACTATAACCTCCATGTAACCTTTGTTTTTCACGTGACTTTTTATGCTTTTTTCATTCTATTTCCTAGCTATAACGTCCTTGTAACTTTTGTTTTTTTCTATAGGTTTTTTAACGTAAAATAATTTTAATTACTATATGTTAATCAAACCACCACAACACCTGGCCTTTGGCCGTGCGCAGTGGGAGTTGGCTCCAAGGCCTGGCCTTCACCCAGACTTTGGGGCTAACTCCCTGTAATCAATCAACCCTGTGCCACTTACAATGAGGAATGTGCTGACAAATAGAAAAATAATGTATTTGACAAGAAAAAGAGTGAGATCCCATTCTGTATGTAGCTTAAATTTTTGATGTTGAAACTAATTTAAAGCTGAGAAATGAGAACTGACACACGTAGACTGGAACCCTCAGCCTTCTGTGCAAGGTTCGGAGACCTTAACCACGAGGATAAAGGTTATTCCTTATTATGCTGTGTCCAGACATCTATATGACACTCAAGCAAAAGATGGTAATGGGGAAAAATACGTAAACGTTCCAATTACAAAGAATATTTAACATTCAAAGCAGGAGTAAAAAAAATGACACAGTGTTATAAGATACCAAGATCTGAACCTTCAACCTACTGAGTGACAGTCCAAGGGTTTGAGTAGACCAGACGTGACACTCTTCTGCGGTGCATCAAGGTAACAATACATGGCAACCAAGTATCTTGCTAGCTTGATGTCTTGAACTTATTATATGGAGAGACCATTGCAATAACAATCTCGCTCTCTCTTCCCCTCCATTAAGGGATGAGAGAGAAAGAGAAAGTGAAAGAACCCCCCAGGTTAGGCAGTGCACAGGGGCATATATGGCTTCAAGAGGGGGTGGCCATGTGGTCCCCTGCGTTCATTAAATTTTGCCCCAGGGACGTGGTGGTCCCCGAGCCCAGGAGTCGGCATCAACCCCCTCCTTTAAGTTATTTGAACCCTGGGGACGTGGTGGTCCCTGGGGTGCTGGAGGGCCGCGCTGCCCCCCATAGAATATCTTCATTGCACCAGAGAGGTGGCAATCCGTGGGGTGTGGAGCACATGGCCTCCCTCATACATTATATTCATTGCTTTGGGTAGGTGGTGATCTACCCCAAGCTCTCATAAACAAAAGCTTCCAAACCAATCTTCAAAATCCAAAGAGAACATGACAAATGCATAAGTACTGTAAATACTAAGTAGATTAAACAAAGTAAATGATGTAAGCATACATAGTAGAATATTGCAAAAATGAAGATAGCATTATACAGGAGCACCAATTATATTATACAAGGACACATTCATTTGTTTGTATTTATATGTAGTACTACTGTAGCACTACGAAGATCAGTTTGTGAACAGAACCCTGCATGATGCCATAAGTCACTTTCTACCTGTGGCCATTGTTTACATCACTCATCATTTAAACTATACTCAAAAGTCCCAGTATGTCAGACATCTGCAGTGATATTGAATAGTGGAAAAATCCCAATCTGTTTTTCAAGGCTAGCTTTCATTTTGAATGCTTATACCTTCACCTTGAATATGTGTGGAGTAAAGGCTCTGCTACTCTCTTTTATTCAGAAAGACCTGGGTTGTTATTTCTAAGATGTGAGAGAAGACACTTCACAGGAACAACCAGTGAGCGCACAAATGGGGGTGTTTGTGTGTGTGCGTGCAGTCAGGTGGGGGGGTGTCAGAAAGTGCATGGGTGACACACACAAACAGACACGCACTCCCACCCATCTGCATACATTCACACTCCCACCCCCACTGCATACTTACATACCCTCACATGCCTCTGCTTACTTAAACCCCCATCCCCCTGCATACTTACACCTCCCCTCTGCATACTTACACACCCCCACGCCCTCCACACACACATACAGACACCCTCCACATATGTATACATACACACAATCTTCGTGCATGCATGCATACATACACACAGACACCCTCCAATCCAAGCATGCACACCCCTTCCGATACACAGACGTTCGTGCACAGACCACACAGATATAAAAACACCACACTCCACCCCCTTCGGTCGGTCCACCTACCTGTCTGGGTGAGGTTGTCATCCTAGAGGGGATAGGTATCGGTGCTTCCACCACAATCACTGCACTGCCGTGTACGGACCATCGTGCTGCATTACATCTTGTAATACGGTGGGCAGAGTCCATGGGCGTGGCGGTGCTGGCGGTTGAATCCCCTCTAGCCTGCTGTCGGTCAGGCCAACAGTGTCTGATTTCCACCTGTCAAAGGGAGGAAATCCGTTGGTGAGTCATTATACAGCAGTCTTTGGACTGCCAACACTTGCGGTCTTTTGGCACCCACGCCAACGGCGTTCTTGTCAAAAAACGCTAATATCATAATGAGGGCCTGAGTATAACATTGTTGCCACATACCAATTAATCAGCCATGGTTATAGGATGAATATGAGTCAGAACCACGAATGCTGACACCACGCATGCCTAAACATTGCGGTTAAAACAACGACCGCGTTGTTGCCACAAATGCCTTTACCACAAATGGCTTAACAACTATTTTTGAGTGTAAAGGTATTCCTGCTAAAGGCATGCATGGAACGGCATGTGCGGTTCCAGCATGCCACCCTCCCATCCAACCCCTAAAACAATCCTAACCCAACCGCCCACCCCTAAAAACAATTCTACCACACTACCCAAACCCCCATCCCTGAAACTTAAACTACCCCGCCCCTAAAACTACAGCGATCCTCCACCCCCTAAAAACTAAAAGTACGCTGACCCCCACCCCTGCTCCTAAAATTACCCGACCCTCCCACCGCACCCCTAAAAACTAAAAATACCCCGACCCCCCTCCCCTGCCCCTAAACCTGCTGTGACCCCTCAAAACGTAGACTAACCTGCCCGCACCCATAAAAACACAAAATATCATGAATCCCCAACCCCTACCCCTAAAACTACAGTGACCCCCCCACCCCTGCCCCTAAAACTAGTGTGATGCCGCAAAACCTAAACTACCCCGACCCCTACCCCTAAAAACTAAAAATACCCTGACCCCCCACCCAGCCCCAAAACTACTGCACCCCCACCTCCCTAAACCCTAAACTACCCCAACCACCACCCCTAAAAACTAAAAATACCCCAATCTCCTCCCCCAAAACTACAGCGATCCCCACCCCTGCCCCTAAAACTACTGTGACCACCCCATCCCCAAAACCTAAACTACGCCAACCCCCCACCCCTAAAAACTAAAAATACCCCAACCCCTGCCCCTAAAACTACAGCGGCACCCCAGCTCACCCCTAAAACTACCACAACCTTCCACCCCGAAAAACGTAAACTACCCCGATCCCCACCCATGAAACTACTCCGACCCCCCTGAAACTTAAAGTACCCCTAACCCACCCCAAAAAACAAAAAATACCCCAACCTCCTACCCCGCCCCTAAAACTACCATGACCCCCCAATCCTCTAAAGCTTAAAGTACCCCTAACCCCCACCCCGCCCCTAGAAACTAAAAATAGCCTGACAACCCCACCCCTAAAACGGCCCCAGCACCACTTATTTGATCGTGTCCTCCTCAGAAGCCAACTCCCTTCTGTACCTTAAACATGCATGTGTGTTGTTCAGCTCATGCGTGGTTAAGTCACAGAAGAATGAAGTTGTGCTAACGACTTCGTTGTTCCGGAGTCATGGTTGGGGATGTTTCCCTATTGGATATGTTACATTAGCATACCCTCCTATAGTTCCCCAACAAAAGTAAATTTATGTACCTGCATATACATCATGTCACAAGCCATGTACGTTTTTCGGTGAGGGAAGTGTATTTTAAGTTGTTACAATTTGTACAGCACAGGTCATAACAAAGTAGAGCAGAGTAGATGTGGCAGTCGTGAAGCAAATCTTTAGGAGGAATATATCTCCCTATCCTGAATTAAATGCCTATCACTGAAATGCTCACCAGTATCCTGTAACTGTAGTAAGCACCGGTGTGTAATTGTCGACTGGGTAATTTAACAAATACTACATACATAACTTGGAAACTGCATTGGTGCTGTCTATTCAAGCTAAATACAATGTTTCTTCCAGGAAACAGAAGAAGTTCCTCCAGACACCTACAACTTCTCATGTCCTAAGGTCTTGAAGAAACTACCACAAAATGTTGTCACAGTCAGTGGAACAAGCCAGCCCTTCATTTATCAGGAATTATTAATTTCTCTAGGTTTAACATGTATAGAGGGAGATATAACAAAATCACCATGGTATCCCGGTGACACATACTTAATGCACAGACTGTTAGCTTTCATACACTGTTGGTGGAGGACACGTGACTACAGGGTTTCAGTATACCCCATAAATATGCAATTCAATCAAGTCTTCTACTTTGTGGCTAATACACTGCCAGTGACGTTAGTTAGTTGACACGCACAGTAACAAACTCACGTCCCTGTTCTAACATCGAGAAGCTGTGGCTGAGATGATAAGTGGCCAGTTGGGCAGGTATCCCCAACACACTTCTCGCTTCCATTCCTCTTCTTCCGCTTTCTACCAAGCAATGTCAATGTTATATAACGCATTTAGCATCTAAAATTAAAGCATTTCATTTACAAAAGCATCATTTCTTCAACTCTCTCCCAGTGACTGTACCTTTCCAAAGGAGCAGTTTTCATTTCATATGTAAAAATGCTTCGTAATTCATGTTGCTGGCCTGGTCCCAAGGAGGCTCAGACAGGTATTAATGTCCGAGTCACGGGAATAAGATGAGAATATTTTTCATATTAAATCTGTGGATGGTCGGTGAACTTGGGTTCACAGATTGAATAATGGTCCACGTATGTCTAACTTATTAACCCTTTCAGGCCCACTTAAATATGTTTTTTAAATGTCAGTTGCTCAAAACCTCTGAATGGACTTACAACAGTGTAAGAAAAGGCTTTTCATTACAGGTTTGTTCATTGCACTTCAGTGTTTTTGTCTGTATCAGAGAGCAAATATTTCTATGGGTATTAAAATAAGAAAACTCACTTTTTGACATCCTCTTTTTTGCCTAGCCCCCCTTTCCTCATGGATCTGCATGAAACAGCTTTGCCAAACTGAAATTAGATGAACTTTTTGTGGGAAGTTGCACATGGTTTTGTTGAATAGCACCAAGGTTATTAAGATAATAAAAACTCGGTTTTAATAGAAAACGCTTCCAACTATAACTACAAGGTCACTGTCTGTGACTCTAATAAATGCTTCGACTCTCACTGACTATGTTACAAATGGAAGATGAATGAACAAGGGCAAAATGCATACACAGGACACATGCAGGCCTTTCCTCCAATTAAAAATCTGCTTAGTGCTTAAGTCAGCTAGGTTGCAAAACTGCAAAGCTAGACAAGGTTATGAGGTCTGGCATGCTTGTGAAAGCATATTCCCCCACTAACTTATTAATGATGATGAATCTGTACTAATGCTGCATCAATTAGGTACTAGTGACCTTAGCAATTAGCAAAAAAGGCATCACCACTGTAGCAACACTTTTTCACCAACGGCCCTGCTGCAGAAGATTCTCATGCAAATGTAGGGAAGATTCTTGACAATCATCTGGAATCTCTGGTAAGATGAATGGGGTCTCTCGGGTGCGCTGGTCAGTTCATTAGTCAACACAAAAGGATAATGGAAGGAGTGCTGAAACCTTTCAAACACTCACCCCCAGACACAGATCTGGGTTTAATTCATTGCTGTTTTGCTCACCATGCCACCCCAGTTTGGACCCAGCCATATGCAAATCAGTCTTGACCCTGTTCCCCATGGGAATAGTCCAGCTCGAACTACCAGGTCAGGTCCTCCCTGGACTGCAAACAAGCATCCTGGGACCAGTTTAGGGTATCACCCTTCATCAGCCATGCAAGCTTCAATCCAGTGGTACAGAGAGGACAGGACCCACGTCTGGGCATATCCTTTCCAATTAGGGAAACTTTAGCAACACAAAAGGATGATGGACGGAGTGCTGACATTTTTTTAAATAATCACCCCCAGTCACAGACCTGTGTTTAATCCATTGTTCTTTTGCTCAGTATGCCACCCCAGTTTGGACTGAGCCATATGCAAATTAGTCTTGACTCTGATCCCCATGGGAAGTTCATTGGTCTCCTGGGGACGTTGGGGACCCTTTCAAAAGTAAGGCTGTAATAGAGCATCCATCAGGCTTAGCAGGGCTCACAACTCCATTGGCCAGGGATCAGGTAAGGATGATTCACAGAGGCCTTCCATCTATGTATGTCTTAAAAGTGCTTGTGTGGGGCTTCCACTTAGGTACACAATTTTTGGAAATCAGAGATCATGGAACAGCCAGTCAGAGTCAATATAGCCCAAAAGTTTAAGATTGCCACCATTCATGTGCCTACATATCTTAAGGTGGTTTTGAACTCTTATAGAGGGAATGTTCCAATGTACCACCCTATTCCATTTTCCAGATTCCAACAAATGAGGAATAAGGTTTGTAAGGGACTGGGTAAATCGTTGAGGGGGTTGAAAGCCCCATGTTTGCAACAACTATAAGCCTTGTGAGGGTGAACCACGCAAGTAACTAGATGAACCTGTGCTTAACCCTCTTATAACTTAGCACAAAAGCAGAGAGGCTCAACCTAGAGGCAATATGTAAACTATTACTCACAAAAATGTAATTAAGCGAAAACACAACCAAAGTAAAATTCCAACACTGTTGCGACTCTGTTGTCCCATCTCTAGGGGGCACTGTAAAGAGACTGTAGCCTGGGAATCACCTTGAACACTAGAGTCTCTTTCTAACACACGTTTGCATCCCTTTTCGCTAGGGCATGCTTTTGTAGAATTACATTTGCTTCCTGGGACCCAGCCTGATAGTCAGGAAAGCCTGTATTTAGCTATACATTGTTTTCTATGGGAAAAGTCCAGTTGCTCCTTTTTACTGGATTCTCTCCTCCAGGACTTGCGAGTGTCACACCTGAGACCTCTCCTGTGCAGCCCAGTCATTTGATTCCGCCTGGGGTTTGCTGCAGTCTGGAACTGCTTATAAGCAACCATTTCCTCAAGATCCTTCTCGTGTATTGGAGTTCGATTCCTTTGTGTTCCAGATCCTTTATCAGATGGTTTCCAGTCTTGTTCCTGTTCTGTTTCAGCTTGAACCTGCTTTCTGTTTCTCTGCCCTGTTCCTGCCTGTTCCAGCCAGAGTCTGCTCTTAGCCTTGTTCCTGTTTGTTTCTTCCCTAGCCTGCTCCATGTTTCTTAGTCCTGTTCCTGTCTTGTTTCAGCCTGAACCTACTCTCTGTTTCCCATTCCTGTTTTTGCTTGTTTCAGCTAGAGCTTGTGCTCTGTTTCCAGTCCTATTCCTGCCTTTGCTTCAGTCTGAGCCTGTTCCCAGTTCCTGCCTCTGTCTCCTAGTTTGTTCCTTCTGTTTCCATTTCCTCTTGGGGTTTTGTGTATGGTAAGTGTACTATCAGTCTTCACCTGTGTATAAGTGTTTTCCCTTGTACTGGGGTTGGCTCCTGGGTTCCAGGAGGCAATTCCAGCTCCCATCCTTTGTCTAGTGTTATACATAATCTTTAGTGCCTAACAGTGACCATGTGCTAATGCTGTTTTTCCAGGAAGTGCTACTGTGTTTCCAGCTGGACCCACAAGGGCTTGTCTTGTGTATGTAAGTACAATCCTTGTTTGTGCTCTAAGGATCCAGAGACAGAATCACTTCTGCTGCCTTCTTTCTATGGGGCTTGAGGGGTGACTATCTGTAAGAGCAATCAGCACAGAGGCATTGATGTTCCCTGTTGCTATGGGAAGTTCTGAGCCCTACCCTGTGTACAACTCTAGTGGTAACCCCATTGTGTTTGTCCATTAGTAATCAATTTCCTGTTTGTTCAGCTTTTACTTTCCTGTTTCCTGTGCCTTTCCATAGCTGTCCTTTTCTGTGTATGCCTTTAGCTGCTTTTCTGCCCAAGTACGCTAAGATATTCTGTGATCTCAAGGGGTGCCCAAACCAGAGTCTTGATCAGACCCACTCGAAACCGTGACAAACCCAGTTTAGAAAAGTAAAGTAAAATTAAATACATAAAATGAAATCAGAACAACAAAAATTAAATCGGTAGCATTTGAGATATTACGCTTTAAAGTTTTTAGTGAAAATAGTACCCAAAAAAACAGATCACCACTCACAGGCTTCTAGTCTTGCTAGACCAGGGCAAAATTCAAGTCGACTGCTATGGAGCATGGGCCTGATACAGGTACCATGTTAGTTGCAGATTGTTGTTTCTGTTGCACAAAGTGCAGGACAGGTATCACAGACAGTCACTGTTATATCACAAAGAGCCAATTGAGCATCATGGATAGTCGTTGCTGTAGCTTCAGGTTGCCAGTCATCCTGGGCTGTCACTGCTATAGTGCAAAGTGCTGGTCTCATGTTGCTGGTCACCAGGGACTGCTTTTGGCACAAATGCAAGTTTCACCAGAGCTTCATGTTGGTGGTCATCATTGGTGGCAAAGTCTTGGCACAGACTGGCTTCTTTTCTGTTACGAGCAGTCCTAACTTCATGATGTTAACCTTGTCTTTAGGAGGAGTAGACTCTGATGCCAGCCAAGGGTCCGTGACCTGGAGAGGCACCTCTTGAGGATAAGAGCTCAATCCAGCAGAGGTCAGCAGGGCCGAGGCAGGTCCAGTTGCCCAAGTTATTTGATCAATTGCAATGAGGCTTCTGCTGCTTGTTGTGTTAATGTAGCTCAGACCAGAGGTCTGGTTAGCCTGGAATGCATGCAAATAGGTCCAGTCTTCCTTCTCAGTCATAGACACAGTCTTTCAAGCAGCAGGGCAGGCCTTCTTCTATAACTCCCACAGGTCTAGGAGTATTATGAAGAGTGGCTCTAGAAGTCTAATATTTAAACTTGGTACTAGTGTTTGTATGGGAAAACTCCCTGTCATCCGCTCATATCTGGTTCAGGAAAGTTCTTTCCCTCATCCTATGAAGGCTCCAAACTGTCTTATGGTGACAAATGTCAGGCATGCCTAGTGTCAGGCTCTTTGGTGTATTCAGGAGCCAAACCCCTTTGAAATGCTAGTGACACTGAATATAGCACCCTCCAAAGTTACCTTACCAGGGTGGACCATCTTGTCCACACCTAAACCGCTTTTGTTTCACTGTCTGGAAGCAATGTGCAAACCCCAAAAGCAGAGCCGTTCACAGTCATATGACCCAGGACACTGACAGAAAGCACAAATGGTTGGGATAAGAAAATGTCTACTTTTTAAAAGTAGCATTTTCAAACTTGTGACTTAAAATCCAACTTTACCATTAGAGAGGATTTTGCTTTACAGTTAATTTTAGTGTAAGGTTTATGCCTGGCAAAAGGTTAATTTTAACAGGTTGAACTGGCCGTTTCAGCTACCCACACAAGCTGCAGAATTAGGTCTGAGGCATGATTTAAAAGGAGACCTTAGTGGACGGCAGAATGAGTCCTGCAGGCCCAATAGTAGCACTTCATTTATATGCCCTGAGTATATGCAGCACCATCTACTAGGGACTTACAAGTAAATTAAATGTCCCAAATAGGTGTAGGCCAAGTTTGAAGGAGGTAGCACAAGCACTTTAACACTGATTAGCAGTCATCAAGTGCACAGAGTTCTAAAGCACACAAAAACAAATTTCACCCAATTAGGCAAACGGTTTGAGGACTACAAAGCCAAGGGTGTCAGGTATAAAAGGTTTGAAATCAGTCAAATTATTGTTTAAACAAAGAAACAAACAGTGAAGTTTTCTATGCCTTTTTGGGAGCAGTGTGTCAACATTGCTTTATGCTAAACACCACTAAGGGGGCTGTGTTTCTGTTCAGCTCCTTGAAGTTAATGTTTGACTAGATGATTTATTCTTTCAGCCACCCCACTGGCCCGTGGTTGATATAAGCCAACTCATTCAGGAAATTTTGTATGAAATTATACGCAAAGTGGACCACTTTATCAATTACAATTATCCTAGGATTACCTTCTTTTGTAGATTCCTCCTTCAAGAATTCTAAAATTAAATTTGATTTTAGCAGAATGCACACCCATGCCATTCAGTATTTAGTCATATAATTTATTAGCAGTATCACATACCTCTCTATAGGTTAAAATAACTCAAAGGGAGGCACAATGTCAAGTCCCAAGTTCACCATGGGACCTCTGGAACATCCACAGGAGAAAAAGGAGCCTTTCTCATATTATTAATTCAGTTACTACTTGCACTCTGCAAACACTATTTTACTAAATTCTCTACCATCTGACCCAACCTAGGCCACTATTATTGCTCTCTCATTCTGACCTTTCTCAATGTCTCCCCTATTGACAAATAGCGCTGTCCCTTACCTTACTGATGAACACATGAAACAAAAAGTGATTATCTATTTTGATCACAAATGGGAGATCCCACATAAAAACTCAAAATTCTGAATCTCCATTGAACAGGTCCATCCCTCTCTCTCAAATAATTCTCTTCTGCATCACCAAGTGAGTGAGAGGCAAAAGGCATAATTTTCACTTTTCCACTATCTATTTACATATGCGAAGCACCTAAATCACTCATGCTGCTATCAGTCATCAATTCTTTTTTCTTCTGCACATTTAGCTAAATGTTTAGGCCAACATGGTTACCTTTTCAGTTTCTTCGATTCTATGATTTAAGCTCCCTGGAACTCATCGGTACATTCATATTCATGATCATTTTCAAGGGATGGATAATGCTGGCACCATTGCACCTGAACTTTGAATAGTATTCATAAAGACCAAGAAGTTATTTTACTACAAGGGGGAACAGATTGGTGAACATGACGGCCAGCAAGTAGTCCTCCGCCCCCAAAAAGATCGCGCAAAATAAGTAAAACAGTGCTTGTATTTTGCAAACCTTATTGCACTATATGAGAAACTCCATGTCTGGCTTAGAGTTGCTTTGTTGCTTCACCAGGAGAAAGAAGTGTCACATTAGATCTCTTTTTAGTGTACGTCTGCAGTGTCAACACTGTACATGGTTGAAACACCATGATGCCTGGGTCATCGACAGAGTATCGTGCTCATTAGGGAAAGAAGGGAACAACAAATGTCAACACTGCAGAAGACATGCTTTAACCTATCTGGACTACTAAATATTCAGGTGGAAGAGGACTCTTTGAAGTTACCAGATCCCACAGAACATGACTGGTCATTTATTAAAGGCAAACAAAGAGTCAGAAAGGCTAATGGCAGAAGTAACAAAATGGTTCTTGAAAACATTCTAAAGAGGCAGTGTTAGAGCATGATCATCAGATATTATTTCCAGTCAGGAAAGCCTAATTCTAATGAAATAAATATATCCCCTGGAGGAAAAAAGATGTTAGGCAGTCAGAAACATGACAGTTAAAATGCCCCAAAACAGATAAAATACAGTTGATAGTATGGCCACAAAGAAGGGATTCACCTAAAATGCGTAAGTGGGCTTTCAGCAGCAAAAGATATAAATTACAAGACCTAAACTCTCTAAGGCACTTTTTAAGATTATTAAAGAAGATCAACTTGTTAGAATTCCGCAATCGTTATCAGGGAAAGAGGAGGAAGAATTCAGATGAAGGGAGAGTATGACATCTATCAGGATGCTAGAGAACCCTTATGGGCCCTCCAGCAGTAAGTAGGGTATCAGTGTATAATACCATTAATCTCCCACTAGTGATTAACAAGTCAGGATATGGTTTATGTAAAGGAAAGAGAAATGGCCTATTGGTATTACCCAATGAAAGTACAAGTAATAAATTAGAAGTGCTGCAGTGGAAGGGGTAGGTGGGAGATCAGAGGAAGGTGTCTGTAAATATGTTTCTCAATAGAGTACTGCAGAAGTGAAGAGTCCAAAAGGACCTGAAACGAGTTCTTCACATTTATGATTAAATAACTATCTTTAGAGCTTAAGAATAGATTTGTTTCTGATCAGAAGAAAAATCAGAAACATATCCAAAAGACTTCTTTAATGCTAACTAATAAGATAGATGAGTTATCCATGAGAACTAAAGATTTATGAGAAAAATGCAAAAAGTAATTCAAGCAGTAGAGACAACTGCACAGGAGAATATATCATAACGTCCAAGACAAAGTCTTTACAGTGACTCTAGAAAGCCTTGAAAACAGTTATAGGAGAGATAACAGAAGGATGTTAAATATACCAGAAGTTGCAAGGTATGAGATACAACATTCTTTGTGGCAGAATGTTTTAAGGAAAGAGCGTGACTGTGACATTAATTTAGAACAAGATCTCCAAAGTATACACTGGGCCACTTTTGGCTAAATACAAATGTTTGAAAAAAAAACATAACATATTGGTAAAGTCCTAAACATACACAGTCAACAAGTTCATTTAAATAGATACACTGCAGGTAAAAATCAGTGTTTTATGAGAATCTGTGAGATTAGACATTTACCATGACACAGCAAGCTAGGCATCCAGATAAGATTTCTTGCCATATTATGAATAACATTAGGAATGTAGATGAAACGGATAACTTAATTAAAGATAGTACACCAGATCCCCAGCATGGCACATAATATGTAGTCTTGGGAGAGATGGACATCAAGGACATGTAATTATGGAAGTTTGGACATGTAGCAGCGCCTTAAATGACACTAAGATAATTGTGAGAAGCAGCAATGGAATGCACTTATGGAGCAGATACCATAGGGCGGGGAGCAAGTGGGGAAAAAAGCAAAAAATAAATAGTCCTTAAAGTTTGTCTACCAGTCCCTGCACCACATAAGAAAAGAAAAAAAGGTACAAGTTGAGATGGTCAATTTAAAAAGTAGGAAAATAAATGGAATATCAATTGGTTACATGTTAGAAGGAAGCAAAGAATGGTAATGGAGTACCCGAGACACTATAAAATGCACATAATGATACAGCAAGTAACTCATATGACAAGCCAAGAATGTAAGGCTCTCTTAATAGAGAAAGTAAGTGCTGTGTATAGATTAGACATGTGCAACCAAAGGGGTTGTGATCATAAGACATGACACAAACACAGACATCCTAGAAACAACAGTGGACAAAATAGGTAAATGGGTTTTGACAAAATTGAAGGAATCCAATACGACTTAGATTGGTGTATGATATTACAGTAAAAAAATAACAATCTAAAGCCTTTGAGGTGTCTGTTCTTTGAATTAATAGAGATTACATCACCAGATGTATTGGGTGGGGACTCTAATATATTGAACTGGATAGATTCACAAAATCTCTCCATATGAACACACAAAGTAGAAAGTCTTTAAAACAGTCCTAGATGATGTCTGACAAGAACTGGCAGGGATAGCCAGACGCCATACGTTCCATAATAAAAGTTATGAGCATTTTTCCAGAATTATTGGCTGTCAGATCTGACTCTTAAAGACTGGGAATTAGATACAAAGCGTACACCTACACAAATCACTAATAATGCCACAGTCTGGAAAGAGATAGCATTTGTGTCTCAGGACTTTCATTTTCGATTTTAGGCTATTTGTAGATGTGGGTCTGCCCCAAACGTTAAGATATAATTTAAGCACAGCCACACTTTAGAAACTGGGTCTTCTCCCCTTTGATTCCTGCTGGAGCTGTGAGAATCAAGCAGGAGACTTGAAACACATGCTAATGGAGTATACCTCTACTAGAACGTTCAGGCAGGATATCAGGCTTGCCATATCACAAATATGGCACAAAGATTGAACTCCTACCCCAGCGTCCATTACACTGGGTATCCTCCCCCGACATTGAACGAGCAGTGAACAAAGACGATTGTCACCTTGGGACCTTCTGGTCACAACTAGTGTTAACGTTATCCTCAATGAGAGGAAAGACTCATCCAAACTGCCCTCCCATACATGATGTTAATGGGTTCAGTTCACCAGAGCCACAAGTAACTCACTAAACTCATACCTAAAGGCAATGCCACTGAAGAGTGGTAAATTCTGGTGTAAACTAGACAACTTTATAAGACACACATCCCTGTCTCTACACTAACTGCCACTTCCAACCTCCTCCACCCCTCTCCTCCAACCCCACCCCTCATCCTCTTGCCTCCACATACTTCTTCCTCTACTACTCCAGTCACTATCCCTGATCTTCCTATCTCCTTTATCTTTTCTATCTTCTATCCTTTCTTCTCTCTCGCGCTCTACCCATCCGCCTACAACCGAGGTACCTTGCACACTTCAACCCAGCAAATAAATTCCCTCTCTCACCATACATACACTGGACAACCCTATCTCAACATCACAAACAAACACACTTATATCTACCCTCTGATTTTTATATAAGGCTTAAATCATTATACTATATGTTTTTTTCTGATGTTCTCATACAATCTGATGATACCATACAATGGAATGCTCTCTCTGTTTAAAACAATCTTGAAATAAAAAATATACAATTCAAGGGATTATGTAGTCATAATTTGAGTAATTGTAATTTAAACAATGTAGAGGAAAACTAGAAAAGTAGAATGGAGAATATTATAGCTTGATACAGTCTGTAATACCTACGGATTAATGACTGATTTAGAAAGAGTCAAGGATGACTTTAAGATGAAATTTGAACAGAGCAAGGTGGGAATCATGCAAGTTACAGCATTTTAAATATGGAGAAAATATGGTAAAGGTAAGCTGTTAGTGTGAAATACCAGGACCAGATAACAAAGTATTATATTAAATGTATAGCAAACATTAAAGATGAGAAAGAAAAAAACAAAAAAGTGAACAATGAACATACACTTTATAATTTCCTTTATGAGTTATATCAGGAAGAGCAAGATAAATGATCCATTACCAAACAGTAAACTACCTACACTAAACGGAAAATACCAAATCATGCACCAGTCACAAGATCAGGAGGAAGAAAGCAGAAGTGTTAAAGGGGGACATAAGAATGGGATGCAATCCAGACGGCATACTGCAAGAAATCTATAAGAGCATAAAGTAGTGTATTATCCCTCTTTGTTTGGGAGCAGTTGTTTAATGCACTGTTACAAAATGATATGCAGGAAGAAGCCACTTGGGAGAAGGATACAGTAACCCTGATTTATAAGCCAAATAAAAATCCAAAATAGTGCAAGTCTCATAGACCTATTTCATTGCTGAACACATACTAGAAAATATTTGTAGAAATATTGGAAGAAAATATTAGCACTGGCCACTGGGAAATTGATCCAAGATGAACAAAAATGCTTTATTTTCAGTAGGTAGCTTTATTGCCTTACACATTTACTGGTTAATCCAGTTGACCTGGCAGAAGTCTGCAAAGTTTCATTAGCCAAGATAATCTTGGAAGCAGCTAAAGCTTTGCACTGGGTCAACTGGACTTTCTTATAAAATGCTTGGATGAATCTGGGATTAATGCCAAGTTTAGCAATGCAAGTCAGACCTTGTATAGGACTCCTTCTGCAAGAGTGGTATTAAATGGGGACTTAACTAGGAAAGTCTGGATAAAGGGAGAAACACAATAGGGTTTATCCTATGTCATTGCTACTTTTTATCTATATATAACAATCCTTGAACAGCTAAATAGGCAAGACCCTCAAGTAAGCACCTTTGAATGTATGGTATATAAGAGGAAAATAGACTTATGAGCTGATGATGATTCAATCATCTATACAACAACATCTGTTGAGGAGTGGGCACATCAGTTTAGAGAGTTTTCAGGATGTCAGCAGAATGAAGACAAAACTGATAACATTGAGTGGAATATATCTCAGGAGGGTGGTACCAATACATGGATTAAGAAAATCCGTTATTTGGTTATAATCTACGGACAGAATATTATCAATAATGCATTCTGAAATGTAAATAGGGTCTCCAAAGTAATAGATGCCCAGTTGAAAATATGCAAAACGATCCACTATCTATAGACTGATTAACCTAATTAAAGTGTCTTCTCTCCCAAAATAGAATTTTCCATTTAGCTATTTCCCTTTAAAGTTTGATCAAAAACAAATATCAAAATGTTAAAGTAGTATCTCATGATAGGGTCTCAAGCTTTAAGTTGGCCACTAGGTTGATTAATCAATCTCTGAAAAAAATGAGGAACCAATTAGAAAAGTGCAGTTTGAAACTTTCAGTCCTTTCGTTATAGTACAGTATAGTTGACAGTTTCTCCAGATCAATCAAGAAGAAGGTTGATGCTCAATCAATGTTAAAAGAGACACATCAGGAGGAAGCTTACTTATATAAACATGGAGCACCTACATTTTTTAAGAAAGTGTGTCTAAAGGTACAAGTGTAAATATCTGATATTACATCAGGTTTAGATGGTGTACCATACAATAGTAGAATGTAACTTTTTTTTTAATTCTGGTAGACTAGAAAATAGGAGAGACCATACGCAAATGGGCACATTCTTGAAACAAGTGAGAATTTTATATTGGGTTAATTTAAAGGACAATTCATTACTGAACTCACTGTCCTGGCAGAAGAAACTGCTGGCAATATATTGTGATATTGGTATAGGCAATGGCAATTATGGTTAGAACTAAATTAAGAGAACTGTATTGGCTTTGGAAAGGAAGCTCGGCTGCTAAAGAGCTGGAAAATTGACTGCTGATACCTTTCAGCATTTTTTATGAATTCCATCACACTGAAAAGGAGTCATTTTTTTACATTACACAAAGTATACTGGACCACACAAGCAGAGTAACTTGCACATTAATCAGAAATCTTTTGCAGAATCGTATGGTACGTTGCTGTAAACTATGTACATATGATTTTAAGTTTACCCAAACAGAAGCCCTTCTGGAAGCAAAAATTCCTATTCTCAGGCACTCACCCAGCTACTAGAATACAGTTTGTGAGTCTCAAAGTACACAATTCATATTAATCGATTGTCCTTATTCAATACAATATTTATTGCAATTCTTTACACTATCCATGTGAGTAATATCCACTGTACATCCAATACGGTTCCATCGTGTACTCATCCAGTCAGATAGTGTGACTTTCACATTGAATTTCCAATGTAAAGAAACCTTGTGTTCATCAATTTGGTCCCAGCCTTGTGTTCATCAATTAAGCCAACACGTGTTTCGTCAGGGATATCTCCCTCTAGACTTCATCAGGGCTGTGATGGTAAATAGCAAAAGAATTAAATATGCAGTGCAACAATGGTTTTAATCATATTAAGTCACCATGTGGTGTTCCGTGGGTAATAATATAGTCTTTCCAGAATTCCAAATACAATTGTATATGTAATAATCACCTGTGTATAGATTAAGTGGTAATATAAAATATAATGTATACTACACAGCAGTTAAATGCTACTTGCATGAATTCCATCAAGTGAAAATTATAATAAGTAAAGTAGTGCTTTTCACATGAATTCAATCAAGTGAAAATGGTATTAAGTAAAGTAGTGCATGTCATGTGTACATGAACACCAATGTGAATATTCCCAATTCTGATATGAACTGTTCTTTCATGTTCATGAGAATCTTTATTCTCTGTATTTAATCCTCAAATCCTCATATCTTGTTAGTTCATAGGTAAATGGTCATCTTGGGGCACAATTATTTACACTCCTTTTCTCTAAAATATCAATAGTAATGCGACTTACTTAAACAACGTATTGTTAATAGTCTTTAAGCTACTAACTACAAGTATAGATCACCCCCCTAGTTAAATGAATGAAATTCTTAATGCAATTTAATGTAAGTTGGTCAAAATGCCGTGGGTGCTATAATATTATAAACTGTTATCACAGACTGTACTGCCCATTAATAATACTAGTATCCTGTTGCTTGTAAAAAAGAAAGAAAAGAGCTTAATAGCCGATGTTGGCAGTGTTATCACTCAACAGCACTTTTATATTTATGAAACTGCCACACGTTTAGACTATATATCAAACAATATCCACTAATCTACAAGCCATCCTCAAAAAAGTTGGCTGTATTTTTACGATTTACCCGACCCGTTTACCTTCCAGACTTAGCTGTTGTTGTTAGCATTATTGTGTTATCGTGTTCGCCTTCGGACACGGGTACGCTCATCCATTGGGCACGCAGTGCAAACAGGATTAAATATCCGTGTATACGTGTTACGCGCGAGTTCCATGAGCTCACGTCCTAAGTCCTTCCTCTATTGCTCTGTCCCTACATCCTGCTGGTTATAGAAAGAGGACTTTTAAAGTCAATTGCTTTTATCTAAAATTCAAAAAGCATACAGTTCGTCAGGCACATATATTGCATTTATTATAATCAAATAGAATCCTTGGTTGTAACTAACGCTACAGACGAAAAAGAGAGTACACTCAGCGTGATTTTGTAGCTTTTATTTACGTCCCTCTTGAATGTGTATGTCCCTAATTCTTTGCTAGTAATCGAATGGGGGACTAACAAAACCATTTATTAATTATAAATATCAGAAAAGGACATATCATCCACTCCAGTGTAAATAATATGTCTTGTTGGCCAAATTAGGTTCTAAAATTGGCAGTTTTGTTTATCAAGTGCAGCAACTAATTTTGATTCAGTCTCTTAGGGTATTAACACTCAAGATAAAATTTATAAACCCTCAAATCCATGCTATGCTGTCTGTGAAAAAATCCAATATCGATTCTGAATATCATATTTAGAATAAGTTATTGGTATAGTCCTCTGTGTATATATGAAATATATACAAGGACACAGATAAACTAATTTCATATTATAATTCTGTTGATATACCTTTCATTTGTCACCCAAAGAAAAAAGTCGGCTAAATTTGCGATCTGTTTCATATGGTTGTAAAATTATGAACTATATGCCTTATTATGGATATTAAATACTCATCTGTTGATTGATTTTTTTTCCCTTGGTTTCCTATATTTGTGTCCCTAGAAATTATTCCAACTCATGGTCTGTGTTTAAACCCACTTCCACTGCTTGTAACTTCATGATCCATAGTGATTTTTTGCGTCTCAGTTGTAATTCTCTGTTACCACCCCTAGGGTGCACAGGAATATGTTCTAAGCCAAAAAATTGTATTCCTGCATAAGTGTACTGATCAGTACAAGACAGTATATGTTGCACTATTCGATACCTATCATCCTTTTGTTTCAATGCCCTCAAATGTTTTTCCAATCCTTACTCTTAGTGGGCGTATCGTGCTACCAACATATATCCGTTCACATTTACATTTGATAATATAAATTACATATTTAGTGTCACAAGTCATATCAAACTTATTCAAAATATTGTCCTGTTTCAAAATGTTCCAATGTCGTTTGATCATCTTTTTCATAATAAATGCACTTTTAAAATCTGTAATCAGACGTATCTCATTGGAGTCTTCATCCTGAGGTTTCAGGCGTGGTAGTAGTTGCTGTTCTCTTGATTTTCTTGATCCTTTTCTGTGCAGAGCTGATGACGTTCTTACTGTAGCCTCTTTGTTCAAAACGCAAAATCATATCATATTAACATTTCTAAAAGTCCTCATCCCTGCTGCAATTACGTCTTGTCCTCACTAGCCTTCTGGAAGCAAATAAATGTGGCACTTTCTAATAACTTTGCACAAACAATTAAGATAAGCCCAATTCTTAGTTTGCTTGGTATTGTTCCATGAGAATGAAAGAATATATATGCAGATAATAAAAAGAGAAAATTATTTTATTGTTTGATATTGTTGGCTTGGCACAAGGTGTAGGAAGTTAGGATACTGGTTAAGACGGGAGAACTCCCTAGCAGCTCCAATGCTACAATTCTTGTCAGGGTTTAAACACAAGCAAATCCCAAATGAACCTGTGCTTAACATTCTAGTAGTGTACTACAAAGACGTCAACCTAAACATAGAGGAAATGTGCAAATGTGTAAAGAATGTATACAGCACACAAACATTGATAGAGTGAAAACACCACACAACAGAATTCCCCCACCAATTTAGAAAAACAGTAAAATGTAATAAATTATTTGACACCAAAACACTGAAAATTCAATCGATAGAACCAGCGACATACAATTCTAAAGAGACAGTGTCAAATAGTCCTTAATAGTACAAAGTGCTAACTGTAGTATCTGGTCACTCCAGACCAAGACAAAGTCACAAATTTAGGGTGACTGCAATGGAGCATATGACACAGCAGTGGTTCGGAAGAACTGCAGTTTGCAATCTGAGGTCCTGTATTGAGGATGCATCACACAGTGCTGTTTCAGAGGACCGGCGGGAATGCAATGTGAAGTCCTGTGTCAAAGATGAATCATGCAGCTGTGATACGAGGATCTGTATCATTGATGCCTTCTGCTGTGGCAGTTCCGATGCAGAAATGTTAGGAGGTGCAGTGTGTTGCTAAAGTCCACAGCTGAGGTGGCAGAGTCCCTTCAGGCCCACTTCTGAGGGTCCAGTAATGGGATGGCACCACCTGGGGGGAGGCTCACAACAGGTAGATTCCATGTGCAGGGTTGAAGGTGGTTGGAGCCTTTTCTGTCTGAGGTTCTGGTAAGGACGCTAAACAACTAGCCCTTGGGTTCACACTTGTGGTCGAGATTCAGGTCTAGTGCACCTCATTCAGGCAATAGGGCAGTAGGCCAAAAGATTGGCAGTTCTTCTTTCAGCAGAACAGAACAGCAGTCCTTTTCTGAATCTTTGACAGATGCAGGAGAGTACTAAAGAGATAGGTCTGAGAATCCAATATTTATACATAGTGCCAGGTTTGAAGTAGGAGAAGGTTTTGGATGTTTCGGCCTCAAGAGGTGTTGGAATTTTCTGCTTCCCTGTTGTGACCCCAGCTTTTCTGGGGGCACAAAAAACATTTGTCAAATCCTTTGTGAGTATGCTAGGCAGAGCCTTTGTGAAGTGCCAGTCTGGTGGGTGATATATCGTCCCCCTTATTACCTCAGAAATGGCCCATCCTGTCAACACCTAGGGCCAGATGTAGCATTATAACATTTTGCGACTTGCTAATTGCGAGTACTAGCGACTCGCAATTAGCAAGTCGCAAAATGTTATGCAGAAAGGTGTCTCAGACACCTTCTGCGAGTCGGTATGGGGTCGCAAAGACCCACCTCATTAATATTAATGAGGTGGGTCGCATTTTGCGACCCCATACCGACTATGGGCACTCGCTAACATGGAGGCCTGCTGTAGTCAGCAGACCTCCATGTTAGTGACTGCTTTTAAATAAAGCAGTTTTTTTTTTTTAAGTGTAGCCCGTTTTCCTTAAAGGAAAACGAGCTGCACTTAAAAAAAAATCCGAAACCTTTTGTTTCGTTTTTTTTTCAGGGCAGGTAGTGGTCCCTTGGACTACTACCTGCCCTGAAAAAATGTTTTGGGGTCCATTCACAAAGGGGAAGGGGTCCCATGGGGACCCCTTCCCGTTTGCGAATGGGTTACCATCCACTTCAAGTGGATGGTAACTGCGACTCCATTTGCGACCGCATAAGCGGTCACAAATGGAATTGCATACCATTGCGAATCGCAAATAGGAAGGGAACACCCCTTCCTATTTGCGATTCGGAAATGCATTTTGCGAGTCGGTAACGACTCGCAAAATGCATTTCTGCATAGGAAACACGCATTTGCGAGTCGCAAACGGCAAATTTTGCCGTTTGCGACTCGCAAAGTGCTTCCTACATCTGGCCCCTAGTCCCCTATATCTTACTGTCAATGAGCAATATAAAAAGATCAACTACCAACTACAGCTAGATGTGTGACCCAGGATATAGACACCAAATGGTTAGGACAAGTAAATGCCAAGTTTCTAAAAGTAGCATTTAAAGAATTGTGACTTAAAATGTGACTTTACCATTAAGAACGATTCTAAATGACAATTCTTTAGACACCAAACTCCAAATCGCCATCTGCTCCCATCTGACCACTATCACAAACTAAATGTAATAATGTAATCCAAAGATATCCTATGGGAGACGTAAGCTTTGCAGTAGTGAAAAACGAATGTAAGAGGCTTTCACTACCATGGCACGTAAAAGATAAAAGTACATATCCAACATTTTAAATACACAGCACCCTACCTTATGTGCTGTGTAGGTTCTACCTTAGGGATGATTTCTATGAAATGAAAAGGAAGGTTTAGGCCAGGTCCATTTTTCCAGGTCGAAGTGGCAGTTTTAAACTTCTTGCACAGGCAAGAATGGCGGACCCGAGACAGTCAATTTTACCATGTTGACAAGAAAGAGCACAATCACTTAGCACTGATTAGCAGTTGTAAAGTGCACAGGGTCATAAAAGCCAATAAAAATGGGCTCTGAAAGCAGGAGCATGAACACAAAATGTTTGGGAATGCCCTTCAGAAAAGGCCAAGTCCATCATGAGGTATGTGAGAAATAGCTATCCTGAAAAGACATTTGGTGACAGATTTTATTTAAAGACAGGAGACTAGGATTATGCAGAAACATTTTATTCAACACTTCTGTGCAACCCTTTAAAGTCCCAACAGAACCAAACATGTAGTCATAAAGAGATAGAATGTTTACAGTATATATAAGATCCATGTCCAATGTTCTCTTCCTCTTTTGTTTGCTTCTACTGGGCAGATAAGCATACTTGGTTTTATCATAAATTGTAATATGTGTTTTAAAGGAAATTGTATTTAAATGTGAGCGCGAGTAGAGTGAAGTATATTTTGATAAGTTAACCCTATTTGCGGGTTTTCGCATTGTAAATTGTTTTATTTTTATAGGATAGTTTGTTCTAAACATTGGGACAGACAAGAGATTTGTTGAAATTGATGTAATATTGATTAAACATTAGCAGATTAAGATTTGTTTTAGGGAAAAAGTATAATACATTTTAAGTTATAGGAAAAGGATTTAGATACCGTTATGGGTAATGAATGAACTGCCTTGTGTCTTTCGGTCACACTCCGTTGCTTTCACAAGAGCGTGGGCAGAATGCACATGCATTGATATGCTTGTGCAAACAAGCGATGTCTTTTGATTACAATGAGATCATTTTTAAAGTAAGTTGGGCACAATATTGTAACACATAATGCGTAACATTTATATCTGAAGTATTCTAGTTGGTATTATCAGCCACCTGCAACATGATTTGACATTCACTGGTACACTAAAGGATACACAATGAGACAATTATCATCAGAAGAGGCAGAAAAACTATCGTGCATAATTTGAACCAGGTTAATAATGTGGTTGGCTGACATTTTGTACACTTTGATATTCCTTTCTGGCTTGGTGCGTTTGTTAACAATAACATTTTACCATGCTCAATGCTAAATAATCTCACTGAGAATTCACATATTTCTATGTTCATCAGCATCTGACTGTACTACAATTGTAAAGCACAACATAGAGGCAACAGACATGTGGTGTGCTAGAAAATGTGTAAACAGATTTAGGGCTTCCAATTTCTGTGGTAAACTCAAAATACTAAGTGCAACACACCATTGTTACAGAATTTGGGAGAATTTCAGTTCCCACCACATTGTAATTGTATGTTATTGCCAGCATTGCTGGTGACATGTACACTGACTGAACAGCATAGGCCATATCACATAAAATGAGAACAGGAGAACTAAGTTAAGACACAGTGTCTGGCACAGTTTTAGCCTTACTGGTACCTTATGTAGCTGAAGAACTTGAGCAGTGTTGCTGTGTCACTCTACAGAGCAACCTTTGACCCTGCTCCTCCAGGCAGGTTGCTCCCTGCTCCGCCTTCCGCGCCACCTCCATCCCGTTCCTTTGCTGCCTCCTTTTTTTCCTTTTCCCCGCTGCTGCATCCCCTGCGGCCCCTCCCGCCTCCCCCCTCCTTCTCACTGTTCCTTTGCAGCCTCCTTTTTTTCCTTTTCCCCACCGCTGCATCCCCTGCGGCCCCTCCCGCCTCCCCCCTCCTTCTCACCGTTCCTTTGCTGCCTCCTTTTATTCCTTTTCCCCGCTGCTGTGTCCCCTGTGGCCCCTCCCGTCTCCCCCTCCTTCTCACCATTCCTTTGCTGCCTCCTTTTTTTCCATTTCCCCGCCGCTGCGTCCCCTGCGGACCCACCCCCAGCCCTCTCGTTCGCTAGGCCCTCCCGCCTCTCAGCTGCCTCTCCCACCCTCCCCTACTCCTATGGCAGCCGCGGCCGCGCAGCTGGCACGCAGCTGGCATGCCGAAGGCAAACCCGTCTGCGCCCGTCCACACCTGGACCGCGCCCAGCGCCAGAACCCCTGGACCCGGCAACAGCCACCCCGTCAGCATTCGCTATAATGCTGACACCCTACGCGCACTCAACACCAGCCGAGACACCACCTGCTTCCAGGCCTCTCCAAAGAGCACGCACGGACCCTTCTCCTGCCACAACTGCAGCTTCACCTGCAACAGAGCTCACAACCCTCCTAGGATCAAGACCAACCACCTCCGTTGCATATTCCTCAACACCCGCTCAGCACGCAAGCACACCATCGAAGTCTTGGACCTGCTCGACTCCACCTCCCCGGACGTGGCCTTTCTAACCAAAACTTGGTGGAATGACACCTCAGCACCTGACATCGACATAGCCATCCCGAATGGATACAAAGTTGCTCGCCGAGACCGCACCAACAGAACCGGAGGAGGCATAGCCATCATCCACAAAGCCACCCTAGAAGTCAAAACCACCCTGGAGGACTCCTTCAGCGCCGCCAAACTCCTTCACTTCCAAGTCCGCACCGACCCCAATACCACGCTCAGAGGAACACTCATCTATAGATCCCCAGGAACCAGAGCACCTTTCAGCAATGCCATTGCCAACCTGGCCAGCATCCACACACTCGCCTCCACAGATTACATCCTCCTCGGGGACCTGAACTTTCACCTCGAAAACAACAATGACACCAACTCCACCACCCTGACTGAAAACCTCACCAACCTCGGCTTCACACAGCTCGTCAACACACCCACCCACACACCCGGTCACACCCTTGACCCCATCTTCTCCACAAGCAACCACATCACCTTCAACAATACCATCAACCTCTACTGGACCGACCACCACTGCATCCACTTCACCTTCAAGAAACAGACAGAACACCACCTCACCAAACAACCAGCACACCGCCGATGGGGCCAAGTCACTGAATTTCAACTAACCAATGCCCTAGCCCAGAAACAGCCCGCCAACCCCACCGACCCTGACATCGGGGCACACAACCTCAAGCTATGGATCAACGACTGCGCCGGCCGCCTTGCTCCATTCAGAAAACCCTCCAACAACCACATAAAAAAAAAGCCACCTGCTTCACCGACGACCTACAAGCCTCCAAACGCCACTGCTGAAAACTCAAGCAAATATGGCTACTCGAACGCACTCCAGACAAGCACACGGCACTCACGGATGCCACATGCAAACACCACCAACTCATCAGGCTAGCAAAAAGATCTTCCTTCACAACCTGCCGAGAAAACAACGCCCACGACTGCAAAGAACTTATCAGCATCGTAAAAGAACTCGCTAACCCAAGCGCCACCGTCAACGACATCACCCCCTCCCAAGAACTATGTGACGCCCTAGCAACCGCCTTCCACCAAAAAATCCCGAACATCCACGACAGCTTCAACTCCCCTCACACTCCGGACGCTCCTACCCCACCCGCCACGAACTCCACCCGCTCCAGCCGACTGACATCCTGGGCCAACATCAGCGACGACGAAACCCGCAAGACCATGAACTCCATCCACTCCGGATCACCATCAGACCCCTGCCCACACCACATCTTCAACAAAGCAGACACAGCCATTGTATCACACCTACACAAATCCATCAACATCTTCTTTGAAACTGCAAGATTCCTGGAAAGCTGGAAACACACCGAAATCAACACCCTTCTCAAGAAACCAAAGGCGGACCCCAAGCACCTGAAAAACATCCGCCCCATCTCTCTGCTCCCTTTCCCGGCGAAGGTTATCGAGAAAATCATCAACACTCCGTTCACTCTGTACCTCGAAGATAACAACATCCTCGACCCCTCCTACGCCGACAACACCCAACTCATCCTCTCCCTCACCAAGGACCCACAGACCTCCAAAACCAGCCTCCACGAGGGACTAAAAGCCATCGCCGACTGGATGAGAGACAGCTGGCTAAAAATGAACTCGGACAAAACAGAGGTCCTCATCCTTGGGCACTCCCCCTCCGCCTGGGACAACTCATGGTGGCCGTCCACGCTGGGTCCCCCACTGACACCCACCCACAGCGCACGAAACCTCGGCTTCACCATCGACTCCTCACTCTCCATGTCAAAATAGGTCAGCGCCATCTCCTCCTCCTGCTACAACACCCTCCGCATGCTTCGCAGAGTTTACAAATGGATCCCAACAGAAACAAGAAAAACAGTAACCCAGGCCCTCGTCAGCAGCAGACTCGACTACGGCAACGCCCTCTACACCGGTATCTCATCCAAACTCCTCCAACGCATCCAAAACGCCTTCGCCCGACTCATCTTCAACATCCCTCGCCACTACCACATAATCCCCCACCAAAGAGACCTTCACTGGCTCCCCGTCAACAAGAGGATCACCTTCAAGCTCCTCACCCACGCACACAAGGCACTCCACAACACCGGACCATCATACCTGAACAACAGACTCAGCTTCTACACCCCCACCCGGCACCTCCGCTCCGCTAACCTCGCCCTCGCCTCCATCCCCCGCATCCGACGCAAATCTTCCGGCGCCAGATCATTCTCGTACCTCGCCGCCAAGACCTGGAACACCCTCCCGCAGGATCTACGACATACCCAGGACCTTCTTTCCTTCAGAAAACTCCTCAAGACTTGGCTCTTCGAGCAGTAGCAGCACCCTCCCCCCCCCAGCGCCTTGAAACCCTCACGGATATGTAGTGCACTTTACAAATTGATTGATTGATTGAGAGTGCTAAATGGTTGCGTTTCACGAGAACGTTCAATGATACTGGTGCTTTTGGCTGGAAATCTGGAAGCATTAGTTGACATGTTTAAAGCATACAACAGATCATAACAGAAATTCATGCACAAAGCAACATAAAAACATGGATAAAACATAACAGTGCACTTCACAATAAAATTGTGAAAACAGAATGCAACACAAGAGCGGTACAACATAACACAATCACATTTTAATAAGACAGCACAAAAAGCAACAAAACAAATTACCATCACACCAAAGTGCCACACAAGCAATATGAAAAGCATTTGTGTAACAAATTACAATCTCCAGAATCCTATTTTTCCTTTCTAATAATGGGCAAAACTGTTTGAAGCTAGTAGAGTTTTAACTTATCACCAAGAACATGAAAGAGTGATAGTCAAACATGTTTTGTCGTCCTGCTCCAGAGTTTTAAATTGCAAATAAACATTGAGTCAAAAGTAAGGGTTGTAGGCCAATATTGTTGTAGTCAATGCTTCCTAGAACATATGGAAAACTGCCACTGAATAGAGTTCCTCTGCAACACATTTTCTGGCCTGCACCATTTGTGTCATACTGAGTTGTTGCTGCATACATAAAACAATGCCATCCTGCAGTCAGCAAGAATGAACAACCAGCATGGCTGGCTTCTTTGCCATATTGTGTGTGCAATATCTTTGGAAATAAGCAATCACTTGTGTTTGGATAATATTTGAGCAAGTATTGGGTATAGTGAGCGTACCTTGCCATGCTTTTAACATCTTTGTGAAAGTGCTGCATCCTAAAACATGATAAATACACGTCAGTTGTCATCACACACAACATGAAACACTTTCCACATCAGATCAAAGCAAGACAACATGCTACCAGTCACACACACTACACAGTGGAGCATGCTACCAATGTAGGAAAGTGCTTCACCAGCACCCCACTGATGGGTGGTTTGAGTGCTATATAAAAGTTGCAATGCAATATAACACGTTGTGGAAAGCAGTAGCAGTCTCCTGGCCCTGTCTCCTCTTCTGTCATGCCAGCAATGATCTTTTGGGGGGGAGCGAAACATTATTTGCCTCCACTTCCTCTATCATAATTTTACAAACATTTGAGATCCTGTTTTATGGCCTTACTGAAATTGTCCCCCTAGGTCATACTTTTCAATTTCAGGCCCGATTCACAAAGGCACTTACGTGTGTTGAAATTATGAATGGAGAGTCTCCTCACTCGGGACTGAATGGCTGTAGGGCCCACACTCTACAGTACCTCGAGCGGAGATTCCTCCCCAAGTGTGGAGATTTTGCTATGAGAATGGAAACCTCACCACTCATTACTTTACTACACCTAAATCCCTTTGTGAATTGTGCCCTTCAGTTATACCCATGCTTAGGATAAGCACAACTTGTTGTAAACTGCATATGGTCATTTAGCATCACTTGTATTGGTGAAATATGAATTATTCTTTGTGATTGGTTGATTCGTGGATGTTTCAAATCATTTGCGTGCATGACTCTTTGACAGAACACTTCTCATGTTACTATGTTTTCCTGGAAAGTACTAAAAATTCTCTTGTTCTGAAAACCCCCAGATAAATGCACCTATGCTATAAATCTTTAGTATTTGTAAACAATTGATCTAAGAAAGCACAGCTTTAAAATATTCAACTTTAGAACAGGAAATACAAGTTATTGGAGCGCCCTTGATCTAAAAGATGCTCGTCAATTCAATTGGGGGCTCGAAAAGTTCAATCATGCATCTCACATCCTTGATTACTGGTATGTTCAGCACCTACAGTTGGAAAGGTTTTTAAACATCAGTGCCTAGTATTTTGATTTTGGTACAGATATAACTAAAAAGAATTGAAAATGTATTCCGGTCCTTTCATTTGCATTCAGGATCCAATGGCAGCGGTGGTGACTCTTACCACCTGTTGTTTTTACTAATACTTTTGTAATTACGCTATAAATGTGAAGGCATGATTTTATCAATATTTTCCCTCTTTTTTTTTTTAACATATCCACCGGTATTTCGTTTGCTCATTTTGGGTGATTATGCATCTTAATACTAAAACGTGCAGTGGCAGAAAAGCAATATTTATGTTAATATATAAATATATTTCCATTTTAATCTCAGATTCGAAGCTATACAGTGATCAGAGTGAAGAGATTGGGGATTTGGTGAGACATAAACACTTGGCAGAAATACAGAAGATATGTTTGTAGCATTGAGCGTTCCAAAACAGTGTTTATACCATTATCAGAGCACAAAATGTTTTTTCTAAAATATAAATCTACCGTGTGTCCCCCAAAATGCATGCAATATTGAAGATTTTTAACTTGAACTCATGAGTTGTCCCAAAAATGCGGTGATAAGACGGAAGGAAAAAAGATTTTCTTGTTGAAATCATCTTTTTTTTAAGCCTCACACACCAGTACAAACTGCAGACATGTTTTTCTTTTTTATACCTTGTGCTCAAGCATGAAAACAGGTGAACAAATGTTATATGCTGCTGCATGACTCGTCAAAGATCCGAAGAAACTATACCACATCACCCCAACCATGTTACCACTCCACTGAAGGACTGCATCATCTTCAAGATTGGATTATTAATCTACAATCCCGCAATAAATGGCACCCTTGCATACCCGCCAAAAAATAACCACTTTAGGTGGACAGCTTCGGATGAAAAGCCAAAACATTGCAAAACATGAAACCAAAAGTAGCAAAAAATAAAACTGAAGATAGATCTTTTCTCTCTACCCTCTATGGATTTGGAAAAGGATCTCTCTCAGAATAAAAGTCCCAACCTTGCATCTATTGAGTGGAAATGGGGCCACCATTTCTCTGAACTACAAGGTGCCTAAAACGCACAAGATGCTAGGTCTGGACTAGAAGCCAGAATCAGCCCTGGCAAAAACGTTCAAATGAGCCTCACCCTACTGGAGGCAGAGATTAAAATGTGCCATTATGGCTTTCTTTAAGCAGGGCTGGCCATCACACTGTGAAACAGCTCTTTAGACTTCAGTCCACTGGGAAAATGGCAGGGTCTCTCAAAGACCAGTTCAGCCCTGATTAATGCTTTTGGGAACAAGGACATATGCCCTCTAACATTTTTTCTAACTGAAGTATTGTTGCAGAAGCATTGACTATACACAAGTACTATTGTACCTTTCCATATTTTAGACAGCCATTGAGTTTTATTTACTCAGGTCAGAGCGCTTGTAAATCACACACATATTTTCAGTTAATGCTTACGTGTAAAGTACTCTGATTGGTGGAAGTGATGCCAGTGCTGGAAACAGATAAGTGACTGTATAGCAGGAGGCAGCAAATCATATGATCCTCTTACAAATGCTCGCTGGCATAAAAAAACTGTACTGGCTTCAAATTATTGGACAATTTCTTCCATGTAGAGATATAAATTTTGGTTATGTGGAATTGCAGTATCTCTATGTTAGGCTTTTTTCCGAAGCATTAGAAGTTGGATTAACAATTAACCATTTCCAAAATTGAGGAATTGTTCTTCAATAACCAGGACCATTGGCCTTTCGACAGCAGCAAACAGTTATCCCCAAAGCCTCCCTCTAAGCCGAGCAAAGCAGACAAGGTGTACGTAAGAGGAGGTTGTATAAGGTCACGTTGAATTTCAGTATAACACAATTATAACGACTCTGGTAAAGATTTTTATGCTTAGCCAAAGTTGAGACGTTTTCTAAATAAGGATTTTAATAACATCTCAAACATGTTAATATATTTTCAGTAGAAAAGATGATCAACTGGCAAAAAAGATAACAAACACATCACACCAGTAAATGGTGCTATAAAATAATACATTGATAATGTCAGGGCCCTACTAAATCATTTATGGTTTGGCAAAGTGGGACTCGCACCATGAATTTGTGAGACTCTGACCCCCACCAATCCCGCAGTTCCCCGCCTCAATTAGTAGTTGGGAAGTCTGGTAGGTTTCTAATGGTGGAGCCTTTGATTGCTCCACTATTGGACACCTATGACTCGTAGGCTCATCCACAATATGACATTCAGATTAGAAGGCCAGCCTTACCTAGAGCGGACCATCTCACATTTTCCCTGTCCAAAACTGCCATTCAAGAGGGCAAACGTCTGCCACGTCATGGCTTTTGACGTTTTTCTGTTTCACAAACACCTATGTATTTGCAAGTAGTTGCTACACTTGTTTGAAGGCATTGTTAAGTCATCTAGATTACATACATGATTATGAAAGAATGTGACAACTGATTTCATTACATTACTATTTTGCTGTAAATAAGGTATCTTATTAGATATGTATTTTTTTAATGACACGTTTTCTCTATCTTCTTTCCGTTTCTTTATTTCTTTCTTCTCTTCAATCTACTTGGATATGTCCTCACCTCTTTTGGGCGTCAGTTTATTCTCATATTATAGTTTTGTACTTTATTGCATTTTAATAGTATTTTTCTAAACATGGCATTGGTGTTTCTTGTCTTCTAACAGACTGCCATTCTAGTTTTTCTTTGGTTATTGCATTATTTTTAATAAAAAAACACGTAGTAAAAAAAAAACAGAGACCAGTCCCTCCCTTTTGGAGTTGTTTCTGAAATAGAAATGAAAAAGCCAAAAAGCCTACGTGGTGTGGCTGCCAGCAAACATTTTCTGTTTATAACACTACCCAATCAAGTCAACAAGAACACTGACATCAAAACGATCCGCGTTGAGATAGCAGGGAGTTTCAAGATTCTGCACGCAGTCCCCAGATACATTTTATGGGGTAAGAACCTCCACCAGTTTAGCAGCGTCACAGACCACCCGCAGAGGTTTGAAGTAATCAGTCAAAAATTATAAGGAACATGGACCTCTTCTGGAAACAACCAAACAGAACAAAATACAAAAATGGCGTATTTCAAGCAACACTGTCAAACATGTAAGGTTGACAATGACACAGAAGATACTAGAATGAGGAAATGCAATTTTCTTGCCACAACTGGTAATTTTGTTATGTTTTTCACACCTTTAACATTTGGATTACTGTTGATCCTGAATATCTAAAATAGTTGAAAAAAGATAAACACAGAAGTAACAATAAAGTGAAACAGTAACCTGCAAGTGAAAAAATGAGCAGTGTCTCTGAGTTTGGGAAAATGTGTACAGTGGCTTGTAAAATAGGCGTTTCTCTCTGTTTAGGTATACCTGGTGTCAGTCATTTAACATAGCCAGATCACATTACCTGGAGCCCAGAGACTCGAACTAAGGGGATATTATCTCAGTTTCTACCAGCCTCGTATGATAAGGGGGAGCAGATGGCATTTCATAAACAGCAATGGCGTACACACTCTCAGGCACACTGGAACATGTACGATCTTCTGGATCGGGCTAGCATGCATGGCAAATGGATATTGGGCCTCTAAACAATGAGCAGGATCAACAAGGACCAAAATAGTAAAAGTGAGTGGGAGAAAGGAGCATGGCAGACAGCCCCCACCTGGTGCAAATGAACTAGCAGAAGTAATTTCTTGAGCCAGCCTTTCTTTGATGTCTAGTAAGAGGTAGAAATGGCTGATGGGTTACTGTGGTCACAGATATGGACCCCTTGGGATGGTTTGGGCTTCCAAGCATACAATTAAAAAAAGGAACACCACCAGGCCTTCAATAAACATTCAGACATGCTCCCAGGTAGAACGAAATGAGCAGCACTCATGTTCTGGAAGCATGACAGCAGAAGCGTCCATGCCAGTCAGTCTTAAGAGTTGTTTAGAAGATGGAAATAAGCTCCAGCTTCTATTTGTAGGATCAGGGAGTTGAATGGTAGCATACTTCCAATCCATGACTGTGCATTCATTAAAGTTAAAAAAAATTCTAACCTACCAGAATGGAGCAACATTTTCCTAACAGAGGGGCTTCTTGAAAACACAATCCCTGCTCTGGCACCTTTTAATTACCATTCCTGTGTTATTCATAATTCTGGGGGCAGTACTGCAGCATAATTTTATCTCACAACTCTTAATGTGGCCCTGCACAGCACAGCAATGCTTTACGTTGTGCAAATTTCAGGGCCCTAAAGAGCAATATGATGAATCAAAATCAAAGTTAAAAAGAAGAGGATGCACTAGCATAGAGTCGCTTCAAAAGATAAAGATTTTGAAAGTCAGTTCTCCTATAAAAGGCTAGCCTATAATATCATACTCTGCTCAAACCGCATTAAAAGAACTGGCAAAGTTTTTTGAGAGCTGAATCTACTCTGCACTGAATTAAATTACAGACTTCTAACATTTGCTACATCTACATACAGTTCCCATTAAATGGTTAGAGTGAAATGATACAGTTCCAGGCTCATTAGATTTTCGGAATCTTCTGCAATACAGCTTTTTTCATTGTCCTTCAAACTTACATTATCTGCCACAAAATAAGATACAGGGACCAGTCTACACTGTGCAGGTGATTTTATGAATTCAATACTCGTAACATTCCACAATGATTACAACAAAAAGAAAATAGTTCAGAGAAAATAACCAGTAGAACACAGTGTTCAACAGCATATGAAATTCAGTTTGCCTAGAAATAAAAGTTCATGTGTCATGAAGCAAGATGGCAACTAAAGTTATACGCCTATAATGCAGGCCCATATTAGGTGTGGATGCCGACGCCCACACTACCTCCCTGGTGTTGGTCACAACCAGTGGTCGACATCAGGGAGGACGTTAAAAAATCCTCTGCTGCATTTCACTGGATGATTTTTTTTTTTATTACCCGGAAGACGCAGTCTCCCACCAAAATCCCACCTGCCCCTCTGTGATGCTCTGACATCACACCAGAGCAGCAGAGGAGCAGGTAAGTGTCCTCTCCCTACTCCTGTGAGGAAAAAAAGGACAAAACCGCCTCCCCAGATTCCAAGGAGGCATCGATGGAAAGGAGAGAGACTCCCCTTTCCATCAGTGCCTTGCTGGTACCATTTCCTGCCAATGCATCGCAGTGTGACTGCGGTCCTTGGACAGGAAATGCCCCTAAACACCAGGGATGATGTTTGGGGGGGTCGGCCCCCGTGTAAATGGGCCCCCGTGGAGGCATAAATATAACAATAAATGAAAGTGAATAAGTTGGGGTTTTTCTGGGGGGCAATTGCCCCCCCAAATAATGAAATATATATATATATATATATATATATATATATATATATATATACACATTTTTTTTTTTTTACAAAAAAACAAATGACGGGGTGATTCCTTTCTACACGGGCCGAGCCCTGGGGTAATTTTCATGCAATTGTTTTTCCTGGGTAAGCAATCCCGCCTCCCCAGGGAATTAAAAAAATTAAAAAAAAAAAAAAATGTTGGGGTCAGTCCTATGGGGGCCTTTTTCTTTTTATACATGTGTGTTTTGCCATGATCAGCCCCAGCACACATGTATATTACAAAAAAAGTGATGTAGAGAGTCAGTCTCTCTTTATATAGGTATCAAATATATATATATGTTTTTTGAGAGACAAATCTCTTAAGATATGTATGTGTGTGTGTATATATATATATATATATATATATATATATATATTTCTTTTTTTTCCGCATGTGTTGTTTTCTGGGAGCCACAATCTGCCCCCCCAGGGAAACCACACCTATATAAAAGTGACTGTCGCACTGGGTGCCACCAGTGCTAAAGGCTGTGATGATGGGTATGTGGTAAGGTGAAGTAATACTGTGTCTTTTTTGTTTTTTTACAGTGTCTTCAGAGAATCTGCCGAATCGGAGAAGAAGCGAAGGTAAGGTGATGGCATTTACTCCTGGACACATCACACACACCCACGAGCAATTTTGTGGCTCTATCTGCCTTCCACGTAGGCTAGTACTTTAGAGGGACAGTTTAGCCAGTAGCAGAGATTGCGTCTCGTTGGATGACTGCTGCTGAAGCCCTAACTCAGGTTATGGAGGATAGCTCTGAGGCAGGGTCAGAGACTGAGACAGCATCTGAGGGAGAGGACAATGGGGCAGAATCTGGGAGTGATTTTTCAGTCAGCCGAGTCCCATCGGATGACACCTCTTCCAGTGATTCTGAAGGAGACGATGACGATAGATGTACTGCCCCTTCACAAGCACAGTCTGTGTAGCGGGATAACATTGGGTTAGCCAAACCCAGAGAGTAGTTGCATGTAGCCACAAGCACAGAGAGTTCTCTCTTGGCAGCCCCCTGTTTGGTTCAACCCCAAATTCCACCTTTTACTGGTGACGCTGAATGTAAAGTTGATGCGGCCAACTGTTTGCCAGTCGAGTACGTCCATCTAGTTTTGGATGTTGACTTCCTTCAGGAAACTGTGCAGCAAACAAGTTTGCGTGCAGACCAATTTCTGAGGGAGCATGGAGGCACTCTAGGACCCTGTTCTAGGGCACGCCAGTGGAGTCCCAATTCACTGGCGGAGCTGAAGATATTTTTGGGCTTAGTGCAGAAACCCAACTTGCAGTCCTACTGGACGACTTGGACGGTTTGGGAAACCCACATCTTTGCACCATACATGAGCAGAGATAATTTGTTTTGCTACTGCAGCGCATGCTGCATTTCAATGACAATAATGCTGCATTGCCCCGGGACCATCCAGACCATGACAGGTTGCTCAAAATTCAGCCTGTCGTGGAACATTTGTCTGCCAGGTATCCAGAGATCTATGCTCCTGGAAAGAATGTAGTAGTCGATGTGTCCTTGATCCTGTACAAAGGACGGCTGCTGTTCAGACAGTACATTGCGAGCAAAAGAGCTTGCCAGGCTTGGGGCAAAGGTACTGTCCATCGATGTTCCGTGGACTTGTAAGTTGACTAGTAAGTACAACGTATCTTCTATTGGAAGTAGTTATCCCTTAATGTGAGCCTGCAACATTCCAGTATAGAGTGTCACAGGGTTCTGTACTGTCAGCTGTTTTTTAAAAGAATCTGTTCAATAGTGTCCAAGGTAACTTGTTGGGGCAAACTTGTATAAAGACTCTCTACATCCAGGACCACAAGTAAGTTTCTTGTTGGGTTGGAAGGAAGAGCTTTCAATAACCTCAGAAAGTCACATGAGTCTTTCAAGTAAGCAGGGGTCTGCTGTACTATAAGTCTTAAAATTAATCAGCAAATTGTGACAGGATTCAAGGATTGATCTAATCCCCGAGACTATCACACAGCCTGGTGGAGGTCATCTGTTTTTGTGCAATTTAGGAAATGAATAGAAGCATGGCATCTTTAGTTCCTTTACACACAAAAAATCAGCTTCTTTATTGGAGATCCGGCCACTGACATCTGCTTCCTCCACCATACTGCTGATGATCCTTTGTAATTTCTCAGTGGGGCCTATTGTGATGATCCTGTAGTTTTGCTCTTCATCTGTTAGATCCTGACACTGTTTCCTAAGGTCAGATTTTTTTTCAGCTGGATGATGTCACCTCCCTTGTCAGACAGTTTTATCACTAATTCACTGTTCTCTCTAAGTTCATGGCGTGCTTTGCACTCTTCTCTGGTGATGTTTTTGGATGTGCTGAATTTGGAGGCATATGGTGTCTTGATCTTCTTATAAATAGCCTGCAAGAATACTAGAAGTTCCACATTAACCGGAGTCTGGTCTTTAAAGGGCAAAATGTGGGTTTCCTTCTGAGATCAGTATCACCCTCCTCTGTAGTGATGTCTTTGTCCTTGAACAAGGTTTTCAATTCAACTTCCTGCAGAAGTCTGCCATTTCTGCATGGAGGCAACATTTGTCAAAGGTAGGTGTCAGTATGAAGCCAAGGCCTTTGTTGAAGACTGAAATGTGTTCTTTTCTTAGAAGTAGGTATGTGAGTTTAAATTTTAGCGACTGCTGTTGCTTGTCTCTGGTATGTGGTCTTTTGTGTTGCTCCTGGTTTAGAGTCTAATATGTCTGTCCTCCCATCGGACTTCCTTCTTTCTTCTTCCCCTATATTGATTTGGCCGCTCCCTAAAAAAGGCCTAAATATGACTGGAAAACAATGTGGATGTCCTCCTATAAAGGGACCTGCCCAGCCTCCAAACTGTGGTGAGAAGGGTTGGACCCGAGAGCAAACAAAGACTCCCACCTGACAATATTAAGGCAGTCATTATGAACACGGCAGTCAAAACTGCCCCAACCGCCCTGACCGCCGTGGCAACGGTGAACAGAAGACTGCTGTTGGCGGTGAATAGAAACCCGCCATATAATGAACCAAAATCCCGAACCTGCCAAAAATGACCAGTCACCATCAGGACCCTGTCGGCGGAAATGCTGGACCTCCCACCCCGCCACCACTGAGCACACCCATATCCCTCCCTCCAAAAAATGATGCACAAATCACCTTGGTGGTCAGTGGAAGCCGAACAACCATTGAGGGTTCAGACCGCCACCCATGCCACCCTGACGGACAGGACAAGAAGTGGCAGTGCCCCCCAAGGAGACAGAGGCACCTCACAGGACACTGGGGATGGATTCCTGCACACTGATGAGCAGGCTGGCCCCTCACACAGTCCTGGACTGTCACCATCCAGCAGCCCCACCGAGGATACCACTGACATCCCTAGAACATCAGCCCAGGGCAACCGTCCCCACACCAGTGTATCCAGGCCACAGACAGGTGGAACACAGGTACAGAGGCCACAGAAACCGCCTACCGACAGGCAGGAACACGATGGCCACAGTACAAGTGGTACAGCCAGACCTGTGCAGGGGACATAGGCACAGGGGGCTAGGCCCAGTGGGAGGGCCTCAGTGGGCCAGGGGTGAGGCCACAGGATGGATGCTGCAGCCCAGGCCGTGATCTCTGAGGTCCTTGAGGCCTACCAGCATACCCATGACAGATTGGCCCAGATAGTATCCACTCTGGAGCATAGTCAGAGGATGCAGCAGGAACACCACCAAGAGGCCATGGAGCAGTGGAAACTGCACAACGCCACAATGGCCAGCATAGCAGGAGCACTGCTGAAGCTGGTACAAACCCAGTCTGAGACCCACACAGGACAGGAGGCCCCCACTACAGCACAGGAGACAGACCAGACAATGACAGCATCAGCAGCAACATTCCACAAACTACCCTCAGAGGAAACACAAGGAACAACCATGTCATCCCCTCTAGGTCAACAACAGGCACCCAAACGGACCCTCAGGCCAAGATATGGGACTAGAACCCCTGCCAAAAACAAGGCCCCCTCAAAGAAGTGACTCTGCAACAATCTGCCCACCAACCATCCCACACAAACAACAACCAAACAGTGCTAACAATCAATAAGAACTCATGTAAGCATTGATGGACCCATCAATACTTACAACAAGGCTGCCACCATGTTGGCATTGAGGACAACCACCCATGACCAACTGCCATCACTGTAATTTGCCCTATTCAATCCCTGCCCCAAAACAAACACATATCACACCTGTAACACTGTCCCCTGTCATACTATGTGAACAAAGTAAAGTATGGCTGCAACTGGCTGATAACTAATTTATTTGTAATGTGTAGCATGAAAGTACACCTGTGTGCCTAAATGTTGTCAAAAAAAGAACCAATAAATTGTATTTGGTACCATGCAGACCTGGACCCAGTTGCAAATAGTAGATTTAACCCCCCCCCAGATGACAAAGCACACTGACAGTATGTTTCCCAAACACCAATGTCAGCCCTTAGTCCCACATAGTTAGTGGAAGTTGAGTTGTATCAGTTGGGTCCTGGAATTGACATCTTCCCCTTCCTCATCATCACTATCACTCTCCTCCCCTATCTGAGGAAGCTGGTCCGGATTTACAGCACCATCCACATCCAAGAGGGGGATAGAATTTCTCACTGCCATGTTATGCAGCATGCAGCAGGCCACCACTACTCTACACGCCTTTTCAGGACCATAGGCCAGGGAACTCCCAGAGATATGTAGACAATGAAAACTAGCCTTCAGGAGACCTATTGTGTGCTCTATCACCTTCCTAGTACATTCATGGGCCTGATTGTAATTCCTCTCTGCATCTGTCCCAGAATTCCTCACTGGTGTCAGGAGCCACCGCAAGTTGGGATAGCCAGAATCACCTAGAAAAATGTTCAAAACAGAGCAGTCATGGTCAAGCCTCTGAGTCAGACAGCCTGGCTTTCTGCTAGGTGTCACTTACTGAAAGAAACACCTACCTATGATCCACCCTCTGTCCTCTGGTAGTTGTTCCATCTTGTGTGGCACACTACTGTTCCTCAGCACAAAGGAATCATGGACTGAACCGGCGAACCTGGCATTCACATGTGAGATGTACTGGTCTGCAGTGCATACCAATTGGATGTTCATGGAGTGAAAGTTCTTTTTGTTTCTGTACACCTGTTCACTGACTCTTGGGGGTATCATAGGTATGTGGATGCCATTGATGGCACCTATCACATGGGGTATGTTTGCAAATGCATAGAAGTCAGATTTGATGGCAGGGAGGTCAGTACTTTGGGGAAAACTCACATAGGACAGGTGCCGTACAAATGCATTTAGAAATCTTGTCAGTATCATGCTAAACATTGGCTGTGAAAATCCTGCACCCATGCCCACTGTCACTTGAAAGGAGCCTGTGGCCAGGAAATGGAGTGCAGAGAGCACCTGCACTTCAGTAGGGATGGCATGCTGATTACAATTTGCCGGAGTCAGTGCACGATCCAGTAATGCACAAAGTTCAAGAATAGTTGCACGGGTGAGTCTGTAATTGATTATGATGTGACGCTCCACCATGGTCCGCAAATCAACAAGTGGTCTGTACGCTGATGGGGCCCTTCCTGGCCACAAGGGTCGGTACCTAGGAGAGATTTGAAACATGTGTGAGGAACGCACATACATAGGCACACATTGTCATTCATTGTGCACTGCTGACTTGATTGTAGGGACTCAAAAGTAAAATGTTTTTGACAGAATTTCATCTAGACCACTATGAGTGAATAGGGTTTGTTATGTGTGGTATTGTTAATGGTCACATGTATAGGTGTGTTAGGTGAACAATAGGGCCTGCATTGTGCAGATATCATTTTTATTAATGCGTACTTGAGGCCAAAATGTCTGCCTCCTGTAATCCAGAACTGTCATTGTGGAAGTGACCTCATACCGCTAGCGGTTGATATAACAGCGTAAGGCGGTGTTTACCGCCGTTCGCACAGTCATTGGTTAACATGGATGTCAATGGGGAATCCTGGCGTATCATGATCGCCGCCAGCAGTGACGGTGCACACTGTCACGGTACGTATGTGAATTTGTCACCCCAACTTCACTTGACTCCCTGATCACGTGCAAGCAGGTACTCCACTGAGTGTACTGCTGTGTCCTGCCTCTGGTCATGGAAGTGGCTCGTGTTGCACGGGAAAGGGCCCCGTCCTTCACTCAGGAGGAATTGGAGAGGCTAGTGGATGGGGTCCTGCCCCTGTGCGCCAAGCTCTATGGACAGCCAGAGGTACAGGTGAGTTGGAGGTTTGGGGGCAATGGTTGTGTGTAATGGATGGTGTTGGATGTACATATATGTGCACCTCTGACCCTGCATGGGCCATGGTTCATGCCATGCTGCGTGCGTATGTCCTGTAAGTCTGTTAGTACTGTCCGTCCCATAGTGGACGTATAGCCAGCTGTACATATTTTCCAAGTGCCTGACCTCTGTGTTACATTTCTGTGTGTCCCTTTTAGGCCAGCGCCCACCAGAAGAGGGCACTTTGGCATGCCATCGCCAAGAAGGTGTGGACCCAGGGGGTCTACAACCGGCGGAGCACCCACTGCAGGAAGAGGTGGGAGGACCTGTGGCGCTGGGTACGAAAAATCTGTGAGGCCCAGCTGGGGAAGTCCTCCCAGCGTGGAAGCGGTGCCTGTCGGGCACTGACCCCCCTCATGCTACGCATTCTGGCGGTGGTGTACCCAGACCTGGATGGGCACTTGAAGGCTGCACAGCAGTCACAAGGGGGTGAGTACTCATGTCACAATCTTAACCCTTGATGGATGTCTGTGTGTGCATTAGGGTTTATGCTGCATAGTTGCAGGGACTCTGACTGAAGTCCATCTACATGATGGCCCCCGTAGGGTGTAGGGGTGATTGGGTCAGGTCTCCTACACGTCGGGTCCTTAGGTAGTTCAGGGGATGGGTGTAGAGCTGGGTTCTGGTCACTAGTCAGGGGCATGGCCATGGGCATAGTGGAAGGGGCTGCCTGTTGGGGGTCTTCTGGGTGGGTGTATGTCTGGCCACTATGTTCACTCCTTTCAGCTATTTACAAGTGTCTCTCCTGTTTTGTCTCCCCATCCCTTTTCTCTTGTGTTGTTTGTGTACATCAGCACCATCTGGCGAGAGAGCTGAGGCACCGGCAAGTGGGGATGCAGCGGCCCATGGATCCTCGGAGGCAGAGTCAACCAATGCCAAGGGGACCAGTGGGTTGGAGGGCGAGGGGAGTACCACGGGGGAGGCAACTACCACTGAAGGTAGTGACTCTGATACCTCCTCCGATGGGTGCTCCCTGTCGGTGGTGGACCCTAGTGGGCACACTGCTACAGTATCATCTTCTGCCACCCCCTATGCCATCACCACCCTCTCATTTGCTACCCACTGAGTTGCCCGTGCCCGCTCACCCAGAAGGGTGGGCGTTTCCTTTGTCCCAGGCACCTCCTCCCCTGCCCCAGTCAGCCCTGCTGCCCTCACAGAGGAGGCTATTGACCTCCTGAGAACCATCTCTGTAGGCAGACAACCATCGTCAATGCCATCCCGGGGCTAGTATCAGAGTTGCAGCAGATCAGTGCCTATCTGGATGGCATTCACGGTGCTGTGTCTGGCCTACAGAGATCTTTTCAGGTTCTGGCCTCCTCTTTGATGGCAGCCAGTTTCCCTGGTCATTCTGACCCCCTCCAACCTCCTCTACCCCTTCCAGCACCTCACTCCCTTCACCCGTCCAAAGCAAAAATCTGACATGCAGTCAAGCACATCAACAGACAAAAAGCACACTTCTAAACACAAGCACCACACCTCCCACCACAAGCATTCACACACCCAACAAACACATGCACACACAGCAAAATCCACTTCCCCTAGTGTACCCACCTCTTCCGCCTCTCTGTCTTTCCCCTCTACATGCACACCCCCAGGCACTGCACCTTCAGTCACTGTTGCTGAGCCTATTCCTGCACTCACCACAATAGCAGACATCCATACATGCACCCAGACACCACACCTGCACTCACCACAACTACTGTAGTTGACACATGCAGCACACTCACCAGACTTGCAGACACCCATACAACATACATCCACACTGGCAGCCGGTCTTCTCCCACTGTGTCCACCCCCTCCTCCATAAACACACAACCACACCAAGTCACCCACCCACCACACCTCAGCATACTGTCCAGTCACCTGCACCCACAACACGCACCCCTACACCACTTACGACCACATCCTCTGCCTCCACTCCCATACCCTAATCCAGCCCCAACTCAATTGTTCCCAAAAACTTTTTTTCTCTTGTGCTGACCTCTTCCAACCAACTGGCCAACTCCGTCTTGTCCCTAAGTGTGCACACCTTTTTGCCCTGTCCACTCCTTCCACTTCACAGTCCGCCCCTGTCCACCCTTCACATTCCCGTGCCCCTTCCCCAGAGAGGAAGAAGCCCCATGCAGAGCCAATTCCATCTGGCTCCACCCGGTTGAAGAACACACTCCCACCTTCCAAGGCCAAACCCAAACCCCTTCCACCTTCCGAACGCAAGTCCAAGCCTCAACCCCTTTGCAAATCCCCACCGCCACCCTCTGTCCCTGTCCCCTGAGGTGCCTGGATGCCCCATTGTTGCCCCATTAGGTGGAGTACTGTGCACTTTTGGGAGTCAGGTTGGGGCCATTGTAGCCCAAACACGTCTGGAACTATGGACTGGCCATTGGCCTTGTTGTGGATAGTTAGCTCTGTGAGCTGCAATAAATATTTATGTGTGGCCTGTGTTTTGGCGGCACACTCTTGAACCCTGGTCTCTCTGGTCTGGACTGCTCCTCTGTTGGCGGTTTTTACCGCCGCGGCGCTGTTTTGACCGCTGTGTTCATAATTAGGGACTAAATCACTCTCCTCCCCCATATAAAAATGACACCCCCCCCCTCCTTCCTCCAACATGCATGGTAGAGAGTATATTGAACAGAACAGGAAAGAAACCTCACAAGAAAGTGCATGATTCCAGTTATCACCTAGCTGCGAGCCCTTTGAGTGTTGACTTTTTTTTTTTTCACAGGTTATTTACATCTTGCATTTTTAAGCTGAAGGTGACTTGACTGATGAATATCCTGCCTCATCTCCATGTCCTATGGGGCCTAAGGATGTCCCCATAAAGATATGCACACATTAGTAAAACAAATGTTTGCTGACCAATCACTGTCATGGCTAAGATACAGGGAATATTTGGGTGTCCTTACAGTAGAACACACAGAGATATACAGTTACTAATGTCGCTGTCCTATTTCCCAGTGTAGTTTATTGTCACACAGGGTTTGAAGCCCTCTCTTTTAGAAATTGCACTTATTTATTAATCTTGATTGTCCCCAAACGTCCAGCAAAGTGAATGGGGCATATATGGAGACTTTTATATTGATCTTTTTAACCCAGTATGAGGAAAATTGTTACACCCAGATATTGGAAAGACTTGTTCTGTGTTAAAATTATGGTTTTACATAACTATCCATATTAACCAGAAGAGTGGGTGCTCCCACACAATACTGCAACCACTAATTAATGCATGAGGAACTTATGGTTAATGTCACATATGATGGTTTCAACCCTCCCTACACACTCTTGCTTCATTAGGTAGAGGTACAATGTGAATTTTCATATGAGGATTGATTCAGTATTGTAGGGCTAGACTAGTTTGAGCCTCTCTATTTATATTCATATGTATCTATATGAGGTTACTCCAGGGAGGACTTTATCCACACCAGGGAGGGTTGTATTCCCTTAGATGATATAGGTCACAAACCAGAGTTTTTCCCCAAAAAGATGTTTATTTACGTTTGTGCACTTTCCACACCTGTTGTAGAGATCTCCTGATAGTCCTTCATGTGCTCATTTTATTACTCTCTTTTCTTCACTTCTTTATAGTCCTCTACATCAATCTCCTTCTTGTTTGTGTTATCTTCCTCATGATTCTCGCAGTCGCCACCCATTCGTAAGAAGCATGAGGAGAGAACAGAAAATAGACTGACGAAAGGTAAGTCTATTATTCTGGTGATTGGTATATATTTAAAGTTATCTATATGGGGAAGGGTAGGTGAAGGTCTAGTGATTAAGGTGACCACTCTGTGTACAGCCACTTAACCTTGTGCTCATACATAGTGTAGCCGTGTACGTGCTCCCAGCACCATGCATTTTCACATGAATTTTATTCACTTCCTAGCTGCCCTTTTTATTTTCAATGTGGGGTTCTCCCTTTCCTGTGTTGTCATTCCCTACTCCCTTTTCCACCTTTTTATTAATGTGGAAACAGAGCCCTGAATACGGCCACGTACCTGTGCTAGCCACATCCCTCCTGGGACGTGGCGGGCTGCTGGGTGCTGAAATTGGGGGTTTCCAGCTTCTCAGCGGGTCTGGCTCTTTCGGAGTCCTCCTCACACCTCTGACCCGTGTCCTCGACGTTCTCGAAGATGTCCGCTTCCTTGTCCTGCTTCGGTAGAGTCTTGCGCTCTCCTCGGACATCCCCCTCACAGGCTCGATCTGTGTCTTCTTCGATGTCGTAGGTGGTTCCTTCAACTTCCTTCTTATCGGGCTTTTTGTGAATGCCTCCAGCGTCCCTTCCATCCTCCTCGTACATGCTTCCACTCTTCTCTCAGCCGGCTATTTCCTCTTCTGGGTTATCTTTCTGGGCGTGCTCACGTCGGCACACAATTCCCTTCTCCTTCCCCCTGGGGCACCATCCTATCGGTCCCGATCCATTGTGTGCATTAGCAGGGCAGGTAACCCTGTTACAGAATCCTTTCTGTTTTCCAGGGAATAGTAACTCTGTTCTTCAGTCTAAAAAGTAAGTGTCCCTATGGGCTCCATTGGGGTCTGAGAAACTGGGGTCCTGAAGAAAGCTGACAACCTTTTTAGGAGCAAGTGGGCTGAAACATGTCAACCACTTTTGTAGGTGTGGAGGACATATAACCTATGCTTAACCAATGTCACTTTCTTTTGATCTTACCTCTACCCCTACTGGACTAAATTGCATATTGATTGCAGATAGTAGATCCTACCATGTCTCCATATCAAGAGACTCTTCCTGCTGGTGGAGGCAAGAACCAATGATGATGCTATGACTATGAGTACATTAGTGGTGAATGAGATACCACTGATAGAAAATAGCTGTTGAGGGTCACAATACAATTTTATAACAGATCCATTGGATAGGGCCTTCTGGAAACAAAACAATGACCAACGGCTTATCTATTCAGTAAAGCAGTGGTTTTAAATGTGTGGACTGGGTATCCGGGGGGTGGGGGGGGCACAACACCTATCAGGGGTTCCTTGACTGCTTAGAAAATGAAATAACATTACCAGATTTCAAAAGTGTACATAAATTAAGAATGTATTTGAAAACATTCAGTACATTTGAAAGAATTTAAAATTGGGGCTAAAAATACAGTTGGTATCATCAGATTGATTTGTGTGAGTAGTTTAACTGCATCAAGCAGACTGTAGCATGAATGAAGAGTGACCGTAATTACATTTAGAAATGATTCATGCTTCCCATTAAGATTTACATTTTATTTTTTTATATTGGTTTGTGAATTAAATAAAACATTTAGGGCCTCATTACAAGTTTGGCGGTCTGATGGTAAGGCCGCCACAGTGGTTGCCGGCAAAAGACCCCTATGTTGGCGGTCATCTGACCACTGTATCAAGAGTTACACAGCTCAGTCCACCAAAAAACAGCCAAGTTCCCGAGACCACCAGGACACTGCAGGACAGAATAAAGGTGGTTCGACCACCAGCACCACAAGCCCAACAAAAATCATCCAATCAGATTACAATCCACCAATCACGAGAGCAGTTCTTCTATGGTGGAAAACCATTGGTGCCGCAAACCATGGCGGTCTGAACTCACATCAGTCAGAACACTACACCACTTTGGATAGTCTAAATTGCCCACACCTGACACACATTTACACACCCGACACATGCATACATGGCACTATAAAACACACCCCTATACAACCCACAAACCTTTGCAAACAGAACGCCACACACAGACACGTAACATTTTGGAGAGAGAAAAAAAACAAGATTAGGCACCAATACACAATTCACTATGGACACATCCCACACCTGCACAACATATGCAACAAAAAAATACTACCACACACAATACACAACAACCGTCACATACATCACAGCACCCACACCTCATCACTAAAATTTTCTTCAACCTTTTCTCACTACCTCACCGTCTTTACCACCATTACCATGTCCCCACACAAACATCCAAGTTTCACTGATGATAAATTGAGGGTCATGATGGACGAAATTGTCAGGGTAGAGCCATATCATTTCAGGTCACAGGTCCAGCACACATCAATAGCCAGGAACATTTAGTTGTGGCAAAGGATAGTGGTCCGGGTGAATGCTGAAGGCAGTTACCCACGCACAAGGGAGGACATCAGGAAGAGGTAAAATGACGTCAGGAGGAAGGTACATCCAATGGCATCTAGGTACCAGCTAGAGACCCCCAAGACTGGCAGTGGGCCCTCACCTCCTCCCCCACAGTTCACATCATGGGGAGAGAAGGTCTTGGATATCCTGAGGGCCTGACAGGAATACCTGGGGGAGTGGAGTCAAGTAACAACATTGGACGGTACCAAACAGTTTTGTCTTGCATGCTCACTGATCACCCTTCCCCACCCCAATGACTAAACCACCCACCACCCTTTGACAAATTGACAATTACCCCTCTCTGCCATGCCATATGTCAAGTAAACTCACCTTGACTCACAGTGTTTGGGAAGTGCATGTGAAATACTAAGAGTTGACAGCACTCCAACTCACAGAAGGCACTGTTCTACCACTAAGAAAACCAGAACAGTGCACTAAATTTGAAATTACTTACAAGTGAAAATAACAATCAAAGTAACCCATCATGTAAGGTCCACCATTCAACGGTACATGGCTGTGACAGATATGCAACGGCCCACTACCAGTCCCGTTACAAGCAAATCACAGCTATCGATGTATCGCATACTAAGGTAAATCTTGACGGAGGCCCAGGTCACATTGTAACTCCAATAATTTGTGCCAGCTCTGACACCATTGTGCATTCTTCAGCTTTTATTTGACTCAATGATTCCATACACCTTACTAGGACAGAAATGTATATTGCCATGTCTTTACTCAGACAAGATATGAGGGTATCAGCAGCCATCTAAACACCAACATACTACAAGAGTTTGGAGCATGCTGTATGCAATTGCTAATCTATATGTCCTACATTGCACTAACCCAGATTTAGTGGCATCTGTTATAGTCATTTCAGGGGATCATGTAAAGGCAGTGTGCCCATCTCACGCAACATGTTTAGTTGTCTGTTTCATACATCACTTGTTGCATAACTTACAGAAATTGTGTCTTCCACAGGTAACTTTGCCATCTCCAACATGGAGGGGACACCAGAGACCGACAATACCCCTCTGGAGGAAGGCCCCAGTGAGGAAAACACTCCTGGATGTATGGACACTGCGGTCAAAGCTGGCCTATCACGGACACCTGGTCAGTCAACAACTGTCAGCCTCACCCTGCCCACAACAACTGCTCCCAGCCCTGTTACAACTAAATCACAGGAAACCATTTGCCCCTAAACCTGTGTCCCAAGGACAGTCTCTTCCATTGTGTGCCCCCAGTACAGCTACCTGTGTCTCCTAATGTCACCCCTGACAATGATGGTCCTCCCACCTGTGTGAGTGGGTACATTGTGCCAGGGGCACATATATGTTAGGGTAAGGTGCCTGGGAAGGCTGCTGTGTGCCACAGCATGGGGGCTCCACAGGACACACCTGACCAGGAGACCATCTCTTAAGTCTCAAAATACCCATGGCATTATGGGCCAGGTGTTGATCATGATGGGGGAGATCCAACAGCTGCAGAGGGACAACCCCCATCAGTGGCAGGCCGAAAATGGCATCCTGGCTTCCATAGCTGGAGTGCTGAGGGACATGAACTCTACCCTGAGTAGGTTTGGCACCCAACATCAGGCCTCTTCCAGTAGCAATGAGATATAAGGCCCATCTGCATGTGTGGCTGCTAGTGGAATTGAGGCCCTGACAGGGGAAGGGAATGCCTCAGAAACCTCACCCTCTGTTGCAGAAGAACCCCCGCCAATATGGATGTCTACCCAGACATCCTAGAGGAGCAGATGCCAAGACCAAACCCACTGCCGGGTAGTGAACCTCTCCTGATTGGTTCCCCTTGTGTGTCACTAATACACCCTGTTGATTGCTCTGAATCATAATTCCATTTCCATAGGGGACAAAGACACAGGACTTGTGTTTCCTAATGGTGTAGCAGCTACCCTGATGATTTAATCCACCATGACTTATCCCTTCACAGTTAACTTTGTGGTACTTCTGTTTCAAATCACTCATTTTGTTGTGCACTCCCCAATAAACAACACTTAAGCACAGATCCTGTGTAAATGTATGTTTCAGCCACATACAACTGTCATGTATGACAACTTTTGTAGCAAAATGTACCTCTCCAATGTTAAACCTTTGTTATGGTCATCATACATGTTCTGTAGAACCAGGATATATAGTGCATTGAGACTGTTGCATAGACATGACACTAATCACCTCTATTGTACATCTCAACATATTTATTTTGAGAAAGGCAACCAGCACATAGTGAAGTACTGCTGTGGACTTCAGTGTTTCAGCGTGGGTTTCACTGACTACCAACCCACAGAATACAGAAGATAAGGACATGTCAGTCTTTCACCATCCCAGGAGGCAGACAGATTGGTTCCATGTACCATCAGCTAAACGTTTATCACATACCCAGGCCTTACCTTCCAAATGACCATACTCCATGAAACAGGCAGAGATCAGTACTCATGTCCCCAGTCATGGAACCTTCCAATTACCATCGTCAGGTATCAGTAGGCTTTCCATTCACCTATGTCAGTGGTCTGTAATGAGAAAACACACTGACAGCTATGCACATGTGAGTACACATACAACAGAAACCATACTGATGTTTGAGGGTCAGGATACCACATTATGATATGTGTTAGACACAAATGGACACACACATGGCACCATTTGAGCCACCTCCAACACCAAACACATATATTTTGTGAAAAAGGACACTTCCACCCCACTCTCCTGGCAGTCTGGGCTTACAACACACACAGCACAATTATCATGCTAAACAGTACCTGGTTTCATCCATGTCCACATCTCATGTCAGTCTGCAAATTCCATCTGTCTGTGACACTGTCTGAGATTGCCAAATGAGGATAAGCCAAACTGCAAATCTGTGATTGACAAAGATTATGTATAGGCCAGAGTAGAGCACATGCATCACATTGTCAATACATAACTACAAATGTGACTTTGATTGTGCATTTTTCAAAATATTGATAATATACATACCAGTTCTGTTCACAACTCCAATTAACAATCTGCATGGATATTTGAGTCATGGGCTTTGGAGCCTCTTAAGACCTCACTGATGGTGGTAAATGGCACATTACATGGCATGTATAACTTAAACAATACCCATGGAATCACTATTGTAACATCACATCAGTACCTTGAGTCAGTAGAAGTACTGATTGATGACATCTGCCCTGATGTCTCCAACTTTATTCTCATCATGCACATCCTACTTTAAAAATCTACATTTCTACTAAGAGGATCTGCTGGCTCCCCTCATCTAGTATGAATGGTATCTGACGTCTCAGGAACATGGTTATGGAGCATGCAGCAGGCAACAATAATTTGACATACCATGTAGGGTGAGTAGAGGAGTGCTCCTCCAGACTTGTCTATGCTGCAAAATCTTGCCTTCAGGAGCCCAAGAGTCTGTTCCATGACACGCCTTGTCCTTGCGTGAACCTCATTGAAGCAGACTTCTCCTGGCGTGGTTGGGTACCTCTCCGGTGTCAATAATCAAGGATGGTTTGGGTAGCCAGAATCCCCTCAAGGTATAGTGACACTAATCCAAACTTTAATCTTGGATATCCACAAACATGGTGGCAGGATAAAAGGTGCAGACACACATGACGTAGATGACATAACAACCAGCCAGGCCCTCTCTGTGTATAGTTGTGTCATCAGCAGTGGGATATTGCTGTTCCGCATGATGAAGGAATCATGAACTGATCCTGGATACTTTGCATAAACTTCTGAAATGTATAGATCAGCCGGACAGACCACTTGGACGTTTATGGAGTGGAAGTTTTTCCCCTTCCTATATAGATGTTCATTAGCACTTGGAGGAACAAAGGCTACATGGGTGCCATCGATGGCTCCAACCACATGTGGAATGTGTCCAAAAGCATTGAAATCTGCCTTCACATGGGCCAAATTCTCACATTGGGGAAATCGGATGTAGCTGTCCAGGTGTTTTAACAATGCAGACAGTACAGCCTTCAAAACGAAAATGAACATGGGCTAAGACATTCCTGCAGTTAGAGTCACTGTATTCTGAAAGGACCCAGTGGCCAGGAAGTGCAGCACTGACATGCCTTGAAGGATGGGAGGAATGCAATCGGGATTGCGAATGGCAGGCATCAGATCTGGCTCCAACTGACGACATAGATCCATAATCATATGGCTATCCAGGCGATATATTTGGATTACATGTCACTCCTCCATGGTCTGCAGATCTGCTAGTGGACAATACACTGGAGGTTGTCTTGTCTTTTCAGGCCAGGGTAACTATGTGGGACAACATCAATCTATACATCATATGTATGCTCACACCAATATCACACAGATATCTAAATCATGTCACATGAAACAGGGAAATCAGTAGTATTCAGCACATAGCTAGGCACATCATAAAAGTGCACTGTATTCAAATCCCCTAAACCCTCACATGTTCTCAAAATGGAGATACATGTCAGCGACAGTAAAAGTTACATCAACCTAGTTGACACGTAAAACATATATATTGTATCTATACTACTTTCAGATTGTCATTGGTATGGTGACAACATGGTTTCATGTACAGAACCCAAAATACCTCATTTCACTTCCTCCACTAATGACATGCACATTGATACATGTAAACAGAAAACCAGCACGTAACACATTATCATAGATATGAGTTTTCAGTAACTGATGCACCTTTCATTACTTCTAAGCACATATATGAGCAAGGAAGATTTCAGAGATCCAGCTAGGGAAGTCCTCCCAAAGAGGAACGGGTGCCCGTCAGACCTTGACCTTCCCCAATGGCCCACATCTTGGTGGTGGCCTACCCTGATTTGGATGGGCATTTGAGAACAGCACAGCAGCCACAAGGGGGTAAATACTGACTACACTGATTTACATCCCTCTGCCAGGTCAGTGTATGATGTAAAGGACTCTAATCTGTAAAAATGTTGTAAGTGCAAAGGTAAAATGTCTCCTAGGGACACATAGAGGTGCAGTCCTCAACATTGGTACATAGGTATGCATATAGTATTGTGAATAGGGACATATTACTCACCTGCATCATCCCTCACATGCAGTAGCATATGATGATGCACATGTGACTGTGTCATATGAGTACCACTATACTGCTCTTTATACCGTGCTGGATGATTCTTGCCACTTATAGATCCATACTCCCAATATCCTGGCGGTAAGTTGTCCTGGTCTTTGCCATCAGTCCATTCCAATGCCCCTTACTCCATCTCTATGTGAAATATAGAGTCAGACAAGTTGAAAACAGTCCTACTATTCCAGAGATTTCAAATGAGTTTTAACTTAATGTGAGGCTGTGATATCAATCTGACATTTCAAATGCCACACTTGCTACACTTACTCAGACTTTTTAGAAGGTCTCCCCACTGATAAGTGAGGACTATACATTGCCATCTGTAATGTTTCATCAGAATGGATATCCTGCATTTTGGAAACCATGGTGGTGAACTAGACTTCTAGTGCAACCCATTTCATTTATATGAGAGCTCAGAATGCTTGTACCATGTACCTGTCCTTTGGATGGTAAATGGCTACTTAACAATTTCCTTTTCCAATGTTTTGCGGGCATGCTAAATAGGTCATGACATCTTATAATTAGGCACAATCTACACTGGTTTCTGCCAACACAGTGTGCACATTGTTATTTTCTGCAATATATCAACATTGTGATGCAAATTAAACATACGTACTTTTGGTACTGTGGATATTTTGTATGGAATCCTACTATTTGTACTGACTTACTTGTGTTGCAGGTGTGGTAGTTCACCTTCACATGTTGGTGGAATCGTATGTGTAGTCATTTATTTGCCCTGCCTCAAGGTGTAGGTCTCTGACTTGGTAATCTCAGAAGTGTGTTATGGCTCTGTAATATTCATATACAGATGTAAGAATACTCATGTCTGAATTGTGGGTAGTGATGTTGCCACTTGAAATATGGGCTATTGATGTTGCCACTTATCATGATTAGTTGTACTGTATATGGCCTTCATGCCAATGATAGGTGTCCATCGTATTTAAGGTGTTGATATGGTATCTGGGGTTGTCTGTGAGTAAATCCTGTGGGCTAAGTAGCCCCCTTATAAGTGTACATGACTTTGTTTACAGGTGGAGAATAACAAAGATGTGGAGGTCAACTAAAAACTTATCATACATGACTAGTGGAACATGTCTTGGTGACAGGTGTTTAGACTCTATCACACTCCAATTTAGGAAAAGTCAAATATAGTTGCTGTATGTTTGCAAATGTCAATTGTGAAGGTTATGGACTCTATGACATGAAATAGGATAGGCTTGTATGCAACATGGGTGGTCATTACAATTCTGGCGGACGGCGTTAAAGCAGCGGTAAGACCACCAACAGGCCGGCGGTAAAAAAATTGCAATTACGACCGTGGCGGAAACCGCCAACAAAGACAGCCACTTTAACACTCCGACCGCCACGGCGGTACAAACAAACAGCACGGCGGTCACCGCCAACAGACAGGCGGAGGACAAAGTACCGCCCACAGTATCACAACCTACCAATCCACCACCTTTTCCGGGGCGGATTCACCGCAGACAAAAACACGGCGCAAACAGATCTTCGAAGGGAAAACGCTCACCTCTACACACCCCACGAGGAATCAGGACGCCATGGAACCAGAGCTGCACATCCTGCCAGCCCTTATCTTCTTGCTCCTCTACCAGGAGTAGAACGCCGGTGGTGAAGATAACGGTGAGTACTGCACCTACGACACAGGGGAGGGGGGAGGGAAAAAACAGGGACACACACACGCAACACCCCCACCCACGACCACACACACACTAATACAGCATGATACATTATAGTTACACCCCCCAATCCCCACGGAAGAATGCAAAGACAAAAGAAAATGAGTGTAACCATTGTAATATATTAAAATCAAGTACGAAGAAATATATATATACAATATAAACAAAATATACACCAAGAATAGTAGTCCAGGTAGTGCTCCAATGAAGTCTGTGGAACACTGGGCACACACGGTATGGGCGAGGCCCACACAAGATCCCCAACCATGACGGAGAGAACACTGCAGGGGCATCATAGAGCAAGAAAACAGGCACCTTAGGGGGAGGGAAAAGGGGCGCACCTCAGCCGGTTGAGTTTACGACACCAAATCCACAAGAGGGCCACATGCCCACTTTTCTATCCTGGGGAGTGCAACGCCACAGTCTCTCAAGTCTCTACAGTGGGTGGGTTGCCCACTGTTCCATCCTGGGGAGTGCAAAGCCGAGGTCTCACAAGTCTTTTCAGTGGGTGGGTTGCCCACTGCTTTATCCTGGGGAGTGCAAATCCACAGTTTCACAAGTCTTTTCAGTGGGTGGGATGCCCACTGCGTTATCCTGGGGAGTGCAAAGCCACAGTCTCACAAGTCTTTTCAGTGGGTGGGATGCCCACTGCTTTATCCTGGGGAGTGCAAAGCCACAGTCTCACAAGTCTTTTCAGTGGGTGGGATGCCCACTGCTTTATCCTGGGGAGTGCAAAGCCACAGTCTCTCAAGTGGATAACAGTCTCCACTGGTTCTGGAGGGGGCTTTGTGCCCAGAGTGCTTCATCCTGCTAAGGACTGAGGTAGTGGATGCCTTTCTCCACTGGTTCTGGAGGGGGCATGGTGCCCAGAGTGCTTCATCCTGCTAAGGACAGAGGTAGTGGATGTATCTCTCCACTGGTTCTGGAGGGGGCATTTTGCCCAGAGTGCTTCATCCTGCCAAGGACTGAGGTAGTGGAAGCCTTTCTCCACTGGTTCTGGAGGGGGCATGGCACCCAGAGTGCTTCATCCTGCTAAGGACTGAGGTAGTGGATGTGAATCTCCACTGGTTCTGGAGGGGGCATGGTGCCCAGAGTGCTTCATCCTGCTAAGGACTGAGGTAGTGGATGCCTTTCTCCACTGGTTCTGGAGGGGGCATGGTGCCCAGAGTGCTTCATCCTACTAAGGACTGAGGTAGTGGATGTGAATCTCCACTGGTTCTGGAGGGGGCTTTGTGCCCAGAGTGCTTCATCCTGCTAAGGACTGAGGTAGTGGATGTGAATCTCCACTGGTTCTGGAGGGGGCATGGTGCCCAGAGTGCTTGATCATGCTAAGGACTGAAGTAGTGGATGTGAATCTCCACTGGTTCTGGAGGGGGCATGGTCCCCAGAGTGCTTCATCCTGCATGTGGCGGCCTCAGTAGCGTCAGTGCCCTTGGCGCTCATGGGCCAGCGGTGCTTGTGGCGGCAGTGCCCTGTTCAGCGGTTCTTGTGGCGGTGGTGCCCTGTTCAGCGGTGCTTGTGGCGGCTGTGCCCTGTTCAGCGGTGCTTGTGGCGGCGGTGTCCTTTACAGTGACTCAGTTGCTGGCGGTCCTCCATGGCCCAGCGGGGCTGGTGCTGGCGGTCCTCTCTGGCCCAGCGGGGCTGGTGCTGGCGGTCCTGTCTGGCCCAGCGGGGCTGGTGCTGGCAGTCCTTCATGGCCCAGCTGGGCTGGTGCTGGTGGTCCTGCCTGGCCCAGCGGGGATGGTGCTGGCGGTCCTCTCTGGCCCAGCGGGGCTGGTGCTGGCGGTCCTCTCTGGCCCAGTGGGGCTGGTGCTGGCAGTTCTTCATTTCCCAGTGGAGCTGGTGTAGGCAGTCCTGTCTGGCCAAGCGGGCTGGTGCTGGCGGTCCTGTCTGGCCCAGTGGGGCTGGTGCTGGCGGTCCTGTCTGGCCAAGCAGGGGCTGGTGCTGGCGGTCCTCTCTGGCCCAGCGGTGGCTGGTGCTGGCGGTCCTCTCTGGCCCAGCGGGGGCTGGTGCTGGCGGTCCTCTCTGGCCCAGCGGGGGCTGGTGCTGGCGGTCCTCTCTGGCCCAGTGGGGCTGGTGCTGGCGGTCCTCTCTGGCCCAGTGGGGCTGGTGCTGGCGGTCCTCTCTGGCCCAGCGGGCTGGTGCTGGTGGCGGCCTCTTGGGCAGCAAGGCAGGTGCTGGCGGTGGGTTCCTGTGCAGCGGGGATGATGGTTGTGGCCTCTTGGGCAGCAAGGCAGGTGCTGGCGATGGGCTCCTGTGCAGCGGGGATGATGGCGGTGGGCACCTGGGCAGCGGGGATGATGGCGGTGGGCACCTCGGCAGTGGGGATGACGGCAGTGGGCTCCTGGGCAGCGGGGATGGTGGGCTCCTGGCCAGCGGGGATGGTGGCGGTGGGCTCTTGGCCAGCGGGGATGATGGCGGTCTTCTCCGCCGTGCTGCTCTTCCCAGACCTACTGACTTTCTTCTGACCCTTCCCCACCTTGAAAGGTGTCGCAGCTGACTCCACACTCCCACCTGTACCTCTGGAAGCGGCTTTGGTGGCTGGAGTCTTCCCCCTCTCCCGCCGGGCACTGGCCAACTTTAGATGCTTCACAGGTGGGGGACTGTCCGTGCTGTGGCTCTTTTCCACACTGGCTGCCCTGGTGGCCGGTGCACTCCAGATTCCGGTGACTACAAGCACCACTGGTCCCGGAGATGTTGTGGCTGAGGTGTTAGGTTGGGACCTGGAGAGTCGGGCCATAGGAGGTGGACAGGGTGGGGGAGGTGTGGGAAAGAGGTCAAGGTTGGACAGGAAAAGTTTTTGGGAAACATTGGGACGGGTAGCTGGAGGGGGTTTGGGAGTGGAGGAAGAGGTTGTGGTTGTAGGAGGTGTTGGTTTGGTGACTTTGGGTGAAGGTGCATGCGCTGGACGCTGTCGTGAGATGGATGGCTGTTGGGTGGGTGCTTGTCTGCGTTTGTGTATCTTGGGAGGGGGCGTCACAGACACACTGGGAGAGGACACAGGGGACGTGTGAATGGCAGTGGGGGTTGTGACTGCACGTGAGTGGGGTGTGGTGGCGTGTGTGCTGGTGATGGCAGTAGTGGCTGTAGATGTAGTGCATGCAGGTGTGAGTGTAGACGAGACTGGGAGGGAGGAGGGAGACGAGGAGGAGGGGGACACAGTGGAGGCAGTGGATGTTGGTGTGTCTGCATGTGTGTGATGCTTGCATGAGTGCCAGTGGGATGTGTGGTGCTTATGTTTGCCAGAGCTTCCCTTGTGTTTTGACGTGTGTGCATGCTGGTCTGAAGGTGTGCTTGGGATAGGCTGAGGTACAGGGGATTGGGTCTGGGTGGAGGAAGTTGGAGGGGGGAGGCTAGAGACAGGGACAATGGCTGCCATCAGTGCTGAGGCCAGAGTCTGAAAAGCTCGCTGAAGGGCTGCCTGACCAGAATGAATGCCCTCCAGGAATGCATTGGTTTGTTGCAACTGCCTTTCTACACCCTGGATGGCATTAAAAATGGTAGACTGCTCAACTGTGAGGGACCTGAGGAGGTCAATGGCCTCCTCACTGAGGGTAGCCGGGGTGACAGGGGCAGGGGCTGAGGTGCCTGGGGCGAAGGTGACACCCACCCTCCTGGGTGAGCGGGCACGGGGCAAAGGCTGAGAGGCGGCTGCTGGGAGGGCGGTGCTGGTGGTGGGGTGGCGGCTGTACCTGTAGATGCAGGGAGCACAGATGTTGCCGCCACCACAAGGGAGCTCCCATCAGAGGACGAGTCCGTGTCACTGGTGTCAGTTCCTGTCCCCGCCGTGGAGCTCCCCTCGCCCTCCGTCCCACTGGTGTACTCCGACTCCGTTGTCTCTCCCTCCAGGGCCATGTTGGATGCAGCTCCCTCCCGCTCCATTGCCACTGCTCCTCCGCCTGATGATGCTAATGCACACAAGAACAAGGAGACCACAAAAAAGGGGGGGGACGACAGAAGAAAGACATGTTGAGTGCATGCATTACCGCTACCGTTGGCGGACACAACTGACACAGAAGCCCCCTGCACTACACCACGCACTTGCCCTCCACTGTTCAATCCCTGGGACATGGCTTTCACAGGAGCCTGACTAGGTGTACTTGGCACTGTACACAGGTGGGGTGGGGTGCCACAGGCTCTGCCAGCACAAGGGGACCTTGCCTCCTAAACTCGCCCTGGCCTAGGGAAACCCACAGCCCGCCTCCCCCACCGAGGCACCTCCACTGCGTGCAAAATCAGCAGAATGAGAGTCTACTCACCCCCTTGTGGCTGCTGTGATGCCCCCAAGCACCCATCCAACTCCGGGTACGCCACCGCCAGGATCCTGAACATCAGGGGGGTCATGGTGTGACGGGCACCCCTCCCACGTTGGGAGGCCATCCTCAGCTGGGCCTCCGCCGTCTTCTTGCTCCAGCGGTGAATGTCCTCCCATCTTTTACGGCAGTGGGTGCTCTATCTGTGGTAGACCCCCAGTGTCTGGACGTCCTTGGCGATGGCATGCCAAATATCTTTTTTCTGGTGGGCGCTGACCTACATGAATTTACAGAGGGAAAAGAAAAGTTATTACCAACTGCACCGTCACAGTCATTGGCCCCCATCCCTACCCTTGCCATGATGCACATGCACTCACTGTCATTTCATGCACGCCTCAATCTCCTTCCCCCATCTTTCATCCATCACACTCCACACAGGCATAGCCCATTCAGCATGCACCCAGTATATTTACCTGTTTGTCTGAGGACCGTAGAGTAGCGTGTACTGGGGGACGACCCCATCCACGAGTTTCTCCAACTCCTCCGATGTGAAGGCAGGGGCCCTTTCCCCAGTCGCACGAGCCATTGTCTCTTCCAGACCGAGGTCACAGCAGCACTTGCAGTGTAGGTCCTCTCCTGTCGAAGATCAGGTATCGAGTGATTGAACAGACAGAAAAAGGCAGTCACATCCACAGCGGTGCGTACCGTCACCGCCGGCGTACATCGTAATTGGCTCCTGGGACCCATAGGGTCCAATGTTAACCAATGCAGGATTGCGCTGCAGTCTTCGATCGCCTACCGCGACGTGTACAATGCCAGCAGTTACCTCACATCCCATTGACCCACTTTACAGGTCAGGCAGCCGCCATTTCAGGGGCCCACATGGCTTAATGTTTAACTGTGTCACACATACCTAGGCCTAGCCTCAACACACATACAGGCCAAATATCGGATTATGATCCGTGTTCGGTGTAAGCTGTGTTTACGTACCTCTGAGTTGTTTGACTCTGTGCTCGCTGTTGTCTTTCATAGGCACCGTCCGCTGGGACATGTGAGGAGATGGCGGCATCCTCCGGTGTACAGACCCCTGGTGGACCTGTCGACAATGGAGGAAAGACATGTGATCATCACCTACAGGCTTGACCGTGCCACAATCCAGGAACTGTGTGCCCAGTTGGAGCCAGACCTGATGTCAGCTATCCGCCATCCCACAGGAATCCCCCCTCAAGTGCAGGTGCTGTCAGTACTCCATTTCCTTGCAAGTGGGTAATTTCAAACAACAGTGGCCATAGAATCAGGGTTGTCCCAGCCTATGTTTTCCAACGTGTTGTCCAGAGTGTCTGCCCTGCTGAAACACATGCGGAGCTACATCGTTTTCCCTCAGGTGGAGGATTTGCCTACAGTGAAAGGTGACTTCTATGCCCTGGGACATATCCCCAACATCATAGGCGCCATTGATGGGACACATGTGGCTTTGGTCCCCCCCCCACAGGAGTGAACAGGTGTACAGAAACCGAAAGAGTTATCATTCCATGAATGTGCAGATGGTGTGTTTGGCAGACCAGTACATCTCCCATGTGAATGGCAAGTTCCCTGGCTCAGTGCATGACGCTTACATCCTGCGGAATAGCAGCATCCCTTATGTGATGGGTCAACTCCAGAGGCACCATGTGTGGCTATTAGGTGAGCACCTGGAAGCAAGTCAGTGGGAATGGTTGTCTGGGCTTGGGGATATCACCCCAGGTTAGTGTGTGTCTAACAGTTGTCCCTCGCCATTTGCAGGTGACTCTGGTTACCCCAACCTGTTATGGCTACTGACCCCAGTGAGGAATCCCGGGACAAGGGCAGAGGAACACTACAATGAGGCCTATGGGCGAACACAGCGGATAATAGAGCGGACCTTCGGCCTCCTGAAGGCCAGGTTCAGGTGCCTCCATACGACAGGTGGATCCCTATTCTACGCACCAAAGAAGGTGTGCCAGATCATCATGGTCTGCTGTATGCTTCACAACTTAGCTTTGCGATGACAGGTGCCTTTTCTGCAGGAGGATGGTCCAGATGGCAGTGTTGTTGCAGCTGTGGAGCCTGTGGACAGTGAAGACGGGGAAGCAGAAGAAGAGGACATGGACAACAGGAACTCGGTGATCCTGCAATATTTCCAGTGAGAATCAGGTAAGAATACAAACCTGCCTACTACATGTACTTTAACACTACTACCTCTCTACTGTCTGTTGTTTTCACCCAGTGTATGGCCACTGAGTTGTCACTTTCCCTTACGATTTCACAGATGTGCGCCCCACCGTGTGACATCTGCTTTGATTCTTCATGGACTAGAGCTGTGTGACATAGGTATGTTGACATTACAATTGTAAGAGCATTTTGCCACAGTAATTGCTAATACACTATTCTGAAATCACAGACTGACTCCAGATTGTTTTGTGCTTTAAGTGTGTTTATTGAAGTGCTCAATATTGGAGGGGGTTGCAAAATGGTGAGGGTTGATCGTGGAGGACTGTCCATGGCAGAGTCCAGTCTATTAGTCTCACAGGTGCATTGCACAAATGGGCATAGGAAGTGGAGGTGGGGCAGTTTAAGGATGGACAGGGTGACAAAGTGGGACATAGGGATGACATTCAGGGGGGTCTCATTTCTTGGCAGGGGTCTTGGCATCGTTCTCTGTCTCTGTCCTGGATCTCAGGGACCGTTTGCAGGGTGGTTCTCCCTCTGCAGGGAGTGGGGTGCTAGTGTGGTGGTCTTGTGGCGGTGCCTCCTGTCCGCTAGCGCCGGCGGAGGTGGTGGGCAGTTCATCATCCATGCTAGTGTCAGGGGCCCCTTGCAGTGCCACAGTGTCCCTCCTGGTGTTGAGTACTTCCTTCAGCACCCCTACGATGGTGCCCAGGGTGGAATTGATGGTTCTGAGTTCTCCTCTGAACCCAAAATACTGTTCCTCCTACAGGCGCTGGGTCTCCTGAAACTTGTCCAGTACCGTTGCCATCGTCTCCTGGGAGTAGTGGTAGGCTCCCATGATGAAGGAGACGGCCTCGTGGAGAGTGGGTTCCCTGGGCCTGTCCTCCCTCTGTCACACAGCAGCCCTCCCAGTTCCCCTGTGTTCCTGGGCCTCCGTCCCCTGGACTGTGTGTCCACTACCACTGCCCCCAGGTCCCTGTTGTTGGGGTGGTGGGTTAGCCTGGGTTCCCTGTAGTGGTGGACACACTGCTGATTGACGTGTCCTGGGGACAGAGATATGGGCCCTCTGGGTGGGTGCTGTGTTGGTGTTTCCACAGGGGGGAATCTCTGTGGTGGCCTGTGACTGTGTGAGGGGAACCGACTGTCCCAAGGTCCCCGATGGGCCAGGCTGGTCATCTAGATCCAGTTGGACAGAGCTGCTGTTATCACTGTAGGCCTCTTCTGTTGATGGTGTGGACATGTGTGGACCCTCCTGTCCGGTGACATTGGGTAGGGGTCCTGCAGGGGTATAAAAGGATGTTTATTACATCTGTGTGTGCCATGGTATGCAATGGGTGGGTGTACGTGTACCCCAGTGCTTGCATTCCTGTGTAGGACCTTGTGTGATGATGGTTTAGGGGGTGTATGGGTATGTGCAGTGGCCATGCTTTGGTGATGGGTGTCCATGCTTTGTTGTTGCATGCAGGGCTTGGTGTTGGGATGTGTGGGTTGTGATAGTGGAACATTTGTGAGGAGTAGGAGTGATGAGGGTGAGGGTGAGGGTATGTGATGGCATGCAGGTAGGGTGGCGGATGTAATAGTAATGATTTGACTTACCAGAGTCCATTCATCCATCTACTCCTGCGAGGCCCTCACGATGCAGAATCGCCAAGACATGCTCCTCACATGTTGTTAGTTGTGGGGGAGGAGGTGGGGATCCGCCGCCAGTCCGCTGAACCGCAATGTGGTGTCTTGAGACCAAGAAACGCACCTTCCCCCGTAGGTCGTTTCACCTCTTCCTGATGTCATCCTGATTTCTTGGGTGCTGTCCCACTGCGTTTATCCTGTCCACGATTCTTCACCATAGCTCCATCTTCCTTGCAATGGAGGTGTGCTGCACCTGTGATCCGAATATCTATGGCTCTACCCGGACGATTTCCTTCACCATGACCCTGAGCTCCTCCTCCGAGAACCTGGGGTGTCTTTGCCGTGCCATGGGGTGGTGTGGGTGATGTGGGTGTGTGTTTTCTATTGTATTGAGTGTGTGGATGTATATCAGGTGTGTGTATTTTGAATTGTCCAATGTGGCTGTGTTTTGTATGTGTGTGTGTATTTTGAGCGCGTGATAGTGTGGGGGTATTTCTGTTGGCGTGACGGTGGAGGTTTTTTGTTCACCAGTTTATCACTGACCTTTGGTGTGGCGGACTTGTGTGGGTGTCTGAAGTTTTGTGGATTCCGAGCAGTGGGTCATAATGGCCGTGGCGGGATTCCGCGGCCGTGTGTCGGCGGTCTTCTACATGGCGGTAAGCGGCTTTTACTGCCAATTTTGTAATGAGGGCCATGGTGTCTTGTGTTTGGCACATGGAAATGTTCATTTCCTGGTACATGACATCAGCTAATAATGTAGATATGAGTGGATTTTTTGTATGTGATATGTTGAAATGTATGTTACCACTATTTCCCATTTCTTGGTTGTTGGTTGACTATGTTGCTGTGGATTCGTTTGCAATCAGGTTATCATGGAATGGTTTATGTGATAGCTCTGCTGATAAGATGGTTGTTAGACTTGGCATCCTTGGTGTGGTCTTCCCTAGCTATTTTCCTTTGTTTCCCAGGTTGCTGATGTGTGCTGGACTCTGTTTTTGCTGTTTATGTTACTCTGGGCACTTTACCACTCTATCAAGTGTTAAAGTGCAAGTGTTCCTATGTAAAATATATGTGTAATTGACTTTCCATGATTGGTATATTTGATTTACTAGTAAGTCCCTAGTACAGTGCAGTAGAGGTACCCAGGGCCTGTAAATCAAATGCTACTAGTGAGCCTGCAGCACTGGTTGTGCCACCCACATATGTAGTCCCATAAATATGGCTCAGACCTGCCAATGCAGTGTCTGTGGGTGCAGGCTTAAACTGACAATTTGACTTGGCAAGTGTACTCACTTGCCAGGCCTAAACCTTCCCTTTTTATACATGTAAGGCACCCCTAAAGTAGGCCCTAGGTAGCCACATGGGCAGGGTGCAGTGTATTTAAAAAGTGGGACATGTACTTATGTGGTTTTCATGTCCTAGCAGTGAAATACTGTCAAATTTGGTTTTCACCGTTGCAAGGCCTATCGCTCTCATAGGTTAACATGGGGACTACCTTTAAATATTATTAAAGCACAGATTCCCTTTGGGAGCAGATAGACATTTGGAGTTTGGGGTCTTTGAACTCACAATTTAAAAGTACATCATTTAGTGAAGTTGTTTTTTAGATTGTGTGTTTGAAAATGCCACTTTTAGAAAGTGACTATGCTCGTTTGTGGATTCCCGGTCTGGGTCAGTTTGACAGTTGGGTTGTTTGCACCTCTCTCTAGACGGTGACACAAAGGGAGCAGGGGTGTACCCTGCATATTCTGATGAACCATCTGTACTAGGAGGAAGGGGAGGAGTGGTCACTCGCACCTGAAAGGGCTGTTCCTGCCCTCACACAATGCAGTCTCCAACCCCCTGGTGTGTGTATCTGGGGCCTGGCCAGAGCAAGGCAGGATCTTGAAAGGAACAGAGACTTCTCTTTGAAGTAGGCCTACTTCAAAAGCGGAAAGGGGTATAAGAAAAACCCCCAAAACCCCTGAGGATTAGATCACTCCTAGAATGGAGAGGAACCTCTGCCAAGGAGAAGAGCTGAGGAGAAGTGTTGCCTGTGACTGTGCTTTGTTGGGCTATCCAGCAGATGCTGTTTCTGCCTGTGAAAGGGGCCAAGGATTGGACTTTGTTGTGCATTCCTGCTTGAGAAGAATCTCCAAGGCTTGAACTGAGCTTGCCTCCTGTTGTTGAAGTCTCAGGGCCATCACAGACTTCCCCTGCCAGCACCTGGACTCTCTCCTGAGATTCCTGCCTGCCAAGTTGTGCCCTACCCAGTTCCTGGGCCCTTGAAAGGTGAGGTTGGCAGACAAGAACTTAAAAACCATGCACAGACCGCCGTGCGGGGAAATTTTCGACACACCCTCGGTGACACGGCTGATAATGATGCAAACCCCATGCAGAGGAGTTTTGGGATACCGTGCGACCAGATTTTCAACGCAAAGCCTGCCCAGACCTGAGGTGCCTGTCCGGGTCGACACATCACTTTCTTGCAGGAGAGAAGAAACAATGGTCACCAACCAATCCAGAGGAGGAATGACGCACGTTCTCGCTTGCTTGTGAGAAATTGAAGCATCACTGGCCTTTTTTGACGCACACTCACCCGTGTAGCTTTATTTTGACGCTACCAAGTACTTGGTGTGCTAACAGTGTTCTCACTGTTTTCTAAGGATTATGACTCTTATTCTTTGAAAATTCATAACTTGATTTGTGTATGTTGGATTTTTTTTTGTTTTGGTCTTGTTGTGTTTACATAAATATTTCCTACTTTTCAAAACCTGTGTTGTGTCATTTAATAGTGTTTTCACTGAATTACTGTGGATGTTGGTCCAAATACTTTACACATTGCTTCTGAAGTTAAGCCTGCATGCTCGTGCCAAGCTATCAAGGGGGTGAGTGGGGGTTAACTGAGGGTGATTCTCCCATATCCTGACTAGAGTGAGGGCACTTGCTTGGAAAGGGGGTAACCTGACTGTCAACCAAAGATCTCATTTCTAACAATGGTATAGTAGATGTGTGATAGATGGCTTAGCTGGTGTGTGGCATTGATGTAATGTAGGGGTATAGATGGTATCTAGCTATGACATGATGTTGACACTAACCTGGTTCTACCTGGGGGTGTAGTGCAAGTGGTTGTAATGTGATTGATGTGTACAGTGTGATGTTAGTGTTTGAAAAGCGTATGATGACCCTACCTCTCTTTGTTTTGCAGCTGAAGGTAGATGGGGCACAGCCGAGTGGGGAAGCTGCTGGCCACTGGACCTCAAATTATGATACCACAGACACCAAGGGGCCAAGTGATCTGGAGGGGAGTACAACGGGGTAGACAAGATCCATGTTGTCATCTTCGGGATCGTCCTCCAGTGGACACTCCCAGGCAGTGGCGGACCCATCTGGGAACACTCCAGCACCATCTCTGTCTGCCAACCCCTTTCTATCGCCACACTCCCCACCCAGTCGGCCGTGCCACTCACCCAAGAGGGTGGTCATTTCCTTTGCCACAGGCACCTCTGCCCAAGGCCTTGTTAGCCCTGCTGCCATTAGTGGGGAGGCTACTGACCTCCTGAGGTCAATCTCTGTGGGTCAATCGACCATCATGAATGCCATCCAGGGACTTGCAACTCAAATCCAACAAAGTAATGCGTTCCTGGGGGGCTTTCACAGTGCACTGGATGGCTTACTGAGATCGTTTCAGGCTCTGGCCTCCAGATTGATAGCAGTCAGTCACCCTTTGTCTACCACCCCCCCTCCACCTTCATCTTCCCAATCCCAAACCCCTCTCCCAGACCCAGCCAAAGCACACAAACAGACAGACATGCATCCACCTCAACATCCAAGGGTAGCTCAGACAAACATAAGCACCACAAGACACACCACTGGCATGCACAAAAGCAACATTCATATACACACACATCAACAGTCACAACCTGCCCCGACACGTCCACCACCCCCAGCATCATAGACAGCACACCTGACACAGCTGCAGACACCACATCAACATTCTCAGATCCAGCCACTACACCTATCCTACCCACAGACAGCACCACAGCAGACCCTCAGACATCTACCCCAGTCACCACACCCACATACACCACAACCACTGACACTCCTACATGAGGCGCATCCACCATACCTGTAGGCACCACCCAAACAGACAGTCAACCACCCACCATGGCATCCCCTAGCACCTCCACCCCTCATCCCAAGACACATAAACTCCCTCATTCACCCACCCAATAAACACCCACTACCCACAAGCATGTCTCCCACAAACATGCACCCAAAACATCCACACCAACAACTCAGTCAACCACTCCCTGTCCCTCCACACCCAACCCCATTTCCTATGACAGTCCCCATGTGTCAAAAAAAGGTTTCCTTTTGGAGTGTGCCCTTTTCCTTACTCCTCTCCCCGTGAGACCCCTAAACATTCTGTTTCCATCCTCAAGTCTGTCTCTTCTACCTCCAAGGCCGCTTCTACACCCCGGCAAGTACCCATGCACCTCCCCCTGCCAAGAAGCCTACCGCTCTCAAGAAACCCCAACCATACCCTAGCTCTAAACCTAAACACCCCCAAACCAAATCCCAATGGCCCACCTCCCAAGCCTAAGCCCAAACCCCCACCCCTCTGCTACCCTCCACCCCTAAAATAATGCCTAAGGGGCATTCCTGCCCTCTTGATGCCCCTACCTGTGGAGGTTACATGGCAGTCAGGACTCAAGTTTGGGGCACCCATATATGCATTGTGTGCACAGTGACTTTAGACTATGGATTGCCCTATGGCCTTTGAGTTTTACATTACTCTTCATTTAATATATTATTACCAACCTGTTGTTTGTTTTAATATTACATTTTTGTCCTGCATTTGTTTACATGGTATAGAAGTTGCTCCTGGCTGACATTGGTAGTGTGTCAGTTTTTGTGTGTATGGTGTTTGTGCTACCTGCATCCTTTGGGCAGTATGTGAGCTTGTGTGCAGTGTTTTTGTCGTACAGTGATTGGGTGTGTGTTGTGTGATGGGCATGTGTCTGCTCAATACATTTTACCTACATGGTATTGAGTAGTGTTTGTTGCTGTGTTGTGTGGCTTTGATATGTGCGTGTTTAGTATATGGCATGATAGATACGATGTGCTGTGTGTGATATGGGTGCCAATTGGTAAATTGTATTGTTGTGTGATTGTGTGTCTTCCTTCCCTCTTGGTTGTAGATTGTGTTGTATGTATGAAGTGTCCCTGAGTTGTTTCTATTGTGAGTGCTTCCAATGTATTGACGATGGTGTAGTTATTCCTACTATTGTGGTGTTGTGTGGGATTGTGTGTGAGTGGGCCTCTGCTGTGTTTCCATGCATAGGTGTGTATTTTTTATGTGTATGTGTGTGTGTGGTGGCCGTCGTGTTTGTACTGTGTAGGTGCGGTGTGTGTGTGGCTCTATGTGAGTGTGTGTGTCAATGTGAAGTTACATGTGGATGTCGCCCTTGCAACCCCTTCCTGATGGTATGTTGTGTGAGTGTACAAATATTGACAATATGTAACAGTTACAGGTAAGTGTGTGCACTTATGGCTGCTGTAGTCAGCGGCGGCAAAGGTTCCGAAGTCTTTGCACAAGCAGGAGCAGAGGGATGACATCTAGTTCTGGTTTCATGGTGGCTCCAGACGAGTATGGCTTCCTGAAGGTGAGGATCTCCTTTTATAATGTTTGTTTCTGCCTGGGTTTCCGTGGTGGTGCGACCGCGGTGGAAACCTTGGCAGTGTGCTGCCTCGCAATCTATCCAGTGTAAACATGGTCTCCGCTGCCCAGCAGGTGCCTTCCGTCATCCATTGAGGTCTGACTGCAGTGGCGATGCCGGCGGTGCTTTGGCTGTATTCTGTTGGGAATACCACCATGGTCATAATTTGGCGGTCTTCTCCTCCAGCCTGTTGGCTGTACGATCACCACCGCCAATATGGCGGTCCTGAGACCACCAAACTTGTGAAGAGGCCCTTAATCATCTGTGCATTTGTTTGATGGATGCTTGTTTCTGCATTTTTGCATGTTTTACAGCTCAAATCATTGAAAATGCTTAGGTATGAGTCACCAGCTTTCACTAATGACTCAGTGGAGGTCTCCAGATTACAATAATGATTCAGTGGGGGTTCCAGCAATGATATGGGGGGGGGTCCACAGAAGTCAAAAGGTTAAGAACTATTGCAGTAATGGATGGGAATATCTAGATGCTAGCCATCAATTATATTCAGAAATTTTGCAAAGACTACCCAATAAAGAGTGCAACAAGATGAAATGTCAGGTATGGAGAAACAATTCCACAACTCTCAAGTTTTCCAGTTCCACGTGTGAGTAATTCATGCAGGTCTACATTTTTTGTTTGCATTCTGGGACTTATAGTCCCGTTTATCCATCAGAAATTAAGGATTTCAAGTTATTGAATGAAATGGAAATTACTTGACTCGAATAGCTATTCACACGTGTAGGAAGTTGGCTCTGTATGTGCTATTTCAAAGTAAGGAATAGCATGCACAGAGTCCAAGGGTTCCCCTTAGAGGTAAGATAGTGGCAAAAAGAGATAATACTAATGCTCTATTTTGTGGTAGTGTGGTCGAGCAGTAAGCTTATCAAAGGAGTAGTGTTAAGCATTTGTTGTACATACACACAGGCAATAAATGAGGAACACACACTCAGAAACAATTCCAGGCCAATAGGTTTTTGTTATAGAAGAATATCTTTTTTTAGTTTATTTTAAGAACCACAGGTTCAAATTCTACATGTAATATCTCATTTGCAAGGTATTGCAGGTAAGTACTTTAGGAACTTTGCATAATCACAGTAGCATATATACTTTACACAAAAAACACATTTAGCTGTTTTAAAAGTGGACACTGCAATTTTCACAGTTCTTGGGGGAGGTAAAGTATTGTTAGGTTTTGCAGGTAAGTACACCACCTACGGGGTTCAAGTTTGGGTCCAAGGTAGCTCACCGTTGGGGGTTCAGAGCAACCCCAAAGTCACCACACCAGCAGCTCAGGGCCGGTCAGGTGCAGAGTTCAAAGTGGTGCCCAAAACGCATAGGCTTCAATGGAGAGAAGGGGGCGCCCCGGTTCCGGTCTGCCAGCAGGAAAGTACCCGCGTCTTCGGAGGGCAGACCAGGGGGGTTTTGTAGGGCACCGGGGGGGACACAAGCTCACACAAAAAGTACACCCTCAGCGGCACTGGGGCGGCCGGGTGCAGTGTGCAAACACGCGTCGGGTTTCCAATGGGAGTCAATGGGAGACCAAGGGGTCTCTTCAGCGGTGCAGGCAGGCAAGGGGGGGCTCCTCGGGGTAGCCACCACCTGGGCAAGGGAGAGGGCCTCCTGGGGGTCACTCCTGCACTGAAGTTCCGTTCCTTCAGGGGCTGGGGGCTGCGGGTGCAGGGTCTTTTCCAGCCGTCGGGATTTTAGAGTCAGGCAGTCGCGGTCAGGGGGAGCCTCGGGATACCCTCTGCAGGCGTCGCTGTGGGGGCTCAGGGGGGACAACTTTGGTTACTCACAGTCTTGGAGTCGCCGGAGGGTCCTCCCTGTAGCATTGTTTCTCCACCAGTCGAGTCGGGGTCGCCGGGTGCAGTGTTGCAAGTCTCACGCTTCTTGCGGGGATTGCAGGGGTCTTTAAATCTGCTCCTCTGTAAGAAAGTGCAGTCTTTTTGGAGCAGGTCCGCTGTCCTCGGGAGTTTCTTGTCTTTCTTGAAGCAGGGCAGTCCTCTGAGGATTCAGAGGTCGCTGGTCCTGGGGAAAGCGTCGCTGGAGCAGGTTTCTTTAGAAGGGAGGAGACAGGCCGGTAGGACTGGGGCCAAAGCAGTTGGTGTCTTCTTTCTTCTTCTGCAGGGGTTTTTCAGCTCAGCAGTCCTCTTCTTCTTGTAGTTGCAGGAATCTAAATTCTTAGGTTCAGGGGAGCCCTTAAATACTAAATTTAAGGGGGTGTTTAGGTCTGGGGGGTTAGTAGCCAATGGCTACTAGCCCTGAGGGTGGGTACACCCTCCTTGTGCCTCCTCCCTGAGGGGAGGGGGGCACATCCCTAATCCTATTGGGGGAATCCTCCTTCTACAAGTTGGAGGATTTCTAAAAGTCAGAGTCACCTCAGCTCAGGACACCTTAGGGGCTGTCCTGACTGGCCAGTGACTCCTCCTTGTTTTTCTCATTATCTCTCCTGGACTTGCCGCCAAAAGTGGGGGCTGGGTCCAGGGGGCGGACATCTCCACTAGCTGGAGTGCCCTGGGGCATTGTAACACGAAGCTTGAGCCTTTGAAGCTCACTGCTAGGTGTTACAGTTCCTGAAGGGGGAGGTGTGAAGCACCTGCACCCAGAGCAGGCTTTGTTTCTGTCCTCAGAGAGCACAAAGGCTCTCACCGCATGGGGTCAGAAACTCGTCTCTCAGCAGCAGGCTGGCAGAGACCAGTCAGTCCTGCACTGAACAATTGGGTAAAATACAGGGGGCATCACTAAGATGCACTCTGTGTGCATTTTTTAATAAATCCAACACTGGCATCAGTGTAGGTTTATTATTCTGAGAAGTTTGATACTAAACTTCCCAGTATTCAGTGTAGCCATTATGGAGCTGTGGAGTACGTTTTTGACAGACTCCCAGACCATATATTCTTATGGCTACCCTGCACTTACAATGTCTAAGGTTTTGCTTAGACACTGTAGGGGCATAGTGCTCATGCACATATGCCCTAACCTGTGGTATAGTGCACCCTGCCTTAGGGCTGTAAGGCCTGCTAGAGGGGTGACTGACCTATGCCACAGGCAGTGTGAGGTTGGCATGGCACCCTGAGGGGAGTGCCATGTCGACTTAGTCATTTTCTCCCCACCAGCACACACAAGCTGGCAAGCAGTGTGTCTGTGCTGAGTGAGGGGTCCCTAGGGTGACATAAGTCATGCTGCAGCCCTTAGAGACCTTCCCTGGCATCAGGGCCCTTGGTACCAGGGGTACCAGTTACAAGGGACTTACCTGGTTGCCAGGGTTGTGCCAATTGTGGAGACAATGGTACATTTTAGGTGAAAGAACACTGGTGCTGGGGCCTGGTTAGCAGGGTCCCAGCACACTTCTCAGTCAAGTCAGCATCAGTATCAGGCAAAAAGTGGGGGGTAACTGCAACAGGGAGCCATTTCTTTACACAAGCCCCCCCCCAGCCCACAGGCCAGGAGACTCAGCCAAAGCTGGGAGAGTCTTCCTAGTATGTCAGGCGAGGAACAGTAGAGGAAATAGGCTGGTTTGTTGCAGGGCCTACTGTGCCTTACAACCTCCTGTTCAGGTCATTCCCTCTGGGGAACTGACCCACTTCCACAGTGATAGGACCTAATCTGAACTGCCTCTTGTCTGTGCTTTTAATGTCTCCACCCATTTTCTCTATTTTGGGGTTAGAGGTATCCACCTCTGCTAATCTTATCTTAGCCAGGGTCACCCCTAGCTTACCCAAAGAGGTTACCCAGAGCTGGAGTAACCCCGCCATGACCAACAGGGTCAGGGGGCCTAACTTGCTATATGGCATGGGGTCAGACCACCATGCCAAGGATAGTGCAGCCATAAAGGCTAACACCCTGCACAGGCCATTAACAGCTGTCAGTGCCCAGAACCACACCTTTAGCTCTTCACCTACAAGGGAAGGGGCTAAGTTATAGGCTTCTTTGGGTTCAGGGTGCCTGTCTGCTGTATTAGAGTGGGGGGTTACCACATCTTGTAGTAAACACCCTTCTTCCACTCTTTCTTCTGTTAGCTGAGGAGCCACCCACTCAGGCTTAACAGTTGCCTGACTAGCCAGGACTTCTTGTGGGTCAGGCTGAACTTTACCAGTGCCATTTTTGGAGTTCTCCCCTACTGGAGCAGAATCTCCTTGGCTTGCTGGAACCTTGGCTAAAGGTTGTCCACCTTTCCTACTCTGTTTTCTTTTCTTTTTCTTTTGGGGGCTACTTGCAGTTACTGCGGGGGTAGCACCTCCAGAATCCTTGGGAGAGGACTGGCACTGGACCAGTTCCTCTCTTGGGCTCTGACTAACCTCTGGGTAGTCATTTCCAAGGAGACAATCAAGGGGGAGGTCTGTACTGACTACCACCCTTCTCCAGCTAAAAGTCCCACCCACTTCTATGGGCACAAAAGCCACAGGCCTATCAGTGACCCTGTCTGGGCTAACTCTTACTCTGGCCATCTCACCTGGGATGTACTGGTTTGAGAACACCAGCCGGTCATGCACAATAGTGTTACTGGCACAAGTGTCTCTCAGGGCAGTGGCTGGGATTCCATTCACCAGTAGGTGGTGGAAGTGTCTACTTCCCTCTGGAATCTCCAACTCACCTGTTGGGCCCTTTTTCCAGTTGAAGGCTATGAAGACCTCCTCATCTGAGGAGTCGTCCCCAATGGCTACACTGGTAACCCCTGGGATTTTGCTAGGGGGTTTGTTTTTGGGACAAGAAGTGTCCTTGGTGTGGTGCCCTGTCTGTCTACAGTTATGGCACCGTGCCTTAGTGGCATCCCAGTTCTTACCCTGGTACCCACCTTTGTTTTGGGTTGTGTCTTGGGGCCCACCCACCTGTTCTGGTTTTTGGGGGCCTACAGATGACTCTTTTTCTTTGTTTCTAGTGTCACCCACTTTCTCCTGGGGAGGCTTTGAAACCCCTTTCTTTTGGTCACCCCCAGTGGAAGTTTTGGTTACCCTAGTCTTGACCCAGTGGTCTGCCTTCTTTCCCAATTCTTGGGGAGAAATTGGACCTAGGTCTACCAGATACTGATGCAACTTTTCATTGAAGCAGTTACTTAAAATGTGTTCTTTCATAAACAAATTATAAAGCCCAACATAGTCATGCACTTCATTTCCAGTTACCCAACCATCCATTGTTTTCACTGAGTAGTCAACAAAATCAACCCAGGTCTGGCTCGAGGATTTTTGAGCCCCCCTGAACCTAATCCTGTACTCCTCAGTGGAGAATCCAAAGCCCTCAATCAGGGTACCCTTCATGAGGTCATAAGATTCTGCATCTTTTCCAGAGAGTGTGAGGAGTCTATCCCTACACTTTCCAGTGAACATTTCCCAAAGGAGAGCACCCCAGTGAGATTTGTTCACTTTTCTGGTTACACAAGCCCTCTCAAAAGCTGTGAACCATTTGGTGATGTCATCACCATCTTCATATTTAGTTACAATCCCTTTAGGGATTTTCAACATGTCAGGAGAATCTCTGACCCTAGTTATGTTGCTGCCACCATTGATGGGTCCTAGGCCCATCTCTTGTCTTTCCCTTTCTATGGCTAGGATCTGTCTTTCCAAAGCCAATCTTTTGGCCATCCTGGCTAACTGGATGTCCTCTTCACTGGAGTTATCCTCAGTGATTTCAGAGTTGTTGGTCCCTCCTGTGAGGGAAACAGCATCTCTGACTATTATGTTTGGAGACAGGGCTTGAGAGGCCCTGTTCTCCCTAAATAGGACTGGTAGGGGGGAACTTTCCTCCAAGTCACTATCTTCATCCTCTGTGTTGCCATCCTCAGAGGGGTTGACTCTTTCAAACTCTGCCAAAAGCTCCTGGAACTGTAGTTTGGAAGGTCTGGGGCCCATTGTTATTTTCTTTAATTTACAGAGTGACCTTAGCTCCCTCATCTTAAGATGGAGGTAAGGGGTGGTGTCGAGTTCCACCACATTCACATCTGTACTAGACATTATGCTTCTAAAAGTTGGAATACTTTTTAAAAATCTAAAACTAGTTCTAGGTTCTAATTCAAACTTTCACAAAACTTTTAAACTCTAAAAGAAATGCTAACAGGGACTAACACAAGGCCCTAGCAGGACTTTTAAGAATTTAGAAAAATAGTTCAAATTGCAAAAATCAATTTCTAATGACAATTTTTGGAATTTGTCTTGTGATTAGGTATTGGCTGAGTAGTCCAGCAAATGCAAAGTCTTGTACCCCACAGCTGATCCACCAATGTAGGAAGTTGGCTCTGTATGTGCTATTTCAAAGTAAGGAATAGCATGCACAGAGTCCAAGGGTTCCCCTTAGAGGTAAGATAGTGGCAAAAAGAGATAATACTAATGGTCTATTTTGTGGGAGTGTGGTCGAGCAGTAGGCTTATCAAACGAGTAGTGTTAAGCATTTGTTGTACATACACACAGGCAATAAATGAGGAACACACACTCAGAAACAATTCCAGGCCAATAGGTTTTTGTTATAGAAAAATATATTTTCTTAGTTTATTTTAAGAACCACAGGTTCAAATTCTACATGTAATATCTCATTTGAAAGGTATTGCAGGTAAGTACTTTAGGAACTTTGCATAATCACAGTAGCATATATACTTTTCACATAAAACACATTTAGCTGTTTTAAAAGTGGACACAGTGCAATTTTCACAGTTCCTGGGGGAGGTAAAGTATTGTTAGGTTTTGCAGGTAAGTACACCACCTACGGGGTTCAAGTTTGGGTCCAAGGTAGCTCACCCTTGGGGGTTCAGAGCAACCCCAAAGTCACCACACCAGCAGCTCAGGGCCGGTCAGGTGCAGAGTTCAAAGTGGTGCCCAAAGCGCATAGGCTTCAATGGAGAGAAGGGGGTGCCCTGGTTCCGGTCTGCCAGGAGGTAAGTACATGCGTCTTCGGAGGGCAGTCCAGGGGGGTTTTGTAGGGCACCGGGGGGGACACAAGCTCACACAAAAAGTATACCCTCAGCGGCACTGGGGCGGCCGGGTGCAGTGTGCAAACACGCGTCGGGTTTCCAATGGGAGTCAATGGGAGACCAAGGGGTCTCTTCAGCGGTGCAGGCAGGCAAGGGGGGGGGGCTCCTCGGGGTAGCCACCACCTGGGCAAGGGAGAGGGCCTCCTGGGGGTCACTCCTGCACTGAAGTTCCGTTCCTTCAGAGGCTGGGGGCTGCGGGTGCAGGGTCTTTTCCAGCCGTCGGGATTTTAGAGTCAGGCAGTCGCTGTGGGGGCTCAGGGGGGACAACTTTGGTTACTCACAGTCTTGGAGTCACCGGAGGGTCCTCCCTGTAGCGTTGTTTCTCCACCAGTCGAGTCGGGGTCGCCGGGTGCAGTGTTGAAAGTCTCACGCTTCTTGCGGGGATTGCAGGGGTCTTTAAATCTGCTCCTCTGTAACAAAGTGCAGTCTTTTTGGAGCAGGGCCGCTGTCCTCGGGAGTTTCTTGTTTTTCTTGAAGCAGGGCAGTCCTCTGAGGATTCAGAGGTCGCTGGTCCTGGGGAAAGCATCGCTGGAGCAGGTTTCTTTAGAAGGCAGGAGACAGGCCGGTAGGACTGGGGCCAAAGCAGTTGGTGTCTTCTTTCTTCTTCTGCAGGGGTTTTTCAGCTCAGCAGTCCTCTTCTTCTTGTAGTTGCAGGAATCTAAATTCATAGGTTCAGGGGAGCCCTTAAATACTAAATTTAAGGGCGTGTTTAGGTCTGGGGGGTTAGTAGCCAATGGCTACTAGCCCTGAGGGTGGGTACACCCTCCTTGTGCCTCCTCCCTGAGGGGAGGGGGGCACATCCCTAATCCTATTGGGGGAATCCTCCTTCTACAAGATGGAGGATTTCTAAAAGTCAGAGTCACCTCAGCTCAGGACACCTTAGGGGCTGTCCTGACTGGCCAGTGACGACTCCTTGTTTTTCTCATTATCTCTCCTGGACTTGCCGCCAAAAGTGGGGGCTGGGTCCAAGGGGCGGGCATCTCCACTAGCTGGAGTGCCCTGGGGCATTGTAACATGAAGCTTGAGCCTTTGAAGCTCACTGCTAGGTGTTACAGTTCCTGCAGGGGGGAGGTGTGAAGCACCTCCACCCAGAGCAGGCCTTGTTTCTGTCCTCAGAGAGCACAAAGGCTCTCACCGCATGGGGTCAGAAACTCGTCTCTCAGCAGCAGGCTGGCAGAGACCAGTCAGTCTTGCACTGAACAATTGGGTAAAATACAGGGGGCATCACTAAGATGCACTCTGTGTGCATTTTTTAATAAATCCAACACTGGCATCAGTGTGGGTTTATTATTCTGAGAAGTTTGATACTAAACTTCCCAGTATTCAGTGTAGCCATTATGGAGCTGTGGAGTTCGTTTTTGACAGACTCCCAGACCATATATTCTTATGGCTACCCTGCACTTACAATGTATAAGGTTTTGCTTAGACACTGTAGGGGCATAGTGCTCATGCACATATGCCCTCACCTGTGGTATAGTGCACCCTGCCTTAGGGCTGTAAGGCCTGCTAGAGGGGTGACTGACCTATGCCACAGGCAGTGTGAGGTTGGCATGGCACCCTGAGGGGAGTGCCATGTCGACTTAGTCATTTTCTCCCCACCAGCACACACAAGCTGGCAAGCAGTGTGTCTGTGCTGAGTGAGGGGTCCCTAGGGTGACATAAGTCATGCTGCAGCCCTTAGAGACCTTCCCTGGCATCAGGGCCCTTGGTACCAGGGGTGCCAGTTACAAGGGACTTACCTGGTTGCCAGGGTTGTGCCAATTGTGGAGACAATGGTACATTTTAGGTGAAAGAACACTGGTGCTGGGGCCTGGTTAGCAGGGTCCCAGCACACTTCTCAGTCAAGTCAGCATCAGTATCAGGCAAAAAGTGGGGGGTAACTGCAACAGGGAGCCATTTCTTTACAACACGTACCTGGGAAACAGGAGAATTCATAACTGACACATATGTAAAGCGTGATGCAGGCAGCCAGACATCACTTTCATCCAGAAGCAGTTTCTCTTCAATGTTAAACGTCCTTAATATATTTATGAGCCTACAATTTCTATATTGTAAAACGTTGCTGTCTGAAATACAAGAACTAGCTAAAAATGTCACGCATTACATGGGGCTACTTGGCTGATTATCAGATAACTTCTTAGCTGCCAATTGCCATATGAAAACTCAGAGTAGATAAACTTTCCACCAATCTTGTTTTTTTTTTTTTTTTTTTAACGGACAGCAATTTACATCATTCGCTGGTTGGGGGGGGGGGGAGCTTCCTTATAAAGTAAATCACAAATCTACAAATCCAGTGCGTTCTTCGTTAACAGTCGCCGGTTAGTTGAAGGTGACTGATTCCAAGTAACCAGTTAGAAATGTTTTTCTCGCTTTTTCTTTCACTATATAAATATGATGTTCTAGGGAACAAGGAGTTATCTGCTAACATTCCTAAAATGTATTCGTTTTTTCATACGTCTCTGTTTGCTCGGCTGTCATGCTCACACCTGCAGCTCGATGAGAGTTTACCCCCTTCCTCTGCTGCTCAGCTGTGCCCACTTATAAAGAGGAGGACGGACACTAATTGGGCAGGTCTTCCACAATCTCAGTGGTGTTTGTTTTTCAAGCTATGGTTTGCTGCTGCTGAACACATTATTACATAAGTGTGCTTGTAAGTTAACATTTATTTATGTCTTTTGTATTTGTCTCCCGATATCTTCCGAGCTAACTGGGTGGCCGCCCTTGGTTTGTTCTGACGGATATTATGGCAGAAGGCACCTATCGTTTCTTGTATGCTTCCAGGGCGGACGGCTGCGCTTGGCCGCAGAGCAGTTGCTGGATACTTACTTGTTCGATTCCGAAAAACAGACGTGCTGTGTTCTGCTACATTTTATACGACCCCTCATTGTCCCTTTCTGTCCACTGAACACTATTTACAAGTTCTTATCATTCAGAGAAACCTAAAGAGCATCTTTACTTTACTGTAGTATTTTCCTTTATGACTTTTCACTAAACTAAAATGTAATTCGAAACAATTCGTAGTAAATGCTTTCAGAATGTCAGTGTTCTTATTTCAACACCCAGCACCTACCGTCGTACTGTTCTTCGCAGTGACTTTTGGTGAAAAAACATCATTAGCCGGATAATGAAAGGAGTGATTATGCAAACGTGTATATTCTTTCGCTTGGTTCAGTGCGCGCGAGACTGCTTATACCCAATTGACAAACCATGTCCTATGGGCGTGTCTTACACCATGTTTAGCCGTGTTTTGCAACTGAAAAATCCAAGCCTAATTTACAAAGCTTTTATCTTGGTAGCTACGTTTTATGACCTCCTGGGTGTGCTATTCCCAGACTCATAAAGGATTTCGTTCAGCTTTGTTATGATTTGTAAACTGTACACAGGAAACGAGGTGTGAACCGTGCTCATGGTGTTCTTTTCTGGGTGTATATGAAATCCGAGCACCAAGAGCTTCCTTCCACCCCTCGCCTGTTTTTTGGCGTGATCAGTGAAAGGATGTCTCCTTGTCCTCAATTAAGAACACCCCTAGTGCAGTAATACCAGTTCGGGAAATTGCAGTGAGAAGGCAGTTTCTTGTTGTCTGTTTCTGCTGAAATGAAAGGCCTGTCATTTCATAATTGGATTGACTAAAAATTATCAGATGATTCTGTCACTGAGCAACATGTTCTGGCCCCGTCTTTTCTTAACAAAGGATTGCTTTCATTCGTGTGCATTCGGTTGTTGAAGAAAAGTTTAGGTTTGGAAAATGGTCTCCCTGCTGAGTCATCCCTTAGCCTTACACTTTTTCACCTTCAAACCAAAATCAAATTTAGCACAAAAAAATCCAGTTTAAATGCATTTAAAACCCCAATATCGTAGTGCTTTACTGACCAACGTTTACTGGTTTTTAGTAGCATTTAAGTTTTTCTCTCACTGGAATGCTCGCCTCATTGTCTAGCATGTCTTTTAGTCTACTAATGAACATATATTGATAATCTTGCACACCTAACAGACGAATGTCTACACATATTCATGAAAGACCTCTTATTTCGCGCATACCCCCTTTCTTTCATATAACTTCAGCACCTTTACCAATCTAGTATGGTTCCTTCTATTTATGTATAAAATGTGCTTAATTGTAACTATTTCGATTACTGTTGTCATCGAGTTTCTAACATAGTTTTATCATAATGATTAATTGTGGCTTTAAATCACTTACAATGGCAAGTAAAACAAAAAAATATGGCTTACTTACTACTGCTAACCGCTCTCCTGCTAACTAGACATTTAATTTCATTTGAGATTACATCGTGACCCATCGTCGTATGTATGCTGAGCACTCTTTGGTGCTTAATCACACAAATTGTAGGTATACCTGTTGTTCTCCACACTAACAAAATTACACGACTCTTGATCACCGGAGACGCAATGATTTTGCTTCGGTCTTAAATGTAGCAATTCTAATGCATTCTGGGAGATGCAGTCGTGTTTGGAATCAATTGGTCTCAAACAGAATATTAAATGACGGTGTTTCCCATTGGCAGTTTTAAACTGCGAACTGTCATTGCATCGTCTAAGCAGTGAACTCCTCAACTCGCTTTGGGAAGGCATAAATGTGGGCACTGACTCTCTAATCCACTGGAGTGGATTAAGTACTACTCGTGCAGTAATTCTTCGGGTTCACGTAAATGCCTCTGGGAGATGCCCCTAAAATTACAAAATGATTATTCAGGGCTATACATATATTGTGGGCCAGATTAACAAACAAACTTTTATGTGTGTAAGCATAGTCCTTTCCAGTATTCACAAATCATTTGTTTATAACTTTGCTGTAGACTCCACACTCAGGTGGAGAATGTTGCACTTAAAAAAATAGGAGAGGCATATCTTTTTATGTGAGGCGTTCTCCGCCTGGACTGTGTGTGGATGGAGTCACTGCAGTCATAATGTTTCTGTTAAATCGTTTGTTTGTGAATAACGAATAAGAGTAGAATGTGGCCCATTTAGTACAAAGTGAAATAACTATATCCTATTTGCGCTTTTATTATTGGGGAGCTTAACACTTCGGGGGTAATTCACAATGGCGTTTCAGTATTTGAAGTAATAGTACTTCAAATACTCCACTCCAATACAGACTTTAGATTCCGCCTTCTGGACAGACTTTTCCTCCACAACATGCTCTAATTTTGAAGGTAAAATCAATTATCATATTAAGATTGAAATTCAGCCAGACTGCAGCTTCACTGGTATTTCTTGGTCTCAAGTTGTGGCTGACACCCTATGAGGACCCTTCAGCTTAATTTGTAGGATTTCACAACCTCAGTTGAAGTGGTTCGTTCTTCGTCATGGATCAAATATTTCAACACTTATGTTAATGGAACTTGGCATAACAGGAATTCTATTTTTTAGTAATTGATGGACTTTCAGGAATATTTGGAACAGTCCAGATTTTTAAGGACGAAATGTGTGGGTATAGTAGAGTTTTTAGTTTCTATTCTCTAGTTTGAATAGATGCACTTTTGTCATGCAATATCTGGGATTTGTATACATTTTCACTTAAGTATTTGAAGTTTTACTGAGCGTTACTGTAGGAGGCTGGCCTGGCTTATAGTGGGTACCTGATGGTACTTACACCTTGTGCCAGGTCCATTTATCCCTTATTAGTAGTGTTATACAACTTAGGCTGATAGAGGTAGCTATAGCAGAGAAGCTTAGGCTGAACTGGGAGACATGCAAAGCTCCTATTATACCACTTATATCATATAGGTACTATATCATAAGAAACATAATACTCCGGGTTAGTAAAAATAAAGGTACTTTATTTTAGTGACAATGTGCCAAAAATATCTGAGGATATACTCCCTTAGGAGGTAAGTAAAATACAGAAAAATATACACACAAACCAAAATCAGGTAAGTAAAACAGTCAGAAAGTAGTGCAAACACTGTAGAATACAGTAGGATGCAATAGTCCTAGGGGCAACACAAACCATATACTCCAAAAGTGGAATGCGAACCACAAACGGACCCCTAGGCTAGTGTAGTGTGTAGAGGGTCGCTGGGAGTGTAAGAAAGCACTAAGGGTGTCAAAGATACCCCACCCCAAGACCCTGAAAAGTAGGAGTAAAGTGATACTACTTCCCCAGAAACACACTAAGCTTGTGATAGAGGATTCTGCAAAGACCACAACAGACTGCAAAGCACTGAAGATGGATTCCTGGACCTGAGGACCTGCAAAGGAAGGGGACTTAGTCAAAGAGTCATGAAAGTGTCTGGGGGGGGGGGGCAGGAACCCACTAAACCCCGGATGAAGGTGCAAAATGTCTCCCTCTGAATGGAAGAAGCTGAAGTTTCTGCAACAACGAAAGGAGCTAGGAACTTCTCCTTTTGTGCAGAAGTTGTCACACAGAGTACTGGAGGATGCAGCATTCTTTCCTTGGAGAAAGACTACAAATAAGCCTTGCTAGCTGCAAAGGTTGCAGTTGAAGGAAAAGGGTGCTGCCCGGAAGGACCAGGATGTCGCCACTTGGGAGAGGAGACAGGGGGGGGGGGGGCTCAGCAACACAGAGCCCATGCACAAGAAGGCAGCACCCGCAGAAGTCCTTAAACACAGGTTCAAGAAGACTGAGCATGATGGTCATCTCAACACTACAAAAGACGGTCCCACGAAGCTGGTGCTCAACTCAGCGAGTTGAGCAATGCAGGATGGAGTGCTGGGGACCTGGGCTATGTTGTGCACAAAGGATTCCTTCAAAAGTGCACCGAAGCCCTAGCAGCTGCAGTTCACGCAGTGCCCAGGATTACTGTCTGGAGAGGGGAGGCAGGACCTTACCTCCTCCAAATTTGGACAGTTGGACCACTGGACAGTCTGGGTCACTTGGGTCCACCACCTGTGTTCCAGGGGCCATGCTTCTCAGGATGAGAGGAGTCCCAGAGTACCGGTGACATTGAAGTTTGGTGCCTGCTTGACCAGGGGGAAGATTCCATCGACCCACAGGACACTTCTTCGTGGCTTCCAGTGCAGGATGAAGGCAGACAGCCACAGCGCATGCACCACCAGAAAACCGTCAAGAAAGCTGTCAGGATTAGGTGCTACAATGTTGCTTGTCATCTTCTTGCTACTTTTGTTGCAGTTTTTCAGGCGTCCTGGAGCAGTCAGTGGTTGATCCTTGGCAGAAGTCAAAGAGGGGTGCAAAGGAACTCCGGAGAGTTCTTGCAAGTCACCTGAGGAAAAGCCCACAGGAGAGAACCTAAATAGCCCTCAGAGGAGGAATTACCACCTAGTGAGGTAAACACCTATCAGGAGGGGTCTCTGACGTCACCTGCTGGCACTGGCAACTCCGAGGCCTCAATTGTGCCCTCACACATCTGGATTCAAGATGGCAGAGGTCTGGGACACATTGGAGGAGCTCTGGGCATCACCCCTGGGGTGGTGATGGACAGGGGAGTGGTCACTCCCTTTCCTTTGTCCAGTTTTGCGCTAGAGCAGGGACTGGGGGTTCCCTGAACCGGTGTAGACTGGCTTATGCAAGGAGGGCACCATCTGTGCCCTTCAAAGCATTTCCAGAGGCTGGGAAAGGCTACTCCTCCCCAGCCCTTATCACCTATTTCCAAAGAGAGAGGGTGTAACACTCTCTCTCTGAGGAAATCCTTTGTTCTGCCTTCCTGGGACTGGGCAGCCCAGACACCGGGAGGGCAGAACCCTGTCTGTGGGGTGGCAGCAGCTGCAGAGAAAACACCAGAGAGCTGGTTTGGCAGTACCCGGGGTCCATGCTGGAGCCCCGGGGATGCATGGGATCGGCACCCCAATACCAGATTTGGCATGGGGAGGGGGACAATTCCATGATCTTAGACATGTTACATGGCCATATTCGGAGTTACCATTGTGAAGCTACATATAGGTCAATACCTATATGTAGTGCACGTGTGTAATGGTGTCCCCGCAATCACAAATTCCGGGGAAATGGCCCTGAACTATGTGGGGGCACCTTGGCTAGTGCCAGGGTGCCCTCACACTTAGTGAAGGCTGGGTGCAAAGTTACTAAGTGAAGGTTAGAAATATAGGTGACTTATAAGTTACTTAAGTGCAGTGTAAAATGGCTGTGAAATAACGTGTGCATTATTTCACTCAGGTGGCAGTCCTGTGTAAGATTTGTCTGAGCTCCCTTTGGGTGGCAAAAGAAATGCTGCAGCCCATAGGGATCCCATGGAACCCCAACACCCTGGGTACCTAGGTACCATATACTAGGGGATTATAAGGGTGTTCCAGTGTGCCAATTAGAATTGGTGAAAATGGTAACTAGCCTATAGTGAGAATTTTAAAGGCAGAGAGAGCATAAGCACTGAGGTTCTGTTTAGCAGAGCCTCAGTGACACAGTTAGTCACTATATAGATACACACATTCAGGCCACAAACTATGAGCACTGGGGTCCTGGCTAGCAGGATCCCAGTGAGACCGGCAAAAACAAACTTACATACATGTAAAACTATGGGTAATATGCCAGGCAAGATGGTACTTTCCTACAGTTACACGTTGATACTGTGCGCACGTACTAGCTTGAGAGGCTGAAAGCTTCCAGCAGAAGTTAATGTGCTTAATATAACTGAATTTCAAATGCCCCTATTTTGTTGTCATAATTGTTCAATGGAGTATAGTTGCAGCATCATTTGCAGTTAGACAATGCTTTTGTTACAGTGAGCTCTTATGCATGCTGCAAATATATATATATATATAATTTTTTTTTTTTTTTTTTTTTTTTTTTTACATTTTAGATCTGATACTCCATTTCGCTGTATATCAGTGAAGTGCTTTCAGAGCTGGTTTCAAGTGGTCATGTTTGAAAAGGTTTAAATGCAGTTTGGCGCACCTTTGTTTTTTTATTTATAAACTTAAAATGCACACAAGGAGCTCTTTATGGATTTATACTGCAGGACTACAGCCATCCCATCGCATTTAAATCCAGTGAGGGTTTCAGAAAGATTGAGCATGCTTTTTAAACCTAGGGTAGCATGTGATTTTAATAAACATTACATAATTTAATAAAATATCTATAGTTTAAATGCATTTTCTTTGGTTTATATCCCTTCATAAAGTACTCCAAAAGGGCAGTGGCAATAGCCATGTTTCATATCATGTGTCTGAGGTCTAGTACCTCCACCTATGGGGCACTGCTTGCAGCCATGCCCTCTAGGCAAATGTAGCATTCAGAGATTATTCCTTTCTACAAAGTAGCTGCTGTGTACGGTCTGCTGACTTTATTTTCCAAGTCCCGAGCCCACAAAAGACTGCTAAACAAACCAAGGGATCGAAATAGTCCTATTGCTGTGTGTTATATTTGCTTCCATCAACCCTGTATACAAAGAACTTCTAGAGCAGCCGACCAGAACATGGAACCAAAATCTGACCTCCATAAAAGTAAAAACCGTGTCGGATGTAAAGAACTCGCCCTGTTTTTACCTCCTGTTCCACCACCAAAGCTGCAGAAATGTTTTTGAGCAAGACTCACAGATTTAAAATTTGTGTACATAAAACTCATCATGGTTCTTTGAGTGCTTAATTTTAGTTAAGTCAGCCAGCTCCTTTACACAGTTCACTTCTTAAGTGTACGTTTTGACACAATTCTTTGTTGTCATAGAATAATTTCAGGTGGCTCTTTACCTGATCAAAAACACCCCTTGCATTTACATTATGCACCTGTTTTCATGCTTGGATTTGTCTATCCTTTTCACAGTTCTAATGCTGTGAACCTATCGAAGTTTAAAAAAAAAAAGAAAGAAAAAAAAAAAAAACACACCTGCAAATGTGCTATAACCAGCCTGATTGGAGGTGGGATATCTAGAGTGAGCCTTTATCCAAAAGTGTAGGAGGGGTGGTATTGAGCGTTATTTGGAGCCAGCCCCTTTGACACGTACTCCCAGCCAGGAGAAGAATGACAAAAAATGTTCTCTTGGACCCCGGAATGGCCCAACAACACTTTGTTTTGCCCCTCTCCCTCGGTTTGAAGACCTCTGGTCTTTGCAGTGCCCTTACAAATCATCCCTTTTGCATAAAATGAGACATTTAACTGTCACTGTTTCATTTTTCAAAGCAGTGGTCACAGGGCTTGAAGAGAGGACACCAAATGTCATAGGGATACCCCGAGATGACGAAACACGTGTTGGCTGAGATTGCTGGTCAAAAGAAGGGGCTGAATTGGCCAGGAACAAACTTTCAACAAAAATACAAGACTGCTTAAAGACTGTATATTGTATTGGCATGTGCCCTAAGCTGTCTGTTTGCTTGCCAATCCACCGATTTCAGTTGGGAGTTGGGTGTATCTTCCCATTTAAGTGCATCACTTTTGAAGATATTGATTTTACTGCGACTGTTTGTATATTCTATGAGTGCATGGTTCCTATAAAACAACCCGCCTTCTATTACTTGTCAACTCATGCATTTATTGTCCCTCTAGTTTGATTTGTGAAGCTATAGCAACATTGGACATGAAATGTAATTGTATGCAGCACTGCTTGGCTGTGAAGTGTATATAATGTTGTTAAGAAGCTGATGCAATGGTTTTTAAACATGCCCGGTGTGTGTTGTGCATAAGGCATAGCAGCAAGAAATGTGGGGAAAAAAATCTTAATCGTAGTTAATTTGTAACCTTTTTTTTGCCGGACACAAGAAATTGACATCCTATGAAAGGGCAGGGTAACTAAACAAAGTCCAGTAATTATCTATGGGTTCCCTGGTTTGGAGTGCAGCCAGGAAAACTAAATAGGCTAAAAAACCAAGGCTTTTTACTGAAGCTCTTTCTCTTTCTTTTTCTCTCTCTCTTTTTCTCTCTCTCTCCACACTTTGTGATAAGAATTTGACCCTTGCTCCACCCATTGGCCTTTAGAAAGCAAGGATTTGCCGAGCCCAGGACCCTTTCTTCCATTGTTCATTGATGTGTCATGTGGTAATGTTGTGAGAAAATGCTCCTTTTTGCTGGTCACCCCATCCCCCTTTTTAGCTGATATTTACTGAGGATTACTGGCTAATCTCCCCTGTTAGCATATTCAACTCTCCTGTAATATCATATTACATGGTGTGAAAACTACACCCATGTCATGGAAAGTTCAATGTCACCTGTGAACTGCTGCACTTTTGTGCCTTTGAGTTTTACCAAGTAATCCGTGGCCACAGGCCTACCAAGGGAGCCTGATTGCTGCATTCTGACCTGTCAAAATAACCCTTTTGTCAGAGGAAAAAAACAACTTCTTTTAATTACTGAATGTCAACCCTAAGTAGGCAACAAGGTAGGGTGCCTATTATTTAAAGTTGGGTATGTAGACCTTTTTAGGTCGAAATGTCCTTGCATTGAAAAGTTTCCCAAAAGCTAATTTCACTGTGGAACATGTCTCCTATGAAGAAAAGTAGTGTAAAGCTGAATATATTAATTTTGCTTACAATGGTTTGTGCCAAGGTATAAAGTTTTCAGCCACCGTTTCTCCTTTTTTGATATTTATTAAAAAGTCCAATTACACTTTGAAGGTGGGAGTTGGACTTTGCCCTTTCTGCAGGGCCATCCATTAACTCTTTCCATGATCCTCCTGTTTTCTAAACCTATTTTTGTTAGCTTTTAGGACTCTGCATACTCTACCACTGCTAACCAGTTCTTGTGCTTTCTCCTTTAAACATAGTAGAATTGCCTTACAACTAATTGGTTTATTTGATTTACATGTAGGTCTCTAGAGTGCTACTACATGTACCCAGGGGCTTTAAATTATATGCTACAGTTCACCCTGCAGCACTGATTATGCAGTCCAATTATGTAGCCCTGTAAACCATGTCCCAGGCGTGCCATGGCAGCCTGATTGGGCACTTTTAAATTGTCATTTCAACTTGGTAAAGTAAACTTTGCCAGGCTCAACCCTTCCTTTTTAATACAGATGTCACCCCTAGGGTCTTCCTGAACAGCTAAGTGGGCTTGGCGATAGAGGCTGGCCATGTACTTTATTACTTGTACCTGTCCTGGCAATGAAACTCTTAAATCCACTTTTCACAGCTGCAAGGCCTACCTCTCCCCTAAGATAACATTGTGTTTCCTTTTACATTTAATACATCATCATTTTCATTTGGAAGCAGGTAGACTGGGTGAGTTTGGTTCATACAGAATTATAATTACAAGCAGTGTTTGATGGTTGTCCTAATTCTGAAAATGGCACCTTTTTAAATATTGCCATTTTCTTGTCCTGGCCATGGGCAATATGACTAGGTGTAGCTGGCAGTTGGTCTTTGTGTCTGCTTCCAGACAGTGAGACAAAGGGAACATAGGTGTTGGCAGGATGGGCCACTCTCACTCAATGAGGGGACAGAGCTGTCACCTACCATACTTGTACATCACAAAGACCTTGCCTATACACACAAAGGTTAGTCTTTTGGTGATCCCCCAGGCTAGATGTGGCCAGGGAGCAGTGGGGTGCCTCACACGTGGGCGGGGGGAGGAAACCTTAGGAACCTTGTCCTACTTCAAACTGGATGCCAGGTATAAATAATGGACCCTTAGACCCAGCTCTTCACTATACATCTGGACCTGTGTAGGCTCAGGACTGCTTTGCTGTAATAAGGACTGCCACTCTGCTGTCCACCTGCCTGAGTGAGAAGGGCTGAACCTACATCTTGAACTTGGGACTACCTGAGTGAATTCAAGGGCTAGCTTGCTGGTTTCCTGATTAGCGCTTCAGGGACAGACCAGCTTCAGAAACTTTGATTCCCATTACCTGGACTGTGCCAAGGAAGCCTTGCCTTTCCAAATGCTGTTGCCCCAGTCCAGAGCCCTTGGAAGTGGGCCTGATTGTGCTCTGCCAACCCAGCAATAGCCACACAGATCCCACTAATGATGAGGCAGGGGCCTTCAAACCTCCACATCTAAACTGCTGCACAATACATCCCTGATGCAGGACCGTGCATCACAGCTTCCTCAAACTGCTATTGTGCAATACATCACACCAGGACCTCTCATTACTTGGGCTGCGAGGCACGTCTTCAATGCGGTACGCCACATCACTCTGCTACCAGGATTTAAGGTACTTTGTAAAGTGGCCTACTTGGGTCCATGTAACCAGTCTGAGTGCCATTATGTTCGGCTTGACCTTGTGACATTGTCCCAGTCTAATGCAACAAGATAACCCCAATTGTCACTTTGTGCTTTTTTATTTCTTTTATGGTGACAGTTGTTCTTGTGTTTTCACTTTACTACTGTTTGAATTGCTGCATACATATCTAGACATTGCCTGTACATTAAGCCTGATTGCTCTGTGCCAAGCTACAAAAAGGTTGAAAACAGACTAATGCAAAGCTTGCTTTTGACTTCTCCCTGTCGAGGATGGTGGTTGCTGCTGGAATAGGGTTTTACCCCCTCAACCAGTAACCACATTTCTTCTAGTATGTTTTTGATTAAATAAAGGGAAAGTTACTTTTAGATACCATTCCCTGCTTGAAGGTCCTGGGGTCTAATTTGAAGTAGCTTGCTAGCAGCTGCCCCTGCCAGTGTTATATCTTACTGATGTGTCAAAATTGCCTCCAGGGCAGTGTTGATGGCTTAGATCTGATGACTGGATCAACTGGAGGTGATGTATGCAATACCATTCAGAAAAGAAATAACCTGGAGGATTTCAGGATATTATTTTACTTAAAGCAAACAAGGGTGAGACCAGTCCATTCACAATCACATGTAAGGGGAATCTTTCAATATGTAGCTAATTGACCACCATTTCAGTGAGGGGAAGCTGATGCCAGAAACAGTTTTGTGAAGTTGAGGAGGATGGGACTACTTATTTACTTAGTGTTAGAAATGGGGTTTTTGGTCTGCAGTCAGGTTACCCCCTGTCCAAACAAAAGCCCTCACTCTAGTCAGGGTAAGTCACACACAATCTAAGATTATCCTGTGCCCACCCTCTGGTAGCTTGGCACGAGCAGTCAGGCTTAACTTAGAAGGCAATGTGTAAAGTATTTGTGCAATAAATCATACAATACCACCATATAGCACCACAAAAATACACCACACAGTGTTTAGAAAAATATATAATATTGATCAGGATAATTGTAGGTCAAAAAGTATAAAGTTGCAATGGAAAATTGTAGAAATATAACAGAAAAGTGATATGAAGTGTCTTAAAGTCTTTAGAATATAAACAGTCTCTTTCAAGCACAAGTACCTGGTTTAGCGTGGAAAAATCTCCTCAGAGGGCCACAAAGGAAGAGGTGCGTGGAAAAAGGGTGTGTGCGTCGATTTCTCCCCAACACACACGGACTCGCGTCGTTATTTTACACGCGGGGAAGTCGTGCGTCGTTTTCCGGCGCGCGGACAGTCTTTCTGTGGATCGCGGGGATTACCAGATGTCCCGGGTCTGTGCGTGGATTTTCCTGCTTGTTCTCCGGCTGCGCGTCGGTCTGCGGGGCTGCACGTTGAAATTACGATCTCACGGCAGGCGTCGCGTCGATTTCTCCTCTAGAGGTCGGGCGGCGTTATCCTTGCGAAGCCGTGCGTCGGATTTTCGATCGTCCCCAGAGCGTCGCGTCGGTCAGCATCGGAGTGCGGTGTTTTTCTCGCCGCGAAACAAGCTGTGCGTCGAAATTTTCAGCGCACGGAGCGTCCAAGTAAAAGAGAGAAGTCTTTTTGGTCCTGAGACTTCAAGGAACAGGAGGCAAGCTCTATCCAAGCCCTTGGAGAGCACTTTCACAGACCGACAAGAGTTCAGCAAGGCAGCAGGGCAACAGCAAGGCAGCAGTCCTTTGTAGAAAGCAGACAGGTGAGTCCTTTGAGCAGCCAGGCAGTTCTTCTTGGCAGGATGTAGTTTCTGGTTCAGGTTTCTTCTCCAGCAAGTGTCTGATGAGGTAGGGCAGAGGCCCTGTTTTATACCCAAATGTGCCTTAGAAGTGGGGGAGACTTCAAAGAGTGGCTAAGAAGTGCACCAGGTCCCCTTTCAGTTCAATCCTGTCTGCCAGGGTCCCAGTAGGGGGTGTGGCAGTCCTTTGTGTGAGAGCAGGCCCTCCACCCTCCCAGCCCAGGAAGACCCATTAAAAATTCAGATGTATGCAAGTGAGGCTGAGTACCCTGTGTTTGGGGTGTGTCTGAGTGAATGCACAAGGAGCTGTCAACCAAGCCCAGCCAGACGTGGATTGTAAGGCACAGAAGGATTTAAGTGCAAAGAAATGCTCACTTTCTAAAAGTGGCATTTCTAGAATAGTAATATTAAATCCGACTTCACCAGTCAGCAGGATTTTGTATTACCATTCTGGCCATACTAAATATGACCTTCCTGCTCCGTTCAGATCAGCAGCTGCCACTTCAACAGTGTATGAGGGCAGTCCCAATGTTAGCCTATGAAGGGAGCAGGCCTCACAGTAGTGTAAACACGAATTTAGGAGTTTTACACTACCAGGACATATAACTACACAGGTACATGTCCTGCCTTTTACCTACACAGCACCCTGCTCTAGGGGTTACCTAGGGCATACATTAAGGGTGACTTATATGTAGAAAAAGGGGAGTTCTAGGCTTGACAAGTACTTTTAAATGCCAAGTCGAGGTGGCAGTGAAACTGTACACACAGGCCTTGCAATGGCAGGCCTGAGACAAGGAAAAGGGGCTACTTAAGTGGGTGGCACAACCAGTGCTGCTGGCCCACTAGTAGCATTTAATTTACCAGCCCTATGCACATAAAGTGCACCTTACTAGGCACTTATAAGTAAATTAATAGTCCAATCAGGTATGATTCAAGGTTACCATGTTTTAAGGGAGAGAGCATATGCACTTTAGCACTGGTTAGCAGTGGTAAAGCGCGCAGAGTCTAAAAACCAGCAAAAATGAGGTCAGAAAAAGAAAAGGAGGAAGGCAAAAGGTTTGGGGATGACCCTGTCAAAAAGCCAGGTCCAACACTTAGGCATGCAGCTGACTGGCACATAGGCTCCCTATGGTGGCAGAAGGCTTGTTCCATCTTGTATTTCCCCTAACCTGGTGCAATGTGGGATAGTTTGCAGGAAAGAAATGCGATAGGGTGGAACATGTGTGCAGGATAACCCCCCCCTCCTCCACCACCACCAGAGCTATTTCCTTACTGTTTAGGCTGTGTCTAGGAGTGCTAACTCTCCCTACAATCACAAGCGAACCCTGTAAGGCTGGCATCTTTCCCACAGTTCATCAGAATACATGACCTCTAGAAGAATGGAAGAGGACAGAACACACTGTCTAAAACCTATGAGGAGACCTGTAGGGGCGAAAACTGCTCTCACTGCTATCTAAGCAGACACTGATTCTAAGGTCCGTTGGCTGACCTGCTGAATAGCTACAGGGACCTCAAAAATGGCAAGAGGCCTTTATCTAAGAGTGACCAGTGACTGCCTACAGCTGCATGAGAACTTGATCCCCGGAGTGAGCCCTGACCCCTCATTTCTCTCCCTGAGGTGCCGGGAGCTTTAATGGCGTCCAGGAGGACTTGGGGCAGGATTACGAGGATGGCAGCCTCACCACCACCAGCCTCCTGGTGGTGGTCGGCTGCCATGGATGTCTGACTGCCATATTATGAGGTTGACAAGCAGACCCCCCCCAACCTACCACCGCCCCGTCAGGATCCGTGGTCCCAACAGGCCAATGGCAGTCCTGGCTTTAATCAGCCAGGGTGGCGCTAAACTCTACGTCACCCTGCTGATTACAACCTTGTTCTCCGCCAGCCTTTTCATGGCTGTCTGACCACCATGAAAAGGCTGGCAGAGAACATATGCAGGGGGCCACAGGTGGGTCCTTGCCCAGCACCTTTGAAATGCACACTGTCTGCACGGGAACAATGCTGCTCCATCTTTCCCACTGGACTAATGGGCAGGAACTGTTCCCGCCTGTCAGCCAAGTGGGAAAGTTGTAATAGGGCCAGTGAGTCTGGCGGTCGAGTTTTCTGACCACCAAACTTGTAATCGGGCCCTTATTCTGAAAAATGGTGGACTTCTGGACTGTAGAGGACATAGATAAACTGCCAAAGTAATTCCACCCAAGGGGTGACCTCAGATGGCAAGAAAGTAAGGTTGGCACCACTCTGAGCTTTCTGCCACGTGAAAATCCAGTTCTTTGGACCCTTAGGCAACCTCATTTGACTTTAGTGTGACTTTCCTAGATACAGCATGCTCTTTGCCAAGATTCTAAGAAAATTCTTAGCTCCAATAAAGTCTATGGGCCATATTACAATAATGGCGGTTCTACAGCCAGATTGCCAATAAAGCGGTACAGAGGATGCCGGCTGCCTCCCCACTGCTGTACTATGATCATGCTTTCGGGCTGGCCAGTGCAGCAGCATTGGCTCTCCCTGAGAGCCAAGGCCAATGCCACCTCACTGTTGGTGCCACCAGCACACTCGGAATGGGCATGGTCTGCCATGGCAGGCCATGCATATTCCGAGTGTACTGAAGGGGAGTCTCTCCACTGTCCACGACATGGTTACAGGTGGTGCAGGGCATCCTCAATGGTCCCATCTGCTTTTGCTGCCGGCCTTGCCATGCAAAGGCAGGTGGAAAGACAAGTTGTGAATAGCATGGTGGTGCCAACATTGGCACCGCTGTGCTTGACTATAACCTGCACTGCTGCTAACTCGTCAGGATCCTGATGGTGGTCCTGTAGCAGTACGACCCCCAGTATCCTAATCTGGAGGTTGGGCCACCAAGAATGCTGCTGTCGGACTGCTAGTATGAGCATGGCGGTCCGTGGACTGCTGTACTCTTAATAAGTCCCTAAGTCAGAAGGAATAATTATCCAGCTGAAAAGCAGACTTCCCTGGGGACAAAATATCGACTTTTTATCCTCCAGTTTTTCCTGCCAAAACCAGTGCTTCAGCAGGACCTCATTTAATATCTATCCTACTTTGAAGGGACTTTGTCAGATAGAGCGTGCTGCTTTGCCCCTGTTTGGCCTTGACTAATTACGGAGATTATTTCGGAAAGTAAAACTGCCCAGGTTGAATCTGCATGGTAAAGCTGCCCCTCACTCCATCACAGTCAGCCTGACTTCTCATAGAGATCCTGGGTATATGTGGCCAGTACTTTCTATTGGCACTTAACTTTTAATTGGTGTGTTAGGAGTTTAAATATTTATCTCTGGTTCCCTCTCATTCTAGTTTTATTATTTTGGTGTCACTGTATTAAATATATCTTTATTGATTGGAGTAGAAACTTTATTGTGCTTTTTAACTAACCAATATGATACTTCTAAATGCTTTACACATTTTGCCTAAGTTTGTAAGGTGTATCTGCTCTGTACCATAGATATCATGGGTTGGGCTCAAATTTAAACTATTGAAACCTGCTTTTGCTGGACCTAAAAAGTTGGTGATCTTATTGCTTGTGGTGGACTCATCTTATTCAATTAATAATTCACTGTCATGCAGTTGCTTTCATAGGTCCTTGGGTAGTTGGAACCTGCTAAAGGTTGTTTGTAAAGCGAGGCCTCCTGAGCAGTTCAAAACCTTACATTATGCATCAGGAAATATTTAATTTTTTGATACCGCAAAATTTTAATTTTGCATGGTAAAATGCTTCTTTGCCAAGCAAAGTTGTCAATAGTAAACACACAATACTTTAAAGTCGGCGGGCTGTGACACTTGTGTTAACTTCTTTGTTTTGTGGTGGTGGATGTGCACCGTGTCCTACACTTCTCCTTGGGTTTGAGATGTAGATTCCATGGCTCTTGGAGTTGATTTTCTTTCTAAGTTTGTCACGCTCAAAATGTAAGATGGCCCCATTTGCTTCCTTTAGCAAAGAGCAGTCTGCTATCTTTCAGATAGCCGCAGCACTATTGTGTATACGATTTTTTTTATTTTTTTTTTAATCATATTTTAATTCAAATTTAAAAAGTACTAGACTGATTTATGACAAACCATAATGAGGCCCAGTTTATCTTCTGTTTACAATGTCCAGATCAGTTTACTGTAAAACCCAGGATAAATCACTATGGGGAATTTTATCAGGAAATGCAAGCTTTGAAACTTCATTGATAATTCTTGCCCACCATCAATCTGAATAGAGCTTTCCATGATCTAACAGTTCAAGCATACATTTACAGTAATGTGTCAAGCAGATGCTTTGATTGAAATCCATTTTGGTTTTTCATCCCACCCCCTCTGGGTCTATTCACCGGAGTATGGCTGATTGCTCCCAAGTCTATGGAATTTACCAATGTTCATAATCCCTAAACCTCGTTTGTATTTATGGTGGACAAAAGTTAAGGTTCCTGAGCAACTAAAACACTGGACAATGTATCAATCTCTCACCCTATTAACCGAGTCTGCTGAGCATGGCAGATCAATCGGTGTGTCTGAAGTGGGACCTTTCCTTTAACTGGTAACACACCGGCTACACCTAAAGGGAAAGCTTTGTAGTCTATGGTCATAATGGTGCAGGTTGTTAATAAATGTCCAGCCCTGTGCCTACTTGTCAAAGTCACTGGCAGTGATCATTAAGTGCTCTGGGTATCTTCTGTACTTAAAGCAAAGGACTGTATACCTTTCTTAAACGTCTAGAGGTGAGTTTAGTTTATTATCAAGTCATTCCAATAAACATAGACCTTAGTTGTGAACTAGTATAGCATATCACTGGAACTGGCCACATATGTTTTCTACCCAACTAGAGAATGTCTTTTATGCTATTTCTGGTGATATCCCGCGTCACAGAAAACGGTGTAACCAATATTGTCATAATGTAGGTTCTTGATGTTGTTCAATGAAAGTTGGACTCGGCTAGTTACTCCAACCACAGCTATCGTAATGGGCTGATGATATCAACATGTGTCTTGATGCTGTAATGGTTTAATCCAAAAGACTTCTGAAGCACATTTATTAAACTTGTAGCAATCATACAATAAATGCCCTTATTTCTGTGACCTTTTTAGATGTTTTTGGGGGCAACAGTTGAATAACACAGCTGTGACATTGCTCTAGTATAAATTCCATTGGTTTCTGAAGATGGTGCCAAGAGTCTGAAGCAGTTCAGAGTTATAAACTGTTGCTCCAAGGACCACTTTTGTAATGCTTATTTGTTACAGAATGCCCTTCATGTGAAGGCTCAGTGCAGTTGCTGAAGGGTTTATTTCACATGAAGTAAAGATGCTAGCATTTTCAAAACATACAATGTTTCCATCTATATAAGAATTGTTATCCACTTCAACTTGATCAAAATAGTGTTTTAATTCCTCTGTTCCCATTTCACTTGATTATGGGTTTTTCTCAAGTTGCTCAAATAAAAAAGAATATTGGGTTCACTTTGGACCGTTGCCAATGTGGCATTCCGAACGCCATATTATGACTGCGGTGATATCGTCACGGTCGAACTGCCAGATTTCATCTACATGATGGTCTGGCGGTGCTGGTCCTAATCCACCAGGGCAGCGCTGCCCTGTGGATTACAGCCTCCCCTTCTCCGCCAGCAATTTCATGGCTGTAACCCTGCCATGAAAAGGCTGGAGGATACTTGGTGCCAGGTTCCACCCCTGGCCAGGCCCCTTGCAATGATCACTGGCTGCTTTGCAGACAGTGAACATTGTGACAGGTTCTGGTGCACCCTACCCACTAAAGCATTGCTGCTGGCTCTTATGAGCTTGTACAGTGCTGTATGCCATTTCTCACTGATCCGGCGGGGAGACTGTCATACTGGCTGCAACCTACCCATTGGGACTTCGGTGGATGGGCTTTTCCCTCATAAGCCCCTAGGTCAAAATATCATCCCCCCCCCCCACACACACATTTCTCCTTGAAATGTAAACATCTTGTTAAACTTGTTAGTAAAATTCTGTGGTGGACCATTAACAATGTACACCTGTGTTTGAGGTTATATATATATATATATATATTTTTTTTTTTTCTTTTTTCAATGGACTGGTTCTGTATTTCCCTAATTTTGAAACCAACACGGCCTGGAGTAAGGTCATATCCATGCAGTCTTCCTTATGAAAACATTTACACAGCGTGTCTTTACAAGTTCAAATCTGCTCCAGTATGCACATAATGGCCACCTTTTACATATCTAATTTACTATTAGGTGATTACTTTTATTTTTGTTTCTGGATATTTTTTCTGTCTGTCCGAATCTGTGGACACCTGTTTGAGCCAGTGTTTATGTCAAAACTCAGTCTGTGCACCTAATATATTTTTGCTATTTTTGTTAGTGCAGATGTGCAAAACCCATTTATCAATGAATGCACCTTTTTTATTATGTAACATACCAAAGAATGTTAAACATATTGCCATACTTCTGGGTACAGATGACATAATGTGCATCAAATAATGAAAATGTATATGGGGATCTGCACTAATCGCAAACTGCTGCATGTGGCCTAATTGAATAGATGGAAACGTGCTAATGACGTGGCTGCTCGCATGCAAATAAAGGTGTGCACACGTATAAATGCACATTTATCATGAGGTCCCAACGTGAACTGGTGCTCTGACCAAGGTTGTCTTCTGAAAGTGCAATTATGCAGGTGGTAATTTGACAACCCACTTGCTCCAAGTTCCTGCCTGTGGCTAATGTTAATTAATCAGTTGATTTGTACTTAGTGACCACAATTTTATGAGAGGCTCAAGATCTGTGGAGATGTTTGTTTTCTTTGGAACTCTTTTTTTTTTTTTTTTTTTTTTTTTTTTTTTTTTTTTTTTAGTCCAGATTCTGCAAATTCTTCAAAGCTTGCCCTTTCTTCAAAAGAATATGTAAGATGTTTTCAGAGATACTGATGTGGTCTTTCATTTCTGAGAATCTCTTCGACTGAAGACTGTATATATATATATTAGAATTAACCATTCAAAACAAAAGGGAGGGGATAAAAACCATGTAGTTACAGGCCTAGTTAAATCTTGGTTTAACACCATAAATGAATGGCAAGATCTGGAGCATATTTGTTCTCCAACACAAGCGCTCTTGACACGGACGTAATTGCAGTGGAACAAAATATTATCTAGGCCTCTCTGCCATGTGTGTACTGGGATGCTTGCAGTAATTATTGTACCTTTTTCTATATATCATCCATGAAGGGCTACTTTCCTTTGGTGCATTGGGTACAGTATGTGTATGTCTGCTTCTGAACAAACTTCATACATCAGCTTCTCTTCCCAAATGATTTGTGGTGAGATTTAGATACTTTCATTGTTCTACAATGAATTCCTTTATCATGATGAATACCATTGCAATTGCATAGGAAAATTCAGGGCAGTATTCACAAATTGTATTTTGTAGTACTCTTTAATATTATAAAACATATTTCAAAATGCTGTCCACAAACTTGCATGGGGAAAACCTGTCTCCACTTCATCTATACTTCTTTGTGCAAAGATCTCCTCCCCAACACCAACAATTTCTGCAGTGTGAGTCTATATTTTAGTTAAAAATGTTAGTAGGACACGGGGGGAGTGGGTGTAAAATGGAAAATGCATAAAGGGGATGTGATTAGGGAAGAGTAAAGAGGTTTCAGAAGCCTCAGGGAGGGACAGCTACCCACCTACAAAAAAGTAAGCCTATCGGCGTTCACAAACTGCACTTCAATAGATACTAAAGCCACAAAGTAACTGGAGCACAGCACATGACTCACCCCTGATATTGAAACCATTTCCCTTTTGAAAATAATGGTTGGTGGCTCAAAATAAAATACATGGGTTATAATGTTGATTTTGAAATACATTATTTAAAGGAGTAAAACAAACCTAAATGTTAAATATGTGCTATTTTTTAAAATTATTTTTTAATGTAATTAAAAAATAACTGTAATATAAAAATTAATGTAAAAAATTTAGAATTATAAATGTACTTGTAAATAATTATTTACATTGCCTTTTAATAATACAAATTTAAACTTCAGTTTAGCTGGAAATATATTTCTTTAATTTAAAATTCAGGAGCAAAATTTATTTCCACTAACCATTTACTTCAAAATGAAGTTATTCATGCTGTAGCATTTTGAAAATTTATGGCCACATGTACAAAGCATTTTTGCTTTGGGGAAATGGACATTCAGGATGTTCTGACTTCAAACATGCTTTTAGGTATGTACAGCACAAATTGTGATTTTTGAAGGGGCATGTTGAGGGCATCTCTTCCAAACACTGAATCTGAATGAGATGTATGATTGTTTGACCAAATTACTGTTGTCAAACATTCACTTTTTGATGATTCCTTGAAATAGGTGGTAACCCGTCCGAAAATGGGAAGGGGTTCCCAGAGCATGGAAAAAAATATTTAGGAGCAGGCACTGGTCCCATGGACTTTAACTACAATACACCGACATTATTGTTAATTGCAAATTATTAATCCGCATCAGATCCTTTTTACTTTTTGTCAATATAGGAGAGATTTTTAATGCCACAATGTTTTCAACTCTGGCCATTATAATCACACCAATTTGTGACAATGTTGACTCTATGCTCATCGTACATCTGAATTTTTTTTTGCCTATTCGGCCTTACTGCTATTCAGGTAATAGACCACTATTTTACCAAATGTTTACACCTCTGTTTCTACCTCCCTTATAGCACTCTTGGGGTCAAGTGATACTAATACGATATTGTATGCATATGCAAAAATCTTGGTTTTATTTTCATTCACCACAACAGGGCTGATTAAGATGGTCTCCTTGAGCATGCTTAACTGAGCTGGATAGGAGGGGTGAACTTGGGTGTCCAGCTTTCTCCTTCTCGTAATCTGAATTGTATCTCATTCCCCCCCCCCCCCCCCATTATTTGCAATCTTGCTATAAGTTCATGATATAGTTCCTTAATAGCTGTGATGAAGCTGGGACAATCCTCTTTCTCTTGGGTACTGCCCATATATAATCCCAAGCCACCCGGTCAAAAGCTTTCTCTGTGTAGAGCAGATTCATAGTCATAGGTGTCTGACACCCCTGCTGTGTCTATCAAGGTGATTGCACATCTAACATGTGTGGTTCCTCTCCCCGGTATAAGCCCATGCTGCCAATTAGAAATCATTTTGCCTATGACCCTACTCAGCCTTGTCACAAATAGATTGGAATAAATCTGTGCCTCTATTAATCAATGAGGGGCCTATATGAGCATGGGGGGGGGGGGGGAAATTCCCTTTCTTCATGAATACTACAATGTTAGTAACTGTCAATGAGGGTGGGGTTGAGGGTCCTCTCTGGGCATCAAGAAAACTGTTAGCCAATTCCTTCGTCAAAACTGTATAAACAAACTGTATCAAATTCTTATCTGGTCCAGCTTCCTTAGCAATTGCTAGGGAGCTGAGTGCTAGTTTATTTTCCACGGAGGTAGTTGGAACATCCAAACCTGCCTGCTCCTCCACATCTAGCACCCCTCTTTACTATCTGTTACTGCTCAACATGGGCTGAGGGAAGTAGCGGATCTTCTTGACAGAGACTTGCAATATTCCTTTAAATACACCTACAATAGATTCTGGCATATTAACCACCTGACTGAAGTATTTTTCACTTTTTTATGTAGGAAATGTGCATATATTTGAGCCCCTAGCACTGCTGATATTGCTTTTTGTGACGTGGTGGCGCAAACCTTGAACTCATTTCTAGGAGGCCATGCAAAGGCACTTTGTGTGGCTTTGAATGGCCTCCATAGATCTGGAGTAAGGCAAGGCCACACATATCGATAAGTTAAATGTCTCTGCACAAGGGAGACTTTCCATGTGTGTTGCAGTGGATGTTCCCCCTATAGTCCCTATAGTGACAAGAGGTTTTAAACCTGATGATGCACCAAAATCTTGCACTTTCCCTAGGGAGGCACAATGATGAGAAATATTTTTATTTTCTTTGTTTTTTTCCTTTTTATGTGTGCTGCAAATCCAGTACTTTAGATTTCATAATGTGGTTTCCATATATACTTCTAGTTAAGTGGTCTGTTTAAAAATAAAAACATAAATGCAGTAATGTAATCATTATTTACCATGTTTTTTTGTTGCATGCCTAGTTTTAAAATAAATAAATGCAATTACTTAAAATATCAATGACCAGAGAAAACCTGTCTTAAAAGGAGTGTTTAGATATTGACAATCTGGTTCAACATTTTCATTGTTTTAGTAGAATGTTTGTCCTACTTTTGCTGAATCTACATGTTATGAGGTTAAAGGAATATGTGTTTTCTTTTCACAGAGAAATGGACCCTGCTGTTATTTCTTTGCCAGATGCCATCCGAAAAGATTTCTTAACTTGTAAAGTATGCTTTGAACTTTACAAATCTCCTAAGCTCCTGCCATGCTTGCATAGCTACTGCCTGCAATGTCTTCAGCTATTGGTAAAGAATGGGTCCATTCATTGCCCAGAATGTCGGCTCAAGGTGGATATAGAAGGAAATGTTTCCAACCTTAGGAGCAACTTCTTTATTAACAGCCTCCTTGAGGTGTTCAAATTAAAACATACAAAGAACAGAGATTGCACCTTGTGTTCTTCCACCCAGAAGTCACTGCCTGCCTCGTCTTACTGCATAGATTGCTGTAACTTTCTCTGTCAGACTTGTACCCAAAGTCACAGTGGTGAACTTCTTACCCAAGACCACAAAATTGTAGACACACGTGATGTTATGAATAAACATCATACCGCAGGGGCAAAGCTCCAAGAGGTGTGCTGTAAAGAACACCAGCAGGAACCCAGGAATTTCTTCTGTGACACATGTAATTTCGCTATTTGTAGGGTGTGTTGTCATCAAAGCCATATTCAGCATCACATTGTGGCAATGGGAGAGGCAGCCCAGAGGAGTAAGTCTGAAATGAAGAAACATATTGATTGGTTGGAATTAAATATACATAATATCCGTGAATGCAGGCAGAAAATGGATGAAGAATTGGAAATGTGTCAGACAGCAGATTCAAGCATCCGCCTGTATATTGGCAGATATGTGAAGAAAGCAACTGTGCACCTTCTAGAAATGCAGTCTACAGCTTGTGAAACATTGGACATGGTAAAGAAGCAGAACATGGAAAAATATAGGTCTTTGGAAAAGGTTCTACAAAGGCAAAGTGACCAAGCAATGAGTACTAAGGACTTGGTGTTAAAAGTGATGGAAATGGGAAAGTGTTATGACAAAATGTCTATGGAGGATATATTGAGAGGTTGGGTGCAGGATGTAAAGTTCTGTACTCCGGAAAAGCTGGACTTAGAAATTCCTAAACTGACCCTTCTTATAGATGAAATGGACATTTCTAGCATTAACCTCTTCAACCTAGAATACTCAGAGTTGCAGTCAGAGGATGCTGAAGAGTCATATTCTGAGGAGGGCAGTGTTTCAACTACAGACTCCTTTGCAAACAGTGTAAGCTCAGCTAATATCACATCCAATGACAGTAGCACCGAAACTGGAGACTCATTGCTTGTTGAAGATGGTGTAAACCTGGACTCTCTCCTGCCTGCTGAGGAAGGTGTAGATACTGTGACCACAAGTAACTGTTCAACCATGGAGGATTCCTTGTTCACTGGGGACTCAATATCATCTGGGGCGACCTCGGCCACCGGGGATCTTTGTTCCCCTGGGAACACTTTAGAAACTGAGAATACACAACCCAGTGAGAATGATGTGCCCAGTTTCAGCAGAACATTTGAGCAGCTTTCTAAGTCTGACAGATATGATTTCAGTGACGATATGTGGGATGAATGGGATGATGTGTATTATTTGGATTCTGATGACTCACTTGATGAATCAGACATATTTGACTCTGATTCATCAGAATGGTCCTATAAAAATGAATATGATTGGGTTGTCAACAGAAAGCCCCCACCTATAAATTATGAGGCAGAGTTTATTTGTTCTTTTAGAGTAAATCAGTTGCCTAATTCAGGCACTCCCAAAATCACTGGTATAGCAGTTTTAGATTCTGGGTGTGTTATCATGGCTGATGAAAAGAATGAGGATGTAAAAATATTCTCTAGGAATGGAAATCTTTCTAAACGGATTATTTTGCCAGAAGTGCGTGGTCAACCTCCCCCATGTGGCATCACTATTTGTGGAAATACGTTGGTTTGTTCTGCTGGATGTTATCTCATCTTTATGACTTTAAGGGGAAAACAGCTTCATAATGTCAAACTGCGAGGCCAACAGTCGCAGTATGCAATTACATCCTACAGATCTGACTATGTGGCAGTTAGTGAAGGGACCTGTTGCACCCTTGCATTGTATGAAGTGTCAGGCCACTTCCTAGGTAGAGTTGAACCTACTGGTTACAATGGAGGAAAATTTCTCTTTGTTGCTGTCAATAGTCAGGAAGTTTTCATAGTCTCAGACTTTTTTAACAAGACTATAGTGCTCTTTAGAAAGTCTGGAGATATTGTCAATGTTTTGGATACTTGCACACCATTGTTGAGAGAGCCATTCCATGTTTGTGTGGATGGGAATGATCATATATTTGTAGTAGACCAGGACAGGGTTCTTGAGTTCACACCTGATGGAGTGTTTGGCCGGGTTGCTTTACGTGCAGACAAAATGGCTGAATACCCCCGTGTCATTGCTGTAGATAATGATGGGTACCTCATTGTTATCCAAAAGAAAAATCATGCAAAAATATTCCACCTTTAAAATCCTAAGAAAATGATTCAATATGAAACTGTAGCATTTGGAAAAATAGTAATGATTGTAGGAAACTTTCAGTTCGGGGGAACTGAAACCTAATAAGAGTCTGTTTTGTGTTTGAGCATGTTGCTGAAGCTACTTACTTTGATCTACACAAACTATATCAATAACTATGCAGTCTTGTTTCAAATCTTTTTTTTTTTTTTTTTTTATTTGTGCAAGAAAATAGGACTGATAGTTAAGGTGGTTCACTGCCAACTAATAGGGGCATAGTTATGGCAGCCGCTTGGACCTGCGTACCAAGAACCTGGGTGCAGTGACCAATGTCCATATACTATTACAATGCATTATAATGACCTGGCAATTGTATTTATTTTTGTACAAAAAAAGTCAAGGTTTTGTTTACCTATATATTTCTAAAATATTCCTAGATTAATATATTTACTTTCTCTGTTATATTTTTCCATCTGACCTGTAAAAATTGCACTTTAAAAATTGTATTATTGAGTGTGTTGTGTGCTTCTTTTTCTGACATGGTGATTTGCATTGATTCACAGGACACTTGTATTGCATACAACCATGCATGGTTTTCCACAGCAATAAAAACATTTCTCATGATTTTGGTGTGCTTCTTTGTGTCTCTTGTATGGAGATTCATAATGCTCAAGAATCCGCATTGTTCTTTTGTAGTTATGTCTAGAACAAATTAATATTCTAAATAAGATGAAGCCCAGCGTTCTGGCAAAAATATTACCACTCCCGCCCACCAGTCTTCTATTACTAAGATGTGGTGCCAGTGGCATGGAAAAATTGACACTTCTGACCTAGGAAGTGACTTCCAAAGTCCTGATATTGTCATAAGAAGTGCCATTACAAAGTGACATGGGTAGAGCATACCTACATATATTTGCACGGGTCACACTCTCTAGGAGTCTTTTCCATTTGCATTGGCTTAAAGTAAGCCATTCCTATTCGTGACAGTCAGCTGTCCCATTTAATTTTTTTTAGCATCTTGAACCCAATAATGAATGTTAATGCACTATATTTAGTATTGTGCACAATGCAAAATGTAAAAAATAAAAGTTGATTATAAGTTTTCCCTTTAGGCAATGCAAAAGGTAAAATTAATACCAATCAAGGCACAAATGAATCTACAGCCTGTTCACACACCAGAAGAACTGTTACTGTAAATCAATAATCAAAACTGGTAGTATCCTGGAGCTGGGGATAGGTGGAGGTTTTTTTTAAAAATATATATATATTTTTAATAAAGGCAATATAAACATAAAAAGATCCATTCTCCTAAGTTTCAGAGTTCAAGATTTAAAAAAATTATTCTCCCAGTAGGTAGAACATATTCTGACTTTCAGGTTTATTATGGAACCCTGGTGGCCCACTGCCCCTGGAAGTGCTCTGGCCCCCACCAACCACACCCGCAACCTCCCATTCACCCTGGACTCAGCACTCTTGCTGAACCGTCAAGTCAGCGCAGTCTCCTCCACCTGTTTCAACATCATGCGCATGCACCGGAATATCTTCAAATGGATTCCAACCGAATCCAAAAGAACAGTCACCCATGCTTTCGTCGGCAGCCGCTTGGATTGCGGCAATACACTCTACGCTTGAACCACCACCAAGGTACAGCATAGATTACAACACACCCAGAATGCCTACGCCAATCTCATCAAGAGCGCCCCCAAACACAGCCTTACCTCTGCCCTACTGAGAGACCTGCACTGGCTCCCAATAGACAAGAGAAGCACATTCAAACTTCTCACCCACGGATACAATGCCGGACCAGAATACCTCAACCAAAGATTCCACTTCAACATGCCCACCAGGCAACTCTGCCCTGCCGACCTCACCCTTGCCGCTATCCCATGCATCCAGAAGGCCACAGCCAGAGGAAGGTCCTTCTCCCACCACATTGCCAAGACCTGGAACTCCCTTCCAATCCACCTCTGAAGATCTCCCACTCTAACACAATTCAGAAAAGACCTCAAAACTTGGCTCTTCACCTGATTTCCCCTCTGACCTTCACTTCTGCCCCCCCTCCCCATGCCTTGAGACCCTAATGGGTGAATAGCCGCACTCTGCAAATACATTGATTGAATCTCAGCATTAGGTTGCTTTTTAAAATATTTGCAATGTAGAAGTTATTTTTGACTAATGTGGTGAAGAAGATAGCTATCCTTTTTGGCCTACCTTTTTAACAAGAGGTTATGAAAGGCAGTGTCTCTAAGAATGGTGTTCACATATAATAGTCCTTAAAATATGCAAAGATGTACTGCTTAAGTGGTAGAAGAAGGCTAGACTCTGGACTAGTGAAGAAAGCTTAAGCCACTTCTGGGCGTGCATTACATCTCTATAGTGACATCCTAGAAGCATCAAATACCGGTCATTTGTCTGCCTACAGTACACCCTGGGCAAACTCAATAAGATTGATGGCAAACTTTTCTCACCCATCTTTGCAAGAAGTGGTTCCAATACTTCAACTTGATAACTTATGCTATGGAGTTGCCCATGCCGGTTTTCTTTCGAAGCTGTGAGAAATTTGGTTGGGTGATGGGAATGAAACCATGCTCCAGCAACAGCCGCAATCTTTGTCAGGGTGAGCTACAGAGTCACTGCTGGAGTCTTTTTATCCTTAACAGGAATCCATGCTCATTGAGGTTGATGAACATTTGGACCAGGATGTGGTAGAACCGCTAACAGAATTTCAATACAAGCCAATTAATTCAAACAGTACCACCCACTTGGCCATGCAAGGAAAACTCCAGTTGTAAATAAAGGTAAGGGATTGATTACTAGCTGGAACTCAGTCATGTTGACAATGCGCAACACAAGGTAATAAAGATACAAGATCACCAATGATTGCCCAAGGCTGCAAAATAAGTTCAGATGGACTAACATTAATAAAACTAAGCCTTCAAGATGGATAATACCTATAAGCAACCATAGAAATATTTGAGGCCCAGAAATTAAGCATTGCACAGGACTAGCAATCATCCCTCTATTTAATTTAGCACTCATACTTTATCTGGGCACTGGGTATCCCTGCAGTTGACGACTTCAGGGAAAAACATGTGGGGAGGAACGCATGTGGATGAAAAGGGTAAAAAGAATTTAGAAAAGATCATCTCAAACTGTAAACTACTTACTAAGGTGAGCAAAAGTTTGATCGAGTCTTCCAAAAAATGTTAAAGAAAAAAATCTAAGTCTCAGCGGGGCATCTTAAAGGGGAAGATAACCCTCCAAGGGTCACAGCATGACTGGGTGGAGTAGAGAACAGAAGAAGGTAAAGTGAGGAGGAATAGAAATAAATATCAGGGAGCTGCTGGACGAAGTAGCTGACAAGATCTCCACGAGGCTGGATTCCCCCTTCTGAGAGGAGCCACAGAACACGATTTGTTGCTGTGGTGATGTGCCTTGGGTGGATTGGTCAGCAGGTAGGGCCTGGTCGTCTCAGTTCTAGGAGTGTTGTTTTTTTGGGGGCAGAAAACATTCTAAGTCTTTCTTTCTCTCTCTTTCGTGTGGGGCTATCTGGGCAAACAATTGTGGGTGACCCTGCAGACAGGACCAAGTCCAACAGTAGCTCAATGCAATCTCTTGTAACAGCATTGAACCAGATATAAAGACAGTTGAATGGGTTGTAGTTTAACTGTCCTACAAGAAATGTCTATTTGAATGTGTTTTTATTTTAGGGTTTCTGTTTGCAAGATCTATTCTACCTCCTAGTAGAAATCTGAGGAGGTCTCTATAGTGAGATCCATTATGCAATGAGAAGGGTTTTAGAACTGTGTGGCCTAAAATAAAAATCTTCTGAGAAATTGGATGGGTCAAGAGCATAGGCTGCACTAAAAGCAGCAGTACATTCTTTGCACATTTTACACTGGTACAAAAGATAAAAAATATTTTGAAGTTCACCTTTTTCAGTGCAGAAAACAGTAGTGATTTTTATCCCTATACTTCCCCCCCCCCCCCCAAACCTTAGTGTTGCATGTCAGCACCATTTACTACCCATCTGGGTGTTTTAAGAGTTTGTTGTGGATACTTAAATGCCATTTTGCCTTGACTAACTTGTTTGCCTCAGTGCTTAACACTCCCCTTCTTCCCCCCCAGCACCGCCAAACCCTGGTTTCTGAAAACATGCAGCTTTAAGTGGCATAATCTGGGTCAGTTATTCGACCTTACAGACATTGTGGAGCCCTTTCCTGAGCTGCAGTCTTCGAGGAGTGTGAGTGGTTTTGGAGGTGGTACCTCAGGTGATTAGCAAAGCAGCAGCAGCGGCGGTGGTGGTGGTGCAGCAGGTGGTTCATGCCATGGGACTTTTGCTGTGGTATTTTTGAAGTGGAAGTATGCCACCCAAGACAGGACGACCTCAGCGTAAGAAAGTGGAAGGACCATGGATCTCAGGACTGACGCGTGCAAAGACTGTCTGTGGTAACCTGGTCCTTGGGGCCAAGAAGGCAGTGCTGAATCCTCATGTGGCCTTCCAGGCTTTCTGTGATGGAGGTAATCAGCCTAAGGTAATGGGAGATAAAACAATTGAGTTTCCAGGGAGGGAAACGCAGAGCTCAAACCAGACCGCCCCCTCATCAGTCATTGTTGGATACTTTGTTTCAGCCCAGATGGCTGCTGCAGAGTGGATCGAGGCAGATGCCTGACAAATGTCCAGATGATGGAAAGCATGTACCAGTGTTCAGTGGAGCTGCTCACCATGGCAAACTGTTTCTTATTCTTTACCAGCTGTAGATGATTTCTCCACCCCTCAAGCCTTATCGGATGATGTAGGAAAGGCCCCGGAGTCTGACTCAAGTCAGGAGTTTAGGAATACCATGAATAAACTATCCTAATACAGGGGGTCTGCCCACCATAAATTCAACTGACTTTGTTCTGGATTTCAGGTTGCTAAACTACCTGTGTGGTTCAGCAAAGGAGGAAAAGGTGGAGGGGGCTGCAAAGGGGAAGTAAGAATGTTTGTGGGGAAGTGGGTGGAGAAACATCCCTCTGAAACATTACAAGTGGGTTTCGTTGGGTGTTTTTTTTTCTTTCTTTTTTTTTTTCTCTCACCTATGCCCCCCTACCCCTCCTTTTCCCCTCTCCCTCCCCCCCCTCACTGACTGGGCAGGCTCACGAGAGAATTGGGGAATGGCCATTTACTGTGCCCCCCAAACTCCTCCAAGGACTCAAGAACTAGTTCAAGTGAAATGGATGATGACTTGTGTAGGACCATCAGACAGAACACCGTCGTGGGGAAGAAGAGTTAGAAGTGAGGACGTTCCAAATGGTGAACTGACTGTCAGGAGAGGTCTCTAGTGACCAGGGCTCTAAAATGGGATTATTCTGCCACCAATCACGTGAACATGGGAGCTCCTCAGGGTGACAAACTTTCTCCTGCGAGTGGAGGGAAGTCAGTTCCCTCCTATTGCTTCTGTCCCCGAGCCCTCACTGGACCTCTTCAACAGCTCTATTAAACATGCAATATGAAACCCAGGCAGAAAGCTGTAGAGCTTCTTTGGACACTCAGGCCCATATTTATACTATGTTTGCACTGGATTAGTGTCATTTTGTTATGAAAATCCACTGCAAACTTAATACCATATTTCTATTTTGACTTTAGACCCACCTAGCGTCAAAATATCTGCGTTTGCGTCATTTTCTGGATGAGTGAAACCACCTTGCGTCAATGAGATGCAAGGTAAGCATTTCTGTCAAAAAAATTACTCAAAACCCCATACCCCATATTTATCCAACAGGGCAAAAATTATGCACGGGTGGGAGGTGGACCTGAAAGATTATGCAAAGCCTGATTTGCATCAAATTTTGACGCCTGGGTCAGGGCAGGTGTTAAAATGGGGCAAACGCACCACTACTTGAGGAAAACACACACAAGCAACATCATTGCTCAAGAAGGACCGTAGGGAGGTGCTACTCATGCAGCATGCCAGAAGAAGCAGAGCACAGGCCCAACAGCATCAGCTGCCACAACACCAATGTGGACCACAAAGGCAATGCAGAAGGCAAGGGAATGTCTTCAGCACCACGCCAGCCCTCCTTGGCCTCAGGGAACAGGATGTCATCCAGAGGTACAGACTCAACTGACAAGCCATACAGCAGCTGCCGTGCCAAATTGAGCCACAGATAACAGCCAGCCTACAGACACCACACAATGTTCCACTTGTTACCAAGCTGCTAGCTGTCCTGCACATGTTGGTAAGTGGCTTGTTCCAAACAACTGGTGCACTGGTTGCTGGAATATCACAGCCTTCATTCTCTGCCTTCTTTCCCAAGGTCCTTGATGCCATCATCTCCCTCTAACCCCGCCACATCAGCTTCCCCAACACACAGCAGAAGCAGCAGGATACCAAACAGGGGTTTTACCAAATACATGGCTTCCCGCATGTGCTTGGTGCTATTTACTGCTCCCATGTCTGGATTGTACCACCTGCTGCAACAGAGTATCTATTCTGCAACAGAAATTACACCCACTCCATAAATGTGCAAGCCATTGTTGATCACCAGGGATTGTTTACCAACAACTTGGCCAAGTATCCTGGGAGTGTACATGATTCCTTCATCTTTTGCCACAGCACCATCAATTATCACTTCTAGGATGGACGATATGACAATGGCCTTCTTGTTGGTAAGTCCCTAAACCTGGCAATATACACAAAGCACAGCAACCCAGTAGGGCACACAATACATTCACCACTACATTGACACGTGGGCAGGAAGACACTGAGGTGTGACACCTGTAGTTATGTTGGACAGCCTCACACAATGGGATACACACCGATCGGCAAATAACAATAGATGCCACTCTAGAGCTACAAGGGACCAATGTCAAACCACACAATGCATTGGTCTGCACTGGAAGTACAACTTGAAAGATGAACCATTTACTATCGCATTAGGCCACATAGTCAGTCTTCTCCCCCCCCCCCCCGAAGCAATAAGTACTGTGGAAGGGGTGTGCAATGTGTGCACATAGCATGATGATGCTGACTCACATGTAGGTGACATGGAAATACTGTGCAGTACCAAGATTTCACATCACTCCTGGGGTAACATTGCCAGCTAGCAATAAGGAAGTGGACTGTGCTATGAACACAAATTGATGTGATACTAATGCAAACCACACACACAAGCACATACTGAAAGAACCAATTCTCCATCTAAATAACAGATGCATAGGGAGATGGCCCTTCCTGCACAGATGCATCAACCTCCACAAGGCAGTTAGCCAGGTTACCTGGAGCAAGTTAGTGTACGTGCATGGTTGCACATGAGCCACTGGCAGAGAGAACCACAAAGGTCTACATAGAACCAAGTCACACATGGGACAATTGTGCATTGTCAATACTGAACACCTCCGTGCTGCCAACTTGGGGAGATGTGTTGGGCATTGCCACCAAGCCTACTCAAAGGGCCTCCTCACTTCTGGTTTTCAGCTGCAATGACATATGTCCAAGTGGATGGATGTCCAGGCCATATAGTGCAACCATATTACCACCACATTGGAATCTATTGTGTGTGGGGAAGTATCAGGTCACCTCCAGTGAGTGCACACTAAAACATGTAGCTCACTACACAACGCTTGGTAAATACACACTGAACTGCATTTTGGAAACTAAACCATAGATATCAGGTCAATGAGCTAAACACAAGTTGTCAAGTCAAACAACCCAATGCAGAAAGAACCTCACAGAAGCCCAGGATCTCACACAATGCCACAAACACATATGAGTCACAGACAACACAAGATATCAACTGCCATGCTACACGACATTCCTGGTGCAAGCAACAACAAAATATTTACTCCTATTTTCTTTTTCAGCTGATCATGGTTACAGGATCCAGCCATGGATCCCATTCCCCAACCCAAGCACAGCAGCAGAGCATGCCTATAATGAGGCACATCGGAGGACACGCACCATTGTGGAACGGACCTTTGGTATCCTGAAGTCCAGATTCAGGTGCCTGGACATCATCGGAGGCAGCCTCCTATATTCCCTAGAAATGGTCTGCAAGATCATATTGACTTGTGCCATCCTGCACAACATTTGTATTTGAGGAACAGCCCCCTATATGAACCCGAACAAGAACTGCCTGACGAGGAGGAGGCGGATGGTGCCAGGCAAAATGAGGGGGAACATCCAAACACAGCTGCAGGAATGCGCCGCAGACAGCAGATAGTTCCAAACTTTTTTTCAAAAATAGTCACTATAAACATATTATTACGATACGGAATTAACACCTCACTTCATCACTCCATCCTGCTCTGGGTACTTATTTATGCATCACATGTTCTTTAGGAATGTGAGTAGTACCTCAGGGAGCATGTCACAAAGACAAATTGGACTACTTCTGATGCCACATCACATGTGATGCGTATGATTGTACAGCAAACATAACACACAGTTTGTAAAAACAAAAAAATATTTTCTATTTCACATATGAAGGGCAAAATCATAGGACCACAGCATATGACAGACATCCACGTTGCCAACATGGTCTTCTGTAGCACATGACACACAACTATGACATCTTCAATCATAAGGTAAATAAGCGCATCATACATGAGGCAGTGGATGTGAAATATTATTGGTAACAGGAATGTATGAACAGACCCCTGACATTAGTAATTGTGACATTTGCTAACTCTGCAAAGTGCTTGTGTGACAAGAGGTGCATCAATCCTGTAAATGGATAGCATGAGTGTCCAAGATATGACAAGCAATGGTGACAACACGTGCCGTGCTCAGTCCATCCCTGGTAATAATTCCTGCCACTGCCATGTGTTAAGTCTCTGCCCTCCCTTCTCTATGGGGTGCTATAAATGGACTATCTGAACCCTGGAAATCATCATTAACACTCACCCAGACTCCCATTCTGACTCATGTTTGCTTCCCTTTTGTACATGGCATGTCATAGAACGACTACATTAGACTGCATGAACTTCAGGTCCCATAATGTACTGCCTGGTAATCAGTAAGACCTGTAATCTTCTGTCCATAGCTTACCATGGGAAAAGTCCAGTTGTCCCCTTATACTGGATTCTCTGCGTCAGGACTTGTGAGAGAGACTGAAGCTGCACACACCTGTGAGCTCTCTCGTGCAGCCCAGCCATGTGACTCTGCCCTGGCCTTGTGGCTGCCTGAAACTCCTTAGAAGCTGCCATTCCCTGAAGTTCCTCGTCATGCATTGGAGTATAATTCCTTTGTGTACCAGAGCCGTTGTTGGATTGTGTTATAGTCCTGATTACGCCTGAAACTGCTCTCTGTTTCCACAGTGCTGTTCCTGCTTGTTCCAGTCAGACCTTGCTCCCTGTTTTTCAGCCTTGTTCATGTTGGTTCCTGACAGGGCCTGCTTCCTGTTAGCCTGATCTGTTCCAGTCTTTGCATCAACCAGAGCCTGTTCCCTGTGCCTGCATTTGCCTCCTAGTTGGTTCCCTCGCCCTCTGTTTCCTCTTGGAGTATTGTGTCTGGTAAGTGTACTATCATTCCTCAACTGTATAGAATTGTTTAATTTTGTATTTGTACTGGCACATGGTTTCCAGGAGGCTAATCCAGCCCCCATCTTTTGTCTAGTTTTGCATGTATTCATTAGTGCCTAACAGTGACAGTGTGCAGTGTGCTCTGGCTGTATTCCTGGATTTGTTACTGTGTCTCCAGCCCAACAAACAAGGGCTAGTCTTATGAATATAAGGACAATCCATGTTTGTGCCCTGAGGGTCCAGACATAGATTCACTTCTGCCTCCACCATTCAATGGGACTTGCATGGTGACTAGCTGTGAGATTAATCTGCACAGAGGCACTGACATTCCCTTTTGCTGTGGGAAGTTCCGAGCCCTACCCTGTGTACAAACGTAGTGATGAGCCTTGCATGTTTGTCCATTACTGATCCTTTACATATTTGTCCAGACTAAGGTTGCTCTGTCTTCACTCTTCTGTGTTATCTGCTGTAAGTCAAGGGTTGCCCCAACAGACTACTGAATAGACCTGCACGAAACCATAACACCATGGAGCACAATACTGACACAGGGGGGTACACACGCCCACACACTTGAACTAGACACTTTTGTGCAATGCACCTCTGAAAATATGTGAACACATGCAGCCAGGGCTGCTGGGCCACCAAAGCCACAGGAGGAATGTAGATAATTTACATTAGTCAAACTGACTTGTACATAACAATTTTATGATTGGAATTGATGCTCCTTGTCGCAAATACTGTACCTACCAAACATGTTCAAATGTCTGACTAATGGGTAGTTTACACAAAAGTCACCATGAAGTCGTAGCCAACAATTAATGACATGTGAGGGGTAACATAGCTGACATAGCCTTCATCTGCCATCCTCGATCTTCCCTGTGTATTGCTTGTCATGGGAAATGGGAAAAAGTCTAAAGTTAAACAACTACACACAGCAAATGAGTCAACACATATTACAAACACATATCACCTCATTGATTGCCATCTGATGTTGATACCCATTTGTAACGCATTCATACATGAACATTACTCCAAATGTATTGCATGCCACTCCATCAGAAGCACACATATAGTTGTAACAGTCAATTCACACATACAACACACATGCCATGATTTATACTTTTGTAGCACAGCCTTTCCGTCATTTATTGATGCAAAATCAGCACAAACTTACAAGTTCCATTTAAATTTCCTAACTGTGCGCTGCTTTTGTGTGAAAAAAAAAAGGGAAATCCTACGCAAAGATAGTAGAAATGTGGGCCGCAGTTACATGGTCTACCACATGTGGCCAAACACTAGAACACACACTGCAGGCTATACCATCCTATCTTCATCTAGATACAGGCTGCATGCATGTTAAATAATGAAAAATCACACAAGCACAGTTTGAGTCAGAAATGTTGACGTAAATGCATACAATGGGTCCCTAGTGTTAATTCCACCAGTGCACCCCACCCATGGGGCACAAAGGGGACAGGAAGTGATGTAATAGGAAATCCTTTTTACAGACCTGGTGCAGTGGGTGTACTTTCACTTTTCAGTCTCTAATTTGTATTGACTGTGTGGCTGTGTGTTGGTGTTGCTACCTTGTGGATTGTGTATATTGTCACTTGTGTGGTCTATCTTTTGTCTTTTGGTGTATCCTTATTGTATTTTGTACCTGTGTAAGTGTTTTTGTGTCTTTTATTGTTGTCTGAATTGTATTTGTACTGTCTGGTGTCTGTTTGTGGGTTAGATTAGATGGGGTCCGTCATTTGGGTCTGTAAGTTTCCTTTTTTCTACTTTCTTGTCTTTTATTTGTTATTTTTTTGTTGAAATAATGTAGTGTACCATGTCGGGAAGGGCGAGGCTGGGGCGCATGGGTGAGGAGGAGCTTGTGTGGCTGTGTGCCACTTCCTTCAAATGATGCTGGAGGCAGGGGGCAGTGTGATACAGGGGTATCACACAGAGGCTAGACAACTGCGATGGGCGAAGGTGCTCTTTAACCCTAAATGAGTCTTCAATACCTCCCAGAACGAGCACCAGCTGAAGCATCGCTGGGCTGACCAGGTGGCCCGAGAACAGGACGTGCTGGACCACCTGGGTGTGGTGATCGGTAGCCCTGTTGGTGAGTATCACATTGACAAATGTGTACAGTAGAATGCTCCTGAGTGACAGTAGCAGATGTCTTGATGTGCAGCATGCAATGTTTGTGGCCATGTGGAATGCAAGTTGAACAAACAGTTAGTGTACCAGTACTGAGATGCATTACACATGTTTATACATGTCAACAAGGCAGTCCAGAGTTTTGTTGAGCCATGTCCAACTATTATTCAAGGCCATATGTACCAAGCTATTAATAACTTTCACAAACTGCTTAGTTTACAGAATTTTTGTGTTTACGTAAGGACAAACATTCATTCAAATGCACAAACAAAAATTTGCCAATCACAAAACAGGGTTTTCTAGTGGCATTTAGGAATAGGCGTTCCTAATCTATCATTGAGTTACAGGCGGCTATTAGTTTTCTTCTTGGGCACAAATGCTGAGGCTAAGCAATTGCAATTACCATCCGTTTCAAGCTGGTGCTAACCCATTTGCAAAAGGGGAGTGGTCCCCATGGGATCCCTTCCTCTTTGTGGATGCATGGCCAAAACATTCTTCTGAGCATGACGTTGTGCCACGGATCACTGACTGCTTCCAAAAATCTCTTTCAGTGATAAAATAGATTTTTAAAATACTTTCTTTTCACCCCTGCTGAAATATGGCTGCAATTACACAAATATTTACATCCCAATATGATAGCAGTCACAGGCATGGTGGTCTGCTAAGCCCAGCAGGCCAGCAACCCTGTGAGTGCCGCCATTCCTATGGGAATTGCAAAATGAGACCTACCTCATCATTATTCAAGAGGTAGCTTCCTTGCTACCACATCTGTGAATTGCAAACAGTGTAATTTTGAGTGTTCTACCTCTGATCATCCACCTTGCTAATTGCTAGTTGCTAAGTCTCGCATTGTGTGAATCACAAAACCTGATATAGATACGCATGGCCCTGAGTGACACATTTCAGGTGCAATGACTACATTTGTGCCTATGCATTCCGTAAATGATGATCAGCTAAGATACTGTCAGCTTACCATATTTCCAATTTTTTGGACAGCAAAGTGGGCAATCCACGTTTAGCGCTATATTGTCCTCATTATACACACATGATCCCTGCCATGTTGGCATAGGGGGCATATACGGCTTAGGGGACACTGCCAATGGGGAATTTGTTACCTACGTACAACTGTGCCACATCTGTTATGGACCACTGAATGCATGATAATTGCTGACAGAAAATTGATCCACATGTCCATCATACAGTTAATCATTGTCCCTTGATGCACAAGCCACAATACCTGAGTCACTTGTATTACAGTGCACCAGGGAAGTGCCATTGCAATTGTCACCCAATTACAAATCATGACATGGAGTACCATCTGAAATGGAATAGCCACAAAACTTTGTAGTCGGGTTTAGCACCACATGATTGTTAGGGCCAGTGCATGTGTGCAAATGTGTGTATCACTCACTGGAGTGTCAATGTCAATGCAAGTTTGCAGTGGTATGTCTGTTGGAGTGTCTACATGCCTGATCTGCAGCTCAATCATATAAAATGTTGTTCCCACGTTTGTACAGTGATCAGACATTAAGCATATATCTCTTTTCTATGTCTTACAGGTGGGCCGGCCCCCTATACCATTGGAGGACCCAGACGTATCCAGTAAGTGTGAAAATGTCTGTCCTGTGTTGTGATTGCAGCTGTTGTGTGATTGACTCTTGTGTGTTGGACTCATTGCAAGATATGGTGAGCTAGCACGTGATCTGATATGACTTGACTGGAGGTTGACATAGTGTTCCATGTGTGGGTAGACATTCACTGGCAGAGAGTCATATCTTGGGAGTCTTGTGCTGCGCAATAGGCAACAGCAGGTGAACAAGGTGATTGATAGCCACTTGTAGGCCCACATTTGATTTGGAGGTGGTCCAGTGTCAGAATATTGCCAGCAAGTCATACCCTAATTTACACTAGACAGTGATGCTTCAGTTTCCCACACAAAATTACACATCCCTGTATTGTAATGCACATGTAGGACTGTATGAGTGACTGTCCCCTAGCATCTAGTCCCAAATGTTGTGCTCCATTAACGTGGCACTTACTGTACTGTGATTTGGACTGAATGTGCAATTTGAGGGAGAGAGTTAGATTATCATCTGTACATGCATCACACAATGGCGACACTAATGTTTACTTGTCTCTTTTGTACAGCTGCCAACATGAATGCTGCAGTATATTAGAGAGTTCCAAAGACAGGCAGTGAGATACAGGCATATCCTGGATGTGGAGTTTGGCTTTAGAATGATGGCAAGACACTATCGTTGGGAGAGAGCCACAGGAGCATGGCGGGTTTTATTGAAGGGGGCCCAGCATTGGCCACAACAGTTGTCGCCACCACCACAACAGCAGGCAGTGGCACAGTGGCTACCAGTATATCAGCCCCACCCGTTGCACCCTCAACCTTGGCAGCTACAGCCCCAAAACCTGCTGCACCGTCACTTCCAGCACCCCCAACCACTGCACCTGCAGTTGCCACCACCACAGCAGCTGCTTTGGACATGGCTGCAATCCGGCAGCTACAGAGGGACATGCTGAAGGTCCTGAGGAAAATTGATATTCTCCAGTGAGACGTTGATAGGAATAGCTGGAGGCTAAAATCCATTAAATAAACTTTGAGTAGGGCAAACGTCTAACTCCTGCACTGCCTCACTCCCAATTCCCTCCCCTCCTTCCTTATCCTGTTTATTAGTGGGTTTAGTGGGTTTAGGGGGTTTAGTGATAGGTTAGAGTAGGCTAGTAGTTTAGCTAGGATAAGTAGAATGGGGTGTGGGGAGGTTATATTATTACATGTTAGTTTGTGGGAGGGTGGGTTGGGGTTGATGTTGGGGCTTTTGTGTATTGTATAATTAGAACAAATAAATAAAATGTAAAAAAAACACAAAAAAATATATATTTGTTTAGTATTAGTTAGTATCTGTTTATGTTAGTATATGTTGTCCCACATGTGTTCTGTCATATAATGAGGATGGGGGTAAATGTTTAGAGTGTTTAGTTAAATGTGGTAAGTTTAGCATAGTGTAGCTAGGGCCATTTGTGGGTAATGTATAGTTAGGATAGGTCAGGTTAGTATAGGTGTGTGACATAGTTTTAAGTTCTCTTTTATACATAGTTGATAAAGTTTTAGGTACTCCTTTACGGCATGTGTCATATGCTTGGGGATCTGGGCCTTTGCATGAGTGTACAGTGCCAAATTTGTGTTGGCCTGTGTATTCCGTCCTGCATCCACATCCCACTCTTGACATGTTAATTCCCACTTCTAACTGAGCTGTTACATTGGCAGCCACAACAAATCTACATCTCTATGCATCTGTCATCCATTGTACCCACCACTCAAGGTGACTATGGTTCCCATGTATTGGACAGGTAGGTGTGATTTTAAAGCTGTCATTGTTTGGGTCCTGTGTTGGAATCTTGGCCACTGTGGGACGTCTGCTTGCAGCCTGATGTTTATGTGAACCATGAAAAACTGAGTGGTGTCAATTTCTTATGAGGTTAAGTATACAAAATTCACGCTTATGGGTTTAAATTGTACTCCCAGGTGACGTTATTGGCCAAACACTCTTACACAGCCATTCCTGCTGTATGTTGTGGGAGTGGCATGTATGTTTTGAGTAAAATGTCACATACACAATGATTTGTCTTGTAGTGGATGTGGCCAGCATTGAGTTTAATCTTGTAGATACCTTGGACCTGACATATACTATTTTTACACAGCATTTACCTCTTTTTATTTTTTAACCCAACAGCAGCACAAACTTACAAATTACAACAATATTTTTTAAGTTTGTGCTGCTTTTACTTCAGAAATGAGCCACAGGCAGCACAGGTGATTAAAAAATCCACACCCTTGTGTATAAATATCAGCCCACATTATTTCTGCGCTCTTGTATTGATACTCTGTGACCATTGACATGTTACATGCATCGTAAATCTCCAGCAGAGTAGATGTGTCACATTACACAGAGACAAAGTGGGTGTGTAGGTGCTGTTTATTTGAAAGTATTGTAGTGCAATATTTACATAGTCCAGGTTTGTGAGTCCATTAGTGTGAGGCATTCTATTGTGATGCAACACAAGTGCAAGGTTGAGGGAGATGGCATTGGACATGCTGAGATAGTGTCATTCAGTGCAGAGGAACATTAATTGGCAATTGGGTAGTGAGAGAAATTGCAGTCCATAGTGGTAAGGTTAACAGTGTGTCGGAGAAGAGTGCATGTCACCAACTGTAGAAAGACTGGCATGTTGTCAAGCACAGGACAAAGAAAGATCAGTGCCCATGTGGCATGGGCTGGTGCTTCCGGGTACTCCTACGGGCGAAGGTGATCTCTTCCACGTATTCATCCTCTGATGTGTGTGTCATCTCCTCTGCCCTTGATGGTGGTGGTGGGTTTGAGGGAGCAACACAGACTTCAGTGGTTGGAGAAGTGGACTTTGAATTCCCTGAAGATGCCAACTGTGGAACTGTATAGGGCATAACTGCAGCAAGGATGAGCTCCTGATTATAGAGTATTGCAGCAACATCCCTGTGGTAGGCAGCCATGTCTGCCCTGAGGGAGTCCAGCTTGTTGTCATGCATGCAGCTGCAAGATTGGGAGGCCAGGTGTTGTGGCAACTCCCTCATTGCAGTGGTGAGGTCCCTCACACACTGTTGGAGTCCTTGCAGTAGTGATTGTTGGTCTTGTGTGGCTGCTGACTGTTCTACGGATGTCATCATGCACATGCACGTCCCCTCAAGGCTAGCTGCCATAGTTTGCATCCCCACCCGCATCACCTTGGCCAGTTCCCGCTGTATTCCCACAACTGTCCCCTCAAAGGTGGTCCCAGTGTCATCAGAGTCCTCAGCTGTGTTGGAGCTGTCAGTTCGTACTACTGGGGTGGTGGGTGGGTCCTCTGGGATGACTGCTACATGTGTGTTCCTCCTTGTGTCTGGAGGTGGTGTCTGGAGGGTTCCCAAGACATCTTGGAAGGCTTCCTGGCTGATGGTTGTCAGCTCGTCATCCTTGTCATCAGAGTAGTCCGGACCGGCAGATCCACAGGAGAGCCATCGTCCTCTGCAATGAGATATTGTACAATTAGTGTGTCTTTGTTGTGGCAGTTGGAATGTGACGTCATTGACTTCCTATTGGTGGAACATTGTAATCTGAGTTCCTGTTCATTGTTCCTGTCGATAATGTTTGCATTCTCTCAGGCCTATGCCCCAACTGCATGTCACATGTAGTGTGGACAGTTTGGGGAGTTGTCTGCATCACACCCTCTAGGTGTAGGTTCTGTTGAAATTGTGGTTTGCCACCTTCTTGTCCTAATCAACGCTCCCTCTGCTTCCATTAGCATGGTGAGGCCTGGCAATGCTTGTTGGTGTATTGATGCCACATGCTCCACACATAACAATATGGCCCTGCCCCAGTCTGTCATTTTTCACATACACCTATACAGTGCTGAGACCTAGCACCATACCATGTATTGCATTGGCATGACACAATACAGTTGTCAGCATTGGTAGTTTCACATGTTGATGTTTGCGTGTGTATGCTACATTGGATTGCACTGATGGGCCTGGCATAGTTCCAGTTCCTCTTATAACTGCACAGGTGTGTTTCCCTAGCTACACACATTTCCTACCCCCCCAATGCTGTGGTCTTAGCACTATGACACTTGAGATGTTGCATGGTCGCATTGCAGCAATTGTGACACAGGCACAGGGGCATACCCTGGAATGTGCAGCATGGGTATGAGATTACTGCTGTGTACTTCATAATGTATGTGACAGTGCCTGATGTTTATTGAGTCTATAGACATGAGCAATTGACAGGAGTTGCACTTGGATAGGGATTGAAGGGGATTTTTCCTGCATTAACGTCATTTTGCCTTATGACAAAGTGCAATGGTTAGCCTAAAAAAAAAAAAAATCAAACCTTTTCTTAGCACCACTGTGCGTCAAAGTATACATTTGATGCAAGAGTGGTGCTAAGAAATGGCACTAGCCCATGTCAAAAAGTTTTACGCAAAAATGCGTTAGCTCAGTTTTGCATCAAAAAGTATATATCGGGTCCTAAGAAGCTTGAAGGGGCTATTCAGAAGGCAAATAAGATCTGTTTGGAGCTTGACAACAGGATTTCTGTGGTGGAAGAGCGTGTCACAATACTTGAGCAGGATAAAGGTTTGCTCTGTGGACAATCTAAATCACAACAAGCTCAGATGATAAATTTGATGTGGAAAATTAAAGATATGGAAAATAAACAAAGTAGAAAGCATTTAAGATTTTTGGAATTGGCAGAGGGAGTGGGAAGTGATGACACCCGGGCGTTCGTGGTGAATCTCTTGAAATGCTTTCCTTGATATAAACCATGTGGAACTGGGACTTGGAGGTACAGCATGGTCATCACTTTTCTCTCGCATTAAGAAAATCATACACTGGTGAATTGGACAGACCTGGAGCTATTCTGGTTTGTCTTGGTAGTTTTTTTGCTGCACCAGGCTTTTTATTTTCATTTCATTATTCATAATTTTAGTTATTGTGTGAGTGAACTGCGAATCGTCTCGGTTAATATATGCATGGGTTGAACGATAATGGAAAACAAAGAAGAGTTGCTCACAATTTGAAAGCACTCCAGGCTAATATACTATGTTTACAAGAGACCTATATTGAGGAAGTCAGGAAACATCTATTTGAGCCCATTGGCTTTAAACTTGTTGGGAGCACTTCACAGATCTTAAGGATGAGAGGGGCCATTTTGGCCAGCGGTAACCTGCTCAGCTGTAGATGTTTGAAATCTGATAAGAATGGCAGACAGGTGATCACGGAATGCTTATGTAGGAATGGACAGTCCCCTTAGCATCAGTTAAGGGTCAGTACTTGATGATCTGACACTGATTAACTGGTTAAACACTAGACTGGATCTTTGGTCCACTTAAATTATCCTCTGGGGAGTTTAATGTTAATGCTGAAGGTGGGTGGCTAGGGTAGAGTGGTATTCAGGCCAAAGATTGTTGAGGCTTTAATTCAATTGGGTAGTGGTTGTGGTTTGCCTAACGAATTCCAAAAATCAGATCTTGGGTATACCTATTACTCCGCGCCACATAAATCCCATGCCTGCTTGGGTTACATCGTAATGTCACATACTCTCTTGCAAGGGACCAGGATTGAACATTTCCCAGGGTTATGTCCAATTATAATCCTTTAGTGTTACAGCTATCTGGAATCAGTTTCCAGCCTAAGGTCCAGGACTGGAGTTTTAATTGGACGTTGTTACTTAACAATGGATATAAAACTCATTGAGTTGCTGCGTTCAAGAATATTGGGGTATTAATTTAGGATCTGCCTCAGTCTGTGTGGGGGGGGATGTCTTTAGGGCTTGTCTGTGGAGAACCCTCCAGTTTTGATTTACCTGCAAAGCCAGGAAAAGCGGTGGCTCGCTGAGGTGTATATGGCTCTTGAGTGATCAGAATCCCTGTTAATTGCTGTGGCTTCTCTTGGAGCAGATATCTGGGGTGTACAAGCAATGGTAGTCACGATTAAGACTGCCATAACAGACATATCAAGCAAAAAGGCAGCCGAGAAATATACAGTATGGAAAAGTTATGAATTTACTGAACGTGTTGGTCACCATCTGGCACCCCGCACTAGGCAAAAGTAACTTTGTTTAAAATAAGGGAGATTTTGGACTACTGTGGCAACTTAGTTTCAGATGTTGATGGAATTTGCTAGGATGTTTTTGGATTCTATGAGAACTTGTATAAGCAGGGAGCTACGGGATAAAATAGAGGAGGACATATGGCTCTTTTTTTGTTTTATTTTTGAAGACTGTATTCCCTTTCAGAAACTGTCTATGGAAGAACAGGACTGGTTAGATGCTCCCTTTACATTGGTGGAATTAGAAACTGCCATCAAGTAACTGCAGTCTGTGAAAAGGGTGGAGGAGGGAGAAATAGGATTCTGCTAGATTTTTTATAAAGTATTTTTTCTTATAATCTGAGACCAGGTCTGCATTTTTCTCTGGAGCAGATTCAGAAGGCCCAATCTGCTTCAGATACATGGTCACTGGCTAATATTATAATATTTTCTTTAAAAAAAAATAACTCCACACAGGATCCGGGGTAATATAGGCCTATAACCCTCATTAATAGGATGCCAAAATTTATGCCAAGATTTTAGCATCTCATTTGAGTCAGGTGAATGATAAATTAGTTTCCAACTGGCAGCAGAGAATTAACCATGGGAGGGTTACTACAGACCCCACTTGGTGTGTTTATGCGCTTTTCGATGTGACAATAGTCTCCAGAAACCTTATGGAGAGGATACTATTGGAAACCGAAATGTTTGATCGGGGTTCCTGGAATTTCTTTGGTTAATGTTGTGCCACTATGGAACCCGGCCATGTTTTGTAAAAGCTATGAGTGCTATATCCTAGATCGACTGCTATTTTTTTTTTTCTTTTATTTCTTTTCTTTTTAGGGGGCTTGGAAACATTAGGTGTAATTTATGTACAGTGAAGGATTAGGCAGGGATGCCATTACTCTTGTTTATTATTTTCATTAAATATCAATATCTTTTATTATGATATTGGAACAAAATCCCTAAATTCCACCTCAGCATTTTCAGGGTTGGGACATCAAAGTCCTTGTGCAGACGATGTGGCAGTTGGAATACTGTGTCCCACGGAGGCTTAAAGCACTGGTGTGGTCCAGATCCTCACCCAGAACAGTAAGGGTCTCAGAGCTATCACATCAGAGATGTGATTAAGCCCAAGATACAGAAAGACCGAAATTAAGGGTGTACTACTTGGATATGCAAGTAGAGCTCTGGTGAAGTTGTTTTCACCCATAGACAATTTGTTAGTATTAGAGAAGCACCACACCGCAGCACCATAGGCTGCAGTACTCTGTGTTTTTGCCACCTAGATCTTGATAGCCAGAGAAACAGCTTTCATGGCAGTGCTTTTATAAAAGCACAGAATGGCGCCTGACCTATGCTGAAGAAGTGACACACTTTTACTGATCTGATCCTCCCAAGGTAAGTTGTTTGTAATTATTACTCCAAAATATTCTATTGAGCAAACCTTACTGAAGGGGGCCCCGTCTAAAGTAATGGTACATCTCCTAACTGGTCCTGAACTAAGTACCATCAGTTTGGTTTTACTAACATTGAGTTCCAGGCCAGAGCCTACACAGAAAGCATTGAACCTGTCAACAAGAATCTGAAGACCCATAGAGGTTTTAGAGATGAGGAGGGAGTCATCTGCAAAAAGTAATATGGGAATTTTCTGCACATTAAGGGAGGGGGCGTCATTTTGACAGGAGGACACAGCATGCACCACCTCATTTATAAATTAAGTAAATAGTTGGTGCAAGAGCACATCCTTGACGAACCCCCTCTGAATGGCTATATGGTCAGTTAATTCTCCCAGACTAACCCATCTCACATGGGCATATGTGTTCTCATGCAACCGTTGTAGTAGATAAATTATGTTGGCAGGGGCACCTATTCTGTGCAGAACATCCCATAGGCTTTCTCTTGGGACCATGTCGAAGACAGACCGAAGATCCACAAAAACAACATATAAGTTTTGCTTCGCCAGGACTACATATTTCCAATATAGGAGGGCCAGCCTAAAAACCTGGTCCACCGTTCTGGTTTTCGGGCGAAAGCCCTCCTGAAGTGGCGATAGCACCTGACGGTCTTGTGCCCAGTCCAATAGCCTATACAAAAGCTGTTTGGCAAAGATTTTCTGAAGGTTGTCAATAAGGCTAATTGGTCTGTAGTTGGCAGAGGAGCTCGAGTCCCCCTTTTTGAAAATGGGGATTATTTCGGCCCCTTTCCAGGTGTTAGGAATTTAGCCTCCTGCAGCTATGGCATTTGAGATCATATTTATGTACCTGGACCAAATTACTGGTTCAGATTTAGAAAGATCCCCTGGTATCTTGTCAGGGCCTGGTGCTTTGGCAAAGTTTAGAGAGTTAATAGCAGCTGTGGTTTCCGTCAGCGTAAAAACAATAAAATAATCATAACTAGAAATGTCCTTTCCTTGACGTTGGGCAGATAGCACGTTTTAGCCGGCTGCGGGGGGGGGGGACTCCTGCATCACGAAAGTACTAGGTGGGGCATAAAGTTTGGAAAATTTTCCACCCAACGTTTGGGTTGGATATAAGTGTGGATTATGCCTTTGCCCCTTCTGTCTATTGGACAACAGCTTCCAGAATGTCACATTATCATTGTATTTAATAGCATCAAGCAATTTCTGCCACATTATGTCTTCCCAGCTTTTCTTTACCTCTACTAGGGTTTTATTATAGGCAAATCTAGCTGTTCTAATCACCCCCTGTGAGCGAGTCAAAATGGCTGATTTTAGAGCTGATTTGGCGTTAGAACAATCCTTAATAAACCACTCCATAGTTTTGTAATTATCAAGAGATTGCTTAGTAGTAGAGTTCCTATGGAAAATATCCTGTAGATTCCTCATCTTTCTTCATGAATGCTGAGGATTGGAATGTCACTGACCTCTCCTTCCTCATAGTCAGCCATAACATCAATAAACAGTTGATACATTTTGTTGATCAAATAAGGATTACTTTTGGCCAGCTGACACGAGTATGACTATTGTTCAAAAGAGGCCCTGGAACCACAGTGAGATGGATGTTCTGCGATCTCCTAAATACGTTACTATGTATGGTAAGAAGCAGGGGATTATGGTCACTCTTGTGATGAAAATCCACCTTCATGTCTTTTAATAATGACCAAAGCCTAACATCCACTAAAAAATAGTCGATAACGCTGGAGAACAAACCTCGCTTAAAAGTAGGTGCAATATTCAAATCAGAACAGGTGCATCCATTGCAGGCCCTAAGTCCATATTTAAAGTATAGGGAAGTCAACTGTAAGGCAGCACGTGAGCGAATACACTGTGGCTTATTCATCAATTGAGGAATGCCCCAGAATTCATCCTCTTCGGCCGTCAGATCAGTACTTAAACATAGAGGTTCAAAAGTACAATTCATATCCCCTACAACCACTAATTTGGTTGAAGAATGCAGGGTGTCCATATATTCGGACAGCTGAGCCAGTGTCTGAGACTCTAATCCCCGGGAGACAGACCTGGCATATACGTTAATTATAATCATCTTAAAATCGTGGTCAAATACAAGCTGGACACCCAATAGGTCGGGGGAGTCTATATTTAATGCAAAATGATCACACTGTAATTTCTTGTTTAACAGTATCATGATCCCCCCCCCTTAGCATGGCCAAAGCCTCCCACTGCTGGCTGGGCCATGGAAAAATATGTCAGAAACCCAACCAGGTAAACTGGGTCCTCAGCCCAAGTTTCCTGGAATAGGCATATGCCCTGCTTATTTATATAATTGACCCACTCGGGGTCTCCCAACTTTCTGCCTAACCCAGCCAGATTCCAAGACATGATAGAAAGTTCTGAACTGGTTATCAAAACACTAGGCCTAGAGCACTGGGCTTTCCTATGATTTCCGGACCCCTCTCCAAAACTAGTCCCAGGAGTCTCAGTTGGGGACATTAGGTGAGGCTCAGTAAGTACTCAATCTACTTCCGATAGTGTATGAAAATGATTTGCTAGCGGGACCAAAGCACACTTTTGACCAGCATCACATTCCCCACCCACTGGGCCATCACATAAAATTGGTGACCTACCAGAGAGTGGGTAGAGTTTAAATCTAATACCAACCCCTCTGGAATTCCTGAGAAAACAAGTGCGCAGTTTGAAATCAATGAGGTTATCTCCCAGCAGCCTGTCTACAAAACAAATAAAGATTAAATCAAAGTTTGAACCAAGCTGACTGTGTCTGCCCACCTCAAGAATATCTGCACGGATAACAGAGAGGCAGTTTCGCTGGACTCGTAACCAATAGATGACCTTATTTATGAGGGAATCCTGGGTTTCCAGAGAGCCAATGGGCAGCTTTGGTTCCCCCCACCATGTAAATAGTACCTCCTTTGCTCCACAAACCTCGACCCTGGTTCTTAACAACAGGTCGACTCGTTCCAGCCCGATATAAAGCATCATCAGATAGCTTAATAAAATCAGTAGAGGAGATAGTTGTTCCAGCCTGCACCTGGGTACCAATAGTCCCCCGAAGGCCCTTAACATGATTGGCAGACTGGGCTTTATACGGCCTCTCTGGCCCAAATATGTTCCTGTCCTTAAAACCAGAATTATACTTCCGGCTTACAGTTGCTGGCACAACCATAGCAATATCATAAAGGTGATTTATTTATTTGTCCCCCCCCTTAAATTTGATGATTACTGGTTTAAAATCGTGAACAATATGGCGATTCAGTTTATCTGGGCTTTTGCAAAGACTCAAGGAGCACTGAATGTCTTTGCGACAGGCTACCGGTGCACAGATACTGGGCTGCACAAGACTGTATTCTCACATGCACAGTCACATACTTGTTAACAAATAACCAGCCGAGAGCCTCTCACCCTAGCTGTGAAGCAGTAGCCTTATCCTAAAAGGCTAACTCTCAGTGAGTCCATTTACCATAACAGACTGTACATATTCTGTGATATGACTGCTTGCCTTCTTTGAAGATTCAATATCTCCTGAAGAATAGTTCATTCAAACTTGAAATGCATTGGAGAATAGCTCTTATTTTGATGAGGAGAAATAATAATTGTATTTAAAAAAAAAAAAAAAAAAGCAGCTACATGACAAGTTTCACATGTATAGTTTACTTTAATAATTAAATGGTCATGTCCTATTTTCCCAACATCCTGATGGGTACAAAGTGGTTCCCATCCTGAAATATCCAGATTGAGGGTGGCGTACAGGGGAAATATGGTAGAAAGTTCTGTGAGTGCTTACAAAGTATGGCTGGACGCACACTACAATCTCTGTTTGAAATAAACACAAGCATCAACTAAGTGACCACAAGCTTACACTACGTCTAGGGGCTACTATATCAACTTGAATAATAATTTTATCAGACCCCTATGGAGACCCACTTTTTAATATGTACTTGGATAGATTTAAATAGTGTCTCTAAGGCACAATTGGTATCCTTAATAATTTGTGATCATAAGTATATTATTTCCATGTCCTGTTTTCAGTTTTTTTTTGTGTATTTAAGTGGTAGTTTCCAAACTGTTTCAAATCTGTTTATTCAGCTGCCTACCTTCCAAAATAGACAAAAACCTTGTCTATAAAGCAAGTTGCTTTTTTAAACTGATTACTATATTACACATATTTATTTCCAAGGAGGTAATGCAGTGTATGTAAGGTCCTCTCATTGGTGGTGTGTCCAGTGGGCTTATGTTGGACCGTTTTAAGTATAATGTTGGTGAATTATACACACTCACATCACCGTCTCTAAAATCTCTTCACTTCTCACACTCCCTATGTCAGACTCTGGTTTAGAGGAATATTAATGGTTTGTAAGAGTGTTATATTCAAATGTTATAATAAACAAAGTCTTCAACACGTTAAGGGATCGGTCACCTACTCCTTACTGGATATTATGACATTGTAGGGTGTTCAACCCTCCCAACAGCATAGTACCGTGTGAAACAGTTAGAACTTTGAATTACCAGTTTAAGTTTTAACCCTGCATTTAAGGTACATGAAATGTGATGTTTTAGGCTTTCTCACCACTGTTTACCTGACTGCATTGAGGGAGTGTTGCTGTTGTGCTGGCAGCCATAGCTGCCAAGTACCACCATGGCAAATACCTCTCTTTAGGACAGTCCTGTTAACGTACATCACCTAGCATCCTGGAACCAGTAATATTGCTGATAACATTGTAAGTATGACCTCAAAACCCCCAGCAGTTGAGTAACCAGGAATAGCAAAAAGGCATCACACATAGCGATGGGGCACATTGCAGTTATGAATTGTATGGTATGTGAAAAGCCTTGGCATGATTTCAAAACTAGCCTATGTTGATCGTAATGGAATTATTTTAGCAGGTACCTACCACTTAAGCTTGCATTTAAAGTTTTAGGCTTGTGATATTTAGCAGGTGACCTACTATCAATACTGACATGTTAGAAAAGGAGGGTGAATTATGAAAGGGCTTCACCCATTTTTTATCTGTGGGTAAATGTGGTAGCTTATATTGGCAAAGATTCTTATAAACCCACCATTTCACCAATCAATGAAAAAATTCAACGCTGCCAAAAGATCAAAAATGATTTTCATGTTACCAGATATTATCCATGTATGTAAAAATATGAACAGACATAAATTATGCTTTTACATCCTGCACCTTAAATCAAAGCACACTAAACTGGAGGAAGTAGGAGACAGAAACAATATTTTAGTGACATTAATATTAATTATTAATTATTAATACACAATAAAAATCAAATAATCTTCAACCAATCTTTCTAACTGCTCTCTTGTATTGGGTTGGCTGCTTCATTCTCCTTCCAAATGGTATTTTAGTTTGGGTATGTGTGTATATGCTCACAAGGAATAGGGTTATTTTCCCTTTTGGTAAAGTTTTCAGTTAGTATAGGTTTAAACCTAAATTCTACTTATAATCTGTTATGAAATGTACAATATAAATAGCTTCTAGTACAATTGTGAATATATATATATATATATATATATATTTATTCAGCTCACAAACTCAAAACTCCTCAGATTAAAGATACAGCAAGGCCCTGTCAATGAGCTAAAGTCTCTCTGGTTTGAATCTAGATCTCGATTACTCCTCTTTCACAATTGTGTCTCTTACAAAATAACTTGTGGTTTACTCAAGGCACAAAAGATGTCTTGTAAGGTGTGTGTATGTGTGTGTGTTTTTTCTTGTTCATATTTTCAGCCTTTTGGTATTGTCCGGTCAATTTGATCAAACCTCTATTGATATAGGAAATCATATAAAATTCCCTTTATTTACTGAGCTTTACTTCACTTTCCAGAATTTGGGTGTAGTGATGCAAATGCGTACATTCACTGTTTCTTAACTGGGACAACAAACTGTCACTTCACTTGAGACCCATCTGAGCAAGCAGTCACTTATATATAGCAGTTGTTTACGAGCATATGAGCTTGTTATAGTTTCACTCAGTGTGACTGTGCACAATTGAACTCACTTTAACGTGTGAGTACATGTACATTGTTTCATAGTTGGTCTGCTGCTGCTTCACAGCACCAACATGGTGACTTAGGGGTGCAGAAGTTTTGAATCTGTCCGGGTGCTCCGCCAGTGGAAAACTGTCATCCTTTTTATGGTATGCGTTCTTAAGATTGGCATCTAAATGGACCACTGATATGCATCACAGTAGTCCATGTTAGATTTATTTGTGTTTGAGCAGTTACCTCTGCATATAGAGTCATTTTTATCTTTCAGAAATACTTACTATCACACATGCAGATGAGAATTCTTTCAGTCTTTCATTTGAAGTGTGGTTTCTCATGTTTTCAGCTGCACATTTGATTGGTTTCTTTATGGACACAAAAAATGGAGCAGCCATAATCATGCATCACTCACGCTGATAGGTAGTTGAGCAATGAGAGGTATGAAAGACTTACTGATTCCATTCATCCTTGCTAAGTCACTGGCTGATATGTTACCAACTGGAAGCATATAGTTTTTGGCATTTGTGATTAATTTCCTGACAGTGCAGTAGATTTCCTGAAGATAGCCATATGATATAACCCAGGAAACTGAGTGAAAATTTTACACTGTCCAAGACCTAAAGCAATGAATGCCAAAAGGAAAAGCAGTTTGTTCAGTGTGGTAAAGAATGAATGCTATGGTAAACCTGGTATTTAGTATGTTTGAATGCTCTTTTTCATCGCAAACTCCTTTACAGAAGTGTCGCTTAACAAGGACTACTGCTGCAGATAATTGTTCAGGTGCATTGAGGGTCTGATACCACAAATGCTTAAAAGGAAATGCTCTTTGATAATGTCAGGAACCCATTTAAATGGCTTTAAAGTATCGTTCCAAAAGGTGTCCTTTGAGGGTGAAAAATAAGTTTCACAAGCAACTTGTGCTTAGAATTTCTCCAAGCATTGCCAGGTGTGTGCTGCTTTTCACTGTATCAGTGGAGAACGTGGTGTGAGATTTTTCTTCTGTTATCACTGTATTTTTGTTTGTGTGCTGCATAAATATTTCACACATTGCCTCTATTAGAGGGTTAAGCACAAGTTAATTTAGTGAATTTTTGTGGTTCACCCTGACAAGGATTGTTTGAGTGAGATTTCCACCTCTCTCAAACAGTAGCCCTATTTCTTGCAAGTTAAAAATGCAATACAAATAAAATAAAAAAATCCCAACTTATAAAAATAGAGAGCATTTGTAATTAAAAAAATAGATACTAAAGTGACAGATCAAATATAAGAAACTGGAGATATGATTTTACAAAGATTTATATATTTCTAGTACCAAAAAGCACAAAGTGCTACCTGCATGTATCTGTTGCACTACACTGGGTCTAAGCCCAAAGTTGAGACTTACTGTGATGGGTGAGCTGTCAGTTATAGGCACCAGGTTTATCCCCATGGATAGTTAACCTAAGGACTTAAAATGTTCTATGGAGAAAAAGTAGTCATTGACAAGTCATCGGCAGGACAAGCTGGATCCGAATTTGGGGTTCAATGATGACAGGCTGTAGGAGAGCGGGGTCCTGGCACACTCCCAGATTAAGGTGGGAAAGCTTAGAGTGGGTCAAATCCGTGCCATGGAAGGCTTGAATATCAACTGAATGCTACTTTGTGTCCAGTCCTGATAAAGCCCTCGACGTTCAGACTTGGAAACTTTCCTGGCAGTCGGATCTCCATCAGAAGGGCAAGGCACCAAATTGATGTTGACGGCTATGGCAATCCTGGTCTCTATCAGTTCTCTCGGCAGAAAGTTGACTAAAAGTTTCTAAGTCCCACTTCTTGTGCTTTGTGGGACATGAATAGTACATTCTAACATCATCCAAAGGTCCTGAACTTTGGGGTGGGGGGGTCACCAGTTGGGGTTTAGGATGCTCTCCAATGGAGGCCAGAAGCATGGTCCAGGGCATGTCCATCTGAAACTGGTCAGCTGAGCAGTAGCAGGGATAGATGATTGTGGATGCTTATTGTGTTCCTGTAGCTCAAACAGGAGGCCAGCCAACTGACCTTTGGAGTCAACTCATGTCCTATGTTCAAGACAAGTGAGTTCAATCTTCCTTCAGGTTTCAGACTGCAGCATAGTCTTCCTGATATTAACAGGTCTAGCAGTATTCTAAGATGAGGTCCTACGTCAGCCTGCAGGGTAAATGTTTAGAAACCCATTAAACCAGTTCTGATCAGTTTCTCTACTATCTCTGGAATTAGTGCCAACCTGGGCAGAAAGACAGATAGGAGACAGGCCTAGGAGTGAGCTTCATCTGCCAGTAAAAAGTTAGGCAGCCTTTCAAGCTAAGTAAGGGGCAGTGCACAGATTCCTTAGGCTAATCTGTCAAGAGAGGAGTACCCCTCCCAATACCCAGAGCTTCCCCTTATCTGCAAGCAATAAACATATCCCCACTAAAAAACCATCAGGGGTCCAGTGATATTTTGAGACTGACAGGAAAGCCTTTTAGTTTTAGGCAGGAAAATTACCATTTTCTAAAATTGTTGTTTCCACAATAGTAATAGAGAATCCAACTTGACCATTGGGTTCAATTCTAAATTGTTAACTGAGTTTTGAACTATTTTCTAGCTAGTCACAAACTGAATTTAGTACTTATTGAAGGTAATTGTGTGAACCAGTAATTGGGAAAACCAGTGATTAAACTATAGGAGAGCCACAATCTCCACAGTGAAAAATGGCTTTGAAATGTTATATTGCCAGCACATTTAAAACGTAAAAAACACTTCTTATTTTTATCATGCACCCTGTCCTATGAGTGTTTAAGGTCTGGCTTATTGGTGACTTGTAAGCATAAATACTGATGGTTTAGGCTTGATAAAAGGTTTATTATGCCAGGTCAGAATGGCTTTTTAAATTTGTACATCATGGGTGCAGTTGCACAACCAGAGAACTGTTTTGTTGTGCCACTAGTAGCATTTAATTTACAGGCCCTGGGCACATGTGGTACCATTCATGAGGATTTACAAGTAAATTACGTTTTGCCCTTATGAACATGTCAATTTTAACCTGTTTAGCAGGAAGAGTGCAGCCTTTTACCACTAATAAGCAATAGTACAGTGCTACAGCCATCAAAATTGGAGTTCAATTAAAAGACAAACACACATGACCCTGCAGTAAGGGCAAGTTTTAGTAACACATCTATTACTTTTTTATTTATTTTATGTCATATATATTTACCCATGTGCTAGGAATTTGAAGTTGTAGCATTTTTATGTGGAATAAAGAACAATGGACTACTCAAATAAGGGTAAAGAAAAGTGAGTAATGCTGGGCAGGATGCAAGTATGTTGTAATAATGCTAACTAAAGTGTGTTCAGTGTCCTAAATGTAGAATTGCTTGAGGGTGCTACTGTGCATCCAGTGTGACATGGATGTTACAAAGAACAAACATTCTGTTCCGTAACCCAAACCAACTGTTCACAATTGAAAACACCATGACTCAGAGGTGCTTTATAAGAATTTCCTAAAATCAAAACTGACAGGCATCAGCTGTTTGAGCTCCGAGGAACAATGTGTCTGTAATACTCTTACAGAAGTGTCAAATATGGAAATGCAAAGGTTTTTGGGGAAGAAAACATTCTGCTGGCACCTGCTTCGATGCCCTAGCTGACCAAGGCATACATTAAAAATGTGAGGCTCTACAAAAAAGATTAGGCTTCTCAAAGTAGAGGGCTCATCTTGTAGCTCTTTGCTGTTCCATTGTTGATTCTGGGCCCTTTTCAGAGAGTGCTATTCAATTAATAGTCTTGTTGGCACATAGTTTAAATACACTAAAATAGAGAGAATAATGCCTCAAAACCAGGAGGACAGTGCCTGTTAGAGAAAGGAAAGTATGAATTCCCTTGTAATATCAAAAACTAGATGATCTGTTGTGCATAAATTAAATCTATATATAAGTATATCATTTAATAAATCAATTAAATTCTTTAATTAAAAATTCTACATGAATAAAAACAATAAATAAACAGTTGGAAGATTACAGACAAAAAACATGCTTCTATATTGTTTTATTACTTTGTTATTCTTCATCTGATTGCAATAGAAGAGTATTGATGTGTCATTCCAAGATCTTAATATGCAGCAAGAACTGAGTCCACAATTCTTGTCAAAGCGTTTAGGTAGATATACTTAATACAGCCTTCTTTTGGACACCCATATTAAAATTCTTACTCACATTTCTAAATACGTACAATGATCGAAGGGCATACACGTGTCTAAAAGAAAACAGAAATATGACAAACTACAAATCTACATTACCTACATCAATGTATTTGCATACAAACACATTTTGCACATTTAACACTATGGTCCTACATTCCCTACTGTAGGTTGCACATGCAAAAAATATGAGTAGATCAAGGAAAGGACGCAAAATACCCCTGCCCTCTTAATTAAGTCTAATTTGGGTAAAATAGTCATTAAACTACAAGGGCTCATATGGCAGGACTCTACTACCCATTTGTTTTCACACATATGTGTAGGTATCTTGAAATGCAGCTACAAAACTTTTAAACAACTCTATAAAAATGTTCAAACATTTCTAACAAACTTCTAAAGAAAACTTTATGCACCAGTTGACAAGGTTCTTTGTGATTTAGTCATAAAAGAGCCCCCAGCATACACATCTTAAATCATATCTTTACATCTCATGACTCTTCTTCAAAGAGACTCTTTTATGCATATGTATAATCATTCATGTTATGGCTATTAACATTTTTATCCAAACACTAAGCAAACTCTTGCTATGGTTTAGTTCTTAAACAGAGTGTTGATAGGGACTCCTTAACAGTATGTATATAGTCATATGTATTAATGTCATTACCTTTATCATTTCACACAGCTGACTTCATCCCAAGGTCGTTCATGCTCTGGAGAAAAATATAAATAGTGTGCTCACCAAACTAATGCAAATAAATTAGTGTTTTACTAAATGCACATTTTTATATCTAGCTCTTAAACATCAACCTGACTTTACTTGCTCACTTTCTTTTAAAAAAGAATATTGTGTTGAAAAGCCATTTAAAGTATTTTCTTCTCTGAATTCACCCACCAGATTTACCCTGGGAGGGGCCGTTGTGTCTGAAATATTTAATACAGCATGTGTATTATATACTATAATCTGACTCCCATCACATTTAATAGCACCATAGTTCTGAAATTAGTCATAAATGATCCATCCCTCAAGTTTAGGGAATTCCCATGGCTTTGTCCACTGTACAAAATGCAAAACTCTATAATTAATACCTGATGACATGGTGGAAAAAAAATACTTTGAGAACCATCCATATAAGACAAAAGTCTTCTTGTACCTCAATATTTACAAAATCCCCTCCCCCTCATTATAATCTTCCCTGTTTGTGGGTAAAGAAGCCTTTCCTTGATGCTCAGGCATATGCAGGCTAATAAGAGAAAGAAGTACAGCGTCAGACATGTCTTTTAAATGTAGGACACTGTGTCACTAAAGTGAACCACCGAGGGACCCAGATTGATCCAAATGTGGATTTATACCACTACTTCACATTAACTTGGGTAGTGTTTTGACATAAAAATAAAGACACAATACACTTTTTTCACCCTTCTCTTACAGGTTAAATTGCTAAATGGCTATGATCTAGGCTACTACCCACTGTATCAGTAACCCAATTGACAGGTAATTTATATAAATCAATTTAACATCTCAACGGAAAAGTCACAGCCTGCTTACTACACATTAATTCATACATATAGCTTCACTAGTTTTCCATTTTCCTTTATTATGAAATATTTCTTCAAATCCAATATTCCTTCAAAGAACTTCTTTATGGTTTTCAAACCAGCTAATTGCATACACAAAAATACTTTACATTGAAAACCGTTTGGTCCTTTAAAGAGCAAAAATACCTTCTCTTAGAACCAAAAATTTAGGTCTTATGAATAAAATTGTGATAAAACAATAAATCCACAGCATTAATTTATTCTTGATAAGTAGATGCAGCCAACACGTGTTTTTTTGCACAACAACTGCTTCGTCAGTTCTGTAACTGCTAAACGTGCATAACACAATAACTATCACATATTTGTAAATGTAACATTTCTTAAGCTCTTCTAAAAAAAACTATACAATTAACAAAGTTAATCAACGTATTTTCTATTAAAATATTGACATGCTTAGTGTACTCTAAACCTAGAAAAAGTTAATATAATATACAAAGTGCGAAAAGAAGTCTAGCCTGCAGGGGTTTGTTATTATTCTGCAGGAGAGCTTTCCAATTGTTTGATGTAAGTTGTTTTTTTTTTCCCCCACATTTACATTCTTTGTACGTACTCTGGTCCTATCTGGTTGTAAGTTTTTCTAAGTCTGTCTAAGTTTTTAGATAGATAATCATGGAATTTGGATTTGTAAAGTGTGACATTGGAGCAACACATTAGTAGGCCTGGACGGAACTCGCAGAGTTTACTCCCCAGAATATCAGAGTTTAAAAAAAACAAAACTCATCAAAATTCTGCAGAACTTTGCGAAGAGGTGTAAAAATGCTTGACTAGCTTTTTGTGCTGTTTTTTCAGGCCAGTAGTGCATTCCACACAGAAGAATCAGTGTGGATGGCACCACATGGTGCACAGGGGTGTGACCATTTTGTTGTGCCTGCTTCTGTTTCACTCTTCTTGCTGACTGCCTTTTTCATCTATCCAACCCCCTATTTCCAATCCCATCGTTTTTGTACTAAGTGTGTTATTTTCTCTGTTTTTATTTTTGTGGGTATTTTGTATTTTGGTGACTTTTTTATTAGGTTTTTTTGTTTTCCTTTCCTGGCCTGTCTTCTATCAGACCTTCTCCTGTTTTTTCTTAATTCCCCCTTGACTCCAGTCTTTCTCCTTCTGATGGCAGAATCAGGCAGCAGGAATGCCACCAGCAGCCTATGCAGGTTATGCAGTGAGACTCTACTAAATGTTCAGTGAGGTGGAGGCGGCCACACTCAATTTCTGAGTGCAGTACCACCTCCCCTGCACCCTGGCAGGAGGGCTAGCAAGGATTATTCCTTGTGGGAGCATCAGGTCCTCTGGGGGCGAGTGTGGAGCTGTGTGCGCTATCACACTGGAATCACGGGCACCCAGCAGCAGATGATGCACCACTGGGCAGATGCCATAAACCGGGAGCAAGACCTGCTCGACTGACTGGGATTAAGGTTGTGGGACTTGTGAGTAAATAATATTTTTGTTTTCTAAAAATTCTAGTTTTTTTTTCTTTCTTTCAAACAACATCATGATCACAGGTAAGGTAAGTTTATGGCTTTTTTATGTATGTGTTCATATACATATATATCTCTATCCAAAACAAAAGAAGCTCCTACTGATGCCCTGGACCCGTGAGGGGTGGCACATGATGCTGGCTGACCATGGCAGTGGGTCAATTCCAACTGCACAAAAGAAATGCTTGCTCAGGGCACAGATCGGTAGGTGATAGTTTTACTGCTCAAAACTCGAAACCCAATCATCTTTTGACTACTGATCTGTGTTCTGAGTGAGCATTTGTTTTGTGCAGTTGGGATATATATATTTTATAAATGCACTGAAAAAAAACAAAGGTTACAGGGAAGTTATACTTAGGCTCAGATTTCACACATATAAAATCATAGAAATTCAGCAGTTATAACTATCTAAGCTAACTGTAACTTATGCCCCCGCAATGCACTGCTTATGACCTCACATTTTATATAAGTCGTGACATGGTCAGTGACTTCGTTGATGTCATCATCGATTGAGTGTTTTGTAAAAGTTTCAGAGCCTTAAAGATATACACTAAGCTAATGCACAAGTTAAATTACTATTCTTTCTGTTTTACTGAGCATTACTGTTTCTGACATATGCCATCTGATCTAGAATTGTTTTTAAAGCAGATGTACTATTTATCAGTAGACTAGCCTCTACACTGATACATGTCTCTTGCTAATGTATGTGTATGGTAGTTCTTTGCTACTGTCTAAGCTGTCCATTCAGAGTTAATTTTACAGTAATGTCTTAGTATAGTTCTGTTTTATGACATACTGACCAGTTTCCTTAGTTTTTTCTCCTTTGTGATGAATAACTAGTAGTAGTATACTATGTTCGGCTAAGGGTGCACCCATCTGCTTCCTGGAAGCTCATAGAGTTTTTTATGGAGCTTACAGGCTGATCCAAAAACAATTAAAGAGCATTTTGATGTAGATGCACTTTTTTCAAAAGGCTCTCATGTGAAAGGCATCATGTCTGTTGTTGGACAGCACTGGGAGAAAGGGAAAGAAAGATATGGAAACAAAAGGCAACTTTCACCATTTGATGCACAATTAGAAGTGCATGAGCTAATAAATTAGGTGAAGCAGAGTTAATGGTCTCACTTTGCACAAGCTCAGACCTTGAAAATGTTGGATTTGAATGTAGATCATGCAGCAAACACAACGTAGAATCATGATGAAAACACTTCAATATTTGGAAAAAGAGCATTTCTTTAGCATTTCATCTTTCACTGCACTGAGAGACATTTATTAAAAGTAATGAATTTAAATACATTCAGGCTTCTCACTCCAACATCAAATCGAGAGCAAAGTCAGTTGTCTTGTGCACCCAGTATGTAACCTAGATTCCTAGTATACATATTATGGTGTATTAAATGAACATAGAAGAGGATTTTGTGCAGCCCACATACTGAACACATACGTGAAGGTGCTTTCATATGTGAAAAATGTTTGAAAATAATCCAGTGCTGGCCTTGAAGAAAAAAAAGGAACCCATAAATTGAGAGTCACTGTGTAGCAGTGGAAAGGTGGTGGAAACCTCATGATAGGAGCTTACAAATCAGAGTCTGACAGTGGACTTACAAATATATTCCTCTGCTGCAACATGCCAACCAGGAAATATGTAACTATATCTATTCTGGATTACATAGTTGGTCACAAAGAGGGTGCATATTAAAATAGCGTACAGGTTAAGACACCTGCTGCAGAGATCATAGTGTGCCCAGCAATTCTGAAGGGATTATAATAGTGATAAGATATCACTGGGAGAGGTCTGTGTTTTGTCCAGTCACAGTTTTGACTCCTGAAGTAGCATGGATGGGTAAAATGCCAGCATATTGTGCAACATAGGGATCACAGATTTTTTTATTTATTTAGAGAGGTAAGTGGGTTAGTGCTTTTGATGCTATGATCATTTTGTTATTTCCAATTCATAAGATGCAAGCCTTCTAATATAGCACACTGATCTGTAGAGAATCAAGGAGCTGCATACAAACTGTAAAACATGGGTTCAGATCCTTATTGTGTTTTTCTTCAAACTGTTATTATAAGAGTGCAAAGAAGAGATCCTTTGGGAAGTAATAAAGTCTGGTTAGCACAGACAGCCACAGTCACCGTTATGTTCTATATACCAACTGTGTGTTTTTCCCAACTATTCACTAGGTCTACATGTATGATGTGGGATTTCGAAACTTTATAATCCTTCTTGTCTTATGTAACATTTCCTCTACATTGTTTACACACTTCTGTAATTTATTGTCCCTCTTTGTGTGATATAATGTGCTCTGACACCCCACACTGGTAGGACTTGCACTATTAAAGAATGAAATAAAAACATTTGTAAGTGCCAGTTATTTCACTATTTGTGTAATTGCTCACACAGACAGACCAATCTGCCATTCTTACAGTGCAAGTACATATCTCACATAGGTAACTGAACACACTTTAAAACCTGCTTCCAATATCTTCTTTTAAGTACTTGTGAAGTGGTAACATGCATTTGTCTCTTTCCATTGCATTGAATTGGCATGTAGGTGTCAAGCCTCAGATGGCTCCCAGCCAGGATAAGTGAACAAAAAGGGCTGGTTGCCCTTTAAATCAGGCCTTTGTTTTGCCCCCAGGTGAAATCTAAATCGGCCAGCCTCTCGCTGCCTGGCAACATACAGTCACTGCTGAATGTTTAAAGGTGTCAGAAAGACCGCATCAGGACAAATTCAGAATGTGTCCCTTTCTCAGATCCATCGCAGAAATAGCTTCCAGAACTGGGATCATGCCCCATCACCCTGCTTTCCAGCACTGATAGAATCACATTATTTTGTGAAACTGGGAAGCTGTAGATGTTCGTTGTGCAGTTCAGCCATAAGCTGGGTACCTCTTCCTCTCACTTACTTTACATTTATGTACCATGGTTCACTGAGGGAAGTCAGTCTGTGTAAACATGTGATTCAGCTCAGGGCCAGATAATTCATAAGCCTGCAGGCAGAGACGAGGTTTCTTCAGTGAGAGGAAGAAAGCACTGAGAGATGCCTATGCCCATGCTATCTGCTACAGCATGCTCCAATGTACCTTGTGATGGGGTAGTGCCTTTCATAAGACCAGAAGTTATGGTTGGGATACATCAGTCACTGGCCGGACACAATATGAGGCATAGCCATGTATGCAACTGACTATTTTTCTTTCAGCTGTGCCATACTTTCAAAAATATCCTTATTGAACTTTTATCTGTTTACTGAACATGTTCAACAACTGTGTAGCAAATACCACAAACATGATTGTCTCCTTCTTGCACAATGATAGGGACTGTTATTGAGCAAGATGTTGGTACTTTTCTCATCAGCTCTATGAGGAAGAAATGCTGAAGATGCATGTTTTTCTTTGGTGTATTTGTAGAGCTGGGCGCAGTGGTGCAGCTCAAAGACACTCTAATTCCATGCAGACTACAAGGTACTAATCGAGATTGTCAAACGTTAAGAACATGCTGTGTTTAAGGTAAAGGAACACCAGTGTACAAAGAGTTGCTGTATAGTATATTGCACATTTAACGTGTTTTTGTTTAGTGTTAATGATGTTAATTCTGGGTTTTGGTGCACTTTACAGTAGCACCACGTGATCAATCAAAGTTATTGTTCTGAAAAGTACACATTACTACTGTTTTAAGAGTTTCCTGAGATTCCTTGTCCAGAAATGCACTGTCTGGAAAATATCAGTTATAGAGTTCTTAGGGCACACACACTTAATGCAGAAACTCAAGGGAAGCTAGAGCCCATTTTCCAAGAGTTATTTTGTTATCTGTTTAGAGTAATTGTTGCTAGTGCCCACTGAGGATGAAAACTCATCACTATTGGTTTCTCTGAAGGTAGCACATTCTGATTGTTGTTCACACACACACAGAATTTGGTGAAAGTCAATCATTTGGAGAAAGTAAGAGGACTGCAATGGAGTAGTGTTTGCTCCAAAGGGTAATACTTGATTTGTGTTAGAGTCTGGTATTACTCATACACTTACTAGAAGTGTTTAGTCTGATTTGAAAGACTCCTACCTATATAAAAAAGGAGCAGAGAAATAAGTACAAATAATTATTGACCTAGAGCTCACAACTTAGAAAAATGGGAAGGTTAAAAGCCATGCTGCATTCGCATTGTCCCCTTTAGTACCAAAGTTGAGCACTCAATTTTGGTGTGTATTGAAAACATATTTTTTCTCTTGTGTCTCACCTTGCCATGCATGAATAACTGAATGAAAGGGGTACAATCTGTTTCCATGACTTCCCTGGGAAGTTGGATTCTAATGTTCAGATTACGGTAATCACCATTAGCGTGACAGGCTTGGAGGTTCTGGTGAGGTACTGGGAGTTAGTTAGAAGTTAGCACAACAGCTACTTACAGTGTGGGGTGCACTCAGCAGTGCTGCCATCCTAAGCATGCAGTATTGTTACCAAAGTAGGACCTGCATAACATGGTTCCACCAAAGTATCAAAGTCTAGTACTTATTTAACAGATCTACTGAGTAGGTTTCTCTTATATGCTTGAGGTGCCCTATTGACATTTTATATGGAGACATCTGTGATGTTACGGAAATATCCTCCTCAGCTATATAGTGAATACCTATATTAGTCCGTAGGTTGCTCAGGCTTGAACTCTTAAAAGAATACCCCCCTTTGGTGTTTCAAATCTCTGATTTCTGTTTTGCAAAATCCTGTAGATATTCCAGTAAATTGTAGAAATGCTGTCACACAACTGTAACTTTCAAAAGGGCTACCTAATGGGGGTGGAGATGTTATATTTGTGGTTATGGCACACAAAGCATCAAGAACAGAAACATTTTATTCCTGGGTCCATTTTCCTGCAGTGGATGCTAACAAAAATAAATGTTATACATATACAGTAGCAAATATTCCACAACAATACAGATATATAATTACTTCAAAATACCATCAACATATCTGGAATATCAAAATTAGTTCCAAGGTGCCCTTCCACATGGTATTGAAAATGTTAGGCTCTGTTCCCTCACTGATGATGGGGCCTCATGGCTAGTCCTAGCTGCCTACACCCCTTATCCTAATGTACAAAATTTACAGGCCACAGATCTGCACCCATTTTATAATAATTTAGAAAGATTATTTATACGCTTAATACAGTTTGTGATGCAAACTTTGAATACTGCCCCAGCAAGGGCTGTTTCAGTTGTCCAACAACAATGAGATACACCAGGGATAAACTAAGTAACTATTAATGCAATTATGTGTAAAATTCCCACCAAGCGAGAAGAAATTCAGTTTTGGATTGCTCAAAAAACAAACCAGCTGGAAGCAGTGTTTTCCCTTATGGATCTCAAGATCAACATAGAATGTTTACAATGTGCTTGCCATTTGGTATGGTTCCCTCATTAGATGACTGTGCTACTAGGGACACGGTTTCTGCTGCAATATATATCATAATGCATGGCTCACTATCTTTTTCAGTTCTTTCGGAGCTGTTAAAACAAATTCAAATGAACACGAGGCTGCCCCTGCCCTAGACTTGGGGATGAAATTAATGGGCAACTTTGCCACTGTGTCCTCAATTATTTTAGGAAGTATTAAAGGGGAGGCGGCAGCTTTGGCGGTACACCAATGGTTCACACAACTTCCTCCAATAGATCAGCAACGTGAACTCCCAAAAATATTTTCCTAGACTTGTACTAGTAATGGTTGGAATAATTTGGAGGGCAGACCAAATAAGCAACAGCTTAAAGGTAGTTCCAAAAATGATAACACCAAGCAATCACAGGAGTCTTCTAAAAGAAAATGCTGGGATAAACAAAAATCCAATGAAGACAAAGATAAGTAACAGGGAGAAACTCCACATTCGGAGACCTCTAAGAATAATTGCAATTTACGTAACTGTCAAACAACCTGAAAGGTATCTGAATACTGATACACATCCTTCTCATTCCTTTCATGACTCTTCTGACAAGTGGACCGAGAGAGGTAGGCGGTCAGAACAGAAGAGCATGTAAAATCAAAGAAGGACTTGCAACGCTCATCTGATGTAATAATAAAAAAGGAAGAGAAACCTCCAGAACAAAAACTCAATTTCAAAAAGAAGGTTACAGGACGCGGGCAGGGACTCTGCTAGACAGCGCGGCAGAGGTCACTTTAGTTCACCAGAATCTTCAAGAATTTCTGGTTGTGAGAGCAACCAATGAGTATATAGAAGTTGAAACCTCAGACAAGCTCAAGATTGCATCTCTAAATTAAGCATGCAAATTGAAAGGGATATAATGCACACAATTAAAGTAATTTTCTGGGCTTTATTACAGCTAAGTTATGATATTTTCTTGGTAGATAAAGATTGGCCGGTGGAGTTCGTAAGACCCCTCCCACAAGGAGATGCCATTTTGCCATATTTTTCAGTCCTAGTTCCACAGCCAGTAAAAGAAGCTGATGCTGCAGATTGTGCTCTAGCACAGGTGCCAGCACTGCACCGCAACCATGAGGGCTAGGATTGGGATTCTCCTTATCATGTTATACCTATATAGTCCAGCCCGCAAGTACAACCACTGAACCCTTTAAAACATGGAGCAAAAACCACTGTGAGAAAAATGTTCTCACAACTTGAGTACCAGGGAGTAATTGAACCCTGTGTGTTTCCAATGTAGAAACCCTTATTTCCAGTAGCTGAGTTGGACCATTCTTATAGAACTGTCTTAGATTACAGACACTTAAACAGTCACACATGCATATTTGCAATTCTGAACTCACACAGCACAGCACTAATTAACCATATTTTCTGTGTAAAAGAAAAATAAAAAATGCAAAAGAACCTTGGACATTTCCAGTGTTTTTTTTTCTACCAAAACATAGTGCCTGAAAGCAGGGAATAACTGCTTTCTACGCTCAGCTCTCAGCACCAATTATGTTGACTCCCCCAAGGATAGAAGAACAATCCAGGACTGTTCTCCGCTTATGTAACATTAATACTGTACAATACTGATTCTGAGGCATTGTCCTCTGAAGATGACATTTATCTGATGAATGATGATTAACACTCAATTGGCCATGGTAGATCACATTGTCCTGGGTTTTTTCTGAAAATGGCTACAAATTCCACTTTATCAAAACAGAAAGTGCATTTCTCAATGTCCTGTTTTTGGGCTCCGAGCTTTCCAATGAGAAGAATCTAGCAACACACTTCCTTGTGAAGTGTGCATAATTACAACCACCAAATACTGTCAAAAAACTGCAATCCATGTAAGGATTCTCTACCTTTGAAAAATCATAAATACCAGATGCGTAACAGATAAAACCACTTTGATTTAATGCACCCAGCTTTCTCAAGAAAAACATTGCACACCGCAACATACACAGATACTGAGATCATTACAAACAACACACTTAAAGATAAACACCTACATACACACTGAAACAAAACAAATATGGTCATCCAAATAATTCCGGGTGCTATTGGCTTTACTTATGTCACATTCAACAAAGATGACATAGTATAGATTGTGCATAAATAAAAGCTTTATTCCAAAGCAGAAATGCGTTTGGCATCCACTGAAAAAATACGGAGTGCAGTTCAGATGGCAGCAATCAAGTAGAGCCCATTGGCTCAAGGAAAACATATAATTGTTGTAAGCCCAGTCCCAACCCTATAGGCTGTCACAAAAGCAAGCATTCCAAATTCAAAAGCACATCATCTACGATGGATACAATGGGCCACCTCCTTTACTGCCACTGATGTTGACTATGTCTTTGACCCAAAATTACATACTTAAGAATTTCTCCAATACAAATTTAGGTACCCAGTGCCCAATAAACGTCATGCCTCTAGATCAGTATAAATACATCATTTACACTGATGATTCAGCTCAACCAGCTGTAGTGACCAAACATCAGTGATTCTCTACAGCTTGCACAGCTGTTTATGGAATGATGAGGTATGGGAAATTTGACTCTCAACAAACCTTTATACAGTCCGCTGGAGACTCGACCGCAAAACTTGCTTAACTGAAAGAGTTGATTCTTGCTCTGGAACATACAAATCCCGAATCGCCTACACTGATCATGTGTGATTCATACTATAGTGTTAAGTCTGTCAAAGAAAACTTACACTATTGGCCCCATAAAGGGTTCAGAGACTCCACAGGAAACACCATCATTCATAAAATGCTTTGGGGGATGTGGCAGAGCTCAAAGATGGACTACCACAGGCTCATGTAATACAAACATTGGGCTATCGATGTGTTAGAATACATGTTGTAGGGAATTAAATGGCTGATGAAGCAGTCAAATCTTCAGTTGTTACAGCAACGGTGGCTGCAATAACTCTGTCTCCCAGAAGGGTGGATGATGAAAATCTGGCTGCCATGAATGCTTCAGTTAATTGCAGGCCTCTAACCAAAGCATATCCAACAAAATACTCATACTAGCTAAGTGTCAAAAACATTCCTTATGTAACAAAACCAGTTTTTTTTATTCCCAATCAAGATTGTAGACTATAACTAATTCGAGCAGCTTATGAGGGTGTTGCTTTTGTCCATGCTGATGTAGCAGCTTCCATTTTACTATTACAAAAATACTACTGGTGGCACAGTCTACACATACATACCAAACAGTATGTCCTTAGTGATATCTGTCAACAAAAATGTTCCACCATCAATCATCAACTGCAGACACTTCTCTTTGTGCCCAAAAAGCCTATGAGGTTGGATACTTGGACCATTTTGGTCCTTTTAAATTCTGATGGTGCATACAAATACAGTCTACTAGCATTAGGCTCTGGCTGTGGATTCCTTTGGGCGTAGCCACAATTATCGGCTGACATTTGCACTGTTATTAAAGACTTGCAAGTCTTTATCAGGACACATATAGTTACTGTATTCCAGTTAGACCATCGCCCTGTCTTTACCTGTAAGCCTTATAGGAACACCATTGGGTGTAGCAGTGCATTATTATTCTCTCTATCATCCCAAGGGAAATTTGATAGTAGAAAGTTCAAACAGGGACTTAAAGCAATCCTTAACAGCTAGAGAATTGTGTTCAGGACACAGTTGGATTCATCACCTATATGGTGTCCAGAAAGTATTAAATAATCAGACTGGGAGAACTTTTGGGAAGATGTACCCATGTGAAGTCATATTTGACATTCCAATGTATGTTCCAGATCTTGAAGGTTATGGTACAGTGGCAGCAGAAACCCCTTTTGACATAAATAAAGATCTCACTATCTTACAGGAGTTACAACAGTTCTGAGATGAAAGTTCCACAGCACAGGCTCCACTTTGGGTATAATGGATTCACCTACTTCCAGAGGCTGGATTCCAAAAGTTGGGGGTCTGGTTCATGAGAAAATCCCTGTGAAAAAGGAGTTCAGCCCATCTTACCAAGCACCAGTGCCTGTTTGTGGGATTCAAGGTACCAGAACTGTGATTCTACCACTGCTTGTTGGTTCCAAAGACAAACTTCATTGATCAAAGCAAATTGCATCATGTTACCTATCCTGCACAGTAGACCTCGGGGGTACCTGGGTAGTACCCTTCCCCTCTCACTACCATGCAGGAGATAACTCTCCATGCATTAAAAAAACGATGAAATTGTTTCCCTAGGATGGGTAGGGGGGAGAATGAACTTTGGTTGATTCAAGTTACCGCCAAATACACAAGAAATGTCTGAGACATAAAACTACAGTCCTCTACTACATCTCAAACAAACAGTTGTTTATGATGGACCACCACTAGGAGTCTAGCAGTTCTCTTTCGGCTGCATGAGACTGCTTCTGGAACTTTTTCTTTAACATGAACTACCACTTCTGTTCATGGTATACGTAAGCTTTTCAACTGGCTTAAACACACCTATTTGAGTCGCCCATGGTCTTACCTGTGGATTACACTAGCATTGCTCGTTTTCTTCCTGTGGATAGGATTTGTACTTGCCTTCTTTCTGCTTATACATGGGCATTACCTTTCTCAACCCTCTGCTGTTCAACTGGTAGATGAGGTTTTAAAGCCTTATTTGCCTTCCCACAAAGTAAAAAGAAACCTGTCCCTAGTGAGTATTTCTGCTGTTCCAATTCCTGATGGGATTGGTTGGGATAAACTTCAATATAATATATTTGGCCCTACTGAAACACTTCAATTTATGCTTTTTAAAAGTTCCATAAATTATATCATTATACCTGGAATTGTCAGATGACTGGGATTTAAACATTGTTGATTCTATTCTCTCTGAGCTTAATTATTATACTGTATTTGAAAGTGAAGATATGTACATAAAGTCTGCAAACCATGGCAAAATTTTCTGTTACCATAATTATGGACATCATTACTTCTTAGAGCCAGTTGCCCCATGTACAGTTTTCGATTACATACATCCTACTCCACCAGTGGGTAGTTCCCAAATATATTTGGATAAAATCACATACTTTTCCGAGTATAATGCTAATGATCCTGAGTCATGTTATGTCAAATTGCCAACAACAAAAGCAAGGAAAGCTTTGTTAACCCATACAAAACTAATTTATTCAAAATGACTTATTTCCCAATTGGCTAGCCAGGGCTACGAATACTGGAAGAAAATAATTGATTTAAAATCAGTTTGGGGAACAAAAGATTGGCAAGTACAAGGCACAGATGCAGTATTTAAAGAATGTTTAATACCTTTGCAAATTATCTTGCTGAACGAAACTGTGTGGGTTTAGCAAAAGTTAAAGATATGAATGTGCCCAGTATTCCCTCAAATGCAAAATTAGAGAATTAGCAAAATGCTGTGACTGTTACAGAAGAGCAGCTGAATTTTATGATTAAGAACAGTGCATTTAATTTACACTTTTGAGTCCCAACGGGTACTTATTGTGGCCAGTGGACACAAATGGTTGTCATGAATGCTTTATTAACTCTGCACAGGATTTGAAAGCGAGCAGACCGGACTCTCATTATGTCACTACACAACATACAGGTATAGTTACCACATTTTGCGTGGGCAAATTACAATGGCTGCAACTCTCCACATTGACAGATGTTAAGGAACACCTCTCCCTCCTCTCCGAGGATGTGGTTTTGCTAGATTTCTTGTTGGGTCCTAGGAAACTACCCTTCAAAAGATTCTTGTATGCAATATGCAACACAATATGGGAGCTTTCACAAATGGAAGCTGCTGCTCATTTAAGACAAGTAGATCAGGCAATCTTTAACCATTGTTGATAATTGCATGAACATATTGTCCACTAGCATTTATACAAACAACATTGTGTTATGTGCAATAGACATTATACAGAATGATATGTCACTTTTACAACATGGACAAAGTCAAGTTTAGTCCATTATGTAGCTAAGTTGGACTTCTCCAAGCGAACCACATGCCCTGGAAGCATGTGAATTCAAAAGAGTTACTTACAGTATTTAACCTCACATGGAGGCAACAGATAATGTCAAAGAATGAAGCCAGTTCAACTATGCATAACATAGAGAAGTTAGAAAAGTTGCCTTTTACAGTGGCTGTAACACCGTTGTCAGTGTTGTTAATAAATGGAGTGATATCCCTACCGGTATTGACCTTTGAATTCACTTCATGTTTGAAACATTTTTCAATAGGCAGGTCTGAACATTAAGGGGAACTTTATTCTTGAGATGTTGGACTTGCTTTTGATTAAAAGTGCATAAGTGGGGAAAAAGGAGGTTTTTCTTAGTGGTAGCGAATGAAACGTCTGTAAGCCATTCAATGATTTGTAAACAGGTAAATTGCATGGTGTATGTAATGAATCAGAGGCTGGCTTAGCCTGCTCCTTGAAGCATATTTGTGTACCGTTTATTCACTCAGTGTTTCTGTTACTTTCAAGTGGAAGTTATTTGATGCTGAGTGATTAAGGCTGTTGAGGATTGAGAACAGGTGTCCCATATGTGATTTCTGTTTCTCAGATCATGACCTACTGAAAAAATAGCCGTGCATGTGTTAAAAGAAGCCAATTTGTAGCTTCACATTGTTACTTCAAATGTCAACATCAACAACTGAGCAGGCTGAAGCCACTATTGTTTAAAAAAATACAATAGTGTCTCTTGCATTTGCCTGTGAAACCTATGGCCTACAAGTAGCAAGATCATCAGCAGAGATACAATCCCTCTCAAATACCAAACACCACAGGGTTGTACACTTTTTTAAGGCAATAGGGTCTGGGTTCATAAGTACGTCCCAGACTGTTTTTGGAGTATTGCCATCAGCCATACGCTCTCTTTTTTTGAGTCTCTATGGAAGCATACCACTTGTACTTGCATTATTTCATGGTATCCTGCAGTTGCTATTTTGCTCCTCAATGGATGCCCCAACTTGAAGCCAAAGAGTAATGGAACTGCCACCAGCTCATGATTGTTTAATGCAGTACTTTGGAGCATCACTGTTGGAGGAACTGAACAAGGACTGGTCCCTATTCTTCAGACCAGTATTTTGCTATGTGCAGCCTTTTATACATTGCTAAGGGTGCCCCTTTGAGGATGCAATGGAAGTGTCTTGTTTAGCAGCAAGTGCATTCTGCAGTCATGAATCTGTTGGTGTTCCTGTTGACGGTTCATTCTCAGAATTGTCCTATGAAAATATTGTTGCTTTGTGATGCCTTCTGTGAGCCACCTTACATGGACAAGGATGCTACGGCTCCACGAGTACTTGTCTTGGGTGTGGCATGGAATGCTGCCAGCTCAGCTCAGCTCAGCTGCAGCTGAGGCCTTGGATCATGTTTGTTCCTTTGACCTTTTGGATGAGACTTTGGTGGTGATATCATCTGTGGAAGTAGAGTCCTTCCTGGACTCCATCTCGATTGTTGTTTTTGATGACAATATGCAAACATCACAGTGATATCACTGACCATATATTATGTGAGGTTCTAAATAGTGCCCTGCGGGCGCATAAGTTGTAGTTAGCTCAAATGACTGTAACTGTTGAATTTCTATGGTTTGTGTGTGTACAATCTGAGCCTAACTACAATGTCCCTATAACCTTTGCTTTTTTCTGTGAATCGCCAAGGTTTTTTTTAATTCTGTTTCCTAACTATAACATCTCTATAATATTTGTTTTTTTAGTGAATTTTACAGTTTTCTCAAGTATAAATTGTACTATAATTTTACCCAGAAGTTAAGTTTATTACCTCATTTATTCTTTTTATGCATTTTAAAAGTAATTAATTAACAAATCAAAGTAAACTTTCTATAAATACAATACAGCAACTCTTTCTCTTTTTTTTTTTTTTATTCATTGTACGGATCTGCAGATCCGCCACAATGCCATCACAAATCTTTCACAATTCCAGGAACATACCCAAACCTCAACTTCTCATTTGATACACTAAGGACCTAATTACGATCCTGGTGGTCACGGTGGTGGCCGGACCGCTGCCAATGTGGTGGTCCAACTTCCACAGTATGACCAATGCACCACAGTTGGACTGCCGCCACTACGTTTCTACTGGCCAATGGCCTGGCGGTGCCGGCAGTCTCAATCCACAAGAGCACCACTGTAAGCAGCACTGCCCTGGGGATTACGGCCCCTCTCTCCGCTGGTGTTTACATGGTGGTTGTACCGCCATGTAAATGCTGGCAGAGATGGGGTCCACATCCTAAATCTGTTATTTGGGATTCACATATCTCTGGACACTGACTGAAAACCACCACAGCTCCATTGTTTTTCTGGCTTTCCTTCTAAAGAGGAGAGTTTCAAAGTTAAGATGTCTTCTGCTGCAATAGAAGAGAAGAGGAAGAGCTGGATGAAAAATACTTATCACTTCCAAAGAATTCCTCCAACATTTGAAAATAAATTATCCATCCCTTCAGGAGAAAAGAAAGTTCTTCCAAAATTTGTCCAATTCAATATATGCAACAAAAAACTGCTGCGGTATGGTGAGGAATAATTCACATGGCACATCCTCTATTTGGAAACTCCTGAAAACCATCCCTGCTGTTTCACCAAAACTGCAACACATGGACACTCATTGTGGCAAATGGCAAATGCCAGTTGCACTAAAAATGTTAACTGTTGCCCAGTTGATGGATATTGTCAGCTAGCAAAATTATTTTTTTCACCTCACTGTTTCTTCTTCCATTTCTCTTTAAACTTATGTAGATACCTGAAAAGATATAGAATACATTTAAATTTATACAACATACTATTAGATTACATACTATAAGCAAGTGAGTAGCTACATAAGTAGTTATGTCGGTGTGTAACAGGCTGTGCAACAGTCTGAGTATGGGTGTGTAAATGGGCATATGAGTGCCTGTACAGGTGGGTGAAAAGGAGTGTGTGAGTGGTTGAGTAGATATGTGAGTGAGTGTATCAGTGCCTCTGTGGGCGCACTACTGGATGTGTAAGTAGCTGTGTGAGTGTGGGACTGGGTGTGTTGTATTGTTGTCTGTATTGTGACTGTATTGGTGTCTAAATGGGTATGTAAGTGGATGTATGGTTTGGTAAATGTGTTTTGTTGGTGGGTGTTTGGGTGTGCAACTATGTGTGCAAGCGGCTCTGTTAGTGGTGCGTACATAAGTGCTGTGTGGGTGTGAATGGATGTGTAAGTACACTGTGGAGGTCTGACTAGGTGTGGGAGTGGCTGTATGGGTTTGTAAACAGGTATGTGATTGGCTGTATGGGTGGGAGACTGGGTGTGTAAGTAACTGTAAAGGCTAGCTGATGAGGTGTGATACCCTGGAACCAGTCCCAGGATGCTTGTTTCTGGTCCAGATAAGACCTGATTGGTAGTTCAAGGTAGACTGTTCCCATGGGGAGCAGGGTCAAGACTTATTTGCATATAGCTGGGTCCAAACTGGAGTGGCATGGTGAGCAAAAGAATGGTGGATTCAATCCAGATCTGTGACTGGGGGTGAGTTTTTTAAAAGTTTCAGCACTCTGTCCATCATTCTTTTGTGTTGCAGAAAAGTACTTGTAATAACATCATTGTGTGCTACATAGAGATGCCCCACATCCCAATACCTCTATCTCAATCCAAGTGCACTGTGACAAATTGTCTGATGAAAAGCAACATTTGAAGGCTGGCAGTAAATTTTACAACTATCCATGTAACATGTCAGAAACGCATTACACATGTGTGCACACAATGCAAATGCTAATTTAAGTGAACCACGACCAGTAGCTCCCCCCCCCAGCACCTTGAGACCCTAACGGGTGATTAGTGCACTTTATAAATCTTATGATTGATTGGTTGATTCAAAGTAGATGTACTGCTACTGCCTTTGACAGGAATGACACAGAGCAAAAGTTGGGTAGGCAGCATGATGTTAACTGAACTGCAGTAGTGAACATGACCATGTGTGTCTGGTTCACTGCAGTGAGGTTCACATTCAACCCTGACCAACATGATGTATTTTAAAATGTGTGTATGATAAACCCATGCTCAGAATGCTATATACATGTTAGGCTAAGGTAAGAAGGAGAACCTTAAGGTAGTACATCTTATTACCCTGATCCTTGGAAAGTATTACTTATTGAGTCATTCTCAGCTTTCCATAGTTTACTAAGTCTGGGAATGGCTCTCAAACCATGATGTTGCATGGGTTCACCCATGCAATGGTCATGGAATCCTTCTTCGGTGCTGATTAAGGCAATGCAGTGTCTTCTGAAGCTTTGTATCACATAAATTAGCCCTCAATGGGCCATGCACTATGTACTTGGTTTGGAGAGATGATGTTATAATATATATGCATTGCAGATGCAATGCATTGCATTGTAGAAGAGCCACACATTCCCCTGACTGTTGAAGTGCCTCCACCACTACATACCATGGAGTACCTTGCCTAGCTCTGTGTGCAAGACATGGTGGACTCACAAAACAATGCTGCAATTTTGAATTAAACATATTTGTGTCAATAAATCCAGAAAATGTGCACACTGGATGAGACATACTCTGTAGTATGGATGAGCCAGGCTTTTTCGTGCTTCCCTAAATGTGTGTTGCATCTGTGACACTCACAATGGGGATTGCCCACACATGGAATGAAGGGGAAGCCTAGCCAGATTTTGGCAAAACAATAGCAAGGCACATAGGCCCCAGGAGCCATCTTAATATGCACATATGACTATGCTTAACATTCCGGGGTGTACCCTGGTAATGGCTGTGACAACTGAAGAGTGATCCTATAGCTAACAATGTCAGTCTTGCAGGCTTCCATGCAGCCTACTGTTTCCTGTTGCATGACGAGGGACTGTGCACGCATTCACTGGTCCAATGCTGACTCCATGGCTGATCTGCTGATCCACCTGTCATGAAGTTACTGGCACATGGTGGATTTACAACCATCCCAATTATCCACATGTACACTGTCCTCTGTCACACATAGCTGCAAACTGTGCCACTCCAGCTCTGCCCTAATCACAGGGTACCTAAGGTGTGTGATCCAGCTTCACACAGACCTCTCCTGTTGCGCAAACACATTAAGCCATGTGCATGGGCACAACCAACATATTGTCCCTGTTGTGTGGAGTATTGCAACATTTGAATTGATCGAAGTCGCACATCCAAGCCAGTGCATGGAAATGACAGCCAAAGTGCTAAAGCACAGTATAGGAATGATGCACTGTGCATTTAAGTATCAATGGATCATGAAAAAGATGCAGTTGACAAAAACAGGGTGAATACACCAAGGAAATGATACAATGGGTGTGGCAGGCAGCAACCTTGGAAGGACATGTGCAAGTTTCTTCCGCTTTCACTTACAGTCTGTTAGTTTGTGCTTGGTGCTGGACATGTTGTAGTGACTGGCTTGTGGATTGTGTGGATATTTGGTCTTGCCTGTTTCTGATCTGTCTCTGTCCTGTGCTAATTATGTTTATAGTGTTTTCTATTTGTAAATTGTGTTGTTTTTGTCATTATATTGCTGGGTGTCTGTCTATTTATGGGTATTCTATTTTAGAGGTTCGGGTTAGTTTAGGAGGTGCTTGTATTAGGGTGTACGGTGATTATAGTGGGTTGGGACATGTCAGAAAAGTGTAGGGCAAAAAAAAATCCTTTTTGAGGGGAAGTTTGGGGTGTGCTACAGCAGCTAGCACATTATGTGGGTCATTCTGACCCTGGCGGTAATTACCGCCAGGGCGGAGGTTGGCGGTAGCACCGCCAACAGGCTGGCGGTGCTCCACCGGGCATTCTGACCGCGGCGGTACAGCCGCGGCCAGAAGCGGAAAGCCGGCGGTGTACCGCCGACTTTCCGCTGCCCATGGGAATCCGCTATGGCGGCGCAGCTTGCTGCGCCGCCATGGGGATTCTGACACCCCATACCGCCATCCTGTTCCTGGCGGTTCGCCCGCCAGGAACAGGATGGCGGTATGGGGTGTCGAGGGGCCCCTGGGGGCCCCTGCAGTGCCCATGCCAATGGCATGGGCACTGCAGGGGCCCCCGTAAGAGGGCCCCACAAAGATTTTCACTGTCTGCTGTGCAGACAGTGAAAATCGCGACGGGTGCCACTGCACCCGTCGCACCCCTTCAACTCCGCCGGCTCAATTCTGAGCCGGCTTCCTTGTTGATGGGGCTTTCCCGCTGGGCCGGCCGGCGGTCTTCTGGCGGTCGCCCGCCGGCCCCGCGGGAAAGCCAGAATGACCGCCGCGGTCTTTCGGCGGGAACCGCTTGGCGGGCGGCGACCGCCGCGGTCAGAATCACCCCCCATGTGCCAAACATGATCACATCAGGGGGTAGGGTCAGCGGGTGCTACCCCACCAAGGAATGGAAAGATGGGAGAGGGTACGGTGGGACATGTATAAGGTGTTTGGTGTCGATCCCAGCCCTCTACTAGCTTCAGCACTGAGTGGCAGATGTGGTGTCATGAGAGGTGGATCTCATGTACTAACTTGGGTTGGAATTTGATAGCCCCATAGGTGTGTACCTCCTGCATGTTGTAATGTTCCAACAACAGTACATTTATACTTCATTTTTACATGTAAGGGCAGATAATTTGAGAGGTAGGAAACCCAAATGCACTGGACATGTGCCCAATAGCTAACCCCTCGCCCGGGGGCTGTTAGAACTGTTGTGACGTTTTTAACTTGATTCACATGCATTTATCTGTAAACATGACCTGATTTCAAGTATGTGCCTTTTCAGAGCATGATGTGTTTACTTTGAAATATCTTGCACATGTGAGATGTAAGGAGGAAAGCAATGGTCAATCTCCTATCATGCTAACCTTATAATGTGTGCTAAGTGTGGCACAATGGTTAGAGTGGCAGACCCTGATACAGATATCTGGCACGGGACCAAGGTTCAATTCCCCCCTCGATGGGTCTTGGGCTCAATTCCCTTGGACCAGATAATTCTCACCTCAGTGCCTAATCTAATTAATAGGTCCCACTCTGTAACTCTGGGCAGTAGCTTGCTTAATCTCCACAACGGCCCTCACTGCGCTTGGATGCCTGGCTTCACCCTGGGGCTGTCCAGAAGTAGGCACCTCACAGGGAAAAGCCAGGAGGGGTTCCAGAGTGGTATGCGTACAGCGCCTTGAGACCCTAACGGGTGAGTAGTGCGCTATACAAGTGCGAAGGTTACAGTTTACAGTTTTACATTGTTCAGCACATGTAAAGAGTTGGGCATTCACCTGGCAATTGGATTGGTGCCAGAGACTGGCCCTTTCAGGATATGGATTTGATATTGCCATGCACTCGTCCACCATGTTGCAAGTTAGCATGCTTTGAGGCTACTAGGTACTCTGTGCCCGAGTGACAACAGTCAAAGTTTCATAACAATGTTACAGCATATATTAGTCATTTCCTTTACCAGCAATATGTTGTCATGACTAAGGCAAATGGTTTTCAACCTTGTGCTCTAGTGCTACCTGGCATGTAATGACCCTGCTCTGCAGGATGCAAAACATCACATGCCTGAGGCATGCTTCAGGCATGTGATGTGAGATATCAGGGTAAGTCAACATAAGGCCACCTCTGCCATGTAAGTTGTCTATGTGCATCATATTAATACAGAAAATGTATACATATGTGTGTCAAACAGGTTGATTTTACCATACCATTAGTATGTCATAGTACTGTGCATGATATGTACACAGTGTGTATTTGTAATATTCATAAAGCGCTGTTCCAATTTTTGGCTTGTAGGTGGACGAACACCAGACTCCCAGGGTGAAGTGGCAACCTTCAGGAATCTAAATGCTACCAGTAAGTGTAAAGAGTACATGGTGGTTGCTCTGTAAGGATTATGTGTGATCTATGATAGTTATAACATTGTGATGTGTATTGGGTTGTATCATTCACCTGTAAACAATTTACAGTAAGTATACAAACACAACTGAAGGTGTACATAGCAAAGTGTTAAATGGTCAGTGACGGATGTCATTGTGCTTGTAGGGGCAATGGCTGCAGGCCCAAATAAATAATGCTTCTTTGCCTGCTGTTGTGATGTTTTCCCAACTACTATTTGTATGCTTATGGCACATGTTCCATCTTCTGGCACTAAATTTACAGATGGGCAAAACTTCAGTTGTCTTACACCCAAACCATGGCACAAACATAACAACCTATGGCTCACCACATATTGTAGCAAAGTGGAATGAGCTAGACTGAACTTGTCAGGACATGCTATGCTTGCCGTTGTCTATATTTCAGCATGAGACAAATGATGGTGACGTGACCACATAACCCAGATATATTTGATGATAGTCACAATTACAGTCTCATGTAATCAGAATACCAGTAAATGTGTTTTCCAAATGCAACTCATGCTATTGTTGCTTAGCATCATACTATTCTCATATTGCTGCATAGTATATCCTCTCTAGCAAAATGATTTCAGTGTGAAAGACTATAGGTGTGATCAGACAATCATGAAGATCAACAACTTAAATGTTTTGTGATCCATATCAATACCCATAGCTGTGTGTGAAATCAAATTTACTAATTGTACAAACTTGTGTGATCAAGTCAGTGGGTTACTCATCACCAACCAACAGTTCATCCTATGATAGATGCTGCTGATGTGGTTGTGATGGGGCAAAGTTATTCCTAATCATTGATTAGTGTCATCGCAGCTGACACAGTGTTGCAGTAGAGGTGTTAGTACCTTGTCAGTAGGAATCACTTAAAGTGTTACAACGTTTTTTTCTAAAATTAACCTGAGGTATGTCAGCTACAATACAGCCACAGGGTTACCTCAGCATCCCTCATACATATATGAACTGGAATGACAGAGGAATGATTACACTGATGACCTGATGACATGGAGGATTTAAGGATGTAGCGAGCAATTCTATTTCAACATAGTGTTGGATAATTCATCATCAGACTGCCTGTTTGATGCACATTACAAATGCAGATGTCCACATGGCAGGATCTGGAAATCTGGCTTTGCAGGTTGTGACAGGATGTAAGGAATCCTAGGTCAGTGCAGACAGAATATGTTGGAGTGCATTGGGCACATGTCACCAGTCTGTATTTGTCAATGCGGTTAAATGCCTTACTCATGGCCTCATGTACCAGAAGTTCCATTTCTGTGAGACATTCTTACACTGTCAAGCAGTTGTTGATATTGATGCAATATGTAAAGGAGCACATGCAGGTATACACTGTCGGCTGCATACAGCCCACTACACTGCTCACCTACTGGTTGCATTACTTATACTGGCTAGCATCAACACCGTCAACCTTGTCTCACGGTAAAAGGTTAACACCTAACTACAGCACAAAGTACTTGGACAGATGAGAATTACAACATGCTTGGACACACTCTTGACATGCATTGCCTTTTTGTTAATGTGAATCAAGGGAAGCAGCCTATTTGAATGTGTGCACAGACAACAGGATATGTTAAGGTAACCATGGTATTGCTACAATTGTAGACCATAAGCTGTATATTAGGGTTCATGGTATTAGCCTAAGTCTATATTAGTGAAGTGTCCAACAGGTCTGTTTTATGGGCGGTAACTACCCACTCTGAATCTATGTTTTGACTAACTGCACTGTCAGTCAATACAGCAATGTGTGTTGCCCTGTGTATTTGCAGAGGCACACTACCTGTACTTGATTGATGTAACTCATTTTCCTATGTCAATGACCTAAAACAAACCCAGTTGCATGCTGTAATCCCAACACCAAAGTGTCCATATGTGGAATCATGTGTCCAAACCCATTTGGACACACCATTATGTTTGCAAGTCAGTCTCAAAAATAATAGGGCTACAATACATTTGTGTTGATGCTGACATGTGATTCCTACACTGCCAGCACTTGAGTATGTTTGCCTTGTTTGATTAGGAAAAGTATATGTTTAGAAGGTATCTTGTTCATATGTTTTCCGATATGTGGTTTTGGGCTGGCCTGCCACACGTATTGGACTGAAACTATTAGCCTATTATTGCAGACATTATGGTGGTCATTACAACCCTGGTGGTCGGTGTTAAAGCGGCGGTAAAACCACCAACAGGCCGGCGGTAAAAAAAATGGATTCACGACCGTTGAGGAAACCGCCAACATAGACAGCCACTTTAACACTCCGACCGCCACGGCAGTACAAACAAACACTGCGGCGGTAACCGCGAACAGACAGGCGGAAGACAATGTACCGCCCACTGCATTACAACAGTCCAATCCGCCACCTTTTCCGGGGCAGATTCACCGCGAACAAAAACACGACGGAAACAGGACTTGGAAGGGAAAACACTCACCTCTACACACCTCACGAGGAATCAGGAAGCCATGGAACCAGAACTCCAGATTCTTCCAGCATTTATCTTCCTGCTCCTCTACAAGGAACAACAAAGACGGCGGCAAAGACCACGGTGAGTACTGCACCTACGACACAGGAGAGGGGGGAGGGAAAAAAGAGTGACACACACACACGCAACAATCCCACCCCCACCCTCACCCACTATAACACACACACAAGTACATGTTGATACATTACATTAACAACCCCCAACCCCTCCTGGAAGAATGCAAGGACAAAAGGAAATGAGTTGAACAATTGTAATATATTCAAATACATTAATCAAAAATATATACATATATAAAGATATTCACACTATAAACAAATATATACACCAAGAATACAAGTCCAAGGTATTCCACGATCGTAGTCCGTGGACCACTGGGCCCAAAATGCATCGGCGAGGCCCACACTCAATACCCGAACAAGACGGAGAGAACACTGCTGGGGCATCAGATAGAAAATAAACAGGCACCTCAGGGGGAAGGGAAGGGAGGCACCTCAGCCGGATGAGTGCACGACACCAGATCCACGAGGGGGCTCCATGCCCATTGATGTATCCTGGGGAATGCAAAGCCACAGTCTCTCAAGTCTCTCCAGTGGGTGGCTTGTCCACTGCTGTATCCTGAGGAGTGCAAAGCCACAGTCTCTCAAGTCTTTCACGTGGGTGGTTTGCCTACTGCTGTAACCTGGGGAGTGCAAAGCCACAGTATCTCAAGTCTTTACAGTGGGTGGTTTGCCCACTGCTTTATCCTGGGGAGTGCAAAGCCACAGTCTCTCAAGTAGATAACAGTCTCCACTGGTTCTGGAGGGGGCTTGGTGCCCATAGTGCTTCATCCTGCCAAGGACAGAGGTAGTTGATGTGATACTCCACTGGTTCTGGAGGGGGCTTTGTGCCCAGAGTGCTTCATCCTGCCAAGGACAGAGGTAGTGGATGTGATACTCCACTGGTTCTGGAGGGGGCTTGGTGCCCAGAGTGCTTCATCCTGCTCGTGGTGGCCTCAGTAGCGTTGGAATCTTTGGCGCTCACTGGCCTGCAGTGCTTGTGTCCTGTTCAGCGGTGCTGGTGGCGGCGGTGTCCTGTTCAGCAGTGCTGGTGGCGGCGGAGTCCTGTTCAGCAGAGCTGGTGGCGGCGGTGTCCTGTTCAGCAGTGCTGGTGGCAGCGGTGTCCTTGGCAGCGGTGCTTGTGGTGGCGGTGACCTGTTCAACGGTGCTGGTGGCGGTGGTGTCCTGTTCAGTGGTGGTGGCGGTGTCCTTGGCAGCGGTGCTTGTGGCGGCGGTGTCCTGTTCAGCGGTGCTTGTGGCGGCGCTGTCCTGTTCAGCGGTGCTGGTGGCGGCGGTGTCCTGTTCAGTGGTGCTTGTGGCGGCGGCGTCCTGTTCAGTGGTGTTGGTGGCGGTGGTGTCCTTGGCAGCGGTGCTTGTGGCGGCGGCGTCCTGTTCAGCGGTGCTGGTGGCGGTGGTGTCCTTGGCAGCGGTGCATGTGGCGGCGGTGTCCTTGGCAGCGGTGCATGTGGCGGCGGTGTCCTTGGCAGCAGTGCTTGTGGCGGCGGTGTCCTGTTCAGCGGTGCTGGTGGCAGTGGTGTCCTTGCCAGCGGTGCTTATGGCGGTGGTGTCCTTGGCAGCGGTGCTTGTTGCGGTCTTGTCCGCCCTGCAGGAGAAGATATAACCGTCCGCACCATCACAGTCATTGGCCTGCATCCCTACCCTTGCCATGAAGCACATGCACTCACAGTCGTTTCATGCACACCTCATTCTCCCCCTCTATCTTTCATCCACACCACTCCAAACAGGCATTGCCCATACAGCATGCTCACAGCATACTCACCTGTTTGTCTGGAGGACCGTAGAGTAGCATGTACTGGGAGAGGACCACATCCACCAGTTTCTCCAACTCCTCTGTGCTGAAGGTAGGGGCCCTTTCCCCAGACACACGAGCCATTGTCTCTTCCAGACCGAGGTCACAGCAGCACTTGCAGTGTAGGTCCCCTCTTGTCGGAGATCAGGTATTAAGTGAGTGAACAGAGAAAATGGCGGTGACGTCCACGGCGGTGCGTACCCTCACCGCCGGCGTACATCGTCATTGGCTCCTCGGACCCATAGGGTCCAATGTTAACCAATGCAGGATTGCGCCGCGGTCTTCGACCGCCTACCGCGACAGTGTACAACGCTAGCGCAGTTACCTCATATCCCCTTGTCCCACATTCCAGGTCAGGCAGCCACCATTTCAGGGGGCCACATGGCATTATTTTTGACTGCGTCACACATATCTAGGCCTTGCTTAAACACTAATACAGCCCTATGTCGATTTGAAAACATTTTACGATTAAGTTGTGCTTACGTACCTCAGAGTTGGTTGACTCTCTGCTCGCTGTTCTCCTCCATAGAGCACGTCCGCTGGGGCAGGTGAGGAGATGGCGGCATCCTCCGGTGTACAGACCACTGGTGGATCTGTCGACAATGGAGGAGCGACATGTCATCATCACCTACAGACTTGATCGTACCACAATCCCGGAACTGTGTGCCCAGTTTGAGCCAGACCTGATGTCGGCTATCCGCCATCCCACAGGAATCCCCCCTCAAGTGCAGGTGCTGTCAGTACTCCATTTCCTAGCAAGTGAGTCTTTTCAAACAACAGTGGCCATAGCATCAGGGATGTCCCAGCCTATGTTTTCCAATGTGTTGTCCAGAGTGTTGTCTGCACTGCTGAAACACATGCGGAGCTACATCGTTTTCCCTCAGGTGGAGGATTTGCCTATAGTGAAAGGTGACTTCTATGCCCTGGGACATATCCCCAACATCATAGGTGCCATTGATGGGACACATGTGGCCTTGATCCCCCCATGCAGGAGTGAACAGGTGTACAGAAACCGGAAGAGTTACCATTCTATGAATGTGCAGATGGTGTGTTTGGCAGACCAGTACATCTCCCATGTGAATGCCAAATTTGCTGACTCAGTACATGATGCTTATATTCTGCGGAATAGCAGCATCCCTTATGTGATGGGGCAACTCCAGAGGCACCGTGTGTGGCTATTAGGTGAGGACATGGACCCAATACAGTGTGACTAGGTGTCTAGGTCTGGAGATGTCCCTAAAAGTTAGTGTGTGTCTAACAGTTGTCCCTCGCCATTTCCAGGTGACTCTGGTTACCCCAACCTGTCATGGCTACTGACCCCGTGAGGAATCTCTGGACAAGGGCAGAGAAACGCTACAATGAGGCACATGGGTGAGCTAGGAGAATTATAGAGAGGACCTTCGGCCTCCTGAAGGCCAGGTTCAAGTGCCTCCATATGACAGGTGGTTCCCTATTCTGTTCACCAAAGAAGGTGTGCCAGATCATCGTGGCCTGCTGTATGCTTCACAACTAGTCTTTGCGACGGCAGGTGTCTTTTCTCCAGGAGGATGGTCCAGATGGAGGTGTTGTGGCAGCTGTGAAGCCTGTGGACAGTGAAGACGAGGAGGCAGAAGAAGAGGACATAGACAACAGAAACACGGTGATCCAGCAATACTTCCAGTGAGACACAGGTAAGAAGACAACACTGCCTGCTACATCTGATTTAATTCTTCTACCTATCATCTGTCTGTCACTTTCACCCAGTGTATGGACCCTGAATTGTCAATTTGCCTTTCCATTTCACAGATGTGGGTCCCACTGTGTGACCTCTGCTATGTTACCTGATCTACTAGAGCTGTGTGACATAGGTATGTTGACAATAGAATGGACATTGTTATTTTCCTCAGTTATTGCAAATACACATTTGTGAAAGCACAGACTGACTCCAGATTGTTTTGTGATTCAAGGGTGTTTATTTAAGTGCTAAATATTGGAGGGGGTTGTAAAATGGTCAGGGGTGATGGTGGAGGAATGTCCATGGCAGAGTCCGATCTATTAGTCTCACAGGTGCACTGTCCAAAGAGGCATATGAAGTGGAGCTGGGGCAGTTGATGGGTGGACAGGGTGACAAAGTGGGACAGAAGGATGACAATCAGGGTGGTCTCATTTCTTGGCGGGGGTCTTGGCATTATTCTCTATCTTTGTCCTGGATCTTAGGGACCGCTTGTTGACGAGTTCCTTCAGCACCCCTACAATGGTGCCCAGGGTGGAATTGATGGATTTGATTTCCTCCCTGAACCCCAAATACTGTTCCTCCAGCAGCCGCTGGGTCTCCTGAAAATTGGCCAGTATCGTTACCATCGTCTTCTGGGAATGGTGCTTTGCTGCCCATGATGTTGGAGAGGGCCTCATGGAGAGTGGGTTCCCTGGGCCTGTCCTCCCCCCGTCGCACAGCAGCCCTCCCAGTTCCCCTGTTTCCCTGGGCCTCTGTCCCCTGAACTGTGTGCCCACTACCACTGCCCCCAGGTCCCTGTTGTTGTTTGGGTCGTGGGTTAGCCTGGGTTCCCTGTAGTGGTAGACACACTGCTGCTTGACGTGTCCTGGGGAAAGAGGTATGGGCCCGCTGGGTGGGTGCTGTGCTGGTGTTTCCAGAGGGGGGAAGCTCTGTAGTGACCTGTGCCAGTGTGAGGGGAACTGACTGTCCCGAGGTCCCAGATGGGCCGGGCTGGTCATCTAGATCCAGTTGGACAGAGCTGCTGTCATCACTGTGGGCCTCTTCTGTGGGTGGAGTGGACATGTCGGGACCCTCCTGTCCGGTGACGTTAGGTAGGGGTCCTGCAGGGGTGTAAAAGCATGATTATTGCATCTGTGTGTGCCATGTTGTGCAATGGGTGGGTGACCCTGTACCCCAGTGGTTGCATTCTTGAGTGGGACCTTCTGTGATAACGGTCTAGGGACGTGTATGGGTATATGCAGTGGGCATGCTTTGGTGATGGGTGTCCATGCTTTGGTGTTACATGCAGGGCTTGGATTTGGGATGTGTGGTTTGTGAAATTGGGACATATGTGAGGAGTTGGAGTGATGGGGGTGAGGGCGAGGGTGGGGGTATGTGATAGCATGAAGGTGGGTGGGGGATGAAGTAGTGAAAGATTTGACTTATCAGAGTCCATTCCTCCAGCTACTCCTGGGAGGCCCTCAGGATGCAGTATAGCCAAGACCTGTTCCTCCCATGTTGTGAGTTCTGGGGGAGGAGGTGGGGGTCGGTCGCCAGTCCTCCAAACTGCAATCTGGTGTCTTAAGACCACGGAATGCACCTTCCCGCGTAGGTCGTTCCGCCTCTTCCTGATGTCATCTCTATTTCTTGGGTGTTGTCCCACTGCGTTGACCCTGTCCACTATTCGTCGCCATAGCTCCATCTTCCTTTCAATGGAGGTGTGCTGCACCTGTGATCCGAATAGCTGTGGCTCTACCCAGACGATTTCCTCCACCATGACACTGAGCTCCTCCTCCGAGAACCTGGGGTGTCTTTGCCGTGCCATGGGGTGGTGTAGGTGATGTGTGGGGTGGAGTGTGTGGTGATAAGTGTGCTGATATGTAGTGGTGTGTTGTGTGAGGGGGGGTATGTGATAGCATGCAGGTAGGGTGGGGGATATGATTGTTAAAATTTTACTTACCAGTGTCCATTCCTCCACCGACTCCTCCGAGGCCCTCAGGATGCATAATGGTCAAGACCCGCTCCTCCCATGTTGTTAGTTGTGGGGGAGGAGGTGGGGGTCCGCCGGCAGTTCGCTGAACCGCGATGTTGTGCCTGGAGACCACGGAACGCACCTTCCCCCGTAGGTCGTTCCACCTCTTCCTGATGTCATCCCGTGTTCTTGGGTGCTGTCCCACTGCGTTAACCCTGTCCATGATTCTTCACCATAGCTCCATCTTCCTAGCTATGGTGGTGTGCTATACCTGTGATCTGAATAGCTGTGGTTCTACCCAGATGATTTCCTCCACCATGATCCTGAGCTCCTCCTCAGAAAACCTGGGGTGTCTTTGTGGTGCCATGGGGTGGTGTGGGTGATGTGTGGGGTGTATTGTGATGTGTGGGGTGATATTTAGAGGTGTGTTGTGTGAGGTGCTTGGATGAGTGATGGTGTTGGGTGCCTGTGGATGCTATTGTTCTTTCTGGTGGTGTCTCTCTCTGGCCTTCAGTCGCAATTGTTGTCGTAAGGGTTTGTGGGTGATGTGGGTGTGTGTTTTATATTGTATTGGATGTGTGGGAGTGGTGTGTGTATGTATATCAGGTGTGTGTATTAGGAATTGTCCAATGTGGATGTGTTTTGTAAGAGTGTGTGTATTTTGAGCGCAGCGGTGTGTACCACCAATGGAATACCGCGGTTGAAAGACCGCTGCGTGGATTCGTGATAGTGTGGGCGTATTCCTGTTGGCGTGACTGTCGGTTTTGTTATCACCAGTTTATCACTGACCTTTGGTGTGGCGACCTGTGTGGGTGTCTGGATTTTGGCGGATTCCGAGCTGTGGGTCATAATGGCAGTGGCGATATTCCACGGCGGTGTGTTGGCGGTCTTATGCACGGCGGTAAGCGGCTTTTACCGCCATTGTTGTAAGACCCCCTATGTTCTTTGTCAACTGTAGCTGATATATATTTCCTTTACCTCCAATGACAAAAAAAGGAGGCAAAGCAGCACTCAATAAGATTGGAGTACTACAACCACATCTGCCATACCACCACATCCACCATGTTGCTAAGGTATACAGGAAAATGGGCACCTTGTAAAAACAAAAAAAGGTGGCCAGAACATAGAACACAGGCAAGAGGGATCAATAGGGACATTCCAAGGCCTTGCCACAACAGGAAGGTGGAGGTTGCAGCGTGGGCCATTCCCAGACCATCAACTGCCCATCTAGTGTAAGCCACACAGGTCATGGACACAACCCCTGCGTAGGATTTTCATTTAAGGCACACATCCTGAAAGATCTCCAGTATATCAAAACATGGATGACAGCCATTGAGGGTGAGCTGTCAAGCCTGCAGCAAATCATGTTGACATTACAGCAGGCAATAGAGTGCATCAGTGCATGGTTATAACTCTCCCTCAGACATTCCCCTTTCCCTATTTGTTGACATGTTGTTGTTTAGTAGTTTTAGTTATTTATGCATAATGTAGAATCGGATTTAGGATAGGTATAGTGTAAGTGTGCTAATTATTAGTTTTTAGGTGTGTTTTTAGATGGGTATGTATTTTAGTGGGTAGGGGTTGATGTTTAGTGTGTGTTTTAAGAAAAATATGTAAAAATTCTAAAACATAATCCTCAAAAAACAAAAAATATATTTGTTTAGATTTAAATGCATAGGCAGTGTATGTTCAGGATGTGGCTGTATTCTGTATTGTGCTGATGAATGTGTATTAAGGGGATGAGGAGTAGAAATGTAACCTGTCATTTGTGTCTAATAGGTAAGATAGTTTAGGATAAGTTACAATAGTACAGGGTAGAGGTAAGGATAGTTAGGATATGCTAGGTAGGTGCAGGTAGTTTTTTAAATAGGTAGTATAGTGCAATGTATTGTTAAGTTAGTTCAGGCTAGGTACGTATAGTTAGATTAGTTTTGTGAGATAAATAAAGTTTCTACTTTAACAATTTCATCATAATTTCTCACTTATGATATGCTAGCATGGAGTAAGTTGAGTTGAGTACATGACGTAGCAATTCTCTGTAGTGTATGTAGATATGTGTTACTTCATGAGAGGCTTACGGACAAGAGTCAATCTAACTGAGAATTGCGTCACGTAAAGACTCTTCATTATTTGTGTATGTCAATTGTTCTACTCGTGAATTGACACACAACCCAACACTGATAGTCAATTACTGTAGCACTGTGTGTAAGAGATGCTATAAGCATAGCAGGGATGCCAGTTACTCACTCACCCTTGCACCATTGTGCAAGTGGTTAGCTGGTTCGTAATCATGAATGTGGCCACCACCTGCCTGGAGAACCTCAAACATCCATGGCATTGAGAACTTGCTAAGCTTGCATGTCACTTTGTGCAACTACTTGCTAAGTTAAAAAAACATGCATCTCACACTTTCGATTACCCTAGGGATCTGTAGCTTTGTTTCTGGATCTGGGTTTTGGCTGCCAATTAGTGATATGTGTTTATATCTGAATATTGATGTCATGTGTGGTTATACTCACACTCAATGCATGTGAGGTCTCTCAGGGGCAGAGGAACAAATTGACCATATGTATCCAAGTGTGCCTTTCGACCCCATATCTCTTTTGACACAGAACAACAAGTACTTATTAATTGCATTACATCCTTAGTGACATCAAAGGTGTTGCACACAGCTTATACATCCTTTAATGGAATAGGTATCATGCAAAATCAGAGGGGTCTGGACATGAGTATCTGCATATTCTCAGTGCATGCATAATTATAATACTTATAGAATATCCTACATCTAAGCATTGAGGCTATAATATGTGCTTGCTCACATACTCATGATCACTAAGCAAGATATATGTTGGTGTGTGAAACTGTGTTCGTGGCCACCATGCCTCATGGGGCACATTTGGTGCAGGTACCCATTGCATTGATTATTAAGGCCTTTTCACTGTGTACCAGTCAAATCACTGATGCTTATTGTCACACCATGATTTCCAAAAGTTAAATGAGACTTTACACAAAATGCCATGGCAGTGGATGCACATGATGCTTGGTCATTTCCAAACAGAGCAGGTGATAGTGATTGTAACACTATTTCCTTCAGATGCTAAGAAGTAGTTTTTGTAGGAACACATCCACCATTGTCTAGTTAGTCCTATCTGCAGCAGACATTCAACACACAAGTTAATGGGAGTCCATTTATCGACCAGTTCACACATAGGCATTTAAACATTTGCAGATCTAGCGACAACAACCCCAGCAGTGTTTGATACCAAAGGATGGCCAGACAGAATCCATGCAGGATATGTGTCTTGAGACATGTCGGGGGGGGGGTAATTCAGGTGTTAAGGCGATCCAAAATGGCATTTGGGAAGGTCGGTCTCATCAACAGTCCAAAAATATATCAGTTAAACAGCTGGGTGTACAAAATGGGAACAGTACCAGGTGACCAGAGAGGTGCATGATGATAAACACACGTCTGATGAGAAACTGGCCAAGAGGCGTTGACAAAGGTTGAGTGGCAGTTTGCTGCCGGAAATTGGCAAAGTTCACATCTTCTGCTTCTGATGTGTGCTGTGCATCTGCTGAGGGTGCTGGTGATTGTGCAGGAGGCATCTGAGGCACACACAAAGTGTCACATTGGCAGGTCTGTTGTTGTTGCCTCTGCCTCATGACCACAGCAATGTAAGCCATGGACTGTTTCATTCTATGGAGCGAAGAGTAGAAGTGTTTAATTGCCTGAAAGGTATCCTTATGGGACTGAGGCACCTATGGTCTCCCTTTAGGGTGCCCTTAATGGTGTCCATTCCTGACCGCACCTCGTCTACCAGCTGCTACTGAACTCCTACTGCTCGATGTTGGAAGACAACTTGGGGGTCCTCAGAGTCCAGAGCTGGGCTTTGGCTGGCAGATGGGGCATATCCTTTTAGGTGGATCCTCTGGGGACACAGCAATACTGTCACCCCTTGCCGTGACCATAGAAGGTGTTCCAAAGGAGTCCAGGAGTAGCTGGAAGGTGTCTTCGTCCGTGAAGGGGCACAGTGTCCTCACCAACAGGTTGGTCATCCAGGACAGGCTGCTTGTCAGGAGGTGTTATTTCTCCCTCTGCAATTTAATACAAACATGTTACTGGTGATCTATGCTAGATGTTGATATGAGTAATGTTGCTGACATATAGACATTATTGTCATTCACTTCCATTTAAACATTGATGTGTAAGACATGTGTTACTTGTACCAAATGAGGCAACGTTGCCTTTCGGATGGCAATATCTTTACATTGTCAACACAACCACTGTGTGACAAGGGTGGCTTTTCGTGTCATACCACCCTTGCAACACAGTTACACATCTTGCTGGTCTGCCCTGCATCTGAGAGTAAGTTAAGGGTAGGGTCCACATCTGCCTTGTTGATTATCTTTACTTTCAATAATGGTTATACTCATTAGTGATTCACTTATTAATAACACTACTGTGCAAATGGCACCAACTCAGCAGGATGCCTTCATTTGCTCTAGACACTACTCAGCCCACAGCTCCTGGGAAAGAGTTGTAGGTTTGACTTTTGATTTGCTTTGATCCTGCAGTCTGCATTACACACTGTACACCACACCAGTCTGTCATGTTGTGCTTTCTTGCATGGACATTGTGCATTCATGTGGCCTAGGGCTCATATTTAACATGTATCCACACAACAACACACAGCTACCAACCTGGCTACAGTGCAGGAATGTGTAAGGGCATGCACATATCATGGCTTTACCTGTTTGTGTGTACTCATATAAATTCATTACACAGGCAGTTGTGTCCATAGTTCAGAAGAGTAGGCACTATGTCACAAATCTGCGGGGATATGCCCAGTCAAACTAGGACAGTTTCAAACACTAATGCTCACCTCATTTTGTCATTGCTGAAGTTGGCTGTCTGCAGAGTATCGCACATTTCTTAACTCAGCCCTGCTCTCTTGCACCTGTATATGATTCTTCTTGCAATCCTCATTTAGATGCAGGGAGTCAACTTACTGTCACACACTGATGCCACCTCGATCATACATTGACTTTCATGAGACCCAAGACCACAAATTTAAGTCAACATATGTAAGAGACCAACATGACTGTCCATATTTGAACACTATGGCTCAATCTGTACCCCACATTCTTGTAATAATAATATTCTGTGACATATATGTACCCGGGTTGGCCATAATAAAAGGCACATTCATCTTACTCTCTAAACATGCCCAAAGCCCGCCCATCATCCTGGAAACCTATCTCATCTTGTCCTGTCACTACTCCCTGTTTCATATCTTCCTGCATTGACATATGTAGCATAGTCAGACATTTCTCTGTCCAGCTCCCACATGTAACACATCTTCACCCAGATCCACATTCCATGTAGAGTGTAATACACTAGTGTCCTCTTCTATGGCATCCCTTCACAGCTACAACGTAGTGTGACACTTTCAGACACTATAACTATGCAATGTCTCCCCACTCAGACAATACGCCACTTCAATGTGCTCAGCCACACCTACATTGCACTACAAAACCAGGGTCACACCAGGCTCACACACCATCTTTTTTTCCAACAAACGCTCGTGGTACTCTGTTGTGCATCAGTTGAATTCACAAACACCCCAAGTATAAATTTGTACATGACAGGAGGTAGGGTGATCTCTACCATTGGCGACAGCACCCATGTGCTCTCACCCTACACATCATGACAGCTGCATGCAATGTAGTTTCATGCTAGTGACTTTACACATGGTTCTTCCCATAAGCCTAAATGATGATATATCACATGCACCATATCTAAACACCCTCTCAGGTGAGGAGTTAATCCTCTGACAATCCTATTCCATTGCTTTACAGTCTAGATTTGTTGCATGGGCCCACGAAAGAAACACTAGCTTCATGCTGCAAGAGGGCTTACATTATCACAGTCAGGTTGTGCAGAGTTGGAGCGTCCTTGTATGATATGCTGTTATTTTTCCTTTTGTATTCTGGGACTTCTAACCCTGGTCACTCATGTTGTACATTACATTACAAGTCCCAGTATACAATGGTGAACCTGGACTGGTGCTGCACTTCATACATGGAATGGGCAAAGCTGATGAAGCTGAACTGGGCCGTACAACATGTATCTGGGTAGTATAACTTACATTTATGTGATGTATGACTGAAAATGTGAGCGATCCCTGCCCTTTCTCTAGCACACAACACAGTGCAGCTCAGGAACATAGCTCGCTCGATATGGATGGAATATATGAAAAATCTGAGTCCATTTTACAGACCATGGCAACGGGGTGTTCCTCCACAACTTAAAGACTTTCTCCTGTACTATGTGTAATTATCATCTATACATCATAAACATAAAGGCTGTTTTCAGAACCAACTCTTTACCCAAACACTGTTTTTTTGTTTTCAAATCCTTTTTTTCAACTTCTAACTCTGATGCCATAGATCCACTGCAGAGCCCCGGTCAAACACGGGGTCTACCTGTTATATTGTGGGAGGATCCGCAACAGATCTGTATGGGTGTGAGTAGGTATGTGAGTGTGTGAATAGATGTGTGAGTGTGTGACTACGTATGTGTTTTTTGCTGGTCTGCGAGTGGGTGTAGTAGTGGGTTTGTGGTTCTCTGAGTAGATGTGTGTGAATGAGTGATACAATTGGTGGGTAAGTGTATGAATGAGTGTGTGTGGGTCTGTGAGTGTTTGTTTTTACTTTTTTAATTGGGGTTTGGATCAGCTGATCCATCATGGATTTATCAGGTGGCTGAGGTGAGTGCCACGGAGGATCTGCGGATTCTCACGCGCCCCAAATAAAAACAGTTTTGAGCAATTTCTTGCCCATGATGGGTCCCTCTGAGACCTCTCCATCGGTCCCATAGGATCAGGATACCTATATCCTGACCCTGTATAACCTATTTCCTTTTTATACCCCCCCAGGAACCGAGATCCGAATCACAAAATGACAGCCGCTAATCGTGGCCAGTCAATTAAAGTGCTGCTATTGGCATGTGTTTACGCAGATCTACTACAGTAGATCTGTGGTAGATCTGCATCTCTAGATATACATACATCTTTTTTCTTCAAGAGCTCCTAAACATTTGTACATATACAAAAAAAAAGATCTACCTTTCTGCCGAACTTGGTGTGATTGCTTCTAACAAATCAGGCTGTAGTCGTTTCTAAAACCACTATGGGAAATTGCATGGGGAAAATGCATTATGAAACCCCCTTTTTCTCGGCCTCTGTTTTATGAATCGCCTAGAAACTTTCCAGACAACAGTAAGTGTCAAACTAGTTTTGAAAAGTTTGTGAAGATTCATGAAATGGTGCCAAAGATATTAGCAAAACAAAAAATGTTTTTCCAACAGTAACTAGGTCCTTAATATTCATAAATAATGTAAGTACACATAAATATAATTAGTATATTTGTATATAATAATGGCAATATGTCAATGTGTTCATTTGTTGCCTATATATGCAGATATCTAGCTATCTCTCTCTCATATACATATATAAAATAGTGCTTTATTCTGTGCCAGCAGTGCAGCAGGTCTAACGGGGTAGTGACTCCCCTGAACTCCTTTCAAAAACACTTCCACTTAAGTGTTAAGTGTTCAACCATGTCTGAGTGCCCACCAGAAAAAGCAGCTGAGCTCAAAATGTCACTTTATTGTGCAATGTTAGAGCACAAACCCAATTGGTTTCAGAGATCCAGTCTCCTTGATCACTGGTAAACATTGGTTCATACACTGTCCTCTATTATTGAAACCCAGTGTGTGCAACATAAACAAAGGACAAACAATTCACTGTTACTGTCACTATCTGAACAGCGGCCATCTTAGCCTATATCCAAAACAAACATACTGCTGTTCATTCACAGTATTGAACATAGATATTCCAATTCATTCCTGTTTGTTAATTAACCTACCAAATATACATCAAAGATGATTAGAATTAACCCGTACGGTGCCTTGGACGAGGTGATCTCGTCCAAGGCACCGGTTCCCGGGTGCCTTGGACGAGATCACCTCATCCTGCACCCCGCCCACCCACACCCCCTGGTCGTGGATGGAAGGAGAATCCCTTCCCCTTCCACCCCGACCCCCCCTCGGCAATCTGATGATGTCAGTGCGCTCACAGCGTGCCGACGTCACCAAGTATTGCCAAGGGACACACTGGAAGCCATTTGCTTCCAGCGCGTCGGCAAGAGTCCTTCCCTCTTTGGGGGTTTGGGGGGGGGAACAGACACGGGGGAAAGGAAAGGCTTTTTCCTTTCCCCCATGCCTGTTTTTAGTGGATTCCTGCTCCACGATCGCGGGCGGGACCCAAGATCGTGGAGCAGGAATTCCCACTAGGCACCAGGGATTTCTGTTTATTGTTAGTTTTGGGAGCGACCCCTTGGGCAAGGGTTGCTCCCATTGAGGGCTATTATCCTCCTATTTTGGCCCCCCCTGGGGGCAGATAACCACTAGACACCAGGGAAATTATGTTGGGCATGTTTTTTTGGGAGCGACCCCTTGGGCATGGGTCGCTCCCATTGGGGGCTAAATTTTTTTCCTATTTCGGCCCCCCCGGGGCAGATCGGCTGAAAACCACTAGACAGGGTCGCTGCCCTGGGGCAAATAATTTTTTTATATGTTTCGGCCCCCCCTTGGGCTAGATCGGCCATGTTTTTGGCCGATCTGGCCCCCGGGGGAGTCGAAACCCACTAGGCACCAGGGATTGTGTGGTGTGTGTGTTTTGTGTGTTTGGGGGCACCCCTTGGGCAAGGGTTGCCCCCTCAAAGGGGGGAAATTTCGTATTGGCCATCTCTGCCCCCCTTGGGGGCAGATGGGCCTATTTTTGTAGGCCCATCTGCCCCCAAGGAGGGCAGAAACCACCAATACGACAGGGATTTCTTTTTTTGTTCCCCTTTTTTTTGTTTAGTGCTGGGGGTGCCCCCTTTTGACCCCTTTGGTGAGGGTCGCCCCCTAAAGGTGGCACAGAGCTGTTGGCCATTTCTGCTCCCCTTGGGGGCAGATGGGCCAATTTATTTCGCGCCCATCTGCCCCCAAGGGGGACAGAATCCATTTAGGCACCAGGGATCCCCTGTGTGTGTGCTTTGTGTGGGGGGGGCACCTTTGGCAAGGTTAGCCCCCCAAAGGGGGCACGTTAGTGATGGCCATTTCTGCCCACCTTGGGGGCAGAGGGCACCAAGATGTCAGAGATTTTTTTTTTTGGCTCCCTCTGTTTTTTTTATGCTGGGGGCACCCCCATTTGCCCCCTTTGGCAAGGGCCGCCCCCCCCAAACAGGGTACAGAACTGTTGGCCATTTCTGCCCCACTTGGGGGCAGATCAGCCTATTTTTTTAGGCCTCCTAGTGGGGCAGAAGCCACTTAGGCACCAGGGACAATTTCTAAGTTCTTGGTGGCGGGCTGTTTGTCATTTGGCAAAGTATTTGTATTTGTGATTATAACAGCTTATTTCTTCTTTTTGTTCGAGCTCAAAGCTTTTGCTTCCTTTGCTGTGGATCCTTGCGGTTTTAGCAGTAGTTGTCCTGCAGTTTGCATAGTTGCATGTTTTAGGTAAGTGAAAGCAATTTACTCCAAAGGAGTATTGTTGACATGCATGAATGACATGTTTGTAGGTGGTGTACTAAATGCAGTATTGTGTGTGAAATTGTCCTTAGATTTGAGCACAATGATATTTGTGTTGTCCTATGTCTAATTTGCTTTTTTCTTTTTTCTTTTTAGTGGGATATCATTGGTGATTGCTGTGTCTGTGCAGAGTAGTTGCTGATGAGTAGGTTTTTCAGGCAAGTGAGTGGTATAGTTTAATAGTACATAACTCTTTGTGATAAAGCTACACTTTGTTTATTACTTATTTTAGTGCTAGTTGTTGTTGGCAATCCATTTGTTGTCAGTGAGGATCATTGCTAGCCGTGGTGTGACCGCTCAGCAGGTTGTTGGCATGCTCTTTGAGTCGTCTTCAGACCATGATTACGAGACTGACTCGGGCATCTGAGGCAGAGGAGGAAGTGAGAGATTCTGGCAGTGAGTTTTCTGTCCGAGAGTATTCTTCTGATGAGGAAGCTACTATCAGTGCAGATGAAGGGCCTGTTTTAGAGGAGGAAATTGATGTGCCAAGAGTGCAGCAGCCGGGGGTTGAAGGGTTTCCCATTAGAAGACCTGACACCTGAATTGCCCCAAACATGGAGCAGCCACAGTGGTATCATTTTTATCGGGCGACTTGGGGGAACACTGGGTGGAAGGAAATTTGTGGCTCCTCTCAGATTCCAGAACTTTCTGTCACCGAAATGTTAGGAAAACGTGTTTTTTTAGCCAAATTTTGAGGTTTGCAAAGGATTCTGGGTAACAGAGCCTGGTGAGAGCCCCACAAGTCACCCCATCTTCGATTCCCCTAGGTCTCCAGTTTTCAAAAATGCACAGGTTTGGTAGGTTTCCCTAGGTGCCGGCTGAGCTAGTGGCCAAAATCTACAGGTAGGTACTTTGCAAAAAACACCTGTTTTCTGTAGAAAAATGGGATATGTCCAAGTTGTGTTTTGGGGCATTTCCTGTCGCGGGCGCTAGGCCTGCCCACACAAGTGAGGTATAATTTTTATCGGGAGACATGGGGGAATGCTGGGTGGAAGGAAATTTGTGGCTCCTCTCAGATTCCAGAACTCTCTGTCATCGAAATGTTAGGAAAACGTAGGCACTTTGCAAAAAAACACCTCTGTTTTCTGTAAAAAAAATGGGATGTGTCCACGTTGTGTTTTGGGACATTTCCTGTCGCGGACGCTAGGCCTACCCACACAAGTGAGGTATCATTTTTATCTAGAGACTTGGGGGAACACTGGGTGGAAGGAAATTTGTGGCTCCTCTCAGATTCCAGAACTTTCTGTCACCGAAATGTGAGGAAAACGTGTTTTTGTAGCCAAATTTTGAGGTTTGCAAAGGATTCTGGGTAACAGAACCTGGTCAGAGCCCCACAAGTCACCCCATCTTGGATTCCCCTAGGTCTCTAGTGTTCAAAAATGCACAGTTTTGGTAGGTTTCCCTAGGTGCCAGCTGAGCTAGAGGCCAAAATCTACAGGTAGGCACTTTGCAAAAAACACCTCTGTTTTCTGTAGAAAAATGGGATGTGTCCACGTTGTGTTTTGGGGCATTTCCTGTCACCGGCGCTAGGCCTACCCACACAAGTGAGGTACCATTTTTATCGGGAGACTTGGGGGAACATAGAATAGCAAAACAAGTGTTATTGCACCTTGTCTTTCTCTACATTTTTTCCTTCCAAACGTAAGAGTGTGTTTTAAAAAAGATGTCTATTTGAGAAATGCCCTGCAATTCACATGCTAGTATGGGCTCCCCGGAATTCAGAGATGTGCGAATAGCCACTGCTCCTCAACACCTTATCTTGTGCCCATTTTGGAAATACAAAGGTTTTCTTGATAGCGGTATATTGCTTTAAAAAAGTCGACACTGCAGGAAAAAGTTACAGAGTAAAACGTAGAAAAAAATTGCTGTTTTTTTCACCTCAATTTCAATATTTTTTTTTCCAGTTGTTAATTTCTGTAGGAAACCCTTGCAGGATTTACACAAATTATTGGGAATTCAGAAATTCGCCTACTTTTCTGAAATGTTGAGGTTCCTGGGACCCAGCATTGGTTTCATGCCAATTTCTGTCACTGACTGGAAGGAGGCTGAAAGCACAAAAAATCCAAAAAATGGGGTATGTCCCTGCAAAATGCCAAAATTGTGTTGAAAAACGGGGTTTTCTGATTCAAGTCTGCCTGTTCCTGAAAGCTGGGAAGCTGGTGATTTTAGCACCGAAACCCTTTGTTGATGCCATTTTCAGGGAAAAAAAGACAAGCCGCCTTCTGCAGCCCCCTTTTCCCATTTAAAAAAAACAAACAAAATGTTCACTTTATTTTGGCTTATTTCTTGGTGTCCTTCAGGGAAACCCACAAAATCAGGGTACCTCTAGAATCCCTAGGATGTTGGAATAAAAGGATGCAAATTTGGCGTGCGTAGCTTATGTGGACAAAAAGTTATGAAGGCCTAAGCAAGAACTATTCTAAAAAGGCAAAAAAAGGCCTGGTGCACAAGGGGGAAAAGGCCTGTCAGCGAAGGGGTTAAATTGAATTAACCATTGGTATTCTTGCACCTGTGGGCACATTTCTTTAAATACACTTCACTCAATATAAGTTCCCCTTTTCTTCACTTCTTTTCAACATATCGTAATCTTCCCTGTTCATAATAGCCTTCTTAAAAGTATTTTTCAAGAATTATCTTGAATTAGACACAGTTCATTGGCCTAATTCATAATGCATGACTCATTCTAGCCCAAGTGGGAACATTCTTATGTAGTACACGGTGTAATTTACAATATTTTTGGTTTTTATTTTTTCCCAGTTTTAAGCATGGATTTTTAACCCCTATGCGATTCCATGGTAAAAATATATTTTAAAAAATGTTTTTTAGCCGGAGGGAATGTGGGGGTAGTTCCCTTTTGGACCCTAGCACTAGAGCTAAGGGGTCAGAGTGTTCGTACCCTGGCCCCTTTTGTACTTTTTATTCTTTTTTTCTGGGGCTCTTCCAGGTTTGAAATGTTGGCAGACAATCAGAACTCCGCATGAGATCGGGAGGGATCGCAAATCATTTGTGTCCCTAGATATACAAATTTGGATTTCCTTAAATTTGTCAAGTCTACCAAATGGATTTACACCAAATATGAAACAGGGCTCTTTTTGGACCCAGAGATACATTTCTGTCAAATTTGGTGTAATTTCGTCAAGTTGTTTTTTCGCTATCGCTGTTCAAGTTGTCCTATTGGAATTAGCACTAGAAACTCTCTAAATTTCACCTCCCCTTTATCTTAGCGCCTACTTGATGAATCAGGCAGAAATTTTCCAGACCACAGCTCACGTGATGGTCTATTTTGTTTGTGGAAAAGTTTGTGAGGAGTCGGCACCAAAGATGTAGACAAGCAAAAATCCGCTTTTTCTAAAGAAACTAGGTCTTAACCATAAAAACCAGGTGGTGACCCACCATTTGGAGATATATATATATATATATTTATCAAAAACGAAGTTGTCCTCATGTGAAAGCGCACTCCCAACAGGTTATATAAACGGGAAGAAAAAGCAAAGCCAGCAACTCACAGTGAATTCTTTAAGCAGTTTCATTATTCCATGCTTAAGTTATAAAATCATCTCTGGACACGTGTTTCTAGGTCAATCCTTTCTTCAGCAGAGAAAAATATAAAAGTGTTTTACCCTCCTAGGTGCAGCCAGTGCTGGAAGTGTTCCAGGCATTTCTTTCTTATTGAAAAGACCGGCATGGCTTCAGCTTGTCTAATTACAGGCACCTGATTAGTCTCTTTAAATACCAGTCCGCCCCAGTGGGCCTCTCAAGTGAGCAGTGCATGCTGGTTGTGGTGGTCCTGCAATTTTTTCATTTTGCCCCAAATGGGTTGCTGGAGCCAAACGAAATAATGAACCAAAGTGCAAAACCTTTGTAGGTGAATCCAAAGTAAAATTGTCAGATTTGCTGTGAATATCCCAACCTGACTGCTCTTATGTGACAATCCATTTTTAGTCACACAGACCTGCTACGATGTGCAGTGGTGCTGCTTTCCCGACTGGACAGGCCGGTTAAATATCAAAAACGAAGTTGTCCTCATGTGAAAGCGCACTCCCAACAGGTTATATAAACGGGAAGAAAAAGCAAAGCCAGCAACTCACAGTGAATTCTTCAAGCAGTTTCATTATTCCAGGCCTTAAGTTATAAAATCATCTCTGGACACGTGTTTCTAGGTCAATCCTTTCTTCAGCAGAGAAAAATATAAAAGTGTTTCACCCTCATAGGTGCAGCCAGTGCTGGAAGTGTTCCAGGCATTTCTTTCTTATTGAAAAGACCGGCATGGCTTCAGCTTGTCTAATTACAGGCACCTGATTAGTCTCTTTAAATACCAGTCCGCCCCAGTGGGCCTCTCAAGTGAGCAGTGCATGCTGGTTGTGGAGGTCCTGCAATTTTTTCATTTTGCCCCAAGTGGGTTGCTGGAGCCAAACGAAATAATGAACCAAAGTGCAAAACCTTTGTAGGCGAATCCAAAGTAAAATTGTCAGATTTGCTGTGAATATCCCAACCTGACTGCTCTTATGTGACAATCCATTTTTAGTCACACAGACCTGCTACGATGTGCAGTGGTGCTGCTTTCCCGACTGGACAGGCCGGTTAAATATCAAAAACGAAGTTGTCCTCATGTGAAAGCGCTCTCCCAACAGGTTATATAAACGGGAAGAAAAAGCAAAGCCAGCAACTCACAGTGAATTCTTTAAGCAGTTTCATTATTCCAGGCCTTAAGTTATAAAATCATCTCTGGACACGTATTTCTAGGTCAATCCTTTCTTCAGCAGAGAAAAATATAAAAGTGTTTCACCCTCATAGGTGCAGCCAGTGCTGGAAGTGTTCCAGGCATTTCTTTCTTATTGAAAAGACCGGCATGGCTTCAGCTTGTCTAATTACAGGCACCTGATTAGTCTCTTTAAATACCAGTCCGCCCCAGTGGGCCTCTCAAGTGAGCAGTGCATGCTGGTTGTGGTGGTCCTGCAATTTTTTCATTTTGCACCAAGTGGGTTGCTGGAGCCAAACAAAATAATGAACCAAAGTGCAAAACCTTTGTAGGCGAATCCAAAGTAAAATTGTCAGTTGATGTGAATATCCCAACCTGACTGCTCTTATGTGACAATATATATATATATATCTTTGCAGCAATGATTGTGGCCAGCGGCAAAGTCAAAAGGACATTTTATTTATAAGCAGAGTATGCAAGACGTTTTAAATGCTAGTGTGTACCACTCTCTTAAATAAATGCTCTTTTAGCACCAGAGAGTGCTTGCAGTTAGTTGCATCCACTGTTTTTGTTCCAAAAGGAATGTGGGCATAATGTAATAATAATAATATGCCAGGGTATATCAGTAGAATGCTGGTTGCAACAGTGGCCATGACCCAGCGTTATAAAAAATATGTGAGGGGAGCAAGACAACTTGCTGTGCTGCCTCAAAAGCAGAGCAAAGGAATGTGACATTTATTTTGTTTAAGATATCTCATTCCTGCTCTCTCCCTCCAGTGCACACCAATTGCCGCCCAACGTGCCAAAGCAGGCACCCTATTGCCATGGGGATCCAAGGGTGCCACGTTACATGACACAGCACCCTGAGATGTTTTGTGCAGGAAGGGACACCTCCATGCACAAAAACAATCTTTAGAGGCAAGGGCAACACAAACATTTAATAGAGTACAGTAGTGGTGCATGGTGCCAGCCTGATGAGGAGTATGTAGGAATTTCGGAAGGTAGGAGGGGTATGGAGGTCAAGTGAATTATACTGCCAGGATCATGTTCCAGTGTGACATAGGCAGGTACTCCCATGGGCTGATTTAAATCAGGATTGTCAGCTCTTCATGTCACTCACTCTTACAATGGTAGTATATCAGGGGTGGTAAGTAACATACCTTCTTCTTCTCTGTGGCTTTTTGTAGCTCATAGTCACAATCTCCCTGATGTGCAAGATGCAAAGGGGGACCTACTTGACTCACCAAAAGAGTGCGGAGAAGAACAGATCATTCTTTGGAATGCATGAATTGTTCAAAATGTTATTGTTTCAGGTGTAGGTTTATGAAACAGAGAATCAATATCTTATTTCAACAGTATAGTGCCCTGCCTTTCAAATTTCTTTGTACAGAGAACCACTAATCATTGTTTTCTTTCTTGCCTACCCAAGGGTAAGAGGGCATTTGGGCCGGCTACTACAAAGCAGCTGTAGGTGCGACTGGTACCACCAGTGCTTCAGCTGATGGCTCTGCTGCCCACTGTAGGTCATTTATATTCTCTGCTATAATTATTACCTTTTGAATAATAATTATTTTTTTAATGTTGTAGGTTGTTTGTTATCCCTGCATTTCCCTTTGTTCTTCCTATATTTCATGTCTGACTTTCTCCTGCTCCCTTTTTTAGTAGCGTCCCCTTGCCCCTCTTACATGTCTTGATATGTAGTACTAACTGGGTTAAAAAAAAAATCATAGTGTAAAGAGGATCACACAGCCAGATGCAAGTAATACTCTAATGACCAAATATGCTGGTGCTTTTCTTGATCAGACAGTGAAAACTTACAAGAGCAGAGACAGAGTGGTCCTCATGGGCATGAACCCCCAATGTTGTCTTATGCTAGCAGTTTTTATGACAGCTCAGCATGGCAGGAATGAGATACTGTGACCAAAACCATATGTCTTTTGTATCACCTTCTATCTCTTACCTGTTGTAGCCATACATTATGCCATTCTGTTATTCCTGAATCCTATTCCTGACTCCATCCTTCCAGTAGGAGGTAAAGTTTTTGTTTGACTAATTGGCTACCTATGTTTTTAAAATGTTGTCAAGCAATCAACCAAACCTCCCAAAGTGATTGCGTTTTATAGAAGAAGATACAGATAGATAGCTAGACAGCTAACCTAACTGTACTGAGGTATTGATGTTGTACATTGTGCAAAATAAATACTTGGGTGGTTATCTGGTGTCTAGAATGAGTGCATTATATTTTTCACCAGGCGTATGGACCACCAGCAGTGCCATCACAGCATGGATGTTAGTGAAGTTGCAGTCACTCCAGGGAGAGGGCGAAGTCCCCCCCGGTGGCAGGGACAAGTGGTATGTCACCTTGTTTTTTTAATTTTTTTATTGACAATACTGTATTGGTTCAGCAAAGCAGATATCCCACCAATCAACTCCAGAGTCCAGGTCCTGTCCTCAGCATCTCACCACCCAAGACTGCAACACAGTATAATCTAGTGCTGCTGGAGTGAGTGCAGATGGTGAAATCATGTTGGTCTGCTGCAGCACAGTGACACAACAGAACTAATTCTGTAGTTCACACACCACAAACTGAAGATAAGATGTGTTTCCAGTACCCACTACATCACCTACTAGTGCTTCACTTCATAATTCTGTCTTTTTGTCCCAGCCTACCTAAAAAGTAAATTCTATTGTGGCTTGTAATGCCTGTGCAACACAGTATAATCGAGTGCTGCTGCAGTGAGTGCAGATGGTGAAATCATGTTTGTCTGCTGCAGCACAGTGACACAACAGAACTAATTCTGTTTTTCACAAACCGCAAACTGAAGATAAGATGTGTTTCCAGTACCCACTACATCACCTACTAGTGCTTCACTTCATAATTCTGTCTTTTTGTCCCAGCCTACCTAAAAAGTAAATTCTATTGCGGCTTGTAATGCCTGTGCCACATTTCTATCCCCAAATGAAGTTATATTTCATGTGTTCCATTACGGATTGTCCATTCCAATATTTTTCATCCCATCAATCAATGTGACTGCGAGGCAAAAAAGTAGTACATTACCAATAACACACAACTATTCCATAGTTAAACTTCTATCTAGCCCAATCCTTATTACTTACCTCCCTGTGGAGTGATTTTTCCCACTGCTATGTACAGGTGTTTTTTTAGAGAAACCTGTGTTAGAGGCCTAGGTGTAATGTGAGACTAGGCACCTTATTTAGAATTTGGCAGATAGTATACTCTGTGACAAATAAAATATCCTTTTCACTGCACTACAGTTCAATATATTCTTCCACGCACTGTCTAATGTAATACGGCGGATGGAATACCTATTATCCACCAAGTATGTACCATATGCCAAACTCTATCAGCCTAATCCTACAACCTTAGCTTGGACTTAAGGTAATAGAATGGAGGAGGGAACTGGCAAAGAGCAGGCCTTTGGAATTATAATTGCATAGCATTCTACAGCTGAGCTGCCCAAAAAACATGATGGAGAGTAAGCAGAACTGCCAACATGGTGCCATTAATGTTGCATAATCGAGTATTAATTGTGAAGCATATGAGATATATGCATATATCTATATTCACTTTGCTCAGTAAGGGCAGATAATTCACTTTTTAACACATATAGTGGGCCTCATTACGACCCTGGCGGTCTAATGACTGCCAGGGTTGTGGTGGTGGTCCGAGTGCCACATTACAACCGCAGCAGTAGCGCTGCAGTTGGACTCCCAGCACCACCAGATTTCGACTACACAACAGACTGGTGGTGCTGGCGGTCCTAATCCACCAGGGCAGGGCTGCAAACGGTGCTGCCCTTGGGATTACAAACCCCTTCTCCACCAGCAATTTCATGTTGATGATACTGCTACGAAAAAGCTGGCAGAGACTGGGTGCAGGGTGCCCCTGAACTTGGCATGGGCAGTGCAGGGACCCCCCTGGCCAGCCAGATGGAATGTTTACTGCCTGCATTGCTGCCGGCCACCAGAGTCAGCGCTGTAGACCGTTTCCTGCTGGGACAGCGGGCAGAAACTGAGTTTCCACCTGCTGACCCAGCAGAAACTCTTAATGACCCCGGCGGGGAGGCTGCCACACTGGTGGCAACCTACTCATCGGAACTTTGGCGGACAGGCTTTTCCATCTGCCAAAGTCATAATCGGGGCCTAAGTGTCTGTTCAGTTTCACTATTAAATACTTTAAACCAAAAATCACATTTTTAATTCATTATGTTGGTGTTCTGGTTTAATTATTCTTTGCAGTTGGTGCTTTGACTGATTATCTAGCTATGATGTGATGCATGGGTGGGAAACACTTGCCCCAGGCTGCATGACGACTATGTCATCAATCATCAAATTTAAATTCAATTTCAATGGTCCTAGGGGAACAGCAATGTTCTGCTATTGTACTGTGCCCCTATAGATGGTATAATGTGTTTGAGCTGAGCATCACAATTCCTGTTTTTCTATTTTGTTTTTCTTATTTTCTTGATATAGCTACTCCTGCTGCTAGAAACAGCCAGCAACTGGCACCAGTCCCAAAATGGAAAGAGATAGCCCACTGCTGCAGATGCAGATTTTGGAGGCAGTGGCTGTGGAGTATAACCGGCTGGTGACCGTGGAGGAAGAAGCAGAGAAGGCACAGACCTAAAGTTCTGTGGTCCACAAGCCATGCCCACCTCAAACTCGGCCATGCTACTGCAGCCACCAACTGCAGCCAGGGTCCAATGCTGCCCATACCACCACCAGCCTCCTCTCCTGCGACTAAACACCATGCCTCCTCCACAACATCGTATGAGAGTTGGAGCACCTCAGGAATGTGATGGCCCAGCTCAGGCATAGGACAGTACTGCCCCGTGTGGGAAGGAGACGTGGGCCAGGGAAATGGATGTCCTCAAGGCACATTTTGATTGTTTTTTGTTTTGGTGGAGTCGACATGTTTTGGGTGAAGATAGCGGGAAGGGCAGAACGGTTGGGGAAAGGGTTTTGGACACTGGACTTTTAATGTTTGTGACATTTTTTTCATGGGAGGGTCGTGGGCCTGTTGTGGGTGGAGAAGGTGAGTGCTACTAAAAACATTTTTTTTTCTTTATCATCATTACCACCATCTGTTCTTTCCATTGCTAGTTAACGTAGTATGGCCTTGTTTAGTGTACTATTGACACAAGAGTGCAACAATGAGCTGCTGTCTGAAACTGTCACATATATCAACTTTTCCCTCTAAATATTCCCTACCTGAAGTCCCTTACAATGTATGTATTTTTCAGTAGGTTACTTACCTCTTCCTGATGTCCAGAAATTAATTATATTCTGTCACCAGAGTGGCACTGCCCAGGAACAGAATAGTATTTAATTTAATTCTGTTTCACCTGATGAGTTTTTGCAGTACCCAGCTATCAACCAATTATACAGTATAATATAGTAATACTAGTGCAGTAACTGCCATTGTCCTTCCATTTGTACTGTAACTATTTGCCCAGTATGCCAACATACACAACATTGTAATATTGTTATCTTTCCTTATAATGGACAACATCACTACTAAAAGCCTGATTTAGAGTTTGGCGTAAGGGTTACTCTGTCACAAATGTGATGGATATCCCGTCCACTGTATCATGATTCCCATAGGATATAACTGGATTGTAATAGGGCAGATGGTATATCTATCACCCTGTTGGCCAAACTCTGAATCAGGCCCTAAGTTATTAGGTAGTTCTTCAACTTCTCTCCCAATCTTCCCAAACCTTATTGCAGAGTTTCCCAAAAGGGTCTTCTTATCAATAGTGGTGGTATTGACACAAAAACATATCCATCACAGGCAACCATACTAAAAGAAAACACAGAGTTAGAGGGTTATCAAAGACTGAGACCAGATCACCATACCAAAAAAATCATATTACAAAAACTAGCAGTAGTAACTTAGAAGCAATACTGGGTCTAATTTATAAAAATGAATAAAACTAAACATAAAGATCCTCGATTCAGGACTCAGGAGGAAGTTTGGTTGCTACATGTTGCAAAGATTTAGTAAGTAACACAGGGAGGGCCTGATTCACAAAGATAAACTTACACTTGGTTTTAGGTTATAGACCCTTGCATTGTATGTTTACAGCTAGTAACTTTTCCACCAATAACGTTACGAGTTGTAACTTTACGAGCTGTAACTAATCCCTATGATTTTAAAAGGAGATACTGCTATTAGTTACTACTCGTTAGGTTACTACTTATAATGGTATACTTCTGGTAGTTCAATTAAACTGCAAGAGTGAACCTACAGCAAAAGTGCAACTTTACCGGTATTATTCAGGACAGATAGTGCACACTAGTACTACTACCAATTGTGGAACAGGCATTTTTCTGACTGCACTATGATGATGAGTTATGTTATCCCTTTAAGGCCTGCGTTTGTAAGTGGGGCTGGTTTGGGTTATTGCTTGGGTAAGAACTTGAGACCATAATCAACCACATCTGCCCCATCAAGTATGTGATCCAATTGTGGTGTAAAATTTGTAAGGCACACCTCAACATATCTCACAGCCTGGGAGGAGTGATAGGGATTTTCTGAATGGATGGAAACAGGGAGTTGGTAGGGAAAGGCATGACAAAGACAAACACTACACAACAACAATATTCATCAGGACAATGAGCAGCACATCACTGTCATCACATTTGTTCAGGAAAGAAATAAAGGAATGACACAGTTCAGTTAAATGCATTGCAAACAGTCCTTCAGTTCTAGAGACCCAAGTTATTATCTAATTGGTCTGTCATCTAGGTTTGAAAAATACAAACTGGGGAAAAGTGAACCCAGACAGTCCTAAAAATTATGGAGCAGATTTAAGAAAAGTGGCGCTGCACCTAGTGCAGAGACACTTTTCTTACGCCTCCCTACCTACACCATGTGTGCAGTATTTAAAATACAGCGCACCATGGTGCTGGGTATGGGGCAATAGTGTTAACATTTTTTACACTATTGATGTGCTTTTCAGGGTTAACCCTGAACAATACATAAGGGCCCATTGTAACCAACGCATGCTTTGAGTAAGCGTTAAAAGTAGCCGTAAAAAATGACACAATGGAATCTCTTAGATTCCACTGTGCCATTTTTGCAGCCCCTCTAACAGGGGAATGCTCCCTTTGCATATATTATGCATGGCACATGTATAATGAAGCACAAAGGGTTTCAAAGTAGCACAATGCATGCATTTTGCCACATTGTAAATATGGCGCAAACTTTTTGAAGCCACATAGGCGTAAAATTTGAAGCCACACTGGTGTAAAAAAATGACGCTAATGCTTCTTAATTGTGGGCCTGTGACTGATTGATGATACTGTATATAAATGCCAAATTGGGTGGTGCATTTGCATTCTTCTTGAAATGTCTGTCTTGGGTGCATTGCAGCACCATTCCGGTAAAGTAAGGGGTGTTATGGAGCTTTCATGCACAAAAAGAGAAGGCTTCTGGATTGTAAAACAGTAAATGTCACGATTGTAGAGTTGAGGAAAAGATGAGGTTCAAGTGGAGTGGATCAAGGGGCAAAGGAAGGGGATGGGCTGCTGAAGTGCAATCTCATAAAGACTGTCTGTGATTAACTGAGAAGTGAGAACAATTTTACAACGAGTCCCAGACAAGTAGCTGCATGTACCTAGCTGATCAATCCTAAAACTGTCATAACATTTAGACAAGGGAGTTTATCATGTGACGTGTGTGTCTCTGTCTAGAACTAAAGTGACTGGTCTGGTCTCTGAAAAACCCAAAAAATGTACAGCAGGGAGTGGTTATGTTGCCAGTATTGTTGTTGTTGCTGGGATTGGCTGCTGTGAGACAACAGCATTGCCTCCTTTGTAGGTTGAAGGGTAGATGCCAGAACTTCTGCCTAGGATGCTAATTTCCAGCAATTCTTCTTCCACATGTCTCACTTACTCAACAATCCACGTCTTGTATAGTGAAACACCCCTTTCTGAAAAAGGAACAAAAGTAGCAGGTATTTTTTTGCACCATGGATCAGGTATTTTGGCACAGATGTACTCTTTGGAGGAAACAATCTCTCTTTGCTGCCTTAGATTAAAAGTAAAGTAAAGGAGTAAGCTCAAGCTCAACTCATACACTTCTTCCTTCACACCGGTGAACCTTGGCAAGAACTTTTTAAACTGGTCCTGTCGAAGATATACCAATGGTATTGCTTGGCTCATTTTACTGTCTACCATACTGACTTCCCATGTGAAAAACACAAAAGGATACACCCTTTGTCCCAGCCATTTGACTACAACCCATTTTGCCATCTCCATGGTCATGATTTTCCCAGTTGTATCCCCTCCTATTTGAAGTACATAGGGCCTCATTTTGACATCGGTGGTCCCACTATGGGACCACCAGTGCTGCTGGGATTGTGCCACTGACATGCTGGTGATGTTCTCCCTCAGTCGTATTACAATGCTCCTGCCGGGCTGACCGGCAGAAACAGTGCTATGGTATTGGTCTCAGTTCCCTTAGCACACCAATACCCTTGGAATGTGCATGTCTGCAAAGCAGACAATGCGCATTCCGAGGGTGCTGAGCATGGGAGCCGCTGCAATGCCCATGTAATGAGCATGGGCATTGCAGGGGCCCCCCTGTGGCCTCTGGCACTGGCTTTCTGCAAGCCTTTTAATAGCAGGGCCCACGCCATGAAAAGGCTGGCAGAAAGTTGAGTTGTAATCAGCAAAGCGGCGCTGAGTGAAATGCCGATGTGGCTGACCACAACTCAGACCGCCATCAGTCCATCAGGAACAATGTTCCTGTTGGGGATGGCGGTCTTAAGTCGGTCCAGCCCACCTGTGCTGTAATGTGGCATTCGGACTGCCTGGAGTAAGGCAGTCCGATCGTCACCGCAGGGCTGGCGGTCTCATGACCGTCAGTCTAGTAATCAGGCCATAGTCAGTGATTTGTCTGTACTACTGAAACAGACGTTACAACGTGTTCGCACCTCCTGTATGAGGTATTTAACTGTGCTGTTCATACTGTCTACCTGATGACAGACATGTGGACCAATTGTCAAGCAACTGATTACATGTGTATTATTGCACACTGGATCTTTTTGTGTGGATTAAATAACAGCTAGACCCAGTGTGCAATAATACACATGTAATCAGTCGCCAAAATAATTCCCAAGGGAACAGTGGTAACCAGTCCCAGGCTGAATCTAAAAATAAAGGGTTCTTTGACAGTAAGACAGGGAGGTTTTTTACCCCAATGCATAGAGTGAACTAAGTATGGTCACTCTAAGGGTGACTCCAAGTGTCCCAAGAGGGCACAGCCCCCCTACTGGAAAGCAGACACCTGGGTTTGCAAGAGTAGCACTCGGGGAGGAGGTAGTTGCAGTTAGTTTTGGGGAACAGATAAGGTAACCCTACTGTCCCTGGGGGGATGCAGAGATGGTGCTAAAAGCCCACATGCCTGCAAATACTTCCAAGTGTAGGCAGTGGGTCACCATCAATGGGCAACGGGTGGAGGCTCTGCGCAACACAGGAGACAGCATGACTACTGTCAGGGGTCAGCTAATGTCAGCTGAGCATGTCCTCCTGAACACAATCCACCAAGTCATAGTCACTGACAATTGTGAGAGACACCTACCGGTGGCTCTGGTTCCCTTTAAGTGGGGGATCTCGGGTACTCTAAAAGTAGCTGTGAGTCCTGCCATGCCGGCAGATTGTCTTTTAGGCAATGACCTTCAGCACACTACCTGGAAGGAGGTAGAGCTAAGGTCTCACTTGGAAATGTTGGGATTGCCTGAGTGGATCTGCATGACCACAAGTTCCATGGCTGCCCGGGAGGGGAGTCAAGGGCATCTGGAGCCTGGAAGAGTGGTCCAGACAGCTGCCAAGGAGGAGGGGCAAGGGGTGTGGGAAACCAGTCCCAGCAGTTCCCGCAGTAGATGACGGGGTCCCTGAGGAGTAGGCCCCTGAGGCAACCAGGGAGGACATTGCTGCCCTAGGGGACCTACCTGAACTTGCTTGCTGGCTGGAAAGTTGAGGGTGGGCTCACCAGGGAAGAATTATACAAGGCCTCACTCTTGAGGAGTTGAGGCAACAGGACACTGTCCAAGCAGCAGGTGAAGCCTCTCTTGATCATCTGATCAAATTGGGAGAATTATCTCCTTTACAGTGAGCCTGAGATACCGGAGGCTTGGGCAGCATGTGTGCTGGTGATCCCCCAGCGTTACCCGGCCTTCCTTCTGGGACTGGCTAATGACATTTCCCTGGCAGGACATTTAGGGCAAGACCAGACCTTTGCCAGGCTGGTCACCCACTTCTATAGGCCCTGCATGCAGACGGCGTCAGATGCATTCTGTAGGACCATTCCCACCTGCCAGGTCAGTGGAAAGACAGGGAAAAGGCTCAAGGACCCCCTGATCCCACTCCCCATTGTTGGCACCCCCTTTGAAAGGGTGGGCATCGACAACACTGGTCCATTGGACCCAAAAATGCCCTAGGCAACAGGTTTATCCTGGTTTTGGTAGACCATGACACCTGCTACCCAGAGGCAATCTCTCTGAGCTCGGTGACTGCACCATTGGTGACCAGAACTCTTTACACGTGTGGGGTTCCCAAAGGAGATTATGCCTCACAGAGGCATAAACTTCATGTCTGCATATATGAAGTCCATGTGGGATGCGTGTGGGGTGACCTACAAGTTCACCACACCCTACCATCCTCAATCCAATGCTCTTGTGGAGAGATTCAACAAGAACTTCAAAGGCATGATCACAGGCCTCCCTGAGGCCATGAGGGGTAAGTGGGACATCCTCTTACCATGCCTTCTCTTTCCTTACAGAGAGGTTCCACAGAAGGGGGTAGGTTACAGTCCATTTGAACTTCTGTATGTGTAGACTGTTAGGGGATCCTTAAGCATTGTGAAAGAGGGGTGGGAGAAAGCTCCCAAGGCACCCCCCCAGGATGAGGTCAGCTACATGTTGGTCCTCTGCATCCATGTGCAACGCTTCTGGGAAAAGGCCAAGAGCAAGCTCAAGGCCAGTCAAGAGGTGATGAAACGCTGGTACAACCAGAAGGCAACCCTGGTGGAGTTTCAGCCTGGAGACAAAGTTTGGGTGATGGAGCCAATAGATCCTAGAGCTCATGAGGACCGCTGGACTGGCCCATTTGAGATCAAGGAGCATAAGGGGAAGGCCACTTTCTTAGTGGACCTCCAGTCCCCTAGCAACCCACTAAGAGTGCTCCAAGTGAACCGACTGAAGCCTCATTTTGAGATGACTGAGGTCAACATGCTTCTGGTGACAGATGAGGGTGTGGAGGAGGGGAGTGAACCTCTCCCCGACCTCCTCTCTGCCAAATAAGGCCATGGGTCAGTGGAGGGTGTCAATCTCTGTGACCCCCTGACCCTGGATCAACAAGGGGACTACTACCAGTTACTGGAGCAGTACTCTTCCCTGTTTTACCTAACCTCTGGACTCACACACTTGTGCGTCCATGACATTGACAGGGGAGACTGTGGCCCCGTAAGGAACAAAATGGACAGGTTGTCAGACAGGGTGAAGGCTAGCATCAAGTAGGAAGTTGCCAAGATGCTGGCTCTTGGGGTGATTGAGCCCTGTGGTGCTGGTACCCAAGGCTGCCGCACCCGGTACCAAGCCAGAACTTAGGTTCTGCATGGACTGCGGGGGTCTCAGTTCTGTCACAAAGACAGACGCTCACCCTATCCCCCGAGCTGATGACCTCATAGACGGGCTAGATGCTGACAAATTCCTCAGTATTTGTGATCTCACATCTGGGTATTGGCAGATCACCTTGACTAATGGGGCCAAAGAGAAGTCAATTTACCTATATATTACCAGTTCAGGGCAATGCCCTTTGGGTTGAAAAATCCCCCTGCTACCTTTCAATGGTTAGTTAACTGGGTCCTACATGGGATGATGTGTTCTGTTCTGCCTACTTAGACAACATTGCTGATTACAGTTCCAGCTGGGATGAACACTGCTCCACCTCCAAGAGGTGCTTCAGGCCCTGCAGTAGGCAGACCTGACAATCAAGGCCAGTAAGTGCTAGATTGGGCTGGGTTCCGTGGTGTACTTGGGACACCTAATAGGTGGTGGCAAGGTGCAGCCCCTCCAGGCCAAGGTTCAGACAATCAAGCCTGGCAAACACCTAGACACTAAACAGAAACTGGAGCCTTTTTAGGCCTCACTGGGTACTACCTTAGGTTTCTTGAGGGTTATGGCACCATAGTGATGTCCTTAGCAGAACTAACATCCAAAAAGCAACCTAGGTTGGTGAATTGCACAGAGGCTTGTCAGAAAGCCTTTGACTCTCTAAAAGAAGCCATGTGCATGGCACCCGCGCTCAAGGCTTCTGACTACTCCAAGGAGTTCATTGTGCAGACAGACTCTTCAGAGCATGCCATAGGGGTGATTCCAGCACAGCTGAATGAGTAGGGCGTAGACCAACCAGTAGCCTTTATTAGCAGAAGGCTATTACCATGGGATTAGAGCTGGAGTGCCATTGAAAGACAAGCATTTGCTGGGGTCTGGGCACTCAAGAAGCTGAGACCATACCTGTTTGGGGCTCATGGGTTCAGACAGATCACAGGCCCCTCAAAAGGCTCATGTAGATGAGGGGTGAAAATCAAACTATTGAGGTGGTCCGCTTCCCTGGAGGGGATGGACTTTACGGTGGAGCATCACCCAGGGATTGACCACGCCAATGCTGATGGTCTCTTGAGATTCTTCCGCCTTAGCGATGAGAGCTCCCAAGGGGTTGGGTAGCTCTCCCCACTTTCAGCTGAGGGGGACACATGTTAGCCTGACAGCCTGGGGGTGGTCAACCCCCTAACTTTTTGCCTTCATCCCTCTGCTTTTCTGACTCTGTTTTTGCTGGTTTTAGGACTCTGCACACTACCAATGCTAACCAGTGCTAAAGTGCATATGCTCTCTCCCTTAAACATGGTAACATTGGTTCATTCCCAATTGGCATATTTGCTTTACTTATAAGTCCCTAGTGAAGTTCACTACATGTGCCTGGGGCCTGTAAATTGAATGCTACTATTGGGCATGCAGCACTGGCTGTGCCATCCACCTAAGTACCCCCTTAACCATGTCTCAGGTCTGCTGTTGCAAGGCCTGTGTATGCAGTTTCACTGCCACTTCCACATGGCATTTAAAAGTACTTGCCAAGCCTTAAACTTCCCTTTTTCTACATATGTCACCCCTAAGGTAGACCCTAGGTAGCCCATAGGGCAGGGTGCTATATAGGTAAAAGGCAGGACATGTAAATGTGTGTTTTATATGCCCTGGTAGTGGAAAACTCCTACATTCATTTTCCACTAACTGTGAGGCCTGCTCTTTTCATAGGATAGCATAAGGACTACCCTTGTATACTGTTTGAGTGGTAGATTCTGATCAGAAAGAGGTAACCGGGTCATATTTAGTATGGCCAGAATGGTAATAGAAAATCTTGCGTATTGTTGAAGTTGGATTTTATATTACTAATTTAGAAATGCCACTTTTTAGAAAGTGAGCATTTCTCTGCACTTAAAATCCATCTGTGCCTTACAGCCTGTCTTCAATCAACGTCTGGGATTCGCTGGTTGATAGCTTCCTTGTGCATGTCACCCAGACAACCACAAACACAAGAAACTCAATCACACCTACACTCATCTGCATGGGTCTTCCTGGGCTGGAAAGATGGAGGGCCTGACACATTTCAAAGGCTAGTGGTCTACTCTCACACAATGGACTGCCAAACCCCCTATGGGGACCCTGGCAGATAGACCTGTACTGAAAGGGGAACTTGTGCACTTCAGAACCACTCTTTGAAGTCTCCACCACTTCAAAGTTATTTTTGAGTACATAAACTGTTTCTCTGACCCCACCAACTCAGCTACTTCTGGACCTGAACCTGCAACCTGTCAAGAGGAACTGCATGGCTGTCCAAAAGGACTAATCTGGACTGCTTTGCTGAGAAGGTCTGCTGCCCTGCTGTTGCCATGCTGCCCTGCTGACCTCTGACTTTGCTGAGAAGTGCTCTCCAAGGGCTTGGATTGAGCTTACCTCCTGTTTTCTGAAGTCTCAGTGCCAAAAAGACTTCATCACTTAAGGAAACTCCATGTGTGCCGACAATAGACGCACATTCTGCCGGAAACGGTGTACAGCCTGCCTTGTGACCGAGAAATCGATGCACAGCCAAACCAAAACAACACAGTCTGACTTCCTGATGGAAAATTGAAGCAGCACCTACAGTGCAACAGAAAATTCAACGCACCACCCTACCAGATTGACACAACGCCTGTGACTTTTTCCAGCGCACACAGGATTTCCCTGCATCATCCTTGGTTGTCAGAAAGATCCCCACATTGCAGTGTGGAACCAAGACTGTACACTGAAAAACAATGCAAACCCTTTGTAGCGTGGAAAGAAATGACACATTGTCTGTGCTGCATCAGAAAATCTGACACACGCCATATTTTTCCACGCATCTCCTCCTCAGCGGTCTCTGTGCACATTATTTTCTACGCAAACCAGGTACTTTGTGTGATCAAGAGACAACTGTTGATTTCTGAGATTTAAGACTCTTTTAAAACCTGCAAAAGTGATATTTCAACTTGTGCTTATTGAATTCTTATCGTTTTGATCCTATTCAGATAAATATCAACTATTTTTGTAAACCTGTGTGGTGTATTTTTGTAGTGTTTTCACTGTGTTACTGTATGACTTATTGCTCAAATACTTTACACATTGGCTGTCTGCTCAGTGCCAAGCTACCACAGGGTGGGCAGAGGATTATTTGAATTGTGTATGACTTACCCTGACTGGGATTGTGTCCCCTACATGGACAAAGGTGTATACCTCTTCCAACTAGAGACCCCATTTCTAACAGAGGACTTTTGAGAACTCCATGTTTTATTTTTTTCTCTAACCTCTTTCCTCTGTTAGGGAATCTAACCATACTTTTGGAGATTCCCGCTCCAATACCTTTGAGGACCCCAGGACTGACCCAGTGGTTCACTCTCTTTGGCAAGCTCCCTCGGGTAAGTGAGCTCATTATCCATTAAGTGTTGACACAGCTCTGTAAAACATTGACTGAGTATGTGTTCCCTGGCAATCAAGTTGCACAGCCCTTTGTAATCATTTGCATCACTTTCAGTTTGATTATTTGCAACCTGACCTCCCTTTCTGCTCTCCTGTCCTCCAGCCCCTCTGGCAGCAGGTTGTTGGACACACTGCTCCCTACCATACCAATCAAATGCAGGTTAATTTTACTATATTTCAGAAATGAGCACACACACCTTAGTATTGGTTAGCAGTGGTAAAGTGCACGAAATCCTAAAGCGAACAAAAATGAATTTCAGCAACCGGAGATGACTAGGCAAAACGTTTGAGTGAAGACCATTGTAAGGGCTATCAGGTCTAACAATGATGAGCATATTCATTCATTACCTTACTTTTCAAATGTTTATGGATCTTTCAGAACCTTCCTTCTGTGGTGCCTCAAATGGACTTTTCTTACTTCAGTCGTGTTTAACTTGTTGCATGCAGCATCCGGTCTGTGGTGGACCGGTACAGGATCCAGTTTCAGTATGTACACTGACAACACTCCAAACTACTCTACCTAGATAACAATTCAGAGGTCCCCAATGACATTATGAACTGCCTAAACTGTATTCATACAACTCTGGGCACTGGATGAGAGAATGTTTCTTCTAGTTAAAAATACATTTTAATTTTTGTTGATGACAAATGCCACATCCCTCCTCTTTCATTGGTTCACCAGACTATAATGTGCTTGTTTCACCACTCACACAGCTCTAGATACCACCTTTATTTGAACCTCTCATTCAGGCCTTAAATCAATAGTGTAGTCAATTAGACCAACATGTAACTATTCTCACTTAGTCGAATCCTTTTTCTCCTGTAAGTTACTCCTCAAATTAAACTCACAAGATGTCTCATTTTAAATAGATTTTTGCTATTGGATTTTCAAAGCCAGGTCAAATAATTTGATGAACCATTTGCAAATACTCCAAAACCAAGCCAATAAGATGTGCACACATTTCTGATATTAAATACTTGCACGTATGTAGATTTGATTAAAAAAAAGGTCTTTGAAAGCTATTGATTGATTTAACACCTTTCAGGTAAGGATGAGATTTTTTTCTAAGGCCTTGAAAAGCAAAAATAAAACGTGATTTATGTCATACGATTGAGGGGGGTTAAATATTAGAAGGATCTACTCCTCACCAGCATGTGAACAAGGATATTGTAGAAGATTTTGATTAAGGGTCCCTTGGAGAAGAAGGATGAAACATCAGAGATTTTGTTTATTCTATAATGAGAATGTGGCCATAGATTTAGGCTTGACTATTGGATTGCTGGCAGAAAAAGTGACACGAGTTACAGGTAGAATATGTGCCCTCCTGCATCTCTGACCATGCCCTCATTTGTTGCAATATGAATGGAAAGATAATAAACGGGTCACTAGGCGGACTTTGGAAAGGAAACTGTTAGCACAGACAGGTTCTGTTGAGGTATAACTATTTAGGAAAGAGAAGCTCATAAAGTTTAATAGGGAGTGTGTCCTTTAGAAGATCTGAGAGCAACATTGAAAGGGAAGTAAGAGAAGAGATTTGTTGGTTAAAGAGGTTATTGTCTGATCCGGGTAATACAAAGGATTATGAAAGGCTTAATTTAGAATTGGAGGGTTGTAAACTTAAATGCAGGCCATACATGGACAGGAAACCCACGGATAAGTGGGAGGCATTTAACCAGCAGCAATTTTAATATGGAGAAAGAGTAGGGAAGTTGCTGGTGTGGAAGTTGAAATCTCAAGCAACCTGTACTCATATTGCTAGCATGAATGACAGTCTGGTAAGCTGCAAACACAGTCTCAGGTTGTAATCCAGGTTTTTTAAAGCTTTTTTCAGGATCTCTATCACGAAAAAAGTAATTTGGGTGAACAAAGCGTACAAGTTGTTCCCCTGATTTATACTCTCTAGGATAGGAGGACATGGCGACCCTGATGCAGGAGATCACAAATAAAGAAATAAATGCAGCTTTGGCAAAAATGATAAATGGGAATCATGGTATTCTGGGAGAACTGTAAAAATATCTGTGATGATCTATGCCAAATGTGGAAGTTGTTGTTAAATGATATATTATAGGATGGCGCCTCACCTCCTGCATCTTGGGCCGAACCTACAATTGTAGTCATTCTAAAACAAAAAATCCAAGCTTTGCAAGTCATATTAGCCTATTTCTCTACTTGGTGTAGACTACAAGAGATCCACTGCTTTTCTATCTAAAGGACTCAGGTATTACATCAAAGCTAATCTCTAGAGGTCAAAAAGGTATTATGCCTAGGGGACAGTTTACTGAGCACGTCAACAGCTAATTGGGGTTATGGACTTGGTAAGATCAAAGTCTACTCCACTTGCTGTAGCTACATTTGATGAAGCCAAAGCTTTTGACCAGGTGAACTGGCAATATTTGTGGTCCTGTTTTTGCTAGTTTGGAGTAACAACATTGGTTCTGAATGCTTTGAAAAGAATATATTCAAATGCTTTGGTCAATGGTACACTGTTAGAGAAACTTTGAATCACCAGAGGCACACATCAGGTATTCCCTTTTTCTCCATTACTTTTGTATTTAATATTGGACCCTTGCTCATAAGTATATGAGTCGGCTAAGATATCACCTTTTCAGGCCCAGGGGTACACGAAGAAGTTAGCTTTATATGCTAATGATTTCATTTTAGTTATAAACTGCCCTGAGGAAATGGTGCGAATTTTGAGCAACTGCCCTCTGAGTTTGGAGCACTCTCTGAATATAATTTAAATCATGAAAATACAGAAGTCATGCCATGGAATCCAGAGTATGGTAGCCATTTCTAGAAAAAGAAAGTGAGGTATTAGGCATGAAGATAACTCAGAACCTGGACATGATTCCCAAGGTTAACCTGTTCTGGGTTTCAGGAGAAGTAAAGAGCCTGTTAGTTTAGGGGCAACGTTTGCCATTGTCCGTCTGTAGTAGTATCAATCTGATTAAAATGTGCATTCTCCCCAAATGTACTTTTCTTTAGCTGTGTCCCACTAAAATTTGAGGAAATGAGCAATTAGAAAAATCCAAACCATCTTAAATAGTTTTGTCTGGCCCTGAGGGTGAAATTGAGACAGGGATGTTCACAACTGCCCAACATCTTTTCTTATTGTTGGGCTGTTCAACTTAAATTATTCAGGATGATTCTGGGCTTGCCTGATCAGATAACTAAAGGGCAATTGTGACAGGGAATGCTAAAAAGCAATAATGGGAGGGAGAGGTTTTCTTTACAAGTTTACCTGTTCATATTTTTTATGAAAAAGTCAGATTAAAGAATCTTACAGGAGGTGCCTATGTATAGTACTCTATAAAATCTAGGTGTCAATCTCTAATTATTCTGTAATGGCTCCCATTTGGGACTCCCTTGGTACCTCAGAATGTTTGACAGATATATTGAGGATTCCTTTTAGGGGAGCAGGGTGTTCAGTTTGTGGGGACCTACTGGGAGTTGAGGGTTTGAGGTTGTGGGATTTTTCAATCCCACTTCAAGGAACCCAAGTTTAAGTATATCATACTCTCTTCCTGGTGTAGATGGCTAAAACAGGATAAAAAGTCTTTGAGTTGGTAGTTCAGGGAAATTGTTTTGATTCTGGTCTGGTTAAGAAAGAATTCTCCAAGTGGTACGATCTTGTCTGTGAGGCTGAAGCCTGGACAATACAACAGCACCAACACTTTATGCAATTTGGGAAGAGTACTGGTCCACTGAGTTGCTGGAGGAGATATGGCAAATCTTGCTTAAAGTACTATATACCAGCGTAAAACCTGCCATCTTTAAAAGGACTCATCTGTTTACTTTGTACAGGGCATTTTGGATCCCATCTAGGATCTCCGTAATTGGAGGAGCTCAAGTTGCAGAGTGTAGGATGTAGACAGCCCCTGATGAAAATGATATACATATGTTTGTGCAGTGCCCAGTCTTAATTCTTGCAGGAGGTGTCAGAGGTAATTTAAAAAATACTGGTAAGAGATTTTAGGGTAAGCACATTTACAATACTGTTTGGGGTGCAGATGAATGATTACACACGTCATTCCCAAAAGGAGAGTCAACTAATAATCTACTTGATCTTGACAGTGAGACTGAGCATATGTATAAAATATGTAGATAAAAAACCGCCCCTGAAGCATGAGAGGATAGCAGAATTGAGGAGAATTGGCATCCTAGATCTTGTTACTGGAAAAGACACCAAGGGGCATATTTATACTCTCTTTGCGCCGAATGTGCGTCAAAGTTTTTGACGCACAATCGGTGCAAACACTGACCCATATTTATACTTTGACGTCCGACCCCGCGGGCGTCAAAGTTCCACCATGTGCGTCATTTTTTAGAAGGGGGAACCAGCCTTGCATTAATTATATGCAAGGTAGGTGTTCCCTTCCAAAAAATGACTTTAAGGCCTGTGCCCCATATTTATACTGTGACGTCATTTTGAAGGAGCCCAGAGGTGCCCTCCCATGCCCCCAGGGACACCCCCTGCCACCCTTGCCCACCCCAGGAGGACACCCAAGGATGGAGGGACCCATCCCAGGGAAGTTAAGGTAAGTTCAGGTAAGTATTTTTTTCGTAATGGTTTTTGTGGCATAGGGGGGCCTGATTTGTGCCCCCCTACATGCCACTATGCCCAATGACCATGCCCAGGGGACATTAGTGGGGCATTTCAATGGGGGTTGGGCGTAAAAAAAAATGGCGCAAATCGGGTTGAGGCAAAAATTTTGCCTCAGACCTGACTTGCCCCATTTTTTGACGCCCAAGCTCCATTTTCCCCTACGGCGGCGCTGCCTGGTGTGAGTCATTTTTTTTTACGCACACCAGTCAGCTGCGCCGGCTAACGTCATTCAATAAATAAGGCGCCCGTATGGTGCTTTGGAATGGCGTTAGCCGGCGTTAAAATGTTTGACGCACAACTGCGTTGGCGCAGTTGTGCGTCAAAAAGTATAAATATGGGCCCAAGACTCAGTTCTGGAAACAGATGAGTGTCTGGCTAGCTATATATTATATGACCACCAGTCCAATGATTACACCAACAGCATTACCCATAGGGCCAGATTTACAAGGAAGTGGTGAATCAATCTTGATGTGCCACTTTTCTTGCACCCCCGCCTCCACCCAATAACATCATGGTTGCACAGTATTGCACTATGGCGCTCGTTGGGCCAAGAGCATCAACATTTGTGATGCTATTGTGGCGCTTTGCTGAAATAGTGCCAAAAATGCTGACACTAATGCAGCAAAGTGGAAGGAGGCCCTTTGGTTATAATGTATGGGGTAAGCCTTTCCAAGATATTTCCTGTATGAGAAAGCCTAAAATGAACTATATTTTGGTGACGTGTTGCTTAAAATATGCTCAAAATTCTGTCCCAGCAACCAATCACAGTGAGTGAAGTCTAACTTTCAGTAATAGAAACCCTAAGATTTGCAATTGTGGAAAATAAATGGTTGTGTTAGGATTCCATATAACTGAGAGCTCATATATAAGACTAAAAGACAGATGCCCTAAACCATCATTTCAATTGCATTTGAATTTGTCCCAGTGTAATTCACCCATTTATGACTATGGGCTCCCCAAGATGTTAGAAAATCCATACATGTCTGGTACCTCTATGTTGAGGAAACAGAGGGGAACATAGTCAAGTCTTGCCCTGTATATGTTTCTGCATGCAGGCAATTGTAGTGCATTCCCATGTGCAGTGAATAATTCCTGAAAACCTAGCTAACTTCATGTTCAGTGCATTTTCCTGTCATTCACAAACAGAAAACAAAATGCTCAGAATTTGAAAATATACGCTTAGGCTAGATTGCCATGCAGCTCAGGGATGATGTCTGTGAATAAGACAGGTACCCTACACAGACATTTCATTTTGTGTTTTTAATTTTTCAAGAACACATTTCATCCAGTTATTGCCTGTGGTCTCATTTGATCCACTGAAAACTCAAACATATCTGGTACCTCCATTCTCAGGAGACCCAGAAGAAAACATGTATCATACTGTCTAAGGAATAGGTTTCTGTGCAAGGGAGACTTGAGGGAATTAACATTTTTATGCCCCGCAGTTGAAGGGGAGAGATGCCTGACTCAGTGATTGAAACATTAGCATATAGAATATGTAGATGTTGGAAATATTTTTTGTGGTAGGGTTCAATACACTTCTAGAATTATACTTGTAACTAACTAAGATATTCTAAACCATCCTTTCATTTCCATTTGCTTTTAAAATTCCCTAAATGCCCTGCACACAACTTATTGCCCTAGAGCACCCAAAACCCTTGGAAACCCATACATGTCTGGCACTTTCAATTTAAGGAGATCCAAGGGGACACAGATGCGGATGAAGCCTTGGTAGCTGAGCATTTGACAAATATTCAGTGCATTATCCTGTCCAGATGATCACTGCCTAGGAGATCTGTCATGAAGCAAAAGGATCCTTAGCAAAAGTAGATGATGGTTGTGGTAGATTTATACCCAGCCCAGTGGTCATACCTATGAACAGGATATATTTTTCTTTCTCTTTCAAAATGTTCCAAATACTTTGAACTCAGTTTAACACATATGTTCACCAAAAACCTATACATGTCTGTTACCATCACACTTGCGAGACCTTGAGGAATTACACATGTGGGCCTAGCCTTCACAGGGATATGTGCCTTTGTCAAGGAGACTGGAGGGAATTATCATATGTTTTAAAACAATTACTGAATATCTGACAAACATTTTGTTCACTGCATTATCCAGGCCAAACAGCCAGGGTGAGGGAGACCTGGCTTGCACCTCTGGATTTCCTAGGTTGGTCAAAATAGAAAATATACAAGGCTTGATGCACAAAGATAACTTTTGAGAAAGTTTGCATTTTGGAGTTTGCTACTTTCAGTGTTCACAAACTTTGAGTGTAAACTTACTACAAACCCCAGAGTAAAACAGTGGGCTTACTCTTGGGTGGCTGGTGACACTCCTAAACCCATCCCCGACTGTCTCTAAAATCATCTTATTTATCTCTAAACCCATCCAGTAAGTCTGTCCCTTTTTCTCCACCCGCTTCCCAGTGAACCAGGCGCATAGTTTCCATACTTTCTACATAGTTTTCTGAATTTGATGTCATCTTCAAATAAACACCATACCATAAGCATTGATTCTGTTACAAATTCAGTGATCTGTTCTATGTTATGTAATTGATTGTGCAGATTATATTCCCTAGACAAAAAACATATATTGCCAGACACTGACCCATTCCCAGCAAAATTTCCAAGATTTATGCTTGTCCATTTCATAAACACAACAGAAACATTGGATAAATGTGTTAAAAAAAGTAAATATATCCCCATCTTCATTATGTCTTTAGTCTGAAATGAGATGGTAACGTAGGGTATGCATCAAGGCCTGGCAACATTTATATCTTGTATGTATGTTCAAAGAGACCAACAAGGTATGTATTTGTACAGCTTATCAATTTTTTTTTTTTTTAAACTATAGCTTTATGTACGTCAAACTCAGCACTCACTCCCCTGATTCAGAGAAGAGACAGTATTAGTTGTTGTGCATAAATATAGAAATATGTTTACTACATGTATAGATTGTTCTTCAATGAATAAATAAAAAAACTAAGGTGAACACCAGCTTGAAAACTACATACATGTGCAAGCATAAATATGCCATGTTTTACACTAGTGGATCTACACCTTTCTTGCTTACCCTTAAAACGTTTAACATACCACAATGGCCAATCATGCAATCTGACAGGCTCAACTTCTGACAATGTGAGCTGGATTATGGAACCTTTCTATCCAACCTTTAACTAACTTATTCTATCCAGTGACCCATCTGGTCTTTCAGGACACAGTTGCCAACAACAGCTGCTTTTGGCTCCCCAGTCCAGCCCTGAGAATCAAGCCACACATGAAATAGGATTCTGTGGTTCAGAAATGCTTTCACTTCAACAGGGTAATGTAAACATTATATGTGAAGGAGATGAATGCATTGATTTATTTATATCTGTTTTTAGAACTAATTTTACAATTTAAATGTTGCTTTGAGAATACTAGAGAAAACTGCAATTTTTTCATATACTAAATAAGAGCAAGGGTATTACTATTGATAGTGAGGTGAAGGTTGCTAAACAGTATCACAAGTGAAGAGGCATAGAACACACAGTGAATCAAATCATCAAAGCAATTAATGATTCTTTGCAGTACATAGCAATAACTAAATCAAAAATCAAAGCTATTAAATTGATGGAGGGAAGGACAAATACAGTGGTAGGCTATTACATGGAGAAATACATTGACTTTTTTTTTAAGTATTCCTATTTTTCAATTCAAAATACTCAATTGATGAGTCATTGACTGGAGTGTATCACATAAAGAGAATATTGTGCATGCTAAGCTAAGACTCAGTCTCTGACACAGATTTGGGTTGACTGACTTAAGCAGATGGAGAGCAAGAATATCACTATTGTTCTACCTTAGTGGTAGATTGCTGCTTGTGAAAGGAACACTCTAGCCAAATGCTGTTATTGGCTGGAAATGGAGCAGAATTTCTCAATTTATCAGAACATAACTTAATCCCATACACAAACAACATAACAACACATTGAAATCATAACAGGGCGCATCACAACAATGCAGTCAAAACAGAACACAATATAACTGCAGTACTTTACAACAAAATCACATAGCACTGATGCAGCACAAAACATAGCAAACATTAAGAAACCACAAATCACACTACTACCACAATAAAATCCTACAGAACAAATCATCACAAACATTTGGGCCACACACTATGACTTATACAATCTAATTCTCATATTATGGGAAATAATGTGTGTGGAGCAAGCACTTACTATCAACTGTAATAATAGCATCAATCAAAAATGTTTTGTGATCCAGCATAGGGTATATGTCACAGTTTTGGTCAGGCTAGTGTTAAACATTTTAAGAGCTTTGCTATTTTACCACTTTAGGTGGAGGTATATGATTGATTCTCATGACAATTTGGAAGGCACATGCTTCATTTGGCTGGATATGTATCAGCATTGGTTGCCATATCTAAAGTTAACAAAAGCATGTAACACAATTACATACATAAAATAACATCATTAAAACATAAGGGGGAAAAGAACAATACAATCAAATCTGAAGACATCTAATCAACAGTATAACACAATAAAATCCCATTGTAGTAATGGAGCACAAGCACACAGCAGTGAAAAACAAAACAGTCCACTTCACAATGACAACAAAATGTCACACAACAAAGAAGCAGAAACATTCTTGCCATGTATTATCACTTGCAAAACCTGCTTAAAAATACAGTTGTAAAATGTGTTTCAGCCAACCACTGACTCGGCTTACCACCAAAGGTGTGAAATAGTGATGGCAACAAATGTTTTGGTTGGGCCCCCTTGTCTGTACTTACAACTGCAGACCAAGGGGTAACAAGGCCCCCACAGCCCTTGCAGTGTGGTAGAGCCCTTGAGGCTTACCCATACTGGAGGGGGCCATCATCAGTTCCCACAAATGTGAATGTGGGTGGGGGGCTTCAGCACCTCTTCGGGGTGGATGGCTCATGTTTTGTTATGTCACTGCAGCTGACTGTCTGTGCAGAGATAATAACATAAAACTCACCCAAGCAGTTGCATTAGAATTACTGTTTGCATTGTGCACTATTTCCTAACACTACATCAGAACTTCATTTAATTTTGGATTATTGGAATGGCACATTACAAAGCAGGTGGAGCAACAACTAGGATATTTGCTTATAAATTCCATTTAAATTTCAGACAAGCTACACATTGAGGCACTGGGATACAATGCCTTTGATTCTAAATAAAAAAAATTAACATGGCCACTCCTCTGTATGATTGTTGAAGCTGGAGTTGAACAGAAGTCTTGGTCAAATTCATTATGAGCTTTAAATACAAGGAAATAGCCTTTTATTTAACAGGGTTAAAACAAATAAGAGATATAGAATTTTTAAACCTTATGGGTAACTCTTTGGGAAAACAAACAAGTGCAAATGTATTCAGTAAAACATGCTTCTCTGGTTTACAAGTATCTTTTTTTACTTTGCCGAAGAACAGAATAACAAGATTACAACAACAGGTCCTGGGAGGGACAACTATATATCATAATTGCCTACAGAGGGAAAAATGAACCGTAAGGAAATTAAACTCTCTACTTGGACAAGTCGTGGGATTCCTGCAGAGTCATTGTACATGTACGTCTTGTCATTACACAAAACTTGTCCTTTTAAGATGGACGTTTTCCGTCCAGTCACTGTCCAGACCACTTACACTTTTCTCCTCCTCTACTGAAGACTATATGCTGAGGTGCCTCAGAGTAGCATGCTGTGTGGACTCTGTCCTGTGATGAACCCCACAATAACACCACCATAAACCAACTCCTTCTTATATTTAGACACTTGAACTTCTTTATTCAAGAAATAAGAATAACAATCGATACTGCACTAATTCTTATCTCAACAGCACCATGCTGAAGTACTTGAGAGTGAAACCCATGGACGGGCATTGAAGTGGTAAAGAAGGGAACCATGAACTGTCACACTCTGGGTTTCACTGTGTTACCATAGTTAGTCATCTACTCTGCTTTCACTTGTCTTTAATCTTAAGCTGAAGCAGTACATACAGTAGTTGCTAAACAGGAATGTTAAATCAGTTTCAAGTAAGAATACAGGTCAGAGGGAACATAAACTTGAATGCCCTTGCCTTGGCCCATTTTATTCACTACCAAGTGTGTGTTGACTCTTATTTAGACCCTTATAAAAATAGGTCCTTGCTGACAAATGTGAAACACAAACAAAATATTAATCTAGCGTCATGCAATCTCAGAAATTTGACATTACTCATGCAGGAATAGACAAAAGCCAAATAAGCCAAAACTAATATACTAAAAACCAACCACACCAAGCTTGTTGTTAGATTTCATGACATGTTTTAAGCAGTTTGTCTATGTTACCACACTTGCGTCTAAAATCACCATTTGAATTTGAGCATTTTGTTTGCACCTTAACATATATGGCACCTGACCAACCTGCTGATTTGTGGGTTCCCTCCTGGGATTTAGGAAACATTGAGAACTTTTTGCTCTATAATAATGAGAGGATTTATGTGAGTGGATGAGTGAGTGATGTGGCAAATTAAATTAGTAGTCTTCATTTGACACCGTAGGCCATCAGTGTGTATCTATCATTTATGTTGTGTTTGCATGAATTCAGTATTTGCACAGAAATATGATGCATTGTTTAACTGAAATGAAAGCTGCTCATACATTAAACATTCTAAGTTTAGAGAAGTTACCCATTTCTATGGGTAACACTGTATCATCTGCCTTAAGAGCTGAGTCAGCCCAGTTTAATTTCAAGTGCAATTCCAGAAGTTATAAACTGCTCCAAAGTGGGCAGTAATGTACTTTTTTTCTAATATGCTCCAAGAAGATAATGTGGTAGATTGCCAACTAATCAACAATTAAAACAGAAGGCATGGCTTTTTAGAAACGGAAGGGAATGTCTAACGAGGGAACAACCAACATGCACTGCCATCATGGGACCCAGAGTGCCAAATTAGTTAAGAAAGCCATGCAGCCAGATCATTCGTCTTCCTTTTTTGGATGGCAGTTTCTCTCTGTCAAAGACTAGATGTTGAAAAAGACTGTTGGGTAGCCTTGATTACCCAGGAAAAAGGAAATGTAACTCCTCCTAGCAGCCATAGTACACATGAAAGGTGTCAAGTGTCATATTAAAGAGCCCTAAATAGCAGGAAAAACCAAAAGGGTAAACAATGTCTTGAAAATCTTGCAGATCTTGATAGAAGATAAAGATTCATGATAAAGTGATTAGCATGGTATCACCTCCCCTACACATCAGTGAAAAGAAATAGAATCCAGTAAAATGTTCAAATCAGGGGAAAATAATTGCAGCTGGGTGCCCCTAAAAATATGGAACTAAATGTGTTGCCACATATTCATCCCTCTTAAATATCTCCTTATATATGATCCCAACAGCTATTTATTAACAGGAAAGCACGCTTTTTAGGGTCTCAAATTTGAATAGCTCTAAGGCAATCTACTAGCATTAAAAAAACTAAAGGTCAATGAAAATTAACCTCAGATAGGACTGACAAGAACAATGTAATGCAAATATATTATCATTAGCATCTATATCTATCTATCTATTTCCATATCTGCCTACCTGTGGGAAAGCCCTCCTTTTGCCCTGGTTACCCCGAAGCTTTAAGGACAGATACTGGTGGTTACTGACTCTTGGCTGTGCCCTGGATGCTGCCTACCAGTCCCAGAGCCAGTGCTCTGTGTAAAGTGGAAACCCAAATTAGGCTAATTATAACTGGCAGTATCAGCCTACTTATATGTCCCTAGTATATGGTCGGGCATGTAGGTTTACGGACCTCAGCATAGGTAGTGCACCCATACGTGCACGGCTTAAGTGCCCAGGCAGGCTTGCATTGCTGACTGCTTTTAAAGTAAAGTTACATGCAAATTCGACTTTGGAATTAAAAGTACTTCCAAAGTCTTAAACCACCTTATTTTTACATATAAGTCACCGCTAAGGTGTGCACCTAGGGTTGGGTGCCATGTAACTACTGTATAAGCAGGGACTATATAAAAATTGTTTTATAAGCCCGGGTGAGGTAAAATAGCCAAATTTGTTTTTCCCCTCACTGTAGTGAATGGCCTCCATAGGCTAACATGGGGAGACTCTATTTTAGTTAACAAAGTACCCATAAGAGTCCCTTGAGTTTGGTATCAAATTAATTATTAAAATAATTCACAGAACTTGCCATTGTTGGATTTAATATAACTAGTTCAGGTGAAGAGTTTTAAAACTCTACCTGAAAGTCGCTAACTTCAGCTTTGAAGTGCCCTTCTCTGATTGGCCAGCCTCTAGCTGACGAGGTGTGAAGTGGCCTGGGCTGAACACAAAGGATGTGTCTGGAGGAGGAGGTCTGCCTCAGAAGATGGTGAAACAAGATGGGGGGAGAACAGCCAAACTGGTCTTCAAAGGCAGGGAAGGATATTTGGAGCAGCTCAGGACCTTCCCCATTTCCTGCAACCCCAGACAATTAGGATCCCTCTTGATAAGATTACGAGAGGAAAGGGGAGGGGTGTGTTTAGGATTTTTATCCACACCAGTGGGAGGACTCAGCCAGATGTAACCTCCAAAAATCAGTTTTAGCTATGATGGGTTTTTGAAGAATGTTGCTCAATGCGATTGATTTTTGCCACACTTCCCAGGAAGTGGTCATCAAAGGGGGAAGGAGCCTACCTGCAGGAGCTAGGATAAATATGGCAGAGCTACACCCACACCTCAGATCCCTACAAGGGATCACATTAGAAGAAGGACTGCCCTGCTGTACCACTGACCTGCACCTGGACACTGCACTCTGAAGGACTGCACCAGCTGCACTCTTGGGCTTCAATACAAGAGGGACTTTGCCTGGCTTCAACTGCTTCCAGAAGAGACACCCTGCTAGCTACAGGTGCAAAAAATAGCTAACCAGAGTCTCCTGCATCAAATCCTGAAGAAACTGACCACCTGACTACTGTCCAATGACTATTTTGGAGTTTGAGCCAGGTGCAGTCTGGTAGTTGGATTACTAACCTTCAAGGAGCAACTCCGAGCTTCTGGAACCTTAGGGTGAGCTGTGGACTCCTAAAGGACCTTTTAAGGACCTTCTAGAAGATGATCCAGAAGGTTGGAGAAGATTGGAGAACTTTTGGTAAAAAGCTCCATAAAGGGACCGACCCACCATCGAGAGCCAAACCGGCTTACATCGACCGCAACCCGACCTGACTTGCAGGGTCGTTCCGCTGAAAAGCTCTGGAGCCCCGGACTTCCAGGATTTCAATGGGGGCTCTTGGGACGGCAATCCGATGGTGTCAACTCAAAATCGGCTTGCGGTGGTGGGTCGTCTGACGTCAGAGGGAAAAATGCTCCAAAAAAGTGACTAAGTCCAAAGGTAAAAAGTTGACAGAGACTTCCCACGCAGTGTATCTGAGAAGTGCTCTAGGGATGTAGGGTCAAGATTCAGCTTTGGCCCCTATGAAGATTTTCATCCCAAAAAATAATCTAATTCTGAACGTAAAAATCTTCACAGAGGTCTCCTGCGATCGGATTGGTGACTTAGGGCCAGATGTAGGAAGCATTTTGCCATCGCAAACAGCAAAATTAGCTCTTTGCAACGTGCAAAATGCACTTTGCAATGCACAAAACCCATTTTGCGATTCAGTAACCTGGTTACTGAATCGCAAAACGGGTGTGCGAATCGCAATTAGGAAGGGGTGTCCCCTTCCTAATTGTGAGTCACAGTGCAATGCAGGATTGATTTGGGACCACGAACGCGGTCGCAAAGCAATTGTGGTTAGCACCCATTTCAAATGGGTGCTAACCCATTCACAAAAGGGAGGGGGTCCCCATGGGACCCCTTCCCCTTTGTGAATGGCCGTAAAAACATTTGTCCAGAGCAGGCAGCTCTGAAAAAATGAAACAAAAACATGTCATTTTTTAGTTTTGTAATGCATCTCGTTTTCCTTTAAGGAAAACGGGCTGCATTACAAAAAAAAAACAGCTTTATTCAAAAGCAGTCACATACAGGGTGGTCTGCTGTCTCCAGTAGGCCACCATCCCTGTGAGTGCCGCGATTCTCAAGGGGGTCGCAAATTGCGATCCACCTCATGAATATTCATGAGGTGGGCATTTACAATAAAAGTATTGATGAGTAAACTGTGCATGATGGGGGCGTAAGCTGTAGTTACCTTAAGGTGTGAGTTATAGTTACTTGAATTAACTATAACTGCAAAATTTCAATGGTTTTGTGCTAGTAAATTCACAACCTAACTATTACGTCCCTGTAACTTTTGGTTCTTTCAGTGAAAGTGTGTGTATACAAGGAAGGCTGCACAAAAAGTCACAATAAACATCTATACCTATCTCATATGAATCACTCAGCCATATTAAAAATATTGTTGAACCCTTATACACTTCTCATAAAAATGAAGATGCTAGGCACAATTCATGAAACTTGGTTCAATCAATAATGAAATATTGATGTATTGGTCCACTTAGAAGATTTTAAGGACTATCACCTGGACTGTCATACTAGCCCAAAAGCACTCAGTCTCACTGCCAAATCGATTATACAGCAGTTACAAACATTCAAATCTGAATTAACATAACAGTACCCAGGATCCTAAATTGTTAGAGCTAAATATGCCTGCGCTTGAAATACCTACTCAAATGGTGTTTAGACTTGTCAAGATTCATTTATACTAGTAAATGCACGGAATTGCCTATGTCAAAAGAACTCAATATTCAGTAATTTGTCACAGTTGGAGAGAAGGCCCCAAATGATTGCTGTTTGCCAAAATTACAAATGAAAGGCTTCACACAGTGAAGAAATTAGTGCAAGCACACAAAGTCAGTCAAGTTTATATACCACGTATACCACCTATGTCAAAGTATCTAATTCACCTGATTGGTGGACAACTCAAAGTTGTCTGGGAGCAATTACCAATGTTGGTTTACAGGATGCAAAATGAAGGCTTAATATGGCAAATACATGCACGTACCAGGGCGTAAAATCAAGCATCCAATGTAAACAGCTAATAGTAAGTTCATAGAAAAATACTCTATTTAATTATGGATTGGGAGTCTCAGATAGCATTCCATGGTTAGTCCAACCTATTCGGTTAGGGACAGTTTATATTGCTTGAGCAAGCCTCTTTCTCAAACCTCAGTGGGTTAGTCTGATAGATGCAGTCCTAATATTCCATTCTGTTCTCAGCTCTGAATTCCACAGAAGTGACAGATTCCTCCTAACACATCTTCAACATTTGATGCCATATGTGCCCAAGGGTATGGCACAGTAACTAAGCCATACCTGACTAAAGAGCCCTAATCAGGGTGAAACTGGTCTTGGATTCCTTGTGTTCTTGTTCAGGTATTACCTGGCTTGGCAGTTTGGGTTGGACTGTTCCCATTGTAGCAAGATCAATAGTTATTTGCATATGGCTGGATCTAAACTGTGGTGGCATTGTGGGCACATGAACAATAGGTTGGTATGCTACACAGTGCAATTACAAGTGGTTAGACTTGTTACAAGCATCTTCCTATCAACTTATGGGTTTGATGTAACACACTAAGGGCCTTATTGCGATGTTGGCGGTCACACCATGGGCTCGCCAAAGCCACGGGGAGGACACCACCGTCATGCCGGTGGCATCCCCCCATCATATTACAATGTTCCCACTGGGCTTAGCAGTGGAAACATTGTACTATGAAGTTCCCGCCGGTATGACTGACAGAAACAGTGCTACAGTATTGACCTCAGCTTCCGTAAGGGAGCAGAGGCCAACACCAGAGCACACAAGCACCATCGGAATGTGCATCGTCAGTAAAGCAGACAGTTAGCATTCTGATGGTGCTGGGCAAGGGGGTCACTGCAGGGACCCCTGTGGCTCCCGGCACTGGCTTTCCATAAGACTTTTCATGGCAGAGTGTCCGCCATTGAAAGGCTGGTGGAAAAATTAGTTGTACTCAGCACAGCGGCGCCGAGTACAACTCAGACCTTCGTCAGCACATTGAGAACGATGTTCCTGGCAGTGACAGCAGTCTCCTGGTGAGTCCACCCACCAGATTTGTAATGTGGAGGTCAGACTGCCTGGAGTGCAACGGTCCAGCCGTCACTGCGAGTGTGGCGGTCCTGAACTGCCACACTTGTAATGAGACCCCAAGTGGCCAAGGATATACATGGACATGGGTCCATTCCTTATTATTCTTCCGGAACCAAACTACACCTAATTGATGAACCCCAGTCAAAGCAAAACCGGTCTTGGTTTGCCTGTGTTCTGGTTCAGAGAGGACCTGGCTTTGCATTTGGGCTGGACTAGTCTCATTACATTAGAAGAATATTCCACAAATCTTGATTAATAATCAGTTATTCCTATCAATTACCTCAACTGGTCTTCATCTTTAGGGTCCAGGGCACCACTAATAGATCTTATCAAATACTTGTTTGGTTTTATACCATCTTGTGTGATTCTGTGCCCCAAGTAAACTACTGACTGAGTGAAAATCTGTACTTGCTCTAAGCTGAAAAAAATGACCAAATTAAGTGGGCCTATTTATTTCAAATATTGAAATTATTTGGTCTGGGTGATACATTTACATGAATGGCAAATTCTTAACCAAAGCCTGAAAGTGAACGTTGGCTGCAAAAGACACATTTCAGACACAATAGTGATCAAGAAAGATGCAGTGCATGGATGACCTCTATCACAGTTGCTTTTCTAGATACCTCTAGAGCTCTTGGAGATGGTTATTAGAGCAGCCAAAATTATTAATGCATAAAGACACCGGTGGAAAATTCAAACTAATGCAGGATGTTATTGATATCCTGTAAAGCATCAGCAAACCAATTTCTTTCCTTCCAACTATTATATAAATTTTTCTCTGTTTCTGATATTCTTGGTAAACAGAATAAATTGGTCAAAGTGTGAAACACGCCCTAGAACCTCCAATACAACCATCGGAGTGCTCAGTGGCATGCCTTAAAAAATGGACAGTGCACAAGAATGCAGGGTTGACTAATATCAAACAATATACCAACCCCCATATACGCAACCTGATGGACCAAATTAAAAGAGACTTCAAGTGGGAAAAATTACAGCTGTCACTATGTGAGAGAGTTCACCCAGTGAAAATGACATTTGCACCACAGTTTAATTACACTATCAGGATGTTACCTATCAAGATTCCGCCTTTACTCCCTGAATTGATTCTCCCAGCAATTAAGAAATACATTTGGGGTAAACCAAAGCCATGAATGGCTATGACTAAATTATATGCCACAGCCACATGTGGAGGTCTTGGATTGCCCAATATGAAAGCGCATTAGATCACTGATCAATTATCTCAAGTATCCTACTAGCTCAATCACACATTAGAGAAGGCGAAGTGCATCCATTTTGAACACCAGGCATTTTACTCTCAAATGAGGAACTTCCTAAAAAGAGAACACGTGAAATATGCTTGAAATTTGGCAATGGCACACAGGGCAATGAAAGTGGAAAAAAATAAACTACTACATGGAAATGCATTGATCAGGAACAATGTGGTGATAAAGATTGATGGTAACGTAATCAATTGGAAACATTTGGAAGCAAAGGGATTGCAGACATGCTATCAGCTTTTTCAAAACTGACAATTTGAAGTCCTTCCAAGGCCGACTAAAGACAGAATTTAAACTGGAAAATGCGCACTTTTAGAAACACCTTCAACTTTGATATGGTGTTACTAACAAGCTTGGGCCCACACTGTACATCTTGGAGCAGTCCCCGCTACATTCCTGTCTTGTGAAATGTGGGTACTCAAAGAAACTAGTTACTGCTTTATATGAAACCTAATACCTGAGTCATTTTCCAAGGTATCTGAATGTACTTTGAAATTGAAATGAATTGAAATGGCAAACTAGCCTGAATAAGGAATATAGCGAAGAAGACTGGACAGAACGTTTATGTACAGATGATAAAGGATTGAGGGAGAACAGACTGATTTTATTTTTAATTTACTAAAGTGGTACTGGACCGCTCACAAATTTTGAAGTGCAAACATATTGCTAATGGCTATGTGCTGGGGATGCTAACAACTTATGGCAAATATTTCTCATACGCTATGGTACTGAAAGCAGTTATGGTATGCCATCTTGATCCAGAGTGATTTGGCACCTATACTTTTGGTTATATGGCACATTAATGACCACCAGAAATTGATTTACCACAATATCACCAAAAAATCACCACCCTTATACACAAACATAAAATTTAAAATTATCAATACCAAAAATATTGCTGTCAAAATGTCTATGATACCATATTATCAAACACAAAAATTAAGTATCACCAAATATTGTTAAAACAATAAATACTCACTAAAGGAGAAAAACACCAAAAACATCGACTATAATAATATTGTTCAAATACATTTTTAAAAACCCAAATCTTTAAACTAAAAATTGCTGTTAAAACACCAAAAATAACCACATGCAAACAAAACATTTTTTAATATTCCAATAAACAAATAAACAGACAGTAAAATATTATAAAGAAAACCAAATTTACTAAATAAACAACTCAATTAGATATACAGTTATTTTAAGTGATTAAAGACACACATAAAATACTTCCAGCAAGCTAACAAAAAACACCAAAACATTAGAAAAAAAATAGTTTACATATACTTAAAATTAATAATCTTAGTACATATAAATGTTACAGTTAAACTTACACCGTAAATAGCATCCAACAAATAACGAAGAAACTGCCAAAAAATTCCAACTAAACACAAAGCAATCAATAAATTTAAACATAAAACAAAGTAACCAATAGATCCTTTACATTAATTAAATACGCATTATAAAAATGACCAAAAAAGTCATATAAACCTAGCAGCAAAACTCCTGCACCTAGAGGAAACACTTTGCTGGGGCCTCACTGCACAAAATGGGCCATCCATGTCGAAATATAAGGAAAATAGTAAAACTAACTAAAAAATAAACCAAAATATTTGCCTAACAACTAACTGAAAATAGACCCCTGAAATAGATTTTTTTCTTTATGCCTCAGTCTTTTAGGTATAATTTAAAAATTACAATCAAGAACACCATGCTGGCCATCAAAAACCTCAACTTCCAAAACAACAAAGTCAACACACTGAAAATGTTAATAAATAGAATTAAATACTTAATAACTCAAAACCACTTAAATGCTAAAAACAAAGTAACAACTAGCAAGCATCAAGGTGCCAGGGTTCATAGAGTATTAGCTATTTTGTTATGTTTGTGTTCTACAATGCTAACCTTTTTTCTGAATAGCATGCTGCTCACTCTCAGAGATAACATACCCTTTAGTTTACATTAAGAATATTATTTAAAATATGGGGTCCAGTTTGAGCTCGGCATGTTTGTGACGCTATATCATCATAGTCGTAAGCACTCGCTTTGCATGAATATTTAAGAAGCCATTTCAAAACAGACTCCCCTGTCCGACATTCACCTTAGTGAATTATTGATATCAGTGAGTTAGCGTTTGTCACATCCCATCAGCTTTATTCCTGCACTTTGATTGGTCTTGTCCTGCGGTGTGTGATTACTGGGGGAATGTGGTAACACATGTGAGGACTGTGGTGCAGATTCTGGTGGATGTGGGCCCTCTGGTTTGGTTTTTAAGGGATTTCCATCAACAAAGGGGTCAGAAAGTGGCCTTTGAGTTCCTGAAATTTATGTTACTATTGGCCAAGAGGCGAGTTGCAATTTCTTGGATGGCGCAGGTTTGGCTGAGTGCAGTTGGAGTGTTCCTTATGCAGGGTCATTTTTTGCCTCCTGCCTCCTATTCTTTCTGACCTGTCACTGTTGGCTCTAGGACTCTGAGCACTTTATCACTGCTGACCACTGCTAAAGTGCAGGTGCTCTCCCATCTAAAGTTGGTATGATTGGCTTATGCCAAATTGGCATATTTATTTACCTAGAAGTCCCTTGTACAGTGGTATCTCTATACCCAGGGCCTGTAATTTTAATGCTACTAGCGGGCCTGCAGTGCTGCTTGCCCCACCCACTGAAGTAGACTTTCAAACCTGTCTCAGGCTGCTAGCGCGCAGGGCCTGTGTGTGCAGTTTCTGCCACAGGGACCTGGCATCTAAATTTATTTGCCAGGCCCAGAACTCCCCCTTTACTACATGTAAGTCACCCCTAAGGTACGCCCTAGCTAGCCCTATGGGCAGGGTGCCATGTATGTAGAAGGCAGGACGTGTGCCAGGTTGCGTGGCCTGTCCTGGTAGTGATAAACAGCCTAACTTGGTGTCTCACTGCTGGGAGTGCTGCCTTCTCATAGGATTGCATTAGAAATGCCCTGCCTTATGTGTAAGGGGTATTGTCTGATTTATGAGGGGTAGCATAGGCATGTTTGGTATCGTTGTAATGGTGATAATAAATGTTGCTTACTGGTGTGGGTGTATTTTTTATTACTATTACAGAAATGCCACTTCTAGAAAGTGCGCATTTCTCTGTGCTTATGACTCTGGTGTTTTGCAGATTGACTCCAATCCACGTCTGGGCAGAGTGACAGTTGGGGCTTTGTGCATGCTTCAGGCATCCTGTACACAGGGAGGGTCACAGAGGTGTATCTGCATACTGAATAGTCTTCCTGGGCTGAGAGAAGGGGCACACTTACATTTGTAGTTTACTCCCAACTGATGTTTGGAGCCTGTGCAGTTGTAACTGGTTGGAACCTCCTCTCACCTTCCATTGTAAGACACTGTAAAAACTGAGTATAAGTACAGGGGAGTTTTCCCAACAATTTGGAGACTATTGGAGACATTTTTGGACTGGACACAAAGGCTGGAAGGACTCACCAGGAACCGCTATGGACTGCTGCTGCTGTGCTGACCTGTGACCTGTTTGGTCACTGTAAGAACTTGCCAGTGTTTACATCCTCTTTGTGCTGGCCTGTTGTTGGGCCCCTCCACCTGTGGACCTTTTCCTTGGATTCTTGTCCCCCAGGGGCAGGGTGCTGTGGCCCCTGACCAGTGCAAACTGTGTGAAGCACGAGGAGTGCTTCAATATTTGATAAAAACGAGTGCTTTGGAAAGTGCTCCTCCTGCTGTTCTCCCAGCGCTGTAAAATGCACTCTTTGTAGCTCAGAATCACAGCTACAGCCCGGGCTCACGAAATGTGTAAAATCGCTGCCTGAAGCGCTGCTTCCTTTATTTCTTAGTGCTTTGAAAAGCATTTTACCACAGGGAGAAATCACCACCGCGACCCGAGCTAGAAACGATGCAGCGCCGGAGCTGAGCTGCTTTCTATGCCCCCGGGTCACAAGGACCTACTTTGGTGCCTGCCCTCTTGGACGGCCAGGAGGGCTGCAGAGTGTGCTGAGGATGTTGGGCAGAGACAGAGGCCTCATCGGAGGCACCCCCGCCTCACCCGGCCCCAGAAGAGTTGCTGCAGGACCAGGGGCTCTGTGGGCCGGTGGCTGTCTGTTGCCCCCCTCGTTTGAGGGCCAGTGAAGGCTCGGGGGCCCTCAGTGATTGCAGGCCCCAGGAGGGGCCTGTCATTAAAACAGCAGGTCTGCGTGGTGCCCCTCTCCTTCTTGGATCCCTGAATGACCTTGGCCCCCCTCGTGAGGGCCGGTGGAGGCCTGGGGGGGCTCCAGCGATCGTGGGACCCAGCAGGGGCCTGTCCTTAAAGCAGAGTGGGTGCGTAGCGCCCCCTCCTTCTAAAATGAATTGCTGACCTTGGCCCCCCCTTGTGAGGGCCTGTGGAGGCCCGGGGAGGGCCTCAGCGATTGCAGGCCCCAGAAGGGGCCTGTCAGTGATACAGAGGGGGTGCGTGCCGCCCTCCTCCACCCCAGGGCTCTCAGGAGGCCCCCCTTTGAAAAGAAGAGTGCCAGGGGCCCCTTCTTCATTCTTTTGGCACTAGAGGTGCCTTCCTCTGAAACCAGGTACTACTAAAAGATAATGACCCTCATTACAACCCTGGTGGTCGGTGGTAAACCAGCGGTAATACCACCAACAGGCCAGCGGTAAAAAAAATGGAATTATGACCATGACGGAAACCGCCAGCATAGACAGCCACTTTAACACTCCGACCACCACGGCAGTACAAACAAACAGCATGGCGGTCGCCGCCAACAGACAGGCGGAAGACAATGTACCGCCCACACTATTATGACAGGCCAATCTGCCACATTTTCCGGGGCTGATTCAACGCGAACAAAAACACAGTGGAAACAGGACTTGGAAGGGAAAACACTCACCTCTACACATTCCACGAGGAACCAGGACGTCATGGAGCCTGAACTCCAAATACTCCCTGCGATTGTCTTCCTGCTCCTCTACCAGGAGCACGACCGGCGGCGGCGATGACAAAGGTGAGTACAGCACCTACGACACAGGGGAGGGGGGAGAGGGGAGGGAAAAGAAAGTGAAACACATGCAACACGCAACACACCCACCCTCACCTACATCAACACACACAGCGATACATGCTGAAACATTACATTTACACCCCCAACCCTCCCTGGAAGAACGCAAGGACGAAAGGAAATGATTGCAACCATTGTAATCAATAAACATCCATTAGTCAAAAATGTATATACACTATAAACAAATATGTACACCAGGAATTTAAGTCCAGGTACTGCACCTATAAAGTCTGTGGACCACTGGGCCCAAAATGCATGGGCGAGGCCCACACAAGATACCCGATCGAAACGGAGAGAACACTGCAGGGGCATCAGATTGAAATAAAACAGGCACCTCACGGGGAAGGGAAGGGGGGGCACCTCAGCCAGATGAGTGCACGACGCCAGCTCCATGAGGGGGCTCCATGCCCATTGATGTATCCAGGGGAGTGCAAAGCCACAGTCTCTCAAGTCTCTCCAGTAGGTGATTTGCCCACTGCTTTATCCTCGGGAGTGCAAAGCCACAGTCTCTCAAGTCTCTACAGTGGGTGGTTTGCCCACTGCTTTATCCTGAGGAGTGCAAAGCCACAGTCTCTCAAGTCTCTCCAGTGGGTGGTTTGCCCACTGCTTTATCCTGGGGAGTGCAAAGTCACAGTCTCTCAAGTCTCTCCAGTGGGTGGTTTGCCCACTGCTTTATCCTCGGGAGTGCAAAGCCACAGTCTCTCAAGTCTCTACAGTGGGTGGTTTGCCCACTGCTTTATCCTGAGGAGTGCAAAGCCACAGTCTCTCAAGTCTCTCCAGTGGGTGCTTTGCCCACTGCTTTATCCTGGGGAGTGCAAAGTCACAGTCTCTCAAGTCTCTCCAGTGGGTGGTTTGCCCACTGCTTTATCCTGGGGAGTGCACAGCCACAGTCTCTCACGTCTCTCCAGTGGGTGGTTTGCCCACTGCTTCATTTTGGGGAGTGCAAAGCCACAGACTCTCAAGTGGATAACAGTCTCCACTGGTTCTGGAGGGGGCTTTGTGAGCAGAGTGATTCATCCTGCCAAGGGCAGAGGTACTGGATGCATTTCTCCACTGGTTCTGGAGGGGGCTTTGTGCCCAGAGTGCTTCATCCTGCCAAGGACAGAGGTAGTGGATGGCTTTCTCCACTGGTTCTAAAGGGGGCTTTGTGCCCAGAGTGCTTCATCCTGCCAAGGACTGATGTAGTGGACGTGATTCTCCACTGGTTCTGGAGGGGGCTTTGTGCCCAGAGTGCTTCATCCTGCCAAGGACAGAGGTAGTGGATGTGATACTCCACTGACGGTGGGGCAACATGGAAGCTGCCCATGCACCTGGAATTAACCACCAGCCACGTACGGATGACCACTGGGGACGGCAGCCATGTCTGCGGTGGTGCCACTGGCTCAGGTTGTCGCGGGGCCGCTAGCGGCGGTATCATTAGTGGCGGTGCTTGCAGCGGTCATTCGTAGCGGCGGTGCTTGCGGCGGTCATAGTGGCGGCGTTGCTGGTGGCTGGCTCACTTACCGCAGTGCTGGCGGCAGTGTCTGTAATGGCGGTGCTGGTGGCTGGCTCACTGACCACTGTGCTGGCGGCGGTGTCTGTAATGGCGGTGCTGGTGGCTGGCTCACTGACCGCGGTGCTGCTGAAGGGCTCTGTATCTGGGCTGCTGGTGGCATTGTCCTTGGCAGCGGTGCATGTGGTGGTTCCCTTGGCGGTCTTGTCCGCCGTGCAGGTTGGGGGCGATGTTGACTTGCCTTTCTGCTTCAGGCCCTTCCCCACCTTGGATGCTGGTGCAGCTGTCTTGCCACTCCCCACACTTGTCTTGGCTGAGCCCTTGGTGGCAGGTGTTTTGGCCTTCTCCCTCCGGGATGAGGGCAAGTTCTTCTGTTTTGGAGGTGGGGGAATGTCCTTGGCCTCGCTTCTTGGGACACTGGCAGCCCTGTTGCTTGGCGCACTCCAAAAACCGGGTATTGCTGGCACCACTGTACCTGGTGATGTGGTGGCTGAGGTGCTGGGTTGGGACTTGGAAAGGCGGGCCTTAGGGGACGGACGGGAGGAGGTGTAGGGAAGAGGTCAACATTTAAGAGGAAACTTTTTTTTGACACACTGGGACGGGTAGATTGAGGAGGTTTTGGAGTGGAGAAAGAGGTAGTGGTTGTAGGATGTGTTTGTTTGCTGACTTTGGGTGAAAGTGCATGGGCTGGAGGATGTCGTGCGGTGGATGGCTGTTGGGTGGGTGTGTGACTGCGTTTGTGTAGTTTGGGAGGAGGGCTCACAGACAGACAGGGAGAGGACACTGTGGATGTGTGAATGGTAGTGGGGGTGGTGAGTGCACGTGAGCGGTGTGTGGTGATGGGCGTGCTGGTGATGGAGGTAATGGCTGAAGATGTAGTGCATGCAGGTGTGAGTGGAGACGTGACAGGGAGGTAGAAGGGAGACTTGGAGAAGGGGGACACAGTGGAGGCAGTGGATGTTGGTATGTGTGCATGGGTATGATGCTTGTGTGAGTGCTTGTGGGATGTGTCGTGCTTATGTTTGCCAGAGCCACTCTTGTGTGTTGAGGTGTGTGCATGCTGGTCTGATGGTGTGCTTGGGATAGGCTAAGGTACTGGGGATTGGGTTTGGGTGGAGGAAGTTGGAAGGGGGAGGCTGGACACAGGGACAATGGCTGCCATCAGTGCAGAGGCCAGAGCCTGAAATGCTCTCTGTTGGGCTACCTGGCCAGAATGAGTGCCCTCCAGGTATGCATTTGTCTGTTGCAACTGCCTCTCTACACCCTGGATGGCATTCAGAATAGTAGACTACCCAACAGTGAGGGATCTTAGGAGGTCAATAGCCTCCTCACTGAGGGCAGCAGGGCTGACAGGGGCAGGGCCTGAGGTGCCTGGGGTGAACGAGATGCCCACCAACCTGGGTGAGTGGCCACGGTACACACGCTGAGGGGCTGCTGGGAGGGTGGTGCTGGTAGGGGGGGTGGCGGCTGTACCTGTAGATGCGGTGGGCACAGAGGGGCCCACCACCACAAAGGAGCTACCATCAGATGAAGAGTCTGTGTCGCTGGTTTCAGCACCTGTCCCCGCCGTGGAGCTCCCTTCGCCCTCCGTCCCACTGGTGAATTTAGACTCCGTTGTCTGGCCCTCCAGGGCCATGTGGGATGCAGCTCCCTCCTGCTCCGGTGACACAGCTCCTCTGCCTGATGATGGTAATGCACACAAGAACAGGGAGACCACAAAAAGGGGGGGGGAGAAAGAAGAAAGACATGTTCAGTGCATACAATACCGCTACCGTTGACAGACACTACAGACACAGCAGCCCTCTGCACTCCGCCATTTACTGTGAGTTCCCTAATTAATCACAGGGACATGGGGTACATGGCCGATGCCCGATTGCTGCATATATGGAAGTCACAGGAGCCTGACTAGGTGTAGATGGCTCTTACCACTGATGGGGATGGGGTGCCACTTATCCTGCCTCACAAAGGGTCCTTGCCTACAAAGCTCGCCCTAGCCTAGGGGAACCAAGTGCCCACCTCCCCCACCCAGACACCTCCAATGCACGCAGAGTCAGCTGAATGTGAGTGTACTCACCCCCTTGTGGCTGCTGTGATGCCCTCAAGCGCCCATCCAACTCCGGATATGCCACCGCCAGGATCTGGAACATCGGGGGGGCATGGTGCGATGGGCACCCCTCCCACGTTGGGAGGCCATCCCCAGCTGGGCCTCTGCTGTCTTCTTGCTCCAGCTGCAAAGGTCCTCCCTTCTTTTACGGCAGTGGGTGCTCCGTCTGTGGTGGACCCCCAGGGTCCGTACATCCTTGGTGATGGCACGTCAAATATCCTTCTTCTGGTGGGCGCTGACCTAGAGGAATAGTAGGGGAAAATTTAGCACTTTTGCCATCCGGACCGTCACAGTCATTGTCCCACGTTCCCACCCTTGCCCTGACGTGCATACACTCACCGTCCGATCATGCAAGCCTCATCTCCCACCCACATATCTTCCATCCACACCACTCCAGATAGGCATTGCCCATACACCATGCTCACAGTGTACTCACCTGTTTGTCTGAAGGACCGTAGAGTAGCGTGTACTGGGGGAGGACCCCATCCACTAGTTTGTCCAACTCCTCCGATGTGAAGACAGGGGCCCTTCCCCAGACACATGAGCCATCGTCGCTTCCAGACTGAGGACACAGCAGCACTTGCAGTGTAGGTCCTCTCCTGTCGAAGATCAGGTATGTGAATAGAGAGAAAATGGCGGTCACGTCCGCGGCGGTGCGTACCGTCACCGCTGGCGTACATCGTCATTGGCTCCTGGGACCCATAGGGCCCAATGTTAACCAATGCAGGATTGCACCATGATCTTCGGCCGCCTACCGCAACTGTGTACAACACCAGCGCAGTTACCTCATATCCCATTGTCCCACATTACAGGTCAGGCAGCCGCCGTTTCAGGTGGCCACATGGCATTATTTTTTAATGCGTCACACATATATAGGCCTTGCATATACACAGAGACAGGCACATGCCGTGTTGAAAAATGTGTGCAATACTATTGTTTTTCCTACCTCAGTGTTGGCTGACTCTGTGCTCACTGTTCTCCTCCATAGGGCACGTCCGCTGGGGTAGGTGATGAAATGGAGGCATCCTCCGGTGGATAGACTGCTGGTGGACCTGTTGACAATGGAAGAGCGACATGTAATAGTCACCTACATACTAGATCGTGCCACAATCCAGGAACTGTGTGCCCATTTGGAGCCAGACCTGATGTCAGCAATCTGCCATCCCACAGGAATCCCCCCTGTAGTGCAGGTCCTGTCAGTACTCTATTTCCTGGCAAGTGGGTCTTTTCAAACAACAGTGGCCATTGCATCAGGGATATCCCAGCCTATGTTCTCCAACGTGTTGTCCAGAGTGTTGTGGTCCTGTGGCGGTGCCTCCTGTCCACTAGCGCTGGCAGAGGTAGTGGGCAGTTCATCATCCAGGCTAGTGTCAGGGGCCCCTTGTTGTGCCACAGTGTCCCTGCTGGTGTTCACAAGGTCCCTCAGCACCCCTACAATGGTGCCGAGGGTGGTGTTGATGGACTTGAGTTCCTCCCTGAACCCCAAATACTGTTCCTCCTGCAGCCGCTAGGTCTCCTGAAACTTGGCCAGTACCGTTGCCATCGTCTCCTGGGAATTATGGTATGCTCCCATGATGTTGGAGAGGGCCTTGTGGAGAGTGGGTTCCCTGGGCCTGTGCTCCCCCTGTCGCACAGCAGACCTCCCAGTTCCCCGGTTTTCCTGGGCCTCAGTCCCCTGAACCGTGTGTCCACTGCCACTGCCCCCTGGTCCCTGTTCTTGGGTGGTGGATTTGCCTGGGGTCCCTGTAGTGGTGGACACACTGCTGCTTGACATGTCCTGGGGACAGAGGTATGGGCCCGCTGGGGGGGTGCTGTGCTGGCGTTTACTGAGGGGGGAGGCTCTGTGGTGGCCTGTGACTGTGTCAGGGGAACCGACTGTCCCTAGGTCCCAGATGGGCCGGGCTGGTCATCTAGATCCAGATGGACAGAGCTGCTGTCATCACTGTGGGCCTCTTCTGTGGGGGGAGTGGACATGTCTGGAACCTCCTGTCCGGTGGCGTTGGGTAGGGGTCCTACAGGGGTGTAAATGCATGATTATTGCATCTGTGTGTGCCATGGTGTGCAATGGGTGGGTGACCCTGTACCCCAGTGCTTAAATTCTTGTATAGGACCTTGTGTGATATTTGATTGGGGGATCTGTGTGGGTATGTGTAGTGGACATGCATTGGTGATGGTTGTCCATGCTCTGTTGTTGCATGCAGGGCTTGGTGTTGGGATGTGTGGTTTGTGATAGTGGGACATATGTGAGGAGTTGGAGTGATGGGGGTGAGTGTGAGGGTGGGGGTATATGATAGCATGCAGGTAGTATGGGGTATATGGTAGTTAAAGATTTGACTTACCAGAGTCCATTCCTCCATCTACTCCTGCAATGCCCTCAGGATGCAGTACAGCCAAGACCTGCTCCTCCCATGTTGTTAGTTGTGGGGGAGGAGGTGGGGTCCGCTGCCAGTCCTCTGAACCGCAATGTGGTGTCTTGAGACCAGGGAACGCACCTTCCCCCGTTGGTCATTCCACCTCTTCCTGATGTCATCCCTAGTTCTTGGGTGCTGTCCCACTGCGTTGACCCTGTCCACGATTCCTAGCTATGGAGGTGTGCTGCACCTATGATCCGAATAGCTGTGGCTCTACCCAGATGATTTCCTCCACCATGACCCTGAGCTCCTCCTCAGAAAACCTGGGGTGTCTTTGCAGTGCCATGGGGTGGTGTTGGTGATGTGTGAGGTGGTGTGTGTTGTGATGTGTGGGGTGATGTTTAGGGGTGTGTGATGTTTTGTGCATGGATGTGTATGAGTGATGGTGTTATGTGCCTCTGTATGCTGGTGTGGTCTTTGCTTTTCTGTCTCTCTGCTTCATCCATACTTTTCGTTGTAAGGGTTTGTGGGTAATGTGGGTGTGTGTTTTATATTGTATTGGGTGTGTAGGAGTGGTGTGTGTATGTGTATCAGATGTGTGTATTTCTATTTGTCCAATGTGGTAGTGTTTTGTAAATGTGTGTGTATTTTGAGCACTGCGGTGTGTACTGCCAATGGAATACCGCGGTTGAAAGACTGCCGCGTCGATTCGTGGGTCGTGATAGTGTGGGCGTATTCTTGTTGCCGTGACGGTGGAGGTTTTGTTATCGACAGTTTATCACTGACCTTTGGTGTGGCAGACTTGTGTGGGTGTCTCGATTTTGGCGGATTCTGAGCTGTGGGTCGTAATATCTGTGGCAGAATTCCACGGCCGCAGCGGTGTGTTGGTGGTCTTCTGCACAGCGGTAAGCGGGATTTACTGCCAATGTTGTAATGAGGACCAATATGTACAACATAAGTTATTTTTAGAGACTTTTATTGATTTGATTTTATTCCTGTATAGATATTTCCCTTCATACATGACATGTGTGACGTATCTTATTTATTCATCTGCCGCTTTTGGAGTAAGGGTAAAAACTAAGTGAAAGGCATTTGGGAAACAGCAGGGCTAATGGAAATAAAGATAGATAATTAATAAACTACAGCTGCCCTAGCTGTAGACAATAGCAAAGTACTAGAAGTGCTGGCTAGAATGCCTCCATTAATTTGGCCCTACATCTTGTACTCCATGGTGCATAATGCTTTACCCATCAATGAGAGATGATTCATTTTCATTTTTAAACTAAAAGTGTCAGTTTAGTTACTAGAAAATCCTTTCAAAGAACAAAATGAGATAAGTGTTGTTTTTTTATTTTTATTTTGGTGTTATTCTGCCTTAAATCTTTACTACCAGTCAGTTATTTTTATGTGAGGCATGTGTGGGTAAACATATCCAAATTTCCCTGTGACTCTCTTAATCATAATCACATCAAATTCCAATGTCCCTGGAGGACCAGTGTTAGAAATAGGGTCTCTGGTTGGCAGTCAGTATGTACTCTCTCTAAGCAGGGACCCTGACCCTAATCAGGGTAAGGGAAATACACACCTAGGATAACCCCTGCTCATCGCTTTGGTAGCTTGGCACAAGCAGTCAGGCTTATCTCAGAGGCAATGTGTAAAGTATTTGTACCAACACACACTTTAATACAGTGAAAACACTACAAAATGGACACAACACCAGTTTAGAAAAATAGCCAATATTTGTCTAATTCAAACAAAACCACAACAACAAAAATCTAGAATACACAAGCAAAGTTGTGAATTTTTAAAGTAAAAAGAGTCTTAATCCATAGAAATCAATGGTTGCTTTGCTTTTACACTGAGTACCTGGTTTGCATCAAAAATAAAGCTGCACGGACGAGCCTGCATCAGAAAAGTCAGCGATGCATCAACTCCTTACTTGCAAGTGAGACCAAGCGTCATTTCTTCTCTGGTTAGGTAGACAATATGTCTTTTTTCTCTCCCGCAGAACAGCTATACGTTGATTTCCGGATGGGCAACATCGGCTCAACATAGGCTCATGGTGATTTTGACACCCAACGACGATGCATGCGGAATTCTGGCTCACGGTGGTGAAGATCCACAATGCATGGGTGATGCATCAATTTCGGCAGCCGTACCCAGGTGAGGCGTTGAATTCCCAACCGCGACACAGGTGCTGCATCAATTGTTCTCCTACACGGCTCCTGTGTGTGAATTTCAGTCTTGGTTCTACCAGCTTCTCCTTTCAAGCTTACAAGCACCAAGGGACTGGGTTAGACACCACTTGACAGGGTAGGAGTCTCAGCAAGAGAGCCCAGGTGCTGGCAGAGGAAGTATCTGAAGGCCCTGAGACTTCAGAACTGGGCCAAGCTCAGTCCAAGCTCAGTCCAAGCCCTTGGAGAAACTTCACAAGCAGGATACACAGCAAAGTCCTGTCTTTGTCCTCTCTAAGGCAGAAGCAGCAACGGCAGGCCAACCCAGCAAATCACACACAACAAAGGGGCAGTACTCCTCCTCCAGCTCTTCAGCTGTTCTCCTTGGCAGAGGTTCTAAAAAATCTTGGGTTTTGTGTCCACTACTTACACTCTTTTCTGCCTTTGAAGTAGGAAAACATCAAAGGAAAGTTTCTGTTGTTCACAAGATCCGGGCTTTCCCGGGCCTGGCCCCAGACACACACCAGGGGGGTTGGAGACTATATTGTGTGAGTACAGGCAAAGTCCTTTCAGGTATAAGTATCAGCTCCTCCCTCCACACTGTAGCCCAGGACACTCATCAGGATATGCAGGCTACAGCCCAGCTCCCTTTTGTGTCACTGTCTAGAGGGAATTCACAAACAGCCCAACTGTCAGCCTGACCCAGACATGGTTCCCACAGGCAGACGGAGGTACAAAATGGCTAAGTAGGACAATGCCCACTTTCTTAAAGTGGCATTTTCAAACAGAGAATCCAAAAACAAACTTTACTAAAAGATATATTTTTAAATTGTGACTTCAGAGACCCCAAACTTCAAATCTCCATCTACTCCCAGTGGGAAACTGCAGTTAAAATATATTTAAAGGCAGCCCCCATGTTAACCTATGGGAGAGATAGACCTTGCAATAGTGAAAAACGAACAGTATTTCACTATCAGAGACATGTAAAACACACCAGTACATGTCCTACCTTTTAAATACACAGCACCCTGCCAATAGTGCTACCGAGGGCCTATCTTAGGGGGTGCCTTACAGGTAGTAAAAGGGAAGGCGTGAGCCTGGCAAGTGGGTACATTTGCCAGGACGAATTGGCAGTGCAAGACTAAACACAGACACAGCAGTGGCAGGTCTCAGTCATGTTTACAGGGCTACCCAAGTGGGTGACAAAATCAGTGCTGCAGGCCCACAAGTAGCATTTGATTTAGATGCCCTGGGCACCCTTTAGTACACTTTACTAGAAACTTACTAGTGAATCAAGTATGCCATTCAGGGAAAAGCCATTCATAAATACAGTTTACACAGAGAGCATATGCACTTTAGCACTGGTTAGCAGAGTCCTAAAGCCAACATAAACAGGTCATAACAAATAGAAGAAAGGAGGCAAAATGTTTGGGGATAGCCCTGCGAAAACTGTTGGATCCAACAACCAGCAATGTAGTGCTACTCTGCAATCCATGACCTACTTTTGAAGAAGTTTGTTCAGAACACTGTTTACAATTAGTCTTTTTTATTTTTGTTTTTCTCTACATAGCTACTCCTGATGGATGACTATCAACCAGGCAGGAGAGAGTGGCCCGCCTGCAGCGGCAGAGACAGGAGAACATCTAGGCTGAATACCAGCAGCTGGTAGTCCTGGAAGAGGAAGAGACTCAAATATCTGCCTCGGACCCAGAACCCAGCTCAGCAGCACACCAGCCCCAGCATCCAGCCTCCTGGCAACTAGATCGCTGATACCACCGCCAGATGTCAGGGTCCCTGATTGCACCTGCTGCCATCTCCCCCTCTCTGTCAGGGAGTTGCTCCACCATATTCTGCAGCGGATGGACTTGGTAGAGAGCCATCTCACTTGGACCGAGCAGAGCATGGACCAGCTCCAGAGTCACATAGACAGTGTCTTCTTCTGAGCCTCTTTTTAAAAAAAAAATTGTTTTGGTGGGAAGGGCTTGTTGTGGGTGGGGAGGAAATTGGACGGGGTTTTCAAAAACTTTTCATATTGAACTTTTCATTGGATTTTTTTGGGATGGGGCTATTTGTTTTGGAAAAAGGGATGGGCCTGTTGTGGGTGGAAAGGTGGGGTTTTGCATTTGTTAAAAATTAAAAGGGGATATTTTGTTCTACTTGATTTATGCCTCAAATGCTTATTTTGGTGTTTTAGTTTGCACTGCGTCTTTTAGTGTAGCCTTTTTAAAAAAAATCTTCTAGAAAAAGTATTTCATTTACTTATACTCTTGCTATAATGCCCTCTGCAACTATATTGACCACTAGGAGATTACTGCCATTGGCTATTTTGCCTACGGAAACCTAGCCACACATAGACAACATCTTCCAGTAGGAGTTAATTAATAACTAAACAAGTTTACTTCAATCCATAGTTCTTTTCTTACCTGAATAGGTGAAGCGAGGGAATCTTCTTTACCAAGATGGCATCTTAAGGGGGTGGTACATAGTAGTAGCAGGCTAGCGAGCTAACAGGAAGGAGAGAAGGTACCACTCCAACCTATACAAACTCCAACTGCAGGATTAATCAAAGGGTTCTCCATCACTGTTAACTAGATTGAAAGAAAACAAAGAGTTAGTGAGTCATATTATATCATAATGTTAGGATTACTGAGACCAGACTAGCACAATGACAGTATTTGACACACAGCAAAAAAGACCTGATATGATAACAAAAACTAGCAATATACACTTCTTCTAAGCAATGGGGGGGGGGGTAGTATTTAAAAACTAAGCTTAGGAATTGAAACCATGGAGTTAGGAGAAGTGGGCTCAGAGTCAAGATTGGTTGGACAAGGTTAAGTATTCACACAACGCATAAAACGAGGCATGAATGATGATGTTGATGGGGTCGGTGTGGAATATTGCTTAGGTAACAGAAGGTCATGCAGTAAGTTGGTGTTGCTTTCACCACATCCGCCCCACCAAGTGTGTGATTGATTTAAGGGGTAAAATTAAGTTACACGTCAATAAATCACACAGCCTAGGAGAAGAGGGCTAGGGGCTTCATGAATGGATGGAAAAGGGGATTTGGGAAAAGGTGTGACAAAGACAAATACTACACAAAAGAAACTACAACAGTATGCATCAGGGTGCTGAGTAGCACACCATGATCAATCTGTCGTGGAAGAAAACGATGAAGGGATAAGTATGACACAGTTCACTTAAATGCATTCCAAACAGACTTTTGCCCAAGAGAGACCCAAGATAGTATATCTCTAAACGCTATGTCTTCTAGGATTGAAAAATACTAATTATAGAGGATTGAAGTTAAACCACCCAGTTCTAAAGAAAATATATATATATGATTGTTAAAAGTAAAATGATACTGTATTGCCCAGTTGAGCTGTACATCTACATTCTTCTGTTACCCTTGGATGCCTGAACCTATCCTTTAGGTTAGCTAGGGTCTTGAGCTTTCACCAAGTTTTGTTTGTGTAGTAGAGGACCAGGAAAAGGCCTGCATATTGAAAAATACAGTTACTGTATTGTGGAATAAAGGAGGAGGACAAACAGAAGCAAGGTAGGCTTCATGAGGAGTCACGAATGTGCCAAGATGACTCAGAGGCAGAGTAAAAACATAAGGAGAGTTTGACGTTTGAGCCAGCATTACAGCAAACACATACTCAGCAGTATTTCTAAAAAACGAACCTCTTTCCAGTTCACAGAGCTGAGTGAGTACTAGGCCTCAGAGTCTCAGCCATCATCATCCTGGTTTCTCTTTGAAGTCAAAAACGTTCTCCTTCTAGCTGTTGAGGTAGTCCCATCCTGAGTCCCTCCAGCCTCCTCTTCCTGATTCTGAGGAACTCCGTCCCAGTCCCAAACTAAGTAAGGTAGACCTGTGTAGTCAAGTACACTGCTGTTGAAGAACAAATAGAGAAACAGAACTGGAGTATTTTGTGTAGATTTGTGTTTGGTTACTATAGCAACTGGTCTGCTCTGAGGAACAAGAAAAAAGGTGTGGACCCTGCAGGTAAAGTTGCTATGCATGAAAGACGAATCACTTTCAGGAAAACGTTATCACCCAGCAGCCCCCAGACATTGCAAATCATCAGACTCAAGTTTGCATATTTGGTAAATTGAACATCCTTCCTCACTGCCAGCCACCACATACATCATCAATTATCACTCACAGTCATTCAACATACCACCAATTATTTGTGCAATAGCTATTAGTTACCTCTTCCAATCCAAACGTGGTTGAACAAACAAAAAATCTCACCTCCATTTGTAGCAAGTAGCAACACTTTGGAATTTGGCATTGGTGCTGGCAGTCTTTTAATCGATGATCTGGGGCAGCCCTGCTAGGTGATGTAAAAAAAAAAAAAGGAAAGGAAATGGTATGTCAGGGAGGCAGGCACTGTCTCTAATGTCCTGAAGGGAATGTCAGGGTTTCTTCACAGCACACAGGTCCAACTCCAATCCAACCATATGTGACTAAAAAATGGTGGTGCAGCATAAATCTGACACAAACATAATGTTCTACTAGCATTTTTTCAGAAAGAAAGAAAGAAATGAAGAAGGAGTTCAATTAAAAGAATAAAAAAGTTCTGTGGTGACACTAGCATACTCAGTCTGAAAGGTGCTTTTCTCCTCATACTCAGGCGGTTCACCCAGCAGGTGGTCAGCAATGCAAACACCCTTGATTCTGACTAATCATTCTCTTCCTCCTCCTGCGGTGTTTCTGGAACAGTTTAATCAGATGACATAAAATGCTTGTTCATTTTGATCATGGTTAATCCCTCCATGTTTTGAGGCATGAGATTGGTCCTTCTCACTGTTACAACTACACCACCTACACTGAACACATGTTCAGCAGGCACACTGGTCATAGGACAAGCCAGATACCTTATTGCCAACCTTCTGAGCTCTGGCCACTGACGCATCATTCCATACTAATACACCAATGGGTTTTGATCCACATGCACCTCTTTTGGGTCATCCATATACTCCTAGAACATCCTCTGAAGTGTCAGTGGTGCTGCCACTTGCTTGGCCTCTTTTGCCTCCATCTCTGTACTGGACTTAAGACCTGCCACTTGAAACCAAGCCAATGCAGAGGTTGACTCTGATTCTTCTAATGTTGTTGTCGCTGGTGTTGGCTGCCATGTGACAAGACTGCCCTCTCTGGAAGTTGAAGGTGGCACCCTAGAACTGCAGAGTGGGACTCTAAGTTGCAGCCGTTCTTCTTCCGCCTTTATCAACATCCACCTCTTGTATTTCAAAACATCTCCTTCAGAATAAAGAATGAAAGAGGAAAAACATTTTTTTAGCATGGATCAAGTAGGGTGGCACAGATGTACTCTTTTGATGAGATAATGTCCTTTTGCAGCCTTGCATTTCAAGTCAAGCAATAGCGATACCTTCTTTAGCTGGTCCTGTAGTAGATGCAACAATGGGATAGCTTGATCAATCGTACTGTCCTCTCTACTATCTTCCCATGCGACAGCAACATCTGTCTCAGGCATTTGACGAGGCCCCATTTGACAGCATCTGTGGTCATAGCTTTCCCAATTGCATCCCCTCCTCTTAAAATGACATAGGCCTCCATTCTGACCCTGGTGATCGGTGATAAAGTGGCAGTAATACCGCCAACAGGCTAGCTGTAATTACCGTCAAATTATGACCATGGCGGAAAGATCTCCTAAAGACAGCCAATGTACCACACCGACCTCCAGGGCGGAAACAACAGCCACCGCCGGGATAGCCGCCTACAGCTAGCACGAAGACACCTTTTCCGGGGCAGTCTCAATGACATCAAACGGCTGGCAGAAACAGAGCTCAGAAGTGGAAGGACTCACCATTGGAGACACAGGGAAGAACCACACCGCCATGGATCCAGAACTGCATGTATTTCCGATGAAATTCTATGTTTTGCTTCACTACGAACACCAACGCTGGCGAAGACGATGACGGTGAGTACAGCTGCCTTGCACACAAGGGAGGGAGGAAAACAACAGTGACACACCCATACACACACCCCATACACACAACCAGATGCACAAGAAAACAAGTTAAACCCCCTAAATCAGCTGAATAATGCAGGGACAAAACGGATTTACTAAAGTGAGTGCAATAATATCAATACAGTATAAAAATAACTTAGCCAATGTTATAGATATATACAAATGTACAGAAAAAAGGACACTGCCCAGTCCTCAGTTCGCGTGGCCCACCTGGCCACAGGGCAAAGTCCAAGGCCCCACTTGTCACCTGCATCAATATGGAGAGAACACTGCAGGGGCATCAGTTGGCAAATAGGCAGGCACCTCAGCCGGGAGTGGATGCAAAACCACTGGTTCTGGAGGAGACAAAATGTCCTGTGCTTTGTCCTGAAGAGTGCAAGGCCACAGTCTCTCGAGTGGGTGTCTTGCCCACTGGTTCTGGAGGGGGCAACATGCCCTGTGCTTGGTCCTAGGGAATGCAAGGCCACAGTCTCTCGAGTGGGTGTCTTGCCCACTGGTTCTGGATGGGGCAACATGCCCTGTGCTTTGTCCTGGGGAGTGCAAGGCCACAGTCTCTCGAGTGGGTGTCTTGCCCACTGGTTCTGGAGGGAGCAACATGCCCTGTGCTTGGTCCTGGGGAGTGCAAGGTCACAGTCTTGTGAGTGGGTGTCTTCCCCACTGATTCGAGAGTGGACAGGCCGCAGAGCAGCCCATAGAGGCAGGATCACATTCTGTCCGCCGGTGGTGACGGCTGCACTGTGGTGGTGCTGATGGTGGTGGTGGGAGGCTCCTGCACTTTCCCTGCACCCTCAGATGGATGCACTGTGGTAGTGGTGGTGGTGGTGGTAGGCTCCTGCATATCCCATGCACCCTCGGATGGATGCACTGTGTTGGTGCTGGTGTTGGTGGTGGTGGGAGGCTCCAGCACATCCCCTGCACCCTCGGGTAGATGCACAAACATGGTTGGTGATGGGGGCTCTGTGACAGCTGCTGGTGCAGGCTCCTGGCCCTTCTTGCCAGCTGGTGCAGGCTCCTTGCCCTTTCAGATGGCAGGTGCAAGCTCCTTGCCCTTCTTGCCTGCTGGTGTAGGCTCCTTGCCCTTCTTGCCTGCTGGTGCAGGCTCCGTGCCCTTCTTGCCTGTTGGTGCAAGCTCTGTGCCCTTTCGGGTGGCCGGTGCAGGCTCCTTGCCCTTCTTGCCTGTTGGTGCAGGCTCCTTCCCCTTCAATATATGTGGCCTGCAATACTTTCCACCACGAGTAGGTGCAGATGGAACTGGGCCTGTGGACTGGGTGGCTGAGGTGCTTGGCTGTGTTTGTGATAGCCTGGCCATATGTGCAGGACAGGGGGAAGGGGTAGGGAAGAGGTCAATGGTGGATAGGAGAAGTTTCTTAGGGACATTGAGGCGGGAAGAGGGAGAAGGAATGTGAGTGGAGGATGAGGGAGTGGTTGTTGGAGGTGTCTGTCTGCTGGATTTGGGTGCAGGTGCATTGGTTGTATGCTGTTGTGAGGTGGGTGGCTGTTGGGTGTCTGAGTGCTTGCATTTGTGTACTTTTAGGTGGGGGATAGACACAGTGGGACAGGACACAGGGGACGTGTACATGGATGTTGTGGGGGTGTCTGCCTGTGAGGTTTGTTTTCTGCTTTGTGTGGTGATGCTGGTAGTGAATGCTGATGTAGTGCATGAAGGTGTGAGTGTGGACATGACTGAGAGGGAGGTGGTGGAGGGGAGGAAGGGGAGACAGTAGAGGCAGTGGATGTTGTAGTGTCTGCAACTGTATAGTGTTTGCATTGAGTGCTTGTGGGATGAAGTGTGGTGCTTGTGTTTGCCTGTGACACTCTTGGGTGTTGTCCTGTGTGCATGCTCGTCTGGTTGTGTGCTTGGGATGGGTGTGGTTGGGATGGGACAGGGAAGTGGTAGTTGGAGGGGGGATGACAGAAACAGGGACAATGGCTGCCATCAGAGGAGGCCAGAGCCTAGATGGATCTCTGTTGGGACGCCAATTCGATGTGAATGCCCTCCAGGAATGCATTAGATTGTTGCATCTGGGCTGCCAGCCCCTGGATGGGATTCACAATAGTTGACTGCCCTACAGAGATGGATCTCAGGAGGTCAATAGCCTCCTCACTCAGGGCAGCAGGGCTAACTGGGGCAGGGCCTGAGGTTCCTGGGGCAAAGGAGATGCCCACCCTCCTGGGTGAGCGGGCACAGGCAACTCGATGAGGGGCTGCTGGGAGGGCAGTGCTGGTACAGGGTGCCGGTTGTACGTGTAGCTGGGGTGGTCACAGAAGTGTCTGCCACCATCAGGGAGCTTCCATCGGAGGAGGTGTCTGTGTCTGAATTGTCCCCTCCAGTCTCCGCTGTGGTGCTCCCATCGCCCTCCGTCCCACTGGTGCCCTCATCGTCAGTGGATTCTTCCTCCTGGGTCCTGTGAGATGCAGCTCCCTCTGTCATCCATTGCCTCTACTCCTCCGCCGGATGATGCTAATGCACATAAGGACAGGATGACAAAACAAGAAAGGGGGGGAAGAGAGACAAAGGATACACTGAGTCAATGGCTGCACCAACACCATAGTTAGCGTACACAGTACACTTACACACAGGGAACAGGCCTACACACTATGCAATGCACCACCACTGATATCGCTAGCCACCAGGGCATAGGCATGGACACACACCGCCAACTGCAGCACACCTGGGACCCACGCAGCCCTGACCAGTAGTGGATGCTTACAAGCTAGGTAGGCAGGATTAACCCTTCAGAACCCGAGCCACCAGAGGACATACACTGCTATGTCAGGCCTGGCCTAGGGGCTCCCACTGACACACACATCCACCACCTAGATACCACCCCACCAGGCGTAAGTTGTAATGATAGCCACTGTACGCACCCCTTGTGGCTGCTGTGATGCTCTCAAGCGGCCATTCAGCTCTGGATAGGCCACTGCCAGTATGAGGGCCATCAGGGGGGTCAGGGTCCGACGGACACACCTTCCTCATTGGGAGTCCATCCCCAGCTGGGTCTCCGCCATCTTCCGTGCCCAGCGTCTCAGGTCCTCCCACCGTTTGCGACAGTGGGTGCTCTGCCTGCCATAGACCCCCAGGGTCCGCACCTCCTTGGTGATGGAATGCCATATACCCTTCTTTTGATGGGCACTGACCTGCAGAGGCAATACACACAGGAAAACATCAGTAGACAAACAGTCCAGCCTGTTACACATATGGCCCACCATACCCGCTTTCATCACCATTAGCACGCACATAGCCCAGCACATAGTGTGTACACCGCAAAGAGGAAATCCACCCCCTTACACAAGGCCTTCACACACACAACTCCATGCATTCATGCTACATGCATCGTGCCCACAGTGTACTCCCCTGATGGTCTGGAGGCCCACATAGCAGTCCGTACTGGGGTAGGACCCCATCCACCAGTCGCTCCAACTCCTCTGAAGAGAAGGCTGGAGCCCTTTCCACAGTCACACTGGTTCCAGACACAGGTCACAGCAGCACATGCAGTGTAGGTCCTCTTCTATGGAAGGTCAGGACGCAAATGAGGAATATGATAGAAAATGGTGGTCATGTCCGTGGCGGTGCATACCGTCACTGCCGTCGTAAATCCCATTGGCCACTGTACCCCATAGGGCTCAATATTAACCAATGAGGAGTTGCACAGCGGTTTCCGACCGCCTCCCTCCACGGCGCACAACGTCAGCGGAATGACCTCATTCCCACCTGTCCCTCCATACAGAACAGGCAGACGCCATTTCAGGGGGGGCAGCCCTATGGATTCATGCTGCTTCACAGGAGAAATAGACACATACTGGAAAAATCACATTGACCCATTGCAAGTTTACAGATTGCAAACTCCAGTTGTAGCTCCAATGTTCAGTTTGTGACAGCCTCCTCACTCTTGGATCCCTTAGATACCTACCGCTGTGGATGAATAGGAGATGGAGACATACCCCCATGTACAGACCCCTGATGGACTTAGCAACACTGGAAGACAGGCACATTATCCTCACTTAAAGACTTGATAGGGCCATAATCGCAGAGCTGTGTGCCCATTTGGAGCCTGACCTGATATCTGCTATCTGTCACCACACTTGGATTCCCCCTCTTGTGCAAGTGCTATCTGTACTCCATTTCCTGGCAACTGGTTCTCTCCAAGTGACAGTGGGCTTGGCAGCAGGAATGTCACAGCCAATGTTCTCAATAGTGCTCACAGGATTGTTGTCTGCCCTGATAAAACACATGTACAACTACAATGTTTTCCCCAAGGTTGAGTATTTGGCCACAGTGAAGGTCACATTTTATGCAATGGGACATATCCCCAACATAATTGGGGCGATTAATGGTACACATATTGCATTTGTTCCCCCCAGGAAGAATGAACAGGTATTCAGGAATCGTAAGAGTTTCCACTCCATGAATGTTCAGATGGTGTGCTTGGCGAACCAATACATCTCCCACGTCAGTGCTAAGTATCCAGGGTCGGTGCATGATGCCTTTGTCCTGAGGAATAGCAGCATCCCAAATGTGATGTCCCAACTACAGAGGCACAGGGTGTGGCTAATAGGTGAGCCCTGGTTCCTACCCAGTATATGTTGGTGTATGGGTATGGTGTGGGCCATATAGGATAGTGTGTGGCTAAATGTTGTCCCTCAATATTTGCAGGTGACTCTGGTTACCCAAACCTATCATGGCTGCTGACCCCTGTGAGGAATGCCAGGATAAGGCCAGAAGAACGTTATAATGAGGCACATGGGTGAATCAGAAGGATCATTGAAAGGACCTTTGGCCTCCTGAAGGCCAGGATCCAGTGCCTCCATCTTACAGGTGGATCCCTGTGCTACTCACCCAAGAAGCTCTGCCAGAGAGTAGTGGCATGCTACATGTTGCATAAACTGGCCTTAGGCGGCATGTACCTTTTCTGCAGGAGGAGGAGAATGGAGATGCCCATGTGGCAGCAGTAGACCCTGTGGACAATGAGGAGGCATAAGATGAGGATGAGGACATCAGAGCATCAGTTATACAACAATACTTCTAATGACACACAGGTAGGACAGTGTAACTTTACATTTCAATGATTTTGGTTGTAATCTGTGAGGCAATGGCATGCTGATATTTCCCACTTCTATGCCCACTTAGTGTCCCTCTGGCAATTCATGCAGATGTTGGTGACTTGACATATATTCCTGGTGTGATCACTACAGCCAGTTACATGTCATTAATCTATGTTCATTCTATGTACAGTTAATTTGCAATGTTTGTACCTGTTTCATATAATACATATTTGATATACATGACATACTCCAAATGGATTTTTGTCAAAGGATGTTTATTGAAGTGCTAACATATAGGAGGAAATTGCATTGGGATGAGATGATGATAAAGGAAAGTCCAGGGTATTGTTCCAGTCTGTTTGTAGCACAGGTGCATTGTCTAAGGGGACATTGGAAGGGGAGCAATGGAAGTTCAAGGTGAACATGGTGACTGAGTGGGACACAAGGGGGACAATCAGGAGAGTCTCATTTCCTGGCAGGGGTCTTGGCAAATGTCTCTGGCTTCTGTCCGGATCGCAGGGAATGTTTGCTGGCTGGTTCACCTTCTGCAGGGGCAGGGGTGCTGGTGGCCTGTGAGTCCTGTGGAAGGGCCTCCGGGCCACTAGTGGCAGCCGAAGTGGAAGGCTGTTCAGATGTCTGGCTAGTGGCAGGGGCCCACTGGTGTGAGACTGCCTCCCTTATTATGTTGGCCATGTCTGCCAGCACCCCTGCTATAGAGAACAGGGTGTTGTTGATGGCCTGCAAGTCCTCCCTGATCCCATGGTACTGTCCCTCCTGCAGCCGCCTGATCTCCTGCATGTTGTCCAGGATCTGTCCCATTGTGTCCTGGGAATGTTCCTGGAGAGGCGGTTCCTTGGGACTGCCCTCCCCCTGGCGCACAGCACTCCTCCCAGTTTCCCTGTTGGCCTGTGCCTCTGTTTCCTGAACCATGTGCCCACTGCCCCTGACCCCAGGTCCCTGATTGTCTTTGGGCGCGGGGTGTTCTGGTGTCCCTGTAGAGGTGGATACACTGCTGATTGACGTGTCCTGGGGACAGAGGTGTGGGTACACTGGGTGGATGCTGTGGTGTTGGATCCTGATGGGGGAGGCTCTGTGGTGGTGTGTGACAGGGCTGGGGTAACCGGCTGTCCAGTGGTCCCTGATGGGCCAGGTAGGTCGTGCAGATCCTGAAGACCAGAGTTACTGTCATCACTGTGGGCTTCTTCTGTTGGGGGACTGGATATTGCTGGCACCTCCTCTCCACTGACATTGGCTGGGGTACCTGTGGGTATGTAAATGATGTGTTAAGGTTTATATGTCTGACATTTTGTACATCCGTGGCTTCCCCTCTATGGTTGGTTTTGCCCTGGCAGATTTTACTTGTGTATGTTAGTGTATGATGGGATTATTAGTTCTCTGTGGCATGCATGCTTTAGTGATGTGTGTCAATGCAGGGTTGTGAGGGGTATCCATGCATTGGTACAGCATGCAGGGCTTGGCATTGGGATGAGTGAGATGTGATGGTGGAGTGTGTGAGGTAGTGGAGTGATGGGAGTGAGGGTGAGGGTATGTGATGGCATGCAGGTAGGGGGTGATAATAGTACAGTGTTGACTAACCAGAGTCCAGTCCTATTCCGACTCAGGCCAGGCCCTCAGGATGCAGTAGTGCCAAGACTTGTCCTCCCATGCTGTGAGTTTTGAGGAAGGAGGTGGGGGTCCACCGCCAGTCCTCTGTATAGCGAGCTGGTGTCTTGCTGCTATGGAACATACCTTCCCCCGTAGGTCTTTCCACCTCTTCCTGATGTCATCCCTAGTTCTGGGGTGCTGTCCCACAGAGTTGACCCTGTCCACGATTCTCCGCCATGGCTCCATCTTCCTGGCTATTCATATCTGCTGCACCTGTGCTCCAAATAGCTATGGCTCTACCCTGACAATTTCCTTCACCATGACCCTTAGCTCCTCCTCTGTGAAACAGGGGTGTCTTTGTGGTGCCATGGATGTTCAGTGATGTGTGTTGGTGAGAGTGTGTTGGGTAATGTGTTGGAGTGTGTGAGTGTTGTATATGTGTGAGTAGTGTGTGGCTCTAGTTGTGTCAGTGATCTTGGTGTCTCTGGCGGCAATGCTTTGTAGTTGTAAAGGGTTGTGTGTGTGTGTTTTATAGTGGTGTGGTATGTGTATGGTGTCAAGTGTTTGTTGTTTGAATTGTCCAATGTGGTGTTGTTTGGTATGTGGATGTCCATTGTGAGTGCGGTGGTATGTACTGCCAATGGTTTACCGCAGTTGAATGTCCACTGTGATGATTCGTGGGACATAATGTGATGGGCGTTGTTCTATTGGCGTAACGGTGTGGGTTTTGGGACTGCCACTTTATCACTGACCTTTAGTGTGGCGGATTTGTGTCTGTGGCTGAATTCTGTCGGATTGGTGTGTGTGTGTCATAATATGATGAATGGATATCCGCCGCAGTGGTAAATTGGCGGCCGTCAATGTAGTGGTAAGTGGGATTTACTGGCAATGTCATAATGAGGGCCATAGTCATTAATCTGTCTATACTGATCAAACAACATATAATAGGTCAAATTCCAGTGTGTTGAGACCTCCTGTATCAGAGCTTTAACCCCTTCGCTGCCAGGCCTTTTCCCCCTCCTGTGCCAGGCCTTTTTTTGCCTATTTGGGGCAGTTCGCGCTTAGGCCCTCATAACTTTTTGTCCACATAAGCTAACCAAGCCAAATTTGCGTCCTTTTTTTCCAACATCCTAGGGATTCTAGAGGTACCCAGACTTTGTGGGTTCCCTTGAAGGAGGCCAAGAAATTGGCCAAAATACAGTGAAAAATTCATTTTTTTCAAAAAAAAATGAAAAAGTGGCTGCAGAAGAAGGCTTGTGGATTTCCCCCTGAAAATGGCATCAACAAAGGGTTTGCAGTGCTAAACTCAGCAGCTTCCTAGCTTTCAGGAACAGGCAGACTTGAATCAGAAAACCCAATTTTTCAACACAATTTTGGCATTTTACTGGGGCATACCCCATTTTTGCAATTTTTTGTGCTTTCAGCCTCCTTCCAGTCAGTGACAGGAATGGGCATGAAACCAATGCTGGATCCCAGAAACCTAACCATTTCTGAAAAGTAGACAAAATTCTGAATTTAGTAAGGGGTCATTTGTGCAGATCCTACAAGGGTTTCCTACAGAAAATAACAACTGAAAAAGAAAAATATTGAAATTGAGGTGAAAAAAACATAAATGTTTCTCTACGTTTTACTCTGTAACTTTTCCCTGCAATGTCAGATTATCGAAAGCAATATACCGTTACGTCTGCTGGACTCCTCTGGTTGCAGGGATATATAGGGCTTGTAGGTTCATCAAGAACCCAAGGAACCCAGAGCCAATAAATGAGCTGCACCCTGACGTGCGTTTTCATTCTATACCGGGTATACAGCAATTCATTTGCTGAAATATAAAGAGTAAAAAATTGCTATCAAGAAAACCTTTGCATTTCCAAAAAGGGCACAAGATAAGGTGCTGAGGAGCAGTGGTTATTTGCACATCTCTGAATTCCGGGGTGACCATACAAGCATGTGAATTATAGGGAATTTCTCAAATAGATGTCTTTTTTACACACTCTCCTATATTTGGAAGGAAAAAATGTAGAGAAAGACAAGGGGCAATAGCACTTGTTTTGCTAATCTATGTTCCCCCAAGTCTCCCGATAAAAATGATACCTCACTTGCGTGGGTAGGCCTAGCGCCGGCGACAGGAAACACCCCAAAGCGCAACGTGGACACATCCTAAATTTTGGAAAAAAACAGAGGTGTTTTTTGCGAAGTGCCTACCTGTAGATTTTGGCCTCTAGCTCAGCCGGCACCTAGGGAAACCTACCAAACCTGTGCATTTCTGAAAACTAGAGACTTAGGGGAATCCAAGGAGGGGTGACTTGCGGGGCTCGGACCAGGTTCTGTTACCCAGAATCCTTTGCAAACCTCAAAATTTGGCAAAAAAACACATGTTCCTCACATTTCTGTGGCAGAAAGTTCTGGAATCTGAGAGGAGCTACAAATTTCCTTCCACCCAGCGTTCCCCCAAGTCTCCCGATAAAAATGATACCTCACTTGCGTGGGTAGGCCTAGCGCCCGCGACAGGAAACACCCCAAAGCGCAACGTGGACACATCCTAAATTTTGGAAAAAAACAGAGGTGTTTTTTGCGAAGTGCCTACCTGTAGATTTTGGCCTCTAGCTCAGCCGGCACCTAGGGAAACCTACCAAACCTGTGCATTTCTGAAAACTAGAGACCTAGGGGAATCCAAGGAGGGGTGACTTGCGGGGCTCGGACCAGGTTCTGTTACCCAGAATCCTTTGCAAACCTCAAAATTTGGCTAAAAAAACACATGTCCCTCACATTTTTGTGGCAGAAAGTTCTGGAAACTGAGAGGAGCTACAAATTTCCTTCCACCCAGCGTTCCCCCAAGTCTCCCGATAAAAATGATACCTCACTTGCGTGGGTAGGCCTAGCGCTGGCGACAGGAAACACCCCAAAGCGCAACGTGGACACATCCTTAATTTTGGAAAAAAACAGAGGTGTTTTTTGCGAAGTGCTTACCTGTAGATTTTGGCCTCTAGCTCAGCCGGCACCTAGGGAAACCTACCAAACCTATGCATTTCTGAAAACTAGAGACCTAGGGGAATCCAAGGAGGGGTGACTTGCGGGGCTCGGACCAGGTTCTGTTACCCAGAATCCTTTGCAAACCTCAAAATTTGGCTAAAAAAATACATGTTCCTCACATTTCTGTGGCAGAAAGTTCTGGAATCTGAGAGGAGCTACAAATTTCCTTCCTCCCAGCGTTCCCCCAAGTCTCCCGATAACAATGATACCTCACTTGCGTGGGTAGGCCTAGCGCCCGCAACAGGAAACGCCCCAAAACGCAACGTGGACACATCCCATTTTTTGAAAGAAAACAGTGCCTACCTGTGGATTTTGGCCTGTAGCTCACCCGGCACCTAGGGAAACCTACCAAACCTGTGCATTTCTGAAAACTAGAGACCTAGGGGAATCCAAGATGGGGTGACTTGCGGGGCTCGGACCAGGTTCTGTTACCCAGAATCCTTTGCAAACCTCAAAATATGGCTAAAAAAACACATGTTCCTCACATTTCTGTGGCAGAAAGTTCTGGAATCTGAGAGGAGCCACAAATTTCCTTCCACCCAGCGTTCCCCTAAGTCTCTCAATAAAAATGGTACCTCACTTCTGTGGGTAGGCCTAGCGCCCACAAAAGGAAATGGCCCAAAACACAACGTGGACAGAACATATTTTTTCACAGAAAACAGAGGTGTTTTTTGCAAAGTGCCTACCTGTGGAGTTTGGCCTCTAGCTCAGCCGGCCCCGGGAGGGGGGGGGCAGAAATGCCCTAAAATAAATCTGCCCCCCCCAGCCCCCCCCCCCGGGAGCGACCCTTGCCTACGGGGTCGCTCCCCCTGCGTGACATTGGCGCCAAAAAACAAATCCCCGGTGCCTAGTGGTTTCTGCCCCCTTGGGGGCAGATTGACCTAAAATCGGCCAATCTGCCCCCAAGGGGGGCAGAAATGGCCTAAATACAATTTGCCCCCCAGGGGAGCGACCCTTGCCTGATGGGTCGCTCCCCATCTCGAAAAAAACAAACAAACAAAAAAAAAAACACAACAAAAAAAATTGCCCTGGTGCCTAGAGGGTTCTGCCCCCCCTGGGGGCAGTTCGGCCTAATAATAGGCCGATCTGCCCCCAGGGGGGGCAGAAATGGCCTAAAATAAATTTGCCCCCCCCAGCCTCCACCCCCCCACCCCCCCCCCCGGGAGCGACCCTTGCCTACGGGGTCGCTTCCCCTGCGTGACATTGGCACCAAAAATCAAATCCCAGGTGCCTAGTGGTTTCTGCCCCCTTGGGGGCAGATTGACCTAAAATCGGCCAATCTGCCCCCAGGGGGGCAGAAATGGTCTAAATACAATTTGCCCCCCAGGGGAGCGACCCTTGCCTGATGGGTCGCTCCCCATCTCTAAAAAAACACACAAACAAAAAAAAAAAATTGCCCTGGCGCCTAGAGGTTTCTGCCCCCCCCCCGGGGGGCAGAAAAGGCCTAAAATAAATTTGCCCCCCAGCCCCCCCCCCCGGGAGCGACCCTTGACTACGGGGTCGCTCCCCCTGCGTGACATTGGCCCCAAAAAACAAATCCCAGGTGCCTAGTGGTTTCTGTCCCCTTGGGGGCAGATTGACCTAAAATCATCCAATCTGCCCCCAAGGGGGGCAGAAATGGCCTCAATACAATTTGCCCCCCAGGGGAGCGACCCTTGCCTGATGGGTCGCTCCCCATCTCGAAAAAAACAAACAAACTAAAAAAAAAAACACAACAAAAAAATTTGCCCTGGTGCCCTGAGTGTTCTGCCCCCCCCCCCTGGGGGCAGTTCGGCCTAATAATAGGCCGATCTGCCCCCAGGGGGGGCAGAAATGGCCTAAAATAAATTTGCCCCCCCCCCAGCCCCCACCCCCCCGGGAGCGACCCTTGCCTACGGGGTCGCTCCCCCTGCGTGACATTGGCGCCAAAAAACAAATCCCCGGTGCCTAGTGGTTTCTGCCCCCTTGGGGGCAGATTGACCTAAAATCGGCCAATATGCCCCCAAGGGGGGCAGAAATGGCCTAAATACAATTTGCCCCCCCAGGGGAGCGACCCTTGCCTGATGGGTCGCTCCCCATCTCGAAAAAAACAAACAAACAAAAAAAAAACAACACAACAAAAAAAAAATCCCTGGTGCCTAGAGGGTTTTGCCCCCCTGGAGGCAGTTCGGCCTAATAATAGGCCGATCTGCCCCCAGGGGGGGCAGAAATGGCCTAAAATAAATTTGCCCCCCCCAGCCCCCACCCCCCCCGGGAGCGACCCTTACCTACGGGGTCGCTCCCACTGCGTGACATTGGCGCCAAAAATCAAATCCCAGGTGCCTAGTGGTTTCTGCCCCCTTGGGGGCAGATTGACCTAAAATCTGCCAATCTGCCCCCAAGGGGGGCAGAAATGGCCTAAATACAATTTGCCCCCCAGGGGAGCGACCCTTGCCTGATGGGTCGCTCCCCATCTCGAAAAAAACAAACAAACAAAACAAAAAACACAACAAAAAAATTTGGCCTGGTGCCCTGAGGGTTCTGCCCCCCCCCTGGGGGCAGTTCGGTCTAATAATAGGCCGATCTGCCCCCAGGGGTGGCAGAAATGGGCTAAAATAAATTTGCCCCCCCCAGCCCCCACCCCCCCCGGGAGCGACCCTTGCCTACGGGGTCGCTCCCCCTGCGTGACATTGGCGCCAAAAAACAAATCCCCGGTGCCTAGTGGTTTCTGCCCCCTTGGGGGCAGATTGACCTAAAATCGGCCAATCTGCCCCCAAGGGGGGAAGAAATGGCCTCAATACAATTTGCCCCCCAGGGGAGCGACCCTTGCCTGATGGGTCGCTCCCCATCTCGAAAAAAAAAAAAAAACACAACAAAAAAATTTGCCCTGAGGGTTCTGCCCCCCCCCTAGGGGCAGTTCGGCCTAGTAATAGGCCGATCTGCCCCCAGGGGGGGCAGAAATGGCCTAAAATAAATTGGTCCCCCCCCGGCCCCCACCCCCCCCCGGAGCGACCCTTGCCTACGGGGTCGCTCCCCCCTGCGTGACATTGGCGCCAAAAAACAAATCCCCGGTGCCTAGTGGTTTCTGCCCCCTTGGGGGCAGATTGAGCTAAAATCGGCCAATCTGCCCCCAAGGGGGGCAGAAATGGCCTAAATACAATTTGCCCCCACAAAAAAAAAAACACAACAAAAAAATTTGCCCTGGTGCCCTGAGGGTTCTGCCCCCCCCCCCCTGGGGGCAGTTCGGCCTAATAATAGGCCGATCTGCCCCCAGGGGGGGCAGAAATGGCCTAAAATAAATTTCCCCCCCCCCAGCCCCCACCCCCCCTGGGAGCGACCCTTGCCTACGGGGTCGCTCTCCCTGCGTGACATTGGCGCCAAAAAACAAATCCCCGGTGCCTAGTGGTTTCTGCCCCCTTGGGGGCAGATTGACCTAAAATCGGCCAATATGCCCCCAAGGGGGGCAGAAATGGCCTAAATACAATTTGCCCCCCCAGGGGAGCGACCCTTGCCTGATGGGTCGCTCCCCATCTCGAAAAAAACAAACAAACAAAAAAAAAACAACACAACAAAAAAAAAATCCCTGGTGCCTAGAGGGTTCTGCCCCCCTGGAGGCAGTTCGGCCTAATAATAGGCCGATCTGCCCCCAGGGGGGGCAGAAATGGCCTAAAATAAATTTGCCCCCCCAGCCCCCACCCCCCCCGGGAGCGACCCTTGCCTACGGGGTCGCTCCCCCCTGCGTGACATTGGCGCCAAAAATCAAATCCCAGGTGCCTAGTGGTTTCTGCCCCCTTGGGGGCAGATTGACCTAAAATCTGCCAATCTGCCCCCAAGGGGGGCAGAAATGGCCTAAATACAATTTGCCCCCCAGGGGAGCGACCCTTGCCTGATGGGTCGCTCCCCATCTCGAAAAAAACAAACAAACAAAACAAAAAACACAACAAAAAAATTTGCCCTGGTGCCCTGAGGGTTCTGCCCCCCCCTGGGGGCAGTTCGGTCTAATAATAGGCCGATCTGCCCCCGGGGGGGCAGAAATGGGCTAAAATAAATTTGCCCCCCCAGCCCCCACCCCCCCCGGGAGCGACCCTTGCCTACGGGGTCGCTCCCCCTGCGTGACATTGGCGCCAAAATACAAATCCCCGGTGCCTTGACCTAAAATGGGCCAATCTGCCCCCAAGGGGGGCAGAAATGGCCTAAATACAATTTGCCCCCCAGGGGAGCGACCCTTGCCTGATGGGTCGCTCCCCATCTCGAAAAAAACAAACAAACCAAAAAAAAAACACAACAAAAAAATTTGCCCTGGTGCCCTGAGGGTTCTGCCCCCCCGGGGGCAGTTCGGCCTAATAATAGGCCGATCTGCCCCCAGGGGGGGCAGAAATGGCCTAAAATAAATTTCCCCCCCAGCCCCCACCCCCCCCGGGAGCGACCCTTGCCTACGGGGTCGCTCCCCCTGCGTGACATTGGCGCCAAAAAACAAATCCCCGGTGCCTAGTGGTTTCTGCCCCCTTGGGGGCAGATTGACCTAAAATCTGCCAATCTGCACCCAAGGGGGGCAGAAATGGCCTCAATACAACTTGCCCCCCAGGGGAGCGACCCTTGCCTGATGGGTCGCTCCCCATCTCGAAAAAAAAAAAAAAACACAACAAAAACATTTGCCCTGAGGGTTCTGCCCCCCCCCCTACGGGCAGTTCGGCCTAGTAATAGGCCGATCTGCCCCCAGGGGGGGCAGAAATGGCCTAAAATACATTTGTCCCCCCCCGGCCCCCACCCCCCCCAGGAGCGACCCTTGCCTACGGGGTCGCTCCCCCTGCGTGACATTGGCGCCAAAAAACAAATCCCCGGTGCCTAGTGGTTTCTGCCCCCTTGGGGGCAGATTGACCTAAAATCGGCCAATCTGCCCCCAGGGGGGCAGAAATGGCCTAAATACAATTTGCCCCCCAAGGGGAGCGACCCTTGCCTGATGGGTCGTTCCCATCTCTAAAAAAACAAACAAACAAACAAAAAAAAAATTGCCCTGGCGCCTAGAGGTTTCTGCCCCCCCCGGGGGCAGATCAGCCTAATATTAGGCCGATCTGCCCCCGGGGGGGCAGAAATGGCCTAAAATAAATTTGCCCCCCCAACCCCCACCCCACCTGGGAGCGACCCTTGCCTACGGGGTCGCTCCCCCTGCGTGACATTGGCGCCACAAAACAAATCCCCGGTGCCTAGTGGTTTCTGCCCCCTTGGGGGCAGATTGACCTAAAATCGGCCAATCTGCCCCCAGGGGGGCAGAAATGGTCTAAATACAATTTGCCCCCCAGGGGAGCGACCCTTGCCCGATGGGTCGCTCCCCATCTCGAAAAAAAAAAAAAAAACACAACAAAAAAATTTGCCCTGAGGGTTCTGCCCCCCCCCCCTAGGGGCAGTTCGGCCTAGTAATAGGCCCATCTGCCCCCAGGGGGGGCAGAAATGGCCTAAAATAAATTTGTCCCCCCCCGGCCCCCACCCCCCCCGGAGCGACCCTTGCCTACGGGGTCGCTCCCCCTGCGTGACATTGGCGCCAAAAAACAAATCCCCGGTGCCTAGTGGTTTCTGCCCCCTTGGGGGCAGATTGAGCTAAAATCGGCCAATCTGCCCCCAAGGGGGGCAGAAATGGCCTAAATACAATTTGCCCCCACAAAAAAAAAAACACAACAAAAAAATTTGCCCTGGTGCCCTGAGGGTTCTGCCCCCCCCCCCTGGGGGCAGTTCGGCCTAATAATAGGCCGATCTGCCCCCAGGGGGGGCAGAAATGGCCTAAAATAAATTTGCCCCCCCCAGCCCCCACCCCCCCTGGGAGCGACCCTTCCCTACGGGGTCGCTCTCCCTGCGTGACATTGGCGCCAAAAAACAAATCCCCGGTGCCTAGTGGTTTCTGCCCCCTTGGGGGCAGATTGACCTAAAATCGGCCAATATGCCCCCAAGGGGGGCAGAAATGGCCTAAATACAATTTGCCCCCCCAGGGGAGCGACCCTTGCCTGATGGGTCGCTCCCCATCTCGAAAAAAACAAACAAACAAAAAAAAAACAACACAACAAAAAAAAAATCCCTGGTGCCTAGAGGGTTCTGCCCCCCTGGAGGCAGTTCGGCCTAATAATAGGCCGATCTGCCCCCAGGGGGGGCAGAAATGGCCTAAAATAAATTTGCCCCCCCAGCCCCCACCCCCCCGGGAGCGACCCTTGCCTACGGGGTCGCTCCCCCTGCGTGACATTGGCGCCAAAAATCAAATCCCAGGTGCCTAGTGGTTTCTGCCCCCTTGGGGGCAGATTGACCTAAAATCTGCCAATCTGCCCCCAAGGGGGGCAGAAATGGCCTAAATACAATTTGCCCCCCAGGGGAGCGACCCTTGCCTGATGGGTCGCTCCCCATCTCGAAAAAAACAAACAAACAAAACAAAAAACACAACAAAAAAATTTGCCCTGGTGCCCTGAGGGTTCTGCCCCCCCCTGGGGGCAGTTCGGTCTAATAATAGGCCAATCTGCCCCCGGGGGGGCAGAAATGGGCTAAAATAAATTTGCCCCCCCAGCCCCCACCCCCCCCGGGAGCGACCCTTGCCTACGGGGTCGCTCCCCCTGCGTGACATTGGCGCCAAAAAACAAATCCCCGGTGCCTAGTGGTTTCTGCCCCCTTGGGGGCAGATTGACCTAAAATGGGCCAATCTGCCCCCAAGGGGGGCAGAAATGGCCTAAATACAATTTGCCCCCCAGGGGAGCGACCCTTGCCTGATGGGTCGCTCCCCATCTCGAAAAAAACAAACAAACCAAAAAAAAAACACAACAAAAAAATTTGCCCTGGTGCCCTGAGGGTTCTGCCCCCCCGGGGGCAGTTCGGCCTAATAATAGGCCGATCTGCCCCCAGGGGGGGCAGAAATGGCCTAAAATAAATTCCCCCCCCAGCCCCCACCCCCCCCGGGAGCGACCCTTGCCTACGGGGTCGCTCCCCCTGCGTGACATTGGCGCCAAAAAACAAATCCCCGGTGCCTAGTGGTTTCTGCCCCCTTGGGGGCAGATTGACCTAAAATCTGCCAATCTGCACCCAAGGGGGGCAGAAATGGCCTCAATACAATTTGCCCCCCAGGGGAGCGACCCTTGCCTGATGGGTCGCTCCCCATCTCGAAAAAAAAAAAAAAACACAACAAAAAAATTTGCCCTGAGGGTTCTGCCCCCCCCCCCAGGGGCAGTTCGGCCTAGTAATAGGCCGATCTGCCCCCAGGGGGGGCAGAAATGGCCTAAAATAAATTTGTCCCCCCCCGGCCCCCACCCCCCCCCGGAGCGACCCTTGCCTACGGGGTCGCTCCCCCTGCGTGACATTGGCGCCAAAAAACAAATCCCCGGTGCCTAGTGGTTTCTGCCCCCTTGGGGGCAGATTGAGCTAAAATCGGCCAATCTGCCCCCAAGGGGGGCAGAAATGGCCTAAATACAATTTGCCCCCACAAAAAAAAAACACAACAAAAAAATTTGCCCTGGTGCCCTGAGGGTTCTGCCCCCCCCCCTGGGGGCAGTTCGGCCTAATAATAGGCCGATCTGCCCCCAGGGGGGGCAGAAATGGCCTAAAATAAATTTCCCCCCCCCCAGCCCCCACCCCCCCTGGGAGCGACCCTTGCCTACGGGGTCGCTCTCCCTGCGTGACATTGGCGCCAAAAAACAAATCCCCGGTGCCTAGTGGTTTCTGCCCCCTTGGGGGCAGATTGACCTAAAATCGGCCAATATGCCCCCAAGGGGGGCAGAAATGGCCTAAATACAATTTGCCCCCCCAGGGGAGCGACCCTTGCCTGATGGGTCGCTCCCCATCTCGAAAAAAACAAACAAACAAAAAAAAAACAACACAACAAAAAAAAAATCCCTGGTGCCTAGAGGGTTCTGCCCCCCCGGGGGCAGTTCGGCCTAATAATAGGCCGATCTGCCCCCAGGGGGGGCAGAAATGGCCTAAAATAAATTTCCCCCCCAGCCCCCACCCCCCCCGGGAGCGACCCTTGCCTACGGGGTCGCTCCCCCTGCGTGACATTGGCGCCAAAAAACAAATCCCCGGTGCCTAGTGGTTTCTGCCCCCTTGGGGGCAGATTGACCTAAAATCTGCCAATCTGCCCCCAAGGGGGGCAGAAATGGCCTCAATACAATTTGCCCCCCAGGGGAGCGACCCTTGCCTGATGGGTCGCTCCCCATCTCGAAAAAAAAAAAAAAAACACAACAAAAACATTTGCCCTGAGGGTTCTGCCCCCCCCCTAGGGGCAGTTCGGCCTAGTAATAGGCCGATCTGCCCCCAGGGGGGGCAGAAATGGCCTAAAATACATTTGTCCCCCCCCGGCCCCCACCCCCCCCAGGAGCGACCCTTGCCTACGGGGTCGCTCCCCCTGCGTGACATTGCCGCCAACAAACAAATCCCCGGTGCCTAGTGGTTTCTGACCCCTTGGGGGCAGATTGACCTAAAATCGGCCAATCTGCCCCCAGGGGGGCAGAAATGGCCTAAATACAATTTGCCCCCCAAGGGGAGCGACCCTTGCCTGATGGGTCGCTCCCCATCTCTAAAAAAACAAACAAACAAACAAAAAAAAAATTGCCCTGGCGCCTAGAGGTTTCTGCCCCCCCCCCCCCCGGGGGCAGATCAGCCTAATATTAGGCCGATCTGCCCCTGGGGGGGCAGAAATGGCCTAAAATAAATTTGCCCCCCCCAACCCCCACCCCACCTGGGAGCGACCCTTGCCTACGGGGTCGCTCCCCCTGCGTGACATTGGCGCCACAAAACAAATCCCCGGTGCCTAGTGGTTTCTGCCCCCTTGGGGGCAGATTGACCTAAAATCGGCCAATCTGCCCCCAGGGGGGCAGAAATGGTCTAAATACAATTTGCCCCCCAGGGGAGCGACCCTTGCCCGATGGGTCGCTCCCCATCTCGAAAAAAAAAAAAAAACACAACAAAAAAATTTGCCCTGAGGGTTCTGCCCCCCCCCCCCTAGGGGCAGATCGGCCTAGTAATAGGCCCATCTGCCCCCAGGGGGGGCAGAAATGGCCTAAAATAAATTTGTCCCCCCCCCGGCCCCCACCCCCCCCGGAGCGACCCTTGCCTACGGGGTCGCTCCCCCTGCGTGACATTGGCGCCAAAAAACAAATCCCCGGTGCCTAGTGGTTTCTGCCCCCTTGGGGGCAGATTGAGCTAAAATCGGCCAATCTGCCCCCAAGGGGGGCAGAAATGGCCTAAATACAATTTGCCCCCACAAAAAAAAAACACAACAAAAAAATTTGCCCTGGTGCCCTGAGGGTTCTGCCCCCCCCCCCTGGGGGCAGTTCGGCCTAATAATAGGCCGATCTGCCCCCAGGGGGGGCAGAAATGGCCTAAAATAAATTTGCCCCCCCCCAGCCCCCACCCCCCCTGGGAGCGACCCTTGCCTACGGGGTCGCTCTCCCTGCGTGACATTGGCGCCAAAAAACAAATCCCCGGTGCCTAGTGGTTTCTGCCCCCTTGGGGGCAGATTGACCTAAAATCGGCCAATATGCCCCCAAGGGGGGCAGAAATGGCCTAAATACAATTTGCCCCCCCAGGGGAGCGACCCTTGCCTGATGGGTCGCTCCCCATCTCGAAAAAAACAAACAAACAAAAAAAAAACAACACTACAAAAAAAAAATCCCTGGTGCCTAGAGGGTTCTGCCCCCCTGGAGGCAGTTCGGCCTAATAATAGGCCGATCTACCCCCAGGGGGGGCAGAAATGGCCTAAAATAAATTTGCCCCCCCAGCCCCCACCCCCCCCGGGAGCGACCCTTGCCTACGGGGTCGCTCCCCCTGCGTGACATTGGCGCCAAAAATCAAATCCCAGGTGCCTAGTGGTTTCTGCCCCCTTGGGGGCAGATTGACCTAAAATCTGCCAATCTGCCCCCAAGGGGGGCAGAAATGGCCTAAATACAATTTGCCCCCCAGGGGAGCGACCCTTGCCTGATGGGTCGCTCCCCATCTCGAAAAAAACAAACAAACAAAACAAAAAACACAACAAAAAAATTTGCCCTGGTGCCCTGAGGGTTCTGCCCCCCCCTGGGGGCAGTTCGGTCTAATAATAGGCCGATCTGCCCCCGGGGGGGCAGAAATGGGCTAAAATAAATTTGCCCCCCCAGCCCTCACCCCCCCCGGGAGCGACCCTTGCCTACGGGGTCGCTCCCCCTGCGTGACATTGGCGCCAAAAAACAAATCCCCGGTGCCTAGTGGTTTCTGCCCCCTTGGGGGCAGATTGACCTAAAATGGGCCAATCTGCCCCCAAGGGGGGCAGAAATGGCCTAAATACAATTTGCCCCCCAGGGGAGCGACCCTTGCCTGATGGGTCGCTCCCCATCTCGAAAAAAACAAACAAACCAAAAAAAAAACACAACAAAAAAATTTGCCCTGGTGCCCTGAGGGTTCTGCCCCCCCGGGGGCAGTTCGGCCTAATAATAGGCCGATCTGCCCCCAGGGGGGGCAGAAATGGCCTAAAATAAATTTCCCCCCCAGCCCCCACCCCCCCCGGGAGCGACCCTTGCCTACGGGGTCGCTCCCCCTGCGTGACATTGGCGCCAAAAAACAAATCCCCGGTGCCTAGTGGTTTCTGCCCCCTTGGGGGCAGATTGACCTAAAATCTGCCAATCTGCACCCAAGGGGGGCAGAAATGGCCTCAATACAATTTGCCCCCCAGGGGAGCGACCCTTGCCTGATGGGTCGCTCCCCATCTCGAAAAAAAAAAAAAAACACAAGAAAAACATTTGCCCTGAGGGTTCTGCCCCCCCCCCCTAGGGGCAGTTCGGCCTAGTAATAGGCCGATCTGCCCCCAGGGGGGGCAGAAATGGCCTAAAATACATTTGTCCCCCCCCGGCCCCCACCCCCCCCAGGAGCGACCCTTGCCTACGGGGTCGCTCCCCCTGCGTGACATTGGCGCCAAAAAACAAATCCCCGGTGCCTAGTGGTTTCTGCCCCCTTGGGGGCAGATTGACCTAAAATCGGCCAATCTGCCCCCAGGGGGGCAGAAATGGCCTAAATACAATTTGCCCCCCAAGGGGAGCGACCCTTGCCTGATGGGTCGCTCCCCATCTCTAAAAAAACAAACAAACAAACAAAAAAAAAATTGCCCTGGCGCCTAGAGGTTTCTGCCCCTCCCCCGGGGGCAGATCAGCCTAACATTAGGCCGATCTGCCCCCGGGGGGGCAGAAATGGCCTAAAATAAATTTGCCCCCCCCAACCCCCACCCCACCTGGGAGCGACCCTTGCCTACGGGGTCGCTCCCCCTGCGTGACATTGGCGCTACAAAACAAATCCCCGGTGCCTAGTGGTTTCTGCCCCCTTGGGGGCAGATTGACCTAAAATCGGCCAATCTGCCCCCAGGGGGGCAGAAATGGTCTAAATACAATTTGCCCCCCAGGGGAGCGACCCTTGCCCGATGGGTCGCTCCCCATCTCGAAAAAAAAAAAAAAACACAACAAAAAAATTTGCCCTGAGGGTTCTGCCCCCCCCCCCCCTAGGGGCAGTTCGGCCTAGTAATAGGCCCATCTGCCCCCAGGGGGGGCAGAAATGGCCTAAAATAAATTTGTCCCCCCCCGGCCCCCACCCCCCCCGGAGCGACCCTTGCCTACGGGGTCGCTCCCCCTGCGTGACATTGGCGCCAAAAAACAAATCCCCGGTGCCTAGTGGTTTCTGCCCCCTTGGGGGCAGATTGAGCTAAAATCGGCCAATCTGCCCCCAAGGGGGGCAGAAATGGCCTAAATACAATTTGCCCCCACAAAAAAAAAAACACAACAAAAAAATTTGCCCTGGTGCCCTGAGGGTTCTGCCCCCCCCCCCTGGGGGCAGTTCGGCCTAATAATAGGCCGATCTGCCCCCAGGGGGGGCAGAAATGGCCTAAAATAAATTTGCCCCCCCCAGCCCCCACCCCCCCTGGGAGCGACCCTTGCCTACGGGGTCGCTCTCCCTGCGTGACATTGGCGCCAAAAAACAAATCCCCGGTGCCTAGTGGTTTCTGCCCTCTTGGGGGCAGATTGACCTAAAATCGGCCAATATGCCCCCAAGGGGGGCAGAAATGGCCTAAATACAATTTGCCCCCCCAGGGGAGCGACCCTTGCCTGATGGGTCGCTCCCCATCTCGAAAAAAACAAACAAACAAAAAAAAAAACAACACAAAAAAAAAAAATCCCTGGTGCCTAGAGGGTTCTGCCCCCCTGGAGGCAGTTCGGCCTAATAATAGGCCGATCTGCCCCCAGGGGGGGCAGAAATGGCCTAAAATAAATTTGCCCCCCCAGCCCCCACCCCCCCCGGGAGCGACCCTTGCCTACGGGGTCGCTCCCCCTGCGTGACATTGGCGCCAAAAATCAAATCCCAGGTGCCTAGTGGTTTCTGCCCCCTTGGGGGCAGATTGACCTAAAATCTGCCAATCTGCCCCCAAGGGGGGCAGAAATGGCCTAAATACAATTTGCCCCCCAGGGGAGCGACCCTTGCCTGATGGGTCGCTCCCCATCTCGAAAAAAACAAACAAACAAAACAAAAAACACAACAAAAAAGTTTGCCCTGGTGCCCTGAGGGTTCTGCCCCCCCCTGGGGGCAGTTCGGTCTAATAATAGGCCGATCTGCCCCCGGGGGGGCAGAAATGGGCTAAAATAAATTTGCCCCCCCAGCCCTCACCCCCCCCGGGAGCGACCCTTGCCTACGGGGTCGCTCCCCCTGCGTGACATTGGCGCCAAAAAACAAATCCCCGGTGCCTAGTGGTTTCTGCCCCCTTGGGGGCAGATTGACCTAAAATGGGCCAATCTGCCCCCAAGGGGGGCAGAAATGGCCTAAATACAATTTGCCCCCCAGGGGAGCGACCCTTGCCTGATGGGTCGCTCCCCATCTCGAAAAAAACAAACAAACAAAACAAAAAACACAACAAAAAAGTTTGCCCTGGTGCCCTGAGGGTTCTGCCCCCCCCTGGGGGCAGTTCGGTCTAATAATAGGCCGATCTGCCCCAGGGGGGGCAGAAATGGCCTAAAATACATTTGTCCCCCCCCGGCCCCCACCCCCCCCAGGAGCGACCCTTGCCTACGGGGTCGCTCCCCCTGCGTGACATTGGCGCCAAAAAACAAATCCCCGGTGCCTAGTGGTTTCTGCCCCCTTGGGGGCAGATTGACCTAAAATCGGCCAATCTGCCCCCAGGGGGGCAGAAATGGCCTAAATACAATTTGCCCCCCAAGGGGAGCGACCCTTGCCTGATGGGTCGCTCCCCATCTCTAAAAAAACAAACAAACAAACAAAAAAAAAATTGCCCTGGCGCCTAGAGGTTTCTGCCCCCCCCCCCGGGGGCAGATCAGCCTAATATTAGGCCGATCTGCCCCCGGGGGGGCAGAAATGGCCTAAAATAAATTTGCCCCCCCCAACCCCCACCCCACCTGGGAGCGACCCTTGCCTACGGGGTCGCTCCCCCTGCGTGACATTGGCGCCACAAAACAAATCCCCGGTGCCTAGTGGTTTCTGCCCCCTTGGGGGCAGATTGACCTAAAATCGGCCAATCTGCCCCCAGGGGGGCAGAAATGGTCTAAATACAATTTGCCCCCCAGGGGAGCGACCCTTGCCTGATGGGTCGCTCCCCATCTCTATAAAAAGAAACAACAAAAAAAAAAAACACAAAAAAAAAATTTGCCCTGGCGCCTAGAGGTTTCTGCCTGGGGGCAGAAATGGCCTAAAATAAATTGCCCTCCCCCCCAGGGAGCGACCCTTGCCTAAGGGGTCGCTCCCTTTGCGTGAAATTCACGCAAAGAAAAAATTCCCTGGTGTCTAGTGGTTTCTACCCCCCTTGGGGGCAGATTGGCCTCATCAAAATAGGCCAATCTGCCCCCAAGGGGGGCAGAAATGGCCAAAATATAATTTTCCCCCAAGGGGAGCGACCCTTGCCTAAGGGGTCGCTCCCCACCCGAAAAAAAAAAGAAATGAAACATAAAAAAAAAAAAAAAAAAAAATGGTCCCTGGTGCCTAGAGGTTTCTGCCCCCCCTGGGGGCAGAAAAAGCCTTCTCAAAACAATGCCCCCCCCTGGGAGCGACCCTTGCCCAAGGGGTCGCTCCCTTTGTGTGTTTCAATAAAAAAAAAAAAATCCCTGGTGTCTAGTGGGGTTTCAAAAGCCGGATTGCAAGCAATCCGGCTTTTGAAACCCTCGGAGGGACTTCAAAGGGAAGGAAATACTTTTCCTTCCCTTTGAAGCCCCTCCGGACCTCCCAAGTGATTGAAAAAGAAATGCTTTTGCATTTCGTTTGCTTCCAGCGCGACTAGGGAGGCCCCTGTGACAAATCAGCGCGCGCTCGCCCGCTGATGTCACAAGGGGGGGTGGGGGGGGTCGGGGGTGGAAGGGGAAGGTCTTCCCCTTCCATCCCGACTTGGGGGGGGAAGGGGGGTGCACGGGGGGCGCGCTAGCGCGCCCTCAAGTTCCCCTGTGCCTAGGACGAGATGATCTCGTCCAAGGCACAGGGGAACTGTAGCCTTGGACGAGATCATCTCGTCCAAGGCACAGAAGGGGTTAACTGGCACATTGTTACATTGTTATGATAAATAATCTGCAACTGTGTCTAGGCATTAAAAGAATGGCTGGAAGGAGTGCAGTTTCATCTGCACGTGGTCAGTATGTTGCTGACTATGTCTTCTTTTTGAAAGAGTCTGCACAATTAAGTTAATTCATTGCGGCAAACAAAGGACACTGAGTCTGCCATGGCCTTGACAATGTTACTGCTGTTGTTTGTGGCAACAAATCCAATTCAGAGACCTCAGGGTGGCAGCCATTCAGACTCCATTCAGCAATAAGTCCAAGTTGTGTGCAGCTGTGTGTGACTTCTCCATGGTGAACATGGCTGTTGTTGGATGCTGCAGAAAAATGTCTTCAGGGACAACACCTGTACGTAGCTTTTGTTTTAACCCCACAAAAGAGATCCAGTGTGCAGTGAAGCACATGTAATCGGTAGCTTGACAATCGGTCCACATGTCTGTCATCAGGTGGATAGTGTGGACAAAACTTTGCCATAAAGCTTGTCCAACCAATTGCAGCACATCATGCTTCAGTGCTGGTACAGCAACTCTGGTAAAATAGGTCAGACTTGGGACCTTCCATTTTGGGCAGATGGCTGCCACAAGCTCTAAGAATCTTACTCCTTCTACAAAAGAAAAAGAGAGGAGGTTCAGTGCTAACATTTTTATCATCTTCCAAATGTACAAACGTGCCATTTGGTGGTTGCGGTCTTAGGGCCCCCCGCCTAAACATGCCCATAATTGTAGCCTGGATTTTCTTCTTTTGTGGGCCCACTGTCACAGGTGATTTTTGAGATGTAGGTGGTGGTGGATTCAATGTGGGTTGTCGTGCAGTCACCGTATGCTGTGCTGTCTCCATCTCAGTCTTCCTGTGCCATTGTGAGGTCATTGAGGCAGGTGATCCTTGTGCACTGCTTGGGACAGGGCTGCTTTACGTGAAGATATCTCTCTCTTCTACTTCACTTCCCACTGAGATTTGACCAGTTTTAGCTGATGTTTCTCAGCTCTCCTCACCTTCACCACTGCAACCACGTTCAGCTATTTTAAAAAAGTGCTCCTTCCACCAGATTATGTGATGTTTTTTCACATAGGTCATCCGGCCTCCAGTACCATAATGTGAACCAGGCTTACCTCAATGAACACTCACATGGCAAATGGAGCATATCACCATGTGCTCCTCTTTTTCACTAATCATAAAAAAGTTCCAAATTGGGGCAGAGTACTTTCTTATTGGGCCACATACAAAGCATGATGAAGAACTGAAGGTAGGTGGGTGTGTTAATTGCCTCTCTGCAGTGCACATTTCTACTGTCGTATGAGGAGGTGCAGGTCTTTCCGAGGGCCATACAAATATGCATCTGGCGGTGCTGACTGTGCCACATTGCTTAGAGCACGTTGGACAGTAATGCCGGACTCCTCTGTGAGAGCTTCCACAATTACTGGCTCATCATCATTATCTACCTCATCATTATCCTCTTCCATGATTCTAAGGCATTCTGGAACTTTCTTTACCCTTGCCTTTCCTGGAGTCTTCCAAACTCTGCTGGGGGTTCAATCCATGTCCCTATTATCATCATCAGAAGTGGTGTTTGGAGAAGATAGTGGAGTAGTACCCTTCCTTTTTCTTGCTGGAGATCTGGGAGTCATTGATTCTAAAAGTGTAGGGTCTTGCTAAGCAGAAAGCTTGACCTCCTGTTCTACTTCAACTTCAGGAAGATCTACTATTACTTGCTGCAGCTGATGTCCACTTTGCTCTGCTCCCTGAAATGATTGGTACTACTTTGAGAAAGGGACAAATCAAATTCAATGCCACTGCTCATTGGCATTGCCATGATTGCAGTGGCTGCCTCACTGATGGACATGGGCTTGGGCTTAGGTTAAGGTGGTGCTGTTGATGCGAGAGTGCTGCTCCCAGGTTCCTCCCCAGAGACCAGTGTGTCAGCCACACGTCTCCCGAAAAATGTTGGAGTGGGCACCCCACGGGTGGAAAACTGCTTCTTCTCACTGACCACTGTCTTGATAGCAACTTTCTTTGGAGCCATCTTAAGCTCTAAGTTGGCAGTGGCACTAAGATGTGCTAGCATAAGTGTTTAAAGGACCAAAGTAATTGCAAGGCCTTCTCTTTGGCAATACTGCAGGTAATGTGAGGTCTCTTCTCTTGTACACCTAAAAGCAACCAAGCAGGAAAAACATGTAGTCAGTTAATTGTGGCAATGTTCCAGATTGTAATAATACAAACAATGCAGTCTTAGTGTGGTTGGTTACTTTTGTTATAAATAACAATTTATTCAAACATTGTAAAGTCAAACCACACTCCCACACATTACAAGTTCATTTCAAATCAGGTAGAACAACATGTAGATATAGGTTTTTGCTTTATCTTCATCTGTTGTAATGGAGACACCTGGGGGAGTTAGAGATAGAAGCATGGGTAAATGGAATAATCCTTAAAAAGATTTATGGAGGCAAGGTGGTCCAGGGCATTTGGAATAATCATTAAAAAAATTAATTATGCTGCTGATTTGTCTGCAGTGCTCCGCAGACAGGGTGTCCAGGAGGAAACTGAATTATTATACAAGTAAAGAAACCAAATGCTATATCGCGGTTGTGCGCTTTCTGTGGATGGATGGATGGATGGAGGAATAGAAGTGGATGGATGGATGGATGGATGGATCAAAGTCAAATGCAGAATTAAATCAAATGAAATTTAAAAATGTAATCTAAACAAATGTAAATACTAAACTAAAAAAATAAATTTAAATTAAAAACTAAAATAAATAAAAAAATGAAATAAATTGAATTAAAATATTAGAATAAAAAATAAAAATAAAAAGATAAAATAGAAAATAAAAATAAAAAATTAGAATAAGAAATAAAAATAAACAAATAATCAATAATTAACAATGTTTGTATGTAAGCCTATGGCAAAGACACAGTGGCTGGATGCATAAGATGGCTGCTAGCCACATGGTAAAACAAGGAGCTATGAGGCATGGCAAACAAAGAACACACACACAAGCCTATGACTAAAAGACACTGGCTGGATGGACAAAATGGCCACCAGCCACATGGTCAAACAACAGCAAGGAGCAAGGAGGCACGGGGAATAAAGAAAGAACACATACAAGCCCATGGCAAAGGAACACTGGCTGTATGCACAAAATGGCTGCCAGCCACATAGTCAAACAACAACAACAAGGAGCAAGGAGTACAAAGAAGAATACATTGAAGCCTATGGCAAAGACATACTGGCTGGGTGCAGAAAATGGCCAACAGCCACATGGTCAAACAACAACTGAGAACAAGGAGGCATGGAGAACAAAGAACACATGCAAGCCTATGGACATAGACTACACAAAATGGCCCCTGGCTACACGGTATAGAGAACAAAGACAAATCGTGGATGATGAAAAAAACGCGCACACACACACACATACACAAACACACACCCACATACCCACCCACACACACACGCCACAAGGAGGCATGGTGGTAACACAAAAAAAAAACACTAACTTGAATTCATCAATGCAAAACATGAAAATGAACTGAGCTATAAAAATTCACAACAACAGTACACACGCCCTCCTATGCCATTAAATAATACCGCACAATATATACACTTTTGAAAAAAAAAATAGCCAACATTTTTAATCCAATGCCATTCCTGCCCTTAATGATGTTTTATAAACATTGACCACTGAAATATTTATTTTGTGCTCTGATAACTACTACTACTGGGTCTACTGGCTAGATACCCCCTTGGAAATCTAGGCGACATAGTAAAATCATATTGCAAATGTTACAAATCTGTAGAAAAGGAAAGGTCCTGAGCTGCGCAACAATTTTCTTTACAAAAGATGAATAATCAATGAAATGCAAAATAACTAATTAGACCAATATTTAAACTCTAGGCCACCCACCACTATCCATTTTTAGAATCCAATAAAAGTACAAAGAAATATTGATGCATGGCCAAGCAAACAAACAAAACCCTTATTTAGTAGTTTTGGAAGTTACTTCTGTGATTTCCCCAAAACAAAAGGGCCTGAATACAATCTTGGCGAATGCGATACTCTGTCACAAATGTGACAGATGTGCCGTCCGCCGTATAACAAGTTCCATCATTTCCTATGGAACTTTTAATATGGTTGATGGGATATCCGTTATGTTTGTGATGGAGTATTCCATCTGCCAAGTTTGTAATCAGTCCCAAGGTCCTTAAATCCAAAGGTATATCCAGGAGACAAAGAGAGTGAGCCTTGCACTACAAAATCCAAGTGAAACGTGACCAGGAGATGGACAAAGCACTGGGAGGAGCCTGCTGACAGGAACAGGAAGTTGGAGTCTCTAGACCACTTCCTTCCTGTTCGGAAAAAAAGGCTTCTCAATCTAAAAAACATCTTGAAGCGTCAAATGGAGAAGAAAATCCACTCAAAATCTACTTTTTGACAAGATTTAGATATATCAGGAGTAGAAAATCTACTCCACGTCATTTTCCGCACATGCGAGCGGGACTGTTTTGGCTACTGCTGCGGCTGGAAGCAGCACAAGTAAACATGAAGTCTTGTGTGTGTGGCTGGTAACAGTGATTGAACAGATAGTCTCACAAACACTTGCTAGCAGCCAGCGAGAGAGCACCAAAATCCAAACTCACATGCGCAAAAGTACTTAGCTGAGGGCCAGATTGTGGAATTTGGGAACTTCATCCTACTCTGTGTAATTTGAAATGCACCAATTCCGCAAACTCTGCCAGAGGAGTAGATTTCTACGCTTTAGCCAAGCCTTTAGCCTGGGCCACAGCCATTGCTGTCTCCCATGACAAGGGATCAGATGACCCAGATACCCCCTTATTAAATGACAGAGGTGGCCACTGGAGTGCAGCTTTAATGGATGCTGGACACTACAAGGGATGTCTCAAGGAGGACTCTGGCCCTCACTCAAGGTCAGGCTGAACAGTTGCTGCTTCCTCCTTTCCTTGTGCCCATCCAATCCTTGAGCACTTGGGCCCATATGTATGGAAGATTAGCATTGACTTAGCTTCATTCATTTGGATGCAAAAACGTCACTATCTTAACTCTATATTTATATTTTGAGGCTAGACCCATCTAGCATCAAAATACTGGAGTTACAACCATTTCTAGGAAGCGTCAACCCACCTTGCATCAATGAGATGCAAGGTAGGCGTTCCCTTTCTAAAAATGACGCTTGCCCCCAAGTACCATATTTAACACATGAAGCTGAAACGATGCGCAGGTGGGAGGCAGACCTAAATATTGGTGCGAAGCCTGCTTAGCGCCATTATTTAATGCCTGGTCAGAACAGGACTTAATGTGCAGGTAGGCCCATGTCCATGGGGAAACACCATGGAAAGGGCACAAAGATGCCCACCCCAACCACCAGGATCACCTCCGCCCACACCACAGGGACACTACAGGAGGAGGAAGCCCATCCCAGGTAAGTTGCAGGTAAGTGCATTTGTATGGTGTACCATGGGGCCCCCTGCCTGGCACTGCTTATTTTGGGCTTGCCCTGGGGAAACTGGCCCCTGTGGTGGGCACTGGGGTAGTGGTAATGACTCCTGTACTTCAAAAAATGATGCTTAGCTGACAAGCGACAGAAATGTTGCAGTTAATCAGCCTAAGGTCATTTTTGACCTACTAGCGCCATTCCTCTAACACCATCTATCACCGGCTAGCATCTTTTTTTGAGACGCTAGCCATTCTTTAGCACCATTGTGCGTCATTTTATAAATATGGCGCATGGGTGGCTTTAGGCAATGGCGTTAGCTTGCGTTAAAAAAATGACGCACAAATACACTAGCGCAGTTGTGTGCCATTTTTCATAAATATGGGCCTTGATTTTTTTACAGGTGTGCTCCCCATTCACCTACCTCCACCCTTTGTTGATCTCTGCCCGCCTTTTGGACCCTACATGCTGTCTGAGACAGTCTGCCTGGACTCCCTAAGGCCGTAACCATGCGCCTCTTCTGTGTGTTGACTGTTCTGATGGCATGGCCCAGTTCTGGATCATGGGTGTTCTTATTTGCCAAAATAGGTTGAGGTTATCAAGAAGTCCTGTGGGCTAGCCAGAAGAGTTCAGGGAGCTCCTGCTTTTGGCATGAAGAGCTGCCAAAAAGTCCTTGGAGCTGGTGCAGGACCACTGCAGATGACCACTTGGAAAAGCAATATACAGGCGGACTTCAAGGCTCTCCTTGGAGTGTAGAGGTCACAAGGGGCGGGGACCCTTAGAGCAAGCTGATTCTCCAGTGCAGAGCCCATGGATTCCGGGTGCAGAGCAGATAGGAGAGCCAAGAGCAGTGCTCAGAGATGCCCTTGGAAGCAGGTCACTTTGAGGGTGGATTGCAGGACAGCAGGGCCACTCTGGGGGGTGGTTCTTATATTTACTGATGTTCCTTGACTGGGGTTTGCTCTTGGTCCAATTGGAGTCCAGAGTGGACTTTCCTTCTGGGTGTTCGATGTTGAAAGTCTAGTACCCCTGGCTATTGCACGATTCAGCCACTAGAAATCACATCGTCACCAAATTTGGCATACTTGCAGGGACTGTCCTGTGTATTCCCTGGGTGAAATTTGGTCTGGCTGTGGCATTTAGTTCCTTGGTCAGCAGCCAGTCTGTGAACTGGACTTCACTGATCTTTGAGTCTTTTGTTAGAAAGAGTGATACCTTTAGTCGGGAGTAAGATCTTCAGTGATTTTAGTAAAGTGGAGGTCCTCTGGGGATTTGTAGAGCTTGTCTCTGATGTCGAGCAACCTCTTGCCTCTCTGGCGATTGTCAAGTCCTGGGTGCAGCAGACAGGGTTTAGCACCTTTTTCTTTATATGCAGCAGGAATCCAGTAATCGGGCCTTTGGTCTTCTTTGTGTCCTGGGAATCTAATCAGCAGGTCTAGGGGTGCCTACTAAATACAGCATTTAGTGGGTGTTTAGGGGAGTCCCTAGTAGTGACCAATGGGTCATTTACCTTAGGGAAGCTACAACCACTATGTGACCACTTCCTGTGGGCAGTGGCCACTTCCGTATCCCTGATAAGCTGTTTTTCTACCTTGCAAGATGGAGGAAAATGAAATGGAGAGGTTGAGTTTCAAAGAATGGGAGCCTTATGAAGCTCGCTGGCTGAGCAGTGCACATTCCGTGGGGGAGGAGGTGTAACGCCTCTGCCCAATAGGGGCTTTGTTTTCTGAACCCAGAGAGCAAGGGCTCTCACCCCAAGGTTCCAGAATCTTTCCTGGTGGTGGCAGGCTGGTGGTGACCGGCCAGCAACCATGCCAGGGTATTTAGATTTTACAAGGGGCACCGCTAAGTTTCCCCCTGGGTAAATTTTGCAATGAATCAAATCCTGGTACCAGTTTGGATTTATCCTTCCGAGTTTAAGTTACGTTCAAGTTAAATTTTATTAGCATAGTTAATTAAAACCAACACCAACTTTAAGATCAAATCACATAATCATGTCAGGATAAAACACATAGCATACTTATGATTTTAGCATTTAAATACATAGAATATTAAGACTATTTCCATCTATTAATATTAAAACAGAAACATTTACTTAAAATATAAATGATAAGAGGAGAGTCTTGAGACCATGCACTCACGAATAGGCTAATTAAAGTGACAGTACAACCCTATACGAAAAACATAAAAGTGTAGTCTATATCAAGGTGACAGGGAGCATTTCAATGGAAATTTATGAACCCAATTGTCTTACATACTATGCTACAGTGAGCAGTAACCCTTCGAGCTCAAAATTAGCTTAGGCTTTCCTCCACCCACCTGTTTTTTTTTTGGGGGGGGTTTCTGATTAAATACCCATTAACTTTAAAAAACATGGTGAACAATTCTTGAATTTAATTTGACCTACTCAATTATTTTAGACATTTCTTTAACAATCAGCAACATAAATGTAGTCCCCATACAGGCCAAAGGAATTGAGGTGCACTTAACCAACTAATAACAGCTTACCTACATGAACAAATATTCAAACTTTCTAGCACCGAACACACACAGAAAACATATACAATTGACTCTTGTTTGTACCCACAAAGAAAGCAGAATTGTGACTATGGCTGATGTTTCCAAGAAGGGGCAATGTCTTTGGTTTCCTTCATACCAAAATGAAATAGCATGAATTGATGGTTCAGAATTTGCAAAAAGGACACTGAAAGATATTCCTGAGTCCATAGAGTTTTATATGATAACAATATAGACCAGGCATGCCATCTTGTAGCAAACGTGTTTTTGTCTTTTAATAAGGACAAAGACAGAGTAGCAGAGTTTGCTATCTGTTTACACTCAGCTTTCCCCAAGTTCAGGCCCCAAACATCTTGCAAACCTAATTCCTTAATAGCATTATTTAAATAATGTCCCCATGAGCCTTTCACATTGCAATGCTGGTGTTCCTCAATTTCAATCCAGAATAGGTTACTAATAGAACCAATCTCTGCTGCTCGAAGTCTCAAACAGAATTTAATATAAGCACACTTGCTCTGAAATACATGGCTTTTCAGCCCAAATTCTAAACATACCTGGGCTGGTGAAACTAATTTTGGATTCTGGAACACTGTTTTATAGACCTCCGTTTGAATTCGGTTGAAAGTAAATATTTCCTTGCTCCACACAATTTTGGCCCCATAAGTAACTGTTGGCATTAGCCGCGCTGACATTACTGAAAGCAAGTAATAATGAAGGACAACGCAGTTTTTATTTTAATAATTTAAACCTATGAGTCAAGGAGTGTGACTTTGCTTGAGCGGCAGCAAGCTAAGGGTTAAAAGTAAGATGATGATCCACTATGAAACGCAAATATTCATATTAAGGGACAACCTCCACTTGAGTTCCTTTAATAAACCATGCAAATGATTTGAATTTTGAAAAATACACAACTATCTGACTTTTCTTAAATCTGGCCTTTGCACATAACAGAGATAATGCTGCTAAATTAGTTAATGACCTCATGCCAACTCTAAATCCTGTCTGACTTTGTGGTAAAAGATGTTTTTCATTATCCATACTGATAATTGTTGCTGAAGATAGGATGCGTAAAGCTTTGCTTCAACATCAAAGCTATTAGCCTATGATTTAAAGGGGAATCAGGATTACCATTCTTATAAACTGGATGGGAGATGTTACCTTTCCATGCTTCTGGCTGCCACTTTATACGATAAATGTTATTAAAATGAAGTGCCAAACAGTAGGCCCAATATGTTACATTGCCTCTAAAAAGGGCGTTTGGAATTCCACTATGACCTGTGGCCCCATCCAATTTTAATTTCTTTATTATGCATGGCAGCTGATCAATATCCATAACCATGGCTTTTTCTTGATTGCAAGGGGGAGAATCTGTTTTCAGCTTCACTCTAAAGCCAAAATTAGCCAAACTTGAATTACTTCCCCCTTCATCTTTTGAACTGGGGATGAGTACATTGCTTACATGGGCTTCCAAAGAGTCTGCGTCTATTCCTGCACTAGAATGCTGAGTTTTTCTCAGAACCAGCCAATTCCTTAACTGCCAAAACTTTTTGTTGCTCTTCTGTTTCCAGAACATAAGGAGGTTGGTCCACAGGTCCTCTTAATAACGCCATTTTTCTATCCAGCAGTCTTTCTTATATTGCAGTCTCAGTTTGAAGAGCTTTGCTTTATCTGGGTTCTTGCCCCATTGTAATTCCTTTACCACATTTTTTGTTTCTCGTGAGACCTGATTTTTTTAATTTGCGCAATGTTCTTTTATACCATGGTTGCCCTTCACAGCCACCCTTGACTTTTTTGTTTGCCTGGTTTACTGTAATTAAAAGATTTTATTTAATGGGAAATGGTTTAACAAAGAATCACATAAATGCTACCATGCCCTGTTCTCCTGGTTTCGATACTAATTGTTCCTGCCATTCTAATACTTTCTTGATCTCTTTGATAGTTCCCGCACAGCTATACACTTCTTCCCTCAATTTTCTCGATTCCAGGCCCCTACCATTTTAACTGTTTCAAATTGTGAGCCATTGGGGCAGAGATTATAATATTTGCAGATGGAAGTCACTTACATTCAAGCTGTATCCTGATGGATTGTGGAAAGTGATCACTCTCTGAGCATGCAAGTATTTTGTAGGAGGTAACTAATGGCAGAGCCGCTTCACTAACTAATGTGAAGTCAATTGTTGAACTTTTTGACCCACTTTAAAAGGTTATTGAGGTAGAGGGAACTTCACTTGAAAGGTCCATCAAGTGGCGCGGGCTGAAATTTTCAAACCTCTTACTCAAATACATTCCACTGTATTTTAATCCCCATTTTGTAAAGCCTTTACTCAGTTCAATGTTAAAGTCTCCAGACAAAACAAAGATTGCCTCCTTATACTGCCTCCCCAACATTTTTATGATACTTAACAACGTTTCCATATTTTCTCTGTTTTGATCCTTGTTCAGATGAATGTATACATTAATAGGCAGCAATAATATGATTGAACAAGATGACTGCTGGGGCGCCCATTTTTTTCCTGCTTCCAGCACAGCATTGGCCCATTGATTACATTAGTCTTTAGGCTGGAAATGTTTGGATTCCTGCGGTTAAATTGCTGTTGCATCCCGTTGGACTTGGCTGCCACCCCAGATATTGCTTGTTTTTGATCTTTCTTCCTCAAATGACTGATTTTGCTGTTTTTGATGATTCCTGGTTACAGAAGCCGATGTCGTGGGATAATCCTGGCATTCATGCTGCACTTCTTCTGTTGTGCAGCATGAATGCTGCTATCCAACTTGTCTACTGTGTCTACACCCCTCTGGGTCCTTGCCCAGCATACCAATGGATTTGGCAAATGTCTTCCATATACTGTTTTGCTGATCCACCTTATGTTTGTTCATTGCTTTCCTTTGCCGTTTAATTTTCCCTTTTAATGAGTGAAGCCTCGTTTTCAGCAAGTTCAGTAGAAGCTTCTCTTGCAATCCCACCCCTGGCACCACTTGTTTCTTGGGAGCGGAGGCCTGTCCTGCAATCTATTAAACTCTGATCCATAGCCTGATCCATATCCTGAAGGGGGAATGAAAATTCAGCAAAATAATACTTTCTTGAACTTGGGCAGCTTCGATGTCATCATCTTTGATGACTACTGAGTTTTCATGGCCCACATTGTCGCTACAGCAGGATCTAACCTGGGTTCTAGATGACTGAGCCCTTACTTCTGCCAAGATGTTGTTTAAAATTTCTGTAACCTTTTGAGAATTGTTCTCTATAGGAGCACAGTGACATGAGACTTGCTGAATATAAGAACGATTTTGAGCCCTTCTTATCAAGTGGTTAAGCGCTTGGAACTTCTTATTGATACTCACTACTTGCACTGCCAAAATATTGAGAAGCTCAACCTGAATTTCCTGCTTATCAGCTTGATAGTGAATGACAGCAGACATCGAGTCCATGGTCGACAGAGGGGCCCACCACGAGGCCCCTGACTCTCCTATTACCGTTGAAACGGGCAATTCCTCCTTAACATTAATTGCTGATGGAGGGGCCACAGGGATGTTAGTTTCCACTTGACAGACTAGTACAGTATCCGGCGAATCGTCCTGCTTGTCTGAATTCCTTGGACTGCTTAGTTTGAACAAAAGAGGACTGCGGCCTAATGCCCCTACAGAACTAGTACTGAGCACCAAAATACTTTTTCTTGGCTTGTTACAGCTTGATCTTGCCCTTCCTTCCCAATAACTACCACAATCCAAACAAACACCATGCAAGTCTCAGTGAGGGCCAATATCTACTAACAGAAATGGGGGTGTATGCATACTTGCTTATACTGTATTGCCTTGCAAAAACTCCACAAACTCCAGAAACTGGTTTGTGGCCAATAGGTACAGGCCCTGATGGGTCCTGCTGGGTCCTTCCTCTCTTCCTCTTCCATGGCACCAGCACCAGCCATGTTCAAACATTTGGACCTCAAAGGCCCCAATGCTTAGCACCCCTTCCAATCCCCTCCAACCTCCTCCAATCCACACCAGCCATTGTCCGACTCCTGAGGAGTTCGGTGAGGCCAAGCTGCGCTGGGGCGAGTCAAATAATGGGGAATAAGAGTCCACCAGAATCTCCAGAATCGCCAAAAGTCCCCAATGCCCCGGACAGCAATTTGCAGTAATTCCGCGATTCCAAAGCGGCCTCCCTCTAACGCTCCTCTCCTCACACCTCCCTCACCGGCAACCACACAGCAAAAATGTCCGTAATGTCTGTGGCATCTGCAGTGTCTCCCTCATAACTGTGTAAGGAGTCCTTTTAAACAAAACAACCCAGGTTGCAGAGTGTTCATCATGCATCTGTGAAACTCGTATTGACCAGTGTCCAGTTCATGCCTTTAAAATGGCAGCTCTGTTCAATTACTGTGTCCCAGGTTTGGCAAGGACACAGTAGGAGCATATTGCTCATGCATCTATGCCCACACATGCAGTATAGTGCACCCTGCCTTAGGACTGAAAGGCCTGCTACAGGGGTGGTTTACCTATATTGTATGCAGTGTGTAGTAGACAGGTCACACAGACTGTGTGCCATGTCAGTTTTGCAATTTAGGATTGTACCAGGACACTCATCTTGCAATGGCAGTGCTGGGAGCACTTGGATGCAGGGTCCCTGAAGGTGGCACAGTCTATTCTGCTGCCCTCAAGGACCTACCCTTAATACCTCATGTCCTGGGTACCTTAGTACCATTTACTGAGGACTTATAGTGTTACCTAAAGGTGTTTCCAATTGTGCCAATGCAGCACAGCAGTTTTGGGAGAGTGACCTTGCCCAGGAAACCTGTTTAGCAGGGGCACAGGGTACTCACAGCTTTGAAATCACATCAAATACCAGGCACAAAGTGGGGGCTAACTATGTCAAAAGAGGCCCTTTCTCACGGCCAGCACCTCATCAGAAGGTTGACCAACTGCATCGGAAATCATACCTGAGTGCCCTTGACTCGATTGAATTCTAGGTGGGATGCAGGCCTAGGGTTAGTTTTGACAGATGAGGAGTGGGACAGATCCTTAGCATATCCTGTCAAGGTGACCAGAAATACCAGATTCAATCTCATTCAATGTTTCCTCCCACAGAGCTCATCTGACTCCTGCAAAACTAAACAAGTACTTCTCTTGTGTGAATTCCTGCGGCCCACGTTATTATTTGCTCGGTGGTGACATGCTTCACAAGCATGGGTTGTGATCTCTCTTTCACTATAGTGGCAGGAAGTTACATCACAACTTGATACATCACCAGCAGTGATGACCTTCATGACTGAGAGGCTTGCTTGCTTGGGCTTTTCTGCTGTATGCTCAAGAACTGCCTTGCATCCCACTTTCTAGATCTAGGGCTGTTGCTAGTGAAGCACATGGTGACTGAGCAGTGAAAGCTGAGAACACCTCTTGATGTCTGTGTGGTATCAGATGGTAGCAGTCTGGGCATGGACTGAGCATTGAGCACTTAGGCATATGGTAATTTAGGGCCTGAGAAAGCATAACCTTTTGCATGCATGGGAAGTGGTGGTTACTGCCTTCTAGGCTCAGCCCAGGGATGAAACACACACCCCCTAACTGTTTGACTTGCGGACTCTCTCCAACTGACCTCCAAGAATGTGACCACTGGTAGACGCACACTGCCTGTGCTTTGCTTCCCCATTCATGTATTGCATGGCTGCAGACATATGCTTATGAGCATTTAGGCATAGATTCACTTCCTTACCTACATTGCTCTCCATGAGCCTCACTATGCAATGCTCCCTTTTTACTGTTGGTGATACCACACCACCTATTGGCCTCCATTGCAGTTTTACAGTTTTGTTTGTTTGTTCTCTTCTCTCCCTTTGGAGTGGAGTGCCTCATCCCCCAGTTGTCACTAAACAGGCACCAACAAAGTGTAGAACGTTATTAGAGCATCATTGCAGTAGTTGGAGAATTTGATACTTGGTCATGTGTTTATTACCACCCTTTATATGTGTTATGTAATGTTCCCATTATCATTTCGTGACTTTAACTCTTGCTAACCAGATTGTGCTTATCCTGAATTGCTCATTAGTTTCATAAGAGAATAATGATATTAAGAACAACTCAATACCATCTACCCATTTCTCCTATCCCTCCCTCCCTACAGTTCATTATCCATTAAATTACATAGTATATTTTAGATATATAGTACACCCGTTAAAACCAAAATCATCTTGGGAAGACTTGTACATTAAAAAACATCATACAAACTATTCCCACTTTAGGGTAAAGCATTTTGTGGACTATGTTGCATAGTGAACTAGTAAAATCTTCTATCCACACTACAATCTAAACCATTTTGGGAAAGTTTTTTGACAATGAAGGAAACAAGTGTAGTATTACTACTTCAATCTAAACTACCTGGAAGATATGCTGGACAATAAAGGAACCACAATTAATATTTCTACTCCAGTTTAACTATTTTGGTGAAAGAGTTGGACACTGAAGGGGTAATATTTACTATTTCCTGTGCAATATAAATCATTATGGGAAGCTATTATGAATGAAAACAAACTAATTCCCCATTATAATGCATGCTATGTAAGATAAACATATTATAATCATGATATCTACTACTTCACCCCAAAATAATAAATACATGAATATATATATTTATAAAAAATACAAATATTGCATGAAATGTTGAGACTATCACAACTGTACTAATGTACCCTGATGCATTTACTTATTCAATAATGCCTGGATTACGCAGATGGTCCAAATGGTTTCTCAGTTTCTTGCCCACCCTAATAGGCAGATATCTCCCTTTTGTGCACCTGGCCCACATTTTTCTTTAACACAATTTATTCCATCCTCTACATTTTCTGAGAATAACACCTCATATTGCCTGAAAACTTCAAAGTCTTTCTGTTCTACTAACACTATGGGTGTATTAGTTTGAAGTTTATTTTATTTATGAGGTGGAACTCCCAATGACATCCACACAAACCACAATACAAAAATACAAAAACCTCGATACACATATTCATCACATTCCATCAAAACCAACAAAACAGTGTGCAAATCACATTGCAATAAAAATTATATAGTTAATACAATTTTAAAAAGCACTTAAAGTAAAAAAAAATCTATAACAGAACATTTCATAATGGGGGCATAAATCTGGCACAGTAAGTAAAGATAATTGAAGTCATGTGGGTCTCAGCAATTTTCGACGGTGTAGCAGCAAAGCTGGGAAAACAGAGGGTGTGGTTGTGATCTTGGATGCTATTCTGACTTTTCTGATTATTCTGAGAGATTACAGACAGCTGAGGAACCAACCCATCTTGCACACAAGACATTACATGGAAGCAACCCCTGCAATAGCAAAAACCAGAAGCGTCTTACCCCAGGCAGCAGATTCCATGAGAGATAACGCTGCATTTTCTTTTTTGCCACTGAATCTATTGAGGGCAGGAAGCCCCTTCTTTTTGAACATGCCTCCTTGTCTAAACAAAAGCTTAAAAACCCAGTGGACTGCTTCAGACTGGCTTTTAATTGCAGCGCTAAAAGAACAAACACAAGGTGGTAATCTAATTGTAACATATCTACGACATAAGTGAAATGTTTACCGATGGTGTACTTTGCCTTGCTACCAACCAGAATTTAATTCTTTAAAAAAGACTTGAAGGGATCATCATCACTAGGTTGGCTACCCAACTGACCACCCCCTGTACAAATGCACTTCTCAGACCCATTACCAGCCTTAAAGCTACCACCAGGGTAGCTGAATTAGTGAAGGATAATTTTCTGAGGACACATCCTACCATCTTACTAGGAATCCCCAATGGGAAACTTCAATCTGCTCCAATCCAGAGAGCAGAGAGGATGGGATTTTTTTCTTGAAACACCTCTAGAAGATGTTTAAAGTCTCTATTGCCAGTCAGCCTAAAAAGAGCACCCAGACCATTGGCTTTGGACTAGGCCTTTCTTGAGTTATTTTCTATATGAGTCTTATCACTGAGGTGCCCACACAATATTTTACCAAGAAAGGTGTACAATTTCACAATTTCTAACTTTTGAGATCCCTGGGGCCATGAAAAATTGCCATATTTAGGTTTCTTCTTCCTATGGAAGCACGTGATCTTACTTTTAGAAATATTTATCTTTAAATAGTGGGCCTCTGAAAACTGTTGTAAGGGCTGTAGATGGCTATTTCATCCTTTCTGAGTGAGAAACAAAATAATGATGTTGTCCGCATAAAGAAGGTAAACTAATGATCTTCCCCTCCCCCCCCCCAATAATGGAACAAGGCCCTCAGTCTGAGCTAGCTGGCTGGTCAGATCTGAAATATATACAGAAAACAGCAAGGGGGCTAGTAAACACCCTTGTTTTAACCCGTTTAGGGTAGGAATTTCTTGGGAAAGACCTCTATCACCATCTAGAAGCACCCTACACCAGGTAGAAGAGTAGAGGGAGATGACCAAATCTAATAAAGTACCTGGCATGCTCAATCTGGCAAGCTTTCCCTACAGCTGCACACAATCCACTTAATCAAACGTTGTGGAGAAATCTATGTAAACCATAAAGGTCACCCCCTTCTCTCACAGAGAGATATTTTCATTGATCACCTGAAGGGTAGCCCGTGACATGCCCCTTCCTAATACCCACCAACAAAACTATTTTGTGATTTGATAATAGATTACCAAACAGCAAAATAGCATTTGTACATCTCAAAATGCTTTTTTCTGTTTGGTCTGTTTGTGCGCAGAAAAAAGCTTAGCATATCAGGCCTTTAGTGCTGCCACAACTATAGTTTCATCACAAGCCTGTTCCCTTGGCTAAAAAAATGAACCTTTCTACCAATTTACTGAGTTCATAGGTGAAATGTTTCTCTAGGTGATTTATAGCTTCGTTATTCCTCAAGTTCCTCTCCTACTCATAGGATTTCAGGAAAATGATAGATGACTTTCTGAGTCTCAGTACCTAGTCAGTTGAACAGAATTGACACTTTCCTCTCTGGTTCAAATTTCTTCCCATCTAAGGCAATTAGATAACTTTCAAAACCGTAAGGCTGTTGCCTTCCTTTGTATCTTTACTTGCCTTGGTTCTGTAGAAAATAATTTGACTGCTGGGCACTGTAACAATAATGTCTTAGTTTGCAGAGCTGAACACAATCATCCAGGTTAGCTGTGCCCTTTTAGATTGTGTTAATTCCCTTTCATCAAATTTCACAATTTCCAATTCATCCAGTACATAAAATATGTTTACTTATTCTGCATGCTTAAATTCTCAGATGACCTAGAGTAAAAGTTAAATTGGCTTTCCCTACTTGTTTTCTTACATTGTTTTTCTATTATGTATCAGAATCGTAACTTGCCTGACCTCCACGTCATTGCAGTGACAAGTGTGCCCGACTTTGGTCGATTCTCCTCCTGTTTGTCTTTTCTCGCTGCATGTGAAACTCACTGTCCTTCCTCTTCTTTCAGATTCAACAGGACACCTCTTCGTGCCCTCCTCCATATCAATTCTCGATCGATGGCCATCCCCTAATACAAAGCAATTTCCAAAGTAATATCACGAAGTCCACAAAGCAACTTCTTGGCGAAATATATCGTGGCGGCTTAGTCCATCCCACAATAGAAAGTTAAGCAACCAAAGTTCAGAGAATGTAATTTCAGGTTTATTCGAGGAGCTTCCCAGGTCATGTCTCACCACACCGCCATAAACCCTCTAACTGCCAAACTCCAGTTCGAATCTTGGAACCATACCACAACAGGACTTTGCAGTGTGAGGGCATTTCTAAAGGACAACTAAAGATAAAAGCAACACAGATGCATCAGACTTCTAGGTAGTGTTTTTGAATGCAAGTAAGACTAACTCAACCTTTCATCCTTCAAACAAGCATTAATTTAATACGTTGATAGTAGCACTTGTTATTTAAAGTACTTGGAAATGTCCAAAGATCTACATGGAGTACTAAGAAACGGAGTTATTATTTAAATAGAAAGTAGGCGATAAAGCAGAAAATATTTTATGAAAAAGAAACGGAAGCAAATATTCATTTTGCTTAATTTGTGTGTAATTAAATGTAATACAAAGCAAAATGACTCATTTCACTACAACAATAGGATTCGGGACAAAAGAATTAATTGCTTAGAAGTTCAAAGAAAGTAGCTATTTTGCTTTACTTGCATTTGGTATAAAGCGTAATGAAGTGAAGTCTTGGTGTTTAAAATGTGAAGACAATGAAAATGTAGACAAATCAATTGAATATATGGTTTAATTATTTAATTAAAATGAACAATGTTGCAGAAGCTGGCGTTAGTAATAAAAATGCACATACTTTTTAGCATATCTTTGTGAAAAGTAACAAAAACGATAACGTTGTTCTCTCAAGAAGAAAAAATATAATTACATAATGAGAATATGCTAATTGTGCTAACAATGAAATTCCGGTTAAAAACAATAAACCGGAATTCTTTAAATAATAAATTATTTAAATGTTTAAATTGTTAACGGCATGCATGTGGAATTAATAGTATTACTCACATGATCTAATCATTCATGCTTCCCATGACCATTCATGCTTTCCAAAACCTCTCGAGTTCCCTGATTCAATGGCCAGTCCACCTTGTGTTTGAACAGTTTCAGTGTTACTTTTGACAGCATATAGTTCTTGGAAATGTAAATGTTTATCTCTACTCAGTTTTAAGTAATTGTGTCATTGATGAATGTGCATGCATTAAAATATACTCACAAAAGATTGTGATTTTCTTTACATTTAAATATCCTACAAGCTTATGAATGGTTATCATCTCTAACTTGAAATTCCCCTCAGAAGTATGTTGGTAAGCAAACAATAAAGCAATTAATGTTACTGTGTTTAAATGTTCCACTGGCTATGATGATGTACAGTTACAGAATGTCACATTAAGTACATATCTGTAGGTGAGGTAGTTATAATTTCCACTTCTGACAAGTCAGGACATATCCACAACAATGTATTTCACAGTAGACTTGATGTAATCCCTATCTTAACTCGAAAATCCTGCCCTGAAATTTGGACATGTAGGTGGGCCAGACACTCTACTTTCTAAAGCGTTGTGTGTATAACAGTGAGTAGCTGCTTGCCTAGGCAATTGGACCACAAGCCAAGGAAGAGGGCCTCATCCATTACTCGTGCACCATTCTCTGAGGGACAGAGACAGGAAGTAGCACAATCTCAAAGATTGATCTACTGGTTTCTACGTAGTACTTACACAGGCTAGGTGTGAGAGGAACTCGAGGAGTTTGACTCCACAGAGTTCTGGGTAGTTACTTAAAAATTCAACAAGATTCCGTGGAGCTCCACCAATGGGCACAAATATGCATGTCACACTACTGGAGCTGCAATTCAGTGACACTAACGTGCAGCGCTGAAAAATCTCTGTGAACAGCACCATGCGATGCAAAAGAGTGTGCAGCTATTTAAGTAGATTTTGCTGCAGCATGAGTAAGTTGTGAGTAATGAGTAGGCTACCACCGTCAATGCTATTGAAGAAGAGCAAGAAAAATCCTGCTATGGAGGGTAACTGGGGATCATGGGGAAGTTATAAGTGGAGGGAGCATCTGTGTGTATTGGTCTGGCTATAGTGCCTTTTATTAGACACCAAGATGGTTCAAATGTTAATGCTTGCAGGTGATCTCTTATGTGATCTGCAAGTCATGTGTTCACATCCCTCTAAAACCAATGCAGCCTTCCATTCTTTTGAGGTTGGTAAATTCAAAGCCAATAAATCCATAACCAATAAATTGGGTTTTAGCAGTATCTGCTATATACTCTACTTTGAAACAGGAGCTCTATGTTACAAAGCACTGCATAAAAGTTATACCTATTGTATACTAGGATACTGCTGATACTGTCCTAGGGAGTCAACAGTGTTCTCACTTTACATAACCGCAGATACAGAGTTGGCTGTTCTTCAACATACTTGGACATACTGCAGCATTTCAGGTGATGGCCTGATTGTGATGCTTTGCAAACTTCTAATTGAAGACACTGGCCTATTTTTGTTGGTTTGCATATTGAGGGCCTGATTGCGATCTTGGTGGACGGGGTTTCTCTGTCACAAACATGACGGATAACCCATCCGCCTTATTACAATCCCATTATATCCTATGGAGATCATAATACGTTGGACGGAATATCCATCATGTTTGTGATGGAGTATTTAATCCGCCAAGGTTATAATTAGGCCCTGAGTCATTACCGATGCTGGATGGCAACCAGTACATTACATAATGGAGAAAGTGATTTATACCTTTTACAATTCAGAACATAAATAAAACATCAAATGAATGAATTACCAATAATAAGGTAATACCGAAGGAGCCGGTAAAAGTTTACAAATAATCTTTTCACGAGAAAAAAAGAGACTGTACACAATTCATTATATATTATATATTCTGACTTTAAAGACATCCTAATTTTAACTTGAATATTTAAGAAATCCATGCTCATACATGCTTTACTACACCTGCCCTCTTAAGGCTCCCTGAGTCTACAAAAATTTAAAAAGATCTTCATGTAATGGATATTTTCCAGCCTTTTTTCTACTACAAAGCTGCTCCCCTGTCCTCCCGCAGGAAATAATATCTATCTCCACATTTGTTCTGTCAATAATATATCACACAAATAACTAAAGATCCACTACTGTGGAAGACTTTTAACCATCACAAAGCACATCAATATCCATCTCTGGGAGTTTGTTTATTGACAATCTAGAATGTACCTCCTCAAAAATGAAGCCCATTTGGCAGCTACTTCAGTGTGTTCCACCAATACTATGCAAGCACTAAGCATTACAGTACATGTACATTGACTAATTTTATACATAGGATACTTCAGTCCTTGTATGAAAGCCTGTCCCTAGTTGCCTGTATTAAGGAAATGGCATAAGTGCTCAAGTCTAATAACTTATTACTGGTGATTTTGCACATCCCATGTCTTCTGCTCGAGCCAGCAGCCAAATAAAAAGGTATTACATGGAGCATAATTAAATCTGCAGTTTGAACAACAAAACCAAAGCCTGGCTTTTCCTTTTTCCCCTCTGTTTTTCTACATGAGTAGTGATAAGCAGAAAGGAGCTGTTTATGGCAGTATATATATTTTGTTCATGCTTTAGGTAGCAATATGAAAGATAGAATATTGCTGCATGTTTCCTCACATTCAGAAACTACAGCATTGTTATTAAATTTGAGTTGTATCTTTTTGCCACAAATATTTCAGTGCTTTGTTATGAATGTATTGTTGTACTATAGATTCTACTTTTATTATTTATGTTTGTACACATCCTATATCTTTCATATGAAATAGTAACATACCATGGATTTAATTGGTTTGTGGGAAGAGTGATGGCGTAACCATGTATTTTCAGGAATGAAGATCCACCTACAGGAAATTATAGGACTAGTCAAGTCACATCGTAGTTTCATGTCCTTATGAAGGAACTCTGCTTTAAGCCTTGTTCCTCTATGTGGTCACATAACTCCTCAGTAACTTGCAATAATCTTTATAATGTATGGCATAGGGTACTTTATCCAATATAGTATACTATTGGTGGGCATGATGGCTACAAAAAATAAGGCATTTCATAATGAGCTGGACATTCATAGTCTGACAAATTCCTGATGTCTGGAATTTCAACTGTTCTAAGTTTATAGGTAGGGGTGAGGTTTGAGACAAATGTATGCATACATGTATGTGGTATTTCTATAGCATAAACATAGCCAAAAGCCAGCAGAGCAGTGTACATGATCAAAAGCAGGCTTAAGGCAAACGCGTAATAGGAGAGGAAGCTTAGCTGTGGGTAGTTAATGCATTGTGATGAAGGGTTCTTTGAAGAGTTAAGTGTTCCTCAATTGGAGCACTGTTGGGGCAGTCTGAATGGGCCTCTTCAGTCGGTGTAGCTTAGATTGAGTGTCACAGTGAGAAAGGGAGCCACATCTAGCCACACCTTTGACCATTTAGAGCATTACACAAACACAGAAAAGGTGAAGTATGCTTGTAATAGGTCCAACCACTGGTAATCACTTCTAGCATTCTTTAGCCCACCGTGCCACCTCAGATTTGACACAGTCATAGGCAAATCATTCTCAGTCCCACTCTAATCGGATCAGACCAGAATGAACTGGCAAGCCAGGTCGTCTGTGAACCGGAGCCCAAGGCGGATTTCATCCTGATTGGGCCTCTTCAGATGGGTGTAGCTTTGTCCCAGTGACACAGTGAGCAAGGGATTCACATCTAGGCATGCCCATGGCCACTAAGGACATTACATGAAACATACAAAAGGTGATGGGAGGAATGCTTGCAATAAGTCTAACCACTGACAATCACTCAAGGTAATATGCCAACCCATTGTTTTTTGTCCATCATGCCACCTCAGATTAGACCCAGCCATGTGCAAATCAGTTTTGTTCCTGCACCATTTAGAACAGTCCATCCTGGTCTCCCAATCCAGCTCCTCTCTGAACTGGGAAACAAGCAAACTAAGACCAGTATCTGCCTGATTTGGTCTCTTCAGTGGGGTGTAACTTGGTTCCAGTGAGCAAGGGATCCATGTCTGGGCATACCTTCGGATATTTAGGGTGTTGAATTAAGCTCACAAATGTTGTTTGGTTGCATGCTTGCAATAGGTCTTACCACCAGCAATGGTTTAGGGGTGGTATTCCAACTCATCGTTCTTTTGCCCACCATGCCACCTCAGATTACACCCAACCATATACAAATTGGTCTTGGTCCTTCTCTATTAGGAAAAATCCAGCACAAACTGCATCAACATTAAAGTATACAAGCATGTTGTTGAAGCTGTTGTATGTTCCAGATGGAGTACCTATGATAGCTTTCATGTATTCAGCCACCTGCATCCTTGAATATTGCCACACATAATACTTTTCCTGTATTTTACAGATTCAGCAGTGTTTCTTCACTTCCAAATCACAATAATAATGTCAATTGCTAATAGATTTATGACTTAGTTGGTCTATCATGACAACACAGCTGCCTACAAGATTCATTGTTACTAGAGTGGGCTTTGGCAACATCCCATCTATTACCTCATCCTCATTATGTATCTCATACATGCAGAAACATACTCTTTATTACTGTAGCAAGCATTTAGTGTTTTTGTCAGCACATCAGTGTGAGACATTATCACCACCTTTGCCACCACCACCATTCCCACCACAGCCATTCCACCACCATCATCACCACCACAGTATGTGTGCATGCCAGTGTCTGCATGTTTTAAAAATGAAAGTGTTTGCTTGCTTTAACAAATGAAAGCAAAACCAATTGGGTTGCAAGGGTTGTGTCATAACAACGTCTTGCCACAAACCTCTTCAGTTTGATTGCTGGGTCTTCTGTTTTATTCTTCACTACGGTTTGACACACATGTTCACATATTGGCTATTTTGCGAAGATTCACAAACATAGGGGCATATGTATGAAATTGTGGTGTAGCACAGCACAGCAAGTCACCTTGCTGCGCTAAGTCACAGGGAAAGCACAGGAATATGCCATATTTAGGACAATACACCGCATTCCTGTCTTTCACCTTGGCTGGTGCAAAATAGGCGGCCTACTGCCAATGCAGGCACCCTTGCACTACAGTGCAAGGGTGCCTGTGTTGTATACAGGATTGGTTTTGTGCAGGAAGGGATACCTTCCTGAACAAACACAATCCCCTGAGGCTTCTTCTCCTTTCTAAGTGTGCTGCAGAATGCAGCACACATAGAAAGAGAAAACAACAAGGAGAAATACAAATATTTCTCCTCATTGCTTCTCACCTGAGGAGGCGTAGGTTTTTGCTGCGTTCCCTGGTCTACCACTTCTGGTAAACCTAGGAATGTGTCACTCACGCAACAGCAATAGAAATGCCTCCCTAGTACAGAGTAATGCAACACAACAATTTGTGCTGCATTGCATTACTTAACATTTTTGAAGCCACACAGGACCACACAAGGTGGACTTATGTGACTTCATATATCTCACTTAAGGTTTGGGTTAGCAAATGTGCCTCGTTGCGTGGTGCATATGCAACCGGGTCAGAAGCGTGCCTCTCAGTGATGTAAGGTTATGGATTTAGAATTTGATGTATGCTCTTTAATACCTGTAAGTTGAACTTTAAAAATGTTTTAATAGAAACTAAACTCATGTTGAATATTTTCTCTAGACATCATGTAACAGAGATTACAAAAACATAGTGAATAAAAGGACAGAAACTGCATTTTTATGCTGGTTTGTTAAACATCTGGTAGGACTGTGAAATGCCTGTAAATTAATGCATTTTTATTGGTGTATTTCAATAATTATGCAAGTAATGCCTTAAGGGAGCAGTGACTATTTGTGACATCCATTCTAGAGTTACTTTTGCTAACTGTTTTTAAATATGTTAAACAACATAGGGAGGTTAGCCTACTCTTTCAGGAAAGGGATACCCCCTTGTTGCTCCGGTTGGACTCGCTTGCCGCTCCAGAATGTGTGGTCCAGTTGCACAGGAGCCAGCACCGCTGTCCGGACTTCATATATTGGTGTCTATACTGTCGGGCTGCGATCCGCTTATTGAAGAGACTGACCCTGGGAGATCCCAGCTCTGGAATCTGAAGTAGAGCTTTGCCTGCTGGAAAATACAGAATCTTTAAAGCATGGCAAATGCAATGCCTTCTGAACGGGTCAGAGTCAGGTGAACCAGGTGATAAAAACAAGAAGATATGTTCATTGGAAAAAAAACAAGCAAGTCTTCTCGAGCAAATGAAGTAATGATATATGAAGAAACTAATTCTGATGGGCAACAGTGGTGAAAATAATCGGGACGCGCTGACAACAAATTCCCGGGAGAAACCTGAACTCGCCTACATTTCAAACCAGGCAGCGGGCAGGAGGGCCGTGCTGCCGCCAAGAGCGTAAGGAGATGCTATAAACTGCAGGCACACACCCTCAGCGTGGGATGCGCTGACTACAAACACCCAGGGGGGAGACTGAACTTGTCTACATTTTCCAGCAGGCAGAGCGACAGGAGGGCCTTGCTGCCACCAGGAGGATCAGGAGACGCTATAACAGCAGGCACACACTCGCGGCATGGAACACGCTGACTATGAACTCTCGGGGGGCCTGAACTCGCCTACATTTCCCAGCAGGCAGAGCGGCAGGAGGGCCATGCTGCAGCCAAGAGTGTCAGCAGATGCTATAAACAGCAGGCACACACCCGCAGGACCGGAAGTGCATCATACGTGCCCGGGCGAGGACCGGGCCCATCTTCATCTGTCATCGGCTGGCAGAGGCTGGTCAGCCCTCTGACTGCGAGGAGATTAATAGTCCCAAAGGAAATTAAATGAGCAAGTAACGGGGGAAATAGGAGAGCTTAGGAGCGTGGGCTGAAAAACATGGGCAAGCGCAAGGCAGGGGACACAGAGTCTTCACTAAGCAGTGCCAAGAACTCAAAAAAGCAAACATTACCCAAAACATGGGGGTCACCTTTGAACTACGATGCAGGTACGCCTTCTGACATCGACAACCTTATTGGGGAAGTTGAATCACTGTTAAATGGTAAATCAACCGAAGGGATAAGGAATGGAGCACGAAGTAAGGTCCCTGATATGTTTATCAAATCAAGGAACATTGCAAGATGCGCTCAAATTGTTGCTGAATCCTTGTTACTGCCCAGTGATAATAATTTTCACGATTTGACTGATGTAGCTGAGGTTCCTAAGGCTAATGCAACCCCATCAAGCATTTGTTTTTTACCAACTGTAACAATTAACAAGACTATACACTGCCTAAACAGGTTCTCCCCTTTGGCCACAACCGACAGCGCTACCTTGCCCATTAGCAATAGAGATAAACCACATAAAACAGTCAAAGAGCATTTAATTGACTGTGAATCAGTACATCGTGAATTAAATGAACTCAAAACACTGGTTGTTGCAGTAGCTAGCAGGATAGACAACCTGACAGCAAAACAGGAAGAGTGCAGTTGCTCATGTCAGTGTAGTTGCGCTGACTACATTAGTAAGGTGCCAGCCCCGAGGAGAACTAAAGAGGTCCCCCCATTCAGGTACCAGCAATAAATTGAGGATGGTCTCCGAAGTAACAAAAGACTCACTTGCTCCGAAGTTAAATTCAAATCCTGCGGGGACGACCAAAGTTGGCACTAAATCTCGTGGCTCCTCAGGCACCCATGGCTATCCAATAAAAACAAATACCTCTGACTGCTCAAGTCCAAAACATAATACTGGCCCAGACAAGTATCAGACAAAGGAACACTTTGCTTCTGCTGGTTTGCATCACCAAACACCAGCTAATGACATTGCAGATTGTAGGGATTTGATTTATTTAACTCAGGTGCCCAAACTAAATGAGGGCTCTTATGAGGACACTGAGTCCCAGATCAATAACGTCACATTCTGGGTCAGGAACCAACGCAACTGCCTGTCTAAAGTAAAGTCTGACATCATTCATGAGAAGAGATATTCACCCAAGCAGGCACTAAATGACTATATCACAGTGCAGATGAAATCTAATAGCCTGGTTAACAATCTCATATGCATGGAGCAACACACTGGTTTCCTAAGGAAAAGCAATTAATTAGCAATGGGTCTGAAACTGCTCCCTCCGGAGACAAGGCCACAAAGCAAATGTGAAGGGGGTGCCATACTGCATGCGCAGCGGTAACTGCTCAATCATAAATCAAGCGATCCTCCCCTTGAGTCTAATTCCCTCAACAAAGTGGACTGACTGCATGCAGAGGATGACATAGGAGTGAACTTATGCTCACCTAGCCCCAAGCTGGCATGGATTTAAAAAGAAGGCTTGCCTGAGGAAAGGCCTGCCTTCAATGATTCTCCCACTGTCTGCCCTGGTGCTGTTAACAATGAGTTAACAGACAAAGGAGTTCCAGTACCTTTAGAGGACTATTTGGGGGGGAGGGTCCATGAACCATTCACATGCTTCACAAGAGGTTGTTTTGCAAACCATCCTTGACAGCCCCCCTGGGTTGGGAGAGTCAATGAAGCTACAGATGTCCCCAATCAGGGAAGCAGCCTGAGAGGGGGAAGAAATACCACCTCCATCAGGCAGCTCACATTGATGTCATGGAACCTAGCTGGGATTATACACAAATTGTTGGAAGCTGAATGGATTACTTATATGGAGAAATGTGACATTTGTATGTTCCAAGAGACCTGGGGTACAGAAAAAGTATTTATTAATGGTTTCACTTCCTATAGTATAGACGATAAACCACCTCAGAAATTCGTGAGGGCTAGCGAGGACCTGTTGATTCTGCTAAGGAATGATTTACCTAGTCTCCGCAAGATTATGCAAACAGACTCACCTGAGATCTTGGGCGTCATCATAACTTTTCCCTCTAGTGCACACATTGCTTTTGTTAACATTTATGTACGACAGGGGACAGGTAGTAACAAGGCCCCTCCCTTATCTCTGTTAGAGGAGATATTAGAAAATCTCAATGCAGATGTAAAGATCATTCTGGTGGGTGATTTTAATACTACATTTGAGCCATCCCCCTTTTTGAAGGAGGTCACCGACACAGAGGACGAACTGTGGAATATCCCCCCTATGGTTAGAAAACCTTGCAGCAACCATTCAGCTACTGCCCTTAAGATAGTGTCCGTGGTGGCCAGCAGGGGGTTAAGAACCTGTTACGGCCGCACAGCATCTGACCATCGGATTGCTAAAAAGTTCAAGAGGGATAACCACTCCAGTGTCATTGATTACATCTTATTAGACTTAAGACTGTGGGGTCTTCTAGGAGATATGGCAGTTGAAAACCGCTTGGACAGCTTCTTCTGAGATGATGGTTTCTGAGCCCGTTGTGGCCAGTAATGGCTGTTATATCTCCTGGCCTGCTATAGTTACGAATTAGAACATGTATTTAAAGATCTATCATCTTATCTCTCTGAATACAAATCAGAATCAGTTATTCACTAAAATGAAAGAACTGTTTTGTAGGGATAATCATGGGAAGGTAGCAAGGGAAAAGATGACTAGTTGGTTTAATGCAGATTGTAAAATCACAAAATCCCACTTGAAAAGGCTTTAAAGGAGGATGATAGAGAGTGTATTATAGAAGCCAGGCAATAATATGGTAGAGTTCTCCAAACTGCATTAAAATAGAGGAATTACCTGATTTGGTGTGATATGTTAAAAGCAGTAGATAAGAGAGACACACTGACTTTTTGGAAGCTGGCAGCATCAGTAGGGTCGGAAGACACAAACCCTCTCAACTATCATATAAATCCTGACAGCTGGGTCTCCCATTTTTCTACCTTCTACGTACTTGGGAATACTCCGGAATGCAAGAGTACTAAGGACGAAACTCCCACAGGGGACATTGTCACTGGGCAAGGGGCGAGACTGGCCCAGTAGTGTTTAGTTTAGCTGACACAGTCAGAGCAATAAATGCCCTAAAGTGTACTAAAGCACATGGTCTAGATAAAATTCCAGATGATCTATACCTATCTGAGATACTAGTCTGGAGTTGTTACATAAACTTATTATCTAACGCAACTTCTAGGGGAGGGGATACGCTCGAAACTTAGAGGGGTGCTAAGATTATATTGATCTATAAAAAAGGGGAAGCCAGCTGCCCTTCTAACTATAGGCCAATACGCCTCATTGACAACCTTCAGAAAATGTTTGCTAGAGAAATTGCTCATGTGGGTCGAAGATGAGAATATTTTGACCCCATTACAGGCAGGTTTCAGCCCCAAGACCAACACCATGGACCAAGGTTTTAGGATGGTCGGTTTGTACTGGAAATATGTGCCACTAGCAAGACAGAAGCTCTATGTAGCCTTTGTAGATCTCAATGTTACCTCTGACTCCATTCCACGCAACACTCTGTGGCAAGTACTGTTGAACATAGGAATTCCATCTAACTTGCTTGATTTGATTTTAAAGCTTCATTCAAAGAACTATACTCAGTTGTGATGGGGGCAAAAGGAGGGAATTAACTAATAGGTTTGCCATAAAACAATGTGTACACCAAGGGTGTGTGGTCTCCCCACTCTATTTACTCTCTAAGTGAACGAAGTGGCGAAGGAACTCTGTGATTGTAAGAATGATGCCCCCACAATGAAAAATGTAAAAATTCACATTCTACTCTTTGCTGACGACTCCCTACTGATCTCTAAATCGCCAATGGGGCTTCAGGTCTTAATTGATAAATTCATGAGCTTTTGTAATTCAAGAGGACTAGAGCTGAATTTAGGGAAGACAAAATACATGATCTTTGAACAAAGGGGGAGAAGGATAAGGCCAATTAGAGCGGGTGGTGAAACACTGGAGAGGATTAAGGCCCATATTTATACTTTTTTAGCACTGCATTTGCGTAATTTTTTTATGCAAAAGCGGTGCTAACTTGCAAAATACCACAGTATTTTGTAAGTTTGCGCCGTTTTTGCATCAAAAAGTGGCGCAAATGCGGCGCTAAAAAAATATAAATATGGACCTATATCTTTTGATTACTTTGGGGTCAAACTAACCAGCGATCTAAAATGGCTGCCTCAGTTATCAAAGTCCTCTCTAGTAATTGAGCACAGTTCCATTATCAGGGTCCACAATACCACCAGTTCACAATCTGTTTCTCCAGCTTTGTTAGTCTTTCAAGCTAAGGCACAAGGAGCTGCCTAATTTGGTGCAGAACTGTGGGGACATAGTAACATGGAATGCTTAACTACAGCAGAAAATACATTTATAAGGAAACTTTTAAAACTACCTGCTAGTACTCCATTGACCACACTTTATCTGGACTTAAACCTACGCAGAATAGCGAACGTGACAACTCTAAGGCCTCTAGCCTACTGGGTCCGTCTGTGGTCCACCAACGAACTGAGCCATTACAGCAACTCACCAAGGAATGTGATTACTCCAGCCAATATTAGCCGTATACCCTGGATGAAGTCAGTGCGTGACTGGTTCAGTAGATTGAACGTGGGCAGATTTTGGGATGAGCCTGACTGTTTATGTAAAGCTGATAGTCATGGGAGTTTGTGAGTAAGCAACTAGTTTTGACAGATACCCATGGTGCTCTGACAAGCAGGTTCCTGGAGATAAAGTTGTTCCCATGTTTTGAACCATTCCTTGATAACATCCCTCCTGCTCTCGCCAAAAGCTTGAACATACGATTCAGGATTGGCACACTTCCTCTATGTACCCTCAGTGGCAGGTGGAAAGGGGCACCACCTGAAGTTCATGTCCCACATGTGGCCTAGCAAACAAGACTAAAGCCCATGTCCTATTTGCATGCCCAGAGTACAGCGAGCTGCGGAGGAAATGGATTTGCCCAATTTGCTTGCATCTTGGGACAATACACCACCTGCAAGCTTTAAGAATTTTAAAATACGACACAGCAGAGTATTCTCGGTAAACAGATTCTTGCTGTCATTTTGGTGCAGGTGCCAAAAGTTTTTAGTCCAGGAGAACTAATATTTAGCAAAAAAATATATTTTTTGATATTAGGTGATTTTATAGCACAATTGATAGCATTTACTGCAGGTTCTTTGGTAACCAAGAAAACCACGCCGCCCTAAGGGCATTGAGAATTTGGTGCATTCTTAGGTCTGAGACGATCAAGAGACTGTAGCAGAGGAACCCTCACTTTTAAAGACCCCCTACTTTTTAAAGGTGGTTTTTAATCATAAATTGTTTCAAACGTAATGAATGTTATTTGCACTGTGATGGTCTTCTATGACGGAATAAAGTATTTATCGATCTATCATAGGGAGGTTCTACAATGACCTCATTTATCAAACTACATATTAAGGTTAATTTAAATTTAGCTGGTTATAAAAGCTGCACTGTTAAGTCAGTTTCCATAGTAGCACAGTATGTAAAGCACTAGCCATTACCCTGGCCAGTATACACAATGCTCCAATCATTAACCATGTTGTGACCCAGGTAAGTTTGTCCAGAACAAATATACCCACATATAAACATACATATATTAAATCATGTATGTTTATATGTGTGCCTTTCCAAGCATGTATCAACATTCATAAAGCAATAGGTGCAATTTAATTTGCGTAATACACCACTGACAGACTAGTGTCCATAATGTACTCTGCTTGCACACATAGCCACAATGACCCACTAGGTAAAGAGCCTCCCCAGGTCAGAATCATAATTGTTTAAGAATCTATCCACTTCCCCTGGTCTACATTGACAATTGCTCAGCATTTGGAGCACTATCCTAGAATCAAGTATCAGAACTGCCCCTTCTAGTGAGCCAAAAAAGTAAGCCATTGCTGGTTCAAACCTTTGGGGTTTCAGCATGTAGTGCACCTGATAAAAATGTATTGAATTGTAAGCCCTTGTTGAGTAAATGCTACAAATATATCTCCACTTCAAAATATTTATCCTTATTCCAATGCGGTCTATGTACTCTTTTTTAGGATTTTTTCTGGAAACTGAAAGCGCTAGTAACTGTGATCATCTCAGCTTGGGGTGCTAATCAGCTACACCATCTTCACTTTTGCACTACGCTAGAGGACAGTAATTGTTTTTGTGTCTAATTTCAAAAGCAATATTCTGGCAACTGGTGCCATTGTATTGTAAGAATTACGATGCATTGGTTATTTTTTAATTCTCGTCTACACAGAGGTTCATACAATCTTGCAGGTTTGGTTACGTTGCTAAATGGTATGAGAGTATTCACTCAAAATTATTTTGGACTCTTCAGGAAAGACTTGCTGCTGTTTTGAGCATGGTTTGCATTAAAAAAGTGAAGTGTTATTTTTTAATATACTTTCCAATTCAACTCCAGATGTCAGCCTTAATGTAACTCAAAGTAGCTCTCTGTGCTACTTTGCTTTAAGAGTTTGTTACATGTGTGGTACATGAGCATAATTATGCAAACACCCATGGATTATGACACCCACTTTCTACTAAGGAGGTAGACAGGATTTTACACCTAAAATAATGCCTCCTTAAGGCTGTTGTATAGTTTGAAAAAAGTGAAATTTAATCAAAAATGTTATTTAATCAGAAGAGAGCACATGGAACTGCTGAATGTATTTATTGCACAAAACTACAAGTGAAATATCAGGGCCCCAGAGGAAGTTGAAGAAGTAAACAGTGTTTTTCAGTGTTGAGGTTGCGGCTGGTGATTGTTGAAAGTGGTAAGGCATCAAACTTGCCCTGAAGAGTAGCAAGCGAGTAAGCTTGAATTCTTCTAGGGAGGATTCTGGGTGTTCTTCCCCTGAGAAACTGTTTAATAAAATGGGTAGGAGCATGTCACATGTAGTTGCTCAAACCTTATTGGCTCTAAAAGGGCACAAGTGCAAACCCAGTGGAACCTGATGCTCCAAATGAGTTTATCACATTTTTCTTCTCCTTGTGCAGTGGGTAAAAAAATTTTGGCCCTCATTCTGACCTTGGCGGGCGGCGGCGCCCGCCAAAGTCCCGCCGTCAAGTTTCAAGTTACCGTTCCGCGGTAGAAAGACCGCGGCGGTAATTCTGACTTTCCCGCTGGGCTGGCGGGCGGTCGCCTTCAGACCGCCAGCCAGCCCAGCGGGAAAGAGGCTTCCACGATGAAGCCGGCTCGGAATCGAGCCGGCGGAGTGGAAACTGTGCGACGGGTGCAGTTGCACCCGTCGCGTATTTCACTGTCTGCGCAGCAGACAGTGAAATACATGTAGGGGCCCTCTTACGGGGGCCCCTGCAATGCCCATGCCAGTGGCATGGGCACTGCAGGGGCCCCCAGGGGCCCCGCGACCCCCCCTACCGCCATCCGGATCTCGGCGGTCCGACCGCCGGGATCTGGATGGCGGTAGGGGGGGTCGGAATCCCCGCGGCGGTGCAGCAAGCTGCGCCGCCGCGGAGGATTCAATGGGGCCGCGGTACACTGGCGGGACCCCGCCAGTGGTGCCGGTCCGACCGCGGCTTTACCGCTGCGGTCGGAATCCCCATTGGAGCACCGCCGGCCTGTCGGCGGTGCTTCCGCGGTCCTCCGCCCTGGCGGTCAAAGACCGCCAGGGTCAGAATGAGGGCCTTTGTCTAATGTAACCCTAATATGCCATTGGTTCCGTATTAGGCAAACAAGTACACACAAAATGTCAGCACCAGAATTTTGTTTTTAGTGCCATCCACATGCCATGGGTGGCCTTTATGTTCTTGGTTGCCCCCTTTCAAAAGCCAGAGGTTTCTCTTATGCATTAATATACCTCAAATGTGTCAGTGCCAACATTTTGACACTTGTCCCACATGCCAAGAATTTCCTCCAGTATGTTATTGCAAGTACTCTTGCAGAGGTGCTTTAAAACCAAAAACTACCTGTAGTATGCTGACACTAGCATTTTGCCATAGGTATACCATGTGCCAAGCATTGCCTCTGGTATTCCAGTACCAAGTATTACCTCTTGTATGTCTGTATCAGTATTTTGTTACGTTTGTCTATTATACTAAGAATTGCCCCCTGTATGACAGTGTCAGCATTTTGCCATGGATATCTTGAATTGCCATGTATTAACTTAAGTATGCCAGGTTGAATGATAGATTTGAAAGCCTAATACCAACTTCTCACTCATGTTTAATTACATCCATTTGCTCACACTGATTCTTCCTGACTCACACTTAGGGGCATATTTATAATGCCCTAGCGCCACCTTGCGTCACATTAACATCATTCTTTTTTACGTTAATGTGTCCCAGTGAGGCCAAAATCCCCGCGCTGTATTTACAGAGTGGCGTAATGCATGCATTGTGCCACTCTGTAAGCCTTTGCACCACATTATACCTGCGCCAGGCATAATGTATGCAAAGGGAGCATTCCCCTGTTACGGGAGCCGGATAAATGGCGTATGGAAATCTATAAGATTTCCTTGTGCCATTTTTTACGGCACTTTAAACACCTGCTCAAGAGCTTTAGAATGCGGCCCTATGAACTCTGCAGGAGTAGTGCCACTATTTTGGCGCTACTCCTGCAGAGTCCATCAATAGTGCCATGAGAAATTACGCTATTGCACCATACCCTGTGCAATGGTGCGCCGTATTTTAAATACGGCACACACATGATGGCAGTAGGGGGGTGCTAAGGGGTGCACGGAAAGTGGCGCTGCACCAAGTGCAGTGCCACTTTTCACAAATCTGCCCCTTAGTCTCACTCATTTATTTTCTCCCACTTGCACTCTCATTTATTCCCACGCACTCTTATTCTCACTCATTCTCATTCACTCTTACTCTCAATCATTCATACTTTCTCACTCACATGCACTCACTCTTACTCTTAGTCACTCTTTCCCTCAATCTAGCCTAATCTCACTCACTCCAAATCACTCATTCACACTCTTTCTCACTCACAGTTTTTTTAATGTTGTGTTATATTATGTTAACTTATTAAGCGCTACAAATCACCCTCCAAAGGGTCTCTGGGCGTTGTTACAGCTCTACAGGTCCTAGGGCAGGAACTTTAAGACAATTAAATTGAATTTAACAGAAATTAAAAGGCTACGTTTTAAGAGATTTTTAAACCATTTAAAATCAGTGCATGAATGTAAATGTAGCAGAAGCTGATTCTAGTGCTGGAGGGCCAAGTATGAAAATGAGTTGCCCCTATACCTCTTTGTACAGCTGCACGCAGCCAATGAAGAGTGCGAAGTGTGGGTTCTGAGGGAGATCGCGGTGGGGGATTACAAATTAGACATGCCGAGGTATTTTGTACCACCATGAGTTTGGAAAACATTCCTTTATTCATGGCTACCATTAATGCATTGCCGTAGTCCATCCAGGCGACTGACTATGAGGGTCTGACTGTGAGTTAAATTCACTGTAACAGTCACTGTCACTGCTCTTTCTCACTTACTCATATTGTCTAACACAGCCGCAAACTCATTCATATCCATTCTTTCTCTCTTACTCACTCTTACTCTCACTCACTCACTAATTCTAACTCACTGCCTGTCTTTCACTCTCTCATTCACGTTCACTCACATACATACATGCTTAAACATAAAAGATTCTCACCCACCTGCATGAACACAACATAAATCTAAAACCATTTTCTTTTTAGTTACCAAAGCTACCGATGAAGATCCGTGTCCTGTTTTTGTGCTCCATTTCGTATCACACTAATAGTAAATGATAGACTATTATTCCTTATTCAAGTAATACAAATGGGCATTATGCAAAGGAGGGTGTAGGCTTGAAAGATGACGGTGAACCACCCTAAGTTCTTTGCACTGTTTTTTTTGTACCTTTGAGGCCTGGGGTAACAAAGGCCAGGGTAGGGGTCGTAAGGGGCAAGCCAGGGGTCACAACAGTGCCCAGTAATGATGTGTAAGCAAGGTCCATGTTCTACAAATCTGTATTTTTCGGGATCAGAATCTGAAAATTCACATGGCTATTTCTCCACTCAATCAAACACAACTGATGCTTTGGAAACTGCAGTGGTAAAAATTGCACTAGGTACTGTTCATATTAATGAAATGATCAATCATGCTCTCTAAGGACAAAAAGAATCCAGATAATGTTGCAACAATTGTTAACATTAGGTACAGTGCAAACTGTTTGTGATAATGTAGTGCCACTGTCCCTAACAGTTCATTTGCTGTGTGCTATTTGTAAAACAATGCACTTGGAAGACCACAGTCGTGTAAAAGCTGGGTAGCCATGTACATTTTATATATCATCAGAAACTACTTGGGAATGCCAAGAAACAGGAAAAGCACAAAATAACTCCACAGTCTGATAGTGCAGTCTCCTATCAATTCTAGGCTATTTGTTTTGGTGTAATTTTTATATTATCGATTTTTATTAACTTTAGGATAAGGGCTCTTACTTTGATGAGGGTTTGTAGATTAGGGCCTAATGAACAAAGAGCCTCCACACTTAGTGCGGAGGTTACACAGTTGTGGCAGGATCTCCGCATTCCTGGTAGGATCTCTGCATGGCAGCTTCTCGTTGCAGAGCCATGAGTGTGGATCCTCCACCCTAGGTGTGGAGGCTCTTTGTGAATCAGTCTCCATTTCTCCACATCTCTACCTATGTTGGTTCTTGGATCACTGTTTCTAAAAGTAAAATATTACTGGTGATACTTTTCAAGCACTATTCCTACCAACTCCTATGCTATGTTCTTGCACATATTGAATTGTTTTCAAGTTTCAATGATGCAGATCATTTGAAAAAATCACACGTTAGGCTCAGTAGCCTTTGCAACAGGTACCAAAAAGTGTGCCCAGCTTCAACTTTCAGTAAACAATAAATTACTTAAACTGATCTATGGGTCATATGAGTCTTCATCATATACTGACTATGAAACAAATTGGATCTTCACTAGCCTAACAAAAAGAAATTCCAGAGTGTGGGGTGCATTTTTAACCCTGATATGTAATACATGATTCCTTCTGAGAACTGTTCCAAGTTCTGCTCACAGCGACCCAAAGAATTGCTAATTGTACTTGTGGACATTGCTGGTAAACTAATTGCAAAACATATCTTAACATTTGGTCTAGCTAAATATTATTCTCCTTTTCGGACTTTTTGGTAAAGATGCTACTTCTCTGGATAATGTTATAGCTTTACATCTATAAATACACGGACATTTCGGAAAGAGATAGTGTTGTATATTACTTTTGTCAATTATTCAACAACTTTCACCAAAGGTGGCTGTCTGTCCTTCACGTGGAAGTTAAATGCTATAGGGACACAATCTCTCCATCTGAATTTCTTGACTAAAATACATTCCTATGTGTGGTGTACATTACTCTTAGTTCCTGACTGCGATTTATTGGCTCAATATCATACTTCAAACAGGATAAAACTGGCTCTTTAGCCAGTATATGTGACCTCCTGACAACTCTAGAGACACTCCAATGTAATTCATGTACCAAATGCTATACAACATTTCTCTATGAAAATAATGTGGTCATCTCATCTCAAACACAAAAAGGGCTACAAGAAGGCTTTAATGCTGTATACCTCTTTAGGAAAACAATACTTACAAATAAGTACGTCAAACATTAACCCCTTCACTGCCCGGCCTTTTCCCCCTCAGGTGCCAGGCCTTTTTTGGCTATTTGGGGTAGTTCACACTTAGGCCCTCACAACTTTCTGTCCACATAAGCTACCCACGCCAAATTTGAGTCCTTTTTTTCAAACATCCTAGGAATTCTAGAGGTACCCAGAGTTTAGGGGTTCCCCTGGAGAAGAACAAGAAATTAGGCGAAATACAGCAAAACAATCGTTTTTCTTTTTAAAAAGTGCGGAAAAAGGTCTGAAAATGGCCTCAACAAAGGGTTTGTGGTGCTAAAATCACCATCTTTCATCCCAACTTTCAGGAACAGGCAGACTTGAATCAGAAAAACACATTTTTCAACACAATTTTGGCATTTTACTGGGACATACCCATTTTTACTATTTTTTGTGCTTTCAGCCTCCTTTCAGTTAGTGACAGAAATGGGTGTGAAACCAATGTTGGTTCCTAGTTAGCTAAACATTTCTGATAAACAGACAAAATTCTAAATTTAGCAAGGGGTCATTTGTGTAGGTCCTACAAGGTTTTCCTACAGAAAATAACAGCTGAAATAAAAAAATATTAAAATTGAGCGAAAAAAACAGCCATTTTTCTCCACGTTTTACTCTGTAACGTTTTCCTACGATGTCAGATTTTCAAAAGCAATATACCATTACATCTGCTGGCCTCTTCTGGTGTGAGGATATATAGGTTCATCGAGAACCCTAGGTACTCAGAGCCAATAAATGAGCTGCGCCTTGCAATGGGGTTTCATGGTATACCGGGTATACAGCAATTCATTTGGTGAAATATAAAGAGTGAAAAATAAGTGTCAAGGAAACCTTTTTATTTCCAAAATGAGTACAAGACAAGTTGTTGAAAAGCAGTGGTTATTTGCACATGTCTGAATTCCGAGTTCCCCATACTAGCATGTGAATTACAGGGCATTTCTAAAATAGTCATTTTTTTTATACACTGCCTTACATTTGGAAGGAAACAATGTAGAGAAAGACAAGGGCCAATAACACTTGTTCTTCTATTCTGTCTTCCCCCAAGCCTCCAGATAAAAATGGTACCTCACTTGCGTGGGTAGGCATAATGCCCGTGACAGGAAACGAAACATGGACACATCACATTTTTACATTGAAATCTGATGTGTTTTTTTTTTAAAGTGCCTAGCTGTGGATTTTGGCCTCTTGCTCAGCCAGAACCTAGGGAAACCTAGCAAACGTATAATTGTATTAAAACTAGACACCTAGGGGAATTCAGAATGGGGTGACTTAGGGGGCTCTCACCAGGTTCTGTTACCCAGAATCCTTTGCAACCCTCAACATTTGGCAAAAAAACACTTTTTCCTCACATTTTGGTGACAGAAAGTTCTGGAATCTAAGAGAAGCTACACATTTCCTTCAACCCAGCATTCCCCCAAGTCTCCTGATAAAAATGGTACCTCACTTGTGTAGGTAGGCCTAGTGCCTGTGACAGGAAATGCCCCAAACTACAACATGGACGATTCACATTTTCCCAAAGAAAGCAGACCTGTTTTTTGCAAAGTGCCTAGCTGTTGAATTTGGCCTCTAGTTCAGCCGGCACCTAAGGAAACCTACCAAACCTGTGCATTTTGTAAACCTAGACACCAAGGTGAATCCAAGATGGGGTGACTTGTGGGGCTCTCACCACGTTATGTTATCCAGAATTCTTTGCAAACCTCAAAATTTGGCAAAAAAAACACTTTTTCCTCACATTTCGGTGACAGAAAGTTCTGGAATCTGAGAGGAGCCACAAATTTCCTTCCACCTAGCATTCCCCCCGGTCTCCCAATAAAAATGGTACCTCACTTGTGTGGGTAGGCCTAGTGCCCGGGACAGGATATGCCCGAAATCAAAATTATCAAATACAAAACTACCTGTTTTTGCGGGGGCACCTGTGTTTTTGGTCCTGAGCTCAGCAGCCATCTAGGGAAACCTACCAAGCCCAGACATTTCTGAAAACTAGACAGCAGAGGGAGTCCAGGGAGGTGTGACTTGCGTGGATCACCCAGTGTTTTCTTACCCAGAATCGTCAGCAAACCTCAAATTTAGCTCAAAAATCGAATTTTTCTGACATTTCTTTGTGGTGTCTCTGCACCAGCACAAATTTCCTACCACACAACGTTCCCTTCTGTCTCGTGATAAATGATACCTCACTTGTGTAGGTGGGCCAAGTGCCTGTGACAGAGAAGGGCCAAGAACAGGTCGCAAATGAGGTGAACCAAAGCGGGTCTGAAAGGGCAGTTTAAAGAAAAGTGTTTTTTAGGCTGACAAGGGGGGCAGACTTTTTAGTGTTATAGATGCAACAATGCTAGGTGGTAGGAATTTTGTGGATTTCTGCAGATTCTGGAAGGTTCCATCACACAAATGTGGGAAAAATTTGTGATTTCGAGCAAAGTTGGAGGTTTGCAGGACATTGTGAGTAAGGAAATAGTGTGGGGTGCTTGTGAAGCACTCCACCCTGGACTCATCCAGATGTTTAGTTTTCAGATTTGTCTAGATGTCATAGATTTTTCTAGATGTCAATGTCCCAAAGTCCAAAACATGAAGCCCTCTCCATTCCAAGTGGGACACTTTTGAAAGTTAGACGACCTCTCATGGCCCAAATGTAAAACCGAAGCCCAAAATAATCAAATGTCCCCTTGTTTACAGTGGGATAAGATGGTTTAGTCTCCGGGGGAGAGCTGAAAGACTGTTACCCCCTTGTGCTGGGGTGGGGGCATAACCATGCCCATACTGGTTGGTAACCACCACCCCACTATTTTTAATTGTTTAAAATTTTCCAGCATCCAGTATGCTTTCTGCCCTCCTGTGGAGTGGATGGGGGTAATTTCCCCAACTGCCCACCGGTGGGAAGAACAACTTTGTCCCCATTTATTTGGTGGGGGGGTATGGCCATACCCCCACCCTCCTCTTTTGAAAACAAAATCTTCCCTGGTCTCCGGTGGGCTTCTGCCCTTCTTGGGGGCAGATGGGCCTTTCAGAAATGGGCGATCAGCCCCCAAGGGGGTTAGAAATGGGCTAAAATAAATTTTCCCCCCAGGGGCGCGACCCTTACCTAAGGAGTCACTCCCCTTTTGTAAAATTGGCAAAAAAAAAAATCCCTGGTGTCTAGTGATTTCTGCCCTCCCTTGGGGGCAGATTGGCCTAAGAAAAACATGCTGATCCACCCCCAAGGTGGGCAGAAATTGCCTAAAATAAAATTGCTGCCTAGACGAGCGACCCTTTCCTAATAGGTAGCTCCCTATCTGTAAAAAGAATATATATGTATATCCCTTGTGCATAGTGGTTTCTGCCCTCCCTTCGGGGCAGATTGGTCTAATTAATATATTGCCCACTGGGGAGCAACCCTTGCCTAAGGGGTCATCCCATTATCAATATCAACACAAAAACAAATCCCTGGTGTCTAAGGGCTTCTGCCTCCTCTGGGGGCAGATTGGCCAATTAATATAGGCCAATCTGCCCCTAGGGGCGCAAAAATGGTCTTAGAAAAATGCCCCCCTTCGGGAGCGACCCTTGCCAAAGGGGTTGCTCCCCTTATGCCAATTTAAAAAAAAAATCCCTGGTGTCTAGTGACTTCAGCCCCTCCCCCCGGGGCAGATTGGTCTAATTAATATAGACCGATCTGCCCTCAGGAGAGCAGAAATGGCCTAATAATAAAATTACCTTCTGGGAAGCAACCCTTGCCTAAGGGTTCACTCCCTTTATAAACATAGTATAAAAAAAAAACCATCCCTGGTGTCTAATGGCGTCTGCCCTCCACCCCGGGAAGATCGGCCTAATTAATATAGGGCGATCTGCCCCTGGTGGGGCAGAAAAGGCCTAATTCAAAAAATGCCCTCTTGGGAGCGACCCTTGCCTAAGGAGTCGCTCCCCTTATAAAGGTAAAGAAAAAAAAATAAACTCCCTGGTGTCTAGTGGGCATTCATGCAGCACGATCGCTATGCGATTGTGCTGCAAGAATGCTCAGAGAGACATGAATAGGAAAGGAAAAGCCTTTTCTTTCCTTTTCATGCCTCTCTGCTTCCCCTTCCCCCATACAGAGGAGAAACTAATCTGTTTCTCCTCGGATCGCTTTGGAAGCATTCCTCTTCCAGCCCTGCCCTGGGGGCTGTGGGTGGAGGCCTTGGGGGGAGCACTAGCGTTTCCCCCGACGGCCGGTTCCACGACGTAATGGTTACGTCTGTGGCACCTCAGCGCTGCGCCACCGGACATAACCATTACGTCCCTGGTGACTAAGGGGTTAAAGTAGTGGTATTTGCAAACAATAGGTCTTGGCAAAGCAAACATTGGACCTTAGGTGGGATGGAGAATCAGTAAAATATTACCCTATGGTACCTTATTCCTAAACATGCATAAGTCCTTTGGACAGCTTCATGTAAATCATGTATTAAAAGTAAGTAGTACTAAAATATGATAATTGATGTCATTCAAGCTCTAGTTCAAAGATGGCCTTATTTAAACATCTGAAAGGGAAAAATGTCTGTTCCTTATTACCTTTAAGAAATATTCATCTGCTGAGGGACTCAGACTAGAGTAGATTTGAATCTAGGAAGAAAATATTGGGTGCAGTTTTAAGATGGTCATGGAAAGTAATCTTGGGCTTGGTGGAAATTTCCAAATAACTTCCATCTCGAGTGGTTTCTAAAGTAACATCTAAGCATTGCACTTTAATGAGCACAACTACTTCCATCCAGGTCTTAGAGGGCACTGTTCTGAGTCCTTTAGTTTTGTGTGGCAGGTTATGACTTTCTGAGTGCTGTAGTCTGGTGTTTGCCTATATTTCTGTAATTAGAGTAACACATCTGAAACCATTTGTATTACAATTTCAGGACAGGCTACATTGTCCATAATGATCTGGAGTCAGCTGGTCACCCTACCTAGAACAAATCATGTTGCTTTGGCAATGCATAATCCCTATCTGCTCTAGTTGGAATTGCTGAGCTGTTTAACTATTACTCAAACCAAATTTAAGACACATGGAGCAGCTCAGATTTCTAGCTTTGAAATTGACAAGCAATAATGTTTGAAATGTAATTCCCTTCACTATATCAGTAAGATAGCTATTTCAAGTAGAATTCGAAGTAATTTAAATTTTAACGTTTTAGTAAAAAGAAAAGTGAGACCTTATTATAATGTATGTGTTATACTAAGGTTATGCATGAGAACTGTTTTAGATGAGTGGAAAACGTTCTCTAGAGAAGGGTGTATTTGTAGTGTGTGCAAAGCAGTGTCACAAACCTTGTTGCATGTACTGTTTGACTGTTTGTGTTTAAAAACAACACTTACAGCTATGTTTGAGAACAATGATGCATAATATATTCTACAAATAATCTGTTGGAGTTAAAACCTGTCAGCCATGCCCTGATGACGGGACGGAGAAAGGCCATTATCGATCTTAAATAAATGTGTATCTTGATACTTTTCTATACATACAGTTATGATTATTCTACAGGATTGTAATTTGGAAACAGTAGGAGCTCTAATAAACACAGCATAGAGGTCTATAAGCCTATCTCTGGACTAAATGCATACATCACTAATGTGTTTCAGAAGAAGTGTGTATGAAAAGCTACATCCACAATCTCATTTGCACATTCATTTCAGAACACTAGCTCTTCCTATTCTTACAAATTATATATGAGTACACGCTTCATCACAGCATTCCATATGGACTTTATTTGTGCATATGTGACACCTTATTTGTGCTTTGCTATATGTACATTTATAAAGAAATGTAAACACAATGTTATTACTACAGTATAGACAATGGCGCCTTTGGTGTGTCTTCACATTAATGTTTGCCCTATCTCTTTTCAGGGCTTAGAACTCTACATTCCCCCACCCCTGTGAAACAGGAGTGAACTACTTAAGCTCTCCGTATAGACATGATCAAATTGCCTTACCCCTGATTGACATATTAACCTTACCTTTAATCTAGATTTTGATGTAGAAATGCACCCAGGGTCTGGATGTTGAATGCACCCTGTTGACCGCAGTACCAATTGTGCCTAACTTCAGCACTCTAAAAAACTTGCTGTCAAGCCTGTCAGAATTTCAGACAGGTCGGAACTCGTTCTTTTAAATATTAATCAGTCACCCCTAAGTACACCACAAGATAGGATGCCTGATATTTAAAAGTGAAATGTGTGCTTTAATAATGTTGGCTTGTTTCTTTAGTGAATAGCCTTTTGAAAGGTCTTTTCACTAGCCAGGATGTGGCTGCATCCTGAAAAAAGTCAAAGTACACATTAACAACTGTAACGTATGACAGAAAATGACTACAGTTGCCATTCAAAGTCTATTTTTCATTTATACAAAAATGTAATTTCTTCGTGAAGTTGAATGTGTATTACATTTGTGGGAAAAGTAGTGCCTTTTAGATGCCATACCTTTCCTTTCTTAGTTAGGCTAATTAGTATTTACCCAGGACATTTAGGCCCTTATTATGAGTTTGGTGGGTAGAAACTCTTGCGGTCAGGTTACCGCCTAGGCTGCAGCCATCCCGCAGCCCCTATAATGAGGTTCCCACTGGGCCTGTGGGCGGAAAAAGAGTTTCTGCATTCTGGCCCAGCGGGAAACAGCCCACAACATTGGCTGGTAATGGAGCTGGTGGCAATGTTGTGGTTCATCGGGTGCAACAGCACCCGTTGCACTTTATGCTGTCCATGGGGGCCTGTGCAATGCCTATGTTAAGTACATGGGCAGTGCAGGGTCCCCCATGCCATGTAAAACCCAGCAAAGAGGGGACTCGTAATCCCCAGGGCAGCTCTGCTCGAGTGCAAGCCTGGCAGATTAAGACCGCTGTCACAGCCAGGCTGTCAGCTGGTAAAAAAGTAGGGGTACCGACGGTCCGACCATGGCGGGTTCACCACGGTCATAATGTGGAGGCCGGACCACCAAAATGGCAGAGGTCCGACCACCACCACGGCCAGACTCGTAATGAGGACCCTAGTCTTCCAGTGTCTCCTTGACAATGAGGTGCAATGAGGTGTGAAATTTTTCTCATAGCAGAGACAATAGCTTGGATGTGGGGTGGTGTTTTTCTTTTGCATGCTATCATTATCTTGAAAAGAACCAAGGTGAGGTTTGTTCTTTCACAAGACGATGTACGGTGAAACCTGGAAAAAGGAAAATCTTTGTTCCGCAGGCCAATACTCTTCACAGTAGGAGGGAAAGTGCCTTCAAAAACCAGTTTAAAGTAGACACAGGGAAGGAGACTGTTGATTACCTTGGCCACACTTCTGGGTGGAAATAAGGGTTCTGTACAATGGATGGAAGATCCCCATTTTAGATTTTAGGAGTGAAGTGCATAGTGGGATTGTTTGCAGTAGGGCAAACAGGAACTGCTAAAAATATGGGTAGGGTTGCACTTGGATAAGTCCTTTCTCCTCAGCTCTTCTGCTCAGCCTCCCAGACTTCAAGGGAGACTCTTTTGACTTCAGGGTCCGATCTGGAAAAGGCTTTGAGGGTGGTCTAGTGCAGGTCTAGTTTTGACTGGGCAATTGGCAATCCAGAAAAAAAACGTTTTTAGCTTTTTGTGTACAAGTAGCCACACAGGAGGTCACCCCACTGACTCCATGGTCTTTCTGAACAGGAAATGAGCACCAAACAGGTACGTTCTCTTTTTCTTCAGAGACCTGACCACTGTTAATGATTCTCTCTTTGGCACTACACCATTGGTCCACATAAAGAGCCATCTACTGATGAATGCTACAAGTTGGTCCTGGCCCCTCAGCTAGGGTATCGGCCTGTACCACAAACTCTTTGGAAAGTGAGGTGCCATGAGGACTAGTTCAGTGCACAGTGTCTCCTGCAAGGTGTCAAACACCTTTTGACATGCCTCTGTCCAGGTCATCTTCTTTGGTTGTTTTTAGAAGTGAGCTCAGTTGAGGGGGGCAATAATGCTTTCATACCCTTCAAATCCTTGCTGTAGTAGCCTGTGAGGTCCTAGAACGCCCTCACATGGGGCCTGGGAAGTGCAGCACAGAGAGTGATCTACTGGTGACTGCTGAAGGGCTGCCAAGGAAGCCCTCAGGCAAAGGCAGCTATCAGGAGCCCGACAGAGGACAGGTCTCGCAGAAGGACCTAAAGGCAGGAGGGCAGTCTCTGAGCTCTTCCTCATTGGAGGGATAGCAGTAAAATTAGGCTCCACCGAAGAAGGTCAAACTTAGATGTCATGAGTCCTGAAGAAAGTACTCATTGGGGCTTGAACTATCCACCAGGAATAAAGCAACATCAACATCATGAAAACTGGCACATCATGGTTAGAGAAATGGACTGGAGAAGTTTAGTTTCCAATAGGGACCAGGCAGGAAACAAAGTGCATAGCACTGTGCTGTATGCCCTAAAAATTCCCCCAGGGAGGGTCCAGGGCCCATGGCTCAATGCAATTGCATGAGGATGGGAGGGGTGTGATTGAGGCTCCCTCCTCAGAGAAGCTTTCTGGCCTTGGCGACATCCCCCAGGGAAAACCACAATCACAAGAGGCCAAAGTTGACACACAATGGAGTGCCATGGTGCTCTTAACTTCAGCTGATCCCCAGGAGGCCCAGTTCCTGGGCACCAAAGAGAAATCCATTCCAGACACTTTTCTTGACCCCCTGCTCATCTCTGGAAGGGTGTGTGCTGGGCTTCAGTCACCACCTGAATGGACCACAGGTAGGAGACTCCTGGTGCTGGCTCTCCCATTTACACAGAACTATTCTAGCTAGACAGTGAGCCACATCTTCGTGTACTCTCTAAATGCCACAAGCCCGATGTCCCAAAGAAGATGCAGGGACACAGGCTTAGAAAAGTAGAAAACAAAAACCCACAATTTGAATGAAAATAAGAGAAAATGGAGGCAAGGTTCAGTCTTAAAGCTGCTAATAAAACATGCATGCTTTCTGCAAGGAACACAAAATAAGTTCCTGTTGGACTTCATCATTTGCATATTGGTGTTCCCTGATTCTCCAGCAAGGGCAGAGCCACCACCAAGGTATAGCAGAGGGTTTAGGAGTCCATCTAGCATGGGGCAATCCCCAAGAAGTACCTAAACATTTTTGCCTAGATGAGTCCCTAAGTCTTCCAGGGGTTAACATTGATGCCCTTGGGAGAGGATTGGTTTGTTTTCCAAGCGTTCTTGGAGCTTGGATGTTTGCTAAAGGCTCCTGGCTATGGAGACCCATGTTGGTTGGTCATAAAGCTTAACTTTTAGCATGTTCAATATAGAAGGAAGACTTTTGCACACATTACTTTGAAGTTATAATGCTTTAGTCACAACAAGACAACTGACAATAACATCTTATATGGTTTAATCAGGGATATGAAAAGGCTATATTTTTAACACATTTGTGATTAAATGTATTAAGGCAGTTACAGTTAATCATGATGTTAATGATGTTGTATTGGCATTGTATATCATATTCCTGCTTTTTATTAATATGGTGACACCGTGATAAAGCCATCAGGTCTGTCTTCAGATGACTATCCCCCACTGTTTTGTGGTTAGTATAGTATTGTGCCCTTAGAGTTCAGGGCTCGCTAGGGGTCTGAACTATTAGGGTTGTGTCACCATTACTGGAGCCTAATCATGAGAACACAAGCATTTTCCCTTTTTGGCACGTCAAGTGTCTTTCTGTATACTCACACATACACACAAAACGTGTGTGCCTATATAACAGAATCTTTTTTGCTTGTTAGCATGGTTTATATTATTGACACTTATGAAGGGACACAAAATTGTTCCTGGTGAGGAATTAGGTATACCATTTAAAAGACAGGAAACAGGGATGCATGTCCCTTCCAGGATATCTACTCCTGAACATAGGGAACTATCCACAGTGTGTCCAACACTGCATGGTTTTCCCTGGCCCTCTTACGAAAGTAGGCTGGGCCACCTTTCCACAGCTACAGTGTATCTGTGGCTGTGCTATGAGAATATCAGCAAAGATGCTTACACACTTGCCTCCGAGAAGGACCCTAAATGTCACATCATGGTGGTTGGAGTCCTGTTACAATCTGTACCCTACATAAGGCTTATATCACCTACATATCACTATGGAGAAACAGGAAAATCACTGATGCATGTCTATGTTTTACAGTCTTCTGTGTGCATGATAAATGTCAGACACTGATTTTTCTGTCCATGGGAATTGTGAACCTAATCTGAGCTTGACCAAGTGGGTTTTGGTGCACTATGGCACAATACCAAGCCTTCCACCCTTTCGAAAAGATGGCATTTAATTTCCAACCATTAATCTTTTGTATAAAAGGAGTATGTAGGTATTTTAAAAATAATTTGAATATCAAAGGTTTAAAACATTTCACAAAAGTTAGTCTGGTATCTGTCACCACGGTTCTTAGTGGGATTAGTTTTCACACCTTCGCCTACCGTGGTCGTCTAATTATGGAAACTGACATATGCTGATGACTTCAGTTGTTCATGTATACACATTTTATGAAAGAGGTCCTACTGAGCATGTGACAGTTTGAATGGAACTGTGGAATGTGAGCAAAAATAATTTGGGACAGCAGCATCCTGTGGTGAACCAATTTTGCAAATGTTTATTATAGAGAACTGTATGCTTTAACATGCAGATTTTAAAGTGTAAAAGTATCTCACTGTGAGGAAGATTTGCTAGAACATTTCAATTTAACAAAGAACATAAATGTAAAATATATGCTAGTGTATAATTAAATCAACTGTATAGGTTCTCAGAAGTTATTCTTGTAGCATCAATAGCATACCACTTTTACACAGCTTCGCAGGCACCCAGCAGATTAACCCTTATGTAGGACCAAATTGTTGTATGCATTTATTTTCTGAAACAGCTTTATTTTTCTTTTGGTCTGCTTCTCCAAAAGATACAATGGAATGAGAGCTTTGAAAGGTTCAAAATACTACAAACTGTGGGGATGTGCAAAATTATAATCAGAGCTGTGTGAAATTACCCCTGAGACATTTACCACATCTACAATGGTGGTACAAAATATGCTATACTAAAGTCACTGGTAACAATTGGTAGGTAAACTAAATAACCAAAACATATCATTTTCTTCACATAATTCAGTGTTTAGAGTTCCCAGCTACCCTGAAAGTCCAAACTTGGACATTCCCTCAAATGTGCCCCTCTGCCACTCAGTGTACACAGATTGAAAAAAAAAGTAGTGCTATGGAAGGCCCGAGGCGAGGGTGGAACAGCCTAGGGCCCGTGCACCTGCCAGCTGTCTTACAAAGTGCCTGGGATGGGATCTTGCAGGCACCAGGGGTGCTCTTCTGCTTGTCCAGGTGAAAAGGATCAGACTGGGCTCTGGGTCAGAGATTCAATTGACCATGGTGTAGAAGCACCTGGCCTGGGTTCTACTCTTTGACCCACTGTGTCGCAAAGTGCATAGATTGAGGCCCTGAAGATACTAGCAAGGTTCCCTTGACTGTCCAGTTGAAAAGGCTCTAACCAGACCCAGGTCAGTACCCCAGTTGGCTGTGGGGTAACTGCCCCTCTCCTGGGCTCCATTATAATATACCCACCATGTTGCAAATCTTGTGGGCAGCGCAAGGCCTTCCCTGCTTGGCGGGTTGAAGAACTTTGACTGGGTCCCATGTCAGAGCTCTGATTGGCCCTATGGTAGAATCCCCTATTCTGGGTCCAATTCTCCAGTAAGCTGTGTCACAAAACATCCTAATAGGGGTCCCACAGGCCAGGACTGCTTGGCTGCATTAAGGAGCTCTGATCGGGTGATGCATCACAGTTCCAGCTAGGCTAAGGGTGGAAGCCTCTATCCCCAGTCTCTATTTTGGGTCTCACTGTGTCACAAGGTGTCCTGGAAGGGGTCTGGCATGAGACAGGAAGGCTCCCCTGCTTAACCAAGGAAAAAAGTATTGACCACACAATGGGTCCACACTCCAACTGTCCCTGTGGTGGAAGCCTTAGCTCTGGACTACATGATATGGCCTGTTGTGTCACAAAGTGCCCAACACAGGATCAGACATGCAACGGGCAGGACTCTCTTGCTTTGGCCAGGTTAAGAAGCTGTGACTGGGCTCTGCGTCAGAGCTCCAACCGGCCCAAGGGTGGAAGCCTTCATCCATTGACTCCATTCTCTGGCCTGTCATGTCGCAAAATACTCTGGAAGGGGTCCTGCAGGCCTGGGGAGGACTAACCTACTTGGCCAGGTTAAAAAGCTCTGACAGGGCCCTATGTCAGAGCTCTGGCTTGCCCTGGGGTGGAAGCCTTCTGCCCTGGTGTCCTTCTCCAACCCACCATGTTGCAAAGTGCACTAGAAAGAGTCCCAGAGGCCTCTCCTAGGCTGGGTGAAAACACCCTGATCAGGGCTAGGATTGAACTCTGACTGTCCTTAGGTTGGACGTCCTTCACCCTAGGCTCACCTCCTCCACCCGCCATGTTGCAAAGTTCCAGGGATAGAGTCCTGGAAACACTGGGCAGGGCTCTCATTTCCCAGCTTAGTCATGTGAAAAAGCTCTGGATGAGCCCTGGATCAGGGCTCTTTGATCCCCATCACACCCTGAGGCCCTGCACGACTTCAAGAGATCAGCCCAGGAAACCCCAGGCCCCTTCAAGTGTGAGTCTAATTCAGAAGACATGGTGCAACCAGATGGCCATCAGTCATTTCAGAAAAAATATTTTTTTATAAGGCTCACAGATTAGAGAATAGCTGAGCTAAGATTGACCAAATTAAAAACTGACAATTATATGCCATGCTGCTGTCATAAAGGAAGTAGGGTAAGTGTCCTTTAATCACATTGTCTCTTATTTGGTATGAAATTTCATTTTAAACTATGAATGAAATTGAAAGTTGTTCTTGGAGGAGATTCTAGAAGTTCAGGAGAATACCTCGCTCTGTAAACTAGAAAGAACTACGGTCTCTCACATGCACAAAATGTATTGAGTGTTCATGGAGGGATGAGGACAGCAGAGTAACATAAGACAGGCTGATTCACTCTTATACTATCAAGGCAACAGCATATCAAACTTTTCATTTCTCACATGTGCAGGCTATCCTTCTAGTTGGGGTCTGAGCTATGACCCAACAAGGGCATACACAACGGGTGCTTATCTGACTTTTAGAGCTTAGCAGGGCTTGAGGCATGAATCCCTATTTAAACTTTGACTTCCGTTGGCCTAGCAGGAGTAGATGGAATCTGGGTGTTTTAATGTTTGTGTAGTCTCTGGGCAGGTTGCCTTGATTGTTGTTCCACATACTTTCGCTTTTATGGGTTCTATTTATTCAGCTGTAAACAGCATACAACAAATGTATAAGACAAATGATGCATGTCTACTGTTTTTGTCACTAATTCCTATTCTTGCGTGTTTGGTATGCTTTTGCTTATTTAAAATATCTCTACCTAGATCATGTCACTATATGAACTAATGGGTCTTATTTACTCACTACCCCTTTTTTGTTGTACTGCACACAGTATGTCACTACCCATGTGTGTCTAAGCTGGTTAGTCTTTATTATAATTATAATCTGTGCATGTATCTCACAAATACCCTCATCAATCACAATGATGGCAATACAATACAATGCAATATACCCTCTACTTACCAATGTGGTCATAGTTTGTAGTCAAATATTTGGTAACAATTGCTAATGTTATTTGCACCAGTATGTTTTGCATATTTTATTATTACAACTCTCAAAGTAACCTGCTGAATCTAAATGTTTCAAACTATGGGTATGAAAATGATGCCTGTGCCTAGGGTTCCAAAAACCTTAAAATGGCTTTAGCGGTGAAGGGTGAAGGAAGGTAAAGTCCAAAGTAAGTTTATAATGTAGAAATAAAATATTGATTAATTACTATAAACGTTTTGAAGAAAAACAATAATGTCAATAGCAGTAACCTCAAAAAAATAAAATGGCAGGCAAGAATATCAGCATTTCTGTTGTTATTTTATTCAAGACAGAGCGGTGATCAGGCAGTCTTATGAATACAGGCTTGTTCATATTCTAATGACAAGTTGGCTGTGTTTTTTAAAGGATTCACTGAGTCAGATGGACTGTGACAGATCTCTGGGTAAAGTGGGATTGCAAAGATAAAATGATATGACTCTGGTCAACTGATGGGCTTTTTAAAGTTATTGTCCAATTGGTGATTTTTGACAGTTTGTGGATAATGCTCACAATATTTTTGCTGTTGAAGATTTGACGACTTGATGCATAATTCATAAATATGATACAGTAAGTAGGTGTGACTTACACTTGTGGTACTCCTGGTTTGTGTGGTACCTGAACATCAAGTTTTAAATATGGAAGTGCATTAATATTGTATTAAAAAATTATGATAGCAAAAATACAGTGAGCTAATATACCACTAGTCAAATGATCACAGGTAAGCTCATCATTTTTGTTTTATATCTGTAAGTAACTTTGTAGGTGAAAATATAATACTGAAATATATTGTGGTAGTTTATTTGGCCATCCTGCATCCTGAGGACTTGACAGGAATACCTGGTGGAGTGCAGTCTGGTAAGTCACAACACAAAAGATGTCACCAAAATGAAATATCATGCATGCTCACTGCTCACCTTTACCCACTGTCTTGTTCATGTACCCCACCAACATTCAATACCCAGAGTATCTGAGAGTAAACAATGTCTCTGTATTGTTGGACCCAACAGCACAGCTACTGAGATCCATCACATGGTATTGCTCCACGTGGGGCCTGTAAGTCTTTCAATATACAATAATAATCCCAGGACTTATGGTATATCTCAACAGGTAATTGTATGCCAACACCAAATGCAGTCCCCATACAGATATGTAATTCAGAGAGTTACCTAACTGCAACTCCCAGGAGGCACTGTTTCTGAAACCCCGAACACCAGCCCAGTGGTTACTTGCCCCAATGCATCTGTTAGTGAACTCTCAAATGAAGTTTACTCACCTGGGGGAAGAATCTTTCTCAAATGTGTGCAGTAGAGAGAGGGACCTGACTGCAACTCTCAGGAGGCACTGTTTCGGCAAATCCACACACTAGACCACTGTGCGCTTGTACACATACCCCTGTTTGGTAACTCTCAATTGAGGTGTTCTCATCTGGGAGGATACCATTTGCCAAGCGTGAAAAGTAGAGGGAGTGACACGATTGCTAAGGCCAGGAAGGCCCTGTGTCTGTAAATCCAACAACCAGCACAGTGTACAATTGCCCAAATACCTCTGTTTGGTAACTCTCAATAGAAGTGTAGTCACCTGGGTGGACACTATTTGTATAGTGTGAATAGTAGAGGGGGTGACCTGACTGCAACTCCCAAAAGGCACCGTTTTACTAACTCCAAACACCACCGCAGTGGTCACTTGTCCACATACCCCTGTTTGGCCAATCACAAATAAACTTCACTTACTTGGAAGGATTCCATATGTCAAGTGTGGGAAGTAGAGGGAGTGACTTGACTGATATGGCTAGGAAAGCCCTGTGCTTCTACATCCACTCACCAGACAAGCATTCTCTTGTCCAAAAACCATTGTTTGATAAACCACTAATGAAGAGTACTTCCCTGAAGAGATCATATTTTTATAGTGTGTGTGTAGTACAGGGAGTGCCATGACTGCTGAGGCCAGGAAGCTCTGTTACTCCAGTCACCAGCCCAGTTTTCTCTTGTCCAAATATCACTGTTTGGTAAACTACAAATGAAGTTTACTCCCCTGGGAGGATACTACTTGTCAAGTCTATGAAGTAGCAGGAATACCCTGAGTGCAATGTTTCACTAACTCCAAACACCAGACCAGTGGGCGGTTGTCCACCTACCCGTGTATGGCAAATCACAAATGAACTTCACTCACCTGGGAGGATATTATTGGTCAAGTGTTTGAAGCAGAGGAAATAACTTGACTGCAACTCCCAGGAGGTCCTTTTTCTCTGACTCCAAACACTAGACAAGTGTTCATTTGTCTACATACCCCTGTTTGTCAACTCTCAATTGAAGTGTACTCACCTGGGAGGATAGCATTTGAGAGCTGTTGGGAAGTAGAGGAAATTACATCACTACAATGCCCAATAGGCCCTGTAACTTTAACTTCAAACGCCAGCACAGTGGCCCTTTATTCATATACCCTTGTTTGTCAACTATCAAATGAAGTATACACACCAGGAACTGACCAAGCATAGATCATGCACACATCATCAACATATCTCTCAACATAGCTCCATCTTGACTTGCTAACCCAAGATGAAATATTGGAGGACAGAAACAACACCTTGACCACAGAGTATAACGAGTATTCATAAGGCCTCAAGCCGCATCACCAGATTGGTATTGGCAGAAGATACATTCATGCTGCATTGTGCACATGATGACTGCAGTCATATATACAACAAAGTCCTGGGTCTGCCTGCATCACACTCAAAAAGGCCTCCTAAGGGCAAATCCTCATCTTGCCTAGCCACTGTTTTACCTGTACTGGTGGCAAGATGGAATTTTCAGGCATTTCCCCCTAGTGAAAATCAATCAATCATAATATTTGTAAAATGCTGCTTATCATCCCGGGGGTATCCAGGTGCTAAGGGTAGTCTCTGTGAGCCTGAGCTACTCCTCAAAGAGCTATGTCTTGAGTTTTTTCCTGAAGTCAAGGAGGGTGTATGAGGTGCAGAGTTTTGGGAGGAGCCATTCCAGTTCATGGTCGCTAGGTAGGAGAAGGAGCACCCTCTACAGTGTCTGTGGCTGATTCTTGGGACATGGGCAAGGGCGAGGGTTGTCGAGCGGAGCTCCATGTTTGGCTGGTGGAAGGAGAGTATGTGATTGATTAGCTTGGTCTTTTTAGGTGATGGTGAGAAGTTTGAATTTGCACATCTTGTGCACCAGCAGCCAGCGTACACCTCTGAGGTGGGGGGTTAGGTGGGTTCTTCTGGGGAGGTCCAAAACAAGTCTTACTGCTATATTCTGGATGGTCTGGAGGTAGTGGAGGAGGTGAGTGTAGAGTCTGACAAAGAGGGCTTTTCCGTAGCCTAATCTGCTGGTGATGGTGGTTAGGTTGAGTGTTTTTCTGGTTTCAATGGGGATCCATTTGAAGATCTTCCATAGCATCCAGAGGTTGTAGAAGCTGTAGGAGACCGCTGCATTTAACTGGCGTTTGAATGTGAGTTTGCCGTCAATGATGATGCAGAGGTTGCAGGCCTGGTCAGTTGGTGACAGGGTTGTCTCAGCGTGGAGGGCTACTATGAGTCATCTCAAGGGGAGGGGTTGCTTCTGAAGATGATCACTTCCATTTTGCCTGTGATCAGTTTCAAACAGTTGGATTTTATCCAGTCTACGATGTGTGTCATGGCATCGCTGAAGTCGTCTCTGGGGGAGGCATGGTCTTTGGCAAGGTAGAGTATTAGTTGGCTGTTATCGGTGTAAGAGATTGTTTTGAGGCCATGGTAAGGAACAATCTCAGCCAGCAGCGTTACACAGATGTTGAAGAGGATGGCGCTGAGAGAGGTTCCCTTGAGGATGCTGCATATGTTGCTTTTAGATTCTGAGGTGAAAGGTAGGAGGCAGACGCTCTGAGGGTGGCCTTTAATCAAGGTGTGGATCCATTTGAGGGTATTGCCTCTTATCCCGATGTGAAGGAATCTGGCTGTGAGGGTGAAGTGGGAGATGGTGTTGAACATGGCAGAGACGTCTAAGAGGGTCAGGGCCACTTTTACTCTGTGGTCAAAGAGGCACTTGATGTCGTTCGTTGCGGTGATAAGGGCGGTCTCAGTGCTGTGTTTGGAGCGGAAACCGCATTGGGAGGAGTCAAGTAGATTGTGTTTTTTCAGGCATTAGGGGAGCTGTTTGTTGATGGCTTTTACTAGGACCTTGGTGGTAATTTTTGAGTTTGCTGGGGTTGGTGGAAGGTTTCTTCAGGAGCAGCTTGACCTCTGCTTGTTTCCATGCTTTGGTGGCAGTCCTGATGGAGGTGTTGAGGATGGGAGAGAAGATGCTGCTCATTTCCTTCTTGCCTAGGTTGAAGATGTAATGTGGGCAAGGGTCATTGGGTGCGCAGGGATGGGGATGAGGTCATGAGGGTGGCTGTTTTGAGGATGGATAGTGGCCTTCAGTCTGCAATGAGGTCACTGGGGAAGTCCTCGGATGGGGTTAGAAGGTGTTCAATGCTGGTGGATTGTGGTTAAAAGTCACTGTAGATGGCTGTGATTTTGTCATGAAAGTAGTTAGCTAGTGAATTGCAGAGGGCCTGGGTGGGTTAGCTAGTGTTTTCAGTAGATGCTGGGTAGGATAACTCTTTGACAAACCTGAAGAGTTCCTTCGAGTGGTTGGTGCTCTCCTTGATACAGCAGAGTAGGGTGATCTTTTTTTTCTTCAAGCTGGAAATTATATTTGTTCAGTGTAACTTTGAAGGTGGACTGGTGTAGGGAAATATGTATTTATTGACCACTGAATTTGCGTTGCACCACTTTGCATCTGGATTAGTTGTTCAGTGTTCACCAGTTGCAGATTACGTTTTGTATTCAGTTTAACTGCCTATTGACTTTATCGTATCATTAGACATTGGAGTTTAGCTGTGTTTTTCCACATGGTAAACTGTGCTTGTTTTTCGTATTCTTTCTCACTGAAGAGCTAGGGCATATTATCACCGAACAGTTAGTCAGCATGATAAGAATGTACATGTTTTTTTCAGTGCAGGGAATGGTTTGGCCTTGGGAGAAATGCCTTGAGGTGTTGGCCAGTTGTCAACACTTTCCTTCCAACTCTGACCTACAGTAGCCAGCATGTTTGAATATTTATCCTTCAAGGGAGGGGTTTTCTCCAGAAAACCCTTTTGGTTCTTTAAGATATAAAAAGGTGGCCCTGATCAGTAGCTGTGGAATTTCCAAGACCTCGGTCAGGATTGGACGTCAAATGCCTGACATTTGTCCAGTGAGGGTGGATATCTCTTTCTTGCAGTTGAACGGGGTCATCTTCTTGCTGGCATGAGAAAGATGAAGAGCTTGGCAGGCCCTACGGTGATAAATCTTTACTTTGTCCTTTGCTTTGCAATTATGATATGATATAACCACTATATATTTGCTGTGTACAGTGCAGTTGAGAATCATTTTGTTATATTTTCCTTTCATTGCTGTGACTATTTTTAAATGTTTGCTTTCGAGCTACTAATCTCCTTTTAGGAACCTCAAAATAATAATAAATGTCTTTGTTGAACTGAGAAGTGCATTCCAGAGATTTTTGTCAGCTCGGTCATTAGTGAAAGTAAAACAACCGATCTGTGGGGTCCCTGCTACTTCAACACCATCTTTCTAGCCTTTTGCATTGTTTCTTGAGTGTGTGTAGTTTGGGGGTGAACACCTTGTGGCCTTGTTGCCTTTTCTGTGGGCAGAGTTCCTTCCAGGGCCCCTTTGTTGGCCACATTGATTATCCATTTCAGGAGATTGCTGGTGTCCTGTTCGAGGTTGCCGGACAGGATGGGTTTGCTAGCTTGGAGGACGGTGGTCTATAGGGTCTCTGTGACTTTACCCATCTGTGGAGAGGAGGTGGTTGGGGTGTGTCAGACGGCTCCGGTCTGCTGGTTATGGCAAAGTGTACCAGGTGGTGGTCGGTCCATGCGAACTCCGTTGTGCGACTGAACATTCTTTTTTCATTGGTTGTGAAGATGGAGACCAGGGTGTGGTGTACAGTGCGTGTGGGGCTGGTGGCTAGTTTTTTAATCTGATGTTACTTAGGCCATCCAGGAGATTGATGGTGTTATGGTCACTGGGGTCATCTAGATGGAAATTCAGGTCTCCTAGGAATAGGTAGTCTGTTGAGTCAATGGTTGGGGGGGCGATGAGGTCGGTGTTTGCCTTGTATAGCATGTGTACACAAGAGTTCTCCTGATGGTTGTTTTGGCATCGGTGTTGATTCTGAAGTTTAGGTGTTCCATCAGGTTGGATGCCTGTTCTTAGGAGGTGATACATGGGAGGTTGTCCTTATGCATGATGGGGATGCCTCTGCTGTCCTTATTGTGGGGGTGTTTTTATGGATCAGCTTGTACCCTTGCAGGGTGGCACGGGTGATCTCGGGCCGAGGTGGGCATGAACCAGGTCTCACTGATGAACATCAGGTCTGGTTTGAGTGTGGGTATGGTGTCCCAGATTTCTGTGTCATGTTTGCAGAGAGATCATATGTTGAGCAGCAGGCATTGGAGTTGTTTCATGGGTTTGGAAGGTGGCGGTGTGGGTGCGGTGAGGGTCTTAGTGCTGCAGGTGAAGTGGCATTAGTGTGAGAAAGTAGCCTCTTTCTAGCCTTGTAACCCCCACTTTTGGCCTGTTTGTGAGTATATGTCCCTGCTAACCCCGACCCCAGTGCTCATAAGTTTGTGGCCTATATGTATGTGTTCCCTGTGTGATGCCTAACTGTCTCACTGAGGCTCTGCTAACCAGAACCTCAGTGGTTATGCTCTCTCTTTACAAATTGTCACTAACAGGCTAGTGACCAATTCCACCAATTCACATTGTCATACTGGAACACCCTTATAATTCTCTAGTATATGGTACTGAGGTACCCAGGGTATTGGGGTTCCAGGAGATCCCTATGGGCTGCAGCATTTCTTTTGCCACCCATAGGGAGCTCTGACAATTCTTACACAGGTCTTCCACTGCAGCCTGAGTGAAATAACGTCCACGTTATTTCACAGCCATTTACCACTGCACTTAAGTAACTTATAAGTCACCTATATGTCTAACCTTTACCTGGTAAAGGTTGGGTGCTAAGTTACTTACTGTGTGGGAACCCTGGCACTAGCCAAGGTACCCCCACATCGTTCAGGGCAAATTCCCCGGACTTTGTGAGTGCAGGGACACCATTACACGCGTGCACTATGCATAGGTCACTACCTATGTATAGCGTCACAATGGTAACTCCGAACATGGCCATGTAACATGTCTAAGATCATGGAATTGTCACCCCAATGCCAACCTGGCATTGGGGAGACAATTCCATGATCCCCCGAGTCTCTAGCTCAGACCCGGGTACTGCCAAACTACCTTTCCCGGGGTTTCACTGCAGCTGCTGCTGCTGCCAACCCCTCAGACAGGTTTATGCCCTCCTGGGGTCCAGCCACACTTGGCCCAGGAAGGCAGAACAAAGGACTTCCTCAGAGAGAGGGTGTTACACCCTCTCCCTTTGGTAAAAGGTGTCAGGGCTGGGGAGGAGTAGCCTCCCCCCAGCATCTGTAAATGCTTTGATGGGCACAGATGGTGCCCATCTCTGCATAAGCCAGTCCACACCAGTTCAGGGATCCCCCAGCCCTGCTCTGGCGCGAAACTGGACAAAGGAAAGGGGAGTGACCACTCCCCTGACCTGCACCTCCCAGGGGAGGTGCCCAAAGCTCCTCCAGTGTGCTCCAGACCTCTGCCATCTTGGAAACAGAGGTGCTGCTGGCACACTGGACTGCTCTGAGTGGCCAGTGCCAGCAGGTGACATCAGAGACTCCTTCTGATAGGCTCTTACCTGTGTTGCTAGCCTATCCTCCTTCCTAGGTAGCCAAACCTCCTTTTCTGGCTATTTAGGGTCTCTGCTTTGGGGAATTCTTTAGATAACGAATGCAAGAGCTCATCAGAGTTCCTCTGCATCTCTCTCTTCACCTTCTGCCAAAGGATCGACCGCTGACTGCTCAGGACGCCTGCAAAACCGCAACAAAGTAGCAAAGACGAGTACTGCAACCTTGTATCGCTGATCCTGCCGCCTTCTCAACTGTTTTCCTGGCGGTGCATGCTCTGGGGGTATCCTGCCTCCTTCTTGCGCCAGGAGCTCTGAAGAAATCTCCCGTGGGTCGACGGAATCTTCCCCCTGCAACCGCAGGCAACAAAAGACTGCATCACCGGTCCTCTGGGTCCCCTCTCAGCACGACGAGCGTGGTCCCTGGAACTCAGCAACTCTGTCCAAGTTACTCCCACAGTCCAGCGACTCTTCAGTCCAAGTTTGGTGGAGGTAAGTCCTTGCCTCCCCACGCTAGACTGCATTGCTGGGTACGGCGTGATTTGCAGCTGCTCCGGCTCCTGTGCACCCTTCCAGGATTTCCTTCGTGCACAGCTAAGCCTGGGTCCCCAACACTCTAACCTGCAGTGCACAACCTCCTGAGTTATCCTCCGGTGTTGTGGAATTCCCTTTTGTGTCTTCTGGTGAGCTCTGGTTCACTCCTCTTCTAAGTGCCTGTTCCAGTACTTCTGTAGGTGCTGCCTGCTTCTGTGAGGGCTTCCTGGCTTGCTGGGCGCCCCCTCTGTCTCCTCATCCAAGTGGCGACATCCTGGTCCCTCCTGGGCCACAGCAGCATCCATAAACCCTAACCGCAACCTTTGCAGCTAGCAAGGCTTGTTTGCAGTCTTTCTGCATGGGAACACCTCTGCAAGCTTCTTCACGACGTGGGACATCCATCCTCCAAAGGGGAAGTTTATAGCCCTCTTCGTTCTTGCAGAATCTACAGCTTCTACCATCCAGTAGCAGCTTCTTTGCACCCTCAGTTGGCATTTCCTGGGCATCTGCCCAATCTCGACTTTGTCGCGACTCTTGGACTTGGTCCCCTTGTTCCATAGGTACTCTCGTCCAGAAATCCACTTTGGTTGCTTTGCTGGTGTTGGTCTTCCTTGCAGAATTCCCCTATCACGACTTCTGTACTCTCTGGGGAATATAGGTGCACTTTACACCTACTTTTCAGGGTCTTGGGGTGGGCTATTTTTCTAACCCTCACTGTTTTCTTACAGTCCCAGCGACCCTCTACAAGCTCACATAGGTTTGGGGTGCATTCGTGGTTCGCATTCCACTTTTGGAGTATATGGTTTGTGTTGCCCCTATACCTATGTGCTCCTATTGCAATCTACTGTAACTTTACGTTGCTTGCATTACTCCCTTTTGCTATTACTGCATATTTTTGGTATTGTGTACATATATCTTGTGTATATTTGGCATCCTCATACTGAGGGTACTCACTGAGATACTTTTGGCATATTGTCATAAAAATAAATTACCTTTATTTTTAGTATATCTGTGTATTGTGTTTCTTATGATATTGTGCATATGACACCAGTGGTATAGTAGGAGCTTTGCATGTCTCCTAGTTCAGCCTAAGCTGCTCTGCTATAGCTACCTTCTACCAGCCTAAGCTGCTAGAAACACCTCTTCTACACTAATAAGGGATAACTGGACCTGGTACAGAGTGTAAGTACCCCTTGGTATCCACTACAAGCCAGGCCAGCCTCCTACAATTAGAAGCATGTGAAGGGTCCAAATGTGATCCTGGGGGAGGAGATGCAACAGTTGTTGTCCCAGTTCCTGGTGCCAGGGCTCGGAGTTTAGCTGCAGAGTATCATCAGATAGTGGGCGAGCCAGGGTTCCTGGCTCTGGGCATGGTCCAGATGCAGATGGGTGCAGACGAGCTTGCTTTGGGCATGCCGCCGGCATGCTTGCTGCGCGGTCACACTGCAATTGCCATTAAGTAGGTCCTGGGGTGGGAGGGGCATAGTGTGAGATGGGCAGGCGAGGAAACGCGGGCAGAGAAATGGCAGGAAAAGCAGAGGGTTTGGGGAGGCATGGGTACAAGCCAGAAAAGTCAAAGGCGAAGTCAGCAACAGGCAAAAAACAGCAACAGTAGAGGCAGCAAAATTCCCAGCAGCACCTTGCACCTGCTCAGAAGAGTGGGCCGAGGCTGGCAGAGGCTAAAGGCAGTGAGTGTTGCTGGCACAGAACCTGCTCAGTGGGGTCATGCTGCGACTGCCATTAGGTAGGTGCTCGAGTGGGAGTGGTGCAGTGGGCGGCTGGGTGGGAGAACATGGGCAGGGAAACAGCAGGAAAAGCAGCGGGGGCAGGGGCACAGTCGCAGGCCAGAGAGGCCAAAAGGAAAGACAGAAACAGGCAAAAAACAGCAACAGCAAATGCAGCAAAATGCCCTGCAGCACCCTGCACCTGCTCAGGAGAGTGGACAGAGGCTAAGGGCTGTGATGAGAAGTGGCGCATGACCTGCTCAGTGGGGTCGCACTGTGACTGCCTTTAATAGGTCCTGAGGTGGGAGGGGGCGCAGTGGGACAGAGTCGGGTGGGTGGGGAAACACAGGCAGAGAAACAGCAGGAAAAGCAGCAGTGTGGGGGCAGAGCACAGGCCAGACAGACCAAAAGCAAAGGCAGCGTGAATTGGCATGCTTCACACACGGCATGTCAATATGCTCAATACCATAGTTACTTGCCACAGTAGGATTAACTGCAACTTAACTTTGTACAAGGTCTCTGCTTACTGTAATATTAAACTGTTGGAGGTAGATGTCACATTACAATATGTAACACAGAGACCACAGAACAGACTGCCACTACCCCCTGGATAAAGCCCTCAATGCCGATGACACTCCTGAACGTCTGGATGTGGAGAACGATTCTGGCCCATCTAAGCAACTAGCTCAGATGGCAACAATGAGTCTCCCTGTGGCCACTACATCACCGCCCAGCCCGGTAGCCTCAAAATCACAGGCAGCCATTCACCCCCAAACTGTGTACAGAGTAGTGTCTACCATCTCATGATTCCCAGCCCTGGATCCTGAGTTGCAGCGCAACATTTCTGACAATGAGGGTCCAGGGACAAGTTGGACAGGGCACTCAGTGGCAAGGGCACAGGTCTGTGGGGGTAGGGTGAGTGGAAGGGGTGCTGTGGGCCAGTGGGGGGTGAGACCAATGAGGATGATTATATCCATGATACCATCAGCCACGTCTTAGGGATCTATCAGGAGTCCTAAGGTGTGATGGGCCAGGTCTTGGCTGAAGTCCGGAAAATCAAGCAGCTACAGAGTGCCATGCACTGAAAAATGCAGGAACAGATGGAGGCCCACAATACCAACATGGCCTCCCTCACAGGGTTGCTGAGGAACATTTACACCACCGTCAGAAGGGCTTTTCAACAAGAGTCTAACCCTATCTTTGACTCATCATCACCAGGCATATCAACATTGGTGCCAGCCACTGGAAGGGAGGCCCTACCAGAGGAAGATCCAGCCTCAGAAACCCCTGCCTCTGTAGAAGCAGATCCCCCCACACAAGCGGGGACGTCCAGCAAAGAATCCAGGAGGCGCAGATGGCAAGACACTCACCACTGAAAGCAAGTGACCTCTTCCTAAAGGAACTCCTTTGTGTGCCACATATTTACTCTGTTGACTGATCCTTAACCACCTACTAGTTCCAATTGGAGGAATACTCTAGACTTTGGAATCCCGATGGTGTGACATCTACTTCAAAGATTTAATTCACCATGACTGACCCCTTCACTTTACATCTTTTGTTTCGTTCTGTCCAAATTGTATTTTCAGATTTTGCATTGTAATAAATTCACCCATCACAAACTTGTCTACTTGCTTAATTTTCAGATTTCACTATGTAGGGATGTAAGACCATGTGAACCACACGATAAAGGCACAAGCTACTTGTACACAGTGTCCAGATCATGATTATATACATAACACACCAACATATTAGTACACGTGCCTGGTCAATCTAAAAATGTAATTCCATTGTACAGCTCATAGGCTGTTAACATATCTGGACTCATAGGAACAAAACTTATGAAAAGTACATGTTTCAAGATACAGACCACTGTAGAAAGGGATTTGTCAGACATTCTCCTGTAGAATAGGCAAACATTAAGTGGTTGATGTCAGCAGCTTGAGCCGTATCACATACCACACCAAAGTAATCCAACATCACATAATCCAAAATACAGAGAGATAGCAGTACAACAGTCCCTGATCACAGGGCCATCATATTCCAATTGCCATTCATCTGATGTTTTGACAGAAACATGTGTCAGTGTTGTGGCATAGGCACTGTGGCCTGGCCTGCAATGAAGAACTCACATCTACATATAAATACAGGTCATACAAAAAAAGGGGGTTTAGACAGTGAGAAGGAAAATGACTTGATCAAAGCTAGGACTACATATTTTCGGACCACATGATGACAGACATGATGCATCAGGCCCACCACAAGGCACAAAACAAGTGTAATGTGTACCACTATACATCCATCCAAACACTGGGCTGACTATCTTGGTATGGGTCTCATACATCCAAACTCTTCAACCTACATTATTTGGAACAGTTCCTGCCCACTTTGTATGTCACAACAGCATCAGATACCTGCCAATGTTACAACTCTGAAATACCCACATGATGATGCCATTGTGAAGGTACCTGTACAAAGATCAAAACAAGGAGTATAGACTTGAATCCATACCTATGACACATAGCAAGCAAATGGAAAATAAAGTACATTGCAAGAAAACTGACACAAACAGAGCTACATCATCAAGGTCAAAAGCTATCTTATCCAGCTGCATTTGGCTGAATATTGCAGAGCATCACCTCCTTTGCTGTGTCAAAACCACTCAACTCCACACATTTTCACAACTACAGATCATTGTATAGTCACAGTCATTATATCCCATGACATACTTACACTCGTGAAAAGTAGCTGTCGATGAGAAATACTAGGCAAGCCAGTTGCTTCCTCTTCACCACTGTCATCTTTCCTTGGCATTTCAGGAGTCTCAACCAGTGGCACTGCAGGCTTCCCCTTCTCTGGGATGTATGGGATATTCCTCTGCATGGGGATGTTGTGAACATGCAGCATGCCACAGTGATTTGACACACCTTTTTCAGGGTGAGTAGAGGAGGGCTCCACCAGTCCTGTTCAGACACCTAAATCTGGTCTTCAGGAGCCCAAAAGCCTGTGACACTACCTGACATGTTCTTCCACGGGCCTCATTGAAGTGGACTTCCCCTGGCATGATTGGATTCCTTATTGGCATCAACAGCGAAGGAAGGTTTGGGCATGCAGAATCTCCTGCAACAATGAGTCACTTACTTCATGATTGTATCACCTGACATTTCACACACATAAACAGGACACATGTGACTTACCAACCAGCTAAGACCTCTCTGGGAATAGTATGAAATCAACTGGGGTATGGTCCTGTTCTGCCTAATGAAGGAGTCATGGGCTGAACATGGATAACACACGCACACATGTGAAATACAGAGATCCGTTAAACAGACAACTTGCACATTGATGCAATGGAAGTTTTTTCTGTTGCAATAACCTTGTTCATTGGTCTTTATTTGGACAAAGCCAACATGTGTGCCATCAATGGCCCCCAGCACATGTGGAAAGCATGAAAACCATAAACGTCAGGCTTCACTTAGGCTAAATCCTCACATCACGGAAACCGCATAAGCTGTCAAGGTGTTTCAACATTGCTGAGAAGACATCCTTCAACACCAGACTGAACATAGATTGGGGCACACCAGCAAATAGGGCCACTGTATGTTGGAGGGACTCTGTGGCTAGGAAGTGCAATATTGACATGACTTGTACAATGAGTGACATGCTGGTTGGATAACTAATAGCTGGAATCAGATCTGGCTCCAACTGATGAGATAAGTCCACTATTGTGTGCCTAGCCAGGCCTAAATATGTTATTACATGCCTTTGCTTCATGGTCTGAAGGTCTGCCAGAGGGCGGTAGACAAAAGGTTGTCCCATCCTCACTCTCCTTGGGTACCTATGTATGACAAAACATGATTCTAACATTAGTCAGTGTGTCTACAGCAACATACATGATGCATGTCAATGATATCATGTGACAAGACATTTCTGACTGGATAGACATGGTATCCAGTACACTTCATGGCTGCATATAACACAATGGTCAGATGTGCCCCCCATGGTTTTCAACACATGTCCATAACATGGAGATAAACCAAACTCAAAGATGTGCAACACAATTGCCCCTCAAAATGTGTCTGTATATCCCGACCAACAAAATATCTGTCCGTGGTGGTGGACTGTGCCCCACTGTTAAATGCTAAATGCCACCTGTGCCCTGCAACATACTACAATGGTGCTTGCAGTGTAGGACCTACACAACAAGACAGGATAAGGATGTTTGTGAGGTCAAAATTCCTTTTTTACAGGTGTGACACAGTTTCTAAAGCCCAATACAGCATTTCAGGCTCCCAAAATGGCAGATACCTGACCTACTCCACTGGACATTAGGAACCGCCTGCGACCACCCACTGAAGTTGTCATGGTAGTAGGTGGTTGCAACCATGGCGGGCACAGACATTGGCTAAAGTTGTTGCCAGAGGTGGTTGTAAAGCACTGGCTGTGTCCGCCGCCGGTAATGGCGACGAACGTGGCAAACGTGACCCCCATGTTCTGCAGATTTACTCACTTGACTCCTGACACTGCTGCCAGCAACAGCTCCATGACCTGAGCTGCAGTGTGCTGCCTCTGAGAGCAATCATGCAACATCCAGCAGGGGATAGGGCCCCTGCCTTCTCACCAGAGGAGCTGGAGAGGCTAGTGACTGAGGTCCTACCCCTTCATGGTCAGGTCTATGGCTCACCAGAGGAGCAGGTAGGTACCTCCTGTACACAACTCTCTCTGTAATTCACCATCCTTTCCCTCCTCACAGGCTAGAATGGGCCCATGTGTGCCAGTTAGACTTCTTGTGTGCCTGTTGTTGCAGTCTGTGTAGCATCAATGAGATGGACAATGTGGAGGTATTGGTGGCCAGTGTCATATGTAAAGTTCACTCACATTGTGTTGTGTGATGTTTTTGGGTTCCTAGATCCTCCTTGTGTTGAATGCACATACCTTTGTAAGGACACATTACTGTCATACACTGACATAAACTTTCTTCCTGATTGTTGTGATTGTCAGACAACATATGCCCGTAGTCAGATCCCTCTACTTATTGGCCTGCATGTTCAACACTTGGAGTTTATTAACAAACGGAAAAGTCCTATCTTGGTGTTACTGACATCTATGTGACTCAACCATTTGTAATAAAAACTGTGATTGTAATCTCTTGATTTATGTTTTACATCCATGTATATCAAACCTCATTAGAAAACAGACCTAAGGAGAGCCACCGCCAAGAAAGTGTGGACCCTGGGGGTCCACAGCCGGCAGAGCACCCACTGTCAGAAGAGGTGGGAGGACCTGAGAATCTGGGCCTGGAAGATCGAAGAAGTTGAGCTGGGGATATCTTTCCAACTTGGGCGGGGTGCCTACCGGACGACCATGACCCCATAATGGCCCACATTCTGGTGGTGGCATCCCCATACCTTTATGTACATTTGAGGACAACAGAGTAGCCAAAATGGGGTGAGTACATGTCGTATTCCTGCATGCCACATTGTCAAGTGAATGTGTTATGTTCTGACAGCTTACCCTGATGATTAGGGATGAGCCATGTGTAACACAGTAGATGAGTGATGGCTTGTGTAGACACGTCATGTGTTGCATACTGATGTGTCTTGCCTATTGGCCCAGGGACCTAGGACACATCTGTGTACAATCCACAAACAACTTGCTCTCCAGGGACAACATATTGCTTTGTACAGTGATCAATCAAGTACTGTTTGTTGTTGTAGTGGGTGTAAATTCTATGCAACAGGCCTCTACTCCTCAGTGCTACAGGCCAAAGATAAGGAAGCGGTGGATCACTGTCCTCAGCCATGTGTCTGGTCAAAAGATTATTTTGGCATCTGCCACCCAGAGGCAAGTTGTCTTCAGCGTATGATGGGTGCTGGTGCCTCACTACTGTCCCTAATGTGAAAATAGCAATAGTACATGCAGCAGAGCATATATTGTTCTTTGGGTCAAGTACAGATCAATAATTTCCCTTGGGAAGAGGGGAATGTTCATTGACATGATTTATGTGCCATCACTGTTGCAAAATTGCTTGGATCTACATGTCAGCACGTGCCCCTTTCCCTTTAGCAAAAGATTTGTAAGCTGAGGTTTCATTCATGGTTTACCTGTGTTGATGGGATGATGTCTGTAATCTCTCACATATGTGTGTATGGCAACCTGTGTGGAATAAGACATTTTCAATGGTGGAACATTTCATGTGGTGCCACAGACAGGAGTGTGTCACCATTGTTTTTTGGCTGACACATACCCTCATGTGTCATAGCATGTAATTTGCCATGTACAACTGCAGTAGCAATAAAGGACATGACAGGTAGGCCTAGAGATTTTAGCCACAATGTATATTTCCATTCCATTGATGTAGATTTATGTAGCAAAGTGCTTAGCACATGTGAAATGGATAAGTTTTGGAACCTGACTGTTGGTATGCACTATGGAGTGACCTATAGTTCTATTTACATCACATGTGTTTGGGTACAAGCATTCATCCACAGACATCTAGTTTTGCATGACCATAAAAGAGACAATAATGTAGCTTCCAAATAGACAACATGTTTAGGGCCTTTAAAAAGTACTTACAAATCTCTGGGCCTCTTTAACATTCAAGGAACTAATGGCATCTACTGATGCACTCAGAGTATGTAATTGTCATGGGTGCCAGACATTAGTGGTGATTTCCCTGGGGCTTGCTGATTCATTGTATTTTGGAGTTTAGAGACATCTCTCCCTAACATATTGCACATGATGTCTACAATGTCCATTTCCTTGCCAAATGTGTGGTATATCTGAGCAACATTAGTACTACCTCCATGACTCCATTGGGTCAAATATCACTTGGTGAAGTGTGCATTGTGGAACAGGCTATTGTACTATTGTCAGCAACATGGCAGGATTTTGGAACATCATTTCTTATTGTTGGGTCATTATGTATGTGACAAATAGATGCATGCATGACCTTGTGTAAGATATGTAGGAATGCAGCTGGCAATGGCCTACTATTGTATCACAACCGGTACCTCAGGTATGCCCCCTGGGCCAAAGCATTGATGAGTTTCAATGGTTACTGTGACTGCCCAACTTCAGCCATGCAATTGTGGTTGTCTGAGATCCTAGGTTTCCTGTGGTCAACTGTTGATGGTTCAGGTGGCATGCATGCATATAGTATGGCACATGAATGGGTCACTTAGGTAGTTGTTTTTGCATGGGCCTCTTTGACATTATGGAAATGTTTGCTAATCAGAGCTTTTGTTCAAGTGTGATCATGGACATTTGACACTATTTATCGTTGTGTTTGCAGCATCAGCCAAGGGAAGCAAAGGAGACAGGGCACAGGCAAGTGGGGACCCATCTGGCCATGGGACCTCGGTTCAAGACACCACTGACAGAGAGGGACCCAGTGGCCCAAAGGGTGAGGGGAGTGCCGCAGGTGAGACTGAAACATCATCTTCATCATCTGATTCTTCCTCCAGGGGGCACTCCCTAGTGGTGGCCAACTCATCCAGGCATACCCCTGTACCATCTTTGCTCACCACCCCAATTCTATCACCACCTTCCCTGTTGCTCCCAACTTAGTTGTCGTACCCGCTCTCCTTTGAGGCAACACCTCTGACCCAGCCACTATTACCCCTGCTACCATCAGTGAGGAGGCTGTTGACCTCCTGGGGAGTATCTCTATGGGTCAGACAGCCATTGTGCATGCCATTCAGGTATTGGCAACCCAACTGCAGCAGATCAAAGCATTCCTGGAAGGCATACATGGTGCAAGGAGTGGTCTACAGAGTTCTTTTCAGGCTCTGGCCTCCACATCGATGGCAGTCAGGTCACCCATCCCCTTCCACTCCCCCTTCCTCTTCCCAATCTAAATCCCCCATTGCCCTACCTACCCCAAGCGCACAGACCGATCTGCATGCACCCACCTCAACGCACAAGAGCAGAGCACATAGACACAAGCACAACAAAACACACCGACATGCAAGCAAACAACAGACACCTACACACACAACATCAGTCACCAATTCCCCAGACACCGCTACCACTCCCAATGTAACACACACGACATCAAGCATACCCACTGGTACCACCACAACAGTCAGTGACACACCAACCATACCCAGCATAACCGCAGACACCACCCCAACAGACACTCAGACATCCACCACAACAAGCATACCCACAGACATCACCCCAACACACACACAGACAACAACCACTACAAGCATACCCACAGGCACCACCTCAACAGACACACACACATCCACCACTCCCAAATCCCCTAGCAGCTCTACCTCCCAGCCCGCAATGCACACAATTGCCCACATACCCACACAACAGGCACCACCCAAACACAAGCATTCCTCCCACACTCCCACACTCAATACATCCATACCGACACAGCAGACAACCACTCCCCCTTCTGCTGACCATCCTCATGTTCCTAAGAAAGTGTTTTTGTTTGACCTTGACCTTTTCCATGTTCCCTCTACCCCTGTCCCAAACCCAAGAGGCCTCAACCAACCTCACAACCCATCCCTTTCACCTTCAAGTCCTCCCCTGTCATACTTGCCCCCCTGCAAGCACCCATACCGCTACACCCAAGAAGAAGCCAACCCTTCTAAGAAGCAATCCACCCCTGCCAAACCCATCCATCCCAAAAAAGCACCCCAAAGATGATCCCTGAAGTGCCTACCTGCCCATTTGATGCCTCTTCCAGTGGAGGTTCCATAGCAGTTAGGAGTCAAGTGACAGCACAGTGATGTGCTTGCGAGTTTCAAAATGGACTGGCCAATGGTCTTGGACTTTTCAAGTTTGGATATTAATGAACCCAAACAATTGTTTTTTTGGGTACACATTTGTCCTGCATTTCCTTTTATACCTTAATGAGTAACTTGTGTTGTCTGCCTACAGTTGTGTGTATGTGTTTCAGCCTGCTTGCTTATCAATTTGCTGTTGTTTGCAGTATCTGACGTTGTGGGCAGTGCTTGTGTCACCCAAGACTGGGGTATATGTTGACTTCATGGATATGTGGGTATCAATGCAAATGTGGTGTCATAACATTATGTACTGTTTGGTATGGTAAGTTTTTCATCTTGTATTGTCCAATGTGAGCATGTATTTTGTTAGGCGTCTCTCAATGCTATTGATTATGGATTCATCTAATGTGTTGCAGCTTGAGATTTGTGTGTGAAGACATGGAGTGTGTTCTATCATGCGACCTATGTTTGCATTTGGCTGTGCATGTGTCCATTTAGCTGTGTGTACCTTGCAGCCACGTCATGTAGGTGTATGTCCCTTGCAGTTAAAGTTGTATGTTTTTTTGACTTGTACTTCCACAATTTGCAGATAGGCATGTCATTTGTGTCTAGTATTGTCTGTCCCTGAGATACATGTAGGACCAGGTCCTGTGCAAATATGGTTTCAGGGTCATGTGCAAAGTGATATGTGTCCCAGTGCAGCCTGCTTCCCTGATTGCTCCTGATGCCCCCATCCCTATTGTCCAGGTATTGTTTGCGTAGTGAGCTTTATATAATTGTCTCTCTGTCTATTGGCCATCCCATTGTCCTTTCATTGTGTTACAATGTAGGTGATGTGTGTGTCAGTTGCAGGGCAGTTTAATGGTAGTGGTCTTTGTTATCCATGCCACATCCATACATATGTGTGTTGAATGTGACAACAGTCCATGTCATGTGTGCAATGTGAGTGTGTGAGTTGTATTTTTAGATGTGATGTTGCTATGTTTTTGGTGTTGTGTGACACAATGTTTTGTACACTTCACTGTCCCTCTGTCTGAGATGAGCAGACATGTGGTTTTGTGTAGTGTTGCAGTGCAGTGTTAGTGACCTGCCCTAAGGGGGCATATTGTGACTCTGAATGTGTCCTTATTTGTGTCTGATTCTGACCCGGGACACTATGACATGTGTACTTGGTGCCTATAGAATGACCTCCACATGATGTAGCTGATGGCGCGATGACCTATTGTTGAGCATAATGACCCAGGTAGGTGTGTATAGTTATGATCAGTTGCGCCCACAGCGGCGTGGATTTTGTGCACCTTTGATGAAAAGGCTGGTGGAAACTCAGTGTTTGTGGCCACAGGGGTGCTCCTGTACTGTCCTTGACCATGCTGTGGGCAGTGCAGGAGCCCCCCTGCCCAGCACCTATGGCAGGCAGTGTGTATTCATAGAGTGCTGGGAGCAACCTCTGGGTAACAATGCCGCTGCACTGTTTCCAACGGGCTGACCGTTAGAAACCTCTGATTTCAGAGGTTCCCACTGGTCAGCCCAGTGGAAACCTTGTAATTGACCTGGGGGAGACCACCAGCTCCCCCACAGTCTCCTCTCCATGGGGACCTTGTAAAGAGGGCCTACTTGATTTTAGAAAGCAATTGCGTCTTACTCTATTGCTGTAATGCACTTTATTTTGTACTTTAAATTTGTACTATTTCCACTGAATTGCACATTGGTATTTAGACTGTGAGTTTTGACTGTATCGGGACACAGTTAGTGACACAGTGTTTACGTAATGTAAAAGACGATTTGTTTAGACATGATTGCATCTTATACATCACATTGAACATACTACTTTAAAACCCCACCCCTTTTAAACTTCTCCCCAGTCCCCCTTTTCACTCCTTCCCTCACTTTGCCTCCATTCACCCATCTTCCACTTCAGTTAACCCACACATCCCCCTTTTCATTTCACCCCCTGCATGTTTCGGGCATTCCTCACGCTATCATCCTTCACCTGCTTTTTTCTCCCCTCTGGAAGGGTGGCCAGGCCTGCATCTGACTCTCCACCCTACCCCATCTACTGCCACACAGCACAAACCCATTAGGCATTTTGCTGCCCCACTAGCGAGCCCACTGCAACATTGCACAACTTTGCACCTTCTCCTTGATCCACATCTTTTTCCCCCCACAAATCCCCCAACATAAAGTTAATTTCTGTAAGTTAATATGCATTGCCCAACTCAGATAGGTGCACATCATCAGACCTGAAAAGCCTTGCCTCCTCTTCTTTAATGTCCACCTGCTTCAGCACCTTAATACCATGCGCCCAGCAGAAAACCCTCATTGCTCTATTGCCCCATGCTTCAGCGCCCCTCCCCACTTCCTCCTAGGTACAAACTCAGTCCAGACTCAGCAGGTACTGTGCATCTTCTGACAAAGCAACTCTAGATCCCATTGCATGTGTTGCAGTAGGATGAGCCCTGAAAGTTTCACCAGGTCATTTTCCCCCTGGTGCAATAGCAGAAGATCCAGACAACCTCAGTTTGGCATCATTGATGTTAGAAAAGGAAGCAAGTTACCCCACCTCATACCTCTCTTCCCCGCCACAAGACTTCATGACGGCTACTCAGCAGTCTCAATGAGCATCTATATATCTGCCTCTCCAGCCGCCCAATGTATGAACGAATGACCGACCATCCAAGTGGGTATCTTCCCACTCTTGGGGCCAGGCACGCAACCCCCAAAAAGAACAAATTTCAGAACAACATCTACGAGTCCTCCAGCCCCCTTTTTACCAGCCCTTGTACCTTCCTACTCCTCAGTACCTGCCCCACAAGTCAAAAACCTCACATATCGCTCACAGCATCTAGACCTCCACCTACCAATCTGCAGAATCTGAGCCCAGTCCCAACCTAGATGAGCTGCCGCTGTAGCCGCTCTTATTCTGAATGAATGAGTCCCATAGCCTGGGCCTGTTTCTCGATCCGTCTCAATGCCATCCGCAAAACAGACGACAACTGGAATGCTGTGAGCTTCTCGCCACTCGAATAGCTAAAAACACCAGCCCTACCTGTTGCCCATTGGGACCAAAAACTGATGCACTCAACAATCGGACAAGCAGCTGTATCTTCACCTTTCTTCAACCACCTTTCTTTAACTATACTCCCTTCCCTTTTCCAAACTGATCCGTCCAGGAATTTCTAAGCCATGTGCCCAAGCGCCCTTCTCACAGGCATACTTCCCCCACTTTCACACCTACGGACCTACCCACACCTAAAAGTTTAGACACCCAAAATGACCCAAAAAACATCCATACGATGCACAGCCTTAACAACACAAGTTCATGAGCGTGTACAACAACCGGCAGCATGTGCAACAGTCCCAACAATAGATCAAATCTAATGGGTTCCCTTGCCGCCTTGCCCGTCCCCGCTTTAGCTCTACCCCACCCTTTTAACATTCTACCCAGAATATCATCTTTTGCTGGGTCGCAACCGAAAAACAATTTACCATAAAAGACACACCAGCCAACTTGCCCCCAATCGTGTTGGGGGAAAAAACTTTATGTATCAAAAACACCACAAAACGTAAAGTTTGACATTGAATCATGTCATCAATCTGCACCCAAAACTCCTCATTGAAACATTCAAAACTCTGAAATTCCAACCATGCAAGACAGTAACTCTTCTGAGTGGATTCCGCTAATTGCATCTCCACCAGCCCAATGATCATCACACACCCCAAATCCCAAATGTTTGCCAGAACCGATGTCTTGTGCCGCTCTGTTCCTGGCCCCAAACTGTGAAACCGTTGCCACTGTGAGCAAGACAAGGAATCTGCAATAGCATTGTTCACTCCAGGAGTGTGTGCAGCTTTAAATATGACATTTAAAGATAATCATCTGAGCACAAAACACCTCAGTAAATGCAACACCTTCAGATCTTTAGCCCTCTCTGTGTTCATCAGTTCTACAACCGTCATGTTGTCCATGTGAAAAACTACCGTCCTGTTGGAAAGTTCATCTCCCCTAACAGTCAAAGCCACGAACAGTGGAAAGAATTCTAGAAAAGCAATACTCCTGCCTTGTGTCAACCAATGTGCCAGCCAATGCTCCACACACTACTGACTGTCCCAAAAAAGACCAAAACCATAGGCCCGGCTGTATCTGAGAAGATCTGTACCTGCTAGATTGTGTCCTTCTCCTGAAAATTCATGGAAACTCCATTGAATTGTGTTAAGAGCATCTCCCACATTCTGATGTCTTCTCACAGACCTACTGACACGCGAATCCTATGGTGCAGTAGGGAGGCACCTGACATAGCTAGTCCCAGGAACCTGCAAAATGTTCTGCCTCCCTGACTACACTACAGGCAAAATTTAGGAAATCCAAGAGCTGTTGTGCCATGCGCAAATCGATCTTTTTCAAGGACCGGACCTGTTTGAAAAATTCCATAAACTCGGTCACCTTTCCCACCGGCAATTGTGCCACCAACGCCTCCGTGTCCAGTTCAATCCCGAAAAATGTCAGCACACAATTTGGGCCCTCAGTTTTTTCAGGAGCCAAAGGAACCCCCATCTCCTGGGTCAGTCTTTCAAAACCTGCCAAAGCCTTTCTACAGGACTTGGAACCAGCCTTACCCACAAAAAGGAAATCATCCAAGTAATGTGTCCCCTCCCGATGCCCACACACTTTCACGAAAACCCATTGGAGGAAAGTACTAAAAGCCTTGAAAAGCGCGCAGGAAATGGCACAGCCCTTCGGGAGTACACAGTCCACATAGATCGCCCCATCTAGCTGCATTCCCAGTAATGCAAAATCTTCAGGATGGATAGGCAGGAGCCGAAAAGCTGCGTTAATGTCACATTTTGCTAGCTCAGACCGAGCCGAATGGCGTCGTCCACGAAGCGTACACCACCTTTGTGTTTTCCTGCATGATGAAACCACTCACCGACGCACACTCCGACCAGGACAAGTGATGGATGAGATGAAACTCACCCTTAGTCTTTTTGGGAACCATACCCAGAGGTGAAATCATCAAATTTTCCATGGGCCATTCTAAGAATGGACCCACAATTCTGCCCTCTGCATCTTCTTTTGCCAGTTTTTCTGCTACCACCCTAGGTATTTCCTGGGCAGACTGCAAATCTCTTCTGTCTCGGCCCTTGATAACCTATCTGGAACCTTTCTTTGAAACCCACTCCAAATTACACGCTATGTCCCCATCCGGGTACATGCACAACCATGGCATTAAGACCTCCAGCTTAATTGGCGTAGGCACCCTTTGGCGCAGCAGCGATTTGCATCCCTCTACCTGGCTGTTCTCCACTGCTCCGCTGGACTGGTGAGCTAAAAGCACTGCATGACCAGGCATCTTCCCCCGCATTTGGAGCACTCATGTTTGAATTTACAAGGATGTCTTGCGCAGAAACCCTTATTAAAGTTCCAACATGCCCTTGAGGAAGGTATCTGGGGTTGCTGGATGATACCTCCCCCACCTTGACCGGGACGGGACTGAAAAGGCTTGTACACCACCGGTAGGCCACTTGTGGTATGTGTTGATGCCGCAGAATGTGATGAAGCCATCCACTGCATCCATAATTCTGAGTCTACATCCCCAGGGTTTATAAGGATTCACACTTACACGTGCCCGAAACTCCTCGTCATAGCTCAGCCCTGTGAAATCATCAGAATGCATTTGGGCTTTGCGTATAATATCCATGTATTTAAAAAGCGCAATGGCCCTGTTGGGGAATTTCTCACTATAGATGCTGGCATATATCAAAAAGGAGGAGGTTCAATTGTCCATAGTGATCGGTACCCTGGGCCTTCGAGCTAGCTCCCACTCCTCTTCTTTGGAGCCCTCCTTAGCCTGTTTGTCTCTATGCAGTGGTTAGAAAACATCTACATACTCGTGCCTCCAATCCTAGCCTTTGTCTTGTCAGCCACATGGGAACCTAAAGGTATCTCAAGGCCTATCGCAAGGTCCTTCCACACCCGGACCCGGCATATCTGCACCGCTGACCTTGCCCTTGCAACGTCCCACGTGTCTGCAGAACTACAACCCGTGGTAGATCATTCTCGCACCTCACCGCCAAAACGTGGAACACTCTTCCCACCCACCTGCGCCAGACCAAAGACCTCCTCATCTTCAGGAAACTTCTCAAGACCTGGGTGTTTGAGCAGTAGCAGCACCTCCCCCCAACCTTCTTCCGCCTCCCTTCCACAGAGTGTTGAGACCCTCACGGGTGAGTAGTGCACTTTACAAATCCCCGATTGATTGATTGATTGATAAAAGGAAGACGCTGCTTGTGCCCCTCACTTACCTTGTCACCCCCCTCCTTGCCGGCTCCCATCGCCGTTCCCCCAGCGTCACCTGCCATAGCCTTATCCTGTATTGTCATTTGCTTACTGTCTCAAACCTGTGCTGCATTAGCACCAGGTGTCATGTTTTGATTGATCACCCACACCTATGGACTTGTGTGTTTTAGTCACAGTCGTAACTTGACCCTCGCCCTAAAACAGACCACCATTCTCCCTTACCTTGAACACTGGGAACCATTCCCTTCGATGCTGTCATAACCTGGCGACCACACTCCTCCTTGTGTGCTGGCTCTTGTAACGTCCCACTGTCCGCATTCTCCTGTAAGACTGAAATTAAAGAGGGGGTTGCGCCGCTCTTGTGCCTTTTCCCCCTCCCTTGTTCCCCTCTCTCCTCTCTTTCATGAATCTCCCTATCTCTCCATTTGTCCTACCCATCCTCATAGTCAAGTTCCACCACTACTTCCATGTCCATCTCATACTTTTCTTCATCACTCTTCACATCCATTGCATCAGTCCACTCGTCCTGAGCTCGTCCACCATGGCGTCTGCCATACTTGCAAACCACATGTTACTGCACTGTAGAGAAGGCCGCAGAAGACCCCTCTATTGCTTCAGACCAACGTCCCGAGGCCGTATTGCACCCCGTTGGCATCACCTTCCTTCTGCCAGTCTCCTTTACTGGCCTGGATTCTCCTCGTCTCTCATGGCCGTGTGTGCTACTCGTGCCCATCATGCGGCTGGAACCCGTGGCCGCACAAGGCTCCAGACTGCTCTCCCGCTCCTGTGGAACCCATACCCAACTCCCCTGCACTGCCCCAGGGCCTGAAATGCCCCCTGCCCCCTTCCTCTTGGGCTGCTGCTCTCTCCTTAAGACTTCTTTCCTGTCCCTGCATAGCTGGGCCCACCTCTCGTCCGTCTCCATCACAGCCCTCCTCTGTTCCCTAATCCTGGCCTCTGTCTCCACTGTGGACCAGTCCTGGACCAGTCCTGTGCCTTGTGCTGCCCTGCTGCCATACCTGTAGGTGCCTTTTTAATATGTCCAGGGGGGGCCCTCAGTGGCCCTTTCTATTCTTCCCTGACCACCTTGGCCCCAGCTTCCAGTGCCCTTCTCTGTCCCACCCCCAAGCCCTGTCTACCCACACCTTTGGCCATCTTCTTTCCAGGGGCCCTGTCCAGATCACCAACCCTGGCTCCCTTCCTGCCCAAAGAGAGGTCTAAAGGGGAGCTGGTTCAGAGTCCGGAGGTGGACGCGCTGCATTCCCTCCCCCACTGATTTATTTCTTTTTGCCCTTTCAGGTGAACCGTACACTGCAATTGCAGCTGTGAAGCCACTTGAGGCCGCACTTGTCGGGCGCGTCATGTCGACCCAGGCCTGGTCTAAAACACCAGGCCTGAGTAAATCAGCGCGGCCACCTTCACCGAGCATGCGAAGCGCGGCCCGCACCGCAGCAATGTTGTGGCTCTGAGCCATGCCGCTGCAAATATACACACACCTATGCCTACCTACTGGGACCGGCCAATCTTGCGACCGTGCGACGGGCTGGCGCGGAAACGCCGGTCCCTCCCACTCCAACCCTATCTAAACCCTTCCTTTATTCTCTCCCCCAAGTACCCTGGCCCTATCCTGTCCCCTAACGCATCTTCCCCTCCAGAAAGCTCCAGTGAAGAGACTCAACTGTGTCTGCACTCCACGGGACCCTCCCATTTGAAAAAATGCTGCTGTTTAATTAAATATTTTTGCTCTACTCAATAAAAAAAATAGACATTGATAAGACAAATGGAAGCAATGCAATATTAATACTTTTTCTATGCCTAATTTTACTCATTTCTGAAGTACTGTAAATAATACATAGTAATCCAACATACATTATGGGCCTCTTTGGCGTTCTTGGAAAAAAGTAAACTGAGCAGACCAAATGAGATTTTTAACCATGATTCTATAATCGAATCTCAGTGTTAATATGTTCTTATGTTTGAAAATACAAACGGGAAACTCCACTCTTGCCTCCTGTAATTACGCACATAAGATAATTTCCTTCATAAGTCGATTCTACTTTCAATTTCAATAAAAAATATCTTCTTTATTTAGAAAGTCTCTAATGCAATTTGGAATAATACTTACAGAATGGTTTGTGACACAAATTAATACCAGAATTGGCGCAGCATCTTCCTTTGCTGTGCTTCCAGTGAGGGAGGAAATGTGCTAGAAACCATGAGAATTTTTTTTAGTTTGAGACATAACTGGTGCAAAGGCTTTCACGTCCCACTTTAGATAATATTAACATTTTGGCTAAAAACAACTGTGGCTAGTGTTACATTTTTATCCAGGCGTACGATTGAAAATCCCTGGAACATGTCCGGTTGCATATGGATGACAACAACAAAAGATTTACTAGTAGGGCAACAACTGCTGACGACTCTTGTATCAGAAAGTATGATGCAAAAGGCTGGCCTATTTGGATCTCAGAGACTGGGGAATGAATATTTATTTGAGCAGTGAAATAATGTATTCTGTCTCCTCTGCCTGATCTCCCAGAAGGCTTGTGCTGAAGTGTCAATGTTCTAAGACTTACATAGCATTCTGAAAATTCACATATATTTGCTGTTAATTTGTCTTTGCAGGAAGGACCAACGATTAGAATTGTTAAGCCTAATTTGTAAGGAGAACACTGCTGTAAGTGCCAGTGTGCCTACCCCGACTTCCTAATGACAGGAATAAGACAGCAGCAGTGATTGCCACTTAACCTAATCTCAGTAGGAAGTTAAGGACTATTTGAAAAACATATCATGTGAAAAACAGCTTAGTTTCCATTATCTTGTCTCAAAAATGATATTTGACAAGAAGAGCCCTTTAAGGTGTGATGTACTTTAATATTCTTCTCCCAGACCTCTATAACGTTTCCAGCCACTCATGAAATGCAAATAAAGGGACTTCAGCTCATAACAATAACATTAAAATCTTTGTGAAAGTAATGTAACTTGTGAACATGCAACTTGTATTTTTACATCAATTCACTTACTTTCTGCCATTTAACATTTAATGTGTATGATAGATACAAAGGCAAAGCATCTCTAAGATTTCATGGTGTAGCCTGAAAAATGTTAATACAATGACTGAGAAATACAATGACTGAGAAACATACCTGCTGAAAATTCAATACCTAATGGGCCATATCACATAAAGTGAGACCTGGGAGTGCTAATTTATGACACAAGACTTGATTACGACCTTGGAGAATAGGATACTCATCACAAAAGTGCAGAATATCCCGCCTGCCGTTTTACAAGTTCCCTAGGATATAATGGAACTTGTAAAATGGCGGAAAGGATATCCATCACATCTGTGACAAGGTATCCCATCCACCAAGGTCGTTATCAGGCCCTCAGTTACCGCTACAGTTTTGGGATGACTGATGTCTTACCTATTCGAAGAGCTGGAGCAGTGCTATTTTACCACTTTACACCGTGGTAAATGGTTGCTTATCACAGGAACTTTCAAAGTGGGTGGATGCTTTTAGATGGAACTGTCATGTAGATACCACAGGAGCAACCCATAGACCCCATTGGACAAGGGTACTAATATTTATAACCAACAATGCTTATGTAGTTTTTCATATTTTTTTATTATGTAGAAAACACTCAACCCAGAGATAATGGAGCATTTTACATGAGCATTGGTTTATTTTTTTAGGCATGGGGACATTAAGGGCCTGATTTCGACCCTGGTGGTCGTACCACCATACCACCAATGCTGCGGTCAGTAGGATGTCGCCACACCGGCAGCCTCCTGACCACCATATGACGATGTTCCAGTGGGGCTGGTGGTGCAGTCAGTGTAGCTGCATTGGCTTTGGCTCTAAGGGAGAGCTGAGGCAAATGCCAGCTGCACTTACTGCACCACCAGCACAGTCAGTATGTGCACTGTTGCCATGGCAGAACATGCACATACCAACTGTGGTGGCAGGGGGCCACTACACTGCCTACTACATGAGCAATATCGGTTCAGGGGCACCCTGTGGCCCCTTCTGTGCCTTTCCACTAACCTTTTCATGATGGTGTCCCTGTCATGAAAAGGATGGTTAAAAGGCGGATCATAATATATTTGGCGGTGCCACTGCAGGCACTGCCTCCATATTACGCCGCTGCCGCCATGGTGGGTCAGGAGATGCCATGGTCCTGTGGCGGGATTCTGAACCCACGCAGAGACTCAAATCTGTTTCCTCATTTCCAAAGTTGGCAGCTCTGTCTGCAACATCATTTTCTCTCCTATTATAAGGAGTACAATATTTTACTAATACTTTCAGTGTATTGTAATCACAATGAATGTCAAATACAAAATCTTTTAAGGACATGATTAGGTATAAGCATAATATGTTCATATGAATAATTGTGTTATGATATAACATTGAAGTGTATTAATTGGTAATAGTTACAGGAACAGATCTATGCACTCAGCGGACACACAATGCTAATAGTGAAAAAGTGGCATGAAAAAGTAATCACAGATTAAATTAATAGATCAGCGTAAAGAATGTCTATGGTTTAGTAGAAAGAATATTTACAATTGATAATGTTCAGAAAAATATATGTAGTGCTCTCTCTAGTATATGTCTCAGAAGCCTTCAATGCCATGTGTCTGTCAACAGCATTCTGATCCTATACAAATAAGTGACTCATCATCAGGATCAAGGAGATTTTCCTTAGCAAAAAAGCCACAGTTTTGTGAATTTCATACAATAGTACAAAAAATAACAGGGGGAATGTTAATGTAACAGCTTTTGTTGACATATCAGAATTAAACAACAGGACATAACAAAAAAGAATAAACAGAGAGATAAAGCAACACAATTAAAACAATAGGACACAACAAAATATTCAAAAAAGGACAGAACACAACCACAGTATAGCACAACACAATTTCATTGCAGTATTGCAGCACAAATATAATGCAGCTAAAAACCAACACACCACATCATAACCACAACAAAATGGCAACAAACATGCACAACATTTCTTGTTTTATATATACACCCCCCAGAATTATGTTTTCCTCATACAGTGGTAAAGGCTGTTTGCACTTGAAAAGCACAATGCTAAGGAGATGAAATAACAAAGGTAAAAAATTGTTTTGTGACCCAGCTCTTTGTCTTTGATATTGCTTCCAGGAAGTCTGACATTTTTATTTGCCTTGACCTCATGGTCTTATTCAATTCTTTATCAGAATCCCAAAATGTTTCAGTGCTATTCAAAACTCCTCAAATAAAGACTTAGGGGGTCATTCTGACCCTGGCGGCCGGTGGCCGCCAGGGCCACCGACCACGGGAGCACCGCCAACAGGCTGGCGGTGCTCCCACGAGCATTCTGACCGCGGCGGTTCAGCCGCGGTCAGAAGCGGGAAGTCGGTGGTCTCCCGCCCACTTCCCGCTGCTCGGGGGAATCCTCTATGGCGGCGGAGCGCGCTCCGCCGCCATGGGGATTCTGACACCCCCTACCGCCATCCTGTTCCTGGCGGGTCTCCCGCCAGGAACAGGATGGCGGTAGGGGGTGCCGCGGGGCCCCTGGGGGCCCCTGCAGTGCCCATGCCAATGGCATGGGCACTGCAGGGGCCCCCGTAAGAGGGCCCCACTGTGTATTTCAGTGTCTGCAATGCAGACACTGAAATATGCGACGGGTGCAAACTGCACCCGTCGCACCCCTGCAACTACGCCGGCTCAATTCTGAGCCGGCGTCCTCGTTGCAGGGGCATTTCCTCTGGGCCGGCGGGCGCTCTTTTGGAGAGAGCCCGCCGGCCCAGAGGAAATGTCTGAATGGCCGCCGCGGTCTTTTGACCGTGGTGCGGTAATTTGGCAGCTCCCTCCAGGCGGGCGGCTCCCGCCGCCCGCCGGGCTCAAAATGAGCCCCTTAATTTTCTTAATAGGACACAAAGGGGGAGATTTAAGAAAGGCGGTGCTGCACCTAGTGCGGCACCACTTTCCTTGCACCCCTTAGCACCCACTTCTGCCATCATTTGTATGCCGTATTTAAAATACGGTACACCATGCCGCAGGGTAGGGGGCAATAGTGTAATTTTTTTGATGCTGTTGATGTACTCCGCAGGAGGAGTAGTGCCATAATGTTGGTGCTACTCTTACAGAGTTCATAGGGGCCCATTATAAACAATGGAAGCCCTCTTTTAACTACTGCTCTGAGGTGTTAAAAGTGCTGAAAATAATTGCGTACGGGAAACCTCTTAGATTTCCTTGCGCCATTTTTTTGCCCCCCCAATGAGCTAATACCCTGTGAATACGTTATAACTGCGCGCAGGCATAATGTGCCATAAGGGTTTACAAAGTGGCACAATGCATGTATTGCTCCACTTTGTAAATGTGGAGGAAACTTTTTACTTTAGCGCCACCTTAGCATAATAAAAAATGATGCTATGGCAATGCTACAGTGATGCTAAGGTGGTGCTAGGGGCTCTTAAATCTGCCCCAAAACATTTGTTTTACCTTTAATTGAACTTTGGGACATGAAATACACAGTAAGGGGTAAGAAATCATCAAAGGTAACTAAAACACAACTTAGGGTTCAACTTTTCAAATGTTTGCCACACTTGTATATACATTTTTTATTGTATATCAGGTCTCAGAGTAGCAAGATAAGTGCATTCTTAAATACACAAATAATTTTATAGTATGACCAATATTTTCTCAAATTGTGGACAGAAGTGGAAAAAGAACAACACCCCAAGGTTTATGGATATTAATTAACATGTTGATTTCCCAACATGGACTAACTAATGCTCTTGAAATGTTTTGAGGAACTGTTTCCTGGGTTTTAATGGAAAAATAACATCTCCAAGGTCATAAGGATTTAGGGGAAGGGAGTTGTTCCACAGCAAAAATTGTTCACTGTATGTAAAAAATGACAAGTGAAAAAAGTAAGGACCTGATTCACCAAGGTAAATACTCGCCATTTCTGAATGTAAGTGAACACTTACATGTACACTTGCATGTCTTCACCCCATGAAATCAGGGGTGGAGCCACCTACCTCAGGATGGCGGGCCTCATTTAAGAGGCCCCAGCGCCACTGGAGCATCACTTTTTGCGATGCTCTGGTGGCGCTGTGCAGTGCACCATATCAACAAGGTGGTGTTAAGGCAATTTTCCTGGTTGAACGCTGCATTGTCGATATGGGTCACCCAATGCAGTTTTCTATGGCTAAGGGGCGTGCAATGGGTGTTGCTCTGGGCATACCCATGCAATACCAGTTGTTTTATGACGCTGCCTCAGATTTATGAGAAATTGTGAACCAGAGGCAGTTGCAAAAACAAACGCCTTAAACAGAGGACGAGCTAGAGTGGGGCAATGAGGAGAAATATTTTTACTTCTCCTCGTTTTTGCTTTTTCTATATGTTGTTTTTTGTACAGGAAAACAATCTGTACAAAAACAATCTCCCCTGCAATGCAGCCATCCTTTCACCATGGTGCAAGGGTGGCTGTGTTTATGCTAGGCAGCTAATTTAGCACTGGCGCAGATGGAAACACAGGGATACTCCATGTTCTTTTAAATATGGTGCATCCTTGCATTTTTGGAAATGGCGCAGCTCTGCGGAGCAAGATTGCTTGTAGCACTTTGCTGTGCCATTTCCTTCCTGAGTTCCTAAGTGTGTATAATTACTACTAGCAACATTGCACACTTATGTGAAGATCTCCATCACTATGGCACTGATTCCCTGATGGCAAGGTATGGTGATAAATATTAAAGGTTTGAAAAAATGTGCCAAAAATGTAAATGCATAATATAAATGTAGTATAACTTAAAATACTGGTTATTAACCTAGAACTCAAAAAAATAAATAAAATGTTGCAACTCATTTATACATCATATTAAATGTATACAAAATAATGCACTAAATTAAATATATAAGTTGTATTTATAAACATTTCAAAACAATCATTTAAAAAATTTCACTCTCACATTTTAATTTGTATTTATTATGTAGTATTTTTTTCTAAAACATGCTAAATTTATTACATTATTTTAATTGTTTAATAAAACTTTAAACCTTTTGTGGAGATCTCACTATTCATTGTAGCATCTCCTTTATGGAACCTAGAATGTGATGAGGTAGTAGGATGAGGTGTGGAATAGAATGATGGGGCTAAAAAAGGATCTGGAGGAGGAGAAAGAGGAGCTGTGTCTGTATCTGCTGAAGGTGTTGTGACTTCCTAACTATAATAAAGATAACCTGGAAAAAGGAGAAGTCTGTGGAGTGGAACTTTACATTGGCGACGAGGGCCTGTGCAGGAGACAGGTTGAGGAACACCTTCACTCCTGGATTATATGAACAGTTATGAATACTGATCTTCGAGGGAACTTCGACAGAAGGTACTCAGAACAATAATATTTTGTATTATCCGCCTGCATTAGAATTACTTTTCAACTTTCAACATTGGACTTTTCAAACTTTAAATTACTGTTGCGTTAACACGCAAATCATTTTCAAATCCCTTATTACCGTTGCGACTGTGTGCGCGTTGCCACGCGCCGATTGATTTCTTGGCAAGAAGCTGCCTCGCGCTGAGAGGACTATCTGGTGCGCCACGCGCTGATCCATTCAAAAGAAAAGAAAACACTCAAAGACGGTGCATGCGTTGACACGCGCTGATTGATTTTAGCTGCCTCACGCTACAAGAACTGTCCGTGTGTTCCGCGCGCTAATTTATTTTCAAAAGAAAAGTAAACACGAGGACTGTGCACGCGTTGACACGCGCTGATTGATTGTAAAGGAAAAATAAACACACATTTCCTGGCGCGCGCTGCTTGCAGCACATTTAGGAACATTTCAAAGTGCACTGTTTCTTTAAAGAAAATCAGCACACCGGAGTACACTAGTAGTTTACTTAAAACCGGAGAAGGAACGCAAATAGTTTTAAGCTTAGGAATCTTACCTAGTTTTTGATGAAGATCAAGGAAGGAAGTTGAAGAGGGACTAAGAAAAAAAAAAAGAAACTGAAGAGAGACTATTTCATTCGTACAGTGAATGAAGGTTAAAAGGAGAAAGTGAAGACATACCATTCATATTTCTTCATTATCAACTATACTTATGAGAATAAATGTATAACTGATATAAATAAAGATACATGTTATTGGAGAAAATAACGAATATTTAGTGCACAAAGAAAAAAATAAAAATAAATGGGCGATCAAAATATATTAGCGCCGCCACCATTTCTAGCGACTCCAGGTGATCCACCCATACCTTGGAAACAGTGGAAGAAAACACTTATATGTTGGCTATTGCCAGTGATCGATATGCTCCTCCTAGACGCCAAGCTATATTATTGCATCACCTCGGTATTGAAGGTAGAAGGATATATGAAAATCTACTAGAGGTATCGTTAGGAATGGGAGACGGTCAGCCTTCTAACGTCTTTGACATGTCTATGCAGATGTTAGATATACAATTCATCCCAAAGACAAATTTGGTATTACAACGTCATAAGTTTTTTTCAAGAACATAGCAAAAAGACGAAGACATTGCATCTTATGTGGCCTAGGTCTATCTTGTGAATTTGATCAATTACTTGATTCCCTAATAAGGGACCAACTTGTGAGGTGTGCGAGTGATAAAAGGATACGCAAAAAATTATTAATGAAGGATCCGAACTTGGAAGAGGCAATACAGATTGCTAAAAGAATGGAACATGCAGCTGTATGGCTGCAAGAAATGGATGTAAAATCGACACAAGCCAAACAAGGGATTGTGGCAGAAATCAAGAAGAAAGAAGAACCTTGCGTTGCAGTGCGATGGAATAAGTGTGATAAGGATGATGATGGTGTTAGAGTGAATAAAGATGAGAAACGGAAAATGCAGGAATGGAGAGTAATAAAATGTTATCGATGTTATGCTCCAGGGCATATAGCTTCCAGTAAAATGTGTGCTGCCAGGAACGCTATTTGTCGCAATTGTGGAAAAAGAGGGCATTTTGCCAAAGTTTGCAAATTCAAATTGGGTACTGATAACAAGATGGTTCAGGAGGTACAAGACATATGCGAAACTGTTGAAGATATAGGGGGCCATTCCGACCCTGGCGGTCCAAGACCGCCGAGGACCACGGAAGCACCGCCAACAGGCTGGCGGTGCTTCCCAGCCCATTCTGACCGCGGCAGTAAAGCCGCGGTCAGAAAAGGGAATCCGGCGTTTTCCCACCGGATTTCCCCTGCATGGGCTGAATCTCGCCATGGAGATTCCGACCCCCTTCCCGCCACCCTGTTTCTGGCGGTTTTTACCGCCAGGAACAGGATGGCAGAAATGGGTGTCGTGGGCCCCTGGGGGCCCCTGCACTGCCCATGCTGCTGGCATGGGCAGTGCAGGGGCCCCCTAACAGGGCCCCATAAAGATTTTCACTGTCTGCATTGCAGACAGTGAAAATCGTGACGGGTGCAACTGCACCCGTCGCACCCCTGCAACTCCGCCGGCTCCATTCGGGGCCGGCTTCATTGTTGCAGGGCCTTTCCCGCTGGGCTGGCGGGCGCTCCTTTGGCGGGCGCCCGCCGGCCTAGCGGGAAAGCCAGAATGGCCGCCGCGGTCTTTTGACCGCGGAGCGGTCTTTCGGCGGCCTGATTTTGGCGGGCGGCGACCGCCGCCCACCAAAGTCAGAATGAGGGCCATAATCTTGATGATCCATGGAGAATTGGTTTCCCACAATTGTGAAGAAATTTCACTTCAAGGGATCAAAAAGGAGAGCACTGAGGCACTTGAAAAACCGCATATCCAAGCTATGTTAGATGATGTTCCAGTTAGGTTATTGGTGGATTCAGGAAGCTTATTCACTCTTATTTCAAAAGAAGTGTTCGAGTCTGGATGGGCAAATCCTTCGTGCAAAAATCTATCAACGCCTGATATAAAAGCTGTGGGATATGCAGGAAGAAAAATAGAGATTATAGGAATGTGCTGCATGACGATTTCCCTCAAAGAAAGGATCATTTAGGGGAAGGTGTATATCACAGATTCTGGTACAAATCTTCTTGGTTGGCGCCATCAGAAAGATCTTGGTATAATTTTGAATCCTAACGCGAAGGAACCTGTGTTACTCACTGAGGAGATTAATATTGGTGTTGTGACGGAATCTATGGAACATGGTTTAGTTGCAAAATATCCAGAGGTTTTCTCCTCTAAATTGGGACTTTTAAAGGGGTTTGTGCATAAGATTATAGTGAAAAGGAATGCCACACCTATTGTGCACAAAGTAAGAAATGTCCCAAACTTAATGAGGGAGCCATTGAAACAAGAATTGGAAAAACTATTGAAAGAAGATATCATCGAACCAATCGAATCTTCAGAATGGTTGGCTCCGGTCGTCGTCGCACCGAAGGAAGATGGAAAGATTCGCCTATGCATTGACCTTAGAGATCTCAACAAGTGCATATGGGTTGACCGACAACCCCTTCCAAACATTACAGAGATGCTATCAGTGAAGGCGAAAGGCAATACATTTAGTGTTTTGGACATGTCTTCTGCGTATCACCAAATACATTTGCATATTGATTTGCGGCATTTAACATCCTTTGTAACACCGCTAGGAGCTTTTAGATATAAGAGGATGCCTTTCGGACTTGCCTCTGCGTCTGCGGTGTTCCAAAGGATAATGGAGCGAATTTTTGGGGACATGAGTCGTGTGTTATGTTTCCAAGATGACATACTGATCGTAGGGGAAGATGAGTCTGATCATGATCTTTTATTCCATGAAGTAATACATAGGTTAAAAAAAAATGGCCTGACGATTAAGAGAGAGAAGTGTCAGATTCGTAAACGGGAGGTGACATATTTGGGACACACAGTAAATGAGCATGGGATTAGGCCAAAGAAGAGCATTGTCTCTGCAATCAGGCATGCTCCAGAACCCGGCTCAAAAGAAGAATTAAGGTCATTTCTGAGACTTGCAGAGTATTGCTCCAAGTTTGTTTAGAACTTTACTGAAATCGTTGAACCATTAAGAAAACGTATGAAGAAGGGAGTAGCATATGAGTGGGATGAAAGTTGTAGGTACTCTTTTCGAGAACTAAAGGATCAAATTTCAAAGGTTCCCACGTTGGAAATATTTGATTCATGTGCTAAATCCTTTTTGACAACTGATGCTAGTAATGTAGGTGTTGGTGCTGTGTTAACTCAGGTTAAGGAAGGTGAGGAACGCATCATTGGATTAGCGTCCAGAAGATTGCAAGGTGCTGAAGTTTCATACTCCGTAATAGAGAGAGAGGCCCTAGCTTGTTGTTGGGGAATAAACCATTTTAAATTGTATTTGTGGGGTTTACCCTTTAAATTGAAGACCGACCACAAGCCACTTACCTACATTTTTAAAGGGGGATGCGGACTGGAGGGAGGTATTTACCCCGCAAATTTCTAAATGGTTGTTGTCAGTTTTGAGCTACAACTTTACAGTGGAATTTGTGAAGGGTAGTAAGAATGTTATGGCGGACTATTTGTCTAGAGCGCCTGTGAATGAAGGTGAGTTCCAGGAAGAGGAGTCAAAAGATGTAGTGATCACTATTTTAGGAAAGATGGCTATAACGGCACAAGAATGGGAACAGGCAGAGGTGAGTGACCCCACTATGCAAGTTGTGAAGGAAAGAGGAGTTAATGGTTGGAGGAATGGTGATGAGCAGGATTGTGACTTGGTAAGGTATTTTAGAATTAGGGATCAACTAAGTATAGTCAGTGGGAGGTTATTAAGAAGGGACCAACTTGTTCCACCTGTTAGTGTACGTAAACACATTATTGAGATTACCCATCAAGGGCATCTGGGCAGGGGAACAATGAAAAGGAAGGTGAGGCAAACATTTTGGTGGCCTGAGATGGACAAACAAGTGGAAGAGGCTGTAAAAAATTGTGTGGCATGTGCCAACAGCGACAAGACCAAGGTGGTAAGGCATGTACCTCTGGCTCCTGTAAAATTCCCTAATGGTCCATGGGAGAAACTGGCTGTGGATTTCATTGGACCTATATCCAGTCTGGGAGTGGGGTGTAAATATATTCTGGTGTTAGTGGATTATCACTCGAAATGGTTCATTACTAAGGTGGTTGGGCATGTGAGAACTTCCGTAGTAATAGAGTTCTTTGAGGAGGTATTCATGGAAGAGGGCATGCCAAAATACATTGTGTCCGATGATGGGGTGCAATTTATATCATCAGAGATGACGGATTGTTTACGAAGAGTTGGGATCACACATGAGAGGGTAACCCTTTTCCATCTGCAAGCCAATGGTCTGGTGAAGAGGGTAAATCGATTGATTATGGAAAACATACAGTTATTTTGGGCGAATCAACTTCTGTGGAAAAAAGAGTTGAGAAAAATGATGTGGACCTATCAAACGACTCCCTATTCTATAACGGGAGTATCACCTTTTGTATCGTTAAAAGGAAGGGAACCTGGTGTGCTAGAGTGTCCGGTGTGGTTGAAGACCAATAAGAAAGTGGTGGTTGATAGAGAGTCAATAAGGGCAAAGGTTGAGAAAATGCGGGAAAAGGGTGCCACATACTACAACAGGAGGATGTGTGTGAAATCTAGCATCATACGAAGAGGAGATTGGGTGGCAGTAAAGAAGAAAGGTATTATTCTTAAAGGAGAAAGCAAATTTTATCCTCCTCAACGAGTGTTGAATGTAAGGAAAAATGTGGTGGTTTTAGAAAATGGATCTACATGGGACTTGGGGAATGTTTGCAAACTTAATCGCTAAAATTTCCATGGTGCTCTACATTGTTGTACATAGTTGATTATACTGTTTTCATTGTTCTCTTTTTGATTTATTTGTTTTTATAATGAAAGGGGGGAGGTGTGTGGAGATCTCACTATTCATTGTAGCATCTCCTTTATGGAACCTAGAATGTAATGAGGTAATAGGATGAGGTGTGGAATAGAATGATGGGGAGAAAAAAGGATCGGGAGGAGGAGAAAGAGGAGCTGTGTCTGTATCTGCTGAAGGTGTAGTGACTTCCTAACTATAATAAAGATAACCTGGAAAAAGGAGAAGTCTGTGGAGTGGAACTTTACACCTTTATTTTTCATTACTTTATAATTAAATTATATTTTAAAACTATAAATAATTAAAGCTATTTTAGTACACGAATACACAATACAATTGTTGAAACAATGAAATTACTTTAACATTACTTCCGTCTTTCCTACCTCAGCTATGTTCTATGGGAGAATGTTGAAGTATGTGTGCGTTGCTATGGCGGGTGCATTCCTTACTCCAAGACTAGGTGGGGCTACATTTATACTTGTGACACCTTTAGGGCTGCAATAATTTCAAAACCATAGATATTGAATAGCAATACTATTCTTCTTCTATGGATATTTGTTTGTAATAGCATGTCCCTCCCTCAACTACTCCTTACATTTCTCTAACACCTTTCATCCATTACTTTTCCTCATTATCCAGACATTACCCTGTGTCCCTACCTAATGTGTGAAGACCTCTGCACCTTGTTGGAAATATCCACAGAGACATGATAGGAGGGATGGATGTCTTTGGTTGTAGATTTGTAAGTTACATTTGGTAGTACATGGGTAGTACATGGGTAGTACTACTTTAGTGCTACAAAGTAGATAATCTGCCTTCCAGAAATCCTAGACAAAATATAAACCAGTAGGAGTAATTCTGAAACAAAACTTTGTGTCCCATTCACAACAGCATTTGCACTTCTATGTTGAATTTAGTTCTGTAAATAGATTGCCTTGCAAGTGTAAGTGCAAATGTTATCTTAGAAAACATGACTTTGGGCCTCTTTACGAGTTTGGCGGTCTGACGGTAAGACTGTCACAGTGTCGACCGCCAAAGGACCTCCGAGTTTGCAGAGATAGAGACCGCCATATTACGAGTTACACAGCCAAAACCCCCCAAAATACAGCCAAAATTCTGAAACCGCTAGGATTAAGGAGGTCCCACCGCCAGTGCCGCCAGCTCAACAAAGAACCTCAGATTCTGTTACAACCCACAAATCACGATAGCGGTTCTTCCATAGGGGAACACCAATGACGGTTCGCGGTCACATCAGTAATACACCACACCACATTGGACAGTTTGAAAACACCACACCTGACACATATCCAAACACCTGACACACCTACACACTACTCTATAAAACACACCCTTTCATACCTCACAATCCTTTGCAACCTGAATGCCATACACCACAATATAGAAACTACACAAAAAATATTTATCAACCATAGAATAAGCATTCGTACACACTTCACAGCACTCATCCTAGACCTGCACAGCACATCCAACACATAAATTAATACCCCACACATTTAACACCACTGGTCAACAACTCACATCACAGCACCCACACCTCATCACCAATCTTAATATTTATTTCTTATTATTGATTTATTCCTCACTGTCACGTCCACCACTACTATGTCCCCACAAAAATATCCCTGTTTCACAGATGGTGAATTGAGGGCATGATGGATGAATGTTTTAGAGTACAACTACAACTGTTTGGAGCCCAAGTCCAGCAAACATCTATAGCCAGGAAAATGGAGCTGTGGCAAAGAATAGTTGACAGGGCCAATTCTGTAAGCAGGTATCCAAGCAAAGGGAGGTCATCAGTAAGAGGTGGAATGACCTCAGGGGGAAGGTATGTTCCATGGCCCCCAGGCACAAGCTGGTGGCCCTCAAGACTGGTGGTGGGCCCCGACCTCGTTCACCACAATTCACATCATGGGAGGAGAAAGGTTCAACAGGAATACCTTGGAGAGGGGAGTTGGATAACTCACAGTACAACAACTGTCACCAAACTAATGTCCTGCATGCTCACTGATCAACTTTGACCACATTAACAGCCAACCCACTCACCACTTGGGTGTCCAAATACCCCTCTCACATGTCAATTAGACTCACCTGGGGGAACAATGTCTGTGCATGGCACAGGTAGTACAAGGACCGACAGCACTACAACTCCCAGCATGCACTGTACTACCAATAAGGAAACCAGAACTTTGTACTACAAGTTAAATAGCCTTGCATGTGAAACTAACAAATAAATAAACCCACCTGTATTCTCCACTATTGTACAGTCCATGGCAATGACAGCAATGCCATGGGCATCTGACAGTACTATTAACCTCTTCGCTGCCAGTCCTTTTCCCCCTTGTGTGCCAGGCCTTTTTTTGGCTATTTAGTTCTCGCTGAGGCCCTCATAACTTTTTGTCCACATAAGCCACCCATGCCAAACTTGCGTCCTTTTTTTCCAACATCCTAGGAATTCTAGAGGTACCCAGACTTTGTGGGTTCCTCTGAAGGAGGCCAAGAAATTAGCCAAAATACAATGAAAATTTAGTTGTTTTTTTTTAAATGGGAAAAAGGGGCTGCAGAAGAAGGCTTGTGGTTTATTCCCTGAAAATGGCATCAACAAAGGGTTTGCAGTGCTAAAATCACCAGCTTCCCAGCTTTCAGGAACAGGCAGACTTGAATCAGAAAAACCAAGTATTCAACACAATTTGGGCATTTTACTGGAATCAATGCTGGATCCCAGAAACCTAAACATTTCTGAAAAGTAGACAAAATTCTGAATTCAGAAAGGGGTAATTTGTGTAGATCCTACAAGGGTTTCCTACAGAAAATAACAACTGAAAAAAAAAGATTGAAATTGAGGTAAAAAACTGCAATTTTTCTCTACATTTTACTCTGTAACTTTTTCCTGCAATGTCAGATTTTTTAAAGCAATATACCGTTACGTCTGCTGGACTCTTCTGGTTACGGGAATATATAGGGCTTGTAGGTTCATCAAGAACCCTAGGTACCCAGAGCCAATAAATGAGCTGCACCCTGCAGTGGGTTTTCATTCTATACAGAGTATACAGCAATTCATTTGCTGAAATATAAGGAGTGAAAAATAGCAATCAAGAAACCCTTTGTATTTCCAAAATGGGCACAAGATACGGTGTGGTTATTTGCACATCTCTGAATTCCGGGGTGCCCATACTAGCATGTGAATTACAGGGCATTTCTCAAAGAGACGTCGTTTTTACACACTCACTTATATTTGGAAGGAAAAAATTTAGATAAAGACAAGGGGCAATAACACTTGTTTTGCTATTCTATGTTCCCCAAAGTCTCCAGATAAAAATGATACTTCACTTGTGTGGGTAGGCCTAGCGCCCACAACAGGAAATGCCCCAAAACACAACGTGGAGACATACCATTTTTTTAAAACAGTTGTTTTTGGAAAGAGCCTACCTGTAGATTTTGGACTCTAGCTCAGCAGGCACCTACGGAAACCTACCAAACCTGTGCATTTTTGAAAACTAGAGACCTAGGGGAATCCAAGATGGGGTGACTTGTGGGACTCTGACTAGGTTCTGTTACCCAGAATCCTTTGCAAACCTCAAAATTTGGCTAAAAAAACACGTTTTCCTCATATTTCAGTGACAGAAAGTTCTGGAATCTGAGAGGAGACCCGAATTTCCTTCCACCCAGCGTTTCCCCACGTCTCCCAATAAAAATGATACCTCACTTGTGTGGGTTGGCCTAGCGCATGCAGTAGGAAATGCCCCAAAACACAACGTGGACACATCCCATTTTTTGACAGAAAACAGAGGTGTTTTTTCCAAAGTACCTACCTGTAGATTTTGGCCTCTAGCTCAGCCGTCACCTAGGGAAACCTACGAAACCTGTGCATTTTTTTAAACTAGAGATCTAGGGGAATCCAAGATGGGGTGACTTGTGGGACTCTGACCAAGTTCTGTTACCCAGAATCCTTTGCAAACCTCAAAATTTGGCTAAAAAAACACGTTTTCCTCATATTTCAGTGACAGAAAGTTCTGGAATCTGAGAGGAGACCCGAATTTCCTTCCACCCAGCGTTTCCCCACGTCTCCCAATAAAAATGATACCTCACTTGTGTGGGTTGGCCTAGCGCATGCAGTAGGAAATGCCCCAAAACACAACGTGGACACATCCCATTTTTTGACAGAAAACAGAGGTGTTTTTTCCAAAGTACCTACCTGTAGATTTTGGCCTCTAGCTCAGCCGTCACCTAGGGAAACATACGAAACCTGTGCATTTTTTTAAACTAGAGATCTAGGGGAATCCAAGATGGGGTGACTTGTGGGACTCTGACCAAGTTCTGTTACCCAGAATCCTTTGCAAACCTCTAAATTTGGCTAAAAAAACACGTTTTCCTCACATTTCGGTGACGGAAAGTTCTGAAATCTGAGAGGAGCCACAAATTTCCTTCCACCCAGCGTTCCCCCAAGTCTCCAGATAAAAATTCTACCTCACTTGTGTGGGTGGGCCAGGTGCCTGCAACAGAAAAAGGCCACAAACTTGTAGAGATTATGGGGATAGCACAGCGAGTTGATAGCACATACTCTTCTTTTATACATCTTTAGACTGACTCTGCTTTGGGGACCCACACAAGTGAGGTGACATTTTACTTGGGAGACTGAGGGGAACGTTGGGGAGTAGGAATTTTGTGCTGGAGCGGTGATCGTACAAACGCAAGTCAGGAAAATATGCTTTTTTAAGCAAATTTTGAGGTTTGTCTGGGTAAGAAAATGTTGGGGGATCCACGCAAGCCACACCTCCCTGGACTCCTTGGAGTGTCTAGTTTAAAAAAATGTGTTGGTTTGGTAGGTTGCCCTAGATGAAGGCCGCACCCAGGACCAAAAACCTAAATGCCCCCTCCCCCCCAAACACAGATAGTTTTGTAATATATCATTTTGATGTGTCCACATACATCTGTGATGTGCCAAACACTAGAATCATCGGGGTCCCACCTGAGACACCTAGCGTGTCACAAGTGTGCTGCGACGCCTGATTATAGCGGAGCAGGTTTCGTAATTTTTACCACACATAGTGGTTGGATTTGGCACGAGGGTGAGTGATGGTTCAGTAGATCAAACTTTATTAACAAGAGATTTCACAGAAGTGAAATGCACTGGTAATAACTGAAAGGCCCAAAAACTGAACCAATGACTCACAGCTCGTGAGCTGTAAAGCTACGGCAAGGCACCAACCGCTTTACAGTCCATTCACACACCTTTCATACATGACATGCACATTCACGCCGCCAGCCACGGTCCCAGCACATTACAACACTTGCATCGACAGACAGCACCAGTCAAGGGCCCATCACTTTCATACGCCCACATGCCTGATACAGCAATCACACCTGCTGATGAGTGTGTGGACTGGTGTTTGACTGGCACCGCTAGCTAAGCGCCACCCCACCCCACCCATACCGCCAGCCAAGCGCCACCCCACGCACACCGCCAGCCAAGCACCACCCCCCGCACACCACCATCAAGCGCCACCCCACGCACACTGCCAGCCAAGCGCCACCCCACGTACACCACCATCACTTTTTTTTGTTTATAAACAACAAAGAAACCACTAACTAATTATAAAATAAGTACAAAACTACAAACACAAAAGCTCTAACTAAATACATGACAGTAATGCCAACCCTGAAACTGAACATATGAAAATATAAAACAGGCAGTTTATGCTCACGGTATTTCCCAAAAATATTTTCTAGTGTGGTAACTTCTAAAACAGCCGGGCACACACAGCCCAGGCTTTGAAGGGCATTCGGGGCAGTACATCCGGCTCTCCCTTCGGATTGCTCTCCGGGCACATACCCTACATTTCTTTGTGGGCAAGTCTTTTTTGGGAGTGGGAGGAATGTGATCTGGAAAGTGGCAATCTTTCAATCTAGCCACTTCCTCCACCACTTCTACTCTAGGAACTCCTGCCCATTCCACCACAATAAGGCTCTCTATCACTGACTCCTGAAATTTAACCAATGTCATCCTTAACTCAGGTGAACAATCCTTGAACACAATAAAAGCATTAAAAGTTGCCAAACGAAATAAATGTAGGGCCAACTTTTTATACCACATGTATGACTTACGAAGAGCAGTGTAAGGTTCCAACCTCTGATCTACTCTATCAACACCACCCATGTGCCTATTGTAGTCCAAACTGCACGCAGGTTTGTGCAGTTCCGCAACCTGACCCCAAACAGTCACAGGGAAAGTACTCTCATCATGGATGGTAGATAGCATGTACACATCCCTCCTGTCCGAAAATTTCAGAGCTAGCAGCTCATTATTCCACAAGGCACTGCACTGTCCTCTCTCAAGTTTTTTACAGACAAGCTCCCTTAGATAGCCTTTCCGGTTAGAACGAATTGTGCCACAAGCAAAAGTGTCCAATCTAAACAACTCCTTGAACAACTGCACTCCAGTGTAGAAATTATCTACGTACAAATGGTGACCTTTGTTAAACTGTCGTCTACCAAGTTCCCACACAAATTGTTTGCTAACTCCAAAAGTGGCCGGACAACCAGGAGGGTCAATACTGGAATTCCTGCCAGTGTAGACCTGGAAATTGTACATATATCCTGTACTGCTTTCTGACAGCGTATACAATTTAATCCCATACCGTGCCCTCTTACTAGGAATGTACTTCTTTAAAACTAAACGCCCCTTGAAAAGGACCAAAGACTCGTCCACACTTATCTTTTTGCCTGGAACATAGACCTCTGAAAACCGATCTACAAAATGATCAAGGACAGGCCTAATCTTAAAAAGACGGTCACAATCAGGGTGATCTTGTGGCAAGGCTAAAGCATTGTCTACAAAATGCAGCATACGAAGAAGAAGCAAATAGCGGTTAGGTGTCATAGTTGCAGGAAATATAGCCGTTGCCATCAAGGGACTAGTAGACCAATAAGAAGCCAGTGACGGCTTCCTGATCAACCCCATCAAAAAAGTCAAACCTAAAAACATTTTTATCTCTTCCAGATGTGTGGGAACCCACTGAGTAGCTCTAGACTGAGTCCTAGTCTGGCAGCGTTATCCCTCAAATATTGCTCTGCATACAAATTAGGCTGCTCCACAATCTCTTCCAAAAATACATCGTCCATAAACAAGTGAAAGAAATGGACAGGCAAAAGGTTTTCCGTATTGACTCTACACCCTGGGAGACCAGTAAATGCAGGTAACTGTGGCTGCTCCATGTTTGGGGCAATCCAGGTGTCAGGTCTTCTAATGGGAAATCCTTCAGCCCCAGGCTGCTGCACTCTTGGCACATCAATGTCCTCCTCTAAATCAGGCCCTTCATCTGCACTGAGAGTAGCTTCCTCATCAGAAGAATACTCTCGGACAGAAAACTCACTGCCAGAATCTCTCACTTCCTCCTCTGCCTCAGATGCAGTCAGTCTCGTAATAATGGTCTGAAGATGACTCAAAGAGCATGCCAACAACCTGCTGAGCGGTCACTCTGGGGCTAGCCATGATCCTCACTACAACAAATGGATTGCCAACAACAACTAGCACTAAAATAAGTAATAAACAAAGTGTAGCTTTATCACAAAGAGTTATGTACTAAAAAACTATACCACTCACTTGCCTGAAAAAACTACTTACCAGCAACTACTCTGCACAGACACAGCAATCACCAATGATATCCCACTAAAAATAAAAAATAAAAAATAAAATTATACATATGACAACACAAATATCATTGTGCTCAAATCTAAGGACAATTTCACACACAATACTGCATTTAGTACACCACCTACAAACATGTCATTCATGCATGTCAACAATACTCCTTTGGAGTAAATTGCTTTCACTTACCTAAAACATGCAACTACGCAAACCGCAGGATAACTTCTGCCAAATCCGCAAGGATCCACAACAAAGGAAGCAAAAGCTTTGAACTAGAACAAAAAGAAGAAATAAACTGTTATAATTACAAATACAAATACTTCGCCAGTTGACAAACACCACGCCACCAAGAACTTAGAAATTGTCCCTGGTGCCTAAGTGGCTTCTGCACCACTAGGAGGCTGATGGGCCTAAAAAAATAGCCTGATCTGCCCCCACGTGGGGCAGGAATGGCCAACAGCTCTGTACCCTGTTTTGGGGGGCGGCCCTTGCCAAAGGGGGCAAATGGGGGTGCCCAAAGCACAAAAAGAAAAGGGAATATAAAAAAAAGAAATCTCTGACATCTTGGTGCCTTCTGCCCCCCTTGGGGGCAGATGGGCCTGAAAAGAAATAGGCTGATCTGCCTCCAAGGTGGGCAGAAATGCCCATCACTAATGTGCCCCCTTTGGGGGGCGACCCTTGCCAAAGGTGCCGCCCCCCCCCCACACAAAACACACACACACAGGATCCCTGGTGCCTAAGTGGATTCTACCCCCTTGGGGGCAGATGGGTATAGAAAAAGTTGGCCGATCTGAATGGCCAACAGCTCTGTGCCCCCTTTAGGGGGTGACCCTGGCCAAAGGGGGCAAAAGGGGGGCACCCCCAGCACTAAACAAAAAAGGGGAACCAAAATAAATCCCTGCCGTATTGGTGGTTTCTGCCCTCCTTGGGGGCAGATGGGCCTTCAAAAATAGGCCCATTTGCCCCCAAGGGGGGCAGAGATGGCCATTATGAAATTTCCCCCCTTTGGGGGGGTGACCCTTGCCCAAGGGGTGCCCCCAAACACACAAAACACACACACACACCACACAATCCCTGGCGCCTAGTGGGTTTTGACCCCACGGGGGCCAGATTGGCCAAAAACATGGCTGACCTAGCGCCAGGGGGGCCGAAACAGATAAAAAAAATGATTACCCCCGGGGCAGCGACCCTTGCCTAAGGGGTTGTTGCCCAAAGACAAAGAAAATAATTTCCCTAGTGTCTAGTGGTTTTCACCCCCCCGGGGGCAGATTGCCGAAAAAACAGGCTATCTGCCCCCAGCGGGGGCCGAATAGGGGAAAAATTAGCCCCCAATGGGAGCGAGCCTTGCCCAAGGGGTCGCTCCCAAAAAAATGCAGAGTATAATTTCCCTGGTGTCCAGTGGTTTTTCGCCCCCTCCGGGGGCAGATCGGTGGAAAAATCGGCTGATCTTCCCCCGGGGGGCCGAAATAGGATGGTAATGCCCCCCAGTGGGAGCGACCCTTGCCCAAGGGGTCGCTCCCACAAAGAACAAACATAAAGAAATCCCTGGTGCCTAGTGGGGATTCCTGCTCCACAATCGCGGGCGGGGCCCGCGATCGTGGAGCAGGAATCCACTGAAAACAGGCACAGAGGGAAAGGAAAAACCCTTTCTTTCCCCCGTGCCTGTTTCCCCCCCCCCAACTCCCAAAAAGGGAAGGACTTACCTGAAAGTCCTTTCTCCCCGACACGCTGGAAGCAAATGGCTTCTAGCACGTCCCTCGGCAATATTTGATGACGTCAGCGCGCTGACATCATCGGATTGCTGAGGCGGGGGTTTGGGGTTGGAAGGGGAAGGGATTCCCCTTCCATCTACGACCGGGGGTGTGGGTGGGGGTCCCATGGGGGGTGCGCTAGCACTCCCCCCGTGTCCCAGGTGCAGGATGGGGTGACCTCATCCAAGGCACCCGGGAACCGGTGCCTTGGATGAGATCACCGCGTCCAAGGCACCCAACCAGTTAAAAACAACACACAGCTACAGCTGTGTTCCCTGCTAAACTGGCCTTTAAATCAACATCCAAACAATGCCATGTACTCACCTGGGGGAACTTCAATATAGGAAGCTGGATGTACTTGGATTTCACCCGTACAGAGGCCCAGGAATAATGGTTACACCAATACTTTGGGCTAGCTCTATTACCATAGCACATTGTGCAGCTATTAGTTGACTCAATGATGCTATACAGCTAACGTGGAAATCACTTTAAATTATCAAGTTATCAATCAGACAAGATATTAATCAATGAACAGACATCTACCCACCAAGATACTCCAACATCCTGCAGCAAGGTGTATGCAATTGGAAATCTCTGTGTCACATATAGGCCTAATTAAGATGTTGAAGCAGGTGTCATTGTCATATCAGGGGATAAAGTGAAGGCCTTGTGTGCATGTCACATAGCTTATCTTGTGGTCAAACTTTGAGAACACTTCTTGCATTACTTACAGCAACTGTATGTTCCACTTCTCCGACAGGTAGTGTCCTATCCAATGTCACCATGGAAAGGACACCAAGACTGCCACTAATCCTCTGGATGAAGCCCTCAGTGAGAAATACAGCCCTAGAAGCTTGGACATTGAGAATGTAGCTGGCCCATCTGGGACACTAGGTCAGTCAATAACTGTGAGCCTCACCAGGCCCATATTGATTCCTCCCAGCCCTGTTGCTTCAACATCACAGACAACCATTTGCCCCCAAGCCTGTGTTCCAAGGACAGTGTCCATCATCTTGTGCCTCCTAATACAGACACCTGGGTCTCCTGTTGTTAACCCAGACAATGATGGACCTGGCACCAGTAGGAGTGAGCGAACTGTCCCAAGGGCACAGGTATGTGGGGGTAGGGTACGTAGAATAGATGGCGTGGGCCAGAGGATGGAAGCTCCTACGGATACACCTGGACGGGACACCATCTCCTAAGTCTTGGGAGCTTACCAACTTTCCCAAGGCATGATGGGCCAGGTACTTACCATGATGGGGGAGACATAGCAGTTGCAGAGGGACAACCACCAGGAAGTCATGCAGTGATGGCAGGCCCAAAACTCCCACTTGAGGGTATGGATAGCACAGGATGACATGTGTGAGAGACAAATGAACACACAAATGGCATGGATACCACACTGAGTAGCTTTTGTACTCACCAGCTGGCCCTTCGATTAGCCATGAGACATCACCCCCTTATACATCAGTGATTTCTATTGGAATGGATGCCCTGCCAGGGGAAGGACATGCCTCAGACACCCCTGCCTCTGTAGCTGAATAAGCCCTGCAAATGTGGACATCCCCCAAAACATCCAGGAGGAGCAGATGCCAAGACCAAAACCACTGCCAGAAAGTAAAGCTCTCCTGATTGATACACCCTGCTGACTTTTCTGGGACATATCTCCAGTTTGCTATGGTACAAGAACACTGGACTTGTGTTTCCAAATGTTGCAGCAGCTGCCCTGATCTTTTCATCTACCATGCAGAACCCTTCACTGTTTCCTTGCCATTATATTTGATCAGATTCACTAATATTGCTGTGCACTCTACAATAAATAGTACTTAACCACAGATCATGTGTGAGAGCCATTTATCAACCATATTTTACTGTCATCTGTAACATATCCAGCACAAAGACGTTTCTCTCTAATGTACAACATTTGTAATGTACCTTCTCACATGTACTGTTTAATCTAGGTAGATTTTGCGTTTAATAATAATTATAGAAATTACTCCAATCACTTTCATTGAACTTTCCCACACAGAGTTTGGGAGAATGCCAATGACTACACAGTGAAGTACTGCTGCTCACTTCAATGTATCAGCATAGATGTCAGTATCCCAAAAGGCAAACATATTATTTCAATGTATCAACAGCTAAAGCCTTATCACATTCCATTACCATAGCTCCAAATTGATCATACCCCATGATACAGACAGAGGTCAATCAAATGCCCCCAGTCATGGAACCTTCCAATTACCAGGGTAAGGTATCAGTAGGCATGCCAGTCACCTATATCAGTCTTGATATACATCCACAGTGGTCTGAAGTGAGGAAACACAGTTACAGGTCCATATAAGGTACTTGTTTCCAATACCAACCATTCTGATGTTTGAGGGTAAGGATAGCACAGGATGACATGTGTAAGAGACAAATGAACACACAAATGGCACCATTGAACAAACATCCAATGCCATACAAGTCTATTCAGTAGAATAGGATACTTCAATGCCACTGTCCTGACAGTCTGGGCATGGAACACACACACCACAAATGTCATGCCTGACAGTACCTGATACAATCCATGTTGACTTTACTTGTCAGTATGCAAATTCCCCCTGCCTGTGGCGCTGTCAGATATCAACAAATAAGGATAAGCTTGTAAAGTAATGTTCAAATTATCAATGTAAAACATAAGGTATAGGCCAGATTGAAACTAAAACATCATATAGTGAATTACCATGTACAATGGTGACTCAGACTGTGCATTGTGAGAAAACAAGAATATGCTGGTCAAAAACCTGTACACTACTCAATGTAATATTCTGCATGTACTTCAGAGTTATGTGCTTTGAAGCTACTTATGACCTGATGGTAATACGAAAACCCTTATAAAGCATCCCAAACCCCACCAATACCCCACTGAGTAACTTAAATTACATAACATCACATACCTAAAGTCAGGTGAAGTACTAATTGATGAGATCTGCCTGATGTCTCCAGCTTCATCCTCATCACTCTCATCCTCACTTGGTGCATCGGCATTCTCACCCACTAGAACTGCTGGCTCTACCTCATCTGGTATAAATGGAATTTGACTTTTCAGGGCGAGGTTGTGGAGCATGCAGCAGGCAACAATAATTTTACATACTTTGGTGGGTGAGTAGAGGAGGACTCCACCAGAATTATTGATGCTACGGAATCTTGCCTCCAGAAGCCCCAAAGTCCACTCCACAACATGCCTTGTCCTTCCGTGGGCCTCACTGAAGCAGACTTCCCCTGGCATGGTTGGGTACCTCACTGGTTTCAACAACCAGGGACAGTTTGGGTAAAGAAAAGTTTAGAAGAGTTTAGAAAGGCAAACGTAAGTAAAAGACATCCACACATTAGTCAGCAGATATAAGTTACAGACACACATGACATATGTGACTTACCAACCAGCCAAGCCCTCTCTGTGTATTGTCGTAATCTCATCAGTGGGATTTTGCTGTTCCACATGAAGAAGGAAATATGGACTGACCCCGGGTACCTCACACAAACTTGTGAAATGTAGAGGCCAGCCACACTGACCACTTGGACATTGATGGAGTGGAAGTCTTTCCTGGCCCTATACACCTGTTCTTTGGCTTTTGGGCGAACCAAGTCTACATGGGTGCAATCTATGGCTCCAAACACTTGTGGAATGTGTACCAAAGCATAAGAATCAACCTTTTCATGGGCTAAATCTTCACGTTGGGGAAATCTGATACAGCTGTCCAGGTGTTTCAACAATGCAGACAATACAGCCTTCAAGACCAGACTGAACATAGGCTGAGACATCCCTGCTGTTAGGGACACTGTATTTCGAAAGGTATCTGTGGCCAGGAAGTGCAGCAGATACATAACTTGTACAATGGGTACAAGTTATGGGGATTAGGAATGGCAGGCACCAGATCTGGTGCCAACTGACAACAGAGATCCATGATTGTATGTCTAACCAGGTGGTAGATCTGAATTAGAAGTTGCTCCTCCACAGTCTGCAGGTCTGCTAGTGGACGGTACCCTGGAGGGAAGGACATTTGGAGCAGACCAGCACCTCCCTCACATCCTACAACCCCAGACAATTAGGTGGCATTTTGATTAGATTAGGAGAGGGTAGGAGAGGGGTGTGTTTAGGATCTTTAGCCACGCCAGTGGATGGGCTCAGCCAGACCTAACCTCCTCAAATCACTTTCAGCCATGTTGGATTTTTGAGGAATGATTTTTGCAACACTTCCAAGGAAGTGGTCATCAAAGGGGGAAGGAGCCTGCCTGTGATTGCATACTCAGGACCTCCCTGTTTTTCACCAAGGAGCAACAATAAATATGGCAGAGCTGCACCCACACCTCAGATCCCCAGAAGGAAAAAGACAAAGAAAAAGAAGAACTGCCCTGCTGGACTCCTGACCTGTACCTGGACACTGTACTCTGAAGGGCTACACCAGCTGCACACTTGGGCTTCACCACTAAAAGGACTTTGCCTGTCTTCTATTGCTTCAAGAAGGTTCTCCCTGTTTGCTATAGATACAAAGGAGCTGCCCAGAGTCCCATGCATCAAGTCCTGCAAGCAGAGCCCAGCTGACATGCATCCAGTGGCCATTTGAGGATTCTGGCCAGGTGCATTCTGGGAATTGTAGTCCCAACTCCCAAGGAGCAACTCAGAGCTTCTGAAACCTTGGCTCAAGTTGTGGACACTTCAAGGACCCAAAAAGGACCTCTGGAAGAAGTATGGAGATGTTTGGAGCAAATCCATAAGTTGAAGAGGTGCATTGTGGGAGTTGCAGTCCCAGACCTCAAGAGGCATACCAGAGCCTCTGAACCCTTGGCGTTTACTGTGGCCCACTTTTCTAAATCAAGAAACACTTTTGCAAGTGTAACAGTGTTACCTTGTTGGTGGCCTGAACTCTGGACGTTGTCCCTTTCCAGTGTGACTTTTTTGAACCCCTTTGAGTGCTAGTTGATTCCATGCGCTAGAAAACATTGATTCTTTAAAAAATCATATCTCCGGTTCCCCTTATCCGATGTTAATCAATTTGATGTCATTTGAAAGATAAACATATCATCTATTTCTGTAAATTGGTGTTGGATTTTTATTTTGTTTTGTGTTGTGCTTATTTGCTGTTTTGTGATTTTTACATGCTTACCCACTTGTCTCCTAAGTTAACTCTTGTTGCTCGTTGCCAAGCTGCCAAGGGTTGAGCTGGTTTTAATTATTTGAGACATAAATGGAGGTTAGTCGGCTATTGCTAAGTGTTGGTACTTACCTGCCCTTACCAATAATCCACTTTCCAACAATTAGTAACATGAAGCACATATATGGGACACATATACCACATGTCAGATTGTAATTGCTCTGTTTACTATTCTACTAGAGTTACAATTCTTAAAACACATCAATTTGACATCCTGTACATAACTCATGCACATTACTACATGTTTGCTCAAAGCTAGCAGTGAACACAATGTCACAAATAAGTTTCACAGCTTGTGACACAACTTTAAAATAAGTTTTGGTTTATACATGAGCCTTAAAATGGCAGCTTCCTGACCTACTGTACTGGACCTTAGGAAGTGACCTAACTCCGCCGGCGGAAGTCGTCATGGTGGTAGGCGGATACAATTGCAGTGGACATTGCCATTGGAACACATAGGTTTCTTTGGCGGGCTTGGGCCAATGGTGATATCCACAGGCAGTGATGCTCTTTTACATGGCAGACGTGACCGCTATCTCATACTTCATCTCTCACTTGACTCTGACACTGCTGCCAGCAAGACCTCCACAACCTGAACTGCTGTATACTGCTTCTGGAAGCAATCATGCCACATCCTACAGGTGATAGGGCCCCTGCCTTCTTGCCCAAAGAGCTTGAAAAGCTTGTGTAGGAGGTCCTTCCCCCATATGGGCAGCTCTTGTGCACCAGATAAAAAAGTAATTGCCATGCACGTGCAATGTTTTGAGGGTTAAGTGTGTGATGATCTCCATGGAATGTGTTGGAATGAAGGATTGTGGTAAAATATGTTGGTAGATGCACATGTGCATATGTATACAGATAGATTTTGTATCCTAAGAAATAGTAGAGTGTGTGTGATGTATATACCCTGACCCAACTGCAGACTGTAATACATGATCAGTGAATGTGGTGTGAAAAATATTTGGAAAAGTATACCATGTTTAGAGATATGTTTGTGATCTGGTCACATGTTTCATGATGCCACCTGGTGCTGAATATGCATGTTGTGTGCCTGTCTCATCATCACACATGGCCTGAGTGCAGATAGTCATCCCTCATTGAAGGGGATGTTGAAGGCAGTCTGTGTAAGTCTAGTTGTACTAACTTGTATTTTCACCCTGCTTGTTATGATATTGTGTATGTGGACAGGACATTATCTTCTTTTCTGTGTCATCCATGCAGGTCAATGCCCATCACAAAAAGGGGATTTGCCGTGCCTTTGCCAAGAAAGTGTGGACCCTGGGGGTCCATAGCCAGCAGAACACTCACCGTATGAAGCGGTGGGAGGACCTGAGACGCTGGGCCAGAAGACTGTAGAGGCCCAGCAGGGGATGTCCTCCAAGGAGGACGGGATGCCCATCTGGTCTTGACCCCCCTAATTGCCTGCATATTGGTGGTGGCCTACCCGGAGTTGGATGGGCTTTTGAGGGCAGCACAGCAGCCACAAAGGGGTGAGTACAGAATTGCCACATTTTCATCCCTTTACCAGGCTAATGCATGATGTGAAGGTATCTGCGCTGAGACAAAGTGGTAAGTGCAAAGGGTCAGGGATCTCCAAGGAACAAATTGATGTACAGTCTCCAACATTAGAACACAGTTGTGCATATTCTAATTTTTATTGGGACATATTACTCCCCTATGTTGTCCCCTCTGTACAGAAGCGTTCTATGATGCACATGTGACTGTGTCAAATGTGTGTAACACTATACAGATTTTCATAACCTGGTGGTTGCTCCTTTCCACCTACAGGTCAATACTCCCAATATCATGTTGGTAAGTTGTCCTGGCCTTTGCCCTCTGTCCATTCCAATGTCCCTTGATCCATGTCACTGTACAACGTAGCGTCTGACAATATGAAGTCATTCCAGGTTTTCAAAAGGTTTCTGATGTGTGACTGTGGTGTCCATCTGACATTTCACATGCCATACTTGCATGACTTATTCAAACCTGTTACAAGGTGAACCCCCTTGGTAAATGAGGGATGTACATAGGCCTGTGTAATGTGTCATTTGGGTGGATATCCTCATGTTGGTAACCATGGAGGTATTTGCAAGACTTCTATTGGATCACATACATTGGTCTCAGGGCTATGAATGTTAGTACCATGTTCATGTTCTGTATGTGGGAAGGTGCTACACAGATATTTCCTTAGCCATAGTTTTGTAGGCATGATAAATAGGTTATGACATATTCTTGACAGTTGCAATCTCAACTGTTTTGCCAACAACATGTCTACATTGAAAGGTTACGTCATGAATCAACATTAAAAAGAGTTATTAACATTATTCCCATTGCTATTTTGGATACGTTGTGAGACCTTGTTGTATGGAAACCTGTTGTTTGCACTGACACCATTTTTGTGCAGGTGTGGTAGATGACATACACATGTGAGTGGTATGATATGTGTATTCAGGCATTTGGCTTCCATCATGATGGGTGTACCTGTCATGGTAGCCTTGGATGTGATTTGTCTCTCTGAAATTTTCCCCAACAGATGTAAGGCTAGTCATGTCTGACGTGTGTTTATTGATGTTGCCACTCAGTAAATGGGCTATTGATGGAACAATTGCATGATACGTTGCACTGTATGTCACCTTCATGCACATGACAGGTGTCCATTGTCTTAAAATAGTAGATTCACTTCCTGTGGTTCTGTGTGAGTAAATGGTTTTAACTCATTATGCCCTTATATGAGTACTATTCTTTGTTTTCAGGAGGACAATGACTTAGATGGTTTAGTCCACAAAGTATGAATAATCCCTTCCTACATCACTATTGGTGCATGTGTAGGTGACATGTGTTCTGACTCTTTCATCTTCTAAAATTTGGTAATGCCAATTAGAAAAGTTAGATGTTTGCACATTTCCCTCATTAAGGTTGTGTGCTCAGTGACATGAACTGTGTATGGCTTGTGTGCAACATGCTGTCTTGTGTTTACTATACAATATGTTTCCTTGCCTGGTACATGACATCAGGCCAATGTGTTTGGTTTGTGTATGTGATATGTGGAATATATATGTTACATCTATTTCTGATAGCTTGGTTGCTGGTTGTGTATCTTGCTGTGGATAGGCACCCTGTATCATGTGGGCAAGTCACCTTGTCATGGAATGGTTAGTGTGATAGCTTTGCTGATATCATGTTATTGTAGGTGTGAGGTAGGTAGCTATGAGTGAGGGATGTACATTGTATCTTGTTGTGACATGATGTTGTCACTAAACTGGTGCTACCTGGGGGAAATGTGACATTACTGGTGTGTACAATGTAATGTAAGTGGTATGTAAAGAATGTGATGACCCTACCTCACTTTCTGTTTCCTAGTATCAGCATCAATAGGTGAAGGAGAGGTGCACAGCCAAGTAGGGAAGCTTCTGGCCACAAGACCTCCAGCCACGAGGACACTGACACCAAGGGTTCCAGTGACCTGGACGGTGAGGGGAGTGCCACAGGGGAGACTGGATCCAGTTCATCATCTTCAGACTCCTCCTCCAGTGGATACTTCCTGGTGGTCTCAGACCCATTTGGGACCACCCCAGCACCATCTCTGTCCCCCACTCCCTTTTATCACCCCCTCCCTGTAGCTCCCCACCCAGTTGTCAGTACTTGCTCAACCAAGAGGGTGGGCATCTCCTTCACCGCAGGCACCTCTGCCCCAGCCCCTGTTAGCTCTGCTGCCCTCAGTGAGGAGGCTACTGACCTTCTGAGGTCTATCTCTGTGAGTCAGTCGACCATTGTGAATCCCATCCAGGGACTGGCAACTCAGATACAACAGAGTAATGTGTTCCTGGAGGGCATTCTCTCTTCACTGGCTGGCTACAGAGATCATTTTAGGCTCTGGCCTCCACACTGATGGCAGCCAGTCACCCTTTGTCTACTATTCTCCCTGCACCTTCCTCTTCTCACTCTCAATCTTCCCTTCCCCAAACCCGCCAAAACACACAAATAGACATGCGTCTACATCAACATCTAAGGGTAGTGCAGACACAAATAAGCACCATAAGACACACCACTGGCATACACATGAGCAACATACACCTGCACACAAGGCAACAGTCAATACCTGCCCTGACACCCCCACCACCGAAGCATCATAGACACAACACCTGACACACCTGCAGACACAACACCAACATTCACTGATCCAGCCACCACACCCATCCTACCCACAGACACCACCCCAATAGACCCTCATACATCCACCCCAGTCACCACACCGCAGACACCACAACCACATACACGCCTATATGCAGCACATCCACCATACTTGCAGTCACCACCCCAACAGACAGCCACCCACCCACCCACCACGTTATCCCCAGCACCTCCTCCACCCCTCAGCCCAAGACATAGAAATACCCACACCCACCCAAAAGACTCCCAGCACCCACAAGTATACCTCTCACAAACGCACACACAAAACATCCACACAAACAGCTCAGATTACCACTTTCTCTCCCTCCTGACCCAAACCCTTTTGCTATGACGGTCCCCGTGTGTGCAAAAAGTCTTTCCTCTCAGAGTTTGACCTTTTTCCTACTCCCCCTGACATCCCTAGACGATCAAGTTCCCTTCTTAAGTCCATCCCGTCCACCTCCAAGGCCTCCCTTACCCACCTGCCAGTACCTATGCCCCTTCCCCTTCCAAGAAGTTGACCCCTCCCAAGAGGACCCAACCATCCCCAAGCCAAAACCAAACCCCCTCCTAAGCCAAAGCCCAAATCCCCCTTCCAAACCTATGCCCACCACCACCCTCAGATCATCCCTGAGATCCTGCCTGCCACCCTTAATGCCCCTACCTGTGGAGGTTACAAGGCAGTCAGGAGTCGAGTTGGGGGGCCATATAGTGCCTTTGGTAAACCACGTTGTGATTATATTGGATTGGCCAGTGGCCTTGAACTTTTTGTTATTCACATTAACAACAATATATTCAGGCCAACCAGTTGTTGGTTTACTGGTTACCTCTTTGTCCTGCTTTTCCTATCCTAGATTTGAGTCGTTCCTGTCTGACATTGGTTGTGTGTTAATATGTTTGTGTGTGTGGTGCTTGTGCTTACTGTATTGTTTGGGCAGTATGTGAGGGTGTTTGCAGTGCTTTTGTTCCCAGGGATAGGGTGTGTGTTTTGTGATGGGCATGTGTATGTTGGAGACATGTTGTAGCAATGGTATTATGTGGTGTTTGTATTGACATGTGTTTTGTTGTTGTGATGTGTAGCTTTGTGTGCTTAGACTGTGTGAGTGTGCGTATATTGTGCATGGTGCGAGAGGTATGATGTACTGTATGCATGTGTGATGTGTGTGTCGATTGCTAAGTTGCATGATTGTTGTATAATTGTTTGTGTTCGTTCCCTGCTGATTGTACTTTGTGTTGTATGTTTGATGAGTCCCTAGCCAGTGTCGTTTATGAGTGTTTGACAATGTGTTTATGATGTTGTGGAGTTGTGACGTGTTGGTATGTTGTGTGGGATTGTGTGAGCCTGGGTGTGTGATTATTGTCGTGCATAAGTGTGTGTTCTTGATGTGTTTTTTGTGTGTGTGCTGGCTGCAGTTTGTGTGCTGGATATGTGTTAGTGTCTTTTTTGTTGTATATGAGCGTGTGTGTCAGTGGATTTTTACGTACGACTATTGCCCTCACAGCCCCCTCCCTATTGTATGTTATGGAACTGTACAAAATTCTCACAATATACCACTGTAACAAGTGAGTGTTGTGTACTTACGGTTGCTGTCGTCATCAAATTCCGTTGTCATTCAGCGAGCTGGAGCAGAGGGATGGTGTCTATTTGTGGTTCTATGGTGGCCCCAGAAGAGTATGGCTTCCTGGAGGTGAGTGTCTCCTTTTATACAGTTAGTTTCTGTCTGGGTTTCTGTTGTTGTCCGACCGCAATGGAAATGTTGGTGGTGTGCAACCTTGTAATAAGTCTGACAGAAACTTGTGGCCAGATGTAGCAATTTCAGAATTTCCGATTCGGAAATTGCGAGTCGGTGCGACTCGCAATTTCCGAATCGCAAATACTGATGCAGAACGGTGTCTCAGACACCGTCTGCGAATCGCTATGGGGTCGCAAAGACCCACCTCATTAGTACTAATGAGATGGGTCGCATTTTGCTACCCCATAGCGATTCCCTGCACTCACAGGGATGGTGGCCTGCTGGAGACAGCAGACATCCATGTCTGTGACTGCTTTTTAAATAAAGCAGTTTTTTGGGGGGGATTGCAGCCCGTTTTGCTTAAAAAAAGGAAAGCGAGTTGCAATACAAAAAAAATAACAAAACCATTGGACCACTGCCTGCTCTGAAAAAACATTTTGGGCAACATTCACATGGGGACCCCTTCCCTTTTGAGAATGGGTTACCACCAGTGTGACACTGGTGGTAACTGCGAATTGCTTTGCGACCGCGTTCGCGGTCGCAAAGCAATTTAGCATTGCGGTGCGAGTCCCAAATAGGAAGGGGACACCCCTTCCTATTTGCGACTCGCCTTCACATTTTGCAAGTCGGTACCGACTCGCAAAATGTGAATGAGCATTGCGATGCACATTTTGCATTGCACAAACTGCGATTTTCGCAGTTTGCACCATGCAAAATGCTACGTACATCTGGCCCTTGGTTTCAACTGGCCTGCTGGTGCCTTCAATCGTCTGTGGTGGTCTGTACGCGTTGATGGTGCCGGCAGTGCTTTGGCTGTATTCTGTTTGCATCACCGCCACACTCCAAATTTGGCAGTCCCCTTCGCTAGCCTGTTAGTGGTCTGACCACTGCCACCAATATGGCAGTCCTCGGACCGCCAAACTCTTAATAAGGCGCTTTATGTTAAAAAAAACAATTCACTCCCAACTGATATTTTTCCAGCATACTAAAATATGATTTAAAACAAAATCTGTTCACAGGGCTCATGGGCAGTCAAGAGAAAAGTGAAGACTTCAAACTTAAGGGAACACTTCACAAATATGTGTAAGGCACACTGTCACTCTGCATGTGGCCAGACATTTTCTCTTGTCAAAGGGAGGAATACATTTGAATCCCGAGAACAAAAGTGAAAAGAATAGCTCCAAATGTCTGTATGCACAGGGGGAGGAATTTGCCATTCCCTTCTGAAAAAAAACACATCCATCTTTTACATGAAGGCAAGCAAGAATACCTTTGCTAAGGATGAGCTTGGATTTAACAAAAACATCCCAGCAATACCACAAATCCGAAACCCCTATGAACTGCTATGGTTGGAGAATCTTGGAAATTGTAAATTTCCAGTAGTGCTCCAGATTTATAATGAAGTAAGTGTGTCTTCATAATCAACTTGCCTTAGCAAGTATTAAGACCCAATAAGACCCAAGAATATAGGTTAGTGTTTGGGACCCACCCTCCTTTTCATGTAGGGCCAGTTATGTTATGTTAGTCTGTGTTATTCTGCATGTTTCGATCTGGAGTATGAGAATTACATAAAAATATGGCCAGTGAATACATCTTTATCCAAACACAGTTTCCTGTTTAAAAGAGTTTCCAACATCAAAACTAAAAAATTTGCAATATCAGTACAATTTTCAAAATGTAGAAAATAGAATAAGAAACTCTTTTAGTAGGCCTTCTCCCTTGTTTAGAGCAAATTATGACCTTTCAGGAATTTAAGGACCCTGGACTACTCTTTGAAACATTATGTCTATCTTAGGTTTCTAGGGATCCATAAATGTACAATTTCCAGCATTTGAAGATGCTGCATACATAAATATGAGATTAAGGTTGCAGTAGCACATTTAAAAAGCTTTTTGTTTTTCAACAGTGTCCTTGCATTCCCACTATGGAAATGTACTAAGTGCCTAATTAGGACTTTGGCGGTCCGACCATTAGACTGGCAATATGGTGGTGAGCAGGTGCCTTCCAAGCCGGTGTCCTCCCCACCAACATATTATGACTTCACCGCCGACCTAGCCGGCACCAACAGTGCAGCGGCATTGGTCTCGGCTTTCCCTTAAAGCCGAGGCCAATGCCACTGCACTGTGGGTGCCCGCAACATCCCCAGAATGTGCACTGTCTGCCATGCCAGACAGTGTGCATTCCAGGTGTAGTGACAGGGGCCCCTACACTCTCCACAACATGGTCACAGGCAGTGCAAGGGTCTCCCTGTGGCCCCGTACATGCCTTTCCACCTGCCTTTTCATGGCGGTGATCCTGCCTTAGAAAGGCTAGCAATAAGGCAAGCCACGATCAGCATGGCGGTGCTGACATCGGCACTGCTGTGCTTGACCACGACATGCACTGCTGCCAACCCTTTGAGATCCATGGTCTTGGCGGCAGTCTCTTGGCCGTCAGACCACTAAGATTGTGGTGATTGGATTGTCACCGTGAGTAAGGGTGTCTTTGGACTGCCGTACTCATATTTAGGCCCTAAGTTTGTCCTCTGAAGGGTTTAAATTGATGTTATTTCATAGCAGGTTTTCACTAGAAAATGGAATGTGATCGTTTTATGAGTTATCAGTTTGTTGTTATTCTAAGAATGCCTACAAACCTACTGCTCCCTTTAAAATGGCAAATGTGGAAATTCCACAACAGCTGTGATATTTCATCATTTGCAAATCCAGTTTTCGAGGGTCTAATCCCTTACTCCAGTGTGCTCCCATTTCTTGTTATAATTGCCTATTGGTATTACAGAAGGTGTAGACATAATATCATGTGGCCTCATCCTAAATATATTTTGCACAGGTGTAAAGCTACTGCCCATAAGTTGTAAAGTGAGCATTTCCTCACATGTGTGGGGGCAAAGGACAACCAAAATGAGGGTATCATTTTGAACCTGTGCCTCAATACAGAACCGCATGGTAAGTTTATGCTACTGTGGAGAGGTGTCCATTTAGTGTACCCCCATGCCTTATGAGAAGGTGACAAAGGGACACCATTCGGCTCTCCCCTCTCAGAAAGTACTTCCTGTTGGAGTCCCCTTAGGTGAGGGAGGTGACTGAAAATGCTCAGTCAGTACATTTGCCACTGAAGAGCAGCTCCAAAACCCCATGGAGGCCATGCAGTCTAAAAGGAGACATTCTTATTTGAATTTTTAAAGCTTTCTTTAAATTGGAGAGCCTTCTTCCGGAAAATATAGAACAGTGGTTTGAACCACCTGCATGTGATATCCTGCTCAGTTCTCTCCAGTGAATTTAATTTTTTGCAGTCCGTTGCGCTGCCCCTAACTATACACTGATGCAAAAGTTTACTGTGTACTTCCTTTCATAGTATGATTCCTGATGTGGTCACTAGGCTTTCCATGTAATGACCGTGTGTTAGAAATGGGGTCTTTGGTTGGCAGTAAGGTTACCCCCTGTCCAAGCAAGGACCCTCACTCTAGTCTGGGTATGTCACACACAATCCAAATTATCCTGTGCCCACCATCTGGTAGCTTGGTACTGAGCAGTCAGGCTTAAATTAGAAGGCAATGTGTAAAGTATTTGTGCAATAAATCATACAATAACACCATACAGCACCACAAAAATACACCACACAGTGTTTAGAAAAATATATAATATTTAACTGGATAAATGCAGGTCAAAACAGTTAAAGATGCAATGTGTAAATGTTGAGATATCACTGAAAAGTGATATAAAGGCCATCATTATGACATTGGTGGTAAAAGCCACTTACCTCCGTGCAGAAGACCGCCACCATGCGGCCGCGGAATTCCGCCAGAGCTATTATGCCCCACAGTTCGGAATCTGCCAAAATTCAGACACCCACACAAGTCCGCCACACCAAAGGTCAGTGATAAACTGGCGATAACAAAACCTCCATGGTCACGCCAACAGGAATACGCCCACACTATCAAGACCCACGAATCCACGCAGCGGTCTTTCAACCGCGGTATTCCATTAGCGGTACACAGTGCTGCGCTCAAAATACACACACATTTACAAAACACAGCCACTTTGGACAATTCGAAATACACACACCTGATACACATACACACACCACTCCCACACACTCAATACAATAGAAAACACACACCCACATCACCCACAAACCCTTACGACCACAAATCACAAACGAAAGCCAGAGAGAGACACCACCATCATCAACACTAGCATCCTCAGGCACACAACACCATCACCCACATAACTTCAACGCACCTCACACAACACCCCACTACATATCAGCACACTTATCACCCCACACACCACCCCACACATCACCTACACCACCCCATGGCACGGCAAAGGCACCCCAGGTTCTCTGAGGAGGAGCTCAGGGTCATGGTGGAGGAAATCGTCCGGGTAGAGCCACAGCTATTCGGATCACCGGCGCAGCACACCTCCATTGCAAGGAAGATGGAGCTATGGCGAAGAATAGTGGACAGGGTCAATGCAGTGGGACAACAGCCAAGAAATCGGGAGGACATCAGGAAGAGGTGGAACGACCTACGGGGGAAGGTGCGTTCCGTGGTCTCAAGACACCACCTGGCGGTTCAGCGGACTGGCGGCAGACCCCCACTTCCTCCCCCACAACTAACAACATGGGAGGAGCAGGTCTTGGCGATTCTGCATCCTGAGGGCCTCGCAGGAGTAGGTGGAGGAATGGACTCTGGTAAGTCAAAGCTTTACTATTTCATCCCCCACCCTACCTGCATACCAGCACATACCCCCACCCTCACACTCACCCCCATCACTCCTACTCCTCACAAATGTCCCACTATCACAAACCACCCATCCCAACACCAAGCCCTGCATGCAACACCAAAGCATGGACATCCATCAGTAAAGCATGCCCACTGCACATACCCATACACCCCCCTAAACCATCATCACACAAGGTCCCACACAGGAATGCTAGCACTGGGGTACACGTCACCCACCCATTGCACACCTTGACACACACAGATGCAATAATCATGTCTTTATACCCCTGCAGGACCCATACCCAACGTCACCGGACAGGAGGGTCCACACATGTCCACACCACCAACAGAAGAGGCCCACAATGATGACAGCACCTCTGTCCAACTGGATCTAGATGACTTACATATCCCATTACTTTAGATGAGGATCAGATGAAAGTGTTCACTGAGTTTAGAGAGAGTTTGTGCAGAGCTCCAGCGTTGGGAATGCTTGATTACACGAAGCCATTCACATTGTTTTGTCATGAACGTGATGCTTGTTCTTTGTCTGTTTTGACACAGGTCAATAGAGGTGCTTATCGCCTAGTAGCCTATCTTTCAGCAACCTTGGACCCAATCGCAGCAGCTTTACCAGGTTGTCTGCGTGCTGTTGCCGCAGTTGGTCAAAGCCTTTCACAATGTGAGGGAGTAGTAATGTGATACCCTTTGACGGTAATGGTTCCTCATTCTGTTGAGATTTTACTGACAAGGACGAAACTGCAGTATTTGACTGGTGCCAGATTGACAAGGTATGAGACGAGCTTACTAGGTGCTCCAAATGGAACATTGAAAAGATGTACAGTGTTGAACCAGGCAACATTACTTCTGAGCGATACTGTTGAAATTCAAAAGGAGGAAGACATTGAGCATGATTGTCTTGAGGTAACTGAACTGTGTACAAAACCAAGACCTGATATCAGACATACTCGATTAGAAGAAAATGACCAAATTGTCTTTGATGATGGCTCATGTCTCAGAGATGGTACAGGGATATTGAGAGCAGGATATGCTGTGTGCACAATCACAGGTACATTAGAAGCTTCCTGGCTTCAAGGTGTATATTCTGCACAAGTTCAGGAATTGGTAGCTCTTACTAGAGCATGCCATGTTTCTGCGAGACTAAGAGTCACAGTCTATACTGACAGCCAATATGAATTTGTTAAAGAAGTATTATGGCAACAATGGCTTTGCTAGGGTCGCACCTTCCTATACATGTTATTGAGTGCAATAATGGTGCTTAAATACTAAAGACGTACCCCTTGCCAAAGTATGTATACTGGGATAAAAAATAACCTAAACCAGTTGATATGAAATCAAGAAGACAAGTAGTGGAGCACACATATGTTAAGAGTCCTAACTGTCCAACGTAATGGATTCAATAGTCTATAAGCACCGATAATAATATATGAAAATACAATAAACACCAAAATGCAAGCAGGAACAATAAAAAAAATATGAACTGGTGTGTGGCAAATATATATAACTCTATTTAATCAGCATAGCTATATCCATTACAAAGTACAATTAATAACAATAATAATTTAGCTATATAAAAACATATTGATATACAATCCAGCCTAGTTGGAAATTATTTAAGAAAAGTGAATCTGTAAACAACCTTGCATGTGTTAACAGGATTCAGCCGACACATGTTTCGTCCTGTTGTAGGACTTTTTCAAGGCTGATTGAACAACAACATATAAACATAATATCACAAATAATATAAATACATTAATCAATCAAATTATAAAATATTAAAAAAATAAAAAAACTCTCAATGTATTACCACCATATGTAATAAAACAAATATCAAATTAGTAACCGTTGAAAAATGTGCAAAAGAATAAGCCACATACCATAGAAGTCACCAAGTGATATATCAAATCTAATAAAAACTACACCACTGACCAAGTATCTAAGTGCAATAAAAGGAGGATAACAAAGAATAAATAATAAGGAAAAGCCACATAAATCCATAATTTAAAAATATAGTCAGATTAGTGCTTTATAGATAGATAGTCTCCCGCACTAAAAAGATTGCATTACTAATTGTACCTCCTTATGAATGATGGGATCCATATTAATCCAGAAAATCACTAAAAAGTCTATTGTCATAAAGTCATAAATTACACTCAAATAAATCACTAAAAAGTATCCAACTCGATATGTTCACCAACCTTGTAAGTATTGTTTCACATACAGCTAAATTTCCTTCATAATGCGTCAGTATTCGCGGTTACAGAGTAGAATTCATATATCACAAGAACCAGTTTGGTCCTCAAACACCTGACATGAATGTATCTGAAATAGACCAAATAATAAGCATACAGACACAATTACTGTGCTGCCACCAAGTCACATGAACCCTCAGTATGTCTATTTGAGCGTCAAGTGACCTTAACAAAAACAGTTACTGCCAAATGTATAAATCAACTACACAATTCCAATGTCTTAAGTATTCATTGTTCTCCATCTTATATGTTTCATTTGAAAAATCATCTTCCAAGATCACAGTATGAAATGGCTCAAACAGGCATAATATGAATATCTCAATATTGAAATTATAGTCCATTTTGCACAGTGTAACATATCATCCCAAAAAAGTAAGGACATAATGAAAATATTGAATATCATTAGGTTCCTCGATAATATCTATCTCTATTGGTGGTGTCATTTGCCTGATACGCTAACGTAGTCATCAAAACAAAAAGTAAAAGTCCTATAGCTAATTACCTCAATGAACTGGATGTAGCCGCAGAAAACAAACAGCATCCATATTTCACTTTGATCAGTCCGAGATACAAACAAAACGCCCTCATATAGGGTGCAGAAATAGAAATAGACCTCGTACGTACTTGAAGAAATGTCTTGGAACGGCATAAGGATAGCGGAGGCCATATTTGAATGGCGTATTCCGCGTATAAAACATCAACAATACATCCTCCAACAGCAATTACAAGAAAAAACACAAAACTCATCAACCAATTCCTGAAGTTGACACTGCAACCTGTCATCCGAGAGTTACCGTATCTTTCAAAATTTGTTTAAATGGTCAGCTCGTATATGGTGGCCATTTTGTGATGGGCTCTCATCCAATTAAGAATCAAAACGACATTGACTCAGAAAGAGGCGCCCATCATTTGCAGTCATCCTCCGATACAGCGGCCATTTTTGAAATGGTTCAATGTTCAAAAAGAGACCCAAAAGAGCATTAACTTAAACGAGACTGCCCATTAACATAAAAGTCATATTTTGTGTCCCAAAATATAAATACATGAAGGAATGTGATAATCCATCATTAGTAGTCAGTCGCTTATTGTGTAACCAACTAAAGTTGAATAATATATGTCAATAGGAGACACTATTTATGTTGGTCTCATGTCGTCACATAAAACTAGTTAAAAGTCCTAGCTATTAACATATTGATAAAATGATCCAATAAGAATGAGAGTCTTGATTATGACCAGCTTATCAGTATCACAATCTTTTAGATTGGAGAAATCATAAAGGCAAAATATAGAATAAAAGGAAAAAGAAAAGGAGAAAAAATAAAAATAAAACACCTTGCAAGGATTATAATATACTTATGTATGTTTATAGTTTTTACAACATAATGTCATCATGACAACTGATATTTCCAATACTTTTGTTTCAAATGATTGTTCAACATCATTGGACATTCTACTAAACAACAAGACATCCATGCTTTCCTAATTCATATAATTATAAAAAAATAATGCATCTCATGGTCCAAATTCATGCCCATTTCCATGCTCTTAAGTCTAATCATCCACCTGGCCTCATTTCTTCTGAGTTCAATCTCTCGATTACCACCTCTAGGATGTATCAGAGTTTGGATGATACCCATATATTTAATCTGTGGAACCTCTGTAGTAGGATGTACCTTGTTGATGTGACGAACTATAGGTGATGAGGGGTCATTGTTCTGAAGAGCACTCATATGTTTTTGAATACTCTCCTTTAGAGATTTAATGGTGCTTTCTACATAGATTTTGCCACAATCACACACCAATATGTAAACCACATATTTAGTAACGCAATTGATCAAAGTCTGAATCTTGTATATCTTAATACCATTAAAGTTAAAGAGTTCTGTGTAGAGCTATACTACACATATATTATTCAACTTTAGTTGGTTACACAATAAGCGACTGACTACTAAGGATGGATTATCACATTCCTTCATGTATTTATATTTTGGGACACAAAATAGGACTTTTATGTTAATGGGCAGTCTCGTTTAAGTTAATGCTCATTTGGGTCTCTTTTTGAACATTGACCCATTTCAAAAATGGCCGCTGTATCGGAGGATGACTGGAAATGATGGGCGCCTCTTTCTGAGTCAATGTCATTTTGATTCTTAATTGGATGATAGCCCATCACAAAATGGCCGCCATATACGAGCTGACCATTTAAACAAATTTTGAAAGATACAGTAACTCTTGGGTGACAGGCTGCAGTGTCAACTTCAGGAATTATTGATGAGTTTTGTGGTATTTCTCGTAAAGGTTGTTGGAGGATGTATTGTTGATGTTTTATACGCAGAACTCGCCGTTCAAATATGGCGGCCGCTATCATTATGATGTTCCAAAATGTTTTTTCAAGTACGTACGAGGTTGCGTCTATTTCTATTTCTGCATCCTATATGAGGGAGTTTTGTTGTATCTCGGGCTGATCGGCACGAAATATGGATGCCGTTTGTCTTCTGCGGCTACATGCAGTTCATGGAGGTAATTAGTTATAGGACTTTTACTTTTTGTTTTGATGACTACTTTAGCGTTTCAGGCAAATGACAGCACCAATAGAGATAGATATTATTGAGGAACCTAATGATATTCAATCTTTTCATTATGTCCTTACTTTTTGGGATGATATGTTACACTGTGCAAAATGGACTATAATTTCAATATTGAGATATTCATAATATGGATGTTTGAGACATTTCATACTGTGAGCATAGATGATGATTGTTCAAACTAAACATATAAGATGGAGAACAATGAATACTTCAGACATTGGGCTTGTGTAGTTGAGTTATACATTTGGCAGTAATTGTTTTTGTTAAGGTCACTTGACGCTCAAATAGACATACTGAGGGTTCTTGTAACTGGTGGCAGCACAGTAATTGTGTCTGTAAGCTTTTTATTTGGTCTATTTCAGATACATTCATGTCAGGTGTTTGAGGACCAAACGGGTTCTTGTGATATATGAATTCTACTCTGTAACCGCGAATACTGATGCATTATGAAGGAAATTTTGCTGTATATGAAACAATACTTACAGGGTTGGTGGAAAAATCAAGTTGGATACTTTTTAGTGATTTAATTGAGTGTAATTTATGACTTTATGACAATAGACTTTTTATTTCATATATTTTTAGTGATGTTTTGGATTAATATGGATTTCATCATTCATAAGGAGGTACAATTAGTAATGCACACTTTTTAGTGTGGGAGACTATCTATCTATAAAGCACTAATCTGACTATAATTTTAAATTATGGATTTATGTGGCTTTCCCTTACTATTTATTCTTTTTTATCCTCCTTTTATTGCATTTGGATATTTTGTCAGTGGTGTAATTTTTATTAGATTTGATATATCACTTGGTGACTTCTATGGTATGTGGCTTATTCTTTTGCACATTTTTCAATGGTTACTAATTTGATATTTGTTTTATTACATATGGAAGTAATAGATTGAGAGTTTTTTATTTTTTGTAATATTTTGTCATTTGATTGATAAATGTATTTATAATATTCATAATATTATGCTTATATGTTGTTGTTCAATCAGCCTTGAAAAAGTCCTACAACAGGACGAAACACGTGTCGGCTGAATCCTGTTAACACATGCAAGATTTCTTACAGATTAACTTTTCTTGAATCATTTCCAACCAGGCGGGATTGTATATCAATATGTTTTTATATAGCTGGAATATGATTGTTATGAATTGTACTTTGTAATGGATATAGCTATGCTGATTAAATAGAGTTATATATATATTTGCCACATACCAGTTCATATTTTTTTATTGTTCCTGCTTGCATTTTGGTGTTTATTGTATTTTCATATATTATTATCTGTGCTTCTAGACTATTGAATCCATTATGTTGGACAGTTAGGACTCTTAACATATGTCTGCTCCACTAATTGTCTTCTTCATTCAATATGGATTTGGAATTGTTCATGATTTTGGTCAATTGTGGTCGCAAAGAGGTTTCCTGGCCTCTACTAGTACACCAGTAAGAAATGGCGACAAGATAAAAGAGTTGTTGTATGCAATACAGTTACCTGAAGAAATTGCTGCGGTGAAAGGCAGTGCACATCAAAAGTCACAAGATTACATCTCATTGGGAAATGGATATGCAGATCAAGTCGCAAGGTTTTGCACATTGAACTGCATATCGTTCAAAGACAAATGTGAATTGATGACAGAAGAAGATAACACATGTACAAGTTTTGCATTTAAAGTGATTGATACTCTAGAAGAGTTGAAAACATTGCAAGGTAATGTTGAGAAGGAAGAAAAACGTCTTCGGGCCAACTTGAAATGTGTCCAATGTCCTGATGAGATTTGGGTTTCTGAGGAGGGCCAGATGGTCCTACCTAATAGTTTATTGTTGCAAATGGCCAGATATTATCATGGCCAGGCACATATTGGGAGAGATGTCATGGTTAGATTGTTCAAGATAGACTGGTTTAACCCTAAGTTTAGGCAGGCAGCAGAGGCAGTGTATCATCGCTGTATAATTTGTCAGCAGCTAAATGTGGGAAAAGGGACAGTGGTGAATATGAGGTCCATTCAGCAGAATGCCATTGGATTTAATTCAAATGCCTGTGTGTAGAGGTTTGAAGTACGTGTTGGTGATAGTGTGTGTCTTTAGTCACTGGATTGAAAAGAATAAATGATAGTCTCACAGTAGCAAAGTTGTTACTTAGGGAGTTGATACCACGTTTCAGGTTTTCAATCTCTTTAGAATCAGATAGGAGAGCTCACTTCAATAACGAGGTGATTAAACTCTTATGTGCAGCACTAAACATCGAGCAAAAGTTGCATTGTTGTTACTGCCCTGAAGCATCAGGACTGGTGGAACAGATGAATGGTACCTTGAATTCAAGAATTGCAAAGCTGTGTGCAGCTATAAATCTGAAATGGCCAGATGCATTGCCTTTGGTGTTGATGTCGATCAGAAGCACACCTGACAGGAAGACTGGGCTGTAGCCCCATGAAATCCTCATGGGCGGAGCAATGAGATTACCAGACGTTCCAGCCAATGCACTTGTTAACATTACAGATGATATGGCGTTGGACTACTGCAAAGGTCTGGCTGATGTGGTTCGCTCTTTCAGCAGGTGCAGGCCACCACCCTGCCACTCATCCACGATCCAGGGCACAACCTGAGAGCCAGTGACTGGCCCATTGTCAGAAAGCATGTTCGCAAGACCTGTTTGGAAACACATTGGAGGGGGTTCTTATCAGGTGGTGTTAACAACTATGACAGCTGTGAAGTGTGCAGGACTACCAAACTGGATACACGTAAGCCATACAAAGAGAGTGGTATGTCCACCAGATCATGAAGAAGTGTTGTTGAAAGCACCAACAACAGCAAAACAGGTTGCCGCACCTGAGCCAGAAGAGGAGCCAATAGAGCCTGAAGTTGAACCAGAGCTCGTGGAAGATGGTTCTATTACCCCTGTAAGAGACAAAAGTGAAGAATTACAGAAAGATGAGCAAGAACCTATCTCAATGGATACAGCAGGAGAGGCTAATGCACAAAGAGAGCTTTCTTCTAAAGTTTTTTATCGCTTATTGAGTGAGTATTTTGAGACAATGGATGCTATGAATTGTCTTGTGTGTACACAAATTCCTTCGTCAGTAGAGTTATGTACCATAGTCTTCCACTATTTTACGGAATAAGCTGTAGCTTGCTATTAACAAGATTCTATAACCAAGAGTATGTACAGTATTTTTACTCTAACTATGACATGGTGTTTTAGTTTGCTCCTATTATTTGATATCTGAGTAGAGTAGCTAAAGAGTATGATATAGTGCTAGTTAGAGGATTCTTTGAGCCTACTTTAACATTTGGAACAGCCTATGTGCATCATAACAATCTCACATGCTTGCTTACACCTTTAGAAAAGAGCTTCATAGTGCATACTGATGATAGGAGAAAAGCATTAAAAGAAAAATTTGAAAAAGGTTTAGAGAAAAGGACTTATAAAAATTATTATGCTTACACTGCTATTAAAACGCAATGGAAATTAGCCTTGGATGCACTACATGTAGGGAAGCTTTGTATATATAGACCAAAATCATGCACTGACACTTTATTTGTGGTGACGAGTGGATATAGGCATGTGTACTTGTTTCAGAGTAAGTGGACTTTTATGCTAAATGGTCAGGACCTTGCTATTCCTGGGATCTATTATAGTTGTGGAGTTAATGCTTATTACGATCTTCCAAGAGGCTGATATGGGACATGTTATCTGGGGATAGTTTTTCCTAAAATGTACCCGATAGATGATTTAAAGAAGTTTCCAAAATTTACTGAAATACATCATAAGCGACAGGGGAGGGAAACCTCTTCTGCAATTCTGGGAGATATCTTTTGTGCAGTGATTCCTTCAGTGGGAGTCATTCTGAATTTGATCAAGATACGAAAGTTGTCTACTATTGTGGATAACATTCTGACAAATTTTACAGGGGTATACTCCTGATAGATACTGAATTAGCCGCGGATAGAGCTATAGCGCTTCAAAATAGGCTTGCTTTAGACATTATTTTAGCGAAAGACGGCGGAGTCTGTAAAATGATTAATACTAGGCATTGTTGCTCCTATATTCCAGATAATAATAGGGAGATAAGAGACCTGGGGCCAGATGTAGCAAACGATTGCGACTCGCAAACGGGCCGATTCGCAATTTGCGACAGTGCAAAATCGGAAATGGGATGCAAAAAGCCAATTTCCGACTCGCAATAAGCGATGGGACCCGTTTGCGAGTCGCATCCGGTGCGACCCCATTTTGCGACCCGCAAATTGCAAGTCGCAATTTGCGAGTCGCAAACCTTATGCAATTGCAACTCGCAAATTGCGACTAGTCGCAAAAAGCCCAGTTTGCATGTCCCATTTACCACTAACTCAGAGCAGGTGGTAACCATTACCAAAGTATAAAAGGGGACCCAGAAGGCATCTGGGTTACTCAAGATGGCGGAGATATACCTGATAGCAGTGAGGAGGAGAGTCTACGCAGCCCAGCAGAGGAGGAGGAGGGGCCACAGACAGGAGAAGATATATAGAACCAGGCAGACTCTTTTTCAGCAAACTGAAGCGGAGATCTATGACAGCCATTCTAGAATTAATAGATTTACTGAAACCACAGCTAGAACACAAGACTCTGCGTGGCTGCGCCATCCCTACGCATGTGCAAGTACTATGCGCACTGCACCTCTTGGCCTCAGGGAGCTATCAGGGGGTCATTGCCGTGGCAGGTGGGGTATCCCAAAGTGCAGTGTCAAGGTTCCTCAGGGCATTCCTAGATGCCTTAGTCACGCACATGTCTCACTTCATATACTTACCAAGGAATGAGGCAGAAATTAACAACACCAAGCTGGACTTTTACCGCATTGCCCACTTTCCTCATGTCATAGGGTGTGTAGATGGGACACACATTCAAATATGCCCCCCTGCTAATCTGGAACACATTTTCCGCAACAGGAAGTGTACCCACTCACTCAACATACAGGTTGTTTGTGATGCCCATTATGTCATCACGGACATCGTAGCTAAGTTTCCTGGCAGTACCCATGACTCATACATTTTTAGGCATAGTGGGATACATCAACGCCTGGAACGTGGGGAATTTGGAGACGGTTACCTCCTAGGTAGAGCCACAGACACTTGCAGACATACACACAGGTCACTGTGCACGACAATCTGGACTTCCTAACCGTGTACTTTTGTGCCCAACAGGTGACAGTGCATATGCTCTCAGGCCTTGGATCATGACTCCGTTTTTAACACCCAGAACTGAATCAGAGAGGCAATACAACAGTGCGCATAAGAGGACCAGGAACCTGATCGAGCGCACCTTCGGACTGCTGAAGGCAAGATTCAGATGCCTCCACCGCAGTGGAGGCGCCCTCCAATACACCCCCATTACCGCTTTCAAAATTGTAGTCGCATGCGCCATCCTCCACAACATAGCCACCCGACGTGGACTACCTCTCACCCCTGCAGACCCAGATCCTGATGATGAAGAGCAAGAACAACCACATCGCCATCATGGGGATAGGAGTCTAGCTAATCAAGGCAGACTGAGACGGGACCACATTGTAACGCAATATTTTGGACGGTACGTGTCAACTCCCACCATACTCACCTATTAACCATTTGTTAAGTGGAACAAAAATAACTGTTTTATTAATGTCATGAAGAAACTATATACAAGTTGAAATTGTCCATGGGCAGGAAAATGCCAACCAGTCATGTGGCACATTAACGCCATGTGCCACATTAATCTGTCCTGGCTGTTATCTATGATCTCCTGCCCCTCCTGCCAGCCTGGCTGGTCCCTGCTGCGTCCATGGTGCTGTGCCTACCACTCCTCAGCACCCTACTGTGAGTGGCAGAGACACTGCTCACTGTTGAGCCCTCCTCCCGGGTGTATTTGTTAACTTCCTGGCTGTGATGCCATCATCATGTGCCAGGAAGTGTTTCCAGAGTGTTCTGGTATGCTTTCTGGAGTGTTCTGCTTCATCTGCAAGCAATTTTGAAGGTATTCGCAATTTGCGACACCCACTCGCTAATTGCGAGTTCGTTTTTGCACACTCGCAAACAGCGACCTCGCAAACTGCGGACTCGCACACAGCGTTACGAGTCCGGCTGCGAGACGCAAAATCGGATCGCTTTTTTTTCTGGCATTCCAATTTGTGACTCGCATTTTGCGAGTCGCATCAACTCGCAAAATGCGAGTCGCAATTTTTATTTTTGCTACATCTGGCCCTTACTCACTAATCTGACTAACTCAAGTAAGGATTTAAAAGAATAGAAAGAACCAGGTGTTTGGGAAAAGGTTGGAAAAGGATTTGCTTCAGTGGGAAATTGGCTTAGTCAAATTTGGAATGGGGTGTTATTAAAAATCATAAAGGGAATATTAATTATGATTGCTTGCATATTAGGATTATGGGGTTTGTGTAAATTATGTCAAAAGATAAAATTGAAAAGATCTAAAAAGAATCAGAGGAGGGAAGAATGAAACAGGGAAAGAAGTTATAGGGAAGATTTGAGAAGGAGACAAAATACAGCAGAAACTGAATTGTAAAATGTTGGTAATGAATGGTGTGATGACATAGTTAGTCATCAGAGGAGGGACTGTTAAATCAGATATGCTAATTAGAAATTATTAATAAATGCTTATATGTTATGGTTTATAAAAGTTCATAAAGAAATTAATCATAGAGAAAAATTAATGTGCATGTTTGATAATGTGCTCACGGGGTATGTCAGCCACTTAAATGAACTTGTACTAAAAGGAATAAAAATGTGTGAAATAATAAAATTGTATAATAGTAATGCAGTAGTATGTCATATTAAGATGTATTACCTATGTTTTGCATTATATTATAGAGATAATTTAGCTGAAGTTGTGCCCTAGTTTTCCAGGCCTCATAGAGAAGCTGAATTTCTAGCGCACTGCAGAGAAGCTGGTGCATTGAACAGTCCCTGAACTGCATACGTTAATAAAATCTGCTTAGCTTGAATTTTCTGCAATGTACCGACGAATAGGAGATGAGGGACTAGGATATGTAACAATTTTGGTGTAAGACAAACTCAATGTACTTCCCCATGATTCGAACAATAGAAGCACTGACTGGAGAAGAAGATGCAATATTTTTGATACCTGATGAGCCGGAGGATGAGGACAACGTACAGTGAACCAATCAACGTATTGGGGATGGGGAAATATTAGAATTCATAGATTTGTAAAATTAATATTATATGTTAGAGTCATAACTGCTGATTGACTGACCAATTAGGAATTAGGGGGATGGACTGAAAAACTCTAATAAAAAGTCATGACAAGAGGCTAAAACTAGAGATTCAAGGGGTGAAAAGCTGATGCCAGAAGATGTGATTCGAGATTATGTCATTGGGCTCGTGCTCTTGAGAGCCTGATGCGTTGCTGATCGATTGATGACCTGAAGACGAAGACTGACTTTGTTGCTGATCCATTTCATGGATAGGTACATATGACAATGTGACTAATTAATGTTTGTGCCTTTCCTTTCTAGGTACCAACTGTGCTGTTTTTATAGGTTATCTACTAGCTAGATGTTTTCCAAATTAATGTTCTAAATTGTTTTTGCCTGAAGTCCCACATACTAAAGGCTAATTTAGGTTAGGTAGGATTCTTTGGGAGGCGTTAACAGTGACAGATGATTGACAAACTGATTGCTGAATTCTGCTTTTAATGCTGCTATATTCATCTTTGTTGGCTTATGCTGAAGCATTTGAGCATATGTTTTCTCAAGTTCTCATTAGAATATTCTATTGGTGGTCATTAATTAACTAATTCTGAGCTGATTGAATTAAGTTTAATCTAACCTGATGACTTAGTATTGTAACTAATAAGGAAATAAAATTGATAAAACGTATAATTGAGTTGTGGTTATTCATGAAATGTTGACGTTAATGATTGATGATTAGTGTTTTACTTATTGATTATAGATTTATACATTGATAATTGGTGGACATCAATTACTACATAGCTAGGATACTCCACGCAATCCAAAAGGTTCATAGACCTATATGCATCCCCTTGTAAGTTTACTTACTAAGGACCAAGTGTGCTAGCAGTTCACTAAGACATAATTAATAAAATGAGTTATTTATCACAGTGATATACAATGATTATTGTATTTCTTTACATACTTAAAATTATTTGGTTTCAACTGCTGTACTTTAGTTGCTGTCATAGTTCCTTACCATATGTTTTTTCATAGATATGAATAATGAAACTTTAATACACTCTGAAAAATAATGTTTGTGTAAGACGAATTAAGTGATTGAGTGACAAAATACAATGCAATACATACAATGCAATACATGCTTTGATATCGAAGTGAAATCACCGAAAGGGCTCGACCATTCTTTCAAAGTATATTTGTTTGTTGTAATACAAATGAGTGTAATGTGAACATATTCTTATACAGTGTAAAATGTAGTATTGTCCCGGGGAACTGTGCTTGCTCTCACCAGCCCTTGGGCAGCGTCCTCACAGGTGTCTTTAGCTGATGTCCTGAACAGGTTGTAACCGCTTATTGCTTTGTGATAGCATGATTGTTTGTGAAACATTGATATATATCGATGGAAGTTTAAGTAGGTTTGTTGCATTGTTGGTCCCTGCATTACCTTGTGCCCCACCACAAAGGTTTCCAATATCTGAAATGGAATTTCTAATGCCAATTGTGAATTGCAGTGCCCTTTTCTTGCACATGTTATTGGGGCTGTTGCCTTCACGAAGCCTGAAGAGGTCGACAGCACTAGCTTTCTGAAGACACAACCCTCACATGAATATCGCTTAGGTTACCATCATCCCTAAAACAACGTTGGTTATTATCATGCTGAATGTAGCCATTAAAAAGCAACTTTCAAAGTGACGATTCTGATGGACATGGTATTGATTAACATACTACAGACTGATGCTGTAGACTCACAAAACAGATCCAATATACAAAGTAGATTTAATCTTTCATTTTTTAAAGACATGATGAAGAGTTAACACTCAGTCCAATAATGAGCCCTCTCTTCTCAACAATCCCCTACCCAGTCCTTTTTCCTTCTCTCTGCTTTTTTACCTTTTCCCCCAACATTTGTCCTCTTCTTCCATCTCCTCGAATCATCTCTCTCTTCTCTTTAACCCCACTCCCTTGTGCATCCCTTCCCTCTCCTATCCTCTCCAATCCTCTTCTCACCTTTCCACTTCTTTTTCCTCTGCTCTTCCATTTCTCCCATTATTACTGTTCTCCACTACCATCCAGTCCAAAATAAATTGGAATTATGAAAATGCGTGTCAAAAATGTGCATTATTTTGAGATCACATCATTGCTAAAAGAAGCAGAATAAAGAGAACTATCGTTACCAAAAGCAATCACTTGTCAAAAACAGTACCCTGTAGCAGAAGACAAATACAAGGATCATACAGAAAGCTGAACCCTAAGATGCAAAATTATGAAATGTAATAGAGTAACAAACCTGAAATAAAAAATAAAAAAACACGTCAGAACCCTTGGAAACTAATGTTATACTGTCAAAAATACACAGGGCGACGGTACTGCATTTGTGTGGATGTCAGGCATTTGAACTTTGCTAGAAGTTAATAATTGATGATCTTTGATTGTATAGTTTCACTTACCTCACAAGGGCGAATCTAGACTGTAAAGTACCACTAATGGAGCTTTCATGAAAGCCGTGCATTTGTGAGCAGGTTTTGCGCCTTGAATATCAGAGAAAAAGTTACAAACCGTGTCTATCAAAGAAATGGGACTCGAGCAAATATGTTTTTGTTCAATAGGTTTTTGCATTTACAATGAGATTGATAATATTGAGTAACATATTTATTTTTTTCCAGAGCCTTTAAAGACTTATAGAGCGTGTTGCTTATTTACAGCAGAGAAGTGTACCACCCAACAAGATTAAATGACATGACTCACATCAACTAGGGTCTTCACTGTAGAAAATCTCTTGTTGCAAAGAATGATAATTTTAGCAAATGACATTACCTAGTTTATTTGTACACTTAAAACATTTTCAACCAGCAATATGTGTTTTGCAAATTATTAATCATTAGAGATACCATAAATAGCATTACTGAACGCACTTGAATAGTTTTGCAGGCATTTTTAAAAATGTTTATGTAAATGTACACACCCCATAAGTGTTAGAGTGGGAAATATCCCACGTTCCTCTTATTTATGCACTTTCTTGATTGTATCCTCGTTTTTAAATTTTTACTGGAGATGCTGATCTGTATATTTGCTTTATGTTTCAATCTAATGGATAGTCTGAGATAAAGTCCTGCAGATGATGGGACAGTACAAGCACACACCGTACTTCTGTCCCTAAATGTGCAGGAACAGATGGTATCCATTTGAGGAGAGAATGGGCCTGCAACTCACTTCCGTCGCCACAGAGGTGGGATCCGAACCAGACCACAAAGCACTTCTACCCTGCTGATGCTCAGATGGACTGGCCCCACCGCACTCTTCTTGCCGGTAGATTCCTGAAGAAATTGGCCCCACAATGCGCGTATTTCTCCGCAGATGCAGGCACAGATTGTGGTCACAATGCAGTTCTGTCCTCATCGATGCTAACACAGACTGGGTTAAAATGCAGCAAGAGAAACAGGGAAGAATAGGAAGACCGAGAATGTCAGCGAGAGTCAGTAAGTGAGAGAAAGATAGTAAGACGTACAAGGTGAGAAAGACCGAAATACAGGGAAACAAGTAAGACAGAGAGAGCGATAAAAAGAAAGGGACAGAAGAACAGGGACGAGCCAAATAGAGAGGGAGTATCAGTGACAGAAAGAAACGAGAAAGGAGTAGACGGGGAGAGAGAAAGACAGGCAAAGGGATAAAGTGAAAAAGCAGCTGGTAGAGACATGAAAGAGACAGTGACAGAATGATAAAAACAGAGAGATTGGGTGAGAGAGGTAGAAAGAACGATAAGGAAAATTTGAAAGACTGTGAGAGAAAAGGGGTAGAGAGACAAGGAGAGTGAGAAAGGAAAAAGAAACAGCAAAACAGGCAGGGATGGACAAAAATGCCGAAAGAGGCAAGATGAGAAAGAAAGTCAGGAAGAGAAAAACAGAGGTACTTAAAGAGATAGGGAAAGGAAGGATACAGAGTAAGACAGAGGAAGAAACGAAGAGGTAGAAAGACATAGAAATAGGAGAAAGAAAATTTAAAAGGGGAAAAAGACATTGAGAAGGAGGGAAAAAGAGAAACATAAGATGGAAATGGATGTGAGAGACATTAGAAGAACCTGAGTCAGGGAACAATACATAGAAAGAGGGAGTTAAAGAAAAAGACTGAGTGAGACCAATACAATCTATTGTGTATTTATGGATTATGGAATGCATATTTCCACTAGTACCTTACAACGTACCACAGATATCACTTAATGGCGATATTTGTTTCCTTGACTCCCTTGTTCTAGTGTCCTTTCTTGCCAGGACTTTTCTCTCTGTGAGTGAGTATTGCTTACTCCTGGAATTTCAGAAGTAAGTCAAGAATAAGAAGCACATACTCAGAGAAAAATCTTTGCAAATCAGGATCACAATTAAGACCTTCCAAGTTATAGCATGGTTCCCCAGGGGGGCGGAAATATGCGGGAACTTTGCATTGGTTGTGATTTGGTGGGATTGGAATGCTTGCCATGTGATTGGCTACTTGAGGTCTCATTGCTTATGGATTTCTGGGCTTTGCAGACTATACTGAGGCTTGGATAGGATGGGAAATGCTTACCAGTTTTTGATTTTCAGTAGGTGGCTCCTTAACTCGTTGATAGATGACAATCACTCTCAGTTAACCAAGAACTAATCCAACTAGGGGATCATGTTGATCAGTGTTGGGATGGAAAAGTCCTCTGCATAGTAAAGACATGTACCCCTGCCCTGTGACACTAACTGTGCTGTTGTCTGCATCCCAAATGTAGGCTGTCTCACGGATTGCACAGTTATTGGTCCAGAAGGAACACCCAAAGTGCTACCCTCACCAAGATGGAAGGCTACCACCTTCACTAGGAGTTAAGAAGCACAAGTGCGGTAGTGGCAGCATGTAGTGATCAGTAGTAGTGAACAGAACCTTTTTACCCAGTTTCACTGGAGTGAGGCCTACAAGCTCACTCACCTTATTAAAAGTTCTGCATTTATGTGGCTAAGTCACCCTTGGCCTACATCGTGTAGATGAGGTGTGCTACTTAATGCAGGAGTAGTGACTTTGTGGTGGTTATAAGTGTGCCTGGGAAGAGTATAGAACAGGGATAAAACAGTACTCTACAGTGCATGGGTGGTTAGTGCATGTGCTGAGTGTACGTATGCCTGTGAGGTATACATGACATGAAAACATGTAGTGCTGCACAGTGCATGCACAAGGAAATCATGTACCATGTATCATATATGCATTCTCGTGTGAAGTACAATACAAGAAGGGAGAAATGTTGTGCAGCACGCCCATGGTGAGTGAGGGTGCTGGCAGTGTGTGTGTTTGTAGAAAACACAACCTAGTTAAATATAAAAAAGATCAGTTCTGAAGAGTGCACACAGACTGAGGTGGTCATTCGGAGTTTAACGGTCATCACGGAATACCGCCGTGCAAGTGGCTGCCGAAAGACCTCCAGTGATGGCGGAGTGAAGATCGCCACATTACGAGTAACCCACACAACACTGGCCAAAATACACCCAAAAAACTACACCACTGGCTGAAATGATGGCGCGAAGGAGGTAGCTGCACCACCAGCACCGCCATGCGAAGAGAATCCCCCCACCAAATAACGATTCACAAATCAGCACCGCAGTCCCAACACAGCAGCAATCCATTGGCAGTCTGAACCGCTGCTGGAAAAAAAGGCACCACCACCAGAACACTGCACCACATAGTACAATACCATTATCTAACACCTGAGACACATACACACACCTGTCCACAGCACTTCAAAACACACCTCACACATACCCAGAACCCGTTGCAACCAGAAACTCTGACAGAGTGAGAAAAGAGCACACTGAAAGGAGGCACTGCACCTAGATACCACAAGCACCATCACACTGAACACGCATCACACAACACACCACTGCACACAAACACCACGGGGCACACACCCATACCACTTCACAAACTAACATAAACAAACAGCACACCCAGAATCCCTGCACAACGTACACCCCCACCCACAATATAACCAACATGGCACCACCAAAAAACCCACAATTCACAGAAGAGGAGCTGAGGGTAATGGTTGACAAAATCCTCAGAGTGGAGCTGCGACTGTTTGGAGCCAGATCCAGCAGACATCCATTGCCCGGAAGAACGACTTATGGCAGAGGATAGTCATCAGGTTGAATACAATGGAGAACCATCCATGCACGAGGGAGGACATTAGGAAGAGGTGGATTGACCTGAGGGGGAAGGTGCAGGTCATAGATTCCAGGCACCAAATCACCGTTATGAGGACAGGTGGTGAGCACTCACTGACTCCCCCCAAAATGTCACAGTGAGAGGAGAAGGTCCTGTCCATTCTACAGCCAGAAGGGCTGACGGGAATACCTAATGGACTGGACACTGCTAAGTCTATTGTACTCCCCGGCCAACATGTCCCCATGCACAGCATACCCCCACTACCCTCTCACCCCCTCACACCACCCTAACGTGCACAAACCCACCATGGACCCAATACTCACCCTTGCATGCCACAGCATCCTACTGACACCATTCCTTCACAGGCCCACCTAGTGCATAGAAGCCTCACACTGCAGCAAGTACCACATCTGCCATAATGCAACACTCCCTACCCTTGCATGATTGCTACATCCACATAACTCCTCTGCAATTGCACGTCAAACCATGTCACTTCCCATCACCAATAAGTTTAAGGAATGCACATCAGTACATGGCAATGACAGTAGCAAGACAAAAACTAACTATCCCCAAAATAGGCCCATTAAAACATTCCACTGATGGTAACACAAGCAGTGTACTGCTAACTGTCAATGCTATTACTGCTCGGCAAATCCAGTTAATGGTGGCATACAAATGTGTGTGTCACTGCTGCAATACCATCATCTGACACAATACCTCTCATTCCAGAGGTCTCCTAAGTACTGCCATCCAGCAGAGGAGCTTGGTGACAGAAAGCCTTGGCCTGGCAGCAGGTCCAATGGGGGAGGACTCTCATGAAAGTCTGGAATTAGACTCCGAACCTGGCCCATCCGCCATGAGTGGTCAGTCCATCACCATCAGCCTCACCCTGCCCACACTGAAACCACCTCCCCTGTGGCATACAATGCATAGCAGAGCCCACCTTTCCATACCTGTGTCCCAAGGTCACATCAAACAACAGTGTGCCCCACAGAACAGAGGCAGAAGTCAACAGTGCAAACCAAAGACAATGACGGTTCTGGGGTCAGTGGGAGGGAGCACACTTCAGCAGGAGCACAGGCACAGGGGGCAAGGACCAGTGGGAGGGAAATCATGGGCCAAGGGATGAGGCTGGTGCAGGACACGACTGGCCAGGCAGCCATCTCCAGGAGTCCTGGGAGCCTACCAACAAACGCACACAACAAAATGGGCCAGATACTCACCACCTTGCAGGACATGCAAAGGCTGCAGGGGGAATATCAGCAGAAGGCCATGCAGCAGTGGCAAGCACTCAATGCCACCATGGTCTACATATTAGGGAAGTTCAAGGAATTGAACAATATCCTGCGGACATCCTCAACCCAACAGCAGGCCCCATTCAGTAGTCTGGCAACAGCAGGAGGACCCGCAGGCCACCAGCACCTCTACCCCTGCAGCTGAGGGAACCCCCTCAAAAGAGGCCGCCCCTCAGACATCCTGCATGACCTGAGGCCAAGACCAATCCCCCCACCAGAAAGTGATCCGTCATCTGAAACTGTCACCTTTGTGTAGCACTGTTATACCCTGTTGGCTGTCCAATACCAAGTACACAGCATACTGGACAAATGGATACAGGACCTGTGAGACAAACAGCAGTACTACCCACTCTGATCAGCACCTACACCATTACCCCACTCCTCTGGAATGTGATGTCATACACTTAATAAACACAAATTCACACAAGTCATGGTGCAAGTCTATTCATTGTATGGAGTGGCAACCCTGTTGCCAAGCAACAAATATTTACACATGTCAGCACCACAATAATGTTGAAGTGACAGATGTAGTGGAACACTCCAGCAGGTGTGTAAGTACATCCAATTTGTAATGCTATCTACTGTCAACGATGGCAAAAGACAATACAGAAATCAGCTTGCAGACAGAGATTTGACCTGAAGAGGAAAAATTAAATGGCATCAGGCGCAATGTTGTAAGGCATGTGAACCAAGACATACATCCACAGCATTTGAACATATGCACAGGATGACTGGCCCAGCAGCTATGATACCACATATGTAAGGGCCTGCATAGGCACTCACACACGTGTGGGACAGGAAATTTGTAACAAAGGTAACTTCCTCTATTGTTCACCTCCCTGAGTAGTTAGGAACAGGTACTTGCCACGCAGCAGCAGACAATTCAGTGTGACATGCCTAAGCAGCAGGACAATACTGATAAGTCCCCTGAAAATATCTCCAAACAGGCAGACTGAGGACCCTAAATCTTTGTTATAACTATAAGGCTGCACCATAATGGCACCAGCATTCTACACATGCACTGAGCAGCAGTGCATTTCCACTACCCATCATGGTAAGTCAACTGCCCTTCAAGTTCGGAAACCAAGATGGAAGGCTCTAGTCCCCACACACACCTTGATGCATGCAAATATTGGCGAAAGACTGGATTCAGCAATACATCGTCCATGTGAAGATGACATACAATTCACACATAACTGTACATCATTGAAAATAGTGACAAATCAAGTCAGTCCTGTTGTCATGTGCCTCAACCTCGTCTGCCTCCGCCTCAGCATCAGAGTCACTCAGAGTCACTGGCCCCAAACACTGCTCCAGCATCAATGTCCCCCTCCTCCAACAGAGGGATGTTCCTTCTGAGGGCCAGATTATGGAGCATGCAGCATGCAACAATGATCTTGCAGACTTTCCCTGGTCGGTACTGTAGTGCACCACCAGACACATAAAGGCAACAAAATCTAACTTTCTAGAGACCGAAAGTCAGCTCAATCACTCGCCTCGTCGGGCCATGTGCCTCATTGTACCTTTTCACCCCTCCAGTAGTTGGTTGTCTCTAAGGTGTCAGGAGCCAGGGAAGGTTCGGGTATCCGGAGCCACCTGTGTGGAAAAGGGAACATGACTATAGGTAACAATGCTAGGCAGAGTGCTGACTGTGTCATGAGGGGTACAACCGTCTGATGTGGAGGGCAGTACACATACCTCTGAGCTAGGCCCTCTCTCTATGTAGCTGTGACATCATTGCAGGGACACTGCTGTTCCTCAGGATGTAGGAATCATTTACTGATCCTGGGAATTTAGCGTTCACATGTGTTATGTACTCCTCTGCAAGACATACCACTTGTACATTGTACTCTTCCTGTTTCTGTAGACCTCTTCATTGGTACCAAGGCAATGTAAGTCTCATCAAAGGCCCCAAATTACATGTGGGACATATGATATGTTGTAGAAGGCTACTTTTACAGTCGGCAAATCTAGACGTTGTGGGAACTTAATGTACCGGTGCACATGCTTTAGTAGGGCATCCAGCTCATCCTGCAAAACCTTACTGAACTGGGGCTGTGAAAACCTTGCAGCCAGTCCCACTGTAACCTGAAAAGTGCCACTCGCCAGAAAATGCAGGACTGACAACACCTGGACTATTGGAGGAATGGCATGGAGATTTCTCAAACCAGGCAGGAGGTCTAGTTTCAACTGGGCGACCAGTTCCCTGATGCACAAACGGTACAGTCGATAGGTCAGGATGATGTGGTGCTCTTCCATGGTATTAAGATCTATGAGTGGCCGATAGACTGGTGCATTCCTCATCACTTCATTGTGGCGATATCTTAGCGGGGACACAAACAACAATCTGGGAATCTCTCACAATGTATGGCACCAAGTATGACAAACAAGTCACAAAGTGTTATATTTTATTCAAGCAGGTTGACTATCATGTTGTGGTGAAGACACATTATTCCACACACTGTTCCTAACCACATGATGGCACATGATCCCTGTGGCAATGGACGTATACAGGACATGTACATGTACACCTTCCGTGTGTTCCACTACACTGATCATATATGCTGACAACTCCCCATTGGTTAACATTGACCTCTTTGGGAGTCTGGGACCACTGCCGATCACCGCCGGCGGTTATGGTCATAACTGCTGCGGTCGTAACTGACATTTTGTATGGGCCAGCTAACTTGACTCCTGGCATTCGTGCAAGACTGACCTCCACTTCGTGTGCTGCTGTGTCCTCTATCTTGGAGCAACAATGGCACACACTGTGTGGCCCAAGCCTTCATTAGGGAGGAACTAGAGAAACTGGTGAAAGGGGTCCTACCCCTGTATGAGCGGGTGTACTGAGCGCCAGGACAACAGGTCAGTACAACGTCCTTTGTCCCACATGTCGGGTGTTGTTTGATGATGTATGTGTGTGCACATTGGCATGTCATGACTGATCAGGTGTTTAGCATGCACATGATATGTGTGGGATATTGCCAGTGCGCATGGTCCTTGTTTGATGTGTGTTGCCAAAGGTTACTGTTGTATTGTTATAATTAACATCATGTCCCCCATTTTCGGACTGTTTCCCATGCAGGTCAGCTCCCACCAGAAAAAAGGGTATGGAGAGCCATCGCCAAGGAAGGGTGGACCCTGGGCGTCCATTGCAGGTAGAACACCCAGTGCAGGAAGGGGAGGGAGGACCTGAGATGCTGGGCCTGGAATACCGCAGAGGCCCAGCTGGGGATGGCCTCCCAATGTGGGAGGGGTGCCTGTTGGACCTTGACCCCCCTAATGGCCCACATACTGGCAGTGGCCTACGTAGAGTTGGATGGGTGCTTAAAGGCAGCACAGCAGCCCAAAAAGGGTAAGTGTTGAATGTCAGGTGACTACTGCATGGTTGTGTACTGTGACCGTCACTGGACCTGGAATTTACGTGGTCAGATGTGATTTAGGGAATGTACAGTCCTGGTCATCACACCCACCATGTAGGAGTGTGTCACGTTAGCTATGTTCAGCCATGCAGGAAAAGAAGTGGTGGTACTGTGACACACGTTCACCTGTACATTTGGGAGCTGCTCAAGTATGCTATCATGTCATTGGCTGCATCCTACATTTCTTTGTGTACTGTTGTAGTGCAAGGTGATCATAATGGAACTGTATATGGGTAATGACAGGTATGTTACATGAACATTGCAATTGCTTCACTTGCTACATCAATGGACCTCTGTACTACATGTACTCCACACATTCCTGTCAGTTAGTTAGTGTTCTCAGTCCCTCTGTGCTCAAATTTGTATCATCCCAGTCTTTATTCTGGTGTTTAGGCTGCAGGGTTAAGGTGACTTTGGGTATCGCTTCCATGACTCTATAGTAAATGTTTGCTAAATAATCACTTGTTTCCCCAGCAGGGGCTGTAGTCTGTATTGTTTGTATGTGAAGTAGATGTGTAGGTTATTATCATTTCCACCCTTTCTGTTTCTCCCACCCTCCTTCTCTCTCTCCACCTGTATGTGTGCATTAGCATCATCTGGCGAACAAGGAAGTACACCGGCGAGTGGGGATGCAGCAGCCCACAGGACCCAGGAAGCTGACACCAGTGAAGCAAAGGGGACCAGTGAGGCAGAGGCAAGGGGAAGACCATGGGGGAGACTGGAGCTACCAACACATCTGATTCAGATTCCTCCTCCAATGGCGGCTCCCTGGGGGTGGCAGACCAATTTGGGACCACCTCAGCGCCATCCTTGTCCGCCACCGCCATTACCAGCACCGCCTGCCCTGTAGCACCCCACCCAGTTGTCTGTGCCCGCTCACCCAGGAGGGTGGGCACCTTCTTTTCCGCAGGCACCTCTGCCCCTGTCCCAGTCAGCCCTATGGCCCTCATTTAGGAGGCTATTGACCTCCTGAGGTCCATCTCTGTGGCGCAGACAATGATCGTAAATGCCATCCAGGGACTGGCATCCCAGACGCAGCTGTCCAATGTGTTCCTGGAAGGCATTCAGGGTGCCTTGTCTGGCCTACAGATATTGTTTCAGGCTCTGGCCTCCTTGTTGATGGCAGCCAGTGTCCCATTATCTTCTGTCCCCCCTCCAGCTACCTGTTCCCAATTAACAACCCTTCTCCCTACACACATCCAAAGCACACCTACATACCAGCACACAACCACTACAACAGACAAGGTGAGCAAAGACAGTGATAGGCATCACAAATGTTCACACAGGCATGCATGCACAAAACACATCTCTGCAGACACAACAACAGACACTTCCCCACCACCTCCTCTCTTACAGTCACTTCTCCACTTACACCTGCCAGCACTGCATCATCACACACTGGTCCTTCTACCATTCCTGTCATACTCTCAATCACCACAGCAGCAGACTCACAGACACACATCCCATACACCACATCCGTACTCACCACAGCTACCATCTCTGTCACCTGCAGCACATCCACCTCACTTGCACACACCACCGCAACATTCACTCACACATTCCCCATTCCCTCTCCCTGCAGCTCTGCCCCATCCTCCCAATGAATGCACATGAAGCCATTTACTCACCCGACATTTAGCCACCACACACATACAAACATTGCACACACCAGCATCCACCTAAAGCACACCAACACATCAGACGAGCACTCCCTCTACCTCAACTCACAATCCTCATGTGACCGCCCTGTGTACCTAAGAAAGTTTTCCTTGCTGTCATTGACCTCTTCCCTACTCCTTTCCCTGCCAGTTTTCCCTGTAAATGCTGTGTCCTCCTGCTCCTCTCAGGCCATTCCACCTCACATTCCTCGGGTGCCCCCTCTGGTGTTTCCCCTACTCCTCCACCCAGCAAGATATCCACCCCTCCCAGTGCCAAAGTCACAGCTCCCAAACCCAAACTGAAATGTGCTCCTTCCACATCCAAGCCTCCCCCACCCTCCCACACCCTTGAGAGGCCTGCCTGTCCTGTTGATCCCCTTGGATATGGAGGCCTATTTGCTGTCAGGAGTAAAGTTGGGGCCATAATATATCTGAACTATATGCGTTTCTGCATTAATGCAGGTTGGACTTGCCATTTGTCAGATTATGTATATATTTATTTTGAAATTTTTATGGTTTCAATTACATCTGCCCACATTGCTCTGGTTGGCAACATGAGTTGCTTGTCCTGGCTTTCTTCTACTTGGTGGTGTGACATCTGTGTGCAACAGTGTGTGAGGTCTGTGTATGGATTGTGTCTGTTTTGTTGCATGAGCTGGATAGATGGGTTGGGCCATGGGGATGTTGTAATGTGTGTGACTGCTTGCTTGTGGGATTGTATGGGGTGTTGTGTGCATCTGTGTGTATGGTGCTACATGTGTGGATTTCATTGATTGTTGGTCATACGTGTTGTCACCTGATTCATTGTTTTGATGTGTGTTCACTGCTATTTATTGTGTGTGATTGCTACATACAGTTCATGGCGTGTGTGTATGTGTGATGTCGCACAGCGTGCCTGTCTATGCCTGTGTTGAGATGTTTGTGTTCTAGTTGTCGTGTGGTTATGGGGTGCATTGCTGGTGTTGGTGTGTATTGTGCTGTATGCTTGGCATGTATCTCCTTGGCTTTGTTTGTGTATTGGGTACTTGGCATTGACGTATATTGCGTGTGCCTGTGTGTGGCCTTCGTTGTCTGTGTGAGGAATGTGTGTTATGTATGGGAGTGTATCACTGCCATTCCATCCCCTCTGAGATAGGCGTACTTACAGTTGTCAACTTCATCGTTGTCAGTGGCCATGAAGTTGTATGGTGGGATACATCGCTGGGAAGACTAGAAGTTCGTTTGCCAAGGCAGCCACAGCGGTGTCTGTAGGCCTTAAGGTGGGTGTCTCCTTTTGTAATTTCTGTTTCCGCTAGGTTTTTCGTAGTGGCCAGCCCACACCTGATATCCTGGTGGCGTGGTGACTCGCAATATGTTCGTCAGGACATTGGCTTCCACCTGCATGGAGTTGACACAGCCGCTGGATGCTGCTGATTGGCGCTGGCGGTGAGTTGTCTATGTTGCGTTGGGTTCACCGCCTTACTCGCTATATGCCGGTCTGTACCGCCACACTGACAATGGTCATTAGACCGTCAGAAGCATGGCAGTCAGGTTACCGCTACACTCAGAATGACCACCTGAGTGTGTCTACTGAATGCATGTGTACATGTAAGGGTATGCACAGAACTAATAGTGCTGGACCGAAAGTGTACTGTGAATTTTGTGTGCATAGAGGTGACAGTGCTGGACTGAAAGGGTGCTGTGAATGTACCCTGGATATGTGGGCCTGCAGTGGTACATTATAAGGAGGACTCTGGCCTCCATTTTGGAAAGCCCAGGCATGCCCAGTGAAGATATGAGGATGAGAGGAATCCCCCAGACAGATTTGTGTATTGCTACAATTCAGTGAGCTATGTAGGACACACACTGAAGGGAAAAGGAAGATACCTCTTTTAACACTTATAGAGAATGCTCTTTGATTCAGTGATAGATCCCAAGGAGGAAGCCGTGAACCTCTGAAGAAGAGAGATGGGGCTGATTAGGAAATATTTAAGAGTAGTACTGCGGGGCTGAGATTAGCCTTTTGATGTCCATATCACTATGGCCGACATCCAGGTGTGAACTACGGTCACTCCCATTGTTGGTATTGTGGGACAATCTGCTTCAGAGTCATGCCTGCCATGACAGATATCTTTCATTAGGAAAGAAGAAAAAGAGAAGTTTTCATTTCAAAAGGAGCAGAACCCCAACCTCAAACTTAAAAGGCTTCTGCCCTCATTATGACTTTGGTGGTCTTTTTACAAGACTACCAAAGCCGCAAGTGCCAGAAGACAGCCAGTGCTGGCAGACTTCGGACCACCATATTATGAGTACTGCAGGATCTCAGCCGCATTTGGGTGGAAATATTCCAGCAGTTCCACCACCGGCCCCGCCAAAAGGATTACACCAACCGTATTATGACCTGTCCTGACGGTGGGGCACTGCTGGAGGTGGAAGCGTCCTTTCCCTGCCTGACGACCTCCTCACCGGACAAGGTAAGTCGGGTGTCTGACCGGGACGGGGGTGGTAAGGTGGGGAGTGTTGTGTGTGCGTGTGTGAGTGGGTGTAGTCTGCATGTGTGAATGTAAGTGTGTATGAGTGTTTGTATGCATGTGTATGCCTGTGTGTTTGTGTGTGTGTGTGTGTGTATGCATGTGTGAATGTATGTGTGTATGCATTGTTGAATGCATGTATGACTTTTGAAGTGAGTGCGTGTATGAATGTTGAAGTGAATGCGTGTATGGATGGTTGTGAGTGAATGCGTGTATGTCCGTTTTGGTGAATGATTGTATGCAGGGTGCGTGTCGGTGTCTGTGTGCATGTATGTGGGGGCCAGGATTTGGGGAGGGGAGCGCTGTACTAGAAGAGGGTGTGGGGGCGCTGTTCTGATGGGATGGTGGGGGGTTCTGGTATGGAGGGTTAGGGGGTATTGGGCTTGCGGGGTTGGGGGAGTCATCTGCTGGTTACAGGAAAGAACTTTCCAATCACCTGTAGCCTTTCCGCCTTGGTTTTCATGGCGGTGCTACCACCTCGGAAACCCTGGTGGAAAGCTGACTCCTAATACCACCGGCAGTCTTCATTGGACCGCTGGGCCGGAGATGATAATCTCTGACCCGGTAGGTCCAACCACCCTGGTGGTACAGGCCGGGATGTGGGGGTCTTCACCACCACCCTGTCTACAGTGAGACTGCCACCGTGGCTCTGGCAGTCAGAAGACCGCCAGGGTCATAATGAGGGCCTTAGACCCTAAATCACATTTGGTGCTTGGAAAAGGACTACAAGAAAGGGAGGTTGAGTCTCTCAAAATTTGTCATCTGCCAAGCAGCCAGAAGGGCTGTGTGAGAAGTTGAAGCTCTGCAAGACTTCTGCCTGCAACCAGAACTGAGGGTCAAGGCTTGGTAGCCTCCCTGCTGGGTGAGGGGAAATCACACAGGACACCAAGAACACCTGTCCTGAAGCACCATCGCCTGTCTGTTTGCCAAGAGGAGTGTGCCTTGTGAGGGGGAAGAGAGCATTAGAGGGAGCATGGTCCAGTGGAGAACCATGTATGAAGTTTCCCTGAGTGATATGTGGGATTGTGCATCGATTGGGCCTTTTATTCATGTGCAGAATCAGGTTTGTGACCCGTGTATGTCATGAGGGGGCAGCCTTGTTCTGAGCCATACAGGAAGCACTGTGCAGGATGCCCCCAGTGAAACAACATGCCAGGGGGTTCACCAGTGGACTGATTTTGGGTCAGGAGTGCAGGGCTTGTGACTGCCACAATTACTGTCCCCGTGTGACTGGGCCACTATAGTGAAGGTGATTGCAAAAGCAGAGTCTAAGCCTGGATCATGAGTACTGCACCAACCCAGTATGTCAAGAGGGGCTGCCAGTATCAATTTGTCCAAGGGTTCAGGTCATTACGAACCTGGCGGACGACGGAGAAGCAGCAGTCTTACCGCCAACAGGCTGGCGGTAAAACATTTGCAATTATGACCATGGCGGTTACCGCCATGGTCATCCGCCACTTCTCCGTTCCGCCCGCCAGGGCGGAGACGACCGCTGGGCTGGAGACCTGGGTCTCCAGCCTGGCGGTCGTCACAATACCGCCGGCAGTATTTGGACCCGGCTGACTGCCATGGATTCCATGGGGTTTAGAACCGCCATGAAATCCATGGCGGTAAGCACTATCAGTGCCAGGGAATTCCTTCCCTGGCACTGATAGGGGTCTCCCCCACACCCCACCCCCACCCCAAGTCCTTCCCCTACACCCCCCACCACCCCTGCCACCCCCCAAAGATGGCAGGAACACCCTCCCCACCCCTACCCCCAACATCACATCACACATTCACAGCCGACACGCACGCAGGCACCACCAACACACATACCCGCACACACATCAACATACATGCGAACAGCCACACACACAGTCAGACACGCACACCCACATTCAGACATACACGCACACATCCATACAGACATACTTACAGACATACACGCACTAATTGCAAGACACACAACACCCCTGCAAGCATGCACGCACTCAAACACCCCCTCTACATGCACACACGCACACCCCCATGCACCCACACAACACACAACAACCCCCCACCCTCCTCCCCTAACGGACGATCAACTTACCTGGTCCATTGATCCTCCGGGAGGGGACGGGATCCATGGGGGCTGCTCCACCGCCACCACACTGTCAATAGAACACCGCCACGCCGAATCACAGGACGTGATTCGGTGGGCGGTGTTCTGTTGATGTGGCGGTGGAGGTGGAGCAACCTCCACTTCCCCGCCGCCCGCCAGTATGGCTGCTGTCGGCTCTCCGTCCAAAAAAGGACAGAGAGCTGCCAGCAGTCATAATACGCCGAGTGGAAAACCGCCACCACTGGCGGTCTTCAGCAAGGCGGTCTCGGCGGTCTTCTCAAAAGACCGCGAGGTCAAAATTACCCCCTATGTCCTGCACATGATGAATTCCTCGTGGATCACAAGGATGCAGCAGAGGACTTCATACCCTTATTGATTTTCCTGTCGGCAGCCAGAGGATAAAACCAGCACCTCACTCTGTTAGTGTGGAAGAGCAACTAACCTTTATGTCTGCCAAACAGGAACAACTCTGAGCACTGAAACGAACCAGCAGCACTGCATGACAGAGAGAGACTGTGATGCTGGGAGCTGCTGCATACATCGCAAGTTGTCGAACTTCACCATACATCACCCAGATTCGTGAGTGGGCCTGCATGGAACTCACAGAAGTTTGATCCAAGGAATTCTGCAGAGTTCAAAAAAACTCTGCTAGTTTCAGCAGAACTCCACAAATGGGTGAAAAAATGTTTGCCCATCCATTGGTGCTGTTCTTTCATACTAGTAGCACTTACCATACTGAAAAATCAGCGCAAACAGCACCACACAGTCTGCAACAGTACTGCCATTTCTTTTAACATCCTTTCTGTTTTCTGCATGGCCTGGGCCTGATTGTTCTATTTATTCCAATCCTTCCCCTATTTTAATAATCCACAACTCATTGACCCTTTTTATCGGTGTGTGTCTTTGTGTTTGTGCATTTTAAGTTTTTGTCTTTTTTTTACTTTTTCTGTGACTCTTTGTACATTTTTTGTTTTGGCTTTCCACTTCCATCTCTCCCTTTATTTTCCTTATTCTTGCATTTTTTTCCTCCCAGTGCCATGTCAGAGCAACAGGCAGTAATCCATGGTGCCAGTGTGGCTGCTTCAAGCTATGCACCTCATGATAGCTGACACCAGCAAGCGGTGCAACCCCATCCCATTTTTTCTGAGATGTGGTGGCACCACTTGTTTGTATGTGCAGCACCACCTCTCCTGTATGCTGGTAGCAAGTGGCAGGCCTAGGAGGGGTTAGACCCTGTGGGAGGATCAACTGCTGAGTGCAGAGTGAGCTGGGGTATGCACCAGACCACTAAGGTTACCTGCACCCTTCAGCAGCTGACGCACCACCGTGCTGACCTGCTGGACCGGGAGCAGGACCTGCTTAACTTGCTAGGTATTGCGCTGCTGACAATCTGAGGTAAGTTAAGTTTGCATAAAAAATATTATGTGATCCAGGTTGGGCTAGCTGTGTATTCTGTGCTACCTAATAAGTCAGTGCTAGCTTGGGCTGATTAATTTATTTAAGAAGTCATGCAGACTCCTCTCTCCTGTCACTAAGATTGTAGTAGTAGTAATTTTCTCTAAGTTAGCGTTCTCCCTGCTTTTTTGATATGGCTCATAGAGTGCAAATCTCTCAGTGATGTGTAGATTGCATCTATGCATTGAAAAGAGAGACTGGGTTGACCCATCAGAGGGAGTTGAGGAGCAAACATCATTGTTTGCTGCAATGCATTAGTTGTTCACAAATGTAGTTTAGAAAATTAAGAATAGGGCTTAGGTTTAGGAAATTAGGAATAGGTCAGCTCAATACTAGTGCTAATGGAAATCTGATTTAGGAAAGTACAATGCCACTGAATTGGTCTGTCAAAATATTTTTGGGCAAATAAACTGCACCTGATCTATTTTTTTTAATCTTCTTTATTTCTGATATCACCACCCAAGGGCAAGAGCGTTCCTAGTTCTATGGCAGGGGAAAGAGGTGAATGGGCTTCCATCACCAGTGCTGAGGCACGTGGAACTACCACCACCACCAGCACCATGGCTGGTAGTTCTGCTGACCCGTGTAAGTCCTGTTATTAATGTTTCCCTAACTCGTACCTTTCTCCACTATTAGAATAATTTTGACTTGTTGATTTTATTATAAAGTCTCCTTTTGTTTCAACACTTCTATCTAATGTTTGTGAAATTCTTGTTATCCCTGCATTTCCTATATTTCAGGTTTTTGTTGCTGACTTTCTCCTGTCTGTACTAATCTATGACTTTCTTCTGCTTTGCTAGTAAGCTTTTCCTCTCCCCCTTTATATCTGGTAGTAGAAGCTTTCCCTCTCCTCTTATATATCTAGTGCTACTGTAAGTCTAAGAGGAAATATTTTTGGTACTCTAGTATGAAGATTGCAGGCCCGAATAAGCTATCACTAACCACACACATTTGTTGAAAAGGCTTTCTTTTTCTTGCTCATGCTCAAGCAGTTAAAGCATGCGAGTGGCCATGGTCATGATGCCCCCAAGTATTGTGTTATAATTTATTAATACAATATACTTACGGTTTTCATGACAGTGTAGCGTTGCAAGAAATTATGAGGCCCCATTGCATTTGGCAACCAAGACCACATGTCCTTCATTGACCATTATTCCATACTGTCATTGCGCTTCAAAGACTCAGAGTTATCTTAGCCCTGCCCCTCCATTACAAAAGGTTTTTGGTTGGCTTGACTACCTGACTATTCTAACATTGTAAACCAACAAACAGCCCAAAGTGATAGTTTTGTTAGAAGATACTGCTGCTAACCAAAATGTGGTGAGGTATTGCAGTATAGTAACTGACCAAGCAAAGCTTAGCACATGACGATCAGTGACACTCCACCACTATTCTATAGCAAAATCTCTACCTACTCTAAACCCTCTAACTTACCTTGCAGTAGAGTAAGTTTCCTTACTGCCCAGCAAAGGTATTATTGAAAATAATTTGTGGTGGAGGGCAAGGCTCGAGAGCAAAGTGTGACTAAGTGCCTGATTTAGAGATTGTGGATCGAATACTTTGTGATAAATATATCAAGTAAAATCTATTTCCCATTCTTTTCCTGCACTGCAGTACATCCTTTTTCTCATTGTCTACTTACAACAGTCAGGATATCCACATTTTATACATGACATAGTATTATTATTATTATTATTATTCATCTGCCTCATTTGAGTCAGGCTATAATTGAAAGGCAGTTGGAAAAGTTCAGGGCCATTGGAATACAAATAAGATAATAAATTGTCTATTACAGCTCCCCCAGCTGCAGACTACAGAGGGTAGCGTAGTATTTGATGCACTAGCATGCCTCAATTAAGTTAGCACAAGAATATTTGTGCTGCATAGTGCATAATGCCTCACTCATTAATGAGAGGTACTTTATTCAACTTTTTACACGCAAAGGAATTGATTCTGACTACCCCTGGCAGTCCAACCTCCAGTTACAATCCTGGCAATCAGACTACAAGGAGACCACCACCACAGCCACAATGACAGATCCTGATGGGTCGATGGTGGTGAAAGTCGAGTCAGCCACAGCATTGTTGATTTTGGCACCACCGTGCTGATCGCGACTTTCCTTTCCACCAGCCTTTTCTTGGTGGGGTCCCTGCCATGAAAAGGCTAGCAGAAAGGCAGAGTTGGGGGCCCCTGCACTACCCACGACTATTTCATGGTCAGTGCAGGGGCCCCCTGTCAGCACCGTCGGTTTGTGCACTGTCTGTCATGACAAAGTCTATACTACTTAGTTATACCCTTGTCCGACTATCCTCTGTAACTATATTGACCACAGGGCTATGGCTTTGCCAAGGACTATATTGCCTACAACAACCTAGAGAAACAACATCTTAATCATTAGTAGAAGTTAGTTACTAACTAAATTAGTTAACTTCACGCTATAGTACGTATTCCTGAATAAATGAAACAATGGCTGCTACCTCTCTCAATCTTCCAAAACCTTACTGCAGGGTTTCCCAAAGCACCTTCTTAACTGTGGTGGTAGTAGTAGCAGGCTAGCATGCTAACAGGGATGACATCACAAGCGAGTTCCCACTACCACTAGCACCTATGTGAACTCCAACTATAGAATTAATTAGAAGGAATATCCATCAAAGGCAACTAAGATTGAATGAAAACACAAACTCAGCGGGTTATTTATCAATTATATAACTTTACAAAGACTGAGACCAGACAACAACCTTTACACAAAGACCTGATAACTAGCAATAATAAATTATTCTGTGCAATGGGGAGCTGTTTTTTAATTAAACTTAATTAAACTTCTGAAATCCTTGAGTCAGGAGAGTGGAGAAGGTTAAGCAATTACGCAACACAAGGCTTCAATGATGATTTTAATTAATTATCTACATTTTGCACCTCTTTGATGGGTGGGTGAGTAAGGTGGGCTGGTGTGGGCCATTGCTCAAATATTAGAAGATCCTGCAGTGAGTTGGTGTTGCTTTCACCATATCCTCCCAACCAAGTGCGTTATGTTGTGTTATGCCATATTTATAAAGTGCACATACATTGAAAAGGCTTCATGGCACTGAAGACACAGAAAGGGAAGAGATTCAGAGCTTAGCCATAAGCCTGCCTAAAGAATTAAGGTTTTAGCAGGGTCTTGAAGATTGCGCCGGAAGTCATAGATCTGACATTTGGGGAAAGAGAATTTCAAACATATGGAGACATCTCGGAGAACCAAGCAGTCTTTTCCTGCTAAATTTGGGGACCTCTAATAGATTGTGGAAGACAGATCTAAAGTTGCATTTGGGGGCATAATTCGAGATTCTAGAAGACACAAATGTTGGGAACTTGCCATAGCAAGATTTGAAGATGATGCATCCAGCTTTAAACAAGGTTCTCTGAGCAACTGGGAGCCAGTGCAGTTTTGCCATCAGACTTTTAATGTGGAAGTGTCTAGGCTGCTGCCCTACCAACCTAACTGCCTGCTTTTAAACCAGCTGAGATATCAGACTCAATCCTGTTAGGAGTACCAGATAGAGGGAGTTGGCATAATCAATCCCGGACATCACTCAGGCAATTATGATCTGAATAATAACCTCAAGAGTAAACTATTCATCAGGTTTTTCCATTTTCCAGAGCTGAAAGATTCAGGAAGAAGCCACCACTCCTATCTTAGGTATCATGGAAAAATCTTTGTCGATGAAGATCCCAAGGCTATTAATCGCTTTTTTAGAAGTAGGAGAAGTCCCATCCCTGATGGCCGGTCAGAAGGGTTCCAGCTATATAGTTTGTTTTGATCATCACAGTTTCAGTTTTGTCGAAACTCAACTTCATCTGATGGCAGTTCATCCAATCATGGATGTATAGCATGGTGTTCTGAAAAAACTCCAAAGATTATTTTGTGTCTTCAATATTGAAGAGCAACTGCATGTCGTTAGCATAGTTGTATTTTTTCACCCCCTAAATGTGTAAAGTGCCAACCAGTAAGCAAATATAATGGCTGAATTAATGGTGGGGACAACAAAGAGGTCTGCGGAACTCCACAATTCAGTCTAACCTTTGATGAACAAAAGGGGGAGAGACAAACTAATGGAGAGCGGTTTTGAAGAAAGGATTTCATTTAATGTAAGGCTGGTCCCTGCAGGCCCACAGCCTCAATGCTTCTGATTAGAATAGCATGATCCACAGGGTCAAAGTCCACTGATAAGTCATCAAGGACCAAAGGACCACTGGCTGGGACTGGGCCAATTCTTTATCTGCATCTTTTTCCATATCATCAACCACGGAAAGTATAACAGTTTACTTTAAGAGTTTAAGTGGAGTCAGCGAAGCAAAGTCCCTCCTGATGAGAGTCAAGAAAGAGGAGCCTTCTAAAAAGAGACGATATGTAGAGCGATATGTGCCTCTGAGAATGTGGCTTAATACATGAGATAGGGTGAAAGTTTTTCAACACAGATGGATCTTCTCCAACCATTTTCAAGAGGGTGACTGCCACCTGCCTAAAGGCATAAGGGGCTGTGCCCTGACTTCATGATAAGTTGAGCAGGGAGATCACTGAGTCAAACAAATGTCTAGTAGGGAAACCATGAGTCTAGCAGGATTTATATCCTCCAATGGGATGGTTGTTGGTAAAGGGCTAGATGGAATACTGTCTTTTATCATCTGCATTTTGTTAATGAAGAGTTCAGGTCATCACATAGTTTTGAGTGGGGATCAATACGAACGTTTGCTCTGTCCAGATTGGAAGGTACAGTGACAGTGTTGAACATTTCTTTAGTTTTGTTTTCAGAATTACAGTTTTTGTTTGAAAAATAATAATGGATTTGGCCTTTACAAATTAGTGTCTCACAGGCCTCTAGCTGCAGGAAAAAATATATCAGGCGTATAGACCCTCATTACAACTCTTGCGGTCAGTGATAAAACGGCAGTACTACCGCCAACAGGCTGGCAGAAAAAAAATGGAATTATGTCCACAGCGGAAACTGCTCACACAGACAGCCACTTTAACATAGCGATAGCCACGGCGGTAGCAACAAGCACTGCAGCAGTAACCGCCAACAGCCAGGAGTAAGACAATGTATCGCCCACCCTATTACAAGCCAATCTGCCAGCTTTTCCGGGGCAGTTCCAATGCCATCAAAAGCACGGCAGAAACAGTACACATAAGGGAAACGACTCACCTTTGGACACTCAAGGAAGAACCACGACACCATGGAGCCCGAACTGCAGGTGTTACCCATGCTGGTTTACCTCCTCCCACACCAGGAACACGAACAGCGGCAAAGACGGCCATGGTGAGTACCGCACGCAGCACACAAGGGGGGGAGGAAAAAGAGAGTGACACACACAACACCTCCACCCCAACCCCCAACATCATACACAAAAGCAGATGCAACAACATTACATATCCACCCTGTATCCCTCAGGAATAATGCAAGGACAAAAGGAAGTGAGTAAAGTCAGTGTAATAATATAAATTTCTAGAAATACGTCCTCAAAGCACAAAACAGTATCTACAATATGTACAAATGGAGGGACACCACCCAGTCCAAAATGTTTGTGGGCCACAGGGCCATATCACATAGGTCAAGGCCCCACTTGACTCCTGCCTCAATATGGAGAGAACACTGCCGGGGCATCAGGTCGAAAATACACAGGCACCTCAGGGGGAAGGGGAAGTGGGGCACCTCAGCCGGAAGATGGTACAACGCCACTGCTCCTGTAGGGAGCTACATGCACTCTGCGATGTCCTGGGGAGTGCAAAGCCACAGTCTCTCAAGTCGGTGGTTTTCCCACTGCTTGTTCCTGGGGAGTGCAAGGCCACAGTCTCTCACGTGGGATGCTTGCCCACTGCTTGGTCCTGGGGAGTGCAAGGCCAGAGTCTCTCTGGTGGATGGCTTCTACACTGGATCAGGAGGGGGCTTTGTGCCCACTGTGATTCATCCTGGCAAGGAAGGGAGGGAGGTGTATACCTTCTTCTACTGCTTCTGTAGGGGGCCTTGCACCCAGTGTGCTTCATCCTGGCAAGGAGGGCGTGAGTGGATGCCTTCTTCCACTGGTTGTGGAAGGGGCCATGTGCCCAGTGTGCTTCGGCCTGGCAAGGAGGGGGCGAGTGGATGCCTTCTTCCATTGGTTCTGGAGGGGGCCATGTGCCCAGCGTGCTTCATCATGGCAAGGAGGGGGTGAGTGGATGCCTTCTTTCACTGGTTCTGGAGAGGGAATTGTGCCAAGTGTGCTTCATCCTGGCAAGGAGGAGATGAGTGGATGCCTTATTCCACTGGTTCTGGAAGGGGCATAGTGCCCAGTGTGCTTCCTGGCAAGGATGAGGTGAGTGGATGCCTTCTTTCACTGGTTCTGGAGGGGGCTTTGTGCCCTGTGATACAGATCTTAGAGGATGCAAGGTCACAGTCACTCACCTGGGTGTCACACCTACAGTTTTTGCAGGGTCCAGGACGCACTACAGCTCATGGAGGCACGACTACAAACTGTCCTCCGGCGGTGACGGCTGCTCAGTGGTGGCAGTGGCGGTGCTGGCGGCGGTGCTGCCAGTGGTGGGGAGGCCCCAGCCCTTTCACCGCAGCCTCGGACGGCTGCCCACTGGGGCTGCTGCTGCTGGCAGTGGTGCTGGCAGTGATGCTGGTGGCGGTGCAGGTGGTTGTGCTTGTGGCGGTGCTGGTGGCTGTGCTGGCTGCGGTGCTGCCTGTGGTGGAGGTAGGCTCCAGCCCTTCCCCCGCAGCCTCGTACGGCTGCCCAATGGGGCTGCTGCTGCTGGCAGTGGTGCTGGCAGTGTTGCTGGTGGCGGTGCAGGTGGCAGTGCTGCTTGTGGTGGGGGTAGCTCCAGCCCTTCCCCCGCAGCCTCGGACGGCTGCCCACTGGGGCTGCTTCTGCTGACAGTGGTGCTGCAGTGGTGCTGGTGGTGGTGCAGGGGGCGGTGCTGGCGGCGGTGCTGCCTGTGGTGGGTATAGCCTCCAGCCCTTCCCCTGCAGCCTCAGACAGCTGAAGTGCCATGGCTGGTGTTGTTTGCTCAGATGCTGCTCCAGCACCAGGCTCCATATCCATCCTGCCTGTGGCGTCTGTGTATTTGTCATTGCCCTTGGCAGCTGGTGTTCCTTTCCTGCCCTTGGCAGCTGGTGGTGCTTCCTTGCTTCTGCCAGCTGGTGGTGCCTCCTTGCTTCTGCCAGCTGGTACTCCCTTTTTGGATTTGAGGCTGGTGCTTCCTTTTTGCTCTTGTCAGCTGGCGCAGGCACACTGGATGTGTGGACAGGTGTCTTTAGTTATAGCTCCATACACTAGGTCGCTGTGCACTTTAACCTAGATATATTTTATTGAGCTTGCTTTATTATTAATACAATAACCATTTTTACGGTCTTGTTTTATTTTCATTTATCTAACTGTTTTTGCCTAAGCCAGCACTCTGTTCTCAAACAAGACATTCTTGATCACTCTGTGCTTTATTCAAGGCTGCAGTTCGGTACATTGCTGGTGGACGTGGTACAAGTTTAGTCTCCAACCTTCATAGAAAATACACATCTTTATGTAGGGACATTTTCTCAGAACATCAGCTGTGTAATTATATAAACACTTCCTTGCCCCTTACACCTTAAAGGAAGATTCCAGCCAGGGAACCACGACTGTATGCTGACTGCTGAATGCTTCGCTACAGATGCTTACGCAGACCACAGGCCTTTGCTCAGGTATGGGGGTTGATGTCTTCCCAGGGGACCTGAAAGGCAGAATTAGAGCTTAACATGCTGTGCTCGAATTACAACTTAGATAGGAAATAGTCCATCGATCATAGTGACAATATGATAGCGTTATTTGTATGCTTCACTCTTCTCATCACAATTTTAATACTGTCATGTTGTGTCGTCATGGTTATTGCAACTCACGCTTTGCTCTCTAAGATGCAGTTGTTTTATTAAACTCATTATTGAATCATATACTGCCTCTGTCATTTATATATGAGACAAAATTGTAAACGAGAGAACCGGATGCTACCTGAGTGACCACTACTTCCCTGAGAAGCCTAGTATGTAATGCGCTCGGCTGCCCAATCATCACTATCTTCTGGTAGAGATGAGGCACTGCTAGTTAGCTGGAGCAAAACCCAGTTTGGAGCGACATGTGTACCCCGCAGTGGGTTGGACTCAGTCTCCCACACCGCGGGCTATTCTGTCACTCAAAATCCAGTAGTCTCATTAGAATAATGAGAGCCTACGCGACATGGCATCGCCAATGTTTGGTCAGGTTCTGATTTTCGGGTCCACCGGAGTATCTCTGTCTCAGTATATATAATGACGCCTCAATGCCATATGCGGAGACGTACGTGGTACTGAGGATTTCCACCCCAGCTGCGTAGGCTATCCTATTTGCAGCTGGAGGTTGTTCAAGCTTGAAATTTAAAAGGAAAGCCCTAGTTGGTGTGCCTTCTCTGAACAATGGCGAATCCACAGCAGGTACAAATAGCGGTTATTATGAGACAACCTCTAACTACACATTTATTAGCAAATGGCCTTATGGCCCAGGGGGGTCCAGTCACATTTGTGGTGGATTTCTGTCCAGCTTATAGAACAGAACGTTTTTATTCTTGGGTCACATTTCCAGCAGTTGATGGGAACACAAATACATTTCACCAATATACATCTGCAAATGCGCCTGAACAATACAGAGTATACACATTTAGAAATACCTTTATCTTATCAAGAACATAATAATTGGCTTGATGGCACCTTACCCCACACAATTTTACCAGTAAGGTTAGGTCCTCTAAGTAATGATGGCACTACCTGCCCTTTATTACCCACTTACACACCACATCCTGTGGTTGCAAATTTAGCAGTAGCTGAGGTTTGTCGCTTATACAGTGGAATAACAGCAATATATAGATGATTAGTACAGTTTGTAAGGCAAACACTAAACACAAACCCAGCACATGCTGCTCCAGCTCATCCACATGCAGCAACGCAAGGTATAAATCCTGTGACTGTACATTCGATTATGGGTAAAGTACCGCCAAACAAGAGGAAACTCCATTTTGGTTAGCACAAAAGATTAATGCGCTGGAGGCAGTATTTCCCCATACGGGACCTCAGGATAAACACAGAATACTAACAATGTGCTTGCCACTTGGGATGGTCCCTACAGTAAACAACTGTAATGCCTGGGGCATGGTATTTGCCGCACCCTATACAACTGCACACGGTACACCAACACTTGCTAATTTACCGGAGGTGTTGAAACAAATTCAAGATAAATACGGGGCTGACCCGGCCCTCGATTTGGGAATGCAATTAATGGGCAATTTTGCCACAGTATCCTCAATAATTTTAAGTAATCTTAAAGGAGAAGCAGTAGCGCTTGCAGTGTGCATGCGGCTCCTAGACGTTCCTCAACAGGATCAGGAACGAGAGCTGCCCAAAATTATCGCAGAGACATATTCTAGTATCGGTAGAGACAGTTTAGGGGCCAGACCATCTAAACCACAATTTCAGGGTAGATCGAGTAAAGATTCGCCCAAGCAAGCACCTGAGTGTAATAAGAAACGCTGGGATAAAAAGCGACAAACTCCTAAAAAAGAGAGGGGAGAATCTCCGCGTATGTAGACCCCGCAGAATAGATATAATCTCAGAAATAGATATAATATAAAAACACCTGATAGATATCAATATACTGATGCACGCCAATCTCGTTCCTTTCGGGACTCATCGGAAAAAAGAAATGAGAGAGGTGGGCGATAAGAGTGAAAGACAGAGTACGTGAAGCCAAGACAGGAACCTCAACGCTCTTCGGAGGTTTCTGTTAAAAAGGAAGAGGAACCCGCCCAAAAAAAACACAATTCAAAAAGAAAAAGGTGGCAGTAGTCGCAGTCCGACATGCCACTCAGGAAGAGGGTCCTGTTGAAGAACAAGAAATGGGCTCTAGCACTGCTAGACAGCGCGGCAAAGGTCACAATAGTTTGCCGGAATCTTCTAGAGCATCACGAGGTGAAAGCAACTGATGACTTTATACAAGTAGAAACTGCGGACATACGTGTCTCCACGCCTGATAGGGTGTATAAAGTAACTTTACAGTTAGAAGGAGACATTGAGCGCATAATAGACGCAATCTTTTGGGATCGCGTGGTAAACATATACGATGTCCTGTTGTCTGAACAAGATTGGCCATCTGAATTTGTCCATACCTGCCCATATGGAGGAGACGCCATTAAGCCTTCCTGCTCGCCTCTTGTTCGAGAGGAACTCGCTGAATCCTATTCCATTGAATGGGCTTTGGCACAAGCACCTGCATTATACATAAATCACAGAGGATGGGATAAAGAATCCCCTTCCTTGTAATTCCCATTAAAAGTGAACCTCAACCGCAACCACAATACCCTATAAAACATGAAGCAAAAGCACTAGTGAGAGAAATACTCACACAATTAGAGTACCAGGGCGTAATTGAACCCTGTGTCTCCCCAATGAATAATCCATTATTCCCAGTAGCTAAGCCAGCCCATACATGTAGAATAGTCTTAGTCTACAGACATTTGAACAGTTATACACGCACTTATGCTATACAGAATTCACATAGCACAGCACTAATGAACAATATAGTGCGTAAAAAATATGAAACAACACTGGACATTTCCAGTGTTTTTTTCTGCCAGAATATAGCGCCTGAGAGTAGAGATTTAACAAGTTTCAGGGCATTAGGTTCCCAGAAAAAAATCTGTTGTTTACCTCAGGGGTATAAGAACAGCCCACAACTGTTTGCAGCTGTTGTTACTGCAATCTTGCACAAGATTGACCCTGATGCATTTTCCTATGTAGATGATATTTACCTTACGGATGATGAATTGCTACAACATTTAAGACACGTAGCCCGCATTGTTGTCAAATTTGCTGAATTTGGCTACAAATTCAACTTTAAAAAAACAAAAATCGCCTTCCTCAGCGTCCTGTTCCTTGGATAAGAGCTGTCAAGTGAAGGAAAGAGCCTAGCGCCACAATTCTTAGAGAAATGCGCACAGTTACACCACCAAATACGATTAAAAAGATCCAATCCCTATTGGATTTCCTAAATTTTGGCAGAATTTACATTCCAGATTATGCTACAAGCATAAAACCTTTATATGATCTAATATGTCCCAATTTCTCAAGTAAATTATGAACAATTGAACATACACGCATTCTTCAAGAGTTGCAAACAGACATGCTTGCAGCACAACATTTACATACGAGGGACAACAAAATACATTTGGTCATCAGAGTAAAAGCTGGGGCCATTGGTTTCACCTATGTGACATTCAATGAAGGTGAGACAGTCCCGATTGCATACAAATCACACTTACATTCAGCGGCAGAACAACGCTTTGCTCCCACAGAGAACATTCTCACTGCTGTCCAGATGGCTGTCATTAAAGAAAGACCTCTTGCCCAAAGGAAAACGCATTATTGTCGTTTCTCCGATCCCAGCCGTAGAGGCTGTTACAAAAGCCAGCGTTCCAAACGCAAAAGCATTACATCCACATTGGACACAATGGGCTACATCTCTGACAGCCACTGATGTGGACTATATTTTTGACCCGAAGTTACAGACTCAAGAATTTTTACAATACGAAATAGAATACCCAGTTCCAGCAAATACATTGCCCATTAAAAAATATCATAGAGTCATGTACACCGATGGCTCGGTACAACCTGCAATTGGTACTAAACACCAATATTCTGCTGCTTGCGCAGTCGTAAGTGGCTACATGGTCGGCGATACATTTTGTCCTATACATACTTTTACACAAACCTTAGGGGATTGCAAAGCACAGTTGGCAGAACTAAAAGCTCTGCTGATGGCACTGGAACACACGGATCCTGCACAGCTTACGCTGATTGTTTGTGATTCATATTATTGTGTCAAGTCCTTCAATGAATACCTGCATTATTGGCACCAGAATGGGTTTAGAGATTCAAAAGGCAACACCATCAAACACAGACTTCTGTGGGGGAAAGTAGCAGATCTGAAAGAGACTCTACCAAATGTCCACATTGTACATACACTTGGACACAAGCATGTTGGGATACACGTTCCTAGAAATACATTGGCTGATGAAGCCTCAAAGTCAGCAGGGACTCGATTGAGTTCAAAACCAGACACAGACATTTGGGCTGCCGTGACAGCTACAGCTGATGGTACGCCCTATCCTAAAGGATTTCCTAACAAGTATCACTATGGAATGGGAGGTATGCTGAAAGCTGAGGTTAAGACACCAAGCTTAGGTGTACGAGACATTCCAAATAGAGACATACGACAATTGATTAGAGTAGCGCATGAGGGGGTGGCATCTGCCCATGCTTGAGAGGCAGCTACAATTTCGATCCTGCAGGCCCGCTATTGGTGGCCAGGTCTTTACAAAAAGACCAAGCAGTATGTCCTTTGTTCTGACATCTGTCAACAAATTAAAGTTTCTACTGCCAAGCACCCGCGGCAGACACCCCTCTTAATTACAAACAAACCGTTACAATGTGTGTACTTGGACCACTGTGGTCCCCTAACACCTGATAGTGCATACAAGTATATTTTAGTCGCTGTTGATTCATGTTCCAGATTTGTAGGGGTATGGCCACAACACTCAGCTAACGCTCTGACTGTTATTAAAGATTTGTGAGTCTTTATCAGTACATATGCAGTTGCAGCTTTCCATTCGGACCAGTGCCCTGCTCTCACCTCAAGGGCATTCAGGGACGCAATGGCTTCATTGGGGGTCCAACTCCAGTACTCGTCTCAATTTCATCCCGAGGGAAATAGTGTAATGGAGCATTTAAACCATGATTTAAAGCAATTCTTAACAGCCAGAGTCTTAGGTATGGGTCGTGGTTGGCTTATCCACCTATATGGAGTCCAGAGAGCACTAAATAATCTGCCTAGAAGGTCCCTGGGGGGTCGTACTTCATATGAGTGCCTGTTCAGAACTCGGATGTATGTTCCGGATCTTGACGGTCCCGGCGTGGAGGCAGCAGAAACACCTTTTGACATAAATGAACGTGTCACTGTCTTACAGGAATTGCAACAGTTCTGTGATGACAATTATTCTATCAGTGCAGCCTCCACAGGAATCAAAGATGTGCCAGTGACATCTACCGGCTGGATTCCCAAAGTTGGGGATCTTGTACGTGAGAAAGTAGCTGTGAAAAAGGAATTTGGCCCTTCCTATCGAGCACCAGTCCCAGTACTAGGGATACACGGTACCAGAACTGTAATTCTACCACCGTTGGCAGGTGCCAAAGAAAATCGTTTTGTCTCATTTGACAATGTCAAACTACACCATGTGGTCGATCCTACACAGCCGACCAAAGGGAAAATCCAGTAGCTCCTGAATCCAAGGCGAAGAAGTTCCTCTACAAGTCATTTATACCAACACCGACAACTCTCCTAACTTGGGGAGGGTGGAAGATGATCTTGCATTGGTTCCACTAACATTGAATAATTTAGAAATATTTGACCAAGTTGATTCAACTCCAACACAGACCGATGGAGCCATTTATAGTGTACCACCACAGGAAACACTGACTCCACCACTGACAACGGCACCACCATTTGCACGAACTGCCTCTGGATATTTTGTTGACTTCAACAATGACTTCTCAGACTCATTCGCCTCTTCAACAGCTGACTTGTCAAGTGCACGTAAGCTAAAAAACTGGGGCTTAAAGAAACATATTTTATTTTTCCATGGAACTGTCTATGACTCTCTTTGACTCTCCCAGCCTTTTTTCTTTGGATTAGTTTTTGTCATTACCTTTTTCTTACTAATAAATGGTCACTTTCTTCCTGAAAAAACAATGGTTGAATTGGTGGTGGAGGTTTTAAAACCACATTTTTCATCACATAAGGTCCGAAGAGCCTTGTCATTTGTGAACATTTCTGCAGTACCAATTCCTGATGGGATTGTTTGGGACAAAGTAATGTTTGATGTGTATGGTCCCACGGAACTTATTTAAATACCGTATGTGTTCAAACTATCCATGAATTATATAGTAATCCCAGGCATTGTTTCTGATGATTGGGATGTGAAAACAGTTGATTTCATGATGACTGAATTGAAATATTATACTGTCTTTGAAAACAAAGATGTTTACCAATTTAAAGAAAATGATGGTGATATGTTTTGCCATAATTATTATGGGCACCATTTCATACATAGAGCGAGCAGCCCCAAAACTGTTTTTAATTATACACAATGGGAACATTGTTCGACTCCGCCACAGGGGAGTTCCAAAACATACTCTGAAAAGTTTGCATATTTTTCTCGGCACAATGTGAAAAATGCTGAGTCATATTATTTTAAGGTACCGCCTACTAAGGATATACATATATTAATGACTAGTACGAAGTTCATATATTCGGAATCCTTTGTTTCCGGATTGTCTATAGTAGGCTATGAATATTGACTGAAGTCGATTGATCTGCAAAGTATATAGGGAACGAAAAATTGTCAAATTAGGGGAAAAGAAGCTTTGTTTAGAGCATGTCTTATTCCTGTACAAATGAACTTCTTAAATGAAACAGTACAACAAACAAATTGTTTAGGCCTAGCTAAAATTAAGGAATTAAACATGCCCAGTATACCTGCCCCCGCAAAGTTGAATAAATGGCAAAAATATACCAATGCAACTGAAAATCAGCTTAACGAATGGGTCCAGAATGGTGCGTTTAATGCCTCTCTGACACATCCCAGCAGGTGGTTATTGTGGCCAATAGATACCAATGGGTGTCATCAATGTTTTATTAACTCCTCAGGGGGCTTTAGAACGAGTAAGCCAGACCCTCGCTATATATCATCCGAACATGCGGGTATAGTTACGACAAAAAGGCCCTCATTACAGCCTTTGTGGTAAATCCCGCTTACCGCCATGCTGACGGCTGTCAAGATACCCTGGCCGCGACAAAAATCCACTACAGATATTACTACCCACATCTCGGAATCTGCCACAATACAGACACTCACACAAGTCTGCCACACCAAAGGTCAGTGATAAACTGCCGATAGCAAAACCTCCACCGTCATGCTAACAGGAATACGCTCACACTATCACAACCCACAAATCAACGTGGCGGTCATTCAACCGTGGTAATCCATTGGCGGTACACACCGCTGACCTCAAAATACACACACATTTACAAACCACAACCACATTGGACAATTCAAGATACACACACCTGATACACATACACACACCACACCCACACACTCACACCACTATAAAACACACACCCACACACCCACATTACCGACGACCTCTTACAACGATTTTGTTGTAAGAAGCAGAGAGAGAGAGAATAGCAAACACAACACCAGCATCCACAGGCACACAACACCATCACTTATACAACATCCACGCAACTCAAAAAACATACACCAACACAACACATCACACAGCACAACAAACATCACCTCACACATCACCCACACCACATTATGGCACCTCAAAGACACCCTAGGTTTTCTGAGGAGGAGCTCAGGGTCATGGTGGAGGAAATCATCCGGGTAGAGCCACAGCTATTCGTATCACAGGTGCAGCAGACATCCATTGCTAGGAAGATGGAGCTATGGCGGAGAATTGTCGACAGGGTCAACGCAGTGGGATAGCATCCAAGGACACAGGATAACATCAGGAAGAGGTGGAACAACCTACGAGGGAAGGTACCTCCTCCCCACAGCTAACAACATGGGTGGAGCAAGTTTTGGCGATCATGCATCCTGAAGGGCCTCACAGGAGTAGCTGGAGGGCTGGATTCTGGTAAGGCAAATATTTACTACTATATCCCCCCCACCCTAGCTGCATGCTATCACAAACTCCTAGCCCAACCCTCACACCCATCACCCCAACACCCCACAGATACCCCACTATCACAATCCCCACATCCCAAAACCAAGCCCTGAATGTTACACCAATGCATGGACACCCATCACCAAAGCATGTCCAGCACAGATACTCACCCAGACCCCAAAATCACATATCACATAAGGTCAAAGACAATAATGCAAGCACAGGAGTAGAGGGTAACTCACCCATTGCACAAGATGGCACACACAGATACAATAACTATGCATTTACACCCCAACAGGACCCCTACCCAATGTCACCGGACAGGACGTTCCAGACATATCCAGTCCCCCCACAGAAGAGGCTCACAGTGACGACAGCAGCTCTGCATGCCTGGATCAAGATGACCAGCCCGGCCCATCAGGGACCTCTGGACAGTCAGTTCCCTTACCACAGTCACAAACCACCACTGAACCTCCCCCTCAAGAAACACCACCACAGCACCCACCCAGCGCACCCATCCCACTGTCCCCTAGGACACGTCAATCAGCAGTGTGTCCACCACCACAGGGACCCCAGGCAAACCCACTTACCCAAGACAATCAGGGACCTGGGGTCAGTGGCAGTGGGCACACGGTTCAGGAGACAGAGGCACAGGATAACAGGGAAGCTGGGAGGACTGCTGTGCCACGGGGGAGGACAGGCCCAGGGAATCCACTCTCTACGAGGCACTCTCCAACTTCATGGGAGCATACCTTCATTCCCAGGAGACCATGGGCACGGTACTGGACAAGTTTCAGGAGACCCAGCGGCTGCAGGAGGAACAGTACCTGAGGATCAGGGAGGGCTTGAAGTCCATTAACACCACCCTGGTCACCATTGCAGGGGTGCTGGCAGACATGGTCAACACCATGAGGGACACAGTGGCACACCAATGAGTCCATGACACTAGCCTGAATGATGAACAGCCCTCCCCTGATTGTCACCCTTTTGTCCCACTATGTCACTCAGACAACCTTGAACTGCCATTACTCCACTTCCTATGCCCCCTTGGACAATGCACCTGTGATAGTGGAGAAGTGTGGCACAATGATTAGAGCGGCAGACCCTGATGCAGAGATCTGGCCTGGGACCAGGGTTCAATTCCCTCCTCGGTGGGTCTTGGGCTCAATTCCCTTGGACCAGATAATTCTCGCCTCAGTGCCTAATCTAATTAATGGGTCCCACTCTGTAACTCTGGGCAATAGCTTGCTTAATCTCCACAACGGCCCTGACAGCGCTTGGATGCTTGGCTTCACCCTGGGGGCTGCCCAGGAGTGGGTGCCTCAAAGGGAAAAGCCAGGAGGGGTTCCACAGTGGTATGCGTACAGTGCCTTGAGACCCGAATGGGTGAGTAGTGCGCTATACAAGTGCGAAATTTACATTTACCAATAGACTGGACTCCACCATGGACATTCCTCCACCATCACCTCAGCCCATTGCACAGCCCCCTCCACTTATTAGCACAGAAATAAACACCCTTGAAAAAAAATCTATCTGGAATCAGTCTGTACTTTCACAAATGTGTTATTGCAACTGCTCTGAAAAATAGCAATATCAATGTTCATTTTCACATACCAATGTTTGACTGTTGTTGGGCAGCAGAAAACATAGCAGAAGGCAGAAAATGGTTCCCAGATCTGTGAAATGGAAAGCCAAAGTGACCTGTCAGGGTCCATACATAGAGGTTAAGAGGCATAATCATGCAATGTCCTACTGTAGTCTGGTATGAGAGGAACAGTGCCAGTCTCTTACCTGTGTCTCACTGGAAGAATTGCATGATGATGTTGTTTCAGTTGTCTATATCTTCTTCTTCTGCCTCCTCTTCCTCACTGTCCACAGGCTCCACAGTTGCCACAAGACCAACATCAGGCCCATTCTCACACCTCATCAAGGTAGCCTGGCCACTCTGCTACAGGCTGGCCAATCAGAGCAGAGTACTACAGGGCTGAAGTTGGCAACTTTTTAGGTAGAGTTTAAAACTCTTTACCTGAACAATTTATATTAAATCCAACAATTGTAAGTTGTGGGATTTACTATAACAATTAATTTGATACCAATCGTGAGGTATCTGACACTTAAGGGGACTTTATAAATTAAAATAAAGTCTCCCCATTCTAGCCTAGGGAGGCCATTCACTACAATGAGGTGAAAACGAATTTGGCTGTTTTACCTCACCAGGGCTTACAAACTACTTTTATGAGGTCCTTGCTTATAGTTACATGGCACCCAACCCTAGGGGCACAGAGGGTACACCTTAAGGGTGACTTACATGTACAAATAGGGTAGTTTCAGACTTTGGAAGTACTGTTAATTCCAAAGTCAAACTTACATGTAACTTTAGTTTAAAAGCAGTCAGCAAGGCAGGCCTGCCTTTAAAATGACACTGGCACCTCAGCAGTGCACCCAACGGGTGCACTACCTATGCTGGTGTCCCTAAACCTACATACCCTACCATATACTAGAAACTTGTAGGTAGTTAATATTGCCAATTATAATTTACCTAATGTGCATATCCACTTTACACAGAGCAATGGCCCTGGGACTGGGAAGCAGTACTCAGGGCACAGCCAAGAGTCAATAACTACCAGTATCTGTCCAAAATGTTTAGGGGGTGACCAGGGCAAAAAGGAGGACTTTCCTACAGTAACCAAGTAGATGTTGCTCAGGAACACCAGTTTTTCAGTCACCATGGTGACACTGGCACCTGTGTCCCTGTAGGTCTCAACCTGAACACCATTTATTAGGGGTTGTTGCTTGTGCTTATCCATATTAAAGGGACGCGAAACAAGGTTGGTAAGATCAATGCCACCATCAGAGACTAAAACAGCCTCAGTGGTTTCCCTAACTAAACCAGCCCCCACTATATTTCCCAGACTTAGCCCTGCTACAGTCTTGGACTGACTATTGCTAGTATTAGTTTTTCCACCACCACTGCTATTGCTAGGGGCACTAGTTGTAGCAGTGGGGGTAGTTGTGGTGGGAGGTTTGGTGCTTTTCTTAGGGCAAGAGTTGTCTCCTGCAATATGGCCTTAGTTTCTACAAATATAGCACCAAGGCTTTTTATTCTGATTATGATGTGAAGATGATTTAGACCCGCCCCCAGAGGAGTTTTGTGGGCCCGATGAAGACTCTTTCTTTTCAATGTCCTCACCTTTGTCATGCATCTTACCATCCTTCTTCTTGTCCTTGTCACCCCCTGTATGAGCTTTTCTGCTCACCCTTATTCTGACCTATTTGTCTGCCTTCTTTCCCAATTCTTGGGGAGAGGTCCTTTCTGAGTCTACTAAGTACTGGTGCAACAAGTCAGACACACAATTATTCAAAATATGCTCTCTTAGTAATAGATTGTATAAACCCTCATAGTCAGACACTTTGCTGCCATGTAACCAGCCTTGGAAAGCTTCAACAGAACAGTACACAAAGTCAACCCAATCCTGTGAGGCCTCTTTTCTGGTCTCTCTCTCAACTTGATCCTATATTGCCCAGTGGTGAGACCAAAACGATCTAAGAGTGCTGTTCTGATTATGTTGTAATTGTATGCCTCCTCCTCTCTGACAGTAAGAAGGCTATCCGTCCCTTTGTCAGAGAAGGACAACCAGAGAATAGCAGCTCACTGCCTTTGAGGGACCCTCTGAACTTTACAGTTCTAAGGAGCCCTCACTGACTCTGTAATCCCTGAAACCTGAGCTGTTGCTGCTGCCACCATGGAGTGCTAACCCTAACCCCTGCCTCTCTCTCTCCACTTCCAAGGCCTCCCTATCAAGGGCTAGCTGTTGCTGCTGCAGCCTCAGCCTGGCCTCTTCCAGTCTCAGCTTTCTGAGCTCTCTATCTATAGAGTCATCCCCTGGAGTTGTACAGTTTGACCCATCAGACACTGAAGTGACATGAGAGTAGACAGTGGTTGATCTTTCCCTAGTCTTGGTGACCCTTTCTACCGGTCCTCTGGGAGTAAAGGGAGCCCTACCTGTGTAACTTTCCCTCCGTCTACCAGCTACACTAGTTAGTCTTCTATGGACTGCAAGATCCTTTGAAGAACCCTCCCCTGGGCCTAGAATATCCCGTTCTGACTCAAGGGGGTTGTTGTCTCCTTCCTCCTCAACCTCCTCCTGGCTAGCAGAATGATCTTGGTCATCCTGGAGGAGAAGGCTCAAGAGCAAACTCTTGTTAGGGTTCTTTCCCATGTCCACTTTCATCTCTACACATAGCCCTTTCCATTCCTTGAGTCCATGACCTCAGAGCTAGGTCCAGCTGTGGACATGGTGTTTGTTAGGAAATTGTAGGGTGTGCCTAACCTACCTAAACCCTGGTCTCTCAGAAAGAAGTTTAGAGCAAGGGCTATGCCTGTACCCTAGCTTGCCTAAATGTTAGAGACTAGGGGCCAGATGTAGGAAGCATTTTGCATGGTGCAAACTGCGAAAATCGCAGTTTGTGCCATGCAAAATGCTCATTGCGATGCTCATTCACATTTTGCGAGTCGGTACCGACTCACAAAATGTGAATGCGACTCGCAAATAGGGAGGGGGGTCCCCTTCCTATTTGCGACTCGCATCGCGATGCTAAATTGCTTTGTGACCGCGAACGCGGTCGCAAAGCAATTCGCAGTTACCACCAGTATCACACTGGTGGTAACCCATTCGCAAAAGGGAAGGGGTCCCAAGGGGACCCCTTCCCGTTTGTGAATCCTGCAAAAAATGTTTTTTTCAGAGCAGGCTGAAAAAACAAAACCAAATGCTTTCGTTAATTTGTTTGTATTGCAACTCGTTTTCCTTTAAGGAAAACGGGCTGCAAAACAAAAAAAAACTGCTTTATTTAAAAAGCAGTCACAGACATGGAGGTCTGCTGTCTTCAGCAGGCCACCATCCCTGTGAGTGCAGGGACTCGCTGTGGGGTCTGAAAATGCGATCCACCTCATTAATATTAATGAGGTGGGTCTTTGCGACCCCATAGCGATTCGCAGATGGTGTCTGAGACACCGTTCTGCATTTGCATTTGCGATTCGGAAATTACTACATCTGGCCCTAGATTCCTGCACTAGGTACTATGTATATCTCTAGGTATGGAGTGGTATTTCCTGTGGAAAGCTCCAGATGACAGAGTGATAATGGAATTGCAAGTACTTATCCCACCGCTGCACCCCCAATGTAGGAGGCTGGCCTGCTGTGTAGTGAGTACCTATGGTACTTACACCTTATACCAGGTCCAGATATCCCTTATTATCCCTTAGTAGTGGAATCAGTGTCTAGAGGCCAGGCTCTTTAGAGGTAGCTGTGCATGAACAGCCAAGGCCTATCTAGGAGACATGCAAAGCCCATGCAATATCACCGTAGTCACAGAGTACTTACACACATGAAAGAAAACACTCAGGTGGCGAACAGTGTTAAAGCAGCAGTAAGACCGCCAACAGGCCGGCAGTAAAACAATTGGAATTACGACCGTGGCGGAAACCGCCAAGAAAGACAGCCACTTTAACACACCGACCGCCACGGCGGTGCAGACAAACAGCTTGGCGGTCACCGCCAACAGACAGGCGGAAGACAATGTACCGCCCACAGTATCACAACCTACCAATCCGCCACCTTTTCCGGGGCGGATTCCCCGTGTACAAAAACACGGCGGAAACAGGACTTTGAAGGGAAAACGCACACCTCTACATACCCCACGAGGAATCCGGACGCCATGGAACCCGAGCTGCAAATCCTGCCAGCCCTCATCTTCTTGCTCCTCTACCAGGAGCACGAACGCCGGCAGCGAAGACAACGGTGAGTACTGCACCTACGACACAGGGGAGGGGGGAGAGAAAAACAGACACACACACATGTAACACCCCCACCCTCACCCACTACAACACACACACTAATACATATTTATACATTATATCACACCCCCAACCCCCCCGGAAGAATGCAAAGTCAAAAGGAAATGAGTGTAACCATTGTAATATATTAAAAGCAAGTAAGCAAAAATATAAATATACCCAATAAACAAAATATACACCAAGCTTAGTAGTCCAGGTAGTGCTCCAATGAAGTCCGTGGAACACTGGGCCCACACGGTATGGACGAGGCCCACACAAGATCCCCGACCATGATGGAGAGAACACTTCAGGGTCATCAGAGAGCAAGAAAACAGGCACCTCAGGGGTAGGGAAAGGGGGGGCACCTCAGCCGGTTGAGTGCACAACGCCAAATCCATGAGGGGCCACATGCCCACTGTTCCATCCTGGGGAGTGCAAAGCCACAGTCTCTCAAGTCTCTACAGTAGGTGGGTTGCCCACTGTTCAATCCTGGGGAGTGCAAAGCCACAGTCACTCAAGTCTCTACAGTGGGTGGGTTGCCCACTGTTCCATCCTGGGGAGTGCAAAGGCACAGTCTCTCAAGTCTCTACAGTGGGTGGGTTGCCCACTGTTCAATCCTGGGGAGTGCAAAGCCACAGTCTCTCAAGTCTCTACAGTGGGTGGGTTGCCCACTTTTCAATCCTGGGGAGTGCAAAGCCACAGTCTCTCAAGTCTATGCAGTGGGTGGGTTGCTCAATGTTCCATCCTGGGGAGTGCAAAGCCAAAGTCTCTCAAGTCTCTACAGTGGGTGGGTTGCCCACTGTGCCATCCTGGGGAGTGCAAAGCCACAGTCTCTTAAGTGGATGACAGTCTCCACTGGTTCTGGAGGGGGCATGGTGCCCAGAGTGCTTCATCCTGCTAAGGACAGAGGTAGTGGATGACAGTCTCCACTGGTTCTGGAGGGGGCATGGTGCCCAGAGTGCTTCATCCTGCTAAGGAAAGAGGTAGTGGATGGGAATATCCACTGGTTCTGGAGGGGGCTCTGTGCCCAGAGTGCTTCATCCTGCTCGTGACGTCAGTGCCCTTGGCGCTCATGGGCCAGCAGTGCTTGCAGCGGCGGTGCCCTGTTCAGCGGTGCATGAAGTGGCGGTGCCCTGTTCAGCGGTGCATGAAGCAGCAGTGCACTGTTCAGTGGTGCTTGAGGCGGCGGTGCCCTGTTCAGCAGTGCTTGTAGCGGCGGTGACCTGTTCAGCAGTGCATGAGGCGGCGGTGCACTGTTCAGCGGTGCATGAGGCGGCAGTGCCCTGTTCAGCGGTGCTTGAGGCGGCGGCCTCCTTTGCAGTGACTCAGCTGCTGGCGGTCCTCTCTGTCCCAACGGGGCTTGTGCTGGCGGTCCTCTCTGTCCCAGCGGGGCTTGTGTTGGCGGTCCTGTCTGTCCCAGCGGGGCTTGTGCTGGCGTTCCTCTCTAGCCCAGCGGGGCTTGTGCTGGCGGTGGCCTCCTGGGCAGCGGGGATGATGGCGGTCTCCTCCGCCGTGCTGCTCTTCCCAGACTTTCAGGGTTTCTTGTGGCCCTTCCCCACCTTGGAAGGTGTCGCAGCTGACTCCACACTCCCACCGGGACCCCTGGGAGCGGCTTTGGTGACTGGAGTCTTCCCCCCTCTCCCGACGGGCACTGGCCAACTTTTGATGCTTGACAGGTGGGGGACTGTCCATGCTGTGGCTCTGTGCCACACTGGCTGCCCTGGTGACCGGTGCACCCCAGATTCTGGTGACTACAGGCACCACTGGTCCCGGAGATGTTTTAGCTGAGGTGCTAGGTTGGGACCTGGAGAGTCGGGCCCTAGGACACGGACGGGGTGGGGGAGGTGTGGGAAAGAGGTCAAGCTTGGACACGAAAAGTTTTTGGGAGACACTGGGACGGGTAGCTGGAGGGGGTTTGGGAGTGGAGGAAGAGGTTGTGGTTGTAGGAGGTGTTCATTTGGTGACTTTGGGTGAAGGTGCATGCGCTGGAGGCAGTCGTCAGGTGGATGGCTGTTGGGTGGGTGTGTGCCTGCGTTTGTGTATCTTGGGAGGTGGCGTCACAGACACACTGGGAGAGGACACAGGGGATGTGTGAATGGTAGTGGGGTGGTGACTGCACGTGAGCGGGGTGTGATGGTGTGTGTGCTGGTGATGGCAGTAGTGGCTGTAGATGTATTGCATGCAGGTGTGAGTGTAGACGAGACTGGAAGGGAGGAGGGAGACGAGGAGGAGGGGGACACAGTGGAGGCAGTGGATGTTGGTGTTTCTGCATGTGTGTCATGCTTGCGTGAGTGCCTGTGGGATGTGTGGTACTTATGTTTGCCTGAGCTTCCCTTGTGTTTTGACGTGTGTGCATGCTGGTCTGAAGGTGTGCTTGGGATAGGCTGCGGTACAGGGGAGTGGGTCTGTGTGGATAAAGTTGGAGGGGGGAGGCTAGAGACAGGGACAATGGCTGCCATCAGTGCTGAGGCCAGAGTCTAAAAAGCTCGCTGAAGGGCTGTCTGACCAGAATGAATGCCCTCCAGGAATGCATTGGTTTGTTGCAACTGCCTTTCGACCCCCCGGATGTCATTCAAAATGGTAGACTGCCCAACAGTGAGGGACCTGAGGAGGTTAATGGCCTCCTCACTGAGGGCAGCAGGGGTGACTGGGTCAGGGGCTGAGGTGCCTGGGGCGAAGGTGATGCCCACCATCCTGGGTGAGCAGGCACGGGGTAAAGGCTGAGGGGCTGCTGGGAGGGCAGTGCTGGTAGGGGGGTGGCAGCAGTACCTGTAGATGCAGGGGGCACAGATGTTGCCGCCACCACAAGGGAGCTTCCATCAGAGGACGAGTCCGTGTCGCTAGTCTCAGCTCCTGTCCCTGATGTGGAGCTCCCCTCGCCCTCAGTCCGACTGGTCAATTCAGACTCTGTAGTGTCGCCCTCCAGGGCCATGTGGGATGCAGCTCCCTCGTGCTCCGGTGCCACTGCTCCTCCGCCTGATGATGCTCATGCACACAAAAACAGGGAGACCACAAAAAGGGGGGGGGGGGCGACAGAAGAAAGACATGTTCAGTGCATGCATTACCGCTATCATTGGCGGATATGACAGACACCGAAGCCCCCTGCACTACGCTGCGCTCTTTGGCTCCACTGTTCAATCCCTGGGAAATGGCCTACTAGGCTATGGACGACATCTGAACACATGGATGACACATGGGCATGACTAGGTGTACTTGGCACTCTACAGAAGTGGGGTGGGGTGCCACATGGCCTGCCTTACGGAGGGACCTTGCCTACTAAACTCGCCCTGGCCTAGGGAAACCCACAGCCCACCTTCCCCACCCAAACACCTCCACTGCGCGCAAAATCAGCAGAATGAGAGTGTACTCACCCCCTTGTGGCTGCTGTGATGCCCTCAAGCGCTCATCCAACTCTGGGTACGCCACCGCCAGGATCCTGAACATCAGGGGGTCCATGTTGGGAGGCCATCCCCAGCTGAGCCTCCGCCATCTTCTTGCTCCAGCGGCGAATGTCATCTCATCTTTTCCGGCAGTGGGTGCTCCGTCTGTGGTAGACCCCCAGGGTCCGGACGTCCTTGGCGATGGCACGACAAATATCTTTTTTCTGGTGGGCGCTGACCTACATGAATTGTACATGGGGAAAAGAAAAGTTATTACCAACTGCACCGTCACAGTCATTGGCCCCCATCCCTACCCATGCCATGTGGCACATGCACTCACCATCGTTTCATGCACGCCGCAATCCCCCCCCTTCTTACATCCACCCCACTCCACACAGGCATAGCCCATACAGCATGCTCCCAGTGTACTTACCTGTTTGTCTGGAGGACCGTAGAGTTGCGTGTACTGGGGGAGGACCCCGTCCATGAGTTTCTCCAACTCCTCCGATGTGAAAGCAGGGGCCTTTTCCCCAGACACTCGAGCCATTGTCTCTTCCAGACCGAGGTCACAGCAGCACTTGCAGTGTAGGTCCTCTCCTGTCGAAGATCATATATCGAGTGATTGAACAGATAGAAAATGGCAGTCACGTCCGCGGCGGTGCGTACTGTCATCACCGGCGTACATCGTCATTGGCTCCTGGGACCCATAGGGTCCCATGTTAACCAATGTAGCATTGCGCCGCTGTCTTCGACTGCCAACTGCGACGGTGTACAACGCCAGCGCAGTTACCTCACATCGCATTGTCCCACTTTAGAGGTCAGACACCCGCCATTTCAGGAGCCTACGTGGCTTAATTTTTAAGTGCGTCACACATACCTAGGCCTAGACTCAACACACATACAGGCCACTTTTCGGATTAGGATTTGTGTTCTGTGTAAGCTGTGGGTACGTACCTCTGAGTTGGTTGACTCTGTGCTCGCTGTTGTCCTTCATAGGCACCGTCCGCTGGGACATGTGAGGAGATGGCGGCATCCTCAAGTGTACAGACCACTGGTGGACCTGTCGACAATGGAGGAAAGACATGTGATCATCACATGCAGGCTTGACCGTGCCACAATCCAGGAACTGTGTACCCAGCTGGAGCCAGACCTGATGTCAGCTATCCGCCATCCCACAGGAATCCCCCCTCAAGTGCAGGTGCTGTCAGTGCTCCATTTCCTTGTAAGTGGGTCATTTCAAACAACAGTGGCCATAGCATCAGGGATGTCCCAGCCTATGTTTTCAAACGTGTTGTCCAGAGTGTTGTCTGCCCTGCTGAAAGACATGTGGAACTACATCGTTTTCCCTCAGGTGGAGGATTTGCCTACAGTGAAAGGTGATTTCTCTGCCCTGGGACATATCCCCAACATCAAAGGTGCCATTGATGGGACACATGTGGCTTTGGTCCCCCCCGCAGGAGTGAACAGGTGTACAGAAACCAGAAGAGTTATCATTCCATGAATGTGCAGATGGTGTGTTTGGCAGACCAGTACACCTCCCATGTGAATTCCAAGTTCCCTGGCTCAGTGCATGATGCCTACATCCTGCGGAATAGCAGCATCCCTTATGTGATGGGTCAACTCCAGAGACACTGTGTGTGGATATTAGGTGAGCACCTGGAAGCAAGACAGTGGGAATGGTTGTCTGGGTCTGGGGTTATCCCTACAGGTTAGTGTGTGTCTAACAGTTGTCCCTCGCCATTTGCAGGTGACTCTGGTTACCCCAACATGTCATGGCTGCTGACCCCAGTGAGAAATCCCAGGACAAGGGCAGAGGAACGCTACAATGAAGCCCATGGGCGAACATGGCGGAAAATCGAGCGGACCTTCGGCCTCCTGAAGGCCAGGTTCAGGTGCCTCAATATGACAGGTGGATCCCTATTCTACTCACCAAAGAAGGTGTGCCAGATCATCGTGGCCTGCTGTATGCTTCACAACTTGGCTTTGCGATGACGGGTGCCTTTTCTGCAGGAGGATGGTCCAGATGGCGGTGTTGTTGCAGCTGTGGAGCCTGTGGACAGTGAAGACGAGGAAGCAGAAGAAGAGGACATGGACAACAGGGACTCGGTGATCCAGCAATTTTCCAGTGAGACACAGGTAAGAATACAAACCTGCCTACTACATGTACTTTAACACTACTACCTCTCTACTGTCTGTCATTTTCATCCAGTGTATGGACACTGAGTTGTCACTTTCCCTTACGATTTCACAGATGTGGGTCCCACTGTGTGACATCTGCTTTGAGTACTCATGGACTAGAGCTGTGTGACATTGGTATGTTGACATTACAATTGAAAGAGCTTTTTGCCACAGTAATTGCTAATACACTATTCTGAAATCACAGACTGACTCCAGATTGTTTTGTGCTTCAAGGCTGTTTATTTAAGTGCAAAACATTGGGGGGGTTGCAAAATGGTGAGGGGTGATGGTGGAGGAATGTCCATGGCAGAGTCCAGTCTATTAGTCTCACAGGTGCATTGCCCAAATGGGCATAGGTAGTGGAGCTGGGGAAGTTTAAGGATGGACAGGGTGACAAAGTGGGACAGAAGGATGACATTCAGGGTGATCTAATTTCTTGTCGGGGGTCTTGGCATCGTTCTCTGTCTTTGTCCTGGATCTCAGGGACCGTTTGCAGAGTGGTTCTCCCTCTGCAGGGGGTGGGGTGCTGGTGTGGTGGTCCTGTGGCGGTGCCTCCTGTCCACTAGTTTCGGTGGAGGTGGTGGGCAGTTCATCGTCCATGCTAGTGTCAGGGTCCCCTTTTTGTGTCACAGTGTCCCTCCTGGTGTTGATTACTTCCTTCAGCACCCCTACGATGGTGCCCAGGGTGGAATTGATGGATCTGAGTTCCTCCCTGAAGCCCAAATACTGTTCCTCCTGCAGCCGCTGGGTCTCCTGAAACTTGGCCAGTACTGTTGCCATCGTCTCCTGGGAATGGTGGTAGGCTCCCATGATGGAGGAGAGGGCCTCGTGGAGAGTGGGTTCCCTTGGCCTGTCCTCCCCCTGTCAAGCAGCAGCCCTCCAGTTCCCCTGTGTTCCTGGGCCTCCGTCCCCTGGACCGTGTGCCCACTGCCACTGCCCCCAGATCTCTGTTGTTGTTGGGGTGGTGGGTTAGCCTGGGTTCCCTGTAGTGGTGGACACACTGCTGATTGACGTGTCCTGGGGACAGAGGTATGGGCCCGCTGGTTGGGTGCTGTGCTGGTGTTTCCAGAGGGGGGAAGCTCTGTGGTGGCCTGTGACTGTGTGAGGGGAACCGACTGTCCCGAGGTCCCCGATGGGCTGGGCTGGTCATCTAGATCCAGTTGAACAGAGCTGCTGTCATCACTGTGGGTCTCTTCTGTTGGTGGTGTGGACATGTGTGGACCCTCCTGTCCGGTGACATTGGGTAAGGGTCCTGCAGGTGTATAAAAGGATGTTTATTACATCTGTGTGTGGCATGGTGTGCAATGGGTGGGTGACCGTGTACCCCAGTGCTTTCATTCCTGTGTGGGACCTTGTGTGATGATGGTTTAGGGGGGTGTATGGGTTTGTGCAGTGGGCATGCTTTGGTGATGGGTGTCCATGCTTTGGTGTTGCATGCAGGGCTTGGTGTTGGGATGTGTTGTTTGTGATAGTGGGACATCTGTGAGGAGCTGGAGTGATGGGGTGAGGGTGAGGGTGGGGATATGTGATGGCATGCAGGTAGGGTGGGGGATGTAATAGTTAAGATTTGACTTACCAGAGTCCAGTCCACCATCTACTCCTGCGAGGCCCTCAGGATGCAGAATCGCCAAGACCTGCTCCTCCCATGTTGTTAGTTGTGGGGGAGGAGGTGGGTGTCTGCCACCAGTCCACTTTACCGCAAGGTGGTGTCTTGAGACCACGGAACGCACCTTCCCCTGTAGGTTGTTCCACCTCTTCCTGATGTCATCCCGATTTCTTGGGTGCTGACCCACTGCGTTTACCTGTCCACTATTCTTCGCCATAGCTTCATCTTCCTTGCAATGGAGGTCTGCTGCACCTATGATCCGAATAGCTGTGGCTCTACCCAGACGATTTCCTCCACCATGACCCTGAGCTCCTCCTCCGAGAACCTGGGGTGTCTTTGCCGTGCCATGGGGTGGTGTTGGTGAAGTGTGGGGTGGTGTGTGTGGTGATAAGTGTGCTAATATGTAGTGGGGTGTTGTGTGAGGTGCGTGGAAGTTATGTGGGTGATGGTGTTGTGTGCCTGTGGATGCTAGTATTGTTGATGGTGGTGTCTCTCTGTTTGCTTCTTTCTCAATTGTTGTCGTAGGGGTTTGTGGGTGATGTGGGTGTGTGTTTTATATTGTATTGGGTGTGTGGGAGTGGTGTGTCTATGTGTATCAGGTGTGTGTATTTCGATTTGTCCAATGTGGCAGTGTTTTGTATGTGTGTGTGTGTGTATTTTGAGCGCAGCGGTGGTTACCGCCAATGGAATACTGCGGTTGAAAGACCGCCGCATGGATTTGTGTGTCGTGATATTGTGGGCGTATTTCTCATCGCGTGACGGTGGAGGTGTTGTTATCGCCAGTTTATCACTGACCTTTGTGTGGCGGACTTGTGTGGGTGTCTGAATTTTGGTGGATTCCGTGCTGTGGGTCATAATAGTTGTGGCGGATTTCCGCGGCCGCAGCGGTGTGTTGGCGGTCTTCTGCTCGGCAGTAAGCGGCTTTTACCGCCAATGTTGTAATGAGGGCCTCAGTGTTACAAAAATAAAGGTACTTTATTTTGGTGACACAAATACCAAAAACACCATAAAGACTATACTCCCTTAGGAGGTAAATAATACACAAAGTATATACACAAGTATACAGAAATAGGCATACAAACAAAAAACAGTTCAATTAGTGAAAATCACAATAGCTAGAAATGGGCCTAGGGGGAGTACAAACCATATACTAAGAAAGTGAAATGCGAAAGTCGGTCTCCCACCTAAGCAAGTGTAGTGTGTAGAGAGGAGCTGGGAGTACTAGGAACACCTAAAAGTAAATACAACTCACCCCAGCGACCAGGAAAGCAGGAGTAAATCACAGTAAGTTTCTCAGATCACACACAAAGAAGAAAAGAAGAACTATGCAGAACCCAGAAGAGACTGCAAGGCAACAACAGTGGATTCCTGGACAAAAATACCTTTGGAAGAAGAGGACCTAGGCCAAGAAGTACTGAAGAGTCCAGGAAGAGCAGGAGCCTAACCCTAACACTCTGTTTGTGGGGACCTGAATATGATTCCATCCACACACCATCTATGTGGGACTTGAACAGTGTTGGATATTTGAATATTGTCTTTACACACTCTTTCAGTTGGGACTTTAACATGGTTGTCTCCCCACACTATATGAAGACTTAAAATCACAATAACACACTATGTGGGACATTATAATCATCACTGTCACACTATATGTTTTGACACTTGGATATTGTCTTTACACAAGATTATTGTCATACATTATCTCTGGGGAAACATTAAGATTACAATAATCACACACTGTCTCTTTGGGTATCTGAATATCCCTATAAACCCACACTACATCTGAGGGGGTAGAAAGTCATGATTATTACACTCTGTGTTTACACATTTCAGTGGAGACTTGAATGCAGGTATTGTCATACACTATCTCTGTGGAGACTTTAACATTATAAAAGACACACACTATGTCTTTGGGGACTTGTACAGCCCTGTAACCACACACTATCTCTGTGAGGGCTTGAATATCCCTATAACCAGATACTTACTCTGTGTGGACCTCAACATTGTTATTATAAAACATTATCATTGAGGAGGCTTGAGCAAGGTTAATTTCACACCATCTCTTTAAAGGTCATAACATTTGTCTAATCACACAAGATCACTTTTTGGACTTGATCATATTCTTCACGCACTATCTGTCTTGGGATATGAACATTATCTTTAGTCATTATTTCAGAGGACACTTGAATAAGGATACCTTAAACACTATCTCTTTAGGAGCAGAACAAGATTAACATCACACACCATCTCTGTGAAGACTATACAGTTCTTGTAATCACACACTATCTCTTTGGGACTTCAACATCTCTATAGCCACACACTATCTCTGTGGGGACTTGAACATCCTCATAACCACACACTACCTCTGTGGGAACGTGAACATCATTATCACAATACACTATCTCTGGGGGGGATAAATAAGATTAGCTTCATACAATCTCCTTGAGGGCTATAAAGTTTGTCTAATCACACAGTATCACTGTTTGGACTTGAACATCATAATCTTCACCCTATCTGTCTTGGGACATGACTATAATCTTAAAACAGTGTTTCAGAGGACACTTGAATAGGAAAACCTGAAACACTATTGCTTTAGGAGTTGAATAGGAAAACCCTAAACTATCTGTTTGGAAGTTGAACACGATTAACTTCACACACTATTTCTATTAATACTATACTATTCCTACAATCATACGCAATCTCTGTGGGGACTTGAATATCACTGTAACCACACACTATCTATGTGGGGACTTAAACATCCTTCATAGCCGCATACTAACTGTGGAAACAAGAACATTGTTATTATAAAACACTATCTTTGAGGGGACTTGAACAACCATCTCTTTAATGACTATAACACTTGTCTAATCACACAATACCACTGTTTAGACTTGAACATCATAATCATCATACACTATCTGTCTTGGGACATGAACAGTATATTAGATAATATTTCAGAGCACACTTGAATATTAATACCCTACAAACTATAGGTTTGGAATTTTAACAAAATTAACATCACACGCCATCTCTGTGATGAATATATGATTCCCATAATCACAGACTGTCTCTGTGAGGACATGAGCATCTCATAGCCACACACTATCTCTGTGGGGCTTCAGCATTCTCATAACCACACACTAACTGTGGAAATGTGAACATCATTATTATAAAACACTACCTTTAGGGAGGCATGAGCAAATTAAGCTTCACACCATCTCTTTGAGGGCTATAACACTTGTCTAATCACACAATATCACTGCTTGGATTTGAACATCATAGTCTTCTCACACTATCTGTCTTGGTTAATGAACATTAGCTTAAACACTATGGCCCTCATTCTGACCCTGGCGGTCGGTGATAAAGCGGCGGCCAAGCCGCCAACAGGCCGGCGGTCTAAAATATGCAATTCTGACCCTGGCGGGAACCGCCAACACAGCCCGCCGTATTAACACTCCGCCCGCCACGGCGGTACAAACAAACAGCGCGGCGGTCCCCGCCAACAGCCAGGCAGCAGACAATGTACCGCCCACCCTATCACGACCCACCAATCCGCCACCTTTTCCGGGGCGGGAGCACCGCCGATAAGAACACGGCGGAAACAGACTACGAACGGGAAAACGCTCACCTCTACGCACTCCACGCGAGATTCCGGCAGTATGGAACCAGAGTTGCAGGTCATCCCCGCACTCCTATACCTGCTCATATACCAGGAGCAGGCCCGGCGGCGCGGAAGACATCGGTGAGTACTGCACCTACGACACAGGGGAGGGAAAAGATTACCGGCACACACCCACCCACCCACACCCACTACAACACACACATCAATGCATTCCCACAGATCACTGTCACAACCCACAAACCACCCCCCTCCGAAATAATGCAAAGACCAAAATAAGAGATCATAAACGGGCAGATATATTGAAATATGTACACCAGTAATCCCAATAAATAAATAAACTATGTACAAAATATACACAGCTACTAAATGTAGTCCAACCACTGTCCGTGGATCACAGGGGTCCTGTGCAAAGGGGCAAGGCCCAGTCCCACGACAAGAACTCCACGGAGAGAACACTGCAGGGGCATCAGAAAGAAAATAGGACAGGCACCTCAGGGGGAAGGGAAGGGGGGGCACCTCAGCCACTTGAGTACACGACGCCAGATCCACGAGGGGACTCCATGACCACTGGGCCATCCTGGGGAGTGCTAAGCCACAGTCCATACAGTCCATACAGTGGGTGGCCTGCCCACTGGGCCATCCTGGGGAGAGCAAAGCCACAGTCCAAACAGTCCATACAGTGGGTGGCCTGCCCACTGGGCCATTCTGGGGAGTGCAAAGCCACAGTCCATACAGTCCATACAGTGGGTGGCCTGCCCACTGGGCCATCCTGGGGAGTGCAAAGCCACTGTCCATACAGTCCATACAGTGGGTGGCCTGCCCACTGGGCCATCCTGCGGAGTGCAAAGCCACTGTCCATACAGTCCATACAGTGGGTGGCCTGCCCACTGGGCCATCCTGGGGAGAGCAAAGCCACAGTCCAAACAGTCCATACAGTGGGTGGCCTGCCTACTGGGCCATCCTGGGGAGAGCAAAGCCACAGTCCATACAGTCCATACAGTGGGTGGCCTGCCCACTGGGCCATCCTGGGGAGAGCAAAGCCACAGTCCATACAGTCCATACAGTGGGTGGCCTGCCCACTGGGCCATCCTGGGGAGTGCAAAGCCACGGTCCATACAGTCCATAACAGACCCCACTGCCACTGGAGGAGGCAAGTTGGCCAGAGGACATCCTGCAGCCCTGCCCGAGATAGATCCTGCCCTGCCACGTCTGCCAAAGGGCCAGCGGTTCTTGCCTTGAAGGGCCCAGTTCAGCGGTTCTTGAGACGGCGGGGCCCAGCGGAGCGGTGCTTGAGACGGCGGGGCCCAGTTCAGCGGTTCTTGAGACGGCGGGGCCCAGTTCAGCGCTCCTTGCCTTGAAGGGCCCAGTTCAGCGGTTCTTGAGACGGCGGGGCCCAGCGGAGCGGTGCTTGAGACGGCGGGGCCCAGTTCAGCGGTTCTTGAGACGGCGGGGCCCAGTTCAGCGCTCCTTGCCTTGAAGGGCCCAGTTCAGCGGTTCTTGAGACGGCGGGGCCCAGTTCAGCGCTCCTTGCCTTGAAGGGCCCAGTTCAGCGGTTCTTGAGACGGCGGGGCCCAGCGGAGCGGTTCTTGAGACGGCGGGGCCCAGTTCAGCGGGTCTTGAGACGGCGGGGCCCAGTTCAGCGCTCCTTGCCTTGAAGGGCCCAGTTCAGCGGTTCTTGAGACGGCGGGGCCCAGCGGAGCGGTGCTTGAGACGGCGGGGCCCAGTTCAGCGGTTCTGGAGACGGCGGGGCCCAGTTCAGCGGTTCTTGAGACGGCGGGGCCCAGTTCAGCGCTCCTTGCCTTGAAGGGCCCAGTTCAGCGGTTCTTGAGACGGCGGGGCCCAGCGGAGCGGTGCATGAGACGGCGGGGCCCAGTTCAGCGGTTCTTGAGACGGCGGGGCCCAGTTCAGCGCTCCTTGCCTTGAAGGGCCCAGTTCAGCGGTTCTTGAGACGGCGGGGCCCAGTTCAGCGCTCCTTGCCTTGAAGGGCCCAGTTCAGCGGTTCTTGAGACGGCGGGGCCCAGCGGAGCGGTTCTTGAGACGCGGGGCCCAGTTCAGCGGTTCTTGAGACGGCGGGGCCCAGTTCAGCGCTCCTTGCCTTGAAGGGCCCAGTTCAGCGGTTCTTGAGACGGCGGGGCCCAGCGGAGCGGTGCTTGAGACGGCGGGGCCCAGTTCAGCGGTTCTGGAGACGGCGGGGCCCAGTTCAGCGCTCCTTGCCTTGAAGGGCCCAGTTCAGCGGTTCTTGAGACGGCGGGGTCCAGCGGAGCGGTGCTTGAGACGGCGGGGGCCAGTTCAGCGGTTCTTGAGACGGCGGGCCCAGTTCAGCGCTCCTTGCCTTGAAGGGCCCAGTTCAGCGGTTCTTGAGACGGCGGGGCCCAGCGGAGCAGTTCTTGAGACGGCGGGGCCCAGTTCAGCGGTTCTTGAGACGGCGGGGCCCAGTTCAGCGCTCCTTGCCTTGAAGGGCCCAGTTCAGCGGTTCTTGAGACGGCGGGGCCCAGCGGAGCGGTGCTTGAGACGGCGGGGCCCAGTTCAGCGGTTCTGGAGACGGCGGGGCCCAGTTCAGCGCTCCTTGCCTTGAAGGGCCCAGTTCAGCGGTTCTTGAGACGGTGGGGCACAGCGGAGCGGTGCTTGAGACGGCGGGGCCCAGTTCAGCGGTTCTTGAGATGGCGGGCCCGTTCAGCGCTCCTTGCCTTGAAGGGCCCAGTTCAGCGGTTCTTGAGACGGCGGGGCCCAGTTCAGCGCTCCTTGCCTTGAAGGGCCCAGTTCAGCGGTTCTTGAGACGGCGGGGCCCAGCGGAGCGGTGCTTGAGACGGCGGGGCCCAGTTCAGCGGTTCTTGAGACGGCGGGGCCCAGTTCAGCGCTCCTTGCCTTGAAGGGCCCAGTTCAGCGGTTCTTGAGACGGCGGGGCCCAGTTCAGCGCTCCTTGCCTTGAAGGGCCCAGTTCAGCGGTTCTTGAGACGGCGGGGCCCAGCGGAGCGGTTCTTGAGACGGCGGGGCCCAGTTCAGCGCTCCTTGCCTTGAAGGGCCCAGTTCAGCGGTTCTTGAGACGGCGGGGCCCAGCGGAGCGGTTCTTGAGACGGCGGGGCCCAGTTCAGCGGTTCTTGAGACGGCGGGGCCCAGTTCAGCGCTCCTTGCCTTGAAGGGCCCAGTTCAGCGGTTCTTGAGACGGCGGGGCCCAGCGGAGCGGTTCTTGAGACGGCGGGGCCCAGTTCAGCGGTTCTTGAGACGGCGGGGCCCAGTTCAGCGCTCCTTGCCTTGAAGGGCCCAGTTCAGCGGTTCTTGAGACGGCGGGGCCCAGTTCAGCGCTCCTTGCCTTGAAGGGCCCAGTTCAGCGGTTCTTGAGACGGCGGGGCCCAGTCCAGCGCTCCTTGCCTTGAAGGGCCCAGTTCAGCGGTTCTTGAGACGGCGGGGCCCAGCGGAGCGGTGCTTGAGACGGCGGGGCCCAGTTCAGCGGTTCTGGAGACGGCGGCCGGTCTATGGCCAACTGCTCATTGCCTGGTGGTGCCCTCCTGGGCAGCGGGGATGGTGCTCCTTCAATGCCCACCTGGGCTGTGGGTGGTGGGGCCCTCCTGGCCAGCTGGGCTGGGTCCTCCCTGGGCAGCGGCTATGGGGGTGGTGGGCTCTCCCGGGGCAGCTGTGCCGGTTCCTCCCGGGGCAGCGGCTATGGGGGTTGTGGGCTCCTCCTGGGCAGCAGGCCTGCTGCCTGACCTCTCCGACTTGCTGCCCTTGCCCTCCTTAGTCGTGGGCCTGTGGCCCTTTCCTCCCTTTGGAGCTGTGGCTGGTGACTGTCTCTGGGTGGTGTCCGGGGGGGATGTAGAAGGCGGGCTCCTGCGGCGCCCCTTCCGCCTTCTGCTCCTCTTCCCAGGGGGTGGGCTGGCTGTCCCCTTGCTGCTGGGCGAAGATCCAGACATGCGGGCTGGCGGGCTCCAATACCCCTGCACCCTTGTCAAGGGGGCTGCAGGGCTGGTGGTGGCTGAGGTGCTCTTCTTACCCCGACGAGAAGGAGGGGGGGGCTCAGGGTAAGGAAAGAAGTTAGTAGTGGCGAGGAAGAGTTTCTTGGGACAATGGAGAGTGGTAGGTACAGTGGGAATGGGAGTGGAGGGAGAGGATGTGGTTGTAGGTGAGTCACGTTTGCTGTCTTTGGGTGCAGGTGCAGGAGGGATAGGCTGTCGTGAGGTGGATGGCTGTTGGGTGGGTGGGTGGCTGCGTTTGTGTGGTGTGGAAGAGGGGGTGACAGACACAGTGGGAGAGGACACAGGGGACGTGTAAATGGCAGTGGGGGTGGTGACTGCACGTGTGCGGACTGGAGTGGAGGGTGTGCTGGTGATGGAAACACTGGCTGATGGTGAGGTGAATGGAGGTGTGAGTGTAGACGTCACAGGGAGGGAGGAGGGAGACGAGGAGGTGGGGGTCACAGAGGTGGTAGTGACTGTTGGCATGTCTGCATCGGAATGTTGTGTGTGTGAATGTCTGCGTGATCTGTGTTGCTTATGTTTGGATGAGCTTCTCTTGGGTGTTGAGGTGTGTGCAAGCTGGTCTGATGGTGTGGGTGGGACAGGCAGAGGAACAGGAGACTGGGAGGAGGGAGTTAGTAGAGGGAGGCAGGAGACAGGGACAATGGCTGCCGTCAGTGCTGAGGCCAGAGCCTGGAACGATCGCTGATGGGCAGCCTGACCCGAATGAATGCCCTCCAGGTACGCATTGCTGCGATGAACCTCCCTCTCCACCCCCTGGATGGCATTCAAAAGGGTAGTCTGCCCAACAATGAGCGTTCGGAGGAGGTCAATGACCTCCTCACTGAGGGCAGCGGGGGTAACAGGGGCAGCGCCTGAGGTGCCTGGGGCGAAGGAGATGCCCGGCTTCCTGGCAGAGCGGGCACGGGGCGAACGCTGAGGGGCTGCTGGGAGGGCGGAGATGGTGCGCTGGGTGGCGGCTGTACCTGTAATGGCGGGGGGCACGGATGGTGCCACCCCCGCAAGGGAGCCCCCTTCCGAGGACATGTCTGTGTCGCTGCAGGGTCCAGTCGTCCCCGTCGTGGAGCTCCCCTCGCCCTCCGTCTCACTGGTCCAGTCTGACTCTGTGGCATGGCCCTCCTGGGCCATGTGAGATGCAGCTCCCTCCTGCCCCGATGCCACTTCTCCTCCGCCTGATGATGCTGATGCACACAAGCACAGAAAGACAAACAAAAAGGGGGGGGGAGAGAGAAATAAAGGGATATTGAGTATCAAATCAAATCAAATCAAATCAAATCATTAACATTTATAAAGCGCGCTACTCACCCGTGCGGGTCTCAAGGCGCTAGGGGGGAAAGGGGGGGTTATCGCTGCTCGAACAGCCAAGTCTTTAGGAGTCTCCGGAAAGCGGAGTGGTCCTGGGTGGTCCTGAGGCTGGTGGGGAGGGAGTTCCAGGTCTTGGCCGCCAGGAAGGAGAAAGATCTCCCACCCGCCGTGGAGCGGCGGGTGCGAGGGACGGCAGCAAGTGCGAGGCCAGCGGAGCGGAGGGGGCGGGTGGGGACGTAGAAGCTGAGGCGTCTGTTGAGGTATTCCGGTCCCTTGTTGTGGAGGGCTTTGTGTGCGTGGGTGAGAAGACGGAAGGTGATCCTTTTGCTGACTGGGAGCCAATGCAGGTGTCTCAGGTGTGCGGAGATGTGGCTGTTGCGGGGTACGTCGAGGATGAGGCGGGCCGAGGCGTTTTGGATGCGTTGCAGGCGGTTTTGGAGTTTGGCGGTGGTCCCGGCGTAGAGGGTATTGCCGTAGTCCAGGCGACTCGTGACAAGGGCGTGGGTCACGGTTTTTCTGGTGTCGGCGGGGATCCAGCGGAAGATCTTGCGGAGCATGCGGAGAGTGAGGAAGCAGGCGGAGGACACGGCGTTGACTTGCTTGGTCATGGTGAGAAGAGGGTCCAAGATGAAGCCGAGGTTGCGGGCGTGGTCTGCGGGGGTCGGTGCGGTGCCGAGGGCCGTGGGCCACCAGGAGTCGTCCCAGGCGGACGGGGTGTTGCCGAGGATGAGGACTTCCGTTTTTTCAGAGTTCAGCTTTAGGCGGCTGAGCCTCATCCAATCTGCGACATCCTTCATACCCTCTTGTAGGTTGGTCTTGGCGCTGGCGGGGTCCTTGGTGAGGGAGAGTACAAGTTGGGTGTCGTCGGCGTAGGAGGTGATGATGATGTCGTGCTTGCGTACGATGTTGGCGAGGGGGCTCATGTAGACATTGAAGAGTGTCGGGCTGAGCGATGAGCCTTGAGGTACGCCGCAGATGATCTTGGTGGGTTCTGAGCGAAACGGAGGGAGGTAAACTCTTTGGGAGCGGTTAGCGAGGAAGGAGGCGATCCAGTCCAGGGCCTGGCCTTGGATCCCGGTGGAGCGTAGGCGGGTGATTAGGGTGCGGTGACAGACGGTGTCAAAGGCAGCCGAGAGGTCGAGGAGAATGAGGGCGACTGTTTCACCGTTGTCCATCAGGGTTCTGATGTCGTCTGTGACTGAGATGAGGGCGGTTTCCGTGCTGTGGTTGGTTCGGAATCCGGTTTGTGAAGGGTCGAGCAGGTTGTTGTCTTCCAGGAAGGTGGTCAGCTGTTTGTTGACGGTCTTTTCTATTACCTTGGCTGGGAAAGGTAGAAGAGAGATGGGGCGGAAGTTTTTCAGGTCGCTTGGGTCAGCCGTAGGTTTCTTTAGTAGGGCGTTGACTTCAGCGTGCTTCCAGCATTCGGGGAAGGTAGCAGAAGAAAAAGAAGAGTTGATGACGGTCTGGAGGTGCGGGGCGATGATGTCGTCGGCTTTGTTAAAGATGAAGTGCGGGCAGGGGTCCGAAGGGGCGCCGGAGTGGATAGAGTTCATGATGGATTTGGTTTCTTCCGTGTTGATGTGGGTCCAGTTGTTGAGGGTGATGTCCGGGGAAGCGGGTTCAGTGGTGTATGGTTGGGTCTGGTGTCCGAAGCTGTCGTGGAGGTCGCTGATCTTGCGATGGAAGAAAGTGGCGAGGGATTCGCACAAATCCTGTGAGGGCGTGACGGCGTTGGCGCTGGCGCTGGGGTTGGAGAACTCTTTGACGATGCTGAAGAGTTCTCTGCTGTTGTGGCTGTTTTTGTCTAGTCTGTCGGTGAAAAAGTTCCTTTTGGCAGTGCGGATCAGGTGGTGGTGTTCGCGTGTAGCGTTCTTGAGGGCGGTCATGTTGTCAGCGGTGTGGTCCTTGCGCCAGGCCTTCTCAAGGGCACGACAAGTTTTCTTTGATTCTTTGAGGGTGTCAGAGAACCAGAGAGGTTTTTTGGTGTTGGTCTGTCGATGCGTGCGTTTGAGGGGAGCAAGGTTGTCAGCGCAGTTGGAGATCCAGTTTGTGAGGTTGAGAGCTGCGTCGTTGGGGTCGGTGGTGAGGGTGGGTTGGTTGGCGGCGAGAGCGGAGAAGAGTTGCTCTTCAGGGATCTTGTTCCACTGTCGACGAGGGATGGGTTGAGTGCGGAGGTGGGAGGTCTCGCGTCGGAATGTGAAGTGGACGCAGCTGTGGTCGGTCCAGTGTAGGGCAGAGGTGTGGCTGAAGAAGACGTGTTTGCTGGCGGAGAAGATAGGGTCGAGCGTGTGTCCGGCGATGTGGGTGGCGGTGTTCACCAGTTGTTTGAGGCCGAGGTTGGCGAGGTTGTCGAGCAGGGTGGTGGTGTTGGGGTCGTTGTTTTGTTCCAGATGGAAGTTGAGGTCGCCTAGGAGGATGTAGTCCGGTGAGGCGAGGGCGTGCGGGGAGATGAAGTCGGCGATGGCGTCGCTGAAAGAGGCGCGAGGTCCGGGAGGACGGTAGACGAGGGATCCTCTGAGGGTGGTCCTTGGGTCGGTGCGAATCTGAAAATGCAGGTGTTCAGCGGCGAGGGGGGGGTCTTCGGTGGAGGTGGTGACGCTGATGGAGTCTTTGAAGATGATGGCGACACCTCCTCCTACTTGGTTGGTGCGGTCTTTTCTGGAGATCTTGTAGCCTTCGGGGATGGCGGTAGCGATGTCTGGAGCAGAGGAGGCGTTCATCCATGTCTCCGTGATGAAGGCGACGTCCGGGGCTGTGGAGTCCAGGAGGTCCCAAAGTTCAACGGCGTGCTTGTGGACGGAACGAGCGTTGACCAGGATGCACTTGAGGTGGTTGATGGCGCGTGGGCTTGTGGTCGTGGTAGTTGCGTGGTGGAAGATGCGTTTGCAGGAGTTGCAGGCGAAGGGTCCATGGGTGCGTTTGGGGTGAGCTAGGAAGCAGGTTTTGGAGCGCCCTGGGTTGAGGGCGTGGAGGGTGGTGGGGTCGTAGCGGATCAGCGGGGCTTGGGGGAGCTGGGGACCAGGGGTCGTGGCGCTGGGCGCGGGCCAGGCGCGGGCCAGGCGCGGACGGGCGCAGACGGGCTTGCCTCTGGTGCACCTCCGGCACGCCAGCGGCGTGCCCGCTGCGCGCGCCCGCTGCGCAGTCGCGCAGCGGCCGCCATAAGAGGTAGGAGGGGGGGGGAGGGGTCAGCTGGGGGCGAATGGGAGCTGGGGGGCGGGGGCGTGCAGGAGGTCGCGGCGGGAAAGCGCGAGGGAGGGGGGGGGACAGGTAGAGTGAGAGGAGCTGGGGGAGGGGGTTTAGGGTGGAGGAGGGTGAGTGTTAGGAGGTTTGGAGATTATGGAGAGAGATAGGAGTAGGGTTGTGAAGATAGGGGAGGGGGGGTTGTAGAGGTGGGTGAGGGAGAGAGGTAGAGTGAGAGGATAGGGAGATAGGTAGTAGAGGGGGTGGCGGGAGGGGGGGAGAGATAGAGAAATAGATAGAGAAAATAGATAGAGAAGTCGATAGATAGGGAAATAGATAGATAGACAGATAGGTAGGTAGGAGGAGGTGGAGAGTGGGGGAGTTAGATAGTGAGATAGGGAGCTAGAGAGATAGGAAGATAGGAGGAGTGAGGGAGGTAGATAGCGAACGGGTTAGCTAGGGGTGAGAGAGGGGGAGGCGAGTGAGGGAGGGGGATGAGGAAGGAGCAGGAGGGCAGGCTCGGGGGAAGAAGACGGAGGAGGTAGAAGAGCCGAAGACAGGAGAACAGAAGACAGAAGAACAGAAGACAGAAGAACAGAAGACAGAAGAACAGAAGACCGGAAGAGCAGAAGACCGGAAGAGCAGAAGACAGAAGAACAGAAGATCGGAAGAGCAGAAGAACAGAGAAGAACAGAGAAGAACACAGAAGAACACAGAAGAACCGAGAAGAAGAACACAGAAGCACAGAGAAGAACAGAGAAGAAGAACACAGAAGACCGGAAGAACACAGAAGAACAGAAGGGAAGAACAGAAGAACAGAAGGGAAGAACAGAAGAACACAGAAGAAGATTGCAGAGGGGGAGCGAGGAGGAAGAGACAGAGAGGAGGAAAAGAAGCAGGAGCAGGAAAGAAGGTGAGTGGCGCGGGGCAGGGCGAGGGGCTGGGAGGAGGGGGGTACTTACAGTTAGGTGGGTCTCAGGAACACAGGAACTCGGGAACTTGGAGGAGCTGCAGCGGCAGGGGGAGCGACCTACCCTTGGGTCAAGGGTCGCTACCACTGTCGCGCAGCGGCCGCCATAAGAGGTAGGAGGGGGGGGAGGGGTCAGCTGGGGGCGAATGGGAGCTGGGGGGCGGGGGCGTGCAGGAGGTCGCGGCGGGAAAGCGCGAGGGAGGGGGGGGGGTCAGGTAGAGTGAGAGGAGCTGGGGGAGGGGGTTTAGGGTGGAGGAGGGTGAGTGTTAGGAGGTTTGGAGATTAGGGAGAGAGATAGGAGTAGGGTTGTGAAGATAGGGGAGGGGGGGTTGTAGAGGTGGGTGAGGGAGAGAGGTAGAGTGAGAGGATAGGGAGATAGGTAGTGGAGGGGGTGGCGGGAGGGGGGGAGAGATAGAGAAATAGATAGAGAAAATAGATAGAGAAGTCGATAGATAGGGAAATAGATAGATAGACAGATAGGTAGGTAGGAGGAGGTGGAGAGTGGGGGAGTTAGATAGTGAGATAGGGAGCTAGAGAGATAGGAAGATAGGAGGAGTGAGGGAGGTAGATAGTGAACGGGTTAGCTAGGGGTGAGAGAGGGGGAGGCGAGTGAGGGAGGGGGATGAGGAAGGAGCAGGAGGGCAGGCTCGGGGGAAGAAGACGGAGGAGGTAGAAGAGCCGAAGACAGGAGAACAGAAGACAGAAGAACAGAAGACAGAAGAACAGAAGACAGAAGAACAGAAGACCGGAAGAGCAGAAGACCGGAAGAGCAGAAGACAGAAGAACAGAAGATCGGAAGAGCAGAAGAACAGAGAAGAACACAGAAGAACACAGAAGAACACAGAAGAACACAGAAGAACCGAGAAGAAGAACACAGAAGCACAGAGAAGAACAGAGAAGAAGAACACAGAAGACCGGAAGAACACAGAAGAACAGAAGGGAAGAACAGAAGAACAGAAGGGAAGAACAGAAGAACACAGAAGAAGATTGCAGAGGGGGAGCGAGGAGGAAGAGACAGAGAGGAGGAAAAGAAGCAGGAGCAGGAGAGAAGGTGAGTGGCGCGGGGCAGGGCGAGGGGCTGGGAGGAGGGGGGTACTTACAGTTAGGTGGGTCTCAGGAACACAGGAACTCGGGAACTTGGAGGAGCTGCAGCGGCAGGGGGAGCGACCTACCTTGGAGTACATGGATCTCCGGTACAGTTAGCGGACATGACAGACACAGATGCCCCCTGCACTAAGTTGCGCACTTGGGGTCCGCTACGCATTCCGTGGAACATGCCCTACACGCCTAGAGTTGACAACTGCACCCATGGATGACACGGCCCAGGGATGGCTGTACTGACAAACTACTGAGGGTGGTGGCTGGGGACACAGGGGCTTACGGGGGTGCCCAGCCTACAGATATCGCCCTGGCCTAGGGGGACCCCCAGCCCTCCTCCCCCACCCAGACACCTCCACTGCGCGACAACAGAGTAGATAATGCTTGTACTCACCCCCTTGTGTCTGCTGTGCTGCCCTCACGCGCCCATCCAAATCAGGGTAGGCCACCGCCAGGATCCGGAACATCAGGGGGCTCAGTTGACGGCAGGCACCCCGCCTACGTTGGGAGGCCATCCCCAGCAGAGACTCGGCGGTCTTCTTGGTCCCGCGGCGGATGTCCTCCCACCTCTTGCGGCAGTGGGTGCCCCGTCGATGGTGGACCCCCAGGGTCCGGACTTCCTTGGCGATGGCACGCCAAATCCCGATCTTCTCATGGGCGCGGACCTATGTGACACGTACAGGGAGGGAGAAATACCACGTTCAAGTTTGTCAGCATTTTCCTTGCCAGTGGCCCAACGCCCCCCATCCCCGCCAGGCCCCCCGCCATGCCCCCCGCCAGGCCCAACATGCCCCCCATCCCCGCCATGCCCCCCGCCATGCCCCCCGCCAGGCCCAACATGCCCCCCATCCCCGCCAGGCCCCCCGCCATGCCCCCCGCCAGGCCCAACATGCCCCCCATCCCCGCCATGCCCCCCGCCATGCCCCCTGCCAGGCCCAACATGCCCCCCATCCCCGCCAGGCCCCCCGCCATGCCCCCCGCCAGGCCCAACATGCCCCCCATCCCCGCCAGGCCCCCCGCCATGCCCCCCACCAGGCACAACATGCCCCCCATCCCCGCCATGCCCCCCGCCATGCCCCCCGCCAGGCCCAACATGCCCCCAATCCCCGCCAGGCCCCCCGCCATGCCCCCCGCCAGGCCCAACATGCCCCCCATCCCCGCCAGGCCCCCCGCCATGCCCAACATGCCCCCCATCCCCGCCAGGCCCCCCGCCAGGCCCAACATGCCCCCCATCCCCGCCAGGCCCCCCGCCATGCCCAACATGCCCCCCATCCCCGCCAGGCCCCCCGCCAGGCCCAACATGCCCCCCATCCCCGCCAGGCCCCCCGCCATGCCCCCCGCCAGGCCCAACATGCCCCCCATCCCCGCCAGGCCCCCGCCATGCCCAACATGCCCCCCATCCCCGCCAGGCCCCCCGCCAGGCCCAACATGCCCCCCATCCCCGCCAGGCCCCCCGCCATGCCCCCCGCCAGGCCCAACATGCCCCCCATCCCCGCCAGGCCCCCCGCCATGCCCCCCGCCAGGCCCAACATGCCCCCCATCCCCGCCAGGCCCCCCGCCATGCCCCCCGCCAGGCCCAACATGCCCCCCATCCCCGCCAGGCCCCCCGCCAGGCCCCCAAGCCAGCCAGTGGCCCCAAATCCAGATTGAATTAAACTCACTTGTTGGTCTGGAGGACCGTAGAGTAGCGCATACTGGGGGAGGACACCATCCACAAGTTTCTCCAACTCCTCTCCAGTGAAGGCAGGGGCCCTTTCCCCAGGCGCAGCAGCCATTGTCCCTTCCAGACCGAGGTCACAGCAACACTTGCAGTATAGGTCCTCTCCTGTGAAAGTTCAAGTCGCAAGTGGATAAGTAGATAGAAAATGGCGGTCACGTCCGCGGCGGTGCGTACCGCGGCGGTGCGTCCCGCCACCGCCGGCGCCCTTCGCCATTGGCTCCTGAAACCCATAGGCTTCAATGTTAACCAATGCGGCTTCGCGCCGCGGTCTTCGCCCGCCGCCCGCCGCGGTGTGCCACGCCAGCGCATTGACCTCACATCCCATTGTCACACTTCACAGGTCAGGCAGCCGCCATTTCCAGGGCCCACATGGCTCAATTTCAACTGCGTCACACAGGCCTAGGCCTTGCATAGCCACTCAGACACGCCATTCACTGCATAGAGAATCGTTTACTGTGCTAGCTGTGAGTACGTACCTGTGGGTTGCTTGACTGTGTGCTCCATGTTGTCCTTCCTAGGCACCGTCCGCTGGGTTGGGCGAGGAGACGGATGAATCCTCCCGTGTACCGACCGCTGGTGGACCTGTCGACAATGGAAGAACGCCACATTATCCTGACCTACCGTCTTAACCGTGCCACTATCCATGAACTGTGTGCCCAGCTGGAGCCCGACCTGATGTCCCCCATCCGCCAACCCACAGGGATTCCCCCTCTGGTGCAGGTGATGTCAGTACTCCATTTCTTGGCAAGTGGGTCATTTCAGACAACAGTGGGAATTGCTTCTGGGATGTCTCAGCCCATGTTTTCGAAGGTGTTATCCAGAGTGTTGTCTGCCCTGATGAAATCCGTGAGGAGCTACATCATTTTCCCTGAGGTGGGCGAATTGGCTACAGTGAAGGGTGATTTCTACGCCCTTGGACATATTCCCAACGTCATTGGTGCCATTGATGGGACCCATGTGGCTTTGGTTCCCCCAAGAGACAGGGAGCAGGTGTACAGGAACAGAAAAAATTACCATTCAATGAACATCCAGGTGGTGTGTTTGGCTGACCAGTACATCTCGCATGTAAATGCCAAATTCCCAGGGTCAGTGCATGACGCCTACATCCTAAGGAATAGCAGCATCCCTTACGTGATGGAACAGCTACAGAGACACCGTGTATGGCTATTGGGGGACTCTGGGTACCCCAACCTGTCGTGGCTACTGACCCCAGTAAGGAATCCCCGGACCAGGGCAGAGGAACGGTACAATGAGGCCCATGGGCGTACTAGGAGGGTGATCAAACGCACCTTTGGCCTCCTAAAGGCCAGGTTTAGGTGCCTGCATATGACAGGTGGATCCCTAATGTACTCACCTAAGAAGGAGTGTCACATCATCGTGGCCTGCTGCATGCTTCACAACCTGGCTTTGCGCCGCCAGGTGCCTTTCCTGCAGGAGGATGGTCGAGACGGTGGTGTTGTGGCAGCGGTGGAACCTGAGGAGAGTGACGAGGAGGAAGACGACGGGGCTGAAACAGACAACAGGGACAGAATCATTGAACAGTACTTCCAATAGGACACAGGTAACATTTCAAAGATAATTTAGTAAATGTGAACTACTCTCCTGCATCTCTGCTGCCTGTCTATTTGCCCCAGTGTATGATGACTGAGTTTTGGCTTTTCCCTCCCTATTTCAGATCTGGGGTCCCCACTACGAGTCCTGTGCTTCGTTTCCCCATGGACTACAGCTTTGTGGCAGCTGTTTGTTGACTTCACCATGTACAAGGACATATTTGCACTGTCATGTCAATTACAATATATTGAAATCACAGCCAGACTCCAGATAGTTTTGTGCAAAATAGGTGTTTATTTAAGTGCTCAAAATGGGATGGGTGGTTTCAAGTGGGTGGGGGCTATGGTGAAGGAATGTCCATGGCAGAGTCCAGAGTAACAGTCACACAGGTGCATTGTCCAGAGGCCTGTGGAGAGATGGAGCATGGGCAGTTCAAGGATGGACAGGGTGACAATGTGGGACAGTGGGATGACATCAGGTGGTATCCATTGCTGGCGGGGGTCTTGACATCCTACTCTGTCTTCTTGCGAGATCTCAGGGCCCTCTTGCGGGGTGGTTCTTCTCCTGCAGGAGGTGGGGGTCTGGTGGGCTGCTGCTGTGCGGGGGCCTCCTGTCCACTAGCGCCGGCGGAGGTGGTTGGCTGTTCTTGGTCCAGGCTAGTGGCAGGGGCCCTTGGGTGTTGTTGAGTGTCCGCCCTGGTGTTGACGAGGTCCTGCAGCAGCCCTACCATGGTAACCAGGGTGGTGTTGATGGCTCTGATGTCCTCCCTGTACCCCCGATAGTGTTCCTCCTGCAGTACCTGGATCTCCTGGAACCGGGCCAGTACCGTCGCCATCGTCTCCTGGGAGCGGTTGTATGCTCCCATGATGGTGGTGAGGACCTCGTGGAGAGTGGGTTCCCTGGGCCCGTCCCCCCCCTGTCGCACAGCTGCCCTCCGAGTTGCCCTGTTTCCCTGGGCCTCTGCCCCCTGGCCGGTGTGCCCACTACCACTGCCCCCAGGTCCCTGTTGTTGTTGGGGTGGTGGGTTATCCTGGGTGCCCTGTAGTGGTAGACACACCGCAGATTGACGCGCCCTGGAGACAGAGGCATGGGCCCGCTGGGTGGGAGCTGTGCTGGTGTTCCCAGAGGGGTTTGGGTCTGTAGTGGCCTGGGCCTGTGTGAGGGGAACCGACTGTCCAGAGGTCCCCGATGGTCCGGGCTGGTCATCGGTGTCCAGGTCGACAGAGCTGCTGTCATCGCTGACGGCCTCTTGGGTGGGGGGTGTGGAGAATTCTGGCCCCTCCGCCGCGGTGTGTTGACGGTCGGGTCCTGCAGGGGTATAGAGGTATGGTTATAGTTTCAATGTGTGGCATATGGGTGTATCTATGGGTTCTCGTGTCCCCAAGTGCTGGCATTCGTGTGTGGGGGCTTTGGTGAGGGTGGCTTGTGGGGGGGATGTGTATATGCATTGGGCATGCTTTGGTGATGGGTGTCCATGCTTAGTGGACGCATGCAGGCCTAGGTTTTGGGATGTGTGGGTTGTGATGGTGAGACATTGGCGGGGAATACGTGTGCTGGGGGTGGGGGTGAGGATGGTGGTGGGGGTGAGGATGGTGGTGGGGGTGGGGGTGAGGGTGGGGTTCGAGGATGGGGGTGAGGTTTGGGGTATGATTTGGCATGCAGGTGGGGGGGAAGCAGTATTGAAGCTTCAACTTACCAGTATCCATTCCTCCGCCGACTCCTGCGAGGCCGTCAGGATGCAGGATGTTCAAGACTTCCTCCTCCCATGATGTGAATTGTGGGGGTTGAGGTGGGGGTCCTCCGCCAGTCTTCTGCACGGCGATGTTGTGCCTGGATACCATGGAACGCACCTTCCCCCGTAGGTCGTTCCATCGCTTCCTGATGTCTTCCCGATTTCTGGGGTGCTGTCCCACAGCGTTGACCCTGTCGACAATCCTCTGCCATAGCTCCGTCCTCCGGGCAATGCTGGTGTATTGTATCTGTGTGCCGAACAGCTGGGGCTCTACCCGAACGATTTCCTCCACCATGACCCTGAGTTCTTCGTCTGTGAAGCGGGGTTGTCTTTGGGGTGCCATGGGGTGGTGTGTATGATGTGTGGGGTGGAGTATGTGTAGTTAAGTGTGTTGAGTGTGGTGGTGTGTGTTGTTTTGTGTGTGGATAGTGTGTGGGTGATGGTGTTGAGTGGCTGTGGCTGTTAGTTTGTGGATGCTGGTGTCTCGCTCTGGCCTTCTTTCAGAATTTTTTTGCGTTGGGGTTTGTGGGTGATGTGGGTGGGTGTTTTATATTGTATTGTGTGTGTGGGAGTGGTGTGTGTATGTGTATCAGGTGTGTGGGATTCAAATCGTCCAATGTGGCTGAGTTTTGTTCGTTTGTGTTTATTCTGACCGCGGCGGTGTGTCCCGCCAATGGAATACCGCGTTTGAATGACCGCCGCGTGGATTCGTGGGTCGTAATGGCATGGGCGTATGTCTGTTGGCATGGCGGTGGAGGTTTTGTCACCTCCACCTTTCCGCAGACCGCTGGTCTGGCGGTCGGTTGTGGCTGTCGGATTTTCGGAGGTTTGCCTTCTGCGGGTCAGAATGACCGTGGCGGGTTTCCGCGGCCGCGGCGGTGTTATGGCGGTCTTCTGACCGGCGGTAAGTGCATTTTACCGCCGGGGTCAGAATGACCACCTATCTCTTTAGGAGATGAACAAGCTTAACTTCACACAATATCTCTGTGAAGACTATATCATTCCTATAATCACAAGGTATCTCAGTGGGGACTTGAGTATCACTAAAACCACCATCTATGTGGGGACTTAAACATCCTCATAACCACACACAATGGGAACGTGAACATTGTTATTATAATACACTATCCTTTAGGGAGCTTGAACAAGGCTAACTTCCCACCATCACTTTGGGGGCTTCAATGTTTGTCTAATCACACACTATCACTGTTTGAACTTGAAGATCACAATCTTCACACACTATTTGTCTTGGGACATGAACATTATCTTTAGACACTATTTCAGAGGACACCTGAATAAGAATAAGAATATCTTAAACACTATTGCTTTAGGAGTTGAACAAGATTAAAATCTGTGAAGATTATATAATTTCTCTAATCACACACTATCTCTGTGGTGACTTGAATCCTACTATAATCACACATTATCCGTGAGCAATCTATAACATTCCTATAATCACATACATTACCTATTTGAACTTCAACATCATCAACTTCACACACTATCCGTGTCAGATTTCAACATTGTCTTCCCAATATATTTCAGTAGGAATTCGAAAAGGATTATCTTCTTACACTGCCTCTGTGGGGCCTTCAACATCGCCCTGGTAAAGCAGTATCTTTATGGGGAGCTTAAACAAGAAAAACATCACAGACCAGCTCTATGAGAGCTATAGCATTCATATAATTATGCATTATGTCTGTGGGAACTTGACTACCACTATAATCCCATAATTTCTGTTGAACGTTATCATCTTCACACATTATCTCTGTATGGAGACTTGAATATTGTCCTTACACACTGTTTCAGCCTGGAATTTATTTCATACACTATCACTTTGGGGACTTGAACATTGCTGTATGAAAACACCATCTTTATGGGGATTTTAGCTAGATTAACTTCACCACCATTTCTCGGAGGGCAACACACATAGAATTATAGAAGGAAAACAGTGAATTACAGGGTTATTTTTCATTGAGGCATCCTCAGTGATAATAGGCAACAAGAGTAAAGTTAAATTTGTCTATTATTAGAAATTAACTTTTCGGTTGGCATAGGTATATATGCTATCCAAGCAGGAACCACAATCCTAGTCAGGGGAAGTCAGATGCACTCTCTCAATTAACCTGTCCTCACCCTGTGGTAGATTTACACAGTTATACTCTCCCTCACCCTGCTCCTCCATCTGGGGTCCGGTACCTTCTGCTTGGGAGTGGTACCCACAGAAAACTGACTGTTAGGGAGCCTTTGGTGCCCCCCTCCCAGATCCCCTGACACCAGGGCCAACTCATTCCCTAGAAAGCAATCTATGGACATCTGGTGACTAACTATGATCCTCCTCTGAGCCACCTCTCAACTCCACTGTAGGGATACCAGGGCCATAGGGTGGAAGAAGACCTGCCCATGGACTGGTGTCATTCTACACACCTGGCCAGTGTACTGCTCTTGGGAAACAAGCCTTTGCACTACCATAATCTGGCTAACCCCGGTGTCCCTCAGAGCAGTGACTGGTACACCATTCACTGTCACCTGGTGGAAGAGATGACTCCCCCCCAGGTATCGCAAACTCACCCTCTAAGTCCACCTACCAACTAGGGGAGATCACAGCATAGTCTATGACCTGCCCCTGGGGCTGTTTACCACTATGGCCACATTGCCAACCCTGTGGAGGTCCCACCAGTGGGTGGTTTCTAACAGACAGAGTCCCCCTACTTGTGTCCTAGCTGAGAACACTCAAAGCAGGAGAATTGGAAAAGGGGCGCCATGGGCCATCACCCATTAGAACCTACTCCTTGTTTCTCAGAAGGAGTATGGGAACCCTTTCCTCCCTCTTTACTCTGGGACTTGTCTGTGTTTCCCCTTACCTCTCTCTCACACTGTGAGGAGGCAGTGTGAACCACCCTTATTGGGGTCACTCCCAGGTACTTTCCTGCGGACCCTGGTGCTGACCCAGCTCTACGCCCCCTGAGCAGTCTCCCTGGGGTCAAGGAGCTTACTGTCAACAAGGTGTTGGTGCTAATCTGGAAAACAAAGATTAAACATCTGCTCTTTTGCAACCAAATTATACAACCTTTGTTAATCCTTTGCCTCACTGCCCTTCACCCAACCATCCAGTGCCTTGAAAAGAAATCCACACAATCCACCCAAGTCTGTTGGAATAGCTTCTGAATGTCGTGAATTTCTGCCTGTACTCCTCTGGGGTCAAACCAAATTTCCTGATTAGGTCTTCATTCATGGGGAAATACCCCATCCTGTCACCCACCTCTAGACCCAGTTGCATGTCCCTCCTCTCACTAGGGATATGCCCCACACACTATCCCCCATTCATCTTCAGGAAACTTCTGCATCCTTACAGGAATTTCATAAGGTTCAAACCATCTGTCTATGTCATCTCCGATTACAAAGTCACACAGCAGACTCTTGGGTATGTGGACCCTCCTGTCAGAGGGCACTGAAGAATAGCGGCCACTATTGGACTCTACTTGCATAGCTTTTATGTCCAGTGCCTTCAGGTTCCTATCATGAGCCTACTGCTTTAGAGCAATCCTCTCCTCCATGGCCAGTTTCTGTTGCTCTGTCTCCATAGCGAGCTCCAATTTTAACATTCTCTCCTCCCTCCTGACCACCAGCTCCTCTGGTGACATGCCTCTGGATGGCACACTGCTCCCTGCCCTGGTGAGAACCACTACTCCTGGCAAGACGTTGGTCCGCTGTCCTAAAGGTAGTCCCAGAATCTCCAGTGAATTATGGTACAGCTCCTCGCCCTCATCCAGTATCTCACCCTCCTCCTCTGGAGTCACCGGTGCTGCATCAGAAGCTCAGCGCCTTTTGTGGATTCACCTTCCTGGTGAATCCATTGGAAGAAAGCACAAACCCCTTGCACAAATCCTTGAACTAGGCCACAGTGTAGCTCTAAAGTTTAGCCAGCTCAAAATCCATATTTGCAGGTGCAGATATAGAACTTCCTGACAAACATGATTTTAGGAACAAGTAAAAATGACATTCCATGAGAACATAAAAACATTAAAAATGTCAATTAGGAATACAAGGGTGAAAAAGCCATTCAAGACAAAATTATTTGACTTGATCTTTGTGTGGAATGGTAGTGTACACCAAATTACTGTAAGGCACTGTGCAAATACAAGTCCTATTCTTAATGCTGATCACCAGTGTTATAAATTGGGTATGTGCTTGGCAGATGTATGCACCCTGTCCAAGCAGGAACCCCAATCCTACTCAGGGTAAGTCATATGCACACCGTCAATTAACCTTTGCTAACCCCCCTGGTAGCTTGGCACATAACAGGCAGGGTTAACTTGAAGTAAAGTGTAAAGTATTTGTGTGGTACTTAAACATTAAATCAGTGATAACACTCCACAAAAAGATACCACACCTAGTTAGAAAAATAGATCTTAATTTAATGGACAAAACACAACCAAATGACAAAAACAGAAAAAGTAGAACCTGAGAGATGATTTTTTAAAGAATATCTACAAATATAGGCCCATATTTATACTTCAGTGGTGCCATATTTGTGTCATTTTTTTACGCAAATTTCAGTGCAAACCTAACTCCATACTTTTATAGCATATATAGCAAGGTAGGCGTTTTCAACAAAAAAATGGTGCTATCCCCATAGCCCCATATTTATCCCTGCGATAAAATGACACACGTGTGGAAGGAGGTGCTAAATAATGGTGCAAAGCTTGCTTTGCACCATTTTTTAATGCCTGGGTCAGACCAGGCATTGGGGGACCTGTGGACCCATTTCCATGGTTAAACACCATTGAATGGGTCCACATGTGCCCTCCCCAAGCCCCAGGAACAGCCCAGCCCACAGCAGAGGATGGGGTACCCCACCCTAAGTAAGTCCAGCTAAATATTTTTTATTTCTTTTGCCATCGGGGCCTTAACCTGGAGCACCCTGCATGGCACAGGGTGCAATGGGCCATGCCCAGGGGATACTTGTCCCCTGTGCTGGCCATTGGGGTGGTGGGCGTGACTCCTGTCTTTCCTAAGACAGGAGGCATGTTTTTGATGGTTGTGCACCAGGAAATGGTGCTAGTCTGGTTAGAGGATTTTTTTTTGCTTCTAACCAGGCTAGCATCATTTTTGATGCTCAACTTTCTCCTTCCCTACCACTACCCCACCAGGCTAGCGTATTTTTTAAAGACGGGTGCCCGAGTTCAGCTCTGTCTTGTGTCATTATTTTAATATGGTGTCCAGCTGGTGCTGTGGAATGGTGCAATTCTACGCTATACATTTTGCCGACAAACTGTGTTTGCAAAGTTTTGCCGCAAAAGTTCCCCATACTGCTTAAAAGCATAAAGCGGCACCTGGGGCTATCTGGTCGCATTAGACAAAGCAAAATCTGAAAAGTGAGGCTGACCACAACGGAGCACAGATCTGATACAGGGATTGCATGGAGCAGGGGAGGCAAAACATTGGCGTCAATCCCACTGAATGTAGGCATAGCTCAAACCAGTTGATGCACCATTTCTGAGCCACAAAGGCTGGGATGCATCCGTGGCAGTTTCTTAGCAATGTAGGTGATTCATCATTGTTGAGCTGCACAGCCAGTCCTGTGATGTCTTTATACTCAGTGGCAGTGGTGAGGCATTGAGGAGAGATGCATCGGTCCCAACTGACGCATCAATGGCAATGCATGAGTTTTGTAGTTGCAGCATTTTCTTCCCACTTCCAAGGACCCAGGAAAGGATTGGCACCCCTTGCCACGACCAACGCATCAACCTGATGCCTGGGTTGTGAAGTTGCAGCATTCCCTGCCCACTTCCAAGGGCCCAGGACTGGATTGGCACCAAGTGGCAGCACACCACTTGGCAGGACAACAGCACCTGGAGCAAGCAAGGTCCAAGTACTGTTGCAAGATGAAGTGACATCTTTGATTTCTCTGAGACTTCAGAGCAGGAGGCAAGCCACTAAGCCCTTAAAATCACTTTGGTTCTGGCGATGTAGAAATGCAGGTCCAGTCCTTCTCCCAGGCAAGGAGGGCAGCAGGCAGCAGGGCAGGCAGAGCATGAGTCCAGCAAAGCCCAGCAAAGTGTAGCAGAGTGAAAGTCCCTCCAGCAGCACAGCAGACCTTCTTCCAGGCAGAATGTCCTCAGTTCCAGAAGCGTACTGATTTGGTGGAGTCAGAAGTCCAGTTTTCATAGCTAGTGGTGCCTTGGAAGTGGGAGAAATGATAAGGGGAGGCTTTGAACTGCACAAAGTCCATGCCCTTCCTCCCCTGGCTCCAAACACACTACAGGGGGGCAATGCATCCCTATGTGTGGGTTCAGGACACATCCTATTCAGGTATAAGTGTCAACTCCTCCCTCCTATCCTGTCCAAGATAGGCCATCAGAATGCTGATGGTTCATCAGTCACACATAAGCTCCCTTTGTGTGTGGCTGTCTTGAGGTAATGCTCAAGAGTGCAGCTGTCACCCTCCCAGACATGTATTCAGAGATAGACAGGAGACTCTAGATGATTTAACGTAAGAAAATGCCAACTTTCAAAAAATTGCATTTTGACAGTTACAATTTAAAATCTGACCTATCCATACATTGGGATTTTAAATTATGATTCCAGATACAGTAAACTTGCAGGGTCCCAACTCTTCACAACTGAAAATTACAATTGTAAAATGTAATAAGGCAATCCCAAAGTTATCCCACTGGAGAGATAGGATTTACAGTAGCAAAAAACACATTTACAAGTTTGTCACTCATTTATTGAACAAAACAAAAACTTAAAAGTGAATGTCCAACTTTTTAAATACACCACAGATGTTTTCCAATTCTGACCTATGGCTCTGGGAGTTGTGGCATTCCAAATACAGGAAACTTGCAGGTGGAAGAGTATACAGTACTTGGCAGGTTTTTGGGGGTCCCTCCCAGGAGTAACAATTTTAAGGTGCACGAGGAGCATGATTTAGATTACATTGAAGATTATCTAAAGTTACCTCCTCTTTTTACTGTGGTGTTGTATTTGGCACAACACGCAGCTCTTTATTAGTAAAAAGGTTTCTTAGCGTAGTATGCGCAATGATCTCTGCTGTACAATAGGTACAGTACCTACAGACTAATTTATCTAATTTCGGAAAATCTATAAACTGGCCATTAAGGAGGACAAGTGGTGGGGAAGGAAACACTTTTTATTGACAGGGAGTTGACTTTCTCTATCTCTGATTTCATGCACTGATTCAAACCTGCCCAGGACCGGACCATACATAGAATGGGTCAACAACACCTGGAAAACGTCACTTCTTACTCGATTTTGACTATGTTCTTGTGGTTGGAAATTGTGTTCTTCCCTAGGGCAGTAAAACACTTACACAATCTGCTGTCCCCGTGAAGAAACTTCTAACCAAACATATTTTGCAGTTCCTGTTTTTCTGTAGGTTTTGCAGAGAATTGTCAAAGGGCCTGTTCATTCCAGCAGTTCAGAAAGCAAAGGTTAATAACCGTAGAGCTGCACTATTTTATCTTCAGTCATTCTGTTCCCAGGAAATATGTTCAAGAATGGGCTTATTTTTAAAATCTGCTGTTAAATTATGCAATTCCTTGCTGTTTTGTCATCAGTTTTATTCGATTTTAGCATTTTTTTTTTTTTCATGAACTAAGTACTTCTTATTTGTGATTTGAGGTTTTATGTTTATGTTTATGTTTGTATCTGCTTTTATTACCAATTTCTGGTTGAAATAAAAATCTAATGATGATGATGATTATTTTTTTCCCCTTCTATGATCTTATGGTATTTATGGCCACCAAAACCAGTTTGCTCTGTGCTCAACTACTGCACAGAGGCAGAGGAGTATTGGAGGAGCCATATATGACATGGCCTCTGTTCCGCATCGAAAATCTAAAATATAATTCCTGGCCTCAAGCCATCCACCCCACCATGCTCTGTGCATCTCCTCCAGGACCTGCGATTTCTGAATTCCAGCACTGCTCTGGCAACTCTTAGAGAGCACAGCCAGAGTATCCCAGTATTCCTTTATCATGTAGCAACAGTGGATAACAGCATTTGTTAACAACTGTTACTATGTCATAGCACTAAGTTACTGGGTTCTAACATATTTATTCATTTTAGGTGATAGCTACCAAAGCCATACATAACACTTACACTTACATAATCACACACTATGGGGGTCATTCTCCGCCCGCCAGAGTTCCCCCCTCCGAAATACCGCTCCGCGGTCGAAAGACCGCGGAGGGTATTCTAAGTTTTTCCCTGGGCTGGCGGGCGGTCGCCAAAAGACCGCCCGCCAGCCCAGGGAAAAACTCCCTTCCCACGAGGATGCCGGCTCGTAATCGAGCCGGCGGAGTGGGAAGGTGCGACGGGTGCTGTTGCACCAGTCGCGTATTTCACTGTCTGCCAAGCAGACAGTGAAATACTTGTAGGGGACCTCTTACGGGGGCCCCTGCAGTGCCCATGCCAGTGGCATGGGCACTGCAGGGGCCCCCAGGGGCCCCGCGACCCCCCCTACCGCCATCCGGTTCCCGGCGGGCGGACCGCCGGGAACTGGATGGCGGTAGGGGGGGTCGGAATCCCCTCGGCGGCGCAGCTAGCTGCGCCGCCTTGGAGGATTCCAAAGGGCGGCAGTACACTGGCGGGAGGCCGCCAGTGTTGCCGGTCCGACCGCGGCTTTACCGCCGCGGTCGGAATGCCCTTGGGAGCACCGCCGGCCTGTCGGCGGTGCTCCCGCGGTCCTCCAACCCGGCGGTCATTGACCGCCAGGGTTGGAATGACCCCCTATATCTGTGTTGGGATGTGAACACTATAATCACACACTATCTCTATGGGGACATGACCTACACTTTAATCACACACTATCTCTGAGGGGACTAGAACACCACTGTAATCCCACGCTATCTCTGTGGGGACATGAACACCACCATAATCATGTACTATCTCTGTGGGGACCTGAACACCACTGCAATCATACACTATCTTTGTGGGGACATAAGCACCAATTTAATCACACACCATCTCTGTGAGGACTTTAGCATCACTATAATCACACACTATGTCTATGGGGACTTGAACATGCCTATATCACAGAATGTCTCTCTTTGGACATGAACATCACGAGTCCCCACACTCTCTGTGTGGGGACTCGTGCATTATCTTTGTACACTAATTCAGTGAAGACTTCAACACAATCATCTTTACACAAAACTTTTCTGTGAGGACATGAATATCACTATAATCACTCAGTATTTGTAGGGCATTGTACATGATTACTTTCTCTAAACAATTCTGTGAGGACTTGAACATTCCTATAGGCATACACTATCTCTGTGAGGACATCAATATACTTATCTTCACACTGTACCTCTGTAGCTGTAGATACAATCACTGTAGAGACTATTGTACTACACTGATAACATACCACCTCTGTGGGCATCACAATTCACCATCTCTATGCAGTGATCACTTACCACCCCTATGGACAGCATTGCACCTTATCCCTATGTGAGGATCAAATACATCCTCTGAGGGCATCATCACACACTATCCCTATGTGGTGATCCCATAACACCTTAGTGGACAACATCACACTACATCCCTAATCAAACATTAACATTACATGCCAAGCTTAGAGAGATGTGGTCTAATAGCTACTTTGATGGAAATCTAGGGTCCACTTGATCATGTTATTTAATTCCATCTGTTAGTTTCTCTGTGTGTTAACTTCCTTATCTCCTAAACTTTTAAGCATTAAGCAATGGGTTAGATACAGTTTTAAGTGTAATTCGGTAATCATGATATATGATATTTTTTTATTTATAAAAAGCAAAATCTATACTTGGTGCTCCTCTAGGATATTTACAGCAAATCATATATGAATAGCTTAGGATGATATTTGTATATATTGCTGATAGAATAAATATTTAGCTACTTAAGTTTAAGAGTTTTCAGTCACAACTGGTAATTATGGAGCAGGTCTTCACAAGGATAGTAGCACATGTTCAGGTCCCCACAAGGATGGTTCTGTGCGCATCATGAAATAAAAACATATTTGCAAATTTGAAGCAGGATCCTGTATCATGAATTTTGTCTTAACATTTTTCTGTTATTATTATATTTTAAAACCATTGGAAAAGGTTAGCCCCCACAAGCCAGGTATCCACATATAGTCCCCACAAGGAGGGTAACACATGTAGGTGTGTGTATGTCGGGGGTTGGGAGGGGGACGGTGGGGGTGGACTCTGGGGAGGGGGGTATGGGAGACCCCTATCAGTGTCATGGAATGAATTCCCTGGCACTGATAGTGCCTACCGCCATGGTTTTCCTGATGGTACAGAAGCCACGGAACACATGGCGGTGGGCGGGGTCATAATGCCATGGGCGGCCTAGTGACGGCCTCCGGGCTGGAGACTGTAGTCAAACCGCCAATGTCATAATAGTGGCGGTATGTACCACCAGCTTGTTGGCGGTACTACCGCCACTATTACACCGACCTCCAGGGTCATAATGACCAAAAGACCGCCCGCCAGCCCAGGGAAAAACTCCCTTCCCACGAGGATGCCGGCTCGTAATCGAGCCGGCGGAGTGGGAAGGTGCGACGGGTGCTGTTGCACCAGTCGCGTATTTCACTGTCTGCCAAGCAGACAGTGAAATACTTGTAGGGGACCTCTTACGGGGGCCCCTGCAGTGCCCATGCCAGTGGCATGGGCACTGCAGGGGCCCCCAGGGGCCCCGCGACCCCCCCTACCGCCATCCGGTTCCCGGCGGGCGGACCGCCGGGAACTGGATGGCGGTAGGGGGGGTCGGAATCCCCTCGGCGGCGCAGCTAGCTGCGCCGCCTTGGAGGATTCCAAAGGGCGGCAGTACACTGGCGGGAGGCCGCCAGTGTTGCCGGTCCGACCGCGGCTTTACCGCCGCGGTCGGAATGCCCTTGGGAGCACCGCCGGCCTGTCGGCGGTGCTCCCGCGGTCCTCCAACCCGGCGGTCATTGACCGCCAGGGTTGGAATGACCCCCTATATCTGTGTTGGGATGTGAACACTATAATCACACACTATCTCTATGGGGACATGACCTACACTTTAATCACACACTATCTCTGAGGGGACTAGAACACCACTGTAATCCCACGCTATCTCTGTGGGGACATGAACACCACCATAATCATGTACTATCTCTGTGGGGACCTGAACACCACTGCAATCATACACTATCTTTGTGGGGACATAAGCACCAATTTAATCACACACCATCTCTGTGAGGACTTTAGCATCACTATAATCACACACTATGTCTATGGGGACTTGAACATGCCTATATCACAGAATGTCTCTCTTTGGACATGAACATCACGAGTCCCCACACTCTCTGTGTGGGGACTCGTGCATTATCTTTGTACACTAATTCAGTGAAGACTTCAACACAATCATCTTTACACAAAACTTTTCTGTGAGGACATGAATATCACTATAATCACTCAGTATTTGTAGGGCATTGTACATGATTACTTTCTCTAAACAATTCTGTGAGGACTTGAACATTCCTATAGGCATACACTATCTCTGTGAGGACATCAATATACTTATCTTCACACTGTACCTCTGTAGCTGTAGATACAATCACTGTAGAGACTATTGTACTACACTGATAACATACCACCTCTGTGGGCATCACAATTCACCATCTCTATGCAGTGATCACTTACCACCCCTATGGACAGCATTGCACCTTATCCCTATGTGAGGATCAAATACATCCTCTGAGGGCATCATCACACACTATCCCTATGTGGTGATCCCATAACACCTTAGTGGACAACATCACACTACATCCCTAATCAAACATTAACATTACATGCCAAGCTTAGAGAGATGTGGTCTAATAGCTACTTTGATGGAAATCTAGGGTCCACTTGATCATGTTATTTAATTCCATCTGTTAGTTTCTCTGTGTGTTAACTTCCTTATCTCCTAAACTTTTAAGCATTAAGCAATGGGTTAGATACAGTTTTAAGTGTAATTCGGTAATCATGATATATGATATTTTTTTATTTATAAAAAGCAAAATCTATACTTGGTGCTCCTCTAGGATATTTACAGCAAATCATATATGAATAGCTTAGGATGATATTTGTATATATTGCTGATAGAATAAATATTTAGCTACTTAAGTTTAAGAGTTTTCAGTCACAACTGGTAATTATGGAGCAGGTCTTCACAAGGATAGTAGCACATGTTCAGGTCCCCACAAGGATGGTTCTGTGCGCATCATGAAATAAAAACATATTTGCAAATTTGAAGCAGGATCCTGTATCATGAATTTTGTCTTAACATTTTTCTGTTATTATTATATTTTAAAACCATTGGAAAAGGTTAGCCCCCACAAGCCAGGTATCCACATATAGTCCCCACAAGGAGGGTAACACATGTAGGTGTGTGTATGTCGGGGGTTGGGAGGGGGACGGTGGGGGTGGACTCTGGGGAGGGGGGTATGGGAGACCCCTATCAGTGTCATGGAATGAATTCCCTGGCACTGATAGTGCCTACCGCCATGGTTTTCCTGATGGTACAGAAGCCACGGAACACATGGCGGTGGGCGGGGTCATAATGCCATGGGCGGCCTAGTGACGGCCTCCGGGCTGGAGACTGTAGTCAAACCGCCAATGTCATAATAGTGGCGGTATGTACCACCAGCTTGTTGGCGGTACTACCGCCACTATTACACCGACCTCCAGGGTCATAATGACCCCCCGTCTATCATCTTTTTGTGTTGTTTAAGTCACAGGATGGTGGCCAGGGTATGCCAAGACCTGGGTCCCTTGCTCACCGCGCCACTGGATTCAAACTAGCCTGGCTAATGATGGGTGATACCCCAAAATTGGTTCCAGGATGCTTGTTTTTGGTCCAGGGAGGACCTGGCCTGGTTGTTTAGGGTGAACTGTTCCAAGGGGATTTGCATTTGTCCAGACTAGGGTGCATGGTGAGCAAAGGCATGATGGATTAAACCAAGATCTGTGACTGGGGGGTGAGTGTTTGAAAAGTTTCAGCACTCCATCCATCATACTTTTTTGTTGCTATATCACTGCCATTGCCAGTGGCAACAAATCCAATTTTAAGACCTCTGGACCACAGGCATGCAAACGCCTTGCTGTTAAAGTCTCCAAAGATGATTGCAGCTGTATGGGATTCCCGTGCTTCCCATGCCACTGGATTCAAGCTAGCCTGGCTGATGAGGGGTGAAACCCCGAAACCGGTCCCAGGATGCTTGTTTCCAGTCCAGGGAAGACCTGGCCTAGCAGTTCGGGCTGGACTGTTCCCATGGGGAACAGGGTCAAGACTGATTTGCATATGGCTGGGTCCAAACTGGAATGGCATGGGCAGCAAAAAAACGATGGATTAAACCCAGATCTGTGACTGGGGGTGAATGTTTGACAATGTTCAGCATTCCGTCCATCACTTCTTGTTTTTGCATTTGTCGCCCTAAGTGGGAAGGGTATGCCCAGACGTGGGTCCCGTGCTTCCCATGCCACTGGATTCAAGCTAGCCTGGCTGATGAGGGGTGAAACCCCGAAACCGGTCCCAGGATGCTTGTTTCCAGTCCAGGGAAGACCTGGCCTAGCAGTTCGGGCTGGACTGTTCCCATGGGGAACAGGGTCAAGACTGATTTGCATATGGCTGGGTCCAAACTGGAATGGCATGGGCAGCAAAAAAACGATGGATTAAACCCAGATCTGTGACTGGGGGTGAATGTTTGACAATGTTCAGCATTCCGTCCATCACTTCTTGTTTTTGCATTTGTCGCCCTAAGTGGGAAGGGTATGCCCAGACGTGGGTCCCGTGCTTCCCATGCCACTGGATTCAAGCTAGCCTGGCTGATGAGGGGTGAAACCCCGAAACCGGTCCCAGGATGCTTGTTTCCAGTCCAGGGAAGACCTGGCCTAGCAGTTCGGGCTGGACTGTTCCCATGGGGAACAGGGTCAAGACTGATTTGCATATGGCTGGGTCCAAACTGGAATGGCATGGGCAGCAAAAAAACGATGGATTAAACCCAGATCTGTGACTGGGGGTGAATATTTGACAATGTTCAGCATTCCGTCCATCACTTCTTGTTTTTGCATTTGTCGTCCCGTGCTTCCCATGCCACTGGATTCAAGCTAGCCTGGCTGATGAGGGGTGAAACCCCGAAACCGGTCCCAGGATGCTTGTTTCCAGTCCAGGGAAGACCTGGCCTAGCAGTTCGGGCTGGACTGTTCCCATGGGGAACAGGGTCAAGACTGATTTGCATATGGCTGGGTCCAAACTGGAATGGCATGGGCAGCAAAAAAACGATGGATTAAACCCAGATCTGTGACTGGGGGTGAATGTTTGACAATGTTCAGCATTCCGTCCATCAATTCTTGTTTTTGCATTCCTCCATGGTGAACATGGCTACTTTTGCATTCTGCTGAACACCCTTAAAATGTTCTTCAGTGCTGAGAACTTTAGAATTATTTTCTGCCTGCAAAAGAGATCCAGTGAGCAGTGATACACATGTAATTAGTTGCTTGACAACTGGTCCACATGTCTGTCGTCAAGAGGACAGTGTGAACAGCACTCTGCTGTAAAACTTGTCCAACCAATTGCAGTACATCTTGATGGAGTGCTAGAACAGCAACTCTGGCAAAATAGGTCAGACTTGGAACCTTCATTTTGGGTAGGTTGCCACCACATATTCTGAAAGCCCCACTCCTTCCACAAAAGAAAAAGGGAGGAGGTGCAATAATATTTTAGCCAGCTTCCCGTTATACAAAAGTGCTGTGGGGAGGTTGCATTCATTGGGCCCCTCCTGCCTAAACATGCCCATAATGATAGCATGGATTTTTCTCTTTTCTGGTGCCACTGACGGCTGTGTCTTCCGAAAACTAGGAAGTGGTGGACTCAATGTGGATTTTGGAACAGTCACTGTATGCTGTGGTGTCTCCAACTGACACTTGTGCCATTTTGAGGTTGCTGAGGCGGGTGCACTGCTGGGGACAGGGCTGCTTTGCATAAAGCTCTCACCCTCTTCTTACTCATCACATTTACCTCCCACTGTGATAGTAGCTGATTCCCTCCTCTCATCACCACCACCACCTGCAGCAATTTTTAAGGTACTCCTCCCAATTGGATTGTGCGATGTTTTTTCATATGGGTCATTTGGCTTCCAGTATTATAGTGTGAACCAGGCTTACCTCAACAAACACTTACATGACATATAAAGTATATTGCAATGTTATTCTCCTGTATGCTAATCATAAAAAAGTCTTAAACTAGGGAGGAGTGCCATCTGTGCCATTGGCAATGCCCGAAGAACTGGAGGTAGGTGGGTATGCTGATGATTGCCTCTCTGCAGTGCATACTTTGACTGAGGTAGTGGTAGATGCAGTTCTCAGCGGGGGCCTTACAAATATGGAGACTGGTTGTGGTAGTGATACCAGTGCCACATCCCTCTGAGGAGGTTGAATAGGATGGATAATGATGGTGCTTCTGAGCCAGCTTCTTTGACAATGACTGGCTTGCCCATCTGATCCCCTTCCATAATTGTAAGGCTTTCAGGAAATGTCCTTCTCTATTGGCTCTCATGGTGGGCCTCGGACTCAGCTGGGGTCCAATCAATCTGCAGACCGTCAGAAGAGGCCTTGGAGAAGATGGTGGAATACGCTTCCTTTTTCTTGCTGGAGATCAGTGAGGGAATGGTTCAAGAAGAGGTACATCTTGCTCAGCACGAAGCTCTACTTCATGTTCTGTTCCTACTTCAGGATGATCTACTATTGCTGGCTGCATCTCCTGTTGTACACTTTGCTCAGTTTCCTGCATTGATTGGTTACTAGATGATGGCTGAGACAACTCCAGTTTAAACTCACAGCCCATCTCCATGACTGCAGTGACTGACTCACTGGGAGACATAGCATTGGGCAACGGTTGGGGTGGTGATGTTGATGTAGGAGATCTGCTGCCAGCTTGCTGGCCAGAGGACAGTGCAACAGGCACATGTTTCCTAAAAAAGGTTTAGGATAGCATACCAGTAGTAGAAATCTGCTTTGTATTCTCCTCCTCACTGGCCACTTAATTGGCAGTACCTTTCTTTGGGGCGATCTTCAAGCTCTGTTGGTTGACAGTGCCACTTAGCTGCAGAAGAGCCTGGAGGACTCATGCTATGGTCAGGTAATTTTGTGCCGGCCTTCTGTCTGGCCTTTCTCTGTTGGTGATGTCTCTTGTGCACCTAAAAGCATTCGAGCAAGAAAAAAAGCTAGTGAAACATGGCATTTTTGAAGTTTTAATTTACAGAGTACAGAAGATATATTTTAGTGTGGTTAGAGTATCCATTTCAAAGTAAAGCCTCACCACGATAACATAGTATATTTAATTTTCAAACAAGATAACCACATACAGATGTGACTTTTTGCTTTAAGTGCATCTACAGGGAGACACCTGTGGAAGGCAGAGAATAATCCTGCCTATGTCAGGAAGGGTGTCAGGGGAAAATGGAACAATAAATAAAAAATAAATGCTATAGCAGGCAGAATGTCAGAGTGCTCTAGGGGGAAATGGAATAATCCTCCCTGACATGTGTTCTGCTGTACACCTATGGCAAGAAGGGGCCCAGGGGAAAATGAGCAATGACAATTCTTCAAGAAGGGGCAGGATGACGGGAAAATGTCAAATAAATTAATTAATACATTAATTAAGTAATTAATATTTAAAAAAAGTAAAGCAAGTAAAAATGTAAAAAAATGTAAAATAAATAAATTAAACATACATTAAAGCAATTAATTTCTGGTGTACTAGGGAAATATAGGAATGCACTGGAATTTGGGAGGAATGAAGATGCAGGTGAAAAAAGTAAAAAAAATGCTTATAATATTAAACACTGTTCCTACATTTACTACAAAGATCCTCAAGCGTATTAAACTTATATCAGAGAAAAGGACAAAAATGGAACAAAAACAAAAAACACAAAATGGCCACGAGACACATGATCAAACAACAACAAGCAAGAAGGCATGGACAACACATGCAGACCTATGGAAAAAGCACACTGGATGGCTACACAAAAATGGCCACCAGCCACATGGTCAATCAAGAAGGAAGGAGGCATGGTTAATAAAGAGCAAATGCAGGTCTATGGACACTGACTACACAAAATGGCCCCTGGCCACAAGACATGGAGAACAAACAAGACAAATGGTGGCATATGGCAAACACACACAGTGGCCAGACAAAGGAGGCATGGTAACAGTAAAGAAAACACTACCGTAAGTTCAGCAATGCCAAACATGAAAATTAAGTGAGATCTAGAAGCTACACAACAACAGACATCCTCCTAAGGCATCAAATACTACCCAACTAACATACATGTTTTGCAGCAAAAAAGTGAAATGCAAAAAAAAACACATATATATTTCAACCCAATGCCGTCTGTGGCCTAAATGATATTTTAAAACAACATATACCTCAGAACAGTTGTTTCATGTATCCATGGGCCATATGTACCAACACATTTTCCCATAGACACAGAATGGGTAAAATCCTTTGATACATCTGGCCCCATGACTAGTACTGTCTGGATGGCCCGCGGGCAGATGATTCAAAATAGTGCAATAAATGAACAGTGCAGATATAACAAAAATGGAGAAAATGTTCTGAACTGTTTAACAATTTTCCCATTACAAAAGATAAAAAATGAAATACAAAATAATAGCTAGGCCCCATATGAAACTCCAGACCACCTACCACAACCACAATCAAATTTAAAATTCCAATAAAAGTACAAATACACACTGGTGCATGCCCTTTATCAAACAAAAAACACCCTTATACAAACATTTTTCAACCTTAAATCCCATGGACTATATGAAACATATGTATATTATATATATATATATATATATATATATATATATATATATATATATATATATATATAGAGAGAGAGAGAGAGAGAGAGAGAGAGAGAGAGACAGAGACAGACAGAGAGAGAGAGAAAGATACTTCCACCTTGAAAAGTGACCAGAAAACAGAGGATGGACAAAAGCACTGGAAGAAGCCTACTGGACAGAATTAGGAAGTTTGAGTCTCTGGGGCACCTCCTTCCTGTTGAAAATAAAAGTAAAATTTTAAAAATGACTTTTGCGCTTAAAAACTACAACCTGAATGGTCCATTGGAGCAGAATATTCATTAAAAATTCCTTTTTGAGTAGATTTAGCTGTTTTGCAAGTAGAAAATCTGCTTGAGAAGCAGCCATGGCTGCTCGTCCTCACCAGCATTATTAAAATAGTACCAGAAGGCTCCAGGGCTAACGGAAGCTGCGAGCGGGCAGCAAATCTCACATGTGCTCACTAGCAGCCAGCAAATCTTTTTGTGCTTTGAAGTGCTCGGGTGCCAAAACAAGTCTCATGTGCACCAAAACTGGAGTCGGACACACAAACAGAAAAATAATTCTGCCACATGCCGGATGGCGGATTTTTGTGCGAATTCTGCATTACACTCAAATTACACCAACACAAGCAGAATTATATTTCTGCCCAGACCTATTCGTTAGTGCCTGAGGAGAGGACACTTGCTGCACCGCTGAACACTGCCATTCCGTTGCAGTAAGTAAGACTGGAACTGGCCCTATGGGGTCCCCCACAGGATTTTCTGCTAATAGAGTTGCAGCACCATAGGCACTTTTGACTAATCGCAAAAAAATGAAAGGGGGAACTCTTAAGTATAGCCTAATAGTTTGCATTCCCTGGATGAGGCCACCAGTAAATGGGGAACAAGCACAAACACGTTACATGAAGGAGGTTGGGGCAAGGATTTTTCTGAAAAATAATAGAGCCCCAACCTCAAGGGCGATGGTGTTATTGCTTCTGAATGTTGTATACAAATGTAGAGTTAGAAATAAAATACTTATTTTTTCTATAATAGACAGTATTGGACTGACATTGATTTATTGCTTGTACTGTTTGCACTTTGAGTTATGAGTCAGGTTCACTGATCTGTATCTACATTCCCCCCAAGGGAGCCTCAACCAAAGCTACCACTGAGAATGAAATGCAGAAGCGGTAATTTACCCAGTTACACAGTACCCACAATAGATCGAGTCCCGGAGCATTAGGAGTAAAAGACCTCAACTACCACTTTTGGGCTCAGTAGTCCTTGTGTGCCGTCTGGCCGTCTGAAAGGGATTCTTACAATCATTGGGCAGGAAATCAGTGCTGATGAGTTGACTCTTTGGCATGATGGAATACGTCTAATTGCAGTTCAACTGCCCAACAGCAGAAGCTTCTGAAGTGATGAGCACCGGGGAGAGCCACCCAGCCCGCACTCACATCACAAGTGCTTCACAGTCTGAAAACTCTATCTTTCATCCTCTCTCTTCATACATCCAGTGCCCAGTTTGAAAGATGCCTGTTTACATTGTGTCCTGGCCGGACAGTTTTTTCCTGATCCTGTCCCAACCCCATGCCCTGTATCTTACTCTTTCTGGGAGGCAGTCGCACACAGATAGAGCATGACTGAAGCTACTTATAGGGTAAAGTATTCAATTATACGCAACCCCACCATAGCAAGAGAACATGTGTACTTTATTGTTTATTACTCCTTTAGTTTTGGAACTCTATGGTCTTAACTTTTTGTAAATCCTCAAATGCTTTGTCCTGTTCGAAAAACTATTTTGCAAAAAGTAACATTACTCAATGAATATAAAGAATTCTGTATTTATGGGTTTTGATTGCACCCATCAAAAACCAATCATGCACTTATATATTAGTGCAATCACTCAACACATCCATCTATCTATCCTCCTGCCCTACATCTGTTTATTTGTCCACACAATAACTTATGTTGGTACCCAGAGACCCATTCTTGCACTAACCCACTAAACCACTAACCCATTAGTGAATAATTACTTTTAAGTCTTCAAGAATTTACAAATGATATAGGGTTCACTGGTATTTCTGACTCTAAAAAAAAACTGGCATTTGGGTGGACACCACAGCACGAGAATGGTAGGGGCAGAGAGCACAGGAGGTGGTGACAAGAGAGCAAACACAGTTGGTGGGAGAGGACGCAGAAAGCACAACATTGTAGGTATAGAAAGCAATGAAACAGAGGAAATAAAAGAGTTCATATCATGGGGCAGAAAGCAAATATATCAGAGGAGGCAGAAACATATGCAGGGGTTATAAAGTGGGGAGGAGAAGTAGATGGGCTTATAGAAATAGGAGAGAGCAGAGAGATTAATAGGTGGAGAGGAGATGGGAGGAGTGGGGATGGGAGGGAAAGGAAAAGGAAGGAGGACTGTGGAGGGGAATAGCGGTGAGGATCAGAGGGGAAGGGCAGGGAGTACTGCTGCTGTTTATGTTAGGATGTAGACTGCTTGTCTCCACTATCTGATAAGTCCAATGGCCAATACCTGTCTCCTTGAACAAAGGAAGTTAATTTCTTGATGCAAGGGTTTAGGTAGAGATTATTATAACTTTGCAGAGCCAGTTCAGGATATGACCAATTCTTTGCTAGTGTTTGCTTTGGATGGTTGAGAATTTTGTGGATGGTGGTCTAAACAGTGGTCAAAGAGGTTAGTAAATACCAATGTGGGCAGTGATGAGGAACCTCTGCCCAAACCCAATCATCTACACCCTATGAGATTGGGAAAGGGTATATAGAGAGACCCGTAACAGAAACTTATGACAGAAGACTCCCCACCGGCTAATCAACCATCAGATTCAACCAACAGATATGTTCCTGTGGAAAAAAGAGTGACATCTCAAAAGTAGACTAATAGGGATCAATGTCAGAGACACTATGAGCCATATTTAAAGAAAAGTGGTGCAGCGTGGTGCTGCGCCAAAATTGGCAGTGCGCGCTGTGCCACTTTAGAAATGCAGGGATGCACCATATTTAAGGGAATACGGCGCACCCCTGGGTGTTCCCGTGCGCTGGCGCTAAATTTAGCTGCCAGTGGCAACACAAACATCCTTGCACCATTGTGCAAGGATGACTGTGTTGAGGGGTGTGATTGCTTATGTGAGGGAAGTGGTCCCTTCCTGCACATAAACAATCACTAATGGTGCTTTGGCACTACTGTATGTGCTGCACAATGCAGCACATATAGAAGTGCCAAAGTGTCATTTTCAAATGATTGTTTTTTTGCAGGAAGGGATACCTTCCTGCACAAAAACAATAATTTATGGCATTTTGCTTTTTCTATGTGTGTTGCAGAATGCAGCATACATAGAAAAAGCAAAAAATGAGGTGGAATAAAAGTATTCCTCCTCGTTGCACCCTGCTAACGCCACCCCTAGGGGTGGAGTTAGATTTAGGCACTGCCTCAGGTTTAAGAGATTTCATAAATCTGAGGCAGCATCAAAATGCAATGGGTGTTGCTTTGGTACAACTACAGCAACACCCATTGCACGCCCCTTCCACACACAGTGCTGTGTGGGAAGGGGCTGTATTTACAAGGTGGAGTCAAGCCACAAAACGTGGCTTAATGCCACCTTGTAAATACGCCGCTATGCTTAGTGCCACAGGATCATCACTAAAAGTGACGATCCTGTGGTGCTAGGGGCCTATAAATATGGCCCAATATTTTTTTAAGAAAGGCCAAACCAGTATGCAGAGTGGGCTACTTACTTGGAATTAGCTGTGCCTGATCTATCCATGTCACAAGAAAGGGCTGTTTCATCATTCTTCTAGAAAGAGAGAGGTAGCAGGTAGGGGAAAGCTACACAAAACAATGAAGCCACTGAAGCCAGAGGTGTGCGTCCAAAAGAGGATACAAACTACCACAAGGGACACCAAAAGCAATAGTCCACAAGAAACTTGCAATCTCAGTTGATCATTGTCTCAGACGCACAACATAACACAGTGTCTATTTGTACTATGCATCATTAACCCCCCTCCCTCATAGGTCACAGTGCTAATGACAGATAATAGAAACACACAAAGCAAAAGACATTAAGGGCCTTATTACGACCTTAACAGAGGGGTTTCCTCCATCAGAAATGTGGCAGATATCCCGTCCACTCTATTATGATCCCATTATATTCAGTGGAGATCATGATAGGGTGGATGGGATATCTGTCACATTTATGATGGAGGAAACCCCTCCGTCAAGGTTGTAATAAGACCCTAAGGGGGTCATTATGACCCCGGCAGTGAGTGGAAATGTGGCAGTAGTACAGCCAACTAGCTGGCGGTACATACTGCCACATTATGAGAATGGTGGGTTGGCTGCAGCCAACCCGCCACTTCTCCACTCATACCGTCATGGCGGTATCAGCTGCCGGGCCAGAGATGTTATTATCCAGCCCACCGGCCAAGAAAGTACCATCTGTGGCACTATAAAATAGTACCAGAAGGCTCCAGGGCTAACGGAAGCTGCGAGCGGGCAGCAAATCTCACATGTGCTCACTAGCAGCCAGCAAATCTTTTTGTGCTTTGAAGTGCTCGGGTGCCAAAACAAGTCTCATGTGCACCAAAACTGGAGTCGGACACACAAACAGAAAAATAATTCTGCCACATGCCGGATGGCGGATTTTTGTGCGAACTCTGCATTACACTCAAATTACACCAACACAAGCAGAATTATATTTCTGCCCAGACCTATTCGTTAGTGCCTGAGGAGAGGACACTTGCTGCACCGCTGAACACTGCCATTCCGTTGCAGTAAGTAAGACTGGAACTGGCCCTATGGGGTCCCCCACAGGATTTTCTGCTAATAGAGTTGCAGCACCATAGGCACTTTTGACTAATCGCTAAAAAATGAAAGGGGGAACTCTTAAGTATAGCCTAATAGTTTGCATTCCCTGGATGAGGCCACCAGTAAATGGGGAACAAGCACAAACACGTTACATGAAGGAGGTTGGGGCAAGGATTTTTCTGAAAAATAATAGAGCCCCAACCTCAAGGGCGATGGTGTTATTGCTTCTGAATGTTGTATACAAATGTAGAGTTAGAAATAAAATACTTATTTTTTCTATAATAGACAGTATTGGACTGACATTGATTTATTGCTTGTACTGTTTGCACTTTGAGTTATGAGTCAGGTTCACTGATCTGTATCTACATTCCCCCCAAGAGAGCCTCAACCAAAGCTACCACTGAGAATGAAATGCAGAAGCGGTAATTTACCCAGTTACTCAGTACCCACAATAGATCGAGTCCCGGAGCATTAGGAGTAAAAGACCTCAACTACCACTTTTGGGCTCAGTAGTCCTTGTGTGCCGTCTGGCCGTCTGAAAGGGATTCTTACAATCATTGGGCAGGAAATCAGTGCTGATGAGTTGACTCTTTGGCATGATGGAATACGTCTAATTGCAGTTCAACTGCCCAACAGCAGAAGCTTCTGAAGTGATGAGCACCGGGGAGAGCCACCCAGCCCGCACTCACATCACAAGTGCTTCACAGTCTGAAAACTCTATCTTTCATCCTCTCTCTTCATACATCCAGTGCCCAGTTTGAAAGATGCCTGTTTACATTGTGTCCTGGCCGGACAGTTTTTTCCTGATCCTGTCCCAACCCCATGCCCTGTATCTTACTCTTTCTGGGAGGCAGTCGCACACAGATAGAGCATGACTGAAGCTACTTATAGGGTAAAGTATTCAATTATACACAACCCCACCATAGCAAGAGAACATGTGTACTTTATTGTTTATTACTCCTTTAGTTTTGGAACTCTATGGTCTTAACTTTTTGTAAATCCTCAAATGCTTTGTCCTGTTCGAAAAACTATTTTGCAAAAAGTAACATTACTCAATGAATATAAAGAATTCTGTATTTATGGGTTTTGATTGCACCCATCAAAAACCAATCATGCACTTATATATTAGTGCAATCACTCAACACATCCATCTATCTATCCTCCTGCCCTACATCTGTTTATTTGTCCACACAATAACTTATGTTGGTACCCAGAGACCCATTCTTGCACTAACCCACTAAACCACTAACCCATTAGTGAATAATTACTTTTAAGTCTTCAAGAATTTACAAATGATATAGGGTTCACTGGTATTTCTGACTCTAAAAAAAAACTGGCATTTGGGTGGACACCACAGCACGAGAATGGTAGGGGCAGAGAGCACAGGAGGTGGTGACAAGAGAGCAAACACAGTTGGTGGGAGAGGACGCAGAAAGCACAACATTGTAGGTATAGAAAGCAATGAAACAGAGGAAATAAAAGAGTTCATATCATGGGGCAGAAAGCGAATATATCAGAGGAGGCAGAAACATATGCAGGGGTTATAAAGTGGGGAGGAGAAGTAGATGGGCTTATAGAAATAGGAGAGAGCAGAGAGATTAATAGGTGGAGAGGAGATGGGAGGAGTGGGGATGGGAGGGAAAGGAAAAGGAAGGAGGACTGTGGAGGGGAATAGCGGTGAGGATCAGAGGGGAAGGGCAGGGAGTACTGCTGCTGTTTATGTTAGGATGTAGACTGCTTGTCTCCACTATCTGATAAGTCCAATGGCCAATACCTGTCTCCTTGAACAAAGGAAGTTAATTTCTTGATGCAAGGGTTTAGGTAGAGATTATTATAACTTTGCAGAGCCAGTTCAGGATATGACCAATTCTTTGCTAGTGTTTGCTTTGGATGGTTGAGAATTTTGTGGATGGTGGTCTAAACAGTGGTCAAAGAGGTTAGTAAATACCAATTTGGGCAGTGATGAGGAACCTCTGCCCAAACCCAATCATCTACACCCTATGAGATTGGGAAAGGGTATATAGAGAGACCCGTAACAGAAACTTATGACAGAAGACTCCCCACCGGCTAATCAACCATCAGATTCAACCAACAGATATGTTCCTGTGGAAAAAAGAGTGACATCTCAAAAGTAGACTAATAGGGATCAATGTCAGAGACGCTATGAGCCATATTTAAAGAAAAGTGGTGCAGCGTGGTGCTGCGCCAAAATTGGCAGTGCGCGCTGTGCCACTTTAGAAATGCAGGGATGCACCATATTTAAGGGAATACGGCGCACCCCTGGGTGTTCCCGTGCGCTGGCGCTAAATTTAGCTGCCAGTGGCAACACAAACATCCTTGCACCATTGTGCAAGGATGACTGTGTTGAGGGGTGTGATTGCTTATGTGAGGGAAGTGGTCCCTTCCTGCACATAAACAATCACTAATGGTGCTTTGGCACTACTGTATGTGCTGCACAATGCAGCACATATAGAAGTGCCAAAGCGTCATTTTCAAATGATTGTTTTTGTGCAGGAAGGGATACCTTCCTGCACAAAAACAATAATTTATGGCATTTTGCTTTTTCTATGTGTGTTGCAGAATGCAGCACACATAGAAAAAGCAAAAAATGAGGTGGAATAAAAGTATTCCTCCTCGTTGCACCCTGCTAACGCCACCCCTAGGGGTGGAGTTAGATTTAGGCACTGCCTCAGGTTTCAGAGATTTCATAAATCTGAGGCAGCATCAAAATGCAATGGGTGTTGCTTTGGTACAACTACAGCAACACCCATTGCACGCCCCTTCCACACACAGTGCTGTGTGGGAAGGGGCTGTATTTACAAGGTGGAGTTAAGCCACAAAACGTGGCTTAATGCCACCTTGTAAATACGCCGCTATGCTTAGTGCCACAGGATCATCACTAAAAGTGACGCTCCTGTGGTGCTAGGGGCCTATAAATATGGCCCAATATTTTTTTAAGAAAGGCCAAACCAGTATGCAGAGTGGGCTACTTACTTGGAATTAGCTGTGCCTGATCTATCCATGTCACAAGAAAGGGCTGTTTCATCATTCTTCTAGAAAGAGAGAGGTAGCAGGTAGGGGAAAGCTACACAAAACAATGAAGCCACTGAAGCCAGAGGTGTGCGTCCAAAAGAGGATACAAACTACCACAAGGGACACCAAAAGCAATAGTCCACAAGAAACTTGCAATCTCAGTTGATCATTGTCTCAGACGCACAACATAACACAGTGTCTATTTGTACTATGCATCATTAACCCCCCTCCCTCATAGGTCACAGTGCTAATGACAGATAATAGAAACACACAAAGCAAAAGACATTAAGGGCCTTATTACGACCTTAACAGAGGGGTTTCCTCCATCAGAAATGTGGCAGATATCCCGTCCACTCTATTATGATCCCATTATATTCAGTGGAGATCATGATAGGGTGGATGGGATATCTGTCACATTTATGATGGAGGAAACCCCTCCGTCAAGGTTGTAATAAGACCCTAAGGGGGTCATTATGACCCCGGCAGTGAGTGGAAATGTGGCAGTAGTACAGCCAACTAGCTGGCGGTACATACTGCCACATTATGAGAATGGTGGGTTGGCTGCAGCCAACCCGCCACTTCTCCACTCATACCGTCATGGCGGTATCAGCTGCCGGGCCAGAGATGTTATTATCCAGCCCACCGGCCAAGAAAGTACCATCTGTGGCATTATGAACCTGCCTAACACCATGGTTTTTGTGGCATTAGCACGCCACAAAAATCATGGCATTATGCCCTATTTTGACAGGGAATTCCTTCCCTGTCATCGATAGGCAGCTCCTCTACCCCCCAACACACACCTGACACCCCCGCCCCTCCTCCATCCAAACTCCCCCACCCCTTCCGATCCACCCACACACTCTCTACCCCTCTAATCCTCACACTCACCCCACCCTCATACACGCACATACCCCCAGACACGCACCACGTATACATTCAATCACTCACACTGTCATACATGCAGACTTCCAGACATGCTCGCACACATTCTTACAACGATCACACTGAAATGCAGACAAGCATGCACTTCACCATTCTTACATGCATTCACTCATACACATACAACCATGCAAACAACACAACACACACAGACGCACTCACACACACACACTCACACATTCATGCACACACTCAGACAAGCACACACAACATATACCACCCTCCCACCCCCCTCTCCTGTCAGAAGCCCTACTTACCTTGGTCGAGATGGTCTTCGGCAGGGAACGGGAAGGGGCGCTGCTACCTCCAGCAGCACCCTGCCAGCCGAACACTGCCAGTCCGTATCACAGGTCATGATACAGCTGGCGGTGTTCAACAGTCATGGCAGTGCTGGTGGTTGCAGCGCCAGTTTACCACAGTCTGCCAGTACAATCACTGCCGGATTTCCGCCCTTCTTGTGGCAGAAGTCCGGCAGTGATCATAATTTGGCAGATGGATGGTAGCTGCGGTGATGGTATTTTGGCGGCCGTCATCGCGGTGGTAAGCGGTATTAACTGTCATTGTTATGATGAGGGGCCTACGTGTCTTGAGGTTGTTTCATCCTTAATTGTGATTCATATCAATATTCTCAGTCACTCATTCCAAATCTCAATCACTCTTTGTCTTAATCACTCTGACCCTCATTATGACCCTGGCGGATAGTAATAAAGTGGTGGTAATACCGCCAACAGTCTGGCGGTAAGTTCTGCCAAATTATGACCATAACGTTGATAACACCCATAGACAGCCAATGTACCACCCCAACCGCCAGGGCGGAAACAACAGTCACCACAGCGGTAGTCAACAACAGCCAGACGGGAGACAAAAAAAGCCCACCATAGAATGACACATGAAACCACCTGCTTTTCCGGGGTGGTACCAATGCCAACAAAAGCTTGGCGGAAACAGAGCTCAGAAGTGAAAGGACTCACCATTAGAAACACAGGGAAGAACCACACCACCATGGAACCCGAACTGCAAGTTTTCCCGATGATCTTCAACTTCATGTTCCACCTGGAACACCAACGCTGACGAAAACGACGACGGTAAGTCCAGCCACCTAGCACACAAGGGAGGGAGGAAAACAAGAGTGACACACACAACACACACCAGACACACACCCACCATACACGCAACCAGCTGCACGTGCAAACCAATCGCACAAGACACACGGCATAATAAAACACGGACCACAATGCTGGAGTAACGACAATGTATTAGCATAGCAATATCCACCACGCAAACCAAATATTTACAAATGTCAATAAAGGGCCAATGCCCAGTCCAAAGTCATGGGGGCACACAAGGCCACAGGGCACAGTCCAAGGCCCAACCTGTATCCTGACACAGCCGGAGAGAACACTGCAGGGGCATTATTTTGCAAGTGAGGAGGCACCTCAGGGGAATGGGGGTGGGTACCTCAGCTGATTATGGGGACGTCCCCACTGGTTCTGGAGGGGCCTCCAGGCCCATTACTCTGTCCTGGGGAGTGCAAGGACACAGTCTCTGAAGTGGGTGAGTTGCCCACTGGTTCTGGAGGGCGCTTCATGCCCATTGATCTGTCCTGGGGAGTTCAGGGCCACACTCTCTGAAGTGGGTGACTTTCCCACTGGTTCTGGAAGAGGCTCCATGCCCATTTCTCTGTCCTGGGGAGTGCAAGGCCACAGCCTCTGAAGTAGGTGAGTTGCCCACTGGTTCTGGAGGGGGGCTCAATGCCCATTACTCTGGTATTCTTACCATCATGAGTAGGTGGTGCTACCACTGTCCCCATGGACTGTTTGGCTGAGATGCTGGGCTGTGTCCTTTGGTACCCTGCCCATACATGCAGGATGGCGGTAGGGGTAGGGAAGAGGTCAGTTTGGGAAAGGAAAAGCTTCTTAGGGATGTTGGGGCGGGAGGAGGGAGCAGTAATGGGAGTGGAGGATGAGGGAATGGTTTTTGGAGGTGTATGTCTGCTGGACTTGGGTGCAGGTGGATGGGCAGTATGCTGATGTTAGGTGGGTGGCTGTTGGGTGTGTTAATGCTTGTGTTTGTGTCCTTTAGGAGGGGGACAGACAGTGGGAGAGGACACAGGGGATGGTGCACTGATGTTGTGGAGGTGTCTGCTAGTGAGGTGTGTGTTCTGCTTGGTGTGGTGATGCTGGTAGTGGATGCTGATGTAGTGCATGCAGGTGTGAGTGTGGACGTGACTGGGAGGGAGGTGGTGGAGGGGCTGGGGAAGACAGTGGAGGCAGTGGATTTTGTCATGTCTGCAACTGTATGGTGTTTGTGTGAGTGTCTGTGGGATGAAGTGTGGTGCTTGTGTTTGGCTGTGCCACTCTTGTGTGTTGCCTTGTGTGCATGCTCATCTGTATGTGTGCCTGGGATGGGTTGGGGTTGAGGCGAGTGGGACTGGGACTGGGAAGTGTTAGTTGGAGGGGGGACTGCAGAAACAGGAACAATGGCTGCCATCAGAGAGGAGGCCAGAGCCTGAATCGATCTCTGTTGGGCAGCCAATCCACCATGAATGCCCTCCAGGAATGCATTTCATTGCTGCATCTGGAATGCCAGCCCCTGGATGGCATTCACAATGGCTGACTGCTCTACAGAGATGGATGCCAGTAGATCAATAGCCTCCTCACTTAGGGCAGCAGAGCTCACTGGGGCAGGGCCTGAGGTGCCTGGGACGAATGAGATGCCCACCCTCCTGGGTGAGCGGGCACAGGAAACTCACTGAGTGGCCACTGGGAGGGCAGTGCTGGTATCTGGGGTGGTCACAGAGGTGTCCCCCACCACCAGTGAGCTCCCATCGGAGGAGGTATCTAAGTCTGTGTCGTATCCTCCGGTCTCTGCCATGGTGCTCCTCTCGGCCTCCGTCCCACTGGTTCCCCGGGCAACACTGGACTCTGCTTCCAGGGTCCTATGAGATGCAGCTCCCTCTGTCACCAGTGCCCCTGCTCCTCTGCCAAATGATGCTAATGCACAAAAGGACAGGGTGACAGAATAAAAAAGGGGAGGGAGAGAGACAAAGGAAACACTGGGTAAATTACTGCACCAACACCACCGTTGGCCTACACAGCACCCTCACACACAGGGAACAGGCCTAATCAATATGCATTGCACTACCAGTGATATGGCTAGTCACCAAGGCATGATGAGGAGTACACACAGCCAACTGCAGAAGACCAGGGACCCATGATGTCCTGCCTGAAAGTGACTACTAACAGGCTAGGTTACCTGTATTTGACATGCAACCATTACCTTAGAGATGACCCATGCCGCAATGTCTGGCCTGGCCTTAGGGGAACCTACTAACACACAACACCAACCTGGATACCACCCCACCAGCCCAAATATGTAATGATACTCACTGTACTCACCAGCTTGTGGTTGCTGTGATGCCCTCAAACACCCATATAGCTCAGGGTAGGCTACCGCCAGTATGCGGGCCATCAGGGGAGTCAGGGTCCAACAGACACCCCTTCTTCGTAGGGAGGCCATCCCTAGCAGGGCCTCCACGGTCTTCCGTGCCCAGCATCTCAGGTCCTCCTACTGTTTCTGACAGTGGGTGCTCCACCTGCCATAGACACCCTGGGTCTGCACGTCCTTTGCGATGGCACGCCATAATCCCTTCTTTTGATGGGAGCTAACTTGCAGAAGCAATAAAGATAGGAGGACACCATTACAGCAACAGTCCAGCCTGTCACACACATGGCCCACCATACCACTTTCCATCACCATTGGCACAAATATAGTCCAGCTCACAACATGTACACCACCAACAGATAATCCCCTCCTTACACAATGCCTTCACACACATCTCCATGCATTCATGCCAGGTGCCTCATGCCCACAGTGTACTCACCTGTTGGTCTGGAGGCCCATACAGCAGTCCGTACTGGGGTAGGACCCCATCCACGAGTCGCTCCAACTCCTGCAAAGTGAAGGCTGAGGCCCTTTCCCCATCACACGGGCCGTGGTAGTTTCCTAGACACAGGTCACAGCAGCAATTTCAGTGTAGGTCTTCTCCTGTTGAAGGTCAGGAAACAAATGAGGAATCAGTTAGAAAATGGTGGTCACGTCTGTGGCGGTATACACCGCCACCGCTGGTGCACATCCCCTTTGGCCACTGTACTCCATAGGGCCCAATATTATCCAATGAGGAATTGCACAGCGGTGCATGACTGCCTACCGCCACAACGCCCAACATCGGCGGAATTACCTCACTTCTACCTGTCCCTCCACACAGGACAGGCAGTCGCCATCTCAGGGGGGGTGAACAGGCTTATAGAGAATTGCTGGGTCACAGGATAAATTGACACATACTTCGAAATTTACACTGTCCCAATACATAAGTGCACAATTTGGACTGCTGTTGTGGTTTAGTTGTTCAAATTGTGACAGCCTACTTACTTTCGTGTCCCTTAGATACCTACCGCTGCAGATGAATAGGAGATGGAGACATACCCCCATGTACAGACCACTGGTGGACTTAGCTACACTGGAGAACAGGAACATTATCCTCACCTACAGACTGGACAGGGCCACAATCAGAGAGCTTTGTGCCCAGTTGGAGCCAGACCTGATCTCATCTATCTGTCATCCGACTGGGATCCCCCCTCTTGTGCAAGTGCTATCAGTTCTCCATTTCCTGACAACTGGTTCTTTTCAAGTGACAGTGAGCTTGGCAGCAGGAATGTCACAGCCAATGTTCTCAATTGTAATGGCAAGAGTGCTGTCTGCCCTGGTAAAACACATGTGCAGCTACATAGCTTTCCCCCAGGTGAAAGATTTGGCCACTGTGAAGGCCGGATTAAATGTAATGGGACATATCCCCAATATTATTGGGGCGATTGACGGGACAAATATTGCTTTTTTCCCTCCGCCAGAATGAACAGGTGTACAGGAATCGTAAGAGTTTCCACACCATTAATGTGCAGATGGTGTGCCTGGCGGACCAGTACATCTCCCACGTCAATGCTAAATATCCTGGGTCGGTGTATGATGCCTTTGTCCTGAGGAATAGCAGCATCCCAAATGTGATGGCCCAACAAAAGAGGCACAGGGTGTGGCTTCTTGGTTCCCACACGGTGTATGTTAGTGTATGCCTCTGATGTTGACCTCATAGGATAGTGTGTGGCTAAATGTTGTCCCTCACTATTTGCATTCGACTCTAGCTACCCAAACCTATCATGGCTGCTGTCTACTGTGAGGAATGGCAGGACAAGGGCTGAGGAACATTATAATGAGGCACATGAATGAACCAGAAAGATCATTGAGAGGACCTTTGGCCTCCTGAAGGCCAGGTTCAGGTGCCTCCATTTGACAGGTGGATCCCTGTGCTACTCACCCGAGGAAGTCTGCAAGATAGTAGTGGCATGCTGCATGTTGTACAACCTGACCCTCAGATGCCATGTACCTTTCCTACAGGAGGAGGAGACTGGAAATGCCCCTGTGGCTGCAGTGGACCCTGAGGACATTAAGGATGAGGAGGCAGAGGTTGAGGATGTGGACAACAGAACATCAGTTATCCATCAGTACTTCCAATGACACACAGGTGAGACAGTGCAACTTCACATTTCTATTACTATTGGTATATTCTGTGTGGCTGTGGCATGATGGCATTATCCACTTTTTTCTTCTACTTACTGTCACCTACGGATTAACATTTTACAAATGTTGGTGATTTGACAACAATGTCTTGATGTGACCACTACAGCCAGCTACAGGTCATCATTGTTATGCTCTCACAATGTACAGTTCGTTTGCAATGGATGTAGCTTTGTCCATCAATACAAATGTTCAATACATGAAATACTAGTAGTTGAGTTTTGGCCAAGGGAAAGTGCGATGGAATGGGGTGATGATGGAGGAAACAACAGGGTATTTTTCCAGTCTGTTTGTAGCACAGGTGCAGTGTCCAAGGGGACATAGGAAGAGGAGAAATGGCAGTTCAAGGTAGACAAGGTGACTGAGTGGGACACATGGGGGACTATCAGGGGAGTCTTATTTCCTGGCAGGTGTCTCATTTCCTTGGCAAGTGTCTCATTTCCTTGGCAATTGTCTCTGGCTTCCGTCTGGGTCGCAGGGAACGTTTGTGGGGTGGTTCACCTTCTGCAGGGGGAGGGGTGCTGGTGTCCTGTGGGTCCTGTGGTGGGTCCTCCTGGCCACTAGCACCAGTGGAGGTGGAGGGCTGTTCAGTTGACTGGCTAGTGGTAGGGACCTGCTGGTGTGATGTTGCCTCCCTCGTGATGTTGGCCAGGTCTGACAGCACCCCTGCTTGTTAATGGCCTGCAAGTTCCCCTGATCCCCTGATACTGTCCCTAATGCAGCCACCTGTTCTCCTGCACGTTGTAAAGGATCTGGCCCATCGTGTCCTGGGAATGTTGGTAGGCTCCCAGGGTCTCGGAGACTGGCTCCTGGAGAGTCAATTCCCTGCTCCTGTCCTCCCCCTGGCTTACAGCAGTCCTCCCAGTTTCCCTATTGGCCTGTGCCCCTGTCCCCTGAACAGTGTGCCGACTGCCACTGACACCAGGTCCCTGATTGTCTTAGGTATGAGGTGTGGCCTGGGGTCCCTGTACAGGTGGGCACACTGCTGATTGATGTGTCCTGGGGACAGAAGTGTGGGTACGCTGGGTGGGTGCTGTGGTTTTGGATCCTGATGGGGGAGGCTTTCTGGTGGTCTGTGTTTGTTCTTGGGTGACTGGCTGTCCAGTGGTCCCTGATGGGCTAGGTAGGTCCCCCTGATCCAGAAGTCCAGAGTTACTGTCATCACTGGGGGCCTCTTCTGTTGGGGGACTGGACAGTGATGGCAACTCCATTCCACTGACATTGGCTGGGTTACCTGTGGGGATGTAAGTGATGTATTATGCTTCACATGTATGACATTTGTACATCCCTGGCTTCCCCTTTATCGTTGGTGTTGCCCTGCGAGCTTTTGCTTGTGTATGGTGATGTATTGTGGGTATGTTAGTTTCCCAATGCTGTGCATGCTTTAGGAATGGGTGTTCATGAAGGGCTGGGAGGGGTGTCCACGCATTGTTTTGGCATGCAGTGCTTGGCATTGGGGTTAGTGAGATGTGTAGGTGCAGTGTGTGGGTTGGAGTGGAGTGATGGGAGTGAGGGTGTGAGATGGCATGCAGGTATGGGGGGGTGATAGGTAATAAATGTTGACTCACCAGTGTCTAGTCCTCTGGCATCTCCAGCGAGCCCCGCAGGATTGCCAAGACTTGCTCCTCCCATGCTGTGAGCTGTAGGGGAGGAGGTGGGGGTCCAACGCCAATCCTCTGTATGGCAAGCTGGTGCCTTGCTGCTATGCAATGTATCTTCCCCCGTAGGTCGTTCCACCTCTTCCCGATGTCGTCACTTGTTCTTGGGTGCTGTCCCCTGGCATTCACTACGATTCTCCACCATAGCTCCATCTTCCTTGCAATGGAAATCTGCTGTACCTGTGCTCCAAAGAGCTGTGGCTCTTCCCTGAGAATTTCCTCCACCATGACCCTTAACTCCTCCTCAGTGAAATGGGGGTGCCTTTGTGGTGCTATTAGTGCTGTGAGATGTATGTGTGTGAGGGTGGGTTGGGTAATGTGGTGGGGTGTATGATGTTGATTGCCTGAGGGGTGTATGAGTGTGAGTGGTGTGTGTGTCTAGTTGTCTCTGTGCTCTTCTTCTTGGTCTTGGTAGCAATTGGTGTTCGTAAAGGGTTGTGGGTAATGTAGGTTTGTGTTTTTTTAGTGGTGTGTGTGCAGGTGTGGTTTGTGTATGAGTGTCAGGTGTGTGTTTTTAGTATTGGACAATGTGGTGTTGTTTTGTATGTGGGTGTCCATTCTGAGCGTGGCAGTATGTTCCGCCAATGGTTTACCACCATTGAATGGCCGCTGTGGTGATTTGTGGATCATAATGTGATGGGTGTTGTTCTGTTGGTGTAACGGTATAGGTGCTGGTATTGCCACTTTATCACTAACCTTTGGTCTGGCAGATTTGTGTATGTGGCAGTATTCTGTCAGATTGGTGTGTGTGTGTGTGTGTGTCATAACATGGTGAACGGAGATATCTGCCACTGCGGCGGTATATTGGCGGCCGACAGTGTTGCGGTAAGCAGGATTTATTGCCAATGTTATAATGAGGGCCTCTGCCTCTCTGTTTACCAGTTTGTTAGTCTCAGCTTCTTTCACTCTTTGTCTCATTCCTTTATCTTCAATCATTGCCAGCCTGTTTCTCTTTTTTTTAGTCTCAGGGAACTTGTAACTCTGTCTTACCTTTTTTTGTCAATTGGTCTGTTACTTATAGTGATAATCAGTCTCTTAGCCACTTTCAATCTGACCATCAGCAAGTCTGTTCATCCATCTCAGTTTCTATCAGTCATTCTCAGTCACTGTCAGTTTCAGTCATTCTTTTTATCTCTATTACTTTCAAGTCATTGTCCCTCTCAGTCACTAACACTCGGAGTCTCTAAAACACTATCAGTCTTTCAGACAGCCATTCATGGTCTCAGTCACTGAGTTTAGCTTGGTTACTCCCAGTCTCTGTTAATCCATTCACTCTCAGACTCACAGTCTCTCACTCCTACTAATTCCACTGCAGTTTTTGGACACCCTATTTCATCCTCACTCTTTCACCATCCTCTCTCTGAGGGTCACACTATGAATACCCGCATAATCATCCTTACTGTCCTCCCATTCTCTGATTCACCCTCTCTTCCTGCCATACTATGCACCTGCCTAGCCATCCTCTTTTTTTCCTTGCCATACTCTCCATTCTCTCAGCCTGCCCTTCCCTCCCTCATTTCACTGTCCTTTCCTTAGCTGCTGCACTCATCTCTGCCCTTTGTGTCACTCTGCTGTGCTTGTGTGCCTCACTCTTCTCTCCCCCTTCAGCCTCATCCTATTTTTCCCTAGGCATAACCTATCCCTGTCTCCCCCTTCTTGCATTCCTTCTGTCACAACTGGTATAATTATATCACAGTTATTTCATGACAGTGTTTAATTTTTCAATAGAGTACTACTTTCTGAAAATAAGATAGGTGCTGTTCTTTAGGGAGACCATTGAATTGCAGCAAGTTGAGAATCAACAAGGATCAGTGTACGTCTCTGTAAACCACCATGGATTTCCAGTGAGATCCACAATATAGTTTTTGAGGTGGATTGTCCATACTAAAACAAAGAAAATCTGTTGAACATGCTAAATCTCTACTTCTCAAACATGCTAAATCTCCACTTTTCAAACATCAGGCCTAAATTTTTTAAATCATCTTGGCAAGTCCATCACTTTTGAAGCAAGATCAACTGGTGCATAACCTATTGCTTCTACTGAAGTTTGATCACTTTTTTCAATGTTTCCTTTACTAAAGAATTAAGCAACCTCCTTCATTGTTACTTTTTTGTCGATGTGATGATTGAATTATAGTCAGGAGGCTCAACCATGAACATTATTACTATTTTACAAATTGTATTTCACCTCTAATCTTAAAGAAGCAATAACTGAATGTTACTTTGGGAAGAGGTGCAATCAGGGAAGGGTGTATTTGACTAACCATGAACTACATTACTAAATGTTTATATTTGTCTTTTCTAAAAGTTTTGTGGTTCTTGCAAAATGATGATAATATTCACTGCAGTCAGTTAAGGTATTTTTAATATATTAAGGTCAGTTTAATATTAGCAATCAGCATTATATTTAATGTTCTAACATACTGCGCCTAGTAATAGTGTTTGTTCTTTTGTTGTAGGAAATATGTACAGAGGATCAGTTCTAGAGATCCACTGATGTCTGATTTTCTATTGTGTTACTCAAGCTTTGTCTGTGGTTTTGAACCTCAATAGAAAATGTTGTAAAAGTACATTGGAAATCCATGATGCCCCTGTAGTAGAGCTCATGTACTTGTTTGGTATTTTGTAAATCTCTCATCATCTCCCTCTGACTCTCAGCCTCACCTTTCCCTTCCTTTCTACACCCCATCTCTCCCTCTTGAACTCATCTTTTTCCCCACCTCCATCTTACCTTCCTTTCTCATTGTCCATCTCATCCTGTTAAACCTCTTGAGATCACCTCCTCTTCCTCTCTGTATCACAATTCCCTTTGTCTCATTCTACTTTCTCCCTCCACCTGAACTTTCTCCCCAACTCCACTTTTTTTCTCCCCTTCTGCCGCACCTTCTTCTTGCTTTCCTCACTCTCTCTTGTATTATCTCTTCTCTTGCCTCACATTTCCCTTCTTTGGTTCTTCTTTTCCTTTTGTCCTCACCTCTGCCCCCTCTCTCTACCTCTGCCTCCCCTCTTGCCTCATCCTTTTTTACCCTTTCACCACCTCACTCTCCTCTCTCACCTCACCTTCTTCTTCCTTTTCTGCCTCACCATCCTCTCTTTTGGCTCATTCTCTTGTTCTACTCTGCTTTTGTATCTCACGCTACTCACCAACAAGCTCCCGAGCCTTAGTTAAGGCACTTTCACTAAGGCACCTTCACTGCCCTGGAGCCCCACAAGACCACTTGAAATCTCTGCAGTGCTTGTACCCCCCATCAAGCTACACATCCCTTGGGAGCCCATTGCAGTTCCAGAGATAGATAGATTGCCAGAGGCAGAGCAAGTCTTCTCCTAAAGCATGCCAACTGAGTTGTGCAAGAGGGCTGATGAAGGAATTTCCCATCTAGCAGTTTGCAAAATCATTGTCGCGGGCACTGTGAAGCAGTCAAAAAACCCTGATGTACTCTGGCTGCAGTTAGACCACAGTGGCACACACATCCACCACACTGTCAGAATGGTTAACATACTGTCGTGGGATAAAGTGGTGAACAAGATTGTGAGTGCTGCAACTCCAGGCTGGGCACTGCCCAGATTCCCCACCGACTGGCACAACATCAGCAGGCCCTGGTTCAGAGCACACTTTGAGAGGATGAGAAAACAATGACTTCAGCAGTGTTTGTATTGCTCATGGATCAAACCCCCACCAGAATGACTGGCTGGGATGGGGAGTATACATTCACCTCAGCACCTGCACCTTTGCATTCCTCCAGAGCACTATGTCGGGCACCCAAAGCTCAGGTGTGTCAAGCCCTCAACTGAAGGGAGTTGTTTGGTAACTGGATTGTGTGAAATTGGGTATCTGGTTGAGGGAGATTTAAGCCCTTCTCAAGCAACAACCACAATCTTTGTGAGAGAGAAATACTAAGTTGACCTGTGTTTAACCCTTTGGTAGCTTGGCACAGAAGCAGTCATACTTTGATGCAATGTGTGAAAAAGTAAAAACACAAAACAAGAAACATCTGTCACCAATTAAGGAAATTAAAGTAAAACTTAATAAATTATTTGACACCGAAACAAAAGCAATCCAATCATCAAAATTGGAGATATGCAAGATTTAGTGTGAGCAAAGCACCTAAAAGCACAAAGTTTCACTATCAGTTATCTGGTCATATGGGACTCCGTGAAAGTCAGACTTTCAAGCCCTCCATGAAGAAGTGCGGACCAGATACAGGGACCAAGTTAGTCCTGCTCAAAAAATCTTTTAAAGATCAGCATGAAGAGTTGAATTCACAGTGGAGGAGCCGTGTGTGAGGTGAGTGTTGTGAATGGTTGTCACTGTAGTGAAAGTATCCTGTCTGGTGTCATAGACATTCATTGCTTCTGCTTCTCTTAAGTGGTCAACGTGGGCTGTCAATGCTCTAGCTTGAATTTCAGATCTTGTTGCCAATTGTCTCTGACAGTCGCTGGAGCGCAGCGAGTAGGGTTAACCTGACCTTCACATTGGCAGTCAGTGTGGGTGGAAATATATTGGAGTCAACAAACCAGTTTGTGGTTGCAAAGAGCCCAAACGTTCAACATTTGTCTTTTTCTTTTAGAGGGAGCTTAACTGATGCCACACCAAGGATTCAAGACCTAAGGGGCACCTCTTGGGGATCAGGAACTCATTGAAGCAGAGACCAGCTGGCTGAGGAAAGACCCAAATGCAGGTCAGCGGGGCAGTAGAAGGAAGGCTTCTGGAGCTTTTTGTGTTCCTATTGCTCAGAACAGGAGATCGGTCAGCTGACCTTTGAAGTCACTTTAGACTGCAAAGAAGGATGCAGGTCCATTCTTCCTTCTCTGATTGCAGGGCAGGCCTCAGGCAGCAGGGTAGTCTTCTGGCAGCAGGGCAGTCCTTTTTTCTGTAGTATCCACAGGCCCAGAGTGGGTCCAAGGGTGCCATTTTTTATACCTGGTGCCCATTTTGAGGTGGATGAATCTTCTGGAGTTCACCATAAAGATGTTTCTGGAGTTTCATGTCTCCCTGTCCTGGTCCTAATCTGTCTGGGACAGTGTAAAGTCCTTTGTTTGTGAACAAAGCAGTGTCTCTGAAGGGCAAGTGTGACAGGTGACAGCTAGCCTTCTTCAAGTCAGGATAGTTCATCTATCTTGCCTACTACAGACCCTCTGTAGTGTGGCTATGTGGGAGGGATGCATAAAGACTAACTTCCAACTATAACTAGTCTTGTAAACTAGCAAACAGGCCTGCAGACACCAAAGGTTTAGCACAAGAACATTTATTAGATGTGTTTTCAGAATTGTGACAAAATTCCTCGGACACCAAACACAACAGTTCTACCTCCTTAAAAAACAAATATTATTACTTATTAAATGTAAGCTAACCCAATATTTCCTGTGGGAGCGGTAGGTCTTAGAGTAGTGAAAAAAGGTTTTGTGAGTTTTTCACTACCAGGACATTTAAAACATAAAAGTGCATGTACAACTTTTTAAGTACAGTGTATCCTAACCTTTGAGAGTTTAGGGTCTATCCTAGGGGTGACTTATTAAAGGGAAAGTATTAGACCTGGCAACAATTATTTTGCCATGTCAAAATGACAGATTAAAACTGCACACTTGGGCTGCAATTGCAGTCCTGAGACACATTTTCAAAACATGACATTATTTAAAACATGTGCCAATTGGGTGAAAGTAAATTTTACTATGTTTAACGGAGAGAGCACTTTAGAACTGGTTAGCAGTAATAAAGTATACAGAGTCCTTAAAGCCAACAAAAATGGAGTCAGGAAACAGGAGGAAGAAAATGTTTGGGGTGAACCTGTGCTGAAGGCCAGGTTGAAATAGATGAACTGTGAAGGCCTTGCCTAGTCTCTGCCATCTGGAAGTACTTCTTCAGAATGGATCATCATACACCTAAGTTCACCCTATAACAGTAGGGACAGGAGTGTAATTTCATCCGTTTCCGTTTCCACAGCTTTGGGCAAAGTAGACACTGCAATCTCATAAACACTTCTTGTTAGACCTGGCATCCTTAGAGTGGTCTTACACAAACTTTTTGCCTTTCTCCACCTATTTTTCTGGCCATCTTTTTGTTGACCTAAGGACTCTGAGCACCTTACCACTACTACCCAGTGCTAAAGTGCATGTGCTTCTCCACTTAAACATGTTAACATCGGTGTATCCACAACTGGTCTATTTAATGTTAAATGTAAGTCCCTTGTTAAGTGGTATACCATATACCTAAGGCCTGTAAATCAAATGGTACTAGTGGGCCTGCAGCACTGATTGTGCCACCCACTTAAGTAGCCCTATAAACGTAACTCATGTCTGCACTGCACTGCCCTGATGTGGCATTTAAAACCTCTTGCCAAGCCTTAAACTTCCCTTTTGTACATATAAGTCACCCCTAAAGTAAGCCCTAGGGAGCCCCCAACGCAGGGTACCATGTAAGTAAATGGCAGGACATATACCATTAAGTTCTCGAGTCCTGGTAATGAAAAACTCCTAAAGTCATTTTTCAATGCTGTGAGGCATGTCCCTCTCATAGGCCAGCATTAGACATTCCTTATACTACCTTTAATCTGTAATTCCTGATCTGAGAGGAGTAGCTGCATCATGTTTAGTACATTTGGAATGGTAATAATAAATCCTATTTACTGGTAAGGTTGGATTGATTATTACTATTTTTGAAATGGCACTTTTAGAAAGTAGACATTTCTCTGCACTCACTGTCCTGTGTGCCCACAGACTATCTACAATAAATGTCTGGCTTGGGCTAGGTGACAGCTACACTTGTGCATTCCCTTCGGACCCCCACAACACCCACAACACAGGATACTCAGCTACACATGCATTCACCTACATACAGATGGGTGTTACTGGGGAGGAGGTTGAGAAAGGCTCACCCTTACACCTTAAAGAGTAGTGACCAGAGTCCACACAAAGAGGCTCATTACCTGTGGACTTCACAAGAACTCTTTGTAGTCAACACCCATATAACAATTATTAGCATACGTATGGGTCCCTGATCCATCAAAATCAGTACACATCTGGACTCAAGAAAACGCAGCTGAAGTAAATAGTGCTGTGTACCAGGATTGGCACTCTGCCAGGATTGACTGCTCTCAGGAACTGCTGCCCTGCTTTGCTGTGCGCCCTGCTGCCGTCTGATCTCTGCCTGGAGTCCAAGACTTGTTCTCCAAACCCAGAGTGACTCAGAGAAGATTCTGCCTTTCTATGCCGTTCGCTATTTTCTGTCACCCCGAGCAGCTTTGCCAAACTTTGCCACTTATATCTGTGAACTGCCTGGAATAGCCTAGCTTTCCTTTGTCGCTTACTAATTTCCACCAACCTGAGTGGCTTCACCAAACTTTTCTGCTTGCAAATGAGGAGTGCCCGGAGTATCCCTACTTTCCTCTACCACTCGCTAATTTCAGTCAACCCAAGCAGCTTTGCCAAAATTGTGCTGCTTGCAACTTTGAATCTTCCAGCACAGCCCTACTCTCCTTTGCCGCTCACTATTTTCAGTCAACCCAAGGGGCTTTGCCAAAGTCTGCTGCTTGCACGTATGATCCTTCTCGAGCCGCCCAGCTTTCCTATGCTGCTCATTACTTTCAGACAACCTGTGCAGCTTTGACAAACTGTGCTTTTTGCATCTGTGAACCGTCCGAGTGGCCTGGCTTCTCTTTGCCGCTCGCTACATTCTACCCGAGCAGCTTTGCCCAACTGTGCTGCTTGCATCTGTGAAATGCCCAGTGAAATGCCGCTTGTCACTTTAATCAAACTGCATGGCCTTGCCCAACTTGGCTATGTGCAGCTGCCCAAGAGGAGCACACACCAATGCTGAGGAGTCCTCAGAACCTCCCTTTAGATCTCCGCATTTGCTCACCAACCTCGCTCTATTTTTGAATCTGCAAAGCAAATGTTCTTCTATTTGTGACTCAGATCTGTATTGTGCTGATCCGAAATTAACCAGATAAACAAGTTTTATTCTTCCTACATCTGTGTGGAGTCTCTTCTTGTGGTCTAAGTCTCATGGTTAATGTCTGTGTTGCACCAGTACACTGCACATTGTCCTCTAAGTTAAACCTTCCTGGAGCCAGAAAAAACTGTTTTGCGAAGTTCAAATTCAAATTCAAATTTGGAACTTCAAATTCATTCCCCATCACCACAGATTTATTGCAGCATGCACAGCAGGAGACTAAGCAAGAGAGAGAGAGAGAGTGAGAGAGAGAGAGAAAGAGAGAGGGAGAGAGTGCGAGAAGGAAAAGCATGTGAGGATCTGGTTTGAAGATTTTTGCTACAGCTGATTTTAGTTTCCCGTTTGTTGTTGGTGGGAAGCATTTGGTTCATGCTTTCCAAATTCTTTTTAATTTTAAAAATGGCACAGTGTTTAAAATGGGGTTTATACTAGTATCGGCAAAGTTAAGCATAAGGCATTTAGGCGGTCATTCCAACCCTGGCGGTCGGTGATAAAGCGGCGGCCAACCCGCCAACAGGCAGGCGGTCAAAAAAATGGAATTCTGACCCTGGCGGGAACCGCCAACACAGCCCGCCACTTTAACACTCCGACCGCCACGGCGGGACAGACAAACAGCGCGGCGGTCACCGCCAACAGGCAGGCGGCAGACAATGTACCACCCACAGTATCACAACTCACCAATCCGCCACCTTTTCCGGGGCGGGAGCCCCGCCGATAAAAACACGGCGGAAACAGACTACGAACGGGAAAACGCTCACCTCTATACACTCCACGAGGACGGAGGACAGCATGGAACCCGAATTAAACATCCTACCAGCTCTTGTCTACCTGCTCATCTACCACGAGTACGAACTCCGGCGCAGAAGACAACGGTGAGTACTGCACCTACGACACAGGGGAGGGGGGAGGACGAAAGGTTACGGGCACACACATACGCCCCCCCCCAACTATCAACATACCAATGCAGAGTAAAAACTGAGTGACACCCCCAAACCCCCCTGAAAAATGCAAAGACATAATAAAAATGTTAATTTAAATTTATGTATAAATTAGGTTCATTGAAGTCATGGAAAATTATCCTTATGAAATATCAAAGCAAAAATAATTAACAGTGCGAAAGCTATGTACATAGTCAATAAGTCCTGCTCAGTGTGTCAAATATCCACAGTCCGTGGGCCAATGTCTACCAAACACATGGGCAAAGCCCACACAGGAGACCTGAGTCCGTTGGAGAGAACACTGCTGGGGCATCAGATGACAAAACTACAGGCACCTCAGGGGGAAGGGAAGGGGGGGCACCTCAGCCACAGGAGTCCACGACGCCAGAACCACGAAGGGGCCACCATGCCCACTGTGCCATCCTGGGGAGTGCAAAGCCACAGTCTCTCAAGTCTCTACAGTGGGTGGGTTGCCCACTGTGCCATCCTGGGGAGTGCAAAGCCACAGTCCATCAGGTGGATTACAGACTCCACTGGTCATGGAGGAGGCAGGGTGCCCAGAGTGCAGCGTGAACACTAGCTCGACACAGACCCGGCACTGTCAATGGGCCAACGGAGCTTGACAGGAAGGGCCCAGCGGAGCGGTGCTTGAGACGGCGGGGCCCAGCAGAGCGGTGCTTGACAGGAAGGGCCCAGCGGAGCGGTGCTTGACAGGAAGGGCCCAGCAGAGCGGTGCTTGACAGGAAGGGCCCAGCGGAGCGGTGCTTGACAGGAAGAGCCCAGCGGAGCGGTGCTTGACAGGAAGGGCCCAGCGGAGCGGTGCTTGACAGGAAGAGCCCAGCGGAGCGGTGCTTGACAGGAAGGGCCCAGCGGAGCGGTGCTTGACAGGAAGGGCCCAGCGGAGCGGTGCTTGAGATGGCGGGGCCCAGCGGAGCGGTGCTTGACAGGAAGGGCCAAGCGGAGCGGTGCTTGACAGGAAGGGCCCAGCGGAGCGGTGCTTGACAGGAAGAGCCCAGTGGAGTGGTGCTTGACAGGAAGGGCCCAGCGGAGCGGTGCTTGACAGGAAGGGCCCAGCGGAGCGGTGCTTGACAGGAAGGGCCCAGCGGAGCGGTGCTTGAGACGGCAGAGCCCAGCGGAGCGGTGCTTGACAGGAAGGGCCCAGCGGAGCGGTGCTTGACAGGAAGGGCCCAGCGGAGCGGTGCTTGTCAGGAAGGGCCCAGCGGAGCGGTGCTTGACAGGAAGAGCCCAGCGGAGCGGTGCTTGACAGGAAGGGCCCAGCGGAGCGGTGCTTGACAGGAAGGGCCCAGCGGAGCGGTGCTTGAGACGGTGGGGCCCAGCGGAGCGGTGCTTGAGACGGCGGGGCCCAGCGGAGCGGTGCTTGACAGGAAGGGCCCAGCGGAGCGGTGCTTGACAGGAAGGGCCCAGCGGAGCGGTGCATGACAGGAAGGGCCCAGCGGAGCGGTGCTTGAGACGGCGGGGCCCTGTTCAGCGGTGCCTGTCTTCACGGCGGGGCCCTGTTCAGCGGTGCCTTTCTTCTCGGCGGGGCCCTGTTCAGCGGTGCCTTTCTTCTCGGCGGGGCCCTGTTCAGCGGTGCCTGTCTTCACGGCGGGGCCCTGTTCAGCGGTGCCTTTCTTCACGGCGGGGCCCTGTTCAGCGGTGCCTGTCTTCACGGCGGGGCCCTGTTCAGCGGTGCCTGTCTTCACGGCGGGGCCCTGTTCAGCGGTGCCTGTCTTCACGGCGGGGCCCTGTTCAGCGGTGCCTTTCTTCTCGGCGGGGCCCTGTTCAGCGGTGCCTGTCTTCACGGCCGGGCCCTGTTCAGCGGTGCCTGTCTTCACGGCGGGGCCCTGTTCAGCGGTGCCTGTCTTCACGGCGGGGCCCTGTTCAGCGGTGCCTTTCTTCACGGCGGGGCCCTGTTCAGCGGTGCCTGTCTTCACGGCGGGGCCCTGTTCAGCGGTGCCTTTCTTCACGGCGGGGCCCTGTTCAGCGGTGCCTGTCTTCACGGCGGGTCCCTGTTCAGCGGTGCCTTTCTTCACGGCGGGGCCCTGTTCAGCGGTGCCTTTCTTGTCTATCAAGGGAGCCAGACCTGGCCAGGACTCCCTGCTTAGTCGCCCTCCGACCGTGCAGTTGCTGGACCCTCCTGTGACGGAGTCCTGGGCCCGTGGGTGTCCTCCGTCACACCCGGGATGGGGCTTGTGGGGCCCTCCTGGTCCGCGCCCCTGCTGGCTGACTTCTCCGCCCTGCTGCCCTTGCCCTCCTTCGATGAGGCTCTCTGGCCCTTGCCTCCCCTTGATGTTGTGGCAGGTGACGGGCCACGACTTTGCTCTTTGGGGGCAGCCGTGTAAGCCTTCTCACGGTAGCCCTTGGTTTTACGGGTTCTCTTTCCAGGGGGGGGGCTGGCTGTCCCCTTGCTGCTGGCCGATGTATCTGTGCTGGGAAAGGGTGGACTCCAAAACCTGTGCACAATGGTCAGACTTGATCCAGGGCTGGTGGTGGCTGAGGTGCTCTTCGGACTCTTACCAGATGGAGGGGGTGGGTCAGGTGGTGCAAAGAGGTCAAGTTTGGAGAGGAAAAGTTTTTTAGGAGCAATGGGAAGGGTAGGTGCAGTGGGTATGGGAGTGGAGGGAGAGGATGTGGTTGTAGGAGAGTCAGGTGTGCTGTCTATGGGTGCAGGTGCTTGTGACGTAGGCTGTCGTGTGGTGGTTGGCTGTTGTGTGGGTGGCTGCCTGCGTTTGTGTGTTTTGGAAGAGGGGGTGACAGACACAGTGGGAGAGGACACAGGGGACGTGTAAATGGCAGTGGGGGTGATGACTGCACGTGTGCGGACTGTACTGGAGGGTGTGGTGGTGATGGAAGTACTGGCTGATGGTGGTGTGCATGCAGGTGTGAGTGGAGACGTGACAGGGAGGGAGGAGGGAGACGAGGAGGAGGGGGACACAGAGGTGGTAGTGACTGTTGCCATGGCTGCATCTGGATGTTGCTTGGGTGAATGCTTGTGGGATCTGTGGTGCTTATGTCTGGATGAGCTGCCCTTGGGTGTTGAGGTGTGTGCAGGCTGGTCTGATGGTGTGGATGGGATAGGCTGAGGAACAGGAGACTGGGAGACGGTGGAGGCAGTTAGAAGAGGGAGGCTGGAAACAGGGACAATGGCTGCCGTCAGTGCTGAGGCCAGAGCATTGAACGATCGTTGATGGGCAGCCTGACCCGAATGAATGCCCTCCAGGTATGCATTGCTCCGATGCACCTCCCTCTCTACCCCCTGGATGGCATTCAAAAGGGTAGACTGCCCAACAATGATGGTCTGTAGGAGGTCAATGACCTCCTCACTGAGGGCAGCAGGGGTAACTGGGGCAGGGCCTGAGGTGCCTGGGGCGAAGGAGATGCCCGCCTTCTTGGGCGAGCGGGCACGGAGCGAAGGCTGAGGGGCTGCTGGGAGGGCAGAGCTGGTGCGCTGGGTGGCGGCTGTACCTGTTGAGGCGGGGGGCACGGATGTTGCCGCCACCGCTAGGGAGCTCCCTTCCGAGGACGTGTCAGTGTCGCTGGTGTCACCACGGGTCCCCGTTGTGGAGCTCGCCCTCCGTATCACTGGTGACCTCGGTGTCTGTAGCATGGCCCACCGGGGCCTTGTGAGTTGCAGCTCCCTCGTGCTCCGATGCCAATTCTCCTCCGCCTGATGATGCTAATGCACACATGCACAAGAAGATAAAGAAAAAGGGTGGGGGGAGAAATAAAGACAGGTTGAGTGCATGCATTGTCAACACCGTTGTCGGAGAGGACAGACACAGGAGCCTTCAGCACTACGCCGCGCAATCGGGGTACACTACTCAGTACTTGTGACTAGGCCTACAGGTCCATGGACAACAAATGCACACATGGGTGATGCTGGACCATGGATTGCTGTACTTGGCACCCTACAGAGGTGGGGGGCGGGGGCACAGGGCCATGCCTAAAGGAAGGGACTACACTACAGAAAGCGCCCTGGCCTAATGTCACCCACAGCCCTCCTCCCCCACCCAGACACCTCCACTGCGCGTAAAGATAGCGGAATGTGCTGGTACTCACCCCCTTGTGTCTGCTGTGATGTCCTCACGCGCCCATCCAAATCGGGGTAGGCCACCGCCAGGATCCCACGTTGGGAGGCCATCCCCAGCAGTGACTCTTCCTGGTCCCACGGCGGATGTCCTCCCACCTCTTTCGGCAGTGGGTGCCCCGTCTGTTGTGGACCCCCAGGGCCCGGACTTCCTTGGAGATGGCACGCCAAATGTCGACTTTCTGATGGGCGCTGACCTATTTGACATGTACAGGGTGGGAAAGAAAATTTCAACATTTTTCTGCATGTTAGATGTGATTGCCCCCCCCTCCCCAACCTTGCCATGTGGCACATGCTCTCATCTGTCGTGCCTTGCACTCCTCATTCGCTCCCCACCCCACCATCTTACATCCACCATACACAACCCAGGCATAGCCCATTCAACGTGCACCCAGTGTACTTACCTGTTGACCTGGAGGACCGTAGAGTAGCGCATACTGGGGCAGGACCCCATCCACAAGTTTCTCCAACTCTTCTGAAGTGAAGGCAGGGGCCCTTTCCCCAGTCGCAGCAGCCATTGTCTCTTCCAGACCGAGGTCACAGCAGCACTTGCAGTATAGGTCCTCTCCTGTGGATGATCAGGTCTCGAGTGATTAAGCAGATAGAAAATGGCGGTCACGCCCGCGGCGGTGCGTACCGCGACTGCCGGCGCACATCGTCATTGGCTCCTGAGACCCATAGGGTGCAATGTTAACCAATGCGCCTTCGCACTGCGGTCTTCGACCGCCTACCGCCACGGTGTGCCACGCCAGCGCGTTGACCTCACATCCCACTGTCACACTTCTCAGGTCAGGCAGCCGCCATTACAAGGGCCCACATGGCTTAATTACTACTGCGTCACACAGGCCTAGGCCTTGCATTGCCACTCATACAAGCCTTTCAATGCATAGCGATTCGTGTACTGTGCAAGCTGGGTGAACGTACCTGTGGGTTGCTTGACTCTGTACTCCATGTTGTCCTTCTTAGGCACCGTCCGCTGGGACTTGCGAGGAGAAGGATGAATCCTCCCGTGTACCGACCGCTGGTGGACCTGTCGACAATGGAAGAACGACATATTATACTTCGATACCGACTTGACCGAGCCACTATACATGAACTGTGTGCCCAGCTGGAGCCAGACCTGATGTCCCCCATCTGCCAACCCACAGGAATTCCCCCTCTGGTGCAGCTTCTGTCAGTACTCCATTTTTTGGCAAGTGGGTCTTTTCAGACAACAGTGGCCATGTCATCAGGGATGTCTCAGCCTATGTTTTCTAAGGTTTTGTCCAGAGTGTTGTCTGCCCTGATGAAATACATGCGGAGCTACATTGTTTTCCCTGAGGAGGGTGATTTGGCCACTGTGAAGGGTGATTTCTATGCCCTTGGACATATCCCCAACATCATTGGTGCCATTGATGGGACCCATGTGGCTTTAGTACCCCCAAAAGACAATGAGCAGGTGTACAGAAATAGAAAAAATTACCATTCGATGAATGTCCATGTGGTCTGTTTGGCTGACCAGTACATCTCCCATCTAAATGCCAAGTTCCCTGGGTCAGTGCATGACGCGTATGTCATGCAAAATAGCAGCATCCCTTATGTGATGGAACAGCTACAGAGACACCGTGTGTGGCTAATAGGTGACTCTGGTTACCCCAACCTGCCTTGGCTATTGACCCCAGTGAGGAATCCCCGGACCAGGGCAGAGGAACGGTACAATGAGGCACATGGGCGAACTAGGAGGATTATAGAACGGACCTTCGGGGTCCTGAAGGCCAGGTTTACGTGCCTGCATATGACAGGTGGATCCCTAATGTACTCACCAAAGAAGGTGTGTCATATCATCGTGGCCTGCTGTATGCTTCACAATCTTGCATTGCGACGCCAGGTGCCTTTCCTGCAGGAGGATGGTCCAGATGGTGGTGTTGTAGCAGCTGTGGAGCCTGTGGAGAGTGAAGAGGAGGAAGACAATGGGGACGACACGGACAACAGGGACACAGTTATACAACAGTATTTTCAGTAGCACACAGGTAAGAATCACCCACGCCATTTTACATTTACTTCTGGCCTCCTGCATCTCTACTTTCTGTGTTTCCCCCCAGTTCCTTTTAACTGATTTTTGACTTTCCCTTCCCTTTCAGAGCTGTATGACCCACAGCGTGACTTCTGCTTTGTTTGCCCATGGACTAATGCTTATTGACATTGGTCTGTTGTCATCACAATGTAACTGAACATTATTGCACCGTTATGTGTAATACATTTGTTAAGAATACAAGCAGACTCCTGATTTTTGAAGTGCAATTGGTGATTTATTTTAAGTGCTGCATATAGGTCCATTATACTAAAACGGTGATGGGTGGGGGTGGAGTAATGTCCATGGCAGAGTCCAGTTCTCAGTCTCACAGGTGCATTGTCCATATGCCTGTGGAAGGATGGAGCAGGGGCTGTTTAAGGTTTGACAGGGTGACAATGTGGGACAGTGGGATGACATCAGGGGGTATCTTATGCTGGCATCGGTTCCGCAATGTGGTGACTATCTGGTTGAGGGCCAGAACGATGGTCCCCATTGCGGAACCGATGTTCCTGAGTTCGTCTCTGAACCCCATGTACCGTTCCTTCTGCTGTGCCTGGATCTCCTGGAACCTGGCCAGTACCGTCGCCATCGTCTCCTGGGAGTGGTGGTATGCTCCCATGATGGTGGTGAGGGCCTCTTGGAGAGTGGGTTCCCTGGGCCGGTCCCCCCCCTCTCGCACAGCAGCCCTCCCAGTTCCCCTGTTTCCCCGGGCCTCTGTCCCCTGGACGGTGTGCCCACTACCACTGCCCCCAGGTCCCTGTTGTTGTTGGGGTGGTGGGTCAGCCTGGGTGCCCTGTAGTGGCGGACACACCGCTGATTGACGCGTCCTGGAGACAGAGGCATGGGCCCGCTGGGTGGGAGCTGTGCTGGTATTCCCAGAGGGGGTTGGGTCTGCTGTGGCCTGTGTCTGTGTGTGGGGAACCGACTGTCCAGAGGTCCCCGATGGTCCGGGGTGGTCATCAGGTTCTAGGTCGACAGAGCTGCTGTCATCACTGGGGGCCTGTTCTGGGGGTGGGATGGACAAATCTGGACCCTCCTGGCCGGTGTGTTGGCGTTCGGGCCCTGCAGGGGTAAAAGAGTATGGTTATTGCTTCTGTGTGTGCAATGGCGTGCGATTTGTGGGTGCCCTTGTCCCCCAGTGCTGGCATTCCCTTGTGGGAGGAGTTGTGAGGGTGGTTGGGGGGGGGGGATGGGTATGTGCAGTGGTCATGCTTAGGTGATGGGTGCCCATGGTTTGTGTTGGCATTCAGGGATTGGTGTTGTGTTGGGTGGGTTGTGCTGGTGAGACATTGGCAGGGAGGATGTGTGCTGGGGTGTTGGGTGTGGGGGTGTGGGTTGGCATGCTGGTGGTTGGGGGGGGTGAAGTAGTTGATATTAGACTTACCAGAGTCCATTCCTCCGCCTACTCCAGCGAGGCCCTCAGGATGCAGGATGTTCAAGACCTCTTGCTCCCATGCTGTGAATTCGGGTGGAGTGGGTGGGGGTCCGCCGCCAGTCTTCTGCACAGCGATGTTGTGTCTTGACACCATCGACCGCACCTTCCCCCGTAGGTCGTTCCAGCGCTTTCGGATGTCTTCCCGATTTCTGGGATGCTGTCCCACAGCGTTGACCCTGTCGACGATCCTTTGCCATAGCTCCGCCTTCCTGGCTATTTTGGTGTGCTGCACCTGTGTGCCGAAGAGCTGGGGCTCTACCCTAATTATTTCCTCCACCATGACCCTGAGTTCTTGGTCCAAAAACCTGGGGTGTCTTTGGGGTGCCATGGGGTGGTGTGGATGAGGTGTGGGGTGGTGTTTGTGGTGATGTGAGTGGTGGTGTGTGGTGATGTGTGCGTAGATGTGGTGTGGGTGATGATGTTGGGTTCCTGTGTGTGTTGTGGTTTGCGTTCCCTGTGCTCTCTCTCTGTGTATTGCGCCTTGTCTCTGAATTTTGATTTGGGGGGGTTTGTGGGTGATGTGGGTGTGTGTTTTATATGGAGATGGGTGTGTGGGAGTGGTGTGTGTATGTGTCTCACGTGTGTGTATTTTGAATTGTCCAATGTGGCTGTGTTTTGTATGGGTGTGTATATTTTGAGCGCGGCGGTGTGTACCGCCAATGGAATACCGCGGTTGAAAGACCGCCGCGTGGATTCGTGGGTCGTAATGGCATGGGCGTGTTTGTGTTGGCGTGACGGTGGAGGTTTGGTCATCTCCAGTTTATCGCTGACCGCTGATGAGGCGGCCTTCCGTGGATGTCGGGTTTTTGGCGGTTTGGCAGTTGTGGGTCAGAATGACCGTGGCGGTTTACCGCGGCCGCGGCAGGAGAATGGCGGTCTTCTGACCGGCGGTAAGAGCCTTTTCCCGCCGAGGTCAGAATGACGGGGGAGTTCATGGAGTTTTGCCCACTCTGTGCTCCACTTGGAGCATGTAGTTCTGGTAAAACTACATTAACTGCTACATGGAAAGGTTTTTTCTCATACACCGCTTTCCAATTTTAAGTTGGTGAGGGTAGGCAAGTAAAAACATGGAGCACTAGACCGCCACCTGGTGAGATTTCTCAAAACGGGTAGTCATGGCATATTGCTACCCAAAAACTCAGCAGAATTTCACAGGGTTTTTGGGATACTCTGCTGAATCTCGCAGAGTTTTTAGACAACTCTACGGAATTCCGTGGAGTGAATCACCTCGAGTTCCGCCCAGGCTTAGCATTTAGGGCCAGATGTAGCAAAATTTAGCGAGTCGCAAATGACCACGCAAAATCGGAGATGGGATGCAAAAATCCCATTTCCGAATCGCAAATTGCGCCGCGAGCCATTACCGACTCGCAAAAATTGAGACCCCATTGTGCAACCCGCAAATAGGAAGTCGCAATTTGCGAGTCGCAAACCATATGAAATAGCCACTCGCAAATTGCGACTAGTCGCAAAAAGCCCATTTTGCACTTCCAATTTACCACTAACTCATAGCAGGTGGTAACCAGAACCAAAGTATAAAAGGAGACCCAGAAGGCACCTGGGTTATTCAAGATGGCGGAGATATATGTGATAGCAAGGAGGAGGAGAGCCCACGCCGCACAGCAGATGAGGAGGAGGAGCCAGAGACAGGAGAGGATATACAGAACCAGGCAGACACTTTTCCAACAAACTGAGGAGGAGATTTATGACAAATACAGACTCAGCAGTGCAGCAATATTAGAATTAATAGATCTACTCAATCCGCAGCTTCAAAGCCAGACTGTGCGCGGCAGCGCCATCCCCACACATGTGCAAGTGCTATGCTCACTGCACCTCTTGGCCTCGGGTAGCTATCAGGGGGTCATTGCTGTGGCAGGTGGGGTATCTCAAAGTGCACTCTCACGGTTCTTCAGAGCATTCCTGGATGCCATACTCACACACATGTCCAGATACATATACCTTCCCAGGAATGAGGCAGAAATCAACAGCACCAAGTTGCAATTCTACAGGATTGCCAACTTCCCACTTGTAATAGGGTGTGTAGACGGGACACATATAAAAATATGCCCTCCTGCAAATTTGGAATATCTGTTCCGCAACTGGAAGTGTACCCACTCACTGAACATCCAGGTGGTATGTGACGCCCATTATGTTATCACTGACATGGTAGCCAAATTTCCAGAGAGTACACATGACTCGTACATTTTCAGGGACAGTGGGATACATCAACGCCTAGAACGTGGGGAGTTTGGAGACGAATATCTCCTAGGTATAGCTGAATACACCTTGCAGACATACACACAGGACAATGTGGAACCCATCCATGCCCAGCTAACATTGTTCATTTTTGCCAAATAGGTGACAGTGCATATGCACTACGACCATGGATACTTACCCCGTACTGAACACCCAGCAATGAGACAGAGAGGCGATACAACAGTGCACATAGGAGAACCCGAAATGTTATAGAGAGGACCTTTGGACTGTTGAAGGCAAGATTCCGATGCCTCCACAGAAGTGGAGGTGCCCTCCAGTATGCCCCAATAACAGCATTCAAGACCGTTGGCGCATGCGCTATACTGCACAACATTGCCACCAGACATGGGCTACATCTCACCCCTGAAGACCCAGATTCGGAGGATGACGAGCAAGAGCTACCACATCGCCATCACGGGGATAGAAGCATTGCAAATCAAGGCAGACAGAGACGGGACCACATTGCAAACCAATACTTTGGAAGGTACGTGGTAACTGTCAGCACACACACGAATGTCACACACAAAGAGCCCAGGTGTGAAGTGGAACAAACAAGAACTTTAATGAAGTGAACCAAAAAACTATTGAAATGAACTATTGATCAGGGGGTGTAAAAGTCCACCTGCTATGAGGACACATTAACCTCATGTGCCTCCATTGTTTGTTAGTGCGTAGCTCACATCCTACGCCTGGGACGCCCAGCATGGCTGGTGCCTGGAGCGTCTGCAGAACCCTGCCGTGCACTTCCACTACGCAACACTCTGGTGTCTGTGGCAGATGCACTACTGATAGTAGAGCCCTCCTCACTGTCTTGGGGCGTGTCTGCTGCGCCCCTAGCCACCTGTTGTGCCTCCATCATGTCCACAGCGTGCCTTATCCGTCCCAGGCCGCGAGCCACATCGCTGGCAAAGTGGCCCATGTCGACTTGTAGGCTGACTGTGCAGCGTGACAGCCCTGTGGTATTCACAGCCAGGCGGACGATGGAGGCAGCCATGCTGTCTAGTCGTGGATTAGTTGGCGATCACAGCGCCTTGCACTCTCTCTCTCCATAACAAGTTCAGCCACTAGTTTCCTGATGGAGAGTGCAAGGTCACCTACATTACTGTTCAGGTTTTGTAGCTCTGTGTGGACCTGTGCCAGCCCTGTTGTCTGATTCCTCTCCGTTCGCCGCATGGCCCCTGAAATCAGTCTCATTTGCCTTGTCTGCAGGCGCTGACCTTCGATGAGTGCTGCCTCGGCGGCGGACATGGAGGAGTCCCCTACATCTCCCTGTGACACTGCAGGGACATGGACACGTCGCCTGCGATGCGGTGGAGCATCTGTGTCCTGTTGGCTGGCACTGTGGCTGGGACTGGGTGCTGGGTCTATCTCCACTATGGCCACTGGTGCATCTGGAGGGGACTGTGGTCGGGTGGTGCAGGTCCCTGTGGTGGCTGCTCCTGGGTCCTGTGCTGCCTGGTGGCTGACCTCTGCACCCTGGATGGTGTGGCTGGTGGTGGTGTCTTCTGGGAGACCTGTGGGACATAGGGAACACACTGTCAGTATCTACCATCTGTTGTATGCTTCCTAATAAACTGTTGCCTATCAGCTGCCTACTGGACTACATTGCCCATAATGCACCATTCTGGTGGTTGCTACTCTGAAATGGAGCTATTTTGGTTGTGCATGCTGCTGTGTACTAGGTGGGTGGGGGTATTGCAGATATGGGTGTACATGCATGTTTCATGGTACTCACTGGTTGATGGTCCTGGCGCTGACGTGTCCAGCTCTCCTATTCCAGACACTGCCTCTGGCTCCAAAGTCTCTTGCACTCTTTCCTCCATGGGTGTGGGTGGTGGGACGGTAGATGGGCCTCTTCCAGTGCCCCTCATCTCCCGGAGGTGCTCTGCCACCCTCTCCTTGGTCCTGGAGCGCAGGTCATATAATCTTTTTTTAAGTTCATCTATGCTCCTGTGGCTCACCCCCATTGAATTAACCTTCTCCTGGATTTCCGTCCAAATCCTCCTTTTCTCTAGCTCAGGCACACTGAGGGCTGCTCCTCCAAAGAGTTGATCATGGTGCTGGCAGCATTCATCCGTCAGCACTTCCAGTTCCTTTTCAGAAAATGTGATTTTCCTCTTTCTGGCTGATTCCTCCATTGTTGCTGCTGTTCCTCCTGTTGGCTGTTCAGCAGTTGGAAATGGGTGTGGTCCTCCCTCCTCCCAGGTGTATTTGTAAACTTCCTGGCTGTGATGTCATAATCAAGAGCCAGGAAGTGTTTTCCAGAGTGTTCTGCTGCACCTGCATGCAATTTGCGGCACAGTCGCAATTTGTGACACCCACTTGCAATTTGCGTGTTCGTTTTTAGCGAGGTCGCAAAAAGCAACCTCGCAAACAGCGGACTCGCAATCTGCGTTGCGACTTCATTTGTGAGTCGCAAAATGAAGTCGCTTCTTCTTGCTGGATACCTGTTTGCGAGTCGGAAATTGCGAGTCACAAAGTCTCGCAATTTCCGACTCGCTCTTTTTTTCCTATCTACATCTGGCCCTTAGTGTCAAAAAGTAAATTATAGCAAATAAGGTTTGGGTTTTCATGGATAAATATGTTAAACTGTGGCTGCCAACCTTGTAGTTGCTTAGATAAAAATAATTTGCAAGCAGTCTCTAAGGCTAAGTAACAGAGAACTCTTACCACTTTCAGCAGTGTCATCTTTACATTGGATTTGGCTAACACACCTCATAAAGTAAATATATTGAAATACCCACAGGCACCGAACACCAAAAAGGATATAATTTTACCTCTGGTTGTGAAACTTTTGTAAAACTCTATCAGAAGAATGTGACGCTCCCCCATCACAAATTTGGTAAAAATGTGACATTCCAAGCCTTGCCCTACCTCATTATGCTGCTTAAAAATATTCTGTTGCCTTAACTCGGCTCCATAGTCAGTGTCCACTAGCCTGATGGAAAATGTGGCTAAATCACAGTCAAATCTGCAATAGTAGCATTAACCAAACAAGTCTGTCCAAATCATAGGAAATTCTCAAACCATTTTTTCATTCTGTATCCTTTCCTGCTCTTTAAACCTCTTAACAATAATCTGTAATATAGCACAAGCAAATGCACCGAACCCTCATTCGAAACTGACTAATCTAACTGAGCTGTTAATCATCCAGCAGGCACGAAATAAATAACTGTCAAGATGTTAATCAAACAAACTGAAACTCTGGAAAGGAAGAGGCCTATCCCTCAACACCAAAGACCACAATGGTGTGCTGATGTAACACATACAAAGCTCTGGACACTGCTGGTCTGGAGTCTGGCACGATGGATTCTCCAGAGATGATGCAATCTCTGGTTCACAAGTCTCAAAAGCATTCAGATACATCAAACTTGGGTGTGATTCTTTTAATGAGTCACACTCATGTTTAATGCCACACCAAGGAGCTAAGCCCAGAGAAAGTCTCATAGTCAAGCAGAGAATGGTGACACTTATAGGATTACTGAATAACCAATCAAGATTGGATAGACAAGGAGGATAGCAATATGCCTAAACCTTTATTCACTCCTACTAAGGAGCAAACCATTAACAACTTTCAAATACAACCTTAACAACATCACAATGATAAAAAAGAATGTTCAATCCCATGCAAGCAGTGTGACCTCCATTTTCCTCCTCTTTTGTTTGTTCTTCTTACCTCTTGTTATACCAATCCTTAACTCAAAATGATCCTGTTCTAATTCTCTGCAAAATAAATCACAATATGTATTCTTATTTTGAATCTCTCCATATGAATATACTAATTAATTTCCAAATCAATACTCTGTTACAACAATATAATCAGATTTTGCTAAACACACTTATACAAAGTTGTCCTTATCTTTCCCAACTACTTCACAAGGGAACGGTATGTGGGAAAATGCTAGACTCTTTGGCCCATATTAATACTTTTTGACGCAAACCAGCACCGGCGCTGGTTTACGTCAAAAAATATTACCACCGGCTAACGCCATTCCAACGCGCCAGGTGGGCCCCTTATTTATGGATTGATGGCAGCCGGCGATGCGGGCTGGTTAGAGTAAAAAAAAAAATGACTCTAACCGGGCAGCGCAGGCGTAGGGAAGAATGGGGGTTGTGCGTCAAAAAGTAAAAAATCATGGCTCTAACCTCACTTGCTCCAATTTTTGACGCACAACCCCTATTGAAATGACTCCTGTCTTAGCAAAGACAGGAGTCATGTCCCCCTGCCCAATGGCCATGCCCAGGGGACTTCTGTCCCCTGGGCATGGCCATTGGGCACAGTGGCTTGTAAGGGGGTCCAAGTTAGGCCACCCTATGCAACTTTAAAAAAAAATACTTACCTCAACTTACCCGTACTTACCCGGGATGGGTCCCCCATCCGTGAGTGTTCTCAGGGGTGGGTGGGGGTGTCAGGTGGTGTATCAACTATACACCCATAATCAACTGTTATTTCAATTATTTGATATTCTGGTTCTTTATCAGTAAGTCATCCAAACAAATGGTCATCCTTACTCCTCTCTCCCTGAGAAAGCCACCCACTGGCCTCATCACTTTTGTGAAACACCAGAGGGCTGACGTTAGCTCAAATGGTAGGCTCTAAAATAGATACAATTGATTTTTGGACCTCAATTGCATACATTTCTGACTCTCCTTAACTATTGGTACTGTTAAGTAAGCATCCTTGAGATCTAACTTTGTCATCCAGTCCTGCTCTTGTAACAAATCCCATAAAAGATTAATACCTTCCATCTTGAAATGTTGATCAGTTACAAGCCGATTTAAATTTCTTAAATTTATTACTGGCCTCCAGCCTTTGTCCTTGTTTTCCACTAGAAATAATGTACTTAGAAACCCCTTTTTCCTGTCCTCTATTCTCACAATCACATTCTTTGTCAACATTTGTGATACCTTCTCCTGAACTATTTGTTCAAACTAATTTCAAAATACCAATTTGCTCGTTTTTACCATCTGTGCAGGTTCTTCCTCAAACTCTGTTTGATATCCCTCTATAGTCCTTAAGACCCAGACATCTTGTGTCACTGTCCTCCAATTGTCTCTAAATAATCTTAATCTTCCTCCTGCCCCTATTGGGATAGAAGTAGAAGTAATCCTCATACCCACCCTGGTTTTGAACTTCTCTGAGGTTTTGTCCTCTTCCTCTGCCTGTACGAACTTGACCTCTCCCCCATTAGGGGTAGAAGTGGGACCCTCCTTGGTTTCCCCTGTTATATCCATTTGCTTTCCTCCGATTTTGGGCTTTGAAACCTGCCTGGGAGGTAGGTTGCCCTCTCCTACAGTCCTGTCCATAAAAACTATTATTTGAAAAAAACTCAACACATAGAATAGTGAGTTTTATCTAGGCATGTAACGGTGTGCACATACTTAGTAAAAGATTTGACCATTCAATCTCCAAAAAGTAAGCCACGGGCATCTTCACTAGATTCCTAATTAGCTAACTCACTCATTTTTGGGATAATACGCATCAGCACTGTTTTCCATCTTTCAGCATTCCCCAAAAAACATATGGCTCCTTGGCACCATCTGTGTAATATAGACAAATCTATATTTAATTCTTTTAAATAAGCTTCCTCTGCAATGTCAGATTTCCTAGCCAATGGACCAACAATGTCAAGTATTTTATCTTGACATTGTTATGGTGACTTCTCCAGCCCCTTTCTCGGATCCTTACACATTTTGAATAAATAAGTTATAGAATCTGGGTGCAAATTTGGCATCATAGATACCTTTTCATCAATATGGGCATGGAACACTGTACCCTCATCACATTTCTTCCCTCCTTCTCTAAGGTCTTATGTAATCTTGCTTCTATATAATGTGATATGTGATCCAATAGCCACCATTCTTTCCCTCTCGGGTGCCTGATATCCTTTGGATAAAATAACTTTTTTCCAAAAGGACCTATTATTATTTCCTTAACCTTTCCTCCGACATTAATCTCACTCTCCTCATCAAGTGATTGTTACCTAGGAGATGGCTGCACAGATCTACCAGCCATAGAAAACATGCCTCACATTTAAAAACAAGGCCTACCGCCTTAAGAAAGCAGCAGACATGTCAACCAATTTGTCATAACACTCAATCCCTGACACTGTTGTCCGTCAACACAAATGCCAGTGGGAACGTGGTTAAGACTTTAAGCCGCCTTGTGGTCCACTACTCATGACAGTCCGAAAGCGGCTAGAACTTGAAGCTGCCGTGTGCTGCTGCTGGTTCACTAACATGTTCAAGCCCTGTAAAACAAGCAAGATAAAAAGGCTTTGTTTCAATTACTCATTCACTCCGATTATTTCTAGAATGTTATACACATGAATTTAACCCTTTTTATTCATTTTAAGATCAGTAGAATAAAAAACAGGAAAACCTTTCAAACTTTATTTATAAAACCTTTAAACAATTATCTTACTCCACATCCCTTTCCCATAAATTGGGTAAATATTTACTACGAAACACATAAATAGCATTCAAACAATACCACACAGACACAAAAATAATAGCTGTGTCATATACTTATCTGCCCAGAATCAGCAAACAAGAGGAGGAAAATGGAGGTCACACTGCTTATATGAGACTGAAAATTAATTTTCCACTGTGATGTTTCAAATGTTAAATTTGGAAACTTTTACTGGTTTGCTGCCTAAAAGGACTAAATAAAAGTTCATGCATAATGATAGTCTGTCTTGACATCAAATTCTATTCCGGTGGGACTTTCAAACTGAATCACACTTGAGATCCTCATTGGACTAGGCAATGAAATAAATAGAAACCCCTGTAAAAAGTGAAAAGGTAAAGCAAAGCTAAGGTTTAAGTATTTTTTAAAATTATTTTGTTTTCCTCATGCAATGTTAATAGTGCCATAGCACAAAATCTTAAAAGACAATACATTTGCCAGCTATGATATTAATTTAAGTTTATTTGTCATTCCTACTATATTAACAGTTTTAACCTGCAATCCAGCCATCACTTTTCAAAGGCTAAAAAGATTATGAAAGAGAGAGTGAGTGGATGAGTATGTAAGAGTTTGTTTGAGTGTGTGACTAAGTAGCAGAAGTGAAATTATATTGAAATTGTCCTTGCTAAAATGGATTCCAAGCATGTGTAATCATTTTGGATATAATGGGCCAGATTTACAAGGCCCTATCGCCTCCTTGAGCCACATTAGCATCATTTTTTTTACCCTAACATGCCCCAAGGAGGCAATTGTTGCCGCACCATATTAACAAAGTGGCGTAATGCATGCAGTGAGACCTTTTGCGACCCCTTGTGCCACATCATGCCTGCATTAGGCATTTCACAGAGGTCTTCCATTCTGTGTCACAGAAAGTAATCAAAAAATAATTTCTAGCTTCAGATTGGCTCCCCTTTTTATTGGTTTATAATGTACTAACAAACCTAGACTCTGATATTTGCATTACATTTTGCCATTCACCTTGGAAACAATGTTCCCCAATAAATTGTCAAGAAATGTACAACTAAAACAAAATAAGTGCTTGCATTCTGGACTACCTCACTTAAGACACTATGAGGGTTATTACGACCCTGGTGGACGGTGGTATTTTGGGGAAAGACCCTGCCAAATTATGACATTGGTGGTTTGGCTCAAGCCAAACCACCAATGTACCGCTCCGTCCGCCAGGGTGGTAGCAGCCGCAGGGCTGGAGACTTTGGCCTCCAGCCCGGCGGCCGTCACAATCCCACCCTCAGGATTATGACCCCGCCTACCGCCATGGTTTTCTTACCACCACAAAAAACATGGTGGTAGGCACTATCCTTCCCTGGCACATTTAGGGGTCTCCCGATAATGAGGGCCTCAGTGTTACAAAAATAAAGATAGTTCATTTTGGTGGCACAAATACCAAAAATACCATAAAGGCTATACTCCCTTAGGAGGTAAGTAATACACACATTACATAGACTAGTAGTATGCAGAAATAGGCATACAAACAGTTAAAAAACAGTGCAATTAGTGAAAATCACAATAGAGAGAAATGGCCCTACGGGGAGCACAAATCATATACTGAAAAAATGGAATGCGCAATTCGGTCCCCCAACTAGGTAAGTGTAGTGTGTACAGGGGAGCTAGGAGTACTAGGAAAGCCCAAAAGTAAGTTCTACAACCCAGCCCAGCAACAAGAAAAACACTCCTTTACTCCTGTAAAGCACAAAAAGCTTTTCAGAACACACACACAGAAGCAAAGAAGAATAATGCAAAACTCAGAAGAGACTGCAAGACAGCAACAGTGGATTCCTGGACAAGAGGACCTGTGGAAGAAGGGGACCAGGTCCAAGAAGCACAGCAGAGTCCAGGAAGGGCAAGGATAAAGGATAAAGGTGCAAGAAGTGAACCACCAGTGAAGAAGAATAGTCAGCACTGCACACAAGAAGATGAAGTTGGGTTCCTGGAGGATGCAGGGTATGTCCCATGCCAGAAGGATGATTGCAGTCTGGTTTGCGTCTTCAGGTTCTGCCAACAGGCCAGCAATCTTACCGCCACGAAAACCATGGTGGTAGGCACTATCAGTGCCAGGGAATTCCTTCCCTGGCACTAATAGGGGTCTACCCTGCCCCCTTACCCATCCCCCACCCTTCTCTCCCAACATAAACACACATACACACACAGCATGCACACATATATACCCACAAACCGCAACCAACACTAACATACATTGTCACACACGCATTCCCAACACACAACAGACACGTACACTCACATTCAGTCAAACATGCACACATTCCATGCGAATCACACCCGGATGCACGCATACCAAAACAGACACCCCCCACAGTCAAACACACCCCCACACATGCACACAACACCTCCCAACCCCCTATCCTGTCAGAGAACCTGACTTACCAGCTTGGAGGGGGTCCCCGGGCAAAAGACACGATGCGGCGCTGCTGCCAGCAGCTGCATCCACCAGCAAAACACCGCCAGGCCGTATCATGGAACATGATACGGTTGGCGGGGTTTTGCTGGAGTGACGCTGCTGCTGGCAGTAGCTCCTACTAACCTCCGTCCACCTCCATGACTGTTGACGGAATTCTGCCAGCCTTCTGGCGGTATTCCGTCTACGGTCATAATGCGGTTGGTGGCTGGTAGCCACGGCAACCGTATGTTGGCTGCCGTGGCCGTGGTGGTAGGCGGCATTTGCCGCCAATATTATAATGAGGGCCTATCTTACTTGTCCATTGTAACTAAGGCTCCTTTGGATGTACAATGCTTTGTTATTTTCTACTTTTTCAAAAGTTATGAAAACAACATACCTTCTGTTAAGTGCCACATTTTATGAAGACAAGCAAAGAGCTTATGAAAAAGCCATCTTCAATTCCATGATCCCAACTAGTGCTATGAAATGAGCAACATACAATTTAAGGTAGGATGTTGGAATGTTTCTGATCTACAAAATGTTAACTGTTGCCCGAAGCAAGAAGAATCAGCCCCAGAGAACAAAGGGAAGTGGTTAAATGCAAAGTGGATGAACCCTTGCATAAAATCACCTGACTCTGACAGGGAAGAAATGGAAGCTTTGATGACTGCAGAATAAGCCATCTTTTTTGAAGAATGTAAAAGGAAAAATGCCCATCTAAAAACACTTTTTCTCAGAACTACTCGCTATCCTATTTATCCATCATTTAATATTGGATACAACTAAGAAAATACAATTTACAACTGATAAAGATTTAGTGTTTCAGGATTTTTGTTATTTTTTCCATTCAAATACCCTCATCATTAGAACTGGTGTTTTTACTTTGAGTCCCCTAAGGCTGTTTACAGTTCTAGTGACCGAAGGAAGGTTTGCACCATTTGATATTCCAGACATTTTTAACCCCCCTGCCTACCATCTGGAGCATTATTCTTGCTAGGTGGCCTAATTGACTGAATAATTAAGCCCTTTTTTGTGTTTTTCTATGAAGAGTCTTATCATGATTACCAAATACAAAGACTTATATATAAGTCTCCCAACCCTCCAATATATAACCTGCTTCACCTACAGCAACGTGGTCTTTATCCCCAGCTTCCATTAAATAGTAAAGTTCAAGAAATGAGCCTTTCACCAGTAGTTCCCAAATCAAAGTACAAGTAAGGGATTGTATTATATAGCTTTAAGTAGCGTTCTCTTTGTTCTTTGTCATATATGGTTTTAATCAGCATAAATTGAGATGTGTTTTAGTCAAACATCATAACATTGCTTTATTTCATTTATTTGTAGGTTTTGTTTGATGTTCAGAGAGAGTTAATATGTTTGGTTTTTAAGCTCAGAAAAGCTTATGAACTATGGGCCAGATGTAGGAAGGCTTTTGCGCCTCGCAAATGGCAAAAAACGCTGTTTGTGATGCGCAAAAGCCCTTACGCGATGCAGAAACACATTTTGCGAGTCGGTACCGACTCGCAAAATGTGATTCCGACTCTCAAATAGGAAGGGGTGTTCCCTTCCTATTTGCGACCGCATCGCGATGTAGAGTTGATTTGTGAACGCGAAAGCGGTTGCAAATCAACTCGCAGTTACCATCCACTTGAAGTGGATAGTAACTCATTCGCAAACAGGAAGGGGTCCCCATGGGACCCCTTCCCCTTTGTGAATCAAACAAAAAAAAAAATTCAGAGCAGGCAGTGGTCCTATGGACCACTGCCTACTCTGAAAAAACAGAAACAAATGGTTTCGGTTTTTTTTCTGTTTGCAGCGCGTTTTCCTTAAAGGAAAACGGGCTGCAAAAAAAAAAAAAAAAAGCTTTATTAAGAAAGCAGTCACGGACATGGTGGTCTGCTGTCCCCAGCAGGCCACCTTCCCCGTGAGTGCCTAGACTCGCTATGGGGTCGCAAACTGCGACCCACCTCATAAATATTCATGAGGTGGGTCTTTGCGACCCCATAGCGAGTCGCAGAAGGTGTCTGAGACACCTTTCTGCATTTCCTTTTGCGAGTTGCAAATTGCGAGTCGCTGGGACTCGCAATTTGCAACTCGCAAAAGGAAACCTACCTACATCTGGCCCTATATGTGTATTTGATATATAAATACTGAGGGTCTCCATGGAAAGGGTCTTGTTCACACCAGAATTGTTGATGTGCTCTTTTATTATTAATTAGTTATATAGAAACCAACAAAACAATACATGACAAAATATCTGTCATCAATGTTTACTACACATTGATATATCAACATGTTCTTGATGATCTCCGTCATGAGACTATCCATATCTTAGTGCCAAAAGTGAGAAACAAGAATTACATCAATGACCGCATAGGAGGCAATAACGCGATTCCAACTTCTGTCTAGAGAGATACGTTTGTATTGGCAAAATCAAGATTATCTTGCTCCTACTGAAGACTATTAAGACATGTTCATTCAATAAAAAAAAATCTATTAAGTACAATGCATGAAAAACAGGGAAAAAAAATTCTAAAAAAGAAACAAGTTAAAAAAAAGAATAACAAATGCAGGATCAATGTTATTTGTATGTGTAGACTATCCACATTACATTTTCATGAGGGTCACAAGTGATGCAGGGTGACTAAGTTTGGCTATTTGCCAACCAGTGGTTAGTTGATTCTGTACACACTCAAAAGGTGGAACATTCCATTCTGTCTTTTTTTGTGAGGAGAGCAACTGTATCAATAACAGTAGTACTAGTCATTGTTTCTCATACATGACCTATCATGTTTTTTACAATCCACACAGGCAGAGAGAATATCAAGAAGAAAGAAGAAAAGAAAGAATGAAAAAAGAACAAGGGTAAGCAATCATGCGAAAGTGGAGCACAGCCTGACACTATTATGATGCATAGAGTATCTGGTAAACAAGTAGCTCAATGATTCTCTTGCTACAGCAGTGGTCCACACAGGTTAGAAAAAGGCTAAAATTCTCCTTTCTAGGAAGCCACTGTTCGACCCCCACTTTCTGAGCAACTATAGGCCTATTTTCCTGTTCCCAGTACTGTCAAAGATCCTGGAGAAATTCATAAATAGGCAACTGTTCTGCTACTTGGAGACAAATTACCTACACCTCAGTCAGTCTGCCTTCAGGCACAATTTGAGCACTGAAATTACCCTACTTGAGGTAGCTGGCAAATCCAATGCACTTTGGATACAGTTGGCAAGGCTGTTCTGATTGTGTTAGATCTATCAGCAGCCTTTGATATTTACCAAATTCTTATCTTCTGGGCCACCTCCAGATGAGTAGAAGGATTGGCACTTCAGTGGATGGTCTCATTTCTAGGGAATAGAGATCAACAGTCTTGGATTCCATCTTTTGCTTTCTGGCAATAAGGCAATAACAGTTAGGGAGCCCCACTTTATTCACTATCAACCTTACCCCTATTGCCTTTTTGGTCAAATCATTTTGTGCCAAGATTCCATCATATGCAGATGATCCTCACATTTTCTTTTCCTTTGAGAAAGGTGGGCATATTGCCCCTGAATAAATTAGGTCATGCCTGACTGCTGTTCTTGTCTAGATTAATAAAAAAACAGCTGATGTGCAATACTGACAAGAGAGTTGGCACTTTGACTCCTATCAATTGGCTGGCATGTTGGCTGGAAGGACACCATACCCTTTTTGGTTTTCTCAAACAGAGGCTGTCAAGAACCCAGGAGTTAAGTTTGAAAGTCAGTTATCTCTCCAGCTGAACTCAGGTCTGTGGTTGGAACGTGTTTTGGGCTCCTCCAAGCACTGAAAAAGTTTTTCTTAAAAAAGAAAAAAAAAAAAAAAAAAAATATATATATATATATATATATATATATATATATATATATCTTTATTATGGTTTTATACACAAGAGGAGCATAATTAAATACATCAAGAACCACTGTAAAAAAAAAAAAAAGTTACACAATCCATCGAGACACCATTCATATCAGAAATACATTATCATCAAGTATACAGTGATCAAATAGAAAGGTCAGGGAACTAATATTAAAAAAATGGTAAATATGTCAAATAGACATCATGGGAGGGACAGAATCCACCAGAATTATTTTCAGAGCAATGATTAAATGACTCTCTAGAGATTGCTATTCAATGTTGGAAAACCCTCCTCCTGCCCACATCTGCGGGGGAGGTCAAATCTGCTTATCCTTTTTCCTAGCATTTGTGTCCTTCCATTGGCATATGCTACTTTCTAGATTGCATAGCAAACGTAGCAGTGCTAGCCACTTAATCTTATTGTTAATGACTACCTGAGTCATACAGTTTAAGGAGTACCAGAACACCTCCTGAATTTTGAAGCTTCATTTTCAACCTCATGTTGGACTTGGCTTTTCGACGGGGTCATCCCCAAACTTTTTGCCTCCTTCCTCCTATTTTTTCTGACATGTTGTTGTTGGCTTTTGACCTCTGGGCACTTTACCACTGCTAACCAGTGCTAAAGTGCAGATGCTCTCTGTGTAAATTGTACTATTGATTGGTTTATCTATGATTGGCTATTTAATTTACTTATAAGTCCCTAGTAGAGTACACTATATGTGCCTAGGGCCTGTAGATTAAATGCTACTAGTGGGCCTGCAGCACTGGTTGCGCCACCCACTTCAGTAGCCCCTTAACCTTGTCTCAGGCCTGCCATTGCAAGGCCTGTGTGTGCAGTTTCACTGTCACTTCGACTTGGCATTTAAAAGTACTTGCCAAGCCTAGAACTCCCCTTTTTCTACATATAAGTCACCCCTAATGTGTGCCCTAGGTAACCCCTAGAGCAGGGTGCTGTGTGGGTAAAAGGCAGGACATGTACCTGTGTAGTTATATGTCCTGATAGTGTAAAACTACTGTGAGGCCTGCTCCCTTCATAGGCTAACATTGGGGCTGCCCTCATACACTGTTGAAGTGGCAGCTGCTGATCTGAAAGGAGCAGGAAGGTCATATTTAGTATGGCCAGAATGGTAATATAAAATCCTGCTGACTGGTGAAGTCGGATTTAATATTACTATTCTAGTAATGCCACTTTTAGAAAGTGAGCATTTCTTTGCACTTAAATCTTTCTGTGCCCTTCAATCCACGTCTGGCTAGGTTTAGTTGACAGCTCCTTGTGCATTCACTCAGACAAACCCCAAACACAGGGTACTCAGCCTCACTTGCATACATCTGCATTTTGAATGGGTCTTCCTGGGCTGGGAGGGTGGAGGGCCTGCCCTCACACAAAGGACTGCCACACCCCCTACTGGGACTCTGGCAGACAGGATTGAACTGAAAGGGGGCTTGGTGCATTTCTTAGACACTCTTTGAAGTCACCCCACATCAAAGGCACAACTTAGTATAAAACAGGGCCTCTGCCCTACCTCATCAGACACTTGCTGGAGAAGAAACCTGAACCAGAAACTACATCCTGACAAGAAGAACTGCCTGGCTGCTCAAAGGACTCACCTGTCTGCTTTCTTCAAAGGACTGCTGTCTTGCTGTTGGCCTGCTGCCTTGCTGTGAAAGTGCTCTCCAAGGGCTTGGATAGAGCTTGCCTCCTGTTACCTGAAGTCTCAGGACCAAAAAGACTTCTCTCTTTCACTTGGACGCTTCGTGTGCCAAAATTTTCGACGCACAGCTTGTTCCGCAGAAAGAAAAACGCCACACACCGACGCTGATCGACGCGATGCCTTCGGGACGACCGGAACTTCGCCGCACGGCCTCGCAAGGACAACGGTGCCCGACTTCCAGAGGAGAAATCGACTCGACGCCTGCCGTGAGATTGAAACTTTGACGCACAGCCCGTGGAACGACGTGCAGGCGGAAAACAAGCAGGAGAATCCACTCACAGACCCGGGACATCTGGTAATCCCCGCGAACCATAGCAAAAGACCTTCCACGCGCTGGAAAACGACGCACAACTTCCCCGAGTGAAAAATAACGACGCAAGTCCATGTGTGCTGGGGAGAAATCGACGCACACACTATTTTTCAACGTATCTCTTCTTCTGCGGACCTTTGCAGAGATTTTCCACCAGAAACCAGGTACTTTGTGTTTGAAAGAGACTCTGTTTGCTTTTTAAAGACTTAAGACACTTTGGCCCTCATTCTGACCTTGGCGGTCTTTTCGCAAGACCGCTGAGTTACCGCCGCGGTGAAGACCGCCGACCGCGGCGGTGTGCCGCTGTGCGCATTCTGACCGCTGGGAGCGTTCCGCCGGAAAACCGCCAGCAGCCACACTGGCGGTCGGCGGGAAAGTGGAGACTGGTCAACCTCCACCGCCACGCCAGCAGAACACCGCCCACAGAATTACGACCCACATTTCTGTGTGGCGGTCTTCTGTTGGCGGTCTTCTGTTGGCGGTCACGTCCCTATGGCTCCCGTCGCCTCCCGGAGGACCAACGCACAAGGTAAGTTGATCGTCCGTGAGGGGAGGGGGTGGGGGGGTGTTGTGTGATGTGGGCGTGCATGGGGGTGTGCGTGTGAGTGTGTAGAGGGGGTGTGTGAGTGCGTGTATGCGGGCGGGGGGTGCTGCTGTGTCTATGGGTAATGTGTGCTGTTCGGCAGGTGCGCATGTCGGCATGTATGTGTGCGGGTATGTGTCCCCGTTGTGTATGTGTGTGTGTAGGGGGTGTGTATATGTGCATGTTGGGGGTGTGTGCATGTCGGGGTACATGTATGTGCATGTCGGGGTGGGGGTGGGGAGGGGGTTCGTACCACCTCTGGGGTGTGGCAGGGGGGTGGAGGGTGTGGGGGGAGGACTCGGGTGGGTAGTGGGGGGTGGGGGAGACCCCTATCAGTGCCAGGGAAGGAATTCCCTGGCCCGATAGTGCTTACCGCCATGGTTCGCACGGCGGTTCCCGCCCGCAAGAAACCGCGGCGGTAGGCAGGGTCATAATACCCTTGGCGGTCTTGGGACGACCGCCGGGCCGGAGTGCGCAAACTCCAGCCCCGCGGTCATGACCGCCATGGCGGTCGGAGTGGAGAAGTAGCGGTCGGTCGCGGCGGGGACCGCCGCGGTCAGAATGCCATTTTTAATACCGCCGGTCTGTTCGCGGTCCGACCGCCGTCTCTCCGCCGACCGCCAGGGTCAGAATGAGGGCCTTTATATCACTTTTCAGTGATATCTTTACAAATTCATATTGCATCTTTGATCGTTTTGACCTGCATATACCCAGATAAATATTATATATTTTTCTAAACACTGTGTGGTGTATTTTTGTGGTGCTATATTATTGTATTGTATGATTTATTGCACAAATGCTTTACACATTGCCTTCTAAGTTAAGCCTGAGTGCTCGTGCCAAGCTACCAGAGGGTGGGCACAGGCTGATTTTGGATTGTGTGTGACTTACCCTGACTAGAGTGAGGGTTCTTGCTTGGACAGAGGGCAACCTGACTGCCAACCAAAAACCCCATTTCTAACACCTCGCTTGTTGTCTCTTTTGGGTCTGGTGTCAATTGCAGTATTATCAATGTATGCCAAACATTAGGATTATAGCCATGAGTCCTCATTGGTCTGATTAAAGCATTAGATTCCATTTTCCTCATCAAAGGATTTATATAGACAGCAAACAATAAAGGTGAACAGAGACATCCCTTTCTCATACCCCTTGTTATTTTGATAGGAACCGATTGCCCTGCCATGATTTGAAGCCTGACTGTAGGGTTTTTACAAACTGCTTGAATGGCCTTGACAAACCCTGGCCCAATTTTATTCCACTTCAAAACCACCCGCATAAAGTTCCATGCAACCCTGTCAAAAGCCTTTTCAGCATCTAAAATGACCAGGCCCGTAGGTTCTCCTGCTACAAATGCTTTGACTTGATGCTTATGGTCAGTGATCTCTCTCCCTGGTAGAGAGCCATGTTGTATTGGAGACACCAGTTTACCAATAACTCGGCTCAGTATTGTTGCTAACACTTTCAAACAGAGCTTGGTGTAGTTAATAATAATTAATATAATAGGCCTGTATGACCAGAGAGCTTGTGGTGAAATCCCTGTCTTTTAAAATACCACTATATTAGACATAGTTCAGGATTCCGGTGTCTGTTGACCACTTTGTACCATTAACTAAGGCTGTGCTGAGAATGAAATGGTTTGATCCTAAGACACGGTGGGCCTGCGCTGAGGATGGAACCATTCCATCCTCTTCACATGCCCTGGAAATCCCTCTGCTCTTAACAGAGGGACTCAGAAGGAATTCCTTTCGCTAAAAGCCTTAGGATCTGGGAAAGAGCTTTCCCAGCTCCCGAAGCTGTTTCTGATTTACAGTGAAATGGCGATCAGAGTGCATAGCACACTGACTTCATTTTACTGAAAACAAAAGTGAAATGAGTCAATCGACTAATTTCACTTTCACTGCCTCAGTGCTCATGGGGCTATATCAAGCCCCCAGAGCACCGAAGCAGATGGGAGAGCTATCATTGGAAGGTGTACCCATCGCTAGTGGATCCCCGCCTGAGGATTGCCACAGGAGTGTGATCCCCAAGCAGGGATCTACCACTAGACACCAGGGAAGGGGGAAAATCCCCTTGGACAAGGACTTTGCTCCCCCAAACATTGTTTGGCTGTATTTAGTCTTTCTGCCTCCTCAGGAGGCAGAAAGCCCACTAGGCATTAGGATTGTTTTTATTCTTGTAGGAGTGGGGGCTGCCCAGAATGGGCATTGCAATGCCTTCACCCCTCCCAAAAAATTAAGCACAGTCTTTCTGCCCCCCCCAGGACAGAAAGCCCAAAAGACACCAGGTTTTATTTTGGTTAGCGTTGGGGTGGAGGCTGCCAGAATGAGCATGAGAATGTCCCCACACATTCCCAAAAATGGTGGCCACAGTCTTTCTGCCCCCCTTGGGAACAGATGGGGGTTATTATCCCCAATCTGCCCCCAAGGGGGGGGCAGAAAGCCCACTAGACACCAAGGACTATTTTTTAGTAGAGTAAGGGTGGGTGCTACCGAGAATGGGCATGGCAATGCCCCTAACCCCCAAACAAAGGGACACAGTCTTTCTTCCTCCCTGGGGGGGGGGGTGATGGGGATTATTACCGCAGAAACAGAAAGCCTATTAGACACCAGGGAAGATTTTTTTTTTTTGTTTGTTTAAAGAGGGACAGGGCTGCCTGCCATGGGCATGGTCATGCCCCCACCCCAAATAAATGGGTACTCGATCTTTTTGCCCCGTGGGGGCAGATGAGGGTAATTGCTCCCATCTGCCCCCCAGGTGGACTACTAGCCCACTAGATGCAAGGGATCTTGAAGAAAGTAGAGTTGGGGTGCTGCCCACCAGCATGGGCATCGTTTTGCCCTAACCCCAACTGAAGGGGGTAACAGTCTTTCTGCTACCCCTGTGGAATAAAGCATATCATCCCAATGGTAAGCAAGAGGACACTTAACTCTTATGGGTGTTGATTTTACATATGGGCCAGGAGAGCTTTGCTAACTCCCAATAGCATCCCACTTACAATGGTGAACAGCTGCACTTTTTGGTCTTGGGTAGACTACCACCTGGTGAAGCCTGCCAGACCTAGACATGTCTAAAAACTAGACATCAGGGGAAGTCCAACACCATTTTCTTACCCACAATACTGTGCAAATCTCCAACTTTACCTAAAGTCAGGCATTTCCCCTACATTTCTGTGATGCAAACATTAGGAATATGTAGGAATCAACAAAATTCCTACCACTCAGCGTTGACCCACATGTGCTGATTAGTACTCTGCCCCACTTGTGTGTCTGGGCCTACCGCCAGTAACACAAATGGCTCCAACTAAGGTCAATAGGAGTCTCCACGCAAGGGCTTCCATTGCCCTTGGTTTGATCTGTTCCTGTTGCGGCACCAGGCCCAGCCACACAAGTGGGGCAGTGGTTTTATCGGCACAGGTGGGGCAAAACTAGGTAGTATGAATTTTGTGCATTCCTGTAGATTATGGAAGTTTTCATCACATAAGTGTAAGGAAAATGACTGATTGCAGGCAAAGTTTGAGGTCTGCAGGGCATTGTGGGTAAAAAAAACTGATTTGATCTGTGCAAGTCACACCACCCTGGATTCCCCTTGGTGTCTGTTTTTCAAACATGTACAGGTTGTTTAGGGTTCCGTAGGTGCCGGCTGAGCTGGAGACCAAAATCTAGAGAAACTCACATTTGAAAAAGAGGGTCAGTTTGGGGTATAAAAATGTGCCTCATAGATTTGCGTTTTGGGCCAGTTTCCCACCGCGGGCACTAGCTCTCATCACACAAGTGCTGTACTATTTTATATTGGCAAACTTGCGGGATTGCTAGGTGGAAAGAAGTCTGTGGCTCCCCATACAGTCCAGAACTTTCCATAACAAAAATGTGAGGAAAATGTGTTTTTTAGTCAGTTTTTGTGGTTTGCACAGGGATTCTGGGTAAAATAAACGTGGTGAGAGCCAGGTAAATCAGCTTACCCTGGATACCCCATGGTGTCTAGTTTTCAAAAATGTACAGGTTGACTAGACTTAACTAGGTGCTTGCTGAGCCTGAGTCCAAAATCTAATGCTACCCTCATTGGAAAAAGAGGGTCAGTTTTTTAGTGAAAAAATATGTTGACTCTATATTGCGTTTTGGGCCATTTCCTGTCACGGACACTAGGTCTACCCACACAAGTGAGGTACCATTTTTATCAAGATACATGGGGATAGTGACTGATGGAATAAAGTTTTTGGCTCCCCATAGATTTCAAAACTTTCAATAAGTGAAACATGGGGAAAATGTTTTTTTTTTTTTTTAATCACTGAGGTTTGCAGGGGTTTCCGAGTAAAAAAAAAAAAACATGATGAAAGCCACACAAGTCAGCTTGCTCTGGTTACCCCTAGGTGTTGAGTTTTCAAAAATGCATAGGTTGGTTAGGCTTCCATAGGTGCGGGCTAAGCTAGCGTCTAAATTCTAGAGTTACCAACATTGGTAAAAGAGTGTCGGTTTTGAAAGGGAAAATGTGCTGAGTCTATGTTGCATTTTTGGGCTGTTTCCTGTCACGGGCACTAGGTCTACCCACACAAGCACGGTATCATTTGTATTGAGAAACTTAGGGGAATACCACACTGAAGGATGTTTGTGGCTCCCTGCAGATTCCAGAACTTTACATGACAGAAATGTGAGGAACATGTGTTTTTTAGTCAAAGTTTGAGGTTTGAAAGGGATTCAGGGTGAAATAATTTGGTGAGAGCCACGCAAGCCTTCCCACCCTGGATAAACCTGGGTTTCTAGTTTTCAACAATGTACAGGTTGACTAGGGTTTTTTAGGTGCCAGCTGAGCGAGGGTCCAAAATCTAGTGCAACCCATACTGGAAAAAGTGGGCAGTTTTGGTGGAAAAATGTGATGCATCCTTGTTATGTTTTGGGCCATTTCCTGTTATGGGCACTATATCTATCCACACAAGTGAGGTATCATTTCTATCGGGAGGATTATAGAAGCATAGAATAGCAGAATATTTGTCATTACCAATAGAATTTCATTGCATTTTTGCCTTTCAAATGTAAGCCAGTGTTTAAGAAAGATGACATTTTGAAAAATACCCTCCAAGTCATGAGTACCCACAAGTTCAGAGATGTAGAAATAACAACCGCTATTTATTGCATATTTTCTCAGTCGCCTCTAGGGGAATCCACAAACTCTAGGCACCTTTAAATCCCTAGGATTTTGGAAAAAATTATCAAATCTGGCATTGATAGCTTATGTGCCCACAAAGTTATGAAGGCTTAAGTGTGAACTACCCCAAATAGGCAAAACAGGGCTCAGCACTGGGGTGGGGTGGAAAAGCCTAGCAGTGATGGGTTTAGGAAGATTTCCACAGGATCTACCTCTAAGGCTGAGAAGAATACCTTATAGAATTCCAATGGTATATTATCTCCACACCGCCTGGCCTGAAGGCAGGGCTTTCAGTGCTTCCTAGTTTTCATCCTTAGTAGAGGGAGCATCCAAGAACCCACTATCTTTGGGGCTGACCTTGCTACCAATAACTGAGTCCTAGTAATTCATTATTTCATTCTCATCGCTGTCCCCCAGCCTGGTACAGCTTGCCATAAAGATTCTAGAGCACCCCACGTATTCCTTTGGGTTTCAAAATAATCTGGACCCATCTATCCCTGATCCCGGCTATATCCTCGAGTGCACAATTTTGTCTAATCTATAATTCCAGCAGATGACCAACATGCTCGCTATATTCATCACAATATTTTCGTCACGCCATATACCTTTTCGCTGCCTTGTTTGCCGAAATGATATTGATGGCAGGTATTTCTATTGCAATCCTATTCTGGATTTCTTGCAAATCAGCCCACTCTGAAACAGACCGAATCAATTGAGCCTCTGTGCCACTTAATTGATTATATTTGCTCCTTAAGTGCTGACATTTATTCCATTGGTGAGCTAGCCTGCAGCTAAGGGTTTCCCCACTTATACCTGCCTTCAGATACAGATTATATCAGGAGAGGCTGTGGAAAAGTACCCTCTTTCTTGGCATAGGTACCCCTGATTTCAGTGTGTTTGATTATGTACACTGGGATCCAGCTAACCAGGACTGCAGTGATTATGCTCTCTCTCCCAAAACTCTGTATTTCATCCACAAGTGTAACACTGGTGCCCCATTATAAGTCCATAGTATATGGTACCTAGGTACCCAGGACATTGGGGTTCCAGGGGACTCCATAGGCTGCAGCATATATTTTACCAACCATTGAGGCCCAAGCAAAGGGTTCTGCAGGACTGCCATTGCAGCCTGCATGAAAAGGTGCAAGCACCCTTTCACTGCCACTTTTCAATGCACCAGGCCACTTATAAGTCCCTTATAGCAGGTCTTCCAGCCCAGAGGGCAGGGTGCAGAGTACCTGTGTGTGAGGGCACCCCTGCACTAGCAGACGTGCCCCCACAAACTCCAGACTCATTTTTCTGGAATGAGCACGGGGACGTCAATATCTATGTCTAACTCCATGATAGTAACTCCGAACATAGGCATGTTTGGTATCACACATGTTGGAATTATACCCCAATGCTTTTACAAGCATTGATTGTATGATTCCATGCACTCTGGGGGCTCCTTAGAGGATCCCCAGTATTGTCATTACAGCCTTCTGAGGGTTTCCAGAGAGCCCAAGCTGCTGCCACCTCACAGACAGGTTTCTGCCCTCCTGTTGCTTGATGCTTGAGAAGCTCAAGCCCACAAAGGCAGAACAAAGGATTTCTTTTGGGAGAGGGTTGTTACACCCTCTCCCTTTGAAATAGGTGTTATAGGCTTGGGAGGGATAATCTCCCCAAGCGACTGGCAATGTTTTGAAGGGCACATTTGGTTCCCTCCTTGTATAAACCAGTATACGCAGGTTAAGGGACCCCCAGTCCCTGCTCTAGCATGAAACTGGACAAAGGAAAGGGGTGTGACCACTCATCCGTCCATCACCACCCCAGCTCTTCAGAGGGTCCCTGGGTTTTGCCATCTTGGATTCAAGATTGGCAGGGAACTCTTGGAGAATCTGAGTGGCCAGTACCAGCAGGTGACATCATAGCCCCCTCCTGATAGGTGGTCACCCAGCTATGTGACCAATCCCCCTTTTAGGGCTGTTTAGGGTCTCTCTCTTTGGAGTTTACTCAAATTCGGATTGCAAGACTCCAGCAGGAATCCTCTGCACCCTCCACTTCGACTTCTGACTGAAGAAACTGCATCTGGATGCTCCAGGACCCGGCTAGCTGCGAAAAAAGAAGCAAGACGCCTTATGCAACTTTGTATCCATGTCTCCTTCCAGCAACTGCAACATTTCCACAGTCGTGTATCCTCTGAGGACAGCCCGTCTTCAGCCTGCATCAGAAGGAAGAAGGAATCTCCCTTGGGGTGAAGGAGTCACTCCCCTGCTTCTGCAGGCACCAACTGCTATGGCAACTGGTTGTGTGGATCCCTTCTCTTGCTGAGTTGCATGGATCCAGGAACACAGGTGGTAGACTGAAGTGGTCCCGACGGTCCTCCCTTCCAGCTGTCCAACTTGGGTGGAGGTAAGCTCTTGCCTGGCCACGCAGGACAGTACTCTGTGCACTGCATCCTTTGATGCTGCCAAGACTTGTTGGCATTCTTTCCACAATATCTTCATACATCTTGAAGCTCCAGCCCCAGCACTCCTTCCTGCAACGCACAGCTCCCTGAGTGGTTCTCCAACAGCATGGGAGCCTTTTTTTAAGTGCTGCTTGGGCCCCTTCTGTGACTTTCCTGTCCCTGTCCTGTGGGACTCCTGTGGGTGTTGCCTGGGCTTCTGTGGGCTCTCTGTGTTTCTGAGGGCCCCCTCTGATCCCCACTCCTGGGTAGAGTGCACCTGGCCCTTCCTGGTCCCCTGTAGCTCCATGTTCCATTAGCCACAAGTTTGGCATGTGCCAAGGCCTGTTGGCAGAACCTGAAGACGCAAACCAGACTACAAACATTCTTCTTGCATGGGACATCACCTGCATCCTCCAGGAACCCGAGTTCATCTTCTTGTGTGCAGTGCTGACTATTCTTCTTCACTGGTGGTTCACTTCTTGCACTTTCATCCTTGTGGGTAGGGGCTTGCCCTTCCTGGACTCTGCTGTGCTTCTTGGACTCATTCCCCTTCTTCCACAGGTCCTCTTGTCCAGGAATCTACTGTTGGTGTCTTGCAGTCGCTTCTGAGTTTTGCATTCTTCTTCTTTTCTTCTCTGTGTGTGTTCTGGAAAGCTTACTGTGCTTTACAGGAGTAAAGGAGTGCTTTTATTGTCACTGGGGTGGGTTGTAGAATTTACCTTTGGGCTTTCCTAGTACTCCCAGCTCCCCTGTACACACTACACTTACCTAGGTGGGGGCCCGAATTGCGCATTCCATTTTTTCAGTATATGATTTGTGCTCCCCCTAGGGCCATTTCTCTCTATTGTGATTTTCACTAATTGCACTGTTTTTATGCCTATTTCTGTGTACTACTAGTGTATATAATTTGTGTATTACTTACCTCCTAAGGGAATATAGCCTCTATGGTATTTTTGGTATTTGTGTCACCAAAATAAAGTACCTTTATTTTTGTAACACTGAGGCCCTCATTTATGACTTTGGCGGTAACTGCCGCCTACCGCCATGATGACGGCCGCAAACATACTGTCGCCATGGCTACCAGCCGTCCCCCCGCATTATGACAGTAAATGGAATTCTGCCAAAAGACTAGCGGAATACCATTGATGGTTATGGCGGCGGACGGCGGTAAGGTGGTGCTGCTGCCAGCAGCAGCGCCACACCAGCAAAACACCGCCGACCGTATCATGAGCTATGATATTTGCTGGCGTTTTGCTGGCGGACGCTGCTGCTGGCAGCAGCGCCGTGTCACGTCTCCTGCCAGAGGACTCCCTGCAAGCAGGTAAGTCGGGTTCTCTGACAGGAGAGGGTGGTGGGGGGTGTTGTGTGCGTGTTGTGTGTTTGCGGGGTGTCTGTTTTTTATGCATGCATGCGGGTAGGAGTCGCGTTGAATGCATGCGTGAATGACTGAATGTGAGTGTACGTTGTGTGTTGTGAATGCGTGTGTGCGACAATGTATGTTGGTGTGTGTTGCGGTGTGTGGGTATGTATGTGTGCAAGCGTGGGTGATGTGGGTATGCCTGTGTGTATGATTGTGTATGTGTGCACGTGTGGGTGTGTAAATGTGCGGGGAGGATAGGGAGAGTGTGGGAGGACTGTGGGGAGGGGAGGGGCTGGGGAGGCCCCTATCAATGCAACAGGAGGAATTCCCTGGCACTGATAGTGCCTACCACCATTGTTTTCATGGCGGTACGCTTGCCACAAAAAACCATGGTGGTAGGCGGGGTCATAATCCCGAGGGTGGGATTGTGACGGCCACCTGGCAGGAGACCGAAGTCTCCAGCCCAGCGGCCGTTACCACCCTGGCGGACAGAGTGGTACATTGGCGGTTTGGCTTGAGCCAAACAGCCAATGTCATAATTTGGGAAAAGGTACCGCCAGCCTGTTGGCAGTATCTTTCCCCAATTTACCGCCGTCTGCCAGGGTTTTAATGAGGGCCTAAGTGTTTTCTTTCATGTGTGTAAGTACTAAGGCCCGTATTTATACTTTTTGACGCTAAACTGCGCTAACGCAGTTTAGCGTCAAAAATTTTGCGCCGGCTAACGCCATTCTGAAGCGCCATGCGGGCGCCGTATTTATTGAATGGCGTTAGCCGGCGCAAGCAGACCGGCGCTGCCTGGTGTGCGTGGAAAAAAACCACGTACACCAGGCAGCGCCGGCGTAGGGAAAAATGGCGTTAGGGCGTCTTAAAAATGGTGCAAGTCAGGTTGACGCAAAAAAATCGCCTCCACCCGATTTGCGCCATTTTTAACGACGCCCAGACGCCATTTACATGACTCCTGTCTTAGTAAAGACAGGAGTCATGCCCCCTTGCCCAATGGCCATGCCCAGGGGACTTATATCCCCTGGGCATGGTCATTGGGCATTGAGGCATGTAGGGGGGCACAAATCAGGCCCCCCTATGCCAAAAAATAAAAAAATAAAAATATATATATATACTTACCTGAACTTACCTGAATGTCCCTGGGATGGGTCCCTCCATCCTTGGGTGTCCTCCTGGGGTGGGCAAGGGTGGCAGGGGGGGTCCCTGGGGGCATGGGAGGGCAGCTGTGGGCTCATTTTGAGCCCACAGGTCCCTTAACGCCTGCCCTGACCCAGGCGTTAAAAAGAGGCGCAAATGCGGGTTTTTTTGGCCCGCCCACTCCCGGGCGTGATTTTTGCCCGGGAGTATAAATACGACGCATTTGCGTCGCGGTCAGTTTTTTGGACGGGAACGCCTACCTTGCATCTCATTAACGCAAGGAAGGCGTTCACGCAAAAAAACGACGCTCTTTACTCATAGTTTGGCGCTAGACGCATCTAACGCCAAAGTATAAATATGGCGTTAGTTTTGTGCCGAATTTGCGTCGAAAAAAACGATGCAAATTTGGCTCAAACGGAGTATAAATATGCCCCTAAATGTGACTACAGTGGTATTGTTTGAGCTTTGCATGTCTCCTAGATAAGCCGTAGCTGCTTATCCACAGCTACCTCTAGAGAGCCTGGCTTCTAGACACTGTCTATACTACACTAATAAGGGATACCTGGACTTGGTATAAGGTGTAAGTACCATAGGTACCCACCACATACCAGGCCAGCCTCCTACAGAGGAACTCCCTCTATTATTATCCAAAAGTTCAGGGATCCACTTATTCATGTGAGCAATATATTCTTCATCAGTTAATAGCTATCTTTCGAATGCCAAAGAATAAGCTGATCTTGCCCCACCAACAAGCGGGATTTCAGTAACTGAAGAAGTATGATCTGAAAACACATAGGGGTATTTCTCGATTTGTGCTCTGTTGACCAAGCAGGTTGAACAAGAAAATAGTTGAGTTGCGCATGATTCCTGTGGGGGTGGAGAAAAAAGTACAGCCAGGGTCTGGTTCCTTAATTTTCTGCCATACATCTACCAGCCCATGGTTATTCCTGAAGTGCTCTAAAGCATGACAAACCTTTGGCTTCCTAACTGGGTAATGCTTTTCAACGGATTCCTCAGCCCTGTATGTTAAAGTTATATTTAGATCTCCACAGAGTATGATTGGTGTTGGCCATAAGGCTAGTTCGACATTCAAGAAATTGAGCCAAGTACGATCATCTAAGTTGGGTCTTCAGACAAGACAGATTATAGCAGTTTATTTAGGTAATGGGCATGGGCATTCAGCGATCCCCCATCGCCCACACTAATAAGAGATGCAACATTTAAAAATATGTATGATTCTACAGGATAAGATTGCCATCCCACACATATTTGGCCCCTAGGTAGTAAGTGCCAATGGTGTAAAACCCAGAGGCTCCAACAATGTTTTCCTTGAGCCCTCTATAAGAGTCTCTTGCATGCATATACATCTGCAAGTCATATTTTCAACCCTTCTGTGAAATTCCTTCTTTTCAGTCTGTCATTCAGGCTGTAAATGTTGATAGTGGCAATATGTAGCTGTACTTATGTGCAGCATTTACATAATCCATACTCTGGCCTGAGTGAAAGCAGTCTTACTTCTCCCTCCTTTCTGAAAATATGAGCAGAAACATACAACAGACTGAAAAAACTACAAAACCTATTTAAACTTCTCTGTTCGTCTTGTGGTATAGACTCTCCCAACCCATCCTGTGACCCTCCCTAGACACTCTGCCCTTCCCCCTCTATGCCGCCCCCTCCCTCCCACTCCTACAGCTAGAAGCAATCAGACCAACCCTGGATACAAGATACATGTAAGCTGGAGGTCATTATGGTGAGGATAATAGGCCAGGTGCCCAGAAGCTGGAGGAGAGGGCTCTACATGTTCCTGAAAACTGGAAAGATCGGGACGTAAGCACAGCAAACCATTTGTAGATGCAATATTTATTTTAAAAAACAGACACTTTTATCTGGAGCACTTTTTCCCTAGTTTTCTAAAAAAAAAAAAAAAAATTGCTATATATTGCAAATATTGCCCTCGCCTGCATCTTATAGTCACCCGACCTATTATCTTCACCATAATGACAGATGATCACATCAAACTACTGGCATAGCACTGCAATAGACATTGTAGCCCAATACCTAACCATGTGTCTGTTCACTGATTTAAATCACCTGACATAATGTCAGACAGGACAAATATAGAATATATCAGCAAAATTTGATTGAGTAAAAATTTAGTTGAGTCAAAATAGAAAGAACTGAGAAAAGAACCAGCACCTAGTGCCCAGCAGAACCCTAACAAAAAGAAGAGTAGACTGGATCATGCCTGCTGTGCCACAGCCATTCATGTTGATTCGGTCAGCTCATCAAGATACTGTTTGGCTTTAGTTTCTGAGGTAAACACACTCATTTTGTCTTTAAAGATAATCTTGAGGTGGGCAGGGTTCATCAAGTATACTTCAGCACCTTTCTCCTGGCAAGGATTAATTAGCTGTCTCAGTCTCCACCTTCTTTCTGCAGTAACATGGAAAAAATCTGGTCTTCCAAATAAAGTATGTCCCTCAAAACTCCGTCTGGCATCTATGTGCACTTTCTCAAAGCCTAAGCAGCCTAAGCTGAAAGTTGTCAAAGTACACAGTGATGGCACTAGGTCTGGCAGTTCCTTCTCCTTGTGCTTGACTTTGTATTTTTTTATCATTAGAGGAAAGTGAAGGGCTCTCTGAACGTCCTGATCCAGGTCCAAGATGAGAAACCAGGGAGGACCTCCTTGAACAAATTTACCACAAACATCTTTACCCTCAGCAGATTCTTCAAGCCCTAAAATCCACAGATTATCATGTCTCTGCCTGTTCTCAAAGTCAACAGGCTTCCATTGTATATTTGAGATGCTTGAGCTTCTGTTTGGTCTTTTAGCTCTATGAAGTCTGTTTCCAAAATTGAGGTATGTTTTTTGACCTGAATAATCCTCCTGACAATCTCAGTGCACGCTTTAGAAATCTTTCTAATTGCTCTCTGAAGTTGCTTTGTGGCAAATCTGGCCTACCAACTATCAGATCGAATCTCTTCTTGAAGTTTCTTGATAGAGCTATATTGTAACCTCAGCGTTGGCTCCTCTGTTTCAGCCGGTGAAGCCTTCTGTGGCTCCATATACATCTGCTGAGTCGCAGAATAATCCAATTTTAATGCAGGGCCCGGCACATTCCTAGTCATTTCTTCAGGTTCTCTTTGATTCTTCTTTTGACTTTTAACTCTCCTAAGGCATTTTGCTCACATTACAGTGGAGCTCAGTTCATCTGAGAAGCAACTCAACCTGCTATCAGGGGCAGATGAACCAGTTATCACTCAGGATCCTCTACACTAGAGGTGTCTTAGCCATCAAGTGAGAAAAATCTGCCCCCTGGATGTAGGGATTTGTCTGTCCCCCTTTCAAAATCTAGCACAGTTGAAAAGTGCCCTTAGATCCATGATACCAGGCTTAGTCGTGGGACACTTCAAGGGAAATAGCCATCAAAGCTCCACTAAATACAAGTAGCTGTCCTGTGGCATTTGCTACTGCCTTAATTTGATTTTTAGAGCTTTGATCATTCTGCCATTGGTAAAATCCATTTTGAAACCAAATGCTTTCATGTCATGTGAAAGGGTGAGGGGGGCACAGCTATTGGGACACCAGAGGTCACATCCCCTACCAGAATTACTTCCTGCTTTTGGGAAGAGAAGTGCAATAGATATCTCATTATTTGCTGCATCCCCTCCAAGCCTTTCTACCATGTCTCCCTCTTCCATGGCATTGACAAGAAATGCACTGACCTGGGGTTGATCTATGCCCTCAGGCTGCCAGGTTGCTGAGTCAGATTACCCATTTGAGTATCATCCTTGCCGGACGGAGTGATGGCAGCTGACAGAGTCCAATCTGGAAAGTTTGGCTGTGTTTTCAGCATTTTGTTGTCTGGCCATGTTTTCAGCATTTTGTCGATCCTGTGGCTGCCGTCTATGTTGACACCATCCCCCATGCTGAAATAGCTCCTCTCCGCCATCTGACCTTCTGTGGAATGTTTTGCCTCCCCCCACTGCTGATTGAAAAAAAGAATCCATAAATGAGGACTGAGGACTAGACCCATGGACCAAAACATCCCTGTCCACACTGACAAAGTTTCTAATGCTTTTGTTCTTTCCAACCAGGAAAACTGTTATTCATTTCTTGATTGGATTACGCCAAAGCTCTGATTATTGGCCTGCCGTACTATGTCATTCACGTGGTCCAGAATGCTGCGGCATGACTTTTATTTAATCTTCCTCAGGGAATCAGGGTCTCTAAGCACCTTCATACTTTGCCCTAGCTCCGTGTTCGGAAGTGGATTTTATTCAGGACCCTGGTGCTGACTTTTCATTCTTTACATCAGATTGGCTGAAGCTACTTTCTAGCAGAATCAATTTCAACTGGCCTGCTAGGAACCTCCAGTCTTTTAATCGGGCCTTTGCAAATGTCCAGAGAGTCTCTTGGGCAAGGGAAGGTGGGTATTCTTCCTCCTTCCTTGGTCCTTCTGAGTGGAGTAAACTTCCTCTGAACATTCAGCAGGAGAACTTCGAGCATACTTTAAAAAAGAAGTTGAAACATACTTTCAAAAAGAAGTGAAAAACATGGCTTTTCATCCAGTATTAATTGATTAGCTGATGGACTAGTGCTTAGGAGCATCTGTGTGCTCTACAAATCTCAGTTAACATCATCATCATCATATGTAAGAGAAGGAAGGCATTGAGGTGTTTTATTTTAACTGTGCATGAACATTAGCAAATGCTTGCTTTATTACAAAACCTTGAGGTGCTCGTGGAAGGTGGAAGTTGTGCCCTCCGCAGAAAAAGTATTTTTTGCTTGATTTGCACAAATATTGAAATATGTTTAGTTTTGTAATTCAGAATAATTTGTGGCTTAAATGTGCATGTGTTCATTAGGTAAAGCAGGTTGTGGAATTTGCCCATAAAAAGTATGTTGATATGTTCGATGATGTTAACAAATATTTTACCTTGGTGTTTTTTTAAAACCCAGCATCATATGGGGCTCTGTGTGCATGTGGTAAGTTGGTCCCTGGGTATGGGCATTGTCCGTGCTCAATTAGTTGATGTGTTTAGTTTAATGTTTCCTAACATTGGCATATGCCTGATTTCTGAACTAAACATAACATGTGGCCTGTATAGGCATAATAGGTATGCCAGATGGGCCCACAATTGTATGTGCTTTACCCATGCCAAGTTTTGGGATGACTTTTGACAGTAATGTTTGTGACCAAGTATGTTAGAGGAGCATGAGCCTGGTTTGTTAGAGCAAACATAGTTCTGGGGAACATATCAGCAGTCATCCCTCTATTCCCCTTATTTTGTGAGGGTATACTATGCCTGGGACAGCAGACAGCTGACCTGATAACATTTGTGCAGTTGCAAACATGGCACAAGGGTAGATGTAAACTGTCTAAGGGGCTCATGGGCCACAGAATGGTGTGGGGGCATGAAGATCCTTGGTGTTAAAAATTAGTACTGGGTGCTGGTACACCTGAAAATTGTTCTATTTGTTTGATGGTCCAGTGCCTTTTCACACGTGTTAATAGGGTTCTGGGTTACCTATAAACTGTCCTATGGCCCTATGGTCAACATGATGGGCTTGTCCAAAACGTGCAAGGCAGCTGACCTGTGGAAATGCAGCTTTTTGACACATCTGTGGCAATTTTTCCCTCGGATTATCTCTTTGACTACTTTTGACTTGTTTAGCATGTTGATTTTAGGCACATGCAATGAACTTCTTACTGTGGTACCTACCGCTTTCTGTTACCACTTCCACTTGCGCAAGGGAATATAACTTACTGTCCCCCTGGCATTCTCTTACCTATTTATAGCAGTTAATATGTACATCTGTGGTGTCTTCAGCCTAGACTCTTCAATCATCATGACAGGATTTTTTTCTGTTTCTAGGCGTTCTCTATGTCCCACTCCTGCACCATCTTAAGAGGATTTTAGTTGTACATTATGTAAGTGGAGAGGTCATGTGCTTTCAACGTTGCTTAAACGTTGGTCCTGGACATCTGTGCAGCAAGCGGGTCAAAGGCAAGCCCATCTTAGGCTTGGACAGGACAGCATTGCTGCTGTGAGTTTGCGAACAGATTGCCCAAGCTATGGGGCTTATTTACAAGCCCCTATTTCCACTGTGGCATTTTTTTTTTATGCTGCTTGTGCTAAGTAGTCCCCTACACTACGCCACATTTGCAAACTGGTGCAATTGTACCATTATGCCAGTTTGTAAAGCTTTACAGCACATTATACCAGCACCAGATACACCATATGTATGCAAGGTAGGTGTTCCCCAGTTTAACCCCCTTCGGCGCCTGGCCTTTTCCTTTCAGGTGTTGAGCCTTTTTGTTGGCTATTTGGGGGCAGTTTGTGCTTAGGCCCTCATAATGTTTTGTCCACATAAGACACCCACGTTAATTTTGTGTCCTTTTTTTCCAACATCCTAGGGATTCTAGAGGTACATAGAGTTTGTGGGTTCCCCTGGAGGAGACCAAGACATTAACCAAAATATAGCTAAAATTGCATTTTTTTAAATGGGAAAAAGGGCTGCAGAAGAAAGCTTATGTTTTTTCCCTGAAAATAGCATCAACAAAGGGTTTGTGGTGCTAAAATCACCTTCCTCCCAGCTTTCAGGAACAGGCAGACTTGAATCAGAAAACCACATTTTTCAACACGATTTTGGCATTTTACTGGGACATACCCATTTTCACTATTTGTTTGTGCTTTTAGCCTCCTTCCAGTTAGTGACAAAAATGGCTATGAAACCAGTGCTGGATCCCCAACAGATAAACATTTCTGAAAAGTAGACAACATTCTGAATTCAGCAAGAGGTCAATTGTGTAGATCCTTCAAGGTTTTCCTACAGAAAGTAACAGCTAAAATAAAAAGGTATTGAAATTGAGGTGAAAAAAGAGTCATTTCTGTTTACATTTTCTTCTAAACCTTTTTCCAGCTATGGCAGATTTTTAAAAGCAATATCCCATTATGTCTGCAGGACTCTTTTGGTCGTCGGGATATATAGGGCTTGTAGGTTCATCAAGAACCCTAGGAACCTAGAGCCACTAAAGGGGCTGCACCTTGCAATGGGTTTTCATTGTACACCGGGTATACAGCAATTCATTTGGTGAAATATAAAGAGTGAAAAATAGGTATCAAACAAACCTCTGTATTTCCAAAATGGACACAAGATAAGGTGTTGAGAAGCAGGGGTTATTTGGCGTTCTCCTAAAAAAAAACAAAGCCGACCCTGAGGTCCTCTCCAACTATCGTCCCATCTCCCTCCTCCCTTTCCCCACCAAGGTTGCCGAGAAACTAGTCAACGCCAGCCTTTCCCTCTTTCTCAAAGAAACTAACACTCTTGACCCCTCACAATCCGGGTTCCGCAAGAACCACAGCACGGAAACCGCCCTCATCGCATGCACTGACGACATCAGGATCAAAGTCGACAAAGGCGAGACCGTTGCACTCATCCTCCTAGACCTCTCCGCAGCCTTTGATACTGTCTGTCACCACATACTCCGCACATACCTCCACAGCACAGGAATTCGCCACAAAGCCTTATACTGGCTCACCTCCTTCCTCACCGACCGAACCCAAAGAGTCTGCCTTCCACCTTTCCACTCCACCGCTACCAAAATCATCTGCAGAGTCCCCCAAGGGTCCTCCCTCAGCCCCACGCTCTTCAACATTCACATGATCCCCCTAGCCAACATCCTCCGACCACACGGAATCACTATCCTCTCCTACGCAGATGACACCCCACTCATCCTCTTCCTCACCCACAACCCCACCACCGCCAAAACCAACCTACACGCTGCTCTCCTCGACACCGCCAACTAGATGACCACTAACCACCTCAAGCTTAACTCCAACAAAACCGAGATCATCATCTTCGGCCCCAACAAAACCATATGGGACAACTCCTGGTGGCCCACCGCCCTAGGCCCTGCACCCACCCCCGCAAACCATGCACGCAACCTCGTCATCATCCTTGCGCCCCTCCCTCTCCATGACACAGCAAATCAATGCACTCACCTCCTCCTACTTCCACACACACCGCACTCTGAAAAAATCCTTCAAATGGATTCCCCCAGAGACCAGGAAGACAGTCACCCATGAACTCATCAGCAGCAGACTAGACTACGGTAACACCCTCTACGACGGCACCACACTCAAACTCAAACGCAAACTCCAGAAAATCCAGAACACAGCCGCACGCCACTTCCTTGGCCTCCCCTGCCACGAACGAATCTCACCACACCTCAAATCCCTTCACTGGCTCCCCATAATCAAGAGAATCACTTTCAAGATCCTCATCCATGCACCCAAATCCCTCCACAACACCGGCCCTACCTACCTCACCGAAAGAGTGAACTTCCACACTCCCACCCGCAACCTCCGATCAGCCGACCTCGTACTGGCTACAGTCCTCCGCATCCAACGAACCACCACAGGAGGCAGGGCCTTCTCTTACCTTGTCCCCATAACCTGGAACTCCCTCCCCACCAACATCCGCAAAACCAAAGACCTCCTACTCTTCGGAAAAAACCTCAAAACATGGCTTTTCGAACAGTAACCACCCATCACCCCTCCCCACAAACGCCTTGAGACCCTCACAGGTGAGTAGCGCGCTCTATACATTTTTTGATTGATTGATTGATTTGCACATCTCTGAATTCCGGGGTCCCCTTACTAGCATGTGAATTACTCAAATAGACAACTTTTTTAAACACTGCCTTACATTTGGAAGGAAACAATGTAGAGAAAGACAAGGGGCAATAACCCTTGTTCTTCCATTCTGTGTTCCCCCAAGTCTCCCGATAAAAATGGTACCTCAATTGTGTGGCTGGACCTAATTCCTGCGACAGGAAACGCAACATGGACCGATCACATTTTTACATTGGAATCTGACTGTTTTTTTCGAAAAAGTGCCTACCGGTGGTCTTTGACCTCTAGCTCAGCCTGCAACTAAGTAAATCTACCAAACCTGTGCATTTGTGAAAACTAGACTCCTGGAGGAATCCGGAATGGGGTGACTTGTGGGGCTCTCACCAGGTTCTGTTCCCCAGAATCCTTTGTAAACATCAAAATTTGTTGAAAAAAATACTTTTTTCCTCACATTTCGGTGATAGAACGTTCTGGAATTTGAGAGGAGCCACAAGTCGCCATCCACCCAGCATTCCCCAATGTCTCCAGATAAAAATGGTACCCCACTTGTGTTGGTAGGCTTATTGTCTACGACAGAGACACCCCAAAATGCAACATGGACACATCAAATTTTTACATTGACAACTGACATATTTTTTGGAAAGTGCCTAGCTGTGGATTTTGGTCTCTAGCTCAGCCGGCACCTGAGAAAACCTACCAAACCTATGCATTTTTTAAAACTAGCCACCTAATGGAACTCAGGATGTGGTAACTTGTGGCGCTCTCACCAGGTTTGGTTACCCAAAATCCTTTGCAAACCTCAGAATTTGCAAAAAAACACTTTTTCTTAACATTTCAGTGATAGAAAGTTCTGGAATCTAAGAGGAGCCACAACTTTCCTTGCACCCTGCATTCCCCCTAGTCTCCCAAAAAAAATGGGACCTCATTTGTTTGGGTAGGCCTACTGCCCACGACAGGAAATACCCCAAAACAGAACATGGACACATCACATTTTCCCAAAGAAAACTGACCTGTTTTTTTCAAAGTGCCCAGCTGTGGATTTTGGCCTCTAGCTCAGTTGGCATCTAGGCACACCTAGCAAACCTGGACATTTCTGAGAACTAGGCATCAGGGGAACTCAATATGAGGTAACATGTGGTGCTCTCACCAGCTACTGTTACCCAGAATCCTTAGCAAACCTCAAAATGTGGCAAAAAAAATACTTTTTCCTCATCTTTCAGTGCTGCAAAGTTCTGGAATGTGAAGTGAGTCACACACTTCCTTCTACCCAGCATTCCCCCATATCTCCTGACAAAAATGATACCTCTCTTGTGTGGGTAGGCCTTGTGCCCATGACAGGAAAAGCCCTAAAACACCACATGGACACATTAAAATCATCAAATACAAACCTTTCTGTGATTGCGGGGGCACCTGTGTTTTTGGACCTGGGCTCAGCAGCCATCTAGGGAAACCAACCACATCCAGGCTAATCTGAAAACTAGATGCCCGAAGGAGTCCAGGGAGGTGTGACTTGCATGGATCCCCCAGTGTTTTCTTACCCAGAATACTCAGCAAACCTCAAATTTAGCTAAAAACAAATCACATTTTCCCCATATTTCTGTGTGGGATCACCACACTAGCCCAAATTTCCTACTACTCAATGTTCCCCTTGGTCTCCCGTTAAAAATTATACCTCACTTCTGTAGGTGGGCCAAGTGCCTGTGACAGGGAAGGGACAAAAACATGTTGAAATTGAGAGGGGAACTAAAGCGGATCCAAAAGGGAAGTTTGAAAAAAACATTTTTAGGTTGACAAGTGGGGCAAAATATTAATTGGTATATATGCGACAATGCTGGGTGGTAGGAATTTTGTGGATTCCTGCAGATTCTGGAAGGCTCCATCACAACAATGTGGGGAAAATGTCTATTTCAAGCAAAGTTTGAGGTTTGCAGGGCATTGTGGGTAAGAAAATGGTGCGGGTGCATTTGAAGCACACCACTCAGGACTCACCCAGATGTTTTGTTTTCAGATTTGTCTCAGTCTTGTAGATTTTTCTACATGTCAGCTTCCCAAAGTCCAAAAAGTGCAGCCCTCACCATTCCAAGTAGGAAAATTTTGAGATTTAGACAAGCTCTCATAGCCCATATGTAAAACCAAAACCCAAAATAATCAAATGCCCTCTTGCTTGCCTTGGGATAAGATCTTTTAGTGTCCAAGGGGAGAGCTGAAAGACTGTTATCCCCTTCAGTGGTGGTGGGAGCATTACCATGCCCATACTGGTTGGTAGACACCACCCCATTATTATTATTTTTTTCATTTCCTGGCATCTTGTAGTCTTTCTGCACCCCCAGAGAGTTTATTGGGGGATAATTGCCCCATCTGCCCTCCGGTGGGCAGAACAACTTTGTCCCCACTTTCTTTTTTTAAAACAAATCTTCACTAGTGTCTGGTGGGCTTTCTGATCCTTGGGGACAGATAGACTCTACAAAAATAGGGAAATCAGCCACCCCTGGGGGCGGAAATGGCCTACAGCAGTGTGCCTCAATGGGGAGCGACCCTTTCCCAAGGGGCTGCCCCCCCAAACAAACACCAATCCCTCGTGCCTAAATGGTTTTTGCCCCGCTTGGGGGCAGATGGCCCTAATAGAAATAGGCCAGCTTTCCTCCAAGGGGGGCAGAAATGGCCTAGAATACATTTGCCCCCCTGGGGAGGGACCCTTGCCTAAGGGTTTTTTCCCCATCTGTAAAAAATATAAATCCATGGTGCCTAGTGGTTTGTGCCTCCCTTGGGGACAGATCGGCATAATTAAAATAGATCAGTCTGCCCCCAAAGTGGAGTGAGTCTTACCTAAGGGGGCGCTCCCCTCACTTGAAATTGTGCAACAACAAAAAAGAGAAATCCCTGCTGACTAGTGGTTTCTGCCCCCCTTGGAGGCAGATTGGACTAAGAAAAATAGGATGATCTGCCTCCAAGTTGGGCAGAAATGGCCTAAAATAAAACTGCCCCCTCGGTGAGCGACCCTTGCCTAAGGGGTCGGTCCCCATCTGTAAAAAAAATGTTTTTAGAAATCCCTGGTGCCTACTGGTTTTTAATTAAAATAGGCCAATCTGCCTCAAGGGGGGCAGAAATGTCCTAAAATAAATTTGCCCCCAGGGGAGTGACCCTTTCCTAAGAGGTCTCTCCCCATGGTGAAATTATAGAAGAAAAATAAATCCCTGTTGCTAGTGGTTTCTGCCCCTTTGGGGGCAGAATGACCCAATAAAAATTAGCCGATCTACTCCCAAGGGGGGCAGAAATGGCCTAAAAACAATTTGCCCCCCAGGGCAGCAACCTTTGCCTAATGAGTGCTCCCCATATGTAAAAAAGAAAAAAAGAAAAGATCCTTGGTGCCTAGTGGCTTGTGCTCCCCCCCCCCCCCCCCAGGGAGCAATCCAGTATAATTAAAACAGGCTGATCTGCCCCCAGAGGGGGAAAAAAAGGCCTAATAAAAACATGCCCCCCAGGGGAGTGACCCTTGTCCAAGGGGTCGCTCCCCTTCATTGTTTATAAAAAATACAAAATAAAATCCCTGGTGTCTAATGAGCACTTCTGCAGCCCGATTGGGGGGTCAAGGTGGAAAGGGAAGTGATTCCTCTTCCATTCCTGCCCAGGGGAGGGGGGTGTCCGGCCCACGGGGGAGCGCTAGCGATCCCCCTGTGAGCCGGGTGCAGGACCAACTGATCTCATCCTCAGCACACGGCAACTATGGCCGAGGGCGAGACCAGCTCGTCCCAGGCACCCAACAAGTTAAAGCCTGGCACAGTGAAATTGACAAGATTTTACTGCATCGCTGCGCCTTCTCTGTGTCAAAAATGTAACACCTGCTCAGAACAAACTGACAGAAGGCTTTTTGAAATTGAAGCCTTCCATGAATTGTTGAAATGGCGTCATTTTTTACAATAGTCCAGCAATGCGTGACTTTAGCACCACAGATATGTCAGAATTTCTGACACATCTGTGGAAAATGTGTGCCGTGGAGCTCTATAGTAAATACAGCACTACCACTGTGTAGTTAGGGGGGCGCAGGGCAGTGCAAGAAATCTGACGCAATTGAGCTGATGTGTCAGATTCTTGTAAATGAGGCCCTATATCTGTCCAGATGCAAGCTTAAAATCGTCTCAGGTTAGTGTGATTAATATTTTTTATACTAAATCACAACTAATGGAGCTGTGTGAGACTTCCAACCTGCCTCCCCATTGTTTTGGGACCTATCGACAGTAATCTTTTCTTCTACGAAGCAAATTCTTTGGAGTCTGTTGTCAGCAAGGCTTTCAACTGCCAGCATAAAGCCTAGTTACTCTGCTCCTCAATGTTACACTTCAGTTAAACATTTTTCCTGCCAATAAGCAATTGTGGACTCAAGAAACTACTGCCCCTGACCTTCTCTTTGTCAGCCCCATCCACTATAAAATACTGCACCTCCCCCATTTAAATTAAAAAGAAGAAGGCATCGTCGTCAGTTTTAAAAACTCCCACTCTTCTACAAAGCTAGATCATTTCCTGTTTGCTGGAATATTTGGGTTCCTTTTTACTCAGTCCTCTACATGTACATTAATTAGCGATTGTGTTTACCGTCCACCTAGAGTGAAGATCCACTCATTCCCTAGTTCCATCTTCCGTGACTTCCTTCCTCGTTTACTAATTGAGTATTCACGAACGATACCTAATCGTAGGAGATAGTTTAAATTTGGGCACAAAAGTACTCTACATAGTACATACTAACTGTTCAGATCTTTGCCCACATGCGCTAGGTCCTACCTATGTTCAAAAACAAAGCACAGATCTAATATTAGCTCCAACTAGGGACGTGAATTTCCTTGATTCAGCTCCACAAATTTGGACTGATGAATATTACACATCTTTTTATTGGCTAATTCCGCTCTCCCCAAACAACGCCTACACTTAATACTGGCCCAAGGCCCAAAATACCTTTTTCTAAACTCGGGCATCTGACCTGGAAATTGTCTTAAAATAACTAGGCTTTGTCTTTATCTCCCTATGTCAGAGACAGCAAGCCCCTGGATTTATGACTGGTTAGATACACTAATTACTGTTTAACCTGTTAAACGTCAGTATCAAAAGGACTCTGCCCATGGTTTACTCAAGATTTGCGTGACTCAAAGCATCATTCCAAACATGCTGGAAGAACTTGACGCACAGATTAATCCCCGTCCAAACATTCTGAATACCACACCACCCTTCATGGATATAAACACATTTGAAACTGCTAGACCTATTTAATATGCATGGCTGATTGTATTATCAGCCATAATAGTACAGCCATTTCTGAATTGTCACTACACCGTGCTGGCATTGGTTGCAAAACTCAAAATTATGTATATTTGTCTGATATTTTTACAATAAAATTCCCTCTACATGCAGTACTTTTCTTTATCGCATTAAACTAAATAATTTCCCCTCATCATTCATCCAGTTAGCCAGCATAGGACCTGGTTATCCACCTTTCTCTTCGTTATCTCTAGACACTACTTTGAAACATATTTCATCTATCAAATCTGGTTCTTCTTTGGACGTAATTTCATCATATTTTGTTGAGAAAATATATCTGTGGTCAAGCACTAGATTTGTTATGCAGCACGCGATAGTTCAGTCGTTCTAACCAATGTTTATGAGGACTCTACAACCTTGCTTCCACAATGCCGAGGTAAAGTGCATTTGCACTGCCGAGCTGCACCAAACAAGGGATCCTCATTATCTATCGGACTCGCTCGGCACCCTGCGAAAAACCAACATAGACGTTTCAAATCTAATCTGCTTTTCTTGCCTATCTTTTATTCATATTGGAACGAACACACCAGACAGACCCGTTCTGATGACTGTACCTTCATCTTCACATTACACGACAACATGATGATGAAAACCATCCTAACTATTTACTAGCCTTGAAATAGCCCTGGGCCTGCGCCCCCCAAAAGGGGTGAAACGTGTTCGCTGGCCTAATTTTTCAAACACGTAACGTATAAAAATAAATTATCCTTGAAACTATTTTTACCTTATTTAATATTGAAATATATACGGTACTGAAAACTGTATATTTCTTTCACCTTAAACTATCTGAAGTGTGAATTAATAAGGGGCAGGACATTAATGGAGAATCGCTTCCTTGTTTTTTATACAACTAACTTCGCCATGACCTTAGATACATAACAATGAGGTAAATAAGAAAATAGCAGCGCCATACCTTAGGAAGATTCAGGATTCTCAAATCTCTTTGAGGAAATTACATTATGCAATCAGCTGTTTATTTAAAAAGCATTAGAAAATCTGCCTTTCTTTCCCTACCCAAAGGCCCTTTGTTGTACCCGTGAACCAGACCTTTGCACCTTTGCACTTTTTAATCCTTATGTACTGTTATGTCAAAAGGTATGTGCAAGCTTAAAACTGTCCGTTGTGGTAACATCAATCTGAACTCGCGTAAATTCTTCCAGCACCTGGCACACTTTATACTTTGATGAAGAAATACAGGATTTAGTTTATAGAGATGCAGAACGCAGAGCAGTTGCATCGCTTCTGAATGGCCAATATCAAAGTGAAGGCCGACATTAAGGCCGACATTAAGTAAAACATCTTGGAATTCAGTAGAAATTCTTGAGCTCCTACTCTCAGCTGTAGAAGGGTTTGGAAGCTAAAATGTTTTAGTGTGGACCACATTACATCTTGAATGGCCATCACGTTCCAATACTCATTGCCACCCTATACGAGTGTGAGAACTTAAATATTGTTTGTGTAAAATTACACTTTTAGTGTGAAATGTGATTTCCTAGAATCCCCCTTGACATGTTATGTGAGGACACACATTAGGAGAACGGTAGAAACGTCAAATGGGATACTAGCTGGAGACTGGTTTGAGTGAAGAGTCTCTCAGCGAAACATTTTCTGAGGAAACCAGATTCCTTATGGTAAAATGTATTAAAAAACAGTGTAATGTAAAATGTACAAAGATTTCGCCTTCGTAATTTAAGTTTCACAAAAGCGTACCCAAACCTTCTAATAACTAGCTGCTTCGTCTTGCTTAGGCCTTACTGGTATTGTTTGTCAGATAAACGCTTCTTTCTAATTGTGAACTGTCAGTTAAAATTGCGGGGAAATGCAAGATTAACAGTTTATATACACACGCATAGCAATTTCTTTTAATGTGAACCAAAGCAAACTGATATTGCAACAACAATCTGTCTGGAATATAATGACAGTGTGTGCAGTTTGGCAGGGAAAGCATGCGCCTTGAATAGAATAGGAAACGTATGTAGCAGAAATTTTCTAACACCTTTTTTTCCTTCTAACTTGCTTATAATTTACAACAGATATGGATTCTCTGTCTACACATTTTTATTTAAACGAGACTGCGAGACTGGGGGACCTAGAGTGGGATGTGGAACACAACAAATATCAAAAGATGCTCCAGAATTTGAAATGTTAACAGAAGATCAAATGTTTGCCAAAAGGTGCTTGTGAGTGTGGCCAGTGGAAACTCTTATATTTATTCAAGTGGTTTATTGATAATTCTCTTGGTGCTTATTAGTGGCCAGATGGCATCGATTTATATATATATTGTTTTATTCCACTTGTGGTCAGCAGTAGGTAGTTATAGTTAGGACCTAGTTTCCATAGGAAGAGGGTTTTTTGTTTGTGTTTTGAAACTTATACTTCACTGGGTTCAGCTGCTGTCTTGAAAAGATTTGGGGTGATCCATCAAGCGGGGCCAAGAAAAGGGGTAGGGCAAATGTGTTTTCTCCATATATTTTCCCATAGGAAATTACACCAAACATAGCAGAAAGCTAGTTCTTGGTCCACAAAGCGTGCTTTTTGTGATTTGGTGCAAATCTGTTCAGTAACTTCTGTGATATAAGTGTTAAAATAGGAATGCAGATCCTCTGCAGATCTGGATCCATCAATCTGGACTCAGATCCACAGACCCAGACGAAAAGCATGGCACAGATTGACTGGCCCCAACCTGACAAAAAAGTTGCAACCACCATTTTGTTTGTTGCATCGGCTGGGGCGTGGAAAAGGAAGAGGGCAAAAACACATAACGGGTCAGGATACCGGTATCCTGACCCCATAGTACACATAGAGAAGTCCCTTAGGGACCCCTCGTGGGCAAAAAGTGCCAATTTCTTTTCTCCAATTGATCTGCAGATCTGTTGATCCACAAGATGGATCTGCAAATCCATTGAAAAACTGAAAAAAACACACACTACATCCAACCTCGAAGGCCGTGTACAGAATGGGTGCATGAAGGAGGGTTGGCCGCCGCCGTGCACGGTGCTGGTTGTATTTGATATGTGTGTGTGCTAAAAAAACATAGAAATTCACTGAAAAACCCATAGGTTACAGGGACATTATAGCTAGGTTCTGAATTTGCTTACGCAAATCCATAAAAATTCAGCAGTCATAGTTCTGGTTAACTCAAGTAACTATAATGTGTGTCCTATGGTAACTGTAACTTGTGCCTTCGCCATCCATAGCTAACTACTTCACATATTACTTCATTGATGACACCTTCTATGGCATCCTTGATATTATCTCTGCAACATTTGCATTAATATTATTTATGAGAAAACTGTGCATGGTGGGGGCACAACTTATAGTTACCTTAGGGCGTGAGTTATAGTTACTTGAAATAACTCTAACTGCTGAATTTCTATGGTTTAGTATGAGTAAATTCAGAACCTAACTATAACATCCATGTGACCTTTGGGATTGTATATATAATTATATATATATGTATATATATATATATATATATATATACACACACACACATCTCCACTGAAAAACTCACGTCTTAAGGTGACTATAACTCGTGCCCTCATCATGCACTGCTAATTACCCCAGATATTACAGCATTCATGGCAAATTGCATAACATCAATACAAATATAAATGAAACATTAGCAGTCAAATTATTGAAGAAAAAACAGTGCATGGTGGGGGCGTGAGTTATAGTTACCTTAGGGCACGTTATAGTTACTTGAGTTAACTATAACTGCTGAATTTCTATGGTTTTTTGCAAGTAAATTCACAACCTAACAATAACACTGCTGTAACTTTTGTACTTTTCAGTGGATATCCACTGAAGGCCTTAGTAGATTCATCATACGCCGTGCTCAAAAACCTCACAGACAACTCACTTCTTTCTGACATCCACACCACATTAGGGGCCAGATGTAGCAAAGTTTTGCGAGTCGCAAATTGGCCGAATCGCAATTTGCGACACCGTAAAATCGGAAATGGGATGCAAAAATCCCATTTCCGTAGTGCAAATTGCGATGCGAGCCATTACCGACTCGCAAAATTTGCAACCTGATTTTGCGACCCGCTAATAGGAAGTCACAATTTGCGAGTCGCAAACCATATGAAAAAGCTACTCACAAATTGCGACTAGTCGCAAAAAGACCATTTTGCACACCCATATTACCACTAAGTCAGAGCAGGTGGTAACCAGAACCAAAGTATAAAAGGAGACCCAGAAGGCATCTGGGTTACTCAAAATGGCTGAAATATATGTGATAGCAAGGAGGATGAGAGTCCACGCCGTCCAGCAGAGGAGGAGGAGGAGCCAGAGTCAGGAGAGGATATACAGAACCAGGCAGACACTTTTCCAACAAACTGAGGAGGTGATTTATGATAACTACAGACTCAGCAGTGCAGCAATATTATAATTAATTGATCTACTCAATCCGCAGCTTCAACGCGCCATCCCCACACATGTGAAAGTGCTATGCTCACTGCACCTCTTGGCCTCGGGTAGCTATCAGGGGGTGATTGCAGTGGCAGGTGGGGTATCCCAAAGTGCACTCTCACGGTTCTTCAGATGTTTCCTAGATGCCATTCTCACACACATGTCCAGATACATATACCTACCCAGGAATGAGGCAGAAATTAACAGCACCAAGTTGGAATTCTACAGATTTGCCAACTTCCCTCATGTAATAGGGTGTGTGGACGGGACACATATACAAATTTGCCCTCCTGCAAATCTGGAATATCTGTTCCGCAATAGAAAATGTACCCACTCACTGAACATCCAGGTGGCATGTGACGCCCATAATGTCATCACTGACATTGTAGCCAAATTTCCAGGGAGTACACATGACTCTTACATTTTCAGGCACAGTGGGATACACCAACGCCTAGAACATGGGGAGTTTGGAAACGGCTAGCTATTAGGTATTGCTGAATACACCCTGAAGCCATACACACAGGTCACTGTAGAAACCATCTATGCCCTGCTAACATTGCTTATTTTTGCCAAACAGGTGACAGTGCATATGCGCTACGACCATGGATACCATGGATACTAACCCCGTACCTAACACCTAGCAATGAGAATGAGAGGCGATATAACAGTGCACCAGAAATGTCATAGAGAGGACCTTTGGACTGTTAAAGGCAAGATTCCGATGCCTCCACAGAAGTGGAGGTGCGCTCCAGTATGCCCCAATACCAGCATTCAAGATAGTTGGCGCATGCGCACTACTACACAACATTGCCACCAGACATGGGCTACATCTCACCCCTGCAGACCCAGATTCGGAGGATGAGGAGCAAGAGCTACCACATCGGCAGCTTGGAGATAGAAGCATAGCAAATCAAGGTAGACAGGGACGGGACCACATTGCAACCCAATACTTTGGAAGGTACGTGGCAACTGACACCACACTCACTAATGTCACACACAAAAAGCCCAGTTGTGTAGTGGAACAAACAAAACATTTTAATTTGTGAACCTAATGTCGAAAGAACATAACTGTCCGTAAGAGGCTGCGCATGTCCACCCTTTATGAGGTCACATTAACTGCATGTGCCTCATGAGTCCTGCTGTGTTCTTGCCTACATCCTCCTCCTGGTTCGCCCAGCATGGCACGTCCCAGGTGTGTCAGCTGACCCCTGACGTGCACTTCCACTCCTCAGTACACATGTGTCAGTGGCAGATACACTGCTGATAGTGGACCCCTCCTCACTGTCCTGAGGGGTCTAACCCGTGCCCCTTGCCACCTGCCTGGCCTCCAACATGTCCACTGCGTGGCTAATGCGGCCTACTCCCCGTGCCACATCACCTGCAAAGTGGCCAAGTTCCACCTGCAGACTCACGGTCCATCTTGACAGGCTTGTAGTGTTCATGGCAAGACGGCCAATGGATGCTGCCATGCGGTCAAATCTAGTAACTAGGTGGCGCTCCCGGTGCCTTGCGCTGTGTCTCTCAACCACCAGTTCAGTCACCAGTTGGCGGATTGACTGTGTAAGTTCGCTAACATTGTCATTTAGTCTTGTGAACTGTGTGGTCACATCAGCCAGGCCATGTGTCATATTATTTTCCAGTCTCTGCAATGCACCTGATATGATCCGTAATTGCCTTGTTTGCAGGCTCTGACCGGAAAGGAGGGATGCCTCGACTGCAGACATTGATGCCTCCCCTATATCCTCCTGGGGCACCACCAGGACCTGGCCTCTGCGTTTGCGACGCGGTTGTGCTGCGGGCTCTGGATGTCTCACTGTGTGGCTGGGGCCAGGTGTTGTGTTTCCTTCCTCCATGTCCTGTACTTCTTCTGGAGGGGACTGTAGTGGTGTTGTTCTGGGCCCTGGAATGGCTGCTGCAGCCTCCTGCACTGCCTGTGGCCTGCTGTCTTCTCCCTGGATGGTGTGGCTGGTGGGGGTGTCGTGTGGGAGACCTGTGGGACATAGGGAACACACTGTTAGTCTCTAACATCTGTTGTATGCCTCATAATAAACATTTGCCTATATGCTGACTACTGTACTACATTGCCCATAATGCACCATTCTGGTGGTTGCTAGTCTGGAATGGAGCTTGTCTTGTTGTGCCTGCTGCTGTGTACTGGGAGAGTGTGGATACTGCATTTGTAGGTGTACATGCATATTTCATGGTACTCACTTTTGGATGTCCCTTGCGCAGAAGTGTCCAATGCTCCCATTCCTGACACAGCCTCAGGCTCCAGTGTCTGCTCCACCAATTCTTCCATGGCTGTGGGTGTTGGGATGGTAGATGGGCCTCCTCCTGTGCCCCTCATTTCCCTGAGGCGCTCTGCCACCCTCTCCTTTGTTCTGGAGCGCAGGTCGTACCACCTTTTTTTGATTTCATGAAGGGTTCGGTGGCTCACCCCAATGGCATTGATCCTCTCCTGGATTTGCAGCCAGATCTTCCTTTTCTCCGTGTCTGGGACACTCAGGGCTGCCTTGCCAAAAAGTTGATCATGGTGCTGGCAGCATTCTTCTGTTAGCAAGAAAAACCCAAAAGGCGATGCACTGCCGCGCAGACAACCAAGTTGCATAAAGTACAGACAGAGTCCAGTACTCCATTGTTTGTAGATGAATGATTCTTTCTTTTTTAATACTTGTTTGTAAGTTCAATATTTTATGTTTTCACAGTTCCATAAGTGAAGCACATAGAACAATAGATGAACAGCCACAATAGATGAACAGCCAATGCATTTCGCCCGCAAGTGGGGCTTCTTCAGGGCTGTAATACAACATAAGAACAATATATACAATGTACACTAGATTCTAAGAATCCAATTTAGATAAGACACCAGTAGAGTTCGAAATGAAAGCAATTTTTTGAAAAAGATATATATATAATGATAAATAGGCCAGAGAGATAATGTGTACCAACAGGAAACATACAGCACTGTGAGGCCGAACATGAGTACAGACATTTCATAAGTACATCCAAAGATGCACACGTGAAAAATGAATACAATGGAATGTGTAATCAAAGAACTCAAGTAATATGTAAAAATGAAAGAGGTGACCCCAAGAGATGGATAAAACATGCGAAAAGAATAAGCTCATCAGAGGAATATGTATATGGAAAGAAGTTAATAAAAGGAAAAAGAAACATATCCGTGTTTAAGAGATCAAGTAAATAGAAGACATCACCCTGTGCTAAAGAGACGAAGTGAAGAGACAAATGGAAAATAGTGCATATATGGTAAAGCATACCACGGTGGAATCCAGTCAGTCGCAAGGAACAAAAACAATACGTTTGTGGGCGTTAGATGCCTAGCAGGAAAGAAACGCTCATAAGTCAAAAACAAAATTAGATGAAAGATATGAGAAATAAAAATATCTGCACTTAGATTCAAGAAAATTAGAAAGCGAAAGAAACAAGAGAGGAAAAAGTGCTAGAGAGATGATAGAAGCAAAAAAGTAACACAAACAAGTAGTAAGCGGGCGGCAGGAAGATCAAAAAGTTTGGATAAATAAACAGATCCCATAGTCAAGAATTAATGTGATCCAAAGTGAAAGGAAAAGAAAAATTATTGTTAAAGACCGATATTCGTGTGTACAGGAATCAGGGTGCAAGTGTCAAAAGGAATATTTAAGCATTAGGTCGTAGCCGCTTATAAAGACCGATATAATATGTGTGTAGGAAACGAAGTGCAGAAACTAAAAAGGGATATTTAGACATTAACTTGTGACCGCTAGTAAGGAGTAGAGCAACATGCCACCATGATGACAAGTAAGGTGGAGTGCAAAAAAATATAAAAAAGAAGAAGAAATGCAAGAAGGTGAAGAACATCTTACCGGTCCAGTGGAAAAGTGATTCACGAAGTGAGCAATAACACGGTCCGAGCGACCGTTGAAGTGAATGCAGAGCTGGCACAGGTCTAGTGCTGGCGCTGTGGTATGCAAACGAACAGACGGCCCGGTTAGGAGCGTCTTAAATTGATTAAATAGAACCCGGAAGTCTGGCTTCTTAGAAGGGAGGACAAAAATAAAGGAAGGTCTATTGTGGCGCCCATCTTGGTGCTATGATGAATTGTATGAAACCCAAAGGACCGGGTTGAGAAGATGGACGCACAAAAATGAAGAAAGGACTATGACGGCTGCCCTCTTGGGGCTGCAGTAAACAAAAAAAGGGGAATTTAATTAATGAAGTGGGACAACAGAGGAAGTGTAAAACGAAGAGATTTCTCACTGAGAGAAAAACCTGGTAGTAGGAAGAGACATCATAAGAAGAGGGCAAAGAGTCAAATAAAAAAAACAAGAAAACAGTAGGCGGGAGGGAAGATCAGAAGAAAGAGAGAAAAAGAAATAAAAAGAGAAAAATAAGTGAAAAATAAATATGCCAAAGGGCTATGCAAAGGATTGCAAAAGTAACATGAGAAAGTGATCAGGAGGAGGGAAGATTAGCCCAGAGAGGGTGTAAAGTACCAATACCATTAATATCCAATGGAAATTGATGTTAGTCCTGAAGTTGTACATTTTGAACATGTAAAAGTAGCAAACAGGGTTACATGACATTTGCACAAGACAGTGTATATATGCAATCTATTAATAGCCAAAAGGAAAACACTACAGAAAGTAATGAAATTCATGATCTGTATTATGGCCCAAATCCACCGCTCGCAGGCGGCAGATCCAGGCTGCCTCCCTTTGGCGTAGTGTCAGTTCCCTATTGCCTCCTCTGGGGTGGGTAGGGACGTGGTCGATTCCCTGAAACCAGATCAATGAATCATTGGGATGAGCAGATGCTATGTGTGTTGTTAATGGATAGTCAGAATCCTGTTTTTTAATTGCTCGTAAATGTTCCTGTATCCTAATTTTTAAGGAACGTTTTGTGCTCCCCACATAGATTTTGTTACATACACATCCCAGAACATAAACAACAAATTTGGTATTACAATTAATGAAGTGATTAATAGTAAATATCTTCTTATTGTTGCAACAAAAATCCTTCGTTTTATCACGACCAAAAACACAAACGTTGCAATCATGACATGTGTAGAATCCCCTAGGTTTGATGGAAAGCCATGTGGTGGGACTAGGAGCAAAAATTTAACTGGGACACAAAAGGTCCCTCAAGGTTAATCCTCTATGATAGGTGATCTTGGGTGTACACACATTCTACACATGTCATGATTGCAACGTTTGTGTTTTTGGTCGTGGTAAAACGAAGTTCTTCGAAGGTTCTTTAGGAATCCATAACTTACCCCAAGTTTCCAGAAGCTCTGAGTTGCTCCTTGAGGGTTAGCACTCCACTCCCAGAATGCACCTGGCTCAAATCCAAAAATGACCACTGGTCAGCTGGTCATTTTTTGGGAGCGCTACCTCACCTTGCATCATTGAATGACAATGATATGCAAGGTAGGCGTTGCCTCCAAAAACAATTGCGCTAGGCCACTAGTGACAACTTTACAACCTGACGGAATTACAATGCACGCAAAGGACCGGCTCAAAAACATTACCCTAAGTCAGATTAGCGTCAAAATTTAAATGTCCGGTCAGAGCAGGTGGTAAAATGAGACCCACACACTACTACAAAAGGAAAACACATAGAAGGAGCATTGGAAAGCAACAGGACTCCATGGAAGTGTTAATCCTACAGCTTTGCACCCATAGAAGATGACAGCAATGACACCAAGTGCTACCAGCACCACTGCAGCAATGGCAAATACCACCACAACAGCCAAAAGCAGCTTAGAAGACGGGAGAGGATCTTTTTCCAGCGTGCAAGCATCCTGGCCCTCAGGGAAGAAGAGGTGATCCGACTCTACCATCTGAGGCGGGATTCCATTGTACGCCTGCTCCACCACATAGTGCCAGACTTCACAGCAAGAGTGCGGAGTCACACATCAATTCTACCCATAACCAAACCCCTGGCTGTTTTCCACTTGCTGTCATCAGCTTCATTCCAGACAACTGCCGCACACAAGTGGGTGGAATCTCACAACCGTCCCTCTGTGCCTTCCTTACAAAAGTTCTGGACTCACACCCCACCACATCTGCTTCCCCAACACTCAGGAACTGCAGCATGAGACCAAGTAAGTTTTCTACTGGATTGCTGGCTTCCCACATGTACTGGGTGCTATGCACTGTACCCATGTCCAACTTGTCCCTCCTGCAGCAGCCGAACATCTCTACAGGAACTTCAAATATACCCACTCCATCAATGGGCAGGCCATCGTGGACCACCATGGGATTATCACAAATATCCTTGCTAAGTATCCCGGAAGTATCCATAATGCTTACATCTTCAGGCACTTCACCGTAAACCAACAATTCCAGGATGGACAATATGGCAATGGCCTACTTGTAGTAAGATACCATACAAATCATAACACACACTACACACCTGCTAACATACATGGGCAGGGAAACACAAATGTATAGACCACAACACATAAGTCACATGCCACACTACACTGCATGCAATGCACATCACCCTCACAGACACCCATATCTTCAAGTCCCTGGCACCACCTGACTGACACATCACTGGACGGACAGGTGGAGCAATTTCCCCTATGAATACAAAAGCTGCACTCAAACAAAACAAAGTATCCACAGGTTCACAGCAAAACGCCGATCCTACACACATTAAGCACTCGCCAAGGAATCACTCTGCTATGTAATTTGCATTGGGCATTTAAACATCAAACAGCTCACATCTTGGGACTACCCCACATTTACTATGCTGAAGAAGTCTCAGGCACCTTTGATATCTATTGCCACCCGAGTGTTCCCATTACCATCTACACATCACCTAAATATGATAGGTATACTCATCTTGTACAACGTTCCCTTGTGTGGTGCATAGTGCAGAACCCATTGAAATATAACAGCACCATCAATGAAAGATCAGTTGCAGGAATGGACACCTCACAGCACACCAACAAACATACCAGTAAATCCCACATCTCCTTACCATGATACAAGGGTACCAAAAATAGACTGTGCCCGATGTGCTACTGATAATGTACAGGGAGAGGGCAGAAATGCACAGGGATGATGATACATGGAACTTAGCAGGGATGCAGGGCACTTCTGAAAAGCACAGCATGCATTGTCCTGTCCCACAGCTGTCTGAAAAATCACAATACATCCCATATAACTGTCCCACAATGGGCATATGAATCTCATACACATAAGTATGCCAGCCAGTAATTGCCAAAAACAACACTTTGTGCAAGGGAGGTTTTCATAGGGCAAAAGAGAGGGATTCACATGCAACACACAGGGCCCTACACCTGTTAAATGGCACACAACACACAAAATAGGAACACATATCTACTATATCACTCTTCTACAGGTCTAAAGTGAAGGCAATAGGGGCCACATGTCAGAAATGTTGGACAGTATCTAAAGCAGTGCCAGCTCAATTGAGCACCTTAGCGTTCCCCTACACCCAACACGTGTGTGCTGTAATCAATATATGGCACACCATGGTGCATTGTAGGTGCAATAGCGTCGACATGATGGATGCCATCGATGGACTGTGTAGGATAAATGCCAAATATATGGTGCAAATCCTGCACAGTACATAGTCCCACATTTAAAGCAATTGTGTGCCCCATTTGTATGCGTGCTCTGTGCAGGCGTCAAAAGTACCAGAAAAATATATTCATTAGCACCTCTTCTATACTTCTGACCATTTTAGCTTTACCCCAATGGGGAACGCACCCCTTGCATACTTGATGCTTTGCACAGGCATAATTTGTTGCTAAGGTACACCAAGTGTTGCACAGCATGGGTAGTGGCACTTTCTAAACATGGCAATGTGATTATTTGACTAGTTGGCCCACAATAGTGTCTACACAAATGAGGTGAATGTAGTGCAAGGAGGTTCCAGGGCCTTGTACCTTTTGGTCCTCTGACTCAAATTTAGAGAACACGTCACACAGTTGGCATGGGTGAACTGTCAGACAAAATTCCAATTGCAATCACCATGTACCTAAGCCACAACCCATGATCGGAAAGTGCACCGCTACAAACCAATGCAACCATATATCCAAAGAGGAACCACAAACAATACCAGATGTTAGGCTGATACACCACTCCACTCAAAACAAATATGGGCCAATGCACCTAGCAATGGGTTAATGTGCATGTTTGATATATGTTCTTGCATTCCTTTGCAGCTAACCAAGGTTATTGTATCCAGCCATGGGTCATGACATCTTTTGGAATCCTACAAAGGATGCAGAGCGGCCTACAATGAAGCCCACATAAGGACCAGAAATTTGTGGAGTGGGAATTTCGCCTCCTTAAATCAAGGTTCAGGTGCTTACACCTTACAGGAGGATAGTTATATGCACCTCCCCTTGTCTCCAAAATCATCCTTGTTTGTGCCATTTTGCACAACATTTGTCTTTGCACACTTGTCCCCTGGGATGACCAAGTAGATGTGCCTAATGAGGAGGATACCAACAATGGTGTACAACTGGAGGAGGGGGAACAACAAAATACTGCTGCTGGAGTATGCAGAAGAGAACTAATAGTTCAAAACCTTTTTACATAGAACTGTACTCCAAGAATCACCATGTAAATAATCAAATAAATTCACATAAACTCATAATGTACATGGAGTACTCTTTTAACCCAGCACATACCAATTGTAACTTGCACGTATCTCAGAGAGCGTGACTACACCACAACAGTTGTAAACAACTTCGGGACATAGGCCCTGATTTAAGAGGGCCTAGTGCATCCTTGTGCAACATTAGTGTTAAACATCTTACGCTAATGTGGCCCAATAATGCAAGTATCTAAGCAGCAGAATTTCATAGTGGCGCAAGTCAGGCATTGTGCCACTGTGTAACACCTTGTGCCACAAAATGCCTGTGACAGCCATTAAGTACACAAGGTGGGTGTACAGATAGTGGCCACCGGCAAAATGATGCAGTGGAATCTAACAAAAACAACTTTGTGATATATTGCTGCTACTTTTGACACCTGCTCAGAGCAGCTGTTCAAAGGGGGCACACCATTGGTACCACTGAGACCCTGAGTACTGTTCATGGTAAGGGCCTAAATATTAGCTCAGAGCCTAAACATCAATTTTCCCAAATACCTCATATGCTATTGCCCCCTACCATGTCCCATGGTGTGGAGTCTGTAAAATATGGTGCACACCTGGTTGTGGTAGGGAGATACTAATGGTGGAAATAAAATTGTCCCTGCACTGGCTTCTGCGCCTCTTTACTTTAATCTGCCCCATAGTGAGGAACAATAAACATCTCCTAAATAATTAACTACCACATGAATGTGTTGGTGGAATGTAGGCATTGTCTCTAGCTAATATAATTTACATTTTCAAATACATATCACACAAGTGTGTTGGCTTGATATATGCCTGTAGCAATCCAGGAAATAAATGTGAAGACTGCTATACAGATGTGTGGGACAGGTAGTAAAAGGCTAGCAAGTACCTACCATGGGAGGTTTGTGTCTGCTAGGTAACTTAGCTAAGTCTGGATGACAATATGACACGGGAGCACTGAGAACAAACTTCTGAGTGCCACTCACATGTATTAGCAAGAGAGTGACACACGGGGGCCAATACACACAAATGTCAAGGCGTATTGCACCCATTCAACTCGGAATGTGCATGTAACTCAAGCAATGTACTAACAAGTCACAGACCCTTGCAAAACTGTATGTGTGAAGAATGACATAGAAAGCTTGATTGTGTCATTCCCTCTACTCATAGCTGATATGTGTAATCACAGTACCACAGCACACTCATTAGGAATGTTACAGAGGCTGTGGGAAGCCAATGTTAGCATGTGGCCATGTATGAAATATGATGTGAAGCCACAGTGGAATAGTTGTGAGAGAAGTTAGAAGGCTTGGAGGGCTGGTCCTGCTGAGATGATCTATGGATACTAGCGGTACCTCAAAATACCAAGGGTCCAGCCATGGACCTGTTTGTGGACGATCTCATTCTGAAACAGCTGCAAACACATGGACTCCCAAAAATCTTTTAGGTGGAAGGAGCCCACTGCATCCCAGGTGCACCATGAAAGCCTGGGGTACACCCTTGGCCCATCATAGCAAGACTCACCAAGCAGCTTGCACTGCCCCTCCATTGCATATAGGGAAAGCTTGGGTTACCTTCATCCACAGTTTCTGTCTTTGAGTCCTGAGGCTGCGTCGCAGTGTCCTCTTGGTGAAGAAGGCTCTGAGGGAACGGGATCACAAGTGAACAATGACTTTTCCGGCACAGCTTTGATTAGTTGCAGCATGCAAAACTCACTTTATAGCTAGCCCAGAAGCTGGTCGTAATTGGCTGGATTGAATGTCAGCTGGCAGGAAAGTCAAGATACTACAACCACCCTAAGAGGTGGTAGGGTTGCGGCATGGCAAAGGACTATAGTGAAAGACTTGAAGTGGAGGTGCGGGTCAAAACATATAGGCTGACATTTTAACTTTGGCGGTAAGTGCCACATACCGCCGCGGTGACCGCCGCCGAAAGACCTTCGCCATGGCTAACATCTATCCGCCATAATATGACCACAGCTGGATTTCCGCCACAAGAAGGGTGGAAATCCAGCTGTGGCCATACTGGCGGACGGTGTTAAGGTGGCGCTGCTACTGTTGTATAGCCGTTTTAGTTGTAGCTCCAGGCATGCTATTTATGCATACTAGGCCTGCCGCTGTGCACTTTAACCTAGATATATTGTATTCCGCTTCGTTTATTATTCTTAAAATAGCCACTTTTGTGGTCTTGTTTTATTTCTCTCTATCTAGCTGTTTTTGCCTAGGCCAGCACTACGTTCTCAAACAAGACATTCTTGCTCACTCTGTGCTTCTTTCAAGGCTGCAGTAAGATAGGTTGCCGGAGTTTTGTCTCTGACATTCATACAAAAAGACACATCCTGACATAGGGACATTTTCTCAGAACTTCAGCTGTTTTATTATAAAAAATACTTCCCTGTCCCTTACACATTAGCGGGAAATTCCAGCCAGAGAACCACAACTGTATGCTGATTGATAAATGCTTCACTACAGCTGCTTATGCAGACTTCAGGCCTTTGCTCAGGTATAGGGGATGATGCCTTCCCAAGGGAACCTGAAGGGCAGAATTAGAGCTTAATATGCTGTGCTCTATTATAGCCTAGGTAGGAATTAGTCTATTGACTCTAGTGACAATATGGTAGTGTTATTTCTATGGTTTACTCTCCTTGTCACAATTTTAATCTTGTGATGCTGTATCGTCCTGGTTATTGCAGCACATGCTTTGCTATCTAAGATGCAGTCACTTCATTAAATTCTTATTGAAACATATACTGCCCTCTGTTTGTCATTTTGTAAGTAAGACTACTGTAACTGAGAGAAACGGATGAGACCTTTGGGCACCATTTTGTGCCTTTGGTGCCAAAGACAAACTTTTGGACTGGCCTATGGCCTTGTACATTCATATTTATTGTAGTTTTACTTCATTGTAGCCAACCATGTGTTGTTTTTTGGTTACATCTTTGTCCTGCATTTCCTTTCCTAGGTTTGAGTTTTTCCTGGCTGACATTGGTTGTGTTCCAGTAATGTTTTATGTGTGCTGCTTGCTGCTTCATGTATTATTTTCACAGTATGTGAGGTTGTGTGCAGTGCTGTTGTCCCCCAGGGGTATGGTGTGTATTGTGTGATAGGCATGTCTATGTAGCTGAAATGTTGGTGTCATGATATTGTGTTGTGTTTGAAGTAATATGTGTTTATTCTAGTAATGTACAATGTGGTCCTGAGTAGTGTAGTCCTTGTCCCCTGATGTGGCTATTGTGTACATGTGGTATGTGTTGGAGAGTTTTTCAGTGCAGGCATGGAGTGTGTGGAGTTGTACAAGTGTGCTTAGCTTTTGTGTGCATGTGACTATTTAGGTGTGTGTCCCTCTGAGCTGGCTGGTGTCTTGTATGGAGTAGTGCATGCTTTGTGCCTTATCCTTCACCCATATATGTGACTGTGCATTACATTTGGTGTTAGTACTGCTTATCCATGAGATCTGACTGGTGCCTGTTCGTGTGGGCATGTTTATGTGAGTGTTGTTAACATGAGATGTGTCCCAGTACTGCCTCCTTTCATGTATGGCTTTGCTGCTCCCATCTCTGCTGTGCCGGTCTTGTTGTGATGTGTCACTTTGTGTGTTTTGACTGTTTGTGACTGCGTGTATTGTGCATGGCATAATAGGTTTGATGTGCTGTGCATGTGTGATGTGTGCATCAATTGCTGGGTTGTATGATGGTGTGTGTTCCATTACACATGGATGTACATGTGTGTTGTATGGGTGTGCAGTCCCTGGCCAGAGTTGGGTGTGAGTGTGTGACATGTATTTATATTTGTGCAGTTGTTGTGTTGTTATTACGAGTTTGATTGTTGTATGGGAATCTGTGACCCTGGGCCTCTGCTGTGTTGCCATGCATAAATGTGTGGTATTGATGTGTGGTGTGTGTGTGTGCTGGCTGAAGTGTGCGTGATGTGTATGTGTGGGTTGTCCTTGATGCAGTTTGGGAATGTGTGGCACTATGCTGTTAAGTGTGAGTGCAACTCTTTCCACCACCTTCCCCATGGTATGTTATGTAACATGCAAATGTATTTATTTTACTAATGTAACAGTGTGTGCACTTACAGTTATTGTCATCCTTGTTGACAATGATTACGTTGTCTTTTGACAAGTAGGAGCAGCAGGATGTCTAGTTCTGGTTCCATGGCAGCTCCGAACGTGTATGGCTTCCTGGAGGTGAGTGTCTCCTTTTATACTGTTCATTTCCACCTGGTGCTCTGTGGTGGTTGGACTGCGGCGGTCATATTGGTGGTGTGCACCCTCCTAATCGGTCAGAAAGAAACATGGTCTCCACTGGACTGTTCATGCTACCAGACAACCACCGCTGTCTGTACTGCCTGGCGGTGCCAGTGGCTTGCGAGCAGTCTTCTGTGTGCATCACCACCAAACTCATAATTTGTCCATCTACTCCACTAGCCTTTTAGCAGTCAGACCGCCACAACCAACATGGGGGTCACAGGACCGCCAAACTCGTAATGAGGCCCTTAGTGTTAGAATTTGTGCCTCAGTAAACCAATAAGGATTTGCCTAGGTCCTTTAAACACTGTACCTCATAGTGTACACTCTATAAAGAGCCAGCTTCCTACATTGGTGGTTCAGAGGTGGGATACAAGACTTTGCATTTGCTGATACCACTTGGTCAGTAGGTAATTCCGTGACACAAATCCACAGTTGACATTAGCTAAAACGTTATTTTCAAATTTTTGCCAATGTTTCCAAATTTCTAAATTTGAACTGCTAGAGCCTTGATTAAGTCCCCCAAGTCCAACTGTTAAGAAGATAAAAAGCACACAAGTAATTAGGACTAAAATGTCTAGTTAGATTTTGTCTATAAAAAGGTCCCAACTACTTTAAATGTAAAAATGTCTGATATAGAGGGTACAAGCCAGGAGCCCATCCTGGCCCCCCACAAAAACCTTAAGATAGGACAAACTTAAGAACCTCTGTAAAGCATGTGACATTGATATGGGTGGAACTAGTCTGATTGAGAACAGACCTACTGACAAGCTAATTTCCCCACTTGTCCTGGTGCCAAATGGGCCCATGGCAGCTGGATGGCATTTCCACTGACTAGGGAAGCTTGGGTCACATGCCAAAGGCATCAGAGGCCGTAGATGCCTCCTGCCTTGATATGCTAATAAATAGCCATCCTGCTTGGAGGAGGTGGTAACTCCTCATCCCAGAGCAGGCTTTCTCTCTGACCTCAGAGAGCATAGGCTAGGTTTTCAGGGAGTGCCTCTAAGGTACCCACTGAGTGTATGTATTATTAAATCCATCACTTGCATCAGTGAGGGCTTATTAATATTAGATGTTTGAAACCAAACATCTCTGGGTTCATTGAATCCTTCATGTAGATGGGGAACTTGTAAATATCACTGTCCAGCACATGTACTTACAATAACTTCCCTATTCACTTGCAATATCTACAAATCGGATCACACATCACAGGGCATATCTGTGCATGCAGTTATGCCCACATGTGTAGTACAGTACACCCTGCCTTGTGGCTGTAAAGTCTGCTGTAGGGCGACATACCTATACATCATGCTGAGTCTGTGGACATGGCACACGGGAGATGTACCATGTTATGTTTTCACTTTTCTCTGCACCATGTCATGCAATAGTAGTTTGCATGAGTGTGCTGAGGTGTCCCTTAGGGTGGCACCATACATGCTGCAGCCTTTAGGGACCCTCTTTAGTACTCCCAGAACTATATACCCGGGGCACCATTTACTAGGGATTTACAGGAGTGCTAAAGGTGTTGCCAATTGGGAAACATTTGTACAGTTTTAGGGAAAGAGATATGGCACTGGGGACTTCATTATCAGGAAAAGAGTGCACTTCATCAAATTGCATTTAGTGCCAGGCAAAACGTGACAATGACCATGTCAAAAAGGGGTACTTTCCTGCATGAAGGAGCTCTCACAGATGCCTACCAAATGTCCAGGACCTCTTGGGGATCACAACTCAGTCCAGGTGAGTCCAGCTGCAGGGCTCAGGCAGGTCCAGTTGGTGCTGGTCAGCTTAGCAGTTACAAGAAGGCCTCTGGAAGCCTTCTGTCTTCCTGTACTTCTTACAGGAGATCAGACAGTTGACCCTTGGATCCACTCTGGGTAGCCTGGGAACCAAGCAAGCAGTTCCAATCTTTCATCTTCAGACAGCGAGGCACTCTTTCAAGCAGCAGTGCAAGTCCTTCTGGCAATGGGGCAGTCCTACTTCTGTATCCTTCCAGGGTCCAGGTATGTTCTGATGACTGTTTCTAAGGGTTCTATTTTTATACCTGGTACCAAACTTTGTGTGGGGAATTCCCTTGCCTACTACAGAAACTGGTGCTGGACAGTTTTTCTTCTGGTTTCAAAGAGACTAGGGTGACAAAAACAAGGGCAGGCCCTAGCATCTGGTTCATTTGTGTGTGCTGTGGGCCAAGTCCTTTGATATGTAATCATGGCAGGGTAAAGCTTCTCTGCAGTCATCCTATCAGGAAGACCCTCCCCTAGCTACACACAGGCCTTATTGTCTACTGACTGGACCTAGTACATAATCTTGATGGGGGACCTTTTACAGACCTAGGCAGCTGGAAAATCCTAGAAGGTCCTCAAAAACTGTGGGCAGGAAAATGCCTACTTTTTAAAAGTGGCATTTTCAAAATTATTATCTAAAATCTAACATTACAATCAAAGAGGATTTTAAACTATAGTTCATTTGAGTGTAAACATAATTTATCTATCTTATCCCAATCTGACTTTAGTACTTATTAATTGAAAAAAGGTAAATCAATGTTAGCCTTTCGGACAGATAGGCCTTAAAACAATGTAAAATTACTTTTGGAGTTTTTCTGTATCAGGACATGAAAAACCTCAACACATATGCCCTAGTTTTAATATATCATGCACCCAGCCCTATGGTATTCAGTAACCACCTTAGATGTGGCTTCTAAGTAATAAAAAGGAATATATAGGCCTAGCAAAGATTTATTTTCCCAGGTAGAAATGGCAGTTGAAAATTGTGCTACAGTCTACAGTGGCAAGCCTGAAACATGTTTTAAAAGACTACTTTAGTGGGTGGCACAATATGTGCTGCTGCCTACTGTTAGCATTCAACTTACAGGCCCGGAGTACATGTAGTATCATTTACTAGGGACTTAAAAATAAATTAAATGTTCCAATTAGGTGTAGTCCAGTTTCTCTGATTGCTCCAAAGCAATTTAAATTACACCCAGGCCTAGTTAATACTTTTAAGTCACCCCTAAAGTCGACCCTGACACTCATGTGATAGACTGCGTAGTATTTAAAAAGGTTGGGCATGTGTATCTAAGTTTTACATGTCCTGAGAATGAACAATCTTTTAAGTCGCTTTTTAACTGTTGTAAGGCTACCACATACGAACACTGCCTTACCTTATTACATTTAATAAGTGATAATATCACTCTCGGAACAGATAGAGAATTTTTTCTTCCATTCAAATCAAATGGTATTTAGACCCCTCTTTAATGGTAAACTCAGATTTTAGGCAATTTTTCTGAAAATATTAGAAAATTGTTTTTTTTCTACCTAGATCAACTCTGCCTTTCTGCCAGTTTCCAGGGTGATATGACTGTAAACGGCTCTTCTGTGGTATTTTGTGTATTTTCTCTAGACATGAGGACAAGAAGGCCTTGGGTGTGGGGCAGGATGTCCTAGAGGACTGTACTTAGCCTCCCGGAGCTTCAAATAGAAGCCTTAGGGCTTTACCCACCACCTTTCTGACTTCTAAGGACTGATTCCCCTGCCACAGACAAATGCAGCTCAGACCTAGGCCTGGCTACCCTTTGTTACCCTAGACAGTGTTTAGCCAAACCCAGGAAAGAGGGAAAGTTAGCCACCAGGGGCACTGGGGATGAAAGTGGAACCTTCAGAACCTCTCATCAGAACACTCCTTGAACTGTGGAAGACTCAGAAGAAGGACTGCCCTGCTGTCAGCAGAAGGAAGATTGAACCAGCTTGCCTTGAAGCTAAGTTCCCCAGAAGTAACTTTAAGGATCAGTTGGCTAACTTCCTGTTTGAGCTATAGGGACAGAACACGCTTCCAGAGGCCTCCCTGCAACTGCCCAGCTAACCACACTCAACTGGACCTGCCTGGTCCTGCATGAGCCCTGCGGCTGACCTCTGCTAAAGTTAGTCATGATCCCCAAGATACACCCCCAGGTCATGGACACTTGGCTGGGATCAGAGTGTAAGGCCTCCTACCCTCAAACTAAGTGAAAGGTGAGATTCCAGGCTTTTTATGCTCTCCACAAGTGGTCCTCCAAAGTAAAGCTCCAGTGATGACCTGTTCTTCACATCAGTGAAAGCCATCAATGACATCAACAACAAACATAGCAAAGCTTCAGCAATGACCTGTTCTTTGCGCCAAACCCTGAGCACCTGCATTGGCTGTCAACACGAAGCTCCTGCAACAACCTGCTCCCCGCATCAACATCAACCTTTTTGCGGTCCTCAACAAATCAAAAACTCCAGTTGGCGCCAACTGCATTGACCTGGACTCTAAGAAGGCAAATCCTTCACCTGGTAAAACCTACTTCCTGTATCAGACGTGTTCCATCGCAGTTGGCCTGAATTTGTGACTTTGACCTGGCCCAAATCAACAAGACTTCTGCAAGTGGTGCTTTGGTTTATTTAGTGCTACTTTCACCTGTAATTTTAAAAACTCATAACTTCAGTTGGTTTCTTGTCAAAATAAAAAATGAAATTCAAGACCCTGCACGTTATGCATTAACTCTATTTTGATTTGCAATGTTAATAAAGAAACCTGCCCTTCACTACATTCTCTTTGACTTACTTGGATCTTGTAGCTGCAAATCATTAGGTAGCTCTCATTTTAAATTACGCTTAAAGGGTGCAACTTTAATAATATGCAAGGCAATATCTAATGAAATCCTCTGGTACCAAAGTTTAGTAAACTGCACCATCTACAGGCAGCCAGAAAGTTTTAAACAAAATATCTGATAGGCAAGCCGTTCCCACTTGAACCTAATTTATTGGGACCAATCCACCATTCTCCTGGAAGAATAACACCTCATTGAAGAAAGGGATCGACCCAAAAGCATATTAAAGTTCAGATCCTAGACCTTACAGTTATTCCCTCCTGGGAGTACATACCTTTCGAGAGAGTCCCTTCCTTTCCCATCCCTTCCCTTCCCATCCTCTACACATTGACCATTTGATGGCATATTTGTTACAGGTAGACCACTATGGTGGTCATTCCGACCCTGGCGGTAAATACCGCCAGGGCCGGGGACAGCGGGAGCACCGCCAACAGGCTGGCGGTGCTTCCTTGTGCATTCTGACCGCGGAGGTTCGGCCGCGGTCAGAAGAGGAAAACCGGCGGTCTCCCGCCGGTTTTCCGTTGCCCTGGGAATCCCCCATGGCGGCGCAGCTTGCTGCGCCGCCATGGGGGATTCCGACCCCCTCACCGCCATCCTGTTCCTGGCGGTTCCGCCCGCCAGGAACAGGATGGAGGTGAGGGGTGTCGTAGGGCCCCTGGGGACCCCTGCAGTGCCCATGCCAATGGCATGGGCACTGCAGGGGCCCCCGTAAGAGGGTCCCACTTTGTATTTCAGTGTCTGCTTTGCAGACACTGAAATATGCGACGGGTGCCACTGCACCCGTCGCACATACCCACTCCGCCGGCTCGATTCGGAGCCGGCTTCCTCGTGGGGAGGGGTTTCCCGCTGGGCTGGCGGGCGGCCTTCTGGCGGTCGCCCGCCAGCCCAGCGAGAAAGCCAGAATGGCCTCCGCGGTCTTTCGACCGCGGAGCGGCCATTTGGCGGCTCCCTCCAGGCGGGCGTCGACCGCCGCCCGCCGGGGTCAGAATGACCCCCTATGTATCTTATTGGCAACAAGCTTCCCAAACAGTGTGGCAACAAAATGGGTGCTCTCACACAAAGAGAGAAAATGAATCCTAATAATTACATGTGACAACGGATAAACGGGATGGTAAATTACTGCGTTATCTATTTGATTTGATAATGATTAATCAAACATGGTTCACGGTGCCGTGAAAAAGGTGCATTTCCTGGACCCATCACTCCCTGAAAACAAAATATATGAGGAATGTAGTGAGGCGAACAGTAAAGGTTCCCACCAGAGAGTTACAAAATGTTTCATCTTGATAAAAGTCGTTCATAAAATCACCTTATTTTACGGGTGAAGTGGGGGAAATGTTTTGCATGACAAAGTCATGTTTTCGAAATATGATTTCCCCTAATGTGTACTCCTTTTGTTTCAGACGTTTGGCGATGGCAGGTCTAATTAATTTGATCCTTAGGAGACTCGAAAGACATAATTTCTACTAACCCAATGAATGATGTTAATAAAGTCAATTAAAATAAGTAAGTGTATCTCAGCTATAGAGACATGAAATTGATTCGCCTACCCATTTTTGCTTAAGTTACAATAATCAAAGCTTTGGAAAAATGTGTATAACGCAGAAAATAGAATGTACAGTATGATACAAAGGCTGCTTTTGACATAGTGAAGTGAGCAGATTAGTGCAATCTTGGGCTAGAGAAAGCATGTAGTCACTAAGTAATAGATCAATAACGTAATCCTCTATAGGGCTGTTGATATATTCGTTAAGAGGAAGGGAATTCAAGTGGCATTTGCACAGTATTATTGTGCATTATATAATGATGAGTCAGACAATCCACAGGCCGCAGTGTAATTGAGAAATTCTAGATACTGTGAAATTACTATAAATAGATGCAGGGAAGGCACAATTCTTCAAGCAACTATTTCCACTGGGAAGCCTTTTAAGAAATACAGTTAGCAAAGAGAATGAGAGCAGCAGATCATGATGGTCTTATTCAGAAATATCTCAACAATGTAAGTATCATAAATCCGCTGAATTATTGCATTATTGAAGTAGGATAACTTAATTCTAACGACGTAGGACTACTGACATTCTAGTTCACGAAGGAAAACGTGTGAGGACCTTTTGTAATTAAGTGAGACCTTTTTGCATGTTCTTAAATTAAACACAGAAATTACAAAAGAGTGTGAAAATATTACACTGATTACGCTATGATTCTTGGTAGTAAAAATACCACATGCATTCTAGATAGGTAAATGTAAATATTATGAAACTGTTTATTACTGTTTCCTAAGTAACAAATAGACATTTTGAAGAACTGGAAATGTTCACTCTTTTAAGATGTCAATGTAGACAACAGAACAACAGAAGGGGCATCACATAGTTATTTAAGTTACACTACTCCTACGCGATTGATCTTCCAGTGAATGCAAATATCACATAGGCACCCATACTACAAACACTGGAGTAACCTGTAGATTTTGGAATTGCTAATAAATATAACTTTTGCAATAATTTATCACAACAGAAAAGGATCGTCATTTTTATTAAGCTCATACACTTCCAACTAATTTCCTGCACCTCCTCAATTAATCTGGTCTTCTATTATTACCTAGCTCTGAGTCCACATGCTCACACACAGTGTCTGACACCAAAGGGTTTGTTTTATGGGCAACAGTCCGGTGGCTTTGCTCCATGGTAATTTATACTGTTTCGTGCTCTGTGTTATAAGTCATATTGTGCATTTGAGTTTGGAACTTTGCCACTGGTTTGACTAATTACCATGTCAGTTTTTTGCCTCGGAGTTGTGATGCCTCTTGTGCCTTGCAGGAGAACTCTCTGAATCACGTACAAGACTAGGCTTCAGATCCAAGTGCTTTTTACTGGCAGTTGACAAGCGACTAGTAGATTTCAACCTATCTATAGAAGACCTTTGCTCTAGATAGTTATTTTGATTTTATTTGTAGTTTTTGGGAGGTGCTGTGTGGAATCTCGTGTAAGGAGCATCCAGAATGGAGATACAAGGAGGAAGAAGGACACAATAACACATCAGATGATCACGTTAGTGAGTAGAATAAATGAGACTGTAGGGGTATGAGCATTATCATAGTCTTGATCTGTAGAACACAAAGTCATAACATTACGCTTGAATGAAGGGGCAGCTAGTGGGTCGTATGCATCTGTTTGTCTGGAGAGTAAGAATGTACTGTGGAGAATGATCAAAAAGATAACTAAACAGGTGTAAAGTGGGTGTCATAAGGAGAGGTAAACCAAAAGACTGGATGTTGAAGCGAGATTTTAAGAATCTCTTGAACTTGAAGAATTTGTTTGCAAGTCCCAGTTGTGGAGGTAGAGTTTTCCACAGGTTGGTGTCTTGTGCATGGGGATATACTTGAACAAACGTCTTATATCTGGACTGACAGATGGTACATATATTGAGGATTTTAGAAATTAGGTTTCTAGGAAGTACACTGTTTTTTAGGATAGCTTGGGTAAAGACTAAGGGCCAGATGTAGGTAGGAAAAACTTAGCGAGTTGGAAATTGCGAGTCGGTGCGACTCACAATTTCCGACTCGCTAAATGTAATGCAAGAAGAAAACGCGACTTCAATTTGCGACTCGCAAATGAAGTCGCACCGCAGATAGCGAGTCCGCTGTTTGCGAGGTCGCTTTTTGCGACCGCGCTAAAAACAGACACGCAATTTCCGAGTGGGAGTCGCAAACTGTGATTGTGCCGCAAATTGAATGAAGGTGCTGCAGAACACTCCGGAAAACACTTCCTGGCACATGATGATGACATCACAGCCAGGAAGTTTACAAATACATCTGGGAGGAGAGAGGACCACACCCATTTCAACAGCAGAACTGCAAACAGAAAGAACAGCAGCTACCATGGCAGAGACCCCAAGGAAGCGCAAACTTAAATTTGCAGAGAAAGAGCTGGAGGTGCTGACAGAGGAGTGCTGCCAGCACTATGACCAACTTTTTGAAAGGGCAGCCCTCACCGTGCCAGAGGTGGAGAAAAGAAGAATATGGATGGACATCCAAGAGAAAGTGAACTCCCTGGGTGTTAGCCTCCGGAACATAGAAGAACTCAATAAAAGGTGGTATGACCTGCGCTCCTGGACCAAGGAGAGGGTGGCAGAGCGGCTCCGGGAGATGAGGGGCACTGGAGGGGAACCGTCCACAATACTACCACCCACACCCCTGGAGGAAAGAGTAGAGGAGACTCTTGAGCCTGAGGCAGTGTGCGGGATTGGAGAGCTGGATACATCTGAGCCAGGACCATCAACCGGTGAGTACCATGAGACATGCATGTACCCTCATTAATGCCATACCCCCACCCACCTTGTACACAGTAGCATGCACAACCAAAATAGCTCCAGTTCAGAGTAGCAATCACCAGAATGGTGCATTATGGGCAATGTAGTCAAGTAGGCAGTTTATAGGCAACAGTTTATTAGGAAGTTGATAACAGATAGTAGATACTGACAGTGTGTTCCCTATGTCCCACAGGTCTCCCACAAGACACCCCCACCAGCCAAAGCAGCCAGGGGCCACTGGTCAGCCAGCAGCCAACAGATGAATCAGGACCAGCCACCACTGAGACCTGCACCACCAACACTCAGTCCCCTCATGATACACCAGTTGGCATACTGGTGTGTGATCCAGCACCTGGTCCCAGCCACAGTGCCACAGTAGAAGACACAGAGCCTCCACTGCGTCGCAGGCGACGTGGAAATGTACCATCACAGCAGCAGGCAGAGTCAGGGGACGCCTCCATGTCACATGCTGAGGCCGCACTCCTACGGGGTCAGCGCCTGCAAACACAGGAGATTAGGAGAATTACAGGGGCATTGCGGCGCATGGAGCGAAATCAAGGCAGTAGCATGCAGCTTGTGCATACAGAGTTGAAACAAATTAACACACATATGGGAGACCTTGCACTCTCCATGCGACAACATGGGGCTGGACTCCTAACGCAGACAGAGGGTGCAAGGCGTCGTGACAGGCAGCTACTGAACTGGCTGGACGGCATGTCTGCATCCATAGTCAGGCTGGCGGTGAATACTCCTGGCCTTTCTAGGCGCATGGTCAGCCTCCAAGTTGACATGGGCCACTCTGCCAGTGACGTGGCACGTGGACTGGGCCGTCTCAGCCACGCTGTTGATTTAATGGAGGTACGGCAGGTGGCCAGGGTCGCGGCCGACACGCCGCAAGATAGCGAGGAGGGCTCCACCGTCAGCAGTGTCTCTGCCAGTGACACCAGGGTGTTGCGCAGTGGAAGTGGAAGGCAGGGCACTGCTGACACCCCAGGTACCAGCCATGCTGGCCAAGGCCGGCGTAAGGTTTGAGCTCCACACTGTCCTGTGGTTGGGGCACATGAAGTCAATGTGTTGCATGCCAGGTGGACTTTTACAGCCCCTGAACTGTTGAAAATGTATATCGTTTTTTTGGTTTCACAAATTAAATCACTTGTTCTTTCCACTTAACACCTGGACTCTTTGTGTGTGACATTAGTGAGTGTGGTGACAGTTTGCAAACCAATACTTTGGAAGGTACGTGCTATGTGTTCCCGTCTCAGTCTGCCTTGATTTGCGATGCTTCTATCCCTATGATGGCAATGTGGTAGCTCTTGCTCTTCATCCTCCGAATCAGGGTCTTCAGGGGTGAGAGGTAGCCCACGTCTGGTGGCAATGTTGTGCAGTATAGCGCATGCGACAACAATCTTGAAAGCTGTTATCGGGGTATACTGGAGGGCACCTCCACTTCTGTGGAGGCATCTGAATCTTGCTTTCAGCAGTCCAAAGGTCCGTTCAATGCTATTTCTGGTCCTCTTATGTGCACTGTTGTATCACCTCTCTGTCTCATTGCTGGGTGTTATGTACGGGGTAAGTATCCATGGTCGAAGTGCACATGCACTGTCACCTGTTTGGCAAAAATGTACAATGTTAGCTGGGCATAGATGGTTTCCACATTGACCTGTATGTATGTCTGTAAGGTGTATTCAGCTATACCTAGGAGGTATCCGTCTCCAAACTCCCCACGTTCTAGGCGTTGGTGTATCCCACTGTGCCTAAAAATGTAGGAGTCATGAGTACTCCCTGGAAATTTGGCAACCATGTCAGTGATAACATAATGGGCGTCACATACCCCCTGGATGTTGAGTGAGTGGGTACACTTCCGGTTGCGGAACAGATATTCCAGGTTTGCAGGAGGGCAGATTTGTATATGTGTCCCGTCTACACACCCTATGACATGGGGGAAGTTGGCAATCCTGTAGAATTCCAACTTGGTGCTGTTGATTTCTGCCTCATTCCGGGTAGGTATATGTATCTGGACATGTGTGTGAGTAAGGCATCTAGGAATGCCCTGAAGAACCGTGAGAGTGAACTTTGAGATACCCCACCTGCCACGGCAATGACCCCCTGATAGCTACCCGAGGCCAAGAGGTGCAGTGAGCAAAGCACTTGCACATGCGTGGGGATGGCACAGCCGTGCACAGTCTGGCGTTGTACCTGTGGTTTGAGTAATTCTACTAAACCTAGTATAGCTGCACTGCTGAGTCTATATTTATCATAGATCTCCTCCTCAGTTTGTTGGAAAAGTGTCTTTCTGGTACTGTATATCTTCTCCTGTCTCTGGCTCCTCCTCCTCCTCTGCTGTGCGGCGTGGGCTCTCCTCCTCATTCCTATCACATATATCTCCGCCATCTTGAGTAACCCAGATGCCTTCTGGGTCTCCTTTTATACTTTGGTAATGGCTACCACCTGCTCTGAGTTAGTGGTAAATTGGAAGTGCAAAATGGGCTTTTTGCGAGTCGGAAATGGGATTTTTGCATCCCATTTCCGATTTTGCGTGGTCGCAAATTGCGATTCGGGCCATTTGCGACTCGCAAACGTTTCCTACATCTGGCCCAAAGTAAAGCTTTCAAGACTCAGAGGAGGCTTTTGAATTAATGTATCTCTTTTATGGTACCTGACGAAGAGACTTAAGTGTGAATGAGATGTTAACTTGTCATGTCAGGCACAATATTAGCCAAGGACCAAGAGTTTTTGGCTCTTTGCAGTTTATAGAAATATATCTTGGGGAATCTTGTATAGATGCCATTGCAGTAGCCTATGCATAACTACAGCAAAGGACTTTTAGATTTTTGTGAGGAGTTGGTGTAAAGAGTCTTTTAAATGATGTACGTGATGGAAAGTTTATTTTAGGAACACTTTTTGCACGTGTTAGGAATGATTGCTTTTTGTTGAACGATATTGTCAAAAAGTGTTCTTTCTACAGGGTGTAGTGAAGTATCTACTGATTAATTGATGCCAGTCTCCATCAGGGAAGAGGAGTTTACAGAGCCAAAAAGGCATGGTCTGATTGTTAGGTCCATTCAAACAATGCCATTTAGAACCCCAGGGCTGTACTTCGCAAAAGGTCAAGTTGGAAGAAACTACTGAATTCCCTTCAGATTGAGATGAATCAGTGTGTTGTTGGCATGCATTAAGTAAAATATGTCATAAAAGTCAAGAATCTGTGCAAACGAGGCTGTGTTAATTATGGATAATGTCGATTACATTGCTCATATTTATGGCCCTTCTTGATAATAGTCTTTCTAGTGAAGAAAAGGTACATTATAACTTGAATTGCACAATTCAGGAGAGAGGAACAGTGATATGTAAGACCTGTGCTACCAATATCTACTATTGTAGACTATTCAAGTAGGCCAGCCTGGATGATATATTATTGTAAAATGTTAGCTATGGGCCATTACAACAGATCATCACCTATGCCTTCTTTATGAAGTGGCTATATTTTGAGAGAGACTGAGAGGGATGCAACATGTCCAATTCCAGACAAAATTCCGACTCCAAAATACTCTGGAAATTTCTCCCTGTAATAAGGAAGAACCACACAGACCTGGGTCCTTTTCATTTTTTAAATTGTTTGATATGATTAGATTGAGGAGCTTTTCACTACACATATCTGTTTTAACTGTGATTTTGGTTGTCAAGGGAAGTAACCATCTTCTCATTCTAACTTGTACAGACTCTCCTTCATACTGCAAAATAACTTCAGGATATCCTTTGTTAACGATTCTGTTTTCTTTCTATATTTGTACATTAGAGTGGCAAATTCTGAAAAGTGATATAGATGTGAATCATTATTCATACAAGCAATGTTTGCTTTTCAAAGCACCAAATATCAAGGGCATTTATCAGGACGGATCTATAGACACAAAAGAAAGGCATATATTCGTGCTTACATTGGAATGATTTAATAAATATAGTCAATGGAGATTATTTTAAATACCCACACATTTTTAGAAGAATCAGACTAGAACATACTCTATGTGTGAAAGTGATTGTTGGATTTATTCAATAAAGTGTCAACGCATATATTTGCATGTTGGTTAAAGTGAGATAAAGATAAAGGTCAGATGGAATGCACACTAGTATACAGTTAGAATGAGGAGTCCTCATTCACCAATTACATGCCATTATGAAGAAAAGGGCATATTGTCACCCAATAGTTGAAGCATCACAAAATTACAATTTGGTCCAGCTGACAGCGTCTTGTGTGCACCTGAACTGAAAAGAGATGCGGAAAACATGAAATTGACTCTGCAATCATTCGCTCGTTGTATTCATCTGACATTTGCATTTTTCTGAGAGGCAGTTTCATTGTTGATATTTAGTTAATTACACTGATTTGATTTGTGTTTTAAGTTACATTTTAAGCCCCTGGAAGCAATCAGTACACACAACGCATTGGGTATCCTAAAATGGAATGAGTAATGGTTTGAAATACAGATATGATAGACTTGATCACAGTGGACTAATTGGAATACACAGTTGGTTATGCTATACTCACTTTGGCCGGTGAAATAATCATTTGCATGGATATGTTTTGTTCAAAAACCAGTTGTTGTTTAAGCAAATAGTATAAACTGCATGAAATCTGATTGTGGGATAAAATTCATAACTGCAGCTGAAACTCTAATAGATAATAAGTCAAGCATGACAGGCATGTCAATCTCTAGAAAAAAGGTATACATTGCAATGAATGTGAACACAATGTACATTTCTTCTCACGCTTCCTGTGTTCCTCTTTTCTCAAAGCACTAATCACCAGGGGAATGAACAGTTACAATCCCATAAACAGTCTTGCCAGCCCTCTTGTTTGGAAGGCACAGGGATAAGCTCACTTACTCTAGACACCAATACAGAATCAGGTAAAGGCATACGTACAGCATGTTCGGGGCTGTAGGAGAAGCTGTTAGGCCTTGACCATGACAGGAGGGTAAGAAAATCATAGACCATGAAGTGGATAAATAAAAGGATGAGTGTTGCAGTGGATCTAGGAGTTGTAGAACGCACCCACAGGGATGAACTCTAGAAATAAATGAAGCAGAGGATGGAATACAGATTAGTGGTGGGGAAGGCCAGAAGCCAGACAGTCCTACATATGAGAAGATAAATGGTGGAAGAAATTGATGTATTGGTTGTAAGGAGGGAAGCCCCACTCAGGCATCAACCACATTGTTTGTCAGGGTGAACCACAAAAGTCACTAAATTAACCTGTGTTCAACCCTCTGGTAGCTTGACACAGATCATTTAGGCTTAGCCTACGGGCAATGGGTAAAGTATTTTTGCAGCACCCACACAGAAATAAAGTGAACTTTTCAAAACAAGAACAACCCCACAATTAAGCAACATACTGAAAAAATAAATAAAATGATACAAGAACAGCAAAAATCCGATCCATAGAACTGAAGATATTCCATTAAAAAATGTCAGTTAGATGTAGCGTGCCTAAAAACAGAAAAGCGCCAGACTGGGGAAGGCTCACAAGTTCAGACAGATTACAGGGATCAGGTTAGTGCTAGTAAAAAGTTACCTTCTCAAAGTCCAGTGCAGAGAGTTCCGTTCATTGTGGAGGAGGCCACTAGGAGCAAGAAGAGCACTGCGTAAGGTCGACACTGTAGCAGTAAGAGCAGGTTTGGATCACTGATCACCTACAGTTATCACTGTATTGAGAAGATCTGCTCAGGCATCACAGACAGTTGTAGTTGAAGCTTCGCTTTGACAATAACCACAGACTGTTGTTTCTGTAACTCGAAGTGCAGATCTTGCGTTGCTGGTAGTTGCTGATGGTCTCTTTAGTGCAAAGAATTTGTGTTGAAAATTGGGTTATTGATAAGAGCAGGTAAGTACCTGCACTTGGCAATAGGCTACTAACCACTACTAGGTCCAGTTAGGTCTCAATAAATTAATCCCAAACCCAACCCTTGGTAGCCTGGCAACGAACAACAAAGTGTAACTTGGGAGACGAAGGGCCTCATTACAACCCTGGTGGTCAAAGACCGCCAGGACTGCTCTGGAGGTTGTACCGCCAACAGGCTGGCGGTACAAACTTGGGGATTATGACCGCGGTGGAAGCACTGCGGTCACACCACCGGGGCCGGCGGTTTTCCGCCACAATGGTTCCGGTGTTTGCAATCCGCCAGGGCAGCGCTGCTTGCAGCGCTGCCCAGGGGATTACAAGTCCCCTTCCCGCCAGCCTTTCCATGGCAGTAGGAACCGCCATGGAAAGGCTGGCGGAAAGGGGAGTCACAGGGCCCCCTGGCACAGCCCCACACAGCTTTTTACTGTCTGCGCAGAAGACAGTGAAAAGCACGATGGTGCAACTGCACCCGTCGCACAGATGTAACACCGCCGGCTCCATTTGGAGCCGGCCCCCATGTTGCAGCCGGCTCCCATGTTGCAGCCCACATCCCCAGCGGGGATGTCATAATGGGCACTGCAGAAGTGCGGCCGCATTGGCGGCCGCACGGCGGTTACAACCGCCGCCCGCCAATGTTGTAATGAGACACAAAGTGTGTAAAACATTCAAACATCACGGAACAGTAATAAAATAAAACAAAGGAAACAGTTTGAAAATCCAAAACCAATTAAAAAAAATAGTAAATATTTGTATCTTTAATTTGACACCAAAACAAATAAAAGTGGATAAGGGTAACCAGAGATATGAAATTTTAAAGAATTCATGTTTTTTAGCTCATAAAAACTAAAAGTGCCACTGGGGTATCTGGTCGAACCTTGACCGGGGCAAAGTTAAAGTTTAAGGCTGACTGTAATGGAGCCTTGCTCAGCTACAGCAAACAAGGAGGCCTCAGTCAAAAATTTACCTTCAGACTTTTTTTTTTTCTTGAAGATTTTTTTTCAGCAGGATGAAGTCACCAATCCGATCCGATCTTCCTGGAGCTCTCTTTAGATATGCGTTGCAGGAGACCTCGGTGAAGAATTCTACCTTCAACTAAGCCAATTTCTCAGGACGGGAATCTTCATCCAGGCTGTAGATGAATCTTGATCTGACGTCCCTGGAGCCCTCCTCAGATACGCTGTGGACTATGTCACTTTTTTTGGAGTTTTTGCCTTCCGACGGCAGTCGACCCTCCACAGCAAGTTAATTTCTATGCAAGGTCATCAGATTACCTTCCCAGGAGTCCTGGTGAAATCCTGGATGTTGGGGCTGTGAGCTTTTCAGGACGATGAACCTGCAAGTCAGGCCGGGTCGTGGTTGAGGTAAGCTGGCTTGACTCACCACAGCTGATCAGTCTCTTTATGAAGCTTTTTGCCAAAAGTTCTCCAATTTTCTCCACACTTCTGGCTCTTCCTCCAGAAGGTCTTTGAAGGTCTTCTTAGAGTCCACAACTCACCTCAAAGTTCCAGAAGTTCTGAGTTGCTCCTTGAGGGTTAGGACTCCAACTCCCAGAATGCACCTGGCTCAAACTCCAAAATGATCACTAGACAGTAGTAAGCTGGTCAGATCCTTCAGGATTTTATGCAGGGGACTTTGGGTAGTTATTTTTCACCTATAGCAAGCAGGGACACCCTTCTTGAACCAGTTGAAGCCAGGCTAAGTCCTTTTTGTGGTGAAGCCCAAGGGTGCAGCTGGTGAAGTCCTTCTGAATGCAGTGCCCAGGTGCAGTTCAGGGGTCCAGCAGGGCAGTCCTTTTTCTTCTTGTCTTGTTCCTGGTGTAGGGATCTGAGGTGTGGGTACCGCTCTGACATATTCATCCTTGATCCTTGGGTGGAAAGCAGGGTGGGCAAACTGCCCAATCACAGGTATGCCACTAATCCCTTGGGTGACCACTTTCTGGGAAGTATGGAAAAATCAATCCCATGGAGCAACATTCCTTAAAAATCCAAATAGCAGACACTGAATTTTGGAGGTTAGGTCTGGATGAGTCAGCCCACTGGTATGGCTAAAAATCCTTGACACACCCCTCTGCTGCCCTCTCCTAATCTAATCAAGAGGGCACATGATTATCTGGGTTTGCAGGAAATGGGGAGGTCCTGAGCTACTCCATATGTCCTTCCTTCCTTTGAAGACCATTTTGGCAGTTTGGCTGCTCTCCCCCATCCTGTTTCAATATCTGCTGAGGCAGATCTCTGCCCCCTGGCACATTTATTGTGTTCAGCACATTAAAGGCAATCAGTGAAGGGCACTGCAGAGCTGAAGTTGACAACTTTCAAGTAGAGTTCTAAAACTCTTTCCCTGAACTAGTTATATTAAATAAAAAAATGCCAAGTTGTTGGATTTATTATAACAGTAACTTTGATGCCAAACTTGAAATATTTAGCTTCTTTGGAGAGTTTGATAATTAAAATAAAGTCTCCCCATTTTAGCCTATGGAGCTTATTCACTACAATGAGGGAAAAACAAATTTAGCTATGTTTCCTCACCAGGGCGTATAACACATATGTTTTAAGGTCCCTGCTTATAGTTATACTGCACCCAACCCTGGGGGCACCTAGGGCACACCTTTGGGGTGATTTATATGTAAAACTAATGTAGTTTACGGCTTGGGAAGTATGTTTAATTCCAGACTCAAATTTGAAGATAACTTTAACCTGAAAGCAGCCAGCAAGGCCAGCCTGCCTTTAAAATGACACTGGGCACCTAAGCAGTGCACCTATGGGTGCACCACCTACGCTGTAATGCCTACCATGTACTAGGGACTTATAGGTAGGTTGATGAGGCCAATTATAATTAGCCTAATTTGCATACTCATTTTAATCAGAGCACAGGCCCTGGGACTCTTTAGCAGTGCCCAGGGCACCATCAGAGTCAGGAAAACACAAGCAAAAAGTGAAAAATGGGGGCAAAAAGTTAGGGGGCTTCTGCAATCAGCCCAGGTTTCTCACACAGCTCCCCCCAGCCAATATGCCCAGGAGACTCAGCCCAACCATGGGAGAGTCTTCCTGGCTTGTCAGGCAAGGAAGACAGTGAGGAAAACTAGATGTCCTAGTACAGGGCCTAGTCTGCCTTACATCCTCCTGGCATTGTCACTCCCTCTGGGTAGTGAACCCATCCCAACAGAAAAAGGGCCCATTTTAAACTGAAACTTCCGTCTAGGGGTCTTCCTCCTCTCTATCTCTACCAATGTGGGTAGTGAGCTGCCCACATCACCTACCCCTAACTTTTCTAGGGAATCACCTAGCTTACTCAAAGAGGTTGCCCAACACTTGAGGAACCCCACCATGACCAACAGGCTCGGGGAGCCTACTTTGCTTTTGGCCCTGGGGTCTCCCTCCCAGGCAAAGTGTAGTGCTGCCATTAAGGCCAGCACCAAGCAGAGGCTTGTGATAGCTGTCAAAACCCAAAACTACTCTGAAAGCTCTCCACTGACAGGTAGGGGAGCTGTCTTAGGGCAAATGTGGGGTTCTGGCACGCCTCTTGCTGTTGCAGAAACCCTTCTTCCACTCTCCCTTCTGTCAGTGCAGGGGCAACAACCTGCAGCTGGACAGCTACCAGACTTCTCAGGACTTCCTTGGGGTCAGGTGAGCCCTCACCAGTGCCAACTCTGCCCTCCCCACTGGAGTGGAAGGCTTTGGGCTTGTTAACGCGTCCCTCTATGTTAATTTATTACACATCAGGACTCGTTTTAGGCCAATGAATCTTTTGACCCAGTTGAGAGACACCGTAGGACGAGATAACTAATCAATATGTCAATCAACACATCGATAATGTCATCAATATTTATCACAACAATATATCTCACCTTAGTCAAAGTCATTAATCAATTCAAGACACTATCATGACCTTTCAGTCATGAATGACCACACCGGTTTAGTAGAATTTTATGAATTTTATTCCCTATTAATTACAATCTAAGATTAAGTGCGTTAATCTCAAAACCAAGAAACGTAGCAACATAGTCACAATATGACAATGTTGATAAGATTTCATTAAGGCAAGAATCACAAACATTAGAACATAGTATGGCGTAAACATAGATCGAAGTATAGCAGAGTGTTTGATATCGCGTCAGTTCAACAAAGCATAGTCTCAGTCATTTGTCTATTGCATCAATTTTAGTGAACACCTGTCCTAACCACTGATTAGCATTCACATGTTGGGCTTCATGCAAAACAATTTAGAACATCAATTTTGAAAACATCTAGCTATGGTCTCTATCAAAACAAGCAGTTGGTACCTAGAAAGGAAAAGCAAACAGACAAATTACAATTACATTGTCATAATTACCCTCCAAAGATTAGGTCAGCGCACAGGTTCAGTCTTCGTCTTCAGGACATCACTCAAATCGCCATCAGTCAGGACTTAACTAAAGGGCAAAAGGGCACTTCCCTCACAAGGAGGAAAAGTGTAAATGGGCAGTCTAAGGACAAGGATGGTTTTAATGAAGTCTCAAGTCACCAAACAGAGTGACAGAGTTTCTGGAGAAAATCAATGGTATTCCCTACATAATGGTCCCGGCCTCCCTGTGACATGGGTTTTTTCGTAGTACATTCCCCCAAAATTCTATTGGACATTTACTATACACCACTATCTTTGACATATCAAATTTAACATTCGGTAATCCCAATTGTCACCCCACGTTATTTTAGAGATTGTTGATTGGTTTTCATAATTGACGTCTTCAGAGGTGGCACATCCGGCTTTACTTCATACTTTGGCATCTCTTGGCACGTCCTTTGGGTCAGCAGTTTTCATTGTTCACCGGTCTAAGTGACCTTGTGCATAACATTAATCTACACTTGTTTCAATATTTTAAAACATTCTTTTCAGAACACCGAAGATGCGCCTGGGAACGGTTTTAATGTAGATACATTCGTCTTCTGAGTTTGAAGAAAAGAACATTTACAGGGTCATGGCCCCTTGTGAGTCAGCACACTGGAAAACAGGAAAAATGCATTTAATATGAGAGCCGAGCAGCTAAACTGCAGCTCACGCTAAGTTAGGGCCTATGAAGAATTTCAATACAGTTTCATCAATACGAACGTTAAATGTAAGCTTAATTGACCATAACATAAACATTTTATTCATCATTATTAATTGCGTCTACATTGATGGCCATTCATCGTGGTCACAATTCCAGCACATGTTTAAGCAAAATCACTATTATTATAGTTTTCTATGCAGTATCGTCACATATTAATATAGATATTTCGCTCTAATATAGGTTATATAAACTACGCTCTCTCAGCCCCTCCTCTGATGACGCTCGTCATCACACAAACCTCTCTCTTTGACCTTTCACTTCAATTTTTCACTTTACGCATAATGCGCATTTCAAAATCTTGTCCCTTGTGTGAGCTCTCCCAAATTTTATTGAACATTTTCTCTCTTTCACTTTCTTCATTTCTCCTGGTTCTTTTTGTCCAATTTCTCTTAATTTTCTCATTAATTTTGCGTGCTCCCCACAATCCTAATAGACCCCCCTAGTATTTTTGCAAGAACTCCATTCCATATATTGGTAAACCAACTTCCTACTCTAGCAACTCCTTTTCCAAATTTCTCCCATACTCCAAGTTCCTTCAAATCCTTCAAATCTACACTATCTCTAGTTAGGTTAGTAAGCATACCTCTAATCTTCTTACTATTATCTGGAATGAAAGAACAGCAATGACGCTCATTGAGCATCCTGCAGACCCCTCCACTCTTTGCTAAAAGAATGTCTAAAGCAAGCCGATTCTGAAGAGTTATAGCTCTTTATGCAGCAAGTTCAGTATCCATCAGGAGTATAGCCCCTGTAAAGTTCATCAGCATGTTATCCACAATAGTAGACAACTTTTGAATTTTCATGGAATTCAGGATAACCCCTACCGAAGGGATTATGGCTCCAAATATATCACCAATGACAGCCGCCACTGATTCTCGTTTCTGTCTGACATGTTGTGAATCAGAAGTTTTAGGTATTTGCTTGAAGTCATCAATCTGGTAAATGTTTGGGAAAACTATCCCCAAGTAACACGTCCCATACCATCCCTAGGGAGACGGTAATAAGCATTAAGCCCACAGATGTAATAGATCTCAGGGATCGCAGGATCCTGTCCATTCAACATAAATGTCCATTTACACTGAAACAAAAAAAACACATGTCTACATTCACTCATTCCCACAAACAAATTTTCCTGTTCAGATTTTGGCCTATATATACAAAGCCTACCTAAATGTGATGCATCTATAGCTAATTTGCCTTGCGTTTTGATTGCTGTGTAAGCATAATCGTTTGCATATGTGCGTTTTTCTAACCCTTTTTCTAATCTTTCTCTTAATGTTTTGCTTCTATCATCAGTATGATCTAAAAAGCTTTTCTCTACAGGAGACAATAAGCAGGTCAGATTGTTGCGATGTGCATAGGCAGTCCCAAATGTAAGCGTTGGTTCAAAGAAACCTCTAACTATTTTTATATCATGCTCTTTAGCTAACATGTTCAAGAATTCAATCACAGGGACAAAGGAAAACACAACATCCAAATTTGAATAAAAGTATTGCACATGCTCTTGATTATAGAATCTGGTTAGTTACAAGCTACAGCTAATCCCGTAGGTTAAAGGAAGGCTATGATAGGTAACCCCTTCTTGCACAGATGAAGGAATCTTAGTACACACATAACAGTCTTTCGCATCCATGGTCTCGACATACTCATTCAGTAGGCGATAGAAGACATTAGTAGAAAGTTCCCCTTTTGAATTAATCCCCTCATGCAAGTGTCTTGCATCCTGCTCAATGCTCTCCCACGATGTTAGTGTGGTAGTATCAGGTTTTGAAGTGGCGTTAATAGTTTTCTTATCTAACCACGACATTCCCACAATCACTCCCACAATTATTACTGCGCACACAATACCTATTATAAGACTTAACCAACCACACACCTTACTCTTCTTGTTACTACCTCTATCATAAGCCATGTCTATATATAATCAAATAGCAGAATAACAATCGACTCGAAGATGATATAAACTTTCCTTCTTTCACTCTCCTTTGCGTGTATTTACAGCGTTTTCATTCACTCCAGGATCCCTTTGTCATAATCAGGTTAGCAGCTTGTCATAATCAGGTTTCTCCAAGTCAAATCAGGTTATCAGTGTCTCATCCGGTAATTTATAAGTCTCTTTCTTCAGTTTTTTTCAGTTTTAACAAACGTTTTATCCTTGAATTAGTTCAGGTTCCGTAGTATTGGCCTGGTACTTCTCGATCAAAACAGAATGCTAGGAATTCCTGTTGCCATTCAGATGTTGTAGCATACGCCCATTCAGAACCTGTATACCTTCTATTTGCAACTCTTTTTCTTTTCAGTCTACGTTCACCCTGCAGTTCTCCTTCACTTAAATCTTCCACTCGATTTCTTCTGTTAGTGTTTCATCGGGTATGCTTCTTATCCTCAGAACTGGTTTCTCTGGCCAATTATCACCTTTATGCATCTTCTTCTGATTTGCCTTTTCAGGACTCCGAACAGCACCCTCCTCTTGTAATGTGGCGTTTTCGCTTGATGGGCCTGCAACTGGCTCAGGGGATGCTGGAGTACTTTGATCTATTTCTCCCTCTTCTTCTTCCTCTTGATCTGTAACGTGTTCAAGTTCTAACCTGTGTTCATCTACTTCTGGGAGAACCTCTCCTTGACTTAGTTCTCCTGCTGCCTCTACTGAGATAGGCACTCCGTCCCCTCTCTCGAACTCATTCACTGTGTGAGGGACAAGGCTGTTCTCAGTGGGCTCTCTTGCAGTGTCAGTTCCCTCTTGGCTGTTTTCTAGCCCTGAGACTTCTCTTTCTGGAACTGTTGTGCCGGAAACTTCAAGTTCCTCGTCAGTTGGACACGTTACCTTTTTTGTGTGACTGGCATGTATCCAATTTGGAACACCTGCACATTTTACAGCAGTGGTTGTTGTCAAGATCACTTGATATGGCCCCTTCCTGCGTGGCTCCAAACACGACTTTCTCACGTGCTTCTTGACCACCACCCAGTCACCGGCTTGTAGGGTGTGACCCGGATATCCGATTGGTGGCAATGTGTTAGCTTCCACCTGGTGAGAAAAAGAGCGAATCACATCAGCCAAACCTTTGCACTAGTCCAACACCATATCATCCGTGATATTCACTAGAGCATTTGTAGGTACTGCAAGTAACCTCATAGCTCTACCCATGAGGATCTCATGAGGTGAAAGTCCTGTCTTCTTATTGGGGGTGTTTCTCATGGACATCAGCACTACGGGTAATGCATCTGGCCACTTCATATTGGTAGCTGCGCACATCTTTGTCATTCTTGATTTCAAGGTACCATTCATTTGCTCTACTAATCCTGATGCTTCAGGGCAGTAGCTACAGTGCAACTTTTGTTCGATGTCTAGTGCTGCACACAGAAGTTTAATCACTTAATTGTCGAAGTGTCTGCCCCTATCCGAATCTATAGAGACCGGAAACTCGAACCTGGGTATTAGCTCCCTGAGTAGCAGCTTTGCAACTGTGAGACTGTCATTTCTATGTGTGGGGTAGGCTTCAATCCAGTGACTAAAAACACACACAAACACCAACACGTACTTCAATCCTCCACAAACAGGCATCTCAATAAAATCCATTTGCATTTTGATAAATGGACCACCAGCTCTCCCAATGTGGCTCAAAGTCACCACAGTCCCTTTTCCGGCATTCATCTGTTGACAGATGATGCACCTGTGACAGGTAACTTCTGCAGCATGTCTGAACTTCGGGTTAAACCAATCGATTTTAAATGACCTGATCATTGCATCTCTCCCAAGATGAGCCTGTCCGTAATACAACCTAGCAAATTGGGACAGAAGAGTGTTTGGTAAAACTAATTTCCCCTCCTCTGATACCCACAAGTCATCAGCCCTCTGTACACATTGCATTCTTTGCCAGGAGCGTTTTTCCTCTTTGCTAGCACGACCTTGTAGTGTCTTAAGTTCATCTAGCGTATCAAATACCCTTAAAGCAAGGTTCAAGCATGTGTCATTTTCAGTTTGCGGTAACAATTCCCACTGGTCCTTGAACGATATACAGTTCAATGCGCAAAATCTTGTGACTTGATCTGCATAGCCTTTTCCCATGGACACAAAGGGGGTCATTCCGACCCCGGCGGTCCGGGGTCGGCGGGAGCACCGCCAACAGGCTGGCGGTGCCCCGCAGGGCATTCTGACCGCGGCGGTTTGGCCGCGGTCAGAACAGAAAAACCGGCGGTGTCCCGCCGGTTTTCCGCTGCCCTGGGAATCCCCCATGGCGGCGCAGCTTGCTGCGCCGCCATGGGGGATTCCGACCCCCTCACCGCCATCCTGTTCCTGGCAGTTCCGACCGCCAGGAACAGGATTGCGGTGAGGGGTGTCGTGGGGCCTCTGGGGTCCCCTGCAGTGCCCATGCCAGAATGACCCCCAAAGTTTTGTGACTTAACGTGAGCATTGCATTTCACCACGGCAATTTCAAGAGGTAACTGAATCGCAAGTAACAAGTCTTTAATTTGTTCACCATTTTTCACCGGAGAACCAGTAGAGGTCATGAAACCTCTCTGTGACCACAGTTGGCCAAAATCATGTATAATTCCGAATCCATATCTGCTGTCAGAATAGATAGTTACTTTCAGATTCACAGCCGCGTGGCATGCCTTGATAAGGGCGATTTCTTAGTTATGCCACTTGTGCGGAAAACACTTTTTCAAGCCAGGAAGCTTCGATAATACCAGCTATGGTACATACAGCATAACCAGCTCTCAGTGTTCCGACTGAATCTCTCAAACAGGACCCATCAACAAACATGATGCAGTCATTTTCTTTCAATTGTGTATCTTGAATATCAGGTCGTGGCTTGGTACATAACTCCGTTACCTCAAGACAATTATGCTCAACTTCCTCTTCATTATTAACTTCAGTATTTTCAGCAGGAAGTAGAGTTGCCGGGTTCAATACAGTACATCGTTTCAGAGAAGCATTTGGTGACCCTAGTATAATTGTCTCATATTTGGTGAGTTGAGCATTTGTCATGTGCTGAGTTTTGGTTCGAGTTAACAAAATTTCAACTGAATGTGGAACCATTACTGTTAGGGGGTATCCCATCACTATGCCTTTGCATTGTGTAAGGCTCTGACCAACTGCTGCAACTGCACGCAAGCAACCCGGTAAGGCTGCTGCAACGGGGTCCAAAGTAGCTGAAAAATATGCTACAGGGCGATTTGCACCTCCATGGACCTGTGTTAAGACAGACAAAGAACAAGCATCACGTTCATGACAAAACAGTAGGAAAGGCTTCGTGTAATCAGGCATACCCAAAGCTGGTGCCCTGCACATGCACTCTCTTAACTCCATGAATGACTCAAGCTCTTCTTTGGACAAAGCTATGGTATACGGCTCATCCTTGATCTCTTTACCTGTCAGCTTTATCAAAGGTTTTGAAATAATCGAGAAGTTGGGTATCCACTGGCGACAGTAGCCCACCATTCCCAAAAACATTCTGACATCTCTCTTTGTCGTTGGAGGGTTCATTTGCAAAATGGCTGTTATTCTTTCCTTCGATATTCTTGGAGACCCCCTTTCAATCAGATGCCCTAAGTATTTCACCTCTTTCCGACAGTATTGCAGTTTCTTGGGTGACACCTTATGTCTGTTCTTTCCCAAATGATTCAGTAAGGCATTTGTGTCATATTTACAGCTATCCCTTGTTTTGGATGCAATCAGCAAGTCATCAATGTACTGCACTAGGGTCGAGTTAAAAGGCAGTACTAAGGCTTCCAAATCCTTTTTCAATATCTGATTAAAGATGGAAGGTGACTCAGAAAACCCTTGGGGAATTCTGCACCAACTGTACACCTTGTCCAGGAATTTGAAACTGAACAAAATTTGGCTGTCCTCGTGAAGAGGTATCGAGAAGAAAGCTAGTGACAAGTCTATAACAGTGTGCCATTCAGCATCACACGGAACCTGAAACATGATCACTGCTGGGTTAGGCACTATGGGGCAACATTTTACCACAATCTCGTTTATTTGTCTCAAATCTTGCACAATTCGAACTTACCCACAAGGTTTTTTCAGACCCATTATCGGTGAATTGCACAGGCTACTCAACACCTCTTTCAGAACTCCCTGTTTCACAAAGTCTGCAATTATTTGTGACGCTTCAATGAGACCGTCTTGTGCCATATGATATTGCGGCACCTGGGGAAACACTGCATTCGACTTCACTTGTACTTTAACTGGTTCTACAGCTTTTATCAATCCCACTTCCTTCCTGTCAGATCCCACACTTTCTCTGTCACTGTTCCTTGTAATTCGGCAGGTAAGTCAATCACTGTAAGCACCAGGAATAATGTAATCAAAGGGTAATCTTCATTTGTAAGTCCAGTCTCTAATTATGAGAACTGACCTTCGTCTCCTTCATCATCACTGTTTGTTTGCACTTCAATTCCATCATTGGTACATGTAATCGAGCATTTTGTCTTGCACAGTAAGTCTCTTCCCAGTAGGGATACCGGACTGGACTCACAGACTACAAACTTATGAAGTCCCTGAAAGTTCCCGATCTCAACCTGCACTGGATCTGCAATCGGATTTGTTAAGTACTGATTTGCTACTCCGACCACCCTTATGGTACGCCCTGAAAGTGGTAGCTTCGGAACTTCTGCACTTCTAACTGTAGAGCGTGTAGCTCCGGTATCGACTAGGAAGGAAACTTTGTAACCCATAACCTTCCCTTCCACATAGGGACCCCTCTGGTCTACTTCTAAGGATGCTGCAAGCCTGCACTCTTCACCGTCTGAACTGTCATCCGACCACTCCTCATTCATTCTGTCTTCACTAGCAATGGGAATTGCTGTATTTTGTTATTTTGACTCATTACCTGACCTGTGACCTGTTCAGGAAGCATCGCCTGTTGCTGTCCCATCGGAGCCATTGGTAATTGCATTTGCTGTCTAGGTACCATGGGAACCTGCTGTTGTACTGTCTGCATTTGTACTGGCTGAACACGTGGCATTTACATCTGCTGCATGGGGTGCACCCCTTGCATCTGTACCAAGTTATTTTGAAAATTTGAATTCTGATTTCTCAATTTTGGACCTCGTACATTTTGTAATGTACCGACATTAGTGCTTTGTTGAATGACACCATCCTGTATCACATTTGGCACTCCCGTTTCCAGTGCCCCACGCCCCGCACGCGTGACATGGTGACATCTTTTTCATCCCTTGCCCGTCATTTTGAACCACAACAGTATTCAAGTCTGGACCGCAATTCACAAAACCTCGACCTCTTGGTTGCGGCTGAAACACACCATTCATTTGCGGTTGCTGCTGTATCATCTGTTGAACTCCATTTCCCTGTATTCCTGCCTGTGCAGCTCTTATCTGCATCACCATCACCTTTTCTTTCAACTTTTTCTGCTTTAGTTCAATCTCATCGCTGCAGTATTTCGCATACTGTAATACCTCATCAATTGGCTTCGCTTGCCAACAGATCAAATGATTCTTAATCATCTGGCTGACCTCCGGTCTCAGCCCTTCAACAAATCTGAACACGAGATGGTTCATATCTTTCGGCTCAATAGTTTCAGTACCACTGTAATGCTTAAATGCCTTCAACATCTCTCATAGTAAGCATGTATTGATTCCTTAACCTCCTGTGAGGTCTGGTCGATTTTCTGCCAATCAGTCACCTTCGGCGACACCTTCTGCTTCAAAAACTGAATCACCTTATGGTAATACTTCATCACCTCTTCCGAGGGAGCTCCGGTCACCTTATCCCTTGCTGGCTCCTTTGTCGCCCAGTCTACCCATCTCTTACGCTCGAGCCACAAATCAGGCGGAACAATGATCTCAAAAAAAGTATTCAAGTCTTCCCAGAGACACTTTGCAAGTTTCACAAACCTATCTGTTTGTTGGTACCACTCGATCGGCTTCTCTCTCAACCTAGGGTAATCATTAGTAAACAATAGGATGTCTCCTCTGGACTACGGCACATGAACTAAAACACCACCAGCTGTCTCTCTCATAGTATTTTTACCGAATCTGTATCAGGTGAAACTTTAGTTTTACTAGCTCACGGGCTGTCATCTTTCTCTTTGTCTCTTTTCTTAGCCCACCTGTCTTCCCACTTTTCTAATGCTCCCCAGATTTGCGCACTTTGCAATATTTCCTTCAGATGCGCTTTCATCCGGCAGACCTCATATTTTCGAAGTCTTTTGAATCAAAGTCTAATCTGTAAGTTCTTTTCAAATGTTTAGTGTTCTCAATATCAATTTTGTACTTATCTGCGAGGTTCGCTAATCTCTGGTGTATCTTGCCCACTTCCTTAGTAATCTTAGGACACAGATACCTCAGTTCCGCTTCTGTGTATGATTCTAATCTGTTCACTCCCATAGTTCCGTCCACTAGTTCAGCAGCTTCCACTCCCAGTCTCACAAAATTCAGGTAATCATCCTGCCCTGTCTTTTCCAGTTCTATGGTAGTCACTGTAGTCTTTTGTGAAGCATAGGTTTTTTCCAACCATTCCTTTAGTTGTTGTACTGTAAAACCTTGCAGCAAAATGTTTCCTGCATGCATCATTGGTGACTGTGAAGCATTCGTACTTTTTGTCTGAGGGGTCATAACCCCTAGCCCTGCCTAATGCATTGCTTCCAAGGGTGCTTCCACTGGGCTAAGGTCTATTAAGGACCTCGGTTTTTCAACGGCTTGTTCTCCTGGGGCCATTATCTGAGGAGTTCCTATGGACCCTCCTCTTATTGGATCTTGGGTCATTACTCCCTGATCACATACGCCAGTTTTACCCTGTGCATATAATGGCACGGGTGGACCAACAGTAATTGGTAACGATATTGCAGCAGGTGTCTGACCCGGTCCCAAACTTCGTGGAGCAGTAACACCATAGGTCTGTTCCAAAGTACCTGGGACAGGTACTAACGGAGGACCAGCTACTGGATTGTACCCTGGTATCAGTTGCGGTTGTGGCTGAGACAGTAATTTCGGAGTTGACTCAATCTGCACTAACCTCGATTTTGTATATATCGGGTCTGGCGGTACAATCAGATTTGTAGTAGTCTCAAGTACTGGAATGTCTGGGTAGATTCTCTGTATCTGCGGTGGAGGTTGCAACTGTATCTGCATGTCTGGCGCAGTGGGTACACTGACACCATTCTGTATCGAGGCCGTATCTCTAGTCTGTACCGTATCAGTAACTCCCTTCTCCTGCGTCTGGTTCCCAGGACCCATGCTAGTGCTTGGAACACTGTCGCTCACCGCATAAGGTGGCAGGCGATCATGTAATAATCGGTCCATGAATTCTTCATCATCTGAATCATCTTCCTCTTCCCAAGGTCTCTTATTTTCTTTAGGCTTACTAGAATCCTTATCTGTTTTACAGGTGGCTTTCTTTCCCTGTGTCTCATCTCCCTGTGTTATTGCTGGGAACAGTTTCAGCCCATCAACAATTCCCCGTCTCCACATTTTGTTCTCATTATCCCACCTAGCTTCCGCCTAAGACTTTTCTGCCCTTTTGAGTCTTCTCTGGAATCTTTCTTGTCTATTCTTAAGAGCCATTCTGTCCCAAATCGCTAAAGCCTCATACTGAGCTGGCCTTGGAGGTGGTTTTTGTGTACTTAACATCCACCTTAAATTTTCTAGCACCTTTGTATTGAACGTCCTATGTTCTGGAAACGCTAAACATCCCTCTTTCTCTGTTAATTTACGCCACTGTTTCATCCATAAACAAGGCGCGACACCTTTCTCCTCCATAACTATGTAAGCTGGAGTACCCTCAGGCGGTGTAGGCTCTCCATCAGTGGCCATAATGTAGGCGTCTCCTTTCAGAGCGCTCTTGAATGCTTTAACAAAATTCATTTCTACGTTTTCTCTTTATTTGTATTTGATCAGAAAGTGACTTAGTTCCCAGGACACTCTTCACCTACCTTTCTCAATCTATTGCCTCTTCACGGATGGCAGACAATCCGTGCGCGACCCCTATCGGCAACTGACCTATCTCAGCGCGGCACCACTGAAGTCACACTCACACACTGCAGCTGACAAAGTCTTGCGGCTCGTCCGCCCCTCACTGGATTCACACAAACTAAAGCAAATTACTGCGAGCACCTTTAATAATGACACAATTCCGCCGGTTTACTACAGGAAGGGTAACACATTTGCCTCAGAATTTTATGACAAGACCGGAGGCTCCTATTATGCGTTTCTCTTCTCGCTTTAATAATACAGCAGTCAAGAAAAAAACTACAAATCCCATGTGGCTAACACAGACAGCCAATGGGATTAAAAACGTAGTACAGAACATGTTAACCAATAGCAGTACCCCCCATGCTATTGTGACGTCACTTGACTGCAAGCAGCCCTCTTTTCTTGCTGCTGCAGTCAAGATAAGTCACCTTTTTCTTTCCTCATGTCGTTAATTTATGACAGTTGGTTTCGTTAATATATATATTTGTTTGCTATTTCATATTATGTCGTCGGCATGTTGCCGCATTTCATTCCTTAAGCGCTTTACTCGCGCTCGTGTTTGTTTTTCCTGTCCTCGGTAGCAACCCGGGTGCTCCCGAGTCAGGAATTATAAATAAACTAACTGCGTGCCGCGCGTGCGATGTTCCAGCAGGGGTTTCCCTCGCGTTCAGGAATAACCGTCACTCGGTTTTCTGTTTTCCTGACGCGAGGAGAGAAAACCCTGCAGACGCGCTCCCTCACCCCAAAACAGTTGTGCTTTCACGGGCTTTCCTCCTGCTTTGACGGCAGCACTTTCTTTGATCCCGCCCTCGGGAAGGAGGGTTCTTTCCTACCTTTCACTGTGTTTTCTCCAGTTAACCCCCGGTTGCCCGGCAGAAATTGAAATTCTGTTAGGATTAATTCCTTTTTAATTCTGAGTCGTTTTCTCAGCAAATTTTTCCCTCTTCTTTATTAATTTTAAAATTAACATGGAAACTAATACCTCTTCTGCGGAACAGGGTGTTCCCAGTGAGATTGAGGACATAAGAAATGAACTCCGCAATTTTATTAAGAACTCTGTTCAACAGGCAATGGCGTCATCAATGCAGAAATTATTAAAGAATTTGGAGTCAAATTTTTCAAATCTCTTATCCAAATCTTCGGCCCAGTCTGCGGGGGAATGCAGTCAGCGCCTGCCTGTCAACCCTATGGTTCTGGCACAAACCGAGAGTGAGTTTACCTCACATATGACAGAGGACGCGGTTCCTCATAAGGCTCCTGCCAAGGAGTATAACAATATGGTTTCTAAACCCTCTTTGAAACGTAAAGCCAAACAACGTAATATTCCTCTCCCCACTCCCTATACCTCTACCCCAAATTCTGATGATAATATCCCGGATGGGGATTCGGACATCTATGTCTCTGACAAGGACGACACTGATTCCTTTTCACCTCCTCCTCCTAAGAAACCCAAGAGACCTTCTGTTTCTCCCCCTCCTTTTGATGCAGAAGGTTTTCCCATGTTTGACCCCTCCAACATACTTCGCCCCAATTCCACTGAATGGCTCCCAGCTGACCATGTGGGTCGTTACGTGGCTCAGAAATTATTTTCACCCCTAGATAAGCAGACCAGAGCCAAGCTCAAGTCCGAATGTCCATGCCCTGTGCTCCCACACAAGGCTACTTCCACTCCCACCATCGATAACCTTTTTCACTAAACAGGGCAAGAACCCTCGTAAAGGAGTAGATAAGGCATGGTCTTCCTGTCAGGACAAGCTGTTGGACGTCATAGGTCCACTTACGCGAATTTTTGATATGATTGACTGAATTGGCCAGGCTGGATGGCAGCTTTCTAGATCCAGAAGAACTATCTTTATAGGTTCAACGTTGTTTTTGTCTCCTGGGGAATGCCAACTCCTCTCTCATACATGAGAAACGAAAAGGCCTCCTTATCAAACTGGACCCTAAACTGATTAATTTGGCAACGGTCCAACCCCAAATTCACATGGAAGGACAGCTTTTCGGGGATTCGTTCATTAAGAACCTCAGCAAGTATGTGGCCACATTCACCTCATTGGACAAAGCACAACAGTCCATGCGAAAAATGTTCAATCAACGGGTTTTTGCCAGGGCCGGTAGAGACAGGGGCCGCTTTACCGGCCGAGGTTCCGCCAATCAAGGCTCCAGAGGATACTACGGTTCCTATCAGCATGAATTTAGACCGCAGTTCTATCCCCAGCGCGGCAGAGGGTATCGTTCCAGATCCTTCAGACACACTAAGGCCTCCAACACTACAGGTAAGCCCTCAATTGGTTCTTTTCCAACTGGGGGTCGCATCTTCCATTTTCTTTCAAATTGGTTAACAATTACCACGGATGTATGGGTTCTAAATACTGTTCAAGGTTACATAATAGACCTATATTCCACCCCAGTGCAAACATTTTACACTCCTCCTCCCCAGTTCTCCACAGAAATGACCCAGTTAATATCTCTAGAGGTAGATTCCCTCTTACAAAAACAAGCGATTTCAGTCACTCATCCCCACCCTTTAGGTTTTACCAGCCCAATCTTTCTAGTTCAGAAGAAGAACAAAAAGATGCGTCCAATCATCAATTTAAAACACTTCAACCGATTTGTGGTATACAGACATTTCAAAATGGAAACAATTCTTCATCTCAGGGATATACTTCTTCAAAACGACTGGATGGTCAGACTGGATCTACAGGACGCCTATTTGTTGGTTCTGATACATCCAAACTCCAGGAAATTCCTTCAGTTCCAATGGTTCGACCAAACTTATCACTTTACCTCTCTACCCTTCGGTCTATCGTCTGCCCCCTGGTGCTTCACCAAGCTGCTGAAGCCTGTGGTGGCTTTCCTAAGGTCCTAGGGCATAAGGCTCTTAATTTATTTAGACGATATCCTAATATTAAGTCAATCTCCTCAAATTCTTCTACTTCACTTACAAACAGCCTCTTCTCTTCTAGAGAAAAATCTCTCCTAATACCATCTCAAACCATAGAATTCTTAGGATTTCAAATCAATTCCATCTCAGCTACCCTACTTCTACCTACGACAAAAATAAGATCTATAAAGTCAGAAATCCTGCAAATCCTTTGCAGCTCTCGCATCTCTCTCAGGACATTAGCTCGAATAGTAGGCCTGCTGTCATCTTCTATCCAGGCAATTTTTCAAGGTCCCCTTCATTACCGCTCCCTTCAAAGACTGAAGATTCAACACTTGAGGAAAGGACTATCATATTCCGACCTCATTCGCTTAGACGTAGAGTCCCGCACAGAGCTTCAATGGTGGATAGACCATTTGGACGCTTGGAACGGGAAAAGTATATTTCCATCAGCCCCAGATCTTGTCTTAGAATCCGATGCAAGTCGTCTGGGCTGGGGGGCCCGATGTGGTCCCATATCGACTGGAGGTACATGGTCTTCCGAGGAGTCCAAATTGCATATCAACTGTTTAGAGATGCTTGCCGGCTCCTTTGCAATCAGAAGCCTGGCAAAACACAAAGTTCATTGCGCAATACTTCTCAGGATGGACAACATCTCTGTAGTCAGGTACATAAATCATCTTGGAGGCACAAAATCCAAACCTCTGGCGGATTTGGCCAAGAGTTTTTGGGAGTTTTGCCTTTCAAACCATCTTTCGGTTCATGCAGAGTATCTTCCAGGAACTCTCAATTCAGTCGCAGATTGGCATTCTCGTCATCTCCGAGACTCCAGCGATTGGAGAATTCATCCTTCAGTTTTCCACAAGATTTATTCCTCATGGGGTCCGTTTTCCATAGACCTGTTCGCATCTCGACTGAACACACAACTTCCCCAATTTTACAGTTGGCGTCCAGATCCCTTAGCCTTGGCATCAGATGCTTTCTTACAAAATTGGTCTCTCTCCCTCAATTACGCCTTTCCCCCCTTTATCATGATCAACAGGGTCTTAGCACACGCCAGACAACAGAATGCCTCCCTTATTCTCATTGTCCCGTTTTGGCAATCCCAAGTATGGTTCCCTACCCTATTGGAACTCTCAGTGGATTTTCCGTTGTTAATTCCGCCCTTCCCAGACTTACTGTTGGACCCTTTTCAGCTTCCCCATCCCCTCATTGTAGACAATATCCTCACTCCGTCCGCCTGGAAGATCTCAGGAATCCCCAATCTTGCCCTGTCATTTCGTCAGAAGCTTCCCAATACATCTCAAATTTCTGGGCCGCTGGTACCAAGAAAGCCTACAAAGCAGCCTGGTCTTTATGGGACGGCTGGTGTTTTGGAAGGCAGGTTGATCCCTTTTCAGCAGATGTAATTTTTTTAGTTAATTTTTTAGCCGCAGAAGCCAGTAAAGGTAAGGCTTTCCGTATTATCAAACTTTATAGGTCGGCTATTTCTTCTAATCATATCCAGGTCAATGGGAAACCCATAGGCGAACATCCGCTGGTATGCAGATTACTAAAGGGAGTAAAATTTTCTAAACCACCTCTACCAAAATATAATCAATTATGGGATGTTAACGTTGTCTTAAAGTTTCTGATTCCATTGCCGGACAATCCGTTGTTATCACTAAAAATGTTATCTGCTAAGTTAACAATGTTATTATGTCTAGTTTCTATCAAACGTTTATCAGATGTAAAGGCACTGGACGTCTCCAACCGTCAGTTTACCCCTTCGGGGGTACTATTTTTGGTTGTTCGACGTACCAAAACCAATTTATCGTCAGTTTTTTATCCTTATTTCCTGCAACAACCAAAATTATGTGTGGGCCAATGTCTTAAAGTTTATGAACAAAAGACTGCAGATTTGAGAACATCCTCCTCCCAACTTCTTATTTCATTTAGGAAACCTTACCACCCGGTTTCGTCTGCCACCTTAGCTCGTTGGGTGAAATGGATTATGTCCTTAGCTAGTATTGATATTTCCAGATTTGGAGCTCATTCTGCCAGAGGGGCAATGGCCTCCAAAGCTTTCTGGGCGGGCTCGCGTTTAGAGGATATTCTAAAATCTGCAGACTGGTCTAATGACAATACCTTTAGAGTCTTTTATTGCAAACCTGTTGATGATGTTTCACTGAATATAATTAATATGCTTTAAACTCGCATAATAGGAGCCTCTGGTCTTGTCATAAAATGTAGATTTTCCTAGTTTATGATGGAAAATCTTAATTTTATTAAAGACACGGAGGCGAGTATTATCCCACCGCTGGTATAAACGCTGTTTTTTCTCCCTCCCTTTCTTCCAGCGCCAGTTCCGGCCAATCAATCAGCGTCTTAGTAGGATTTCCTCACATCATGGGAACCCTTCGTTCATTGCAAGTTCAGGATCGTTTCCTCCTGATTTGATGGAATACTCCTTCATTTGTAGAATTTTGGACTTTTCTTCTGATGTGTTTGCTTTCCTAATGGCTTTGTTTATTCTTTGTTCTCTATTCCCACTTTTATTCAGCAATTGACTTTATTCGCAAGAAAAGGGGGCTGCTTGCAGTCAAGTGACGTCACAATACCATGGGGAGTACTGCTATTGGTTAACATGTTCTGTACTACGTTTTTAATCCCATTGGCTGTCTGTGTTAGCCACATGGGATTTGTAGTTTTTTTCTTCACTGCTGTATTATTAAAGCGAGAAGAGAAACGCATAATACTCGCCTCCGTTCTTTAATAAAATTAAGACTTTCCGTCATAAATTAGGAAAATCTACATTTTACAGAGATTTCACTTGAAGCCTCGGCTGCTACTTTCTCCTTCTCAATTCCTGCATACGCAAGCAGAATTCGACCCACAAATCATACTCTCGACTTGTCAATGGTTCGTTCTGGTGCACTTTAGAACTTGCCAAATCTCCATCGAAGGTTTCACACATACGTTTTGACTCAAACTTGACTTGTCAACCACGCCTGATTGACCTATTAAACCGCACGGACTACAACATAAACCCAAGTGTCTCCTACACTTGCCAATATACTCCGGAGTCTTAGACCACAACGGGTCCGTACATAACAACCAACCACGTAGATAATTTTGAGCACAAATCGCCACACTCATATGAAGTACGCCGACTTCCCTACTCTCATACTGCGGAGTACACCCACTCCCACTATAATGACATTTACCTGGCCTAAATACTCACAAACTTCACCGATCACCTGCAAAAAGGCATAAGCTAAGCAAGCGCAAAAACCCTATACCACATACATTATCACGTCGAGAACATTCCCAACTCATTTAGGCAGGCTCCGAGATCCCAGGAAAATCATGGTGAAATTAGAAACACATCATACCTCCACTTTGCATTATCACAGAAAAACAATTTAAACAATGATTCTCCGTCCTAGGGCCCCAAAGGGCCAAACCATCCTCTGCTACCAGAACTGTTAACGCGTCCCTCTATGTTAATTTATTACACATTAGTACTCGTTTTAGGCCAATGAATCTTTTGACCCAGTTGAGAGACACCGTAGGACGAGATAACTAATCAATATGTCAATCAATACATTGATAATGTCATCAATATTTATCACAACAATACATCTCACCTTAGTCAAAGTCATTAATCAATTCAAGACGCTATCATGACCTTTCAGTCATGAATAACCACACCGGTTTAGTAGAATTTCATGAATTTTATTCCCTATTAATTACAATCTAAGATTAAGTGCGTTAATCTCAAAACCAAGAAACATAGCAACATAGTCACAATATGACAACTTTGATCAGATTTCATTAAGGCAAGAATCACAAACATTAGAACATAGTACGGCGTAAACATAAATCGAAGTATAGCAGAGTGTTTGATATTGCGTCAGTTCAACAAAGCATAGTCTCAGTCATTTGTCTATTTGCGTCAATTTTAGTGAACACCTGTCCTAACCACTGATTAGCATTCGCATGTTGGGCTTCATGCAAAACAATTTAGAACATCAATTTTGAAAACATCTAGCTATGGTCTCTATCAAAACAAGCAGTTGGTACCTAGAAAGGAAAAGCAAACAGACAAATTACAATTACATTGTCATAATTACCCTCCAAAGATTAGGTCAGCGCACAGGTTCAGCCTTCATCTTCAGGACATCAGTCAAATCGCCATCAGTCAGGACTTAACTAAAGGGCAAAAGGGCACTTCTCTCATAAGGAGGAAAAGTGTAAATGGGCAGTCTAAGGACAAGGATGGTTTTAATGAAGTGTCAAGTCACCAAACAGAGTGACAGAGTTTCTGGATAAAATCAATGGCATTCCCTACCTAATGGTCCCGACCTCCCTGTGAAATGGGTTTTTATCCCTTTTTCGTAGTACATTCCCCCAAAATTCTATTGGACATTTACTATACCCCACTATCTTTGACCTATCAAATTTAACATTCGGTAATCCCAAATGTCACCCCATGTTATTTTAGAGATTGTTGATTTGTTTTCATAATTGACGTCTTCAAAGGTGGCACATCCGGCTTTACTTCATACTTTTGCATCTCTTGGCACGTCCTTTGGGTCAGCAGTTTTCATTGTTCACCGGTCTAAGTGACTTTGTACATAACATTAATCTACACTTGTTTCAATATTTTAAAACATTCTTTTCAGAACACCGAAGATGCACCTGGGAACGGTTTTAATGTAGATACGTTCGTCTTCCGAGTTTGAAGAAAAGAACATTTACAGGGTCATGGCCCCTTGTGAGTCAGCACACTGGAAAACAGGAAAAATGTGTTTAATATGAGAGCCGAGCAGCTAAACTGCAGCTCACGCTAAGTTAGGGCCTATGAAGAATTTCAATACAGTTTAATCAATACGAACATTAAATGTAAGCTTAATTGACCATAACATAAACATTTTATTCATCATTATTAATTGCGTCTACATTGGTGGCCATTCATCGTGGTCACAATTCCAGCACATGTTTAAGCAAAATCGCTATTATTATAGTTTTCTATGGAGTATCGTCACATATTAATATAGATATTTCGTTCTAATATAGATTATATAAACTACGCTCTCTCAGGCTCAATGGAACTCTCTTTAAGAGTTGCCTACCCTTCCTTTTCTTTTTGCCTTTTCTTGGGGACCCCTATCTCATAACTGTAGGAACTAGCTCCCCAGAGCTTTAGGTTAGGGGGCTTCCCTGGGTGACTGCCCATCTGAGGTCAGACTCACCTCTAGGAGGTCATTGCCCAAGACACAATCTTGGGGAAGTCAGCACTGACCAGCACCCTAAACCAGTCAAGGATACCCTCCTTCTCTAGGGGCATTATGATTACAGTTTTGGGGTGACCTCACCTGTGGCTATACTGACTCTCCTTGTCTTCCCTGGGACATACATGTCTGGGGTCACTAATTGTTCACTCACTATAATGTGACTGGCACATGTGTCTCTCTGGCCAGTGGTAGAAATCCCATTAACCTGAACCCTCCTACCCGCAGGGATCACCATCTTACCATCTGGTCCTGTCTCCCAGCCCAGTGCCATGAGGACCTCATCATCTGAGGAGTCCTCCTCTATGACCACACAGGACAACCCAGTGCTAATCACTTTCTTCGAACAGGCTGCATCTCCTCTGAAGTGACCAGTCAGCTAAGAGTCAAAGCAGGCCTTACTGTGCAAGAGCTTCTTTAACTCTGGGTCTCCCTGTCTCTGCTTGTCAGAGTGGGAGTGGGACTCACTCTCCTCCCTCTTTAGGTTCTGGGGTACAGCGGGAGTCCCTCTTTAGGTTTTTGGGGGCCTGCTCACCCCCTTCTTGGAGTCCCCCCCTGGGACTTGACAACCACCCTGGTTCTCAAATACTCATCAGCTGCTTCCCCCAGTTCTCTGGGGCTGTTAAGATTAGAATTAATTAGATGCTGGCACAGCCTCTCTTGGGTACAATTGGTCAAGATGTGCTCCCTCACGTTCAAATTGTATAACCCCTCGTAAGTATTTACTTTGTTACTATGTATCCAGCCCTTTTGTACCTCAAGTGAGGTGTCTACAGAGTCAACCCAAGACTGGGTATTGGCCTTCTAGGTGTCCCAGAACTTAGAATGCAGCTTTGCTTCCCCTTGGCCTACAGGCACCAGAGACATACCAATTTAGGAAGTAACTTGAATGAGAAAATCAATCCTGCTTGTTCTACAAATATATATCTGTACAGCTTATGGGTCATCCAGCAAAGTCATATTTCTTTGGAACAGCTCAGGATCGGAGCCAAGGCCTTTTGTCCCCCTTCAGTGGTAAGTAAATTATATTTCTCTCCAGCAGCAGGAATAAAGGAATCCCAGAGAAAGGGAGCAGTTAACAGTACCTAAATCAGCCCCTGAGGAGGAAAGGGGTGAGGTAGAATGTTCTGCATCAATCAGCCAGCTGTCACACTGTGCCAGGGAGGGGCCTGCCTAAGTCCACTAAAAAGGAAGGGAGTCCAGGCCTCTGGAGTCAACCCAGCAGGGGGCTCCCTTTGAAGATTTTCTAGGAAAGACCCTGAGAGTGATGTCAACAAGGGGTAGAGCTGAGGCACCAGAGCAGATGTGGAAAGTGACTCTTAGTAATGCCATTTTGAAATGTAGCTCTAAGGTGTGCAGAAAGGTTGGGACAGGTGCAGAGAAGGGATGTAGCACCCCAGGATGGGCCTGCTGAAACCTTCCACTCACACTTAAAAGGTCTTGTGCTGGGGGAGGGTGCTCTGTTGGTAGTGCTTTTCTGCTGGATGGTGGAACTGAAGGCAGCTTCCATGGAAAATTGGAAGGAACAAAGCAGCTGATGGCCATCTGTTCCAAGGGCTCTGAAATAAATTGACTCCAGGACGAGTGGGGCTCTCTCCAGGACCAGGTAATCTGGTCTCCTTACACCCCTTGATGACTAATTGGGTTAAAGACTGGGATTCTGCTCCAAGAATGAAAATGTCTCTGAGTAAAACTAGGAGAAAGGCTGGCTCATGGAGCCTGTGAAATCAGCTCCCTGCAAAGTTTGTTTTCTTTGAGGCCTGGAGGCCTGAAGAAAGTGCTGGGGGTGGCTAGGGCCTGCCACCAGGAGCAAAACGAGACCAAGATCACATACAAAGACCAAACAGGGCCTGAGATATCAGCACAGGAAGGATTTTCACCTTTGACCCCAGAGCGTGTGGAGCTTCACTGTGCATCTGATTTATGCCCTCCAAGTGGGCCAAGGGGTTGTCGCAAGAAGGATTCCTGTAATTTCCCATGCTGAGAGGGAGCATGCGTGGGAACCTGTCCCCAGCTTCTAATGAGCCTAGGAACTCCAATCCCCAGGCTAGCTCATTTATCTGGGGGCCTGGGACCCCAACTGTAGGCCCCCAACAGCCAAAAAACAGTGTTTCCCCACAATGAGAGAGTAAGGGTGGAGTCCCCAGGACCCCATACCTGGGCCCTTGTATGCCACCAAGATGGGGAGAGCACCACTGCTCTCCACCCAGGCATGACTGGCTGGCCCCACTCCTAGTGCTCATGTCCAGGGGTAGCAGGAGGTCGCCCCATTTGGCAGCACCTTAGAATCCAGAAGAAACCTGCCAGCTCCTGCAACAACACAGAGGAATGCTGCCCATGCGGAAAGCCTGCAGGGGTAGCCAGGAGTGGGGCCCATGGAATGCATCCCAACAAAAGCTCAGTGAGGGGTGTACGGGTGGGATGCTGCTCCCCTAAAAAAAGGGCCATGCGGCAAGATGCCACAAAAAACAAAGGCAGCAGAAGAGTCATTATTAGATATGTATCCACCTGCAATGGAATGCCCCATAATACCCTGTAGGGCTGATCCAGACACTTGGCTCTGTTTCTCCTTCTGTGGTGGCCCCAGGATGGTGGGGTCAGCACTAATGAATTTAGGAAGTGTAGGGGGAACTGCAGAGTAGCACAGCCTCCCCTCATAGAGGATTTGAGAAGTCCCCACCCGAAGATGGGTGGAACTGGGAAAAAAGAGCTAACCCAGGATGTCTGGCATAGTTTCAAGCACTCCCCAAGATGCAGCATGTGCTCTTCAGCTGGGAGTGCAGCACCCTCTAGCAACAAAGTCTATGGGTTAAATTACTGTGGTCTGAAGGATGTTAACAAAAGTGTGTATCTTGTGCAGCACCTTCTGGGGGCGAAGTCTATGATTAAAGGTGTTGTGATAAAAATATGATCCTCTCTACGGGCTATGTTCATAATTACTTTCTACATGTTGCAAGCTTCTCAGGAATACACAAACCATACAGACATACATATCTATTTTTCTTGTAAATGCTTCATTGAATTAATGATGATTGAAGCCACTTGCGATCAAATTATTGATGCTTTATTTCCACCAATAAGTGCAATCATTCATGGTTATATTCCAGTATTGCATTTAAGTACAAGACAATGTTCTGACATGTGGTTTGTTGAATTAGAACCCCCTTTGGAGGGTCAAAAGTGATTACACAATGTCATCAAAAGGTTCTTCCATCACCCTTATGTATATTTGTAAATTACTGTGTAGGGTTGATCAGTATGTGTGTAATAAATGCTTCTTGTTCATGTACAGAAAAAAACACAGACTGGGCAATCATTTATTGAGTGTTATTATTGTGTGCCTGTAAATGGTGATTACTAGCAAACACCACTTCCCTTGAGTAGGCCTTGGACTGCTCAGCTTTACTGCCCTGAGAGAGTGAAGCATTACAATGGGGTTTTTATTTCCCAGTGGAGGACAAATGTGGACCCATTACTTGTGCAGGCCACAAAACTAATGGCCCATTTCCTTACACCTTCCCTTTTATAAACATTATACTGTGGATCTGGTCACTATCTGACAGTGTAAGTTGATTGAAATAGGCTACTTTGAGTGCAGCTCTTACCTTACACCTAGTAGGCAAATAGGCATTGTGAAGAAATAGTAGTCCTACTTTATTAGCCCTACCACTTTAAAAATTGAGTCCATTTTTCCCAAGAGCCATTGCTCTTAATATTCTGACAGCATCCATACTGAGTGGAAGGTCAGGGATAAGAGCTTGACAGAACATGTGCTGTGATTCACAACATATAATTCCTTCTTTGGTTTCTTGCAACGTATGTGCTGCTGTCAAGCAAGTAAGATAAACTGTCTTGAATTTCCAAGCCCAAGAATCTGCTTCACATCTCCCTCCGCATGCCATTCTACTGATGCTCCACCAACCGATTACTGCAGTGAGTGAAGTATGTGCTGCTGTCTATCAGTTGCACCTATTGGAATGACGATCAATGATCTGTCTGAGTGACAAGCTTTCAACACGCTGCCTACTCTGAAACCTCCTCATGCCAAGGCACTGGTCAAATGGATAGTGGAAGTGAGTCCATTCCACACACCCTCTTAAGCCGTGAGGTTTGGACAAAGCTGCGGTGTATAAATGGGCCCATTTATCAGCATTTACCTGAAATGACCCTGCTTGGTGAACAAAATAAAAACTGAATAGCTGATGAAAGAAGAACAACATAAGAACACAAGAAGTGGAGTACTTAAGTATGGAAAGGAAGGTGAGTGGTGCATATTTAGTGTAAAAAGTACAATATCTACCCAGTTGTTAATGCCTCTGTTCCACCACTGGCCACTTCACAGAAAGCCATTCAGGTTCTATTGTGGAGTACTTGAAACACTAGACATAGCTTACCCTGGCTTTCTTAAGTCAATACTGTTGGAAAATGGTTTATTGGTAAGGGCAGGTAAGTACCTACACTTAGCAAAAGGCCACCAACCTTCCCTTAGGTCCAGTTAGGTCTCAATAAATTAAACCCAGCTCATCCCTTGGTAGCTTGGCAACGAGCGACAAGGCTTAACTTAGGAGTCAAAGTGTAAAGCATTCAAATATCACAAAACAGTAATCAAATAAAACACAGGATCAGTTTAAAAGTCCAAAACCAACTTTATAAAAATAGGAAATATTTTTAGCTTTAAAATTACACCAAAACAAATAAAATCAGAAAAAGGGAACCGGTGATATGAATTTTTAAAGAAGTAAGAGCTTAGAAACTAATAGCGCCAATTTGGTCATTTAGTCGCACCTTGACCGGGGCAAAGTCAAAGTTTAAGGCCGACCGCGATGAAACCCTGCTCGGCTGCAGCCCGCGGGACGCCTCGGTCAAAAGTTTACCTTAGGACTTAATCGTTTTTCTGGAGATTTTCCTCAGCGGGACCAAGTTGCCAGTGCAATCTGAGCTCCTGGAACTCTTCCTCGGGTACACGTAGAGGGAGCCCTCAGAGATTTTTACCTTCAGACTTAGACAATTTTTTGAGACGAAAATTACTTGACCAGGGCAAACCTGAATCTTGATCCGATGTACTTGGAGCCCTCTTCGGATACACTGTCTGGGAGGTCCCGGTCAACTTTCTACGTTTGGACTTGGTCACTTTTTTGGAGATTTTCTTCACTGGGACGATAGACGCAAGCTGGCTAGAGTTGCAGCGGCAGATCGGTCCCTTTACGGAGCTTTTTTCAAAAAGTTCTCTAAACTTCTCCAAACTTCTGGATCTTCTCCTAGATGTTCTATTAAGGTTCTTTTGAGGTACAAAGCTCACCCCAAGGCTCCAGAAGCTCTGAGATGCTCCTTGAGGGTGCAGACTACAACTCCAAGAATGCACCAGACACAAACTCCAAATTGGCCACTGGATAGTGATCAGCCGGTCAGTTTCTTCAGGAGTTGGTGCAGGGGACTATGGTTAGCAATTTTTCACCTGTAGCAAACAGGGAGTTACTCCTTGAAACAGTTGAAGTCAGATAAAGTCCTTCTTGTGGTGAAGCCCAAGTGTGCAGATAGTACAGTCCCCAGAGTGCAGTGTCCAGGTGTGGGCCGTACTCCAGCAGGGCAGTCCTTCTTCTCCTGTAGTTCTTCCTTGTAGGGATCTGGTAGGTATCTGAAGGATGGGTGCAGGTCTGCCAGTTTTATCCTTGCTCCTGGGTGAAAAACAGGGGGGTCCTGGTTCTCCAATCAGGTTCCTTCCCCCTGTGACGATCACTTCCTGGGAAGTGTGGAAAAAATCAATTACAGGGAGCAACATTCCTCAAAAATCCATCATGACTGAAAATATTTTTGGGAGGTTACATCTGGCTGAGCCCACCCATTGGTGTGGCAAGAAATCCTAAACACACCCCTCTCCTACTCTCTCCTAATCTAATTAAGGGAGCACCTAATTGTCTGTGAGGAAGGTGCTGGGTGTGAGGAAGGTCCTGGGTTGCTCCAAATGCCCTCTCTCCTGCCTTTGAAGAACAGTTTGTCAGCCCTCCCCCTTCCCGCTTCCCCATCTGCTGAGGGAAGATCTCCTCCCCAAGGCACATCTTTTTGTGTTGAGCACTGGCCACTTCACACCTCAAGGCAGCCTGGCCAGGCTGCCAGAGGCTGGCCAATCAGAGCAAAGCATCAAAACACTACAGGGCTGAAGTTGGAACCTTTTTAGGTAAAGTTTAAACTCTTTACCCCAACAAGTTATATTAAATCCAACAATTGTAAGTTTTAGGATTTATGACAACAATTAATTTGATACCAAACTTGTTGTATCTGTTACTTAAGCAGACTTTATAAATTAAATAAAGTCTCCCCATTCTAGCCTATTGAGGCCATTCACTACAATGAGGGAAAACAAATTTGGCTGTTTTACCTCACAAGGGCTTATAAAGCTATTGTTATAAGGTCCCTGCTTATAGTTACATGGCACCCAACCCTGGGGGCACATAGGGCACACCGTAGGGGTGGCATATGTAAAAATAAGGTAGTTTTTACAAAGTTGAATTTGCATGTAACTTTAATTTAAAAACAGCCAGCAAGGCAGGCCTGCCTTTAAAATGACACTGTGCACCTCAGCAGTGCACCTATGGGTTTACTACCTATGCTGGGGTCCCTAAATCTACATGCCCTACCATATGCTAGGCACTTATAGGTAGGTTAATATTGCCAATTAGAATTAGCCTAATTTGCATATACACTTTACACAAAAGGTTGGGGGTCACCAGGGCAAAAAGGAGGACTTTCCTACAAATACTATATCTAGGTCTTTCCATGGAACAACTGTATACAAGATGAATGAGGTTATAAAATGTAGACATAGCAACATACCTGCAGCTGCAAGAGCTGTTTAGCTTTTGTGGAGCAAACCAACTGATTTGAGATGGCTTTCTTTGGTAGAGTTGTACGAAATAAGGAAATATCAGAGGAGTAAAAAATAAAAGATATACAATATTTGAAAAGTCCTACAACCTCTTTCTTGGGGGGATGATACAATCTGTTTATGGCTTTACTTTTATTGGTTTGAGGACATACACCGTTGCTTGAGCAGATTATTCTAAAAAGCATTTGAGTTTCTGACAATGTTTACTTAAAATGATTGGTAATTAATTATGCCTTTCAGTGAGCATTTTGAATCGCTTTCAGTTGAGGCGGCAGGGACTTTCAGTCTTGGTTAATGTATTAATAGTATCCAGATAAACTCCTTCATAGTTCATGTACAGGTGTGATATCTGACCCATGAATATTTGTAAGGTTATAAGTTAAGGTGATAGAATTTCTGAGGAATTATAGATCCTCCAAGGAGATATTTACCAGGCCCTTTTACAAAGTCCAGTGCTCTGTGAGAGCTAGCTTTACCAGAGTTTTCTACCATTTCTTGGCTCCAAGTGTCCAGATAATGTCAAGAGGATATCTGGTGTTTACTTACTTGAAATCTATACAGAAAAGTATTGACCTGTAATATTTCAGAACAATTATAGCAGGTGAACTCCTTCGTCAGTTTGATGGCTTATAATTCACATATTGGTCACTTCATTTTTGACTGCTTTACAACTGCGCTTTAGATTTGTATAACTGAATATCTACCATGTTGGCATCTTTAGTGATACAATATTCTGCATTGTGATTTCCCCTATTTCTTCAGAAATTCACAAATTAAACTTAAGTTTGGTGACTCTGTCCTGGCTGAGACACATTGTACAAGACTGGACAAGACTCTCCCTATTGGATCCTCTAAAGTACATGAACCCTAACATTGAAATAGAAGGAAGCCCCAGGGAGGTGGTGGTCCAAAGGGCTGCGGGTGGGGGGGATGACTGCGTGGCCCCCAGCATTCAAATATAATCAAGCCCCATGGAGGTGGTGGTCCCCTGGGTTGCGGGGGCTGTGCGCTCCCCCTGATTGACATAGAAGGGAACCCCAGAGAGGTGGTGGTGGTGGTTCCCTTGGCTGCGGGGGCTGCCCAGCCCCCCTGCATTCAAATACAATCAAGCCCTGGGGAGGCGGTGGTCCAGTGGAGGGCAGGGGGGCCACATTGAAATACAATCAAGTCCTGAGGTGTGGCGTTTCTGATGCTGTGGGGGGGCAATGCAACTAAATGCTTAAATCCAGGAAGGTGACAGTACCTGAAGTCACAGGGGGGCCACGCGCCCCCTGCGTTAATTAATTCATTCTTTGCGAAGCTAAATGAGAAAAGTTACTAGTGATAGGGGTGAGTTCAGAGGAACCCACTCGTGGTTAAGGTTGTGGAGGTTCCAGGACCAAGCTGCAATAGTCAGACCACTTTTCCTGGCCCATGGTGCCAATGTGAAGAGGTGTCCTGGCTGTCCTGGCTGTTCTTGGTGTTGAATGTGGGAGTCGTGGGTGGTGAAAAATGATACTTGTGACACTGGGTCACTTGCAGGCAGAGTTTGTGGGAGCCCACTGGGGGTTAAACTGGTGTGGGCCACTGGACCAGGATTTACCAGGAAGAACAAGTCCACCTATTCTCTGGTGAAGAGGTGTGCTTGGCTATCATTTGTGCTGAATGATAGCTGTGGTTGCTGATTTTACCACTGAGATGTGCAGGTGAGGAAATGGTTGCAAAAACTCAACAACAGAAACACAGGTGATGTCAGATGAAGATGTTGCATTGTGCCCTTGAATTGCACCATCGAGTGAAGGTGGTGATGACCTACTGGCCGCCAACAAGCAATGGCACTGGTAAGGTGGATGAGAAGCCATTTCTACTTCTGGATGTCCAGTGGAAAATGGTAGCTGACTGTAACTTTGACAGGGAGCTGGACTACACTTCCCACAATGCACTGGACTACCTGTCATTGGGTAAACCCTCAGATTGCACGATGACCAGAACTTCTTCAGATCCAGTGAATAATTTTTACCAGCGGTGGGCAGGGCACTAGTACTACTAGTCTACAGCAGTCTGGTCTTTCTTTGGCTCACTAAGGGTTCCCTCTTGCTGGGGTAAGAAGTTTTTGGTCCAGGAGGAGCCACAGTTGAGCAGTTCCAGGGCTTTGACATAGGTTCAAGGTGTCACATCTTTTGTTAGTGCAGGTTCCTGTTGTCACCAATGCAGGCCTTCTCTTGTCCTCTTGTTGCAAGTTAACACAGAACTGAGGTTCTGGTGCCTGGGGAGTCCCTTAAGTCATAGATGTAGGGGTGTTAGGGGTGGGGGTTCTAGTAGCCAATGGTCTACTAGCCCCAGCGGCCAATCCATCCTGAGGTTGCCACATCCGGTGGATTGTGGCACTTTTTCAACCAAGAACCCTCTATTCTGCCTCTTTCCAAGATGGCAGTATTCTTCCTCGGCTATACAGGTCAGGCCGCCCATCCTCGAGATGTGCTATACGCCTCCTGAATAAATAATTTCCCCACCTGCCTGCCTGCAATTATGCCTGTTGGCAGGGGAATGGCTTTGCCCTCAACAGGGAGACAGCCTACTTTCATATCAGAGGCAATCTGGCCTTTGAAGCTTTCCACCTTGAACTATCACTATACTAACTTTCATGGGAAAGAGTGAGCAGTGACCCCACTTCCCACCCAGGCAATTATCCTGACTCCTGGGAGTGTTCACACTGCCTGGCATGAGATCAGAATCTTGTCTTGGTGGCAGCAGGCATGTTGAAGTGCAGGCTGGTCTGCCAATCAATATGAGTTTGTAAAGCATGACTACTCTCCTGTAAGTGTCTCAAGGCGCTAAGTGGGGGTTTGTTCTATGAGCTTCAGTCGAAGAGCCAGGTTTTAAGTTCCTTCCTGAATTGGGGTAGCGAGGGTGACTGCCTGAGGCGCAGGGGCAGTGTATTCTAGCTCTTTGCTGAAAGGTAGGCGAATGATCTCCCACCAGAGGAGGTCTTCCATATATGGGGTACCAAGGCTAGGGCCTGTGGAGCAGAGAGCTCTGGTGGGGGAGTAGAAGGTAATGAGGTGGGTGCATCTTAGGTTAGGGAGGGCCTTGTAAGTGTGGATCAGGTGCCTGAATGTAATTATCTTCCCAATAGGGAGCCAGTGGAAGTCTCTGAGGTGATTGGAGATATGTTTGCGGCAGGCAATGTCCAGGATGACTCTGGTGGAGGCGTTTTGGATGTGCTATAATTTCTTGAGGTTCCTCAGGTTCTGGGTGTTAACAGCATAGAAGGCATTGCCATTGTTGAATCTGCTGGTAACCAGGGCATGGGTTAGGGTTTTGCGGCACTCTTTTGGGATCCATTTGTAGATCTTCCGGAGAAGTCGGAGTGTGTGAAAGCAGTAGGATGTGACTGAGTTGACTTGCAGGGTCATGGTGAGCGGTGATTCCAGAATGACGCTAAGGTTGCTTGCATGGTTTGTTGGGATGAGGTGGGGTGCTGAGGGTCCATGGCCTGAGGAGTCATCCCAGGCTGATGTGGATGGTCCCAGGATGAGGACCTTGGTCTTGTCAGAGTTGAGCTTAAGGCAGCAGTCCTTCATCCAGGCAATGATGGCTTCCATCCCATTGTGGAAGTTCTTCTTGGCAGTAGTGGTGTTTTCAGTCAGTGAGATGATTAGCTGGGTATCGTCAGCATAGGAGACAATGTTCAGTCCATGGTCCCTGATGATGGATGCGAGCAGGTCCATGTGGATGCCGGCTACGTGGAACCTGGAGCAGAGGGTGAGGTGTGAGACCGTGTCGAAGATATTCAGAAGGATGAGGGCTGCTCTATGGCTGCAGTTGAGGAGCAAGCGAATGTCATCTGTGGCAACGAAAAGGGCAGTCTCCCTGCTGTGATTGCTCCTGAAGCCTGATTGGGAGGTGTCCAGGATGTTGTTGTCTTCAATGTGCTTACGGAGCTGAGCGTTGATGGCCTTTTCAGTGATATTGGCTGGGAAAGGCAGTAGAGAGATGTGGCAGTAATTCTTGAGGTCTAGCAGGTTGGGGGTAGGTTTCTTCAAGAGTGGGGGGATCTCGACATCCTTCCAGTGTAGGAGGCTTGCCCGGTTTGTAGTGGGTACCTAAGGTACTTACACCTTATACCAGGTCCAGTTATCCCTTGTTAGTGAAATGTAGACAGTGTCTAGAAGCCAGGCTCTCTAGGGGTAGCTGTAGCTGAGCAGCCAAGGCTTATCTGGGAGACATGCAAATCTCATACAATACCGCTGTAGTCACACAGTACTCACACACATGAAAGGAAATACTCAGTGCTACAAAAATAAAGGTACTTTATTTTGGTGGCAAAAATGCTGAAAATACCATAGAAAGTATGCTCCGGTAGGAGGTAAGTAATACACAAATTATATTCACTAGTAGGCAGAAATAGCTGTAAAAACAGTTAGAAAACAGTGCAAATAGTGAAAATCACAATAGTTAGAAAAGGTCCTAGAGGAACACAAACCATATAGTAAGAAAGTGGAAAACAAATGTTGGATTCCCGCTGGGAGTATTAGAAAACACCAAAGGTAAGTAATACAACCCACCCAGCAGAGTAAATCACAGTAACTTTCCTAGAAAACTTAAGAACATGAGAAAGAAGATTATGCGAGAACCAGAAGCAACTGCAACACACCAACAGTGTATTCCTGGACCTGAAGACCTGTGGAAGAAGGGACCAAGTCCAAGAGTCCAGGGAGAACAGGACCCCCTGCTAACCCAGATGAAGGTGCAAAAGAAGAGCCACAAGTGAAGAACAACAGTCAGTACTGCATCCAAGAGATGGATGCGGGTTCTTGGTTGGTGCAGAAGATGTCCCATGCCGGATGGATCATTGCAGTCTGGTTTGTGTCGCTGGATTCCGCCAACAAGCCTTGGCAAACACAAAGCTTGCGGTTTGCAGAAAATGGCACTGCCTGTGAGCAGGATGGACCTGGTGGATTGTACCCACCCAGGAGGGTGAGTTAGAGGGGGCTCTCAGCAACTCAGAGAGCCCTCAGAAGAACAGGCAGCGCACACAGGAGTCCCATAGCATGAGGACAAAGAAGGTGCAAAAGGAGGCCCATGCACCACTACAGAAAAGGGTCCCACGCCGCTGGAGAACCACTAAGGAAGCTGTGTGTCGCAGGAAGGAGTGCTGGGGGCTGGAACTGCACAGTGCATTATAAACTTTATGGAAGGATGGCTTCAATCCTTGGCAACTGCAAAACACACGGTGCACAGGGATACTGTCTTGCATGGGGAGGCAAGCTCTTACCTCCACCAAAATTGGAAAGTAGGATGTCAGGCCCATCAGGACCATTTCAGTCTACCAACCGTGAGGCAGGAACCATGCAGCTCATCAGGAAAGGTGACCCACGCTGCTGGTCGTCGTTGCAGAGACCTGCTGAAGCAGGGGAGTGACTCCTTCACTCGAAGGGAGAGTCCTTCATTTTTCTGATGCTGGCTAAAGACACACTGTCCTCTGAGGATGCACGACCAGGAAACAGTTGCAGTTGCTGGCAGAAGATGAAGATACAATGTTGAAGAAATCATCTTTGCTTCTTTTTTGCAGTTTGTAGAGTTCCTGGAGGACCGGATAGATGCAAAGGAAATCCTTTTTTCTGCCATCCTGGGCTTGAGCTTCTGAAGCTACAGGAGGGCGCAAACCTGTCTGAGAGGTGGCAGCAGCTGGGACCGCCTGGAAAACCTCAGAAGGCTGTAATGGCATTCCTGGGAGTCCTCTAAAGACTCCCCAGAGTACATGGAATCATACAACAATTGCTTGCAAAAGCCTTGTGGCATCATTTCAACATGTTTAATACCAAACATGCCTATGCTCAGAGTTACATTATGTAGCTGGACATAGGTAGTGTCGGCCCAAGCACTCACAAAGTCCATGAAAATGGTACTGGAGTTCATGGGGGCACCTCTGCTAATGCATGGGTGCCCTCACGCACAGGTACTCTGCACCCTGCCACCAGGGCTGGGGGTCCTGCTGTAGGGGTGACTTATATGTGACCTGGTGCAGTGTAAATCAGAGTGAAAGGGTGCATGCACATTTTCACACAGGCTGCAATGGCAGTCCTGTAGAAACCTTTGCATGGGCTCCCTATGGGTGGTAAAAGAAATGCTGAAGCCCATAGGGATCCCTTGGAACCCCAATGCCCTGTGTACCTAGGTACCATATACTAGGGACTTATAAGGGGGCACCAGCATGCCAATTGTGGGTAAAATACTAGATGATCAGTATCCTACAACCATAATTTAAGGAGACAGCATAACTTCTGGGGTCCTGATGAGCAGGCTCCCAGTAAACACAGTCAAACACACTGACGAACAGGCCAAAAGTGGGGGTAACCATGCTAGAAAGGGGCTATTTTCCTACATCCAGTCCTCTGGGAAAGTGGCTGTCTCTATGGAACAGCTGAGGGTGTGTCAGAGCTAGGGTGCGATGGATGTGTTGGCCTTGTTGAAAGCAAGCAAAAGCACAGTGAAGTGGGGGTAACCTGGTGGGCAACCTCTAAGGTGCCACTATGGTGCATGCCAATCTTCCCTTGACACCAGTTTACTGTTAGGAGACAGAAGGCATGTTGTTTGACACCAAACCCGAAATGTCTAGGTGGTACTATAATGACAGAGCCTGCCTTGGTGCAAGTCCCATGTTATCTTATGGACTGCCTATCACTTATAGTGTACTTTAATGATAAAGTCACTATAAAGACATATAGGCTTGCACTTACATGTCTTGACTCTTAATATACTGCACTCTTCCTCCTGGGCACAGGAGGCTTTCTCTAGGGGTGACTGGCATATACTAAAAGCAGTGTATGTATCTGCCACACATGGTAACAGCACAGTCAAATTTGAACAGTTGCAATGCCAGGCCTCCTGTGAGTAGTTTGCTTGGGTCCTCTAGTTTGACATAAAACAGTGCTGCAGCCCTGGTGACCCATTTACCACCTATGCCCTGGGCATTCCTTGTATCATATACTAAGGACATATAATGGGGTTAGGTTTTCATCAATTGTGTTACCAATTCTCACTTAACAGTTTTAGGGAAAGAATAATGGCACTGAGTCCTGGGTAGCAGGCTTCAGTGCCCTGTCAGGATCAACAACCAGCATCCAGCAGTCCAAAACGGGGGCAAAATGTCAGGGACACCTGCAAAGAGCCCAGTTTTCTTACACTCCTCTTCATTCTATTCATTCTTAAAATCTACTGCATTATTCCCAAAATGATTGTGGCAAAATTATATATTGCATAAGAAGTCTATTAGACGAATTCTACCGTCTCTCAGTAGTTACATGAAATAAAATCCCCATTAAGAATCACAAGTCCTTGCTTCGTTTTCAAAAGCAAGGCACCTGCAAAAAACACACAAGCTGATGAATTGCCGTCTCTTCTATTGTCACACCTGTTTAATGAAATGCATGGAAATCTAAGCCCTTTCTCCATGTACATGTAGCCACGGCCTAAACTTTACAACAGCCTCTGAAACAAAGTGGCATCTGGTACTAATGTGTAATGTCTTCTAAGGAGAGAAAAAAACAGGTCATGTGCCAGGTGTATTTGCCAACTTTCCTGACACGTCCAGTTAAGTACCCTTCAATATCAATTTCGGACTTGGTGACAGTGATGAAGGTCCCTGTCCTTTGGGAACCTCTACAGCTCGCTACTGTACATCATTTCACAAGCTCTGTAGACTTAAACAAGACCTGTCATATTAGCGTAGAGTAAAAAAGACAAACTACTGAGGAGCCCAGTCTTCATGGATGAATGTATTAACTATGGGGGAATTTATGTTATAATATTTTGATGTTTTGCAAAATCTCTCAATATGCTGCTGTGTAGCTGTCCATAGTAATAACGCACATCAATTAATAGTTTTGCATTGTACATAAACTCGTGTCAATCCTGCATAGATTTGCTCAGAACCTATTGATTGCTGGAGATCGTGCCAAGCTTCGCACTCATGATGACTTGAAAGGTGATTTACTTTAAAACTCTTTTAATTGATGAACAGGTAATATCTTGCCTTTTTAACTCATATTCTAGCTCATTCGTCTCTTCTCATTCACGAACAAATCATATTTGCATTGTTCCATTTAACTTGCTTATATTCGAACTTTTGTTCATTCATGATCAGATCGCATCTTTGTGGTGACCTGTTTACGCTAATATAATGCCAGCACATATTTTTTTTCCAATTTTCAAAATTAAGGTTCAGATGTATTAATATCTGGCCGCGAAAACTGGTTACAAAGTGTGGCCGGTATTTTTACGACCAGCAAAGATTTTTAAGGAACTGAGTAAGAGGTCACTTCTTAAAAAGCTGAATTGTAGTGGATCGGAATGTGATCTACCTTGTGGATACTAATCAGCTAGGTCACAAATTGTGACATACTAAGAATGTATGGAACTGGGAGACCAGAACTTCCATCTGGAAGACCACACCCACCACAACTTAAGAGCACTCATTAAAGACCTTGAAAGCCGGGGCCTCAACCAATGAGTAAAATGACCAATCCATGTTGCACAAGACCTCAGGGATACCATTTTCACCAGCAACAGTAATTGATTTGGCCCTTTCCACAGGGCTATCCCCAGACATTTTCCCATTACCCTCTTGTTTTCTGAACTTGTTTTGGTTGGCTTTTAGGCCTCTGCACACCTTGCCACTGCTAACCAGTGCTAAAGCGCTCATGTTCTCTGCTTTAAACATGGTAGAAAAAGCTTACACCCATTTAGCATATTTAATTTACTTTTAGGTCCCTAGTAAAGTGGTACTACATGTACTCAGGTCTTGTAAATTAAATGGTACTAGAGAGCCTGCAGAACTGATTGTGCAACCCACTTAAGAAGCCATTCAAAAATTGCAGCCTGTGTGACAGTTTAACTGTAATTTCGACTTGTCAAAATAAACCTTTTCCAGGCCTAAATCTTCCTTTTTAATACAGGGAAGTCACCCCTGAGGTAGGCCCCAAACACCCATAGGACAAAGTGCACTGTATTTAAAAACTTAGATATGTTGGGCATTTTCAATTTTGCATGTCCTGTAGAACAAACTTATTATGTAACTTGTGATAGCCCTCAATTGGAAGCAGATTGGAACTTTAATTTCAGTGTCCAAAGAATTTCTTTGATTGTAAAGTTTGATTTTAAGTCACAATTCTAGAAATGACACTTAGAAAGTTGGCATTTTCTTGTCTCAACCATTTGCTGACTGCAACCTGTATCCTCGGTCACATGATTAGGTGCAGCTGGCAGTTGAGCATTGTGCATTGCTCATAGACAGCCACAGAATGCAGGGATTAGGTGGGCCTGGATAAGGAATCAACTGGCAGGATAGAGGGTGAAGCTGAACACATCCCTATTTGCACCTGAATAGGTTGTGCCCTGCCATCACACAAAGGACTTTTCACTAGTGTATTTTCCATGCAGCCAGTTTGAATACAGGGCAAGGAGGGCACGAAACTTCTGGGACTTCAAAGAAAATTCTTTAGGCACTTCAAAGTGGGCACCTGGTATAAATATTGGACACTCAGACCAAACTGTTAAGTACAATCCTGTATATGTCGATACTATTGAAATGTTCTGCTGTGCTGCTTTGTTGCCAAGAAGACTGCCACTCTGCTACCCTGCTACGCTACTGCTCTGCTGCCAGCTGCCCTGCTTGCTGAGAAGGAAGACTGGACTTGCACCCTTCATCTTAAGCTGAAGTGACTCCAAGCGTCAGCTGGCTGATCTCTTGTTTTGAGTTACAGGGACATTAGAAGCTCCAGAGGCTCCCTGCAACTGCCCAGTTGACCTGCTGACTGACCTCTGCTCGAGTGAGTTCCTGACCCCCCCAAGAGGTGCCCCTAAGGACCTGGATTCTCAGGCCCAGACTTACAAAGGTGTCAACACAACATAGCGCAGCACCCAAAGGTACTGTGGTGCGTCTCATGACAAGGAAAGAGCAGGAAAGTACCATATCTACAGAGATATGGCACTGTCCTCTTGCCTCTCTAATGCTTGTGCAGAATTTTGCTGCCAAGCGGCATGCACACACATTTCTGCCATAGTGCACAGGTGTGTGCGTGAGTCTAGCATACGTTTTGTAGTGGAAGGGTATTGTGTCAGTAAAAAACTTTTAAAATGTTTCCTACTTTGTATGTGTGCTGCAGCACACATGCAAAGTGAGATAGAAAGGAGAAATGAAAACATTTCTCCTTTTAATGCCTGCTTTCTAGCATTGGTATTTTTTGGTGCAAAACCCTGTCTGCTAATGTTACTAGATAGGGTTTTGCGTCAAAAAGCATGGGTGGTTTCTTGGAAATGCCCATGTACCATGAATGTAACACCCCCTTGATGCTAAGTTATGCAAAGCAGTACTTCTCACTGAGTTTTGTTACAAATACCAATTTGCATTCATTTGTAAATACCCAAAAATGTTTTGTATCAGGTTTGCATTAAAAGAGTAATGCAAACCTGATGGAAAGCCTTTGTAATTCTTGGCCTTGATATGTCATCAGTTGAGCTCCTATCCAAAGAAATTAATTTTGTTTGTTCACAAACAGTCCTGTTAACGCCAAGATCTTGCCAATCAAGCTGCCTACAAATGTGAGGTTCGGTCAATCCAACTCTTCAAACAACAGCAACCTCCAACTGAGCCCGGCAGCCCGAGATCTGCAGTTCCTGCAACAGGACTGACAACTTACTGTGACGCCCAATGCAAAGCACCAGCAATGACCATCCACAATGCCAGACAGGATCTTTGTGCTACAGAGACGACTGACGGCGAAGCCTGGCTTGATCTTTGAGCTATATTGATGACCATGCACAATGCTCTCTCTGCTCCTCATGGTTTCTTCTACTGCAAATGCAACTCTTCACTCTTTACTTTGGAGGTAGTTCTTTCAGCAAGACTAACCTGGTGCCTTTATCCAGCCTGTACTCCATCACTGTTGAACTGAACTTGTCACTTTCACCAGGTCTTACACAACTAGATGACCATGAGTGTGTTTTTTGTCACTTTACTTATGTGAAATCTTTAAAATTGCATATCTCTTGTTCTGCTGATTGGAGTTTTTTCATTTTGGTCCCAAATAATTTGTGAAATTTTACTCTATTCGTCTACATCGGTTTGAGATTTTTCCTCTGTTGTGTTTTCACTTTATTACTGTTTAAAATGCTTCATAAATACCTTACACATTGCCTCTATGTTACGCTTGACTGATTTTGTGCCAATCTAGCAGAAGGTTGAGCACAGTTTAATGTGGGGTTTTCTTGTGCTTCACTGTGACAAGATTGTGGTAGCTGCTTGAGTAGGGTTTTACCTGCTCAACCACTAACCCAGTTCACAACGATCAGCAACACCTGAGTCAACGAGTCCACAACTGTCCCATGGACAGACCAAATCTTTAACCCGGTCCAGCACATACATATCACCATCAGACTGGCCCCCCCAAAACTGGAATAGCACCACTAAGAAGGCTGGAACACCAGTTTCGCCAACTTGAACAGAGCAACATCCTTCCCAAAGCCATTAATATTTACAAGTGTATTACTTCCTGCACCAACTCCTTAGCACTCCTCAAACATAGCAGTACAACAAGATTCAGACCCTAAGCCACTTGGTGCGCAGATGAAGTCAGACTGATGAAACACCAGTGCAAACAACTGTAACACAAATAGAGAATGAGCCAGAACAATGCAGACAGTAGCATGTTCAAATCCACCAGCACAAACAGAAGCAAATAAATCTTCACAATTGTGAAAGATTTTACCTCCCCATTCTCTGCCTCCAACGTGATCACCTCTCACAGGACCTCTACAGCACCCTCTCTCAAATCTTCAGGAACAAAATCTCCACCATTTACAGCAACTTTAGCCTGCACCCAAAACTTGCCAGACCTTGGCAAATGCCTCCTAATTTTATCCAGAAGAAACCGCTGCAACCATGAAGCCTTCAACTTAGGGGCCCCATCTGGCCCTGAACTCCCCACCAGAGAACTGCAACCCCTCAGCCCCTTGCACATACCCAAAATGTATGCCTCACCTCTTCTGAGATCTTCTCAGATGGTTGGAAATGGGCAAATGTCCACCTACTGCTTAAGAAATCCTCTGTTGACTCTTCAGCACTCACCAAGTACAGACTGATCTTCCTCCTACATCAATACCCAAAAAAATACTTGAAACCACTCATTCTGGTTTGATACCCAGTCACTGCACGGAAACTGTCTCATCACTGCCACAAATGATATTCACATGACTTTGGACAAAGGTTACATGGCAGCCCTCATCCGACTGGACCTCTCTATAGCATTTTACACAGTCTCTCACCCTGTTCTCATCCATTGAATATACAAAATACAATATCAGGATCCAAGGCCACACACTCCGATGGATCTACTCCTTCCTGACTGAAAGGGTCCAGTCAATCAGCCTGGCACCATACAACTTGTGCACCTAAGATGTCTTCTGCGGAGTTCCTTAAGGATCCCCTGTGCCTGACCCTCTTCAAAGCATACATGATCCCTCTATCCAGGTTCACAGGCTCCCAGGATATCAATGTCCACTTCTCTTCCAATGCTGCACAACTCATTCTCTTTCTCACGGGAAAGGCACCCAGTTCCTGGATCAATTTCAATGCCAACCTGACTGAAATCGAAAAACTGGATAAACCAAGGGGCATATTTATATTCAATTCGCACTGAATTTGCATCATTTCTTAATGCAAATTCAGCGCAAAACTAACACCATATTTATATTTAAACGTTAGGCCTGTCTAACATCAAATTATTGGAGTTTGCACAATTTTTTAGATGCATGAACCTACCTTGCATCAATGAGATGCAAGGTAGGCGTTTCCATCTAAAAAAATGGTACTAAGCCCATAGCCCCATATTGATCCCCAGTGCTAAAATGACGCACAGGAGGAAAGAGGGGCTAAATAAGGGTGCGAAGCTTGCTTTGCACCATTATTTAATGCATGGGTCAGACCAGGACTTAGGGGACCTATGGACCCATTTCCCTGGTTGAACACCATGGAATGGGTACCCAGGTGCCCTCCTCAAACCCTAGGAACACCCTTACACACACCAGAGGGGCACCAGAGGATGGGGGACCCCATCTCAGGTAAGTAACGTAAGTATAGGTAAATAATAGTTTTTTAATTACAGTGCCAACTTTGGACCCCCTGCGTGGCACAGGGTGCAATGGCCTTGCCTAGGGGACACTGGTCCCCTGTACTGGCCATTGGGGTGGTGGGCATGACTCCTGTCTTTTCTGAGGCAGGAGTCATGTGGTATGGATGGTTTTGCGTCAGAAAATGATGCTAGGCTGGATAGAAGCATTTTTTTCACCTCCTACCAGCCTAATGTAATTTTTTAGTGCAAAGCCCCCTTCTCCCATACTGCCACCCGCACCCGGCTAACATCATTTTTTTTAACGCTAGTCCACCATTTGCTCCGGCTTGCAACATTGCAATCATTTGGTGCTCGGCTGGCGCCCTGGAATGACGCAAGCCGGCACTATACTTTTTTACCCAAAACTGTGTTTGCGCAGCTTTGCATCAAAAAGTACAAATGTGGGCCAACTGTTTAAAGCTGAACATTGACAAGACTGAAATCATGATCTTTGGGAAGACCACATCACTGTGGGACTCAACCTGGTGGTCAACAGAGCTAGGACAGGCACCCACCCCCACTACTCCTGCCAAGAACCTCAGGATCATCATTGACAGCAAACGCAACATGACTGCCCAAGTCAATGCCATCACCACCTCATGCTTCCATACCCGGAAACTGCTAAATAAGATTTTCAAATGGCTCTGAAAAAACATCCAGAAAACCGTCATAGACACCCTGGTAAAAGGCAAGCTCTCTATGCCAGTATCGACAAAAAACTCACAAGAAGGCTGCAGACCGTTCAGAACTCTGTAGCCAAACTGACTCTCAGCCTCCCATGCCACACTCACATCACACCACACCACACCTAAAGCTCTACTGGCTATGCTTTAAAAAACAAGCACAGTTCAAACTCCTCTCCTAGACTTTCGAGGCATTATATAACACTGGAGCATCATACCTCAACAATTGCATCTGCTTTCACAAACCCTCCAGACACCTCCGCTCATCCAGACCACTACTTACACAAATCCCAAGCAAATGGAAAACCAGATTTGGCAGTCAAGCCTTCTCCTACATCGCTCATAAAGCATGGAATGACCTGCAACTACATATATGATCCTCCCCCTCACTTCTTGATTTTTGCAAGAAGCTGAAAATCTGGCTTTTCAAGTAGTCCCGCTAGGCCCTAAGGTTCATATTTATGAGAGGGTTGTGCCATGCTTGCACCATGCAACGTGGTACATCTATGGTGTAAACCATATTTTTGAAGCCACGCTAAGCCACTTTGTGTGCCTTTAAATGCCTCCAAAAATATAGATGAATGCAAGGCAGTGCAAATTGCTACATTGTAATACTCTGCACAAAGGGAGGTGTTTCATGGGCATTGTTCCCATGCAACTCCCATTGATTTTGATGAATTTCAAGATTTATCAAACCTTGTAAACTTGGGAATGCACCAAAATGATAAGCCTCCCGAGGAGAGGTGTAACAAGGAGAAATATGTTGATTTCTCCTCATTTCTTCCTCTTTCCATGTGTGCTGCATTCTGCTGCACACATAGAAAGAGGAATAAGCCTCTCAGGATTGTTTTTGTGAAGGAAGTGCCCCTCCTGCATAACAACAATTCTGCATGCAACCCAGTCCTGCATGCAAGAGTGCCTGCATTTTCTCTAGGCTGCCAAAATGGTGCCAGTGCAAGGGAAAAGAACAGGAATGTGCTATATTGGATAAATGCAGAGCATTCCTTTCCCTGTGATGCAGGGCAGCAGAGCAAAGTGACTTGTGGTGCTGCCCTGCACCGCGAAAGTGGTAAATATACCCCTAGGTGTGCCTAGACTCAGAGCCGCACGGTGTCAGGGTACCCTCTTGGGTGATAGTGCTCTCCAGAAGTATGCATAACATAACATAACATAACATAACAAAACATAACATAACATAACATATCATAACATAACATAACATACCCATAATATAACATAAGGTAGAGCTCAGGTCACACTTGGAGATGTTGGAATCACCTGAGTGGCTTTGTACAAAAACACTGTCGATGGCTGCCCGGGAAGGGAGTTAAGGGTGTCTGGAGCCTGGAACAATGGCCCACACAGCTGCGAACAAAGAGAGGGTTTAGGGGTGTGAGAAACCAGCCTGTGAGGTTTGCTGAAGTGGAGGTTGATGTGGTCCCTGAGGAGGAGTCCCCTTTGCCAAATGAGAAGGACACTGCTGCCATGGGAGACGTGCCTAAACTTGCTTGTTTTCAATTAGATGGAGGGCCCACATGGGAGGTATTCTGCCGGGCACAGAACGAGTGTCCCACTCTAGACAGCTAGAGGCACAAACTGAGGCTCAGGCAGCATGTGAAGTCTGTGGGGATCACCTAATCAACTGGGAGAACAACCTCCTATATAGGGAGCCTTAGGATCCTGGCTGTGGGGCAGCCCATGAGCTGGTGGTCCTCCATTGTTACGGGGCCTTCCTATTGGGTTTGGGTCATGATATACTCCTGGCAGGACATCTATGGCAAGACAAGATCTTTGCCAGACTTGTTGCCCACTTACTTTGCCCGTGGATGAAGACAGCCTCAGATTCATTCTGCAGGGCTTATCCCACCTGCCAGGCCAGTGGGATGTCAGAGAAAAAATGAAAAAGCTCCCCTGACTCAATTACCAGTCATTGGAATTTTTTTTAAAGAGTAGGTATCAACATTATTGGACATGTGGGCCCCAATACAACCTTAGGTAACTGGTTTAGCCTCATCTTAGTGGACCATACCACCCGCTACCCAGAGGCTATCCGTCTGAGGTGGGTGACTGCACCTGTGGTGGCCAGAGCTCTGGTGAGGATCTTTACCTGTGTGGGGTTCCCCAAGAAGGTAGTGCCTGACAGAGGCATTAACTTCATGTCACCATAGGCAGTCCATGTTGGATGAGTGTGGGGTAACCCAATGTTCACCACACCCTATCACCCCCAAACCAATGGTCTTGTGGAGAGATTTAACAAAACCTTGAAGAGCATGAATATGGGGCTACCTGGGCCCAGTAGGTGTAAGTGGGATACTCTTCTGCTATGCCTTCTCTTTGCCTACAGAGAGGTGTCATCCAAAGTAGCAGGGTTTAGCCCATTTGAACTCCTCCATGGGCATCCAGTTAGGGGACCTTTGAGCCTTGTCAGGGAGGGGTGGAAGTAAGCTCTCAGGACCTCCCACCAGGGTGAGGACAGATACATGCTTACCCTCCACGATTAGATGCACCACTTCTGGAAGAAGGCAAAAAACACCCTTGAGGCCATCCAGAGGCCATAAAGCTCTGGTATGATCAGAAGATCACTCTGGTGGACTTTCAACCTGGACGTAAAGTATAGGTCATGGAGCCAGTGGAGTCCAGAGCTCTCCAGGATTGCTACACTGACCTATATGAAATAAAGCAGTGAATGAGGGATTCCCTATACCTGGTATACCTCCAGGAACCCCAGGAACCTCTTAAGGGTGTTTCATGTAAATTGCCTCAAGGCTCACTTCGATAGGTCTGAAGTGAGCATGTTTTTTGTGACAGATGAAGGCATTGAATAGGGGAGCAAGCCTCCCCCTGATCTCCTCTCTGTTCAGTAACATGATGGGTCACTGGAAGATGTCAACAGCTCTTCTTCTCTGACCCCAGAACATCAGAGTGGCTGCAACCAGTTACTGGGACAGTTTTCCCCTCTCTTCTTCCTCACCCCAGGACTCACACCTGTGCATCTACGGTAATGAACAGGAGACAGGTTACTCTAGTGTTGGTACTGAGGACTGTGCCACTGGCACCACTTCAGAACTAGGTAATGTCTGGTCTAGAGGGGACTCAATTCAGGCACCAGGACTGATGCCCACCCCATCTCCCAAGCTGAGGAGCTCATTGACAGACTGGGTGCTACCAATTTCCTCACTACCTTTCATTTGACATCAGGGTACTGGCAGATCACTCTGACTGAGGAGGCCAAAGAGAGATTAGCATTCTCAAACCCAGAGGGCCACTTCCGATTTTGTGTGATGCCCTTTGGCTTGATGAATGCCCGTGCCACCTTTCAAAGGCTGGTTAACAGGGTCCTAGCTGGGAAGAAGGCCTTTTGTGCTACCTACTTAGACAACATTGCTGTCTACAGTTCCAGCTGGAAGGAATACCTGCATCACCTCCAGGAGGTGCTTCAGGCCTTGCAGCAGTTAGACCTGACTATCAAGGGCAGTACATGGCAGATAGGGCAGGGTTCTGTGGTGTACCTGGGTCACCTAGTAGGTGAGGTCAAGGTGCAAGATTGAGACTCTCCTAGTTTGACAACCTGCTAAAATTCTGACAAAGATGAGAGCCTTCCAGGGCCTCATCAGGAAGTACAGAAGATTTGTTAAGTGATACAGCACTGTTGTTGCCCCCTTAAGAGAACTGACTTTCAAGAAGCATCTCAGAAGGGTGATCTGGGCAGAGGCTTGCTGGAAAGCCTTTGATACTCTCAAGAATGCTAAACATTTCATAGTGCAGATGGATGCTTCAGAGCATTGAGCGATCTTTGCACAGTTGAATGAGGAGGGCCTAGACCATTCAGTAGCCTTCCTTAGTGGTTTACTTCCACAGAGGTAGAGTGCAATAGAAAGAGAAGCTTTAACTGCAGTTCGAAGACATTGAGCCCATACCTGTTGAATGAATGAAGGACATAATTTAAATAAAGCTACAACTACTCTATAAGAGCAACTTGTGTAACATGGGGAGGAGAAGAGGGTATTAGTGATTGAAGAGGTGGATCTATAGGGCTTTATGGAACCACATTTAATTTTCTATGCTTCTAAGCTGATGGAGGTGGTTCCATATGTTGGCATTATGTGCTAGGAAGGATTCCCCCCTTCATTTAGTTTTTTTTAAAACAGGGGTGGATATCAAGTGAGCCTTACAGGACCATAGATTTCTGCTTGGCTGGTACTTTTCAATGATTTTGTTTGGGTAGATGGGGCCAGAATTATGCAGAGCAAGGTGTGCTCATGTGAGTGCTTTAAAAGTGATCTTTTTACAGATTGGAAGCCAGTGCAGTTTGACAAGGAAAGTTGAGGTAGAGGTACCCTTTTGAAGATTGTAGTGTAGCTGAGCAGCAGTTTTGTTTAACTATTTGAAGTGGACAAATTAGATAAGCAGGTAGACCCAAATATAAGGTGTTCATGTAGTCCAGTCCTGAGAGAATCGTGGCTCAAACTGCCATTGTTCAAGCCTCCCTAAGAAGGAGGGGCAAACATTTTCTGATAGCCCTAAGGATCCATAAACAGTTACTAACAACTGAATGGATCTGTGTTTTGAAGGATAAGTTGTTGTCAAAAATTGCTCCCAGATTTCTCTCTGATTGTATGGGTGGGGCTACGTAGGTCCATCCCTTGGCCAGGAGCTGGACCAGCCTGAATTGAGTTTGGATCCTAATATTAGGATTTGATTTTTATTTGGGTTGCACTGTAGTTGGGGTTCCTTAAGGTAGCCAAGAACAGCTTTCATGCAGTTAAAGAACGACTCTTAGGTGGTGTCTGAGTTGCCCTCACAGGAAAACACCAACTGCATCTCATTGGAATGTGAGACGATAATGATTCCGAAAGACTTTATCAGCGTGGCAAGAGAAGACATGTTTTTCACTACTTCAAGTCCTATCTCTCCAATAGGATAACATTAGCATTACCTTATTACACTTAGTAAGTGTAATTTCCAATTAGGAAGCAATAAAGTCTTCAAGTTTGGTGCATCTGGAATCACAATGTAAAATCCTAACTTATAATGAATACAATTTTAAACTGCACTTCTGAGAAATGCCATTTTCGAAAGCTGGCATTTTTCTACTTAGCCTTTTGGTACCTGCAGTCTGCCTCTGATCCCATATCTGAGTTAGTTGACACTTGGGCTTTGCTTAGTCCTCCTAGACAGCCACACACAATGTGAGCAAAGGTGTGACTTGATTGACTATCTTGGCAGGATGGAACAAAGGAGCTGGACCCAGCCTCACCCACAAATGAATATGATGTGTCCTGTCCCCGCAAAAGAGGCTACATACTCCCCTGTAGTGAGTCTGGAGCCAGTGCAAGAAGGGAAGACCCTCATAGGCCTGTCTTTGAAGTCTCACCCACTTCAAAGGCACCACATGGTATAAATACTAGACCTCAGACACCACTACTGCAGTACACCTCTGGACCTGTGAATACTCTGCCAGGAAGGACTGCTGTGTTGCTACAAGGACTGCCACTGTGCTAGACTGAGACTTTGCTAAACTTCTGCTCTGCTGTGCTAGCCTGCTGCCTGCTGCCCTCTTCCATGGGTGAGAAGGACTAGACCTACCCCACTTGAACCAAGAGTGACACCAAGGGCTAGTTGTCTGACCTCTTGATCTGAAGTCTCAGGGACAGAAAAAACTTCCAACATCCCTGCTCCTGCATTTGGACTCTGCAAACTGCGAGTCTACCCTGCCAAATGATGCCTCCCCAGTCCTGGACCTTTGGCGGTGGGTACACGATGCATTGTCTCTGTGAAACCATCAGATCTGATGCATCTTCTGCTGCGCAGCACAATCCTGAGCAGAACCTATGTGTTGCCTTCACTGAGTGGGTTAGACCAATCACAGGGCTTGCATTGTGGCCACATCCCACAACATGGGACAGATGCATTACCTTCGGAACCACCGCTGCGCAATGCTTTTCCTGACCCAATCCCCACACATCCCTTGGTGACAGCACCCCTGACGACAAACCTCTGTATCACAGCCAAATCGCTCATTCCAATGGATGCATCACCACAGCTGCGCCATGCATCATCAACAATGGCCTTCACAACTCAAGCCTGACACGATTTTTGACGATGATGCATGGGGACCTCGCACTGCTGCCTCATTGCATCTTGGATATGACACAATGGGTCTGTTGCACAACAGATCTTCAGTGAAGACCCAAGCAAAACTGTGGAACCTCAGATTAGGATACGTTGGTTCATTGGACCTAACTGGGTCATCGTAGCCATCCTACACTCCATCGCGGTCAGCCTGAATTTTTGATTATTTCCCTTTATGGCATGACCAGATTTCTGCAGTAGGCACTTTGAGCTTTTTGAAGCTGTTATACTTAAAATCTTTGAAATTCAATATCTCTGGTTCTACTAATTTGATTTTTGTCATGTTGGCCTTGTTTTATTTATTACATTAATGTCTATTTATTCTAATAAGGAGTGGTATATTTTGGTGTGTGTTTTTTCACTATTTTACTTTTTGAAGTGTTGAACAAATACTTTACACGTTGCCTCTACGTTAAGCCTGACTGTTCTGTGCCAAGCTAATAGACGGTGAGCACAGGTTAATTTGGGATTTGCTTGTGCCTTACCCTGACTAAGCTTTTGGTTCCTGTTTAGCCTGGGTTCATACCTCAGTCAAGCAGAAACCCAATTCCTAATAGTAAATACAATTTGTTTCAATAGAAAATTATAGAAAATTAGAACTTTGAAGTGCCTCTCACTTTCCTTGTCCTGCCTTAGGCTCTTGTAGAAGGGACTGTTAGGAGTCACACAAACTTGTTGAGGAATTTCTCATTCACAGATGGTATATATAGTTCGCAACCCTGTACCCTGAATTCAGTAAGCATACACAATGATTGATATTTTTTTATATGATTATATATCACATTTTACTTGGCAAACAAATTATGCTTATTAGAATATGTGAGAGCATTTGTCGAATTAAAGACTGGCATAATTAATCTGTATGAGATGTCATGTAAACTTCAATATAATGCTGTTTAAAATGTGACTTTGTGCACAGAGCTTTCATGACAATGTGTATTTAGTTTAAAAAACATTTTCTTTTTTGTCTTCTTTTTTACTTTGACATCGTCATAAATGTATATCTTTTCATACCATCTTGAACTACAATATCGATGAGGACTGTGATGGAAATTCAGCTTGACTTTCTATTTGATCTGCATAAAAGTTTATAATGTATCAAGATAATAGTTTAATCTTATAAAGTTTTGTTTTTATGAATAGAGCTTGTTAATGAAAGAGTATGGGAATGGGAGTGATCTTCTGAAGCCATGTGTTGTACTTACCTTGACTTGTTTTGTTTTATAGAAGAAGACTCAGAACACATGAAATCTTTTTTGACAACTGTGTTGTGAATGCAAGCTAAATGTATCTTTTGTTCAAGACATTCTTTGTTAAACTTGCTAAATCAGCAGAAGCTGTCCTCTTCCCATGAAGACATAATTCTCTCATTGGTTGGACCCAAAAATTAACTGTGCTTCGCTCGCCAAATGTTACATTTTAAAATTGTATAAATATGTGTTTCTAGAATAGAAATTAGGCTGAGAGGCTTGGTGGCTGTGAGGTTGAAGGCTGAGAAAAGAATAAGAGAGGAGAGCTTTAGTGAGAGCCTTTTTCTTAGACTGCTTGAGAATACTTTACGCTGACCTTCTTGGGAGCACTTTGACTCAGATACATTCTGACTAAGACTCTTTGCGGATGTTTCTCAGATTAATTCTGGGAAGTCTTCTTCATTAGTTTGTTACTCTACTGAGTTCACCAAATTTCTCTTCATGGGAAATTCTATTATAGCCTATTGTTTCACATCTCGAATCTTGAGAACACTTCATGGGTTTTAGTGATATTCTGTTTCACTTTATTTAGCTTAGAACTGAGATAGATTTATGGAACAAATGTCATGCTTTGTTCTGTAATTTGTTTGAAAATATTATGAGATGCTAATAAGCAACTTAACTAATAAAGAGATTTGAATAAAGTTTTGAAAATATACCAACAATCTCATTATTGGCTCCTATCTCACTGAATGACAATTAAAATATTGGTGACCTATTGAGAAATTATAGTTCTTCCCCTTTCCACATTGCTTCAAAGATCCCACCTCTTGGGCCCAGTGAGGTGCAGGAACTTCATGTTTCTGGATACATCAATCTTAAAATGTGTTGTGTCACCTATAGGCCTAGCTCCAGCAAATGATAGCACATATTTTAAACACCTCGACAAGAATCAAGGAAATAACTGCAAAGGTTAAGTAAGCCCTCATTATATTTTGTGAGCATCCCTGTCCCAGCAATTATAACTAAGTTATAACCAGTGAACTAACGGTATGCCTTGTTAAACTCAATACAATGTAATAGGCAGTGCCTGCCTCCATGTCTTATTGTGTATTCAGATCTGAAGCCAGAACTTCAGCATTCCCTCTGGCAACCAGTACACGTTTATCACCCATTAAATACCTTTTTGTAGGCATGGTGTCTAATACAGCAATGAGTGGTCCACTCATACTCTGCTTCGGTAACATTAAACAGGATTTTTGAACAGTACTTCTTGTTTAAAATTTCCAAAAATTGTTCATGGAAAGTTAGTGCTGTTGCTTCCTCCCCAGCCTGGTAGCAGGCTCAAGAAGAAATCATACTTGGAACTCATAGGTAACATCTTTACTTGTCAGCGTACAACATGTAACTTACCTCTCAATATCCCAATAACCATTAAAGACCACACCCTGACACCTCCCAGATTAATTATGTAAGGTCCTTCTCAAGTCCACCCCTAGTCATGGGGTCCTAAGGGTTACAGTTTTAAGGTGCTACAAGTGCTACTTTTCTTCCTACAGAAGGAAACAGCTCAGGCTATATTCCTTTGTACCTACTTTTCAGATACTTTGCCTAAACATTGCCTGAACAAGGGAATCAAACTTCTCCTTCTAAGTCCGGTTAGCATGAACTACAAAGAAAAAGACACACTCATTAGCTACTCAAAACTTACAAACTCTAAAACAGCTTGCTTCCTAAGCCCGACAGTTTCTCCACTCAAATAGCATCAATGTTAACCTACAACCAGGTCTCTCTTGTAGGAACTATTAAAAAACTAAGGCTGTGCTGCACGTCTCGCCTTGCTGCAAAGGACTGAATTAGATCTGAAACTTGGTGCTTGCTGCAGCTCACAATCTGTGGAAACATGATTTCTTCATAATAAATTGTATTCTAATATTTCGAGTTTAAATATGAGAAAAAAATGACATTCTCTAATACGTGCTGCCTAAGAGCTAAGTTCCATTTAAAATGAGGATATATTTATTACACAAAGTGATATTCTTGAAGACTGGAAAGCTACAATATTTGCTTCCTACCCAGTTTTATGCCTGTATCAAAAACAAATGTGAGTTATTAAAGCAAGATAGAACAAAAGGCATGTGTCAAATAATTAAGAATTATTTAAAGCAGTATAACTAAATTATCTTTGCATATACACGTTTTCATTTTGTAGCCTCGATTAAGAGTGCATTGTTACATTCTGGTCAATGTGGAAACCTCCATTTGCCAAGGGATCCCAATTACAAGAGGTTTGCACCTTGGACTTCTTAATTAAAATTTGGCTCGTCAAACCTACTAGGGGCGACCCCACCGCTATGACAGAGGAGCGTTGCCGCTCTGCTAAAAGGAAGCAGGAAAGCAGAAAAATAAAATGATAATAAAAGCACTTTGTTATTATTTTATTTTTCTGCTTAGTTAGGGTGGGGCAGGGCCAGCATAGTCTGTGTCAGTGCTGGGTGAGGAGTGTTAGGTGCACTCTAACTGCGCATGTTAGTTTGGCCCGCTGTCCAAGGCCGGCCAAACCGACATGCACAATTAGAACCCTCCACCCGGCTGTATTTCACAGCTGGGTGAAGAATCCCAATCCCCCACTGAGCTGCATTTCAGCCCGCTCAGGCCAGTCACAGCGCTTCTCTCATGCTGTGCAACAGCATGAAAGAAGCATCTGGATTGGGTGGTGGGGAGCAATTCAGAAGCACCGAGGCAGGGGGAGAGTCGGAGGCGAGGCGGCGTGGCAGGTAAGTGGTATTTTTTATTTTTTGTTTTTTTTATTATTTCCCTCCTGTTCTGTGTGCTGCCCTACCAGCCCTTCCTGCCAGCAGCTGCCCCTGAAACCTACTCAAATTTAACAGGTAAAAGGGTCCCAGTAAATATGAGGAAATTCATATTTTTGTTGAGAAAGCACCAAAATCTGCAGGTGATTCCCTGTTGTTATAGTTAAGTTGAAATAAATGCTGCTTATCACACCCCATTCAATCTAAACTCTTAGAAATCAGATTTTATCTGATGCAGTAGATGGCATACCATCTGTCAGGGTACTCCTAATCAGTGCCTTTATAATATCAAACTTGTAAAGGTGTGGGTATTTGGTACACAATATAATTTTAGTCTTTCCATAATAAAACGTTGAGCTGTCACTCCATATATTGTGATATACAGTACTTGTCCTGAAGAAATGAGTAAATGAAAACATTGTTGTGAGCAAAGTTGCTTGCGTGCCCTCTGACTGCAGACTATGCAATGCAATTTAACAATGGAATGGGGATGCCCAAGTATGAAAAGCACCATCATCAGAGAGTATTACCTAAATAGAAATCTGTACTTCCTGCCTTTTGGTGGGCATGCAGGTCAGTACTTATCATCTAGGCACTTCAATCTCTGTGCTACAAAAAATAGCTTTCCAAATGTATCCTTAGCAGCAGTAGCAAAACAGTTTTTGGGCCTGTTTAACGTTTAACCGCTGGATGATATCGAAGGACTTGAAATGGCTACCCACTAGCACTGTCCACCCATCGGACTCATTTATAGCTAGCAAGATAGAAGTTTTGGTAAGGGACACTAAGGCCCTCATTATGACACTGGCGGTAAATCCCGCTTACCATCACGTTGATGGCTGCCAACTTACAGCCTTGGTGGCGGATATTCGTTCACCATAATATGACACACACCATTCTGACAGAATTCAGCCACATACACAAATCTGCCAGACTAAAGGTCAGTGATAAAGTGCCCGTCCCAAAACTCATACTGTTACACCAACAAAACAACACCCATCACATTATGACCCACGAATCACCATGGCGGAAATTCAACAGTGGTAAACCATTGGCGGTACATACCGCCGCGCTCAGAATGGACACCCACATACAAAACAACACTGCATTGGCCAATACGAAAAATACACACCTGACAACCATACACACACCACACACACTCACCCACAGCACTATAAAACACCCACTGACATTACCATCAACCCTTTACAAACAACAATTACTGCCAGGAGACTGAGAAGAAGAGCACAGAGACAACTAGAAACACATCCCACATTCAGCCATACACCCTTCTCGCACTCCACATCACATACCCCACCACATTACGCAACACACCCTCACCAACACATATCACACAACACCCATGGCACCACAAAGGCACCCCCATTTCACTGAGGTGGAGTTAAGGGTAATGGTGCAGGAAATTGTCAGGGTAGAGCCACAGCTCTTTGGAGCAAAGGTACAGCAGATATCTATAGCAAGGAAGATGGTGCTATGGCGGAGAATCGTAGACAGGGTCAACGTCGTGGGACAGCACTCAAGAACAAGGGAAGACATCAGGAAGAGGTGGAACAACCTACGGGGGAAAATACGTTCCATTGCAGCAAGACACCAGCTTGCCATACAGGGGACTGGCGGTGGACCTCCACCTCCTCCCCCACAGCTCGCATCATGGAAGGAGCAGGTACTGCCAATACTGCATCCTGATGGACTTGCTGGAGTAGCAGGAGGACTAAACACTGGTGAGTCATCATTTACCACTTATCAACCCCCCTTACCTGCATGCCATCACACCCCCTCACCCTCACTCCTATCAATCCTCACCATCCCACACACTGCACTTACACATATGGCTAACCTCAATACCCAGCCCTGCATGCTATACCAATGCATGGACAGCCCTCCCAGCCCTGCATGAACACCCAACAGTAAAGCATATACAGCATAGGGAAACTAACATAACCACAATACATCACCATACAGAAACAAAAGCTGTCAGGGCAACACCAACCATTGGGGGGAAGCTAGGGAAGTACAAATGTCATGCACTTGAAGCATAATAAATCATTTACATCCCCACAGGTACCCCAGCCAATGGCAGTGGAGAGGAGGTGCCACCACTATCAAGTCCCCCGACTGAAGAGGCCCCCAGTGATGACAGTAACTCTGAACTTCTGGATCTGGAGGATCTACCTGGCCCATCAGGGACCACTGGACAGCCGGTCACCCAAGCCCACTCACAGAACAACACAGAACCAACACCACAGCACCCACCCAGAGTACCACACCTCTGTCCCCAGGACACATCAATCAGCAGTGTGCCCTCCTGTACAGAGACCCCAGGCCACACCTCGCCCACAAGACAATCATGGACCTGGGGTCAGTGGCAGTGGGCACACCATTTGGGGACAGGGGCACAGACCAACAGGGACACTGGGAGGACTGCTGTGCGCCAGGGAGAGGACAGAAGCAGGGAACTGACTCTCCAGGAGGCACTCTCCGAGATCCTGGGAGCCTACAACCATTCCCAGTACATGATGGGCCATATCCTTGACAACATGCAGGAGAATATGGGGCTGCAGGAGGGACAGTATCAGGGATCACCTGCAAGTACTGAGGGACAACATTTAGCCACACACTATCCTATTTGGCTAACAACAGAGGCATACACCAACATGCACTGGGTGGGGACCAAGGCTCACCTATAAGCCACACCATGTGCGTCTGTAGTTGGGAAATCACATTTGGGATGCTGCTATTCCTCAGGACAAAGGCATCTTGCACTGACCCTGATTATTTAGCATTGACGTGGGAGATGTTCTGGTCCTCCAGGTACACCATCTGCACATTCATGGAGTGGAAACTCTTCCGATTCCTATACACTTGTTCATTCTGCCGGGACACACACACACAATATGCATACCGTCAATCACCCCAATAATATTGAGGATATGTCCCATTGCATAAAATCCGGCCTTCACAGTGGCCAAATCTTCCACCTTGGGGTAAGTAATGCAGCTGCACATGTGTTTTACCAGGGCGGACAAGACTTTTGCCAGCACGATTGAGAACATTGTCTGTGACATTCGGATGTATGATGGAACAACTCATGCACTTACAACACATGCCTTTACAATGCAGTAAGTACAATGCATGGTCATTACCATGCATGCACTTACCACAAAATGTTTTTACAAAGCATATGCTTTTACCACAAATGTCTTTACCGCAAACATTTTGTAGTAAAGTCATAGCTGGTAAAGGCATATGCATGGTAAAAACTAGAGGTAAGTATACCATGGTGTATATATATTTATATATATATATATATATATATATATATATATATATATATGTGTGTGTGTGTGTGTATATATATGTGTAATATATAGATAGATAGATAGATAGATACATGCATACGTATAAATATATATATATATATATATATATATATATATATATATATATATGCAAACACATCTTTACACCCAAAAACCCTACCAACCTAAACCCTAAAAATTACCTTACCACCCCAAAACCCATACCCACCCTCAAACCTAAACACCCCTTACCACCCCAAATCCCATACACACCCTAAAAATGCCCTTACCACCCCAAAACCAATAGCCACCCTAAAACCTAAAAATTCCTCTACCACCGCAAAACCCATACCCATCTTAAAACTTAAACACCCCTTGCCACCCGAACCCCAGACCCACCCTAAAACCTAAAAATACCATTACCATTCCAAAACCAATGCCCACCTTAAAACCTAAAAAAGCCCTTACCACCCCAAAACCCATACCCACCCTAAAACCTAAAAATGCCCTTACCACCCCAAAACCCATACCCACCCTAAATCCTAAAAATGCCCTTACCACCCCAAAACCCCATACCCACCCTAAAACCTAAAAATACCCTTACCACCCCAAAACCCATGCCCACCCTAAAACCTAAAAATGCCTTTACCACCCCAAAACCCATACCCACCCCAAAACCTAAAAATGCCCTTACCATCCCAAAATCCTATACCCACCCTAAAACCTAAAAATAACCCTACCACACCAAAACCCATACCTACCCTAAAACCTAAAAATAACCTTACCACACCAAAACCCATACCCACCCTAAAGCATAAAAATGCCCTTACCACCCCAAAACCCATACGCATCCTAAAACCTAAAAATGCCCTCACCACCCCAAAACCCATGCCCATTCTCAAACCTAAAAATGCCTTTACCACCCCAAAACCCCATACCCACCCTAAAACCTAAAAATGCCCTTTCCACCCCAAAACCCATTCACACCCTAAAACCTAAAAAATAACCTTACCACCCCAAAACCCATGCCCACCCTAAAACCTAAAAATGCCCTTACCACCCCAAAACCCATACCCACCCTAAAACCAACAAATGTCCTTACGACTCAAAAACCCATTCCCATCCAAAAACTAAAAAATGCCCGTACCACCCCAAAACCCATAACCACCCTAAAACCTAAAAATGCCCTTACCACCCCAAAACCCATACCCACCCTAAAACTTAAAAACACAATTACCACCAATAACTGTTACCCACCCTAAACACTATATATATATATATATATATATATATATATATATATATATATATAATTCAACCCACTTAATACTTACCTGTACATACCCTTAAAACCTTTACCACACATACACCTTTACAATTCATGCCTTTACAACGAAATTCGTTGTAAAGGCATGCGCGGTAAAGGTAATTTCGTGGTAAAGGCATGCGTGGTAAAGCCATGTGTGTTAAACACATATTTGTAGAAAATGCATTGTGGTAAATGCATTTTGTTGCATTCACTGCGTTATATGTGATGTTTTCCGTGACATTACTGCTGCGAAGCCCACTGTCACTTGGAAAGAACCTGTTGCCAGGAAATGAGCACTGATAGAACGTGCACAAGAGGGGGGATCCAAGTTGGATGACTGATAGCTGAGATCAGGTCAGGCTCCAACTGGGCACACAGATCTGTGATTGTGGCCCTGTCGAGTCTATAGGTGAGTATTATGTGCCTGTCCTCCAGCGCAGCTAAGTCCACCAGGGGTCTGTACACGGGGGTATGTCTCCATCTCCTATTCATCTGCAGTGGTAGGAATCTAAGGGACACAAGAGTGAGAATTTGAACAACCTACAAAACCACAACAGCAGTCCACATTGTGCAATCATGTTTTGGGACAGTGTTAATGGCAAAGTATGTGCCAATCTAATCTGTGATGCAGCAACTGTTGATATGCCTGTTCCCCTCCCTGAAATTGCGACTGTCTGTCCTGTATGTAGGGACAGGTGGAAGTGAGGTAACTCCACTGACGTTGGGCATCATGACGGGAGGCTGTCTTGCACCGCCGTGCAATTCCTCATTAGATAATAAGGGGCTCTCTGGAGTACAGTGTCCAATGGGAATGTACGCCGGTGGTGATGGTGTACACCGCCGCGGACGTGACGGCCCTTTTCTATCTCAATCCTCACTTGTTTCCTGACCTTCCACAGGAGAAGACCTACACTGCATGTGCTGCTGTGACCTGTGTCTGGAACCTACCATGGCCCAGGTGACCAGGGAAAGGGTCCCAGCCTTCACTTCGGAGGAGTTGGAGCGACTGTTGGATGGGGTCTGACCCCAGTACGGGTTGCTGTATGAGCCCCCAGACCAACAGGTGAGTACTCTGTGGGCACGATGCATGTGGCATGAATGCATGGAGATGTGTGTGAAGGCATTGTATAAGGGTGGGTGGGGGATGGGGGAATGTCTGTTGGCGGTATACATGTTGTGAGCTGGCCTATGTGTGTTACAGTGGTGATGGGATCGGGTATGGTGGGCCATGTGTGTGATTGGCTGGACTGTTTGTTTGATGGAGTTCTCCTTTATGAATTACCTCTGTAGGTCAGCGCCCATCAAAAGAAGGGATTATGTTGAGCACCCACTGTCGGAAACGGTGGGAGGACCTGAGACGCTCGGCACGGAAGACTGCAGAGGCTCAGATGGGGATGGCCTCCCAAAGATTAAGGGGTGCCCGTCAGACCCTGACCCCCCTGATGGCCCGCATACTGGTGGTGGCCTACCCTGAGCTGGATGGGTGCTTGAGGGAATGACAGCAGGCACAAGTGGGGAGTACAATGGGTATCATTACAACTTATGCCTGGTGGGATGGTATCTGGGTGGTGGTTGTGTGTTAGTGGTTGCCCCTAAGGCCAGGCCAGACATAGCAGCGTAGGTCCTCAGCAGGGTAATGGTTGCATGCAAATACAAGTAACCTAGCTTGCTAGTATTTACTTCTAGACAGGGCAGCGTGGGTCCCAGGTGTGCTGAAGTTGGCGGTGTGTGCTCCTCCTCATGCCTTGGTGACTAGCCATTTCACTGGTAGTGCAAGGCATAGTGTGTAGGCCTGTTCTCTGTGTGTGTGGGTGCTGTGTACGCCAACAATGGTGTTGGTGCAGTCATCGACCTAGTGTATCCTTTATCTCTCTCTCCCCCTTTCTTGTTTTGTCATCCTGCCCTTGTGTGCATTAGCATCATCTGGTGGAGGAGCAGAGGCACCAGCAACAGAGGGAGCTGCATCCCACAGGACCCTGGAGGCAGAGTCCACCGATGCTGAGGGAACAAGTGAGATGGAGGGCGAGGGGAGCACCACAGCAGAGACTGGAGGGGACAACACAGACTCTGATACCTCCTCCGATGAGAGGTCCCTGGTGGTGGCGGACACCTCTGTGACCAGCCCAGCTGCAGGTAGAGCTGCCATCCCGTACCAGCACCGCCCTCCCAGTAGCCCCTGGTGGGCATCTCCTTCGCCCCAGGCACCTCAGGCCCTGCCCCTGGTGAGCCCTGCTGCCCTGAGTGGGGAGGCAATTGACCTCCTGAGATCCATCTCTGTAGGGCAGTCAACCATTGTGAATGCCCTACAGATGCAGCAATGCAATGAATTCCTGGAGGGCATTTATGGTGGTTTAGCAGCCCAACAGAGATCGATTCAGTCTCTGGCTTCCTCTCTGATGGCAGCCATTGTCCCTGTTTCTACCATCCCCCCTCCAACTTCCACTTCCCAGTCCCATTCTCCTTTACCCCAACCCATCCCAAGCACACAGACAGACGAGCATGCATACAAGGCAACACACAAGAGTGGCACAGGCAAACACAAGCACCACACTTCATCACACAAGCACTCACACAAACAACATACCGTTGCAGACATGACAACATCCACAGCCTCTGCTGCCTCCCCCTCCTACTCCTCCTCCACCTCCCTCCCAGTTACATCCACACTCACACCTGCATGCACTACATCTACATCCACTATCAACATCACCACATAAAAAGTACACACACCACACTGGCAGACACCTCCACAACATCCATGCACCCATCCCCTGTGTCCTCTCCCACCGTGTCTGTTCCCCCTCCTCCTAAAGGACACAAACACAAGCACTCAGACACCCAACAGCAATCCACCTCACATCAGCATAAAGCCCATGCACTTGCACCCAAATCCACCAGACATACATCTCTAACAACCACTCCCTCATCGTTCACTCCCATTATTCATCCGTCCTCCCACCCCAATGTCCCTAAAAAGCTTTTCCTTGCCCAACTTGACCTCTTCCCCACTCCTCCCCCCATCCTGCACGTATGTGCAGGGTTCCAAGGACACAGCCCAGCACCCCAGCCGAACAGTCCACAGGGACAGTGGTAGCACCACCTACTCATGCTGGTAAGGATAACAGACCTACAACACTGAAGGGGAAGGAGCCAGCACCACCAGGGATGAAAGGGAAGAGTCCTGCACCAGCTGTGAGGAAGGGGAAGGAGCCTGCACCAGCTGTGAGGAAGTGGCCTGCACAATCTGTGAGGAAGGGGAAGGGGAAAGAGCCTGCACCAGCCGTGAAGAAGAGGAAGGAGCCTGCACCACCAGGCAGAGAGGGGAAGAGCCCCTCCATCCCTGTCAGGAAGGGATCCCTGATCCATGAACAGGAGACGAGGCACTGTACACCAGTGGAAGCTGTCAGTCAAACACCATCACCACTACCAGCTGTCACAGGGCCCCAACCGCCAGCTGTGGAAGTGCAGCCATCAGTGAGTGCAAGGGCTGCTCAAGAGCCTCCTCCAACAACCACCACCATGCAGCCATCAGTGAGTGCAGGGACTGCCCAGGAGCCTCCTCCAACCACCACCACAGTGCAGCCGTCACCGCCAGCGGACGCCATGTAGGCCACCCTCCAGGGACTGCTGTGTGGCAGGCCCTCTCGAGAACCAGTGGGCAAGTCACCCACTCAAGAGATTGTGGCCTTGCACTCCCCAGGACAAAACATTGGGCATGTTGCCCCCTCCAGAACCAGTGGGAAAGACACCCACTCCAGAGACTATGGCCTTGCACTTCCCAGGACAAAGCAATGGGCATGTTGCCCCCTTCAAAACCAGTGGGAAAGGCACACACTCTGTAGACTATGGCCTTGCACTCCCCAGGACCAAGCAATGCACATGTTGCCCCTCCAGAACCAGTGGGAAAGACACACACTCCAGAGACTGTGACCTTGCACTCCCCATGACAAAGCAATAGGCATGTTGCCCCTCCAGAGACTGTGGCCTTGAACTCCCCAGGACAAATCAATGGGCATGTTGCCCACTCCAGAACTAGTGTGAAAGGCACCCACTCGAGAGACTGTAGCCTTGCACTCCCCAGGACAAAGCAATGGTGATGTTGCCCCCTCCAGAACCAGTGGGAAAGACACCCACCCCAGAGACGGTGGCCTTGCACTCCCCAGGACAAAGCAATGGGCATGTTGCCCCCTTCAGAACCAGTGGGCTTGTTTGCACATCCGACTGAGGTGCCCCCCATCCCACTGAGGTGCCTGCCTATTTGCAAACTGATGCTCCTGCAGTGTTCTATCCGGATGTGGTCAGCACTTGAGTTGGGCCTTAGACTGTGCCCTGTGGGCATGTGTGCCCTTTGAAAATTGGACTGGCCAGTGTCCCTTTGTGTACATGTGTAAATATCTGAGTCATAGACAAATCAAATTATTAATTTTGATGTTGATCTGATTACAATCACTTTTGTCAGTTTCAGTTGTCCTTGCATTATTCTGCAGCTTTTCGGGGACAAATTGATTTTCATGTGCAGCTGGTTGTGTGTATGGTGTGTGTGTCGGGTGTGTGTGGTGCGTGTGTGTCAGTCTTGTTTTCCTCCCACCCTCCCTTGTATGCTAGGCGGCTGTACCCACTGTCATCATCTTCGTCGGCGTTGGTGTTCCAGGTGGAGCATAACGTAGAAGATCACCCACCCGAAACCGTGACACTTCAACTGTAGAAAATGTAAACTGAATTTTAAAAAAAAATTAACTCTGTCTCATGACTGCTGCAATTTGTGGGTGTGATTCATTTAACATATCAGCGGTATATGTAAATATCGCACATTGTGAGATGTACACAGATATGTTTGTGAATTCACTGAAAAATGTAAACATATTCTTTCAAAGATGTGTTGCAAACTCAAAGCATTCAACATATTAACGACCAAGTTACTTGCAAAATAGTTTGAATAATCACTGCATTTGTAGATGTCCACAAAAACATTATAGCAGATGTTCACCTTTCAGGAACAATTGAATGACAATGAATGTAATTTAATTAGTACCACTCAATCAGTGACCTAATCCTCAGTAGATCAAGTGAAATGCATGACCAATTTAATCAAGTATAAAGATGTTTTGTTCTGTTTTTGGCTACACGTGAGAAATTCAGATTTACGTAAACAAATACAACATTCTTTCCAGTTACTCCTTGTTGGACATTTCTTTCTCTGTAGGGTAATTCCTGCCTTAACCCTCCTGCTTTCTGAACTCGTTTTTGTTGGCTTTTAATACTCTGTGCACTTTACCACTGTTTATCAGTGCTAACCTGCTTGGGCTCTCTCCTTTACGTATGGTAAAATTGGCAAATAGACAATTGGCATATTTAATTTACTTATGCATCCTTAGTAAAGTGGTACTACATGTGCCTAGGGCATGTAAGTTAAGTGTTATGGGCCTGCAGCACAAATTGTGTCACCCACCTAGGTAACCGTGTACAACATATTTCAGGCCTGCCATTGCATCTTGTGTGTGCAGTATGAAATTGACATTTCAGCCTAGCAAAATAAACCTTTTTCCAGGTCTAAACCTCCCTTATTAATACATATAAGTCACCCTTAGGGTAGACCTTTAACAGTCCATAGGGCATGGTGCAGTGTATTTTAAAAGTTGGATATGCACTGTTAAGCTTTTCATGTCCTGGTAGTCAGAAACTCCTACATTTGTTTTTCACTACTATGAGGGCCTACCTCTCACATATGGTAACATTATTACACTTAATAAGTGATAATGTTTGATTGAGAACAGATAGGAAAGTAATGTTTGGAGCTTTGGGAATTGCAATTTAAAACCACACTTCTGAAAATACCACTTTTAGAAAGATTACATTTTCTTTTCCAGGATAGGGAGGGAGGAAGCTTGAGACACATCATTTAAGTGAACTCCATAAGCTTCTCCCAGTTCAAAGTGGGCATCAGGTATAAAAAGGGGACCCTCAGTCCTACACTTCAGTACACTTGTGGACTTGTGGATATTACAGAAGAAAGACGCCTTCCTGCTGCTTGAGGCCTTCACTGCTTGCTATGAAAGAAGCTTGAAACTGCAACTTTCATCCCAGGCAGAAGTGACTCTAAGGGCCAGCTGACTGACCCCATGTTCTGAGTTACAGGGACACAACAAGCTCCAGAGGACTCCATAAAAGTTCCCAGCTGACTTGCTGCATTGGAGCTGCCTCGACCTCCAACTGAACATGCCTGAGCCCTGTTGGCTTCTGCTGGATTTAGTTCATGATTCCCAAGAGGTGTCCATAAGGTCCTGACCCTTGGTGTGTCATCAGATGAGCTCCACCTTGAAGAAAAAAATAAATCCTTGAGTTTTGGGCTCTTCGCAGTTGTGAACAGGCTTGTTCACAACCAAGATCTTGTAGCCCAAACTGACTGCGAAAGTGATGCTCCGGTGAACCTGAATCTTCATGCTGCAGAGAATGACAGCAATGACATGCAACATTAGATCTGCACTTCAGACTAAACATCAACAGCCAACGGTCACCACTTATGAATATTTCCAGCCACAACAGTCTGTAAAGCCAAAAGGACCTTTGCCATACAGAGACGCTAGGTCTGCTCGCCGTGCTGCAGCGATGACTATCTGCAATGCTTTACTTGTCCTTTGTGGCCTCCTCCACCGTGAACGTAACTCTTCGTTCTGGACCTTAAAAGTAACATTTTCAGCAGAATTAAACTGAACCCTGTATCCAGGACATGTTCCATCATAGTTGGACTAAACTTTTAACTTTCTCCCAGTCTCGCACAACCAGATACCTGCAAGTGGCACTTTGTGATTTTTGGTGCTATATGTTACCTTAAATCTTTAAAATTGCATATCTCCAGTTCTGGATTTTTGTGTTTGTGGTGTCAAATAGTTTATGACATTGTATTCTATTTTTCCTTAAATTGGACTGGGATTTTCTTGTGTTGTGTTTTTACTTTATTACCATTTAGTACTGCATCAATATTTTACACATTGTCTCTAAGTTAAGCCTGACTGCTTTTGTGGCAGGCTACCAGAGGTATAATCACAAGTTAATTCAATAACTTTTTGTGGTCCACCTTGACAAGGGTTGTGGCTGTTGCTTGAGTGGGCTCCACCCCACTCAACCAACAACCCAAATTCTCACACTCCTTTTTCCTGCTTTGTTTGTACTGCCAACTTGCACTTCCTAAGTATGAAACATATATAAAGAAAAAAGAAATTTATTTTAGTTTTCAGTATGCCACAGTTACAGGCATTCTTTGAATTGGTGGCTCGTAACGGAGGCTCTACAACAGGAGTGAAGAACTCTGGATGACCCTTGTAAGCTGTCTCAACAAGGAGGTGCCAACAAACTTTAAGTTGTTTATCCTTGGTGACAGAAGTGGAATACATCTTATTTGAAGGCTGAATTTCATGAGGTAGAAGTGAGTTCCTGACCCCAAATCTACGCATTACTGAATTAGCCTATATTCACAGAGATTGGCTTACGAGTATGGTGACTTTTTAATGTATTACTCATAACTTACTCATAAATATGTTTTAAGCTGTAGGTAGGTACTCCTGCCATACTCCTGGCTCACTCTGGAACACGAGTACAACACAGAAAACTCTTTGTGAATCAGGACAAAGAAGTTAGCAAGTATAATATTATAAAATTATAATTAGAAAATGTGTGGGCTACAAGACATTGACAGGCAGAACTGTCAACATGATTACAGAGGCCTGGACACTAAAAAGTGTGTTAGGTGGCCACCATTCATTTCTGGAAAATCTGTTACAGTTGTGTGACTGTTAACCCTTATAAATGAAATACTCTTTATTGTGGTTCAACAGAATTGTATCCTAATTAATGGAAGTGAATGGAAGTAAATGTTTTCATGGCAGATATCAATTGGTAGGAGGAGGCAAAATTATTTATAACACAATTGTAATACAGATTGAGCAATTAAAATGTATTGGATCAATCCATTAAGGTATGATGATTCTGTGTTTTTTAAGTTGCTGAGGCTCCCACCCACATGCCCTCTTCCACATTTCGACTTGCTGCATTGTTGCTCATCAATATCACAGGGTTCTTAAAATTGAGGAATCAACAAGCCCTGCACCTAGGATCTCACTCCTGCTTTCTGCTGTTTTTACTGTATGTCTGTTGGGCCTAACCTTATTGTCTACATCCCCATTCCATCTACTACATCATCACTACAACACCAAAAAGGTCAGTATGCCTTATAATAAAAAAAATATGATGCTTCCCACTCCACCCGGTAGATACCACAATCTCTGCTGTTCCTGCATTTGCTGCTTACCTATCTCACCCATCAGAAGTTTTCTTTGCCCTTTGACTCCCATTGTAGGCAACATTTTATAAACATCAATTCAATACACCCACCCATGCAATTTCTTTATCCCCCTGTTAGAAATGGGGTATTTGGTTGACAGTCAGGTTACCCCCTGTTCAAGCAAGGACCCTCAATCTAGTCCGGGTAAAAGAGAATCACCCTCAGCTAACCCCTGCTTCCCCCCTTGGTAGCTTGGCAGAGCAGTAGGCTTAACTTGAGAGTGCTAGGTGTAAAGTATTTGTACCAACACACACAGTAACTTGATGTAAGCACTACAAAATGACACAACACCAGTTTAGAATAATAGAAAATATTTATCTAAACAAAACAAGACCAAAATGACAAAACCCCACCATACACAAGTCAAGTTATCAATTAAAAATCAAAAAGAGTCTTTAAGTAGTTTGAAACACACACTAACACTGTTTGCGTGATGTACCTTGGGTGCGTCAAAAAGGGTTTGCGATGCGTCGATTTCACTCATGAGACCTTGTTTCGTTTCTCCTTTTGTCTGGTCAGAGCGCATCGTTTCTTCTCTCTGCAGGAGAGTGATGCGTTGATCCAGTCAGCACTCTCGGGTCCGGGCAGGCCTTGTGTTGTTTTTACACACCTAGCGGTGCTTGCATCAGATATCCAGCTGCAGGATGATGCAAAAACCACACAGCGTGGGTTGCGATCTCTCAGCCTCCGTCAGCGATGCTGTGCGTTGTTTCTCCATCTTCGTGTGTAGATTCTTTAGTCGGGTTGCAGGCCCAGCATCGATTTTCAGCTGCGAACCCGACGACACATTGATTTTTCAGCCGCAGATCAGAGTTGCGTTGATCTTTTCCCCGCACGGCGTTCTGTGCGTGGATTTCTTCCTCTTAGGCTGCCAGCTTCTCCTTTCAGGGTACCAGGAACTAGATGGGCAGAGTAGGAGTCTTCTCCAGAGACTCCAGGTGCTGGAAGAGAGAAGTCTTTGCTGTCCATGAGACTTCAAACAACAGGAGGTAAGCTCTAAATCAAGCCCTTGGAGAGATCTTCTCAAAATTGAAGGCATCAAAAGTCCAGTCTTACTCTGGCAGTAGCAGCTACTGCAGGATAGCTCCCGAAAACACATTCTCAGGCAGGGAAGCTCTTCTTCCTCAGCTCTTCAGCTCTTCTCCAGGCAGAGGTTCCTTTTGTTTCCAGAATTGTTCTAAAGTCTGTGGTTTTGGGTGCCCTTCTTATACCCAATTTCTCCTTTGAAGTAGGCCTACTTCAAAGTAAAGTCACTTTTGAATATGAAATCCTACCTTGCCCAGGCCAGGCCCCAAACACTCACCAGTGGGTTGGAGACTGCATTGTGTGAGGGCAGGCACAGCCCTTTCAGGTGTGACTGACCACTCCTCCATTCCCTCCTACCACAGATGGTTCATCAGGAAATGCAGGCTAAACCCCAGCTCCCTTTGTGTCACTGTCTAGTGTAAGGTGCAACCAGTCCAACTGTCAAACTGACCCAGACAGGGAATCCACAAACAGGCAGAGTCACAGAAATGGTATAAGCAACAAAACTCTCACTTTCTAAAAGTGGCATTTTCAAACACACAATCTTAAAATCAACTTTACTAAAAGATGTATTTTTAAATTGGGAGCTCAGAGACCCATACACTCCACATGTTCATTCGCTCCCACAGGGTGTCTACACTTTAATCAGCTTTAAAGGTAGCCCCCATGTTAACCTATGAGAGGGACAGGCCTTGCAGCAGTGAAAAACAAATGTAGCAATATTTCACTGTCAGGACATAGTAAACACATTACTATATGTCCTACCTTAACCACACACTGCACCGTGCCCTTGGGGCTACCTAGGGCCTACCCTAGGGGTATCTGACATGTAAGAAAAGGGAAGGTTTAGGCCTGGCAAGTGGGTACACTTACCAAGGTGAACCTACAGTTAAAACTGCATACATAGACACTGCAGTGGCAGGTCTGAGACATAATTACAGAGCTACTTATGTGGGTGGCACAACCAGTGCTGCAGGCCCACTAGTAGCATTTGATTTACCGGCCCTGGCACCTCTAGTGCACTTCACTAGGGACTTACTAGTAAATCAAATATGCCAATCATGGATAAACCAATAAACAATACAATTTACACAGAGAGCATATGCACTTTAGCACTGGTTAGCAGTGGTAAAGTGCTCAGAGTTCAAAAGCCAACAGCAACAGGTCAGAAAAAATAGGAGGCAGGAGGCAAAAAGATTGGGGATGACCCTGCATAAACTAAAAAGTCCGACACCCCTATCAGTCCACTACAAGCCATTCATTAAATATTCCACCCACCACCATTCTCTGATTAAAGATGTCTTTCTCTCTTTTGCTGAACCCGACTCCTCGCACTACAGAGACTGCAAGCGATGACTGGCAACACCAGATCTGCACTTCAGACTACAATATCGATAACCGACAGTGACCACCAATGAAAATCTCCAGGCACCACCATCTGAGAGACCACCCGGATCTTTGTGCTATGGAGACACTCGGTCTGCTCTTCATGATGCAGCAACGCCTGTCTGTGATGCTTTCCCTGTTCTCTGTTCCTCTGAGCCTCCTCCACCGTGAATGGAACTCTTTGTACTATACCTTAGAAGTAGCTTTTTCTGCAGATTTAAACTGTTCCCTCTATCCAGCCCATGATCCATGGTAGTTGGGATAAACTCGCAACTTTCTGACAGTCTCGCATGATCAGATAGCTGCAAGTTGCTCTTTGTGCTTTTGTTTGCTATACCTATACTTTGAATCTTTAGAATTGCATATCTCCAGTTACATTTTGTTGTTGTGGTATCAACTAATTTATTAACTTTTATTCTATTTTTCCATAAATTGCTGTGGAATTTTCTTGTGTTGTGTTTTTTACTTTCTTACCTTTAAAGTACTGCATAAATATTTTACACATTGCTTCTAAGTTAGGCCCGACTGCTTTTGTGTGAAGTTACTAGAGGGATAAGCACAGTTTAATTTAGTAACTTTTGTGGTTCACCCTGACAAGGATTGTGGCTGTTACTTCAATGGGTTTCCCCCCACTCAGCCAACAACCCAATTTCTCACACTCTTTTTTCCTGCTTTCTTTTTACTGCCCACTTACAACTTGCACTTGCTAAGTATGGCACATATATCCAGAAAAAAATACATTGATTATAGTTTGTAATATGCCACAATCACTTGCATTCTTCAAATTGGTGGCTCACAACAGAGTCTAGATCATCTTTCTAGGTTGCTTCAACAAGGAGGTGCCATCAAAATGTAATTGCTTTTCCTTAGTGACAGAAGTGGAATGAATCCTATTTGAAGTCTGAATTTCAGGAGGCTGAAGTTACATTCTGACCCCAAATCTACTCATGACTGAATCAGCCCATATTCATATTGGCTTATGAGTAGGGGTGACGTCTTCTTGTGGTACACATAACTTAGTTATGAATATGTTTAAGCTGTAAGTACTCCCGGCATTCTCCTGGCTTACTCTGGAATTTGGGAGTACTACACAGAAAAATCTTTGTGAATTGGAACCAAAGAATTTAGCAAGTATAATATTCTAAAATTATAATTAGAAAATGTATAAGCTTTTCCGGGCAACAAGAAATTGACAAGCAGAATATTCAACATGATTATTGAGACCCGGATAGTGAAAAGGGTGCCAGGTGGCCACCATACATTTCTGGAAAAATCTCCTATATAGTTATGTGACTATTCACCCTTATAAATTAAATTTTAAAAGCTATACTGTTTTCAAAGTCTATCATTTGCCATTTATTGAGCTTTTCAAATACAAACAGAGCATTACACTTTTCTTTGTGGCAAACAGTATTGTGTCCTAATTACAGGAAATGCATAGAAGAAAATCTTTTTGCGGCTGCTATCAATTGGTAGGAGGAGGCAAAGTGATTTATAATGCAATTCTAATAACTGCCGAAGTGATGCACCGGTGAACTCGACTCTTCATGCTGCAGAGATTGCAGCGAAGACCAGCTACACAAGATCTACACTTTAGACTACAGCATCAACAGCCTGGGGTGACCACCATGGAAAATCTCCAGCCCTGACTGTCAGAGATCCAACAGGATCTTTGCCCTCTAGAGACACTCTGATCCTTTAACATTTCACTGCTGACCACCAATCTGAGGACAACCTTGCACTGAACAGCCAGCTGTTGTCCATCATTGATATTGAAGTTTGCATCTGTGAAAATTAACATGCATGAGTAAAAAGTAAAAAAAAACACAAAGGCCTAAATAATCCATTACTGATAAAATGTTTCTTTTTAGGCTGGTTCATTTGTAGCTGAAGACACATTTGAGGTACAATACAGACCTTAAATGCCATTTTGTTTGTAACTATAATAGGTCCAACACCCATGGCTAGTGGACCACCATCCGCAACCAAAGACTCCTCTGTTCCAGGCCATGAACAAACCTTAATTGAGGACACAATTCCAGCAAGTCCAGATGATGAGGAGCTACCTGGTCCATCTGGCAGGTCTGCAGACAGTCCCATTGAGTCACACTTGGCCTACAACTACGCCTCCCACTGAGGCTGCTAAAACAACTCAGCCTATGGATACCTCCACTTCCTGTATCCAGAGGAACACAACCCCCATGTTGTGTCACCCAGTCCTGGCTACTATGAAGCAATCACCACCACCTCTAGTTGTGCAAGGACCCAGTGGTATGGGCCAAACTGTCTCAAGGAGACACGGCAGTGGGTGTAGTGGTCATTGAAGGGAATCTGGGGGCCAGCAAAGTGAGGCCACTGGCATCATTATCACCCAGATCACCATTGGCTGAGTCTTGGGTGCACTACAATAGACCCAGGACATGATGGACCAGGTCCTAACAGTGATCCAGGACATTAAGCAGGTACAGAAGGAGCACATTCTTGAGATGCAGAATCAAAACTCCAATTTGTGCTCCTTGACTGGGGCAATGTTTGACATTTATCATCATATATGCAGGGCTTTTCCTGGACCGTACCCCTGTGTGTGGCCCTTCAACATCAGGACTAAACAAACCTTCCTCAGCCACAGACATGGATGTTTATCCTAATTTCCTCCAGTGTGTATCTACCATTCACTCTCTGAACTATTTTATGGACACATTTACCTTTTTCAAAGGCAGTTGCATTTTCTACTTTTTACTCCCAAAAAAAATTGTGCTCACCAAATGTATTTTCTTCCAACATGATGTACTTTAGTTTTTGATTCTTATTCTTTTGAGTTCGGGTTTAAAAGATATTGCACTCATTTTTCCTAAATAAATGCACATACAGCAAATTCAAAGACTGCTGTAGTATTTCATGTGGTAATTCCTTTTCTCTGTCTTCCTCACACCATAATTTTTTCAAACCTTTCAACCAATACCATTCAAAAACAAATAAAAGAAGCCAAATTGGTAATTGTTTCCCATTAAAAAAAAAAAAAAATTGAAATCACTATGTATTGGTGTCATACTTTTGTATGTAACAATTCTTTGACAAGATCAAAGATGATTTTCACAAACCCTTTATAACCTAAACATTGCGGGCCATTTAGAAGTTGACACTCCACAACTTTGACACCATGAAAGAAAGGGAATATTTAATAAAACAAAATTAAATAGTCACACTATTATTGATTCATTACCTCAGCTGGATCCATACTGCCATCATAATAGGAATCCTACATCAATAACAATAATAGTCTACATCCTGGCAGGAACAGCATTCAAGGCCACGTGTCCATGGCAGTATATTGTGGCAGTATCTGGTGCAAAGTCACAACCATTATTCAGTGGTGTGCTACAGAATTTCTTTCAACTATGAGGAGACACATCAACAGCTTCATTCACTGAACACAAATTGAAGATTTAGCTAATGTGAAGGGAGACACCTATGCTATGGCTAGACATATATATGTGGTTAGAGCAAGTTAAGAAGCACATATTGCCTTGGTGGTAACATCCGACAGATCTGATACAAGCTCATGAATTTCCATTCAAATAAAGTGCAAATTGTCTCTGTACATGATCTGTCCATCCAAAATGGGTATCTGTCCCAGGATCAACCCATGTTCCTCTTGTACTTTCTAACAACAACATATCACTTCAAATGTCACAACTTTGAAATGTCCAAATGAAGGAACCTAAAACAGAATAACAAGGGACAATCAATTATTTCACATAAGAAATTTGACCCAAATGATAAGCTAGGAGGACACATATACTTAGCACAAGCAAAGACAACCTATTTCAATAAACACAGTAGTTAATATAGGGAAACTTTGTTCTACAAACATCTATACCTTTTACATTCCTGACCTGACCATTCCTACTAAATCACCATCACAGACTGATATGTTCAGTATGTCACAAATTGTTCTGACATTGGATGTTACAGTATATAAGGCACACTTACACGCTGGTGAAGAAGTGGTCAATAACATCTTGACGTAGGTCAATTCCTTACTCTTCCCCACTGTCATCTTCATTGGGAATTGTAACATCCTCACCCAGTGGCTCTTAACAGTCTCCATCCTCTGCGATAATTGGGATGTTCTGTTGCAGGGTGATGTTTTGCAGCATCCAGCTGGCAACTGTGATGTGGCATACCTTATTGGGTTAGTAGAAGAGGGCTCTACTGGTCTTGTCTTGAAGGGAGTGAAATGTAAAGTGTAAGATGAATCTTTAAAGCTATGGAGCTGCCTGATGCTCTTCTGTGAAGTGAAATTATAGACCATGGTTTAAAATGAGTATCTGTATGTTTTAAACATGCCATGGTGCCACATACGGGGAAAGGTATTATTTCTGTGAGGCAAGTCTAAATGACACATGCTCTCAATCATCCAAACAAGTAGTACCATTACTATACACACACTTGTTCATGCATTACCCAAAGCCATGCTCTCACTGAAATATGGCAATACTTCTATACTATCCTTAGTCACTGTATATGGTGCAAACAAATGTATCTGGCTGTTAGAAGATTAGGCATAAATACAATGTAGCTGTGCATGGGGCTACATGCACATAATGTAAAGGTTGTTTGGCCTTTAGTAGCTCACTATGATTTGGACTAATCAGGAGTGTGTCTCACTACAGGAAAGGTGTCATAATGCTGGCTCAGATGATGTTTGAGGCCTGGATTGGTAAAACAAGGAATTAGAAAATGTTGAGGGTACTCAACAGATCACTGCAAATTAGATTTGCCTCAGACCTGTTAAATGTTTGAAAATAACCTGTGCTGACTGTTATGGGAATGCATGTGAGGGATGCAACATTTTTGCACCACCACGGCAGACAAACAAAATCACACTAAACCTCTTTTGTTGCAATTTATTCTTATCCATATAGATCAACGTCCATCACAAGTGCGACATCTGGAAGGCCATCAAAAACAAGTTGTGGACCCTCGGGTTCTATAAGGGGCACAGCCTGTATTGCAGGAAGAGGTGGGAGGACCTTTGACGCTGGACCAGGAAATCAAAAGTCCAGCTGGACCAGTCCTCCCAATGACACCCAGACCCCCTAATGGTCTGTATGCTAGCAATGCCCTGCCTGGAGCTTGATTGGCAGTTGAGGGCCCAATAGCAGCATAAAGGGGGTGATTTATTGTATGTAGCTATTCTTGTTGTTTAACCTTTTTTATTTACAACAATGATGTATGGCATTAACATGAAGTTTGACACACATCCAACGCAGATGAAGATTTCTGGAAGTGTAAGTTTTCAGACAGTGTCTGATGCTGTGTTTGGTGTATTGATTTGTGCTAAAGTTTGTCACTATATTTCTCATCAGAAGCCAAGTACTGTTTTGACACATGGCTGCATGCGGAAAAAAGATACCTGCAATTTTTCTATGTTATGAGGGACAGTTATGCCAAACATGCCCCATTTGACGATTGGGTTAAGTGTGATGCTTCATCCCAAATGTGAGTAGGTAATTGTTAGAAATTGGGTTTTTGGTTGGCAGTCAGGTTACCCTCTTTCCAAGCAAGAACCCTCACTCTAGTCAGGGTAAGTCACACACAATCCAAAATTATCCTGTGCCCACCCTCTGGTAGCTTGGCACGAGCAGTTAGGCTTAACTTAGAACGCAATGTGTAAAGTATTTGTGCAATAAATCATACAATAACACCATATAACACCACAAAAATACACCACACAGTGTTTAAAAAAATATATAATATTTATCTGGATAATTGCAGGTCAAAACGAATAAAGATGCAATGTGAAATTGTAGAGATATCACTGAAAAGCTATATAAAGTGTCTTAAGTCTTTAAAAAGCAAACAAAGCCTCTTTCAAGCACAAAGTACCTGGTTTGGAGTGGAAAATCTCTGCAAAGGGCCGCAGAGGAAGAGATACGTGGAAAAATGGTGTGTGCGTCGATTTCTCCCCAGCACACACAAACTTGCATCGTTATTTTTCACGCGGGGAAGTCGTGCGTCGTTTTCCGGCGTGCGGACAGTCTCTTTCTATGGGTCACTGGATTACCAGATGTCCCGGGGTCTGTGCGAGGATTCTCCTGCTTGTTTTCCGGCTGTGCGTCGTTCAGCGGGGCTGTGCGTCGAAGTTTCGCTCTCACGGCAGGCGTTGCGTCGATTTTCCCTCTGGAAGTCGGGCGGCGTTGACCTTGCGATGCCGTGCATCGAAGTTCTGGCCGCCCCGAAGGCATTGCGTCGATCAGCGTCGGTGTGCGGCGATTTCCTCGCTGCAGAGCAAGCTGTGCGTCGAAATATTCGGTGCACGAAGAGTCCAAATGAAAAAGAGAAGTATTTTTGGTCCTGAGACTTCAGGGAACAGGAGGCAAGCTCTATCCAAGCCCTTGGAGAGCACTTTTACAGCCAGACAAAAGTTCAGCAAGGCAGCAGGGCAACAGAAAGGCAGAAGTTCTTTGTAGAAAGCAGCCAGGTGAGTCCTTTAGGCAGCCAGGCAGTTCTTCTTGGCAGGATGCAGGTTCTGGTTCAGGTTTCTTCTCCAGCAAGTGTCTTATGAGGTAGGGCAGAGGCCCTGTTTTATACCCAAATGTGCCTTTGAAGTGGGGGATACTTCAAAGAGTGGCTAAGAAGTGCACCAGGTCCCCTTTCAGTTCAATCCTATCTGCCAGGGTCCCAGTAGGGGGTGTGGCAGTCCTTTGTGTGAGGGCAGGCCCTCCACCCTCCCAGCCCAGGAAGACCCATTCAAAATGCAGATGTATGCAAGTGAGGCTGAGTACCCTGTGTTTGGGGTGTGTCTGAGTGAATGCACAAGGAGCTGTCAACTAAGCCAAGCCAGACGTGGATTGTAAGGCACAAAAGATTTGAGTGCAAAGAAATGCTCACTTTCTAAAAGTGGCATTTCTAGAATAGTAATATTAAATCCAACTTCACCAGTCAGCAGGATTTGGTATTACCATTCTGGCCATACTAAATATGACCTTCCTACTCCTTTCAGATCAGCAGCTACCACTTCAATATTGTATGAGGGCAGCCCCAATGTTAACATATGAAGGGAGCAAGCCTCACAGTAGTGCAAAATTAATTTAGGAGTTTTACACTACCAGGACATGTAAACTACACAGGTACATGTCCTGCCTTTTACCCACACAGCACCCTGCTCTAGGGGTTACCTAGGGCACACAATAGGGGTGACTTATATGTGGAATAAGGGGAGGTTTAGGCTTGGCAAGTACTTTTAAATGCCAAGTCAAGGTGACAGTGAAACTGCACGCGCAGGCCTTGCAATGGCAGGCCTGAGACAAGGTAAAGGGGTTACTTGAGTGGGTGGCACAACCAGTGCTGCAGGCCCACGAGTAGCATTTAATGTACAGGCCCTAGGCACATATAGTGCACATTACTAGGGACTTATAAGTAAATTAAATAGTCCAATCAGGTATGATCCAAGGTTACCATGTTTAAAGGGAGAGAGCATATGCACTTTAGCACTGGTTAGCAGTGATAAAGTGTGCAGAGTCGAAAAGCCAGCAAAAACAGTGTACAAAAAGTGGAGGGAGACAGGCAAAAAGTTAGGGGTGACCACCCTAAGGCTGCCAGGCCTAACATGTGTCCCCCCAGCTGAAAGTGGGGAGAGCTACCCGACTGCCTGGGAGCTCTCATCGCTAAGGCGGAAGTATCTGGAGAGACCATCAGCATTGGCATGGTCAACCCCTGGGCGATGCTCCACTATAAAGTCCATCCACTGTAGGGAAATGGACCACCTCAAGAGTTTAGGATTTTCACCTCTCATCTGCATGAGCCATCTGAGTGGCCTGTGGTCTGTCTGAACCTGGAAGTGAATCCCAAGCAGGTATGGCCTCAGCTTCTTCAGTGCCCAGACCACAGCAAAAGCTCCTCTCTCAATAGCACTCCACCTCTGTTCCCGTGGTAATAGCCTTCTGCTAATAAAGACTACTGGTTGGTTGAGGCCCTCCTCATTTAGCTGTGCTAGGACCGCCCCTATGCCATGCTCTGAAGCATCAGTCTGCACGATAAATTCCTGGGAGTAGTCAGGGGCCTTGAGCACGGGGGCTGTGCACATGGCTTCCTTTAGAGAGTCAAAGGATTTCTGACAAGCCTCTGTCCAATTCATCAACCTAGGTTGTTTCTTGGAAGTGAGTTCTGTCAGGGGTGACACAATGGTACCATAGCCCTTGACAAATCTGCGGTAGTATCCTGTGAGGCCTAAAAAGGCTCTCACCTCAGTCTGTGTTCTAGGAGGTTGCCAGGCCTTGATAGTTTCAATCTTGGCCTGGAGTGGCTGCACCTTGCCACCACCCACTAGGTTTCCCAAGTACACCACGGAACCCTGCCCAATCTGGCACTTACTAGCCTTGATGGTCAGGCCTGCCTGTTGCAGGGCCTGAAGCACCTCCTTGAGGTGGAGCAGGTGTTCCTCCCAGCTGGAACTGTAGATAGCTATGTCGTCCAGGTAGGCTGCACAGAAGGAATCCTTGCCAGCTAGGACCCCGTTAACCAACCGTTGGAAGGTAGCTGGGGCATTTTTCAACCCAAATGGCATCACCCGGAACTGGTAATGGCCATCAGGCGTGGAAAATACGGATCTCTCTTTAGCCCCCTCAGTCAGGGCGATCTGCCAGTACCCTGAAGTAAGATCAAACATACTCAGGAACTTGGCAGTGCCCAGTCTGTCAACGAGCTCATCAGCTCGGTGGGATGGGGTGAGCATCACTCCATGTGACTGAGTTGAGACCCCGGTAGTCCACACAGAACCGGAGTTCTGGCTTCGCACCTTGGCCAGTAGCCTTCGGGACTAACACCACCGGGCTGGCCCAGGGACTACTGGATTTCTCGATAACCCTTAAAGCTAACATCTTGGAGACCTCCTCCTTGATGCTGGCCTTCACCTTATCCGATAACCTGTAAATTTTGTTCTTCACAGGGAGACTGTCACCTGTGTCAATGTCATGAACACAGAGGTGTGTCAGTCCAGGAGTAAGGGAGAACAGGGGGAGAACTGCTGCAACAGCTCATAGCAGTCTCCTCTCTGGTTTAGAGTCAGGGAGTCAGAGAGAATGACACCTCTCACTGACCCATCTCCTTCTTGGGCAGAGAGGAGGTCGGGGAAAGGTTCACTCTCCTCTTCCATTCCTTCATCTGTGACCAGAAGCATGTTGATTTCAGACCTCTCAAAATGAGGCTTCAGTCGGTTGACATGTAACACCCTTAGGGGGTTCCTAGGGGTTTGGAGGTCCACTAGGTAAGTGGCCTCCCCTTTCCGTTCCTTTACTTCAAATGGGCCAGTCCAGCAGTCCTGGAGAGCTCTAGGCTCTACTGACTCCATTACCCACACTTTGGGGGTCATTCTGACCTCGGCTGTAAAAGTTGCTTACCGCCAGTCAGAAGGCCGCCATAACAGCGCCGTGGCCGCGGTAAACCGCCACGGTCATTCTGACCCGCAACTGGCAAACCGCCAAAAACCCGACATCCTCAAAAATCCGCCACACCAAAGGTCAGCGAAAAAATAGCGCTGACCAAATCTCCACCGTCACGCCAACAGAAATACGCCCATACCATTCCGACCCACAAATCCACGCGGTGGTCTTTCAAACGCGGTATTCCATTGGCGGTACACACCGCCGCAGTCAAAATACACACACCCATAGAAAACTCAGTCACATTGGTCAGTTCGAAATACACACACCTGATACAACTACTAACACCACTCCCACACACCCAACACAATATAAAACACACACCCACAAGCCCCTACGACCCGAAATCATTGACGAAGGATAGAGACAGAGCACAGAATAGAGAATCCCACAACACAGAGGCACACAACACCATCACCCACACAGAATCCACGCACCAAACACCACACACCACCACACGCACCACACTCATCACCACAAACGCCACCCCACACCTCAACCACACCACCCCATGGCACCCCAAAGACACCCCAGGTTCAGTGACGCCGAACTCAGGGTCATGGTGGAGGAAATAGCCCGTGTAGAGCCCCAGCTCTTCGGGGCACAGGTGTAGCACACCACCATTGCCAGGAAGATGGAGCTATGGCAAAGGATAGTGGACAGGGTTAACGTGGTGGGACAGCATCCACGCAATCGGGAGGACATCAGGAAGAGATGGAACGACCTACGGGGGAAGGTGCGTTCCATGGTATCAAGGCACAACATTGCGGTGCAGAAGACTGGCGGCGGACCCCCACCTACTCCCCCAGAATTTACCGCATGGGAGGAGGAAGTCTTGCACATCCTGCATCCTGAGGGCCTGGCAGGAGTAGGCGGAGGAATGCACTCTGGTAAGGCAAATCTTCACTATTGCTTCCCACCCCCACCCCACCTGCATGCCAAATCATACCCCCACCCTCACCCCCTCCCCCATCACACCAACCCCTAGCAAAAGGCTCACCATCACAACCCACCCATCCCAACACCAAGCCCTGCATGCGACCCCAAAGCATGGACACCCATCACCAAAGCATGCCCACTGCACACACACATCACCCCCACAAGCCACCCTCACAAAAGCCCCCACAAGGAAATGCCTGCACATGGGTACACGGACACCCACCCATCACACGAAATGCCACACACAGAAGCAATAACCATACCTTTATACCCCTGCAGGACCCGAATGCCACCACACCGCCACAGAGGGTCCAGAGATGTCCATCCCACCCCCAGAAGAGGCCCCCAGCGATGACAGCAGCTCTCTCTCCCTGGAGCCAGACGACCAGCCCGGCCCATCGGGGACCTCCGGACAGTCGGTTCCCCACAGACAGCCACAGGCTACACCAGACCCAACCCCCTCTGGGAACACCAGCACAGCTCCCACCCAGCGGGCCCATGCCTCTGTCTCCAGGGCACGTAAATCAGCTGTGTGTCCACCACTACAGGGCACCCAGGTTGACCCACCACCCCAACAACAACAGGGACCTGGGGGCAGTGGTAGTGGGCACACCGTCCAGGGGACAGAGGCCCAGGAACACAGGGGAACTGGGAGGGCTGCTGTGCGACAGGGGGGGACAGGCCCGGGGAACCGACTCTCCAAGAGGCCCTCTCCTCCATCATGGGAGCATACCACCGCTCCCAGGAGACGATGGCGACGGTACTGGCCTGGTTCCAGGTGATCCAGGAACTGCAGGAGGAACGGTACATGGGGTTCAGGGAGGAACTGAGGAACATCGGTTCCGCAATGGGGACCATCGTCCTGGCCCTTACCCAGATCGTCACCACATTGCGGGACCATGTGGCACCCCAAAGGGCCCCTGTCACTAGCCCAGGCCAGGAACAGCCTACCACCTCCGCTGGCGCTAGTGGACAGGAGGCCCCCACACAACGACAGGCCACCAGAACCCCACCTCCTGCAGAAGAAGAACCACCCCGCAAGCGGAACCTGAGATCTCACAAGAAGACAGAGTAGGATTGCAAGACCCCTGCCAGCCTAAGATACCCCTTGATGTCATCCCACTGTCCCACATTGTCACCCTGTCCAACCTTGAACTGCCCCTGCTCCATCCTTCCACAGGCATATGGACAATGCACCTGTGCGACTGAGAACTGGACTCTGCCATGGACATTACTCCACCCCCACCCATCCCCGCTTCCCAATCATTTACCTATATGTAGCACTTAAAATAAATCACTTATTCCACTTAAATAAACAGGAGTCTGCTTGTATTCTTAACAAATGTATTACACATAACGGTTCAATAATGTCCAGTTACTTTGTGATGACAACATACCAATTTCAATAAGCTTTAGTCCATGGGCAAACAAAGCTGAAGTCAGGCAGTGGGTCATACAGCTCTGAAAAGGGAAGGGAAAGTCACAAATCAGTTAACAGGAACTGGGGGGAAACACAGACAGTGGATACGCATGAGGCCTCAAGTAAATGTATATTGGGGTGGCTGTTTCTTACCTGTGTGCTACTGAAAGTATTGTTGTATGACTGTATCCCTGTTGTCCGTGTCGTCCCCGTCGTCTTCCTCCTCTTCACTCTCCACAGGCTCCACAGCTGCAACAACACCACCATCTGGACCAGCCTCCTGCAGAAAAGGCACCTGGCGTCGCAATGCAAGATTGTGAAGCATACAGCAGGCCACGATGATCTGGCACACCTTCTTTGGTGAGTAGATGAGGGATCCCCCTGTCATATGCAGGCACCTAAACCTGGCCTTCAGGACCCCGAAGGTCCTTTCTATGATCCTCCTAGATCGCCCATGGGCCTCATTGTACCGTTCCTCTGCCCTGGTCCGGGGATTCCTCACTGGGGTCAGTAGCCACGACAGGTTGGGGTAACCAGAGTCACCAATTAGCCACACACGGTGTCTCTGTAGCTGTTCCATCACATAAGGGATGCTGCTATTTTGCATGACATATGCGTCATGCACTGACCCAGGGAACTTGGCATTTACATGGGAGATGTACTGGTCAGCCAAACAGACCACCTGGACATTCATCGAATGATAACTTTTTCTGTTGCGGTACACCTGCTCACTTTCTTTGGGGGGAACCAAAGCCACATGGGTCCCATCAATGGCACCAATGATGTTGGGGATATGTCCAAGGGCATAGAAATCACCCTTCACTGTAGCCAATTCGCCCACCTCAGGGAAAATAATGTAGCTCCGCATGTATTTCATCAGGGCAGACAACACTCTGGACAAAACCTTAGAAAACATAGGCTGAGACATCCCAGATGATATGGCCACTGTTGTCTGGAAAGACCCACTTGCCAAAAAATGGAGTACTGACAGAACCTGCACCAGAGGGGGAATCCCTGTGGGTTGGCGGATGGGGGACATCAGGTCTGGCTCCAGCTGGGCACATAGTTCATGTATAGTTGCTCTGTCAAGCCGGTATGTAAGTATGATATGTCGTTCTTCCATTGTCGACAGGTCCACCAGCGGTCGGTACACGGGAGGATTCATCCTTCTCCTCGCAAGTCCCAGCGGACGGTGCCTAGGAAGGACAACATGGAGCACAGAGTCAAGCAACCCACAGGTTCGTTCACACAGCTTGCACAGTACACGAATCGCTATGCATGGAACGGCTTGTATGAGTGGCAATGCAAGGCCTAGGCCTGTGTGACGCAGTAGAAATCATGCCATGTGGGCCCTTGAAATGGCGGCTGCCTGACCTGTGAAGTGTGACAGTGGGATGTGAGGTCACTGCGCTGGCGTGGCACACCGTGGCGTTAGGCGGTCGAAGACCGCGGCGCAAAGCAGCATTGGTTAACATTGAACCCTATGGGTCTCAGGAGCCAATGACGATGTGCGCCAGCGGTTGCGGTACGCACCGCCGCTGGCGTGGCCGCCATTTTCTATCTGATTAATCACTCGAGACCTGATCATCCACAGGAGAGGACCTATACTGCAAGTGCTGCTGTGACCTCGGTCTGGGAGATACAATGGCTGCTGTGACTGGGGAAAGGGCCCCTGCCTTCACTGCCGTAGAATTGGAGAAACTTGTTGATGGGGTCCTCCCCCAGTATGCGCTACTCTACGGTCCTCCAGACCAACAGGTTAGTACACAGGGTGCACGTTGAATGGGCTATGCCTGTGTTGAGTGGGGTGTATGTAAGATGGTGGGGAGGGGAGCGAATGAGGAGTGCAACGCACGAAAGATGAGAGCATGTGCCACATGGCAAGGTTGGGGAGGGGGGGGCACTCACATTGACCAGGCAGAAAACTGATGCGATTTCCTTTACCACCCTGTACATGTCACATAGGTCAGCGCCCATCAGAAGATCGACATTTGGCGTGCCATCGCCAAGGACGTCCGGGCCCTGGGGGTCCACAACAGACGGGGCACCCACTGCCGAAAGAGGTGGGAGGACATCCGCCGCGGGACCAGAAAGACCGCCGAGTCTCTGCTGGGGATGGCCTCCCAACGTAGGAGGGGTGCCAGCCGGCAATTGACCCCCCTGAGGTCCCGGATCCTGGCGGTGGCCTACCCCGATTTGGATGGGCGCGTGAGGACATCACAGCAGACACAAGGGGGTGAGTATCAGCACATTCTGCTATCTTTGCGTGCAGTGAAGGTGTCTGGGTGGGGGAGGAGGGCTGTGGCTATCTCCAGGCCAGGGCGCATTCTGTAGGCTAGGCCCCTCCATTAGACACAGCCCTGTGCCCCCGCCCCCCACCTCTGTAGGGTGCCAAGTACAGCTAGCCATGGTCCGGCCCCACCGATGTGTGCATTTGTCGTCCATAGACCCGTAGGCCTAGTCACAATAACTGAGTAGTGTACCCCCATTGCGCGGCCTAGTTCAGGGGGCTTCTGTGTCTGTCCTCTCCGCCAACGGTGTTGCCAATGCATGCACTCAACCTGTCTTCATTTCTCCCCTCCCCCATTTTCTTTGTCTTCCTGTTCATGTGTGCATTAGCATCATCAGGCGGAGGAGAAGTGGCATCGGCGCACGAGGGAGCTACATCTCACATGGCCCCGGAGGGCCATACAACAGACTCCGAGTACACCAGGGAGACGGAGGGCGAGTGGAGCTCCACAACTGGGACCCGTGGAGACGTCAGCGACACCGATACGTCATCGGAAGGGAGCTCCCTAGCGGTGGCGGCAACATCCGTCCCCACCGCCACAACAGGTACAGCCGCCACCCAGCACACCAGCCCCGCCCTCCCAGCAGCCCCTCAGCCTTCTCTCCGTGCCCGCTCGCCCAGGAAGGCGGGCATCTCCTTCGCCCCAGGCACCTCAGGCCCTGCCCCAGTTACCCCTGCTGCCCTCAGTGAGGAGGTCATTGACCTCCTCAGTACACTCATTGTTGGGCAGTCTACCCTTTTGAATGCTATCCAGGGTGTAGAAAGGGAGGTGCATCGGAGCAATGCATACCTGGAGGGCATTCATTCGGGTCATGCTGCCCATCAGCGATCGTTCAACGCTCTGGCCTCAGCACTGACGGCAGCCATTGTCCCTGTCTCCAGCCTCCCTCTTCTTACTCCCTCCACCCAGTCCCAGTCTCCTGTTCCTCTGCCTATCCCATCCACACCATCAGACCAGCCTGCACACACCTCTACACCCAAGGGCAGCTCATCCAGACATAAGCACCACAGATCCCACAAGCATTCACCCAAGCAACATCCAGATGCAGACATGCCAACAGTCACTACCACCTCTGTGTCCCCCACCTCCTCATCTCCCTCCTCCCTCCCTGTGACGTCTCCACTCACACCTGCATGCACACCACCATCAGCCAGTACTTCCATCACCAGCACACCCTCCATTACAGTCCGCACACGTGCGGTCACCACCCCCACTGCCATTTACACGTCCCCTGTGTCCGCTCCCAGTGTGTCTGTCACCCCCTCTTCCAAAGCACACAAACACAGGCAGCCACCCACCCAACAGCCATCCACCTCACGACAGCCTCCGTCACAAGCAAGCGTCCCAAAGACAGCACACTTGACTATCCTACAACCACATCCTCTTCCTCCACTCCCATACCCACTACAGCTACCCGTCCCTGTCCTTCCCAAGTCGTTTTCCTTTCCAACCTTGAGCTCATTCTCCAATCCCTGACCCACCCCCTCCATCTGGTAAGAGTAAAAAAAGCACCTCAGCCACCACAAGCCCTGCATCTACTGTGACCATAGTGCAGAGCTATTGGAGTCCACCAGATCCTAGGGCAGGAACATCGGCCAGTAGCAAGGGGACGGCCAGCCCCCCCCCTGGGAAAGGACAAAAAAGAAGAAGGCCCGGCGCGACAAGCCTGAGACGGCTGCCACCAAGGACAGTAGCATTGCCCCGTCACCTGCCACATCATCCAAGGAAGGCAAGGGCCACAGAGCTCCAGCGAAGGAGGGCAAGGGCAGCAGGGTGGAGAAGTCTGGCAGCAGGCGAGCTGCCCAGGAGGGCCCCACCAGCCCCATTCCGGGTGTGACGGACGACACCCACGGGCCCAGGACTCCATCCCAGGAGGGCGCCGCGACCGCAAGTTCGGATGGTGAATGAGTGGGAAGTCTTGCCCAGGTCTGGCTCCCTAGACACACAGGACAAGCACCGCTGAACAGGGCCCAGCCGGGAGGAGCACCGCTGAACAGGGCCCCGCCGGGAGGAGCACCACTGAACAGGGCCCCACCGGGACAAGAACCGCTGAACAGGCACCGCCGGGAAGAGCACCGCTGAACAGGGCCCCGCCGGGAGGAGCACCGCTGAACAGGGCCCCGCCGGGAGAAGAACCGCTGAACGGGCCCCGCCGGTCGGAGCACCGCTAAACAGGGCCCCGCCGGTCGGAGCACCGCTGAACAGGGCCCCGCTGGGACAAGAACCGCTGAAGGGGCCCCGCCGGGAGGAGCACCGCTGAACAGGGCCCGCCGGGAGGAGCACCGCTGAACAGGGCCCCGCCGGGACAAGAACCGCTGAACAGGGCCCCGGCGGGACAAGAACCGCACCGCTGGGCCCTTCCTGTCAAGCACCGCACCGCTGGGCCCTTCATCTAAAGCACCGCTTCGCTGGGCCCTTCCTGTCAAGCACCGCTCCGCTGGGCCCCGCCGTCTCAAGCACCGCTTTGCTGGGCCCTTCATCTAAAGCACCGCTCCGCTGTGAGCAGAGACTCAGCGGTCTTTCTGGTCCCGCGGCGGATGTCCTCCCACCTCTTTCGGCAGTGGGTGCCCCATCTGTTGTGGACCCCCAGGGCCCGGACGTCCTTGGCGATGGCACGCCAAATGTCGATCTTCTGATGGGGGCTGACCTATGTGACATGTACAGGGTGGTAAAGGAAATCGCTTCAGTTTTCTGCCTGGTCAATGTGAGTGGCCCCCCCTCCCCAACCTTGCCATGTGGCACATGCTCTCATATTTCGTGCGTTGCACTCCTCATTCGCTCCCCTCCCCACCATCTTACATACACCCCACTCAACACAGGCATAGCCCATTCAACGTGCACCCTGTGTACTAACCTGTTGGTCTGGAGGACCGTAGAGTAGCGCATACTGGGGGAGGACCCCATCAACAAGTTTCTCCAATTCTTCAGAAGTGAAGGCAGGGGCCCTTTCCCCAGTCGCAGCAGCCATTGTATCTCCCAGACCGAGGTCACAGCAGCACTTGCAGTATAGGTCCTCTCCTGTGGATGATCAGGTCTCGAGTGATTAATCAGATAGAAAATGGCGGTCACGTCTGCGGCGGTGCGTACCGCGGCGGTGTGTACCGCGACCGCTGGCGCACATCGTCATTGGCTCCTGAGACCCATAGGGTTCAATGTTAACCAATGCTGCTTTGCGCCGCAGTCTTCGACCGCCTACCGCCACGGTGTGCCACACCAGCGCAGTGACCTCACATCCCACTGTCACACTTCACAGGTCAGGCAGCCGCCATTTCAAGGGCCCACATGGCATGATTTCTACTGCGTCACACAGGCCTAGGCCTTGCATTGCCACTCATACAAGCCGTTCAATGCATAGCGATTCGTGTACTGTGCAAGCTGTATGAACGAACCTGTGGGTTGCTTGACTCTGTGCTCCATGTTGTCCTTCCTAGGAGCCGTCCGCTGGGACTTGCGAGGAGAAGGATGAATCCTCCCGTGTACCGACCGCTGGTGGACCTGTCGACAATGGAAGAACGACATATCATACTTACATACAGGCTTGACAGAGCAACTATACATGAACTATGTGCCCAGCTGGAGCCAGACCTGATGTCCCCCATCCGCCAACCCACAGGGATTCCCCTTCTGGTGCAGGTTCTGTCAGTACTCCATTTTTTGGCAAGTGGGTCTTTTCAGACAACAGTGGCCATATCATCTGGGATGTCTCAGCCTATGTTTTCTAAGGTTTTGTCCAGAGTGTTGTCTGCCCTGATGAAATACATGCGGAGCTACATTATTTTCCCTAAGGTGGGCGAATTGGCTACAGTGAAGGGTGATTTCTATGCCCTTGGACATATCCCCAACATCATTGGTGCCATTGATGGGACCCATGTGGCTTTGGTTCCCCCCAAAGAAAGTGAGCAGGTGTACAGAAACAGAAAAAGTTATCATTCGATGAATGTCCAGGTGGTCTGTTTGGCTGACCAGTACATCTCCCATGTAAATGCCAAGTTCCCTGGGTCAGTGCATGACGCGTATGTCATGCGAAATAGCAGCATCCCTTATGTGATGGAACAGCTACAGAGACACCGTGTGTGGCTAATTGGTGACTCTGGTTACCCCAACCTGTCGTGGCTACTGACCCCAGTGAGGAATCCCCGGACCAGGGCAGAGGAACGGTACAATGAGGCCCATGGGCGATCTAGGAGGATCATAGAAAGGACCTTCGGGGTCCTGAAGGTTAGGTTTAGGTGCCTGCATATGACAGGGGGATCCCTCATGTACTCACCAAAGAAGGTGTGCCAGATCATCGTGGCCTGCTGTATGCTTCACAATCTTGCATTGCGACGCCAGGTGCCTTTTCTGCAGGAGGATGGTCCAGATGGTGGTGTTGTAGGAGCTGTGGAGCCTGTGGAGAGTGAAGAGGAGGAAGACGACGGGGACGACACGGACAACAGGGATACAGTCATACAACAATACTTTCAGTAGCACACAGGTAAGAATCAGCCACCCCATTTTACATTTACTTAAGGCCTCATGCGTCTCCACTGTCTGTGTTTCCCCCCAGTTCCTGTTAACTGATTTGTGACTTTCCCTTCCCTTTTCAGAGCTGTATGACCCACTGCCTGACTTCAGCTTTGTTTGCCCATGGACTAAAGCTTATTGAAATTGGTATGTTGTCATCACAAAGTAACTGGACATTATTGCACCGTTAAGTGTAATACATTTGTTAAGAATACAAGCAGACTCCTGTTTTTTTAAGTGGAATAAGTGATTTATTTTAAGTGCTACATATAGGTACATGATTGGGAAACGGTGATGGGTGGGGGTGGAGTAATGTCCATGGCAGAGTCCAGTTCTCAGTCGCACAGGTGCATTGTCCATATGCCTGGGGAAGGATGGAGCAGGGGCAGTTCAAGGTTGGACAGGGTGACAATGTGGGACAGTGGGATGACATCAGGGGGTATCTTAGGCTGGCGGGGGTCTTGCAATCCTACTCTGTCTTCTTGTGAGATCTCAGGTTCCGCTTGCGGGGTGGTTCTTCTTCTGCAGGAAGTGGGGTTCTGGTGGCCTGTCGTTGTGTGGGGGCCTCCTGTCCACTAGCTCCGGTGGAGGTGGTAGGCTGTTCCTGGCCTGGGCTAGTGACAGGGGCCCTTTGGGGTGCCACATGGTCCCGCAATGTGGTGACGATCTGGGTAAGGGCCACGACGATAGTCCCCATTGCGGAACCGATGTTCCTCAGTTCCTCCCTGAACCCCATGTACCATTCCTCCTGCAGTTCCTGGATCTCCTGGAACCGGGCCAGTACCGTCGCCATCGTCTCCTGGGAGCGGTGGTATGCTCCCATGATGGAGGAGAGGGCCTCTTGGAGATTCGGTTCCCCGGGCCTGTCCCCCCCCTGTCGCACAGCAGCCCTCCCAGTTCCCCTGTGTTCCTGGGCCTCTGTCCCCTGGACGGTGTGCCCACTACCACTGCCCCCAGGTCCCTGTTGTTGTTGGGGTGGTGGGCCAACCTGGGTGCCCTGTAGTGGTGGACACACTGCTGATTTACGTGTCCTGGAGACAGAGGCATGGGCCCGCTGGGTGGGAGCTGTGCTGGTGTTCCCAGAGGGGGTTGGGTCTGGTGTAGCCTGTGGCTGTCTGTGGGGAACCGACTGTCCAGAGGTCCCCGATGGGATGGGCTGGTCGTCTGGCTCCAGGGAGACAGAGCTGCTGTCATCGCTGGGGGCCTCTTCTGGGGGTGGGATGGACATCTCTGGACCCTCCGTGGCGGTGTGGTGGCGTTCGGGTCCTGCAGGGGTATAAAGGTATGGTTATTGCTTCTGTGTGTGGCATTTCCTGTGATGGGTGGGTGTCCGTGTACCTATGTGCAGGCATTTCCTTGTGGGGGCTTTTGTGAGGGTGGCTTGTGGGGGTGATGTGTGTGTGCAGTGGGCATGCTTTGGTGATGGGTGTCCATGCTTGGTGGTCGCATGCAGGGCTTGGTGTTGGGATGGGTGGGTTGTGATGGTGAGCCTTTTGCTAGGGGTTGGTGTGATGGGGGAGGGGGTGAGGGTGGGGGTATGATTTGGCATGCAGGTGGGGTGGGAAGCAGTAGTGAAGATTTGCCTTACCAGAGTCCATTCCTCCGCCTACTCCTGCGAGGCCCTCAGGATGCAGGATGTGCAAGACTTCCTCCTCCCACGCGGTAAATTCTGGGGGAGTAGGTGGGGGTCCGCCGCCAGTCTTCTGCACCGCAATGTTGTGCCTTGATACCATGGAACGCACCTTCCCCCGTAGGTCGTTCCATCTCTTCCTGATGTCCTCCCGATTGCGTGGATGCTGTCCCACCGCGTTAACCCTGTCCACTATACTTTGCCATAGCTCCATCTTCCTGGCAATTGTGGTGTGCTGCACCTGTGCCCCGAAGAGCTGGGGCTCTACACGGACTATTTCCTCCACCATGACCCTGAGTTCGGCGTCACTGAACCTGGGGTGTCTTTGGGGTGCCATGGGGTGGTGTGGTTGAGGTGTGGGGTGGCATTTGTGGTGATGAGTGTGGTGCGTGTGGTGGTGTGTGGTGTTTGGTGCGTGGATTCTGTGTGGGTGATGGTGTTGTGTGCCTCTGTGTTGTGGGATTGTCTATTCTGTGCTCTCTCTCTAACCTTCGTCAATGATTTCGGGTCGTAGGGGCTTGTGGGTGATGTGGGTGTGTGTTTTATATTGTGTTGGGTGTGTGGGAGTGGTGTTAGTGTGTGTATCAGGTGTGTGTATTTCAAACTGACCAATGTGGCTGAGTTTTCTATGTGTGTGTGTATTTTGACCGCGGTGGTGTGTACCGCCAATGGAATACCGCGTTAGAAAGACCGCCGCGTGGATTTGTGGGTCGGAATGGTATGGGCGTATTTCTGTTGGCGTGACGGTGGAGGTTTGGTCATCGCCATTTTTTCGCTGACCTTTGGTGTGGCGGACTTTTGTGGATGTCAGGTTTTTGGCGGTTTGCCAGTTGCGGGTCAGAATGACCGTGGAGGTTTACCGCGGCCGCGGCGGTGTTATGGCGGTCTTCTGACCGGCGGTAAGTGCCTTTTACCGCCGAGGTCAGAATGACCCCCAAAGTGTCTTAAGTCTTTAAAAAGCAAACAAAGTCTCTTTCAAGCATAAAGTACCTGGTTTGGAGTGGAAAATCTCTGCAAAGGGCTGCAGAGGAAGAGATACGTGGAAAAATGGTGTGTGTGTCGATTTCTCCCCAGCACACACAGGCTTGTGTCGTTATTTTTCATGCGGGGAAGTCGTGCGTCGTTTTCCGGCACGCGGACAGTCTCTTTCTGTGGGTCGCGGGATTACCAGATGCCCCGGGTCTGTACGTGGATTCTCCTACTTGTTTTCGGGCTGTGCGTCGTTCTGCGGGGCTGTGTGTCAAAGTTTTGCTCTCACAGCAGACGTCGCGTTGATTTCCCCTCTAGAAGTCGGGCGGCGTTGTCCTTGCAAGGCTGTACGTCGAAGTTCCGGTCGCCCCAAAGGCGTGGCGTCGCTCAGCGTCGGTGTGCGGCAATTTCCTCGACGCGGAGCAAGATGTGCGTCGAAATGTTCGGCGCATGAAGAGTCCAAATGAAAAAGAGAAGTCTTTTTGGTCCTGAGACTTCAGGGAACAGGAGGCAAGCTCTATCCAAGCCCTTGGAGAGCACTTTACATCCAGACAAGAGTTCAGCAAGCAGCAGGGCAACAGCAAGGCAGAAGACCTTTGTAGAAAGCAGTCAGGTGAGTCCTTTAGGCAGCCAGGCAGTTCTTCTTGGCAGGATGCAGGTTCTGGTTCAGGTTTCTTCTCTAGCAAGTGTCTGATGAGGTAGGGCAGAGGCCCTGTTTTATACCCAAATGTGCCTTTGAAGTGGGGGAGACTTCAAAGAGTGGCTAAGAAGTGCACCAGGTCCCCTTTCAGTTCAATCCTGTCTGCCAGGGTCCCAGTAGGGGGTGTGGCAGTCCTTTGTGTGAGAGCAGACCCTCCACCCTCCCAGCCCAGGAAGACCCATTCAAAATGCAGATGTATGCAAGTGAGGCTGAGTACCCTGTGTTTGGGGTGTGTCTGAGTGAATGCACAAGGAGCTGTCAACTAAGCCCAGCCAGACGTGGATTGTAAGGCACAGAAAGATTATGTGCAAAGAAATGCTCACTTTCTAAAAGTGGCATTTCTAGAATAGTAATATTAAATCCAACTTCACCAGTCAGCAGGATTTGGTATTACCATTCTGGCCATACTAAATATGACCTTCCTACTCCTTTCAGATCAGCAGCTACCACTTCAATATTGTATGAGGGCAGCCCCAATTTTAGTAGTGCAAAACGATTTTAGGAGTTTTACACTACCAGGACATGTAAACTACACAGGTACTTGTCCTGCCTTTTACCCACACAGAACCCTGCTCTAGGGGTTACCTAGGGCACACATTAGGGGTGACTTATATGTGGTAAAAGGGGAGGTTTAGGCTTGGCAAGTACTTTTAAATGCCAAGTCGAGGTGACAGTGAAACTGCACACGCAGGCCTTGCAATGGCAGGCCTGAGACAAGGTAAAGGGGCTACTTGAGTGGGTGGCACAACCAGTGCTGTGCGAGTAGCATTTAATCTACAGGCCCTAGGCACATATAGTGCACATTACTAGGGACTTATAAGTAAATTAAATAGTCCAATCAGGTATGATTCAAGGTTACCATGTTTAAAGGGAGAGAGCATATGCACTTTAGCACTGGTTAGCAGTGATAAAGTGCGCAGAGTCTAAAAGCCGACAAAAACAGTGTCCAAAAAGTGGAGGGAGGCAGGCAAAAGGTTAGGGGTGACCACCCTAAGGCTGTCAGGTCTAACAGTAATGTAGGCCTTATTACTGGTGACATGGCTTACTAAGCACTTATGATACAGTTGATATTTAAGACTTTACATTAGTAAGTTGGTACAATGGCTAAATGATAATGAGCATCTGGTCGAAAACTACTAGAAGCGTGTACAATGGCATCATTCCTTATCTGAAACATATTAGAAATATGTTTTCACAGCAAGATTCAAGCCAGTTCATGTAGACAGCAGCAGACTGGCATAAAGCCTTAGTCCTTCACAAAATGTGCATGTAAACCAGTATGTGTCAATCAACAAGAATTATTAACCCCTTCGCTGCCAGGCCTTTTCCCCCTCCTGTGCCAGGCCCTTTTTTGCCTATTTGGGGCAGTTCGCGCTTAGGCCCTCATAACTTTTTGTCCACATAAGCTAACCAAGCCAAATTTGCGTCCTTTTTTTCCAACATCCTAGGGATTCTAAAGGTACCCAGACTTTGTGGGTTCCCCTGAAGGAGGCCAAGAAATTGGCCAAAATACAGTGAAAATTTCGTTTTTTTCAAAAAAATTGGAAAAAGGGGCTGCAGAAGAAGGCTTGTGGTTTTTCCCCTGAAGATGGCATCAACAAAGGGTCTGCGGTGCTAAACTCAGCAGCTTCCCAGCTTTCAGGAACAGGCAGACTTGAATCCGAAAACCCAATTTTTCAACACAATTTTGGCATTTTACTGGGGCATACCCCATTTGTGCAATTTTTTGTGCTTTCAGCCTCCTTCCAGTCAGTGACAGGAATGGTCATGAAACCAATGCTGGATCCCAGAAACCTAAACATTTCTGAAAAGTAGACAAAATTCTGAATTCAGCAAGGGGTCATTTGTGTAGATCCTACAAGGGTTTCCTACAGAAAATAACAGCTGAAAAAGAAAAATATTGAAATTGAGGTGAAAAAACCATCAATTTTTCTCTACGTTTTACTCTGTAACTTTTCCCTGCAATGTCAGATTATCGAAATCAATATACCGTTACGTCTGCTGGACTCCTCTGGTTGCGGGGATATATAGGGTTTGTAGGTTCATCAAGAACCCGAGGAACCCAGAGCCAATAAATGAGCTGCACCCTGCAGTGCGTTTTCATTCTATACCGGGTATACAGCAATTCATTTGCTGAAATATAAGGAGTAAAAAATTGCTATCAAGAAAACCTTTGCATTTCCAAAAAGGGCACAAGATAAGGTGTTGAGGAGCAGTGGTTATTTGCACATCTCTGAATTCCGGGGTGACCATAGTAGCACGTGAATTACAGGGAATTTCTCAAATAGATGTCTTTTTTAAACACACTCCTATATTTGGAAGGAAAAAATGTAGAGAAAGACAAGGGGCAATAGTACTTGTTTTGCTAATCTATGTTCCCCCAAGTCTCCCGATAAAAATGGTACCTCACTTGTGTGGGTAGGCCTAGCACCCGCGACAGGATATGCCCCAAAACACAACGTGGACACATCACAGAAAACAGAGCTGTTTTTAGCAAAGTGACTACCTGTAGATTTTGGCCTCTAGCTCAGCCGCCACCTAGGGAAACCTACCAAACCTGTGCATTTCTGAAAACTAGAGACCTAGGGGAATCCAAGGAGGGGTGACTTGTGTGGCTCGGACCAGGTTCTGTTACCCAGAATCCTTTGCAAACCTCAAAATTTGGCTAAAAAAACACATGTTCCTCACATTTCTGTGGCAGAAAGTTCTGGAATCTGAGAGGAGCCACAAATTTCCTTCCACCCAGCGTTCCCCCACGTCTCCCGATAAAAATGATACCTCACTTGTGTGGGTAGGCCTAGCGCCCGCGACAGGATATGCCCCAAAACACAACGTGGACATATCACAGAAAACAGAGCTGTTTTTAGCAAATTGACTACCTGTAGATTTTGGCCTCTAGCTCAGCCGCCACCTAGGGAAACCTACCAAACCTGTGCATTTCTGAAAACTAGAGACCTAGGGGAATTCAAGGAGGGGTGACTTGCGGGGCTCGGACCAGGTTCTGTTACCCAGAATCCTTTGCAAACCTCAAAATTTGGCTAAAAATACACATGTTCCTCACATTTCTGTGGCAGAAAGTTCTGGAATCTGAGAGGAGCCACAAATTTCCTTCCACCCAGCGTTCCCCCACGTCTCCTGATAAAAATGATACCTCACTTGTGTGGGTAGGCCTAGCGCCCGCGACAGGATATGCCCCAAAACACAACGTGGACATATCACAGAAAACAGAGCTGTTTTTAGCAAAGTGACTACCTGTAGATTTTGGCCTCTAGCTCAGCCGCCACCTAGGGAAACCTACCAAACCTGTGCATTTCTGAAAACTAGAGACCTAGGGGAATCCAAGGAGGGGTGACTTGCGGGGCTCGGACCAGGTTCTGTTACCCAGAATCCTTTGCAAATCTCAAAATTTGGCTAAAAAAACACATGTTCCTCACATTTCTGTGGCAGAAAGTTCTGGAATCTGAGAGGAGCCACAAATTTCCTTCCACCCAGCGTTCCCCCACGTCTCCCGATAAAAATGATACCTCACTTGTGTGGGTAGGCCTAGCGCCCGCGACAGGATATGCCCCAAAACACAACGTGGACATATCACAGAAAACAGAGCTGTTTTTAGCAAATTGACTACCTGTAGATTTTGGCCTCTAGCTCAGCCGCCACCTAGGGAAACCTACCAAACCTGTGCATTTCTGAAAACTAGAGACCTAGGGGAATCCAAGGAGGGGTGACTTGCGGGGCTCGGACCAGGTTCTGTTACCCAGAATCCTTTGCAAACCTCAAAATTTGGCTAAAAATACACATGTTCCTCACATTTCTGTGGCAGAAAGTTCTGGAATCTGAGAGGAGCCACAAATTTCCTTCCACCCAGCGTTCCCCCACGTCTCCCGATAAAAATGATACCTCACTTGTGTGGGTAGGCCTAGCGCCCGCGACAGGATATGCCCCAAAACACAACGTGGACACATCACAGAAAACAGAGCTGTTTTTAGCAAAGTGACTACCTGTAGATTTTGGCCTCTAGCTCAGCCGCCACCTAGGGAAACCTACCAAACCTGTGCATTTCTGAAAACTAGAGACCTAGGGGAATCCAAGGAGGGGTGACTTGCGGGGCTCGGACCAGGTTCTGTTACCCAGAATCCTTTGCAAATCTCAAAATTTGGCTAAAAAAACACATGTTCCTCACATTTCTGTGGCAGAAAGTTCTGGAATCTGAGAGGAGCCACAAATTTCCTTCCAGCCAGCGTTCCCCCACGTCTCCCGATAAAAATTATACCTCACTTGTGTGGGTAGGCCTAGCGCCCGCGACAGGATATGCCCCAAAACACAACGTGGACATATCACAGAAAACAGAGCTGTTTTTAGCAAAGTGACTACCTGTAGATTTTGGCCTCTAGCTCAGCCGCCACCTAGGGAAACCTACCAAACCTGTACATTTCTGAAAACTAGAGACCTAGGGGAATCCAAGGAGGGGTGACTTGCGGGGCTCGGACCAGGTTCTGTTACCCAGAATCCTTTGCAAACCTCAAAATTTGGCTAAAAAAACACATGTTCCTCACATTTCTGTGGCAGAAAGTTCTGGAATCTGAGAGGAGCCACAAATTTCCTTCCACCCAGCGTTCCCCCATGTCTCCCGATAAAAATGATACCTCACTTGTGTGGGTAGGCCTAGCGCCCGCGACAGGATATGCCCCAAAACACAACGTGGACATATCACAGAAAACAGAGCTGTTTTTAGCAAAGTGACTACCTGTAGATTTTGGCCTCTAGCTCAGCCGCCACCTAGGGAAACCTACCAAACCTGTGCATTTCTGAAAACTAGAGACCTAGGGGAATCCAAGGAGGGGTGACTTGCGGGGCTCGGACCAGGTTCTGTTACCCAGAATCCTTTGCAAATCTCAAAATTTGGCAAAAAAAACACATGTTCCTCACATTTCTGTGGCAGAAAGTTCTGGAATCTGAGAGGAGCCACAAATTTCCTTCCACCCAGCGTTCCCCCACGTCTCCCGATAAAAATGATACCTCACTTGTGTGGGTAGGCCTAGCGCCCGCGACAGGATATGCCCCAAAACACAACGTGGACATATCACAGAAAACAGAGCTGTTTTTAGCAAAGTGACTACCTGTAGATTTTGGCCTCTAGCTCAGCCGCCACCTAGGGAAACCTACCAAACCTGTGCATTTCTGAAAACTAGAGACCTAGGGGAATCCAAGGAGGGGTGACTTGCGGGGCTCGGACCAGGTTCTGTTACCCAGAATCCTTTGCAAACCTCAAAATTTGGCTAAAAATACACATGTTCCTCACATTTCTGTGGCAGAAAGTTCTGGAATCTGAGAGGAGCCACAAATTTCCTTCCACCCAGCGTTCCCCCATGTCTCCCGATAAAAATGATACCTCACTTGTGTGGGTAGGCCTAGCGCCCGCGACAGGATATGCCCCAAAACACAACGTGGACACATCACAGAAAACAGAGCTGTTTTTAGCAAAGTGACTACCTGTAGATTTTGGCCTCTAGCTCAGCCGCCACCTAGGGAAACCTACCAAACCTGTGCATTTCTGAAAACTAGAGACCTAGGGGAATCCAAGGAGGGGTGACTTGCGGGGCTCGGACCAGGTTCTGTTACCCAGAATCCTTTGCAAATCTCAAAATTTGGCTAAAAAAACACATGTTCCTCACATTTCTGTGGCAGAAAGTTCTGGAATCTGAGAGGAGCCACAAATTTCCTTCCACCCAGCGTTCCCCCACGTCTCCCGATAAAAATGATACCTCACTTGTGTGGGTAGGCCTAGCGCCCGCGACAGGATATGCCCCAAAACACAACGTGGACATATCACAGAAAACAGAGCTGTTTTTAGCAAAGTGACTACCTGTAGATTTTGGCCTCTAGCTCAGCCGCCACCTAGGGAAACCTACCAAACCTGTGCATTTCTGAAAACTAGAGACCTAGGGGAATCCAAGGAGGGGTGACTTGCGGGGCTCGGACCAGGTTCTGTTACCCAGAATCCTTTGCAAACCTCAAAATTTGGCTAAAAAAACACATGTTCCTCACATTTCTGTGGCAGAAAGTTCTGGAATCTGAGAGGAGCCACAAATTTCCTTCCACCCAGCGTTCCCCCACGTCTCCCGATAAAAATGATACCTCACTTGTGTGGGTAGGCCTAGCGCCCGCGACAGGATATGCCCCAAAACACAACGTGGACATATCACAGAAAACAGAGCTGTTTTTAGCAAAGTGACTACCTGTAGATTTTGGCCTCTAGCTCAGCCGCCACCTAGGGAAACCTACCAAACCTGTGCAGTTCTGAAAACTAGAGACCTAGGGGAATCCAAGGAGGGGTGACTTGCGGGGCTCGAACCAGGTTCTGTTACCCAGAATCCTTTGCAAATCTCAAGATTTGGCTAAAAAAACACATGTTCCTCACATTTCTGTGGCAGAAAGTTCTGGAATCTGGGAGGAGCCACAAATTTCCTTCCACCCAGCGTTCCCCCACGTCTCCCGATAAAAATGATACCTCACTTGTGTGGGTAGGCCTAGCGCCCGCGACAGGATATGCCCCAAAACACAACGTGGACACATCACAGAAAACAGAGCTGTTTTTAGCAAAGTGACTACCTGGAGATTTTGGCCTCTAGCTCAGCCGCCACCTAGGGAAACCTACCAAACCTGTACATTTCTGAAAACTAGAGACCTAGGGGAATCCAAGGAGGGGTGACTTGTGTGGCTCGGACCAGGTTCTGTTACCCAGAATCCTTTGCAAACCTCAAAATTTGGCTAAAAAAACACATGTCCCTCACATTTCTGTGGCAGAAAGTTCTGGAATCTGAGAGGAGCTACAAATTTCCTTCCACCCAGCGTTCCCCCAAGTCTCCCGATAAAAATGATACCTCACTTGCGTGGGTAGGCCTAGCGCCGGCGACAGGAAACACCCCAAAGCGCAACGTGGACACATCCTAAATTGTGGAAAAAAACAGAGGTGTTTTTTGCGAAGTGCCTACCTGTAGATTTTGGCCTCTAGCTCAGCCGGCACCTAGGGAAACCTACCAAACCTGTGCATTTCTGAAAACTAGAGACCTAGGGGAATCCAAGGAGGGGTGACTTGCGGGGCTCGGACCAGGTTCTGTTACCCAGAATCCTTTGCAAACCTCAAAATTTGGCTAAAAATACACATGTTACTCACATTTCTGTGGCATAAAGTTCTGGAATCTGAGAGGAGCCACAAATTTCCTTCTACCCAGCGTTCCCCCAAGTCTCCCGATAAAAATGATACCTCACTTGCGTGGGTAGGCCTAGCACCGGCAACAGGAAACACCCCAAAGCGCAACGTGGACACATCCTAAATTTTGGAAAAAAACAGAGGTGTTTTTTGCGAAGTGCCTACCTGTAGATTTTGGCCTCTAGCTCAGCCGGCACCTAGGGAAACCTACCAAACCTGTGCATTTCTGAAAACTAGAGACCTAGGGGAATCCAAGGAGGGGTGACTTGCGGGGCTCGGGCCAGGTTCTGTTACCCAGAATCCTTTGCAAACCTCAAAATTTGGCTAAAAAAACACATGTCCCTCACATTTCTGTGGCAGAAAGTTCTGGAATCTGAGAGGAGCTACAAATTTCCTTCCTCCCAGCGTTCCCCCAAGTCTCCCGATAAAAATGATACCTCACTTGCGTGGGTAGGCCTAGCGCCGGCGACAGGAAACACCCCAAAGCGCAACGTGGACACATCCTAAATTTTGGAAAAAAACAGAGGTGTTTTTTGCGAAGTGCCTACCTGTAGATTTTGGCCTCTACCTCAGCCGGCACGTAGGGAAACCTACCAAACCTGTGCATTTCTGAAAACTAGAGACCTAGGGGAATCCAAGGAGGGGTGACTTGCGGGGCTCGGACCAGGTTCTGTTACCCAGAATCCTTTGCAAACCTCAAAATTTGGCTAACAATACACATGTTACTCACATTTCTGTGGCAGAAAGTTCTAGAATCTGAGAGGAGCCACAAATTTCCTTCTACCCAGCGTTCCCCCAAGTCTCCCGATAAAAATGATACCTCACTTGTGTGGGTAGGACTAGCACCCACAAAAGGAAAGGGCCCAAAACACAACGTGGACACATCACATTTTTTTATAAAAAGAAGTGCCTACCTGTGGATTTTGGCCTGTAGCTCAGCCGACACCTGAGGAAACCTAGCAAACCAGTGCATTGTTGAAAACTAGAAACCCAGGGGAATCCAAGATGGGGTGACTTGCGGGGCTCTGACCAGGTTATGTTACCCAGAATCCTTTGCAAACATCAAAATTTGGCCCAAAAAACACTTTTTCCTCTCATTTCGGTGACAGAAAGTTCTGGAATCTGAGAGGAGCCACAAATTTCCTTCCACCCAGCGTTCCCCTAAGTCTCTCGATAAAAATGGTACATCACTTCTGTGGGTAGGCCTAGCGCCCACAAAAGGAAATGGCCCAAAACACAACGTGGACACAACATATTTTTTCGCAGAAAACAGAGGTGTTTTTTGCAAGGTGCCTACCTGTGGTGTTTGGCCTGTAGCTCAGCCGGCCCCAGGGGGGGGGGGGGCAGAAATGCCCTAAAATAAATTTGCCCCACCAACCCCCACCCTCCCCCGCCGGGAGCGACCCTTGCCTACGGGGTCGCTCCCCCTGCGTGACATTGGCACCAAAAAACAAATCCCTGGTGCCTAGTGGTTTCTGCCCCCTTGGGGGCAGGTTGACCTAAACTCAGCCAATCTGCCCCCAAGGGGGGCAGAAATGGCCTAAATACAATTTGTCCCCCAGAGGAGCGACTTTTGCCTGATGGGTCGCTCCCCATCTCTAAAAAAAAAAAACAAAGAAAAAAAAAAAAAAAAAAAAGAAAAATTCCTCTGGCGCGTAGAGGTTTCTGCCCCCCCCCCCGGGGGCAGATCGGCCTAATAATAGGCCGATCTGCCCCCCGGGGGGGCAGAAATGGCCTAAAATAAATTTGCCCCCCCAACCCCCATCCCCCCCCCGGGAGCGACCCTTGCCTACGGGGTCACTCCCCCTGCGTGACATTGGCGCCAAAAAACAAATCCCCGGTGCCTAGTGGTTTCTGCCCCCTTGGGGGCAGATTGACCTAAAGTTGGCCAATCTGCCCCCAGGGGGGCAGAAATGGTCTAAATACAATTTGCCCCCCCAGGGGAGCGACCCTTGCCTGATGGGTCGCTCCCCATCTCTAAAAAAAGAAACAACAAAAAAAAAACACACACAAAAAAAATTGCCCTGGCGCCTAGAATGTTCTGCCCCCCCCCCCGGGGGGCAGTTCGGCCTAATAATAGGCCGATCTGTCCCCCTGGGGGGCAGAAAGGCCTAAAATAAATTTGCCCCCCCAACCCCCACCCCCCCCCGGGAGCGACCCTTGCCTACGGGGTCGCTCCCCCTGCGTGACATTGGCGCCAAAAAACAAATCCCCGGTGCCTAGTGATTTCTGCCCCCTTGTGGGCAGATTGACCTAAAATTGGCCAATCTGCCCCCAGGGGGGCAGAAATGGTCTAAATACAATTTGCCCCCCCAGGGGAGCGACCCTTGCCTGATGGGTCGCTCCCCATCTCTAAAAAAAGAAACAAAAAAAAAAAAAACACAAAAAAAAAATTGCCCTGGCGCCTAGAGTGTTCTGCCCCCCCCCCCCCCCGGGGGCAGTTCGGCCTAATAATAGGCCGATCTGTCCCCCGGGGGGGCAGAAATGGCCTAAAATAAATTTGCCCCCGAACCCCCACCCCCCCCCGGGAGCGACCCTTGCCTACGGGGTCGCTCCCCCTGCGTGACATTGGCGCCAAAAAACAAATCCCCGGTGCCTAGTGGTTTCTGCCCCCTTGGGGGCAGATTGACCTAAAATTGGCCAATCTGCCCCCAGGGGGGCAGGAATGGTCTAAATACAATTTGCCCCCCCAGGGGAGCGACCCTTGCCTGATGGGTCGCTCCCCATCTCTAAAAAAAGAAACAACAAAAAAAAAAAACACAAAAAAAAATTGCCCTGGCGCCTAGAGTGTTCTGCCCCCAACCCCCCGGGGGCAGTTCGGCCTAATAATAGGCCGATCTGTCCCCCGGGGGGGCAGAAATGGCCTAAAATAAATTTGCCCCCCCAACCCCCACCCCCCCCCCGGGAGCGACCCTTGCCTACGGGGTCGCTCCCCCTGCGTGACATTGGCACCAAAAAACAAGGGGGGCAGAAATAGCCAAAATATAATTTTCCCCCAAGGGGAACGACCCTTGCCTAAGGGGTCGCTCCCCACCTCAATAAAAAAAAAATGAAACAAAAAAAAAAAATTGTCCATGGAGCCTAGAGGTTTCTGCCCCCAGGGGGGGCAGAAAAGGCCTTTTCAAAAAAATGCCCCCACTGGGAGCGACCCTTGCCCAAGGGGTCGCTCCCTTTTGTCAATTTCTACGAAAAAAAAAAAAATCCCTGGTGTCTAGTGGGGTTTCAAAAACCGGATTGCAAGCAATCCGGCTTTTGAAACCCTCGGAGGGACTTCAAAGGGAAGGAAATACTTTTCCTTCCCTTTGAAGCCCCTCCGGGCCTCCCAAGTGATTGAAAAAGAAATGCTTTTGCATTTCTTTTTCAATCGCGAGAGGCCCCTGTGACACATCAGCGTGCGCTGACGTCACAGGGGGGGGTGGGGGGGGTCGGGGGTGGAAGGGGAAGGTCTTCCCCTTCCATCCCCGACTTGGGGGGGGAAGGGGGGTGCACGGGGGGCGCGCTAGCGCGCCCCCAAGTTCCCCTGTGCCATGGACGAGATGATCTCGTCCAAGGCACAGGGGAACTGTAGCCTTGGACGAGATCATCTCGTCCAAGGCACAGAAGAGGTTAAGCTAAACTGTTTTGATTAAAACAGACAGGAATGTGTCCATATTGACTCACAGAGTTACACGTACCCCAAACAACATTTGAGTGTCCTTAGTTATGTCCAGATGAGAAATCAATGATGGTGAGAAATGTGACACAGAAAGGGACATTTGCAGATGGAAAGTTACATCACAAATTTTGGAGTATCCCATCTTGTAAAGTCAATATTAGGCTGACAACCTGACTCTTTTGGAAATGTTAATATGTTTTGCTCTGTACTGAAGTGGGTTAGTAATGTGTCAATGACTATGGGGGTCATTACGAGTTCGGTGGTCTCATGACCACCATGTTGATGGTGGCGGTTGTATTGCCAACAGGCTGGCGGAGAAGACCACCAAATAATGAACATGGTGGTCTTCCCAACAGAATAAAGAAAATCCACTGCTGCACCGCCAGTGTGGTCAGGCTGCCACAGATTAATGCAGCCACCTTCAGGCCGGCAGAAAGCAAGTTCCCACCGGACAGGTTATGAGGCTGCACACTGCCAAGATTTCTGCTGCGGTCACACCACCACGGAAACCCTGGTGAAAACCAGCTCTATAAAAGGAGACACTCACCTTCAGGAACAGGTACCCATCTTGAGCCACCATGGAACCTGAGCTAAACGTCTTCCCACTGCTACAGCTCGCCCAATGACTCCAGAACCAGCAATAACAACAGCAACCGTGAGTCCACACACTTACCTGTCACTGGTGCACAATGCCAATGTATCTATGTGCACACAACATACATATCCTGAACGGGTGGCGATGGCAAAACACACACGTACCCTCATACTGACACGCACACCCACACACAGCCACAAACACATACATACATACATGGTACACACACTATGGCCAACACACACACACACACTTCCAAAACGTACACCGACAACCAGATACACAGCACGGGCACAGTCCAACACAACAACAAACAACACAACCAAGTGACACAACAACACCACAACTGCTACACCTCGAAAGCACCGTCATTAATCCACAATACACACCCCCACTTGACAAAGCATACATACACCACAACCTAACAAAACCAGAGAAGCAACACACGCAATCACACATTAATACAACAAGACATACATCATATTCCGGCAACACTTACACACAAAGTAGAACCACAAAACGGACACACAACACTCAAAATAACACAATCACTGCACACAATATCAGCATTAATCCATGTCCCAAACTCATACATGCCCATCACACAATACACAGCCATCACAGTGGTACAACTTCAATGCACACACCCACACAAGCTGACCAGACACAACTGGTAGCACAACCACCACATACACAAAACATAATCACACATAAACAAAAGCAGCCATGACCAAAACAGCCATAAGAAATTAAAGGTAGGACAAAAATTAAACCTTGGAACCAACAACTGGTTGGCCCAGCTGTACAGTAATAAATATTTAAATACCACTATGTACATGAGATGTGGCCCTGGGCCAGTCTAAAAATAATATGTGCTGCAGGCATATATGGCACATTCCAGTGCCCCTACTTGACTCCTGACTGCCATACAACCTCCACAGGTAGGGGCATCAAGGGGGGAGGCAGGTACTTCAGGGAATAGTGGGGGGTAGAGGAGAGGTTGGCTTTAGATTTGGGAGGTGGATCTTTGGATTTGGGCTTGGGAGGGGGAGGCTTGGGTTGAGGCTTAGAGGAGGGCTGGGAACTCTTGGGAGGGGTTGACTTTTTGGTGGGGGGAGGGGTATGGCTACCTGTAAGGGGGCCAGGGCAGTACTTGGAGGTGGAAGGGCTGGATTTGGGAAGGGACACAGATCTTCTGGGCGTCACATGGGTAGGACAGCAGTAGGGAAAAGGTTCAACTCCGAGAGGAAAAGTTTCTTCGACACACAGGGACAGTCATGGCAAAAGAGTTTGGGAGTGGAGGGAGAGGGAGTGGAGGGAGAGGGAGTGGTTGTCGGAGGCGTTTTGGTGGATTTTTGGGTGCATGTGTGTGCATGGTATGCTTGTGTGTGCTGGGAGTCTGTTGGGTGGTGAGTGTGGGTGTTTACGTGTTTTGGTAGGAGGAGGTGGAGGTGCTGGGAGATGCCAGGGTAGATGGGTGACTTTCTGTTGGGGTGGTGACTGCAGGTATGGTGGATGTGCTGCATTTAGGCTTATCTGTGGCTTTGGTGTCTGCAGATGTGTTGACTGGTGTGGATGTCTGCGGGTCTGCTATTTTGGTGACTGTGGGTAGGATAGGAGTTGTTGCTATATTGGTGAATATTGGTGTTATGTCTGCAGGTGTGTCCGATGTAGTGTCTGTGAATGTAGGGGTCCCGGGGGAGTCAGTGCAGGTAGTGAGTGTTGGTATATCTGCAGGTGAGTGTTGTCTGTGTGCATGCCGGTGGTGGATCTTGTGGTGCTTGTGTATCAGTGGTACCATTGGATGTTGAGGTGGATGCATGCCTGCTTGTCTGTGTGCTTTGGATGGGATTGGGAAAAGGACGGTAGAAGGGAAATGGAAGACAAAGGGTGACTGGCTGCCATCACTGTGGAGGCTAGAGCCTGAAAGGATCTCTGTAGGCCAGCCAGTGCACCGTGAATGCCCTCCAGGAATGCATTTCTCTTCTGGGCTTGGGTTGCCAGTCCCTGATGGCATTCACAATGGTCGACTGACCCACAGAGATAGACCTCAGGAGGTAAATAGCCTCCTCACTGAGGGCAGCAGGGCTGACAGGGGCAGAGGTGCTTGCAGCAGAGGCGATGCCCACCCTCCTGGGTGAGTGGGCACGGACAACTGGGTGGGGAGCTACAGGGAAGGCAGTGGTATTAAGGATGGGGGGTGGACAGAGATGGGGCTGGGATGGTAGCAAAAGGGTCCACTACCATCAGGAAGTGTCCACTGGGTGAGAATTCTGAAGATGAAGAGGCAGAGGATCCGGTCTCCCCCATGGCACTTCCCTCACCCTCCGGGCCACTGGGTCCCTCACTATCAGTGGTATCAGCAATCTGAGTCCCATGGCCAGCAGCATTCTCATTCACCTGTGCCTCATCTCCTTCACCTTGCACTGCTGGTGCACACAAATAGAGACAGAGGTAGTAAGAGATAGAGAGGGAGAGTGAGGGTAATCATATTCTTCACATACACACATTAGAACAAGGATAACTGTAGGTATACATCTAATGGCTAGGCTATGTCCTCCGGTAACCCAAATTACCCACATCATGTCACAACATGTTACTCCTATCCACCCCTTTATGTCTTCCCTCTCACCCACATCAAATTCCAATTGAGGTAGCACGACTGGATCATTCCTAGAAATCACTGGTAAAGCTATATCAGTAGGCACATCATGCCCTGGCAGAAGCAGAAAATCTGTCCTAATCTGGATAAAAACTCTCCATACTCCTATAACCTTAAGGAGCGGTTGACTGATCACAACATAACATGCATCTTCTGAATCTACACCTGACCAGTCAATGTCCATAATAAATGTCCCATGAAAGTTAAGAAACTCAGTCACAGACCACACAGAACCTGACATACTAATCACATGCCTGGATGAACGCTCTGAACATTTATGCCATAATGGAAACAATCACTGATGTAGCCACATGAGTTACCACCATACAGGTGACACCTGATGTATAGAATACATGTCTGGAGAACAGCCATGTTATCACATGTACCAAATTCCAGAGGAACCTCTGCAGACACTGAACACATATACACCACATCACTTCATACATGCATTGCAGCTACAGTGGGAGACGTGCCACACATGAGACATCCACTGACAATCACTGAGTGCTGTGTAAGAACTCATAAACATTAGCCAGCCACGACTAACATCATAGGGCACCTACCATCCCACCTGACATGCAATTACAGTTCCACCCCATGGCTACATGGGTAAAGCAACACCATTCACACCTTAACTGACATGTGATTACCTGTACCTGATTCAAGACAACACGAATATCCCACTGAAGAGATATGCACACATGACGTGCACATGGCACTACATGACTGCCATTGCACTGACAACATATCCCACAGCCAACACCTGTATTAGTAATTGTGGTACAGCTAAACCATTAATTCTTGAAATTAGAAGTCATTCAATACCAATTCCTGTCCAAACTGCCCACATCAGCTAAACAAAGAGTAGCGATGATTGATCCATTCTATTAAATGTGCCTCCAAGTAATCATTGAGACATGATGTAGGTGGATAATAACATATTTGTAACTTTTATTGTAAGACATTGGCACACATAGCATGGACATTGCATATGGTCAAAGGGTAGCCCTGCCTAGCCACATACCACCTTGAGAACAAAGCCACTGGGATAACTGTGATTTGCCCATATGTCAATGCCATGCCAATGCATGAAAAGGAAGTATAGACAAAATCAGACACTCAAAGTAGAATAGCCTTCTCTTACTACCTTCACATATCACATAGTATGAAGATGATGGAACAATGTGGACACATCTACAGACCCATATGTACTGTCCCATACCAGCCATATCTATGGAATGAATGAGACACCTGCCTCACATGGAATCAATACTTGTACCAGGACAAATGTCACATAGCCCCTGTACAAAATATATCAGGCACTCAGTTGCAACTACCTGTGATCAAGACAGAAGGGAGTGCTCAGACACCTTAGAGATACTAGAGCACATATGTTGAAGGAACGACCAGGACATACTCTATGGGTAGGATGAAACAGAAACTTACATCCATATAAATGGCTAGTTGGAGTCACACATGTGGCAGTGTCATTTAAGCATTTCCAAATGAAGTCATAGTCATGACACATGTGAAATAAACGTACACAGAACAAACCATGAATGCCAGATCTACATCTTATAATCAGGCAATGTGGGTAATATGTATTCCCAGTAATCTACATATGTGTTGCACCTACAACATTGTCACAGCTGCAACAGTATGACAGTCATAGAGCCTGAGCCAAGTACAAGGTTACAGTCAGTACTTACCCTCTTGTGGTTGCTGTGCTGCCCTCAAACGCCCATCCACCTCAGGGTAGGACACCACCAAAATGGCCACCATTAGGGGGGTCAGGGTCTGACAGGCACCCCTCCCTCGTTGGGAGGACATCCCCAGCTGGGCCTCTGCAGTCTTCCAGTCCCAGCGTCTCAGGTCCTCCCACTGCTTGCGACAATGGGTGCTCCGTCAGCTGTGGACCCACAGGGCAATGGCATGCCAGATCCCCTTCTTCTGATGGGCATGGATGTGCTTGGATGACACATACTAAAAGCAGAAGTCATGTATACATGCACCATACCAATAGGAGTGTCCGCCACACATCTGTCACTGCAAGTAAGCACATATATACATCCTCTCGGCTGACACGCATTCACAATATGGCATCTGCTTGCATCAACAACCTCACCAGTTCACATGCCCGAATAAACGTCACACACAGCACCTATCACACATGACTTGGCCATTGAACTCACCTGCTCTGGTGCCCAACATAGCTGTTCATACAGGGGTAGGACCTCCTTCATGAGCTTCCCAAGCTCTTTGGGGGTGAAGGCAGGGGCCCTATCACCTGCAGGGCGTGACATGATGGCTCCCTGAGGCAGTACACAGCAAACCATGAATGCCAGATCTACATCTTATAATCAGGCAATGTGGGTAATATGTAATCCCAGTAATATGCATATGTGTTGCACCTACAACATTGTCACAGCTGCTACAGTATGACAGCCATAGAGCCTGAGCCAAATACAAGGTTACAGTCAGTACTTACCCCTTTGTGGTTGCTGTGCTGCCCTCAAACACCCATCCACCTCAGGGTAGGACACCACCAAAATGCAGGCCATTGGGGGGCAGGGTCTGACAGGCACCCCTCCCTCGTTGGGAGGACATCCCCAGCTGGGCCTTTGCGGTCTTCCGGTCCCAGCGTCTCAGGTACTCCCACTGCTTGCCACAATGGGTGCTCTGTCAGCTGTGGACCCACAGGGCAATGGCATGCCAGATCCCCTTTGTTTGATCGGCATGGACGTGCTTGGATGACACATTCTAAAAGCAAAAGTCATGTATACATGCACCATACCAATGAGAGTGGCCGCTACACATCTGTCACTGCAAGTAAGCACATATACCCATCCTCTCGGCTCACACACATTCACAATATGGCATCTGCTTGCATCAACACCCTCACCAGTTCACATGCCCGAATAAACGTTACACACAGCACCTATCACACATGACTTGGCCATTTGAACTCACCTGCTCTGGTGCCCAACATAGCTGTTCATACAGGGGTAGGACCTCCTCCATGAGCTTCCCAAGCACTTTGGGGGTGAAGGCATGGGCCCTATCACCTGCAGGACGTGACATGATGGCTCCCAGAGGCAGTACACAGCAGTTCAGATCGTGAAGGTCTTGCTGGCAACAGTGTCAGGAATCAAGTGAGCAGTCCTACAGAAAATGGTGGTCACAGCCACCACGTACAGGACCTTCACCACCGGTGGTCATGCCCATTGGCCACAGTCTGCCAAAGGCAGCAATGTTCACCAATGACAATTTGCACAGCTTCGCAACTGCCTACCACCATGATGACTTCCGCCAGCAGACTTAGGTCACTTCCAACTGTCCACTACAGTAGGTCAGGTACCTGACATTTTGGGCACATGTAATCAATGGATGTGCTAATTAATCTGCATCAGTCACTTACTCTCCCTATTTTCAGTGTGTAGGGCCATCATGGTTGTGCAACATAGTGTGACAATCTTTACATAATTAAGTGCTGTGGCTGTCTATGTGTTGAGAAATATGTAAAGTGACTCTGAGATACGTAGGCCACGGCTAGGTATAGGTAGATACTAACATATATGTGCAATGACTCCATGACAGCAAAGTCACCCACACATGTACTATGACATATGTTTCATATGTACATTCCAATGTACATGTAAGCAAATGTGCAGCAATGAGGCTGAATTGGGTGCATATCAATGGTTTGTACTTTATGTTTCAGCAATCCTACACCACCTATACAGATGTTAAGTGTCAGGTAATATACAATGTGTTGGTGATGTGTATATACTGCATAACTTATTGTACATTTTCTCCTCTCAACATAGATATCCTGCCATGAGGAGAGTGAGACAACCAACAGTGTACCGTCCACTAGTTGACCTGGAAACCATGAAGGACAGGCATGTCATCCAGATCTATCGTCTGAATCGCCATACCAGATTTGATGTCCGCTATTCGCAATCCCTACTGCATACCTCCCATCATTGAAGTCTTGTCAGTGCTACACTTCTTTGCCACAGGGTCCTTCCAGTATACGGTGGCCTTAACATCAGGGATGTCTCAGCCCATGTTCAGACTGGTGTTGAAGGATGTATTGTGTGCATTGTTGAAGCACCTTGACAGCTACATCAAGTTCCCCTCAAACAGCAGATTTGGCCTTTGTAAAGGCAGACTTTTATGAGATGGTACACATTCCTCATGTGGTAGGAGCCATTTATGGCACTCCCAGTGTCAATGAACCTGTGTATAGGAACAAGAAGAACTGCCACTTAATCAACGTACAGGTGGCGTGTCAGACCAGCACATTTCACCAGTCACAGCCAAGTTTCCTGGATCAGTTCATGATTCCTACATAATGCGTAACAGCAATGTCCCACATCTGATGGCATGACTACAAACAGAGAGGGCCTTGCTGCTTGGTAAGTATGCGTTGTATTTTATGTTTCAGTGTTCTGTCATCTGCCATCACATCATAGGTAGTCACTGAAGCTATTTATGTTTTGTTCTACTATTGTGTTCACAGGTGACTCTGGCTATCCAAACCTTCTTTGGCCATTGACATCAATGAGGTACCCAGCCATGCCAGGGGAACTCCGTTACAACGAGGCCCATGGGAGGACAAGGCATATAATTGTGCGAACATTCGGGCTCCTGAAGGCAAGATTCAAGTGCCTGGACCAATCTGGAGGTGCCCTCCTCTACTCGCCTCACAAGGTATGTCAAATAATCATTGCCTGCTGCATGCTCCACAATCTAGCCATGAGATGTCAGATACCATTGATAGCAGATGAGGGGCAGCCAGAAGGACCAGTAGCTTGTAAAACTGATATGGCAAGTGATGAAGAGCCAGAGGAAGAAGGAGCAGATGACTCTAGGACAGAGCTCACCAATGACATCCAGGTATGTGAAGTGGACCTTTACAAGTGTTGCATGTGCACATTTTGATGTGGATGGCTGCCATACCACCTCCTGACTAGATTAATCAGTGGTAGTGTGATGAGTTCCAATGCCAATATGTGAGTTGGGGAAGCTGACTGATGATTGTGAACTGTACAGTAATCGAGTGTCAGCTCTAACATGTATTGTTACATCTAGTCCTAACATTCACTTCTGGAATAGACTATCCAGTATTGAGCTATGTTTCTTGCATTCTCCTATCCTCTTTTCCCTCCAGTCACTGAAATTGCATTTTCCTGTTGGCCTCTACAACTTATGGCTTGAGGTATTCATTGTCAGTAGCCAATGTTAGTAGATGACAGACATGAGAGTTGTTAATGACAGATAGCAGGTAAATCAAATATAGTTACAGGGGTATGTGAACTTGTTTGTACTCCAAAAAAACACAAATGATGAATTGAATGCAGAACCAATCAAACATTCACCCCCAGTCACAGATCTGGGTTTAATCCATCAATTATTTTGCTCACCATGCCACCCCAGTTTAGACCCAGCAATGTGCAAATCAGTCTTTACCCTATTCCCCATGGGAACAGTCCAGCCCGAACTGCCAGGCCAAGTCCTCCCTGGACCAGAAACAAGCATCCTGGGACCAGTTTCAGGGTATCACCCTTCATCAGACAGGCTAGCTTGAATCCAGTGGCACAGTGAGCCCAGGACCCACGTCTGGGCATACCCGGCGCACATATGGAGACAAAAGCAAAAAAAACACAAATGATGTACGGAATGTGGAACCAATCAAACATTCACCCCCAGTCACAGATCTGGGTTTAATCCATCAATTATTTTGCTCACCATGTTACCCCAGTTAGGACCCAGCCATATGCAAATCAGTCTTGACCCTGTTCCCCAATGGAACAGTCCAGCCTGAGCTGCCAGGCCAGGTCCTCCCTGGACCGGAAACAAGGATCCTGGGACCAGTTTCAGGGTATCATCCTTCTTCAGCCAGGCTAGCTTGAATCCAGTGGCACAGTTTGTTTGTACTCCTTTCATACATGTGGAAATGTGACTGTTTCATCCTTTCCTAATACAAGTGGGGTTGGGGGATGTGAAATGATATTGTTCATGTCAGTTGAAGTATGTGGCACTTGTGTGAAGAATAGATCACGGGCTCTGGCTACACAGTGGGTGGCATAGTTTGTGATGACCATCGGGCCTAGCTGTGTTTGTATTCTGAAGTTGCTATACAAGGTGATGATTATTATAAAGTGAGAAAGCAGTCAGAACATTACTCCAGGTATATGCCCTATGTTTGTGTATGGTCAATGTACTGGTATCTCAGTGATGTCATATGTGTGTTCAATGGGACATGTGATCATGTAGCTATGTTATGTATATGTGACGAGTCTGTTCCTGGTGATATGTAGGTCCATACTTGGTGCCCCTGCTTTGTAGGTGGGTTACCATGGACACGCCTTATGTTACCTCTATTTGTGCATTGGGTGCCATGATGCCTTCCATCCTGATGATACTCTCTGACATGCTCTATTTGCAGAGTGGAATACTGACTATACTCTGTTGTTGGCCTGGATTGCAAACTCTCAGTCACCTGTCCTGTCACATCTCTGTCTATGTAATATGTCTCATGCTGTGGGAGGCTCTGTCTGATGACCATTACACTGACTGTTTGATGCATGACCTCACCACAGTTGGCAAGCATGGCAATTGTTGAGGTATAAATAAAGACGCATATACAGTAGCTGTTCTCAGATGTGATTTATTGTGCATATCATGATGAATAAGGGAAAAATCAAAGTGATAAAATGTATAAAGGGGTGATGAGTTGGGTAATGGAAGATGGATTCATCAGAGTAGCAGCTACAGTTGGTTGCACAGGCCAGTGTCCTTTTACCATGGGAAAATTAAGTGTATGTCTCAGGACAGTCTAAGGGTTGTCTCAGTGACACACAATGGTGACATATCAGGAGAGGTTCCGTTCCTGGCAGTGGGTTTGGTCTTGGCATCTGCTCCAGCCAGATGTTTAAATGAATATCCACGTTTGTGGGGTGGGGGTTCTCAGCTACAGGGGAAGGGTGTCTGAGGCTTGTGGTTCTCCTGGCAGGGCCTCCATTCCATTATCTGTCGCAGATGTAGATGGGGAGATCTTAGGTTATGAGGGAAATTGGCTTGATAGTGTGTTGAGGAATCAATGAGGGTGGTATTGATGTCCCTCAGCACCCCTGCAATGGTAGCAATGGTGGCATTATGTGACTGCCACTTCTACATGACTTCCTGGTGGTATTCCCTCAGCAGCCTTTGATTCTCTGCCATCAGGGTGATACTTTGGCCCATCCTGTCCTGGAAACTGTGGTATACACCCAGTACTTGGGCAATAGTTTCCTGGTCAGTGGAGTCCCTTTAAGGCCCTACCTTCTGGCCCACAGCATCCCTCTCACGTACCCTACCCCAAGCTGCCTTTGCCTCTGACATGGTGTGTACCCACTCCGAGTGGTAGCAAGGCCTTCATTGTCAGGGATGTCAAGGTTTAACTCAGGTCCCCTTACTGTGGAGCACACAATAGAATGAACTGGCTTTGGGACACAGGTTGGGGGGCGAATGGTTGCTTGTGATGTGATTGTACTGGGAGTGGGGGTTGTTGATGTGGGCAGGATGAGGCAGGGAGTCATTGACTGACCAGGTGGCCCAGATGGGATAAGTTGTTTGTCGTTGTCCAGACATCCAGGTGTGTTGCCCTCACTGGGACCTTCAGCCTGAGAGGGACTGGCAGTGTCTGGTATCCTCTCCATGGTGGCAATGGGTGGGTTACCTGTGGAGAGAGTGAGACAGAGTTCAGGTTGGAATGTGTATTAGATTACCTCTTAAAGAGATGCATAGCAGTGGCTCCACATGATTCCCAGCAATGACACTGACAGATGCTGCGCAGCAGACCTTTGTTGTACATACTACTCTCTGACTGGATTTCCATACTCCAAGTTGGGAGATGTCTTACAGGTTTGATAGAGATTGCACTACAGATGAGTTCTGTAATTGTCTGATCATTGACATGACTGTTCACCTCTGTTAGCTAGTGATTTGTGAGGCTTGCGAGATGTTACAAATTATAGCTGTACAATACACAATTGTGTCCTGGGTACACAGTATGTGAGCATGCAAAGATTATAATACTCTATCTAGATGTATTGCATGTGCGTCACCTCAGCCATCTTACTTTCCTACACAGGAGAGTCTATTTCTGGCTTGGGATCTTTGATCTGCAACCATTAGGAATGGTCACTCAGCTCTAGCTTTATGTTGATTTTTATCTATTGTGAGTGTGCCATTGCATTTCTGTCATTGCCATGTACTGGTCCTCACTAGGTCAATCTAGATGGTGTAGCTAGTACTTTAGTTATACATGCATGAAATGTGATGTGTTGTGCACATCCAAGGTATTAAAAAATATTGTTGGTGCATGCTGGGAATCATATTCATTTGATTTGGCAATAGTTAACATGCCATTGCCAAGGGGTGTGGGTCAGTTGGGCTGGGTGGAGTGGTCGCATGCAGGTGAGGGGAATAGGTGAATAGGTGGGAGGTGCTGTAGGTAATTAAGTGAATTATGGAGTATTTGGGTGGTGAGGAGGCATGCAGGACAATGCAGTGGTGTGACATGACTGGTGCAGGTACTAATCAGACTCCAGTCCCACAGGTATTCCTGTCAGGCCCTCCGGTTGCAGTATGTCCAGGAACTTCTCCTCCCAAGATGTGAACTGTGGGGGAGAAAGGCAGGGCCCACCTCCAGTCTTGTGCATGACAATCTTGTGGCGTGATGCCATGGAAGCACCTTCCCCCACAGGTCGTTCCACCTCTTTGCGATGTTGTTCCTTTTGCATGGATGGCTGCCTACTGAGTTGACACTGTCGACTATCCTTTGCCACAACTCCATTTTCCTGTCTATCAATGTTTGTTGGACCTGTGGTTCAAACAGTTGGGGCTCTACCCTGACAATTTTGTCCTCCATGACTCTCAACTCCTCATCAGCGAAACGTGGGTGTTTCTGTGGGGACATGGTAGTGGTGGTAAAGACAGCAAGCAAGTGATTAAAAGGATGAATAATGTTTGTGAGGATGTGTGGGTGCCGAGATGTGAGTCGGTGACGGTTGATGTGTATTGTGTTCTTTTGTTATTTGTGTGTTGTGTATGTTGTGCAAGTGTGGGATGTGTGCTGAGTGTAATGCATAGGGCTGCCTATTGTTTGCTTAGCTAGTTCTTTTTTTTTTGCTAGTGTCTGGCTGTGAGTGGTGTTCTGGTTGCAAAGGAATGTGGGTTGTGTTGGGGTGTGTTATATAGTGCAGTGAGTAGATGTGTTGGGTGTGTGGATGTGTGTCAGGTGTGGGGTATTCAAACAATCCAATCTGGTGTGGTTTTTTACCTGATGTGAGTTTTGACTGCGGTGGTTCGCACCACCAATGGTTTTCCACCATGGAGGAACTGCTGTGGTGATTTGTGGCTCATAATCTGGTGGATGGATTTTTGTCGGACTGGCTGTGCTGGTTGGGGAACTGCCTCTTTCCCGCTTTCAAGTGTCCTGGTGGTCTCAGATTTTTGGCTGTTTTTTTGGCAGACTTCACTGAGCGACTATTAATACGGCAGTCGGATGACTGCAAACATGGTGTTCTTTTGCCAGCTGCCACCACAGCAGTCTTCTGAAAAGACCGCTAAAGTCGTAATGAGGCCCTATGTGTTTACCCATGCTATCAAAGCCATTTGTCAATCCATCACAAACATATTTTAGTAAATATCTTCAAAGCATAGGTATGTACATAGAGTGTAATACGTTGCTTAGCTAGTTCAGTACAGATTACACATGATGTGTGGTACAATTGAGATATACTTAAGCTACTTGAAGTAAGTGTTACCATTATGAAATGGTCAGACAAAGGAAACAGGCTTTAAAAGTTCAGCGGGAGAAATACAAGTGGATAAGAGAAAAGGGTATACATGATATAACAGCTAGCATGGGGAATTTCTAGACTGTGAGCAAATTCTTCCTTACATGCATGACACACTGATGATAGAAAAGTCAAGTTTGGGAGCATCCAAGCTGGTTAAATATGTAGACTTGGCAAAAGTTTTGAGAGCAAAATTCATGTTCTATTGTATTTACACAGATACACTCACATTGTTGTATCTTTGTGTTCAGCGTCATCTAGGCAAGGCAAAAGTGAAATTGGCCAAGTTGGCCGGGAAGAAGTTGGCCACTGTGGTTCCAGTGCAGACATTACCGACACCGAGGGACCCAGTGACATGGAAGGTGAGGGGACTGGCTCAGAGGCCACAAGCGATACGCTGTCATCGTTGGTGGCTTCCATAGCAGACTGTCCAAAGTGGTGGTAGACCCTGCTGCAATGTTACCACCATGGAAGAACTGCTATCTCTACCCTCCCGCTTGTTCCCCCTAGTTGGCAGTACCTGCTCCCCTAAAAGGGATGGCATCACCTTTGCTGCAGTCACCTCCCCCATGCCCATGTCTCCTAGGCTGCACTCGGTGAAGAGGCTATTGATCTCTTGCGGATTCTCTTTGTAGGCCAGACTGCACTACTGAATGCCGTCCAGGGGCTTAGTGGTCAGATGACACACATGGTAGCAAACCTGGATGGCATTCACAGTGCAATGTCTGGTCTACAGAGGTCATTCCAAGATATGGCCTCCTCACTGACCTCAGCCTTCAACCCATCCCATTATGGTGCCCAAACTGCCACATCTTCCCCCATCTAAAATCCCTATTCCCAGCCCTAACCAAAGCACAATCACACCATTGCACAAACCCACTCTAACACACACATGCAGCACATCCACCCATACACACAGATAAAAAAACACAGACACACCAACAAATAGACACCACACCCTTCCCCACCATCACAAGAACACCCACCAATACCACCCACACTGCCACACCCACATGCAGAGCCTCCACTAACACCCACACCACAACCACTACCACATAAACATGTACAACCATCACACCTGCAAACACCACACCCACCACCATACACACATGCACCTGCACATCTGCAGGCGCCACAACCACACACAGCACTTCCACAGCAGACCAATCTATACACAAACATACATTAGACATTATACACATTGTTCATTAATGCCCACACTAAAACACAAACCAAAATTTACACCACATACTTCAAACCCACGGGCAACTGCACCATCAACAAACACACACACATCACTCACTGTCACTCCCTCTACCTCCCAGACTGAGCTCTCTGCCACCCACCATACCCATTTCCTCATGGACAATCTTTTATTTGCTCTGCCCTGATCCCTCCCACATCCCAAACCACCCCTCCCACCTGTAAAGCCTCCCCTCTCACACCCCAACCCACCCCTCCCAAACTCCAACTCTCCCCTCTCAAATCAAAAAACATCTTACCAGATCCAAAGTCACCCCTCCCAAATCCAAACCCACCCCTCTTAAACCAAGCCCACCACTCCCAAACACAAAGCCACCCCAGTCCCAAGAAAGATCATTGAGGTTCCAGCTCAATAGGTGCTTCCTAATAAGGAGAATATATTTGACAGTGCAAATAGGAGGCATGCTCAGAGGGTATTCAACCCAGGATTGGGACTCATCACATTTATGAGGCATTTTGGCTAATTTATTGTATGAATAAATATTTTGAGAAGTATCTCAATTTTCTATAAAAAATATTTTCTTTACAGTACCTTTGTCCTGGCATTATTTTGGTAATTGTTATTAAGTATTTACTGATAGTGTAATTTCTGCTTATGTGTGTGCCATCCACGCACTCTCATTTCTGACAGCGACAAGCACAGGTTTCATTTTTGAGATATTTTGTATGATGCTTACATGAGTGTGGACATTTGTGATGGACATGTTATTTTTGGTGCAAGCATTCATTATATTGGTAGGCACTTATACCAAAATTGTAAATATTTCTCTTTCTTTGCCTGGAGAATGCATGTGTGTTTATCTTAAAATGATGTTTTACTAATATACGCCAATGCATTACACAGGGAAAATGACACTTTAGAGTTAAAAAACATCTGACAGAATTTACACATACCAAGGGAACATGTGATCGTCATTCATCTCTGACACATTTGGTGTTTAAAGCTGACATAGGTTGTAAATTCTGTGTACACTCATTTGTAGCATTGCGTATTGCAATTGCTACGTTTTATATATTGGCTTTATGTTGTTCAAAAAAGTTGTCCTGTTTATGTAAAGGTTATGGTAGTTTCAGGAAAATTATTGCACACACCTGTATGGACACATTTCGATTTGGGATTGATATGACTCTTTGTGTAGGTGTCCACTGCCATTAAGGCAGTCAGTACCAGATTGGTGAGTGTTACTAATATATTAAGGTGAGTCTTTTATTTGTATCTAGCGACAACATCACACACATATGCATTGAACATCACTGTACTATTTCTGGAAAATACTTTTTAAACATGCACAAGTCCAGTGCTAATGAACAATGACTGTTCTGAAGATGACAGGCATCACAGTGACTTACCTTCTGTTCCAGCAACAACAGGGATGATTTTGATCTTGGCCTAGGAGCAGCAGCCCCTGCAGGATTTGTATGGCAGGATTTGTATGATCGGGGCATGGTGGCAGGAAATGTGAAATCTAAAAAAAAAGATACGTTTCATGGTTCCATACCTCCCAATCAGCCAACTTGGGTGTGGAGGATTTGATGCCACAGTTACGTTGGCAGGAAGCCACATCGTGATTGGATTGGGTGGTAAAAGTGGCTTTCCGTCATCCTTTTTTGCCTATGGCGCCTTGACCCGTGTCAAGATTCATGACAGTGATAGCTGTTCATCGGCGGTCTTTAGTCTATGCGACCGCCAACATCTAAATTGAATGAGCAAACAGGAAATCCGACGGAAATTCAAGAGAGGGACCTTTACCGCCAAGATCTAAATCAGTACCTAAGTCTCAGCTAAATCTTTGTAAATCGGGCTCCTTTATTCGACTTCTTTTTTCTTTAACAACAGGCGGTTCTTTAATGTATTGAGCTGTGATTTTTTTTAATTGCTAGAGTAAAAATGTACTTCTTTAAAAAAAAGACAGACTTGTGTTTACAAATAACTATTTTATAACCTCCGAAATGCATAGTGTATCAGAAAATGAATGATTATATAATATCGAGGACATCGAGTTACAAAAGCATGTTTCCTTTTTCACATAGCACATAAAAAGGAAAGCGTAGGAGGCAGGCTGCACAGACTGGCGAAAAATGAAAAGCTGAACAAAATCACCAGCAGTAATGAACCATTTAAAATGAGTTTCGATTGAGAGAAAAGATGGACTTTACTTTGTGCACTTAACACGTATACTCTATTGAATTGATCTAAATCTCATTAAACATTGTTTCAGAGTTGCATGGCCCCTGTGAGCTTGCCTGCAACAACTTTCATCTCAATATGTATAATAAGAGCTAAGCATATCTTTCAATTACAGTGCAATCTTTAACTATGCTATGAAGGTTTTTTGAAGAGTGTTCTTGGAAAGAATTTCACAGACACGTAAGTAAAGGTCATGGCAAGACAAATATAGACAATTCGAATGCATTGTGCACGATGTACAAAAACAGGTACATTGACGCGAGGGTTGGTACACGGCGCTGTAAATAACAAATATTAATATTGCCCGCGAAATGGTGGAAGGCACAGTTGGACTCGCAGCCCACCAGGAAGATTCAAATGAAATCTCCTAGCAATGCTGTTTTTTATCTTTTGATGCTACTCACATACTATAGTAAAGTTGCTTTAAAATTTATATATGTTAAGCAAAGTATAAATTATATTGTATAAATGTAGGTAATAAAGCAAAAGGTTAGGTGTACAGAAGCGCAACGAAAGTGAACCCCAAATCAGACATGAGAAAGAAATATATATATATATATATATATATATATATTCACTGAAAAAACAAAGGTTAGAGCGAAGGTATAGTTAGGAATTTTTTTATTTTTTTTAAACCACTGAAATTCACTGAAAAAAACAAAGGTTACACGAACGTTATAGTTAGGTTACACTTCAAACCTACAAAACCAGTGAAATTCAGCAGTTATAGTTAACTGAGCTTAACTTGTTCCCTCATAATGTACTGATTATGACCATACCTATTTTTACGAAAGAGGATCTTTATTGTATATATATATATATATATATATATGTGTGTGTGTGTGTGTATGCATATTTGTATATATTTATATATGTGTATATGTGTATATATATATATATATATATATATATATATATATATATATATATATATATATGTTTTACTGTGATGAAAAATGCTACTGAGCAGTACATTACTATTATGTCACAGAACGAATTTCTGGTGCATTCTGGATACTGCAAGATTGAGATGAGAATCACGTGCCAGCAAGAGATTAAAAGCACCTGCATGTTCTAATATGCAAACCTCGTACCTGTGAGCAAGGCATGAAGCCGAAATGTGTCAGGATTGTGGGTTGCAGCCTTTATTACAAATGAAATGCTGGTATTTCTTCAGGAAATGGTTCTTAGCCATAGTGTCTTTTTATATATATATATATATATATATATATATATATATATATATATATATATATATATATATATATATATATATTGTCGAATTGTCTCACATTGTACCAATGAGGCTGCTTGATTTGGGTGGCAGTATCACATGAATTGTGGGGAATGGAGTTCAATCCCACACCATCTGACAACTGTCAGCCTACTCTGTCTCCAGCTAGTCAGCAGTGCCTCACCTATGCCCTAGAGCAGGGGTGATCTGTGGCAACCGGGCACATTACATTAAGACTTCTCAGGAAAATCATGGTGGATCAGATCTCATCCTTTTATCTCAATTACATTTGTCTCACAGAAGCAGGTAATATTTCAATATGATTTATTGAATCAAGTGTGTCTTAGATCAAATGACATGATATGCAATAACTAGGATGATGAAACTTACTAGAAGCAAAATGGTGACAAGAAAAGTGAAACACAAGAGCAGTCACCATACTGTGATTATGCAAAATATGTGATTCTTACCTATGCTACTAATGTTCTCCGTTACAGCACAGCAGGATAAGCCCTAATATGCCCAAAAGGACCCCCGGGGAAGATATCATCGCCCCAGCCCTAAGTATGCCACTAGCGGAGAAGCCTGTTGTAAATAGAGACACCATCTCCATGTAGGTCAGGGAAACAGTAGTCTTAGAGAGCTGCTGTAATGAAGTCAGACAGCATGTAGTCATTGTCATTTCGCTGGAACCTCCATGTAACATGTGTGGGATAGAGAGATGTTTTTTATAATAAAACAACTAACATTCTGAGAAAAGTGTCCACATGTAAAAATATGTATGTTTCTGTCAGATGTTAGAGATGCAGTGTACCACTTGAAAATCTATCTCGTTGCAGCCCTGAAGAAAGCACAGAGTGAAAGAATGTTGTGCTAAGAAATGTAAATGCTTACCTAGGCAAAAGGACAGCAAGACAAAGGAAAATAAAACATCACCACAAATGTGATCATTTCTAAAATAATAAAATGAAATGTTATCAGGCTAAAGGGCACAGGCATCATGTCTAGTTGCTCAATAACGTCCTCACAAACATTACTAAGATGGCTGCACAACACCCTCCCCTTTCTGGTTCAGAGGTGGTAAAACAGCCCAGTTCCCAATTTAAAAGCAACTAAAATGCAATATTTAAAACATATATACATAAATTTCAACTGTGACAAGTAAAAACAAACTTGAGCAGGCATATTCGAAAACAATTTAATGGACAATTTAAAATCTTAGCAGTGGGCCCATGTGTGAAAACTGGGCTGCTTGCATAAGCCCCCTAACATTTTCACCCCATTTTTCACTTATGTGGTGTTTTTCTGATTCTTATGGTGCCCTGAGCACTGATAAACCAGGTGCAGGGACTGTGCTCTGATTAAAATGATTATGCAAATTAAGATAATTATAAATAGCTGTGTTATTCTACCTATAAGTCCCCAGTCTATGGTAAGGCATGTAGGCTTAGGGACCTCAGCAAAGGTAGTGCACCCATAGGTGCACTGCTGTGCTGCCCACTGTCATTTTAAAAGCATGCCTGCATTGATGGTTAAGTTAAACTGATGGTTTCAGTTAAAGTCATCCCCAAATTTGACTTTGGAATTAAAAGTACTTTCAAAGTCTTCAGCTACCTTATTTTTACATATAAGTCATCCCTGTGGTGTGCCCTAGATGCAGGGTTGCTTGCAGTGTAACTAAAAACAGAAACTTTGAAAAAGATGCTTTGTAAGCCCTGGTGAGGTAAAAATAGCTACATTTATTTTCCTCAATTGTAGTGAATGGGCTCCATAGGCTAAAATGGGGAGAATGTATTTTAAAATATTTCAGGTTATCAAACTTATTATAATAAGTCCTACAACTTGCATTGTTGACTTCAATATAACAAACGCAAGAAAAGTTTTAGAACTCTTCCTGAAGGTTATCAACTTCAGCCCTGTAGTACCCTTCCCTGATTGGCCAGCCTCTGGCAGCATGGCCAGGCTGCCTTGATGAGGTGTGAAGTGGCCTGAGCTGAACACAAAGGAAGTGCCTGGTGGAGGAGTACTGCCGCAGAAGATGATGAAACAAGATGACGTGAGAGCATCCAAACTGTGCTTTAAAGTAGGTAAGGACATTTGGGCCAGCAAGTGGACCTCCCCCATTTCCTACAAAACCAGACAGTCAGGTGCCCCTTTTTAGATTAAGAGAGTGCTGGAAAGGGGTGTATTAATGGAAACTTAGCCACACCAGTGGGTGGGCTTAGCCAGATCTACTCTTTGAGACTGAATTTTTGCCATCTTGGATTTGGGAGAATGTTGCTCCCTGGGATTGAGTTTTGCCTCACTTTCCAGGAAGTGGTCACTCCATATGGTGGTGGCCTGCACTCGACTGGTTGAAAGGCCCCCTCTGCTTTCCTCCCCATGAGCAAGGAAAACATTGGCAGAGCTGTACCCCCACCTCAGATCCCTACCAGGAACAAAGAGAAGAAGAAAAATGACTGCCCTACTGGACACCTGACCTGAACCTGGACACTGCACTCTGAAGTATTGCACCAGCTGCACACTTGGGCTTCATCACAAAAAAGACTTTGTCTGTCTTCAACTGCTTCAAGGAGGGACACCCTTTTTGTTATAGGTTGAAAATAGCTGACCAGAGTCCCCAGCATCACACCCTGAAGAAACTGACTCACTGACAATTGGTCAGTGGCCATTTTCGGAACTGAACTTGGTGCATTCTGGGAGATGGAATCCTAACTCTGAAGGCGCAAATCAGAGCTTCCGGAACCTTGAGGTGAGCAGTGGACTGCTAAAGGACCCACAAAAACATTCTGGAAGAAGATCCAGAAGTTTTAGAAGATAGGAGAACTTTTGGACAAAAGCTCCAGAAATGGACCGACCCAACGTCGTGAGTCAAGATAGCTTACCTCGACCATGACCCAGCCTCACTTGCAGGTTCATCAGCTGAAAAACTCTGGAGTCCCAGACTTCAAGGATTTCACCAGGGGCTCGTGGAAATGCAAACCGATGACGTCAACTTGAAATCAGCTTGCTGTGGAGGGCCGTCTGATGTCAGAGAGAAAAAGCTCCAAAAAAGTTTCCAAGTCCAAACGTAAAAAGTTGACCGAGGCTTCTTACACAGCGTATCTGAAGAGGGCTCCAGGGAGGTCGGCTTCATTTTCAAGTTTGTGCCGGACGACGATTACCATTACGAAAAATCATCTAAGTCCGAAGGTAGAATTCTTTACCAAGGTCCACTGGGTCGCATATCTGAAGAGGGCTCCAGGGAGGTCAGATCCAACTTGCGACTTCATCCCAGCAAAGAATATCTTCAAGAAAAAGACTAAAAGCCACATTACGAGTTAGGCGGTCCCACGACTGCCATGTTGGCTGTGGCGTTCCCACCGCTAACAGGCTGGTGGAGAAGACCGCTATATTATGACCATGGTGGTTTTCCCAACAGAACACAGCCAAAGCATTGCTGGCCCCGCCAGTGCAGTCCAGCCAATATGGGTGACATTTGCAGGCCAGCAGAGACCATGTTTCCATCAGACAGATTGCAAGGTTGCACACCGCAAAGTTTTCTGCCGTGGTCGCACCATCATGGGAACCCAGTCGGAAACCATCCACATAATAGGAGATATTCACCATCAGGAAGCCGTACTCGTCCGGAGCCTCAATGGAACTAGAACTATATATCTACCGGCTGCTCTTGCTCACCCATAGACACCGGAATGAACGCCGAAGACGACGACAGCAGCCATGAGTAAACACACTTACCTATCACTCTTGTAAATTGTCAAAGTACGTACGCACACACAACATACCAATCTTGAACGAGTGGTGAGGGTGACACACACACGTAACCTGACACTGACACGCACATTCACAGGCAGCCACATACATGCCCGCACATACACTGTACTCACACTATAGCCTTCACACAAACACACATATGCCAAAAACACATACCTACTCTCAGAAACAGAGCACCGGGACAGTCACACATAACAAACAACACACACCACCAAACAACACTACAATACCACAATCGTAACACCATCAATGCATTGGCAAGCACCCACAATAGACATTACCCATAGACAAATCACACATACAACACAACATACCACCAACAGGGAACAAACACACACTAACACATAACCAAACAATGCAGCAAACACACATCACAACGTATCTGACATACCATTCACCACACACACACAGTCAAAGCACACAGAGGCACACAACACTGCAACAAACATATATCACAAATACCACACAATACGATGACAGCAACATGTCCCCAACATACACATGGCCATCACACAACACACACCCATCACTGGGGTAAAAATGCAATGCACACAACCACACATGCTGTCAAGACAAAACACGCAGCAAAAGCACCACTTACTCACAGATTGTCACACACAAACAGTGTCAGCCATTTTCAAATATGCCCTAAGAAAAGAAATCCATTACACATATGTAATGTCAAAGCCAACAACTGGTTGGTCCAATAGTCTATTATAAATAAGAATAAATATGAAAATGTTCAAGACCATAGGCCAGTTCAAATAGAAATCATGCAACATGCATTTGATGCACATCTTGGTGCCCCATACTTTACTCTAGACTGGCATGTAACCTCCACAGATTGTCTGTCTGGGTTTTTGGCTGGGTCGAGGAAGAGGGGTTTGGGATTGGGAAGAGGAAAGTAGAAGGGGAATGGAAGGCAAAGAGTGACTGGCTGCCTTCAGTGTGGAGTCCAGACCCTGAAAAGATCTCTGTAGGCCAGCCAGTGCACTGTGAATGCCCTCCAGGAATGTCTTACTCTGTTGGACTTGAGTTGCCAGTCCGTGGATGGCATTCATGATGGTCGACCGATCTTAGGGATAGACCTCAGGAGGTCAATAGCCTACTCACTGAGTGTAACAGGGATGACAGGGGCAGAGGTGCGTGCGGAAAATGAGACACCCACCCTCTTGGGTGAGCAGGCACGGCTATCTGGGTGGGGAGCTACAGGGAGGGCAGAGGTAGTGAGGGGGGTGGAGGACAGAGATGGTCCTGTGGTGGTCCCAGATGGGTCCCTCACCATCAGGGAGCATCCACTTGTGGAGGATTCTGATGAAGAAGAAGTGGATCCTGTCTCCCATGTGGCACTCCCCTCGCCCTCCGGGATACTGGGTCCCTCAGTGTCAGTGCTTTTCAACACTCTGGGTCCTGTGGCTGGCAGCTTCCCTACTCAGCTGTGCCTCGTCCCCTTCACCTGCCAATGCTGATGCACAGAAAGAGAGAGAGAGTGACAGAGAGAGAGCCATCACATTCTTCACACACACATACAACATGCACAACAGTAACAAAACATATCTTGCAAAGAAACCATTCAGAGCCTATATCATGTCACAATAAGATACTTCAAATGTTTCCATATGACAGTCTCACCCACAGTATAATCCAACAACCTGACCACTACTTCATCATCCCTTCAATTCAGATGTAATTCAAAGCATCATGCACAAGATGCATTGGCTACGTCAAAAATCTATCCCTGTACAGATCATCACTGTCCATCATCAAATCAGTCTAAGGAAATGCAGTTGACTGATAACACAATATCATGCCTACTCCTACTCCACACCTGGCCAGTCAGTCACCAAAACTCATGTTCCATGAAAGTAACCTCATCTCACTTCACATACAACACAGCATGTTGCTTTCCAATCACATGCCTAACTGATCATTCTGTACACAACTGACACAATGGCAAAAACCTCAGATGAATACACTACATGTGGCATTGTATGACAGTGTGCATCACAAAATGACATAGCATTTCATTGAAACATCTATCTAAATACTAGGAAATTATTCATTAGGAGTTTCTGCACCCAGTAATCTGATACATTGTCACATAGACAACAATTCTATGTACTGCAGTAGGGGCCTACCTAGAACACAGGATACATCCACAGACAACAGCAGGGAGCATAGTTACAAAAACAAAACAATGGACACCGAACAATGTGCATGAAAGGCTCATACCATTTCACCATACATGCTGAATCGAAACCTCTACATGACAACATCTAAACACCTACATCACTAACAATTGTCCAGTGATGTGAATCCCACTACCTAAGTCCAGAACTAACACTTACATAACTGATTACTAATGTACCCATGAATGACACATATACCTAAAGTCAATCTAATTTAATGACAACATATTCCACAACACCAACAGGTGTATGTGAAATGGAACACCTGCTACATACATCATTAAGTCAGGCAGAAATGGGCAGAGCCATAACAAAAACTGTCCAAACAGCCTCAGATTTACAAAGGTAAGTCTGGGAAAAAGAGGCTACAATATCAAATAAGGCACAAAGAATCAATTGACACAAGAGATAGACAGTAAATAACATATGTTGCACTTGGTATTGGCCAATGTAGCATGGACAATACATATGGGCTAAGGGCTCAGCAGCCTAGCCACTTACCTTCTCTACACCAACTACATTAGGATAAAAGGTATTTGTACACATGTGAAGGTAATACCATGAAATGTTAATGTCTCATTGTCAACATGAGTTCCGCATTATAGGATGTCCAGCGTTATCAAACTTCACATTTCCCAATGTATGATTCTGACATGACAATGGGGACACCTCCTCATACCTCATAGGGAGTATAGTAAGTTGTCCATACCAAAAGCCTGATTTGGATTGGAGCCTCACATGAAATATCCAACTACTTCAGGACACAGGATTACGTGGCACCGTTACTCATCCCTAAGTCCCAATGTTGCACGAAGAGCAGATCCAGTGGAATAGGTGGGGTGAGAGACCAAAGAGCTATACAACTCACCATTTGGAACACATCGTCACAGTTGTAATACTTAGACATCATACACTAAACTATCACAGGCAAGCACATAGGTTCTGTCAATACTTACCCCCTTGTGGCTGCTGTGCTGCCCTCAAACGCCTATCCTCCTCAGGGTAGGTCACCACCAAAATGTGGGCTATTGGGGGGGGTCAAGGTCAGATGAGCACCCCTTTCCCATTGGGAGGACATCCCCAGCTGGGCCTCTGCAGTCGTCTTCTGTGCTCAGCGTCTCAGGTCCTCCCACCACTTCCTACAGTGGGTGACCCACCAGCTTTGGACCCTGAGGGTCCGCACTTGCTTGGTGATAGCACACCATATTCCTTTCTTCTGATAGGTGTTGACCTGCCTGGATGACACAAATAAAAGGAAAAATTGTGTCCACATGCACCATACCAAAAGTAGTGAACAGTACACATCAGTGACAGCAAGGAGGCAAATGCTCCCATCCTCTGAAACACACACTCATTTACAGATTATCATCTGCATGCTTCAACACCGTCACTACATTACATTTCAGATACACCATAATTCACCTCACCTATTACACATTGGTATTGCATTGGACTCACCTGCTCCTCTAGTGCATCATATAGCTCTTCATACAGGAGTAGAACCTCCTCCGCAAGCTTCTCCAGCTCCTCAGGGTTGAAGGCTGGGGTCCTATCACCTGCAGGACGTGGCATGATAGGTCCCAGAGGCAGTACACAGCAGCTCAGGTAGTGGAGGTCTTGCTGGCAGCAGTATCAGTTGTCAAGTGAGAAATACTGCAGAAGATGGCGGTCACGTCCGCCACATACAGGTCTGTCACTGCCAGCACACATCACCATTGACCCAAGTCTACCAAAGGCAGCAATGCCTACCAATGGCAATTTCCACCGCAGTTGTGACCGCCTACTGCCATGATGACTTCTGCCGGTGGTCTTAGGTCACTTCCTTGTGTCCAGCACAGTAGGTCAGACGGCTGCCATTTTAAGCACATTACATGTATGAAAGAGTTTTATCATCTGTGTCATTAACTATTCCCCATATCGTGCAGTACAACTGTATGTACTGCTTTCATGTTTAATTGTCAATTTGTGCATCTTTGGAACAAATTGCTGTGTTACCGGAGGACAGTAACGGATTAATCTGTATGTGTAGTTAAGTGGGGAATGTGCCCCAACGAGGGTGTCATCACGTTCATACCTATATGATATATGAGTTTGTAACCAACCTCAACAGCAGATATGTGTGAGTTGTGTATCTGACTTTGCAAGGTGTCTGCATGCTGCATGTCACATACTATGTTGCAATTTCTTCACACAGTTTTCCTGCTGCCATGAGGAGAGGATGACAACAACCAGTGTACCATCCACTAGTAGACCTGCACACCATGGAGGAGAGACATTGTATCCAGACCTATTGGCTGAATCGTCATACTACCATAGATCTTTTGGACTAATTTGATCCAGATCTGATGCCTGAAATTCTCAATCCGTATGGCATCCCTTCCGTCTTTGAAGCTTCGTCAGTGCTACTCTTTCTGGCCACTGGTCCCTTTCAGAATACAGTGGCCCTAACGGCAGGAGTATCTCAGCCCATGTGCAGTCTGGTTTTGAAGGATGTATTGTGTGCATTGTTAAAACACCTGGACAGCTACATCAGGTTTTCCCAATGTGCAGATCTGGCCTATGATAAGGCAGAGTTTTATGCTGTGGGACACATTCCACATGTGGTTAGAGCCATCAATGACACCCAGGTAGCCTTGGTTCCCCCAGTGCCAATGAACAGGTGTACAGGAACAAGAAAAACTACCACTTAATAAACGTTCAGGTGGTGTGTTTCTAATAGACCACTACATTTCACAAGGCAGTGCCAAGTATCCAGGTTCAGTCTATGATTGCTTCATCTTGGGGAAAAGAAATGTCCCACTGCTGATGACACAACTCCACAAAGAGAGGGCCTGGCTGGTTGGTAAATTACAATTGAAATGTGTGTCTGCAATGCATGTCTCCTGCCATCACAATATTGTATGTCCCACAAATATGTGTGTGTTGTGCTGCTAATTTGTTCACAGGTGATTCTGGCTAACCAAATCGTCCTTGGTTGTTGACACAGTGAGGTACCCAACCACGCCAGGGGAGGTCCGCTATAATAAGGCCCATGGGAAGACAAGGTGTGTCGTTGAGCGGACGTTTGGGCTCCTGAAGGCAAGATGTAGGTGCTTGGACAGATCAGGAGGATTTCTACTCACCCAACAAGGTATCTCAAATAAAGTTGCCTGCTGCATGTTCCACAATCTTGCCCTGAGACAACGGATACCACTTGTACCAGATGAGGGGGAACCAGCAGAATCTGTGGGTGGTAATGCAGAGTTGCCAAGTGATGAAGAGCCAGCAGAAGATGAAGCAGGAGTCTCTAGGGCAGATCTGATCAATCAGTACTTCAACTGACTGAAAAGCATGTGAAGTAGACGTAATGTTGTGGGTCAAATTTGTAACCCAAAATAGATGGGCAGCATGAAACCTCCTTTCCTCCATCATCTCTGGGGTTGCCTATGGGTGAGTTATGCTTGCAAACTGTAAATTGTATTATTTACAGATCAGGGTGGTCTTCGTTGTCATGTATTGTTGTAGCAGATGGAAAGTTACACTTCTGGGCATAACTTCCCTGAACTGAGGAGAATATACCGCTATGTCCCAACCCTCTTCTCATACAAACACAGATTAGCCTAGATCCTGTTAGGCTGATCAACCTTGGCAAATGACAAACAGTGTCAGAAGCAGATAGGAATTGCAGACTTACATGGGAAGTGGACATGGTTGATACCAGGTACTATGAGTCTTGATTATGAGGAGAGGTACTGACATTGTTAGACTGGCAGGACACTGTGGTAGAAAAGTATTTTCCCGTCAAGGTCTCTTGTAGGATACATGAGGTTGTCTAATGCTGTCATTTGTGTCTGAATTTGTGTCTGGCTCACGTGTAAATGTAGGACCATAGACTCTTCCTGCACAATGGTAACAGTTTTATGTATTCTAACTTGAATCTAGCTGTCAGTGTGTTCCCACTTTGCAGACCAGTGTGCATGTCACTGTGGACTGACATAGGTGAGTGACAAGCCTAGAGGTATGTGGCTAAGAAAGTGAAAGGTTACAGGTATGGGTAGATCCGTACGGATCTCTGTCTGTACCATGGGATACATATATTTGGAAGCTATGGTATGGGTATGTGATAAGGCTTTGCCATCTGATACAAAGAACCAATCTGTGTGCCTCCTGCCTTGCTGGTAGAGAGACATGACCCTAACTTCTGTATTGTGTAGTTTAGCATTGTGCTGCACCTTAGCAGACATCTTGATGCTACTCTCAATCATGCTCTTTGTGGTGTTAGCATATCTTTCACTGATTGTGTGTAGTTGTAGTTTACAACCTATTTTGTATCTGTCCAGTTACAAGTCTGTTGTAATGAATCTCCTGCTGATAGAGTCCACATATGTGGTCCATAACGATGGGTGTAAAAGAAAGAGGAACAGGAACAGGATCAGACTACAGTTGGCATGCATAACTGTTGTACATGGTTGATAAATGAGACATGCAGAGGACCTATGTTTAAGTGTGATTTAGTGTGGAGAAACTAAACACATGTGACTATGAACTTTAAATGCACACAAATAAATTGCGATAGGTTTAGTCATGTGGATGACATCATCAGGGTAGCTGCTACACCATTTTGGAACACAGGTCCTATAGGAAAATGGATAGTAGTTACAGAACAGTCAACTTGGTGTATCTGTGGCACACAAGGGGAACAGTTCAGGAGAGGTTTACTTCCTGCCAATGGGGTTGGTCTTGGCATCTGCTGGATATCTGGGTGGATGTCCACGTTTGCAGGGGGTTCATCAGCTATAGAGGGTGGGGTGTCTGAAGCAAATCCTTCACCTTGCAGGGCCTCCATTCTACTAGCAGCCGCAGATGTAGAAGGGTATAATGTATCATTGATAGTGAATGGGCCCAGATGTTGGATACAAGAACTACTCAGTGTGGTATTCAAGTCTCTCAGCACTCCTGCAATGGAAGCCAAGTGACCATTTTGTGCCTGACACTGCTGCATAACTTCCTGGTGGTTGTCCCTCTGCAACTTTTAGATTTCCCCTAACTTTGGTAGGCTCCCAAGATTTGGGAGAGGGTATCCTGGTCAGTTGTGTCCCTTTGAGAACCCATCCCGTGGCCCACAGCATCCCTCCCACACACCGTGCCTACACCTGCCTGTACCCCTGACAGAGTATGCCCACTCCAAGTGGTGGCAGGTCCATTGTTGTCAGGGATGGCAAGGTGAGACTCAGGTACCTGTACTGTGGGGCACACAATAGATAACACAGTCCTTGGGATACATTTTAGGGGGTGAATGGTTGCCCATGATGTACATACAACAGGGCTGGGAGGAATTGATGTGGGAAGGGTGAGGCTGATAGTTGTTGACTGACCAGGTGTCCCATTAGGACCAGGATCTTCCTCAGTGTCCAGTTATCCATGAGTATTGTCCTCACTGGGACCTTCATCCAGAGGGGTATTAGCAGTCTATGGTATCTACTCCATGGTGACAATGGCAAGGTTACCTGTGGAGGGAGTTGAACACAGAGGCCAGGTTACAATGGGGGGTATTGTAGCAGTTGTGTGAGGTGCAGACAATGGCTTGACATGATCCCCAGCAATGACATTGATAGCTGTTGCACTATGTACCTTGGATGCAACATGAAACTCTATAACTTTAATTCAATACACCATGTTTTATGCTGGTAAAGCATGTATATAGTGAGTGCACAGCTGATGGCTTCTGATATTTTCAAATAATTGACATGGTCATTCACTTCTGTTACCTAGTGAACTGTCTGTCATGATAGCTGGCACAAATAAGAGCTGTAGAATGCACATTGATGTCATTGTTGCAGCACAGTTCATGAGTTCACAATGGACATTGACCTGTATCTCGACATACTAGATATGCAGCTAATCAGCCATCTGAATTTCCAAACCAGGTGAGTATTTTTTCTAGCTTAAGAGCTTTGATCTGTGGACATTATATATGGGCACTCAGTTATAGTTGTGTTTTGCTTGGGATGTTTGTGTGAGTGAGCCATTGCATTGCTGTCATTGCCATGTACTGTTCCACACAAGCACAATAAAGATCGGTTAGACTGAATATTGGTTTGACATGTATGGGAAGTAATATTTGGTGCAGTGTACTGGTGTTGACTATATAGTGATTGAGCAATCTGGGACTTGTAGTGCGATAATTAATCAGTGCTTCACATGCCATTTCCAAGGGCTGTGGGGTTAAATGTGCTTAGTGGACATGTAGCATTCCAGGGAGGGGTATTCAGTGATTAGGAGAGAGTTGTAGTGGGTGGAATGTGATTCAGAGTGGGTATAGGTGATGAGGGGGCTTACAGGACAAGACAATTGTGTGACATGAATGATGTTGGTATTTACCAGACTCCACTCCCCCAAGTATTCCTGTCAGGCCCTCAGGATGCAGGATGTCCAAGACCTTCTCCTCCCAAGATGTGAATGTTGGGGGCCACCACCAGTCTTGAATACCTCAAGCTGGTACCTGGATGTCATGGAACAGACCTTTCCCCTGAGATCATTCCACTTCTTCCTGATTTCCTCCCTTGTGCATCGATAACTGCCTACAGAATTCAATCTGTTGACTATCCTTTGCCACAACTCCATTTTCTTAGCAATAGGTCTTAGTTGGACCTGTGCTCTAAACAGGTGTGGCTCTGCCTGACAATTTCATCGACCAAGCCTCTCAACTCCTGATCAGTGATACCTGGGTTTTTTGTAGGGACATGGTGGTGGTTGTGAATATGGTATAGTTGTGTTCAAAGTGAAAGGGTGCAGAGTTAGGTAAATGGTGAGGTGCAGCTGCTCTGATGTGAGTGGGAGACCGTTGTTGTGTATTATGTGGGATACTAAATTGTGTGTTGTGTAAATTGTGCAGGTATGGGATGAGTGCTGAGTGAAATGTGTAGGGGTGCCGAATGTTTGTTTTGCTAGTTCTTTTTTGCTAGTCTCTAGATCTGTGTGGCATTTTGATTGCAAAGGGTTGTGAGTTGTGAAGGGGTATGTTATATAGTGCAGTGAGTAGGTGTGTCAGGTGTGTGGATGTTTATCAGGTATGGGGTATTCAAACTATCCAATGTAGTGCGGTGTGGTGTTCTGACAGAAGTGAGTTGTGACTGCTGTGGGTCACACCACCAATGGTTTTCTGCCATGGAAGAACTGCTGTTGTGATTTGTGCATCATAATATGATGGGATGATTTTTGTCGGACTGGCGGTGCTGGTGGTGGGACCGCCTCTTTTCTGTCCTCCACTGTCCAGACGGTTTCTGGCTGGTTTTTGGCAGACTTCACGGTGTAACTCTTAATAAGGCGGTCAGATTGCAGCCAACAGGGAGGTCTTTGGGGCTCCATTGTGGTTGCCCCGGTCGAGTGCGACCAGATGTCCAGACTGACCCACACTATCACGACCCACGAACCAAAGTGGCGGTCACTAAACCGTGGTAAACCATTGGTGGTACACACCACTGAGCTCAAAATACATACACACTTACAAAACACAACCACATTGGACAATTCAAAATACACACACCTGACACACATACACACACAACACCCACACACTCACAACACTATAAAACACACACCCACATTACCCACAACCCCTTACAGCAAAACATTTTGAAAAAGCAGAGAGATCAAAAAGCAAACACCACACCAGCATCCAGAGGCACACAACACCATCACTCATACACCATACACGCACAAAACAACACACACCCCAAAACATCACCCCACGCATCACATCTAACATCACCTCACACATCACTCACACCACATCATGGAACATCAAAGACACCCCAGGTTTTCTGAGGAGGAGCTCAGGGTCATGGTGGAGGAAATCATCTGGGTAGAGCCACAGCTATTCAGGTCACAGGTGCAGCAGACCTCCATTGCAAGGAAGATGGAGGTATGGCGGAGAATTGTCGACAGGGTCAATGCAGTGGGACAGCATCTAAGAACACGAGATGACATCAGGAAGAGGTGGTACGAATTACAGGGAAAGGTACGTTCCATGGTATCCAGACACCAGGTAGCCATACATCGGACTGGCGGTGGACCCCCACCTCCTCCCCCACAACTAACAACATGGAAGGAGCAAGTCTTGGCAATTATGCATCCTGAGGGCCTCACAGGAGTAGCAGGAGGACTGGACTCTGGTAAGTCATATCTTTACTATTATATCCCCCCACCCTACCTGCATGCCATCACTAACTCCTACCCCTACCCTTACCCCATCACTCCAACACCTCACATATACCCCACCATCACAACCCACCCATCCCAATACCAAGCCCTTCATGCAACAACAATGCATGGACACCCATCACAGACCTGCATGGACACCCATCACCAAAGCATGTCCAAGAGAGAGACTCACCCAGGGCACACAATCACCACTCACACAAGGGCCTAGGCACTAGTGCAAGCACAGTAATATAGGAAAACACACCCATTGCACAAGATGGCACACATAGATATAACAACAATGCATTTACACCCCAACAGGACTCCTACCCAACGTCACCAGACAGGAGGTGCCGGCCATATCTAGTTCCCCCACAGAAGAGAACCACAGTGATGACAGCAGCTCGGCACGCCTGGATCAAGATGATCGGCCCGGCCCATCAGGGACCTCTGGATAGTCAGTTCCCCTGCCACAGTCCCAAGCCACCACAGAACCTCCCCCCCTCATGAAACACCACCACAGCACCCACCCAGTGGGTCCATGCCACTGTCCCCATCAGCAGTGTGTCCACCACTACAGGGACCCCAGGCAAAACCCACTAACCCAAGACAATCAGGGACCTGGGGTCAGCAGCAGTGGGCACACGGTTCAGGGGACGGAGGCACAGGACACCTGGGAAGCTGAGAGGACTCCTGTGTGACAGGGGGAGGACAGGCCAAGGGAACCCCCTCTCCACGAGGCACTCTCCAACATCATGGGAGCATACCACCATTCCCAGGAGACCATGGGCACGGTACTGGCCAAGTTTCAGGAGACCTAGCGGCTGCAGGAGGGACACTACATGGGGATCAGGGAGGACTTGACGTCCACTAACACCACCCTGGTCACCATTGCAGGGGTGCTGGCAGACATGGCCAACACCATGAGGGAGACAGTGGCATACCACTGGGCCCCTGACACTAGCCCAACCAATGATCAGCCCTCCACGTCCGCCAGCGCTAGTGGACAGGAGGCCCCGCCACAGGACCAACAGGCCACCAGCACCCCACATCAAAAAATCAATAGGGATTAGGAGGAATTAGAGGTCCAGTGCATACCCTCCAGTAACTGTTGCTAATAATGAAATACACTGTTCCTAAGAGACACGAAAAACAAACAACTAAACAGGGAGAGTGTTAGGAGATCCTACTCAATAGGGAGTCCTATTTAATAGGAGCAAGAGTCCTCACACACCCAAATGGGTGTCATGCTTCATCATCGGACCAGCTCCTCGTCAGACCGGCACTGCAATGTCTGACGGGCACCACCCTTTCGGGGGGCTCTTTGCCAGAGATCTTTTTTGATGATGCCACAATATCCCGCAAATGAGTCGGGAGGGTCCCCTCCGATTTTTGAGGGGGGTCTTGTAGTCCCTGACCACCCATTGTATGTGAGAATGGTCAAACATCACATTGACCTAACTCTCCCGGTAATTGTTTTAATCTTGGCCTGCTCCCTGCACCAATAAAGATAAACCTTACAGAGAGTTTTTGAGCCAATTTTACCCCTAGTTTTTCTCGCTCTCCTTTTTCTTCTTTTCTTTCCTCCCGACTCATTTGCGGGATATTGTGGCATCATCAAAAAAGATCTCCGGCAAAGAGCCCCCCGAAAGGGTGGTGCCCGTCAGACATTGCAGTGCCGGTCTGACGAGGAGCTGGTCCGATGATGAAGCATGACACCCATTTGGGTGTGTGAGGACTCTTGCTCCTATTAAATAGGACTCCCTATTGAGTAGGATCTCCTAACACTCTCCCTGTTTAGTTGTTTGTTTTTCGTGTCTCTTAGGAACAGTGTATTTCATTATTAGCACCAGCACCCCACCCCCTGCAGAAGAAGAACCACACCGCAAACTGTCCCTGCGATCCAGGCAGAAGACAGAGAACATTACCAAGACCCTCACCAGGAAATGCGACTCTCCTGAATGTCACCCTCCTGTCCCATTGTGTCACCCTGTCCCTCCTTGAACTGACATTGCTCCCCTTCCTATGCCCCATTGGACAATGCACCTGTGATACCAAGAGACTGGACTCTACTATGGGCCTTCCTCCACCATCACCCCAGCCCCTTCCACATACCCCTATACACATTAGTACATAAATAAACACCCTTGAATCACAAACCAATCTGGAGTCAGCCTGTTCTTTCACAAATGTATAATTACAACATCATGGACCAATATCAATGTAAATGTTCATTAGCTCATACCATTGTATGACAGTTGTTGGGTGTTAGACCTGACATTCCTTAGGGTGGTCACCCCTAACTTTTTGCCTGCCTCCCTCCACTTTTTGGACCCTGTTTTGCTGACTTTTAGGCTCTGCGCACTTTACCACTGCTAACCAGTGCTAAAGTGCATATGCTCTCTCCCTTTTCAAACATGGTAACTTTGGATCATACCTGATTGGACTATTTAATTTACTTATAAGTCCCTAGTAATGTGCACTATATGTGCCTAGGCCTGTAGATTAAATGCTACTAATGGGCCTTCAGCACTGGTTGTGCCACCCACTTAAGTAGCCCACTTAATCTTGTCTCAGGCCTGCCATTGCAAGGCCTGTGTGCGCAGTTTCACTACCACTTCGACTTGGCATTTAAAAGTACTTGCCAAGCCTAGAACTCCCCTTTTTCTACATATAAGCCACCCCTAATGTGTGCCCTAGGTAACCCCTAGAGCAGGGTGCTGTGTGGGTAAAAGGCAGGACATGTACCTGTGTAGTTATATGTCCTGGTAGTGTAAGACTCCTATATTCGTTTTTTACACTACTGTGAGGCCTGCTCCCTTCATAGGCTAACACTGGGGGTGCCCTCATACATTGTTGAAGTGGCAGCTGCTGATCTGAAAGAAGCAGAAAGGTCATATTTAGTATGGCCAGAATGGTAATACAAAATCCTGCTGACTGGTGAAGTTGGATTTAATATTACTATTCTAGAAATGCCACTTTTAGAAAGTGAGCATTTCTTTGCACTTACATCTTTCTGTGCCTTACAATCCACATCTGGCTGGGCTTGGTTGACAGCTCCTTGTGCATTCACTCAGACACACCCCAAACACAGGGTACTCAGCCTCACTTGCATACCTCTGCATTTTGAATGGGTCTTCCTGGGCTGGGAGGGTGGAGGGCCTGCTCTCACACAAAAGGCTGCCACACCCCCTACTGGGACCCTGGCAGACAGGATTGAACTGAAAGGGGACCTGGTGCACTTCTTAGCCACTCTTTGAAGTCTCCCCCACTTCAAAGGCACATTTGGGTATAAAACAGGGCCTCTGCCCTACCTCATCAGACACTTGCTGGAGAAGAAACCTCACCCAGAAACTACATCCTGCCAAGAAGAACTGCCTGGCTGCTCAAAGGACTCACCTGTCTGCTTTCTACAAAGGACTGCTGCCTTGCTGTTGGCCTGCTGCCTTGCTGCTCTCTTGTCTGGCTGTGAAAGTGCTCTCCAAGGGCTTGGATAGAGCTTGCCTCCTGTTCCCTGAAGTCTCAGGACTAAAAAGACTTCTCTTTTTCACTTGGACGCTTCGTGCGGCGAAATTTTTGACGCACAGCTTGTTCCGCGGCGAGAAAAACGCTGCACACCGACGCTGATCGACGCAACGCCTTCGGGACGACCGGAACTTCGACGCACGGCCTCGCAAGGACAACGCCGCCCGACCTCCAGAGGAGAAATCGACGCGACGCCTGCCGTGAGAGCGAAACTTCGACACACAGCACCGCAGAACGACGTGCAGCCCGAAAACATGCAGGAGAATCTACGCACAGACACGGGACATCTGGTAATCCCTGCGATCCACAGAAAGAGACTGTCCGTGCTCCAGAAAACGACGCACGACTTCCCTGCGTGAAAAATAACAACGCAAGTCCGTGTGTGCTGGGGAGAAATCGACGCACACACCATTTTTCCACATATCTCTTCTTCTGCGGCCCTCTGCAGAGATTTTCCACTCCAAACCAGGTACTTTGTGCTTGAAAGAGACTTTGGGGGTCATTCCGACCTCCGCGGGCGGCAGAAGCCGCCCGCCTGGCGGGAACCGCCAGAAGACCGTACCGCGGTCGAAAGACCGTACCGCGGTCGAAAGACCGCGACGGTCATTCTGAGTTTCCCGCTGGGCTGGCGGGCGACCGCCAGAAGGCCGCCCGCCAACCCAGCGGGAAACCCCCTTCCATGAGGATGCCGGCTCCGAATGGAGCCGGCGGAGTGGAAGGGGTGCGACGGGTGCAGTTGCACCCGTCGCGATTTTCAGTGTCTGCTTGGCAGACACTGAAAATCTTGGTGGGGCCCTGTTAGGGGGCCCCACGACACCCGTTCCCGCCAGCCAGGTTCTGGCGGTCAAAACCGCCAGAGCCAGGCTGGCGGTAAGGGGGTCGGAATCCCCATGGCGGCGCTGCCTGCAGCGCCGCCATGGAGGATTCCCTTGGGCAGCGGGAAACCGGCCCGTTTCTGACCGCGGCGGTACCGCCGCGGTCAGAATGCCCATGGGAGCACCACCAGCCTGTTGGCGGTGCTCCCGCGGTCGTAGGCCCTGGCGGTCCATGACCGCCAGGGTCAGAATGACCCCCTTTGTTTGTTTTTTAAAGACTTAAGACACTTTGGCCCGTATTTATACTTTTTGACGCTAAACTGCGCTAACGCAGTTTATCGTCAAAAATGTTTGCGCCGGCTAACGCCATTCTGAAGCGCCATGCGGGCGCCGTATTTATTGAATGGCGTTAGCCAGCGCAAGCAGACCGGCGCTGCCTGGTGTGCGTGGAAAAAAAACACGTACACCAGGCAGCACCGGCGTAGGGAAAAATGGCGTTAGGGCGTCTTAAAAATGGTGCAAGTCAGGTTGACGCTAAAAAATCGCCTCCACCCGATTTGCGCCATTTTTAACGACGCCCAGACGCCATTTACATGACTCCTGTCTTAGTAAAGACAGGAGTCATGCCCCCTTGCCCAATGGCCATGCCCAGGGGACTTCTGTCCCCTGGGCATGGTCATTGGGCATTGTGGCATGTAGGGGGGCACAAATCAGGCCCCCCTATGCCACAAAAAAAAAAAATATATATATTTATACTTACCTGAACTTACCTGAATGTCCCTGGGGTGGGTCATCCATACTTGGGTGTCCTCCTGGGGTGGGCAAGGGTGGCAGGGGGGGTCCCTGGGGGCATGGGAGGGCAGCTGTGGGCTCATTTTGATCCCACAGGTCCCTTAACGCCTGCCCTGACCCAGGAGTTAAAAAGCGGCGCAAATGCGGGTTTTTTGACCCGCCCACTCCCGGATGTGATTTTTGCCCGGGAGTATAAATACGACGCATTTGCGTCACAGTCATTTTTTTGGACGGGAACGCCTACCTTGCATCTCATTAACGCAAGGAAGGCGTTCACGCAAAAAAATTACGCTCTTTACTCCTACTTTGGCGCTAGACGCGTCTAATGCCAAAGTATAAATATGGCGTTAATTTTGCGCCAAATTTGCGTAAAAAAAAACGACGCTAATTCGGCGCAAACAGAGTATAAATATGCCCCTTTATATCACTTTTCAGTGATATCTTTACAAATTCACATTGCAGCTTTATTCGTTTTGACCTACAATTATCCTGATAAATATTCTATATTTTTCTAAACACTGTGTGGTGTATTTTTGTGGTGCTATATGGTGGTATTGTAAGATTTATTGCACAAATACTTTACACATTGCCTTCAAAGTTAAGCCTGACTGCTCGTGCAAAGCTACAAGAGGGTGGGCACAGGCTAATTTTGGATTGTGTGTGACTTACCCTGACTAGATTGAGGGTTCTTGCTTGGACAGAGGGTAACCTGACTGCCAACCAAAAAAAAACATTTGTGCAGTGACATACAGTAGCTAAGTATTTCACTACCTACCCACAGTTGAAGGTCAACTGGATCTTTATCTCTTTTTGCAAATTCGTTTTTTTTCCTGACAATTTTCAAAAACTAAATCCTCACTCAACATGTCTCTGACTGGGTCTCAAATAGGAGACTTTGACCTAATCCTGTTGGATACATATAAGGTCAAACAGCTAAGAGGGTTCTGCAGGGCAATGAGGGTACCCACCCAAGGGGCCTCCAAAAAGGAGGACTTTCAAGTGGCGCTGAGGGCCTGGGCAGAAGCCCATTTAGAAGAGGATGATGAGGAAGAGGAGCCAGAAAATGGCCCCTCAGAGGATTTGTTGCTATCTGTGGATGATGTTACCACTGCAATTGTGCCCCCTTCCAGACTAGGGAGCAGTGTCTCTGTGCAAAGCCTGACCGCAGAGGAAAGGAGAGAGGAAAGGGAGTTCCAATTGCAAATGGCAAAACTGAAAATTGAGGCTCAACAGGAGGAAAGAAGGGCAGAGAGAGAAGCCAAGCAAGCGGAGGCTGAAAGAGCAGCCAAACAGATTGAATCTGAAAGAGAAGCCAAACAAGCTGAAGCTGAAAGGGCAGCCAAACAAGCTGAACCTGAAAGAGCAGCCAAACAGGTGGAAGCTGAAAGAGCTTTGGCTGAAAATAAACTTTTGTTGGCTCAGGAACTGAGTCTCAAGGAGCTGCAGATCAAGGCGAGACAGTCTGAATCCAGCAATAATGGTGGCAGCATACAGACAGGACCTGCTGGAGAAAAGAAGGTTCGTATACCCAAAAATGTGGTGCCCAGTTTTGTGGTGGGAGATGACATAGGTAAATGGTTAACTGCTTATGAACTTGCGCTAAGGGCTCATGAGGTTCCTGAAGGGCAATGGGGGGTAGCTATGTGGGGTTATGTGCCGCGATTGGGGAGGGACACACTTCTCACATTGGATCAACCTGATCAAAACACATACCCACTTCAGAAAGCCACTTTACTTGCCAAGTTTGGGCTGATCCCTGAGGGATACCGTCAGAGGTTCAGGGGCAGCACCAAACAAGCCACACAAACATGGGTAGATTTCTTTGACTTTTCCAGTAATGCACTGAATGGATGGGTGCAGGGCAACAAAGTAGATAGTTATAAAGGGCTATATGACTTGATTCTGAGAGAGCATATACTCAATGTTACCTATACAGAGTTGCGCCAGCACTTGGTAGATAGTAAGCTGACTGATCCCAGGAAGCTTGCTGAGGAGGCAGACCTCTGGGTTAGCACCAGAGTGTCCAAAAAGGTACCTGGGGGGGACACCCACAAAGGTGGTCAGGGTTCCCAACAGAAGAAAGAGGGGGGAGATAAACTTACAGATAAAGAACTCTCAAAGGCCCCCAAAAGAATTCCCAGGGATGGGGTGGCAACCATTCCTTTTCCAGATTTGGGAAAAAGCTAGGGACATATGATAGGTCAGGGAAATCCAACCCCAAATGCATGGAGTGTTACCAGTATGGTCACTATAAAGGCGACCCCCAGTGCTCCAAGAGGGCACCGTCCACTACCGGAAAGACACCTGGGTTGACTAGTGTAGCGCTTGGGGGGGGGAGATGGACCCAGATAGCTTTGTTGAGCAGGTAGAGATTTCCCTAGTGTCCCTGGGAGAAAGAGAAATGGTGCCCAAGGCCCGCATGCCCCAAAATACTTCCAAGTACAGGCAGTGGGTCACCATTAATGGGCAGAAGGTGGAGGCTCTGAGTGACACAGGAGCCAGTATGACTACTATCCAGAGTCAGCTGGTGTCAACAGAGTAGATAGTCCCTAATACATTCCACCAGGTCATAGTGGCATAATCGCTGACAATCGGGAGAGTCACCTACCGGTGGCTCTGGTTCCCTTTGAGTGGGGGGGGGTCTCTGGTACTCTGAAAGTAGCTGTGAGTTGTGCCATGCCTGTAGATTGTCTGTTAGGCAATGATCTTGAGCATACCGCTTGGAAAGAAGTAGAGCTCAGATCTCACCTGGAGATGTTGGGGTTACCTGAGTGGGTCTGCATGACCACACGCTCCATGGCTGCCCGGGAAGGGAGTCAAGGGCGTCTGGAGCCTGGAAAGATGTCCCAGATAGCTGCCAAAAGGGAGGGCCAGGGGCGCAGGAAACCCGCCTCCAATGTTCCCACGGTGGTAGATGAGGCCCCTGAGGAGGAGGAGCCCCCTGAACCAACCAGGGAGGACATAGCTGCCCTGGGTAACCTACCTGAACTTGCTGACTGGCAAGTAGAAGGGGGGCCAACCAGGGAAGCATTTTGCAAGGCGCAGAAAGAATGCCCCACCCTTGAGGGTCTGAGGAAGCAGACCACAGACCATGCAGCAGGTGACCTCTGGTGCTCTCCGTTTTTACTGGGAGAATGATCTCCTTTACAGTGAGCGTAGGATTCCAGGTCCTGGGGCACACCGTGTGCTGGTGGTCCCCCAGTGTTACCGGAAATTCCTACTAGGCCTGGCTCACGACATTCCCCTGGCAGGACACCTGGGCCAAGACAAGACCTTTGAAAGGCTTGACACCCACTTTCATTGGCCCAGAATGAGGAAAGCCTCAGATAACTTCTGCAGAGCTTGCCCCACCTGCCAGGCTAGTGGGAAGGCAGGGAAACGGCGTAAAGCTCCCCTGCTCCCACTCCCAGTCGTTGGCACCCCCTTTGAAAGGGTGGGCAGCGACATTGTTGGTCCCTTGGACCCCAAAACTGCCTTGGGCAACAGGTTTATCCTGGTTTTGGTGGACCATGCCATCCGCTATCCAGAGGCAAGCCCTCTGAGAACAGTGACTGCACAGGTGGTGACCAGAGCCCTGTTGGAAATATTTACCTGTGTGGGATTTCCTAAGGAGGTCGTGTCTGACAGGGGCACAAACTTCATGTCTGCATACATGAAGACCCTGTGGGATGAGTGTGGGGTGACCTACTGGTTTACCACCCCTTATCATCCTCAAACCAATGGGCTTGTTGAGAGATTCAACCAGACCCTGAAAGGCATGATTGGTGGCCTGACTGAGGCCATGAGGCGTAAGTGGGACGTCCTCTTACCCTGCTTGTTGTTTGCTTATAGAGAGGTGCCCCAGAAAGGGGTGGGGTTCAGCCCCTTTGAGCTTCTCTATGGTCACCCTGTCAGGGGACCCCCAAGCATTGTTAAGGAGGGCTGGGAGAAAGCTCCACAGGCCCCTCCCCAGGATGTGGTCAGCTACATGCTGACCCTCCGCAAACAAACTCAACGCTTCTGGAAGCAGGCCCAGAGTAACCTCGAGGCCAGTCAAGAGGTGATGAAGGAGTGGTATGACCAGAAGGCCACTCTAGTTGAGTTCTCACCTGGAGACAAAGTTTGGGTGATGGAGCCAGTAGAGCCCAGGGCTCTCCAGGACCGCTGGACTGGCCACTTTGAGATCAAGGAGCATAAAGGGGAGGCCACTTACCTAGTGGACCTCAAAACCCCTAGGCACCCCCTAAGGGTCCTCCATCACAACCGGCTCAAACCTCACTTTGAGAGATCTGAGGTCAGTATGCTCCTAGTCACAGATGAGGGCATGGAAGAGGAGAGTGAACCTCTCCCTGACCTCCTCACTGTCAAAGAAGGGTCAGTAGTGGGTGTCATTCTCTCTGACTCCCTGACTCCAACCCAGAGAGGGGACTGCTATGAGCTGTTAGAGCAGTTCTCCCCCCTGTTTTCCCCTACTCCTGGACTAACCCACCTCTGTGTGCATGACATTGACACAGGTGACAGTCCCCCTGTAAAGAACAAAATTTACAGGTTGTCAGATAAGGTGAAGGCCAGCATCAAGGAGGAGGTCTCCAAGATGTTGACTTTGGGGGTTATTGAGAAATCCAGTAGTCCCTGGGCCAGCCCTGTGGTATTGGTTCCCAAGGCTACTGCCCCAGGTGCAAAGCCAGAACTCTGGTTCTGTGTGGACTACAGGGGTCGCAATTCAGTCACCTGGACTGATGCTCACCCCATCCCCCGAGCTGATGAGCTCGTTGACAGGCTAGGCGCTGCCAAGTTCCTGAGTACGTTCGATCTTACTTCCGGGGACTGGCAGATTGGCCTGACTGAGGGGGCTAAAGAAAGATCCGCTTTTTCCACCCCTGATGGCCATTACCAATTCCGGGTGATGCCATTTGGGCTGAAAAATGCCCCCTCTACCTTCCAACGGTTGGTTAACGGGGTCCTAGCTGGTAAAGATGCCCTCTGTGCAGCTTACCTGGACGACATAGCTGTCTACAGTTCCAGTTGGGAGGAACACCTGCTCCACCTCAGGGAGGTGCTTCAGGCTCTGCAACAGGCATGCCTGACTATCAAGGCTAGTAAGTGCCAGATTGGGCAGGTTTCCGTGGTGTACTTGGGGCACCTAGTAGGTTGTGGCAGGGTGCAGCCACTCCAGGCCAAGATTGAAACTATCAAGGCCTGGCAACCACCTAGAACACAGACTAAGGTGAGAGCCTTTTTGGGCCTCACTGGATACTACCGCAGGTTCGTCAAGGGCTATGGTACCATTGCGTCCGCCTTTACAGAACTCACTTCCAAGAAACAACCTAGGTTGGTGAATTGGACGGAGGCCTGTCAGAAAGCCTTTGATTCTCTGAAGGAAGCCATGTGAACAGCCCCCGTGCTCAAGGCCCCTGACTACTCCCAGGAATTTATTGTGCAGACAGACACTTCAGAGCATGGCATAGGGGCTGTTCTAGCACAGCTGAATGAGGAGGGCTCAGACCAACCAGTAGTCTTTATTAGCAGAAGACTATTACCATGGGAACAAAGGTGGAGTGCTATTGAGAGAGAAGCATTTGCTGTGGTCTGGGCACTGAAGAAGCTAAGACCCTACCTGTTTGGGACTCACTTCCGGGTTCAGACAGACCACAGGCCCCTCAGATGGCTCATGCAGATGAGGGGTGAGAATCCAAAGCTCTTGAGATGGTCCATTTCCCCACAGGGGATGGACTTTACGGTGGAGCATCGCCCAGGGGCTGACCACACCAATGCTGATGGTCTCTCCAGATACTTCCGCCTTAGCGATGAGAGCTCCCAGGCAGTCGGGTAGCTCTCCCCACTTTCAGCTGGGGGGACACATGTTAGGCCTGGCAGCCTTAGGGTGGTCACCCCTAACTTTTTGCCTGCCTCCCTCCACTTTTTGGACCCTGTTTTGCTGGCTTTTGGACTCTGCGCACTTTACCACTGCTAACCAGTGCTAAAGTGCATATGCTCTCTCCCTTTTTAAACATGGTAACTTTGGATCATACCTGATTGGACTATTTAATTTACTTATATGTCCCTAGTAATGTGCACTATATGTGCCTAGGGCCTGTAGATTAAATGCTGCTAGTCGGCCTGCAGCACTGGTTGTGCCACCCACTTAAGTATCCCCCTTAACCTTGTCTCAGGCCTGCCATTGCAAGGCCTGTGTGTGCAGTTTCACTGCCACTTCGACTTGGCATTTAAAAGTAATTGCCAAGCCTAGAACTCCCCTTTTTCTACATATAAGCCACCCCTAATGTGTGCCCTAGGTAACCCCTAGAGCAGGGTGCTGTGTGGGTAAAAGGCAGGACATGTACCTGTGTAGTTATATGTCCTGGTAGTGTAAGACTCCTAAATTCATTTTTACACTACTGTGAGGCCTGCTCCCTTCATAGGCTAACATTGGGGCTGCCCTCATACATTGTAGAAGTGGCAGCTGCTGATCTGAAAGGAGCAGGAAGGTCATGTTTAGTATGGCCAGAATGGTAATACAAAATCCTGCTGACTGGTGAAGTCGGATTTAATACTACTATTCTAGAAATGCCACGTTTAGAAAGTGAGCATTTCTTTGCACTTAAATCTTTCTGTGCCTTACAATCCACGTCTGGCTGGGCTTTGTTGACAGCTCCTTGTGCATTCACTCAGACACACCCCAAACACAGGGTACTCAGCCTCACTTGCATACATCTGCATTTTGAATGGGTCTTCCTGGGCTGGAAGGGTGGAGGGCCCGCTCTCACACAAAAGGCTGCCACACCCCCTACTGGGACCCTGGTAGACAGGATTGAACTGAAAGGGAACCTGGTGCACTTCTTAGCCACTCTTTGAAGTCTCCCCCACTTCAAAGGCACATTTGGGTATAAAACAGGGCCTCTGCCCTACCTCGTCAGACACTTGCTGGAGAAGAAACCTTACCCAGAAACTACATCCTGCCAAGAAGAACTGCCTGGCTGCTCAAAGGACTCACCTGTCTGCTTTCTACAAAGGACTGCTGCCTTGCTGTTGGCCTGCTGCCTTGCTGCACTCTTGTCTGGCTGTGAAAGTGCTCTCCAAGGGCTTGGATAGAGCTTGCCTCCTGTTCCCTGAAGTCTCAGGACTAAAAAGACTTCTCTTTTTCACTTGGACGCTTCGTGCCGTGAAATTATTGACGCACAGCTTGTTCCGCGGCGAGAAAAACGCTGCACACCGATGCTGATCGACGCAACGCCTTTGGGACGACCAGAACTTCGACGCACAGCCTCGCAAGGACAACGCCGCCCGACCTCCAGAGGAGAAATCGACGCGACGCCTGCCGTGAGAGCGAAACTTTGACACACAGCCCCGCAGAACGACGTGCAGCCCGAAAACATGCAGGAGAATCCACGCACAGACACGGGACATCTGGTAATCCCCGCGATCCACAGAAAGAGACTGTCCGAATGCCGGAAAACGACGCACGACGTCCCCGCGTGAAAAGTAACAACGCAAGTCCGTGTGTGCTGGGGAGAAATCGACGCACACACCATTTGTCCACGTATCTCTTCTTCTGCGGCCCTCTGTGGAGATTTTCCACTCCGAACCAGGTACTTTTTGCTTGAAAGAGACTTTGTTTGCTTTTTAAAGACTTAAGACACTTTGGGGGTCATTCTGACCCTGGCGGTCATGGACCGCCAGGGCCAACGACCGCGGGAGCACCGCCAACAGGCTGGCGGTGCTCCCATGGCATTCTGACCGCGGCGGTACAGCCGCGGTCAGATACGGGAAACCAGCGGTTTCCCGCTGGTTTCCCGCTGGTTTCCCGCTGCCCAAGGGAATCCTCCATGGCGGCGCTGCAAGCAGCGCCGCCATGGGGATTCCGACCCCCTTACCGCCAGCCTTGTTCTGGCGGTTTTGACCGCCAGAACCTGGCTGGTGGTAACGGGTGTCGTGGGGCTCCTGGGGGCCCCTGCAGTGCCCATGCCAATGGCATGGGCACTGCAGGGGCCCCCTAACAGGGCCCCACCAAGATTTTCAGTGTCTGCCACGCAGACACTGAAAATCGCGACGGGTGCAACTGCACCCGTCGCACCCCTTCCACTCCGCCAGCTCCATTCTGAGCCAGCATCCTCATGGAAGGGGGTTTCCCGCTGGGCTGGCGGGCGGCCTTCTGGCGGTCGCCCGCCAGCCCACCGGGAATCTCAGAATTACCGCGGCGGTCTTTTCACCGCGCAGCGGTATTCTGCCGGCGGGACTTTGGCGGGCAGCCTCCGCCACCCGCCAAAGTCAGAATGACCCCCTTTATATCACTTTTCAGTGATATCTTTACAAATTCACATTGCAACTTTAACAATTATCCTGATAAATATTATATATTTTTCTAAACACTGTGTGGTGTATTTGTGTGGTGTTATATGGTGGTATTGTATGATTTATTGCACAAATACTTTACACATTGCCTTCTAAGTTAAGCCTGACTGCTCGTGCCAAGCTACCAGAGGGTGGGCACAGGCTAATTTTGGATTGTGTGTTACTTACCCTGACTAGAGTGAGGGTTCTTGCTTGGACAGAGGGTAACCTGACTGCCAACCAAAAACCCCATTTCTAACATTGGGCAGCAGTAAATATAGCAGAAGGCAGAATGAGGTACCCAGATCTGTGAAATGGAAAGCCAAAGTAAACTGTCAGTGTCCATGGACAGAGGTTAAGTGGCTGACTTTTACAATGTCCTACAGTAGTCAGGTATGAAAGGAGCAGTGCCAGTCTCTTACCGGTGTGTCACTGGAAGTACTGCATGATGATGTTAGTTCAGTTGTAAATATCTTCTTCCTCTGCCTCCTCTTCCTCACTGTCCACAGGCTCCACAGCTGCCACAAGGCCATCATCGGCCAATCCTCCTGCAAAAAAGGCACCTGGCGTCACAATGCCAGGTTGTGCAACATGCAGCATGCGACGATTATCTGGCACACCATCTTGGGTGAGTAGTATAGGGAGCCACCTGTTAGATGGAGGCACCGGAATCTGGCCTTCAGGAAGCCGAACGTCCTCTCAATAACCTGCCTAGTTTGCCCATGTGCCTCATTGTAGCGTTCCTCTGCCCTTGTCCTGACATTCCTCACTGGGGTCAGTAGCCATGAGAGGTTGGGGTAAACAGAGTCACCTGCAAATGTTGAGGGATATCTGTTAGACACACACTAACCCTTAGGGACAACCCCATACCCAGACACCTATTCATACTGTGTGGGGGCCATGGGCTCACCTATTAGCCACACCAAGTGCCTCTGGAGTTGGTTGACCCATCACATAAGGGATACTGCTATTCCTCAAAATCTAAGTGTCATGCACAGAGCCAGGATACTTGGCATTCACATGAGAGATGTACTGGTCTGAAAAACACACCATCCTCACATTTATAGAATGGTAGCTTTTTCGATTTCTATACACTTGTTCATTTCTGCGGGGTGGGACAAATGCCACATGTGTACCATCAATGGCACCTATGATGTTGGGCATATGTCCCAGGGCATAAAAGTCAGCCTTCACTGTAGGCAAATCTTCCATCTGGGGGAAGACGATGTAGCTGCGCATGTGTTTCAGCAGGGCTGACAACACTCTGGTCAACACGTTAGAAAACAATGGCTGAGACATCCCTGATGCCATGGCCACTGTAGTTTGAAAGGAGCCACTTGCCAGGTAATGGAGCACTGACAGGACCCGCAGTAGAGGGGGTATTCCTGTGGGAGGGCGGATAGCTGACATCAGGTCTGTCTCCAATTGTGCACACAGTTCTTGGACTGTGGAACGATCAAGTCTGTAGAAGATAATGATGTGTCTGTCTTCCATTGTTGACAGGTCCAGGATGAGGAGAGGATGACGCCATCTCAGCATCTGCCCAAGTGGATGTGCCCTATGGAGGAGAATGGTGGGCAGAGGGTCATGTACCACATAGTTTGCACAAGTGTGTTTTCAGTAGTGTGAATAAATCTGTGAGTGTTGTTGTTTTTCCGTATATCTGTCAAATAGTGCTGTGACGCAGTTTGGTGCCATGCCATGTGCCCCCCTGAAATGGCGGCTGCCTGACCTGTACGGATGGACAAGGGGAAATGAGGTAACTAAGCTGGTGTTGTGTAGCATTGCGGTAGGCAGTCGAAGACTGCCGCGCAATTTAGCATTGGTTATCATTGGGCCCTATGGGTTCCAGGAGTCAATGATGATGTACGCTCGTGGTGACAGTACACACCGCCGCAGACGTGACCGCCATTTTCTATCGCTTCAATCACTTGATACCTGACCTTCAACAGGAGAGGACCTACACTGCAAGTGCTGCAGTGACCTGTGTCTGAAAGCAACAATGGCTCATGAGTCTAGGGAAAGGGCCCCTGCCTTCACCACAGAAGAGTTGACAAACTGGTGGATGGGGTCCTCCCCAGTACACGCTACTCTACGGTCCTCCAAACGAGCAGGTGAGTACACTGTGAGCATGATGCATAGGCAATGCCTGTTTGGAGTAGTGTGGATGGAATATACATGTGGTGGGAGGCTGAGGCCTGCATGTGAGGATGGTGAGTGTATGTGCGTCAGGGCATGGGTGGGAACTGGTGGGCAAGGAGTATGATGGCCCGGGCGGGTGAGTAATTTCCTTTCATCCTGTACCTTTCCTCTAGGTCAGTACCCACCAGAAGATGGGTATTTGGCGTGCAATCGCCAAGGAAGTGCGGACCCTGGGGGGGTCTCTCATAGGCAGAGCACCCACTGCCGAAAGAGATGGGAGGACCTGCGCCGCTGGAGCAAGAAGATGGCAGAGGCCCAGCTGGGGCTAGCCTCCCAACATGGAAGGGGTGCCCGTCGCACCATGACCATCCTGATGTTCCAGGACCTGGCGGTGGCATATCCGGAGTTAGATGGGCACTTGAGGGCATCACAGAAGCCACAAGGGAGTGAGTACAGTGTCATTCAGCTGACTCTGCGTGCTTTACGAAGTGTCTGGGTGGGGGATGTGGGCTCTGGGTTCCCCAGGCCAGGGAGAACTAGGTAGGATAGGTCCCTTGTAAGGCAAACAACTACAAGAGGCACTCCATTAGTTTTTCTATAGCTGTGTTACGATATTATAGAGATGAAAATAAAGTACTCCTGAATAGAGATTCCTCATATACATATATTGTATGTTGCTAACAAAAATAAAATACATATATATTTTATATATCAACGTCATTCGTTGAAGTAACAATGTTCATATCCAATGCAGTCAAATACTTAGAGTTGATGCTCCAAGATTTGTGGAATGATCCAAATTAAAAAGTCCAAAGTCCTTCTGTCCAAACGGAATTGAACTTTGTTGTCAATGTTGATTTGATTTTCAAGTTCACCGCCAGCCTTGAATTGAACTTTGTTGTCAATGTTGATTTGATTTTCAAGTTCACTGCCAGCCAACAAGTGTTTCGTCTGGGTTTATCCCAATGACTTCATCAGGGCTATATTTAGAATATCCAAACAAATCATACTCTATTTCTGAAAATCATGTCCAAGATAATTCTAAATCGATATGTCAGTATATACGTGTACGGACTCGTACTATCGTAGTGTGGTGCCTACCGCGAGTACTTGTGGTGCTGTGTATGGAGTCCCTTGTAAGGCAGGCTCTGAGGCACTCCAACCCCAGTATTGTTAGTGAGCATCTACAACTACTCCTGTGGGTTCCAGGTGTGCAGCAAATGGTGTTAGGACCAGTACCCCATGGGCAGGTGATTTTCCTACTAACTGATAGTGCATGGCCTAGTGCATAGGGCTGCTCCCTGTGTGTTGTGTCCGCCAACAGTAGTGGTGTTGCTGGCATTGACCATGTGTCTCCTTTGTCTCTCCTCCCCCTTCTTGTTTTGTCACCCTGTCCTTGTGTGCATTAGCATCATCTGCCTGTGGAGCAGAGCCACCGGCGACGTAGGGAGCTGCATCCCACATGGCCCTGGAGGATGAATCTACGGAGTGTGAAGGCACCAGTAGGACAGAGGGCAATGGCAGCTCCACAATGGGGACAAGAGAGGACACCAGAGACAGTGACTCCTCCTCTGATGGGAGCTCCCTTGCTGTGGCGGGCACCTCTGTGCCCACCGCAACAACAGGTACAGCCGCCACCCCCTCTACAAGTACCACCCACCCAGCAGCCCTCAGAGTGTTTCCCGTGCCCGCTCACCCAGGAGGGTGGGCATCTCCTTTGTCCCAGACACCTCAGGCCCTGCCTCAGTCAGCCCTGCTGCCCTCAATGAGGAGGCTATTGACATCCTTAGATCCCTCATTGTTGGGCAGTCAACCATTCTGAATGGCATCCAGGGTGTCGAGAGGAATTTGCAGCAAACAAATGCATACAAATGCATACCTGGAGGGCATTAATTCTGGTGTGGCGGAACCAACAGAGAGCATTTCAGGCTCTGGCCTCAGCACTGATAGCGGCCATTGTCCTTGTGTCCAGCCTCCCTCCTCCAACTTCCACTACTCAGACCCAATCACCTCTACCTCAGGCTATCCCAAGCACACCTTCAGACCAGCATGCACACACATCAACACACAAAAGTGGCTCAGGAAAACATAAGCACCACACATCCCGCAGACACTCAGAAAAGCCCCATATCCATGCAGACACACCAACATCCACTGCCTCCACTGTGTCCCTCTCCTTCATGTCATCCACCTCCCTCCCTGTCCCGTCTCCACTCACACCTGCATGCACTGCATCATCAGCCACTACCTCCACTACCTCCATCACCAGCATGCCCATCACTACACACCGCTCACGTGCAGTCACCACCCCACTACCATTCACACGTCCCCTGTGTCCTCTCCCTGTGTGTCTGTAAGCCCTCCTCCCAAAGTACACAAACGCAGGCACACACCCACTCAACAGCCATCAACCTCACAACATCCTCCAACCCATGCACCTTCACCCAAACTCAGCAGACGTACACCTCCTACAACCACTACCTCTTCCTCCACTCCGAAACCCCCTCCATCTTCCCGTCCCAGTGTGTCTAAAGAACATTTCCTAGCTCACTTTGACCTCTTCCCTACACATCCCCCGTCCTTCCCCTTGGGTCAGGATGTCTAGATCCCAGCCCAGCACCTCAGCCAGCAAATCGGCATCAGCTATGGTCAGTGCCACTCCAGGACAGTCTAAGGGGGCATCCATCAGAGCGGCCAGTGTGCCACCGACAGACAAGAAGGACCACCCTATTCCACCACCTACAAAAGTCAAAAAGGGGCTGGCTTCCAGCAGGGGACAGTCACACCACCCACCCAGCAAGGCCTCGCCCGAACACCAAGTGGACAGTGCCAAAGTCTCTGCAACAACTGTCAAGATGGGGAAGGGCCACAAGGCAAAGGGCACATCACCTCTGGGCACAATGTCACCTTGTGAGGGGCTGGTGACCACCAAATCATCCGGGATGGCAGCCACATGCACCACAGTCACCACTACCGCTCCGACTGCCACCTGCACAACCACCTGCACAGCCACTGCCACAACGTCAGTCTGCAGCATCCTCCCCAAGGATCAGCCGTCCGAGACTTCTGGAGACAGTATGGTGTCTCCATCCACCGCAACTGTCACTTGCACCACGGCCAGCACTGGCAGCATCCCTGCCACAACCACCGCCGCCTGCACCACCATCAGCACCGCCATGCGCACATCCAATACCACTCTGTCAGCCGTCAGCAGCATCCGTCAGAGTCTGCAGGTGACGTCCTGGACACTGGTCACGCCACTTGAAACACAACCTCCAGCACTGACACAAAACCAGCAATTGGCAGCCTAAGTCGCCGCAGGATGGAGTGTGGGTCTGCCTCCATGGGGTGTCATGCTACCTGTTCCAGGTACATTGGGTGGCTGAGACACCCACGTGAGACCAAGTAACTGCCACACCCCAAGTGCTGCATCACTGGGCACAAAGCCCCCTCCAGAACCAGTGGAGAAGGCATACACTAGAGAGACTGTGGCTTTGCACTCCCAGGACCAGGCAGTGGCAACCCACTCACTTGAGAGAGTTGAGAGACTGTGGCTTTGCACTGCCCAGGACCAGACAGTGGGCAACCCACCCACTTGAGAGACTTGAGAGACTGTGGCTTTGCACTCCCAGGACCAAGCAGTGGGCATGGAGCCCCCTTGAGGAGCAGTGGCCTCGTACCATCATCGGCTGAGGTGCCCCCCTCCACTGCCCCCTTAGGTTCCTGTTATTTTTTTTCAACCTGATGCCCCTGCAGTGTTCTCTCCGTTTTGAGGCAGTTGTCATGTGTGGGCTTCGCCCATGATTTTTTTGCCAACTGGGCCATGGACATCTGCAAAGGACAGTGTACGGCCTTCTGTAGATATTGTAAATATTTGTATATACTGGTTTTTACAATTGTTTACTTTATCTGCCTATTTCTAATATATGAAAGATTTGACTCAATTCCTTTTGTCCAGACATTCTTCCAGGGGGTTACGGGGTGTATATGTAATGTTGTTGCATGTGTTTGTGTGTATGGTGTTGTGGGTAAGGGTAGGGGTGGGGATGTTGCATTTTGCGTGTGTGTGTCACTCTCTTTTGCCTCCTCCCCTCTTCTTTGTGCTAGGTGCACTACTCCACATCGTCGTTGCCGCCTTCTTTTCACTTCGTCGTGTATTAATAGATACAGAAACAGAAACATGGGCAGGACCTGTAACTCGGGCTCCATGGCGTCCTGCTTCTTCGTTGATTGTCGAGAGGTGAGTGGTTTCCCTTCTGTGTTCTGTTTCCGCCGTGCTTTTGATGGCGTTGGTACCGCCCTGGAAAAGCTGGCAGATTGGTGCCTTGTAATCGTGTGAGTGGTACATTGTCTTCCGCCTGTTTGTTGGCGGTGACCGCCGCAGTATTTGTTGCTACCGCCGTGGTGGTCAGAGTGTTAAAGTGGTTATCTGTGTTGGCTATTTCCGCCATGGTCGTGATTCCATTTTTTTAACCGCCGGCCTGTTAGCGGTATTACTGCCACTTTAACACTGACCGCCACGGTTGTAATAAGGGCCTAAGTGTTGTGCAAGATGTGCCACATGATCCATGAAGGGTAGCTCATAGATGGCTTCCCGTAGCAAATGCACCCTCAAAGCGCATGTCTGGTAATGAGCCCTCAGCAAGAACATCAACAATAAAGCATCCAATGAAAGTAAGCGCCTTGCAGAAAGATACATTTCTAATACACATTTGAAACACAGGCCGCACACAATCCAAAACAAATCTGAATGACAGAGACCAGTTACACTCCGTTTTTTTTAGGAGTGGTGCTCTGAAATACTGCATCATGAGTTCACAACACAGTTGCGCTGGTGAAAGCACCATCAGTCCTCCTTGTTGTGTTGGGATAGCCATTGCGGAAAAAAATAAAAAACAAAAGCAAGATGCCTTCTATTATAGCCAAAGTAAATGGAAATCTCCAGAAAAACACTCAAAAATATTGAGCGTATGGCTGAAGGTATTATGCCAAATATAGAGGAGAAAGTGTTTCCGAAACCAGAACCAGCAGCCTTAAAGAAATGTACAATCCCTGTAATACTAGATGCATTACAAATTCAACCCATGAGTTCACCAAATTATCTCAGAACATGTGTATTGAATAGGGACTATGTGCCATATGTACGAACACATTTTCCCATTGACACAGAATGGGAAAAACCCTTTGCTACATCTGGCCCTATATCTCTGCAGATGACCTCACCACTTGGAACACATAGGTCTTGTGTGCAGATGTCAGTGCCACATGTTTTACAATAAAGCTTTTAGTCTGCTTATGTTGTCAAAATTCACATTTGAAGAAGCAATACAAGGCCTTTATTTTCACAATACTTTAGACTGTTGCATGGGAGAAAGAGAATTTTACCACAACAAGTGACAATTTAGAAGATCAAAACTAGATAAGCAATTCCGGCTTGCATTCTACCACAGCTCTCACTATTAAGAATCACATAGCTTCCATCATAGAACACCTGAAACACTGGTATAATCAAGGGGACTGGAACTCCCTTCAGATAGCAAGCTAAATTTGCTGCCAAAGCATTGCACGCCCCATTCAAGGACAGCTGCTTACAAGGCATCGAATAGCTCACAGAGGTATCACTTCCACTGCCACTAAAAAAGACCTCTTTCATGTCATTGAGACATTTGTGTGGAAAGGGTAACTCCCAGACCTCATGGATGTAAATGTTAGGGTTTGTGCACAGCAAAGAGCATGTCCCCTCTCACTGCACTAGTGGGTTCTGTAATAGCTCCCTTTTAAACTTACTATTGAAAGCCTTTCTTGTTATCTCACCTTCCCCCCCCCCCAGGCTTTGCTTTTACCAAGGCTTCTTTAAAACACTCCTCTCTAGGCCATGTGTTCATTTAACTCATTTGCATAATAACTGAAACTCTGCACACCTTTCAAGAACATGTGCAGCATGTGAGGACCACACCCAGCCCTGTCTATAAAAGGCAGCCCCCGAGCCTCACCCAGTGCTTGTGCTCGTCTACCTCCCGCTTACCTGAGGACAGATCCCTCGGCGCTGGCACTCCTGCTCTCTACAGACTTTCATTGGCTTCAATGGGCGCAGCTGCTGGCTCTTCCTTCTTCCGGTTTCCGGTTCCTCCTTGCCTCAGCCTCTCTCCTACAAGCAACCTGCAAAAGAGAAAGAAGACAAGGTTAGACTGATCAGTATCTCTTGCCAGCAACAAGTAAGTGCAAAACTTTTATTACCTGAAAGAACTTTGACAACAATTTCTGGATTCGTGTATAGACAATTTGAAACAAGATACCTTCCACGAACATTGTGATTCAAACTCTTTGTTACAAGAATACTTTGCGGAACTTTGTGAAGCAAACATTTTTTTATGGAACTTTTAAGAATCGAACCGTGGAAACCATTAACAGCAAGGCAAACAGTAAATCAAGGACTTGCACAAATTACATGCTGTATTTTGACATAAAAGTACAGTATTTGTTTTATAAAAGATTCTGGAAATATGGGAAAAGTGAGTCTGCTATTGGCAATTTAGGCTTTAGTTATATTAAGATGAATGTTTGATATTGGTAATTCTGATAACGGTATTTGTTTAATGTTTTAGAAGCTTTAGAGTAATAGAAAGCACATCCCAGAGCAGTAACACATTCCAAACCTGGAAACTAGAGACCAGGATCCAAGAGGTACTTTTAGAAGAAAATTTCTAATAAATAAAGGGATAGTCAGGAACCCAGTTAGGAATAGGATGTACTTATCTGTTCTTTGTTTATGTTTCATTAGGCACCAGTTTCTACAGAAGTCAGAGAGGGCCGCAAATTTGTGCAGCACTTCAACAGTAGAAACGCAAGAACGGTGTTGTCTCTTTATTTTATTTTATCCACTTCCCCCCTTCCCTTGAGCTTCTGTTCTTAGTGCACTGTTTTAAAAACTAGTGTGCTGGAACAAGCAGTTTCAGGGTGGGGTCGGATTGTCTTCAACCTCCATCAGAACTGAAAAAGGACTCAGGTGAGCTGGGCTTTGACAGAAGCACAAGCCTTAAATAAATAAAAAAATAAAAAAAAAATTCAGTTCTGGTGGACGATGAATATCGGGGAAGAAATAGAGGGCATTGACGTCACGGATATGGTGCAGGCCCTAAATGAGGACTTGGATCATAATGAATCAGTGTCTGGCATCTTGCAACATATGCAAGAGGAAATAGAGAGATTAAAGATGGAGAATACCTCTTTAAAACAGGATTTAAGCAGGTATAAATTTAGGGTATCTCAGTGGAACACAGCTTTTACGCCTTTGTTTAAAACCTCCTCAGAGACAGGGGCGCCATCAAAACATACAACTTTGCCTCCCCCAGTTGAGGTCACTGTTAATGTTCCTAATGCTGTGCCCTTAGCAGCACCTGAACGTTTTCATGGAGATAGTAACAAATTCCATGTTTTTATCAATCAATGTCAATTACACTTCGTTTGTAAGCCACAACAGTTCCCTACTGATGCTACGAAAGTGGCATTCGTCTTGTCTTATTTGGGTGGCACAGCAGCCAATTGGTCAATTCCTTTCGTGGAGAGAGATGATCCCATCCTCCATAATTGGAATCAATTTAAACGTACCATGACCAGCCTTTTTGCAAAACACACTTTCATGCAGGCAAGTGATAATGAGCTTTTAAATCTTAAACAAGGTAACAAGGATTTATTGACCTATCTCACTAGTTTTAATCATTTACTCACCGAGACACACTGGCCAGAAGAAAAGCATGTCTCCCTTTTCTATAAAGGTTTGAGAGACGAGTTAAAAGACGCGCTGGCTCATATCGTTGATTTGCCAGAAGACTATTCGGACTTTGTAGATTTAGTTGTGAAATTAGAACATAGACTAGGAGAAAGAAAGGGAGACAAATACAAACTGGAATCACGGTTAACTTTTATTAGACACGAGAAGAAAGACCCAGATAATAAACTCCCTGAACCTGAGCCTATGCAAATAGGGACACTCAGAGGTTCACTCACATCAGAGGAAAAAGAAAGAAGGAGAAAACTTCAATTATGTTTATATTGTGGAAGGGCAGGTCACTTTGCCAGAGAATGTCCGGTAAAGCCTAAAAATCCACGAAAGGGTGCTGTTTCCTCCCCCTCCTCAACTGAATCGGGAAACGATTAAGCTCGACAAGGGGAGAGGTTACTTGTTCGAGAAAACATCTTAATCAAACCTCTAATGCTGCAGCCTTCATGGTACCGCACATACCTAGACATTTCATAATTCAGGTCGTTTTAATTGTTACTACCCAAGTGAGGCATTCTCTCCCTGTCCTACTGGACTCAGGCGCGACAGGAAATTTTGTGGATAATAAGTTAGCTGAAAACTTAGGACTTCCTATGTGCCTAAAGCCTTGTCCAGAAGCAGTATGTGCAGTGGATGGGTCAGAATTGACCTCTGGATTAATCACAAAACAAACAAGTCCACTTGTTATGGTCTGTCAGAACGGGCACACAGAGGTGATTAGCTTTGATCTGATAGATACTCCTAATTTTGGTTTGATTCTCGGGGTACCCTGGTTAACAACTCATAACCCAAAAATTGATTGGGTGAATAGAAATGTTACTTTGGATTCCTCATTCTGTAGAACCAATTGCTATCAAGAAGCAGGTACAGAACAGAGCACAGTATTACACTGTGCTAGTGTTATACAAGATGAACCAAGTCTCCCTCCTGAATATTCTGACTTTAAAGACGTCTTTGATCCAGTAAAGGCTAGTGTGCTGCCCCCACATAGGTCTTATGACTGTCGTATAGATCTTATCCCAGGGGCCCCTTTACCTAATAACAGAGTATATGCTTTGACTGACGAAGAAACCAAATACTTAAGAACCTACCTAGATGACCTACTACAGTCTGGGTTCATCCGTCATTCCACATCTCCGGTGTCATCTCCACTCTTTTTAATCCCGAAGCCGGATAAATCCCTGCGCGCGTGTATCGATTATAGAGGACTAAATAAGGCTACAATAAAGAATAAATATCCTCTTCCTCTAATACCTGTGTTGTTGGATCAATTAAGACATTCTACTGTATACACTAAACTAGATCTGCGGGGAGCTTACCACCTGGTCCGAGTAAAAGAGGGGGATGAGTGGAAGACAGCTTTCAAGACAAAGTTTGGTTTATTTGAGTACACAGTAATGCCCTTTGGGTTATGTAATGCCCCTGCGGCCTTTCAGTTCTTTATAAATGAGGTCCTACACGAATTCCTGGACGTTTGTGTCATAGTATACATAGACGACATCCTCATTTACTCTAAGAACTCAGAAGAACATACCCAACATGTTCTTGCAGTATTATCAAAGTTAAAAGAAAATTATCTTTTTGCTAAGTTAGAAAAGTGTACTTTTAATGTCAGCAAGGTGGACTTTTTAGGATACTGCCTGTCACCTCAAGGAATAACTATGGATGTAAAGAAAATCAGTGCTATTGCTGATTGGCCAGAACCATCCTCTGTAAAAGATATTCAGAAATTTCTGGGTTTCGCCAATTTTTATAGGAGGTTTATTGCACATTTTGCAGACATTGCGGCCCCAATAACTACCTTGTTGCGGAAAGGGCAACAATTTCTTTGGACTGATGAGGCGGCACACGCCTTTCAACTCCTAAAACAAAAGTTCACTTCAGCCCCAATTCTGAAACATCCTGATCCTGACTTGCCTTTTTTTGTTGAAGCGGATGCTTCACAAGTAGCTTTAGGAGGAGTTCTCTCTCAACGAGATGCAGTAGATGGCCAGTTACATCCTATAGCCTTCTATTCCAAAAAGTTATTACCAGCTGAACAAAATTACACTGTGGCTGAAAGGGAACTACTAGCTATCAAAGTAGCCTTTTCAGAATGGAGGCACCATTTAATGGGAGCCAACTACCCAGTTACAATCTTTTCTGACCATAGGAACCTACAGTTTTTTGGATCACTTAAAGCACTAACACCACGTCAGATGCGCTGGTTATTTTTTTTTAACACATTTGACTTTGTAATAACCTATAGACCAGGTGCACAACAAATTCAATCTGATGTGTTATCTAGATACGGACATACTTCAGACATGAAACAAGATAAAATAGGAGAACCCATTATTCCTCCCCAAAAGTTTTTGGCACCAGTACAACAGAAGGATTTCATCACAGATCTATATAATGCACATATGCAAATAGCACCTCAGGATTGGTTAAAGGATTCCCATAACACAATACAACGAGGTTTATTGTATCACGACAACATGCTGTTAGTGCCCACCTCTGAATTACAAACACAGGTGATAATTTGGCATCACGCCTCACCGTTGGCAGGTCATCCTGGTTGGGTAAAAACCCTGGAAAATGTGCAAAAACACTTTTGGTGGGACACTATAGGAAAGGACGTTAAGCAATTTGTCACTACCTGTCCAATTTGTGCAAGACATAAATCTTCTCATAAGGCCCCTGACGGTTTGTTAATACCAATGCCAACACCCAAGCAACCTTGGCACACTGTGAGCGTAGACTTTATTGTAGGTTTACCACCTGTAAAATCTTTCACAACAGTGTTGGTTATAGTAGATTTTTTATCTAAAATGGCACATTTTGTACCATTACGGAAATTACCCACAGCAGCAGAATTTGCCGATATTTTTATAAGGGAAATTGTGCGTTTACATGGTTTGCCAAGCAAAGTGGTGTCAGACCGAGGGAGCCAGTTCAACTCTAAATTTTGGAAAAAAATATGTAAAAAACTGAAAATAGATGTGGCATTATCCACTGCTTTCCACCCAGAGACAGATGGACAGACTGAACGACTGAACCAAACCTTACTTCAAACGCTACGTTGTTTATTGGCTGATTATTCTAGTGAATGGTTGGAAGCTCTCCCTGTAGCGGAGTTTGTTTATAATAATACTGAGCATTCAGCTCTACTTTGCTCACCATTCTATTTCTTGCAGGGGTATCATCCAAGAGCTATACCCATTTTGTTAGAAGATTCTCTGTTACCTACAGTAACGGATAGACTAACAAGGTTAGGTGACATACAAGACAAAGCCAGGAAACATTTATTAAAGTACAAGGAAAGCATGAAAAGACAAGCAGACAAACACAGATCTGAGACCCCAATGTATAAAATCGGTGACAAGGTATGGCTCTCCACAAAGAACCTAAACATAGAGGGATCCCGAAAGCTGCAACCACGTTTCATTGGACCCTTTAGTATAACTGCCATAGTAAACCCGGTAACAGTAAAATTAGATTTACCAAAAGAATATCCAGTACATACTACATTCCATGTGTCCTTGCTTAAGCCGTACAATCCAAAAACCCGACCTGAACCACCACCTCCACCCATACCAATTCAGGGAAATCTAGAATATGAAGTGAAAAGCATAAAAGACTCAAAAAGAATTAGTGGACGTCTGTTTTATTTAGTAGAATGGAAAGGATATGATGAATCTGAGAATTCATGGGAACCAGCATCATATGTACATGCCCCACAGCTGATTAGACGGTTTTATTTAAAAAATCCAGGAAAACCCCGTCCTGTAGGAGGGCCTTTGAGGGGGGCAACTGTTAGGGTTTGTGCACAGCAAAGAGCATGTCCCCTCTCACTGCACTAGTGGGTTCTGTAATAGCTCCCTTTTAAACTTACTATTGAAAGCCTTTCTTGTTATCTCACCTTCCCCCCCCCTAGGCTTCTGTGTATGTTCTTTAATGTGCTGTTTTGTTTACACATTGGGCCTTGCTTTTACCAAGGCTTCTTTAAAACACTCCTCTCTAGGCCATGTGTTCATTTAACTCATTTGCATAATAACTGAAACTCTGCACACCTTTCAAGAACATGTGCAGCATGTGAGGACCACACCCAGCCCTGTCTATAAAAGGCAGCCCCCGAGCCTCACCCAGTGCTTGTGCTCGTCTACCTCCCGCTTACCTGAGGACAGATCCCTCTGCGCTGGCACTCCTGCTCTCTACAGACTTTCATTGGCTTCAATGGGCGCAGCTGCTGGCTCTTCCTTCTTCCGGTTTCCGGTTCCTCCTTGCCTCAGCCTCTCTCCTACAAGCAACCTGCAAAAGAGAAAGAAGACAAGGTTAGACTGATCAGTATCTCTTGCCAGCAACAAGTAAGTGCAAAACTTTGATTACCTGAAAGAACTTTGACAACAATTTCTGGATTCGTGTATAGACAATTTGAAACAAGATACCTTCCACGAACATTGTGATTCAAACTCTTTGTTACAAGAATACTTTGCGGAACTTTGTGAAGCAAACATTTTTTTATGGAACTTTTAAGAATCGAACCGTGGAAACCATTAACAGCAAGGCAAACAGTAAATCAAGGACTTGGACAAATTACATGCTGTATTTTGACATAAAAGTACAGTATTTGTTTTATAAAAGATTCTGGAAATATGGGAAAAGTGAGTCTGCTATTGGCAATTTAGGCTTTAGTTATATTAAGATGAATGTTTGATATTGGTAATTCTGATAACGGTATTTGTTTAATGTTTTAGAAGCTTTAGAGTAATAGAAAGCACATCCCAGAGCAGTAACACATTCCAAACCTGGAAACTAGAGACCAGGATCCAAGAGGTACTTTTAGAAGAAAATTTCTAATAAATAAAGGGATAGTCAGGAACCCAGTTAGGAATAGGATGTACTTATCTGTTCTTTGTTTATGTTTCATTAGGCACCAGTTTCTACAGAAGTCAGAGAGGGCCGCAGATTTGTGCAGCACTTCAACAGTGGAAACGCAAGAACGGTGTTGTCTCTTTATTTTATTTTATCCACTTCCCCCCTTCCCTTGAGCTTCTGTTCTTAGTGCACTGTTTTAAAAACTAGTGTGCTGGAACAAGCAGTTTCAGGGTGGGGTCGGATTGTCTTCAACCTCCATCAGAACTGAACAAGGACTCAGGTGAGCTGGGCTTTGACAGTAAATGTCCCCCAGCCTTTCATATCTGCCCACTGGAATGTGTTTTAAGCAGGGTGTGAATGTGCAGTGTTGAAATAGGCTGATTCATAACCCTATGTATTAACCATTCAGCAGATGGTATTTCAGTCACAGTAAAAGGCAACTTTTTTTACTTTTCGATGTTTAACTTAGCATAAGTCGATTCCTTCTTAACCATTATTTATTGTTTTCTTATCAAATTAAATGCCGAAAAGATGCCCCTTGTGCTAACATGTTTGTCAGGGAATGGGACCAGATTTCAATGTTTGTAGTGTCCAATCTAACTGCATTGTGGACCTAAGCTGGCTCTGTCCATGTAAAAATGACATGTCACTTTGCACAATGTCTATTACAGGTGAAACAATGTTGTTTGAAGTGTATATGCAGTTGGACAAAGTGTTAGTCCCATTATTCACAACAGCTAAGGCTTTCTGTAAATTTTGCTGATCTATTTGCAGTAACCAGGCAGCGGCTTCTTGTTGTGAACATTTCCAAATTCTATTATAAACTGCATAAGAGAAACGCTTTTTATGTTGTCTTCTGGGACCCAACAGGAAATACTGCAAGTCTGTGTTATTAGACATGACAGTGAGGTGTTCTTTAAAAACATTTAGGCCCACATTATAACAATGGCAGTATAAGCCGTCTACAGCCGCGGCAACGGCCGCCAAAAGATCATCACCGCGGCTACAATCCGTTTGCCAAATTATGACCAATGCCAAACTTCCGCCACAAGAAGGGTGGAATTCCGGCTGTGGCCATACTGGTGGATGGTGGTAAGGTGGCACTGCTACCACCAGCACTGCCACGCCAGTAGACCGCCACCAACCATGTCATGACACATGATACGGCCTGGAGGTGTTCTGCTGGCAGGGGCTGCTGGCAGTAGTAGCGCCCCGTCTCGTTTCCTGCCAGAAGACTCCCTGGATGCAAGCAAGTTGGGCTTCCAACAGGGGAGGTGGGTGGGGGTGTTGTGTGTGTGTATGTGGGGTTGTGTGTTTGTGTTACTATCCTTGTGGGGACTTGGGTGTGACGATAACACTCACGCTGTGGGGACTTGATTGCACTGTGGGGACCTGAACCCAGGTCCCCACAAGGCAATGACTCTGAAACAATAAAAAATGGCTTCAGGAACAACTGTGTCAATTTTCACAACTTTATTAAAAATTGCCTTGTGGGGACCTGGGTTTCATCATGTGTGTTTATATATTTTCTCAACGTTGCCCCTGTAGACAGGACACACATTTCTCAGCAGAAACACGTTAGCAGCAGAAAAAAGGACATTTCAAGGGCAAAGTTTAAAATCATGTGTTTATCCCGATATTCTTCCATGTAAATTAACCTTTTTTATTTATTAAAATAATGTACATTTTACCTGAAGGTATTACATTTAGACTTTTTATGTGTGAAAATTGTCTGTAGTTTTATAAACATTGCTTGAAGCAATTGGAGACAGTTTATCACAGTGGCAGAAAACCTCACTATTGCCATTCGATCCTTATCTACAGTTAAGGAATGATGTTGCACTGCACCGGGATACAATATATACTGATCTGATCATTTATTGACAAATAACTTAGAGGCATCAAAGCTTATTTTTAATGTTTGCACCTGAAATTCTGAGTCCTTATAGTGCTTTGCCTTTGTTCACATACTAATATGCACTATGGAATATGTTCTTTCAGATGATGGCTAGATGAGTGAGCTAGTGCTTCATTGTGCTAAGGCCTATGTTCCCACAGACAATGAACGGAAGCAATGTTATACCCACAGCATGGGGAAGTATATTGTTAACAGAAAAGGGATGGCCTTACAAAATTATTGAACTTCTTAGAAGATATATTCCTACCTTTGCAGTAGATACAAGAAATTTAGATAATTCCACTGGAGCTTTTTTTCCTATTGCTTTGGGTGCACTCCTTGTTTATAATTATATGTTTTTCAATGGAGCAGGAGTATCGTTAAGTGGCTGAAACATGTAGAGTGTGCACCAAATATTTGTGACGAGGGACAGTGTGTGATATGCAATTTGCCGCTCTGTCAAGTTGTCTGACACCATTGCATTAGGTCACCACACCTAATCATCTTTCCCTATGGCTCCTATTGAATTAACCAGAATGTTTTAATTCCTGCCTTTACATATATATGTTAGCATTGTGAAGATGATGGGTTTCTTTTGTAGGAATTGGTTTGATTACATGCACTTAAACAAAATTGTGGTATTTGGAAAGACATGAACAATCGTGTTAAAGGAGTATCTGGCTCCTGACACAATATAAAATACTATGATCAGTAATTCTCCAATTGAGCCCCGTGGCTAAGATTATCCTGTTGCTGTGATATGCTTTTGACAACAGCTGCCTCTGCTGATGTGTGGGTGAAAAGGAATGCAACCCATAGCTGGAGCAGGCGTCAGGTCTGTCCAGCACCCCACGTTGTCGCATGATCTGGGAGCAACGTGGAATGATAGAAGTGGGCTGCTTATGACACTGCCGGCGTCGATGACTCCACTCAGAAGGGACCTATGGCTAAGAGAGGGGTACACAACCCGCCCAACTCAGCTGAAGGGCAATGAGGGTGGTCTCAGACTCACTAGCAGCCCCTGCCAGGCCTCTGAATACAGGGCTTCTGACTGGGCCGCATGTACAGACAGGGTGACCCCCGCTCACTTCCAATACCTCTTGTGTCAGGTGTAGGTGAGGCCATATGAGCCCATCCACTGACCCTGAGGATGGAATATACCACACAAAGCTCCACATTAGACTGCCATCTTGCTTGCCTGTGTGGATATGCCCCCCATTCATATGACACTTCTGCTGTGCGAACCTAGCCAAAAGGCAGCTGTGTGCTGCACAATGTAAAATACAAGCATACAGTCAAGGAGTGAGAGGAGAGAAATCTGGATTGTGGATGATTAATAAAATGTGATGTGGTGAGTCTTTTCCTCTGTCTTAAATTGGAACAGTGTTGAAGTGGTCCTCATTGGCACAGGGATGTTATTCCAGAACCTGGGTCCATAGATGGAAAAGGCCTGCTGTCTTGTTTATTTTTTCATTTCTACATTTTTTACTTTGCAGTTTCACTGTGTCCTGCCTTTGGGTATGCCAGGACATACTGAAGATCATAGGTTTGTCAGTAAGATAAGCGGAGAAGCTGGTGGTGATAGCTTTGCAAATGATGCAGCTGGTTTTGAGGGTAGTGTGGGTCCAGGAGAGCCAATGGAGTTCCATCAGGTTGGGGGTGATGTGATCATATTACTTAAGGGCCTAGAAGAGACATGATGCAGCATAGAGTCTGGGAGGCCATGGAGTAGGACATTATCAGAATCCAAATGCAGGAGTAACAGGGCTTAAAAAGCAGTTCTAAAGTCAATTTCTGGAATACATTGTTTGAATTTCCTTAGAAGAGAGGCGTGATTCACTGAGGTAAACTTACCTAAAGTCTACGTTTAGTCCTAAAGTCTAAGTTTAGACATGAAGTCTAAGTTTAGACTTCAAGTCTAAGTTTGTTCGTGAAGTCTAAGTATAGATCTGAAGTAATCAGTAAACTCAATATTTCAATAGCACTAGAAGGAGGTCTGGTTGGGATTTCCAAGGACCAAACATTTAGTGGCCGGTAGTCTTGTGACTGGCCTAGATTTGTTCTCCCCATCAGCCTGCTTAGAAAACTGCTGACCACAGCCCTTTCGGTTAAGTAGGGGCTTGGGCATGTGTTATTGAGACAGTTTACCCACCTTGCTTTTCTTCTTTTCTTTGCTTTCCATGGCTAAAGGCTGCTCAAGGTGTGCAGCCTCAAAGCAAAGCTTTGTGTGCCTCTTTTCAATTACCAAAACTCTCCAGGTTACCTACATGGCTATTCAGCCATTGATTAGGTTGAGGATGTTTCCTTCCTCTCTGGGTACCTGCATATTTTAACTGGTTTTCTCCTTTCACCAAAAGGTTGGCAAGTCTAGAGGAATTAATAACTAAATGGGCAATCCTCAGTAACTATGTTCAGCAACACCATTTTACTTGCAGGCCATTTGTGCTAATAAACCAAAACAAATCCTTGCAGAAAGTGTAGTTTACTTTTGGATATATGTATGAGCCTTCAGTGTTGATAAGGAATAAGTACATTTTAAAACAAATCTTTAACACTTGGTTAATAATATCACTTTTTATACAGATATTCATACAAAATACACCCAGTCTTCGTCTCTTGAATGTATTTGGGATCATACAGGTAGCAGGATGCCTGGGTGAGCTTTATGTTCAAAAGTCTGTTTCCTAGTGAAAGTTGCTTCACCTGGCCATTACCCTGGGATGGTTAAACCTAGTACCACTAAACTCGATAATTGTAATTGACTTCTGTAGTGCTTCATACCCCATTCTCTCCATTGACAGGTACAGATGTGCATCATCAGAAGGTTAGCAAGCTACAGGCTTAGATTGAATGGTGGTGTATTGCAGTAAGATCCATGTGGAAAGCATTCTGGTGTTATGTATTAGTGAGGAGAAGCGATCTTACCCCATCCTGGACAGGAGAGCTTATCAGATTGCTGAGAGAAGGAGTGTGCACAGTTTACATTTAGTGGTTGCTATGATCTACTTTTCAGCATTGATCACTGAAATGAAAATGCACCTTCTCATATGATGGTTACACTTTCATTACTCTTAAAAACTAAGCAGGCCTGTATGTAGATGTGGCCCTCGTGGCATTATTCTCTTTTCCTTGCAGCAAGAAAACACTTAAAGCAAAAAAGTAATGTCACAGGATGTTTTCTCCATGTGCTTCAGTAACATTTCCTGCCTAGGATTGACATGCTTCACATGGAAGTTCCATAAAGAAAGAATCAGTGATAGTAACCATAACCTAGGACAACTGCCACTTTTACCTGTGGTCTTCAAGTGGACAGACCACTGGGGCAATGGTTCCCACTAGAGTTGGCTGAGGCTCTACTGATAGAAATCCAGTAGTCCCACTACTTGTTTGGCAGCAGAGAAGTGCTTCTAATTTATAACCATGCCCTTATTCTGCCAAGCTCTAAAGAGCCACCAAGATGTTTTACTGCTGTCTATTAATTTCATTAACCTTTAGGGAAATAGTTCTTTAGTTATCAGATTGCTGCTGACAAATGAATATATCTTTGCAAAGTATCACAATGCATGAACATATTTGTCAGGATAACATGTTTTCTAAAATTAAATCAATCAACACACTTCATTGGAGCAGTTTCTGTCCTCCTTGGGCCGGTCACAGCTCCACGGCCTTCCTGCTACATGTCATCTCCACCCACATTCCTCCTGATCACATCTACTGATGCCATTTTCCCACCTCTGCCGCCCCTACCCTCCCACCTCGGCTTCTCCAACTTCCCAGGACATTTAACAGAGGGCACCAAGTGGCCGAGCCAAAGGCATGCCTAAGACAAGCCTGTCTGCCCCCATCCATGCCTGGACCGCAGCCAGCAACAGGACCTCTGGTCCTCTACCTTTTCACAGCTACACTACAAAGGAGCTTCAGGCCCTGAACATTGGACCCCACAACAGCAGCTGCTTCACGGCATCCTTATGATCTACCATAGGACACTTCAGTTATCAACACTGCCGTTCTCCTGCAACTTGGCCCACCTGCCCACACTCACGCCTGCACCGCACCCACACATAGGACTATGGCCAACCCAGAAACTCGCTGGTGCATCTTGCGCAACACCCGCTCCATATGCAAACAGCCACAGAAATATGGGACCCCATCACCACCTACAACCTGGACATTGCCTTCACCACCAAAACATGGCTGAACCCCCTCCTCCAACCTTGACATTGCCATGGCCATCCCCAACAGCTACTAGATGATACACTGATACCGCAACAACAAACACGACAGGGGCATCACCATCATATTTAGAGAAAATCTTAAACTTCTGACTTCAGACCAATGGCAACATCACAATGCAAGGTACCACAGTGTACAGACCCCCGGAAACATATCCAACCTTCTGTGACGCCATTGTCAACCTCATCACTCCCCTAGTCATCGACTTCCTTCACTACATTGTACTGGGCGTTTTCAATTTCAACCGCGAAGAATCCAACAACATCTACTCCAGCTTCTTCCGGGGGGACCTTAGCTGTATTAGACTCACTCAGCTGGCCATCAAACCTATGAATGGAGCCTGTCGCACACTTAATGCCATCTTCACTTCCAGCAATAGAATCAAATTCACCCATGTCACTGAACCCACCTGGACTGACCACAACACAACATTGTCCACTTCGCCATCTCCGACACCAAGCACACCATCACCAAGCACCACATCAATCTCCGGTGAAGCTGGGGAAGGTAACCAAGACCCTATGGACACAGTCCCTAGGCACCTCGCAACCGAAGCCCTTTGCAGAACAAAACCAGGCCGTTCAGAACTTCACCACTTGGATCACCAGACAGAGTGACCCCTTTGAAACAAGCAAAAAACAACAACACCTAGTTTTGATAGTACACTTCAGAGCTCAGAAACTCCAAACGCAACTGCCAGTGACTCAAGAAACAGCGGTGCAGAACCAAGGACCCCCCCAACAGAGCAGCTCAAAAGGCAGCAATTAATACTGCAACATCTAGGCAGCCAAGAGAGCAGCAATCAACACCTGCATCAACACCACAGCCAACCACATGAAATAACTCTTATAAATCATCAAGGAATTCTTCCATCCAACAGCCACTGAGACCACTGAGACCACCATCCACCCATCTCAGGAACTCTGTGACACCCTCTCAGACTACTTCTATAGCAAGATCACCACCATCTTCAACAACTTTGTCCCCCATCCCACCACTTCCACCCTTGACAACCTATCTCAAACAGCAAATACCAGCCACATGATAACAAACTAGTCCCAATCACCACGCAGTTCAGCACAACCATCATGTGGTCCATCCACTCAGGGGCACCCACCGACCACTAGCCCCATCTCTTCAACCTTGGAATCAACAATATCAGCATAAAACTAACCAGCATCCTCAACACCTTCATCTCCTCTGCGACCTTCCCGCATAGAGGGATGCTTGCAGAGGTCAGAACCCTCCTAAAGAAACCCTCCACTGACCCCAGAAACCTAAAGAATTACAGACTGAATTCCCTGCTTTCCTACCCTTCTGAAGTACTTGAGAAAGCCATCAACCAACAGCTCGCAAAACTACTCAAACAAAACCACCTTATCAACACCTCACAATCAGGATTCTGGGCCAACCATATAACTGACACCACAATGATCACCACCATGTATGACATCAGGATCCTCCTCGACCAAGGAGAAACAGCAGCTCTAATCCTCCTGGACCTCTCCACAGCATTCAATGCAGTCACCCACCATATTCTCTTAAGCAGACTCCACAACTTAGGTATTCAACAAAAAGCCCTCAAGTGGATCACACTTTGCTCTTAGACCGCATTCAGAGCATCTGCCTTCCTGTCTTCACCTCCACACCTAAGACCATCACCTGCGGCCAGTGCTTTAAATGAGTCGGTACTGTGCAGTACTGAGTACCAGCACTTTTTTATTTTGAGAGGGAGAGTACCTGCACTTCTTGGGAAAACATAATACTTTTAATTAGAGAGTACCAGCACTTATGAGAAACAAGCAGGTACTCTGGTACCCAGTACCTGCACTATTTTTCTATTTCAAGCACTGCCTGGAGCGTACCCCAAAGATCTTCCCTCAGCTCCACCCTTTTCAACATCTACATGACCCCCCCTTGCAGACATTGTCAGGTCCCATGTACTCAACATAGTCTCTTACGCCAATGACACCCTCTCACTCATCAAGGACCCCCACTGCACCAAAACCAACTTCTGCCACATGGATGAAAGACAGCTGCCTCGAACTAAACACAGACCAAACCAAAGTCCTGATTTTTGGAAGGAACACCTCTGTATGGGACCATAACTGGAGGCCAGCAGAACTCAGACCAAAACCCACTCCATCAGACCCCACACGAAACCTCTGCATCGTCCTCGACAGCCAACTGTCCATGAATAAACAAATAAACTCAGTCGTCTCCTCCTGCTTCTACATGCTCTGAATACTCCATCGAATGCTCCATCGAATTTTCTAATCCAGCCCTGCCAACACCAGAAACCAGTTATGCATGCACTGGCCACCACCTGCCTAGACTATGGCAATGCTTGCTATGCCAGAATTTCCACCCAGCTATTCAAAAGATTCCAGAATTTACAGAGTACCGTAGCCATACTCATCCTGAACCTCACCAAACTCTCCTAAAATCATTGTTCACCTCAGAGACCTCCACTGGCTCCCGATCCAGAAGAGATGCCAGTTCAAGATCCTCACACTTGTGTACAAAGCTCTACACAATCAAGGGCTGTCCTACTTCAACCACTGACTAAGCTTCCACGTCCCCACAAGACAGCTGTGCTCCACCATACTCAACCTCTCACACACCCACTGCATCCATCGCACCGGGGGCCGGGGCCACTCATTCTCCTACATCGCAGTCAAGTCCTAGAACATTCTGACCCTCCACCTCCAGACAGCTCCCACCTTGGTGGATTCCAGAAAGAGTCAAGACATGGCTCGTCGATGGAGACATGGCACCCTCAGCAACCAGGTACCCTTAGGGGTGATAGTGCTGTGCTATACAAATGTGTTGATTGATTGATTGATTGAAAATTATGGATTGCGGATGTCAGGCCTAACATGGGTGTGCACCAATGGTTGACAATTCACTCACTACAAGAGAGTTTTTATTAACTTGGTTTAGTCATGTACTATCAAATAATTTTAGTTTCTCCCAGAAGGCAGGTAGAATTTCCAGCATGCACATGATTAACCAGTTTTTTGTCTTTGTAAGAGCAAAACAGGGTTATTTCTCAGTAATAGCTAATATTACATACACAAAAACATCAAGGTAGCCACATGAGACATTAGGCATATATGCAGAAATTAGGATTATTTTGTAGCCGCTAGACCCAAGTACTGTAAAGAGACAGCATTCACAACTAGTAAATTAGTTGTTGCTGTTATTGCCCATCTTTACTATGAAACAGGTCACCTAATACAGAGGTAATGTTATTTGTTGATAACAGCAGTGTTTATTAATTCTCCCCCTTACTAATCTAATAATAAATAGAACTACAAACCTATGCTGGCTTTTGTCTTATCAGAACACTGCAGAGATACACAACATGCAGTGCTTAACAGTACACCTTACATTAGGTCTACCCCTCTGTTGTGTTTTTCAACAACCCTTTTCCAACATATAGGAATGAGCCAACAATTTAATATAGTATGCATAAATCCCACAGGTCTGTCCCTGCACCTGTGATAAGTGTCTGTTCTGCAGGGACAGATATTATGCAACACTCCAGGTGTCAGGTACATTCTATGTAAGTCCTTAAACTGTCAATTTGAATCTGAAATTTCCATATACAGTACAACTGTGTTGTCACATCCTATGCTACTTTACATCTGTAAATGGCTTATTATTTCAATTTCTCATCTGTCTCTTACTGGTAATCTGTGTTCAAGTCAATCTTGTTGTAATATCTGAATATTGTGGCTTTGTTTATGAAATACTCTCCAGAACAGCTGCGCAATCTGATGAATTACAATTTAATCATCCCAGAGATCCTTAGAATCTCTCTAAATAATCTTGGGATTTCTAAACGCTTACCATTCCAATAACAATTGTCAGAGAAAGATAAAATGTACAACAACACTTATCCAATTTAAAGTACCACCTTATTAATGCTAGATAGGCTGCCAGACAGTCCTAGAACTTTACTTACTCGATTATCAGCCTGGAACTTTACTTACTCGGTTATCAGCCCAGCTTTAGATTATCCCTTCTTCACTCAAACCTGGCGAACTACCTTGACCCTTCTGACATTTCAACACAATAATCCATAGAATTACTCCCACTAACTCACCAATGGACCTGCAGGTACAGAGCATGCCCCACTCATTATACATAGGAGTAATCTCATTATCAAGTTCACCATGTGTGACAACAACTCTTTTGAATCCCTAGGAAGACCCTCCCAACCTTTTCATCAAAATATGTACTTGCTCTTACCCTCCTAGTCCTGCACAAAGCTTTTGTGAAGACTTCTTTTCTCACCTAATCAACTTCTTTCTCACCTCCAGTCACCTCCTGTCCATAGGGGATTTAACCTAAGGCCACAAACAAAACTATCCCAACCTTAAAAGGGTTTGTTGACAAATGCCGTAACACCAGCCTAGAAAAAGCAATCACTGCATTCCTTTAAATCAAAGACCATTGTTTGACACTATAGTTCACCATGGACATACTATCACCCCTGTCATTTGGTATGACCATCACACCATCTTTGATAACAATTTTCAATATAATCCTCCCTGTACCCAGCAACATCACCAACAAAGACCTCACCTAGTACATCTGCTGCAGGTAAAAAAATCATGTCCTGTTCAGCCAAATACATTATCGAGAAAAATCACTCATCAGTCATCATCACTAAATCCCCTCAATCCATCACAGACCCCATACACTCCAAAACATCCCTCACAGCTGATTCACATGCCCCTTTCAAAGAACATATAAAAGAACTATGCACAACATTTTGTACTCAGAAGAGCTGAAACAGCTACAAAAGAAGATCCAGCAACTGGAATCCATCAGTTTTCCTGCCCTGTCCTCAAACATTTCAGAACCATTTATCATATAACCATCTTAAAATCTAAACAATAATTTTATTCAGGGCAAATCTAAAATGCAATGAACTGTCCCTCAGAATTCTGCAACATGTTTAAGAATGCTTCCTTGCCATCAAATGAAAAAATAGTTCAACTGCCTCTTATCTATAGCTCATAATGTAAAAGTAGTCCACAGCCAGACACATCAACTTTAACCTCTTCTGTACACCCAAATCTAATTGCACTCCAGAGGAGACAGATGCTTGTCAGTTAGAAGACCCCTCCTGTGGAACAGCCTTCTCCTACATGCGTGGCAATCAGGCAGTGCTCAATGGGCCAGTCTGAAAAGTCAGTATGTGGGCCTGTTTTATGGCCAGGTGGTTGTTTTTTACTGTTGATTTCTGTGGTATTACTACAAGCACTGGCTGCAGCAAACATAAATGCACAGAGTATCCCATATCTTCTAAAATAGAAACTGGGTCTCTAATTTGCAGAGGTATGCACCCTGTCCAAGTAGGAACCACAATCCAAGTCAGGGTAAGTCAGCTACACAGCCAAAATTAACTGGTGCTCACCATTGGGTAGCTTGGCACAGAGCAGTCAGGTTGAACTTAAGAAGGCAATGTGTAAAGTATTTGTGCAACCCTTAAATTATAGTAACATAGTGAAAACACTAAAAGAAGACTTACCACTGGTTTAGAAAAAGAGATAATGTTTATCTGGTTAAAACAAGACCAAAATACAAAAACCCAATTAGTCTATCAAGTGTAATTCACTTTTCACTATTTTTCAAACAGTGCTTTCACTTGCTGTAGGTTGGAAGCTCCACACCTTGTCTGCCTTGGAATTCGAGGAGGTGTTCAAATGCAAAGTTCAGAATGGAACAACTTAAGTCCAGGGGTTTGCAATCAGACCACATGGAGTCTGCAGTAAAGTACCTTAGAGTCAGAGTAGTTGCTCCTGGATGTCGACTGGTCTCATTCATGGGGCCTACTTTATAAACCAGTGAATAGCGCTACAGCCTGTTTCACAGGTACCGGCGGGGCTGAGGTACAACTGTGGTCTGGGTAGACTTGCACAGATTTGTCCCCGGGTAGGCTGGCGAGTGTACATTCAGCACGTTGCAGTTGCTTTGCACCGGGGAGGGCCACCCACGCCACTCTAGGCTTTGAGTCGTGTCTGCAGTGGGAGGGCTAATCCTCAAGCACTCTACCCCAAAGAGAGGCACTCCAGCTCAGGGATTTGGGACATGGGACTGCGAAGGCAAGTGAGGGACAGCAAGGGTAGACTCACTGTGAGTAGAGTGGTGCACAGGTTGGAGGAGACACCACGTTCAATACTTCAATCATACCAGCGAAGATCAGACACACTTCTTGCAAAAAGGAGCGCTTGGCCTGGTCACAGGGTGTGTTGGGTTGGTACATAAGGGCTTTAATGTCCATGAGACCTCATTGAGAACAGAGGGCATGCCAGTGAGACCTTGAAGTCTCTCAGGTTGGAGCAATGGTTGTAGAGGCAAGTCCATTTCTCCCTCACTGCAGAGGTAGCAAGCAGCAGGCCAGCACAGCAGGTCAAAGTCCAAAGTGGCAGTAACTCCTGGCAGCACAGCAATCAGGCAGCAGCAGGCCAACACAGCAAAGCAAGTGAAAAAGTGGAAGCCCCTCCTGGCAGCCTATCTCCTCAAGACCCCAGATTGAACTGATTTGGTAGAGTTTGGGGTCCAGTACTTTTAGCAAAATTTATCTTTGAAGTGGGAGAGACTTCAAAGGATGCCTTTGAAGATCACAAGGTCCCTGCCCTTCCTTTCCTGGCTCCAGACACTCCACCGGGGTTTATATAGTCAAACATCAGTGAGAAAAACAGAGGTTGGATGGTGAAAAGTTAGGGGAAACCACACCAAGAATGCCAGGTATAACCACAAGTTCAAGAGTTCCATGTTTTGCAATTGTGGGTCACTTTTTAGCTATCTGATTTGCTAATATGGGGTACTTTTGTTTTGGTGCCCAGGTTTATTTTTCACCCCAGTCCACCCCTGGCTCAAGACCACAGCTACTAGAAACCCTGCATTATGTAAGCCATTTTCCACCAATCAGACTTTGCAAAAGTCTACTAACAACAACACAGCCCTCCTTTAGGATTAGAACTACCATTCCCAGTCAACTCCATCTTTTGACCTGCTTCCTGTAAATTGGACAGATGAAAGCATTACTTAAAAGCACTCCCTCGGTTGTCCTCTACCGGGGATCATGGTAAGCCTTAGTTCCAAATCCTCTTCTCCCACTTCAACAATACCAAGTATTTGCAGGCTAATGCTGCATCATGTCAATCTACAGTTTGAACATTTCTCTTGGTCCATCAAAACCTAAGCCCCCCTCACCCCAAGCTCCCAACATTATTACCCTTCTTGAAAACTTCACTTAATTCCAGGAAAACCAAAGCACATAAGTATATGACCAAATCAGAGGCACCCTGCTACTCCACTGAGCTCGACATCAACAAAGCTCACCATTCACAAACAAGAAAAAATGGAAAAAAATCTGATCCACCAATTAACTCACTCTACCAAAATCCAAACATTCAGCATCAATTCCATCAAAGAGGCTGCAAACAAAAGTATAATGCTCTACAAGACAATTAGGCATTTCACCAAAATCCTTACCAGGCAGATATTTACCGCATTCAACAGACAAGTGCAATGCTATCATCCTCTTCTTCGCTGAAAAGGTGTAAAAATTGGACAGCGCGTGGACTATATTCTATACTTAGGGCCACTGAAATTATGTGGCAGTAAAGGCCACATTACATGTCAGGAGTGAGTCAATTATGTGGCACATTGAGCCAAATTATGCTGCATGATGGAGCACATTTTGTGACAGTATTACTTCATAATTTCTGCATTTTTAAATTTGGTAACATTATCTGGGTATTGGTTGCACCTCATTAGTACCATTTGGATACCAAATGTAGTTAAAAACTGACAAAAAGGTGACGGGTCCAGCTTTGCAGTGGGCCTTTCACTGCGAGGAATCTTGTTTCACTGCCTTTTTAGTAACTTTTAAACTGTTTGAGCTAGAAACAACATTTTTTTTTTTATCTGCAGATTGTAGGGCAGAAGATGGATTATGTGGCAAATGCAGAAAACCTATAATTGTGCAAAAATCACTGCGGCCGCACAGTAGCATAAGTCCAGTGGCCCTGCCTACTCTTCACCTTAATGCCTGGGAAAGTCCATTTGCCCTCTCTACACACAGGATCCCAGCCCAAATCATGTAAACAATCTCTGCGTACACTCTTCCTCTTACTCCTATATTGCCCTGTTGCCCCTGGATTGGTTTGTGCTATATACATGCATACATACAGTTATCAATGTATTTTATATGCAGCCTTCTCCCCGTCTGTTACGTCATATACAGATTAGTTCACGTTTCAAAAATACCCTCTCACTAATACATGAGTAGGCATAGTATTATTCTAAATGAGATTTGAAAATGATCATGTTGTCATTAACTATGAAAGTGGATATAATTTAGTGATCTGAATTTAATTGTATTCTTAAAAGTGTCTTAGAGTTGCTAGTCGGCTTTCACAATGGATACCGAGTGAAAATATCAAGGCTCAAATGCCCAGTTTGAAAAGCCTGAGAATGAAAGTTCCCGTGTCCGTGGTCCTACCATCACCTAAAGTAGTTCTAGTGAAATGCTCCATCATTTCTGGAAGCCCTCCCCCATACACAGGTTGATGCAGGGCGGGAGCAGTTTTTGTCTGCCTTTGTTGCCATGACTGTGGCCGTGTTCAGGTGTGAATGTGCCCTCAGCCTGGTTCAGCATAACAAAGGGCCGAGAGCTTTCCGCTCTGACCATCTCATACCCTGAACCAATGCGTGCACAGCAGCAAATCATCTGGGGCCAAACCTGCATACCCGACTGCAGTCACGAGGGAGGATCCAAGGGGCTTAAAAAGAAACATTGAACCACACCTCTAACTTTTCCGTTCCATAGTGTACTTCAGAGGCAGGTGTTTCATGAAAACATATACTTCTCAGGCAAGACCCTCTTTTGCTGCATTTTAAATGATGTAATGTCGCTACCTGCTAGCTAGCAACATTTGTATTTTACACTAATGTAAAATGGTAAAATGTTTAGGGCTCTAATAAATTGCGAAATGAAACTTCAGATTGCAAACTGTTTTGCTCTTGGAAACATGGGTTCTATTCTGCACTAGACAAAAAGATTTAGCAGTTTTGGGAAGTGGCTTTATCTCCCTTCTTAAGTGTTCCGCTACTCTTTAAGTTCACATCACATCCTGGCTTCTATGATAGAACGATTGCTGATCATGCACACATGATTCTCATGTTCAATAAACTTCTACAAAAAAAGCTTTCTTGTACAACTTCACACTATTCCTGGAAATTAAATGCCTGAGCTTCTTCAAACACTACAAAATTACAAGGCGTCAGAATAACATAAGGTGCGAGGAAAGTATGAAATAGGATAAGGCATTAATTCGGCCAGATCTACCGACTTTGGAACTGGGGAACCAGATTTGAGGTCTCGGGCCAAATAACCTAATATCCCCCTGCCTAAAAAAGTAACATGAGCTTCTGTAATGTAATTGGTGCTGAAAATTAAACGATTAAATACCTTGGGGTAGAGCTTGCATTATATGTAGCTACAAATTAAAACAAAGGCTACAGAATTTCATTTTGCTAATTAGTTGAATTCAGATGGGGAAAAATAGAACATGAGAAGTCATGTTAAGGAGACGAAGGGAAGGAGCAGTGGTGCAGGGTAGAGTGGTGCAGAGTATAGTGGCATAGAGGGCAGTGGTGTAGAGTGCGATGGTGCAGAGAAGAGTAGAGTGGCACAGAGAGCAGTGATGTAGAGTAGTGCAGAGTACAGTGGCTTAGAGTGCTGCAGAGTAGAAACACAGTGCCATACAGTACATTGGAATATAGAGGAGTGATGCTGAGTGCAGTAGCATAGAGTGGAGTGATGTATAGCTCAGTGGTGTAGAGTGGCATAGAATGTATTGGCATAAAGTGCATTAACATAGAGTAGAGTGGTGTTGAGTAGAGTGGCGTAGAGTGCAATGGTGCAAAATAATGTACAGTGGGGTAGAGTGCAATTGTGTAAAGTAGACTGGTATAGAGTGCATTGGCATGGACTGTTTAAGACTTTAGTGCAGGGGAGTGCAGTGGTGTAGAGTGCAGCTACGTATAATTGAGTGGTGTACAATACAGCATCGTATGATGCAGTGGCAATAATTAGAGTAGTGCAGAGTGAAGTGGTGCAGAGTAGAGTGGCATAAAGCGCAGTGGCATAAAGTGCAATTATGTACAGTTTCATATAGAAGAGCGTCAGAGAGTGCAATGGCGTAGGCTGGTGTGGAGTGGTTTTTAGTGCATTGGAGTAGAGTACAGTGATGCAGAGTAGAGTGCAGTGGTATTGAACTGGCATATATTTCAGTGGCATAGAGTGCAGTGGTTTAGAGTAAAGTGCAGTGACAAATGCAGTGTCGTAGGGCAATTTGTTTCAGAGCAGACTGAAGTGGCATAAAGTGGAGTGGTGCAGGGTAGAGTACAGTGGCATAGAGTGCAGCATCATAGAATTCAGTGGTGTAGAATTTAGAGTCAGAGAATGCAGTGGCATAGATTAGAGTGGTGCATAATAGAGTGCAAGAGCGTAGAGTGGACTAGTGCAAAGTGGAGAGACAGAGTGCAGTGCTGTATAATGCAGTGGTGTAAAGTGGAATAGAGTAGTGTGGCAGACAGTGCTGTGGCATAGAGTGGTATAGTGGAGTTGCTTAGAGTGCAGTGGCATAGAGAGGAGTGATGCAAAGTGCAGTGGCATAGAGTGCAGTAATGCAGAGTAAAGTGACATAGAGTGCAGTAGTGTAGAGTATAGTGGCACATATTTCAGTGGTAGAGTGCAGTGTTGCAGAGTAGAGTGTCATAGGGTGCAGTGGGTAGAGTGGCATAGACTGCATTGGTACTGAGTGCAGTGGCATAGGTGCAGAGTAGAATGCTGTTGCATAGGGTGCAGTGAGGAAGAGTACAGAGGTGCAGAGTAGAGAGCAGTGGCATAGAGTGCAGTCATGTAGAGTACAGCTGTGTGGAGTGCATTGGTTTAGAGTGCAGTAGCATAGAGTGCAGTGATTTAGAGTACAGTGGCATAGAGTGTAGTAGCGCTGAGTACAGTGGCATAGTGGAGGGGTGTAGAGTGGAGTAGAGTGGCGTAGAGTGCAGTGGCATAGACTAGATTGCTTCAGAGTAGAGTGGAGTGGCCTAGGGTGGAGTAGTGCAGGGTAGAGTGCTGCAGCATATAATTCAGCGCATCACATGCAGTGGTGCAAAGTAGAGTGGCATTGAGTACAGTGGCAGAGAGTGCAGTAGCATATAATGGGGCAGAGTGGAGTGGTGTAGTAGAGTGCAGTGGCGTGTAGTGCAGTAATGCAGAGTCCAGTTGCGAAGAGGGCAGTGATGCACAGTCGAGTGTCATAGAGTTCATTGGCATAGAGTGCAATGGTGGAGAGCAGAGTGGCATAGAGTGCATTGGTTTAGAGTGGCATAGAGTGCAATGGCATAGAGTAGAGTGGCATTGAGTATAGTGGTGCAGAGTAGAGTGCAGTGGCACAGAGTGCAGTGATGTAGGGTGCAGTAGCATAGAGTGCAGAGGCATAGAGTGGTCTAGAGTAGACTGGTGTAGACTGCATTGGGGTACAGTGGCATAGAGTGCAGAAGCGTATAAGTCAGTGTACAGCATCATACAATGCAGTGGCACAGATTAGAGTGGTGCGTAGTAAAGTCCACTTGAGTAGAGTAGAGTGGCAAAGATTGGAGTGGTGCAAAATAGAGATACAGAGTGTGGTGGTGTAGAATGCAGTGGTGTACAGTAGAGTGGCACAGAGTAGTGTGGCAGACAGTGCTGTGGCATAGAGTGGTGCAGAGTGAAGTTGTGTAGAGTGCAGTGGTATAGAGGAGTAATGCAGAGTGCAGTGATGTAGAGTGAAGTGAAGCAGAGTAGAGTGGCACAGAGTGCAGTAGTGTAGATTATAGTGGCACAGATTTCAGTGGTGGAGTGTGCAGTGGCATAGGTGCAGAGTATAGTGATGCTGCATAGGATGCAGTGGTGAAGAGTACAGAGGTGCAGAGTAGAGTTCAGTGGCATAAAGTGAAGTCATGTAGAGTGCAGTGTTGCAGAGTAGAGTGTCATAGGGTGCAGTGGGTAGAGTGGCATAGACTGCATTGGTACAGTGTAGAGTGTATTGGTTTAGAGTGCAGTAGCATAGAGTGCAGTGATTTAGAGGACAGTGGCATAGAGTGCAGTAGCATAGAGTATAGAGGCATTAAGAGGAGTGGTGCAGAGTGGAGAAGAGTGGTATAAAGTGCAGTGGTATAGAATAGAATGTTTCAGAGTAGACTGGAGTGGCATAGAGTGGAGTAGTGCAGGGTAGAGTGCAGGGAATATAAATCAGTGCATACAATGCAGTGGTGCACAGTGCTGTGGCATAGAGTGCAGTGGCGTAGAGTGTAGTGGCGTAGAGTGCAGTGGTGTAGAGTAGAGTGGCATAGAGTACAGTGGCAGAGAGTACAGTAGCATAGAATGTGCAGAGTGGAGTGGTCTTGGGCCGGCCAAACACACATGTACAGTAGGCTCTCTCTAGCTGGGCTGCAGAGAGCAGACTAAAGCTCCCAGTCTGCCTGGGAGTGCCCTGGTTGGGCACTCCCAGCCAATCCTAATGCTGCCCTGAGCAGCGTCAAGATTGGCTACAGGGTAGGCTGAGAGCCTGTGCCTGCAGCTTGCATTACAGGAGCAGCGCAGTGATGATGGCAGCGGCGCTGACATGCTCAACAATGAAGGTAAGTTTTTTTGTTTTTTTTTAATTAATTCCCCCACCCCGTTCCACCCCTCAATCACCACCCTGCCCCCAATTTGCACCGCGAGATGCTCATGATTACAGCATTGGTGTCAGAATTCAACAGAGCAAGAGATCAACCGGCAAGAGCTGATCTGAGCCTTCTACTTCTGTTTCTCATGGACTCTTCGATCTTTAACTATTTTTGGAGATGCCCAGGAAGGAATCATTTCTGTAGTGCAGCCTGGAATTTTCAATGGATCCAATCAAAATAGTCTTTAACTTAAGAGTGTATTAAAGATCATTTTTCAAAGTCAGCTAAGAAGGAAATAATGATTTTGACATCTGTTCTACTTGTTCTTGGCATAAACATAATTGTAAATAATCTAGCCATAACCTAAGGTATTTGACCTTGTTTTATGGATCAAGGAGCAGATCAAACTTCTCAGTGGTTAATGGTTGAAAATCTGAGTTTTGCATTCAATTTATAGTCCCCTCTTAATATGTCTCAGTTTTTCTCCCATTCAGCTAAAGAAAAATGACTTCATCCTTAACTGAAGGCCCAGTTCAAAAACAGCCTCCGCAATCGTGATGGAGGCTTCGCAGTCATGGCGGGATCTCCGCACTCGTGGTGGGATCGCCACAATCAGAAACTGTAGTGTGGAGATCCCACCATGAGTGCAGATTACCAGCCACAAGTGTGTGGCATCCCCTACAAAAGCAGATGCTCTTTGTGAATCTGGCCCTGAATATATTTCAATAAGGATAGAATATACAAATTACAAGTAATCCCTTATACCCTAAACATGATTTGAGTGTTAACAGCATATATGACTGATATCTAAAATCAGTTTTTTTTCACAAAATCCAGCTTTGTTCAGAGATATATATTGAGGGATGATTACACATTTAATAAGTTATCTGAGTGAACAAAGATTTTCTAGCTGTATATGCATCGGTCAGGCAGAAAAGAAGAAAACAACTGAGCAGCATGTATGTAGTATCATAGCCTGTTGTTTACCTGTAGAAAGTGAAATAAGGTGTAAAATGATAGGTCCTAAAAATGGGAGTCTCATTAAGGGGGTGATATATCACAGTGAGTTTAATCCTATAACTAGGCAAAAGAGCTCTCCTTATTTTATATATATAAGTGCCTCATAATATGAATTACTTTTAAGGATCTTCATCTCGAGAATATGATTATGTCTAAGCACAAAGACAGCACTGTTTCATGATTGATTCTATTGAATTAAAGTTATGTTTCCTCTAGGGAGCTATAATCTCCCATTCCTCTAAAGCCTTTTTGAATCATATAGTTGATTAAGTTTCTCTCTATGTTGTAAACTGCATTCAATATGATTCAAGGTGTTTGAGGGAGTAGGTTCTGTAGGCATATATCATCACACAACAGAAGAGTTAGACTTCAGTGTGACTCATTTGTAATCACATGCACATGTATCTCTAGGTAAGGTTTGTCGTACACAGTATTTTAGATTGTTCATTTTAGAAGACTCTATACTTGATGTTGCTTGTTTACTCTCTTTAGAATGTGAATGCAAGAGCGAATCCATACTCGGTCAAAAAAAGAGTGCTATACAATGATGTGCACTTCTCCTTTACCCCCGGTGTTCTCTGGATATGTAAAAAGACATTTAAGTAAAGTTAAAAAACAAATACATTGCAAGAACATTCTTGTTTAAAAACAAAAAAAATAGTTAAAATATCTATGTAATATAATAAATATAGTAAGATAAAAAATTAATACTAATAAACACAAATATAATCTATTATCAATACAATCACACGCTATCTCTGTGGGGACCTGTGTTCCACTATAGTTACATATTATCACTTTGGGGACTCCAATGTACCTATTGTCACACACTATCTCTGCGAGAATTTAAATATTACGATAATCAATCAATCAGCAATGACTTGAACATGATTATCATCGCACACTATCTCTGTACGGACTTGAACATGACTATCATCACACACCATCTCTGTGGGGACTTGAATATGACTATAATTACATACTATCTCTGCAGAGACCTGAACATGACTATAATAACACACAATCTCAGCAGAGATGAACAATGTCTTTACCGCACTAGCTTGACACAGACTCGGCTATGCCTCTCACACACAAGCTCTACAGAGACATGAACAGTACTAGAATTAGACACTTACTTTGTGGGGAACAGTGTTTCATTATAACTACACACTATCACTGTGGGGATGTGAACATGACTATTATCACACGCTATCTCTGGGGGGAGGATGTAAACATTCCTATCATCACAAACTATCTCTGCAAGGACTTAAACATAACTATCATTACACACCATCTCTGAGGGGACATGACTATAATCACTCACTATTACTGTGGTGACTTCAGCATGGCTAATATTACACACTATCTCAAGTGAGACATGAACATGACACACAGTAGCTCTACAGAGACTTGAACACAACTGGGGACCTGTGTTTCACCATAATCACACACCATCACTGCGAGGACTTCAACACCCCTATTGTCACACACTATCTCTGAGGGAACTTTAACATGATCATAATCCCACACTGTCACTGACTATCATTGTGCGGTATCACACTAATGGCTTTAACATGATTATCATCACACACTATCTCTGTGGGGACTTGAACATGAATATCATCTCACATTGTGTCAAGTGAGACATGAATACAACTCACACACTATCTCTATAGAGACTAGAACATGGGTATAATGGCTATAATCACACACTATGAATGTGGGGACTTACAGAGACATGAACATAACTATAATCACACACTATCTCTGTGGGGACCTGTGTTTTAATATAATCACACACTATCACTGAGGGGACTTCAGCATGCGTATCCTCACACACTATCTCTGAGGGAACTTTAACATGACCATAATCCCACACTGTAACTACAGGGACCTGAATATGACTATCATTGTGGGGTATCACAGTGGTGGCTTGATCATGATTATTATCACACACTATCTTTGTGGGGACTTGAACATAACTCTAATTACACCCTTTCTCAGAGGGACTTGAACATGACTATTTTCACACACTATGTTAAGTGAGACATGAATACAACTCTCACACACTAGCGCTGCAGGGACTTGAACATGAATCACATCTTTGTTCTACTTACTCTTGAACATGACCATGATCACACACTAAATCTACGGAGACTTGTGTTTCACACACTATCAATGCGGGGGACATACTATCTCAGTGGAGGTTTAGCAGTCACTCTCACACACTAGCTCTACAGAGACTTGAACATGATTATAATTCAACACTATCTTTGTCAGGGTGTTGGCTTCATTATAATCACATACTATCACTGTGGAGATGTGAACATGACTGTAATCACATGCTATCTCTGTGAGGATATAAACATGCATATGGTCACACTACTTGTGCGGGGACTTGAACATGACTATCATCAGCTGCCATCTCAACTGAAACATGAACATGACTTTCACACACTAGCTTTACGGAGACTTGATCATGTATATCACAAGCTAGCTCCACAGAGATTTGAACATAATTATAATGACACACTATTTCTGTGGGGACCTGTGTTTCACTATAATTACACACAATTACTGCGGGACCTCAACATTCCTATCATCACACACTATCTCTGAAGGAACTTTGGCATGACTATAATCACACACTATAACTGTAGGGACTTGAATAAGACTATCAATGTGTGGTATCTCAGTAATGGCTTGAACATGATAATAATCACACAGTATCTCTGCATAAACTTTAACATAACTATTATCACACACTATCTCTGCGGGGACTTGAACATAACTATTATCACACACTATCACTGCGGGGATATGAGCATGGCTATCATCGCACACTATCTCATGTGAGACAAAAACATGACTCTCACACACTAGCTCTACAGATTCTTGAACAGGACTATCACACACTAGCATTGACTTGAGCATAACTATAATCACTTCAATCACACACTATCTCTGTGGAGACCTATATTTCACTGTAATTGCATGCTATCACTGTGGGGACTGGAATATGCCCATTGTCACACACTATCTCTATGGGGACTTGAACATGGTTATAATCACTCCTATCTCAGTAAAGATTTGACCACAACACTCACACATTAGCTGTAGCTAGACATGACTATAGCCACATATACGATCTCTGTGGGACTTGAATATGACAATCATCAGATACTTTCTCTGAGGGAACCTAAACATCACAATTATCACATATATCTCACAGTTGTTGACTATTACTATAACGAATTGCCATCTCTATGGTGACTAGTTTTACATAGTCACGTGGGGAAACATGATGTCTAGTGGTAACGTTGATGAAAAACAAACATTATATAATCCTGCCTCCCCCACCTGCCCACATTGCATCACTTTGTCAGTCAATTAAACTGCATATTTACCATGTCCTCACCTCCTAACATTTGTGAGCACTTATCAAAGGGTTAAACATTGGTGAGTTGTCTCTAAGTAGACTTATTTGGCTACATATTTCTGGTGAAAAATATGTCATCATTAATATTTGGCTTGTGTGTGTGTCCCTTAGGTTGGAGCAACTATCTACATATGAAAAAAACATTATGTAAATAAGGTTTGGCACTGTAAAAATAGCCCTTTCCTTGTTAATGTGTTCTGTTGCAACTATCAAGTAAGTCCCCACTAGGTTAGTAAAATGTGTTCAGGTCCTCATAAGGATGGTTCTGTGAGCACACTTAAATAAAGCTATATTTGCAAATTTGGAGCAGGATCCTGTATTATGATTTTTTTCTTAATATTTTTCTGTTATTAGCATATTTTAAATATACTGGGAAAGGTTAGTCCCCACAAAGCAGGTGTCCACACATAGTCCTCACAAGGCCGGTAGCACATGTAAGTGTGTGCATGAATGTGAGAATGCATGTACAAATGGAAATGTGAATGCATGTCTGCATGTCAGTGTGAATGTGTATACGGATGTGTGCGAGAATGAATGGATGCATACGTGAATGAATGCGTGTATGCCACTATAAGTGAGTGTGCACGTGAATGGGGAGATGGGGGATCAGAAGGGGGGAGTGTGGATGGGGGCATCTGGGGAGTGTTCGGGGGTGGGTGAGCCTCCTACTGGTGACCTGGTAGGAATTCCCTGGCAGGGCCTACCGACATGGTTTTAGTGGCGTTGCAAACACCACGAAAACCATGGCGGTAGGCAGGCTCAAAATTTGCCCGCGGTACAATAGCAGCCAACCCGCCAATGTCATAATGTGGCGGTATGTACCACCAACCTGTTATCCCCTACCACGTGGTCATAATGACCCCCTTAGTGTTGAAACTTTTAACCATTGCTGGCATAATTTTCCCAAAGCCTAAATGTTGCTACTATACCTGAATGTGTTGATGACACATAGTGAGCGTCTTTTCTATTTGTTCTAAAATCCCCTGTAGAGTTTACAAAACCTGCATGACAACCATTTGTGAACACTAGCCCCAATAACCACCTGCCAGGACGTAAAAGTGAGGTGTTAAATGTTCTATTTTGAACCCACCCATCAAGCTGATCCTGAGTTGTATTAATATATTTTTGCCATTCATAGAATTTAGCAGGGACAGGGATACTGGACCCATTCAATTCCTTAATTTTTACCAAGCCTAAACAACTTGTCTGTTTTACAATTTAATTAAAAAATATAATCAGTGTACACATTTGTATAAGTTGTTCAATAGGCAAAATATGTGCTGGAACTGGGTGTTCTAGTTCATATTGGAGAAAATCTTGAGTTTGTAATTATTGGCAAAAACATATTCAGTGGCTGTCAGGGACTTTGTCCATTAAATCCAATGTGGATGTAGTGCCTTGGCTTTTTTGACAGCCTCGAGGGCTGTGATCGAAGATACAACAATGATGCATTTCCCCTGGACCAGAGGTGTCAAGACAGACAAAGAACAAGCATCACATTCATGACAAAACAGTAGAAAAGGTTTCGTGTAATCAGGCATACCCAAAGCTGGTGCCCTGCACATGCAGTCTCTCAATTCCATGAATGACTCAAGCTCTTTCTTGGATAAGGCTATGGTATACGGTTCATCTTTAATCTCTTTACCTGTCAGTTTTATCAAAGGCTTTGAGATAATAGAAAAATTGGGTATCCACTGGCGGCAGTAGCCCACCATTCCCCAAAACATCCTGACATCTCTCTTTGTTGTTGGGGGGTTCATTTGCAAAATGGCGGTTATTCTTTCTTTCGATATTCTCCTAGACCCTCTTTCAATTAAGTGTCCTAAGTACTTCACTTCTTTCTGGCAGTACTGCAGCTTCTTGGGTGACACTTTATGTCCATTCTTTCCCAAATGATTCAGTAAAGCAATTGTGTCATACCTACAGTCATCCCTTGTCCTGGATGCAATCAGCAAGTCATCAATGTACTGCACTAGAGTCGAGTTAAAAGGCAATACTAAGGATTCTAAGTCCTTTTTCAATATCTGATTGAAGATGGACGGTGACTCAGAAAACCCTTGAGGAATTCTGCACCAACTGGACACCTTGTCCAGGAATTTGAAACTGAATAAAAACTGGCTGTCCTCGTGAAGAGGTATCGAAAAGAAAGCTTGTGACAGGTCTACAACGGTGAACCATTCAGCATCACACGGGACCTGAAACATAATCACTGCTGGATTGGGTACTATGGGGCAACATTTGACCACAATCTTGTTTATTTTTCTTAAGTCCTGCACAATTTGAACCTTCCCACAAGGCTTTTTCAGACCCATTATCGGTGAATTACATGGGCTGCTCAACACTTCCTTCAGGACTCCCTGTTTCACAAAATCTGCAATTATTTGTGACACTTGAATAAGAAAATCCTGTGCCATGTGATAATGTGGCACCTGGGGAAACACTGCATTTGGCTTCACTTGTACTCTAACTGGTTCCACACCTTTTATCAGTCCCACTTCTTTTCCTATCAAATCCCACACTTTCTCTGTCACAGTTCCCTGTAACTCGGCAGGTAAGTCGATCATTGTGAGCATCAGGAACAAGATAATTAAAGGGTAATCTTCATTTGCAGTTCCTGTCTCTAACTCTGAGAACTGACCATCATCCCCTTCATCATCACTGTTTGTCTGTACTTCAATTCCATAATTGGAACAGGTAATCGAACATTTTGACTTGCACAGTAAGTCTCTTCCCAGTAGGGATACCGGACTCGAATCGCAGACTACAAACTTATGCAGTCCCTGGAAGTTGCCGATCTCAACTTGCACTGGATCTGTAATCGGATTTGTCAGGTACTGGTTTGCTACTCCGATCACCCTTATGGTACGCCCCGAAAGTGGTAATTTCAGAACCTCTGCACTTCTGACTGTAGAGCGTGTAGCTCCGGTATCAACCAAGAATGAAACTTTGTGACCCATTACCTTTCCTTCTACATAGGGTGCCCTCTAATCTACCTCTAGGGACGCTGCAAGCCTGCACTGTTCGCTATCTGAGCTGTCATCTGACCACTCCTCATTCATTCCATCTTCACCACACAATGGGAATTGCTGTACTGTATTATTTTGACTCATCACCTATTTATTTTTTGAGCTTTGGCGGGTACCTTACCCATAATTGAATGTGTAGTTGCAGGGTTAATGCATGGAGGGACTGGGTGCAGTTGCGCTGGAGCAGCACGTACTGGGTTAATATTTATTGTTTGCATTACAAGCTATACGAAGAGTTTATATATTGCTGTAAGCTCAATGTATAAGCGGTGAACCTCAGCTATCACCCAGGGGCCTGCATCAAGATGAGGTGTGTATGTGGCCAATAAAGGTATGCTGAGGACATTATCTAACATTTAGTATTTGGTGTGATAGGGCACCATCAAGCCCCAGTTATGATGGTCTTGCAAGGGTAGAGGTATCTCTAATATGCGTATTCTCTGCATTGTGCAGGTATGTTAGCAGGTGTATAATGATGAAATGTATTATTGTTCCCATTGAATGCTGGAAAATGAACCCAAGGAAAAAATATTTCTGTTTCTTAGGCTGGATAAGTCTCAGCTACAAATGTAACAGGAGCACCTGTGCTGTAAGGCCATCAGCTAATAAATGAGCAGTAAGAGGATGTCATATCTTCACTGCAAGTACCACCCGTTGTGGGTTTGCCATGGTTAATGTACCTGTTCAGAGATAAGGACACCAAATGGGGATTGATAATTTTAAGGTTCAAGCTTGAACAACCTACAGCATCGAATAGGTACTACTTACCTAGCTGAGAAGGAAATCCTTAATACCACGGACATCTCCGTATATAGTACTCAGGTGCCTTTAGCTAAAAGTGGGACAGAGATACTCAGGTGGATCTGAAAATCAGTGCCTGACCAAACGTTGGTGGTGCCAAGTCGTGTTGGATCTCATTGTACCAATGAGGCTGCTGGATTTGGGCAGCAACATCACCTGAATGGTGGGAAACTGAGTTTGATCCCACACCATGTGACAATGATCGCCCTAAATCATGGTGGATCATATCTCATTCTTTTCTTTCAGTTACATTCACCTCACACAGACAAAGACAAACAGAAGCAGGGAATATTTCAATAAAATGTATTGAATCAGCTGCATCTTAGATGCAATAATATGAAATGCAGAATAAAGAAACATATTAGAAGCAAAATGGTGACAAGAAAAGTGACACACAAGAAAAGTTCCAACATACTGTCACTATGTGAAATATGTGCTTCCTGCCTATGCTACTAATGTTCTATGTTAGAGCATAGCAGGATAAGCCCTAATCTGCTCTTCACGACTCCAGGGGAAGATATCATTCCCCAAACCTGAGTATGACAGTATAGAGGAGAAGCTTGTTGTCTATAGAGACACCGTCCCCGTGTAGGCCAGGGAGCATCTATAATGAAGTGAGATAGCTTGCAGGTGTTGTAATCTGGCTTTAATCTCCCTCTAGCATGTGTATGACAGAGAAATGTTTTGATAGTAAAACAACTAGTGTTCTTTGAAAAGTGTCCCCACATAAAAATACATAGGTTTCTGTAAAATGATAGAGACGCAGTGTGCCACTTGTGCTGACAATCCTATCTCGTTGCAGCCTTGAAGAAAGCACACAGTGAAAGAATGTTGTGCTAAGAAATGTAAATGCATTCCTAGGTGAAAGGACAGCAAGATAAGGGAAAATCAAACATTATCACACATGTAATAATCTCTAAAATAATGAAACTAAATAAAATGAAACGTTACTAGGCTAAAGGGCATAGGCAACAGGCCTAGTTGCTAAAATAAATAACACCCCCATAAACATTACTAAGATGGCCCCACAACTATATATATATAAAATGAAAGGAATCCTTTAACGTTGGCACACCAAACAAAAGGCTGCACTCAACGTGTCTGCATCGTATCATGAAACTTTTATTCAGGTACACATTTCAACCCAAAAGGGTGTTCGTGATGGTCTAGTTGGAAACATTGTGCCCAATCCACCCTAAACATAAAAACACCATCTTTAACAAACATAGAAAAAATACATATATGCTCTCTTATGATCTCCTGAGTTCATTATGTGCATAGTATTAAACAATATTTTTCATGGTCCTAAAAAAACTAAAAATAATACAAATGACTTCAGAAACCATAATAATATGACATTGAGTCATCAATATTGAGATAGCACCTTTCAAAAGATAAAGGCCAAGTGGCCATTTCACCATATATTTATATATATATATATATATATATCACACATGATTAATCACATTATCTCAATCCTTTTTGCAAATTATATTTTACCATTTAATTTGTGGTCTTAAATCATGAAATCTCAATCTCAATACAGTCGCCACTAGGTAGTTATAGCTAGGGCCTAGTGTCTATTTAAAAAGCGTTTTTTACTTGCCCATATCTTTGGCTCCACGTAACAAATTTTCACAAAACTTTCCAAAAGAATTTGCCAGTCAGGTTAGCTGTTGTCTGGGAAGTTTTGGTGTGATCCGTCAAGTGGGTGATGAGAAAAACGTGTGGGGGGTCCCAAAACCTGTTTCCCCAATTAATGTTTTCATAGGGATTTTGAAAAGCGATAGCGCTACAATTACTGGATGGAATTACACCAAATTTGTCAGAAAGGTAGGTCCTGGTCCACATAGGGTGCTTTGTTTGTTTTTAATAAATTAAGGGTAAAAAAAATTGTATATCTAGAGAAGCGAAGCATTCACAACACCTCCTGATCTCATGCTGAGATCTGATTGGCTGACAACACTTCAACAAGGAAGCAGTTGAAGTGATGGTAGCCATCTTGGGACTCTACTTCAGCCGAGTCCTCGAAAACAAAGCAAGAAATATAGAAAAGTGGTAGGGGACAAACACCCGACCACTTAACTCTCGAGCTAAAAAGCATTTTTTCTTTATTTTGCAGGAGGAAAGCCACCCAGTCTACCACTCTTCATCTTTATTAAGCCCCGAGCGGGCCCAGTCCCAGAGGCATTTGTACAATAATGAGGTGGGGTGCCTGGCCCACTCCTGATTCCCCTAGGACCACCACCTCCCTGGGGCAAAGAGTAAATTATGTGTGGGGGCGCACGGCTCACTGCACCCTGGGGATCACCAGGGACCGCCACCTTCCTGGTGCTCTAATCAAATATGAGTGGGGATCGCCACATCCCTGGGGTTATATTTTTATAGTGAGCTGGGGGTACCATGTAGCCCCCACGGCCCGGGGATCACCACCTCCCCGGGGCTATATCAGAAATAATGAAAACAGAGTCTGTTTCTGAACCCATTTAGCCCCTGCGATCACTACCTCCCCGTGCCTATATGTTGTTGGAGAGGGCAGTTTGGCCACCCCTTATAGAGCTACTGATGGCCCTGGGGACCGCCACCCCCAGGGTCAGCTCCTGCTATGTCCCAGGGTGCCCACCCCCGGGACACAGTTGTTTGCTGGCTTGGCTGCTAGCCACAGCAAACACTTTAGATTTTGACAGCAGGACCTGTCAAAAACCAAAGCTTTTATCTCTGTCCCCTGCATGCGTGTAGGGAAAAGAGATGAAATGCTTCAGCAAGTATAGAGCTGCTGGTAATGACCCTACAATTTATGGCACTCATGACATCTTTGATCACATCATAACATTTTGGCCGAAAAAACTGCCCAAGTTATAGTTACCATAGGGCATGAGTTATAGTTTATTGAGGAAACTCTAACTATAACTGGTGAATTTCTATGGTTTCAAACATTTAAAGTGTGGGCCTAACTATAGCATCCCCGTTGTTTTTTCAGTATATATATATATATATATATATATATATATATATATATATATATATCATAAAATTAGAAAACTATGTGTGTCCAGTTGAGGTTCCATCCGTGAATCCATTATGCCATATCTGCTAAAGAAAATGGACTTCAAGAGGAAATTTTAAAATAGGATAGCTTTTCACAAGGCCACTATAGAAACTAAAGCACCCTATTGGCCCGATTTCTTAAGTTTTAAAATACCAACTCTTCTAAATTATTCTCAGTGCATTGAAAATCCTCCCAACTTTTATGTCATAAGGAAGTAAATCGAACTTAACAATATGACAAAGTTCAAGAGGCATATGGATGTAGGAAATGGTTCCCATACCTTGGACCAATACTATTCTTCACTGAAATCAAAAAGGAGCTTTTTAAAAAAAAGTATATGAGGATTACCGAGACCACAATTTGCCAATATTTTTCTGTGACTCACTATTGTAGTACTTCTTATTTACTGCTGAATTTCAGGTCTGAGCCATAATTGCTGCTATGTTAATCCTCAAATTCAGGGATAAACCAGGAGCACTGCAAGAGTGGCTAACACCGCCTCACAGCAAAGACCCAGATTCAAAAACATTTTGCTATGAACTTGCATGAATTACTCATGAATACCAAAAGGCTTACTCCTGAATACCAGGAGTAAGCCAATTACCTTTGAAGTAGAATGAAAGACAAGTTAAATATTTTCGTTATGACACAAAGATCCCTTTATTTAGTTTAGCTTACAAGCTTGAATATGCACACAATCTATTCATTTTTTTCCTCTATTTACGGCTGGTTAGTCTTTAACATACTTGCTCATCGGGTCATCCATGAAGATGATCCACAGACTCAAGAACAAATTAGGGACCTTATTTACCAAGAGTTTGCACTACCATCGCCTCAATTCTTTTTATACATCGGTGGCACAATAAGTGCTCCACAAGTGTTCCCGTAAAAAAAATGACTTAAACGGCTGTGCGTCGTATTTATGCTTTTGGGCAAAAATGGCGCACTGCCGGGAGGCGGAGCTGGAAAATGACGCACAGCCCGATTTGCGTCAAAATGTAACGCCTGGGGAAGGGCAGGCATTAAAATGGTGCAAACACACCTGTATTTAATCAGAACACACAGAAGCAACAGCAGAGCAGCAGAGCAGCAAAATGGAGACATGGAGGTGCTTCTCATCCAGCGTGCACGCAGACGCAGAGCCCAGCAACAACAACAGCAGCTACCACAACACCAGCAGGGACCCCAAAGACAGTGCAGAAGGCAGGAGAGGATATTCCACCCCAGAACAACCCTTCATGGCCTCAGGGAACATGACATCATCCAGAGGTACAGGTTGAACTGGCAGGCCATTCAGCAGCTGCTGCGAAACATAGAGCCACAGTTGACACCCACCTTGCTGACACCCCGCACCATCCCAACAGAAACCAAGCTACTTGCCGGACTTCAAATGCTGGCAAGTGGCTCTTTTCAAACAACTGGTGCCCTGGTTGCCGTAATATCACAGCCATCATTCTCTGCCTTTTTGCCCAAAGTACTGGATGCCATCATTGGACTCACACCCACCACATCTGCTTCCCTAACACACTGCAGAAGCAACAGGAAACAAAACAGGGGTTCTACCTCATTAGTGGATTCCCACAGGTCCTTGGTGCAATTGACTGCACACATGTATGCCTTGTGCCACCTGCTGCAACTGAACACCTCTACCCCAACAGGAAGCACACACATTTCATCAATGTGCAGGCCATTATCGATCACCAAGGATTGATCACCAACATCGTGGAAAATATCCTGGGAGTTTCCATGACTCATTCATCTTCCATCACAGCACCATCAATCAGCACTTCCAGGATGGACGGTATGGCAATGGACTACTTGTTGGAAAGTACAAAAACCTACTTATATACACACTGCACAGGAACCCTCTAGGACACACAACACATACACCACAACAGCAACATGTTGACAGGAACACACTGAGGTTGTGACATCTCTAGCCATGTTTCATAGGTCACCATTGAACCTGTCACACATCTGAAATAACTTTACAGCCTAATGTTAAGACGTCAATGATCACAACGTTTGGAGTGTATTGCCTAAATATCACCTTGCAAATTGTAAGCGTCTCAATTATGTTTACATTAATCCATTGCATAAGTCTAAAGGTATGGGATGTCCAGGGTACATTGATATCAATGTGTTAACAACACCGTCAAATTTAACCTGTGTATGGAACTATCATCTCACCCCCAGTGAAGACACAGGGACACCTGTATCACAAGTCACAATGCTAGGGAGGGCACACTATACTGCAAATCCCAAAACATACTGCTGACAACCGGTCAGCAGCCAAACACTCGTTCAGCCAAGTAAACAACACAATGCATATGGTACATCCTACAAGCCTAGGATGCAACACAATAACACAAAAGAATCACAGACAACACAAGACAACTACTGCCATGCAAGGTGATAACAATGGGGCAAGCTACATCAACATGATCCCATTTATTTTCTCTTTCAGCTGATCAGCGGTTTGGCATCCAGCCATGGATAATGACACCAATTGGCAACACGAGTACTGCAGCAGAGCATGCCTACAATGTCACACATAGGAGGACACGCACCATAATCGAGAGGACCTTCGGCATCCTCAAGTCGAGATTCCGGTGCCTCGACATCACTGGTGGTAGCCTCCTATATTCCCCTGAAATGGTCTGTAAGATCATTCTAACATGTGCCATCCTGCACAACATTTGCATAAGAAGGAACATTCCCCTCCTGGAACCAGAGCCACACATGTCTGAAGAGGAGGAAGAGGAGGATGGTGGCCTGCAATATGAGGGGGAACAACAAAACACTGCCGCTGATTTGCGAAGGCGGCAACATATCGTGAACAATTTCTTTTAAATATAATCACCATCACCACTTTAGGAACTAATTTAAATAAACACTGATAATAATCACCATATCATGGTCTGGCTAATCATTTTTGCACACCTTTATCTCTCACTATCAGAATAAGAGTGTTGCCTCATGGAGCATTGCTGATATACCGATTAGGACACTGAAAATCCCAGAGCAATTGTGATGCGTACCATACAACGGTCACATACACACACACTGTAAATGACATACATCCTGTACATTTCACCTTTGAAGGCCATTTAGCAGAGGACCATACCTATTTCACACATACATGTTTGAAACATGGTTCATCGCAGCATATAGCACACAACTGAGACACCATCACTCAATAAGGGGAAAACAAGCCTCATACATGAGGCAGTTGATGTGCTTTTGCATCAGTAACAGGAATGTATGACTAAACCCTTGACATCAGTAAGTCCAACTGCATCCAATCTTTGCAAGGACTATCTGTAACTAGAGTTCCCTAGAATCAAAACATAGACAGCACAAGTGCTACACATATGACAAGGATTGCGCACATGACATTCCATGTACATGTCAGCCCATTTCCTAACTCCTGCCACACCCATGCACCTGGTCACAACCCACCTGTCTGAAGAGGTCCCTGGAATAGTAATATGTGTACCACGATATTCCCTCCTCTACACACACAGACTAACAATAGTAATCCAGTGTGCTACACCCTTTCCTATGGTATACCATTGTCATAGTACATCTGACTGCATGGGCGTCAGGTCAATTAATACACTGGCTTGTAGTTTCTAAGCCCTGTTATCGTCTGTTGGCCATTAGAATGCAAATCTCACCTACAGGACTTGTGAGAAACTGATGCAGCCCACACCTGTGATCACCTCCATGCACACCACCCATTTCAACATGCACTGCCCCTGCTGATGCCTGGAACAGGATAGGAGTTGCCATGTTGTCAAATACACCATTTAGCATTGCTAATAATTAAGCCTTGTAACACAGCCCTTGGGTTCATGTGTCACCTTCAAAAACACAGGACATACACAGTTTTACATGTCAGCTGTCTAGTTCATCCTCCAAACAGTCTTAGTCAGACCACTGATTATGTAACTTGTGAAATTGCTGGATCCAGATTGACCCTGCATCCTGTCAGCCTGACTGGCATCTGTCTGTGCGTCACCCTAAAGGTTCCCTGTGGCTACATATGTACCACACTTGCTTTACCAAACCTCTCATTCCTCAGAGGGTATTTGGTCATGTGCTTCATCAATGCATACCCAAATACATTGTATAGCATCATCTGCCTTTTAATTGTACCATATTAGTTAAATCCTCTTTGAATACTAAAATCATGGCCCTTCCCTTGTCTGGGTCTCATTTATGCATGAACGACAAAGTGTGACAGTGTCCCAGGGCCATATGCAGGGATTGGGTACAGGGCCTTCAGCAGAACCAGCAACCTCTGATAATGTCCATGAAAAGTCCACACATGTTAGGACCCTGACAGTTCACACACAGAATTACATTGCTCAGAACATATTGATGGGCTGTGTGTGGTGAATAGCTGCGAAAATAGTCAGCACAGAGGCTATGATGTTCCCAGACGCAATGGGAATTGCAGAGGCCAACCTGTGTACAAATGTTGTAATGACACCTGCCGGAACATAACACCTGAAACATTATCTCACTCAGCACACGAAGGTTGCCCTGTTTACAGTCTCATTACACATCTTCAGTGACAGGGAGGGACCATCCCCATGTAGGATCTCATGTCCTCGTCCACTTTACTCACTTTACTCACATTGATCAACAAAGGATACTCAGTTGAATAGCTGCCACTGACTCATGATGAGACCTGGACGTAACTGTGACAACATACACCCCTAAAAATATACAGGATCAACATTGGACCACACACATGAACAAGACACCTCTGTGCAATTGATCACTGGAAATATGTGGACCCGTACTGCCTCGTCTTCTGGTCCACCACAGCCACTGGAGAGTTGTGGCTCAGTTATATGACCTCAACTGTGGCATCATCATACATTTGTGGTTCACCTTTGGCTGTCTGGGCCAATTACATGGTACCCACTTCGTCAATGCATGTGCCTGACTCACTGCGAGATTCACCAACAAGTGCCTAGGAAGCAGTTACCAAAAATCGAGGACATAGTGTTAGAAATGGGGTCTTTGGTTGACAGTCAGGTTACCCCCTGTTCAAGCAAGGGCCCTCACTCTAGTCAGGGTAAAAGAGAATCACCCTCAGCTAACCCTTGCTTACCCCCTTGGTAGCTTGGCAGAGAAGTAGGCTTAACTTCAGAGTGCTAGGTGTAAAGTATTTGTACCAACACACACAGCAACTTAATGAAAACACCACAAAATGACACAACGGCAGTTTAGAAAAATAGGAAATATTTTTTGAAACAAAACAAGACCAAAACACAAAAATCCAACATACACAAGTCAAGTTATGAATTTTTAAAGATTAAACTCAAAAATAGCGCTTAGAAACAAAAATGCTTTGATGAGATGTTAACACGGCGTCGTGACGGAGTCATTCCCAACAAGCTGACACCAGCGGCGCCAGACACGGAGTCGTGTAGACCCCCAACTACAGTACCTTTGGTGAACAGTGAAAACAAGCCTATGCGCGAAGTCAGGGATCGCGGCGTCTGTGCGAAACGTTGAATCCGTGCACTTCGATCGGCGTCGGTCACGACGCGGTGCGGCGACTTCCACGGAGTCGTGGACTTCAGTGGGGCTGCAGCGGCGTCGCGCCTGCGAAGAGCGTCGCCTTCCAGCAAAGGTTACGGCATCGGGTGCAGGCGGTGTCACCGGATTCAGCAGCGGCGTCGGTCCGGAGTCGTCCGAAGTCGATTTCCTTGGATTTCCACCAGCTTTCCTTTCAAGGGCCCAGGGACTGGATAGGGCACCACTTGTCAGAGCAGGAGTCTCTCCAGAGACTCCAGGTGCTGGCAGAGAGAAGTCTTTGCTGTCCCTGAGACTTCAAACAACAGGAGGCAAGCTCTAACTCAAGCCCTTGGAGATTTCTTCACAAGATGGAAGGCACACAAAGTCCAGTCTTTGCCCTCTTACTCTGGCAGAAGCAGCACTGCAGGAAAGCCCCACAAAGCACAGTCACAAGCAGGGCAGCACTTCTTCCTCAGCTATCAGCTCTTCTCCAGGCAGAGGTTCCTCTTGGTTCCAGAAGTGTTTCTAAAGTCTGTAGATGTGGGTGCCCTTCTTATACCCAGTTTAGTCTTTGAAGTCACCTTTCTTCAAAGGGGACTCACACCTACTTGTGAAATCCTGCATTGCCCAGGCAAGGCCTTAGACACACCCCAGGGGGTTGGAGTCTGCATTGTCAGAGGCAGGCACAGTCCTTTCAGATGAGAGTGACCACTCCACCCCTCCCTCCTATCAGAGATGGCTAATCAGGAAATGCAGGTTACACCCCAGCTCCCTTTGTGTCACTGTCTAGTGTGAGGTGAAAAACAACCCAACTGTCAAACTGACCCAGACAGGGAATCCACAAACAAGGCAGAGTCACAGAATGGTTTAAGCAAGAAAATGCTCACTTTCTAAAAGTGGCATTTTCAAACGCACAATCTCAAAATCAACTTTACTAAAAGATGTATTTTTAAATTGTGAGTTCAGGGACCCCAAACTCCACATGTCCATCTATTCTCTAGGGGAATCTACACTTTAATCATTTTTAAAGGTAGCCCCCATATTATCCTATGAGAGAGACAGACCTTGCAACAGTGAAAAACGAAGTTGGCAGTATTTCACTGTCAGGACATATAAACCACATTACTATATGTTCTACCTTACCATACACTGCACCCTGCCCTTGCGGCTACCTAGGGCCTACCTTAGGGGTGCCTTACATGTAGGAAAAGGGAAGGTTTAGGCCTGGCAAGTGGGTACACTTGCCAAGTCGAATTTACAGTGTAAAAATACACACACAGACACTGCAGTGACAGGTCTGAGACATGATTACAGGGTTACTTGTGTGGGTGGCACAACCGGTGCTGCAGGCCCACTAGTAACATTTGATTTACAGGCCCTGGGCACCTCTAGTGCACTTTACTAGGGACTTAACAGTAAAACAAATATGCCAATCATGGAAAACCAATTACATACACATTTTAAACAGGAGCACTTGCACTTTAACACTGGTTAGCAGTGGTAAAATGCCCAGAGTAATAAAAACAGCAAAATCAGAGTCCAGCACATATCAATTCCCTGGGGAACAGAGCAAAAATTTAAGGGAGACCACAGCAAGGATGAAAAGTCTAACACATAGGATGGTGAAATTGTGGACCATTGACATGAACAAGCGTCTGCGATCTATCTGGTGCATGCTTTGTCATTTGTGGTGTCTACGTTACCCAAAATCTTGGAAGTGCACACAGAGGATGTTGCTACATGTATGACTAACACATGTCCCCTCTCATTTCCACAATAACTTGCATGTAAGGTATGGACACATTGACTTCACATTCATACAAGCATATGTTCAATAATGCATCTTGTGATGCACACAAACTCGGTCAACAACTACATTAGTTGCCACTGCACACACATTGGGCCATAGGCATTGAGGTATTGTACTTATGTGCGTCACATTGCTATCCTCTCCTGATGCCAAACATGCCCAAGTTGTGCAAAACATATATGTAGGCCACACATATGGCCATCTAGTGCGTCAGCCAACTGTCAAAATCCTGTTAAGGAAGTAGCGGGTCATGGTCCGCTGCAGTATGATGTCTCACATGTGAACATACACCATCAACACCATAGTCGGTGCAATCAGCCTATCTCTGATGTGTCCCAAATGTAACACAACATAAAAACTGAAAAAATGCCCAAAACCAGTTCATGCACTGAAATGTTGACGTTGCTAGCGTTATGCGTCATTTTTTCCCCACCAATACAGATTAGGCCGCATCCAAATAATTGTACAGTCAATTTACTATTATTTAGATGCGGCCTAATTTTCACTCCTGTGCGTCGAAAAATATGACGCATAAACTGTATGCATAACGAGAAAAACGACAGCCATTTTATGCAGGAAGTGATGTAATAGAATATCCTGTTTACAGATTGTGAAAAGTGGGTGTACTTTCACTTTCAATTTGCAGTCTGTGAATCTTCTAGACTGAGTGGCTGTGTTAAGAGTGTTGTCCAGTGATTTTGTGCTTTTGTGTCCTGTGTGCTATCTTAATTGTTATTTTGTGAAATAAATATTGTTGTTGTATGGTGTCCTAGTGTGTTTTGCTTACATTTGTCCAGTATTCTATTGTTTTTGTTGTTTGTGGGAGTCTGTTGTGGGTAGTGCTAGTTTGGGGATAGTTGGGCTCTTTTAGTGGTTAAGTTTACTTTTCTTTTTTTTTCGTACCCCTACTTTCCCCTTTTTCTCCTTTCTACTTCTTTATCCCCTATTCCCCTTTCATTGCCGAGATGTCTGGTAGGCCACGTCTTGGCAGGATGGGTGAGGAGGAGTTGGGGGGATTTATATGGCTTGTGTGCCATTTCCTACCACTCGTGATCGAGGGAGGGGGCAGGGTGATACAGGGGTATTACACTGAGGCGTGCAGAATCCGGTGGGGAAAGGTGCTGCATCACCTGCAGCGCGTGTATGGGAGCCAGAGGAGTGACCACCAGCTGAAGCACCGGTGGGCTGACCTCATCACCAGGAGCAAGATCTGCTGGACCACCTGGGAATAGTGATTGGTGGCCCTGTTGGTGAGTACAAATCATGTAAATGTGCACGATTAAATGCTCTGTAGTGACATCAGATGATTTGTACTATATCTGCCAGCTAAGTTGCTGACTGTGTGTAATGCTGCGGAAACATACAGGGTAATTGATGCACTATGTGAAGGATCACAATTGCTAGCTGTCAGGAAGCACGTGCTCTGCAAACTTAAAGGATACTTTTCCGTTAAGTAAATTGGTGCTGCCTTTGTGTCAGACAATCAAACAAAATAGGAGCCAATCATGTCTATATAGGTCACATTTGCCAGAGAAGTATAGATGTACTAAAATATTGGCTAACTTTGTTGACGCTATAGCTAGACTGACTTTAGAAACACTACATGATGCAGAAAATGAGTGCTGGCTTCACGTCAATTGATGATAGCAAAGTGGCCCAAACATATGTCTCATGTGAGTCTGGTGAGTGTGGAAGGAAAGCGTTCACGGAAGTTCTATGAGTGTTAGGGATTATTGTGGTCCTTCGTCTTTTTGGATACATGTCAGATATGGATTTGAAAACATCGGGAAAAGGTGTAAGGTGCCCTCAGCTAACATCTTAGAATGGTATTTGGAGTTCGTTGTGCCACATTCCAATTAGGGATGGCAGTCCAAAGGTATGCACATGGGTTCACATCTCCATGTTTGGTGCAAATCACCATTGCTGGGCCACATCAAATGAAGAAACTGTAACAACATGAGGGCTTACAAAAGTCCCTGCCCCTCTGTACATTGTACCTATGTGTAATAAATGTGTCATGGCCACATAGGCTGTTTGACTGGTAATGCAGTCCTCAAGTAACCAGGCTTTGGATTGTCTCTCTTGGATGCACATGATGAGACGATTACACACCATTATTATTTCTAATCACTAATGCCGGAGCATGTTTGCCACCACATGATAGTTAGGGCCACTGCATGTGTGCAGATATGTGTAACTGTCACAGGAGACCCATGCAATGTACATGTTGGCCGTGATATATCAGATGCAGTATCATCATGTCTGAATGGCTTTCATTACTTTATTCAGCTTACACATTGTATATGTTGAAATTGTTGGTCAGTGCACAGATTCTGAGCACATTTCTTCCTTCCATGCCTTACAGGTGGACCGGCACCCTACACTGTGGGAGAGGTGGCTACGTTTGAGGACCCCGACCACTCCAGTAAGTGTTGATATGTCTGTTTTGTGTTGTGTTTGCTGGTGATGTGTGATGGACTCCTGTGTGTTGAACACATAGCAAGGTGTGATGCGCTGGCCAGTCATTTGTCTTGTTCCATGAGTGGGATTTCAGTTTCTAAAAATTTTTGAGTTGGCCAATGCTTATCCTATTGTATTATCTAGGGAATGTAGGTCAGTCCTGTAGGCCCCACAATGAGTACTGTGGTGAGTCATGAGGATAACACTTGTATCAACAAGAGTCGCACTGGAACTCATCTCAGATTTAGTCAGCCTGTCAGACCCACATTCTCCCAGATTGGTACTGCAAATCGCTTTCCAACAGACCTCTGCTTCCCTATTCACCAAGGTACTTATTAAACTGTAGGTAGAACTTCCTAGCAGCATGTACTTCCACATGTAGTGCTACAGGTATGTGGAACTTGAGTGCAATGGCCTGGGTGTGCATGCTAATCATGATCATGGGTGTTCTTGCAACTCTGTGTCTGGTGTAAGTCATGCCTTACTGGAAGTATATGATGTGTACCAAGCTCTGCATTTCGTGACATGTGTGGCCCTATGATTGGTCAAGGGTTTGCAGACTTCTTAATTGTTGATAGACCTTACCTGTGTTGTGTGTGTACAGCCAAACATGTGTGGAGTTTTCTATACACTTCTGGGTGTCCACGTTGTTTGGAATTGTTCGTTGTTTCTCCATTCCCCCCTCAAACACAGGCATGGGTTTGTGAATAGGGTACCTAGGACTGATGCTACCAGTATGCTACTCATACATGTGAATAAGTGACTGTTTGGTCGGAACCTAGTATACACACTCAGGTATGGCACATGAGTACTATACTAGCAAGTCCAGTTACAACTTGCAGACCATGTGGCTTTAGTTTTTCATTCTGTACACTGACATCTGTAGCCCAGGCATTGGCGGAGGATGTGCAGCATGATTGTTAGCTGATAACTGGCAGAACTCAGATGGCAAGTCAATGGCAGTTGTTACCCATCTTGTAGGTTTTGGATGTGCTATGTGTGATGTGACTTTTGTAGGCTGGCCTGCCATGTACTTCCTCAGGGACATTCAATGATCTGTATGGTGATATGAGCTGTTACAAGTACAGTAGATGTATTGTCTGATTTACTTCTTGTGCCATTTCAGACAATGCAGTTCCTAATGTAAATTATTTGCCTTTGTCTTCACAGCTGCAAACATGACACCCATCCAGGTCCGTGAGTTCCAGAGGCGGGCCATGAGATATCAACATATCCTGCTAGTAGAGTCGAGGTTCAGGAGGATGGCCCGTAGATACCGCAATGAACAGGCCTCCGGAGCATGGAGGGCTTTCCCACAGGGTGGCCCTACTTTGCCCACCACCAGCACAACCACCAGTTCGACCCAGGTGGCACCACGCACAGCTGGGACTGTTGTCCCAACGTCTGCTGTTGTTTCAGGCCCCAGCAGTGCAACACCTTTAGGGCAGCCCACAGGCCTTGGCTCTACACGCCCACAAACCTCCTCTGCCAGTACCCAAACTGCCCCAGCTCCAACAGTTGACCATGCAGCTTTCCAGGCAATGGAACGTGAGATGGACCGTGTGTTGAGGAAAATCAGTAATCTGAGCTGGGATGTTTGCCATATGAACAGGCGTGTGCGGTCCATAAAGCGGACCCTCCGGAGGGCCAACCACTATACTTTGATGATGATGGACATGATTCCCTCCCCTCCCTCCTCTTTCCTTGTTCTCATACTTAGTGGGCTTAGGGGGCTTAGTGTTATGTTAGTATAGGCTGTTAGTTTAGTTAGTGTTAGTGGGTGGGGGCGGGGGTCCTGATTGTTTCTATTTTTACTTATTAAGTGTGTGGGTAGGTGGGCTATGTTGGGGTTCCTGTCTGTTTTGAAAAAATAATAAAAAAATAATTAAAACAATATAAAAAAATACAAAAAATATATATATGTGTTTAGGTTAGTATCTGTTGTCCTCCATATGTCCCGTCTCATAAGGGGGTGGGGGGTTTGATGTTTAGAACGTTTCGTTACATGTGATAAGTAAGTTTAGGTTAGGTTAGTTAGGGACAGTTGTAGGTAATGAGTAGTCAGGGTAGATTAGGGTAGGTAAGACTTTTCCCTCAGTTTCCTCTTCTGTGATTACCATTTAATAAATATATATGGACCCTTTACAGTATGTGTTAAATGCTTCTTGATCATGGCCTTAGCATTACTGTGCATGAATTTTGTACTATTATATTTGTGTCCTATGCTACGAACAAATCTCAACTGAGCTGTAAGATTGGCAGCTACCCCAGAGCTACCTTGCAAAGATTCCACCATTCGTTGCAAACACCAATCAGAGTTAATATGGATCCCAACGTGTTTTTGTCGTTAAGTATGTTTTCTAAGTTACAAACAGTGCTTCCAGACTTGGTATTGGGGGAACAGTTTTAAATCTGACGGCAGTGTGATGTTCAAGGACACCCTTATAAGATGAGTTGTCATAAGCACTTTTGTAGTATCGTCTTCATGACTCACATAGATCATTTGTGACATTGTTCAGCATGAATACCTATTTGGATATAAACTCAGACACCTTCATTCATGCAGTTTTTGTAGTGTTTGCTTAGATTTGTGTGCACTGTTATATGTGTTAGTATTGCATGGTGACAACATTTTGCAGCCACTCTTTGATGACTTAGATATCCCTTGAGGAAGCATTATTCTGTCCAACACAGCATGATGGTGTATGGTTTCTCACTTCCTCAGACATTACCCTCAGGAAGGGCAGAGTATGATGCAATCTTGGCCAATGTGCAGATTTATCTGACTACATAATTTCAGAACAGTTGTATTGACAAGCTACGTTATTTGACAGGAGGCACATTTCAGTTATCTACTGCACAGTTGATGTGTCACATTACACAGAGACAGATTTGTTGTGTAAGTGATATTTATTGAAAAGTGCTGTAGTGCTATATGTACATTGTGACCTGTGAATGTCTTAAGGGCAGTACTGCAGCAAGGAGGATCTGCTGATTCTTAAGAATAGCAGCCACATCACAATGGTAGGCAGCCAGGTCGGCCCTGAGGGGTTCAATGTTGCATTCGTGTATGCGTTGACAGGATTGCTGTTGTAGGTGTTGGGTCGACTGCATTACAGCTGTGCTGATTTCCTTCAACCTTTTTTCAACTTCCTGCAAGATAGTTGTTCGCCCTAGCATAGCTGCTGCCTGTTCCTCAGTTGACATCATGCACGAACGTACCCGCTCTAGGCTTGCTGCCATGGTTTGCATCCCCACCCGCACCTCATTGGCCAGCTCTCGTTGTACCCCAACTATAGTTCTCTCAAAGCTGGTGCCTGTGTCGTCTGAGTCCTCAGCTGTATTGGAGCTGGCAGGTCTTACAATTGGGGTGGTGAGTGGGTCCTCTGTGATGGCTGCTTGTTCTGTGCTCCTCCTTGTTACTGAAGGTGGGGTCTGGAGGGTTCCAAGGACATCTTTGATGGTCTGCTGGGGAATGTTTGTCAGCTCGTCATCCATGTCATCAGGGTATTCTGGGACAGACATATCTGCAGGAGATCCATCGTCCTCTGCAATGAAATGGGGTACAATTAGTGGGTCTGTGTTGTGGCATTAGTGATGTGACATGCCTGCCTTGTGATGAATTAACATTGTGATCTTGTTTCATGTTTATTGCTCCAGTCTTTCAGATGGGCATTCTCCCAGGCCTATGGCCCACCTGCATGTCACATGTATTGTGGTAATTTTTTTGACTTGTCGGCATCATCTCCTCTAGGTGTTTGTTCTGGCCAAATAGTGCCACCTTCTTGTCCTACTCAACCCTCCGTCTCCATCCATTCTCATGGTGAGGCCTTTCACTGGCTGTGGGTGCTGTGATGGCACTGGCAGCACACTTAGCAATCTGGACCTGCCCCAGTCTCTGATCTTTCACATCCACTTATATGTAGTTGACATGTAGAGTATCCTATGCATAGCATTGTTATGGCACAATATGGATGTTGGCATTGGTAATCTATACAGTTGATGTTGGGAATGTGTGGTACATTGGATTGCCCTGATAGTCGTAGCAGTGTCCTATTTCCTCCTCTGACTGTGCTGGTGTATTTCAGTGACCAGTTACATGTGTCCTCCCCTCAATGCTGTTGTCTGAGCAGTATGACATTTGGGATGTTACATTGTGACCCAGGCACAGGATGGACCCTGACATATGCAGCATGGGTGTGTCCTTAGTGCTGTGTAGCTCCTACTGTTGATGACATTGCCTGATGTTTGGGACAACTATGGGCATTGACATTTGATAGGACTGGGGCCTTTGTCTTGTTTCAGGGGATTATTGGAGTTGTCATCCTAAACCCTCTAATTTTGCTGTGTATGATCCATGGGGAAGTTACTGCCATTGGCTACTTGAGCTGCACACACAGCGGAGGTGGTAGTGACAACTGTTGTCAATGTTACATTCCAGTTGTCGGTATGGCTCGAGGTTGTTAATTGGACCCTAGTTAATGTAGGGGGTATAGTGGCTGACGTGTGCCAGGATGTCAGTTTGACGTTGTGCCCTTCCCTCCTGGCGTGGCTTTACCTTTGCTCCATTGTTGGCATGGCAGCATGCCCCCATGGGACTGTTGTTGGTGTAGTGTAATGGTGTACCCCAGCTTCTGTCTGTGCAGGCCATGCCCCCATGCCGTACCCCTTTACCCATGCCACTCCGTGTATATGATGACTTACATGCATTTTGTGGTAGGTATCCCCCCGCTTATAGTTGACATTAGTGCATTTTAATTCCCCATGCGACTTACCCTGCATGTGCGTTGTCTCCTGGTAGTCTGCGCTGTCCTGTCCTTGAATCCCTGTGACGATCTCCTCAGGGATGACGGCTGCGACCATCTCCTCCATGTGGTCCAGGGCCTCCTGGTGTGCTGGACTCCCACCTCCAGTCTGCAATGCTGCCTTCCTGTTGCTGCCCATCTTTTCCTTTGTCCTGCGCCTGCAGTCATGCTAGCGTTTCTTGCACTCAATGACTGTTCTGCGTACTTCTGCCACACTGTTAATCTTGTCAACAATGTGTTGCCATATTGCCTCTCTCCTCCTGACTGGCAACTTTGCCTCTCTTCTACTAATTGGTGACAAACAGTTGGTGCTGGTGTTCCATCACCTCTTTAACCAGAATTTCCTGTTCCTCTACACTGAAGCAACACTTTCTTTTCTTCTTAAAAGTGTCCTGGTTCTTGTGTGGGTCCACCTGGCTGGTTCCTGGTCTGTTGTTATCTTCCTGGGGTCTCGAGAGGCATCTGGGATCCATTTTGGCTCTCCTCTGCTGAAATGGCTGTGTTCGCGGGGAATTTTGACGCTATTGCGTCAAAAAACGCTGCATATCCGGTTTGCTGTGTCGTAAATCGACCCACAGTCATTTCTGCTGCGTTAATGTCGTATTGCTTTACGACTTGATGCTGCGGTGTGCGTAAAAAAATGACTCACACCTGTGGTTTGCGCCGCTGTGCGTCAAAGTATAAATTTGATGCCCGTACGGCGCACCAAAATGGCGTTAACTGGCAGTATTATTTTTTACGCAAAACTGCGCTGGCGCAGTTTTGCGTCAAAAAGTATAAATATGGCCTTAAGTGCTATTATTGCTCCAAAACTGGAAAACTGGGGCAAAGGTGTTGCATCTGCACTATGACCCAACCCAGTGTGCCCTAGTATACAGTAGAGGGATGGATGGCGACAGAGTAAGGAGAAGATAGCCTTCTCTAGAAATATTATCCTTACACCTTGGGTATTTGGTATTTTGTATACTATTGAGTTTCACCACTTAGTAAAATACTTTACTTTATCAAAGAGAAGACCAAGGATGAAAAGTCACGTTATTCTGCTGTTGGGTGTTTATTGAGTCTGTTTTATCCCCACACGAACCTCCATGAGAAGCCTGTAACTGCTTAACATCATTACTGTGGAGAGTCAAGCAGTGGAGGGGTTATATTTCGCTCAGCTTTCAGAGTTATAGCTGGAAGGAACCCAGGACATTAGAGGTAAATTAACCCATCCCCCCACATATCTCTGCTGTAGCCCAGTAGCCCTTACTTATTCCATACTCTCTTTAAATGGAGCCAGTCAGGGCTACATATTCCTTTCTCTGCCCAAATAGTGCTAAACATTGAGGAGGATAACTTTTAACACTTGTGCAATGTTGGAGGCTTGTTACCTCACTTTCATTGGCTCTTAGCTCCCTATAAATGAGGCAATGTTTCACTTGTATTCCTTCAATGTATTAAAAATGTATGCACATACATTCTCAGGCCCTCAGGCCTGGGGACGGTGGGACACTAACCTTGTGATCTCTCGGACTGACATCAATTTGGTACCCTCTAAGTATGCTGTATGAGGTTACTCTGTGGTTGTAATGGTTCCTCCAACAGTTAGCCCAACAATGACCAGCAGTGAAAGAGAGAGTCCGAGCTCCCCTCCAAAGGTAGACAAAGCCTGCCTCCTGTAAAACATGGAGCTCTTCCTTGAGCCTTCACCATGCACTCTCTTTGATAGTTTCAGTATGTTTTAGAGGAGTTTTTTTCTGCAATGGATGCATGTTTATTTTCTCTCCCCACTGCATGATGGGCTCAAACATGGCACAAATTACCTAATGGACTCATGGGTGCAGATCTGATAAGGATGTGCACTAGCATGAATTATAGCTGTGCCGTTGACGTTGTAACCCGCTGACTAGTTCTCCAGATTTTCAGAACACTTTTTTCAAAAAAATAATAAAATGATAATTTTTATTTACTGAAACCCAGAACGTGATCCACTCTTTAAAAATCACTTAACATATTTACCAGAAAATGTAGCATAAGCCATGGGCCCAGCACACAGATCATACATATAATGAATCTAGGCTACTGAATATACCTGGAATAAATATAGGATGTTTCTGCATACAGTCATAAAATTGAAAGGTTTATAACTGACCCTACTGTTACAAAATCTGTTAATATTGTGAAAGGTTTGTACGAACAAGAAAAACGACATGTAAGCTAAAGTAATGCCAGAAATTAGTTAGTGTGCATGACAGTGGTAATTCTATAACTCTGTTGATCACACATATTTATTTTCCCAAACAGTTTCTACAATGCCACCTGTGATTATTACATCCTATACACAAGATTCTGCTTATTGAGGAGCAGGCCTCGTTCCATAGAAAATGGTAGATTTCTGGTGCCAAGTCACCCTCAAATCAACAGACAGCAAATTAGGGTATAGATACCTTCAACATCTGTGAATAACAGCAAAAAACACTTTGCATTTTCTGAGAAAAATCAGTGGATAATGACAAATGACTGAATAGCCAGGTCTTAACATATCCACTGCACTGCCTTAGTTCATGCTTCCCATCAGTTCTTGTGTTTCTTGGTGACTAACAGGACTGATCTACTTATATAACCCTAAAGCATCAAGTGTAATTTCCCCTTCTTATTTAGACTGAGCATTGGTTCATGGTTCACATTCACTAAATCTCATCCCAAAGCTCTTCTCCGAATAGGGGATTAGCTGAACAAAGTTAAACCTTGCCATTTGCAAAAAGATACTGTAGGAGGCTGGCCTGGCTTATAGTGGGTACCTGATGGTACTTACACCTTGTGCCAGGTCCAGTTATCCCTTATTAGTAGATTAGTAGTGTTCTAGCAGCTTAGACTGATAGAGGTAACTATAGCAGAACAGCTTAGGCTGAACTAGGAGACATGCAAAGCTCCTACTATACCACTTATATCATATAGCACTCATAAGAAAACACAATACTCAGAGTTACTAAAAATAAAGGTACTTTATTTTAGTGACAATATGCCAAAAGTATCTCAGAGGATATACTCCCTTAGGAGGTAAGTAAAATACACAAAATATACACACAAACCAAAATCAGGTAAGTAAATCACATAGTAAAGTAGTGCAAACACTGTAGAACACAATAGAATGCAATAGGAGACAATAGGCCTAGGGGCAACACAAACCACATACTCCAAAAGTGGAATGCGAACCATGAATGGACCCCAGGCCTAGTGTAGAGTGTAGAGGGTCGCTTGGAGTGTAAGAAAACACTAAGGGTGTCCAAGATACCCCACCCCAAGACCCTGAAAAGTAGGAGTAAAGTTACCCTACTACCCCAGAAAGACAGTAAAGTTGAGATAGGGGATTCTGCAAGGACAACAACTGACTGCAAAGCACTGAAGACGGATTCCTGGACCTGAGGACCCGCAAAGGAAGAGGACCAAGTTCAAGAGTCACGCAAGTGTCCGGGGGGGGCAGGAGCCCACTAAACCCCGGATGAAAGTGCAAAAGGGCGGCCTCTGGGTGGAAGAAGCTGGAGATTCTGCAACAATGGAAGGTGCCAGGAACTTCTCCTTTGGTCATAAGATGTCCCACGGCGTGCTGGAGGATGCAGAGTTGTTTCCATGCAGAAAGACCTCAAACAAGCCCTGCTAGCCTCAAGAGTCACAGTTGAGAATTTTGGGTGCTGCCAGGACCCAGGACAAACCAGGAGGTCGCCCCTTGGAGGAGGAGACAGAGGGGGCAGTCAGCAACAGAGAGAGCCCACACAGAAGCAGACAGCACCTGCACAGGCACCTGAACAGGCATTCAGAAGATCTGAGCACAGCGGTTGTCTCAGCACAACAAAAGAGGGTCCCATGAAGTCAGAGTCCAACTCACTGAGTTCAGCAATGCAGGACGGAGTGCTGGGGACCTGGGCTGTGCTGTGCACAAAGGAAGTCTTGCAAAAGTGCACAGAAGCCCTAGCAGCTGCAGTTCACTGAGTATAGAAGATTATTATCTGGAGTGGGGAGGCAAGGACTTTCCTCCACCAAATTTGGACAGAAGGGCTACTGGACTGTCGGGGACACTTGGATCTAGCTCCTGTGTTCCAGGGACCACGCTTGTCAAGATGAAAGGGGACCCAGAGGACTGGTGATGCAGAAGTTTGGTGCCTGCGTTAGCATGGGGAAGATTCCGTCGACCCACGGGAGATTTCTTCTTGGCTTCCAGTGCAGGGTGAAGGCAGACAGCCCTCAGAGCATGCACCACCGGGAAACGGTCAAGAAAGCCAGCAGGTTGAGGTGCTACAATGTTGCTGGTAGTCTTCTTGCTACTGTGTTGCGGTTTTGCAGGAGTCCTGGAGCAGTCAGCGATCGATCCTTGGCAGAAGTCAAAGAGAGAAGTGCAGAGGAACTCTGGTGAGCTCTTGCATTCGTTATCTGAAGAGAAAACCACAGGAAAGACCCTAAATGGCCCTCAGAGGAGGATTGGCTACCTAACCAGGTAAGGGGTCTCTGACGTCACCTGCTGGCGCTGGCCACTCAGAGGTCTCCATTGTGCCCTCAGACCTCTGCATTCAAGATGGCAGAGGTCTGGAACACACTGGAGGAGCTCTGGGCACCACCCGTGAGGTGGTGATGGACAGGGGAGTGGTCACTTCCCTTTCCTTTGTCCAGTTTTGTGCCAGAGCAGGGGCTGGGGGCTCCCTGAACCGGTGTAGACTGACTTATGCAAGGAGGGCACCATCTGTGCCCTTCAAAGCATTTCCAGAGGCTGGGGGAGGCTACTCTTCCCCAGCCCTTAACACCTATTTCCAAAGGGAGAGGGTGTAACACCCTGTCTCAGAGGAAATCCTTTGATCTGCCTTCCTGGGACTGGGTTGCCCAGACCCCAGGAGGGCAGAAACCTGTCTGAGGGTTGGCAGCAGCGGTAGATGTAGAGAAAACCCCAGCGAGCTAGTTTGGCAGTACCCGGGGTGCATGCTGGAGCCCCGGGGATGCATGGAACTGTCTCCCCAATACCAGAATGGTTTTCAGGTGACAATTCCATGATCCTAGACGTGTTACATGGCCATGTTCGGAGTTACCATTGTGAAGCTACACATAGGTACTGACACGTGTAATGGTGTCCCCGCACTCACAAAGTCTGGGGAATTTGCCCTGAACAATGTGGGGGCACCTTGGCTAGTGGCAGGGTGCCCTCACACTAAGTAACTTTGCACCTAACTTTCACTAAGTGAGGGTTAGACATATAGGTGACTTATAAGTCACTTAAGTGCAGTATAAAATGGCTGTGAAATAACGTGGAGGTTAATTCACTCAGGCTGCAGTGGCAGTCCTGTGTAAGAATTGTCTGAGCTCTCTATAAGTGGCAAAAGAAATGCTGCAGCCCATAGTGATCTCCTGGAACCCCAATACCCTGGGTACTTAGGTACCATATACTAGGGAATTATAAGTGTGCCAATCAGAATTGGTAAAATTAGTCACTAGCCTGCAGTGACAATTTTTAAAAGCAGAGAGAGCATAAACACTGAGGGTCGGGTTAGCAGATCCTCAGTCATACAGTTAGGCACCACACAGGGAACACATACAGGGCACACTTTATGAGCAATGGGGTCCTGGCTAGCAGGATCCCAGTGACCCATGCAAAAACAAACATACACAAAAGTAAAAATGGGGGTAACATGCCAGGCAAGATGGTACTTTCCTACAGATACTGTTAAAATTGGGTCTCCAGTTGGCAGAGGTAGGCAGCCTGTCCAAATAGGGACCACAACCCTAGTCAAGGTAAGTCAGATACAAACCCTAAATTAACCTGTGTTCGCCCTCTGGTAGCTTGCCACAGAGAAGTCAGGCTTAACTTAAGAGGCAGCATGTAAAGTATTTGTGCAACACTTATTTTACAGTAACAAAGTAAAATACACCACAAAATGACTCCACACCAGTTTAGGACAATAGAGAATATTTATCTGAGTAAAACAAGACCAAAACAACATAAGGTTGAAGGTAGAAGTATATATATGAATTTTTAAAGATTAAATGTAAAAACAGTGCTCAGAAGTAACTAGCGGTCAAAAGGTTGGTTGAGGTTGGGAGGGACAGGTGCAAATCGAAAGTTCAGGCTGACCGTGTTGGATGGTAGGCCAGCTGCAGAACCCAACAGGGTCTACTGAAACAGTACCTTTGATGGAGCACACCATCAACACTGATGACGTGATGCACTGTTTTTTGCAGAAATCTGCTGCAGATACTACTTCTGAGGCCCAGGACTCGAGGGTACACCCCAGGCAAGGGCAGGACTTACAAATGGCAGAGTGAAGCAGCACCAGAAGAGTTAAAGGCAGTCTTTGGTGTCCCTCAGACTGTGGAGAACAGAGGACAAGCCAACAAGCCCTTGTGGAATCTTGGGTTCAAGGATGTAGACAACTGGTCTAATCCTTCTCGCTCCAGGCAAGAAGCAGCAGACAGCTGGTCAACACAGCAAAGCAAGTAGCAAAGAGGCAGTTCCTCCTACAGCACAGCTCACAACAAGCAGTAGGCCAACACAGCAATGCTCTGAGAGTCTGTCCTGGGAGCCCTGCAGTACTTTTTCCTGGCTGAATGTCTGTGGTTTCAGTAGAGTTCTGAAGTGGTGGTGTCTGAGGTGCAGTATTTATACCCAAATGTGCCCTTGATGTGGGGGAAATTTAAAATGAGGCTTTAAAGATCGCAAGGTCCCTGCCCTTCCTTCCCTGGACCTGCCCACTCTACAGGGGATTATGCAGCCCTTTGTGTTGGGAGAGGGACAGCCCTATTCAGGTGTGTATGAGGCAGTGCTAAGCTAACCCCCCCCATCAAGCCAGGTAATGACTTATTGAGGCCCTTTAAATCACACCAAAGCTCCCATTGTGTATGACTCTCTAGAGGGACTGTACAAAGCCTATCTGTTACCCATCCCAGATGTGTATTCAGAGACAGGCAAAGGCTCAGTCAGAATGGTTAAAGTAAGAAAACGCCAACTTTCTAAAAGTGGTATTTTTAGACTTACAATTTAAAATCAGACTTCACCATAAATCGTGATTTTAAATTGTGAGTCCAGAGACACAAAACTCCAAATTTCTATCTTTTCCCAATTGGAAGTTACACTTAAAGGCTGCTGCAAGGTAACCCTAATGTTAACCTATGGAAAGAAAGGCCTTGCAGTAGTGAAAAATTAACCTATTAGCTTTTCATTACTAGGACATGTTAAACTTAAAAGTTCATGTCCAACTTTTTTAATACTTGAACCCTTCCCTTGGGGTTAACTATAGACTACCTTAGGAGTAACTTACATGTATTAAAAACAAACGTCTGGACCTGGCACTTGGGTGCAATTGCCAGGTCAAAATTTCAGCTTAAAACTGCAAACACAGGCTTTGCAGTGGTAGGCCAAAGGCATGTTTAAAAGGCTACTGTAGTGGGTGGCACAATCAGTGCTGGATGCCCACTAGTAGCATTTAATTCACAGGCCTTGGGCACAGACAATGCACTTTACCAGGGACTTATAAATAAAGTAAATGTGCCAATTGTGGAAAAGCCAAGGTTACCATGTTTAAGTACAGAGCACCTGCAGTTTAGCACATGTCAGTGGACCCTGCAGAAAGGGGCCAGATCCAACAATTCCACTGATTCTATTTCAATTTATTTTATTTATGATACATAACTCACATGGAGATCCACATAAAAAAACAATATAAATTACAAGAGAAAAGAACCATAAAATGTATGATCAACAAGATCAGCTAAAGGTATACCAACCCCAATTCTAACAAATTGATTTAGATAATATAATTAATGCAATTTTATAAAAACACCTAAAAAGTAAGGCAGATTGGATGTAACCATCTTCAATAATATGACAACAAAGCCAGGCAAATAAAAAGAACATGGTTCAGATCTTGGATACTGTTCTGACAAAAATCACAGATCGCTGAGGACCCATACCATCTTGCCCATAACACATTGAGCGGTAACAGTCCCTGTCGTAACAAGTGCTAAAGTTATCAAATCCCACATGGCAGGTTCCAAATAAGGGAGGATTGCATTTTCGTCAGTAACACAAAATCTAATGCAGGTTGAAATCCCCATCTGTGTGAACAGGCCTTTTTATCCAAGCAAAAGCTTAAGGACCAAGGGCCATATTTATACTTTTTGACGCAAAACAGCGCTAAGTCAGTTTTGCGTCAAATAAATTAGCGCCGGCTAACGCCAATCTGAAGCGCCATGTGGGTGCCGTATTTATTCAATGACGTTAGCCGGCGTTAGCCGCCGGCGCTGCCTGGTGTGCGTGAAAAAAAATGACGTACACCAGGCAGCGCCGGCGTAGGGGAATATGGAGCTTGGGCGCCAAAAATGGGGCAAGTCAGGCTGAGGCAAATTTTTCACCTCAACCCGATTTGCGCCATTTTTTTCGAATCCCAACCCCCATTGAAATGACTCCTGTCTTAGCAAAGACAGGAGTCATGCCCCCTTGCCCAATGGCCATGCCCAGGGGACTTCTGTCCCCTGGGCATGGTCATTGGGCATAGTGGCATGTAGGGGGGCACAAATCACGCCCCCCTATGCCACAAAAAAAAATATAAAAAAATACTTACCTGAACTTACCTTAAGTTCCCTGGGATGGGTCCCTCCATCCTTGGGTGTCCTCCTGGGGTGGGCAAGGGTGGCAGGGGGTGTCCCTGGGGGCATGGGAGGGCACCTCTGGGCTCCTTCCGAGCCCACAGGTCCCTTAACGCCTGCCTTGTCCAGGCGCTAAAAAACGGCGCAAAAGCTGCTGGACGTCATTTTTTTTGACCCGCCCACTCCCGGGCGTGAATTTTTCCCGGGAGTGTAAATACAGCGCACATGCCTCGGAGTCACTTTTTTAGATGGGAACGCCTACCTTGCATATCATTAACGCAAAGTAGGTGTCCACGCTAAAAAATGACGCAAACTCCATGGACTTTGGCGCTAGACGCATTTAACGCCAAAGTATAAATATGGAGTTCGTTTTGCGTCGGAATTGCGTAAAAAAAAACGGCACAATTCCGGCGCAAACAGAGTATAAATATGCCCCTAAGTACTTGCCTAAGATTGTTTTTTAACTGCGATGGAGAAAGTGTAAAAACAAGATGGGAGTCTAAATGTAACAAATCTAGGGCATAAATAAAATTCCTGCCAATAGCATACTTTGCCCTATTGCCTGCCAAAATGTCTTAATTTAGCAGAGACCTTAAAGAATTGCTGTCACTCTTCTCAAAACTGAACATCCAACTTCCCACCCCACCCAGACCATTCACAAATGTGCTTCTTGAACCCATCTCCAACCTTAATACTACTGCTGAGGAAGCTGAACTGACAGAAGATAATTTTCTGAGGACCGTACCCTTTGTCTTATCTAAAACCCCCCATTTAGATACTCCAACTTGCTCCAAACCATAGAGCAAAAAAAGGTGAAATCTTTGCCCAGAATACAAAAATGTATTTAAAGTGTCTCCGGCCAGTAGCCCTATAAAGGGCATCCAGACCATTAGCTTGAAATTACGCCTTACTTGAATTATGCTATATGTGCCCCCTTTTACTGAGGTTCTGACACACTATTTTTCCTACAAAAGGGCACCATATCACCATTTTTAGCTTCTGTGTTCCCAGGCAGCAGGAGAATTAATCATATTTAAGTTGCTTCTTACTGTGGAAGAACAAAATCTTACTTTTGGAGTAATTTATATTTAAAAAATGGGAGTCTGTAAACTGCTGTAAAGCCAGCAGGTGGTTATTTTAGTCTTTTCGGGGTAAGGTCCAAAATGATTATATAGTCTGCATAAAGTAAGCAGATTATCTGCCTCCCCCCAACATAGGGGCAAAACCCTCACTCTGAGTCAAACATCTGGGCAAATCTGAGCTATACAGGGAAAAGATCAAAGGAGCTAACATACATCCTCGTTTCAACCCATTCAAGGTTGGGATTTCATGAGATAAATCTCTATCACCACCTAATAGAACCTTATATCAGGTGTTGGAGTGAATGGAGATGACCACATCTAACAAAATACTTGGCATACCTAATCTTGCAAGCTTTCTACATAGGGTATACGAAGCTACTTTATCAAATGCCATGGAGAAATCTATAAAGGCTGCATAAGGCACCTGCCCCTTTCATAGAGACATATTCTTCATTAATTACCTGAAGGGCCGAGATGTTATCAATTGCTCCGTGCTTCTTCCTGAACCCAGATTGCTCCAGAGGGATAATTATATTTTCTGCTGCCCATTCACTAATCTGAGACAACAAACATTCAGCAAATACTTTGCAAACTGCATTTAGTAGGGCGATCTGGCGATAGTTCCAAGGACAACTACAATCTCCCTTCTTACACAACGAAGCAATGATACTGCCCTTCCAAGATGGAGGAATTTTCCTAATTTCATAACAACACTGAAAATTTCACTCCAATTAAGGGCGTCATGCTTTAAAGCTAAAATAGGGATTTAATCTAGCACCATTGCTTCTGAGCTACACATACCTCTAATAACCACCTCAATCTCTTTCGCAGAGAGGGAAGTATATGAAGAAGAATCGCCACCAACTAAAGATCGCTCCTCTACTATCCCATTCATAGCATATACTCCTGCAATAAAAGTGGACCAGCTTGCTTCAGTGATGACCATGGGGAGCGATCTGGTGCTCGAGCCGCAGCCTTAAGACACTAACAACTAAAAAATGCCTAGACTGGCCTTTTACTGTTGCTTCCCTTTTGTTGATCCAAAATCTGTCACTCGCATCTCTTTTTAGATGTCCCTCAGACCCCTCCTCCTTCTTTTTAATAGGGACAGCTGAATATTTATTTCCGAAGAATATTCCCTACATTGTTTACGAAGGAGGGCAGTAATCTCTCTATTTAATAAAAGAAGAGAGCATGTTTTTGCCATAATCTTACCTTGATCATCTGATGGGGGCCCTCAAACAGCTGCTGCATAAACTTAGAAAACTTCTCAAACACATTTCCAGCCCAGCTTTCAAGATTTCCCAAGGTGTTTCTAATTTACTTTTCAACCCTCAATCTTTCCATGGGACCAATGTGTCCTTTCAGTTATATTCTCAAATTTTTATTTGGACCCATCAAAACCCCAAGTATCAGTGGGAAACACTTTCAGGTTAAGGGACACAACTAGAATATTATGTTCAGTAAATAATGTCTCTATCACCTTTATCTTGTGTAACAAAGAAAAACGCCTGACAACCAGTGAGATTGCCGCTGCCCATGATGATTTATGTGTATATTGTGCTGGCAAATCTGACGGTTGGAGGGAGGGAAGTGGTTGGAGGGAGGGAACCCAACCCACCAGCCCCTTCCAGAACTGACTGCACATCCCAACCAACAGACTGGCTCCCTATCTCCACCAGTTTTGGAACAACATAAATACCTTAGCAATGCAACCACTCTCAATTATTAAAAAAATTGTTATCTTTAAGTTTTGAATAAAAAGACATGCATGTTTTGGAACCACGGCCAAAGTCCTTCAAAGATATCAAATGAATATCATTGCTTTCAATTAACCTAAGCGAGTCTATTCAGAAACAACATTTAAAAAAAAAGATCTATTCAATGTTAAATCAGTATAAAAAAGGAGGATAAAATCTAAGGTGAAAGTATCCGCATTGTTCGGTCTCTGCTTCTTTCCCTCAGAGGGCAGTCACTCTTGCTGAAGTTTATGCCATGTTGGATCCACAAACGATTGAGCCAGGGGGTTCAAGGGCAATGTGCTTGAGTATGATGATAACATATTATGGTCTGTTGTTAGCCCAGCTTCCCCTATCCCACATGAGGAAATTAGAGGGACATCTAATACAACGGTTTCTAGGTTGGCAGGATGGTGGTTTTAAAGGGGTTCTTCCAATGTTTAAAGGTCTTGGAGAGAGGGGGAGTCCTCCGTAAATCACACTTTTCTCTGACCTTTTTTGGTGATTCTATGATTCTGTCTTTTCACCCCCTACAAATTATCAGTTTATTCACAAGCTTTTGCATTAGTGAACAGGACTCTCCGATCACAGTATCCACGTTAGTGTGAGCCTTAAAGATTAGAAATACTTTCTGTTCACACTTTGAGGCTCACAGCTAAGTCTCCTCTCTGATGAAAAGTCATTCAATACAAATCTAATAGGATATACTGGGATCTCAACCGGGGCTAAGTTCGTATGCGGCTCCTTAAACGTTGGCTTCCCAGCCTGAGATCAAAAGTCAATCCCAGACTTGACAACCTTATTCCCCACCACACAAGACTGTGATAAAGCTCCTTCTGATGGTAGGATTGGATTGCAGTTACCTCCTTTATTGGTGATCAATACTTTCAAGACATCTATTACTGTCTCAAAAATATAATCTGACCCATCAACAAATTGTTCCAATAAATGTTAAATTGAACAGAGTAGTCTCTCTAAACTGAGGCATAGAGCTGCATATTTTGATCCGGGGGATTACTTGGGAGATTATCAACTAAACCCAAATCGGGAGTTGCTTAAAGATGTGAATACTAAGAGGGATGATTTGAAGGAGTACTACTGAAAAGCTGCAGACCTGTAGACAATGGCTGGGGAGAAGAATGAAGGACATCAACCTCCTGTTGTGGCCCATATCTTTTTTTATAAATCTCTGTACAGGTCCAGAAGTGTGAAATCATCCATCCGGAACCCCAAGACTGATCTTTGTGAAGGATCTTCTTTTCTAGCTACCACTGACATGTCTACCCATTCTAGGGCTGAGCCCTCAGAGTTGCAAACTGGGGGCAATGAGATACCATGGGGCAGGGAAGGCACTTTTCTCAAGCCATGATCCTATATATGGCAAAAGGCTATCTGGGAGGAATGCAGTTCCTGAACTGCCTCTCCAGGAGAATAAGGTAAAACTGACCCCTTGAGGCTTGAAGGATGTGGACCTCCAAACTGCGTGACTTTGCACGTATCCCCGCTACTAAATAAATTGATATCAGGTAGCTCTGATGGATTTTTCTCCTTTTCCCAAAAGGTAAAAAATGTATTTTTACACTTTAAGCATGGTATTACAACATCCCTGTTGCAAAGAATGTTAGATCTAGTTTCCAAGCAAGACCTCACCAGGAGCAGACAACTCAATCTCAGCTTTTTAGCAGTCATTGCACCCTTCTGATGCCTTCAGTAGCCAGAAGCTGGTGACACCTGCCACTTCCAAAGACGTTAGTGTGCTGTACCGATGGACAAATCCTTCTGCACTGAATCAATCCAGTCCACTTTATCCCTCTGACTGGACAGACCACCCAAAATTACTTCCTAGTTGATGTTTTTCTCTCTTCTTGAGGTAATCTTTCCACAAAGGACTAAATATAAGAGCATTTCCTATCCAGGATCGTGAACCGGGTCCCCAAACTTGCCTTATACTTCTGTCGTCAGACCTGTGAAAGCTGACATAAAAAACATTTTAAAAAACAAGATAAATCACACAAACGCTAGCATGCCTTAATCGTAAGGTGATTACAAAACTTTTAAAAATATGTGTTATTTAAAACTGGTGTCACCATCACTGCAGTTTTATCATCAATAATTTCATTGCAAATGTTGAAGTGATATTATCAATATTGTCATAGAAGATGTTGTGAGTGTTGTAATATGTGGGGTAACTAGTAGTGCATGGAAGGGCGTGAGTTATAGTTACCTTAAAGGGAAAGTTATAGTAAGTAGAGATAACTATAACTGGTCAATTTCAGTATTTTTCTATGTTTAAAATGTTACATTGTCATTAAAGTTCTCACCTAACTACAGCATTACGTCAACCTTTGTTTCTTCCATTTTTCTAACGTAAAGTAATATTTTGTTACCATACATAAAGCCAACCCCCTCCTGCCATGCATGGCCCTCAGCCGTGTATTGATGATGTTTGCCTGCAGGGTTTGCTTCCAGCTCCACACAGGCAGCCAACCCTACGATGTGAGGTTGGCAGCAGGGACTGGCGTGCATTATCAACCCCTGCCAGCAGGTAGCCAACCCCATGCTGCACATGGTCAAAAGCTGTGTGAAATGTAGCTTGTCCCAAGGGTGAGGCCAGGCCCTTTGGCTAACCCTCCGGATGTAAGCCAACATCCCTGCAGGCTGCCAATCCCATGCTGCGCACAACCTTTTGTGTGCCTAGCATAGGGTTGGCCTTCAGGTCTTGGAAACTCATCCCCAGGGTTAACTCTTAAATATTTGGCCCTGGGAACCAAATTCCAAAAAAAAGGGGAAGGGGACTGCATGGTCCCCTCCCATTGCCTTAATAGGCCATCAAGGACCCCATTTCCGGGGGCCAAATTCCATTAAAAAGCAGAGAGGTTTTGTGTGGCCCTGAGCATTTGGTGGCCCCAGGGACCCAGTTTCCCAGGGCCTTTAAAAGTTATGGGTGGGTGCCCAAATGCCCAAGCGGGGCACCCGTCAAGCCCATCCCTTTGGGCCAGATTGAATTAAAAAGGGAATTGGGGCTTTTGAGCACCAATCCCTGAGTCTAATCAGGCTCCAGACAATAAAAATTGGAAGGGAAAACTCAACCCCCCCATGCATAGCCTTCCTACACCCCAGGGCCACCATCATCAATCTGTATGCCAGGACTCCTGTGGTTCCAGCTGACCCTCCACATACTGCGAGACCAGGCATTGCTCCCACCTGGAGGAACCAGCTTTTTTATACATGCTCCCTCCGGTTCCCAGCGGTAGGAGAATGTTTAAATCTGTAGCTGGGAGGGAGCAGAATTGCCTTCCTTGCCCGCAAATCTGCAGGCAGGAGAGGCATGTTTGTGCCCAATTTGTGAGAGATTTGATAATGCTCCCACCCGGCTGGAGAAAACATATGTTTCTGCATCAGTATGGCCAGGGAAACAACTGCGTCCCAGAGGAGCGCTTCTGGGGAGACAGTAATTGCTTGGACCCTGGGGATGGGATCCCCAATTCCTTTTCAAGGCTCAGGGGCATGGGGACACTCGGACCCTCTCCATTTTCATTCTAAGTTTCAAACCTGGGGAACGGGGCTCCCCCAGGGCCTAATTAGGCTCCTGAAAAGGGTCCGTGCATCCCTCCATTAATTTTTTACCAGACCCCCAGGGGATGGGATTCCCAGAGGCTTGGGGAGGAATGTCATACAGCTCCTCCCCCCAAAAAAACCCTACCTTCACCCAAGACCCTGGGCCACCCCGGGTGGTATTAAAAAGAAGCACAGGAGACCAAATTGTTTTTTATTTGTGATGGATTCACAGATCCTTGGAGAATATGTGGCAAAATGTTAAAAAATATATTTTTGGCCCCAGGTGGGGTCCCTCTGACACCCCACCACCAGGCCTAGTGGGTCAAGGTAGCTTTATTCTTTGTTTTCCCCTTCTCTTTGCACTCCTCTTAAGAAGGCTGGCACCACATCATAGTTGATGTGGTGGCAGCCAATCAGATCTCAGATTGAGATCTCTCTGGTCTCCGGAGCCTCCATACAGTGAAATATACAACGTTTCTGAGCATAAATTGAACGAATTTACACCACATCACAGAACATCACTGTTTCTGAACCAAGATCTATCCTTCTACCAAATTTGGTGTAAAGTCATTTAGTGGTTTGGGCTGTAGCTGTATCCTTATTTCCTTTGGAAAAATGAATGGGGAAATGTGTTGTGGGACCCCCCTGCTTTTTTCTTGCTCCCTGCATGAGAGATACCCCTGAACCTTTGCCATCAACTTCAATATCAAAATACCTACATTTTCTGAATAGCTGTGATTTTAACCAGAATTTCAATAATATTATCTACAGTTGTACATATGATTTATCTCAATCTTGATCCTCATTTAAAGAAAATAGTCATTTTGCACCATAAATAAACTGCAGCTAACAGGATGTTATAAGGTACAAGTTCAGATTTATTAAATTTGGATTTATTAATCCCCTATTAGGAAATACGGAACTGAATGAAGGGAAATATCACAGATTATCAGGATTTCATAAGGGACATTTTTTTAAATGTCCAATCTATGTGGGTCATGACCTGTCTTGTAATTCTCTAATGAAGGCTTTTGAAAAGTTATACATGAAATGAAGGGAGGTGTTATTCCATAGGAGTGTGGGGATTACATACTACTTTATGTGCACAAACAGCTTACATTCTGAATATTTTTAAGGCACGCTTGAATTCCCTCTTTCTAGATCAGATCAGACACTATTGCAAATTATGAGAATTACACAAATATACATGTATCTATATCACTCAATTGTAAAGTGATATTCTAAGATCAGGTAACATTGGTGGGATGTTTATAGAAAGTGCAAACAAACATTGGCTAAGGCAATAATCCTCATCTATGTATAGTAGAGCTATTGTCTTTGCCAGTGTTTTTTTTTCTGGCAGCCATATACCCACACACAGTTTCATGCGTCATACTACATTTGGATGCATGGCTTGCAATTTTGCAATGTGTTCACTGTTAAAGAAAACCTACTCCAAGATGGTCCCAAATGAGTGCAGGTGTGTCATGGTATATGAGTTGTGTTGCATGTGCATTCATGCATAGTGATACATGTGCATGCTTGAATTGTGAGACATGCATGCATACGGCAACCATTTTTAATTTGCCATTCCATAATGGTGATTGGCCTTGATAGAATGGAAAATCAAAAGTATTGGAATTACCTGTATTTGGGTGGGGGCTATGAGTCTAATTTTTGACAATATAGTATTAATTTTGCTTGAGTGCCAAGACCTGCTTGACAGGCCAGCTGGTTTTAAATACACCACTTGTAAGGCAGAGAATAGGATGGCAAGACAATTCTTGCATATCCACTGTATGTTTGTTGGTGAACCTCACATTGTCCTTTGAGATTTCTGTCTTTGGGTTTTCCATATAACAAAAGGGGACACACTTGAAAGGAATGAAAACTGGACGCTAAAACATTTCTTGTATATTCACTGCCTGGTTGCTGGAAAAAACTACCTTTAGTCTACCAGACTCCTGTCTCTCGATTTATTGTGGGTTCAGTAGCTGCCTCAAACAGGCATTTAGTATTAGATGAGAGAGAGGACACTAGGATTACTGTAGTACACTCCCCACACACACCCTCAGCCCTCAGAGACCAAATTGAGTGTGGCTGAAACCATTTGCCATCTTGAAAATTCCCAAAGTGAGAAGGGTTGGCTCAGGGAACTTTTACCCCATTGGTTAGGGCATGCCCAGGAGTCATTCCCACTCACTAACGTGTGACAGGCATAAATGTGGCATTTCCAGGCACCCACTTCAGAACACTCCTGGACCTGTGGAAGAAGAGGTCAATACCTGCTGTTCATGACCCGAGAAGAGCCATGAGGCACCAGGTCTGCTTTCTCTTGTACTTCGGACAAAGAGGTTGACTCCAGGAGTCAAATGGCTGACCTCCTGTTCAAGCTACAGTGATACAACAATCTACAAAAGGCCTGTTCTGCAACTGCCCAGCTGAGTAGCAACAGTCAGATCTGGACTGGACCCTGCTGTTGGTCTCTACCTCACACTCTGTGAGTCTCTTATTAGCTCTCCAGATGTCCTGGGAGAAGTGTACTCTTGGAGTAGATTAGGACTTAAAGGACTAAAGTCAGAAGGTAAAATCTTTGACCAGGACAAAACTGTTTGGTCTATTCAACCCATGCTCTGTCAGCATCAAATTGTGCCTAGGCCTTGGTTTATTGGGACCATTCACTATCATTAACATTTAATACATCTTAGCACTATCCCTTCATTTTGGTGTCATTTACTTTATTAAATTGTATTCAATTTTTCTAATTTGATTTGGGACTTTCATTGCTTTACATTTTGACTTTATGACTGGTATTGTACTGTATAAATACTTTACACAGTACCCAAAGTTAAGCCTGTCTGCTCTGTACCACAGCTACTAGGGAGTTGAGCTTGGGTTAATTTAGTGAGTTTGAGGCTTCACCCTCACAACGGTTGTGATTATTTTTTTAGGTGGAATATTATTGCCCCCCAAATAATAATCCAATTTTCTTACAAAAGTGTAAAAAGAAAAAACAGAGGGAGCCCAGGCTCTCTTAAAAATAAATTAAAGACATGTAAATAAATATAACATGAAATGGATGCAGGGCAGGAAACACAGAGGTGTGGGAGAGGAATACAAGGATTGCACGCTGGGAGATACAGATGAAGCAGATGAGAGAGCAATTACTAAATGAAACAAAGAGATACATGAACACAGATTTTATATATTGCAATGTGCATGATTATATTTTTTAAACTGCAATGTAGGCTATATAGGTAATGTGCAAACATAAACCAGTGACATCAAACACCCAAATTCAAATAACATTCAAGAATATATTTGTGAAGTTAGAATTGATACTTTCTTGTTTTTTATTGTCAATCATCTAATGAGGTCAAATATTAGTGATCCAGAAAGTTTCTAGTTCACTTAAAATACAAAGATGTTGTTACAAAAAACTGTGAAGACCAGTGGACCTGAAGTTAATCATAAAACGTAGGGCCTGATGTGCAAACCTATTTTGTAATCCCAAGTGCTGTGATTCAGAGTAGGTAATTTGCAACCAGAAAATAGATTTTTTTACTATGCATTTTAGGAGCCTGTACACTTTTAAATACCCCTAAAATAGGTTTGCGATGATAGCAAAAAGCAATTTGGAAGGAGTGTATCCTCAACGTCCCTTCCAATTTGTAACTCATTTTGAAAAAAATGAATATATCACAATAGTATACTGGTTGCAAAACACTGAAAATGTACTGACTCTCGAGTTCTGGGTGGTAATGCATGCATTGTGTATTGGAAAAAAAAGTTTGTTGGGGAGTAAACAATATTTCAGAAATCACTGCCAACTCTCAAACAAACTTTTGAAAAAAGTTAGCATTTTTTTTAAACACAACCCTGTTTTATTTAAGGAAAATTAACTACATTTACAAAACACAAGTTAAGTTTGTTTAAATGCAATCACAGACATGGTGTTCTGTTGAACTCAGCAGGCCACCATCCCTGTGTTGGCATCCAAATGGAGTAAGTCTCAATTTGTGACCTAACAAATCAGCCTTCATTAGGTAGTTCAGTTTGCGGCACAATCTAAATGGGAATGTTGCAAACCGACCTGTTAGTACATAGGTTGGTTCACGAAATTCCATATTAGTCACTAAAATACTAGTCACACTTTGCAACCAATTCTTTATGACCAATGTTTTGTACAACAGTCCCTTAGCTCCTAAATTCATTATGATTTTAAAAAGGAAGAAAGGCTACATTACGTTTGTAGTAGAAGTGACTTCGCATGACACCTCAAGAACATGCAGAAGTTTGAATTAGTAAATAAATTATTAATCATTGTATTTTTCAATTAACGGCATGCAGCAAGAAGGGAGAACCAGATATGGAATTAAGATGATTTATTGCATGAAGGGTATCCACAGGAAAAACCTGGTTCAATTGAGCAATTAATCTGTGATTGCAGGTGTGTATGATGAGGAATGTGGCTATTAAAAGGAGTTCTAAAGGTGTAAATACATGAAATATGAGGTATGCAGGTCGAAGCTGTTTGCATCATTATCTACACTGTGGATACCATATTTATGAGGATTAATGTGTTAGTAAGGGTAATAGTTAATTAATAAAGAGTAGTTTATCAATTATTTAAAAGCATTAAAGTACAATGTATTCAACAATATTTATAAAAATTATGATAAAGTGACACTTTTGGTATGTCTGGCCTAATAAAAAAACAAAACAAATGTAGTCACACGTCATAAAATCATTCTAACTAGTGTTAATCGGCAGATTTATTTAAACAGCCTGAATAAACTTTACATTTTTTCCTAATTAAAATTAGCAAACTGCATGTAGACATACAACCACAGTATACTTCCAGGATTACTGCATGTTGGTGTTACATTTGCTTCCCAGCCAGCACCTTCTTTTAAACAAGAGTAAGGTGCATAAACATATAATGTAAAGCAAATGTTTGATTTCTTTACCACATTGTCTGAATTAAGCTGTTTAAAATACTTTTTGAATTCCTATAGCTGAAACTACATGAATCACATTGATAAAATCTTCCACCAGAGGTTGGAAGATGATCCTTCGAGCAGGTACATCCGCTCAGAACTCAAAAATCTAAGTTCAACAGAAAGTCAGAAAACTTCTTATATATACGATCTGTGTAGCAAGACTACTCCCTTTAATCCTAGAACTAAACGCTTCTTTCTCATTTCTCAATCTTTATTCGATTATACACATATAATCATAAAAGAAAAACAAATATGCATAAAAACATAAATTATATCATAAAAACATAAAATCTATGTTTAAAGTGTCATCTAATACAAAAGAATCAATGTGATAATTATTAACACTACTCCACATATTAATACACAGTTTGCCATGAGGTTCGTGTAACAAGCACAGATAAGTAAAAAAAAATAATTTCGAAAACTCTCTGACCCGCTTGTAAATAGATTAACACAAGGATAGAGACTAAAAGTCAATGGACTTCCGCCAACGAACAACTTTTTTCATACACCCCATAAAATACAAATGTTTCACATAACATACACAGATAATAAAATGCTGGCTTGTATTGAAAAAACGATGACATTTAAGAGCTGGAAATAAATATTTATATTTAAAAGAATGAAAAAAGAAAGAAAAATAAATTAAATAACCAATGTTTTGGGGGTGATTTGTCACATGGGCAGAGCAAAATAGACTCAGAATCAGATTGGCCAAGAAGAAAATATAGGTAACTTCTGATGGTGCCTAACTGAAACTGTGTCAGAAGACCTCTTTCCCACACATTGTTCACCACTGCTAGGTATTGTTCGATACCCATACTGTAATGACCAGATACCTTACAGTTGCTTTGCTCAACTTTCTTTTTTCTCCTTTGGCAGATGCAAGCCTCATGTAGAACGCCATTGCTCTAGCATCATTTCCTCCTCTAATAGACTTTGATGAGGTAAATAGATCCGGTCTGCACAAGGCTTCAGCAGTTTTCTTGACATAATTTAAGCCCAGAGTAGCAGGCAAGACAGGCAGCTTCACATTCATGGCTAAATGCCGCTTTTCTATTACTCCACACAGATATCCAGAGGAACAACAGAGCAAGCTTCACCTGATCTATGACATAGGGCAAGTCAGGCTCCTTACGAAGAAACTAATGTGTGCTACTGGGTCCTCCTCCCAGGACGCACCTGCAGAAATGTTTTTCCTTCTGCTGTAGCTTGTCATGAAAACTCCATATTCCAGCCCTGTAAATCAAAGCCAGTAAACATTTCAGGTTTCAAAAGGGGTAGTAAAGGTTTGCCAAATACTTTTTGAGACACATCAAATAAGGGACCTAAAGACTGATTAAAACAAAAGCAGGGGTTGGCAATATAGTATGAAAAACAACTGCGAGAATCAAAGGTCAACCCCAAGATAGGGAAATTCAGAAACAGGTGAAATATTTTTGCTCTTTATGGAAATGGGAACGTTTGCAGTTTCCGTTGCACACAGCATATAGTGGGTTTTAGATCTATTAATTCTGAGGTCCAAATTATCTAGAAAGAGCACACAGTTCTTGATGAGGCCCCATAAATCACTACGTGGCCGGGCTAATAAAACCACATTATCTACTAAGAGCAACACTAGAACTGTCATTCAGTTTACCTTTACCCGTTATTGAATGAAATAATTTCAGGCCATTTATATATTTAAAAAAAAGAAATTGGTGCCAGAACACACCATTGAGATACACCTCTAGGCAATCTAAAAATGTCTTTAAATTCCCCTTCTGTACTGTACCTAACCGTTGCTAAAACCCCATAGTATAGTGCACATAAAAATTCAACTAAGGGCAAAGTAGTCCACGTGATCAAATGCACTCCTGAGGTCCTTCAATGCAAGAAAGAGAGCATCCTTTTGGCAATTGTATATTTGCTAATTAATAAGCTACTTTTTAGACACTGGTCCTGTTTCTGTAGTTCTTCTCTAAATCCATAATGGGCCATACTGATATTGCAAGTCTGCTGTACGCAGGCCTTTATCCTACTTAAGATGATGTGACTAATTTTACTACAGAGTCCAGAAATGATATTAAACAGTAGCACGGCAGCAGCAAGGATCCTGTCTAAATTTAGGGATATTAATGTCTGCCCATCAGGAAGCAGGGATCCTACATATTGCCACAGCATTTAAAATGCTGGTGCTAATCGGTGCCTATTAGGCAATGTTTTCCTTATAAAGATCTCTGGAGACCCTGTCTGATCCAGGTGCCTTTTCTGATGACTGATTGATATGGCTGTGATCACCTCATCAAGCGTAAAACTAATATCAAGAAGGAATGAGGGAGAGACCTCAGTTGAAGCACCACCAGCAATTCCCACAAAGGTGTATATATGTTTGAAGTGAGCAGTCCACCTTTCTATGCTAACAATTGCACCCTGCCCATTGCTAACACAATCCCAGAAGCCTTTAGGAATGTTGTTCTTCCAGGTTTCAATTAGGTTTTCCAATGCCTCCTCTTTTATTACCAGCTTTCTTTTTTTAATAGAGTGTTTGTAAATATGCCTCGCAATGGTGATAGTAGCTTTATCTCCATGTCTATGATTAAGAGAACGTCTCACGCAACCATTGGCAGCTCAATAATACTTATGGAACCAACCAGGTAGAACAAAGTTAAACTTTTGGCAGGGTCAGTGAAGAGGATCTTAATAGATGAGTTTAACATTTCAAGTGCCCCAATAATGCTGGCTAAAAGGTAATCAGTTATAAACAGTTGGTAAAGAATCAGGCTAAAATTGCCCATTACTGTGATTGTCAACAAAGTAGTGATATTTACTGTAAGACCATTATCCTTAGAGGTGAAGTCAGTTACACCTTTAGAAGTGGTTGAATGGATGGCAGAAGATAAACTAAGTACTAATTCATTTGGGTTAGGGTGACTAAACCCACTTTCCACGGTCCCCCCTTAGTACACAACAGCTTCCTACCACACACACCCTCCACACACAACCCCCACCCACCCAACTCAAACCCAACACACACACCCCACAACCTACTCACGACCTGGGCCCCCACCACCGACGAAGAAACTGAAAAGACAATGAACTCCATTCACTCTGGCTCCCCCTCCGATCCATGCCCCCAACGAATATACAATAAGGCCAGTCCCACCATAGCCCCTAAAATCCGAGCCATAATCAACAGCTCATTCGCAAGCGCCACCTTCCCTGACCTAGGGAAACACGCGGAAGTTACCGCCCTCCTAAAAAAAAACAAAGCCAACCCAGATGACCTCTCCAACTACCGCCCCATCTCCCTCCTCCCTTTCCCAGCCAAGGTCACGGAAAAACTAGTCAACTCCCGCCTATTCCACTTCCTCGAAACAAATCACACACTTGACCCCTCCCAATCTGGGTTCTGCAAAAACCACAGCACGGAAACCACTCTCATCGCTTGTACCGACGAAATCAGATCCAGAGTCGACATGGGCGAGACCGTAGCACTCATACTCCTCGACCTCTCCGCAGCCTTTGACACCGTCTGCCACCACACACTCCTTACACGACTCCATGACGCCGGGATCCGCCACCTAGCCCTGGACTGGCTCACCTCCTTCCTTACCGACAGAACCCAAAAAGTCCGCCTCCCACACTTCCAATCCTCTGACACCAAAATCACATGCGGAGTCCCACAAGGCTCCTCCCTTAGCCCCCCCCTCTTTAACATCTACATGGCCCCACTAGCGAACATCCTCAAACCCCACGGCACCACCATCCTCTCATACGCTGATGACACTCAACTCATCTTTTCCCTCACCCGCAACCCCTCCACCGCCATAACCAACCTACACACTGCACTCCTTGACACACACTGCCTGGATGACAGCCAACCACCTGAAACTCAACTCCAACAAAACCGAAATTATCATTTTTGGTCCTCACAAAAACACTTGGGACCCCTCTTGGTGGCCCACCACACTAAGCCCGCACCCACTCCCGCTAACCACACTCGCAACCTCGGCATCATCATGGACCCCTTCCTCTCTATGACCCAATAAATCAACGCACTCACCTCCTCATGCTTCAACACACTCCGCACACTGAAGAAAACATTCAAATGGATCCCCACAGAGACCAGAAAGACAGTTACCAACGCCCTCTACGCCGGCACCACACAAAAACTCAAACGCAAACTACAACGAATCCAGAACTCAGCAGCACGATTCATCCTCGACCTGCCCCGACATGAACACATCTCCTCACACCTCAAATCCCTCCACTGGCTCCCCATAGACAAAAGGATCACCTTTAAGATCCTCATCCATGCGCACAAATCCCTCCAACACAACCTACCTCAACGAGAGAGTGACCTTCCATACTCCCACATGCCACCTCTGCTCCGCCGACCTCTCCCACGCCTCAGTCCCCCGCATCAAACACACCACCATGGGGGGCAGATCCTTCTCCTATCTGGCCCCCCAAAGCCTGGAACTCCCTCCCCACCCACCTCCGCAAAACCCAGGACCTCCTACTCTTCAGAAAAAACCTTAAAACCTGGCTTTTCGAACAGTGATCTACCCTACACCCCCCCCACCCCAGAGCCTTGAGACCCTAACGGGTGAGTAGCGCGCTCTATAAATCTCTTTGATTGATTGATTGATTGATTAGTAAACGTGATTAACCAAAACACTTGAACAAAATATATAATTGATAATGGTTCCATTTCCCGACCAACAAATGTGGGTACTTGAAATACAAAAGGAAAAGGTGGAAGATGCCACAGCGCTCGCACATCAACACAGGTTTTAAAGCAATGTCCAAAAACAGCTGTCTTTAAGCACAACCAATATTCGAAATATGGTGGGAGCCAAGCTGGCCGTGCACCTGCCACCACAGGTGTCAAAAACCGCTGACTGGAAACCGGTCAGTGGTTACATAAACTATGTGAACAAAAGGCCAGGGCACACCAAAGCAAACTCTGTGTGGTTGATCCAAGTGGTCATTCAAGCAAAGTCGAAGTCCAAAGAACAGGAGAAACTGGACATTTATTGGCAGATGAAAAGGTGTGGTCAATATTCCGGTCAAAGACCACATATAACACAAACAATCCAAACAGCCAACAGCCAACACGTGTTTTGTCTCCTAGACTTTGTCAAGGCTGTGGGATAGATAGACAATATGTACATATTGGTAAAATGGGACATTCACTTGTTCAATATCTCCACACACTATCTATTGAAATTCAAGACCAAAACGTTTACCCCGGTGTGACTATATATCTGACATGAACAGATGATATGCGTGTAAATGTGTTTCTACTAGTAAATTATAACAGAGCTCACGGGATGCGCACCGTGCGTAATCATCAAAGCACAAAGGAAAAAGTGCAAAGTGTAAGGACAAGAGAAGGTGAAATATAAAAGCAGCACAAGACCTAATACTGTGAAATGAGAGCGCACTAATATGAAAAATGCAAGTGACCAATACCGCGAGCAGCCCATGCATATAAGGAACACCAGCAAATGTGAGAGCAATTGTACAGACCAAGGAGCCATCAAATGTTGAGAAGTGTGAGAAGACCAGACAGACGAAAAATCAAATACCTTCAGATATGCGAGGATATGAAAGTAAAAATATAAGAAAGGAGTTCCATGAAAGGCGTGTCTGAAATTTAGTCTCCAAGTAGATCAATGATATTTTTTTTGTGTGGTGTCAGCCCCTTCGGCAAGGGTCGCTCATCAAAGGGGGCATAATATTTATGACCATTCCTGCCCCCTTTGGGAGTAGGTTGGACTATTTTTTAAGGCCCATCTGCCTCCAACAGGGACAGAAGCCACATGGACATCAGTACCTTTGCTTATCTCTATCTTTCAGTTGTTTATGGACAATCTATCTTTGGAAGAGATTGTTGAGCAGGCTAATTTGTATGCTGAATAGTATTTGAGGGACAACAGTGTCAGACTTAGGCCACACTCTAGAACTACCCAGTGGATTCCCACATATCTGGAAGAGTTGAAGAAGTTCCTGGGTTAAACTTTTTTGATGGGGCTGACAAGGAAGCTGTCACTGTCTTTATATTGGTCTAATAGTCCCTTGATGGCAATGGCTATATTTCCTGAAACTATGAGTCAGTTGCTTCTTCTTCAGATTCTGCATTTTGTTGATAGTGCTTTAGCGTTGCCAGGTGGTGTGCATGGAGTGGTGCCTGCCTGGCGGTGTGTGTAGAGTGGCACTTGGCTGGCGGTGTGCGTGGAGTGATGCTTGGCTGACTGTGTGCGGGGAGTGCCTCTTGGTGGCGGTGCGCATGGAGTGAAGTTGCACTTGGCTGGTGGTGTGCATGGAGTGGTGCTTGGCTGGTGGTGTATGTGGAGTGGCGCTTGGCAGGCAGTGTGAGTGAGCTAGTGCTTGCCTGTCTCTATAAGTAGTGGGTTGCTGTTGGTCACTACAACACACTGCTAGCCAAACGCCAGTCCACAGACTCCGTCAGCTGGTGTGTTTGCTGTGTCAGGCATGTGGGTGTATGAAAGTGATGGGCCCTTGAATGGTACTGTCTGTTAATGTGAGTGTTGTAATGTGCTGGCCCCATGGCTGGTGGTGTGAATTGTCTTTTGCATGTCACGTATGAAAGGTCTATGAATGGACTGTAAAGCGGTTGGTGCCTTGTTGTGGCTTTACAGCTCACGAGCTGTGAGTCATTGGTTCAGTTTTTTGGCCTTTCAGTCGTTAAAAGTGCATTTCGTTTTTGTGAAATCTCTTGTTTTGATCTATTGATCTATTGAACCATCACTCACCCTTGTGCCAAATCCAACCAGTATGTGTGATAAAATAAAAAATGGAAAAAAGCTGCTCTACTGTAATCAGGCATCGAAGCACACCTGTGACATGCTACATGTCTCGGGTGGGACCCCAATGATAAAGCATGCCATCAGCTAGGTTGGTGGGTGAGGGGTCTTTTTAACAAAACTCTTTTCTCAATTTGAGTGTTTCGAACATCACAGAAGGAAGAGTCTTAGTAGCGTGCTCACTTCTTCTCTAAGGGAAATGTACCAGCTCTAGATAAGTTTGGAATAGAGACACCGGGTGGTGCGCTTCTTGTGGATCCCAACAAAGTTCTTAGCCACAATGCCCTGTAAGCTTCAAACTGTGACTAAAATCACACATTTTCTTGCATTTCTGTGCCATATTCTTCCACAACCAAAAAGAAATCAGAAACTTCCTACCACCCACTGTTACCCCAGTCTCCTGATAGAAATGCTACCACAGCCACCCTATCCTGGATTCCTCTTGGTATCTAGGGGCATATTTATACTCGGGAAACTGCCTTGCGTTAATGATATGCAAGGTAGGCGTTCCCTTCCAAAAAATTACTTTAACCGCTTCTGTGCCCTGGACGAGGTGACCTCGTCCAGGGCTACAGTTCCCCTGTGCCTTGGACGAGGTCACCTCCCGTGCACCCCCCTCCCACCCAAGGTGGGGATGGAAGGGGAAGACCTTCCCTTTCCACCCCCGCCCCCCCCCCCCGGCAATCCGATGACATCATCTAGTGTTGCCGGGCTCGCTGGAAGCCATTTGCTTCCAGCGCGTCATCGGGAAAGGACCCAGAAGGTGAGTCCTTTCTGTTTTTGGGGGGTGGGGGGGTGGTGAAAACAGACACGGGGGGAAAGGAAAGGGTTTTTCCTTTCCCCCTGTGCCTGTTTTCACAAGATTCCTGCTCGTGGAGCAGGAATCTCCACTAGACACCAGGGATTTTCTTGGCCATGTTTCTTTTGGGGGTGACCCCTTGGGCAAGGGTCGCCCCCTGGGGGGCCTTTTTTTTTAGTAATTTTTCGGCGGATCTGCCCCCGGGGGGGGGGGGGACGAAAACCACTAGACACCAGGGATTTTATTTTGGGTTTTATTTTGGGGGCGACCCATTGGGCAAGGGTCGCCCCTCCCGGGGGCAATTGTTTTTTAGTATTTCGCCCCCCCCCCCCTTGGGGGCAGATCGCCTTTTTTTCGGCGGATCTGCCCACGGGGGGGCGGCGAAATCCACTAGACACCAGGGATTTATTTTTATTGTAAAGTTTCTTTTGGGGGCGACCCCTTGGGCAAGGGTCACCCCACTGGGGGGCTATTTTTTTAGTATTTTGCCCCCCCCCCGGGGGCAGAATGCCAATTTTTGGGCTTATCTGCCCCCAACGGGGGTGGGGGGGGGCGAAATCCACTAGACACCAGGGATTTTGTTTTTATTGGTATTTTGGGGGCAACCCCTTGGGCAAGGGTCGCTCCCCTTGGGGGCTATTTTTTTTTCTTCTGTTTCTGCCCCCCCCCCCGATGGCAGACCAGCCATCTTTTGGACGATCTGGCCCCCGGGGGGTGGAAGCACACTAGGCGCCAGGGATTGTGTAGTATGTGTGTGTGTGGTGTGTGTTTTGTGGCACCCCTTGGGCAACGGTCGCCCCCCTAAAGTGGGGAAAGTTCGTATTGGCCATCTCTGCCCCTATTTTTGTAGGCCCATCTGCCCCCAAGGAGGGCAGAAACCACCAATACGGCAGGGATTTTTTTGTTTTTTGTTTTGTGTTGTGCTGGGGGTGCACCCTTTGGGAAGGCCATCTACCCCCGAGGGGGGCAGGATCCACTTAGGTACCAGGGACAACTTCTAAGTTCTTGGTGGTGGGGTGTTTGTCAACTGGCAAAGTATTTGTATTTGTGATTATAACAATTTATTTCTTCTTTTTCTTCTAGTTCAACGCTTTTGCTTCCTTTGCTGTGGATCATTGCGGTTTTGGCAGTAGTTGTCCTGCGGTTTGCATAGTTGCATGTTTTAGGTAAGTGAAAGCAATTTACTCCAAAGGAGTATTGTTGACATGCATGAATGACATGTTTTTAGGTGGTGTACTAAATGCAGTATTGTGTGTTTGACATTGTCCTTAGATTTGAGCACAGTGATGTTTGTGTTGTCATATGTCTAATTTTTTTTTTTTTTTTTGTGGGATATCATTGGTGATTGCTGTGTCTGTGCAGAGTAGTTGCTTGGTGAGTAGCTTTTTCAGGCAAGTGAGTGGTATAGTTTTTTGTAGTACATAACTCTTTGTGATAAAGCTACACTTTGTTTATTACTTATTTTAGTGCTAGTTGTTGTTGGCAATCCATTTGTTGTTAGGATCATGGCTAGCCGCAAAGTGAGCGCTCAGCAGGTTGTTCGCATGCTCTTTGAGTCATCTTCAGACCATGATTACGACACTGACTCTGCATCTGAGGCAGAGGAGGAAGCAGGAGATGCTGGAAGTGAGTTTTCTGTCCAAGAGTATTCTTCTGATGAGGAAGCTACTCTCAGTGCAGATGAAGGGCCTGTGTTAGAGGAGGATATTGATGTGCCAAGAGTGCAGCAGCCTGGGGCTGAAGGGTTTTCCATTAGAAGACCTGACACCTGGATTGCCCCAAACATGGAGCAGCCACAGTTACCTGCATTTACTGGTCTCCCAGGGTGTAGAGTTAATACGGAAAACTTTTTGCCTGTCCATTTCTTTCACTTGTTTATGGACGATGTATTTTTGGAAGAGATTGTGGAGCAGACAAATGTGTATGCAGAGCAATATTTGCGGGACAACGCTGCCAGACTTAAGCCTCAGTCCAGAGCTACTCAGTGGGTTCCCACATATCTGGAAGAGATGAAAAGGTTTTTAGGTTTGTCTTTTTTGATAGGGTTGATCAGGAAGCCGTCACTGGCTTCTTATTGGTCTACTAGTCCCTTGATGCAACTGCTATATTTCCTGCAACTATGACACGTAATCGGTATTTGCTTCTTCTTCGTATGCTGCATTTTGTAGACAATGCTTTAGCCTTGCCACGAGATCATCCTGATTGTGACCGTCTTTTTAAGATTAGGCCTGTCCTTGATCATTTTGTGGATCGGTTTTCAGAGGTCTATGTTCCAGGCAAAGAGATAAGTGTGGACGAGTCTTTGTTCCTTTTCAAGGGGCGTTTAGTTTTTAAGCAGTACATTCCTAGTAAGAGGGCACGGTATGGGATTAAATTATATCTGCTGTCTGAAAGCAGTACAGGATATGTGTATAATTTCCGGGTCTACACTGGTAGGGATTCCAGTATTGACCCTCCTGGTTGTCCGGCCACTTTTGGAGTTAGCGAAAGAATTGTGTGGGAACTTGCTAGATAGCTGTTTAACAAAGGTCACCATTTGTACGTAGATAATTTCTACACTGGAGTGCAGTTGTTCAAGGAGTTGTTTAGGGTGGACACTGTTGCTTGTGGCACAATCCGTTCTAACCGGAAAGGCTATCCAAGGGAGCTTGTCTGTAAAAAAATTGAGAGGGGACAGTGCAGTGCCTTGCGGAATAATGAACTGCTAGCTCTGAAATTTTCAGACAGGAGGGATGTGCACATGCTATCGACCATCCATGATGAGAGTACTTCCCCTGTGGCTGTTTGGGGTCAGGTTGCGGAAGTGCGCAAACCTGCGTGCATTTTGGACTACAATAGGCACATGGGTGGTGTTGATAGAGTAGAACAGAGGTTCGAACCTTACACTGCTCTTCGTAAGTCTTATGTGTGGTATAAAAAGTTGGCCCTACATTTATTTCATTTGGCAACTTTTAATGCCTTTATTGTATACAAGGATTGTTCACCTGAGTCAAGGATGACATTTGTTAAATTTCAGGAGTCGGTGATAGAAAGCCTTATTGTGGTGGAACCGGCAAGAGTTCCTAGAGTAGAAGTGGTGGAGGATGTGGCTAGATTGAAAGATCGGCACTTTCCAGATCACATTCCTCCCACTCCCAAAAAAGACTTGCCCACAAAGAAATGTAGAGTATGTGCCCGGAGATTAATCCGGAGGGAGAGCTGGATTTACTGCCCCGAATGCCCTTCAAAGCCTGGGCTGTGTGTGCCCGGCTGTTACAGAAGTTACCATACCAAAAACAAATTCTGGGAAATACCATGAGCGTAAGCTGTCTGTTTTATATTTTCATATGTTTCACGGTTGGCATCTCTGTCATGTATCTAGTTGTATTTAGTCCAAAAACAGCAGTCTTTAAGCACAACCAATATTCGAAATATGGTGGGAGCCAAGCTGGCCGTGCACCTGCCACCACAGGTGTCAAAAACCGCTGACTGGAAACCGGTCAGTGGTTACATAAACTATGTGAACAAAAGGCCAGGGCACACCAAAGCAAACTCTGTGTGGTTGATCCAAGTGGTCATTCAAGCAAAGTCGAAGTCCAAAGAACAGGAGAAACTGGACATTTATTGGCAGATGAAAAGGTGTGGTCAATATTCCGGTCAAAGACCACATATAACACAAACAATCCAAACAGCCAACACGTGTTTTGTCTCCTAGACTTTGTCAAGGCTGTGGGATAGATAGACAATATGTACATATTGGTAAAATGGGACATTCACTTGTTCAATATCTCCACACACTATCTATTGAAATTCAAGACCAAAACATTTACCCCGGTGTGACTATATATCTGACATGAACAGATGATATGCGTGTAAATGTGTTTCTACTAGTAAATTATAACAGAGCTCACGGGATGCTCACCGTGCGTAATCATCAAAGCACAAAGGAAAAAGTGCAAAGTGTAAGGACAAAAGAAGGTGAAATATAAAAGCAGCACAAGACCTAATACTGTGAAATGAGAGCGCACTAATATGAAAAATGCAAGTGACCAATACCGCAAGCAGCCCATGCATATAAGGAACACCAGCAAATGTGAGAGCAATTGTACAGACCAAGGAGCCATCAAATGTTGAGAAGTGTGAGAAGACCAGACAGACGAAAAATCAAATACCTTCAGATATGCGAGGATATGAAAGTAAAAATATAAGAAAGGAGTTCCATGAAAGGCGTGTCTGAAATTTAGTCTCCAAGTAGATCAATGATATTTTTTTTGTGTGGTGTCAGCCCCTTCGGCAAGGGTCGCTCATCAAAGGGGGCATAATATTTATGACCATTCCTGCCCCCTTTGGGAGTAGGTTGGACTATTTTTTAAGGCCCATCTGCCTCCAACAGGGGCAGAAGCCACATGGACATCAGTACCTTTGCTTATCTCTATCTTTCAGTTGTTTATGGACAATCTATCTTTGGAAGAGATTGTTGAGCAGGCTAATTTGTATGCTGAATAGTATTTGAGGGACAACAGTGTCAGACTTAGGCCACACTCTAGAACTACCCAGTGGATTCCCACATATCTGGAAGAGTTGAAGAAGTTCCTGGGTTAAACTTTTTTGATGGGGCTGACAAGGAAGCTGTCACTGTCTTTATATTGGTCTAATAGTCCCTTGATGGCAATGGCTATATTTCCTGAAACTATGAGTCAGTTGCTTCTTCTTCAGATTCTGCATTTTGTTGATAGTGCTTTAGCGTTGCCAGGTGGTGTGCATGGAGTGGTGCCTGCCTGGCGGTGTGTGTAGAGTGGCACTTGGCTGGCGGTGTGCGTGGAGTGATGCTTGGCTGACTGTGTGCAGGGAGTGCCTCTTGGTGGCGGTGCGCATGGAGTGAAGTTGCACTTGGCTGGTGGTGTGCATGGAGTGGTGCTTGGCTGGTGGTGTATGTGGAGTGGCGCTTGGCAGGCAGTGTGAGTGAGCTAGTGCTTGCCTGTCTCTATAAGTAGTGGGTTGCTGTTGGTCACTACAACACACTGCTAGCCAAACGCCAGTCCACAGACTCCGTCAGCTGGTGTGTTTGCTGTGTCAGGCATGTGGGTGTATGAAAGTGATGGGCCCTTGAATGGTACTGTCTGTTAATGTGAGTGTTGTAATGTGCTGGCCCCATGGCTGGTGGTGTGAATTGTCTTTTGCATGTCACGTATGAAAGGTCTATGAATGGACTGTAAAGCGGTTGGTGCCTTGTTGTGGCTTTACAGCTCACGAGCTGTGAGTCATTGGTTCAGTTTTTTGGCCTTTCAGTCGTTAAAAGTGCATTTCGTTTTTGTGAAATCTCTTGTTTTGATCTATTGATCTATTGAACCATCACTCACCCTTGTGCCAAATCCAACCAGTATGTGTGATAAAATAAAAAATGGAAAAAAGCTGCTCTACTGTAATCAGGCATCGAAGCACACCTGTGACATGCTACATGTCTCGGGTGGGACCCCAATGATAAAGCATGCCATCAGCTAGGTTGGTGGGTGAGGGGTCTTTTTAACAAAACTCTTTTCTCAATTTGAGTGTTTCGAACATCACAGAAGGAAGAGTCTTAGTAGCGTGCTCACTTCTTCTCTAAGGGAAATGTACCAGCTCTAGATAAGTTTGGAATAGAGACACCGGGTGGTGCGCTTCTTGTGGATCCCAACAAAGTTCTTAGCCACAATGCCCTGTAAGCTTCAAACTGTGACTAAAATCACACATTTTCTTGCATTTCTGTGCCATATTCTTCCACAACCAAAAAGAAATCAGAAACTTCCTACCACCCACTGTTACCCCAGTCTCCTGATAGAAATGCTACCACAGCCACCCTATCCTGGATTCCTCTTGGTATCTAGGGGCATATTTATACTCGGGAAACTGCCTTGCGTTAATGATATGCAAGGTAGGCGTTCCCTTCCAAAAAATTACTTTAACCGCTTCTGTGCCCTGGACGAGGTGACCTCGTCCAGGGCTACAGTTCCCCTGTGCCTTGGACGAGGTCACCTCCCGTGCACCCCCCTCCCACCCAAGGTGGGGATGGAAGGGGAAGACCTTCCCTTTCCACCCCCGCCCCCCCCCCCGGCAATCCGATGACATCATCTAGTGTTGCCGGGCGCGCTGGAAGCCATTTGCTTCCAGCGCGTCATCGGGAAAGGACCCAGAAGGTGAGTCCTTTCCGTTTTTGGGGGGTGGGGGGGTGGTGAAAACAGACACGGGGGGAAAGGAAAGGGTTTTTCCTTTCCCCCTGTGCCTGTTTTCACAAGATTCCTGCTCGTGGAGCAGGAATCTCCACTAGACACCAGGGATTTTCTTGGCCATGTTTCTTTTGGGGGTGACCCCTTGGGCAAGGGTCGCCCCCTGGGGGGCCTTTTTTTTTAGTATTTCGCCCCCCGGGGGCTGATCTGCTGATTTTTCGGCGGATCTGCCCCCGGGGGGGTGGGGGGGGGTGACGAAAACCACTAGAAACCAGGGATTTTATTTTGGGTGTTTATTTTGGGGGCGACCCATTGGGCAAGGGTCGCCCCCCCCGGGGGCAATTGTTTTTTAGTAATTCGCCCCCCCCTTGGGGGCAGATCGCCTTTTTTTCGGCGGATCTGCCCACGGGGGGCGGCGAATTCCACTAGACACCAGGGATTTATTTTTATTGTAAAGTTTCTTTTGGGGGCGACCCCTTGGGCAAGGGTCACCCCACTGGGGGGCTATTTTTTTTGTATTTTGCCCCCCCCCCGGGGGCAGAATGCCAATTTTTGGGCTTATCTGCCCCCAAGGGGGGTGGGGGGGGGGCGAAATCCACTAGACACCAGGGATTTTGTTTTTATTGGTATTTTGGGGGCAACCCCTTGGGCAAGGGTCGCTCCCCTTGGGGGCTATTTTTTTTTCTTCTGTTTCTGCCCCCCCGATGGCAGACCAGCCATCTTTTGGACGATCTGGCCCCCGGGGGGTGGAAGCACACTAGGCGCCAGGGATTGTGTAGTATGTGTGTGTGTGGTGTGTGTTTTGGGGCACCCCTTGGGCAACGGTCGCCCCCCTAAAGTGGGGAAAGTTCGTATTGGCCATCTCTGCCCCTATTTTTGTAGGCCCATCTGCCCCCAAGGAGGGCAGAAACCACCAATACGGCAGGGATTTTTTTGTTTTTTGTTTTGTGTTGTGCTGGGGGTGCACACTTTGGGAAGGCCATCTACCCCCGAGGGGGGCAGGATCCACTTAGGTACCAGGGACAACTTCTAAGTTCTTGGTGGTGGGGTGTTTGTCAACTGGCAAAGTATTTGTATTTGTGATTATAACAATTTATTTCTTCTTTTTCTTCTAGTTCAACGCTTTTGCTTCCTTTGCTGTGGATCATTGCGGTTTTGGCAGTAGTTGTCCTGCGGTTTGCATAGTTGCATGTTTTAGGTAAGTGAAAGCAATTTACTCCAAAGGAGTATTGTTGACATGCATGAATGACATGTTTTTAGGTGGTGTACTAAATGCAGTATTGTGTGTTTGACATTGTCCTTAGATTTGAGCACAGTGATGTTTGTGTTGTCATATGTCTAATTTTTTTTTTTTTTTTTTGTGGGATATCATTGGTGATTGCTGTGTCTGTGCAGAGTAGTTGCTTGGTGAGTAGCTTTTTCAGGCAAGTGAGTGGTATAGTTTTTTGTAGTACATAACTCTTTGTGATAAAGCTACACTTTGTTTATTACTTATTTTAGTGCTAGTTGTTGTTGGCAATCCATTTGTTGTTAGGATCATGGCTAGCCGCAAAGTGAGCGCTCAGCAGGTTGTTCGCATGCTCTTTGAGTCGTCTTCAGACCATGATTACGACACTGACTCTGCATCTGAGGCAGAGGAGGAAGCAGGAGATGCTGGAAGTGAGTTTTCTGTCCAAGAGTATTCTTCTGATGAGGAAGCTACTCTCAGTGCAGATGAAGGGCCTGTGTTAGAGGAGGATATTGATGTGCCAAGAGTGCAGCAGCCTGGGGCTGAAGGGTTTCCCATTAGAAGACCTGACACCTGGATTGCCCCAAACATGGAGCAGCCACAGTTACCTGCATTTACTGGTCTCCCAGGGTGTAGAGTTAATACGGAAAACTTTTTGCCTGTCCATTTCTTTCACTTGTTTATGGACGATGTATTTTTGGAAGAGATTGTGGAGCAGACAAATGTGTATGCAGAGCAATATTTGCGGGACAACGCTGCCAGACTTAAGCCTCAGTCCAGAGCTACTCAGTGGGTTCCCACATATCTGGAAGAGATGAAAAGGTTTTTAGGTTTGTCTTTTTTGATGGGGTTGATCAGGAAGCCGTCACTGGCTTCTTATTGGTCTACTAGTCCCTTGATGGCAACTGCTATATTTCCTGCAACTATGACACGTAATCGGTATTTGCTTCTTCTTCGTATGCTGCATTTTGTAGACAATGCTTTAGCCTTGCCACGAGATCATCCTGATTGTGACCGTCTTTTTAAGATTAGGCCTGTCCTTGATCATTTTGTGGATCGGTTTTCAGAGGTCTATGTTCCAGGCAAAGAGATAAGTGTGGACGAGTCTTTGTTCCTTTTCAAGGGGCGTTTAGTTTTTAAGCAGTACATTCCTAGTAAGAGGGCACGGTATGGGATTAAATTATATCTGCTGTCTGAAAGCAGTACAGGATATGTGTATAATTTCCGGGTCTACACTGGTAGGGATTCCAGTATTGACCCTCCTGGTTGTCCGGCCACTTTTGGAGTTAGCGAAAGAATTGTGTGGGAACTTGCTAGATGGCTGTTTAACAAAGGTCACCATTTGTACGTAGATAATTTCTACACTGGAGTGCAGTTGTTCAAGGAGTTGTTTAGGGTGGACACTGTTGCTTGTGGCACAATCCGTTCTAACCGGAAAGGCTATCCAAGGGAGCTTGTCTGTAAAAAAATTGAGAGGGGACAGTGCAGTGCCTTGCGGAATAATGAACTGCTAGCTCTGAAATTTTCAGACAGGAGGGATGTGCACATGCTATCGACCATCCATGATGAGAGTACTTCCCCTGTGGCTGTTTGGGGTCAGGTTGCGGAAGTGCGCAAACCTGCGTACATTTTGGACTACAATAGGCACATGGGTGGTGTTGATAGAGTAGATCAGAGGTTCGAACCTTACACTGCTCTTCGTAAGTCTTATGTGTGGTATAAAAAGTTGGCCCTACATTTATTTCATTTGGCAACTTTTAATGCCTTTATTGTATACAAGGATTGTTCACCTGAGTCAAGGATGACATTTGTTAAATTTCAGGAGTCGGTGATAGAAAGCCTTATTGTGGTGGAACCGGCAAGAGTTCCTAGAGTAGAAGTGGTGGAGGATGTGGCTAGATTGAAAGATCGGCACTTTCCAGATCACATTCCTCCCACTCCCAAAAAAGACTTGCCCACAAAGAAATGTAGAGTATGTGCCCGGAGATTAATCCGGAGGGAGAGCTGGATTTACTGCCCCGAATGCCCTTCAAAGCCTGGGCTGTGTGTGCCCGGCTGTTACAGAAGTTACCATACCAAAAACAAATTCTGGGAAATACCATGAGCGTAAGCTGTCTGTTTTATATTTTCATATGTTTCACGGTTGGCATCTCTGTCATGTATTTAGTTAGAGCTTTTGTGTTTGTAGTTTTGTGCTTATTTTATAATTAGTGGTTTCTTTATTGTTTATAAACAAAAAAAGTGAAGGTGGTGTGCTTGGGGTGGCGCTTGGCTGGCAGTGTGCTTGGGGTGGCGCTTGGCTGGCAGTGTGCTTGGGGTGGCGCTTGGCTGGCAGTGTGCTTGGGGTGGTGCTTGGCTGGCGGTGTGCGTGGGGTGGCGCTTGGCTGGCGGTGTCCTTGGGGTGGCGCTTGGCTGGCGGTGTGCGTGGGGTGGCGCTTGGCCGGGGGGTGCCAGCCAAACGGCAGTCCACACTCCCATCAGCTGGTGTGATTCTTGTATCAGGCATGTGGGCGTATGTAAGTGATGGGCCCTTGAGTGGCGCGGTCTGTCGATGTGAGTGTTGTAATGTGCTGGGCCCGTGGCTGGCGGTGTGAATGGTCTTGTGCGTGTCATATATGAAAGGTGTGTGAATGGACTGTAAAGCGGTTGGTGCCTTGTCGCGTCTTTACAGCTCACGAGCTGTGAGTCATTGGTTCAGTTTTTTGCCTTTCAGTTATTAGCAGTTCATTTCATTTTTGTGAAATCTCTTGTTAATAAAATTTGATCGACTGAACCATCACTCACCCTCGTGCCAAATCCAACCAGTATGTGTGGTAAAAATGACAAAACCTGCTACGCTGTAATCAGGCGTCGCAGCACACCTGTGACACGCTAGGTGCCTCGGGTTGGACCCCGATGATGAAACATGCCACCAACTTGGTTGGTGGGTGAGGGGTCTTTTTCACATAACCTAAGTGTGTTTCTTTTCACAATTTTAGTGTTTGGCACATCACGGACGTATGTGCACACATCAAAATGATATATTACAAAAATACCTGTTTTTGGGGGGGAAGGCCCACCTATGTTTTTGGTCCTGGGTGCGGCCGTCATCTAGGGAAACCTACAAAACCCAGACATTTTTTAAAACTAGACACCCCAAGGAGTCCAGGGAGGTGTGGCTTGCGTGGCTCCCCCAACATTTTCTAACCCAGACTCCTCTGTAAACCTCAAAATTTGCATTAAAAAAGCATATTTTCCTGACTTTTCTTAGTAGGATCACTGCTCCAGCACAAAATTCCTACTTCCCAGTTTTCCCCTCAGTCTCCCTGGGTAACAGAACCTGGTCCGAGCCACACAAGTCACACCATCTTGGATTCCACTAGGTCTCTAGTTTTCAGAAATGCACAGGTTTGGTAGGTTTCCCTAGGTGCCGGCTGAGCTACAGGCCAAAATCTACAGGTAGGCACTTTGCAAAAAACAACTCTGTTTTCTTTCAAAAAATTGGATGTGTCCACGTTGCGCTTTGGGGCGTTCCATGTCGCGGGCGCTAGGCCTACCCACACAAGTGAGGTATCATTTTTATCGGGAGACGTGGGGGAACGCTGGGTGGAAGGAAATTTGTGGCTCCTCTCAGATTCCAGAACTTTCTGCCACAGAAATGTGAGGAACATGTGTTTTTTTAGCCAAATTTTGAGGTTTGCAAAGGATTCTGGGTAACAGAACCTGGTCCGAGCCACACAAGTCACCCCATCTTGGATTCCCCATGGTCTCTAGTTTTCAGAAATGCACAGGTTTGGTAGGTTTCCCTAGGTGGCGGCTGAGCTAGAGGCCAAAATCTACAGGTAGGCACTTTGCAAAAAACACCTCTGTTTTCTTTCCAAAATTTGGATGTGTCCACGTTGCGCTTTGGGGCGTTTCCTGTCGCGGGCGCTAGGCCTACCCACACAAGTGAGGTATCATTTTTATCGGGAGACGTGGGGGAACGCTGGGTGGAAGGAAATTTGTGGCTCCTCTCAGATTCCAGATCTTTCTGCCACAGAAATGTGAGGAACATGTGTTTTTTTAGCCAAATTTTGAGGTTTGCAAAGGATTCTGGGTAACAGAACCTGGTCTGAGCCACACAAGTGACCCCATCATGGATTCCCCATGGTCTCTAGTTTTCAGAAATGCACAGGTTTGGTAGGTTTCCCTACGTGGCGGCTGAGCTACAGGCCAAAATCTACAGGTAGGCACTTTGCAAAAAACACCTCTGTTTTCTTTAAAAAATTTGGATGTGTCCACGTTGCGCTTTGGGGCGTTTCCTGTCGCGGGCGCAGGGCCTACCCACACAAGTGAGGTATCATTTTTATCGGGAGACGTGGGGGAACGCTGGGTGGAAGGAAATTTGTGGCTCCTCTCAGATTTCAGAACTTTCTGCCACAGAAATGTGAGGAACATGTGTTTTTTTTGCCAAATTTTGAGGTTTGCAAAGGATTCTGGGTAACAGAACCTGGTCCGAGCCACACAAGTCACCCCATCTTGGATTCCCCTAGGTCTCTAGTCGTCAGAAATGCACAGGTTTGGTAGGTTTCCCTAGGTGGTGGCTGAGCTACAAGCCAAAATCTACAGGTAGGCACTTTGCAAAAAAAAACTCTGTTTTCTTTAAAAAAAATGGATGTGTCCATGTTGCACTTGGGGTGTTTCCTGTCGCGGGCACTAGGCCTACTCACACAAGTGAGGTATCATTTTTATCGGGAGACTTGGAGGAACGCTGGGTGGAAGGAAATTTGTGGCTCCTCTCAGATTACAGAACTTTCTGCAACAGAAATATGAGGAACATGTGTTTTTTTTGCCAAATTTTGAGGTTTGCAAAGGATTCTGGATAACAGAACCTGGTCCGAGCCACACAAGTCACCCCATCTTGGATTCCCCTAGGTCTCTAGTTTTCAGAAATGCACAGGTTTGGTAGGTTTCCCTAGGTGCCGGCTGAGCTACAGGCCAAAATCTACAGGTAGGCACTTTGCAAAAAACACCTCTGTTTTCTTTCAAAAATTTGGATGTGTCCACGTTGTGCTTTGGGGCGTTTCCTGCCGCGGGCGCTAGGCCTACCCACACAAGTGAGGTATCATTTTTATCGGGAGACTTGGGGGAACGCTGGGTGGAAGGAAATTTCTGGCTCCTCTCAGATTCCAGAACTTTCTGCCATAGAAATGTGAGGAACATGTGTTTTTTTAGCCAAATTTTGAGGTTTGCAAAGGATTCTGGGTAACAGAACCTGGTCCGAGCAACACAAGTCACCCCATCTTGGATTCCCCTAGGTCTCTAGTTTTCAGAAATGCACAGGTTTGGTAGGTTTCCCTAGGTGGCGGCTGAGCTACAAGCCAAAATCTACAGGTAGGCACTTTGCAAAAAAAACCTCTGTTTTCTTTAAAAAAAATGGATGTGTCCATGTTGCACTTGGGGCGTTTCCTGTCGCGGGCGCTAGGCCTACCCACACAAGTGAGGTATCATTTTTATCGGGAGACTTGGAGGAACGCTGGGTGGAAGGAAATTTGTGGCTCCTCTCAGATTCCAGATCTTTCTGCCACAGAAATGTGAGGAACATGTGTTTTTTTAGCCAAATTTTGAGGTTTGCAAAGGATTCTGGGTAACAGAACCTGGTCTGAGCCACACAAGTGACCCCATCATGGATTCCCCATGGTCTCTAGTTTTCAGAAATGCACAGGTTTGGTAGGTTTCCCTACGTGGCGGCTGAGCTACAGGCCAAAATCTACAGGTAGGCACTTTGCAAAAAACACCTCTGTTTTCTTTCAAAAATTTGGATGTGTCCACGTTGCGCTTTGGGGCGTTTCCTGTCGCGGGCGCAGGGCCTACCCACACAAGTGAGGTATCATTTTTATCGGGAGATGTGGGGGAACGCTGGGTGGAAGGAAATTTGTGGCTCCTCTCAGATTTCAGAACTTTCTGCCACAGAAATGTGAGGAACATGTGTTTTTTTTGCCAAATTTTGAGGTTTGCAAAGGATTCTGGGTAACAGAACCTGGTCCGAGCCACACAAGTCACCCCATCTTGGATTCCCCTAGGTCTCTAGTTTTCAGAAATGGACAGGTTTGGTAGGTTTCCCTAGGTGGCGGCTGAGCTACAAGCCAAAATCTACAGGTAGGCACTTTGCAAAAAAAAACTCTGTTTTCTTTAAAAAAAATGGATGTGTCCATGTTGCACTTGGGGTGTTTCCTGTCGCGGGCGCTAGGCCTACCCACACAAGTGAGGTATCATTTTTATCGGGAGACTTGGAGGAACGCTGGGTGGAAGGAAATTTGTGGCTCCTCTCAGATTCCAGAACTTTCTGCCACAGAAATATGAGGAACATGTGTTTTTTTTCTCCAAATTTTGAGGTTTGCAAAGGATTCTGGATAACAGAACCTGGTCCGAGCCACACAAGTCACCCCATCTTGGATTCCCCTAGGTCTCTAGTTTTCAGAAATGCACAGGTTTGGTAATTTTCCCTAGGTGCCGGCTGAGCTACAGGCCAAAATCTACAGGTAGGCACTTTGCAAAAAACACCTCTGTTTTCTTTCAAAAATTTGGATGTGTCCACGTTGTGCTTTGGGGCGTTTCCTGCCGCGGGCGCTAGGCCTACCCACACAAGTGAGGTATCATTTTTATCGGGAGACTTGGGGGAACGCTGGGTGGAAGGAAATTTCTGGCTCCTCTCAGATTCCAGAACTTTCTGCCATAGAAATGTGAGGAACATGTGTTTTTTTAGCCAAATTTTGAGGTTTGCAAAGGATTCTGGGTAACAGAACCTGGTCCGAGCAACACAAGTCACCCCATCTTGGATTCCCCTAGGTCTCTAGTTTTCAGAAATGCACAGGTTTGGTAGGTTTCCCTAGGTGGCGGCTGAGCTACAAGCCAAAATCTACAGGTAGGCACTTTGCAAAAAAAACCTCTGTTTTCTTTAAAAAAAATGGATGTGTCCATGTTGCACTTGGGGCGTTTCCTGTCGCGGGCGCTAGGCCTACCCACACAAGTGAGGTATCATTTTTATCGGGAGACTTGGAGGAACGCTGGGTGGAAGGAAATTTGTGGCTCCTCTCAGATTCCAGAACTTTCTGCCACAGAAATATGAGGAACATGTGTTTTTTTAGCCAAATTTTGAGGTTTGCAAAGGATTCTGGGTAACAGAACCTGGTCCGAGCCACACAAGTAACCCCATCTTGGATTCCCCTAGGTCTCTAGTTTTCAGAAATGCACAGGTTTGGTAGGTTTCCCTAGGTGGCGGCTGAGCTACAAGCCAAAATCTACAGGTAGGCACTTTGCAAAAAACACCTCTGTTTTCTTTAAAAAAAATGGATGTGTCCATGTTGCACTTGGGGCGTTCCCTGTAGCGGGCGCTAGGCCTACCCACACAAATGAGGTATCATTTTTATCGGGAGATTTGGGGGAACGCTGGGTGGAAAGACATTTGTGGCTCCTCTCAGATTCCAGAACTTCCTGCCACAGAAATGTGAGGAACATGTGTTTTTTTAGCCACATTTTGAGGTTTGCAAAGGATTCTGGGTAACAGAACCTAGTCCGAGCTACACAAGTCACCCCATCTTGGATTCCCCTTGGTCTCTAGTTTTCAGAAATGCACAGGTGTGGTAGGATTCCCTAGGTGCCGGCTGAGCTACAGGCCAAAATCTACAGGTAGGCACTTTGCAAAAAACACCTCAGTTTTCTTTCAAAAATTTGGATGTGTCCACGTTGCGCTTTGGGGCGTTTTCAGTCGCGGGCGCTAGGCCTACCCACACAAGAGAGGTATCATTTTTATTGGGAGACTTGGGGGTACGCTGGGTGGAAGGAAATTTGTGGCTCCTCTCAGATTCCAGAACTTTCTGCCATAGAAATGTTAGGAACATGTGTTTTTTTAGCCAAATTTTGAGGTTTGCAAAGGATTCTGGGTAACAGAACCTGGTCCGAGTCACACAAGTCACCCCATTTTAGATTCCCCTAGTTCTCTAGTTTTCAGAAATGCACAGGTTTGGTAGGTTTCCCTAGGTGCCGGCTGAGCTACAGGCCAAAATCTACAGGTAGGCACTTTGCAAAAAACACCTCTGTTTTCTTTCAAAAAATTGGATGTGTCCACGTTGCGCTTTGGGGCATTTCTTGTCGCGGGCGCTAGGCCTAACCACACAAGTGAGGTATTATTTTTATCGGGAGACGTGGGGGAACGCTGGGTGGAAGGAAATTTGTGGCTCCTCTAAGATTCCAGAACATTCTGCCACAGAAATGTGAGGAAAATGTGTTTTTTTAGCCAAATTTTGAGGTTTGCAAAGGATTCTGGGTAACAGAACCTGGTCCGAGCCACACAAGTCACCCCATCTTGGATTCCCCTAGGTCTCTAGTTTTCAGAAATGCACAGGTTTGGTAGGTTTCCCTAGGTGCCGGCTGAGCTACAGGCCAAAATCTACAGGTAGGCACTTTGCAAAAAACACCTCTGTTTTCTTTCAAAAAATTGGATGTGTCCACGTTGCGCTTTGGGGCGTTTCTTGTCGCGGGCGCTAAGCCTACCCACACAAGTGAGGTATCATTTTTATCGGGAGATGTGGGGGAACGCTGGGTGGAAGAAAATTTGTTGCTCCTCTCAAATTCCAGAACTTTCTGCCACAGAAATGTGAGGAACATGTGTTTTTTTAGCCAAATTTTGAGGTTTGCAAAGGATTCTGGGTAACAGAACCTGGTCCGAGCCACACAAGTCACCCCATCTTGGATTCCCCTAGGTCTCTAGTTTTCAGAAATGCACAGGTTTGGTAGGTTTCGCTAGGTGCCGGCTGAGCTACAGGCCAAAATCTACAGGTAGGCACTTTGCAAAAAACACCTCTGTTTTCTTTCAAAAATTTGGTTGTGTCCACGTTGCGCTTTGGGGCATTTCCTGTCGCGGGCGTTAGACCTACCCACACAAGTGAGGGATCATTTTTATCGGGAGACGTGGGGGAACGCTGGGTGGAAGGAAATTTGTGGCTCCTCTCAGATTCCAGAACTTTCTGCCATAGAAATATGAGGAACATGTCTTTTTTTAGCCAAATTTTGAGGTTTGCAAAGGATTCTGGGTAACAGATCCTGGTCCGAGCCACACAAGTCACCCCATGTTGGATTCCCCTAGGTCTCTAGTTTTCAGAAATGCACAGGTTTGGTAGGTTTCCCTAGGTGGCGGCTGAGCTACAAGCCAAAATCTACAGGTAGGCACTTTGCAAAAAACACCTCTGTTTTCTTTGAAAAAAATGGATGTGTCCATGTTGCACTTGGGGCGTTCCCTGTAGCGGGCGCTAGGCCTACCCACACTAGTGAGGTATCATTTTTATCGGGAGACTTGGGGAAACGCTGGGTGGAAAGACATTTGTGGCTCCTCTCAGATTCCAGAACTTCCTGCCACAGAAATGTGAGGAACATGTGTTTTTTTAGCCACATTTTGAGGTTTGCAAAGGATTCTGGGTAACAGAACCTAGTCCGAGCTACACAAGTCACCCCATCTTGGATTCCCCTTGGTCTCTAGTTTTCAGAAATGCACAGGTTTGGTAGGTTTCCCTAGGTGCCGGCTGAGCTACAGGCCAAAATCTACAGGTAGGCACTTTGCAAAAAACACCTCAGTTTTCTTTCAAAAATTTGGATGTGTCCACGTTGCGCTTTGGGGTGTTTCCTGTCGCGAGCGCTAGGCCTACCGACACAAGTGAGGTATCATTTTTATCGGGAGACTTGGGGGAACGGTGGGTGGAAGGAAATTTGTGGCTCCTCTCAGATTCCAGAACTTTCTGCCACAGAAATGTGAGGAACATGTGTTTTTTTAGCCAAATTTTGAGGTTTGCAAAGGATTCTGGGTAACAGAACCTGGTCCGAGCCATACAAGTCACCCCATCTTGGATTCCCCTAGGTCTCCAGTTTTCAGAAATGCACAGGTTTGGTAGGTTTCCCTAGGTGGCGGCTGAGCTACAAGCCAAAATCTACAGGTAGGCACTTTGCAAAAAACACCTCTGTTTTCTTTAAAAAAAATGAATGTGTCCATGTTGCACTTGGGGCGTTTCCTGTCGCAGGCGCTAGGCCTACCCACACAAGTGAGGTATCATTTTTATCGGGAGACTTGGGGGAACGCTGGGTGGAAGGAAATTTGTGGCTCCTCTCAGATTCCAGAACTTTCTGCGACAGAAATATGAGGAACATGTGTTTTTTTAGCCAAATTTTGAGGTTTGCAAAGGTTTCTGGGTAACAGAACCTGGTCAGAACAACACAAGTCACCCCATCTTGGATTCCCCTAGGTCTCTAGTTTTCAGAAATGCACAGGTTTGGTAGGTTTCCCTAGGTGGCGGCTGAGCTACAAGCCAAAATCTACAGGTAGGCACTTTGCAAAAAACACCTCTGTTTTCTTAAAAAAAAATGGATGTGTCCATGTTGCACTTGGGGCGTTTCCTGTCGCGGGCGCTAGGCCTACCCACACAAGTGAGGTATCATTTTTATCGGGAGACTTGGGGGAACGCTGAGTGGAAGGAAATTTGTGGCTCCTCTCAGATTCCAGAACTTTCTGCCACAGAAATATGAGGAACATGTGTTTTTTTAGCCAAATTTTGAGGTTTGCAAAGGATTCTGGGTAACAGAACCTGGTCCGAGCCACACAAGTCACCCCATCTTGGATTCCCCTAGGTCTCTAGTTTTCAGAAATGCACAGGTTTGGTAGGTTTCCCTAGGTGCCGGCTGAGCTACAGGCCAAAATCTACAGGTAGGCACTTTGCAAAAAACACCTCTGTTTTCTTTCAAAAATTTGGATGTGTCCACGTTGAGCTTTGGGGCGTTTCCAGTCGCGGGCGCTAGGCCTACCCACAGAAGTGAGGTATCATTTTTATTGGGAGACTTGGGGGTACGCTGGGTGGAAGGAAATTTGTGGCTCCTCTCAGATTCCAGAACTTTCTGCCATAGAAATGTTAGGAACATGTGTTTTTTTAGCCAAATTTTGAGGTTTGCAAAGGATTCTGGGTAACAGAACCTGGTCCGAGTCACACAAGTCACCCCATTTTAGATTCCCCTAGTTCTCTAGTTTTCAGAAATGCACAGGTTTGGTAGGTTTCCCTAGGTGCCGGCTGAGCTACAGGCCAAAATCTACAGGTAGGCACTTTGCAAAAAACACCTCTGTTTTCTTTCAAAAAATTGGATGTGTCCACGTTGCGCTTTGGGGCATTTCTTATCGCGGGCGCTAGGCCTAACCACACAAGTGAGGTATCATTTTAACGGGAGACGTGGGGGAACGCTGGGTGGAAGGAAATTTGTGGCTCCTCTCAGATTCCAGAACTTTCTGCGACAGAAATATGAGGAACATGTGTTTTTTTAGCCAAATTTTGAGGTTTGCAAAGGTTTCTGGGTAACAGAACCTGGTCAGAACAACACAAGTCACCCCATCTTGGATTCCCCTAGGTCTCTAGTTTTCAGAAATGCACAGGTTTGGTAGGTTTCCCTAGGTGGCGGCTGAGCTACAAGCCAAAATCTACAGGTAGGCACTTTGCAAAAAACACCTCTGTTTTCTTAAAAAAAAATGGATGTGTCCATGTTGCACTTGGGGCGTTTCCTGTCGCGGGCGCTAGGCCTACCCACACAAGTGAGGTATCATTTTTATCGGGAGACTTGGGGGAACGCTGGGTGGAAGGAAATTTGTGGCTCCTCTCAGATTCCAGAACTTTCTGCCACAGAAATATGAGGAACATGTGTTTTTTTAGCCAAATTTTGAGGTTTGCAAAGGATTCTGGGTAACAGAACCTGGTCCGAGCCACACAAGTCACCCCATCTTGGATTCCCCTAGGTCTCTAGTTTTCAGAAATGCACAGGTTTGGTAGGTTTCCCTAGGTGCCGGCTGAGCTACAGGCCAAAATCTACAGGTAGGCACTTTGCAAAAAACACCTCTGTTTTCTTTCAAAAATTTGGATGTGTCCACGTTGAGCTTTGGGGCGTTTCCAGTCGCGGGCGCTAGGCCTACCCACAGAAGTGAGGTATCATTTTTATTGGGAGACTTGGGGGTACGCTGGGTGGAAGGAAATTTGTGGCTCCTCTCAGATTCCAGAACTTTCTGCCATAGAAATGTTAGGAACATGTGTTTTTTTAGCCAAATTTTGAGGTTTGCAAAGGATTCTGGGTAACAGAACCTGGTCCGAGTCACACAAGTCACCCCATTTTAGATTCCCCTAGTTCTCTAGTTTTCAGAAATGCACAGGTTTGGTAGGTTTCCCTAGGTGCCGGCTGAGCTACAGGCCAAAATCTACAGGTAGGCACTTTGCAAAAAACACCTCTGTTTTCTTTCAAAAAATTGGATGTGTCCACGTTGCGCTTTGGGGCATTTCTTATCGCGGGCGCTAGGCCTAACCACACAAGTGAGGTATCATTTTAACGGGAGACGTGGGGGAACGCTGGGTGGAAGGAAATTTGTCGCTCCTCTCAGATTCCAGAACTTTCTGCCACAGAAATGTGAGGAAAATGTGTTTTTTTAGCCAAATTTTGAGGTTTGCAAAGGATTCTGGGTAACAGAACCTGGTCCGAGCCACACAAGTCACCCCATCTTGAATTCCCAAAGGTCTCTAGTTATCAGAAATGCACAGGTTTGGTAGGTTTCCCTAGGTGGCGGCTGAGCTACAGGCCAAAATCTGCAGGTAGGCACTTTGCAAAAAACACCTCTGTTTTCTTTCAAAAATTTGGATGTGTCCACGTTGCGCTTTGGGGCGTTTCCTGTCGCGGGCGTAAGACCTACCCACACAAGTGAGGTATCATTTTTATCGAGAGACGTGGGGGAACGCTGGGTGGAAGGAAATTTGTGGCTCCTCTCAGATTCCAGAACTTTCTGCCATAGAAATGTGAGGAACATGTGTTTTTTTAGCCAAATTTTGAGGTTTGCAAAGGATTCTGGGTAACAGAACCTGGTCCGAGCCACACAAGTCACCCCATCTTGGATTCCCCTAGGTCTCTAGTTTTCAGAAATGCACAGGTTTGGTAGGTTTCCCTAGGTGCCGGCTGAGCTACAGGCCAAAATCTACAGGTAGGCACTTTGCAAAAAACACCTCTGTTTTCTTTCAAAAATGTGGATGTGTCCACGTTGCGCTTTGGGGCGTTTCCTGTCGTGGGCACTAGGCCTACCCACACAAGTGAGGTATCATTTTTATCGGGAGATGTGGGGGAACGCTGGGTGGAAGGAAATTTGTGGCTCCTCTCAGATTCGAGAAATTTCTGCCACAGAAATGTGAGGAACATGTGTTTTTTTAGCCAAATTTTGAGGTTTGCAAAGGATTCTGGGTAACAGAACCTAGTCCGAGCCACACAAGTCACCCCATCTTGGATTCCCCTAGGTCTCTAGTTTTCAGAAATGCACAGGTTTGGTAGGTTTCCCTAGGTGCCGGCTGAGCTACAAGCCAAAATCTACAGGTAGGCACTTTGCAAAAAACACCTCTGTTTTCTTTAAAAAATGTGGATGTGTCCACGTTGCGCTTTGGGGCGTTTCCTGTCGCGGGCGCTAGGCCTACCCACACAAGTGAGGTATCATTTTTATCGGGAGACGTGGGGGAACGGTGGGTGGAAGGAAATTTGTGGCTCCTCTCAGATTCCAGAACTTTCTGCCACAAAAATGTGAGGAACATGTGTTATTTTAGCCAAATTTTGAGGTTTGCAAAGGATTCTGGGTAACAGAACCTGGTCCGAGCCACACAAGTCACCCCATCTTGGATTCCCCTAGGTCTCTAGTTTTCAGAAATGCACAGGTTTGGTAGGTATCCCTAGGTGCCGGCTGAGCTACAGGCCAAAATCTAAAGGTAGGCACTTTGCAAAAAACACCTCTGTTTTCTTTCATAAATTTGGATGTGTCCACGTTGCACTTTGGGGCGTTTCCTGTCACGGGCGCTAGGCCTACCCACACAAGTGAGGTATCATTTTTATCGGGAGACGTGGGGGAACGCTGGGTAGAAGGAAATTTGTGGCTCCTCTCAGATTCCAGAACTTTCTGCCACAGAAATGTGAGGAACATGTGTTTTTTTAGCCAAATTTTGAGGTTTGCAAAGGATTCTGGGTAACAGAACCTGGTCCGAGCCACACAAGTCACGCCATCTTGGATTCCCCTAGGTCTCTAGTTTTCAGAAATGCACAGGTTTGGAAGGTTTCCCTAGGTGCCGGCTGAGCTACAAGCCAAAATCTACAGGTAGGCACTTTGCAAAAAACACCTCTGTTTTCTTTAAAAAATGTGGATGTGTCCACGTTGCGCTTTGGGGCGTTTCCTGTCGCGGGCGCTAGTCCTACCCACACAAGTGAGGTATCATTTTTATCGGGAGACGTGGGGGAAAGCTGGGTGGAAGGAAATTTGTGGCTCCTCTCAGATTCCAGAACTTTCTGCCACAAAAATGTGAGGAAAATGTGTTATTTTAGCCAAATTTTGAGGTTTGCAAAGGATTCTGGGTAACAGAACCTGGTCCGAGTCACCCCATCTTGGATTCCCCTAGGTCTCTAGCTTTCAGAAATGCACAGGTTTGGTAGGTTTCCCTAGCTGCCGGCTGAGCTACAGGCCAAAATCTACAGGTAGGCACTTTGCAAAAAACACCTCTGTTTTCTTTCAAAAATTTGGATGTGTCCACGTTGCGCTTTGGGGCGTTTCCTGTCGCGGGCGCTAGGCCTACCCACACAAGTGAGGTATCATTTTTATCGGGAGATGTGGGGGAACGCTGGGTGGAAGGAAATTTGTGGCTCCTCTCAGATTCCAGAACTTTCTGCCACAGAAATTTGAGGAACATGTTTTTCTTAGCCAAATTTTGAGGTTTGCAAAGGATTCTGGGTAACAGAACCTGGTCCAAGCCACACAAGTCACGCCATCTTGGATTCCCCTAGGTCTCTAGTTTTCAGAAATGCACAGGTTTGGTAGGTTTCCCTAGGTGCGGGCTGAGCTACAGGCCAAAATCTACAGGTAGGCACTTTGCAAAAAACACCTCTGTTTTCTTTCAAAAATTTGGATGTGTCCACGTTGCGCTTTGGGGCGTTTCCTGTCGCGGGCGCTAGGCCTACCCACACAAGTGAGTTATCATTTTTATCGGGAGACGTGGGGGAACGCTGGGTGGAAGGAATTTTGTGGCTCCTCTCAGATTCCAGAACTTTCTGCCACAGAAATGTGAGGAACATGTGTTTTTTTAGCCAAATTTTGAGGTTTGCAAAGGATTCTGGGTAACAGATCCTGGTCCGAGCCTCAAAAGTCACCCCATCTTGGATTCCCCTAGGTCTCTAGTTTTCAGAAATACACAGGTTTGGTAGGTTTCCCTAGGTGCCGGCTGAGCTACAGGCCAAAATCTACAGGTAGGCACTTTGCAAAAAACACCTCTGTTTTCTTTCAAATAATTGGATGTGTCCACGTTGCGCTTTGGGGCGTTTCTTGTCGCGGGCGCCAGGCCTACCCACACAAGTGAGATATCATTTTTATCGGGAGACGTGGGGGAAAGCTGGGTGGAAGGACATTTGTGGCTCCTCTCAGATTCCAGAACTTTCTGCCACAGAAATGTGAGGAACATGTGTTTTTTTAGCCAAATTTTGAGGTTTGCAAAGGATTCTGGGTAACAGAACCTAGTCCGAGCCACACAAGTCACCCCATCTTGGATTCCCCTAGGTCTCTAGTTTTCAGAAATGCACAGGTTTGGTAGGTTTCCCTAGGTGCCGGCTGAGCTACAGGCTAAAATCTACAGGTAGGCACTTTGCAAAAAACACCTCTGTTTTCTTTCAAAAATTTGGATGTGTCCACGTTGCGCTTTGGGGCGTTTCTTGTCGCGGGCGCTAAGCCTACCCACACAAGTGAGGTATCATTTTTATTGGGAGATGTGGGGGAACGCTGGGTGGAAGAAAATTTGTTGCTCCTCTCAAATTCCAGAACTTTCTGCCACAGAAATGTGAGGAACATGTGTTTTTTTAGCCAAATTTTGAGGTTTGCAAAGGATTCTGGGTAACAGAACCTGGTCCGAGCCACACAAGTCACCCCATCTTGGATTCCCCTAGGTCTCTAGTTTTCAGAAATGCACAGGTTTGGTAGGTTTCGCTAGGTGCCGGCTGAGCTACAGGCCAAAATCTACAGGTAGGCACTTTGCAAAAAACACCTCTGTTTTCTTTCAAAAATTTGGATGTGTCCACGTTGCGCTTTGGGGCATTTCCTGTCGCGGGCGTTAGACCTACCCACACAAGTGAGGTATCATTTTTATCGGGAGACTTGGGGAAACGCTGGGTGGAAAGACATTTGTGGCTCCTCTCAGATTCCAGAACTTCCTGCCACAGAAATGTGAGGAACATGTGTTTTTTTAGCCACATTTTGAGGTTTGCAAAGGATTCTGGGTAACCGAACCTAGTCCGAGCTACACAAGTCACCCCATCTTGGATTCCCCTTGGTCTCTAGTTTTCAGAAATGCACAGGTTTGGTAGGTTTCCCTAGGTGCCGGCTGAGCAACAGGCCAAAATCTACAGGTAGGCACTTTGCAAAAAACACCTCAGTTTTCTTTCAAAAATTTGGATGTGTCCACGTTGCGCTTTGGGGTGTTTCCTGTCGCGAGCGCTAGGCCTACCGACACAAGTGAGGTATCATTTTTATCGGGAGACTTGGGGGAACGGTGGGTGGAAGGAAATTTGTGGCTCCTCTCAGATTCCAGAACTTTCTGCCACAGAAATGTGAGTAACATGTGTTTTTTTAGCCAAATTTTGAGGTTTGCAAAGGATTCTGGGTAACAGAACCTGGTCCGAGCCATACAAGTCACCCCATCTTGGATTCCCCTAGGTCTCCAGTTTTCAGAAATGCACAGGTTTGGTAGGTTTCCCTAGGTGGCGGCTGAGCTACAAGCCAAAATCTACAGGTAGGCACTTTGCAAAAAACACCTCTGTTTTCTTTAAAAAAAATGAATGTGTCCATGTTGCACTTGGGGCGTTTCCTGTCGCAGGCGCTAGGCCTACCCACACAAGTGAGGTATCATTTTTATCGGGAGACTTGGGGGAACGCTGGGTGGAACGAAATTTGTGGCTCCTCTCAGATTCCAGAACTTTCTGCGACAGAAATATGAGGAACATGTGTTTTTTTAGCCAAATTTTGAGGTTTGCAAAGGTTTCTGGGTAACAGAACCTGGTCAGAACAACACAAGTCACCCCATCTTGGATTCCCCTAGGTCTCTAGTTTTCAGAAATGCACAGGTTTGGTAGGTTTCCCTAGGTGGCGGCTGAGCTACAAGCCAAAATCTACAGGTAGGCACTTTGCAAAAAACACCTCTGTTTTCTTAAAAAAAAATGGATGTGTCCATGTTGCACTTGGGGCGTTTCCTGTCGCGGGCGCTAGGCCTACCCACACAAGTGAGGTATCATTTTTATCGGGAGACTTGGGGGAACGCTGGGTGGAAGGAAATTTGTGGCTCCTCTCAGATTCCAGAACTTTCTGCCACAGAAATATGAGGAACATGTGTTTTTTTAGCCAAATTTTGAGGTTTGCAAAGGATTCTGGGTAACAGAACCTGGTCCGAGCCACACAAGTCACCCCATCTTGGATTCCCCTAGGTCTCTAGTTTTCAGAAATGCACAGGTTTGGTAGGTTTCCCTAGGTGCCGGCTGAGCTACAGGCCAAAATCTACAGGTAGGCACTTTGCAAAAAACACCTCTGTTTTCTTTCAAAAATTTGGATGTGTCCACGTTGAGCTTTGGGGCGTTTCCAGTCGCGGGCGCTAGGCCTACCCACAGAAGTGAGGTATCATTTTTATTGGGAGACTTGGGGGTACGCTGGGTGGAAGGAAATTTGTGGCTCCTCTCAGATTCCAGAACTTTCTGCCACAGAAATGTTAGGAACATGTGTTTTTTTAGCCAAATTTTGAGGTTTGCAAAGGATTCTGGGTAACAGAACCTGGTCCGAGTCACACAAGTCACCCCATTTTAGATTCCCCTAGTTCTCTAGTTTTCAGAAATGCACAGGTTTGGTAGGTTTCCCTAGGTGCCGGCTGAGCTACAGGCCAAAATCTACAGGTAGGCACTTTGCAAAAAACACCTCTGTTTTCTTTCAAAAAATTGGATGTGTCCACGTTGCGCTTTGGGGCATTTCTTATCGCGGGCGCTAGGCCTAACCACACAAGTGAGGTATCATTTTAACGGGAGACGTGGGGGAACGCTGGGTGGAAGGAAATTTGTGGCTCCTCTCAGATTCCAGAACTTTCTGCCACAGAAATGTGAGGAAAATGTGTTTTTTTAGCCAAATTTTGAGGTTTGCAAAGGATTCTGGGTAACAGAACCTGGTCCGAGCCACACAAGTCACCCCATCTTGGATTCCCAAAGGTCTCTAGTTATCAGAAATGCACAGGTTTGGTAGGTTTCCCTAGGTGGCGGCTGAGCTACAGGCCAAAATCTGCAGGTAGGCACTTTGCAAAAAACACCTCTGTTTTCTTTCAAAAATTTGGATGTGTCCACGTTGCGCTTTGGGGCGTTTCCTGTCGCGGGCGTAAGACCTACCCACACAAGTGAGGTATCATTTTTATCGAGAGACGTGGGGGAACGCTGGGTGGAAGGAAATTTGTGGCTCCTCTCAGATTCCAGAACTTTCTGCCATAGAAATGTGAGGAACATGTGTTTTTTTAGCCAAATTTTGAGGTTTGCAAAGGATTCTGGGTAACAGAACCTGGTCCGAGCCACACAAGTCACCCCATGTTGGATTCCCCTAGGTCTCTAGTTTTCAGAAATGCACAGGTTTGGTAGGTTTCCCTAGGTGCCGGCTGAGCTACAGGCCAAAATCTACAGGTAGGCACTTTGCAAAAAACACCTCTGTTTTCTTTCAAAAATTTGGATGTGTCCACGTTGCGCTTTGGGGCGTTTCCTGTCGTGGGCACTAGGCCTACCCACACAAGTGAGGTATCATTTTTATCGGGAGATGTGGGGGAACGCTGGGTGGAAGGAAATTTGTGGCTCCTCTCAGATTCGAGAAATTTCTGCCACAGAAATGTGAGGAACATGTGTTTTTTTAGCCAAATTTTGAGGTTTGCAAAGGATTCTGGGTAACAGAACCTAGTCCGAGCCACACAAGTCACCCCATCTTGGATTCCCCTAGGTCTCTAGTTTTCAGAAATGCACAGGTTTGGTAGGTTTCCCTAGGTGCCGGCTGAGCTACAGGCCAAAATCTAAAGGTAGGCATTTTGCAAAAAACACCTCTGTTTTCTTTCATAAATTTGGATGTGTCCACGTTGCACTTTGGGGCGTTTCCTGTCATGGGCGCTAGGCCTACCCACACAAGTGAGGTATCATTTTTATCGGGAGACGTGGGGGAACGCTGGGTAGAAGGAAATTTGTGGCTCCTCTCAGATTCCAGAACTTTCTGCCACAGAAATGTGAGGAACATGTGTTTTTTTAGCCAAATTTTGAGGTTTGCAAAGGATTCTGGGTAACAGAACCTGGTCCGAGCCACACAAGTCACGCCATCTTGGATTCCCCTAGGTCTCTAGTTTTCAGAAATGCACAGGTTTGGTAGGTTTCCCTAGGTGCCGGCTGAGCTACAAGCCAAAATCTACAGGTAGGCACTTTGCAAAAAACACCTCTGTTTTCTTTAAAAAATGTGGATGTGTCCACGTTGCGCTTTGGGGCGTTTCCTGTCGCGGGCGCTAGGCCTACCCACACAAGTGAGGTATCATTTTTATCGGGAGACGTGGGGGAACGGTGGGTGGAAGGAAATTTGTGGCTCCTCTCAGATTCCAGAACTTTCTGCCACAAAAATGTGAGGAACATGTGTTATTTTAGCCAAATTTTGAGGTTTGCAAAGGATTCTGGGTAACAGAACCTGGTCCGAGCCACACAAGTCACCCCATCTTGGATTCCCCTAGGTCTCTAGTTTTCAGAAATGCACAGGTTTGGTAGGTATCCCTAGGTGCCGGCTGAGCTACAGGCCAAAATCTAAAGGTAGGCACTTTGCAAAAAACACCTCTGTTTTCTTTCATAAATTTGGATGTGTCCACGTTGCACTTTGGGGCGTTTCCTGTCACGGGCGCTAGGCCTACCCACACAAGTGAGGTATCATTTTTATCGGGAGACGTGGGGGAACGCTGGGTAGAAGGAAATTTGTGGCTCCTCTCAGATTCCAGAACTTTCTGCCACAGAAATGAGAGGAACATGTGTTTTTTTAGCCAAATTTTGAGGTTTGCAAAGGATTCTGGGTAACAGAACCTGGTCCGAGCCACACAAGTCACGCCATCTTGGATTCCCCTAGGTCTCTAGTTTTCAGAAATGCACAGGTTTGGTAGGTTTCCCTAGGTGCCGGCTGAGCTACAAGCCAAAATCTACAGGTAGGCACTTTGCAAAAAACACCTCTGTTTTCTTTAAAAAATGTGGATGTGTCCACGTTGCGCTTTGGGGCGTTTCCTGTCGCGGGCGCTAGTCCTACCCATACAAGTGAGGTATCATTTTTATCGGGAGACGTGGGGGAAAGCTGGGTGGAAGGAAATTTGTGGCTCCTCTCAGATTCCAGAACTTTCTGCCACAAAAATGTGAGGAAAATGTGTTATTTTAGCCAAATTTTGAGGTTTGCAAAGGATTCTGGGTAACAGAACCTGGTCCGAGTCACCCCATCTTGGATTCCCCTAGGTCTCTACCTTTCAGAAATGCACAGGTTTGGTAGGTTTCCCTAGCTGCCGGCTGAGCTACAGGCCAAAATCTACAGGTAGGCACTTTGCAAAAAACACCTCTGTTTTCTTTCAAAAATTTGGATGTGTCCACGTTGCGCTTTGGGGCGTTTCCTGTCGCGGGCGCTAGGCCTACCCACACAAGTGAGGTATCATTTTTATCGGGAGATGTGGGGGAACGCTGGGTGGAAGTAAATTTGTGGCTCCTCTCAGATTCCAGAACTTTCTGCCACAGAAATTGAAGGAACATGTGTTTTTTTAGCCAAATTTTGAGGTTTGCAAAGGATTCTGGGTAACAGAACCTAGTCCGAGCCACACAAGTCACCCCATCTTGGATTCCCCTAGGTCTCTAGTTTTCAGAAATGCACAGGTTTGGTAGGTTTCCCTAGGTGCCGGCTGAGCTACAGGCTAAAATCTACAGGTAGGCACTTTGCAAAAAACACCTCTGTTTTCTTTCAAAAATTTGGATGTGTCCACGTTGCGCTTTGGGGCGTTTCCTGTCGCGGGCGCTAGGCCTACCCACACAAGTGAGGTATCATTTTTATCGGGAGACGTGGGGGAACGCTGGGTGGCAGGAAATTTGTGGCTCCTCTCAGATTCCAGAACTTTCTGCCATAGAAATGTGAGGAACATGTGTTTTTTTAGCCAAATTTTGAGGTTTGCAAAGGATTCTGGGTAACAGAACCTGGTCCGAGCCACACAAGTCACCCCATCTTGGATTCCCCTCGGTCTCTAGTTTTCAGAAATGCACAGGTTTGGTAGGTTTCCCTAGGTGCCGGCTGAGCTACAGGCCAAAATCTAAAGGTAGGCATTTTGCAAAAAACACCTCTGTTTTCTTTCATAAATTTGGATGTGTCCACGTTGCACTTTGGGGCGTTTCCTGTCATGGGCGCTAGGCCTACCCACACAAGTGAGGTATCATTTTTATTGGGAGACGTGGGGGAACGCTGGGTGGAAGGAAATTTGTGGCTCCTCTCAGATTCCAGAACTTTCTGCCACAAAAATGTGAGGAACATGTGTTATTTTAGCCAAATTTAGAGGTTTGCAAAGGATTCTGGGTAACAGAACCTGGTCCGAGCCACACAAGTCACCCCATCTTGGATTCCCCTAGGTCTCTAGCTTTCAGAAATGCACAGGTTTGGTAGGTTTCCCTAGGTGCCGGCTGAGCTACAGGCCAAAATCTACAGGTAGGCACTTTGCAAAAAACACCTGTTTTCTTTCAAAAAATTGGATGTGTCCACGTTGCGCTTTGGGGCGTTTCTTGTCGCGGGCCCTAGGCCTACCCACACAAGTGAGGTATCATTTTTATTGGGAGATGTGGGGGAACGCTGGGTTGAAGGAAATTTGTGGCTCCTCTCAAATTCCAGAACTTTCTGCCACAGAAATGTGAGGAACATGTGTTTTTTTAGCCAAATTTTGAGGTTTGCAAAGGATTCTGGGTAACAGAACCTGGTCCGAGCCACACAAGTCACCCCATCTTGGATTCCCCTAGGTCTCTAGTTTTCAGAAATGCACAGGTTTGGTAGGTTTCCCTAGGTGCCGGCTGAGCTACAGGCCAAAATCTACAGGTAGGCACTTTGCAAAAAACACCTCTGTTTTCTTTAAAAAATGTGGATGTGTCCACGTTGCGCTTTGGGGCGTTTCCTGTCGCGGGCGCTAGGCCTACCCACACAAGTGAGGTATCATTTTTATCGGGAGACGTGGGGGAAAGTTGGGTGGAAGGAAATTTGTGGCTCCTCTCAGATTCCAGAACTTTCTGCCACAAAAATGTGAGGAACATGTGTTATTTTAGCCAAATTTTGAGGTTTGCAAAGGATTCTGGGTAACAGAACCTGGTCCAAGCCACACAAGTCACGCCATCTTGGATTCCCCTAGGTCTCTAGTTTTCAGAAATGCACAGGTTTGGTAGGTTTCCCTAGGTGCGGGCTGAGCTACAGGCCAAAATCTACAGGTAGGCACTTTGCAAAAAACACCTCTGTTTTCTTTCAAAAATTTGGATGTGTCCACGTTGCGCTTTGGGGCGTTTCCTGTCGCGGGCGCTAGGCCTACCCACACAAGTGAGTTATCATTTTTATCGGGAGACGTGGGGGAACGCTGGGTGGAAGGAATTTTGTGGCTCCTCTCAGATTCCAGAACTTTCTGCCACAGAAATGTGAGGAACATGTGTTTTTTTAGCCAAATTTTGAGGTTTGCAAAGGATTCTGGGTAACAGATCCTGGTCCGAGCCTCACAAGTCACCCCATCTTGGATTCCCCTAGGTCTCTAGTTTTCAGAAATACACAGGTTTGGTAGGTTTCCCTAGGTGCCGGCTGAGCTACAGGCCAAAATCTACAGGTAGGCACTTTGCAAAAAACATCTCTGTTTTCTTTCAAATAATTGGATGTGTCCACGTTGCGCTTTGGGGCGTTTCTTGTCGCGGGCGCCAGGCCTACCCACACAAGTGAGATATCATTTTTATCGGGAGACGTGGGGGAAAGCTGGGTGGAAGGACATTTGTGGCTCCTCTCAGATTCCAGAACTTTCTGCCACAGAAATGTGAGGAACATGTGTTTTTTTAGCCAAATTTTGAGGTTTGCAAAGGATTCTGGGTAACAGAACCTAGTCCGAGCCACACAAGTCACCCCATCTTGGATTCCCCTAGGTCTCTAGTTTTCAGAAATGCACAGGTTTGGTAGGTTTCCCTAGGTGCCGGCTGAGCTACAGGCTAAAATCTACAGGTAGGCACTTTGCAAAAAACACCTCTGTTTTCTTTCAAAAATTTGGATGTGTCCACGTTGCGCTTTGGGGCGTTTCCTGTCGCGGGCGCTAGGCCTACCCACACAAGTGAGGTATCATTTTTATCGGGAGACGTGGGGGAACGCTGGGTGGCAGGAAATTTGTGGCTCCTCTCAGATTCCAGAACTTTCTGCCATAGAAATGTGAGGAACATGTGTTTTTTTAGCCAAATTTTGAGGTTTGCAAAGGATTCTGGGTAACAGAACCTGGTCCGAGCCACACAAGTCACCCCATCTTGGATTCCCCTCGGTCTCTAGATTTCAGAAATGCACAGGTTTGGTAGGTTTCCCTAGGTGCCGGCTGAGCTACAGGCCAAAATCTAAAGGTAGGCATTTTGCAAAAAACACCTCTGTTTTCTTTCATAAATTTGGATGTGTCCACGTTGCACTTTGGGGCGTTTCCTGTCATGGGCGCTAGGCCTACCCACACAAGTGAGGTATCATTTTTATTGGGAGACGTGGGGGAACGCTGGGTGGAAGGAAATTTGTGGCTCCTCTCAGATTCCAGAACTTTCTGCCACAAAAATGTGAGGAACATGTGTTATTTTAGCCAAATTTAGAGGTTTGCAAAGGATTCTGGGTAACAGAACCTGGTCCGAGCCACACAAGTCACCCTATCTTGGATTCCCCTAGGTCTCTAGCTTTCAGAAATGCACAGGTTTGGTAGGTTTCCCTAGGTGCCGGCTGAGCTACAGGCCAAAATCTACAGGTAGGCACTTTGCAAAAAACACCTGTTTTCTTTCAAAAAATTGGATGTGTCCACGTTGCGCTTTGGGGCGTTTCTTGTCGCGGGCGCTAGGCCTACCCACACAAGTGAGGTATCATTTTTATCGGGAGATGTGGGGGAACGCTGGGTTGAAGGAAATTTGTGGCTCCTCTCAAATTCCAGAACTTTCTGCCACAGAAATGTGAGGAACATGTGTTTTTTTAGGCAAATTTTGAGGTTTGCAAAGGATTCTGGGTAACAGAACCTGGTCCGAGCCACACAAGTCACCCCATCTTGGATTCCCCTAGGTCTCTAGTTTTCAGAAATGCACAGGTTTGGTAGGTTTCCCTAGGTGCCGGCTGAGCTACAGGCCAAAATCTACAGGTAGGCACTTTGCAAAAAACACCTCTGTTTTCTTTAAAAAATGTGGATGTGTCCACGTTGCACTTTGGGGCGTTTCCTGTCGCGGGCGCTAGGCCTACCCACACAAGTGAGGTATCATTTTTATCGGGAGACGTGGGGGAAAGTTGGGTGGAAGGAAATTTGTGGCTCCTCTCAGATTCCAGAACTTTCTGCCACAAAAATGTGAGGAACATGTGTTATTTTAGCCAAATTTTGAGGTTTGCAAAGGATTCTGGGTAACAGAACCTGGTCCAAGCCACACAAGTCACGCCATCTTGGATTCCCCTAGGTCTCTAGTTTTCAGAAATGCACAGGTTTGGTATGTTTCCCTAGGTGCGGGCTGAGCTACAGGCCAAAATCTACAGGTAGGCACTTTGCAAAAAACACCTCTGTTTTCTTTCAAAAATTTGGATGTGTCCACGTTGCGCTTTGGGGCGTTTCCTGTCGCGGGCGCTAGGCCTACCCACACAAGTGAGTTATCATTTTTATCGGGAGACGTGGGGGAACGCTGGGTGGAAGGAATTTTGTGGCTCTTCTCAGATTCCAGAACTTTCTGCCACAGAAATGTGAGGAACATGTGTTTTTTTAGCCAAATTTTGAGGTTTGCAAAGGATTCTGGGTAACAGATCCTGGTCCGAGCCTCACAAGTCACCCCATCTTGGATTCCCCTAGGTCTCTAGTTTTCAGAAATGCACAGGTTTGGTAGGTTTCCCTAGGTGCCGGCTGAGCTACAGGCCAAAATCTACAGGTAGGCACTTTGCAAAAAACACCTCTGTTTTCTTTCAAATAATTGGATGTGTCCACGTTGCGCTTTGGGGCGTTTCTTGTCGCGGGCGCCAGGCCTACCCACACAAGTGAGATATCATTTTTATCGGGAGACGTGGGGGAAAGCTGGGTGGAAGGACATTTGTGGCTCCTCTCAGATTCCAGAACTTTCTGCCACAGAAATGTGAGGAACATGTGTTTTTTTAGCCAAATTTTGAGGTTTGCAAAGGATTCTGGGTAAAAGAACCTAGTCCAAGCCACACAAGTCACCCCATCTTGGATTCCCCTAGGTCTCTAGTTTTCAGAAATGCACAGGTTTGGTAGGTTTCCCTAGGTGCCGGCTGAGCTACAGGCCAAAATCTACAGGTAGGCACTTTGCAAAAAACACCTCTGTTTTCTTTCAAAAATTTGGATGTGTCCAAGTTGCGCTTTGGGGCGTTTCCTGTTGCGGGCGCTAGGCCTACCCACACAAATGAGGTATCATTTTTATCGGGAGACGTGGGGGAACGCTGGGTGGAAGGAAATTTGTGGCTCCTCTCAGATTCCAGAACTTTCTGCCACAGAAATGTGAGGAACATGTGTTTTTTTAGCCAAATTTTGAGGTTTGCAAAGGATTCTGGGTAACAGAACCTAGTCCGAGCCACACAAGTCACCCCATCTTGGATTCCCCTAGGTCTCTAGTTTTCAGAAATGCACAGGTTTGGTAGGTTTCCCATGGTGTCGGCTGAGCTACAGGCCAAAATCTAAAGGTAGGCACTTTGCAAAAAACACGTGTTTTCTTTCATAAATTTTGATGTGTCCACGTTGCGCTTTGGGGCATTTCCTGTCACGGGCGCTAGGCCTACCCACACAAGTGAGGTATCATTTTTATCGGGAGACGTGGGGGAACGCTGGGTAGAAGGAAATTTGTGGCTCCTCTCAGATTCCAGAACTTTCTGCCACAGAAATGTGAGGAACATGTGTTTTTTTAGCCAAATTTTGAGGTTTGCAAAGGATTCTGGGTAACAGAACCTGGTCCGAGCCACACAAGTCACCCCATCTTGGATTCCCCTAGGTCTCTAGTTTTCAGAAGTGCACAGGTTTGGTAGGTTTCCCTAGGTGCCGGCTGAGCTACAAGCCAAAATCTACAGGTAGGCACTTTGCAAAAAACACCTCTGTTTTCTTTAAAAAATGTGGCTGTGTCCACGTTGCGCTTTGGGGCGTTTCCTGTCGCGGGCGCTAGGCCTACCCACACAAGTGAGGTATCATTTTTATCGGGAGACGTGGGGGAAAGTTGGGTGGATGGAAATTTATGGCTCCTCTCAGATTCCAGAACTTTCTGCCACAAAAATGTGAGGAACGTGTGTTATTTTAGCCAAATTTAGAGGTTTGCAAAGGATTCTGGGTAACAGAACCTGGTCCGAGCCACACAAGTCACCCCATCTTGGATTCCCCTAGGTCTCTAGCTTTCAGAAATGCACAGGTTTGGTAGGTTTCCCTAGGTGCCGGCTGAGCTACAGGCCAAAATCTACAGGTAGGCACTTTGCAAAAAACACCTGTTTTCTTTCAAAAAATTGGATGTGTCCACGTTGCGCTTTGGGGCGTTTCTTGTCGCGGGCGCTAGGCCTACCCACACAAGTGAGGTATCATTTTTATCGGGAGATGTGGGGGAACGCTGGGTTGAAGGAAATTTGTGGCTCCTCTCAAATTCCAGAACTTTCTGCCACAGAAATGTGAGGAACATGTGTTTTTTTAGCCAAATTTTGAGGTTTGCAAAGGATTCTGGGTAACAGAACCTGGTCCGAGCCACACAAGTCACCCCATCTTGGATTCCCCTAGGTCTCTAGTTTTCAGAAATGCACAGGTTTGGTAGGTTTCCCTAGGTGCCGGCTGAGCTACAGGCCAAAATCTACAGGTAGGCACTTTGCAAAAAACACCTCTGTTTTCTTTAAAAAATGTGGATGTGTCCACGTTGCGCTTTGGGGAGTTTCCTGTCGCGGGCGCTAGGCCTACCCACACAAGTGAGGTATCATTTTTATCGGGAGACGTGGGGGAACGCTGGGTGGAAGGAATTTTGTGGCTCCTCTCAGATTCCAGAACTTTCTGCCACAGAAATGTGAGGAACATGTGTTTTTTTAGCCAAATTTTGAGGTTTGCAACGGATTCTGGGTAACAGATCCTGGTCCGAGCCTCACAAGTCACCCCATCTTGGATTCCCCTAGGTCTCTAGTTTTCAGAAATGCACAGGTTTGGTAGGTTTCCCTAGGTGCCGGCTGAGCTACAGGCCAAAATCTACAGGTAGGCACTTTGCAAAAAACACCTCTGTTTTCTTTCAAATAATTGGATGTGTCCACGTTGCGCTTTGGGGCGTTTCTTGTCGCGGGCGCCAGGCCTACCCACACAAGTGAGATATCATTTTTATCAGGAGACGTGGGGGAAAGCTGGGTGGAAGGACATTTGTGGCTCCTCTCAGATTCCAGAACTTTCTGCCACAGAAATGTGAGGAACATGTGTTTTTTTAGCCAAATTTTGAGGTTTGCAAAGGATTCTGGGTAACAGAACCTAGTCCGAGCCACACAAGTCACCCCATCTTGGATTCCCCTAGGTCTCTAGTTTTCAGAAATGCACAGGTTTGGTAGGTTTCCCTAGGTGCCGGCTGAGCTACAGGCCAAAATCTACAGGTAGGCACTTTGCAAAAAACACCTCTGTTTTCTTTCAAAATTTGGATGTGTCCAAGTTGCGCTTTGGGGCGTTTCCTGTCGCGGGCGCTAGGCCTACCCACACAAGTGAGGTATCATTTTTATCGGGAGACGTGGGGGAACGCTGGGTGGAAGGAAATTTGTGGCTCCTCTCAGATTCCAGAACTTTCTGCCACAGAAATGTGAGGAACATGTGTTTTTTTAGCCAAATTTTGAGGTTTGCAAAGGATTCTGGGTAACAGAACCTAGTCCGAGCCACACAAGTCACCCCATCTTGGATTCCCCTAGGTCTCTAGTTTTCAGAAATGCACAGGTTTGGTAGGTTTCCCTAGGTGTCGGCTGAGCTACAGGCCAAAATCTAAAGGTAGGCACTTTGCAAAAAACACCTGTTTTCTTTCATAAATTTGGATGTGTCCACGTTGCGCTTTGGGGCGTTTCCTGTCACGGGCGCTAGGCCTACCCACACAAGTGAGGTATCATTTTTATCGGGAGACGTGGGGGAACGCTGGGTAGAAGGAAATTTGTGGCTCCTCTCAGATTCCAGAACTTTCTGCCACAGAAATGTGGGGAACATGTGTTTTTTTAGCCAAATTTTGAGGTTTGCAAAGGATTCTGGGTAACAGAACCTGGTCCGAGCCACACAAGTCACCCCATCTTGGATTCCCCTAGGTCTCTAGTTTTCAGAAGTGCACAGGTTTGGTAGGTTTCCCTAGGTGCCGGCTGAGCTACAAGCCAAAATCTACAGGTAGGCACTTTGCAAAAAACACCTCTGTTTTCTTTAAAAAATGTGGATGTGTCCACGTTGCGCTTTGGGGCGTTTCCTGTCGCGGGCGCTAGGCCTACCCACACAAGTGAGGTATCATTTTTATCGGGAGACGTGGGGGAAAGTTGGGTGGATGGAAATTTATGGCTCCTCTCAGATTCCAGAACTTTCTGCCACAAAAATGTGAGGAACGTGTGTTATTTTAGCCAAATTTAGAGGTTTGCAAAGGATTCTGGGTAACAGAACCTGGTCCGAGCCACACAAGTCACCCCATCTTGGATTCCCCTAGGTCTCTAGCTTTCAGAAATGCACAGGTTTGGTAGGTTTCCCTAGGTGCCGGCTGAGCTACAGGCCAAAATCTACAGGTAGGCACTTTGCAAAAAACACCTGTTTTCATTAAAAAAATTGGATGTGTCCACGTTGCGCTTTGGGGCGTTTCTTGTCGCGGGCGCTAGGCCTACCCACACAAGTGAGGTATCATTTTTATCGGGAGATGTGGGGGAACGCTGGGTTGAAGGACATTTGTGGCTCCTCTCAAATTCCAGAACTTTCTGCCACAGAAATGTGAGGAACATGTGTTTTTTTAGCCAAATGTTGAGGTTTGCAAAGGATTCTGGGTAACGGAACCTGGTCCGAGCCACACAAGTCACCCCATCTTGGATTCCCCTAGGTCTCTAGTTTTCAGAAATGCACAGGTTTGGTAGGTTTCCCTAGGTGCCGGCTGAGCTACAGGCCAAAATCTACAGGTAGGCACTTTGCAAAAAACACCTCTGTTTTCTTTCAAAAAATTGGATGCGTCCACGTTGCGCTTTGGGGCGTTTCCTGTCGCGGGCGCTACGCCTACCCACACAAGTGAGGTATCATTTTTATCGGGAGATGTAGGGGAACGCTGGGTGGAAGGAAATTTGTGGCTCCTCTCAGATTCCAGAACTTTCTGCCACAGAAATTTGAGGAACATGTTTTTTTTAGCCAAATTTTGAGGTTTGCAAAGGATTCTGGGAAACAGAACCTGGTCCAAGCCACACAAGTCACGCCATCTTGGATTCCCCTAGGTCTCTAGTTTTCAGAAATGCACAGGTTTGGTAGGTTTCCCTAGGTGCGGGCTAAGCTTCAGGCCAAAATCTACAGGTAGGCACTTTGCAAAAAACACCTTTGTTTTCTTTCAAAAATGTGGATGTGTCCACGTTGCGCTTTGGGGCGTTTCCTGTCGCGGGCGCTAGGCCTACCCACACAAGTGAGTTATAATTTTTATCGGGAGACGTGGGGGAACGCTGGGTGGAAGGAATTTTGTGGCTCCTCTCAGATTCCAGAACTTTCTGCCACAGAAATGTGAGGAACATGTGTTATTTTAGCCAAATTTTGAGGTTTGCAAAGGATTCTGGGTAACAGAACCTGGTCCGAGCCACACAAGTCACCCCATCTTGGATTCCCCTAGGTCTCTAGCTTTCAGAAATGCACAGGTTTGGTAGGTTTCCCTAGGTGCCGGCTGAGCTACAGGCCAAAATCTACAGGTAGGCACTTTGCAAAAAACACCTCTGTTTTCTTTCAAAAATTTGGATGTGTCCAAGTTGCGCTTTGGGGCGTTTCCTGTCGCGGGCGCTAGGCCTACCCACACAAGTGAGGTATCATTTTTATCGGGAGACGTGGGGGAACGCTGGGTGGAAGGAAATTTGTGGCTCCTCTCAGATTCCAGAACTTTCTGCCACAGAAATGTGAGGAACATGTGTTTTTTTAGCCAAATTTTGAGGTTTGCAAAGGATTCTGGGTAACAGAACCTGGTCCGAGCCACACAAGTCACCCCATCTTGGATTCCCCTAGGTCTCTAGTTTTCAGAAATGCACAGGTTTGGTAGGTTTCCCTAGGTGCCGGCTGAGCTACAGGCCAAAATCTACAGGTAGGCACTTTGCAAAAAACACCTCTGTTTTCTTTAAAAAATGTGGATGTGTCCACGTTGCGCTTTGGGGCGTTTCCTGTCGCGGGCGCTAGGCCTATAAACACAAGTGAGGTATCATTTTTATTGGGAGACGTGGGGGAAAGTTGGGTGGAAGGAAATTTGTGGCTCCTCTCAGATTCCAGAACTTTCTGCCACAAAAATGTGAGGAACATGTGTTATTTTAGCCAAATTTTGAGGTTTGCAAAGGATTCTGGGTAACAGAACCTGGTCCGAGCCACACAAGTCACCCCATCTTGGATTCCCCTAGGTCTCTAGCTTTCAGAAATGCACAGGTTTGGTAGGTTTCCCTAGGTGCCGGCTGAGCTACAGGCCAAAATCTACAGGTAGGCACTTTGCAAAAAACATCTCTGTTTTCTTTCAAAAATTTGGATGTGTCCACGTTGCGCTTTGGGGCGTTTCCTGTCGCGGGCGCTAGGCCTACCCACACAAGTGAGGTATCATTTTTATCGGGAGATGTGGGGGAACGCTGGGTGGAAGGAATTTTTGGCTCCTCTCAGATTCCAGAACTTTCTGCCACAGAAATTTGAGGAACATGTTTTTTTTAGCCAAATTTTGAGGTTTGCAAAGGATTCTGGGTAACAGAACCTGGTCCAAGCCACACAAGTCACGCCATCTTGGATTCCCCTAGGTCTCTAGTTTTCAGAAATGCACAGGTTTGGTAGGTTTCCCTAGGTGCGGGCTGAGCTACAGGCCAAAATCTACAGGTAGGCACTTTGCAAAAAACACCTCTGTTTTCTTTCAAAAATTTGGATGTGTCCACGTTGCGCTTTGGGGCGTTTCCTGTCGCGGGCGCTAGGCCTACCCACACAAGTGAGTTATCATTTTTATCGGGAGACGTGGGGGAACGCTGGGTGGAAGGAATTTTGTGGCTCCTCTCAGATTCCAGAACTTTCTGCCACAGAAATGTGAGGAACATGTGTTTTTTTAGCCAAATTTTGAGGTTTGCAAAGGATTCTGGGTAACAGATCCTGGTCCGAGCCTCACAAGTCACCCCATCTTGGATTCCCCTAGGTCTCTAGTTTTCAGAAATGCACAGGTTTGGTAGGTTTCCCTAGGTGCCGGCTGAGCTACAGGCCAAAATCTACAGGTAGGCACTTTGCAAAAAACACCTCTGTTTTCTTTAAAAAATTTGGATGTGTCCAAGTTGCGCTTTGGGGCGTTTCCTGTCGCGGGCGCTAGGCCTACCCACACAAGTGAGGTATCATTTTTATCGGGAGACGTGGGGGAACGCTGGGTGGAAGGAAATTTGTGGCTCCTCTCAGATTCCAGAACTTTCTGCCACAGAAATGTGAGGAACATGTGTTTTTTTAGCCAAATTTTGAGGTTTGCAAAGGATTCTGGGTAACAGAACCTAGTCCGAGCCACACAAGTCACCCCATCTTGGATTCCCCTAGGTCTCTAGTTTTCAGAAATGCACAGGTTTGGTAGGTTTCCCTAGGTGTCGGCTGAGCTACAGGCCAAAATCTAAAGGTAGGCACTTTGCAAAAAACACCTGTTTTCTTTCATAAATTTGGATGTGTCCACGTTGCGCTTTGGGGCGTTTCCTGTCACGGGCGCTAGGCCTACCCACACAAGTGAGTTATCATTTTTATCGGGAGACATGGGGGAACGCTGGGTAGAAGGAAATTTGTGGCTCCTCTCAGATTCCAGAACTTTCTGCCACAGAAATGTGAGGAACATGTGTTTTTTTAGCCAAATTTTGAGGTTTGCAAAGGATTCTGGGTAACAGAACCTGGTCCGAGCCACACAAGTCACCCCATCTTGGATTCCCCTAGGTCTCTAGTTTTCAGAAGTGCACAGGTTTGGTAGGTTTCCCTAGGTGCCGGCTGAGCTACAAGCCAAAATCTACAGGTAGGCACTTTGCAAAAAACACCTCTGTTTTCTTTAAAAAATTTGGATGTGTCCACGTTGCGCTTTGGGGCGTTTCCTGTCACGGGCGCTAGGCCTACTCACACAAGTGAGGTATCATTTTTATTGGGAGACGTGGGGGAACGCTGGGTGGAAGGAAATTTGTGGCTCCTCTCAGATTCCAGAACTTTCTGCCACAAAAATGTGAGGAACATGTGTTATTTTAGCCAAATTTAGAGGTTTGCAAAGGATTCTGGGTAACAGAACCTGGTCCGAGCCACACAAGTCACCCCATCTTGGATTACCCTAGGTCTCTAGCTTTCAGAAATGCACAGGTTTGGTAGGTTTCCCTGGGTGCCGGCTGAGCTACAGGCCAAAATCTACAGGTAGGCACTTGGCAAAAAACACCTCTGTTTTCTTTCAAATAATTGGATGTGTCCACGTTGCGCTTTGGGGCGTTTCTTGTCGCGGGCGCCAGGCCTACCCACACAAGTGAGATATCATTTTTATCAGGAGACGTGGGGGAAAGCTGGGTGGAAGGACATTTGTGGCTCCTCTCAGATTCCAGAACTTTCTGCCACAGAAATGTGAGGAACATGTGTTTTTTTAGCCAAATTTTGAGGTTTGCAAAGGATTCTGGGTAACAGAACCTAGTCCGAGCCACACAAGTCACCCCATCTTGGATTCCCCTAGGTCTCTAGTTTTCAGAAATGCACAGGTTTGGTAGGTTTCCCTAGGTGCCGGCTGAGCTACAGGCCAAAATCTACAGGTAGGCAATTTGCAAAAAACACCTCTGTTTTCTTTCAAAAATTTGGATGTGTCCAAGTTGCGCTTTGGGGCGTTTCCTGTCGCGGGCGCTAGGCCTACCCACACAAGTGAGGTATCATTTTTATCGGGAGACGTGGGGGAACGCTGGGTGGAAGGAAATTTGTGGCTCCTCTCAGATTCCAGAACTTTCTGCCACAGAAATGTGAGGAACATGTGTTTTTTTAGCCAAATTTTGAGGTTTGCAAAGGATTCTGGGTAACAGAACCTAGTCCGAGCCACACAAGTCACCCCATCTTGGATTCCCCTAGGTCTCTAGTTTTCAGAAATGCACAGGTTTGGTAGGTTTCCCTAGGTGTCGGCTGAGCTACAGGCCAAAATCTAAAGGTAGGCACTTTGCAAAAAACACCTGTTTTCTTTCATAAATTTGGATGTGTCCACGTTGCGCTTTGGGGCGTTTCCTGTCACGGGCGCTAGGCCTACCCACACAAGTGAGGTATCATTTTTATCGGGAGACGTGGGGGAACGCTGGGTAGAAGGAAATTTGTGGCTCCTCTCAGATTCCAGAACTTTCTGCCACAGAAATGTGAGGAACATGTGTTTTTTTAGCCAAATTTTGAGGTTTGCAAAGGATTCTGTGTAACAGAACCTGGTCCGAGCCACACAAGTCACCCCATCTTGGATTCCCCTAGGTCTCTAGTTTTCAGAAGTGCACAGGTTTGGTAGGTTTCCCTAGGTGCCGGCTGAGCTACAAGCCAAAATCTACAGGTAGGCACTTTTCAAAAAACACCTCTGTTTTCTTTAAAAAATGTGGATGTGTCCACGTTGCGCTTTGGGGCGTTTCCTGTCGCGGGCGCTAGGCCTACCACACAAGTGAGGTATCATTTTTATCGGGAGACGTGGGGGAAAGTTGGGTGGATGGAAATTTATGGCTCCTCTCAGATTCCAGAACTTTCTGCCACAAAAATGTGAGGAATGTGTGTTATTTTAGCCAAATTTAGAGGTTTGCAAAGGATTCTGGGTAACAGAACCTGGTCCGAGCCACACAAGTCACCCCATCTTGGATTCCCCTAGGTCTCTAGCTTTCAGAAATGCACAGGTTTGGTAGGTTTCCCTAGGTGCCGGCTGAGCTACAGGCCAAAATCTACAGGTAGGCACTTTGCAAAAAACACCTGTTTTCTTTAAAAAAATTGGATGTGTCCACGTTGCGCTTTGGGGCGTTTCTTGTCGCGGGCGCTAGGCCTACCCACACAAGTGAGGTATCATTTTTATCGGGAGATGTGGGGGAACGCTGGGTTGAAGGAAATTTGTGGCTCCTCTCAAATTCCAGAACTTTCTGCCACAGAAATGTGAGGAACATGTGTTTTTTTAGCCAAATTTTGAGGTTTGCAAAGGATTCTGGGTAACAGAACCTGGTCCGAGCCACACAAGTCACCCCATCTTGGATTCCCCTAGGTCTCTAGTTTTCAGAAATGCACAGGTTTGGTAGGTTTCCCTAGGTGCCGGCTGAGCTACAGGCCAAAATCTACAGGTAGGCACTTTGCAAAAAACACCTCTGTTTTATTTAAAAAATGTGGATGTGTCCACGTTGCGCTTTGGGGCGTTTCCTGTCGCGGGCGCTAGGCCTACCCACACAAGTGAGGTATCATTTTTATCGGGAGACGTGGGGGAAAGTTGGGTGGAAGGAAATTTGTGGCTCCTCTCAGATTCCAGAACTTTCTGCCACAAAAATGTGAGGAACATGTGTTATTTTAGCCAAATTTTGAGGTTTGCAAAGGATTCTGGGTAACAGAACCTGGTCCGAGCCACACAAGTCACCCCATCTTGGATTCCCCTAGGTCTCTAGCTTTCAGAAATGCACAGGTTTGGTAGGTTTCCCTAGGTGCCGGCTGAGCTACAGGCCAAAATCTACAGGTAGGCACTTTGCAAAAAACACCTCTGTTTTCTTTCAAAAAATTGGATGCGTCCACGTTGCGCTTTGGGGCGTTTCCTGTCGCGGGCGCTAGGCCTACCCACACAAGTGAGGTATAATTTTTATCGGGAGATGTGGGGGAACGCTGGGTGGAAGGAAATTTGTGGCTCCTCTCAGATTCCAGAACTTTCTGCCACAGAAATTTGAGGAACATGTTTTTTTTAGCCAAATTTTGAGGTTTGCAAAGGATTCTGGGTAACAGAACCTGGTCCAAGCCACACAAGTCACGCCATCTTGGATTCCCCTAGGTCTCTAGTTTTCAGAAATGAACAGGTTTGGTAGGTTTCCCTAGGTGCGGGCTGAGCTTCAGGCCAAAATCTACAGGTAGGCACTTTGCAAAAAACACCTCTGTTTTCTTTCAAAAATTTGGATGTGTCCACGTTGCGCTTTGGGGCGTTTCCTGTCGCGGGCGCTAGGCCTACCCACACAAGTGAGTTATCATTTTTATCGGGAGACGTGGGGGAACGCTGGGTGGAAGGAATTTTGTGGCTCCTCTCAGATTCCAGAACTTTCTGCCACAGAAATGTGAGGAACATGTGTTATTTTAGCCAAATTTTGAGGTTTGCAAAGGATTCTGGGTAACAGAACCTGGTCCGAGCCACACAAGTCACCCCATCTTGGATTCCCCTAGGTCTCTAGCTTTCAGAAATGCACAGGTTTGGTAGGTTTCCCTAGGTGCCGGCTGAGCTACAGGCCAAAATCTACAGGTAGGCACTTTGCAAAAAACACCTCTGTTTTCTTTCAAAAATTTGGATGTGTCCAAGTTGCGCTTTGGGGCGTTTCCTGTCGCGGGCGCTAGGCCTACCCACACAAGTGAGGTATCATTTTTATCGGGAGACGTGGGGGAACGCTGGGTGGAAGGAAATTTGTGGCTCCTCTCAGATTCCAGAACTTTCTGCCACAGAAATGTGAGGAACATGTGTTTTTTTAGCCAAATTTTGAGGTTTGCAAAGGATTCTGGGTAACAGAACCTGGTCCGAGCCACACAAGTCACCCCATCTTGGATTCCCCTAGGTCTCTAGTTTTCAGAAATGCACAGGTTTGGTAGGTTTCCCTAGGTGCCGGCTGAGCTACAGGCCAAAATCTACAGGTAGGCACTTTGCAAAAAACACCTCTGTTTTCTTTAAAAAATGTGGATGTGTCCACGTTGCGCTTTGGGGCGTTTCCTGTCGCGGGCGCTAGGCCTACCCACACAAGTGAGGTATCATTTTTATTGGGAGACGTGGGGGAAAGTTGGGTGGAAGGAAATTTGTGGCTCCTCTCAGATTCCAGAACTTTCTGCCACAAAAATGTGAGGAACATGTGTTATTTTAGCCAAATTTTGAGGTTTGCAAAGGATTCTGGGTAACAGAACCTGGTCCGAGCCACACAAGTCACCCCATCTTGGATTCCCCTAGGTCTCTAGCTTTCAGAAATGCACAGGTTTGGTAGGTTTCCCTAGGTGCCGGCTGAGCTACAGGCCAAAATCTACAGGTAGGCACTTTGCAAAAAACACCTCTGTTTTCTTTCAAAAATTTGGATGTGTCCACGTTGCGCTTTGGGGCGTTTCCTGTCGCGGGCGCTAGGCCTACCCACACAAGTGAGGTATCATTTTTATCGGGAGATGTGGGGGAACGCTGGGTGGAAGGAATTTTTGGCTCCACTCAGATTCCAGAACTTTCTGCCACAGAAATTTGAGGAACATGTTTTTTTAGCCAAATTTTGAGGTTTGCAAAGGATTCTGGGTAACAGAACCTGGTCCAAGCCACACAAGTCACGCCATCTTGGATTCCCCTAGGTCTCTAGTTTTCAGAAATGCACAGGTTTGGTAGGTTTCCCTAGGTGCGGGCTGAGCTACAGGCCAAAATCTACAGGTAGGCACTTTGCAAAAAACACCTCTGTTTTCTTTCAAAAATTTGGATGTGTCCACGTTGCGCTTTGGGGCGTTTCCTGTCGCGGGCGCTAGGCCTACCCACACAAGTGAGTTATCATTTTTATCGGGAGACGTGGGGGAACGCTGGGTGGAAGGAATTTTGTGGCTCCTCTCAGATTCCAGAACTTTCTGCCACAGAAATGTGAGGAACATGTGTTTTTTTAGCCAAATTTTGAGGTTTGCAAAGGATTCTGGGTAACAGAACCTGGTCCGAGCCACACAAGTCACCCCATCTTGGATTCCCCTAGGTCTCTAGTTTTCAGAAATGCACAGGTTTGGTAGGTTTCCCTAGGTGCCGGCTGAGCTACAGGCCAAAATCTACAGGTAGGCACTTTGCAAAAAACACCTCTGTTTTCTTTAAAAAATGTGGATGTGTCCACGTTGCGCTTTGGGGCGTTTCCTGTCGCGGGCGCTAGGCCTACCCACACAAGTGAGGTATCATTTTTATCGGGAGACGTGGGGGAAAGCTGGGTGGAAGGAAATTTGTGGCTCCTCTCAGATTCCAGAACTTTCTGCCACAAAAATGTGAGGAACATGTGTTATTTTAGCCAAATTTTGAGGTTTGCAAAGGATTCTGGGTAACAGAACCTGGTCCGAGCCACACAAGTCACCCCATCTTGGATTCCCCTAGGTCTCTAGCTTTCAGAAATGCACAGGTTTGGTAGGTTTCCCTAGGTGCCGGCTGAGCTACAGGCCAAAATCTACAGGTAGGCACTTTGCAAAAAACACCTCTGTTTTCTTTCAAAAATTTGGATGTGTCCACGTTGCGCTTTGGGGCGTTTCCTGTCGCGGGCGCTAGGCCTACCCACACAAGTGAGTTATCATTTTTATCGGGAGACGTGGGGGAACGCTGGGTGGAAGGAATTTTGTGGCTCCTCTCAGATTCCAGAACTTTCTGCCACAGAAATGTGAGGAACATGTGTTTTTTTAGCCAAATTTTGAGGTTTGCAAAGGATTCTGGGTAACAGATCCTGGTCCGAGCCTCACAAGTCACCCCATCTTGGATTCCCCTAGGTCTCTAGTTTTCAGAAATGCACAGGTTTGGTAGGTTTCCCTAGGTGCCGGCTGAGCTACAGGCCAAAGTCTACAGGTAGGCACTTTGCAAAAAACACCTCTGTTTTCTTTCAAATAATTGGATGTGTCCACGTTGCGCTTTGGGGCGTTTCTTGTCGCGGGCGCCAGGCCTACCCACACAAGTGAGATATAATTTTTATCGGGAGACGTGGGGGAAAGCTGGGTGGAAGGAAATTTGTGGCTCCTCTCAGATTCCAGAACTTTCTGCCACAGAAATGTGAGGAACATGTGTTTTTTTAGCCAAATTTTGAGGTTTGCAAAGGATTCTGGGTAACAGAACCTAGTCCGAGCCACACAAGTCACCCCATCTTGGATTCCCCTAGGTCTCTAGTTTTCAGAAATGCACAGGTTTGGTAGGTTTCCCTAGGTGCCGGCTGAGCTACAGGCCAAAATCTACAGGTAGGCACTTTGCAAAAAACACCTCTGTTTTCTTTCAAAAATTTGGATGTGTCCAAGTTGCGCTTTGGGGCGTTTCCTGTCGCGGGCGCTAGGCCTACCCACACAAGTGAGGTATCATTTTTATCGGGAGACGTGGGGGAACACTGGGTGGAAGGAAATTTGTGGCTCCTCTCAGATTCCAGAACTTTCTGCCACAGAAATGTGAGGAACATGTGTTTTTTTAGCCAAATTTTGAGGTTTGCAAAGGATTCTGGGTAACAGAACCTAGTCCGAGCCACACAAGTCACCCCATCTTGGATTCCCCTAGGTCTCTAGTTTTCAGAAATGCACAGGTTTGGTAGGTTTCCCTAGGTGTCGGCTGAGCTACAGGCCAAAATCTAAAGGTAGGCACTTTGCAAAAAACACCTGTTTTCTTTCATAAATTTGGATGTGTCCACGTTGCGCTTTGGGGCGTTTCCTGTCACGGGCGCTAGGCCTACCCACACAAGTGAGGTATCATTTTTATCGGGAGACGTGGGGGAACGCTGGGTAGAAGGAAATTTGTGGCTCCTCTCAGATTCCAGAACTTTCTGCCACAGAAATGTGAGGAACATGTGTTTTTTTAGCCAAATTTTGAGGTTTGCAAAAGATTCTGGGTAACAGAACCTGGTCCGAGCCACACAAGTCACCCCATCTTGGATTCCCCTAGGTCTCTAGTTTTCAGAAGTGCACAGGTTTGGTAAGTTTCCCTAGGTGCTGGCTGAGCTACAAGCCAAAATCTACAGGTAGGCACTTTGCAAAAAACACTTCTGTTTTCTTTAAAAAATTTGGATGTGTCCACGTTGCGCTTTGGGGCGTTTCCTGTCACGGGCGCTAGGCCTACCCACACAAGTGAGGTATCATTTTTATTGGGAGACATGGGGGAACGCTGGGTGGAAGGAAATTTGTGGCTCCTCTCAGATTCCAGAACTTTCTGCCACAAAAATGTGAGGAACATGTGTTATTTTAGCCAAATTTAGAGGTTTGCAAATGATTCTGGGTAACAGAACCTGGTCCGAGCCACACAAGTCACCCCATCTTGGATTCCCCTAGGTCTCTACCTTTCAGAAATGCACAGGTTTGGTAGGTTTCCCTAGGTGCCGGCTGAGCTACAGGCCAAAATCTACAGGTAGGCACTTTGCAAAAAACACCTGTTTTCTTTCAAAAAATTGGATGTGTCCACGTTGCGCTTTGGGGCGTTTCTTGTCGCGGGCGCTAGGCCTACCCACACAAGTGAGGTATCATTTTTATCGGGAGATGTGGGGGAACGCTGGGTTGAAGGAAATTTGTGGCTCCTCTCAAATTCCAGAACTTTCTGCCACAGAAATGTGAGGAACATGTGTTTTTTTAGCCAAATTTTGAGGTTTGCAAAGGATTCTGGGTAACAGAACCTGGTCCGAGCCACACAAGTCACCCCATCTTGGATTCCCCTAGGTCTCTAGTTTTCAGAAATGCACAGGTTTGGTAGGTTTCCCTAGGTGCCGGCTGAGCTACAGGCCAAAATCTACAGGTAGGCACTTTGCAAAAAACACCTCTGTTTTCTTTCAAAAATTTGGATGTGTCCACGTTGCGCTTTGGGGCGTTTCCTGTCGCGGGCGCTAGGCCTACCCACACAAGTGAGGTATCATTTTTATCGGGAGATGTGGGGGAACGCTGGGTGGAAGGAAATTTGTGGCTCCTCTCAGATTCCAGAACTTTCTGCCACAGAAATTTGAGGAACATGTTTTTTTTAGCCAAATTTTGAGGTTTGCAAAGGATCCTGGGTAACAGAACCTGGTCCAAGCCACACAAGTCACGCCATCTTGGATTCCCCTAGGTCTCTAGTTTTCAGAAATGCACAGGTTTGGTAGGTTTCCCTAGGTGCGGGCTGAGCTACAGGCCAAAATCTACAGGTAGGCACTTTGCAAAAAACACCTCTGTTTTCTTTAAAAAATGTGGATGTGTCCACGTTGCGCTTTGGGGCGTTTCCTGTCGCGGGCGCTAGGCCTACCTACACAAGTGAGTTATCATTTTTATCGGGAGACGTGGGGGAACGCTGGGTGGAAGGAATTTTGTGCTCCTCTCAGATTCCAGAACTTTCTGCCACAGAAATGTGAGGAACATGTGTTTTTTTAGCCAAATTTTGAGGTTTGCAAAGGATTCTGGGTAACAGATCCTGGTCCGAGCCTCACAAGTCACCCCATCTTGGATTCCCCTAGGTCTCTAGTTTTCAGAAATGCACAGGTTTGGTAGGTTTCCCTAGGTGCCGGCTGAGCTACAGGCCAAAATCTACAGGTAGGCACTTTGCAAAAAACACCTCTGTTTTCTTTCAAATAATTGGATGTGTCCACGTTGCGCTTTGGGGCGTTTCTTGTCGCGGGCGCCAGGCCTACCCACACAAGTGAGATATAATTTTTATCGGGAGACGTGGGGGAAAGCTGGGTGGAAGGAAATTTGTGGCTCCTCTCAGATTCCAGAACTTTCTGCCACAGAAATGTGAGGAACATGTGTTTTTTTAGCCAAATTTTGAGGTTTGCAAAGGATTCTGGGTAACAGAACCTAGTCCGAGCCACACAAGTCACCCCATCTTGGATTCCCCTAGGTCTCTAGTTTTCAGAAATGCACAGGTTTGGTAGGTTTCCCTAGGTGCCGGCTGAGCTACAAGCCAAAATCTACAGGTAGGCACTTTGCAAAAAACACCTCTGTTTTCTTTAAAAAATGTGGATGTGTCCACGTTGCGCTTTGGGGCGTTTCCTGTCACGGGCGCTAGGCCTACCCACACAAGTGAGGTATCATTTTTATTGGGAGACGTGGGGGAACGCTGGGTGGAAGGAAATTTGTGGCTCCTCTCAGATTCCAGAACTTTCTGCCACAAAAATGTGAGGAACATGTGTTATTTTAGCCAAATTTAGAGGTTTGCAAAGGATTCTGGGTAACAGAACCTGGTCCGAGCCACACAAGTCACCCCATCTTGGATTCCCCTAGGTCTCTAGCTTTCAGAAATGCACAGGTTTGGTAGGTTTCCCTAGGTGCCGGCTGAGCTACAGGCCAAAATCTACAGGTAGGCACTTTGCAAAAAACACCTGTTTTCTTTCAAAAAATTGGATGTGTCCACGTTGCGCTTTGGGGCGTTTCTTGTCGCGGGCGCTAGGCCTACCCACACAAGTGAGGTATCATTTTTATCGGGAGATGTGGGGGAACGCTGGGTTGAAGGAAATTTGTGGCTCCTCTCAAATTCCAGAACTTTCTGCCACAGAAATGTGAGGAACATGTGTTTTTTTAGCCAAATTTTGAGGTTTGCAAAGGATTCTGGGTAACAGAACCTGGTCCGAGCCACACAAGTCACCCCATCTTGGATTCCCCTAGTTCTCTAGTTTTCAGAAATGCACAGGTTTGGTAGGTGTCCCTAGGTGCCGGCTGAGCTACGGGCCAAAATCTACAGGTAGGCACTTTGCAAAAAACACCTCTGTTTTCTTTAAAAAATGTGGATGTGTCCACGTTGCGCTTTGGGGCGTTTCCTGTCGCGGGCGCTACGCCTACCCACACAAGTGAGGTATCATTTTTATCGGGAGACGTGGGGGAAAGCTGGGTGGAAGGAAATTTGTGGCTCCTCTCAGATTCCAGAACTTTCTGCCACAAAAATGTGAGGAACATGTGTTATTTTAGCCAAATTTTGAGGTTTGCAAAGGATTCTGGGTAACAGAACCTGGTCCGAGCCACACAAGTCACCCCATCTTGGATTCCCCTAGGTCTCTAGCTTTCAGAAATGCACAGGTTTGGTAGGTTTCCCTAGGTGCCGGCTGTGCTACAGGCCAAAATCTACAGGTAGGCACTTTGCAAAAAACACCTCTGTTTTCTTTCAAAAATTTGGATGTGTCCACGTTGCGCTTTGGGGCGTTTCCTGTCGCGGGCGCTAGGCCTACCCACACAAGTGAGGTATCATTTTTATCGGGAGATGTGGGGGAACGCTGGGTGGAAGGAAATTTGTAGCTCCTCTCAGATTCCAGAACTTTCTGCCACAGAAATTTGAGGAACATGTTTTTTTCAGCCAAATGTTGAGGTTTGCAAAGGATTCTGGGTAACAGAACCTGGTCCAAGCCACACAAGTCACGCCATCTTGGATTCCCCTAGGTCTCTAGTTTTCAGAAATGCACAGGTTTGGTAGGTTTCCCTAGGTGCGGGCTGAGCTACAGGCCAAAATCTACAGGTAGGCAATTTGCAAAAAACACCTCTGTTTTCTTTCAAAAATTTGGATGTGTCCACGTTGCGCTTTGGGGCGTTTCCTGTCGCGGGCGCTAGGCCTACCCACACAAGTGAGTTATCATTTTTATCGGGAGACGTGGGGGAACGCTGGGTGGAAGGAATTTTGTGGCTCCTCTCAGATTCCAGAACTTTCTGCCACAGAAATGTGAGGAACATGTGTTTTTTTAGCCAAATTTTGAGGTTTGCAAAGGATTCTGGGTAACAGATCCTGGTCCGAGCCTCACAAGTCACCCCATCTTGGATTCCCCTAGGTCTCTAGTTTTCAGAAATGCACAGGTTTGGTAGGTTTCCCTAGGTGCCGGCTGAGCTACAGGCCAAAATCTACAGGTTGGCACTTTGCAAAAAACACCTCTGTTTTCTTTCAAAAATTTGGATGTGTCCACGTTGCGCTTTGGGGCGTTTCTTGTCGCGAGCGCCAGGCCTACCCACACAAGTGAGATATCATTTTTATCGGGAGACGTGGGGGAAAGCTGGGTGGAAGGACATTTGTGGCTCCTCTCAGATTCCAGAACTTTCTGCCACAGAAATGTGAGGAACATGTGTTTTTTTAGCCAAATTTTGAGGTTTGCAAAGGATTCTGGGTAACAGAACCTAGTCCGAGCCACACAAGTCACCCCATCTTGGATTCCCCTAGGTCTCTAGTTTTCAGAAATGCACAGGTTTGGTAGGTTTCCCTAGGTGCCGGCTGAGCTACAGGCCAAAATCTACAGGTAGGCACTTTGCAAAAAACACCTCTGTTTTCTTTAAAAAATTTGGATGTGTCCAAGTTGCGCTTTGGGGCGTTTCCTGTCGCGGGCGCTAGGCCTACCCACACAAGTGAGGTATCATTTTTATCGGGAGACGTGGGGGAACGCTGGGTGGAAGGAAATTTGTGGCTCCTCTCAGATTCCAGAACTTTCTGCCACAGAAATGTGAGGAACATGTGGTTTTTTAGCCAAATTTTGAGGTTTGCAAAGGATTCTGGGTAACAGAACCTAGTCCGAGCCACACAAGTCACCCCATCTTGGATTCCCCTAGGTCTCTAGTTTTCAGAAATGCACAGGTTTGGTAGGTTTCCCTAGGTGTCGGCTGAGCTACAGGCCAAAATCTAAAGGTAGGCACTTTGCAAAAAACACCTGTTTTCTTTCATAAATTTGGATGTGTCCACGTTGCGCTTTGGGGCGTTTCCTGTCACGGGCGCTAGGCCTACCCACACAAGTGAGGTATCATTTTTATCGGGAGACGTGGGGGAACGCTGGGTAGAAGGAAATTTGTGGCTCCTCTCAGATTCCAGAACTTTCTGCCACAGAAATGTGAGGAACATGTGTTTTTTTAGCCACATTTTGAGGTTTGCAAAGGATTCTGGGTAACAGAACCTGGTCCGAGCCACACAAGTCACCCCATCTTGGATTCCCCTAGGTCTCTAGTTTTCAGAAGTGCACAGGTTTGGTAGGTTTCCCTAGGTGCCGGCTGAGCTACAAGCCAAAATCTACAGGTAGGCACTTTGCAAAAAACACCTCTGTTTTCTTTCAAAAATTTGGATGTGTCCACGTTGCGCTTTGGGGCGTTTCCTGTCACGGGCGCTAGGCCTACCCACACAAGTGAGGTATCATTTTTATTGGGAGACGTGGGGGAACGCTGGGTGGAAGGAATTTTGTATCTCCTCTCAGATTCCAGAACTTTCTGCCACAGAAATGTGAGGAACATGTGTTTTTTTAGCCAAATTTTGAGGTTTGCAAAGGATTCTGGGTAACAGAACCTAGTCCGAGCCACACAAGTCACCCCATCTTGGATTCCCCTAGGTCTCTAGTTTTCAGAAATGCACAGGTTTGGTAGGTTTCCCTAGGTGTCGGCTGAGCTACAGGCCAAAATCTAAAGGTAGGCACTTTGCAAAAAACACCTGTTTTCTTTCATAAATTTGGATGTGTCCACGTTGCGCTTTGGGGCGTTTCCTGTCACGGGCGCTAGGCCTACCCACACAAGTGAGGTATCATTTTTATCGGGAGACGTGGGGGAACGCTGGGTAGAAGGAAATTTGTGGCTCCTCTCAGATTCCAGAACTTTCTGCCACAGAAATGTGAGGAACATGTGTTTTTTTAGCCAAATTTTGAGGTTTGCAAAGGATTCTGGGTAACAGAACCTGGTCCGAGCCACACAAGTCACCCCATCTTGGATTCCCCTAGGTCTCTAGTTTTCAGAAGTGCACAGGTTTGGTAGGTTTCCCTAGGTGCCGGCTGAGCTACAAGCCAAAATCTACAGGTAGGCACTTTGCAAAAAACACCTCTGTTTTCTTTAAAAAATGTGGATGTGTCCACGTTGCGCTTTGGGGCGTTTCCTGTCGCGGGCGCTAGGCCTACCCACACAAGTGAGGTATCATTTTTATCGGGAGACGTGGGGGAAAGTTGGGTGGATGGAAATTTATGGCTCCTCTCAGATTCCAGAACTTTCTGCCACAAAAATGTGAGGAACGTGTGTTATTTTAGCCAAATTTAGAGGTTTGCAAAGGATTCTGGGTAACAGAACCTGGTCCGAGCCACACAAGTCACCCCATCTTGGATTCCCCTAGGTCTCTAGCTTTCAGAAATGCACAGGTTTGGTAGGTTTCCCTAGGTGCCGGCTGAGCTACAGGCCAAAATCTACAGGTAGGCACTTTGCAAAAAACACCTGTTTTCTTTAAAAAAATTGGATGTGTCCACGTTGCGCTTTGGGGCGTTTCTTGTCGCGGGCGCTAGGCCTACCCACACAAGTGAGGTATCATTTTTATCGGGAGATGTGGGGGAACGCTGGGTTGAAGGAAATTTGTGGCTCCTCTCAAATTCCAGAACTTTCTGCCACAGAAATGTGAGGAACATGTGTTTTTTTAGCCAAATTTTGAGGTTTGCAAAGGATTCTGGGTAACAGAACCTGGTCCGAGCCACACAAGTCACCCCATCTTGGATTCCCCTAGGTCTCTAGTTTTCAGAAATGCACAGGTTTGGTAGGTTTCCCTAGGTGCCGGCTGAGCTACAGGCCAAAATCTACAGGTAGGCACTTTGCAAAAAACACCTCTGTTTTATTTAAAAAATGTGGATGTGTCCACGTTGCGCTTTGGGGCGTTTCCTGTCGCGGGCGCTAGGCCTACCCACACAAGTGAGGTATCATTTTTATCGGGAGACGTGGGGGAAAGTTGGGTGGAAGGAAATTTGTGGCTCCTCTCAGATTCCAGAACTTTCTGCCACAAAAATGTGAGGAACATGTGTTATTTTAGCCAAATTTTGAGGTTTGCAAAGGATTCTGGGTAACAGAACCTGGTCCGAGCCACACAAGTCACCCCATCTTGGATTCCCCTAGGTCTCTAGCTTTCAGAAATGCACAGGTTTGGTAGGTTTCCCTAGGTGCCGGCTGAGCTACAGGCCAAAATCTACAGGTAGGCACTTTGCAAAAAACACCTCTGTTTTCTTTCAAAAAATTGGATGCGTCCACGTTGCGCTTTGGGGCGTTTCCTGTCGCGGGCGCTAGGCCTACCCACACAAGTGAGGTATCATTTTTATCGGGAGATGTGGGGGAACGCTGGGTGGAAGGAAATTTGTGGCTCCTCTCAGATTCCAGAACTTTCTGCCACAGAAATTTGAGGAACATGTTTTTTTTAGCCAAATTTTGAGGTTTGCAAAGGATTCTGGGTAACAGAACCTGGTCCAAGCCACACAAGTCACGCCATCTTGGATTCCCCTAGGTCTCTAGTTTTCAGAAATGCACAGGTTTGGTAGGTTTCCCTAGGTGCGGGCTGAGCTTCAGGCCAAAATCTACAGGTAGGCACTTTGCAAAAAACACCTCTGTTTTCTTTCAAAAATTTGGATGTGTCCACGTTGCGCTTTGGGGCGTTTCCTGTTGCGGGCGCTAGGCCTACCCACACAAGTGAGTTATCATTTTTATCGGGAGACGTGGGGGAACGCTGGGTGGAAGGAATTTTGTGGCTCCTCTCAGATTCCAGAACTTTCTGCCACAGAAATGTGAGGAACATGTGTTATTTTAGCCAAATTTTGAGGTTTGCAAAGGATTCTGGGTAACAGAACCTGGTCCGAGCCACACAAGTCACCCCATCTTGGATTCCCCTAGGTCTCTAGCTTTCAGAAATGCACAGGTTTGGTAGGTTTCCCTAGGTGCCGGCTGAGCTACAGGCCAAAATCTACAGGTAGGCTCTTTGCAAAAAACACCTCTGTTTTCTTTAAAAAATGTGGATGTGTCCACGTTGCGCTTTGGGGCGTTTCCTGTCGCGGGCGCTACGCCTACCCACACAAGTGAGGTATCATTTTTATCGGGAGACGTGGGGGAAAGCTGGGTGGAAGGAAATTTGTGGCTCCTCTCAGATTCCAGAACTTTCTGCCACAAAAATGTGAGGAACATGTGTTATTTTAGCCAAATTTTGAGGTTTGCAAAGGATTCTGGGTAACAGAACCTGGTCCGAGCCACACAAGTCACCCCATCTTGGATTCCCCTAGGTCTCTAGCTTTCAGAAATGCACAGGTTTGGTAGGTTTCCCTAGGTGCCGGCTGTGCTACAGGCCAAAATCTACAGGTAGGCACTTTGCAAAAAACACCTCTGTTTTCTTTAAAAAATTTGGATGTGTCCACGTTGCGCTTTGGGGCGTTTCCTGTCGCGGGCGCTAGGCCTACCCACACAAGTGAGGTATCATTTTTATCGGGAGATGTGGGGGAACGCTGGGTGGAAGGAAATTTGTAGCTCCTCTCAGATTCCACAACTTTCTGCCACAGAAATTTGAGGAACATGTTTTTTTTAGCCAAATTTTGAGGTTTGCAAAGGATTCTGGGTAACAGAACCTGGTCCAAGCCACACAAGTCACGCCATCTTGGATTCCCCTAGGTCTCTAGTTTTCAGAAATGCACAGGTTTGGTAGGTTTCCCTAGGTGCGGGCTGAGCTACAGGCCAAAATCTACATGTAGGCAATTTGCAAAAAACACCTCTGTTTTCTTTCAAAAATTTGGATGTGTCCACGTTGCGCTTTGGGGCGTTTCCTGTCGCGGGCGCTAGGCCTACCCACACAAGTGAGTTATCATTTTTATCGGGAGACGTGGGGGAACGCTGGGTGGAAGGAATTTTGTGGCTCCTCTCAGATTCCAGAACTTTCTGCCACAGAAATGTGAGGAACATGTGTTTTTTTAGCCAAATTTTGAGGTTTGCAAAGGATTCTGGGTAACAGATCCTGGTCCGAGCCTCACAAGTCACCCCATTTTGGATTCCCCTAGGTCTCTAGTTTTCAGAAATGCACAGGTTTGGTAGGTTTCCCTAGGTGCCGGCTGAGCTACAGGCCAAAATCTACAGGTTGGCACTTTGCAAAAAACACCTCTGTTTTCTTTCAAAAATTTGGATGTGTCCACGTTGCGCTTTGGGGCGTTTCTTGTCGCGGGCGCCAGGCCTACCCACACAAGTGAGATATCATTTTTATCGGGAGACGTGGGGGAAAGCTGGGTGGAAGGACATTTGTGGCTCCTCTCAGATTCCAGAACTTTCTGCCACAGAAATGTGAGGAACATGTGTTTTTTTAGCCAAATTTTGAGGTTTGCAAAGGATTCTGGGTAACAGAACCTAGTCCGAGCCACACAAGTCACCCCATCTTGGATTCCCCTAGGTCTCTAGTTTTCAGAAATGCACAGGTTTGGTAGGTTTCCCTAGGTGCCGGCTGAGCTACAGGCCAAAATCTACAGGTAGGCACTTTGCAAAAAACACCTCTGTTTTCTTTAAAAAATTTGGATGTGTCCAAGTTGCGCTTTGGGGCGTTTCCTGTCGCGGGCGCTAGGCCTACCCACACAAGTGAGGTATCATTTTTATCGGGAGACGTGGGGGAACGCTGGGTGGAAGGAAATTTGTGGCTCCTCTCAGATTCCAGAACTTTCTGCCACAGAAATGTGAGGAACATGTGGTTTTTTAGCCAAATTTTGAGGTTTGCAAAGGATTCTGGGTAACAGAACCTAGTCCGAGCCACACAAGTCACCCCATCTTGGATTCCCCTAGGTCTCTAGTTTTCAGAAATGCACAGGTTTGGTAGGTTTCCCTAGGTGTCGGCTGAGCTACAGGCCAAAATCTAAAGGTAGGCACTTTGCAAAAAACACCTGTTTTCTTTCATAAATTTGGATGTGTCCACGTTGCGCTTTGGGGCGTTTCCTGTCACGGGCGCTAGGCCTACCCACACAAGTGAGGTATCATTTTTATCGGGAGACGTGGGGGAACGCTGGGTAGAAGGAAATTTGTGGCTCCTCTCAGATTCCAGAACTTTCTGCCACAGAAATGTGAGGAACATGTGTTTTTTTAGCCTAATTTTGAGGTTTGCAAAGGATTCTGGGTAACAGAACCTGGTCCGAGCCACACAAGTCACCCCATCTTGGATTCCCCTAGGTCTCTAGTTTTCAGAAATGCACAGGTTTGGTAGGTTTCCCTAGGTGCCGGCTGAGCTACAAGCCAAAATCTACAGGTAGGCACTTTGCAAAAAACACCTCTGTTTTCTTTAAAAAATTTGGATGTGTCCACGTTGCGCTTTGGAGCGTTTCCTGTCACGGGCGCTAGGCCTACCCACACAAGTGAGGTATCATTTTTATTGGGAGACGTGGGGGAACGCTGGGTGGAAGGAATTTTGTGGCTCCTCTCAGATTCCAGAACTTTCTGCCACAGAAATGTGAGGAACATGTGTTTTTTTAGCCAAATTTTGAGGTTTGCAAAGGATTCTGGGTAACAGAACCTAGTCCGAGCCACACAAGTCACCCCATCTTGGATTCCCCTAGGTCTCTAGTTTTCAGAAATGCACAGGTTTGGTAGGTTTCCCTAGGTGTCGGCTGAGCTACAGGCCAAAATCTAAAGGTAGGCACTTTGCAAAAAACACCTGTTTTCTTTCATAAATTTGGATGTGTCCACGTTGCGCTTTGGGGCGTTTCCTGTCACGGGCGCTAGGCCTACCCACACAAGTGAGGTATCATTTTTATCGGGAGACGTGGGGGAACGCTGGGTAGAAGGAAATTTGTGGCTCCTCTCAGATTCCAGAACTTTCTGCCACAGAAATGTGAGGAACATGTGTTTTTTTAGCCAAATTTTGAGGTTTGCAAAGGATTCTGGGTAACAGAACCTGGTCCGAGCCACACAAGTCACCCCATCTTGGATTCCCCTAGGTCTCTAGTTTTCAGAAGTGCACAGGTTTGGTAGGTTTCCCTAGGTGCCGGCTGAGCTACAAGCCAAAATCTACAGGTAGGCACTTTGCAAAAAACACCTCTGTTTTCTTTAAAAAATGTGGATGTGTCCACGTTGCGCTTTGGGGCGTTTCCTGTCGCGGGCGCTAGGCCTACCCACACAAGTGAGGTATCATTTTTATCGGGAGACGTGGGGGAAAGTTGGGTGGATGGAAATTTATGGCTCCTCTCAGATTCCAGAACTTTCTGCCACAAAAATGTGAGGAACGTGTGTTATTTTAGCCAAATTTAGAGGTTTGCAAAGGATTCTGGGTAACAGAACCTGGTCCGAGCCACACAAGTCACCCCATCTTGGATTCCCCTAGGTCTCTAGCTTTCAGAAATGCACAGGTTTGGTAGGTTTCCCTAGGTGCCGGCTGAGCTACAGGCCAAAATCTACAGGTAGGCACTTTGCAAAAAACACCTGTTTTCTTTAAAAAAATTGGATGTGTCCACGTTGCGCTTTGGGGCGTTTCTTGTCGCGGGCGCTAGGCCTACCCACACAAGTGAGGTATCATTTTTATCGGGAGATGTGGGGGAACGCTGGGTTGAAGGAAATTTGTGGCTCCTCTCAAATTCCAGAACTTTCTGCCACAGAAATGTGAGGAACATGTGTTTTTTTAGCCAAATTTTGAGGTTTGCAAAGGATTCTGGGTAACAGAACCTGGTCCGAGCCACACAAGTCACCCCATCTTGGATTCCCCTAGGTCTCTAGTTTTCAGAAATGCACAGGTTTGGTAGGTTTCCCTAGGTGCCGGCTGAGCTACAGGCCAAAATCTACAGGTAGGCACTTTGCAAAAAACACCTCTGTTTTATTTAAAAAATGTGGATGTGTCCACGTTGCGCTTTGGGGCGTTTCCTGTCGCGGGCGCTAGGCCTACCCACACAAGTGAGGTATCATTTTTATCGGGAGACGTGGGGGAAAGTTGGGTGGAAGGAAATTTGTGGCTCCTCTCAGATTCCAGAACTTTCTGCCACAAAAATGTGAGGAACATGTGTTATTTTAGCCAAATTTTGAGGTTTGCAAAGGATTCTGGGTAACAGAACCTGGTCCGAGCCACACAAGTCACCCCATCTTGGATTCCCCTAGGTCTCTAGTTTTCAGAAGTGCACAGGTTTGGTAGGTTTCCCTAGGTGCCGGCTGAGCTACAAGCCAAAATCTACAGGTAGGCACTTTGCAAAAAACACCTCTGTTTTCTTTAAAAAATGTGGATGTGTCCACGTTGCGCTTTGGGGCGTTTCCTGTCGCGGGCGCTAGGCCTACCCACACAAGTGAGGTATCATTTTTATCGGGAGACGTGGGGGAAAGTTGGGTGGATGGAAATTTATGGCTCCTCTCAGATTCCAGAACTTTCTGCCACAAAAATGTGAGGAACGTGTGTTATTTTAGCCAAATTTAGAGGTTTGCAAAGGATTCTGGGTAACAGAACCTGGTCCGAGCCACACAAGTCACCCCATCTTGGATTCCCCTAGGTCTCTAGCTTTCAGAAATGCACAGGTTTGGTAGGTTTCCCTAGGTGCCGGCTGAGCTACAGGCCAAAATCTACAGGTAGGCACTTTGCAAAAAACACCTGTTTTCTTTAAAAAAATTGGATGTGTCCACGTTGCGCTTTGGGGCGTTTCTTGTCGCGGGCGCTAGGCCTACCCACACAAGTGAGGTATCATTTTTATCGGGAGATGTGGGGGAACGCTGGGTTGAAGGAAATTTGTGGCTCCTCTCAAATTCCAGAACTTTCTGCCACAGAAATGTGAGGAACATGTGTTTTTTTAGCCAAATTTTGAGGTTTGCAAAGGATTCTGGGTAACAGAACCTGGTCCGAGCCACACAAGTCACCCCATCTTGGATTCCCCTAGGTCTCTAGTTTTCAGAAATGCACAGGTTTGGTAGGTTTCCCTAGGTGCCGGCTGAGCTACAGGCCAAAATCTACAGGTAGGCACTTTGCAAAAAACACCTCTGTTTTATTTAAAAAATGTGGATGTGTCCACGTTGCGCTTTGGGGCGTTTCCTGTCGCGGGCGCTAGGCCTACCCACACAAGTGAGGTATCATTTTTATCGGGAGACGTGGGGGAAAGTTGGGTGGAAGGAAATTTGTGGCTCCTCTCAGATTCCAGAACTTTCTGCCACAAAAATGTGAGGAACATGTGTTATTTTAGCCAAATTTTGAGGTTTGCAAAGGATTCTGGGTAACAGAACCTGGTCCGAGCCACACAAGTCACCCCATCTTGGATTCCCCTAGGTCTCTAGCTTTCAGAAATGCACAGGTTTGGTAGGTTTCCCTAGGTGCCGGCTGAGCTACAGGCCAAAATCTACAGGTAGGCACTTTGCAAAAAACACCTCTGTTTTCTTTCAAAAAATTGGATGCGTCCACGTTGCGCTTTGGGGCGTTTCCTGTCGCGGGCGCTAGGCCTACCCACACAAGTGAGGTATCATTTTTATCGGGAGATGTGGGGGAACGCTGGGTGGAAGGAAATTTGTGGCTCCTCTCAGATTCCAGAACTTTCTGCCACAGAAATTTGAGGAACATGTTTTTTTTAGCCAAATTTTGAGGTTTGCAAAGGATTCTGGGTAACAGAACCTGTTCCAAGCCACACAAGTCACGCCATCTTGGATTCCCCTAGGTCTCTAGTTTTCAGAAATGCACAGGTTTGGTAGGTTTCCCTAGGTGCGGGCTGAGCTTCAGGCCAAAATCTACAGGTAGGCACTTTGCAAAAAACACCTCTGTTTTCTTTCAAAAATTTGAATGTGTCCACGTTGCGCTTTGGGGCGTTTCCTGTCGCGGGCGCTAGGCCTACCCACACAAGTGAGTTATCATTTTTATCGGGAGACGTGGGGGAACGCTGGGTGGAAGGAATTTTGTGGCTCCTCTCAGATTCCAGAACTTTCTGCCACAGAAATGTGAGGAACATGTGTTATTTTAGCCAAATTTTGAGGTTTGCAAAGGATTCTGGGTAACAGAACCTGGTCCGAGCCACACAAGTCACCCCATCTTGGATTCCCCTAGGTCTCTAGCTTTCAGAAATGCACAGGTTTGGTAGGTTTCCCTAGGTGCCGGCTGAGCTACAGGCCAAAATCTACAGGTAGGCACTTTGCAAAAAACACCTCTGTTTTCTTTAAAAAATGTGGATGTGTCCACGTTGCGCTTTGGGGCGTTTCCTGTCGCGGGCGCTACGCCTACCCACACAAGTGAGGTATCATTTTTATCGGGAGACGTGGGGGAAAGCTGGGTGGAAGTAAATTTGTGGCTCCTCTCAGATTCCAGAACTTTCTGCCACAAAAATGTGAGGAACATGTGTTATGTTAGCCAAATTTTGAGGTTTGCAAAGGATTCTGGGTAACAGAACCTGGTCCGAGCCACACAAGTCACCCCATCTTGGATTCCCCTAGGTCTCTAGCTTTCAGAAATGCACAGGTTTGGTAGGTTTCCCTAGGTGCCGGCTGTGCTACAGGCCAAAATCTACAGGTAGGCACTTTGCAAAAAACACCTCTGTTTTCTTTCAAAAATTTGGATGTGTCCACGTTGAGCTTTGGGGCGTTTCCTGTCGCGGGCGCTAGGCCTACCCACACAAGTGAGGTATCATTTTTATCGGGAGATGTGGGGGAACGCTGGGTGGAAGGAAATTTGTAGCTCCTCTCAGATTCCAGAACTTTCTGCCACAGAAATTTGAGGAACATGTTTTTTTTAGCCAAATTTTGAGGTTTGCAAAGGATTCTGGGTAACAGAACCTGGTCCAAGCCACACAAGTCACGCCATCTTGGATTCCCCTAGGTCTCTAGTTTTCAGAAATGCACAGGTTTGGTAGGTTTCCCTAGGTGCGGGCTGAGCTACAGGCCAAAATCTACAGGTAGGCAATTTGCAAAAAACACCTCTGTTTTCTTTCAAAAATTTGGATGTGTCCACGTTGCGCTTTGGGGCGTTTCCTGTCGCGGGCGCTAGGCCTACCCACACAAGTGAGTTATCATTTTTATCGGGAGACGTGGGGGAACGCTGGGTGGAAGGAATTTTGTGGCTCCTCTCAGATTCCAGAACTTTCTGCCACAGAAATGTGAGGAACATGTGTTTTTTTAGCCAAATTTTGAGGTTTGCAAAGGATTCTGGGTAACAGATCCTGGTCCGAGCCTCACAAGTCACCCCATCTTGGATTCCCCTAGGTCTCTAGTTTTCAGAAATGCACAGGTTTGGTAGGTTTCCCTAGGTGCCGGCTGAGCTACAGGCCAAAATCTACAGGTTGACACTTTGCAAAAAACACCTCTGTTTTCTTTCAAAAATTTGGATGTGTCCACGTTGCGCTTTGGGGCGTTTCTTGTCGCGGGCGCCAGGCCTACCCACACAAGTGAGATATCATTTTTATCGGGAGACGTGGGGGAAAGCTGGGTGGAAGGACATTTGTGGCTCCTCTCAGATTCCAGAACTTTCTGCCACAGAAATGTGAGGAACATGTGTTTTTTTAGCCAAATTTTGAGGTTTGCAAAGGATTCTGGGTAACAGAACCTAGTCCGAGCCACACAAGTCACCCCATCTTGGATTCCCCTAGGTCTCTAGTTTTCAGAAATGCCCAGGTTTGGTAGGTTTCCCTAGGTGCCGGCTGAGCTACAGGCCAAAATCTACAGGTAGGCACTTTGCAAAAAACACCTCTGTTTTCTTTAAAAAATTTGGATGTGTCCAAGTTGCGCTTTGGGGCGTTTCCTGTCGCGGGCGCTAGGCCTACCCACACAAGTGAGGTATCATTTTTATCGGGAGACGTGGGGGAACGCTGGGTGGAAGGAAATTTGTGGCTCCTCTCAGATTCCAGAACTTTCTGCCACAGAAATGTGAGGAACATGTGGTTTTTTAGCCAAATTTTGAGGTTTGCAAAGGATTCTGGGTAACAGAACCTAGTCCGAGCCACACAAGTCACCCCATCTTGGATTCCCCTAGGTCTCTAGTTTTCAGAAATGCACAGGATTGGTAGGTTTCCCTAGGTGTCGGCTGAGCTACAGGCCAAAATCTAAAGGTAGGCACTTTGCAAAAAACACCTGTTTTCTTTCATAAATTTGGATGTGTCCACGTTGCGCTTTGGGGCGTTTCCTGTCACGGGCGCTAGGCCTACCCACACAAGTGAGGTATCATTTTTATCGGGAGACGTGGGGGAACGCTGGGTAGAAGGAAATTTGTGGCTCCTCTCAGATTCCAGAACTTTCTGCCACAGAAATGTGAGGAACATGTGTTTTTTTAGCCAAATTTTGAGGTTTGCAAAGGATTCTGGGTAACAGAACCTGGTCCGAGCCACACAAGTCACCCCATCTTGGATTCCCCTAGGTCTCTAGTTTTCAGAAGTGCACAGGTTTGGTAGGTTTCCCTAGGTGCCGGCTGAGCTACAAGCCAAAATCTACAGGTAGGCACTTTGCAAAAAACACCTCTGTTTTCTTTAAAAAATTTGGATGTGTCCACGTTGCGCTTTGGGGCGTTTCCTGTCACGGGCGCTAGGCCTACCCACACAAGTGAGGTATCATTTTTATTGGGAGACGTGGGGGAACGCTGGGTGGAAGGAATTTTGTGGCTCCTCTCAGATTCCAGAACTTTCTGCCACAGAAATGTGAGGAACATGTGTTTTTTTAGCCAAATTTTGAGGTTTGCAAAGGATTCTGGGTAACAGAACCTAGTCCGAGCCACACAAGTCACCCCATCTTGGATTCCCCTAGGTCTCTAGTTTTCAGAAATGCACAGGTTTGGTAGGTTTCCCTAGGTGTCGGCTGGGCTACAGGCCAAAATCTAAAGGTAGGCACTTTGCAAAAAACACCTGTTTTCTTTCATAAATTTGGATGTGTCCACGTTGCGCTTTGGGGCGTTTCCTGTCACGGGCGCTAGGCCTACCCACACAAGTGAGGTATCATTTTTATCGGGAGACGTGGGGGAACGCTGGGTAGAAGGAAATTTGTGGCTCCTCTCAGATTCCAGAACTTTCTGCCACATAAATGTGAGGAACATGTGTTTTTTTAGCCAAATTTTGAGGTTTGCAAAGGATTCTGGGTAACAGAACCTGGTCCGAGCCACACAAGTCACCCCATCTTGGATTCCCCTAGGTCTCTAGTTTTCAGAAGTGCACAGGTTTGGTAGGTTTCCCTAGGTGCCGGCTGAGCTACAAGCCAAAATCTACAGGTAGGCACTTTGCAAAAAACACCTCTGTTTTCTTTAAAAAATGTGGATGTGTCCACGTTGCGCTTTGGGGCGTTTCCTGTCGCGGGCGCTAGGCCTACCCACACAAGTGAGGTTTCATTTTTATCGGGAGACGTGGGGGAAAGTTGGGTGGATGGAAATTTATGGCTCCTCTCAGATTCCAGAACTTTCTGCCACAAAAATGTGAGGAACGTGTGTTATTTTAGCCAAATTTAGAGGTTTGCAAAGGATTCTGGGTAACAGAACCTGGTCCGAGCCACACAAGTCACCCCATCTTGGATTCCCCTAGGTCTCTAGCTTTCAGAAATGCACAGGTTTGGTAGGTTTCCCTAGGTGCCGGCTGAGCTACAGGCCAAAATCTACAGGTAGGCACTTTGCAAAAAACACCTGTTTTCTTTAAAAAAATTGGATGTGTCCACGTTGCGCTTTGGGGCGTTTCTTGTCGCGGGCGCTAGGCCTACCCACACAAGTGAGGTATCATTTTTATCGGGTGATGTGGGGGAACGCTGGGTTGAAGGAAATTTGTGGCTCCTCTCAAATTCCAGAACTTTCTGCCACAGAAATGTGAGGAACATGTGTTTTTTTAGCCACATTTTGAGGTTTGCAAAGGATTCTGGGTAACAGAACCTGGTCCGAGCCACACAAGTCACCCCATCTTGGATTCCCCTAGGTCTCTAGTTTTCAGAAATGCACAGGTTTGGTAGGTGTCCCTAGGTGCCGGCTGAGCTACAGGCCAAAATCTACAGGTAGGCACTTTGCAAAAAACACCTCTGTTTTATTTAAAAAATGTGGATGTGTCCACGTTGCGCTTTGGGGCGTTTCCTGTCGCGGGCGCTAGGCCTACCCACACAAGTGAGGTATCATTTTTATCGGGAGACGTGGGGGAAAGTTGGGTGGAAGGAAATTTGTGGCTCCTCTCAGATTCCAGAACTTTCTGCCACAAAAATGTGAGGAACATGTGTTATTTTAGCCAAATTTTGAAATTTGCAAAGGATTCTGGGTAACAGAACCTGGTCCGAGCCACACAAGTCACCCCATCTTGGATTCCCCTAGGTCTCTAGCTTTCAGAAATGCACAGGTTTGGTAGGTTTCCCTAGGTGCCGGCTGAGCTACAGGCCAAAATCTACAGGTAGGCACTTTGCAAAAAACACCTCTGTTTTCTTTCAAAAAATTGGATGCGTCCACGTTGCGCTTTGGGGCGTTTCCTGTCGCGGGCGCTAGGCCTACCCACACAAGTGAGGTATCATTTTTATCGGGAGATGTGGGGGAAGGCTGGGTGGAAGGAAATTTGTGGCTCCTCTCAGATTCCAGAACTTTCTGCCACAGAAATTTGAGGAACATGTTTTTTTTAGCCAAATTTTGAGGTTTGCAAAGGATTCTGGGTAACAGAACCTGGTCCAAGCCACACAAGTCACGCCATCTTGGATTCCCCTAGGTCTCTAGTTTTCAGAAATGCACAGGTTTGGTAGGTTTCCCTAGGTGCGGGCTGAGCTTCAGGCCAAAATCTACAGGTAGGCACTTTGCAAAAAACACCTCTGTTTTCTTTCAAAAATTTGGATGTGTCCACGTTGCGCTTTGGGGCGTTTCCTGTCGCGGGCGCTAGGCCTACCCACACAAGTGAGTTATCATGTTTATCGGGAGACGTGGGGGAACGCTGGGTGGAAGGAATTTTGTGGCTCCTCTCAGATTCCAGAACTTTCTGCCACAGAAATGTGAGGAACATGTGTTATTTTAGCCAAATTTTGAGGTTTGCAAAGGATTCTGGGTAACAGAACCTGGTCCGAGCCACACAAGTCACCCCATCTTGGATTCCCCTAGGTCTCTAGCTTTCAGAAATGCACAGGTTTGGTAGGTTTCCCTAGGTGCCGGCTGAGCTACAGGCCAAAATCTACAGGTAGGCACTTTGCAAAAAACACCTCTGTTTTCTTTCAAAAATTTGGATGTGTCCAAGTTGCGCTTTGGGGCGTTTCCTGTCGCGGGCGCTAGGCCTACCCACACAAGTGAGGTATCATTTTTATCGGGAGACGTGGGGGAACGCTGGGTGGAAGGAAATTTGTGGCTCCTCTCAGATTCCAGAACTTTCTGCCACAGAAATGTGAGGAACATGTGTTGTTTTAGCCAAATTTTGAGGTTTGCAAAGGATTCTGGGTAACAGAACCTGGTCCGAGCCACACAAGTCACCCCATCTTGGATTCCCCTAGGTCTCTAGTTTTCAGAAATGCACAGGTTTGGTAGGTTTCCCTAGGTGCCGGCTGAGCTACAGGCCAAAATCTACAGGTAGGCACTTTGTAAAAAACACCTCTGTTTTCTTTAAAAAATGTGGATGTGTCCACGTTGCGCTTTGGGGCGTTTCCTGTCGCGGGCGCTAGGCCTACCCACACAAGTGAGGTATCATTTTTATTGGGAGACGTGGGGGAAAGTTGGGTGGAAGGAAATTTGTGGCTCCTCTCAGATTCCAGAACTTTCTGCCACAAAAATGTGAGGAACATGTGTTATTTTAGCCAAATTTTGAGGTTTGCAAAGGATTCTGGGTAACAGAACCTGGTCCGAGCCACACAAGTCACCCCATCTTGGATTCCCCTAGGTCTCTAGCTTTCAGAAATGCACAGGTTTGGTAGGTTTCCCTAGGTGCCGGCTGAGCTACAGGCCAAAATCTACAGGTAGGCACTTTGCAAAAAACACCTCTGTTTTCTTTCAAAAATTTGGATGTGTCCACGTTGCGCTTTGGGGCGTTTCCTGTCGCGGGCGCTAGGCCTACCCACACAAGTGAGGTATCATTTTTATCGGGAGATGTGGGGGAACGCTGGGTGGAAGGAATTTTTGGCTCCTCTCAGATTCCAGAACTTTCTGCCACAGAAATTTGAGGAATATGTTTTTTTTAGCCAAATTTTGAGGTTTGCAAAGGATTCTGGGTAACAGAACCTGGTCCAAGCCACACAAGTCACGCCATCTTGGATTCCCCTAGGTCTCTAGTTTTCAGAAATGCACAGGTTTGGTAGGTTTCCCTAGGTGCGGGCTGAGCTACAGGCCAAAATCTACAGGTAGGCACTTTGCAAAAAACACCTCTGTTTTCTTTCAAAAATTTGGATGTGTCCACGTTGCGCTTTGGGGCGTTTCCTGTCGCGGGCGCTAGGCCTACCCACACAAGTGAGTTATCATTTTTATCGGGAGACGTGGGGGAACGCTGGGTGGAAGGAATTTTGTGGCTCCTCTCAGATTCCAGAACTTTCTGCCACAGAAATGTGAGGAACATGTGTTTTTTTAGCCAAATTTTGAGGTTTGCAAAGGATTCTGGGTAACAGATCCTGGTCCGAGCCTCACAAGTCACCCCATCTTGGATTCCCCTAGGTCTCTAGTTTTCAGAAATGCACAGGTTTGGTAGGTTTCCCTAGGTGCCGGCTGAGCTACAGGCCAAAATCTACAGGTAGGCACTTTGCAAAAAACACCTCTGTTTTCTTTAAAAAATTTGGATGTTTCCAAGTTGCGCTTTGGGGCGTTTCCTGTCGCGGGCGCTAGGCCTACCCACACAAGTGAGGTATCATTTTTATCGGGAGACGTGGGGGAACGCTGGGTGGAAGGAAATTTGTGGCTCCTCTCAGATTCCAGAACTTTCTGCCACAGAAATGTGAGGAACATGTGTTTTTTTAGCCAAATTTTGAGGTTTGCAAAGGATTCTGGGTAACAGAACCTAGTCTGAGCCACACAAGTCACCCCATCTTGGATTCCCCTAGGTCTCTAGTTTTCAGAAATGCACAGGTTTGGTAGGTTTCCCTAGGTGTCGGCTGAGCTACAGGCCAAAATCTAAAGGTAGGCACTTTGCAAAAAACACCTGTTTTCTTTCATAAATTTGGATGTGTCCACGTTGCGCTTTGGGGCGTTTCCTGTCACGGGCGCTAGGCCTACCCACACAAGTGAGGTATCATTTTTATCGGGAGACGTGGGGGAACGCTGGGTAGAAGGAAATTTGTGGCTCCTCTCAGATTCCAGAACTTTCTGCCACAGAAATGTGAGGAACATGTGTTTTTTTAGCCAAATTTTGAGGTTTGCAAAGGATTCTGGGTAACAGAACCTGGTCCGAGCCACACAAGTCACCCCATCTTGGATTCCCCTAGGTCTCTAGTTTTCAGAAGTGCACAGGTTTGGTAGGTTTCCCTAGGTGCCGGCTGAGCTACAAGCCAAAATCTACAGGTAGGCACTTTGCAAAAAACACCTCTGTTTTCTTTAAAAAATTTGGATGTGTCCACGTTGCGCTTTGGGGCGTTTCCTGTCACGGGCGCTAGGCCTACCCACACAAGTGAGGTATCATTTTTATTGGGAGACGTGGGGGAACGCTGGGTGGAAGGAAATTTGTGGCTCCTCTCAGATTCCAGAACTTTCTGCCACAAAAATGTGAGGAACATGTGTTATTTTAGCCAAATTTAGAGGTTTGCAAAGGATTCTGGGTAACAGAACCTGGTCCGAGCCACACAAGTCACCCCATCTTGGATTACCCTAGGTCTCTAGCTTTCAGAAATGCACAGGTTTGGTAGGTTTCCCTAGGTGCCGGCTGAGCTACAGGCCAAAATCTACAGGTAGGCAAATGCAAAAAACACCAGTTTTCTTTCAAAAAATTGGATGTGTCCACGTTGCGCTTTGGGGCGTTTCTTGTCGCAGGCGCTAGGCCTACCCACACAAGTGAGGTATCATTTTTATCGGGAGATGTGGGGGAACGCCGGGTTGAAGGAAATTTGTGGCTCCTCTCAAATTCCAGAACTTTCTGCCACAGAAATGTGAGGAACATGTGTTTTTTTAGCCAAATTTTGAGGTTTGCAAAGGATTCTGGGTAACAGAACCTGGTCCGAGCCACACAAGTCACCCCATCTTGGATTCCCCTAGGTCTCTAGTTTTCAGAAATGCACAGGTTTGGTAGGTTTCCCTAGGTGCCGGCTGAGCTACAGGCCAAAATCTACAGGTAGGCACTTTGCAAAAAACACCTCTGTTTTCTTTAAAAAATGTGGATGTGTCCACGTTGCGCTTTGGGGCGTTTCCTGTCGCGGGCGCTAGGCCTACCCACACAAGTGAGGTATCATTTTTATCGGGAGACGTGGGGGAAAGCTGGGTGGAAGGAAATTTGTGGCTCCTCTCAGATTCCAGAACTTTCTGCCACAAAAATGTGAGGAACATGTGTTATTTTAGCCAAATTTTGAGGTTTGCAAAGGATTCTGGGTAACAGAACCTGGTCCGAGCCACACAAGTCACCCCATCTTGGATTCCCCTAGGTCTCTAGCTTTCAGAAATGCACAGGTTTGGTAGGTTTCCCTAGGTGCCGGCTGAGCTACAGGCCAAAATCTACAGGTAGGCACTTTGCAAAAAACACCTCTGTTTTCTTTAAAAAATTTGGATGTGTCCACGTTGCGCTTTGGGGCGTTTCCTGTCGCGGGCGCTAGGCCTACCCACACAAGTGAGGTATCATTTTTATCGGGAGATGTGGGGGAACGCTGGGTGGATGGAAATTTGTGGCTCCTCTCAGATTCCAGAACTTTCTGCCACAGAAATTTGAGGAACATGTTTTTTTTAGCCAAATTTTGAGGTTTGCAAAGGATTCTGGGTAACAGAACCTGGTCCAAGCCACACAAGTCACGCCATCTTGGATTCCCCTAGGTCTCTAGTTTTCAGAAATGCACAGGTTTGGTAGGTTTCCCTAGGTGCGGGCTGAGCTACAGGCCAAAATCTACAGGTAGGCACTTTGCAAAAAACACCTCTGTTTTCTTTCAAAAATTTGGATGTGTCCACGTTGCGCTTTGGGGCGTTTCCTGTCGCGGGCGCTAGGCCTACCCACACAAGTGAGTTATCATTTTTATCGGGAGACGTGGGGGAACGCTGGGTGGAAGGAATTTTGTGGCTCCTCTCAGATTCCAGAACTTTCTGCCACAGAAATGTGAGGAACATGTGTTTTTTTAGCCAAATTTTGAGGTTTGCAAAGGATTCTGGGTAACAGATCCTGGTCCGAGCCTCACAAGTCACCCCATCTTGGATTCCCCTAGGTCTCTAGTTTTCAGAAATGCACAGGTTTGGTAGGTTTCCCTAGGTGCCGGCTGAGCTACAGGCCAAAATCTACAGGTAGGCACTTTGCAAAAAACACCTCTGTTTTCTTTCAAATAATTGGATGTGTCCACGTTGCGCTTTGGGGCGTTTCTTGTCGCGGGCGCCAGGCCTACCCACACAAGTGAGATATAATTTTTATCGGGAGACGTGGGGGAAAGCTGGGTGGAAGGAAATTTGTGGCTCCTCTCAGATTCCAGAACTTTCTGCCACAGAAATGTGAGGAACATGTGTTTTTTTAGCCAAATTTTGAGGTTTGCAAAGGATTCTGGGTAACAGAACCTAGTCCGAGCCACACAAGTCACCCCATCTTGGATTCCCCTAGGTCTCTAGTTTTCAGAAATGCACAGGTTTGGTAGGTTTCCCTAGGTGCCGGCTGAGCTACAGGCCAAAATCTACAGGTAGGCACTTTGCAAAAAACACCTCTGTTTTCTTTCAAAAATTTGGATGTGTCCAAGTTGCGCTTTGGGGCGTTTCCTGTCGCGGGCGCTAGGCCTACCCACACAAGTGAGGTATCATTTTTATCGGGAGACGTGGGGGAACACTGGGTGGAAGGAAATTTGTGGCTCCTCTCAGATTCCAGAACTTTCTGCCACAGAAATGTGAGGAACATGTGTTTTTTTAGCCAAATTTTGAGGTTTGCAAAGGATTCTGGGTAACAGAACCTAGTCCGAGCCACACAAGTCACCCCATCTTGGATTCCCCTAGGTCTCTAGTTTTCAGAAATGCACAGGTTTGGTAGGTTTCCCTAGGTGTCGGCTGAGCTACAGGCCAAAATCTAAAGGTAGGCACTTTGCAAAAAACACCTGTTTTCTTTCATATATTTGGATTTGTCCACGTTGCGCTTTGGGGCGTTTCCTGTCACGGGCGCTAGGCCTACCCACACAAGTGAGGTATCATTTTTATCGGGAGACGTGGGGGAACGCTGGGTAGAAGGAAATTTGTGGCTCCTCTCAGATTCCAGAACTTTCTGCCACAGAAATGTGAGGAACATGTGTTTTTTTAGCCAAATTTTGAGGTTTGCAAAAGATTCTGGGTAACAGAACCTGGTCCGAGCCACACAAGTCACCCCATCTTGGATTCCCCTAGGTCTCTAGTTTTCAGAAGTGCACAGGTTTGATAAGTTTCCCTAGGTGCCGGCTGAGCTACAAGCCAAAATCTACAGGTAGGCACTTTGCAAAAAACACCTCTGTTTTCTTAAAAAAATTTGGATGTGTCCACGTTGCGCTTTGGAGCATTTCCTGTCACGGGCGCTAGGCCTACCCACACAAGTGAGGTATCATTTTTATTGGGAGACGTGGGGGAACGCTGGGTGGAAGGAAATTTGTGCCTCCTCTCAGATTCCAGAACTTTCTGCCACAAAAATGTGAGGAACATGTGTTATTTTAGCCAAATTTAGAGGTTTGCAAAGGATTCTGGGTAACAGAACCTGGTCCGAGCCACACAAGTCACCCCATCTTGGATTCCCCTAGGTCTCTAGCTTTCAGAAATGCACAGGTTTGGTAGGTTTCCCTAGGTGCCGGCTGAGCTACAGGCCAAAATCTACAGGTAGGCACTTTGCAAAAAACATCTGTTTTCTTTCAAAAAATTGGATGTGTCCACGTTGCGCTTTGGGGCGTTTCTTGTCGCGGGCGCTAGGCCTACCCACACAAGTGAGGTATCATTTTTATCGGGAGATGTGGGGGAACGCTGGGTTGAAGGAAATTTGTGGCTCCTCTCAAATTCCAGAACTTTCTGCCACAGAAATGTGAGGAACATGTGTTTTTTTAGCCAAATTTTGAGGTTTGCAAAGGATTCTGGGTAACAGAACCTGGTCCGAGCCACACAAGTCACCCCATCTTGGATTCCCCTAGGTCTCTAGTTTTCAGAAATGCACAGGTTTGTTAGGTTTCCCTAGGTGCCGGCTGAGCTACAGGCCAAAATCTACAGGTAGGCACTTTGCAAAAAACACCTCTGTTTTCTTTCAAAAATTTGGATGTGTCCACGTTGCGCTTTGGGGCGTTTCCTGTCGCGGGCGCTAGGCCTACCCACACAAGTGAGGTATCATTTTTATCGGGAGATGTGGGGGAACGCTGGGTGGAAGGAAATTTGTGGCTCCTCTCAGATTCCAGAACTTTCTGCCACAGAAATTTGAGGAACATGTTTTTTTTAGCCAAATTTTGAGGTTTGCAAAGGATTCTGGGTAACAGAACCTGGTCCAAGCCACACAAGTCACGCCATCTTGGATTCCCCTAGGTCTCTAGTTTTCAGAAATGCACAGGTTTGGTAGGTTTCCCTAGGTGCGGGCTGAGCTACAGGCCAAAATCTACAGGTAGGCACTTTGCAAAAAACACCTCTGTTTTCTTTAAAAAATGTGGATGTGTCCACGTTGCGCTTTGGGGCGTTTCCTGTCGCGGGCGCTAGGCCTACCCACACAAGTGAGTTATCATTTTTATCGGGAGACGTGGGGGAACGCTGGGTGGAAGGAATTTTGTGCTCCTCTCAGATTCCAGAACTTTCTGCCACAGAAATGTGAGGAACATGTGTTTTTTTAGCCAAATTTTGAGGTTTGCAAAGGATTCTGGGTAACAGATCCTGGTCCGAGCCTCACAAGTCACCCCATCTTGGATTCCCCTAGGTCTCTAGTTTTCAGAAATGCACAGGTTTGGTAGGTTTCCCTAGGTGCCGGCTGAGCTACAGGCCAAAATCTACAGGTAGGCACTTTGCAAAAAACACCTCTGTTTTCTTTCAAATAATTGGATGTGTCCACGTTGCGCTTTGGGGCGTTTCTTGTCGCGGGCGCCAGGCCTACCCACACAAGTGAGATATAATTTTTATCGGGAGACGTGGGGGAAAGCTGGGTGGAAGGAAATTTGTGGCTCCTCTCAGATTCCAGAACTTTCTGCCACAGAAATGTGAGGAACATGTGTTTTTTTAGCCAAATTTTGAGGTTTGCAAAGGATTCTGGGTAACAGAACCTAGTCCGAGCCACACAAGTCACCCCATCTTGGATTCCCCTAGGTCTCTAGTTTTCAGAAATGCACAGGTTTGGTAGGTTTCCCTAGGTGCCGGCTGAGCTACAAGCCAAAATCTACAGGTAGGCACTTTGCAAAAAACACCTCTGTTTTCTTTAAAAAATGTGGATGTGTCCACGTTGCGCTTTGGGGCGTTTCCTGTCACGGGCGCTAGGCCTACCCACACAAGTGAGGTATCATTTTTATTGGGAGACGTGGGGGAACGCTGGGTGGAAGGAAATTTGTGGCTCCTCTCAGATTCCAGAACTTTCTGCCACAAAAATGTGAGGAACATGTGTTATTTTAGCCAAATTTAGAGGTTTGCAAAGGATTCTGGGTAACAGAACCTGGTCCGAGCCACACAAGTCACCCCATCTTGGATTCCCCTAGGTCTCTAGCTTTCAGAAATGCACAGGTTTGGTAGGTTTCCCTAGGTGCCGGCTGAGCTACAGGCCAAAATCTACAGGAAAACACCTGTTTTCTTTCAAAAAATTGGATGTGTCCACGTTGCGCTTTGGGGCGTTTCTTGTCGCGGGCGCTAGGCCTACCCACACAAGTGAGGTATCATTTTTATCGGGAGATGTGGGGGAACGCTGGGTTGAAGGAAATTTGTGGCTCCTCTCAAATTCCAGAACTTTCTGCCACAGAAATGTGAGGAACATGTGTTTTTTTAGCCAAATTTTGAGGTTTGCAAAGGATTCTGGCTAACAGAACCTGGTCCGAGCCACACAAGTCACCCCATCTTGGATTCCCCTAGGTCTCTAGTTTTCAGAAATGCACAGGTTTGGTAGGTTTCCCTAGGTGCCGGCTGAGCTACAGGCCAAAATCTACAGGTAGGCACTTTGCAAAAAACACCTCTGTTTTATTTAAAAAATGTGGATGTGTCCACGTTGCGCTTTGGGGCGTTTCCTGTCGCGGGCGCTAGGCCTACCCACACAAGTGAGGTATCATTTTTATCGGGAGACGTGGGGGAAAGTTGGGTGGAAGGAAATTTGTGGCTCCTCTCAGATTCCAGAACTTTCTGCCACAAAAATGTGAGGAACATGTGTTATTTTAGCCAAATTTTGAGGTTTGCAAAGGATTCTGGGTAACAGAACCTGGTCCGAGCCACACAAGTCACCCCATCTTGGATTCCCCTAGGTCTCTAGCTTTCAGAAATGCACAGGTTTGGTAGGTTTCCCTAGGTGCCGGCTGAGCTACAGGCCAAAATCTACAGGTAGGCACTTTGCAAAAAACACCTCTGTTTTCTTTCAAAAAATTGGATGCGTCCACGTTGCGCTTTGGGGCGTTTCCTGTCGCGGGCGCTAGGCCTACCCACACAAGTGAGGTATCATTTTTATCGGGAGATGTGGGGGAACGCTGGGTGGAAGGAAATTTGTGGCTCCTCTCAGATTCCAGAACTTTCTGCCACAGAAATTTGAGGAACATGTTTTTTTTAGCCAAATTTTGAGGTTTGCAAAGGATTCTGGGTAACAGAACCTGGTCCAAGCCACACAAGTCACGCCATCTTGGATTCCCCTAGGTCTCTAGTTTTCAGAAATGCACAGGTTTGGTAGGTTTCCCTAGGTGCGGGCTGAGCTTTAGGCCAAAATCTACAGGTAGGCACTTTGCAAAAAACACCTCTGTTTTCTTTCAAAAATTTGAATGTGTCCACGTTGCGCTTTGGGGCGTTTCCTGTCGCGGGCGCTAGGCCTACCCACACAAGTGAGTTATCATTTTTATCGGGAGACGTGGGGGAACGCTGTGTGGAAGGAATTTTGTGGCTCCTCTCAGATTCCAGAACTTTCTGCCACAGAAATGTGAGGAACATGTGTTATTTTAGCCAAATTTTGAGGTTTGCAAAGGATTCTGGGTAACAGAACCTGGTCCGAGCCACACAAGTCACCCCATCTTGGATTCCCCTAGGTCTCTAGCTTTCAGAAATGCACAGGTTTGGTAGGTTTCCCTAGGTGCCGGCTGAGCTACAGGCCAAAATCTACAGGTAGGCACTTTGCAAAAAACACCTCTGTTTTCTTTAAAAAATGTGGATGTGTCCACGTTGCGCTTTGGGGCGTTTCCTGTCGCGGGCGCTACGCCTACCCACACAAGTGAGGTATCATTTTTATCGGGAGACGTGGGGGAAAGCTGGGTGGAAGGAAATTTGTGGCTCCTCTCAGATTCCAGAACTTTCTGCCACAAAAATGTGAGGAACATGTGTTATGTTAGCCAAATTTTGAGGTTTGCAAAGGATTCTGGGTAACAGAACCTGGTCCGAGCCACACAAGTCACCCCATCTTGGATTCCCCTAGGTCTCTAGCTTTCAGAAATGCACAGGTTTGGTAGGTTTCCCTAGGTGCCGGCTGTGCTACAGGCCAAAATCTACAGGTAGGCACTTTGCAAAAAACACCTCTGTTTTCTTTCAAAAATTTGGATGTGTCCACGTTGCGCTTTGGGGCGTTTCCTGTCGCGGGCGCTAGGCCTACCCACACAAGTGAGGTATCATTTTTATCGGGAGATGTGGGGGAACGCTGGGTGGAAGGAAATTTGTAGCTCCTCTCAGATTCCAGAACTTTCTGCCACAGAAATTTGAGGAACATGTTTTTTTTAGCCAAATTTTGAGGTTTGCAAAGGATTCTGGGTAACAGAACCTGGTCCAAGCCACACAAGTCACGCCATCTTGGATTCCCCTAGGTCTCTAGTTTTCAGAAATGCACAGGTTTGGTAGGTTTCCCTAGGTGCGGGCTGAGCTACAGGCCAAAATCTACAGGTAGGCAATTTGCAAAAAACACCTCTGTTTTCTTTCAAAAATTTGGATGTGTCCACGTTGCGCTTTGGGGCGTTTCCTGTCGTGGGCGCTAGGCCTACCCACACAAGTGAGGTATCATTTTTATCGGGAGACGTGGGGGAACGCTGGGTGGAAGGAATTTTGTGGCTCCTCTCAGATTCCAGAACTTTCTGCCACAGAAATGTGAGGAACATGTGTTTTTTTAGCCAAATTTTGAGGTTTGCAAAGGATTCTGGGTAACAGAACCTAGTCCGAGCCACACAAGTCACCCCATCTTGGATTCCCCTAGGTCTCTAGTTTTCAGAAATGCACAGGTTTGGTAGGTTTCCCTAGGTGCCGGCTGAGCTACAGGCCAAAATCTACAGGTAGGCACTTTTCAAAAAACACCTCTGTTTTCTTTAAAAAATTTGGATGTGTCCAAGTTGCGCTTTGGGGCGTTTCCTGTCGCGGGCGCTAGGCCTACCCACACAAGTGAGGTATCATTTTTATCGGGAGACGTGGGGGAACGCTGGGTGGAAGGAAATTTGTGGCTCCTCTCAGATTCCAGAACTTTCTGCCACAGAAATGTGAGGAACATGTGGTTTTTTAGCCAAATTTTGAGGTTTGCAAAGGATTCTGGGTAACAGAACCTAGTCCGAGCCACACAAGTCACCCCATCTTGGATTCCCCTAGGTCTCTAGTTTTCAGAAATGCACAGGTTTGGTAGGTTTCCCTAGGTGTCGGCTGAGCTACAGGCCAAAATCTAAAGGTAGGCACTTTGCAAAAAACACCTGTTTTCTTTCATAAATTTGGATGTGTCCACGTTGCGCTTTGGGGCGTTTCCTGTCACGGGCGCTAGGCCTACCCACACAAGTGAGGTATCATTTTTATCGGGAGACGTGGGGGAACGCTGGGTAGAAGGAAATTTGTGGCTCCTCTCAGATTCCAGAACTTTCTGCCACAGAAATGAGAGGAACATGTGTTTTTTTAGCCAAATTTTGAGGTTTGCAAAGGATTCTGGGTAACAGAACCTGGTCCGAGCCACACAAGTCACCCCATCTTGGATTCCCCTAGGTCTCTAGTTTTCAGAAGTGCACAGGTTTGGTAGGTTTCCCTAGGTGCCGGCTGAGCTACAAGCCAAAATCTACAGGTAGGCACTTTGCAAAAAACACCTCTGTTTTCTTTAAAAAATTTGGATGTGTCCACGTTGCGCTTTGGGGCGTTTCCTGTCACGGGCGCTAGGCCTACCCACACAAGTGAGGTATCATTTTTATTGGGAGACGTGGGGGAACGCTGGGTGGAAGGAATTTTGTGGCTCCTCTCAGATTCCAGAACTTTCTGCCACAGAAATGTGAGGAACATGTGTTTTTTTAGCCAAATTTTGAGGTTTGCAAAGGATTCTGGGTAACAGAACCTAGTCCGAGCCACACAAGTCACCCCATCTTGGATTCCCCTAGGTCTCTAGTTTTCAGAAATGCACAGGTTTGGTAGGTTTCCCTAGGTGTCGGCTGGGCTACAGGCCAAAATCTAAAGGTAGGCACTTTGCAAAAAACACCTGTTTTCTTTCATAAATTTGGATGTGTCCACGTTGCGCTTTGGGGCGTTTCCTGTCACGGGCGCTAGGCCTACCCACACAAGTGAGGTATTATTTTTATTGGGAGACGTGGGGGAACGCTGGGTAGAAGGAAATTTGTGGCTCCTCTCAGATTCCAGAACTTTCTGCCACAGAAATGAGAGGAACATGTGTTTTTTTAGCCAAATTTTGAGGTTTGCAAAGGATTCTGGGTAACAGAACCTGGTCCGAGCCACACAAGTCACCCCATCTTGGATTCCCCTAGGTCTCTAGTTTTCAGAAGTGCACAGGTTTGGTAGGTTTCCCTAGGTGCCGGCTGAGCTACAAGCCAAAATCTACAGGTAGGCACTTTGCAAAAAACACCTCTGTTTTCTTTAAAAAATGTGGATGTGTCCACGTTGCGCTTTGGGGCGTTTCCTGTCGCGGGCGCTAGGCCTACCCACACAAGTGAGGTATCATTTTTATCGGGAGACGTGGGGGAAAGTTGGGTGGATGGAAATTTCTGGCTCCTCTCAGATTCCAGAACTTTCTGCCACAAAAATGTGAGGAACGTGTGTTATTTTAGCCAAATTTAGAGGTTTGCAAAGGATTCTGGGTAACAGAACCTGGTCCGAGCCACACAAGTCACCCCATCTTGGATTCCCCTAGGTCTCTAGCTTTCAGAAATGCACAGGTTTGGTAGGTTTCCCTAGGTGCCGGCTGAGCTACAGGCCAAAATCTACAGGTAGGCACTTTGCAAAAAACACCTGTTTTCTTTAAAAAAATTGGATGTGTCCACGTTGCGCTTTGGGGCGTTTCTTGTCGCGGGCGCTAGGCCTACCCACACAAGTGAGGTATCATTTTTATCGGGAGATGTGGGGGAACGCTGGGTTGAAGGAAATTTGTGGCTCCTCTCAAATTCCAGAACTTTCTGCCACAGAAATGTGAGGAACATGTGTTTTTTTAGCCACATTTTGAGGTTTGCAAAGGATTCTGGGTAACAGAACCTGGTCCGAGCCACACAAGTCACCCCATCTTGGATTCCCCTAGGTCTCTAGTTTTCAGAAATGCACAGGTTTGGTAGGTGTCCCTAGGTGCCGGCTGAGCTACAGGCCAAAATCTACAGGTAGGCACTTTGCAAAAAACACCTCTGTTTTATTTAAAAAATGTGGATGTGTCCACGTTGCGCTTTGGGGCGTTTCCTGTCGCGGGCGCTAGGCCTACCCACACAAGTGAGGTATCATTTTTATCGGGAGACGTGGGGGAAAGTTGGGTGGAAGGAAATTTGTGGCTCCTCTCAGATTCCAGAACTTTCTGCCACAAAAATGTGAGGAACATGTGTTATTTTAGCCAAATTTTGAAGTTTGCAAAGGATTCTGGGTAACAGAACCTGGTCCGAGCCACACAAGTCACCCCATCTTGGATTCCCCTAGGTCTCTAGCTTTCAGAAATGCACAGGTTTGGTAGGTTTCCCTAGGTGCCGGCTGAGCTACAGGCCAAAATCTACAGGTAGGCACTTTGCAAAAAACACCTCTGTTTTCTTTCAAAAAATTGGATGCGTCCACGTTGCGCTTTGGGGCGTTTCCTGTCGCGGGCGCTAGGCCTACCCACACAAGTGAGGTATCATTTTTATCGGGAGATGTGGGGGAAGGCTGGGTGGAAGGAAATTTGTGGCTCCTCTCAGATTCCAGAACTTTCTGCCACAGAAATTTGAGGAACATGTTTTTTTTAGCCAAATTTTGAGGTTTGCAAAGGATTCTGGGTAACAGAACCTGGTCCAAGCCACACAAGTCACGCCATCTTGGATTCCCCTAGGTCTCTAGTTTTCAGAAATGCACAGGTTTGGTAGGTTTCCCTAGGTGCGGGCTGAGCTTCAGGCCAAAATCTACAGGTAGGCACTTTGCAAAAAACACCTCTGTTTTCTTTCAAAAATTTGGATGTGTCCACGTTGCGCTTTGGGGCGTTTCCTGTCGCGGGCGCTAGGCCTACCCACACAAGTGAGTTATCATTTTTATCGGGAGACGTGGGGGAACGCTGGGTGGAAGGAATTTTGTGGCTCCTCTCAGATTCCAGAACTTTCTGCCACAGAAATGTGAGGAACATGTGTTATTTTAGCCAAATTTTGAGGTTTGCAAAGGATTCTGGGTAACAGAACCTGGTCCGAGCCACACAAGTCACCCCATCTTGGATTCCCCTAGGTCTCTAGCTTTCAGAAATGCACAGGTTTGGTAGGTTTCCCTAGGTGCCGGCTGAGCTACAGGCCAAAATCTACAGGTAGGCACTTTGCAAAAAACACCTCTGTTTTCTTTAAAAAATGTGGATGTGTCCACGTTGCGCTTTGGGGCGTTTCCTGTCACGGGCGCTAGGCCTACCTACCCACACAAGTGAGGTATCATTTTTATTGGGAGACGTGGGGGAACGCTGGGTGGAAGGAAATTTGTGGCTCCTCTCAGATTCCAGAACTTTCTGCCACAAAAATGTGAGGAACATGTGTTATTTTAGCCAAATTTAGAGGTTTGCAAAGGATTCTGGGTAACAGAACCTGGTCCGAGCCACACAAGTCACCCCATCTTGGATTCCCCTAGGTCTCTAGCTTTCAGAAATGCACAGGTTTGGTAGGTTTCCCTAGGTGCCGGCTGAGCTACAGGCCAAAATCTACAGGAAAACACCTGTTTTCTTTCAAAAAATTGGATGTGTCCACGTTGCGCTTTGGGGCGTTTCTTGTCGCGGGCGCTAGGCCTACCCACACAAGTGAGGTATCATTTTTATCGGGAGATGTGGGGGAACGCTGGGTTGAAGGAAATTTGTGGCTCCTCTCAAATTCCAGAACTTTCTGCCACAGAAATGTGAGGAACATGTGTTTTTTTAGCCAAATTTTGAGGTTTGCAAAGGATTCTGGCTAACAGAACCTGGTCCGAGCCACACAAGTCACCCCATCTTGGATTCCCCTAGGTCTCTAGTTTTCAGAAATGCACAGGTTTGGTAGGTTTCCCTAGGTGCCGGCTGAGCTACAGGCCAAAATCTACAGGTAGGCACTTTGCAAAAAACACCTCTGTTTTATTTAAAAAATGTGGATGTGTCCACGTTGCGCTTTGGGGCGTTTCCTGTCGCGGGCGCTAGGCCTACCCACACAAGTGAGGTATCATTTTTATCGGGAGACGTGGGGGAAAGTTGGGTGGAAGGAAATTTGTGGCTCCTCTCAGATTCCAGAACTTTCTGCCACAAAAATGTGAGGAACATGTGTTATTTTAGCCAAATTTTGAGGTTTGCAAAGGATTCTGGGTAACAGAACCTGGTCCGAGCCACACAAGTCACCCCATCTTGGATTCCCCTAGGTCTCTAGCTTTCAGAAATGCACAGGTTTGGTAGGTTTCCCTAGGTGCCGGCTGAGCTACAGGCCAAAATCTACAGGTAGGCACTTTGCAAAAAACACCTCTGTTTTCTTTCAAAAAATTGGATGCGTCCACGTTGCGCTTTGGGGCGTTTCCTGTCGCGGGCGCTAGGCCTACCCACACAAGTGAGGTATCATTTTTATCGGGAGATGTGGGGGAACGCTGGGTGGAAGGAAATTTGTGGCTCCTCTCAGATTCCAGAACTTTCTGCCACAGAAATTTGAGGAACATGTTTTTTTTAGCCAAATTTTGAGGTTTGCAAAGGATTCTGGGTAACAGAACCTGGTCCAAGCCACACAAGTCACGCCATCTTGGATTCCCCTAGGTCTCTAGTTTTCAGAAATGCACAGGTTTGGTAGGTTTCCCTAGGTGCGGGCTGAGCTTTAGGCCAAAATCTACAGGTAGGCACTTTGCAAAAAACACCTCTGTTTTCTTTCAAAAATTTGAATGTGTCCACGTTGCGCTTTGGGGCGTTTCCTGTCGCGGGCGCTAGGCCTACCCACACAAGTGAGTTATCATTTTTATCGGGAGACGTGGGGGAACGCTGTGTGGAAGGAATTTTGTGGCTCCTCTCAGATTCCAGAACTTTCTGCCACAGAAATGTGAGGAACATGTGTTATTTTAGCCAAATTTTGAGGTTTGCAAAGGATTCTGGGTAACAGAACCTGGTCCGAGCCACACAAGTCACCCCATCTTGGATTCCCCTAGGTCTCTAGCTTTCAGAAATGCACAGGTTTGGTAGGTTTCCCTAGGTGCCGGCTGAGCTACAGGCCAAAATCTACAGGTAGGCACTTTGCAAAAAACACCTCTGTTTTCTTTAAAAAATGTGGATGTGTCCACGTTGCGCTTTGGGGCGTTTCCTGTCGCGGGCGCTACGCCTACCCACACAAGTGAGGTATCATTTTTATCGGGAGACGTGGGGGAAAGCTGGGTGGAAGGAAATTTGTGGCTCCTCTCAGATTCCAGAACTTTCTGCCACAAAAATGTGAGGAACATGTGTTATGTTAGCCAAATTTTGAGGTTTGCAAAGGATTCTGGGTAACAGAACCTGGTCCGAGCCACACAAGTCACCCCATCTTGGATTCCCCTAGGTCTCTAGCTTTCAGAAATGCACAGGTTTGGTAGGTTTCCCTAGGTGCCGGCTGTGCTACAGGCCAAAATCTACAGGTAGGCACTTTGCAAAAAACACCTCTGTTTTCTTTCAAAAATTTGGATGTGTCCACGTTGCGCTTTGGGGCGTTTCCTGTCGCGGGCGCTAGGCCTACCCACACAAGTGAGGTATCATTTTTATCGGGAGATGTGGGGGAACGCTGGGTGGAAGGAAATTTGTAGCTCCTCTCAGATTCCAGAACTTTCTGCCACAGAAATTTGAGGAACATGTTTTTTTTAGCCAAATTTTGAGGTTTGCAAAGGATTCTGGGTAACAGAACCTGGTCCAAGCCACACAAGTCACGCCATCTTGGATTCCCCTAGGTCTCTAGTTTTCAGAAATGCACAGGTTTGGTAGGTTTCCCTAGGTGCGGGCTGAGCTACAGGCCAAAATCTACAGGTAGGCAATTTGCAAAAAACACCTCTGTTTTCTTTCAAAAATTTGGATGTGTCCACGTTGCGCTTTGGGGCGTTTCCTGTCGTGGGCGCTAGGCCTACCCACACAAGTGAGTTATCATTTTTATCGGGAGACGTGGGGGAACGCTGGGTGGAAGGAATTTTGTGGCTCCTCTCAGATTCCAGAACTTTCTGCCACAGAAATGTGAGGAACATGTGTTTTTTTAGCCAAATTTTGAGGTTTGCAAAGGATTCTGGGTAACAGAACCTAGTCCGAGCCACACAAGTCACCCCATCTTGGATTCCCCTAGGTCTCTAGTTTTCAGAAATGCACAGGTTTGGTAGGTTTCCCTAGGTGCCGGCTGAGCTACAGGCCAAAATCTACAGGTAGGCACTTTTCAAAAAACACCTCTGTTTTCTTTAAAAAATTTGGATGTGTCCAAGTTGCGCTTTGGGGCGTTTCCTGTCGCGGGCGCTAGGCCTACCCACACAAGTGAGGTATCATTTTTATCGGGAGACGTGGGGGAACGCTGGGTGGAAGGAAATTTGTGGCTCCTCTCAGATTCCAGAACTTTCTGCCACAGAAATGTGAGGAACATGTGGTTTTTTAGCCAAATTTTGAGGTTTGCAAAGGATTCTGGGTAACAGAACCTAGTCCGAGCCACACAAGTCACCCCATCTTGGATTCCCCTAGGTCTCTAGTTTTCAGAAATGCACAGGTTTGGTAGGTTTCCCTAGGTGTCGGCTGAGCTACAGGCCAAAATCTAAAGGTAGGCACTTTGCAAAAAACACCTGTTTTCTTTCATAAATTTGGATGTGTCCACGTTGCGCTTTGGGGCGTTTCCTGTCACGGGCGCTAGGCCTACCCACACAAGTGAGGTATCATTTTTATCGGGAGACGTGGGGGAACGCTGGGTAGAAGGAAATTTGTGGCTCCTCTCAGATTCCAGAACTTTCTGCCACAGAAATGAGAGGAACATGTGTTTTTTTAGCCAAATTTTGAGGTTTGCAAAGGATTCTGGGTAACAGAACCTGGTCCGAGCCACACAAGTCACCCCATCTTGGATTCCCCTAGGTCTCTAGTTTTCAGAAGTGCACAGGTTTGGTAGGTTTCCCTAGGTGCCGGCTGAGCTACAAGCCAAAATCTACAGGTAGGCACTTTGCAAAAAACACCTCTGTTTTCTTTAAAAAATTTGGATGTGTCCACGTTGCGCTTTGGGGCGTTTCCTGTCACGGGCGCTAGGCCTACCCACACAAGTGAGGTATCATTTTTATTGGGAGACGTGGGGGAACGCTGGGTGGAAGGAATTTTGTGGCTCCTCTCAGATTCCAGAACTTTCTGCCACAGAAATGTGAGGAACATGTGTTTTTTTAGCCAAATTTTGAGGTTTGCAAAGGATTCTGGGTAACAGAACCTAGTCCGAGCCACACAAGTCACCCCATCTTGGATTCCCCTAGGTCTCTAGTTTTCAGAAATGCACAGGTTTGGTAGGTTTCCCTAGGTGTCGGCTGGGCTACAGGCCAAAATCTAAAGGTAGGCACTTTGCAAAAAACACCTGTTTTCTTTCATAAATTTGGATGTGTCCACGTTGCGCTTTGGGGCGTTTCCTGTCACGGGCGCTAGGCCTACCCACACAAGTGAGGTATCATTTTTATTGGGAGACGTGGGGGAACGCTGGGTAGAAGGAAATTTGTGGCTCCTCTCAGATTCCAGAACTTTCTGCCACAGAAATGAGAGGAACATGTGTTTTTTTAGCCAAATTTTGAGGTTTGCAAAGGATTCTGGGTAACAGAACCTGGTCCGAGCCACACAAGTCACCCCATCTTGGATTCCCCTAGGTCTCTAGTTTTCAGAAGTGCACAGGTTTGGTAGGTTTCCCTAGGTGCCGGCTGAGCTACAAGCCAAAATCTACAGGTAGGCACTTTGCAAAAAACACCTCTGTTTTCTTTAAAAAATGTGGATGTGTCCACGTTGCGCTTTGGGGCGTTTCCTGTCGCGGGCGCTAGGCCTACCCACACAAGTGAGGTATCATTTTTATCGGGAGACGTGGGGGAAAGTTGGGTGGATGGAAATTTCTGGCTCCTCTCAGATTCCAGAACTTTCTGCCACAAAAATGTGAGGAACGTGTGTTATTTTAGCCAAATTTAGAGGTTTGCAAAGGATTCTGGGTAACAGAACCTGGTCCGAGCCACACAAGTCACCCCATCTTGGATTCCCCTAGGTCTCTAGCTTTCAGAAATGCACAGGTTTGGTAGGTTTCCCTAGGTGCCGGCTGAGCTACAGGCCAAAATCTACAGGTAGGCACTTTGCAAAAAACACCTGTTTTCTTTAAAAAAATTGGATGTGTCCACGTTGCGCTTTGGGGCGTTTCTTGTCGCGGGCGCTAGGCCTACCCACACAAGTGAGGTATCATTTTTATCGGGAGATGTGGGGGAACGCTGGGTTGAAGGAAATTTGTGGCTCCTCTCAAATTCCAGAACTTTCTGCCACAGAAATGTGAGGAACATGTGTTTTTTTAGCCACATTTTGAGGTTTGCAAAGGATTCTGGGTAACAGAACCTGGTCCGAGCCACACAAGTCACCCCATCTTGGATTCCCCTAGGTCTCTAGTTTTCAGAAATGCACAGGTTTGGTAGGTGTCCCTAGGTGCCGGCTGAGCTACAGGCCAAAATCTACAGGTAGGCACTTTGCAAAAAACACCTGTTTTCTTTCATAAATTTGGATTTGTCCACGTTGCGCTTTGGGGCGTTTCCTGTCGCGGGCGCTAGGCCTACCCACACAAGTGAGGTATCATTTTTATCGGGAGACGTGGGGGAAAGTTGGGTGGAAGGAAATTTGTGGCTCCTCTCAGATTCCAGAACTTTCTGCCACAAAAATGTGAGGAACATGTGTTATTTTAGCCAAATTTTGAAGTTTGCAAAGGATTCTGGGTAACAGAACCTGGTCCGAGCCACACAAGTCACCCCATCTTGGATTCCCCTAGGTCTCTAGCTTTCAGAAATGCACAGGTTTGGTAGGTTTCCCTAGGTGCCGGCTGAGCTACAGGCCAAAATCTACAGGTAGGCACTTTGCAAAAAACACCTCTGTTTTCTTTCAAAAAATTGGATGCGTCCACGTTGCGCTTTGGGGCGTTTCCTGTCGCGGGCGCTAGGCCTACCCACACAAGTGAGGTATCATTTTTATCGGGAGATGTGGGGGAAGGCTGGGTGGAAGGAAATTTGTGGCTCCTCTCAGATTCCAGAACTTTCTGCCACAGAAATTTGAGGAACATGTTTTTTTTAGCCAAATTTTGAGGTTTGCAAAGGATTCTGGGTAACAGAACCTGGTCCAAGCCACACAAGTCACGCCATCTTGGATTCCCCTAGGTCTCTAGTTTTCAGAAATGCACAGGTTTGGTAGGTTTCCCTAGGTGCGGGCTGAGCTTCAGGCCAAAATCTACAGGTAGGCACTTTGCAAAAAACACCTCTGTTTTCTTTCAAAAATTTGGATGTGTCCACGTTGCGCTTTGGGGCGTTTCCTGTCGCGGGCGCTAGGCCTACCCACACAAGTGAGTTATCATTTTTATCGGGAGACGTGGGGGAACGCTGGGTGGAAGGAATTTTGTGGCTCCTCTCAGATTCCAGGACTTTCTGCCACAGAAATGTGAGGAACATGTGTTATTTTAGCCAAATTTTGAGGTTTGCAAAGGATTCTGGGTAACAGAACCTGGTCCGAGCCACACAAGTCACCCCATCTTGGATTCCCCTAGGTCTCTAGCTTTCAGAAATGCACAGGTTTGGTAGGTTTCCCTAGGTGCCGGCTGAGCTACAGGCCAAAATCTACAGGTAGGCACTTTGCAAAAAACACCTCTGTTTTCTTTCAAAAATTTGGATGTGTCCAAGTTGCGCTTTGGGGCGTTTCCTGTCGCGGGCGCTAGGCCTACCCACACAAGTGAGGTATCATTTTTATCGGGAGACGTGGGGGAACGCTGGGTGGAAGGAAATTTGTGGCTCCTCTCAGATTCCAGAACTTTCTGCCACAGAAATGTGAGGAACATGTGTTTTTTTAGCCAAATTTTGAGGTTTGCAAAGGATTCTGGGTAACAGAACCTGGTCCAAGCCACACAAGTCACGCCATCTTGGATTCCCCTAGGTCTCTAGTTTTCAGAAATGCACAGGTTTGGTAGGTTTCCCTAGGTGCGGGCTGAGCTACAGGCCAAAATCTACAGGTAGGCACTTTGCAAAAAACACCTCTGTTTTCTTTCAAAAATTTGGATGTGTCCACGTTGCGCTTTGGGGCGTTTCCTGTCGCGGGCGCTAGGCCTACCCACACAAGTGAGTTATCATTTTTATCGGGAGACGTGGGGGAACGCTGGGTGGAAGGAATTTTGTGGCTCCTCTCAGATTCCAGAACTTTCTGCCACAGAAATGTGAGGAACATGTGTTTTTTTAGCCAAATTTTGAGGTTTGCAAAGGATTCTGGGTAACAGATCCTGGTCCGAGCCTCACAAGTCACCCCATCTTGGATTCCCCTAGGTCTCTAGTTTTCAGAAATGCACAGGTTTGGTAGGTTTCCCTAGGTGCCGGCTGAGCTACAGGCCAAAATCTACAGGTAGGCACTTTGCAAAAAACACCTCTGTTTTCTTTCAAATAATTGGATGTGTCCACGTTGCGCTTTGGGGCGTTTCTTGTCGCGGGCGCCAGGCCTACCCACACAAGTGAGATATAATTTTTATCGGGAGACGTGGGGGAAAGCTGGGTGGAAGGAAATTTGTGGCTCCTCTCAGATTCCAGAACTTTCTGCCACAGAAATGTGAGGAACATGTGTTTTTTTAGCCAAATTTTGAGGTTTGCAAAGGATTCTGGGTAACAGAACCTAGTCCGAGCCACACAAGTCACCCCATCTTGGATTCCCCTAGGTCTCTAGTTTTCAGAAATGCACAGGTTTGGTAGGTTTCCCTAGGTGCCGGCTGAGCTACAGGCCAAAATCTACAGGTAGGCACTTTGCAAAAAACACCTCTGTTTTCTTTCAAAAATTTGGATGTGTCCAAGTTGCGCTTTGGGGCGTTTCCTGTCGCGGGCGCTAGGCCTACCCACACAAGTGAGGTATCATTTTTATCGGGAGACGTGGGGGAACACTGGGTGGAAGGAAATTTGTGGCTCCTCTCAGATTCCAGAACTTTCTGCCACAGAAATGTGAGGAACATGTGTTTTTTTAGCCAAATTTTGAGGTTTGCAAAGGATTCTGGGTAACAGAACCTAGTCCGAGCCACACAAGTCACCCCATCTTGCATTCCCCTAGGTCTCTAGTTTTCAGAAATGCACAGGTTTGGTAGGTTTCCCTAGGTGTCGGCTGAGCTACAGGCCAAAATCTAAAGGTAGGCACTTTGCAAAAAACACCTGTTTTCTTTCATAAATTTGGATTTGTCCACGTTGCGCTTTGGGGCGTTTCCTGTCACGGGCGCTAGGCCTACCCACACAAGTGAGGTATCATTTTTATCGGGAGACGTGGGGGAACGCTGGGTAGAAGGAAATTTGTGGCTCCTCTCAGATTCCAGAACTTTCTGCCACAGAAATGTGAGGAACATGTGTTTTTTTAGCCAAATTTTGAGGTTTGCAAAAGATTCTGGGTAACAGAACCTGGTCCGAGCCACACAAGTCACCCCATCTTGGATTCCCCTAGGTCTCTAGTTTTCAGAAGTGCACAGGTTTGGTAAGTTTCCCTAGGTGCCGGCTGAGCTACAAGCCAAAATCTACAGGTAGGCACTTTGCAAAAAACACCTCTGTTTTCTTTAAAAAATTTGGATGTGTCCACGTTGCGCTTTGGAGCGTTTCCTGTCACGGGCGCTAGGCCTACCCACACAAGTGAGGTATCATTTTTATTGGGAGACGTGGGGGAACGCTGGGTGGAAGGAAATTTGTGGCTCCTCTCAGATTCCAGAACTTTCTGCCACAAAAATGTGAGGAACATGTGTTATTTTAGCCAAATTTAGAGGTTTGCAAAGGATTCTGGGTAACAGAACCTGGTCCGAGCCACACAAGTCACCCCATCTTGGATTCCCCTAGGTCTCTAGCTTTCAGAAATGCACAGGTTTGGTAGGTTTCCCTAGGTGCCGGCTGAGCTACAGGCCAAAATCTACAGGTAGGCACTTTGCAAAAAACATCTGTTTTCTTTCAAAAAATTGGATGTGTCCACGTTGCGCTTTGGGGCGTTTCTTGTCGCGGGCGCTAGGCCTACCCACACAAGTGAGGTATCATTTTTATCGGGAGATGTGGGGGAACGCTGGGTTGAAGGAAATTTGTGGCTCCTCTCAAATTCCAGAACTTTCTGCCACAGAAATGTGAGGAACATGTGTTTTTTTAGCCAAATTTTGAGGTTTGCAAAGGATTCTGGGTAACAGAACCTGGTCCGAGCCACACAAGTCACCCCATCTTGGATTCCCCTAGGTCTCTAGTTTTCAGAAATGCACAGGTTTGTTAGGTTTCCCTAGGTGCCGGCTGAGCTACAGGCCAAAATCTACAGGTAGGCACTTTGCAAAAAACACCTCTGTTTTCTTTCAAAAATTTGGATGTGTCCACGTTGCGCTTTGGGGCGTTTCCTGTCGCGGGCGCTAGGCCTACCCACACAAGTGAGGTATCATTTTTATCGGGAGATGTGGGGGAACGCTGGGTGGAAGGAAATTTGTGGCTCCTCTCAGATTCCAGAACTTTCTGCCACAGAAATTTGAGGAACATGTTTTTTTTAGCCAAATTTTGAGGTTTGCAAAGGATTCTGGGTAACAGAACCTGGTCCAAGCCACACAAGTCACGCCATCTTGGATTCCCCTAGGTCTCTAGTTTTCAGAAATGCACAGGTTTGGTAGGTTTCCCTAGGTGCGGGCTGAGCTACAGGCCAAAATCTACAGGTAGGCACTTTGCAAAAAACACCTCTGTTTTCTTTAAAAAATGTGGATGTGTCCACGTTGCGCTTTGGGGCGTTTCCTGTCGCGGGCGCTAGGCCTACCCACACAAGTGAGTTATCATTTTTATCGGGAGACGTGGGGGAACGCTGGGTGGAAGGAATTTTGTGCTCCTCTCAGATTCCAGAACTTTCTGCCACAGAAATGTGAGGAACATGTGTTTTTTTAGCCAAATTTTGAGGTTTGCAAAGGATTCTGGGTAACAGATCCTGGTCCGAGCCTCACAAGTCACCCCATCTTGGATTCCCCTAGGTCTCTAGTTTTCAGAAATGCACAGGTTTGGTAGGTTTCCCTAGGTGCCGGCTGAGCTACAGGCCAAAATCTACAGGTAGGCACTTTGCAAAAAACACCTCTGTTTTCTTTCAAATAATTGGATGTGTCCACGTTGCGCTTTGGGGCGTTTCTTGTCGCGGGCGCCAGGCCTACCCACACAAGTGAGATATAATTTTTATCGGGAGACGTGGGGGAAAGCTGGGTGGAAGGAAATTTGTGGCTCCTCTCAGATTCCAGAACTTTCTGCCACAGAAATGTGAGGAACATGTGTTTTTTTAGCCAAATTTTGAGGTTTGCAAAGGATTCTGGGTAACAGAACCTAGTCCGAGCCACACAAGTCACCCCATCTTGGATTCCCCTAGGTCTCTAGTTTTCAGAAATGCACAGGTTTGGTAGGTTTCCCTAGGTGCCGGCTGAGCTACAAGCCAAAATCTACAGGTAGGCACTTTGCAAAAAACACCTCTGTTTTCTTTAAAAAATGTGGATGAGTCCACGTTGCGCTTTGGGGCGTTTCCTGTCACGGGCGCTAGGCCTACCCACACAAGTGAGGTATCATTTTTATTGGGAGACGTGGGGGAACGCTGGGTGGAAGGAAATTTGTGGCTCCTCTCAGATTCCAGAACTTTCTGCCACAAAAATGTGAGGAACATGTGTTATTTTAGCCAAATTTAGAGGTTTGCAAAGGATTCTGGGTAACAGAACCTGGTCCGAGCCACACAAGTCACCCCATCTTGGATTCCCCTAGGTCTCTAGCTTTCAGAAATGCACAGGTTTGGTAGGTTTCCCTAGGTGCCGGCTGAGCTACAGGCCAAAATCTACAGGAAAACACCTGTTTTCTTTCAAAAAATTGGATGTGTCCACGTTGCGCTTTGGGGCGTTTCTTGTCGCGGGCGCTAGGCCTACCCACACAAGTGAGGTATCATTTTTATCGGGAGATGTGGGGGAACGCTGGGTTGAAGGAAATTTGTGGCTCCTCTCAAATTCCAGAACTTTCTGCCACAGAAATGTGAGGAACATGTGTTTTTTTAGCCAAATTTTGAGGTTTGCAAAGGATTCTGGGTAACAGAACCTGGTCCGAGCCACACAAGTCACCCCATCTTGGATTCCCCTAGGTCTCTAGTTTTCAGAAATGCACAGGTTTGGTAGGTTTCCCTAGGTGCCGGCTGAGCTACAGGCCAAAATCTACAGGTAGGCACTTTGCAAAAAACACCTCTGTTTTATTTAAAAAATGTGGATGTGTCCACGTTGCGCTTTGGGGCGTTTCCTGTCGCGGGCGCTAGGCCTACCCACACAAGTGAGGTATCATTTTTATCGGGAGACGTGGGGGAAAGTTGGGTGGAAGGAAATTTGTGGCTCCTCTCAGATTCCAGAACTTTCTGCCACAAAAATGTGAGGAACATGTGTTATTTTAGCCAAATTTTGAGGTTTGCAAAGGATTCTGGGTAACAGAACCTGGTCCGAGCCACACAAGTCACCCCATCTTGGATTCCCCTAGGTCTCTAGCTTTCAGAAATGCACAGGTTTGGTAGGTTTCCCTAGGTGCCGGCTGAGCTACAGGCCAAAATCTACAGGTAGGCACTTTGCAAAAAACACCTCTGTTTTCTTTCAAAAAATTGGATGCGTCCACGTTGCGCTTTGGGGCGTTTCCTGTCGCGGGCGCTAGGCCTACCCACACAAGTGAGGTATCATTTTTATCGGGAGATGTGGGGGAACGCTGGGTGGAAGGAAATTTGTGGCTCCTCTCAGATTCCAGAACTTTCTGCCACAGAAATTTGAGGAACATGTTTTTTTTAGCCAAATTTTGAGGTTTGCAAAGGATTCTGGGTAACAGAACCTGGTCCAAGCCACACAAGTCACGCCATCTTGGATTCCCCTAGGTCTCTAGTTTTCAGAAATGCACAGGTTTGGTAGGTTTCCCTAGGTGCGGGCTGAGCTTCAGGCCAAAATCTACAGGTAGGCACTTTGCAAAAAACACCTCTGTTTTCTTTCAAAAATTTGAATGTGTCCACGTTGCGCTTTGGGGCGTTTCCTGTCGCGGGCGCTAGGCCTACCCACACAAGTGAGTTATCATTTTTATCGGGAGACGTGGGGGAACGCTGGGTGGAAGGAATTTTGTGGCTCCTCTCAGATTCCAGAACTTTCTGCCACAGAAATGTGAGGAACATGTGTTATTTTAGCCAAATTTTGAGGTTTGCAAAGGATTCTGGGTAACAGAACCTGGTCCGAGCCACACAAGTCACCCCATCTTGGATTCCCCTAGGTCTCTAGCTTTCAGAAATGCACAGGTTTGGTAGGTTTCCCTAGGTGCCGGCTGAGCTACAGGCCAAAATCTACAGGTAGGCACTTTGCAAAAAACACCTCTGTTTTCTTTAAAAAATGTGGATGTGTCCACGTTGCGCTTTGGGGCGTTTCCTGTCGCGGGCGCTACGCCTACCCACACAAGTGAGGTATCATTTTTATCGGGAGACGTGGGGGAAAGCTGGGTGGAAGGAAATTTGTGGCTCCTCTCAGATTCCAGAACTTTCTGCCACAAAAATGTGAGGAACATGTGTTATGTTAGCCAAATTTTGAGGTTTGCAAAGGATTCTGGGTAACAGAACCTGGTCCGAGCCACACAAGTCACCCCATCTTGGATTCCCCTAGGTCTCTAGCTTTCAGAAATGCACAGGTTTGGTAGGTTTCCCTAGGTGCCGGCTGTGCTACAGGCCAAAATCTACAGGTAGGCACTTTGCAAAAAACACCTCTGTTTTCTTTCAAAAATTTGGATGTGTCCACGTTGCGCTTTGGGGCGTTTCCTGTCGCGGGCGCTAGGCCTACCCACACAAGTGAGGTATCATTTTTATCGGGAGATGTGGGGGAACGCTGGGTGGAAGGAAATTTGTAGCTCCTCTCAGATTCCAGAACTTTCTGCCACAGAAATTTGAGGAACATGTTTTTTTTAGCCAAATTTTGAGGTTTGCAAAGGATTCTGGGTAACAGAACCTGGTCCAAGCCACACAAGTCACGCCATCTTGGATTCCCCTAGGTCTCTAGTTTTCAGAAATGCACAGGTTTGGTAGGTTTCCCTAGGTGCGGGCTGAGCTACAGGCCAAAATCTACAGGTAGGCAATTTGCAAAAAACACCTCTGTTTTCTTTCAAAAATTTGGATGTGTCCACGTTGCGCTTTGGGGCGTTTCCTGTCGTGGGCGCTAGGCCTACCCACACAAGTGAGTTATCATTTTTATCGGGAGACGTGGGGGAACGCTGGGTGGAAGGAATTTTGTGGCTCCTCTCAGATTCCAGAACTTTCTGCCACAGAAATGTGAGGAACATGTGTTTTTTTAGCCAAATTTTGAGGTTTGCAAAGGATTCTGGGTAACAGATCCTGGTCCAAGCCTCACAAGTCACCCCATCTTGGATTCCCCTAGGTCTCTAGTTTTCAGAAATGCACAGGTTTGGTAGGTTTCCCTAGGTGCCGGCTGAGCTACAGGCCAAAATCTACAGGTTGACACTTTGCAAAAAACACCTCTGTTTTCTTTCAAAAATTTGGATGTGTCCACGTTGCGCTTTGGGGCGTTTCTTGTCGCGGGCGCCAGGCCTACCCACACAAGTGAGATATCATTTTTATCGGGAGACGTGGGGGAAAGCTGGGTGGAAGGACATTTGTGGCTCCTCTCAGATTCCAGAACTTTCTGCCACAGAAATGTGAGGAACATGTGGTTTTTTAGCCAAATTTTGAGGTTTGCAAAGGATTCTGGGTAACAGAACCTAGTCCGAGCCACACAAGTCACCCCATCTTGGATTCCCCTAGGTCTCTAGTTTTCAGAAATGCACAGGTTTGGTAGGTTTCCCTAGGTGCCGGCTGAGCTACAGGCCAAAATCTACAGGTAGGCACTTTGCAAAAAACACCTCTGTTTTCTTTAAAAAATTTGGATGTGTCCAAGTTGCGCTTTGGGGCGTTTCCTGTCGCGGGCGCTAGGCCTACCCACACAAGTGAGGTATCATTTTTATCGGGAGACGTGGGGGAACGCTGGGTGGAAGGAAATTTGTGGCTCCTCTCAGATTCCAGAACTTTCTGCCACAGAAATGTGAGGAACATGTGGTTTTTTAGCCAAATTTTGAGGTTTGCAAAGGATTCTGGGTAACAGAACCTAGTCCGAGCCACACAAGTCACCCCATCTTGGATTCCCCTAGGTCTCTAGTTTTCAGAAATGCACAGGTTTGGTAGGTTTCCCTAGGTGTCGGCTGAGCTACAGGCCAAAATCTAAAGGTAGGCACTTTGCAAAAAACACCTGTTTTCTTTCATAAATTTGGATGTGTCCACGTTGCGCTTTGGGGCGTTTCCTGTCACGGGCGCTAGGCCTACCCACACAAGTGAGGTATCATTTTTATCGGGAGACGTGGGGGAACGCTGGGTAGAAGGAAATTTGTGGCTCCTCTCAGATTCCAGAACTTTCTGCCACAGAAATGTGAGGAACATGTGTTTTTTTAGCCAAATTTTGAGGTTTGCAAAGGATTCTGGGTAACAGAACCTGGTCCGAGCCACACAAGTCACCCCATCTTGGAGTCCCCTAGGTCTCTAGTTTTCAGAAGTGCACAGGTTTGGTAGGTTTCCCTAGGTGCCGGCTGAGCTACAAGCCAAAATCTACAGGTAGGCACTTTGCAAAAAACACCTCTGTTTTCTTTAAAAAATTTGGATGTGTCCACGTTGCGCTTTGGGGCGTTTCCTGTCACGGGCGCTAGGCCTACCCACACAAGTGAGGTATCATTTTTATTGGGAGACGTGGGGGAACGCTGGGTGGAAGGAATTTTGTGGCTCCTCTCAGATTCCAGAACTTTCTGCCACAGAAATGTGAGGAACATGTTTTTTTAGCCAAATTTTGAGGTTTGCAAAGGATTCTGGGTAACAGAACCTAGTCCGAGCCACACAAGTCACCCCATCTTGGATTCCCCTAGGTCTCTAGTTTTCAGAAATGCACAGGTTTGGTAGGTTTCCCTAGGTGTCGGCTGGGCTACAGGCCAAAATCTAAAGGTAGGCACTTTGCAAAAAACACCTGTTTTCTTTCATAAATTTGGATGTGTCCACGTTGCGCTTTGGGGCGTTTCCTGTCACGGGCGCTAGGCCTACCCACACAAGTGAGGTATCATTTTTATCGGGAGACGTGGGGGAACGCTGGGTAGAAGGAAATTTGTGGCTCCTCTCAGATTCCAGAACTTTCTGCCACAGAAATGTGAGGAACATGTGTTTTTTTAACCAAATTTTGAGGTTTGCAAAGGATTCTGGGTAACAGAACCTGGTCCGAGCCACACAAGTCACCCCATCTTGGATTCCCCTAGGTCTCTAGTTTTCAGAAGTGCACAGGTTTGGTAGGTTTCCCTAGGTGCCGGCTGAGCTACAAGCCAAAATCTACAGGTAGGCACTTTGCAAAAAACACCTCTGTTTTCTTTAAAAAATGTGGATGTGTCCACGTTGCGCTTTGGGGCGTTTCCTGTCGCGGGCGCTAGGCCTACCCACACAAGTGAGGTATCATTTTTATCGGGAGACGTGGGGGAAAGTTGGGTGGATGGAAATTTATGGCTCCTCTCAGATTCCAGAACTTTCTGCCACAAAAATGTGAGGAACGTGTGTTATTTTAGCCAAATTTAGAGGTTTGCAAAGGATTCTGGGTAACAGAACCTGGTCCGAGCCACACAAGTCACCCCATCTTGGATTCCCCTAGGTCTCTAGCTTTCAGAAATGCACAGGTTTGGTAGGTTTCCCTAGGTGCCGGCTGAGCTACAGGCCAAAATCTACAGGTAGGCACTTTGCAAAAAACACCTGTTTTCTTTAAAAAAATTGGATGTGTCCACGTTGCGCTTTGGGGCGTTTCTTGTCGCGGGCGCTAGGCCTACCCACACAAGTGAGGTATCATTTTTATCGGGAGATGTGGGGGAACGCTGGGTTGAAGGAAATTTGTGGCTCCTCTCAAATTCCAGAACTTTCTGCCACAGAAATGTGAGGAACATGTGTTTTTTTAGCCACATTTTGAGGTTTGCAAAGGATTCTGGGTAACAGAACCTGGTCCGAGCCACACAAGTCACCCCATCTTGGATTCCCCTAGGTCTCTAGTTTTCAGAAATGCACAGGTTTGGTAGGTGTCCCTAGGTGCCGGCTGAGCTACAGGCCAAAATCTACAGGTAGGCACTTTGCAAAAAACACCTCTGTTTTATTTAAAAAATGTGGATGTGTCCACGTTGCGCTTTGGGGCGTTTCCTGTCGCGGGCGCTAGGCCTACCCACACAAGTGAGGTATCATTTTTATCGGGAGACGTGGGGGAAAGTTGGGTGGAAGGAAATTTGTGGCTCCTCTCAGATTCCAGAACTTTCTGCCACAAAAATGTGAGGAACATGTGTTATTTTAGCCAAATTTTGAAGTTTGCAAAGGATTCTGGGTAACAGAACCTGGTCCGAGCCACACAAGTCACCCCATCTTGGATTCCCCTAGGTCTCTAGCTTTCAGAAATGCACAGGTTTGGTAGGTTTCCCTAGGTGCCGGCTGAGCTACAGGCCAAAATCTACAGGAAGGCACTTTGCAAAAAACACCTCTGTTTTCTTTCAAAAAATTGGATGCGTCCACGTTGCGCTTTGGGGCGTTTCCTGTCGCGGGCGCTAGGCCTACCCACACAAGTGAGGTATCATTTTTATCGGGAGATGTGGGGGAAGGCTGGGTGGAAGGAAATTTGTGGCTCCTCTCAGATTCCAGAACTTTCTGCCACAGAAATTTGAGGAACATGTTTTTTTTAGCCAAATTTTGAGGTTTGCAAAGGATTCTGGGTAACAGAACCTGGTCCAAGCCACACAAGTCACGCCATCTTGGATTCCCCTAGGTCTCTAGTTTTCAGAAATGCACAGGTTTGGTAGGTTTCCCTAGGTGCGGGCTGAGCTTCAGGCCAAAATCTACAGGTAGGCACTTTGCAAAAAACACCTCTGTTTTCTTTCAAAAATTTGGATGTGTCCACGTTGCGCTTTGGGGCGTTTCCTGTCGCGGGCGCTAGGCCTACCCACACAAGTGAGTTATCATTTTTATCGGGAGACGTGGGGGAACGCTGGGTGGAAGGAATTTTGTGGCTCCTCTCAGATTCCAGAACTTTCTGCCACAGAAATGTGAGGAACATGTGTTATTTTAGCCAAATTTTGAGGTTGGCAAAGGATTCTGGGTAACAGAACCTGGTCCGAGCCACACAAGTCACCCCATCTTGGATTCCCCTAGGTCTCTAGCTTTCAGAAATGCACAGGTTTGGTAGGTTTCCCTAGGTGCCGGCTGAGCTACAGGCCAAAATCTACAGGTAGGCACTTTGCAAAAAACACCTCTGTTTTCTTTCAAAAATTTGGATGTGTCCAAGTTGCGCTTTGGGGCGTTTCCTGTCGCGGGCGCTAGGCCTACCCACACAAGTGAGGTATCATTTTTATCGGGAGACGTGGGGGAACGCTGGGTGGAAGGAAATTTGTGGCTCCTCTCAGATTCCAGAACTTTCTGCCACAGAAATGTGAGGAACATGTGTTTTTTTAGCCAAATTTTGAGGTTTGCAAAGGATTCTGGGTAACAGAACCTGGTCCGAGCCACACAAGTCACCCCATCTTGGATTCCCCTAGGTCTCTAGTTTTCAGAAATGCACAGGTTTGGTAGGTTTCCCTAGGTGCCGGCTGAGCTACAGGCCAAAATCTACAGGTAGGCACTTTGTAAAAAACACCTCTGTTTTCTTTAAAAAATGTGGATGTGTCCACGTTGCGCTTTGGGGCGTTTCCTGTCGCGGGCGCTAGGCCTACCCACACAAGTGAGGTATCATTTTTATTGGGAGACGTGGGGGAAAGTTGGGTGGAAGGAAATTCGTGGCTCCTCTCAGATTCCAGAACTTTCTGCCACAAAAATGTGAGGAACATGTGTTATTTTAGCCAAATTTTGAGGTTTGCAAAGGATTCTGGGTAACAGAACCTGGTGCGAGCCACACAAGTCACCCCATCTTGGATTCCCCTAGGTCTCTAGCTTTCAGAAATGCACAGGTTTGGTAGGTTTCCCTAGGTGCCGGCTGAGCTACAGGCCAAAATCTACAGGTAGGCACTTTGCAAAAAACACCTCTGTTTTCTTTCAAAAATTTGGATGTGTCCACGTTGCGCTTTGGGGCGTTTCCTGTCGCGGGCGCTAGGCCTACCCACACAAGTGAGGTATCATTTTTATCGGGAGATGTGGGGGAACGCTGGGTGGAAGGAATTTTTGGCTCCTCTCAGATTCCAGAACTTTCTGCCACAGAAATTTGAGGAATATGTTTTTTTTAGCCAAATTTTGAGGTTTGCAAAGGATTCTGGGTAACAGAACCTGGTCCAAGCCACACAAGTCACGCCATCTTGGATTCCCCTAGGTCTCTAGTTTTCAGAAATGCACAGGTTTGGTAGGTTTCCCTAGGTGCGGGCTGAGCTACAGGCCAAAATCTACAGGTAGGCACTTTGCAAAAAACACCTCTGTTTTCTTTCAAAAATTTGGATGTGTCCACGTTGCGCTTTGGGGCGTTTCCTGTCGCGGGCGCTAGGCCTACCCACACAAGTGAGTTATCATTTTTATCGGGAGACGTGGGGGAACGCTGGGTGGAAGGAATTTTGTGGCTCCTCTCAGATTCCAGAACTTTCTGCCACAGAAATGTGAGGAACATGTGTTTTTTTAGCCAAATTTTGAGGTTTGCAAAGGATTCTGGGTAACAGATCCTGGTCCGAGCCTCACAAGTCACCCCATCTTGGATTCCCCTAGGTCTCTAGTTTTCAGAAATGCACAGGTTTGGTAGGTTTCCCTAGGTGCCGGCTGAGCTACAGGCCAAAATCTACAGGTAGGCACTTTGCAAAAAACACCTCTGTTTTCTTTCAAAAATTTGGATGTTTCCAAGTTGCGCTTTGGGGCGTTTCCTGTCGCGGGCGCTAGGCCTACCCACACAAGTGAGGTATCATTTTTATCGGGAGACGTGGGGGAACGCTGGGTGGAAGGAAATTTGTGGCTCCTCTCAGATTCCAGAACTTTCTGCCACAGAAATGTGAGGAACATGTGTTTTTTTAGCCAAATTTTGAGGTTTGCAAAGGATTCTGGGTAACAGAACCTAGTCCGAGCCACACAAGTCACCCCATCTTGGATTCCCCTAGGTCTCTAGTTTTCAGAAGTGCACAGGTTTGGTAGGTTTCCCTAGGTGCCGGCTGAGCTACAAGCCAAAATCTACAGGTAGGCACTTTGCAAAAAACACCTCTGTTTTCTTTAAAAAATTTGGATGTGTCCACGTTGCGCTTTGGGGCGTTTCCTGTCACGGGCGCTAGGCCTACCCACACAAGTGAGGTATCATTTTTATTGGGAGACGTGGGGGAACGCTGGGTGGAAGGAAATTTGTGGCTCCTCTCAGATTCCAGAACTTTCTGCCACAAAAATGTGAGGAACATGTGTTATTTTAGCCAAATTTAGAGGTTTGCAAAGGATTCTGGGTAACAGAACCTGGTCCGAGCCACACAAGTCACCCCATCTTGGATTACCCTAGGTCTCTAGCTTTCAGAAATGCACAGGTTTGGTAGGTTTCCCTAGGTGCCGGCTGAGCTACAGGCCAAAATCTACAGGTAGGCAAATGCAAAAAACACCAGTTTTCTTTCAAAAAATTGGATGTGTCCACGTTGCGCTTTGGGGCGTTTCTTGTCGCAGGCGCTAGGCCTACCCACACAAGTGAGGTATCATTTTTATCGGGAGATGTGGGGGAACGCCGGGTTGAAGGAAATTTGTGGCTCCTCTCAAATTCCAGAACTTTCTGCCACAGAAATGTGAGGAACATGTGTTTTTTTAGCCAAATTTTGAGGTTTGCATAGGATTCTGGGTAACAGAACCTGGTCCGAGCCACACAAGTCACCCCATCTTGGATTCCCCTAGGTCTCTAGTTTTCAGAAATGCACAGGTTTGGTAGGTTTCCCTAGGTGCCGGCTGAGCTACAGGCCAAAATCTACAGGTAGGCACTTTGCAAAAAACACCTCTGTTTTCTTTAAAAAATGTGGATGTGTCCACGTTGCGCTTTGGGGCGTTTCCTGTCGCGGGCGCTAGGCCTACCCACACAAGTGAGGTATCATTTTTATCGGGAGACGTGGGGGAAAGCTGGGTGGAAGGAAATTTGTGGCTCCTCTCAGATTCCAGAACTTTCTGCCACAAAAATGTGAGGAACATGTGTTATTTTAGCCAAATTTTGAGGTTTGCAAAGGATTCTGGGTAACAGAACCTGGTGCGAGCCACACAAGTCACCCCATCTTGGATTCCCCTAGGTCTCTAGCTTTCAGAAATGCACAGGTTTGGTAGGTTTCCCTAGGTGCTGGCTGAGCTACAGGCCAAAATCTACAGGTAGGCACTTTGCAAAAAACACCTCTGTTTTCTTTCAAAAATTTGGATGTGTCCACGTTGCGCTTTGGGGCGTTTCCTGTCGCGGGCGCTAGGCCTACCCACACAAGTGAGGTATCATTTTTATCGGGAGATGTGGGGGAACGCTGGGTGGAAGGAATTTTTGGCTCCTCTCAGATTCCAGAACTTTCTGCCACAGAAATGTGAGGAACATGTGTTTTTTTAGCCAAATTTTGAGGTTTGCAAAGGATTCTGGGTAACAGAACCTGGTCCAAGCCACACAAGTCACGCCATCTTGGATTCCCCTAGGTCTCTAGTTTTCAGAAATGCACAGGTTTGGTAGGTTTCCCTAGGTGCGGGCTGAGCTACAGGCCAAAATCTACAGGTAGGCACTTTGCAAAAAACACCTCTGTTTTCTTTCAAAAATTTGGATGTGTCCACGTTGCGCTTTGGGGCGTTTCCTGTCGCGGGCGCTAGGCCTACCCACACAAGTGAGTTATCATTTTTATCGGGAGACGTGGGGGAACGCTGGGTGGAAGGAATTTTGTGGCTCCTCTCAGATTCCAGAACTTTCTGCCACAGAAATGTGAGGAACATGTGTTTTTTTAGCCAAATTTTGAGGTTTGCAAAGGATTCTGGGTAACAGATCCTGGTCCGAGCCTCACAAGTCACCCCATCTTGGATTCCCCTAGGTCTCTAGTTTTCAGAAATGCACAGGTTTGGTAGGTTTCCCTAGGTGCCGGCTGAGCTACAGGCCAAAATCTACAGGTAGGCACTTTGCAAAAAACACCTCTGTTTTCTTTCAAAAATTTGGATGTTTCCAAGTTGCGCTTTGGGGCGTTTCCTGTCGCGGGCGCTAGGCCTACCCACACAAGTGAGGTATCATTTTTATCGGGAGACGTGGGGGAACGCTGGGTGGAAGGAAATTTGTGGCTCCTCTCAGATTCCAGAACTTTCTGCCACAGAAATGTGAGGAACATGTGTTTTTTTAGCCAAATTTTGAGGTTTGCAAAGGATTCTGGGTAACAGAACCTAGTCCGAGCCACACAAGTCACCCCATCTTGGATTCCCCTAGGTCTCTAGTTTTCAGAAGTGCACAGGTTTGGTAGGTTTCCCTCGGTGCCGGCTGAGCTACAAGCCAAAATCTACAGGTAGGCACTTTGCAAAAAACACCTCTGTTTTCTTTAAAAAATTTGGATGTGTCCACGTTGCGCTTTGGGGCGTTTCCTGTCACGGGCGCTAGGCCTACCCACACAAGTGAGGTATCATTTTTATTGGGAGACGTGGGGGAACGCTGGGTGGAAGGAAATTTGTGGCTCCTCTCAGATTCCAGAACTTTCTGCCACAAAAATGTGAGGAACATGTGTTATTTTAGCCAAATTTAGAGGTTTGCAAAGGATTCTGGGTAACAGAACCTGGTCCGAGCCACACAAGTCACCCCATCTTGGATTACCCTAGGTCTCTAGCTTTCAGAAATGCACAGGTTTGGTAGGTTTCCCTAGGTGCCGGCTGAGCTACAGGCCAAAATCTACAGGTAGGCAAATGCAAAAAACACCAGTTTTCTTTCAAAAAATTGGATGTGTCCACGTTGCGCTTTGGGGCGTTTCTTGTCGCAGGCGCTAGGCCTACCCACACAAGTGAGGTATCATTTTTATCGGGAGATGTGGGGGAACGCCGGGTTGAAGGAAATTTGTGGCTCCTCTCAAATTCCAGAACTTTCTGCCACAGAAATGTGAGGAACATGTGTTTTTTTAGCCAAATTTTGAGGTTTGCATAGGATTCTGGGTAACAGAACCTGGTCCGAGCCACACAAGTCACCCCATCTTGGATTCCCCTAGGTCTCTAGTTTTCAGAAATGCACAGGTTTGGTAGGTTTCCCTAGGTGCCGGCTGAGCTACAGGCCAAAATCTACAGGTAGGCACTTTGCAAAAAACACCTCTGTTTTCTTTAAAAAATGTGGATGTGTCCACGTTGCGCTTTGGGGCGTTTCCTGTCGCGGGCGCTAGGCCTACCCACACAAGTGAGGTATCATTTTTATCGGGAGACGTGGGGGAAAGCTGGGTGGAAGGAAATTTGTGGCTCCTCTCAGATTCCAGAACTTTCTGCCACAAAAATGTGAGGAACATGTGTTATTTTAGCCAAATTTTGAGGTTTGCAAAGGATTCTGGGTAACAGAACCTGGTCCGAGCCACACAAGTCACCCCATCTTGGATTCCCCTAGGTCTCTAGCTTTCAGAAATGCACAGGTTTGGTAGGTTTCCCTAGGTGCCGGCTGAGCTACAGGCCAAAATCTACAGGTAGGCACTTTGCAAAAAACACCTCTGTTTTCTTTAAAAAATTTGGATGTGTCCACGTTGCGCTTTGGGGCGTTTCCTGTCGCGGGCGCTAGGCCTACCCACACAAGTGAGGTATCATTTTTATCGGGAGATGTGGGGGAACGCTGGGTGGATGGAAATTTGTGGCTCCTCTCAGATTCCAGAACTTTCTGCCACAGAAATTTGAGGAACATGTTTTTTTTAGCCAAATTTTGAGGTTTGCAAAGGATTCTGGGTAACAGAACCTGGTCCAAGCCACACAAGTCACGCCATCTTGGATTCCCCTAGGTCTCTAGTTTTCAGAAATGCACAGGTTTGGTAGGTTTCCCTAGGTGCGGGCTGAGCTACAGGCCAAAATCTACAGGTAGGCACTTTGCAAAAAACACCTCTGTTTTCTTTCAAAAATTTGGATGTGTCCACGTTGCGCTTTGGGGCGTTTCCTGTCGCGGGCGCTAGGCCTACCCACACAAGTGAGTTATCATTTTTATCGGGAGACGTGGGGGAACGCTGGGTGGAAGGAATTTTGTGGCTCCTCTCAGATTCCAGAACTTTCTGCCACAGAAATGTGAGGAACATGTGTTTTTTTAGCCAAATTTTGAGGTTTGCAAAGGATTCTGGGTAACAGATCCTGGTCCGAGCCTCACAAGTCACCCCATCTTGGATTCCCCTAGGTCTCTAGTTTTCAGAAATGCACAGGTTTGGTAGGTTTCCCTAGGTGCCGGCTGAGCTACAGGCCAAAATCTACAGGTAGGCACTTTGCAAAAAACACCTCTGTTTTCTTTCAAATAATTGGATGTGTCCACGTTGCGCTTTGGGGCGTTTCTTGTCGCGGGCGCCAGGCCTACCCACACAAGTGAGATATAATTTTTATCGGGAGACGTGGGGGAAAGCTGGGTGGAAGGAAATTTGTGGCTCCTCTCAGATTCCAGAACTTTCTGCCACAGAAATGTGAGGAACATGTGTTTTTTTAGCCAAATTTTGAGGTTTGCAAAGGATTCTGGGTAACAGAACCTAGTCCGAGCCACACAAGTCACCCCATCTTGGATTCCCCTAGGTCTCTAGTTTTCAGAAATGCACAGGTTTGGTAGGTTTCCCTAGGTGCCGGCTGAGCTACAGGCCAAAATCTACAGGTAGGCACTTTGCAAAAAACACCTCTGTTTTCTTTCAAAAATTTGGATGTGTCCAAGTTGCGCTTTGGGGCGTTTCCTGTCGCGGGCGCTAGGCCTACCCACACAAGTGAGGTATCATTTTTATCGGGAGACGTGGGGGAACACTGGGTGGAAGGAAATTTGTGGCTCCTCTCAGATTCCAGAACTTTCTGCCACAGAAATGTGAGGAACATGTGTTTTTTTAGCCAAATTTTGAGGTTTGCAAAGGATTCTGGGTAACAGAACCTAGTCCGAGCCACACAAGTCACCCCATCTTGGATTCCCCTAGGTCTCTAGTTTTCAGAAATGCACAGGTTTGGTAGGTTTCCCTAGGTGTCGGCTGAGCTACAGGCCAAAATCTAAAGGTAGGCACTTTGCAAAAAACACCTGTTTTCTTTCATAAATTTGGATTTGTCCACGTTGCGCTTTGGGGCGTTTCCTGTCACGGGCGCTAGGCCTACCCACACAAGTGAGGTATCATTTTTATCGGGAGACGTGGGGGAACGCTGGGTAGAAGGAAATTTGTGGCTCCTCTCAGATTCCAGAACTTTCTGCCACAGAAATGTGAGGAACATGTGTTTTTTTAGCCAAATTTTGAGGTTTGCAAAAGATTCTGGGTAACAGAACCTGGTCCGAGCCACACAAGTCACCCCATCTTGGATTCCCCTAGGTCTCTAGTTTTCAGAAGTGCACAGGTTTGGTAAGTTTCCCTAGGTGCCGGCTGAGCTACAAGCCAAAATCTACAGGTAGGCACTTTGCAAAAAACACCTCTGTTTTCTTTAAAAAATTTGGATGTGTCCACGTTGCGCTTTGGAGCGTTTCCTGTCACGGGCGCTAGGCCTACCCACACAAGTGAGGTATCATTTTTATTGGGAGACGTGGGGGAACGCTGGGTGGAAGGAAATTTGTGGCTCCTCTCAGATTCCAGAACTTTCTGCCACAAAAATGTGAGGAACATGTGTTATTTTAGCCAAATTTAGAGGTTTGCAAAGGATTCTGGGTAACAGAACCTGGTCCGAGCCACACAAGTCACCCCATCTTGGATTCCCCTAGGTCTCTAGCTTTCAGAAATGCACAGGTTTGGTAGGTTTCCCTAGGTGCCGGCTGAGCTACAGGCCAAAATCTACAGGTAGGCACTTTGCAAAAAACATCTGTTTTCTTTCAAAAAATTGGATGTGTCCACGTTGCGCTTTGGGGCGTTTCTTGTCGCGGGCGCTAGGCCTACCCACACAAGTGAGGTATCATTTTTATCGGGAGATGTGGGGGAACGCTGGGTTGAAGGAAATTTGTGGCTCCTCTCAAATTCCAGAACTTTCTGCCACAGAAATGTGAGGAACATGTGTTTTTTTAGCCAAATTTTGAGGTTTGCAAAGGATTCTGGGTAACAGAACCTGGTCCGAGCCACACATGTCACCCCATCTTGGATTCCCCTAGGTCTCTAGTTTTCAGAAATGCACAGGTTTGTTAGGTTTCCCTAGGTGCCGGCTGAGCTACAGGCCAAAATCTACAGGTAGGCACTTTGCAAAAAACACCTCTGTTTTCTTTCAAAAATTTGGATGTGTCCACGTTGCGCTTTGGGGCGTTTCCTGTCGCGGGCGCTAGGCCTACCCACACAAGTGAGGTATCATTTTTATCGGGAGATGTGGGGGAACGCTGGGTGGAAGGAAATTTGTGGCTCCTCTCAGATTCCAGAACTTTCTGCCACAGAAATTTGAGGAACATGTTTTTTTTAGCCAAATTTTGAGGTTTGCAAAGGATTCTGGGTAATAGAACCTGGTCCAAGCCACACAAGTCACGCCATCTTGGATTCCCCTAGGTCTCTAGTTTTCAGAAATGCACAGGTTTGGTAGGTTTCCCTAGGTGCGGGCTGAGCTACAGGCCAAAATCTACAGGTAGGCACTTTGCAAAAAACACCTCTGTTTTCTTTAAAAAATGTGGATGTGTCCACGTTGCGCTTTGGGGCGTTTCCTGTCGCGGGCGCTAGGCCTACCCACACAAGTGAGTTATCATTTTTATCGGGAGACGTGGGGGAACGCTGGGTGGAAGGAATTTTGTGCTCCTCTCAGATTCCAGAACTTTCTGCCACAGAAATGTGAGGAACATGTGTTTTTTTAGCCAAATTTTGAGGTTTGCAAAGGATTCTGGGTAACAGATCCTGGTCCGAGCCTCACAAGTCACCCCATCTTGGATTCCCCTAGGTCTCTAGTTTTCAGAAATGCACAGGTTTGGTAGGTTTCCCTAGGTGCCGGCTGAGCTACAGGCCAAAATCTACAGGTAGGCACTTTGCAAAAAACACCTCTATTTTCTTTCAAATAATTGGATGTGTCCACGTTGCGCTTTGGGGCGTTTCTTGTCGCGGGCGCCAGGCCTACCCACACAAGTGAGATATAATTTTTATCGGGAGACGTGGGGGAAAGCTGGGTGGAAGGAAATTTGTGGCTCCTCTCAGATTCCAGAACTTTCTGCCACAGAAATGTGAGGAACATGTGTTTTTTTAGCCAAATTTTGAGGTTTGCAAAGGATTCTGGGTAACAGAACCTAGTCCGAGCCACACAAGTCACCCCATCTTGGATTCCCCTAGGTCTCTAGTTTTCAGAAATGCACAGGTTTGGTAGGTTTCCCTAGGTGCCGGCTGAGCTACAAGCCAAAATCTACAGGTAGGCACTTTGCAAAAAACACCTCTGTTTTCTTTAAAAAATGTGGATGTGTCCACGTTGCGCTTTGGGGCGTTTCCTGTCACGGGCGCTAGGCCTACCCACACAAGTGAGGTATCATTTTTATTGGGAGACGTGGGGGAACGCTGGGTGGAAGGAAATTTGTGGCTCCTCTCAGATTCCAGAACTTTCTGCCACAAAAATGTGAGGAACATGTGTTATTTTAGCCAAATTTAGAGGTTTGCAAAGGATTCTGGGTAACAGAACCTGGTCCGAGCCACACAAGTCACCCCATCTTGGATTCCCCTAGGTCTCTAGCTTTCAGAAATGCACAGGTTTGGTAGGTTTCCCTAGGTGCCGGCTGAGCTACAGGCCAAAATCTACAGGAAAACACCTGTTTTCTTTCAAAAAATTGGATGTGTCCACGTTGCGCTTTGGGGCGTTTCTTGTCGCGGGCGCTAGGCCTACCCACACAAGTGAGGTATCATTTTTATCGGGAGATGTGGGGGAACGCTGGGTTGAAGGAAATTTGTGGCTCCTCTCAAATTCCAGAACTTTCTGCCACAGAAATGTGAGGAACATGTGTTTTTTTAGCCAAATTTTGAGGTTTGCAAAGGATTCTGGGTAACAGAACCTGGTCCGAGCCACACAAGTCACCCCATCTTGGATTCCCCTAGGTCTCTAGTTTTCAGAAATGCACAGGTTTGGTAGGTGTCCCTAGGTGCCGGCTGAGCTACAGGCCAAAATCTACAGGTAGGCACTTTGCAAAAAACACCTCTGTTTTCTTTAAAAAATGTGGATGTGTCCACGTTGCGCTTTGGGGCGTTTCCTGTCGCGGGCGCTACGCCTACCCACACAAGTGAGGTATCATTTTTATCGGGAGACGTGGGGGAAAGCTGGGTGGAAGGAAATTTGTGGCTCCTCTCAGATTCCAGAACTTTCTGCCACAAAAATGTGAGGAACATGTGTTATTTTAGCCAAATTTTGAGGTTTGCAAAGGATTCTGGGTAACAGAACCTGGTCCGAGCCACACAAGTCACCCCATCTTGGATTCCCCTAGGTCTCTAGCTTTCAGAAATGCACAGGTTTGGTAGGTTTCCCTAGGTGCCGGCTGTGCTACAGGCCAAAATCTACAGGTAGGCACTTTGCAAAAAACACCTCTGTTTTCTTTCAAAAATTTGGATGTGTCCACGTTGCGCTTTGGGGCGTTTCCTGTCGCGGGCGCTAGGCCTACCCACACAAGTGAGGTATCATTTTTATCGGGAGATGTGGGGGAACGCTGGGTGGAAGGAAATTTGTAGCTCCTCTCAGATTCCAGAACTTTCTGCCACAGAAATTTGAGGAACATGTTTTTTTTAGCCAAATTTTGAGGTTTGCAAAGGATTCTGGGTAACAGAACCTGGTCCAAGCCACACAAGTCAAGCCATCTTGGATTCCCCTAGGTCTCTAGTTTTCAGAAATGCACAGGTTTGGTAGGTTTCCCTAGGTGCCGGCTGAGCTACAGGCCAAAATCTACAGGTAGGCACTTTGCAAAAAACACCTCTGTTTTCTTAAAAAAATTTGGATGTGTCCAAGTTGCGCTTTGGGGCGTTTCCTGTCGCGGGCGCTAGGCCTACCCACACAAGTGAGGTATCATTTTTATCGGGAGACGTGGGGGAACGCTGGGTGGAAGGAAATTTGTGGCTCCTCTCAGATTCCAGAACTTTCTGCCACAGAAATGTGAGGAACATGTGGTTTTTTAGCCAAATTTTGAGGTTTGCAAAGGATTCTGGGTAACAGCACCTAGTCCGAGCCACACAAGTCACCCCATCTTGGATTCCCCTAGGTCTCTAGTTTTCAGAAATGCACAGGTTTGGTAGGTTTCCCTAGGTGTCGGCTGAGCTACAGGCCAAAATCTAAAGGTAGGCACTTTGCAAAAAACACCTGTTTTCTTTCATAAATTTGGATGTGTCCACGTTGCGCTTTGGGGCGTTTCCTGTCACGGGCGCTAGGCCTACCCACACAAGTGAGGTATCATTTTTATCGGGAGACGTGGGGGAACGCTGGGTGGAAGGAAATTTGTGGCTCCTCTCAGATTCCAGAACTTTCTGCCACAGAAATGTGAGGAACATGTGTTTTTTTAGCCAAATTTTGAGGTTTGCAAAGGATTCTGGGTAACAGAACCTGGTCCGAGCCACACAAGTCACCCCATCTTGGATTCCCCTAGGTCTCTAGTTTTCAGAAGTGCACAGGTTTGGTAGGTTTCCCTCGGTGCCGGCTGAGCTACAAGCCAAAATCTACAGGTAGGCACTTTGCAAAAAACACCTCTGTTTTCTTAAAAAAATTTGGATGTGTCCACGTTGCGCTTTGGGGCGTTTCCTGTCACGGGCGCTAGGCCTACCCACACAAGTGAGGTATCATTTTTATTGGGAGACGTGGGGGAACGCTGGGTGGAAGGAATTTTGTGGCTCCTCTCAGATTCCAGAACTTTCTGCCACAGAAATGTGAGGAACATGTGTTTTTTTAGCCAAATTTTGAGGTTTGCAAAGGATTCTGGGTAACAGATCCTGGTCCGAGCCTCACAAGTCACCCCATCTTGGATTCCCCTAGGTCTCTAGTTTTCAGAAATGCACAGGTTTGGTAGGTTTCCCTAGGTGCCGGCTGAGCTACAGGCCAAAATCTACAGGTTGGCACTTTGCAAAAAACACCTCTGTTTTCTTTCAAAAATTTGGATGTGTCCACGTTGCGCTTTGGGGCGTTTCTTGTCGCGGGTGCCAGGCCTACCCACACAAGTGAGATATCATTTTTATCGGGAGACGTGGTGGAAAGCTGGGTGGAAGGACATTTGTGGCTCCTCTCAGATTCCAGAACTTTCTGCCACAGAAATGTGAGGAACATGTGTTTTTTTAGCCAAATTTTGAGGTTTGCAAAGGATTCTGGGTAACAGAACCTAGTCCGAGCCACACAAGTCACCCCATCTTGGATTCCCCTAGGTCTCTAGTTTTCAGAAATGCACAGGTTTGGTAGGTTTCCCTAGGTGCCGGCTGAGCTACAGGCCAAAATCTACAGGTAGGCACTTTTCAAAAAACACCTCTGTTTTCTTTAAAAAATTTGGATGTGTCCAAGTTGCGCTTTGGGGCGTTTCCTGTCGCGGGCGCTAGGCCTACCCACACAAGTGAGGTATCATTTTTATCGGGAGACGTGGGGGAACGCTGGGTGGAAGGAAATTTGTGGCTCCTCTCAGATTCCAGAACTTTCTGCCACAGAAATGTGAGGAACATGTGGTTTTTTAGCCAAATTTTGAGGTTTGCAAAGGATTCTGGGTAACAGAACCTAGTCCGAGCCACACAAGTCACCCCATCTTGGATTCCCCTAGGTCTCTAGTTTTCAGAAATGCACAGGTTTGGTAGGTTTCCCTAGGTGTCGGCTGAGCTACAGGCCAAAATCTAAAGGTAGGCACTTTGCAAAAAACACCTGTTTTCTTTCATAAATTTGGATGTGTCCACGTTGCGCTTTGGGGCGTTTCCTGTCACGGGCGCTAGGCCTACCCACACAAGTGAGGTATCATTTTTATCGGGAGACGTGGGGGAACGCTGGGTAGAAGGAAATTTGTGGCTCCTCTCAGATTCCAGAACTTTCTGCCACAGAAATGAGAGGAACATGTGTTTTTTTAGCCAAATTTTGAGGTTTGCAAAGGATTCTGGGTAACAGAACCTGGTCCGAGCCACACAAGTCACCCCATCTTGGATTCCCCTAGGTCTCTAGTTTTCAGAAGTGCACAGGTTTGGTAGGTTTCCCTAGGTGCCGGCTGAGCTACAAGCCAAAATCTACAGGTAGGCACTTTGCAAAAAACACCTCTGTTTTCTTTAAAAAATTTGGATGTGTCCACGTTGCGCTTTGGGGCGTTTCCTGTCACGGGCGCTAGGCCTACCCACACAAGTGAGGTATCATTTTTATTGGGAGACGTGGGGGAACGCTGGGTGGAAGGAATTTTGTGGCTCCTCTCAGATTCCAGAACTTTCTGCCACAGAAATGTGAGGAACATGTGTTTTTTTAGCCAAATTTTGAGGTTTGCAAAGGATTCTGGGTAACAGAACCTAGTCCGAGCCACACAAGTCACCCCATCTTGGATTCCCCTAGGTCTCTAGTTTTCAGAAATGCACAGGTTTGGTAGGTTTCCCTAGGTGTCGGCTGGGCTACAGGCCAAAATCTAAAGGTAGGCACTTTGCAAAAAACACCTGTTTTCTTTCATAAATTTGGATGTGTCCACGTTGCGCTTTGGGGCGTTTCCTGTCACGGGCGCTAGGCCTACCCACACAAGTGAGGTATTATTTTTATTGGGAGACGTGGGGGAACGCTGGGTAGAAGGAAATTTGTGGCTCCTCTCAGATTCCAGAACTTTCTGCCACAGAAATGAGAGGAACATGTGTTTTTTTAGCCAAATTTTGAGGTTTGCAAAGGATTCTGGGTAACAGAACCTGGTCCGAGCCACACAAGTCACCCCATCTTGGATTCCCCTAGGTCTCTAGTTTTCAGAAGTGCACAGGTTTGGTAGGTTTCCCTAGGTGCCGGCTGAGCTACAAGCCAAAATCTACAGGTAGGCACTTTGCAAAAAACACCTCTGTTTTCTTTAAAAAATGTGGATGTGTCCACGTTGCGCTTTGGGGCGTTTCCTGTCGCGGGCGCTAGGCCTACCCACACAAGTGAGGTATCATTTTTATCGGGAGACGTGGGGGAAAGTTGGGTGGATGGAAATTTCTGGCTCCTCTCAGATTCCAGAACTTTCTGCCACAAAAATGTGAGGAACGTGTGTTATTTTAGCCAAATTTAGAGGTTTGCAAAGGATTCTGGGTAACAGAACCTGGTCCGAGCCACACAAGTCACCCCATCTTGGATTCCCCTAGGTCTCTAGCTTTCAGAAATGCACAGGTTTGGTAGGTTTCCCTAGGTGCCGGCTGAGCTACAGGCCAAAATCTACAGGTAGGCACTTTGCAAAAAACACCTGTTTTCTTTAAAAAAATTGGATGTGTCCACGTTGCGCTTTGGGGCGTTTCTTGTCGCGGGCGCTAGGCCTACCCACACAAGTGAGGTATCATTTTTATCGGGAGATGTGGGGGAACGCTGGGTTGAAGGAAATTTGTGGCTCCTCTCAAATTCCAGAACTTTCTGCCACAGAAATGTGAGGAACATGTGTTTTTTTAGCCACATTTTGAGGTTTGCAAAGGATTCTGGGTAACAGAACCTGGTCCGAGCCACACAAGTCACCCCATCTTGGATTCCCCTAGGTCTCTAGTTTTCAGAAATGCACAGGTTTGGTAGGTGTCCCTAGGTGCCGGCTGAGCTACAGGCCAAAATCTACAGGTAGGCACTTTGCAAAAAACACCTCTGTTTTATTTAAAAAATGTGGATGTGTCCACGTTGCGCTTTGGGGCGTTTCCTGTCGCGGGCGCTAGGCCTACCCACACAAGTGAGGTATCATTTTTATCGGGAGACGTGGGGGAAAGTTGGGTGGAAGGAAATTTGTGGCTCCTCTCAGATTCCAGAACTTTCTGCCACAAAAATGTGAGGAACATGTGTTATTTTAGCCAAATTTTGAAGTTTGCAAAGGATTCTGGGTAACAGAACCTGGTCCGAGCCACACAAGTCACCCCATCTTGGATTCCCCTAGGTCTCTAGCTTTCAGAAATGCACAGGTTTGGTAGGTTTCCCTAGGTGCCGGCTGAGCTACAGGCCAAAATCTACAGGTAGGCACTTTGCAAAAAACACCTCTGTTTTCTTTCAAAAAATTGGATGCGTCCACGTTGCGCTTTGGGGCGTTTCCTGTCGCGGGCGCTAGGCCTACCCACACAAGTGAGGTATCATTTTTATCGGGAGATGTGGGGGAAGGCTGGGTGGAAGGAAATTTGTGGCTCCTCTCAGATTCCAGAACTTTCTGCCACAGAAATTTGAGGAACATGTTTTTTTTAGCCAAATTTTGAGGTTTGCAAAGGATTCTGGGTAACAGAACCTGGTCCAAGCCACACAAGTCACGCCATCTTGGATTCCCCTAGGTCTCTAGTTTTCAGAAATGCACAGGTTTGGTAGGTTTCCCTAGGTGCGGGCTGAGCTTCAGGCCAAAATCTACAGGTAGGCACTTTGCAAAAAACACCTCTGTTTTCTTTCAAAAATTTGGATGTGTCCACGTTGCGCTTTGGGGCGTTTCCTGTCGCGGGCGCTAGGCCTACCCACACAAGTGAGTTATCATTTTTATCGGGAGACGTGGGGGAACGCTGGGTGGAAGGAATTTTGTGGCTCCTCTCAGATTCCAGAACTTTCTGCCACAGAAATGTGAGGAACATGTGTTATTTTAGCCAAATTTTGAGGTTTGCAAAGGATTCTGGGTAACAGAACCTGGTCCGAGCCACACAAGTCACCCCATCTTGGATTCCCCTAGGTCTCTAGCTTTCAGAAATGCACAGGTTTGGTAGGTTTCCCTAGGTGCCGGCTGAGCTACAGGCCAAAATCTACAGGTAGGCACTTTGCAAAAAACACCTCTGTTTTCTTTAAAAAATGTGGATGTGTCCACGTTGCGCTTTGGGGCGTTTCCTGTCACGGGCGCTAGGCCTACCTACCCACACAAGTGAGGTATCATTTTTATTGGGAGACGTGGGGGAACGCTGGGTGGAAGGAAATTTGTGGCTCCTCTCAGATTCCAGAACTTTCTGCCACAAAAATGTGAGGAACATGTGTTATTTTAGCCAAATTTAGAGGTTTGCAAAGGATTCTGGGTAACAGAACCTGGTCCGAGCCACACAAGTCACCCCATCTTGGATTCCCCTAGGTCTCTAGCTTTCAGAAATGCACAGGTTTGGTAGGTTTCCCTAGGTGCCGGCTGAGCTACAGGCCAAAATCTACAGGAAAACACCTGTTTTCTTTCAAAAAATTGGATGTGTCCACGTTGCGCTTTGGGGCGTTTCTTGTCGCGGGCGCTAGGCCTACCCACACAAGTGAGGTATCATTTTTATCGGGAGATGTGGGGGAACGCTGGGTTGAAGGAAATTTGTGGCTCCTCTCAAATTCCAGAACTTTCTGCCACAGAAATGTGAGGAACATGTGTTTTTTTAGCCAAATTTTGAGGTTTGCAAAGGATTCTGGCTAACAGAACCTGGTCCGAGCCACACAAGTCACCCCATCTTGGATTCCCCTAGGTCTCTAGTTTTCAGAAATGCACAGGTTTGGTAGGTTTCCCTAGGTGCCGGCTGAGCTACAGGCCAAAATCTACAGGTAGGCACTTTGCAAAAAACACCTCTGTTTTATTTAAAAAATGTGGATGTGTCCACGTTGCGCTTTGGGGCGTTTCCTGTCGCGGGCGCTAGGCCTACCCACACAAGTGAGGTATCATTTTTATCGGGAGACGTGGGGGAAAGTTGGGTGGAAGGAAATTTGTGGCTCCTCTCAGATTCCAGAACTTTCTGCCACAAAAATGTGAGGAACATGTGTTATTTTAGCCAAATTTTGAGGTTTGCAAAGGATTCTGGGTAACAGAACCTGGTCCGAGCCACACAAGTCACCCCATCTTGGATTCCCCTAGGTCTCTAGCTTTCAGAAATGCACAGGTTTGGTAGGTTTCCCTAGGTGCCGGCTGAGCTACAGGCCAAAATCTACAGGTAGGCACTTTGCAAAAAACACCTCTGTTTTCTTTCAAAAAATTGGATGCGTCCACGTTGCGCTTTGGGGCGTTTCCTGTCGCGGGCGCTAGGCCTACCCACACAAGTGAGGTATCATTTTTATCGGGAGATGTGGGGGAACGCTGGGTGGAAGGAAATTTGTGGCTCCTCTCAGATTCCAGAACTTTCTGCCACAGAAATTTGAGGAACATGTTTTTTTTAGCCAAATTTTGAGGTTTGCAAAGGATTCTGGGTAACAGAACCTGGTCCAAGCCACACAAGTCACGCCATCTTGGATTCCCCTAGGTCTCTAGTTTTCAGAAATGCACAGGTTTGGTAGGTTTCCCTAGGTGCGGGCTGAGCTTTAGGCCAAAATCTACAGGTAGGCACTTTGCAAAAAACACCTCTGTTTTCTTTCAAAAATTTGAATGTGTCCACGTTGCGCTTTGGGGCGTTTCCTGTCGCGGGCGCTAGGCCTACCCACACAAGTGAGTTATCATTTTTATCGGGAGACGTGGGGGAACGCTGTGTGGAAGGAATTTTGTGGCTCCTCTCAGATTCCAGAACTTTCTGCCACAGAAATGTGAGGAACATGTGTTATTTTAGCCAAATTTTGAGGTTTGCAAAGGATTCTGGGTAACAGAACCTGGTCCGAGCCACACAAGTCACCCCATCTTGGATTCCCCTAGGTCTCTAGCTTTCAGAAATGCACAGGTTTGGTAGGTTTCCCTAGGTGCCGGCTGAGCTACAGGCCAAAATCTACAGGTAGGCACTTTGCAAAAAACACCTCTGTTTTCTTTAAAAAATGTGGATGTGTCCACGTTGCGCTTTGGGGCGTTTCCTGTCGCGGGCGCTACGCCTACCCACACAAGTGAGGTATCATTTTTATCGGGAGACGTGGGGGAAAGCTGGGTGGAAGGAAATTTGTGGCTCCTCTCAGATTCCAGAACTTTCTGCCACAAAAATGTGAGGAACATGTGTTATGTTAGCCAAATTTTGAGGTTTGCAAAGGATTCTGGGTAACAGAACCTGGTCCGAGCCACACAAGTCACCCCATCTTGGATTCCCCTAGGTCTCTAGCTTTCAGAAATGCACAGGTTTGGTAGGTTTCCCTAGGTGCCGGCTGTGCTACAGGCCAAAATCTACAGGTAGGCACTTTGCAAAAAACACCTCTGTTTTCTTTCAAAAATTTGGATGTGTCCACGTTGCGCTTTGGGGCGTTTCCTGTCGCGGGCGCTAGGCCTACCCACACAAGTGAGGTATCATTTTTATCGGGAGATGTGGGGGAACGCTGGGTGGAAGGAAATTTGTAGCTCCTCTCAGATTCCAGAACTTTCTGCCACAGAAATTTGAGGAACATGTTTTTTTTAGCCAAATTTTGAGGTTTGCAAAGGATTCTGGGTAACAGAACCTGGTCCAAGCCACACAAGTCACGCCATCTTGGATTCCCCTAGGTCTCTAGTTTTCAGAAATGCACAGGTTTGGTAGGTTTCCCTAGGTGCGGGCTGAGCTACAGGCCAAAATCTACAGGTAGGCAATTTGCAAAAAACACCTCTGTTTTCTTTCAAAAATTTGGATGTGTCCACGTTGCGCTTTGGGGCGTTTCCTGTCGTGGGCGCTAGGCCTACCCACACAAGTGAGTTATCATTTTTATCGGGAGACGTGGGGGAACGCTGGGTGGAAGGAATTTTGTGGCTCCTCTCAGATTCCAGAACTTTCTGCCACAGAAATGTGAGGAACATGTGTTTTTTTAGCCAAATTTTGAGGTTTGCAAAGGATTCTGGGTAACAGAACCTAGTCCGAGCCACACAAGTCACCCCATCTTGGATTCCCCTAGGTCTCTAGTTTTCAGAAATGCACAGGTTTGGTAGGTTTCCCTAGGTGCCGGCTGAGCTACAGGCCAAAATCTACAGGTAGGCACTTTTCAAAAAACACCTCTGTTTTCTTTAAAAAATTTGGATGTGTCCAAGTTGCGCTTTGGGGCGTTTCCTGTCGCGGGCGCTAGGCCTACCCACACAAGTGAGGTATCATTTTTATCGGGAGACGTGGGGGAACGCTGGGTGGAAGGAAATTTGTGGCTCCTCTCAGATTCCAGAACTTTCTGCCACAGAAATGTGAGGAACATGTGGTTTTTTAGCCAAATTTTGAGGTTTGCAAAGGATTCTGGGTAACAGAACCTAGTCCGAGCCACACAAGTCACCCCATCTTGGATTCCCCTAGGTCTCTAGTTTTCAGAAATGCACAGGTTTGGTAGGTTTCCCTAGGTGTCGGCTGAGCTACAGGCCAAAATCTAAAGGTAGGCACTTTGCAAAAAACACCTGTTTTCTTTCATAAATTTGGATGTGTCCACGTTGCGCTTTGGGGCGTTTCCTGTCACGGGCGCTAGGCCTACCCACACAAGTGAGGTATCATTTTTATCGGGAGACGTGGGGGAACGCTGGGTAGAAGGAAATTTGTGGCTCCTCTCAGATTCCAGAACTTTCTGCCACAGAAATGAGAGGAACATGTGTTTTTTTAGCCAAATTTTGAGGTTTGCAAAGGATTCTGGGTAACAGAACCTGGTCCGAGCCACACAAGTCACCCCATCTTGGATTCCCCTAGGTCTCTAGTTTTCAGAAGTGCACAGGTTTGGTAGGTTTCCCTAGGTGCCGGCTGAGCTACAAGCCAAAATCTACAGGTAGGCACTTTGCAAAAAACACCTCTGTTTTCTTTAAAAAATTTGGATGTGTCCACGTTGCGCTTTGGGGCGTTTCCTGTCACGGGCGCTAGGCCTACCCACACAAGTGAGGTATCATTTTTATTGGGAGACGTGGGGGAACGCTGGGTGGAAGGAATTTTGTGGCTCCTCTCAGATTCCAGAACTTTCTGCCACAGAAATGTGAGGAACATGTGTTTTTTTAGCCAAATTTTGAGGTTTGCAAAGGATTCTGGGTAACAGAACCTAGTCCGAGCCACACAAGTCACCCCATCTTGGATTCCCCTAGGTCTCTAGTTTTCAGAAATGCACAGGTTTGGTAGGTTTCCCTAGGTGTCGGCTGGGCTACAGGCCAAAATCTAAAGGTAGGCACTTTGCAAAAAACACCTGTTTTCTTTCATAAATTTGGATGTGTCCACGTTGCGCTTTGGGGCGTTTCCTGTCACGGGCGCTAGGCCTACCCACACAAGTGAGGTATCATTTTTATTGGGAGACGTGGGGGAACGCTGGGTAGAAGGAAATTTGTGGCTCCTCTCAGATTCCAGAACTTTCTGCCACAGAAATGAGAGGAACATGTGTTTTTTTTAGCCAAATTTTGAGGTTTGCAAAGGATTCTGGGTAACAGAACCTGGTCCGAGCCACACAAGTCACCCCATCTTGGATTCCCCTAGGTCTCTAGTTTTCAGAAGTGCACAGGTTTGGTAGGTTTCCCTAGGTGCCGGCTGAGCTACAAGCCAAAATCTACAGGTAGGCACTTTGCAAAAAACACCTCTGTTTTCTTTAAAAAATGTGGATGTGTCCACGTTGCGCTTTGGGGCGTTTCCTGTCGCGGGCGCTAGGCCTACCCACACAAGTGAGGTATCATTTTTATCGGGAGACGTGGGGGAAAGTTGGGTGGATGGAAATTTCTGGCTCCTCTCAGATTCCAGAACTTTCTGCCACAAAAATGTGAGGAACGTGTGTTATTTTAGCCAAATTTAGAGGTTTGCAAAGGATTCTGGGTAACAGAACCTGGTCCGAGCCACACAAGTCACCCCATCTTGGATTCCCCTAGGTCTCTAGCTTTCAGAAATGCACAGGTTTGGTAGGTTTCCCTAGGTGCCGGCTGAGCTACAGGCCAAAATCTACAGGTAGGCACTTTGCAAAAAACACCTGTTTTCTTTAAAAAAATTGGATGTGTCCACGTTGCGCTTTGGGGCGTTTCTTGTCGCGGGCGCTAGGCCTACCCACACAAGTGAGGTATCATTTTTATCGGGAGATGTGGGGGAACGCTGGGTTGAAGGAAATTTGTGGCTCCTCTCAAATTCCAGAACTTTCTGCCACAGAAATGTGAGGAACATGTGTTTTTTTAGCCACATTTTGAGGTTTGCAAAGGATTCTGGGTAACAGAACCTGGTCCGAGCCACACAAGTCACCCCATCTTGGATTCCCCTAGGTCTCTAGTTTTCAGAAATGCACAGGTTTGGTAGGTGTCCCTAGGTGCCGGCTGAGCTACAGGCCAAAATCTACAGGTAGGCACTTTGCAAAAAACACCTGTTTTCTTTCATAAATTTGGATTTGTCCACGTTGCGCTTTGGGGCGTTTCCTGTCGCGGGCGCTAGGCCTACCCACACAAGTGAGGTATCATTTTTATCGGGAGACGTGGGGGAAAGTTGGGTGGAAGGAAATTTGTGGCTCCTCTCAGATTCCAGAACTTTCTGCCACAAAAATGTGAGGAACATGTGTTATTTTAGCCAAATTTTGAAGTTTGCAAAGGATTCTGGGTAACAGAACCTGGTCCGAGCCACACAAGTCACCCCATCTTGGATTCCCCTAGGTCTCTAGCTTTCAGAAATGCACAGGTTTGGTAGGTTTCCCTAGGTGCCGGCTGAGCTACAGGCCAAAATCTACAGGTAGGCACTTTGCAAAAAACACCTCTGTTTTCTTTCAAAAAATTGGATGCGTCCACGTTGCGCTTTGGGGCGTTTCCTGTCGCGGGCGCTAGGCCTACCCACACAAGTGAGGTATCATTTTTATCGGGAGATGTGGGGGAAGGCTGGGTGGAAGGAAATTTGTGGCTCCTCTCAGATTCCAGAACTTTCTGCCACAGAAATTTGAGGAACATGTTTTTTTTAGCCAAATTTTGAGGTTTGCAAAGGATTCTGGGTAACAGAACCTGGTCCAAGCCACACAAGTCACGCCATCTTGGATTCCCCTAGGTCTCTAGTTTTCAGAAATGCACAGGTTTGGTAGGTTTCCCTAGGTGCGGGCTGAGCTTCAGGCCAAAATCTACAGGTAGGCACTTTGCAAAAAACACCTCTGTTTTCTTTCAAAAATTTGGATGTGTCCACGTTGCGCTTTGGGGCGTTTCCTGTCGCGGGCGCTAGGCCTACCCACACAAGTGAGTTATCATTTTTATCGGGAGACGTGGGGGAACGCTGGGTGGAAGGAATTTTGTGGCTCCTCTCAGATTCCAGAACTTTCTGCCACAGAAATGTGAGGAACATGTGTTATTTTAGCCAAATTTTGAGGTTTGCAAAGGATTCTGGGTAACAGAACCTGGTCCGAGCCACACAAGTCACCCCATCTTGGATTCCCCTAGGTCTCTAGCTTTCAGAAATGCACAGGTTTGGTAGGTTTCCCTAGGTGCCGGCTGAGCTACAGGCCAAAATCTACAGGTAGGCACTTTGCAAAAAACACCTCTGTTTTCTTTCAAAAATTTGGATGTGTCCAAGTTGCGCTTTGGGGCGTTTCCTGTCGCGGGCGCTAGGCCTACCCACACAAGTGAGGTATCATTTTTATCGGGAGACGTGGGGGAACGCTGGGTGGAAGGAAATTTGTGGCTCCTCTCAGATTCCAGAACTTTCTGCCACAGAAATGTGAGGAACATGTGTTTTTTTAGCCAAATTTTGAGGTTTGCAAAGGATTCTGGGTAACAGAACCTGGTCCAAGCCACACAAGTCACGCCATCTTGGATTCCCCTAGGTCTCTAGTTTTCAGAAATGCACAGGTTTGGTAGGTTTCCCTAGGTGCGGGCTGAGCTACAGGCCAAAATCTACAGGTAGGCACTTTGCAAAAAACACCTCTGTTTTCTTTCAAAAATTTGGATGTGTCCACGTTGCGCTTTGGGGCGTTTCCTGTCGCGGGCGCTAGGCCTACCCACACAAGTGAGTTATCATTTTTATCGGGAGACGTGGGGGAACGCTGGGTGGAAGGAATTTTGTGGCTCCTCTCAGATTCCAGAACTTTCTGCCACAGAAATGTGAGGAACATGTGTTTTTTTAGCCAAATTTTGAGGTTTGCAAAGGATTCTGGGTAACAGATCCTGGTCCGAGCCTCACAAGTCACCCCATCTTGGATTCCCCTAGGTCTCTAGTTTTCAGAAATGCACAGGTTTGGTAGGTTTCCCTAGGTGCCGGCTGAGCTACAGGCCAAAATCTACAGGTAGGCACTTTGCAAAAAACACCTCTGTTTTCTTTCAAATAATTGGATGTGTCCACGTTGCGCTTTGGGGCGTTTCTTGTCGCGGGCGCCAGGCCTACCCACACAAGTGAGATATAATTTTTATCGGGAGACGTGGGGGAAAGCTGGGTGGAAGGAAATTTGTGGCTCCTCTCAGATTCCAGAACTTTCTGCCACAGAAATGTGAGGAACATGTGTTTTTTTAGCCAAATTTTGAGGTTTGCAAAGGATTCTGGGTAACAGAACCTAGTCCGAGCCACACAAGTCACCCCATCTTGGATTCCCCTAGGTCTCTAGTTTTCAGAAATGCACAGGTTTGGTAGGTTTCCCTAGGTGCCGGCTGAGCTACAGGCCAAAATCTACAGGTAGGCACTTTGCAAAAAACACCTCTGTTTTCTTTCAAAAATTTGGATGTGTCCAAGTTGCGCTTTGGGGCGTTTCCTGTCGCGGGCGCTAGGCCTACCCACACAAGTGAGGTATCATTTTTATCGGGAGACGTGGGGGAACACTGGGTGGAAGGAAATTTGTGGCTCCTCTCAGATTCCAGAACTTTCTGCCACAGAAATGTGAGGAACATGTGTTTTTTTAGCCAAATTTTGAGGTTTGCAAAGGATTCTGGGTAACAGAACCTAGTCCGAGCCACACAAGTCACCCCATCTTGCATTCCCCTAGGTCTCTAGTTTTCAGAAATGCACAGGTTTGGTAGGTTTCCCTAGGTGTCGGCTGAGCTACAGGCCAAAATCTAAAGGTAGGCACTTTGCAAAAAACACCTGTTTTCTTTCATAAATTTGGATTTGTCCACGTTGCGCTTTGGGGCGTTTCCTGTCACGGGCGCTAGGCCTACCCACACAAGTGAGGTATCATTTTTATCGGGAGACGTGGGGGAACGCTGGGTAGAAGGAAATTTGTGGCTCCTCTCAGATTCCAGAACTTTCTGCCACAGAAATGTGAGGAACATGTGTTTTTTTAGCCAAATTTTGAGGTTTGCAAAAGATTCTGGGTAACAGAACCTGGTCCGAGCCACACAAGTCACCCCATCTTGGATTCCCCTAGGTCTCTAGTTTTCAGAAGTGCACAGGTTTGGTAAGTTTCCCTAGGTGCCGGCTGAGCTACAAGCCAAAATCTACAGGTAGGCACTTTGCAAAAAACACCTCTGTTTTCTTTAAAAAATTTGGATGTGTCCACGTTGCGCTTTGGAGCGTTTCCTGTCACGGGCGCTAGGCCTACCCACACAAGTGAGGTATCATTTTTATTGGGAGACGTGGGGGAACGCTGGGTGGAAGGAAATTTGTGGCTCCTCTCAGATTCCAGAACTTTCTGCCACAAAAATGTGAGGAACATGTGTTATTTTAGCCAAATTTAGAGGTTTGCAAAGGATTCTGGGTAACAGAACCTGGTCCGAGCCACACAAGTCACCCCATCTTGGATTCCCCTAGGTCTCTAGCTTTCAGAAATGCACAGGTTTGGTAGGTTTCCCTAGGTGCCGGCTGAGCTACAGGCCAAAATCTACAGGTAGGCACTTTGCAAAAAACATCTGTTTTCTTTCAAAAAATTGGATGTGTCCACGTTGCGCTTTGGGGCGTTTCTTGTCGCGGGCGCTAGGCCTACCCACACAAGTGAGGTATCATTTTTATCGGGAGATGTGGGGGAACGCTGGGTTGAAGGAAATTTGTGGCTCCTCTCAAATTCCAGAACTTTCTGCCACAGAAATGTGAGGAACATGTGTTTTTTTAGCCAAATTTTGAGGTTTGCAAAGGATTCTGGGTAACAGAACCTGGTCCGAGCCACACAAGTCACCCCATCTTGGATTCCCCTAGGTCTCTAGTTTTCAGAAATGCACAGGTTTGTTAGGTTTCCCTAGGTGCCGGCTGAGCTACAGGCCAAAATCTACAGGTAGGCACTTTGCAAAAAACACCTCTGTTTTCTTTCAAAAATTTGGATGTGTCCACGTTGCGCTTTGGGGCGTTTCCTGTCGCGGGCGCTAGGCCTACCCACACAAGTGAGGTATCATTTTTATCGGGAGATGTGGGGGAACGCTGGGTGGAAGGAAATTTGTGGCTCCTCTCAGATTCCAGAACTTTCTGCCACAGAAATTTGAGGAACATGTTTTTTTTAGCCAAATTTTGAGGTTTGCAAAGGATTCTGGGTAACAGAACCTGGTCCAAGCCACACAAGTCACGCCATCTTGGATTCCCCTAGGTCTCTAGTTTTCAGAAATGCACAGGTTTGGTAGGTTTCCCTAGGTGCGGGCTGAGCTACAGGCCAAAATCTACAGGTAGGCACTTTGCAAAAAACACCTCTGTTTTCTTTAAAAAATGTGGATGTGTCCACGTTGCGCTTTGGGGCGTTTCCTGTCGCGGGCGCTAGGCCTACCCACACAAGTGAGTTATCATTTTTATCGGGAGACGTGGGGGAACGCTGGGTGGAAGGAATTTTGTGCTCCTCTCAGATTCCAGAACTTTCTGCCACAGAAATGTGAGGAACATGTGTTTTTTTAGCCAAATTTTGAGGTTTGCAAAGGATTCTGGGTAACAGATCCTGGTCCGAGCCTCACAAGTCACCCCATCTTGGATTCCCCTAGGTCTCTAGTTTTCAGAAATGCACAGGTTTGGTAGGTTTCCCTAGGTGCCGGCTGAGCTACAGGCCAAAATCTACAGGTAGGCACTTTGCAAAAAACACCTCTGTTTTCTTTCAAATAATTGGATGTGTCCACGTTGCGCTTTGGGGCGTTTCTTGTCGCGGGCGCCAGGCCTACCCACACAAGTGAGATATAATTTTTATCGGGAGACGTGGGGGAAAGCTGGGTGGAAGGAAATTTGTGGCTCCTCTCAGATTCCAGAACTTTCTGCCACAGAAATGTGAGGAACATGTGTTTTTTTAGCCAAATTTTGAGGTTTGCAAAGGATTCTGGGTAACAGAACCTAGTCCGAGCCACACAAGTCACCCCATCTTGGATTCCCCTAGGTCTCTAGTTTTCAGAAATGCACAGGTTTGGTAGGTTTCCCTAGGTGCCGGCTGAGCTACAAGCCAAAATCTACAGGTAGGCACTTTGCAAAAAACACCTCTGTTTTCTTTAAAAAATGTGGATGAGTCCACGTTGCGCTTTGGGGCGTTTCCTGTCACGGGCGCTAGGCCTACCCACACAAGTGAGGTATCATTTTTATTGGGAGACGTGGGGGAACGCTGGGTGGAAGGAAATTTGTGGCTCCTCTCAGATTCCAGAACTTTCTGCCACAAAAATGTGAGGAACATGTGTTATTTTAGCCAAATTTAGAGGTTTGCAAAGGATTCTGGGTAACAGAACCTGGTCCGAGCCACACAAGTCACCCCATCTTGGATTCCCCTAGGTCTCTAGCTTTCAGAAATGCACAGGTTTGGTAGGTTTCCCTAGGTGCCGGCTGAGCTACAGGCCAAAATCTACAGGAAAACACCTGTTTTCTTTCAAAAAATTGGATGTGTCCACGTTGCGCTTTGGGGCGTTTCTTGTCGCGGGCGCTAGGCCTACCCACACAAGTGAGGTATCATTTTTATCGGGAGATGTGGGGGAACGCTGGGTTGAAGGAAATTTGTGGCTCCTCTCAAATTCCAGAACTTTCTGCCACAGAAATGTGAGGAACATGTGTTTTTTTAGCCAAATTTTGAGGTTTGCAAAGGATTCTGGGTAACAGAACCTGGTCCGAGCCACACAAGTCACCCCATCTTGGATTCCCCTAGGTCTCTAGTTTTCAGAAATGCACAGGTTTGGTAGGTTTCCCTAGGTGCCGGCTGAGCTACAGGCCAAAATCTACAGGTAGGCACTTTGCAAAAAACACCTCTGTTTTATTTAAAAAATGTGGATGTGTCCACGTTGCGCTTTGGGGCGTTTCCTGTCGCGGGCGCTAGGCCTACCCACACAAGTGAGGTATCATTTTTATCGGGAGACGTGGGGGAAAGTTGGGTGGAAGGAAATTTGTGGCTCCTCTCAGATTCCAGAACTTTCTGCCACAAAAATGTGAGGAACATGTGTTATTTTAGCCAAATTTTGAGGTTTGCAAAGGATTCTGGGTAACAGAACCTGGTCCGAGCCACACAAGTCACCCCATCTTGGATTCCCCTAGGTCTCTAGCTTTCAGAAATGCACAGGTTTGGTAGGTTTCCCTAGGTGCCGGCTGAGCTACAGGCCAAAATCTACAGGTAGGCACTTTGCAAAAAACACCTCTGTTTTCTTTCAAAAAATTGGATGCGTCCACGTTGCGCTTTGGGGCGTTTCCTGTCGCGGGCGCTAGGCCTACCCACACAAGTGAGGTATCATTTTTATCGGGAGATGTGGGGGAACGCTGGGTGGAAGGAAATTTGTGGCTCCTCTCAGATTCCAGAACTTTCTGCCACAGAAATTTGAGGAACATGTTTTTTTTAGCCAAATTTTGAGGTTTGCAAAGGATTCTGGGTAACAGAACCTGGTCCAAGCCACACAAGTCACGCCATCTTGGATTCCCCTAGGTCTCTAGTTTTCAGAAATGCACAGGTTTGGTAGGTTTCCCTAGGTGCGGGCTGAGCTTCAGGCCAAAATCTACAGGTAGGCACTTTGCAAAAAACACCTCTGTTTTCTTTCAAAAATTTGAATGTGTCCACGTTGCGCTTTGGGGCGTTTCCTGTCGCGGGCGCTAGGCCTACCCACACAAGTGAGTTATCATTTTTATCGGGAGACGTGGGGGAACGCTGGGTGGAAGGAATTTTGTGGCTCCTCTCAGATTCCAGAACTTTCTGCCACAGAAATGTGAGGAACATGTGTTATTTTAGCCAAATTTTGAGGTTTGCAAAGGATTCTGGGTAACAGAACCTGGTCCGAGCCACACAAGTCACCCCATCTTGGATTCCCCTAGGTCTCTAGCTTTCAGAAATGCACAGGTTTGGTAGGTTTCCCTAGGTGCCGGCTGAGCTACAGGCCAAAATCTACAGGTAGGCACTTTGCAAAAAACACCTCTGTTTTCTTTAAAAAATGTGGATGTGTCCACGTTGCGCTTTGGGGCGTTTCCTGTCGCGGGCGCTACGCCTACCCACACAAGTGAGGTATCATTTTTATCGGGAGACGTGGGGGAAAGCTGGGTGGAAGGAAATTTGTGGCTCCTCTCAGATTCCAGAACTTTCTGCCACAAAAATGTGAGGAACATGTGTTATGTTAGCCAAATTTTGAGGTTTGCAAAGGATTCTGGGTAACAGAACCTGGTCCGAGCCACACAAGTCACCCCATCTTGGATTCCCCTAGGTCTCTAGCTTTCAGAAATGCACAGGTTTGGTAGGTTTCCCTAGGTGCCGGCTGTGCTACAGGCCAAAATCTACAGGTAGGCACTTTGCAAAAAACACCTCTGTTTTCTTTCAAAAATTTGGATGTGTCCACGTTGCGCTTTGGGGCGTTTCCTGTCGCGGGCGCTAGGCCTACCCACACAAGTGAGGTATCATTTTTATCGGGAGATGTGGGGGAACGCTGGGTGGAAGGAAATTTGTAGCTCCTCTCAGATTCCAGAACTTTCTGCCACAGAAATTTGAGGAACATGTTTTTTTTAGCCAAATTTTGAGGTTTGCAAAGGATTCTGGGTAACAGAACCTGGTCCAAGCCACACAAGTCACGCCATCTTGGATTCCCCTAGGTCTCTAGTTTTCAGAAATGCACAGGTTTGGTAGGTTTCCCTAGGTGCGGGCTGAGCTACAGGCCAAAATCTACAGGTAGGCAATTTGCAAAAAACACCTCTGTTTTCTTTCAAAAATTTGGATGTGTCCACGTTGCGCTTTGGGGCGTTTCCTGTCGTGGGCGCTAGGCCTACCCACACAAGTGAGTTATCATTTTTATCGGGAGACGTGGGGGAACGCTGGGTGGAAGGAATTTTGTGGCTCCTCTCAGATTCCAGAACTTTCTGCCACAGAAATGTGAGGAACATGTGTTTTTTTAGCCAAATTTTGAGGTTTGCAAAGGATTCTGGGTAACAGATCCTGGTCCAAGCCTCACAAGTCACCCCATCTTGGATTCCCCTAGGTCTCTAGTTTTCAGAAATGCACAGGTTTGGTAGGTTTCCCTAGGTGCCGGCTGAGCTACAGGCCAAAATCTACAGGTTGACACTTTGCAAAAAACACCTCTGTTTTCTTTCAAAAATTTGGATGTGTCCACGTTGCGCTTTGGGGCGTTTCTTGTCGCGGGCGCCAGGCCTACCCACACAAGTGAGATATCATTTTTATCGGGAGACGTGGGGGAAAGCTGGGTGGAAGGACATTTGTGGCTCCTCTCAGATTCCAGAACTTTCTGCCACAGAAATGTGAGGAACATGTGGTTTTTTAGCCAAATTTTGAGGTTTGCAAAGGATTCTGGGTAACAGAACCTAGTCCGAGCCACACAAGTCACCCCATCTTGGATTCCCCTAGGTCTCTAGTTTTCAGAAATGCACAGGTTTGGTAGGTTTCCCTAGGTGCCGGCTGAGCTACAGGCCAAAATCTACAGGTAGGCACTTTGCAAAAAACACCTCTGTTTTCTTTAAAAAATTTGGATGTGTCCAAGTTGCGCTTTGGGGCGTTTCCTGTCGCGGGCGCTAGGCCTACCCACACAAGTGAGGTATCATTTTTATCGGGAGACGTGGGGGAACGCTGGGTGGAAGGAAATTTGTGGCTCCTCTCAGATTCCAGAACTTTCTGCCACAGAAATGTGAGGAACATGTGGTTTTTTAGCCAAATTTTGAGGTTTGCAAAGGATTCTGGGTAACAGAACCTAGTCCGAGCCACACAAGTCACCCCATCTTGGATTCCCCTAGGTCTCTAGTTTTCAGAAATGCACAGGTTTGGTAGGTTTCCCTAGGTGTCGGCTGAGCTACAGGCCAAAATCTAAAGGTAGGCACTTTGCAAAAAACACCTGTTTTCTTTCATAAATTTGGATGTGTCCACGTTGCGCTTTGGGGCGTTTCCTGTCACGGGCGCTAGGCCTACCCACACAAGTGAGGTATCATTTTTATCGGGAGACGTGGGGGAACGCTGGGTAGAAGGAAATTTGTGGCTCCTCTCAGATTCCAGAACTTTCTGCCACAGAAATGTGAGGAACATGTGTTTTTTTAGCCAAATTTTGAGGTTTGCAAAGGATTCTGGGTAACAGAACCTGGTCCGAGCCACACAAGTCACCCCATCTTGGAGTCCCCTAGGTCTCTAGTTTTCAGAAGTGCACAGGTTTGGTAGGTTTCCCTAGGTGCCGGCTGAGCTACAAGCCAAAATCTACAGGTAGGCACTTTGCAAAAAACACCTCTGTTTTCTTTAAAAAATTTGGATGTGTCCACGTTGCGCTTTGGGGCGTTTCCTGTCACGGGCGCTAGGCCTACCCACACAAGTGAGGTATCATTTTTATTGGGAGACGTGGGGGAACGCTGGGTGGAAGGAATTTTGTGGCTCCTCTCAGATTCCAGAACTTTCTGCCACAGAAATGTGAGGAACATGTTTTTTTAGCCAAATTTTGAGGTTTGCAAAGGATTCTGGGTAACAGAACCTAGTCCGAGCCACACAAGTCACCCCATCTTGGATTCCCCTAGGTCTCTAGTTTTCAGAAATGCACAGGTTTGGTAGGTTTCCCTAGGTGTCGGCTGGGCTACAGGCCAAAATCTAAAGGTAGGCACTTTGCAAAAAACACCTGTTTTCTTTCATAAATTTGGATGTGTCCACGTTGCGCTTTGGGGCGTTTCCTGTCACGGGCGCTAGGCCTACCCACACAAGTGAGGTATCATTTTTATCGGGAGACGTGGGGGAACGCTGGGTAGAAGGAAATTTGTGGCTCCTCTCAGATTCCAGAACTTTCTGCCACAGAAATGTGAGGAACATGTGTTTTTTTAACCAAATTTTGAGGTTTGCAAAGGATTCTGGGTAACAGAACCTGGTCCGAGCCACACAAGTCACCCCATCTTGGATTCCCCTAGGTCTCTAGTTTTCAGAAGTGCACAGGTTTGGTAGGTTTCCCTAGGTGCCGGCTGAGCTACAAGCCAAAATCTACAGGTAGGCACTTTGCAAAAAACACCTCTGTTTTCTTTAAAAAATGTGGATGTGTCCACGTTGCGCTTTGGGGCGTTTCCTGTCGCGGGCGCTAGGCCTACCCACACAAGTGAGGTATCATTTTTATCGGGAGACGTGGGGGAAAGTTGGGTGGATGGAAATTTATGGCTCCTCTCAGATTCCAGAACTTTCTGCCACAAAAATGTGAGGAACGTGTGTTATTTTAGCCAAATTTAGAGGTTTGCAAAGGATTCTGGGTAACAGAACCTGGTCCGAGCCACACAAGTCACCCCATCTTGGATTCCCCTAGGTCTCTAGCTTTCAGAAATGCACAGGTTTGGTAGGTTTCCCTAGGTGCCGGCTGAGCTACAGGCCAAAATCTACAGGTAGGCACTTTGCAAAAAACACCTGTTTTCTTTAAAAAAATTGGATGTGTCCACGTTGCGCTTTGGGGCGTTTCTTGTCGCGGGCGCTAGGCCTACCCACACAAGTGAGGTATCATTTTTATCGGGAGATGTGGGGGAACGCTGGGTTGAAGGAAATTTGTGGCTCCTCTCAAATTCCAGAACTTTCTGCCACAGAAATGTGAGGAACATGTGTTTTTTTAGCCACATTTTGAGGTTTGCAAAGGATTCTGGGTAACAGAACCTGGTCCGAGCCACACAAGTCACCCCATCTTGGATTCCCCTAGGTCTCTAGTTTTCAGAAATGCACAGGTTTGGTAGGTGTCCCTAGGTGCCGGCTGAGCTACAGGCCAAAATCTACAGGTAGGCACTTTGCAAAAAACACCTCTGTTTTATTTAAAAAATGTGGATGTGTCCACGTTGCGCTTTGGGGCGTTTCCTGTCGCGGGCGCTAGGCCTACCCACACAAGTGAGGTATCATTTTTATCGGGAGACGTGGGGGAAAGTTGGGTGGAAGGAAATTTGTGGCTCCTCTCAGATTCCAGAACTTTCTGCCACAAAAATGTGAGGAACATGTGTTATTTTAGCCAAATTTTGAAGTTTGCAAAGGATTCTGGGTAACAGAACCTGGTCCGAGCCACACAAGTCACCCCATCTTGGATTCCCCTAGGTCTCTAGCTTTCAGAAATGCACAGGTTTGGTAGGTTTCCCTAGGTGCCGGCTGAGCTACAGGCCAAAATCTACAGGAAGGCACTTTGCAAAAAACACCTCTGTTTTCTTTCAAAAAATTGGATGCGTCCACGTTGCGCTTTGGGGCGTTTCCTGTCGCGGGCGCTAGGCCTACCCACACAAGTGAGGTATCATTTTTATCGGGAGATGTGGGGGAAGGCTGGGTGGAAGGAAATTTGTGGCTCCTCTCAGATTCCAGAACTTTCTGCCACAGAAATTTGAGGAACATGTTTTTTTTAGCCAAATTTTGAGGTTTGCAAAGGATTCTGGGTAACAGAACCTGGTCCAAGCCACACAAGTCACGCCATCTTGGATTCCCCTAGGTCTCTAGTTTTCAGAAATGCACAGGTTTGGTAGGTTTCCCTAGGTGCGGGCTGAGCTTCAGGCCAAAATCTACAGGTAGGCACTTTGCAAAAAACACCTCTGTTTTCTTTCAAAAATTTGGATGTGTCCACGTTGCGCTTTGGGGCGTTTCCTGTCGCGGGCGCTAGGCCTACCCACACAAGTGAGTTATCATTTTTATCGGGAGACGTGGGGGAACGCTGGGTGGAAGGAATTTTGTGGCTCCTCTCAGATTCCAGAACTTTCTGCCACAGAAATGTGAGGAACATGTGTTATTTTAGCCAAATTTTGAGGTTGGCAAAGGATTCTGGGTAACAGAACCTGGTCCGAGCCACACAAGTCACCCCATCTTGGATTCCCCTAGGTCTCTAGCTTTCAGAAATGCACAGGTTTGGTAGGTTTCCCTAGGTGCCGGCTGAGCTACAGGCCAAAATCTACAGGTAGGCACTTTGCAAAAAACACCTCTGTTTTCTTTCAAAAATTTGGATGTGTCCAAGTTGCGCTTTGGGGCGTTTCCTGTCGCGGGCGCTAGGCCTACCCACACAAGTGAGGTATCATTTTTATCGGGAGACGTGGGGGAACGCTGGGTGGAAGGAAATTTGTGGCTCCTCTCAGATTCCAGAACTTTCTGCCACAGAAATGTGAGGAACATGTGTTTTTTTAGCCAAATTTTGAGGTTTGCAAAGGATTCTGGGTAACAGAACCTGGTCCGAGCCACACAAGTCACCCCATCTTGGATTCCCCTAGGTCTCTAGTTTTCAGAAATGCACAGGTTTGGTAGGTTTCCCTAGGTGCCGGCTGAGCTACAGGCCAAAATCTACAGGTAGGCACTTTGTAAAAAACACCTCTGTTTTCTTTAAAAAATGTGGATGTGTCCACGTTGCGCTTTGGGGCGTTTCCTGTCGCGGGCGCTAGGCCTACCCACACAAGTGAGGTATCATTTTTATTGGGAGACGTGGGGGAAAGTTGGGTGGAAGGAAATTCGTGGCTCCTCTCAGATTCCAGAACTTTCTGCCACAAAAATGTGAGGAACATGTGTTATTTTAGCCAAATTTTGAGGTTTGCAAAGGATTCTGGGTAACAGAACCTGGTGCGAGCCACACAAGTCACCCCATCTTGGATTCCCCTAGGTCTCTAGCTTTCAGAAATGCACAGGTTTGGTAGGTTTCCCTAGGTGCCGGCTGAGCTACAGGCCAAAATCTACAGGTAGGCACTTTGCAAAAAACACCTCTGTTTTCTTTCAAAAATTTGGATGTGTCCACGTTGCGCTTTGGGGCGTTTCCTGTCGCGGGCGCTAGGCCTACCCACACAAGTGAGGTATCATTTTTATCGGGAGATGTGGGGGAACGCTGGGTGGAAGGAATTTTTGGCTCCTCTCAGATTCCAGAACTTTCTGCCACAGAAATTTGAGGAATATGTTTTTTTTAGCCAAATTTTGAGGTTTGCAAAGGATTCTGGGTAACAGAACCTGGTCCAAGCCACACAAGTCACGCCATCTTGGATTCCCCTAGGTCTCTAGTTTTCAGAAATGCACAGGTTTGGTAGGTTTCCCTAGGTGCGGGCTGAGCTACAGGCCAAAATCTACAGGTAGGCACTTTGCAAAAAACACCTCTGTTTTCTTTCAAAAATTTGGATGTGTCCACGTTGCGCTTTGGGGCGTTTCCTGTCGCGGGCGCTAGGCCTACCCACACAAGTGAGTTATCATTTTTATCGGGAGACGTGGGGGAACGCTGGGTGGAAGGAATTTTGTGGCTCCTCTCAGATTCCAGAACTTTCTGCCACAGAAATGTGAGGAACATGTGTTTTTTTAGCCAAATTTTGAGGTTTGCAAAGGATTCTGGGTAACAGATCCTGGTCCGAGCCTCACAAGTCACCCCATCTTGGATTCCCCTAGGTCTCTAGTTTTCAGAAATGCACAGGTTTGGTAGGTTTCCCTAGGTGCCGGCTGAGCTACAGGCCAAAATCTACAGGTAGGCACTTTGCAAAAAACACCTCTGTTTTCTTTCAAAAATTTGGATGTTTCCAAGTTGCGCTTTGGGGCGTTTCCTGTCGCGGGCGCTAGGCCTACCCACACAAGTGAGGTATCATTTTTATCGGGAGACGTGGGGGAACGCTGGGTGGAAGGAAATTTGTGGCTCCTCTCAGATTCCAGAACTTTCTGCCACAGAAATGTGAGGAACATGTGTTTTTTTAGCCAAATTTTGAGGTTTGCAAAGGATTCTGGGTAACAGAACCTAGTCCGAGCCACACAAGTCACCCCATCTTGGATTCCCCTAGGTCTCTAGTTTTCAGAAGTGCACAGGTTTGGTAGGTTTCCCTAGGTGCCGGCTGAGCTACAAGCCAAAATCTACAGGTAGGCACTTTGCAAAAAACACCTCTGTTTTCTTTAAAAAATTTGGATGTGTCCACGTTGCGCTTTGGGGCGTTTCCTGTCACGGGCGCTAGGCCTACCCACACAAGTGAGGTATCATTTTTATTGGGAGACGTGGGGGAACGCTGGGTGGAAGGAAATTTGTGGCTCCTCTCAGATTCCAGAACTTTCTGCCACAAAAATGTGAGGAACATGTGTTATTTTAGCCAAATTTAGAGGTTTGCAAAGGATTCTGGGTAACAGAACCTGGTCCGAGCCACACAAGTCACCCCATCTTGGATTACCCTAGGTCTCTAGCTTTCAGAAATGCACAGGTTTGGTAGGTTTCCCTAGGTGCCGGCTGAGCTACAGGCCAAAATCTACAGGTAGGCAAATGCAAAAAACACCAGTTTTCTTTCAAAAAATTGGATGTGTCCACGTTGCGCTTTGGGGCGTTTCTTGTCGCAGGCGCTAGGCCTACCCACACAAGTGAGGTATCATTTTTATCGGGAGATGTGGGGGAACGCCGGGTTGAAGGAAATTTGTGGCTCCTCTCAAATTCCAGAACTTTCTGCCACAGAAATGTGAGGAACATGTGTTTTTTTAGCCAAATTTTGAGGTTTGCATAGGATTCTGGGTAACAGAACCTGGTCCGAGCCACACAAGTCACCCCATCTTGGATTCCCCTAGGTCTCTAGTTTTCAGAAATGCACAGGTTTGGTAGGTTTCCCTAGGTGCCGGCTGAGCTACAGGCCAAAATCTACAGGTAGGCACTTTGCAAAAAACACCTCTGTTTTCTTTAAAAAATGTGGATGTGTCCACGTTGCGCTTTGGGGCGTTTCCTGTCGCGGGCGCTAGGCCTACCCACACAAGTGAGGTATCATTTTTATCGGGAGACGTGGGGGAAAGCTGGGTGGAAGGAAATTTGTGGCTCCTCTCAGATTCCAGAACTTTCTGCCACAAAAATGTGAGGAACATGTGTTATTTTAGCCAAATTTTGAGGTTTGCAAAGGATTCTGGGTAACAGAACCTGGTGCGAGCCACACAAGTCACCCCATCTTGGATTCCCCTAGGTCTCTAGCTTTCAGAAATGCACAGGTTTGGTAGGTTTCCCTAGGTGCTGGCTGAGCTACAGGCCAAAATCTACAGGTAGGCACTTTGCAAAAAACACCTCTGTTTTCTTTCAAAAATTTGGATGTGTCCACGTTGCGCTTTGGGGCGTTTCCTGTCGCGGGCGCTAGGCCTACCCACACAAGTGAGGTATCATTTTTATCGGGAGATGTGGGGGAACGCTGGGTGGAAGGAATTTTTGGCTCCTCTCAGATTCCAGAACTTTCTGCCACAGAAATGTGAGGAACATGTGTTTTTTTAGCCAAATTTTGAGGTTTGCAAAGGATTCTGGGTAACAGAACCTGGTCCAAGCCACACAAGTCACGCCATCTTGGATTCCCCTAGGTCTCTAGTTTTCAGAAATGCACAGGTTTGGTAGGTTTCCCTAGGTGCGGGCTGAGCTACAGGCCAAAATCTACAGGTAGGCACTTTGCAAAAAACACCTCTGTTTTCTTTCAAAAATTTGGATGTGTCCACGTTGCGCTTTGGGGCGTTTCCTGTCGCGGGCGCTAGGCCTACCCACACAAGTGAGTTATCATTTTTATCGGGAGACGTGGGGGAACGCTGGGTGGAAGGAATTTTGTGGCTCCTCTCAGATTCCAGAACTTTCTGCCACAGAAATGTGAGGAACATGTGTTTTTTTAGCCAAATTTTGAGGTTTGCAAAGGATTCTGGGTAACAGATCCTGGTCCGAGCCTCACAAGTCACCCCATCTTGGATTCCCCTAGGTCTCTAGTTTTCAGAAATGCACAGGTTTGGTAGGTTTCCCTAGGTGCCGGCTGAGCTACAGGCCAAAATCTACAGGTAGGCACTTTGCAAAAAACACCTCTGTTTTCTTTCAAAAATTTGGATGTTTCCAAGTTGCGCTTTGGGGCGTTTCCTGTCGCGGGCGCTAGGCCTACCCACACAAGTGAGGTATCATTTTTATCGGGAGACGTGGGGGAACGCTGGGTGGAAGGAAATTTGTGGCTCCTCTCAGATTCCAGAACTTTCTGCCACAGAAATGTGAGGAACATGTGTTTTTTTAGCCAAATTTTGAGGTTTGCAAAGGATTCTGGGTAACAGAACCTAGTCCGAGCCACACAAGTCACCCCATCTTGGATTCCCCTAGGTCTCTAGTTTTCAGAAGTGCACAGGTTTGGTAGGTTTCCCTCGGTGCCGGCTGAGCTACAAGCCAAAATCTACAGGTAGGCACTTTGCAAAAAACACCTCTGTTTTCTTTAAAAAATTTGGATGTGTCCACGTTGCGCTTTGGGGCGTTTCCTGTCACGGGCGCTAGGCCTACCCACACAAGTGAGGTATCATTTTTATTGGGAGACGTGGGGGAACGCTGGGTGGAAGGAAATTTGTGGCTCCTCTCAGATTCCAGAACTTTCTGCCACAAAAATGTGAGGAACATGTGTTATTTTAGCCAAATTTAGAGGTTTGCAAAGGATTCTGGGTAACAGAACCTGGTCCGAGCCACACAAGTCACCCCATCTTGGATTACCCTAGGTCTCTAGCTTTCAGAAATGCACAGGTTTGGTAGGTTTCCCTAGGTGCCGGCTGAGCTACAGGCCAAAATCTACAGGTAGGCAAATGCAAAAAACACCAGTTTTCTTTCAAAAAATTGGATGTGTCCACGTTGCGCTTTGGGGCGTTTCTTGTCGCAGGCGCTAGGCCTACCCACACAAGTGAGGTATCATTTTTATCGGGAGATGTGGGGGAACGCCGGGTTGAAGGAAATTTGTGGCTCCTCTCAAATTCCAGAACTTTCTGCCACAGAAATGTGAGGAACATGTGTTTTTTTAGCCAAATTTTGAGGTTTGCATAGGATTCTGGGTAACAGAACCTGGTCCGAGCCACACAAGTCACCCCATCTTGGATTCCCCTAGGTCTCTAGTTTTCAGAAATGCACAGGTTTGGTAGGTTTCCCTAGGTGCCGGCTGAGCTACAGGCCAAAATCTACAGGTAGGCACTTTGCAAAAAACACCTCTGTTTTCTTTAAAAAATGTGGATGTGTCCACGTTGCGCTTTGGGGCGTTTCCTGTCGCGGGCGCTAGGCCTACCCACACAAGTGAGGTATCATTTTTATCGGGAGACGTGGGGGAAAGCTGGGTGGAAGGAAATTTGTGGCTCCTCTCAGATTCCAGAACTTTCTGCCACAAAAATGTGAGGAACATGTGTTATTTTAGCCAAATTTTGAGGTTTGCAAAGGATTCTGGGTAACAGAACCTGGTCCGAGCCACACAAGTCACCCCATCTTGGATTCCCCTAGGTCTCTAGCTTTCAGAAATGCACAGGTTTGGTAGGTTTCCCTAGGTGCCGGCTGAGCTACAGGCCAAAATCTACAGGTAGGCACTTTGCAAAAAACACCTCTGTTTTCTTTAAAAAATTTGGATGTGTCCACGTTGCGCTTTGGGGCGTTTCCTGTCGCGGGCGCTAGGCCTACCCACACAAGTGAGGTATCATTTTTATCGGGAGATGTGGGGGAACGCTGGGTGGATGGAAATTTGTGGCTCCTCTCAGATTCCAGAACTTTCTGCCACAGAAATTTGAGGAACATGTTTTTTTTAGCCAAATTTTGAGGTTTGCAAAGGATTCTGGGTAACAGAACCTGGTCCAAGCCACACAAGTCACGCCATCTTGGATTCCCCTAGGTCTCTAGTTTTCAGAAATGCACAGGTTTGGTAGGTTTCCCTAGGTGCGGGCTGAGCTACAGGCCAAAATCTACAGGTAGGCACTTTGCAAAAAACACCTCTGTTTTCTTTCAAAAATTTGGATGTGTCCACGTTGCGCTTTGGGGCGTTTCCTGTCGCGGGCGCTAGGCCTACCCACACAAGTGAGTTATCATTTTTATCGGGAGACGTGGGGGAACGCTGGGTGGAAGGAATTTTGTGGCTCCTCTCAGATTCCAGAACTTTCTGCCACAGAAATGTGAGGAACATGTGTTTTTTTAGCCAAATTTTGAGGTTTGCAAAGGATTCTGGGTAACAGATCCTGGTCCGAGCCTCACAAGTCACCCCATCTTGGATTCCCCTAGGTCTCTAGTTTTCAGAAATGCACAGGTTTGGTAGGTTTCCCTAGGTGCCGGCTGAGCTACAGGCCAAAATCTACAGGTAGGCACTTTGCAAAAAACACCTCTGTTTTCTTTCAAATAATTGGATGTGTCCACGTTGCGCTTTGGGGCGTTTCTTGTCGCGGGCGCCAGGCCTACCCACACAAGTGAGATATAATTTTTATCGGGAGACGTGGGGGAAAGCTGGGTGGAAGGAAATTTGTGGCTCCTCTCAGATTCCAGAACTTTCTGCCACAGAAATGTGAGGAACATGTGTTTTTTTAGCCAAATTTTGAGGTTTGCAAAGGATTCTGGGTAACAGAACCTAGTCCGAGCCACACAAGTCACCCCATCTTGGATTCCCCTAGGTCTCTAGTTTTCAGAAATGCACAGGTTTGGTAGGTTTCCCTAGGTGCCGGCTGAGCTACAGGCCAAAATCTACAGGTAGGCACTTTGCAAAAAACACCTCTGTTTTCTTTCAAAAATTTGGATGTGTCCAAGTTGCGCTTTGGGGCGTTTCCTGTCGCGGGCGCTAGGCCTACCCACACAAGTGAGGTATCATTTTTATCGGGAGACGTGGGGGAACACTGGGTGGAAGGAAATTTGTGGCTCCTCTCAGATTCCAGAACTTTCTGCCACAGAAATGTGAGGAACATGTGTTTTTTTAGCCAAATTTTGAGGTTTGCAAAGGATTCTGGGTAACAGAACCTAGTCCGAGCCACACAAGTCACCCCATCTTGGATTCCCCTAGGTCTCTAGTTTTCAGAAATGCACAGGTTTGGTAGGTTTCCCTAGGTGTCGGCTGAGCTACAGGCCAAAATCTAAAGGTAGGCACTTTGCAAAAAACACCTGTTTTCTTTCATAAATTTGGATTTGTCCACGTTGCGCTTTGGGGCGTTTCCTGTCACGGGCGCTAGGCCTACCCACACAAGTGAGGTATCATTTTTATCGGGAGACGTGGGGGAACGCTGGGTAGAAGGAAATTTGTGGCTCCTCTCAGATTCCAGAACTTTCTGCCACAGAAATGTGAGGAACATGTGTTTTTTTAGCCAAATTTTGAGGTTTGCAAAAGATTCTGGGTAACAGAACCTGGTCCGAGCCACACAAGTCACCCCATCTTGGATTCCCCTAGGTCTCTAGTTTTCAGAAGTGCACAGGTTTGGTAAGTTTCCCTAGGTGCCGGCTGAGCTACAAGCCAAAATCTACAGGTAGGCACTTTGCAAAAAACACCTCTGTTTTCTTTAAAAAATTTGGATGTGTCCACGTTGCGCTTTGGAGCGTTTCCTGTCACGGGCGCTAGGCCTACCCACACAAGTGAGGTATCATTTTTATTGGGAGACGTGGGGGAACGCTGGGTGGAAGGAAATTTGTGGCTCCTCTCAGATTCCAGAACTTTCTGCCACAAAAATGTGAGGAACATGTGTTATTTTAGCCAAATTTAGAGGTTTGCAAAGGATTCTGGGTAACAGAACCTGGTCCGAGCCACACAAGTCACCCCATCTTGGATTCCCCTAGGTCTCTAGCTTTCAGAAATGCACAGGTTTGGTAGGTTTCCCTAGGTGCCGGCTGAGCTACAGGCCAAAATCTACAGGTAGGCACTTTGCAAAAAACATCTGTTTTCTTTCAAAAAATTGGATGTGTCCACGTTGCGCTTTGGGGCGTTTCTTGTCGCGGGCGCTAGGCCTACCCACACAAGTGAGGTATCATTTTTATCGGGAGATGTGGGGGAACGCTGGGTTGAAGGAAATTTGTGGCTCCTCTCAAATTCCAGAACTTTCTGCCACAGAAATGTGAGGAACATGTGTTTTTTTAGCCAAATTTTGAGGTTTGCAAAGGATTCTGGGTAACAGAACCTGGTCCGAGCCACACAAGTCACCCCATCTTGGATTCCCCTAGGTCTCTAGTTTTCAGAAATGCACAGGTTTGTTAGGTTTCCCTAGGTGCCGGCTGAGCTACAGGCCAAAATCTACAGGTAGGCACTTTGCAAAAAACACCTCTGTTTTCTTTCAAAAATTTGGATGTGTCCACGTTGCGCTTTGGGGCGTTTCCTGTCGCGGGCGCTAGGCCTACCCACACAAGTGAGGTATCATTTTTATCGGGAGATGTGGGGGAACGCTGGGTGGAAGGAAATTTGTGGCTCCTCTCAGATTCCAGAACTTTCTGCCACAGAAATTTGAGGAACATGTTTTTTTTAGCCAAATTTTGAGGTTTGCAAAGGATTCTGGGTAATAGAACCTGGTCCAAGCCACACAAGTCACGCCATCTTGGATTCCCCTAGGTCTCTAGTTTTCAGAAATGCACAGGTTTGGTAGGTTTCCCTAGGTGCGGGCTGAGCTACAGGCCAAAATCTACAGGTAGGCACTTTGCAAAAAACACCTCTGTTTTCTTTAAAAAATGTGGATGTGTCCACGTTGCGCTTTGGGGCGTTTCCTGTCGCGGGCGCTAGGCCTACCCACACAAGTGAGTTATCATTTTTATCGGGAGACGTGGGGGAACGCTGGGTGGAAGGAATTTTGTGCTCCTCTCAGATTCCAGAACTTTCTGCCACAGAAATGTGAGGAACATGTGTTTTTTTAGCCAAATTTTGAGGTTTGCAAAGGATTCTGGGTAACAGATCCTGGTCCGAGCCTCACAAGTCACCCCATCTTGGATTCCCCTAGGTCTCTAGTTTTCAGAAATGCACAGGTTTGGTAGGTTTCCCTAGGTGCCGGCTGAGCTACAGGCCAAAATCTACAGGTAGGCACTTTGCAAAAAACACCTCTATTTTCTTTCAAATAATTGGATGTGTCCACGTTGCGCTTTGGGGCGTTTCTTGTCGCGGGCGCCAGGCCTACCCACACAAGTGAGATATAATTTTTATCGGGAGACGTGGGGGAAAGCTGGGTGGAAGGAAATTTGTGGCTCCTCTCAGATTCCAGAACTTTCTGCCACAGAAATGTGAGGAACATGTGTTTTTTTAGCCAAATTTTGAGGTTTGCAAAGGATTCTGGGTAACAGAACCTAGTCCGAGCCACACAAGTCACCCCATCTTGGATTCCCCTAGGTCTCTAGTTTTCAGAAATGCACAGGTTTGGTAGGTTTCCCTAGGTGCCGGCTGAGCTACAAGCCAAAATCTACAGGTAGGCACTTTGCAAAAAACACCTCTGTTTTCTTTAAAAAATGTGGATGTGTCCACGTTGCGCTTTGGGGCGTTTCCTGTCACGGGCGCTAGGCCTACCCACACAAGTGAGGTATCATTTTTATTGGGAGACGTGGGGGAACGCTGGGTGGAAGGAAATTTGTGGCTCCTCTCAGATTCCAGAACTTTCTGCCACAAAAATGTGAGGAACATGTGTTATTTTAGCCAAATTTAGAGGTTTGCAAAGGATTCTGGGTAACAGAACCTGGTCCGAGCCACACAAGTCACCCCATCTTGGATTCCCCTAGGTCTCTAGCTTTCAGAAATGCACAGGTTTGGTAGGTTTCCCTAGGTGCCGGCTGAGCTACAGGCCAAAATCTACAGGAAAACACCTGTTTTCTTTCAAAAAATTGGATGTGTCCACGTTGCGCTTTGGGGCGTTTCTTGTCGCGGGCGCTAGGCCTACCCACACAAGTGAGGTATCATTTTTATCGGGAGATGTGGGGGAACGCTGGGTTGAAGGAAATTTGTGGCTCCTCTCAAATTCCAGAACTTTCTGCCACAGAAATGTGAGGAACATGTGTTTTTTTAGCCAAATTTTGAGGTTTGCAAAGGATTCTGGGTAACAGAACCTGGTCCGAGCCACACAAGTCACCCCATCTTGGATTCCCCTAGGTCTCTAGTTTTCAGAAATGCACAGGTTTGGTAGGTGTCCCTAGGTGCCGGCTGAGCTACAGGCCAAAATCTACAGGTAGGCACTTTGCAAAAAACACCTCTGTTTTCTTTAAAAAATGTGGATGTGTCCACGTTGCGCTTTGGGGCGTTTCCTGTCGCGGGCGCTACGCCTACCCACACAAGTGAGGTATCATTTTTATCGGGAGACGTGGGGGAAAGCTGGGTGGAAGGAAATTTGTGGCTCCTCTCAGATTCCAGAACTTTCTGCCACAAAAATGTGAGGAACATGTGTTATTTTAGCCAAATTTTGAGGTTTGCAAAGGATTCTGGGTAACAGAACCTGGTCCGAGCCACACAAGTCACCCCATCTTGGATTCCCCTAGGTCTCTAGCTTTCAGAAATGCACAGGTTTGGTAGGTTTCCCTAGGTGCCGGCTGTGCTACAGGCCAAAATCTACAGGTAGGCACTTTGCAAAAAACACCTCTGTTTTCTTTCAAAAATTTGGATGTGTCCACGTTGCGCTTTGGGGCGTTTCCTGTCGCGGGCGCTAGGCCTACCCACACAAGTGAGGTATCATTTTTATCGGGAGATGTGGGGGAACGCTGGGTGGAAGGAAATTTGTAGCTCCTCTCAGATTCCAGAACTTTCTGCCACAGAAATTTGAGGAACATGTTTTTTTTAGCCAAATTTTGAGGTTTGCAAAGGATTCTGGGTAACAGAACCTGGTCCAAGCCACACAAGTCAAGCCATCTTGGATTCCCCTAGGTCTCTAGTTTTCAGAAATGCACAGGTTTGGTAGGTTTCCCTAGGTGCCGGCTGAGCTACAGGCCAAAATCTACAGGTAGGCACTTTGCAAAAAACACCTCTGTTTTCTTAAAAAAATTTGGATGTGTCCAAGTTGCGCTTTGGGGCGTTTCCTGTCGCGGGCGCTAGGCCTACCCACACAAGTGAGGTATCATTTTTATCGGGAGACGTGGGGGAACGCTGGGTGGAAGGAAATTTGTGGCTCCTCTCAGATTCCAGAACTTTCTGCCACAGAAATGTGAGGAACATGTGGTTTTTTAGCCAAATTTTGAGGTTTGCAAAGGATTCTGGGTAACAGCACCTAGTCCGAGCCACACAAGTCACCCCATCTTGGATTCCCCTAGGTCTCTAGTTTTCAGAAATGCACAGGTTTGGTAGGTTTCCCTAGGTGTCGGCTGAGCTACAGGCCAAAATCTAAAGGTAGGCACTTTGCAAAAAACACCTGTTTTCTTTCATAAATTTGGATGTGTCCACGTTGCGCTTTGGGGCGTTTCCTGTCACGGGCGCTAGGCCTACCCACACAAGTGAGGTATCATTTTTATCGGGAGACGTGGGGGAACGCTGGGTGGAAGGAAATTTGTGGCTCCTCTCAGATTCCAGAACTTTCTGCCACAGAAATGTGAGGAACATGTGTTTTTTTAGCCAAATTTTGAGGTTTGCAAAGGATTCTGGGTAACAGAACCTGGTCCGAGCCACACAAGTCACCCCATCTTGGATTCCCCTAGGTCTCTAGTTTTCAGAAGTGCACAGGTTTGGTAGGTTTCCCTCGGTGCCGGCTGAGCTACAAGCCAAAATCTACAGGTAGGCACTTTGCAAAAAACACCTCTGTTTTCTTAAAAAAATTTGGATGTGTCCACGTTGCGCTTTGGGGCGTTTCCTGTCACGGGCGCTAGGCCTACCCACACAAGTGAGGTATCATTTTTATTGGGAGACGTGGGGGAACGCTGGGTGGAAGGAATTTTGTGGCTCCTCTCAGATTCCAGAACTTTCTGCCACAGAAATGTGAGGAACATGTGTTTTTTTAGCCAAATTTTGAGGTTTGCAAAGGATTCTGGGTAACAGATCCTGGTCCGAGCCTCACAAGTCACCCCATCTTGGATTCCCCTAGGTCTCTAGTTTTCAGAAATGCACAGGTTTGGTAGGTTTCCCTAGGTGCCGGCTGAGCTACAGGCCAAAATCTACAGGTTGGCACTTTGCAAAAAACACCTCTGTTTTCTTTCAAAAATTTGGATGTGTCCACGTTGCGCTTTGGGGCGTTTCTTGTCGCGGGTGCCAGGCCTACCCACACAAGTGAGATATCATTTTTATCGGGAGACGTGGTGGAAAGCTGGGTGGAAGGACATTTGTGGCTCCTCTCAGATTCCAGAACTTTCTGCCACAGAAATGTGAGGAACATGTGTTTTTTTAGCCAAATTTTGAGGTTTGCAAAGGATTCTGGGTAACAGAACCTAGTCCGAGCCACACAAGTCACCCCATCTTGGATTCCCCTAGGTCTCTAGTTTTCAGAAATGCACAGGTTTGGTAGGTTTCCCTAGGTGTCGGCTGAGCTACAGGCCAAAATCTAAAGGTAGGCACTTTGCAAAAAACACCTGTTTTCTTTCATAAATTTGGATGTGTCCACGTTGCGCTTTGGGGCGTTTCCTGTCACGGGCGCTAGGCCTACCCACACAAGTGAGGTATCATTTTTATCGGGAGACGTGGGGGAACGCTGGGTAGAAGGAAATTTGTGGCTCCTCTCAGATTCCAGAACTTTCTGCAACAGAAATGTGAGGAACATGTGTTTTTTTAGCCAAATTTTGAGGTTTGCAAAGGATTCTGGGTAACAGAACCTGGTCCGAGCCACACAAGTCACCCCATCTTGTATTCCCCTAGGTCTCTAGTTTTCAGAAGTGCACAGGTTTGGTAGGTTTCCCTAGGTGCCGGCTGAGCTACAAGCCAAAATCTACAGGTAGGCACTTTGCAAAAAACACCTCTGTTTTCTTTAAAAAATTTGGATGTGTCCACGTTGCGCTTTGGGGCGTTTCCTGTCACGGGCGCTAGGCCTACCCACACAAGTGAGGTATCATTTTTATTGGGAGACGTGGGGGAACGCTGGGTGGAAGGAATTTTGTGGCTCCTCTCAGATTCCAGAACTTTCTGCCACAGAAATGTGAGGAACATGTGTTTTTTTAGCCAAATTTTGAGGTTTGCAAAGGATTCTGGGTAACAGATCCTGGTCCGAGCCTCACAAGTCACCCCATCTTGGATTCCCCTAGGTCCCTAGTTTTCAGAAATGCACAGGTTTGGTAGGTTTCCCTAGGTGCCGGCTGAGCTACAGGCCAAAATCTACAGGTTGGCACTTTGCAAAAAACACCTCTGTTTTCTTTCAAAAATTTGGATGTGTCCACGTTGCGCTTTGGGGCGTTTCTTGTCGCGGGCGCCAGGCCTACCCACACAAGTGAGATATCATTTTTATCGGGAGACGTGGGGGAAAGCTGGGTGGAAGGACATTTGTGGCTCCTCTCAGATTCCAGAACTTTCTGCCACAGAAATGTGAGGAACATTTGTTTTTTTAGCCAGATTTTGAGGTTTGCAAAGGATTCTGGGTAACAGAACCTAGTCCGAGCCACACAAGTCACCCCATCTTGGATTCCCCTAGGTCTCTAGTTTTCAGAAATGCACAGGTTTGGTAGGTTTCCCTAGGTGCCGGCTGAGCTACAGGCCAAAATCTACAGGTAGGCACTTTGCAAAAAACACCTCTGTTTTCTTTCAAAAATTAGGATGTGTCCATGTTGCGCTTTGGGGCGTTTCCTGTCGCGGGCGCTAGGCCTACCCACACAAGTGAGGTATCATTTTTATCGGGAGACGTGGGGAACGCTGGGTGGAAGGAAATTTGTGGCTCCTCTCAGATTCCAAAACTTTCTGCCACAGAAATGTGAGGAACATGTGTTTTTTTAGCCAAATTTTGAGGTTTGCAAAGGATTCTGGGTAACAGAACCTAGTCCGAGCCACACAAGTCACCCCATCTTGGATTCCCCTAGGTCTCTAGTTTTCAGAAATGCACAGGTTTGGTAGGTTTCCCTAGGTGTCGGCTGAGCTACAGGCCAAAATCTAAAGGTAGGCACTTTGCAAAAAACACCTGTTTTCTTTCATAAATTTGGATGTGTCCACGTTGCGCATTGGGGCGTTTCCTGTCACGGGCGCTAGGCCTACCCACACAAGTGAGGTATCATTTTTATCGGGAGACGTGGGGGAACGCTGGGTAGAAGGAAATTTGTGGCTCCTCTCAGATTCCAGAACTTTCTGCCACAGAAATGTGAGGAACATGTGTTTTTTTAGCCAAATTTTGAGGTTTGCAAAGGATTCTGGGTAACAGAACCTGGTCCGAGCCACACAAGTCACCCCATCTTGGATTCCCCTAGGTCTCTAGTTTTCAGAAGTGCACAGGTTTGGTAGGTTTCCCTAGGTGCCGGCTGAGCTACAAGCCAAAATCTACAGGTAGGCACTTTGCAAAAAACACCTCTGTTTTATTTAAAAAATTTGGATGTGTCCACGTTGCGCTTTGGGGCGTTTCCTGTCACGGGCGCTAGGCCTACCCACACAAGTGAGGTATCATTTTTATTGGGAGACGTGGGGGAACGCTGGGTGGAAGGAAATTTGTGGCTCCTCTCAGATTCCAGAACTTTCTGCCACAAAAATGTGAGGAACATGTGTTATTTTAGCCAAATTTAGAGGTTTGCAAAGGATTCTGGGTAACAGAACCTGGTCCGAGCCACACAAGTCACCCCATCTTGGATTCCCCTAGGTCTCTAGCTTTCAGAAATGCACAGGTTTGGTAGGTTTCCCTAGGTGCCGGCTGAGCTACAGGCCAAAATCTACAGGTAGGCACTTTGCAAAAAACACCAGTTTTCTTTCAAAAAATTGGATGTGTCCACGTTGCGCTTTGGGGCGTTTCTTGTCGCGGGCGCTAGGCCTACCCACACAAGTGAGGTATCATTTTTATCGGGAGATGTGGGGGAACGCCGGGTTGAAGGAAATTTGTGCCTCATCTCAAATTCCAGAACTTTCTGCCACAGAAATGTGAGGAACATATGTTTTTTTAGCCAAATTTTGAGGTTGCAAAGGATTCTGGGTAACAGAACCTGGTCCGAGCCACACAAGTCACCCCATCTTGGATTCCCCTAGGTCTCTAGTTTTCAGAAATGCACAGGTTTGGTAGGTTTCCCTAGGTGCCGGCTGAGCTACAGGCCAAAATCTACAGGTAGGCACTTTGCAAAAAACACCTCTGTTTTCTTTAAAAAATTTGGATGTGTCCACGTTGCGCTTTGGGGCGTTTCCTGTCGCGGGCGCTAGGCCTACCCACACAAGTGAGGTATCATTTTTATCGGGAGATGTGGGGGAACGCTGGGTGGAAGGAAATTTGTGGCTCCTCTCAGATTCCAGAACTTTCTGCCACAGAAATTTGAGGAACATGTTTTTTTTAGCCAAATTTTGAGGTTTGCAAAGGATTCTGGGTAACAGAACCTGGTCCAAGCCACACAAGTCACGCCATCTTGGATTCCCCTAGGTCTCTAGTTTTCAGAAATGCACAGGTTTGGTAGGTTTCCCTAGGTGCGGGCTGAGCTACAGGCCAAAATCTACAGGTAGGCACTTTGCAAAAAACACCTCTGTTTTCTTTCAAAAATTTGGATGTGTCCACGTTGCGCTTTGGGGCGTTTCCTGTCGCGGGCGCTAGGCCTACCCACACAAGTGAGTTATCATTTTTATCGGGAGACGTGGGGGAACGCTGGGTGGAAGGAATTTTGTGGCTCCTCTCAGATTCCAGAACTTTCTGCCACAGAAATGTGAGGAACATGTGTTTTTTTAGCCAAATTTTGAGGTTTGCAAAGGATTCTGGGTAACAGATCCTGGTCCGAGCCTCACAAGTCACCCCATCTTGGATTCCCCTAGGTCTCTAGTTTTCAGAAATGCACAGGTTTGGTAGGTTTCCCTAGGTGCCGGCTGAGCTACAGGCCAAAATCTACAGGTAGGCACTTTGCAAAAAACACCTCTGTTTTCTTTCAAATAATTGAATGTGTCCACGTTGCGCTTTGGGGCGTTTCTTGTCGCGGGCGCCAGGCCTACCCACACAAGTGAGATATAATTTTTATCGGGAAACGTGGGGGAAAGCTGGGTGGAAGGAAATTTGTGGCTCCTCTCAGATTCCAGAACTTTCTGCCACAGAAATGTGAGGAACATGTGTTTTTTTAGCCAAATTTTGAGGTTTGCAAAGGATTCTGGGTAACAGAACCTAGTCCGAGCCACACAAGTCACCCCATCTTGGATTCCCCTAGGTCTCTAGTTTTCAGAAATGCACAGGTTTGATAGGTTTCCCTAGGTGCCGGCTGAGCTACAGGCCAAAATCTACAGGTAGGCACTTTGCAAAAAACACCTCTGTTTTCTTTAAAAAATTTGGATGTGTCCAAGTTGCGCTTTGGGGCGTTTCCTGTCGCGGGCGCTAGGCCTACCCACACAAGTGAGGTATCATTTTTATCGGGAGACGTGGGGGAACGCTGGGTGGAAGGAAATTTGTGGCTCCTCTCAGATTCCAGAACTTTCTGCCACAGAAATGTGAGGAACATGTGTTTTTTTAGCCAAATTTTGAGGTTTGCAAAGGATTCTGGGTAACAGAACCTAGTCCGAGCCACACAAGTCACCCCATCTTGGATTCCCCTAGGTCTCTAGTTTTCAGAAATGCACAGGTTTGGTAGGTTTCCCTAGGTGTCGGCTGAGCGACAGGCCAAAATCTAAAGGTAGGCACTTTGCAAAAAACACCTGTTTTCTTTCATAAATTTGGATGTGTCCACGTTGCGCTTTGGGGCGTTTCCTGTCACGGGCGCTAGGCCTACCCACACAAGTGAGGTATCATTTTTATTGGGAGACGTGGGGGAACGCTGGGTGGAAGGAAATTTGTGGCTCCTCTCAGATTCCAGAACTTTCTGCCACAAAAATGTGAGGAACATGTGTTATTTTAGCCAAATTTAGAGGTTTGCAAAGGATTCTGGGTAACAGAACCTGGTCCGAGCCACACAAGTCACCCCATCTTGGATTCCCCTAGGTCTCTAGCTTTCAGAAATGCACAGGTTTGGTAGGTTTCCCTAGGTGCCGGCTGAGCTACAGGCCAAAATCTACAGGTAGGCACTTTGCAAAAAACACCTCTGTTTTCTTTCAAATAATTGGATGTGTCCACGTTGCGCTTTGGGGCGTTTCTTGTCGCGGGCGCCAGGCCTACCCACACAAGTGAGATATAATTTTTATCGGGAGACGTGGGGGAAAGCTGGGTGGAAGGAAATTTGTGGCTCCTCTCAGATTCCAGAACTTTCTGCCACAGAAATGTGAGGAACATGTGTTTTTTTAGCCAAATTTTGAGGTTTGCAAAGGATTCTGGGTAACAGAACCTGGTCCGAGCCACACAAGTCACCCCATCTTGGATTCCCCTAGGTCTCTAGTTTTCAGAAATGCACAGGTTTGGTAGGTTTCCCTAGGTGCCGGCTGAGCTACAGGCCAAAATCTACAGGTAGGCACTTTGCAAAAAACACCTCTGTTTTCTTTCAAAAATTTGGATGTGTCCACGTTGCGCTTTGGGGCGTTTCCTGTCGCGGGCGCTAGGCCTACCCACACAAGTGAGGTATCATTTTTATCGGGAGATGTGGGGGAACGCTGGGTGGAAGGAAATTTGTGGCTCCTCTCAGATTCCAGAACTTTCTGCCACAGAAATTTGAGGAACATGTTTTTTTTAGCCAAATTTTGAGGTTTGCAAAGGATTCTGGGTAACAGAACCTGGTCCAAGCCACACAAGTCACGCCATCTTGGATTCCCCTAGGTCTCTAGTTTTCAGAAATAGACAGGTTTGGTAGGTTTCCCTAGGTGCGGGCTGAGCTACAGGCCAAAATCTACAGGTAGGCACTTTGCAAAAAACACCTCTGTTTTCTTTCAAAAATGTGGATGTGTCCACGTTGCGCTTTGGGGCGTTTCCTGTCGCGGGCGCTAGGCCTACCCAAACAAGTGAGTTATCATTTTTATCGGGAGACGTGGGGGAACGCTGGGTGGAAGGAATTTTGTGGCTCCTCTCAGATTCCAGAACTTTCTGCCACAGAAATGTGAGGAACATGTGTTTTTTTAGCCAAATTTTGAGGTTTGCAAAGGATTCTGGGTAACAGATCCTGGTCCGTGCCTCACAAGTCACCCCATCTTGGATTCCCCTAGGTCTCTAGTTTTCAGAAATGCACAGGTTTGGTAGGTTTCCCTAGGTGCCGGCTGAGCTACAGGCCAAAATCTACAGGTAGGCACTTTGCAAAAAACACCTCTGTTTTCTTTTAAATAATTGGATGTGTCCACGTTGCGCTTTGGGGCGTTTCTTGTCGCGGGCGCCAGGCCTACCCACACAAGTGAGATATAATTTTTATCGGGAGACGTGGGGGAAAGCTGAGTGGAAGGAAATTTGTGGCTCCTCTCAGATTCCAGAACTTTCTGCCACAGAAATGTGAGGAACATGTGTTTTTTTAGCCAAATTTTGAGGTTTGCAAAGGATTCTGGGTAACAGAACCTAGTCCGAGCCACACAAGTCACCCCATCTTGGATTCCCCTAGGTCTCTAGTTTTCAGAAATGCACAGGTTTGATAGGTTTCCCTAGGTGCCGGCTGAGCTACAGGCCAAAATCTACAGGTAGGCACTTTGCAAAAAACACCTCTGTTTTCTTTAAAAAATTTGGATGTGTCCAAGTTGCGCTTTGGGGCGTTTCCTGTCGCGGGCGCTAGGCCTACCCACACAAGTGAGGTATCATTTTTATCGGGAGACGTGGGGGAACGCTGGGTGGAAGGAAATTTGTGGCTCCTCTCAGATTCCAGAACTTTCTGCCACAGAAATGTGAGGAACATGTGTTTTTTAGCCAAATTTTGAGGTTTGCAAAGGATTCTGGGTAACAGAACCTAGTCCGAGCCACACAAGTCACCCCATCTTGGATTCCCCTAGGTCTCTAGTTTTCAGAAATGCACAGGTTTGGTAGGTTTCCCTAGGTGTCGGCTGAGCTACAGGCCAAAATCTAAAGGTAGGCACTTTGCAAAAAACACCTGTTTTCTTTCATAAATTTGGATGTGTCCACGTTGCGCTTTGGGGCGTTTCCTGTCACGGGCGCTAGGCCTACCCACACAAGTGAGGTATCATTTTTATCGGGAGACGTGGGGGAACGCTGGGTAGAAGGAAATTTGTGGCTCCTCTCAGATTCCAGAACTTTCTGCCACAGAAATGTGAGGAACATGTGTTTTTTTAGCCAAATTTTGAGGTTTGCAAAGGATTCTGGGTAACAGAACCTGGTCCGAGCCACACAAGTCACCCCATCTTGGATTCCCCTAGGTCTCTAGTTTTCAGAAGTGCACAGGTTTGGTAGGTTTCCCTAGGTGCCGGCTGAGCTACAAGCCAAAATCTACAGGTAGGCACTTTGCAAAAAACACCTCTGTTTTCTTTAAAAAATTTGGATGTGTCCACGTTGCGCTTTGGGGCGTTTCCTGTCACGGGCGCTAGGCCTACCCACACAAGTGAGGTATCATTTTTATTGGGAGACGTGGGGGAACGCTGGGTGGAAGGAAATTTGTGGCTCCTCTCAGATTCCAGAACTTTCTGCCACAAAAATGTGAGGAACATGTGTTATTTTAGCCAAATTTAGAGGTTTGCAAAGGATTCTGGGTAACAGAACCTGGTCCGAGCCACACAAGTCACCCCATCTTGGATTCCCCTAGGTCTCTAGCTTTCAGAAATGCACAGGTTTGGTAGGTTTCCCTAGGTGCCGGCTGAGCTACAGGCCAAAATCTACAGGTAGGCACTTTGCAAAAAACACCTGTTTTCTTTCAAAAAATTGGATGTGTCCACGTTGCGCTTTGGGGCGTTTCTTGTCGCGGGCGCTAGGCCTACCCACACAAGTGAGGTATCATTTTTATCGGGAGATGTGGGGGAACGCTGGGTTGAAGGAAATTTGTGGCTCCTCTCAAATTCCAGAACTTTCTGCCACAGAAATGTGAGGAACATGTGTTTTTTTAGCCAAATTTTGAGGTTTGCAAAGGATTCTGGGTAACAGAACCTGGTCCGAGCCACACAAGTCACCCCATCTTGGATTCCCCTAGGTCTCTAGTTTTCAGAAATGCACAGGTTTGGTAGGTGTCCCTAGGTGCCGGCTGAGCTACAGGCCAAAATCTACAGGTAGGCACTTTGCAAAAAACACCTCTGTTTTCTTTCAAAAATTTGGATGTGTCCACGTTGCGCTTTGGGGTGTTTCCTGTCGCGGGCGCTACGCCTACCCACACAAGTGAGGTATCATTTTTATCGGGAGACGTGGGGGAAAGCTGGGTGGAAGGAAATTTGTGGCTCCTCTCAGATTCCAGAACTTTCTGCCACAAAAATGTGAGGAACATGTGTTATTTTAGCCAAATTTTGAGGTTTGCAAAGGATTCTGGGTAACAGAACCTGGTCCGAGCCACACAAGTCACCCCATCTTGGATTCCCCTAGGTCTCTAGCTTTCAGAAATGCACAGGTTTGGTAGGTTTCCCTAGGTGCCGGCTGTGCTACAGGCCAAAATCTACAGGTAGGCACTTTGCAAAAAACACCTCTGTTTTCTTTCAAAAATTTGGATGTGTCCACGTTGCGCTTTGGGGCGTTTCCTGTCGCGGGCGCTACGCCTACCCACACAAGTGAGGTATCATTTTTATCGGGAGATGTGGGGGAACGCTGGGTGGAAGGAAATTTGTAGCTCCTCTCAGATTCCAGAACTTTCTGCCACAGAAATTTGAGGAACATGTTTTTTTTAGCCAAATTTTGAGGTTTGCAAAGGATTCTGGGTAACAGAACCTGGTCCAAGCCACACAAGACACGCCATCTTGGATTCCCCTAGGTCTCTAGTTTTCAGAAATGCACAGGTTTGGTAGGTTTCCCTAGGTGCGGGCTGAGCTACAGGCCAAAATCTACAGGTAGGCAATTTGCAAAAAACACCTCTGTTTTCTTTCAAAAATTTGGATGTGTCCACGTTGCGCTTTGGGGCGTTTCCTGTCGCGGGCGCTAGGCCTACCCACACAAGTGAGTTATCATTTTTATCGGGAGACGTGGGGGAACGCTGGGTGGAAGGAATTTTGTGGCTCCTCTCAGATTCCAGAACTTTCTGCCACAGAAATGTGAGGAACATGTGTTTTTTTAGCCAAATTTTGAGGTTTGCAAAGGATTCTGGGTAACAGATCCTGGTCCGAGCCTCACAAGTCACCCCATCTTGGATTCCCCTAGGTCTCTAGTTTTCAGAAATGCACAGGTTTGGTAGGTTTCCCTAGGTGCCGGCTGAGCTACAGGCCAAAATCTACAGGTAGGCACTTTGCAAAAAACACCTCTGTTTTCTTTCAAATAATTGGATGTGTCCACGTTGCGCTTTGGGGCGTTTCTTGTCGCGGGCGCCAGGCCTACCCACACAAGTGAGATATAATTTTTATCGGGAGACGTGGGGGAAAGCTGGGTGGAAGGAAATTTGTGGCTCCTCTCAGATTCCAGAACTTTCTGCCACAGAAATGTGAGGAACATGTGTTTTTTTAGCCAAATTTTGAGGTTTGCAAAGGATTCTGGGTAACAGAACCTAGTCCGAGCCACACAAGTCACCCCATCTTGGATTCCCCTAGGTCTCTAGTTTTCAGAAATGCACAGGTTTGGTAGGTTTCCCTAGGTGCCGGCTGAGCTACAGGCCAAAATCTACAGGTAGGCACTTTGCAAAAAACACCTCTGTTTTCTTTCAAAAATTTGGATGTGTCCAAGTTGCGTTTTGGGGCGTTTCCTGTCGCGGGCGCTAGGCCTACCCACACAAGTGAGGTATCATTTTTATCGGGAGACGTGGGGGAACGCTGGGTGGAAGGAAATTTGTGGCTCCTCTCAGATTCCAGAACTTTCTGCCACAGAAATGTGAGGAACATGTGTTTTTTAGCCAAATTTTGAGGTTTGCAAAGGATTCTGGGTAACAGAACCTAGTCCGAGCCACACAAGTCACCCCATCTTGGATTCCCCTAGGTCTCTAGTTTTCAGAAATGCACAGGTTTGGTAGGTTTCCCTAGGTGCCGGCTGAGCTACAAGCCAAAATCTACAGGTAGGCACTTTGCAAAAAACACCTCTGTTTTCTTTAAAAAATTTGGATGTGTCCACGTTGCGCTTTGGGGCGTTTCCTGTCACGGGCGCTAGGCCTACCCACACAAGTGAGGTATCATTTTTATTGGGAGACGTGGGGGAACGCTGGGTGGAAGGAAATTTGTGGCTCCTCTCAGATTCCAGAACTTTCTGCCACAAAAATGTGAGGAACATGTGTTATTTTAGCCAAATTTAGAGGTTTGCAAAGGATTCTGGGTAACAGAACCTGGTCCGAGCCACACAAGTCACCCCATCTTGGATTCCCCTAGGTCTCTAGCTTTCAGAAATGCACAGGTTTGGTAGGTTTCCCTAGGTGCCGGCTGAGCTACAGGCCAAAATCTACAGGTAGGCACTTTGCAAAAAACACCTGTTTTCTTTCAAAAAATTGGATGTGTCCACGTTGCGCTTTGGGGCGTTTCTTGTCGCGGGCGCTAGGCCTACCCACACAAGTGAGGTATCATTTTTATCGGGAGATGTGGGGGAACGCTGGGTTGAAGGAAATTTGTGGCTCCTCTCAAATTCCAGAACTTTCTGCCACAGAAATGTGAGGAACATGTGTTTTTTTAGCCAAATTTTGAGGTTTGCAAAGGATTCTGGGTAACAGAACCTGGTCCGAGCCACACAAGTCACCCCATCTTGGATTCCCCTAGGTCTCTAGTTTTCAGAAATGCACAGGTTTGGTAGGTGTCCCTAGGTGCCGGCTGAGCTACAGGCCAAAATCTACAGGTAGGCACTTTGCAAAAAACACCTCTGTTTTCTTTAAAAAATGTGGATGTGTCCACGTTGCGCTTTGGGGCGTTTCCTGTCGCGGGCGCTACGCCTACCCACACAAGTGAGGTATCATTTTTATCGGGAGACGTGGGGGAAAGCTGGGTGGAAGGAAATTTGTGGCTCCTCTCAGATTCCAGAACTTTCTGCCACAAAAATGTGAGGAACATGTGTTATTTTAGCCAAATTTTGAGGTTTGCAAAGGATTCTGGGTAACAGAACCTGGTCCGAGCCACACAAGTCACCCCATCTTGGATTCCCCTAGGTCTCTAGCTTTCAGAAATGCACAGGTTTGGTAGGTTTCCCTAGGTGCCGGCTGTGCTACAGGCCAAAATCTACAGGTAGGCACTTTGCAAAAAACACCTCTGTTTTCTTTCAAAAATTTGGATGTGTCCACGTTGCGCTTTGGGGCGTTTCCTGTCGCGGGCGCTAGGCCTACCCACACAAGTGAGGTATCATTTTTATCGGGAGATGTGGGGGAACGCTGGGTGGAAGGAAATTTGTAGCTCCTCTCAGATTCCAGAACTTTCTGCCACAGAAATTTGAGGAACATGTTTTTTTTGCCAAATTTTGAGGTTTGCAAAGGATTCTGGGTAACAGAACCTGGTCCAAGCCACACAAGTCACGCCATCTTGGATTCCCCTAGGTCTCTAGTTTTCAGAAATGCACAGGTTTGGTAGGTTTCCCTAGGTGCGGGCTGAGCTACAGGCCAAAATCTACAGGTAGGCAATTTGCAAAAAACACCTCTGTTTTCTTTCAAAAATTTGGATGTGTCCACGTTGCGCTTTGGGGCGTTTCCTGTCGCGGGCGCTAGGCCTACCCACACAAGTGAGTTATCATTTTTATCGGGAGACGTGGGGGAACGCTGGGTGGAAGGAATTTTGTGGCTCCTCTCAGATTCCAGAACTTTCTGCCACAGAAATGTGAGGAACATGTGTTTTTTTAGCCAAATTTTGAGGTTTGCAAAGGATTCTGGGTAACAGATCCTGGTCCGAGCCTCACAAGTCACCCCATCTTGGATTCCCCTAGGTCTCTAGTTTTCAGAAATGCACAGGTTTGGTAGGTTTCCCTAGGTGCCGGCTGAGCTACAGGCCAAAATCTACAGGTAGGCACTTTGCAAAAAACACCTCTGTTTTCTTTCAAATAATTGGATGTGTCCACGTTGCGCTTTGGGGCGTTTCTTGTCGCGGGCGCCAGGCCTACCCACACAAGTGAGATATAATTTTTATCGGGAGACGTGGGGGAAAGCTGGGTGGAAGGAAATTTGTGGCTCCTCTCAGATTCCAGAACTTTCTGCCACAGAAATGTGAGGAACATGTGTTTTTTTAGCCAAATTTTGAGGTTTGCAAAGGATTCTGGGTAACAGAACCTAGTCCGAGCCACACAAGTCACCCCATCTTGGATTCCCCTAGGTCTCTAGTTTTCAGAAATGCACAGGTTTGGTAGGTTTCCCTAGGTGCCGGCTGAGCTACAGGCCAAAATCTACAGGTAGGCACTTTGCAAAAAACACCTCTGTTTTCTTTCAAAAATTTGGATGTGTCCAAGTTGCGCTTTGGGGCGTTTCCTGTCGCGGGCGCTAGGCCTACCCACACAAGTGAGGTATCATTTTTATCGGGAGACGTGGGGGAACGCTGGGTGGAAGGAAATTTGTGGCTCCTCTCAGATTCCAGAACTTTCTGCCACAGAAATGTGAGGAACATGTGTTTTTTAGCCAAATTTTGAGGTTTGCAAAGGATTCTGGGTAACAGAACCTAGTCCGAGCCACACAAGTCACCCCATCTTGGATTCCCCTAGGTCTCTAGTTTTCAGAAATGCACAGGTTTGGTAGGTTTCCCTAGGTGTCGGCTGAGCTACAGGCCAAAATCTAAAGGTAGGCACTTTGCAAAAAACACCTGTTTTCTTTCATAAATTTGGATGTGTCCACGTTGCGCTTTGGGGCGTTTCCTGTCACGGGCGCTAGGCCTACCCACACAAGTGAGGTATCATTTTTATCGGGAGACGTGGGGGAACGCTGGGTAGAAGGAAATTTGTGGATCCTCTCAGATTCCAGAACTTTCTGCCACAGAAATGTGAGGAACATGTGTTTTTTTAGCCAAATTTTGAGGTTTGCAAAGGATTCTGGGTAACAGAACCTGGTCCGAGCCACACAAGTCACCCCATCTTGGATTCCCCTAGGTCTCTAGTTTTCAGAAATGCACAGGTTTGGTAGGTTTCCCTAGGTGTCGGCTGAGCTACAGGCCAAAATCTAAAGGTAGGCACTTTGCAAAAAACACCTGTTTTCTTTCATAAATTTGGATGTGTCCACGTTGCGCTTTGGGGCGTTTCCTGTCACGGGCGCTAGGCCTACCCACACAAGTGAGGTATCATTTTTATCGGGAGACGTGGGGGAACGCTGGGTAGAAGGAAATCTGTGGATCCTCTCAGATTCCAGAACTTTCTGCCACAGAAATGTGAGGAACATGTGTTTTTTTAGCCAAATTTTGAGGTTTGCAAAGGATTCTGGGTAACAGAACCTGGTCCGAGCCACACAAGTCACCCCATCTTGGATTCCCCTAGGTCTCTAGTTTTCAGAAGTGCACAGGTATGGTAGGTATCCCTAGGTGCCGGCTGAGCTACAAGCCAAAATCTACAGGTAGGCACTTTGCAAAAAACACCTCTGTTTTCTTTAAAAAATTTGGATGTGTCCACGTTGCGCTTTGGGGCGTTTCCTGTCACGGGCGCTAGGCCTACCCACACAAGTGAGGTATCATTTTTATTGGTAGACGTGGGGGAACGCTGGGTGGAAGGAAATTTGTGGCTCCTCTCAGATTCCAGAACTTTCTGCCACAAAAATGTGAGGAACATGTGTTATTTTAGCCAAATTTAGAGGTTTGCAAAGGATTCTGGGTAACAGAACCTGGTCCGAGCCACACAAGTCACCCCATCTTGGATTCCCCTAGGTCTCTAGCTTTCAGAAATGCACAGGTTTGGTAGGTTTCCCTAGGTGCCGGCTGAGCTACAGGCCAAAATCTACAGGTAGGCACTTTGCAAAAAACACCTGTTTTCTTTCAAAAAATTGGATGTGTCCACGTTGCGCTTTGGGGCGTTTCTTGTCGCGGGCGCTAGGCCTACCCACACAAGTGAGGTATCATTTTTATCGGGAGATGTGGGGGAACGCTGGGTTGAAGGAAATTTGTGGCTCCTCTCAAATTCCAGAACTTTCTGCCACAGAAATTTGAGGAACATGTGTTTTTTTAGCCAAATTTTGAGGTTTGCAAAGGATTCTGGGTAACAGAACCTGGTCCGAGCCACACAAGTCACCCCATCTTGGATTCCCCTAGGTCTCTAGTTTTCAGAAATGCACAGGTTTGGTAGGTGTCCCTAGGTGCCGGCTGAGCTACAGGCCAAAATCTACAGGTAGGCACTTTGCAAAAAACACCTCTGTTTTCTTTAAAAAATGTGGATGTGTCCACGTTGCGCTTTGGGGCGTTTCCTGTCGCGGGCGCTACGCCTACCCACACAAAGTGAGGTATCATTTTTATCGGGAGACGTGGGGGAAAGCTGGGTGGAAGGAAATTTGTGGCTCCTCTCAGATTCCAGAACTTTCTGCCACAAAAATGTGAGGAACATGTGTTATTTTAGCCAAATTTTGAGGTTTGCAAAGGATTCTGGGTAACAGAACCTGGTCCGAGCCACACAAGTCACCCCATCTTGGATTCCCCTAGGTCTCTAGCTTTCAGAAATGCACAGGTTTGGTAGGTTTCCCTAGGTGCCGGCTGTGCTACAGGCCAAAATCTACAGGTAGGCACTTTGCAAAAAACACCTCTGTTTTCTTTCAAAAATTTGGATGTGTCCACGTTGCGCTTTGGGGCGTTTCCTGTCGCGGGCGCTAGGCCTACCCACACAAGTGAGGTATCATTTTTATCGGGAGATGTGGGGGAACGCTGGGTGGAAGGAAATTTGTAGCTCCTCTCAGATTCCAGAACTTTCTGCCACAGAAATTTGAGGAACATGTTTTTTTTAGCCAAATTTTGAGGTTTGCAAAGGATTCTGGGTAACAGAAAATGGTCCAAGCCACACAAGTCACGCCATCTTGGATTCCCCTAGGTCTCTAGTTTTCAGAAATGCACAGGTTTGGTAGGTTTCCCTAGGTGCGGGCTGAGCTACAGGCCAAAATCTACAGGTAGGCAATTTGCAAAAAACACCTCTATTTTCTTTCAAAAATTTGGATGTGTCCACGTTGCGCTTTGGGGCGTTTCCTGTCGCGGGCGCTAGGCCTACCCACACAAGTGAGTTATCATTTTTATCGGGAGACGTGGGGGAACGCTGGGTGGAAGGAATTTTGTGGCTCCTCTCAGATTCCAGAACTTTCTGCCACAGAAATGTGAGGAACATGTGTTTTTTTAGCCAAATTTTGAGGTTTGCAAAGGATTCTGGGTAACAGATCCTGGTCCGAGCCTCACAAGTCACCCCATCTTGGATTCCCCTAGGTCTCTAGTTTTCAGAAATGCACAGGTTTGGTAGGTTTCCCTAGGTGCCGGCTGAGCTACAGGCCAAAATCTACAGGTAGGCACTTTGCAAAAAACACCTCTGTTTTCTTTCAAATAATTGGATGTGTCCACGTTGCGCTTTGGGGCGTTTCTTGTCGCGGGCGCCAGGCCTACCCACACAAGTGAGATATCATTTTTATCAGGAGACGTGGGGGAAAGCTGGGTGGAAGGACATTTGTGGCTCCTCTCAGATTCCAGAACTTTCTGCCACAGAAATGTGAGGAACATGTGTTTTTTTAGCCAAATTTTGAGGTTTGCAAAGGATTCTGGGTAACAGAACCTAGTCCGAGCCACACAAGTCACCCCATCTTGGATTCCCCTAGGTCTCTAGTTTTCAGAAATGCACAGGTTTGGTAGGTTTCCCTAGGTGCCGGCTGAGCTACAGGCCAAAATCTACAGGTAGGCACTTTGCAAAAAACACCTCTGTTTTCTTTCAAAAATTTGGATGTGTCCAAGTTGCGCTTTGGGGCGTTTCCTGTCGCGGGCGCTAGGCCTACCCACACAAGTGAGGTATCATTTTTATCGGGAGACGTGGGGAAACGCTGGGTGGAAGGAAATTTGTGGCTCCTCTCAGATTCCAGAACTTTCTGCCATAGAAATGTGAGGAACATGTGTTTTTTTAGCCAAATTTTGAGGTTTGCAAAGGATTCTGGGTAACAGAACCTGGTCCGAGCCACACAAGTCACCCCATCTTGGATTCCCCTAGGTCTCTAGTTTTCAGAAATGCACAGGTTTGGTAGGTTTCCCTAGGTGCCGGCTTAGCTACAGGCCAAAATCTAGAGGTAGGCACTTTGCAAAAAACACCTCTGTTTTCTTTCAAAAATTTGGATGTGTCCACGTTGCGCTTTGGGGCGTTTCCTGTCGTGGGCACTAGGCCTACCCACACAAGTGAGGTATCATTTTTATCGGGAGATGTGAGGGAACGCTGGGTGGAAGGAAATCTGTGGCTCCTCTCAGATTCCAGAACTTTCTGCCACAGAAATGTGAGGAACATGTGTTTTTTTAGCCAAATTTTGAGGTTTGCAAAGGATTCTGGGTAACAGAACCTAGTCCGAGCCACACAAGTCACCCCATCTTGGATTCCCCTAGGTCTCTAGTTTTCAGAAATGCACAGGTTTGGTAGGTTTCCCTAGGTGTCGGCTGAGCTACAGGCCAAAATCTAAAGGTAGGCACTTTGCAAAAAACACCTGTTTTCTTTCATAAATTTGGATGTGTCCACGTTGCGCTTTGGGGCGTTTCCTGTCACGGGTGCTAGGCCTACCCACACAAGTGAGGTATCATTTTTATCGGGAGACGTGGGGGAACGCTGGGTAGAAGGAAATTTGTGGCTCCTCTCAGATTCCGGAACTTTCTGCCACAGAAATGTGAGGAACATGTGTTTTTTTAGCCAAATTTTGAGGTTTGCAAAGGATTCTGGGTAACAGAACCTGGTCCGAGCCACACAAGTCACCCCATCTTGGATTCCCCTAGGTCTCTAGTTTTCAGAAGTGCACAGGTTTGGAAGGTTTCCCTAGGTGCCGGCTGAGCTACAAGCCAAAATCTACAGGTAGGCACTTTGCAAAAAACACCTCTGTTTTCTTTAAAAAATTTGGATGTGTCCACGTTGCGCTTTGGGGCGTTTCCTGTCACGGGCGCTAGGCCTACCCACACAAGTGAGGTATCATTTTTATTGGGAGACGTGCGGGAACGCTGGGTGGAAGGAAATTTGTGGCTCCTCTCAGATTCCAGAACTTTCTGCCACAAAAATGTGAGGAACATGTGTTATTTTAGCCAAATTTAGAGGTTTGCAAAGGATTCTGGGTAACAGAACCTGGTCCGAGCCACACAAGTCACCCCATCTTGGATTCCCCTAGGTCTCTAGCTTTCAGAAATGCACAGGTTTGGTAGGTTTCCCTAGGTGCCGGCTGAGCTACAGGCCAAAATCTACAGGTAGGCACTTTGCAAAAAACACCTGTTTTCTTTAAAAAAATTGGATGTGTCCACGTTGCGCTTTGGGGCGTGTCTTGTCGCGGGCGCTAGGCCTACCCACACAAGTGAGGTATCATTTTTATCGGGAGATGTGGGGGAACGCTGCGTTGAAGGAAATTTGTGGCTCCTCTCAAATTCCAGAACTTTCTGCCACAGAAATGTGAGGAACATGTGTTTTTTTAGCCAAATTTTGAGGTTTGCAAAGGATTCTGGGTAACAGAACCTGGTCCGAGCCACACAAGTCACCCCATCTTGGATTCCCCTAGGTCTCTAGTTTTCAGAAATGCACAGGTTTGGTAGGTTTCCCTAGGTGCCGGCTGAGCTACAGGCCAAAATCTACAGGTAGGCACTTTGCAAAAAACACCTCTGTTTTCTTTCAAAAATTTGGATGTGTCCACGTTGTGCTTTGGGGCGTTTCCTGTCGCGGGCGCTAGGCCTACCCACACAAGTGAGGTATAATTTTTATCGGGAGACGTGGGGGAACGCTGGGTGGAAGGAAATTTGTGGCTCCTCTCAGATTCCAGAACTTTCTGCCATAGAAATGTGAGGAACATGTGTTTTTTTAGCCAAATTTTGAGGTTTGCAAAGGATTCTGGGTAACAGAACCTGGTCCGAGCCACACAAGTCACCCCATGTTGGATTCCCCTAGGTCTCTAGTTTTCAGAAATGCACAGGTTTGGTAGGTTTCCCTAGGTGCCGGCTGAGCTACAGGCCAAAATCTACAGGTAGGCACTTTGCAAAAAACACATCTGTTTTCTTTCAAAAATTTGGATGTGTCCACGTTGCGCTTTGGGGCGTTTCCTGTCGTGGGCACTAGGCCTACCCACACAAGTGAGGTATCATTTTTATCGGGAGATGTGGGGGAACGCTGGGTGGAAGGAAATTTGTGGCTCCTCTCAGATTCCAGAAATTTCTGCCACAGAAATGTGAGGAACATGTGTTTTTTTAGCCAAATTTTGAGGTTTGCAAAGGATTCTGGGTAACAGAACCTAGTTCGAGCCACACAAGTCACCCCTTCTTGGATTCCCCTAGGTCTCTAGTTTTCAGAAATGCACAGGTTTGGTAGGTTTCCCTAGGTGCCGGCTGAGCTACAGGCCAAAATCTAAAGGTAGGCACTTTGCGAAAACCACCTCTGTTTTCTTTCATAAATTTGGATGTGTCCACGTTGCACTTTGGGGCGTTTCCTGTCACGGGCGCTAGGCCTACCCACACAAGTGAGGTATCATTTTTATCGGGAGACGTGGGGGAACGCTGGGTAGAAGGAAATTTGTGGCTGCTCTCAGATTCCAGAACTTTCTGCCACAGAAATGTGAGGAACATGTGTTTTTTTAGCCAAATTTTGAGGTTTGCAAAGGATTCTGGGTAACAGAACCTGGTCCGAGCCACACAAGTCACCCCATCTTGGATTCCCCTAGGTCTCTAGTTTTCAGAAATGCACAGGTTTGGTAGGTTTCCCTAGGTGCGGGCTGAGCTACAGGCAAAAATCTACAGGTAGGCACTTTGCAAAAAACACCTCTGTTTTCTTTCAAAAATTTGGATGTGTCCACGTTGCGCTTTGGGGCATTTCCTGTCGCGGGCGCTAGGCCTACCCACACAAGTGAGTTATCATTTTTATCGGGAGACGTGGGGGAACGCTGGGTGGAAGTAATTTTGTGGCTCCTCTCAGATTCCAGAACTTTCTGCCACAGAAATGTGAGGAACATGTGTTTTTTTAGCCAAATTTTGAGGTTTGCAAAGGATTCTGGGTAACAGATCCTGGTCCGAGCCACACAAGTCACCCCATCTTGGATTCCCCTAGGTCTCTAGTTTTCAGAAATGCACAGGTTTGGTAGGTTTCCCTAGGTGCCGGCTGAGCTACAGGCCAAAATCTACAGGTAGGCACTTTGCAAAAAACACCTGTTTTCTTTCAAATAATTGGATGTGTCCACGTTGCGCTTTGGGGCGTTTCTTGTCGCGGGCGCTAGGCCTACCCACACAAGTGAGGTATAATTTTTATCGGGAGACATGGGGGAACGCTGGGTGGAAGGACATTTGTGGCTCCTCTCAGATTCCAGAACTTTCTGCCACAGAAATGTGAGGAACATGTGTTTTTTTAGCCAAATTTTGAGGTCTGCAAAGGATTCTGGGTAACAGAACCTGGTCCGAGCCACACAAGTCACCCCATTTGGATTCCCCTAGGTCTCTAGTTTTCAGAAATGCACAGGTTTGGTAGGTTTCCCTAGGTGGCGGCTGAGCTACAGGCCAAAATCTACAGGTAGGCACTTTGCAAAAAACACCTCTGTTTTCTTTCAAAAATTTGGATGTGTCCACATTGCGCTTTGGGGCGTTTCCTGTCGCGGGCGCTAGGCCTACCCACACAAGTGAGGTATCATTTTTATCGGGAGACGTGGGGGAACGCTGGGTGGAAGGAAATTTGTGGCTCCTCTCAGATTCCAGAACTTTCTGCCACAGAAATGTGAGGAACATGTGTTTTTTTAGCCAAATTTCGAGGTTTGCAAAGGATTCTGGGTAACAGAACCTGGTCCGAGCCACACAAGTCACCCCATCTTGGATTCCCCTAGGTCTCTAGTTTTCAGAAATGCACAGGTTTGGTAGGTTTCCCTAGGTGCCGGCTGAGCTACAGGCCAAAATCTACAGGTAGGCACTTTGCAAAAAACACCTCTGTTTTCTTTCAAAAATTTGGATGTGTCCACGTTGCGCTTTGGGGCGTTTCCTGTCGCGAGCGCTAGGCCTACCCACACAAGTGAGGTATCATTTTTATCGGGAGACTTGGGGGAACGCTGGGTGGAAGGAAATTTGTGGCTCCTCTCAGATTCCAGAACTTCCTGCCACAGAAATATGAGAAACATGTGTTTTTTTAGCCAAATTTTGAGGTTTGCAAAGGATTCTGGGTAACAGAACCTGGTCCGAGCCACACAAGTCACACCATCTTGGATTCCCCTAGGTCTCTAGTTTTCAGAAATGCACAGGTTTGGTAGGTTTCCCTAGGTGGCGGCTGAGCTACAAGCTAAAATCTACAGGTAGGCACTTTGCAAAAAACACCTCTGTTTTCTTTAAAAAAAATGGATGTGTCCATGTTGCACTTGGGGCGTTTCCTGTCGCGGGCGCTAGGCCTACCCACATAAGTGAGGTATCATTTTTATCGGGAGACTTGGGGGAACGCTGGGTGGAAGGAAATTTGTGGCTTCTCTCAGATTCCAGAACTTTCTGCCACAGAAATATGAGGAACATGTGTTTTTTTAGCCAAATTTTGAGGTCTGCAAAGGATTCTGGGTAACAGAACCTGGTCCGAGCCACACAAGTCACCCCATCTTGGATTCCCCTAGGTCTCTAGTTTTCAGAAATGCACAGGTTTGGTAGGTTTCCCTAGGTGTCGGCTGAGCTACAAGCCAAAATCTACAGGTAGGCACTTTGCAAAAAACACCTCTGTTTTCTTGAAAAAAAATGGATGTGTCCATTTTGCACTTGGGGCGTTTCCTGTCGCGGGCTCTAGGCCTACCCACACAAGTGAGGTATCATTTTTATCGGGAGACTTGGGGGAACGCTGGGTGGAAGGAAATTTGTGGCTCCTCTCAGATTCCAGAACTTTCTGCCACAGAAATATGAGGAACATGTGTTTTTTTTGCCAAATTTTGAGGTCTGCAAAGGATTCTGGGTAACAGAACCTGGTCCGAGCCACACAAGTCACCCCATTTGGATTCCCCTAGGTCTCTAGTTTTCAGAAATGCACAGGTTTGGTAAGTTTCCCTAGGTGGCGGCTGAGCTACAGGCCAAAATCTACAGGTAGGCACTTTGCAAAAAACACCTCTGTTTTCTTTCAAAAATTTGGATGTGTCCACGTTGCGCTTTGGGGCGTTTCCTGTCGTGGGCGCTAGGCCTACCCACACAAGTGAGGTATCATTTTTATCGGGAGACTTGGGGGAACGCTGGGTGGAAGGAAATTTGTGGCTCCTCTCAGATTCCAGAACTTTCTGCCATAGAAATGTGAGGAACATGTGTTTTTTTAGCCAAAGTTTGAGGTTTGCAAAGGATTCTGGGTAACAGAACCTGGTCAGAGCCACACAAGTCACCCCATCTTGGATTCCCCTAGGTCTCTAGTTTTCAGAAATGCACAAGTTTGGTAGGTTTCCCTAGGTGCCGGCTGAGCTACAGGCCAAAATCTACAGGTAGGCACTTTGCAAAAAACACCTCTGTTTTCTTTAAAAAAAATGGGATGTGTCCACGTTGCGTTTTTAGGTGTTTCCTGTCGCGGGCGCTAGGCCTACCCACAAAAGTGAGGTATCATTTTTATCGGGATACTTGTAGGAACACAGATTAGCAAAACAAGTGTTATTGCCCCTTCTCTTTCTCTATATTTTTTCCTTCCAAATATAGGAGAGTGTGTAAAAAGACATCTATTTGAGAAATGCCCTGTAATTCACATGCTAGTATGGTCACCCCGGAATTCAGAGATGTGCAAATAACCACTGCTCCTCAACACCTTATCTTGTGCCCTTTTTGGAAATACAAAGGTTTTCTTGATAGCAATTTTTTACTCTTTATATTTCAGCAAATTAATTGCTGTATACCCGATATAGAATGAAAACGCACGGCAGGGTGCAGCTCATTTATTGGCTCTGGGTTCCTCGGGTTCTTGATGAACCTACAAGCCCTATATATCCCCGCAACCAGAGGAGTCCAGCAGACGTAACGGTATATTGCTTTCGATAATCTGACATTGCAGGGAAAAGTTACAGAGTAAAACGTAGAGACAAATTGATGTTTTTTTCACCTCAATTTCAATATTTTTCTTTTTCAGTTGTTATTTTCTGTAGGAAACCCTTGTAGGATCTACACAAATGACCCCTTGCTGAATTCAGAATTTTGTCTACTTTTCAGAAATGTTTAGGTTTCTGGGATCCAGCATTGCTTTCATGCCCATTTCTGTCACTGACTGGAAGGAGGCTGAAAGCACAAAAAATTGCAAAAATGGGGTATGTCCCAGTAAAATGCCAAAATTGTGTTGAAAAATTGGGTTTTCTGATTCAAGTCTGCCTGTTCCTGAAATCTGGGAAGCTGCTGAGTTTAGCACCGCAAACCCTTTGTTGATGCCATTTTCAGGGGAAAAACCACAAGCCTTCTTCTGCAGCCACTTTTTCAATTTTTTTTTTTTTTAAACGAAATTTTCACTGTATTTTGGCTAATTTCTTGGCCTCCTTCAGGGGAACCCACAAAGTCTGGGTACCTCTAGAATCCCTAGGACGCAAATTTGGCTTGGTTAGTTTATGTGGACAAAAAGTTATGAGGGCCTAAGCGCGAACTGCCCCAAATAGGCAAAAAAAGGCCTGGCACAGGAGGGGGAAAAGGCCTGGCAGCGAAGGGGTTAAGGCCTGTGTGCCTTATTTATCCCCAGCGTCATTTTGACGCACAGGTGGGGGTGGGCCTAAAAAAACAGCGCACAGCCTGATGTGCGCCCTTTTTTAACGCCTGGGTCAGGGCAGGCGTTAAGGTATTTGTGGGCTCAGAAGGAGTCCAGAGGTGCCCTTAACTGCTCCCGGGGACACCCCCTGCCACCCTCACCCACCCCTGGAGGACAACCATGGAGGGGGGGACCCATCCCAGGGAAGTAGAGGTAAGTTCAGGTACATATTTTTTTACTTTTTTTCTAAGTGGCATAGGGGGGCCTGATTTGGGCCCCCCTACATGCCACTATGCCCACTGACCATGCCAGGGGACATAAGTTCCCTGGGCATGGCCATTGGGAAAGGGGGCATGACTCCTGTCTTTGCTAAGACAGGACTCATGTCAATAGGGATTGTGGGTCAAAAAGAATGGTGCAAGTCCGGTTTGAGGCCTGATTTTAGCCTCAGACCGGACTTGCACCATTTTTTGACGCACAACCCCCATTTTCCCATACGCCGGTGCTGCCTGGTGTGAGTCATTTTTTTTGTAGGTTTCCCTAAGTGCCAGATGAGCTACTAATCAAAATTCATAGCTAGTAACTTTCCAAAAACACGTCAGTTTTCATTGTAAAAATGTTATGTGCATTGGTGCGTTTTGGGGAGTTTCCTGTCCCGGACGTTAGGCATACCCACACAAGTGAGGTACCATTTTTGTCAGGAGACTTGGAGGGACACATAATAGAAGAACAAGTGTTATTGCCAAATGTCTTTCTTTGCCCTCCTAATGTAAGACAGTATTTAAGTAATTTTCGGAAATGCCCTGCAATTCACATGCTGGTATGGGGACTCCCGAATTCAGAGATGTGCAAAGGACCACTGCTGCTAAACTCTTTACCTTGTGCCGATTTCAGAAATACATAGGTTTCCCTGATACCTATTTTACACTCTTTATATTTTACCAAATGATTGTTGTTTATCCGGTATACAGTGAAAACCCTTTGCAAGGTGCAGCTCATTTATTGTCTCTGGGTACATTGGGTTGTTGATGAACCTACAAGCTCTATATATCTCCACAACCAGAAGGGTCCAACAGACATAACAGTATATTGCTTTAAAAAAATCTGCCATAGATGGAAAAAAGTTGCAGAAGCAAATGTAGACAGAAATGGCTGTTTTTCTCAACTCTACTTCAATATTTTATAATTTCAACTGTTACTTTCTGCAGGAAAACCTATTATCACAGTCATGGTGGGGCCACCCACAGTCGAGGCAGGGGTCCGGTACTTGTGGTGGGACCTCCACAATGGAAAACCACTATATGGAGGTCCCGCCATGAGTGCCAGACCTCTGCTGCTACTGCGAGGGGGGCCCGCCACAACTGCAGGGCTTCTACCACGACTGCTGGGCCCTTTTGTGAATTAGCCCCAGCATCTTTTCCATGAAAGGCCTCCAGATCATATAGCAAGACTCAGAGAAATTTTGTAGACATCACTTTGAAAATGCCTGAGTTGATATCAAACTTCTTGAATACAAACAATTGTGTGTTTTCTTTTTTTTAAAGATTCCAAGGATAGCAAAATTAAATTTTATGTTAAATTAAATTCTGAGGCAATCAGAAATATGGATACAGTTATTAGGGCTAGCCCTCTGATAAAATAAGGCTGTCTTTCTGCACACTCAGATAAACACAGCAGCCTTGGTACACTATGGGCCTCTATCTTAGAGGAGCCCTGAAATTCATCACTTTTGTAATTTAAAATAATTTCACAATATGTATATTGTAGAATTTCAATATGATTCAGTCAAATTGTAGAGGGGAAAGCATGTATCCACTTCAGTGCTAGGCCTATGCCCACTGCTTAGAGTTTAAAAAGCATGTGTGCATCCCTCTTTAAGTCCTCTATTCTTATAACTGTGCTCTGGCGTTAGCATTTACTGATACATTCTGACCTGGTCTCATATATATGTATACAGACTTATTAAAAATTGTAGTAATCTTGTGCAAATTCCCCAGTTTGAAAGGGCAGGCCAAAATGCTGAGTGGTTAACAGAGTCAAAACAATTTCCATAGCAATCTATGAAGCAGGCATGTCACAGACCTTCCAAATCCTTACGGAGAGTTTAAACAAATACACCAGTATTTCAACATCATGCGAGGTTCCACAACTTGCTGAAAAGTGATTTAGAAAGAAGGGATCAATTTAGTTGAGATAATTAAATATTTCAATTTTCCTCATAACAATATCACCTATATCTTATCCTCACTATCTAAGAGTGCAATCAGCCTGTGTTTCCAAGGTAGCAATGGGTATTCCTTCTTCAAAATGGGGTGAAGGAGTGAACCATTTCAGGAAGGTTGAATTATACCTGAACGTAAATAGATGGAAAACTATACTTCCAGCCAAGGCATCCACCAATGTAGTTTTCTTTGAAAAAAAACTAAGCAAAAGACTATTAGGGCCTGGTGCCCCAGATGAATTGTAGCATTTAGGAAGCTTCGTCCTCACAGCCACTGAAATAATCTTTGTTTGCTGAGTGGTGATTTCAGAGCCCTTTATTTATTAATTTAACTGCATTGGTAAGGGCTATAACTTTTCTGAAATTCAAAGGTTGAATACCTGATTATCTTCTATGTAGTTATAGAATGTAGCCTACCCATGACACTGTAACACCAATTTGTTTTTCTGCAGAAAAATAACTATTCCTAACACAAGAGATTACTTCTCTTCTCCAAACAAAAGTGATTCAGGAAACTTACTCAACCAGGAGACTTTGCAAGCAATGCTTCCCTGGCGGAGAAAGGAAGAAGGAATTTATCTCTTGGTCATTAACCTCACAGAATTAAGGGGCATTTTCATACTTGTTTTGCGCCAATTTTGTGCCACTTTTTTATAGGCAAATTTGGTGCAAAACTAACTCCATATTTATACTTTGGCGCTAGACCGGTCTAGTGCCAAAGTTGTGGTGTTGGACGTGGAAACCTACCTTGCGTCAATGAGATACAAGGTAGGCGTTCCTGTGCAAAACATGACTCTATGGCCTTAGCGCCATATTTATCCCCGTGCTAAAATCACGCAAGTTGGGAAGGAGGGGTTAAATAATGGCACAAAGCTTGCTTTGCACCATTATTTAATGTCTGGGTTAGAGCAGGCGTTAGGGAACCTGTGGGCATGTTTCCATGGTCAGAGACCATGCAAAGAGCCCATAGGTGCCATTCCCTGTCCCCAGGGACACCCCCACCTACCCCTGCCCACACCAGAGTGACACTGCAGGATGGGGGACCCATCCCAGATAGGTCCTGGTAAGTATATATTGTTTTATTTTTTTTCCCCCTCGGAGGCCCTTACCTGGTTCCCCTTGCATGGCACTGGCCCCAGTGGCCATGCCCAGAGGACAGTTGCCACCTGGGCATGATCATTTGGGGTGGTGGGCATGACTCCTGTCTTTACTAAGGCAGGAGCCATGTCCATGGGGGTTGTGCACGAGAAAATGGCGTTACTCTGCCTAGAGGCAATTCTTTTGCCTCTAAACAGTGTAGCGTCATTATTTGCCGCACATACTCTGGTTTCCCGTATGCCTCCCCCACCCTGTTAGCATAATTTACAATGACGCTTACTGGGCATTACCGCTGGCTAGCCCCATTCTTTAAATATGGCGCTCGGCCGACGTCCAGGAATGGCACCATACTTTTACACGCAAAACTGCACTAACCTAGTTTTGCATGTAAAAGTAGAAATCAGAACCCAAATACTTGGATTCTGCACAAACATGTAAAAAATTAGATTACTCACCTCCTACAAGGTATGTTACAAAAAGCCAATTTCGTAGTTTACTTGGACCGAAATGACACTTATCTTTCTGGCCAATTTCTCCTCCCCACTGCTGGTTGCAACACTTCGCTTGGAAATGCTTAACTTTAGAATTTTTGCACTTCCATTTGGGCTTTTCTCATTCCCTTGTTGTTTCTCCACAAATACAGTAGTTCAAATCATCAGACAGAGGGGCATTCAGATATTAATACACCTTGATAACCATTTGACGCAAGATCAGAAAATGTTACAATGACATCTTCAGATTGGAATATCCCTTCCCAAAGGTTCTGGGGTGTTAGACTTTTCATCCTTGGCGTGGTCTCCCTTAACTCTTTGCCTCTGTTCCCCAGGTTGTTGATGTGTGCTGGACTCTGATTTTGCTGTTTTTGTTACTCTGGGCACTTTACCACTGCTAACCAGTTCTAAAGTGCAAGTACTCCTTTGCAAAATGTGTATGTAATTGGCTTATCCATGATTGGCATATTTTATTTATCAGTAAGTCCCTAGTACAGTGCACTACAGGTGCCCAGGGCCTGTAAATCAAATGCTACTAGTGGGCCTGCAGCACTGGTTGTGCCACCCACATAAGTAGCTCTGTAATCATGTCTCAGACCTGCCACTGCAGTGTCTGTGTGTGCAGTTTTAACTGTAAATTCGACTTGGCAAGTGTACCCACTTGCCAGGCCTAAACCTTCCCTTTTCTTACATGTCAGACACCCCTAAGGTAGGCCCTAGGTAGCCCCAAGGGCAGGGTGCAGTGTATGGTTAAGGTAGGACATACAGTAATGTGTTTTATATGTCCTGAAAGTGAAATATTGCTAAATTCGTTTTTCACTGTTGCAAGGTCTGTCCCTGTCATAGGTTAACATGGGGGCTAACTTTAAATCTGATTAAAGTGCAGATTCCCTTTGGGAGTGGATGGACATTTGGAGTTTGGGGTCTCTGATCTCACAATTTAAAAATATATATTTTAGTAAAGTTGACTTTAAGATTGTGTGTTTGAAAATGCCACTTTTAGAAAGTGGGCCTTTTCTTGCTTATACCATTTCTGTGACTCTGCCTGTTTGTGGATTCCCTGTCTGGGTCAGTTTGACAGTTGGGCTGGTTGCACCTCACACTAGACAGTGACACAAAGGGATCTGGGGTGTAGCCTGCATATCCTGATGAGCCATCTGTGCTAGGAGGAAGGGGAGGAGTGGTCACTCACACCTGAAAGGGCTGTGCCTGCCCTCACACAATGCAGTCTCCAACCCCCTGGTGAGTGTCTGGGACCTGGCCTGGCAAGGCAGGATTTCACATTCCAAAGAGACTTTACTTTGAAGTAGGCCTACTTCAAAGGAGAAATTGGGTATAAGAAGGGCACCCAAAACCACAGACTTGAGAAACACTTCTGGAACCAAGAGGAACCTCTGCCTGGACAGGAGCTGAATAGCTGAGGAAGAAGAGCTGCCCTGCCTGTGACTGTGCTTTGTGGAGCTATCCTGCAGTTGCTGCTTCTGCCAGAGTAAGAGGGCAAACACTGGACTTTGTGTGCCTTCCTTCTTGAGAAGAAATCTCCAAGGGCTTGATCTAGAGCTTGCCTTCTGTTGTTTGAAGTCTCAGGGACAGCAAAGACTTCTCTCTGCCAGCACCTGGAGTCTATGGAGAGACTCCTACTCTGCCCTGTGGTGCCCATCTAGTTACTGGGACCCTGAAAGGAGAAGCTGGCAGCTTAAAGACAAGAAAATCCACGCACAGAGCGCCGTGCGGGGAAAAGATTGACGCAAATCCGACCTGCGGCTGAAAAAACGACAAGCCGCCGGCTCCGCAGCTGAGAAATGACGCTTGCAGGAAACGCGACTGAAGAATCGACGCACGGAGCAGGAGAAACGACACGCAGCATCGCTGATGGAGGCTGGGAGATCACAACCTGCTCTGCGGGATTTTCAGATCATCGCGCGGCTGGATTTTCAACTCACGTAATGCCGTGCAGAGTTATTTTTGACACACACCCGCCCATGCGGGGTTATTTGTGACGTGCACCAGGTACATTTTCACTCTAGCAGCTCTAGTGTGTGTTTAAAACTACTTAAAGACTCTTTTTGCATTTTTATTGATAACTTGACTTGTGTATGGTGGATTTTTGTCGTTTTGGTCTTGTTTTGTTTAGATAAATATTTCCTATTTTTCTAAACTGGTGTTATCATTTTGTAGTGTTTTCATTAAGTTACTGTGCGTGTTGGTACAAATACTTTACACCTAGCACTCTGAAGTTAAGCCTACTGCTCTGCCAAGCTGCCAAGGGGGTAAGCAGGGGTTAGCTGAGGGTGATTCTCTTTTACCCTCACTAGAGTGAGGGTCCTTGCTTGAACAGGGGGTAACCCGACTGTCAACCAAAGACCCCATTTCTAACATGGGGTTTGTAGTGAATCAGAACAACTCCCTCTTTAGCTGGTCCTCCTGATAGAGTTTCTGGGTCACAGACTCAAAAGCCTCACCCTCTCACTTGCCGGTCAGAAGATCAAATCATTCAAAAAAGGAACTCTTCCTTGTATTTCTCATTTGGTGGATCTGATATCGACTTCCATTCAGGCAATTTTTACAGGATCCTTACATTATAGAGTACTTCTGCATTTTGAGGATAATGGATCTTCTCATGGGCCTCTCATTCTCAAAGTTGATCCTGTTATATAATTTAGACTAGAGCTTCATGCGTGGTTAGCCACTATGGAAGCTTGGAGCAGACGGACCATTTTCTGACTTTCAGTGTTAAGTCACCTGGTTTGGAGAGCAAAATGTAGCTATGTCTCCATCAGAGGCAGGTAGTCCAAAGAGAAAATTAAACTCCACATCAACTGCCTTGAACTTCTTACACAATTGTCTGCAATCAGATCTCCACAAAAAAAATCACACTGTTATATTCTGTTTAGAATGTAAAATTTCTCCACAGTGCAATATATCCATTGTCTGGATGATGAGAGTCCACGTTCTAGGTCGAATAGCAAAGTAGGGTAGGGAGTTTTGCTTTTCCCATAACATCTCAGTGTTAGTGGTCTGCCTACTAGACAAGTAAAACGGAGCATTGGACTAGAACTCCAAATTTCTCCTCAAGTCCAGTGAGTGGGAATTTCACCCCACTCTTTTCAGAAGTCTGATGGAGAAATGGGGTCCAGATAGACAACTTTGCCTCCAGATTAACTTTTCAGATTCTCTTGATTTAAATTTTTCTTCAGAAATGGAAGGGAAGAACGTATGCCTTTCTTCCATTTCCAAGACTCTGAGAGTAACATAGGCCAGGAACAATCACTGGAAGTAATTTTGATCACTCCATAATGGAGAGAACAGCCTTAGTTTCCAGTGTTCCTGTAGCTATCTTGTCAAGCACCTCTTCTTTTCCCATCCTTTCTGGACATTCTCTTAGATTCAACAGGCCAAACCCATCCTCTGGTGGTCCACAACCAGTTACAATTACTAACATGCAACCAATCCGGGCTCAATGCCAAGAGCAATGTGTTTCTAGCAAAGCTTTCTTTCTCATCGACAAAGCCTGGTCAGATTCTTCCCATAAACATTACTGAACATCATGGGAAAGATGGGCACACAGATGCATTGAGTGATAGCTGGATCCTGGAGGTGCCCATGTAAAGTTTGTTGTTAATTTCCTGGCCAATCTGGTGGGACAGGATACCTCTTATTCAGAGGTTAATTCATACAGATCTGCAATTTACACAGGCCACATCCCCATCCCAGAACATCCTATTGAAGAACATGTTCTGGTATTCCAACTACTCAATTTTTCATGGTTCCTCCTAGGCCTACGTATAATGTCCTTTGAAACATCTCTATTGTACTAGGTTTTTAAGAACCTAACCATAGAATACCTCCATGTCTCACAAACAATTGTAAGCAAAACTGATCTTACTTCTCTGTCTTACTTCCTACTGGAAATTGTCCAGTAGAAAAACTTTGAATTTAACAGGGATGTTCTTTGCACCGGTGTTAGACCTGGCATCCTTGACATAGTTTACCCTAATTTTTTGCCTTCAGACCTCTTAATCTTGCTGACTTCTTTTTTGCTGGCTTTAGCATTCTGCACACTTTACCACTGTTAATCAATGCTGAAGTGCTTGTGCTCTTCCCCAAAACATAGTAACATTGGCATCTACCCAATCAGCATATTTAATTTACTTATATGTCCAGAGTAAAGTGCACTACCTGTGTTGAGGGCTTGGAAATTAAATAATACTAGTGGGCCTGCAACACTGATTGTGCCACCCACTTCAGTAGCCCTTGTAACATGTCTCAGGCCCACCATTGCAAAGCCTGTGTGTGTGATTTAAACTCCCATGTCGACCTGGCAAAATAACCCTAAGGCTTAAAATTTCCTTTTTAATACTTATACATTAACCATTAGATAGGCACTAGGCAGCCCCAAGGGCAGTGCACTGTGTATTTTAAAAGGTGGACATGTACTTTTAAGTTTTAGATGTCCTGGTAGTGAAAAACTCTTACATTTGTTTTCCACTACTGTAAGGCCTATCTTTCCAATAGGTTAACATGTGTGTTACCTTATTCGATTTTTAAGTATAATTCACAATCTGAAGAGATAAACGTTTCAAGTTTAGTGTCAATGGAGTCACAATTTAAAATCATTTCTTGTGGTGAAGTTGGATTTTAAATTGCAATCCTGAAAATGCCACTTTTAGAATATTGCAAAAAGAACAGATGATGAACAGAATGCTGAACAAATCATTCACCTCCAGTCACAGAGCTGGATTAAATCCATTCCAGTTTGGACCCAGCCATAAGCAAATCAGTCTTGACCAAGCTCACCATGTGAACTGTCCAGCCTGAACTGCCAGGCCATGTCCTCCCTGGAACGGAAACAAGCATCCTGGGATCAGTTTCAGAGTATCACCGCTCATCAGCCAGGCTAGCTTGGATCTGGTGGCATAGGAAGCACGTGACCCATATCCTGCTATAACCTTGCCACTTAGGGTGTCAAATGCAAAAAGAACAGATAATGGACAGAATGCTAACAAATTAAACATTCACCCCCAATCAGAGATCTGGTTTAAATCCATTGTTTTTTGCGTGCCATGTATTCCAGTCTGGTCCCAGCCATGTGCAAATCGGTCTTGACCATGCTCACCATGGGAACAGTCCAGCCTGAAGTCCCAAGGCAGGTACTCCATAGACCAGAAACAAGCGTCCTGGGACTGGTTTCAGGGTATCACCACTCATCAGCCTGGCTAGCTTGAATTTGGTGGCATAGCGAGCACGGGACCCACATCTGGACATACTCTTCCCACTTAGGGTGACAGATGCAAAAAGAACAGAAGATGGACAGAATGCTGCACAAATCAAACATTCACCTCCAGTGACAGATCAGGGTTAAATCCATTGATTCTTTGCATGCCATGCCATTCCAGTTTGGATCTAGCACACTATGGGAACAGTCCATCCCAAACTGCCAGGAAAGGTCCTCCCTGGTTGGAAAACAAGCATCCTGTAACCAGTTTTGGGGTACCATCCCTCATCAAGCAGGCCAGCTTGAACTCAGTGGCATAGCGAGCGTGGGACCCACGTCTGGACATATCCTTTTCACCTAGAATGACAAATGCAAAAAAGAACAGAAGATAGACAAAAAACTGAACAAATCAAACATTCACCTCCATTCACAGATCAGGGTTAATTTGTCATTTTTTTGCATGCCATGCTAATTAAGTTTGGACCCAGCCATATGCAAAGCAGTCTTGACCTTGATCATTATGAGTACAGTCCCACGCAAACTTCCCAGCTCTAGTGCTCCCTGGACTAGAAACAAGCATCTGGTAACCAGTTTCAGGGTATCACCTCTCACCAGCTAGGCTAGCTTGAACCCAATGGCCTAGCAAGCACAGTACTGACATTTAGGTATACCCTTCCCACTTAGGGTGACAAATGCAAAAAAAAAGATGATGGACAGAATGTTGATCAAATCAAACATTCACCCCAGTCACAGATCTGGGTTAGCTCCATCGTTTTGCTGCATGCAATGCCATTCCAGTTTGGACCCAGCTATGTGCAAATCAATTTTGAACCTGCTCACCATGGGAACAGTCCAGCCCGAACTGCCAAGCCAGGTCCTAACTGGACCAGAAACAGGCATCCTGGGATCAGTTAAGGGTAATCGCCCCCTCATCAGCCAGGCTAGCTTGACTCTGGTGGCATAGTAAGCACTGTACCCACGTCTGGACATACGCTTCCCACTTAGGGTGACAAATGCAAAAAGAACACATGAAGGACGTAATGTTGAACAAATCAAACATTCATCCCCTGTCACAGATCTGGGTTAAATCCATTGCAACTCAATTTAATTGTCATTGTTTTAATAGGGATTCAATTGTAGTCCTTTTGTATTGGTAAGTCGATTGCTGCCTGCCTACTCCCGCTCATTCCTGCCATTTATGCCAGTACCCACTGGTTTCCAAGATGGGCCATCTCGCCTCGTCTGCCACCCCCTTCCACCTCCGTGGACTACTTATGCAGGCTGATGTGCAGCCGCGCACCAGGCACTTACCCGCCACTGGCGCACTGAAGGACCACCAAATGCAAGTCCATCTTCACCCATCCATGCCTGGACCATGCCCAGCACCAGAAACCCTGGCTCTACTATCATCTACTGCTACTCCAGATCGGAAAGCATCATCCTCAACACCCAACCTCCCAGGGTTGACTTCTGCCATACTTTGCCTTACTCCACCACAAGTCCTTTCGGTTGCTGCCACTGCCGTTTCTCCTGCTACACTGACTACCCGCTTTTGACTGACAGCATGGCCACTTCCTCGATTAAACAAACGTGTCATCAATTGCAGTGTATCCTGCTCAATGTCCGATCTCTCTGCAAGCACACAACCAAGAAATGTAATACCATCACCACCCTTTATTTCGACATTGCCTTTCTCACCAAGACTTTGCTTAATGTCACCTCTGCACCGTACTTCGCCACAGCCACACCGAACGGACACAAGATCATTCATCCTGACTGCCCCAACACAAAAACACACACCAGTGCACTGCCACCACTGTCAGCAATGCGCTGGTCATAGAACACCTACATTTTCAGCTCAGCATAGATGTCAAAACCACCCTCAAAGGCATCCTTGCCTATAGGCCCCTAGGTCCTCGACTCAGCTTTTGCAACACCATCCCCAGATTCATTACCACCAAAGCCATCAACACCAAACACTACATTTTCCAAGGAAACCTCAATTTCCACCTAGAAGACCCCACAACGCAAACACCAAAACCCTTCTAGACAGCATGAATGTCATTGGTCTCAATCAACTAGTCACAAATGCCACGCACACCACAGGCCACACACTCAACACCATTATTACCTCCAGCAACAATATCAAATTCAGTCACACCACCGAAATCACCTGGTCGGACCACTATATAGTCCACGTACTCCACTGCTCTCAGTCACTGCACCAGAACTCTTTGCCCCTCCCAGCAAAGGTGGAGCAAGATTTCTGAAAGCCAGTGGCCAGATGCCCTCAACTGCCACCCCCAGACACCGCAAAGGACATTCAAAACCACCATAAAAAAATGTCAGCACCTGGATCTTAGACTGCGCACAAAGAGCAGCACCCTGCAAAACTGTCAAACCCAACAGACCCACGAAACAAGCAAGTTGGTACACTCCAGAATTCTAAGCCGTGAATCGCAAGTACAAGCAACTTTAGAGACAATGGTGCAGTACCAAGTCTCCTGGTGACAGAAGCGTCTTCAAAAACAAATACCACAACCACCTGAAAGAAGCCAGAAAACTAGACTTAGTCACCCGACTTCAAGCCAGCTCCAACCAAAGTAAGGAACTCTTCATGATCATCAAGGAACTCTCCAACCCATCACCAATGGAAAAAAGCACCTCCCCATCCCAGGACCTCTGCGACTCCCTCACTGAATACTTTCATGACAAAATAACCACCACATACAAAAACCTTGTACCCCAGCTAACGGCTGCTGACACCATCAGCCTTCCAACTCCATTAAACCCCCTACCAATGCCATTTTCCTCAACTATAACTAACACACCACACAATCCACCATCAATCTCATGAGATCCAGCAGTTCAGGATCCCCACGGACCCATGCCTGCACCACATGTTCAACCTAGGCAACAACGCCACTGACATTAAACTCACGGACCTCTTCAGCATCTACATCACAGCAGCCACATACCTCAAAGAATAGAAACACGCTATAATCAAACCATTCCTTAAAAACCCTCTGTAGACCCCAACACACTCAAAAACTGCAGTCCATTCTCCCTGTTTCCCACCAAAATTCATCATGAAAGTCATAAACCGACAGCTCACCACTTACCCAGAAGAGCACAAACTCAAGGACACATCCCAATCCAAATTCCATTCCAACCATAGCACAGAATCTGAACTGAATGTCATGACGGACGATATCAGATCCTGTCTAGACCAAGGAGAATCAGCTGCCCCCATTCTCCTTGACCTCTCGCCAGCCTTCAGCACAGTCCCCCATCATACCCTGATCAAAAGTTTCCACCAGATCAGCATTAGAGGAAATGCCCTGAAATGGATGGCCTCCTACCTATACAGCAGAACCCAGAGAGTCCTTCTTCCACCCTTAACCTCAAAGCTGAAGGACATTATCTGTGGCATACCTAGGGTTCTTCCCTCAGCGGCACCCTCTTCAATGCCTACATGACCCAACTGGCCAACATCGTCTGGAACTAAAGATAATCTCCTAAGCAGAAAAAACACAACTCATCCTCTTGCTATCTAAAGACCCATCCATTGCAAACACCAACTCCCACCTCCGCATGAACAACATCACTGACTGGATGAAGAACAATTGCCTTAACTCAATACCAACAAAACGGAAGTCCTACTGTTTGGAAACTCCACCTCACCCTGGGATGACTTCTAGTAGACCACCGACCTAGAAACTCCCCCTGATCCCACGAACCACACCAGGAACCTAGGAATCATCATCAAAAACAAACTCAACATGGAGAAACAGATTAATCCAGTCTCCTCCGCCTGCTTCCTCACCTTTTGAATACTTCAGAAGATCTTCAAGGGCTTCCGGTCACCACCAGGCAAACCATCAATACAGGCCTTCATCACCAGCTGCCTATACTACAAAACTATAGACACACACATTTCATCACAACTCACAAAAAAACTCCAAGTCAGGTAGACCTCAGCAGCCAAAGTCATCCTGGTCCTCCCAAAATGGACAAACACCTCTCAATTCAATCAATCAGTTTTATTTTATTTATGATTTGGAACTCAACTGAGGTCCACATATGAAATGCACACTACAACCAAGCATTAGTCTCTATTGCTGTTTACACCTAAAATCAGATTGGATACAAAAAATAAATGTATACAATAAAAATTTGTATCAAAATGTCTGCAATGTTTTCCAACCTTGTAATTACATGCTCAATACCCATGTGAAGAGTGCGAAAAATGTAAGGAGAAAAAAGAAAGAAAAAATGCGGATGCTCACCTCAGTGCAAAAAAAAACAAATTCCAGCACCGACTGTCTTAAAACAGAACCTCTCTAAACATAATATTGCTGATAAATACGTGAGCAAAAAACAACATTTTCATGAGCCAAACTCAAGTTTTCTTTTCGCGTTATATCGTGAGGGGCCTTGCTTTCTCAGCCCCTCCATAATAATATTATTACAAGCGAGTTGAGGCAATAATCATGTTAATAGACCTTGCCACCCGACTTGCCATTCGGCAAGTGCTCTTAAAGTAAGTTTAAAAAACATTTTAAAAGTTTTAATATTTTAAAACAGAATCTTTCGTTAGGAGGATCATACAGGGCACGGAGGAACTCAGGCACCGACAACAGGGAGAGCTGGAGACAGATAGGTTTTAGCCATGTACGCCGAAATAAAGCAAGATAAGGACAGACAAATAATACGTGGACTAGGTCTTGAGATTCCGCCAGACATAAGTTACACTCTTTTGCTGTTACGTGCCATTTCGCCAGAAGTGTGTTCAGAGGAAGCAATCCCTTGTGAAGCAGCATCCAAAAGCGTCTAACACTATGAGGGATATTCCAAGTGAAGTAAATTGTGATTTTATTGTTTCTAGAGAATTGTCTATATTCTCAAAAGAACTATTTTTTTAACAGCTCTCCAAGTCAAGGCAGAAGCTCAAAGCCCACGTTGCTTTCTTCAAAATCACTCTCAGATGCAAATGAGAAAGTTCCAGGACCTGGCTGCAATCCAGCTCCAACCTTTCCAGGACATTAGAGAAGTTCTTACAAAAGGCATATTTGACCTTGCTATTGTCTAAGAAGAGTTCTTTATTTAATAATGATCTTGTGGTGTTTTCCTCACTCTTTAGAATTGAAGCGGCTAACCGAATAACTCCTGCTAATCCTTGAACATGCGCAATTCTAAGCCCCATTTCCAACCTTACGACCACCACAGAGGCTGCCGTATTAACAGACATTAGTTTTCCTTCTGACTGATTCAGGAACCCCCTTTTAGCAATATCTATGAGTTCCACCCCATATAGCAGGGATACCGGAATTTTAACTCTATTTGCAGATAAAAGATATGAGAAATGCCTTCTTTCTGTGGCTGTATAAAGGGCCCCAAAACCTCTTGCCTGACATTCGGTCTTTGATTTATTTGAGGCAATATGGGCAATATCACTAAATTTCACGCTCACTATTTTCCATAAGAAGGGATAAGATTTCACAATTTTTAGGTTTTGCTTACCCAATGTCTGATGGTAATTGGGAAAAGTCATCTTTTTTTCCCCAGAAGACAGAGAACCTTACTTTTTGAAACATTGATCTTCAACTAATGTGAGTCAGAATATTTTGATAAACGCTGCAAGTGATTCTGTAGGCCTTTAGGGGTTAAATAAAAAATTATAATGTCGTCTGCGTATAGCAGACATCCAATTGGGAGCCCACCCACTAACGGGGGAAAACCCTTACCCTGGGACAAAAAGGAGGGGAGATCTGAGATGTAAAGGGAAAAGAGCAAGGGAACCAAAAGGCAACCCTGTTTTAACCCGTTAGATGTAGATATCTTTTGTGATAGACCTCTATCGCCCCCCAAAAGGATTCTACACCAGGTGTTGGAGTGGAGAGCTATTACTAACTCAAGGAGGGATATAAGTATCCACAGGCTGCATAGCTTAGCCCTTTGTGGGTCTCTATCTACTTTATCAAAAGCAGTGGAAAAGTCTATGAAGGCGGCATAGACCACCCGCCTCTCAGTTTCACATATTTTTCCGAGATGATTTGTAGCACAACGATATTGTCCAGGGTACTATGTTTGTGCCTAAATCCGGATTATTCCAAGGGGATGATGTTATTCTCCTCTGCCCAAGACGTTTGTCTAGAAAGCAGAAATTTGGTAAACATTTTGCCCACAGCATCAAGAAGGGCAATCTGACGATAATTGCCAGGACAGGATTGGTCGCCCTTTTTGAATAAGGGAACAATGATACTACCGACCCACGAGGGAGGAATGCTTCTAGAAAGATAGCATCTATTAAAGACCACATATAAGATCTTACACCAAGAGCTCCTGTCCTGTTTTATAACTAATAAAGGAAGTTCATCAGGGCCCATTGCAGCAGAAGAGCGCATATCATGAATAGGGCAGTCAATCTCTTTTTATTGACGGGGAAAGAAGAGTATATATTCCTGAATTTTCTGGGGGCCGAAATGTTATGACCCCATTTGAGGCATACAGGGAGGCAATAAATTCAGACCAAAGGGCATTGGTGATCGGGACAGGGGGGAGCTCTCGACCCACAACCTTTGACTACTAATGACCAAAAGATACTTTGTCTGGCCCTTTATAATGGCTTCCCGAAGCTGAATCCAAAGCCTATCCCCAGATTCTTTTGTGAGGCGGACCTTCAACTGCTTCTTTCTTCTATTTTAATAGGGCGACCCTGACTTTCCTTTCCTCAGAGAAAACTAAATACTGGGCCCTAACCAAGTTATTTATTTCTCTACTTAAATCAAGCAGTGGACAGGGAGAATTTTCCGGGCTACTTTTTGCCCACCGTACAAAGTGTTGGCCACCAACTGCTTCGTGAGATTAGAAAAATATTGCAGTTCCATCCTCTCCCAACTGATCCGGTCAGCAACCAAGGGTGCCGAAACACCTGCAACCCTCTGAAAGTTCCACTGGGTCCTCCCTGTCTTATTAACGAAACTCTGAGTAAACCCACCAGACTTCCAAGAATCTAGTGACAATATGGACGTTTCAAGAGTAATAAGAAGCAAATTATGGTCCCTATAGGGGGTACTTATAATCTTAAGATCTTCAAATAAACAATAGGAGGGATATCCAAGTACTAAGTAATCTAGAATAGTAATTTCCCCCCGGGGATAAATGTGTAAAGGAGGCGGGAGAATCCGAGGTGGACCTGCAATTGGCGATAATGCAGTCGTTTATTTTAAGAAGGCTGAGGAGAAGTTTACCTCTTTTGTTAGTTTTAATTGAAGGGGGAAAACACAGGCTGGAATACTAAGCGCTGTTTCTCTCTCTGCTTCACGCATTTGGCATAAGGCAAAGTTGGAAACTTTACAGTTTAGATCTCCCATTAGTGCTATCAGCGGAGGAAACTCAGGGCCGTATTTATACTCTGGTTGCGCCGAATTTGCGTCGTTTTTTTCGACGCAAATTCGACGCTAAACTAACGCCAACTAACGCCATATTTATACTATGGCGTTAGACGCTTCGGGCGCCAAAGTGCCCGGAGTGGGCGTCATTTTTTAGCGTGAACCCCTTCCTTGCGTTAATGATATGCAAGGGAGGCGTTCCCGTCTTAAAAAATGACTCCCAGGCCTTTACGTGGTATTTATACTCCCGGGCAAAAATGACGCCCGGGAGTGGGCGTGGCCAAAAACGGCGCATTTGCGCCGCTTTTTAACGCCTGGGTCAGGCATGGCGTTAAGGGGCCTGTGGGCTAAAAATGAGCCCACAGGTGCCCTCCCATGCCCCCAGGGACCCCCCCTGCCACCCTTGCCCACCCCAGGAGGACACCCAAGGATGGAGGGACCCACCCCAGGGACATTCAGGTAAGTTCAGGTAAGTATAATTTTTTCTTTTTTTACATTTTTTTTGGTGGCATAGGGGGGCCTTATTTGTGCCCCCCTACATGCCACTATGCCCAATGACCATGCCCAGGGGACATAAGTCCCCTGGGCATGGCCATTGGGCAAGGGGGCATGACTCCTATCTTTACAATGATAGGAGTCATGTTGATGGGGGATGGGCGTCGAAAAAAAATGGCGCAAGTCGGGTTACGACGATTTTTTCGACGTAACCTGACTTGCCCCATTTTAAGACGCGCATATGCCATTTTCCCCCTACGCCCGCGCTGTCTGGTGTACGTGTTTTTTTTCCACGCAAACCAGGCAGCGCCGGTCTGCTTGCGCCGGCTAACGCCATTCCATAAATACGGCGCCCGCATGGCGCTTCAGAATGGCGTTAGACGGCGCAAAATTTTTTGACGCTAAACTGCGTTAGCGCAGTTTTGCGTCAAAAAGTATAAATATGGCCCTCAGTATCTAGGGCATCCTCCAGAAAGGCAAAAACCCTTTGTAAAAGAGAATCATATACTGCCTCTGGGGGAACATAAACATTAATTAGTACCAGTGATATAGGGCCTCGCCCGATTTTATGCAATTGAATAGTTAGTGCAATGAAGAGGTTACTGGGGTCTTTATAGCAGGAATAGTCCCAATTAAGAGTGTTAGACAGTAGACAGGGTACCCCCCCCTTTAGAGTGTCCCCTTCATGACAAAGAGGCTTTACAATCAACGACAAAATTATCCCACAATAGGTCCTTTTCTGCCCAAGTCTCCTGTAAGCAAGTTAGATCCAGTTTAAGTGTGCTAAGATAAGATACATTTTCCCTGCTAAATTTGACCCCGGCTGCATTCCAGGAGATGATTTTTAATAATCTATTAGGAAGAGGGATGGAGTGGGGGCACCCGGAAGCCAACCCCAATCTTCCTGGGCATAAGTGGCTAGATGATTAGGTACAGGTTGTATCTTCTGCAGTAACACCTGTCTATCCTTCCCTGTGAGGGAGACTTTAAGGGCCTGTTGATCCAATCTAGATCTGTACACAGTGAATTCAGTACCTTTAAAGTGGGCAAGTGATTGGGGCCTCTTAGGGCCTTAGTCGCACCCTTTTCCCCGCCAAGAGCAGTGTAGGTCAAGAGCAGGATCACATCAGTCCTCCGACTCTGCAAAATATCAGCATGGGAGAGGACCAGGTTCGCCGAGTGCGGGGAGCGAAAGGCGATCCTAGCCCTAAAGCCACCTTTAATCATCAGTAGGGAGACAAGGTCAATATCATAGCTAGTGATGTGTTTCAAAGAGCTGGATTCCAAGAAGCATCTTAACAAAGTTGACCTATTTAAGATTAAATCAGCGTCAAAGATAGGAAAGAAATCTACAATCTTAGAGTCCATGTTATAACCTGTTGAAGGTGCTCCTTCCCTAGGCAATGAGATGGAATAGTCAATAGGAGTGGCCTCCCGTCCGGAGGGCAGGAATGGCGAGGCGATTGGATTCAAGGCTGGAGTGGTAGAGAGGACAGTTTTGTGCTCACTTTCAGGCCCCCTTTAAGAAATGTTGGGCCTTCGTGGGGAGAGCAGACAGAGCTGCTTCATGTGTGGATCTGTGCGGAATCGGGGAAAAATGGACCCATCCGTTATCGTATCGGGGAACAGTACTTTCCTTCTTTTTTTCCTGCTGATCCGTCGATTTAACTTCTTTGATCTCTTAGATTTTTTCCCACCTTTAGCAATGATTCCCCTCTTAAGTTCTTTTCCCAAGGATCGCGGAGGTGGGGAAATTATGGGCCCACTCTTTTGGTTAACAGCTCTTTCAAAGATAGGAAATACCTTCAAAGGGGGCTAGTTGCTCAGTGCAGAGTGGTTCCCTTCAGCGTAGGGGGATCAAAGATGTATAGAATAAAGTCCACTGGGCTAACCGGCAGAGGCTTTGCCACACTAGGACGGATGCATTGGGTGTTTCCTGCTTGAGTACCCACGTCCTCGCACGTACACTCACTTCGGGGTGCCCTGGGGGACACTCAGGAAGACCTCTGATCTTTATGAAATTTCAAAGAAGCAGCATTAGGCTGAATAGAATCTAAAGGTTCATCCACCTTTTTATCTTTAGTCATCTCCGCTAAACTTGCTGTTACACAGTAAAGAATGCAGTCTGAACCCCTTACAGATTTCTCCAAGAGCTTTAAAATTGAGGCAAGAAGGTTTTCCAAGATAAACATAGAGTCTGAGAGCCTAGCCTCAGATTCGAGAGGTTGAATTGGCTGAATTCCACTTACTTCTAAGGCTGGTGCCGCAGACAAATGAGAATGGATGCATAGTGAATAACGTGGGTGTCCTATGAAACAGCTCAAGACCGGTTGGTGTTGGTAAGCCCTTGGACCTGGGGAGCACAGGATCATTAGCCTGGGGGCCATATCTCTGAAATTAATCTGGATCCAGGTCCGGCAGTGTAAAATCACAGGGCCCGATAACAACAGACACTGTTGATGAGTTGGCACCACTTTCCTGAGAGGTTTTCGGAGCCAGGTCAGCTTGAGTAAGGAAGCTGACTGGCCCAGCGGATGAAGAAGAGGGACAATGCAGTGGCCCGGGCAAGCTACAGGAAGGCCGAACAGTCTCTACAGTCTCCGCAAGAGGCATTGAAAGGTCCTGTTCCAAGACCTTAACTCCTCTTATCTGGTTTACTTCTGCCTGATTTGACTCCCTTGAGAGTTCCCCTGAGGGCTCCCTTGGCTCTGTATCCAGAGTTGGAATGGAGAGGGCTTCACCTTTTCTTTCCTGTAATGTGGTGATCTCTTTACCCCAAAAGGTAAATAGTTGCTTCTGCGACTGTCCCTTCAGCAAGAGTGCTGGAATAGCCTTGTTCCGTATGGGGTTGGATTTGGTTTCTAAGCAGGATCTTCCTGGTAGCAGATGACCTGAGCGGAGCTTCTTCATGGTCATAGTAGAGACTACCCCCACTAGGGGCACAAGAAGGCTAATGCTACTGATTTGAGGCTTAGGCGAGGCAATCAAGGTTAAACTCGCACAGCCGTCACCCTCTTTACCAATTTCAACCACTTCTTCACCAGCTGACTCAGCCTAAACAAACTTAATGGACGCCCAGCGACGACCTGCGACAGCCCCCAGCTGTCCGCTGCTCCCCTGTGCCCTATTCACTGTGCGCTCAGCTCTCCGCTGCATCGTCTACGTCCACTGATGTGCTGTGCCGGCTGAGCTCTGATCCGACCCACCAAACAGTATCGTAAGCGTGGGCCCTGTGAGGGGAGGCTAGGTCTTGGAAACAAAGGCCTTCCTACATGACAAACAGAGGGGCTGGATCCCCATTTGCCCCCCTGCAACCCGCACTCAGTCGGGCCGCTTCAGCGAGGGTCCACGAGAGAAGGTGCGGGAGAAGTTGCTCACATGGGGGGCCCCCGGCATGTGGAGTGCGCCACTTGCTGCAACTGCAGTGAGGCTCCCCGGAGGAACAAACCCCCAGGCCCCAGACGTGCAAACGAGCCCCGAAGTACTGTGCCGGCTTGAGCTCCGATCCTCCTCACAGTGATGTGTACGTGGGTAGCAGCAGCACCAGCAGCAGCCAAGCCAAGCAACAACCACAGTGACCAAGATATCTTTTATGTCTCCTGCAAGTGAATAAATGTCAATGGAAGTCCGAAAAGGGTGAAAAGGTAAAGAATACCTTTAAGTCTCCTTTAAGTCTCCTGCGTAATGATAAGGTCAATGGAGGTTGGTGAGAGGCGAAGAAGAGGCGGTGTACGGCGGGCAGGGAGGCAGGCAAGTGGGGTAGGCTGGCGGTGCGAGCAGCCAAGTAACCAGGCAGCCAAGTAACCAGGGGGGCAAAGGTGGGGCAGCCATTTCTCCCCCTCTCCCCTTTACTTTAGTCCAGAGGCCAAAGGCCAGCTGCCTCTGCCCTCCTTAACTCCTTCACTCGCGTCCTGCTCTCTGGTCTCTCCAGTCTCCACCGCCTCCTTCTCCAAGCTTGAAGTCCTCCTTCTCTCTTTCACCCCTTGGTCCTTCTCGTCCTGCACCGCTCCTCCTCCTCACTGCAGCATGCACTGCAGCTTACTGGTCTTGAACATCCTGCATCCTGAGGGCCTCGCTGGAGTAGGCAGAGGAATGGACTCTGGTAAGTCTAATCCCAACTACTTCACCCCCCCCAACCACCAGCATGCCAACCCACACCCCCACCCTCACCCCAAACCCCCCAGCACACATCCTCCCTGCCAATGTCTCACCAGCACAACCCACCCAACACAACACCAATCCCTGAATGCCAACAATGGACACCCATCACCTAAGCATGACCACTGCACATACCCATCCCCCCCCAAACCACCCTCACAACTCCTCCCACAAGGGAATGCCAGCACTGGGGGACAAGGGCACCCACAAATCGCACGCCATGACACACACAGAAGCAATAACCATACTCTTTTACCCCTGCAGGGCCCGAACGCCAACAAACCGGCCAGGAGGGTCCAGATTTGTCCATCCCGCCCCCAGAACAGGCCCCCAGTGATGACAGCAGCTCTGTCGACCTAGAACCTGATGACCAGCCCGGACCATCGGGGACCTCTGGACAGTCGGTTCCCCACACACAGACACAGGCCACAGCAGACCCAACCCCCTCTGGGAATACCAGCACAGCTCCCACCCAGCGGGCCCATGCCTCTGTCTCCAGAACGCGTCAATCAGCGGTGTGTCCACCACTACAGGGCACCCAGGCTGACCCACCACCCCAACAACAACAGGGACCTGGGGGCAGTGGTAGTGGGCACACCGTCCAGGGGACAGAGGCCCGGGGAAACAGGGGAACTGGGAGGGCTGCTGTGCGAGAGGGGGTTGACCGGCCCAGGGAACCCACTCTCCAAGAGGCCCTCACCACCATCATGGGAGCATACCACCACTCCCAGGAGACGATGGCGACGGTACTGGCCAGGTTCCAGGAGATCCAGGCACAGCAGGAGGAACAGTACATGGGGTTCAGAGACGAACTCAGGAACATCGGTACCGCAATGGGGACCATCGTCCTGGCCCTCAACCAGATAGTCACCACATTGCAGGACCATGTGGCACCCCAAAGGGCCCCTGTCACTAGCCCGGACGACGAACAGCCTACCACCTCCGCCGGCGCTAGTGGACAGGAGGCCCCCACACAACGACAGGCCACCAGAACCCCACCTCCTGCTGAAGATCAACCACCCCGCAAGCGGAACCTGAGATCACACAAGAAGACAGTTTAGGATGCCAAGACCCCCGCCAGCATAAGATACCCCCTGATGTCATCCCACTGTCCCACATTGTCACCCTGTCCAACCTTGAACTGCCGCAGCTCCATCCTTCCACAGGCATATGGACAATGCACCTGTGCTACTGAGAACTGGACTCTGCCATGGACATTACTCCACCCCCACCCATAACCGTTTTACTATCATGGACCTATATGCAGCACTTAAAATAAATCACCAATTGCACTTCAAATTTCAGGAGTCTGCTTGTATTCTTTACAAATGTATTACACATAACGGTGCAATAATGTTCAGTTACATTGTGATGACAACATACCAATGTCAATAAGCATTAGTCCATGGGCAAACAAAGCAGAAGTCACGCTGTGGGTCATACAGCTCTGAAAAGGGAAGGGAAAGTCAAAAATCAGTTAAAAGGAACTGGGGGGAAACACAGAAAGTAGAGATGCAGGAGGCCAGAAGTAAATGTAAAATGGCGTGGGTGATTCTTACCTGTGTGCTACTGAAAATACTGTTGTATAACTGTGTCCCTGTTGTCCGTGTCGTCCCCGTCGTCTTCCTCCTCTTCACTCTCCACAGGCTCCACAGCTGCTACAACACCACCATCTGGACCATCCTCCTGCAGGAAAGGCACCTGGCGTCGCAATGCAAGATTGTGAAGCATACAGCAGGCCACGATGATATGACACACCTTCTTTGGTGAGTACATTAGGGATCCACCTGTCATATGCAGGCACCTAAACCTGCCCTTCAGGGCCCCGAAGGTCCGTTCTATAATCCTCCTAGTTCGCCCATGTGCCTCATTGTACCGTTCCTCTGCCCTGGTCCGGGGATTCCTCACTGGGGTTAATAGCCAAGGCAGGTTGGGGTAACCAGAGTCACCTATTAGCCACACACGGTGTCTCTGTAGCTGTTCCATCACATAAGGGATGCTGCTATTTCGCATGACATACGCGTCATGCACTGACCCAGGGAACTTGGCATTTACATGGGAGATGTACTGGTCAGCCAAACACACCACCTGGACATTCATAGAATGGTAATTTTTTCTATTTCTGTACACCTGCTCATTGTCTTTTGGGGGTACTAAAGCCACATGGGTCCCATCAATGGCACCAATGATGTTGGGGATATGTCCAAGGGCATAGAAATCACCCTTCACAGTGGCCAAATCACCCTCCTCCGGGAAAACAATGTATCTCTGCATGTATTTCATCAGGGCAGACAACACCCTGGACAAAACCTTCGAAAACATAGGCTGAGACATCCCTGATGACATGGCCACTGTTGTCTGAAAAGACCCACTTGCCAAAAAATGGAGTATTGACAGAACCTGCACCAGAGGGGGAATCCCTGTGGGTTGGCGGATGGGGGACATCAGGTCTGGCTCCAGCTGGGCACACAGTTCATGTATAGTGGCTCGGTCAAGTCGGTATCGAAGTATAATATGTCGTTCTTCCATTGTCGACAGGTCCACCAGCGGTCGGTACACGGGAGGATTCATCCTTCTCCTCGCAAGTCCCAGCGGACGGTGCCTAGGAAGGATAACATGGAGCACAGAGTCAAGCAACCCACAGGTACGTTCACCCAGCTTGCACAGTACACGAATCGCTATGCATTGAAAGGCTTGTATGAGTGGCAATGCAAGGCCTAGGCCTGTGTGACGCAGTAGCAATTAAGCCATGTGGGCCCTTGTAATGGCGGCTGCCTGACCTGAGAAGTGTGACAGTGGGATGTGAGGTCAACGCGCTGGCGTGGCACACCGTGGCGGTAGGCGGTCGAAGACCGCAGTGCGAAGGCGCATTGGTTAACATTGCACCCTATGGGTCTCAGGAGCCAATGACGATGTGCGCCGGCGGTCGCAGTACGCACCGTCGCGGTACGCACCACCGCGGGCGTGACTGCCATTTTCTATCTGCTAAATCACTCGAGACCTGATCATCCACAGGAGAGGACCTATACTGCAAGTGCTGCTGTGACCTCGGTCTGGAAGAGACAATGGCTGCTGCGACTGGGGAAAGGGCCCCTGCCTTCACTTCAGAAGAGTTGGAGAAACTTGTGGATGGGGTCCTGCCCCAGTATGCGCTACTCTACGGTCCTCCAGACCAACAGGTAAGTACACTGGGTGCACGTGGAATGGGCTACGCCTGGGTTGTGTATGGTGGATGTAAGATGGTGGGGTGGGGAGCGAATGAGGAGTGCAAGGCACGACAGATGAGAGCATGTGCCACATGGCAGGGTTGGAGAGGGGGGGGGCAATCACATTTAACATGCAGAAAAATGTTGAAATTTCCTTTCCCACCCTGTACATGTCAAATAGGTCAGCGCCCATCAGAAAGTCGACATTTGGCGTGCCATCGCCAAGGAAGTCCGGAACCTGGGGGTCCACAACAGACGGGGCACCCACTGCCGAAAGAGGTGGGAGGACATCTGCCGCGGGACCAGGAAGACCGCCGAGTCACTGCTGGGGATGGCCTCCCAACGTAGGAGGGGTGCCAGTCGTACCTTGACCCCCCTGATGTCCCGGATCCTGGCGGTGGCCTACCCCGATTTGGATGGGCGCGTGAGGACATCACAGCAGACACAAGGGGGTGAGTACCAGCACATTCTGCTATCTTTACGCGCAGTGGAGGTGCCTGGGTGGGGGAGGAGGGCTGTGGGTGACATTAGGCCAGGGCGCTTTCTGTAGTGTAGTCCCCTCCTTTAGGCATGGCCCTGTGCCCCCGCCCCCCACCTCTGTAGGGTGCCAAGTACAGCAATCCATGGTCCAGCATCACCCATGTGTGCATTTGTTGTCCATAGACCTGTAGGCCTAGTCACAAGTACTGAGTAGTCTACCCCGATAGTGCAGCGTAGTGCTGGAGGCTCCTGTGTCTGTCCTCTCCGACAACGGTGTTGACAATGCATGCACTCAACCTGTCTTTATTTCTCCCCCACCCTTTTTCTTTATCTTCTTGTGCATGTGTGCATTAGCATCATCAGGCGGAGGAGAATTGGCATCGGAGCACGAGGGAGCTGCAACTCACAAGGCCCCGGTGGGCCATGCTACAGACACCGAGGTCACCAGTGATACGGAGGGCGAGGGGAGCTCCACAACGGGGACCCGTGGTGACACCAGCGACACTGACACATCCTCGGAAGGGAGCTCCCTAGCGGTGGCGGCAACATCCGTGTCCCCCGCTTCAACAGGTACAGCCGCCACCCAGCGCACCAGCTCCGCCCTCCCAGCAGCCCCTCAGCCTTCGCTCCGTGCCCGCTCGCCCAAGAAGGCGGGCATCTCCTTCGCCCCAGGCACCTCAGGCCCTGCCCCAGTTACCCCTGCTGCCCTCAGTGAGGAGGTCATTGACCTCCTACAGACCATCATTGTTGGGCAGTCTACCCTTTTGAATGCCATCCAGGGGGTAGAGAGGGAGGTGCATCGGAGCAATGCATACCTGGAGGGCATTCATTCGGGTCAGGCTGCCCATCAACGATCGTTCAATGCTCTGGCCTCAGCACTGAAGGCAGCCATTGTCCCTGTTTCCAGCCTCCCTCTTCTAACTGCCTCCACCGTCTCCCAGTCTCCTGTTCCTCAGCCTATCCAATCCACACCATCAGACCAGCCTGCACACACGTCAACACCCAAGGGCAGCTCATCCAGACATAAGCACCACAGATCCCACAAGCATTCACCCAAGCAACATCCAGATGCAGCCATGGCAACAGTCACTACCAGCTCTGTGTCCCCCTCCTCCTCGTCTCCCTCCCCCCTCCCTGTGACGTCTCCACTCACACCTGCATGCACACCACCATCAGCCAGTATGTCCATCACCACCACACCCTCCAGTACAGTCCGCACACGTGCAGTCACCACCCCCACTGCCATTTACACGTCCCCTGTGTCCTCTCCCACTGTGTCTGTCACCCCCTCTTCCAAAACACACAAACGCTGGCAGCCACCCACACAACAGCCAACCACCACACGACAGCCTACGTCACAAGCACCTGCACCCATAGACAGCACACCTGACTCTCCTACAACCACATCCTCTCCCTCTACTCCCATACCCACTGCACCTACCCTTCCCATTGCTCCTAAAAAACTTTTCCTCTCCAAACTTGACCTCTTTGCACCACCTGACCCACCCCCTCAATCTGGTAAGAGTCCAAAGAGCACCTCAGCCACCACCAGCCCTGCATCAAGTCTTACCATTGTGCACAGGTTTTGGAGTCCACCCTTTCCCAGCACAGATACATCGGCCAGCAGCAAGGGAACAGCCAGCCCCCCCCCTGGAAAGAGAACCCGTAAAACCAAGGCCCGCCGTGAGAAGGCTGACACGGCTGTCCCCAAGGAGCAAAGTCGTGGCCCGTAACCTGCACAAAATCAAGGGCAGGCAAGGGCCAGAGAGCCTCATCGAAGGAGGGCAAGGGCAGCAGGGCGGAGAAGTCAGCCAGCAGGGGCGCGGACCAGGAGGGCCCCACAAGCCCCATCCCGGGTGTGACGGAGGACACCCACGGGCCCAGGACTCCGTCACAGGAGGGTCCAGCAACTGCACGGTCGGCGGGCGACTAAGCAGGGAGTCCTGGCCAGGTCTGGCTCCCTTGATAGACAAGAAAGGCACCGCTGAACAGGGCCCCGCCGAGAAGAAAGGCACTGCTGAACAGGGCCCCGCCGTGGAGACAGGCACCGCTGAATAGGGCCCCGCCGAGAAGAAAGGCACCGCTGAACAGGGCCCCGCCGTGAAGACAGGCACCGCTGAACAGGGCCCCGCCGTGAAGACAGGCACCGCTGAACAGGGCCCCGCCGTGAAGACAGGCACCGCTGAACAGGGCCCCGCCGTGAAGAAAGGCACCGCTGAACAGGGCCCCGCCGAGAAGAAAGGCACCGCTGAACAGGGCCCCGCCGTGAAGACAGGCACCGCTGAACAGGGCCCCGCCGAGAAGAAAGGCACCGCTGAACAGGGCCCCGCCGTGAAGAAAGGCACCGCTGAACAGGGCCCCGCCGTGAAGACAGGCACCGCTGAACAGGGCCCCGCCGAGAAGAAAGGCACCGCTGAACAGGGCCCCGCCGTGAAGACAGGCACCGCTGAACAGGGCCCCGCCGTGAAGACAGGCACCGCTGAACAGGGCCCCGCCGTGAAGACAGGCACCGCTGAACAGGACCCCGCCGTGAAGAAAGGCACCGCTGAACAGTGCCCCGCCGTGAAGACAGGCACCGCTGAACAGGGCCCCACCGAGAAGAAAGGCACCGCTGAACAGGGCCCGCCGTGAAGAAAGGCACCGCTGAACAGGGCCCCGCCGTGAAGACAGGCACCGCTGAACAGGGCCCCGCCATGAAGACAGGCACCGCTGAACAGGGCCCCGCCGTGAAGAAAGGCACCGCTGAACAGGGCCCCGCCGAGAAGAAAGGCACCGCTGAACAGGGCCCCGCCGTGAAGACAGGCACCGCTGAACAGGGCCCCGTCGAGAAGAAAGGCACCGCTGAACAGGGCCCGCCGTGAAGAAAGGCACCGCTGAACAGGGCCCTGCGTGAAGACAGGCACCGCTGAACAGGGCCCTGCCGTGAAGACAGGCACCGCTGAACAGGGCCCCGCCGTGAAGAAAGGCACAGCTCCACTGGGCCCCGCCGTCTCAAGCACCGCTCCGCTGGGCCCTTCCTGTCAAGCACAGCTCCGCTGGGCCCCGCCGTCTCAAGCACCGCTCCGCTGAGCCCTTCCTGGCAAGCACCGCTCCGCTGGGCCCCGCCGTCTCAAGCACCGCTCCGCTGGGCCCTTCATCTCAAGCACCGCTCCGCTGGGCCCTTCCTGTCAAACACCGCTCTGCTGGGCCCTTCCTGTCAAGCACCGCTCCGCTGGGCCCTTCCTGTCAAGCACCGCTCTGCTGGGCCCCGCCGTCTCAAGCACCGCTCCGCTGGGCCCTTCATCTCAAGCACCGCTCCGCTGGGCCCTTCCTGTCAAGCACCGCTCCGCTGGGCCCTTCCTGTCAAGCACCGCTCCGCTGGGCCCCGCCGTCTCAAGCACCGCTCCGCTGGGCCCTTCCTGTCAAGCACCGCTCTGCTGAGCCCTTCCTGTCAAGCACCGCTCCGCTGGGCCCTTCTTGTCAAGCACCGCTCCGCTGGGCCCGCCGTCTCAAGCACCGCTCCGCTGGGCCCTTCCTGTCAAGCACCGCTCCGCTGGGCCCCGCCGTCTCAAGCACCGCTCCGCTGGGCCCTTCCTGTCAAGCACCGCTCCGCTGGGCCCTTCCTGTCTAGCACTGCTCCGCTGGGCCCTTCCTGTCAAGCACCGCTCCGCTGGGCCCCGCCGTCTCAAGCACCGCTCCGCTGGCCCATTGACAGTGCCGGTTCTGTGTCGAGCTAGTGTTCACGCTGCACTCTGGGCACCCTGCCTCCTCCATGACCAGTGGAGTCTGTAATCCACCTGATGGACTGTGGCTTTGCACTCCCCAGGATGGAACAGTGGGCATGGTGGCCCCTTCGTGGTTCTGGCGTCGTGGACTCCTGTGGCTGAGGTGCCCCCCCCTTCCCTTCCCCCTGAGGTGCCTGTAGTTTTGTCATCTGATGCCCCAGCAGTGTTCTCTCCAACGGACTCAGGTCTCCTGTGTGGGCTTTGCCCATGTGTTTGGTAGACATTGGCCCACGGACTGTGGATATTTGACACACTGAGCAGGGCTTATTGACTATGTACATAGCTTTCGCACTGTTCTTGATTTTTGCTTTGATATTTCATGACGATAATTTTCCATGACTTCAATGAACCTAATTTATACATAAATTAAATTTTAAATTTTATTGTGTCTTTGCATTTTTCAGGGGGGTTTGGGGGGCGTCACTCAGTTGCTGCTCTGCATTGGTATGTTGATAGTTGGGGGGGGCGTATGTGTGTGCCCGTAACCTTTCGTCCTCCCCCCTCCCCTGTGTCGTAGGTGCAGTACTCACCATTGTCTTCTGCGCCGGAGTTCGTACTTGTGGTAAATGAGCAGGTAGACAAGAGCTGGTAGGATGTTTAATTTGGGTTCCATGTTGTCCTCCGTCCTCGTGGAGTGTGTCTAGGTGAGCGTTTTCCTGTTCGTAGTCTGTTTCCGCCGTGTTTTTATCGGCGGGGCTCCCGCCCCGGAAAAGGTGGCGGATTGGTGAGTTGTGATAGGGTGGGCGGTACATTGTCTGCCGCCTGCCTGTTGGCGGTGACCGCCGCGCTGTTTGTCTGTCCCGCCGTGGCGGTCGGAGTGTTTAAGTGGCGGCCTGTATTGGCGGTTCCCGTCACGGTCAGAATTCCATTTTTTGGACCGTCTGCCTGTTGGCGGATTGGCCTCCGCTTTATCACCGACCGCCAGGGTTGGAATGACCCCCATAGTTACTTTACCAGGCGAGTGCATGCTCCTGGAGTCCTTGCAGCAAGAAGAGGCAGAGGTGTAGGTGCTATGCTGGTTTACGCTGTTCACTGTTACGCTTATCTACTTATGACGCTTGTTAGTTTTTGGTCAAATAACCATGGCCATTGTCGTTTCTTTGTTGCATTTTGAGCTTGTGTTTTCACTGACATAACAAGTGTTTTGTACAATTAAAGTGGGGAAGAGAAAGCATAATCCTCTCCTTTGGGTCATTAACATAATTGAAAGTTCATGTTCAATAATGCTAAAATGTATTCAGATCCACACATACTTTGCTCTTTATTAGCGAAAGAATGTCAAGGCCCAGGAGGTGAGGTAACTTATAAATGATTGCCTTGAAAGAAGATAGGGATGAAACAGCAGAAGCTTTTCATAGAGAAGGTGGTAGAATGCTCACGAGAAGACAATGGGCCCCTCATATAAAGGAAGTGTTATGTTTCATTGTACTTAAGCATGTCCAATATAACATTAGGAAAAACGATGTGAGTTTGTAATAATGCATTACGGGAACAGAAGTATAAATACTCAAGATTTTCTTAAGGAAATGTCAAGCATAACAGTTAAAATTAAGTTGATTGTTAAAAGAGACACGACTTTACTGCTATTTAATTAAACCGTGAAGCGGGGCGTTATTTAAACCTTTGCAGATTATTTTCATTATTACTGATTTATTAGATGAGTGGGCATGGTGAGCTCCTGGAACGGCCTCCAGCCCTTAAGGAGGTATCATGATTCAGAATTGTTGAGATATGAAACCACAAGTACATATACAATTAATTCACTACGCTACTGGTCTCTAGTGAAATAATTGCTTGATTTCAGAGGTGGTTTAACATTTCAAATCAGTTTTGCAATGAATTTTGCAGAACTTGCCTATTTAACCTATATTGCTTATTGCATCTGGAGTAATAATCGAGGTTATTGAATATATAGTGTAATCTAATTTGCATCCTAAATCAAGCCATTTGCCAATAAACATGGATACCAGGAAGAATGGCGTTCTAATCGAAGTATACAATTCCTCACGTTGATACAAATTATCATAAGCGTTCTGTAAATATGTGTCCATTCAGACGAACTGCTAACCACATATTACACTTAACCTACTGAACAGGAAACAGGATCAGTGACACCTGTCATGCATGTTCTTCTAATATAACAGAATTATGTGCTGTTTCTTAAAGTTGTTTTTACAGATTTCAAGCTCTGACCCATCACACTGGTTTGAGGTACACACTACTTACACTTGTGCACATTTCATAATGCTAATGTTTTGTCAAGTGATTGCATTACATCACATAAAAATCATACAACATTTGATGATCTCGGGAAAGCTGGTATCTATAGAAATAATCTATTGTGTGGAGAGGGTGCCATTCATCCAACTTCCTGATGAATATTTTTCCGTGGCAACTTTGGTCCATATTTATACTTTGTTTGCACCGGATTAGCATCATATATTTTTACACAAATCCGACGCAAACTTAACACCATATTTATATTTTGACGCAAACTCATCTAGCATCAAAATATCTGAGTTTGCGTCATTTTCTGGATGCGTGAAACTGCCTTGCGTCAATGAGATACAAGGAAGGCGTTCCCTTCCAAAAAATGGATCAAACACCTGTGCACCATATTTATTCATCCAGACAAAAATGAAGCACGGCTGTGAAACGGAACCGAAAAATTACGCAAAGCCCGTTCAGACATTTATAGTCAAAGGGCAACTCCCACTCTTCCTTAATATAGCTATCCCCTAGTTGCTCGTACCTTCCCACTGCAAGATGTTTCAGGCAGCTCGAGAAACGAAAGGTCGAAATCGGTAAATTAATTATGCCATGTAAGAGCCAGATAGCTGAAGGACTCTCTGCTACCGTGAAGGGCAACTTTTCTAACTTTTCTATGTGAAGCATGGTGAAACTAGCTTCCCTTTTAGCCATTGTCTGTTGTTCCTTGGAAAAATTAAAAGCAGTGAAGAATTCACTCCCATTAATATACTTCCATGGAATGCGTCCACTTTTCAGTGTCTGTAATGCCCAAACCAGCTGCATGATGGAACGTAGTTGTGTTGCCCATGATATAACCGGGACAAGTCAGTCTGAGTGATATCAATAGCATACAACACTATATTTGATAGTGAATAAATCCTGTTGGACAGTGTATTCATGCCGTTGTCGACAACAGCTAATGCCTTTTCTAAAACATTTTTATCCAATTGCCTTAAACGTGCAGCAGCCTCAATCTGGGAAAGTTTCCAAATTTCAATGTACATAGCATATAAAAACCTTTTCTAGTGCTGTTTCCTAGGACCCAGAAAAAAGTCCTGCAAGTCTACATCTTCAGAAAGAGTGTTCAGGTGTTTCTTAACTGCGGCTAACGTGTTGGTCTGTACCCATTGCTGGCACAGCTTACCCACACTGTATGTCGTAACTATACCTGTATGTTGACCCGATATTAAGCAAGGGACTGGCCTGTTAATTGAAAAAACTCTGAAGAGTTAAAAAAACACGCTTGACACTCATTAGTGTCAGTGGGCCACATTAACCACCCGCTGGGACTGGAAAGTGAATGATTGTAGGTACCAGCCTTGACCATTGCATCTAGCTTGTCCTCAGTGATATTAAGGAAGTATTGCCAATCTTTAAACTTTGCCGGAGTGGGGATACTGGGCGTGTTCAAGTCTTTAATTTTTGCTAACCCCAGACAGGATGTCTGCTGAATAGTGTCATTTAAGAAAATCGTTTGCACAGGAATCAGGCATGCTCAAAATAAAGCCTCCGTACCCTGTATCTGCCAATCTTGTGTTCCCCATACACTTTTCAAATCAATAGTGCTCTTCCAGTATTCGTAACCTTCAACTGTGAGCCGGGAAACAAAGGGATCTGAATAAATCAGTTTCATATCAGTTAGCATAATTTTCCTAATTTGTGCCGGAGGTATTTTACAATAAGATGACTGTGCTTTTCTTGTGTCATGCCCAGAAAAGTATGTACATTTATCACTATAGTACTTTGGGCTCCCCACCGGTGGTGTAGAACAGTGTTCCCACTGTGTGTAGTTTAATACTGGCCTGTATCAAGTGGCACGGTGTAGGTAGTAATGTCCCCAAATGTTATAGCAGCACATTTCCCCATAATTCATTATATGTTCATATACATCATCACTTTCAAAAGCAGAATAGTCATTCATTTCACTTAGCATGGAATCAACTATTTGGACATCCCAATCATCAGAGACAACATCAGGTGTAATTACATCAGTCATTGAAATTTTGAACGCGTATGGTATTTCAATAATTTCTGTAGGCCCGTACATATCAAATGGAACTTTGTCCCTCACAAATCCCATCAGAAATCGGTATTGCTGTAACATTTACAGGGGAAAAGTCTCATCGGACCTTATGTGAGGAATGATATGGAGTTAAAACTTCACCAACAGGCTCCACAGAGGAGCGATCAGAAATAAAGTGACCATTTATGAGCAAAAACAAAACAGTCACAAAACCAATCCATAAAAATAATGCATAAAATGTCAAACAGAACCATAAATAGTTCCATGGGTGTATCAAATAGTTCTTTTTAAGCCATTGATACAGCTTACTTCTTTTTGAAACATTGTCAATCACAGTAGTGGATGAGTCTGAAGAAAAATCATCAATGTCAATGAAATAGCGAGAGGCAGTCTCTGCAAACACGGGAGCCAGTGCCCTATCCGTACTTTGGTCCACTTCACCTGGGGGCTCTTGATAGACAGTGTCATCAGGCTGTGATGTGTTTGTGTAAAAAACAGCTAGAGCTTAAACAGGGGTGTTCACTGAAGTAGTGACAGGAACTAGCAAGAGTTAATTTTCCGCCCTCCCCATGGTCAAGGAGGTTTCTGGAACAGCATTCGACGTTGTTGCATAGTCTGTAGTGGTGATGTTCATCCTACTATGTAGATGTATGTCCTGTTGGGTAGTGAGAGGGGATCAGGAACCACCCAAGGGACCTCTTGGTCTACTGTGAAGGATCGAGCACATGGTGTAGTTTGATGTCATCAATGGAGATTAATCTGTTCATTTTAGAAACAGACCGTCGTGGTAAGATGACAGTCCTGGTGCCTTGAATTCCCAAGACCGGTACAGGTGCTCTGTATGATGGACCAAACTCCTTCTTCACTGCGATCTTCTCATGAACCAGATCCCCAACTTTAGGAATCCAGACAGTCAAAGTTTTCGCTAAATCCCTTATTCCTAATGTGGCAGCACTTGCAGATGATTTATCATCACAAAATTGCTGAAGCTCCTGTAAAACAGTGAGACGTTCATTTATGTCAAATGGTGTTTCTGCTGCCACCATACCAGGGGCATCAAGATCTGGGACATACATAGGTATCGCAAAGAGAACGTCATATGGAGTGCGTCCCCCCAAGGACCGTTTTGGCAGATTATTCAGTGCTCTCTGGACCCCATATAGATGATGTAACCAACTGCGGCCTGAACCTAATACTCGAGCTGTTAAGGACTGCTTTAGATCACGATTCCGCCTCTCCATGACCGAATTTCCCTCGGGATGGTATGGTGAGGAGTAATGGAGTTCAACACCCATTGTCCCCATGGTGTCCCTGAATGCCTTAGAGGCAAATGCAGGGCCCTGGTCCGAATGGAATGCTGCAACCGCATATGTACCGATAAAGATCAGCAAGACGTTTATTACAGTCCAGGCGTCAGCCGACCGCTGTGGCCATACCCACAGGAATCTAGAACAAGAATCTACAGCGACCAAAATGTTTTTGTATGCACCATCAGGCTGTAAGGGACCCTAATGGTCCAGGTACACACACTGTAGTGGCCTGTTGGACACTAAGAGGGATGTCTGCGGTGGGCGTTTGATATTAGAGCCCTTTATCTGCTGGCAAATGTCACAGCAAAGGACATACTGTTTTGTTCGTCTGCATAGACCAGGCCACCAGAAGAGTTTCTGTAGGAGTGTTATCGTGGCCGATATACCAGCATGTGAAGAAGCGACACCCTCATGCGCTGCTTTAATTAGATCTAATCTCTGGTCTTCATTGAGGATCACTCGATCTCCAACCCCAGGAATTGTTGTGTAAGCAACATTCTGCGCACTGATATGGTAAGTATAGTTTGTAGGGTATCCTTTCGGAAGGGGCTTGCCTGCAGCCAAGGCTTTAACGGCAGCCAATATTTCATTATCAAATCTCGTCTGTGAACGAGTCACTGCAGCCACAGAAGCCGTAGCTACTGCTGCTTTGGCCGCTTCATCAGCCAATGTATTACCGGTAACGTGTACTCCTACACGTTGGTATCCCAATGTATGGACTACATGGACACACAGCAGCTTATTCTTAAGATCAGCCACCCTCCCCCACAATATTTTGTGTTTAATTGTGTTCCCTTTAGAATCTCTAAACCCGTTCTGTTTCCAATGATTGAGATAATCATTGTAGGACTGAACGCAGTAATATGAGTCACAGACTATTAAAGTCCGGCATCCTGGCTCAGTATGTTCAAGTGCTAGAATAAGAGCTTTAAGCTCAGCCAACTGGGCTGTGCAGTCCCCGAAGGTCTGCATGTAGGTATTGTGAGGGTGGAAGACTCCATCTTCCATCACTCCGCTCACGGCTGCGCAAGCTGCTGAGTACTGATGTTTAGTACCTACAGCCGGTTGTGCTGACCCATTAGTGGATATGACAGTATGGTAGTTGTCTCGTGGCAAGTTATTTAGAGGAGCGGGGTACTCTTGTTCATACTGGATAAACTCTTGTGTCTGAAGTTTTGGATCGAATATATAATCAACATCAGTGGCGGTCAGAGACGTTGCCCATTGAATCCAAAGTGGATGTAATGCTTTAGCGTTAGGAACGCTTGCTTTGGTGACAGCCTCTAAGGCTGGCACTGAGGAGACAACAATAATACGTTTCCCCTGGGCAAGTGGGCCCTCTTTTATGACGGCCATCTGAACTGCCGTCAGAATCTTTTATGTAGGTACAAAACGCTGTTCAGCTTTGGAGTATAAATGTGATTTATATGCTATGGGTACCGTGTCATCCTCATTGAAGGTGACATAAGTAAATCCAATGGCACCAGCAATTATTCTGATGACCAAATTTGTTTTATTGTCATGTGTGGCATTCCTAAGGATGCGTTTGTGTTCAATTGTCCAGTGTCAGCTCGAAAAATTGGGCTGAACTAAGTCATAAAGTGGCTTGATACGTTGTGCATAATCTGGAATTTATGTCCTGCCAAAATTAAAGAAACCTAGTAATAACTGTAGTTTCTTAAGCGTGTTAGGAGGGTGTAGTTGAGCAAATTTTTCTAGAAAGTGCGGGGCCAGACTCTTTCCCTCGTTTGATAGCTCATATCCCAGGAATAATATACTGAGAAAGGCTATTTTGCTTTTCTCAAAATTGAATTTGTAACCGACGTCTGCAAATCCCAGATAATCCGATCGACCCCTGTAAGATGAATGTCAAGGATATCATCTGTGAGATATATGTCATCCACATAGGATAACGCCTCGGAATCAATATCATGTAATATTGATGTTACACGGGCTGAAAATAGCCCTCGGCTATTTTTATAGCCTTAAGGTAAACGACAAAAGCGTTTCTGGGAGCCAAATGAGAATGCACTCAGGTCGCGACTTTCATGTGCTAAATTCTGGCAGAAGAATCCATTAGATATGTCTAATGTTTTTTTATATTGTTTATTAGTGTCGTGCTGTGTGAATTTTGTATAGCATATGTGCGTGTATGACTATTTAAGTGTCTATAATCAATGACTATTCTATATAAATGGTCCGGCTTTGCAACGGGGAATAATCACTCCCTGGTACTCAAGTTGGGTGAGGATCTCCCTCACCGGAGCTTTTGCTTCATGTTTAACAGGATATTGTGGCTGTGGTTGGGGTGTAGACCTAACAGGAATAACATGACAAGGAGACTCCTTGTCCCAACCTACATGATTGTGATATAATGCAGGTGCCTGTGCTAAAGCCCAATCAGAAGCATAGGCTTCTTAGTCTGCTTCTGGAACAAGATCGGAGAAAGAAGGCAAAATGACATCTTCCCCATGTGGGAGTTTGCGGACGTGTTCAGGTGGCCAGTCTCTTTTGGCTAATAGGATATCACTAGTAAGTTCATCCCAAAATATCACACTAATACTGCGCTCCACGTCTCCCTCTATCTTAATTTTTAAATCATAAACCCTATCGGGGGGGATAACGCAGCAATCTGCTGTTTCAACTGCGATGAAATCGCTAGTTGCTGTCGCATCCAGATGATCTTTTCAGACTCTGGCGACATATCGTGACCTCTGCCGCGCTGTCTAACAGAGTCACTGCCCACGTCTTGCTCCTCAACAGTGTTCTCAAGTATACTGGCATTTTTAGCTGTCAGTGCTGTCACCTTCTTCTTTTTAATCTGTGGCTTTTGCTGAGGAGTCTTTTCTTCTTTTTTAATGGTAGACTGTGGTGAGTCTTTCTTTTCTTTCACGTATTCAGGACGTTGATCTTGATTGTCCCCTCTCTCACTATGTCTATCCGGTACGTCCTGAAAGGAAGGAGAGGGACGTGAATCAGTATATCTGTCTGGAGTTTTAATGTTCTCCCTGTTTCTGACATTATATCTCCTTTCGGAGTTCTCCGGGTGTGGAGAATCAGCTCGCTTATTTCTTCTTTCTTTGAAATCTTTTTGCTTGTCCCAGCGCTTCTTAGAGCTCTCTTGTGCCTGCTTTGTACTCTCCTTATGGGCGGTACCTTGTAACTCCAATTTCTTTGGCTTGGCCCCCAAACTATCTCGTCCTATACTAGTATAGGTATCGGAAATAATTTTCAGTAGCTGTCTCTCTTGTTCCTGGTGTGGAGCTTCCCAGAGACACTGGTGAATTGCTAGTGCTACCACTTCCCCTTTAATGTTACTGGGTATTATTGAGGATACTGTGTCAAAATTACGCATTAACTTCACCCCCAAATCCAGGACTGGTGCAGCCCCATGCTCATTTTGTATTTGTTTTAACACTTCCGGTAAAGTGTCGGGGTACCATGTTTGGTAGTATATATGGCAGCGAAGACTGCACCTAATCTTATCTAAACTTGGCCACCAATAAGACATTTTAAGTTTTCTGGAGGTAGAGGAAATACCCAAATGACCCTCATGGGCTAGTTTAATTATCTTGTCCCTGATGTTGGCAGGAGGAACAATGAGATCGCCCTTCAGGCAAATACCATTTTCACAAGTGAGCTCATTAGACACATGATAAAAAGCTCTAAGCTCCCCTGACAAACTTCTCTCCGCAGGCCATTTGGTCTTCAAAAATCCTACTACTTTAGACAAAGTAGAGTCTGAGGACATAGCAGACACCCATTCTTGCTCCGAAACATGATTGTTAGATACAGCCAAAATATCCAACAGGGCTACCACACACTCCTTTTCTGCATCAATCTCCACTGAGGCCTCATAGGGTAAAGACAAACAATCTGCACGAAAGTTCATGCCTCCTTGCACATATTTCAGTGCCAGATTGTAATTGCCCCAAATATAGGTTCTAAACTTCTGAACTGCCCACACACAAGCTAAGGCCTCTCTTTCGATGGTGCTATAATGCTTCTCTGCCTCCGATAACATCCTAGACGCAAAAGCAACAGTATTTTCACCACCATTCACCCACTGACCAAAAACAGCCCCAATTCCAATTAAGCTGGCGTCTACCATGACAAACCTCAGGGTTAAAGGGTTGTAACGCAGGCGCATTGATAACCAAATCTTTAACTCTATTGAATGTAGAATTTAAATCATTTGTCCATTCAAATTTAGTTCCTTTTTTAAGTAATGATCTAAGAGGTTGCACTTCCATGGCATACCCCGGAACAAATATAGCCTAATATTCACAAAGCCCTAGGAAGGATTTTAACGCATCTTTGTCAGAGGGTGGACATGCCTTTCTAACAGCATCCACATTGCTAAATTTAGGTCTGATTCCCTCACCAGAAATGACATGACCAAGATATTCCACCTCACTGACAAAAAATTTGCAATTCCCAGGCTTTACTGTCATACCCTTTTCCCTTAGGATACTTAAAACCTTTTTTAAAACTTCTAGATGTTCTTTCTCTGACACCGTGTGTATCAAAATGTCATCTTGGAAAGCCAAGACCTGAGGCAAGACAGCAAATAGATCATCCAATATCTTTTGAAAAACGCTTGCTGCTGAAGCCAGACCAAAAGGTAAGTGTAAATATTTCAATACTCCAAATGGAGTTACAAAAGTGGTTATCTCTTGAGAAGTTTCACTCAACGGAATTTGGTGGTACGTAGAGTGAAGGTCTATGGTTGAAAATACTTTGGAGGTAACCAGACTCATAATCATTTCTTGAATACGTGGAAGAGGATGGCTATCTATGATAATGTTTTGGTTAACAGATCTCAAGTCAACACACAGTCTCAACTCGCCATTTAGTTTCTTGGTAATTACAATGGGTGATACCCATGCTGAGGCACCTGCAGGAGCGATTATCCCTTGAGATTGGAGTTTATGTAATAAGGACTTCAAGTCTGCTCTTACACTCAGGGGTATGGGTCTCACTTTATGTACAACAGGAGTTGCACCTTTTTTGAGTTTAATGCCATGCTCATAGCCAAGAACTTTCCCAATTTGGTCATTGAAGACTTCTGGAAACAAATCAATAATGCTCTGCGTAGTGTCTTTAGATATGCACACATTGGCTACCGAGTCTGATAGGAATAAATCAGGTAATTCCCCTAAAATCACAGGAACATCATGGCCAGGACGCAGTGTTATTCCCAGACGTGCTAAATCCTTCCAACCCAAAATATTACGCCCTTTGACAGCTACATACATTTTCGTCACAATAGATCTGCCAAGACATTGGAGATCTGACACAAAATAACCCAAAAGGTTAATGTCTTGTTCCCCAAACGCTTTGGGAGCAACATCAGGATATTGTAAGTCGATAGAACCTCTCCACAAATTAAAAAACGTGTGATCTGCCAAGATCGTGATGGGGGCTCCTGAATCAGCCAAAACAGGAATGGTTTGAGAACAAATCACTACGTCACACACAGCCCCTTTCTTAACTTTCGCAGTTTTCCCACCCTGACCAACCGGAAAATCAATGGTTAATAACATATTAGAAAATTGATTAGAAGTCTGCAATATCTTCATCAGCGTCAACACTGTTGATCTTAACTTTACTATAAGATCCTCTGTTTGAGGGTTGTGACTGGCACACAGCTTGAAAATACCCCACTTTTTGACAATTATAAAAAAAATTGCCATGTGCAAGACAGGAAGTGTCATTACCAATATGAAATTTTGAGCCACAACAGAAACACTGTTTTGAGTATTTAACCCCTTTTATCTTTGCTTGTTTGGTCGGTTTGTTATGAATGGCACAAATATCTTCTTTGTCACTAATAAGATCAACAGTGCTGTTCTGACAAGCTAAAACTTGGGAAGTATTTATGGACCTTTCAATCCCTTTAGCCAAAACCAACACTTCATCCAAGGTTGGATTACAACATGACAGAAGTCTTTCTTGAATCTTTTTGTGAAAGCAATGAAACACAAACTGATCCCGAATATAAATATCAATATTTGAACCAAATTCACATTTAGCTGCTAAAACTCTCAAATTAGTGATATACTCCTCAATTGACTCATCACACATTTGTTTGCGCATGGCAAAATTAAACCTTTCCAGTAGTATATCAGAGTCCCCAGAATAATGCTTTGCCATACGTTCCTTCGCTTCAATATAGCAGTTCCATAGTACGTCGCCTCCAGCAGGAGATGAAATAGCTGGTAGATTATCGAATATTCTTTGAGCTGCAATACCTTGATGGTTAAATAATAAAGCCTTCTTCCTAATAGGAGAAAAATCCACAGCATCAATGGCTGCGAGATAGTTTTCGAAACTGCGGATCCACTCAGCCCATTTAAAGTCAGGTTTACCTGCTTTCTTTAGACAAACTGGTGGTTGTACAATATTTTGATTGGATGCCATAATAAATTTAGGAAATTACACAAATGTATATATATTTAATTATTTTTTTTTAAATGCAGGGAGTGTTAAATCAGTACAGGCAAATTTCAATGTTCTTTAATAAGCGCGGTACAGCTGAAAAGCCACCAAGAACCAAGAGCCAAGAGTCAGTGGCTGAAGAGCCACGAAGGAAGTGCACAAACACGAATAATCCGTCTTCAAATTGACGCTAGCAGCTCCAACTTAGACAAAGCAACGTCATTAAAGGAGCACGTGAGGAGCATGAGAAATCCGTTACCAAGGCAACCTTAAAACACTCCTGTGGAGCGCGGAGGAGCGCGAGTAATCTGTCACCAAGGCAACTCTTAGAAGTGTTTCTGCGTGGCACGTGTGGAGCACGAGGAATCCGTCACCACTGCAACCATGGGCCTAACAGTAGCGTAGTGCGTAAGGCCTGTCCAATTAAAGTAAATATAAAAGGCGCCCCTCCTACTCACACCTTCCAGCGCAGCCAATCACTTTAGAAGCCTCTTCTTTGAGATTCCCTTCTTCACAGAAGGTGAAACGGCTCCGGAACTCAGCACACCAAAAGGCAGCAGCTTCCCGATGGGTCCCGTTATAGAGGTAAATCCTTGTACCCCACTCCTGGTACCAAATATGTGGCAGGACACTTGCAAATTAATGAAGAACCGGAGTCTCAGGATGAGTCGGTAAGTTTATTCATACCAAAAGGGACCCACGCACGTAGCTGCCTCTCCGTCCTCCGTCCTGGAATAATGGCCGACTCAGAACCGAGCCGCCCGCACTCCAGAACCAAGAAGAACAACCAATGAAACAAAGGTTCCATTGGAGCCACACGTGTGAAATACATGCGAGAATATAACATACAATATTATATAAAGTACAACGTACAATATCATATAAAGTACAAAAGGAAATATTACAAGCCCCCAACCCTTGTTACCTTGGAATGAGGTCTCTGTCTCAGACTCCGCAGGGACACAAAGACTGGGTCAGCGTCAAGACAACTGCAGCATCGATATCAGCGATGGTGGTGATGCCCTCTGGTCAGAATCCCTCTGATTATCTGTCTAAAGTGCAATATATTTATACAGATCTACAAGGACCCTTGACGCAGGTGTGTTCCCAAACAATAGATAACAGACATGCTTGGGGCAGCAATTAATATGAACAATCCCTCGAAAGTATAGAGAAGGAAAATCCCTAAGTGTGAACACCTACTGTTTGTTTGTCTTTGTTGCTTGATCTTGACGCCTTAGCGCGGTGACACTGATAATGTAACTCATAACAAGTGGCCTAACTATAAACAAAGCAGCCATCTTAGAAGAATTAAATAATTAAATGGGCTAAGACAGAGCAAGCTAAGTAGGTTAAATGTCACTAGGTGACGGGGCACAAGTCTGCAAGCCGAAGGCTAAGCTAACTCCTGTTATCCCATTAAAAACGAACTAGGATTCACTACAGATTTGTGTCAAATTTTAATGCCTGGATCAGGGCAGGGATTAAAATGGGGCAAACACACCACTACTTAAGCAAAACACACACAAGCAATATCATTGCTCAAGAAGGACAACATGGAAGTGCTACTTGTGCAGCATGCCAGACGACACAGAGAACAGGAACAACAGCAGCAGCTACCACCACACCACCGTGGACCCCAAAGGCAACGCAGAAGGCAGGAGAGGCTCTTCAGGAACAGGACAACCCTCCAGGGCATCAGGGAACAGGATATCATCCGGAGGTACAGACTGAACTGGCAAGCCAAACAGCAGCTGCTGTGCCAAATTGAGCCACAGATAACAGCCAGCCTGCAGACACCACCCAATATTCCACAGGAGACCAAGCTGCAAGCTGTCCTGCACATCTTGTTAAATGGCTCATTCCAAACCACGGGCGCCCTGGTTGCTGGGGTGTCACAGCCATCATTCTCCGCCTTCCTTCCCAAGGTCCTTGATGCCATCATCTCCCTCACACCTTGCCACATCAGCTTCCCCAACACACAGCAGAAGCAGGAGGAGACCAAGCAGGGGTTTTACCAAATACATGGCTTCCCACATGTGCTTAGTGCTATTGACTGCACCCATGTCTGGATTGTACCACCTGCTGCAACGGAGCATCTATACCGCAACAGAAAGCACACCCACTCCACAAATGTGCAGGCCATTGTTGATCACCAGGGATTGTTCACCAACATCTTGGCCAAGTATCCTGGAAGTGTACATGATTCCTTCATCTTTCGCCACAGCACCATCAATCAGCACTTCCAGGACGGACGAAATGGCAATGGCTTCTTGTCGGTAAGTCTATAAACTTAGTAATATACACATGGTACAGCAACCCTGTAGGAAACACAATACATATACCACTACATTGACACGTGGCCAGGAAGAAACTGAGGTGTGACACAGGTAGTTATGTTGGACACCCTGACACAATGGGATACGCACCCAAGGACAAATGACGGCTGCCAATAACAATAGATTCCACTCTAGAGCTACAGGGGACCAATTTCAAACCACAAAGTGATAATAACATGGCCTGCACTGGAAGTACAAGTTGGAAGATGAACCATTTACTATTACATGAGGCCACATAGTCAATCCCACACCCTCCCAAGCAATAAGTACTGTGGAAGGGGTGTGTAATGTGTGTTGCTGCAGTTCAAACACCATGAGACACATAGCATGATGATGCTCACTCACATGTAGGTGACATCGAAATACTGAGGCAGTACCAACATCACATCTCACTCCTGGGGTGACGTTGCCATCTAGCAATAAGGAAGAGGACTGTGCTATGAACACATATTGATGTGACACTAATGCAAACGGCACACTGCTGCATATACTGAAAGAGCCAGTTCTCCATCTGAATAACAAATGTACAGGGAGATAGCCCTTCCTGCACAGATACATCCACCTCCACAAGCCAGTTAGCCAACTTTCCTGGAGCAAGTTTGGTAGTGTAGGTGCATGGTTGCAAATGAGCCACTGGCAGAGGGAACCACAAAGGTCTATATAGAACCAAGTCACACATGGGACAATTGTGCATTGTCAATACTGAACACCACTGTGTGCCAACTTAGGGAGATGTGTTGGGCATTGCCACCAAGCCCAATCAAGGGGCCTCACTTCTGGTTTTCATCTGCAATTACATATGTCCAAGTGGATGAAATGCTCAGGCCATGTAGTGCAACAATGTTACCACCACATTGGAATCTATTGTGTGTGTGGAAGTATCATGTCCCCTCCAGTGAACACACACTAAAACATGTAGCTCACTACACAATGCATGGGACATACACACTGAACTGCAATTTGGAAACTAAACTATAGATATCAGGCCAATGAGCCAAACATAAGTTGTCAAGTCAAACAACCCAATGCAGAAAGAACCTCACAGAAACCCAGGATCCCACACACTGCCACAAACACAGAAGACACAAGAAATCAACTGCCATTCTACGTGACATTCCTGATGCAAGCAACAACAAAATACTTACTCCTATTTTCTTTTTCAGCTGATCAGGGCTATGGGATCCAGCCATGGATCATGACCCCATTCCCCAACCCAAGCACAGCAGTAGAGTGTGCCTATAATGAGGCACATCGGAGCACACGCACCATTGTTAAACGGACCTTTGGCATCCTGAAGTCCAGATTCAGGTGCCTTGATATCACAACAGGCAGCCTCCTATATTCCCCAGAAATGGTCTGCAAGATCATATTGACTTGCGCCATCCTGCACAACATTTGTGTTATGAGGAACAGGCCCCTATATAAACCCGAACAAGAACTGCCTAAGGAGAAGGAGGAGGCAGATGGTGCCATGGAAAATGAGGGGGAACATCCAAATACAGCTGCAGGAATGCGTCGCAGACAGCAGATAGTTTAAAACTTTTTTCAACAATAGTCACTATAAACACATTGTTATGATATGGAATTAAACACCTCACTTTATGACTCAGTCTTGCTCTGGGTACTTATTTATGCATCCCATGTTCTTTAAGAATGTGAGTATTACCTCAGGGAGCATGTCACAAAGATAAATCTGACTACTTCTGATGCCACATCAAATTTGATGTGTATGATTGTACAGCAAACATCACACACAGTTTGTAAAAAAAAACATCTTTTCTATGTCACATATGAAGGGCAAAATCATAGGATCACAGCTATGACAGACATCCATGTTGCCAACATGGTCTACTGTAGCACATGACACACAACTATGACATCTTCAATGGCAAGGTAAATTAGCGCATCATACATGAGGCAGTGAATGTGAAATAGCATTGGTAACAGGAATGTATGAACAGACCCTTGACATTAGTAAGTGTGGCCTTTGCTGTCTCTGCAAGTAGCTTGTGTGACAAGAGGTGCATCAATCCTGAAAATGGATGGCATGAGTGTCCCAGGTATGGCAAGCAATGGTCACAATACATGGCCTTCGCAGTCCATCCCTAGTAAGAAGGCCAGCCACAGCCATGTTTTAAGTCTCTGCCCTCCCTTCTCTACTGGGCACTGTAAATGGACTATCTGTACCCTGGGAATCATCATCAACACTCACCCAGACTCCCATTCGGACTTCTGTTTGCTTCCCTTTTCTGTATGGCATGCCATAGAACAACTACATTATGTGAACACATGCAACCTGGGCTGCTGGTCCACCACAGCCACAGGAGGAACATAGGTAATTTACATTAGTCAACTGACGTGTACATGACAATTTTATGATTGGAACTGAGGGTCTGTGTCACAAACACTGTACCTACCAAACATGTTAACATGCCTGTCTTATGGGTAGTTTACACACAAGTCACCATGAAGTGGTAGGCAACAATTAATGACATGTGAGGGGTAACATATCCCAGATGGCCCTCATCAGCCATCCTCGATCTTCCCTGTGTATTGTTTGTCGTGGGAAATGTAATGTCCCCAAAGTCAAACAATTACACAAAGCAAATGAGTTGCCACATATTACAAACACATACATGACTGTTGTACCTCATTGATTGCCATATGATATTGATACCCACTTGTAACACATTCATACATGAACATCACGCCAAATGTATTGAATCCTGTTCCATCAGAAGCACACATACAGTTGTAACAGTCAATTCACACACAAAACACACAGGCTATGATTTATATTTTTGTAGTGCAGTCTTGCCGTCATTTATCGATTCAAAATCTGCGCAAACTTACAAATTCCATTTAAATTTCCTAACTTTGCACTGCTTTTGCATCAGTATGAAAAGGGAATTCCTGCACAAAGATAGTAGAAATGTGGGCTGCAATTGCATTGTCTACCACATGTTGCCAAACACTAGAACATACACTGTGGGCCATACCATCCTATCTACATCTAGATACAGGCTGCATGCATGTTAAATAATGAAAAATCACGCAAACACAGTTTGAATCAGAAATTTTGACGCAAATGCATTGAAAAAACACACAAACACGCACTAAACATCAATGGTCCCTCGCCTTAATTTCACCAGCGCACCTCACACATGCGGATATCCATAAAAATAGTAGTTTCCCGGTAATGCGTGGGATTTTGCCGCACATGTAGCTTATGCCTCAAAAATATTCACGCAAACTACGTATGCATTAAAAAATTACACACAAGACAGAAAACGGGGAGCAAAGGGGACAGGAAGTGATAATAGGAAATCCTGTTTACAGACATGGTACAGACATGGTACAGTGGGTGTACTTTCACTTTCACTTTGCAGTCTGTGATTTTTCTGAGTGGCTGTGTGTTGGTCTTGCTCTTTTGTGGATTGTGTATATTGTCTCCTGTGTGGTCTATCTTTTGTCTTTTGGTGTATCCTTATTGTATTCTGTACCTGTGTAAGTGTTTTTGTATCTTTTATTGTTGTCTGAATTGTATTTGTACTGTCAGGTGTCTGTTTGTGGGTTAGATTAGTTTGGGTAGTCGTGGTCTGTCATTGGGGGATGTAACTTTCCTTTTTCTACTTTCTTGTCCTTTATTTTTAATTTTATTGTCAAAATACTGTACTGTACCATGTCGGGAAGGGCGAGGCTGGGGTGCATGGGTGAGGAGGAGCTTGGGGCATTTGTGTGGCTGGTGTGCCGCTTCCTTCCATTGATGCTGGAGGCAAGGGGCTGTGTGATACAGGGGTATCACATGGAGGCAATATGGCTGCATCAGGCTAAGGTGCTCTTCCACCTTAAACGAGTATTCAACACCTCCCGGAATGAGCACCAGCTGAAACATCGCCGGGCTGACCTGGTGGCCCGAGAACAGGACCTGCTGGACCACCTGGGTGTGGTGATGGGTGGCCCTGTTAGTGAGTATCACATTGACAAATGTGTACAGTAGAATGCTCCTGAGTGACAGTAGCAGATGTCTTGACATGCGGCAACAATGTTTGTGCCCCTGGGAATGCAAGTTGAACAAACTGTTAGTGTACCAGTAATGAGATGTATTACACATGTTAATACATGGTAACAATGCAGTCCAGAATTTCGTTGAGCCATGTCCGACTATTACTCAGGGCCATATGTACCAAGCTATTTATAACTTTCACCAACTTACTGAATTTTTGTGTTTACTTCAGGACAAATATTCATTCAGATGCACAAACCAAAATCTGCCATTCTGCGATCAGATTGCACAATCACAAAACAGAGTTTTCTAGTGGCATTTAGGAATAGGCGTTCCAATCCTATCATTGAGTCGCAGGCGGCTATTTGTTTTATTCTTGGGCACAAATACTGGCACTAAGCTATTGCAGTTACCATCCATTTCAACTTGGTGCTAACCCATTTTCAAAAGGGGAGGGGACCCCATGGGATCCCTTCCTCTTTGTGAATGCATAGTCAAAAACTTTTTCTGAGTATGAAGTTGTGCCACAGACCACTGACTGCTTACAAAAATTTCTATCAGTAATAAAATAGGTTTTAAAAATACTTTCTGCACCCCCCTGCTGAAATAAGGCTGCATTTCAATGAACATCTACATCCCAATGTGAAAGCAGTCACTGACATGGTGGTCTGCTCAGCTCAAACTTCCCAAGGGGTTTGCAAAATGAGACCTACCTCATCATTATTCAAGAGGTAGGTCATTTGCTACCCCATTTTGAATTGCAAACAGTGTCATTTCTAGTGTTCTACCTCTGATCATTCAACTTACTAATTGCTAGTTGCTAAATCTCGCAATGTGTGAATTACAATACTTGATATTGGTACAAATGACCCTGAGTGACACATTTAAGGTGCAATGACTACACCTGTGCGCATGCATTCTGTCAATGATGACCAGCTAAGACACTGTCAGCATACCATATTTCTCAGTTTTGGGACAGCGCTACATTGTCATCATTGCCATCATTACACACACACGATCCCTGCCATCATGTTGTCATTGGGGGCATATACGGCTTAGGGGACACTGCCAATGGTGAATGTGTTACCTACATGCAACTGTGCCACATCTGTTATGGGCCACTGAAAGCACGATAATTGCTGACTGAAAATCGACCCACATGTCCATCACAGAGTTACTCATTGTCCCTTGATGCACAAGCCACAATACCTGAGTCACTTTTATTGCAGTGCACCAGGGAAGTGCCATTGCAATTGTCACCCAATTACAAATAATGAAGTGGAGTACGTTCTGAAATTAATTTGCCACAAAAGTTTCTAGTCAGGTTTAGCACCACATGATCATTAGGGCCAGTGCATGTGTGTCTATCATTCACTGGAGTGTCAGTGTCAATGCACGTTTGCAGTGGTATGTCTGTTAGAGTGTCTACATGCCTGATCTGCAGCTCAATCATATAAAATATCAAACACTGTGATATGTTGTTCCCACCTTTGTACAGTGATCAGACATTGAGCATATATCTCTTTTCCATGTCTTACAGGTGGACCAGCCCCCTATACCATCGGTAAAGTGGCTCAATTCGAGGACCCAGACATATCCAGTAAGTGTGAAAATGTCTGTCCTGTGTTGTGATTGAAGCTGTTGTGTGATTCACTCTTGTGTGTTGGACTCATTGCAAAATATGATGAGCTGGCATGTGATCTGATATGACTTGAATGGAGGTTGACATTGTGTTCCATGCGAGGGTTAGACAGTCACTGGCAGAGAGTCATATCTTGGGAGTCTTGTGCTACGTAATAGGTAGCAGCAGGTGAACAAGGTGATTGCTAGCCACATGTAGGCCCACATTTGATTTGGTGGTGGTCCAGTGTCAGAATATTGACAGCAAGTCCTACCCTAATTTACACAAGACAGTAATGCATCAGTTTTCCACACAAATTGTGCATCCCTGTATTGTAATGTACATGTAGGGCTGCATGGGTGACTGTCCCCCAGCATCTAGCCTCCAATGTTGTACTCTATTTACATGGCACTTAACTGGTATGTTATAGGCGTGCATGCAGGTCAAGGCCAGATGTGTGCTTGCATCATTGTGGGTGATTTAGGAACTGGGTCATGCCGATCAGATGTTGATGGTTGTACACAAATGGAAACATGAATGTAGATGTGATTGACCAATGGATACCTCACTCCTAGTTGGTAGACCTCCTTACACGTGTTCCACTCACTAAATCCATGTACAGCTGGACAAGGCTTCATGGTTGTCCTTGACGGTTGTGATGATGTATTGCATGCCCATCCCCCCTGAGGTACAAGGGTAGGGGGAGAAAATATATGTAGGTAGATGTGATGGCCACAGTATAGATGACACATGCATGTGTCCCAAACAACACTGACTCCTTATGATTAGCAACTGCATACCATCTTGCCAATTACATATACAAATCACAGGTCTTGTGAGCCTTGATGTTGATCCAGATGATAGGGATTAGTCGGCCTGCCACATGTTGAGTACGTGCTGCATTTGCATTGTGACACATTGAACTACATAAATGCACAGATCACTCAATTTGGGACACACCTTTTTGTGCTTTGTTGTGCTGTTAAATACTTGATTGGCAGGACGTGTTGCCATGTCATTCCTCAGCGACAATCTATCATCTGCAATGTGATTTGGACTGCATGTGCAATTTGAGGGAGAATGTTAGATTATCATCTGTACATCCATCACACAATGATGACACTAATGTTTGCCCGTCTCTTTTTTACATCTGCCAACATGAATGCTGCAGAGATTAGAGAGTTCCAGAGTCGGGCAATGAGATACAGGCATGTCTTGGATGTGGAGTCTGGCTTTCGAATGATGGCAAGATGCTATCTCGGGAGAGAGCCACTGGAGAATGGTGAGCGTTTAGCCAAGGGGGCCTGGCATTGGCCATAACAGGTGTCACCACCACCACTACTGCAGGCAGTGGCACAGTGGCCACCAGTATATCAGCTGCACCTGCTGCACCCTCAACCTCGAGAGCTACAGCCACAAAACCTGCTGCACTGTCACTTCCAGCACCCCCGACCACAGCACCTGCAGTTGCTACAGCATCAGGGACAAGGACCACCACAGAAGCTGCTTTGGACATGGCAGCAATCAGGTAGCTACAGAGGGACATGCAGAAGGTCCTGAAGAAAATGGACAGTCTCCAGTGGGATGTTGATCGGAATAGCCGGAGGCTCAACTCAATTAAGTAAACTCTGAGGAGGGCAAACCTCTAAGTCCTACATTGCCTCACCCCTAATTCCGTCCCCTCCCTCCTCTTTCCTTATCCTGTTTATTACTGGGTTTAGGGAGTTTAGTGATTGGTTAGAGTAGGCTATTAGTTTAGATAGGATAAGTAGGTTGGGGGGTGGGGGAGTTATATTATTACATGTTAGTTTGTTGGGGGTTGATGTTGGGGCTTTTGTGTATTCTATCATAAAACAAATATATATATTTCAAAACTACAAAAAAATATCCATTTGTTTAGCATTAGTTAGTATCGGTTTAGGTTAGTATATGTTGTCCTACATGTGTCCCATCATATAAGGCGGGGTTAATGTTTACAGTGTTTAGTTACATGTGGTAAGTAAGTTTAGCATAGGGTAGTTAGGGCCAGTTGTGGGTAATGTATAGTTAGGATAGGTTAGGTTAGTATATGTGTGTGACATAGTTTTAAGTTTTCTTTTAGACATAATTAATAAAGTTTTAGGTACTCCTTTATGGTATGTGTCATATTCTTGGGGATCTGGGCCTTTGCATGAGTGTACAGTGCCACATTTGTGTTGGCCTGTTTATTCCATCCTGCATCCACATCTCACTCTTGACATGTTAATTCCCACTTCCAACTGAGCTGTCACATTGGCAGCTACAACAAAAATACATCTCTATGCATCTGCCATCCATTGTACCCACCACTCAAGGTGACGATGGTTCCCATGTATTGGACAGGTAAGTGTTATTTTTAAGCTGTCATCGTTTGGGTCCTGTGTTGGAATTTTGGGCACTGTAAGACGTCTGCCTGCTGCCTGATGTTCACGTGAACCCTGATAAACTGAGTGGTGTCAATTTCTTATGAGGTTAAGTATACAAAACTCACACCTATCGGTTTAAATTGTACTCCCAGGTAACGTTATTGGCCAAACACTCTTACATAGCCATTCCTGCTGTATGATGTGGTTGTGGCATGTATGTTTTGAGTCAAATGTCACATACACAATGATTGTCTTGTAGGGGATGTGGCCAGCATTGAATAGATACCTTAAGCCGGACACATACTATTTTTACACAGCATTTGACTAATTATTTAATGCAACAGCAGCACAAACTTACAAATTGCAAAATTGCAATGATATTTTGTGAGTTTGTGCTGCTTTTACTTCAGAAATGAGACACAAGCAGCACAGATGATTTAAAAATCCAGACCCTTGCACATAGATATCAGCCCACATTATTTCTGCTATCTTATATTGACATTCTGTGACAATTGACATGTTACATGCATCACAAATCTCCAGCAAAGTAGATGTGTCACACTACACAGAGATCAAGTTGTTGTGTAGGTGCTGTTTATTTTAAAGTGCTGTAGTGCAATATTTACATAGTCCAGGTTTGTGAGTCCATTAGTGTGAAGCATTCTATTGTGACGCAACACAAGTGCAATGTTGAGGGTCATGTCATTGGACATGCTGAGATAGAGTGTCATTCAGTGCAGAGGAACATTAATTGCCAATTGGGTAGTGAGAGACAATTGCAGTCCACAGTGGTAAGTTTAACAGTGTGTCAGAGAAGAGTGCATGTCACCAACTGTAGCAAGACTGGCATGTTGTCAAGCACTGGACAAAGGAAAAACAGTGCCCATGTGGCATGGGCTGGTGCTACAAGGTACTCCCACAGGTAAGGGTGATCTGTTCCACGTCTTCATCCTCTGATGTGTGTATTGTTTCCTCTGCCCTTGATGGTGGTAGTGGTGGTGGTGGTGGGTTTGAGAGGGCAACACACACAGAGGTTGGAGAAGTGGACTCCGAATTCCCGGTGGCTGCCAACTGTGGAACTATTAAGGACATAACTGCACCAAGGAGGAGCTGCTGGTTATTGAGAATGGCAGCAACATCCCTGTGGTAGGCAGCCATGTCTGCCCTGAGGGAGTCCAGCTTGTTGTCATGCATGCAACTGCAGGATTGGGAGGCCAGGTATTGTGGCAACTCCCTCACAGCAGTGGTGAGGTCCCTCACAAACTGTTGGAGTCCTTACAGTAGTGATTGTGATACTTGCATGGCTGCTGACTGTTCTGAGGATGTCATCATGCACATGCGCATCTCCTCAAGGCTGGCTGCCATGCGTTGCATCCCCACCCGCACCTTCTTGGCCAGCTCCCACTGAACTCCCACAACTGTCCCCTCAAAGGTGGTCCCAGTGTCATCAGAGTCCTCAGTCGTGTTAGAGCTGGCAGGTCGTACTATTGGGGTAGTGGGTGGGTTCTCTGGGATGGCTGCTACATGTGTGCTCCTCCTTGTGTCTGAAGGTGGTGTCCGGAGGGTTCCCAGGACATCTTGGAGGGTTTCCTGGCTGATGGTTGTCAGCTTGTCATCGATTACATCAGGGTAGTCCAAGACAGGCAGATCCACAGGTGAACCATTGTCCTCTGCAATGAGAAATTGTACAATTAGTGTGTCTTTGTTGTGGCAGTTGTAATGTGACCTCACTGACTTCCTATTGTTGGAACATTGTAATCTGGGTTCCTGTTAATTGTTCCTGTCATTCATGTTTGCATTCTCTCAGGCCTATGCCACATGTAACATGTAGTGTGGGCAGTTTAGGGAATTGTCTGTGTCACATCCTCTAGATGTAGGTTCTGTCCAAATTGTGGCTTGCCACCCTCTTGCCCTAATCAACCCTCCCTCTGCTTCCATTTGCACAGTGAGGCCTTGCAATGCTAGTTGGTTGGCTGTGCCACATGCACCACACATAACATTATGGCCCTGTCCCAGTCTTTCATTTTTCACATACACCTATACAGTGCTGAGACCTAGCACCCTACCATGTATTGCATTTCCATGAAACAATACATGTGTCACCATTAGTAATTTCTCATGTTGATGTTTTCCCAGCTAGACACATATGTCCTTCCCCTCAATGTAGTTGTCTTAGCACTATGACACTTGAGATGTTGCATGGCGGCATTGCAGCAATTGTGACACAGGCACAGGGGTAGACCCTGGAATGGGCAACATGGATATGAGATTATTGCTTTGTACTTCATAATGTATGTGACTGTGCCTGATGTTTATTGAGTCTATGGACATATGCAGTTGACAGGAGTTGCACTTGGCTAGGGATAGATCACATAGTCATACTGATCCCTCATTTTGAGTGTGTTTGTGCCATGGGCACCTAACTGCCATTTCCTAATTGACCAGAACACACAGCAAAGGTAGTAGTGGCAAGTTTTGTCAATAGTATATGCGGCTTGAGCCAATGGCCTGAGACTAGGCATTGTCCTCTAGTTTATATTCTTACAATACCAGCTGTCCTGTGACAGCAGCCCAGTTTTATGTTCTACCCTACCCTCCAGGTCTGCTACAGCATTTCCAGAAGCCTTGGCATGGTGGTGTACCACCATGCAAAGGTTGTTGGTGTTGTGCTGTGCCCCTGGATGCCCCTGCACAGCCCATGCACCCATGCCGTGCCCCTTTGCCCTTTCCACTCCCTGATTTCCAGGGTTGACATGCATTGTGTAGAAGGTATGTACCTCCCCCTTCTTTCACCTGCCATTAAGGCATTTTTGTCCCCCTGCAACTTACCTGGCATAAATGTTGTTTCCTGGAAGTCTGTGATGTCCTGTCCTGCGATTCCTGTGATGATCTCCTCCTGGTTGATGGTCTGCAGTGATTCCTTCCTGTTCCTTGCCACTTTCTCATTTGTCCTGCGCTTGCAGTCATGCCAGCATTTCTTACACTCGGTGACAGTTCTCCTGACCTCTGCCACACTGTTAATCTTGTCCACAATTTGTTGCCAAATTGCCTCTCTCCTTCCAATTGGCAATTTAGAAGTGATAAATAATTGGTGCTGATGCTCTGACCAGTATTTCATGCTCCTCTGCACTGAAAGGACACTTCCTGTTCTTCTTGTCTCTCCCCTTGGTCTTGGCAGTGTCCTCCTGGCTGGTTCCAGGTAGATTGAGGTCTCCCTGTGGTCTCTCCTGGCTTCTGAGATCCATTTTGGGGCGCCTTAGCACTGTTTGCTGCATTTGCGTAGCTTTTTGACACTATTGCGGTGAAAAATGGCGCATATCTGGTTTGCGACGGTTTCCATGTCGCAAACCGGATTAGAGTAATTTTTCCTGCATTAACATCATTTTGCATTATGACAAGGCGCAATGGTTAGCGTAAAAAAAATGACTCTAACCTCTTCTTAGCACCACGGTGTATCAAAGTTTAAATTTGATGCACAGATGGTGCTAAGAAATGGTGCTGCGTTATCACAGTTTTGCATCAAAAAGTATAAATCTGGCCCTTTGTTGGCTTTTGCTAATGTTTAGATCTAGTACAGATCATATTCTATTCTGCACTTTAACTGCGTGTGTACACACATAGAGACAGTCGGAGGAATCAGTGTAACATCGTCTTTTTAAATGAATTTAAATTTGTCCAAAGGCATACCCTTCATTGTAAGAAAGAGGTAGGAAAGTGTCTCAAAATGTTAATACATGGGTACTCTCAAACATTTCCACGGGGGCCCCAAAGTTCTGTCTGTGGCATGCACAAGGGCTGCACATATGCCACTACTGCGAGGGTTGGGGTGATGAAAGGTTGGCGTAGGGGATGCAAAGCAGCTGCATTGTATGGACAACAAAATGAGCCTTCCCATGGTTTCTGTGTGCCATTAATGCTCTATTCTCATGCCCCTAGAATTAAAGTCAAAGCATTAACACCTAATGTTAAACATGAGAGGGAAAGAGACACTCATCTGGTCGGTGAATTGCAAAATGTGAAACCAGAAAACGTGGTTATCAGTCCTGGCATCCCCACTTAACCAAATTGTGTGATCCTAAGCAATTGGTTAATTTCACTTTGCCTCCCTTTTCTTCACTACCACAAATAGGAGCCCCTTGACACATAAGAGTTCAGGATGTGTGCTGTACAAAACTATAATGTTGTTCCAATTATATAAAAAGACTACGCACAAAGTGCACCTGACAAATGAGTTGCCTCTTAGTTCAATAATGGCATTGTTTTCCAAATGGGGGCGGCATGAATGTTTCCAAGATCATGTTTGAAAACTGTCACTGCTAATGCCTCTAATGTGGTGACATAATCTTATCTTCTAAGGTAAAATGCTCATGCATGTTGATAAAATACACTTTTTTAAAGTTTGCATAGTTGATCATGTTTCTGCATGTTAAGTGCAAGATGTCTTTAAAACTAAAGGTGTTTCTAATGAGAGGTTGTCTAGGACACCTTTTATTCTATACTGTTACTTTAATTAACATGTAAATAAAGCATACCATTTTGTGCCGCAGCTTTCTGTTTGTTCCTGCGCTGTCAAGTGAATAGCAGCCCAGTGCTACTGTTCACAAGGGGGCGCAATTAAACATCAGGAGGGCCGCATGTGGCCCCAGGGCCGTACTTTGAGTATCCCTGTTTTAATACATCATTCAGCTGTTTTCCCACACAATCTTTGACAGATCATGTCCCTAAGCGCGAAGTCTACGGTCTCCTTGATGTGTCCTTGCATCTCCATTTATCAGTCTTGGCCAAACTCAAAATTACATTGCAGGCAAGCTAATATAATTAGAACAATAACATTGAAAAATCTAATTCAGGGTCTTATAAAACAGCAATACACATTACCTTAATGTTATGGAAAGCATGGGACAGTTGATTGAAGAACTCCTAAAATTCACAATTCCTCTTTTAAGTCACTGGACCTATTATTAAACATAGAGGTCAATTAGAAACAAGCATTTGCTCTGCAATAGGTCTCGCATTTTCTTGAGTTAGAGCTATCTGCATTGTAAATCCGTTACTGGACTTTACTTGCCACATAAATTGGTCAACCCTGCCTCATAATTTCGTCTTTTCATGCCATAATATTCCAGTGGCCCAGAATTTAGCTAAAGCACTTCCATTTACCTTCTTCCTCTACATTAAAACATATCCGATTATCATATAAACCTTTATCAGAAATACATTTTTGGCATTAGAGTGTAATGCTCAAAATACCATAACAAAATATCATTTGACATGGATTGGAGGGTGAAAGGAAAGAGGGAGTTGGGAGTAAAGTTGGGAGTAGAGATGAGAGGACAAGTGGCATGGTAACAGTGTCATGAGCACTAGAGTAAGAAAGGAAAATGGTTGACTGTAATTTTGGTAGGAAAATACAGCATTAATTAGACTTGAGTGAGGTTCATAGGTCTCTGGGACCCGGTGCCACTGCACCTGTTGCTCCATTAATAACTAGGGCTCAGGAGAGAAAGCGGATGGGGCAGAAAAAGAGAAGCAGAAGGAATACAACAGACAAAAGGAAGAAAGAAAAGGGGTCACAAAGAAATAAAAGAAAAAAGGGAAAGAAAGAACAAGAAAATAAAAACACAACTAAGAGAAGAAATAGATCAAACATGCGAGACAAAGGAAAAAAGAGAAGGAAGCTAATGAACGAAAGATAAAGAGGAAACAATAATGAAAGAAGTGTGAAAAGAAAGAAACAAATGAACATTAAGGAAAAAAGAGAGATGGTGAAAGAAACAAGCAGCAAAAGAACCAGGACTTGTCTTTACTGACACATTTCCCACAGAATGGAAAAACCACTTTGACACTTCGGGTCCCAACAAGTAACTTGTGGCTTCCACATACAGGTTGGAAAAAGAGGGATTTATAGTAAAACGTAAATTGACAGATAAAGATAAGAAAAACGACAGATAAAGGAAGAAAGATCTAAAAAAAAGTGACAGGATGCATACCAATTAAAAGGAAAAAGCTAATAAAAAAGAGAAAGAAAGAATGAGGGAAAAGAAAAAATTGTGAAAGAATGAATGCCTGATGAAGAAAAAAGAGAGGAACGAAACAAGGAAAGAAGTAACCACATTTTTACGGGTTTTAAAGAGGAGGTAGCGAGAGGAACAGGGAAATAAAAATAAAGGGAGAGGAGTAAAAATAAATAGTTGAAAGAAAGAGCGAAATGGTTAACATGTGGATTTTAAGAGCTGGAAAGAGAAAAGTGGGGATGAAAGAAAACATTGAGAGTAAAGGGAAGAGCAGAGCAAGATAGGTGAAACAGATCCTCCCAAATAAAGATTGCAGCTAAGAGTAGATTTAATTGGTTCCCACATGTCTTCAAACAGAAGTCAGAGTGTGGAACAGCAGGGGCCATTTGCAGAACAGCAAGATCAGCATTAGCAGAGTTGTATGTGAACCCCAATACAGCAATACCAGGGCACGTCAGATCAGGATTGGGGGTATAGACAGAGCTGTGTCAGAGCCTAGTGTTTGAATAACAGAAAGGCAGTGAATGAGGAATGAGAAACAGAGTGCGGTGTAATTCCTAGTATTGGAATATTGGGGTCCTGCAAGTTAGGGTTGAGGTGCACTGACAGAGTTGTATGGGGGCTGCAGTACTGGAATAGCAATGGGCACATTAGGTGAGAAGTGAGGTATGTTAATGGAGCTATGTGTGGAACCTAGTATTGGCATGCTAGTGTTGCCCAGTGTTAGCCTGGAGGTGCCCTGATGAAGCTGCAAGTGGGGCCCAGTATGGGAGTGACTTTGCCTCTGAACCACACAGATGAAGAGTCCTAAAGAGTGTGTGTGTGTAAGCCTTGGTACTGAGAAGAAATGTGCACTGAATGTTAGAATTGATGGATTCTGGCAGAGATGTGGTGGTTCCCATCAACAGTGGCGTTGGATTTTAGACTTGAGATGCACTGGCAGTATTTTGTTCTTTTGGGCCCAGTATTGGCTAGGCAGTGAGAGTAAATATTAGAATTGAGCAGCTGTAATGGAACTGTGTGTGAGCGGGGTCCCAGTATAGGAAAAGAAGTGACCTCGCTGGGGTAAGTGAGGTGCACTGATGGAGCTGCGCCAGAGGTCTTAGTACTGGAGCAGAAGAGTGTACTGACTGCAAGGACTGAAGTGCTCTGGCAGACAGCGTGTATAGGGTTCCTGGCACTGACACAGTTGAGGACTTGAAGCATGTGAACTGAGGTGCACTGGTGGAGCTGCGCCCGACGTCCCAGTACTGGAGCAGCAGAGTGTACTGACTGGAAGAACTGAGGTGCTCTGGCAGAAAGAGTGTGTGGGGCTCCTGGCACTGGCACAGCTGAGGGCTTGGAGCCTGTGAACTGCGGTGCACTGATAGAGCTGCGCCCTAGGTCCCAGTACTGGGGCAGTAGAGTGTACTGACTACAAGAACTGAGGTGCTCTGGCAGTCAGCGTGTGTGGGGTTCCTGGAACTAGCATCGCTGAGGGCTTGGAGTGTGTGAACTGCAGTGCACTGATGGAGCTACACCAGAGGTTCCAGAACTGGAGCAGCAAAGTGTACTGACTGCAAGAACTGAGGTGCTCTAGCAGACAGCATGTGTGGGGTTCCTGGCACTAGCACGGCTGAGGGATTGAAGTGTGTGAACTAGGGTGCACTGATGGTGCTGCACCGGGTGTCCCAGGACTGGAGCAGAAGAGTGTACTGACTGCAAGAACTGAGGTGCTCTGGCAGACAATGTGTGTGGTGCTTGTGGCACTGGCACGGCTGAGGGCTTTGAGTGTGTGAACTGCAGTGCACTGATGGAGCTGCGCCTGAGGTCCCAGTACTGGAGCAGCAGAGTCTATTGAATGCAAGCACTGTGGTGCTCTGGCAGACATTGTGTGTGGGGTTCCTGGCACTGGCCCAAGTTGAGGGCTTGGAGTGTGTGAACTGAGGTGCACTGATGGAGCTGCGAGTGGGATCCCAGTATAGAGCAGAAGTGGGAACTGTCTCTAAGGATTGTGGAGCCCTGGTAGAGCTGGGTGCTTAGGCTAATAGCAACTACAAGCAATCCTCTGCCTGTGTTCTCAGGATACAAGCAGCACTCTTGGTAAAGAAAATTCAAGCTAAGGAAAAGCGGAAGCCAGGCAGCTGAGAGAGGTTGGAGAGCCAACAAAGACCAAATGTGACCAAGATAGCAGCTTGATTTATAGCCTTGTTTAAAGCTAAGCTTAGAGGAAGAATGTTCTGTAAATGAAAAGGGAAGCTTCCCTGGACAGAAGCAGGAAACAAAGTTAAAAAAGTCCCCTACAGACCAAACAGGACAAAGCGTAATTATACAGTAGTTGGTCCCTGCTCCCACCAGGAGGAATGACTGACCACTAGCAAGCAAGGTTTTTTTATATGCCACTGAAACTAACAAATGAAATAGATGGAGGGCCACAGACGAAGTATCCTTAAAAGTATACAAATGGTTGTACGCTTACGCTCAACCTAAAAAAATGTTCACGACTTTGAGAAGTGGCAACAATGTCTCAATATTTTCTACTTGCTGCTACATATATTTTAACACGAGTTTATAATGTCTGCCTTGTGTTGTGAATTAAGCTCAATGCATTTGTTGCCTTGGTTCTCAGAGGTTTTCTTGTGGCTCAGTTCTGTCCAGTTAATGTTGTAAGACTGTCTTAAACTGGCTCTTCAAAGTCACATAGACTGAGGTGTATTTCAGGATCAAGAACCTTTGCTGATAGGAACAAAGTCCTGAGCTGTTGAAAGCCTCGTCCAGTGGGCAACGCATGAAGTGCAATGACAGGATATTTCAAGACCTCCCTCTTCCCCAACTGAGCTAATCCAATGCTCTATATCTACTAAACACTACAATGTTCCCTTTGACCTTTTTTATCTCATATCATTAGCAAAACCAACAGGAAATGCCTTTGGGGCCTATTGGCCTTGTAAATTGTTTTAGCCATGTTGCATAACATCCCTGATAAAACACAGAATGCACAGTGAGTGAAGCAAATGGACATAGAGAAATGTGAAGCTTGGGGAAAGCAAATAGACGAGAGAGAGTGCAGCATGGTGCTGAGTGTGACAAGGGCATAAAGTCCATTCAGGCTAACAAATAAGAAACAAGAAAAGCAGAGTGACAATGAAGCAAATCAATGATAAGCAATGGGTGGGCTCTAAGCCTATTGTACTCTACCCATATGTTTGACAACAGACAGTGTATTTGCTGTCTAGTAAATGAGACCTAAAAACGTTCCCTCTTTTTCTGTGTGGGCTCGCTTCTCACCTATCCATTACACCTATATTTAACCAGTGTGTAAGAAATGTGTTTATTAATTGGGGGGTGGAATCGCCCCACTCAGGAAACAGCTACAATCTTTGTCGGTGAACCGCAAAAGTCAGACATAAATTAACCTGTGCTCAAGAGTCTGGTAGCTTGTCACAAAACAGTCTGGCTTATCTTATAGGTGATGAGTTATGTGCTTATGCAGCACACAAATAGTAATAAAGTGAAAACACAACACAAGAAAACTCACAAACCAACTCAGAAAAATAGAGTCAATAGTAATAAATAGAATGCTACCAGAATGACAAAAGTCCAATCAGTAGATGGTGAGATATTCAATGTTATGTTTTAGTGAAAATACTGCCAAAATCACAATGGCCCAACTGTGAGTATAGGGTTGTGCCAGACTGGGATCAAGTCACGAGTTTGGGATGACCACAATAGAGCATGAACTGGACACAGGGACCAGGACAATCTCTTTGTGGGTTGCACCTTATGTCCTTGAGGCTTTGCATCAATTGGCGCTTCGCTGCATTTGTTCTGATAAGGAGCTGGAAGGGCTGTAATGTAAGATCCGTGGTTACTTGTGTTCCAGTTCTTGGAGGACCTGACCTGGCAGTTTGGGCTAGACTGATGCCATTGGAGCAGGGTCAAGGCTGATATTCATATGGTTAGGTCCCATGTAAATTGGCATGGTGGACTAAAACGATGGACTGGGATGTGGCCCAAAGTGATCACCAATTGCTATGATTAATTCAAGCATTCCATCAATCACTTTATTTTTTGATGCCCTAACTTTCTGATTTTTGGTGCGAGTGGTGCAGTCTCAGTGTTAATGGGCCTTTTCGCAGTCGCAAAAATCCAAAAGCTCGATTTAAGAGCCCATGAACCATCCCAAGAGTCCAGGACCTGAGACTCACCACCTGGGAGTCAGGGACTTGCTCCAGCTGGGTCCAGGGCCTGGGTGAGGGGGCTCAGATCAGGAGGCCAGCCGGTTGACCCTTTGAGTCACTCTGGGGTCCTGTGTTCAAGATAAAGTTGAAGGTGCACTTCTTCTTTCCCAGACAAGAGGGAAGCAAGCAGCAAGTCAGCAGGGCAGCCTTTTCTTTGGAGTAGCAGTCCAGCAGAGTGGCAATCCTTATAACAGCACAGCAGTCCTTCCTCCTGGCAGGGTATCCACAGGTCCAGAAGCATATTGAAATTGTAGTGTCTAACGTCCAGTATTTACACACCTTTGAAGTGGGGAAAAGCTTCTAGAGGCATGCCTTTGAAGTGCTCAGATACCATGCATTCCTGGCCTTGGCTCTAGACTAATGACAGAGGGTAGTCACCCCTCTGTGTGAAGACAGGACACAGCCTAAGTGGGGCTGTGCTAAGCTCCTCCCTCGCATCATGCCAGAGATGGCCCACCCAGTCACACCTAAGCTCCCATTGTGTGTGACTGTCTATGAGGAATACACAAAGCCCAACTGTCACCCACACCCAGTCATATGGCCCAGAGACAGGCTGAAGATACAAAATATCTAAGGCAAGAAAATGACAACTTTCTAAAAATGGCTTTTTCATAACTGTAATTTAAAATCCGACTTCACCATAAATTAGGATTTTAAATTAAGAGTCCAGAGCACCAAACATGAAACATGAACCAGTTAACTTTTCCGGTTTGGAAATTACACTTACACAGTATAATAAGGTAATTCCACTGTAATACTATGGGAGAATCTATGCTTTGCAGTAGTGAAAAATGAATTTAAGAGTTTTTCTCTATCATGACGTGTAAAACATGATGTACATGTCCAAACATTTAAATACACTGCACTCTGACCTTGCGACTGTACAGGTCCTATCTTAGGGGTGAGTTATATGTATTAAAAAGAAAGACTTGGGCCTGGCAAAAGGTTTGTTTTGCCATGACAAAATGGCAGTTTAGAACTGCACACACAGACAGCAATGGCAGGCTTGAGACATGTTATAAATTACTGCTTAAGTGATGGCACAACCAGTGCTGCCAACCCACTATTAGCATTTATTTTAGAGTCCCAGGGCACATGTAGTGCCACTTAACTAGGGACCTATTAGTAAATTAAATATGCCAATTGGGTGTAAGTCAATGCTTCCATGTTTTAAGCAGAGAGCACAAGCACTTTAGCACTGGTTAGCAGTGGTAAAGTGTGCAGAGTCTTAAGGCCAGCAAAAACGAAGTCAGCAAAAACAGGAGGTTTGAAGGAAAAATGTTAGGGAAAGCACACCAAGGATTCCAGGTCTACCACCCATTTTTCACACTTTGACTCAACACATCCATCTCAAACTATTTCATTATCATAAAGGTGTAATGATTTCTTAAACTTATCTCACCTCCTTAAATAATCTATTTTCTTGCCCTGTGAAGTCCATATTGATCTTAACACTGATTTATTTTTCCACTCTCACCTTCTCTCTTCTCTTTCCACCAAAACAGAACTAGAACTTGGTGCTGAAAGTATGCCAATCACAAAAAGTGATTTACTTACTTTCGGCCTCTGAACAAGAACTGCAGCCAGACACCAACTACTAAATAGTCATACAAAGAAGGCCTTCCTTAGTTTTCATACTACTAGGCCTCTGATTACCTTTATAAGAAAACAACACTACTCAAAAGTATTCTTAGGAGTAGCATGTGAAAACATAGCCTGCTAAAGCTATTCTCACACACTTAACAGAAATGGCCTGTAGAAGTAAGGGCAGCCCATTTCATAGCTTAGCATTACAGTATTTGGCCGATGCACTCTTTGCCACAAATATGGTTTTAAGAGTTAGGTATAACACCCTGTCTAACGTTTAGTATGATCTTCCTTCTTCCTACTTGTCATGCTTTTCTGGAGTCAAAATGGATACAGGTTAACTAGCTCTGATGAAAATGTTTGAGGACAAATCAGAGGGGAGATTTGTATAACAGCTAGACCACTAAGCCCACATGTGTTTTGGCAAAATGCTAGATGCTACATCCAGCTATTTATTTTATTGACTTGATACCAGGAATCACTGCTTGTAGAGAATTGATACATTTGGAGGCATCATTTGTGAGACACTACAGGAGAGGTGAATGGAGTAATCAATAAACAAAGCATGGGTACACTGTTCCAAATTTAAACAAAAAGGTCTAGGGAACCTAATGCTTCAGAAGCAAAGACCCTCACGCATCACAATGGATGACTGGCATCATCATCGGGAAATGCTCCTTGCCAGGCTGGCACTGCAACGCCTGACAGGCTCCCCAAATGGGGGCTCTAAGTCGTACTACTCTTATAGTGACTGGTGGGTTTGTACTATAAAAGGAGAAATGTACCTTAAACCAGGCACTAGTACAAGTAGGAGAGCAAAAAGAACGAATTAAAATTGGTTATTCATCTCTGGCTCACATCATAAATGTAATCAATATATAAGAGATGAAGACCAAGATTAAAAGCTGAAGGTGAAAGTAAAATAATTGAGTGCAATGCTCAACAACTTTCAAAACACAACACGAGGACCGCAATCTTTGTGGTACCTCTAATATGGGGTCGACATTTTTCACATCTAGTGGTCCATCTGGATCCATTGACGCTTCATCAGTACCAAAAATTAGCTTCTTTAAAAAACAATTATGAAAAACAGTCACTTACATTTAGTCAACTGATAATGTCACGAAAAGGTCATCGATAACCAGTGCCAGGACTATGCTAATCTCTCAAGTGATAATTCTTGGCCGCCGGACCACGTTTACAATATTCTTGAAAGCTTTACAGGTGTACCAGTGGGAGCATAGAATTTCAAATTAACCTGGCCAAACAGTCAAGATGGCCCAGAATATTAGGCACTGAGTGCTGACATCTGGTGTAGTATGGATGTCATGAGTTTCATTTCCAGCTGAGAAAAGAAATTGAAAACCATTATGCTGAGAAAACACCAAGGGACATATTTGAGTGCCCCTAGCGCCTCTTTGTGCCACATTAGCACCATTTGTTCATGCTAATGTGGCCCAAAGAGGCCAAAATCGCTGCGCCATATTTACATTGCATGTATTGTGCCACTTGTAACACTGTGCACTACATTATGCCTGCACAGGCATAATGTATGCAGAGGGAGAATTACCCCGTGAGGGGCCCAAAAAATGTGGCAAATAAATCTAACAGATTCCTCTGTGTCATTTTTTGGGCACTTTTAACGCCTGCTCAGAGCAGGCACTAAAATGAGGCACACAATTGATTACAATAGGCCTCAAAGGGCTTTGCAGGACTAGCGTAAAAAGTTTGATGTTAATCCTGCAAAGCTCCCCTCTAGCATAAAACATTAAGGCACTAGTCCCCTAACCACCGCCATGGTGTGCTGTATTTTAAATACAGCGCACACATGGTGGTGTTAGTGGGGTGCTAAGGGGTGCAAGAAAAATGTCGCTGCACTCTGTACAGCACCACTTTTTTTAAATATGTCCCCAAGTTGTTACTTATAATACTTTTGGAGACAAAAAAGGACATTACCTAGAATTCTTGTTGCTGATGAAGGGGATATGTCAGTAGCATCATATATTAGTTAGTGCTGGCTTGAGCAGAGAGACAAGGCACAACAAATGAGTTAGATTTCCTTTTGGAAATTTCATGAAAAAGTAGTAATTTTGAAGCCAAGAAACGTGTGTGCTTGTAGTTTCCAAATACCTCATATATTTAGGTTCTTTATGAAATCTACACATTGGCACCAACCTTTTAAGTCAGATTATTTTCAGATTATTTTCTTCCTTTATCAGTCTACTTCTTAAATTTCAGTTTGACTTTCTGTATGTGGCTTCTGTAGTTGTGTTACATGTTTTCACATTATGTATGTTTTGTACTGTGTTATGAACTACACTGCTCGATAAGCAGATGATGTTAAGTACAGAAAGTGGTATGAAATGTGCATGAAAGTATTGATCAATTGCAAGTGTTTTGTGTGAATTTTAGAGTAGGTCGATTAACTCTCAGATATTGCCCATGACATAGTACTATACATCCAAAATACCTCCTGGCTAAGTCTCTCAATTTCATCATTGGCATTAGGATGAACACAGAAGACAAACACAAGGTGATGTCTAACAAGCTGCAAAATCATTCTGGAATTTTGTGGTGAACCGCAGTCATCCATCTAAAGTCTAAAGTAACTACTGGAATAATTACACTATTGAGAAACAAGTTGCCTAAATAAGCAGACATGTTGTTTGCAGCACACAGTCCCTGGCAGGAGATTCAACTGCAGTACAAATTATGGCCCATATTTACAGGAAAATGATACCGTAATTGGCAGTGCTGCACTCCGTCATTTTCACAATATTTAATTGAATATGGCGCACCCCTGTGTTGTCCCCTGCACTGGCGCTAAATTTAGCTGCCAGCGCCAATGCAGGCATCCTTACACCATCATGCAAAGATGACTGTATTGAGGGGTGTTATTGTTTATGTGCGGGAAGGTGGCCCTTCCTGCACATAAACAATCACTGATAGCGACTTGGTACTTCTGTGTGTGCTGCAGTATGCCAAAGCGTCATTTTGAAATTATTGTTTATGTGCAGGAAGGGACACCTTCCCGCACATAAACAATAATTTCTGGCATTTTGCTCTTTCTATGCATGTTGCAGGATGCAGCACACATAGAAAAAGTAAAAAATGAGGAGGAATAAAAGTATTCCTCTTCGTTGCACCTTGCTAACGCCACCACCGGGGTGGCGTTAGATTTTGGCGCTGCCTCAGATTTACAAAATCTCGTAAATCTGAGGCAGGGTAAAAATGCAATGGGTGTTGCTGTTCTTGACACTCAATAACATTCTAGTAGTCCCACTACCTCCAATGATCTTGTTGTTCTTGATGGTCAGCAACAGAAAGAAAATTACTTAGGTGAGCTAAACAAGGTCAGATCTGGAGGTTCAAGAACTGTAAAACTTCCAGCTAAGTTTCAAGATTTTGAATTGTATTAAGGCTGTGGGATAAATGTCTCAGTTAAGTATTTTGCTATAATATAATTTCTTTAGTTTTTGGTTTTGTTATTTATGGGGGAAGGTGATGTAATATTCTATGTAAGCATTGTATCATTCCATCTTGTAACTATGGGACCAAGAGTGTCACCATGGTTCTTAAAATTCTTGGCTCTTAATGCCTGGAGTCTTGGGAGCCAACTGGCATCTTTCTGTTTGTGGGCTCGTTTGTGTTCATTTACTTGAATATGGAAATTAAAAACATATTTCTTCATTTCTGACCTGCATGGTGTTTTTCTACATCTGGAGACACACTACAGGAGCACAGCAGTGAAAATAGATTCTACCACATTTGTAACCATCACTGTCATCACAACTGCAACAAGAACTGCAATGAACACAGATGCAGGAACAGCTGTCACCTGCAAAGCCACAACTCACACAAAGAAGTACGGGGTTCTCTAATAACTCAAAGAATAAACCTCAGGGGTACAATTTGTGCCCTTGGTTACTCGTGATCCTTTGTTGGAAGGATGTGGTCAATAACGAGGTCAGTGAGCTGCTGTGGAGTATTGAGAGAAAACAGGGAAATTTCCTTTAGGGACTAGGTGGTCTCACACACTATATAGTGTCATGCTTCATCATTTGACCACCTAGCCCCACCCACATAGGACAATGCCACCTGGGCGGATTCAACCTCGCTGTTAAAAGAACAGGAGGGAGTGCGTAAATAAGTTCTTGGTCTGGAAAGATCGGCATCCAGCTAATCTAGGGAAAATAAAAACCCCTAAACAGCCACCTGTATGAAGATACAATTTAATAATGGTGTCTGTTTGGTGTGGTTAAAAACATAGAGTGGGACACCACCGTGAGAACAAGGATCCAGGGTCACCTATCTAAAGAACGGTAGCCAACATGTTTCTGCCCTTAGTAGTGAGCCAAGGAAGGTCTTGGGGCATTCATCAGGGCCTCGGATCCCTAAGACTCACATTAAGAGTTAAAAAGAAACTCTTCTCAATTAGTGAAAAGTGTAAGGTGTAAAGTAAAAGGCCTACCTTACCCAAGGAATTACCTTGAGGCCACCTGCAGAATGCAAAACAACAAACAGACAATTAAAGCCATAGTGGAACACAACACTGCACAGCAAACTTACCACACACGTGACTAGGAAAAGTACTCATGCACAGAATACATACATTCATGGTAGGCAATATTCATGCACAGAGTGAATATATACATGGTAGGCAATACTACCACTAGAGGGAAGTAAAAAATCTTACCCTATCCCTAGAGGCTAATGGCCTCTGGTATCCAGGAGGGGGAGTGTCCCCTTATTGTCAAACACTAAGGTATACCATAGAAGAAAAGAAGCAAGGAAGCAAGGTGAGGGGGTACACATTTAGAACTGGGGAGATAACCCATGATTATGACAACGTCTGTAGAAGAGAAAATCAAACAGAAAGGAGCCCAGCAGGGTACCTGCATTATCTGCAAAGGAAGGGCTGATTGGAAGATGTCATTCCAAAGAAAGTAAATGAAAGGACCAATAAAAATTGTAATCAGAAATGGACAATGCAGGTATGAACACGAGGAAGAAAGAAAAAGAAGTATCTTATCTGTGCTGCCTGAAGTCCGATCAGTCACTCACTGCATCAAAGGGGGCGCTCGCTGTGCGCCTATGCCGTCCTCTCCTTGGACCACTTGGTAGAAACGGTCAAGGGGAGACGGTCTCTTTATTGTGGATATTGGAATTATGGTGCGCAAAATCAGCGTTGTCAGTAATGGTGACCCTCCAAACAGGTATAGGTAATCACCACCACGGGCCCGCAGTGCAAACGCAAAGTCGACGTGCAGACCGGAAACGTGTCTCCCACGTCTGTGCCTGAGAGGAAGTCCGGGGCAGCCGGGATTAGGAGCTTCCGGCTGCCACACCGGGTTCCGAGGCATCGCGGGCGGCCCGCGGCTGCTGGGAAATGTAGTGCCCAGCGGCCGTGCTCTATAGAGAGGCTCAGAGGGCGAGAAAAAGGGAGAATGGGGACCCCGGGGAACCAAAGGAGCGGGGGGATTGGGGTTTGTGAAGGGGAACAAAGAAAAAAGAAAAAAAGAAAAAAGGGGGAGATGGGGAGAGGGAACAGAGAGGAAGAAGAAAGAAAGAGACAAAAAGGAGAACACAAGGGGGTTGGTGGGGTGGGGGTTGGAAAACAGGATGGGAGGTGAGCAAGAAAAAAGATAAATAAAAATGAAAATAAAAATAAATAAAAATAAAAATAACAATAATAAAAATAAAAATGAAAACCCATAAAAAATTCATAAAATAAAATAAACTGCTAAATAAATAGAAATGCAGATTAAAAAAATAAGAATTAAACACAAACAGACATTCAGAGGAGGTGAGAAGCACAGGATAAGGGGGGGAAAGGAGAGGAGGAGAGAAAGAAGGGAGGTGGCAGAACGGCGGGTGACAAAGACAGTGGAGGGAAGAGGTGTGGAGGGGTCGAGGGGGGATGGCAACAAACAGACCAGTGGGGAAGACAACAGGAAGGGGATCAAAAGGGGGACAAGAACACAGAAGGAGGAAAAAAGAAGAGAGAACTCATTTGTTGAGTGAGACAAGGGATCTCGTCGTTCAGACCGTCAATGTCTGAGTTTAATCTCCAGACCCAGCGCTGTTCAGCCAGGAACAGTTTCTGCGTCATGTTGATAGTCGTTGGAGGCAGTTGCTCTAAGACAGTCCAGGATTAGTCATCTGGGGAATTGTTGTTCAAGAGGAAATGTTTAGTCAGCTTGGTAGTGTCACGTTTACAACGGATCGTGCTCCTATGCTCACAGACCCTTGTGCTGACCTTCCTGGTGGTCATTCCCACATATTTGAGTTGGCAGGGACATTTGATCAGGTAAATAACATTCTTACTGTTGCAGTTAGTGAGAGATTTTTGGACCCATGGGGTGTTCAGCTCTACATTTATCGTAGTAGATTTATGATTCAACCGACAGACACTACAATTGCCACAGGGGTGGGGGCCTATTGGTGGGGGTAAATGCCAGAGTGTAGTCTGTCTGGTGTGGGATTTTTCTTTGGGTCTTGTGTGGACCACCATATCCCGGATATTCGTGGCTCTCTTGTAGACATGTAATGGCTGCTGGAAAGGTAAGCCACCAGATGTGAGGATCTTCCAATTTTCTTTAATGATTCTCTGGATCCTGTTAGATAGCGGGTTAAAGGTAGTAACGCACACTATTTGTTCCATGTCAGGTTTGGTTGCACGTGGTTGCAGTAACATGTCCCTATTGTTATTGCGTGCTCTTTTGCAGGCTCTTCTGACCAGATGTGTTGGATAGTCCTTAGCTTGTAGCTTGGTGGCCAGTTTGTCGGCATGCTTGCGATAGTCTGTTAGAGTTGAGCAGTTCCGTCGTAGATGTAGAAATTGTCCCACAGGGAGGTTCTCCTTCAAGGCCCGCGGATGGAAACTCTGAAACTGTAGCAAGTTGTTGCAGTCCGTCGGTTTGTAGTATCCCTCCGTGGCCAGGGCTCCGTCATTTTCAGAAATGAGTAGGTCTAGGAACGGCAGCCGGTTGTCACCTATTGTCATGGTGAAGTTCAGGAATGGATTGGCTGAATTAAGCCAATTTGAGAAAGTGAGAGCCTCTTCTTTAGTTCCTGTCCAGACCAATAGGATGTCATCTTTATATCGTTTCCAGAGTTTGATCTGCTGTAGGAACGGGTTGTCATCATGAAGAACCACCTGTCTCTCAAAGTTATCGACATAGAGGCATGCCAGACTAGGGGCAAATGTGCTGCCCATCGACGTTCCTTGTATTTGTAAGAAGAAACTTTCTTCAAATTTGAAATAATTCCTTGTGAGTGCCAGATGTGCCAGATCCAGTATAAAATCGGGAGGCGTGCATGACTCTCCTCTATTGGCTTCAAGAAGATTACTGATAACCTCCAGCGTGGCCTCCTGGGGGATATTAGTGTATAAGGATTCCACATCCAATGTGATCAACAGTTCTTTGGTCTTGTCAAAGGACACAGAATCTAGCAGTACCAGTACATCAGTGGTGTCCTTGAGATAAGTTGGAATTTTTTTCACTAATGGCTGTAGGAAGAAATCCATAAACTGAGAGAGAGGCTCTAATACTGAGCCAATACCGGATACTATTGGTCTGCCTGGCGGGGGGATATTTGCTTTGTGCACCTTTGGAAGAATGTAGAAATAAGGAATTCTTGGATTTGCTTGTACCAGGAAAGCTGCAAAGCCACAACAGCTACCATCACTATGTCAGAAGCTACACATCCTATCACAATTGCAGCAGCAACAGCTACAAGTACTGCGTGGACCACAGCAGCAGCCAAATTTGTATTGCCCATAGCAGTGACCAAGGCTGCCATCATGGAAGGGATGCTGTCTGTCACCTCAATGTTATCCCTATCAGGGAACACAGTTGTGACCACAGAAGCCACTGTTACAGCCACTGTTACAGTCAGTAGTTACCACATCTGTAAGGAGAGCCACAACTTCAGCTGCAACAACAGCAGGAACAAGAGGAGCAACAATAGATTTCACCACAGTATGGACTACTGCAGCATCAACAGTTTCCAGCAGAGAAGGAACCAAAGTAGTGATAACAGTGGCCACAAAAGCAAGAACTACGGTAGCAGCCACATCTGCTGTCAAAGGAAAAGATGGCATTCTCCATAGCTGCAGCTACTATAGTGACCATAGCACCAACCACACCAGCTACTGTGGCAGATAAAACAACAGTTAAACATCTTAAATTAATAGAGTTGCTACAAGTGTATATACAACTGGCATAACAATGAAAACAAGGGTAGGAATCATAGCAGTGAGAACTCTGGCCAGCACAGCAGGGACCACAGAGGAAACGACAGTACCAACAGCATGAGCACAACACTGGAAACCACAGCCACCACCACAGCAGTAGCAAAAGCTGCAAGCACAGCACGGACCACAGCAGGGACCAGAGTTGTAACAACTGCAGGGATCATGCAAATGTCCACAGCTGTCACAATGGTAGTGACCAGAACAGTACAAACAGCAGTGATAACATCTGCCTTACAATAGGGGCAACAAGTGGCTGACAGCTATCACGACAGCAGGGGCAATAACACCAGCAATCAGAACTGCAATTAAATGAATGATCACAGATAACTTCACAACAAGGACTAGCGCCTTAACAATACCTGTGCCAAAAGCATCATCTATAGCCACCAACTCACCAATAATACTGGTTGCCTGCACAAAAGTGGCCACAGCAGTGAAAATGTTTCCATTAATGCAATTACTACAAAAATAAATCATCTGACTTCATGAGAGAGACAACAGCAGTAAACAGAGATGCTGTTACAGCAAGGCAACAGAAGCAAACATAGCTTCAACCACAGCAAAGTTCATAACCCCATCCATGTCAGGGATAGCAGCATTGGAACATCAGGGACCACAGTAGCAATCATTGCTGTAAACTCAGCTGGGTTCAAGTCAGAAACCACTTATGCTGGCAAATTAGGGAAAACTACAGCAAGAAGAGTGTTCACAACAGCAGTGACCACAGAAGGGACAATCACATTGCCCACAACTACTACTATGACGGGAAAAAAATCACAGCAGAGACAACAGCAATATGTGCAGCCGCCACATTAACAGGAACCCTAGCAACAACAGCCCCAAAAAGTTGCCAATTGTACTACCACTTTTCCTTGACTGCAAGTGTTGCTTGAAGTGGCATTTCTGTGTGATAATAATACATCTAGTATTATTGCACTCCTTATTACTATTTGCTTTTCCTGTCAGAAAATGGACCCACTCAAAGAGCAGATAGAACATACAAGCAGAAAGGGCCTGGGATTTTGAAAGAAAATGTGGTAAAGAAAGACTTTAGTGGGCTAGTGGGCTGGGGTCGCTGTCATACCCTATTGTGGGCTTTATGCTTTTAAAGGCTGGGAATTGGGTGTAGTTAAAGCAAATCGAAATCATAATACTGGGCCAGGAATTACCACACCATTATATTGACAAACTTATAAGAGGGTCATTCTGCTTAGTTACTGTGATCCCTCTTTGGTCAATACTTATTTTGGATTAGGTCTTTCTAATTATCAAAATGTACAAGTACAAATGACAACTGAAAGCAATTAGTCAATTTGGGATTAACCTGCTATAATAACAGTAAAACATAATGGGATTTTATTTTTAAATACTTTGTGTTGCTGTACTATGCATAACTGTTAGCTTAAGATGAACTACATTCTCATTTACAAGAAAAAAGGATGATGCAGATGTTGTAGGACGTGCAAATGAACATTAGAACTTTCTTAAAGGAGAAAGAGGAGTTTGCTAAAAGAGATCAAGCCTGGAATGCCATCAATAGCTACTCTAAATTAATGTGAGTACCATATTTGGCCTACACATATCCGTTGCACTTGAAATATAAACTGCTGCAGTGTCGTCTGGGCAGCCCTTCATCTCTAGTGAAAAAAATGGAAAGGCTATATTCTGGGAACAGATGATGCTGCTCATGTGGGGCAAACAGTGAGAACCTTTTGCACTTAACCTGCATTTGCCCTCAGCTGGCGCGGAGAGAAGGCTCCTCCTTCGGCTCCTATTCAAAAGTAAAGGAATTTTCACATGCAGGCACGCTGTCATATCCTGTTTAGAGTCTGACAGCCCTATATTAAACTGTTGCTACATGACATTTTTAAACAAATTTGAATGGAAACTATCCAAACAAGCAGACCAGTGTATCATGGCCCGGTGAAACTGCTTATTCAATGGGGCCTGGTTATACCTTTCTATTCATTGAAACCTTGGTCTCCCTGGAAGCCTCATATTTCTCTCTGGTAAAACTCAGCCACAGCTTTACATCCTTAGGCTGCTCAGGGCTCTTTGTCCCCCAGGGAAAGTCACCAACAAAACCATGTAACTTTATGGGCCAGGCTGCTAGCCGTAGAACAGCTTACCTACCAAACCCTGTGCTATCCTGGCCCTGGCACAAGTAGGTGATGATGCCAGTCCGGTAACATCAATTAGGCATCAACTTCTATCCTTCCTGGCAACAGCCACTTTAAAATAGGTCTGGGGGTAGGGGGTCCACTAGGCAACTCAAGTGCATGACAATCTAGTTAGCCTACTTGTATGTTAATTAGCTGAAGGTCAGTCAAGGTTTGGTCCCTTCAGGTATTTCTGATGAAGGGCTTGATAATGGGGCAGGGTGCCAGCTGAGGAATAGCTTTAAACACCAAGCACCTTTAAGTCACGGGCCCCCGCATGATATAAACACACCCACCTGTCTCCTCTAACTCACAGGGCACTGAGCCACACACTAGCATTTTAATCCAGGTCCCAGGGAAGCCTTAGAGGAGGCCCTCATTATCTATTTCTTGAATACGAGATGCTGATTGTCTAATTCCTAATTTTAAAGCCATCTTGTTTATGAATTGTATTAACTTTTCTAACTGTTTCTTTGTTGTAAGATTTTAATTAATCTAAGACAAATAAAGAATTAATTGAATTGAATACAGTAACTTTAGAATTTAGTTCTCCGCTAAAATGATTGGAAAGGATGGTGTCCCATTGAAATCATGGACCTTGTGGGAAGGCGTGGCCAGGTTACACAAATCAATCAATAGATTTGTAGAGCTCTTCTTGCCACTTGTGAGGGTATCTAGGCGCTGGCAGGGTCCAGTCGATTATTTTACTAGCCAGATCTTCATGGACTTTTGGAACTCTGGAAGAGATGGGGCGTTCTGGAGATGAAAGGTTAACTCATTCCCTGTCCTCGCTGCTAGGAAGGGTCAGGGCCTTAGTCAGCAAAAATAGGGGGAAGAAGGCAAACAATTCAGGGGAAGACCACCTTAAGGCAGAGAGTCTACCACATGTACCCCCCAGCTGAAAGTGGGGAAACTAGTCAACCTTCTGGGAGTTCTCATCACTAAGGAGGAAAACCTGGAGAGAAAATCAGCATGGGCATAGTCTGACCCAGAGCGACGCGCCACCATAAAGTCCATTCCGTGTAGGGAGATGGACAACCTCAACAATTTAATATTCTCACCCCTGATCTGCATCAACCATCCGAGTTACTTGTGGCCTGTCTGAACTTGGGAGTGACTCCTAAATAAATGGTTATGGTCTCAGCTTATTCAATGCCCAGACCACAGCAAAGGCTTCTCTCTCAATTGTACTTCATCTCTGTTCCCAGGGAAGAGACATTCTAGTTTGCAAAATAAAACCCTGTTTACATGGCCTGTTTGATGGAGTCAAAGAATGTCTGACATGCCTTTGACCAGGCCACCTTCCTTGGCTGTTTCTTAGAAGTCAGCTCAGTCAGCCAGTAAACAGTGGTGCCATAGCCCTTGCCAAACCTACATTAGTAACTAGTGAGGTCCAGTTTGTGTTTTAGGGGGGATCCTAGACCATCTTAGTTGGGAGGGGCTGCACCTTACCCCCGCCCACCATGTGTCCCAAGTACACCACAGACCCTTGTCCTATCTCTCACGTCCTGGCCTTGATAGTTAGGCCTGCCTGTTGCAGAGCCTGAAGCACTTCTTGGAGGTGCAAAAGATGGTTCTCCCAGCTTCTACTGAAGACTCCTATGCCATTCAAGTAGGTAGCACTGAAGGCCTCCATTTCAGCCAAAAACCTGGTTAACATGCCTTAGGATGTGGCAGTGGAATTTTTCAGTCTAAAGGGCATTATCTTGAACTGTAAGCAGCCCACTGGTTTAAAAAAATCCAACCGTTCTTTAGACCCCTCAGTTAGGCCAATCTGCCACTACCCAGAAATCAAGTCAAAGGTACATAGGAATTTGTCAGCCCCCAAAGGATCAATGAGCTCAGCAGCTTCGGGGATGGGGTATGCGTCAGTCCTTGTGACTGAATTGAGCCCTGTGAAGTCCACACAAATCCAAATACTGGTACGGAACCCGGTGGGACAGACTTTGGAAACAGCACAACTGGTTTGGACGATGCACTTCTGGATTGCTCAATCACTTTATACTATTCCAGCATCTTGGAGACCTCTGCCTTGATGATGTCTCACTCCTTGTCTGAGAGTCTGTAGATTGTGTTCTTGACAGGGGGACTGTCACCAGTGTCAATATCATGAGTGTACAAATGTATTAACCTAGGGGTGAGGGAGAATAGAGAGGCAAACCGTTCCAGTAGCTGGTGCCAGTCTCGCTGCTGCTTGGGTGTCAGGGTAGGGAAAGTTTGAAACCCTCTACTGACCGATCTTGGATGATTAGAGACTAGGGAAAGGGTCATTCTCTTCTTCTGCTCCATCATCTGACACCAACAACATGGTGATCTCAGACCTTTCATTGTGTGGCTTCAGGTGATTGAGGTGGGTGACCCAGAGGAGATTATTGGGATCTCGAGGTCCACCAGGTAGGTGGCCTCCCCTTTCCTCTTAATCACCTCAAAGGGCCCTGTCCAATGAACTTGGAGGGCCATGGGATCAACTTACCCCATCACCCACACCTTCTGGCAGTGTTGAAACCAAACCAGACAGGTTGTTTGATCATGCCATTGCTTCATCATCCTTCTGGATAGCTTTTAAGATCTCAGTAGCCTTATTCCACAACTTTTGCATCTGGTTGTGTAAGGATAGCATGCAGCTAACCACATGCAGAGGGGGCTTACTGTAAGTTTGCTTCTGCCCTTTTTCACCAAAGTGAGAGGTTGCCTGACAGGGTGAACATGAAAAATTTCAAAAGACATAGCATAGCATATTTGCTGTGTCAGCTATTAGACCTAAGACATTCAATATACCAATGATAAACTGCTCATTTTATAACAATAATACAATAAAAGTGAATATGAGCAATACATAAATTCCACAAACGAATATAAAAGACATATAAAGCAAGCTCATACAGAAGGCCCTTTCTTTAATTTCCTCAATCAGTGATAAATTCCACAAAAGCAATTAGTAAAATGGCTAATTGAGATAACACAAACCTGTAACCAAACAAAATCAAACAGCAATATTGTCCAATAAAATGCTTTGTCCATATAAAAACCTGATGGAATAAAACTCATATTAAACTTGTAGGTCAATACAGTTGGAAATTAAAATAATAGATAAAACACCTCTGAAAATCTGGAACCGACATTCTCCTATCTATTTCAAGGCTGCATCACTTTCCGTGCTTCAGAAATGTAAGAGGCCACTGGGTTGAAAATAGAATTAATATCAGACCAGGAAGCACAGGGTCTAATATCATACTTTTTAAAGAGGGGATGAAGAAACCTCCTCCTGGCTGCCAAAGAAAATTAACAGAATAACAGAAAATCAATGAGGGTCTCATTTCTACCATGCAAGCAGAGGCAAGAGCAATCGCCTCTAGACTTTGACTAGTTCCATATGAAGGTATTTTCCAGGAGACACCTCAGCCTAAATTTTATGAAACATGCTCACTTTACTGGTGGAAATAATAATTCGCCTACATAGACCTCAAAACTAAAAACGATTTGAGTTCCCATAATGTAAGTAGCAGTTTACCACGAAGCTGATTTTTTGACCATCTCCAATATTTTTATTTTAATGTATCTGAGATTGACACACCCAGAGACTCCAGGTAAGTCCAATATTCATTGCAACCGATAACAGCAAAGATATTTGCAATATATTTGAACCATGGTAGCTTATGAGAATTGCTACTTCCCCAAAGTTCACAAATTGGCATGAGATAGGGTAGTTAGTCTGGGTTATACCATATTCTTCAATGCCAATACAAGAGTGCTGAAATGGCTTCACTGTTGTGAAGGTCCAACTCATGTCCGACTGCTGCCATCGGAGTCCCAGTGCCAAGTTGTAGCAGGCGCCACAGAAACTGGTTCTCAATCTTCTGAAAGTCAGGTGACTTGAGGCTCCCCCAAATCTCACCCTCCAATGTGCCAGCCCCAAGTGCTTTGGCTTCATAGGCCCATAGAGCTGGCCTGATCGACCTTCAGTCAACACTCCTTCTAAAGTGAAGAATGGCATTTGATTGCTGAAGCATAATCATTTAACTCTTCCTCATTTATTTACCGCAAGTTAAGTTGGCATCAAACCTTAACCCTAGAAAATCATACATTAACCCATTCTGACAGCTTATTATCGACTCTGAATCACTTTTTTCAAGCTGCACCATGACCTGGCCTGTGTATTTGGTTTTTGCGATGTTAATTTAAAGATTCCTGTTGGAGCAGTATGTTTCAAAACCCTTGAGGAGTTTATGCATAGAAAGTTCTGTATGGGCCAATAGAAGAAGGTCATCCGCAAACAACAAAATAGGTATTTTAATCCCCCCATCAAGGCAACAACTAAATTAAATGTTAATGATTAGATTAAATAGAAGAGGTGTGCTCACACATCCTCGGCTCACACCCATTTGAATGCCAAAGAGTGCAGTGCACACCCCCTTAGCGCCAAATCTCACCAAGGCTGTATTATTCTGATGAAGAAAAGTTATAGCATGCAAGAGCTTGGTAGGAACGCCCAATTTATCTACAGCCTGCCAAAGGGTGAGCCTGTCCACAGGTTCAAAGGCTGTTCTTTAATCAATGAATTTTAGAAATAATGATGATTGCTTCACATCAGTGTACTTCAGGCAAGCCTTGTACAGTCTGGCCACTTGATCGATCATACCTTGTGACTTGCTAAAACCAGTTTGGAATGGAAACAGAATTCTACAATCCTCAACCCAGGCATCTAACTGGGCTGACAACAGTTTAGCATAGATTTGTCCTGGGCTATCCCATAGCGAGATTGGACAGTAGTGTCCTGGCACATTCCAGGAGCCTTTTGTGTACAAAGTTCAAGAGTCTGGAACTTCCCCGAATTCCCAAAAGGCATTGAATGCCACAGTTAAAATCGGAACCCAGGTAGTTATGATGCTTTCATAAATTTTTGACTGAGGATGATGGCTTCAACTTCATTTTCCATAAATTCTGGACCCAGGCTGCCAGGTTTTTCCACTGATTGCATTATAATGTTAATCTATTGTGATACTTTACAAGAGCTTGTAGGCAAAGCTTCCACTTCAATCAAAACACTCTGCCATCCTGGATAATATACCACAGTAAAATGATCAATCCATGCCTGAGCCATGACTTCAGATGTCTCAGGGCACCACCACCTCCACACTAAATCGAATTCCAGAACTATCTTGTGTTATTTTCCTTAATTGCCCCATGAGTATAGAATACGTTTTGACATGTAGATTCTTTTTTCTAATTTATTCAGCTGCTTGCATTCTTTCCTTAGCAACAAAAAGTGTTGTTGACACATTGCACAATACTTTCTGGAAAGTAGAGCCAGTGCAAAGACTGTTTTTAATTTAAGGCATTCATCATCAAACCATGTGAGGCTCATTTAAATTTGGAGTTCAGCTGATCATGCATGGTTGATCTGTTAACTAGATAAAGCTTAGCAGTGATTTCTAAAAATGTTGCCAGCTTAAGTGGGGCTTCTGGTTTAATTTGATCACACTGTGATAAAATATCATCATGTTCTTGATTCTACTTGTTATTTAAGGAGTGCTATGTAGGGGTCCAACAGCATGCCAGGAGAAGTTTCCCCACTTAATTTCATAATGCGATTTGTTGAACTGTAAATTCTGACACTTACTGGCCACTGCTCGTGCCCCATCCACAGGATTAGAGTTACCACTAAAGGGTCATGATCACTCTTTATCCACTTAATAGTGATCATGTCAGACAAAAACATGTCTATAAACTTATAGTCAATCAAACTGGAATTTTTACCAGCTCTAAATGAAAGTTGCCCTAGATAGTGTAATACACTCCAGCCATTCAAGGACCGCAGTTCATTCCTAAATAGAAAATCACGTAGAATTCTGCATTCTTTAAAGATTCTACTGTGGGGACATCGTCAAGGGAGCCCCCTTATAGACTCCTGCCTACACATCTTCACATCCACCATCATCTCAATCGCCACAGGCAAATGTGGTGTACAATTCATTCTTTATGTTGGTAATGTAAGATTCTAGTTCATTAATGATAATGAGATAATTCTTGATGTCTCCTGGGGGAACAGCATACATTAAATTGTCAAGTGCATTCATATTAGTGACAATTCTCATTTGTAAGATGTTTCCATTAACTTCCCATTTTTTCAATTTGTTGCACAGCTATCAGTTGAAACCCAAGATACCAAACCCCTATTTGGCATCCTTTGTCCTACTTTAATGGTGTTTGTACAGAAGGTTACATACCCTTCCAGGTCCAGGTTCCTAATTGACTAAGATTTCTGATAGCAGCAATTACCATTTGTTTGGATAGAGGCAACCTAGTCCAGAACATACATTTTTGACCTTAGCTCTGCAATATTCCAGCTCCATATGTGGCCCTGCCTGCTCATCCTCTGAGTGAGTCCTAATTCCTATGCTCTCGCAAGCTGTGGCTCAAATTGAGCATACTGGTTTAATGTAATTTTGAGCCTTAAAATAGGTTCCAGTAAAATGTTGGTTAGTACCTGATGTATCTTGCTGATGCAACCCTGTTTAAAAGTTGATTATTGGTAGGGGCAGATTGGTACCTACACCTAGCAATAGGCCACAAAACCTACTAGTTCCATTTACGTTCTCAATAAATTGATCCTTGTTCTACCCTTGGTAGTTTGGCCCACGAGCAGTTAGGCTTAACTTAGGAGACAGGTGTGTAAAGCATTTAATATCAACAAAATAGTAAAAAGTAAAACAGAACACACAATAAAAATCCAACACCAATTTCTAAAAATAGAGAATATTTGTATCTTTAAAATGACAGCAAAACAATAAACATCCAATGTAGAGAGCTGGAGATATGTCAGTCAATCAGTCAAAATTCTTTCTTCGGCAAAATGCCATAAAAGCACAAACCATTTCATACAGATCAAAAGTTGGAATACATTTAAAAATATACAAAGCATTGTTTACAAAACATGTCAGCAGCATAGCCCACATCCAGATCCAATTACACTACCACATCAGCAGATTCATGTCAATTCCTGGTAGCAGTAGCAAATCTGCTAAGATTTAAAACAGAATAATACATTTGGTACCCTTTGATTTTATGCAGAGTCATTGCAGCCTTATAATGTGAAGCATTTAACTAAATTATGAAAACAGTATAAAATTGTTAAAGAATGTTCAAAGTGTGCAGAATGAAGTGACAGGTGCTTACTTATATCAGAGATCACAAATTCATTTTAAACTCATATCCGTTTCCAAATTAAAACTATTGTACAGCTGTATCAACAAATCCATATTGTTTCCTGATAGCCATAGCAGACCTAATAACATTTAATACAGGATAACAGATTTGAATTTCTGGCAGTTTTTGAACATGAGTCATAGCATCCTTGTAATGTATAAACTTTAATTTACGTAAAAGGGGCAATGTAAAAGCATATCTATGGGTAGTATAAAGTGTGCAAAATAGGAAGAAGTGACATGTGCTCTGCTTAGATCTGGCATTACAGGGACAAGGTGGAAGCTCTTTTTGCCAAATACATTGTTTAGGGAAGGCCACTCCATAGTGAATTAAATTTAACCTGAATGAAGTTAGAATGGAGCATATTAATGGACTCGAGAACCAAGTTAAATAGGGTTCCATAGTAGCCACTGTTGAAATCTGGACATAAGGTTCAAAAGTTTTCAATTTCAGGGCACTATGAAATCTAAGGCTCAGGGTGTGTTCAATATACTGTTGTTTCAACACCTCCTTGGCATTTATTGGCAAAGACTCTGGGTCTGTAAACATGTTCTTGAGCCCCAAAGTTTGAAAAGATGTTTGCAAATATGAGAGCCAAGGGATTCTATTTGATTTGGCCAATTGTAAACAGTCAGTCATACATTCTTGAACCAAGCTAGCCGCAGGGTTTCTCCAGCATTTAAGGCACAGCAGAAGTGGGGCGACAGCAATCAAATCCTCTATATGTCGTAAACCCAGTTCCTCATGGCAGATGATATGTGCTGCATTCTTCGGTCCCAAGAGTTCTGTGGGCAAATTTGTTCTCAACACGTTGAAGCAAGCCTACTTTAACGTAACCCCTTAAGCCCGCCCCATATGTAGCTACTGATACGCACTTGGATTTATAGAGCGTAATAAACTGAAATATTGGTTTGTATCCCAATTTAGGGGTGAAGAGAAATGTCGCTTCTAGATTTCTCACCAGTTGCTGGGTCTTAAATTTGAGATTGGAGTTCCATGACATAGAGGAACTCACATACATACCTAAATAACAAAAGTCTTTCACCTTATTAATAATATTACCTCCCGTAGTGAATTGTTTAGACCTTGTACTTCGGGGGCTACATGTCATTACGTACGGCTTTGAAAAATGTACTTTCAAATCAAGGTCCTGCATAAAAGTTAAAAAAAGATCCAACAGGCCTTGAAGACCATTAGTTGTGTGCATAATTAATACAGCATCGTCTGCATATAGTAAAACTGTGAGCTGTTTCTGTCCCATCGTAGGGAAATCCTTCCCATATTTTATTAAAAAGTTATAGAGCCCATTGATATATATCAAAAATAAAAATGGGGCTAAAATACAGCCTTGCCTTACTCCTCGTCTTGATAGTATAGGGGGGTTCTCTCGCCATGCAATCCAAACTGAACTGAAACCTTTAAATCTGTGTGTAAACGCTTTATTATCTCCAACAAGTTCAAATCAATACCCAAAGTTTCCATAATTTGCCAAAGTCTCCCTCTATTTACCAGATCAAAAGCATTTGAAAGGTAAATAAATGCCATATGATTGAATTATTTTTTAGCAATTACGTATTTGCTAAGAACGAGATGCAAATTTAGTGCTTGTTCTACTTTGCCTAGGCCAGGCCTAATGCCATACTGTATTGGGGGGAGAATCTTTGCCTCTGTCACCCAATCCTCCAACCCTGATAGGATCACACTCCCCAATATCTTAGCCGTGGAATCTATCAGGGAGATTGGCCTATAACAAGTAGGATCTTGTCTATTACCCCTTTTGAATATAGGGCTAATAATGGGCAACTTCCATGAAGAAGGAATGTTACTCTTCACTACACTTCTTAGCACATTAGAGGACCCCAAAACTTTGGCATAGATTTAAAAATGCCTACCAGGACCCCATCTGGTCCAGGTGCCTTTCCTGGCCTTGAGCGGTTTATTGCTGAAGTGACCTCATGAAGGTCAAGGGAAAGATCTAGAATGTTCAAATGAGATTCTGCAGATTTCTGCTTGATACTTTCATCCCTTTCAATTGGTAAATCATTTCCAGAATGGAATACCCTCGTAAAATGATTCACCCAAGCAGCTTCTGAAATCAAACAATCGTCATCTCTAGAATCATAATCAGAAAAATACGGGTGATTTACCACCTTCCAAAATGTTTTTGTATCCTTCAGTTCAGTGGCTGCCAATAGCTCTTACCGCTCTTTAGTTCTAATTTCCAATTTACTCTCTTCTAGCTTACCCTTGTATTGACCCCTTGCCATTTTAACTAGGTCGCGGGAAAAGGGAATAGTTCTGAGAGCTTTTTTTAGATTATTTTGAGCAGCTGTACTTGCAGAGTTGAACCATCGGTGAACCACTGGACCCGGAAAAATCCTATCAATTATCAGTGCGACAGAGATGGCATTGCTTAAATGTTTGTATTCTTGGACTATGAGATCATGGGTTGACTGATGTGACAGACAGATATTAACGGAGGCTAGCTTTGATTTTATAATTTCCTGATTAAAAGCATTTGAATCTACCTTTTCCCATTTCATGCATACACCAGAGTTTTTATTGAATACAGATTTTCTTCTTGCTTTCCTATTCTTTGTGACAAATTTAATGTTATAAACTAGAACAATACATAGGGGATTATGATTACTCGCGCAATGGGGTATTATCTTGAAAGCAAGAATTAGATGGAAATCTGAAGAACGGATAAGAATAAAAGCATTAATACTCCCTTTGGAATTCCCTGTAAATGTGGATTTTTTTGGGTATTTGCAGACGCGTTTCCCCTTGCATATACAAGATCAAACTTGCAGATAAAAAAAATTAAAACTTCACCTTCATTTGAATGAGTAAAGTGGGCTAACGTCTCTCTACCCTCAGTAGGAACGCTGCACAAATGTGGAGCTTCCTGATGACACAGGAGTGTATTAAAATCTCCTACCCATAGCATAACTAGCTCTTTGTCCTGTAGCCGAGGAGATGAATCAATAAAATCTATTACAGCCTCAAGGTTTCTCTTCAGGAGACCACATGGGATATTATTGTAGAAGTTTATTATCAAAATACCCTTACTCCCCTCAATTAATAATAAAACAATCATAAAATACGATGAGGACCAAATTAAAGATGTCTCCATTTTTGGTAATTGTAATGAAACAAGAGCTAGAAGGCCCCCTCTTGCCCTTCCCACTGTGGAGGTAATTGCTGGTTGATGTAAGGATAAATAACCATCCAATAAAAATGTGCCCTTTGACCGAGTCTCTTTAAAGCAGATTATATCGTATATAGGTATAAATTTCAACTAATCTGGGTTTTTTATTTTAGACCGAAGCCCCGAAATATTCCAACTAATTAATGTTAAAGGTTATGTCCTAATCCTTGTATTGATTCATTCATTGTAATGACATGAGCCAAAGCACTAGGAGGAGTACCTATCGTAGCCACCCCTTCCTCTAGTGGAGATGTATTGTGGTTTTCACCTACCTTTAGCCCCTCTGGGTCATCCTACCGTGCCTATCTATATCTACAGTCAATCATTCTCATCTAAAGAGTTGAGAACCTGAAAACGGTTGATAATAGGAACATTTGTCCGGACTTGTGACGTAACCAACCCTGGATTATATTTACAATAAGCTGCAGAAGAAAATAAAGTAGTTGGGTCATAAAAGTAACTTAATGGGTAAATTTGCATCCCCTCCTTGGTCCTGGCACAGTGATCCATATCAGAGATATGTATCTTTGAAGATTAAATTAAAAAATGCTTTCCAGTGTCTAAAAACCAAAAGCATTAACCGGGAACATCTGGTTGCATTTGACCGGGGCAAAGTAAAAATTTGAGGCCGACTGCGATGGATCCCTTTTCAGATACACTGCATGGGAGGCCTCAGTCAAACTTTTTCCTTTGCACTAAAAAACTTTTCTGGAGCTTTTCTTCCCGGATGTCGGATGATCCTCCTCAGCAAGCCAATTTTGATGCAACTTTGTCAGATTCTCTTTCTGTGAGCTGCCGGTCAAATCCTAGAAGTCTGGGGTTCCAGATCTTTTCAGCATGCCAATCCTGAAATTCAGGGTAGGTCACGGTTGACGGTAGCCGGCTTGACTCTAGATGTGAGGGCGGTCCATTTATGGAACTTTTTTTTCAAAGTTGCTCCTAGGTTCTCCAAACTTCTATATTGTCTTACAAAAGTACTTTTTGGGTCCTCAAATTGTCCACAAACTTGCTCCAAGATTCCAGAAGCAGTGAGTTGGTTCTTGGAAGTTGGGACTTCAGTTCCCAGAATGCACTCGGTCATACTTTAAATGGGCACAGGAAACTGGACAGTTGGGCTATTCTTACAGGACTTGATGCAGAGGACTCTGGCTTGCTCTGTAGGACCTGTAGCGTACAGGGAGTCAACTCCTGGAGTTGAAGAAGCAAGGCAAAGTCATTTTCTTGATGAAGCCCAAAGTGTGCAGCTGGTGCAGTCCTTCTGAGTGCAGGGTCGAGGTGCAGACTGTATTGTGGGGCAGCTCTGCCACAGGAATCCTTGCTCCTGGAGGAGGGAAGGGGGGTGCTCCTATCTAATAGAGTGCAGGCTACCACCCTCTTGAGTGACCACTTCCTGGGAAGTGTGGCAAAAATCAATCCCAGGGAGCAACATTCTACAAAAATCCAAGATGGCTAAAATGCAGTCCTAGAGTTTAGCTTTGGCTGAGTCCACCTGCTGGTGTGGCTAAATTTCCCTTAACATACTCCTTTCCATCCCCTCTTCTAATCAGGGGCTCCTAGCTGTCGGGGCTGCAGGAAATTGGTTAGGTCCAGTTCTGTCCAAAGTAGCTTTCCCTTCTTTGAAGACCAATTTGTTTACTCCTCCCCCATCCTGTTCTGCCACCTGCTGTAGCAGATCTCTGCCCACAGATGCTTCCTTTGCTTCTGCCCAGACCACATCACATCTCATCAAGCAGCCTGGCTCAGGCTGCCAGAGTCTGACCAATCAGGAAAAGGCACTACAGAGCTGAATTTGCTAACTTTAAGAAAGAGTTCTAAAACTCCTTCCAATTCAACACTAGCAAGCTGTTGGTGATATTATTATAACATTTAATTTGATACCAAACGTGCTATATGTAGCTCTTCCCTATGGAAATTAAGACTTTATTATTTTAAAACAAAATCTCTCCATGTTAGCCTATGGGCCCCATTGACTCCAATGGTGAAAGTTAATTTGGCTGTTGTTCCCACACCAGAGCTTATAAAACATTTGTTATAAAGTCCATGCTTACATTGACACTGCACTCAACCCTGGGGCACCTAGGGCAGAACCTAGGTGTGACTAATATACAACAATAAGGTAGTTTGAGACTTTGGAAAAACTTTTAATTCCAAAGTCGAATTTGGGGGTAATTTTAATTTAAAAGCAGCCAGCAAGACAGGCCTGCCTTCATCATAACTCTAGACACTACAGCAGTGCACCTATGGGTACACTCTCTATACTGGGGTCCCTAAACGTACATGCCCTACCATATACTAGGGACATATAGGTAGGTCGTCAGAGCTAATTATAATTTGGTCTATTCTTTATATTCCATTTTACACCAAGCACCTGCCCTGGCTCTGGTCACAGTCAGAGTCTGTTACCACCAGTATCAGTTTAAAAGTTTGAGGGGTGATCACGCAAAAAAGGATGACTTTCCCACAAACCCAAAACAATCCACCACTTCAACGGCATGAACAGTTGACCTTAAATTTTAAATTATTTAATCCAAAGAAGGAGTACTGGCAGGATTGCTACTCAGGCCCCTGGCTGATCTCAAAAGCTATTTGGGGCGTGCTTCATTCCTTAACTGATTTCAGTGGTGTGTAATAAAAGATGTTTCAAATGCAGAGGGCAGTGTTCCAGGGCTCCTTCGGCTACCAAGATGTCCCCCATCTTCCAAGGGCAACATTATGTGACAGTATCATCTCTGCCAAAAAAGTATCAGACTACCATTTAATCGCTGTCTCCCTACTACCTGGCTGAGGACTGGTGACAAACTGGACTGTGTGGAGATCATGCATGCTTATTTTTCAAAGCCTGGGAGTAAATTAATTAATTTTAATATGTTTGCACTATTCAGGACCTCCTGAGGCACTCTCAGAGCGATATTTAGGTGTGTAGGGATAACCTTAATATGGATTGAATAAAATGTTTCTGCTGTATTCAGAGAAGACATGATTATTTAGCCAAGAGGGATATACTAAGGACGTACCATGACAGTTTTTTAAAAATATATCTTTTATTTCTTTTATAAAGGTGATAACATGAATCAAAACACTTTGTGAAATTCCCCGGTAACTAGAACCCTCCCGCCCCCCATCGTGCACTAAGTCCTTCAATATATTTCTTATGATGAAAAGTCTCAAAAGTCTTGAGGTAGGTTAACGCTCCGGCGCTGTTATTAAGTAGTTGTAGTGTTGTGTTCAGAGTCTGAATTCGATAAAGAATTGTCTTCATCTGATGAGGTGGCATTGGTTGGTTTTAGGTTTTCAAGCAGTAAGTCCCATTGCGTAACACTCTCTCTGGGTCTTTGGCCTCGGGATGCTTCTCTCATTAATACTGTGCTCTCTATTTCAGCCCATTTAACCAGTGCACCTAGCCATCTAATTATTAGTGGGCCACCTGGGTCCTTCCAATGTAATGTTATTTCTCTCCTCGCTAATATCAAAGCTAGGTCTATGAATTTGTTTGATATCTTATGTGTCGATGGGTGTGGGAAGTCCCCCAGGATTGCTGCTATTGGGGTAGGTGATAGCGTTCTATCAGTGCAGCCAGCTAGCTTCCCGAATACTTCCGACCAGTATGCGCCAATAAGTGGGCATTTCCAAAACATATGTATTATGTCTGCTGCTGGATCGGGGCAACGTGGGCAATCAGATTTATTTGTATTGTATATTTTCACTATCCTTTTAGGAGTTAGGTAAGCTCTGTGGAAAATATACAAGTTTATCAATTTAAATATTGCATTTCTAGAGATAGTGTAGACGTGGGATGTAATTCTGTCCCATTGGCTGTCTTCTAATATCATGTCAAGGTCATTTTGCCATTTTATCTTGAGTTTATTTAGCGGAGTGCAGGTGTCACTTTGCAAGAGTTTGTATAAACCAGAGATTAACCTCCTCTGCTCGCCCATTGAGCATAGGAGTTTGCATCCCTTATGTGCTGGGGGTTCACAGGTTCCCTTGCCCCATATTTTTTTAATGCTTCTTACAATGGTAGTGTGTGTGAGAAACAATCCAGGAGGGAGATCAAATTGTTCTTGCAGCTCCACATAGGGACGAAGTTTCCCATTATCATACAGCTCACCTATTTTCGTGATGTTGAACGGGGTCAATTTGTCAATATGTTTGATGATTTGTTTATTTTCGGAAGCAACTTAGAGCCTCCAAAGGGATTTCAGGAGCATAAGGTGTTTTTAAACGGGAGCGTTTGAGGTACTGTTCCCAGCAGTGTCTGATGGATTCCCGTTCTATAGGAAACGGTTCTTTCTGTTTTCTGGGGATCAGTATTATTTGAAGGATTTTGCTTAATGGGCATGTTAATGGTATTTGTAAGTCAGCGGCAATTTGGGGTTTACTAATCAGTCTTGCTAACCATTGCAATTGTCCCGCCCAATAATAGATTTCTAAGTTAGGTGCAGCTAAACCCCTTCAAAGGGAGGTCTTTGGAGGATCCGAAGTGCTATTCTGTGTCTACTGGGACCCCAAATGAAGCTTGCTAATAATGATTCAGCACTTTTAAGTATCGAGTTGGGAATTATTAGGGGTAGCGTGGAGAAGTAGTACAGAAGCCTGGGCAGCACTATCATTTTAATCAGTGCAATTCTTCCAGCGACTGTAAGGGGTAAGGTGCAACAGAATTGAATGCTAGCTTTAATTCCCCTGATTGTGCTTTGTATGTTCCCTTCTAGTAAATCTTCTACTGAATGATAGATATTGACTCCAAGATATTTGAAGGTGGATGAGGCCCAGGGTAAGCCCTTAGTGTCAGGGGGCTTTGGGGTGTCTTTGGAGGTTGGGAAAATAGAGGATTTTCTCCAATTAATCCTTAGTCCCGAGGCCGAGATGAAATTGTCTAGCATTTCTAGCACCCCAGGGAGATCCGCCACCAAGTTTTTAAGAAATAGTAGCATGTCATCGGCATATAGCGCGATGTGGTGTGTCCAATTGTTAATTGGGATGCCTTCAAAGTGACCTTTGGATCTTGCAGTTTGTGTAAGGGGTTCCACTGCGATTGCGAATAAAAGTGGGGAGAGTGGGCAGCCTTGTCTAGTCCCTCTTCCCACCATGAATGGCTCAGAGAAGGTATTGCCCGTACGTATTCTTGCTGTGGGGTTTGTGTATAGCAATTTCATCCAGCGGACCAAGCCCTCTCCCAGTCCAAGTTTTAACATGACTTGCTCTAGATAATCCCATCTCAGGCTGTCGAAGGCTTTTTCGATGTCTATTGAGATTATAACAGCGTGTGTTAAGGTGTCAGGTAGGGAATGAAGAAGTGATATTAATCGCCTGATGTTTAGTGCTGTGCTGCGCAGTGGAATAAATCCCGATTGATCCTGGTGAATGAAAGAGGTCATGTGTGGCAGAAGTCTGTTAGCTAGTACTCTACTTAATATTTTATAGTCTAAATTCAGCATTGAGAGCGGACGGTATGAGCGGACATCGGTAGCAGGTTTGTCTGGTTTTAATAAGGGAATCATTATGGCCTCATTAGTGGATTGCGGTCATTTGTTATTTTGCCAGGCTTCTGTATATAGTGTGCAAAGTCTGGGCGCTAAAGTGTCCTGATATAGCTGATAGAACTCTGTTGGGAGGCCGTCTGCTCCTGGTACTTTACCCTTTGCCATGCTTTGTATTGCAGTTTTGATTTCTACAATCGATATAGGGGCTGAAAGGGTTGTACTTTCTGTAGCTTCCAATCTAGGGAGTCTCAGTGACTCCAGTTCCGCGATTTGGGTACCATTAATTGTTTCAGGAGGTGGGGCGTATAGAGAGGAGTAGTATTTAAAGAAGCAATTATTAATTTATTTTTGGCTAAGTACTCTGATCCCTGGATCTATCTCTATTTCAAGTATAATAGTTTGGTGTTTGGGGGGTTTAGCTAACCAAGCCAGAAGAGCACTTGCTTTATCTCCTTCTGCATGCTGTCTACTGAAGTATTGTTTATAGTTGAAACGAGAGAGTCTAATGTTCTCCTCTATTATTTTCATTTTAGTTTCCCTCAAAAGAGAGGACAGTTCTGGGTTAGTGGGGAGCTTGCACTCAATATCTCTTAGGGAGTCTTCTAATTTATTAAGCTCTGTTTCGATAGATCTGCGCACTCCGATACTTCCCCAATACAATTACCCCTAGTTACTATTTTAATAGTTTCCCATTCAATTGCTCTAGAGGATGCAGTTCCTGCATTTAGTTTAAAATAATCGTTGATACTATTGAGGAGGTGATGTTTAAAGGCCTCGTCCTCTAATATTTCAGTACTGAGTCTCCAAGAGGGTATTACTGGTTTTTCTTTATGCCAATCAATTGATATTAATAGGGGGTTGTGATCTGATATGTTACGGCTCAGGTATTCAGCTGAAGTTATAACGGGTTGCAGCTCCAGTGAGACTACTATTGCATCTAATCTTACGTTTAGATCATGAACTGCAGAATAAAAGGAATATTCTCTAGTATGTGGGTAGATGTGTCTCCAGCAGTCTCTGATTTGCCAGCGTTGTTGCCATTCTGAAAGGGCCTTGGCTGCTTTTATCGATTGAGTCTGTGAGAGGGGGGGGGGTGATCTGTCCATCGTAATATCAGAAATGCAGTTAAAGTCACCTCCTATAATTTTCGGATTCGCCAGAATCGGACTTAGTTCCCCAGACATTTTGTCAAAGAATTTCTTCTGGTCTTGGTTCGGGGCATAGAGGCCTCCAATGGTTATTTCTCTCCCGTCTAGCCTGCCCGAAATGACTACATATCTGCCTTCTTTATCTTTGTATGTATGTAATGCTTGAAAATGGATGCCAGGGCGTATCCAAACTAGTACTCCTCTCGCAAATGCTGAGTAGTTAGTGGCAAATATTTGGCCTCTCCACCTTTTCCGTAGTGCTGCCACTTCCTGCTCTATCAAATGAGTTTCCTGTAAAATAGCAATATGTGCCCCTCTACGTTTGATGTAGTTGTGTACCTTATATCGCTTAGCTATATTATTTAAGCCCCTAACATTCCAGGTTATTAGCTTGTAATTTGAAGTCATGGATTTGGTTCATTAGGTGTTGGTGAATAATGTAGGTGTGTTTTAGGGGTGTTTTTTCCCTACAACCTTCTCGTAAAAGTTTGGGACTAGATATGTCTTTCATTTTAGGTCTCAGTGCACAAAGTACCCTTATAACTAATTGAAAAAACAGAAATCCCAACTCCCATTCCCCAGGACCGGTTACAGAAACTTTTCCGGTCCAAACTGGTAGCATTCTGTTCTATAATCCTATAGGAGGGTGGCGTGGAAGGGGCCGAGAGTGCGCACCCCGGGCCCTCCCCGGGGCCCAGCCTCAGATTGGCAGGATCAGAGTAATGCGCTCTTTTATCCCAAAAATCAACGATTATTGTCCCGGTCTGACTGCTGGGTATGGATCCTAACCGGGTTTATAAGTATTTCTCTTAAGTACTCACAGATCAGAGGACCCACTCTAGTTGGCGTCAGATGATTTCTTCAGATGTTCCTGGAGTTATTCTAGGTAGGCTTGTTGCCGTGTCTCGAGAGGATACGGAGGTGCGCCCTCCGCTGGAGTCAGGATCTGATAAGTTGCTCGATGTTCGTTGTCTAGGGCTAGGACCATTGCTGAGGGCCGCTGCCGCTTCTACGGCATCTCGCATTTCCTTTAAGGATTGGTGCTTAGGGGGAGCCGCCTCCGTGAACCGTTTAGATGATCGACTGCGCTTCTTCTTCGGGTTATTGGGTGGGCCGGAGTGCATCATCGATGGGGTCAGGCTCACTGACTCTAGCCATTCCTCCACCAGCAGTGGTGATGAGAAAAAACATGTTTTGCCTTCGTGTTCTATTCTGAGCTTGGCAGGGAAGAGCATCGCATATTTAATCCCACTGTCTCTTAGAGTGCGTTTATGCCCGTGGAAGGAAGCCCTCTGCATCTGTGTCTCTCTCGTGAAGTCTGGGAAGATCATGACCCGTTGGTTGTTGCATTGTATTTCGCCTAGTTGTCTTAACTGGGCTAGGATGTAGTCTCGGTCTTTGTAGTGCAACAGTTTGGCTATGATTGTGTGTGGTCTAGCTCCTGGGGGAGGTGCTTTGTTGGGGATCCTATGCGCTCTTTCTATTGCAAAGTATGCCGTCAGGCCCTCAGGTGCCATACTAGTTGTAATCCACTCCTCTAGAAAGGTCGCAATGCTGGTTGCTGAGGATTCCATGTCTTCCGGTATTCCAATAAGTCTAAGGTTATTCCTACGTGCACGGTTTTTGGCATCTTCCGCTCTGGTTTCCAATGTCTTAATTTGGGAAGTCAAATGTACCATTTCTTTAGATGCAGTTTGTTGCTTGAGGTCGATATTAGTTAATGATTTTTCACTTGCGTCCACTTTTTCTTTCAATTTGCGGTAATTGTCTCTGAGTAATGAAAGTTCAGATGAGAGGTGGTCGATTTTCCCCTCGAGTGCTTCCCGGGATTCTTTGATAGCCAGGAGTATCGTGTCCAACGCTGCTCCTTGAGTGGTAGGGCAGTGTGAGGAGTTCTGGCTGGAGGACTGGGTGGATTGATGTACATTTGTACATTCCGTTTGGGCCTGGTCGTCTCGCTTCTTGGGTTTCCCCATGGTTGGAATTGTACAATGGATAAAGTGGACGGGTTGTGCAAGTTTTTCAGTGCAGGGGTTTGGCTTAGTGGTTCCTGCTCTGGTTGTCTTTTTCCCCATCCAATCACCACTGATCACAAGTTTCTATCATCGATAGGAGGAGTGTTCGGGTCTTCTCCGCCTTTCACTCTGCTCCCCCCTGCGCGATCTGTTTGGGATGTTCATACGGGGTCTGATTTCGTGGCGCAGGTTGGGGTGTATCGGGCGTTTTATAGCTGTTTACTATTGGGATCTTTCAGTGTAGACCCTTTGCTGTAAATGTTTACTCCCTTTGCTTTGACTCGTCGGTTATCTACTGTGCCTCTGGGGAGTCGGCTCCAACTTTCAGGGAAGGATCTGAGGGCCGCGTCCGGAACACGCTGCTGTGCCTCACCTCTCGTTGATGTGTTTGTTTCTCGGCGTAGCTAGCACGAGGTTCTGAATCAGAGCGGTGAGTCAGGTGAGAGGACTCACGGGTCGTGGGTTCGCCCTGGTGAGTAGAGTCTCAGGTTCTTTATCTCTCATGTTCCGCAGCTGGGGTATTTTATTCCAGTTCCTCTGACCCTTCTTCATCTACTGAGTCGGGAGTAGTGGTTTGTGGGTTCGATTCTTGAAATGAGGGGTCCCCGCTTTGCTAGCGGTTGTTAGTGGTCCTTCGCTGGGATAGTTCAGGTTTTTCCCCCGCCTCTACTAGCCAGTGATGGGTGATCTCCGCTCAGTGCAGAATGGAAATGCGGCGGTGGTTCATCGAGTCTTCCCCTGCGTCAGACCGGTCCCCGGGATCAGCTATTTCTTTCTTTTTCCATACCCCCATTCCGACGGAGGCCCTCCGCGCTCTCCCCATTCTCCGGCGGTGCTGCACTGCTCTCTTTCGCGCACTCCCTTCTTCACTCACCGGGTTCTCTGTAGCACTTTTTTGGACCCGGCTTCAGGTTCCGGTTGCTGCGTTTGCTCAGGGGTTTCCTCTCGTTCTCTGGCCTTCCATGGGTGCCGCGTAGGACGCGGTCACCATTTTGTTTTCACGCAACCTTCTGCGGCCGACCAAGAGTTTCATAAAACTCTCCTCTAATAGGATGCAATACTCAAGAAAAAGTAGCACATCTAGGATCAGCCGAACTCCGGAAGGGCCCATGGTGGTCTGCTGTTAAATTATTGGATTCAGCGCGGTAGATATGCTGGCCGGGTCCCGGTTCAGCCCCAGAGCTCCGCACTAAGTTAGCAGCCTCATCGGCTGCCGGCCACTCCCCCTTACCATGACAGTTACTAGGCCATAGCTGCTCAATGGCTGTACCTTTGTGCTTTTTGACAATAAATGCTTAAGTTTGCCAATGAAAGTTCAGTTCCAATCACTTAACATGCCTTTTGGGCAGTTGTGATGAAAGTAGCAACAGCTTCCTAAGTGCCATGTTAGATAGATCAGGCTTAATATAAGTACCAGAGATTAAATTGTGAGAGCAAGAACTTGAATTATCTAATCACCCATTGCTTATAGCTCTTTCAGTTCCCAGAAATGAATTTGAACAAACTACTGATGTCTCAGATTGTGTAACTTAATGTGGAAGAACATCTGTTAGTGTATGGGATACCAATATCTGGTTAAATGGGCATAATAAAGGTTTGTAAGAGGTCACTAAACCTCCTGGTTGAGACAAAGGGATTTTGGAGAAATAGCTGGTATAACAGCATTTTTGCTTGCACTTGCTCTCTCAAGTTGGCAAAAAATTGCCTGCTCGCAGACATTCTTTGTCCATTTTTGCATTAAACTGGGTAGAAAATATTGTTAGTAGAGATGAGCTGCAGACTGCATTGAACTGTCTTTGAATTCTCTGTGAAAGAGTGAATTCGAATTCTCAGGCCCATGGGGATTATTTGCATATGAGTGTTTATATTTTGCAAGATGCATCACATTTTATTAAGGACCCAGACACCTTGGAGAAGTGGTATTTGCTGCAACTTGGGCTCCATGAAGCTCATCCTGATATTGTGGATCGTGCTTGGATCTTGAGAAGCAGATTCCCAAACAGCCCTCTTTAATGTGGGTCCTTCATGCTTCATGTGCAAGCTGTAGGTTACATCATCTGAGACAAAGGATTTTCCTTGCTTTTTATTGGAATGCTTTTTCAACATTTTATACACTCTGATTTTCTGCCCTTTGTTCTTTAACGTGAGCTTCTATTCACAGTCTTCCTTGACCTTACAATTGGACTGAGAAAACTTGTCTCCTAAAGAAGTAAATGTAATGGATCAATGTTGTGTAGTGCACGATGGCAGGCTGCCAGTGAACCACCATGCGTCCTACTTTTTAGGAGGTTATCTATTGGATTAGGAGCAGTCATGGGAAGATCTTCCACCCCAAACTCCTTTTTAAACTCTACTAGAATGGATTTTATGATTTCCGTAGGGACCTCAACTTGCAATTTACTCTGGGAGGAATTTTTATTTACTCGCCACCATTTGGTTCCAAATTTATGCAGCTGATTGTTGCCCAGTGGGGCATTGACTTATACCTGCTTTATTTTGGTGTATATAGATTAGATTTGGGGATCTTGGACTTCCGCTGGCAGTACCCTTGGAGTCTCTACTGAGACCCTAATGGAGGGAAGTCCTGGTATATTTGGACTAAATATTCCCTCACAGAACTTGACCCTTAGAAGAAGATACTTGGTGCTCAGTATTCAATCCTGATGATGACCGCCTATAAACAAGAAGTCAAAATATAGTAAACCATAGGTGTATATAGACCACACCTATTGACCTCAAGCCTAGAAGTAATTCAAGGAGTCAACAGTCATACATCTTTTTACTTGTGTTTGTGAGGCACCTTTTTCACTCATTACTCACATTTTCACTTTCTTCATGTGTGTGAACACTGGATCATTCGAAATTATTGTAATTTTGAAGAATTTGTGGTTCGGTTTTTAAATTATTTTCACTGAAGATCATGAGATGATTATATATATATATATATATATATATATATATATATATACATATATAGATAGATATATTAGTGATACTAATTATGATACTCACATGTGGATAGTGAACCAATGTTTTTCTGATAGCTTTCCAAAAATATACTTTTCAAACTTGTAATTTAAAACCCGATTCCAAAGAAACCAAACATGAACTGGTTACCTGATCCCAGTTGGAAATTACAGATTTTTTAACTAATACCACATTAGCTGTTGGCCCTTGCTTGTACGTTTTTTGGGGACATCAAGTCCCAGACTACTCTGCCCAAGGAGGAGGGGCTGAATACCACCATTGGCCATCACGCCCGCTAGAGCTATAAAGTGCATTGCAATCTCCTGTGGCGCGGGATGCATCAGCTGTTGGATTTTGTTTCTTTGTTTGTAAAGACATCAAATCACAGGCTACACCTCTCAAGGAGGAGAGACTGAATTTTACCACTGCCTGTTATGGGCACTAGTAATACAAAGTGGATTGTAATCTCCTGCGGTGTAGGCTGCATCAGCTGTTGGACCTTGCGTGTTAATTTGTGGGGACATCAAGTCCCAGGCTACACCAACTGAGTAGGAGGGCCTGAATTCCACCATTTCATGTCATGCCTGCTAGCAATATATAGTGCAATGTAATCTCCTGTCCCACAGGATGCGCACGGACCGTGCCCGGGCTGTGTCCAGGCCAAGGGCAGGTCCATCCTGCACCTATCAGCAACAGGAAAAGTAAGGGCAGGGCGATCCTTCTTGGCTTTGTCCTGTAACTCCTTTGGATTATTTACCCATTTGAGAAGGCATTACCAAGAGTGAGGTATAAGCATTTTACACAGAGGACGTCTGGTCTCCAGATATTTTAAATGGTTAAGCATAAAGCGACGGAGTACCTCCCTTGGAAAAAGAAGAAAAGGTCCAGGGTTGTTCCTTGAAGACAGAAGCCAAACCTGCAGCTAGTACAAATCTGAAGGACAGTGACACTCTTAGGAGGTTGAGTCTCTGTTAGAGAGGACTAAGGCTGCAGAAGCACCAGGGTAAGAAAGGTGGTGGAGAAATTAGCACCGATTTTCACACCCAAGTGGAAGATCAATCACCCGTCTTCATTTTTTACCACAAAAGTGCATATTCCCCTCAGTCAAGTGAGACTGAGAGGGCAATTGAGGCTTAACCCCCTCAAAAAGCCCTTATAACAATGTGGTAGTTCCTTTGGAGCCTGCCATTGTCTGTTCTAATAGATACTCAGTGCTTACGAACTTGCAGCAGAGCTCTTGGATTGAAGGGGTGGAACGGGGGTGAAGGGGTGGAAAGGGAAGATGAAGGGGTAGAGAAGGGGGAAGAGAGGGAGGTTTGTGTAGTGGATGATGACTGTGGAGACAGTAGAGTGATAAATGCAAAAGTTGGGTTATGGCTGTGAAAGTGTTTACAGTTATTAAACACTGGTTAAGAGTTTGCAGGCTGAGATAACAGAGTTACAGGCACAGCTGGCGATTGTGGTGGTGGATGCTGAGAAGCTAAAATGCCCTAAAGCACTGTCTAGTGGAAAGGTTGCCACTTCCATGCCTAGCTGTGCATACACCATATTGAACAAAACAAGAGGAGGTATCACTTGGCTACATCTGGTCACTTCTCTTCTCATACTGCTTATCTAGAAAACCAACCAGATTTTGAGGCATTCCCCGGATGGCTTTCTTCCCAAATACCCTCTCTTAGCGTAAACAGGACACATGCTCCACCTGGGGGAGTCAAGTGCGCTCCTAGAAGTAGGATGGTGCGGTCCAGGTGGGGTTTTCCCCCTTCACAACTGGTACAGAAAGAGGGGATCTTAGGGAGTACAGATAATTGTGGTAAGAGTTTGAACCCTGTTTTTCTGACTAACATTCAGAAACTGGCTAAAGGGTCAAGAGAGGAGGAGGATTCATTAATTAAAAATGTATCCATTTTATACGAGCCACACTGAACTGCTGTTCATTAATCCATTCAGATATCTTACATGCTAAAAGACACCAGGATCCATCCCTTAATGGGGGTAGCTAACAATGTTAAGGAGCTTAGATTAAAGGACCCTAAATTGACAGAAGGGCTTGTGGGGTTGGAGTTACAGAACCCTCCCCCGCCAAAAGAAATTCTAATGCAGTTCAAATTCAATATACCTCACTCTTCCTTCCCAGTACATGCTGCTGATGATATGCACCTGAACAACGACCTGGGACTGTCATTGGTGGACTAACTAAGAGATAGGAGTTATCCCTCACTCACTAGAGATGAGGAACCCTCAATAGATACAGATTACTTACATTATATAACACCTTCTGGAACACCTGATGCACCCCACATAACCCCCTCCATAGGACTCACATATCTCCAAATCCTGACCTGGTTGAGAACCTATTCAACATGAACATCCTTTCATGGAATGTTCTGGGGCTTCACTCTAAGCTTGGTGATGTGGAATGGGATTCCTTTACAGGCCATTTCAATATTTGTCTGCTCCAAGAGACCTGGAGCATGGACCCCAACTACAAGCCAGGTTATATTAACTTTTTTGTTTTAGCTACCTTCACTGAAAGGTGGCGTCCTTCAGGAGGTATTGTAGTATGGATATATATTTCCTTGAACACAGTATTGAGCCCCATACATATTTCACCTCCAGATATACTTTGCGCACAAATTACTGGAGTGAATAAACATGAGGTGTATCTGTATGATGTGCACAATTAGGGGTTTAGAGATGGCATAGAGACCCCAATCCAAAAGCATTAAAGGGAACAAAGGCCACAGTTTGATTCACATGACTTTGTGATTTATGTGGGTGATTATAACACCACTTTTGAACCCATGGACAATGATGGCCACTCGCTCAGCGTGGCAGAGGACGGGCAATAGTGGGGGCCTTTCTCTTGACATTTTGCCGATGAAGAAATGGACAGAGGTTGCCTACCCATTGCTTTCTTTACATTATTTTATGGCTTGAGGGCTTGTAATGGGTGAACAATGTTTGATTTGTGTGCATTACATACATACAATCAAACTAACTGTACCAGTAGGATTGATTTTTTTTCTGTTTTCTCTCCCTTTATGGAAATTTGTTTTAGATAGCATGCTCATCAATAGGAGTAACAACAACCATCATGCTGTATTGTGTAAAATGACAAAGTTGAATGGGCACCAGGAGCTAGTTATGCTGTCACGCTCTGTCGATCCAAATCCAGCGAATGACAGGTAGGCTTAGATGGGCCAACATATCATCTAGGCCGGAGGTGGAGTTGGTTATGAAAAATACCCTGCAAAAGACTATAGTGACCTTAAAAAATTGTTCACCTTTTGCAAACCTTACCCCAGGAAGTTGCGGAAATCCATTAGAACCTTTTTTAAACGTAGGGCTTTGTGCAGAGGCACCCTTGAACTAAACATCAGGAGGATGCAGTCATGAGATAATTTAATAAAGACTGTAGGACAACAAAACTAGAACTATGCATAGCTTTGAAAGGCAGGGATCCAGTGTACATTAGGTTTTAAAGGAAATTAAATAAGAAGATCCAGGCAAAGGCTTGTACTAATTGGGAAGCCAGATCTGGGAGGAGTTATTTGAGGATGGAACCCCAAGGGACAGTTAGAGATTATGTAGCTTGGCAGCCAATGGGGACCAGAGTGCTAGAGGGCTCCTGGCAAACTCATTTCACCTGGAGACATAGTGAAAGCATTTTGCAGAGCTGTTTGATTCACCTTTGGGTTTGGCTGCAGAGCGTTGCATACCAGAAGATCTGTGTTAAAGTATACAGACACGTTCACCATCACTAAGCACTGAACAATAAGAAATCTTATCTGCTATTAGTTGTGTTGCTTTGAGGAATGTGGCTGGACCAGATTTAGCCTTGGATGAGTTCTTCCAAGTGGATCTAGAGAATTGGGCCACATATATAAATATACTATCCAATGCAATCCTAAAGGGAGCAGAGATACCGGACAGCTGGAAGGCAGTTAAGATAGTTCAGTTATATAAATCGCGTTCTAGGGATTCACCCCTACATTTTAGACCTATTTGCCAGATAGATGTCACCTAAAAGGTTTTCTACAGGCAAATTTTAGATAAACTAAAGGACTGAATACAAGAGAAGGAGTCCCTATCTAACCTTCAAGCAGGCTTTCATAGTGATATCAGCACCATTGACCAGGTTATTAGATTTTTGACCATATATTGGAAGACGTGATTCTCCAAAAATCACATCTATATTTGGTCTTTGTGGATCTTAAGTCCTCTAGACTATGTCATGACTCCTCTAGCTAGGCTATTGTATGTTAGATTTCGGAATGGCACACTAATACTCTAGTCTTTATGTTCAAAATGGAAATCTAAATTATACCAGAAAATGGCCTGCCCTGTATGCCAGTACGTTAATGAGAATTTGCAGCACATCTTTTTCTTTTGCCCTGGGTATGTCAAACCTAGGTGGAGTTGGATTTGTTTATTTGGGTTAGGCAGTGTGCAGTGGCCATGAGGTTATAGCGAGCAGAGACTAAGGTACCTATTGTTTGCACAGTTGTCAAATATCTCCACTGAAGTTCAAGTATCAGAGTCAATGTAATAAGACAGCCCATTAACAACTCCTAATAAACACTTGATGGCCATTTTTAGGCCATTGGCAATAGCATTGGGTGCACATTTTCTTGAGGTTTTGCAGTTTTGTGTCTGAGGAGAAGTTGTGGTTTTAGTGCTCCCTGGGTCTTGCTTAACCCCTAAGCTAAACCAATTATATGTGACAGCTATGGGCATGAGGGAAGGAGTTTATTGGAAGGACCTTGTGATGCTACAAACATGCAAATCACATGAGTAATGTGCTGGATAATAATAACTCCCATTTGTTGCTATAATACGATTTTATCTTATATATGATTAGCTATCATGGATCTCATTTCACTTAAGGTAAACTGCAATGTTTTATATGGTGGTATTTTATGTGTTATATTTTATATTCTTAATTATTGTATTTATCTGTCTGTTTTTCTTTAATGATTTAAATGCTAAATAAAGACTGTTTGGTGACTGTAATAAGGTACCTCCAATTTTATCCTATGGGAGAAGTAGGTCTTGAGGTAGTGAAAAACAAATGTAATAGTTTTTCATACCAGAAAATGTAAAACTTAAAAGTACATGTCTTACTTTTTAAAACATTGCACCTTGCCCTCTGGGCTGTCCAGGGCCTACCTTAAGGGTGACCTATATTTATTATAATGGAAGGTTTGGGCATGGCAAAAAGGTTTATTTTGGCAGGTCAAAATGACAGTTTAAAACTGCACACATCAATTTTAATGGCAGACCTGAAACCTGATTAAAGTGCTACTTAACTGAATGGCACAATGAAGGTTGCAAGCCCGCTAGTGGCATTAAATTTACAGATCCTGGATACAGTTGGTGCCACTTTACTAGGGATTTACAAGTACATTAATATGTCATAAGCTACTGTTACCATGTTTTATGGTGTGGGCACATTAATTTTAACAGTGGTTAGCAGGGGTAAAGTGTGTCAAGTCCTAAGGCCAGCAAAAACAAGAATATGGATAGAAGGGGAAAAGACTGAGGGATGACCACCCTAAGACTGAGAAGTCTAACAAGTACCATATTAATGGAGGGTGGTTAGTGGGGAGGTTGTTAGTAGATCTAAGAGAGAATAGAGACCTTGTTGGACCTGGCCTTTTTCACAGGGTCATTACCCAAACTTTTTACCCTCCTCCTCCTATTTTTTCTGACCCTTTTTGTTGTGTTAGAACTCTGGGCACTTTACCACTGCTGATCAGTGTTAAAGTGCATGTGCTCTCCTTTGTAAACTTGGTATGATTGGCTTACACCTGATTGGCACACTTAATTTACCTATAAATCCCTTGAACAGTGGTATCCCTCTACCCAGGATCTGTAAATTAAATGCTACTAGTGGCCCTGTAGCGCTGCTTGCGCCCCCCACAGAAATAACCTTTCAAACCTGTCTTTGGCCTGCTAGTGCAGGGCCTGCATGTGTAGTTTACTGTCACAGGGACCTGGAATCTATATTTACTTACCATGCCTAGAACTCCCCTTCCACTACATGTGAGTCACCACTAAGGAAGGCCTTAGCTCACCCTATGGGCAGGGTGCTATGTATGTAGAAGGCAGGACATGGGCCTGGTTGTGTGGCTGTCCTGGTAGTCACTAACAGACTATTTGGCTTTTCACTGGTGTGAGTGCTTCCTTTCTCATAGGATTGCATTGGAAATGCCCTACCGTATGTCTGGGTGGTACTGTCTGATCTATGAGAGGTAGCATAGGCATGTTTGGTATGGTTGTAATGGTAGTGGGAAATGCTGCTCACTGGTGTAAGTGGATTTTGTATTACTATTATAGAAATGCCACTTTTAGAAAGTATGCATTTCTCTGTGTTTAGCACTCTGGTGTTTTGCAGCTTGACTCCAATCCACGTCTGGGGCAGAGTGACAGCTGGGCTTTGTACATCCATTTCAGACTACTTGTACACAGGGACGTGGAGGTGTTACAGAGGTGCATCTGCACCTTCATTTGTAAAGGCTGTACCCTGGCCTCACACAAAGGGATCATTTACCCCCAACTGATGTATGGAGTCTGTGCTGGAGGTGAGAGAGAACACTCACAGAATCAGTTAGGACTGGTTGGAATCCCTTCTCCCCCTTTTGTGGAGACTGCACATGAAGATAAGTACAGGGGGCTTTCCCCCACATTGGCAGACACTGATGCACCAGGAACCAGATACTGCTGGAGGGACCTGCCAGGAGACCACCATGAGGACTGCCATGCTGTAGTGCTAGCCTGTGGCCTGCTAGGTCACCAGAAGAGCTGTCACTTTTAGTTGTAATGAGCCTGTTGTGCTGGCCTGCTGTTGTTCCCTCACTTCTGTGTGCCCCCCCAGTGATCTCCCAGGACCTGCTGCCTGGCCCCCTGGGTGCTGGTGGCCCGAGGGACCTCATAAATGCCTCTTACTCACCCCTTCCCTGGGACTCTGGTTGATTGTGAGTTTGGCAGGAGCGTGAACCCCGCAAGGAACCATGCTCTGAGTCAGGCTTTGGGGTATTCTACATGAGTTAATCATTGCGTGGTGAGCACTGACTGAGGCTGGTGGCATTTCCCTCTTGCTGGGGGACCTGGGACCCAGGAGTGCATGGGGAGGACCGCCGCACCCTGAACACCTCCTTTACAGACCAAGTAGTCCCGCCACCTCGCGCTGGGACAGAGCAGTCCCAGAGGAGTCACCATGGGACAGACTCGACAGAATCCCTGCCACCTTCAAGGGAGATTGTGCCCTGCTAGCACAGAGAGGCGGGCCCTTTCAGGCCTCCGCCGCCGTACTCAGCAGTGGAGCAGGTGCTATGTGGTCGGTGTGTCCCCGTCTGATAGCGGGAAACCTCAGAGGCTACTCCTGCCGATGTGGGAAATCCATGTGCCCATCTCTCAGTACACCTCGAGAAGAAGTGGGAGGAGTGCACCAGCATCCAACAGGTGCTGTGGCACAATTTGGACAGAAGCATGGCCCGTCAGGGCTAGGGAGAGCCACGCTCATGCAGCATCAGGAGAAGCTGAGTCGCACTGCGTTTTTGCAGCCAGCATCTGGAGCTTCCTTCCATGGCTGCCGGAGGGTATTGGTGTCTCCCCCTTCCCGGGATATCGTTCTTTGGGGGCACTTATAGGAACAGCTGGCAGGATGGGAGAGGGAACCCTCATCGAAGGGCCCATCCCTGCCGAAGCCGCCCATTACTGTAATCGTAGTAATAGCAGTCCAAGAGTTTGCGTGGGGAACAGGGTGGAAGAAGATCTGCTGTATAACCCATAATAGGATCCCAGGAGCTAGGCTTGGGATAGTCATGATGGTGTCTGATCCTTCCTGATAGTATGTTCATTCTGACATGTGCCTATTAGGGAATGTTTTCAATTTGTGTGCATTCATAACGATGCATAGACATTCATGAGAGTATGTTTATTAGGACATGTGCATTCTTGTAGTGATGTTTACCTGACTACCTCTTCTGTTACAGGATAACCAGTAACCTATGTGTTTTAAGTGACTGCTACTGGTTTTTGCAGTGTATTAGTGACTGAGTATTGTTCTGACAATTGCTTGCGTAACAGGGTGATACTGATACATGTTGTTTTTGTTCGAATGTTGTTTTTTGCAATACAGTTTATGTTTATATAACTTGTGTTTCCTTTGTGGTGTATTTATTGTTTCACATGCGGTGTGTGTGTTGTGCAAACACTTTACACATTGCCTCCGGGATAAACCTGACTGCTCATGCCAAGGTTATCTTGGGTGTGCAACTCCCTCGCTCTGACTAGAGTGGGTGAGTTCTGCCTGGCTCAGGTGCATACCACAGCCAACCAAAAACCCCATTTCTAACAGACCTGTATGTGTATCCTTTTCTGCCAGAGGAAGGGTTATGGGCGGTCTTCAGTTAATGAGAATCCAAGTGGACAATAAAGTCTCCAATATTATTAATGCAATGTGTCCACCATGTACACCACTACCCAAAACAATATAGCAGACAAATATAGTTTCCCTATTTGCAATCATTTTAAATGTGGGCCTTTCTGATCTACAATTAGTAGGAGGAGACAGTTTACCTTATATATTTGTGTTAAAGGAGGGGAGTTATTTGCATAAACCCTCTACTTCAATGAGCATGAAAAAGGTAATTAATTACTACACATATGCATGGGTATTCCGCATCCACTCATCTTCATACATTCAATAGAGCAGGTCTCTCAAATATAACTTTTCTTGTAGCGCAGATATCAACCTTATCGTACATTCCATGTATGGCAATCTTAGATCACATAAAGATTGGCATTCATGAAAATCTATGTTCAATTTCACAGGTGCTAAAGGAGTCCACCGTCCTTGCTAACTCTGACTGCCACCTCACCAGAGAATACAATTAAGCAAATCCACAGGAAAACACTTTAGGTAACTGAGAACTGATTCCTGTGATAAAACTGTAGACAGCTATGTGTAAGTAATAGAAATGGTGATACAAAAGGAAACAGAACCCTATTGCACTCACGCAGTGAACGAAGGTTTGGCATGGACCGTTGCACATCGAGAGTCAAAATACATAGAAAAGTGTACTGAACTTCAACATAAACAGTTGCCTGCCAAAACATTTTGCCTATATCAATGAAATTAAGCCTTTAGCTTGGCTTTTCTAGAGCATACATTATGCACGATTGCCCTGTAACAAAACCAAGGGTTTAAAACAATGCGACGTCGTTTGGCTCTTTAATATCATTCAATTAAAATGTGTGTGAATGTCATTGACCTATGAAGGATAAAAGGCTGAGGCTTCCTTGTCAGCAGTTGAACTGGTGACCCCCTGTAAGACGCAGACAGAACTGACGTCTGGTTCCCTAGACAACGGGCCACGTCTTTGACCTGAAAACGATTCTGAAATTGAACCTCGAATATGACCTCTTAAGTACCACGTCTCCTTTCGCGAAAGGATTATTGTTCATTTACAACTAAACTCGTTTCTATCGTGGTTTGAATGCACTGTCCTTGCTTGGTTCCATTATGTATATGACACAAACAGAGAGAAAAGGATATACTCATTTAATGCTCGTAGACTATGTGCTGAACAAACACGCTTTCTTTTTAACCTGCACATCTTAAAAATAGAGACACAATTACAAAGTCACAATAACTCCTAGATCATGTTCGGAGAATGTTCTTTTCCAAATGAAAAATAGCACCGAGTGTAAATTGACTTCATTTGTTGTTTCTTTTCAATGTGTCTTGTGTTGAAATCGCTGTAATGCCACCACCTTCTCTCATTTCTCTCATGCCATTTTCCACTTGCACCCATCACCTTTACTGTTGGACTTTTTCTGTAAGGTATTATTCTTAGTTTCTAAGATGCTGAGTTTAGGTTATTTTGAGGCTGCGATAAAGTCAAAGAAAAGTAATGAAAATGGCAGTGACCAACCGCACAAAAGCACAGGCTACCTTTTCTTATAGAATGTCAGAAGCATCTCTAAAACTAACGAGCAATGCAGCTTACCCACCTGACAGATTCACATCTTCACGGTGTTGTTACTGAAAAGGCATTATGTCTTTCCCACGTTTAATGAGAATAGAATTTGAACAACCATTTTCACTAGACATGCCATGAAATTCTAGCATAATATGACAACATATTTACTTATCCCACCACTCAATTCTAATACAACTAGTACACATAACTCTCGAATATAAACGTAAATAATGTATGTTGGTCTTTGCCTAGCGCCTCAAACAACAGATGCAACTCAAAAGCGCTTCTAGGAGATAAAACATATATATCCATTTGTTGTGCTTTTTAGAGAAAGAGTTTATGTATAGTATGGCATATCTGGGAATTATTTTGCGGTCAAGTGTGAGATTTGAAGAGCTGTTTTAAAATCTGTTGTATCAAACTCGTGGCTGCACTGAATGGAGTAAGGTGGAGAGATAAAGACTTACAGTTGTGTTTGCCTATAAGTACCATCTTGCTTAAGAAGCAATTCAATTTTATGGGCATGGTTCTTTGAGTGAGAGTTTCATATTGTGGCCTGTAAGAAAAGAAGACTTTAAAGACCTCACTACGAGTTGCCCGAAGTAGTGTCCATCTGAGAGTAATGGGGGTCCACTTCAGTCAACTGTGAGTTTTATGGTGTCCCCAGGCTTTGAACTATCAGCTCTGCAAATTCCGGATCTTCTCATTCCGGGCCCAGAGTCACCAGACCATGACATGCTAGTGGAACTGTGGGGACTGATGGCAGCGACTGTGCAAGGTCCCCACCTGCATGCATGAGTAAGGCCCCCACTTTCCTGCATGCTGTAGCATAAGGGGAGCAGTAAAAGGTCCCCCCCAGCTGGAACTAACCCACTGCCAATTCCAACCACTTCCCAAAGCCCACAACGCGCACCATTGCCGAGAGAAAACGACCCCGACGTGTTTACCACCTGCTCCAATCAGATGGTAAACGTGCGCACATTTGGCCTGTTAATTCCCACAGGGCGGGGGAAACATGTAGATCTGGACCTGTATTACAGGGCCCACAACTTAGTCCACATTCTGAGGGAAATACTTTTCAATACGTGATGTAGGTGCAGGGATATTGACCAGAATCATCAGGAATTTCATCCCTCTGTGATCCACAACTATGCATGGGGAACTCGTAATGAGGCCCTTGGTGTCTTACCTGAAATTCAAATGTGTGTTCCTAACGTACTGCAGTGAAAACCTGGCAACTTTTGCACAGTAAGGGCCGTATTTATACTTTTTGGTGCACAACTGCGCCAACGCAGTTGTGCGTCAAAAATTTTTACGCCGGCTAACACCATTCCAAAGCGCCATGCGGGCGCCTTATTTATGGAATGACGTTAGCCGGCGGAGCTGCCTGGTGTGCATAAAAAAAAAAGACTTACACCAGGCAGTGCCGGCGTAGGGGAAAATGGAGCTTGGGCGTCAAAAAATGGGGCAAGTCAGGCTGAGGCAAACTTTTCGCCTCAACCCGATTAGCGCCATTTTTTTGGACTCCCAACCCCCATTGAAATGACTCCTGTCTTAGCAAAGACAGGAGTCATGCCCCCTTGCCCAATGGCCATGCCCAGGGGACCCAAAAAAAAAAAAAATACTTACCTGAACTTACCTTAAGTTCCCTGGGATGGGTCCCTCCATCCTTGGGCGTCCTCCTGGGGTGGGCAAGGGTGGCAGGGGGTGTCCCTGGGGGCATGGGAGGGCACCTCTGGGCTCCTTCCGAGCCCACAGGTCCCTTAACGCATGCCCTGACCAGGCATAAAAAAATGACGCAAAAGCGGCTGGACGTCATTTTTTTTGACCCGCCCACTCCCGGGCGTCATTTTTGCCCGGGAGTGTAAATACGGCGCACATGCCTCGGAGTCATTTTTTAGAAGGGAACGCCTACCTTGCATATCATTAACGCAAGGAAGGTGTCCACGCTAAAAAATGACGCAAACTCCAAGATCTTTGGCGCTAGACAGGTCTAACGCCAAAGTATAAATATGGAGTTAGTTTTGCGTCGGATTTGCGTAAAAAAAAACGACGCAAAATCCGGCGCAAACAGAGTATAAATATGCCCCTAAGTACAACAGAGAGATGTGAACTTTTTAGCTTTACAGTGCTTGGGTTTGTTTGGAGAGGCATCTTCACTCTTAACAATGGTTTCTACTGAAATGAAGAAAAAATATCAGTTCACTATTCTGGCACAAATGCAGATTTTTCAAACATATTGCATTTTTATATATTTAAACTTTGGATAAGTATTAGTAACATTGTCTTGGTTAAGATAATTATCTACCTCTAGTATATATTAACGTGCAAATTTTAAGGGAGTATTATGCCTGTTTCAGGTTGTTTCCGTGTAAATCGAGCAACTTATGTGTCACACACAATGTATTCAATCAACAACATAATTCTACAGTGGGCACCTAAGTAAGAAGAATGAAGGAAGCTTAATAAATCAGCCAATGACAAAGCCAATAGGCTTTGCTTTTTAAAGTGTTTGTGTTGTGTAGTAATGGTGGAACTCATACCTGCATGCACAGAATAACGTAGAGATGCTCACAGACTTAGAGGGGCGTATGTCCACAGTCAACACAATCCAGTCTCAGGTCATGGGTTTTGTTATACTACAGCCGTTTACATTTATCTCAGTGACTGCCCTCTCTTGAGGAGCCTTTGGACTAATGGGTGTGCATTCTCCCCCTCTGTTTCAAAAGCTGTTTCAAAATGACATCTCATCCAACTTAGCCTAAGCTGCTCTAAGGACAACAGACTGCCTCGCCTCTCCCACAGTGCCTCAATTATTACGCAGCATTTTTTAACGTAATTTGATACAGTGAGAATTTCACCTCTTTGTCTCACAGTTTAGTTGGTTAGTGACGATGTATAAACTGAGCTTTCTCTAGACACTTAGGCCCTCATTCTGACCCTGGCGGTCGGCGGAGAGACGGCGGTCGGACCGCGAACAGACCAGCGGTATTAAAAATGGCATTCTGACCGCGGCGGTCCCCGCCGCGACCGACCGCCACTTCTCCACTCCGACCGCCACGGCGGTCATGACCGCCGGGCTGGAGTTTGCGCACTTCGGCCCGGCGGTCGTCCCAAGACCGCCAAGGGTATTATGACCCTGCCTACCGCCGCGGTTTCTTGCGGGCGGGAACCGCAGTGTGAACCATGGCGGTAAGCACTATCGGGGCCAGGGAATTCCTTCCCTGGCACTGATAGGGGTCTCCCCCACCCCCCACTACCCACCCGAGTCCTCCCCCCACACCCTCCACCCCCCTGCCACCCCCCAGAGGTGGTACGAACCCCCTCCCCACCCCCAGCCCGACATGCACATACATGCACCCCGACATGCACACACCCCCAACATGCACATATACACACCCCCTACACACACATACACAACGGGGACACATACCCGCACACATACATGCAGACATGCGCACCTGCCGAACAGCACACATTACCCATAGACACAGCAGCACCCCCCGCCCGCATACACGCACTCACACACCCCCTCTACACACTCACACGCACACCCCCATGCACGCCCACATCACACAACACCCCCCCACCCCCTCCCCTCACGGACGATCAACTTACCTTGTGCATTGGTCCTCCGGGAGGCGACGGGAGCCATGGGGAGGTGACCGCCAACAGAAGACCGCCAACAGAAGACCGCCACACAGAAATGTGGGTCGTAATTCTGTGGGCGGTGTTCTGCTGGCGTGGCGGTGGAGGTTGACCAGTCTCCACTTTCCCGCCGACCGCCAGTGTGGCTGCTGGCATTTTTCCGGCGGAACGCTCCCAGCGGTCAGAATGCGCACAGCGGCATACCGCCGCGGTCGGCGGTCTTCACCGCGGCGGTAACTCGGCGGTCTTGCGAAAAGACCGCCAGGGTCAGAATGAGGGCCTTACTGCATTCAGTGCCTGCCTTCAGTGAAAGCAAACAATTATCTTTGAAGAAATGCCCTTCACACCCCTCCCCCCGGGATCAATTAACTGCACAGTGCACCATCTCTTATCTAACATCACCAGGGCAGAAGTTATCATTCCATCTGCTCTTGTGGTAAGGTAGTATGACTTTAAAGCATTTTCTTCCAAACAACATGAACACAATGTTTAGGGTTGAGTGCACGCAAGCACTATGGACCATGTTGCAATCTCTCTGTGGGCTTCTAACCACGGCCACATCACTTTTGATAGTTTGTGGGCTTGCCTTTTAAAAATCGATTGACTCCATTTGTGAAAGGCATGAATACCTCATGCCTTTCTTTGTGTGTAGCCCTCCTCGAGTGCACCGGTAAACTACTGAAAACATACGAAGCTCTGTGTTTTCAGCTGGTTTCTGGATTACTTTATCTTTTTATTTCCTGCACAGCATGATCTCGCTGGGCAGAAGTCGAGTGCTTTGCATGACATCGACTCTGTACATGGATAATTGCCCTTTTGGTGGTTACTTGGATAGTTGCACTTTTGCCCGTAACATGGATAATTGCACTTTTGCTGATATGTTTCACTGATGGCAAACTTCTGTTTCCTTTTCTGTGTCTCCTTCAAGCTCATGGTGACCATCGGCTTCCATATGTGAAACTGCTTTACTTTTCATTATTAGTATTGTAGCACTACATGGTAAAGCCCACGTTGCTGCTCTACTCTGGTGAAAATATTAACCCGTTCTTGCTTGATATGATATCCTGCCTAATTTCTTCGAAGTCAGTATGGGAAAAACTTGCTCTCTAGTAGATGATTCCTGGTTCTGAACAGTGTGAGTTACCAAGGCTCAATTTCGCATAAAACAAAGCTTTACGGAACGCTATCCTTTCATAGGAAGAAGTGGCTGTTATAGAAAATAAACAAAAAATAGGACAAAAACATGTATGCCCATGCACTGAACATTAAACATTAAGGCCCATATTTATACTTTTTGACGCACAACTGCGCCAACGCAGTTGTGCGTCAAAAATTTTACTGCCGGCTAACGCCATTCCAACGCACCATGCAGGCGCCTTATTTATGGAATGACGTTAGCCGGCGCTGCGGACTGGTGTGCGTCAAAAAAAATGACTCACACCAGGCAGCGCCGGTGTATGGGAAAATGGAGGTTCCGCGTCAAAAAATGGGGCAAGTCAGGTCTGAGGCAAAATTCAGGCCTCAAACCGGATTTGCGCCATTTTTTTGACGCCCAACCTCCATTTACATGACTCCTGTCTTAGCAAAGACAGGAGTCATGCCCCCTTGCCCAATGGCCATGCCCAGGGGACTTATGTCCCCTGGGCATGGTCATTGGGCATAGTGGCATGTAGGGTGCCACAAATCAGGCCCCCCTATGCCACAAAAAAAAACTGAATAAAAATACTTACCCCAACTTACCTCAACTTCCCTGGCATGGGTCCCTCCATCCTTGGGTGTCCTCCTGGGGTGGGCAAGGGTGGCAGGGGGTGTCCCTGGGGGCATGGGAGGGCACCTCTGGGCTCCTTCTGAGCCCACAGGTCCCTTAACGCCTGCCCTGACCCAGGCGTTAAAAAACGGCGCCCATCAGGCTGTGCACCGTTTTTTAAGGCCTGCCCCCTCCTGTGCGTCAAAATGACGTCAGAGTATAAATATGGGGCACAGGCCTTAAAGTCATTTTTTGGAAGGGAACGCCTACCTTGCATATAATTAACGCAAGGCTGGTTCCCCCCGTCCAAAAAATGACGCACATGGTGGAATTTTGACGCCCGTGGCGTCGGACGTCAAAGTATAAATATGGGGCAGGGTTTGCACCGATTGTGCGTCAAAAATTTTGACGCACATTCGGCGCAAACAGAGTATAAATATGCCCCTTAGGGCCTGATTTAGATCTTGGTGCATGGAATACTCAGTCACATACGTGATGGATATCCTGTCCACCATATTGTGATTTCTATAAGATACAATGGTTTTGTAATTTGACGGATGGGGTATTCGTCACATTTCTGATGAAGTATTCCCCTCTGCCAAGAGCTAAATCAAGCCCTTAATTAGCTATGGCAAAAAGGCTTGCATTTATTCGGGATGAGAATAAACACACTTGTGCTATAAAATAAAGCAGGCAATAATATAATTGTAACTTTCTCTAACAATTAACTGTGTGTGTCAAATACTGATATGAATGACTTTACCTTTTGTTACAGGTGAGTTAATTCTATAAAGGTAACACTGAACTGGGCAAAGTTGACATGGATCCTAGGCAACTATGGGAGAATACACATATGTTTACCGCTTGAGGTTATCTTGGTGTTCTGCACAGTCTCGATGTACATAAATATCAAGCCACTGGAGCTAGAAGATGTCTTCCCTCATGTTAGATCAAATTGACATGGTAGGCTCGGGCAGTGACGTTCAACTACGGTTAGGTGGGTTTGGTGTAGATGTTCAAACTGGTTCTGTTTTGACCTTTACTGATTTGATCAGTGTTTGACCATTGAAGTATCAATTTTGTAAAATTTATTTCAAAATATATTTTTGACTTCTAAGCAGAACATGCTGCCTGTCGTTCGGGTGTTTGGTCACTCTCAACAGTAGAATCACTCTCATTCTCAAGATATGTTGCCCACTCAAGGAATCGTCTTTGAATTGCTTTTTTCACAGGGTTCTGAGATTATCACTAGCAATGCAAACCATTAGCCACAAAGAAACTGGCTGCTCCATTTACCATTTCAATGTCTTTATTCTTTATTTGTCAGGAAACTATGTGATACCCAATCAAAATGTTTTAAGCATCTGTTACCTCCTTCCGTTTTGTAAAAATTATCCCTTTTATCATGTCAAAATCCAATTTTTATGTTTCTCCACATAACATATTGCATTTCTCTTTGTGCTAATGTTACTTTAACTGTATGAGAATCATCCTCTCTTCCTTTTTGCCATTTATGCTTTCTGTGTCCATGCCTGTGTTTCAATGATCTTAATTTTGCCACCCACCTTGAACAATTTGCCAATATTAATTGTATGTGATTAAATATTAAAACATTGGATGTTTATGCTCACATGGTGTTGCCATAATCCTATGATTTGTTTAAATACAATGCTCATTATATTTAAATTAACATTTGTGCTCTCATTTCCATTATCTTACAAACATGTTATTAGGATTTGGGTCTCTAGTTGGCAGAGGTATACACCCTCAGGCAATGTGTAAAGTATGTGAGCAATAACTCATAAAGTAACACAGTGAAAACACCAATAAAATACACCACACAGGTTTAGAAAAATAGATGATATTTATCTGAATAAAATAAAGTCAAAACAATGAAAATCCAATGTACACAAGCAGAGTTTGGAATTTTTGAATTTTAAATCCCACTTAAGAGCTTAGAAACAGAATAGCTCCAACTGGGGCTACTAAGGCATCGTAGACGGAGTCATGTCTGATAATCCGACGCCACAGCCGCAGGTCACAGAGTCGCACAGACCGCCATGTACAGTACCTTTTGAAAACAAAGAAGCAAAGACGTTGCACGGAGTTGGGGAGATGAGGTGTCACTGGGACCAGTGCAGCGTCAATTCCTCATGGACTCTGGGGAGATGAGGCATCAGTTTCATTCTGCGAAGCAGGGGGCGGTGAGGCATCAGTTCAGTCCAGTTGCAGTGGAAGCTGGTGCGGCATCGGGATGATGCATTGGTCCCTTGTGACCCAACAGGATTTGTTGACTTTCCAGGGTTGTGATGACCCTCCGTGTTGTCAGGAGTGTTGCAGCAACATCAGGCTTACGTTGCAGGACACGGTCGTTGCATGCATCGATCTCCACAGAGCTGCAGCAAACTGCAGCAGCAGTTCTAGCATCGCTGAAGTAATTCTTGGCATCATTAAAGTCGGAAAACTAGCTAAAAGCTCACTGGTTAAGACTTTGCTGTCCCCAAGACTTTATAACAGGAGGCAAGTTCAATCCAACCCCTTGGAAAGCACTTTTGGAGAAGGCAGAGTCTTTCCAGCAAAGTCAGAGTCCAGCAGAGCAGCAGGGCAACAACAGGGTGGCAGTCCTCAGCAAAGCAGTCCTTTGGGCAGCCAGGCAGCTCCTCTGATAGAGTGCAGGTGTAGATCTGGAAGTGTCTGATTTTGTGGGGTCAGAGTCCCAGTTTCTATACCCAGGAATGCCTTTGAAGTGGGGGAAACTTCAAAGAGTGGTTTTGAAGTGCACAAGTTCCCCGTGCAGCCCAGTCATGTCTGCCAGAATCCCTGTCGGGGTTATCAGTCCTTTGTGTGAGGGCAGGCCACAGGCCTTTGAAATATAAGAGAGCCCCACCACCTTTCCTGCCCAGGAAGACCCATTCAGTGTGCAGAAGAATGCAGATGAGAATGAGTGTCCTGTGTCTATGGCTGTTTGGGTGGAATGCACAAGGGAGCTGTGAACCAACACAGACCAAACGTGGACTGGAGACGGGGCTGCAAGGCACAGATGGCAGTAAATGCAGAGAAATGCTCCCTTTCTAAAAGTGGCATTTCTAAAATAGTAGTAATAAATGTAACTTCACCAGTAAGAAGGATTTTCTATTACCATTCTGGCAATACTAAATATGACAGGGCTACTCCTTTCAGATCAGAATCTACCACTTAAAAGTATATGAGGGCAGTTCCAATGCTAGTCTATGAGAGGAGCAGGCCTCACAGTAGTGGAAAATTAATTTGTGAGCTTTTCACTACCAAGACATATAAAACACATAGGTACATGTCCTGCCTTTGGCTTAAATAGCACTCTGCCCTATGGTTTACTTCGGGCCTAACTAAGGGGTGACTTATATGTAGAAAAGGGGGATTTTAAGGCATGGCAAGTAGTTTTAAAGACCATGTCGAAGTGACAGTGACACTGTGCACACAGGCGTTGCAATGGCAGGCCTGAGACATGGTTAAGGGCCTACTATTGTGGGTGGCACAATCAGTGCTGCAGGCCCACTAGTAGCATTTAATGTACATGCCCTGGGCACATGTAGTTCACTTTACTAGGGACTTACAGGCAAATGAAATATGCCAATTGAGTAGGAACCAATGTTACCATGTTTAGAGAGAGAGAACACATGCTCTTTAGCACTGGTTATCAGTGGTAAAGTGTCCACAGTCCTAAAACCAATAAAAATGAGGTCAGAAAAAGAAGAGGAGAAAGCAAAAGGTTTGGGATGACACTTCAGAGAGGGTCATTTTCCAACACATATCTGTTCATTTGAAATCAATAGCTTGTAGAATCTTTATTTTTTGGTATTTGGTATCTTTATTATGTTGTATTTAGTTGTCATTCTAAGCATCCTCTCAATCAACCAAAGTGATGGTGATCTACCGAAGTTTGGGCAATGGAGAATTTCTCATTTAGTTGATGTCAATAAATTAGTTTTATTATCCACCACTCAGACCAATCACCATGATAATCAAATCATCCAGGATAATACAATAAGAAATGAATTGTCTATTAATTGTAATAAAATTAAAAAAATTGAATTCAGACATTCTAGACTAAGATCTGACCGGAAGCTGAATAAAAAAAAATAGATCAAGAGAAACCATATACTTACCTTGGACAAAAATATAAATCCAAGCTAAGGTAGTCGTCACACAAAGAGCAGATGATAAACAAGTCAATGATAACATCTCAAGCCATTGCACACTATGGCTGTCTATATGGAGGGGGCAATTAACTCTACACTTGCAGGCCTTAACATGAAAATGTGTCCCGTCCTCCTATATGGAGCGATAAAGAAAAAAAAAGAAAAAAATTATAATAGACCCTTTAAATATGAACTTTCTTAAAATTGTTTGATAACGTTTCGATTTAAGAACATCCACACTCTATTCCTGGATCAGATTAGAACTGGGTTGTAATCACTGACAAAACTTAAATGAAATGAATCTAATCAATGATCTGTGTGATTGCCATTACACTGCTTCAACACATCGGAAGGGATTAATCAAAGAAGATCTCAATGAACTGCTAGGAAATAGAATTGTGGGAACAGAAACTGAGTTAAAGAAGATATCACAAAACAGTAAAGTTCCTTCCATATCTCTTCTAACCACATTAACAAAATTACTAAGGAAGCTTTTAATTGAAAGAAATATTTAATCCTTTTTCTATAGTATTGATAAGGAATATATAACTAAGTGCTAGAATTCAAATAATACAGAGAACTCCTGTACAATGAGAAAGCATCACTATGTGGGTTTTAATATAGAACATTGGATTATAAATAGCATTTTTAAGACTTAGATTGTTTTATACTACATGACTATAGTTTGAAGGATCCTGGTGGCATTCTACAAACAGGGACAAGAAATGCCACATGTGTAATATATCATTGGAAACAATAGAACACATCTCATGTTGATGTCCAATATTATTGAATTTAAGGCATAAGTGTTTAAAAACACTTTTTTGTGAAAGTGACCAGAGAACAATTAAAGACATTACACTTCTATGCTTTCTAGTTTATCAAACAATATTATTGATTGTGCAATCAAACTTTTCTTGCCAGGGGTCTCTCGTATAGTGCATCAGACTATTTGATCCAGGTGGATCATGATAAGTTCCTATGGCAGGTATTCAATTGCTGAAAGCAGCCACTTAATGAGCTGACATAAGTGTATAACATATTCAAGAATAATGTTTTTGATATGATTGTATACACACTTTTATTATTATTGTATTGAGTTTAAATTAATGTACACAATACATTTAATAATTATTTAGAGATCCTATTTTAACTCTGTTATCATTTTCTTTTCTTATAGAAATCAATATGAACAAATACATGTGTGCCCCTGTACTATGTTTACTCTGTTTATTATTTTTGTTCTGCTGACATAAATGGTAAATACCTCAAACTTCAATCTCTATGAAGGTCAAATAACATTTCCAATGCTGTTAGTATTTTGCTTGGCCTTTATTTCTTTCATTTTTTAACATGTTTATGGAGAGGCATATGCCCTTTTAACTTCCTTGCTGCTAAAACTCTTGGCCTGTGCATCATGATCGCATCTCCTTCCTTTCCATATGTGCACAGTCCCCATGTTTCTGTTTCATAAATAATATTCATTTCATGATATGTTAATTAATACCTCAGTAACTTGTGTTATAGTTGTTTCTCCTATATCTAAACTGGTTTCCACATGTACATCCTCTCCATTACCTTGGAACTTATTCCTGATCATCGCTATAGTTTCTAGGGATCCTATAGTCTGTTTGATTTTTGCATTTATTTAAGGTTTTTGCCAATTGCACCTATTCTTTCTTCATGATCGATGAACCCTTAATCATTCTTGTATTTCATCAGTTTTTTTCTACATTTCCATAACAGATTATACCCTATTTGTTACTATTTTTACTCATCTGTTTAATTTTGAGGCAATCTATTCCTAGACTGAAGTGTAATGTATGAAACATCCCATTTAAAAAAAAAAAAAAGTTTCATTTTTGTCATGTAATATTCCTGAATTTTGTTCTCATTCATTTTAATCTGGTAGAAACTGCAGTAGGCTGGTTCTCTATATATAGAGCACAACAAGGATGTGCACTGTACCGAGTCCAAGCTACCCCACCTTGGTTTCAGAGGTAAAAACTAGATCACCTAATGCTCTAATTTTTATGGTAGCTGGGTCGAGCAGTTAGGTCAGTTTTGGAGAAGTGCTAAGCATTTGTTGTACTCACACTATCAATAAATGTGTACACACACTCAAAAAATAATTCAAGACCAATTTACCAAAATAATTAAATTTACTATAAAAAATCAAAATCGGGTAAGCTTAACAAAAATAGTATTTTTGTGTGTAATTAAGCACCATAGGAATCAATGGGGATTTTTAAAAAAAATGTATATGAAATCCGGAAATGCGTTTACCATGACTCTTTTCATTTTTAGGTCGAGGTCGTAGAGATTTCCTGTGGGCCAGCCGGGGAAGTTTGGCCAGCTTCTGGTTTCAGTGGGAGCAGCAGCTGAAAAGTCCTTGGAGGGAGCTGGTGCAGGAATACTGTGGTGGACCACTTAGAAAAGCACTGCACAGGTGGACTTCAAGGTGAGTCCGGTGGGTCCTTTTGGAGTGTAGAGGTTGCAAGCAGTGTGGGAACTTAGAGCACAGCTAGTTCTCTGGTGTAGGGGCCAGGGAGGCCAGTTGCAAAGCAGATATGTGAGCCAAGACCTGTGCGCAAAGGTGCCAGTGGAACCATGAAGCAGGTAAAATTGAGGGTGAATTGCAGGTCAGCAGGTCCACTCTGGGGGGTGGTTCTTATGTGTCGTGAAGTTCCTTTACTGCAGCTTGCTTCTGGTCCTTGGTGAGTCCGGAGTGGACTTTTATTCTGCGTGTCTGACATTGGGGGTCCAGTACTGCTGGCTATTGCATAGTTAAGTCACTGCAGATCACAGTGCCACCAAACTTGGCACACTACCAGGGTTTGTCCTCTAGATTTATTGGGTGGAATTTGGTACAGCTGCTGTGTTCATTTCCCTGACCAGTGGACAGTCAGTGAACTGGACTTCACTGGTCTTTGCTTCTTTGTTGCAGAGAGTGATACCTTCATTCTGGAGGTAGGCCTCTGGCAATTTTCAGAAGGTTTGAAGTCCTCTAGGGTTTTTTAGAGTCTGTCCGAAGTCCAGTCAACTGCTCAGTGGCAATTGTTGATCCTAGGTGCAGCAGGCAGGGTTTGGTGCCTTTTTCTTTGTGCAGCAGGAATTCAGTTCTTGAGCCTTGGGTCTTCTTTGTTGCTGGCTTCTCGTGTCCTTGGAATCTGATCCACAGGTCTAGCGGTGCCCACTAAATACTGCATTTAATGGGTATTTAGGGGAGTTCCTAGTAGTGACCAATAGGTCATCTACCTTAAAGTTGCTACACCCTCTATGTGACCACTTCCTGTGGGCAGTGGTCCATTCCCTATCCCTGATTGGTTATTTTCCTACCATGCAAGATGGAGGAAAATGAAATGGAGGGATCACCTGGCATGCAACACATTAGGAGTGGTGCAGGCTGAGGGTGGCCACTCCTCCTGTCCTTTGTGCATGTTCCAGCCGTTGCTTCTGCCAACACTGAGGGTTTACAACTGGGTTGGCCATCTACTGCTAGCAGCAGGGCTGGGGGTCGAATTTCAAAAGCAGCATGCCCTTTGAAGCTCGCAGGCAGGGTTGTGCGCATTCCTAGGGGAGGAGGTGTAACATCTCTGCCCAGGCAGGGCTTTGTTTTCTGAACCAAGAGAGCATAGGCTCTCACTCCAGGGTTCCAGAATCTTGCCTGGTGTTGCAGGCTGGTTGTGACCAGCCAGAAACCATGCCAGGGTTAGTTAGCTTTTGCAGAGATCACCTCTAAGGTGGCCCCTGTGTGCCGTTTGCAATGTGTCCTATGCTGATACCAGCCTGGGTTTATTGTCCTGAGTTGTTTGATACCAAGCAAGTCCCAGACCATATCAAAGGCTTCCCTGTCTATGGCATTCCATTTTTGTTCCCTATGTTCCCTAGGGAATAGTCTTTTGCTAATAAATGCACCAGGCTGGTCATGTCCCTCATCATTTTTCTGGGGTAGGACTACCCTTAACCACCTGTTCTGACTTATATGTTTGGACAATAAGCTGCCTCGAGTGGTATGGAGCAGAGCATATAGCATTCTTCAGAGTGTCAAAGGCCCTTTGACAACTTATTGTCTAGTTAATCTTTTGAGGCATTTTCTTGGCGATCAATCCTATGTGGTGGGCCACAATGGTGCCATAATCCTTCACAAATCTCCTATAATACCCAGTCAAGCCAGGAATGCCCTAACTTCAGTCTGGGTTGTGAGAGCTTCACAAGCCAGAATGGTCTGGATCTTGAATTGGACGGGCTGGACTTGGCCTCCACTTACCAGGTGGCCCAAGTAAACAACTTTACCCTGCCCTATCTAGCACTTACTGGCCTTGATAGTGAGGCCTGCCTTTTGCAAGACATCCAGGACGTTTGCTAGGTCAATCAGGTGATCCTGCCAGGTAGAGCTGTAGATAGCTATGGCATCCAAATAAGCTGCACTAAAGGAGTCCAGTCCAGCAAGGACTTGGTTCACCAACCTTTGGAAGGTGGCAGGGGCATTCTTTAATCCAAAAGGCATAACAGTAAACTGATAATGCCCACTTGGAGTAGAGAATGCAGACCTCTATTAGCTCCTGGGGTCAGACCAATTAGCTAGTACCCAAATGTTAAATCAAAGGTATTCAGATATTTGGCTCCCCCTAATTTATCTCTGAGGTCATCAGCTCTTGAAATTGAGTGTGCATCTGTCTTAATTACTGAGTTGATGCCCCTGTAATCCACAGAGAACTTAATTTCCTTTTTCTCTCCTTGGAGTAAGGTTTGGGGACTAAACCTACTGGCCTAACCCAGGGGCTTTCTTAGGGTTCAATGACACCCAAATCCAACATTTTTCTTGACTTCTGTCTGGATGTTCTCCCTGACATGGTCTGACTGTCTGTAAATTGTGTTTCCCAGTCACCAGAATGCACATCTTGGGAACACCAATCAGTCCTACCAGGGGTCTGTGAAAATAACTCAGCATACTGGATGAGGACTTACCTGAAATCAGCCTGCTGGTGCTCTGTGAAGGTGTCTGATAAGACCACTCCATCCACAGAACCACCTTGTGGGTTGCTGGAAAGGAGAGCAGGGAGAGTTCCACTCTCATCTTCCTGGACCTCATCTGTAACCATGAGCATGTCCACATCAGCTCTGTCACAGTAGGGTTTCAGGTGGTTGATATGAATTATTTTCTTGGGACTTTTGCACCTGTCCAGGTCTACTAGCTAAGTGACCTCACCTTTCTTTTTAAGTATGGGATAAGGCCCAGACCACTTGTCTTGGATAGCCCTAGGAGCCACAGGCTCAAACACCCAAACGTTCTGCCTTGGTTGGAATTCAACCATAGCAGCTTTTTGGGTAAACCAGTGCGTTTGCAGCTCCTGGTTGGCCTGAAGGTTTTGACTTGCTTTTTCCATATACTCTGCCATCCTTGAACATAGGCCAATTATGTAGTCTATTATGTCTTGCTCGGGCTCTTTGAGAAGCTTCTCCCAGCCTTCCCTTAAATGACTCAGTGGTTCCTTAATAGGATGCCCAAACAAAAGTTCAAAAGGAGAGAATCCTACTTCCTTTTGTGACACTTCCCCATAGGCAAAAAGCAGACATGGAAGTAAGACATCCCATCTCCTTCTTAATTTTTTAGGGAGTCCTCCAATCATGTCTTTAGGGTCTGGTTAAATCTTTCAACCAACCCATTTTTCTGCGTATGGCATGGTGTTGTCAAATGATAGGGTACACACATTCCTTCCACATGTGCCTTAGGTATGCAGACATGAAGTTAGAACCTTTGTCTGATACTACCTCCTTAGGGAACCCAACTCTGGTGAAAATACCCAGAAGGGCTTTTGCTACTGTAGGAGAAGTGATGGGCCTAAGGGGTATGGCTTCAGGATATTTAGTTGCATGATCCACCACCACTAGGATATATCTATTTCCTGATGCTGTCCGAGGGTCAAGGGGGCCAACAATACCAACCCCTACTCTTTCAAAGGGCACCCAAACCACCAGTAGTGGGATTAAGGTGTCCTTTAGGTGGCTACCTCCTTTGCCACTGGCTTGGTAGGTGACACAGGACTGGCAAAAGTCTTTCACCTTCTGGGACATTCCAGGCCAGGAAAAATAATTCACTAGCCTGCTTCAAGTTTTATTTTTCCCCACATGCCCAGCTAGGTGAATGACATGGGCTAGAGAGAGGAGAAACTCTCTCTACTGTTGATGTACTATCACCCTCTTGCTTGCACCAAGCTTGAGGTCTCTGGCCTCAGTGAACAAGAGGCCATCCTCCCAAAAAACATTTAGGTACCACTGACATTACCCTTTTCTTCCTGTGCAGCTTGCTGCCTTATGGCTTCAAGAGTGGGACAGGTTCTTTGTCCCTGGCCCTTGAGGACCCCCCTAGACCTAAGAGCTCTGGGTAGCCAGGCCAAAGCTCTACAGGCTCAGTTCTTTCTGGGAATAACAAGTCCTCTTCCTGAGAAGAAGGGTTATGACCTGTGATCTGTATAGAAGCTGGCTCCCCAGTCGTCTTGCCTTTTCTCTTGGAAGGTTGGTCCACTATTTCAGGATCCAACACTTCTTTTTCTCTCTGAAATTTGCTCGGTGCCCTATTCTTAACACAGGTACATTCTGGGATCATAAGTAGACAATCTATTGAGGTGGATGGGGATACCACCACTTCTTTCTGTCTAACTACTCCACCCAGGCAAATGTAACCATAGCTGTGGGATGTAAATTTGCCTCATTGTCAGCATTGGTGACAGAAAAAGACGTCTCTACCAGGAACTGGTTTGAATTGACCAAGTGCTGGGTCACCATGGTGACACTAGCTCCTGTGTCCACCTGGGCTTGTACGTTTTCCACTTTTATCAAAGGGTGCTGCCTGTATTTTTGTTTATTACTATGCCAGGCAGCACAGGATAATTCTACCTCTCTCTCTGTGGCTAGTGTTGCCTCTGTAGGTTTACTGACACGGTCAGGCCACAACTCTGATCCCACATAGAGATTAGTAATTGCATATACTACTGGTAGGCTAGAGAAATTTTTCTTGTTTTTTACAGCTAGGGTCTTCAGTTTGGTGCCCTCTATTTTCGCAATAGTGAAACCAAGCCTTGTTGGGATCGAAGTTCCTACCTTTGTACCCACCCGTTGGCTTTGAGGATTCTCTAGGTCCACCCTCCTGTGTAGGTTTTGGAGGCCTTAAGAAGACTTTTTGGCCCATATTTATGAAATGTTTGCGCCGCCTTAGCATAATTTTATTTGACACTAAAACAGCACAGAAATAACTCCACATTATTATTTTGACACTAGATCCATCTTGCGTTAAAATTTAGGAGTAAGCACCATTTGAAGGGAGCACCAAACCACCTTGCATCCCATTGCAACAATTAGATGCAAGGTAAGCGTTCCCTTCCTAAAAAGACACTAGCGCTCTAGCACCATATTTACCTACTGATGCAAAAACGACGCTAACCAAGGAAATGAACTCAAAAAATGTATGAGTAGTGTCAATGTTTACCACCTGGTCAGACCAGGCATTAAGAAGAGGCTCACACAACACCACTTAAGGAAAACACACAGAAGGAGCTTTGGAAACCTTCAGGACAACATGGAAGTGGCACTGCTCCAGCTTGATACATGCTGCAGATGACTGCGAAGACAGCAGATCCCTCCAGCACCACCGCAATAACTCCAAACACCACCACGAAAGCCACAAAGGCAGCACAGAAGGAGTAAGAGGATCTTCAGACAGTGCAAAACCATCCTTGGACTGAAGGAACAAGATGTGGTCCGGATGTACAGACTCAACCGGAAGTCCATTGTACGCCTACTGCATCATATTGCGCCAGACATCACAGCAAGGGTACAAACTCCTACTAACATTCCACCCATGACCCAACTCTTAACTCTCCTCCACATGTTGGCCTCTGGATCATTTCAGATAACTGGTGCACAAGTGACTGGTATCTCCTAGTCATCCTTCTCGGTCTTTCTACCAAAGGTCCTGGACACAGCTCTACCCTTCACACCCCACCACATCTGCTTCCCAAACGCCCAGCATCAGCAGCAGTAGACCAAGCAGGTTTTCTATCAAATTGCTGAGTTTCCGCATGTGCTGGGTGCAATGTACTGTACCCATGTGCAACTGGTGCCACCTGCAACAACAGAACACTTATATAGGAACAGCAAGCACACACATTCTATCAATGTGCAGGCCATCGTGGACCACAGTGGGCTCTTCACCAACATCCTTGTGAAATATCCCAGCATCATCCATGATGCATATATCTTTCGCCATTGCACCATCAAAGAGCAGTTCCAGGATGGCCAATATGGCAATGGTCTACTCATAGGTAAGCCACCATACCAATCATAACACACAATAGACCAACCATCTAGGACAAACAAGACAAATACCGCACTAAATACACATGGGCAAGGCCACAGAGATGTATAAGCAACAACACATATGCAACATTCCACACTACACTGCATACATTGCATGTCACAAACACATACACCCACATGTACATAACACAGCCATAACCTGACTGGCACACCACATCTGGACAGGTGAAGTCAAGTCCCCTCTGCATACAGAAGCTGCTCACAAACCATTACAAGTGTCCACAGATGTATAACTAAATACAGAACACACACACACATTACACAAAACTAAGAAGCGCACAGGCATGTCAATGGCATAGGCTGTGGTCATTTTGAGTAAGTCACACATAGGCACAGTCCCATGTACCCCATTGTGTGCAAGCCTCTGGCAGAACCTAAATCAAATGCCACCCAAGTGGTGCTATAACCATATACATATCTTCTACACATACCTGACATACATGTGGTGTGCACACACACACCTGTCTGCTGCATGGTGTCACACATATGTGTATACAAAGATATCTGTCATTAAAGCCCAGGGGGTTGAATCATGAGAAATGGGCCATCACTTACTCCAGTGCCACTTCACATGTGCCTGTAGTGTCCCTAACACCACCATGTCTGTTGCGAATAACAGTAGGAGTGTCGAGGATATACCTGACCTTACGTGCGCCATAATATGGGACCCATGTGAAAAATAACTGTGCCCCCTCCCAAAGCCTGCACTGTGCACGTGTAGAATGTGCCTGTCAGAGATCATGTATTGGAAGCTAGGAGATAGAACTGCACCAAATTACATCATCTGACTAATGTGTGATACACAGCCTTGTACACTTGATGGCTGGCACAGCCATCATCTGCCACAAAGGGTCACTAAGTGTCACACACCATGCGTAGTGCCACATGGTAAAATGGACAGCACAGTCTGGCAACTAGGGTGTTTCAACATCTGACACCATTGTGGTGCAAGAAGGTGGTAGGTTCCACCTAACAAAGGAACACTGATTCAAAAGTGGACTACACAACACAAATAAATTATAACCATCATTTTGGGATCAACATAAGAATTCCCAGGCCCTTGAGCCACTACCCAAGATTGTCATGTCCATCAACACACTCCAATGAACCGTTTCACAAGAACAGGAACATACACTATACCAGAAGCAAGTCTGTGTCACCACTCCAACTAAATATAACTGCTGCCATGGTATCTTTCAAACCACTATCGACACTAACCCATACATCATCTCTCTATCATTTGCTGCTGATCAAGGATACGGCATACAGCCATAGGTGATGACCCCATTTGCCAATCCCACAATGGTAGAGAGGGCCTACAATGAAGGGCACAGGAAAACTTGCATTGTGGCAGAGATGACACTTGGGCTCCTGAAAACCAGTTCAGGTGCCTGACACTGACAGATGGAAGCCTCTTGTATGCTCCACCACTTGTTTGCAAAATAATTCTGACATACACAGTCCTCCACAACATCTGTGGCAGAACAAATATCCCCTGGGATGAACAGGTTGATGTACCTAATGAGGAGGAGGTTGATGATGGAGCAGATAATGTGGAGGGGGAACAACAGAACACTGCTGCAGGAGTTCGTAGGAGACTCCACATTGATGAGAACTTCTACACATACTCACTTTACTAAAAACATCACAATGTAAATAGCACAAATAACATACTTTGCACCTGACACATAAGTAAGTGTGGTAGCAACATCGTTTGTGATGTAAGAGAGTCTACTGCCTCCAGCTCACAAATTAGTGACACACAATTTGCAGGCATGTGACTCCTGAAGGTCTAGAACCATGCACCACTACATATCTTGTTCCATCAAGTGGGAAAGGTGCTAATACCTAGCCCATTTACCACAACAACACCATGCCTAACAGAATTTATGCAAGGAGGGCACATATAAGGTAGGGACTGTCAGCAAATGTCTGATGCTAAGCCTGCACAGTTTATCCATGGGATTGTGTCCTCGCACTGCCATTGGACACAGCCCTGGCACATGGTGGACTGTACCTCACGTATGGCATGCACACGTTGGCTTTGGAGTGTGCAGTGGGTTGCCAGACAAAATAATTAGCTATAGGTATAGAATTACTCTCCAAACACATGATCCATAGTCAGGATCCATGGATTTCTTGGGACAATGCAGCACAAGTATTTTATCTGGGTTGAATATAGACAGAATGTCTAATACTCACTATGTACATGAGGTGCACACTTGTCACACACATCTGCTGTCCTGACACATGCCTAGAAAAAAATCCAGGCAAACGTGAAGACTGATGTATGGGTGTATGTCCTAGGTAGCAATGAGTTTTCCAGTATCAACGATTTTTGACATGTGTCAGCATGTATACCTAGTATACTGTGTATAACTACATCACACAGCATGAAGCAATACACCCCACTCATTGTTGCGCACATGAGAGAACAAGTGGGTGACAGGAACAGTTAAAATTGTCCCATACATGTTTTGGTCTCCAACATCACAATCAGGTGTGGGATGTGCTACTATGTTCAGCATTGTAGAAAATGTTTGATATACAACATCAAACCATACATGTTGCATTGGCTAATGAACAGTACAGCACTGAGATTATTTCACACCTCAATATCATTCAGTCAGAGTAAGATTTACGTGCGTTGTGGCATGCTGGAATAAATGCATAACCATTTTCAATAGAGGTTGTAGAATGACAGCTTTGAGACGCCCACATATACTTGCAAATACAACACAGGAGGTCAAATGGAGACAAAACAAGTGTTGTGGCAGGAACTATGTCATGTGATTGTGGAACTCATTACATCTCATAAATACAGTCAATGGAACCGTAACTATCAAGTAGCCAGTAGAAGGAGATGTGCACATTTTCCAATTACACAAGTCACATGTTACATCATGTCCATGTATGACCAGACAAAGTTGCTGTAGAAGATGTGTGCAAAGTGCAAGCAGCCTAAAGAATGGGAGCAATGTAGTTGACAATACATGCCTTGCAAAATAATGCAAGTATACAAGGAGAAGGGATACACATAGATTAACACTGACTGTACAACACATCAATGTTTAGATGTCACCATTTAACATATGTACAGAGAGGGTGGCCAGGTCAGTATATAACGCAGTCAGTCATGTTGGCCACTAGCATACTATGGTATTTGCCCATCACATGCCACCACAACAGGAGGCTGTGACAGACAACACCATCTGTACCCTGGCACATTTCCAATATTGAAGTCACAACAGATTTACAAGCCCAAACAAGCTGTCCATGGAAACAATTAAGGACATCAAATAATGATACATGTCCTACATGTGCAAGCACCCAAGCATGGGGGAAAGCTGACATTAAGTACCGCAGAGGAAAATGTGACATCCCGGTCTGTATGAACAAAATTGTGTATGTGTCTGTCTGCTGGGGAGTATGCATAGTTCTGCTGAGTAGCAATCATGAAAAGTCTAGGTCCTTGCTCAATAAACTCACACACCACTTCTCTGGCTACCATAATGTATATTATTGTCAGGGGCCTGATGCATATGCACAGTAACTAGAGCTCCATAAACATGCCCCTTCACATGCAATTATGGGTTTGTGTTGCCATACAAACTCATACAGTTGTGATGATGAGTAGGCTGCAATCTATGCCAGACTGCAACACTGCTACACAGTAGAATGCCATTGTATGTGACAGTCATAACAAACGTGATGTGGACAAATGTGAGTGCCTAGTTGGTGGCATGCATATATGTACCACATATCTCCGCATACATGTAGCACTGCAATGGCTCAGGCATGGTAATATATATGGATTCTGAACAAAAGGCAATCTAGCATGAAAGTAAGGACATAGATATCACAAGATCAGTGAATGTAAGAAATTACCTTCACATGTGTTTCAACATATGAAACGTAGGTGGCACTGATTTGACTACGCATGAATGTGTCAAATGTCAACATGTGTCCATGCAGGGAGATAGTAATTTGAGGTTTCACATTCCATGAACAGACCACTGTTATCATATGTTACAGAAATGAAACAACACATGTCTATATACACACCTGGCATATACCAACCTTCACTAACACATGTGTACATAACATCTCCTGCAACTAAGATGTATGGGGGACCAAATGGCACACGTGTAGCAGAGCAACATGAAGTAAAATCAAACAAAACACCACAGAGTGGACACACATGCACATGCAAATTGGCAGGGTTTATGTGATGTCAATGCAGTCCAAGTCCAATTAATATTCTGAGTACAAATTGTCATGGTTGTTATATGCCTTACCATGTGTTGGACATAGGCCACCATATATTTTTGTTGTAGGTATGTGTAAATTTGTATCTCAGACATAACAATGTAGTCCACCCACAACTTAGTATACATACACATAGGTACACACATAGCATACATGTGCCAACATGTATGTGGACACAGTGTAGCTACAAATGCACATATGCACAAGGTATGAATAATCCCATGCAGCAGACTCATAAACAAACCTATAAGTTCAACATCTCATTGTCACCATAATGACATTACTGGACAGTCACGCACATGTTTCCATACCACATACACAACATTGCTGCACAGCCCATGTGACTTAAGTGAATCAGGGTGCACTCAAGGCCTACAATGCAAAAATCCATGCAATTCAGTCATGCGTGAAAAAAAATTACACAAACGCATCAACTCCACATTGCAACATTAGTAAAATGAGCGGCAAATACACATTCACACGCCTCTTAATGCACCATGGTGTGAAATCCAAGCATGACCGTCGTGAGTCAAAAAATTTCAGGCATACACATATACCATACAATACCTCTAAGCTAAACAATGCCTAGCCCCTGAATGTCTATTGCAAGTCCACAGGCAAATTCACGCTAATGGTGTCAAAAATGACACATGACTGTCATGTGTAAAAAAAAATGATGCATGACTGGAAACATGACCCACACACCCAGTGAGGTGATGAAACAGGAGATCTTGCCTGTAAACATGGAACAGTGAGTTCACTTTCACTTTCACTTCACAGTCTTTTTGTCTGTGACTGTGTGAGGGTGTGTGGAGCTGGTGCTGTAGGAGATTTGGAGTGTTTGGAGTGTTTATTGTGCAGAGTCCAGTAGGTGTTCTCTTTATTTGTCTTGAAACTTGTCGTATGTATTGTAATTGTACTGCATGTCTGTGTATTGTGGGGTGTTTTTCTGGGGAATTATAGTTGTTGGGGGTAGTTCGGTTAGGTATTAGTTTTTTTTTTGTTTGTTTTTGTTTTGGGTGAACTGCATTTGCAGTATGTCTGGGAAAGGGAGGATGCAGAGAATGCCGGTCGATGAGCTGGGGGGATCAACTGGATAGCTGTGTTATACTTGTCTACCCCACAGTGGCACGGTGGCTGCGGTGGGACAAGGTGCTCCAGCACCTTATACAGATCTTTGTCAGTGGAAGGAACAACCACCAACTAAAGCATTGCTGGGCAGATCTGGTTACAAGGGAGTAGGATCTGCTGGATCATCTGGGTATAGAGATTGGTGGAGCAGTTGGTAAGTCTCACATTCCATACAAAATCCTTACTTTTGCATGGTCATGACAGTTGCAGACACTGTTGAGTGCTGCATGTAATGCTTGTGGATGTGGACATGTCATATGCTACTTCTATGAAGTGTCCCAGTGCCACAATAGGCCTGCAAGTCAGATGTACAATAATGAAGCCGATGCTGGGCAGATGTACCATTTTCCCTGCACAACCACCACAGTGTTGAGACGTATGATAGGCCAACCCAGTCATGAGCAGCACCAAATGAGACCTGCACCATGCATCATGTATGGAAGGGGGTCCCAAAACCTGTTTGGGTGGCAAATGTGTAAGCCACTGAGTAGGATGAGAAATCCTTCATTTAAAATTTTCTGGCACTCTGAACAGCTGCTGAGAGCAGGTGTGATATCAGCGCATAAAATGTATGAGATGGGCCCCCCAATATACTCAGTAGAAGTTATGATGATCTGTTGCAACTCTTGCTGAGTACATCATTTACCTACACATAAATGTATGCAGTTGGTCGCTACCTGCATCAGGCTGTGCCTTAATTCTCATTAGGCACACACATGGCAGTAAGGGATGCACTGAGGGCCACAAGGACTGTATATATGCAATTGGTGCTGCACCCTTGTTGTTCTCTTGGCCTCTTTGTGTCATTGGCCAAGGCCATGTAAGGGACCTTGACCATGCACTGGGACCAGACTACTAGCACTTCACTGTTCCAGTTCCTTGTGTATCACATACACCCTAAACTATGTCTATTACCACACACACGTGCAGAGTCAGTTCTACAGACCTGCCACTTCTCACTGACAGTATGGGGCTGCCCTGCATCTGCTCTATCATTGGCACATCACTCAGTAACCTGCACCAACAAATGCATCCTTGAACCACAGAGCAAGTGTTTCTGTGTTGAGGTATTTCCTATGTCCATGTTCTTATCCCTCTCTGGACAAATAATGGTATACCATGGCAAACAATGGCTGGCCACACACTATTGGCAATACATCCATGATTTAAATCAGTCAATGTGCAGATAGGTACAGCTATCTTCACATGAGTATACTCCCATAGCATTATTGGTCATGTGTGTGCCTTGTAAGGGCACACACATATATCTTACTTCTCTGAAGGATGTATCACGTCATTCCTCAACACCTTGGAATACCCACACAGCCACTGGGCAGTAGTTTGCCAGTTTGCTGTGACAATGAGGTAGGTGTCTACAACATCTGAGGCAGGCTTAAATCTTATATGTGTCACAATTGGTCAGCCACTGCAACAACCATTGCATGCCCCTCAGATGCAATATACAGTGTCAAGCAGTCCCATATGGTCATGGAGGTATAGAACTAACAGACACCTGCATTAAAATGACGTGTGTTAATGGTGCTGTGAGAAGCACCTCAGGACTGTCAGGGACAGTTACAGTTTGTAGGTGTGTGGGTCTACATTATCTTAGACTATGTGGGATTGACTGACCATGTAAGTTTGTCAGTTGCTCTGCTCTACCACAAGGATGACTTGCTCATTCAGCCTAACAAGTTAACAGTATAAAATGTCGTCCATTAACTGATATGTACAAATTACACTAAGCAATGTTTTTCATCCATGTCTTGCAGGTGGACCTGCACCCCACACCATAGGAGAGGTTGCGCGATTTGAAAACCCTGATGCATCCAGTAAGTGTCATTTTATGCATCATGGGTGCTAATCCAGTGTATTTATGGGTCAGTTTGAAGTGTGGAATGCTATGAAAGATGGTTTTGCCTAACCAATGATCTGATATCATTGGAGAATGGATGGTGACATCATGTATGTTGGAATGTTGTGCAATGAGAATGGCTTGCATGTAGTTCAAGGGGCAACGTGTGCTGGCATGGAATTGTGTGAAATGGGAATTGTTATGGTTGGCCAGTTATTCATTGTTGTCTACGATGACAGGTCTCAGGGCAGCTGTTAATGTACATAGCATGCCTGTTTACAACACAGCACCATTGTCAGTACAGTGTGCTACACATAGCTTACACTTACTGACAAGACGGTACAGACGTGGGTGATATCTGCAGAGGTCTCTAGGTGACACACATACACCACAGGCACCTCAGCACCCTTCAGCCATAATGAGTCTGTAGTACTGCCAAACAGCCATATTGTGGTGCCCAACAATCAGTAGAGTACACAATTAGCAGACATATAAACTTCAGATGGTTGTGTGAAAAGTCTATGATTCTTCTCACACTAGATCTCAAGCAGTTTTCACAACATGGTCCTGTCACCGTGATATTTATGAGTGAAGTAGGTCACATCACATATGGATATGATGTGAATGCTGTGTGCACATCTGGTACTTTGATGATGTCTGACATGCATGTGCAAATGATGTACAATGTTTCTGGATACTGTTGCAGTATCCACTGCAGTGCCAAACTCACTTTGGGCCTAAGGTCACACATGCAGCCACCATGTGTGTGCTGTTTAACACATGTAGCACTGCATAGCACAGGGTTGGGGGTTTCGGTTCTGTAATGTGTTGACAACTTTGATGTGCAGCTCAGGCATAAGGCCAAGCTTTCTGGGAAGTTTACATCAGTTGTACATGTGGGTACATCATGGCCAATGCTGTGCCTCTTGCAACGTGTGCTCAGGCCAGGTCTTACAACAGGACACATTGATGTTGATTTGCAAAACCTTACAAAAGTAGATGGGAAGTTACCAGACCCCCTATCATATGGCCCACACCTTGCCTCCATGATGACTTGGAAGGCTTGATGTTCACCAGACGTGTTGAGGTGATAGATTGCATGCACAGCTCCAATTATGCACAGGGACACAGGAAATCCAGACCTGTTGATCATGATCCTCACAAGTTAGAAAAACAAATGTTGATCATGGACATATGTGTCTACTCAGCTCTGGGTCTTGTTGTTTCAAAATATATTCCCGTCATCCCAGTATCATGTACATGAAACTGTTGATGGCTGGTAGGAAATAGTCACAGATGAGGAGTAAGTCATTGTTGAGGAATGTGTGTTGGACTGTATTTGTTATCGGTAGTTGCAGTATACATTATGGGGGTGATTCTGACCGCGGCGGTCGGCGGTCGCCGCCCTCCAAGCGGTTCCCGCCGAAAGACCGCGGCGGTCATTCTGGCTTTCCCACTGGGGCACCACAACACCCCATACCGCCATCCTGTTCCTGGCAGGCGAACCGCCAGGAACAGGATGGCGGTATGGGGTGTCAGAATCCCCATGGCGGCGCAGCAAGCCATGGCGGATTCCCATGGGCAGCGGAAAGTCGGCGGTACACCACCGGCTTTCCGCTTCTGGCCGCGGCTGTACCGCCGCGGTCAGAATGCCCGGCGGAGCACCGCCAGCCTGTTGGCGGTGCTACCGCCAACCTCCGCCATGGCGGTAATTACCGCCAGGGTCAGAATGACCCCCTATATGTCTGTGCAACCTCTACCAAATGCTGATAATGATGCTTGCTTCTCCTCATATTTCAGCTTCCAACATGACAGAAGTACAGAGGCGAGGATTCCACAAGAGGGCAGAACGCTACCGCCACATAATGGAGGTTGATGACACATACTGCTGAATGGCAAGGAGGTTCGGAAGAGAGAAAGCATCAGGGAAATGATGTGCTTTTCCCCGTAGTGGGCTTCCAATGCAGCCATACAAGGACCATGGAGACAAGTCATCAGGGGTGCAGGAGCACCAGTCATTATGCAGCCACCAGTAGAGCCACCTGCTACACTAGTCCCAAGCCAATTTGAACAGGACATGAGAAGGGACTTTGGGCACATTTTAGAAAGACTGAAAAAAGTGGAGGAGGATGCAGCAGAGGAGCGGGAGAGGTTAAGATACATAAAAAAGAAGATAAACAAAAGTGCGAAGTGAACAATTATTGTATCATACAACCACCAAGGTCCTTCCCACCCTATTACTGTTTTGAATAGTTTTATAAGGGTTTTTAGATGTGTAGTCTTAGGTTAGTGTAGGGTAGGCATAGGTTAGGTTAAGTGTGTTGGGTGGATTTTTCTACATTATTTTATTGGTGGGGATTGGGTGAAGGGTCATGTTGCAGTATTTGTGTATGATTTCTTTTTTTAATTACCCAAAAATATATATTTGTTTAGACCATAGGTTAGGCTAGTACATGTGTAATCATAGTTTATGCTGTCCTACTTGTATCTTGTCTCTTAAGGGGAGTGGTTGCCAATGTTTAGAGTATGGTGTTACAAGAGTAAGATAAGTTTAGAATAGGTTAGATAGGCGTAGTTCTAAATTAAGGGTAGTTAGTATAGGTTAGTTTAGAATAGGGTAGGTTTTAGGTATTCATCTGGTATATGTTTTTAAAATAAATCCTGTTCATCTTAGCCTAATGAACTTTGTGATTTGATTGTGTCTGGGGCTTGTCATGAGTGCACTGTCCAAGTTGGGGGAATGGCCCAGAGTATGTTTATTGTCCGGATTTCACAGGTTTCCCACATGCCTCCCCAAAGACCAAGGAGCTGTTAGAATGGCTGCTACATTCTATCTACTAGTGCACACATTTGCCATCCTGTGTTCCAGCCATTCTCAATGTGTATGTAATCTTTATCTTGGACAAGTAAGTTTGGCACTTTACCTTCATTGGTGGGGTCCTGCTATTTCATTGTTGGCAATTGTGGTACATCTGACAACTGGCACATTTGGAACTGTATCCTGCAACACTGACAGGTGGCCATCACTGATAAGGTTAGCTTTTCCTGTTCCACACAAATAAGTCGTACTGGTACCCATGTGGGTAATTTACCATTGATTGGGTTCTGAGCCATATATGCCATGTGTCTACTTCAAAGGATATAGGTTCCAAATCATTTAGTATACACAGTAAGATGGTTGCAGCCGACAACACCATCATTCAGCTTTCTCTTGTTCAGATCCTAATATGTGGCTTAGTGTCTGACAGTCATGCACTCATGTACTGATATTCTGTACACACTGACATGGATTGACACAATGCTATCTTTTAGCTGAGTAGATGGATCACAGTGAACGTAGAAATGCTACATGTGTACGCAGTGCTTTATTTACAGGTGCAATTCTAATTGTGATTTCTATACAATATCCATTTCACAGACCCCTTGGGTGAACATTTGCCATATGCAGCACAATCAGAGTTGAGGGATGTCATAAGACATGGTTAGGAGTAGTGTGCATTAATGAGGAGGCAAAAAATTGCCAATTGGTATGGAAGAGACAATGACAGCACATAGCAGACCATTCAACAGTGGTTAAGTGAAGAGGGCACATTTCCTACTGTCACAACACTGGCATGATCTTAAGCTAAGAACTAAGGATGAACTGTCCATGTGGCATAGACATGTGCTACCAGATGCTTTTCTTTGTGAATGTTATTTCTCCCACAGATTCATCCTCTGATGTGCATGGTGGCACCTGAGCCAAGGCTGATGCTGTTGTAGAGGTAGAGGGGGCCACACACTCTTCAGGGGATAGAGATCTGGAGTCAAAGGTACCGGCAGCTGCCATTTGTGGAAACACATAAGGCACCACTGTTACAAGGAGGAACTGCTGATTCTTCAAGACCCCAACAATATCACAGTGGTAGGCAGCCATGTTTTCCATGAGGGAGGCCACTTCCCGCTGTATGGTCTTATCTTACTTACTTGTATGTAGCATTGTGCATCACACATGAGTCAAGCTCACTAGAAATGGCATATGGCTGAGCGCAACGCTGAGTTATGAGTGGCAGCGCCCCACTGCATCAATTTCGCAATGCAGGGTTGCACCTTATTCATTTGCATACGGCGCACCCGTATGTTGTCCCGTGCACTGGCACTAAATAGAGCCGCCTAGCGCCAACGCAGTCATCCTTGTACCATTGTGCAAGGATGTCTGCATTGAAAGGTTTGATTGTTTATGTGTGGGAGGGTGCCCATTCCTGCACATACACAATCACTCATGGTGATTTGGCTACTCTGTGTGTGCTGCAGAATGCAGCAAACAAAGAAACAAAAAAATTAGGGGGAATAAATGTATACCTCCTCATTGCGCCTTGCTAACACCACCCCGGATGGCCTTAGATTTTTGCGCTTCCTCAGGTTTACTGATACTCATAAATCTGAGGCAGCATCAAAATGCAATGAGTGTTGGACGCCCACAGCAACACCCATTGCACACTCCTTCCACCCAATGTGATGGTTGTGAAGGGGCCGTATTTACATGGTGACTTTAAGGGACAAAAAGTGGCCTAACACTACTTTGTAAATACGGCACAGAGCATAGTGCCACCGGAGCATCACAAAAAGTGATGCTCTGGTGGTGCTTGGGGCTCATGAATATGCACCTAGGTATTTTTGGGCATATGTAGGTGCCCCAAACGCCACTTTTTGTGAGGCTCAGGTGACACAATGCCCTGCCCCATATGTACTAGAAGGCATGAAGCCACTTTTTGTGCCTTGATGCCACCTTGTATATATGGCCCTTTCACACACAACTCTTGCATGGAAGGTGTGTGCAATGGGTGTTGCAGTGGGCATACCATGCAAAACACCCATTGCTTTTTGACACTGCCTAAGATTTCTGACTATTTGTATTCCGGTTTAGCATGGCAAAATCAAGGGGTAATTCTTACATTTGTACTTCATTTATTGCTTTTACTATGTGTGCTGCATTATGCCGCACACAGAGTAAGAGCAAATCACACTTTAAGGTTGTTGTTGTGCAGGACGGTGTTCCTTTCTGCACATAAACATTCACCCCCTCATCCTTCCGCTATGGTGCAAGGGTGGCTGCACTGGCGCACAACATCTGATTTCCACTTGCGCAGGGAGGTATACAGGGGTGCGGTTTATTCTCATGTAAATGATGCATTCCTGCCTTTTTAAAATGGCAGTGCATGATACTGCCTAATTTTGCACATTTTCTGTTTGATCTACCCCACTAACTTGCACAATGTGTTGTATGCATTTAATTTTGTGGCCATTTCCATTTGACGCATATGGTTGTGTGTGAGTTGTTGTGAGTTCACCCTGTATCGGTTGTGTTCCACAGGTTGCAAGTTTGGGGCAGATATTTCCTCATTTGGCATTGCTCTGGTCAGCTGCAAGATGTGTTGCAGTACACTGCAGTAGTTTAGATACGCAGTGATATGCCACATTTACCTGTATACAGTACAGTCCTGCAATGCCCCCTGCAAAGATTAGTGCTCACTGCACCAACACAGGCATTGTTGCAGCATGATGATGGGTGGCTGTCTTGAAGTGATGATTCGTTCATGTGCAGGGAGGTGCCCCTTCCCGCACATGTACAAGCTATTTTTGTGGAGCTTGTATTTCAATGTGTGCTGCAAGATGCAGCACACATGAGTAAAGGCAATGCACCATTGAGGTAGGGAAGAATTTTGGCCAGAGGCACCACCCTGATACCACCCCTAGGTGCTATTGACTTCCGTCCTAGTCTCTGATGTGTGCGTTCTGTTGGTACAGGAGCTTTGATTATATGTGATGGGTGTTGTACTGGCACAGCCAGACTATTTGCACATGCCTAACAGGCAATGTGGTGCTTAGTTTCATGTTGGAGTTTAGCCATAGTGAGTAGTATATGTTGATGTTGTATGTATGTTTGTGTGCACAGCACAACCAAAGCATCAGTACATGTGTGTCTTGGATGAGGAAAGTGAGTCTTGACTCAGGGCCTATGAGTCCTGATGCAACCCTTTAGCATGTATTGAGTGTGTCCTATGTGCCTCCCCCTTCTGCCATTAGTAGAGTTCCAGGTATCCCCCCCCTGCAACTTATCCTGCATTTGTGGTGGTTCCTGGTAGTCTGCACTGTCCTGTCCTGTGATTCCGGGGACCAGCTCCTCTGGGATGACCACTGGAAGTATCTCCTCCAGCTCATCCAGGTCTTTATGTGGTGCAGGTCTTCCATCTCCAGTTTGCAGTGTTGCCTTACGGTTCCTGGCAAGTTTCTCCTTAGTCCTGCACTTGCAATCATGCCAGTGCTTCTTGCACTCAGTGACAGTCCTCTTCACCTCAGCGGCAATGATTTTTTTGTCCCCTATTTGCTGCCATATTGCATCCCTCCTACCATTTGGCAATTTGGAGGTGACGAATAGCTGATGTTGGTACTCTGTCACCTCTGTGACCAAGATGTCATGCTCTTTCTCGCTAACGCAAGATTTGCACTTTCTCTTCTCTTTCTCTTGTGATTTTTCTGTGCCCTCCTGGCTGGTACTTAGGTGTTTGGGGTCTCCCTGGGGTCTCCCTTAGCATGATGATTCCATCTTCTCTTGCAATTGCACTCTATCCTGTATTTTTGTTTTATTTTGACACTAACGCAGTGTAAAAATGGCGCTAGCCCTTTAGCGACATGTTTATGTGCTGCAAAAGAGTGCAGCACCATTTTTGTAGCATTAATTTCATTTTTCCTTACGGCATTACGCAGCTGTAAGCGCCTTTTTTTTTTGCACTATCCATTCCTTATTGCCATCCTACTTCGTTTCATAAATATGGAGCAATGATGGTGCTAGGGAATGACGCTAACTCGCATTAATAAAAATGACACACAGTTTTCATACATATGCCCCTTTGTTTTTATTCTCGCTCCCACAATTCTCTTGGGGGGGCTTTTTGGCCTCTTTCCTTTGGTCTCCCCCCACCAGTGGTAGTATTGGTCACCCTTGTCTTGAACCATTGGTCTGCCTTCTTCTCGAACTCTAGATGAGAAGGTGAACCTAGGTCTACCAGATACTGATATAGCTTCTTATCATAACAATGGCTTAGCATATGCTCTTTCATGATTAGGGTATACAGCCCATCATAATGTTGTACCTTGTTACCTTGTTACCAGATAACCAACCACCCAGGACTTTTACCGAATAGTCTACAAATTCTACCCAAGTTTGGCTCTGGGTTTTTCAAGCCTCTCTCAATTGTATGCAGTACTCTTCAGTTGTAAATACAAAGGTGGTCATTTTGAACACGGCGGGATTTCCGGGGAACATGGCCGCAACATTGAGGGTGTGCGGTGGGTGCAGCTGCACCCATCGAGCATGTCACTGCCCGTAAATCGGGCAGTGACATGGGCGAAGGGGGCCTGCACGGGGGCCCCTGCAGTGCCCATGCAAAGTGCATGGGCATTGCAGGGGCACCCCCTCCGCCAGCCTTTTCCTGGCGGGATATCCCGCAAGGAAAAGGCTGGCGGCATTTGAAACATTATCCGCAGGGTAGTGCAGCCTGGCGGCGGGAGCATGGCGGAGGGTGACGGCTGCCACTGGCGGCCTTCATCCATTTCATAATGTGGCGGTTCAGCCCGCCATGCCGGCTGGCTGCTTCAGCCACCACTGCCGGCATGGCGGCCGAACCGCCATGCTGAAAATGACCGCCAAAGTCCTCAATCATGGTACCCTTCATAAGGTCATAAGATTTAGAATTTGCCTTATTCAGTGTCAGGAGTCTGTCTCTGCACTTTGCTGAGAATAACTCACTCAAAAGTGTGCCCCAATGTTTCTTTTCAATTCCCCACCCAATACAGGATCTTTCAAAGGCAGAAAATCATTTTAATATATCACCCCCTGGTGTAAAGGGTGGGACAACTCCTTTTGGGAGTTTGAGATTGAAAGGCTTCTCTCTCATACCTGTATGCTGACACCAGAATTGGGTCCTAGGCCCAACTATCTTCTCTTTGGTTCAGTTTCCAAAAGCTGAGCCTCCAGGGTCAGTCTTTTCATCAACCTGGCTAAGGCCAGGTTTTCTTCTGTGGGTGCATTAGTGCTAGGGGAAGAGGAGCTACCCTCATCCCCATTGCCCACAGCATTCTCTTCTCCACCAGTAGCTTCACAATCTACATCTTCTGTGCAGTGGGTTTCCTCCTACTGTGGCACCAGAAACCTAAGCTGGTCTAATTTGGCATGTTTTCCAGTAGGGATTTTGCACAGCTTGCAGAGTTTCCTTCACTGGGCATAGTTATATACTATGTCAAGGGCCAAGTCAAGCTCCTGGCTCTGGTTCTCTGAGTCTGACATTTTGTAATCTACTAAAGTTAGGACCTTTTTAGGAATTTCGAACCCCTTTTGGATGAGGTCAACTAATGTAAAGTCATGTTGTAGGGACCTAACCAGGGCCCTAGCAGTTAGTTTAAAATTTTGCAAACATTTTAGCCAATTGAAAAAAAGGAAATTACTCTAAAGTCAATTTGAAGAGTTATTTGTATGCTCACAAATTGACAAAGTGGTATCCACAAATGCATGTATTGTATCTTATCACTGCTACCAAATGTAGGAAGCTGACTCCATATATAGGGGGTCATTCTGACCCTGGCGGGCCAACGACCGCGGAAGCACTGCCAACAGGCTGGCGGTGATTCCTGGGACATTCTGACCGCGGCAGTAAAGCCGCGGTCAGAAAAGGGGAACCGGCGGTTTCCCGCCGGTTTACCCCTGGCCCAGGGAATCCTCCAAGGCGGCGCTGCTTGCAGCGCCGCCATGGGGATTCCGACCCCCTTCCCGCCATCCTGTTCCTGGCGGTTTTTACCGCCAGGAACAGGATGGCGGGAACGGGTGTCGTGGGGCTCCTGGGGTCCCCTGCACTGCCCATGCCACTGGCATGGGCAGTGCAGGGCCCCCCTAACAGGGTCCCACAAAGATTTTCAGTGTCTGCTTTGCAGACACTGAAAATCGCGACGGGTGCCACTGCACCCGTCGCACCCCTGCAAATCCGCCGGCTCCATTCGGAGCCAGCTTCCTCTTTGCAGGGGCTTTCCCGCTGGGCCGGCGGGCGATCTTTTGGAGATCGCCCGCCGGCCCAGCGGGAAAGTCAGAATGACCGCCGCGGTCTTTTGACCGCCGTGGTTATTTGACCGCGGTGCGGTCTTTTGGCGGTCTCCGCCCAGTGGGCGGCGCCCGCCGCCCGCCGGGGTCGGAATGACCCCCATAGTGTACAAAAAGGATGTGCACTGTGCAGAATGTAAGCAACCCCACCTTGGTTTACAGAGGTAAAAACAAGATCACCTAATGCTGTAATTTTTATGGTAGCTTGGTCAAGCAGTTATGCCAATGTTGGGGAAGTGCTAAGCATTTGTTGTACTCACAGTGTCAAAATTGGGGGCCCACACACTCAAAAGAATAGCTTAAGACCAATTTACAAAAATATTTAAGATCTGTATACGCCTTTTAGGACCAAGATCATCAAAATCAGGTAAGTACTTTTTAAGTCATGATTTTTCAACGTTTTACAGAAATAGTCTTTTTGTGTGTAATTATGCACCATAGGAATCAATGGTAGAAAACTTTAAAAATGCATATAAAATCAGACAATGCATTTACCAATGTCTTTTTTTGTTTTTAGGTTGAGGTTGTGGAGCTATCCTGTGGGCCAGTGTGTCAGAGTCACCAGATCCTCGGGGTCTGTGCACGTTCCCAACACTTCCACCACAAGACAGCTCCAATACTCTGATTAGATTTATCACAGAGTCTAAGAGAGTCCAAGTGGGGAAAAGGGGATTAGGACGGGAACAGCTGGGAAGGAGACCTGTAGGAAGCAAAAGGTTAAAACACAACATCAAAATTACATCTCATGAATTCAGTACCATGCTACAACTCTAAGCTTCGTCTTTTCCAAAAAAACATGAACAACCCTAGAATAGTCCTAAAACTGACTAGGCTTTAGATGACCCAATACCTGAGGAGGAAACAGGAAAAGTTAAATAGGACTTTCAGATTTGAGTACTTTCTTTAGCATGAGAATCAGGAAGCACTCTGAGCAATTTCTAAACAACCATATGAATCTCCTTTTAAGAATACATATCAGGAACACACAGCATTACATCTAGAATTCTGGTATTGTTGTGTTCATCTCAGAAAAAACATTGGGAAGTGAATTGCGCACATTGCAGATTTTTATATGAGTATTAAACACCATAAAGGATTGTGCACCATGAAATCACTCAACGTAGATTCAAGGAATAAATCATGCAACGTGTCAACTTGAAATGCTACCAAGAAAATGTCTTAGAATAGTAGCGCACAGTAATTTACATTATTTATACACGAGGAAAGAATTGCGCGTCTTGCCGATTCAAATGCCACCATACAAATGTCAAGAAATGGTAGCGCACAATGAATAACATGAAAAGCACTCAGGGAAAGAATCGTGCATCTTGTCGATTCAAATGCCACCATGCAAATGCCAAGAAATGGTAGCGCACAATGAATAACATGAAAAAACACTCAAGGAAAGAATCGTGCGTGTTGCCGATTCGAATGCCACCATGTAAATGCCAGAAAATGGTAGCGCACAATGAACAGCATGAATTACACACGAGAAGTGAATCGCGCGTTTCGCAGATTCGAATACCACCATGTAAATGTCAAGAAAAGGTAGTGGGCAATGAACAACAAAGTTAAATGCTCATGAAACGAGTTGCACGTCTTGCCAACTCGTAAAACATCATGTAAATGTCAAGAAATATCAGCGCGCAATGAACAACCATGTAATAACGAAGTCAAATCTTTATGGAATAAATTGCGCGTCCTCCCTATTTGCAAACCACCATACAAATGTTAAAAATGGCAGCGCACAAGTAATTTGTTATTAATTTAAGAATGAAAATCAAGAATATGAAAATTCTCAATTACGGTGTTGGGAAATGTCCAAACACCGTCTTACCGCCTGGAAACAGTGATCACCAATGAGAGATGATTGCAGAAGACTGGAAAATCCAAATAGGCCGCCGGGACAGGAGTTCAGGAAGAAGCTGCTGCTCTCCACCGGGACCTCTGAATAGTGACCACTGGAAGTTGGGTGACTCTCTTTTATAGAGTCTTGGCCCAGCCTAGAACCACGCCCAGGCATGTTGCAGGGAAAGTCTCTAGAAGGCCCTGGAAAGGGACCACATCCTAACACACTCTGAATGTCTGCAGCAATACATTGCAAATGTACAGTATTTATAAGCACCTTAAAAATCAATCTTTTGGATGGAATTCTGCAATGCAAAAGGTTAAACAATAACATATCATCACAATGCATAAATTACATTATCTTGCGAGTGTTGGGTTTTTGCATTCTAGATGCCCGTAGAGCGCACACTGTCCTGGTGTTGACACAGTGTCCGAAAGTCCTCCTTTTTGCCCTGGTCACCCCCACACATTTTGGATAGGTACTGGTGGTTACTGACTCTTGGCTGTGCCCTGGGTACTGCTTACCAGTCCCAGGGCCAGTGCTCTGTGTAAAATGGATATGCAAATTAGGCTAATTATAATTGGCTAAGTTAACCTACCTATAAGTCCCTCGTACATGGTAGGGCATGTAGGTTTAGGGACCACAGCATAGGTAGTGCACCGCTGAGGTGCCCAGTGTCATTTTAAAGGCAGGCCTGCCTTGCTGGCTGCTTTTAAATTAAAGTTATATGCAAATTCGACTTTGGAATTAATAGTAGTTCCAAAGTCTTAAACTACCTTATTTGTACATATAAGTCACCCCTAAGGTGTGCCCTATGTGCCCCTAGGGCTGGGTGCCATGTAACTATAAGCAGGGACTTTATAAAAATAGTTTTATAAGCCCTGGTTAGGTAAAAACAGCCAAATTCATTTTTCCCTCATTGTAGTAAATGGCCTTCATAGGCTAGAATGGGGAGACTTTATTTTAATGTTTAAAGTCTCCTTAAATGATGCATACCAAGAATTTGGTATCAAATTAATTGTTGTAATAAATCCCACAACTTCCAGTTGTGGGATTTAATATAACTTGTTCAGGTAAAGAGTTTTAAACTTTACCTGAAAAAGTTGCCAATTTCAGCCCTGCATTGTTTTTGCTGCTGTGCTCTGATTGGCCAGCCTCTAGCAGCTTGGCCAAGCTACCTTGATGAGGTGTGAAGTGGCCTAGCTTCACACAAAGGAATGTGCCTGTGGGAGGGAATCTCCCCTCAGCAGATGGTGAGGCAGGAAGGGGGAGGGCTGCCAAACTGGTCTTCAAAGGCAGAGAAGGGCATTTGGAGCAACCAGCAACACCCCCACATCCTGCAACCCCAGACAACTAGGTGCCCCCTTGATTAAATTAGGAGAGGGCAGGAGAGGGGTGTGTTTATGATTTTTTTAGCCACACCAGTGGGTGGGCTCAGCCAGATGTAACCTCCAAAAATCAGATTCAGCCATGATGGATTTTTGGAGAATTTTGCCTCCTGGGATTTATTTTTGCCACACTTCCCAGGAAGTGGTCATCACAGGGGGAAGGACCCTGCACCTGATTGGAGAACCAGGACCCCCCTGCTTTTCATCCAGGAGCAAGGATAAAACTGGCAGACCTGCACCCACACCTCAGATCCCCATCAGATTCCAACAAGGAAGAACCCAAGGAGAAGAAGGACTGCCCTGCTGGACCCCTGACCTGCACCTGGAACCTGCACTCAGAAGGACTGCACCAGCTGCCCACTTGGGCTTCACCACAAGAAGGACTTTGCCTGGCTTCAACTGGTTCAAGGAGGGACTCCCTGTTTGCTACAGGTGAAAAATTGCTATCTAGAGTCCCCTGCACCAACTCCTGAAGAAAGCGACCAGCTGACCACTGTCCAGTGGCCAAAAAGGAGTTTGCGCCAGGTGCATTCTGGGAATTGTAGTCCGCACCCCCCAAGGACCATCTCAGAACTTCTGGACCCTTGGAGTGAGCTGTGGACCCCCAAAGAACCTTAAAAGGACATCTGGGAGAAGCCCCATAAGTTTGGAGAAGTTTGGACAACTTTTGTAAAAAAGCTCCATAGAGGGACCGACCCGCCGTGGCAACTCTAGCCGGCTTGCCTCAACCGCGACCCGGCCTGATTTGCTGGTTCGTCCCGGTAAAGAAAATCTCCAAAAAAAAGACTAAGTCTGAAGGTAAAAAGTTGACCGGGACCTCCCAGCCAGCGTATCCGAGGAGGGCTCCATGGACGTCGGATCAAGATCCAGGTTTACCCCGGTCGAAGGATTTTCACCTCGAAAAAATGACTACGTCCGAAGGTAAAAATCTCCACCGAGGATTCCAGCATCGCGTATCCGGAGAAGGGCTCCAAGAGGTCGGATTGGACTGGCAAGTTCGTCCGCTGAAGAAAATCTTCGAAAAAAAGACTAAGTGTGAAGGTAAACTTTTAACCGAGGCCTCCTGTGGCCTGTAGCCGAGCAGGGCTCCATCGCGGTTGGCCTGAAACTTTGACTTTGCCCCGGTCGAGGTGCAACCAGATGACCCAATTGGCACTTTTTGTTTCTAGGCGCGAAAAAAAAAAAATATATTTAAAAATTCATATCTCTGGTTCCCCTTATCCGATTTTATTCGTTTTGGTGTCATTTTAAAGATAAAAATATAATCTATGTTTATAAATTGGTTTTGGATTTTTAAACTGTTTCCTGTGTTTTATTTAATTACTGTTTTGTGATATTTGAATGCTTTACACTCTGTCTCCTAAGTTAAGCCTTGACGCTCGTTACCAAGCTACCAAGGGTTGAGCTGGGTTTAATTTACTGAGACCTAAATGGACCTAAATGGAGGTTAGTGGCCTATTGCTAAGTGTAGGTACCTACCTGCCCTTACCAGTAACCCATTTTCCAACAGCCAGCCAGGGACGTTTGGGCGTCTCCTTGTTTCGGTGGAAACAGTGGCAGAAAAGTCCTTGGAGGTGGTGCAGGACCACTGCGGGGACCACTTGGAAAGCACTGCACTAGTGGACTTCAAGGTGAGTCCGATGGGTCCCCTTAAAGTGTAGAGGTCACAATGGGTGTCGGTCCCTTACAGTCAGCAGTTTTTCCAGCGCAGGGTCCAGGGAGGCTGGGTGCAGAGCACATAGGAGAGCCAATAGCTGTGCACAGAGGTGGAAGGTCACTTTGAGGGTAGATTGTAGGTCAGCAGGCCCATTATGGGGCGTGGTTCTTATGTGTCCAGAAGTCCCTCAACTGGAGCTTGTTTCTGGTCCTTGGAGAGTCCAGACTGGACTTTTACTTTGGGTGTCCTGCGTTGGGGATCCAGTACCCCTGTCTATTGCATTTTTTAGCCACTGGAGGTTGCAGTGCCACAAAACTTGGCACATTTGCAGGGTCTGTCCTCTGGGTTAATTGGGTTGAATTTGGTCTAGCTGCTATGCCTGGCTTCTTGGTCAGCAGCCAGTCAGTGAACTGGACTTCACTGGTCTTTGCTTCTTTGTTGCAGTAAGTGATACCTTCACTCTGGTGGGAGATGCTTTGCAATTTTCAGAAGGATGGAGGTCCTCTGGGGTTTTGTAAAGTCTGACCGATGTCTAGTCAACCCCTCAGTGGTGATTGTCGAGTCCTGGGTGCAGCTGGCAGGGTTTGGCTACTTTGTCTTTGTGCAACAGGACTTCTGTTCTTGAGCCTTTGTTCTTCTATGTTGCTGGCCTTCTTGTGTCCCCCAGGGTTCCAGAATCTTGTCTGGTGGTGACAGGCTGGTTGTGACTGTCGAGCAACCATACCAGAGTTAGGTAGCTTTTGCAGGGGTCACTTCTAATGTGGCCCCTGGGGACCTTTTGCAATAAACCTAATAATGGTACCAATCTGGATTTATGTCCTGAGTTGTTTGATACCAAACAAGCCAGGGATCAGAGTAACCATCATGTAGCTGTGAAACTCGTAGTACTGACCAGTGTCCAGCACATGCATTTAAAATGGCTTCTCTGTTTACTTACTATGTCCCAGGTTTGGTAAAGACACAGTAGGGGCATATTGCTCATGCATCTATGCCCCACATGCAGTATATTGCACCCTGCCTTGGGGCTGAAAGGCCTTCCAGAGGGGTGACTTACCTACATTGCATGCAGTGTGTAGTGGACAGGCCACACAGGTTGTGTGCCTTGTCAGTTTCACATTTTAGGATTGCATCAGGACACTCACCCTGTAATGCCAGTGCTGGGTGCACTTAGATGAATGGTCCCTCAGGGTGCAACAATCTGTGCTGCTGGCCTGAGGGGCCTACCTTTAGTACTCCATGTCATGGGTACCTAAGTAGCATTTACTAGGAATTTATAGTGGCAGCTAAAGATGTTGCCAATTGTGCCAATGCATCACAACAGTTTTGGGAAAGAGACCTGGCCCAAGGAACCTGGTTAGAAGGGACCCTGTGCACTAATAACTTAGTAACCATGTCAAATACCAGGCAAGAAGTGGGGTAGGGCGGTAAACATGTCAAAAGAGGTACCTTCCCACAGGAGCTAACATGCTTTCTTTTTTAATTATATATTTGTTGAAGAAAAAAGGACGACAAATATTAACATCATTTGCAGTAAAAGGACTAGTGTGAAATGTTTGTCTGGTACAAATGTACTACTACCTGGGGGGAGTCAGTGTTGCACTGCTTTCTCCCACCTGGGCTAGAAAACCAGTTGCCTATTAACTCTGAATGAGAAGAAACTGAAAATGTAGTTGTTATTTCATTTCATTTACAGCTGCAAATACAAGCATTTTAGATAATGTAGTTCCTGAGACCCCAACCACTCCAACTGTCTAACAATAAAAAGAAAACAGGAAACAGGACAGACCAGAAAAAGTAATAACAAGAACTGTAGTTGTCCGCATAGATTACCTTGCACAGCAAGCCAACACAGTTACTGACAATATTTTTTAGATGCAAGTAGGTGACAGTGGGAAAAATGGTCACACGTCACAGGTTGATGGGAATGCCAGGGATCACCTCCATATATCAGTGCAGAAAAGCCAGATATTCTCTGCATATTGTCAGAAAAAATAATTTCCTTTTCATTTATCAAATAAATAATAATTGTTTTCTAAGTTGATTTGGGCCCTCATTACGAACATGGCGGTTTGGCCCGCCATGCCGACATTGGTGGCTGAAGCCGCCAGCTGGCATGGCAGGCCAAACCTCCATATTCTGAACATGGTGAGGGCCGCCATCGGCAGCCCCCACCCACCGCCAGGCTTCCGCCGTCAGGCAGCCTGGAGGTGAGTTGAAACACTATCCACCAGAGATATCCCGCCAGGGAAAGGCTGGTGGAGGGGGTGGCCTGGGGCACCCCTGGGGACCCCTGCACTGCCCATGCATTTTGCATGGGCAGTGCAGGGGACCAGGTGCAGAGCCCTGTCACGCAGGTCACTGCCCACAGAAATATTCATAATTTGGCCGGCAGGGTTCCGGGGTCGCTGGCGGTCAGTGTTTTGACCACCAGCATGAACATGGCGGTTGTTACTGCCGTGTTCATAATGACCCCCTTGGTTTGTCAGATACCCACTAATGACATGGAGGGCTATAAACAGTAACTATGCATTTTAACACCGTGGTTTGCTATAGAAAGTCATTATCCAGGTCTGTGCTTCTCCTAAAAGGTAGAGTGGCTTAAAATATAATGCATCATGAGCAAATGTGGCATCCTAGTCTTTTCTATCCTGTATTAAAGTTGGTATCAGAAAAGGTAGTTTCAGGGCAGGTCAAGAGACAGTTTAAAAGTCACTATGAACATGTATGCGATTTCAGCACTATGCCAAGTAAGATAATTATCTGAAAAAAAGACCAGTACCAGAAGAGGAGAATTTTGACCTACATACATTGTTAGATTATCTTCCCAAATGTCTTTGTTGTGGAACTCAAAGGGGCACATTGCAGATGTTCACCCCACTAAGAGAGACTCAGCTGTGACATGCAATAATTGAGCACTGTGAACTGGAGCTAGAGATCACTCCCTTATTCATTTTAGCTTTTCTGTTTTGAGATTTATAGAAGTACGTTTAATTGAATTAGCCTGAAAAGAGGAGTGTAAAGGGGCTGTTAAGAATTGTAAAAAATGGGTTATTAGGTGATACATGTGGAACCCCACTCAGGCAACATCCACAATCCTTGTCAAGTTGAACCACAAAAGTCATTAAATTAACCTGTGCTTAATCCACTCGTCACTTTTTTTCAGTCAGACTGAACTTAGAGGCACTCTGTTAGGTATTAATCCAGCACACAAACAGTAATAAAGTGGTAACACAACACAAGAAAATACCACGGCAAGTTAGAACACTAGATAACATTTTAATTATTAAATTGAGACCAGATTGATAACAATCCAATCCAATTCAAAGATTTAGTAGATATGGCACCAAAAAGCACAAAGCATCACTCGCAGTCATCTGGTTGTACTAGACTGGGGAAAAGTCACAAGCTCAGGCAGACCATGATGGAGCACAGACCAGGTACAGGGACTAGGATATTCCTGCTAAAAAAGTTACTTTCTCAAAGTCTGGGGAGAAGAGTCCCATATGAGGTGGAGGAGGTCAGAGGAGCAGGGAGAGCATCACAGATAATCCTGACTTTGCAGACTTTTGTTGCTATAGCAGGAAAGTCTGGTCCGGCGTCTTGGACTGTTGGTTCTGGAGCATCATACTGGTGGTCACAGAGGGCTGTTGCTGCTTTGGCAAAATGTACATAACTCAAATTGCCTGTCATCGCAGAAAGTCACTTTAGAACAAAGAATTAGATTCACTGAAGCTTCATATTGGTGGTCATCATGGGCGATTGCAAAGAGCCCAAAACTTCAACATTTCACCTCTCTTCATAGAGGAGTGCACTCTGTTGTCAGCCAATTGACCAAGTCCTGGGGAGACACTTCTTGGGGATCAGGGACTCACTTTAGCAGAGGTTTGATACAAGGTTCAAGGTCTTTGGAGCTAGTTATGCCCATATGGCTTATACAGCAGGCCAGTCAACTAACCCTTAGAGGCAGTGTGATAGTCTTGGGTTTGCATAGATGTCTCTCACTCCATCAAGCAGCAAGGCAGGCCTGAAGCAACAAAACAGTTCTTTGGGGAACACAACTGCCCTTCTACTGTAATTCCCACAGGTCAAGGAGTGTACAGAAGAGGTGGTTCAGGTCTGAGATGTATATCTGTTGTCAGCCTTTGAAATGAGGGTGTCATCCTGGCTACCTCCAAATCTGGTTCTGGAAAGTTCTTCCCTTCCCCTGCGCAGGCTCCAGGGAGTCTGGGGTAACTAAAGACTATTGTCAAGTTCCCCTTTGTAGTTGCTGGAGGCAGCCCTTTGATATGTAACTGGAGTAGTGAACAGCCCAACCCCACCCATCCTGGCAGGATGGCCCATCCTGTCAACATTTAGCCCCCCCTTTGTTTCACTGTATGGCAGTAATACACAAAGGCCAACTTCCAAGTTATTCACAGTCATGTGACTAAGGACACAGGCAGCAGGAATCAAATGGTTAGAGCCAGATAATGCCAACTTTCTAAATATTCAACAAGAAAAAAGGGCCACTGCTGACCAAAATCTTTAACGACCAATAATTTTAATCTAGGATCACTTGACTTAGTCAAAGTGATCCACATTCAATAGAAAACCTACCTTACCAAAAATTCATACAGTTCATTGCTGAGCACAGAAGAGACCACAGTAATCTCACATTGAACAATAGATGACCATACATCCATATTATCAACCCACGACAATATAAACAAACAATGGCAAATTGGTTAGAACCACAATATTCAAAACATTGCATTAGTAAACAATAAAAAGATGTGTCAAGATTCTGCAGTTGAAGTTCATTTTCCAGTCCCTTATCAATGGGAAACCACCACAGGGTGATACCCCAATGGTATATGTTTAGACATCAATCAGGGACACTTTTTTTATGAGTTATCAGACCCATGTTCCCTATGGGCTTGTCCAGTCTTATTTTAAACAAAAAATTATCTCTAGTGGAACCATGCATCGATTTGAGGGTTCTCTTCAGGACACAGAACCCATAAACAAGGCTGTTTGATAGAAAATCCAAAGCTACATCTGTGGATGCAAAATGCACATGGCCCACCACGTGCAATCTTTTAAACCTAGGACTATAAACTTGGCGTGTGGCGCAGTTTACAACATTTGTCAACTCCTCAATCAGAGAATGACCTAATGGAACTTAATGCTGGTAAGCCAGAATGCAGGGTTTGAAATGTTTCAACTCAAACCACAAGAGACCATTTTTCATTTACAATAAGACTGGACAAGGCCATAGGGAGTATAGGACCAATATCTCAGAAAAAAAGTGTCCCTGATGGATGTGTAAGCACTGGTACTTTTTTGTTGTAGAAATTTTGTGGCTCAGCCTTGTTGTTCTAGAAATGAGCCCAACCCCATTTGTTTTTTTAACTTTCTAAATACGCCATTTTCAAACTTGTGACTTAAAATCTGACTTTAGTATTAAAGAGAGGTCTTACCATTAATGTGTTTCTAAGATTGACATCTCCAATTGTTCCTTTTAAAAAGTAAGCACTTATTACATTTAGTAAGGTAACCCAATGTTATCCAATGGGACACATAGGCCTCATAGTAGTGAAAAATGAACATAGATTTTTTTATCTACTAGGACATGTAAAACATACAAACACATCTTACTTTTTAATTACAATGTACCTTGACCCATGGGATGTTTAAGGCCTACTTTCATGGTGAATTAGATATTTTAGAAAGGAAGGCTTTGGCCTAGTAATAGGTTTATTTTGGCAGGTCGAATTGTCAGTTTAAAACTGTACTACCAGTTGCAATGGCTGTCCTGAGAAATGTTTAAAAAGTGCTACATAAGTCAATGACACATGAGTGCAGCGTTCCCAATGGTAGCATTTAATTTACAGGCCCTGGATACATCTAGCACCATATATGGGGCTTATAAGTACATTAAATATGCCAATCAGGTGTATGCCAATAGAAGTAGTGAAGTGCACAGAGTCCTAAATGCCACCAAAAATGAAATTCAGAAAAAAGAAGGGCTAAAGACAAAACGTTTGAGGGAAGACCACACCAAGGATGAAAGGTCTAACAAGACCCCAGAATGTTGGCTGGCCGGTTACTGGGCTTGCAGCAGACCCACCTCTGCCATTCCACTGGCAGCTGACCCACCCACCATATTTACAGTTCCACATTTCTGTGGTTGGGAATATTTGCCAAAAGTCCTCCTGCTGACCTGGAGGCAGCCTTTTCAGAAACAAATGAAAAGTCAGGCAATGGCAGGCGGTGTGTGCAGCATATTGTTTTTGAGAAACTCTCAAAGGGTTTGTAATCTCTAAAAACAATTAGCTGTTTCTGGCCTAATGGGAGGTATCTTGCACTTTGTGTGGGATTGGCCCACATATCTCCTTTCTCCGTTATTGGTGATCATGAACAGGTAAAACAATGTCAGAAAGCATATTCTAAATAGAAATTCCCAATGTTGGAGAGCTGGTGATGCTGTGGAAAATTGCCAAAAGCAGAGAAAACTATTCGGTTCCCCAACTCTAAGTGAGTTAGGGCCTATGGGTATCAAAAAAGATTTTGAATGACATTTGAAACCTAATTTGTCCACCTAACCAAAAATTGTGTAGTAGGTGTGAATAGCCCTCCATGCCTTTTAATTCAACTGCCCCAAAATGTGGTCTAAAGGGCGTTTCTGATCTCATATCTAACCCCAACATCCATGCTTTCAAGCATAGGGTTTGCATATGGTTTGAAGTGCCCAGTACCGTCCAAACAAAAACACCTTTGGTGTTACTCTGTAATATACTGGTGAACTTCTTGCATTTCTGATTAGCACATGGATGTGAATTTCATAGACAAACCAGAGTCCATTGCATGTGTTTTTTCGTTTCCAACTTGAGGTCTAGTATTGAAAATAATTACTATGATTTCTAGTGGTCAAACTCTATAGTACCCATACTCCCACTTTCCTTTCAATTCATATTGGTCGAGTAGCATTTTTCACTGAGCATCTTATGATGTTGTGGAGTCTATTCCCTCATCATATCACTATTTTATTAAACTATTGATCTCAATCATAAAATTAATTCGTTTTGCCTTCCTTCTCACTCATTTCATTCGGCAAACTTTTGGTACCATCTAAAAAAATTATCGAGGAGCGGTTCTGCCATTATGAGCATATTCCTCACCACCTAAATGATTGGTGGTGTACAGTGTACCATCAAAGGTCAGGAAAAAGGTCCATGGACCTCACAAATGTATTTTACTTTAATGTCATATTTTTTACATCAAAGTCAAAGTAAGGGTTTCTGTGTGTACCCCTACGAAGGCTTGGAGTGCACTTCCCCTGCCATTTTCCTTTTAATTTTGCTCTTCAGGCAATAGGAACCAGCCACACAACCCGAAATAGCAACCACGAGAAATGTGCCTCTCATGGCCTGCCTATCAGATACATAGAATATGCAGTCCCAACTCAGGTACTACAGATCGGAAACGGTACCATGAGAGAAAAAATGTCCCTATCAAATTAGACTTCCTTATTTGTTTTTTGTTTATTTCTCACTGCTCACAGGTCCTGCAAGGCATTCACGAATAAAACATCCAAGATATATAAAAGTGTTAATTCTTTTAAGCGTGCTTGTAAACTTTTTTTCAACACCTATTTCTCAAAAATACGGATCGGGGGTAAACCAAACAAAAAATACACACTTTCTCAGTGACATTCTACTTTCCTGGTAAGTTTGGTGTAAATAGGTTTCGGCTGAAGGCACGAGTAAAATTTCTGAGAGGAGGTAAAGTTGGCAAACACATTTTTTTCCCAAACCGATCAGCACGACTAATGGCATGTCACATCACACCTAACTGCGCCAAGTGATTGCTAAATTTGTTGTGAATGCATTCATAGGGACAAAAGTTCTAGAAAAATGAAAACATGCGTTGTCAATTGAAAGTGCAGTTTAAAGATAGATAGAGAAAGTGAGCGACAGAGACACAAATAGATGGAGGTTTGTCAACAGTTACATACTATTTGCGGCTTTCTTCTTTGATGAGTTAAACCCAATGGCCCCTTTTTTTTTTTTTTAGCGTTATCCTGAAACATGGATCTTAACTTGAATATAGGGGTTTATGCTACACTTACTTTCATTTCTAACTGCAGTAAACAGCTGGTCTGTCTAATACCCAACTTCCAGACAGTCAATTCACCGACCTTGGAAGGATGGAAAGCTGCGTCATTTTTGTTGGGATTCAAATTTGTGACCTGCAAATCAGAAGATATGTAAATTGTGAGTGCCTAATTCAGTGAACCATCTTACCAGCTCCAACAATATTTAAGCAACGTTCTCGTCACTCTGGGTCCCTCAAAGAGGGGTTTTCATAGCTGTACTACTTCACTGAAGTCTGCTCCGTAAAACGTAGATACACTTCATCTGTGTGCGACAATGAGGATTCAAGCTTTAAGGACCCATCGGATTTTATTTGCCATGTTTAAAAATGTAAATTTAAAATTCCCCGATATAAAATAAATAATCCCTGCCATTTGATTACCAATAAGTTACAATATCTGTATTCTTTCCAAGATATAAAATAAATAATCCCTGCCATTTGATTACCAATAGGTTACAATATCTGTATTCTTTCCAGGATGCTCTGTAACTGACACACTTTTTATATTATGTAGACGTGAATCGTATTTTGGCAACTGCAAGAAGGATACTGGGGCTCGAAGAAGAGGAACATACGTCAGAGATTTAATATGTGCTCCCCGATGTTCCAGGACATCATCGATCCAGTTTAACCAAATCCTTTGGAGGTGCCCCGAGTTCTTATGTCATGCAACCTGGCCGCGTTCCTGGCTTAATTCCACCAGACATGTTGGCCTCTGCAGACTAACAAGTGCAACACAACAGAGTCAAGAGGGAAAGATGAATGATTTCAGGTAAGAGTGGATTTCAAAGAGTAAAAAAGCATTATCGAAATGATTCTAGAGTGATGTGGTGGAAATATGAAGAAATGAAATGCAATAGTCCTCATATTTACTTTAAAGTTAATGTTTCGAGCCTTGTGGCTTTCACTACACGGGTCAAATAAAATATACATCATTTTAAAAAGCATTAGATAATATACTCTAATGCTGAATTTCAACATGGGCCTTTTTAGACAGACTGGAACCAGTAGGATTGGGCGTACTTGTGGTTCTGACATAGGTTTATCCCATGTGGAAATTTTTGTTTTACTTTGAAGGATTATCGTGTTCACTAAGCCAGGCACGTCTTACAGATCCTGTTTCTGACAGGAGAAAGGGTTTTGACTCCCTGAGACCAGGGGCAAATGTTAGTACCTCACAAACAGATGATCTATGATTAGAGAATCTCTAAATAGGACGCCATTGCAGTTACTTGACTGTACCTGAGTTGAGCATAACTAGTTTGTTGTAATGTTCCTATTACTTGTATGCTAGGCCTGGAATATGCTAGGCCTGGAACCTCGTTGCCTTCTATGTTCCAGGACTCGATTCTGGAGCCTGGAGACGTGGAGGTTCCATGATAGAGATGGTTGGGATGTGGTGAAGATTGTAGAGAGATGGAGCACGGATCCTGTTTGGGTTGGCTTTCTACACAATAAACCTTTGCTAAATATCGTCTCCTCCGCCTTATCATAACACTGGCGATGAGGGGCCAACACTGAACCCACGGAATTACCTGCGGTGAAGATTTTCCACTGATTTTGGGTCCGCGTCTTTCCGTCAGCTGTTTCATTTCTGCTATCCTGGAAACCGCAGACATTGTGAAGATCCGTCGATCCTCTTCGTGCAAGCGCATGAGGCTTTTTATCTCCTTTTTTCGATCGTTCCTGTTGTTTCGCCTCATTTTACCTTCAGGCACGAGACAGGCTCGTGCTCTCCTCGCGTGCTCTCGTGCTCTCCCTTGCGCGCTCTGATGTAGCGTACGTTTGGAACGTACTTCAAGTTTCTGCGGTTTCCCTTTGGAAATCTAGACCGCTCACTACGCTACTGTTTCAGCAGGGACTACAAGTTGCTTCATTTTCTTTCTCTTCGTGATCACCGCAATACGTCTCAGTTTCAATGAAGAAAAGACTAGTCTGCAGTTCTGCTATTGTTGCTTGTGGTTCTTTCTATATGTTCACCGTTTGACCCCATTGTGGGAGAAACATTAGTCGGCAACAAACTTTCCTTGTTCTACTTGCTCTTTCTTCCACGCCCCTGCTATAAAAAAGAAGATATATATTTTTTTTGTGTGTTTTTTTTTCAGGAGATTTTTGGACAATCCACTATGTTCTAACTCCTTCACTTGTTCTGATAATCTTTTGTTGTACCACCATGGCTACACCTACTATGTCACAACCACCTCCTTTTTTATCGGACAAAGGTGACCCCATTCTTCCATGGAAACGATGGAAGAACCTTTTTGATTCTTACTTAATAGCCAGAGGTGGAGAAAAATTCTCTCCAGCTAGGAAACAAGCGGTTCTTCTACACAATCTGGGAATCGAAGGCAGAAATATATATGACAGTCTTGAACCTTTGAGCATTGGTGGGGCGGACGGCGAACCCAGGGATGTTTATGAGATGTCTGTAGCAATCCTTGCGGCACATTTTGAATCCAAACTTAATGTGGTGTTGTAAAGACATAAATTTTTCGCCAGATCTCAGGGTAGTACGGAGAGCGTAGGGAATTTTGTCGCTGCTTTACGCACATTAGCACGCACTTGTGATTTCGGTGAAATCACAGACTCTCTGATTCATGACCAACTTGTGCGTTGTACCAATAATAAAAAAGTTCAAGAGAAACTATTGACGAAGAACCCTGACTTGAGAGAAGCGATTGCTATTGTCGAGGGAATGGAGAGTACTAGCAATTGGATCAAAGAAATGAACCATACTGATGGAGACAGTCTCTCTGTTGTGCAAATACCAAGGAACCAGGAAGAAGTTTTGAGGATTAGCAATGACAGTAAAGCTCAAGTGTCTTTACAAGAAAAGAAGAGAGACATAAAAGTTTTACGTTGTTATCGCTTTGGCAACATGGGTCATACAGCAAATAGTGCTAATTGTTTTGCACGTAATTCTTTATGTAGGAAGTGTGGGAAGAGGGGCCATTATGCTAGGGTTTGCAATAATGACAAAAGTAATGTAGATCTTGTCACTGAAAATGTCAATAAGATGGTATTATATGTAGGACAAGAAATTGACCATATCGAGCATAGTACTGGCATGGTAGATGAGGGACCTGTGATCATGCCTGAGTGTACCGTTAAACTTGATAATAGAACAGTTACTGTTCTAGCAGATTTGGGTTCTCCCTACACGATGGTTGGTGATAAGAACTGGCAGGCTATTTTCGGAGAGTCTCCTGATTCCCTTATTAAGCTTGACATCAACCCTGTCAGTTATGGGGTTGCCAGAATCGAGGTAATTGGATACAAAGTCATGAAAATCCAATTCCAAGACAAGGTTACCATAGGTAAGGTTTACGTAGCCAAACGTGGTAATAATCTGTTAGGTTGGCGACACCAACGGGACATGGGTATTAAATTAGATCCCAATTCTGACAATCAAGTTATGGTGGTAAGTGATGTGGATGACTCATTGGAGATTTGCAAGGAATTCCCTGGTGTGTTCAGCGATAATTTAGGGTGCCTGACTAATTTTGAACACAAGATTATTCTGAAAAACAATACTGTACCCATTGTGCATGAAGTCAGAAGAGTACCTAGGTTGATGTTGGAGCCTCTGAAAGCAGAACTCAATAGGTTACTTGAGGCCGGGGTTACCAAGGAGATTGAATCTTCGGAGTGGTTGGCCCCAGTAGTTTTGGCACCTACGGACAATGGGAAGCGTATCCGTATGTTTGTGGATCTCAGAGACCTTAACAAGAACATATGGATAGATCGCCAACCTTTACCTAACATAATAGAAGAGTTGTCATGTTTGGGTGGTTCAAAGGTGTTTAGTGTATTGGATCTATCCTCGGCATATCATCAGATTGTTTTGCACCCTGAGTCCAGGCACCTCACTTCCTTTGTTACACCTTTGGGGGCTTATCAGTTTTTGAGGATGCCTTTTGGTCTAGCCTCTGCGGCTGCGTGTTTCCAACGCATCATGGAAAGAATCTTGTGAGGAATCTCTGGTACGTTATGTTTCCAGGATAACATTTTGGTTCATGGCAAGACAGTGGATGAACATGACAAAATATTAAGGATAGTTTTGAGCAAGTTAGCAGAGGCCGGGCTTACTGTTAAGAAGGAAAAGTGTAAGTTCAGAGTCACCTCTGTGACGTACCTGGGACATACCATTTCTGGTGAGGGAATCAGACCCAAGTTAGAACTTGTTGATTCTATAATTCGTGCACCTGAACCCAAAGACAAGGATGATGTGAGGTCGTTCCTAGGGTTGGCGGAGTACTACTCCAAATTCATTCCCAACTTTTCCAGCGTGACAGAACCTTTGAGAGCTCTCTTGAAAAAGGGTTGTGAGTTCATCTGGGAGAAGGATTGTGTGACAGCTTTTTCTTTTGTAAAAGATTGTATTGGAATGATGCCTACCATAGGGCATTTTGATGTGTGTGCGAAAACGTATTTGTACACTGCTGCTAGTGTCAAGGGTTTGGGGGCTGTACTTATCCAAAGAGTAGGTCAAGAGGAGAAAGTAATAGCTTTTGCTTCCCGTTCCCTCAAGGAGGCTGAACAACACTATTCAGTCATAGAAAGAGAGGCACTTGCCTGTATGTGGGCAATGAAACACTTTAAATTCTACTTGTGGGGCCTACCTTTTGTAGTAAGGACAGATCACAGACCTCTTGTCCAAATTTTTTCTCCCAAGAAAAATGAAGAGCTGACCCCGAGAATTCGAAGGTGGACTGAGGGGTTGTTGGAGTACAATTTTGTGGTGGAATATGTGCCTGGTCCGAAGAATATTGTAGCATATTTCTTGTCCCGTTCTTCGGTTGATAGTGAGGAGGAGGTAGAGGATGAGGTTACTATCAACTGGGTAAGAGAGATGGCTATCAACGAAGAGGAGTGGAAATTGGCTGTGGAGAGAGATCCGGACAGGCATAAGCTTAGAGAATTCATTGTGAAAGGATGGCCAGAGTTTAGGAATATTCCTGATTCATTGAAGGGCTATTGGAATGTGAGAGATGAACTTTCTTTATATGGAAGTGAATTATATAGGGGAGGCAAATTCGTACTGCCTACGGAATTGAGGAACAAAATTTTGAATCTGGCTCACGAAGGGCATTTGGGCAGGAGTTTAACCAAATCTAGACTTAGAGCCATTTATTGGTGGCCAGGGTTGGATAGTGAAGCTGAGGCGGTTGTGAAGGACTGTTTGAGCTGTGCACATAGTGACAAAAGCAAGATGGTGGCGAGAGCGCCACTCTCCCCTGTTGAGGTTCCGGAAAAACCCTGGGTGAAACTTGGTTTAGATTTTATGGGTCCTTTCCATCTTTTACCACGGAACGAACGATATGTTATACTCATGGTGGATTATGCATCCAAATGGGTGGTGACCAAATGTGTGAACACCGTTGATACCCGTACAGTAATTGAGTTTATGGAAGAAGAATTCTCTAGAGAGGGTATACCCAGTCATTTAGTCACAGACAATGGGGTACAATTGACATCACAAGACATGAAACAATTTTTAGATTCCCTGGCTATTGTACGCTTGAAGACAGCTTTGTATCTGCCACAAGATAATGGTCTGGCTGAGCTGATGAACAGGATGGTGAAAGCTTGTGTGCAAGAAGCTATTGAAACCAGAACTCCCTTAACTAATCTCCTGAGGGATTTGTGGTGGGCACATCGCAACATCCCAAATAGCGTTACGAATATAGCTCCTTTTGAGTACATGAGGGGAAGGTTGGGGTGCACTAGATTGTTCCCGGCATGGCTCAGTAACACTTTAGCACAGGTCAATCTGGATAAATTTGATAAGGTGCCTAGTCTCTGGGAGAAGTACCAACGTAATTACTAGTTGCGTTTTGATGCCAAGCATGGTGTTGCTAGAGTGTGGTGGAAGGTAGGTGACCTGGTGCTGGTAAAGGACCCGTGTTTTAAAACCAAAGGTAGATCATCCTTCAAGGGCCCTTTCCGCATCAAAGAGGTAAGGAAAAACATTGTGATTCTGGACAATGGGGAGGCGTGGAGCATGTCCAGAATTGCGAAATGGACAGACTCCCCAAATTTGAAAGATCAAAGAAGAAATCATGTCACAGAAACTTCCAAGGAGTTACCACGCGCCAGTGTTTCATCCAGGTTACGTTCCCAACCATTCTGGATGAAAGACTATTTATCTTGACTCGTTGTTTTGCAAATCTCTATTTGTTGTTTTTACAAATCTGTTCCAACTGCATTTTGTATTAATTTTAGATTGTTCTGATATTAATGTAAGGGAGGGGGATGTGTTGTAATGTTCCTATTAATTGTATGCTAGGCTTGGAATATGCTAGGCCTGGAACCTTGTTGCCTTCTATGTTCCAGGACTCGATTCTGGAGCCTGGAGACGTGGAGGTTCCAGGATAGAGACGGTTGGGATGTGGTGAAGATTGTAGAGAGACGGAGCACGGATCCTGTTTGGGTTGGCTTTCTACACAATAAACCTTTGCTAAATATCGTCTCCTCCGCCTCATCATAACAAAGTTGCTCTGTGTCTCACTCCTGAATAATTTAACAGGTATTCATACTTTTTTTTAAGTTTAAAGAGGAACTTTATTGATAATTAATGCAATATTCAAAAGATATAAATACATTTGATGACATGAGTAAATAATATAGTAACAGTTCAATTTCATGAAACATATTTATTGCAAAATCCAAAAGATATATTAATGCTTTGAAATGTAAATATATATGCATATATTAAGTGTATAGGTGCAGAAAGTTATGAACAATATCAGTAAATACAATTTGTTTTAAAGAAAAACAGTTCATGGCGGTTCAGAAACCTCTTCCTTTCTAGGAAAATGATTAAATGAAGAGTGAAGCCAAAGAGTTTACGGAATTTGTAACAGGTATCCACAACATATCGCTTTTAATAGCAAGGGATAAAGGAGAAACATAAGCTCTATCCAGTCTATGATTATAACATATAGCATACCACCAAGCTTGAAAGTATAATTTAGAAGAGTCCTTCAAAGTTTTCGTAGTTTGTTGAAAAGCAACAGCCAATAATAAATCTAAGATTAAGATACTACTTTTTGGTTAATGGGACCATTTGTTTGTAAGGCTGCCTAAAAATATATTTGGAAAGCTTAAGGTAACTTGAGTGTTAAAATAGTATTAATTTGATTCCATACATTAACCCGAAAGTGAAATGTATATGGACAATCAAAAAGCATCTGTTTAAGTTCTGAGACCGGCCTATTACAAGACCAACAAGAGGATGGAAGATTAGAATTCATTATATGTAAAAATGATGGTGTAATTAATAACCTATTATATATAAAAAATACATTTTGAATTGCATTAGCAGCTCTTGAGGATTTCCGTATTTTAATCCACACCTTATTACATAAAGGAGGTGAAAATGAAGTATCTAAATCTTTCTCTCACTGTATTTCTATTGTGGATTCATGTCTGTCCTCAGGAAGGGCTGTAATTGTTTGATAAATATGACAAGCCGACGAAGACTGTAATAGCAGATTCTTGATTGGAGAAGGTCCGAGAAGAGGTGCTTGTTGAACTGGAAAGGATTGATATGAACTATTCACGAATTGTATTAAAGATTCATACTTTCTATCAAAAGAGGACGGAAACAAAAAAAGAAGTTGTGTCTGTACAAAAGAAATGGGGGATTTATTTTCAAAGAGTCGGTGCACCCATCTTAACCCCTTCAAATGCCACGTTTTCCAGTAGATAGTTCTATTATTCAACTTTTAGGCCTCATTAATTTTCAGAGGGACATTCTGGGTCTCTTATTTTTCCATAAGAATTTGGTTAAAATATAATTCAGCTTCTTAGCCTAAAGACATGGGATATTAATTGGAATATTTGATAGAAAAAAGAAAATTACAGGAAGCAACATCCTTTTAAGAGAGTCTGGTCTACCCCACCAGGATAAAAATAAAGGATTCCATTTAAAATAAGAGAATCAAGAGTAGAAAACAGGTGTAAAATTTACAGGAATTGGTATCTTTAAAAGAAGGTTTAAACCAAAGACATAAATAGTTAATTTTATCATTGTTCCAGTGAAAATTTGAAGATTTAAAATCTTCAGGAAGACAGAATTTATTTAAAGTAAGTATTTCACACTTATCTTTATTTAACTTATGCCCTGAAATAGAAGCAGCATTGTCTACGTCAAATAGAAAGGTAGGAAGTGAAGATTTTGGGTTTCACATAAAAAGCAAGATATCATCAGCATAAGCCAAAAATTGTATCTGCCTTTCCCCATATTGGAAACCATGCAAATTTGGATTAGCTCTAAGTTTCAATAAAAAGGCTTCCAAGCAAGAACAAATAAAAGTGGTGAAAATGGACATCCCTGATGAACTCCTTTATAAAGCGAGAATGAGGGAGAGATGAGACCATTTAGAAAAATTGCAGCTTTAGGAGAGGAATATAATAATAAGAATAGATTTCTGAATTTAGTTCCAAAGCCAAACCATGAAAGCGTCAAAAAAATAAAGAGCAAATTAACACAATCAAAGCTTTTTCAGCATCAAGAGCAATTGCTTATAGAGAGTCTTTATACCCCAAAGCCTTACTTAATATTAAATAATCTTGTGTTGTCAGATAATAGACGACCTTTAATAAAACCAGACTGCTCTTCACAAATTAATTTAGGAAGAATCAATTCCAAACGCAGAGCAATAATTTTAGCAAAAATTTTATAATCTAAATTAACTAAAGAAATAGGTCTATAATTCTTACAAAACTTTGGATCTTAGTTATCTTTTGGTATAGGAACTGTTAAAGCCTCTTAAAAAGAGCCTCCAGAGGATTTTGCGTTGACAAAATAGGTAAAAAATTGAAATAATCTTGGAACCAATAGTTTGGAAAAGTGTAAATAAAATTCAATAGTAAAGCCATCTGGGCCTAGAGCTTTATCCTTCTTGATAAGATTTAGTGCATTTAGAATGTCTTTCATGTTTCATGGAAATATCATTCTCAAGAGCAGAAAATTCATATGGGGGAAGTGCAGGTGGATTAATGGTTGAAAGCATCCCAAATGATTTAAACAGATAACTGAGGGGTATCATTTTCTACAACAAATTGTGTTGCAAACTTCTAAAAAAGTTGAGTTAAATTAGTATCAAGAAGTAAGGAATTATTAAATCTCCATCTATTACTTGGCTGATTATGTGCAATGAGATCAAGATCCATACTCACTGGAGCATGATCCGAGATTAATATAGAGCCAATTTCTGAACCCAAAACATGTTGTATGAGATGCTGTGAGACAAATAAATAATCAGTCCTCGACTGGGAAGAATGTACAGGGGAGAAAAAGGAATATTCCTGTAGTGTGGGGTTACACAATCTCCAAAGATTCGTTAAAGCTCTTTGTTTAATCATAGAGGTAAATTGTGAAAATATGGTGGATGGTATAAATCTAGAACTGGATTTACGACCAAGAAAAGAGTCCATAACTATATTACAATCTCCTCCAAAATTTGAATATTTGTCTGAAAGAGTCATCAACTTAACTAATATTTCATTCCAGAAAGATTTATCAAGTTGGGTAGGAGCATAAACATTAAAGATAGTTAAAGGTACATTATTAATATACATTGAAACTATAACCCATCTACCCATCACATCAAATTCCTGAGAAATATCAGAAATATTCAAAGCTTTATGACACAGTATAATGACTCAATTTCTCTTACCCATGCCCAGAGCTGAAAAAACATGACCTATTAATGCCTTTTAAGTTTGGCTACCTCAATATCCGATATATGGGTCTCTTGCAATAGGGCAATATCAGCTCTCAGTTTTAAAATATGTGTTCAAACTCTTTGACACTTTATTTGGGATCCTAAACTTTTAACATTCAATGAAATAAATCTAATTGTCATTTATTATAAAGAGTATATAACATAGCCATGAATTAATGCAAGTAAACCAACTATTGTTGAGGACAAGTTGAACCAAAATAAATATTTTGATGTATAGAAACAGAAGAATATAACTATGAACAAGAAAACATAGAAATAGAAAAAGGAAAAGGAATAGAGGGAAAAATAGTAAAAGAAGAGGAAAAGGAGAAAAAAGAACGAACATAATACAATATAGAAAGAAACATTAAAAATACAGAAAAAACTAAACAGAACAAGGAATAAAAACATGTCTATGAGACACAAACAATGTGAGGGTGGTGAAACCACAAATGAAAGATGACGCAACCGTCACTCCGCAACTGCTGACATGGGAGGGAAGAGAGAGACCAGGCCAAACAGGTTCTACTGCAAAGGATGGGTACTTTAATGAAGTAAAATCTTCAAAAAGGAAGAAAATAGGGAAATTGAAAACCCTTAGAAAATATGTCACTCCTAAGGTTACAAGAACCAGTAATGGGCATAACCATTAAATAAGAAAGAAAACACAATATAATAGTCGCGTCTGTGTTACTTTAGAAGTATCCATTGTGTCCCCTTTACAAGAGTCAATAAATTGCTGAAGAAATATAGGGTCTTCATAGGTTGTGGTCTTATTATTGTAGGTCACCTTGAACAAACATGAATGGAAGAGACCATATCGGGCATTAATCGATTTTAATGCCAGACGCATATTCAGAAACTTATTTTCTGTGTCTGCCGTCAATTTAGCATAATCCTGAACAAAGAAGAGATTGGAACCTGACCACATGGTTCGACCTTTTGCTCTTGCTGCTCTGAGGACCTTTAGCAGGTCTACGTACTCCAAAAGATAAAGTATTATTCCTGACCTTTAGCAGGTCTACGTACTCCAAAAGATAAAGTATTATTCCTTTTGGTTTCTTTGATGTCAAAGCCATATGGAAAAGATGACCAAGTCTATGTGCTCTTTGTTTATTTAAAGAAGGAGAAGTAAGCAGATCCAGAACTTTGGGCAAAAACGATTGAAAGAAAGATAATGAGTCCGAACCTTCAATTCCTTCACGTTGACCATAAATACGTAGATTATTTCTTTGTTTCCGATTTTCTATATCCTCTGCATGTTTCTTCAACATAACGACCTCAGCTTATGGGGACTTAATAGATGCATCTGAGTCCTAAAGCACGCCCACTCTTAGTGCTACCTGAGAGACTCTATTCTCCACAAGAGACAATTTACCATTCAAAATGTGTAGTTGTTTATTTGTATCTATCATATAAGGTTTAAGAGCTCTTATCAAGAAGTGACTCCATAGAAATGGTTTCGAGAACTTTAATAGAAGATGGAGGATCTTTTTTAGCTCTCCTATTCGTGGACGTCGACACCGTATCTGGAAGTTTGGACGATAATTTATTAAGAACAGTAGGGGGAGAAACAGGTATTGAAGGTGTAATGCAAGATTAGTAGCCCCTGTACTCTCCATATGTGACAAAAAGGCAAATGAATTTGATAAAGGAATATTATCTGAACCTTTATTACTTTGTATTTTACTATTAGTCAATTGAAGCTTCCTAGATCTGCCCATAAGCAAGATATATAGTTTTGCCCAATGTACAGTAAATCACTCATTGTATGAAGTAAGGTTCCACCTCAGAAAAATGTCTACCAAAAGATTAAATAAACTGAACATATTCCGTCAAAAAGCAGGATACAATGAGTAGAGAGCTTAAGTAAAAACTTTTTGGCTAGAAATTTCAAAAAAGAATGTTTCAAGCACTGATGTAGAAAGTATAAAAAGAAAATGTAAGCTGAAAACAAAAAACAAAATGGCGGTTGCAATCAATTCCTCAGACGACCGCCATTTAACTCAGTCAATTAGGGCATAAAAATAGCTTTCATGGCATTTTAATGGGAATAATGCACTCCAGGCATATTCCCCTAACGTGTCTTCTCTAGAACAATAATTAAAAATACCCTTGTCTCCTACCGCCCTCACGGAGATCGGAAAAAGGCAGCCAACTTCGTTCGGCGCTAACCCACGCCCCTACAGGTTTCCATACACTGATCTAAAGGCAAAGATTCTATATGGCTGTGTCATAAACAATACATATCCTACTTCCAAACCAATTGGTACACTTTTCCAGAGCCTGTGTTTTCAAGACACAGTGCATACTGGAATTAAATCGGAGTCATCACAGGCAACCACTATCAGAGGTGGTCAATTCTCCTTTCTCAACTAAGAGCAGTTTTGCAAACCAGCTCTAAATCACTGTTCATATCAAGCAAGAAAACACCAAGATTCAGCAATGAAACAGAGGTATCTTGTTGTCCCTGGTATAGACAAGAGACTGGTGGTCCTAATTTATAATTAATCCAGTCTAGTTGTAACTCTGTGAAAGCATATTACTCTTCTGATAAAAGTGAGGCTAGAAACTTAAGCATCTGTGAAGTAAGTGGTTCAAAAGTTTGCATAATAAATGAGAATCTCTGCCTAATTCGTTGAATGAATACTAAGCCCCTAAAGTGTTCAGTGGGGATTTGCCTGAAGGTGTATCACTCTCCTACTTTTGTTGCAGCTACGGAAGGTAAATCATATGAGGATTGCATTTATTTCAATCCACATCCTATCTCCCTAAGGCTCTGGGTGCTCTCCAGGCATCCCATACAAACATGTAACCTACCACAGAGGACTCCAGATCTTATTAGAATTGGTGAAAAGAGCCCTTATGGAAATAAATGGAGACAATAAAATTTCTATTCCCAGCTTTGGGCAACAGAATGTATTAATACATCTAAATATACAAAATGTGATTGGCAGGAGTCTCTATTGCTTTAAATCAAGATATCACCAATTTAGGCTGCATAACGCTCCTCTAATTCCCAAAAATATACTACTACCTATCTTCTAGGATCATAACTAGCTGAAGGTAGGCAAAGAAGTTTATCTAGTTTTTAAGGTAAAGAAAATGGTAAACTTGACTTTTGATAGAAATGTTCTGATGAAATATGTGAAAACACATTACGATTCTGGAAAAACAGGTGCCAGGATCATTCAGAGGAACAGAAATCAAAGTACATACAGGTATCCAGCAACAATACTAATTCAGAAGAGTATTATCTAATACTACTATTTACAGCCACAATTGTTTATCATAAGCCAATCTGCTAAAAACATTTGGCAAATTAAGATGTTCTGAACATGGCCCTTTCTGCAGTGTCATCCCCATCACCAAACATCTGCCTTCCTCCTTCTCTTTTTGCTGAAATAATTTTTGTTGTCTTTAGGGCTCTGGACACTTTACCACTAGTAATCAGTGCTAAAGTGCATGTGCTCTCTCCCTGGAACATGGTAACATTGACTTATCAACAATTGTCATATGTAATTTAACTATAAGTCCCTAGTAAAGTGAGCTACATGTGCCCGGAGTATGTAAATTAAATGTTGCTAGTGGGCCTGCAGCACTGATTGTGCTACCCACTTAAGTAGCCCTCTCAACACGTCTCAGACCTACTATTGCAGTGTGTGTTTTAAACTGCCATGACGCTCTGGCAAGTTAAACCTCTTGCAATGCTTAAATCGTCTCTTTTTATGCTTATAAGTCACCCCTAAGTTAGGTCCTATATGACCCACAGGACAGGGTACAATGTATGTAGAAGGCAGGGCACATCCTTGATAGAGCTTACATTTTAGTGTTGTCCCTTATGTCAGAAAAGTTATCAGAGTGTGACAAGTTTATTTTATAAAAGTCAGAGAGTAAAACATAGAAAGCTGCACTGATATGCATTTTAAATGTGCAATTGCTTGTATTTCAAAATTCTAATTAGGTGCCTTTTGAATTAAATCATGTTAGAAGGTTAAAACTGATGTTAAAATGTAATGTAGACTGTAGACTAACAGTGCATATATAAATGATATAAAATTTCTTGTGATTTATTAAAGATTAATGAATTTGAAAATGTGTGCAGAATGAGAGAAGTGCAATTCTCTGTTATATTTAATGGAATGCAATGACAAACCTTTTTTCATGTGAAATTAAATTTATTACTCATTTTGATTAAATATATTAATATTGAATTGATACGTTTGCATATTATATGTGTTTTACTAAAACTTATCAATTAAATGCATTTGATATTTTTTCTTGTGTTGACATAAGTAAGGACTATAGAGCTTACATTTTGCAGTCATGAAAAAGTATTAAATTATTTTTTCATAATGTGAAGTCTTCTTTCAGGTGACTTTCCCATGAGCAGCAAAGTCCTTTTCTGAACAGCAAGTAATCTCAGTATCTCAGATATTCTTATTGACTTTATGTGTTATTCTTCTTGAATGTCTAGTTGTATTAATGTTAGCTCATCTGAATTTATTTCGATGCCTTGGGCAACCCTCTGGGTTTATGTACCTATATTACTTGGTTTAGCGCATTGTACATATGACTTTGAGCTTGTGTTTGTAACTACTCTTTTAATGTTATTCCTGATCAGAGTTTTCCTTCTGCGGCCACATTAATCTTGGTGTCTAAATTGTCTGGGCATTGTTTAATATTGTTGATGGTTTACCTCACTTCTTTCTGGGTCCAAAGGTCCGTTGACCTCAGCGAAGCATTTGATTCCTGCAAAGGATGAAAAATGCTTCTACAGGTCTGGTACTAGACTAAGGGTTTCATGCCATAAGAGGGGGAATCATATTTTTATTTGCTGTTTGGGAATAAGGCTTGATCCAATGTTATTGCCCAATCCAAAAATTGCTCACCCCATATTTCTTCCCATGATCCATTCTAGAGACTAATGAAGTTACAACGCTGTGTCTACAAGTGACGTGTTGTGTAAGTATAAATAGGGTTTTGCGCTTCAAATTCTTTTGCCCTGAAGATTGCAGTGAAGAGTGATGTCATGAAGTGATTTGTGGAGTTGTTGTACTCAAAGTGATTGTGGCAGTTAATGCTTAAAAATTACTTTGGTTATTGTTGATGGGTCCATCATGGCCTAAGATCCCAGGATTACCTACAAATGTAGAAGACACTTTGTAAATTTATTATCTACAGTGGTGTACATGTCATGAGATGTTGTTGGGGATGTCAATAGTTTTTCCTTGAGTGTGAGTTGTTGGTTCATATTTAGTAAATCCTGAGTGCACATGGAGGATCTATATTAACTGGAGTGAGAATTGCTGGTCAAGTTCCATTCATTGTATAATTGTGAAAGCTACAATTTGATATGTAGCTCATACAGCTTTCAAAGTGATTGAGTTCCTATCTGTAATGTGCAGATAGGTTATTGGTTTTTGCTCACAAAATTTTACATTAGGTATGAGTGAGTGATTGTGGGAGAGACAATTGCGAAACAATTGCAAGTGCTGAGAGAAGTGAGTGTGATGTAATTATGTGTTGCCCTGGTATAGGTCAGTTAGCGTGAAGCTGCACTGGTACTTGTGAACAATGGCACATTGCTATTGGTTCAGAACAGCTTGCAAAAAGGGTTGTGGGATTGAAATTACTTCCTGATTTGAATGAAAATGATTGTGGTTAATTGAATTTGAGCAAAAAATAAAAATTTCCAAGGCATCAAGAAGTGCACTAAGAGGAGGTGTGTTTATTCCAGTTAGAGAGAGTGAAGAAGCCCCACCTGAGGAAACCTCTGCTTATCTTGTGGCATCATTAAAAGGAGTTTCTGCATGTGTATGGTTAGAACAATGATGTAGGAAGACTGAGATAGAGGGTGCATTCGTTTTAGCTTGTTATGGAACATTTAATTTGAGGGTGTTAGACAATTTGAGGAGAGTAATATATGAGTCAAAGCCACCACCAAGACACACAAAATACAGTGCCACTTTTCTTGCCCCCTAACGGGGGAACACCCCACTTCCATACATTATGCCTGGTGCAGGCATAATGTGAAACAAAGGGTTACAAAGTGGCACAATGCATGCATTGCGCCACTTTGTAAATCTGGAGCAGCAATTTTGGCCTGTAACAAAAATGACGCTAATGTGGTGGAAGGAGGCGCTAGGCCCTCTTAAATCTAGGCCTCAGTATTTGGAAACTTATTGCAAGACCAAAAACAATGACAAAATTTGAGAATAGAATGCAAAAAGAAAGTAAGACATTAGGGGAAGCTAGATGGGATGAAGAACAGAAAATGTTGAGAGCAGACATATTAGATGGAGTGAAAATGTTTCCAGCTCTTACAGAGGAAGGTGATGGGAGTATAAAACCTAGGGCTTGAAAGAAACAGACAGAAAAGGCAGAGCAGGCAGCAGATGAGTGTAAAAGGACAGTCACATATGAGAGTGATTTGGAAGATGGGCTTATAAATCAGCTTTTGATGAATCATCCTCAACCGTATCATTCAGTTGAGGCAGAAACGGGTAGTGAAGCAGTACAGAATGTAGCCCGAATGTGACAACTGCTCCAGCTGTACTGATCCTGAATCAGACAGTTCCAGGTACACCTGTTAATTCAGTGACACTAGTGCCTGTGGTTTATCCATCAGTTCAGACTGTTAATACAGCGCAGTCCATTTCAAGTTCAGTTGTGAATCAAGCAGTACCAGGCTTGGTTATGAATCAGGCAATGCCAAGTTCTAATGTCAATCAGAGTACAGACACCTAATATTCTGCACATCTGCGCAGAATTATAAACAGAATCAGCCTATGCCTATATTTATGCCAGTGCTTACAATGTTGAATGTTACCCCAAATCAAAAAGGATAGATGTTCAGTACCATTTTAAAAGGCCAAAATAGTGTATTGACTTCCACAGAGTGGTGGGATCTTCTGTGAACTGACTCTTCTTTGTGCTCTTGGTGTGAATGGAAGGTTCACAGTTCTGGATCTTAAAGGTTCTTGTCTGTCCGAGATAGGGATGACCCTTTCTGGCAGCCACAGTGAGGCTGACAATGGAATGTTTAAGCAGACAGTGCCTTCCAGAAGCAGTCCCCAAGAGGAAGAACTCAAAGGGAAAACACCTCGGATGATAACTGGAGACTCCAGGAGTTGAAGGGTGATTGGAGCAAATGAAGGGTCCATGACTTAAAACAAGACTAAAACATTGCAGACACGGAAGGCCCAAGGAAGAAGCAGGACAGGACACAGGAATCAGAACCACCACTGGACGGAGGCAATAGGAACAAGGAGCCAGCAAAAGAGTGAAGACACACCAGCAGGAGTAGAGAGTGTTGCAATGCAAAAAGAAAGGACACTTCTGACTCTTATGTACCCAAAGACAGGAAGTGATGACATAGGAAATGTAAACCACCATCTTGGGTAGGGAAAAAGCAATAGAGAATGCATGGTAGCACCTCCATGATGGATAGGTGTAACAAAAACCATTTCCTGAGGGATTCTTGGAGGAAGAATAAGGAAGAGAAACATGACCGCCAGGTAGAAGAAGGCTTTCATGGCAATTGCCCAGTAAAACAAAGAATGTCCCTCTGCGGCCATCCACATGGCTGCCAATGCTGCAAGTGACTGAGAAGAGTATCCCGCATTATGTGCTGGGATGCTGTTGAGACAATCGCAGGTCACCATGCAGCCCCGTGGACAGTGCAGGAGCTTGTGCTTAGCCTCAGCTTTGGGAGTGCTCCATTACAACAAATATTTTTGTTTGCTTTGCAATGAGAGGGATGGATGTGCTCTCTCTGTTTTGACACAGTTACATGGGAATGCAAACAAGCCTGTGGCATATTTTTCAGCCTCACTTGATCCTGTAGCTACTGTGTTGCCCTGTTGTCTAACAGCCGTGATGGGCCTGAGCATCTGCTTTGAACAGTGCAAAGCCATTGTTATGGGCCACCCACTGAATGCTTTTATCCCCCTTTCAGTGGAGATTTTAGTAACCTGTACCAAAACTCAGTACCTGACCAATGCACGTTTTACCCGCTATGGAAGATTATTTAGGGTTCTTCAAATGTCAATATAAAGAGATACAATGTTTTGAATGTAGCTACTCTTTTGCCAAATCCAGTTGAAGATGCAAGTGACCGCAAGGATGGGGTTGAGCATGACTGTCTTGATATGACTGAACTGTGCAACAAGCCAAGACCCGATGTTCAAGCTGTCCCCTTGGATGAAAATGACTATGTCATGTTTGTTGATGGCTCCTGTTTTAGAGATCCTGAAGGTGCCCTGAGAGCAAGTTATGCAATGTGCACAGTCTCAGGTGTAATAGAAGCCTCTTGGCTTTCAGGAGTCTTTTTAGCCCAAGTAGCCAAATCGATTGCTCTTACCAGATCATACTGTGTTTCTCAATGGCTCAAAGTGACCATTTTCACTGATAGCCAATATGGAATTTGGTGTCATTCAGGACTTGGGATAGTTGTGGTCCAAGAGAGGCGTCATCACCTCTTCTGGATAAAGTTTTATTAATTGCTGAAAGCATTACAGTTAGCTGTGAAAATTGCAGTTGCACAATGTGCAGCTCACAAGAAGTCAAGTGATTCAATTAAATTCAAGAAGTTTATTAGGCCAATAAAATGGCCATAAAAGCACACAGCATTTTAAAAGGTCATCAATTAAGATCAATATAAAATATCACAATAAGTCATCCACTAAACATCATAAAAATACACACATTTGGCTATCTATACATGGCAGCTAAAAACTCATACTTTTTATTAAAGAAAAAAACATGATCACCCATAATAAAACAATAAAAGAAACAGATTATAGTGCATAGGTTCTCCTTATAGATATGGGACAAATTATATAACTAAGCCTTGAGAAACAAACATCAACAGTTGAGTGGCTCTGTAAAAAAAAAGTAAGCCCTCCTTATAGGATACAAATGCTTATTCAATAGCGTGGGGTGCAAAAAGAGCAATCTGGGGTACTCATATAAAGAACGAAAAAGCATAAAGTGTGGGGTAGATTGATCGGTATGTCTATCATAGAGGCAAGGTGGAAGAGATGGATGCCAAGAGCCACCAACTAGAAAAGCCACTGAAAAGTGCGCTGTATTCAATCTTAGCCTAGCAAGGTAAAATCTATGTTCCAGATTTGCCATCCATGACAGATATGGTTCCATGCTAGAGGTTGCGCTGATTTGCACATATCTTATGACTGAGGGCATGCCCAAATTCCCTCAAGTCTAGATTCCTCTGTAGTAGATTCGTAGAGCTGTTTTAGCTTTGCTTTGGAATTAGGAACAATATTTGCTATCCATGGAATTGACATTATATTATCCAGGCTTCAACAGTCGGTCAACATTCATCTAGAGAACTGGGATTGAGGGGTGCTCCATATCTTTAGCCATAGATATAAAGGTGCTGACTTGATGCGATCTTCTATATAGACTACTTCTGGTTCTGTTTGTTCAGTGAAACTCGCAGTGGCTCTAGGAGTAGAGATTAGCCTGCACAAAAACGTATTTTCACCTACCTGGAGATTTTCCTGAGATGGCAAAGACCCATACTCCTGCACAATAGGTACCTACTGTACCCATTTTTTGCGCTTTAGTAGCTATCAACCTATCCCATTTTCTGTTCACATCAAATAAAAAAACAAAATAATTAAAAGTTAGTGTTTTCTCAATAAGCCTTCCCCCAATATTAAAAGCCTTAGATTTAAGATGTTTAGGCCCGCATGACATTATAAAGGACTTCTGCTAATTTACTTTAAGCTTCAGTCCCAGCAAAAAATTGTTAAACCCATCTGAACGTTTCTGCAGACCATTTGCTGTGAATGCCAGGAGAACTGTGTCATCTGCATACAGCTAGACTGGCACTAGCTGTCTCCAATTCTAGTAACATCTTTAGTACACTTTCTAAAAGTTGCACCTAAAGAATGTATGTAAAATAAGAAAAGAAAGGGGGCCAATATGTAGCCCTGCCTTACTCCGTTAACCACCCTGATTGGGACTGTACAATCCCCATTCATAGAGTAGCGAACTCTGGTAAATGGGTCCTGATGAACTTGCCTTATAAGGCCCAGTAATGGAATATCTATGCCTGACTGATTCACCATTTTCCATAATAATTCTGTATCTACCATATTGAAGGCACAGGAGAGGTCCATGAAGGTCATATGTAGGACCACTTTCCTGACTGTCACATTTTTATCCAAAATGAGTGTAAGGTTCAGAACTTGATCTGTGGTCCCCAATCCTGATCAAAAGCCATATTGTAGAGGATTGAAAATACATTTTCTTCAGCCTAAGACTCCAATTTCCCCAAAATGACTCAGCCTAATATCCTTGCAGTTGAATCAATAAATGAGATTGGACGATAACATGTAGGACAGTGCTAATTTCCTTTTACAAAGATAGGGACTAATGTTTATTATTTCCAAGAAGCAATCTGGCCCCATTGCACTGTAGCCCTCACACTGGGTCCCAGAAGTCTAAATTGTATTTAAACAGATCAACTGGTACTGCATCCGGCCCTGGGCCCTTACCATTTGTGGCGCTCATTACGGCATCAGTTACTGAGGCTAAATCTACAAGATTAGCAACCTATCCTTCCTCAAAAACAAAACCACTTTCATTACCCTCCAGGCCTTCCTTTTTCTCTGGGTTAAAAAACTAGAGAATAATAATCAGTCCTTTCTTGCTCGGGATGTAACACATAATCTCACCAGATGGGCTTTCTGTTAAGAAAGGGTAGTTAACTATGCTCCAAAAGGTTGAAGAATCTTTTTAGCTGGGAGGCGCTATGTAAGTTCTCCCATGCTCGAGCAATGCTTCCTCTTCTTAAGGATTTGCTTATAATTAAGCCTTGTCAATCTGATGTTCACAACATTAAGATGTAGGGTGGTAATGGAGTTGATTAATGTTTACTATTAAGAGATTGTTGCAAGCATTTAAACAGTACAGTGGTTCAGTAGTTATTGAGCCGAAGACATGAGTCATATTGTGTTCAGATTTGTGCAGGGATTGAAACCTGAAAGTAGCAATATGATCCAGAGTCTTTTGATTTGTTGGCAGAATAAACCGATTGATGAAGTGCTGTAGTATGCTAGGTACTGTAGTGATGAAATTGAAAAGATTAAAGAGAAAGCGATGGTGCTGCATATTAAATCTGTCCAAGCAGGAACACAGAGTCTGCAAGCAATGATGAAGACTAGTGGGATGCATGGTATGCAACAGCAGGGCAACAATGTGTCTCAGATCAGAGATAGAGGATGCAGTGTTCGAATAGATCAGAGTGATAATGTGATTGACATGCAGTTGATGAAGAAAATGCTTTCATGTCATGCCTGCGGAAATCTCGGACATTGGAGATAGGAGTGTCCATGCAGTAATGTGAATAAGTTGGTGCAGAATGGTGGTGTTGCACAAATGGTGGACAGTGGTCAAGTTCAAATTCAGAGAGTCCAAAGACCCCACACTGCTGCGCATACAATGGACACCCACATACAAAACAACCCCACATTGGACAATTGAAAATAACATACATCTGACACCGATACACACACCACACCCACACCACTATAAAACACCCACCCACAGTAACCCACAACCCTTTATGACTACAAAGCATTGCCAACAGAGAGACACCAAGACCACTGACACAACCAGAGCCACATACTACTCACACCTATATACCACTCATGCAATCTACATCACACAACCCAACACTTTACCCTACACACCCTCATCAACACACCGTACAGAACACCCATGGCACCACAAAGTTACCCCCATTTCACAGAGAAGCTAAGGGTCATGGTGGAGGAAATCGTCAAGGTAGAGCCACAGATATTTGGAGCACAGGTGCATCAACAGCCAGGAAGATCGAGCTATGGTGGAGAATCGTGGACAGGGTCAACGCCGTGGGACAGCACCCCAGAACTAGGGATGATATCAGGAAGAGGTGGAACGACATACGTGGAAGGTAAGTTCGATAGCAGCAAGACACCAGCTCGCTATCCGGAGGACTGGCGGTGGACCCCCACCTCCTCCCCCAAAACTCACAGCATGGGAGGAGCAAGTCTTGGCAATACTGCATCCTGAGGGCCTGGCCGAAGTTGGAGGAGGACTGGATTCTGGTAAGTCAACTCTCAACTACTACCACCCCACTACCTGCATGCCATCACATACCCTCACCCTCAACCCCATCACCCCACTACATCCCACACACTCCACCATCACATCTTACTGATCCCAATGCCAATCCCTGCATGCTGTACCAATGCTTGGACACCCCTCATAGCCCAGCATGGACACTCATCACTTAAGCATGCACACCATAGAAAACTAACAATCCCACCATACACTAACATGTACGAGTGAACACTGGCAGGGCAAATCCAACCATAGAGGTGAAGCCACGGAAGTACAATATTTCAGACACATAAACGATAACACATCATGTACATCCCCACAGGTACCCCAGCCAATGTCAGCACTATCCAGTCCCCCCACTGAAGAGGCCCACAGTGATGACAGCAACTCTGGTCTTCAGGATCTGGATGACCTACCTGGCCCATAAGGGACACTGGACAGCCGGTTACCCAGGCCCAGTCACACACCACCACAAAGCCTCCCCATCAGGAAACCACCACAGCACCTGCCCAGATACCCACACCTCTGTCCCCTGTACACGTCAATCAGAAGTGTGTCTACCTCTACAGGGACCCCAGGCCACACAGAAGACAATCAGGGACCTGGGGTCAGTGGCAGTGGGCACACTGTTCAGGGGACAGAGGCACAGGACAACAGGGACACTGGGAGGACTGCTGTGCCCCAGGGGGAGGACAGGCCCAGGAAACCGAATCTCCAGGAGGCACTCACTAAGATCCTGGGAGCCTACCAACATTCCCAGGACACAATGCGCAAAATCCTAGACAACGTCAGGAGAACAGGCGGCTGCAGGAGGGACAGTACCAGGGGATCAGGGAGGACTTGCAGGCCATCAACAACACCCTGATCTCCATTGTAGGGGTGCTGGCTGACATGGCCAATATTATGAGGAAGGCAGTCTCACACCAGCGGGCGCCTGCCACTAGCCACACATCTGAACAGCCTTCCACCTCTGCTGCCGCTAGTGACCTGGAGGCCCCACCACAGGACTCACAGGCCAACAGCACCTTTCCCCCTGCAGAAGGTGAACCACCCCGCAAACGTTCCCTGTGATCCAGACAGAAGCCACAGACACTTGCCAAGACCTCCGCCAGGAAATGAGACTCTCCTGATTGTCACCCTTTTGTCCCACTCTGTCATCCTGTCCACCTTGAACTGCCACTGCTCCCCTTCCTATGTCCCCATGGACACTGCACCTGTGCTACAAACAGACTGGAATAATATCCTGGACTCTCCTCCATCATCGCCCTATCCCTTTACATTTTCTCCCTATATCTTAGCACTTCAATAAGCACCCTTGGATTTCGAGTATGTCATATATTTCAAATATGTATCGATTGAAACAGGTACAAACATTGCAATTTAAGTGTACATAGATTAATGACCTGTAGCTGGCTGTAGTCATCACACCAGGAGTATATGACAAGTCACAAACATCTGCAAAATGAATTGCCAAAGGGTACATTAAATGGGAATAGAAGTGGGAAATATCAGCATGCCATTGCCACACAGATTACAACCTAACTCATTGAAATGTAAAGTTACACTGTCCTACCTGTGTGTCATTGGAAGTATTGATAGATCACAGAAGTTCTGTGGTCCTCATCCTGATCCTCTGCATCCTCATCCTCACTGTCCACAGGGTCTACTGCTGGCACACCGGCATCTCCAGTCTCCTCCTCCTGCAGAAAAGGGACATGGCGTCTGAGGGCCAGGTTATGCAACATGCAGCATGCCACTTCTGTCTGGCAGACCTTCTTGGGTAAGTAGCACAGGAATCCACCTGTTAGATGGAGGCACCGGAACCTGGCCTTCAATTATCCTTCTGGTTCACCCATGTGCCTCATTATAACGTTCTTTTGTCCTTGTCCTGGAAATCCTCACATGGGTCAGCAGCCATGATAGGTTTGGGTAACCAGAGTCACCTTCAAATATTGAGGGACAACATTTAGCCACACACTATCCTATACGGCCAACACCATAGGCATACACCAACATATAATGGGTGGGAACCAGGGCTCACCTATTAGCCACCCCCTGTGCCTCTGTAGTTGGCCCATCACATTTGGGATGCTGTTATTTCTCAGGACAAAGACATCATGCACCAACCCAGGATAGTTAGCATTGATGTGGGAGATGTACTGGTCCGCCAAGTACAACATCTGAACATTCCTTGAGTGGAAACGCTTATGATTCCTGAACACCTGTTCATTCCGGGGGGGGGGGACAAATGCAATATGTGTTCCATCAATCGGCCCAATTATGTTGGGGATAGGTCCCATTGCATAAAACTCGGCCTTCACTGTGGCCAAATCCTCAACCTGGGGGAAAACAATATAGCTGCACATGTGTTTTATCAGGGCAGACAACGTTCTTGTCAGCACATTTGAGAACATTGGCTGTGACATTCCTGCTGCCAAGCCCACGGTCACTTGGAAAGAACCAGTTGCCAGGAAATGGAGTACTGATAGCACTTGCACAAGAGGGGGATCCCAGTGGGGCTACGGATGGCAGATATCAGGTCAGACTCCCATTGGGCACACAGCTTTGTGATTGCGGCCCTGTCAAGTCTATAGGTGAGGATAATGTACCTGTCCTCCAGTGTTGCCAAGTCCATCAGGGATCGGTACACAGGGGTATGTCTCCATCTCCTATTCATCCACAATGGTAGGAATCTAAGGGGCATAAGAATGGGGAGCCAGTCACAACCTGATCAATAGAGCTACAACAGTAGTTTGCATTCTGTAAACATGTAATGGGTCAGTGTGATTTGTCCAGTATGTGCAAATACCTCTTGTGACGCAGCATTATTTCAGAGGCCTGCCCACCCTGAAATGGCGTCCGCCTGTCCTGTGTGGAAGTAAGGTAATTCCGCTGACATTGTGCGTTGTTGCGGGAGGCGGTCAGGAACCGCCATACAACTCCTCATTGGTTAACATTGGGCCCTATGGGGTACAATGGCCAATGGTGATCTACGCTGGTGGTGACGGTATGCACCGCCGTGGACGTGACCGCCATTTTCTATCATATTCCTCACTTGCGACCTGACCTTCCATAGGAGAGGACCTACACTGCATGTGCTGCTGTGAACTGTGTCTGGAACTTACCATGGCCTGTGTGACCGGGGAAAGGGCCCCAGCCTTCACTTCAGAGGAGTTGGAGATCCTGGTGGATGGGGTCCTACCCCAGTACTGACTGCTTTATGGACCTCCAGACCAACAGGTGAGTACACTGTGGGCACAATGCATGTGGAAAGGATGCATGGAGTGGTGTGTATGAAGGCCTCGTGTAAGGGGGGTGGGTGGATGTCCCCTTGGCAGCATACAGGTTGTGTGCTGGCTATGTGTGTGCCAATGGTGATGGAAACAGGTATGGTGGGCCATATATGTAACCAGCTGGACTCGTTGTGTAATGGTATTTCCCTGTGTGTATTGCCTCTGCGGGTCAGCGCCTATCAAAAGAAGGGTATATGGGTATACCCTGGGGGTCTATGACAGGCAGAGCACCCACTGTCACAAACTGTGGGAGGACCTGAGATGCTACGCACGCAAGATGGCGGAGGCCCAGCTTGGGATGGCCTCCCAACGAGGAAGGTGTGCCAGTCGAACCCTGACCCTCCTGATTGCCCGCATACTGGCAGTGGCATATCCAAAGCTGGATGGGCGCTTGAGGGCATCATAGCAGCTTCAAGGGGTTGCGTTAAGTGCCCATCATTACAACTTACAACATGGTAGGGTGGTATCAGGGTGGTCGATGTGTCAGTGGGTGCCCCTAGGCCAGGCCTGACATTGCAGCGTAGGTCACCTGGTGGCTAGGGTTCTAAAGGGATAATCCTGCTACCTAGCTCATAGGCATCCACTACTGGTCAGGGCTGCATGGTTCAGAGGTGTGCTGCATTTGCTGGGGTGTGCCCCTCCCCATGCCTTGGTGGCTAGCAATATCACTGGTAATGCAATGCATAGGGCGTAGGCCTGTTCCCCGTGTGTGAGGGTGCTGCGTACACCAACTGTGGTGTTGGTGCAGCCATTGACCCAGTGTATCCTTTGTCTCCCTCCCCCTTTCTTGTTTTGTTATCCTGACCTTATGTGCATTAGCATCATCTGGTGGAGGAGCAGAGGCACCAGCGATGGAGTGAGCTGCATCCCACAGGACCCAGGAGGCAGAGTCCACTGACGCTGAGGGCACCAGTGGGACAGAGGGCGAGAGGAGCACCAGAGCGGAGACTGGAAGGAACACTTCAGGCACAAATACCTCCTTCGATGGAAGATCCCTGGTGGTGGTGGACACTTCTGTGACCACCCTATCTACAGGTACAGCTGCCACCCCCCTACCAGCACCACCCTCCCAGCAGCCCCTCATGCAGTTGCTTGTACCCGCTCACCCAGAAGGGTGGGCATCTCCGTCGCCCCAGGCACCTCAGGCCCTGCCCCAGTTAGCCCTGCTATCCTGAGTGAGGAGGCTATTGACCTCCTGAGATCCATCTCTGTAGGGCAGTCAACCACTGTGAATGCCATCCAGGGGCTGGCAGCCCAGATGCAACAATTTAATGCATTCCTGGAGGGCATTCACACTGGATTGGCGGCCCAACAGAGATCGATTCAGGCTCTGGCCTCCTCTCCGATGGCAGCCATTGTTCCTGTTTCTACCATTCCCCCTCCAACCTCCACTGCCCAATCCCATTCTCCTCAACCCCAAACCATCCCAAGCATACATACAGACGAGCATGCACACAAGACAACACCCAAAAATGTCACAGGCAAACACAAGCACCACACTTCATCGCACAAGCACTCACACAAACACTATCCAGTTGCAAACACAAAAACATTCACTATTTCCAATGTCTCCCCCTCTTCCTCTTCCTCCACCTCCCACCTAGTTTCATCAACACTCACACCTGCATGCACTACAGAATCATCCACTATCAGCATCATCACCACACCTAGCAGAACACACACATCACTGACAGACACCTCCACAACATCCATGCACATGTCCCCTGTGTCCTCTCCCACTGTGTCTGACCCCCCTCCTAAAGTACACAAATGCAAGCACTCAGACACCCAACAGCCATCCACCTCACCACAGCATACAGCCCATGCACCTGCACCCAAATCCAGCAGGCAGACACCTCCAAAAACCACTCCCTCATCCACCACTCCCATTCCTTGTCCTTCGTCCCACCCCAATGTCCTTAAAAGACTGTTCCTATCCACCATTGACCGCTTTCCTACCCCTCCCCCTCACGTTCTGCAGGTATGGCCCAGGTGTCATAAACCCAGCCAAGCAGCCCAGCCGCAGTGTCCACGGGCCCTGATCCATCTGAAACCACTCGTGGTGGAGAGGAATCCAGGCCACATTTACTGAAGGGGAAGAAGCCTGCACCAGCCAGCCTTAAGGGGAAGGAGCCTGCACCAGCAGGCAAGAAGGGCAAGGAGCCTGCACCTGCCACCTGAAAAGCCAAGGAGCCTGCACCTGCCACCCGGAAGGCCAAGGAGCCAGCACCAGTAGGGAGGAAGGGCAAGGAGCCTGCACCAGCAGGCAGAAAGGCCAAGGAGCCTGCACCAGCAGGCAAGAGGGGCAAGGAGCCTGCACCAGCAGGCAGGAGGGGCAATGAGCCTGCACCAGCAGGCAAGAAGGCCAAGGAGCCTGGGCCAGCAGCTGTGACGGAGCCCCCACCACCAAGCATGGTTTTGCATCAATCCAAGGGTGCAGGGGATATGCAGGAGCCTCCCCCCACCAGCAGCACCACCACAGTGTATCCATCCGAGGGTGCAGGGGATGTGCAGGAGCCTCCCCCCACCTGCAGCACCACCACAGTGCATCCATCAGAGGGTGCAGTGGATGTGGCGGAGCCTCCCACCACCACCAACACAGTGCAGCCGTTACCGCCTCCAGACGAAATGTAAGCCTGCATCTATGGGCTTCTGTGCGGCCTGTCTCCACCAGAACCTGTGGGCAAGACACCCACTGCAGCGACTGTGGCCTTGCACTCCCCAGGACCAAGCACAGGCATGTTGCCCCCTCCAGAACAAGTGGGCAAGTCACCCACTTCTGAAACTGTGTCCTATCACTCCCTAGGACCAAGCACGGGCATGATGCCCCCTCCAGAACCAGTGGCAAGTCACCCACACCAGAGACTGTGGCCTATCACTCCCCAGGACCAAGCACGGGTATGTTGCCCCCTCCAGAACCAGTGGCTAGTCACCCACTCGAGAGACTGTGGCATATCACTCCCCAGGACCAAGCACGGGCATGTTGCCCCCTCCAGAACCAGTGGGCAAGTCACCCATCTGAGAGACTGTGGCCTCTCACTCCCCAGGACGAAGCACAGGCATGTTTCTACCTCCAGAACCAGTGGGCAAGTCACCCACCTGAGACACTGTGGCCTATCACTCCCCAGGACCAAGGACAGGGCATGTTGCCCCCTCCAGAACCAGTGGGCAAGACACCCACCTGAGAGACTATGGCCAATCACTCCCCAGGACCAAGCACAAGGCATGTTGCCCCCTCTAGAACCAGTGAGCAAGACACCCAGCTGAGAAACTGTGGCCTATCACTCCACAGGACCAAGCACAGTGCATGTTGCCCCCTCCAGAACCAGTGGTCCTGTTTCAGCTCCCGGCTGAGGTGCCCCCTCGTCCCCCTGAGGTGTCTGCCTATTTACCAACTGCCCATTGCAGTGTTCTCTCTATGTTGATACAGGTGACAAGTGAGGCCTTGGGCTTTGGCCTGTGGCCATGTGGCCCACGCAAAATGAGGAATGGGCTGTGTCCCTTGTTCTGTACATTTGTATATATCTGTTACATTACCTACATTATTATTTATACTGTGTTGATATTATTACATTCACTGGTACATTTCTGTTGTCCTTGCATTATACAGCCAATTTAGGGGGTTTCACTTGTTTTCTGATGCAGCTGGTTATGTGTAGGATGTGTGTGTGTGGGGTATGTATGGTGCTTGTGTGTGTCACCTTCATTTTCTTCCCCCCCTCCCTTGTGTGCTAGGCAGCTGTACTCACCGTCGTTGTCTTCGCCGGCGTTGGTGTTCGTGGTGGAGCAGAACGTAGAATATCATCGGAAAAACATGCAGTTTGTGTTCCATGGTGGCGTGGTTCTTCTCTGTGTCTCCAAAGGTCTGTTTCCACCAGGCTTTGATGTCATTGGGACCGCCCCGGAAAAGGTGGCAGAATGTCTGGTCATAGTATGGTGGGCGGAACTTTGACTTCCGCCTGGCTGTAGGCACTACAGCTGTGGTGCCTATTCTTTCTGCCCTGGCGGTCGGTGTGGTACATTGGTTGTCTTTCGGAGATCTTTCCGCCATGGTCATAATTTGGAGGTAGTTACCTCCAGCCTGTTGGCGGTATTAATGCCATTTTATCACCGACCGCCATGGTCGTAATGAGGGCCTTAATATTTGAAAACAAGGCCTTGTCTACATTAACTGGACTTCCACGTTCCTGATGGAATTAGCCACAAACATTTCTAGTCGTCTCTTACCCTAACAAGCAACAGAGGGGAATCGTATTAGTACACTATGACTTATAGCCATTAATAGCAATGGTGTCAAAAATCTTTGTTTCCTGACAAAATCATGTCAATTGTCCTCATAAAAGTCAACCACTCTACATTGTGCAATGTATTTTGGATCTCTGCAACGTTCCAAGATAACAAGGACATGTCATATTCTGACCCTTTAGATGTTAACATATAAGGGGTTAACTCCGGGGCAATATCGGGGAGGAATTTTTTGAGTGTGGATATGTGTGTCCTGGTCCAGGAGCCTTGAAGGCCCATCATTCTTTGTAAAATGGAGTCAATCATTTGACCCTAATCCTGACAGTACATTAAAACGATTCTCAAGCAGGAATAAAAAAGTTGGTTGCAAAGTGTTCTAGGCATGCTTAACGCCCACCATCCTACTATCCTGTGGAGGAATTGGGTGTAAATGCCTGTGAATAACCCAGGAGGTGAGATTTTCAAGGAGCTGGGCTTTATCATGCTGGCCTGTGCTTGGGACAGAATGTTTCCCACCTTCATAGATTTGCGGGAATTCACAATCACAGTGTCACTGCAAGGTTAGTCTCCGAGGGACAGATATTGCCTACCATCCTTACAAAGAGAATTTCACTTACAGGGTCTCAATTATGGTTTATATTACTATTTAGCCAAACCATGACCTTGTTCTAAAGGGATTCTGTTGATTCGAAAGAGCCTGGAGATAAGCAGGGCATGCTTGCCAGTATAATAACATATGGACTCGAGGCTCGCAGGAGATCAATAATAGTGAGGGCATTGTGGTCTGAGGTGTTAATATCTCTCCAGGGTCACCTATTAAGGGGAGATCTGCTAGATTGTTTGGGCCAATACCTAGCAATTGGGTGGGGGAAGTAATAACAGATTTGAACAATTAAATCATCTCCCCTTATTTTGCACAGCATTCACCTAGGATTATTTGTTGACTTAATTGGCTTAGGCTTGCTTCAATGACCTCAAGACACATATATATTGGGCACAATTTCATAAGTAATAAATCACTTATGAAAATCTTAAAAGGCCACTCAGAGCCGTCTGAAGAGGGGAGGATTTATACTGAAACAGATGATTTACCTGGTTCTTACACCCGTTTTGGGTTCAGTACTCTCTTATACCGCTTAAAAGGTCTCAGCATCCCCAGGGGACTCAAAACAGAAATAGATTACAATCTTCTTGTTGAACAGTGATGGGTAGCCCAGCACCCAAGGGTTAGGCCTCTGTGGCTGAGTCAGAGAGTTTTGGGGCCTGCATTGGGTCTGTAATCTCATCCGAACATGATACTCCAGCCACCATGAGTGAGACAGTTCAAAGAGGTGAAAGGGACTCCAAGAAGGACTCCATTGTAATGGAAAGGTGTCAATCTGCCAGCCTAATATTTCTCGCAACAAGGTGAGAATCCCTTACCAAAATGTTATCAATTGTCGAACACTGGTGTCTTGTTTGAAAATCAGAACTTCCTACCATAATTGCTTTTGTTTTCCCCATGGCCCTGCAGATAAACAGATGAGTAACAGCTCACAATACCAATAGATGAGGGTAACCAACATTCCACAGCCAGGCATGCTTCTTTATTCTACTTTGTCTTGTTCCTTCGATTAATATGGCAAATGGTGTGGAGCACAGTTATGATTCAATTACATGCCTCAGATTACCTTGAAGTCAGGGATTCACAAACTGCATTCCAATGAGGTGGGTGGCAGGCCTGGCTTCTTACAGGCTATGACGGGCTAAGATGGGCCCGTCTTGGCCTGGTCTTTGTCTGAACACAATCCTGCGTGCATCCCTTGTGTGACCCACACAGCAGGGAGGTGACCGTGCTTTATTTGTGCGTCAGCTCCCACGTCTCCAAGATGGAGGCTGGAGGATGAAGTCCCATCTCAGCTGCTACAAGGCAAGTCCAAAAACCAGTGAGACAGGTGAAAAGTGCTCCTTCCTGGTCCCCTGCACTCCGTGCTTTATTTGTTCATCAGAGCCCGCCCTACGTAAGATGGAGGCTCAGGGACAAAGTCCCACCCAGCCGCTATAAGGCAAGTCCAAAAACCCGGATGGACAATGCCCCTTCCTGGTCAAGTAATTATATATCCTTGGGCAATACCTATGCAGACGAAGTAGCAAAGCATTTTGCCATGCTTTGCTCTTCCTTTGGTGAGGAATGGAGCTATGGGAATGATGATGAGACAAGTAAAAATGTCTTTATGACAGCCATTGATACTTGCATAGACTTCAAAAGATTGAAGGAAGTAGTGACAGAAGAAGAAAAGCAGGATTAGAGCAAGATGTGTCCAGAGAAATGAGGATGATGTTTGGGTGTCAAGTGATGGTAAAGTAGTGTTGCCAAAAAGCTCATTGTCCCCAATGGCAAGGCATTACTATGGTCAGGCTCATACTGGTAGAGATGCGATGATCAGAACATTCAGACAAGCATGGCACAACCCCAGACTTAGATTGGTTGCAGAAGCAGTGTGTAACACATGTGTGACGTGTTAGCAGATGAATGTAAGGAAATGCACAGTTGTTACACTGAGTCACGTAGGCAGACTGAGAGTACCATTCAACATACTACAGCATGATTTATTTGGATTGCCAGTGTGTAATGAGCTGAGGTATATTTTGTTAGTAGTGTGTGTATTCTCCCACTGGGTAGAAGCTTACCCAACTTGAAGGAATGATAGCCTCACAATTGCAAAGTAGTTCATACCTTGATTTGGTTTTCTGATGAGAAACTCATTTCAACAGTGAGATCCCTAAATTATTGTGTGTGGCATTACAAGTTGAGCAATGTTTGCCTTGCAGTTATAGACCAGAAGCTTTAGGACTGGTAGAGCAGACAAATGAAACAAAGAAGTCTTGAATAGTGAAAGTATATGTACCCGCCTATGGCTAGATGCATTGCCTCTTGTCCTGATGAGAATGCACAACACACCTGACAGAAAGACAGGCCTGTCACCACATGAGATCATCATGGGGCACATCATGAGATTGCCTGCAGTACCTGCAAATGCTCCTGTGAACATTACATATGACTTGGTACAGGATTATTGTAAAGGACTAGCTGAGGTGGTTGGTCCTTTGTTTCACCAGGTTGGAGATGCAACCGCAAAACCGCAACAAGAACTTTGTCATGACCTGACTCCTGAGACATAAGTGTTAGTGAAAAAGCATGTAAGAAAGACATGCTTGGAACCACTTTGGAAAGAGCCATGCCAGGTTGTTCTAGTGACAAAAACATCTGCAAAGTGTGCTGGTATCCCGAACTGGATGCATGCAAACCACACACATAAAATTCCAAGTTCTTTTGATGAAACAGTGTCTGTCCCTGAAGGGATGGTTATAGTGAGAGAAAGGGTCCAGGTTAGCCAAATTGTGTGGACTGAACAAGTGGCTAATGCAAAGCATGCACAGTCTGGTGAAAATCTGAGTGAGTCAACAGCAGTTGAAGGTACAGAAGCATTGAGACAGAGTCAGGAGGCTCCTGCTAGCTCAGATCACCTTGAAACCCCAGTTGTGCAAGAGAAAAGAGCTGTGACCGGAGATCAGTGGCCCGAGAAAAGCCAAGACCCCAAGATAAAAGTGCCTCCTACCATTGCTGATGTAACAGAAGAATCTGATCAAAGTGACATGGAAACTGAAGGTCGTGAAACAAGGAGGTCTAAGAGAAAAAGAGTGCCAAGTTGAAGATATGCTGATTTTGAATGGACTTATTTTATAACTGATGACTGGGAGAAGGAGTTTGTTGCCTTTTGTGTTAACAATTCAACTCCAGCTGTACATTTTGGAACTTGAAATTGCTTTGAAACTGAACTTTGAAATCTCATTGCAACTTGATGAATAAAGACATTATTTGCTGTGGGTGATTATTAGTGATTATCAGATGGTTTAATATTAGAGACTTTTGAATTATTTAGTAGGATCGTTTACATTTATGTTAATAAGAGAGACTTAATGAATTTGTCAGATTTTTGTTTCTGGATAAACAGTTTTGAATTTGCTTTGCTCAAACAAAGAAAAGCCTGAAGGAGACAGTAAAATGATTCAAAGTCCCTTTTGCTTTTTCGTTTTTTGGTTTTTATTGTTTTTCTTTTGAATAAAGGAGCGTAATGTGGTCTGAATCTAGACAAGTCATGAAACCTGATTGAAGTAAGAGGAGTAAATGTAAATATGTGTGCATAGGTTTAGCAATAGTATGTGCTAGTGTGATTATTTTGATGATTGTTGGATTGAGTTTTCCTGTTAAAAATGAGACTGGAGAAACATTAGTTACAAGTGCCCCTAATTTGAGGATACATTCTTAGATAAAGATCCCTGTATGAATATGAGGACATTTACATGTTGATAGTTCTAAGAGAGATTTGACATCCAATTTCTATTATAAATTGTTATACGAATACATCAAAACAATGGAGGATTAGTGCCAATAACATACGGAATTTCTTTTAGACTATTACTAACTATATTGGATGAACAGGAGTAATGCCAATACTTCTACTCAAACTATGATCTAATATTTTCTTTTGTGCCTATCAAGAAGCACCTGAGCAGCATTCATAAAGCGAAAAACATTGAGACTGTGGGAAGATTCTTAGAATTTGAACCTACCCTGACATTTGGAACAGTATAGGCACACAGGAATAATTTCACAAGCATACTTAGCCCAGTAAAAAAAGTGTTTGTTGGTTGAGGAAAGAAGGACGGCAATGAAAGCTAAATTGGAAAATTGAGTTGTAGTATAAGATTGGGATGGAGACCCCAGATATGCTGCAGTGAAAAATAATCAAGGATTCCTAGAATCGGATTGGCAACAAGTAGGGAAATTATGTCTAAGACAGACACACATTATGTAGGAACTAGTGTTTGTAGTTATGTTTTGTGTTTTAAACGCAAAATGACCTTTATGTTAAATTGGCAGGATCCCGCAATACCAGGAGTTTATTTTATATGTGGGGAAAAGGCTTATTACAATCTACCAAAAGGCTGTATTGGAACATGTTACCTGAGAGTAGTTTTTCCAAAACATGAATCATGTTCACAACATCTATGATCTATTCTGGGGTGAGAAATTAAACCCCAGAGTTAAGTGCCTCGGAGATATTGGGTGATATTTTTGGTGCCATAATTCTATCAGTGGAAGTAATCTAGAATGATCTCAAGATTAGGAAGTTCTCAGCAATAGTAGACAAACTACAAATTGCATTTTATATTTTTCTTGTGTTAGCAAAAGTGAGGCCTATAGAGCTTCCATTTTGCAGTCATGTAAAAGTATTGAATTATCTTTCAGATTATGTTCCCATGAGAAGCAAAGTCATTATTGTAATAAGTCCATTGTTTAAACTTTGAGAAATTTACCTATTTGTCCATGGAAACATTACATTGCAGGAACATGGACTGAGATTGTATACATTTTTTTCAAACCTGCTTTGAGTCACATGGAAATATGCTCCCATGACATGCTTAGAAAGAAATGTGCTTATTTAAATTTGGTGTCTTCCGACTGTTTTTAATTGGTTGTTCACTATTCAATGTAACATGAACTTACATCTTTGGTGAATCAAATAAATTTCTACAATTTAAAATATCAATGGAATTTGAAGTTTGGTCAGTCTGCAGCATTTTCCTGAGCAGACCTTTGTTGCTTGAAGAGGTTGTCCTGATGCTTGCTGATTTTGATGTGTTGTGGATGAAGATTCCCTGAATGCTGTATCGCTTGAAGAGGTATTTTCCTCTCTGCCATTTGCCCATACCCTTAAAAAGCCCTTTTTAGTCTTAGAGCTTCATTAAGAGTTTGATGGTCCTACCATGGGACCACCAAACTCGCGGGGAGGACGCTACCTCCATGGCAGTAGCTTTCCCCCCATCCCTATTGCAATGTTCCTGCCCGTCTGACAGGCCAAGAACATTGCAATAGACCGCTCCCGCTGGTCAGACCAGCAGGAACAGTGCTGCAAGATAGCACTTGGCTCCCTGAAAGGAGCTGCGTGCTATTTCGTTACACAGATGGGGCTGACCAGCACCCTTGGAATGCACACTGTCTGCTTTTCTGAAGGTGCTGGGCAGGGGGGAGCCTGGGTTGCCCAAGCCACGGGCAAGGGCACTGAAGGGCCCTCCTTGTGGCCCTCGGCAAACCCTCACTGCCAGCCTTTCCATGCCGGTCACACCACCCTGGAAGGGCTGGTGGTGAGGGGAGTTATAATAAGCTAGGCCATGCTGAATTCAGTGCCGCCCTGGCTGAATACAACTCTGACTGCCATCATGCCATCAGGAACCACATACCTGGCCATGACGGTGGTCCCGTGGCTGGTCCACCCACCAGGTTTGTTATTAGGCAGCCGGACCACCTGGAGTGCGACTGTCTGACTGTCAATGCAAGTGCTGTGGTCCTTGGAGGGCCACACTCGTAATGAGGTCCTTAGTGATTCTTTTTATTTTGCCCCTTCAGAAGACTCGTGTCTGAGCTTCTGATATGCTGACACTTTCTCTATTTGCCTATCGTTTGCCTAACTAACTAAGTGACTTGCAGTCCAAAATAATCTTTTTCTAAATTACTTTTGTCCTTTCTGTACTTTTTGTATTTTGCCCGCATGTGTTCATCCCCACACGTGTATTTCTCTGACTTGGCTAGCTGTAGGTTTGACCTGTGCTCAGCCAGATTATTGACTCTGCTGAGTTTGAATTGACTAATGGTTGTAATGTCTGAACAGCGGGTAATCTCAGTGTCTCAGATATTCTTATTTACTTTCTGTATTATTCTTCTTGAATATCTGTTTTTAATAATGGTAGTTCATCTGAATTTATTTTGACGTCTTGGGCAACCTTATTGCTGATAGTATATTTTCTTCCCTGCCCACATTGGTCATGGTTGAATATTGCTGATGGCTCACCACACTTCTTTCTGGGTCCAAAGGTCTATCAACCTCGGTAAAGCATTTGATTCCTGCAAAGGACGAAAAAAGGGGCCACATACTTTCAAGTTTTACATGCCCTGGTTGTGAAAAAATTGTTTGTCACTACTGGAAAGCCTGTCTCTCCCATACAATAATATTTGGATTAACTCCTTACATCTTATGAATGTAATTTCCAATCCATAGGAGATAAGTTTGTCAAGACTGATGTCTCTAAACTCTCAATTTAAAATCACAGCTTAAGAGGAAGTCTTATTTTAAATTGCAGTTCTGAAATTACCACTTTGAGAAAGTTGGCATTTTCTTTCTTTAGCCATTTGGTGGCATTGTTTCCAACACACAGCTGTGGAGGGGTGACAGTTGGATTTGTGCATTCCCTCTTAAAAGCCAGTTACAAATGGAGCTTAGATGTGACTGATAGGCCATCAACTTCCTGATGGGCCATCTAGCCCAGGTTAGGAGGGAGGGGCTGAAACAATTGAAAGGGCGGTGTCCAGCCACACACAAAGGGCTGCATACTCCCCTGTAGTGAGTCTGGAGCCAGGGTAGGAAGGGAGGGCCTCAGCACACTCCAAAGACCTTTCTTTCAATTCTCTCCCACCTCAAAGGCACAACTGGGTATAAGTACTGGACCTCTGACACAACCAACTCAGTACACTTCTGAACCTGAGGACATTCTGCCAGGAAGAAGGACTGCTGTGCTGATAAAGGGACTGTCACTCTACTGGACTTTGCTGGAGGTCCTCTCTGCTCTGCCTGCCCTGCTACCCTCCTTGGCTGCAAGTGTGAAGGACTGGACCTGCATCTCAACATCCCCAGAACCAAAGTGACTCTGAAGGCTTGCTAGCTTGCCTCCTGTTCTAAAATCTCAGGTACATCAAAGGCTTCACTTCATCCTGCAACAGCACCTGGACTTTGCTTGATGCAAGTATTATCCTGCTAAGTGGTGCCAATCCAGGTCTAGGCCCTTGAAAGTGGGTTTAAAGTTCTTAATTACAAAATTCACTTATCACCGTTGATGCACCGCTCAATGCTGACTCATTGTGGCTGCAGCTGAGAACGAAGACATTGCATCACCAGCTATGTGGCTTGATGATGATGCATTGCTTACCTTGCTAAGAAACTGCCAGCAATGCATCTCGATTGCATAGCTCAGAACCAACACATTGCCTACATCCAGGATCAACACCGATGCATCGCTTCTCTGCTTCATGCATTGAGCCTTGTCAACGGTACAAAAAGGTACTTTTTTAGCGGTAAAAGTTTGGTCCCCGTATCTGACCCGTGCTCTATCGCGGTCGGGCTGACTTCCAGATTTCACCTGGTCTAGCACAACCAGAGAGTCCCGGTTGGCGCTTTATGCTTTAAAACACTACATTGCATTTTAATCTTTAAAAATTCTTATCTTGGTCTTGTTCTGTTCATTAAATTAGGTGAGGTATTTTCATAGTTTTTCGGTTTTTAAGTTATGCACAAATACTTTACACATTTCCTCCAAAGATAAGTCTGCCTGCTCTGTGCCAAGCTACCAAGGGGTGAGCACAGGTTAATTTATGTTGTGTAACTGACTTACCCCGAGTAGGATTGTGGTCCCTACTCAGACAGGGTTTATATGTCTGCCAACTAGAGACCCAATTTCTAACAAGATGCCTTGTTTTTTAAACATCATTTACCTAAAGAACTGAGAAAGTAATGATTTCCCAGTTTAGATAGCAAGCAGTAAGATAAATGATTGACCTGGCAGCACAAAAATAGCTAAAATGTTACCCAGCATGTTGTGAACAACAGGTAGAGAAAATGAGGACCTTCCCTTTGTTCTGAATCTGAGCCAGATAGTTGTAGGTAAATATTCACCCAAGTTCCACAAAGTAAATAAAATGCAAGCAGTAAATGGGTGTTTGCGTCAAAAATACCTATGGCTTAGGTTGGAGAGAGAGTGTAATTCTATTCATCTATGACTATGAAGACCAATGCAGGTGCAACGTCATGGGTCATTTTAATTAGTTAACCCCTTCAATGCCAGGGCTTTTCCTCTCCTGTGCCAAGCCTTTTTTTGGCTATTTGGGGCAGTTTGCGCTTAGGCCCTCACACATTTTTCTCCACATAAGCTACCCATGCCAAATTTGCGTCCTTTTTTTCCAATATCCTAGGGATTCTAGAGGTACCCAGACTTTGTGGGTTCAACTGAAGGAGACCAAGAAATAAGCAAAAAAAAGCAATATTTTTGTTTTTTTTAAACAAAATGGGGAAAAAAGGCTGCAGAGGAAGGCTCGTGGTTATTTCCCTAAAAAAAAGGCATCAACAAAGGGTTTGTGGTAGTAAAATCACCATCTTCCCAGATTTCAGGAACAGAAAGACTTGAATTACAAACCCCAATTTTTCAACACAATTTTGACATTTTACTGGGACATACCCCATTTTTACTATTTTTGGTGCTTTCAGCCTCCTTCCAGTTAGTGACAGAAATGGGTGAGAAACCAATGCTGGGTCCTAGAAAGCTAAACATTTCTGAAAAGAAGTCAAAATTCTGAATCCAGCAAGGAGTCATTTGTGTAGATCCTACAAGTGTTTCCTACACAAAATAACAGCTGAAACAAAAGAATATTGAAATTGAGGTGAAAAAAACAGCCATTTATTTCCACGTTTTACTCTCTAACTTTTTCCTGCAATGTCAGATTTTTGAAGGCAATATACTGTTACATCAGCTGGACTCTTCTGTTTGCAGGGATATATAGGGCTTGTAGGTTCATCAAGAACCCTAGGTACGCAGAGCCAATACATGAGCTGCACCTTCAATGGGTTTTCATTCTATACCGGGTATACAGCAATTCATTTGCTGAAATATAAAAAGTGAAAAATAGGTATCAAGAAAACCTTTTTATTTCCAAAATGGCCACAAGAGAAGGTGTTGAGAAGCAGTGGTTATTTGCACACCTATGAATTCCGGGGTGCCCATACTACGATGAGAATTACAGGGCATTTCTCAAATAGACGCCTTTTTTACACACTGTCTTACATTTGGAAGGAAAAAATGTAGAGACAGAGAGGGTCAATAACACTTGTTTTGCTATTCTGTGTTCCCCCAAGTCTCCCGATAAAAATGGTACCTCACTTGCGTGGGTAGGCCTAGTGCCCGCAACAGGAAATGCCCCAAAACATAACATGGACACATAAAATTTTCACAAAGAAAACAGCTGTTTTTTGCAAAGTGCGGATTTTGGCCGCTAGCACAGCCGGCACCTGGGGAAACCTAGCAAACCTGCACAGTTTTGGAAACTAGACCCCTAGGGAAATACAAGATAGGGTGACTTGTGGGGCTCTGCCCAGGTTCTGTTACCCAGAATCCTTTGCAAACCTCAACATTTGGCGAAAAAAACACGTTTTCCTCTCATTTCGGTGACAGAAAGTTCTGGAATAAGAGAGGAGCTACAAATTTCCTTCCACCCAGCATTACCCCAAGTCTCCCGATAAAAATGGTACCTTACCTGTGGGGGTAGGCCTAGCGCCCGCGACAGGAAATGCCACAAAACACAATGTGGACACGTTTCACAAAGAAAACAGAGCTGTTTTTTGCAAAGTGCCTAGCTGTGGATTTTGGCCTCTAGCTTAGCCGGCACCTATGGAAACCTAGCAAACCTGTGCATTTTGGAAAACAAGACACCAAGGGGAATCCAAGATGGGGTGACTTGTGGGGCTCTGACCAGGTTCTGTTACCCAGAATCCTTTGCAAACCTCAAAATGTGGCCAAAAAACACTTTTTCCTCTCATTTCGGTGACAGAAAGTTCTGGAATCAGAGAGGAGCCACAAATTTCCTTCCACCCAGCATTCTCCTAAGTCTTAAGATAAAAATGGTACCTCACTTGTGGGGGCAGGCCTACTGCCCGCAACAGGAAATGCCCCAAAACACAACGTGGACACATCACATGTTCACAAAGAAAACAGAGCTGTTTTTTGCAAAGTGCCTAGCTGTGGATTTTGGCCTCTCGATCAACCGGCACCTAGGGAAACCTAGCAAACCTGTGCATTTTTTAAAACAAGACACTTTGGGGTATCCAAGATAGGGTGACTTATGGGGATCTGACCAGGTTCTGTCACCCAGAATCCTTTGCAAACCTCCTAATTTGGTAAAAAAAACACTTTTTCCTCTCACTTTGGTGACAGAAAGTTCTGGAATCAGAGAGGAGCCACAAATGTCCTTCGACCCAGTGTTCCTCGAATCTCTCGATCAAAATGGTACCTCACTTTTGTGGGTAGGCCTAGCGCCTGTGAAAGGAAATGCCCCAAAACACTATCTAGACACATCAAAATCATCAAATACAAAACTACCTGTTTTTGGGGGGGTCACTTGCATTTTTGGTCCTGGGCTCAGCAGCCATCTAGGGAAACCTACCAAACCCAGACATGTCTGAAAACTAGACACCCAAGGGAGTCCAGGGAGGTGTGACTTGCATGGATCCCCCAATGTTTTGTTACCCAGAATCCTCAACAAACCTCAAATTTAGCTAAAAAATCAAATTTTTCCCACATTTCTGTGTGGGATCACCGCACTGGGACAAATGTCATACCACCCAACGTACCCCTCAGTCTGACGGTAAAAATGATACCTCATTTGTGTAGGTGGGCCAAGGGCTTGCGACAGTGAAGAGCCAAAAACATGTCAAAATTAAGGGGGAACCAAAGCGGGTCCAAAAGGGCAGTTTGCAAAAAACATTTTTAGGCTGACAAGTGCAGCAGACTTTTTATTGGTATAGATGAGACAATGCTGGGTGGTAGGAATTTTGTGGATTCCTGCAGATTCTGGAAGATTCTATCACAAAAAGTGGGACAAATGTGTGATTTCCAGCAAAGTTGGAGGTTTGCAGGGCATTGTGGGTAAGAAAATGGTGCGGGTGCATGTGAAACTCACCACCCTGGAATCACCCAGATGTTTAGTTTTCAGATGTGTCCAGGCCTTGTGGATTTTTCTACATGGCAGCGTCCCAAAGTCCATAAAGCGCAGCCCTCACCATTCCAAGTGGGACGATTTTGAGAATTAGCCGAGCTCTCATGGCCCAAATGTAAAAACAGAACCAAAAATAATCAAATGTCTTATTGCTTGCTTTGGATAAGATGTTTTAGAGTGCGGGAGAGATGAAAGAATGTTACCCCCTTCAGTTGGGATGGGGCATAACCAGGCCCATACTGGTTGGTAGCCACCACACCACAATTCTTTTTTTAAACTTCCTGGCATCTAGTAGACTCTCTGCCCCCGGGGAATGGATCAGGGGTAATTGCCCCATCTGCCCACTGGTGGGAACAACAACTTTGGCCCCATTTATTTGGGGTTGGGTATGGCCATACCCCCACACTCTTATTTTGGAAAAAATAAGACCCCACCTCTAAAAACAAAACAAATAAAAAGAAAATATGTCCCTGGTGCCTAGAGGTTTCTGCCCCGCCAGGGGGCAGATCGGCCTAATAACAATAGGCTGATCTGCCCCCAGGGGCAAATAAAATTTGCCCCCCCGGGGAGCGACCCTTGCCTAAGGGGTCGCTCACCTTGCGTGAAATTGGCGCAAAAAAATAAATCCCTGGTGCCCAGTGGTTTCTGCCCCCCTTGGGAACAGATTGGCCTAACAAAAATTAATACAATTTGCCCCCCAGGGGAGCGACCATTGCCTAAGGGGTCACTCCCCACCTCTAAAAAACAAACCAAAGTAAAATAAAAAAATGATCCCTGGCGCCTATAGGTTTCTGCCCCCCCCCCCCCCCCCGGCGTCAGATCAGCCTATTAAGAATAGGCCAATCTGCCCCCAGGGGGGCAGAAAAGGCCTTGAAAAAAATTTCCCCCCTGGGGAGCGACCATTGCCCAAGGGGTCAATCCCCTTATGCCAGTTTCTCTTGTAAAATAAATCCCTGGTGTCTACTGGGCATTTCAGAAGCCGGATCACTTTACGATCCGACTTCTGAAATGCTCTGAGAGACTTTAAAGGGAAGGAAATTCGTTTCCTTCCCTTTGAAGCCTCTCAGGCCCCCCATCACATGATCAGAAGAGAAATGCAAAGCATTTCTGTTCCGATCGCATGGGGAAGTGGCCTCTGATAAGGTCAGCGTGCAAATGCACACTGACGTCATCAGACATAACTGCGGGGGTCGGGGTGGGTCAGGGATGGAAGAGGAAGGGCTTCCCCTTCCATCCCTGATTTGGGGGGGTGGGAAAGAAGCCCACAGAGGAAACGCTAGCGCTCCCTTTGAGCTCCATACCGAGGACGTAATGGTTACGTCCTCGGCACAGGAGCACTGTGCCGGTGGACGTAACCATTACGTCCGCGGCACAGAAGAGGTTAAAGAAATACTGATGAGAATCTTCCACAATTTGTAAATGTCCTATCTGAAAGGATTTCTCTTTTTCCTTTATGTCTATCTTGACATTTGTATTCACTCTGTGCAGTAAATCAATTCAAATTAAAACAACAGTTTAAGTTATTCATTAAATATGTATGAATATTGTGTTTTCTGTAACATTTAATCACAGTTATGTTGCTTCTGAGCAATATAAACTGCAATTTTAACTATTATCCAATCTACAATTTAGTAGTATGTAATGTGGCGACTGTGGCGACCGTGGTATCATGAGTGGCTTAGGGCCTGATTTATATCTTGACAGTATTGCTGGCAAATCCACCTCGGTGGCGGGCCCGACTACTTCATCAAGCTGATAGTGGTCCTCCTGTCGCATTTAGATGTATTGTGCTTGAGCCGCTCCCCACCACGATGGAGTGCTCTTCCTAGCTGTCAAGCTGAGGACTTCCCTCTGCTTATATACAGATGTTACAGTTCTAAAGGTGGTTTACTGGTGGCAGGTTGCTGATGGAGGAAGGACGTTGCGGGATCCAATGGACATCAGACAATGGCAGTGCCAGTGAAATAGAGGTAAATCACACACACACACACACACATAGTGAGTCTTAGCGATATGTGTCCTCCTGCACTACACACTGCAGAACACACCACATACACACTATTATCCATTGCCATTCCACCACAACACAACACCCACATACTAAAAACACACATCGTTTTACATCCATGGCACAACATACACAACCTATTGACACTACACCCACGCATGAAATAACCACAGCAACCAACACAACTACATACTCACCTGCACACAGACACTCACACAATATCACAACTACACACATCACAACGACCACCACACAACAATGACACTCACCTTAATGTTACACACAGCAGCACACAACCACATATACACAACAACAGACCTACATGCAAGTGGCACACATTTTAACACAACCACAATGCCCACTACACCTCCCTCCACCTGCCAATCCAGTTGCACACACACACATATTGACTCACATATACAACCGGCAGCAGAGCAGTACATGTACATGTTCCCTTGCAATGTGCACACATTGACATAGTTGCCAAGTGTAATTGTGATGCCATTGTGGTGCCAGCATCCTATTCCTGCCGCCAGCCACTGTTTCCAATGACGCCAATGCGGCTAATGAGAATCCTTGGTGGAGTCCTCGGGACTCGGTGCATTATTGTCTATGAACCACCAACATCTAAATTGGGCAGGTGGATGACCAGGTCGGCAGATGGGTTTTCCGTCAAAAAATGGTGGCAGACCAGTTACCACCAAAAACTAATTCAGGCCCTTAGTGAACTTTGGTGGGAAGCCTGACCTAAAGATTCCACATACCAGCAGAGGTGGTGATTTGTTCCCTGATTCAACTTGCCCGCATTACTAGCTGGTAGTGACTACTGGATGCTGAAGTACACCTGAAAATATTTTTGTAACTCCAACCATACAAGTAATCGAAGATGCCATTGTCATGAAAAACATGTGAAACAGTCCCAGGAGTATTCCATTTTCAAGAATGTATTGCGAATGTAAGTCTACTATTTTTGCTTTGTCTGTTAAAAACAAATAACTTAAAAAACGTATAATACATTTCAGTACTCTTACTGGTAACATTTAAAAGTGTACGCTAAGTTAAATTACTTCATTCTTCTTTTCTGGAGGGCATATCTTAAGCAGTTGCACTTTGCCGACGCATCAATAGTTCTTTTAGATTCAGAACAGACAATATGCCAATTGTTGTTAGTCTTGTACATAATAGCACTTTTCCCTTTAATACTCACCTATCAGAAAATCATTACGTCTCCTCGCTCTGCTGTTAGCCTGACAAGATTGGAGCCAGGAGGGTTGAGGTCGCTTAACAGCAAGGTCATTTTTTGCTCACTTATGCCATTTAAGTTTCCATACTGTGATCTGCTCTAGCACTTTATCGAAAAATACATTTATCATCTAGCCCAAGCATAACGGTATGTTAGAATCATTAAGGATGGGCAAGAAGGGGGAAGTGTACAACGTGGACCACATTAGACCCTGCGCGGCAGTCAATTAGTTCACTTTTTGGCACTTTTCCCAACAAAGAAATGTATTTTTTACTGAACAAAACTATCTGAAGATCATTATCAGGCGCAAGGAAAGCCATTAGGGAATGTGCAATTGATCTTCATTTCTTACATTGCAAAGCTATGAAAAAAGTACTGCATTTCCTCAATAAAAGAGAAAAAGAGAGTTTATCAATTTCTCTGTATGAAATATATCCCCATAGCCTAAAAAAAGATCAGTGTTCACCTTTTCAGCAAGCTTCTTTTTCTGCAGCGTCCTGTGGCAAAAGCCATGCTTCAATGCTCACGTAAAGCATGGGTATGCTCAAGTACAATGTTCGATGAGCTATTTTTCCAACCGTATGTTACCTTTTAAAGGCATTCACGTATTCCCCGTACTCCATTTCATCACGAGATTACCAAGGCTTTGCATCACTGCGGGTATGTTTAGCCCGTGCTTAAATGAAACCAGTTTGAAATATGGAGTGGAAGTGCTATGAACCCACAGAACAGAGACTGAAACAATTCTGAAGGAAATGAATGTAAATCATTTTTTTGTTAAATCGATGTTCATCATTTTCCTTTTTGTGAATGGCAAATCCAATTATGTAATTTTTTTTCTTAGGGTGTGGTTGACACGGTAATGAATGAATTACTTACCGTGATCTTTATTTCTCTTTGGATAGTCCTCCTTGTCTTAGTCATTACCTATAAGGCCTCCTGCCCTCTCGACAGGGAAACGCTACTAAAGCTTTCCTCTCAGTCAACGAAATACAGCCTCCACCAATAAGGTAAAAGGCGCCTCCTCTTAAACACTTTCTGGAAATACTAAAGTCACATATAAATTGTGTCCCAGGAAGGTGAAGTGGGTGGGAAGCTGCTATGACAAGGAGGACTATCCTAAAGGTAATGACGTTCACGGGCAAGTAATCCATTCTTTGTCCCTATGTTTCTCCTCCTCATCATAGCCATAATTTATGAGGATTTACCCAAGCAAAGGACAACAGGCACAAATTATATTATGCACAAAACAGAAAAGGTTTATTTCCAAAATCATAGCAAAAGAGACTTAAGCATGGAAAAACAAAAATTGTCAGTGTTTGAAGAAAACATGTCCAACTTATAGTGTGTAAGAAAAGTATGTAACATTGCTCAGGTGACAGCATAGCAAATTTCCTCCAGGGAAACACCCCCAGCCTCAGCCGAGGAGACTGCAGCTGCTTTAGTAGACCTGGCCAAAACTTTTCCATGTAACTGCGGCCCCAGAGTGTCAGAAGAACTATTTCCTGATCTGTGTGAAAACTTGACAGGCTTTTATGCCCACAAGCTGAATCCTGGACGTAAAGCAATCTTTTTCAGGAAAAAACTTTAAGTAAGGTTCAGAAATGATAAGGGCTGACACCTCATCCAACCTCTGAGCCAAAGTAATAGTTCATAAAAATGCTACCTTGGCCGGTAATCAAGGCAGGTCAGCTTGCTCCACTGTCTCTGCAACCCCTCCAAAACTACTGAAAGATCCAATGAAGGCAGAGGAGGGGACATGACAGGTGTCTTAACCCGGAAAACTTTAAAGAAGTTTCTGAATAAGAAGGAGAATGTCCACAAGTTCAGCCCTGGCCCCTGTAAGATTTATTGGCTGCCCACTATCAAGCCATGGTGAAAGGAGCCAGACCCTTAGCAAGCCCATTCCTCAAAAAATCCAAGATTCAAAAGGGATCTCCGGACATAGGATCTAGGTTCTTGACTGAGGACCTGGAAGAGAGATGTTTCCAGTGCCTTGCGTATGATTTAAGTGTAGAAGGCCTTTCTGCTCACTAGCTTTCACAAGCAACCACCCTAGAGCAACCTAGGTCTTTCAGCCCGAACTCTCAACTTCAAAGCCATCAAATGAATCTGCTGGATTTAAGTCAACAAAAGATCTGGGAATAAAGAGGGCTCAGAGAGAAAGGAAGGTGAAGACAGGGCTCCAGAGCCATCTGCATCAGGATTAAAAAACAAGGGCGTTGTGGTCATAATGCAGCCACAAGAAGAACCATTACCGTCTCCCTTCGAATCATCTGAAGCAATCTCTGAAGGAGGGTAAAAGGTGGGAAGGCTCATAGCAGTTCCTGAGGCCACAGGAGAGTAAGTGCATCTGTGACCCAAGCCTGAGGGCACGGTGTGATGGTTTGCCCTATTTTCACTTCTATCCAGCCAATATCATGCTCGAGATTTGATTCATGTCCCTGCCAATATCGTGAAACATCATTGCATCACCTGAAACCTCAGCCCCTCAGCACTACACACGTATCACGTCTAACCATCTAAAACTAAATGTATATGAAGAAGAGCCATTACTATTGTATATGTATAAATGTGATAGGCATGCGTTCATGATTATTATGCTTACAATTCGACTTGCAAAGATATCAACATGATATACTGTTTTGCCCCCCATGCATGCTTGTTCTTGCCTAAGTTCCACATACCCATGCCCATTGCTGCAAAAAATGGGATGCTGCTCTATTTAACCTCAGCCCAATCTCAACCGCATGCTTTGCCTAGAAGTTCCCACTTGGAGAAGAGTTCTCGACCAGCTCACCTGAAAAAATGGATCTCCGTTCTTCCGAGAGCCACCACTGGTTGTTGTCTCAGAGCAGCCATCCACAGTGACCCAAAACTGCAAAAGAAAGAAAGGAAGAAAAGATTCATAAGAAGTCCACCATTCATAAGGTACCCAGCTAAGCAGCGTGCATTGTGGAGCAGGCTACATAGTTGTCTAAGACTTTCAAGGGCACATAAAAGCCATTCGAACTATGCAACTGTGCAACACATTTGAAAGCCACTTTTGTGCCTTAAAGTGAGTGTGCCTATCACTCCACCATTTAGCTTAAGAGAGGTCATCGATGCTATAAATACCAGCAAGAGTGGGAAAGCACCAGGCCCAGATGGAGTACCAATCGACATTTATAAGTCTAGCGTACCACTTTGGGGCCCCTTATTGACACAGGCTTTATGAGCCTGTTGTACCACAGCCTTTATCCCGACCTGGGCGGAGTCCATTATTGCCCCAATTTAAAAAAAAGGCAACCAACAAAACCCAGCATGTTATAGACCAAACTCACTACTTGACACCCTTGCAAAGATTGCAGGACGTATTGTGCTTAACAGGCTGCGGGAGTGCACGGAAGCTAATAACATATTAACCGACCTACAATATGGCTTCAGATCTGGGATAGGGACTGTGGAACAGGCCCTGAATTTAGACATGTTGATTGGCAAATATACGAAGGCCAAGCCAGGTGCCCTATACCTTGTATTTGTAGATTTGACCTTGGCATTTTATTGCGTAATTCACAGTAAACTTTGGCCCATCTTGCTGCACATGGGGGTCGATAACACAATAGTTCACTTTATTAGGGAACTATATTCCGGAGCAACAGCTAGGGTACGCTTCAGGTTCCAGGGGGAGTGTACCTCCTCTTTTTCTGTAAATCGGGGGGTACGCCAAGGTTGCGTTCTTGCATCTCTCCTGTTTTCCCTTTACATCAATGAACTAGACGCTGTCTTGTCCACAGAATGTAGAGACCTCCCACAACTTGGCTCCCGACCGATTCCAGCACTAATGTATGCTGATGACGCCGTTCTCATGGCACTCACCCCATTAGCTCTGCAGCGATTATTGGCAATTTTTGCTAACTACATGGAAGACCTAGGCCTCAAAATTAACCACTCGAAAACCTACATGATGACCTGTGGCATCAAATCCGCCAAAAAATCCCACATTACATTAAATGGCGCTAAATTGGATGACACAGAAACTTTTTCATACCTAGGAATTATGTTTGATAACAAAGGCACTTGGTCGCAAGCTATCAATTCCAGGAAATTAATTTTTACAAAAACTATTATGGCTGTAAAAAACTTTTCTAAAAAAGTTGGCAGGGCCACTCCTAAAGATATGCTGACAATATACAACACAAAATGTGTCTCTGTTGCAACGTATGGGGCAGGCCTATGAGGATGTAGGAAATGTAATGTTCTGCAGTTAGTAGAAAACTATTTTTTAAAATCTATCTTAAGTGTTCCAAAATCTACCTCAACCATGGTGTGCCATTCAGAACTGGGGGTAACATATATTTTAGACTTATTAAGTAACCAACCAATTTTACTCTGGCATAAAGTGTGGACCTCTGAATCCGCAAGCTTAAATAGGGCTATTATAGCAAATGCACAATCACTTAACCATTCGTTGAAAATTCCTTGGCTGGATTATATAAAGAACTTTTGTATGGTCTTGGGGTTTCCAGAGCTTTATCACTCACCAGAAAAAATTGAAATATTTTCTAGGAAAGATCTGAAAAAAAATTGTCTCTCCTATCTGACGGAGCAAAGATGGGCAATAGAGTTGAAGAAATCAAGGCCCGTATTTATACTTTTTGACGCTAAACTGCGCTAACACAGTTTAGCGTCAAAAATGTTTGCGCCGGCTAACGCCATTCTGAAACGCCATGCAGACGCCGTATTTATTGAATGGCGTTAGCCGGCGCAAGCAGACCGGCGCTGCCTGGTGTGCGTGGAAAAAAAACACGTACACCAGGCAGTGCCGGCGTTGGGAAAAATGGCGCTAGGGCGTCTTAAAAATGGTGCAAGTCAGGTTAACGCAAAAAATCGCCTCCACCCGATTTGCGCCATTTTTAACGACGCCCAGACGCCATTTACATGACTCCTGTCTTAGTAAAGACAGGAGTCATGCCCCCTTGCCCAATGGCCATGCCCAGGGGACTTATGTCCCCTGGGCATGGTCATTGGGCATTGAGGCATGTAGGGGGGCACAAATCAGGCCCCCCTATGCCAAAAAAAAATATATAAAAAAAAAAATTATACTTACCTGAACTTACCTGAATGTCCCTGGGGTGGGTCCCTCCATCCTTGGGTGTCCTCCTGGGGTGGGCAAGGGTGGCAGGGGGGGTCCCTGGGGGCATGGGAGGGCAGCTGTGGGCTCATTTTGAGCCCACAGGTCCCTTAACGCCTGCCCTGACTCAGGCGCTAAAATCCGGCGCAAATGCAGGGTTTTTTGCCCCGCCCACTCCCGGGCGTCATTTTTGCCCGGGAGTATAAATACGACGCATTTGCGGCGCAGTCATTTTTTTAGACGGGAACGCCTACCTTGCATCTCATTAACGCAAGGAAGGCGTTCACGAAAAAAAATGACGCTCTTTACTCATAGTTTGGTGCTAGACGCGTCTAACGCCAAAGTATAAATATGGCGTTAGTTTTGCGCCAAATTTGCGTCGAAAAAAACGACGCAAATTCGGCGCAAACGGAGTATAAATATGCCCCCAAGTGTGATGAGGAATCTTTTGCTTCAGCAATCAGACGGCATGGAACCATCATCATCATCATCATCATCAACATACCTTTAGTCGGCTACCAGCCACAAAAGGAAAATACAGTCAAAAGAAACATCATTTCAGTAACCAATAATCATATGAATACTAGAACCATTTTTCAATAAATAACCAAAGGTACTCCTAAAAGCAATAAATAGCAATCAATTTCATCATTACTTACAGTAAAAAAAGAATTTAAAATTCTAAAATTTATGTCCTACCTGAAAGAATACCATTGTTTTGTTAGCTATCTAATAAAGAGCTGTTTAACCATTATATAAAACAATTGATAAAAATGAAATGATATTCTTAAAGTACAAGGGAAACTATATTCTTCCTTCATATATAAAAACTAAATTTATATCTTAAAACAAATTAACTACCTGGGGTCTATTAACTTACAGGGAGTGGAGCCCATTAGCCATTTAAAACAATATAAAGTTATCTATAAGTATTTGTTAAATCTATACTTATTAAAACCTCAGGCCCTCCTTATCCCTAATGAATGAAACTGCTAGGAGAAAGCGGCTTATTCCAAAGACGATTGATGGAGTAGTGTTAGACCTTAACAGTCTGACTGCTTCATTATAATTTCTAATTCCTACATTCCTACAGATAGGTCGAATCCATTTTTTCCTTGGCTTATCGTAGGCTTTACAAATCAACAAAACATGATCCACCGTTTCGATGGTCTCCATATTACACAACCCACACTTTGCCTCATGACTATTCTCGCTCTGAGGACCCCATTTATTAGTGAATGCCTTGGTCTGTAGGATCCCATATCGAAACTTCATAAATAATGCTTTTGCTCGCCTTGGCTGAATTATATCTAACCATTCCTCAGCTCTTGGTATTGGTTTAATGTCCAAGAAACTCGATGTCAGTCTACCCAAGTCTTTACTGCGGAAAAGACTAATCGAAGAAAACTCCCAGTAAACTTGCTTTAATCGAGTCTTGGATTGTAACGTAAGTGTATGGGGATCATCCCAATAAGATTTCATCCCTAGGTTATAAAACCAATACTTTATATGATGAAGCCATGGAAGTGAAACAGATTTGTCAAGGTCCATTATCTCAATTAGTACTTGTCTATAATGGATCAGTTCTGGAGTTGTCCAAAGTCTACACCAATAAAGTAAGGGCCTCAAAACTGCCAATTTACCTATTTGCTTCATGTTTAAATCATAGGTAAGAGGGATCAATGGAGTAGATGATGGCAATCCCAATACCCCGCTCATAAAACTGTTTTCCTGGGAAACTAATGGGGTTAGATTCGCAATTCCCCAAAGCTCAGCACCATATAAAACAGCTGCCTGCGCTTTGTATCTGTAGATTTCAAACACTGGTGAAACAATCCCGTTTCTTGAGCTTTTATAGTTATTATTTATCGCCGTGGAGCTGTGGACTAGAGAAATTGCGGCTTTGTTAACATGCGGCATCCAGGACAACTTAGAAACCAGCAATATCCCTAAGTAGTTAAAAAAATGTACTCGTTCCAGTTCATGCCCCTTGATCAAAATATTTCTTTCAAGTGCTTTATGGGGATTGACAGTCAGATATTTTGTCTTGTTAGCATTTATTTCCAGCCCCTTCAAACTACAGTATTTACTAAACGCTCCTAGTAAGGTTTGAAGACCCATGGGGGTTTGCGATAGTAAGATAGTGTCATCTGCAAACAGGAGAGCGGGAACTGGATCTCCATTCAATCTTGGCGAGTCGTGATTACTCCGTTTGACATACTCTACCAGGTCATTGATGTATAACGAAAAGAGGGTTGGGGCAAGCACACAGCCCTGCCTCACTCCCCTCTTAATAGGTATTGGGTCAGTCAGCTCTCCATTTGGACCCCATCGTACCTTTGCGTATGTATCTCCGTGCAACCTCTTTGTCTGGTACAAGAGATTCCCCGGCATACCGATTCCCTAACGCAGCCCATAGGGAGTCTCGCGGAACCAGATCAAAGGCTGCTCACAAATCCACAAATGCAATATAATGGTGGCCCTTCTTTAGTTTTGTGTATTTCCACATTATTGCTAGTAGCCTGAAGGCCTGGTCAGTTGTGTTTGTCTGCTGCCTGAAACCTGCCTGATATATTGTCAGAATGCTTTTTTCTTCTATCCAACAGCTTATTCTGTTCAGCAGCTGCCTAGCATAATTTTTTGCATGACATCAATAAGGCTAATTGGCCTATAATTCCCAGGGTACTCCCTAGATCCTTTTTTATAGACAGGGATTATTTCTGCACCTTTCCATGTCGCAGCAACTGGCTCTCCCCTTGCTATGGCATTACTGAGTAGATTTACATAGGGTGCCCAAATTTCTATATTATGTTTGAACAAATCCCCAGGGATTTTGTCCAAACCTGGGGCTTTGCCTGTTTTAACTGCTTCAATGGCAGTCACCGTTTCTTCCAAGCTAAACTGTATGTCAGATGAAATGCCCCAAAAGGGTACTTCTTTATACAGGGAAGAATATGAATCATGGTTGGGAAAATCGGAATAGAGGTACACAAAATGGTTGAACCACGCACTGGGATTTATATGATGTTCAGTATTATATGTCCCCTCTTCCCTGCCATGAGTAACTATTTTCCAAAAAGCCACTGCGTCATTGCGTTTGGCTGCCTCTAAGAGGTCATACCATTTTTGATCCTCCCAGTTTTTTTGTGCTGTAGCCAGAATTTTCCTATAATCAGCCCTTGCCTGTTGCACGGCTATTAGATTTTTCTGTTTTAGGGCCTCTACCAGTAGTATTTTTCCCTCTCTACATTCTGCGGTATACCAGGGATTCAATGGAGTGATTTGTTCCTTGCCCTTTTTTTGCTTTTGTTGTATCTGTTTAGTAAAATAGGGTCTTAGTGCGGAGCTCATTAATTGATGAATATCCATGATAGGGATGTCAATGCAGTTTTTATGGGCATGGGGTTCCAGCAATTCTGCATGTGTTATAAATGTTTGTCATAACCTCCGTATTGCCCAATATCACTGGCCATTTTACTGCCCTTCGGTTGTTACTAAGAGTAGGTTGGAACTCCATCTTATCCTTTTCCATGCAGTTCAAGTCTGTGAGGAAATCCCTAAGTTCAATTACTAGCGGAAAGTGATCACTTTCCCTCCTCTTACCTATTTTAAAGGTCACTATTCTCTCCCATGTGATAGTGCTATACATAATATAATATAATTTTGAGCCTATGTTACCTCTCTGGAAAGTATCCATATTAGGACCACCTTGGCCCACTCTACCGTTGCACGCCCTCAGTCCATGCTTTAATTTGAGGCCCATAAGTTGCAAAGCAGCAACCGTACCGGGGACAGACTCTTCAATTGATAGGTGGGGGACTGCTCTTGCTAGGTCTTCATCTTCTGCCAGAAGTTCAAGGCCGATTATAGGTTCATAGTTGCAATTAAAATCTCCCCCTATCATAATTGTCTCTCCTCCTGGGATTTTTTTAAGCATACTATCTAATATTTCTATTTCATGTGACTCCTGGTTTGATTTTCTAGGCCTTATATACACATTAAACAAATGGGATAGCACCTTATTTTTGTCCCCTAATTCCAACCACATAATGTCAGGAGACTCTGCATCATGTTTACATATCTCAATATTAAGGGAGATTGTCAACCATACAACTAGTCCCCCAAACGGCTTCCCTCTTGCTGCGGCAGTTGCACTGATACAAAAAGTTTTATATCCCAGTTTGTGCGGTGGATCCTTTAACCAAGTCTCTTGAAAGAGGCAAACATGAAATTGTTCAATATAATCATACCAGTCAGGATCTATAAGTTTGCTTTTTAGGCCTGCTACATTCCAGGAAACCATAGAGACTAATCCCCTTCCAGCTGAGATCATATCGTTGGTAGTAGGGCTCTGAGATATGGTCGATTCCTTTCTATGGGGCAAGTGCTCCCCAATGCTCCTTACTCCTATAACCTGGTGATTATTTTGTTCCTAGGACTCAACTACTATTTGATCTCTAATCGGTCCCTTCCCATATTTAAAATATGTTCTGAACCCAAGGCATCAATATGTCCTCACACGCTTAAGACTAGAGACATTTCATAGACTCATCAGCTTTCCTCTTATCAACGATTGGAGCCCAGTGTTGGAAAAATGTCACTGTGATTTTAAATCAGATCAAAGCAAAATGCATACTGTTCTATTTTGCACACCACTGTCCGCCAAAGTCCCGCCATCAGAATACCGCTGCGCGGTCAGAAGACCGCCGCGGTAATTCTGAGTTTCCCGCTGGGCTGGCGGGCGACCGCCAGAAGGCCGCCCGCCAGCCAAGCGGGTAACCCCCTTCCATGAGGATGCCGTCTCCGAATGGAGCCGGCGGAGTGGAAGGGGTGCGACGGGTGCAGTTGCACCCGTCGCGATTTTCAGTGTCTGCTTGGCAGACACTGAAAATCTTGGTGGGGCCCTGTTAGGGGGACCCTGCAGTGCCCATGCCAGTGGCATGGGCACTGCAGGGGCCCCCAGGGGCCCCGCGACACCCGTTACCACCAGCCAGGTTCTGGTGGTCAAAACCGCCAGAGCCAGGCTGGCGGTAAGGGGGTCGGAATCCCCATGGCGGCGCTGCCTGCAGCGCCGCCATGGAGGATTCCCCAGGGCAGCGGGAAACCGGCGGGACACCGCCGGTTTTCCGTTACCGCCGCGGTCAGAATGCCCATGGATGCACTGCCAGCCTGTTGGCGGTGCATCCGCGGTCGTTGGCCTGGCGGTAGTCTACCGCCAGGGTCAGAATGACCCCCTATATTCTGTTTAAAGGAAAGTCTTCATTATACCACTCTTAAAATCTTTGCAATTTACACAGTGTCGCCCTGCTTTTCTTTATCTGCTGACCCTTCCATCAGTCCAAATTTTTAATGCCCTAGCGGTCTACCTGTGTGCAGTTATGAAGTCTCGATTACATTTTTAGAGTAAATTCAGGAGGTCTTCCATGTATAAATGATTTTAGCAATGCCATTAGTTTTTATCTCCCAAAATGTTGTTTTTATTGTTCTTATTGTTATCACGGTTTTTAATGAGTAACTGATTTCAGACTTCTGTTGCAAATCATATGACACTGTTTTAACTTCTAGAAGCTTTATTTATTTAGATTAAGTGGATGCTGATTGGTGTTGTTCTGTATATTTATGTGCTTTTATGATTGTGATAAACAATCGAATAAAGTATTTTGATGATGATGATGAAGAGTGTGAGGTTTTCAGTACTTGCCAGCTCGTGCATGGGAACCATGGACGTGACACAAAGACAACAACTTGAGAATCAAAGATTTATGAAATGGAGGAAAAACTGTCATTTTATTTCTTGAGTGTGAAGCAACATAACAATGTGGAAACATATTTCTTTATAAGTAATTATTGAAATGGTGGTTACATGATTTGTGTTTGAATTGTTATTTGTTCACAGTGACCTGACTATTGTTAACTGGTGTTTATGTGTTCTAGTACTCGCTGATATTCATGCATCACAGCAGTTTGACAACTGAGTCCAGAGATCAGTGGTCATCAAGAGAATCCAGTTAACAACACATACATCTAAGGCCTAATTCCCACTTCCGCTGCATCTCAGTAGTTATCCTTTAAGTGTGGTGGGAGGGAGAAGCCAGAAGAATGTATTCAGGATCAGGCCTCATTCCTCTGTTTTAATCTCTCTGTGCTTGTGGTTCAGTTAAGGCTCAGGTAGGAAAGATTGGAGAGCAGGTGGAGAGTCAATATTGTCTCTGCGAAGCTAAATTGTGGGCCTTACCAGGTAAGAGTCTACATTACTAACCTGACATCAGGCAAAGCCCAAGGTGCTCACTGCGCCTAGGTGATATGAAGACTCAGGACATTTCCTTAATGGATATAGCTTGTATTCTTAATCTTTTTGCAAGCAGAAAACCGAGCCCTACATCAGGATTTCATTGCCTTACAATTTCAGTCAAGTAAACCTAAGGTAGGTTATCTCTGGAATTTACCACCTCCAACCCAATCTAGAGACAAATCAGTCCTTAATCCAACTACCTTTCATCTTCCCGATGGCACGACCGCTTCTCCAGATTTAGGCGGTCATTATGAACATGGCAGTAAACACAGCTGACCGCCAATGGCGATGAACATAAACCCACCATATAATGAACCAAAAATCTGATTCCGACAAAAATCACCAGTCCACCAGTCTCCGCCAGGACAGGACCTTGTCGGCGGAAATGCTGGACCTCCCACCCCGCCACCGCTGAGCACACCCACATCCCGCCCTCCAAATAATGATGCACAAATCACCTGGGCGGTCGGGGGAAGCCGAGCGACCATTGGTGGTGCAGACCGCCACGGGCACCAAGTGGACCCAACAGTAAGAAGTGCATACATTGGATAAGTTAGAAACCCTCACACCTGGCGCACATCAACAACACCATAAAACAACCACAGAAACACCCCACAATCCTTTGCAACGAAAGTAGGCCAACGAAGACAGAGATTACCAGAAGCAGACACCGAATGCCACAATCCACGATACTTACACCCAACCACAGAAGAGCACCCTCACCGAGATCCACACCAGACACCATTCACGATACTCACCATGGCACCCCCAAACACCCACGCTTCACAGAAAGGGAGCTAAAGACCATGGTGGATGAGATCCTGAAGGTCGAGCCACAACTATTCGGGGCTCAGGTACAGCACACACCCATCACCAGGAAGATGGAGCTATGGCAGAAGATTGTCAACAGGGTCAATGCAGTGGGACACCATCCACGCACCAGGGACGACATCCGCAAGAGATGGAACGACCTGCGGGGGAAGGTCAGGGCCATGGAATCCAGGCACCACATTCCAGTCCAGAAGACTGGGGGAGGACCTCCACCAACACCACCCGACTACACTGACTGGAAGGAAAAGGTACTGGCCATCCTGCACACTGAGGGCCTCACTGGACTCACTAGAGGAATGGACTCACGTAAGTCGTCTACATTTACCCCATAACCATCACACCTGTAATGCATGCACCACCCCACCCCTCCAACACCCACCAGGACCACTACCCCACCCAGCCCACAGGCACTGAATCCACTACCCCTGCATGCCCACAAACCCACCAACATCCCTCTCCCTGTGCACAGCCACCCACTCCTGCAAGGAAACACAATGGCCTATAACACCAACAATGCACCTCCACATCCTAAGCTAAAAGCAATGCTAACTCCACTAAAGCATCATGCATGGCCCCAAAGTGTGTGAGCTGCACAAACCCGCCCAGGCGCCTGCCCCCATCCGACCATGCAAATATAACAGATGTGTCTATTTCCCCCAACAGGCACCACCACCCATGCCACCCTGACGGACAGGACAAGGAGTGCAGGTGCCCCCCAGGGAGACAGAGACACCTCACAGGACACTAGCGATGGAACCCTGGACACTGATGAGCAGGCTGGCCCCTCACACAGTCCTGGACTGTCACCATCCAGCAGCCCCTCCCAGGATACCACTGATACCCTTACCACCCAGCCAATAACATCAGCCCAGGGCAACCGTCCCCACACCTGTGTATCCAGGCCACAGACTGGTGGAACACAGGAACAGAGGCCTCAGTCACCACTTACCAACAGGCAGGAAGATGATGGCCCCAGTACAAGTGGTACCGCCAGACCTGTGCAGGCGACACAGACACAGGGGGCTAGGCCCAGTGGGAGGGCATCACTAGCCCAGGGGGGAGGACACAGGATGGATGCTGCAGCCCACAATCTCTGAGGTCCTGGGAGCCTACCACCATACCCAGGACACATTGGCCCAGATAGTATCCACCCTGGAGCAGAGTCAGAGGATGCAGCAAGCACACCACCAAGAGACCATGGAGCAGTGGAAACTGCAAAATGCCACAATGGCCAGCATAGCAGGTGTGCTGAAGCACCTTGTCCAAACACAGCCTGAGGCCCACACAGAACAGGAAGGCCCCACTACAGCACAGGAGACAGACCAGACAATAAGAGCATCAGCAGCAACTTCACATGTGCTACCCTCAGAGAAAACACAGGGGACATCCATATCATCCCCTTCAGCCTAGCAATAGGCACCCAAACGGACCCTCAGGCCAAGATATGGGACAGGAACACCTGCCAAGAACAAGGCCCCCTCTCAGAAATGACTCTGCAAAAAACTGTCCACCAACTATCCCACTCAATCAACCACCAAACAGTGCTACCAATAATTAAAAACTAATTTAAGCATTGATGGACCTACCAATACTGACAACAATGCTGCCACCATGTTGCCTTTTTGGATAACCACCATTGACCTACTGCCATCACTGTAATTTTCACGATTTTATCCCTGCACCAAATAAAACACATATCACACCTGTTACAATGTCCCCTGTCATTTTGTGTGAACAAAGTGAAGTATGGATGCAACTGGTTGATAACTCCTTTATTTGTACCTGCGTAGCATGAAATGCATCACTCGCCTTACATGTTGTTGTGCCTAAATATGTTTAGAAAAAATACATTAAATTGTATTCTGTCCTATGCATACCTGGACACAGTGGCAATTAGTATATTCCACTTCCCCAGATGACAAGGCACACTGACAGTATGATGCACAGACACCAATCTCATCCAATTGCCCCACATAGTTATTGGAAGTAGAGTTGTATCAGTTGGGTCCTGGAATTTACATCTTCCCCTTCCTTATCATCACCATCACTCTCGTCCCCTCTTTGAGGAAGCTGGTCTCGATGTACAGCACCTCCTCCTCCAAGAGGGGGATAGAATTTCTCACAGCCACGTTGTGCAGCATGCAGCAGGCCACCACGATTCTACACACCTTTTCAGGCACATAGGCCAGGGAACCACCAGAGATATGTAGACAATGAAATCTAACCTTCAGGAGACCTATTGTGCGCTCTATCACCCTCCTAGTACGTCCATGGGCCTCATTGTAATTCCTCTCTGAATCTGTTCCAGGATTCCTCACGGGTGTTAGGATCCACCCTCTGTTCTCTTGTAGTTGTTCAATCTTCTGTGGCACACTACTGTTCCTCAGCACAAATGAATCATGGACTGAACCAGGGAACATAGCATTCACATGTGTGATGTACTGGTCTGCAGTACACACCAATTGAATGTTCATGGAGTCAAAGTTCTTCCGGTTTCTGTACACCTGTTCACTTACTCTTGGGGGGATTATAGGTATCTGGGTGCCATCGATGGCACCTATTACATGGGGTATGTTGGCAAAGGCATAGAAGTCCAACATGATGGCAGGGAGGTCAGTACTTTGGGGAAACCTCACATAGGACTGCAGCGGTCGCACAAATGCATTCAGGAACCTTGTCAGTATAATGCTAAACATTGGCTGTGAAAAACCAGTTCCTCTGCCCACTGTCACATGAAATAAGCCCGTGGCCAGGAAATGGAGTGCAGAAAGCACCTGCACTTCAGTAGGGATGGCATGCTGATTACGATTTGCCAGAGCCAGTGCAGGATCCAGTAATGCATAAAGTTCAAGAATAGTTGCACGGGTGAGTCTGTAATTGATAATGATGTCACGCTCCACCATGGTCCGCAAATCCACTAGTGGTCTGTACACCAATGGGGCTCTTCCTCGCCACAAGGGTCTGTACTTAGGAGGAGCTGGAAACACTTGTGAGGAACATACATACATGGGCACACATAGTCAGTCATTGAGCACTGCTGGCTTGATTGTCGCGACACAAATGCATAATGTGTATGACATAACATCAACTTGACCACAATGATAGATCAGGGCTTGTCAGGCGAGGTAATGTTAATTGTCACATGCCTATGTGTGTTTGAGGAACAGTAGGGCCTGCATTGTGCAGATGGGAGTTTTATAAATGCGTAGTTTTTGCCAAAATGTCTGCCCCATGTAATCCAGAACTGTTGTTGTGGAAGTGACCTCATACCGCTAGCGGTTGACGCAACAGTGTAAGGCAGTGTTTACCACCATGAGCAAATTAATTGGTTAACATGGATGTCAATGGGGAATCCTAGCATATAATGATCACCACTGGCGGTGACGGTACACACCGCCGCGGTGCGTACGCGAACTCGTCACCCCAAATCCACGTGCATGGTTTGTGGTTGTAGTTCTTTTTCTTTTCTCCCCTTTTTTCCCTTTCTGTTCTTCTCTTTTCTAATAATGGGAGTAACTGAACTCTCCTGTTCCAACTGGAATCACATACACAAGTATGAATAATTTATTTTCCTCTGACTTCTTATCACGGATATCAAAAGAACGTGGGCAGAGATATAAGCATTACTTGAGAGCCCAAAAACCGCATGAAAGGCTATACTACTGGGTACACACACTTAGGGTTAAGTTGTAACCCTGATTTCCTCCCACCTCCCCGCACTCCCTTGCCCTTACTAATCCACTCCCCAGAGTCTGCGTTGAAAGACTTACCTTGAATTTTTTATTTTTCCCGGTTTCTCCGCTGGTCCCACCACATCACGAGGCTTCCATTTGATCGGAGAGGATCTGCCAAGGAAGAAGAAAAAGAAGAAAGAAGTTATATAACAAACCCACTGGGACTTGGGATTATGCAATTGTATAAGAGTCCTTTGAAGAAATAAATACCCACCTTAAAATCTCTACAAATCCGATTTGTCTTCTCTGTCCTTACCCGCTACGTCCACCCATACAGTCCGTTTGTACTATATGTCCCATAGTGGACATATGTATATGTTTGGACAGTGCCTGACCTCTGTGTTACATTTATGTGTGTCCCTTTTAGGTAAGTGCCCACCAGAAGAGGGCAGTTTGGCATGCCATCACCAAAGAGGTGCGGACCCTGGGGGTCTACAACTGGCAGAGCACCCACTGCAGGAAGAGGTTGGAGGATCTGCAACGCTGGGTGCGAAAAATCTACAAGGCCCAGCTGGGGAAGTCCTCCCAATGGGGAAGGGGTACCGGTCAGGCACTGACCCCCCTTAAGCTACGCATCCTGGCGGTGGCGTACCCACACCTGGATGGGCGCTTGAAGGCTGCACAACAGTCACAAGGGGGTGAGTACACATACCATATATTTGATCCTTGATGGATGTCTGTGTGTGCATTCAGGTTTATGCTGCTTAGTTGCAGGAACTCTGACTGATGTCTATCTACATTATGGCCCACGTGGGGATTAGGGGTGTTTTGGTCAGGTCACCTACACGTCGGGTCCTTAAGTTGTCTGGGGAATGGCTGTAGAGCAGGGTTCTGGGCACTAGTGAGGGGCATAGTCATGGGTATAGGGGTAGGTGCTGCCTGTTGGAGGGTCTTCTGGATGGGTGTATGTATGAACCACTATGTTCACTCCATTCAGCTATTTACAAATGTCTCTGCTTTTTTGTCTCCCCATCCCTGTTCTCTTGTGTTGTCTGTGTACCTCAGCATCATCTGGCGAGGGAGCTGAGGCACCGGCGAGTGGGGATGCAGCGGCCCACGGATCCTCAGAGGCAGAGTCGTCCGATGCCAAGGGGACCAGTGGGTTAGAGAGCGAGGGGAGTACCATGGGGGAGGCAACTACCAGTGAAGGTAGTGACTCCGATACCTCCTCCGATTGGGGCTCCCTGGTGGTGGTGGACCCTAGTGGGCCCACACCTACTGTGTCATCTTCTGGCCCCCCCAATACTATCAACGCCTCCCATTTGCTCCACACCGAGTTGCCCGTGCTCGCTCACCCAGAAGGGTGGGCGTCTCCTTCGCCCCAGGCACCTCTGCCCCTGCCCCAGTCAGCCCTGCTGCCCTCATGGAGGAGGCTAATGACCTCCTGAGAACCATCTCTGTAGGGTAGACAACCATTGTTAATGCCATCCAGGGGCTAGCATTGGAGATGCAGCAGACCAATGCCTATCTGGATGGCATTCACGGTGCAGTGTCTGGCCTACAGAGATCTTTTCAGGCTCTGGCCTCCTCTTTGAAGGCAGCCAGTGTCCCTGGTCATTCCCTCCGCCCTCCAACCTCCTCTACCCCTTTCAGCACCCCACTCCCTTCACCCGTCTAAAGCACACATTCTGACACTCAGGCACACACCTCAACACACAAGAAGCACACTTCAAAACACAAGCACCACACCACCCACCACAAGCATTCACACAGCCAACATACACATGCACACACTGCAACATCCACTTCCCCCAGTGTGCCCACCTCTTCTGCCTCCCTGTCTGTCCCCTCTACATACACATCCCCAGGCACTGCACCTTCATTCACTGTTGCTAACACTATTCCTGCTGTCACCACAATAGCACACATCCATACATGCACACCAGACACCACACCTGCACTCACCACAACTACTTTAGTTGACACATGCAGCACACTCACCAGACTTGTAGACACACAAACAACATACATTCACACTGGCAGCCTGTCTTGTCCCACTGTGTCCACCCCCCTCCTCCAAAAACACTCAAACGCACCAAAACACCCACCCATCACACATCCACCACACCTCAGCATACTGTCCAGTCATCTGCACCCACAACACGCACACCTACACCACTTATGACCACACCCTCTACCTCCACTCCCACGCCTTCCTCCAGGCCCAAACCAATTGCACCAAAGAAACCTTTCCTCTCCTGTGCTGACCTATTCCAACCCACTGGCCCACCCTGTCTCGTCCCTAAACGTGCACACCTCCTTGCCCTTTCCACTCCTTTCACGTCACAGCCCACCCCTGTCCGCTCTTCACATTCCTGTGCCCCTTCCCCAAAGAGGAAGAAGCCCCGTGCTGAGCCTATTCCATCTGGCACCACCCGGTCCAAGCCCACTCCCCCACCTTCCAATTCCAAACCCAAACCCCCTCCACCTTCCGAATGCAAATCCAAGCACCACCCCTGTCGTAAATCCCCACCCCCTGCCCCTCTTCCCTGAGGTGCCTGGATGCCCCATTGTTGCCCCTATGAGGTGGAGTACCGTAGCCCTGTGGGAGTCAGGTTAGGGCCATTGTGGCCCATGGGACTTTTAGCACTATGGACTGGCCATTGGCCTTATTTACAATTTGTTTGCTCAGAGAGCTGAATTAAAAGCTAATATGTGCCCTGTGTTTGGGCGGCACACTCTGTATCCCTGGTCTCTCGTTTCATTGTTTGTGGGTGTGGGGCGCATGTATGTACTTTGGACAGGTTGGATTTGCCTTGTGTCGGGTAAGTCCCTCTTGCTGTGGGGTGTATTGCTTGTGCTGCTGTGAAGGGTTGTGGGTGCGTTGCAGGGTGGGTGGAGTGGGTGGGTATGTAACTGTGCCCTTTCTTCCCTTGTTTCATAGGTTGCAGTACTTACCGTCGTCGTCTTCGTCAGCGGTCTCAGTCATGGAGGTATATGGCAAGGAGAAGGGCTGGCATGATCTGCAGCTCTCTATCCATGTCTTATATTTGGATCGTTGCTGACTGGCTTTGGGGACGGGGTTCCCACCCTGAAACTGACTGCGGTCTAGTGGTTCATTATTTGATGGGAGGGTTGGGCCTTTCCGTCGGCCTGTGGGCGGGCTCTGCCATTGTTGCCGGCACTCCTCTGCTGGCGGTTGGTGGTATTCAGGATGCCTGTGTTTCAGTTGGTTCATTATTTGGCAGTCCGGACCGCTCCTCTGTTGGCGTTTTTTACCACCAGCGGTGTGGTGTTTACCACCGTGTTCATAATGAGGGCCTCAGTCTCTGGGGGAATAACTGAAGTTCAGGTAAGAACTGTAGTGCAAATACCCTTAGCTCCACCAGAGCGTTTTTATGCTGATAACACTAAATTTGCCATATTTATGACTCATACCACTTACACTTCATGGCTCATCCAACAGCCTTTCCAGACGATGATTTAAGAGTTGCTTTCATTCTGTCATATTTGGGCGGTGACGCATCTCAATGGTCCATCCCCTTAGTGGATCAGGATGATCCCTTATTGTAAAATTACTGCGATTTTCAAGAATTTATGCAGAAATTGTTTGCACAGCATACATTCATGCAAGCCGTGGAGAATGAGCTGCTGATTTGTGGTCAAGGCAAATTTAGCCAGAAACTAAAAGAATTTCTCTATTCTATAGAGAGCTTCGGGACAAACTTAAAGATTTACTATCACAGATTCTATACCCACCTGAAAAAGTAACAGAGTTCATAGATTCAGTAGTATGATTAAACTATTGCCTTCAGGAGTGAAGGTCAGCAAAAGGAAGAACCTTGGAGAATATGTTCATAGTGCATTGAAGTTGTTTCATGATAGTGTGTTGGCTAACTACCCAGGTATACACAGAACCCTAACAGACTGAAGATTCGCCTTTCTCTCACCGCCTCTGTGGGATGCAAGTGGAGTACAGCTTCGGATCTTGCACATCCTGGTCTGGCCAAGATAAGGGCGACCCCTCCGGTAGCCACAGTGCTGCTGGCAGGATGGAAGCCTAAACAGTCCATCCCCTCCAGAAGGAGCTCCGGAAGAAAAACCACTAGGGAAAAAAAAACAAAAGGGAGCTCCAAATCATCAGAAAAGCACAGTAAAATTCAGGACTCCAAGAAATGGAACATCAGGATTCTAAAAGAAAATTCAGACAGGAACAATCCGCAGCAGGAACACACAAGAGCGAGGATCACCACCAATAGTGTTGCAAAGCAAAGAAGAAAGACATTCAAGCTCCTTGTATACCAGAAAACAGGAAGTGAGCAAACAAAAAAAAGTTTTTAAAAAAACGCTATATTAAAACTAGGCAAAACACCATCTTGGAAAAGAACTAATAACAGAAAACAACAGTGCATGTTGGGAAGTAAAAGCATCCTGGGACAAAGAAAGCATGGCCCCCAAGACCAAAGAACAAACAGCCCAAAACCAAAGGAACAGATAAGTATCATACATGCATCGCGAGGGCTACCTGCGATGCAAGAACAGAGCATGCAGTGACCACGGCGAGATCCATGGCCCGACCTGAGGCCCCTGACCCTGCCGCTGCAAAAGAGAAGGACACTGCAGGCAAACAAACAGCCCGCGGCAGGCTCAACAAGCCAAAAAAGGGACCACAGGCCTCCCTACGGGAAGAGAATAGAGCACCGTGTGTGGATTACTGACCCGCACATAACACTCCATGGCTAAAGATGCATATGAATATGTTTCCACCTGAGGCATTTGTACTCAAGTTAAGACAAGACATACAGCCCCTAGTGGTTCACTTTACCCATTCCCAGTTCTTCCTCAACCCTTGCACACCATGTTAATGAACTTAATTATGGAATTACCCAAAAACCCTCTTGGTCACACTAAAATTTTCAAGGTTTAGATCATTTTTCTAAAATGGCCCATTTTATACCCCTGGCTCGGATTCCCACTGCCCCTGAAATAGCTAACACCTTTTTTCACACACATAGGCCCTCATTCTGACCTTGGCGGGCGGCAGAGGCCGCCCGCCAAAGTCCCGCCGGCAGAATACCGCTGCGCGGTCAAAAGACCGCTGCGGTTATTCTGAGTTTCCCGCTGGGCTGGCGGGCGACCGCCAGAAGGCCGCCCGCCAGCCCAGCGGGAAACACCCTTCCATGAGGATGCCGGCTCCGAACGGAGCCGGCGGAGTGGAAGGGGTGCGACGGGTGCAGTTGCACCCGTCGCGATTTTCAGTGTCTGCATGGCAGACACTGAAAATCTTTGTGGGGCCCTGTTACGGGGGCCCCTGCAGTGCCCATGCCATTGGCATGGGCACTGCAGGGGCCCCCAGGGGCCCCACGACACCCCATACCGCCATCCTCTTCCTGGCGGCCAAAACCGCCAGGAACAGGATGGCGGTAGGGGGCTCGGAATCCCCATGGCGGCGCAGCAAGCTGCGCCGCCATGGAGGATTCCCCGGGGCAGCGGGAAACTGGCGGCACACCGCCGGTTTTCAGTTTCTGACCGCGGCTGTACCGCCGCGGTCAGAATGCCCATGGGAGCACCGCCAGCCTGTTGGCGGTGCTCCCGCGGTCGTTGGCCCTGACGGTTTTTACCGCCAGGGTCAGAATGACCCCCATAGTCCTCTTACATGGGTTACCATCAGTTTTGATTGCAGGCAGAGTAACACAATTCATTTCCCATTTCTGGAAGGCACTGTGCAAATATTTAGACATAGATGTTTGCCTGCCCAGAAGTTACCATCTCCAAACAGATGGTCAGGCAGAAAAAGCTAACCAAACCTTGGAGCAATACCTATGTTGTGTATTACTAGGTATGAGCTGTGACTCTGATTGGTCACAATGGCTGTGGGCCATAGAGTTTGCCTATACAATTCAGAACATGCATCCCTTGAAATATCTTCCTTCTACTGTGTGTTTGGTTATCACCTAAAAACAAAACCCTGGGAACAATATCCATTCACCACCACAATCGCAGATGCATATGACCTTCATTCCACCCTTCACGGCATCTGGCACACACCCTTTACACATTGGCTCAAGCCAAGGTGTATTTCAAGGATTTCGCTGACAAACACTGAACTCCGGCAATTGTTTATAATATTAATGACAAGTTATGGCTTTCCAGAAAGAATTTAGCTTTGTGAGGACAAAGAAAATTTCTCCACAGGTTCATTGGTCCATATGCTATAGTGAATATCATCAATTCAGTGGCTATACGCTTGAAGCTGCACCCTAACCGAAAGTTACATCCCGTCTTTCACACTTCCCATCACCATGAAGGATTTGAAGCGAAGGCAATTATAGATTCTCGCCGAACCCAGGATGTTATTCTATTGAGTGAGTTGGAAAGGGTTTTGTCTGGGATAACGATCCTGGGAGCCCCTTTCCCATGTCTGACACACTCTTCCCCCGCTGCGGTCATTTCATGCCCACTATCCAGCTAAGCCTCGACCTTTTCAGCCCCTCCTTGGGGCCCTTTTGGTGGAGGGTACTGTCATGACATGTCCTATTTTCAGAGCTATCTACCTAATATCATGCTTGAGATTCAAATCATGTCCCTGCCAAAACTGGTAAACATCATTGTAGTATCAGAAACCTCATCCCCGAGCACTGCACACATATCACGTGTAGTCATCAAAAACTATATGTATATGAAGAAGAGCCACCATTTTTGTAGAAGCATAAATGTGATGGGCATGCTTTCATGATTGTTATGCTTACAATTAGAATCGTGAAGATGTCAGCATAATGTACTGTTTTGCTGCCCACGTGTGGGCTTGTTATTGCCTAAGTTCCACATGACCACACTCATTGTGGAAGCCTTGCCCATTGTAGCTACAAATCGGACACAGGTCTATTTAAACCCAGCCCAATCTCAACTGCATGCTTTGCCTTAAAATTACTGCATGGAGAAGAGTTCCCTAACAGCTCACCTGAAAAAGGGATCACTGTCCTTCCAAGAGGTAGGGTATACTGGAGAGCAGGAGGAGAGCCAATATTGTCTCTGCAAAGCCACATCATGGGCCTTATCAGATAAGAGCCTACATTACTGACCTGTCACACGGAGCATCTGAGGAGAGCACTCAGTGTGGAAGGAAAGAGGACAAGAACAGGGAGACTGAACTGTTCTGTTAGTAGCCTGAAAACCTGTGGAGAGAGATGGAATTCTATTGAGGATGGACTACTCCAGCTGACACTGTCTACCTCAGCATTGGATGACCCCAGAGTGTAAACTGCTTTGTGGGAGAACAATTTCCCCTCTGCCAATTTCAGGATATCCTGGCCCAGAGAAGCCAGACACCAACAACATGTGCTCCCATGTCTGTTTATGTATGCGTTTGCCACCTGATTTTCCATCCTGACCAAAACAGGACATTTGCAGAGACCAACAATGCCCTTCCTATTGCAAATAACTCCCTCCAATTCAAGGAATTGAGGAGCTCTGACTGCAACCACTCTCCATGTAGCTCCTGAGAACCTAGAGTCATCCCCATACCCATTGACTGGCATCTGTTGTAGGGATCAGGGGAAGGGGATCCAATGTGGGAGTCCCTAGGAGAAGGTTCCGAGGGTACAGCCACCACTGGAGAACTAGAATGATGTTGGGTGTTACCCCGATCTGAACATTGTAATCTGGGGATGCAGGAGACCAGTGAGCCAGAACATGATGGATCAAAAGTTTGAGCTGGAGATGTCACCAAGCAACAACTGCCTCGCAAGCCAACATGAGACCCTGGAGTTGCAACCATTGCCTGGCAGTAGCTGTAGTCTTCTACGACAAGGGATGGAGCTTGGACTGGATATTGACCACCCTGTCTTCCAGCAAGAAAATCCCTACCTTCTCAGAATTGAACAATGCCCTAATGAACTGCCTCTAGCGTAGAGGGAGCAGATTTGATTTCTCCTGGTTCAGAAGTAGGCCCAGAAATTACACCAGGTGAATGGTCCGGTGAACATCTACCTGTGCCTTAGTAAACGAAGATTCCACAATTATTCAATCATCTAACTAAGGAAACAATTGAACCCCAAGCAAATGCAAGTGACCGACGTACCTCTGAGAGTGTGGATGAACAGGGATGTGAAAATAAGCACCATGTAAGTCTATGGTGGCTACCCAATCTCCTTGCGAGATAGCCGTGATGATCTGCTGCAGTGTCACCATCTTCAATGAAAGGTACTGCACAAAAGCGTTGAGTTTTTATAGATCTAGAACAGTTCAGAAACTTCAGTCAGGATTCTGCACTAAAAAGAGAGTAGAATAAAACCCTTGGTGATGTTGAAGGGGAACTGGAACAATTGTGTAAGGTGGGGATCCCTTAGATGAAGGCCTGAAGCTTCACATGAGTGTTTGGTAATTGAGTCTGAACCAAGAAGGGTTCCACAGGAGGGCTGCGAAACACAATTTGATAGCTCTTCTGGACAACATTGAGCACCCATCTGTCCGAAAAATGGCTTGGCAATTTGAAAAAAAGTGGGCGATTCTCCCCCCAGCCATATCTGTTTGATTGTCATTTGAAGATTAGAAGTTGATATTGTATCCAGGGTTTTCCAACCGCTGCAGCTCTCTGACTCTGAGCCTGGCCACAAAAGGGTTGCTTACTTCAAAGAGACTGATTGTATTTCTTGTGGATAAAGGATTTTTTCCCTTGGTTAGGACAAAAAGGCTGAAGAAACTTTTTCTCCTCAGCAGCTTACGTCACCAAATCCTCTAGTTGAGTGAAAAACTATTTATACTCTGTAAAAGGAAGGCTCAGGATAAGGGACTTCTGGGATTGCTCCAATAGCAGAAGATCATAAAAGGTCAAAGGAAGCATCTGACATAAACTGAGCCAAACCCTCTAAATTAGCCATAACGTCAGTAGGGTCCTTCTGCCCCTGAAGGGCACAAAACAAAAGTAGAAAATCCATCAGTAAAGTCTGAGAACAAGATGCCAATTAGGTAGCAGCCTTAATTGAAAAATAAGAGACAGAATATGACCTTTTCAACGAGGATTCCATATTCTTATCAACAGTATCAGTCAAAGACGTCTCTTCAGAAGCCAATGATGAAGAGGAGACCATACTAGCCAAAATGGAATTGACCGTATGCAATTTTGGAAACTTTTCCTGGAAAGACTGAAGCAAATGTCTTTTTCCCCAGAAGCGCCAAAAACTAGACTTATCAACGGCCTTCCATTTCTTTAATAAAAGACCTTTCATCACCTCATGGATAGTTAAGTCATCAGCCAGTTGAGCCCTGCACTGTGAAAGGAATTCATCCTCAACTTGGTGCTTCTCTTGGAGGGGTGATACCCCAAACTGGTCTCAAGATGCTTTTTTCTGGTCCAGGGTGACCTGACCTAGTAGTTTGAACTGGACTGTTCCCATGGTGAACAGGGTCAAGACTGATTTGCATATGGCTGGGTCCAAACTGGAATGGCATGGCAAGCAAAAAACTGATGGATTAACCCCAGATCTGAGACTGAGAAAGAATGTTTCATTTGTTCCACATTCCGTTCATTATCCGTTCTCTCTGCATTTGTCATCCTAAGTGGGAAGGGCATGCCCAGACTTGGATCCCCTGCTTGCTATGCCACCAGATTCAAGGGAGCCTGGCTGGGGAAGGGTGATACACCAAAACCAGTCCCAGGATGCTTGTTTCTGGTCCACAGAGTACCTGGCCTGGCTGTTCGCACTGGATTGTTCCAATGGGGAACAGGATCAAGACTGATTTGCATACGGCTGGGTCCAGACTGGAATGGCATGGCAAGCAAAAAAACAGATGCATTAAACTCAGATCTGTGACTGGTGGTGAAAGTTTGATTTGGTCCACATTCTATCCATCATCTGTTCTTTTTGCATTTGTCACCCTATGTGAGAAGGGTATGTCCGGACCAGGGTACCATGGTTGCTATTCTACTATATTCAAGCATGCCTGGCTGAGGAGTGGTGATACCTTGAAACTGGTCCCAGAATCTGTGCTTCCGGTCCAGGGAGGGCCTGGCATGGCAGTTCAGGCTGGACTCTTCCCATGGGGAACAGAGTCAAGACTGATTTGCATATAGCAGGATACCAATTAGAATGGCATGGCATGCAAAATAACTGTTGGATTAGACGCATCTCTGACTGGGGGTGAATGTTTGATTCATTCCACATTCTGTCCATCATCTGTTCTTTTTGCATTTGTCACACTAAGTGGGAAGGGAATGTCCACACATGGGCCCCGTGCATGCTATGTCACCAGATTAAAACTAGCTTGGCTGAGGAGGGGTAATACACCAAAACCAGTCCCAGGATGCTTGTGTCTGGTACAGGGAGGACCTGGCCTAGCAGTTTAGGCTTGACTGTTTCCATGTGGCACAGGGCCATGACTGATTTGCATACAGCTGGGTCCAAACTGGAATGGAATGGCAAGAAAAAAAACTGATGTATTAAACTAGACCTGTGCGGAGTGCGAGTTTCTCTAGTTGGCGGAGTTCCCCGTTGTGCTCATTCACATTGCATTTGACATCACACGCAATGCGAAGTCCGTACTCGTGTTCAAAATCTCGCATGAATGGCACCAAGTGGTTTGCAAGGGCATGGCCATCTTGTTTTTCACTCTGTTTATGGTGCTGGGACTTCTACTTCAATATGCTCTAAATCTTTGTAATCCTCTACCCCATACTTCATATACCCCTATTTTTTTATTTATCGTATTATTGTTTCTTTTTGTGTCCCATTATTTTAGATTGTTTAAATTTTTTGTGTGTTTTGTGACTTTTTGTATTTTTGTTTATTTTTCCCTTTTTCCTTCCTTTTCCTCTTGTTTTTTTTCTCTTCTTCTACCCTACCCACCCAGAACCATGGAAGAGCAGCAGCGGGGTAACAGTGGCCACCCGCCTAGTGGGCAGCACCACCATCAATGGGTGCAGTCTTGCCCAATCTTCAGCTAGGAGGAGGTGACATCACTTGTTATGATGTGCAGGCCTGGAAGTGGGTACCCCCTGTGGGAGCTTCGGCAGCGCTAGGCTAGGGTGCACCGGTTGGTCAGGGCTGCCACCCAGGTCCAGCGCACCACCCAACAGCTGATGCAGCGCTGGGCAGATATCATTGGCCACGAGCAGAACCTGCTCGACCTGCTAGTCATGAAGATTCAGGGGCTTGGTAAGTATTATATTTTTATTGTGTTTGTGTTCTACAATGTTAACTTCTTTTTCCGAACAGCATGCGGCTTCTGCCCAGAGGTAAGTTACATTTAGTGTACATTTGATTATTATTTACTATGTGATCCAAAAAGAATAAGGCAGGTGCTCAGTGCTATATCATTGATTTTTATAATTGTAGGTAGACACTTGCTTTGATGATTATTTAAGAAGCCATTACAACACAGATTTACTTCTCTGTCCTCCTCCTAACTCCATAGTGAATTAATGGTATCAGTGAGTTAGCCTTCTCTGTGACATTATGTAGAGCATACAAACCCAAGCAATTTCACATTCATGCAAGTATGCATGCATTGCAAAAAAAGGGAGACTGAGTTGGTCCATCAAGTGGCTTGAGAAAGGAGAGGAGAATAAAAGATAATTTGTTTCAGTGTTTTAGTTCTAAATGTAGATTTTCTTAAGGAAATTTGTAATGGGGATTTTAGGAGTATAACTAACGTATCAATAGTTGATCATACTACTATAGTACCATAGGCGATCTCATTTAAGTACAATGTTATTATATTTGCCTGTTATATAATAATGTTGTGGAGATTAACAGTACCATTAACATATTTTTTTATCTTCTTTCTAATCTTACATCAGCACTCAAGGGCAAGAAGAGGGGCACTGCACCGGCGGGTCTGTCAAGAGCTGGGGAGGCGCTGACCAACCTGACCGATGCTGATGGCTCTGCTCATCCAAGTGATTCCTATTATCTAATATTATTGTTATTATTATCCTAACTTTTACCTCTCCCATCTTTTATACTAGTTTTGCCCTATTTACTTTTTCTGTACTGTTTTCCTTTTTTCCAACTCCCCTATCCAAGTTTTGTTTAATTAATTCCTGTTATCCCTGCATTATCTTTATTCCGTCTTTCATTGACCATTTTGTATTCCATCCCTTTGTTGCTCTTCAATGATTCTGAATCATCATCAATCATAGGCTATTGCTCTCCCCTCTCCTCTATGAACCTTTTGGTAGGCTTTTCTGCCCCTCTATTATGCAAAGCTTTTGGTTGGCTTGTCTACCTGGATTTTCTAACATTCCATCAAAATGCCCAGAATGATGTTTTTGACAGAAGATACTGCAGTGCTAACCAAATTGTAACGATTGTGGTTGCATTTTATTTATTTTCAAAGTTAAGAATGGTATCTGGCATTGAAAAACTGTATACTGTTTTTTTTATAGCCACACCAACCACCAGTGGAATAGGAGGAACCGGCTCAAGTTCAACGTCTGCAGAAGCAGATGGAGCAGGGCGAGACAGGGGGGCAGGGATGGGAGCTAGTAAGTCAGATTGCTTGCTTTTAGAAAATTACTCTTAATCACTAGCTGCAAGGGCATTTTTTAGATCAGATTAATGAACCTGCTGCATTACAGCTACAGCGGTGGTTGGGTTACTTATGGCCTCTTCTATCTGCAACTCAGCAAAAGTACACATAATGTATGCTAAAAATGATGGCTTGATGGAAACGGGAAAAAATGGAAGGTTAAAAGAAAAGGATGGGTGAAAAGAGTGAAAGGAAAGGATGCGTGGGTGCATGAAAAAGAATGCAAGGGTGAGTACTGGTATTGGGTAGATAGATGGAGAGTAGAAACGATGATTGAAAGAAAGGGTGGATATTGTGGGTACTGAAAGGATGGATGAGGGATTGTGAATTTCGGTGAGAGAATGTAAAGCTTAAATCATGGTGGCTATGGTTGTATATAGGGAAAGAATGAAAGGACAATTGAATATTTGCTTTGATTATTAAAGAAGGGGGCTCTTCTTTCGTAGATAGGTCTGTGATGCCACTCTATTCTTCCATAGCCGAAGCACTACCTACTTGCCTAATCAATCTGCCTTACTGTGCAGTAAAGTAAGTCAAGTTTCTTTATTTTCCTTATTGCCCAGTGAATTAATTTGTTGGAAAGAATTTGTGATGGTGGGTGAGACCAGTACGTAAAGTGGGACTAGTCAGTGCCCAATTTTATTTCAAGTTTGGCGTAGGGGTTACTCTGTTATGATCGTGCCAAATAAAATGTATATAGCCCATTCCTTTCCATGTAGTGCAGTGCATCGTCCCCACCATCTACTTACGGCAGACAGGAATATATATTTGCATTTTATACAGGACATGTGTGATGTATCTTATAATTATTCAACTGCCTCTTTTAGGTTATGGTAGAAACTAAACTAAGTGAAAGGCATGTGGGAAAGAGCACGGCTATAGGGAGTAAAGAAAGGTAATTGTCAGCTACAGCTGTCTGAGATGCAGACAGTAGCAACCTACTTGAAGCACTGGCTAGCATGCCTCCAATAATTTGGCACAGCAACTTGTACTTCATAGTGCATAATGGCTTACTCATCATATTAAGAGGTACTTATTTTTTTTTCCACTAAATGAGTCTAATTAGTTACTATAAAAGCCTGTAAAAGAAAAAAATGAATTAAACAGCTTTTTAATCTGGTCTTATTCTGCCTTGATTCTTTCCTACCAGACAGTTATTGTTTTCTCATGTGAGGCATGTGCAGATGAACAAATAAAATATTGGCCATGTGACTCTCCTAATCATAAATATTTTTCACATCAAATTCCATTGTCCCTAAGGGAACCAGCAATGTAGTGCTATTGTGCCACCCACTATCAATCATTTGAACAAGTGTTGGTTCAGACCATTGTTTACAATTTGTATTTTGATATTAATCTTTTTCTCAATATAGCTACTCCTGCAGGAGATAGCGGCCCATCTGTGGCAGCAGAGGCTGGGGAACATTTGGGCCAAATACCAGCGCCTGGTGATCCTGGAGGAGGAAGAGGCCAAAACAGGTACCTCGGACCCAGGACCCAGCATAAGAGCATGCCAGCCCCCAGCCACTACACCGGTGGCGTCGCCGCCAGCATTCAGGGTCCCTGACTGCACCTGCTGCTGCATCCTCCCGCTTCACTGGTGCATTTAAAAGATGCATCCTGCAGCAGTTGGTATATTTGGAGAGCTGGCTCGTCAGGATAGAGCAGACCATGGACCAGCTCAGGGCCCACAGAGACAATGCCCTTTTTAAGCCCTTTTTAAGAAAAAATTGTTTTGGTAGGAGAGACTTGTTGTGGTTAGAGAGGGTGGGGAGGGAGTTGGGATGGACGTCAAGTTTGGACTTTTCATTGGACGTTTTAGGGACAGGGTTATATTTGTTTGGGGAGTGGGGTGGGACTGTTATGGGTAGCAAGGGAGGGTTTTATATTTGTAAAAAATAAAGAAGATATTTTTTTTAAATTTAATTTGCATGTCAAATTTTTATTTTTGTGTTTTAGACTTTTGGTATGCATTTCTGTCTTTTAGTTTTGCCTGTTATTTTTAATCTGCTAAAAACGTGTATGTCATTTACTTAGACCCCTTGCTCTATTGCTGTCTGCAGCATTTATTGACCACTAGGGGATGATTGCCCTTGCCTATTTTGCCTACAAAAACCAAGGTCACCCAGACAACATCTTCAGTGGGAGTTAAATACTAACTAAACCAGTTCATTTTAATCCATAGTATCTCTCTTGCCGATATAGATTAAGTGAGGGAGATCTTAAGGGGGTAGTAGGTAGCTAGTAGTAGTAGAAGACTTACACACTAACAGGGAAGATAGAACTTGAAAGAAAGTGCTACTCACACCTATGCAACCTCCAACTGCAGGATTAATCAAAGGGTTATCCATCTCTGTCAACTCGATTGAATGAAAATAGAGTTAGTGGGTCATCATCATATATCATAACTGTAGGAAGACTGAGACCAGACTATCACAATGACAGTATTGTCACACAGCAAAGAAGAAGACATGATAATAAAAAATAGTAGTATCAATTTCTTCTGAGCAATAGTGGGGAGCTATAGTATAATAAAACTAAACTTAGGAAATGAGATCATGAAGTCAATTAGGTCACACCTCCATAAATCACACAGACCAGGGGAAGAGGGTTAGGGGCTTGTAGTATTGTATTAGAGTTCATCCATTAGGTTGTTACAGGTATAAATGTTTGTAGTTGTTGCATTTTATTTGTGGCATAGGCGGTCATTCCAACCCTGGCGGTCTGAGACCGCCAGGGTTGGGGACCGCGGGAGCACCGCCAACAGGCTGGCGGTGCTCCCATGGGCATTCTGACCGCGGCGGTACAGCCGCGGTCAGAAACGGAAAACCGGCAGTGTACTGCCGGTTTTCCGCTGCCCTGGGGAATCCTCCATGGCGGCGCAGCATGGGGATTCCGACCCCCATACCGCCATCCTGTTCCTGGCGGTTTCGGCCGGCAGGAACAGGATGGCGGTATGGGGTGTCGTGGGGCCCCTGGCACTGCAGGGGCCCCCTAACAGGGCCCCAAAAAGATTTTCAGTGTCTGCCATGCAGACACTGAAAATCGCGACGGGTGCAACTGCACCCGTCGCACCCCTTCCACTCTGCCGGCTCCATTCGGAGCCGGCATCCTCGTGGAAGGGTGTTTCCCGCTGGGCTGGCGGGCGGCCTTCTGGCGGTCGCCCGCCAGCCCGACGGGAAACCCAGAATAGCTGCTGCGGTCTTCTGACCGCGCAGCGATATTCTGGCGGCTCCCGCCGGCCCTGCGGTTACCGCGGCCGGCGGGAGTCAGAATGGCCCCCATAGTGTTTACAAGGGTAGTATTTCTTCTTGATATTTTCTTCCATGACATGGCATTCTGGAAGGTTGAGGTTGTCATGGTGGTGAGCAGCATGCCTGCTTAGCTGACAACCGGACATGGCTGGCTTTCTGTTTGACTTTGTGTTGTGAATTTATTTGAAAAAATAAATGTTTTTTTTTCTTCCAACTCTGTTTCCTAGATTCTAGTGTGCGCTTCCATGCTACATTAGTAGTACCAGGAGTTGGGTAAAGGAAACGGCACATCTGCATGTGAGATTAAGGCCCTCATTACAGCCCTGGCGGTTGGTATTAAAGCAGCGGTTATACTGCCAACAGGCCGTCGGAGAAAAAAATGGGATTTCGACCATAGACAGCCACTTTAACACTCCGACCGCCACGGCGGTACAAACAAACAGCGCGGCGGACACCACCAACAGACAGGCGGAAGACAATGTACCGCCCACCCTATCACAACAAGCCTATCCGCCACCTTTTCAGGGGCAGAACCAACGCAAACAAAAACACGACGGAAACAGTACACAGAAGGGAAAACACTCACCTTTCCACACCCCACTAGGAACCAGGACGCCATGGAGCCCGAATTGCAGATACTGCCGATGATGGTCTTCCTGCTCCTCTATCTAGGAACTCCAACAATGGCCGCTGGTGAGTACTGCAGTTACAACACAGGGGAGGGGGGAGGAAAAAGAGAGTGACACATACACACAACACCCCTACCCCACCCACAATACCATACACACAAATACATGCTATAACGTTACATATACGCCCCCCCAACCCCTGGAAGAACGCAAGGACAAAACGAAATGATTTGAACAAATGTAATCATGTGAAATATCATTATCAAAATTCAAAATCCAGTATATACAATTATGTACACCAAATACACATGTGCGGATAGTGCACCAATCATTGTCCGTGGACCACTGGGCCCAAAATGCATGGGCGAGGCCCACACATGATACCTGACTTCAAACGGAGAGAACACTGGAGGGGCATCAGATAGAAAATATACAGGCATCTCAGGGGAAGGTGGAGGGATGCACCTCAGCCGGGTGAACGGATGATGCCACTGCTCCACGAGGGGGCTCCATGCCCACAGTTTGGTCTTGGGGAGTGCAAACCCACAGTCTCTCAAGTCTCTCCAGTGGGTGGTTTGCCCACTGCTTTATCCCGGAGAGTACAAAGCCACAGTCTCTCAAATGGATGTCATTCTCCACTGGTTCTGGAGGGGGCATTGTGCCCAGAGTGCTTCATCCTGCCAAGGACTGGGGTAGTGGATGTGTAAAAGGTTGAGACAGTTTTACTGGTGGCCTAAAATAGATTCAGGACTGAGATCTTTTGTTGATGTTTGCCCTCAATGTGTGGTTTCTGACAAACGTTGGGTAGCCAGAGAGTAACCATTAACACCAGTAACATTAGTAAAACATCCGTGGCACAATATGGCGATTGATTTCTCAGACCGTTCCAATTGTTTTATTTGTGGATTCCATACAATCCAAAAATGTGATTAGATTTCTTAAAAAGGTATTTTTCTTGGAAGGAGCACCAAAAGAACTAGTCACAGATCATTTTTTTTAATCAAAGGATATGCAACAATTTCTACAATTATACGATGTTAAACATATTCAGGTAGCTTTATATAGTCCTGCAGCTAATGGACTAGTAGAAAGGGGAAATCATTTTTTGAAAGAAGGAATCAGACTGCATTCTCAACAAGTATGGATGTTTTGAGTTATTTTAAAGAAAATGTATGGGCTTATCAGACCACACCTAGTACAACTACGGATGTTTTACCTTGTTCTTTACTCAGAGGTCGCAAGCAAATGTGAAATTTGTCTCTATTTGGTTATGTATGGGTAAGGAAATTGATTTTTCGTCAAGGGAAGAAATCAAAGAAAAGGTTTAGGGTAAACAATTCTTACAAACAAAATACTTTGACAAGACAGAACATGTGAAAGAGATTGAATTCCAAGAAGGTGGCTGTGTGATATCAAAGAAACTCACAAGGGTGATGGAAGGGGAGTCTAAATGTTACAATCCTGTAGGAAAAATTAAACTTGGGAAGAGTGCTGTGTTATTTTCTGATAAGGGGTTGTGGAATAAGAACAGACTTATACCTATCACTGCTCAGCGAGCAAAGACCTTTTTAGAAACATGTTCTAATGCTAAGGAAGAGTATGATTCTAAGTTGAGCACAGATGTAAATGTACCATTATTTGAAGATAAGAGTGTTCAAAGCAATGATTGTATCACCACTACTAAGGACTTAACAGTATGTAATCCTTCAACAGCAGAGGCAACAAAGGCTAACAGAGTTTCTCGCTTTCAAACGCCTATTATATTGCTGACCAAGGTATTGAGTTATGATCTTACTTACTGTGCAAATAGGAAGCTATTTTCTTTTATTTATTTTTTAAAGAAGGAAGGTGTGTAGTATTGTATTAGAGTTTATCCATTAGGATGTTACAGGTATAAAGGTTTGTACTTGTTGCATTTAATTTGTAGTATAGAGTTTACAAGGGCAGTATTTCTTCTTTGTATTTGCTTCCATGACATGGAAGCATTCTGGAAGGTTAGGGTTGTCATGGTGGTGAGCGGCATTCCTGCTTAGCTGATGACCAGACGAGGCTGGCTTTCCATTTGACTCTGTGTTGTAGGTTGTTTATTTAAACAAATAAATGTTTCTTCTTCTTCCAACTCCATTTCCTAGCTTCTTGTGTATGCTCCCACGCTACAGGGCTCAATGAATAAATGGGAAAGGGGATTTGGGAAAATGTGTGACAAAGACAAACACTACACAAAAGAAACCATGACAATATTTGTTGGGCAGCTGAGCAGCACACCATCATCAATCTATTGTGAATGGAAACAAAAGGGATAAGTAAGAAAGTATGACACAGTTCAGTAAATTAATTGGATACAGTCCTTCTGCCCCAGAGAGAGTCCAGATAGTATATCCTCAGTGTTATGTCTTCTATTTTTGAAATATGGAAGACTGAATGTAACCCACCCAGTTCTACAAATTATGATTGTTAAAAGGAAAAAAATACTGCATTGCCAAATTGGGTGATGCATCTCCATTCTTCTTGGAAAGCCTGACACTCTGGTGCCTTTCTCAACCTGTCCGGTAGGTAAGCTGGAATCTTGAGCTTTGCAAGGTTTGTTTGTGCAGGAGAAGACTAGGAGAAGGCCTGTGTATTGAAAAGCAGTAGTTGTATTATAGAGTAAAGGAACATGACAAAAGAAAGCAAGGTAAGCTTCATGAGGAGTCAGGAGGTCTCAGGAGTTTACCAAGAAGATTCAGAAGCAGAACAAGATCATAAGAGGAGTTTCATGTTTGAACTAGCAGTGCAGCAACCACATACTCAGCAGCAGTTCCAAATCAACAAAGCGTCATCCAGTTCACAGAGCTGAATTAGTACTAGGCTTCCGAGTATTTGCCATCATCATGGGGTCTCTTTAAAGTTAAAAACGTTCTCCTTTCTAGCTGTTTAGGTAGTTGTTCCGCCCTGAACCTTCCATCTTCCTCTTCCAGATTCAGAGTAACTTCGTCCCAGTCCCAAACCGAGCAAGGTAGACTTGTGAAGTGCACTAAGGTTGAGGAACAAATAGAGAAACAGAACTGGACTATTTTTTCATGTGGATATGTGTTTTATAAGTAAAGTGACTAGTTTGTTACCAGGAACCAGAAAAAAGGAGTAGACCCTACAAGTAAATTTCACTACTTTTGAAAGGCCATTCGCTTTCAGGGAAAAAATGATCACACATCAGCCGCAAACATTGCAAATCATCAGAAACAAGCTTACAGTTTTGTTGAACTCGCTCCCTCACTGGCAGCCACCAAACACATTAGTTATCACTCACAAATTCACAATCACAATAGATCAATATATCACCACTCATTGGAGCAATAGTTACTTAGTTACCCCTTCTAATCTAAGCATCATGATTGAACAAAATACCTCTGCTTTGATGGTATCCACACATTGGAATTAGACATTGACACTGGCAGTCTTTTAATTAATGATCTTCTAGGGCAACCCTGCTATGTGAAGTATAGGATAGTCAATGGCATGTGAGGGGGGCAGGCAACATCTCCAACATCCTGAAGGGTATGTGGGGGCTTCTGCACTGCACATGGGTCCAATTCCAATCCAGGCTTGTATATGACTATAAAATCAATACTGGGGCAGCATAAATCAGACACAAACATAATGTTGCACTAGCATTTATTTTGAAAACAGAGAAAAAAAAAGGAAGATAAACGGGAAATAATTAAAAAGTTCTGTGGTGGCACTGGCACACTCAATCCGGGAAATAGAGTTCGTTCTCAAACTCTGGTGGTTCATATACTTGATTTGGACCAATCATTCTCTTTCTCCTCCTGTGGTGTTTTTGGAATGGTGTAATCAGGTGGTATGAAATGTTGGTTCATTTTGATTATGGTCAATCTCTCCACGTTTTGAGGAGAGAGACTGGTCCTTCCCACTGTAACTGCACCTGCTGCACTAAACATATGCTCAGCAGACACCCTGGCTAAAGGGCAAGCCAGAAACTTTATTTCCTGTCTGCTGAGCTCTGGCCTTTTGCACATATTCTCATACCAATATACTAATGGGTGTTGATTCACATACACCTCTTTCGGGTCATCCAGATACTCCTGGAACATCCTCTGAATGGTCATTGGTGCTGCTCGACCGCTTTATCCTTCGCCTCTGCACTGGACTTAAGACCTGCCACTTGAAACCAAGCCAATGCAGAGGTTGGGTCCAATTCTTCTGTTACTGTTGCTGCCGGTTTTCTTGTTGTTGGGGTTGGTGGATGTGAGGCAAGACTGCCCTCTCTGGAAGTTGGAGGTAGCACCCTAGAACAGCGGAATGGGACTCTACGTTCTGGTGGTTCTTCTTCTGCTTGCTCAACAATCCACCTCTAGTATTGTGAAAAATCCCTTTCATAAAAAGGAATGATAGCAGGAATAATTATTTTGTAGCATGGATCAAGTAGGGTGGCACAGATGTACTCTTTGGACGAAATGATGTCATTTTGCAGCCTTGCATTACAAGTCAAGGGATAGCTTAGGCTAGTACCCAAGGCATGAGCTCCTGGGTTTTCATTTGCACCCCCCGAATGCAAACCTTTTAGACTCCTTCTTTAGCTGCTCCTGCAGCAGATGCAATAATGGGATAGCTTGGTCCATTGTACTGTCCTCTGTGCTAATTTCCCATGTGAAATGCTAAAAAACGAGCAGCATCTATGTGAGGCATTTGACTAGGCCCCATTTGTCATCATTCATGGTCATAGCTCTCCCAATTACACCAGCTCCTCTATCAATGACATAGTCATTGATCTGTTTGTACTGCTAAAGCAGGCATTTTAACATATAATAGGTTAAGTTCCAATGTGTTGGCACCTCCTGTATCAGGGCTTTAACTGGTACTCTGTTATGACGCTGAATAATCTGCAACTGTTTCCGGGCTTTAAAAGAATCGCTGAAATGATGTGTCTGTAGGTGGTCAGTATGTTTCTGACTAAGTCTTCTTTTTTAAGAAAGTCTTGCACAAGCAGCTAGTGCAGTGCACCAGGCACAGGGCCCTGAAATAGCCACCATCTGCCACGGTCTTGACTATGTTACTTGCATTGTACGTAGCAACAAATCCAACTCAAAGACCTCTGGATCACTGCCATTCAGAGACCTTGCTATTAAATTCCTCCAAGATGTTTGCAGCTGTGTGTGACTTCTCCATGGCGAACACAGCTACTGTTGCATGCTGCTGAATGCTCTTCAGGGCTAAGACCGGTAGATAGTTTATGCTTTACCTGCAGAAAAGAGATCTAGTCTGCAGTGATGCACATATAATCAGTTGTCTGACAACTGGTCCACATGTCTGTCATCAGGTAGATAGTGTGGGCAACACTTTGCTGCAAAGCTTGTCCAACCAAATGGCAGCACATTGTAATGCAGTGCTGGAACAGCAAATGTGGCAAAATAGTTCGACTTGGAACCTTCCATTTTGGGCAGCGGGCTGCCACAAACTCTAAGAATCCCACCCTTTCCACAGAAGGAAAAGGGAGGACGTCCAGCGTTAACATTTTGCTAGCTTGCCGCTGTGTTGGGTGTTTGTGGTTATATGGCCCCTCCTGCTTAAACATGCCCGTAATTGTAGCCTGGATTTTCTTCTTTTGTGGGGCCACTGACGAAGGCTACATTTCAGATGTAGATGGTGGTAGACTCGAATGGCGTCATGGTGGTGCAGTCAAAGTATGCTGTGATGTCTCTACCTGACTTTGAGTCTTCCTGTGCCATTCGGTGCTCACTGAGGTGGGTGATTCTGGTGCACTGCTGGGGACAGGGCTACTTTGTGTGAGGATGATTTCACACTCTTCTTGTGGAGCCGTTTGTTTAAGATGCTGCTCCCACCGGATTGCGTGATGCTTTTTCATAAGGGTCGTCTGGCCTCCAGTACCCTAATGTAAACCAGGCTTACCTCGACGAACACTCGCATAGCAAATAGAGCATATGGCAATGCTCTCCTCCTGTTTGCTAACCATAAAAAAGTCCCAAACTGGGGAGGAGTACTTTCTTATTGGGCCACTGCCAATGCCTGAAGAAGAACTGGATGTGAGTGGTTGTGGGTGTGTTGATTGCCTCTCTGCAGTAAATACTTATATTGAGTTAGGGGTTGGTCCAGGTCCCTCATGGGGCCTTACAAATATGAGAGCTGGTGGTGCTGTCAGTGCCACATCCCTTGGAGCAGGTTTGATTTTTAATACGATCGTATCGACCCGCCATTTTGTGGCCCGCCGCCATTTTATGTTGCCTTCACTCAGGCAGCACAGCGAACGAAGTCCATTCTGCCTTTTCTGCTTATTCTGCAACATGGTGTTCAAAACAGCCTTCTGCCTCTATCTTTACAAGGCTGGTATTAAGGTCTGACCGAGTACACTAATCCCTGTCTGGTTTTCTAATCCTTGTTTCAACTATCTGTAGGCTCACACTATTCTCCGCCGATCTTATCTTATCGTCTGGCCTTCGCTGTCCTTTGCTAGTATTCTCTCATTTCACAACTGTCCTCCAAACGCACACAAACTTATCGCACCACATGCAACTTCGTTGTGGATCGGTTAATGAATTAGTTCAAGGGAGGGGTGACAAACACAGCTGGAGGGGAGGCAACCTTAAGTCACTTGATACTTTGTTTTCCAATTCCTTCTATTGGTGCTGTCTTGTTTTCCGACATTTCTATTGGCTCTGTTCTATCTTTACATTATTCTTACTGGCTCCTTTCTATGTGTTCTGGGAGTGTATGTAGTTAATAAATGGTTTTTATACGGTATATAAGATTGTGCGCCACAAAGTAAAGTGGCAGTCTCCTGAGAACATACCTTGTGTACTTCTTGGACAACTGTACTAGCTGCAGCTAATAAAATCTGATCTTTTACGCCTGACAGAGTGTCCCGTGTCTCTGTTAGTTGAGGCAGGTGAATCCAAGGAGATTTCAGGCGTACCCTGCGCCGCCAGGCCCATAAGGTTCTGGTTCTTCAACTGGCGCCCAACGTGGGGCGGCTTCAGCGGTACCGGTTCTGCCTGAAGGTCGTGAGGAACCCCGCAAGAAAATTCTGGAGGAATCGCGAGCCACGTCAAGCGACCCCTGTATGTCGAAGTGGTCCGAAGGTCTTTTTCAGCGCGGTTACTCCTTCCTGACGGCTACTGACGACTGCTGCCCTGACTGCCGCCCTGCCTTGGCCCTTTCTTTGATGATGTATGGTAAAGCAAGACGATAGACGGGCCTCTGTTGGTGTAAGAAGACATCCTTAGTTAAGTATTTGGTGGGTCGCGCCCACAAATTTTGGTCTTTGTTTTGTCCTTAGGTCCTTAGATTTGGCCATTGCAGTGGCCAAAGCCGAGGGGTAAGTGCATTTGTGCTGTGTAAACTGAAAGTTTTACCCCCTTGATGTTTGTGAACAGCCAGTAAAAATCGTGAGATGTCTGGTCTGACTAAGTTTGGAAAACTTTGTTGCTTTGGTTGTAATAGGGACTCCCAGCTTGAGGACTCCTGTCCGATTCCTTCGGTTGGAACTCCCACATATGAGCTCTATTCTAAACATGGTGTTGGTCCTATTGCCTTTAATAAGACATGGACCCGATATACAAAGAAAGATGGTGTTTTAAAATGGCCAGAAAATGGTAGTTTCGAAACTGATGTGCTAGATAATTTAGAAGCAACGTTATTTAAAAGAAAAGCCCGGCCGGCAATGTTTGACTCTTTTCGCCTTTGGCGTAAGGAAGCCAAACAGAGAGAAATTAAACAAGCGAAACGAGATAGGAAAACACAGGGAATGACGATTATACAGGCTGCTCAGCAATTCAAAGATGATGAAATAGATAATGCAATGGAAATTTCAGACAGACAGCATCGAATGGCAATAGATAAATGCTATCCGACGTTGCCTATCTCTTCCCTTGATAAGAGAAAAGATTTTGAGGAAGATTCCTTAATGTCCCACTTATTGAAATTGCCTCCGCCCTATGTACAAGGTGCTAATGCACCCCCGATGTTACAGCCTGTTCAGCCGCCAGTTGTGCTTCCGCCTGCTCCAGCTTTTCCACAATTGCCTCCTCAAGTATTGCCTATGCCAGCTTTGCCTTTAACTCCTTTGCCTTCTGCTCCTTTGGCAATTCCTAATGCTCCTTTAGTTAATTCACCTAATACCTTGTCCCCTATCCTTATGTCAAATTCTCCATCTATGCGTAAGCGATTTGCAGATACTGTCTCTGGTCTCTTATCACCTTTCTTTGAAGCTTTAAATGTGTCTCCAGCTTTTTCTCGAAGACAGTCTCGTAGTCAATTCCCAGACTCCGAAGAGCGAGAAAAATTGGACTCACTTGCTTGTAGATGGATCAAGAAGGGTCCCCAATATAGTACGTCTGATATTATGTCCACCTTTCTGCAATGGAATGCACCTACGCAGAGATATGTTTTTAAAGTTATGTGCGATACTCTCGCTAAAGAATGGGAGGATATGAATTTGGGTTCGGTCCCACAGGATCTGTTAGATGTTCAGGCTGACTTTGACAAAGGACTTATTGTGGGTCCTAAGGTTGAAAACGCTGTCAGAACACTTATTTCTTTCAGATCCCTATTGTTCTCACAGACTTTTCCTGATTCTGATCCTTCAGTTAGGACAGCACTGAAAAACTATCCCATGAGAGAGGTTTCTCCAATATGGAAGGAAGAAGTTGCAGCAGCAGGTGCTAATCCAGCTATTCCTGCGCATTTTCAGCGCATATGGATACATGTCCCCTGGAAAAGGTCTGAAGTTTTAGCACTTAAACAGTCACTACCAGATTCACGCAAAAATCCTGCTGGTTACTATAAAGAGTTGTCGCAAACAGTTGATGCATGTACTATGAATCTAGCAGATATTGACATGTTGATGGGAAATGTAGTTCCACAGACAATATGGGCTAAAATTCGTAGAGAGGATCACGCTCAAGAATTAGGCGGCGATTGGAACGCTATTATTGCCGCAGATAGAGGTCAAGTAGGTGGTGCAAAGCCCGACGCTTTGATCTCAGAACTCCCTGGTAGGATTATTACATTAATGAAAACAATGATGCCTGCTTTGAGAGTTAATTGGGATAAGCTAGCAGCATGTAAACAAAAGAAAGATGAAAGTGTTTCCGATTTCTTTACCCGATTCGAGGAGACATTCATTGATCACAGTGGTCAAGATATGGCTACAGAAGGGGGACAGCGATTATTTGTGGATAAGTTCGTATATAACTTGCTTCCTGAACTATCACACAAGCTAAAAGACTCCGAGAGTTCATGGGCAGTTTCTTCTTCCGCCCAGATATTGGCTACTGCACAATATTATGAAAATAGAGACAAAGAAGAAAGGGAAAAACAAGAGAAAAAGACGAAAGAATTAAAAACTAAAGTTCTCTTGCAACAGGCTTATCCTCCTCGTTATGTTCAGCCTCAGTTTCAACAGCCTCCGCAGTTTCAGAGGTTGTATCAAAAGCCTGAACCATTCATTCCAAGACCTTTGCTAGGTCCCAATCAATGTGCTTATTGTAGGGAGGAAGGTCATTTTAAGAACAGTTGTCCGGCATTGTTGCAGCGTAATGGAGCAACATCTGCTTCACGAGGTCGTGGTGGTCCTCAGTCAGCAAATAGAGGTAGAGGTCGAGGTGTGTTAACCCAAGAGCAGCGTTCTTTTGTTCCTCCAAATTCCGGAAATTACTTTGACCAGCAAAATGTTAGGTCTACACAGTATTACAGTGAGGATCAGTATATTGAAGGAGGGAATGAAAGTCTTCATTTTGAATAGGACAGCCATGGACAAAGTAAGGGGGTTACGTCAATTCCAGTGGATCAGAATGGACCTTATGTTAATGTCACTACAATGGGTGTTTCAGAGCCATTTCTTTTAGATACTGGTGCCATGAGAAGCTCTATCATTCATTCTAAACTCCCTGGCGCACCTTTGTCTGGCTTAACGAATGTATCTGTAGGATTTTCTGGCGCCCCTGTTCGCAATCCAGTTTCTTGCCCTTTGCCTGTTTCAATAGGCCCTTATGATTTAGAAGCTCCGCTTCTTCTGACGAATGGTTGTGGTGAAAATCTGTTGGGTTTAGATCTATTAAAAAGAATGCATGCTACGATATATTGTTCACCTTCTGGTGTATACCTCACTCTAGGACAGAAAATGACTAGTCCAATGTACTTATCAAAAGATCAATTCCCACCTGAATTGCTTTCTCTTCCCGAAACGCTTTGGGCTACGGGTCCGAATGACGTTGGTTGTCTTGAGATCCCACCTTATGTTGTTACTCTCAAGCCCAATGCTGAAATGCCACGTATTCCGCAATACAGAATCTCTACTGAAGGTGAGAAAGCACTTCTGGAAATTGTCCATGATTTGATTCAGAAGGGTGTGGTTGAGGAAACGAGAGGAAATACATGTAACAGTCCTGTTCTTCCGGTTCTTAAACGCACTGATCCTTCTCAGCCTCCTGTTTATCGTTTTGTAATTGATCTTCGGGAGGTAAACAAGATTGTCGTACCGCAGTTTCCTGTAGTCCCAGATATCACTGCTCTGTTGACGATGATACCTTCTACAGCGACTTGGTTTTCAGTTATTGATCTAAAGAATGCTTTCTTTAGTATTCCCATCGCCAAAGAGAGTAGAGATATTTTTGGTTTTTCCCTCGGAGGCCGAAGCTTCCGGTTTAAACGCGCACCTCAAGGTTATTGTGAAAGTCCCTCTATTTACAGTCAAGCTCTAAAATGTCATCTTGATGCCTTTTCCTTACCGTCCGGTGCCGCTCTCATTCAGTACATGGATGACTTATTAGTTGCAGCTGATTCAGAGGAGATTTGCAAAAACGTGACCGTTGCACTGTTGCGTCATTTGTTTGATCTGAATCACAAGGTTTCTCCTTCTAAATTACAATATGTCTGTCGCGAGGTGACTTATTTGGGTCATCTCTTGTCAAAGGAGGGACGACGATTGACCCCCGAACGAATTCAGGCAATTGCACAAATGTCAGTGCCATCCACACAAAGAGAGGTACGTGCCTTTTTGGGCATTACTTCTTATTGTAGACAGTGGATTCCGAGTTTCTCTTTATTGGCTAAACCGCTGTTGGCGCTAACTTTAAAAGATACGCCTCAGCCTCTTCCGTGGACTGACGAGTGTCAGAAGAGTTTTACTGATTTGCGTATTGCTTTGTGTTCTGCTCCTGTATTGGGTACTCCTGATTACAGTAAGCCCTTTACGCTCTATGTCCACGAAAGAGAGGGTTGTGCATTGTCAGTCTTAACGCAGCGTTTTGGAGATCAACAGCGACCATGCGCATATTTCTCAGCTACGTTAGATCCAGTAGCTAAAGCATTGCCTAGTTGTCTTAAGGCGACAGCGGCAGCAGCAATTTCTATTCGACAGTCTGCTGGAGTAGTGCTAGATAATACTCTCATTGTTATGGTGCCACATGCAGTGGATACTTTACTAAATAGGACAAAAACGCAGCATCTTACGAGTGCTCGGTTGTCCGGATATGAGCTGACGCTTTTGGCTGGTCACATACACATCAAACGATGTAATACCCTGAATCCAGCTACTTTGTTGCCTCTTCCAGAAGAGAGAGATGTCTCTGAACAGCATGATTGTTTTCTCCGTACTGAAGAAGAGACTAAGGGTAGAATTGACCTAAAAGACACGCCATTAGTGAATCCAGATGGAACACTATGGGTAGATGGTTCTTGTTTCAAGCTCCCGAATGGAGATACAGTTTCAGCCTACGCTATTACTACTTTGCATACGATTGTGGAGACAGCACGCATTAGACATAATTCAGCTCAGGCAGCTGAATTGATAGCCTTAACTAGAGCGTGTGTGTTATCCAAAGGAAAAAGAGTAAACGTGTACACTGATAGCCAATACGCTTTTGGTGTAGCGTTTAACTTTGGGCGCTTATGGAAGGAAAGAGGATTCTTTACTTCCCATGGTACTAAGATACAACATGGTCAATTAGTGACTGAACTTCTTGAGTCACTTACAATGCCTACTCAGATAGCAATCGTGAAGTGTAGTGCACACAAAAAGATTGTGGACGATGTTGGTCGAGGAAATGCATTTGCAGATGAGGTAGCGAAAAAGACAGCCAGAGACAACACAAGTCGAATGTATGTTGCAGGTCCCGCAAACTGCGTAAGAGAAAAGGGAATGTGTGAAGATACAGTAGAGAGTGTGAAATCAATTCAAGGAGAGGCTACGGAGAATGAGTTGAGAAAGTGGAAGGAAAGTACAGGAATGTTAGATGAGATGGGATGTTGGGTTGAATTATCAGAACATCAACGTTGGCTGTTACCAGATGCTTATGTACTACCTGTAGTTACTATGGCACATGGTCCAGCTCACCTAAGTGCAAAAGGAATATGTAAACTTCTGGCTCCAGTGTGGCAAAATAAGGGGATCCCAAAGTGTGCAAATAATGTAGTAAAACATTGTATTGTTTGCTTGATGTACAATCCGGGAAAGGGAACCCCAACTCCAGCAGGTCATTTTGCTCCTCCAACATATCCATTTGAGGTGTTGCAGATCGATTATATTCACATGGAACGATGCAACAACCTCAAATATGTTCTGGTGGTAGTATGTGCTTTTTCTAGATGGGTAGAAGCCTACCCTCTAAAGGACAATACTGCTTTATCAACTGCCAAAATACTTTTGAAAGAATTCTTCCCTAGGTTTGGTTTGCCGCGCATTGTCTGGAGTGACAATGGGAGCGAATTTGTGGGTCAAGTCATGCAAAAAGTTTGTGCAGGTCTTGGCATAAAACAGAAGTTCCACGCGGCGAATCACCCACAGTCGGCTGGTTTAGTAGAATGCTACAATGGAACCTTGAAGCTTAAAATTGCTAAGGTGCAAGCTAGCACAGGACTTAATTGGCCTGATGCTTTACCATTGGCTCTTCTGTCCACCAGAACAGCAGTACACTCTCGTTTGGGGCTTAGCCCTTACGAAGTGATATTTGGTCGCCCAGCTAATGTATGGGGAGTTCCTCGCCCTAAGAAATACTCAGACTTGCCATACCCGATGTTGATTGACTACTTGCATGACCTTACAACTAAATTGCGTGTTCTTCATCAACAGGTTCAGAGTGCTCTACCAGAGGCTTCCACAGACCCAGGTCATTCCATCCGACCAGGTGACTGGGTCTGCACGAAAAATTTCCAACGACAGAGAAATTTGGAGCCCAGATGGAGAGAGCCACGCCTGGTTCTTTTGACCACAAGAACAGCAGTTAAAGTCAAAGGAAAGAAAAACTGGGTGCATGCCGTGCACTGCAAGAAAGTGCCTTTGCCCTTGCCTTTCGATCAGTGGGTCCGTAGAGGCATCAGTGACTCTGAAAGTGAGAAAGTTCCGCAATTTGTACCATTCAGTGATGCGCGTCTAATTGGAACACTTTCTGAGAAAGAGGACGACGACATCCTTCAAGAAGCAATACCATCGCATCGTCGCTTGAACACGACAAATCCAGGAACATTGTTTCAAAACCAGACTGCCTCTGGACAGGAACGCTATAATTTGAGACCAAGACCAAAGAACTTGTAAATTTCTCTCCTATGTAGTACTCTATCCCGGTTGCAGGGTCACGGTAGGAGTCTTAGTTACGACCTGAGTAAGTGGCAATAGGCCTGCAGGACCTCACAGTGTCATAGGACGGTAGATAATCGTGACTACAGTGATTGAGGAAGATTGCCGTGAGCATCCACTTAGAAAGATGGAGGCTACATTAGATAAAAGAGAAAGTAAAAATGTAAAGAATAATTGTAAAGAAATATGTAGTCGTTGTAGTATTGCTCTATGCGTCATTATATTGTCGTGTATTCTTTTGGCATCTGTAAACTGGATCATTATTACTCTGCAGCAAAAAGTTGTCTCTTCTCCTACCTCTACATCTTCTTCTACTATCTCTCCGCACCTATTTCACACTCTTCCCCAGCATGAACTCATCAGAAGAACTGAATACTTTAACAATTCCTTCGTCCAGTTGTTACATCAACATCAGTTAGTGATCAATACAACTGACTGTTGGGTGTGTGGACTCATACCACATACGGTAGAAAAAGGAATGCCATATTTAGTTCTTCCATTCTCCTATGAAGGTTCCGCTTGGGCTTATTTTGTCATTTTCAATAATGCATATCAAAGTAAAATTAAACAACCTGTCAGTTCACATAGTGTTGGTTCAAATTTCAGTCATAGTTTATTGATAAAGGGAATGGTAGCTATGGCTAAAATCATGGAAAAAAGTGAAGCTTCCATAGATGAAAGAAAAGCATATACCAATTGGAACATAACTAATTACATTTCCAGCCTCAATGATAAGGTTAAGCAAGGAAAATCTCCTCCGATACGGGTCATACCCCAACAAGGAAATTTCTGTCTGCAAATAAATGGTAGAACTCCAAACACCGGACAAAGAGAAAGTTTATGTTCCCATACATATGTTTATTCAGCCCTGAATTCACTGCCGTTAGTACCATCTCAAGGTACATACTTCGTTTGCCACGATAGGGCTTATACATGGTTGCCAGCTGATTTCTCTGGTACTTGTTATATAGCCTTTCTTCTTCCCCCTACATACACCGCTCCTGCGAACCATCATAAAAATAGATATGGCAGAGGGATTGTGGATTCGAAAGACACAGCAGGACAAGAGGGAGGAGATTTCCTCAAAGGATTTCTTCCCTTCTGGGGTCCAATGGCCAACAGCAGAAATATAAGGCAATTGGTTCGTGTCGTAGAAACCACCATAGACATCACTGTAGGAGCTTTAAGTAACATTACAGCTGAACTACAGGCTGATCGTCTTATGACCTTGCAGAACCGTGTTGCCTTAGACTTTGTTCTTGCGGACCGTGGTGGAGTATGCAAATTGATCGGATCAAGTTGCTGTATTTTCATACCTAATGACGCTCCGACAGTATACCAAGCTATCTCTAAGTTACACATAATCTCCGAGTCGATTCATCAGGACGAAGGAGATTGGTCCTTTTCAGAGTGGTTTTGGGGATTACTGTCCAAATGGGGTTGGAAGGTATTGACATTCTTTGGAGTAATTTTAGCTTTTATATTCTCTTGTTGTCTTTGTATGCACTGCGGTCCTGCCATCTGCAACCTATGTGCTACTGCATGTATTCCCAAACCCAAGTCACAAAGAGCAGAGAATATCAAAATGATGGTACAGCAACAGCTTGATGACCTCATGGCCATAGACATCGACTCAGATTAACATGAGTTTGTGTATCTTGCCTGAGTTCTGGCAAAAGGAGGGTCTGAGGAAATTCGATTTTTAATACGATCGTATCGACCCGCCATTTTGTGGCCCGCCGCCATTTTATGTTGCCTTCACTCAGGCAGCACAGCGAACGAAGTCCATTCTGCCTTTTCTGCTTATTCTGCAACATGGTGTTCAAAACAGCCTTCTGCCTCTATCTTTACAAGGCTGGTATTAAGGTCTGACCGAGTACACTAATCCCTGTCTGGTTTTCTAATCCTTGTTTCAACTATCTGTAGGCTCACACTATTCTCCGCCGATCTTATCTTATCGTCTGGCCTTCGCTGTCCTTTGCTAGTATTCTCTCATTTCACAACTGTCCTCCAAACGCACACAAACTTATCGCACCACATGCAACTTCGTTGTGGATCGGTTAATGAATTAGTTCAAGGGAGGGGTGACAAACACAGCTGGAGGGGAGGCAACCTTAAGTCACTTGATACTTTGTTTTCCAATTCCTTCTATTGGTGCTGTCTTGTTTTCCGACATTTCTATTGGCTCTGTTCTATCTTTACATTATTCTTACTGGCTCCTTTCTATGTGTTCTGGGAGTGTATGTAGTTAATAAATGGTTTTTATACGGTATATAAGATTGTGCGCCACAAAGTAAAGTGGCAGTCTCCTGAGAACATACCTTGTGTACTTCTTGGACAACTGTACTAGCTGCAGCTAATAAAATCTGATCTTTTACGCCTGACAGAGTGTCCCGTGTCTCTGTTAGTTGAGGCAGGTGAATCCAAGGAGATTTCAGGCGTACCCTGCGCCGCCAGGCCCATAAGGTTCTGGTTCTTCAGGTTGGATAGTAATGTTGGACTCCTCTCTGCCAACTTCTACAATGACTGTGTCATTGTCATCCTCGTTATCATCTCCTTCCAGGATTCTAAGGATTTCTGTAACTTTTCTTTTCACTTGCCTCTCCTGGCTTTTCCCAGACTCTGCTGGGTCCATTCCATGTCCCTATCATCATCATCAGAAGCAGTGCTTGGAGAAGATGGTGGAGTAGTTCCCTTCCCTTTTCTTGCTTCTTCTAAAAGAGGTTCTTGCTCGACAGATAGCTCAACCTCCTGTTCTGCTCAAACTTCAGGAACTTCTGGCTGCGGCTGCTGTCCACTTTGGTCTGTTTCCTGAACAGATTGGGTACTACTTTGTGAAAGGGACAAATCTAATTCAACATCACTGCTTGATGGAGTCACCATGATTGCAGTGGCAGCCTCACTGACAGACATTGTCTTGGGCTTGGGTTGGGTTGGTGCTGTTGTTGATGCAAGAGTGCTTTCAGGTTCCTGTCCGGAGGCCGGTATGGCAGCAGGCATACATATCCCAAAAAAGGTTGAGGTTGGCATACCACTGGCAGAAACCTGCTTCTTCTCACTGGCCACTTTCTTGGGAGCAACTTTCTTTGGGGCCATTTTAACTAGCTCTAGGTTGGCAGTGGCTCTAAGATGCACAAGCGAAAGAGTTTGGTACCTGTGGACCAAAGTAACTGTAGGGCCTTCTCTTTGGCAGTACTGTGGGTGATGTGCAGTCTCTTCTCTTGTACACCTAAAAACAACCAGGCAAGAAAAATATGGAGTTAATGAAATTTGACACGCCATTGTTGCAGGAGGTTGAAAATGATATAGAGAAATGCAATCTTAGTGCAGTTGTTTATTTATGTAATAAACCTTGTATTTATTGTAAAGGCAAAACACACCACCACATCATAAAAAATTACATTTCAAACCAGACAGCACAACAGGCAGATCTAGCTCTTTTTTTATTTACATCTGCTTTAGGAGACACCTGGGGTAGTCAGGGAGAGGTGCATGGGTAAATGAAACAATCCTTTAAATAAAGTAACCTATGGTAGCAAGGTGTTCCAGGGAAAATGCTTTGGTGGATGGATAGATGGAGGAATGGAATGGATTGAATGCATGGATCAAGGCAAAATGCAGAATTAAATAAAAATTAAAATAAAAAATGAATTACAAAAAGTTAAAATATAAAAATAAAGATATTGAAAATACATGTAAAAAAGTAAAAACATTAAAAAATAAAACGAAAATGTAAACATTGAAATAAATCAGTAAATTAAAAAATGAATTAAAATGGCATTAAAATTAAATATACATTTTTAATAAAAATAGAAAAAAAATAAAAACAAAAAATAGAAACTTAAAAAACAATTGATCAATAATTAACAATGTATTTGTATGTGAGCCTATGCCAAGTCAAAGTCACACTGGCTGCACAGTGTACGCAGAAAATGGCTGCCAGCCAGCCACATTGTAAAACAACAAGGATGAAGCATGGAGAACGAAGAACACATGCAAGCCTATGGGAAGGGACACTGGCTGGATGGACAAAATGGCTTCCATTCAGCCACTTGGCCAAACAATAACAAGGAGAAAGGGGGTACCATGGAGAACAAAGAACACATGCAAGCCTATGGCAAGGAACACTGGCTGGATAAACAAAATGTTTGCCAGCCAGCCACATGGTCAGTCAACAACAACAAGCAGCAAGGAGAACAAAGAAGAACACATGCAAGCCTATGACAAAGTACACTGGCTGGATCAACAAAATAGCTGCTAGTCTGTCACATGGATCAAACGACATCCTCCTATGCCTTCAAATAATATTACCCCACAATATATTAACTTTTTGCAAAAAAATTAAATGCAAAAAATAGCTAACATTTTAAATTTAAATTAATCCAATGCCATCCATGCCCTAAGCGAAGTTTAAAAAGAATCTACCACTGAAATATTTATTTAATGCACTGATAACTACTAGTACGGTCCTGGGATGACTGGCTTAGTGGCCCTTTGGAAATCTAGGCCACATACTAAAATAATTTTGCAAATGGAAACATGTAGAAAAGTTACTGAGCTGTGCAACAGTTTTCCTCCACATAAGGTCAAAAATCAATGACATGCAAAATATATAAGAATTAGGCCCATACTTAAACTCTTGCATCTGGTGAATCTGGAGACAGAATAACCAGATGAATTTGAGTATTTGTAGATTGACACATTAATAAGGATATCGATTCAGGTAATCATGGAAAAGTTGTGATGACACAGACTTTCTATGTTTAGCTTACAGGGGTGAACACTAGTTGCCAATAGATAGTAATTTTCAACTAAGCACTTCTAGCTCCATTTTAGAAAATGTCAAAAGCCTGGCAAATTCAAAAATTCATATATGACCATCTCATTCCTTTGTCCCACAAAGGTAGAAATATTAACTGTTAGACCTGACAGCCTTAGGGTGGTCATCCTCTAACTTTTTTCATGCCTCCCTCCACTTTTCTCAAAATGTTTTTGTGGTTTTAGGGTTGCACACTTTAACACTGTTAACCAGTGCTAAAGTGCACATGCTCTCTCCCTTGAACATGGTAACATTGATTCATTCCCAATTGGCATATTTGATTTACTTATAAGTCCCTAGTGAAGTGCACTAGATGTGCCCAGGGCCTGTAAATTAAATGCTACCAGTGGGCCTGCAGGACTGATTGTGCCAGCCACATAAGTAGCTTCTTAACCATGTCTCAGGTCTGCCATTGCAAGGCTTGTGTGTGCAGTTTCACTGCCACTTCGACTTGGCATTTAAAAGTAGTTACCAAGCCTTAAGACTCCCTTTTCATACATGTAAGTCACCCCTAAGTTAGGCCCTTGGTAACTCATAGGGCAGGGTGCTGGGTAGGTAAAAGGCAGGACACGTACATATGTGTTTGGTATGTCCTGGTAGTGGAAAAATCCTAAATTCAGCTTCCACAGCTGTGAGGCCTGCTCATTTCATAGACTAGCATTAGGACTGCCCTCATACACTTTTTGGGTGGTAGATTCTGTTCTAAAAGGGGTAACCATATTTAGTATGGCCAGAATGGTGATAGAAAATCCTGCTTATTGGTGAGGTTGGATTCTATATTACTATTTTGGAAATGTAAATTTTAGAAAGTGACCGTTTCTCTGCACTTAAAACCATCTGTGACTCACAGCCTGTCTCCAATCAATGTCTGGTCTGTGCTGGTTGACAGCTCCCTTGTGCATTTCACACAGACAACCACAAACACAGAACACTCAGTCACATATGCATTCATCTGCATACTGAATGGGTCTTCATGGGCTGGAAGGGTGGAGGGCCTGACACTTACATTTCAAAGGCTGTGGCCTGCGCTCACACAAAGGGACTGATAAACCCCACTGGGACACTGACAGACTCAGCTGAAAGGGGAACTTGTGCACTTCAAAACCACTCTTTGAAGTCTCCCCCACTTCAAAGGCATTTTTGGGTGTATAAACTGGGTCTCTGATCCTACCAACGCAGACAATTCTGGACCTACACCTGCACCCTGTCAGAGGAGCTGCCTGGCTGCCCAAAGGACACATCTGGACTGCTTTGCTGAGAAGGACTGCTGCCCTGCTGGTCTCTGACTTTGCTGGAAGGACATTGCCTTCCCCAAAATTGTTCTCCAAGGGCTTGGATTGAGCTTGCCTCCTGTTTCTGAAGTGTCAGGGCCAACATAGACTTCAACTCTGCAAGAAATCCCTTGTGCAATGAAAAATTGATGCAAAGTCAGCAGAAATTGACGCAAAGTCAGCATTGTGGACGAGAAATTGCCGCACTTTGCAATGGAAAATTTGATGCATCACCTACCAGATCGATGCAGCGCCTGTTGCTTCTTCCAGAGCGTCAAGGATTTTCAATGCATCGTTCCTGGGCGTCAAAATATCCCTGCATCTCAGTGAGGAACCAAGACTGCACAACGAAAAATGGTGCAAACCCCTTGCAGTGTAGAAAGAAGTGATGCATCATCTGTGCCACATCGAAAATCTGACGCAACACCTTATTTTTCCATGCATCTCCTCCTTTGCGGTCTCCCTGCGTCATTATTTTTGGCACATGCCAGGTACTATGTGTGACAAAGAGACAACTGTTTATTTCTAAGGATTGAGACTGTTTTGAAACTTTCAAAAGTTATATTTCAACTCGTGCTTATTGGATCTTTGTCATTCTGACCTTATTTTATTGAAAAAATATTAATTATTTTTCTAAACCTGTGTGGTTTATTTTTATGGTGTTTTCACTGTGTTACTGTATGATTTATTGCACAAATACTTTACACATTGCCTTCTAAGTTAAGCCTGACTGCTCAATGCCAAGCGGGTGGGCAGAGGATGATTTGGATTGTGTTGTGACTTACCCTGACTAGGATTGTGCTCCCTACTTGGACAAAAAATTATAACTCTGCCAAATAGAGACCCCGTTTCTAAAATTAACCCTATTTTTTTTTTGGTGTGTTCCTTTTTTCATCAGTTATCTGTGAGGATTGAAAAGTTGAAGTCAACACGTCAAAGCCGGTCACTGCATAAAGCTCCTATTGAGGGAGACCCCAGGCCCAAGTAAGTTATCACCATCAGTTAGAACGTAATGCAAAAACAGTCTCATGCCTGACACTAACTGCCTTCAAACCACATTTATAATCTCCACATTGGAAAGTGGATAGAAGATTATTATTTGCTGTCCCTGTTACTCCTTTCTACACTTTGTCATTCCCAACAAATCATACCTTATATAGCAATGTGCTTCTAAGTCTACTTTTATCCTGCTCATCTTCCACGTTGCCCCATGAAAGATGATAATGTCACTTTTCAAACAATCAGTTGTTGACCTACATGCATAAACTCACTTTGATCATCATGAACTAAGTAATGCTCGATTGACAATATGCTTTTTTTTGTCTCCATAGTAATTAATTCAGGTTAAATCATTTCCTAGAAAATCTGTTAATTGCAACAACAGTTTCCTCATTACTTATGATTATTTTCACATAAGATGTTGTTTCCATATTTCTGTTGCTGCTCTGTCTACTTAAATATGTCACACCAATAGCTTCCTGATATTGATCCACATGTTTAAAGACTCTAAAAAAAATATCTCCCCAAAAAATATATGTAAAATAACTACATCCTCCATTTTCAGTTCCTAATAATTACTTTCTTTCAAAGAAAGCCTAAGGCCAGCATTATTCAGGGTCGAGTGCTGCCCTCTGCAAAAGTACTACCTGACACATTGACTCAGAAGAATGTATTTTTTATATTTACCAACAATTTCCTGATTTACTCTATTTGGAACAAGGGAGGAATATCCTTTTAGCAACACAAGGCATAACACTAAAGTTTGTGTTGGTTACAACCAAGATGTCATGATAACTGTGCAAAAGTCATCCTTTTTGCCCGGCTCACCCCAAAAACCTCTGGACTGATACTGGTGGTTACTGACTCTGAGTGTGCCCTGGGCACTGCTAGCCAATTTCAGGTTTAGCAGTGCAAAGTGCACACTCTGTGCAAAATGGATATATTCAATGAGATCTAATTATAATTGGCTCTGAAAACCAAATAGTAAGTCCCTTGTATATGGTAGTGCCTGTAGGTTCAGGGACCCAAGTATAGATAGTATACCCAAAGGTAAACTGCTGTAGTGTCTAGTGTCATTTTAAAAGTAGGCCATCAATCCTGGCTGCTTTTAAGTTAAAGTTAACCCCAAATTCGACTTCGGAATTAAATTTACTCCCAAAGTCCTACACTACCATATTTTTGCATATAGGTCACCCCTGTGGTCTGCCCTAAGTGCTCCCAGGTTTGGGTGCAGTGTAAATATAAGCAAGGACTTTATAAAATATGTTTTATTAGCACCGGTAAGGGAAAAACAAACTAATTTGTTTCCCCAGTGTAGTCAATGGGCCCCATAGGCTAACATTTGAGACTTTATTTTAAAATAACAACGTCTTATTTCCAATAGAGATGAGATAAATATAACAATTTAGGTACCAAATGAAATGTTATAATAAATCCAACACTTTGCCAAATTTAATATACCTAGCATTGGGCTGACACAAAGGAAGCCTCTGAGGGTTGGAGAACTCCTACAGCAGTTGGCAGAGCAGGATGGGGGAATAGTAGCCAAACTGGTCTTCAAAGGAGGGAAAGCCACTTGGGACAGAAACAGGACCTTCCCCATTTCCTGCATCCCCAGACAGCTGGGGGGCGGGGCAATAATTAGATTAGGAGAGGGGCAGGAAGGGGTGTGTTAAGAGAAACCTAGCCACACCAGTGGGTGGACTCTTTGCCATCTTGGATTTTTTAGGAATGTTACTCTCTGGGATTGATTTTGCCACATTCCAGGAAGTGTTCTTCCAAGAGGGTTGTGGCCTGCACACTATTGGACAGGAGCACCACCTGCTTCCCACCCCCAGGAGCAAGGATAATATGGCAGAGGTGCCCTACAATTCAGATCCCTGCTGGAAAAAGATACTGGAAGAAAAGGACCGCCCTGCTGGACCTCTGGCCTGCACCTGGACACTGCACTCACAAGCACTGCACCAGCTGCAGACTTTGGGCTTCAACAAGAAAGGGGCTTTGCCTTGCTTCTGCCAGGAGTGGACTCCCTGTAAGAAACAGGTACAAAGGAGCCAACCAGAGTCCCCTGCATCAAGTCCTGCAAGAATAGCCCAGCTGGCCAGCACCCAGTGGCCATTTGAGGATTCTGACCAGGTGCATTCTGGGAACTGTAGTCCTAACTTCCAAGGAGCACCTCAGAGCTTGTGAAACCATGGAGCAAGTTTGTGGACAATTTGAGGACCCAGAAAATACTTCTGGAAGAAGATCCAGAAGTTTGGAGAAGCTTGGAGCAACTTTGAAAAAAGCTCCCTAAGGTCACTGACCCGTCGTTGAGAGTCAAGCCGGCAACGTCGAACCACGACAAGCCTGAATTTCAGGTTCATCACGCTGAAGCTCCAGAGCTTTTCCCCATCAATGAGACCTCCAGGAGTTGACTGGGACCTCACGCTGAAGCACGCCACCATCGCCGTATTGCAGTCCTGCCTGAAGAGGAGCCTCACCCGATGACAAGAGAAAAAGCTCCAGAAAAACTTCTAAGTGTGAAGGTAAAACTTTGATCGAGGTCTCTCACTCAGTGTATCCAAGATGGGCTACATTGCGGTCAGACTCACTTTTGACTTCGACCTGGTTGAGTGCAACTAGATGGTCCCTGTTAGCGCTTTTGGTTTATAGGCACTAGAAAGCATTTTTTCCATTTAATCTTTAAAAATTCATAACTCCTGTTCCCTATATTGGAGGTTTGTCATTTTCATGTCATTTTAAAGATATAAATATTTCCCATGTTTATAAATTGGTGTTGGATTGTTATTGTGTGTTATGTCCTGCTTATTCACTGTTTTGTTGATATTAAATGTGTTACACCAGTCTCCTAAGTCTAACTGCTTGTGGGCCCAGCTATCAAGCATTAAGCAAGGATTAATTTATTGAGACTTTGACTGCGTGTAGTGAGGCTTTATGCCCTATTGCTAAGTGTAGGGACCTACGTGCCCTTACCAAAAAGCCACTTTCCAACAATAACTTAGATAAAGGAGTGTTGATGTGCTTAAACATTTTAGCACAGATGAGAATGGACTCTAAAACAGCTGACCAATTAGAAATAAATTCAAAGCTGGCAAAGCTGGCACCCTTTTCTCCGCTAACTGAAATGTGAAATGGTGTGATCGCAAAAGGTGAGACAAATATGCTGAGACTGTTACAAACCTTATTGCATTTTCTCCTAGTGGCAACATGACAAATACAGCAGAAGATGGATGCACAACAATTCATTAAAGCTTACAACTAAGAGGTGTGAACAGCTGCCTCTAAATATTTCATTTGTCTCCTCACACATAAATTAATCTCCTTCCTGATTACAAATTCTACCGACATTCCACATATATACCTACAGACAACCAGAATCACACACACAACCTCCTCAGACATATTCCAACCCATATCAGGCTTGTCCATCTAATTATGATGCCCTCACATTCTCTACAACACCAGAGTTCAACTTAAACCATATCATAAAACAAGCATTTGCAATTCAATTGGTCTCGCGTTTACTCGAGTTAAAGCTATTAGCGGTGTAAACTCCTAACCGAACCTTTCTTGCCACATAAACTGAAAAGTAAAACAGTTTCACATAAGTGAGCCAACGGCCGCCATGAGCACAAAGCAAACACACAAAAGGAAACATGAAAGAGAAAAGAGGGTAGTAAGGGTGAGAGGCGCCGCACCTCTAGGTAGTAAACAAAAAGTTTTACGGAATACAGAAGTATAAGCGAAGTTTGGTGCAAAGCGGCCCGGTGCCTTACTACCCGGTAGGCACCAAACGGGTGCTAGAAGTACCCTAGAACAAAGTGGGACAAGATGGCCACAGCACACAGAGAGTAATGTCCAACAGTAAAACGAGAATAGGTAATCCTGGTGTCGTAATGAGTTGGGAGAAGTATGAAGTTGAAGCGAGTCTCAAATCCTGTTTGCAGATGGTATCTTTATTTGTAAGTGTTCGAAATCATTGAGTCATCATGGAGATACAGCCAACACGTGTTTCGTCACACAGGTGACTTCATCAAGGCTGTAATACAGTAAAGACAGCAAACATTGGATATATATGTGTGTTTTGTGTGTACGTTGTGGAACCCACAAACCGGAGACCAGTGGTAAAATCTAGTGAAAGAGAGCAATTAGTGAGCATGGCTACAGAGGTGAGTGGTGTTTGGGACCAAAACTTAAAAGGCATGGAAATGCACAGTCAATTACCGTGGTCATGTGAATAACGTCGACAAAAAACAGTATTGGAAAGCTTAAATCTAAAAAACTATGTAGAGAGAAACAGTGTTATCTAACAATTGGTATGCAAGTGGTAAAGTAGTGCAGGACTAAGAGATATCAGGAAGAGAAGGTGAGTGAAAAACAACAAAAAGAGAGGGGAGATACATTAAGCGTAAAAATGAGAAAGCGGAGAAATTGCGCGGGTGAGGGGCCCCGGAGGGCAGACATACGTCACTCATACCTGGGGCAGTTAGCCAATATGGGTGATGGTAGTACTTGGTAGAGAAGTTGCTCAATGATTGATTGGGCTGTAGAAAAAGTGAGTAACATGAGACAAGTAAAGAAAAGAGCATAGAATTGGGGGAGGGGATAGGTAATAATATGTAGGAGGACAATTAGAAAGTAAGCGTAGAAAAATAGAGAGAAGGTAGTATGAAGGTAAAAAGTAAAGTGCATGAGAAAGAAGAAATGGGTCAGTAAACACATACCTTAGTATAGTCATAAAGCTGTAATTAGTATGGCTGCGCCAAGCAGCTGTAGGTGCGTAGGTGGGGAGCTTGTATGATACTGCAGATAGAGGAGGCCCTGATAAGCCTGTCACCATAACCTATGATAATGCCACGAATAAATGAAATAAGAACGGGTTTTAGCCTGATGCGGGGAGTGAAAAGAAACATGATTGAGATAAACTGTGAGCCAGTCAGGGGTTAAGAAATAAGAGACAGGACTAATGGTGAGTCTTATTTGGACAAGGCATTGAGGGGGTCCTAACAGGGTAAACATTTTTTGTAAAAAGTGAGTATAAAAGCAGGCAGAGTAGTCGGCACCGGAATGTTAAACAATGGAGATGTTAAAAAACGGAAGATGAGATGAAAGCGAAAAGCTATCATGGGTGCAGTTCAAGAGGAATGTAGACATAAGGGTACCAATCGTGGACATATAACAAGAGTAAGGTGCCCGTGCAGTCGGGTTTTAAAAATTAAAGCAGGCAGAGTAGTCGGCACCGGAATATTAAAACATGGAGATGGTAAAAAACGTTTTTTGTGATTGTTGTACCTTATTCCTGCACTACATGGCATTCGTTCTTATATTTCTTATCGATCATCCAGGGATTAATTATTACTTTCTCCTTACTTTATTGGACACCTCTACATTGTTACTCTTCCCCATCTTCAATCAGCTTTGATACAGGTCACATACATACTCTCCAGTGTCTAACAACTTTATTGTTCTTAATATATGTGTTCATGTTACTTTCTCTCCTCATCTCCATCTTGCCCTTCCTTCACATCCCTTTCTACCTTCTAGGGCTTTTACTTCTTCTTCCTTACCTTCGTTTTAGGCTCCCATCTGGTATCCATAAATAATAGAGGCGTTACCGCATCCCCTAATACATGTCTTTAATTTTTGTTCTTATTATCTTCTCTATTGCATTGCAATTTCTCGTATTCACACCCAAGATGGCCGCCGCATTTGCCATTTCAGCCGAGTCCCTCTTATAGTTCTGCTGCACTGCTACTTCCTACTTAATTAGCAAGCGTTTTATCTCGCGGATCATTACATGACCTCGCGTTCACTCTGAGCTCACCGCCATTCTGCTTCCCGGTAAGTAACTAACTCGGGTCTTTTTGAACTGACCCGGCAGCTTTAACTTCGCCATTTCTTTTCTTTGCACGACTTCTCCAATGTCCACACATTGAGCCTCGCGCAGACATACACCGCTTAAGCGCGTACCTCTCTTTTTCACTTCGTTCCAATTTCTGCCATTTCCGTTTTTTGATCCTCTGACCACGTCCCTGCGGTTTATTATTTAACTACGATGTATTTTGGCTAAACGCTCTCCAACTTCAAATAACAGCCACACGGGCTGTTTCTAGTTTTCATACACGGTACAGTCTCGAGCAACGCACCTAACCAAACATTATCATATGCTTCACTTCTGCTTTTAATAACGGGTGTGTACGTCACTATAAGCACACTAGCTCATTGCTTGATTTTCAATACCCGACCGCACGGGCAGTTTACTGTTGTCATATGTCCACGATGGTTCCCTCATGTCTACAGTCCTCTTGAACCGCACCCATGATAGCTTTTCGCTTTGATCTCATCTTCCGTTTTTTACCATCTCCATGTTTTAATATTCCGGTGCCGACTACTCTGCCTGCTTTAATTTTTAAAACCCGACCGCACGGGCACCTTACTCTTGTTATATGTCCACGATTGGTACCCTTATGTCTACATTCCTCTTGAACTGCACCCATGATAGCTTTTCGCTTTCATCTCATCTTCCGTTTTTTAACATCTCCATTGTTTAACATTCCGGTGCCGACTACTCTGCCTGCTTTTATACTCACTTTTTACAAACATTTTTTACCCTGTTAGGACCCCCTCAATGCCTTGTCCAAATAAGACTCACCATTAGTCCTGTCTCTTATTTCTTAACCCCTGACTGGCTCACAGTTTATCTCAATCATGTTTCTTTTCACTCCCCACATCAGGCTAAAACCCGTTCTTATTTCATTTATTCGTGGCATTATCATAGGTTATGGTGACAGGCTTATCAGGGCCTCCTCTATCTGCAGTATCATACAAGCTCCCCACCTACGCACCTACAGCTGCTTGGCACAGCCATACTAATTACAGCTTTATGACTATACTAAGGTATGTGTTTACTGACCCATTTCTTCTTTCTCATGCACTTTACTTTTTACCTTCATACTACCTTCTCTCTATTTTTCTACGCTTACTTTCTAATTGTCCTCCTACATATTATTACCTATCCCCTCCCCCAATTCTATGCTCTTTTCTTTACTTGTCTCATGTTACTCACTTTTTCTACAGCCCAATCAATCATTGAGCAACTTCTCTACCAAGTACTACCATCACCCATATTGGCTAACTGCCCCAGGTATGAGTGACGCATGTCTGCCCTCCGGGGCCCCTCACCCGCGCAATTTCTCCGCTTTCTCATTTTTACGCTTAACGTATCTCCCCTCTCTTTTTGTTGTTTTTCACTCACCTTCTCTTCCTGATATCTCTTAGTCCTGCACTACTTTATCACTTGCATACCAATTGTTAGATAACACTGTTTCTCTCTACATAGTTTTTTAGATTTAAGCTTTCCAATACTGTTTTTTGTCGACGTTATTCACATGACCACGGTAATTGACTGTGCATTTCCATGCCTTTTAAGTTTTGGTCCCAAACACCACTCACCTCTGTAGCCATGCTCACTAATTGCTCTCTTTCACTAGATTTTACCACTGGTCTCCGGTTTGTGGGTTCCACAACGTACACACAAAACACACATATATATCCAATGTTTGCTGTCTTTACTGTATTACAGCCTTGATGAAGTCACCTGTGTGACGAAACACGTGTTGGCTGTATCTCCATGATGACTCAATGATTTCGAACACTTACAAATAAAGATACCATCTGCAAACAGGATTTGAGACTCGCTTCAACTTCATACTTCTCCCAACTCATTACGACACCAGGATTACCTATTCTCGTTTTACTGTTGGACATTACTCTCTGTGTGCTGTGGCCATCTTGTCCCACACAAAAGGAAACAGACGTTTGCTCGCAGTGAAACGTTTCGACAAAAGTGCAATTATCCATTTAACCAGCAAAAGTGCATTTATCCATGAAACAGAGTCGATGTCATGCAAAGCGCTCAACTACTGCCTAGCAAGATCACACTGCTACCTTTAACTAATCAAATCAAGTGAATTGTAAAGGGCAGGCCCACAAATCAACCAAACTGATGGGCAGGACATGGTTGTGGTTACAAGCCCGTAGAGAGATAACAACAGGGACAGGATGCTTTGAGCTCGACCCTAAAAAGTGCTAATTTAACACTATTTAATATTTTCCATAACATGGTATTCAGCAGAGAACATACATACCACTTATGTACCATGCAATAACGCTATGAGGCCCGATATATTGAAACTTCCTTAGCATGCACAGGTCCAAATATATATGTACTTCCTTGTTATTACTCCAATGCTCATTTACTTCAACATGGTTTTTATTTAGAAAGACCCTTTTTAGGTATGGGCCTTAAGCAACATTTGTTGTCTATGAATAGCTTTTGTAAATAATACATAACACATAGATCGAGCTTTGTGTTATCTCCATGGGCTTTTACATTCATATTCTAGATCAGACTGCAATTAGCAAGCATGAGCCCTGATTTCAAGTTGTGGGTTAAGTTCTGATCAAAGAAGAACTTGAACAGGGATAGGAATATCAAGTTATGCGAAGGCTATTACCTCGCAACCTAGTGTAATGTATTGCCTGCACATACCTGGAAAAGTGATAAGATCTGTGGCATTGAGGTTAGAGGAGGAATAACGAGCAAGTGGGTTAGCCACATAGAGATGTGGAGAAGACCCGGCGGGAAATGCTGAGGGAAACGCTACAAGAAACACTACTGGGGTGATTGGTGTAGCCTCGCAACTCGGACCACCTGATTGTCGCTCAAAATGTTTGCCTCTGCGGCTAGCCAGTAGCCAATAGCCTCTTGTCTCTTGCTCTCACCACTATTTACTGTTCACTGCGGCCAACCGCCACCAAGTTCCAGCAAGGCGGCAGGGCAGCAAGGCAGTAGCCCAGCAGCTTGGCAGAGGATTGAGGCAGTGTTTAAGTGTTTGAAATTAGAGCTGAGGGCCCATGGTAGAACTCGGAAGACTAGGAAAAAAGTGCGGAAGAAGAAGAGTTGTCCTGTTAAGTTTTAAGGTGAGGTCTAAAGCGAGGGACGCACAGCAGTGAGTGCAGTGGACTTGGCTTCAGCTGTTTTGGTTAAGCCTCGGGACGTGGAAGCAGTCCGACCAGGTTTCGGATGAAGTTTGAGGCCTGGGACTCTCGGAGCCCGCATTCCATCTTTTTTGTGTCTACTCTTGTTTTGTTTTAGCCTTTCGGCTGTCTCTAGGCTTCCCACTCAAAAGTGCTACAAGCTCAACTTGCATGTCCTTTACTGATTGTTTTGGATAATCTGGAGACTGATGGAGCGTAGCTCTTATAATCAAAATTAACATGAAATGTTTATGAACTAATGCATAATAATGTTGCATAGAAAATATATTAATGTGTTTTACTAAACGTGAGTCTGAAATGTGCCCACGGGGAGTGGCCATCAATATATACGGGGACTAATAAAATTAACTAAAATTGAGTTATTATTGCATTAATGTATGATTTTGTATTAGTATTAAGAGCTAAATGTTAAGTGTTAGAAATGGGGTTTCTGGTTGGCTAGGGTATGCACCTCAGCCAGGCAGAACTTACCCACTCTAGTCAGGGCAAGGGGGTTACACGTCCAAGATAACCCCTGCTCACCCCCTTGGTAGCTTGGCACGAGCAGTCAGGCTTAACCCGGAGGCAATGCGTAAAGCGTTTGCACAACACACACATACATGTGACGCAATATCCCCACCACAAAGGAAACACAACACCAGATTATATGAAAATACACTATTGTACACAACGTAATTATTAGACCAACATCACATAACAGTACTATCCTGCTACCTTAGCAGTTGTCATAATGTTACAGATTAGTTACTCTGCAAACTAGCAGTAGTCACACATAACACACAGGTTACTCAATATTCTGCAACATAAGCAGTAGTCAGGAAACACGTTATCACATTAGCACACTTGTCACAAGAATATCATAAAACGCCCATAGTAGGAACATTAGAAAATCTATGGCAAGTTAAACAAACATATTAGCAAGTCATGTCCATAAAAGGAACATGTGCACACATATGTAAAAGCATCATAGTACAGGCAGGTAATATAACACAATTAAGAAAGTCTGTAGAAAGAACTTTAAATCATAATTATATTTGTCCATTTAAAAGTACCTGGGAATGATGAAGAGGCACTTCCAGTGCCTAAAACGAATCATGGGGCCCCCGGCGCTCTTCTGCGCAAAACGGGGGCCTCCCTAACTTGGCAAATAGAGAGGGGCGGCACGCACCCTCTCTGCTTCCTTGACGGGCCCCTTCTGGGACCCGTGCTCATTGGAGGGCCCTCCGGGCCTCCACCGGCCCTCTCCAAGGGGGGCCCAAGTCAGGGAAATCCTCTGGTTCAGGAGGGGGGCGCCACGCACCCCCTCCGATCTGCGAGCGGGCCCCTCTGGGGGCCCGCAACCTCCAGGGGTCTCCCGGGGCCTTCGTCGGCCCTTTCGGCAGGGGAGACCCCTTTGTGATGGTCTCGGGCCCACGAGGGGGCCCACCAGAGAGTTGGCGGCGGGGGCGAGCCTCCGATGAGGCTGTCTCCCCCGGCCGCGCACTGCAGAGCGAGCCCTCCGGGGCTGGAGCACGGGAGGGAGAGGCGTCCTCCTCTCCCTCCTCCTCCGACGGCAACACCGGCACCAGGTCGGGTCGGCCGGTGCCCCGGGGGCGCTCCTTGGAGCGATCCCTACCCCGGGGGCACCGCTAGGAGCAGACTTGCTCCTCGTCATTTTGGAAAGGGGTTTCTTGTGCCCCGGGGGCACTGAGCTGAGCGCGATCCTCGCGCTCGGCAATAACTTGAAAACCCGGCTGCGGCGGTGATCCTAAACAGCAGGAGAGCGCTTTTCAGAGCGCTAGGACACATTTTAAATCCCGGGCTGCGGCGGTGATTTCCTTGCACGAAAGAAAAGCGCCTTCAAAGCGCTAGAGCACATCCACAAGCTCGGGCTGCGGCGGTGATTTTTCTGTTAGCAAAAGAAAAGCGCTTTCAAAGCGCAATGGCCCCTCAGCAGCCTCAGTCATTAAAAGGATGCCTTATTCCTCGTAAAAGCAGGATCGTAGCAGGGGTCAGGGGCCACAGCACCCTGCCCCTGGGAACAATTAAACAAGAAGGAGAACAGGGCTGGTGGGCCCAGCTACAGGCCAGCACAAGGGGTGCAGATGGTGGCAGTTCCTCCTAGTGACCAGGCAGGTCACAGGTCAGCACAGCAGCAGCAGTCCATGGCGGTTTCCTGGTGAGTCCATTCATCAGCGTTCTGTGTCCAGTTTCAAGTTCCAAGAGTGTTCAAATTGTGGGGAAAATTCCCCTGTACTTATAGTCCTTTTTTACAGTGTTTTACAATGACAGGGAGAGGAGGTTCCAGCCAGTTACAACTGGTTCTGGGAGTGCCCCCTCTCTCCTTTCAGCACAGCCTCCAAACATCAGTGGGGGGTTAACGACCCTATTGTGAGGCCAGGGCACAGCCTTTACAAATGTAGGTGTGCCCCGCCTCTCCCTTCTCTCAGCCCAGGAAGACTATTCAGCATTCAGATGCAACTAGGTGACACCTCCACCCTCCCTGTGTACAGGCTGTCTGAAAAGTATGCACAAAGCCCCAACTGTCACTCTGCCCAGACGTGGATTGGAGTCAAGCTGCAAAACACCAGAATTATAAGCACAGATAAATGCGCACTTTCTAGAAGTGGCATTTCTGTGATAGTAATAAAAAATACACCCACACCAGTAAGCAGTATTTATTTTCACCATCCCAACCATACCAAACACGCCTACGCTACCCCTCATAAATCAGACAATACCCCTTACACATAAGGCAGGGCATTTCTAATGCAATCCTATGAGAAGGCAGCACTCACAGCAGTGAGACACCAAGTTAGGCTGTTTGTCACTACCAGGACAGGCCATGCAATATGGCACATGTCCTTCCTTTCTACATACATGGCACCCTGCCCATAGGGCTAGCTAGGGCATACTTTAGGGGTGACTTACATGTAGTAAAAGGGGAGTTCTGGGCCTGGCAAGTAAATTTAGATGCCAGGTCCCTGTGGCAGAAAACTGCGCACACAGGCCCTGCGCTAGCAGGCCTGAGACAGGTTTGAAAGTCTACTTCAGTGGGTGGCGCAAGCAGCGCTGCAGGCCCACTAGTAGTATTTAAGTTACAGGCCCTGGGTATAGAGATACCACTGTACAAGGGACTTATAGGTAAATTAAATATGCCAATTAGGTATAAGCCAATCATACCAACTTTAGATGGGAGAGCACCTGCACTTTAGCACTGGTCAGCAGTGATAAAGTGCTCAGAGTCCTAGAGCCAACAGCGAGAGGTCAGAAAAACCAGGAGGAAGGAGGCAAAAGGACTAGGGATGACCATGCGTATGGCCAAAAGTCCAACACAACCCCCTACCAGCCAAAATCCAGGGGAGAACAATCAATACCTTGATGTACTTTCCTGATTGGGGCGATAGAACAAGGACCCAGGCCCACAACAGCAGGGGCATGTTCCAGTTCTACGCCTTCCTGACTCCACTGGGATCTCTCTGTCAATGCCTCCCAGGCAGCCTAGACCAACCCACAGGGATTCTCTAGCTGCCAATGGCCAGAACCAGGCCCCAGGCCATCTAGGAGCCTCTGGTCTCTGAAACCATAATGAGTGGGGGGCGGTAGCCCCAGGTGCAAAGCAACCTGTCTCCACTCCATTTCCGATCAGTTCAGGGGCTCTACCCTGCCACTGATCCACCAACCTAGGGTCCGCACCCATAGGTTCTACTGGGGCTAGAGGCGAGGCTCTCCTCCCTCTACCCCTCCTTCTAGGATCCCGCCCTCCTCTCCTAGGAGGGGTATCACCAGAATCCACACTTGCCAGGGTGCTGGGTACAGCAACCCTGCACAACTTTCTCGCCAGCCCAGGATCACTACCTGGCGACTGACCACCCAACCTAGGGACGACACCCTTGGGTTGCACCGGGGTCCGGGGCGGGCTTCCCCCTCCCTGAACCCCACTTCCAGAGTCCTGCGTCTCCCCACCTCGGGAGAAGCCACCAGAAGTTTCACACGGGGAGGTGAGCACACTAACCGTCCCCCCAACCAGATCAGAGTTTACCCCCTGAACCTGTCTATCTAGTCCAGGGACGACACCCTTAGACTGGACCATTGCCCAGCGAACCAGGACTTCCTTGGGAGCACACCTACCCCCTACCAGATCAGAGCTTACCCCCTGAATCTGGCAATCCAACCCAGAGTCACTACCCTGCGGTTGAACCACTGCCTGGCGCACCAGGACTTCCTTGGGAGCACACGTACTCCCCATCAGGTCAGAGTTTACCCCCTGAACCTGATCATCCAACCCAGAGTCACCACCCTGCGGTTGAATCATTGCCTGGCGCACCAGGACTTCCTGGGGGGCACACCTACCCCCCACCAGGGAAATACTTTCCCCAAGGGCCACACAAGAGTCTGACTGGCGCAGGTCTCCTGACCTCTGCCCATCTGACAGAGTCTGGATTCCCCCCAGCCCAGAAATGGTCTCACCAAGGTCATTCCTGGGGGGCTCTGCTCTCAGAGCTAACCCCTGACCCTCCAGGTTCTCCACTGGGGCCCGCAGCCCCCTCTCAACCCTATGCCTGGATTTCCGCCTCCTCCACTGTAGAGCGAGACTACCAGACACCAGGACCGGCGGAACGCTATCACCAGCCACCCACCTAAGTCCTAATGACAAAATGGGATCCTTCTGAACAGCTGGCCCTACGGCACAGGTTAGGCTCACCTCCTGGCGTTCACTCATGGAACCTTCAGGGGCCTGGGGTGGTATCTTGGGCACCTTGGGCCTCAGCCCAGCCCCATTCCCTCTCCTCAGAGACGGGACATGGGGTCCCTCACCCATCCCAGTCCACTGGGACCTACCTGGGACACTCCATTCCTTTCCCACCACACCTTGTTGGGAAACACCTAGACCACTCTCATTAGGAACACCCCCTAATGCCACACCAGACCCTCTTGTACGCAACCAGAAGTCTGCCTCCTTTGCGAGCTCCCTGGGGTCAGAGAGCTCACACACTGACAAGTGTTGGCGTAACTCTGAAAAACAACAACGAAACAGGTGCTCTCTGAGAATCAGATTAAACAGCCCTTCAAAATTGTTTACTGTGCTACCCTTCACCCATCCATCTAGTGCAATGCAGCAATCCTCCACAAACTCCTCCCAAGACTGGTGGGACAGTTTCTTACCACCCCTAAACCTTTTTCTGTATTCCTCAGGGGAAAAACCATACTTCACAATCAGTGCGTTCTTCACAGCGGAGTACCCCTCCCTGTCACTCTCTTCTAGAGTCAGTAGGGCATCCCTCCCCTCCTCAGGAATAAAACTCCCTAGGCCAGTTCCCCAATCCTTCTCAGGGATCCTGCGCTCTACCAGAGCCCTCTCATATTCCTTTAACCACTGACGTATGTCACCCCCCTCTTGGAACCTAGGTACCAGATCTATGGGTATGTGAGGAACATCTTTGCTACAGCACTGTACATTGCTGCCACCACTGGACTCCACCTGCAGCGCTGGTGAGTCCAGAACCTTCAGACTGCGCTCTAGAGCGAGTCTTTCTCTGGCAAAGGCCCTCTCTGCCTCTGCCATTCTCTCCTGTACTAAGGCCTTCTCTACCTCAGCCCTTCTCTCCTCAACAGCTAGGCGAGCTAACTGCAACTTCAGGTCCCTCTCTTCCCGCCTATCTCTTAGCTCATCAGGCGTCAAGGAATGAGAGGTAGCCCTGCTTCTTACACTGGACCCAGCAAGGGACTCCCTATCACTGGGGCCTTCCCTGTCAACTGGCGTCCCCAACCGGTCATTCTCACCCTCCTGATCAGTCTCTCTACCACTCTCTAGGGATGAGGTCTGGGAGCCCCCCCATTGGGAACCCTCGCTACACTCAGGATCCTCTGGGTACCCCCTACGCACACTCCCTCCCTGGGTAAATGTCACAAACCTTTCAAAGAAATTCAGAGATCTCCTGAGGTCCCCTTCTACAGGCAGCCCTCTATCTCTACAGAACCTCTCTAATTCCCCCTGCGTGTAAAGCGGCAGGTCCTCTAAATCAAAGGTAAGCCCCATCTTGAAAAGGTACAAATAACTCAACTGTGACAACCACAATACCCAAGCGTGAGAACTGAAAACAGGAAAAATTACCAAAGAGAGAAAGTTAAGAGAAGCCAAACATGTGATGGTCTAAACACAATCCTTGTAGTGAAATAATGAGTCACAATGGTATTGTGCAAGCGCAAGTCCTATCCTCACCGCTGACTTCCAATGTTAGAAATGGGGTTTCTGGTTGGCTAGGGTATGCACCTCAGCCAGGCAGAACTTACCCACTCTAGTCAGGGCAAGGGGGTTACACGTCCAAGATAACCCCTGCTCACCCCCTTGGTAGCTTGGCACGAGCAGTCAGGCTTAACCCGGAGGCAATGCGTAAAGCGTTTGCACAACACACACATACATGTGACGCAATATCCCCACCACAAAGGAAACACAACACCAGATTATATGAAAATACACTGTATTGTACACAACGTAATTATTAGACCAACATCACATAACAGTACTATCCTGCTACCTTAGCAGTTGTCATAATGTTACAGATTAGTTACTCTGCAAACTAGCAGTAGTCACACATAACACACAGGTTACTCAATATTCTGCAACATAAGCAGTAGTCAGGAAACACGTTATCACATTAGCACACTTGTCACAAGAATATCATAAAACGCCCATAGTAGGAACATTAGAAAATCTATGGCAAGTTAAACAAACATATTAGCAAGTCATGTCCATAAAAGGAACATGTGCACACATATGTAAAAGCATCATAGTACAGGCAGGTAATATAACACAATTAAGAAAGTCTGTAGAAAGAACTTTAAATCATAATTATATTTGTCCATTTAAAAGTACCTGGGAATGATGAAGAGGCACTTCCAGTGCCTAAAACGAATCATGGGGCCCCCGGCGCTCTTCTGCACAAAACGGGGGCCTCCCTAACTTGGCAAATAGAGAGGGGCGGCACGCACCCTCTCTGCTACCTTGACGGGCCGCTTCTGGGACCCGTGCTCATTGGAGGGCCCCCCGGGCCTCCACCGGCCCTCTCCAAGGGGGGCCCAAGTCAGGGAAATCCTCGGGTTCAGGAGGGGGGCGCCACGCACCCCCTCCGATCTGCGAGCGGGCCCCTCTGGGGGCCCGCAACCTCCTGGGGTCTCCCGGGGCCTTCGTCGGCCCTTTCGGCAGGGGAGACCCCTTTGTGATGGTCTCGGGCCCACGAGTGGGCCCACCAGAGAGTTGGCGGCGGGGGCGAGCCTCCGATGAGGCTGTCTCCCCCGGCCGCGCACTGCAGAGCGAGCCCTCCGGGGCTGGAGCAGGGGAGGGAGAGGCGTCCTCCTCTCCCTCCTCCTCCGACGGCAACACCGGCACCAGGTCGGGCCGGCCGGTGCCCCGGGGGCGCTCCTTGGAGCGATCCCTAACCCGGGGGCACCGCTAGGAGCAGACTTGCTCCTCGTTATTTTGGAAAGGGGTTTCTTGTGCCCCGGGGGCACTGAGCTGAGCGCGATCCTCGCGCTCGGCAATAACTTGAAAACCCGGCTGCGGTGGTGATCCCAAACAGCAGGAGAGCGCTTTTCAGAGCGCTAGGACACATTTTAAATCCCGGGCTGCGGCGGTGATTTCCTTGCACGAAAGAAAAGCGCCTTCAAAGCGCTAGAGCACATCCACAAGCTCGGGCTGCGGCGGTGATTTTTCTGTTAGCAAAAGAAAAGCGCTTTCAAAGCGCAATGGCCCCTCAGCAGCCTCAGTCATTAAAAGGATGCCTTATTCCTCGTAAAAGCAGGATCGTAGCAGGGGTCAGGGGCCACAGCACCCTGCCCCTGGGAACAATTAAACAAGAAGGAGCACAGGGCTGGTGGGCCCAGCTACAGGCCAGCACAAGGGGTGCAGATGGTGGCAGTTCCTCCTAGTGACCAGGCAGGTCACAGGTCAGCACAGCAGCAGCAGTCCATGGCGGTTTCCTGGTGAGTCCATTCATCAGCGTTCTGTGTCCAGTTTCATGTTCCAAGAGTGTTCAAATTGTGGGGAAAATTCCCCTGTACTTATAGTCCTTTTTTACAGTGTTTTACAATGACAGGGAGAGGAGGTTCCAGCCAGTTACAACTGGTTCTGGGAGTGCCCCCTCTCTCCTTTCAGCACAGGCTCCAAACATCAGTGGGGGGTTAACGACCCTATTGTGTGAGGCCAGGGCACAGCCTTTACAAATGTAGGTGTGCCCCGCCTCTCCCTTCTCTCAGCCCAGGAAGACTATTCAGCATGCAGATGCACCTAGGTGACACCTCCACCCTCCCTGTGTACAGGCTGTTTGAAAAGTATGCACAAAGCCCCAACTGTCACTCTGCCCAGACGTGGATTGGAGTCAAGCTGCAAAACACCAGAATTATAAGCATAGATAAATGCGCACTTTCTAGAAGTGGCATTTCTGTGATAGCAATAAAAAATTCTCCCACACCAGTAAGCAGTATTTATTTTCACCATCCCAACCATACCAAACACGCCTACGCTACCCCTCATAAATCAGACAATACCCCTTACACATAAGGCAGGGCATTTCTAATGCAATCCTATGAGAAGGCAGCACTCACAGCAGTGAGACACCAAGTTAGGCTGTTTGTCACTACCAGGACAGGCCATGCAATATGGCACATGTCCTTCCTTTCTACATACATGGCACCCTGCCCATAGGGCTAGCTAGGGCATACTTTAGGGGTGACTTACATGTAGTAAAAGGGGAGTTCTGGGCCTGGCAAGTAAATTTAGATGCCAGGTCCCTGTGGCAGAAAACTGCGCACACAGGCCCTGCGCTAGCAGGCCTGAGACAGGTTTGAAAGTCTACTTCAGTGGGTGGCGCAAGCAGCGCTGCAGGCCCACTAGTAGTATTTAAGTTACAGGCCCTGGGTATAGAGATACCACTGTACAAGGGACTTATAGGTAAATTAAATATGCCAATTAGGTATAAGCCAATCATACCAACTTTAGATGGGAGAGCACCTGCACTTTAGCACTGGTCAGCAGTGATAAAGTGCTCAGAGTCCTAGAGCCAACAGCGAGAGGTCAGAAAAACCAGGAGGAAGGAGGCAAAAAGACTAGGGATGACCATGCGTATGGCCAAAAGTCCAACATTAAGGTTTTGCTAATTAATTCATTAGGCCTTAGTTAGCATGAGTCGGGGCCTAGCTGCCCGGTTTCATATTAAATGTGTTTTTCTAACGTGCAGTGTGCTGACTTGCTGAAGGACATGTAATCGTATTTTTCCAGAAACTAGAAGATGAGTGTAGCTGTAGTAGATCCGTTCTCATGAAATTCGACTTGCTCAAGGAAACATTCTTGCTAAATGCAACAGTGTAGACTCGTTAGAGGTACAAGGTCGCCTATACCACTATAGACAATGGACCTACTGACTAAAGATGCGAGAGGACCATGAGAATATTAAACCATACCGGACATTCTACCCGTTGAAAACGTCAATCACCAGAACCAATAAACTACGTGAGCACTGTTATGAGGTGACAATTTTGATAGTACCACTGGAAACCCATTGGATGGAGATAGTGGGGTGCCAACCCTACCCAATTAGAAATTAAGGGATTGTACAACAGAAAAGGGATAAAAAACCTTTGACACAAGGAGCCACTAGGAGATGCCATTGCAAACTTTTGCTATGACAAAGACACTTTGGGGGTCATTCCAACCCTGGCGGTCGGTGTTAAAGCGGCGGCCAACCCGCCAACAGGCAGGCGGTGCAAAAAATTGAATTCTGACCCTGGCGGAAACCGCCAACAGAGACCGCCACTTTAACACTCCGACCGCCACGGCAGGACAAACAAACAGCGCGGCGGTCATCGCCAACAGACAGGCGGGAGACAATGTACCGCCCACCCTATCACAACTCACCAATCCGCCACCTTTTCCGGGGCGGGAGCCCTGCCGATAAAAACGCTCACCTCTACACACTCCACGAGGAATCTGGACAGCATGGAACCAGAACTACACATCCTACCAGCTATTGTCTACCTGCTCCTCTACCAGGAGCACGAACGCCGGCGCAGAAGACAACGGTGAGTACTGCACCTACAACACAGGGGAGGGGGGAGGAGAAAAGATTACGGGCACACACATACGCGACACACCCACCCTCACCCACAACTACCTACACATCAATGCAGAGCAACAACTCAGAGTGACACCCCCCCAAACCCCCCGGAAGAATGCAAAGACAAAATAAAATGTTCATGAAATGCAAAATATATTGGAAGGCTACGTAAAACATTTTTTTCAAACATCTAAAACTATATACACATATGTAAATTGTCCTGTCCAAATTGGGTTTCAGTCATTGTACGTGGGCCGATGGGCCTCAACACATGGGCAAAGCCCACACAGGAGACCCGAAGCCATTGGAGTGAACACTGCAGGGGCATCAGATAGAAAAACTACAGGCACCTCAGGGGGAAGGGAAGGGGAGGCACCTCAGCCAGATGAGTCCACGACGCCAGATCCACGAGGGGCCTCCATGCCCACTGTCCCATCCTGGGGAGTGCAAAGCCACAGTCTCACAAGTCTCTACAGTGGATGGATTGCCCACTGTGCCATCCTGGGGAGTGCAAAGCCACAGTCTCACAAGTCTCTACAGTGGGTGGATTGCCCACTGTGCCATCCTGGGGAGTGCAAAGCCCACAAGTCTCTACAGTGGGTGGATTGCCCACTGTGCCATCTTGGGGAGTGCAAAGCCACAGTCTCTCAAGTGGATGACAGACTCCACTGGTACTGGAGGAGGCATGGTGCCCAGAGTGCATCATGCAGCCCTGCCCGACACAGATCCGGGCCTGCAGCACTGGTTGTGCCACCCACATAGGTAGCTCTGTAATCATGTCTCAGAGCTGCCACTGCAGTGTCTGTGTGTGCAGTTTTAACTGTAAATTCGACTTGGCAAGTGTACCCACTTGACAGGCCTAAACCTTCCCTTTTCTTACATGTAAGACACCCCTAAGGTAGGCCCTAGGTAGCCCGAAGGGCAGGGTGCAGTGTATGGTTAAGGTAGGACATATAGGGGGTCATTCTGACCCCGGCGGGCGGCAGGAGCCGCCCGCCTGGAGGGAACTGCCAGAATACCGCTGTGCGGTCAAAAGACCGCCGCGGGTATTCTGGGTTTCCCACTGGGCTGGCGGGCGACCGCCAAAAGGCCGCCCGCCAGCCCAGTGGGAAACACCCCTCCATGAGGATGCCGGCTCCGAATGGAGCCGGCGGAGTGGAGGATGTGCGACGGGTGCAGTGGCACCCGTCGCGTATTTCAGTGTCTGCAAAGCAGACACTGAAATACAAAGTGGGGCCCTCTTACGGGGGCCCCTGCAGTGCCCATGCCATTGGCATGGGCACTGCAGGGGCCCCCAGGGGCCCCACGACACCTCTCACCGCCATCCTGTTCCTGGCGGTCGGAGCCGCCAGGAACAGGATGGCGGTGAGGGGGTCGGAATCCCCCATGGCGGCGCAGCAAGCTGCGCCGCCATGGGGGATTCCCAGGGCAGCGGAAAACCGGCGGGACACCGCCGGTTTTCCTGTTCTGACCGTTGCCAAACCGCCGCGGTCAGAATGCCCTGCGGGGCACCGCCAGCCTGTTGGCGGTGCTCCGGAATGACCCCCATAGTAATGTGTTTTATATGTCCTGACAGTGAAATATAGCTAAATTTGTTTTTCACTGTTGCAAGGCCTGTCCGTCTCATAGGTTAACATGGGGGCTACCTTTAAATCTGATTAAAGTGTAGATTCCCTTTGGGAGCGGATGGACATGTGGAGTTTGGGGTCTCTGAGCTCACAATTTAAAAATACATCTTTTAGTAAAGTTGATTTTAAGATTGTGCGTTTGAAAATGCCACTTTTAGAAAGTGAGCATTTTCTTGCTTATACCATTTCTGTGACTCTGCCTGTTTGTGGATTCCCTGTCTGGGTCAGTTTGACAGTTGGACTGGTTGCACCTCACACTAGACAGTGACACAAAGGGAGCTGGGGTGTAGTCTGCATTTCCTGATGAGCCATCTGTGCTAGGAGGGAGGGGAGGAGTGGTCACTTACACCTGAAAGGGCTGTGCCTGTCCTCACACAATGCAGTCTCCGACCCCCTGGTGAGTGTCTGGGGCCTGGCCTGGGCAAGGCAGGATTTCACATTCACTAGAGACTTTACTTTGAAGTAGGCCAACTTCAAAGGAGAAATTAGGTATAAGAAGGGCACCCAAAACCACAGACTTTAGAAACACTTCTGGAACCAAGAGGAACCTCTGCCTGGAGAAGTGCTGAATAGCTGAGGAAGAAGTGCTGCCCTGCCTGTGACTGTGCTTTGTGGAGCTTTCCTGCAGTGCTGCTTCGGCCAGAGTAAGAGGGCAAAGACTGGACTTTGTGTGCCTTCCATCTTGTGAAGAAATCTCCAAGGGCTTGATTTAGAGCTTGCCTCCTGTTGTTTGAAGTCTCAGGGACAGCAAAGACTTCTCTCTGCCAGCACCTGGAGTCTCTGGAGAGACTCCTGCTCTGACAAGTGGTGCCCTATCCAGTCCCTGGGCCCTTGAAAGGAAAGCTGGTGGAAATCCAAGGAAATCGACTTCGGACAATTTCGGACCGCCGCCGCTGCTGAATCCGGTGACACCGCCTGCACCCGACGTCGTGACCTTCCCTGGAACACGACGCTCTTCACAGGCCCGACGTCGCTGCCGCCTCGCTGAAGTCCACGACTCTGTGGAAGTCGCCGCACCACGTCGTGACCGACGCCGCTCGAAGTGCGCGGATTCAACGCTTTGCACAGACGCCGCGATCCCCGACTTGTTTGGTAGGTACTGTACTTGGGGGTCTACGCGACTCCGTGTCCGGCGCCACTGGTGTCAGCTTGTTGGGAACGACTCCGTCATGACGCCGTGTTAACACCTCATCGAAGCATTTTTGTTTCTAAGCGCTATTTTTAAGTTTAATCTTTAAAAATTCATAACTTGACTTGTGTATGTTGGATTTTTGTCGTTTTGATCTTGTATTGTTTAGATAAATATTTCCTATTTTACTAAACCTGTGTTGTGTCATTTTGTAGTGCTTTCATTAAGTTACTGTGTGTGTTGGTACAAATACTTTACACCTAGCACTCTGAAGTTAAGCCTACTGCTCTGCCAAGCTACCAAGAGGGTAAGCAGGGGTTAGCTGAGGGTGATTCTCTTTTACCCTGACTAAAGTGAGGGTCCTTGCTTGAACAGGGGGTAACCTGACTGTCAACCAAAGACCCCATTTCTAACAGTGACTATTGATGACGTTATTGCCTTATTGATTGACATGTTGATCAGTTATCTCGTCTTAAGGTGTCTTCAATCAGGGTCAAAAGATTCATCGGCCTAAAACGAGTCCCAGAGTGAATAAATTATCTAGAGTGGGACGCGTTATCAGTTTTGTTAGCAGAGCGACGGTTTGGCCTTTTGGGAACCCTAGGACGAGGGACCATTGTTTAAAAGTGTTTTTCGAAATAATGCAAATTGGAGGCATGATGTGTCTCTAAGTCCCAAATGACTTTTCCGGAATCTCGGAGCTTGCCTAAGTGAGTTGGGTATGTTCTCGGCATTCTAGTATGTGTGAAATAGAGTTTGCGCTTGCTCAGCTTATGCATATTGCAGGTGATTTGTCAAGTTTGTGTGAATTTAGGACAGGTAATGTTGTTTTAGTAAGGAGTGGGCGTACTCCGCAGTATGAGAGTAGGGGAGTTGGCGAACTTCATGTGATTGGGGCGCTTTGTGCTCAAAAATTGTCCACGTGGTTGTTCGTGATGTACGGACCCGTCGTTGTCTAAGACTCCGGAGTATAATGATAAGTGTATGAGACACTTGGTTTATGTTGTAATATGTGCGGTTTAATAGGTCAATTGGACGTGGTTGACAAGTCAAGTTTGAGTCAAATTGTGTGAGTGAAACCTTCGATGGAGATTTGGCAAGTTCTAAGGTGCACTAGAATGAACCATTGACAAGTCAAGAATAGGATTTGTGGGTCGTATTCTGCTTGCGAGTGCGGGAGCTGAGAAGGAGAGAGTAGAGGCCGAGGCTTCAAGTGAAATCTCTGTAAAGTTCTGAAGCGATTGTGTTACCCTTCCTGTAGTAAACCGGCAAATTTGAGTTTATTGTTGAGGTGCTCGCAATATATTGCATTAGTTTCTGTGTGAGGAAGTGGTCAGCCACAGTGGGTGTGTTTGTGTGACGTCATTGGAGCCACGTTGGGATAGGTCAGTTGCCGAGAGGGGTCGCGCACGGATTGGCAGCCATCCGTGAGAGGCAATTGGTTGAGGAGGTAGGCAAAGAGTGTTCTGGGAATTAAAGTCACTTCCTGATTAGATTCTGAACAAAATAAAAGGCGCAAAAATTAAGTTTTTCAAGGCTCTAAAGAGTGCTGTGAGGGGAGATACATTCATTACAGGGAGAGTGTGGGAACCTACACTGCCACAGGATCCTCCGGCTTATATCGTAATGGAGGAGAAGGGAGTCGCGCCATGTCTTTGGCTAAAGCAGTGGTGCAAATTGACAGAAAAGGAGGGATGTTTAGCGTTTCCGGAGTACGGAATGTTTAATATAAGGATTTTGGAAAATTTGCGGAGGGTGTTAAGTGAGGCATTATTGGTCTGGGATGCAATGGCCATACAACATAGGCAGCAGAAATTTGTGAGGAGAATGAAAAGAGCAGAAAAGACTCTAGCAGAGGCTAAATGGGATAACGATACTAAGATGTGGGGAAGGGTAATAGTAGACGGAATTAGGATGTTTCCGGCAATAACACAAGAAGATGAGACACGGGGAAAGAAGGCCACTTGTAAGACAGACAAGGGATCTAGTGATCCAAAGGAGACTCAGAGGTCTTGGGCAGATGCAGATGATTCAGATAATGAGGAGTTTCTTAATCAGTTGTTGCATGACTGCCCGCCACCATATGCCATAAATGATAATGGACAGAGTACTAGTGCGGGTCCTGAAGATCCGACACAAAGTAAGGGAATCACAAATACAATACAGACAAGTGATACAGTTTCGATACAGAATGGTGTCAGTGTACCCACTGCACCAGACACGCAGATACAGTTGCAGCCACCACAAATTCAAAGGCTCTGTCCTGATGTCCCAGTATTAGAGACTACTGTCAACACCAGGACAGTGCGCGCTCTACGGGCATCTAGAATGCAAAAACCCAACACTCGCAAGATAATGTAATTTATGCATTGTGATGATATGTTATTGTTTAACCTTTTGCATTGCAGAATTCCATCCAAAAGATTCATTTTTAAGGTGCTTATAAATACTGTACATTTGCAATGTATTGCTGCAGACATTCAGAGTGGGTTAGGGTGTGGTCCCTTTCCAGGGCCTTCTAGAGACTTTCCCTGCAACATGCCTGGGCGTGGTTCTAGGCCGGGCCAAGACTCTATAAAAGAGAGTCAGCCCAACTTCCAGTGCTCACTATTCAGAGGTCCTGGTGCAGAGCAGCAGCTTCTTCCTGAGCTCCTGTCCCGGCGGCCTATTTGAATTTTCCAGTCTTCTGCACTCATCTCTCATTGGTGATCACTGTTTCCAGGCGGTAAGACGGTGTTTGGACATTTCCCAACACCGTAATTGAGAATTTTCATATTCTTGATTTTAATTCTTAAATGAATAACAGATTACTTGTGTGCTGCCATTTTTTGACATTTGTATGGTGGTTTGCAAATAGGGAGGACGCGCAATTTATTCCATAAAGATTTGACTTCATTATTACATTGTTGTTCATTGCGCGCTGATATTTCTTGACATTTACATGATGTTTTACGAGTTGGCAAGATGTGCAACTCGTTTCATGAGCATTTAACTTTGTTGTTCATTGCGCGCTACCTTTTCTTGACATTTACATGGTGGCATTTGAATCGGCGAAACGCGTGATTCGCTTCTCGTGTGTAATTCATGCTTTTCATTGTGCGCTACCATTTTCTGGCATTTACATGGTGGCATTCGAATCAGCAACACGTGCGATTCTTTCCTTGAGTGTTTTTTCATGTTATTCATTGTGCGCTACCATTTCTTGGCATTTGCATGGTGGCATTTGAATCGACAAGACGCGCGATTCTTTCCCTGAGTGCTTTTCATGTTGTTCATTGTGCGCTACCATTTCTTGGCATTTGTATGGTGGGATTTGAATCGGCAAGACGCGCAATTCTTTCCTCGTGCATAAATAATGTAAATTACTGTGCGCTACTATTCTAAGACATTTTCTTGGTAGCATTTCAAGTTGACACGTTGCGTGATTTATTCCTTGAATCTACGTTGTGTGATTTCATGGTGCACAATCCTTTATGGTGTTTAATACTCATATACAAATCTGCAATGTGCGCAATTCACTTCCCAATGTTTTTTCTGAGATGAACACAACAATACCAGAGTTCTAGATGTAATGCTGTGTGTTCCTGATATATATTCTTAAAAGGAGATTCATATGGTTGTTTAGAAATTGCTCAGAGTGCTTCCTGATTCTCATGCTAAAGAAAGTACTCAAATCTTAAAGTCCTATTTAACTTTTCCTGTTTCCTCCTCAGGCATTCGGTCATCTAAAGCCTAGTCAGTTTTAGGACTATTTTAGGGTTGTTCATGTTTTTTCGGAAAAGACGAAGCTTAGAGTTGTAGCATGGTACTGATTTCATGAGATATAATTTTGATGTTGTGTTTTAACCTTTTGCTTCCTACAGGTCTCCTTCCCAGCTGTTCCCGTCCTAATCCCCTTTTCCCCACTTGGACTCTCTTAGACTCTGTGATAAATCTAATCAGAGTATTGGAGCTGTCTTGTGGTGGAAGTGTTGGGAACGTGCACAGACCCCGAGGATCTGGTGACTCTGACAACTACTACGAGTTTGATGGTGCCGCCAGATCCAGTATATACAAGAGCAAAGTTAGTGCAGATTGAGCCAACTCCACAATTGCTGCCCCAGCCGCAGCAACAGGTGGTTCCGAGTTACACTTCTGTCACAGGACCGCAGTCAGTAGCTACAACACCCATGATGAATCAAGCTATGGGAGTTAATGCTCCACAGGGTTTGGGAATTGGACAGTCACCAGCTGCTATATCATTGCCAATTACTGTTGGTCCGCCAGTACTGCTGTATGCGCAAGCTAAGCCTAGCATATGTGACCAGGAAATAATGACCCAAGACGCGATAAGAGGAGGGTTCACAGGAAATTAGCAGGGAATGTCACAGGGAGGACAGACAGCCGGAAGGTCTAGATCCTTGTTGGATTTCAGTCCGATTGGGGTTCCTTTGAAGACAATGAGGCAAGCAGGATTTGGTACCCTGACCCCACAGGTGATGAGTGCAAATACGTCACAGACAACAATGATGCAGTCTGGAAATGTTTCGTTGCAAGGCTTAACAGCACAACAATTGAATGAATGGTTAGACAAGCTCAACACTATGCAGACTACTACAGTGACCGCATAGAGATCAGAAAGAGAGGAATAACTGAATTTTGTGAGGCTTGGTGTGGAAGCCACAGTACTAGTAGAAGGAACAATGGGGGTGAATAGATTAGAGTCATACACGGAAGCAGAATTGAGGTATCTGTGCCCCAAAATAACCAAAGAAGTGAGCAGGGTGCATCAGATGTTGGCAAACCTAGCGGACAAATACGGCATAGACTTAGACAATACTCAGCATTTAAAGAGGAGCTATAGGTTAGACTTTGAACCTAAAGATTTTGATCACATGAGATCCACCGGAATGAAGGCACATCTTAAAGAGATATTACAGAGTGCTCAAATTTGGGGAGCATTAGAGAAGTGGGAAGGCAGATGGGCAAAGAAGAGAGATAAAGAGAAAGGTGACTGCCTGGAACCGAAGCGGCGAAAGCTGCACCAGACACGGGAACAATAAAAATGTTACCAATGAGAGAAACAGCTGGAGGGGTTCTAGTCCATGTACCGTGGTCTAGGGTTGACATCCTGTCATTTACAAATGACTATCCCAGGTTAAGGGAGAAGCCAATAGAGTGGTACCAGCAGACGGACAGATTTGTGAAGCTTGCGAAATGTCTTTGGGAAGACTTGAATTCCCTGTTTGAGATCATAGTTCCAGCTGACTTATGGCTTGAGTGCAAGAGAGGTGTGGATTGGCCGACGGAGGAACCGCCAAGGGACAAGATTACTGGAGCACCGTGTTCTGAAGTAATGAGGTATTACCATAAAGTGATTGAGTTTTTGAAGCAGAAAGTGTCGCCGAAAGTGACTGATTGGCAGAAAATTGATTGAATGTCACAAGAGGGCAAAGAGTCGATACATGCTTACTATGAGAGGTTGCTGAAGGCATTCAAACACTACAGTGGCACTGAGGTCATAGAGCTGAAAGACATGAATCACCTTGTGTTCAGGTTTGTTGAAGGGTTGAGACCAGAGATTAGCCAGATGATTAAGAATCATTTGATCTGTTGGTAAGCGAAGCCGATTGATGAGGAGTTGCAGTATGTGAAATACTGTGTTGACGAGGTTGAATTGAAGAAGTGAAAGCTGAAAGAAAAGGTGATGGTGATGCAAATTAAGGCAGCTCAGGCAGGGATACAGGGAAATGGAGTACAGCAGGTGGTACAACAACAACCTCAAGGAAACGGAATGTTTCAGACGCAAACAAGAGGCAGAGGTCGGGGAGGTTTTGTGAACCGTGGTCCAGATTTGAATACTGTTGTGGTTCAAAATGATGTGCAAGGAATGAAAAAGGTGTCACCATGTCACTCGTATGGGGGCGTGGGACACTGGAAGCGGGAGTGCCCAATGATGGTGCAGGATGGTGTTGTTCAACAAAGCAATAATGTCGGTACATTTTAAAATGTGAGGGGTCCAAGAATGAGGGGTCAAAATCCGAACTCCCAGAACAACATGGTGCAGATGCAGGGTCTCCAGCCTATGCAACAAATGCAAATGGCACGTGTTCAACCAGCACAGATGCAGCAGGTACAACAGCAGATTCCCATGGTACCTAGACAGCAAATGCAGTTACCACTAGCTCCAATGGGACAGCAACAGGTGATACTTCCTCAACAGGTCACAGGTCAAACAATGAGCCAAAATGATACAGTACAACAATTCCCATTGCGTGGTGAGGATGGAATAAACGATGAATGGTCGGATGATTGTTCAGATAGTGAGGAGTGCAGGCTTGCAGTGTCCCTAGAAGTAGATCAGAGGGGACCCTATGTTCAGGGAAAGGTTATGGGTCATAAGGTTTAGTTCCTAGTTGATACAGGAGCTACACGCTCTAAAGTCAGAAGTGCAGAGGTTCTGAAGTTGACACTTTCGGGGCGCACCATAAGGGTGGTAGGAGTACCAAATCAGCTCCTGCCAAATCCAATTACAGATCCGGTCCAAGTTGAGATTGGTACCTTCCAGGGATTACATAGATTTGTAGTCTGTGACTCGAGTCCTGTATCTCTACTGGGAAGAGACTTACTGTGTAAGACAAGGTGTTCAATTGCCTGTTCTAATGGGGGAATCGAAGTGCAGACAAACAGTGATGATGAAGGGGACGATGGTCAGATCTCAGAGACGGAGACTGCAAATGAGGAGTACCCTTTGATAACCTTCTTTCCGACGTTCACAGTGATTGATTTACCAGCCGAATTACAGGGAACAGTGACAGAGAAAGTGTTGAACTTGACAGGAAAGGAAGTGGGATTAATAAGAGGAGTGGAGCCAGTCAAGGTAGAAGTGAAGCCAAATGCAGTGTTTCCCCAGGTGCCGCAGTACCACATGGCACAAGATGTTCTTATACAGGTGATGTAGATAATTGCAGATTTCGTAAAGCAAGGGGTTCTAAAAGAAGTGATAAGCAGCCCATGTAATTCACCAATAATGGGTCTGAAAAAGCCTTGTGGGAAAATTTGAATTGTTAAAATGTTGCCCCATAGTGCCAAATCCAGCCGTAATTATGTTTCAGGTTCCGTGTGATGCAGAATGGTTCACAATTGTGGACCTGTCTCAAGCATTCTTTTCGGTGCCTCTTCATGAGGACAGCCAATTTCTTTTCAATTTCAAATTCCTGGACACGGTTTACAGTTGGTGTCGAATTCCTCAAGGGTTTTCTGAATCACCTTCCATCTTCAATTAGATATTGAAGAAGGATTTGGAATCATTAGAATTGCCTTTTAGTTCGACTCTAGTACAGTACATTAATGATTTGTTAATTGCGTCCAAAACGAGAGATGACTGCAAGTACGATACTATTGCGCTACTGAATCATTTGGGAAAGAACGGACATAAAGTGTCCCCAAAGAAGCTACAGTACTGTCAGAAAGAGGTGAAGTACTTAGGTCACCTGATTGAAAAAGGGTCGAGGAAAATATCCAAAGAAAGGGTACAGCCATATTGCAGATGAATCCCCCGACAACCAAGAGGGATGTTAGGATGTTTTTGGGAATGATGGGCTACTGTAGTCAGTGGATTCCCAACTTCTTGATTATCTCTAAACCATTGGTGAGGGTGACGATCAAAGAAATTCAGGATGGCCCGGGTGCCATAACCATGTCCGAGAAAGATATGAGGGCATTCATTGAACTGAGGGAAAGCATGTGCAGGGCACCAGCTTTAGGTATGCCTGATTACACAAAGCCTTTTGTACTGTTTTGTCATGAACGTGATGCTTGTTCTTTGTCTGTCCTGACACAGGTCCATGGAGGTGCAAACCGCCCAGTAGCATATTTTTCAGCTACTTTGGACCCAGTTGCAGCAGCCTTACCGGGTTGTTTGCGTGCAGTTGCAGCAGTTGGTCAAAGCCTCACTCAGTGTGAAGGTATAGTGATGGGACATCCATTAACAGTAATGGTCCCACATTCAATTGAAATTCTGTTGACCCGAACAAAGACTCAACATATGACAAATGCGAGACTCACTAAGTATGAAACAATTATACTGGGCTCACCTAATGTATCCTTAAAAAGATGTACTGTGTTGAACCCGGCAACTTTGCTTCCTATTGAAAATGCAGACATTGATGATGCTGAGGAGGTAGAACATGATTGTCTTGAGGTAACAGATCTGTGCACCAAACCGAGACCCGACATTAAAGATGCCCAATTGGAAGAAAGATATTACATTATCTTTGTTGATGGTTCATGCCTGAGAGACTCAGTAGGAATACTGAGGGCTGGATGTGCCGTGTGTACAATCTCTGGTATCCTAGAAGCATCCTGGCTCGAAAGAGTATACTCTGCTCAAGTGGCTGAATTAATTGCTCTTACTAGGGCATGCCACGCTGCTGAGAAACTGAAAGTCACTATTTATACTGACAGCAGATACGGATTTGGAATTGTCCATGACTTTGGTCAGCTATGGTCACAGAGGGGTTTCCTGACCTCTTCTGGTTCTCCAGTGAAAAACGGTGAGAGAATTAAGGAATTGTTGCATGCGATTCAGTTACCTCTTGAAATTGCTGTGGTGAAATGCAGTGCTCATGTTAAATCACAAGATTTTGTGTCAATGGGAAATGGATATGCAGATCAAGTCGCAAGGTTTTGTGCATTGAACTGTATATAATTCCAAGACCAGTGGGAATTGTTACCTGAATCCGAAAATGAAACATGCTCAGGGTATGCAGTAAGGGTGGTTGACACACTGGATGAGTTGAAATCGTTGTAGGGACGTGCCAGCAAAGAGTAGAAATGCTCCTGGGTCAAAATGCAATGCGTACAGAAATCTGACGATCTATGGGTTTCAGAGGAGGGGAAAATGGTTTTGCCAAACAGTCTTTTGTCACAATTTGCAAGGTTTTACCATGGTTAAGCACATGTTGGGAGAGACGCAATGATCAGGTTGTTCAAAGTCGATTGATTCAATCCAAAATTCAGACAAGCTGCAGAGGTTATCTGTCACAGGTGCATTATCTGTCAGCAGATGAATGAGGGGAAAGGGACCGTGGTGAATTTGAGCCACATTGGGAGAGCAGGAGGTCCATTTAGCAGAATGCAGATGGATTTTATTGAGATGCCTGTTTGTGGAGGTCTGAGGTACGTGTTGGTGACTGTGTGAATTTTCAGTCATTGGATTGAAGCTTACCCTACACGTAGAAATGACAGTCTCACAGTAACAAAGCTGCTGCTTAGGGAATTGATACCACGTCTCTTTAGAATCAGATAGGGGAAGTCACTTCAACAATGAGGTGATTAAGCTCTTGTGTGCTGCCCTGAACATTGAACAGAAATTACACTGTAGCTACCGCCCTGAAGCATCAGGACTAGTGGAGCAGATGAATGGTACTTTGAAATCGAGAATGGCAAAGATGTGTGCAGCTACAAGTTTGAAATTGCCAGATGCATTGCCCTTAGTGCTAATGTCAATGAGAAACACACCCGACAAGAAAACAGGACTGTCTCCTCATGAAATTCTTATGGGCCGAGCTATGAGATTGCCCGCAGTGCCTGCAAATGCTCTTGTGAATATCACAGATGATATGGTGTTGGACTACTGCAAGGGTCTGGCTGATGTGGTCCGCCCTTTCTCTCACCAGGTGGAAGCTACCACATTGCCACCGATAACTGATCCAGGCCACACCCTGAAAGCCGGTGACTGGGTGGTTGTCAAGAAACATGTGAGGAAGTCGTGTTTGGAGCCACGTTGGAAGGGGCTGTATCAAGTAATACTGACAACTACTACTGCTGTGAAATGTGCAGGACTCCCAAACTGGATCCATGCCAGTCACACAAAGAAGGTGACGTGTCCAACTGATGAGGAACTTGAATTGTCCAAAATAACAGTTGCAGAGAAGGAAGTCTCAGGGCCAGAGAGTAATCAAAGGGGAACTGAGACTGAAGGAGAGCCTGTTGAGGACAGCTTGGTCACTCAAACAGTAGACGAAATCCAGAGGGGTGACGTGAGCCTATCTCAACAGAGGCGCCAGGAGGACCGACCCAAAGAGAGGTTCTCCCAGAAGCAGACAGATACAGGTTTGAAGTTGAGCCCTTGACAGACCATGAAGGCGAAGGATGTGAGGCAGAAGGAGGTCAAAGTGTTCCGACTCCTCATGAGCCGCTTGCAGGTCCATCAAGAGAAAACACCATAGCACAAGAGGAGGGTACTGTTCAACATCCTGAAAGGCTGAGCGGTAGGAGAACACTTAAAGGAGATAATTGGCCGGAACCACAAGCTGCAAAGGAGAAAGTGGTCCCTAATGAAACAATAGAAGAAGAAATTGACACCACCAGGAAAGAGGATCTCAGTGAGGGAGAGTTGCAGGGTGATCGCAAACTGAAAAGAAAGAGAGTTGCAAACAGTAGGTACGCAGGTCCTGAATGGGCTTATGCGACAACAGCTGAGTGGCAACAAGAGTTCTTGGCTTTCTGTTTTGATCAAGAAATTCCAGGTCAATATTACGGTACCTGAATTCAACCATAAAAAGAGACTGTGTTAAAGCTGAAAATAAATAGAGAAAGGAACCTGAGAAAAGAGACTGATAAAATACCGGATGTGACACTGTTAACCTGAATTGACTCTGAAAACCGATTATGACAAGCTGCTAACCTGATTTGACAAAGGGTCCTGGGAGTGAGTGAAATGCTGTATATACTTGCTAAGAGAGAGAGACTGTGCACAAAGAAAAGAAAAAAAAGGAGCTTTTAAATCTTCCTCAAGATGATTGTTTGCTTTATATTATTCTGCTCTCTGATTCTTTACAGATCATGAGTAACACTAGAAATAATAATAATAGGGGTAGGTTTCGTGGATGGTTGAGTGTCATTTTGGGTGTTGCGTGTGCAATAATAGTTATAGGTGTGATTGTGGGAATGTCATTGGTGGATAAGAATGTGACTAACAATGCTCCATCTCCTGAGACTGCTACACTAACACCATGGGAGAGGTTTGAGCAGGATACAAAGTATTTGCATGAGGGAACTAATACGAAAAAGGAACTATCTACTAATGTCTTCTATCGCTTGCTGAATGAGTATGTTGAAACAATGGATGCGAAGAATTGTTATGTGTGCAAAAAGATTCCTTCGTCAGTACAAGAAGGGGTTACTTATCATAGTTTGCCGCTTACGTATGGAATAAGCTGTAGTTTGCTATTAACAAGATTCTATAATCAAGAACATGTTCAATACTTCTATTCTAATTTAGATGTAGTGTTTTCTTTTGTGCCTATAATTGAGTTTCTAAATAAAATAGCTAAGGAACATAACATAAAAATAGTTAGGGGTTTCTTTGAGCCAACACTGACTTTTGGGACAGCTTATGCGCACCACAATAATCTAACCTGCTTACTAACGCCTGTAGAGAAGAGCTTCTTAGATCACACTGATGATATAAGAAAAGCGTTAAAAGAAAAGCTAGAAAATGGATTAGAAAAATGATTCTGCTGATAGTGCAATAAAGGCGCGAGGCAAGCTATCTATAGATGCATTATATGTAGGAAAGCTTTCTATATATAGGCCAAAATCTGAGCATGACACTTTATTTGTGGGAACGAGTGAGTGCAGGCATGTGTTTTTGTTTCAGAGTAAGTGGATATTCATGTTAAATGGACAGGATCCAGCGATCCCTGGGATCTATTACATATGTGGACCTAAAGCTTATTACCGTCTTCCAAAGGGATGGTATGGGACATGTTATTTGGGAATAGTTTTCCCAAAGATCTACCAAATTGATGACTTAAAGCAACTTCCTAAAATGTCTGAATTACATCATACTAGATATACGAGAAAGACAGCGGCTGCTGTCGTAGGTGACATATTTGGAGACATAGGGCCTCATTATGACCCTGGCGGGCGGCGGAGGCCGCCCGCCAGGATGCCGCCCTCCATAATACCGCTCCGCGGTCAGAAGACCGCGGAGGGTATTATGAGTTTTTCCCTGGGCTGGCGGGCGGTCTCCAAAAGACCACCCGCCAGCCCAGGGAAAAACTCCCTTCCCACGAGGATGCCGGCTCGTAATCGAACCGGCGGAGTGGGAAGGTGCGACGGGTGCTACTGCACCCGTCGCGTATTTCACTGTCTGCTACGCAGACAGTGAAATACTAGTGGGGCCCTCTTACGGGGGCCCCTGCAGTGCCCATGCCATTGGCATGGGCACTGCAGGGGCCCCCAGGGGCCCCACGACAATCCCTACCGCCATCCTGTTCCTGGCGGGCGAGCCGCCAGGAACAGGATGGCGGTAGGGATTGTCAGAATCCCCTCGGCGGCGCAGCGAGCTACGCCGCCTTGGAGGATTCTTACGGGCAGTGGAAAACCGGCGGGAGACCGGCGGTTTTCCCGTTCTGACCGCGGCCAAATCGCCGCGGTCAGAATGCCCAAGGGAGCACCGCCGGCCTGTCAGCGGTGCTCCCGCCCCCGTTGGCCCTGGCGGTTCTCTACCGCCAGGGTCATAATGAGGCCCATAATTCCTTCAGTGGGGGTTATCTTAAACTCCATAAAGATTTGAAAGTTGTCTACTATTGTGGATAACATGCTGACAAACTTCACAGGGGCTATACTCCTGATGGATACTGAACTTGCTGCGGAAAGAGCTATGACTCTTCAAAACCGGCTTGCTTTAGACATTCTTTTAGCGAAAAGTGGCGGAGTCTGTAGGATGCTTAATGAGCGCCACTGTTGTGCATTCATTCCTGACAATAGTAATAAGATTAGGAGTATGCTCACTAACATAACAAAAGATAGTACAGATTTGAAGGAGCTGAAGGAACCTGGAGTTTGGGAAAAGGTTGGAAAGGGAATTGCTAAAGTAGGGAATTGGTTTAGTAGTATTTGGAATGGGATCCTTGCAAAAATAATAGGGGGTATGTTGATTGCTCTAGCTTGCTTATTCGGACTATGGTTAGCATGTAAAATTACTAAAAGAATTAGAGAAAAATTGGCAAAACGCAATAAAAAAGGAAAAGAAAAAGGAGAAAATATTCAAAGAGACTTATGAAAAACTAAGGAGGGGAGAAGAAATTGAAATGCGTCATTTAAGAAAGTGAAAGGTTGTGAAGGGAAAGGTTTTGTGTGATGACAAGTGTCATCAGAGGAGTGATTGATGGAGCGTAGCTCTTATAATCAAAATTAACATGAAATGTTTATGAACTAATGCATAATAATGTCGCATAGAAAATATATTAATGTGTTTTACTAAACGTGAGTCTGAAATGTGCCCACGTGGAGTGGCCACCAATATATACGGGGACTAATAAAATTAACTAAAATTGAGTTATTAATGCATTAATGTATGATTTTGTATTAGTATTAAGAGCTATATGTTAAGGTTTTGCTAATTAATTCATTAGGCCTTAGTTAGCATGAGTCGGGGCCTAGCTGCCCGGTTTCATATTAAATGTGTTTTTCTAATGTGCAGTGTGCTGACTTGCTGAAGGACATGTAATCGTATTTTTTCCAGAAGCTAGAAGATGAGTGTAACTGTAGTAGATCCGTTCTCATGAAATTCGACTTGCTCAAGGAAACATTCTTGCTGAATGCAACAGTGTAGACTCGTTACAGGTACAAGGTCGCCTAAACCAGTATAGACAATGGACCTACTGACTGAATATGCGAGAGGACCATGAGAATATGAAATCATACCGGACATTCTACCCGTTGAAGACGTCAATCACCAGAACCAATAAACTACGTGAGAACTGTTATGAGGTGACAATTTTGATAGTACCACTGGAAACCCATTGGATGGAGATAGTGGGGTGCCAACCCTACCCAATTAGAAATTAGGGGACTGTACAACAGAAAAGGGATAAAAACCTTTGACACGAGGAGCCATCAGGACTTTTGCTATGACCCAGACACTTTGGCCCTCATTCTGACCTTGGCGGGCGGCGGAGGCCGCCCGCCAAAGTCCCGCCGTCAGGTTACCGTTCCGCGGTCGAAAGACCGCGGCGGTAATTCTGACTTTCCCGCTGGGCTGGCGGGCGGTCGCCTTCAGACCGCCAGCCAGCCCAGCGGGAAAGAGGCTTCCACGATGAAGCCGGCTCGGAATCGAGCCGGCGGAGTGGAAGCTGTGCGACGGGTGCAGTTGCACCCGTCGCGTATTTCACTGTCTGCGCAGCAGACAGTGAAATACATGTAGGGGCCCTCTTACGGGGGCCCCTGCAATGCCCATGCCAGTGGCATGGGCACTGCAGGGGCCCCCAGGGGCCCCGTGACCCCCCCTACCGCCATCCGGATCTCGGCGGTCCGACCGCCGGGATCTGGATGGCGGTAGGGGGGGTCGGAATCCCCGCGGCGGTGCAGCAAGCTGCGCCGCCGCGGAGGATTCAATGGGGCGGCGGTACACTGGCGGGACCCCGCCAGTGGTGCCGGTCCGACCGCGGCTTTACCGCCGCGGTCGGAATCCCCATTGGAGCACCGCCGGCCTGTCGGCGGTGCTCCCGCGGTCCTCCGCCCTGGCGGTCAAAGACCGCCAGGGTCAGAATGACCACCTTTGTCACTTTGGGCCTGATTCTAACTTTGGAGGACGGTGTTAAACCGTCCCAAAAGTGGCGGATATACCACCTACCGTATTACGAGTCCATTATATCCTATGGAACTCGTAATACGGTAGGTGGTATATCCGCCACTTTTGGGACGGTTTAACACCGTCCTCCAAAGTTAGAATCAGGCCCTTTGTCTAGAGACTTTGCTGTTTGATTCTTCAAACCATCCTCACCCTTATCTTGCCCGTTCTATACTTCTCCTCCTTATGAGGGAAGTGTCCCTACTTACCCCGTCTTGCTGAACTTTGCTGTGCTGCCTGGCAGATGGCGAATCAACTTATGTCCTGAGGATGAAGACTGACTCTGTATGCTGACCCATTACGGAGGGTAACTATATGATGATGAAATTGTAATTGTCTGTTTGCCTTTCCTTTCTAGGTTCCAACTGCTTCTTTTGACAGAGACCATAGATAGATGTTTTCTAAATTCGTGTTGCTAAATTGTTTTGCATGAAGCCCAACATACCAATGCTAATTCGAGGTTAGTTAAGAGGTTCACTAAACGGACGCAAATAGACAAATGACTGAATCAATGCTTTGTTGAATAATGCGCTAATGATACTCTGCTAAGGTTAACCTATGTTGACGTTGTGTTATGTTCTGATGTTTGTGATTTTTGCTTTGATGAAATCTTATTCTAGTTGCCATATTATGACAATGCTGATGTGTTTCATGGTTTTGAGACTAATAAACTTACTCTTAGAATTGTAATCAATAGGGAATAAACATCATAAAACGTACTAAACTGGTGTGGTTATTCATGACTGAAATGTCATGGTGGTTTCTGAATTTTATTAGTGTTATGGATTAACCTAATTGATTTGTTATGGTGACTATTGATGACGTTATTGACTTATAGATTGACATGTTGATCAGTTATCTCGTGTTAAGGTGTCTTCAATCAGGGTCAAAAGATTAATCGGCCTAAAACGAGTCCCAGAGTGAATAAATTATCTAGAGTGGGACGCGTTATCAAGACTAACGGCTGGACTAAAAGCTGGGGGTTGTGGTTGGGTAAAACAATATAAAGGACATAAGTACAAAAAAAGTACAAAATACATTTCTCCCACACCTGTTGTGCTGTGCTGCGCAATTTTTGATTTAGGAACAGCGGGGCTCAAGTCCAAATTACAGAAAACATCTATAGGTCAAGGAGTCATACTTGATTATTACTCGCAAAAATAAAGGAGAGAGCTTTCAACCCTAAAAATAACCTTGTGCAAAAACATTGCAATGACCTTGTGCAACCGTGTGCAAACCGTCAGTGCAGCATGCAGCATACGAGTATGCCTGTGCCTCTCCCTGCACATTCTTGGATGTGTTTCATTTGGGGGGGTGGCACTGGAGGAAGGCACTGAAGGCTCAGATTTATTTGAACCAGGGAACCTGTGAAATTGAGTGAGTGTTATAGTAGCTGGTGGCCCTACCACCGTCAGAGCATAAGTTGGTGTTTTTTATGCGATCCTGGGACATGGTTTGGCAGTAACAGCAAGGTTTGCAGGGGAGAAGGTGGACAGTGCAGCTTGTGGCTCATGACTCAAACATCAACAGAGCGGAGCTCCTCTGACACCTTTGGAGTCCTCAGCTTCTCCTGCACTTGATGCTCTGGTATCCTGTTGAAACACATGAGGAGTGATTTGGTTAGCCGGAGTGTAGCATGGGTGTGTGGCCCTTCAGTTGGCTCAACTCATGCCCAGGAGTTTGTTTCAAGGAGTTCCTGGGAAAACGATGACAATGAAGAAACTATGCCCTAGGCATGTAATCCCTTCTTCCCCCACACAAAAGCCTAAATCAAAGAAATCCATCTGTGGCAATAGAAGCTCTCATCAGCAACTTTATAAATCTCAATCCTGAGTTACTGTTTTTTTTTTTGTAAAATCCCTAAAGGTAACTCTCTTGAAGTGGTGCACGTGGTGGAAGTATCTAGCTCCTCCCCACACGTGACCCTATCTGTGGTTGATCCTTCTTTGCCTCTCACCCATTCAAGTTCAAAGCAGGCTAGTGATCCCTTTAGGTCTTTGGCAGCTGTCGGAACCCATGAAGGCTTTGTCCTTAAGCCTATGGCACTACCCTTGGAGGAAATGTCAGCTGCTACTCCCCTAGTTTCTATTTCTGGGAGCAATCCTCCTGTTAGTGACATTAAAGAACTTTTCCCAACTTCTGAGGAAGAGGGGGTCCTTTGCAGGTGTTTTCTGGCAGATCTAGAAGCTTCGGCGATAAAGCAGTCAAAGTTGAGGACAAGGAGGTTTTGTTTGGAGAGGAATTTACTTTACCTGACATCAATTTTTACTTTCAAGGTGGGGGTGGAAGGCAGATGTTTTCAACAGCTGTTCCCCTGTGAAAGCATTAGGTGATGTGGGTCAACCTAATATAAACCCACCTTCCCGGTATTCACATCGATCTCGACCACCCCTGTACTGTAGTTCTTCTCCTTTTTTGGGGGGGGGGAGTCCTTTTCTGACTTAGATCATGGTGTTTTTCTTTGAAGTGATCAACTGAACAAAGGTAGTGAAGAAGTGGTGTTTTTTCAGATATTTTGTTTTGTATTGAAAAAATCCTGTTTCTAATATTCTTTATTAGGAAAAAGTGTGTTATGCTCTCACCATGTATTAGAAATTATGTCAGCAATCTTACTGGATGTACAGAATGTTAAAAATCAGTCCTCTCTAATTTAAAACCTGTTGCGAATACTAGTAATGATAATGTAAAGTTTATGCAAAACCTAGTAACAGTTGAGCCCATGAAAGGACACAGGAGGCCTCTGTACAAGCTGGCAAGCCATGCAGCATGTGGCATCCCCAAAATGGTTATATACTTGATAATGAGGAGTTATGCTTTAATTTTTTGTTTGGGGATTGCAATAAACCACCTTCTGACATCGCTAAGATAGAGATTTTCCTGATGTTTAAAAAAGGATGTAAAAAATGCACCAAAAAATCTGGAAACGAGAATGGAGTAGTTGCTCTATCTGGAGTAGCATCTGAAGGAGGGTCTCAAATCAATAGTTCTCCTAACTAACTCTGTCCAGGCGTGAAGTAGCTAAATGATGAAGTCTAAGGTTGAGTACCCCCCCAGGGAGACAGAAAAATGCTGTAAAGAAAAAAAAAAGATTTGAAGAATCGCCAACATAAATTGAAACAATTGCTCTTCCTCAGTAACCAGGAGTTAAAGTGTCCTAACGAGGGGGTGACAATGACAATGCCACTAGGAAGTAGTGCTCAATTGCTCCTCCAAAGTAGATCCTCTGAGATGATGGCATCCTCAGGGTGGAAAAGAGGATGGGACTAAGTTCTATTGATTTCCCTCTTTCTTTTCTTCCCTCCAGGGTATGTAGCACTCCAAATCAAATGTGCCACTTGTGGCATCCAAAGTGGCAGGGGGAATGGCAAATATGTCTCCTTTATCCCTGTCAACTATAGACATAATATTAAAATATAGTTTTATGAATTCCAAAACAAATGCCTAACTTTACCTTTGGAATCAGGCCCACAGTTCTTAGACTAATTGACTTAGGTGACCTAGGTGAAATCAGTTAGTCTGGTCAGCAAATGCAGTGCAGGCAACCACTGTGAAGCTTCTCTCACTGTTAATAGTCACACAACAGTCAACTGTAGAGCAAACCTTCTTCTGCCTAAGAACAATCACAGCACATATATCTGTAGTGCAAAATGCCCTAACAGAAAGAGCAAATACAGTGCAACCATCTGATCTGCCAACTCCCCTCAAACATCACAAGTACAGTACAAGAAGCTACAGTGCATACTTATCTAACACACAGCAGGTGGAGAACAGTGATCTACAGTGCCAATTTTCTTCTCTATCACAGAGACAGTGCAAACATGCAAAATGAAGGCTTCCTTCTAATTCAGTAGGTACAAAATTAGCTTCACGCAGTTTGCTCACAGAACATGCATTCCAAGGGCAGCAATAGTGACAGGTAAACATAGCTAGACTCTTCTACAGTGTTTACTACTTCACACTAGGAATACAAATTTAATTGATGATGAACATTTATTGAAGTAGAAGAAAACACTACATTCCAAGACACTCACAGTTTGCTGAGTGACTGACACAGTTGATGGGGAGAAGTCCTCTGCTGTGTTCAAAATGCCCAGTACATGTATCCTCTGAACAAGCTCTTCTCACAAACAACAGGTATGGTACATGCTTCCGTTTGCAAGCTTTAACACTAACAAATGCAGTGTACCTTCAACTGTGCAAATTCCCCTATCAATACAAGCATCTGCAGTGCAACCTTTGCAAATACCTAGAACTGGCAAGGTGAGGGCATTTTCAGAGCAAGCTTCTCTAACATATTAAAAAAACAACACACAACTCATGCTCATAACAAGCTTCCCCCAACACAGAACTTGTACAGGGGCACACTTCCAGTTCATGTTGTCTATACAATTGGCAGTTGTAGTGAAAGCTTTCCTCTCATGTGGAGCAAGTAGCGAACAAGTGTTAGACCTAATATCCTTGACCTGGTCCCCTGCCAACCTTTTTGTCTTGATTCCTCCTGTTTTACTGAACTTGTTTTAATACTCTGCATATCTTACCCTGCTAGCCAGTGCTAAAGTGCAGTGTACTAAAAATATTGGATGTTTACTTTTTAGTTTTATAAGTCCTAGTAGAGAAAAACTCTTAAATTTGTTTTTCACTACTGGAAGGCCTATCACTCCCATAAGATAAGATTGGGTTACCACATTACATTTGATAAGAGATAACACTTGTTTGGAAACTACTAGAAATTTAATGTTTGGTCTCCAATGAATTGTAGTTTAAATGCATCTTCAATAATAAAGTTGAATTTTAACTCAGAATTCTGAAAATACCACTTTTAGGAAGTTGCCATTTTCTTGCACTATTTGGTGCCTGCAGCCTGAATCATGGGTCACATGGCTAAGTGTAGCTGAAAGTTGGCATTTGTGTATTCCTCCCAGACAAGGATACAGGGGGGTAGGTGATGCCAGGATTGGCCATTTTATCAGGATGGGAGGGGTAGAGCTATCACCTACAATATTTGTACTTCAAAGGGGCTGCCATAACACACTCGCAAAGAACTTCACACTAGTCCATAATTACCCCAGACCCCTCAGATCCAGAGCAGGGGAAGGAATTAATTTTTAGAGCTCGATGTAGGGAGAACTCTAGAGGTTTCTCCCGCTTCAAATCTGGTATCAGGTATACACATTCAACCATAAGACCAACTCTTCAGAACACTCCTAGACCTGTGGATAATACAGAGGAAGGACTGCCTGCTGTCAGACGACTTCCCTGAAGCTGGGGACCCTCCTTCTGTCTCAGAAGGAAGATTGGACTGGCTTCCTTTATCCCAGGTTACCTGAGTGACTCCAAGGGTCAGTTTGCTGCCATCCAGTCCGACCTACGGGGACACAACAAGGTTCATAGGCCTCCCTTCAACAGCCCACTTGACCTGCTACAACTTGCCCTGCTTGGACCTGCAACCGGACCTGCCAGAGCCCAGCTGGCCTCTGCAAGAGTGAGTCCCCAATCCTCAAGAGGTTTTTCTCCAGGTCCTTGGCCCTTGATTTGCATCAGGGTGCACTCTTCTGGGCCTAAAGGAGAATCATTAAGTTTTGGTCTCTTCGCGTTCAAAAATGGGCCTGTTCAAACCAAGCTCTTACCACCTATGCTGTCACTAACGCAATACTCCGGTGAACCTGACTTTTCAAGCTATACCAACCACCAGTGATGACAGGCAGAACAAATTCTGCACTTTCCTCTATAGCATCAGCAGCCTGCGGTGACAACCAGTGTGAAGCTCCAGCAATGACCACCCTTGACAGTACTTTTGTGCTATAGCGAAGATCATCTACGATACCAGCCTGCTATTCGTGCAACAGCGATGGCAATCTGTGATGCTCTTGTTACCCATCACAGCCTCCTCTACTGTGAATGGGACTCTTTGTGCTGGACTTTGAGAAGGTAACATTTTCTGTACGACTAACATGGTCACTGTATCCAGCCCATGCTCCATCGTAGTTGGCCTGAACTTGTGACTTTCCCCTGGACTAACACTGCCCATTGACTGTGAGTATCGCTCTGTACATTTAGGTGCTATACTTACCTAAAATCTTTACAGTTGTATTTTTTTCTACTAGTTGGGTTTTTGTCATTTTGGTCTCATTTTATTTATTACATTTTAATCTAGTTTTCTAAAATAGTGTGGGATATTTCTATTGTTTTGTTTTCACTTTGTTACTATTTGTGTGCTGCATAACTACTTTACACATTGCCTCTAAGTTAAACCTGGCTGATTTTGTGCCAAGGTACCTGAGAGGCAAGCACAACTTAATTTTGTAACTTTTTGTGGTTAACCCTGACATGGATTGTTGTTGTTGCTTGAGTATGGTTTCACTCCCCTCAACCAATAACCTATTTCTCACAAGTATTTGCAGTACAAACATCCCTTGGAAAATATCACCTACCACTAATACATATATATATCTTCCCCAGTGACAATCACCACTGGTTAGTTATAGTCAGGTCAGCGTTTCCAGAAGAAATATATTTTTTTGTTTGATAATATATTTGCTGTGACTTGATGAATCTTCACAAAACTTTCCAAAAAGTTTTCCGATTGCCTTGCTGAAACCTAAAGAAAAAATATTGCAGGGGGCCATTACAGAAGTTGGGGGCTTAGTTCCCTATCCTGAGTTTGATTGTAAAAATGAATATAAGGAGACAGGGTAGAAATACCCTGACCCCTTAAACCCTTTGGTAGGCACCAGAGGGAACCCCCCGACCAGGGCCAAAATAAGCTTAATAAAAATGTGATCCTGTGGTACTCCTGTGAGACTCCTCCGAGATCACAGCTTTAGTCAAAAACCTACCTACTGGTGTTTTTTCTATGTTATGATAGATGAACCCTCAGGGTGGGCCTGGGCCCTGGGGTCTTTATTTAAGTTATATGGGGAGAGGGCAGAAATGAGGACCCCTCACCTCACCACTAATGGGCAGTGGCAAGCCAATCCCCCTGGGCTGAAGTTTATAACATAATGAAGGGAGCATGCAATACCCTCACCCCTCTGATCCTCAGTGAGGCCATGGGAATCCCACCCCCAGAACTAATTTCACATTAAAGGAAGGGGGATGTGACTCACCTCCCTGAGCAAACAATGAGCCCTACAGACCCTGTCACCCAGGACCAGCTCTTACACTGTGTCCTGGAGAGACCATCTCCAGGACAGAGTGGTTTCCTTGCTCCCATGAGACCTAGGGGGTCAGGGTATCTCTACCCTGCCTCAAATATATTATCTTTTTTACAACTTCAGAACAGGGGACTCAGGGCCTCTTTACGAGTTTGACGGTCCATGGACTGCCATGGTGTCATTGGTAGGCTGACCTCTGTTGTGTTGGTGGTTCAACTGCTGTATTACAAGTCAGGCGGGCCTATGGAACAAAGATGACTGCATTCCCATCGGCACTGCCAGGCATTTCATACCACCACGGTCACAAGGCAGCACAAACAGGCCGGCGGAGTCTGTGTTATGGCCAGACACATTATGAGGCTGCACACAGCCAATGTGACAATTGCGGTCCAACCACCACGTTTCAGCAGGCCAAAACGGACATTATGAAGGGACACACTCACCTGCAGGTAGCATTACATATCCGGTGCCACGATGGAACCCATCACACATGTCCTGTCATTGCAGATGATAATCAAAGGTGCACAAAATCCACGCCACCGTGGACACAACTGACCATAAGTATACCCAGAGGACTCACCATCGTGCACAAGTCCTCACTATGTGTCAACTTTGTCCCAGAAGAACAATGCACCACCATAGAGCACCTTCACTTCCTGGTCCACTCCAAACACAACTCCTCCATCCGCGACACCCTGGTGCACAGGCCACACAGCCCCTGCCCATCATCCATAGACAACATTGTAGATATCGCTACCCGCACTACCTCCTCCTCGGTGACCTGAATTTCCACCTCGAGGACTGCGCTGACCCAAACACCACTGCTCTACTTGACAACCTTGCCACCCTCGGCCTCAGACAGCTGTCCTCCAAACCCACACACATTGCAGGACACACAAGGGAACCCATCTTCACCTCAAGGAACCGGCTCACCATCGAGACCATCTCCATCCCAGACTGGACTGATCACGCTGCTTATACTTAACAATCACTGCACCCATAGGATCCCCCCACAGGAAATGGACAAAATCATCAATGAGCAACTCACCTCATCTCTTGCCAAACCCCTTTCTCCTCCGTGTGATGATGCCAACACAGCAGTGCACAATCTCAATGCATGGATCACCCAATACGCCGACACACTAGCCCCCCTCCGGCTAACATCGGCCAAACTTGAACCTAAGAAAGCTAGCTGGTTCACCACCAAACTCCAAAAATCAAATCATACCTGCAGACGTTTAGAGAAAAAATTGAGGAAGAGCTAATCCAGTGAAGACCTCGCCTCCTTCAGTGCTGCAACTGCCACCCACCGCCAAAACATCAAGAACGCAAGGAAGGACGCACTCCAGGATCGCATCAACTACTTGTAGGAACGTACCATCTTCCTTGGCATGTTACCCCCATTTTTATCTTGCATCTTTTGCATCATGCAGGAACCCGTTGGCATCTTCTTAGGGTGCATTCCTGCAGTCTTTGACTAACCGGGGACTCTTCTTTTACCTATTTTGGCTGTCTCACTGGGATCCTGCTGGTCAGGACCCCAGTGCTCATAATTTGTGGCCTAATGTGTATGCCTGTGTAGTGCCTAACTGTGTCACTGAGTCTCTTCTAACCAGAACGTCAGTGCTTATGCTCGCTCTTCTTTTAAATTTGTCACTGTAGGCCAGTGACTTCATTTATCAATTCCAATTGGCACACTGAACCCCCCTTATAAGTCCCTAGTATATGGTACCTAGGTACCCAGGGCATTGGAGTTCCAGGAGATCCATTTGGGCTGCAGCTTTTCTTTTGCCACCCATAGGGAGCTCAGACAAACCCTTATACAGGACTGCCATTGCAGCCTGCATGAAATAACGCACACGTTATTTCACAGCCATTGTCACTGCACTTAAGTAACTTATGAGTCACCTATATGTCTAACCTTCACTTGCTGAAGGTTAGGTGTAAAGTTACTAAGTGTGAGGCCACCCTTGCACTAGCAAAGGTGCCCCCACATAGTTCAGGGCCATTTCCACAGACTTTGTGAGTGCAGGGACACCATTACACGTGTGCACTACATATAGGTCAATACCTATATGTAGCTTCACAATGGTAACTCCGAATATGGCCATGTAACATGTCTAAGATCATGGAATTGCCCCCTTCCAAATCTGGTATTGGGGAGCCAATTCCATGCATCTTGAGGGCTCCACGATGGACCCCCAGTACTGCCAAACCAGCTCTCTGAGGCTTGCACTGCAGCTACAGCTGCTGCCACCTCACAGACAGGGTTCTGCCCTCATGGGGTCTGGGCAGCCCAGTCTCAGGAAGGCAGAACAAAGCATTTCCTCTGAGAGCAGGGTGTTACACCCTCTCCCTTTGGATATAGGTGTTACAGGCTGGGGAGGGGTAGCCTCCCCCAGCCTCTGGAAATGCTTTGAAGGGTACAGATGGTGCCCTCCTTGCATAAACCAGTCTGCACCAGTTCAGGGACCCCTTCTCCCCTGCTCTGGTGTGAAACTGGACAAAGGAAAGGGGAGTGACCACTCCCCTGTCGATCAGCACCCCAGGGGTGGTGTCCAGAGCTCCTCCAGTGTGCCCCAGACTTCAGCCATCTTGCTTTGCAAGGTGTGGGGGCACTCTGGAGGGCTCTGAGTGGCCAGTGCCAGCAGGTGACATCAGAGACCCCTCCTGATAGGTCCATACCTGATAAAGTAGCCAATCCCCATCTCAGGGCTATTTAGGGTCTCTCCTGTGGGTTCTCTTCAGATTCTGCTTGCAAGTTTCCTTCAGGAATCCTCTGCAACAACTTTAGACTCTTCTGACCTCGGATCAAACACAGCCTGCTCCAAGAAACACTGTAACTGCAACAAAGTGTCTACAAGAGACTCTTTTCTCCAGCAACTTCAGCTCCAAGTCAGCAACTGCAACAGTTTCCACGGTGTGCACACTCTGGGGACTCCCTCTCTTCATCCTGCACCAGAAGGACTGAAGAAATCTTCTGTGGAGTGACTCCCCTGCTCCAATCAGACATCATCGACATAGCCTCTCCTGAGGTCCTGCTGATGCAATTTGGAGCAGGTAAGTCCTTGCTTACCTGAGAGCGATGGTACCCCTGTGTACCTTGTCTTCTTCACCTCCTGCACTCCTTGCAAAATTCCTTCATGCAGAGCCTGGTCCAGGTCCCCAGCACTCCATCCTGCTACGATCAACTCGCTGAGTTGTTCTCCGGCAGCGTGGGACCTTCCTTTGTTGTGCTGCATCAACTGCATTTTGCACTTCCTTTTTCCCCATATCTTGGGATCTCTGGGGGTGCTGGCTGGCATCCTGAGGGCTCTCTAAAGTGCTGAGTGCCCCCTCTTCCTACCCACACTGAGTTGAGGCCCCCAGGTTTCTCCTGGGTCCATCCAGCGCCATTTTGATGCAAAACACACTTTTGTTGTAGCTAAGGCTTTTTGGCCTCAATGAAATCATATCTGCAACAATCTTCCTGCGTGGGACATCTTTTGCATCATGCAGGAAACCGCTGGCATCTTCTTAGGGTGCATTCCTGTAGTCTTTGACTAACCGTGGACTCTTCTTTTGCACCCTCTTTTGGTTGGCAGGGGCTCCTGTCCTTCCTGAACTTCTTTCGACTTCTGGACTTGGTCCTCTTCTTTTGCAGGTCTTCAGGTCTAGTAATCCAGCAGTTGTTCTTTGCAGACGTGGTTGGCTGCTGCAAAATCCCAATCACAAGGTGTAGTGTGTCCTAAGGAAACTTGCAGTACTTTACTCCTGCTTTTCTGGGCTCTGGGGTGGGGTAATGTACTTACCATTATTGTATTCTTACTCTCCCAGTGATTCTGCACACACTACACTTGTCTAGGGGGGAATTTGTGATTTGCATTCTACTTTCTTAGTATATGTTTTGTGTTGCCCCTAGACCTATTTTCTCCCATTGCATTCTATAACATTTCCTATTGTTTACATTGTTCTATGACTATTTACTTGTCTAATTTTGGTGTCTAGTGTATATATTGTGTATAATACTTACCTCTAGAAGGAGTATTGTCTCTAAAATATTTTTGGTACTGTGTCACCCAAATAAATACCTTTATTTTTGGTAACACTGAGTGTTGTCTTTACTTGTGTATAAGTACTGTGTAACTATAAGCGGTATGGCAGGTGCTTTGCTTGTCTCCTAGTTCAGTCTAAGCTGCTCTGATATAGCTACCTCTATCAGCCTAAACTCACTAGAACACTACTACATTTCATTAATAAGGGATAACTGGCCCTGGTATAAGGTGTAAGTACCCAAGGTACCCACTACAAACCAGGCCAACCTCCTCCACTCCTCCACACACAACCCTAAGGAACTCTTCTCAGTCATCAACAAGTTCACAAATCCCCCCCCTTCCGAAGCTACCAGCACCCCCCATCACAGGACCTCTGAAACAAACTTGCCACCTTTTCCCACCAGATGATCCAGGACATCTGCGACACCTTCCTCCTGGAAAATCCCAGCACCGGAACCTGCGACCTACCCACCCCCCCAGGGCCAACCCAGACCACAGCTGGTCCATGCTCACCATGGAGGAAACAGTCAGCATCATGAACAGCACTCACTCTGGAGCTCCCACTGACCCCTGCCCATACCACATATGCATCAGAGCCAACACACCCATCGCCCAAGCTCTGAAACACAATGATCTGCTCCATCAATACTGGCACATTCCCCCAGGCCTGGAAATATGCCTTCTCCTGAAGAGTCCTTCGGCTGACGCATTGGAGCAAAATAATTTTTGGCCCATCTCACTGCTACCCTACAACACCAAAGTACTAGAGAAAGCAATCAATGCACAACTACAGATTTTCATTGAGACTGTCAACTCCCTGGACAGCTCCCAGTTCGGTTTCCGCAGCAACCACACCATGGAGACATCCCTCCTGATAGCCACTGACTACATCCGATTACTCCTAGACTGCGGCCACACTGCAGCGCTCATACTCCTTGACCTCTCAGCAGCCTTCAACACAGTCTCCCACAGCACTCTACGCACCAGACTCCACGACAATGGAATCCATGGAAGAGCCCAGGAATGGATCCACTCTTTCCTCTCCTAGAGGACTCAGAGGGTCAGACTTATGCCCTATACATCCAGACCCATAGGAGTCAACTGCAGAGTCCCCCAAGGATCCTCACTGAGTCCCACACTGTTCAACGTATGCATGGCACCTCTCGCAGTCATCGTCAGAAGCCATGGTATGAACATCGTGTCATACGCCAATGACAAACAACTCATCATTTCCATCAGCGAAGACCCGGACAGTGCTAAAAGGAACTTCCACTCAGAAATGGAAGCTGTCACCACCTGGATGAAAAAAAGCTGCCTCAATCACAACTGTCACAAGACTGAGCTCATCATCTTCAGAAAAGCCACCTCATCATGGGATGACTCCTAGTGGCCCACATCCCTCAGCAACTTCCCCTGCACTGACTGAGCATGCCCGCAACCTAGGCATCATCCTCAGCTCCTCCCTATCCATGACCCGCCAGGTAAACTCATCATCTCCTCCTGCTGGCTCACACTCAGCAAACTTTGGAAGAACTTCAGAAGGATCCCAGCAGAATGCTGCAGGACAGTCACCCACCATTTAGTCGCAAGCAAGCTTGACTAAAGCAACACATTCTATGCCGGCACCTCGACCAGAAACATCAGAAAACTGCAACTCATCCAGAACTCCGTTGCCAGACTAATCCTGGACCTCCCACACAGAGAACACATCTCCCAACACCTGAGGACCCTCCACTGGCTCCCAGTCGAGAAACAAATCACCTTCAAGCTACTCACCCACAAGTACAAGGCCATAAACAACTCAGGACCAGCCTACCTGAACCACCACATCTCACTCCACACTCCCGCCTGATCCCTCCACTCCACCCAGCTGGGCCTGGTCACAATCCCTTGCTTTCGCAAAACCACCATCGAAGGACGATCCTTCACCTACAACACAGCAGAGAGCTGAAACAACCTCCCCCTGCACCTCAGACAAAGCTCATCGCTCACCATCTTCAGGAAGAACCTCAAGACGTGGCTCTTCGGATGAGGCCCCTCCATCCCAGCGCCTTGAGACCTTCATGGGTTAGTAGGCGCACTTTACAAAAACTGATTGATTGAGTGATTGACACCTACCTGTGTCATTGCGCTCAACAAAAGATCGTCGCACCACCATTCACATCATATGGCGTCATGCTACGGGCACCAGGTACCGTTGTCCTTGTGTCCCGCATCGGAATCAGACATAAAGAAGGGCACATTCACAGTCACAATATGTCCACTTTGGGTAGGTCACTCACACTGCACCACAAAACTACACAAAAACACACATCTGCTCATCTCAGGCACAGGGACAGTGAAGTGTTTCACAACATTGTGTCAAACAACACCAACAACACAGCCACATAACATCTACCAGTACAACTCACACACTCACATTGCACCCATGCCATGGACTGTCTCAGTTACATCACACATATGAATGGATGTGGTATGGAACACAAACACCACTCCCAGTAAACAGCCCTGCAATGGACACACACATCACCCACACTGCAACACAATAGAAGGACAAAAAGGATGCATGCACAATTGACAGACAGAGAACTATAGAAAGCTCACTATGCAAGCAATACCAGCACAATAGGGATGGGGGCATCAGGAGAACTCAGGGAAAAATGCTACACTCGGACACATATTACTTTGCATATGCCCCGTAAACAACATTTACACAGGAACTGGCCCTCATGTATCTCAGGGACAAACAATACTAGACCCAAATGACATGCACAATGTGGAGGTGCAAGTCAACAAAACACATACAACCGCAACAGCATGGCCCATACATCTATCTGAAGCAGCTGAAGGTACACACAGCTAAACTGACTCATGCAGAGACAAATGCAAAGGAAGCTACCACAATTAAACACACCCCATATTTATGCAAACACAACTCAAGCTGCCACACATAATACAGAATCCATATTAGGGGTACAAGTCTAACACCATACATATTCACATTAGATAACAAAAGATGGAACACCATATGAAACAGTACACAATGCCATTACACCACAATTGCATTTACACCCACATATCCATACAGTCAACATATACCCTTGTCTTGGGGGACACCAGCACTGCCCACAAAGTCAGATACTGCAAACAACAGCACATGGATCAGCAAGCAGGCTGAAACACACAATTGTAGGCAGAAAACACATGCCACTCAGGAACAACATAAAGGTTGAATAGGATTGCAGGACAAATGTGTACCCAACAAATAAACGGATTGGGTTTATTAAAATTTAAACTTGAAAAGTCCAAGGCCATTAGCCAGTCCATTTTGAAAGGCACAAGACCATCACTGTGCTGTCACATGACTCCTAACTGCCAGGGAACGTCCACAGGAAGGGGCATCAAGTGGGCAGCAGGCACCTCAGGGATCATCTTTCAGGGGGTTGGATTTGGGGTGGTTGGGCTTGGATTTGGGAGAGGTGGACTGCTTCTTAGGATGAATAGTCTCCTTGGTGGGGAAGGGTATGGGTGCTTGCAGGGGAGTAGGTGTGACAGGGGAGGACTTTGAAGTGGAAATGATGGGTTGGGAGGTGGGTCTTGGCCTCTAGGCTTGGAACAGGGGTGGAGGATCAAGGTCAAACAAGAAAACTTTCTTAGGAACACAGGGATGGTCAGCAGAAGAGGTGGGGATTTAGAGGTTAAGGCGAATGGTTGTTTACTCTATTGGTGTGGTTGTCGTGGGTGTGTGCATATGGGAGTTATGCTTGTGTTTGGGTGGTGTCTATTACCTGGGTGAGTGTGGTTGTTTTGCATGTCTTGCGGTGGCCAGGAGGTAGAGGTGCTGGTTGTAGGAGTGATGGCTGTGTGTGTGTCTGTTTGGGGGGTGTCTGCAGGTATGCTGGATGTGGTGGATGTCTGCGTGTCTTTTTGGGTAGTGCCTGCAGGTATGATGGTTGAGGTGGATGTCTGTGTGTCTGTTGGGGTGGTGTCTGTGTGTATGCTGGGTATAGTGGGTGTAAAAAGAACAGATGAAGGCAGAATGCTAATCAATGCATGCATTCACCCCAGTCACAAAGATCTGGGTTTAATCTATTGTTTTTTTTTTTTGCTCCCCTCGCCACCGCAGTTTGGACCCAGCAATATGCAAATCAGTCTTGACCCTGTTCCTCATCTCATGGGAACAGTCCAGCCCAAACTATCAAGCCAGGTCCTCCCTGGACTGGAAAAAAGCATCCTAGGTCAGATTTGAGGGTATCACCTTTCATCAGCTAGGCTAGCTTTAACCCAGTGGCGCAGTGAGCACGGGACCCACGTCTGGGCATACCCTTGGGGTGACAAATGCAAAAAGAACAGTTGATGGGCGGCATTCTGAACAATGCAAACATTCACCCCCAGTCACAAAGATCTGGGTATAATCCATTGTTATTTTGCTCACCTCGCCACCCCAGTTTGGATCGAGCCATATGCAAATCAGTCTTGACCCTGTTCCTCATGGGAACATTCCAGCCAAACATTAAGCCAGGTCCTCCCTAGACCGGAAACAAGCATCCTAGGACCGGTGCCAGGGTATCACCCTTCATCAGCTAGGCTAGCTTGAATCCAGTGGCGCAGTGAGCACGGGACCAACGTCTGGGCATATCCTTCCCACTTGGGGTGACAAATGCAAAAAGAACAGATGATGGACAGAATGCTGGACAATGCAAACATTCACCCCCAGTCACAAAGATTTGGGTTTAAGCCATCATTTTTGCTCACCTTGCAACCCCAGTTTGGACCCAAGCCGTATGCAAATCAGTCTTGACCCTGATCCTGATGGGAACAGTCCAGCCCGAACTGCCAAGACAGGTCCTTCCTGGACCGGAAACAAACATTCTAGGACCAGTTTAAGGGTATCACCCTTAATCAGCTAGGCTAGCTTGAATCCAGTGGTGCAGTGAGCACGGGACCCAGGTCTGGGCAAACCCTTCCCACTTTGGGCGACAAATGCAAAAAGAACAGATGAGGGATGGAATGCTTAACAATGTAAACATTTACCTCCAGTCACAAAGATCTGGGTTTAATCCATCGTTTTTTTGCTCACCTCGCCATCCCAGTTGGGACCCAGCCATATGCAAATCAGTCTTGACCCTGTTCCTCATGGGAACAGTCCAGCCCGAACTGCCAAGCCAGGTGCTCCCTGGACCGGAAACAAGCAACCTAGGACTGGTTTCAGGGTGTTACCCTTCATCGGCTAGGCTAGCTTGTAGTGGGTGTGTCACTGACTGTTGTGGTGTCTTGGGTATTCTTGATGTTGTGTGTGGGCTGGTGGGGGAGTCTGGGGAAGTGTTGACTGATGATGTGCGTGTAGGTGTCTGTTGTTTGCTTGCATGCCAGTGTGTTTTGTGATGCTTGTGTCTATGTGTGTTGCTCTTGGGTATGTGTAAATAGGTCTGTGTGCTTGGAGTAGGCAGGGGAAAGGGGATATGGATTAGGAAGAGGGATTTGGAGGGGGGCAGAAGGTGAGGGGGGACTGGCTGCCATCTGTGTGGAGGCCAGAGCCTAAAACGTTCTCTGTAGGCCAGACATTGCACCATGAATGCCTTCCAGGAATGCATTTGGGTTGCCAGTCCCTGGATGGCATTCACAATGGCAGTCTAAGCCACAGAGATACTCATTAGGATGTCAATAGCCTCCTCACTGAGGGCAGCAGGGGTAACAGGGGCTGGGGTGGAGATGTCTGCAGCAAAGGGGACGCCTACCCTCTTGGGTGAGCGGGTACGGCCAACTGGGTGGGGATCATCCCATCAACACAGGGAGACCATGCATGAAACAGCAGCTTACAAATGTTTTGCTAATAAGAAAGGGACACATGCTGACATGTAGGCACAAGGAATGTTGACAACAGTGATGGCACATAAATCATGTCAATGGACATTTCCCGCTTACCAAGCGAAAGTATTGATCGGTAGCTGCACCCTAAGTGCAATGTTTACTCTGTCCCATGTATGATGGCCACCTTCACATTACAGAGGGAAACATCACTTACAACAAGGTCAATGCAACGCTATGCATTAGCCACGTTGCCATTACCATGCATATGCATCTAGCACCCATGCCTTTAGCACACATGCCTTTGCCACGCATATGCGTGGTGACTGCAGGGAGAGCAGTCTATCTGTCCGGGCGGAACAGGAAGGAGCAGAAAGCAGAGGAGAGAGAGCTAAGTAGGGCTGGGACTGGGACCGGGTCTGGGGGCATTGGCATGGTTTTTAGGACAGGTCAGGGTCAGGGGTTGGGGTAGTTTTTAGGACAGGGTAAGGTAAGTTTTAGGGTTCAGGATGGGGTGGGGGATTGTGGTAGTTTTTAGAACTGTGAGGGGTAGGTTTTTGGGAAAAGGGGGCGGATCGGGGTCTGGTAGTTTTTAGGACAGGGTGGGGTACGTTTTAGAGTTCAAGGTGTGTTTAGGAGGTTAGGGTAATTTTTGGGACACTGCGGGGTAGGTTTTAGTGTACAGGGAGCAAAAGGGAACAGGTAGTTTTCAAGACAGGGTGGGGTAGGTTTTAGGGTTCAGGCTGGGGACGGGTTTTGATATAGTTTTTAGGACAGGGTAGGTTTTAGGGTTCAGGGCAGGGGGTCAGGGTAATTTTTAGGACAGGGTGGGGTATGTTTTAGGATTTTGAGTGGGGATTTGGGGTACCACTTAAGACATGGTGGGGTAGGTTTTAGGGTTCAGGGTGGGGTCATGGGGTCGTGATAGTTTGTAGGACACTGCAGGGTAGGTTTTAGGATACAAGGCAGGGGGTCAGGTAATTTTTAGAACAGAGTGGGGTAAGTTGTAGGGTTCAGGGCAGAGGTGAGTTTTTTCGGATAGTTTTCACGGCAGGATGGAATAGGTTTCAAGGTTTAGGGCATGGGGGTCACATAGTTGTTAGGACAGGACAGGGTAGATTTTAGGGTCCAGGGTGGGGCGCAAGGTCAGGGTAGTTATTAGGATAGGGCAGGGTAGGTTTTAGGGTTCAGGGTGGGGCTGGGGATCAGGTTAGTTTTTAGGACAGGGTGGGGTGGGTTTTAGGGTTCAGGGTGGGGTGTCTGGGTAGTTTTAAGGGCAGGGCAGGGTAGTTTTAGAGCTCAGGGTGGGGGCGGGGTCAGGGTAGTTTTTAGGACAGGTCAGGGTAGGTTTGAGGGTTCAGGGCCTTGGGGGTCGGGATAGTTTTTAGGACAAGGTGAGGTAGGTTTTAGAGTTCAGGGTTTGGGTGGGGGGGGTCAGGGTAATTTTTAGGACCGTGCAGGGTAAGTTTTAGGGGAATGATTTGGGGGTTGGGTAGTTTTTAATAGAGGGTGGGGTAGGTTTTAGGGTTCAGGACATGGACGGTTGGTGGAGGTAGGTTTTTAGAACAGGATGGAGTAGGTTTTAGGGTTCAGTGCGGGGTTTGTGGTACTTTTTAGGATAGGGTGTGGTAGGTTTTAGGTTTCAATCAATCACAAGATTTATAAATCGCACTTATCACCCGTTAGGGTCTCAAGGCGCTGAGGGGGGAGCTACTGGTCATATAACCATGTCTTTAGGTGTTTCCTGAAAGTTAAGAGGTCTTGGGTCTGGCGAAGGTGGAGCGGTAGGGAGTTCCAGGTCTTGGCGGCCAGGTGGGAGAAGGATCTTCCTTTGGCAGTGGTGCGGCGGATGAGGGGACGGAGGCGAGGGCGAGGCTGGCGAAGCGAAGGTTGCGGGTGGGGGTGTGGAAGGTGAGTCTTTCGTTGAGGTAGGTTGGGCCTGTGTTGTGGAGGGCCTTGTGTGCGTGGATGAGGAGCTTGAAGGTGATCCTCTTTCGTATTGGTAGCCACTGTAAGCCTCTGAGGTGGGGGGTGATGTGGTGGCATCGTGGGACATCCAGAATGAGTCAGGCGGATGCGTTCTGGATTCTTTGCAGCTTTGATTGGAGTTTGGTAGTTGTTCCTGCATATAGGGCATTTCCGTAGTCCAGTCGGCTGCTGACCAGGGCATGGGTGACAGTTTTCCTGGTTTTGACGGGAATCCACTTGAAGTTTTTTCGGAGTATGCGGAGGGTGTTGTAGCAAGAAGAGGAGATGGCTTTGACCTGCTGAGTCATGCTGAGTGTGGAATCCAGGATGACTCCCAGGTTGTGTGTGTGGGTGGTGGGAGGTGGTGTGGATCCTAGGGAGGTGGGCCACCAGGAGTTGTTCCATGCTGAGGGGTTTGCTCTGAAGATGAGGATCTCTGTCTTGTCTGTGTTTAATTTGAGGCGGCTTGCTTCCATCTAGCTGGCGATGGCTTGGAGTCCGTTGTGGAGAATGTTTTTTGCAGCTGTAGGGTCTTTTGTGAGGGAGAGGATTAGCTGAGTGTCGTCTGCGTAGGAAATTATCTTGATGTGGTGTGTTCGTGCGATGTTGGCGAGTGGGGCCATGTACACATTGAAGAGCGTGGGGCTGAGAGATGAGCCTTGGATGACACCGCAGATGATACTGGAGGCTTCTGATATGAATGGTGGAAGGCGGACTCTCTGGGTTCTGCCTGAAAGAAATTATGAGATCCAGTCAAGTGCTTTGTCGCGGATTCCGGCATTATGGAGGCGTGTGTGGAGAGTGTGATGGCAAACAGTGTCGAAGGCTGCGGTGAGGTCGAGGAGGATGAGAGCTACTGTTTCTCCTTTGTCGAGCATGGTCCTGATGTCATCTGTGGCAGCGATGAGTGCGGTCTCAGTGCTGTGGTGTTTGTGGAATTCGGATTGGGAGGTGTCGAGTGCCTTGCTGTCTTCCAGGAATCAGGATAGTTGGCTGTTCATGACTTTTTCGATTACTTTGGCTGGGAATGGGAGGGGGAGATTGGTCGTCTGGGTCTGCCTTGGGTTGTTTCAGCAGGGCGTTGACTTCTGCGTGCTTCCAGCTTTCTGGGAAGGTGGCTGACTCGAAGGAACTGTTGATAGTGTTGTAGAGGTGGGGAGCGATGATGATATTTGAATTATTGAAGATATGGTGTGGGCAGGGGTCCGGGGATCCGGAGTGGTTGGAGGCCATGGTGTTAGCAGTGTCTTCTTTGTTGACGGGGGTCCAGGTGTGGATGAGGTAGATGTCTCTTGGGGGATTGGGTTTGTGGGTGTTTGTAGTCAGATGGTGGGTCTGAGGGTTGAAGCTGTTGTGGATTTCTTCTATCTTTCGACAGAAGTGGGTTGCGAGTGAGTTGCAGAACTCCTGTGATGGCGGGGTTCGTTGGAGCAAGTCTTGGGAGCGGAGAGCTCTTTGATAATGCCGAAGAGCTCTTTACTGTTGTGAGCGCTGGTGTCAATGCGTTTTTTGAAGTTGGTCCTTTTGGTGGTGCAGATCAGTTGGTGATGGTTGTGTATGGCATCCTTGAATGCGATGTGGTTGGAGTTGGTAGGTTCGCAGTGCCAGGTTTTTTCCAGTCTAGGGCATAGCCATTTGGATTCCTGTACGTCTGGGGTGAACCATCTGGCTTTGATTCTGTGGAGGGTGTTTTTTTTTTTGGAGCGGTGCGAGTGTGTTGGCGCAGTCCTCTATCCAGCAGTTCAGGTTGGTGGTGGCTGTATTGGGGTCCGTGGTCTCGGGGGGTGGGTCCTGGGCGAGTGTGGAAATCAGTTGATCCGTCGATATTTTTCTCCAGTTGCGTCGGGGGGGTTGTGTGCGGTGGTGGTGGGTGACTGGCTTCTGGTAGGAGAAGTGGATGCATCGGTAGTCTGTCCAGTTGAGTTCGGTGGTGTGGCTGATATTGATGTGGTTGCTGGCTGAGAAGACGGGGTCGAGTGTGTGGCCTGCAGAGTGGGTGGGTGAGCTTATGAGTTGTCTGAGGCCGAGGTTGGCGAGGTTGTCCAGTAGGTTGGTGGTGTTGGCGTCGCTGTTGTTTTGTAGGTGAAAGTTCAGATCGCCGAGAAGGATGTATTCTGTGGAGTCGAGGGCGTTGGTGCTGACGATGTCGGCAAAGGCTTTTCAGAAATGAGAGCGGGGCCTGGGGGTCTATAGATCAGAGTTCCTTTGAGGGTGGTGTTGGCGTTGATGTGGATTCTGAAGTGGAGGTGCTCGGCAAGGTTGAGGGTGTCATGGGTGCTGGTCGAGACTCTGATGGTGCTTTTGTGGACTTTGGCGATTCCTCCTCCTGGTTTGCTGGAGCGGTCTCTTTTGGTGATTTTGTAGCCTTCAGGTTTGGCTATGGCTATGTCGGGTTCAGAGGCCGAGTGTGTCCAGATTTCGGTTAGGAAGGCGACGTCCGGCGAGGGCGAGGTCAGTAGGTCCCAGAGTTCAACTGCGTGTTTGTGGATGGAAAGGGTGTTGAGTAGGAGGCAGCTGAGATGGTGGTCAGCAGGTCTGTTGTGGTGCTTTAGGGTGCAGGTGAAGCGACAGGGTTGATAGGAGAAAGGTCCTTTGGTGTTCTTTGGGGAGGACAGGAAGCAGGTGGTGGAGGGGCGTCCTGGATTGAGGGCGTGGAGATCGCTGGCAGTGTGCGCTGAGTGCGGTCCGGGAGCGGAGAGGCGCAGACGGGCTTGCCTTGGCGCGCCAGCAGTGCGTCCGCTGTGCGCATCCGTGCCACGGCTTCCATAGGAGGGGAGGTGGGAGGGTGTGTCAGTTGGGAGGAGGGAGGATTGGGCGAATAGGAAGGCTGGGGGGGTGGGGCCGCGGGATTCTGCAGCGGGAAAAGGCAAGGGAGAGGAGGTGGGGGAGGGGGGCGGGCCACAGGGACGCAGCAGCAGGGTTTTTGGTGGGAGTAGTTTGGAGGACTGTGCAGGGTAGATTTTAGGATACAGGATGGGGTGGGGGTCAGGTAGTTTTTAGGACAGGGCGGGGTAGGTTTTAGGGTTTTGGACAGGGGTGGGGGTCAGGGTACTTTTCATGACAGTGCGGGTTAGGTTTCAGGGTTCAGGGCGGGGTGGGGGTTGGGTAGTTTTTAGGACAGGACAGGGTAGATTTAAGGGTTCAGGGTGGGGGCAGGAGGACAGGGTTTTTTTAGGGCAGGGTAGGTTTTAGTGTTCAGGCTAGGGCAAGGGGTTGGGGTAGAATTAGGACAGGGCGGGTAGGTTTTAGGTTAAGGACGGGGGAGGTTTGTTGGGGTCATTTTTAGGACATGGCAGAGTAGGGTTTAGGATTCACGGTGAGGGGTTTGGCTAGTTCTTAGGACAGGATGAGGTATGTTTTAGGGTTCAGGGTGGGGGCAGGGGGTTGGGGCAGTTTTTAGGATAGGGCAGGGTAGGTTTTAGGGTACAGAGCAGGGGAGGGGGTAGGGTAGTTTTTAGAACACTCATCCCTAATCATCAGTGGGATCTGTCAGAACCCAACACATTCACTTGCCATTGTGGCAGGCAGGAGTATGCCCTGTACTCACCCTCTAGCGGCTGCTGTGCTGTACTGAATGCCCATCGAGGTCTGGGCAGCCCACCGCCAGAATGCGGGCAATTACTTGGGAAATGTCCAACAGGCACCCCACCCACATTGGGAGGACATTCCCAGTTGGGCCTCTGAGATCATCCAGGCCCATCGTCTCAGGTCCTTCCACCTCTTCCGATAGTCTGCGCTCCGCTGGCTGTGTGCAACCAGGGTCCACACGCTCTAGCTGATGGCTCTCTATAGTTCCATTTTATGATGGGTGTTGACCTGCATGACTGCAAAAGACAAATCACAAGTTTCATCACATGAATGGACCAACACATTCACACTCTGTGAGATCTACTCACTGCACACAGTCCCTGCAGGCATTGCCTGAGTACAACTGTCAATATCACACATGAGTAATGATCGAGGGGATAGCACGGTGGGTACAAAAAGTGTCTTCCCTTCCATTTGTGGACATGTGGCCTAACAAATGCAGGCTCATGCAGCTTCAGGGGTCTGGGGTTCTGTGTGATGTACCTGCACCACAGAACACTCCTTTGAACATATGTGTCTATCCTACAGAGGTAGCATCCAACAAACAAAGGCGTGCATTGTACAGTTTCTGCTATGTGACCAAGCTACTGAGATACATATCATGGCCTCCCAGGAATCAACACACTGTCTGCACTATGGGACTGTTATTTATTCAATACACATACACCAGACAAATATGATCTTTGTGAAGGTGACAACAGAGCTGTGGGAGTAAGGGGCCTGTCATGAGCCTATGGCACACATTGACAATGATGCAACATGCATGTATAGACTAGATTCATGATTTACCTCTGTACACATTCCTAATGTGGTCAAATGAATGAGGCATTCAGGACAGGTTTTTCCACCAGATCATCATATTGGCCACATGACAGGATCTGCTGCGGTACAGGGAGTGGGTGTAGTGCCACAGTTGCATAGCCACAGTGACTCTCCCATACCCATACTGGAAGACACATTTGACAGGCCCTGGCCTCTTCAGGCTGAGCTGATAGAACCTACATAACAATCATTCCCATCACTTCCATGCATGACTGTGCATCATGTAGCCAACAGCAAATTGGAATGTGGTGTGTGTGGCAACTGGAAGGGCAGAGTAACTCATGATATGCCTTCCACACAACAGTTTAGCAAGGGCAGATGTGGTTTGAAAGATCTGTGGCACTATACACATTGCTCACATAACTCTCAAATGACTCATACAACATGCATACACAGCTCATGCACATATATGTTGTGTGACATTTACAACAATCATGAGGAATGAGACGTCAGTGGATGGCAATAATGTCTCCTTACCTAGCTATATGCATCCAATACAGGAATGATCTAGAACTCCAAACACCTCACACAACACAATATGACTGAATTTAATATATGACACAGACCACCAATACCTGCACATTGTCCATCCCATTGATGTCACACAGACTGTAACAACAGGCACACAGGAAGTCTATCCGGCACACATGGGCACATTCTAGCTTGTTAAGAGGGAAAGGATGGTGAAATACTAAGAAAATGGTGCACATGAAGTACTTACCTGCTCGTCCGGTATAACATAGAGCTGTTCATACAGGGGTAGGACCTCAGTCACCAACCTCTCCAGCTCCTCTGATGGTCATGTCTGCCATGTACGTGGTCAGCACCACTGGAGAACACAGCCACTGAACCGCAGCCGCCACTGGCAAACACTTTAGCCTGGCTGTGTCTGCCACAGTTGCAACTGCCTACCGCAATGACGACTTCCGTTGGTGGTCCTGGGTGGTTCCTAATGTGCAGTGGAGTATGTCAGGCAGCCACCATTTTGGCAGCCTGAAATGCTATATTGGACTTTAGAAACTGTCACACCTGCAAAAAAGGTTTTTTTTGTCTCACAAACAGGTTTATACTGTCTTTTCATGTAGGTCCTACTACTCTAACACCATTGTAGTATTCTTCAGGACACAGATGGCATTTAACAGTGAGGCACAGTCCACCATCACAGACAGTCATTTTGGCAGTTTGATATACAGTCCCAATTCGTGGACAATTGTAATGGATATCATTGAGTTTGGTCCATATGCATGTTGTGGCATGTGTGGAAAACCATTGGGGGCACATGTGACCCTTGAGTTATTTACAACTGTGATCCGTACTGGTTACCATTCCCATGTCTGTTTTGCAGATCTCCACATTTCACATGTGTGTGCCAGTTATCCAAGTTTAGCCCATGATTACTTCAAAATGCAGAACACAACCATACCCCAGCTGATGTCACAACTGTACCCACAGAGGACCTGGCTGGTTGGTAAGAAACTCTGCATACCCAAACCGTCCATGGTTGTTGATGTCGCTATGGAATCTAACTACGCCAGAGGAAGTTGGCTTCAATGAGGCCCTGGAAAGAAAACATCAGGTAATGGAGTAGGCTTTTGGGCTCCTGCATGCAAGATTTATCCCTCCTCTACTCACCCAGAAAGGTGTTTCAGATCACTGTGACATGCTGCATGCTTCACAACGTTGCCCTGAGCAGGAATATCCTGTACATCCCAGAGGAGGGGGAGCCTGCAATGAAACCGGGTGACAATTCTGAAATGCCAAGTGAGGATGACTGGTGAAGAGGAAGGAGCTGACTTGCAGGAAGAACTCATCAAATGCTACTTTTCATGAGTGTAAGTATGTCATGTGATGTAATGACTGGCTGTACACTGAATTGCAGTTGTGAGAATGTGTGGAGTTGAGTGTTTTAGCAGCAACTAGGGAGCTGATACTCTGCAATATTCAGCCAATGGCTGCTTGAAGAGTTAGCATTTGAAGTATCCCCATCTTGATAATGTTGCTTTGTTTGAGTCAGATTCCTTGCAATATAATTTTATTATCAGTTGCTTGCTATGTGATTTGTGTAATAGGTATGTTTGCAAGCCTATCCTCCTTGTTTTATCTTTATATAGGTACCTTCACCATGACATCCTCAAGTGGGCATTTTAGAGTTGTGACACTGGCAGGTATCTGATGCTGTTTTGACATACAAAGGGAGCATGGATTGTTCTTGGTAATGTAGGTTACAGATTTGGGGTGCATTAAACCTGTGCCAAAGCAGCTTGCACAGTGTTTGGGTGGAAAGTCAGAAATGCATATTGGACTTGTTTTGTGTGCTGTGTTGGGCTGATTACATTAGTGGAGAAGTGTGGCACAATGGTTAAAGCGTCAGCCCCTGATGTACAGATCTGGCCCGGGGCCAGGGTTCAATTCCCACCTCCCTGGGTCTTGGGCTCAGTTCCTTTGGACCAGATAATTCTCGCCTCGGTGCCTAATCTAATTAATGGGTCCCACTCTGGGCAATAGCTTGCTTAATCTCCACAACAGCCCTGGCAGCGCTTGAATGCCTAGCTTCAACCTGGGGGTTACCCAGGAGTGGGTGCCTCCCAGGGAAAAGCCAGGAGGCGTTCCACAGCAGTATGTGTACAATGCCTTGAGACCCTAACGAGTGAGTAGTGCACTATACAAGTGTGAAGTTTCATGTTTATCTTCATGTGGGCATGAAATATGAATTCATTGATTGTGAGCAAGTCATTTACCCTCCATATTGGCTAAACACTATTCTTGTATGACATGTACGTAGCTGTAGATGTGTTTAATCATTTCAGGCCACAGTGCCTGTGCAACAACATATGTTTGTGTCATACACCAGATGCATGACCACTGGATTATGATGGGCCTGTGATCAATAACTGTTGAACTGCCATCTGTCTGGATCTTGGATTATGTGATGTTAGTGTGGTATGTGATAAGGCTCAAGCTGCTGACATCATCCACTTAAATGTTTGCCTATTTTACAGGACAATGCCTGACAAATCCCTCCATTCTGTGATCTGCGGGGAGGAAACCCTTGAATATGTACTTTGAATCAGTATGAGTCACACATGTTTGTGTCACAAAGGTCCAGACATATACACAGCCTAATTGCTGTACACTGTAATAAAATGTTTGGTGTGACAATCCTGAGCAGGACACTGTCTTCCTGTAACATATCCCTCCTTGCACAAGTATGTTATGTCTTCATCATATGGTTCACATGGTCTTACATCTCTACTTAGAATTTTTTTGAAATTAAGCAAGTGGACAATGAGTTTGTGATAGGTGAATTTATTACAGTGCTGATGCAGTAAATAAACGTTTGACACAAAATAAGAAAAATAATAAAGTGAAGGTGACAGTCAAGGAGGATGGAATCATTCGAGTAGATCCCACACCATTTGGAGTTCAAAGTCCAGAGTACTCCTCCCATTGGAACTGATAGGTTGATTGGGATCAGTCAACAGAGTGAATGTGTGGCACACAAATGAGTTCCTTTAGGAAAAGGTCACTTGCTGGCAGTAGTGGGTGTTTTGCCATTCGTACCTCCTGGAATCTTCACCGGACATACCCACATGCATGGTGGGGGGATCTGCTGCTACAACGGCAGGGGTGTCTGGATGAGTTCTTCCACTGGCAGGGCCTCCCTTCCAGTGGCTCGCACTGATGTAGTTGTTCCTTGTGTTGAAGAGCCAAGGAAAGGGGAAAATTGGTTTGAAAACGTCCTACTCAGGACTGTGTGAATGTCCCTCATCACCCCTGTTAGGAAGGCCATGTTGGTGTTGCGGGCCTCCATCTGTTCTCTCATGTCTCTATGCATGTCCCTCTGTAGCTGCTTGATTTCCCAGAGTTCAGTCAAGATCTGGCCCATCACGTCTTGGGATTCCTGATAGATCCCCAAGACGTGGCTAATGGTGTTCTGGCCAGGAGAAGCCCCAGTGGCCTCACCCCGCTGGCCCGCAGCATCCCTCCCACGTACCCTACCATAATTTGCCTGTGCCCTTGCCACAGAGTACCCTCTCTCACTGCTTCCTTGACCCTCATTGTCCGAAGTGTTGTACTGCAACTCAGGATCAAGGACTGAGGGGCACAAGATGGTAGACACTGTGCTTGTTATACAATTTGGGAGGTGAATGGTTGCCTGTGATGTTAAGGCAACCAGGCTCGGAGGTGTTGATGTGGCCACAATGAGACTCACTGTTGATGTCTGACCAGGTTGCCCAAATGGGCCAGAACCGTCCTCCATATCTAGACGTCCAGGAGTGTCTTCTTCACTGAGGGCTTCATCCATGGGGATAGTTACAGTCTCTTCTGTGGCTTCTGTGTGCCCAGCAGTGGCTCAACCTATTGATGTGAAAGACACAATGTTACTGGTTGTATTGTGACTTCTATCTCCAACAGGTTAGTGTTACATTAAGCATGGACCTTGTACACAGATATTTTGCAGTTAATCCTATTGTGGCAAGAACCCATGATATTGGTTGTATTGACCTGGCATTTCTGAAGAATGCCAATTCCATCTAAGTCAAGCAGCTGCTAAAATGGGCAGATTATTAGCACTTGGAAGGATGTCATGAGAATGCCATCTTGCCACCAGTGAAGGCAAAACAGCGGCTAGACAAGATAAGTCTTTGGCCATTTTGAGGCCTAGTTGATTGTGATGGAGACAGATCCAGGAGTTTGTTGTATGTATGCCTGGAGTCATCATGTGGTCAGTGCATTGTGAATGTGTCTGCTGCCTACACCATTCTTGTGATGCATCTGGAGGCCTTTGGGATCATTGTTTTGCACTTTGGTTAAGGTGTCTTTCCTGTCCTCCATAATTCCATCTTGGGTTAGCTGGTCAAGATGTAGCTTGGTGGCCAGGCACATCTCAGAGTTGAGCGTGATCTGTATCTTGGTCACTCCCAGGTGAGTAAACTTCAATTGAGAATTACCAGGCAAAGGTATTTGGACACATAACCACTGGGTTGGTTTTTGTTGTTACTGAAACAGTGCCCCCTGGGAGTTGCAGTCAGGTCACTCTCCATACTATACACACTTGACAAATAGTAACCTCCCATGTGAGTAAACTTCTATTGACAGTTCACAAATAGATGGATTTGGGAAAGTTAACATTGTTTTGTGGCTGGAGTTAGAGACACAGGGCCTATTGACTGTTGAATTCCGGTCACTCCCTCTTCTTCCCACCCCCATACAAATGTTATCCTCCGAGATGAATAAAATTCATTTGAGAGTTAAGACACAGGGGTATTTGGGCATGAGAACACTGGGCTTGTGTTTGGGGTTGAAGAGACAGAGCCCCCTGGCATTAGCAGTCACGTCAATCCCTCTACTTCATACACTTTCTAAATGAATCCTCACAGGTGAGTACACTTCATTTGTGAGTTTCCAAAGAAGGGTATTTTGAGAAGTGAACACTGGACTGGTGTTCAGAGTTAGTGAAACAGTGCCTCTTGCCCTCAGAAATCATGTCACTCACTTAACAAATATCATCCTTCCAGGTGAGTGCACTTCAATTGAGAGTTAAAACATGGAGTCTTTGGATAAGAGAACATTGGGCTGGTGTTTGTAGTTACAGAAACAGGGCCTGCTGAGAGTTGCAGTCAGATCACTCTCTCTATTACACATACTTGACCAATGGTATCCCCCAGGACACTAAACTTCATTTAGGATTTGACAAACTGGGGTCTTTGGGCAAGAGACTACTGGACTGGTGTTTGGAGTTCCAGAAACAGGACCTCCTAGCCTTAGCAGGCATGTCAGTCTCTGTACTACACACACTATACAAATGATATCCCCCCCTAGTTGTGTACACTTAATTTGTGGGTTAACAAACAGGAGTCTCTGGAGAAGAGGACACTGGGCTGGTGAGTGAAGTAACAGTGATGGACCCTCCTGGCCTTAGCAGTCATGTCACTTGCGCTACTACACATACTATACAAATGTTACTCTCCCAGTTGAGGAAACTTACATTGTGGGTTGCCAAACATGGGTCTTTCAATGAATGAATACTTTCTGGTGTTTTGAGTTGCTGAAACAGTGGTTCCTGTGAGTTGTATTCAGGTTATTCCATCTAGTTCACACACTTCTCCAATATTCTCCCCCAGGTGAGTATACTTCATTTGTAAGTTGACAAACTGGGGTATGTGAGCAAGTGACTACTGGTGTTGGTGTTTGGAGTTACTGAAACAGGGCCTGGTGGGAGTTGGAGTCATGTCAGAACCTGTACTACACACACTATACAAATGTTATCCCCCCAGGTGAGTACTCTTCATTTGTGAGTTGCCATCTAGGAGTCTTTGGAGGAGGGGGCACTGTACCGGTGGATGGAGTGACAGTAACAGTGCCTCCTGGGAGTTGCAATCTCCCTGTACTAGACATACTACACAAATGGTAACCTCCCAGGTCAGTCCACTTCAATGGAGAGTTCACAAATAATGGTATTTGGAACACTGTGCTGATGGTTGGTTTTACAGACACATGGCCTTCCTGGACTTAGCAGTCTTGTCACTCCCTCTACTTCCCACATTTGACAAATGATATCCGCCCAGCTGAGAAAATTAAATTGTGAGTTGCCAGACAGTGATCTTAGTGCAAGTTAACACTGTTCTGGTGTTTGGAGTTGCTGAAAACCATGCCTCCTGTGAGTTGGAATCACATCACTCCCTGTACCACACACACTTGACCAATGTTCTCACCCTAGTGAGTACACTTCAATTGAGAGTTCACTAACAGATGTATTGTAGCATGTGGCCACTGTGCTAGTGTTTATACTTTCAGGAAAGGTGTCTGCTGGGAATTGTAGTCTGTGTTTTGTAGTGACCTTTGCAGGAGTGTCTAGTGTGGCATTGTCACCCTCTTGAGTGAGCTTAAATGTATGAGATGTAACACGCGCAAAAATGGTGAAAACATAAAAACTGTGAGGTGTGCAGTAGAACAGTTCACAGAATTAAAGGGCATTATAATTGCAAAATTGAATATGTAGTACATATTTTGAGATGTAGTTGTCTTAAAATCTATGCATGGAGTACAAAGCTACAAGTTCACAAACGCATTTTACAACATCTGAGAGCAATTCAAAACAAAGAGGATACCTACCTATCTGGTAGCACCTCACATTCATGAGGTACATGCTTGAAAGCCAGAGGATTTAAAACATAGTGTGATTGACAGGATACCGAAAGATATCAGGGTTGATGACAGAGAAAATAAATTAAGAATTCTGGAGTCTAGATACATACTTGCCTTCGACACAAAAGAACCTAATGGATTAAACAGTAGTAAGGAATTTTCTATTAATTTGAGATTAAGGCCCTCATTTCAAACTTGGCGGTTCGGCCCGCCAGCCGGCATGATGGGCCGAACTGCCATAGAAAGAACATGGTGACGGCCACCAGCGGCAGCCGTCACCCACCGCCATGTCCCGCCGCCAGGCAGCCTGGTGGCGGGAGGAAACACCATCCGCCAGGGTAGCTGCGCTACCCTGCGGATAATGTTTCCAATGCCACCAGCCTTTTCCTGGCGGGATATCCAGCCAGGAAAAGGCTGGCGGAAGAGTTGCCCCGGGGCACCCCTGGGAGCCCTGCACTGCCCATGCACTTTGCCCCGGTGCAGGCACCCGCCACACAGCAACATTGGTGGCGGCTCCTCATGGAGCCACCCTCAATGTTACGGCCGTGTTCTCCCCCAGGTTGGCGGACGGAGAAACTGTCTCCACCTGCCGGCCTGCCGGGGAGTTCATTTTACGGCCAGCGGGTTTTCCAGGAGGCTGGCGGTCGATGGAAAGACCGCCAGCCCGAACACGGCAGGAATTCCTGCCGTGTTCATAATGAGGGCCCTAAGGCCCTCATTACAACCCTGGCAGTCGGTGGTAAAGCAGCGGTAATAACGCCAACAGCCCGGTGGAAAAAAAAATTGAATCACAACCATGAAGGAAACTGCCAACATAGACAGCCACTTTAGCACTCTGACCGCCACGGCGGTAGAAACAAACACCGCGGTGGGAACCGCCAACAGACAGGCGGAACACAATGTACCACCCATAGCATTACAAGAGGCCTATCCGCCACCTTTTCCGGGGCGTTACCAACGCTATCAAAAGCATGGCAGAAACAGGAATTGGAACAGAAACCACTCACCTCTCGGCACCCAACGAGGAACAAGGACGCCATGGATCCCGAACTACAGGTCCTGCCCATGCTGGTCTTCCTCCTCTTGTATCAGGAGCAGGAAAGACGCCGTCAACGACCACGGTGAGTACTGCACTTACAACACAGGGGAGGGCGGGAGGAAAAAGAGAGTGACACACACATGCAACACGCAATACCCCCACCCACATTCCTACCCTCACCCACAACACCATACACAAAAAATACATGCAAAATTACATATACACCCCCTCACACCCTGAAAGAACGCAGGGACAAAAGGAAATGATTGTAATGAGTGTAATCAATAAAAATCAGATGGGGCAATTAAAAAAATCAGTATATTCAGATATGTACACCAACTACACAAGTCCAGATATTAATCAAACATTGTCCGTGGATCAGTGTCCCAAAATGCATGGACGAAGCCCACACAAGATACCTGACTCGAAACGGAGAGAACACTGCAGGGGCATCAGATCAAAATGAAACAGGCACCTCAGGTGGAGGGGGGCACCTCAGCCGGATGAACGCACGATGCCAGAGCTCCACGAGGGGGCTCCATACCCACTGCTGTTTCCTGGGGTGTGCAAAGCCACAGTCTCACAAGTCTTTCCAGTGGGTGTTTTGCCCACTGCTCTATCCTGGGGAGTGTAAAGCAACAGTCGCACAAGTCTTTCCAGTGGGTGGTTTGCCAACTGCTCTGTCCTGGGGAGTGCAAGGCCACAGTCTCTCAAGTGGATGTCAGTCTCGACTGGTTCTGGAGTGGGCTTTGTGCCCAGAGTGCTTCATCCTTCCAAGGACTGAGGAAGTGGATGTATCTCTCTACTGGTTCTGGAGGGGGCTTTGTGCCCAAAGTGCTTCATCCTGCCAAGTACTGAGGAAGTGGATGCAATTCTTCACTGGTTCTGGAGGGGGCTTGTTGCCCAGAGTGCTTCATCCTGCCAAGGACTGAGGAAGTGGATGCAATTCTCCACTGGTTCTGGAGGGGGCCTTGTGCCCAGAGTGCTTCATCCTGCCAAGGACTGAGGAAGTGGATGCAATTCTCCACTGGTTCTGGAGGGGGCTTTGTGCCCAGAGTGCTTCATCCTGCCAAGGACTGAGGAAGTGGATGCATTTCTCCACTGGTTCTGGAGGGGGCTTTGTGCCCAGAGTGCTTCATCCTGCCAAGGACGGAGGAAGTGGATGCATTTCTCCACTGGTTCTGGAGGGGGCATTGTGCCCAGAGTGCTTCACATGCAGTGCGGCAGGTTCCATTCCCTCACCTGGGTGTGTGTGCCACGAGATTGCCTGGGAACAGGTAGCATGATACGCCATTGAGGCAGAGACACACTCCACCATACTGTGACTTCGCCTGCCACTTGCTGGTACAAACAGTGCTGGGAGTCATGCGTCATGGATACTGGGCAGGGTCCAGGTCATCTCCTGCAGCATCGGACGGCTGCCTACTGGGGATGATTGCCATGTCAGCTGTGGTGGCACTGTCTGAGCACGTCGCGGGGCTGGTGGCGGTGGTTACGGCGGTGTCTGTGGCGGAGGTGCTTGCGGTGGTGCATGTGTCAGCACCTGTTGAGGGACACAGCAGGACGTCTCCTGCAGCCTCGGACGGCTGCCCACTGGGGATGATGCTGGGGACTGTTTGTGAGGCAGCAGACATGCAGGTGGCGGTGCAGGAGGCGGTGCACACTCACCATCCTCACATGCTGGCCTGTCCCCCAATCTCTTCCATCCATGACACTCCATACAATCATGTGCCATCCACCATGCTCACAGTGTACTCACCTGTTTGTCTGGAGGACCGTACAGTTGCGTGTACTGGGGGAGGACCCCATCCACTAGTTTCTCCCACTTCTCCGAAGTGAAGGCAGGGGCCCTTTCCCCAGACACTGTAGCCATTGTCGCTTCCAGACACAGATCACAGCAGCACTTGCAGTGTAGGTCCTTTCCTGTTGAAGGTCAGGTATCAAGTGAGTGAACAGTTGGAAACTGGCGGCCATGTCCGCAGCGGTGCGTACCGTCACCGCCGGCGTACATCGTCATTGGCTCATGGAACCCATAGGGCCCAATGTTAACCAATGCTGAATTGCGCTGCGGTCTTCGACCGCCTACGGCAATGGTGTACAACGCCAGCGTAGTTACCTAATTTCCCCTTGTCCCACCTTACAGGTCAGGCAGCTGCCATTTCAGGGGGCCACATGGCAGGCCAAATAACTGCGTCACACCTATTTAGGCCAGGAATACGGACAGACAAAGGCACATAGAGAAAATGTAACGTTTGTGCAAAACAGCATTGTGATACCTAGGTGTTGTATGACCCTCTGCTCACTGTTCTTCTCCATAGGGCACGTCCGCTGGGACGGGTGATGAGATGGCGGCATCCTCCGGTGTACAGACCCCTGGTGGACCTGTCGACAATGAAAGAGAGACACATAATTATCACTTACAGACTTGATCGTGCAACAATCCAGGAACTGTGTGCCCAGTTGGAGCCTGACCTGATTTCAATTATCAGCCATCCCACATGAATACCCCCTAGTGCAGGTCCTGTCTGTACTCCATTTTCTGGCCAGTGGATCTTTTCAAACAACAGTGGCCATGGCATCAGGGATGTCCCAGCCAATGTTCTCTAACGTGTTGTCCAGAGTGTTGTCTGCCCTGCTGAGACACATGCGCAGCTATATAGTTTTCCCTCAAGTGGAGGATTTGCCCACAGTGAAAGGTGACTTCAATGCCCTGAGACATATCCCCAACATCATTGGTTCCATTGATGGTACACATGTGGCATTTGTCCCCCCCCCGCAGAAATGAACAGGTGTGCATAAACCAGAAAAGCTACCATTCGATGAATGTGCAGATGGTGTGTTTGGCAGACCAGTACATCTCCCATGTGAATGCCAAGTATCCTGGCTCAATGCATGACGCTTACATTTTGAGGAATAGCAGCATCCCTTATGTGATGGGGCAACTCCAGAGGCACCGGGTGTGGCTAATAGGTGAGCCTATAATCCCCACACAGTTTTATTTGCTGTCTGGGTATGGGAGATTCACTAATGTTTGGAGTATGTCTAACATTTGTCCCTCGATATCTGCAGGTGACTCTGGTTACCCCAACCTGTCATGGCTACTGACCCCAGTGAGGAATCCCAGGACAAGGGCAGAGGAACGTAACAATGAGGCACATGGGCAAACTAGGAGGATACTCGAGTGCACCTTCTGCCTCCTGAAGACCAGATTCCGGTGCCTCCATCTGACAGGTCGATCCCTATACTACTCACCGAAGAAGGTGTGCCAGATCACCGTGGCCTGCTGTATGTTTCACAACCTGGGTTTGCGATGCCAGGTGCCTTTTCTGTAGGAGGATGGGCATGATGCTGGTCTTGTGGCAGCTGTGGAGCCTGTGGACAGTGAAGAAGAGGAGGCAGAAGAAGAAGATGTAGACAACTGAAACAGCATCATCATGCAATACTTCCAGTGAGACACAGGTAAGAAGATGCAACTGCTTCCCACATATCATACTATTGTAGGACTTAGCATAAGTCTGCCTTTTTAACTCTGTGTATGGACCCTGACTTGTCACCTTGGCTTTCCATTTCACAGATCTGGGTCCCCATTTGTGCCCTCTGCTATGTTTACTCCTGGCCTACAGCTGTGTAACATTAGTATGTGATCAAGTACATTGACATTGCTATATTCCAGAGATTTTGCAATTACACATTTGTGAAAGCACAGACTGACTCCAGATTGTTTTGTGATTCAAGGGTGTTTATTTCTGTGCAAATAAGTGGTGGGGGTGTAAAATAGGCTGGGGGGTTTGGAGGAATGTCCATGGCAGAGTCCAGTCTCTTGGTATCACAGGTGCATTGTCCAATGGGGCATAGGAAGTGGAGTTATGGCAGTTTAAGGTGGACAGGGTGACAAAGTGGGACGGAAGGGTGACATTCAGGAGGGTCTTATTTCCTGGCAGGGGTCTTTCAATGTTCGCTGTCTTCTTCCTGGATCTCAGGGACCGTTTGTGGGCTGGTTCTCCTTCTACAGAGGTGGGGTGCTGGTGGCCTGTTGTTCCTGGCGTCCTGTCCACTAGTGCCGGCGGAAGTGGAGAGCTGTTCATCGTCCAGGCTAGTGTCAGGGTCCCGTTTGTGTGCCACTGTGTCCCTCATGGTGTTGACAAGGTCTGCCAGCACCCCTGCAATGGTGACCAGGGTGGTGTTAATGGACTTCAAGTCCTCCCTGATCCCCAAGTAGTGTTCCTCCTGCAGCCGCTAGGTCTCCTGAAACTTGCCCAGTACCATGCCCATGGTCTCCTGGGAATGGTGGTAAGCTCCCATGATGTTGGAGAGTGCCTCGTAGAGTGTCGGTTCCCTGGGCCTGTCCTTCCCCTGTCACACAGCAGTCCTCCCAGCTTCCCTGTTATCCTGTACCTCTGTCCCCTGAACCGTGTGCCCACTGCCACTGACCCCAGGTCCCTGATTGTCTTGGGTTGGTGGGTTTGCCTGAAGAGGGATGGGCCCGCTGGATGGGTGCTGTGGCAGTGTTTCCTGAGTGGGGAGGTTCAGTGGTGGTTTGGGACTGTGTCAGAGGAACCGAGTGTCCTGAGGTCCCAGATGGTCCGGGCTGGTCATCTTAATCAAGGCGTGCAGAGCTGCTGTCATCACTGTGGGCCTCTTATGTTGGGGAACTGGATATGTCTGGCACCGCTTGTCCGGTGACGTTGGGTAAGGGTCCTGTTGGGGTGTGAATCCATAGTTTTAGTATCTGTGAGGGTCATTCTGACCTTGGCGGTCCATGACCGCCATGGCGGAGTGCGGCGGAAGCACCGCCAACAGGCTGGCGGTGCTTCCTGGGCGATTCTGACTGCGGCGGTAAGGCCGCGGTCGGAAAAGGGGAGCCGGCGGTTTCCCGCTGGCCCAGGGAACCCGCCATGGCGGCGCTGCTTGCAGCACCGCCATGGGGATTCGGACCCCCTTCCCGCCAGCCTGTTTCTGGCGGTGTCCACCGCCAGAACCAGGATGGCGGGAACGGGTGCCGTGGGGCCCCTGGGGGCCCCTGCACTGCCCATGCCACTGGCATGGGCAGTGCAGGGGCCCCCTAACAGGGCCCCACAGAGATTTTCACTGTCTGCTTAGCAGACAGTGAAAATCGCGACGGGTGCCACTGCACCCGTCGCACCCCTTCAACTCCGCCGGCTCCATTCCGAGCCGGCTTCATTGTTGAAGGGGCTGTTCCGTTGGGCCGGCCGGCGGTCTTCTGGCGGTCGCCCGCCGGCCCCGCGGGAAAGCCGGAATGGCCGCCGCGGTCTTTCGGCGGGAACCGCTTGGTGGGCGGCGACCGCCGACCGCCGCGGTCAGAATGACCGCCTGTGTGTGCCATCTTGTGCATTGGGTGAGGTACCCTCTACTCCTGTGCTTGCATGATTGTGTTTGCCCTTTTGTGATAGTTGTTTTGGGGTCTGTGTGGGTTTCTGTACTGGACATGCTTTGGTGACTGTGGTCCATGCATAGGTGTTGCATGCAGGGTCTTGGCATTGAGATGTTTGGGTTGTGATAGTGGGACATATGGAGATGATGAGGTGAGGGTAGGGGTGGGGGTATGTGATGGCATGCAGGTGGGGTGGAGGGGATAAAGTAGTTAAGATATGACTTGCCAGAGTCCAGTCCTCCTGCTACTCCTGCCAGGGCCTCAGGATGCATCATTGCCAAGACTTGCTCCTCCCATGTTGTTAGTTGTGGGGAAGGAGGTGGGGGTCCACCGCCAGACCTCTGTACAGCAATCTGGTGTCTTGATACCATGGAACGTACATTCCCCCGTAGGTCGTTCCACCTCTTCCTGATGTCATCCGGTGTTCTTGGATGCTGTCCCATTGTGTTGCCCCTGTCGACGATTTTCCGCCATAACTCCATCTTCCTGGCAATGGCGGTCTGCTGCACCTGTGATCCGAATAGCTGTGGCTCTACCCGGATGATTTCCTCCACCATGACCCTGAGCTCCTCCTCAGAAAACCTGGGGTGTCTTTGAGGTGCCATGATGTGATGTGGGTGATGTGTGAGGTGCTGTCTGTTGTGATGCGTGGGGGGATGTGTTGGTATTTGTTGTTTGAGGTGTGTGGATGTTCTATAAGTGATGGTGTTGTGTGTCTGTGGATGCTGGTGTTGTCTCTCTCTCTGGCCTTCTTCAAAATTTTAGGTTGTAAGGGTTTGTGGGTAATGTGGGTGTGTGGTTTATAGTGGTGTGGGTGTGTTAGTGTGGTGTGTGTATGTGTATCAGGTGTGTGTATTTTGAGCGCGGCGGTGTGCACCGCCAATGGATTTCCGCGGTTGAAAGTCTGCTGCTTTGATTCATGGGTCGTGATAGTGTGGGCGTGTTCTTGTTGGCATGAATGTGTGGGTTTTGGTATCACCAGTTTATCACTGACCTTTGGTGTAGCAGACTTGTATGGGTGTCTGTATTGTGGCAGATTCCGAGATGTGGGTCGTAATACCTGTAGCGGTATTCCATCGCCATAATGGTATGTTGGCGGTCTTCAGCACGGCGGAAAGCGGGATTTACCGCCAGGGTTGTAATGAGGGCCTAAGTGTTATTCGTTTTTTAATTTTGAAATTTGTTTGTAAACCCATATCGGGTAATGTTTTCAATTTTATCTTTAATTTAGTGATCACAAAGTGGGAGAGTAAAAGAGAACGAGTTTTTCTATTGCCTATAAGGGAAGAGGTAGAGTTCCTTATAATGCCCTCTGGGGCTAGATTGTGTGGGAAAGATCCATACCTTTGGACTTCAAAATCGGAGAGTCGTAGGCACTAAAGGGTCATCACGACCCCAGCGGTCGATGGTATAGTGGAGTTATTACCGCCAACAGGCTGGTGGTACCTACCTCCACTATTATGACATTGGTGGTTTGGCCAAAGCCAAACCACCGATGTACCACACCGACCGCCACGGCGGTAATGACCGCCGGGCTGGAGACTTCAGTCTTCAGCTCGCGGCCATCACTAGGTCGCCCATGGCATTATGACCCCGCCCACCGCTATGGTTTCAGTGGTTTCGGTACTGCAACTGAAACCATGGCGGTAGGCACTATCAGTGCCAGGGAATTCCTGCCCTGGCACTGATAAGGGTCTGCCCACCCCTCTCCCTCCCCAGAATACTCCCCCTCCCTAACCCTCCTTCTCCAGAACCCCCTCCCGCACATTTACACAAATACCAGCACATACATACACACCCATACACACACCCATACATGGATTCACCCACACATTCACACATTCATACACACTCACAGCAACACTCACAAACATACATCCAGGCACACACTCAATCTCACGTCACAACATGCACGTAAACTCACACCCACTCATGCACACACGCATTACACACACATGCACGCATTCACACACAGTCATGCACACAACACCCCTCACCCCCTCTCCTGTCGGAGAACCCGACTTACCTGTTTGCAGGGGGTTCTCCGGCAGGAGACAGGACGCAGTGCTTCTGCCAGCAGCAGTGTCCTCCAGCAAAACACCGCCTGGCCCTTTCATGGAGCATGATACGGTAGGCAGTGTTTTGTTGGTGTGGCGCTGCTGCAGGCAGCAGCGCCACCTTACCACCGTCATCCGCCATGACTGTAGATGGAATACCACCAGCCTTCTGACAGTATTCCGTCTATGGTCATAATGCCATGGACGGTTGGTAGCCACGGTGATGGTGTGTTGGCAGCCGTAGCCGTGGCGGTAGGCGGCATTTGCTGCCAAGGTCCTAATGAGGGCCTATGACTTTTATGTTAGCCTATTGCATACCTATTCACCTTGTTGGGAGCTATTTGGGTAATTTCACGCAAGCAAAATCAAAACATATCATTGCGATGCGGAACATTTGTAAATGTGGTCATTGTTAGAAACAGGGTCTTTGGTTAGCAGTCAGGTTATCCCCTGTCACTCACTCTAATCAGGGTAAAAGAGAATAACCCTTAGCTAACCCTCACTCACCCCCTTGGCACGAGCAGCAGGCTTAACATCAGAGTGCTAGATGTAAAGTATTTGTATCAACACACACAGTAACTTAATGAAAACACGACAAAATGACACAACACAGGTTTAGAAAAATATAAAATATTTATCTAAACAAAACAAGACCAAAATGACAAAAATCCACAATACAAAAGTCAAGTTATCAATTAAAAACCCAAAACAGTCTTCATGTAATTTTAAACACAACGCTAACGATGTTAACGTGGAAATGTTCCTGGGTGTGTCAAAAATAACCATGCACAGGCGAGTGTGCATCAAAAAGGGATTGTGATGCGTCAGTATCACTCACGAGTGAGACCTTGCATAGTTTCTCCTTCAGTCGAGCCAGTGTGCGTTGTTTCTTCTCTCGGCAGGAGAGCGATGTGTCGATTCGAACTGCACTCTCGTGTCCGGACAGGCCTTGCATAGTTTTTACACACCCAAAGATGTTTGCATCAGAAATCCTGCGGCACGATAACCCAAAAACCACGCAGCGCGGGTTGTGATCTCACCAGCCTCCGTCAGTGATGCTGCGTGTCGTTTCTTCAGCCACTTGTGTCAATCTTTCAGTTGCGCTGCAGGTGAGAGTCAATTTTCAGGTGCGAAGCCGGCGGCGCATTGATTTTTCAGGAACGTCACGGAGTTGCGTCAATCTTTTCCCCGCAAGGCAGTCAGTTCGTAGATTTCTCACTTTTGTCCTTCCAGCTTCTCCTTTCAGGGTCCCAGGAACTGGATGGGAACCACTTGGTAGAGTAGGAGTCTCAGCAGGGGCTTCGGGTGCTGGTAGAGAGAAGTCTTTGCTGTCCCTGAGACTTCAAAAAACTGAAGGCAAGCTCTAAATCAAGCCCTTGGAGAGTACTTCACATGAAGGAAGGCACATCAAGTCCAGTCTTTGTCCTCTTAGCACAGGCAGAAGCAGCAACTGCAGGATAGCTCCACAAAGCACAGTCACAGGCAGGGCAGCTCTTCTTCCTCAGCTCTTCAGCTCTTCTCCAGGCAGAGGTTCCTCTTGGTTTCCAGAAGTGTTCTAAAGTCTGTGGTTTGGGGTGCCCTACTTACACCCGTTTTGCCCTTTGAAGTAGGCTTACTTCAAAGAAAAGTCTCTTTTGTTTGTGAAATCCTGCCTTGCCCAGGCCAGGCCCCAGACACACACCAGGGGGTTGGAGACTGCATTGTGTGAGGGCAGGTATTGACCTTTCAGGTGTAAGTGAATCCACAAGCAGGGAGAGTCACAGAAATGGTTTAAGCAAGAAAATGCTCACTTTCTAAAAGTGGCATTTTCAAACACACAATCTTAAAAACAACTTTACTAAAAGATGCATTTTTAAATTGTGAGCTCAGAGACCCCAAACTCCACATGTCCATCTGCTCCCAAGGGGATTCTACACTTTAATCACATTTAAAGATAGCTCATGTTAACCTATGAGAGAGACAGCGAAAAACGAATTGAACAGTATTTCACTGTCAAGACATATGAAACACATTACTATATGCCCTACCTTAACCATACACTTCACCCTGCCCTTGGGGCTGTCTAGGGCCTATCTTAGGGGTGTCTTACATGTAAGAAAAGGGAAGGTTTAGGCATGGCAAATCGGTACACTTGCCAAGTCGAAGTTACTGTTTAAAACTGTACACACAGACACTGCAGTGGCATGTCTGAGCCATGTTTACAGAGCTACTAATGTGGGTGGCACAACCGGTGCTGCAGGCCCACTAGTAGCATTTGATTTACAGGCCCTGGGCACCTCTAGTGCACTGTACTAGGGACTTACTAGTAAATCAAATATGCCAATCATGGATGAACCATTTACATACACATTTTGTATAGGAGCACTTGCACTTTAGCACTGGTTAGCAGAGGTAAAAGTGCCTAGATTAACAGAAACAGCAAAAACAGAGTCCAGCACACATCAACAACCTGGAAAACAAGGGCAAAGATTTAAGGGAGACCACACAAAGGATGAAAAGTCAAACAGTCGTCAGATATACAGTAGGTCAGCTTTGTGATAATATGATGTAAATTTATAAAAAGCAACCGTGGTTGCAAAGGTTGTGTGAAAATGCGATCATGTGACTATATAAAAGATGAACTAAAATGGTAGCGAACAGGTTGGTTGACAAAGGCAGCAACATACTGAAACGCGTTCCTGTTTGGAAAGAAAAAAGGGAGTGCCTGTCTTCCTTACAGTAGGAAGTGAGTGTTATATATATATAAGCCATAAGGGAACTATAACCTGCACCATGCACAGTTTTTTCTTCTATAATTTGACTGCTAATGTTTCATTTATATTTTTGTTGACGTTATAGAAGTTGCCATGAGTGCTGTAATATCTGGGGTAATTAGCAGAGCCTGGGGAGGGGATTAGTGATAGTTACCTTAGGGCGCAAGCTATAGTTACATGAAATAACTCTAACTATAACTGCTGAATAGAGCATTATGATTTTTCCCCAGTCTTTCATTAACCTAATGTTGGAAAACGGGTTAATTAGAATAGAAATCAATTCTCATTATTAAAGAGAACCCCCAATCATGGTGTTATGATTTAAATATTGAGATTGTGCTTTTCCAGACCAAACAGTCTTAAACTATACTGCCTACAAATATGGATGACGTGATTACTACACCTTGTAGTCCTCTGTCCTATATAGCAATTCCTATACAGTGATTTACACACCTATGATTGATTGTCTCTGTGTAATGTGTGTGTGATGTAAAGTGCTCTGACATCCTAATCTAGTATGAGTAGAGCTATGAAAATAATTAAATGCATCTGAGTGAGAGTGGTTATGGAGACTTGAGTGGCACTGTTAAAGGGTGGTAAGGAGGGAAACTGTGGCAGAAGTGGTCATGAGGGGGGTGCCACCAGCACCAAAGCCGGTCCTGTACATATTTTATGTTATTAGGGGAGGGGGGATGCAAGGCCTCCCCCCAGCTGAATTTGCCCCCATGGCCAGGCCTTAAAAAATAAATTTATGTGGGGGGTGCAACCCCCCCGGCTGACTTTGGCCCCAGGGGCCCCATACTGTGGAGCCTGGCCTACAAATATTTTTATGTGGAAGCGGGGCTGTGCAGCAACCCAGGCTGATTTTGGGCCAAAGGGAACAAGGTCTCCCAGGGCCCAGCCTTAAATGATCTTATTTTTATTGGGGAGAGAACTGCGTGGCCCCCTCCCTGGGCCAATTTCAACTCCAGGGACCCCATCCCCCAGGGCCCGGCCAAGTCACCTGGGTGCCCCGCAGGTGGCACCCAGTCACCACCTTTGGGGACAGGGGAGGGAGCCTGAATTGAACTGGTGTCGCAAACAGGGATCTGCTAACCATGCAGCTCCCTGTCTGTGAGAGCAATTCTTCCATCTCTGCGGGCAGGCAAAAAGATTAAAACTATTCTCCCAGCAAGCAAGAGATATTTGGTAGCCCTTGCTTGCTGGGAGGGAAGTTGTGTTTGCTCTGACATGGTGAGAGCTGTCAAAGCTCCCACCAAGTTAGAGCAAACAGTTATGTCCCGGAAGTGGGCACTGATGGGCATAGCATGAGCCGGCTCTGGGGCTTGGTAGTCCCCAGGGCCAATATTGGCACCTTATTGTGTTACAATTGCCCCAGGGAGGTGGCTGTCCTCGGGGCTGCAGGGGGGCTGTGCCACCCCCAGGCAGATAATCAAAAAAGCCCCAGGAAGGTGGGGACCCTCGGGTCTGCGGGTGGTGGTGCAGCCCCTGCCTTATTTTGAAACAATTGCCCCAGTGAGATGGCAGTCCCCTAGACCTGGGGTGGGGGCACAGGACCCCCCTACTATAATTTACAAATTTTTCCCCATAAAGGTGGTGGTGGTCCCCAGAGTGATGGGGGGCCACGTGGCTCCAGCATGCTATTTAATTTAATCTCTGGGGCAGTGGCAGCCTCCGAGACATAAATAACCCCAGGAGGTGGGCCCTGTGCACCCTCTCCTTTATTTTTTTATATGTCCCCGGGACCACCCTGTTCACAAGTGCAGAGACACTGGTTGTTTTTTTTATTTTTGTCACAAATTTACGACATTGTCACAAATTTGCTGCAAAAATTGAATTTTTTTTATTTTTTTACTAAGGGTCTCGGTGTCTCTACCCTGGCCCCTTTTCTTTTTTTCTGTTTTTTTTTTTCTGCGACTCGACTGAAGTTGAGTCCCAAGATGGCTGTTAACACCTTCCTGGTTGAATTGGTGGCAGCCAATCAGATCTATTCAAGAGATCGTGAAGATTTGCAAAGTCTTCGTGTCTCTGGATATACAAATTTGGTTTTACTTTAATTTCTCTTAAACAACGGAATGGATGTACAGCAAATAACAGAAAGCATAATCAGTGTATCGAAAGCTACCTTTTCTGCCAAATTTGGTGTAATTCCATCCAGTACTTCGGGCTGTAGCCATGTTCAAAACTCCTATTGAAATTAACATGAAAAATGCATTTTTTTTAAAACCCTTTTTTCTCAGATGGATCACCCTGAAACTCCCCATGCACAACAAGATTCTTTGGCATACTTTTTATGAAGAATTTCATGAAAATTTGTCAAACGTTGCTAAAGATCTAGGCAAGTCAAAAAATATGTTTTCATTGGAATCTAGATCCTAACTATAACATATTGGTTTCTCAGTGATTGGCATATTTGATTTAATAGTAATTTCCTAGTACAGTGCACAGTATGTGCCTAGGGCCAGTAAATCAAATGCTACTATTAGGCCTGCAGCACTAATCATGCCACCCACACAAGTAGACCTGTAAATATATCTCAGACCAGCCACTGCAGTATCGGTGTGTACAGTTTTAAACTGTCATTTCAGCCTGACATTTTCACCCACTTGCCAGACCCAACCTTCCCTTTTATTACATGTACGTCACCCCTAATTAAGGCCCACGGCAGCCCCAAAGGCAGGGTGCAATGTATTCAGAAGGTAGGACATGTACTGTTGTGTTTTAGATGTCCTGATAGCGAAATACTGCTAAATTTATTTTTCACTATTGCAGGGACTATCTCTCCCATAGGGTAACATTGGAATTACCTTGAAATATCTTTTAAGTGTTGTTTCCCATTGGGACCAGATAGAGACTTAGGCGGTCATTCCAACCTCGGCGGTAAAAGGCGCTTACCGCCAGACAAAAGACCGCCATAACACTGCCGCGGTCGCGGTAAGCCGCCACGGTCATTCTGACCCACACTAGGCAAACCGCCAAAATACCGCCATCCACAAAAGTCCGCCACACCAAAGGTCAGCGATAAACTGGCGATGACCAAACCTCCACCGTCACGCCAACAGAAATACGCCCATGCCATTACGACCCACGAATCCACGCGGCGGTCTTTCAACCGCGGTATTCTATTGGCGATACACACTGCCGCGGTCGAAATACACATACATCTACAAAACACTACCACATTGGACAATTCGAAATACACACACCTGATACACATACACACACCACTCCCACACACCCAATACATTATAAAACACACACCCACAAACCCCTACGGCCAAAAATTTCGAACGAAGACCAGAGAGAGACACCACAGTCAACTGCCAAGCATCCACAGGCACACAATACCAATACCCACAGAACTTCCACGCACCTCACACAACACACCACTAAATAGCACCCCACCTATCACTACACACTCCACCCCACACATCATCCACACCACCCCATGGCACCTCAAAGACACCCCAGGTTCTCAGATGCTGAACTCAGGGTCATGGTGGAGGAAATCCTACGAGTAGAGCCCCAGCTGTTCGGGACACAGGTGCAGCACACCAACATTGCCAGGAAGATTGAGCTATGGAGCAGAATAGTGGACAGGGTCAACGCTGTGGGACAGCACCCAAGAAATCGGGATGACATCAGGAAGAGGTGGAACGACCTACGGGGGAAGGTGCGTTCCATGGTATCAAGGCACAACATCGCGGTACAGCGGACTGGCGGCGGACCCCCACCTCCTCCCCCCGAATTTACAACATGGGAGGAGCAAGTCTTCAACATCCTGCATCCTGAAGGCCTCGCTGGAGTATCTGGAGGAATGGACTCTGGTAAGTCTCATCTTCACTACTTCATCCCCCTCACCCCACCTGCATGCCAACTCATACCCCCACCCTCAGCCCCTTCACAACTACCCCTTGCAAATGTCTCACCATCACAAACCACCCATCCCAAAACTTAGCCCTGCATGCGGCCCCAAAGCATGGACACCCATCACCAAACCATGCCCAATGCACATACCTATTGCCCCCCCCACCAAAACACCGTCACAACAGCCCCCACAAAGGAATGCCAGCACTGGGGTACACGGGCACCCACCCATTGCACGCCATTGGCACACACAGAAGCAATAACCATACTTTTATACCCCTGCAGGACCCGAACGCCAGGTCACCGCGCAGGAGGGTCCACAAATGTCCCCCCACCCTCAGAAGAGGCCCACAGTGATGACAGCAGCTCTGTCTCCCTGGATCTAGATGACCAGCCCGGTCCATCGGGGACCTCGGGACAGTCGGTTCCCCTCAGACAGGCACAGGCCACAGCAGACCTTCCCCCCTGTGGGAACACCAGCACAGCACCCACCCAGCGGGCCCATATCTCTGTCCCCAGGACACGTCAATCAGCGGTGTGTCCACCACTGCAGGGAACCCAGGCTAACCCACCACCCCAACAACAACAGGGACCTGGGGGCAGTGGTTGTGGGCACACGGTCCAGGGGACGGAGGCCCAAGGAAACAGGGGAACTGGGAGGGCAGCTGTGCGACAGGGGGGGGACAGGCCAAGGGAACCCACTTTCCACGAGGCCCTCTCCTCCATCATGGGAGCATACCACCACTCCCAGGAGACGATGGCGACGGTCCTGGCCAGGTTTCAGGAAATCCAGCTTCTGCAGGAACAACAGTATATGGGGTTCAGGGAGGAACTGAGAAACATTAGTACCGCCATGGGTACCATCGTAGTGGCCCTGAATGAGTTAATCTCCACTTTGCGGACCACTGTGGCACCTCAAAGGGCCCCTGACACTAGCATGGACCAAGAACTGGCTACCACCTCCGCCGGCGCTAGTGGACAGGAGGCCCCGACAGAAGACCAACAGGCCACCAGAACCCCACCCCCTGCAGAAAGAGTACCACCCCGCAAGCGGGCCCTGAGATCCAGGAAGAAGACAGAGTAACATGTCAAGACCCCCGCCAGCAAAGGATACCGCCCTGATTGTCATCCCACTGTCCCACATTGTCACCCTGTACAACCTTAAACTGCCCCTGCTCCACTTCCCACAGGCATTTGGACAATGCACCTGTGAACCTGATAGTTTGGACTCTGCCATGGACAATCCTCCACCATCACCTCTCACCGATTTGCAACCACCCATCCAAATTAGAGCACTTGAATAAACACACTTATTGCACATAAACAATCTGGAGTCTGTCTGTGATTTTAACAAATGTATTAGACATGACTGTGCCAAAATTGTTATTCACATTGTGATGCCAACAAACCGCTGTCACACAGCTGTAGTCCATGGGGAAACAAAGCATATGTCACGCAGTGGGGCCCACAGCTCTAAAAACGGAAGGGAAAGTCACAACACAGTTACCATACACTGGGGGAAAAAGTCAGACAGTAGAGAGGTAGGAGTCTTTAAGTAAATGTAATATGCCGGTGTCTACTCTTACTTGTGTGTCACTGAAAGTATTGCTCTATTACTGTGTTCCTGTTGTCTATGTCGTCCGCTTCGGCTTCCTCTTCTTCACTCTCCACGGGCTCCACAGCTGCTACAACACCACCATCTGGACCATCCTCCTGCAGAAAAGGCACCTGGCGGCTCAAAGCCAGGTTGTGAAGCATACAGCAGGCCACAATGATCTGGCACACGTTCTTTGGTGAGTACATTAGGGATCCACCTGTCATATGGAGGCACCTGAACCTGGCCTTCAGGAGGCCAAAGGTGCGTTCGATCACTCTCCTAGTCCGCCCATGGGCCTCATTGTAGCGTTCCTCTGCCCTGGTCCTGGGATCCTCACTGGGGTCAATAGCCATGACAGGTTGGGGTAACCAGAGTCCCCTAGTAGCCACACACGGTGCCTCTGGAGTTGACCCATCACATACGGGATGCTGCTGTTGCGCAGGATGTAGGCGTCATGCACAGAGCCAGGGAACTTGGCATTAACATGTGAGATGTACTGGTCTGCCAAACAGACCATCTGTACATTCATCGAATGATAACTTTTCCTGTTCCTGTACACCTGTTTACTTTCTCTGGGGGGTACCAAAGCCACATGGGTCCCATCAATGGCACCTATGATGTTGGGGATATGTCCAAGGGCATAGAAGTCACCCTTCACTGTAGGCAAATCCCCCACCTCAGGGAAAACAATGTAGATCTGCATGTGTTTGAGCAGGGCAGAAAACACTCTGGACAACACCTTGGAAAACATAGGTTGAGACATCCCTGATGATATGGCCACTGTTGTTTGAAATGACCCACTTGCTAAGAAATGGAGTACTGACAGCACCTGCACTAGAGGGGGGATCCCTGTGGATTGGCGGATGGGTGACATCAGGTCTGCCTCCAGCTGGGCACACAGTTCATGTATAGTGGCTCGGTCAAGCCTGTATGTCAGAATGACATGTCGTTCCTCCATTGTCGACAGGTCCACCAGCGGTCTGTACAACAACAGGTACAGCCGCCACCCAGCGCATCAGCACCGCCCTCCCAGCAGCCCCTCAGCCTTCGCCCCGTGCCTGCTCACCCAGGAAGGTGGGCATCTCCTTTGCCCCAGGCACCTCAGGCCCTGCCCCAGTCACCCCTGCTGCCCTCAGTGAGGAGGTCATTGACCTCCTGGGGACCGTCATTGTTGGGCAGTCTACCCTTTTGAATGCCATCCAGGGTGTAGAAAGGGAGGTGCACCGGAGTAATGCATACCTGGAGGGCATTCATTCGGGTCAGGCTGCCCATCAGCGATCGTTCAACGCTCTGGCCTCAGCACTGACGGCAGCAATTGTCCCTGTCTCTAGCCTCCTCCCTCCAACTTCCTCCACCCAGACCCAATCCCCAGTACCTCTGCCTATCCCAGACACACCATCAGACCAGCCTGCACACACCTCAACACCCAAGGGAAGCTCATCTAAACATAGGCACCACACATCACACAAGCATTCACACAAGCAACATCCACATGCAGACATACCAACAGCCACTGCCTCCACTGTGGCCCCCTCCTCCTCGTCTCCCTCCTCCCTCCCTGTGACGTTTCCACTCACACTTGCATGCACAACATCTTCAGCCACTACGTCCATCACCAGCACACCCACCAGAACACTCCGCACACGTGCAGTCACCACCCCCACTACCATTTACACGTCCCCTGTGTCCTCTCCCAGTGTGTCTGTCACCCCTCCTCCAAACCACACAAACGCAAGCAGCCACCCACCCAACAGTCATCCACCTCACGACAGCCTCCAGCCCAAGCACCTGCAACCAAAGACACCAGACTTCACACTCCTATAACCACATCCTCTTCCTCCACTCCCATACCCACTACACCTACCCGTCACTCTCTTTCCAAATTGCTTTTCCTTGCCAACCTTAACCTCTTTCCAACAACTCCCCCACCCCGTCCATTTCATAAGACTGCAATCAGCACCTCAGCCACCACCAAACCAGGACCTATCAGGACTGTTGTCCAAGGACTGTGGAGTCCCCCACCCTCAAGGGCAACAACTCCGGCGAGGAGCCAAGGCACGGGCAGCCCACCCCCGGAAAAGCACCCAAAAGTTAGCAGTTCCCGGCGCGAGAGGCCACGGACACCAGGGACCAAAATCCCTACCCTGGCTCTGTCTGGAAGTGGGTGCCACCTGGCACACCGCCAAAGGTGTCAAAGGGCCACAGACGACCAGGGAAGGGTGGGAAGGGCAGCACGCCCGACAAGTCCGGCAGCAGGCCAGCTGCCCAGGAGTGCCCCACCAGCCCCCTCCCAGGTGTGCAGGAGGACACCCAGAGGCCCGGTACGGCAGCCCAGGAGGGCCCCGCAAGCCAACGGACAGATGGGCAGGAAGGCTCTGCCAGCCACATGCCAGGTGGCGAGTGACACCCATGCCTGGGCCGGAACCGCTGAACTGGGCCCTTTCAAACACGCACCGCTGAACTGGGCCCTTTCAATCAAGCACCGCTGAACTGGGCACCGCCGTCTCAAGCACCGCTCCGCTGGGCCCTTCATCTCAAGCACCGCTCCGCTGGGCCCTTCATCTCAAGCACCGCTCTGCTGGGCCCTTCATCTCAAGCACCGCTGAACTGGGCCCTTCATCTCAAGCACCGCTCCGCTGGGCCCTTCATCTCAAGCACCGCTCCGCTGGGCACTGCCGTCTCAAGAACCGCTGAACTGGGCCATTCATCTCAAGCACCGCTGAACTGGGCCCTTCATCTCAAGCACCGCTCCGCTGGGCACCGCCGTCTCAAGAACCGCTGAACTGGGCCCTTCATCTCAAGCACCGCACCGCTGGGCCCTTCATCTCAAGCACCGCTCCGCTGGGCCCTTCATCTCAAGCACCGCTCTGCTTGGCCCTTCATCTCAAGCACCGCTGAACAGGGCACCGCCGTCTCAAGCACCGCTGAACAGGGCACCGCCATCTCAAGCACCGCTGAACAGGGCACCGCCGTCTCAAGCACCGCTGAACAGGGCACCGCCGTCTCAAGCACCGCTGAACTGGGCCCTTCATCTCAAGCACCGCTCCGCTGGGCCCTTCATCTCAAGCACCGCTCCGCTGGGCCCTTCATCTCAAGCACCGCTCCGCTGGGCACCGCCGTCTCAAGAACCGCTGAACTGGGCCATTCATCTCAAGCACCGCTGAACTGGGCCCTTCATCTCAAGCACCGCTCCGCTGGGCCCTTCATCTCAAGCACCGCTCCGCTGGGCACCGCCGTCTCAAGAACCGCTGAATTGGGCCATTCATCTCAAGCACCGCTGAACTGGGCCCTTCATCTCAAGCACCGCTCCGCTGGGCCCTTCATCTCAAGCACCGCTCCGCTGGGCACCGCCGTCTCAAGCACTTGAGAGACTGTGGCTTTGCACTCCCCAGGATGGCACAGTGGGCAACCCACCCACTGTAGAGACTTTTGAGACTGTGGCTTTGCACTCCCGAGGATGGCACAGTGGGCAACCCACCCACTGTAGAGACTTGTGAGACTGTGGCTTTGCACTCCCCAGGATGGTACAGTGGGCAAGTCACCCACTGTAGAGACTTGAGAGACTGTGGCTTTGCACTCCCCAGGATGGCACAGTGGGCAACCCACCCACTGTAGAGACTTGAGAGACTGTGGCTTTGCACTCCCCAGGATATGGCAGTGGGCAACCCACCCACTGTTATCCACTTGTGAGACTGTGGCTTTGCACTCCCCAGGATGGCACAGTGGGCAACCCACCCACTGTAGAGACTTGTGAGACTGTGGCTTTGCACTCCCCAGGATGGGACAGTGGCCATGGAGGCCCCTCGTGGATCTGGCGTCGTGTACTCATGTGGCTGAGGTGCCCCCCCTTCCCTTCCCCCTGAGGTGCCTGTAGTTTTTCTATCTGATACCCCTGCAGTGTTCTCTCCGTTGGTGTCAGGTATCTTGTGTGGGCCTTGCCCATGTGATTTGGGCCCAGTGGTCCACGGACAATGACAGCTAGAATTATCAGACTTTTAATATTTATGTATATATTAGTTTTAAATGTGTGATATTTTTGTAAGGCAATAATACAATATATTTGACTGTTTATGATCTATTCCTTTTGTCTTTGCATTCTTTCAGGGGGGTTTGGGGGTTGTAACAGTGATGTATTGCTATGCATTGATGTGTGTGTTGTAGTGGGTGGGGGTGGGGGTGGGGGTGTCGCGTATGTGTGTCCCCGTAACATTTTCTCCTCCCCCCTCCCCTGTGTCGTAGGTGCAGTACTCACCTTTGTCTTCTGCGCCGGCGTTCATGCTCCTGGTAGAGGAGCAGGAATACAATAGCTGGTAGGATGTGTAATTCGGGTTCCATGCTGTCCAGATTCCTCGTGGGGTGTATGGAGGTGAGCGTTTTCGGTTTGAAATGTCTGTTTCCGCCACGGAAAAGGTGGCGGATTGGTGGGTTGTGATAGGGTGGGCGGTACATTGTCTCCCGCCTTCTGTTGGCGGTGACCGCCGCGCTGTTTGTTTGTCCCGCCGTGGCGGTCGGAGTGTTAAAGTGGCGGTCTCTGTTGGCAGTTGCCGCCAGGGTCAGAATTCCATTTTTTTAACCGCCAGCCTGTTGGCGGGTTAGCCGCCGCTTTAACACCGACCGCCAGGGTTGGAATGACCCCCTTAGAGTTTGGGGTCTCTGAACTCAAAATTTAAACATATTTCTTTTGGCTTAGTTGGTTCTTGAAATGTGAATTTGAAAATGCCACTTTTAGAAAGTGAGCATTTTCTTACTTAACCATTCAGTGCTCTGCTGAATGCACATCTGGGTCAGGATGACAATTGGGCTGTTTGTGCATTCACTCTAAACAGTCACACAAAGAGAGCTGAGGTGTGTCTTGCATATCCTGATGGCCCATCATCAGGCTGATGGGTCTTCCTGAGCTAGAGTGGTGGGAGGAGCTGACACTTGCACCAGAATAGGGCTGTGCCTGTCCTCACACAAAGCAGTCCCTAACCCTCTGGAATGTGTCTGAGGCCAGGACAAGCAAAAGCAGGATCTTGTGCACTACAAAGACTTCTCTTTGAAGTTTGCCCACTTCAAAGACAGAAATGGGTATAAGTACTGGACCTCTGGCACCACATAGTTAGAATCCTTCTGGGCTGAGGAACTTCTGCCAAGAAGAAGGACTGGATGCTGCAGGCGGAATTACCACTCTGCCTGTACTCTGTTGTGCTGGTCTGCTGCTTGCTGCTTCTGTCCTGGGAGTGAAAGGACTGGACTTGCCTTGCTACATACTGCTTCCAAAGGTTCTCCAAGGGCTTGGACTGAGCTTGCCTCCTGTTAGGAAGTCTCAGGGACATCAAAACCTTCATCTGCCAGTGCCTGGGCTCTTCAGCTGAGTGTCCTAACTTGCCCAGTGGTGCCAATTCCATTTCCTAGTCCCTTGGAATAGCAAGCTGATGATCTGAAGGAGAAAATCCATGCATCAACACGCCATGCCGGAAGAACCAATGCAGTCTTGCAGCTGAAAAAGTGATGTAGCGTCTTCCCCGTGGCTGGAGAATCTACACAGTGCCTGTCTTGTGGCTGCAGAATCTACACAGCACCTGTTTCAGCATGGTCCCACAAACAGCTCATCTAGATTTGCATGCATCGCCCCTGGGCGCCATCTTTTCATCGATCCCAAATCACAGTTAGAAACTGAGGCTGCATGTCCAGCAAACAATGCATTGCCTTTCCTGTGAGGAAAGAATCAACTCATCACCTCCCCTGTCCGTAAGGAACTGACACATTGCTTTGTTTTTCTAGCGACTCACCTCCCATGTGGCCTGGATCGTCTTTGTTTTCAACGCATTACGGGTACTTTGTGCTAAAGAGATACATCCATTGATTCTTATGGCTTACGACTTGCTTAAACTTTTAAAAATATATATTTTGAATTGTGTATGCTGGATTATTGTCACTGTGGTCTTGTTTTACTCAGATAAAATATTGGCTATTTTTCTAAACCAGGGTGGAGTTCTTTTGTAGTGTTTTTACTGTGTTAGTGTGTTTACGTGTACAAATACTTTACACATTGCCTCTGAGATAAGCCAGACTGCTCATGCTGAGGTACCAAGGGGGTGAGCAGTGGTTATCTTAGCTGTGTGACTCCCTTACCTTGACTAGAGTGAGGGTTCCTACTTAGACAGGGTGCAAACCACAGCCAACTAGAGACCCCATTTCTAAAAGTAAGAGGGGTAGTGTTTAGGGATAGTTAGGATTATTTGAGGATGAGGGGTGGTTAGAGACTTGGGCTAGAAATGCTTTTAGGATGCAGGAATCGGTAATGTAAACATATCTGTGTGAATGTGTGTGTAATGAAAACATATGTGTGAATGTGTGTGTGTGTATGTGTGTGTGTGTACAAGACACTGTCAATGTAAAATGTCACAATTCAAACATACTCCTGCAATACTTACCACAATGTAATGACCGCCCAGGGTAAGAAAAAAAGGCTTCAATGTGTCTGTAAAAATTATCTAAAAATCTGCTTCACAGAAATCTTCCTTCTTACTCGTGCCCAACCTTATAACTCATGAATGGAACACTTTTCTCATCATCAAAGCTGTAAGTATCATGACATAACACTCCTACTGATGAAGCTGAAGTGTGGTTCTAGATATTCTCCATTCCATTTCATCTCTACTTTCGAAGATAATCTATAAATGGAAGGGATTTATATTCTTCCAATTGGCTTCACCAATATGATTGTTTAACATGAGGTCGGCTCGACTACATACCCTGACTGCATATATCTTCATCTATTTAGTACATTCTGCGACACCTTACATATAGCGGAACACGTTGGAAATTTTGCAAAATTAAAATAAAAAGAGCACGTTTGATGCTTAGTGATCATAAGGCAAATGTACGATGTCATACTGTTTCATAAAGTACCGTGTAGCTTTTAAATGTTAAAAAATACACGATTTCGTATAGTTCAGTGACTTTCGGTCAATTTTGTTGTCAAAACCAAACTATCGTAGCAGGAAAATACATGGATGTATTATGGGGAAGTGTTTTCAATTCTGACTTTAAGCCATGCTAGGTGGTAAACATATATTAATATTTTAGAGTCAATTTAGAAATCCCAAGTTCGGTGCAAACATTCCTCCAACATAAGTATCCTTAAAGGTCAAATAAGAAGCTGCTGTCATTCTGTTATCACCCACATCTGCCGTATTTTTCACGAGTTGTCTCTTCCACTGAAAGGTTGATTATAATAAATATTTATAAAAAATCTCGAAATAGTCCTCAGTATCAGATTCCACTATCTTCAATCTGAGTGTAGCACTGTCAGCGACGTGCTATTTAACAGGCACCCGCTGTCTGCAGGCAAGGATCAGCTCACAGATACGGCAACTGGCGCAGACAAAATAGCAACCTTTTCCATCCTCTGTAGAGCAATCAATGCCAGGCGCTCTTTCCGGTTATTATTCAAACGCGGTGCGGGGCCTGTCTGTGTGATCCATGAAGCAGCCGGCAGCTGTGAAACAGCGTCATGGGGCTGCAACAGCACAGCCGGCAGACAATGGCCGCGTTTCATCATGACATATTAACGGTCTTAGACAGCCAAGCTTGGTAGTAGTTTATTTGGGGGGATTTCTTCCCTTTATTCGAACCCCAGGGGTCACTGCTGCCAAGTGAGCTTTTGTTAAGCAGATCCAGTAGAGATTTCCTCGCTCTGCCATTATTCTCTCTTTATTTTGCAAAATGGCATACGGCTCTTACAATAGGTCAGCAGATGTGGAAGCTGCTATGAACATGCGGTCGAGGATGGAGCACTGGCACCATATCTGAAATGTTTAAGTGATTTTGTATAACAACGTACCTTTTCATCACTTGTAGCACAACACTATATAACAAAAAATGTGAAACAATTTAGCACTGTCACTTGTGACAACTAACGGTTGCAAAAATGGCCTTTCGAGCTAGCTGGCCAGGGAAAAAGATGACATCTTCGCACAGAAGGAGATATAATATCTGTGGTGGAACATGAGTGAAGTGCGCTCTATTTCAAGAAATGAAAGTGTGGCCCCTCTTACCTCTTGATTGATGGTAAAAAACACAGCCACCATATTGGGTGCAGCCTCTTTATGGGCTGCAGTGGGCCTCCATACCTCTGGCACCCGGTAGTAGTGAACCTACAGCAGTATTGAGAGCCCACGACCAAGTATAATGTAACTTGTTTCGAAAGGAGATGAAAATAACAGATCGAATAGGCCCAGCCCAGATACTGAGCACTACTAGCTGAGCCCGGTGAATACAGGTTTCAATTGGGTATTTTGACCCATTTCTATTAAGTGAGAGTGTGATATTTTGTCTGATAGCATAACATTGCAAATTCTTACATATTTACACTTTATATTTCTGCAGAAAGGTATTGTCTGCATTCAGAGTTTGCATTTAATATCAAATTATTGCAATTTAGCCTCACAAAGCAATCTGAATGAAAGTGCAGAAAAGTAATTAAGGATACAATTAAGTCTTTATCACCAATAATAGCTGTTAGAAATGGGGTCTCTAGTTGGTAGTTGTTAGACCTGACAGCCTTAGGGTAGTCACCCCTAACTTTTTGCCTGCCTCCCTCCACTTTTTGGACACTCTTTTTGCTGGTTTATAGATTCTGCGCACTTTACCCCTGCTAACCAGGGCTAAAGTGCATATGCTCTCTCCCCTAAAACATGGTAACCTGGAATCATACCTGATTGGACTATTTAATTTACTTATAAGTCCCTGAAAATGTGCACTACCTGTGCCTAGGGCCTGTAGATTAAATGCTACTAGTGGACCTGCAGCACTGGTTGTGCCACCCACTTAAGTAGCTACCTTAACCTTGTCTCAGGCTTGCCATTGCAAGGCCTGTGTGTGCAGTTTCACTGCCACTTTGACTTGGCATTTAAAAGTACTTGCCAAACCAAGAACTCCCCTTTTTCTACACATAAGTCACCTCTAATGTGTGCCCTAGGTAACCCCTAGAGCAGGGTGCTGTGTAGGTAAAAGGCAGGACATGTGCCTGTGTAGTTATATGTCCTGGTAGTGTAAAACTCATAAATTCGTTTTTACACTGCTGTGAGGCCTGCTCCCTTCATAGGCTAACATTGGGGCTGCCATCATACACTGTTGAAGTGGCAGCTGCTGATCTGAAAGGAGCAGGAAGGTCATATTTAGTATGGCCAGAATGGTAATACAAAGTCCTACTGACTGGTGAAGTCGGATTTAATATTACTATTCTAGAAATGCCACTTTTAGAAAGTGAGCATTTCTTTGCACTTAAATCCTTCTGTGCCTTACAATCCACAACTGGCTGGGCTTGGTTGACAGCTCCTTGTGCATTTACTCAGACACACCCCAAACACAGGGTACTCAGCCTCACTTGCATACATCTGCATTTTGAATGGGTCTTCCTGGGCTGGGAGGGTGGAGGGCCTGCTCTCACACAAAGGACTGCCACACCCCCTACTGGGACCCTGGCAGACAGGATTGAACTGAAAGAGGACCTGGTGCACTTCTTAGCCACTCTTTGAAGTCTCCCCCACTTCAAAGGCACATTTGGGTATAAAACAGGGCCTCTGCCCTACCTCATCAGACACTTGCTGGAGAAGGAACCTGAACCAGAAACTACATCCTGCCAAGAAGAACTGCCTGGCTGCTCAAAGGACTCACCTGTCTGCTTTCTACAAAGGACTGCTGCCTTGCTGTGGCCCTGCTGCCTTGCTGAACTCTTGTCTGGCTGTGAAAAGTGCTCTCCAAGGGCTTGGATAGAGCTTGCCTCCTGTTCCCTGAAGTCTCAGGACCAAAAAGACTTCTCTCTTTTATTTGGACGCTCCGTGCGCTGAAAATTTCAACGCACAGCGGGTTCCGCGGCGAGAAAAACGCTGCACACCGACGCTGATCGACGCGACGCTCTTGGGACGCTCGAAAATCTGACGCACGGCCTTGCAAGGACAACGCCGCCCGACCTCGAGAGGAGAAATCGACGCGACGCCTGCTGTGAGATCGTAATTTCAACGTGCAGCCCCGCAGATCGACATCCAGAGGAGAAATCGACGCGACGCCTGCCGTGAGATCGTAATTTCGACGCGCAGCCCCGCAGACCGACGCGCAGCCGGAGAACAAGCAGGACAATCCACGCACAGACCCGGGACATTTGGTAATCCCGCGATCCACAGAAAGAGACTGTCCGAGCGCCGGAAAACGACGCCGACTTCCCCGCGTGGAAAATAACGACGCAAGTCCGTGTGTGTTGGGGAGAAATCGACGCACACACCCTTTTTCCACGCACCTCTTCTCTGGTGGCCCTCTGAGGAGACTTTTCCACTCCCAACCAGTACTTGTGCTTAAAAGAGACTTTGTTTATATTCTAAAGACTTAAGACACTTTATATCACTGTTCTGTGATATTTCTACAATTTTCCATTGCAACTTTATTCTTTGTGACCTACAAGTATCCTGATAAATATTATATATTTTTCTAAACACTGTGTGGTGTATTTTTGTGGTGCTATATGGTGGTATTGTATGATTTATTGCACAAATACTTTACACATTGCCTTCTAAGTTAAGCCTGACTGCTCGTGCCAAGCTACCAGAGGGTGGGTACAGGATAATCTTGGATTGTGTGTGACTTACCCTGACTAGAGTGAGGGCTTTTGCTTGGACAGGGGGTAACCTGACTGCCAACCAAAAACCCCATTTCTAACAGTAGTGGTTTGCAACCTGTCCAAGTAGGGACGCTCACTGTAGTGAGGTAAGGGAGTCACACAGCTAGGATAATGCCTGCTCACACACACTAACACCGTGAAAACATAACAAAAGGATTCCACACCAATTTAGAAAAATAGCCAATATTTATCTGAGTAAAACAAGACCAAAATGAGAAAAATTCAACAACCACAAATTTTAAAAGTTTCAAGCTTAGTACAGGGCTTAGAAGCACAATAACTCCAATCGAGGCTATCACAAGGTCTTGACAGAGTCGTTCCTAACAGTCTGACACCACTCACAAGGATGTGTGGGTCGGTTATGGAGTCGCACGGACCCAAGTACAGTACATTGGAAAACAATGAGGAAAAAAAGACTATATAGAGTCAGGAATGTGAGGCGTCGCTGTAGATGGTGCCACATCAGTTTCTTACTGGTACCAGGGTGTTGAGGAGTCGGTTCCTTACTGCTAGGCATGAGAGGTGAGGCATTGGTTCCTTATGGTTGCAGGAGATGTGATGCAGCATTGACGGTGAGGCGTTGGTTCTTCATAACAAGACAGAGTCTATGAATCCAGCAGGTCAAGATGTGAGGCGTCAACTTCACAGTGTCACAATCACACCACGGGCCACAATGTGCTGCAGCAGAGTCGGGTGTCACGGATGTCGGTAACATGGCACTCAGGAATCATGCTGTGGCAGGACTTCGGAAGTACTGCAGCAGTGTTGAGCCTGCGTTACAGGTCACGGTCATTGCACTCAGTGGGGACCATGGCTCTGGTGCAGGCTGTTTGGAGTCAGAGAGCAGCACCAGGTCTGAAGTCATGGTGGAGTTGATGTGCCTGGTTTCTTCTTGGTTGCACCAGAACTCACTCACAAGACCCAGGAACTGGATTTCGCACCACTTGGCAAATCAGGACTTTCAGCAAGAGAGCCCAGATGCTGGCAGAAAGCTCAGTCCAAACCCTGGGAAAATTGTTGGAAGCAGGATGTAGAATGCAAAGTCCAGTTCTTTCACTCCCAGGACAGAAGTAGCAAGCAGCAGGCCAGCACACCAAAGCAACATGCAGAGTGGCAGTCCCTCCTACAGCATCCAGCTCTTCTTCCTAGCAGAATGTCCTCAATCCAGAAAGATTCTAAATTTGTGAGGTCAGAGGTCCAGTACTTGTGGGGTCAGAGTTCCAGTGCCTTTCCTGCCCTGGCCGGAGACATACTCTCCGGAGGTTGGAGAGTGCTTTGTGTAAGGCCAGGCACAGCCCTATTCAGGTGCAAGTGTCAGCTCCTCCCACCTCTCTAGCTCAGGAAGAATCATCAGGATATGCAGACACACCTCAGTTCCCTTTGTGTGATTGTCTAAAGTGATATCACAAACAGCCCAACTGTCATCCTGAGCCAGATGTGTATTCCACAGACAGGCAGAGGCACAGAATAGTTTAACAAGAAAATGACAGTTTTCTAAAAGTGGCACTTTCAAAATTACAATTTAAAATCTAACTTCTCCAAAAGGTGAATGTTAAAATTGTGAGTCCAGAGACCCCAGAGCCCATGTCTTTATTTGCTCCCAATGGGTATTACAGTTAAAAGATATTTCAAGGCAATCCACATGTTATGCTATGGAGGGATAGGCCTTGCAATATTGAAAACTGAAATTAGCACTATTTCACTATCAGGACATGTAAAACATATCAGGACATTTAAAACACACCATTTCATGCCCTGCCTTTTAACTCCCCGGTCCCCTGCCCATGGGGCTACCTTGGGCCTTCCTTAGGGGTTACTTACAGGTAATGGAAGGGAAGGTTTGGGCCTGGCAAGTGGGTGCACTTGGCAGGTCGAAATGGCAGTTTAAAACTGCACTCACAGACACTGCAATGGCAGGCCTGAGACATGTTTGCAGGGCTTCTCATGCGGGTGGCACAATCAGTGCTATAGGCCCACTAGTAGCATTTGATTTTCAGGCCCTGGACACACTGGGTGCACTGTACTAGGGACTTACTATTGAATCAAATATGCCAATCATGGATAAACCATTCACCAATCAGTTTAGACAGAAAGCATATGCACTTTAACACTGGTCTGCAGTGGTAAAGTGCCCAGAGTCCTAAAGCCAGCAAAAAATGAAATTCAGCACAGTATCAAAACACAGGCGGTTGAAAGCCAAAAGTTTGGGGATAACCCTTCACAAGGGGCCATTTCCAACAAAACACCCTCCCAGCCCAAAGACAAGGTCGGCCAATTAAGACCATGCCTGAATTCCCTGCTTAGGGACATTGAACCTGGACAAAGGCCTACTACTGCAGAGGCACTTGCTAGTTCTACACCTCTCTGAACCCAGGTGGATCCCTCAGGCTACATTCTCAGGAACAATTTAACTAACCAGGTGGAATCATTCTCCTCATCTCTGGACCCAACCTGTGCAGTACTTCACCTCACCTTGCTCACAGATGCATACCTGTATGCTGACAGTACAACTATTGCCAACAGTGTTGATGGGGCCCATTTCACCCCTTGGGTCTGACTTTGGTCCCCAACCCAGGGAAAACTGACCACAAGCACCTCAACCAACAGAGGCCACTGACAGCTGTCAGTGTCAAGAGCCAGTCACCAGGCCATCCTGTGGGTCATTAGCCTCTGTGGTTTCGAAAAGTGGGAGGCAATAGCCCAAGGAGCATTAGACCTTTTTTTCCACCTCCCCACTCACCAGTTCAGGGGAGGTATATTGAGACTGGTCACTCAACCTAGGGACTGTGCCCTCAGGCTGAGCAGAGGACAAGAGTGGGATCTCCCTCCTCCTGTCCCTTGTTGTGGGTCCTGTGCCTTCCACTTTGGAGTGGTACTCCCAGAAAACTGAACTGTTAGCAAGCCTTTGGCCACTGCCCTGCCCAGTTCCCCAGGCACGGGGGCAACTCATTCACCAGAATTAATTCTAGGGAAATCTGTGGAATAACTATGATCCTTCTCTGGGTCCCCTCCCCACCCCACTTTAGGGACATCAGAGCGGAAAAAGTCCTGCCCATGGGCTGGAGCCACGCTACACACCTGGCAGGTGTACTGTCCCGGGGAAACTAGCCTTTCCACTGCCATGGTCTTGCTCCCACTCTCTGGAATCACCAACTCACCCCCTGAGTTCACCTCCCAACTAATGGAGATTACGGTATGGTCTGTGACCTGCTGCTGGGGATTATCTCCTCCTAATGCCACCTTGGTCACCTCTGGAGAGGGGCCACCAGTGGGGGTTTTCATAGGGCTGACAGTGTACACTTTCTTGTGTCCCAGATGAGAACACTCAAAGCAACAGGATTGAAAATTGGGTGCCGTGGGAAATCGCCCATCAGAACCTCCCTCCTTCCCATTAGAAGGGACCTGGGAACCTTTTTCTCCCCCTTATCCTGGGACCTGTCCCTGTCTCCCTTGATCTTCTGCTCTTCTTCTGTTGGGGACCCTCCCTACCCTTGGCTGAGTCTCCCACATACAACTTCTTTTGGACCCTGGTGCTGAGCCAGTGGTCCACCTCCTTGACAAGCTTTTTGGGAGTCAGTGAGCTTGCTGTCCATCAGGTGCTGCCACAGCTCTGGAAAACAATGACTAGACAAGTACTCCCATGCAATCAAATTATACAACTCCTGATAGTTTGTTACCTTACTGCCCTTCACCCAGCCATCCAGTACTCTGCAGAAAGAATCAACATACTCCTGCCAAGTTTAGTACTTTCCCTAAACTTTACCCTTTAACTCTCTAGGGTGAGACCATACCTTCTGGTCAGAGCGTCCTTCATGGCAGGGTATCTCGTTAGATCCTCTGGATCTAATGCCAACAAGGTGTCCCTCCCTTTCACTGAGAAATATTTCCATAGGCCTGTCCTTCTGTCTCTCTCAGGGACTCTGTGCATCCTGAGCACCAACTCATAACCCCTGAACCACTGCTCTATATCATCCCCCACAACAAAATCCTTCACCTCTTCATTTGGTATATGCACCTTCCACTCAGACTGCACTGTTGAACGGCTGCCACCATCTGTGCTGGACCTGCTCTTAGCGCTCGATCGTGCTGTTTCCAGCAGCGGGCATGACTTTGCATGACTTTGAATTCACTCACGCAGCTTCCGGCCACAACGGCAGCAAAAACAGTCTTGCTTGCAAGCCAAATGCACCTAGAGTAGATTTTCTACTGCAGAAACATCTAAGTGGAGTTAAAAAGTGTTTTTGGAGTGGATTTTCTTTTCCAGTGGCCCCTTCAAGTAGTTTTGTTAGATTGAGAAGCCTTTTTTCTCCAAAAAGGAAGGAAGTGCCTCAGAGACTCCAACTTCCTGTTCCTGACCAGCCTCCTCCTCCCAATGTTTTGTCCATATCCTGGTCAATTTTCCCTTGGATTTCAAGGTGGAAGGATTACTCTCCTGGAACTACCTTTGGTTTAAGGACTTTGTTTTGTGAAATCACACAAGTAAATTAATAAAAACTATCGAAAAAGGATGTTGTTTGTTTGCTTGACTATGCCCCAGTATTTCGTTGTACTTTAATTTGATTTTACAATTTTTATAGTGGTGGGTGGCCTGAAGTTTAAGTGTGGATCGAGTTAATATTTTGTACTTCATAGATTTTTCATCTTTTATAAAGGAAAACTGTTCCACAGCTCAGTACCTTTTCAACATGTTTGTAACATTTGCAATATTATTTTACTATGTGTCTTAGATATCCCAGTACTAGTAGTCATCAGTACAAGAAATAAATGTTTCAGTGAGATATGTTTTTATAACTTCATTTATTGCAGGGATGCAATTGGATGAAAATGTTGGGAAATTTTTTAACAAAAAGTGTATATGTTGTGCAGTAATATTTGATGACAGAGGAGGACGTGTGCACTGTTGTGAAATGTTTACAGCTGAGTTAATGTTCGCGTTTTGCAAAGCTGAATTAATGTTAGTGTTTTCACCGTGCCTAATTAGGGCCAGTGTGTGTGTGTGTGTGTGTATGTGTGTGTGTGTTCTCCATGTCCTGTGGCCAGAGGCCAATTTGGGTAGTCTATGTCCATAGGCTTGCATGTGTTCTTTGTTCACCATGCCTCCTTGTTCACCGTTCTTGTTTGACCATGTGGCTGGTGGCCATTTTCTAAATCCAGCTAGTGTGCCTTTGCCATAGGTTTGCATGTGTTCTTCTTTGTTTTCCTTGTTCCTTGCTATTGTTGTTTGACCATGTGGCATGTAACCATTTTGTGCATGCAGCCAGTGTTCCTTTGCCATAGGCTTGAATGTGTTCTCTCTTTGTTTGATATGCCTCCTTGCTACTTGTTGTTGTTTGACCGTGTGACTGGCAGCCATTTTGTGCATGCAGTCAGTGTTCCTTTGCAATAGGCTTGCATGTCTTCTTTCTTTGTTCGCCATGCCTCCTTGCTCCTTCTTATTGTTGTTTGACCATGTGCCTTGTGGCAATTTTGTCCACCCAGCCACTGTCTCTTTGCCGTCTTGTGACTGAGAAATTGCTGCACAGCCAAACCTGAATGATGACGCCCGACTTCCTGAGTGAATATTCAACGCAGCACCTGCCTTGCAACAGAAAATGAGATGCTCAGCCCTACCGATAAATGCACAGCCGAACCGGAATGACGCAGCCGATTCCCCGAGTGGAAAAACAATGCAGTGCCTGCTGTGCGACAGACAATTTCTTGCATCGCTCTACTGGATCAATGCAACACCTGTGACTTCTTCCAGCATGCCCAGGATTTCCTCCATCGTCCCTGGATGTCAAAAAATCCCCGCATCATGGTGAGGAACTAAGACTGCGCACCGGAAAACAACGCCAGCCCCTTGCAGCGTGGAAGAAAATGACGCATCATCTGTGCTGCCTCAGAAAATTGCAAACCATATTTCTCCACGCCTTTCCTCCTCTGCAGTCTCCGTGCATGTCATTTTTGACACAAACCAGGTACTTTGTGTAATCAAGAGACAACTGTTGATTTCTAAGATTTAAGACTTTTAAAGCTTGCAAAAGTGATACCTCAACTTGTGCTCATTGAATCTTTATAGCTTTAACTTTATTTTAACCAGATAAATATCATATATCTTTCTAAACCTGTCTGGTGTATTTCTGTGGTGTTTTCACTGTGTTGCTGTATGATGTATTGCATAAATACTTTACACATTGCCTTCTAGGTTAAGCCTGACTGCTCAGTGCCAAGCTACCAGAGGGTGGGTACAGAAAATTGTGTGTGTCTTACCCTGACTAGGATTGTGGTCCCTACGTGGATAAGGGTGTATACCTCTACCAACTAGAAACCCCATTTCTAACAGGCCCTAAAGAAAGTTGCTCCCAAAAAAATGGCTAGTGAGAAGAAGTAGCTTTCCACCAGTGGCATGCCAACCGCAACCTTTTTTGGGAGACATGCACCTGCCACACCGGACTCTATGGAGGAACCTGGGAGCATCAATGCTACATCAATAGAACTACCGTAACCTAAGCCCATGACCATATCTGTCAGTGAGGCAGTGACTGCAATCACGGCGATGCCAATGAGCAGTGATGTTGAATTGGATGTGTCCCTTTCACAAAGAAGTACCCAATCATTTTAGTAAACAAAGCAAAGTGGACAGCAGCCACACCCAGCACTAGCAGATCTTCCCAAAGTTGGAGAACAACAGTAGGTGCCTCTCTTTTAGATGCAATGACTATCAGATCTCCAGTAAGAAAAAGGAAGGGTAGTACTCCACCATCTTCTCCAAGATGATGATGATAGGGACATGGAATGGACCCTGGGAGAGTCCGGGAGATGCCAAGAGAGGCAAGGTACAATAAAGGTTCCAGAAAGCCTTAGAATCATGGAAGGGGATGATGATGAGGAGAATGAAGATGACGAGCCAGTCATTGTGGAAGCTGGCACAGAGGAGTCCAATATTACTATCTAACCTGCTCCAAGTAATGTGGCACAGGCAACACCACCAGCTCCCATATTTATGAGGCCCCAACAGACACTTGCACCAATCTGTACCTCAGTAGAAGTATGTACTGCTGAGAGGCAATCAACACATCCACCTACCTCCAGTTTTTCTTAAGGCATTGGCAGTAGCCGTCCCTCCCTTTGGAACTTTTTTACGATTAGCAAACAGGAGGAGAACATTGCGATATGCTCCTGTCACAGTTTGAACGCTTCTTACAGCTGTAATCTGCCACTCTCAGGGTACCACTTGGTTTCTTGCTTGTTCTGGATTGGCAAGGTAAGGGCGACCCTTTCCAGAAGCCACGGTGCTGCTGACAGTATAATGCCTAGCAGGCCGTAACCTCCAGGAGTCCCAGAGGGAAAAAAACACAATATCAGGAAAAAACCTCGAATCACAGGAACTACTGAAAAGAGGCAAAATGAAAAAAGAAAAACACAAGAAAAATAATGAATCAGGAACAATAAAACTGCAGGCAAAAACAGGAGAGGTCCAAAATCTGGGATACGGGCACGAGGAGCACCACCAGGACAGAAGTGCTTGCAACACAAGGAACAGAAGATCTTCTGTGCTTTTATACTGACAAACAGGAAGTGACATGCAAGAAGAGCAGAAGACACCATCTTGGATTGGGGAAGCCACATACAGGTGAATGGAAAAATAGCTATATTAGAAAAAGTGGTAATCAATGCATGTAGGGAAGAAAACACAGACTCCTGGGAAGAAGAAGAAAATATGGCCAAGGAAGGAGTAAACAGGGAAAGAAAAAGAAATCCAGAAAGCCAGTGAGCAAACTATGGGGGCCGCGAATGAGCACGGCGTGACCCAGAGCCCCAGAGAGGACTCCCAGACCACGCCACGGCCAAAAAACAGATAGCAGCCCAAAAAGCAGCCCACGGCAGGACCGACTGCCCGAAATGCAGACCACTGATCCGACCGTAGCCCGTGAGGTGGATGCTGCTGGTCTCCGAGGTGTCACAGATCTATTTGCCACCTGTTAGACCTGACAGTCTTAGGGTGGTCACCCTTAACTTTTTGCCTGTCTCCCTCCACTTTTTAAACACTGTTTTTGCTGGTTTTAAGACTCTGCACACTTTACCACTGCTAACCAGTGCTAAAGTGCATATGCTCTCTCCCTTTAAACATGGTAACATTGGATCATACCCAATTGGACTATTTAATTTACTTATAAGTCCCTAGTAAGGTTCACTATAGGTGCCCAGGGCCTGTAGATTAAATGCTACTAGTGGGCCTGCAGCACTGATTGTGCCACCCACTTAAGTAGCCCCTTAACCTTGTCTCAGGCCTGCAATTGCAAGGCCTGTGTGTGCAGTTTCACTGCCAATTCTACTTAGCATTTAAAAGTACTTGCCAAGCCTAAATCTCCCCCTTTTCTACATATAAGTCACCCCTAAGGTATGCGCTTGGTAAACCGTAGGGCAAGGTGCTGTGTAGGCAGAAGGCAGGACATGTACCTGTAGTTTGCATGTCCTGGTATTGAAAAACCCATAAATACATTTTTACACTGCTGTGAGGCCTGCTCCCTTCATAGGCTAACATTGGGGCTGCCCTCATACAATGTTTGAGTGGTAGCTGCTGATCTGAAAGGAGTAGGAAGGTCATATTTAGTATGGCCATAATGGTGATACAAAATCAAGCTGACTGGTGAAGTTGGATTTAATATTACTATCTTAGAAATGCCACTTTTAGAAAGTGACTGTTTCTCTGCACTTAAATCCTTCTGTGCCTTACAATCCACATCTGGCTGGGTTTAGTTGACTGCTCCCTTGTGCATTCACTCAGACACACCCCAAACACAGGATACTCAGCCTCACTTGAATAGATCTGCATTTTTAATGGGTCTTCCTGGGCTGGGGGGGGTGGAGGGCCAACACTTGCATGTCAAAGGACAGGAGCATGCCCTCACACAAAGGACTGCCACACCCCCTACTGGGACCCTTGCGAACAGGATTGAACTGAAAGGGGACCTTATGCACTTCTAAGCCACTCTCTGAAGTCTCTCCCACTTCAAAGGCACATTTGGGTATTTAAACAGGGTCTCTGCCCTACCAACCCAGACACTTCCTGGAGAAGAGAACCTGAACCAGAACCTGCATCCTGCCAGGAAGACCTACCTGGCTTCTCAAAGGATTCACCGGTCTGCTTTCTGTGAAGGACTGCTGCCTTGCTGTTGCCCTGCTGCCTTGCTGCTCTCTGGCTGTGGTGAAGAAGTGCTCTCCAAGGGCTTAGGTAGAGCGTACCTACTGTTCCCTGAAGTCTCAGGACCAAAAAGACTTCATCTCTACAAGAAGGACTCCTTGTGAGGCGAAATTCAATGCACAGCCTGCCAGAAACGACACTCAACCTGCACCGCGGTGAAAATTTCACCACACGCCGAACTGGAACAATGCAGCCCGCCTTCGCATCAAGAAGATCGATGCAGCTCCAGCGTAGTGACCGGAAATTCAACGCATGGTCCACCGGATCGACGCACAGCCGAGCTGGAATGACGCAGCCTTTCTTCCAGAGAGGAATTGATGCAGCGCCTGGTGTGCAGTAGAAAATTCTACACAGCACCCACCGAATCGACGCAGATCCTGTGACATCATCCTGCCAGAGCAGGAAATCCACACATCGTCCCTGGGGCATCGGAATACCCCACAACCCGAAGAGGATCCATGACCAAGCACCAGAAATCGACGCACAGCTGTCCCTGCATGAAAACTAAATAACGCATCGCTGTGTGCGGCCCAGGAAATTGACACACACCCTTTTGTTTCCATGCATCTCCTCCTCTGCGGTTCTTTGCGGAGATTTTGCCCCCAAACCAGGTACTTTGTGCTTTAAAGAGACTTTGATTGTTTTTAAATGACTTAAGACACTTTGGGGGTGATTCTCACCCTGGCGGGCGGCGGAAGGCGCCCGCCAGAGTTCCCCCCTCCAGAATACCGCACCGCGGTCATTAGACCGCTGCGGGTATTCTGGGTTTTACACTGGGCTGGCGGGCGACCGCCAAAAGGCCGCCCGCCAGCCCAGTGTAAAACAACCTTCCCACGAGGACGCCGGCTCCGAATGGAGCCGGCGGAGTGGGAAGGTGCGACGGGTGCAGTGGCACCTGTCGCGAATTTCACTGTCTGCAATGCAGACAGTGAAATTCTTTGTGGGTCCCTCTTACGGGGGCCCCACGACAACCCATACCGCCATCCACAGGATGGCGTATGGGCTGTCAGAATCCCCCATGGCGGCGCAGCGAGCTGCGCCGCTATGGGGGATTCAAATGGGCAGCGGAAAACTGTCGGGAGACCGCCGGTTTTCCACTTCTGACCGCGGTCAAACCGCCGCGGTCAGAATGCCCAGCGGGGCACCACCAGCCTGTTGGCGGTGCCCCCGTCATTTTAGCCCTGGCGGTCTTGGACCGCCAGGGTTAGAATGACCCCCTTTATATCACTTTTACAGTGATATCTCAACATATACTGATTGTATTTTAATTGTTTTGACCTGCATCTTATCAGATAAATATTATATATTTTTCTAAACACTGTGTGGTCTATTTTTGTAGTGCTATAGTGTTATTTTATGATTTATTGCACAAATACTTTACACACTGCCTTCTAAGTTAAGCCTGACTGCTCAGTGCCAAGCTACCAGAGGGTGGGCACGTGATCATTTGGATTGAGTGTCACATACCCTGACTAGAGTGAGGGTCTTTGCTTGGACCGGGGGTAACCTGACTGCCACCCAAAGACCCCATTTCTAACACCCCCCAAGTGTTCGTCGAGGTAAGCCTGGTTCACACCAAGGTACGGGAGGCTATACAACTCATATGAAAAAACATCACGCAATCCGGTGGGAGGAGCACCTCAAAAAAATTGCTGAAATTGGTTGCTATGATGAAGATGAGGAGAGCCAGGAAACATCAGTTGCAACTGGTTAAATTGCAGTGGAAAGTGAGGAAAAAGATGCAGATATCTTCATGCAAAGCAGCCCTGTCCCCGGCAGTGTGCCAGATTCACCCACCTCAGTGAACCTACAATGGCACAGGAAGACTCAGAGTTTGATGGAGACACCACAGCATATGGTGACTGCACCTGAACGCACATTGAGTCAGCCACAACCTACATCACAAAAGTCACCTGCGTCAGTGGCCCTGCAGAAGAAAAAAATCCAGGCTACAATTGCGTGCATGGTTAGGCAGGATGTGCCCTAAAACTGCAACCAGCCAATGGCACGTTTGAACAATGGAAACCTGGCAAAAATGTTAGTGCTGGAGCTCCTCCCTCTTTCTTGTGAAGGAGGAGTGGGAATCTTAGAGTTTGTGTCAGTTATCTGCCCAAAATGGAAGGGTCCAAGTTGGACATATTTTGCCAGAGTTGCAGTTCCAGTTCAGAGGAGGGGATGCAATTGGGAAAAGGTATGAACATGGATGCGGACAAATGGGGCCTAGTGAAATGCCTGACACAGATGCTGCTTTATTTTGAGGTTTTCACATGGGAAGTTAGCAAGGAGGACAGTATGATGGACCAAGCTATCCGGTTGTTGCATCTGCTACAGGACCAGCTAAAGAAGGTGTCTGAAAGGTTTGCACATGGAGTTGTGAACGAAAACCCGGACGCACATGCCTTGGTTGATAGCCTGAACTATTGCTTGACTTGTAATACAAGGCTGCAAAATGACATTACCTCATCTAAAGTGTACATCTGTGCCACCTTACTAGATCCATGATACAAAAAATATTTCCTCCTTCATTCCTTTTTCTGAAGGGGATGTTTCAAAATACAAGAGGTGGATTGTTGAGAAAGCCAGAAAACTGGAAGAATGGTTGGAAATTAGAGTTTTACTCTGCAGGTCTGGGGTGCCGCCTTCAACTTCCAGAGAGGGCAGTCTTTTCTCACAGCAGCCAACACCAGCAATAGGAACACTGGCAAAAGCAGCATCCAAAGAATCTTACCCAACCTCTGCATTGCTTGCTTTCGAGTGGCAGGTCTTAAGTACAGTGCAGAGGCAAAAGTGCTTGTGTAAGTGGCAGCACCAATGACACTTCAGAGAATGTTCCAGAAGTATCTGGATGACCCAAAAGAGGTGTATATGGATCAAAAGCCTATTGGTGTATTGGTATGGGAAGATGTGCTAATGGCCAAAGCTCAGCAGGCAGGCAAAAGAGTTCTGGTTTGTCCTGTAGCCAGGTTGTCTATTGAACGTGTGTTCAGTTCAGCTGGTGCAGTTGTTACAGTGAGAAGGACCAGTCTCTCACCTCAAAATGTGGAGAGATTAATCATGCTCAAAATGAACCAGCATTATATATCTCCTGAGTACACTGTTCCTGAAACACCTTAGGAGGAAGAAGAGGATGATTGGTTAGAATCAAGTGTGTTTGCTGACCCACTTCTGGGTGAACCACCTGAGTTTGAGGATTAACTCTACTTCCCATACTGAGTATGCCAGTGCCACCATAGAACTTTTTAATTATTTCTCATTGAATTTCATTCTTTCTTTGCAAAAACAAAAAGCTGCTAGTGGAATATTATGTTTGTGTAAAATTTATGGTGGTCCACTATTTGTTTGTCACGTAGTATTATATGGATGTATTGGAGATGGATCTGTGTGCAGTGAAGAAGCTCCCACATTTCCTTCAGGACACTGGAGATGATTCCTACCTCCCTCACATGCCATTGTCTATCCTTCTTTTTTTAATCATCTACCATTGCTGGCCCAGAGAATCATTGATTAAAAGACTGCCAGTGCCAATGCCAAATTCCAATGCATTGCTACTTGCTACCAAGGGAGGTAATATTGTTTTTGCTCAACCACATGCTTTCATTTGAAGAGATAACTACTAACTATTGCATCATTGAGTGGTAGTATATTGAGTGATTGTGAGTGATGTTTGATAATGTATGTGGTGGCTGACAGAGAGGGAGGGAGTTCAACAAATGTGTAAACTTGTTTCTGATGATTTGCAAAGCTTGGGGGCTGATAGGTTTTTCCTGAATGTGATTGGCCTTTCAAACTTAGTGAAATGTACCTGCATCATGCAGTTCTTTTATCTGGCTCCTCAGACCAGACCAGTCACTTCAGTTACCAAGCACAAATCTACACAAAATACTCAAGTTCTGTTTCTCTATTTGTTCTTCAACAGCAGTGCACCTGACTACACAGGTCTACCTCACTCGGTTTGGGACTGGGGTGAAGTTCCTCAGAATCACGAGGAGGAGAATGAAAGGACTCAGGGTGGGACTAACTCAACAGCTAGAAAGTGACTGACTTCAAAGAGGAACCATGATTAGGGCGAAGACATCTGAGGCCTGATGCTCACTGAGCTCTGTGGACTGGAAGATGTACGTTGTTGGAAAATGATGTCAAGTATGTGTTTGCTGAATTGCTGGCTCAAATATCAAACTCCTCTTATATCCTTGGTCTGTCTCTGAGTCGTCTTGGTACATTCCTGATGCCTCATGAAGCTTACCTTGCTTCCTTGTGTCCTTCTTCTTTACACTATGATACAGGTACTGCAGGTCTTCTCCTGGTATTATCCTGCACCATAAAACTTGGTGAAACATCAAGACTGCAGCTTACCTACTCAACATGTTCAGCCAGGCACCCAAGGATGATGGGCATTCCAAGAAGAATGGAGATGCACCATCTAATTTGGCAATGCAGTATCATTTCCCTTTTAACAATCATATTTTTTAGAACTGGGTGGGTAAAATAACTTCAGTATTCCATAATTTGTGTTTTTCAAACGTAGAAGACATAACGTTTGGAGACATATTATCTTGGATCTCTCTGGGGCAGAAGAAGTGTGATTTGCAATGCATTTAACTGAACTGTATCATACTTATACCTTCATCATCTCCTTCCACAACAGATTGATGAGGGTGTGCTGCTCAGTGCCCTGATGAATATTTTCATGGTTACTTTTGTGTAGGATTTGTCTTTGTCACATCTTTTCCCAAATCCACTTTCCCATCCATTCATCAAGCCCCCTAACTCTCTTCTCCCAAACTGTGTGATTTATTGACGTGTGACTCAATTATACACCAAATATGGATCATAACACTTGCTGGGGCGGATGTGGTGAAAGCGACACTAACTCACAGCATGACCTTCTAATCCCTGAGCAATATCCCACACTGGCTCCATCAACACCATCATTGAAGCCTGTTGTGTTGTGCATTGTGTAAATGCTTCAACTTGTCTAACCACTCTTGACTCTGAGCAAACTTCTCCTGACTCCATGATTTCATTTCCTAAGTTTAGTTTTTAAATATTAGCTCCCCACCATTGCTCATAAGAAGTTGATATTGTGTGTCAAATTCTGTCAATGTAGAAGTCTGGTCTCAGTCTTCATAAAGTTATGATATATTATGACCCACTAACTCTCTGTTCTCTTTCAATCTAGTTGACTCTGAATGATAACCCTTTGATTAATCCTGTAGTTGGAGTTCACCTAGCAGTTTCTTTCTTCCCTCCTAGCACGCTAGCTTGCTACTTTTATTATACAACACACCTTTAAGATGCCACCTTGGGAAAAACCCTGCAGTAAGAAAACTCCCTTGCTTCATCTAGTCAGGTAGGAGAAGAATTTTGGTATGACGTTAACCTGTTTATTTAGTAAGTAACTCCTACTGAAGAGGATGTCTGTGTGTGTACAAGTTTTGTATGCAAAATAGGCAATGGCAATCATCCCCTTGTGTAGAGAAGTTGTGCAAGGATATGAGTAAATGACTGACACCTTTTTTTAGAAGATCTAGATAACAGGCTACACTAAAATATAGCAGTACAAACTAAAACACCAAAATAAACATTTGAGGCATAAATCAGGTAACATAAATTATCCCCTTTTTATTTTCAACAAATACAAAAAAACACTATTTCCACCTACAACAGGCCCACCCCTCTCCCAAACAAATAGCCCTATCCCTGAAAAGTCCAAATAAAGTTCAAGGTGAAGCCAAGTCCCAAATCCCTCCCCACCCTCTCCACCCACAACAAGCCCCTCCAACCAAAACAAAAAATGTAAAAAGGGCTTAGAAGAGGGCATTGTCCAAATGGGTCTGGAGCTGGTCTAGGCTCTGCTCTGTGCTCTGTAGCTAGCTTTCAATGTGGTCAAGCCTGTGCAGGACACAGACCTGGAATAGGCTGTCCGAATGGAGGGGATGGCAGCAGTGGTGGTCAGAGAAATTGATAGCTGGTGGCAGTGTCAGCGATGTAGTGGCCTAGAAGCTGGCACTGGCATGCTGCTGGGCTGGGTCTTGGATCCGAGGCAGCTATTTCAGCCTCTTCCACCTCCAGGATCACCAGCTGCCGGTATTTGGCCTGGAAATTCTCCAGCCTCTACTGGTGCAGATAGACCACTATCTCCTGCCTTATTGTTGGTTGTCCAGCAGGAGTAGCTATAACAAGAAAAACTAAAAGAAAAAAGAAAAATTGAAAACAACACTCTGAACAAACACTTCTTCCAAAGTAGGTAGTGGGTGGCACAGTAGAACTACATTGCTTGTGCCCTAGGGACATTGAAATTTGATGTGATTATGATTAGGAGAGTCACAGGGCCAATTTTATTTGTTTACACACACATGCGTCACATAAAAAGCACTGACTGTCTGGTAGAAAAGAATGAAGGCAGAATAACGCCAAATTAAATAAACAGCAATTTCCTTTTTTTCTTCTTTTAAAAGCATTTCTAAACAAACACTTTAGGTGGAAAAATAAAAATGAAGTACCCCTCATTTATGAGTAAGGAGGTATGCACTATGGAGTACAGGTTTCTGTGCAAAATTAAAAGAGGTATGCTAGCCAGCGATTCAAGTACTTTGCTACTGTCTGCAGCTAGGGCAGCTGTAGTTGACAAATTATTATCTTTAATTCCAATAGCCCTGTTCTTCCCCACAGGCTTTTCACTTAGTTTATATCATGAATCCAAAGAGGCAGATGAATAAATAGGATACATCGTACAGGTCATGTTTAAACTGTAATATATATTATTTATCCTATCTGCCAAACGTAGAAGGTGGGGAAAATGATGCACTTCACAACAGGGAAAGGAACAGGCTACATAGATTGTATTTGGCACCTTTGTCACAGAGTGTCCCTTACACCATCTTGAAATCAAATCAGGCATTTTCTAGTCCCACTATAATCACTGGCCTCGCCCACCACCACAAATTCTTTCCAGGAAATTCACTCGCTGGGCAGCAAGGAAAGGAAACTTGACTGACTCTACTGCGGAGTAAGGCAGAGGGATTAAGCGGGTAGGTGGAGATTTTGCTATAAAATATAGGGGTTTCAACGGTCACCAATTTTTTTATGTGCCTAAGCTTTGGCTTATTCAGACACTTTGTAAAAGAAAGTGTAAAGGGAAAAATCTAAACAGGCGTAAAAATTAATTTGTTATGGGAATACCATGAAATATATTTTGGAAATACTTCACATAGCCATAAAAATACGGCAGATTTTTCAATTTATTTGATAGGCTGGGACAGAAGAACTTAGAGAAGGAGTGAATTATCAAGAGGTGACTGAGTGGGCGAAGGGAAAAGAACACACCTTGTGTGTTTGGTGTGCAATCCATTGAAAACTTTGTAATTGTTGCATTTAATGAAACAGACACACATTGCAGAGCCAACACTGCAGTCACAAATTGAACCATACTTCACTTCTTCATTCATGGGTGGTGAAATGCCATGGGCAGGGAGGGGAGGTTGATGAATGATGATTGTCATCACGTCATTCTCTAGTACACACACTATACAAATGTTATACCCCCAGGTGAGTACACTTCAATTGAGAGTTAAGACATGGGGGTCTTTGGACAAGAGAATACTGTGCTCGTGTTTGGAGTTACTGAAACAGGGCCTCCTGTCCTTAGCAGTCATATCAGCTCCTGTACTACACACACTATACAAATGTTTCCCCTGAGGTGAGTACACTTCATGCGTGAGTCACCAAACAGGAGTCTTAGGAGAAGAGGAACCTGGGCTAGTGTGTGAAGTAACAGTGACAGATCCTCCTGGCCTTAGCAGTCATGTCACTCCCTGTTCTACACACACTATACAAATGGTATCCTCCCAGCTGAGTAAACGTACTTTAAAAGAGTTGCCAAACAGTGGTATTTTGATGAATGAACATTGTTCTGGTGTTTTGAGTTGCTGAAACAGTGCCTCCCGTGAGGTGCAGTCAGGTCATTCTCTCTAGTACTCACACTTGACCAATGTTCTTTCCCTAGGTGAGTCCACTTCAATTGAGAGTTTACTAACAGATGTATTGTAGCATGTGACCAATGTGCTAGTGTAGGACCAGCACTATTGTCTGCTGAGAGTTGGTGTCAAGTCAGTCCCTGTTCCACACACACTATAAAAATATCATCTCCCCAAGTGAGTACACTTCAAGTGTGAGTTGGCAAATACAGGTCTTTGAACTGGTGAAAACTGGGATGGTTAGTGTAGTGACTGTAAAAGTGGCAAAAGCTGAGCTGTGAGCATGCATGCATTGCATTTTGGTGACATTTTTAGTGTTGTGATTTACCATACTCTACTCCCTGTGTATTCCTGCTAACCCCTCAGGATGCAGGATGGCCAAGACCATCTCCTCCCAGGTAAAGATATATAATGAGGCACTGGGAGGGCCACTGCCAGTCTTCGTGGCTTGCAGCTGGTGCTTGAAGACCAGGGAATGCACCTTGCCCCTGAGGTCATGCCACCTCTTCCTAATGTCCTACCTTTTATATGGGGTGGTGCCCACAACAATGAATCTATCAACGATCCTGTCCCACATTTCAATTTTCCTACTGAGAGGAGCATGCAGAACTTATGCTCCAAACAATTGTGGCTTTACTCTTATGATTTCATCCACTGTGACTCTTAATTCATCTTCTGAGAAATGGGGATTCTTCCAACGTGCAATGGTGGAAAAAAATAACAGGTCAAGGTGATTTACTAAAGAACGCAAGTGCAAAATGGTGTGACTGGACAAAAGTGTGTACAGGGTGTTGCATGGGATGGTGACAAAAGTGGTGCCTAGTATCTGTACTGTATGGAAAAACATTGCTCTGGCTTCTGTGTGTTGCATTGAAAATGCAAATGATTGTTACGTGTGAAGGGGTGTGTTTTATAGTGTCCTATGCAGGTTTGTCCAGTGTAGTAATCTGTGTCAGCTGTGTTGCTTTCAAATTCATCCAATGTGCAATTGTGTATTACTTTGATGATCGCGGACCAGCATGGTTTCGACCGCCATTAGCTGACTGCCATGGGGGTCCGCCATTGCGACTGTGTGCTTGTAATACAGTCAGTGGTTGGTCACGGTGCTGTTGGACCGCCTATTTCCAGGCCTTTGTGCCGCTGCGGGTCTGCCTTTTTTGATTGGCGGTTGGCAATCCTGCCTGTATGACTCGTAATAGAGCGTTTAGGACAGCCAATATTGCAGTCTGGCGGTCTGACTGCCAAACTCGCAATGAGGCCTTAAGACTCAGTATGACTCATCCACTTATGGTCCTTTGTTAAGGCATGCCTGAGTATTGGCTTAATTGTTTGTTCCATGCTTCATGATTGCCCTAAACCTTTTAATTAAGGAAGTGACTTAGGGCCTGATTGCGATCTTAGTGGACAATCCATCGCAAACAAGAAAGATATCCCGTCTGCCATATTAGACGTTCCATAGGACATAATGGAACTTGTAATACAGCCTACAGGATATCCATCATTTTTGGGACGGAGTATCCCATCCGCCAAGATCAAAATCAATCCCTTAGCGTTTTATGTAAAGTGTTCCTGCTGATCTCCTCAGATGTCTGCTGCTGTTTGAGAGAATTGAAAGAGATGTCACACAGTGTGGCTTCTTGAAAAATAAGCATGCACGCATTTATTTGTGTAGAAATTTATAAAGAACTTTCAAATGTGGCTATAGAAATTTTTTGGGCATTGCAAAGGATGCCAAATACAGACATATTAGTTAACTGGCCAAATAGTATAGAATGATTTGCTATGGAATTTCTCAGACCATCCTGTGTGTTTGTGCTAAAACCCAACACTTTAACTAAAAAGTGTATTGATAATCAATAGTGCCATCTCCACATAACCCATTAGAACTTCATGTGTATTATGACTGCATGCAGTTGCACACGCTAACTGTAAATATTACACATAAATCAGGAAAATATTCATTAAAATGAATTTTATTTTGAATATGCTAGAATGCTTATATACAATTGGGGTCTTCTGTTTGGTAACCTCATAAAAGGGTAGAAATCTGTAAATACTACAGACCAAAAACACCAACACTTCTGACACTCCAGTGTTTCATTTGTGTAGGTCATTGCTGGTGGTAGCCACCTAAATTCCATGTTTGCAAACAAGAACTCATTTTTCTTCATCAGACTTTGACAGAGAGCAGGAGAAAAAGTATGAAAAAGGAGAAAGAAAGAGGAAGGTAAAAATAATGAAAGTGTGACAAAGGGAGAAAGCAGAGATAAAAAACAACATGTAAAAGTAAGGTAGAGAGACAATATATTAAGGGTGTGTAAGAAAAGGGCATGAAGTGAAGTACATTTATACAGTTCCTACAAATTAAGTAGGACTGTGTATAAGGTCAAGATAAACTTCAGGATATAAGGACTCAGTCCTTCTATACCATCAGTAAATGTTGACACAATTCCTAGCTAGCAAACAGTGCCCCATTAAAACCACTAAACTTACCATAGTAACACATGATATCAGTAACCTAAAACATGACTAGTCTGATTACCAAGGAAATCGTAAAAACAGATCTACCCTTTTATTGTTACTTCACATGCTCAATGTGAGGCACAAGAATGATATGAAAATGTCTTTTCAAACATTTATTTAAACAATCATATTATTGTATAGAAATCATGATCAGTGATTGTTAGGCATATGAAACAAAGCATGGTAACCATCATTATAAGAATGGAGAAAAAGACACACAATTCAACCATGATAATGTTGGTATGTTGTGATGCTCCTATCTGTTACTACCGCCAATATTGAGAGCATGGTGGGAGTACGCTCTGCCAGATCCATTAGCATTTGCGGGATGGAGGTCAGAGTCGGCAGGGCTGCACCTCGGTCGCAGTGCACCATGTTCCAGCATAATCCCTGCCGAAGTGGTCCTCTCACAAATGCAGCACAGAGACAATTTATATAATGAAAGCACTGTTCATATTGTACTGTGTCAGAGGTGCAGAGCTGATGTGATGATTTGTCTGTACCTTCAAATCTGTCTCCAACAGACAATCATAATATAAGGGTATTGCGTTCTCCACACCTAACTTTTGAAGGGGTGTACAGACTGCATAGCAGCAACGCTCATGAGCAGTAAGCTGCATGTACAGTGTCTTCTCAGTACATTATCACATAAGTGTAAAATCATGTAAAAATCCACCATCAGAAAAAAGTGCCAAGCTAAAATGGAGACTCAGTGAAGGCCCTAACGTGCTTCACCACAGTACAGATTAGTCCATCTTGGTATTGATAGCGCGTCCAGTCCTTGTAAATTACTTATACTTGGACACGCCGGAGGTCGGTGAACCTTTTGACCGGGTTCAGTTCTCCTCATCCAAAGAAATCGTCAGATCCCTCAAATCAGTGATCAAATAGTAATCAATCAACAAATTAGTTAAACAGAAATCAGTAATTTGACAAGCCATGACCTTTCAGTCATGAATAACCACACCTGTTTATTAAGTTAATGAGTTTATTTCCCTATATTTACAAAGCTAACACAATGTAAGTAAGTCTCAAAATCAAATGATACACATATACGAACATTACTGGCTGTCCATAGCGACGGAAGAAACGCAACCTACGTAAAACTAGAATAATTACACACTCTGATATAGCTGTGCAAATCACTAATAAAAGTAACTGAAATTGACTAATTGCATACATCGGTCAGCATAACAAGATTTCAATTCAGCACAGTGCATCAAATGAATACCTCAACTAACTTCTGATTAGCATTGGCATGTGGGGCTTCATGCAAAATTAATTTAACCAACATAAATTTAGAAAACTTCTAGCTTAGGCTCTGTCAAAATAAGCAGTTGTTACCTAAGAAGGAAAACACAATGAATAGTACATTTATCCTTTAATAATTATCAAATACAATCAGCATTCAAGGTAAGTCTTCGTCCTTCAGGTACCGGTTCGATCAGCATGGGGCAGACCTCAAAGGGGGCAAAGTTTAAGTCAAGTTTTCCTTGCAGCAGCAAGGAAAATGGGGGGGGGGAAAGTTATTATATGGGAAAGGCAAAATAAAGATAAAGTTAAAGTCTCTAGGGTGAGAATTCATTAGAGTCTCTCTCTCTTGGATAGAGAAAAAGCATCAAAGTGTCATCGAGGCAAGAGTGGCAACAAAATGGCTTCTCAAAATATGGCTTCAAAATGGCATCAAAGAAAATGGCTGTCTTCTCTTCGTCCGATGGGATTAAATAAGAAAAGTTCCAAATTCTTCAGGTTCTTCCATTGGAGGGTCCATGGGGTGATTTCTCTTTGACCAATGAATAGTGTCTTTTCTCTTAATACTCATCTACGCATAAGGTGTCCTTGGAGTTTTGGAACATAAGTAGCAACAAAAGTTGCCAATTAATTCTGCATCAGTGTCTTCATTGTCTGCACCTGCAGAAACTGACCTTGAGCTTCAAAGGGGATGAAAGTTGCCCAACACGCAACTTTGAGATAAGTGTATTAGTAATTCTACTGGAAAAATACAGCTTTTAAAGATTCAAAACACGTCTTTGTTAATACAAGTGAAACCTACACAGTTAAAATTGAGACCAGGCAACTAGGCCAAAGCCTCTGCTAAATTTAAGCTAAGCATATAACAGTTTTAACAAGAAAATCATAGAATATATCTGCAATTATGACATACCAGTACATTTTGTCGGTTTTCATGATTAATTAAGCTTGTTTATACTAATGGCGACCTACTTCATGGGCACATTTTTCAACATACATTATTTTTCTTTGCTAAAATCACATTGCCTTATACGATTTTGTTACATGATATATAAATGTTTGTTAGTCTTTCTTTATCTGCTTCATCAATCCCTCCTCTGATGACTAATTATGTCATCACATTAAATCTTCCTTAACAAATTTTATTTCATTTAAAATTCTGTTTAATATTTTTGCATTTCAATCATTTCCCTTTTCTGTTTTTCTCCCTTAGTTTTTTCCCTGTATAATTTTACCATTTCTTTTTGTTCTTTCTTTTCAGTTCTTCTCTTGTTTCTTGATTTCAATATTTTAATAGCTTTCCATATTCCCCAAATACCTATTAAGCAAATTAGTATTATTAATATCCCTTTTACTATTTTCAGTAATATTCCGTTCCAAATGTTGCTGAGCCAATTTCCCACGGAAGAAGATCCCTTTCCAACTTTTTCCCATACTCCTGGTTCTTTCAATTCTTTCAAATCTGTACTATTGTTAGTTAAATTTGTAAGCATATTTCTAATTTGTTTACTGTTGTCTGGTATATATGAGCAACAGTGACGTGTACTAAGCATTTTGCAAATGCCACCATTCTTTGCTAAAAGAATGTCTAAAGCAAGCCGGTTTTGAAGAGTCATAGCTCTTTCTGCAGCAAGTTCAGTATCCATCAGGATCATTGCTCCTGAGAAATTTGTCAGCATGTTATCCACAATAGTAGACAACTTTTGTATTTTGATTGAGTTCAATATAACTCCTACTGAAGGAATTATTGCTCCAAATATGTCTCCTACCACACCAGAAGCTGTCTCCCTTTTCTGAATACGATGTAATTCAGACAGCTTTGGAAATTTCTTTAGGTCATGTAGTTGATAAATCTTTGGAAATACTATTCCCAAATAACATCTCCCATACCATCCTTTTAAAAGACGATAATAGGCATTAAATCCACAAATATAATATACCCCTGGAGTAGCTGGATCTTGTCCATTTAACATGAACGTCCATTTACTCTGGAAAAAAAACACGTGTTTACATTCACTCGTTCCTACAAAGATTGTGTCATAATATGATTTAGGTCTATATATACAAAGCTTCCCTATATGTAATGCATCTAAAGCTAGTTTCCCTTGTGTCTTTATTGCGGCAAAAGCATAGTTATCTACAGATGTCCTTTTATGTAATTCTTTTTCTAATTTTTCCTTCATCATTTTCCTTCTATCTTCAGTGTGATCTAAAAAGCTTTTCTCTACGGGTGAAAGTAGGCATGTAAGGTTGTCTCTATGAGCGTGAACTGTGGAAAAAGGCGATATTGGTTCAAAGAAACCTCTAACTAATTTTATATAATAATCTCTTGCTATTTTACTCAAGTACTCAATTATGGAGACATATGAAAATACGACATCCTGATTGGAATAGAAGTATTGAATATACTCCTGGTTATAAAATCTGGTTAGTAATAAACTACATGTTATTCCATACGTGAGGGGCATGCTATGATATGTCACCCCTTCTATTACTGATATAGGGATTTGTGTACATATATAACAATCTTTCGCGTCCATTGTCTCAACATACTCACTCAGCAAACGATAGAAAACATTAGATGAGAGTTCTTTCTTGTCGTTAGTATAGTCATGTAAATATTTTTCGTCTTGTTCGAGTTTCTTCAAAGGAGTTAATTCAGTAGTAATTTTAAAAGTAGAAGCAGCATTTGTGTCTCTTTCATTCCCTACATGCATTCCAAGAATTATTTCCATAATTATTAGTACACATGCAATTATTAGACCTATACACATGTATTTACAATATTTCCTCTTATGTCCTTATGTAGTATTGTCCGTCATGATCTATCGAGAATCAGAAAGTTGAAGATAGTTTATCAAATCAAATTTGCAGATATATATAAAGGATCAACGAGGTCAAAGTTCACACGGTTTTCTTTAGCAGCTTAGTCTCTTATCGGTTTAGCAGCTTTCTCTCAAAATCGGTTTCAAAGTCAATTACGTTATCAATGTCTTATCCGGTGATATTCATGAAATTCACTTTTCAAGTACCAAAGTGTCGTTCTGCTTCTTCATTTTCAAGACTAAGATATAGAAATTCGTCTGACCATCGTTAGTGGCTGTGTATGCCCATTCTGGACCAGAATATCTTCTGTTCGCTATTCTTTTCCTTTTCAATTTTGCATCTCCTTTCGATTCCCCTTCGCTTATGTCTTGTTCTTTGGCTGCGTCTTTTTCTTCATTCAATGTGGTTATGATAGACACTTCTTTTCTTTTCTCTTTCAATTCTGGCCATATGTTTTCTTTTAATGTTTCTTTAGTCTTTGATTTCACTGGTGATATGCTTTGTCTTCATTTCACGTTGTTTTCACCTGACGGACCTGCAACCGGTTCCGTAAGAGTTAGAATAATTTGACTTTGCTCCATCTCGTCTCCTTCACCTGGGAGGTCGGTTAGTTTTTCTTCTTGTTTTCTTGTATCATCTACTTCTGGGAAAGCTATCCTCTGACTAGGCTCTTCTGCTTCTTCACCTGAGATAAGATCTTTGTCACCTCCTGAGGCTTCTTCTCTGTTGTCCTCGAAAGGAGTGACTGTGTCTTCTTCAGTGAATATTTCTTCTGTCTCAGTTTCTCCTTGTTCGCTTTCAGGCTCTCTTCGTTCTGTCTCAGTGCCTGGTACTTTCCTATTAGTTGTTGGTAATTTCAGTGCTTCAATTTCCTCTTCTGTGGGACACGTCACCTTTTTTGTGTGACTGGCGTGAATCCAGTTGGGAACTCCCGCACACTTCACAGCGGTGGTAGTTGTCAGAATCACTTGAAAAGGTCCTTTCCAACGGGGTTCCAAGCACGACTTCCTCACGTGCTTCTTTATCACAACCCAGTCACCTGCTTTCAGGGCGTGTCCTGGACCTTGGATCTGTGGCAAGGTGGTTGCCTCCACCTGGTGAGAAAAAGAGCGGACCACATCAGCCAGACCTTTGCAGCAGTCCAATACCATATCATCTGTAATATTTACAAGGGCATTCACTGGAACTGCTGGAAGTCTCATGGCTCTGCCCATGAGAATTTCATGTGGTGATAGTCCAGTTTTTCCATCAAGTGTGTTTCTCATCGACATTAACAACCAAAGGCAACGCGTCAGGCCATTTCAAGTTTGTGGATGCGCATGTTTTCGCCATTCTTGACTTCATTGTGCCATTCATTTGCTCCACTAGTCCTGATGCTTCAGGGCGGTAGCTACAATGCAATTTTTGTTCAATGTTCAATGCTCCACAAAGTAATTTGATTACTTCGTTATTGAAGTGACTTCCCCTATCTGATTCTAAAGAGATCGGAAATCCGAAACGTGGTATTAGTTCTCCCAAGAGTAGTTTTGCAACTGTGAGACTGTCATTTCTGCGTGTAGGGTATGCTTCAATCCAGTGACTAAAAATACACACAATCACCAACACATATTTCAAGCCTGCATGCATAGGCATCTCAATGAAATCCAGTTGCATCCTGCTAAACGGCCCACCTGCTCTTCCAATATGGCTCAAATTTACTACGGTTCCCTTCCCTGCGTTCATTTGTTGGCTAATGACCCAACAATGGCAAACTGCTTCAGCAACTTGGCAAAATTTGGGATTAAACCAATCAATTTTGAATAATCTAATCATGGCATCTCTTCCAATGTGTGCTTGTCTGTGATATAGCCTAGCTATTTGCATCAAAAGACTGCCTGGCAAAACTAATCTCCCTTCACTTGAAACCCACAAATCATTTGTTTTTTTTACGCATTGTAATTTATTCCATGAGAGTTTTTCATCCCTACTAACATTATTTTGTAGGATTTTCAATTCTGTCTACAACTTTTAGAGCAAAGTCTTCATTTGGTTCACGTTCGGGCTCATTTATCAAATTCCATTCGTCTCTGAGCAATATACAGTTCAATGCGCAAAACCTTGCAACTTGATCTGCATATCCATTTCCCAAAGAAATTAAGTCTTGTGATTTCAGGTGTGCACTGCATTTTACCACTGCTACTTCTCCTGGTAACTGGATAGCATGTAACAACTCTTTGATTCTTTCACCATTTTTCACTGGTGATCCAGAAGAGGTCATAAACCTTCTTTGTGACCACAATTGTCCAAAGTCATGCACTATTCCAAATCCGTACTGACTGTCAGTGTAAATGGTGACTTTCATTAATGCGGAAAGTTGGCAAGCTCTAGTAAGGGCTACTAGTTCCGCTACTTGTGCAGAGTAAATTCCTTGAAGCCAAGATGCTTCTAGAACACCAGTTATTGTACATACAGCATATCCTGCTTTCAGTATTCCTACTGCATCTCTTAAACATGAACCATCAACAAAAATAACCTGATCATTTTCTTCCAATCGAGTATCTTTGATATTAGGTCTTGGTTTGGTACAAAATTCAGTCACTTGAAGACAGTAGTGTTCTATGTCTTCTGCATTTTCAATTTCAACATTTTCACTGGGAAACAAAGTTGCTGGATTTAATGTAGTGCATCTTTTTAACTGCACATTAGGTGATCCCAAAATTATTGTCTCGTACCTTGGAAGCCTAGCACCAGTCATGTGCTGTGTTCGGGAACGTGTCAAAAGTATTTCGACTGAGTGAGGGACCATAACTGTTAAAGGATGTCCCATCACTATTCCTTCACTTTGATTTAGGCTCATACCAACTGCTGCTACAACACGCAAGCATCCTGGTAAGGCTGCTGCGACTGGATCCAAAGTAGCTGAAAAATATGCTACTGGTTTGTTTACGCCACCATGGGCTTGAGTCAAGACAGACAAGGAACATGCATCACGTTCATGACAAAACAATGTGAAAGGCTTTGTGTAATCAGGCATACTTAAAGCTCGAGCTCTGCACATGCATTCCTTTAATTCAATAAAGGCATCCATTTCATCTCTTTTCAACATTATTTCATCCTGCACATCTTTCTGGGTCAGTTTTTAGTAAAGGTTTGGCTAGAGTTGAGAAATTGGGAATCCATTGGCGACAGTAGCCCACCATTCCCAAAAACTTTCTCACCTCTTTTCTTGTTCTGGGTGGACTCATTTGAAGTACGGTCGTTATTCTTTCTTTCATGATTTTTCGCAACCCTTTTTCTATTTGGTGACCCAAATATTTCACTTTCTTTTGGCAGTATTGCAATTTCGAAGGAGACACTTTGGCCCTCATTCTGACCCTGGCGGTCGGCGGAGAGACGGCGGTCGGACCGCGAACAGACCGGCGGTATTAAAAATGGCATTCTGACCGCGGCGGTCCCCGCCGCGACCGACCGCTACTTCTCCACTCCGACCGCCGCGGCGGTCATGACCGCGGGGCTGGAGTTTGCGCACTCCGGCCCGGCGGTCGTCCCAAGACCGCCAAGGGTATTATGACCCTGCCTACCGCCGCGGTTTCTTGCGGGCGGGAACCGCCGTGCGAACCATGGCGGTAAGCACTATCGGGGCCAGGGAATTCCTTCCCTGGCACTGATAGGGGTCTCCCCCACCCCCCACTACCCACCCGAGTCCTCCCCCCACACCCTCCACCCCCCTGCCACCCCCCAGAGGTGGTACGAACCCCCTCCCCACCCCCACCCCGACATGCACATACATGTACCCCGACATGCACACACCCCCAACATGCACATATACACGCCCCCTACACACACATACACAACGGGGACACATACCCGCACACATACATGCCGACATGCGCACCTGCCGAACAGCACACATTACCCATAGACACAGCAGCACCCCCCGCCCGCATACACGCACTCACACACCCACTCTACACACTCACACGCACACCCCCATGCACGCCCACATCACACAACACCCCCCCACCCCCTCCCCTCACGGACGATCAACTTACCTTGTGCGTTGGTCCTCCGGGAGGCGACGGGAGCCATAGGGACGTGACCGCCAACAGAAGACCGCCAACAGAAGACCGCCACACAGAAATGTGGGTCGTAATTCTGTGGGCGGTGTTCTGCTGGCGTGGCGGTGGAGGTTGACCAGTCTCCACTTTCCCGCCGACCGCCAGTGTGGCTGCTGGCGGTTTTCCGGCGGAACGCTCCCAGCGGTCAGAATGCGCACAGCGGCACACCGCCGCGGTCGGCGGTCTTCACCGCGGCGGTAACTCAGCGGTCTTGCGAAAAGACCGCCAAGGTCAGAATGAGGGCCTTTGTGTCCATTCCTTCCCAAATGATTCAGTGGAGCAATAGTGTCAACTGTACAGTCATTTTCTGTTTTGGATGCAACCAGTAAATCGTCAATATACTGTACTAAGGTTGATTCAAAAGGTAATTCCAATGATTACAGATTTTTCTTTAGAATCTGATTGAAAATTGATGGTGACTCCGAAAACCCTTGAGGAATTCGACACCAACTGTAGACTCTGTCCAGGAATTTGAAGCAAAAGAGAAATTGGCTGTCCGCATGAAGAGGCACAGAAAAGAATGCTTGTGACAAATCGATGACTGTGAGCCACTCTGCATCACAGGGAATTTGAAACATTATTACAGCTGGATTTGGGACTACGGGACAACATTTGACTATTATGTCATTTATTTCTCTCAAATCATGAACAATTCGGACCTTTCCACTTGGTTTTATTAGTCCCATGATTGGTGAATTACATGGACTACTTAGTACTTCTTTCAGTACTCCCTGTTTCACAAATTCGTCAATGAGTTTGGCGACTTTCATAAGAGTATCTTGTGGCATATGGTATTGTGGAGTCTGAGGAAAATGTACATTAGGTTTTACAGTCACTTTCACTGCTTCTGCTCCTTTGATCAATCCTACTTCTTCCCCTGTCATATCCCACACTTCCTTCTCAACAGGTTCTTGTATATCAGCTGGAATATCTGCTTCAGTGAGCATAGGATAAAGAGTAATCAGGGGATACTCTTCATAAACAGTTTCCATTTCTTCTTGTTCTTCTAAACTGTCCTCTTCTTCCTCATCACTGTTTGTCTGAATTTTAATTCCATTATGTGAGCACATAATCGAGCATCCTAGTTTGCATATTAGATCTCTTCCTAATAGGGATATTGGACTTGAGTCACACACCACAAATTTATGTAACCCTTGAAAGTTACCAATTTTGACTTGCACTGGATCTGTAATTGGGTTTGTCAGATACTGATTTGCTACTCCCACTACTTGAACTGTTCTCCCTGAAAGTGGCAAATTTGGTACTTCGATACTTCTAACTGTAGAGCGTGTAGCTCCTGTGTCAACCAAAAATGAAACGCTGTGACCCATAACTCTTCCTTCCACATATGGTCCCTTTTGATCAACTTCCAAAGATGCTGCAAGCATACAATTTCCCTCCTCATCTGAACTTTCACTCTCCCATTCATTGTTTATTCCATTCTCACTGTGTAACAGGAATTGGTGTACTGTGTTACTTTGATTCATTCCTTGACCTGTAACCTGTTGAGGAAGCATTACTTGTTGCTGATTCATTGGTGCTAAGGGTACTTGCATTTGCTGATTAGGTACCATAGGAAACTGTTGTTGAATTGGTTGTGATTGTACCATTTGTTCACGAGGCACTTGCACCTGCTGTTGTTGTATAGGTTGTAGACCTTGCATCTGATTTACATTATTTTGGAAATTTGGGTTTGGACCTCTCAATTTTGGTCCTCTCATATTCTGAAATGTATTGAAATCATTGTTTTTATGACCTACACCTTCCTGCACCAACCTTGGGCACTCCAGTTTCCAATGTCCTATGATTCCGCATGTGTGACATGGCATCACTTTCTTCATTGCCTGTATACCATTAGGAATCACAACAGTATTTAAATCAGGACCATTATTCACAAAACCTCCTCGGCCTCTGCCTCTCATCTGTGGCTGAAACATAGCATTCCCCTGCTTTTGCTGCTGCGTCAACTGTTGTTGGAAACCTTGCAAACCTGTCTGAGCTGCTCTAATCTGCATCACCATCATTTTTTCTTTCAACCTTTTCTGTTTGTCTCAATCTCATCACTGCAGTATTTTGCATAGTTCAACACTTCATCGATCGATTTTGACTGCCAACAAATCAAATGCATTTTAATCATCTGGCTAATTTCGGGTCTCAGTCCTTCCACAAATCTGAATACAAAATGGAGCATGTCCTTTACCTCAGTCGTTTCCGTGCCACTATAATGTTTAAATGCTTTCAACAATCTCTCATAGTATACATGTATCGACTCTTTAACTTCCTGTGCTGTTCTGTCAATTTTCTGCCAATCTACATTTTTCGACGCAACTTTTGTTTTCAGATACTCAATCACTTTATGGTATATGTTCATTTCCCTAGGCAATGGTGCACCTGTGTCCTTATCTCTTTCCGGTTCTTTTGTTGGCCAATCTATAGCCCTTTTACATTCTTCCCACAAATCGGCTGGAACTACAATTTCGAATAAAGTATTCAGGTCTTCCCAAAGACATTTTGCGAGTTTCACAAATCTATCTGTTTGTTGATACCATTCAATCGTTTTCTCTCTTAACTTAGGGTAATCATCCGTAAAAGATTGAATGTCACACCTGTGCCATGGTACATAGATAAGTTTTCCTCCTGCTGTTTCTCTCATCGGTAACATGGTTATAAGATCACCATTCTGTTGTATTTTAACATTTTGATCTGGGGTACTTTCTTTCTTCTTATCCTTTTTCTTAACCCACCTACTCTCCCACTTGTCTAAACATCTCCAAACCTGCGCACTATGCAGTATTTATTTAAGGTGCGTTTTCATTCCTGCAAACCTCATGTGTTCAAAATCTTTTGTCTCAAAGTCTAACCTGTAACTTCTGCTCAAGTGCTTGGTTTTATTTATGTCTACTTTATGTCTGTCTGCAATTTCTTGTAACCTCTTATGTATGCTGCTTACTTCTCTTGTAATTCTAGGGCAAATGTATCTCAGCTCTTCTGTGTATGATTCTAACCTGTTCAGACCCATCGTTCTATCTACGAGTTCACCTGCTTCCATGCCCAATCTTAATTGATTCAAATATTCTTCTCCTTTTCCCTTGGGTGTACTCTCTGGGGTATTCAGACTGTTCAACCATTGTGTTAACTGTTGTGCATTTAGTCCCATTAATGTAGCATCTACGTCTACTGCTACTGATGGTTTCTGTAATGTTTCTGTTTTTTAAGTTTGCGGTATTATTAGTGGTGGATTTGACCTTACCACAGTTGACGGAACACAAATTGGAATTGGACTAAATTCCAGCAAAGACCCAGATCTGTTTGAGAGTGTTCCTACAGGAGTCATTTCTTGGGTATTTTCTTTATGTCTTCTTCCTGTCTCATTCTGTGTCATTACACCATGATCGCATACACTTGGTTTTGCTTGTGTATATAATGGTACTGGCGGACCTACAGTGATAGGCAAAGATATTGCATCCGGATTCTGTCTGTTACCCAAATTCTGTGGCATGTTAATTCCCACATTATGGTTCATCATTGCTGACATGTCTAACTGTGTTTCTGCTGTTTGAATGTACTTTGGCATTTCTTCCATCTGCTTTTGAGGCATCAAAATTTGTGTTGGTTCGGTTTGAATCAATGTCGGTCTTTGGTAATTCTGTCCTCTCTGCACCATTAAATTAGAAATTATTTCCAAATTATGCTCATCATAATTGCGTCTTTGGACCTGTGGCTGATAATCATTAACAGGTTCCAGTTTAGTCATGTCAGGATATATTCTCTGAACTTGTGGTATTTCTTGTGTAAAAGGCATATTAGGACTACTTTGCATCTGCAATTTTCTCAATTCAGTGTTACAGTACCCTGTATTGGTTCTGGAGGGGCAGTACTAGTGCTTGGGCCATTTGCGTTTTCCACATATGGTGGTGGACGGTCATTTAGCAATTGCAGAATGGATTCCTCATCATCTGATTCGTCTGACCTTTTCGAGTTTCTCTTGTTTTCTCTATCTTTGGACTGACTCCTGTTTGTTTTATGGGTAGCTTTCTTTCCTTCCATCTCTGCTTTGTCAGTGATTGCTGGAAACAATTTAATTCCCTGCAACATATCTGATCTCCAAACCTTTTGAGCACTATCCCATCTAGCATCCGCTAGTGTCTTCTCTACTTTTCTCACTCTTGTCTCAAATTTCTTTTGTAGTTGCCTTCTAGCTATTTGTTTCCAAATTGCTAATGCTTCAAACTGTGCTGGTCTTGGAGGTATTTTCGTGTCATATAGCGCAAATCTTAAATTCTCCAAAACTCTTAGATTAAATGTCCCATGGATAGGAAACGCTACACTTCCATGCTTTTCTGTTAATTTACACCATTGTTTTAACCAAAGACATGGTGCGACACCCTTTTCTTCAATTACGATGTAAGCTGGTGTACCGTCAGGCGGTGTTTCTTCTCCTAAATTTGCTTTAATATATACATCTCCCCTCAAGGCACTCTTAAATGCTTTGAAAAATTTCATTTTTCCATCTTTTATTTTCTCAAAATGTAATCAATAAGTGACTTTAATTCCCAGAATACTCTTTGCTTGCCTTTCCCCACCAATTGCGCTTCACGGACTGCGTCCAATCCGTGCGCGACTCTTCTCACCAACCAACCTATCCCAGCACGGCTCCAGTGACGTCACACTCACACACTGCGTCTGACAAAGTCTTGTGGCTTGTCCTCCTTCATTCAGCTTCACTCAAAACTAATTTCAGCAATATAACGCGAGCACTAATCAAAAAAAAGAAAACAAATCTATTGGTTTACTACAGGAAAGGTAATACAATCGCTTCAGAAATCTTAGGGATTTTTCACAAGCCTCAGCAGTTATTCCATCTTTCTCGGCTTCCCACTTTCGCAAGCAAAATTTTACCTGCAAACTTTACTCTCAACTGATCAATGAACTATTCTAGTGCACCTTAGAATTCGTCAAATCTCAAAGTCGAAATTTGTCTTTTATTCCTCAATATTCGCACTGACTCGTTGACCACGCCCCATCAACCTATTAAACCGAACAAATTACAACATCAATCAAGTGTCTCATACACTTTTCAACATACTCCGGAGTCTCTTGACCTCGCAGGGCCCGTTTCAACATCAACAACCACGTGGACATTTTTTCCTTCACATTGTACTACACACATCTGAAGTTCGACGACTTCCCTACTTTCATACTTTGGGGTACCACTCCTCTAAAATTTTCATTGGAGTTCGTAACTCCCTAAAAATCCTCACAAACTTCATAATTCATCTGTGGCATAAGCCATGCAAGCGCAAAACCCTAACTTCATTCATACTGTCACTAGAAACGCCAAAAACATTCTCACACCTTCATTTCCTCCATTCGCAAGCTCCGAGATTCCAGGAAAGTGATTGGGGATTTAGGGCATCATCATCTCTCCAACTTGTTTTATTGAAGAAAATTCTAACTTGGATCTGTCTATTGTTCGGATGGGGTCCCAAAGGGCCATACCATCAAGCTCTGCTACCATGTACTGATAGCGCGTCCAGTCCTTGTAAATTACTTATACTTGGACACGCCAGAGGTCTATGAACCTTTTGACCGGGTTGAGTTCTCCTCATCAAAAGAAATCGTCGGATCCCTCAAATCAGTGATCAATATTCATTTATAATCAATAACCAATACTCAATTAGTAATCAATCAACAAATTAGTTAAACGGAAATCAGTAATTTGACACGCCATGACCTTTCAGTCATGAATAACCACACCTGTTTATTAAGTTAATTAGTTTATTTCCCTATATTAACAAAGCTGACACAATGTAAGTAAGTCTCAAAATCAAATGATACACATATACGAACATTACTGGCTGTCCATAGCGACGGAAGAAGCGCAACCTACGTAAAACTAGAATAATCACACACTCTGATAAAGCTGTGCAAATCACTAATAAAAGTAACTGAAATTGACTAATTGCATACATCGGTCAGCATAACAAGATTTCAATTCAGCACGGTGCATCCAATGAATACCTAAACTAACTTCTGATTAGCATTGGGATGTGGGGCTTCATGCAAAATGAATTTAATCAACATAAATTTAGAAAACTTCTAGCTTAGGCTATGTCAAAATAAGCAGTTGGTACCTAAGAAGGAAAACACAATGAATAGTACATTTATCTTTTTATAATTACCAAATACAATCAGCATTCAAGGTAAGTCTTCGTCCTTCAGGTACCGGTTCGATCAGCATGGGGCAGACTTCAAAGGGGGCAAAGTTTAAGTCAAGTTTTCCTTGCAGCAGCAAGGAAAATGGGGGGGCAAAAGTTATTATATGGGCAAGGCAAAATAAAGATAAAGTTAAAGTCTCTAGGGTGAGAATTCTTTAGAGTCTCTCTCTCTTGGATAGAGAAAAAGCATCAAAGTGTCATTGAGGCAAGAGTGGCATCAAAATGGATTCTCAAAATATGGCTACAAAATGGCATCAAAGAAAATGTCTGTCTTCTCTTCGTCCGATGGGGTTAAATAAGAAAAGTTCCAAATTCTTCAGGTTCTTCCATTGGAGGGTCCATGGGGTGATTTCTCTTTGACCAATGAATAGTGTCTTTTCTCTTAATACTCATCTACGCATAAGGTGTCCTTGGAGTTTTGGAACATAAGTAGCAACAAAAGTTGCCAATTAATTCTGCATCAGTGTCTTCATTGTCTGCACCTGCAGAAACTGACCTTGAGCTTCAAAGGGGATGAAAGTTGCCTAACACGCAACTTTGAGATAAGTGTATTAGTCATTCTACTGGAAAAATATAGCTTTTAAAGATTCAAAACACGTCTTTGTTAATACAAGTGAAAACTACACAGTTAAAATTGAGACCAGGCAACTAGGCCAAAGCCTCTGCTAAATTTAAGCTAATCATATAACAGTTTTAACGAGAATATCACAGAATATAGCTGCAATTATGACACATTAGTACATTTTGTCAGTTTTCATGATTAATTAAGCTTGTTTATACTAATGGCAACCTACTTCGTGGGCACATTTTTCTACATACATTATTTTTCTTTGCTAAAATCACATTGCCTTATATGATTTTGTTACATGATATATAAATGTTTGTTAGTCTTTCTTTTTCTGCTTCATCAGTATTTATCAAACCCATCATTCAGCTGCACCCCAGCCCTTATGACTTCTCTTATAATTACACTTATATAGTGCTTACTACTTCTGATAAGGTTTTGAAGTGATTTATGGGAGGCCGAGCACTGCCCCAGAATCCAAGGTTAGTCGTTAGCCCAGTGTTATTGGTATTTTTTAGTTACTAGGATTAGTATTGTGTGCAAAAGCAAACTATTCCGTGCATTCAGTGGAGTTTTTTTTTTTTACTACATTGAATTAACAGGCGTAAGGCATTATTATTATTACAGGAAGCTATGGAAGAGGAAGCTATGGAAGTTCTCGTAGATGTTTGGTGAGATTAATACATGAGCTACAATAAATTACGTGTTGTTAAGTGCAGAGGCATGGCCTCCAAAAAGGAGAGTTTGTGATCTTCGAAATGAGTTGGTGGAAATTGCAAAGTGAAGTTTGTACCTTAAGAAAAAAGCCAGATAATGGTAAAGGGAGAAGAGGGTCACGTGAAAGGAAGAAGAAGAGGCAGCTATCAGACATTTGAAGGAAAGATGAGTTTTGTATGCCGGATTTATGAATATGGATGACACTTTTTGAGGCAGGATGCAATTTAAGGATAGAAGATTCTAAACAGAAGCAGCATTATTTGCATGTGAAGACCGTGCTTTATTTGGTACTTTTAGATGCACTTGAATCAAAAGAACAGTATGTACGGTTCTATGCTACCGCCAGACCACTGCTTTAGCGAGGACAGCTGATCTTATTTTGTTTTTTACTACGTATTATAGTAGCTCCAGCGGCGAAATGGAGGCCCCTGCAGCCCCTGCATTGCGGGATGGGGCGACCAGTTTATTTTGAAGAAAGGGACACCTCACCGTTTAAGCCATTTCATTGCATGCCTTGAAGAATGCGTGCAACGCAATGGTGTATGAAATAAACGCTCGGGAAAGCCACTCTGCTTTACCCTGCAGACCCATGAAGTGTAGGGGGGGGCCCAACCGCCCGGGGTGCCCTCATTATTGGGATCAATGGGGCGCCCTGAACGGTTGGGCCCCCATGCACTTTGGGCCAATAAACATCTGAGTTTGGGGTCCCTCATCACATTCTGCAGGGGGACCCAACGTTCATTCGTTTGTGCGCATTTTAACAAGTGGCAGTAAGCTGGTACTGTAACACCATTTGTACAATGCTACACATTTTATCAGCACTGAGATAAAGAGGGACTATAAAACAATTTATATCGAAATGTAATTGATATCTGCAAATATACACTTTTTTTGTGTTCACTTGCAGACATTTCGTACAAACAGTTCATCCTGACTTAGTGGCATGCAGTTGATGCAACGCATTACAACCATGCAATCGCAGCCTATTTCACTCTGTTCCTAAGTAATTTGTTTAGGCCTCTTTCACCTTTCTATTCGTAGCAGCCTCCGCGTACATTACTTTCTCATCAATGTCAGGAAAGAAACATTTCATTGTGGATGTTTTTATCTTCATGGCTTGCGTTTAACGATTGTATTCTTTGGTATTTCATTGTGACCATGTTGCTCTAAAACCTATTTCATATCCTTAATTGTTGTTTTGTTTCAAAGGCACACTCAGTCTGCTCTTTGCACTATGGTCCAAGAAGCAGTTACCATGGCTATGTTAATTAATTTCTGTTTAGTCGGTTAAACCATATCCCCAGGAAGGGCTTTCATTTCCTTTGTAATACACTCAATATCTGTCTGTCACTTGTGTGTACATAACGGTAGTTTCTTCTTGCTTTGGCTCATGTAGTAATGTTTGCTTATTTTGACTTTTCCATATGTACTATATTAGTTGTTGCATTTTTTCACAAAGCACAGTTGTTCAAATGTTCCAAGCAACCAAACGTAATCATTATGCATTTGGGTATTATCTGCAGTATATATATAAATATATGTTAGAGCTCTGTATAGTAAGAACCATCTACTAGCAAGTTAACGGGCATTTTCTTTATGGTTGGGGAATGAATAGTATTTAAATTAGTGTTATTTTTTTAGTGCAATGCCCTGTCTACCGTTGTTAGTTGGTAGATAGGTCAAACACCATGGATGATTGTATGGTCATGCCCATGTACTACCCATGGAGAGTCCTTAGAATTATTGTAATGCAAAATGTGCATTACTTTGAGGCAACTTACTAGTGCAAAACATGTTGTGTGCAGGAAAGTAAATAAAATAAAAACATGTTGCACAAGTTTGCATAACTTTTGTGAGGCAAACCTAGTGCAAAATGCCTGTCAATCTGGGCCTAATTGTTTTCCAGATTTTAAACATATTTAGTAAATGGTACAAAAGTTATAACCAAATTAACAAATTGCTTTCAACTGAGAAGATATACAGCATTTTAATCCTTTCAATCCCACCCACCAACATTTTTAAATGTTACCATCTCAAAACTACCATGAGGTGTTACACCAAATCAAACATGCATGTTTCCTGAGTAAATTTCTACATTTGTGCCAAATTTGTGTGGATGTGTTTAGCATTTTTGCGCTATCTTTTGGAAAATGTATCTCTGGAAGCAAAAATCGAGAATGAGACACTTTTTCACCAACTTACATTTTTTAGTTGGATCTTCACTGACCATGCTAAAATTTTGCCAACTGAGTTAGCAGTTAAAGGGGCATTTTTCAAAGCCCCTTGAGCCCAATTAGCATTGCCATAGTGTCATTTTTTGATGCATGCATTGTGCCACTTTGCAACCCTGTGAGCCACACTATGCCTGCACCAGGCACATATTCTATACAAGGGGGGTGTTCCCACGTAGGGAGGCCTGAAATAATGGTACAGCAAAATTTACAAGAGTTCACCAAAGCCATTTTTTCCATTATTTTTAATGCTTGCTTAAGGCAGGTTTTAAAATGACGCATCCATTACAATTAATGGGCTTCCATGTGCTTTGCTGCACTAGCGTCAAACTTTTTGATGCTAGTGCAGCAAAGTGCAACAACAGCATAAACAATTATCAATGGGGCCATAATGTACAGCAAATCAAAAATGGCTTTAACTATATATGGATAGTTAGATATAGGTATATATATTTTCACCAAAAAAACAAAGTTTAGATTGGCATTACAGTTAGGTGAAAATGTCAGTTATAACGTAACCTTTTAAAATAAAAAACAGTGAAATTTACCAGATACAGTTTACTGAACTAGCTATAATTTGGGCCCTCGTGATGCACTAATTGTGGCCTCACAGTTGACATCACTCATGCCATGTTCAAGTTCAGCCATTTTTGGGTTCTTGTTTTTCCTTTGGAAACTGAATAGAGAAAAAGCACTTTGGGACCGCTCTGCCGTTTAAGTAAGGACTACTTTCCATGAAGGAGATGATCTGTATTCACTTTTTATTCACTTTTTTTAACAGTATATATATATATATATATATACACACACACATATATCTATACTGCTTTCTACTTGCTCTCAGACCCATTTTGTGTGTGCCTGCTGATTGCCTTTCCCTCCTTCTCACTGCTTTCTCCTTGCTCTCAGCCCTGTTTTGTGTGTGTCTGCTGCTTGCCTTTCCCCCACTGTAACTGCTTTCTTGTATCTCTCAGCCCCTTTTTGTGCATTCCTTCTGCTTTCCTTTTCCTCGTTATCACTGCTTTCTCCTTGCTCTCAGTCACGTTTTGTGTGTGCCTGTTGCTTGTCTTTCTCTCATTCTCACTGCATTCTCATTGCTCTCAGACCCTTTTTCTGTATCTCTGCTGCATGCCTTTCTCTTGTAGTCACTGCTTTTTAATCAATCTCTGCCCTGTAGTGTGTGTGCTGCTGCATGCCTTTCCTTCCTCCTCACTGCTTTCTCCTCACTCTCAGCCCTGTTTTGTGCATGCCTGCTGCCTGCCTCTCCTCCTTCTCACTGCTTTATTCTTTCTTTTAGCCCTGTTTGTTTGCATGCCTGATGCATACCTTTGCCTTGTTCTCACACCTTTCTCCTTCCTTTCAGTCATGTTTTGTATGTGCCTGCATCTCGATTTCCCCTCCTTCTTACTGCTTTCTTCTTGCTGTCAGCCCTGTTTTGTACATGCCTGCTGCTTGCCTTTCCCTCCTTCTCACTGCTTTCTCCTTGCTCTTAACCCCGTTTTGTGTCTGTCTGCTTCTTGCCTTTCCCCCATATAAATGCTTTCTCCTTGCTCTCAGCCCCCTTTTGTGCTGCCTGTTGGTTGTCTTTCTCTTGTTCTCATTGCTTTCTCCTTGCTTCCCCTTTTTTTACATGCCTGCTCCTTGACTTTCCCTTCTTCTCACTGCTTGCTTCTTGCTCACAGCACCTTTTTGTGCTGCCCGGTTTTCCCTCCTGTTTATTGCATGCCTTTCCCTTCTTCTCACTGCTTTCTACTTGCTCCCACACACATTTTGTGTCTGCCTGCTGCTTGCTTTTGCTCCTTCCCACTTCCTTCTCCTTTCATTCAGCCCTGTATTGTGTCTGCCTACTGCATGCCTTCCCTGCCTTCTCTCTGCATTTGCCTTGCTCTCAGGCCAGATTTGTGCATGCCTGCTGCTTGCCTTTCCCTCCTTTTCACTGCTTTGTCTTTGCTCTCAGTCCCATTTTGTGCTTGCCTGCTGCTTGCCTTTCCCCCTTATTACACCTTTCTCCTTTCTATTAACCCCTTTTTTGTGCGTGTCTGCTGTTTTCCTTTCCCTCATTATCACTGCTTTCTCCTTGCTCTCAGTCCTGTTTTGTACGTGCCTGCTGCTTGTCTTTCCCTCATTCTCACTGCATTCACATTGCTCTCAGTCCTCTTTTCTTCATGCCTGCTGCCTGCCTTTCTCTTGTAGTCACTGCTTTCCAATAGCTCTCTGCCCTGTTGTGTGCATGCCTGCTGCCTGCCTTTCCCTCCTTCTCACTGCTTTCTCTTTACTCTCTGACCCATTTTGTGCATGACTGCAGCTTGCCTTTCCCTCCTTCTCACTGCGTTCTCCTTTGTTTCATGCCCTGTATTTTTGCATGTCTGATGCATACCTTTGCCTTGTTCTCAATCCTTTCTTCTTGTTTTCAGCCCTGTTTTGTATGTGTCTGCTTCTTGATTTCCCTCTTTCTCACTGCTTTCTCCTTGCTCTCAGCCCCATTTTGTACATGCCTGCTGCTTGCCTTTCACTCCTTCTTGCTTATTTCTCCTTGCTCTCAGCCTCTTTTTGTGTGTGCCTGCTCCTTGACTGTCCCTCATTCTCACTGCTTTCTCTTTTCTCTCAGCCCAATTTTCTTTGTGCCTGCTTTGACTCTCCCTCATTCTCCCTGCTTTCTCCTTACTCTGAGCCCCGGGGCGAGAAAAAGGGGGGATCCCATGTTGGAAATGGCACTTTATGCAGGGTAATCCCCAAACCTTTTGCCTTTCTCCTCCAATTCTCCCGACACTCTTTTTGCTGGCTTGAGAAATCTGGGCACTTTATCACTGCTAATCACTGCTAAAGAGCATGTGTTCTATACCCTTCAACTTGGTATAATTGGCTTACACCTATTTGGCTTATTTAATTTACCTGCAAGTCCATTGTACAGTGGTATAACATATACCCAGGGCCCGCAAATTAAGTGCTACGAGTGGCCTTTCAAACTTGTCTCAAACCTGCCACTGCAGGGCCTACCTCTGCAGTTTACTGCCACATTGACTTGGCAAGTCAAACTACTTGCCAGAGCCTAAACTCAATTTTTCACTACACCTAGGTCACTCCTAAAGTGGGCCCTAGATAGCCCTATTGGCAGCATGCTGTATATGTAAAAGGTAGGACATATATTTTTACATGTTACAGGTCGTAGTAGTGGCAAACAGCCTATATAATTGTTCACTACAGTGAGTGCTGCTCCTCTCATAGGCCATCCCTTACCTATGTCTAAGTAGTGATTTCCAATCTGTCAGGAGTAGCATGGGCAGGTTTGGTACGTTTCGAATGGTAGTGAGAAATCCTGCTTACTGGTGCAGGTGGATTTTACATTACTAAGTTAGAAATGCGACTTTTAGAAAGTGGGTATTCGTCTGTGCTTATATCTGTGGTACTCTGCAGTCTGACTCCAATACACGTCTAGGGCAGAGTGACAGCTCTACTTTGTGCATACTCTCTGGACAGCCATCCATCGGGGAGGTTTAGTTGTGACAGGGTTACATCTACATTCACCTACATACTGATGATCTTCCTGGGCTGGGAGATGTAGAGGGTGTTCACACTTTACAATTGAATAGACTGTGTTTTGCCCTTACACAAAGGACTCATTTCCCCCCTACTAATGTCTGGAGCCAGAGTAAAGGAGAAGGGGAAATTTGTAAAACTGGTCATATCTGTCTGAAACCTTCTCCCACCTTCTAGAAGCTGTGCATTCTTGAGTATAAGAGTATAAGGGCTGTAACCCCATGTTCTAAAGCACTTTTGGAACTGAAACTGAACCTCTGCCAGAAGGACTACTGGACTGCACTGAAGGACTCATCTGGACTGCTCTTCTGTAATTGCCCTTCTATTTGCTGCTGCTTCTGGGTGGCATAAAGGACTCACTTGATGGCTTTTCTGCATGTTGCCCTGCTGCCAGCTGTACCCTGTCTTTGGACTGCCTAAGCACTGTGGTGCTACAAGGGGAGATCACCACAGGGAGCATTAGTTGTGCTGGTCTAGCTAGTCTCCACTGACTGCATTGTGCCCCACCACTGGTCTCAGTGCTTGGTGAGCTCTTTATTTCTCACCCCTAAGTGCAGGCTTATTCTGCGGCCTGCAGCAAAGCACATACAGAGCTTCAACTGACACCCAGCATGTGAAAAGTGCTTTTCTTTTAATTTGCTTTCCTTATAATCTCCCAGTGTGTTGTGGGCTTCAAATTATCCAGCATTGGTGTGCCATGTATATCAAGGTAGACTCTGGATTTATGCACCCCTACAGTCAGGGAGACACATTACAGGCCTAGGGGAGAGACTCTGGCCTGAGGCGATATTTCCCTACACACCATCTTCGTGCCTGGGTTGAAATCTCCCTACTGAGGACACTCTACAAAAAGGGATGTGGAGAGCAGGGCTCACACACCCCTGGGCCCCAAGAGAGGCTCGCTGCCACCATGCCAGTGTCCCTGGTGCTAGAGGTACAGTTGGGTGTCTGGTGTGGACTGCCAAGGCAGCCCCAACCACAGAGGACAGCATAGTACAGTCTGCCTAGTACCTTGCACTCCAGCCACTGAGGAAGCATTCTAATCTGGCAACCGCACCGTGTTGCAGAAAGAATGCGGGCGGCAGCCCCAGCCCCTGTGCTTGAAGGATAGGGGCAAAGGGGAGTCCAGGAGGTTACCCTGCTACCTCCATACAGTGTGAGTGCTGCCCTTCCAGTTTGTACTTACTGCCGGAGACACTCTGTGGTGAGACAGTGGCTCACGATGGCAACACCCTCAGGACAAGCGAGGGGTTGCCTCCGTGGTGGCGCACAATAATTTTAATATTCTACCTAATAGGAGTGCAGGTACACTGCACCCGGTATATAAAGGTGATCATGGGCTATCTACTTATTGTGTACATTATCAATGGCATTTCCAGCACTAACATAAGGATGTGTGTGGTTTGTGCCAAATCTTGTTTTAGGACACTGAATAATACCAAACGTGACTGCATTGTATGCACAGTAGTCATGAGGTATGTCACTTTCACTTACATGACTAGGATAACAAGTGTAATTTCAATGTAAGCTGATGTTAGCAATATTCTCTTGCATGACCCACAATAAAGTGCACAGGCGATGTTTTGCAAAGTATGTGTAATACTTAACTGCTGCATTACATGACCTGAATGTTTTGGTGGCCACTGTTGTTCCACCTGCTTTCTGATTAAATTTCAGACCCCATACCCTAATAATATGGCCTTACTGTGTCATGATAATGAGTGTGCCTTCAGGGGTTCCTTCATGTGTACAAACATAATTGGTTTATGTCATTTGGGGACTATAATGCAAGTACAGTGGTACTTCTACAGTACAGAAGGTGTTGATGTTGTTTTGGGTCTAAGGTATATGTACGAGATTGTGACCTTATGCACAGTGCTTGTGAACTATGCTGATGATGTCCTTTGAGAGATATATTTACAATATAAGAACCCTATTTTTATATAACCCTGAGTGGAGTTTCTTTTATGGTACATTTATTGTGTCAATGATGTGAGTGTGTTACACGAATGCTTTACACATGTCTTTTGGAATAAGCATAACTGCTGTGTGCCAAGCTACAAAGTGGAGTGGGCAAAGGTTATCTTTGGTGTGTAACTGACTTGCCCTGACTAGGATGATGGGTTCTGCTTGACTGAGGTGCACACCCTAGCCAACCAGAAACACCATTTCTAACATCCCACAACACGTTTTTCACATACATTTTCTCATAGGGATTGTGAACATGACTATAGCCCAAAATACTGGACGGAATTGCACCAAATTTGGAAGGAAGTTAGTTTTTGATTCAGAAAGAGACATTTTTGTCATTTGGTGTAAATCCATTCAATAGTTTTGAGATATTAAGGGAAAAAGAAATATAGGGATGCAGATCTGACAGTCCCTGTGTTTATATCCGAGTATCAAGTACAAAAACAAAAACGAAATAAAAGGGAGCAGAGCAGTGATGTAGTCTACACCAGCAGTAGCATTGCCCTGACCCCTTAGCCCTCTAGCTAGAGTCCCCCAGGGACCCTGCCGGGGGCCAAAATTATTTTTGTGTGTGTTTATTTTGCTGTGAAATCGAGGAAGATCTGTGAATCCACTCCAAAATTTAAACAAAAACCATGCACGGTTCCCAGCGCTTGGTTTTCATTGAGCCACTGGGTTGGCCATGTCCTGGGGGCATGTCATATTGTAATCAATTGGAAGGTGGGTGCAAGTGGCCCCCTTCGTCACACTTTACAGTGCCCCATGGACCACCATCTCACCGGGGATTTAATTATAATTAGATGGGGGGCCACGTGGACCCACCTCTATAGGCTCAGAAGAGCCCTGGGAACCACCACCTCCCCAGGGTTTACATATTATATAGGAGGGCAACTATGCAGACCCCACTCCTTGGCCCTTGATGGCCCTGGGCACCACCACCTGCCCGGGCCTTCAAAGAAAAAGAAAGGGGGAGGAGGGCTACATGACCCCCCTCACTAGCTGTTTTCATCCCTGGGGACCACAACCTCCCCAGGGATGGCCCTAAAGAATAAATGAGTCAGGCTGCCTGGAGCCACTAATCACCCTTGAGACAGGCAGACCCCAGGGCCTGCTCCCTATGTCTTGAGGTATCTACCTTCAGGAGATTGCACTTAGCTGTCACTTGCAATTCCACTCCAAGTGGACATTTCAAACTGATGAATGGATTGCTCCCAAATGCATGGAGCAGCATTTATAGGCTTCCCTGTGGCCCGCAGGACAGTTCTCTCCTGTGACCAAGACCAAGCTAGTGTGTTGACAATGCAGTGCTACCTTGAAATGTAATCTGAAATCATAGATGGATGTGTTTGCATCATTGCTCCTTTGAGCACAGTATGTCATGTAGGGACTTGACAAGTGGGTTATTTTTTGTTACCTTGTACAGAGCTTGTACTGCTTTATCACCACTATGAATAAACAAAATGACCTAGAAGCCCAACGCATTTGGCCCCGCTTTGGTATGCAACTTCTTCCTGCCTTTTCCAAGGATGATGGACTGCTTACCAAAAGACCTCTGATTTTCACACTGATTTTGGAGATGTGTTCTCATAGTTAGGAAATAGAATAATAAAAAAAAAAACATCGAAATTCACTTTGAAAACCAAAGGTTGCAGGGACGTTATAGTTAGACTCACATTTTAAATGTCCCAAGCCAGAGAAATTCACCTGTTATAGTTACAGCTCTCTCAAGTAACTATAATTTGTGCCCTAACCATGCACTGCTAATTACCCCACATAATACATCACTCATGACATCTTTGATAACATCATCAATAATATCAATGTAACATTTGCAGTAAAATTATTAAGCAGAAAAATGTGCATGGCGGGGCACGAGATATAGTTACCTTAGGGCCCGAGTTGTAGCAACTTGAGATAACTCCAAGTATAACTGGTGAATTTCCAAGGTTTGGTATATTTAAAATATAAGCCTAACTGTAATATGCCTATAACCTATGGTTTTCTAAGTGAATTTCTATGTTTTAAAAAAATTCCATATGCTATTCCCTAATTATAATGTCCCTGTAACCTTTGTTTTTTTTCCAGTATATATATATATATATATATATATATATCGTACAAAACAATAGAAATTCACCAGTTAGAGTTCTTTCAAGTAACTAAAACTCATACCCTAAGGCATCTATAACTCGCTTCTTTGCCATGCACAGTTGCTCATCAATAAATTTAGTGCAAATGTTGCAGTGAAAATATGAAAGATGGCATAGAATATGTCATCAATGAGATAATATGTGGAGTAATTAGCTGTGCATGGCGAATGCACGAGTTATAGTTACCTTAGGTCAGGTCGTTCCCTTTATAGAGCTTTTTACCAAAAGTTCTCCAGTCTTCTACAAACTTCTGGATCTTCTTCTAGAAGGTGTTTGAAGGTCCTGTAGGAGTCCAAAACACACCCCAAGGTTCCAGAAGCTCTAAGTTGCTCCTTGAGGGTTAGGACTCTAACTATCAGAATGCACCTGGCTCAAAGTCCAAAAGGACCACTGGACAGTGCTCAGCTGGTCAGTTCCTGCAAGATTTGATGCAGGAGACTCTGGTTAACTATTTTTCACCTGCAGCAAGCAGGGAGTACCTTCTTGAACCAGAAGAAGAAAAACAAAGTCCTTTTTGTGGTGAAGCCCATGTGTGCAGCTGGTGCAGTCCTTCAGAGTGCAGTGTCCAGGTGCAGTTCAGGGGTTCAGCAGGGGATTCCGTCTTCTTCTGACATTGTTCCTTGTAGAGATATGAGGTGTGGGTACAGCTCTGTCAAATGCATCCTTGCTCCTGAGATGAAAAGCAGGGGGCAACTTTCCAATCATATGCAAGTCACCACCCTCTTTGATGTACACCTCCTGGGGAGTGTGGCAAAAATCAATACCAGGGAGCAAAAAATCCAAAGTGGCAGGAATTGAGGTTTAGATGTTAGGTCTGGCTGATTTCATCCACTGGTGTGGCTAAAAATCCTTAACACACCTCTCTCCTGCCCTCTTCTAATCTAATCAAGAGGACATCTGGTTGGCTGGGTTTACAGGAAATAAGGGAGGTTCTGAGCTGCTTCAAATGTCCTTCCCTCCTTTGAAGTCCAGTTTGCCTGCTCTCCCCCACCCTGTTTTTCCTTTCTGCTGAGGCAGATCTCCTCCCCTAGGCACATTCTTTGTGTTTAGCCCATTGCACTCCACACCTCATCAAGGCAGCCTGGCCAGATTTCCAGAGAAGGGCACTACAGAGCTTATTGGAAAGTGGATTACGGAAAGGGCAGGTAAGTACCTACACCTAGCAATAGGCCACTAACCCCCACTTAGGTCCAGTTAGGTCTCAAAAAATTAAACCCAGCTCAACTCTTGGTAGTTTGGCAACGAGCAACAAGGTTTAACTTAGGAGACAAGTGTGTAAAGCATTTAAAAATCACAAAACAGTAAATAAGTAAAACACAGTAAAAATGCAACACCAATCTATACCAATAGATTATATTTTATCTTTAAGATGACACCAAAATGATTAAAATTGGATAAGGAGGGGGCATGGTCTGGCCACATAGCTTGATGGCCGCCTGATTCCTTCGCTCCGTGAGGCGGCTGGGCCGGACCGCAGGCGGGAGCGCAGCTGGGGCATGAACACCTCCACCCGGGGGGGTGAAGTCGTTTTGATGGTGTTGGGCGGGCATCGCTGCCCTCGAGGAGCGTCGCGGAGCAAGGGCTCCAGAGAAATCGGCGAAGAGGCACTGCGGCCCGGGAGAGGACCTGGAGCTGCGGCTTCTTGTAGCACAGAGACCCAACGCCATTACAGTGTAGCAGCGCGACCCGGGAGTGGCGGTGACACCCCGGAGCCCTTTTCTTACCTGAACCCCTAATCACCACACTCGCCGCCAATGCGCCAATGCCCCCCCACCTGAGTACTGGGGAGCTGCACGAGGCGGGGCAGGGAGAGAGCTCCGTGAGACCGGAGCTCCAGAGCAATGATGCCCTGAGACTTGGGGCCAGCCCCAAGAAGAAGACGAGGACACAACCATACCCCAACAAGAGGAGGGGGAAACGAGCACTGGTAGGAGCCCCGCGAGTCCCCATCCCGCTATCCCGCTAGCCCGTTATTGTGGTTTAATACCCGGGGGACTCACTATGCATCAAAGTGAGGTGGGCACCTGTGCTATGCTTTCTGCAGAGACCTACAGGAGGCAGAACCCACCACGATTAAAAAGAGCCCGGCAACCCCTCACCCTCCGGAGTGCCATCTCCCACCCTCCGGTCTGCAGTTTTCTCCCACTGCTGAAGCGCGGGTGACGCAACGGCACCTGAGGGGACTGAACCATCCATCGGCGAAACCACAACGAGGTTGAGGATCCTTCCAGCTTATCCCCCGTTATATCCCCCGAACATCCCCCATCCACGCGAAGTGGGACCAACCGCAGCTTCGGGAGGGGGCCTCTGATACTTCTGGTCCCCCCTCCCCATCCCCCTACGTGGTCATCATTAAGTCCCACGACGACGACCGGAGATGCCAGGTGGATGGTCGTCCCACAAGAACACGGGCGAGCCGGCAAGACAGTTACTGTTCTCTGAGCCCTTACTCCAGGCGAAGGGGACTCCCCCACAGACAGCGACACAGCCCTCTACCACACATCAAGAGATGGCGAACCCGGCCCAGGAGCCCACAATGGACCGTATCCTTCAGGAAATTTCAGCAGTTGGCCGTAGATTGGAGGGGATTGATAACGCAATGGTTTCAATGGCGGCGGAAACAAAATCCATCCGTGCGGAAATCGCAAGCTTTCAGACACTCGTCCTGGGATCAGAACAGCCAGTGTCGAAAGTAGAGGCCCACACTTCTTCTTTCCAGGACAGAGATCAGGAACTCCTCTTCCTTCGTAGCAAATTAATGGACTTGGAAGACAGGAGCCCAAGAGACAACGTTTGTTTCATAGGATTTCCTGAAAACATTGAGGGGGAGGACCTTCACAGATTCCTTTGAGACACTCTACCCAGGCTGACCGACACTGTCTTCAAACCACCCCTGGAGTTTCAAAGAGCCCATAGACTGGGCCCCCGGAGAACCGGTACGGCCGATCGCCCCGACCGATCATAGCCTGTCTGCTTCGCATACAGAGGTCCGTCAACTCATACAGATAGCACGTACCAAAGGCACTTGTCAGCTAGATGGACACACAATTTGAATATCAGCGGATTTCTCCAAGGAAACCAGCGACCGGCATAGGGCATTCCTTGCCCTCCGCCCATGATTGCGCCAGCTGGAAGTGAAGTATGGCCTGCTCGACCCAGTGAGAATGTGGATAACTAAAAATGGCATATCCAAAGACTTCTACGACCCGGAAGACTTGCGTTCCTTCTTGGATGGTTTGTCCCTCACGGACTCTTCCACCTTGACTCCACGCCGAGATATGTTGGCTACAGATCAGAACACTCCCTCACAAGCCCTTGCCCCAGGAGGGTCAGGGTCTGGCCATAAATCTGTTATCCCCTGCCCCAGGGGGAAAGACCTGGAGAGACTCCTTCACAGCCACGACGATAGGGGACTGGTTGTGGTATAGGCTTTGGATGAGTTCAGCCTGATTGGAATGCTCACTAGCTTTCCTTGGGCTGAGGTCATCCAGGACATAATAGTAGAATGTGGAATTCTGCCATGGAGATGAAGATCAGAGTAAAGGGAGCTGTTGGACTTGCTTGATGGCGGATGGGATGTTCAAATAAAAGGACCTACTTCATATCCCTGGAGTCTCCTGGACTTATTTATCACACTGGCAACGAGGGTCTTTTGAACATCTCAACACAGAAGGCCATCTCAAGAAAAATCCTGTTTGGAAAACTCTGTCTGTGATATATTTTGACGTGTGAAGATCTTGAAATTTCATAATTTCCATCTCAAGTGGCGGCTTTCTGGTGGCTGTGTCCAGTCTCTGTCTGGACTTTAAGGTATTTTATTTTAAAACGTTTTATTCACCGATTATTTAGCCTTGCTTCAATGTTTTTTCCTTGTGAATATTGGCACGCGCTTACTTCAAGCGCACATACGACGCAAGTCGGCAAACAAAGCTTGTGCGTACTTCTCACGCTCCCAGCGCGAGTTGTATAGTGTAGATTCCACGCGCTCTTCATTACGAGCGTGTGTATTTCGCCTTCTGGCGCTCCCAACGCGAGTTGTACTGTTTGGATTTAACTTGCTATTTAATTCGAGCATGTACATTTCACCTTCTTGTGCCCCAGCACGTGTTGTACTGTGTCGGATTTCACACGCTTTTCATTACGAGCGTGCCGATTTCTTGTTTCTAAACAAACAGACAGCCCAATCCTTAGTCAATTGAATCAAGTCTGTTGTTACAACTATAAACTTTGAAAACTAATAATTGGATACATAATAAATCGTAATACTTGATGTTCTGCAAGGCAAATTGAAATACTTAAATCAACTAGAGATTTGAACACTTGACTTTAAAATATTGTGATTCCATTTAAAACTTTCTTCAAACAACAAGAAAATGTAAACATGCAGAGCATTCCGCCACCACCCTTCTTCTTAACTTCACCCGGTGAACCACCTATAAAGTGGTCCAAGTGGAAAAAATCATTTTTGCACTATTCTAGAGTATGTGGAACAAATGTATCCAATGAGAGGAAAACAGCACTTTTAATGCATTGCTTGGGGTGTGAAGGCTAAGAGATATTTGAAAATCTGCCAGATCCTAGCGACGATGTCACAGATCTCAATGAGTTTGAAATGTGTTTAAGAAACTTGATCTACATTTTCTACCTAAAATAAGTACCATTTTGGAGCGTTTTCATTTTGGCATGAGGGAGCAAAGGACTGGTGAAAATATTGAAGAATATGTTACTGCACTTAGAAAACTTGCATCGACATGTAAATTTGGGAGCAGGATAGAAGAAAGGATCCGTGATCAGTTCATGTTGAAATGTTCAAGCGATAAAATCAGGCAAGAATTATGGAGCAAAGATGATCCAACTTTATAGGAGGTGATTGTTCTAGCTAAAATTGTGGAGCATACTATGGCGTGTGTTGATGAACTAGAGAAAGAAAAAAAAGCGGAAAAAGCTGATGTGAACAAAATCTCTACAAAAGAAGAAACAAATGCCACTAAAAAATACAGCCTAGAATATGAGGATGGCAAAGGAGATCTTACTATGGTGACACTATACAAAGATACTAAATGTTTCAGTTGTGGGAACACTGGACATTTTGCATCTTATAAAAAGTGCCCTTCGGTGAACTCAAATTGCAGATTATGCAACAAAAAAGGCCATTTTGCCAAATGTTGCAGATCTCCTAAGAGTCAGGCATCGGTGAAGGTAGTTGAAGACTGTATATTGACGGTCTCCGTGGGTATTGAAAAGAAAATCCACCCTAAGAACGTCGTGACCATTCTTGGTGTGTCAAGTGAAATGTTATTTGACTCGGGGGCCTGGTTAACTCTTATATCAAACAAGGTTTTTGATGAACAACTTAGTCACAAGGTTACGCTAAAAGATCCAGATATTGTTCCAGGTGGCTATGGTGGTCAGACTATTGATCTCAGAGGTTATTTTGAGACTGAGCTCACCTTCCAGACGAACACCATCTATGGAAAAGTCTATGTACCTGTGAAGGGCGATAGTGTTCTGACCTGGCCTCATCTGAGAGAGCTGAGAGTCATACTGGATCCAAACTCACCTTCGCCTGTCATGATTAAGGAAGATTATGATAATTATCAACATCGTATTGATGAGTTGCAGGTACAGAAGGATTTACTTTTACCACAGTTGATTGAAGAGTTCAAGGAAGTTTTTAGTGGGAAGTTAGGATGTCTAAAGAAGTATTCTCATCAAATAAAATTAAAATAAGGCTCCATTCCTGTAGCTTCGAAAGTTCGTCCTATTCCCATCTCCTTAAAAGAAGATGTAGAGAAAGAAATTAAAAGACTTTGTGATGAAGGTATCATTGAGCCGGTCGAGTTACCTCAATGGATTTCTCTGATTATTGTAGCAAGGAAGCCGGCAGGAGAGTTAAGGTTATGCATAGATTTGAGGAACCTCAATAAATGTGTGGTCAGCGATCAATTTCCCTTACCTAACATCACGGAGATGGTCACGATGCTGTCAGGTTCAAAATATTTTAGTAAAATTGACCTAACCTCTGCTCACCATCAAATCAAATTGCATCCAGATTCGTGAAATTATACCACCTTCATCACTCCGTTTGGAACATTTGGGCTAGTCTCAGCAGCTGCTGTGTTTCAACGTCTCATGTATAACTTATTTGGCTCGGAAGCTGATGTTAAGTGTTATCAAGACGACATTTTGATACTTGGAAGGAGTGAAGATGAACATAACTTGAGAGTTAAAAGAGTTTTAAGTATACTCAGAGAGCATGGTCTGACTATAAAGCCTAAAAAATGTTCGTTTGGGAAAACAGAAGTTGAATATCTTAGACATAAGATCACTGCAGATGGATTATGTCCCAAGGCAGAATTAGTGAAGAGTATAATGAACCTGCGTGCTCTGGAGAAGAAAGAAGAATTTTAATCATTTTTTGGAATGTAAAAATTTCATGCTAAATTTCTTCCTAACTTATCATCTAAGACACTCTGCATGCGAAAATTAGTTAAGAAAAATTCTGAGTTTGTGTGGGACAATGAATGTCAGAGAGAGTTTGATGAGATCAAAGCAGAGTTGTCTTCAATTGGGTCATTGAAATCTTTTAATCCCAACAAGAAATGTGTAATTATGACTGATGCTTGTGAGACTGGATTGGGGCAGTGTTATTAAAGGATGTGAATGATGGAATTCTTAAGCCCATAGTGTTCTGTTCAAGGACTTTAAGAGGAGCAGAGATCAACTACTCCACTATAGAGAAAGAGGCGTTATGTGTGTTTTGGGCGATTAATAAGTTAAGAAATTTTGTGTGGGGTAAAGAATTCGGAATATTTACCGACCACAAACCTCTGGTAGAAGTGTTTATGAAAAAAGGTCAAGATTTGATCTCCAGTAGAATTAGCAGATGGGTGGTCAGTCTTCAGGATTATGATTATACAGTACGCTACGTTCCTGGGTCATATAATAAAGTTGCAGACTGCCTTTCCAGACTGAGTTTGGAAGTTGAAGAGCTACCTGAGAAAGGGATACAACGTAATATTTCTGTGTGCATGGTTACTGGAAGTGTGATAGAACAAGATGAGTGGGTAAGAGTTGTGGGTGAGGATAAGATTTTACAACGTGTGTGTGAACAGATCAAATGTGGTTGGAGGTTTGAGGTTAAACAGGACAAGGATCTAGTGAGTTTCTGGAGGGTGAAAGATGAATTGTCAATGGAAGATGGTATCCTCTTACGTGGTCTGAGGTTAGTTGTCCCTACAGAATTAAGGAACAAAATTATTGAGCTAGGACATAAGGGGCACCAAGGTATGAGCAGGACGAAGGCAAGGATTCGGTTAGATTATTGGTGGCCAGGAATAGATTTGATGGTTGAAAGATTTGTGAGGGACTGCGCAGAGTGTTGTTGCAGTGACAAGATTTACAAGACTAGGGTTCCTCCTATGTGCATAAGGGCTATGCCGCGAAAACCTTGGGAAGTAGTGGCAGTAGATATTGTTGGACCCATAGGTGGGAGAAGTGCTTCGAATTATTTGATAATTTTGATTGATCAATTCTCAAGGTGGGCTGAAATTGGTATATATGGTTCCACTGAGTCTAGAAGAATTATTGACTTTTTTAAGGATGTTTTTGGTCGCGAAGGTATCCCTGAAGCTATAGTGACTGACAATGGACCACAGTTTGTATCAAAAGAAATGGAAGACTTTTTACAAAAATGTGGGATTAAGCATAGAAAGTGTTCTCTGTATCATCCAGAAGGTAATGGTACTGTAGAGAGATTCAACAGGTGTGTGAAGGAGTGTATTCAGTTGGAGGTTGCGTCGAACAGAGACTGGAAAGAAGGTTTGAAAAAGTTTCTTTATGCATACAGAGTCACACCTCATTCCACTACGGGGAAGGTCCCCTTTGACCTTTTCAGAGGTCGGAAAGCTAATACCTCTCTCTCGCCTGCCTGGGTGTATTGGAGTAAGGATGCTCTGGAATGTAAGAGTCTCATGGGTGAAGAGAATGATTTTGAGAAAGTCTGTGTACAAAAAAGGAAAGAATACTTAATGATAAGAGAGGTACACATCTTTTTGTTGTAAAGGTTGGAGATCGTGTTATGGTGAGGAAACCAATTTTGTGTAAAAGTGAAAGTACATTTTTAGGACCATTTGAAGTTATCAAACTGTTTAGAAATGCTGTCAAGATTAAGGATGGCAGAATATGGAATCTTAATAGAGTAGTTAAAGTTAAAGGGAAGTAATAATTGTCTTGTTTTATTTCTTTGTCTTTGTTCAATGTTAAGAGGGAAGATGTGTGGTATAGGCTTTGGATGAGTTCAGCCTGATTGGAATGCTCACGAGCTTTCCTTGGGCTGAGGTCATCCATGACATAATAGTAGAATGTGGAATGCTGCCATGGAGATGAAGATCAGAGTAAAGGGAGCTGTTGGACTTGCTTGATGGTGGATGGAATGTTCAAATAAAAGGACCTACTTCATATCCCTGGAGTCTCCTGGACTTATTTATCACACAGGTGCTGCATGTGGTGGCGCTCCATACACAGGTGGCGGATAGAGACAAATGCCGCTCCCCTTTAAAACCCCTAGGGGAGACCACCTGACCCTGCCCTATCCTCTGGGATAGCTGGAACTGAGAACATTGAGACCATGACTTCTCCGTGGCCTGAAACAGCGGACCCTCTACTGACCCGTCGACTGGCTGACTACAGCTCTTTTCATTCTTATATATTGTTAACTGTGTTTTCTCCTTATTATACCCTTGTTATTCTTGCCAAGCAAAGTTTCTTGCATTCACCAAATGAGGGTCAAGCATAATTGACTCGTGTAATCTGGTGAAGACTGCTTGCGCCATGTTGGGTCTGACGACATATGGGACAACTCATGCTCCTTAAGCCTTATGACCCTGCAATGGTTTTAACAATATAGTTGTTAATACAGTGAGGAATACAGTGCAGATTGATTATATCCTATGGTCATGTCGCCATTTTCCTACAGCCCCTGTGCTGTTTTTCACCTCTTCCCTCTCTTTAAATTTAGGCATAGTTACTTATGTCTCACCCCGCCACTCCCCCCTCCCCCTTCCCCCTCATTGGGCCTATCTCCTGGCGGAGCAGCGCTGCGTTGTCTTACCCCCCGCCCTCCCTCTTCCCCCCTCGTTAGGGCACATCAAGTAAAACAATACTTTCTTGCGACACATCCCCCCTGGGGGAACCCGACACCGGGACTATGGGAAACTGGTACCAATGGACAAAACGGCCTGCGCTCCGCCTCCGCCCCGGCCACGGTCCGACCGGCCTTGCCTCGCTCTAGGACTAATGCGATCCGGGTATAGACCCGCAGATCAAAGTTTAGGGTTTCTGGGGCTTTGGTTTGCTCCACTCTCCTCCTCCTCCTCCTCCCTCTTCCTGCATTCCTTCTTTCTCTTCTTTCTCTTTTTTATCTTTATATTCCCTTCTATCTTTTCTTATTTTTCATTTCCTATTCCCTATCTTTTCTTATTTTTTTTTCACCCTTCGCACTTCTCTTCTGCATCCTTATTCCCCTGCCTCACGCTCGCTTCACCCGCTCCCCTCCCCAGTGTCTCCCCCTATTTAGTCCTTTTATCCTTTCACCATCCCCCTCCATACTTTACCGACCCACTCACATGCCACTTCACCCTAAATTATACAACATTCCACGCCGTCTATACTTTGCCCCTTGCCCTCCTGCTCTCTCTCTATATACCTCTCGCTCTTCCGCCCCTCATAGCTTCCTCCCATGGCTGGACGTGCGCATACCCTTCCTGCTCCGTTAAGGACTGGCTCTTCGAATGTCAATGGTCTTACCCACTTCATTAAACGGAAGAAAATACTCTCATACCTTAACAGCAAACGAGTGGACATAGCCCTCCTTCAGGAAACTCACCTGACTAAACTTGAATCTGATAAACTCAGAAGGGACTGGGTAGGGACTGTGCTATCCAGCTGTAGCACTCCGCTGCTGGAGGATCAGAGCACAGTGCCAAGGAAATGTGAGACTACAATATTACTGCGAAGAAGCCTTCCCTTCACAATTACCAAATCATGGGCTGATCCGGAGGGACGATACGTATTTGCCAAACTAAAGCTGGGCGGCGCCTCGCTCTGCGTGGGATCAGTCTACGCACCAATAGGCCCCAAGAGACAATTTTTTCTCTGCATCAACCGGCTCCTAACAGAGATCGGAGCAACCCGGTACATCATTGGCGGGGACTGGAAACTGACCTGAGATGCCGTACTAGACAGGACAGGGCCTTTGGACACTATCAATAACGTAGATAGGGCCTTGCAGTTCGACGTAATGCATGACAACGGCCTGGTGGAACTGTGGAGGCTGATGCACCCAAGTGATAGAGAGTATACCTTTTTATCCCTGGTTCACGGCACCCAGGCCCGACTGGACTATTTTCTCATTTCGCACAACCTCGTAGCACAAACCCAGGATTCTTGCATATGAGTGGGGGCCTGTCAGACCATTCCCTGATCTTATTAACCCTTCAGTTAGGCATAGTGTCCCCAGGCTGCAAACCATGGCGCTTCGCTACCCAACGCTACCAAACCCCTCAGGGGAAGGCACAGCTGCAAGCACACACATCCACATATATCCGAGACAATCTTGGGTCAGTGACATCCAAAAGGATACTCTGGGCCGTGGGCAAAGCAACAATACGGGTTCAGATGATGCGCAACGCCGCACTGGCAAATAAAGAAAGGGCAGAGCGACAAACGATCTTAGGGACCGATATTACATGCCTGATGCAACGCTATACAATCCATCCCTCCCTTCTCACCCGCAGAGGCCTGGAAAGGGCCAATATGGCTCTGAACGAACTCTTTACTTCTCAGGCGGAATATATGCTGCAGCGCCTGAAGGGACATCATAATGATCAAGGGGAGAAGGCCGGCCACCTCCTGGCCGCACAACTCCGTCAAAGAGCGTCAGGCCTTGCCATACAGGCTATCAGGGCTCAGTCGGGAGAGATCCTCACACACCCGCAGAACATAGTGGACAAATTCATAACCTTCTACCGCCACCTCTATGTCTCGGAATTACAGTTCTCCCCACCCAAATAGAGGCTTTTCTCAGTACTTTCACCTTGCCCCCCCTTTCCGATGAAGGCTGACAACTGCTGGGGGGGACATCACCCGCCAAGAAATCCTACAGGTTGTCTCCGGTCTCCCGTATCACAAATCACCAAGTGAAGATGGATTCCCTGCGGAATTCTATAAATGGGGAGGGGAGGAGATGCTTGATGTTCTACACAGAGCGCTGGACGAAGCCTGTCAGACTAACTCTCTGGGTGCGATATCCAACTCCGCCGTCATCGCTGTTATACCAAAACCAGGCCAGGACCCTCTGCTCTGCGGCAGCTACCGGCCAATATCCCTCTTGAACTGTGATATTAAAATATTGGCCAGCATCTTAGCGGCCCGTTTATGCAGGGTAATTCCAGCCCTTCTACACCAGTCGCAGGTCGTCTTTGTGCCGGGCCACAGCTCAAGGAATCATCTTTGTACATTGTGCCATGCCCTCTGGGGGGTCCGGAATATGCCTGAGGCCACCTTAGCACTGTCCCTCGACGCCGAAAAAGCATTTGACCCTATAGAATGGCCCTACTTTTTGCAACGTTAACAAAATTCGGTCTGGACTATCGATTTATTTCCAAAGTACATCGGTTGTATGACCAACACACTGCACGGGTCAATTGTGGAGGCTTCTTCTCAGACCCTTTCCCTGTCGGCAGAGGAACAAGGCAAGGCTTCCTGCTCTCCCCCCTTCTGTTTCTACTGGCACTTGAGCCACTGTCGGCTACGATACGCATATCCCCTGGGATAGCGGGCATCCCACTGCCGGGCGACGTCACCTCTAAACTCTACCTGTATGCTGATGATATCCTGCTTACCTTAAATGATCTGGATCGCTCACTGCCTGACCTTATGGCAATCATAGAGAACTTCGCTCCCCTCTCGGGATATCAGATAAACTGGGAAAAGAGCGAAGCCCTCCTGCTGTCGCAAGAGATGACTAAATCAGCGATTTTGGGCTTCCCCTTCCACTGGACCCCGAAGCGTTTTAAATACCTGGGGATCCTGGTCAACCGTGGCCTCGAACGCATGACGGCGGACAACCTAGACCCTCTCATGGCCCGAATGAGACTCGATTTTCACAAATGGACGCAGCTTGGCCTCTCCATGAGGGGCAGGCTGCAGGTGGTGCCCATGGTCACAGTTCTGCGTATCACACACGTAATGGCTTTTCTCCCCCTTCAGATACCTCTATCTATGTTGAGGTCGGTGGACACCGCCATCAGGGCCTTTGTATGGGGAACTACATGCCCCCGCTTAGCATCGGCCAAGCTCATAGCACACAGGTCACGCAGCGGAATGGGACTTCCTTCGGTGGAACACTATGCTCTAGCGCTGTATCTATTACCAATGGCTGCCACTCTGAATAGTCCTGCAGAATCGCCCCAATAGGTGTCAGTGGAGAAGGAATTGCCCTCCCACAGGAGAGGCCTTAATGGACTGTACCGCAGGAACACTGTCCCCCACGATGACCCAAACTCGATCCTGAAGGCGACGACCGTAGCATGGAAGAGGGCCCATTGTCTTTTAGGGGTTCACACTCCCGCCACGCCCAGGCTCCCCTATGGCATAACAATAGTATACATGTGGGGTGTGCAGCCCTGACCTGGTTGCATTGGAGAGACGCCGGTATAACTAACCTAGACCAGATATTGGAGACCAGCAGGCTCAAACCCTTCACTAGTCTGGTAGAGGAATTCCATCTCCACCCCACGCAGAAGTGAAAATATCTACAACTCCAGAATTATATGCGTCAACATCCTGACACAATCCATTGGGGACTGCAACCCTCAAGCATAATTGCCTACCTGAAGACATGGGGGAAACATAAAGGCATCATGGCTGGCCTGTATGAAGTCCTTGTCAGCCACCTATTCTCTCGACCTGTCTTGGACAAGCTACGTCTGCGATGGCAAATCCGTCTCCAGCTGACCTTTGAGGAGGAGGACTGGGCAGACACGGTGGAAGCGTTGGACAGAGGACTCGCGAGGCTCGCCTAAAGTTCTGCCTTTTCAAGATTCTACATTATTGCCCGATGAAGTCACATAAGGCCGGCCTCCTCCTGCATGTGTCATGCTGGTGCTGTACAGAACCACGTTGTGACCTGCTTCACGTGCTCTGCAGCTGTCCATCGGTGCAACCCTTATGGAAGGCGGTGGAGCATGCTGTGGTAGACTCTATGCTGCTCCCAACCCCCTTGCTCCCTGCGTTGCTCATGCTACATGATATGACTCCTCTCCCGGCCTTATCACAACCACAAAAAAGACTCTTACACACAGCCTTGGCAACTGCAAAAATATGCATCCTGCGACACTGGAGGTCCGCGACGACACCCACACCCGAGGAATGGACTGTGGCTATGTTTAACACGGCTGTGCATGAGAGAGTCATCTATAATCTTCAATATCAGGCTGCCATCTTTGCTCAAGTATGGGCCCCCTTCCTCCCTGATGTTTTATCAACAGCATAGCCAGTGTTGCTGCTCACCAGCCGGCCCCATGCATATGCCTTCCGCTCCCATTCTCTTTCCCCTATTATCCCCCCCGCTCCTCTCCCCTTACTTCCTCCCCCACCCACACCCCCCTTCCTATTTTCCTACTCTCTATCATCTCATATTACCCCCCTCCTTGGTTTTTCTAGCCCTGGGATCACTACACATGATTGGATTTCGCACCGCCTCCCACACCTCCTCCCTACTCCCTCCCTCCTGTCTACCTATCTTTTCTTAGTCGTCCCTCCTCCCCCCGTCCCCTCTCTGACAGCAGGTACTTTCCCCCTCCCCACTTATCCAATCCCTCTCTTTTTTTTTCCTCTCCTTCTCTTCTCGTTTTCTTTCCTGTCATCTCTCTCTTTCGCTTTCTTTTCTTTTCCTCTCCCTTCCTTCCTCTCTCCTTTCTCCCCGCTTCTTCTTCTCTGTATCGTCTCTCATATTATCTCCCTTCCCTCCCTTCTCTCCCTACCCCTTGTTTAACACTCTTAGACATGGACATGCCATTCTTATACTATCCTTGCCACTGCACCCCTTACTATTGCAATACCCGATTAATAGGGAACAACTTCTATTATTTCCACTTAAACAGTCTCGGATAGTCCCCGCTACCACCAGAAAACACAACTATGACGGATGCCAACCTATCTCCCTAACCCAATCAAGCCAGGCAGAAGACGATAAATGGAGACGCTAGGTTCAAAAGGGGCGGACAAACAAACTCCGGAAAATTATCCAAAACCGTCAGTTGATCCTCTATACCCCCTTCCCCTTACCCCTCCCTTTCTATCAGCAGACATCTGGAAGATCTACATTCCTCTGCTCATCCCTTCCCCGCCCATCACTCCCCATCCACCCTTGTCCCATTCCCCTTCCCCCCCTCCCCTCCCAATATGTGTTGGTATTCCCTGATTTGTTGATTTTTGACGATTGCCTCTGATGTCATTATTGTTATTATTGTTATTAGAAGTATCATCTCTGTCATTATCACTATTGTTCCCATTCACTACTTTCTTATGTTGGTCTCTATTGCTATTTCTCCGCCCTCCCCTCCCCTCCCCTCTTTTCTTTCTCTTTCTTCTTTCTTCCTTCTCCCCCCCAATAAATGTTAGGATCCACAATCATTGATATGTGTGACATGCCATGAACCTCTAGATGTATCTCAGACGACACCTTTGTGCTCCCCTAAGAACATGTTGAATCGCTGTTTTATAATTTAATTCACGTGGACTAACTTTTCTTTTTGCCTTGTAAGGTTGTAATATGTCACATTGTATTGGCTTGGCATGCTTTTTGCTGTTAAATGCAATAAAAAACTACAACACAAATAAAATTGGATAAGGGGAACCAAAGATATGAATGTATGTTTTCTAGCACATAGAAGCAACTAACACTTAAAGGGTTGAAAAAGGTCACAGTGGACAGGGACAAAGCCCAGAGTTCAGGTCACCCACAAGGTAATACTGTCATACTTACTTTCAGAAGTGTTTTTTGATTCAGGAAAGGGGTCCTCAGCACCAGCCAAGGGTTCAGAGTCTCTGGTTTGCCTCTTGGGATCTGGGACTACAACTCCCACAATGCATCTCTTCAATATTTGGAGTTGCTCCAACCGTCTCCAAACTTCTGGATCTTCTTCCAGAGGTCTTTTTTGAGTCCTTGAAGTGTCCAAAACTTGATCCAAGGTTCCGGAAGCTCTGAGTTGCTCCTTGGAATTTGGGACTACAATTTGCAGAATGCACCTGGTCAGAATCCTCAAATGGCCACTGGATGCTGGACAGCTGGGCTCTGCTTGAGGACTTGATGCAGGGGATTATGGGCTGCTCCTTTGTACCTGTTGCAAACAGGGAGTCTTTTCTTGAAGCAGTAGAAGACAGGCAAAGTCCTTTTAGTAGCGAAGCCCAAGTGTGCAGCTGGTGCAGTCCTTCAGAATCCAGTGTCCAGGTGTAGGTCAGGGATCCAGCAGGGCAGTCCTTATTCTTCTTTGTCTTCTTCCTTGTATGTGATCCGAGGTGTGGGTACAGCTCTGCCATATTTATCCTTGCTCCTAGGCTGGAAAGTGGATGGAGGAGACTATCCAATCACAGGCAGGCTCCCTCCCCCTTTGATGACTACTTCCTGGGAAGTGTGGCAAAAATCTATCCCAAGGAGCAACATTCTTCAAAATTTGAACATGACTGAAACTGAGTTTTGGAGGTTAGATCTGGCGAAGCCCACCCACTGGCGTGGCTAAAAATCCTAAACACACCCCTCTTCTGCCCTCTCCTAGTCTAGTCAAGAGGGCACCTAATTGTTTTTGGTTGCACAAAATGGGGGCGATCCTGATCTGCTCTAAAAGTCCTTCCTTGCCTTTGAAGACCAGTTTGGCTGCTCTATTCCCATCCTGTTTCACCATCTGCTGAGGCAGATCTCCTGCCCCAGGCACATCCTTTGTGTACAGCCCAGGCAACTTCACTCCTCATCAAGGCAGTCTGCCCAGGCTGCCAGAGGTTGGACAATCACAGAAGGGCACTATAGAGCAGAAGTTGGCTACTTTCAGGTAGAGTTTTAAAACTCTTTACCTGAAATAGTTATATTAAATCTAACAATGGCAAGTTGTGGGATTTATTATAACAATTAATTTGATACCAAACTCAAGGTATCTGTCACTTATGGGGACTTTGTTAATTAAAATAAAGTATCCCCATTTTAGCCAATGGAGGCCATTCACTACACAGAGGGAAACACACATTTGGTTATTTGACCTAAACAGGGCTTTTATATATATTTTTTTTCTTTATAATGTTCGTGCTTATAGTTACATGGTACCCAACCCTATGGGCACATAGGGCACATCTTAGGGGTGACTTATATGTAAACAAATAAGGTAATTTAAGGCTTTGGAAGTACTTTTAATTCCAAAGTCGAATTTGTATATAAATGCATCCAGCAAAGCAGTGCACCTATGGGGCACTACCTATGCTGGGGTCCCTAAACCTACATGCCCCACCATATATTAGGGACTTATAGGTAGGTTGACATAACCAATTATAATTAGCCTAATTGCATACTAATTATACACAGAGCACAGGCCCTAGGACTGGTTAGCAGTACCCAGGGTACCGTCAGAGTCAGGAAAACACCACCAAAAAGTGATGAATGGGGTCAAAAAGTTAGGGGGGCTCTGCAATCAGTCCTGTTTTCCTCACAGAGCTGAAGTTGGCAACTTTCAGGGACAGTTCTAAAACTGTTTCCCTGAACTAGTTATAATAAATTAAACAGTGCCAACTTGTTGAATTTATTCTATCAGTTTGATATCAAGCTTGAAATATCCAAGTCAAAGACAACAAAGGAAATAAACACCCCGACGTGTTTCGGTCTTGGGACCTTGATCACTGGAACGTTCATCATTTCAAACGCACCAGTGTATATACTATACATTGTCCTTTTCCCATTCTACCTGACCACTACATTTCCAGTCTACGTTCTTCTCATTATACTTTTTTTTACTGTTTTCCCCCGTGTCTTTAACTAAAAGAAAAAAACAACAAAAAGATTTTACGTGTTATGTGAGCGCTCTGCTTTAACCCCTTCGCTGCCAGGCCTTTTCCCCTCCTGTGCCGACCCTTTTTTGGCTATTTGGGACAGTTCATGCTTAGGTCCTCATAACTTTTTCTCCACATAAGCTACCCATGCCAAATTTGCATCCTTATTTTCCAACATCCCAGGGATTCTAGAAGTACACAGACTATGTGGGTTCCCTGAAGGAGACCAATACATTAGCAGAAATACAGCAATTTTCTTTTTTTTTTCAAAAACAAATGGGAAAAAAGGGCTGCAGGAGAAGGCGTGTGTTTTTTTCCCTGAAAATGGCATCAACAAAGTTTGCGGTGGTAAAATCACCATCATCCCAGCTTTCAGGAACAGGCAGACTTGAATTAGAAAACCCAACTTTTCAACACAATTGTGACATCTTACTGGGACATACCCCAGTTTTACTATTTTTTGTGCTTTCAGCCTCCTTCCAGTTAGTGTCGGAAATGGGCAAGAAACCAGTGCTGAATCCCAGAAAGCTAAACATTTCTGAAAAGTAAAAAGAAATCTGCATTCAGCAAGGGGTCGGTTGTGTAGATCCTACAGTGTTTCCTACAGAAAATAACAGCAGAAATAAAGGAATATTGAAATTGTGGTGAAAAAAACTGCAATTTTTCTCCACGTTTTACTCTGTAACTTTTCCTTGCGATGTCAGATTTTTGAAAACAATATACCATTACGTCTTCTGGAATCTTCTGGTTGCGGGGATATATAGGGGTTGTAGGTTCATCAAGAACCCTAGGCACCCAGAGCCAATAAATGAGCTGCACCTTGCAATGGGTTTTTATTCTATACCGGGTGTACAGCAATTAATTTGCTGAAATATCAAAAGTGAAAAACAGGTATCAAGAAAACCTTTGTATTTACACAATGGGCACAAGATAAGGTGTTGAGAAGCAGTGGTTCTTTGCATATCTCTGAATGCTTGGGTGCCCATACTAGCATGTGAATTACAGGGCATTTCTCAAAAAGACGTCTTTTTTACACACTGTTTTACATTTGGAAGGAAAAAATGTAGAGAAAGACATTGGGCAATAACATTCCTTTTGCTATTCTGTGTTCTCCCAAGTCTCCCAATAAGAATGGTGCCTCACTTGCGTGGGTAGGCCTAATGCTCGCAACAGGAAACACAAAATGGACACATCACATTTTTGTATTGAAATCTGGCATGTTCTTTGCAAAGTGCCTAACTGTATATTTTGGCTTCTAGCTCAGCCAGGACCTAGGGAAACCTACCAAATCTGTTCAGTTTTGAAAACTAGACACCCAGGGGAATCCAAGATGGGGTGACTTGTGGGGCTCTAGCCAGGGTCAGTTACCCAGAGTTCTTTGCAAACCTCAGAATCTAGCAAAAAAAAACACTTTTTCCTCTCATTTCGGTGACAGCATGTTCTGGAATCTGAGATGAGCCACAAGTTTCCTTGCACCCAGAGCTCCCCAAGTCTCCTGATAAAAATGGTACCTCACTTGTGTGGGTAGGCCTGGCACCCACAACAGAAAATGCCCTAAAACACAACATGGACACATCACATTTTCCAAAAGAAATCAGAGCTGTTTTTTGCAAAGTACCTAGCTGAGGATTATGGCCTCTAGTTCAGCCGACACCTAGGGAACCCTAGCAAACCTGCGCATTTTTGAAAACTAGACACCTAGGGGAATCCAACATTGGGTGACTTTTGGGGCTCTGACCAAGTTCTATTACCCAGAATCCTTTGCAGACCTCTAAATTTGGCCAAAAAAACACATTTTCCTCTCATTTCGGTGACCGAAAGTTCTGGAATCTGAGAGGAGCCACAAATGTTCTTCCATCCTGCGTTCCCCCAAGCCTTACGGTAAAAATGCTACCTAAGGTTTTGTGGGTAGGCCTACTGCCCGCAAAAGGAAATGCCCCAAAACACTATCAGGACACATCAAAATTATCAAATACAAAACTACCTGTTTTTGCGGGGGACACCTGCGTTTTTTGTCCTGGGCTCAGCAACCATCTAGGGAAACCTACTAAACGCAGACATTTCTGAAAACTAGACTGCCGAGGGAGTCCAGGGAGGCATGACTCGTGTGGATCCCCCAATGTTTTCTTTCCCAGAATCCTCAGATTTAGCTAAAAAATCATTTTTTTCCCACATTTCTGTATGGGATCACCGCACCAGGACAAATTTCATACCACCCAACATTTCCCTCAGTCTCCTGGTAAAGCTTATACCTCATTTGTGTAGGTGGGTCAAGTGCTTGTGTTAGGGAAGAGCTAAAAACATGTTGAAATTGAAGGGGAACCAAAGCAGGTCCAAAAGGCCAGTTTGAAAAAAAACTGTTTTTAGGCTGACAAGTGCAGCAGAATGTTTATCATTATAGATGAAACAATGCTGGGTGGTAGAGATTTTGTCGATTCCTGCAGATTACGGAAGGTTCCATCACAAAAATGGTGGGAAAAATGTGTGATTTCTAGCAAAGTTGGAGGCTTGCAGGGCATTGTGGGTAAGAAAATGGTGCAGGATGCATGTGAAACACACCACCCTGGAATCACCCATATGTTCAGTTTTCGGATGTGTCTAGGTCTTGTGGAATTTTCTACATGGCAGCGTCCCAAGGTCCATAAAGTGCAGCCCTCATGGCCCAAACGTAAAACCAAAACCCAAAATAATCAAATTTCCTTTTGCTTGACGTGGGATAAGATGTTTTAGCGTGCGGGGAGAGCTGAAAGACTGTAACTCCCTTCAGTTGGGGTGGGGGCATATCCAGGACCATACTGGTTGGTAGCCACCACCCCATTATTATTATTAGTTTTTTTAATTCCCTGGCATCTAGTAGACTTTCTGCCCCCCCGGGGTGTGGATCAGGGGTAATTGCCCCATCTGCCCACTGGTGGGCAGAACAACTTTGGCCCCATTTATTTGGGGTGGAGGTATGGCGGTACCCCCCACCCTGTTATTTTGGAAAAATAATCTTCCCTGGTCCCTGGTGGGCTTTCTGCTCCCAAGGGGAGTAGAAATGGCTTAAAATAAATTTGCCCCCCCCAGGGGAGTGACCCTTGCCTAAGGGGTCGCTCCCCTTGCGTGAAATTGGCACAAAAAAAAATCAACGGTGCCTAGTGTTTTCTTCCCCTCTTAGGGGCAGATTGACCTAATAAAAATAAGCCGATCTGCCCCAAAGGGGGGCAGAAATGGCCTAAAATAAATTTCCCCCACCCCAGGGGAATGATCCTTGCCTAATGGGTCGCTCCCCTTGCGTGAAATTGACGCAAACAAATAAAGATTCTTGGGGGAAGATTGGCCTAACAAAAATCGGCCGATCTGACCCAAGGGGGGCAGAAATGGTCTAAATACAATTTATCTCACAGGGGAGCGACCCTTGCCTAAGGGGTCACTTACCTTGCATGAAATTGGTGCAGAAAAAAAAAAAAATCACCAGTTCCTAGTGGTTTCTGCTCCTCTAGGGGGCAGATCGGCATAAAAAAAATTGGCCAATCTGCCCCCAAGGGGGGCAGTAACGGCCTAAAATAAATTTGTCCCCCCATCTCTAAACCAAAAAAATAAAAAATAAAAACAAAATGATCCCTGGTGCCTAGAGGTTTCTACCCCCCGGGGGCAGATCGGCCTAATAACAGTAGGCCGATCTGCACCCCCAGGGGGGGGCAGAAAAGGCCTTGAAAACAATTGCCCCCCTGGGGAGCGACCCTTGCCTAAGGGGTCGCTCCCCTTATGCCAATTTCTGTTGCTAAATAAATCCCTGGTGTCTAGTGATCATTTCAGAAGCTGGATCGCTAGACGATCCGGCTTCTGAAATGCTGTGAGAGACTTCAAAGGGAAGGAAATTCCTTCCCTTCCTTTTGAAGCCTCTCAGGCCCCATCACATGATTGGAAGAGAAATGCTTTGTATTTGTCTTACGATCGTGTGAGGTCAGCCCACGATTGTGCTCTGACGTCATTAGACGTCACTGGGGGTCGGGGGGTCGGAGTTGAAAGGGGAATGGCTTCCCCCTCCATCCCTGCCTTGGGGGGCGGGAGGGAAGTCCAGGGAGGGAGCCCTAGCTCTCGCTCCGAGCTCATGGCAGAGGATGTAATGATTACATCCTTGGCACAGGAGCACTGTGCTGGTGGACGTAACCATTATGTCCTCGGCACAGAAGGGAAAAAACTGTGTGGCAAGCATATTTGTGTCAGGAAAGACAGATGAAAATTCTGCCTTCTTACAGTGGTAGCTATTGGACAGCTCCAGTTGTCAGAAAGTGGACTTTGTTTGCCTTTGCTTGGTGGGGGCTGTCAGCTCCCACCAAACAAAAGCAAACTTCTATGTCCCGGGGTGGGCAGCCCGGGACATAGCAGGAGCCAGCCTGGGGGGGGTGGTCCCCAGGGCCATCACTGGCTCCTCCAAGGGAGCTGTGTGGCCCCCTCCAATGTTACACCAAGGCTGTGGTGGTCACTGGGGCTTGAGGATCTGAAAAGGTGAACCATTGTCTCTGCACCCGTCACATTGACTAATGTGAAATATACAACCAAGTTGTGTGATTGCATGTCTTGTACATAGCTAGCCTTTTGGAATGGTCATATATACTTGTTTAACTCTCCCCTGTGTTGGTTATTGGCTTGGGGAGATGTCATGTTCATTCTTCAGTTCAAAAGTTAAACACCTCAGGATATCTAATGAGCTGCATAATTTAAGTATACATATTTGAAATCTACAAATGTCTTGTTAACAAGTTTAAGACCACTGAAATATATCACAATAATAACCTCTATCTATTTTTCTTCTCCTAGACTTGTACTTACTGTGTCACAAAAGTTTAGGATATAAACAACATTCTTCCACCAATAACAGTGTTCTCTATTTCATAACAGGTATATTAGGCAGAACACATGGCCAGAGCTTGCAGACAGTGGAGACACCAACACCACCCCAGGACTAAGCCTGTAGGGATGTAAACACTCCTGGTGATCTGGATGAGGATGACAGTGCTGGTCCATCTGGGCAGCCTGGAAAAACATCAACTGTGGGTGTCACTAAGCCCACAACAGCACCTCCCACTCCATCTACAAGACCTCAACAAACATCATGCACCACAATATGTTTACCTGGCTAAATAGCAGCCATTGTGTACGCCCCCATGCCAGGTCCTAATGTGACTATCACCATCCCAGTTACATAGGAGCCAGGAACCTGTGGGAGTGGCATCCTGGGCCAAGGACACAGGCTTGTGGAAGGTGGAGTCATGAGAGTATCACTGTGGGCTGACAGAATGAGGCTACTGGTGACACTCACAAGCAGAACACCATCGGTCAAGTCTTGGAAGCCTGTCAGGAGTCCCAAGGCATGATGGGACAGGTACTCAATGGACTGAAGGAGATGAAGCAGTGGCAGAGGGACATACACCATCAGATGGAGGCCCATATTTCCAGCATGTGCTCACTAATAGAAGTGTAGATGGACATCCATAACTACCTGTACAAGACATTTCCTGCACCATCTACCTCTTCTTGTGTTTCAATTACATCAGGACACTTAACATCTGCTGCAGATGCAGGAAGGGAGGCTCTGCCAGAGACAGACACACCTTCAGACACCCCTGTCTCTGCAGCTTTGGACCACCCCATACTGGCAAGCGGGGAAGTCCACAGAAATTACCCGAAGATGAGGATGGCAAGACCTCCCTCACCAAGCAATAGCACATCTAATTTCTTCCATTATGTGTAACACACAAACTCACCCTGTGGACTATTTCTAGACAAATCTACCTTTCCGAAAGCAGCACGATTTTGGACTTTGGGCTCCAAATAATGAGGCAACTATAACTATGGTTTCATTCACCTTGATTGGCTACTTCACTTTTCATTTTTCATGTGTCTTTTACCTAATGTTTCTTTTATCCCTGCTGACTAAAATAAATCCTCTAGTATAAAACATATTGGCCCATATTTACAAAAGCAGCACAAACTTGCAAAATACAAATGTGGCACTAAAAAGTGGCACTAAAAAGTATAAATATACCTGTTATGAAATAGAGAACACTGTTTTTGGTGTATTGTTAAGAAGTTTAAGACCACTGAACTATATCACAATAATAACCTCTATCTATTTTTCTTATCCCATACTTGTACTTACTGTTTCACAAAAGTTTAGGATATAAACAACATTCTTCCACCAAAAACAGTGTTCTCTATTTCTTAACAGGTATATTAGGCAGAACACATGGCCAGAGCTTGCAGACAGTGGAGACACCAACACCACCCCAGGACTAAGCCTATAGGGATGTAAACACTCCTGGTGATCTGGATGAGGATGACAGTGCTGTTCCATCTGGGCAGCCTGGAAAAAACATAAACTGTGGGTGTCACTAAGCCCACAACAGCACCTCCCACTCCATCTACAAGACCTCAACAAACATCATTCACCACAATATGTTTACCTGGCTAAGTAGCAGCCATTGTATACACCCCCATGCCAGGTCCTAATGTGACTATCACCACCCCAGTTACATAGGAGTCAGGAACCTGTGTCCTCTAGTATAAAACATGTTGGCCCATATTTACAAAAGCAGCACAAACTTGCAAAGTACAAATGTGGCACTAAAAAAGTATAAATATGGTCCATTGTCTGTTGTGTATATCACATATACACAAAGGTAATCCCTCAACAAAAACACCAATAGACATACACATGTAAGTACTACATTGTCTGATCACAGGATCATCCCAATCCATATTTCCAGTATCTGTTGGAATGTCAACAACAAATATCTGTGTTGTACTCCAAACACCTTGCCCTTCAATGATGAGACACGTCAACAGCTACATATACATCACACACAATGAAGATTTAGCCAATCTGGAAGGAGAATAGCATGTTCTGGTTACACCATAATGTTTTGTTGTAGCACATGGTGGCACACATATTGCATTAGGACTACCACATGAGAAGGAACAAGTCAAATGGATTCCTCATTATTTCCACCCTAGCACTGTGCAAGCTGTCCTGGTACAGGATTTGTACACCCAAAGTCTGTGTCTATCATACCCAGGAATAATCATTGTCCCCATTATACATCCAAACAGTACCATATACCAACAAATGTCACAATTCTGAAATTTCCAAATGATGATGCTAAGGTGATGATACCTAAAACAGAAGAGAAATTAAAATTAGCTGTCAATCCAAACAGGTAAGACAATTCAGATAGTCAACTCCTGGAGAACACAGTCCATGACCAAATATCAGAGCAAAACTTAGGTACACAAACATAATTACAATGTATCATAACCTTGTTCAACAAGCACCTTCCATCTGGATTAACGAGAGCTTTCCCTCCACGATATGTTCCCATAACACAATCCTCTCACCATCACTACAAGAGTTGTTGTTAATGTTCAAGTCATGGCTTGTTACCAAAATACTTACACTCATGACACAGTGCTGATGAGATCTTGACACAGGTCAGCTGCTTCCTTCTCATCACTATCATCATCATTTCGCATTCTAGAATCCTCGCCTGGTAGCACTTCGGGGTCTCCATCCTCTTCAACATAAGGGATGTTCTGTCATACGGCTAAGTTGTGGAACATGCAACAGGCCACGGTGATCCAACATACCTTCTTGGGTGAGTAGAGGAGGGCTCCTCTAGTTTTGTCCAGGCAGTGTAATCTGGCCTTTAGGAGCCCAAAAGCCAGCACCACTGTCCGACTTGTCCTTCCATGAGCCTCATTGAAGCAGACTTCCCCAGGCGCTGTAGTATTCCTCAGCGGAGCCAACAACCACGGATCATTTGGTTAGGCTGAGCCTCCTAGATGGAAGGAAGTCATAGGTTTAACAGTAAATTACACAGTTCCTGTTTATATTACCTGACATTACCCACACAAATGTGGTTCAACAAGCCATGCCCTTTCCAGTTGTAGTTGTGATGTCAGCTGGAGTACTGTGCTGTTCTGCATAAGAGTGGCATCATGGGTTAATCGATGAAATGAGGCACAGACGTTGAAAATGGACAAATCAGCCAAGCAGACAACTTGGTCATTGACAGAATAGAAGTTCTTCCTGTTATGGTAAACTTGTTCCCTGTTATGTGATCGTACAAAGGCAATATGTGTGCCATCAATGGCTCCAACAACATGTGGTATCCAAGCAACTTCATAAAATCTAGCCTTCACATTGGCTAAATCCTCATGTCTGGGGAAGCAGATGTAGCTCTCTAAGTGTCTCATCATTGCTGAAAGCACATATTTTATCACACAACAGAACAATGGTTGTGACATACCATCACATATTGCCAGAAAATGTAATACTGCCATCAGTTTCACTATTGGAGTTGCTCATGTGTGATTGGTGTTTTGAGGCAGAAGATCAGGCTCCAACTGATGACAAAGATCCAGTATGGTTTTCATATTCAAACAAAACATACGGATCATGTCTCTTTCTTCCATTGTGCGAAGGTCTGCAACTGAGTGGTACTCAGGAGGCTATTGCCTTCTCCCTTTTCCAAGGTAACTATTTGTGAATTGTAAACAGTATTTGAATGTTGTGAAGAGAAGACTAAAGGTCACGTGACAGTACATACCTGTTTAAGATTTTAAAATAGGCTTTTTATTTAATTTATTGTGCAAAATCATTTACCAATCCACATTGTGGCCTTGACATGTGGTTTGCCAATTGATGTGTAAATTATACAACACTGATACATAATTTGCATCTTTTCTTTTTTTTTAATTTAATTGCATTGGAGAAAATACTGTAAAAGGTGTTGTACAGTGCACTACGCTAACCAAGCCTAAATGCACACTAATGCACCAGACAGGTAAAAATATTAATACAATATTTCACAATGCGTACGTACATACCCATCGTAGTGGTGGTGACCATTACAGCATTTTCAGATGCTAAAATGGCAGCTGTCTGACCTTGCAGATTGGACATTGTGCGTCCGACACTCCCAGTGGAAGACAGCCATGCAGTGGGTGGATGAGTGCACAACAGACACAGACATAGACATAGGCCAGCATTGGTGATTGTGGCAGTCCAGGGCCAATAGCTGTGTCTGCATATGCTGATGACTGTGTACGTCACATACATGTGCACCTCAATTTGGGAGAAAAAAAAACTCACTTGCCTTCTGACTCTGCCGTTATCAAGTCCTCCTCTATTTGTAGTTGCTGTTCGTCTCCTCTAGGAGCAGTAATGGCAGGCCAAGCAGGTGATAGGTAATTTTCCTGTATGGCCAGCTCTATGGCTCACCAGAGGAACAGGTAACTCTCTCACATGCATATGTTTCTATCTTTTACTCCATAATGTTCTTTTTACTTGTTTATTGTGGTCCTTACATAGGATAATAATGTCAGGGATTGGCCAGTACTAGACATTGTGTACTGAACTTCATCATTGGGATGTGTGAAGTGTGGAGAGCCCAATAATCCAATTGTGGTGTATGTAGACATATATACATCTGTAGCTTTCATGGTACCTGTGACTAATTTAGTATTCAGAGCATGCTAACCCTGCAAACACATGCCTGGCCCTTACTGTATGAGATGTGAATGTACACTGGACTTAACCATTAGAAATGATGTTAGGTAGGTGTAAGTTCCCACATATCAATTAGTGTAGATCATGTCTCAAAAGATATGTTGTCTGTGAACTACCAATAGCTCACAGAACCCTTTAGAGTACCACACAGCCTTGAGCACACATATGGAATGACCTCATGCTGCAAAATGCTATTTTGAAATGTTTAAAATGTGATTCAGATGGGTTTAGTATGCTTTGCCTGCAGGAAGCAAGGCCTGAGATTGAGCAGTGCCCAGCCATTGCCAGGGGCCAGGCTGGGGCAGGGGTTTGTGGTACTGAAAATTCTGGACCCGTGTTATAAACATCGTCGTATCACAACGATTTTGGTATCAGCAGACCGAGAATGATTAGAATAGTATGCACAAGCATTGTATTCATATTCAGGTAACGAAATCACCCGAATATCAGAGTTTCCGTCTTGAACCCTCGTGTTCCATTTAAACGACAGCCATTTTGTGATTGCCCTCACATAGGCCAATGTCTAATGCTGAAAACGAGTCTGAAGGACACGTACATCTTTGCTGACTCCTCTGTGACCTGGGCAAGCTGACTCCACTGCCTGAAGCCAAACCTGTTCGGGCAGTTTCTTTCCCAGTGGCCGAATGAGATTAGTATCAAGGCACAACACATCATAAACCTTTCATCACACACAAACCATGCCTAATCTTACACACACCTGTCTATGTTTCTTTCTTTATGACTTGCTTTACAAGGAGGAGGTGCCCGTTTATATTGGGGGTCCGTCGATATCTGATTAAAGTACTAAGCTTTGCCGGGTAATTGATTGAGGGCTGGACAAACTGAAATATGGGCTTGTCATCATAAACCTGCTATTTCTTTGTAGTGAAAATATGTGAATGGTCAACTGTAAAATAAGGAATGTTTGCCTAAAGCATAATATTTTGTATAAAAGAGAAGGTTAGTTTTGCAAAGGAAGCAGTCTCCTGAGAATATACACTGTGTTGTACTTCTAGGATACCTGTTGCTGGCTGCAGCCAATAAATAAGATCTTTGACTTCACCAAGAAGACTCTGTGTTTCTGTAGTCTGAAACAGGAAGGACTCGAAGTCTTAGGGTGTGTTCCCTGGCACCGCTGGGTTCTGAAAAACCCAGTACTTCAGTTGGCGCCCAACGTGGGGCGATTTCAGCGGTACTGGTCCAAGCCAGAGGTTCGTGAGGAGCTTCGTGTGAAAATTCTGGAGGAAGGCCGCCACTTCATCGACCCCTGTATGTCGACGTGGTCCGAAAGACTTTGCTGCGAGGTTCCCCGCTTTCCGACGGCTACGAAGGACTGCTGCCCTGACTATCACCCTGTTTTGGACCCTTGATGATTTGGTAGAGCGAAACAATAAACGAGTCTTCTGGTGACGTCATCGATACCTCAGTTAAGTATAAGTGGAGCGTCTCCCAGTCCTTAGTTTGGTTCTTAGTTTGGTATCCCCTTGGGATCTTTGATTTGGAATTTGCAAGTACCAAAGCCGAGGGATTTGTGTATTCACGAGACTATCTTATTCGATAATCTTTTGAAGTTTGAAGCTAGACTAGAGAGCAAAGATGCCTGGTCTTAGCAGATATGGAAATTTGTTTTGTCTTGGTTATAATAGGGATTCCCGATTGGAGGACTCGTGTCCGGTTCCTCCGATTGGAACTCCAACCTATGAACTATATGTGAAACATGGCATAGGCCCCATCATATATAATGACGTATGGATCCGATACACCAGGAAAGATGGTGTTTTAAATGGCCCCAATATGGTAGTTTTGACACAGAGATTCAGAATAATCTGGAGGTTAAACTTTTTAAGAAGAAAGCCCGGCCGGCGATGTTTGACTCTTTCCGCCTATGGCATAAGGAAGCCAAACGGAAGGAAATTAAATTAGCAAAGAGAAATAAGAGGGAAGAGGGTATCTCGATAATGCAAGCTGCTATGCAGTTTAAAGATGATGAAGAAGAACAGATGAATGAGCAGTTGCACAGGCAACGTAAATTGGTGACCGATAAATGTTATCCAGGTCTTCCGCTTCTTCAGCAAGATGCAGCAAAAGAACTTGAGAAAGATCCTTTAATGTCACACTTGTTGAGTTCGCCAACCCCTTATGCGCAGAATGCTACAGCACCTCCGCAACCTTTAGCTGTGCAACCTCCGGTTATTGTGCCTCAGGTTCTTTCCACAGCCGCCAGCTCCTTTTCAGTTGGCTCCTACTATTATGGCGCAGCCCCTTCAAGGGCCGCCGACTTCGCTACCTGCTCCATCTGTACCTCCTGCGACTTTATGTACTACATCGACTGCCTCTTCTGGTGTTCTTCCTGATACTGCCTCTGCGTCTGCTTCTGCGTCTGTCTTGCCTCTCTCTGTTTTTCCTCCTGTTTTTCATCAACTTCTCCTTCTGTCCGACAGAGAATGACAGATACTGTTGCCAGCCTTATATTTCCTCTCTTTGGGTCGTCTGGTGTGACCCCAGATTCGGAGCATAAGCAGTCGCGTAGTCAACTGCCTAATTCTCAAGAGAGAGAAATGTTGGACCGTATGGCGCGTAAATGGGTTGTTTACCCTTTAAGATACGATGCAGAGTCTGTTATGGATGTCTTCCGTCAATGGGGAGCACCAAAACAAAGATACGTTTTTGAGAAAATGTGTGCTTTCCTTTGTGAGGAATTAGAGGATAATGATTTGGAAACAAATCCGCCTGATTTGTGCCGTGTACGGTTTGAGTTTGCAAAGGGCACGATTGCGGGTCCGTATATTGAGACAGCAGTTGCGACGTTGTTGTCCTTTAGGAATAAGGATCCTTCTCAGTCATTGTTCCAACTTGACTCCTCTGTTAAAAAAAAAGGTGCGTCAGTACCCAATGAGAGAAGTCCCTCCGGTATGGAAGGACGCCGTTGCGGCTGATGTTGCTAATCAAATTGATGCTGTCCCAGCTCATTTTCAGCGTGTTTGGGTACATGTTCCGTGGAAGCGAGCTGAAGTTTTAGCCCTTAAGCAGACTTTGCCTGATCCCCGTAAAAACCCTGCAGGGTATTATAAGGAATTATCACAGACTGCAGACTCATGCATTATGAATTTAGCCGACATAGACATGTTATTTGGGAATGTTGTTCCACAGCCTTTGTGGGGATTGATTCGCCATACAGATCATGCACAAGAGTTAGGTGACTCATGGGCTAATATTAGTGCTGCAAATGATAGACAAGTTGGTGGTGCCAAGCCTGAGCCTATGGTAGCAGAACTGCCTGCTAGGATCATTACTTACATGAAGACTTTAATGCCTGCGATGCGTGTGAATTGGGATAAATTGTCTGCGTGTAAGCAGAAGAAGGATGAAACAGTGTCTGATTTCTTCACCAGGTTTGAGGAAACGTTTATCGACCACAGTGGTCAAGATATGAGTACAGAAGGTGGTCAACGGTTGTTCGTCGACAAGTTTGTGCACAATTTGCTTGCCGAGCTGTGTAAGAAATTGAAGGATTCAGAGAGTTCTTGGGCCGTTTCCTCTTCAGCACAAATATTGGCTACTGCACAGTACTACGAAAATAGGGATAAAGATGAGAAGGATAGAGCAGACAAGAAAACTAAAGAATTAAAGACGAAGGTTCTTTTACAACAGGCGTATCCGCCACGTGGTGGTCAGAGTAACTATCAGCAACCTCAACAGTTCCAGAGAAACTCGCAAAGGTTCGAGTTTTCTCTACCACATGCTCCTTTAGGTCCCAATCAGTGTTCATATTGTAAAGAAGAGGGTCATTTTAAGTATAGTTGTCCTATTTTGTTGCAGCGTACGAATGGTGCTTCTGGCGCAAGAGGTCGAGGTGTTCAACAAGCTCCTAGAGGTAGAGGACGTGGAAGTTTCCCCCAGAACACGCGTTCCTTTTCGTCTCAAAACTCAATGAATAGTTTTGACCAGCAACATAACGCGTCTGGTAGGACGGCTCAGTACTATGCTGACGACTACTATGGTGAAGATGAGAATCTGGAAGGTAATAATTGCTAGGACAGCCATAGACGAAGAGAGGGAGTTTTTTTAGTTCCAGTGGATCAGAATGGACCTTATGTTAAGGTGATTACCTCAGGTGTGTCGGAGCCTTTTCTGTTGGATACTGGTGCTACAAAGAGTTCTATTATGCACTCAAAACTCCCTTGCGCACCTTTGTCTGGCGAGATGAATGTTTCAGTAGGTTTTTCTGGCGCCCCGGTTAGGAACCCGATTTCTAGTCCTATGTCCCTTTCTGTTGGACCTTGTGAATTGGAAGCACCCCTTATTCTGATGACAGGTTGTGGTGAAAACTTGTTAGGATTGGATTTGTTGAAAAGATTGTATGTGACATTATATTGTTCTCCTTCGGGAGTACTTCTTACACTGGGTAGGAAAATGGTCTCTCCAATGTATTTGTCGAAGGAAAAACTTCCAACCGAATTGTCGTTTCTTCCTGATACCATTTGGGCTACTGGTCCTAATGATGTGGGTCTTTTGGAAATACCGCCTTATGTTGTGACATTGAAAGCCAATGTTAAATTACCACGCATTCAACAATACAAGATCTCTAGTGAAGGTGAAAAGGCGTTGCTAGCGATCATTTATGATTTAATTGAAAAAGATGTAATTGAAGAGACAAGAGGCAATGTTTGTAATAGTCCTGTTCTGCCTGTTTTGAAACGTACTGACCCCTCTAAGCCGCCTGTTTACAGGCTCGTGATTGATCTGAGAGAGGTAAATAAAATAGTTGTGCCACAGTTTCCAGTTGTTCCTGATATCACTGCCATATTGACTATGATTCCAGCTTCCGCCACCTGGTTCTCGGTGATTGACGTAAAGAATGCTTTCTTCAGCATCCCGATTGCAGAGGAGAGCAGGGATATTTTTGGATTCAGTTTAGGAGGCCGAAGTTTCCGCTTCAAACGCGCTCCACAAGGCTACTGTGAAAGTCCATCAATATATAGTCAGGCTTTAAAAACACAGCTTGATGCAATTGTTTTACCTGACGGCGCTACCCTTATTCAGTAAATTGATGATTTGCTAGTCGCTACAGATACTGAAGAGATTTGTAAAGAAGCCACCTTGTTGTTGTTGCGTCATTTGTCTGATTTCCATCACAAAGTGTCCCTTTCAAAACTGCAATATTGTCGACAAGAAGTGACCTACTTAGGTCATCTCTTATCGAAGGAGGGAAGGAAACTGACCTCAGAAAGAATTCAGGCAATTGCAAAATTGAGTGTGCCAAGGACACAGAGAGAAGTACGTGCTTTCTTGGGCATTACATCATACTGCAGACAATGGATACCGAATTTTTCTTTGCTGGCCAAACCTTTGGTAGCATTGACCTATAAAGATACACCAAACCCCGTTCCGTGGTCTGAAGATTGTCAGAAAAGTTTTTCTGAATTGCGTAATGCATTGTGTTCGGCTCCTGTGTTGGGTACCCCCGACTGCAATAAGCCCTTTACACTGTATGTCCATGAGAAAGAGGGTTGTGCATTGTCAGTGCTGACACAGTCTTTTGGAGACAAGCAGCGCCCATGCGCATATTTTTCGTCAACTTTGGATCCGGTAGCTAAAGAATTGCCGAGTTGCTTGAGAGCCACAGCGGCAGCAGCTGTTTCTATTCGACAGTCTGCTGGGTTAGTGATGAATAATATGTTGATTGTGATGGTTCCACATGCAGTGGACACGTTGTTAAACAGGACCAAGACACAGCATTTAACTAGTGCTCGATTGTCAGGTTACGAGTTGACACTGTTAGCGAGTCATGTGCACATAAAGAGGTGCAATACGTTGAATCCAGCTACATTATTGCCGATTTCAGTAGAGACAGATGATGTTGAACAACATGATTGTTTTCTTAGGACAGAAGAAGAAACGAAAGGGAGAGTAGATCTTAAAGATACTCCTCTTGTAGAGTGTGATGGTACCTTATGGGTGGATGGTTCATGCTTCAAGCTTCCGAATGGTGATATGACTGCAGCATATGCTGTCACAACTTTGCATACGATTGTTGAAGCTGCACGTATACCACATAATTCAGCTCAAGCAGCAGAGCTGATTGCACTTACGAGAGCGTGTGTGTTATCGACAGGAATGAAAGTGACCATATATACCGACAGCCAGTATGCGTTTGGTGTGGCCCATAGTTTTGGACGATTGTGGAAAGAACGTGGGTTCCTGACTTCGCATGGAACTAAAATTCAGCATGGTCAGTTGGTGAATGAGCTTCTTGAGTCACTGACCTTGCCATTACAAGTTGCGATTGTGAAATGCAGTGCACACAAGAAGGTTACTGATGATGTCGGTCGTGGCAATGCATTTGCTGACGAAATCGCAAAAGAAACAGCAAAAGATGTGATGAATCGAATGTATGTTGCAGGCCCTGCAAGATGGGTTGGTGACGTTGGAATATGTGAAGATACGATAGAGGGTGTGAAGTCTCTTCAATCTGAAGCTTCAGAGAAAGAGTTGAGTGTGTGGAAAGAAAGTATGGGTAAATTGGATGAAAATGGTTGTTGGGTTGACTTGTCAGAACATCAGCGATGGTTGTTACCCGATGCGTATGTGCTTGCAGTGGTGACAATGGCTCATGGAATGGCCCATATCAGTGTGAAAGGGATTTGTAAGTTGTAAGTTGTTGGCTCCAGTATGGCAAAATGCTGGAATTCCTAAATGTGCAGAGAATGTGGTCAAGAATTGCATGGTGTGTCTGAAATACAATCCTGGTAGGGGAACCCCAACTCCAGCTGGTCATTTTGCGCCTCCAACGTATCCGTTTGAGGTTTTATAGCTAGATTTCATCCACATGGAAAGGTGCAACAATCGGAAATACGTACTCGTTGTTGTTTGTTCTTTTTCAAGACGGGTAGAAGCATATCCCTTAAAAGACAACACTGCCTTATCCACAGCTAAAGCCCTTGTCAAAGAATTCTTCCCTAGGTTTGGAATGCCGAGAATGGTCTGGAGTGATAATGGGAGTGAATTTGTGGGTCGAGTGTTGAAAAAAGTATGTGAAGGGCTAGGTATCCAGCAAAAATTCCACGCTGCAAATCACCCCCAATCAGCTGGACTAGTAGAGTGCTATAATGGCACACTAAAACTGAAGTTGGCAAAGATACAAGCGAGCTCTGGTCTTAAATGGCCTGACGCTCTGCCTCTAGCACTCCTATCAACAAGAATGACTGTGCATTCGCGAGTGGGACTTAGTCCCTATGAAATTGTGTTTGGCCGCCCGGCCAACATATGGGGAGTGCCAAGACCAACAAAATTCAGTGAGATCGAACACCCTGTACTGCTTGATTATTTGTATGAATTGACGGCTAAATTGCGTGTTCTACACCAACAGGTTCACAATATTCTGCCTCAGGTCTCTGAAGCTCCAGGACATCTTATTGATCCTGGATCATGGGTACTGGTCAAGAACTTGCAGCGGACAAAGAATGACCAGCCCCGTTGGACCGGCCCCTACCTCGTCCTTCTCTCAACAAGATCAGCTGTTCGAGTGGAAGGGAAAAAGAACTTGATCCACGACGTACACTGCAAGAGGGTCCCTTTTCCTCTACCGCACGATCGGTGGGTCCAGGAGGGGATCGCTGACTCTGAGACTGAGACTGTGCCTCGTTTTTTGCCATTTAGCGATGCACGTGTAAAAGGAACAATTTCTGAACAAGAAAGTGACAATAATTTGCAAGAAGCTGTGCCACTGTCAATTCGATTGAACACTACAGAGCCTGAACTCTTGTTCCAGAACCAGACAGTACCTGGAAAAAGCCGTTATAATTTGAGACCAAGAACTAAGGACAAATAATTTTTTTCCCGTTCCTTTGCTATTTTTTTTTTAAAGTGCAGCTCTCTCATCTGAGAAACTTTCTTATTTTTTTCTTTTTTTCTTTTTGAACCACCATCCGGGTTCAGCTGCAGGGTCGTGGTTGCCCAAGTCTTTGGAGTGCAGCTGAAGACGTTAGGTCGACAGTTCTGGTCGGTCTAAGGGAGTTGCCCTGGACTGACAGAAGCATTCCCTAGCATAGAACACCCTACCACCACGAGCAGCAATTAGAGAGGATGGAGTTTTTCAAGAATGAGAGACCTGCCAGACAGATGGACTTTAAAGCCAGAATGGGAATAATAATGACAAAGAAACGATTTTTGATATTATGTATTTTCATGTTGCTTAGTGTAATGACGTTTTTAATAGGATTTGTTTTATTCTCTTTTCAAGTGACATTTGCACCCATTACTCAGCCCATACCTCCTTCTACTGTTTCCTCGCATTCTTTTCACCCCCTGCCTGAACACGAGTCTGCCAGAAGATTAGAGTTTGTCAACAATTCATTCATTCAGCTTCTACACCAACACCAATTAGTAGTGAACACAACTAACTGTTGGGTGTGTGGTCTTATGCCCCATATTACTGATAAAGGTATCCCTTATCTGGTCCTGCCTTTCAGCCATAATGGTTCTGTATGGGCATATAGAACGGTGTTCATATACGCGTATGAAGCCAACCCCCTACGTTCTGTGAAAGATAATCCTAAGAATAGTGCTCAATCTAAGGGCATAGTAGATATGATTAGGGAAAATATTTCCTATGAGACTAACCCGAGAGATGAGACACTAGCATATATTGGATGGAACATAACAGGATATGGAGTTACTCTGAGTGGGAACCAGCGAGCAAAGAGATCCTCCCCGATTTGGATTGTACCCCATCAGGGTCACCTATGTCTGCAAGGTAATGGCAAGAATCCCAGAGCTCAGTTAGGGAAAAGTATCTGCACTGAAACATATGTTTTTGCGTCTCAGACTTCTCCTTCGTTCTTAGCAGCTAAGGGTACCTATTTCATCTGCCATAATAGAGCCTATACATGGTTGCCTCCTGACTTCTCAGGCACATGTTTTGTTTCGTTCCTGTTACCTCCCACCTACACGGCCGCGGCAGATTACCATAAAACAAGGATAGTTCGAGGTGTAATAAGTAAAGAAGACACTACAGGACAAGAATTTGGAGATTTCGTAAAGGGTTTTCTGCCGTTTTGGGGCCCTATGGTTAACAGCAGGAACATAAGGCAATTGACAAAGGTGGTTGAATCCACGGTAGTTGAAACCGCCTGTGCCCTTGGTAATTTGACTGCTGAGCTCCAATCGGATCGCCTTATGACTCTTCAGAACAGGGTCGCATTAGACGTCATACTTGCAGACCGAGGTGGGGTATGTAAAGTGATCCAATCAAGTTGCTGTGTTTTCATCCCAGATAACGCTCCGACAGTCTACCAGGCCATTTCCAAACTGCATAAGATCTCCGAATCTATTCACGTGGATAAAGGAGATTGGTTATTGATGGTGTGGTTCTGGGAGCTGATATCCGCCTGGGGATGGAAGACTCTGATAGTCATTGGGATGATCTTAGCCATTCTTTTCCTGTCCTGCCTGTGTGTACAGTGTGCTCCTGCAATATGTGGCCTCTGTGCTACATCGTGTGTAAGGAAACCTGTATCAAGGGACGAGCTAAGTAATAGGATGATGCTACAGCAACATCTCAACGACTTTATGAATATAGACCTGGACTCAGATTAGCGTGAGTATAGGTTATATTGTCTATGTAAGGGCAAAAGGAGGGTCTGTGGTACTGAAAATTCTGGACCCGTGTTCTAAACATCGTCGTATCACAACGATTTTGGTATCAGCAGACCGAGAATGATTAGAATAGTATGCACAAGCATTGTATTCATATTCGGGTGACGAAATCACCCGAATATCAGAGTTTCCGTCTTGAACCCTCGTGTTCCATTTAAACGACAGCCATTTTGTGATTGCCCTCACATAGGCCAGTGTCTAATGCTAAAAACGAGTCTGAAGGACACGTACATCTTTGCTGACTCCTCTGTGACCTGGGCAAGCTGACTCCACTGCCTGAAGCCAAACCTGTTCGGCCAGTTTCTTTCCCAATGGCCGAATGAGATTAGTATCAAGGCACAACACATCATAAACCTTTCATCACACACAAACCATGCCTAATCTTACACACACCTGTCTCTGTTTCTTTCTTTATGACTTGCTTTACAAGGAGGAGGTGCCCGTTTATATTGGGGGTCCGTCGATATCTGATGAAAGTACTAAGCCTTGCCGGGTAATTGATTGAGGGCTGGACAAACTGAAATATGGGCTTGTCATCATAAACCTGCTATTTCTTTGTAGTGAAAATATGTGAATGGTCAACGGTAAAATAAGGAATGTTTGCCTAAAGCATAATATTTTGTATAAAAGAGAAGGTTAGTTTTGCAAAGGAAGCAGTCTCCTGAGAATATACACCGTGTTGTACTTCTAGGATACCTGTTGCTGGCTGCAGCCAATAAATAAGATCTTTGACTTCACCAAGAAGACTCTGTGTTTCAGTAGTCTGAAACAGGAAGGACTCGAAGTCTTAGGGTGTGTTCCCTGGCACCGCTGGGTTCTGAAAAACCCAGTACTTCAGTTGGCACCCAACGTGGGGAGATTTCAGCGGTACCGGTCCAAGCCAGAGGTTCGTGAGGAGATTCGTGTGAAAATTCTGGAGGAAGGCCGCCACTTCATCGACCCCTGTATGTCGACGTGGTCCGAAAGTCTTTGCTGCGAGGTTCCCCGCTTTCCGACGGCTACGAAGGACTGCTGTCCTGACTATCGCCCTGTTTTGGACCCTTGATGATTTGGTAGAGCGAAACGATAAACGAGTCTTCTGGTGACGTCATCGATACCTCAGTTAAGTATAAGTGGAGCGTCTCCCAGTCCTTAGTTTGGTTCTTAGTTTGGTATCCTCTTGGGATCTTTGATTTGGAACTTGCAAGTACCAAAGCCGAGGGATTTGTGTATTCACGAGACTATCGTATTCGATAATCCTTCGAAGTTTGAAGCTAGACTAGAGAGCGAAGATGCCTGGTCTTAGCAGATATGGAAATTTGTTTTGTCTTGGTTATAATAGGGATTCCCGATTGGAGGACTCGTGTCCGGTTCCTCCGATTGGAACTCCAACCTATGAACTATATGTGAAACATGGCATAGGCCCCATCATATATAATGAAGTATGGATCCGATACACCAGGAAAGATGGTGTTTTAAATGGCCCCAATAAGGTAGTTTTGACACAGAGATTCAGAATAATCTGGAGGTTAAACTTTTTAAGAAGAAAGCCCGGCCGGCGATGTTTGACTCTTTCCGCCTATGGCGTAAGGAAGCCAAACGGAAGGAAATTAAATTAGCAAATAGAAATAAGAGGGAAGAGGGTATCTCGATAATGCAAGCTGCTATGCAGTTTAAAGATGATGAAGAAGAACAGATGAATGAGCAGTTGCACAGGCAACGTAAATTGGTGACCGATAAATGTTATCCAGTTCTTCCGCTTCTTCAGCAAGATGCAGCAAAAGAACTTGAGAAAGATCCTTTAATGTCACACTTGTTGAGTTCGCCACCCCCTTATGCGCAGAATGCTACAGCACCTCCGCAACCTTTAGCTGTGCAACCTCCGGTTATTGTGCCTCAGGTTCTTCCACAGCCACCAGCTCCTTTTCAGTTGGCTCCTACTATTATGGCGCAGCCCCTTCAAGGGCCGCCGACTTCGCTACCTGCTCCATCTGTACCTCCTGCGACTTTATGTACTACATCGACTGCCTCTTCTGGTGTTCTTCCTGATACTGCCTCTGAGTCTGCTTCTGCGTCTGTCTTGCCTCTCTCTGTTTTTCCTCCTGTTCTTTCATCAACTTCTCCTTCTGTCCGACAGAGAATGACAGATACTGTTGCCAGCCTTATATTTCCTCTCTTTGGGTCGTCTGGTGTGACCCCAGATTCGGAGCGTAAGCAGTCGCGTAGTCAACTGCCTAATTCTCAAGAGAGAGAAATGTTGGACCGTATGGCGCGTAAATGGGTTGTTTACCCTTTAAGATACGATGTAGAGTCTGTTATGGATGTCTTCCGTCAATGGGGGGCACCAAAACAAAGATACGTTTTTGAGAAAATGTGTGCTTTCCTTTGTGAGGAATTAGAGGATAATGATTTGGAAACAAATCCGCCTGATTTGTGCCGTGTACGGTTTGAGTTTGCAAAGGGCACAATTGTGGGTCCGGATATTGAGACAGCAGTTGCGACGTTGTTGTCCTTTAGGAATAAGGATCCTTCTCAGTCATTGTTCCAACATGACTCCTCCGTTAAAAAAAAGGTGCAACAGTACCCAATGAGAGAAGTCCCTCCGGTATGGAAGGACGCCGTTGCGGCTGATGTTGCTAATCAAATTGATGCTGTCCCAGCTCATTTTCAGCGTGTTTGGGTACATGTTCCGTGGAAGAGAGCTGAAGTTTTAGCCCTTAAGCAGACTTTGCCTGATCCCCGTAAAAACCCTGCAGGGTATTATAAGGAATTATCACAGACTGCAGACTCATGCATTATGAATTTAGCCGACATAGACATGTTATTTGGGAATGTTGTTCCACAGCCTTTGTGGGGATTGATTCGCCATACAGATCATGCACAAGAGTTAGGTGACTCATGGGCTAATATTAGTGCTGCAAATTATAGACAAGTTGGTGGTGCCAAGCCTGAGCCTATGGTAGCAGAACTGCCTGCTAGGATCATTACTTACATGAAGACTTTAATGCCTGCGATGCGTGTGAATTGGGACAAATTGTCTGCGTGTAAGCAGAAGAAGGATGAAACAGTGTCTGATTTCTTCACCAGGTTTGAGGAAACGTTTATCGACCACAGTGGTCAAGATATGAGTAAAGAAGGTGGTCAACGGTTGTTCGTCGACAAGTTTGTGCACAATTTGCTTGCTGAGCTGTGTAAGAAATTGAAGGATTCAGAGAGTTCTTGGGCCGTTTCCTCTTCAGCACAAATATTGGCTACTGCACAGTACTACGAAAATAGGGATAAAGATGAGAAGGATAGAGCAGACAAGAAAACTAAAGAATTAAAGACGAAGGTTCTTTTACAACAGGCGTATCCGCCACGTGGTGGTCAGAGTAACTATCAGCAACCTCAACAGTTCCAGAGAAACTCGCAAAGGTTCGAGTTTTCTCAACCACGTGCTCCTTTAGGTCCCAATCAGTGTTCATATTGTAAAGAAGAGGGTCATTTTAAGTATAGTTGTACTATTTTGTTGCAGCGTATGAATGGTGCTTCTGGCGCAAGTGGTCGAGGTGTTCAACAAGCTCCTAGAGGTAGAGGACGTGGAAGTTTCCCCCAGAACACGCGTTCCTTTCCGTCTCAAAACTCAATGAATAGTTTTGACCAGCAACATAACGCGTCTGGTAGGACGGCTCAGTACTATGCTGATGACTACTATGTTGAAGATGAGAATCTGGAAGGTAATAATTGCTAGGACAGCCATAGACGAAGAGAGGGAGTTTTTTTAGTTCCAGTGGATCAGAATGGACCTTATGTTAAGGTGATTACCTCAGGTGTGTCGGAGCCTTTTCTGTTGGATACTGGTGCTACAAAGAGTTCTATTATGCACTCAAAACTCCCTTGCGCACCTTTGTCTGGCGAGATGAATGTTTCAGTAGGTTTTTCTGGCGCCTCGGTTAGGAACCCGATTTCTAGTCCTATGTCCCTTTCTGTTGGACCTTGTGAATTGGAAGCACCCCTTATTCTGATGACAGGTTGTGGTGAAAACTTGTTAGGATTGGATTTGTTGAAAAGATTGAATGCAACATTATATTGTTCTCCTTCGGGAGTACAACTTACACTGGGTAGGAAAATGGTCTCTCTAATGTATTTCTCGAAGGAAAAACTTCCAACGAATTGTCGTTTCTTCCTGATACCATTTGGGCTACTGGTCCTAATGATGTGGGTCTTTTGGAAATACCGCCTTATGTTGTGACATTGAAAGCCAATGTTAAATCACCACGCATTCAACAATACAAGATCTCTAGTGAAGGTGAAAAGGCGTTGCTAGCGATCATTTATAATTTAATTGAAAAAGATGTAATTGAAGAGACAAGAGGCAATGTTTGTAATAGTCCTGTTCTGCCTGTTTTGAAATGTACTGACCCCTCTAAGCCGCCTGTTTACAGGCTCGTGATTGATCTTAGAGAGGTAAATAAAATAGTTGTGCCACAGTTTCCAGTTGTTCCTGATATCACTGCCATATTGACTATGATTCCAGCTTCCGCCACCTGGTTCTCGGTGATTGACTTAAAGAATGCTTTCTTCAGCATCCCGATTGCAGAGGAGAGCAGGGATATTTTTGGATTCAGTTTAGGAGGCCGAAGTTTCCGCTTCAAACGCGCTCCACAAGGCTACTGTGAAAGTCCATCAATATATAGTCAGGCTTTAAAAACACAGCTTGATGCAATTGTTTTACCTGACGGCGCTACCCTTATTCAGTACATTGATGATTTGCTAGTCGCTACAGATACTGAAGAGATTTGTAAAGAAGCCACCTTGTTGTTGTTGCGTCATTTGTCTGATTTCCATCACAAAGTGTCCCTTTCAAAACTGCAATATTGTCGACAAGAAGTGACCTACTTAGGTCATCTCTTATCGAAGGAGGGAAGGAAACTGACCTCAGAAAGAATTCAGGCAATTGCAAAATTGAGTGTGCCAAGGACACAGAGAGAAGTACGTGCTTTCTTGGGCATTACATCATACTGCAGACAATGGATACCAAATTTTTCTTTGCTGGCCAAACCTTTGGTAGCATTGACCTAGAAAGATACACCAAACCCCGTTCCGTGGTCTGAAGATTGTCAGAAAAGTTTTTCCGAATTGCGTAATGCATTGTGTTCGGCTCCTGTGTTGGGTACCCCCGACTACAGTAAGCCCTTTATACTGTATGTCCATGAGAAAGAGGGTTGTGCATTGTCAGTGCTGACACAGTCTTTTGGAGACAAGCAGCGCCCATGCGCATATTTTTCGTCAACTTTGGATCCGGTAGCTAAAGCATTGCCGAGTTGCTTGAGAGCCACAGCGGCAGCAGCTGATTCTATTCGACAGTCTGCTGGGTTAGTGATGAATAATATGTTGATTGTGATGGTTCCACATGCAGTGGACACGTTGTTAAACAGGACCAAGACACAGCATTTAACTAGTGCTCGATTGTCAGGTTACGAGTTGACACTGTTAGCGAGTCATGTGCACATAAAGAGGTTCAATACGTTGAATCCAGCCACGTTATTGCCGATTTCAGTAGAGACAGATGATGTTGAACAGCATGATTGTTTTCTTAGGACAGAAGAAGAAACGAAAGGGAGAGTAGATCTTAAAGATACTCCTCTTGTAGAGTGTGATGGTACCTTATGGGTGGATGGTTCATGCTTCAAGCTTCCGAATGGTGATATGACTGCAGCATATGCTGTCACAACTTTGCATACGATTGTTGAAGCTGCACGTATACCACATAATTCAGCTCAAGCAGCAGAGCTGATTGCACTTACGAGAGCGTGTGTGTTATCGAAAGGAATGAAAGTGACCATATATACCAACAGCCAGTATGCGTTTGGTGTGGCCCATAGTTTTGGACGATTGTGGAAAGAACGTGGGTTCCTGACTTCGCATGGAACTAAAATTCAGCATGGTCAGTTGGTGAATGAGCTTCTTGAGTCACTGACCTTGCCATTACAAGTTGCGATTGTGAAATGCAGTGCACACAAGAAGGTTACTGATGATGCCGGTCGTGGCAATGCATTTGCTGACGAAATCGCAAAAGAAACAGCAAAAGATGTGATGAATCGAATGTATGTTGCAGGCCCCGCAAGATGGGTTGGTGACGTTGGAATATGTGAAGATACGATAGAGGATGTGAAGTCTCTTCAAGCTGAAGCTTCAGAGAAAGAGTTTAGTGTGTGGAAAGAAAGTATGGGTAAATTGGATGAAAATGGTTGTTGGGTTGACTTGTCAGAACATCAGCGATGGTTGTTACCTGATGCATATGTGCTTGCAGTGGTGACAATGGCTCATGGAATGGCCCATATCAGTGTGAAAGGGATTTGTAAGTTGTTGGCTCCAGTATGGCAAAATGCTGGAATTCCTAAATGTGCAGAGAATGTGGTCAAGAATTTCATGGTGTGTCTGAAATACAATCCTGGTAGGGGAACCCCAACTCCAGCTGGTCATTTTGCGCCTCCAACGTATCCGTTTGAGGTTTTACAGCTAGATTTCATCCACATGGAAAGGTGCAACAATCGGAAATACGTACTCGTTGTTGTTTGTGCTTTTTCAAGACGGGTAGAAGCATATCCCTTAAAAGACAACACTGCCTTATCCACAGCTAAAGCCCTTGTCAAAGAATTCTTCCCTAGGTTTGGAATGCCGAGAATAGTCTGGAGTGATAATGGGAGTGAATTTGTGGGTCGAGTGATGAAAAAAGTATGTGAAGGGCTAGGTATCCAGCAAAAATTCCACGCTGCAAATCACCCCCAATCAGCTGGACTAGTAGAGTGCTATAATGGCACGCTAAAACTGAAGTTGGCAAAGATACAAGCGAGCTCTGGTCTTAAAAGGCCTGACGCTCTGCCTCTAGCACTCCTATCAACAAGAAGGACTGTGCATTCGCGAGTGGGACTTAGACCCTATGAAATTGTGTTTGGCCGCCCGGCCAACATATGGGGAGTGCCAAGACCAACAAAATTCAGTGAGATCGAACACCCTGTACTGCTTGATTATTTGTATGAATTGACGGCTAAATTGCGTGTTCTACATCAACAGGTTCACGATACTCTGCCTCAGGTCTCTGAAGCTCCAGGACATCTTATTGATCCTGGATCATGGGTACTGGTCAAGAACTTCCAGTGGACAAAGAATGACCAGCCCCGTTGGACCGGCCCCTACCTCGTCCTTCTCTCAACAAGATCAGCTGTTCGAGTGGAAGGGAAAAAGAACTTGATCCACGGCGTACACTGCAAGAGGGTCCCTTTTCCTCTACCGCACGACCGGTGGGTCCAGGAGGGGATCGCTGACTCTGAGACTGAGACTGTGCCTCATTTTTTGCCATTTAGCGATGCACGTGTAAAAGGAACAATTTCTGAACAAGAAAGTGACAATAATTTGCAAGAAGCTGTGCCACCGTCAATTCGATTGAACACTACAGAGCCTGAACTCTTGTTCGAGAACCAGACAGTACCTGGAAAAAGCCGTTATAATTTGAGACCAAGAACTAAGGACAAATAATTTGTTTCCCGTTCCTTTGCTATTTTTTTTTAAAGTGCAGCTCTCTCATCTGAGAAACTTTCTTATTTTTTTGTTTTTTTCTTTTTGAACCGCCATCCGGGTTCAGCTGCAGTGTCGTGGTTGCCCAAGTCTTTGGAGTGCAGCTGAAGACGTTAGGTCGACAGTTCTGGTCGGTCTAAGGGAGTTGCCCTGGACTGACAGAAGCATTCCCTAGCATAGAACACCCTACCACCACGAGCAGCAATTAGAGAGGATGGAGTTTTTCAAGAATGAGAGACCTGCCAGACAGATGGACTTTAAAGCCAGAATGGGTATAATAATGACAAAGAAACGATTTTTGATATTATGTATTTTCATGTTGCTTAGTGTAATGACGTTTTTAATAGGATATGTTTTATTCTCTTTTCAAGTGACATTTGCACCCATTACTCAGCCCATACCTCCTTCTACTGTTTCCTCGCATTCTTTTCACCCCCTGCCTGAACACGAGTCTGCCAGAAGATTAGAGTTTGTCAACAATTCATTCATTCAGCTTCTACACCAACACCAATTAGTAGTGAACACAACTAACTGTTGGGTGTGTGGTCTTATGCCCCATACTACTGATAAAGGTATCCTTTATCTGGTCCTGCATTTCAGCCATAATGGTTCTGTATGGGCATATAGAACGGTGTTCTATGAAGCCAACCCCCTACGTTCTGTGAAAGATAATCCTAAGAATAGTGCTCAATCTAAGGGTATAGTAGATATGATTAGGGAAAATATTTCCTATGAGACTAACCCGAGAGATGAGACACTAGCATATATTGGATGGAACATAACAGGATATGGAGTTACTCTGAGTGGGAACCAGCGAGCAAAGAGATCCTCCCCGATTTGGATTGTACCCCATCAGGGTCACCTATGTCTGCAAGGTAATGGCAAGAATCCCAGAGCTCAGTTAGGGAAAAGTATCTGCACTGAAACATATGTTTTTGCGTCTCAGACTTCTCCTTCGTTCTTAGCAGCTAAGGGTACATATTTCATCTGCCATAATAGAGCCTATACATGGTTGCCTCCTGACTTCTCAGGCACATGTTTTGCTTCGTTCCTGTTACCTCCGACCTACACGGCCGCGGCAGATTACCATAAAACAAGGATAGTTCGAGGCGTCATAAGTAAAGAAGACACTACAGGACAAGAATTTGGAGATTTCGTAAAGGGTTTTCTGCCGTTTTGGGGCCCTATGGTTAACAGCAGGAACATAAGGCAATTGACAAAGGTGGTTGAATCCACGGTAGTTGAAACCGCCGGTGCCCTTGGTAATTTGACTGCTGAGCTCCAATCGGATTGCCTTATGACTCTTCAGAACAGGGTCGCATTAGACGTCATACTTGCAGACCGAGGTGGGGTATGTAAAGTGATCCAATCAAGTTGCTGTGTTTTCATCCCAATTAACGCTCCGACAGTCTACCAGGCCATTTCCAAACTGCATAAGATCTCCGAATCTATTCACATGGATAAAGGAGATTGGTCATTGATGGGGTGGTTCTGGGAGCTGATATCCGCCTGGGGATGGAAGACTCTGATAGTCATTGGGATGATCTTAGCCATTCTTTTCCTGTCCTGCCTGTGTGTACAGTGTGCTCCTGCAATATGTGGCCTCTGTGCTACATCGTGTGTAAGGAAACCTGTATCAAGGGACGAGCTAAGTAATAGGATGATGCTACAGCAACATCTCAACGACTTTATGAATATAGACCTGGACTCAGATTAGCGTGAGTATAGGTTATATTGTCTATGTAAGGGCAAAAGGAGGTTCTGTGGTACTGAAATTCTGGACCCGTGTTATAAACATCATCGTATCACAACGATTTTGGTATCAGCAGACCGAGAATGATTAGAATAGTATGCACAAGCATTGTATTCATATTCGGGTAACGAAATCACCCGAATATCAGAGTTTCTGTCTTGAACCCTCGTGTTCCATTTAAACGACAGCCATTTTGTGATTGCCCTCACATAGGCCAATGTCTAATGTTGAAAACGAGTCTGAAGGACACGTACATCTTTGCTGACTCCTCTGTGACCTGGGCAAGCTGACTCCACTGCCTGAAGCCAAACCTGTTCGGCCAGTTTCTTTCCCAGTGGCCGAATGAGATTAGTATCAAGGCACAACACATCATAAACCTTTCATCACACACAAACCATGCCTAATCTTACACACACCTGTCTCTGTTTCTTTCTTTATGACTTGCTTTACAAGGAGGAGGTGCCCGTTTATATTGGGGGTCCGTCGATATCTGATGAAAGTACTAAGCCTTGCCGGGTAATTGATTGAGGGCTGGACAAACTGAAATATGGGCTTGTCATCATAAACCTGCTATTTCTTTGTAGTGAAAATATGTGAATGGTCAACTGTAAAATAAGGAATGTTTGCCTAAAGCATAATATTTTGTATAAAAGAGAAGGTTAGTTTTGCAAAGGAAGCAGTCTCCTGAGAATATACACTGTGTTGTACTTCTAGGATACCTGTTGCTGGCTGCAGCCAATAAATAAGATCTTTGACTTCACCAAGAAGACTCTGGGGGTCATTCCGCCGGGGCCAGGGTCGGCGGGAGCACCGCCGACAGGCCGGCGGTGCCCTGCAGGGCATTCTGACCGCGGCGGTTCAGCCGCGGTCAGAAGAGGCAAACCGGCGGTCACCGCTGCCCTTAGAATCCCCCATGGCGGCGCAGCTTGCTGCGCCGCCATGGGGGATTCTGACACCCCCTACCGCCATCCTGTTCCTGGCGGTTCGCCCGCCAGGAACAGGATGGCGGTAGGGGGTGCCGCAGGGGCCCCCATAAGAGGGCCCCGCAAAGTATTTCAGTGTCTGCTAAGCAGACACTGAAATACGCGACGGGTGCAAACTGCACCCGTCGCACCCCTGCAACTACGCCGGGTCAATTCTGAGCCGGCGTCCTCGTTGCAGGGGCATTTCCTCTGGGCCGGTCGGGCGCTCTTTTGGAGAGCGCCCGCCGGCCCAGAGGAAATATCTAAATGGCCGCCGCGGTCTTTTGACCGCGGTGCGGTCATTCAGCGGCGGTACCTTGGCGGACGGCCTCTGCCGTCCGCCAGGGTCAAAATCAGGCCCTCTGTGTTTCTGTAGTCTGAAACAGGAAGGACTCGAAGTCTTAGGGTGTGTTCCCTGGCACCGCTGGGTTCTGAAAAACCCAGTACTTCAGGTTGTGTGGCAATTCAACTGATGCCAAGAGTATTTTCACCGTTGATCTGTGAATCATGGTGGCAGACACCATAGGGTCAGTACCACCTTCGTCCATGTCTGTCACCACCAGTTTCATCTCCAGCTCCTCGTAGCTCCCCACCTAAATGGCTGGGCCCACTCTTCTAAGTGAGGGGCTGTCTCCTTCGTTCCAGACACCATAACCCCAGCCCCTGTGCCATGTGCTGCTTAGAGTGAGGAGGCTTTGACCTCCTGAGGATTATCTCTGTGGGTCAGACTGTCATTCTGAATGTCACCCGGGGCAAGGCAACCATCTGCAGCTGATGTTGGCCTACCTGGAAGGCATTTATAGTGCAATGTCTGGCCTACAAAGACATTTACTATTGCTATTACTGTTTGAATCTCATACATTATGGGGAATGTGTTTGTCACTAAAGGGGTACCACTTACTATTCCCACTCCAATCTAAACCAATTTGAGGAAGGTGTTGAAGACTAAAGTTGTCGCATTTGCTTTTCCCACTCCGATCTTAACCACTTTGAGTAAGCTGTTGGGCACTAAAGTGCCAACATTTACTATTCCCACTCCAATCTACACCACTTTGGGAAAGCTCTTGGACACTAAACAGGTGACGTTTACTATTATCACTCAAATCTAATCCATTTTGGGGAAAGTGTTGGCCACTAAAAGGACCAAAATGACTGTTCAAACTCCAGTCTTTTTTACTACTCTGCCTTCAGTCTTAAATATTTTGGGGAATGTGTTGGACACTAAAGGGGCAACATTCATTCTGGTCACTCCTACTTTTAGGGAAGGCGTTGAACACTAAATGGGCAACATTTATTATTCACACTCCATTTTAAAACATTTTTGGGGGAAGGAGTGACAATTACTATTCCATCCACAATGCAAACCATGTTGAGGAGAGTGTTGTACACTAAAAGGGTGACATTTACTATTCCCACATCAATATAAACCATTTTGGGGAAGATGTTGGACACTAAAAGGGTGACATTTATTATTTCCACACCAATCTTAAGTCATTTTGGGGAAGGTGTAGGTCATTAAAGGGGCAAAATGTACTATTCCCATACTGATCTAAAATATATTAGGGAAGGAGCAAAGGAGACTTCCGTGGGCTGGTGGTCTCCCTCCCCGGCCCTAATACAAGGTTTTCACTAGGCTTACCAACGGAATTCTCTGAAATCTGAGGTTTCCACCAGTCGGCCCAGTGGAAATCATGTGGTGGTACTGGCCATGGCTTCTCATGGAGATGAGGCCAATGTAGTCACACTAATGCTGCCCCCAGCACCATTGGAATGCACACTGTCTGCCGTAGCAGACAGTGCTCATTCTGAGGGTGCTGAGCGGGGGGGCCTCTGTACTGCTCAAGACATGGTCTTGGGCATTCCTAAATTATGAAGCGCAACATAAGAAATAAAGTACATAATCCAATTTTAAAATGATTGAATATATTAAAAAAATCAGATTAAACATATATTATGATTATGGAATAAATACATATTTTATTGCATTTCAATTAATAAGTATTAGAATATATACTTCCAACAACAGATCTTATTCAATTATGATTAATAATACATTGCCATTATTAAAACAGTGTTTATTCAAATTTAAATAAACAAAACTATAATATATAAATAGACATATAGATTTTAATTAATGCATCATAAATAACACATGTGTTATATTTTCACTTATCCATAATTTTGAATATTTTTATGGAAAATTAATGTTTTCATTTTTTAAATGTAACAATTTATTAACAAAAACAGCATATTTAAAAAAAAGAAAATACAGTAAAGTGGCCAAAATCCATTAAAATGAAATTGTTAAATTAAGCTAAAAATATATACAAATTGTTAAATTTACAAAATTTAAATTTTAAAATTTTTAAATTATTGCCCCCCAAACTTCTACATTAAAATATTTATTTTTATAGTGTAAGATACCACTTTTTGAAAATAAATTAAATTTTTCAATATCAAATATATATAAATCTATTAAAATTAATGGATAACGTTAATACAAAATATTGATTAAAAAACCAAGGTCTTATTGTTGCAATATTAATTTTCATATCATTAATAAGATGAACATTACATTTAAATTAGTCTATTTTAAAATCTCTCCACCCTTATACCCGAAAAACCTAAAATCCAGCTACTAGAAAGAAATTACATACACATCAATTTTACAAACAACACTAAAAACAGTACTCTTATCTTCAATATGCCTGTCCATGATATATTTTGTATCTCAATACTCTTGACACAATAATTTTATATCACAAGATTTTGTATTCACTATTTTCTCCAAACATCCTATTAATTAATTTAATCCATTGTTATGGTCATACAATTTTGTAGATGGTTGACTATGACTATTACCAAGTCACACACTCCCAAAATGTTCACTTATAGAAATTTGGAACACAGTTCATTAGGTGAAATTTCTGCAATTTCTTCCACCATAAATATTGTTTTGGCTTATTTGAAAAAAGAATGTTTGTGCTGGAAGAAAAACACTCTTATGCTCTATGAAGCCTAACTGTAAATTCAATCCATGGTTTGCTGCAGATTTGGCAGTGCTAAAACTCAATGTTTATGGAACAGAGAGAGAACAGAGGCTAAAATATAAGCTTAACTGTCATATTTGCAAGCAATTCCAAGATGGAACATTTGTTGAGCTAAACAAGAATACTGTTCTTTCACAAATCATGAATGCTCCAAACTTCACTAAAATACTATTCTCAGTAGTTAAAGATATGGCATCACTTATTGTCAGCCAAGGTGCATTAAATATCTCTTGCTTTCTTTTCTTCAACCAAAATTGATACAATTAGAGACAGAAATTATGATGATTTTGTTTTTCTGTAATGCCTTCAATTCTGAATATAGCTCTTCCTCAACCAGCAGGGGGGTTTACCTTTAGACCTGCAACTGAAGTAAAAGTAGCCAATCTCATCTCCATTGCCAAAATATCAGGATCACCTGGGGTTCTCTGTCCTGCAAAAAAAAAAAAAAAAACTAACCTAAATCCTTTGCAAACTGGGTTTAGACCTGACCAGAGCATGAGGCTCATACTTATTGCAATTTCTGATGACCCTCCTGGATTGATAAACAGTGGGGAGGTGAGAGATTCAGTCCTGTTTGGCCTGTCAACTGCATTTTATACTATTGACCACTCCCTCCTCCTTACCAGAACTAAAATGTTGAGACTAAAGGACAGCATAACAAACTAGCAAGAGTCATGTCTCACAGACTATTATCAAACCACTATTCTTCACTGTTCTTGTTCATCATTAACAAATTGTGAACTACAGTGTTCCAAAAGAACTAGTATTTTAATATTTGTTGTTCAAAGTTTCCTATAGGATGTTTCAAAATTTGAATATTTTGCTTTTGCTTAATAATGATATTTCAGCACAATTACTGACATTCAAATTTGCCATTAGTGCTATATTTTGGCGCAAAATGCATTCTCATCAATTTTAACATGAGAAGGCAATTTTCAGTGTAAAAATAGTGCAAAGTAAGCCATTTGTGTTGTTATTCCTGGTCGGTCACTGTACATTTTACAGCAAATGGCCAAAAGCAAACTTGAAGAATGCTAGAAACTTTTTTCTCCCACACCAGGAACTGTGTTCTGAAACCCCATCTTTTTTGGGGGGTATCTTTGAATATAATTTGAAAAATAATTATTGACAATGTATTAACATTAAAATAAATACATTTTCAGAAGTTGGTTTAAAAACATGTGAACAGAATAAAAAAATGTATATCCTTAATAATGTATTAGGCATTATTGAAAGTGATGTGTATAGTTTTTTAAAACAGTTTAATTATCATTAATACATGTGTTACATTAATTTTAAAATTTTAAAAGTTTATTACAATATTCAAAAATAAAAACATAAATGTATTTATGAATATTTTAACTTTAAATTAAATGTAATTGTATCTTTAAATGGTTTAAATAATTTAATTGATTTAAACTTTAGTTCCTACAGGGTTTTATTTTAAAATCCTACCTCTGTTATTTTCTATGGTACAGTGTTGCAGTACTAGTGGTTAGCTATCTGTGGTGCTGGCTTACTCCAGCTCTGAGTTGAAGTACATTTAGAACTGTTTTGAGTCCTATTTTTTCTATACTGGCTATGAAAGGGCAGTTCCTTGAGGGCATATTTAAGAGTTTGTCACTCAGTGCAGTGCAGCAAGTTACCTTGCTGTGCTGCACTTTGTGACAGGGAAAGGGCAGAAATGTGCTTTTTTTAAGTCAACATGGTGCATTTCTGTACTTATACCGTAGTGCAAGGGTACCTCCTTTGCATGCAGGATTGTTTTTGTTCAGGAAGGTGCACCTTCCTGCACACAAAACAATTTCCTAAGGCATTTTCCTCTTCCTATCTGTGCTGCAAAATGCCCCACATGTAGAAAGAGGGAAAAAGAGTATAAATGTATTCCTCCCCATTATGCGCCACCTGTGGAGGTAAAGGTTTTTGGCACAATCCCAGGTCTACCACTTCTGGTAAATCTGGGAATGCATTAAAATCCATGGATGTTGCGTGGAAACACCCAAGCAACACTCATGGAAACGCATCTCTGGCGCAGAGTAATGTAGTGCAGCGATTTGTACTACATTTCATTACTCAAGATTTATGAAACACTCAGAGCCACGCATGGTGGCCTTTCATGGCTTCATAAATCTCATTTTTCAGTTGTGTTGCTCTTGTACTTTATTGTGTGGTGCAAGAGTGATGAAAGGTGCCCATAAATATGCCCCTTATTTTTTTTTAGGTGGATTCTTGTCAACATCTAAACCCCTCTCTAGCTCCTCTTAACACCTCCTCACTTTTCCCTTAACCCCTCCCCTTTAGTCCTAAATATTCCCTATTTCCCAGACACTTCCCTCGGTCCCTCACACATTTAGGGCCCGATTTATACTTTTCGGTGCAAAACTGCACCGGCTTACACCATTTCTGTGCACCACCCTGGCACCATATTTATGGAATTGTGCAAGCCAGTTCAAAGGGTAGGCTAGCGTTAAAAAAATGATTTAGTCGGGTGGGACTGGTGGTATGGAAGAAGGGGGTTTTGCACCAAAAAATGACGTTAGGCAGAATAGAGTAAAAAAAACTTACTGACCTGCCTAGAGTCATTTTCTGACGCAAAACCATCCATACTGTCTTAGAAAAGACAGGGGTCATGCCCACCACCCCAATGGCCAGCACAGGGGACCAGGGTGCCCTGGGCATGGCCATTACATCTAGTGCCATGTGAGGGGGGCATTTCAGGCCCCCCAATGGCATTTAAAAAATATATACATATATTTACCTGTATTTACCTATTGTCAGAGTCACCAGATACTCGGGGTCTGTGCATGTTCCCAACACTTCCACCACAAGACAGCTCCAATACTCTGATTAGAATTGTCACAGAGCCTAAGAGAGTCCAAGTGGGGAAAAGGGGATTAGGAAGGGAACAGCTGGGAAGGAGACCTGTAGGAAGCAAAAAGGTTAAAACACACAATATCAAGATTATATCATAATAATCCGTACTAGGATATGACTCTAAAGATTGTCATTCTGAAAACATGGACAACCTAAGCATAGACTTAAATAACTAGGCTTCAAGATTACTGAATAGCTGTGAGGGAATCAAGAAAGGTTGAATGCAACATTCAAATTCAAGTATTATCTTTTGCATGAGGATCAGGAAATAATCTGAATGATTTCTAGACCATCATATGAATTGTGCTTGAGAAACTTATTATGTACATAAATATTACATATAGAACTCTAGCATTTTTGTTTTCAAAAAATTGCTGGAAAATGAATTGCGCACATTGCAGATTTTCAGAAAGGTTGTAAAGACCATGGAATGATTGTGCACCATGAATAACATAATTTAAAATAAATCACTCGTCTTGCCAACTCGAAAGCCACCAAGTAAATTAGATGAAGTGGTAGCGCATAATGAACACCGTGATTTTAAACACAAGAAATGAATTGTGCGTATTGCCGATTAGAGCACCCCCAAGTAAATGACATGAAATGGTAACGCTCGCTGAATAGCATGAATTCAACACAAGTAATGAATTGCGCATTCTGCCGATTCAAATTTCAGCCAATAAATGTCATGAAATGGTAAGACACAATGAATATCATGAATTAGACACAAGAAAAGGAATCACACGACTTGCTGATTCGAATGTCACCATATGAATGTCAGGAAATGGTAGCATACAATAAATAACATGAATTGCACACAAGAAATGAATCGCGCCTTTTGCCGATTCGAATGCCACCGTGTAACTGCCAAGAAATGGTAGCGCACAATGAATATCAAGGGTTAAGGCATGAGAAACGAATTGCGCATCTTGCCGATTCGAATGCCACCATGTAACTGGCAAGAAATGGTAGCACACAATGAATATCAAGGGTTAAAGCACGAGGAGCGAATCGCGCGTCTTGCCGATTCGAATGCCACCATGTAACTGCCAAGAAATGGTAGCACACAATGAATATCAAGGGTTAAAGCACGAGAAACAAATTGTGCGTCTTGCCGATTTGAATGCCACCATGTAACTGCCAAGAAATGGTAGCGCACAATGAATATCAAGGGCTAAAGCACGAGGACCGAATCGCACTTCTTGCCGATTCGAATGCCACCATGTAACTGCCAAGAAATGGTAGCGCACAATGAATATCAAGGGTTAAAGTACGAGGAGCAAATCGCACGTCTTGCCGATTCGAATATTAACATGTAAATGCCAGAAAAACCCAGAGCACATTCACACACACAATGTAAAATCTCTCAACATGAAAATGAGGCCCAAAAACTCGGATGCCTTCGAAAACGGGATCGGGGGCCCAGCCCGACTTCCATCTTATCGCCCTGATCAAGGATCACCACTGTAAATGGAAGATCAAAGTAGGCCTCCGGAACAGGAGCTCAGGAAGTTGCTGCTGCTCTGCACCGGGACCTCTGAATAGTGAGCACGTGGAGCTGGGCTGGCTCCCTTTTATAGAGTCTTAGCCCAGCCCACCAACCACACCCAGGCATGCTGCTGGGAAAGCTTCTAGAAGGCCCTGGAGGGGGACCACACCCTGACACAGTCTGAAAGCCTGCAGCAGTACATTGCATGTGAACAGTATTTATAAGCATGCTGAACATAAGTCTTTAGGATTAAACTCTGCAATGCAAAGGGTTAAACAACATCATATCAGCACAATGCATAAATTATGTTAGCTTGAAATTGATAGGTTTTTGCATTCTATTTGCCCGTAGAGCACGCACTGCCCTGATGTTGACACATCTACTTGGGATGGGGTCTCCCATCCTCCGCTATCCCTCTGGTGTCGGTGGGGGTGTCCCTGGGGCCTGGGGAGGGTACCTGTGGGCTTATTCCGGGGTGTTCCACCGTGGAACTAGACCCACAGGTCCCCTAATGCCTGCCTTGACCCAGGTGTTAAAAAATGGTGCAAAGCAAGCTTTGCACCATCTTTGACCCCTCCTCCCTCCTGTGCGTGATTTTAGCACGGGGATAAATATGGCGCTAAGGCCATAGAGTAATTTTTTGCATGGGAACACCTACTTTTCATCTCATTGAGGCAAAGTAGGTTTCCATTTCCAAAAAATGATTTTAACTCCATAAATTTGATTTTAGATGGGTATGGCGCCAAAGTATAAATATGGAGTTATTTTTGCACCGAATTTGCATAAAACAAATGAAGCAAAACAAGTATAAATATGCCCCTTAGTACATAACACAAATGCTCATGTGTGTGTGGATCTCGACATTCAGTGCAGAGATTTTCACAGATAAATGATAGAGAGGTGGAGTCATAAACCTCTGCATATAGTATGTGTATAGCCTACTGTAGTACATTAGTGATACTACTGTAAAACTATGAAATGTAATACAAAATGCAATTTGTAAATAGGCCTCTATTTTGTTTGGACTACCTTATTGGGATTTCAGATTTTTATAATATATATATTTTGAGTGAAGAATACACGCAATTTAATAGAAACTTATTTGAGGTATTGTTGATATATTGGGAGCAAGTGGATGTAGGTATATTAATATGTAGGTGTCACACACATTTGTGAAGTGTTTGAGTGTAGAGAAGTTGTTATAAATCCATGTCATACATATTATCAGTACAAAGGAGTAACATGGCAACAAATGCATGAAAATGCTAGGTTAGGAAAAGGTGCTCATAGTTTAGATTTTTGCTTATCTAAATGTATAAATGGTGCTGACAAAAAAGGGATTAAATGAATGGTTATTTGAGTGAATGAGGTGTCAAGAGTTTTGAGAAGGTGACTTTAGGAATGCTTTTAATGTCTATGGTTTGGGGAGGACTTTCCCACGTCTTAGGTTAATCAATAGTGGTGTACTTCTGGCTGTGATGGTGCATGTGATGGTCACTGTCTTTGTGAAGTTTAAGCAGTAGATGGTAGGTTCAAGGGTATTGCAAGGGATTCAAATCAGGATTGAATCATATACATGCACTGGCCCTTTATAGCTGATCCGCCCGATGAACGCAGCCTAAATATATACGATGACCTTACTAACAATTTTTATTCTCTCCGCCACCACTCCTACCTTGGTATTAGATTACATCTTTGTGTCCCCTTTTTGAGGCATTTTCAGACCACCATACCATGCTCTAATTTACTGATTATTACCCCTCTCTTTATTTATTCACCAGACTTATCATCGTCTAAGTAGGATCTCTGAAATAATACCAGAGTTTACTCCTCGACTTTTTGGAGTTGCCCACCACGAAACACTGTACATCTATAAGAATACTGCTCATCGTGCCAGTAGACCACTCTATGCTTACATACAAACCATTCGCATCCTAACTTCATATTCTAGGTATGATTGAAACATATGATTTCTTCAATTTTAAAACATTTTCATTCTTCTTTCTCACTTATTGTTCCTGACCTGCACTTTTGGTCTCTAGTAGCACTTGTAGACACCCACCCTCTTTTCACGTTAAGTACTTGCATATGTGCACCGTATCCCTAGAGGCATGTAACCAGTATGAAACACACTCGCTTTACACAGTGGTTATTGGTATGTGGTTTTATCACTTTATCTGGCCTTTACACAAATGTGGCGGATTGCCCATATGTGTCATCACCTTACTTGCCACTCAGGTGTCATAGCTATGTGACGGTTTTCTCTGTCAGATCACACCCAATTTACTGGACTGTTGCAACCAAGTAACTGATGTACTCCTTGTTTACAGAGAGGTTTACTGTCTGTAAGGTTATTTCTTGTAGATTAATAAAGGGGCAAGATATCCTCCTGAACAGGAGAGATCTCTCCCTCAGATGATTGAATGAAGACCGGCTATGCAACTGCATGGGACAAGTGTTTAGGAAAGTAAACTACAGTACATGTGGGTTGAAAGTTGTGTGCAGGTGAGTCTTGTGTAGCCAAACCAATCTGTGACTGTTTAGCTGGTGACAGGGGCCTGGTAGTTGTCAGTAGGGACCTTGGAGGGAGAAAGATGACTGGGTTTCTGGTGATCTTGGCTGAGACTTTCTGTGCAAGGCTAACAATGTCTACTTTCTTCTCCTACTCCATTTTCTCCTCCTCCATTACTTCCTCTACAAACTCCTGGTCCTCCACTTCTTCTTCTTCTGCAATACTGGCCACAAAAATACTTGCTCCAAGTGGTGTAGGATTTTCTCCTGGGATTGCTTTCCATTTGGGGTTGTTGCACGTCACTGTCAGTCTCAGTGGCCCAAGTGCCTGCAAGAGGAAGATGATAAATGCTGAAATACATAAAACATGTTCTGCTCAGTACTTCAACCAGACTTGGTTCACAATAGATTTCTGAAAAAAATCATATTTAGGGCCTCATTACGACATTGGTGGTTGGACCAGCCAACCGCCAATGCTGCATGGAGGATACCACCATCATTCCAGTGGCACCCCACCACCCTATTACAATGTTCTCACTAGGCTGACTGGCTGGAACATTGTAATAGACCATTTCAGCCAGCCAGTCAGGCTGAAACAAAGCTATAAAATAGGACTTGGCTCAGTTTAGGGAGCCGCATCCCATATCGTAGCACAGAAGGAGCCGACTAGCACCCTCGGAATGCGCACTGTCTGCAAAGCAGACATTGTGCATTCCGATGGTTCTAGGCGTGGGGGACCCTGCACTGCCCATGCCATTGACATGGGCAGTGTAGGGGCCCCCTGTGGTCCCCAGTACACCATGGAACTACCAGCAAAGGCTGGCAGTAAGGGAAGTTTATTCAGCCAGGCAGGACTAAGTTCAGTGCTGCCCTGAGTACAACTCAGACCGCTGTCATGCCTTTGGGAACCATGCTCCCAGCAGGAATTGTGGTCCCACCACCAGGGTCGTAATGTGTCAGTCAGACTTCCAAAGTTGGGGTGGCCCGACTGTCACCATGAGTGTCGCGTCCTTGGGCTGCCGTACTGGTAAGAAGGCCCTTATTGTTAGAAATTGGATCTCTTGTTAGCAGTGGTTTGCATTCTGTCCAAGTAGGTACCTTCAATCTAGTCAGGATAAGGGAGTCACTCAACTAAGATGATCACTGCTCACCCTTTTGGTAGCTTGGCATGAGCAGGGAGGCTTATCTCACAGGCAATGTGTACGTTATTTGCACACAGACACACAGTAACACAGTGACAACACAATGAAAGGACTCCATACCCATTTAGGAAGCTGTCAAATATTTATCTGAACAAAACAAGACCAAAATGACAAAAATCCACCATACACAAGTAAAGATCTAGGCGATCATTACAACATTGGCAGTAAAAGCCACTTACTGCCATGCAGAAGACCGCCAACACACCGCCGCGGCCGCGGAATTCCGCCACAGCTATAATGACCAACAGCACGGAATCCGCCAATATTCAGGCATCCACACAAGTCCGCCACTCCAAAGGTCAGTGATAAACTGGCGAAAACAAAACTGACACCGTCACGCCAACATAAATACTCCCAAACTATCACAACCCACGAATCTACGCAGCGGTCTTTCAACCGCTTTATTCCATTGGCGGTTCACAACGCCGCGCTCAAAATACACACACATCTCCAAAACACAGCCACATTGGACAATTTGAAATACACACACCTGATACACATACACAAACCACTCCCACACACCCAATACAATATAAAACACACACCCACATCACCCACATACCCTTACAACCACAATTACTGAGAGAAGGCCAGAGAGAAACACCACCATCAACAATACTAGCATCCACAGGAACACAGCACCATCACCCACATAACTTCCACGCACCTCACACTACACACCACTACATATCAGCACACTTATCACCCCACACACCACCCCACACATCACCCACACCACCCCATGGCACGGCAAAGACACCCCAGGTTCTCAGAGGAGGAGCTCAGGGTAATGGTGGAGGAAATTGTCCGGTTGGAGCCACAGCTATTCGGATCACAGGTGCAGCACACCTGCATTGCAAGGAAGATGGAGCTATGGCGAAGAATAGTGGACAGGGTCAACACAGTGGGACAACAACCAAGAAATCGAGATGACATCAGGAAGAGGTGGAACGACCTACGGGGGAAGGTGCGTTCCGTGGTCTCAAGACACCACCTTGAGTTTCAGCAGATTAGCGGCAGCCCCCACCTCCTCCCCCACAACTAACAACATGGGAGGAGCAGGTCTTGCCGATTCTGCATCCTGAGGGCCTCGCAGGAGTAGGTGGAGGAATGGACTCTGGTAAGTCAAATCTTAACTACTACATCCCCCACCCAACCTACATGCCATCACATACCCCCACCCTCACCCCCATCACTCCAACTCCTCACAAATGTCCCAACATTACAAACCACCCATCCCAGCACCAAGCCCTGCATGCAACAACAAAGCATGGACACACATCACTAAACCATGTCCACTGCACATACCCATACACCCCCCTAAAACATCATCACACAAGGTCCCACACAGGAATGCAAGCACTGGGGTACACGGTCACCCACCCATTGCATACCATGCCACACACAGATGTAATAAACATCCTTTTATATCCCTGCAGGACCCCTACCCAACGTTACCGGACAGGAGGGTCCACACATGTCCACACCACCAACAGAAGAGGCCCACAGTGATGACAGCACCTCTGTCCAACTGGATCTAGATGACCAGCCCGGCCCATCGGGGACCTCTGGACAGTCGGTTCCGCTCACACTTGCACAGGCCACTACAGAGCTTCCCCCCTCTGGAAACACCAGCACAGCACCCACCCAGCGGGCCCATACCTCCATCCCCAGGACACGTCAATCAGCAGTGTGTCCACCACTACAGGGAACCCAGGCTAACCCACCACCCCAACAACACCAGGGCCCTGGGGGCAGTGGCAGTGGGCACACGTTCCAGGGGACGGAGGCCCAGGAACACAGGGGAACTGGGAGGGCTGCTCTGCGACGGGGGAGGACTGGCCCAGGGAACCCACTCTCCACGAGGACCTCTCCAACATCATGGGAGCCTACCACCACTCCCAGGAGACAATGGCAACGGTACTGGCCAAGTTTCAGGAGACCCAGCGCCTGCTGGAGGACCAGTATTTGGGCTTCAGGGAGGAACTCAGAGCCATCAATTCCACCCTGGGCACCATCGTAGGGGTGCTGAAGGAAGTACTCAACACCAGGAGGGACACTGTGGCACTATAATGGGCCCCTGACATTAGCCTGGACGATGAACTGCCCACCACCTCCGCCGGCGCTAGTGGACAGGAGGCACCGCCACAGGACCACCACACCAGCACCCCACCCCCTGCAGAGGGAGAACCACCTCGCAAACGGTCCCTGAGATCCAGAAAAAAGACAGAGAACGATGCCAAGACCCCGCCAAGAAATGAGACCACCCTGAATGTCATCCTTCTGTCCTACTTTGTCACCCTGTCCATCCTTAAACTGCCCCAGCTCCACTTCCTATGCCCATTTGGGCAATGCACCTATGAGACTAATAGACTGGACTCTGCCATGGACATTCCTCCGCCATCACCCCTCACCATTTTGCTACCCCCTCCAATGTTGAGCACCAAAATAAACACCCTTAAAGCACAAAACAATCTGGAGTCAGTCTGTGATTTCGGAATAGTGTATTAGCAATTACAGTGGCAAAAAGCTCTTTCATTTGTAATGTCAACATATCTATGTCACACAGCTGTAGAATCAAAGCAGAAGTCACACTGTGGGACACACATCTGTGAAATCGTAAGGGAAAGTGACAACTCAGTGACCATACACTGGGAGAAAACGACAGACAGTAGATAGGTAGTAGTGTGAAAGTACATGTAGTAGGCAGGTTTGTATTCTTACCCGTGTCTCACTGGAAATATTGCTGGATCACTGAGTCCCTGTTGTCCATGTCTTCTTCCTCTGCTTTCTCGTCTTCACTGTCCACAGGCTCCACACCTGCAACAACACCGCCATCTGGACCATCCTCCTGCAGAAAAGGCACCTGTCATCGCAAAGCACGGATGTGAAGCATACAGCAGGCCACGATGGTCTGGCACACCTTCTTTGGTGAGTAGAATAGGGATCCACCTGTCAAATGGAGGCAACTGAACCTGGCCTTCAGGAGGCCGAAGGTTCGCTCGATTATCCGCTGTGTACGCCCATGTGCCTCATTGTAGCGTTCCTCTGCCCTTGTCCTGGGATTCCTCACTGGGGTCAGTAGCCATGACAGTTTGGGGTAACCAGAGTCACCTGCAAATGGCGAGGGACAACTGTTAGACACACACTAACTCTTAGGGACATCCCCAAACCCAGACACCTAGTCACACTGTATTGGGTCCATGTTCTCACCTAATAGCCACACACAGTGCCTCTGGAGTTGACCCATCACATAAGGGATGCTGCTATTCCGCAGGATGTAGGCATCATGCACTGAGCCAGGGAACTTGGCATTCACATGGGAGATGTAGTGGTCTGCCAAACATACCATCTGTACATTCATGGAATGGTAACTCTTCTGGTTTCTGTACACCTGTTCACTCCTGCGGGGGGGACCAAAGCCACATGGGTCCCATCAATGGCACCTATGATGTTGGGGATATGTCCCAGTGCATAGAAATCACCTTTCACTGTAGGCAAATCTTCCACCTGAGGGAAAACGATGTAGCTCCGCATGTGTTTCAGCAGGGCAGACAACACTCTGGACATCACGTTGGAAAACATCTGGGACATCCCTGATGCTATGGCCACAGTTTGAAATGACCCACTTTAAAGGAAATGGAGCACTGACAGCACCTGCACTTTAGGGGGAATTCCTGTGGGATGCCGGATAGCTGACATCAGGTCTGGCTCCAGCTGGGTACACAGTTCCTGGATTGTGGCACGGTCAAGCCTGTAAGTAACAGTCCACAGGGTTTTCTCTATTTATTATTATTTCTTCACATTGGTGACATAATCACTCTGTTTTTTTACGTGCATGATCTGCACGTTTCAAAATTTAGCTACCAGAGGGTAGTGCCAATAATTGTAAATAGTTCCTCTTTGTTTCTGTCTGCAGCCTTGAAAAAGTCCGAGAGGACGAAACACGTGTTGGCTGTTTTGTTGCTCATCTATGCCTGTTCATTCTGAGGAGTCAGTTTGTTATTGTAACCTGCTATATACTTTCTCATATGTGGATTCAAACAATTTTGAACTATGATTCAACGACCAATTACTGAGGATTAAACTTTTACACACTAAGTCACCCGACTTTTGGACTCTCTTTGTTTGGAGTGCCCCGGTTTGCTCTTTTCTTAGAAGCCTGTAGGTGATCACATGTCTTTCGTCCATTGTCGACAGGTCCACCAATCGTCGGTACACCGGAGGATGCCGCCATCTCCTCACATGTCCCAGCGGACAGTGCCTATGAAGGACAACAGCGAGCACAGAGTCAACCAACTCAGATGTACGTTCCCACAGCTGACACAGACCACGAATCATAATCCAAAAAGTGGCCTGTATGTGTGTTGAGTCTATGCCTAGGTATGTGTGACGCAGTTAAAAATTAAGCCATGTGGGCCCCTGAAATGGCGGCTGCCTGACCTGTAAATTGGGACAATTGGATGTGAGGTAACTGCGCTGGCGTTGTACACCGTCGCGGTAGGCGGTCAAAGACCGCGGGGCAATGCTGCATTGGTTAACATTGGACCCTGTGGGTCCCAGGAGCCCATGACGATGTACGCCGGCGGTGACGGTATGCACCGCCGCGGACGTGACCGCCATTTTCTATCTGTTCAATCACTCGATACCTGATCTTCGACAGGAGAGGACCTACACTGCAAGTGCTGCTGTGACCTCGGTCTGGAAGAGACAATGGCTCGTGTGTCTGGGGAAAGGGCCCCTGCCTTCACATCGGAGGAGTTGGAGAAATTCGTGGACAGGGTCCTCCCCCAGTACACGCTACTCTACGGTCCTCCAGACAAACAGGTAAGTACACTGGGAGCATGCTGTATGGGTTATGCCTGTGTGGAGTGGGGTGGATGGAAGAAGGGGGGGAGATTGCAGTGTGCATGAAACGACAGTGAGTGCATGTGCCACATGACAAGGGTAGGGATGGGGGCCAATGACTGTGACAGTGCAGTTGGTAATAAGTTTCTCTTCCCCCTGTACAGTTCATGTAGGTCAGCGACCACCAGAAAAAGGATATTTGGCATGCCATCGCCAAGGACGTCCGGACCCTTGGGGTCTACCACAGACGGAGCACCCACTGCTGGAAAAGATGGGAGGACATTCGTCGCTGGAGCAAGAAGACAGCGGAGGCTCAGCTGGGGATGCTTTCCAACGTGGGAGGGGTGCCTGTCGCACCATGACCCCCCTGATGTTCAGGATCCTGGCGGTGGCGTACCCGGATTTGGATGGGCGCTTGAGGGCATCACAGCAGCCACAAGGGGGTGAGTACACTCTCATCCTGCTGATTTTGCGTGCAGTGGAGGTGTCTGGGTGGGGGAGGTGGGCTGTGGGTTTTCCTAGGCCAGGGCGAGTTCCATAGGCAAGGTCCCTCCGTAAGGCAGGCCATGTGGCACCCCACACCACCTCTGTAGAGTGCCAAGTACACCTAGTCCTGCCCCTGTGTCATCCATGTGTGCCGATGTCATCCATAGCCTAGTAGGCCATTTCCCAGGAATTGAACAGTGGAGCCCAAGAGCGCAGCATAGTGGAGGGGGCTTCTGTGTCTGTCGTGTCCGCCTACGGTAACGGTAATGCATGCAGTCAACATGTCTTTCTTCTGTCGTCATCCCCCTTTTTGTGGTCTCCCTGTTCTTGTGTGCATTAGCATCATCAGGCGGAGGAGCAGTGGTACCGGAGCACCAGGGGGCTGCATCCCACATGGCCATGGAGGGCTGCACTACGGACTCGGACTTCACCAGTGGGACGGAGGGCGAGGGGAGCTCCACGGCGGGGACAGGAGCTGAGACCAGTGACAATGACTCGTCCTCTGATGGGAGCTCCCTTGTGGTTGCGGCAACATCTGTGTCCCCCCATCCACAGGTACAGCCGCCACCCCCCCTGCCAGCACAGCCCTCCCAGCAGCCCCTCAGCCTTTACCCTGTGCCCGCTCACCCGGGAGGGTGGGCATCACCTTTGCCCCAGGCACCTCTGCCCCTGCCCCAGTCACCCCTGCTGCCCTCAGTGAGGAGGCCATTGACCTCCTCAGGTCCCTCACTGTTGGGCAGTTTACCATTTTGAATGCCATCCAGGGTGTCAAAAGGCAGTTGCAACAAACCAATGCATTCCTGGAGGGCATTCATTCTGGTCAGGCGGCCCTTCAGCAAGCTTTTCAGACTCTGGCCTCAGCACTGATGGCAGCCATTGTCCCTGTCTCTAGCCTCCCCCTCCAACTTCCTCCACCCAGACCCAATCCCCTGTACCTCTGCCTATCACAAGCACACCTACAGACAAGCATGCACACACGTCAACACATAAGGGAAGCTCAGGCAAACATAAGCACCACACATCCTACAGGCACCCATGCAAGCATCACACACATGCAGACATAGCAACATCCACTGCCTCCACTGTGCCCCCTCCTCCTCGTCTCCATCCTCCCTCCCAGTCTCGTCTCCATTCACACCTGCATGCACTACATCTACAGCCACTACTGCCATCACCAGCACAAACACCAACACAACCCGCTCACGTGCAGTCACCACCCCCACTACCATTCACACGTCCCTTGTGTCCTCTCCCAGTGTGTCTTTGATGCCACCTCCCAAGATACACAAACGCAGACACACACCCACCCAACAGCCATCCACCTCACGACAACCTCCAGCTCATGCACCTTCACCCAAAGTCAGCAAACGAACACCTCCTACAACCACAACCTCTTCCTCAACTCGCAACCCCCCTCCAGCTACCCGTCCCAGTGTCTCCCAAAAACTTTTCCTGTCCAACCTTAACCTCTTTCCCACACCTCTCCCACCCCGTCCATCTGCTAGGTCCCGAACTAGCACCTCAGCCACAACATCTCCGGGACCAGTGGTGCATGTAGTCACCGGAATCTGGAGTGCACCGGCCACCAGGGCAGCAAGTGTGGCACGGAGCCACAGCACGGACAGTCCCCCACCTGTCAAGCATCAAAAGTTGGCCAGTGCCCGGCGGGAGAGGGGGAAGACTCCAGCCACCAAAGCCGCTCCCAGGGGTCCCGGTGGGAGTGTGGAGTCAGCTGCGACACCTTCCAAGGTGGGGAAGGGCCACAAGAAACCAGGAAAGTCTGGGAAGAGCAGCACAGCAGAGGAGACCGCCATCATCCCCGCTGCCCAGGAGGCCACAGCCGTCATCCCCGCTGCCCAGGAGGCCACAGCCATCATCCCCGCTGGCCAGGAGGCCACAGCCATCATCCCTGCTGCCCAGGAGGCCACCGCCATCATCCCCACTGGGCGAGACAGGACCGCCAGCACAAGCCCCGCTGGGCTACAGAGGACCGCCAGCACAAGCCCCGCTGGGCTAGAGAGGACCGCCAGCACAAGCCCCGCTGGGACAGAGAGGACCGCCAGCAGCTGAGTCACTGCAAAGGAGCCCGCCTCTCCAAGTACCGCTGAACAGGGCCCCGCCGCTCAAAGAACTGGTGAACAGGGCCCGCTGCTCCAAGCACCTCCGAACAGGGCACCGCTGCTCCAAGCACCGCTGAACAGGGCCCGCTGCTCCAAGCACCGCTAAATAGGTCACCCCGCCGCTCCAAGCACCGCTGAACAGGGCACCGCCGCTCCAACCGCTAAACAGGGCACTGCTGCTACAAGCACCGCTGAACAGGGCCCGCCGCTCAAAGCACCGCTGAACAGGGCACCGCCGCTCCAAGCACCACTGAACAGGGCACCGCCACTCCAAGCACCGCTGAACAGGGCACCGCAGTCTCAAGCACTGCTGGCCCATGATCGCCAATGGCACTTACGCTACTGAGTCCGTCACAAGCAGGATGAAGCATTCTGGGCACAATGCCCCCTCCAGAACCAGTGGAGAAAGGCATCCACTACCTCAGTCCTTGGCAGGGTGAAGCACTCTGGGCCCAATGCCCCCTCCAGAACCAGTGGAGAAAGGTATCCACTACCTCAGTCCTTGGCAGGGTGAAGCACTCTGGGCACAATGCCCCCTCCAGAACCAGTGGAGAAAGGCATCCACTACCTCAGTCCTTGGCAGGATGAAGCACTCTGGGCACAATGCCCCCTCCAGAACCAGTGGAGAAAGGCATCCACTACCTCAGTCCTTGGCAGGATGAAGCACTCTGGGCACAATGCCCCCTCCAGAACCAGTGGAGAGATACATCCACTACCTCTGTACTTAGCAGGATGAAGCACTCTGTCCACCATGCCCCCTCCAGAACCAGTAGAGAGATACATCCACTACCTCTATCCTTAGCAGGATGAAGCACTCTGGGCACAAAGTCCCCTCCAGAACCAGTGGAGACTGTTATCCACTTGAGAGACTGTGGCTTTGCACTCCCCAGGATAAAGCAGTGGGCAACCCACCCACCTGTGAGACTTGAGAGACTATGGCTTTGCACTCCCCCAGGATTGAACAGTGGGCAACCTACCCACTTGTGAGACTTGAGAGACTGTGGCTTTGCACTCCCCTGGATTGAACAGTGGACAACCCACCCACCGTATAGACTTGAGAGACTGTGGCTTTGTACTCCCCGGGATTGAACAGTGGGCAACCCACCGACTGTAGAGATGACTTGAGAGACTGTGGCTTAGCACTCCCGAGGATTGAACAGTGGGCAACCCACCCACTGTAGAGACTTGAGAGACTGTGGCTTTGCACTCCCCAGGATGGAACAGTGGGCAACCCACCCACTGTAGAGACTTGAGAGACTGTGGCTTTGCACTCCCCAGGACTGAACAGTGGGCAACCCACCCACTGTAGAGACTTGAGAGACTGTGGCTTTGCAATCCCCAGGATTGAACAGTGGGCATGGTGCCCCCTCATGGATTTGGCGTTGTGCACTCAACCGGCTGAGGTGCCCCCCCTTTCCCTCCCCCTGAGGTGCCTGTTTTCTTGCTCTCTGATGCCCCTGCAGTGTTCTTTCCGTTATGGTCGGGGTTCTTGTGTGAGCCTCACCCATACCGTGTGGGCCCAGTGTTCCACAGACTTAATTGGAGCACTACCTGGACTACTATGCTTGGTGTATATATTTTGTTTATGGTGTATATATATATTTTTGCCTACTTGATTTTAACATATTACAATGGTTACACTCATTGTCTTTTGTCTTTGCATTCTTCCGGGGGGGTTGGGGGGAGTAACTATCATATATTAATATTAACATGTGTGTTGTAGTGGGTGAGGGTGGGGGTGGGGGTGTTGCGTGTTGCGTGTCCCTGTTTTTTCCCTCCCCTGTCCCCTGTGTCGTAGGTGCAGTACCCACCGTGGTCTTCGCCGCCTGCGTTCGTGTTCCTGGTAGAGGAGCAGGAAGACTATCGCAGGGAGAATTTGGAGTTCCGGCTCCATGGTGTCCTGGTTCCTTGTGGGGTGTGTAGATGTGAGCGTTTTTCCTTCAAAATCCTGTTTCTGCCGCGTTTCTATCCGCAGTGAATCAGCCGCGGAAAAGGTGGCGGATTGGTAGGTTGTGATACTGTGGGCGTTACTTTGTATTCCGCCTGTCTGTTGGCGGTGGAGTGTTAAAGTGGCTGTCTTTGTTGGCAGTTTCCGACACAGTCGTAATTGTAAATATTTTACCGCCGGCCTGTTGGCGGTCTTACCGCCGCTTTACCACCAACCGCCAGGGTTGTAATGACCCCCATCATTTTTTTAAGGTTTCAATGAGTCTTAATCCATAGTAATCAATGGTTGTATTATTTTAGCACAAAGTACCTGAGATACAGCAAAAACAAGAACGATGCAGGTCACAGGAAAGGTAAAGCACTGAACAGCAAAGTGATGCGTCTGTTCCCTACTGTGCAGGGGAGGTTATACATCAATTTTTCCCTCACAGGAAAGGCGATGCTTCAGTTCCTTTCTGCCAGGGAACATGATGTGTCAATTCTGTCCTCGCAGGAAAGGCGAAGCATTGATTTCTGGGCATGCATCCTCATATCCTTACTGCGGTGCGGGATCAATGAGAAATTGACACCCTGGGAACAATGTGTGGAAAACCCAGTCACGCTGTGTTTATGGGGCCATTGAGAAACCAGCGCTGCATCAATTCGGCAGCAGTGAGGCAGGTACTGAGTCGATTATTCTGCTGTGGTGCATCGGTGCATGGATTTTCCCCTTCAGTTCAACAGCTTACACTTCTAAGGGCCCAGGGACTGGACTCTCAGCAGAAGAACCCGGTCACTGGCAGGTGAAGTCTTTGATGTCCCTGAGACTTCTTAAGAAGAGGCAAGCTCCGTTCAAGCCCTGGCATCCAGCTCTTCTTCCTGGCAGAATGTCCTCAATCCAGAAGTGTTCTAACTATGTGGGGTTAGAGGTCCAGTACTTATACCCATTTTTGCCCTTAAAGTAGGCAAACTTTGTAGTGCACAAGTCCCTGCCTTTCCTGACCTGGCCCGAGGTACGCTCCAGGGGGTTTGGAAACTTCTTTGTGTAAGGACAGGCATAGCCCTTCTCAGGTGGAAGTGTCAGCTCCTCCCTCCACTCTAGCGCAGGAAGACCTATCAGGATATGCAGGGTGCCCCTCAACTCCCTTTGTGTGACTGTCTAGAGTGAATTCCAAAACAACCCAACTGTCATCCTGACCTAGACGTGCATTCCACAGATACGCAGAGGCACAGAATGGTTAAGCAAGAAGTTTCCCACTTTCGAAAAGTGCCATTTTCAAAATTACAATTTAAAAAAGAACTTCACCAAAAGATGTATATTAATATTGTGAGTTCAGAGACTCCAAATTCTAAATCTCTATCTGTTCCCAATGGGAAATCACACCTAAAAGATATTTCAAGGCAATCCCCATGTTACCCTATGGAAGAGCTAGGCTTTGTGATAGTGAAAAACAAATTTAATTTAGCAGTATTTCACTATCAAGATTTGTAAAACACATCAATACATATCCTACCTTTTAAACACTCTGCACCCTACCCATAGAGCTGCCTTGGGCCTACCTTAGGGGTGACTTACATGTAGCAAAAAGGAAGGTTTGGGTGCACAGGCCCAGTCAAAATGGCAGTTTAAAACTGCAGACAGAGACACTACAGTGGCAGGACTGAGGCATGTTTACAGGGCTACTCGTGGAGATGGCACAATCAGTGCTGCAGGCCCACTAGTATCATTTGACTTACAGGCACTGGGCACACATAGTGTACTTTACTAGGGACCTACTAGTAAATCAACTATGCCAATCATGGGTAAACCAATCACCAATACAATTAAGACAGGAAGCACTTGCACTTTAGCACTGGTCAGTCGTGGTAAAGTGCTCAGAATCCTAAAGCCAGCAAAAAAAAAATCCAGCACACAGTCAAAAACAGGAGGTCAGAGGCAAAAAGTGTGAGGATAACCCTGAAAAAAGGGCCATTTCTAACACTTAGCATGAGAGTATTGTCAAGCATGTGAATGTAAGGACTGGATCCATGCATGGAATATGAATATATATATATATATATATATATATATATATATATATATATATATATATATGTATATATATATATATACACACACACACAGAGACACACACCACACACACATTTTTTATGTTTATTCACTTAAAACAACAGATATTACAGGGACATTATAGATTGCCTCACATTTTAAACGTAACAAAAACATAGAAATTCACCTGTTATAGCTAGATTTAACTCAAGTAACTATAACTTGTGCCCTACAGTAAATATAACTTATGCCCCCGCTATGCACAGTTTTTTGTGAACAATTTTACTTCAAATATTACATTGATATTATTAACAGTGTTATCAAAGTTATCATGAGTCCTGTAATTTGAGGGATAATTACAAGTGCATGGCTTACCTTAGGCAACAAGCTATAATTACTTAAGATAACTCTAACTAAAACAGGAGAATCCCTGCAGTCAGGCCCTGTGGCCAATCCCATGTGTCATGCACCTGGGGTTGGACATAGGACCTGGCTGCGGCAAACCCCCTACATCCAACCACCCCATGTTGCGCACCCGGGGTTGGATCTCAGCAGCAGTTGACAATAAAGAACCCACTCGTCACAGTCACTACATGAGATATTGCACTAAAAAAAGGCAAGGGTGCAAACACGTCCATCAAGGATTACAGATAACTTTTCAATGTGGAAATGCAGAGAAAACACACTTGCTTTGCCTTGGCCATGCATAGAAAGTTAGACTAATTAGTAGTTTACAAAAGTGGAGCTTCAGTATGGGCACCTGCTTTGTGTGTATGTATAAGTGCTTGCCACTGAGGTTTAATTTCTATACAAAAAGCATTGTGCCAAATGACTCCTGACATGTGTATTTATCCAAGAAGAGGCCACAGTTTTCTGCAAAATGTCTAGCCAATTTGAATATTTTCTACTGGCTATTTAGTGAGTGTTACCTCCTTGAGTAAGTGTATCGTGCATCTGCTGCTACACTAAAGCTGCATAAAGAATGTCAAGGAATTGTCTCCAGTGACCTTGTGTTTCAGTAACGTTGCAAATTTGTTTCTCAAGCATCTTCATTAGATAAAGTTCATGCTGGAGCTGCAAATCTGCAGTTCCACTATGATTTTATTTTATTTTTTTGCAGGGACTTCGGAGGAGACTTAAGGCCCCCATGGTCCTAGCTGGCTCATGATTCCTGCAGGAGCTGGCATTGTTCCCGCAAGCAGGAAGCTGCTTTAAATAGCAGCTCTCTGCTTGTGGGTGCAATGTTTTCTTCTGCTTCCCAGCATGTTAATTTGCATGCATAGAAACAGATGAAAACTACACTTTCCACAAGCAAGAGCTGTTGGACAGCTCCCGCCAGCAGAAAGTGGAGTTATGTTTGCATTTTCTTGGGGGGAGCTGTCAGCTCCCACCAAGCAAAACTAATAGCTACCTCCAGAGGGTGGGTCCATTGGGAGGCAGCAGGAGCTGGCCCTGGTGGGTGGAAGTCTCCAGGGCTATATATGGCTACACAAAAGGGGGCCATGCAGCTCCCCTCCAATGTTTATTTTAGCCCTGGGAATGTGGTGGTTCCCGGTGGTCTGCAATGGACCCCCTTCATGATTTCATTTAAGCTCTGGAAGGTGGTGGTCCCTCAGGTGCCGGGGCTGTGCGCCCCCCATATTTTATAGTTAATGCCCCAGAGAGGAGAAGGTCCCCAGGGTTTGCCGGGGCCATGTGGGCCCACCCGCGTAGTTACTAGTCTATTGTCCCAGAGAGGTGGTGGTCCCCAGGGCTGGGGAGCCGTGACAGACCCCCCACATTATTTTTCTTGAGCCCTGGAGAAGTGGTGGTCCGTTTGGCTGCAGGTGGGGGCCATGCAGGCCCTACCACATTTATTAAAGAACTTTTGCCTTGATTAGGTGCAGGTCCCCTTGGTGCTGGCAGGCCCAGCAGGCCCACCCGAAGTCATAATTGGATGTGTCCCGGGGAGGTGGTAATCCCTGGGGCTGCAGGGGGGCCATGTGGGTCCCCCAAATTAATTTGAGATGTCTTACCCTGTGGAAATGGCAGTCCTTGGAGCTTAGATAAGTCCTAGGAGATGGGCAATGTGTGCCCCTCCTATAGTTTGGCAATGCCACCGGGACCTGGACCACCTAGGGCAAAAAGAAAAGTAAGCACATTTTTGTGATTTTTGCAGACATTTCTAGACCCTCCCACTAAAAGCTGAGGGTTCTAGTCTAGGTTTGTTTGTGGTCATTTCCCTACTTTAATTTATTTTCATTTTCAAAAGTTTAACGTTCATATTAAAAGGAGACTCTTTTTAATTGACAAATACACTTTTCTTTCCAATTTGTCAAGCAATATGTCATTCTAAGTATATCATTCACCCGAGCCTAAAAACTCTCCAGTTCTCTCCCTCTCACTCTATTTTTCTCTATCTCTCAATTTCTCTTTTTCAATCTCTTTTTCCCACTCACACACCCACTTAGACCCTTATGCACCCACTCACAGCCCCAGTCAGGCACTCACACACCCACTCACAGACAAACTCATAATCCCACATTTCCGGTCACGGACCCACTGAAACCCTCACAGGTCCCTCACAGACCCATGCACCCACTAAGACACTGAGGCACCTACCTATTCTCACATCCTGATAGACACTCTTGCAGCCAATATCACCCCTAGATACACCCTCTCACACCTATTCTCACACCCAGAGAGAAAGGCTGCAGCCAACTTCCACTGCGCACAGTCAAAGGGCCATGCGGAACATGGGGGTGGGTGGTAATGGGGCTGACTGCAGGTCAGGTCCTGCAGCCAACCGGCACCGCACACGGCCAAAGACAGTGTGTGGCAGTAGTTGGAATAACATATAGTAATGATATTACTTTATGTGTAAAAAAAAAACATTGAAATTCACTGACAAAAACAAAGGTTACAGGGACGTTATCGTTAGGCTCACAATTTAAATGTACCAAACAATAGAAGTTGAAGTTAAAGTTTATCAAGTAAGTATAATTCGTGCCCTAAGATAACTATGAGTCACGTCGTCACCATGCAATGCTAATTACCACACAAATTACAGCACTCATGACATCTTTGATAACATCACTGATGATATCAATGTAATATTTACAGTAACATTTTGACCAATAAAAATGTGCATGGTGGGGGCACGAGTTATAGTTACCTCAGGGCATGAGTTAAAGTTACTTGAGTTACCTCTAACTATAACTGGTGAATTTCAATGGTTTCCTACCTTTAAAATGTATGCCTAACTATAACAATCCTGTAACCTTTGTTTTTTTAAAGTTAATTTCTATGAGTTTTTTAAAATTCTATATCCTAGCTATAACGTCCCTATAACCTTTGATTGTTTCAGTGAATTTCTATTTTTTAAAAATTTTCATTACTAAATGTTAATCCAACCAATGCCGTACATGGCCTTTGGCCATGCACAGCAGTGGTTGGCCACAGGGCCTGGGCTGTGGCCAGGCCCTTAAGCCAACCCCCTATAAGCACCCCACCTTGCACTATGCACAGCCATCACCAGTTCGCAGCAGAGGTTTCCTGCAAAACCTACCCTGCAGCCAGACCCTGCGGCCAAGCCCCCTCCCCATCCAGCCCCATGCTGTGCATGGGTATTCAGCCGTGCATTATAGAAGTTGGCTGCGGCCTCTCTGGGTGTCAGAATAGGTCTGAGATGGAATATCTGGGTGTGAGAATGGCTGTGAGGGTGTCTGCGTGTGAGAGTGCATACATCAGTGTTTTAGTGGGTGCGTGAGTGTGTGTGTGGGTCTGTGAGTCTGTAAATGAGGGTGTTGTTGGGTCTGTGAGTTGGTGTGTAAGTGTCTGAGTGGGTGTGTAAGTGGGAGAAATCGATTGAAAGAGAAACAGGGAGAGGGAGAAAGAAAGAGAGAGAAAGAGAGATAGGGAATTTTTTTGGCTTTGATATTCTTAGAATGAGATATTTCTGTACAATTTAAAAGAAAGAATGTATCTGTCATTTGTAAAAATAAATTAACTTGTTCTTTAAAAAAATAAAGAAAAAAATAACGAAAAAAGAGGGAAGTAAGTCCACCTGGACTCAAACCTTGAGTGCTCTACTCGTAGTAAAGTTTGACTAAGTTTACACTTTAGGCCTTAACTTAGGCTTTTGGTCTAAGTTTACCTTTGTGAATCTGGCCACTAGTTTTTGGGATTCTTGTAACTTCTTGGAAAGATTGATATGTATATGATTTGTACAATGAAAATCTGTAATGAGAAGGTATCCATTCTCTTAAAATCAGTAGGTGAATGTGCTCTACTGAATATTTCAGAATGAGGCCTGGATGGCAGGGTTTCACACCCTTTGCCATTCTAACTGCAACAGCTATTCTATGAGGGCCTCAGAGTTCTGATGACGCAGAAAAAGAGGGTCCAACATATATTCACATATCATGTAACCAAAAGCATATAATGAAGTGTGATTTTAGTAAAGAAAATGATGTATGAGGGAAATTGTTCCCTCTGGGTAGTTCGCCATCATTATAAACGAGCTTTATTAATCATGAAGAATTGAAAATTGTAGTAATCCGTCATAATTGCAAATATATGCCATGATTTCTTATTTGAAACTGTTTTGCTTAGCTTAAATTTAATAGAGGCTTTGGCCTAGTTGCCTGGTCTCAGATTCTAACTGCGTGGCTTTTCCTTGAACTAATGAAACATATATTCTTGCTTGAAGTTGTATTTTTTCCAGCAGAGATGACTAATACACTTATCTCCAAGGTTTCGTACTAGGCCGGTTTCATCCCCTTTGATACAAGGTCAGTCTCTGCAGGTGCGGACAATGAAGGTACAGATAGTAAAATAATAGGCAAACCATGTTGCAACTTGTGTTCCAAGGCTCCAAGGACAATGTATGCATAAATGAGTGCTAGTAAAAAGGCAATTTTCATTGGACAATTTGAAGCCAACCTATGAACCCTCCAATGGAAGACCCTGCAGAATTTGGAATGTTTCTTATTTAAACCCACTGGACAAAGAGAAGTCAGTCATTTTCCTTGATGCCAATTTGAAGCCAGATGCCAGACACCATTTTGGACGACACCCTGATGCCCTTTTCTCTATTCTAGAGAAAGAGACTTTAAGAATTCTCACTCTAGAGACTTTAACTTTGATTTGCCCCGTCTTGCCCATGAAGTAACTTTGCCCCATTCTCCTTGCCGCTGCAAGGAAGCTTGCCCTTAACTTTGCCCCTTTGAAACTTGCCCCATGCTGATCGAACCGGTACCTGAGGGACGAAGACTTTTCTTGAATGCTGATTGTATTTGGTAAATATGAAAGGATAATTGTATTATGCATTGTTTTTCCTTTTAGGTACCAACTGCTATTTTGATAGGGCCCAAGCTAGAAGTTTTCCAAATTTGTGTTGACTAAATTCATTTTGCATGAAGCCCCACATGCCAATGCTAATTAGAGGTTAGTCGAGGTATTCATTTGATGCACCATGCAAATTTGAAACCTTGTTATGCTGACCAAGGTATGAAATTAGTCAAATACAGTTAGTCATATTATTGATTTGCATTGCCATAACTGAGTGTATCATTATCCAGATTTTGCATAGATTGCGTTTCTTCCACCGCTATGGACAGCTAGTAATGTTCATATACATATATCATCTGGTTTTGAGACTTATATACATCGTGCTAGCTTTGTTAATATAGGGAAATAAATTCACTAACTTTAATAAACTGGTGTGGTTATTCATGACTGAAAGGTCATGGTGCACCTAAATACCAACTGTTATTGATTTCTGATGTGTAATTTTGGTCTATTAATTGAGTATTGATTGCCGATTACAATTGTTATTGATTATTGAACTAAGTGACTCGACTATTCTAGGATGAGGAGAGCCCGACTCGGCTAAAAGATTCACCGACCTCCAACGTGTCCAGGTACAGGTAATTTATAAGGGCTGGACGCGTTATCAGTAGATGGTAGCAGAGGATGGTTGGTTTAGCCCTTTGGCACCCCATCCGAGCAATAGACGGAGTTAAGTTAGAATTTTCTTTGATAAAACAAGTTGGAGGGATGATGATGCCCTAAGTACCCAATGACTTTCCCGGGAACTCGGAGCTTGCGAATGGAGGACATGGAGGTGTGAGAATGTTTTCGGCGTTTCTAGTGACGGTATGAGAGAAGTTAGGGTTTTGTGCTTGCATAGCTTATTGCCGCAGATTAATTGAGAAGTTTGAGAGAAATTTAGGGGGTTAAAAAGTTATTAGAGGAGTGTTACTCCGAAGTGTGAGAGTAGGGAAGTCGTCGAACTTCACATGTGTGTAGCGCTTTGCGCAGAAAAAAAAATTGCCCACGTGGTTGTTGATGTTGAGACGGGCCCTGCGAGGTCAAGAGACTCCGGAGTATGTTGAAAAGTGTATGAGACACTTGTTTGATGCTGTGATCTGGTCGGTTTAATAGGTTGATCGGGCGTGGTCAACGAGTTGGTATGAATTCTGAGGAATGAAAGAACATTTTTTACTTTGAGATTTGACGAATTCTAAAGTGCACTAGAAAAGTTCATTGATCAGTTGAGAGTAAAGTTTGCAGGTCAAATTTTGCTTGCGAAAGTGGGAAACCGAGAAAGATGGAATAACTGCAGAGGCTAGTGAAAAATCTCTAAGGTTTCTGAAGCGATTGTATTACCCTTCCTGTAGTAAACCGACAAATTTGTTTTCTTCTTTTGGTTAAGTGCTCGCGTTATATTGCAGAAATTAGTTTGTGAGTGAAGCCGAATGAAAGAGGACAAGCCGCGGGACTTTGTCAGCCGCAGTGTGTGAGTGTGACGTCACTAGGAGCCGCGCTGGTATAGGTCTGTTGGTGAGAAGGGTCGCGCATGGATTGGACACAGTCTGTGAAGCGCAATTGGTAGGGGAAAGGCAAGCGAAGAGTATTCCGGGAATTAAAGTCACTTATTGATTACACATTTTAGAAAAATAAAAGACGGAAAGATTAAATTTTTCAAAGCATTTAAGAGTGCCATGAGTGGAGACGTTTACATTAAAGCAAATGTAGGAGAAGAAACACCGCCTGAGGGTACACCAGCTTACATCGTGATTGAAGAAAAGGGGGTAGCACCATGTCTTTGGCTAAAGCAATGGTGCAAATTAACAGAGAAGCATGGAAGTGTAGCGTTCCCTATCCACGGGTCGTTTAATCTAAGGATTTTAGAGAATCTAAGATTTGCGCTGTACGACATGAAAGTACCTCCAAGACCAGCACAGTTTGAGGTACTAGCAATTTGGGAGCTAATAGCTAGAAACCAAAAACAAAAGAAATTTGAGACAAGAATAAGAAAAGTAGAAAAGACACTAGCGGATGCTAGATGGGACAGCACACAAAAGGTTTGGAGATCAGATGTATTGCAGGGGATTAAATTATTTCCAGCAATTACTGATGAAGCAGAGATGGAAGGAAGGAAAGCTACCTATAAGACAAACAGGAGTCAGTCCAGAGAGAGAGAGAACAACAGAAACTCGAAAAGGTCAGACGAGTCAGACGATGAGGAGTTCATTATACAATTGCTGAATGATCGCCCGCCACCATATGTGGAAAGTGAAAAAGGCTCAAGCATTAGTACTGCCCCTCCAGAACCAATACAGGGTAATGTAACACCGAATTTGAGAATATCTCAGAGACAGAGCAGTTCCAATATGACTTTCTCACCACAAATACCACAGATTCAGAGAATATACCCAGACGTGCCTAAATTGAAATCTGCTGATAATTATCAGCCACAGGTTCAAAGGCACTGCTGTGATGAGCTTAACATGGGGATGACCTCTGATTCAATGGCGCAGGGAGGACAGAAGTGTCAAAGACCAACATTGATTCAAGTTGAATCAACACAGTTTTTGATGCCTCAAAAGCAGGCACAAGAAGTGCCGAGGTATACTCAAGTAACAGAGAACCAGTTAGGTATGCCAGCAATGATGAACCATAATGTGGGGATTAACATGCCACAGAATTTGGGGAACGGACAGAATCCAGATGCAATATCTCTGCCTATCACCGTGGGTCCGCCAGTACCACTATTTATACAGGCAAACTCAAACGCATGCAACCGAGGAGTAATGACACAAAGTGGGACAGGGAGAAGATGCATAGAAACCACTCCAGAAACAACTCCGATAGTGACACTGCCAAATGGATCTGGGTCCTTGTCGGGATTTAGTCCAATTCCAATTTGTGCTCCGTCAACAGTGGTACGGTCACATCCACAACTATTAATACCGTTAACCTCAGAGACTGAAACATTACAGAAACCTTCGGTGGCAGTTGATGTAAGTGCTACATTGATGGGACTGAATGCACAGCAGCTAACACAATGGTTCAACAGCCTGAACTCCCCACAGAGTACATCCAGCGGGAAGGGAGAAGAATACCTGAATAAAATAAGATTGGGCATGGAGGCAGATGAACTGGTAGAGGGAACTATGGGTCTGAACAGATTAGAATCATACACAGAAGAAGAGCTGAGGTACATGTGCCCTAGAATTACAAAAGAAGTAAGCAGCATACATAAAAAGTTACAAGGAATTGCAGACAGGAACGAGATCGATATAGGTACGACTAAACACTTGAGCAGAAGTTACAGGCTAGACTTTGAGACAAATGACTTTGAACACATGAGATCTGCAGGGATGAAAACACACCTTAAGGAGATACTGCAGAGCGCACAGGTCTGGAGATGTTTAGACAAGTGGGAAAGCAGGTGGGTTAAGAAAATGGACAAAAAGAAAGAAAATACCCCAGAGCGGAATGAGAAAGCACCACAGAATGACGATCTGATAACTATGTTACCAATGAGAGAGACAGCAGGGGGAAAGCTTGTACATGTACCATGGCACAGATGCGATATTCAATCCTTTACGGATGATTTCCCTAAATTAAGAGAGGAACCAATCGAGTGGTATCAACAAACAGATAGATTTGTGAAACTGGCAAAATGTCTCTAGGAAGACCTAAATACCTTATTTGAAATCGTGGTTCCGGCAGATTTGTGGGAGGATTGTAAAAGGGCTGTAAGTTGGCCGACGAGTGAGCCAGAGAGAGATAGGGACACAGGTGCGCCATCACCTACGGTAATGAGTTTGTACCACAAGGTGATCGAGCACTTGAAAACCAAGGTTGCGTCGAAAAATGTGGATTGGCAGAGGATTGATAGAACAGCCCAAGAGGTTAAAGAATCTATACATGCGTACTATGAGAGATTTTTGAAAGCGTTTAAGAATTACAGTGGCACAGAAACGATTGAGGCAAAGGACATGCTCCATTTTGTGTTCAGATTTGTGGAAGGTTTGAGACCCGAAATCAGCCAGATGATTAAAACGCATTTGATTTGTTGGCAGTCAAAATCGATCGATGAAGTATTGACTTACGCAAAATACTGCAGTGATGAGATTGAAACAAAGCAGAAAAAGTTGAAAGAAAAGGTGATGGTGATGCAGCTTAGAGCAGCTCAGACAGGTTTGCAAGGTTTGCAAGGTTTTCAACAACAAATGCCGCAGCAGCAGCAGCAGGGAAATGCTGTGTTTCAGCCGCAGATGAGAGGCAGAGGCCGAGGAGGTTTTGTGAATAATGGTCCTGATTTGAATACCGTTATGATTCCAAATGGTATACAGGCAATGAAGAAAGTGATGCCATGTCACACGTGCAGAATCGTCGGGCATTGGAAACGGAAGTGCCCGATGATGGTGCAGGAAGGTGTAGGTCAGCAAAACAATGATGTCAATGCATTTCAGAATATGAGAGGACTAAAATTGAGAGGTCCAAATCCAAATTATCAAAGTAATGTGAACCAGATGCAGGGTTTACAGCCCATGCAATCGCAACAGGTGCAAATGCCTTGTGTGCAAATGGCACAGTTGCAGCCAATGCAACAGCAGTTTCCTATGGTACCTAATCAGCAAATGCAAATACCCTTAGCACCAATGAATCAGCAACAAGCAATGCTTCCTCAACAGGTCACGGGTCAAGGAATTAATCAAAGTGACACAGTACACCAATTCCCATTACATAGTGAGAATGGAATAAACGATGCATGGGAGAGTGAAAGTTCAGATGAGGAAGGAAATTGTATGCTTGCAGCATCTTTGGAAGTTGATCAAAAGGGTCCGTATGTGGAGGGAAGAGTTATGGGTCACCGCGTTTCATTCTTGGTTGACACTGGAGCTACACGTTCCACTGTTAGGAGCATTGAAGTACCAAATTTGCCACTTTCAGGGAGAACAGTTCAAGTAGTGGGAGTAGCAAATAGGTACCTGACGAACCCAATCACAGATCCAGTTCAAGTCAGAATTGGTAACTATCAAGAGTCACATAAATTTGTGGTATGTGACTCAAGCCTGATATCACTGTTAGGGAGAGACTTATTGTGCAAATTGGGGTGTTCGATTATGTGTTCAAACGATGGAATAAAAATTCAGACAAACAGTGATGGGGAAGAAGAGGACAGTGTAGGAGGGGACGAAGTGGAAACTGTCGATGAAGAGTATCCTCTGATTACTCTTTATCCAATGCTCACTGAAGCAGATATTTCTGCTGAGTTACAGGAAACAGTCGGAAAGGAAGTGTGGGATATGACAGGGAAAGAGGTAGGATTGGTCAAAGGAGTAGAACCCGTGAAAGTGACTGTAAAACCCAATGTAACCTTTCACCAGACCCCACAGTACCATATGGCACAAGACACCCTCATGAAAGTCGCCCAACTCATTGATGAGTTTGTAAAGCAGGGAGTACTGAAAGAAGTGTTAAGCAGCCCATGTAATTCACCAATCATGGGACTAATAAAACCAAGTGGAAAGGTCCGAATTGTTCAGGATTTGAGGAAAATAAATGACATAGGGGGTCATTCCAACCCTGGCGGTGGGTGATAAAGCGGCGGCCAACCCGCCAACAGGCAGGCGGTCAAAAAAAAGGAATTCTGACCATGGCGGGAACCGCCAACACAGCCCGCCACTTTAACACTCCGACCGCCACAGCGGGACAAACAAACAGTGCAGCGGTCACCGCCAACAGGCAGACGGCAGACAATGTACCGCCCACCCTATCACGACTCACCAATCCGCCACCTTTTCCGGGGCGGGAGCCCCGCCGATAAAAACACGGCGGAAACAGACTACGAACGGGAAAACGCTTACCTCTACACACTCCACGAGAACGGAGGACAGCATGGAACCCAAATTAAACATCCTACCAGCTATTGTCTACCTGCTCATCTACCATGAGTACGAACGCCGGCACAGGCGACAACGGTGAGTACTCTACCTACGACACAGGGGAGGGGGGAGGAGGAAAGGTTACGGGCACACACATACGCGACACACCCCCCCCACCCCCCCCCCCAACTATCTACACACCAATGCAGAGCAACAACTCAGAGTGACACCCCCCGGAAAAATGCAAAGACATAATTAAAATGATCTTTAAAATTTATGTATAAAATAGGTTCATTGAAGTCATGGTAAATTATCAATATGAAATATAAAAAATAAAGAATGAACATTGCGAAATCTATATACATAGGCAATAAGTCCTGCACATTTTGTTAAAGTTCCATAGTCCGTGGGCCAATGTGCACAAACACATGGGCAAAGCCCACACAGGAGACCAGATATCGTTGGAGAGAACACCGCTGGGGCATCAGATGAGAAAACTACAGGCACCTCAGGGGGAAGGGAAGGGGGGGCACCTCAGCCACAGGAGTCCACGACGCCAGATCCACGAGGGGCCTCTATGCCCACTGTACCATCCTGGGGAGTGCAAAGCCACAGTCTCTCAAGTCTCTACAGTGGGAGGGTTGCCCACTGTGCCATCCTGGGGAGTGCAAAGCCACAGTCTCTCAAGTCTCTACAGTGGGAGGGTTGCCCACTGTGCCATCCTGGGGAGTGCAAAGCCACAGTCCATCAGATGGATAACCGACTCCACTGGTATTGGAGGAGGCATGGTGCCCAGAGTGCAGCGTGAACACCAGCTCGACACAGAACAGGCACTGTCAATGGGCCAGCGGTGCTTGACAGGAAGGGCCCAGCGGAGCGGTGCTTGAGACGGCGGGGCCCAGCGGAGCGGTGCTTGACAGGAAGGGCCCAGCGGAGCGGTGCTTGACAGGAAGGGCCCAGCGGAGCGGTGCTTGAGACGGCGGGGCCCAGCGGAGCGGTGCTTGACAGGAAGGGCCCAGCGGAGCGGTGCTTGAGACGGCGGGGCCCAGCGGAGCGGTGCTTGACAGGAAGGGCCCAGCGGAGCGGTGCTTGACAGGAAGGGCCCAGCGGAGCGGTGCTTGAGACGGCGGGGCACAGGGGAGTGGTGCTTGACAGGAAGGGCCCAGCGGAGCGGTGCTTGAGACGGCGGGGCCCAGCAGAGTGGTGCTTGACAGGAAGGGCCCAGCGGAGCGGTGCTTGAGACGGCGGGCCCAGCGGAGCGGTGCTTGAGACGGCGGGGCCCAGCGGAGCGGTGCTTGACAGGAAGGGCCCAGCGGAGCGGTGCTTGACAGGAAGGGCCCAGCGGAGAGGTGCTTGACAGGAAACGCCCAGCGGAGCGGTGCTTGACAGGAAGGGCCCAGCGGAGCGGTGCTTGAGACGGCGGGGCCCAGCGGAGCGGTGCTTGACAGGAAGGGTCCAGCGGAGTGGTGCTTGAGACGGCGGGGCCCAGCGGAGCGGTGCTTGACAGGAAGGGCCCAGCGGAGCGGTGCTTGAGACGGTGGGGCCCAGCGGAGGGGTGCTTGCCAGGAAGGGCCCAGCGGAGCGGTGCTTGAGACGGCGGGGCCCAGTGGCGCGGTGCTTGACAGAAAGGGGCCAGCGGAGCGGTGCTTGAGACGGTGGGGCCCAGCGGAGCGGTGCTTGACAGGAAGGGCCCAGCGGAGCAGTGCTTGAGACGGCGGGGCCCAGCGGAGCGGTGCTTGAGACGGCGGGGCCCAGCGGAGCGGTGCTTGACAGGAAGGGCCCAGCGGAGCGGTGCTTGACAGGAAGGGCCCAGCGGAGTGGTGCTTGACAGGAAGGGCCCAGCGGAGCAGTGCTTGAGACGGTGGGGCCCAGCGGAGCAGTGCTTGACAGGAAGGGCCCAGCGGAGCGGTGCTTGAGACAGCGGGGCCCTGTTCAGCAGTGCCTGTCTTGGCGGGGCCCTGTTCAGCGGTGCTCTTCACGGCGGGGACCTGTTCAGCGGTGCCTGTCTTGGCGGGGCCCTGTTCAGCGGTGCTCTTCACGGCGGGGCCCTGTTCAGCGGTGCCTGTCTTGGCGGGACCCTGTTCAGCGGTGCTCTTCACGGCGGGGCCCTGTTCAGCGGTGCCTGTCTTGGCGGGGCCCTGTTCAGCGGTGCTCTTCACGGCGGGGCCCTGTTCATCGGTGCCTGTCTTGGCGGGGCCCTGTTCAGCGGTGCTCTTCACGGCGGGGCCCTGTTCAGCGGTGCCTGTCTTGGCGGGGCCCTGTTCAGCGGTGCCTGTCTTGGCAGGGCCCTGTTCAGCGGTGCTCTTCACGGCGGGGCCCTGTTCAGCGGTGCCTGTCCTGTCTTACTAGGGAGCCAGACCTGGCCAAGACTCCCCGCTTAGTCGCCCTCCGACCGTGCGGTTGCTGGCCCCTCCTGTGATGGAGTCCTGGGCCCGTGGGTGTCCTCCGTCACACCCGGTATGGGGCTGGTGGGGCCCTCCTGGTCCGCGCGCCTGCTGGCTGACTTCTCTGCCCTGCTGCCCTTGCCCTCCTTCGATGAAGCTCTCTGGCCCTTGCCTCCCCTTGATGTTGTGGCAGGTGACGGGCCAAGACTACGGTCCTTGGTGGCAGCCGTCTCAGCCTTCTCGCGCCAGCCCTTATTTTTTCTGGTTCTCTTCCCAGGGGGTGGGTTGGCTGTCCAAAAGGTGGACTCCAATACCCGTGCACAATGGTCACACTTGATGCAGGGCTGGTGGTGGCTGAGGTGCTCTTAGGACTCTTACCAGATGGAGGGGGTGGGTCAGGTGATGGAAAGAGGTCAAGTTTTGAGAGGAAAAGTTTTTTAGGAGCAATCGGAAGGGTAGGTGCAGTGGGAATGGGAGTGGAGGAAGAGGATGTGGTTGTAGAAGAGTCAAGTGTGCTGTCTTTGGGTGCAGGTGCTTGTGACGGAGGCTGTCGTGAGGTGGATGGCTGTTGGGTGGGTGGCTGCCTGCGTTTGTGTGGTTTGGAAGAGGTGGTGACAGACACACTGGGAGAGGACACAGGGGACGTGTAAATGGCAGTAGGGGTGGTGACTGCACGTGTGCGGACTGTACTGGAGGGTGTTGAAGTACTGGGTTTTTCAGAACCCAGTGGTGCCAGGGAACACACCCTAAGACTTCGAGTCCTTCCTGTTTCAGACTACAGAAACACAGAGTCTTCTTGGTGAAGTCAAAGATCTTGTTTATTGGCTGCAGCCAGCAACAGGTATCCTAGAAGTACAACACAGTGTATATTCTCAGGAGACTGCTCTCTTTGCAAAGCTAACCTTCTCTTTTATACAAAATATTATGCTTTAGGCAAACATTCCTTATTTACAGTTGACCATTCACATATTTTCACTTCAAAGAAATAGCAGGTTTATGATGACAAGCCCATATTTCAGTTTGTCCAGCCCTCAATCAATTACCCGGAAAGGCTTAGTACTTTCATCAGATATCGACGGACCCCCAATATAAACGGGCACCTCCTCCTTGTAAAGCAAGTCATAAAGAAAGAAACAGGGACAGGTGTGTGTAAGATTAGGTATGGTTTGTGTGTGATGAAAGGTTTATGATGTGTTGTGCCTTGATACTAATCTCATTCGGCCACTGGGAAAGAAACTGTCCGAACAGGTTTGGCTTCAGGCAGTGGAGTCAGCTTGCCCAGGTCACAGAGGAGTCAGCAAAGGTGTACGTGTCCTTCAGACTCGTTTTCAGCATTAGACATTGGCCTATGTGAGGGCAATCACAAAATGGCTGTCGTTTAAATGGAACACAAGGGTTCAAGACGGAAACTCTGATATTCGGGTGATTTTGTTACCCGAATATGAATACAATGCTTGTGCATACTATTCTGATCATTCTCGGTCTGCTGATACCAAAATCGTTGTGATACGACGATGTTTATAACACGGGTCCAGAATTTTCAGTACCACAGACCCTCCTTTTGCCCTTACATAGGCAATAACCTATACTCACGCTAATCTGAGTCCAGGTCTATATTCATAAAGTCGTTGAGATGTTGCTGTAGCATCATCCTATTACTTAGCTCGTCCCTTGATACAGGTTTCCTTACACACGATGTAGCACAGAGGCCACATATTGCAGGAGCACACTGCACACACAGACAGGCCAGGAAAAGAATGGCTAAGATCATCCCAATGACTACCAGAGTCTTCCATCCCCAGGCGGATATCAGCTCCCAGAACCACCCCATCAATGACCAATCTCCTTTATCCACGTGAATAGACTCGGAGATCTTATGCAGTTTGGAAATGGCCTGGTAGACTGTCGGAGCGTTATCTGGGATGAAAACACAGCAACTTGATTGGATCACTTTACATACCCCACTTCGGTCTGCATGTATGACGTCTAATGCGACCCTGTTCTGAAGAGTCATAAGGCGATCCGACTGGAGCTCAGCAGTCAAATTACCAAGGGCACCGGCGGTTTCAACTACCGTGGATTCAACCACCCTTGTCAATTGCCTTATGTTCCTGCTGTTAACCATAGGACCCCAAAACGGCAGAATACCCTTTGCGAAATCTCCAAATTCTTGTTCTGTAGTGTCTTCTTTACTTATGACACCTCTAACCATCCTTGTCTTATGGTAATCTGCCGCGGCCGTGTAGGTGGGAGGTAACAGGAACGAAACAAAACATGTGCCTGAGAAGTCAGGAGGCAACCATGTATAGGCTCTATTATGGCAGATGAAATAGGTACCCTTAGCTGCTAAGAACAAAGGAGAAGTCTGAGACGCAAAAACATATGTTTCAGTGCAGATACTTTTCCCTAACTGAGCTCTGGGATTTTTGCCATTACCTTGCAGACATAGGTGACCCTGATGGGGGTACAATCCAAATCAGGGAGGATCTCTTTGCTCGCTGGTTCCCACTCAGAGTAACTCCATATCCTGTTATGTTCCATCCAATATATGCTAGTGTCTCATCTCTCGGGATAGTCTCATAGGAAATATCTTCCCTAATCATATCTACTATACCCTCAGCTAGAGCACTATTCTTAGGATTATCTTTCACAGAACGTAGGGGGTTGGCTTCATACGCGTATATGAACACCGTTCTATATGCCCATACAGAACCATTATGGCTGAAAGGCAGGACCAGATAAGGGATACCTTTATCAGTAGTATGGGGCATAAGACCACACACCCAACAGTTAGTTGTGTTCACTACTAATTGGTGTTGGTGTAGAAGCTGAATGAATTAATTGTTGGCAAACTCTAATCTTCTGGCAGACTCGTGTTCAGGCAGGGGGTGAAAAGAATGCGAGGAAACAGTAGAAGGAGATATGGGCTGAGTAATGGGTGCAAATGTCACTTGAAAAGAGAATAAAACATATCCTATTAAAAACGTCATTACACTAAGCAACATGAAAATACATAATATAAAAAATTGTTTCTTTGTCATTATTATACCCATTCTGGCTTTAAAGTCCATTTGTCTGGCAGGTCTCTCATTCTTGAAAAACTCCATCCTCTCTAATTGCTGCTCGTGGTGGTAGGGTGTTCTATGCTAGGGAATGCTTCTGTCAGTCCAGGGCAACTCCCTTAGACCGACCAGAACTGTCGACCTAACGTCTTCAGCTGCACTCCAAAGACTTGGGCAACCACGACCCTACAGCTGAACCCGGATGGCAGTTCGAAAAGAAAAAAAAAGAAAAAATAAGAAAGTTTCTCAGATGAGAGAGCTGCACTTAAAAAAAAAAAAATAGCAAAGGAACGGGAAAAAAAAGTTATTTGTCCTTAGTTCTTGGTCTCAAATTATAACGGCTTTTTCCAGGAACTGTCTGGTTCTGGAACAAGAGTTCAGGCTCTGTAGTGTTCAATCGAATTGACGGTGGCACAGCTTCTTGCAAATTATTGTCACTTTCTTGTTCGGAATTGTTCCTTTTACACGTGCATCGCTAAATGGCAAAAAACGAGGCACAGTCGTGACCTCACAGTCAGCGATCCCCTCCTGGACCCACAGGTCATACGGTAGAGGAAAAGGGACCTTCTTGCAGTGTACGCCGTGGATCCAGTTCTTTTTCCCTTCCACTCGAACAGCTGATCTTGTTGAGAGAAGGACGAGGTAGGGGCCGGTCCAACGGGGCTGGTCATTCTTTGTCCACTGGAAGTTCTTGACCAGTACCCATGATCCAGGATCGATAAGATGTCCTGGAGCTTCAGAGACCTGAGGCAGAGTATCGTGAACCTGTTGGTGTAGAACACGCAATTTAGCCGTCAATTCATACAAATAATCAAGCAGTACAGGGTGTTCGATCTCACTGAATTTTGTTGGTCTTGGCACTCCCCATATGTTGGCCGGGCGGCCGAACACAATTTCATATGGACTAAGTCCCACTCGCGAATGCACAGTCATTCTTGTTGATAGGAGTGCTAGAGGCAGAGCGTCAGGCCATTTAAGGCCAGAGCTCGCTTGTATCTTTGCCAACTTCAGTTTTAGCGTGCCATTATAGCACTCTACTAGTCCAGCTGATTGGGGGTGATTTGCAGCGTGGAATTTTTGCTGGATACCTAGCCCTTCACATACTTTTTTCATCACTCGACCCACAAATTCACTCCCATTATCACTCCAGACCATTCGCGGCATTCCAAACCTAGGGAAGAATTCTTTGGCAAGGGCTTTAGCTGTGGATAAGGCAGTTTTGTCTTTTAAGGGATATGCTTCTACCCATCTTGAAAAAGCACAAACAACAACGAGTACGTATTTCAGATTGTTGCACCTTTCCATGTGGATGAAATCTAGCTGCAAAACCTCGAACGGATACGTTGGAGGCGCAAAATGACCAGCTGGAGTTGGGGTTCCCCTACCAGGATTGTATTTCAGACACACCATGCAATTCTTGACCACATTCTCTGCACATTTAGGAATTCCAGCATTTTGCCATACTGGAGCCAACAACTTACAAATCCCTTTCACACTGATATGGGCCATTCCATGAGCCATTGTCACCACTGCAAGCACATACGCATCGGGTAACAACCATCGCTGATGTTCTGACAAGTCAACCCAACAACCATTTTCATCCAATTTACCCGTACTTTCTTTCCACACACTCAACTCTTTCTCTGAAGCTTCAGCTTGAATAGACTTCACACCCTCTATCGTATCTTCACATATTCCAACGTCACCAACCCATCTTGCGGGGCCTGCAACATACATTCGATTCATCACATCTTTTGCTGTTTCGTTTGCGATTTCGTCAGCAAATGCATTGCCACGAACGACATCATCGGTAACCTTCTTGTGTGCACTGCATTTCACAATCGCAACTTGTAATGGCAAGGTCAGTGACTCAAGAAGCTCATTCACCAACTGACCATGCTGAATTTTAGCTCCATGCGAAGTCAGGAACCCATGTTCTTTCCACAATCGTCCAAAACTATTGGCCACACCAAACGCATACTGGATGTCGGTATATATGGTCACTTTCATTCCTTTCGATAACACACACGCTCTCGTAAGTGCAATCAGCTCTGCTGCTTGAGCCGAATTATGTGGTATTCGTGCAGCTTCAACAATCGTATGCAAAGTTGTGACAGCATATGCTGCAGTCGTATCACCATTCGGAAGCTTGAAGCATGAACCATCCACCCATAAGGTACCATCGCACTCTACAAGAGGAGTATCTTTAAGATCTACTCTCCCTTTCGTTTCTTCTTCTGTCCTAAGAAAACAATCATGTTGTTCAACATCATCTGTCTCTACTAAAATTGGCAATAACGTGGCTGGATTCAACGTATTGCACCTCTTTATGTGCACATGACTCGCTAACAGTGTCAACTCATAACCTGACAATCGAGCACTAGTTAAATGCTGTGTCTTGGTCCTGTTTAACAACGTGTCCACTGCATGTGGAACCATCACAATCAACATATTATTCATCACTAACCCAGCAGACTGTCGAATAGAAACAGCTGCTGCCGCTGTGGCTCTCAAGCAACTCAGCAATGCTTTAGCTACGGGATCCAAAGTCGACGAAAAATATGCGCATTGGCGCTGCTTGTCTCCAAAAGACTGTGTCAGCACTGACAATGCACAACCCTCTTTCTCATGGACATACAGTGTAAAGGGCTTACTGTAGTCGGGGGTACCCAACACAGGAGCCGAACACAATGCATTACGCAATTCGGAAAAACTTTTCTGACAATCTTCAGACCACGGAACGGGGTTTGGTGTATCTTTATGGGTCAATGCTACGAAACGTTTGGCCAGCAAATAAAAATTTGGTATCCATTGTCTGCAGTATGATGTAATGCCCAAGAAAGCACATACTTCTCTCTGTGTCCTTGGCACACTCAATTTTGCAATTGCCTGAATTCTTTCTGAGGTCAGTTTCCTTCCCTCCTTCGATAAGAGATGACCTAAGTAGGTCACTTCTTGTCGACAATATTGCAGTTTTGAAAGGGACACTTTGTGATGTAAATCAGACAAATGACGCAACAACAACAATGTGGCTTCTTTACAAATCTCTTCAGTATCTGTAGCGACTAGCAAATCATCAATGTACTGAATAAGGGTAGCGCCGTCAGGTAAAACAATTGCATCAAGCTGTGTTTTTAAAGCCTGACTGTATATTGATGGACTTTCACAGTAGCCTTGAGGAGCGCGTTTGAAGCGGAAACTTCGGCCTCCTAAACTGAATCCAAAAATATCCCTGCTCTCCTCTGCAATCGGGATGCTGAAGAAAGCATTCTTTAAGTCAATCACCGAGAACCAGGTGGCGGAAGCTGGAATCATAGTCAATATGGCAGTGATATCAGGAACAACTGGAATCTGTGGCACAACTATTTTATTTACCGCTCTAAGATCAATCACGAGCCTGTAAACAGGTGGCTTAGAGGGGTCAGTACGTTTCAAAACAGGCAAAACAGGACTATTTCAAACGTTGCCTCTTGTCTCTTCAATTACATCTTTTTCAATTAAATCATAAATGATCGCTAGCAACGCCTTTTCACCTTCACTAGAGATCTTGTATTGTTGAATGCGTGGTAATTTAACATTGGCTTTCAATGTCACAACATAAGGTGGCATTTCCAACAGACCCACATCATTAGGACCAGTAGCCCAAATGGTATCAGGAAGAAACGACAATTCGGTCGGAAGTTTATCCTTCGACAAATACATTGGAGAGACCAATTTCCTACCCAGTGTAAGTTGTACTCCCGAACGAGAACAATATAATGTTGCATACAATCTTTTCAACAAATCCAATCCTAACAAGTTTTCACCACAACCTGTCGTCAGAATAAGGGGTGCTTCCAATTCACAAGGTCCAACAGAAAGGGACATAGGACTAGAAATCGGGTTTCTAACCGGGGCGCCAGAAAAACCTACTGAAACATTCATCTCGCCAGACAAAGGTGCGCCAGGGAGTTTTGAGTGCATAATAGAACTCTTTGTAGCACCAGTATCCAACAGAAAAGGCTCCGACACACCTGAGGTAATCACCTTAACATAAGGTCCATTCTGATCCACTGGAACTAAAAAAACTCCCTCTCTTCGTCTATGGCTGTCCTAGCAATTATTACCTTCCAGATTCTCATCTTCTGCATAGCAGTCGTCAGCATAGTACTGAGCCGTCCTACCAGACGCGTTATGTTGCTGGTCAAAACTATTCATTGAGTTTTGAGACGGAAAGGAACGCGTGTTCTGGGGGAAACTTCCACGTCCTCTACCTCTAGGAGCTTGTTGAACACCTCGACCTCTTGCGCCAGAAGCACCATTTGTACGCTGTAACAAAATAGGACAACTATACTTGAAATGACCCTCTTCTTTACAATATGAACACTGATTGGGACCTACAGGAACACGTGGTTGAGAAAACTCGAACCTTTGCGAGTTTCTCTGGAACTGTTGAGGTTGCTGATAGTTACTCTGACCACCATGTGGCGGATACGCCTGTTGTAAAAGAACCTTTGTCTTTAATTCTTTAGTTTTCTTGTCTGCTCTATCCTTCTCATCTTTATCCCTATTTTCGTAGTACTGTGCAGTAGCCACTATTTGTGCTGAAGAGGAAACGGCCCAAGAACTCTCTGAATCCTTCAATTTCTTACACAGCTCGGCAAGCAAATTGTGCACAAACTTGTCGACGAACAACCGTTGACCACCTTCTGTACTCATATCTTGACCACTGTGGTCGATAAACGTTTCCTCAAACCTGGTGAAGAAATCAGACACTGTTTCATCTTTCTTCTGCTTACACGCAGACAATTTATCCCAATTCACACGCATCGCAGGCACTAAAGTCTTCATGTAAGTAATGATCCTAGCAGGCAGTTCTGCTACCATAGGCTCAGGCTTGGCACCACCAACTTGTTTATCATTTGCAGCACTAATATTAGCCCATGAGTCATCTAACTCTTGTGCATGATCTGTATGGTGAATCAATCCCCACAAAGGCTGCAGAACAACATTCCCAAATAACATGTCTATGTCGGCTAAATTCATAATGCATGAGTCTGCAGTCTGTGATAATTCCTTATAATACCCTGCAGGGTTTTTACGGGGATCAGGCAAAGTCTGCTTAAGGGCTAAAACTTCAGCTCGCTTCCACGGAACATGTACCCAAACACGCTGAAAATGAGCTGGGACAGCATCAATGTGATTAGCATCATCAGCCTCAACCGCGTCCTTCCATACCGGAGGGACTTCTCTCATTGGGTACTGTTGCACCTTTTTTTTAACAGAGGAGTCATGTTGGAACAATGACTGAGAAGGATCCTTATTCCTAAAGGATAACAACGTCGCAACTGCTGTCTCAACATCGGGACCCACAATCGTGCCCTTTGCAAACTCAAACCGTACACGGCACAAATCAGGCGGATTTGTTTCCAAATCATTATCTTCCAATTCCTCACAAAGGAAAGCACACATTTTCTCAAAAACGTATCTTTGTTTTGGTGCTCCCCATTGGCGGAAGACATCCATAACAGACTCTACATCGTATCTTAAAGGGTAAACAACCCATTTACGCGCCATACGGTCCAACATTTCTCTCTCTTGAGAATTAGGCAGTTGACTACGCGACTGCTTACGCTCCGAATCTATGGTCACACCAGACGACCCAAAGAGAGGAAATATAAGGCTGGCAACAGTATCTGTCATTCTCTGTCGGACAGAAGGAGAAGTTGATGAAAGAACAGGAGGAAAACAGAGGGAGGCAAGGCAGATACAGAAGCAGACGCAGGGGCAGTATCAGGAAGAACACCAGAAGAGGCAGTCGATGTAGTACATAAAGTCGCAGGAGGTACAGATGGAGCAGGTAGCAAAGTCGGCGGCCCTTGAAGAGGCTGCGCCATAGTAGTAGGAGCCAACTGGAAAGGAGTTGGCGGCTGTGGAAGAACCTGAGGCACAATAACCGGAGGTTGCACAGCTAAAGGTTGCGGAGGTGCTGTAGCATTCTGCGCATAAGGGGGTGGCGAACTCAACAAGTGTGACATTAAAGGATCTTTCTCAAGTTCTTTTGCTGCATCTTGCTGAAGAAGCGGAAGAACTGGATAACATTTATCGGTCACCAATTTACGTTGCCTGTGCAACTGCTCATTCATCTGTTCTTCTTCATCATCTTTAAACTGCATAGCAGCTTGCATTATCGAGATACCCTCTTCCCTCTTATTTCTCTTTGCTAATTTAATTTCCTTCTGTTTGGCTTCCTTACGCCATAGGCGGAAAGAATCAAACATCGCCGGCCGGCTTTCTTCTTAAAAAGTTTAACCTCCAGATTATTCAGAATCTCTGTGTCAAAACTACCATATTGGGGCCATTTTAAAACACCATCTTTCCTGGTGTATCGGATCCATACTTCATTATATGTGAGGGGGCCTATGCCATGTTTCACATATAGTTCATAGGTTGGAGTTCCAATCGGAGGAACCGGACACGAGTCCTCCAATCGGGAATCCCTATTATAACCAAGACAAAACAAATTTCCATATCTGCTAAGACCAGGCATCTTCGCTCTCTAGTCTAGCTTCAAACTTCGAAGGATTATCGAATACGATAGTCTCGTGAATACACAAATCCCTCGGCTTTGGTACTTGCAAGTTCCAAATCAAAGATCCCAAGAGGATACCAAACTAAGAACCAAACTAAGGACTGGGAGACGCTCCACTTATACTTAACTGAGGTATCGATGACGTCACCAGAAGACTCGTTTATCGTTTCGCTCTACCAAATCATCAAGGGTCCAAAACAGGGCGATAGTCAGGACAGCAGTCCTTCGTAGCCGTCGGAAAGCGGGGAACCTCGCAGCAAAGACTTTCGGACCACGTCGACATACAGGGGTCGATGAAGTGGCGGCCTTCCTCCAGAATTTTCACACAAAGCTCCTCACGAACCTCTGGCTTGGACCGGTACCGCTGAAATCGCCCCACGTTGGGCGCCAACTGAAGTACTGGGTTTTTCAGAACCCAGTGGTGCCAGGGAACACACCCTAAGACTTCGAGTCCTTCCTGTTTCAGACTACAGAAACACAGAGTCTTCTTGGTGAAGTCAAAGATCTTGTTTATTGGCTGCAGCCAGCAACAGGTATCCTAGAAGTACAACACAGTGTATATTCTCAGGAGACTGCTCTCTTTGCAAAGCTAACCTTCTCTTTTATACAAAATATTATGCTTTAGGCAAACATTCCTTATTTTACAGTTGACCATTCACATATTTTCACTACAAAGAAATAGCAGGTTTAAGATGACAAGCCCATATTTCAGTTTGTCCAGCCCTCAATCAATTACCCGGAAAGGCTTAGTACTTTCATCAGATATCGACGGACCCCCAATATAAACGGGCACCTCCTCCTTTTAAAGAAAGTCATAAAGAAAGAAACAGGGACAGGTGTGTGTAAGATTAGGCATGGTATGTGTGTGATGAAAGGTTTATGTTTTGTTGTGCCTTGATACTAATCTCATTCGGCCACTGGGAAAGAAACTGGCCGAACAGGTTCGGCTTCAGGCAGTGGAGTCAGCTTGCCCAGGTCACAGAGGAGTCAGCAAAGGTGTACATGTCCTTCAGACTCGTTTTCAGCATTAGACATTGGCCTATGTGAGGGCAATCACAAAATGGCTGTCGTTTAAATGGAACACGAGGGTTCAAGACGGAAACTCTGATATTCGGGTGATTTCGTTACCCGAATATGAATACAATGCTTGTGCATACTATTCTGATCATTCTCGGTCTGCTGATACCAAAATCGTTGTGATACGACGATGTTTATAACACGGGTCCAGAATTTTCAGTACCACAGTGTGCTGGTGATGGAAGTACTGGCTGATGGTGGTGTGCATGCAGGTGTGAGTGGAGACGTCACAGGGAGGGAGGAGGGAGACGAGGAGGAGGGGGACACAGAGGTGGTAGTGACTGTTGCCATGTCTGCATCTGGATGTTGCTTGGGTGAATGCTTGTGGGATCTGTGGTGCTTATGTCTGGATGAGCTGCCCTTGGGTGTTGAGGTGTATGCAGGCTGGTCAGATGGTGTGGATGGAATAGGCTGAGGAACAGGAGACTGGGACTGGGTGGAGGCAGTTAGAAGAGGGAGGCTGGAAACAGGGACAATGGCTGCCGTCAGTGCTGAGGCCAGAGCATTGAACGATCGTTGATGGGCAGCCTGACCCGAATGAATGCCCTCCAGGTATGCATTGCTCCGATGCACCTCCCTTTCTACACCCTGGATGGCATTTAAAAGGGTAGACTGCCCAACAATGATGGTCCTCAGGAGGTCAATGACCTCCTCACTGAGGGCAGCAGGGGTAACTGGGGCAGGGCCTGAGGTGCCTGGGGCGAAGGAGATGCCCGCCTTCCTGGGCGAGCGGGCACGGAGCAAAGGCTGAGGGGCTGCTGGGAGGGCGGGGCTGGTGTGCTGGGTGGCGGCTGTACCTGTTGTGGCGGTGGGCACGGATGTTGCCGCCACCGCAAGGGAGCTCCCTTCCGAGGACGTGTCGGTGTCGCTGACGTCTCCACGGGTCCCCGTTGTGGAGCTCCCCTCGCCCTCCGTATCACTGGTGTACTCGGTGTCTGTAGCATGGCCCTCTGGGGCCATGTGAGTTGCAGCTCCCTCGTGCTCCGATGCCAATTCTCCTCCGCCTGATGATGCTAATGCACACATGCACAGGAAGATAAAGAAAATGGGTGGGGGGAGAAGTAAAGACAGGTTGAGTGCATGCATTGGCAACACCGTTGTCGGAGAGGACAGACACTGAAGCCCCCTGCACTACGCCGCGCAATCGGGGTACACTACTCAGTACCTGTGACTAGGCCTACAGGTCTATGGACAACAAATGCACACATGGGTGATGCAGGACCATGGATAGCTGTACTTGGCACCCTACAGAGGTGGGGGGCGGGGGCACAGGGCCATGCCTAAAGGAGGGGACTAGCCTACAGAAAGCGCCCTGGCCTAAAGTCACCCACAGCCCTCCTCCCCAACCCAGACACCTCCACTGCGCGCAAAGATAGCAGAATGTGCTGATACTCACCCCCTTGTGTCTTCTGTGATGTCCTCACGCGCCCATCCAAATCGGGGTAGGCCACCGCCAGGATCCGGGACATCAGGGGTGTCAAGGTACGACTGGCACCCCTCCTACGTTGGGAGGCCATCCCCAGCAGAGACACGGCGGTCTTCCTGGTCCCGCGGCGGATGTCCTCCCACCTCTTTCGGCAGTGGGTGCCCCGTCTGTTGTGGACCCCTAGGGCCCGGACGTCCTTGGCGATGGCACGCCAAATGTCGATCTTCTGATGGGCGCTGACCTATTTGACATGTACAGCGTGGGAAAGGAAATATCATCACTTTTCTGCATAGTAGATGTGAGTGCCCCCCCCCCAAGCTTGCCATGTGGCACATGTTCTCATCTTTCGTGCGCTGCACTCCTCATTCGCTCCCCTCCCCACCATCTTACATCCAGCCCACTCAACACAGGCATAGCCCATTCAACGTGCACCCAGTGTACTTACCTGTTGGTCTGGAGGACCGTAGAGTAGCGCATACTGGGGGAGGACCCCATCAACAAGTTTCTCCAACTCTTCTGAAGTGAAGGCAGGGGCCCTTTCCCCAGTCGCAGCAGCCATTGTCTCTTCCAGACCGAGGTCACAGCAGCACTTGCAGTATAGGTCCTCTCCTGTGTATGATCAGGTCTCGAGTGATTAAGCAGATAGAAAATGGCGGTCACGCCCACGGCGGTGCGTACCGCGACCACCGGCGCACATCGTCATTGGCTCCTGAAACCCATAGGGTGCAATGTTAACCAATGCGGCTTAGCACCGCGGTCTTCGACCGCCTACCGCCACGGTGTGCCACGCCAGCGCAATGACCTCACATCCCACTGTCACACTTCACAGGTCAGGCAGCCGCCATTTCCAGGAGCCACATGGCATCATTTAAACTGCGTCACACAGGCCTAGGCCGTGCATTGCCACTCATACAGGCCTTTCTATGCATTACGAATCTTTTACTGTGCAAGCTGTGTGAACGAACCTGTGGTTTGCTTGACTCTGTGCTCCATGTTGTCCTTCCTAGGCACCGTCCGCTGGGACTTGCGAGGAGAAGGATGAATCCTCCCGTGTACCGACCGCTGGTGGACCTGTCGACAATGGAAGAACGACAGATTATACTTAGATACAGACTTGACAGAGCCACTATACATGAACTGTGTGCCCAGCTGGAGCCAGACCTGATGTCCCCCATCCGCCAACCCACAGGGATTCCCCCTCTGGTGCAGGTTCTGTCAGTACTCCATTTTTTGGCAAGTGGGTCTTTTCAGACAACAGTGGCCATGTCATTAGGGATGTCTCAGCCTATGTTTTCTAAGGTTTTGTCCAGAGTGTTGTCTGCCCTGATGAAATACATGCGGAGCTACATTGTTTTCCCTAAGGTGAATGAATTAGCTACAGTGAAGGGTGATTTCTATGCCCTTGGACATATCCCCAACATCATTGGTGCCATTGATGGGACCCATGTGGCTTTGGTTCCCTCTAGTGGAAGTGAGCAGCTGTACCGAAACAGAAAAAGTTATAATTCGATGAATGTCCAGGTGGTCTGTTTGGCTGACCAGTACATCTCCCATGTAAATGCCAAGTTCCCTGGGTCAGTGCATGACGCATATGTCATGCATAATAGCAGCATCCCTATGTGATGGAACAGCTACAGAGACACCGTGTGTGGCTAATAGGTGACTCTGGTTACCCCAACCTGTCGTGGCTACTGACCCCAGTGAGGAATCCCCGGACCAGGGCAGAGGAACGGTACAATGAGGCCCATGGGCGAACTAGGAGGATCATAGAAAGGACCTTCGGGGTCCTGAAGGCCAGGTTTAGGTGCCTGCATATGACAGGTGGATCCCTAATGTACTCACCAAAGAAGGTGTGCCATATCATCGTGGCCTGCTGTATGCTTCACAATCTTGCTTTGCGACGCCAGGTGCCTTTTCTGCAGGAGGATGGTCCAGATGGTGGTGTTGTAGCAGCTGTGGAGCCTGTGGAGAGTGAAGAGGAGGAAGACTACGGGGACGACACGGACAACAGAGATACAGTCATACAACAATATTTTCAGTAGCACACAGGTATGAATCATCCAAGCCATTTCACAATTACTTAAGGCCTCCTGCGTCTCTACTGTCTGTGTTTCCTCGCAGTTCCTTTTAACTGAGTTGTGACTTTCCCTTCCCTTTTCAGAGCTGTATGACCCACTGCGTGACTTCTGCTTTGTTTGCCCATGGACTACAGCTTATTGACCTTGGTATGTTGTCATCACAATGTAACTGGACATTATTCCTCCGTTATGTGTAATACATTTGTGAAAAATACAAGCAGACTCCTGTTATTTTAAGTGCAATTATTGATTTATTTAAAGTGCTACATATAGGTACATGATGGTAAAACGGTGATGGGTGGGGGTGGAGTAATGTCCATGGCAGAGTCCAGTTCTCAGTTTCACAGGTGCATTGTCCATATGCCTGTGGAAGGATGGAGCAGGGGCAGTTTAAGGTTGGACAGGGTGACAATGTGGGACAGTGGGATGACATCAGGGGGAATCTTATGCTGGCGGGGGTCTTGCAATCCTACTCTGTCTTCTTGTGAGATCTCAGGTTCCGCTTGCGGGGTGGTTGTTCTTCAGCAGGAGGTGGGGTTCTGGTGACCTGTCGTTGTGTGTGGGCCTCCTGTCCACTAGCGCCGGCGGAGGTGGTAGGCTGTTCCTGGTCCAGGCTAGTGACAGGGGCCCTTTGGGGTGCCACATGGTCCCGCAATGTGGTGATTATCTGGTTAAGGGCCAGGACTATGGTCCCCATTGCGGAACCAATGTTCCTCAGTTCCTCTCTAAACCCCATGTACCGTTCCTCCTGCTGTGCCTGGATCTCCTGGAACCTGGCCAGTACCGTCGCCATCGTCTCCTGGGAGTGATGGTATGCTCCCATGATGGTGGTGAGGGCCTCTTGGAGAGTGGGTTCCCTGGGCCTGTCCCCCCCCTGTCGCACAGCAGCCCTCCTAGTTCCCCTGTGTTCCTGGGCCTCTGTCCCCTGGACGGTGTGCCCAGTACCACTGCCCCTAGGTCCCTGTTGTTGTTGGGGTGGTGGGTCAACCTGGGTGCCCTGTAGTGGCGGACACACCACTGATTGACGTGTCCTGGAGACAGAGGCATGGGCCCGCTGGGTGGGAGCTGTGCTGGTGTTCCCAGAGGGGGTTAGGTCTGCTGTAGCCTGTGGCTGTGTGTGGGGAACCGACTGTCCAGAGGTCCCCGATGGTCCGGGCTGGTCATCTGGGTCTAGGGAGACAGAGCTGCTGTCATCGCTGGGGGCCTCTTATGGGGGTGGGATGGACATCTCTGTACCCTCCGTGGCGGTGTGGTGGCGTTCGGGTCCTGCAGGGGTATAAGGGTATGGTTATTGCTTCTGTGTGTGGCATTTCGTGTGATGGGTGGGTGTCCGTGTACCCAAGTGCAGGCATTCCCTTGTGGGGGCTTTTGTGAGGGTGGCTTGTGGGGGTGATGTGTGTGTGCAGTGGGCATGCTTAGGTGATGGGTGTCCATGCTTTGTGGTCGCATGCAGGGCTTGGTGTTGGGATGGGTGGGTTGTGATGGTGAGCCATTTGCAAGGAGTTGTTGTGATGGGGGTGGGGGTGAGGGTGGGGGTATGATTTGGCATGCAGGTGGCGTGGGGGTGGGAAGTAGTAGTTAGCATTGACTTACCAGAGTCCATTCCTCCGCCTACTCCTGCGAGGCCTTCAGGATGCAGGATGTGCAAGACTTCCTTCTCCCATGCTGTAAATTCAGGGGGAGTAGGTGGGGGTCCGCCGCCAGTCTTCTGCACCGCGATGTTGTGCCTTGATACCATGGAACGCACCTTCCCCCGTGGGTCGTTCCATCGCTTCCTGATGTCCTCCCGATTGCGTGGATGCTGTCCCACCGCGTTGACCCTGTCGACTATCCTTTGCCATAGCTCCATCTTCCTAGCAGTTGTGGTGTGCTGCACCTGTGCCCCGAATAGCTGAGGCTCTACACGTACTAATCCCTCCACCATGACCCTGAGTTCTGCGTCAGAGAACCTGGGGTGTCTTTGGGTTGCCATGGGGTGGTGTGGATGAGGTGAGGGATGTTGTATGTGTTGTGGAGTGTGATGTGTGTGGTGGTGTATGGTGTTTTGTGCGTTGTAATTGTGTGGGTGATGTTGTGATTAGCCTCTGTGTGATGGTCTACTCTAAGCAGTGCTGTCTCTCTCGGTCCTTGATTCGCAATTGTGGTCGTAGGGGTTTGTGGGTGATGTTGGTGTGTGTTTTATATTGTCTTAGGTGTGTGGGAGTGGTGTGTATATGTGTCTCAGGTGTGTGTGTTTCAAATTGTCCAATGTGGTTGTGTTTTGTAAGGGTGTGTGTATTTTGATGTAGCGGTGTGTACCGCCAATGGAATACCGCGGTTGAAAGACCGCCGCGTGGATTCGTGGGTCGTAATGGCATGGGCGTATTTCTGTTGGCGTGGCGGTGGAGGTTTGGTCATCGCCATTTTTTCGCTGACCTTTGCTGTGGCGGACTTTTGTGGTTGTCGGGTTTTTGGAGGTTTTCACGTAGCGGGTCAGAATGACCGTGGCGGTTTACCGCGACCGCGGTGGTGTTAAGGCGGTCTTCTGACCGGCGGTAAGCACCTTTTACCGCCAGGGTTGGAATGACCCCCATAATAATCAAATGTTGTCCCGTAGTACCAAATCCAGCTGTGATAATGTTTCAAGTTCCCTGTGATGCTGAATGGTTCTCAGTCATCGACTTGTCACAAGCATTCTTTTCTGTGCCTCTTCATGAGGACAGCCAATTTCTCTTTTGTTTCAAATTCCTAGATAGAGTCTACAGTTGGTGTCGAATTCCTCAAGGGTTTTCGGAGTCACCATCAATTTTCAATCAGATTCTAAAGAAAGATTTGGAATCGTTGGAATTACCGTTTGAGTCAACCCTAGTACAGCACATTGACGATTTGCTGATTGCATCCAAGACAGAAAGTGACTGTACAGCCGACACCATTGCCCTATTGAACCATTTGGGAAGGAACGGACACAAAGTGTCCCCTTCAAAATTACAGTTCTGCCAGAAGAAAGTGAAATATTTGGGTCACCAAATAGAGAAAGGGTCACGAAGAATTAGGAAAGAAAGAATAACAAGTGTACTTCAAATGAGTCCCCCAAAGACGAGGAGGGAGGTGAGAAAGTTTTTGGGAATGGTGAGCTACTGTCGCCAATGGATTCCCAATTTCTCGACTCTAGCTAAACCTTTATTGAAACTGACACAGAAGGATGCGCTGGATGAAATAGAGCTGAAAGGAGATGAGATGGATGCTTTTATTGAATTAAAGGAATGCATGTGTAGGGCTCCAGCTTTAGGTATGCCTGATTACACAAAGCCTTTCACATTGTTTTGTCATGAACGTGATGCATGTTCCTTGTCTGTCTTGACCCAAGCCCATGGTGGCCTAAACAGACCAGTAGCATATTTTTCAGCTACTTTGGATCAAGTCGCAGCAGCACTGCCAGGGTGCTTGCGTGCCGTAGCTGCAGTTGGTATCAGCCTAACTCAAAGTGAAGGAATAGTGATGGGACACCCTTTTACAGTCATGGTCCCTCACTCAGTCGAGATACTTTTGACAGCACATGACTGGTGCTAGACTCACAAGGTATGAAACAATAATTCTGGGATCACCTAATGTGCAGCTGAAACGGTGCACTACGATGAATCCAGCAACCTTGTTTCCCAGTGGAAATGCCAAAATTGAGAACGCTGAAGACATCGAGCACGACTGTCTTCAGGTGACTGAATTTTGCACCAAACCAAGACCTGATATCAAAGATACCCGATTGGAAGAAAATTATCAAGTTATTTTTGTTGATGGTTCATGTTTAAGAGATGCACTGGGAATATTGAAAGCAGGGTATGCTGTATGTACGGTAACAGGTGTTCTGGAAGCCTCTTGCACAAGTAGCAGAATTGGTGGCCCTTACTAGAGCTTGCCAACTCTCCGCATTAATGAAAGTTACAATTTACACTGACAGTCAGTACGGATTTGGAATAGTGCACGACTTTGGACAATTGTGGTCACAGAGAGGCTTCATGACCTCTTCAGGATCACCAGTGAAAAATGGTGAGAGAATAAGAGAATTGTTACATGCCATCCAATTACCAGGAGAAGTAGCAGTGGTAAAATGCAGTGCACACTCGAAGGGACAAGACTATGGGCCAGATGTAGCAAACACTTTGCGACTCGCAAACGGCAAAAATTGCCGTTTGCGAGTCGCAAATGCGTGTTTGCTATGTAGAAATGCATTTTGCGAGTCGGAACTGACTCGCAAAATGCATTTCCGAGTCGCAAATAGGAAGGGGTGTTCCCTTCCTATTTGCGAGTCGCAGTGGTATGCAATTCCATTTGCGACCGCGTAAGCGGTCGTTAATGGACTCGCAGTTACCATCCACTTGAAGTGGATGGTAACCCACTCGCAAACGGGAAGGGGTCCCCATAGGACCCCTTCCCCTTTGTGACTAGACCTAAAATTATTTTTTCAGAGCAGTCAGTGGTCCAAGGGACCACTACCTGCCCTGAAAAAATCCAAAACAAAAGGTTTCGTTTTTTTTTTCTCAGTGCAGCTCGTTTTCCCTAAAGGAAAACGGGCTACACTGTGAAAAAAAAAACTGCTTTATTTAAAAGCAGTCACGGACATGGAGGTCTGCTGTTCCCAGCAGGCCTCCATCCCCGTGAGTGCCCGAGTCGCTATGGGGTCGCAAATTGCGACCCACCTCATCAATATTAATGAGGTGGGTCTTTGCGACCCCATAGCGACTCGCAGAAGGTGTCTGAGACACCTTTCTGCATCCCAAATTGCGACTTGCAATTTGCGACTCGCAGGGACTCGCAGGGACTCGCAAATTGCAAGTCGCAATTTGGGAGTTACCTACATCTGGCCCTATGTTTCTCTGGGAAATGGATATGCGGATAAAGTCGCAAGGTTTTGCGCATTGAACTGTATATTGCTCAGGGACGAATGGAACTTGATAAATGAGCCAGAACTTGAACCAAGCGAAATCTTTGCTCTAAAGATTGTAGATAGAATGGATGAATTGAAATCCTTACAGAATACTGTCAGTGAGAATGAGAAACTCTCATGGACCAAATCGCAATGTGTAAAGAGACTAGACGAATTATGGGTTTCAAGTGAAGGGAAATTTGTTCTGCCAAACAGTCTTTTGACACAGATAGCCAGATTCTACCATGGACAAGTCCATCTTGGGAGGGATGCCAGGATTAGACTATTTAAAACTGATTGGTTTAACCCCAAATTCCGTCAAGTTGCTGAAGCAGTTTGCCATCGTTGCGTCATTTGCCAACAGATGAACGCAGGGAAGGGAACCGTAGTAAATTTGAGCCACATTGGAAGAGCAGGGGGTCCCTTCAGCAGGATGCAAATGGACTTTATTGAGATGCCTGTGCATGGAGGCTTAAAGTATGTGTTGGTGGTTGGTGCATTTTTAGTCACTGGATTGAAGCATACCCTACACGCAGAAATGACAGTCTCACAGTTGCAAAACTACTCTTGAGAGAGCTAATACCACGTTTCGGATTCCCGATCTCCTTAGAATCAGATAGGGGAAGTCACTTCAATAACGAAGTAATAAAATTGCTTTGTGCATGGCTGAACATTGAGCAAAAGTTACATTGTAGCTACCGCCCTGAAGCCTCAGGTCTAGTGGGGCAAATGAATGGCACATTAAAATCGAGGATGGCGAAAATATGTGCTTCAACAAACTTAAAATGGCCTGACGCATTGCCCTTGTTGCTAATGTCAATGAGAAACACCCCTGAAAGAAAGACTGGATTGTCCCCGCACGAGATCCTCATGGGCAGAGCCATGAGACTTCCAGCAGTTCCTGCAAATGCTCTTTTGAATATTACAGATGATATGGTGTTAGACTACTGCAAAGGTCTAGCTGATGTGGTACGCTCTTTCTCTCACCAGGTGGAGGCAACCACCTTGCCACCGATCCAAGGTCCAGGACACGCCCTGAAAGCAGGTGACTGGGTCATGATAAAGAAGCACATGAGGAAGTCGTGTTTGGAACCCCGTTGGAAAGGACCTTTCCAAGTGATTCTGACAACTACCACCGCTGTGAAGTGTGTGGGAGTTCCCAACTGGATTCATGCCAGTCACACGAAGAGGGTGACGTGTTCCACAGATGAGGAAGTTGAAGTGCTGAAATCACCAGTGTCTGATAACAAAGTGCCAAGCACCGAGACAGAGCGAAGAGGAACTAGAAGCGAACAGGTAGAAATAGAGGAAGGATAAATATTTTCTGAGGACGAAGCAACTGATTAATTTGGGGAAGACCAAGGAGGAGCTTCAGAGAGTGATGAAGGTCCTGAAGGTGACAAAGAGCCTGAAATAGCTGAAGGGACAGAGAGCCTGAAGCAGGTAACAGTAGCAAAGAGCTCGAGACAGGTGAAGGAGCAGGAGAGCTTGTTCAGAGGAGGGCTTTCCCAGAAGCAGACGATACAGGAAAAGAAAAGGAAAATCTGATTGACTTCCTAGAAGGAGAAGACAAGGCAGGGCAGAACGAAGCTGTTCAAACTCCTTCAGAAGAGGTTGCAGATCCATCAAGTGGACACAGTACAAAAAGAAGACAAAGCATATCGCCAGTAAAATTAAGAATCAGAGAAACGTTAAACGACAGTGAAGGGCCAAAGGTGAAAGAGAAAAGAAAGGAAGTTTCTGTCGCAATAGCAGCACCAAGTGAAGAGAAAGACTTGGCCAAGGAAGAAAGTACCAGTGAGAGAGAGTCGAAGAGAGATGTAAAATTGAAAAGAAAAAGAATACTGAGCAAAAGATATTCTGGTCCGGAGTGGGCATACTTGGCCACTAACGATTGGTCAGACGAGTTCGTATCCCTCAGTCTCGAGAACGAAGAGGAAGAACTTCACTTTGGCACTTGAGGAGTAAAACTCCATGAACTTTACCGAATAAAGACATTGATAACCTGATTGACTTTTCAACCGGCTAAGACATTGCTAACTTGATTGACTTTGAAACCGATTTTGAGACAACGCTGCTAACCGATAAGAGACTAAGCTGCTCAAAGAAAACTGTGTGAACATTGAACTCGTTCAGCTTTGTATATATCTGCAAGATCCGATTTGATAAAGTGTCTTCAACTTTCTGATTCTATACAGATCATGACAGGCTACACTACACAGGGGCATAAAATGAAGTGTTGTAAATACATGTGTATAGGTCTAATAACTGCATGCGTACTAATCATTGTAGCAATAGTTCTTGGAATGCATGGGAGGAACGAGAGTGAGACGAATTATGCTTCTACTTCTAAACCTACTATTATTACTGAACTAACAGCTCTGAAGAGACTCGAGCAAGACGAAAGACATTTGCATGATAAAAAGGAACTTTCGTCTAATGTTTTCTATCGCTTGTTGAGTGAGTATGTTGAGACAATGGATGCGAAAGATTGTTATGTGTGCACACAAATACCTACCTCAGTAGTGGAAGGGGTGACGTATCACAGCATGCCTCTTACTTACGGAATTACATGTAGTATAATAATGTCCAGATTTTATGGTCAGCAGTACCTGAGCAAAGTGGCCAGAGATTATTATATAAAATTAATGAGAGACTTCTTTGAGCCGTTGTCACCTTTTCACACAGCTCACGCGCATAGAGAGAACCTTACATGCTTGCTTTCACCGGTGGAGATAAACTTCTTAGACCGCACTGACGATAGGAGAAAAGAAATGAAGGAGGAGTTAGAAAGGGAATTACACAAAAGGACATCTGTAGATAACTATGCTTTTGCCGCAATAAAGACACAAGGGAAAATAGCTTTAGATACATTGCACGTAGGGAGATTCTGCATACATAGACATAAATCATATTATGACACAGTTTTTGTGGGAACGAGTGAATGCACACATACGTTTTTGTTTCAACCCAAGTGGACGTTCATGCTGAATGGACAAGACCCAGTTATTCCTGGGATATATTATATTTATGGACTTAACGCCTATTATCGTCTTCCTAAAGGATGGTATGGGAGATGTTATTTGGGAATAGTGTTCCCAAAGATTTACCAACTAGACGATTTAAAGAAATTTCCAAAGCTGTCTGAATCACATCATGTTCAGAAAAGGGAGACAGCTTCTGGTGTGGTAGGAGATATATTTGGAGCACTGATTCCTTCAGTAGGAGTCATATTAAATTCAATCAAAATACGAAAGTTGTCTACTATTGTGGATAACATGTTGACAAAATTTTCAGGAGCTATAATCCTGATGGATGCTGAACTCGCTGCAGAAAGAGCTATGACTCTTCAAAATCGGCTTGCCTTAGACAGTCTTTTAGCAAAGGATGGCGGCGTTTGCAAAATGCTTGGTACACGTCACTGTTGTACATGTATACCAGACAACAGCGGAAAAATTAGAAAGATGCTTACAAATTTAACTAATGAAAGTACAGATTTCAAGGAATTGAAAGAACCAGGAGTCTGGGAGAAAGTTGGAAAGGGATTTGCTTCTGTGGGAAATTGGCTCAGCAACGTTTGGAACGGATTGTTACTGAAAATAGTGAAGGGAATATTGATAATATTAATTTGTTTATTAGGCTTTTGGGGAATATGGAAAGCTATCAAAATATTGAAAACAAGACGCGAAAGGAGAAGAGAAGAAAAAGAACAAACCAAAATGGTAGAAATATATAGAGAAAAATCTAAAGGGATTAAAAGAAAAAGGGAATTGACTGAAGTGCCAAATTACTATACAGAATTTTAATGGAATAAAATTTGTGGGTAGATTTGATGTGATGACATAATTAGTCATCAGAGGAGGGATTGATGACGCAGAAAAAGAGGGTCCAACATATATTCACATATCATGTAACCAAAAGCATATAATGAAGTGTGATTTTAATAAAGAAAATAATGTACGAGGGAAATTGTTCCCTCAGGGTGGTTCGCCATCATTATAAACGAGCTTTATTAATCATGAAGAACTGAAAATTGTAGTAATCCGTCATAATTGCAAATATATGCCATGATTTCTTATTTGAAACTGTTTTGCTTAGCTTAAATTTAATAGAGGCTTTGGCCTAGTTGCCTGGTCTCAGATTCTAACTGCGTGGCTTTTCCTTGAACTAATAAAACATATATTCTTGCTTGAAGTTGTATTTTTTCCAGCAGAGATGACTAATACACTTATCTCCAAGGTTTCGTACTAGGCCGGTTTCATCCCCTTTGATACAGGGTCAGTCTCTGCAGGTGCGGACAATGAAGGTACAGATAGTAAAATAATTGGCAAACCATGTTGCAACTTGTGTCCCAAGGCTCCAAGGACAATGTATGCATAAATGAGTGCTAGTAAAAAGACAATTTTCATTGGACAATTTGAAGCCAACCTATGAACCCTCCAATGGAAGACCCTGCAGAATTTGGAATGTTTCTTATTTAAACCCACTGGACAAAGAGAAGTCAGCCATTTTCCTTGATGCCAATTTGAAGCCAGATGCCAGACTCCATTTTGGACGAAACCCTGATGCCCTTTTCTCTATTCTAGAGAAAGAGACTTTAAGAATTCTCACTCTAGAGACTTTAACTTTGATTTGCCCCGTCTTGCCCATGAAGTAACTTTGCCCCATTCTCCTTGCCGCTGCAAGGAAGCTTGCCCTTAACTTTGCCCCTTTGAAACTTGCCCCATGCTGATCAAACCGGTACCTGAGGGACGAAGACTTTTCTTGAATGCTGATTGTATTTGGTAAATATGAAAGGATAATTGTATTATGCATTGTTTTTCCTTTTAGGTACCAACTGCTATTTTGATAGGGCCCAAGCTAGAAGTTTTCCAAATTTGTGTTGACTAAATTCGTTTTGCATGAAGCCCCACATGCCAATGCTAATTAGAGGTTAGTCGAGGTATTCATTCGATGCACCATGCAAATTTGAAACCTTGTTATGCTGACCAATGTCTGAAATTAGTCAAATACAGTTAGTCATATTAGTGATTTGCATTGCCATAACTGAGTGTATCATTATCCAGATTTTGTGTAGATTGAGTTTCTTCCGCTGCTATGGACAGTTAGTAATGTTCATATACATATATCATCTGGTTTTGAGATGTATATACATCATGCTAGCTTTGTTAATATAGGGAAATAAATTCGCTAACTTTAATAAACTGGTGTGGTTATTCATGACTGAAAGGTCATGGTGCGCCAAAATACCAACTGTTATTGATTTCTGATGTGTAATTTTGGTCTATTAATTGAGTATTGATTGCCGATTACAATAGTTATTGATTATTGACCTAAGTGACTCGACTATTCTAGGATGAGGAGAGCCCGACTCGGCTAAAAGATTCACCGACCTCCAACGTTTCCAGGTACAGGTAATTTATAAAGGCTGGACGCATTATCAGTTCCACACCTCTGATGCACAGGAACACTTAAACATTTTTATTTTTATTTCACTGTTTAAATGTTTTACCTATGGAGTGCATCAGTGCCTGCTTTTCTGACGCGAGGTCCACTTGGGAGTCAGGTAGCCAGGCACTGACAGGCCTATCGAGTGCATTAGAGCACACATGAAATTGCTTTAGTGTGGTGCTGACGTCATTAACCAGGACTTACCTTTTAACAGTCTATACTTCCCACAAGTAGTGCTATAGAGGAGTTAGATACTGTTAAAAACAAGCCTGGTGGGCATTGCATGCTGAAGCCCTGAGTGCTTGATGCCTGTCACTCAAGGACGATTACCCTCCCCTTTCCGCACTCGCCAGATTGACCTTGCACCAAGGGTAGCTGTAGCTGTTCCTTTAGAAGAGAAGAGCACCACGCGGGTGTGATTCTGGTTAACAATCTTGCGCTGCAGATCAACTGTAGGCACACTGGCAGACATTTCGCAGGTGAGGCTTTCGTTACAGCTCCAGTCTGGGGACCACAAAAACACTAGTGACGCATTTCAAAAGGCAGATTGTGAGTTTAGCTTTTTCTTTTTTCTCAGCTTGCAGCAGTTTGCACAGCAATTAACGCTATCTGTCAACCACTGTTTGGAAATCGCGCTGATTTTGAAGAAAAAAATGAAAAAAATGAAGGAATAAGTGATGGGGCTCAATTCATATAAAGGCTGAGCTGAAAATTGCTTTAAAATATTCATCTTTCTTTCCTTCTTAGCTGTGTAGTAAGCAAACAAGAAAAAGTTTTATTTATGTTCCATTCTTCTGTAGCACAATTCTATTCAAGACAAGAGTGTAGATGTAGTGAAAACGTTTACACAGTGCAGCACATTGATTGATGTACACTTGCGTTCTAACGCATATGGAAATAATACACCTGATTGTATACATAAGCCACTAAGAGTGGGTTAGAAAAAGAGTGTTTAGACAGATTAGCGCCTGTCGCATTGATGAAAAGCAGTCTCATCAGTCCCACAGTAAGCACACCACCGTCTTATTAGGAACAGCAGTGAGGAAATGTCAGCATTCGTGAATAAATACTGTCTCATGTAAAACCCTACATCTTCTATAAACCCGTTAGAAGATGCACACATATGCTGTGACTGGGCATTAAAGGTTTCGCTCTCATGTTAACCTCATGACTACCAATGCCCCTCTTGCAATACCTTGCAATATCTTTATAACTGATTCGGAAAGCATATGTCTGTGTTCACAATATAAAAAAGTCAAGATTATACATTTTCTTTTTGCAGAGCAAGCTATCAATGATGGCTAATTGAGTTAAAGATTCGCTGGTGACGGCTGATGTAACCGTTACTTCAAGAGTTGAAATCCTTGCATGGGCAATTCAGCCTTTAATTCAAGTGAGATAAAGTGAGTACCTTAATTTTGAATTATAGTCTATTATTTACAGACCTCAATAAAGACAAAGAGTAATATGAAGCAATAGATAAAATCAAGTTCTTGTAAATGCAGGTTGGATGTATTTCAGTCGCGGCTTGCTGCGCTCATAAGGAGCTGGGCGGGTGTGGCGCGCCCGGCGTGGGGTGGGAGGTTGATCTAAAATTTAATGAAATAAAATGTAAAAAAAAAAGAAAACTTACCTATTCAATGCCAACCAACGGCGCTCCTCTTTCCTGCTTGCTGCACACAGGCACAGGCTCGCAGCCTGCTCTGCGGCCAGTCCTGATGCTGCTCAATGCAGCATCAGGATTGGCTGGAAGAGACCCAGTCCAGGCGCTCCCAGGCAGACTAGGAGCCTGTGCAGGCTCTCTCCGGCCTGGCAACTGTGTTGCCGGGCTGGAGAGAGCCTACTGCGCATGGGTGTTTGGCCAGGCCCGAGACGGCCAGCCAAACATACATGCGCAGTGAGGGGGAGTGCTGAGCACTCATACCAGATGCCCTGCCCTTTTCACAATGAGGGGATAGTAAACATAGATTGCCACTGTATATCCTGCTTTGTACTTCTAACATTTGTTCTTTCTAATGCATTATTGCCGAGAGGACATAATGGCTTACTCGGATTAGAGAGCTGAACCCCCCAGCTAAAGTATACAGCATGCAAACTAAAGACAATTTCTCAGCAAAAAATGCACTGAACCTGTGCAACAAACTCACCAAAAGGAACCATTGCTGCATCAGCCTTTGGCAGCAAGCACTTTCAACTCATTTTAGACCTTGAGAGTGAAGGCAAGGACTTCTTCTGTATAAAAAAAGAATACTGCTTTTCATCATACAAGAGAAAAATAAGTCATATAATAACTACTACCTCAATACATTTCATTTTTTATGCTGCCCAATGCACAGAACTGCATGAAAGACATTACATTACAACACATAAAATAAGACAATTACAAAAACCAACAATTGGCTACAGCACACAGCCTACTGGTTTAGCTCGTATGCTGTTTACATAATAAAGATAGAAAATATAGACAAAGTGCTTGGCCTGTATATTTTTGGGTTTGGGGTATCTGTCATTCAAGCACTTTTCAAGATGAGACGTACAGAAACGAATGCATCCATTGTATTGTTCATTGATTGGTTGTTTCTCTCTGGTTTTACAGTAGTGTGCTTATCCTCTTACTAACAGTCATTTAAAAGACAAATTCAACCAATACAAATATTGCTTGTCAATGTCTCGAACTGTACATATATTATATATGTTCCTAATTCGAAATAGAACGGTTCGGTAGCACTTTGAATTTATATATTATTTGTATGCGTATAAACAAAGGGTTGGAAGACTTTTGCCATTTGATAAAATTATTTCATGTTTTTGACACCTGTTTGATGCTCACAGGACAGTCTAGAATCCCTTGGTATGCTACAGTTGAGAAAGTCTCAGGAATGGTATGGTTGCTTATAAGTACACAAAAAGCAAACCTGACATACTGCGCTGTAGTTTAATATGAAATGTTTCCTCGTTTCAATTTTTGATTGGAGGATGCGTTTCACACTCAACAAATTGCAAAAAAAACAAAACACTGGGACCAACAGACACTTGCATTCTATAGTTTCTGTACAGTCACAGTAAATTTTTACTGCAAACAGCGGGTAATTACGCAAAGTGGCATACATTTGAAAAGTTTGCATTATAAATGTTACGCTAAATTCCTGAAATTCCTGAAATTATACACGTTATGCCAGCAGCATTTAATTTTCACACAGGTTTATTTCCAGGTTGAAAGGCTGCAGTCATCCACCATGGAAAGCTGGGAAAGTGGGTGTTTCAGATACATTTTTGACATCTGCAGGGCATTCTAGTTAAGAAAATGTACTGCTAGCCATGCAAATCACATCACACTGAATTCAACTGGCTCTTTATGTTTCAGAAATGTCCAGGGCTTGTAGACTTCTCTGGTTTCTGACTGACCCAGAGCTGAGTACGGAAGCCAATGCCCTAGAAAAGAGGGAGTACATTGGGATTTCTTTGAGTGTAGTTTTGTTATATGGTAGCAGATATACAGTTCCGTGCCGTGAGGGAGCATGATGCAAAGGTGGTCCAGTATGCCACCCCATCCCTTTTCTCACTTTTTTCTTGGTAGTCTTGTGGTCTTTCAGCTGCACTGTATGGGCTGATACACACTATGGGGGTCATTCTGACCCTGGCGGTAAATACCGCCAAGGCGGAGGTTGGCGGTAGTACCGCCAACAGGCTGGCGGTGCTCCGCCGGGCATTCTGACCGCGGCGGTACAGCCGCGGCCAGAAGCGGAAAGCCGGCGGTGTACCGCCGACTTTCCGCTGCCCATGGGAATCCAAGCTGCGCCGCCATGGGGATTCTGACACCCCCATACCGCCCCATACCGCCATCCTGTTCCTGGCGGTTCGCCCGCCAGGAACAGGATGGCGGTATGGGGTGTCGAGGGGCCCCTGGGGGCCCCTGCAGTGCCCATGCCAATGGCATGGGCACTGCAGGGGCCCCCGTAAGACAGTGTGTGCAGACAGTGAAAATCGCGACGGGTGCCACTGCACCCGTCGCACCCCTTCAACTCCGCCGGCTCAATTCTGAGCCGGCTTCCTTGTTGACGGGGCTTTCCCGCTGGGCCGGCCGGCAGTCTTCTGGCGGTCGCCCGCCGGCCCTGCGGGAAAGCCAGAATGACCGCCGGGGTCTTTTGACCGCGGAGCGGTCTTTCGGCGGGAACCGCTTGGCGGGCGGCGACCGCCGACCGCCGCGGTCAGAATCACCCCCTAAATCTGGGAGGGGGTCTGGCCCCGCGGGAAAGCCAGAATGACCGCCGCAGTCTTTTGACCGCGGAGCGGTCTTTCGGCGGGAACCGCTTGGCGGGCGGCGACCGCCGACCGCCGCGGTCAGAATCACCCCCTATGTCTGGGAGGGGGTCTGAAAGCTGAGCACACCATCAGGAACATAAATTGAGAAACAGAAAGTGTGGGGGGCCTTGCCCATCCTGTCACTAGACTGCTGCCCCACCCCTGGCCACCTGCCATTTTCTCTGCCCCTTATGAAAAACATTGACGGGTTCTCCTCCAATTTTCCTGCTCAGTGGCACAAAACCCCCTGGGCTTTAATGAGTGGTGTGAAGAATAGAAATGGTGTGGAGAGGTAGCTTGTCTTGGCATTGGGTCTTACTCCGGGCACAAGAGCATTATTCTAGCACCTTGGGTAAGCAGAATGGGGTGGTGCCCCCCCCTGCTGCCCCATATGTCAAAACTGTGCCAGATGGAATCTAATTTTCTTCTCATTTGCCATTGGGGCGGCTGCAGTATGCAAGCTTCAGGGTCTGGTGGGGCAGAAACACGGTTTGGGGCCCAAGGGTGGGGTTCGGCATGATTATTTACTGGACTACCAAAAATGGGGAAAAACATAATCTGAGCTGTTGGTTTCCTATTCATCCCTACCCCCTGGGCATCATGCCCCTGTCTTACTTGACAATGTAGCTGGACAGAAGAAAACCTGCTGGTTCCCTTTTTACCCTGTGAAAGATTCTTGGAGCATCTAAGTAAGCCTTAGGATTACCCTCCCTCCTTTGCAAACATCGCAGTAACAGGAAGATCCCTCACCAGAATAATGTTGGATCCCCACCTCACAATAGTAAATAGAAAAATCTCTTGGGATGACTACACAGCAGTATCAGTTAGCTTTGTATTTTACCAGTCACAATAATGACATCAGAATGGTGGCATTCATCACTGGGCCATTACTCTCTTATTAAAGTTTGGGATCGTTGTGAGACTTCATTCAAAGCTCTGAGAGGGCAAGGATGTGTCAAGAAATTCTCAATGGTCTTGGATATCTGCTATGTATTTTTTGAAGGAGGGTCTGCAGCCTGCAGCTCTTCACTGGCAAAAAGGTGTGACAATAATTAACCCCTTCGCTGCTAGGCCTTTAGCCCCTCAGGTGCCAAGCCTTTTTATTGGCTATTTGGGTTAGTTCCCGCTTAGGCCCTCATACCTTTTTGTCCACACAAGCTATCCACGGCAAATATGGGTCCCTATTTTCCAACATTTTAGGGATTCTAAAGGTACCCAGAGTTTCTGGGTTCCCCTGGAGGAGACCAAGAAATTAGCAAATATACAGCAAAAAAATTTTTTTCAAAAAACAAATGGGTGGGAAAAAAGGGCTGCAGAAGAAAGCATGTGTTTTTTTTCCCTGAAAATGGCATCAACAAATGGTTTGCGGTGCTAAAATCACCATCTACCCAGCTTTCAGGAACAGACAGACTTGAATCAGAATACCACATTCTTCAACACAATTTTGGCATTTTACTGAGACATACCCCATTTTTACTATTTTTTGTGCTTTCAGCTTCCTTCCAGTTAGTGACAGAAATGGGTGTGAAACCAATGCTGGATCCCTGACAGCTAAAATGAAAAAAATATTGCAACTGAGGTGAAAAATAGAGCCATTTCTGTCCACGTTTTCTTGTATAACTATAATTTTTAAAAGCCATATACCGTTATGTTGGCTGGACTCCACTGGTTGCGGGGATACATAGGGCTTGTAGGTTCATCCAGAACCCTAGGTACCCAGAGCCAATAAATGAACTGCACCCTGCAATGGGTTTTCATTGTATACTAGGTATACAGCAATTCATTGGGTGAAATATAAAGAGTGAAATATAGGTATCAAGGAAACCTTTGTATTCCCAAAACGGGCACAAAATTAGCTGTTGAGAAGCAGAGGTTATTTGCACATCTCTGAATTCCGGGATCCACATACAAGCATGTGAATTACAGGGCATTCTCAACTGGACTTCTTTTTTACACACTGTCTTACATTTGGAAGCAATAAATGTAGAGAAAGAGAAGGGGCAATAACACTTATTCTATTCTGTGTTCCTCCAAGTCTCCCCATGAAAATGGTACCTCACTTGTGTGGGTAGGCCTAGTGCCCTCGACAGGAAATGCAACATGGACACAACACATTTTTACATTGAAATCTGACGTGTTTTTTGGAAAGTGCCTAGCTGTGGATTTTGGCCTCTAGCTCAGCCGGCACCTAGGTTACCCTACCAAACCTGTGATTTTTTTTAAACTAGACACCTAGGGGAATCCAAGATGGGGTGACTTGTGGGGCTCTCACTAGCTTCTGTTACCCATAATACTTTGCAAACCTCAAACATTTTAAAGAAAACACATTCCCCCCACATTTTGGTGCTGCAAAGTTCAGGAATCTGAGAGGAGCCACAAACTTCCTTCCACACAGCATTCCCCCAAGTGTCTTGGTAAAAATGGTATCTCACTTGGGTTGGTAGGCCTAGTGCCCACGACAGGAAATGCCCCAAAACACAACATGGACACATCACATTTTCCCAAAGAAAATTGACCTGTTTTATGCAAAGTGCCTTGCTGTGGATTTTGGCCTCTAGCTCAGCCAGCACCTATGGAAACTTACCAAACCTATATGTATTTAAAAACTATACACCTAGAGAAATACATAATAGGGTGACTTGTGGGGCTCTCCCTGAGTTCTGTTACCCAGAATCCTTTGCAAACCTCAAATTTTGGCAAGAAAACCACTTTTGCCGAATATTTCAGCGATGGATAGTTCTTGAATCTGTGGGGAGCCACAAAGTTCCTTTCCCTCAGCATTTCCCCAAGTCTCCCAATAAAAATTGTCCCTCACTTGTGTGGGTGGGCCTCGTGCCTTTGACGGGAAATGCCTCAAAATACAACATGGACACATCAACGATTTCTTATGCAAACAGACTTGTACTTTTCTAAGTACCTAGCTTTGGATTTTGGCCTCGAGCTCATCACCTAGGAGAATCTTTCAAACCTGGACATTTCTGAAAGCTAGACACTTAGGGGAACCAAAGATGGGGTAAATTGTGACGTTCTCACCAGGTTCTGTTACACAGAATCCTTTGCAAACCTCATAATCTGGCAAAAAAACACTTTGTCCTCACAATTTCAGTGCTGCAAAGTTCTGGAATCTGAGGGATCTCCCCCACCCCCAATCGGAAGAGAAATGCAAGCGTTTCTATTCGATGGGCACGACCTCTGATGAGGTCAGCGCACAATCATGCGCTGACATCATCAGACGCCACTGGGTGGGGAAGCGATTCCCCTTCCATTCCTGCCCAGGAGAGGGGGTGAGAGGCCCTAAGGGGAGGGCTAGTACTCTCCCCATGGGCCATATGGGTTTAATTCAAAAAAGTTAATCTGTGGAGTAGTGCTGTTTACACAGATGTTATGTTGTTCTGTCATGAATCATAAAAGTTTGGAGATGCAATGTCAAATCGAATTGCTTAATGGCAGCCTAAATACATTTTTTTCACTAAAAGGTAAAATAACAGAACATTTATATGGAGGGTGTTTTTGTGGTGGTTATATGTCAGGATTATGGGCTGCCTGGACCTTTCAATGTCACTAATAGCCATAGGTGCAGCATTCCAGTGGTCCATATGCCCTTAGCTTTGGTCCTGGTATAAGTATAGAAACATGGCATAACATTCTTTCTCCTTTCATATTTGACATTTCCACTTACAATGTATCCTAAATGGTAGAAATATGCAATAATTACATTACCTCACATTCCTAAAAGCAGCATTACATCATGAAAAAGTATGAAAACGTATTGTCAGCAAAAGGATGGTGGCAATCTAACATAAAAATTGCGTTTGAACATGAAGTACCCTTGCTGTGAGTTTGGTGTCCTCTGCATCACAGGTTTTACCACTATGTTTGTTCCAGTACTCTAAGGATAATTCTCCATATAAAAATTGGATGAAATTTCCCCTAAAGCTTTAGCAGCCATCCTGATAGGGACATTGGTCTCAAATCAATTCAAAAAACTTTATTTGGCTGAAATCTTACCATAAAAGATGCATAAAAAAACATATAGTCAATAAAAACAAGCAAAAAAGGAAATACATCAAACAAAAGCAGCAATATAATCAATACATCACAAAGAAAGTACTGTTGACAAATACTGTCGACATAGTGCCATAGAAGGTTAAATACCCTACTCAAAACAGAACAACCACTCTGTTCTCACTCACAGTTCCTAATCACCACAGGTCGCCTCCCCCATCCAAGAGCATGAGTCAATTACCACTCATTCAGGGAACTCAGTAGCATTCAGTATTAACACCTAACCCTGCATCGATTTTCTACATCTCACCGCAGCTTTAAAACCGAGCAAACACCAAAACAAAGTTTGGGACTGTTTAGGAGCTGAAGATAGAACAGTACATTCCTGCACTTACTGAACCCCATGGGGTTTAAAAGCTGTTAATTAAAAAGCTTCAAAAAGAAGTTGTCAAATTTGCAAGAAAACACAAAGTGCTTCATCCTTTGATCTGCCTGCCCATCATAAGGGCAGAACAAAAGGACAACACCAAGCTACCCATAGTGCCCCAAGGGTCTGTCAAAAAAACTTCCACAACTTCCCAGCCCTAAATTGTAGGAGTAAAGATCTTTCCCAACGTGTCATATCCAGGATTAATTACAATATTGAATAAGCTGGTGCAGAGAGTGTGAGATAATATTTAACAGATCTTTTACATAGCTCATTTTTTAGTCTCTGTGAATGGAAGTCCTCTAGAAACAGACCTTTACCTTCAACGTGTCAGCCTATTCTAAGGTAGAGGGTGTGCTAAATAAATCATGCAAGATCAGTGCCTTAAAAACATTTTAGATGTAGGGGGGCAAAGGATTGAGTAGCCCTTATCCAGTTTAAGGCAGTCTAAGATTGTTTCCTCGTTGAGACTTGCCACAGTGTTGGTCCAGACACTGACCCAGAGAAACAGGCGGGACAGTTTGTCTCTATCGAATATATACTGGAGGTTTAACTCTGAATGAATGATAAAGTGAGAGAGTGTGTGAGGCAGTAGGAGGAGGCACCTGGAAATATGATTTTCCTCAATTTGGAGGGGATCAACATTATGATGATGACCCCAGACTTGAGTGTCACATAAAGTAGCAGAAACATACTGGGAATTAATGATAACCAGAAAACAGGAAGCCATTGCTCTGACTATAGCCTGAGGCATATTAAATACTGTTCCAGCCGATCCTATAAAATTTAGATGTGAACAACTAATCTGTGAATACCACGGTACTGAGACATCAAAGGTAACCCCTAAATAATTAAAGTTCCTGGCACTGCTAAATGATTGCCCTTTTATAGTTATTGTTAATAGGCCCACATGCCATTATATATGATTTCCGATACTTAGTTACCACATTCTGCCCCCTCATGAAGCTCACAAATGATTCCACCAAATACATAATGCAGCTGGTGTCTGTGCCATGAGTACCACGTCATCTGCAGAGAGTAATGCTGGTATTGGAGCTTGAGCTATTGCAGGAATATCTTATGTGGCCTTAGTTGAAGAAGAACACAATTTGTTAATGTAAATGATAAAAAGCAACAGAGCCAGGATAGATCCTTGGCAAACTCTGTGAGCTAATGAAAATGTCAGATATTTCTCCTGCCTGGTCAAAGCAGACCTTCACAACTAGCTTCTCATGTAAATTAGTAAATGTTAGACCTGACAGCCTTAGGGTAGTCACCCCTAACTTTTTGCCTTCCTCCCTCCACTTTTGGGATACTGTTTTTGCTGGTTTTTAGACTCTGCACACTTTACCACTGCTAACCAGTGCTAAAGTGCATATGCTCTCTCCCTTTAAACATGGTAACTTTGGATCATACCTGATTAAACTATTTAATCTACTTATAAGACCCTAGTAATGTGCACTACAGGTGCCTAGGGCCTGTAGAATAAATGCTACTAGTGGATCTGCAGCACTGGTTGTGCCACCCACTCAAGTAGCCCCCTTACCCTTGTCTCAGGCTTGCCATTGCAAGACCTGTGTGTGCAGTTTCACTGCCACCCCAACTTGGCATTTAAAAGTACTTGCCAAGCCTAGAACTCCCCTTTTTCTACATATAAGTCACCCCTAATGTGTGCCCTAGGTAACCCCTAGAGCAGGGTGCTGTGTAGGTAAAAGGCAGGACATGTACCTATGTAGTTATATGTCCTGGTAGTGTAAAACTCCTAAATTCGTTTTTACACTACTGTGAGGCCTGCTCCCTTCATAGGCTACAATTGGGGCTGCCCTCATACACTGTTGAAGTGGCAGCTGCTGATCTGAAAGGAGCAGGAAGGTCATATTTAGTATGGCCAGAATGGTAATACAAAATCCTGCTGACTGGTGAAGTCGGATTTAATATTACTATTCTAGAAATGCCACTTTTAGCAAGTGAGCATTTCTTTGCACTTACATCTTTCTGTGCCTTACAATCCACATCTGGCTGGGCTTGGTTGACAGCTCCTTGTGCATTCACTCAGACACACCCCAAACACAGGGTACTCAGCCTCACTTGCATACATCTGCATTTTGAATGGGTCTTCCTGGGCTGGGAGGGTGGTGGGCCTGCTCTCACACAAAGGACTGCCACACCCACTACTGGGACCCTGGCAGACAGGATTGAACTGGAAGGGGACCTGGTGCACTTCTTAGCCACTCTTTGAAGTCTCCCCCACTTCAAAGGCACATTTGGGTATAAAACAGGGCCTCTGCCCTACCTCATCAGACACTTGCTGGAGAAGAAACCTGAACCAGAAACTACATCCTGCCAAGAAGACCTGCCTGGCTGCTCAAAGGACTCACCTGCCTGCTTTCTACAAAGGACTGCTGCCTTGCTGAACTCTTGTCTGGCTGTGAAAGTGCTCTCCAAGGGCTTGGATAGAGCTTGCCTCCTGTTCCCTGAAGTCTCAGGACCAAAAAGACTTCTCTTTTTCACTTGGACGCTACGTGCGGCGAAAATTTCGACGCACAGCTTGTTCCGCGGCGAGAACAACGCAGCACACCGAAGCTGATCGACGCGACGCTCTGGGGACGACCGAAAATCCGACGCACGGCTTCGCAAGGATAACGCCGCCCGACCTCTAGAGGAGAAATCGACGTGACGCCTGCCGTGAGATCGTAATTTCAACGCGCAGCCCCGCAGACCGACGTCTAGAGGAGAAATCGACGCGACGCCTGCCGTGAGATGGTAATTTCGACTCGCAGCCCCGCAGACCGACGCGCAGCCGGAGAACAAGCAGGAAAATCCACGCACAGACCCGGGACATCTGGTAATCCCCGCGATCCACAGAAAGAGACTGTCCGTGCTCCGGAAAACGACGCACGACTTCCCCGCGTGGAAAATAACGACGCAAGTCCGTATGTGCTGGGGAGAAATCGACGCACACACCCTTTTTCCACGCACCTCTTCCTTTGTGGCCCTCTGAGGAGATTTTTCCACTCCAAACCAGGTACTTGTGCTTGAAAGAGACTTTGTTTATATTCTAAAGACTTTAGATACTTTATATCACTTTTCAGTGATATCTCTACAATTTCCCATTGCAACTTTATTCTTTGTGACCTACAATTATCCTGATAAATATTATATATATTTTTCTAAACACTGTGTTTGCCTTCTAAGTTAAGCCTGACTGCTCGAGCCAAGCTACCAGAGGGTGGGCACAGGATAATCTTGGATTGTGTGTGACTTACCCTGACTAGAGTGAGGGCTTTTGCTTGGACAGGGGGTAACCTGACTGCCAACCAAAAACCCCATTTCTAACATTGGTGATCAGCGGTGAGGATAGGACTTGTATTTGTGCAGTGACATACAGTAGCTAAGTATTTCACTACCTACCCACAGTTGAAGGTCAACTTGGTTTTTATCTCTTTTTGCAAATCCGTTTTTTTTCTGACAATTTTCAAAAACTAAATCCTCACTCAACATGTCTCTGACTGGGTCTCAGACAGGGGACTTTGACCTAGTCCAGTTGGATACATATACGGTCAAACAACTAATAGGATTCTGCAGGGCATTGAGGGTACCCACCCAAGGGGCCTCCAGAAAGGAGGACTTTCAAGTGGGGCTGAGGGCCTGGGCAGAAGCCCATTTAGAGGATGATGAGGAAGAGGAGCCAGAAAATGGCCCCTCAGAAGGATTTTCACTATCTATGGATGGTGTTACCACTGCAATTGTGCCCCCTTCCAGACCAGGGAGCAGTGTCTCTGTGCAAAGCCTGACTGCAGAGGAAAGGAGAGAAGAAAGGGAGTTCCAATTGCAAATGGCAAAACTGAAAATTGAGGCTCAACAGGAGGAGAGAAGGGCAGAAAGAGAAGCCAAGCAAGCTGAGGCTGAAAGAGCAGCCAAACAAATTGAAGCTGAAAGAGAAGCCAAACAAGCTGAAGCTGAAAGAGCAACCAAACAGGTGGAGGCTGAGAGAGCTTTGGCTGAAAAGAAACTATTGTTGGCTCATGAACTGAGTCTCAAGGAGCTGGAGATCAAGGCGAGACAGTCTGAATCCAGCAATAATGGTGGCAGCATACTGACAGGACCTGCTGGAGAAAAGAAGGTTCGTATACCCAAAAATGTGGTGCCCAGTTTTGTGGTGGGAGATGACATAGATAAATGGTTAGCTGCTTATGAAGTTGCACTAAGGGCTCATGAGGTTCCTGAAGGGCAATGGGGGGTAGCTATGTGGGGTTATGTACCGCCATTGGGGAGGGATACACTCCTCACATTAGATCCACCTGATCAAAACACATACCCACTTCAGAAAGCCACTTTACTTGCCAAGTTTGGGCCGACCCCTGAGGGATACCGTCAGAGGTTCAGGGACAGCACCAAACAAACCACACAAACATGGGTAGATTTCTTTGATTTCTCCAGTAAGGCACTGAATGGATGGGTGCGGGGCAACAAAGTAGCTGATTATAAAGGTTTATATGACTTGATTCTGAGAGAGCATATGCTTAATACTACTTATACAGAGTTGCGCCAGCACTTAGTGGATAGTAAGCTGACTGATCCCAGGAAGCTTGCTGAGGAGGCGGACCTCTGGGTTAGCACCAGAGTGTCCAAGAAGGTACCTGGGGGGGACTCCCACAAAGGTGGTCAGGGTTCCCAACAGAAGAAAGAGGGGGGAGATTAACTTGCAGATAAGGAACTCTCCAAAGGCCCCCAAAAGAATTCCCAGGGAGGGGGTGGCAACCCTTCCTTTTCCAGATTTGGGAAAAAGCCAGGGACATATGACAAGTCAGGGAAATCTAACCCCAAATGCATAGAGTGTTACCAGTATGGTCACTGTAAAGGCGATCCCCAGTGCCCCAAGAGGGCACCGTCCACTACCGGACAGGCACCTGGGTTGACTAGTGTAGCGCTCGGGGGGAGATGGACCCAGATAGCTTTGGGGGACAGGTAGAGATTTCCCTAGTGTCCCTGGGAGAAGGAGAAATGGTGCCCAAGGCCCACATGCCCAAAAATACTTCCAAGTACCGGCAGTGGGTCACCATTGATGGGCAGAAGGTGGAGGCTCTGCGTGACACAGGAGCCAGTATGACTACTATCAAGAGTCAGCTGGTGTCAACAGAGCAGATAGTCCCTAATACATTCCACCAGGTCATAGTCGCTGACAATCGCGAGAGTCACCTACCGGTGGCTCTGATTCCCTTTGAGTGGGGGGGGGTCTCTGGTACTCTGAAAGTAGCTGTGAGTCCTGCCATGCCTGTAGATTGTCTGTTAGGCAATGATCTTGAGCATACTACTTGGAAAGAAGTGGAGCTCAAGTCTCACCTGGAGATGTTAGGGTTACCTGAGTGGGTCTGCATGACCACACGGTCCATGGCTGACCGAGAGGGAAGTCAAGGGCATCTGGAGCCTGGAACGATGGCCCAGAGAGCTGCCAAGAGGAGGGACAACGGGCGCGGGAAACCGGCCCCAGAAGTTCCAGCAGTGGCTGACGGGGCTCCTGAGGAGGAGGCTCCCGAGCCAACTGGGGAAGACATTGCCACCCTAGGTGACTTACCTGAGCTTGCTGGCTGGCAAGTTGAGGGGGGACCCACCAGGGAGGAATTCTGCAAGGCGCAGAAAGAATGTCCCACTCTGGAAAGTTTGAGGAAACAAGCCTCAAACCAGGCAGCAGGTGACGCCTCTGGCGATCACCACCTACTGTATATTGGGAGAATGATCTCCTCTACAGTGAGCTTAAGGTCCTGGCCTTTGGGGCAGCACGTACGCTGGTGGTCCCCCAATGTTACCGAACCTTCCTACTGGGTCTGGCTCACAACATTCCCCTGGCAGGACATTTGGGGCAAGGCAAGACCTTTAACAGGCTTGTCACCCACTTTTATTGGCCCAAAATGAGGACACACTCAGATAAGTTCTGCAGATCTTGTCCTACCTGCCAGGCCAGTGGTAAAGCAGGAAAAAGGGTTAAAACCCCCTTGATTCCACTTCCTGTCATTGGCACCCCCTTTGAAAGGGTGGGCATCGACATTGTTGGTCCCTTGGACCCCAAAACTGCCTTAGGCAATAGGTTCATCCTGGTTTTGGTGGACCATGCCACCCGTAACCCAGAGGCAATCCCTCTGAGGACCGTAACTGCACCAGTGGTGACCAGAACTCTGATGGGGATATTTACCCGTGTGGGATTCCCCAAGGAGATAGTGTCTGACAGAGGCACTAACTTCATGTCTGCATACATGAAGTCTCTGTGGGATGCGTGTGGTGTAACCTACAAGTTCACCACACCCTATCACCCCCAGTCTAAAGGTCTTGTGGAGAGATTCAACAAGACCCTGAAAGGCATGATTGGTGGCCTCCCTGAGGCCATGAGGCGTAAGTGGGACGTCCTCTTACCATGCCTTCTCTTTGCTTACAGAGAGGTCCCCCAGAGGGGGGTAGGGTTCAGTCCCTTTGAGATTCTCTATGGGTACCCTGTCAGGGGACCCTTAAGCATTGTCAAGGAGGGATTGGAGAAAACTCCAAAGACACCCCCTCAGGACGTGGTCAGCTACATGTTGGCCCTCCGCAACCAGATGACCCGCTTCTGGAAAGAGGCCCAAAGTAACCTTGAGGCCAGTCAAGAGGTAATGAAACACTGGTATGACCAGAAGGCCACCCTGGTAGAGTTTCAACCTGTACACAAAGTGTGGGTAATGGAGCCAGTAGAGCCCAGAGCTCTCCAGGACCGCTGGTCTGGCCCATTTGAAATAAAGGAGCAGAAAGGGGAGGCCACTTACCTAGTGGACCTCCAAACCCCTAGAAATCCCCTAAGGGTGCTCCATGTGAACTGACTAAAAGCTCATTTTGAGAGGTCAGAGATCAACATGCTTCTGGTCACAGATGAAGGAATGGAAGAGGAGAGTGAACCTCTCCCCGACCTCCTCTCCGCCCAAGAAGGTGATGGGTCAGTAAGCGGGGTCATTCTGTCTGACTCCCTGACTCTAAACCAGAAAGGAGACTGCTATGAGCTGTTGGGGCAGTTCTCCCCCCTGTTTTCCCTTACTCCTGGACTGACCCACCTCTGTGTTCATGATATTGACACCGGTGACAGTCTCCCTGTGAAGAACAAAATTTACAGGTTGTCAGATAAGGTGAAGGCCAGCATCAAGGAGGAGGTCTCCAAGATGTTGACTCTAGGGGTTATCGAGAAATTCAGTAGTCCCTGGGCCAGCCCTGTGGTGTTGGTCCCTAAGGCTACTGCCCCAGGTGCGAAGCCAGAACTCCGGTTCTGTGTGGACTACCGGGGTCTCAACTCAGTCACACGGACTGATGCTCACCCCATCCCCCGAGCTGATGAGCTCGTTGACAGGCTTGGCGCTGCCAAATTCCTGAGTACGTTTGATCTTACTTCTGGTACTGGCAGATCGCCCTGACTGAGGGGGCTAAGCAAAGATCCGCATTTTCAACCCCTGATGGCCATTACCAGTTCCGGGTGATGCCGTTTGGATTGAAAAATGCCCCCGCTACCTTCCAACGGTTGGTTAACGGGGTCCTAGCTGGCAAGGATGCCTTCTGTGCAGCCTACCTGGATGACATAGCTGTCTACAGTTCCAACTGGGAGGAACACCTGCTTCACCTCAAGGAGGTGCTTCAGGCCCTGCAACAGGCAGGCCTGACCATCAAGGCTAGTAAGTGCCAGATTGGGCAGGGTTCCGTGGTATACTTGGGACACCTAGTGGGTGGTGGCAAGGTGCAGCCACTCCAGGCCAAGATTGAAACTATCAAGGCCTGGCAACCACCTCGAACGCAGACTGAGGTGAGAGCCTTTTTAGGCCTCACCGGATATTACCGCAGGTTTGTCAAGGGCTATGGTACCATTGTGTCACCCTTGACAGAACTCACGTCCAAGAAACAACCTAGGTTGGTGAATTGGACAGAGGTTTGTCAGAAAGCCTTTGACGCCCTGAAGGAAGCCATGTGCACGGGCCCCGTGCTCAAGGCCCCTGACTACTCCCAGGAATTTATCGTGGAGACGGACGCTTCAGAGCATGGCATAGGGGCAGTTCTAGCACAGCTAAATGAGGAGGGCCTAGACCAACCGGTAGTCTTTATTAGCAGAAGGCTATTACCACGGGAACAGAGGTGGAGTGCTATTGAGAGAGAAGCTTTTGCTGTGGTCTGGGCACTGAAGAAGCTAAGACCCTACCTGTTTGGGACTCACTTCTGGGTTCAGACAGACCACAGGCCCCTCAGATGGCTCAGGCAGATGAGGGGTGAGAATCCAAAACTCTTGAGGTGGTCCATTTCCCTACAGGGGATGGACTTTACGGTGGAACATCGCCCAGGGGTTGACCACGCCAATGCTGATGGTCTCTCCAGGTACTTCCGCCTTAGCGATGAGAGCTCCCAGGAGGTCGGGTAGCTCTCCCCACTTTCAGCTGGGGGGGACACATGTTAGACCTGACAGCCTTAGAGTAGTCACCCCTAAATTGTTGCCTGCCTCCCTCCACTTTTGGGATACTGTTTTTGCTGGTTTTTAGACTCTGCGCACTTTACCACTGCTAACCACTGCTAAAGTGCATATGCTCTCTCCCTTTAAACATGGTAACTTTGGATCATACCTGATTGAACTATTTAATCTACTTATAAGACCCTAGTAATGTGCACTACAGGTGCCTAGGGCCTGTAGATTAAATGCTACTAGTGGATCTGCAGCACTGGTTGTGCCACCCACTCAAGTAGCCCCCTTACCCTTGTCTCAGGCTTGCCATTGCAAGACCTGTGTGTGCAGTTTCACTGCCACCCCGACTTGGCATTTAAAAGTACTTGCCAAGCCTAGAACTCCCCTTTTTCTACATATAAGTCACCCCTAATGTGTGCCCTAGGTAACCCCTAGAGCAGGGTGCTATGTGGGTAAAAGGCAGGACATGTACCTATGTAGTTATATGTCCTGGTAGTGTAAAACTCCTAAATTCGTTTTTACACTACTGTGAGGCCTGCTCCCTTCATAGGCTACAATTGGGGCTGCCCTCATACACTGTTGAAGTGGCAGCTGCTGATCTGAAAGGAGCAGGAAGGTCATATTTAGTATGGCCAGAATGGTAATACAAAATCCTGCTGACTGGTGAAGTCGGATTTAATATTACTATTCTAGAAATGCCACTTTTAGCAAGTGAGCATTTCTTTGCACTTACATCTTTCTGTGCCTTACAATCCACATCTGGCTGGGCTTGGTTGACAGCTCCTTGTGCATTCACTCAGACACACCCCAAACACAGGGTACTCAGCCTCACTTGCATACATCTGCATTTTGAATGGGTCTTCCTGGGCTGGGAGGGTGGATGGCCTGCTCTCACACAAAGGACTGCCACACCCCCTACTGGGACCCTGGCAGACAGGATTGAACTGGAAGGGGACCTGGTGCACTTCTTAGCCACTCTTTGAAGTCTCCCCCACTTCAAAGGCACATTTGGGTATAAAACAGGGCCTCTGCCCTACCTCATCAGACACTTGCTGGAGAAGAAACCTGAACCAGAAACTACTTCCTGCCAAGAAGACCTGCCTGGCTGCTCAAAGGACTCACCTGCCTGCTTTCTACAAAGGACTGCTGCCTTGCTGTTGCCCTGCTGCCTTGCTTAACTCTTGTCTGGCTGTGAAAGTGCTCTCCAATGGCTTGGATAGAGCTTGCCTCCTGTTCCCTGAAGTCTCAGGACCAAAAAGACTTCTCTTTTTCACTTGGACGCTCCTTGCGCCGACAATTTCGACGCACAGCTTGTTCTGCGGCGAGAAAAATGCCGCACACCGAAGCTGATCGACGCGACGCTCTGGGGACGACCGAAAATCCGACGCACGGCTTCGCAAGGATAACGCCACCCGACCTCTAGAGGAGAAATCGACGTGACGACTGCCGTGAGATCGTAATTTCAACACGCAGCCCCGCAGACCGACGTCTAGAGGAGAAATCGACGCGACGCCTGCCGTGAGATCGTAATTTCGACGCGCAGCCCCGCAGACCGACGCGCAGCCGGAGAACAAGCAGGAAAATCCACGCACAGACCTGGGACATCTGGTAATCCCCGCGATCCACAGAAAGAGACTGTCCGCGCGCCAGAAAACGACGCACGACTTCCCCGCGTGGAAAATAACAACGCGAGTCCGTGTGTGCTGGGGAGAAATCGACGCACACACCCTTTTTCCACGCACCTCTTCCTTTGTGGCCCTCTGAGGAGATTTTTCCACTCCAAACCAGGTACTTGTGCTTGAAAGAGACTGTGTTTATATTCTAAAGACTTAAGACACTTTATATCACTTTTCAGTGATATCTCTACAATTTCCCATTGCAACTTTATTCTTTGTGACCTACAATTATCCTGATAAATATTATATATATTTTTCTAAACACTGTGTGGTGTATTTTTGTGGTGCTATATGGTGGTATTGTATGATTTATTGCACAAATACTTTACACATTGCCTTCTAAGTTAAGCCTGACTGCTCGTGCCAAGCTACCATTGGGTGGGCACAGGATAATCTTGGATTGTGTGTGACTTACCTGACTAGAGTGAGGGCTTTTGCTTGGACAGGGGGTAACCTGACTGCCAACCAAAAAACCCATTTCTAACAGTAAAGAAATTCACAAGAGCCACCTCAACTCTTAAATCCAGCAGCATCAACCAGAGTTTGGTTCTACTGACACAGTCTAATGCTGTCAACAGGTCCATAAATGCCGGGTACAGGAAACAGTGCTTGCTGATTGTTAGAAACTGGGTTTCTAGTTGGTAGAGGTATGCACCCTGTCCAAGCAGCAACCACAATCCCTGTCAGAGTAAGGAACCATACACCCTATATTAACCGGTGCTCCTCCCCTGATAACTTGGCAGAGACCAGTCATGCTTAACTTAAGAGGCAATGTGTTAAGTATTTGTGGAACAGTTCAAACAATAAAACAGTGGAATCACCACACAAAAAAGATATCACACCTGGTTAGAACAGTATCGCTAAATTTAATAAACAAGACCAAAATTACAAAAATCCAATAAGTAGATCTTGAGATATAATTTTTTTAAGAATAAGCTGAATTGTAGAGCTTAAAAACATTAAGCGCCAACAGGGGCTCTCTGGTTGTGCTGCACAGGGTCAAACATGAAAAGTCAGGCATCTGCAATGGAACATAGGTCAGATACAGGGACCAGCCTTGGCCCACTGAAACAGTACCTTAGTTCAGAGTTGTGGGGATGTCGAGACCAAGATGCTAGTAAGCAAATAGGTGATGCACTTTTATCGATCCTGAGGACGCAGGCGACCCGTTAGGTCCAAGCCACATGAAATCGGGCATGCTTTGGGAATGGAGGCGTTGCACTGTGCAGTCAGTGATTTGATGTTCTTGACCCTCGCAGCAGCAGCGATACGCCAGCATCGACAGTGATGCAATGTCCTCTATCCTTGCAGGATCAACAATATGTCATTGTTGATTTGGATGTTGCTGTAGGTAATGAGTTGGAAGTCTTTTGTGTCCCTGAGATTCAGAAGAACAGGAGACGATCCATTAAGGACTTGGAGTCACTTGAGTTCTGGGATCAAGTGTTGTGGGGCCAGTGCTTTTCATCCAGGCATGGAGGGTAGCAAGCAGCAGGCCACTACAACAAGAAAGTAGTTCTTCCATAGCAACTATCCAGCAGAGTAGCAGTCCTGGCAGCAGCACAGCAGTCCTTCTTTCTGGCAGAGTAACCACAGCTCCATAAATGTACTGAGCTGGTAGGGTCAGAAATCCAGCTCTTACACTCAAAATTGCCTTTGAAGTGGGGTACACTCCAAGGAAGGGCTTTGAAGTACACAGAAACCCTCCCTTTGTGTCCTGGCTCTAGTCCCACAACAGGGGATTAAGTAGTTATTTGCGTGGGGTCAGGACACAGTGTATTTAGGTGTACGTGTGAGACTGTGGGCAACTCCTCTGTCCCATCCTGTCCAAGATGGCCCATCAGGATGTTAATGGCCCATCCATCACACCTAAGCTCCCTTTGTGTGTGGCTGTCTAGAGGGAATACACAAACCCAGCTGTCACCCCACCCCAGATGTGTATTGTTGACCGACGAAGAGCAGAAAAGTGCCACCTTTCTAAAATTGGCATTTTCTAAATTGTAGTAATAGATCTGACTTTACTATTCAAGAGGGTCGTAGATTGCTGAATGCTTCTTGAGAGTTCCTTAAGTATAATTGGAGAACTGGTTCCATTAATGTCAGTGACCTAGTGGAAGAATAGCTAATAAATGTGCATCTTCATTGACAGTTCAGATTGAAGTACTGTTTACAAAACAAAGCAGAAAATTCAGAAGCAGTCCTAATACAAAGCACCATTGAAGGTCAGAGAGCATGCATGCATGCGTGCACCCCACAGTACTTTGCTGCATAACTTGGAGGGGCACTCTAAAATCCAACTTCGGTTTGAGGTAGCCAGTGGAAGAGGCCAAGAACAAAGCAGTGATTTTAGCCTTATTAATTTCCATCGTTATATGCATCGTCTGTGTCTACTGTTGACGTTTGGATGTAGTTTGTGATGCAATCTATGACTAATAGCTTGCATTGCAAATTGGCATTCATAGGTGGTTGCAAAACAAGCTATCTAATGACTATTAATTAGGGAGGTTGTTATTTAAGTACCCCTATGACTGACCATGAATGCAGGGATTGTGAGGTGCAAATGTAGATCTCCATTCCTATGTTTTCATTCCCAAATGGGAAACTTATCTTTTCAAAAGCAGCCAAAGTTCCTTAAAGGAAAATGTGCTGCCTGGTCCATTGTGAGCTTTCTTCTTCCTGACGCCTCCCAACATGAATCCCATACAGGAAGCACTCCCATGGTGAAAAATTATTCTTTGAAAATAAGTTGTCACCCCTTTAGAGGTGTTGGTGACGTTTCAATGGTTTGCTGTCACAAATGGCATTGCTTAAATTTGCAAATCGCATGTGGAAGGGTATGCCCCTTTGGCATCTCCTCATATATGTGATACTCATGATTGGCAAAACCTCAATGGCATGCTAGAAAGACTTTTCCATCTTGCAAAAGGGGTTTAATATATAGCTAAACACCATTTTGCTGTTGAAAACCCTATACTTTTGTGAATCACGGGTTTTGTGACTGCAAAATCGTTTAGTGCATTGGACCCTGCATGCACACGATAACAAACTTCAAAATGCAGCATTTTTGGACAAAGAGAATATGGACAAAGATTAACCAGAATAGTTAAATAGGAATTTATACCAGTGGTGTCTTTTAGTTATTGTCTGTTAATTTAAATGAAATTCAAGCAAGGGCAATTTTCTTGTGTCTGTCCTTGAAAAGGATGATAACGATTGCAAACCTGGTCACACAATAAAGGCACTGAAGCGTCTCCGAATGGTTAACCGTGTCAAAAGTCTGTCACTCAGATCAAATACAGCGGTTTTAGCTGTTAAATGGAGCATTACTAACTTCTAAATTCACTTTGTGAGGGTGTAAATCTGGACTTGTGTCCACTACTACTTTAGATCTTGTTGCTTCGGTGGTATTCACAACTGACAGAGTGTTTTGAACTTTGACTTCGTTATTATGCTGATTATACAGTTTGGAGATTTATGTGATTGTTTGTCAACAGTGCTGACAGTTTTTGAACGCAAAAGCTAATGCTTAATGAATCGCTGTCTAGGCCAGTTCAGGCCAAGAGCCTACGTGCACCGTTGCAAGGCATAGTGCAGAATGTTGTGTTCCACTCTGTGATGTTCAATAGATGCATTTTCACAATAGGCCTACTCAACATTGGCCTACTCTTGTTGTCAAGTAACTGTTTTCAGCTTAAACATTCTCAAAGCCTGTTAAATGCACTTCCCTAGTGAGAACCCAATCAAGAATAAATCTTCATGTGATGGATGATCATTAAGTTGAAATAATTATTCTTTTCTGCTATAGAAAGCTCTGAGAGTGGGCATGTGTTGACATATTTCTGCCCAGGAACCAAATACGCGAAAAGAAACATATAAGACTAATGTTTAAATTATACATTGTCATGGTTCAGAGAATACAATACCATGCTTCGTTACATTCTGGAACAAACATGCTTTAGTTATCTTAGAATGACTGACTTGTGAAGGGTGTAAATGAGAGGCAAATATTAAGAAAATATATCGTTCGATATTTCCTAGTTCATCATTATGTACATTATGTTAGCATATTTATTTCATTCCGTGCAGATATGATGATGGTTGCTATCGGTGCATCAGACCAGTAATGGCAGCAGCTGTGTCCCTAAACGTGTATGCCATCAAAGCTAGATGGAAAGCTGACATACATCACATGATTACTTACTCTCAGCCTCATTATATGCACCTTAGCTTAAACAATGAACAAGTGTTATAGACAAGACCATACCACCAAGGAGATGATTATATGAGTGGCTTTTTGACTTATCTAAAATAGTGGAGGAGGGCTAGTCTTCGCGCACAATGGCTGGAACAGATAAGTCGTGAGGAAGAGAAACGCCAATTAAGTCTCAATGTTTTAAGATACTGACAAGGGGTCCCTACCTTTCTGTCTGGTTTTGTCTCCTTTGCTTCTAACGCCATCGTAGTAAGAAATGGCCGGTCCTCTTTGAACAGTAGGTTTCATTAAATTGTCCTCTGCAAAAAATATAAAGTTAGCCACAGACGCATTAATCAGGAAAGTGTTTTATAGATGATCTGAATGCAGAAATTGCTCGCGCAGTGGTTCATATAAATGCATATCTGCCCAGAGCCAATAAACTTGAATCTCCTCTGATTCTCTATACTTTCTAATCTGACTTGCTTGATTTAGGGCATGCTCGGTGGTGAAAGATCCAAGAATGTATACTTGCAAATAGTTCAGTATATTGCCAGACCAACAGCCATCTGGCTTTTAGGCCCAGATTTACGAAAGCTTTGCTCTAAGTTTGAAGTTACTTTTGTAACACAAACTCCTCACAAAGAGCTTCGCTGGGATTTACCTTCCTATTCAAATCAGGATTTGCTTTGGATGGTTTCCCAAAATAAGAAAAGGTTTCGCTATGAGCTACTTTGCTTTTACTTCAACATCTGGTCATGGGTAGTAAGCACCATATAAATGCAATTACTTTTCTTCAAGGAGGCATTCCATGAGTGGTACATGAGCCTTCCCATGCAATGTCTTGTGGGTTTTGAAGGCAACCCCTAGCTACAAACATTCTTATACAGGGATGTGTGCCAAAATATTACACCTCCTGAAGGCAGGCATAAGAAAGAGTAATGTTTTTATTTCCGCTAATGTTTCCTACTTTGCTTGCATGCTTCATTGAACAACACACCCTCAAATCAGGAAAAGTGTAAAAGGATAGTGTTTGTACTGGAAGGTTCAGCTTCCAGTACATAACTTTTCCTTACAGAGAGCCCACCCCTTTCCACTCTTGTGCAAAGGTGTGTGTGGTGGCATATGGAAGCCTAAAATGCATCAGCAAAGGAAGGGAGAAAACATTTGCCAACAATCCTTTCACACAATGCTGCACAGAAAATTTAGCTGCTGCTTTGCATGATTCTTTTGTAAATCTGGGCCTTAGTTTTCAACGTGTAGCATTGAGGATCTAGGAAGGAATGCTATTACTTAATGTTGTACTTTAAAGGAGAACTAAACATAAGAATGAAGTGTTATCAAGAACTGAGTACATCGATTTTCACAGTTGAAGTGTTAATATCACAGGGAAGTACATTTAAATCCACAAAACGTTTGTGAAAAAGGTGTTGGCCAAAACCAGAGAGATACCAGATTAGTTAAAGCCACATTGGGTCTACAATGAATGCCACAAAACAAAACATGCTTTGTGAGAATCATTGTGATTATGGCCAGGTTTGTCATTTATCTCATTGGGCAGTTCCCCTAGAGCTGGAACGATAATAGCCTGGCCCATAAAGTCCAGTGGAATTTGCTGACACCTCTGTATTATTCTACTGTGTCCTGACATTAACTACAGCAGACACATAGATTTCAGGGGATTTCAGAGAGATAAAGAGAGAGGTATATCATGGACGTATGAATGGAGGGAAGTTGCTCTTGGGCCCCTCTGCACATGCAAGAGAACAGCTCATGGAAACCTGTTTCCACCAAGCTGAAAATATAAAGAGGGAAAAATGCAATATTATTTCTTCATTGTTGAGTGTGCTGCCAGACGTAACATACACCACCTGAAATGAAGAAGTGAAAGGTGGCACTTTTTCCACGGGTCCCAGATCCTAAGCAGGATTTGGGCTGCTATTTTCAAGCCACAGACAGAGGCAGGACTGGATGCCCCTGCCCCCTTCATTGTTGCACGTAGCTTTATAATGGAAGGCAGGGGTCTTGTCAGAGATGGCTTTAAACCCAATAACTCCCTCCATTCACAGAAAATGCAATGCACACATGTTAGAAATGGGGTTTTTGGTTGGCAGTCAGGTTATCCTCTGTCCAAGCAAGAACCCTCACTCTAGTCAGGGTAAGTCACACACAATCCAAAATTATCCTGTGCCCACCCTCTGGTAGCTTGGCACGAGCAGTCAGGCTTAACTTAGAAGGCAATGTGTAAAGTATCTGTGCAATAAATCATACAATAACACCATATAGCACCACAAAATACACCACACAGTGTTTAGAAAAATATATAATATTTATCAGGATAATTGTAGGTCAAAAACGAATAAAGATGCAATGTGAAATTGTAGAGATATCACTGGGAAGTGATATAAAGTGTCTTAAGTCTTTAAAAAGCAAACAAAGGGGGTTATTCCAACTTTGGACGAGGTGGTAATCCGTCCCAAATGTGACGGATTCACCACCAGCCGTATTACGAGTTCCATAGGATATAATCGACTCGTAATACGGCTGGTGGTATATCCGTCACTTTACCGTCACTTTTGGGACGGATTACCACTTCCTCCAAAGTTGGAATAACCCCCAAAGTCTCTTTCAAGCACAAAGTACCTGGTTTGGAGTGGAAAATCTCTGCAAAGGGCCGCAGAAGAAGAGATACGTGGAAAAATGGTGTGTGCGTCGATTTCTCCCTAGCACACACGGACTTGCGTCTTTATTTTTCAGGCGGGGAAGTTGTGCGTCGTTTTCCGGCGCGTGGACAGTATCTTTCTATGGGTCACGGGGATTACCAGATGTCCCGGGTCTGTGCGTGGATTCTCCTGCTTATTTTCCGGCTGCACGTCGTTCCGCGGGGCTGTGCGTCGAAGTTTCGCTCTCACGGCAGGCGTCGCGTCAATTTCCCCTCTGGAAGTTGGACGGCGTTGTCCTTGCGAGGCCGTGCGGCAAAGTTCCGGTCGCCCCGAAGGCATCACGCCGATCAGCGTCGGTGTGCGGTGTTTTTCTCGCTGTGCAACAAGCTGTGCGTCAAAATTTTCGGCGCACGAAGAGTCCAAATGAAAAAGAGAAGTCTTTTTGGTCCTGAGACTTTAGGGAACAGGAGGCAAGCTCTATCCAAGCCCTTGGAGAGCACTTTTACAGCCAGACAAGAGTTCAGCAAGGCAGCAGGGCAACAGCAAGTCAGCAGTCCTTGGTAGAAAGCAGTCAGGTGAGTCCTTTAGGCAGCCAGGCAGTTCTTCTTGGCAGGATGCAGGTTCTGGTTCAGGTTTCTTCTCCAGCAAGTGTCTGATGAGGTAGGACAGAGGCCCTGTTTTTTACCCAAATGTGCCTTTGAAGTGGGGAGACTTCAAAGAGTGGCTAAGAAGTGCACCAGGTCCCCTTTCAGTTCAATCCTGTCTGCCAGGGTCCCAGTAGGGGGTGTGGCAGTCCATTGTGTGAGAGCAGGCCCTCCACCCTCCCAGCCCAGGAAGACTCATTCAAAATGCAGATGTATGCAAGTGAGGCTGAGTACCCTGTGTTTGGGGTGTGTCTGAGTGAATGCACAAGGAGCTGTCAACTAAGCCCAGCCAGACGTGGATTGTAAGGCACAGAAAGATTTAAGTGCAAAGAAATGCTCATTTCCTAAAAGTGGCATTTCTAGAATAGTAATATTAAATCCAACTTCACCAGTCAGCAGGATTTGGTATTACCATTCTGGCCATACTAAATATGACCTTCCTACTCCTTTCAGATCAGCAGCTACCACTTCAATACTGTATGAGGGCAGCCCCAATGTTAGCCTATGAAGGGAGCAGGCCTCACAGTAGTGCAAAACGAATTTAGGAGTTTTACACTACCAGGACATGTAAACAACACAGGTACATGTCCTGCCTTTCACCCACACAGCACCCTGCTCTAGGGGTTACCTGGGGCGCACATTAGGGGTGACTTATATGTGGAGAAAGGGAAGGTTTAGGCTTGGCAAGTACTTTTAAATGCCAAGTCGAGGTGACAGTGAAACTGCACACACAGGCCTTGCAATGGCAGGCCTGAGACAAGGTAAAAGGGCTACTTGAGTGGGTGGCACAACCAGTGCTGCAGGCCCACTAGTAGCATTTAATCTACAGGCCCCAGGCACATATAGTGCACATTACTAGGGACTTATAAGTAAATTAAATAGTCCAATCAGGTATGATCCAAGGTTACCATGTTTAAAGGGAGAGAGCATATGCACTTTAGCACTGGTTAGCAGTGATAAAGTGCGCAGAGTCTAAAAGCCAGCAAAAACAGTGTCCAAAAAGTGGAGGGAGGCAGGCAAAAAGTCAAAAAGTTAGGGGTGACCACCATAAGGCTGTCAGGACTAACACCACACCTATGACAACTTTCAATGTTCTGCCTCATTCGGATGTGTAAGGTGTCTGGCATAAGGATTGCACAAGAACAGGGACACTAGCAGACCAAAGAAGATCTCTGTGAGGCCTCCACTAGGGCTCACTGAAAGGGGCTAGTAGAGTATTGTGTAGAACCGTGTCTATTGGATTCCTCTGGCAGACCTATGCACCAAGACTGTAGCCATTCCTATAAACTTTACGTTTATTTTGCTCTCCGTAAAAAATTGGATTATTAATTGAGATGCTGAGAACCTGCCTCAAAAAATAATCACAATCCATGTCAGGATGCACAACAGGAGCAACTAAATAAACCTGTCCTTCACTCTCTGGTAGCTTGGGACAAAGCAGTCAGGCATAATCTGAATTTAATGTGTAAAGTATTTATGTCGTACCTAAAACATGTAATAAAGTGAAAACACAATACAAAAATCCCACAACCAAAACTAAAACGACAAAAATATGAAGTAGAACCGGAGTTATGAATTTTTAAAGTTTAAGGTTCAAAATAGCGTCAACGAGCTAACTGTAGTCACCAGTAACAGTTGACTATGACAAGGGTATAGTTTAATGCAATCACACTGGAGGATGCGTCACATTCAGGGACAAGGTTGGTCCCTGTGAAACGTTTTACCTTCAGACTTAGGGTCTGACTTAGATTTCAGCAGATGGGATACCTGTCACCGTTGTGATGGAGTAATACATCCAACAAATTCTAAATCAGGCCCTTAGTCACTACAATGTAAGTAAAAAATCCTCAACTGGAAAGGCAACAGGCTGTTGCTAAAGAGGGCTCCATGTCATAATTTAGCCATTGGACAAGGTCTGAGTGAAACCACTGACGTTTGGTGAAAATGCCCACTGCATGAGAACTTTGAATTTCACACCCAGAGAAGGTCCCTCACTAGCCAAATACACTTACAGGCATATTTACTAGAAGGTGGCGCAAGGCAGCCCAGCAAGTGACCTTGACCTTGATGCGCTGCCCTGCACCACAGGGAAAGGGCAGAATGCACTGTATTTACTAATACAGTGCATTTCCTTCCTCTCCCTCTGAGCTGGCACCCTTTTGACTGCTTAGCGTCAACACAGGCACAATTGCACCATGGTGCAAGGGTGCCTGTGTCGCAGGCATGATTGTTTTTGTCCAGGAAGAAACACCTTAGTGCACAAAAACAATCCATGAAGGCATTTTCCTCTTTCACACAGAGAAAGAGGAAAAACAAGGAGAAATAGGGATATTTCTCCTTGTTATGCATCCCTTGTACAGCCGTACTGTTGGATGCATTCCCAGGATTACATAGCCTTGTTAATCTAGGAATGTGCCAAAAACCCATGGGTGTTGCATGGGAAACCCATGGAATGCCCCCCCTGAAGCAGAGTAAGTCAATGCAGTGACTTGTGCTGCCTTGCTTTACTCCATATCTACCAGGCAATGAAAAGTCACGCAAGATGGGTTTGAATGGCCTTGTAGCTTACATTCTGCACCAACAGAGCATAAAAAAAAAGTTATAATCAGCACTGCATGGGGCTTGTAAATATGCCATTTAGCCCCTTTTTCCCACTGCAGATTTTTACCTTTGGACTATTCTGGAGCTTGGATTCTTCCAGCAGGGCAAGGCTGCAGGCAGGAGCGAAAGAGGGCTCCACAATTCTGGATTCCTTCTCTCCGTTATCTGGATAACTTGGATTAGCTGCCATGGAGAAGAACATAGTGCGAGAAATCTGAATGTTTGGCCAGCAGTGATGCAACCTTTTTGGATTAACTTGGCAGACTGGACTTGGTCCCCCTTCATTTTTCAGGGCAAATATTTTGCAGAGCGTTTCTTAGTACCGGGTTTCAGGAAACGTCAGGAGCAATATACTGTTACACCTGCCAAGGGTCCAGGACCTTAGAAGAAGCACTTGGGGTGTAAAGACTAACTCCAGCAGAGGTCTGCAGAAGGGTAATGAGCAGGGCCAGCTAGAACTGGTCAGCTGGGAATGCAGGAAAAAGGCCTCTGAGAGCTAGTTGTGCCTCTGGAACCCAAACGGGTGGTCAGCCTTATGCCCCTTGGCGTCCACTCTTAGGCCTGGGTGCAAGAGGGAGAGCAGGTCCAGTCTTCATTACTCTTCTCAGGTCACAGACAGCAGGTCCAGTCCTCTTCTGTTCTCCCACATGAGCACAAGTGATCTAAGGAGTGTACTAGGGATCCCATATTTATGCCCAGTGCCAGCCTTTGGGTGAAGGACTCTTCTATCCACTCCCTAACCAATGGGATAAAAGTTCCCAGGGGTGACGCAGCCCGTTTTTGCAGCACTTCCTGTAAACTATACCACAGTGCCCCTATCTACCTAATTCCAACACAACAGAATCCTTCTTTTCCTGGTCAGAGCTCAATGTGGTTACCCAGAGGTATGGCTCTATTAATTGGTAAACCCTCCCTGTGGTCATTTCAAACCACTTCTAGTGTGGCTGCCCCTCCCACTGATTAACAAGACAAAAAGGAGACCGAAATAAGTGTGAGCTACATCTGTCAGTGGTAGGCATCTTTGGAAGCTCATGTGGGGGCAGCACACAGCTCCTAGGCCACCCTTCTCAAGGAAGAAAACACCTCTCCACAATCAAGACCTTCTCCAAGGGAGAAATCCACATATCACCCCTGGGAAGCCATCAGCAATCAGGTGACACTGGACACTGGCAGAACGCCTCCCCTTTGGCTTAGACAGGGGAATTACAACTTTCCAAAGTAGTTATAGAAAATCCAACTTCACCATTAAGTTTGATTTTAAATCAGTGTTAAAATGAGTCCTTGAACCATATTTATTGTTGCTCACAAACCTGAATTAAGCACCATAAGTTGTAATACCATAGTCCGGTGTTTTCCTATTGGAGGGCCAGTGTTGCCACAGTGAAAATGAACTTTGGAGGTTTTTTGCTGTCATGAATTATGAAACATTAAACATATATGTACTTAAAAACACTATGCACCCTGCTCTAGCTTAGGGGTGACTCATAAGAATTAAAAAGACTGGCAAAAAGTTTATTTTGTGAGGTCAAAATGTAGTTTAAAATTACATACCTAGGCTGGAGGGCCAGGCTGGGGATATGTTTTACTCGGCTTCTTTAGTGTGTGACACAGTGAGTTCTGCAGCCCACTTGTAGCATTATCTACAGACTATAGGTACATGTAGTACGATATACCAGGCACATACAAGTAAAATAAATGTGCCAAATATGTCCATGCTAGTTTGACTACGTTTAGAAGAAAGAGCACAAGCAGCATTTTACCCGTGATTGGCAGGGGTAAAGTGCACAGAGTCCTGTGGTCTGCAAAAACAGCTTTAGAGAAGGAAGACAAAAAATGCTTTAATCTCCAGCAACATGTTATTTTAAAGGGAAACATTGCATAAGGTAGTCCCTGCTTCCAATCTGATTATGATTTGCACACATTTGAGTAAATAATCTTTAACCTGTTCTGTGCCTTGGACGAGGTGACCTCGTCCAAGGCTACAGTTCCCCTGTGCCTTGGACGAGGTCACCTCGTCCAAGGCACAGGGGAACTTGGGGGAGCGCTAGCGCGCACCCCGTGTACCCTCCTCCCCCCCAAGGCGGGGATGGAAGGGGAAGACCTTCACCTTCCACCCCGACCCCCCCCACGGCAATCCGATGAAGTCAGCGCGCGCACAGCGCGCCGACGTCATCTAGTGTTGCCGGGCGCGCTGGAAGCCATTTGCTTCCAGCGCGCGAGGAGGAAAGGACCCAGAAGGTGAGTCCTTTCCGTTTTTGGGGGGCGGGGTGGTGAAAACAGACACGGGGGAAAGGAAAGGGTTTTTCCTTTCCCCCTGTGCCTGTTTTCACAAGATTCCTGCTATCGTGGAGCAGGAATCTCCACTAGACACCAGGGATTTTCTTCACTTTGTTTATTTTGGGGGCGACCCCTTGGGCAATGGTCGCCCCCCTGGGGGGCAATTTGTTTTAGTATTTCGCCCCCAGGGGAGGGCGAAAACCACTAGACACCAGGGATTTTATTTTGGGTGTGTATTTTAGGGGCGACCCCTTGGGCAAGGGTCGACCCCCCGGGGCAATTTTTTTTTAGTATTTTGCCCCCCCCCCCCCCCCCCTTGGGGGCAGATCGCCTTTTTTTTGGCGGATCTGCCCCCGGGGGGGGGGGGGTGAAATCCACTAGCCACCAGGGATTTATTTTTATTGTAAAGTTTCTTTTGGGGGCGACCCCTTGGGCAAGGGTCGCCCCACTGGGGAGCTATTTTTTTAGTATTTTGCCCCCCCCCGGGGGAAGATTGCCAATTTTTGGGCTGATCTGCCCCCAAGGGGGGGGGGGGCGAAATCCACTAGACACCAGGGATTTTATTTTTATTGTTTATTTTGGGAGCAACCCCTTGGGCAAGGGTCGCTCCCCTGGGGGGCTATTTTTTTTTCTTCTGTTTCTGCCCCCAGATGCCATTTTTTGGACGATCTGGCCCCCGGGGGGTGGAAGCACACTAGGCGCCAGGGATTGTGTGGTATGTGTGTGTGTGGTGTGTGTTTGGGGGCACCCCTTGGGCAACGGTCGCCCCCCTAAAGGGGGGAAAGTTCGTATTGGCCATCTCTGCCCCTATTTTTGTAGGCCCATCTGCCCCCAAGGAGGGCAGAAACCACCAATCCGGCAGGGATTTTTTTTTTGTTTTGTGTTGTGCTGGCGGTGCCCCCTTTGGGAAGGGTCGCCCCCTAAAGGGGGCACAGAGGTGTTGCCCATTTCTGCCCCCCTTGGGGGCAGATTGGCCAATTTTTTTACGCCCATCTACACCCGAGGGGGGCAGGATTCACTTAGGTACCAGGGACAACTTCTAAGTTCTTGGTGGTGGGGTGTTTGTCAACTGGCAAAGTATTTGTATTTGTGATTATAACAATTTATTTCTTCTTTTTCTTCTAGTTGAACACTTTTGCTTCCTTTGCTGTGGATCTTTGCGGTTTTGGCAGTAGTTGTCCTGCGGTTTGCATAGTTGCATGTTTTAGGTAAGTGAAAGCAATTTACTCCAAAGGAGTATTGTTGACATGCATGAATGACATGTTTGTAGGTGGTGTACTAAATGCAGTATTGTGTGTTTGACATTGTCCTTAGATTTGAGCACAGTGATGTTTGTGTTGTCATATTTCCAATTTGCTTTTTTTTTCTTTTTAGTGGGATATCATTGGTGATTGCTGTGTCTGTGCAGAGTAGTTGCTTGGTGAGTAGCTTTTCCAGGCAAGTGAGTGGTATAGTTTTTTGTAGTACATAACTCTTTGTGATAAAGTTACACTTTGTTTATTACGTATTTTAGTGCTAGTTGTTGTTGGCAATCCATTTGTTGTTAGGATCATGGCTAGCCGCAAAGTGACCGCTCAGCAGGTTGTTCGCATGCTCTTTGAGTCGTCTTCAGACCATGATTACGACACTGACTCTGCATCTGAGGCAGAGGAGGAAGCAGGAGATTCTGGAAGTGAGTTTTCTGTCTGAGAGTATTCTTCTGATGAGGAAGCTACTCTCAGTGCAGATGAAGGGCCTGTGTTAGAGGAGGACATTGATGTGCCAAGAGTGCAGCAGCCTGGGGCTGAAGGGTTTCCCATTAGAAGACCTGACACCTGGATTGCCCCAAACATGGAGCAGCCACAGTTACCTGCATTTACTGGTCTCCCAGGGTGTAGAGTTAATACGGAAAACTTTTTGCCTGTCCATTTCTTTCACTTGTTTATGGACGATGTATTTTTGGAAGAGATTGTGGAGCAGACAAATGTGTATGCAGAGCAATATTTGCGGGACAACCCTGCCAGACTTAAGCCTCAGTCTAGAGCTACTCAGTGGGTTCCCACATATCTGGAAGAGATGAAAAGGTTTTTAGGTTTGTCTTTTTTGATGGGGTTGATCAGGAAGCCGTCACTGGCTTCTTATTGGTCTACTAGTCCCTTGATGGCAACTGCTATATTTCCTGCAACTATGACACGTAATTGGTATTTGCTTCTTCTTCGTATGCTGCATTTTGTAGACAATGCTTTAGCCTTGCCACAAGATCACCCTGATTGTGACCGTCTTTTTAAGATTAGGCCTGTCCTTGATCATTTTGTGGATTGGTTTTCAGAGGTATATGTTCCAGGCAAAGAGATAAGTGTGGACGAGTCTTTGGTCCTTTTCAAGGGGCGTTTAGTTTTTAAGCAGTACATTCCTAGTAAGAGGGCACGGTATGGGATTAAATTGTATCTGCTGTCTGAAAGCAGTACAGGATATGTGTATAATTTCCGGGTCTACACTGGTAGGGATTCCAGTATTGACCTTCCTGGTTGTCTGGCCACTTTTGGAGTTAGCGAAAAAATTGTGTGGGAACTTGCTAGACGGCTGTTTAACAAAGGTCACCATTTGTACGTAGATAATTTCTACACTGGAGTGCAGTTGTTCAAGGCGTTGTTTAGGGTGGACACTGTTGCTTGTGGCACAATCCGTTCTAACTGAAAAGGCTATCCAAGGGAGCTTGTCTGTAAAAAACTTGAGAGGGGACAGTGCAGTGCCTTGTGGAATAATGAGCTGCTAGCTCTCAAAATTTTCCGACAGGAGTGATGTGTACATGCTATCGACCATCCATGATGAGAGTACTTCCCCTGTGGCTGTTTTGGGTCAGGTTGCGGAAGTGCGCAAACCTGCGTGCATTTTGGACTGCAATAGGCACATGGGTGGTGTTGATAGAGTAGATCAGAGGTTGGAACCTTACACTGCTCTTCGTAAGTCTTATGTGTGGTATAAAATGTTGGCCCTACATTTATTTCATTTGGCAACTTTTAATGCCTTTATTGTATACAACGATTGTTCACCTGAGTCAAGGATGACATTTGTTAAATTTCAGGAGTCAGTGATAGAAAGCCTTATTGTGGTGGAACCGGCAAGAGTTCCTAGAGTAGAAGTGGTGGAGGATGTGGCTAGATTGAAAGATCAGCACTTTCCAGATCACATTCCTCCCACTCCCAAAAAAGACTTGCCCACAAAGAAATGTAGAGTATGTGCCCGGAGATTAATCCGGAGGGAGAGCCGGATGTACTGCCCCGAATGCCCTTCAAAGCCTGGGCTGTGTGAACCCGGCTGTTACAGAAGTTACCATACCAAAAAATCCCATCAGCTGGTGTGATTCTTGTATCAGGCATGTGGGCGTATGTAAGTGATGGGCACTTGAGTGGCGCGGTCTGTTGATGTGAGTGTTGTAATGTGCTGGGCCCGTGGCTGGCGGTGTGAATGGTCTTGTGCGTGTCATGTATGAAAGGTGTGTGAATGGACTGTAAAGCGGTTGGTGCCTTGTCGCGGCTTTACAGCTCACGAGCTGTGAGTCATTGGTTCAGTTTTTTGCCTTTCAGTTTTTAGCAGTGCATTTCATTTTTGTGAAATCTCTTCTTAATAAAATTTTATCCACTGAACCATCACTCACCCTTGTGCCAAATCCAACCAGTATGTGTGGTAAAAATGACAAAACCTGCTCCGCTGTAATCAGGCGTCGCAGCACACCTGTGACACGCTAGGTGCCTCGGGTGGGACCCCGATGATGAAGCATGCCACCAACTTGGTTGGTGGGTGAGGGGTCTTCTTCACATAACCTAAGTGTGTTTCTTTTCACAATTATAGTGTTTGGCACATCACTGACTTATGTGCACACATCAAAATGATATATTACAAAAATACCTGTTTTTGGGGCGGAGGGCCCACCTATGTTTTTGGTCCTGGGAGCAGCCTTCATCTAGGGACACCTACAAAACCCAGACATTTTTTAAAACTAGACACCCCAAGGAGTCCAGGGAGGTGTGGCTTGCGTGGCTCCCCCAACATTTTCTTACCCAGACTCCTCTGTAAACCTCACAATTTGCATAAAAAGCATATTTTCCTGACTTTTCTTAGTAGGATCACCGCTCCAGCACAAAATTCCTACTCCCCAGTTTTCCCCTCAGTCTCCCAAGTAAAATGACACCTCACTTATGTGGGTCCCCAAAGCAGAGTCCGTCTAAAGATGTATAAAAGAATATACCCTTATAAACTTGCTATCCCTTCTATCTCTTCAAGTTTTGGGCCTTATTCTGTTGCAGGCACCTGGCCCACCCACACAAGTGAAGTATCATTTTTATCGAGGAAACTTGGGGGAACGCTGGGTGGAAGGAAATTTGTGGCTCCTCTCAGATTCCAGAACTTTCTGTCACCGAAATGAGAGGAAAGGGTGTTTTTTTAGCCAAATTTTGAGGTTTGCAAAGGATTCTGGGTAACAGAACCTGGTCCGAGCCCCACAAGTCACCCCATCTTGGATTCCCCTAGGTCTCTAGTTTTCAGAAATGCACAGGTTTGGTAGGTTTCCCTAGGTGCCGGCTGAGCTAGAGGCCAAAATCTACAGGTAGGCACTTCGCAAAAATCACCTCTGTTTTCTTTAAAAAAATTGGATGTGTCCACGTTGTGCTTTGGGGCGTTTCCTGTCGCGGGCGCTAGGCCTACCCACACAAGTGAGGTATCATTTTTATCGGGAGACTTGGGGGAACGCTGGGTGGAAGGAAATTTGTGGCTCCTCTCAGATTCTAGAACTTTCTGCCACCGAAATGTGAGGAACATGTGTTTTTTTAGCCAAATTTTGAGGTTTGCAAAGGATTCTGAGTAACAGAACCTGGTCCGAGCCCCGCAAGTCACCCCATCTTGGATTCCCCTAGGTCTCTAGTTTTCAGAAATGCACAGGTTTGGTAGGTTTCCCTAGGTGCCGGCTGAGCTAGAGGCCAAAATCTACAGGTAGGCACTTCGCAAAAATCACCTCTGTTTTCTTTCAAAAAATTGGATGTGTCCACGTTGCGCTTTGGGGCGTTTCCTGTTGCGGGCACTAGGCCTACCCACACAAGTGAGGTATCATTTTTATCGGGAGACTTGGGGGAACGCTGGGTGGAAGGAAATTTGTGGCTCCTCTCTGATTCCAGAACTTTCTGCCACAGAAATGTGAGGAACATGTGTTTTTTTAGCCAAATTTTGAGGTTTGCAAAGGATTCTGGGTAACAGAACCTGGTCCGAGCCCCACAAGTCACCCCGTCTTGGATTCCCCCAGGTCTCTAGTTTTCAGAAATGCACAGGTTTGGTAGGTTTCCCTAGGTGCCGGCTGAGCTAGAGGCCAAAATCTACAGGTAGGCACTTCGCAAAAATCTCCTCTGTTTTCTTTCAAAAAATTGGATGTGTCCACGTTGCGCTTTGGGGCGTTTCCTGTCGCGGGCGCTAGGCCTACCCACACAAGTGAGGTATCATTTTTATCGGGAAACTTGGGGGAACGCTGGGTGAAAGGAAATTTGTGGCTCCTCTCAGATTCCAGAACTTTCTGTCACCGAAATGAGAGGAAAGGGTGTTTTTTTAGCCAAATTTTGAGGTTTGCAAAGGATTCTGGGTAACAGAACCTGGTCCGAGCCCCACAAGTCACCCCATCTTGGATTCCCCTAGGTCTCTAGTTTTCAGAAATGCACAGGTTTGGTAGGTTTCCCTAGGTGCCGGCTGAGCTAGAGGCCAAAACCTACAGGTAGGCACTTCGCAAAAATCACCTGTGTTTTCTTTAAAAAAATTGGATGTGTCCACGTCGTACTTTGGGGCGTTTCCTGTCGCGGGTGCTAGGCCTACCCACACAAGTGAGCTATCATTTTTATCGGGAGACTTGGGGGAACGCTGGGTGGAAGGAAATTTGTGGCTCCTCTCAGATTCTAGAACTTTCTGCCACAGAAATGTGAGGAACATGTGTTTTTTTAGCCAAATTTTGAGGTTTGCAAAGGATTCTGGGTAACAGAATCTGGTCTGAGCCCCGCAAGTCACCCCATCTTGGATTCCCCTAGGTCTCTAGTTTTCAGAAATGCACAGGTTTGGTAGGTTTCCCTTGGTGCCGGCTGAGCTAGAGGCCAAAATCTACAGGTAGGCACTTCGCAAAAATCACCTCTGTTTTCTTTCAAAAAATAGGATGTGTCCATGTTGCGCTTTGGGGCGTTTCCTGTTGCGGGTGCTAGGCCTACCCACACAAGTGAGCTATCATTTTTATCGGGAGACTTGGGGGAACGCTGGGTGGAAGGAAATTTGTGGCTCCTCTCAGATTCCAGAACTTTCTGCCACAGAAATGTGAGGAACATGTGTTTTTTTAGCCAAATTTTGAGGTTTGCAAAGGATTCTGGGTAACAGAACCTGGTCCGAGCCCCGCAAGTCACCCCGTCTTGGATTCCCCCAGGTCTCTAGTTTTCAGAAATGCACAGGTTTGGTAGGTTTCCCTAGGTGCCGGCTGAGCTAGAGGCCAAAATCTACAGGTAGGCACTTCACAAAATAAACCTCTGTTTTCTTTTAAAAAATTGGATGTGTCCACGTTGCGCTTTGGGGCGTTTACTGCCGCGAGCGCTAGGCCTACCCACACAAGTGAGGTATCATTTTTATCGGGAGACTTGGGGGAACGCTGGGTGGAAGGAAATATGTCGCTCCTCTCAGATTCCAGAACTTTCTGCCACAGAAATGTGAGGAACATGTGTTTTTTTAGCCAAATTTTGAGGTTTGCAAAGGATTCTGGGTAACAGAACCTGGTCCGAGCCCCACAAGTCACCCCATCTTGGATTCCCCTAGGTCTCTAGTTTCCAGAAATGCACAGGTTTGGTAGGTTTCCCTAGGTGCCGGCTGATCTAGAGGCCAAAGTCTACAGGTAGGCACTTCGCAAAAAACACCTCTGTTCACTTTCAAAAAATTGGATGTGTCCACGTTGCGCTTTGGGGCGTTTCCTGTCGCGGGCGCTAGGCCTACCCACACAAGTGAGGTATCATTTTTATCGGGAGACTTGGGGAACGCTGGGTGGAAGGAAATTTGTGGCTCCTCTCAGATTCCAGAACTTTCTGCCACAGAAATGTGATGAACATGTGTTTTTTTAGCCAAATTTTGAGGTTTGCAAAGGATTCTGGGTAACAGAACCTGGTCCGAGCCTCACAAGTCACCCCATCTTGGATTGCCCTAGGTCTCTAGTTTCCAGAAATGCACAGGTTTGGTAGGTTTCCCTAGGTGCCTGCTGAGCTAGAGGCCAAAGTCTACAGGTAGGCACTTCGCAAAAAACACCTCTGTTTTCTTTCAAAAAATTGGATATGTCCACGTTGCGCTTTGGGGCGTTTCCTGTTGCGGGTGCTAGGCCTAACCACACAAGTGAGGTATCATTTTTATCGGGAAACTTGGGGGAACGCTGGGTGAAAGGAAATTTGTGGCTCCTCTCAGATTCCAGAACTTTCTGTCACCGAAATGAGAGGAAAGGGTGTTTTTTTAGCCAAATTTTGAGGTTTGCAAAGGATTCTGGGTAACAGAACCTGGTCCGAGCCCCACAAGTCACCCCATCTTGGATTCCCCTAGGTCTCTAGTTTTCAGAAATGCACAGGTTTGGTAGGTTTCCCTAGGTGCCGGCTGAGCTAGAGGCCAAAACCTACAGGTAGGCACTTCGCAAAAATCACCTCTGTTTTCTTTCAAAAAATTGGATGTGTCCATGTCGTACTTTGGGGCGTTTCCTGTCGCGGGTGCTAGGCCTACCCACACAAGTGAGCTATCATTTTTATCGGGAGACTTGGGGGAACGCTGGGTGGAAGGAAATTTGTGGCTCCTCTCAGATTCTAGAACTTTCTGCCACAGAAATGTGAGGAACATGTGTTTTTTTAGCCAAATTTTGAGGTTTGCAAAGGATTCTGGATAACAGAATCTGGTCTGAGCCCCGCAAGTCACCCCATCTTGGATTCCCCTAGGTCTCTAGTTTTCAGAAATGCACAGGTTTGGTAGGTTTCCCTTGGTGCCGGCTGAGCTAGAGGCCAAAATCTACAGGTAGGCACTTCGCAAAAATCACCTCTGTTTTCTTTCAAAAAATTGGATGTGTCCACGTTGCGCTTTGGGGCGTTTCCTGTTGCGGGTGCTAGGCCTACCCACACAAGTGAGCTATCATTTTTATCGGGAGACTTGGGGGAACGCTGGGTGGAAGGAAATTTGTGGCTCCTCTCAGATTCCAGAACTTTCTGCCACAGAAATGTGAGGAACATGTGTTTTTTTAGCCAAATTTTGAGGTTTGCAAAGGATTCTGGGTAACAGAACCTGGTCCGAGCCCCGCAAGTCACCCCGTCTTGGATTCCCCCAGGTCTCTAGTTTTCAGAAATGCACAGGTTTGGTAGGTTTCCCTAGGTGCCGGCTGAGCTAGAGGCCAAAATCTACAGGTAGGCACTTCACAAAATAAACCTCTGTTTTCTTTTAAAAAATTGGATGTGTCCACGTTGCGCTTTGGGGCGTTTCCTGCCGCGAGCGCTAGGCCTACCCACACAAGTGAGGTATCATTTTTATCGGGAGACTTGGGGGAACGCTGGGTGGAAGGAAATATGTGGCTCCTCTCAGATTCCAGAACTTTCTGCCACAGAAATGTGAGGAACATGTGTTTTTTTAGCCAAATTTTGAGGTTTGCAAAGGATTCTGGGTAACAGAACCTGGTCCGAGCCCCACAAGTCACCCCATCTTGGATTCCCCTAGGTCTCTAGTTTCCAGAAATGCACAGGTTTGGTAGGTTTCCCTAGGTGCCGGCTGATCTAGAGGCCAAAGTCTACAGGTAGGCACTTCGCAAAAAACACCTCTGTTCTCTTTCAAAAAATTGGATGTGTCGACGTTGCGCTTTGGGGCGTTTCCTGTCGCGGGCGCTAGGCCTACCCACACAAGTGAGGTATCATTTTTATCGGGAGACTTGGGGAACGCTGGGAGGAAGGAAATTTGTGGCTCCTCTCAGATTCCAGAACTTTCTGCCACAGAAATGTGATGAACATGTGTTTTTTTAGCCAAATTTTGAGGTTTGCAAAGGATTCTGGGTAACAGAACCTGGTCCGAGCCCCACAAGTCACCCCATCTTGGATTCCCCTAGGTCTCTAGTTTCCAGAAATGCACAGGTTTGGTAGGTTTCCCTAGGTGCCGGCTGAGCTAGAGGCCAAAGTCTACAGGTAGGCACTTCGCAAAAAACACCTCTGTTTTCTTTCAAAAAATTGGATATGTCCACGTTGCGCTTTGGGGCGTTTCCTGTTGCGGGTGCTAGGCCTAACCACACAAGTGAGGTATCATTTTTATCGGGAGACTTAGGGGAACGCTGGGGGAAGGACATTTGTGGCTCCTCTCAGATTCCAGAACTTTCTGCCACTGAAATGTGAGGAACATGTGTTTTTTTAGCCAAATTTTGAGGTTTGCAAAGGATTCTGGGTAACAGAACCTGGTCCGAGACCCGCAAGTCACCCCATCTTGGATTCCCCTAGGTCTCTAGTTTTCAGAAATGCACAGGTTTGGTAGGTTTCCCTGGGTGCCGGCTGAGCTAGCGGCCAAAATCTACAGGTAGGCACTTCGCAAAAATCACCTCTGTTTTCTTTCAAAAAATTGGATGTGTCCACGTTGCGCTTTGGGGCGTTTCCTGTCGCGGGCGCTAGGCCTACCCACACAAGTGAGGTATCATTTTTATCGGGAAACTTGGGGGAACGCTGGGTGGAAGGAAATTTGTGGCTCCTCTCAGATTCTAGAACTTTCTGCCACAGAAATGTGAGGAACATGTGTTTTTTTAGCCAAATTTTAAGGTTTGCAAAGGATTCTGGGTAACAGAATCTGGTCTGAGCCCCGCATGTCACCCCATCTTGGATTCCCCTAGGTCTCTAGTTTTCATAAATGCACAGGTTTGGTAGGTTTCCCTTGGTGCCGGCTGAGCTAGAGGCCAAAATCTACAGGTAGGCACTTCGCAAAAATCACCTCTGTTTTCTTTCAAAAAATTGGATGTGTCCACGTTGCGCTTTGGGGCATTTCCTGTTGCGGGCGCTAGGCCTACCCACACAAGTGAGGTATCATTTTTATCGGGAGACTTGGGGGAACGCTGGGTGGAAGGAAATTTGTGGCTCCTCTCAGATTCCAGAACTTTCTGCCACAGAAATGTGAGGAACATGTGTTTTTTTAGCCAAATTTTGAGGTTTGCAAAGGATTCTGGGTAACAGAACCTGGTCCGAGCCCCACAAGTCACCCCATCTTGGATTCCCCTAGGTCTCTAGTTTCCAGAAATGCACAGGTTTGGTAGGTTTCCCTAGGTGCCGGCTGAGCTAGAGGCCAAAGTCTACAGTTAGGCACTTCGCAAAAAACACCTCTGTTTTCTTTCAAAAAATTGGATGTGTCCACGTTGCGCTTTGGGGCGTTTCCTGTTGCGGGTGCTAGGCCTACCCACACAAGTGAGCTATCATTTTTATCGGGAGACTTGGGGGAACGCTGGGTGGAAGGAAATTTGTGGCTCCTCTCAGATTCCAGAACTTTCTGCCACAGAAATGTGAGGAACATGTGTTTTTTTAGCCAAATTTTGAGGTTTGCAAAGGATTCTGGGTAACAGAACCTGGTCCGAGCCCCGCAAGTCACCCCGTCTTGGATTCCCCCAGGTCTCTAGTTTTCAGAAATGCACAGGTTTGGTAGGTTTCCCTAGGTGCCGGCTGAGCTAGAGGCCAAAATCTACAGGTAGGCACTTCACAAAATAAACCTCTGTTTTCTTTCAAAAAATTGGATGTGTCCACGTTGCGCTTTGGGGCGTTTCCTGCCGCGAGCGCTAGGCCTACCCACACAAGTGAGGTATCATTTTTATCGGGAGACTTGGGGGAACGCTGGGTGGAAGGAAATATGTGGCTCCTCTCAGATTCCAGAACTTTCTGCCACAGAAATGTGAGGAACATGTGTTTTTTTAGCCAAATTTTGAGGTTTGCAAAGGATTCTGGGTAACAGAACCTGGTCCGAGCCCCACAAGTCACCCCATCTTGGATTCCCCTAGGTCTCTAGTTTCCAGAAATGCACAGGTTTGGTAGGTTTCCCTAGGTGCCGGCTGATCTAGAGGCCAAAGTCTACAGGTAGGCACTTCGCAAAAAACACCTCTGTTCTCTTTCAAAAAATTGGATGTGTCCACGTTGCGCATTGGGGCGTTTCCTGTCGCGGGCGCTAGGCCTACCCACACAAGTGAGGTATCATTTTTATCGGGAGACTTGGGGAACGCTGAGTGGAAGGAAATTTGTGGCTCCTCTCAGATTCCAGAACTTTCTGCCACAGAAATGTGATGAACATGTGTTTTTTTAGCCAAATTTTGAGGTTTGCAAAGGATTCTGGGTAACAGAACCTGGTCCGAGCCCCACAAGTCACCCCATCTTGGATTCCCCTAGGTCTCTAGTTTCCAGAAATGCACAGGTTTGGTGGGTTTCCCTAGGTGCCGGCTGAGCTAGAGGCCAAAGTCTACAGGTAGGCACTTCGCAAAAAACACCTCTGTTTTCTTTAAAAAAATTGGATATGTCCACGTTGCGCTTTGGGGCGTTTCCTGTTGCGGGTGCTAGGCCTAACCACACAAGTGAGGTATCATTTTTATCGGGAGACTTAGGGGAACGCTGGGTGGAAGGACATTTGTGGCTCCTCTCAGATTCCAGAACTTTCTGCCACTGAAATGTGAGGAACATGTGTTTTTTTAGCCAAATTTTGAGGTTTGCAAAGGATTCTGGGTAACAGAACCTGGTCCGAGACCCGCAAGTCACCCCATCTTGGATTCCCCTAGGTCTCTAGTTTTCAGAAATGCACAGGTTTGGTAGGTTTCCCTGGGTGCCGGCTGAGCTAGCGGCCAAAATCTACAGGTAGGCACTTCGCAAAAATCACCTCTGTTTTTTTTCAAAAAATTGGATGTGTCCACGTTGCGCTTTGGGGTGTTTCCTGTCGCGGGCGCTAGGCCTACCCACACAAGTGAGGTATCATTTTTATCGGGAAACTTGGGGGAACGCTGGGTGGAAGGAAATTTGTGGCTCCTCTCAGATTCCAGAACTTTCTGTCACCGAAATGAGAGGAAAGGGTGTTTTTTTAGCCAAATTTTGAGGTTTGCAAAGGATTCTGGGTAACAGAACCTGGTCCGAGCCCCACAAGTCACCCCATCTTGGATTCCCCTAGGTCTCTAGTTTTCAGAAATGCACAGGTTTGGTAGGTTTCCCTAGGTGCCGGCTGAGCTAGAGGCCAAAACCTACAGGTAGGCACTTCGCAAAAATCACCTCTGTTTTCTTTCAAAAAATTGGATGTGTCCACGTTGCGCTTTGGGGCGTTTCCTGTCGCGGGCGCTAGGCCTACCCATACAAGTGAGGTATCATTTTTATCGGGAGACTTGGGGGAACGCTGGGTGGAAGGAAATTTGTGGCTCCTCTCAGATTCTAGAACTTTCTGCCACAGAAATTTGAGGAACATGTGTTTTTTTTAGCCAAATTTTGAGGTTTGCAAAGGATTCTGGGTAACAGAATCTGGTCTGAGCCCCGCAAGTCACCCCATCTTGGATTCCCCTAGGTCTCTAGTTTTCAGAAATGCACAGGTTTGGAAGGTTTCCCTTGCTGCCGGCTGAGCTAGAGGCCAAAATCTACAGGTAGGCACTTCGCAAAAATCACCTCTGTTTTCTTTCAAAAAATTGGATGTGTCCACGTTGCGCTTTGGGGCATTTCCTGTTGCGGGCGCTAGGCCTACCCACACAAGTGAGGTATCATTTTTATCGGGAGACTTGGGGGAACGCTGGGTGGAAGGAAATTTGTGGCTCCTCTCAGATTCCAGAACTTTCTGCCACAGAAATGTGAGGAACATGTGTTTTTTTAGCCAAATTTTGAGGTTTGCAAAGGATTCTGGGTAACAGAACCTGGTCCGAGCCCCACAAGTCACCCCATCTTGGATTCCCCTAGGTCTCTAGTTTCCAGAAATGCACAGGTTTGGTAGGTTTCCCTAGGTGCCGGCTGAGCTAGAGGCCAAAGTCTACAGTTAGGCACTTCGCAAAAAACACCTCTGTTTTCTTTCAAAAAATTGGATGTGTCCACGTTGCGCTTTGGGGCGTTTCCTGTTGCGGGCGCTAGGCCTAACCACACAAGTGAGGTATCATTTTTATCGGGAGACTTAGGGGAACGCTGGGTGGAAGGACATTTGTGGCTCCTCTCAGATTCCAGAACTTTCTGCCACTGAAATGTGAGGAACATGTGTTTTTTTAGCCAAATTTTGAGGTTTGCAAAGGATTCTGGGTAACAGTACCTGGTCCGAGACCCGCAAGTCACCCCATCTTGGATTCCCCTAGGTCTCTAGTTTTCAGAAATGCACAAGTTTGGTAGGTTTCCCTGGGTGCCGGCTGAGCTAGAGGCCAAAATCTACAGGTAGGCACTTCGCAAAAATCACCTCTGTTTTCTTTCAAAAAATTGGATGTGTCCACGTTGCGCTTTGGGGCGTTTCCTGTCGCGGGCACTAGGCCTACCCACACAAGTGAGGTATCATTTTTATCGGGAGATTTGTGGGAACGCTGGGTGGAAGGAAATTTGTGGCTCCTCTCAGATTCCAGAACTTTCTGCCACAGAAATGTGAGGAACATGTGTTTTTTTAGCCAAATTTTGAGGTTTGCAAAGGATTCTGGGTAACAGAACCTTGTTCGAGCCTTGCAAGTCACCCCATCTTGGATTCCACTAGGTCTCTAGTTTTCAGAAATGCACAGGTTTGGTAGGTTTCCCTAGGTGCCGGCTGAGCTAGAGGCCAAAATCTACAGGTAGGCACTTCGCAAAAATCACCTCTGTTTTCTTTAAAAAAATTGGATGTGTCCACATTGCGCTTTGGGGCATTTCCTGTCGCGGGCGCTAGGCCTACCCACACAAGTGAGGTATCATTTTTATCGGGAGACTTGGGGGAACGCTGGGTGGAAGGAAATTTGTGGCTCCTCTCAGATTCCAGAACTTTCTGCCACAGAAATGTGAGAAACATGTGTTTTTTTTAGCCAAATTTTGAGGTTTGCAAAGGATTCTGGGTAACAGAACCTGGTCCGAGCCCCGCAAGTCACCCCATCTTGGATTTCCCTAGGTCTCTAGTTTTCAGAAATGCACAGGTTTGGTAGGTTTCCCTAGGTGCCGGCTGAGCTAGAGGCCAAAGTCTACAGGTAGGCACTTCGCAAAAAACACCTCTGTTTTCTTTCAAAAAATTGGATGTGTCCACGTTGCGCTTTGGGGCGTTTCCTGTCGCTGGCGCTAGGCCTAACCACACAAGTTAGGTATCATTTTTATCGGGAGACTTAGGGGAACGCTGGGTGGAAGGACATTTGTGGCTCCTCTCAGATTCCAGAACTTTCTGCCACTGAAATGTGAGGAACATGTGTTTTTTTAGCCAAATTTTGAGGTTTGCAAAGGATTCTGGGTAACAGAACCTGGTCCGAGACCCGCAAGTCACCCCATCTTGGATTCCCCTAGGCCTCTAGTTTTCAGAAATGCACAGGTTTGGTAGGTTTCCTTAGGTGCCAGCTGAGCTAGAGGCCAAAGTCTACAGGTAGGCACTTCGCAAAAAACACCTCTGTTTTCTTTCCAAAAATTGGATGTGTCCACGTTGCGCTTTGGGGTGTTTCCTGTCGCGGGCGCTAGGCCTACCCACACAAGTGAGGTATCATTTTTATCGGGAGACTTGGGGGAACGCTGGGTGGAAGGAAACTTAACATAGATTAGCAAAACAAGTGTTATTGCCTCTTGTCTTTCTCTATATTTTTTCCTTCCAAATATAGGAGAGTGTGTAAAAAAGACATATATTTGAGAAATGCCCTGTAATTCACATGCTAGTATAGTCACCCCGGAATTCAGAGATGTGCAAATAACCACTGCTCCTCAACACCTTATCTTGTGCCCTTTTTGGAAATACAAAGGTTTTCTTGATAGCAATTTTTTACTCTTTATATTTCAGAAAATGAATTGCTTTATACCCGGTATAGAATGAAAACGCACTGCAGGGTGCAGCTCATTTATTGGCTCTGGGTTCCTCGGGTTCTTGATGAACCTATAAGCCCTATATATCCCCGTAACCAGAAGAGTCCAGCAGACGTAACGGTATATTGCTTTCGATAATCTGACATTGCAGGGAAAAGTTACAGAGTAAAACGTAGAGAAAAATTGATGTTTTTTTCACCTCAATTTCAATATTTTTCTTTTTCAGTTGTTATTTTCTGTAGGAAACCCTTGTAGGATCTACACAAATGACCCCTTGCTGAATTCAGAATTTTGTCTACTTTTTAGAAATGTTTAGGTTTCTGGGATCCAGCATTGGTTTCATGCCCATTTCTGTCACTGACTGGAAGGAGGCTGAAACCACAAAAAAATGCAAAAATGGGGTATGTCCCAGTAAAATGCCAAAATTGTGTTGAAAACGTGGGTTTTCTGATTCAAGTCTGCCTGTTTATGAAAGCTGGGAAGCTGCTGAGTTTAGCACCGCAAACCCTTTGTTGATGCCATTTTCAGGGGAAAAACCACAAGCCTTCTTCTGCAGCCACTTTTTCCAATTTTTTTTAAAAAAACGAAATTTTCACTGTATTTTGGCTAATTTCTAGGCGTCCTTCAGGGCAACCCACAAAGTCTGGGCACCTCTAGAATCCCTAGGATGTTGGAAAAAAAGGACGCAAATTTGGCTTGGTTAGCTTATGTGGACAAAAAGTTATGAGGGCCTAAGAGCGAACTGCTCCAAATAGGCAAAAAAAGGCCTGGCACAGGAGGGGGAAAAGGCCTGGCAGCGAAGGGGTTAAGCAATTATTATTTTTTTAAAAAATTATTATAGTAGATCCTTCAGAGAGCCCAGAAACCGTCCTTGAACAGCCCTCAATGATCCACTTTCAAATATTCCTTTCAAGCATTCCTTTTAACATACATACTCCAGTGCACCCACTGCACTTTGACATTAACAGTGGATAGTGTTCCAATTTACTTATCCAGTTTCAAGATTAGGACCAGGCATTAGGACAAGGCATGGGGATGTGGTATGCCTAAGACAAAGCTGTCAATTGACTCACTGTTCTATGGTAAACTTTAAGCCAGTCATAAATTGGTAGTCACCATTACTGTGAATTCTGCGACTTGTGGTTCTGCTTTTAACTTTCTAAACCTTGTATTAGAAATCAAGTTGCACATTGCTTTTGGACAGATTGTGGAATGTACAAATGACAACTAATAACATTAAAAGCATTTGAGCAACCCTACACACTGTGAACAAGAGATGCGCATAGATGTTGCCCATGCTATCTTGTTACATAAGGGTTTACACTGATTATTGCTTCCAGTCCTACACCTGAATTTATGAAAGAGGCCTGCACAGCTGTTGCCTATGTCATCTGTGTTTGTGCTGTTTCTGTGCTCCAACCTGTATCTGTTGTACAATGAACGGTTCCACTGCAACTTGTTCCTGAATTGCATCTATTTTGTGACAGAGGCTTGTACTGCAGCTTCCGCCCAAGGTTGTATTTTTTCATGGGGAGGGTTGCATTGCTCCTTTCTTTTTGTGCTGCATACGTTTTGTAATGGATGCTTACATTTCTACTCGTTTCTTGCTTTGTCTGTTTTGTGAAGGAGTCATGCAGTTCTGCAGACATCCTGTGCTATATCTGTTTTGTGACAGACGCTTGCACTGCTCCTTCCTTTTGTACGCCTTATGTTTTTATGAGGCTTGCACAGTGTTACTCCACACCTCTGCTGGAGTAATATCTAGGGCGGAAAAAGATCAGATTACAGTGTGAGAATGGCCAAAAGCATACATGTTAGCGCGTGTTGTCAAACTTCTGTACAGCACCCACTTTCCATCCCTTAAGTTGAATTTAAGTTTGTGGAGATATCTGTTCTCATGGCAGAGACTGCCCCCACCCAGTTAATGTCCACCAAGAATCCCTTTGTGAATGCAGAAAAGGTGTAAAAAGGTAAATTTGGGTTTAACATTATGTTTATTTCTTTGTGAATTAACCCCATGTATTGGTGCATTGCACATGTTTATCAACAACACAAAGGAAGCACTTTGAGCATTTTATGTATGTATCTACGTAAAGGTATTTGCAGAGTGCAAACCTACTTGGAAAGCAGCAGATCACTGACCTGCGAGGTGTGTGTCCGCAGTATGACCATTTACAATGAGGCAGGTCTTTTTTCCTTCTCTTTCTATTTCTCAGTTTCCAGCCTCGTGATGTCCTGGCTTCTTGCGTGGTGCTGTGTGACAGAACTGGTTACATTTCTAATATGATATGTAGGGGTTCCATTTCTGGTAGCCTTGTACATGAGGTAGCTATCTATGAAAATGATGTGGGCTTGGAAAATAAATTCACAATGATGGCTGGTGAGTTTTGAAAATGGTGGGATGTAATACTTGCCCTAAATGCCAGCGACCGTGTGAAGCAAAGCAAGCAAAACCAACCTATCCTAGAATGCTCAGTTAGGAGGTTCTCTCTCTGGAAATCTTTTTAAAAAGGGACTATATAGCGTGTTTTAAAGCATACACAGATAATTTTCTCAAAACATTCCTTCACATGCTCTGAAAGGGCAGCCAAACAATATTGAATCATTTCGAAAGTGTGCCAGGTCAATAAAGCCAGATGCCCTGAAGGTGTTGACCCCATTTGTCTTCAAACTGTGCAGTAGGTGCCCCTGTATGCCAGTAATTACCTCCATTTTACCAGTGCCAGCATTCTGTCACGGGTGCCTCCCATATTCCACAGGTGCCCCTGTAGGCCAGGAATTGCACTTAATAGAACAGTGCCAGAATGTTGTCATTGACTGCATCCATGTTCCATGAATGACCTGTATGAGACAAATACCTCTAGTATGTTAGAACCAGCAAATATTTTGCCACTGGGGCCTTTTTCCTACATACAAAATGATTGTTCTCCCAAGTCAGGAATTATCTCCAGTGTATTAGTTCCACCTTTTTGCTACAGGTGTTCTTATATCAATTACATCTAGTGTTCCAGCTCCAGTAATTTGCCAGCTATACCCCATATGCCAAGAATTACATCTAAAACGCCAGTACTTTGACATGCATGCCTTCATAAGCCTTAATTACCTTCAGTGTGTCAAATCAAGTGACATACTCGGCAGCCCTAGTAGAAAACCTATTAATCAATGCAAGGCTAAGACAGGCTAATGGGAACACCAAGTCAGACACCCCGGCTGCGCCCACATGCAAAAAAGGAACCTCTGAGAGTCTTTTAGATTACATTTTTATAGACGATGTGCTTTGGCAATCCCTTAGTGACATGGCAGTTACTCCCAGGGCTGACAGTGATCACCCAGCCCTTTGTGCTGTTTTTACAGCCTCTTTATTGAGAAGTAAAAATTTGCCTCATTGGGTGACGGGCAACAATGTAACGACAACTAATGATAATAAGAATGTAAAGTGAGAAGTGTTGGCAAACAACACTAAGGTCTAGGTTGCAATCTAGAGATCCTGGCCCCCTTGAAGTCTATTGACTTTCTATCTATGGATTTCATCGAGCTACACTGCTGCCTGATGAATCGCCTGAGACTGCTTTTTGTGGTAGTAAGGAAAAGAGGGGCAGGCACGGGCAGATCACTGAGGTGGTTTACTGGTTCCTGTCGCCAGGCAAAATCCCAGTTGTTGAGAGCCTTACAAACAGGGAATAATTCAGAGATAAGGGTGGTGAGGAATCTATACAAAATGTCCTTGGAAAAAGCTCAAAACGATTGGTAAAACATCGAATGGACCACTCTGGTCGATGCCCTTCGTAAAGGCGACACAAAACTGCTCTGAAAGAAGGTGGCAGTGAGGAGAGACCCCCAGAAAGATGAGAGTGATCCAATAACTCAGCCTGGAAGTTGGGTGTCACACTTTGAGGACCTTTATAGAATAGGCCCTAGTAGCAGTAGTGAAGCATTTCCATCTACACCCACAGAGAAATGTTCAATCCACTTGCCACTAACAAAGGCTCGCCAGGCTTTGATCTGGCCCCTTTTGCTTTGAAAGAAACTGTTTTTGCTCTTCAATCACTGCTAAAAGGGAAGGCCCCTGGCCCAGACGGTATACCAGGCGACTTGTATTTATCACGTCCTGGAACCTGGACTCTGTATTTAAATTCGTTAAGCAATGCCATTTTGAGGGGAGGTGATTTCCCCCCTACGTGGAGAGGAGCAACTATAGTTCCTAGCTATAAAAAGGGCTGCAAGAGATCTACCAGGTAACTACAGACCCAATCCGCATAGGACATTCAGGGGGGAAATGACTGTTGGGGGCTTATCCATGGAACATGTTAGTCATTTTGATTACCTGGGGATAAGATTATCTGACAATCTTTTATGGTCGGCACAAATTGAGAAGAGTGTTGTTGCCCTCCAACAACGGTCAGTGGTAATCAGAAGGAAAATTAAAAACTCTATGGGAAGGCAAATCTTGCCTGCTGTCACGGTGTACAAAGCTGCTGCAGTGACAGCCGCAGCTCACGGCACCAAACTCTGGGGTCACTGTAACTCTCAGAAGTTGACACTGGTTGAAAACAAGTTTATCCGCTCCTTGTTACACCTACCAACAAGTATGCCACTAATTCCTCTTAGGATTGATCTAGCACTCAACCAGATTCGCAAGGTTATTGCCCTGAGACCACTTATCTATTGGGTGCGCCTTTGGTCTTCTGAGCACTTGGTCTCTTACCAATCAGCTGTAGCGGAGCTAATAGCACTTGATGGTGAGGTATCAATCTCTTGGCTCAAATACATTAGAGATATGTGTCACTGCAGTAAAATGGAGGAGGTGTGGAGATCTTCCCATCTTCTAACAAACGAAGCGTAATCACATATAAAGCAATGTTACTGGGAGATGGTCTTGACTTAGATATGACGTGGCACGAAACTAGGTAGTAGAAGGGACCAATTTTTAAATCATAAATGTTCGCCAAAGTTTGAAGCTTATTTGGACAAATCCCAACCATCCTATACTAAAAGCCTGTTTATTAAATTCAGATTGGGGATTTTGCCACTAAATTCTTTTACCCCGGGTGGAATAAGGCTAATTGTTTTTCTCGCTTTCGTTATTACTGCCCGATGCAAGTTAAGACCCTGACCCACTTTGCATTTCTTTGCCCAAAATATTTAACTCCCAGGAGAAAGTGAATTATTCCCTTATGTAGGCTCCTCGGAGTAAGAAACTATAAGGAATCACTCCATATACTGACAAGTGAGCCCAGTGATAAGGTTGTGTTTGCAGTAACAAGGTTCCTTCAATGTGCCTGGGCACTGAGAATTAGGGAGAGTCCACATTTGGTTGGTTGTAATTCTACTAAGACACTGGGTTGGAACTGTGATTTACAAGATCCCACAGAATAGTAATGGATTTATCAGAGAGACTGCTAGCACAGCCATACGCGATAGGTTATCAACTGCATGATACCGCAGACCGATTTTAATAATTTTTTATGCCTTTTATGAATTTTATGTACATATGTATTTTTATCTTGCAATTGCTTTTATGGCTTCAAGCAGAAATAATGTTATTATTATTGTTAAAAGTGACTCACAAGCTGTACAAACTCAGACTCATACTCTCAATCATACTCATTTATATTCTTTACTCATTCTCATTGTCACGCCCACTCCCTTTCTCTCTACTCCGTCCTGCTCTCTCACACTACCATACATTTATTCTCAATCACTTTGTCACATACGCTCGCTGTTACTCTCACTCACTGACCTATACAGTATGTGTACTCTGGAATCCCTACATTTCACCAATGTATGCTACTCTTGAGCACCTTTGAATATGTCTTCTGGGGCAAATTAGAATATAGAGACTAGTTGACTAGTGAGGTGAAGGATACAAACAGTTCAGATTTACTTTGAGAATCTTAGAAAAGCAACCAATTTGTAAAGGCATGGCAAACTTATCATCTCTCAAAAGTGTAATTAACGTTTTTAGTTCTTGTAAAAAAATCTATTCTGGAATACACCAACATTTACAATGGACTTTGGGCCAGCCCACTACTTAGCATTAGTTTGCCTTGTTAAATTTGATTAATAATTCAATAGATTTCCTTTCTCTTTTTGGGGTTGTCTTTTCCCTGGAGCGTATCTTCTTTACCGTCCTTGTTATTGGATGAGGTGCATCTTTGCATAGCTCCACATCAATGAAAATATTTATATTTCCCTGTGCACCCCATGAGATCGTTTGTGTGTCCGTCTCATTTTCCCATGAGCTGTTTCTACCTCATTTCCCTTTCCTCTCTCTATCCCCATTACTACTCACTCCTCTCATGGCATCTCAGTAAATCTACATCAACAAGTATATTTTGCCAGGTTTAACTAAAATATTGACTGGTTTAGTTGTATCTCCTGTGCCTCTAAATGTTGCATCACAGACCAAGACTTTGCACACAAAAGCAGGATTAATGCTGCTGGGGAGGGACAGGTTGTTGCACTCCATCTCTGCTGGAGATGTCTTTTCTCACAGGTGCTCATAAATCTGTTTCCTCTACCGCTGCATAACACCAATTGGTCTGAGATTTAGTCTCAGTTCAGAGTTGTGCGGAAAGGAAATTGGGCCTTGGTAATGATTTTCCTTTAAACCCTCAAAGTTTGAAAATACTGAATTCAATGTTCAGTTCTGCGGTACTATGGTTTATGTCTCTGCTGTTCCGCCAGAATTTTGAAACTATTCAAAAATACTTTTCAAACAAGAAAAGGCAAAACCAATAGCATGTCACTCGTATTAAAAGGCCGAGAGCTATTAGCTTTCACAATGTATGTTTTTAGTGCACAAATAAATAGCAGTGGGATGTTTGCATACTGTTTGCGGCAGTGCTGTGTGTTTGGCAGTAAGCCATTCAAATGTGTTCCTTTTTCATTTCTCATATGTTGTGGGAACTGCTTCAGTATGGTGTCTTGCATTGTGAGCTGTCTCAAATGCAAATTGAATCACCACCGAGTACTCTCAATTTTGAACAAGGAAACCGAGGTTTATGGATGAGAAAGATTCAGTGAACTGGGATTCAAACAGGGGCCTCCTGGTCCCTATAGGTACTAGGCAGCACCTTAGGCACACACAAGATTGGCTATTGTTCTATGAAAAAGGACAGTGCAGAACTGCACATGAGAACGAATGTAAAGTGTTTTTAATTCCAGGGGTTACGACAATGAGGGTGACACTTTAGTTTTCATTTATTTTAGAATGTGTTTCACTTGTATTTGCACCTCTCACAATATAATGCTTGAAGACTCTGGGGCATATTTATACTCCGTTTGCGCGGAATTAGCGTCGTTTTTTTCGACGCAAATTCGGCGCAAAACTAATGCCATATTTATACTTTGGCGCTAGACGCGTCTAGCGCCAAAGTATGAGTAAAGAGCGTCATTTTTTAGCGTGAACGCCTTCCTTGCGTAAATGAGATGCAAGGTAGGCGTTCCCGTCCAAAAAAATTACTGCGACGCAAATGCGTCGTATTTATACTCCCGGGCAAAAATCACGCCCGGGAGTTGGCGGGGCAGAAAACCCCGCATTTGCGCCACTTTTTAACGCCTGGGTCAGGGCAGGCGTTAAGGGACCTGTGGGCTCAAAATGAGCCCACAGCTGCCCTCCCATGCCCCCAGGGACCCCCCCTGCCACCCTTGCCCACCCCAGGAGGACAACCAAGGATGGAGGGACCCATCCCAGGGACATTCAGGTAAGTTCAGGTAAGTATAATTTTTTTTTTTTGTATAATTTTTTTTGGCATAGGGGGGCCTGATTTGTGCCCCCCTACATGCCTCAATGCCCAATGACCATGCCCAGGGGACATAAGTCCCCTGGGCATGGCCATTGGGCAAGGGGGTATGACTCCTGTCTTTGCTAAGACAGGAGTCATGTAAATGGCGTCTGGGCGTCGTAAAAAATGGCGCAAATCGGGTGGAGGCGACTTTTTAGCGTCAACCTGACTTGCACCATTTTTAAGACGCCCTAACGCCATTTTTCCCTACGCCGGCGCTGCCTGGTGTACGTGGTTTTTTTCCACGCACACCAGGCAGCGGCGGTCTGCTTGCGCCGGCTAACGCCATTCAATAAATACGGCGCCCGCATGGTGCTTCAGAATGGCGTTAGCCGGCGCAAAATTTTTTGACGCTAAACTGCGTTAGCGCAGTTTAGCGTCAAAAAGTATAAATACGGGCCTCTGTTTTTTTAATAGGACTGCATTCATTTATGTTTTTGTGGCTAGAGACACACACAGCTAGCCCCTCAACATTTATTTTATTAACTGAATTTTGGTATGCTGTGCTATCACCACGGACATGTACACTTATACTCCAGATATATCTAGTGTTGATTGCTGTGGTACGTGAACACAGTGGGTAGCAAAATGATTGTATATGGGGACCCCTTTACTCTACCCTGCTGAGTGCCCCTTAGCGTTTTGTTAAACCACTGCCAGAAATGAGTACGGACTGACATATGATCACCTTATGGTCATAATTGTGAGCATTACATTCATGCTTTTTGGGCTTTGCAACCATGTTTCAAATAGTAGATTGTGCTGTCCTGTAGAAAGAAACTTGAAGCTTGGACCATTTCCGATGGCATACTGCATTTTGTAGGAATCGACCCCTTTTCTAACTTAGTTTGAGTGCAATTAGTTGCCCATTAGACAGTGTAAGCAAACTTCCAACTGCCTGTTCTTCCCAGCTTTCAGGAACAGGCAGACTTGAATCAGAAAATCCCATTTTCAACACAATTTGGGCATTTTACTGGGACATACCCCATTTTTACTATCTTTGTGCTTTAAGCCTCCTTCCAGTTAGTGACGGAAATGGGTGTGAAACCTATGCTGGATCCCAGAAAGCTAAACATTTCTGAAAAGTAGACAGAATTCTGAATTCAGCAAGTGGCAATTTGTGTAGATCCTACAAGTGTTTCCTACAGAAAATAACAGCTGAAATAAAAATAAAATTGAAATTGAGGTGAAAAAACTGCCATTTTTCTTCGCGTAACTTTTTCCTGCAATGTCAGATTTTTTAAAGCACTATACCGTTACGTCTGCTTGTCTCTTCTGGTTGCGGGGATATATAGGGCTTGTAGGTTCATCAAGAACCCTAGGTGCCTAGAGCCAATAAATGAGCTGCACCTTGCAATGGGTTTTCTTTCTATACCGGGTATACAGCAATTCATTTGCTGAAAAATAAAAAGTGAGAAATAGGTATCAAGGAAACCTTTGTATTTCCAAAATGGGCACAAGATAATGTGATGAAAAGCAGTGGTTATTTGCACATCTCTGAATTCTGGGGTGCCCTTACTAGCATGTGAATTACAGGGCATTTCTCAAATAGACATCTTTTTTACACTCTGTCTTATATTTGGAAGGAAAAAATGTAGAGAAAGACGAGGGGCAATAACACTATTCTGTGTCCCCCTAAGTCCCCCGATAAAAATGGTACCTCCCTTGCGTGGGTAGGCCTAATGCTTGCGACAGGAAACACAACATGGACACATCACATTTTTACATTGAAATCTGACATGTTTTTTGCAAAGTGCCAAGCTGTAGATTTTGGCCTCTAGCTCAGCCGGCACCTAGGGAAACCTACCAAACCTGCGCATTTTTGAAAACTAGACACAAAGGGGAGTCCAAGATGGGGTGACTTGTGGGGCCCTGACCAGGTTCTGTTACCCAGAATTCTTTGCAAACCTCAAAATTTGGCCAAAAAAACACTTTTCCCTCTCATTTCATTGACAGAAAGTTCTGGAATCTGAGAGGAGCCACAAATTTCCTTCCATCCAGCATTTCCCCATGCATCCTGACAAAAATTGTACCTCACTTGTGTGAGTAGACCTAGTGGCTTTGTCTGTAATAGATCACACAACGGTCAATGTTGGTCCTTACATGAGGGCAACTGTTGACCCTGGAGTGATCCATTACTGACGCAGGCACTAGATATAGGTACTCTACTGGGGTAGTGTTTTTATCAGCACAAGTGGTGAAACAATGGGTGGTAGGAATTTGTGGATCCCAGCATATCCCTGTAGTTTGTGGGACAGTAATGTAAGAAACAAATCAGTTTTTAGGAAACATTTCACCTTTGCAGGGTATACTGGGTAAGAAAACTTTGGGCAAAATCCACACAAGTCACACCTCTGTGGACTATTCCGGATGTCTAGTTTCCAGAAATGTCTGAGTTTTGTAGGTTTCCCTATATGGCCGCCGAGCCCAGGACCAAAAACGCAGGTGCCTGCCTTACAAAACCAGGTTGTTTTGTGATAGATAATTTTGATGTCTCCACAATATGATTTGGGTGGTGGAACTTAGGGCTGAACTAAATTGGGGAGCTCCTAAGAGAGCACTCTCTCTGTGCTTGCCACTGCATGCACCTGCTCTCTGGGTTGGGCTAACCCGCTATTGTCCCGCTGCACAGACTGTGCTTGCGAATGGACAGCAGGATTGTCCTCATCACTTCCTCATAATCACTGGAAGAGGAGTTATCGAATGGAACTCCTCTGCCTAAAAAATCACTCCCAGAGTCTGCGCCATTGACCTATCCCTCAGATGTTGTCTTAGTATCTGCTGTCTCAGTCTCTGATCCAACGGCAGAACTGTACTCTATAACCCGAGTGAGGGCTTGAGTCATCCAATAAGATGCCATCTTTTCTACTGGCTAAACTGTTGCACTAGGATGCTAGCCTACGTAGACAGTCACAAAATTGCTGGTGTGTGTGTGTGTGCGTGATACGTGCAACAGTAGAGGTAACCTTACCTGCGCTTTTTCCCTCAATTAGCATGTTCTCTCAAGACACTCAAAAAAATACACTATTACTTCACCTTGTTACATACCAATCATCACAGTCTTTAGCTCCTCTACCGTCCGGTCCAACAATCATTATTGGTTCTCCCACTCCAATTACCTCCTCCGATTCCTTCACTACCACTGAGCAAAAATGTACTTCATCTCTCCATAGCCCTCCTCGCCCATACATTTCATTTGTATTATAGAGCGCAGGTAATGACTGGCTTTAGTAATCTACTCAGCTATTTACCTAAAATACAGATGCTTTGCAGTATGCATATAAACCTTCTGCACTACTTTATGGCATCAAAACTGCCACTGGACAAAAGTCAGATCCTTTTGTAGCAGAAACAGAATCACAAGACTTACTACAGTTGAAACGTGCCAGTTGAAGTATGTGTATTGCTTTGAAGACGCAAGCTGCAACTGCAAGAGAACTGGTGGCGGAAAAAAAATAAAAAAAAATATATATATACATAGATATATATATATATATATATATATATATATATAAAGAGATCACTTTTGCTAGTGCAGGTGTTTTATTAAGAAATGATGAATGAGTGTTTATGTGTTTTGAATAATGAGTTTATGTAGAAAATGAAATAACGTAGAAAAATAATGCACGCATTTGAAAATGTGACCTGGAAGAATGGCCACCAATGTTAACGAAGTGTACTAATCAATTAATAATACTTAGGAAATATTAATTACGTGTTAGACTAATGCAGTAATATGTCATATTAAGGGTTATGAAGTATTCTTTAGCTTTATTAATTGTTGGCCTTAACTTAGCGAGTGTCTTGGCCTATTTTGCCAGGCCTCCTGCAGAAGCTGTATCTCTTAGCGATTAATACAAATGTTGACCAAGTGAATTAAACTGTGAAATATCTATTGCATTGTTCAAATGTGCCCAAAATGGAAGCTTTTCATGAGAACCGACTGCTAGCAGATGATGTACTTTCTAATGCAACATTTTGCATGAGACTGACTTTCCCAGGACAAGAACAATGAAGATATTGACTAGAGTGGAGGCTGCAACAATATTGTTACCTGACCAGATGATGAGAACAACCCAGGATGAACCACTCAACAATATGAGAACAGAGAAATATTAGAATTCATAGATTTGATATAGTAGTTTTACTGGACAGAGTGTGAACATACGATTAACTGGCCAATAGGGAATTAGTGGCCAATAGGGAATTAGTGGATCGTTTAGGTGACTTTGATATAACAACGCGTCAGAAGGAAAAGACTTCGGATTGCAGAGAGAGAGACTAGAACTTTAGAAGAGAGAGATTTTACATCTTAGGAGAGAGAAGACAGATCATTACGATATTCCGGCTCATTGGGCTCATATTCCCTGAGTGAGAGCTTGATGCCTTGCAGATCGACTGATTTCCTGAGGGCGAAGACTGATTCTGCTTGGCTGACCTATACCGAGGATAGGTATAAATTGAAATGTGTTTATTTTGCATATTTGCTTTTCCTTTCTGGGTACCAACTGCGCTGTTTATGTCTATAACTATAATATAGTTAGATGTTTTTCCAAATTGGTATTACTAAATTGTTTTGCATGAAGCCCAAGATACTGATGCTAATCTGGTGTTCGTTGAGGAACCTGACTTATGACAAATGAGGCTAATGCTTGATGGATATCTCTGCTTAACTTCATGTATTTTATCTTGTTGATGGATCTGACTCTGCTACTGATTTGCACCACAACTTTACAATGTGTTTTGGTTCAAGCTTTGATTAGTTTACGTTTCTTCTGCACACTTTGGACAACCAGTATTATTTCTGTATGTGTTTGTCGGAGTCACCAGATCCTCGGAGTCTGTGCACGTTCCCAACACTTCCACCACAAGACAGCTCCAATACTCTGATTAGAATTGTCACAGAGTCTAAGAGAGTCCAAGTGGGGAAAAGGGGAGTAGGAAGGGAACAGCTGGGAAGGAGACCTGTAGGAAGCAAAAAGGTTAAAACACACAATATCAAAATTACATCATATGAATATCAATACTAGGCTATGACTCTAAGCATTGTCATTCTGAAAACATGGACAACCTAAGCATAGACTTGAAATGATTAGGCTTCAAGATGACTGGATACCTGTGAGGGAATCAAGAAAGGTTAAATGCAATTTTCAAATTCAAGAATTATCATTTACATGAGGATCATTTACAAGAATCTGAATGATTTCTAAACCATCATATGAATCGTGTTTGAGAAACATATTAGGAACACACAACATCACATCTAGAAAACCTGGTTCCTTTTTCTCTCAAATTTCTGGAACATGACTTGCGCACATTGCAGATCTTTACATAGGTAGTAAAAATACCATAGGTTGATTGTGCACCATGAATAAAACAAATTAGACTTGAGAAATAAATCAAGCGACTTCCCAACTCAAAAGCCACCAAGTAAATGCATTAAAATGGTAGCGAGTAATGAACACCGTGATTTTAGGCACAGGAAATGAATCGCGCGTCTTGACGATTCGAGTACCACCATGTAGCTGCCTAGGAATGATTGCGCACAATGAACATCATGAATTAAGCACAAGAAACGAATTGCGCGTCTTGCTGATTCAAAAGCCACCATGTAACTGTCAAGGAATGGTAGCGCACAATGAACATCATGAATCAAGCACGAGAAAACGAATTGCGCGTTTTGCCAATTCGAGTGCCACCATTTAACTGTCAAGGAATGGTAGCGCACAATGAATATCAAGGGTTAAAGTACAAGAGAACGAATCGCGCGTCTTGCCGATTCGAATGCCACCATGTAACTGCCAAGGAATGGTAGCGCACAATGAATAACATGAACTAAGCACGAGGAAAGAATTGCGCGTCTTGCCGATTCAAATGCTACCTTTGTAAAAGCCAGAAAATAGTAGCGCACAATGAATGTCAAGAGTTAACACACAAGAAAATGAATTGCGCGTCTTACCGATTTGAATGCCACCATGTAACTGCCTAGGAATTGTAGCGCACAATGAATATCAAGAATTAAGCACGAGAAAAGAATTGCGCGTCTTGCCGATTCGAATGCCACCATGTAATTGCCAAGGAATGGTAGCGCACAATGAATAACATGAATTAAGCACGAGGAAAGAATCGCGCGTCTTGCCGATTCAAATGCTACCTTTGCAAATGCCATAAAATGGTAGCGCACAATGGATATCAAGAGTAAACACACAAGAAAACGAATTGCGCGTCTTGCAAATTTGAATATCAGCATGCAAATGCCACGAAACTACCAAGCGCACATTCACACGCACAAGAGTACTTTAGATTATCATGCAAAGATTAGGCCCAAGAACTCAAGAGTTTTCGATAACGGGGTCGGGGGTCCAGCCCGACCTCCGTCTTACCGCCCTGATCTAGGATCACCAATGAAAGTGAAAAAAGAGCAAGGCCTGGAGGATCAAAGTAGGCCGCCAGAACAGGAGCTTAGGAAGTTGCTGCTGCTCTGCACCGGGACCTCTGAATAGTGAGCACGTGGAGCTAGGCTGGCTCCCTTTTATAGAGTCTTAGCCCAGCCCACCAACCACACCCAGGCATGCTGCAGGGAAAGCTTCTAGAAGTCCCTGGAAAGGGACCACGCCCTGACACAGTCGGAAAGCCTGCAGCAGTACATTACATGAGAACAGTATTTATGTGCATGCTGAACATAAATCCTCAGGATTAAACTCTGCAATGCAAAAGGTTAAACCACATCATATCAGCACAATGCATAAATTATGTTAGCTTGTAATTATCTGGTTTTTGCATTCTAGTTGCCCGTAGAGCACGCACTGCCCTGATGTTGACAGTACTCCCCTCTCTCAGACGCGGTGTAGGGCCTGGTTTGTCTGGATTGAGACGATGAAAGTGCCTGACAAGTACTGGAGCATGGACATCAGATGCAGAAACCCATGAGTTACTTTCAGGGCCATAACCTTTCCATGAGATTAAGTACCATAAATTACACCCTCTCAGTTTAGAATCCAACACTTTCTTGACTTCATGTCCTACTTCCCCCTGTACTAAAACTGGAGCTGGATGAGAATGGACCTTCTGGACTGCTTTTTTCAAGAGGGAAGTGTGGAACACTGGATGAGTCCGTAATGATCTTGTCAATTGCAGTTTATAGGTCACAGGATTGATTTGCTGAAGGTCAGTGTAAGGACCTATGAATTTGGGGTTGAACATGTGCTTTTTCTTGAAGTCAATATGTTTTGTGGAAAGCCGCACTTTGTCACCTGGTTGATACTGCGGTCCCTCGCAATGTTTCTTGTCATAATGCTTTTTGTATTTTTGTTTGGCCTTTTCTAAATGCTGTTGAATCAATTTCTGGGTTCGATGCAAATGTTGAATGGTTTCTGACACAGCTGGAGTAAGAGAACTTTCTTGACCGATTGTGATGGGCAAGGTGTCAGGATGATAGCCAAACAAGCCAAAAAAAGGTGTAATGCCAGTAGAAGTGTGGAATGAGTTATTGTAGGCTAACTCAGCTAACCAGAGCATTGATATCCAAGAATGAAGTGCTTTTTCAGCGTAAGCACGTAGGTATTGCTTCAAAGTCTGGTTTAGTCTCTCCGTTTGACCATCTCTTTGAGGATGGTGGCTAGTAGATAGTGTAGATGTCACTTGGAGTGTTTTACACCATGTCTTCCAGAAAATGGAGGCGAATTGCGACCCCCGATCAGAGAGGATAATTTTTGGCAGTCCATGATAACGAACCACTCTATTCAGTAAAATAGTTGCCAGTTCACTGGAGGTGGGCAATTTTTTACAGGCAATGAAATGTCCATATTTCGTGAGACTAACCACTACCACCAGAATTATTGAATGTTGTTGAACCACTGGTAGACCGGTGATAAAGTCTAAAGAAATGTGCTCCCACGGACAACTTGGGGTTGGGAGTGGAAGTAACAACCCTTTTGGTTTTGAGTGACTTGTTTTAGTGCGAGCATAGACTTCGCAGTTGTATACCATTGCTTTTACATCTTTTGTAAGGGTTGGCCACCAAAAATAGCGTTGGATTAATTCTAGAGTTTTATGAGTACCTGGATGACCTGCCGTAGGTATAACATGCAAACAGTGAAACACTATCTTGCGAAGTTTGGTAGTGGGCACGAACAAACGAGCGTCATGAAAAGGTAATCTTTGCTTGATTGACCTTTTGGGATATGCTTGAGCCCATGTTTGCCATTTCTCAACAGTAAAAGAATTGCGGATGTCTTCAAAGAAATCTTCAGTTTTTATGATACATAGGACTTTGTCGGGAGCAATGATAGCTCTGGAGGTTTGAACTGCAGGCAACGTGGTAGACTCTTAGCGGGACAAGGCGTCAGCTTTGCGATTGCCTTTACCAGGCCGGAAGGTTACCACAAATTCAAATTCGGCAAAAAACAGCATCCAGCGTAATTGCAGAGGAGTCAATAGTCTGGCGGAACTCATGAACTGAAGATTGCGATGATCAGTATATACTGTGACAGTGTATTTGACACCCAACAAATGATGTCTCCATTCTTTAAAGGCGTCACAAATCGCCAGAAGCTCTTTTTCAGCAATGACATAGTTCTGTTCAGCTTCATTCAACTCCTGAGACATGTAAGCTACGGGATGAAGTTGACCAGTGTCCTTGTTTCGTTGTGACAAGACTGCTCCTATTGCCACATCTGAAGCATCAGCTTCCACTATGAAGGGTCGATCCGCGTCAGGATGAGTCAAGACTGGGGCAGTAGAGAAAGCTTCTTTCAAAGTTGAAAAGGCTTGGTCAGCTTCTGGAGACCATTCAAATTTCTCCTTCTTTCTTAATAACTTAGTGATTGGAGCCACTGTCTGGGAGAAATGATTTATGAACCTCTGGTAAAAATTTGCAAACCCCAGGAAACATTGTACATCACGAACAGTCTTTGGCGTGGGCCAATCTGATACGGCCCTTACTTTCTTTTCTGCCATCACCATTCCTTGAGGAGTAAGGATAACCCCCAAAAACTCAACTGGGGTAACATGAAACTCACACTTGGTTAGTTTGCAATATAAATGGTGCTTTCAAAGAGCTGCAAGAATTTTCTTGACATTGCCATTGATGTTCATTTTCATTGTCTGAGTAGATCAAAATGTCATTGATGTAGACTATGGCGAATACGTCGATGTACTCTCTGAGAACCTCATTCAAGAAAAATTGAAATGCTGCCGGAGCATTACACAGACCAAAAGGCATGACAGTGTATTCAAAAAGGCCATATCTTGTCTTGAACGCTGTTTTCCATTCGTCACCCTCTCTCATTCTGACCAAATGATAAGCACCTCGAAGATCAAGCTTTGTGTAGATTTTTGCTTTCTATACTTGCTCCAGTAAGACCGGAATTAGGGGCAGAGGATATTTATTCTTGATGGTGACTTTGTTCAATCCTCTATAGTCGATACAAGCTCGAAGTTCTCCATTCGCCTTCAGAACAAAAAACAAAGAAAACGCTGCAGGAGACTTAGAAGGGCGAATGAAACCATTCTCCAAGAATTGGTCCAGATATTTTCGTAAATGTTGATTTTCATGTTCTGACAGGGCATATACACAACAGTTTGTAAATATCGCACCTGGGACTAGATCAATTTGACAGTCATAAGATCTATGAGGAGGTAAGTTCTCTGCTTCATTCTCATCAAATACATCTTCGTAAGATGAATACTGTTTGGGCAATCAAACTTCTTTCTCTGCAGCAGTAGCTATGTAAGAGTTGCAAACTTTTGATACCTGAATTTTTTGGAGGTATTGTTCTTTACATAGCGCAGATGAGAACACGACCTTTCGTTCAGCCCAATTAATCTCTGGACTGTGATGAGTTAACCACGATAAGTCAAGGATAATCCTGTACTGGGGAGCATGGATCACATCAAGGATGAGTTTCTCTTTATGTTTCTTTCTTTGATTCTTATCCTCACAAATCACCAACAAGGGGACAGTCTGGAGAGTTACTGGACCTCCAGTAAAGAGTTTTCCATCGACTGCCTGGATGATTTTTGGGGTCTTCTTTTCAATATATGGAACCTTCTGTGCACGAACCAGTTGGGCGTCAACAAAGTTCCTGGTAGCCCCAGAATCGATTAGAGCCTTTGTGAAATAGGTCTTTTTCTTAACCTGAACTCTTATTCCCAGTTTGAGCTGTCTAGATTGTGAAGGGTCCACGGTGACACCCAAGAGCAACCCTTCTCTGCATCTTGAGTGCTTTAGTTTTCCGACTCAACTTGTGCATTGGCTGCAACCTTCTGAACTGGAACTCATTTGTTCTTTGGTTTGATTGGACAATCTTTGGCAAAATGACCTTTGCGCCCACAATAGACACATTGTCCATTCTTTCTACGTAGGTCCTTTTCATCTTTGGTCAAAGGTCTCCTGATGGTTCCAATTGCCATCGGTTCCGGCGTTCTTTCTTTCGGAGTTCTTGAGTCTCTATTATAGTGAACACGCCAGGAATACTTTTCAGTCTTTTTGCGTGTTCCTTTTCGTTCTGTTAAACAATGATCAAGCCTCAAGACAAGGTTTATCAATTCTTGACAGTCTGTAGGTTGCGGGTCGATTTGAGCTAGGCTATCTTTTAGCTCCTCTTTGAGTCCCTTGTAGAACAAGGCTGCTTGTTTTTCTTCAGGCCAGGATGTCTCAGCGACCAGCCGATTAAAGTTGGCTAAATATGACACTATGTCCTGATTCCCTTGGCGTAAGTCTAATAATTCACGATCTGCTGACAGTGTTACAGTTCTACGATCAAAAACTTGCTCAAACTTCCGAACAAAGTTTCTCCAGTTGTATAACAGGGGATTGTCTTTACGCACAAGAGGAATAGCCCAGGTAGCTGCATCTCCAGACAGATACGATAACAAGAAAGCTACTTTGGACTGGGCATCGGGGAAAGTATGTGGTCTGCAGGTGAAGTGTAATTCCACTTGAACCAGGAAAGATTGCGCTTTCAAGGGTTACCTGAGAAACGTTCTGGAGGAGCTAAAGGAATGGTTGAAGGAAGGTTGAGGGAAATGTTTGTCGGATTACCTCCAGAAGTCTGAGAAGAAGGACCTGGCCAAGACACATCCGGAGGATTTTGTTCCTTCTTTTCTACCTTATCCTTTAGCTGACTCACTCTCTCAACTAGGCCAGTTGCCAAATCTTTTGATGATACCACCTCTGCTTGGAGCTCAGTGATAGCCTTGACTAGCTCGTCCAGTGTGGCCATGTTGAGAACATACACAAACCAGGAGGATAATAATTAGTGGGCTCACTATTCTGTCAGAGTCACCAGATCCTCAGGGTCTGTGCACGTTCCCAACACTTACACCACAAGACAGCTCCAATACTCTGATTAGAATTGTCACAGAGTCTAAGAGAGTCCAAGTGGGGAAAAGGGGAATAGGAAGGGAACAGCTGGGAAGGAGACCTGTAGGAAGCACAAAGGTTAGAACACACAATATCAAAATTACATCATATGAATATCAATACTAGGCTATGACTCTAAGCATTGTCATTCTGAAAACATGGACAACCTAAGCATAGACTTAAAATGATTCGGCTTCAAGATGACTGGATACCTGTGAGGGAATCAAGAAAGGTTAAATGCAATTTTCAAATTCAAGAATTATCATTTACATGAGGATCAGGAAAGAATCTGAATGATTTCTAAACCATCATATGAATCGTGTTTGAGAAACATATTAGGAACACACAACATTACATCTAGAAAACCTGGTTCTTTGTTCTCTCAAATTGCTGGAACATGACTTGCACACATTGCAGATCTTTACATAGGTAGTAAAAATACCATAGGTTGATTGTGCACCATGAATTACACAAATTAGACTCGAGAAATAAATCATGCGACTTCCCAACTCAAAAGCCACCAAGTAAATACCTTAAAATGGTTGCGCGTAATGAACACCGTGACTTTAAGCACAGGAAATCGCGCGTCTTGACGATTCGAGTACCAACATGTAGCTGCCTAGGAATGATAGTGCACAATGAACATCATGAATTAAGCACAAAAAACGAATTGTGCGTCTTGCCGATTCGAATGCCACCATGTAACTGTCAAGGAATGGTAGCGCACAATGAACATCATGAATCAAGCACGAGAAAACGAATTGCGCGTTTTGCCGATTCGAGTGCCACCATGTTTCTGTCCAGGAATGGTAGCGCACAATGAATATCAAGGGTTAAAGTAAGAGAGAATGAATCATGCATCTTGCCGATTCGAATGCCACCATGTAACTGCCAAGGAATGGTAGCGCACAATGAATAACATAAATTAAGAACGAGGAAAGAATCGCACGTCTTGACGATTCGAATGCTACCTTTGTAAATGCCATAAAATGGTAGCACACATTGAATATCAAGAGTTAACACACAAGAAAACAAATTGCGCGTCTTGCCGATTCGAAAGCCACCATGTAACTGCCTAGGAATGGTAGCGCACAATGAATATCAAGAATTAAGCACGAGAAAAGAATCGCGCGTCTTGCCGATTCAATTGCTACCTTTGCAAATGCCATAAAATGGTAGCGCACAATGAATATCAAGAGTTAACACACAAGAAAACAAATTGCGCATCTTGCAGAATCGAATACCAGCATGCAAATGCCACGAAACTACAAAGCGCACATTCACACGCACAATAGTACTTTAGATTATCATGCAAAGATTAGACCCAAGAACTCGAGAGTTTTCGATAACGGGGTCGGGGGCCCAGCCCGACCTCCATCTTACTGCCCTGATCTAGGATCAGCAATAAAAGTGAAAAAAGGGCAAGGCCTGGAGGATCAAAGTAGGCCGCTGGAACAGGAGCTCAGGAAGTTGATGCTGCTCTGCACCGGGACCTCTGACTAGTGAGCATGTGGAGCTGGGCTGGCTCCCTTTTATAGAGTCTTAGCCCAGCCCACCAACCACACCCAGGCATGATGCAGGGAAAGCTTCTAGAAGGCCCTGGAAAGGGACCACACCCTGACACAGTCTGAAAGCCTGCAGCAGTACATTACATTAGAAAAGTATTTAGGTGCATGCTGAACAGAAGTCCTCAGGATTAAACTCTGTAATGCAAAAGGTGAAACAACATCATATCAGCACAATGCATAAATTATGTTAGCTTGAAATTATTTGTTTTTTGCATTCTAGTTGTACGTAGAGCGCGCACTGCCCTGATGTTGACAGTGTTTCATTTGATTTTGAGATTAATCTTCATGACCTTAGCATTTTTTATATAGGAAAAATACACACACTAATAAGGGGGTCATTCTGACCTCGGCGGTAAAAGGCTCTTACCGCCGGTCAGAAGTCCGCTATTCTACCGCCGCGGTAAACCGCCACGGTCATTCTGACAAACAACTGCCAAGCCGCCAAAAACCCGACATCCACGGAAGGCCGCCTCATCAGCGGGCAGCGATAAACTGGAGATGACCAAACCTCCACCGCCACGCCAACACAAACACGCCCATGCCATTACGACCCACGAATCCACGCGGCGGTCATTCAACCACGGTATTCCATTGGCGGTACACACCGCCGCAGTCAAAATACACACCCAGCTCCAAAACACAGCCACATTGGACAATTTGAAATACACACACCTGATACACATACAAACACCACCCCCACACATCCAAGCAACTATAAAACACACACCCACATCACCCACAAACCCCCACTAGTTGGAAATCGGAGAGAAGGCGATAGAGAGAGAGAGAGCGAGCACAGCAATCGAAAACCCCAACACACACAGGAATCCAACATCATCAACCACAACACATCTACGCACACATCACCACACACCACCACTCACATCACCACAAACACCACCCCACACCTCATCCACACCACCCCATGGCACCCCAAAGACACCCCAGGTTTTCGGACCAAGAACTCAGGGTCATGGTGGAGGAAATTATAAGGGTAGAGCCCCAGCTCTTCGGCACACAGGTGCAACACACCACAATAGCCAGGAAGGCGGAGCTATGGCAGAGGATCGTCAACAGGGTCAACGCTGTGGGACAGCATCCCAGAAACCGGGAAGACATCCGAAAGCGCTGGAACGACCTACGGGGGAAGGTACGGTCGATGGTCTCAAGACACAACATCGCTGTGCAGAAGACTGGCGGTGGACCACCACCCACGCCTCCCGAATTCACAGCATGGGAGCAAGAGGTCTTGAACATCCTGCATCCTGCGGGCCTCGCTGGAGTAGGCGGAGGAATGGACTCTGGTAAGTCTAGTCTCAACTACTCCCCACCCCAATCACCAGCATGCCAACCCACACCCCCACCCTCACCCCCAACCCCCAGCACACATCCTCCCTGCCAATGTCTCACCAGCACAACCCACCCAACCCAAAACCAAACCCTGAATGCCAACACAAACCATGGACACCCATCACCTATGCATGACCACTGCACATACCCATCCCCCCCACAAACCACCCTCACAACTCCTGCCACAAGGGAATGCCAGCACTGGGGGACCCACAAATCACACGCCATGGAACACACAGAAGCAATAACCATACTCTTTCACCCCTGCAGGGCTCGAACGCCAACACACCGGCCAGGAGGGTCCAGATATGTCCATCCCACCCCCAGAACAGGCCCCCAGTGAGGACAGCAGCTCTGTCGACCTAGAACCTGATGACCAGCCCGGACCATCGGGGACCTCTGGACAGTCGGTTCCCCACACACAGACACAGGCCACAGCAGACCTAACCCCCTCTGGGAATATCAGCACAGCTCCCACCCAGCGGGCCCATGCCTCTCTCTCCAGGACAGGTCAATCAGCGGTGTGTCCGCCACTACAGGGCACCCAGGCTGACCCAACACCCCAACAACAACAGGGACCTGGGGGCAGTGGTACTAGGCACACCGTCCAGGGGACAGAGGCCCGGGGAAACAGGGCAACTGTGAGGGCTGCAGTGCGACGGGGGGAGGACAGGCCCAGGGAACCGACTCTCCAAGAGGCCCTCACCACCATCATGGGAGCATACCACTGCTCCCAGGAGACGATGGCGACGGTACTGGCCAGGTTCCAGGAGATCAAGGCACAGCAGGAGGAACGGTACATGGGGTACAGAGAGGAGCTCAGGAACATCGTCCTGGCCCTGAACCTAATAGTCACCACATTGCGGGACCAGGTGGCACCCCAAAGGGCCCCTGTCACCAGCCCGGACCAGGAACAGCCTACCACCTCCGCCGGCGCTAGTGTACAGGAGGCCCCCACACAACGACGGGCCACCAGAACCCCACCTCCTGCTGAAGATCAACCACCCCGCAAGAGGAGCCTGAGATCACAAAGGAAGACAGAGTAGGATGCCAAGACCCCCGCCAGCATAAGATACCCCCGGATGTCATTCCACTGTCCCACATTTTCACCCTGTCCAACCTTGAACTGCCCCTGCTCCATCCTTCCACAGGCATATGGACAATGCACCTGTGCGACCGAGAACTGGACTCTGCCATGGACATCACTCCACCCCCACCCATCACCGTTTTACTATCATTGACCTATATGTAGCACTTTAAATAAATCACTAATTGCACTTAAAACACTCAGGAGTCTGCTTGTATTCTTAACAAATGTATTACACATAACGGTTCATAAATGTTCAGTTACATTGGGATGACAACATATCAATGTCAATGTGCTTTACTCCATGGGCGAACAAACCAGAAGTCACGCAGTGGGTCATACAGCTCTGAAAAGGGAAGGGAAAGTCACAATTCAGTTGAAAGGAACTGGGGGAAACACAGAAAGTAGAGATGCAGGAGGCCAGAGGTAAATGTAAAATGGCGTGGGGGATTCTTACCTGGGTGCTACTGAAAATACTGTTGTATGACTGTGTCCCTGTTGTCCATGTCGTCCCCGTCGTCTTCCTCCTCTTCACTCTCCACAGGCTCCACAGCTGCTACAACACCACCATCCGGACCATCCTCCTGCAGAAAAGGCACCTGGCGTCGCAATGCAAGATTGTGAAGCATACAGCAGGCCACGATGATCTGGCACACCTTCTTGGGTGTGTACATTAGGGATCCCCCTGTCATATGCAGGCACCTAAACCTGGCCTTCAGGAGGCCGAAGGTCCTTTCTATGATCCTCCTAGATCGCCCATGGGCCTCATTGTACCGTTCCTCTGCCCTGGTCCGGGGATTCCTCACTGGGGTCAGTAGCCACGGCAGGTTGGGGTAACCAGAGTCACCTATTAGCCACACACGGTGTCTCTGTAGCTGTTCCATCACATAAGGGATGCTGCTATTTCGCAGAACATGCGCGTCATGCACTGACCCAGGGAACTTGGCATTTACATGGGAGATGTACTGGTCAGCCAAACAGACCACCTGGACATTCATCGAATGGTAACTTTTCCTGTTTCTGTACACCTGCTCATCGTCTTTTGGGGGTACTAAGGCCACATGGGTCCCATCAATGGCACCAATGATGTTGGGGATATGTCCAAGGGCATAGAAGTCACCCTTCACAGTGGCCAAATCACCCTCCTCAGGGAAAATAATGTAGCTCCGCATGTATTTCGTTAGGGCAGACAACACTCTGGACAAAATCTTGGAAAACATAGGCTGAGACATCCCTGATGACATGGCCACTGTTGTCTGAAAAGACCCACTTGCCAAAAAATGGAGGACTGACAGAACCTGCACCAGAGGGGGAATTCCTGTGGGTTGGCGGATGGGGGACATCAGTGCTGGCTCCAGCTGGGCACACAGTTCATGTATAGTGGCTCGGTCAAGTCGGTATCGAAGTATTATATGACGTTCCTCCATTGTCGACAGGTCCACCAGCGGTCGGTACACAGGAGGATTCATCCTTCTCCTCGCAAGTCCCAGCGGACGGTGCCTAGGAAGGACAACATGGAGTACAGAGTCAAGCAACCCACAGGTACGTAACTACAGCTTGCACAGTACACGATTCTCAATGCATTGAATGGCTTGAATGAGTGGCAATGCAAGGCCTAGGCCTGTGTGACGCAGTAGAAATTAAGCCATGTGGGCCCTTGAAATGGCGGCTGCCTGACCTGAGAAGTGTGACAGTGGGATGTGAGGTCAATGCGCTGGCGTGACACACCGTGGCGGTAGGCGGTCGAATACCGCGGCGCCAAGCCGCATTGGTTAACATCGAACCCTATGGGTTTCACGAGCCAATGACTAGGTGCGCCGGCGGTCGCGGAACGCACCGCGGCGGTACGCACCGCCGCGGGCGTGACCGCCATTTTCTATCTGGTTAATCACTCGAGACCTGATCATCCACAGGAGAGGACCCATACTGCAAGTGCTGCTGTGACCTTGGTCTGGGAGATACAATGGCTGCTGCGACTGGGGAAAGGGCCCCTGCCTTCACTACAGAAGAGTTGGAGAAACTTGTCGATGGGGTCCTGCCCCAGTATGCGTCCTCCAGACCAACAGGTAAGTACACTGTGTGCACGTTGAATGGGCTATGCCTGGGTTGTGTATGGTGGATGTAAGATGGTAGGGTGGGGAGACAATGACGAGTGCAAGGCACGACATATGAGAGCATGCGCCACATGGCAAGGTTGGGGAGGGGGGGCCAATCGCATCTATCATGCAGAAAATTGATGATATTTAAATTCCACCCTGTACATGTCAAATAGGTCAGCGCCCATCAGAAAGTCGACATTTGGCGTGCCATCGCCAAGGAAGTCCGGAACCTGGGGGTCCACAACAGACGGGGCACCCACTGCCGCAAGAGGTGGGAGGACATCCGCCGCGGGACCAGGAAGACCGCCGAGTCACTGCTGGGGATGGCCTCCCAACCTAGGAGGGGTGCCAGTCGTACCCTGACCCCCCTGATGTCCTGGATCCTGGCGGTGGCCTACCCCGATTTGGATGGGCGCGTGAGGACATCACAGCAGACACAAGGGGGTGAGTAGCAGCACATTCAGCTATCTTTACGCGCAGTGGAGGTGCCTGGGTGGGGGAAGAGGGCTGTGGGTGACATTAGGCCAGGGCGCTTTCTGTAGTGTAGTCCTCTCCTTTAGCCATGTCCCTGTGCCCCCGCCCCCCACCTCTGTAGGGTGACAAGTACAGCTATCCATGGTCCTGCATCACCCATGTGCGCGTTTTTTGTCCCTAGACCTGTTGGCCTAGTCACAAGTACTGAGTAGTGTACCCCGATTGCGCGGCTTAGTGCATGAGGCTCCTGTGTCTGTCCTCTCCGCCAACGGTGTTGACAATGCATGCACTCAACCTGTTTTTATGTCTCCCCCCACCCTTTTTCTTTATCTTCTTGTGCATGTGTGCATTAGCATCATCAGGTGGAGGAGAATTGGCACCGGAGCACGAGGGAGCTGCAACTCACAAGGCCCCGGTGGGCCATGGCACAGACACCGAGGCCACCAGTGATACGGAGGGCGAGGGGAGCTTCACAATGGGGAGCCGTGGTGACATCAGCGACACCGACACCACGTCCTCGGATGGGAGCTCCGTAGCGGTGGCGGCAACATCCGTGCCCCCCGCCTCTACAGGTACAGCCGCCACCCAGCGCACCAGCTCCGCCCTCCCAGCAGCCCCTCCGCCTTCGCTCTGTGCCCGCTCGCCCAAGAAGGCGGGCGTCTCCTTCGCCCGAGGCACCTCAGGCCCTGCCCCTGTTACCCCTGCTGCCCTCAGTGAGGAGGTCATTGACCTCCTACAGACCATCATTGTTGTGCAGTCTACCCTTTTGAATGCCATCCAGGGGGTAGAGAGGGAGGTGCATCGTAGCAATGCATACCTGGAGGGCATTCATTCGGGTCAGGCTGCCCATCAACGATCGTTCAATGCTCTGGCCTCAGCACTGACGGCAGCCATTGTCCCTGTTTCCAGCCTCCCTCTTCTAACTGCCTCCAGCCTGTCTCTGTCTCCTGTTCCTCTGCCTATCCCACCCACACCATCAGACCAGCCTGCACACACCTCAACACCCAAGGGCAGCTCATCCAGACATAAGCACCACAGATCACACAAACATTCACCCAAGCAACACCCAGATGCAGACATGCCAACAGCCACTACCACCTCTGTGTCCCCCACCTCCTCATCTCCCTCCTCCCTCCCTGTGACATCTCTACTCACACCTGCATGCACACCACCAACAGCCAGTACACCCTCCAGTACAGTCCGCACACGTGCAGTCACCACCTCCACTGCCATTTACACGTCCCCTGTGTCCTCTCCCACTGTGTCTGTCACCCTCTCTTCCAAGACACACAAACGCAGGCAGCCACCCACCCAACAGCCAACCACCTCACGACAGCCTCCAGCCCATGCACCTTCACCCAAGGACAGCACACCTGACTCTCCTACAACCACCTCCTCTTCCTCCACTCCCATAACCACTACACCTACCCTTTCCCTGGTCCTAAAAAACTTTACCTCTCCAATCTTGACCTCTTTCCCTCACCTGACCCCCCCCTCCATCTGCTAAGAGTCCCAAGAGCACCTCAGCCACCACCAGCCCGGCTTCAAGGGTCACCGTAGTGCATGGATTTTGGAGTCCCCCCTTTGCCAGCAGTGATACATCGGTCAGCAGCAAGGGGACAGCCAGCCCCCCCCCTGGAAAGAGGACCCGTAAAGTAAGGGGCCGCCGCAGGACGACTGACACGGCTGCCCCCAAGGACCAAAGTTCTGCCACTAAACCTGCCACAACATCCAGGGGAGGCAAGGCCCAGAGAGCCACATCGAAGGAGGGCAAGGGCAGCAGGGCGGAGAAGTCAGCCAGCAGGAGCGTGGACCAGGAGGGCCCCACAAGCCCCATCCCGGTGTGAGGGAGGACACCCAAGGGCCCAGGACACCGTCACCGAAGGGTCCAGCAACTGCACGGTCGGAGGGCGACTGAGCAGGGAGTCGTGGCCAGGTCTGACTCCCTTGACTTACAGAACAAGCACCGCTGAACAGGGCCCCGCCGTCCAGAAAGGCAACGCTGAATAGGGCCCCGCCGTCCAGAAAGGCACCGCTGAACAGGGCCCCGCCGTCCAGAAAGGCACCGCTGAACAGGGCCCCGCCGTGCAGAAAGGCACCGCTGAACAGGGCCCCGACATCCCGAAAGGCACCGCTGAACAGGGCCCCGCCGTCCAGAAAGGCACCGCTGAACAGGGCCCCGCCGTCCAGAAAGGCACCGCTGAACAGGGCCCCGCCGTGCAGAAAGGCACCGCTGAACAGGGCCCCGCCGTCCAGAAAGGCACCGCTGAACAGGGCCCCGCCGTCCAGAAAGGCACCGCTGAACAGGGCCCCGCCGTCCAGAAAGGCACCGCTGAACAGGGCCCCGCCGTCCAGAAAGGCACCGCTGAACAGGGCCCCGCCGTCCAGAAAGGCACCGCTAAAAAAGGCCCCGCCGTCCAGAAAGGCACCGCTGAACAGGGCCCCGCCGTCCAGAAAGGCACCGCTGAACAGGGCCCCGCCGTCCAGAAAGGCACCGCTGAACAGGGCCCTGCCGTGCAGAAAGGCACCGCTGAACAGGGCCCCGCCGTCCAGAAAGGCACCGCTGAACAGGGCCCCGCCGTCCAGAAAGGCACCGCTGAACAGGGCCCCGCCGTCCATAAAGGCACCGCTGAACAGGGCCCAGCCGTCCAGAAAGGCACCGCTTAACAGGGCCCCGCCATGCAGAAAGGCACCGCTGAACAGGGCCCCGCCGTCCAGAAAGGCACCGCTGAACAGGGCCCCGCCATCCAGAAAGGCACCGCTGAACAGGGCCCCGCTGTCCAGAAAGGCACCGCTGAACAGGGCCCCGCCGTGCAGAAAGGCACCGCTGAACAGGGCCCCACCGGGAGGAGCACCGCTGAACAGGGCCCCGCCGTGCAGAAAGGCACCGCTGAACAGGGCCCCGCCGGGAGGAGCACCGCTGAACAGGGCACCGCCGGGAGGAGCACCGCTGAACAGGGGCCCTTCATCTCAAGCACCGCTCCGCTGGGCCCTTCATCTCAAGCACCGCTCCGCTGGGTCCCGCCGTCTCAAGCACCGCTCCGCTGGGCCCTTCATCTCAAGCACCGCTCCGCTGGGCCCCGCCGTCTCAAGCACCGCTCCGCTGGGCCCTTCCTGTCAGGCACCGCTCCGCTGGGCCCCGCCGTCTCAAGCACCGCTCCGCTGGGCCCTTCATCTCAAGCACCGCTCCGCTGGGCCCCGCCGTCTCAAGCACCGCTCCGCTGGGCCCTTCATCTCAAGCACCGCTCCTCTGGGCCCTTCCTGTCAGGCACCGCTCCGCTGGGCCCTTCATCTCAAGCACCGCTCCGCTGGGCCCTTCATCTCAAGCACCGCTCCGCAGGGCCCCGCCATCTCAAGCACCGCTCCGCTGGGCCCTTCATCTCAAGCACCGCTCCGCTGGGCCCTTCATCTCAAGCACCGCTGGCCCAATGACAGTGCCGTTTCGGTGTTGTGCTACTGTTCACGCTGCACTCGGGCCACCCTGCCTCCTCCATTGCCTGTGGAGACTGTTATCCACTTGATAGACTGTGGCTTTGCACTCCACAGGATATGACAGTGGGCAAGCCACCCACTGTAGAGACTTGAGAGACTGATGCTTTGCACTCCCCAGGATTGAACAGTGGGCATGGTGGCCCCTTCTTGGATCTGGCGTCGTGGACTCATGTGGCTGTGGTGCCCCCCCTTCCCTTCCCCCTGAGGTGCCTGTAGTTTTATCATCTGATGCCCCTGCAGTGTTCTCTCCAACGGACTCAGGTCTCCTGAGTGGGCTTTGCCCATGTGTTGATACACTTTGGCCCACGGACAGTTGAAATTTCAGTGACTGTGCTGGACTTATTGCCTCTATTTATCGGTTACGCAATGTTTACACTTGGATTTTTTTGATTCATTTTCCTATTTTACCATGACTTCAATGAACCTATTTTATACATAAATTTATTTTCGCACTTTAATTATATCTTTTCGTTATTCCGGGGGGTTTGGGTGGGGTCACTTTGACTTGGTGCTCTGCATTGGTGGGTAGATAGTTGGGGGGTGGGTGTGATGCGTATGTGTGTGCCCGTAACCCTTCCTCCTCCCCCCTCCCTGTGTCATAGGTGTGGTACTCACCGTTGTCGTCTGCGCCGGAGTTCGTACTCGTGGTAGATGAGCAGGTAGACGAGAGCAGGTAGGATGTTCAATTCGGGCTCCATGCTGTCCTCCGTCCTCGTGGAGTGTATAGAGGTGAGCGTTTTCCTGTTCGTAGTCTGTTTCTGCCGTGTTTTTATCGGCGGTGCTCCCGCCCCGGAAAAGGTGGCGGATTGGTGAGTTGTGATAGGGTGGGCGGTACATTGTCTGCCGCCTGCCTGTTGGCGGTGACCGCTGCGCTGTTTGTGTGTCCCGCCGTGGCGGTTGGAGTGTTAAAGTGGCGGGCTCTGTTGGCGGTTTCCGCCAGGGTCAGAATTCCATTTTTTGGACCGCCAGCCTGTTGGCGGGTTGGCCGCCGCTTTATCACCGACCGCCAGGGTCAGAATGACCCCCTAAACCTTTTCTAAAGGTATGGTTATTCATGACTGGAAGGTCATGGTGTGTTGTAATTACTGACTCCATTGATTATTGATTTTTATTGATTACTAATGATTGTTGATTATTGTGTATCAATTATTGATTCATGTACTGAAGATATGGTAAGAACTTCTTAATTGCTAGTCAAAAGGTTCATCGACCTATTCGCGTCCCTTTGCAAGTTTACTTATTATGGTCTGACGCACTAACACTTTTATATGAGTGTGGATTGCAGCCCCCAGGGAAACCACACATGTGTTGACAAAAGTGATTGTTACATCTATACAGATATACATATCTATATATAGATATATCTATAGAAATAGATATATCTATATATAGATATGTATAAATATATAGATTTATATATATAGATCTGTTAGACTTTTCATCCTTGGTGTGGTCTCCCTTAACTTTATGCCTCTGTTTCCCAAGTTGTTGATGTATGCTGGACTCTGATTTTGCTGTTTTTGTTACTCTGGGCACTTTACCACTGCTAACCAGTGCTAAAGTGCAAATGCTCCTTTACAAAATGTATATGTAATTGGCTTATCCATGATTGGCATATTTGATTTACTAGTAAGTCCCTAGTATGGTGCACTACAGGTGCCCGGGCCTGTAAATCAAATGCTACTAGTGGGCCTGCAGCACTGGTTGTGCCACCCACATAAGTAGCTCTGTAATCATATCTCAGACCTGCCACTGCAGTGTCTGTGTGTGCAGTTTTAACTGTAAATTCGACTAAACCTTCCCTTTTCTTACATGTAAGACACCCCTAAGGCAGGGCCTAGGTAACCCGAAGGGCAGGGTGCAGTGTATGGTTAAGGTAGGACATATAGGTGGTCATTACAACCCTGGCGGTCTGTGTTAAAGCGGCGGTAAGACCGCCAACAGGCCGGCGGAAAAAAAATGGAATCACGACCGTGGCGGAAACCGCCAACAAAGACAGCCAGTTTAACACTTCAACCACCAAGGCGGTACAAACAAACAGCGCGGCAGTCACCACCAACAGACTGGCGGAGGACAATGTACCGCCCACCATATCACAACCTACCAATCCGCCACCTTTTCCAGGGAGGATTCACCGCGAACAAAAACACGGCGGAAACAGGACTTCGAAGGGAAAACGCTCACCTCTACATACCCCACGAGGAGCCAGGACGCCATGGAACCAGAGCTTCACATTTTCCCTGCCCTTATCTTCTGGCTCCTCTACCAGGAGCACGAACACCGGCGGCGAAGACCACGGTAAGTACTGCACCTACGACACAGGGGAGGGGGGAGGGAAAAACAGGGACACACACATGCAACACGCAACACCCTCACCCACGACAACACACACACTAATACAGCATTATACATTACAGTTACACCCCCCAACCCCCCCCCTGGAAGAATGCAAAGTCAAAAGGAAATGAGTGTAACCATTGTAATATATTAAAATCCAGTACACTAAAATATATATACACTATTAACAAATATATACACCAAGAATAGTAGTCCAGGTATTGCTCCATTGAAGTCCGTGGAACACCGGGCCCACACTGCATGGGCGAGGCCCACACTCATTACCTGAACATGACGGAGAGAACACTGCAGGGGCACCAGATAGCAATAAAACAGGCACCTCAGGGGGAAGGGAAAGGGGGGGCACCTCAGCCGGTTGAGTGCACGACGCCAAATCCACGAGGGGGCCACATGCCCACTGTTCAATCCTTGGGAGTGCAAAGCCACAGTCTCTCAAGTCTCTACAGTCGGTGGTTTGCCCACTGTTCAATCCTGGGGAGTGCAAAGCCACAGTCTCTCAAGTCTCTACAGTGGGTGGGTTGCCCACTGTTCAATCCTGGGGAGTGCAAAGCCACAGTCTCTCAAGTCTCTACAGTGGGTGGTTTGCCCACTGTTCAATCACAGGGAGTGCAAAGCCACAGTCTCTCAAGTCTCTACAGTGGGTGGGTTGCCCACTGTTCAATCCTGGGGAGTGCAAAGCCACAGTCTCTTAAGTCTCTACAGTGGGTGGGTTACCCACTGTTCAATCCTGGGGAGTGCAAAGCCACAGTCTCACAAGTGGATAACAGTCTCCACTGGTTCTGGAGGGGGCTTTGTGCCCAGAGTGCTTCAACCTGCCAAGGACTGTGTGAGTGGATGTGATACTCCACTGGTTCTGGAGGGGGCTTTGTGCCCAAAGTGCTTCATCCTGCCAAGGACTGTGTGAGTGGATGCCTTTCTCCACTGGTTCTGGAGGGGGCTTTGTGCCCAGAGTGCTTCATCCTGCCAAGGACTGTGTGAGTGGATGCCTGTCCCCACTGGTTCTGGAGGGGGCTTTGTGCCTAGAGTGCTTCATCCTGCCAAGGACCGTGTGAGTGGATGTGATACTCCACTGGTTCTGGAGGGGGCTTTGTGCCCAGAGTGCTTCATCCTACCAAGGACTGTGTGAGTGGATGCCTTTCTCGACTGGTTCTGGAGTGGGCTTTGTGCCCAGAGTGCTTCATCCTGCCAAGGACTGTGTGAGTGAATGTGATACTCCACTGGTTCTGGAGGGGGCTTTGTGCCCAGAGTGCTTCATCCTGCCAAGGACTGTGTGAGTGGATGCCTTTCTCCACTGGTTCTGGAGGGGGCTTTTTGCCCAGAGTGCTTCATCCTGCCAAGGACTGTGTGAGTGGATGCCTTTCCTCACTGGTTCTGGAGAGGGCTTTTTGCCCAGAGTGCTTCATCCTGCCAAGGACTGTGTGATTGGGTGTGATACTCCACTGGTTCTGGAGGGGGCTTTGTGCCCAGAGTGCTTCATCCTGCCAAGGACTGTGTGAGTGGATGTGAAACTCCACTGGTTCTGGAGGGGGCTTTGTGCCCAGAGTGCTTCATCCTGCCAAGGACTGTGTGAGTGGATGCCTTTCTCCACTGGTTCTGGAGGGGGCTTTGTGCCCAGAGTGCTTTGTCCTGCTTGTGGCAGACTCAGTAGCGTCAGTGTCCTTGGCGCTCATGGGCCAGCGGTGCTTGTGGCGGAGGTGTCCTGTTCAGCGGTGCTTGTGGCGGAGGTGTCAGGTTCAGCAGTGCTTGTGGCAGCGGTGTCCTTGGCAGCGGTGCCTGTGGCGGAGGTGTCCTGTTCAGCGGTGCTTGTGGTGGCGGTGTCCTGTTCAGCGGTGCTTGTTGCGGCGGGATCCTTGGCAGCGACTCAGCTTCTGACGGTCCTGTCTGGCCCAGCGGGATGGTGCTGGCGGTCCTGTCTGGCCCAGCGGGGCTGATGGGGGTGGCCTCCTGGCCAGCGGGGCTGATGGCGGTGGCCTCCTGGGCTGATGGCGGTGGCCTCCTGGGCAGCGGGGCTGATGGCGGTGGCATCCTGGGCAGCGGGGATGATGGCGGTGGCCTCCTGGGCAGCGGGGATGATGGCGGTCGCCTCCTGGGCAGCGGGGATGATGGCGGTCTTCTCCGCCGTGCTGCTCTTCCCAGACTTGCTGGGTTTCTTGTGCCCCTTCCCCACCTTGGAAGGTGTCACAGCTGACTCATCACTCCCACCTGTACCCCTGGGAGCGGCTTTGGTGGCTGGAGTCTTCCCCCTCTCCCGGCACTGGCCAACTTTTGATGCTTGACAGGTGGGGGACTGTCCGTGCTGTGGCTCCTTGCCACACTGGCTGCCCTGCTGCCTTGTGCACTCCAGAACTCGGTGACTAATGGCACCACTGGTCCCGGAGATGTTGTGGCTGAGGTGCTAGGTTGGGACCTGGAGAGTCGGGCTCTAGGAGAATGACGGGGTGGGGGAGGTGAGGGAAAGAGGTCAAGGGTGGACAGGAAAAGTTTCTTGGGAACACTGGGAGTAGTAGTTGGAGGGGGTTTGGGAGTGGAGGAAGAGGTTGTGGTTGTAGGAGGTGTACCTTTGGTGACTTTGGGTGAAGGTGCATGCGCTGGAGGCTGTCGTGAGGTGGATGGCTGTTGGGTGGGTGTGTGCCTGTGTTTGTGTATCTTTGGAGGTGGCGTCACAGACACACTGGAGAGGACACAGGGGACGTGTGAGTGGTAGTGGGGGTGGTGACTGCACGTGAGTGGGGGTGTGGTGGTGTGTGTGCTGGTGATGGAAGTAGTGGCTGTAGATGTAGTGCATGCAGGTGTGGGTGGAGAAGTGACTGGGAAGGAGGAGAGAGATGAGGAGGGGGACACAGTGGAGGCAGTGGATGTTGGTGTGTCTGCATGTGTGTGATGCTTGCATGAGTGCCTGTGGGATGTGTGGTGCTTATGTTTGCCAGAGCTTCCCTTTTGTGTTGAGGTGTGTGCATGCTGGTCTGATGGTGAGCTTGGGGTAGGCTGAGGTACAGGGGTGTGGGTCTGGGTAGAGGAAGTTGGAGGGGGAGGCTAGAGACAGGGACAATAGCTGCCATCAGTGCTGAGGCCAGAGTCTGAAAAGCTCGCTGAAGGGCTGCCTGACCAGAATGAATGCCCTCCAGGAATGCATTTGTTTGTTGCAACTGCCTCTCTACACCCTGGATGGCATTCAAAATGGTAGACTGCCCAACAGTGAGGGATCTGAGGAGGTCAATGGCCTCCTCACTGAGGGCAGCAGGGGTGACTGGGGCAGGGCCTGACGTGCCTGGGGCGAAGGTGATGCCCACCCTCCTGGGTGAGCGGGCACGGGGCAAAGGCTGAGGGGCTGCTGGGAGGGCGGTGCTGGTAGGGGGGGTGGCGGCTGTACCTGTAGATGCGGGGGCACAGATGTGGCTGCCACCACAAGGGAGCTCCCATCAGAGGACGAGTCCGTATCACTGGTGTCAGCTCCTGTCCCCGCCGTGGAGCTCCCCTCGCCGTCCGTCCCACTGGTGAATTCGGAGTCCGTAGTCTCGCCCTCCAGGGCCATGTGGGATGCATCTCCCTCCTGCTCCGGTGCCACTGCTCCTCCGCCTGATGATGCTAATGCACACAAGAACAGGGAGACCACAAAAGGGGGGGGACGACAGAAGAAAGACATCTTGAGTGCATGCATTACCGCTGCCGTTGACGGACACGACAGACACAGAAGTCCCCTGCACTTCGCCGCGCACTTGGGGTCCACTGTTCAATCCCTGGGACATGCCCTACAAGGCTATGGCCGACATCTGCACACATGGATGTCACAGGAGCCTGACTAGGTGTAGTTGGCACTGTAAACAGATGGGGTGGGGTGCCACAGGGTCTGCCAGAAGAAGGGGACCTAACTAGCACACTCACCCTGGCCTAGGGAAACCCACAGCCCACCTCCCCCACCCAGACACCTTCACTGCGCACTGAATCAGCTGAATGAGAGTGTACTCACCCCCTTGTGGCTGCTGTGATGCCCTCAAGCGCCCATCCAACTCCGAGTACGCCACCGCCAGGATCCTGAACATCAGGGGGGTCATGGTGCGACGGGTACCCCTCCCACGTTGGGAGGCCATCCCCAGCTGGGCCTCCGCCGCCTTCTTGCTCCAGCGGCGAATGTCCTCCCATCTCTTACAGTAGTGGGTGCTCTGTCTGTGATAGACCCCCAGGGTCCGGATGTCCTTGGCGATGGCACGCCAGATGTCCTTCTTCTGGTGGGCGCTGACCTACATGAATTGTACAGGGGAAAAAGAAATGTTATTACCAACTGCACCGTCACAGTCATTGGCCCCCATCCCTACCCTTGCCATGTGGCACATGCACTCATCGTCGTTTCCTGCACACCTCATTCTCCCCCCCCTATCTTTCATCCACCCCACTCCACACAGGCATAGCCCATACAGCATGCTCCCAGTGTACTTACCTGTTTGTCTGGAGGACCGTAGAGTAGTGTGTACTGGGGGAGGACCCCATCCATGAGTCCTCCTCTTCCAGACTGAGGTCACAGCTGCACTTGCAGTGTAGGTCCTCTCCCGTCGAAGATCAGGTATCGAGTGATTGAACAGGTAGAAAATGGCGGTCACGTCCGCGGCAGTGTGTACCGTCACCGCCGGCATACATCGTCATTGGCTCCTGGGACCCATAGGGTCCAATGTTAACCAATGCAGAATTGCGCCTACCGCGACGGTGTACAAAGCCAGCGCAGTTACCTCACATCGCATTGTCCCACTTTCCAGGTCAGGCAGTGGTCATTTCAAGTGCCCGCATGGCTTAATTTTTAACTGCATCACACATACCTAGGCCTTGCCTCAACACTCATACATGCAAATTTTGTATTATGAATCGTGTTCTGTGTAAGCTGTGGGTAAGTACCTCTGAGTTGGTTGACTCTGTGCTTGCTGTTGTCCTTCATAGGCACCGTCCGCTGGGACATGTGAGGAGATGGTGCATCCTCCGGTGTACAGACCGCTGGTGGACCTGTCGACAATGGAGGAAAGACATGTGATCATCACCTACAGGCTTGATCGTGCCACAACCCTGGAACTGTGTGCACAGTTGGAGCCAGACCTGATGTCAGCTATTCGCCATCCCACAGGAATCCCCCCTCTAGTGCAGGTGCTGTCAGTACTCCATTTCCTTGCAAGTGGGTCATTTCAAAAAACAGTGGCAATAGCATCAGGGATGTCCCAGCCTATGTTTTCCAACGTGTTGTCCAGAGTGTGGTCTGACCTGCTGAAACACATGCGGAGCTACATCATTTTCCCTCAGGTGGATGATTTGCCTACAGTGAAAGGTGATTTCTATGCCCTGGGATATATCCCCACCATCAGAGGTGCCATTGATGGGACACATGTGGCCTTGGTATCCCCTGCAGGAGTGAACAGGTGTACAGAAACCGGAAGTGTTATCATTCGATGAATGTGCAGATGGTGTGTTTGGCAGACCAGTACATCTCCCATGTGAATGCCAAATTCCCTGGCTCAGTGCATGACGCTTACATCCTGCGGAATAGCAGCATCCCTTATGTGATGGGTCAACTCCAGAGGCACCGTGTGTGGCTATTAGGTGAGCACCTAGAAGCAAGTCAGTGGGAATGGTTGTCTGGGTCTGGGAATATCCCTACAGGTTAGTGTGTGTCTAACAGTTGTCCCTCGCCATTTGCAGGTGACTCTGGTTACCCCCAACCTGTCATGGCTACTGACCCCAGTGAGGAATCCCAGGACAAGGGCAGAGGAATGCTACAATGAGGCCCATGGGCGAACTGGGAAGATTATAGAGCGGACCTTCGGCCTCCTGAAGGCCAGGTTCAGGTGCCTCCAATGACAGGTGGATCCCTATTCTACTCACCAAAGAAGGTGTGCCAGATCATCGTGGCCTGCTGTGTGCTTCACAACTTAGCTTTGCGACAACAGGTGCCTTTTCTGCAGGAGGATGGTCCAGATGGAGGTGTTGTGGCAGCTGTGGAGCCTGTGGACAGTGAAGACGAGGAAGCAGAAGAAGAGGACAACGACAACAGGAACTACGTGATCCTGCAATACTTCCAGTGAGACACAGGTAAGAATACAAACTTGCCTACTACATGTACTTTAACACTACTACCTCTCTACTGTCTGTCGTTTTCACCCAGTGTATGGTCACTGAGTTGTCACTTTCCCTTATGATTTCACAGATGTGGGTCCCACTGTGTGACATCTGCTTTGTTTAATCGTGGACTAGAGCTGTGTGACATAGGTATGTTGACATTACAATTGAAAGAGCATTTTGACACTGTAATTGCTAATACACTATTTGATATCACAGACAGACTCCAGATTGTTTTGTGCTTTAAGGGTGTTTATTTAAGTGCTCAATATTGGAGGGTGCTGTAAAATGGTGAGGGGTGATGGTGGCGGAATGTCCATGGCAGAGTCCAGTCTATTAGTCTCACAGGTGCATTGCCCAAATGGGCATAGGAAGTGGAGCTGGGGCAGTTTGAGGATGGACAGGGTGACAAGGTGGGACAGAAGGATGACAATCAGGGTGGTCTCATTTCTTGGTGGGGGTCTTGGCATATCTGTCTTTGTCCTGGAACTCAGGGACCGTTTGCGGGGTGGTTCTCCCTTTGCAGGGGGTGGGGTGCTGGTGTGGTGGTCCTGTGGCGGTGCCTCCTGTCCACTAGCGCCGGTGGAGGTGGTGGGCACTTCCCCGTCCAGGCTAGTGTCAGGGGCCCCTTGTAGTGCCACAATGTCCCTCCTGGTGTTGAGGACTTCCTTCAGCACCCCTACGATGGTCCCCAGGGTGGAATTGATGGATCTGAGTTCCTCCCTGATGACCAAATACTGTTCCTCCTGCAGCCGCTGGGTCTCCTGAAACTTGGCCAGTACTGTTGCCATCGTCTCCTGGGAATGATGGTAGGCTCCCATGATGTTGGAGAGGGCCTTGTGGAGAGTGGATTCCCTGGGCCTGTCCTCTCCCTGTCGCACAGCAGCTCTCCCAGTTCCCCTGTGTTCCTGGGCCTCTGTCGCCTGGACCGTGTGCCCACTGCCACTGCCCCAAGGTCCCTGTTGTTGTTGGGTTGGTGGGTTAGCCTGAGTTCCCTGTAGTGGTGGACACACTGCCGATTGACGTGTCCTGGGGACAGAGGTATGGGTCCGCTGGGTGGGTGCTGTACTGGAGTTTCCAGAGGGGGGAAGCTCTGTGGTGGCCTGTGCCAGTGTGAGGGGAACCGACTGTCCCGAGGTCCCAGATGGGCCGGGATGGTCATCTAGATCCAGTTGGACAGAGCTGCTGCCATCACTGTGGGCCTCTTCTGTTGGTGGTGTGGACATGTGTGGACCCTCCTGTCCGGTGACGTTGGGTAGGGGTCCTGCAGGGGTATAAAAGGATGTTCATTGCATCTGTGTGTGCCATGGTGTGCAATGGGTGGGTGACCCCAGTGCTTGCATTCCTGTGTGGGACCTTGTGTGATGGTGGTTTAGGGGGGTGAATGGGTATGTGCATTGGCCATGCTTTGGTGATGGGTGTCCATGCTTTGTTGTTGCATGCAGGGCTTGGTGTTGGGATGTGTGGTTTGTGATATTGGGACATTTGTGAGGAGTTGGAGTGATGGGGGTGAGGGTGGGGGTATGTGATGGCATGCAGGTAGGGTGGGGATATAGTAGTAATGTTTTGCGTTACCAGAGTCCATTCCTCCATCTACTGCGAGTCCCTCTGGATGCATAATTGACCAAGACTTGCTCCTTCCATGTTGTTAGTTGTGGTGGAGGAGGTGGGGGTCCGCCCCCAGTCCGCTGAACCGCAAGGTGGTGTCTTGAGACCACGGAATGCACCTTCCCCCGTAGGTCGTTCCACCTCTTCCTGATGTCATCCCTATTTCTTGGGTGCTGTCCCACTGCATTGACCCTGTCCACGATTCTTCGCCATAGCTCCATCTTCTTAGCTATGGAGGTGTGCTGCACCTGTGATCTGAATATCTGTGGCTCTACCCAGACGATTTCCTCCACCATTTCCCTGAGCTCCTCCTCAGAGAACCTGGGGTGTCTTTGCTGTGCCATGGGGTGGTGTGGGTGATGTGTGTGGTGGTGTGTGTAGTGATAAGTGGGGTGATATTTAGTGGTGTGTTGTGTGAGCTGCGTGGAAGTTATGTGGGTGATGGTATTGTGTGCCTGTGGATGCTTGGTAGTAGTTTGTAGTGTCTTTCTCTGGCCTTCTTTCGGTATTTTGGTCGTAGGGGTTTGTGGGTAATGTGGGGGTGTGTTTTATATTGTAATGGGTGTGTGGGAGTGGTGTGTGTATGTGTATCAGGTGTGTGTATTTTGATTTGTCCAATGTGGCTGTGTTTTGTAAGAGTGTGTGTATTTTTAGTGGATTCGTGGGTCGTTATAGTGTGGGCTTATTTCTGTTGGCGTGACAGTGGAGGTTTTGTTTTCACCAGTTTATCACTGACCTTTGGTGTGGCGGACTCGTGTGGGTGTCTCAATTTTGGCGGATTCAAAGATGTGGGTCATAATGACCATGGCGGAATTCCGCTGCCGCAGCGGTGTGTTGGCGGTCTTCTGCACGGCGGTAAGCGGCTTTTGCTGTCAATGTTGTGATGAGGGCCATAGTAATGTGTTTTATATGTTCTGACAGTGAAAAATTGCTAAATTCATTTTTCACTGTTGCAAGGGCTGCCCCTCTCACAGGTTACCATGGGGGCTACCTTTAAATCTGATTAAAGTGTAGATTCCCTTTGGGAGTGGATGGACATGTGGAGTTTGAGGTCTCTGAGCTCACAATTTAAATATACATCTTTTGGTGAAGTTGATTTTAAGATTGTGCATTTGAAAATGCCATTTTTAGAAAGTGAGCATTTTCTTGCTTCTACCATTTCTGTGACTCTGCCTGTTTGGGGATTCCCTGTCTGGGTCAGTTTGACATTTGGGCTGGTTGCATCTCACACTAGACAGTGACACAAAGGGAGCTGGGGTGTAGCCTGCATATCATGATGAGCCATCTGTACTAGGAGGGAGGGGAGGAGTTGTCACTCACACCTGAAAGGGTTGTGCCAGCCCTCACACAATGCAGTCTCCAACCCCCTGGTGAGTGTCTGGGGCCTGGCCTGGGCAAGGCAGGATTTCACATTCAAGAGAGACTTTGCTTTGAAATTGGCCTACGTCAAAGGAGAAATTTGGTATAAGAAGGGCACCCAAAATCACAGACTTTAGAACCCTCCTGGAAACCAGAAGAGACTCCTACTCTGCCCTGTGGTGCCCATCCAGTTCCTGGGACCCTAAAAGGAGAAGTTGGCAGCCCAAGAGGAAGAAATCCACACACAGAACCCCGTGCGGGGAAAAGATTGATGCGACTCCAATCTGCGGCTGGGAAATCGATGTGCCACCGGCTTCGTGGCTGAAAATCGATGCTTTCCTGCAACCTGACCGAAGAATCGACGCACGGAGCAGGAGAAATGATGCGCAACATCGCTGATGGAGGTGGGGAGACCATAACCCCTGCTGCGGGGTTTTCAGATTATCGTGCAACTGGATTTCTGACGCAAGCACCGCTGGGCGTGTAAAAGCAACGCAAAGCCTGCCTGGGCCTGAGAGTGCTGACCTGATTGACGCATCGCTCTCCTGCGGAGAGAAGAAATGACGTGTCCCAATCCTACGAAAGGAGAAATTACGCAAGGCCTCGCATGTGAGTGATATCGATGCATCGCAAGCCCTTTTTAATGCACACCCACCCGTGCTGGGTTATTTTTGACTCACACAAGCTACATTTTGACGCTAACAGTGTTAGTGTGTGTTTAAAATTACATGAAGACTCTTTTTGCTTTTTAATTGATAACTTGACTTGTGTATTGTGGATTTTTGTCATTTTGGTCTTGTTTTGCTTAGATAAATATTATTTATTTTTCCTAACCTGTGTTGTGTCATTTTGTAGTGTTTTCATTAAGTTACTGTGTGAGTTGGGACAAATACTTTGCAGCTAGCACTCTGAAGTTAAACCTACCGCTCGTGCCAAGCTACCAAGGGGGTAAGCAGGGGTTAGTTGAGGGTGATTCTCTTTTACCCTGACTAGAGTGAGGGTCCTTGGTTGGTCAGGGGGTAACCTAACTGCCAACCAAAGACCCCATTTCTAACAAGATCTATATAATTTTTAAATAGCTGTGTGGTTTCCCTAGGGGTCACTATTAAAAAACAAAATTAAACCCCTGGGGGAGAGTGTTCGTGCCCCCACAGGGGTAAAGCTACTTTTTTTTTTAAATGCCACAAAACTGGTTCAGGAAGGCCTTGTTTGAAAGGGGAGAATCCTCACTTTCAAACGAGGCCTTCCCGAAGGTCGGGGAGGCCCATTTGAGCCCGTTTTCCCCAGTTGAGCAGGAAGTGGCCTTCGGTGGGGAAAACAAACAGTGACATCACAAAGGGGCAGGTGGTGGGGCGGGGGAGACACAGAAGATTTTCTGTGTCTCCCAGAGTTTTTTTTATTTAAAACAAATCCTCTGATGCAACGCATCGGAGGATTTTTTAACACCCTCTCTGGTGTCGGACACTGGTCATGACCTGCATCAGGGAGGTAGTGCGTGCATCGGTCAGTGGCCGACACCCACACTGTTGAGGTTAAAGGGCTAGTGTTTATCTGTGTTCACTTTACTGAGATGTTATCCTGAAAGCGAGAGATGAAGTGCTTACTTTGAGCCGGTGGTTTCTGGTGGAGGGCATCAGCACTTATTTTTGAGGGTCGCCACTTATTTTTCTTCCAACCATTTACAGTGAGCAAAAGACGTGTATGGGAAAAACGGTGGAAGAGAAAAATGAAACAAGAGTCTGGGACTGGCTGTAAATGGATTAAGGAGGCCTGAGATGGCTCAGTATTCCGTGATCGTGCATTTAATTGCAGCAGTCATGTGTTTCAGAGGAGAGCTTTGGGCCTCTGCACATTTTAATTTAGAAATTGCGCACTAGAGAGATGCAAATAGGCCTGTCTATACAATAAACGGAGTGGATTACACTCCAATCCTCTGGAGTGTAGTTAAAAGCTGTGAAATGTCATCCAACAAACAGAACGATCTCCAAGCAGGTAAAGTAAGGTTTCTTTATTCTCCTTAAAGATACCCCAGCCATCCGACCTCCTTCAACCGTCGTTCTCCGATCACCGCTCTCCGTGGAGACCCTTCGAGATCAACACACTCGGCGTCTCCATGGAGACCGGCTGCACGCGGGAGCGGCGGCAATATACCACATATCTCCCCCTTTATAATAACAAACAAATTCACATTAAGAACTGCATTACGAACATACAAAAAAATGTTGACACACCATAAATTAGAGGATGTACTACTATCACTAAAAAATGGAGAGTAAACTATTCACTCATTACAATAGTACAATTACAATTAATTTAAAACATAGGCCCTCATTCTGACCCTGGCGGTCTTTGACCGCCAGGGCGGAGGACCGCGGGAGCACCGCCGACAAGCCGGCGGTGCTTCAATGGGGATTCCGACCGCGGCGGTAAAGCCGCGGTCGGACCGGCACCACTGGCGGGGTCCCGCCAGTGTACCGCGGCCCCATTGAATCCTCCGCGGCGGCGCAGCTTGCTGCACCGCCGCGGGGATTCTGACCCCCCCTACCGCCATCCAGATCCCGGCGGTCGGACCGCCGAGATCCGGATGGCGGTAGGGGGGGTCGCGGGGCCCCTGGGGGCCCCTGCAGTGCCCATGCCACTGGCATGGGCATTGCAGGGGCCCCCGTAAGAGGGCCCCTACATGTATTTCACTGTCTGCTGCGCAGACAGTGAAATACGCGACGGGTGCAACTGCACCCGTCGCACAGCTTCCACTCCGCCGGCTCGATTCCGAGCCGGCTTCATCGTGGAAGCGTCTTTCCCGCTGGGCTGGCTGGCGGTCTGAACGAGACCGCCCGCCAGCCCAGCGGGAAAGTCAGAATTACCGCCGCGGTCTTTCGACCGCGGAACGGTAACCTGACGGCGGGACTTTGGCGGGCGGCCTCCGCCGCCCGCCAAGGTCAGAATGAGGGCCATAGTCTTTAAGATGCTCAGGAGAGACTTTCCTCCGACTACTTCTCCTCATCCCATCACATTTTGTCACACCATCAGAGCTGTCATTATGTGTTCTTGACCAACATCTTCCTGTATTTTTATCTTCCATATACGATTCTGGTTGAACCACATCCTTAACATGAACAACTCGGTTCATGTTCCAAATTCTCCCATCTGAAGTTTTTATAGCATTCTTAAAAAGTTTGATAACTACGTAGGGTCTTGTGAATTTTGATCCTTTTACACACCCTATAGGTGCCCTTATCTTCACTATATCACCCACAGATATGTTCACATTTGAAACCTTTTTCCTCGCATCAAATTCTTGTTTCCTCTTCTCTATGAGTCTTAGTTCTCTATCTCGCCAATCAGAATTTTCTAAATTGAAACCATTTTTCTTCCACTCCATCCAACCGGGACATAACTTGGTATTAGGTAACCTTTTCTTGAACAGTACAAAAGGTGATTTTCCAGTGGTAGCATGCGGAGAGAACCGATAAGTTGTAATCCTCTTCATCAACTCTACTCTCCAATTCAAAAAGTTTGCCTTTGCCAGTTGGATACTTTCTTTGAGAAATTTATTAAATCTCTCTACTGCACCATTTGTCTCGGGATGATATATTGCTGATTTCATGTGCTTGATACCGCACTCACTCATATATTTCTCAAACATCGTAGAACAAAATTGTGGACCATTGTCTGATAACAAAGATTTTGGAAAACCTTCTTTCCTAAATATGTCTTCTAAAAAACTTATAACACTGGAAGAGGAAACATCACCGACATTTTTGACTACTACCCATCTGGAATATAAGTCAATTAACACAATCAGATGTGAGTTAACATGTTCCCCTGATAATGGGCCAACAATGTCTATAGCGATCTCATCCCAAGGTTTGCATGGCAACTTCCTACAACACATCGGTACATTGTGAGTTTTTAATATTTTATCACTCCGTGAGCATTGAATACACTCTCTGACTATTCGTTCCACCTGCAAATCCATTCCTGGCCACCAGAAATTTTCCCTCACATTTTCTTTTGTTTTAACAATACCTAGATGGCCTTCATGTGCTTGGTTCATGATCCTAGCTCTTAACACTTCCGGTGGCACTAGTCTTGTGCCTCTCAACAGCATTCCATTATCCACTGCTAATTCATGTCTTATCAAATTCCATACTCTATCCAGTGATCTAAATCTTCCATTTTCTAATGCTTTACACACCTCAGTTAGTTCAACATCATCCTTCACGGCTTTTTTCCACTCACTCTCAGTTATCACCCCACATGAAATTTCACATACATCACAGAATGAATCACAAACATCATCCTCCTGCCCAGGTAATACTTTACATTCACTCTCTTTCTCATCTTTCACAACTAATCTGGACAAACAATCCGCACTAAAATTTAAAGTGCCCGGAAGATATTCTACCTTAAATTTGAATTCCTGTAAAGAAATGATCCACCTTCTGATCCTTGCAGATATACAATTCAAACCTTTGCTGCTAAACACCTCCACTAAAGGTTTGTGATCAGAAAACACTACAAACTCCATACCCCAAACAAAATGTCTGAATTTCTTTAGTGCCCAGTGTATGGCCAATGACTCTCTTTCGATTACTGAATAATTATACTCTGAACCACTCAAAGCTTTAGATGCACATGCAATCAAACACTTCTTTCCCTTGTCATCTTGCATCAAAATCGCACCCAACCCTTTGGCACTGGCATCAGTGACAATAATAGTAGGTCTGCCAGGTTTAAAAGCCTGAAGACACGGAGCATTATTCAGTTCTTCCTTAATTTTTACAAATTCATTTTCACATTCAGTGTCCCAAATGAACTCCTTTCCCTTCTTTAATAGTCCTCTCATGTTCTCTGTCTTCTCTGACAAATTCCTGATGTATCTTCCATAGTACTCTACCATCCCCAAAAAAGAACTCACTTCATCCTTGGTTTGAGGACTTGATAATCTTTTTATTGTCATAACCAACTCAGGTTTGGGTTTTACACCTTCTCCTGTGATCAAATGTCCCAAGTACTCCACTTCTGTTAGACCAAACCTACATTTCTTCCTTTTAAGAGAGAACCCTGAATGACTTAGTCTACTCAACACCATCCTCACACGCTCCCAATGTTCTGTCGCTGTATCTGCAAAAACCAAAATGTCATCCTGATAACACTTCACTCCACCTACATTTCCTAAAATCTTATGCATAATGCGTTGGAACACAGAGGCTGCCGATACAAGTCCAAAAGGCATCCTCTTAAATTTAAAGGCACCAAAAGGTGTAATAAATGCCGTCAACTCTTGCGAACGTTCCTCCAACTCTACCTGATGATACGCCGATGTTAAATCTAGTGTCGAGAAATATTTTGCTCCCCCAACTGTGGACACAATTTCTTCAATATTAGGAAGGGGAAATTTGTCAACAACAACCTCTCTGTTCAAAGCTCTAAGGTCCACACATAATCTGATGTCTCCATCTCCCTTCCTTGCTACAACTATGGGCGCCAACCATTCTGTTGCTTCCACCTCTTCAATAATACCCAAATCCTGCAGTTTTTTGAGTTCCAACACCACTAAATCTTGTAACGCCAAAGGAATTTTCCTCACTTTGGATACTACCGGAATGGCACCCTTCTTCAGTTTAATTCTATGTTTGTATCCTTTTAAACACCCTAACTTCTCCTCAAACACTTCAGGAAATTCAGAGACTAACTCCCCTTCACTACCATTAATACACTGCACTTGCACTTGTGGTTGTGCATTTGGATTCAACACAACCCCTAGCAATCTCTGATGTGTCCAACTTAAAAGGTTGTCCCCCTGGTTGGACACATAAACCTTTCCAACCAAATGTCTCCCTTTTAATTCAAGATGACCCTCAAAATATCCTAACATTTTTATAGGTTGTCCACCATACCCTCCTGGACGTACATCCATTTTTTTTAACACACAATCCTTATTTGTTAATAAATCAAAACTTTTCTTTGAAATAATTGTCAACTGTGAACAGGAATCAAACTTCATCAACAAACCAACACCCTCTACATTCACTACCTCACTCGGATGTTCCTCATTCTTACCACGTGTTTTAACTTGAAAAACCACATCCTGAGACACCTCTTTAATCTCTCTCGACATGCTGCTACTTCCATTCCTTTTCTTCTTATTACGGCAACATTTATAATAATGACCTTTCCTCCCACACCCATTGCACACCACATTCAATGCTGGGCAATTGCTAGCATTAGCTTTGTGACCACTCCTCCCACAACGAAAACATTCTCCTTTAAACTTATACTCATCCTCTTTTTTCTTCAATACACTAAGTTCTTTGCTTTTCACTTCACATACTACCTCATCCACCTTTGGAATTTCTCCAATCATGCCCTTGTTACAATTTAACTCTTTAACACACTTAAGCATGTGCTCAACTCCTTTTGCCACTAACATTACTTCTTCCAAAGGTGGTTCATCTTTTAACCACAATTCCTCCCTTATTTTGTCGCTACTGCACCTTAGTACAAATTGATCTCTTATTCTTTCATCCACTAGCGTTCCAAATTTACAGGATGCAGCTAGTTTCCTCAAACTTGTAATGTACTCCTCCACCGATTCATCTTTTCCTTGTTCTCTTCTGCCAAAATAGTATCTTTCCATTATCGTACTGACTCTCGGAATATAATGTTTGTCTAATTTCTTAATGCAGAGTTCATATTCATTTAGATTTCTAGACTCTTCAATACTTAAATCTGGTAAGTTTTCCAGTACCTCTTGACCCTCACCCCCCAAACAGTGCATCAAAAGTGCATGTTTCCTCTCTGCGCTGAGTGTTGGTCCACACACCCTAGCATAATGAACAAACATTTTCTTCCACTTAGTCCACGGATATGTAGGATCTCCTGGACTACTTAAGAAGAAAGGAGGGGGTGTTACATTCTGCATTATTCTTTTTTTTTTTTTTTTTTTTTTTTAAATAATCTTTAGTAACCAACCAAAACACTTCCCAATAAATATTGCTAAACTGATGCTATTACCAAAATTCTAAACCCCCCAAATACAAGTATAACATCAAACACTTTCCATTAAATGAGTATTTGTACAAAATTGATACACCCCATGCAAATACGTTGCAGTTACTGTACACTGTACTCAACAATGTAAAATGCTCATAGATGATAAAAGTGTGCCTGTCACTGTATATTTTACAAAACAGGCTAAAGCGTTCTTGAAAGTGTGCCTGTCACCGTATGCAGTTGTCACCATCCAGCCACGTTTCTTTTGAAAATGTCCATGTCAGCTGAACAGCAATGAACACCTTCCCCTTTAAATGCTGTAGCTTAGACCATCCCTTTAAGGGAAAGAAAAATTTAAACCACGCCTCCAGGAGACAGCATACCAGGAACTGTTGTTTTACACGGAGAAAATCAGCTGAACTTCCTCGATCTTAAAAAACATCCAATATGATGTTGGGGCACCTTAAGCCATCCTCGTCGCCAATGTGAAATGTCATCCAACAAACAGAACGATCTCCAAGCAGGTAAAGTAAGGTTTCTTTATTCTCCTTAAAGATACCCCAGCCATCCGACCTCCTTCAACCGTCGTTCTCCGATCACCGCTCTCCGTGGAGACCCTTCGAGATCAACACACTCGGCGTCTCCATGGAGACCGGCTGCACGCGGGAGCGGCGGCAATATACCACAAAAGCCCACAATACTTACAAGTCAAAGTGCTTGTGCGCTCAACCTAAAAATGAAAAAGGACACCAGCACATAGCTACAACACTTTATTCCAGTTGTGGCAACTAAAACCCACCTGGAGGCAGAGGAGGCAAGGTTACAACTGACACAACGGCCCATCTTGTAATTCCTATGTTGTACATTCTAAACAGATAAAATACACACCAAGCACTAGGAAATGAAAGTATAATACAAAGAAAAAAACAGCGTAAAGGAAAGACATACGAACAACCCAGCCGTGTATGAAACATAGCAATTGCAGAATACCACAGTCTGTTAACGAATATTTGTAAACATCTTCTAGAAGAGCCAGTTTTCTTTCAGTTTTGCTCTCCTTCTTTCTTTCATTCTGTTCTTATCTTCGTCCTTCATATCTACCCCTACTGTTTTCCCTTCCAGCTTCCTTTTGTACCCCCTCTCTGTGCTACTGTTTCCCTTAATATTTCATTCGTTATGTGGAGAGAAACAACTGGGTTGATCACATAGAGTAAATAACAAAGGTAAAAAACCGTAGTTAGCTTTTTCATTCACACAAAAGAGGCACATGTTTTTTTCGAGGCTGCGTACAATAGCCAATGGCGCAAGCTATTTGTGCGCCAATCATAACCTGTTCTGGATTGGTGGATAACTACTGCAGTGAACTGATTCACAGGTAAGTGTTTAAAGCTAATTTTAAGGGTCTCTAATGGTAAGCCCATGGTTCAGGTTTACTCCATCACAGGCTTTCTAAAGAGCTTCTGGATGATTCTCTTTAACAATCATTTGTAAAATCATGTGACACTTTGCCCAGCGACAGGGTCTGTTAAGATCATGCCGATCAGACCTTTGTTTTTTCATATGAAGGTTGGGCAGAGTTTTTACACTAGATACCTTTTAAGCCTCTGTGGGCCGGAGTATATTTTATTGGGAGCACAACCTTAGATACTCGTAGACTGTTAATTCTAGAGAAGCATTCCTGCGGTAATTATTGTGGCAAAGCCAGTGGTCATGTTTTGGGATGGCTGAAGTTTTAGTGCACACTGCATTGATCCGAGGTCAGGCTGCATGGAAACGGCCACTTCCTTTTGGTAATACATTAATCCAAAATTGAAAGAAAAAAAAGGAAAAATTCCTTTGCCTCTTTCTACTTTACTCATCTTTCTGTCGAAACACGGATTGCAAACTTTCTAAATAGTGCAGGTCTTAAACGAGTTTGGGCTATTAGCATTGCAAACTCCTAACCGGAATTTTTTTGCCACATAAATTGAAAATGAAAAGAAATACAGTTTCATATAAGCGTACGGATTCAAAGCAACACTCCATGAGCATGGAAGAGACACACAAAAGGACAAAGAAGTTTTCTCACAGTCAACTCTACTGTTAAAAGTGCAATTAGCCATGTAACAGGGTCGATATCGATGGAAGTAATAAAACTGTCCCAAGGAGAGACAAACATAAAGCAGTTCCCAATATTAACATCGGATTTTTGAAGGGCAAGCCAATGAACGAGTGATAGTGATGGCATGAGGTGGGCATGGCTAAATGCTCAAATAGAGATCAACATATCGGTAAAGCAGAGCTTGTGCGCGGCTATGCTCAACCCTAAAAAAAACGTGCTTTTCAGAAGGTCATGAAACTGCTAACGTGCTAACGGAATCCTAGCTATTATTTACACTGAATAGTGGATTCTGCGCTAGAGGATGATGGATCGAAGCAACATAGGTTTGACAGGATGTCATCAATGAGGAACGTGAATAACAATAATAACAAACACGATGAACAATAAACTTTAGTCAATAACCACACCAGATTATTTAGAAGAGTTATAAAATATATTCCCTATATTACCAATGCTAACGTCATGAAAATAACTCTCAAACACAAGTGACAAGCACTAGTAACGGCTGATTAAAATGACTGATGTATCTCGATTTGATTAATACAACAAAACAAATTATTTCCAAGAGAATCACATTCGTCAATAATACCAGAACAGGTGATAATGGTAAAGTATACATAAGAACAACACTCAAAAGATGTCAATATAAGTCATGAGCATTTTAAGATAAGTCCCTCACTAACCACGAATTAGCATCAACATGTTGGACTTCATGTGAAAAGAATTGAGTAACACACATTTAGAAAAAGCTCTTAACTCAGGTTAATAAAAGAATAATAATATGCAGCATTCAAATTATAAGTTGCAGCTGGTACCTGAAAAGTAAAAGAGAAACACATAACATTTCAACAACATACATTATGAAGAACAACAGGAGCAGCAACAAGCAGTCTACTTCAGCCAAGGGACACCATCAGTTATGTCTTCGGAAGATTTGGGCCTAACAACAGCTAAACCCTCTACTACAGAACACTTGTTAGCCGCCTGCTTCAAACTCATCTGACTCTCTTCATCAATCACTCTAACTCCTCACCCCCAAGGAAATCCTACCTAGGTTGTTATACTAAACTCTAAAAAGCTTATGATTGGTCAGTCTATCAGGTGGCTATGCTCTGACCAATCAACAACTAAACCTGAAATACGACAATTCTACATTGACTAAAACATTTTCTTCAGCACTATCTTTTCCTCTTCTGACTCGACTGTGACTCCATTGTTTCATCACCTCTCAAATCCTTCTTCTCAGGAAGAAACTTTTACAGTTACATTCTTCACTCCTATCCTCGAGGAAAAACCAAATATTAGTAAAATTCTCAAACAATAGAACATTCAGCTTATACAATGCTTGGTTAAAACATGACCTTGTAAGACATAATGCAGCAACCCACTAGGGGTAGCTGTGGACACATCTACTCAAACTCCAAATACATTTTTATGCAAGCATTGAATCATGGGAAATAACACAGCATTTACTTAGAACTTTACTCAGTTAGGAACAGAAAAATGAACTGTGGCGACCATTTTCAAAAGCCACTCGTTTTACACGTTAATGCATCATATGTTTAGTTTGTTAAACTCATTAATTATCATGTTAGAAAATTCACAATCTCATAAAACCATGGCGCTTTGAATTTTCGTCTCCTAAGTGACAACTAAGCAACTTGTAGAACGCTTCCAGCGACAGCAAAACTAGTGAGCCTCAATGCAAAACAGGACAATACTTCTTAAAGACAAGAACTTCTTTTTAGCAAAATAAAGTGGCATGAATTATTATATTTCTCTCATATACCTTTTAAATATGTGTACGAATATGAGCAGTACAACGTTCTCTGCAACATGACTAGTCCACATGTCAGGATCACATGCACCTCAGCCATTATATTCTCACAGAGGTCACACGCTTCTACAAACAAACAGGCAGGTCTGCCTATAATCACCATTAGAGTGCCACATAACCACACAAGTGTTAGTTCCTTGCTGATCAAGGTACAAATAAAGTTGATCTGCCCATTTTAGACCTGACACTATTTAGCATAAAACAGCAGATCACATGAATATTGAACTGAAAACAATCTTACAATAAACACAACCAAAACATACTTTTTAGATTTTGGTAAAGGGCACCTGTTAGAAATGGGGTCCTTGGTTGGCATTCAGGTTAACCCCTGTCCAACCAAGGACCCTCACTCCAGTCAGGGTAAAGGAGAACCACCCTTGGTTAACCCCCACTCCCCCCCCTGGCAGCTTCGCACGACCGGGCAGGCTTTACTTCAGGAGCAATGTTTAAAATATTTGTACCAACACACACAGTAACTTAGTGAAAACACTACAAAATGACACAACACAGGTTTAGAAAAATAGTTCATATTTATTTAAAGAAAGCAAGACCAAAATGACAAAAATCCAACATACACAAGTCAAGTTATGAATTTTCAAAAGAATGAGTCTTAATCCTCACAAAACATTGACAATGTTGTTATTTCACAAAAGTACCTGGGTAGCGTCAAAATAATGCTGTTGGGTGAGTGTGCATCAAAAAAGGCCGGTGATGCATCGATATCTCACTCACAATTGAGACCGTGTGTCGTTTCTTCTCTCCGGCAAGAAAGTGATGCGTTGATCCAGATAGACACCTCAGGTCTAGGCAGGCTTTGCATTGATTTTCCGCTCCCAGCAATGTTGCGTTGTAAATCCGGTCGCATGGTATCACAAAACCACGCTGTGTGCGGTTTGTGTTGTTATCAGCCTCCGTTACCAGGTGTTGCGCATCATATCTCCAGCCGCGTTGCATCCGTCTTCCAGCTGCAGTGCAGGTGAAGCGTTGATTTCAGCCGCGAAGCCAGAGGCACATCATTTATCTGCCATGTCACATAAGGTGCAGTGAAAAATTTCCCCCACACAGCAATCTGTGCATGGATTTTCAGCTCTTTTCTGCCAACGTCACATTTCAAGGACCCAGGAACTGGATGGGTACCACTTGGCAGGGCTGGAGTCTCAGCAGACAGTCCATGTGCTGGCAGGAGAAGTCTCTGATGACCCTGAGACTTCAACAACAGGAGGCAAGCTCAGTTCAAGCTCTTGGAGATTCTTGTCAAGCAAGAATGCACAACAAAGCTCAGTCTTCATCCCCTTTCACAGGCAGAAGCAGCAACTGCAGGATAGCCCAACAAAGCACAGTCACAGGCAGGAGCAGCACTTCTCCTCAGCTCTTCTCCTTGGCAGAGGTTCCTCTTTATTCCAGAAGTGATCTAATTTTCACTGGTTTTGGGGGCTTTTCTTATACCCCTTAATGCCTTTGAAGCAGACCTACTTCAATAGGAAGTCTCTGTTGTTTTCAAGATCCTGCTTTGCCCAGGCCCAGTCCCAGCCACACACTAGGTGGTTGGAGACTGCATTGTGTGAGGTCAGGCACAGCCCTTTCAGGTGTGAGTGACCACTCCTCCTCTCCCTCCTAGCACAGATGGCTCATCAGGATATGCAGGTTACACCTCAACTCTCTTTGTGTCACTGTCTGGAGAGAGGTGCAAACAGCCCGACTGTCAAATTGACCCAGACAGGGAATACTCAAACAGGCAGAGTCACAGAATAGTTTAAGCAATATAATGCCTACTTTCTAAAAGTGGCATTTTCAAACACCCAATCTTAAAAACAACTTCACTAAAAGATCTATTTTTAGATTTTGAGTTCAGAGACCCCAAACTCCACATGTCCATCTGCTACCAAAGGGAATCTGCACTTTAATAATATTTAAAGGCTACCCCCACGTTGACCTATGAGAGAGACAGGTCTTGCAACTGTGAAAAACACATTTTGCAGTGTTTCACAGTTGGGACATGGAAACTACATAAGTAAATGTCCCCCCTTCTACATATACTGCACCCTTCCCATGGGGCTACCTAGGGCCTACCATTGGGGTGCCTTACATGTATAAAAAGGGAAGGTTTAGGCCTGGCAAGTGGGTCACTTGCTGAGTTGAATTGGCAGTTTAAAACTGCACGCACAGACACAGCAGGGGCGGGTCTGAGCCTTGTTTACAGGGCCACTAATGTGGGTGGCACAAACAGTGCTGCAGGCTCACTAGTAACATTTAAATTACAGGCCCTGGGCACCTCTAGTGCACTGTACTAGGAACTTACTAGTAAATCAAATATGCTAGTCATGGAAAGCCAATTACACATAAATTTGACATAGGAGCACTTGCACTTTAGCACTGGATAGCAGTGGTAAAGTGCCCGGAGTATCAAAGACAGCATAAACAGAGCCCAACATAAATCAACAGCCTGGGAAACAGAGGCAAAAAGTTAGTGGAGGCCACACCAAAGATGTCAAGTCTAACAGCACCCAATAGCCACAGTAACCAATCTCTTAAAGTGGTGACAAAGTACACATATTTAGGAAATATTTTTAAACTCAAGCTCTCTTGCGAAAACCACTTCAAGGAAACTAGAGGTGGAGTTTCAACAGCAAAGAACACCCTGGAGAAATTCCATAAAATATATGGCTGCCTTCCACTATCACTTTTAAATAAAATGTTTTGTACAATGTGATAATCGCTATAGTCATGTAAAGGCCGACTGTTAACATTAGTGGACACTGTGCTCCGTCATTTCTCACAATCACAATTCGGACTGAGTTTGTCCTTCAATCTTTTATGTTAATGCTGAAACAGAGGTGATGTTCTTGAAAGGTTTCTTCAAATTAATTCAATGGCCAAGAGACTTATTACAGCTTGAATGCGTTATTTAAAAAATACTTGTAATATTAGCCTAAGGACTGATGAACAATTTTTTAAAATAAAATAATAAGTTTCTGCCACAGCTGAGGTGGTAAGCAGCCTTTCAAAATTGAGTTATTTAAAAAAAAAACAAAGCTCGAAACATTATCCTAAGGATTGATTGTTTTAATAAAATACTAAGGGGGTTATTCTAACTTTGGAGGAGGTGTTAATCCGTCCCAAAAGTGACGGAAAAGTGACGGATTTACCACCAGCCGTATTACGAGTCCATTATATCCTATGGAACTCGTAATACAGCTGGTGGTATATCCGTCACTTTACCGTCACTTTTGGGACGGATTAACACTCCTCCAAAGTTAGAATAACCCCCTAAGTCCCTGCCACTGCTAAGTTGCTGAGCAGTCCTTTAAAATTGAGTCCAGCAAACCTCTGATATTTGTTAAACTTGCACCTATTTGCAAAAAATATTAATGATGTGACTAAAAAAAAAGGAACCCAGTTATGTGTATGTGAGTCGTTCCGGCTTATTTCAGCATCGCACATTTATACCAGATAAGAGTTTCCCATGATTACTATTTAAAAAGAGCCTTGGGCTGCTCATGAGGCAAGATCAAACTCCATGGAGGGTGTAGAGGAATGGTTTGTATCATTGCTGTTCCTTGCTTTTTCGGTCTATGATGTTTAAGAAAACATCACCTTCAGATGGTTATGATTAAAAGTGGAACTTGGAGATGCCTTCAAGTCACCTGCAGTCTTGATTGTGATGGGTGTATTTTTGAGGAATACTCCAATGCATATATTTGTTTCCCTATTTTGTATTCATTTTCTAGTTTTTAAAAATTAAGGGCCTGATTTAGAACTCAATGGATGGGTTACTCCATCACAACTGTAACGGATATCCCACCCGCTGAAATCTAAAGCCCATAGAAGAGAATAGGATTTAGATTTCAGCGGATGGGATATCAGTCATCGTTGTGACGGAGTAACCCATGGCTGAGTTCTAAGTCAGGCCCTACGTTTATTTTATACAAATGACATGTTGCATGTATGTAATTATTATGAGGACATGTAGTCCATTACATCAATAAAGATTGCTTCTCTCCCATCTTACCATCATGAATGTAATTATTATAATAATTTCATGAACAATCTTTTTTATTGCACAACGATCACCATCTATATAGCCTCTTAAAGTGGTTGGATGCACTCACCCAAAACTATTACTATGGCATCACCAAGCTTTCATGCTTTCATGAAATCAATGATAGCACTTTTTTTGGCTAACCTTTGTATGTCAGTCTCTATGTATTTCAGTGAGTGAATAATTAAAAAATATGCTATGTCTAGGGGTATTTTTATTATTTTCCTTCAATTTACAGACTTGATGAAGGTCTTCTCTGAGACGAAGGAAAGGAAGTATATGCTTTTGCCTGGCCATAAGATTTTGTTCTCACTGGATGTTTCTAGAGTTTCAGAAGACAGACAGAAACAATTTCCTTCTTTACATGTGACATTGTGCTGTTTATGGCCAGATTAGTCCTTGTCTGTTCAAGGTTACAAACATAGACCCAAGATATACATTTCAGATTTCTGTTAAGCAAGGGCTTAGATTTATACAAATTTATGTAGGGGTTGCAGCACTTTTGTGGTGCAGCCCCAACACAAAATAATTTTTGACATTCATTAAGCTGCACACAGCCACTTTGCGTGGTTTGGTACATACAAAGTAACTCAAGACAGTACATAGCACTATCTTGTATCACTTTGCATCAGGTAGGCATGACATGGGTGAAGCACAGGCATTCCCATTCCTCCATCCATGTGCTTCGATGAAAACCTATATTGATAGACTTGTAATCCCGAGTTTGCACCAACATTGAGTGCCTAGCCGAGAGAGGCATAATGAGGTGAAATATGTTTGTTTCACCTTGTTACTTCATCTTTTCATGTGTGCTGCATCCTGCAGCACAACAAAAGAGAGGAATACACCTATAAGGAATGTTTTTGTGGAGATGATAGGCAGCGCACTGTGAGCCAGCACAAGGATAAAGCAGAAATGCTCCATATCTTTGTAAACATGCAACACTGGTGCTCTCTTCCTTTTAAGCATAGCAGTGCAGTGCCCTTGCTGCACCGCTTTGTGTGAACTAATAGTAATTGTGCCCTCCACAGAAGTTGTTTGTTTCCACTAGAAAAAGGAGATGGATGGTGGAAGAAGTGTTTCTTAATAATGTTCTGTTATGTCCATGTATTTGTTTCTGTGAATATTTAGTGATTTCCTGTTGTTGTAATTGCCATTTTCTAAATTATAACATTGTTTTACGTTTGTTTTGGAGTCTTTCTCAGTAGTATTTGTAATACATGTTAGTGTTAATGGATTTTAAAATTCCAGTTTATTGGTTTAGTATTGTCTGTTGCCTGATAATGTTTGGATTGTTATCAATATATCATCATATTTTACATATGGATTTTTTTAAAAATATATGAGAACACTTTCTATGAGATTAGGGATTCGGGGAACTAGATGGCTATCTTTCTTCTTTCTTTATTTTTACTACTCCTCCTTTACAGTTTGTTTGTTGAAGTGTGTTTTAAGGTTATGGCGTTAGTGGTCTGTTAGTGCATCATGTGTCTTTTTAATGTAGGACCCAAGCAGTTTACCATTTTTTTGTTCATTGATTATTCTTATTCTCCTTTTCTTAATCTCTCATTATTTTTCACTCTCTCAGTAAGTCATTATTAGTTTTGTCCTGATCTACTTACTTTGTGTTGTTTTACACAGGAATTAAAAGTTAAATCTTTATTGGGAACAAATGAATGTGTTAATTATAGTCATATGGGACGTCAAGGGTTTATGAAATGAATTCAAAAGGCATATCATACTCACACATCCATCAAAACTGAAATGTCATGCTGCTTTGTCACAACAGACATGTTTGTCTCATGGTACTATAAATGTATTGGAATATGATACTGGTTTGGAGAGATATGTCACTCACCAGTGCCTAACAACAACAACTAAATTGTTATTCTTTGTCACTAGCCTTTATATTCGGAATTGGTCACTGAAAAAGAACTCAAAAAGTTTATATTTCTTTGAAACTTGATGATGTACTAATGAGTATTTTAAATGTTTATGTCCTGATGATTTAAATGTTCTGTTCTAGAAAACAGATGTATCCAAGGTGTAGCTAAATTCTCATGACAACTTTGTTATAGGGTACATTGTAACCAATTAATGAATCCTTTTATATGTAGAAATTCTAAAGTTAAATGCAACTTCATGCAGTTCCTGTATCAAGATTCTAGATATAAGTCGTATCTAATGTTATACGGCAACACACACTGAATATTAGGCCATCTTTCACTAATGATTGCAGAATTAAAACAAAAATGGAACTTCAATAGGGGGAATCCCTGATTTTATTCATTTTGTCACTGTTCGCATAGGACAAGATCTGAGAAAAGGTATCATTTTTTTCTCATTCTGCAACATTACTCCTGACCTCAGTTAATTAATATTTGATGAATATTTGAGGTCATAACTATGCTGGTCGTGTAGGTGCTACATGGGGAATTTTATGTGCATATTCTTCAAATGTTCACACATTATGATTGTTTTGGTCAAACATTTGGGATGCATCAGTGGAGTTTGTGAAGAGACTTTTGATGGATACTTATGGCGAAGATCAAACTGTTTTATGAAAGACAAATTAATGGATTTATTATTGGCTATTGTTTTATAAGTCATTTGACTGAAAGGTTTAAAAGGATTAAAAAATACTTCTTTTAATTGTAAAACCTGAGGTACATGATATGGTTATAATTATTGACTAGATACAGTGAATCCTACTTCTACTGATCTAGCTATTTAACAAGAAATATTGTGGTTACATTTGACTACTTTTCTGTCTAAACTTTTTTCCATTACTTCTCATGGGTCTGAGGTCTGGAAATCTCATTCAAGGGCTATACCTGAAGCAAATATGTGAATCAATATCAATAAGAATATGTTTGTTTTACTCTTAGGGGCATATTTATACTCCGTTTGCGCCGAATTTGCGTCGTTTTTTTCGACGCAAAACTAACTCCATATTTATACTTTATACTCTAGCGCCAAAGTTCATGGAGTTAGCGTCATTTTTTTGCGTGAACACCTTCCTTGCGTTAATGATATGCAAGGTAGGCGTTCCCGTCTTAAAAAATGACTGCGATGCATATGCGTCGTATTTATACTCCCGGGCAAAAATGACGCCCGGGAGTGGGCGGGACAAAAAAACCCGCATTTGCGCCGGATTTTAGCGCCTGGGTCAGGGCAGGCGTTAAGGGACCTGTGGGCTCAGAATGAGCCCAGAGGTGCCCTCCCAAGCCCCCAGGGACACCCCCTGCACCCTTGCCCACCCCAGGAGGAGACCCAAGGATGGAGGGACCCATCCCAGGGAAGAAAAGGTAAGTTGTGGTAAGTATTTTTTTTATTTTTTTTTGTGGCATAGGGGGGCCTGATTTGTGCCCCCCTACATGCCACTATGCCCAATGGCCATGCCCAGGGTACAGAAGTCCCCTGGGCATGGCCATTGGGCAAGGGGGCATGACTCCTGTCTTTGTCATGTTAATGGCGTCTGGGCGCCCCAAAAAAATGGCGCAAATCGGGTTAAGACGATTTTTTTGCCTCAGCCTGACTTGCCCCATTTTTGGACGCCCAAACGCCATTTTGCCCTACGCCGGCACTGCCTGGTGTACGTGTTTTTTTTCACGCACACCAGGCAGCGCCGGTCGGCTAACGCCGGCTAACGCCATTCAATAAATACGGCGCCCGCATGGCGCTTCAGAATGGCGTTAGCCGGCGCTAATTTTTTTGGCGCAAAACTGCGTTAGCACAGTTTTGCGTCAAAAAGTATAAATATGGCCCTTAATCTCTTATATTGATACTCTAAGTAGAAGGAGCCTGTGTACATAGTTAGTAGCGAATGTGGCCTCCTTGAGCCACATTAGCGTCATAACAAATAACACTAATGTGGTGTTAGGATATGCTATGCTGTCTTAAATCTCTGCCTTAGTCCCCAGTGCTGAAATTTGAAAAAAAAGAGAAAAGGGGGGATGGGTAGGGATATCCATTCCCCCAAGGCTCCATGGGGGGATCCCAGAGGGACATCCCTGGGTTTAAAATGGAAATAACAAAGTGGCAAATTTTGTAACCAAAAAACAGGAAAAAAAAAATGGAATCCCTGGGCTACATTGTTTAATGAATGGGAGGGATGGATAGCCCTCCTTCCCGAGCTATTATAGACCCCAGGGAGCCCACCCCCGGGCTACATTTCAATAGGGGGAGAAGGATGCATGGTTCCCCCTCCCTATGCATTTACTGGCCCAGGGATCCCATCCACTGGGGCCGGCGCACAGACTCTATCCCTGGGTGCCCACCCCCAGGTCATGTAGTTTCTTTGCCGGCTCTGGCGTAGGTGGGGAAACTTGTGTTTGTTCCCACCTAGTGGTTGGAGCTTTAAAGATGCTGGGCTGAGAGGAGACTTGAGGTCTATTGCTCCTTCCCGCACTAATGTGGATAAGGAAACAGATCAAGTATTTGCCTCTGCCTGGAGGGAGCAGCATAAGTAGCTGCTCCTTCCTGGTGAGAGCAATGCTGGCTCCCGCACCATACAGACCTGCGGCTCCCCTTGCAGCTCCCAACATTTTGCATGGTGAGTGTCCTGGGTAGGCAACAGAGCACCCACTTTAATTAGAGAATTTGTCCCTGGGAAGAAAATAGGCTTGGTGAGAGGGGGCACCTGGGCCACCTCCCCTTTAATAAAAAGGTCCTGGAGGATGAGATCCCCTGGGTCTAATACGTCTCACTAGGGGGCACATGGCCCCACCCCATTTAAAATACATAAGGCTATGGGGGCCTCAAGGAGTAATGAGCCTCGGTCCTGGGGAAGCAGTCTCCACGGCCCACTGAAGTCAGCAATGAACACATGGACCTCTTTTCCTTTTGGTTTCTCTTTCTTCTTTTTCACCTTTGTTTTCTTTATCCCATTATTTCTGTTGTTAGTGTAAAATAGTAATGCTCACTTTTTCATTATTTAACTTTTTTCACTTATTTTATAAAATGTTTTCTTTGTTGAAAAGTTCTTATCTTAATAGGAATAGTCATTTTATTATATAGACGTATTATGGTATGATATAGCAATGAATATATATATATATTTTTTTTAATTATATTACTGGTTGACTAGGAAGTGAGCTCTGGTCAAGCAGGAACCACCCTAAATTAACCTGTGCTCATCCACTAGTACATTGGCATAGAACAATCAGGCTTAACTTAGAGGCAAACTATAAAGTAGTTGTCCAACACTTTAACAGTAAAATAGCGAAAACACCACACAAAAAGATCCCACTCAATGTTAGAAAATAGAGTAGAACTTAATAATTAAAACACAAAAAAATGACAAAATTCCAATCAGTAGATCCAGCATTATGAATTGTTAAAGAATAAAGTAAAAAATAGCACCTTAAAGCACAATGAACCATCCTTGGCTATCTGGTCAAGGCCTGAGTCAAAAGTTCAAGATGACCGTGATGATGCACTGCTCAGATACAGTCCCAGATTTGTTTTACCTTCCTAGGTTTTGAGACAAGTGTTCGGTTTGTGAGGGAGAGGGTCATGGGGACCAAAAAGAGCATCACATTTGGTTGCCCATGTTTCGCGAAGAGCATGCCAGGCATCAGAGAAGGCCGCTGGTGCATCACGTTGACACAAGAGCTGTTGTTTTTGTGGTATGAAGAGACTGACTGGTAGTAGCTCACACTACGATGCACGCTCCACAATATTAATGTGAACAGACACGATTGCAGTTGCAAAGAGCCCAAAAGCTTGATTTGAGCAGGTTCAGCCACACCAATGGTTCAGGACCTGAAGCGATCAACTTGGGGATCAGGAATACACTTCACCTGGGGCCAGGAGATGTTTAGGAGCCTTTTGTCCCTGAGTCTGTGTACTCCTTGCAGCAGCATAGCAGTCGTTCTTCCTGGCAGAATAAATGTATGTCTAGAAGTGTCTTGAAGAGTTGGTATCTTACATCCAGTATTTATATACTATTGTGCCTTGGAAGAGGGAAGTGAGGTTTCAAGAGGTTCGCCTTTTGAAGTCCCCCGATGTCCTGCATTCCCTGTCCTGGCTCCAGACTAATTACAGGGAGTATGCATCTCTTCTTATGGAGGTAGGGCCCAGCCTATTGATGTGTAAATGGGGCTATGCCCACTTCCTCCTTCACATGGATTTTAGAAAAATCAGTTTACAAATTGAGATTATCCATAATAGCAACAAATGCATCTACATGTTTTTTCAGACAGCAGTGCAAAAAAAGGAAATGAGGTGTGTGTTAATAAAGAGAAACAAGGATGGAAAAGAAATGAGTATTAATAAAGAAGAACCAGAATAGCCTTATGTCCCATTTGAGAAATATCTTGTCCCATGGAGATAAAAAAAAGATTGAGATTATTGAATATTATTGAAGTACAAAATGAATAGTATATTATTGGGGCGAAAACACAAACTGGCCAAAACCGACCTCCTGTGTTTAATCTAAAAAAATCAGAGCATTCACCATGGTCAGCAAATCAAACAGTAGCGGAGAAGCTTATATGTGAACAATTTAGATTGTTTTTAGGTGATGTGTCAAGATCAATGGAAAATAAAATCCGCCATATCTTAAATCTATAAATACAATCGAAGGCACTGCAGAAATCCATAAAAACTAAATGGATAAAAACGTGTTTTAAAACATTAGACCTGACCCTTTGTGCAGATTCACTGCTGACCAGAATTTTGCTTTCTGTTGCTCAACCTGTTTTTGTTCACTTTAGAATTCTCTCATGCTCCCTCCTTCAAACAGGGTAAAGTTGGCTTTCACCAAATTACAGCAAATATCTATGCCAAAAGGGATCATGATACTAGCACAAAAGGAGAAAATGCTCCAAAGACTGCAGAGAATATTCATGACATGGGCAGACCAAAATGGTGTTAGGGTCCAATTGGCCCAGTGGGAGGCAAAGGTGAGACCTAATCAAGCCCAGTTTAAACATTGTTAAAATAGAAGTTTCTAATAAATGAGAGATAGGGTCCAAGTCCACGGCAGGTCTTAATAATCATATAATCTCTCAAGTTTGGTGAGCCCTAAGACCAAGAGATGAAGGGCCTGATTTAGAGTTTGATAAACAGGTTACTGCGTCACAACCGTGACAATATCCTATCCACAGTATTACGATCTCCATGGGCTATTATGGGATTGTGATGTGGCGGACAGGATATCCATCACATTTGTGATGGAGTAACCCTCTCCAACAAACTCTAAATCAGGCCCTCTCTCTTTAACATGTACTCAGCTTAATTTCTGGTAAAGAGCCATATTTTAAATGCCTTCCTGAAAAGCATAATCAAGGGCAATGATTGTATGGCAAAAGGAAAGCCTTTCCAAGCCTTAGCTCCATTAACTACAAAGCCTCTACCCCCAACTGGAACATCAATAGGTAGGGACAGTCAGGTTTTTTGGAGCTACATCTCAACAGTCTAGTGAGTACATACCAAACAAATTTCTCCTTAAAAAAGGCAGGGCCCTGGCCACACAGTGCCTTATAGGAGATAAAATAGCATTAAAAAGAATATGCTTCCTAACTGGGAGCCAATGCAAGTTCTGAATGGCCGGAGAAGCAGAACGATATTTTGGAATCTTGGCCAGACTTCTTGCTGCCACATTCTGCAATGTTTGATGTTTGTTCAAAACACGCTGATGAGAGTTTACGTGGAGTGCATTTGCATAACTGATTTTAGATAGAACCAAGGCAGTAACAACCATTTTTGGAGAATTGATTGGAAGGAACAGCAACATTTTTGTGATCAATCTCAGAATGAAGTGAGCAGCTGGTGTAAATGTATTGACTTGGTGATGAAGAGAAAGTTTGTCATTTATTATGATTCCTAGATTGTTGGCAGTTCTGACAGGCACAGGAAGTGTGCCTAGATCAAAGGTTCACCAAACGGAGTACCAGAAAGATTGTTAAGGGACAAAAAACAGGACTTTCATATTAGCAGATTTCAACTTAAGGCAGTTACCTGCCATCCAGGAACTGATTGCCCACATACAGTTGCAGAAGTTGGAACCAACTGCAGCATCATCTGAATTCACAGAAACCATAATCTGAGTGTCATCTGCATGGGATGTAAGTGGAAACCCAAAAGATCTAATCAGTTCAGCCAATGGTGTGATGTAGATGTTCAACCATGTTGGACTGAGCGAGGACCCCTGAGGGATCCGGCATGTCAGACTGTAAGGGTTGGATGCAAACTCACCCATTCAGACTGACCGCACCCGGTTGTTCAAAAAGGAGAACAGTAATCTCCAGGCAGTTCCTATCAGCCCAATCCTGTCAAGTCGGTCCATCAGCAGCCTATGACCAACTGTGTGAAAGGCTGCTGATAGATCAAGTAGAACGAGCGCCGCTCTGCTTCCCTGATCCAGGGAAAATCATTTTTCCTCTGTAGCCTTAATGAGGGCTGTCTTAGTACTGCCAAATTGGGTGTTATCTAAAAGGCTATTGACATCTACATAAGATATCAGTTTTTTGTTCCTCGCTTTCTCAATGTCTTCGGCTGGCAGGGGTAGAAGTGTATCTTAATAAGAGGCAGGATAGATACGCCTTCTTCCAAACAGATGCCAATGTACCTAAATTACATATAGTGTGAAAATATCCATAAGGGCAGGGGTAAACAACTCTGATATCTTATATATCACTGTAGGTGGACAGGGATCATTAGGTGAACCAGATTTTGCCATTGTAAGTGCTGAGAAAACATCATCCGTGGAGGGAGGAACAAACCGACTCAAGGTACTGATGAGCCTATTGTTAAAAACATTGTCATCTGTTGGGTGAGTAGTAGGAGGCATGATGGGAAATTTAGATTAACATTTTCTACCTTACGGCGGAAATCATCCACCACTATGTTGCAGAAGGACTGACAAAGTTGTTGGTGGTGTTCAATGTATCTAAAGCCAGTTTTTGACCATAATACATAACTCCTTAGCATCGGAATTTATTTTATCAGTAAAATAGACAGATTTTGTAGAAAAAATCAAGGACTTACAATTAGCTAAACATTTTTAATAATAATCTTTTTCCAAGGAGGAATAATCTACTTTCCATCTTCTTTCCTGCCTTCTGCAATTCTGTTTTGCCATTCTAAGCTCATCAGAAAACCAGGTTGTCGACTTTCTGTGTTTTTTGATTCTAACTCTCTTTACTGGAATTAGCTTTAATCCAGCTTCGTGAAGCCAGGTGATATACTGATGAGCAGCAATATCTGAATCCTTAGCAAAGGTAGGATGAGAGTCAGCTAAAAGTGAGGTGAACTCCTTGATCTGAATTTTATGCCAGGCACATGATGAAATCCGAGTTGGATGAGTTAAAAGTTCAGTGTTGGGTGACGACAGTCATGATTGAAGGCCGTGTGCAGGCTTCTCCTGACCAACATCCGCAAGAGGAGTGGAATAAGTTTAATGAAGTCCTGCACATAGCCTAGGTTCAGCTCTTCATGAACATAAAACTAGAGCTAGTGGGAACCAAACCCAGCAACCTCTTGCTGAAGTGATTCTCCCCCCAATGGAGCTTCCAGGAGCCCCAGATGGCAGCACCATAGGTCAGAACAGAAAAACACTTAGGCCCTGATTTATACTTTTTGGTGCAAAACAGAACTAATGTAGTTTTGCACCAAAATGTTTAGCACCGGCTTGCACCATTTCTGTGCATCAGCCGGGACCATATTCATGGAATGGTGCAAGCCCGTGCATAGGGTAGGCTAGTGTAAAAAAATGACGTTAGTTGGGTGGGGCCGGCGGTATGGAAGAAGGGGGTTTTGCACCAAAAAATGATGTTAGGCAGGTTAGAGTTAAAAAATAAATGACTCTAACCTGCCTAGAGTTATTTTAAGACACAAAACCATCCATACCACATGACCCCTCTCTTAGAACAGACAGGAGTCATTCCCACCACCCCAATGGCTAGCACAGGGGACCTGGGTCCCCTGGGCATGGCCATTGCACCCTGAGCCCCATTTCCTGGCACCCTACGGCACTTAAAAAAATAAAATAAAATACTTACCTGGGATGGGGTCTCCCATCCTCTGCGTACCTCTGGTGTGGGTGGGGGTGCCCCAGGGACCTGGGGAGGGCTCCTGTGGGCTTATTCCATGGTGTTCCACCATGGAAATAGGCCCACAGCTCCCCTAACGCCTGCCCTGACCCAGGCGTTAAAAAACTGGGGCAAAGCAAGCTTTGCACAATTTTTTGACCCCTCCTCCCTCCCGTGCACCATTTTTGCATGGGAGTATAAATATGGCGTTAAAGCCACAGAGTCATTTTGTGCACGGGAACACACACCTTGCATCTCATTAAGGCAAGGTAGGTTTCCACATCAAAAAAATGACTTTAACTCCATAAATTTGGAGCTAGTCGGGTCTAGCGCCAAAGTATAAATATGGAGTTAGTTTTGCAGCGAATTATTAGAGTAAAAAAATGACACTAATTCGGAGCAAACAGAGTATAAATATGCCCCTGAATTCTATACACTTTGCTTATTGGTAAGATGAATTTGCTCCCAACCCTTGCAGCGAATCAAAATAAGACCCCACATGACTGAATTAATGCAGGTACCGATTATCACGAGAGGTAGCCAACTATTCTGTAAATCAAAGGTGACGCCCCAAGTAAGCAAACTCGCTAACTCTGCCGATGATGTTGTCCTTGATGAATATCAGCATAATTTTAGAGGACTACCTCCCAATTGCCATATAATTTCTCTTAGCTTTATTTGTATCCAGATCTAACTCTCTATGAATTCTACAAAGGAGTCAATAAGGCCTTCAGACCACTGGGGGTGCGAGAAAGTAGTGTCCCATCACTGACATTTAAAAGGGCAGAACTGTGTGCAGAATTCCTTTGGACATATCTTTTCCACAATCTGAAATGAGTTCAGGCCATTTATATATAACAAAAATAGAATAGGGACCAGAACACAACCCTACCTTTCACCCTAGTGGAGATCAAAAGAGTATGTACATTCCCCCTGAACCATATCTGACAGAGGTGTTGATCTGTGAATGTAAATCCTGTAAAAGACTGACCACAGGCTGAGGCAGACAAATATTGGCTAAGATGTACCACAACTTAGATCTGTTGACCCGGTTTAAGGAGCTACTTAGATTAATAAATATTAAATAGTTTTCCCCTTTCTTAGCTTTTACATTTTTCCTATGATAAGATTAAGATAAGATTCAAACACTGCTCATGTGGTTCCATGCCTTCCTTGAAGCAGTATTGCACTGGGAAAAGGATATTGTTAAACTGAAAATAGCCCTCAATTCTATTGAGGATAATATGTCCCAAGATTTTAACTAAAGAATTTAATAAAGAAATTAACCTGTAACACCAACTGTCCTGTCTGTTCCCATTCTTACACACTGTCACAATGGTCGCCGATTAGGGATGTTAATAGAAATGGAAACATTTAAAACATTGGTGATCAGAGGGGCCCATAGCAGGATTTTGACCTTATTGAGGTCAATGGGTACCCCCGTCAGGCCCTGGCACCTTTTTAGAGGGTCTCAATAGCAGAAGACACCTCTTTAAGCTCAAAAGAAATCCCCAAAGTAATTGACGGAGCCTCTGCTATGAGATTTGTTGCCTTGTTGTGCCCTGATGAATACATCTGCTTGATATGTGCCACCCAGTGATCAGAGTAATGCTAGATCTTAGGCCATCAGCCAAAGGAAAGGATGCCTGTTTCCCAATAACAATCTCCCACAAACCCCTTGGTTCTCTGGCATTAAATCTGGAAACTAATCGCTCCCATGTTTCCTTCTTAACATTTGGCTTCTTCTTTCTGACAGCTTCTTTATAAGCTGCCCTTGACTAAATAATGATCTGCTGATTCCTTGGGCAAGCTTATATTTGTGACGTTGCGTGCTTTGTCAAACCATCCTGTTTTCCGTGTCCTCCAGGGCTAAATTGCTGAACCATGATTGTTCTAGTAGCATGATTAAGAGTCTGAAAGGGATCTACAATTACCATAGATAAGGTAATAGGAGTTAAGAGTATGTCTGTCTCCAGATCCAGGTTGGTTCCAACAAGGGAGCTGGTCAAGGCAGGTGTGGAAATTCCACACTACTTTATCGAAAGGCCCTTATCTTTTGACGTCAGCCCAGGTATACCAGAGGAGGCAACTGGGCGACCACTGTTAGGTGTGCTAGAGCCAAGCTTATAGGGGTTATGATTGCTATAACCATTTTGGAGCACCCCACCAGGCTGACAAATAGTTCTAAATGCCTGGATTTAAAATATAGTTAATTGTTGTACCATGGCCCCAAACAACTAAAGTAGGGTGGTTGTTTAAGAGAACCCCGTCATCTCTATCACCTTAAGGAGGCCCACATGGCAAAGAGTTTTGAAAGACCTGCTTCCCTTGAGGTTAGATGGCCTATAGCAAATGAAAAGATCACAAGTCACTAAAGAGTCTGCTACTGGATGGTTCAGGCCCAATTTAGCATTGAGGTCCTCTCCTAAAATCATGTCAAAACAATTAAAAACAATGAATAATAATAAATAAATCAATACAGTTTTAAACAGGGTCTCGATCTGACTTCCTGGGTCACACACAGATTTATAAAAAATTAACAAGAAAAGCATTGCATTTGTCAGGGAAAACTTTCCACAAAATCTGGATCTCATTATGCTTGTACAGAACCTGCACAACCTTAAAAGTTTTAGAACTACAAATGCATGATAGCTAGGTCATCATGAGTTCTCTGCCCTTGTGAGGAAATATCAGGGATATCAAAACTCTCAAAACCATCCGACGTGATAGTCTCAGAGGCCCAAGTTTCTTGAAGCATGGTTACATAAAAAAACAGGGTAATAAAATCATCCCACTTAGTATTTGATTTTGTGGCACTAATCCCAGCAATATTCCAACAGATAAGCCTAATAGCAAGGTCCTGTTCTGGCCATATAATACTGTGTGTGGGAGTAGTCACTGGTAGCACACCCAAAGGTGGGCCATAGGATGATGGAACCTCAAAACTATGGTGCAGCAGGTTGAAGGAGCTCCTGCACCAGGAATTGTAGAGAGATCCTTTCATGTCCAAAAAGGTGAGGAGATACCTATTCCCTACAACAAACCCTATGAAGTATCCCTCCCCAAAACTTTATGGCTCTCGTAAAGAGGGGAAATAAGCTACACCTAGATGCCACCTCACTCAATAGTGGGAAAAGGGAAAACCCCTTTTAAAAAAAAAGAAAAACATCCACTCTACTAGTGGCATGCTTTATCATTGGGTTCACCCTGACTCCTAAACGTCAGGGTGGGCTTGACCATATTACAGGGAGCCCTTTAGATAATATTGTTCTGTTTTTTATTTATTTATTTTTTTTAACTAAAATTCCTCTTCCATCCCTAAGGAATCCTTTTATTAACAGGGAGGATTGGAAAGATTAAAAACTATATAAGGGGAATTCAGGATATTGTGGTTCTATGACCCTATTAAAATGCCAAGATGTTTCTGCCCTACACTGCTGGCCTAAAAAGGTCCTGGGCATTCATCAGGCCGGAAATGTACTGCTGTTCCCCCAATGTCAAACAATTGTGTCTAATACAGATCAAAAGTGACATGCAAACACCTTTCTTTGCATGTAGGGACTCTGGCGTACTTGCCATCTTGGAAGTACCTAAAAAAACATGCGGCCTAAAGAATTACTACCACAAGCTGATGCTTTATAATGGCACACTTATCACCCTCTGATTAAAGGTTCATAATAAAATGGATGTTGTAATCACATGCTCAAAATTTTTCTATGTTGCTTATACCTGTTGCTTACTATCACATGCATTTTACTTAATAGAATTGACAGGAGACACATAGTGGAGATGCTAGTCTTTGCCTGAACTCAGACCAATCAGTTACCAAATAGCACATAAAAGGTTCCATTTGCATGTGGATTGGAAACCAATAGTTACTTTAGAATCAAATAACAAGGCAGATGGCTAAGAGGCTGTGAATTGCAACCTTGCACAGAACACACATGCTGTGATTGTACTTTACTTACCCTAGTGGAGTGTAATTTTTTCTATTAGGGTCAGTATTGGTAGGCCCTGTAGTTGCACTCTACAGTTTCCGTGGTAGGAAGAAAAAAGACAAAATGCTATGTTGTCAGCATAGACCACATACAGCAATGCTGTTTTTTTTGCCAATACTCCAGTGAGGAAAGCCCGGAGTGCAAAAAGAATAAACAGGGCCATAGTGCAGAGATGACAGACCACTTACTTCATCTAGGGTTCCCTACCCACTGAAGAACCTACTAGGTGCACCGCTCTCTCTTGCTGGGGACTCTGGGGTGTAGTGGGAGGCAGAATATGTCCCCACGAGGCCCTGGCCGTCTGATTCCAATTACAGGATAATTAGCAAACAGAAAAGGAGGGCTTGCTGTGCTCATCGCCATTATGCTTTGACAGAACCTGCACAACCTTAAAGGATTTAGAAATATGAATCATGATAGCTAGCTCACCCTGAATCCTCTGCCCCCACGTGGAAATAGAAGGGATACCAAAAGTCTCAAAACCATTCCGCGTGATAGCCTCACAGACCAAAATTTCTTGAAGCATGTTTATATCAAACAGGTTAATAAAATCAACCCACTTAGTACTTGATTCCTTGGATCTAATCCCGGCAATATTCCAGCAGATAAACCTAATAGCAAGGACCTGTTCTGGCTAAATAACACTGTATGGTGGAGTGGCTGCTTGTAGCACACCAAAGGTGGGCTGTTGGATGGAGGTTCTAACCCTCAGTCAGTGCAGTCTAGGTCCAACAAGGCAAAGGGGATTCTTACATGCCAGTGGGGGGGGATCTTTGAGGCCCTGCCTGTGCCTTTGGCTGCAGGTACCTGTAAAAAAACTCTAATGGGAGAATGTTGATGCTGTCATCCAGGACAATCCTCCTGCTAATGCAGTATATCAGTCAGCTAGCCAAATGTGGATGTTTACAGTTGATCACAATGAAATCCCCCTTCAGATGTTTTTTGTTAAGGTCCACATACCCAGCCCTCCTCATGAAGAGGGTGTCATTGTATGAATGTTGAATTACAAGTTACAAGTTAGCCAATGATTTACCTTATTCTTCAACTAGGAGGTTGATTCCTCCTTGGCGGTAAGGGTCATTTTAGGAACACCTGTCATGATAACATAATGGCCACACGCTGGGGGCAAATTAAGGCAAGGCAAACTCATAGCATCCCATGGTCAAAGGCAGCAGTGTGGCCCTTAGGCCCCCTCTCGGTATCCCACCAGTTGACAGGGTCACTATAATATCATCATATGGATTAGATTGTAGGGTAATTGTTGAAGTGACTTCAATGGCATTAGCACCTGCTGGTATCCTGCTCGAATCCCAACCCCCGCAAGAGTTCAATTTACTGTGCTGGCTAGTTCTGAATGGAGATGCCTAGTTGTATTAACATGAAACTTGGTTAGTTCAGAGATGGCGCTTTTTTAAAGTGTACAGTCTATCCTCCAAAAGGGTAACACATTGGATGGCAATTGATTTAACTTTGGCAAGGATGGAGTCTCATTCAAAGTTTGGTACTACATCGGCAGAGTCCTGGTGCAGATCAACCTGCTGGCAAACAGTCACAGAACTTTTATTAGAATGACATCATGCCTGTGACCTCACATTACCGGTTCGCTTGTGTGAATGCTTTCTTTTGACTGAAGGCCAGCAGTGGCTGCCATTGGAGATCACAGATTCATTAACCGCTGTCTTCAAAGGGAGAGATATGACCGACTCAGAAGCAATAGGCAAGAAGATAGGTAAAATATTTAAGTCAGAGCAGACCGCATGTGATTGAAGACCTGATTGGATCCATGAATGACAGCTGTAACCTTCTGTTGCATCCAGGGATAGACACCTTTCTGTGAGGTCTGCTTCCATAGAGATCACCCTAACAACACAAGCTAAAAAAGAATATAGGGTGGTGCCAAGAGGTGGATTCATGTTTGTAAAATTCTTAGCCCCAAATAATGTATGCTTGCCCATACTGCTAAAGGCTTGTGTCCCAAATAGATTGTTCCCATCAAAAGTAATATGTTGTGGCAGAGAGCAACCCTCAGCAGATGTCAAGGTCCAAATTTGTATGGAAAAAAGGGCTCACCAGGGGTATCAATGCTGCTGGACCCCTGAGACAAGAGTGATGGGCCAGCTCAGCCTCCTCTGGGCTCCTCCAGGTGCAGATGGTCTTCCTCTTGCCCCTGTCTTCACATAGGCTAAAAAGTCTGTCATTGTGATCTAAGCAATCAAGAGGTACAACATGATTTTGAGTTAGTGTAATGGAAAATAATGAGGAAGCAATAGGCTGAGAAACAGTCTCACATGTAGTCCAAGAATAAGGCATCTGGAGTAATTTAATACTGTTTGGGTGCAGTAACTCTAGAAGTGAAGTTATAAATATCAATGTACTTACTCTTTTGTAAATGGATTACTAACTCTCCCTAAAGCCATTTCAGACTCCACTTAAACCCCTCCTTGATTCTCCCTAATCTCATCACCTGTATTTGTAAGTGTTCACCATTTTCTATACACTCCCCTGTGTTCCTCTCATATTTAATACTAAAACATATATCTATGTAATCGGAGACTTCAGAGTCGGGCCTATATAGGAGAGGCAGAGGCAAAGCATTTTGTAATATGCTTTGTACTACTACAAAATGAACTACAAAATGCAGCTAATGAATAGCCCCAGTAATATCAGGGCTATTTACAAGTAATCATATCCATCTTTGTTTGATGATATATCCTTCCTTTGGCTATTACACAGCAAGGTTAGCTACTTTCTAGAAGTTGATTGAAACAAAATGGCATGTCAGGAATTTTGTTGTCACCTTAAAATGATTTGCATTAACTGGTGAGTAGAGGAATTGAAAGTTAACTATTTTATAAATGTACCAATATCAACTGCTGAAATGAAGCTTGCAGATGGAAAATTGCAATGAAAACTTCAAGAACTACACCTACCAAATGTTATGTAGCCTTTTTGAAAGCATGCTCATATTATAAGTTCTGTACTCTTTTATATGAGCATGTCAATAATCTATGTTCACGTCTGATGTTAGGGCCATTATTCTGCAGTAGGGGATGCACCATTGCTTCAACATGAGCTTAAATGAAAGAGAAATATAACAATATATTAACTGTTTCAATGAAATTGTAAATAATGAAAAGAAAAAATTGAGGTCCACAGCAACCAGAACAATATGTGGTATTTTTACAGTACACACCGGTGAAAGGTGCTATTTACTCTGGCTGTGGGTGGGCATAATCTATGTTGATTTCTCCTTTGTTTCAGCATGTCATGGGTAATATATGGATTTTCACTTGGTAGTGTCCCCCTCTTTCTACATGGAGGGGATGGGTTTATATCACTGTCAATGGGCTCTCTATATTTCTCAATATCTGCTTGCTGACGTGAAAGGGCTTTTATGAGATGACAGTTCGAATTTTAGCTTTCCAGCTGGGCCCCAACTTTTTTTAATGAAAGTTCAGAGGAAGACCGTTTATCAATGAGTATTTGCAGACTTAGATATTAACAGTTGGGATTTTATTTTTTTTATTTTTCCACCTCAGCTAAGTATCATTATAGCACTGTTTCAGACTAAGGCCCTCATTATGACATTGGCAGTATATCCCACTTACCGCCGCAGTGACAGCCTCCAACATACTGCCATGGTGGCGAATATTTGGCTGCCATATTATGACACACACACACCAATCCGACAGAATACAGCCACATACACAAATCCACCAGCCCAAAGGTCAGTGATAAAGTGGCAGTACCGTTACGCCAACAGAACAACGCCCATCACATTATAACCCACAAATCACCACAGTAGACATTCAACGCCGGTAAACCATTGGCAGTACACACACCCACATACAAAACAACACCACATCGGCTAATACTAAAGACATACACCTGACACTCATACACACACCACACCCACACACTCGCACCACTATAAAACACATACCCACGTTACCCACAACCCTTTACAAATACTCATTGCCACAAGACTGACACCAAGACCACTACGACAACTAGACATACACATTGCATACACCCATACATCTCTCATGCACCCCACATCACACCCCCACCACAATACCCAACACACCCGAACCAACACACACCACCCAAAACCCATGTCCCCACAAATGCACCCCCATTTCACCGATGAGGAGTTATGGGTCATGGTGGACAAAATTGCCAGGGTAGAGCCACAGCTGGTTGGAGCACACGTACAACAGATATCCATTGCAAGGAAGACAGAGCTATATCGGAGAATCCTGGACAGGGTGAACGCCATGGGACACCACCCAAGAACAAGGGATGACATCTGGAAGAGATGGAATGACCTACGGGGGAAGGTACATTCCCTGGCAGCAAGGCACCAGCTCGTCATACAGAGGATTGGCGGTGGATCCCCATCTCATTCCCCACAGCTCACAGCATGGGAGGAGCATATTTTGGCATTACTGCATCCTGAGGGACTCACTGGAGTAGCCGGAGGACTTGACACTGGTAAGTCAACAATTTCCACATATCACCTCCCATACCTGGATGCCATCTCGCACCCTCACCCTCACTCCCATCACTCCACTCCATCCCACATACTCCACTCCATCCCACATACTGCCCCTACACATTGCTAACCCAGTGCCAAGCCCTGCATGCTAAACCAATGCATGGGCAGCCCTCCCAGTCCTGCATGGACACCCATCACAAAAGCATGCACAGCATGGGGAAACTAACAATCACACAATCTCACCATACACAAGCAAAAGGTGGCAGGGCAACACCAATGATAGAGGGGAAGCCAGGGATGTACAATATGTCACACACATGAAGCATAATACATCACTTACATCCCCACAGGTAACCCAGCCAATGTCAGTAAGGGGAGGTGCCACGACTATCCAGTCCCCCAACAGAAGATGCCCCCAGTGATGACAGAAACTCTGGACTTCAGGATCTGAATGACCTATCTGGCCCATCAGGGACCACAGGACATCCCGTTACCCAAGCCCACTCACAGTCAACCACAGATTCTCCCCCATCGGGATCCAACACCATAGCACCCACCCAGCGTACCCACACCTCTTTCCCTAGGAAACATCAATCAGCAGTGTGCCCACTTTTACAGTGACCCCAGTCCACACTTCACACCCAAGACAGTCATGGATCTGGGGTCAGTGGCAGTGGGCACACCATTCAGGGGACACTGGGAGGCCTGCTGTGCACCAGAAGGAGGACATGACGAGGGAACCGACTCTCCAGGAGGCACTCTCCAAGATCCTGGGAGCCTACCAACATTCCCAGGACATGATGGGCCAGATTCTTAATAACCTTCAGGAGAACAGGCGGCTGCAGGAGGGACAGTGTCAGGGGAACCCTTGCAGGCCATTAACACCACTATGATCTCCATTGCAGGGGTGCTGGCATACATGGCCAACATCATGAGGAAGGCAACAGTACACAAGTGGGCCCCTACCACTAGCCAGTGCATTGACCAGCCTTTCACTTCCTCTGCAGCTAGTGGCCAGGAGGGCTCGCCACAGGACCCACAGGCCACCAGCACCCCTCCCCCTGCAGAAGGTGAACCGACCTGCAAACGTTCCCTGCGAACCAGACAGAAGCCAGAGACACTTGCAAGATCACCGCCAGGAAATGAGACTCTCCTGATTGTCCCCCTTGTGTCCCACTCAGTCACCTTGTCCACTTTGAACTGCCTTTGCTCCCCTTCCCATGGCCCCTTGGACACTGCACCTGTGCTACAAACAGTCTGGAACAATACCCTGGACTTTCCTCCATCATCTCCCCATTCCACAGCACTTTCCCCTCAATTTCTTAGCACTACAATAAACACCCTTCAACACAACTAGACTACAACTGTTTTATGTATTGAAAATGTATATTTATGGAAACAGTCACATCTAGTGCAAATGAACTGTACACTGTGAGAGCATAGAAATAATGACTTGCAGCTGGCTGAAGTCAACACATCAGTACACATTTGTGATATCACCAACATCTGTATAATGGCAAACCATAGGTGACAGTAAGTTGAGATGCAAAGGAAGTGAATGCCATCATGCTATAGCCACAAAGAATACACCAATAGTCATAGCAATGTGCTGTTGCACTTTCTGACCTGTGCGTCACTGGAAGTACTGACGGATAACTGATGTTCTGTTTTCCTCATCCTCATCCTCAGCCTCTTCATCCTCACTGGCCTCAGGGTCTACTGCTGCCACAGGGGCATCTCCAGTCTCCTCCTCCTGCAAAAAGGTACATGGGGTCTGAGGGCCAGGTTGTGCAACATGCAGCATGCCACTACTATCTGGCAAACCTTTTCGGGTGAGTAGCTTAGGGATCTACCTGTCAGATGGTGGCACCTGAACCTGGCATTCAGGAGGGTGAATGTATTTTTGATTATTCTTCTGGCTCGCCCATGTGCCTCATTATAACAGTTCTCAGCCTCTGTTTTAGGATTCCTCACAGGGGTCAGCAGCCACGATATGTTAGGGTAGCTAGAGTCACCTGCAAATATTGAGGGATCCCATTTAGCCTCACACAATCCTATGGGGTTAACACTAAAAGGCATACACTAACATACAGTGCGTGGGGACCAAGGCTCACCTATTAGCCACACCCTGGGCCTCTGTAGTTGGCCCACCACATTTGGTATGCTGCTATTCCTCAGAACAAAGGCATCATGCACCAACCCAGGATACTTAGCATTGACATTGGAGATGTACTGGTCCACCAGGCACATCATCTGCATATTCAGTGAGTGGAAACTCTTATGATTCCTGAACACCTGATTGTGGCCCTGTTCAGTCTACAGTGCAGATATTGTGCCTGTCCTCCAGTGTAGCTAAGTCCACAAGGGATCTATACACGGGGGTATGTCTCCACCTCCTATTCATCCGCAGCGGTAGGTAGCCAAGGAACACAAGAGTGGGTAGGCAGTCACAATTGGAACCACAACTTCAGTATACTTGGCGCTTTTATGTAATCGGACAGTGTTAATGGTAAGGTATGTGCCAATCTAATCTGTGACGCAGTTAATGTCGATATGACCGTTGCCCCCCTGAAATGGTGACCGCCTGTCCTGTATGTAGGGAAAGGTGGAAGTGAGGTAATTTCGCTGACGTAGGGAGTCGTTGCAGAAGGCGGTCTTGCACTGCCCTGCATTTCCTCATTGGATAATCTGGGGCTCTAAGGAGTACAGTGGCCAATGGAGATCTGTGCTGGTGGTGACGGTGTACACCATCGCAGGCGTGACCACCATTTTCTATCTGATTCCTCACTTGTTTCTTGACCTTCAACAGGAGAACACATACACTGTGTGTGCTACTGTGACCTGTCTGGAACCCACCATGGCCTGTGTGACCGGGGAAAGGGCCACTGTCTTCCCTTTGGAGGAGATGGAGCAACTGGTGGATGGGGTCCTACCCCAGTATGGACTGCTATATGAGCCTCCAGACCATCAGGCACAGTACACAATGAGCATTATGCATGTGGGAAGGATGCATGGGGATGTGTGTGCAAGCATCGTGTCATCATAATGTCTTGTGGTGGTGTACATGGTGTGCGCCCGGCGATGTGTCTGCCAATGGTGATGGAAATGGATATGGTGGGCCATTTGTGTGACAGTCTGGACTGTTTGTTTAATGGTGTTCCCCTGTATGTATTGCCTCTGCAGGTCAGCGTGCATCAAAAGAAGTGATTATGGCATGCCACGTGCGGACCCTTGGGGTCTCTGGCAGGCGGAGCACCCCTGCCGGAAACGGTGGGGGGACATGAGATGCTGGGCACAGACAACCGCGGATGCCCAGCTGGGGATTGCCTCCCAACAAGGAAGGGGTGCCCATCGGAACCTGACCCCCTGATGGCCCGCATACTGGCAGTAGCCTACCCTGAGCTGGATGGATGTTTGAGGGAATCACAGTACCCACAAGGGGGTGAGTACAGTGGGCATCATTCTGAAATTTAGCAGGTGGGGTGGGATCCGGGTGGTGGATGTGAGTTAGTGGGTGCCCCTAAGGCTAGGCCAGACATTGCAGCGTGGGTCAACTCTAGGGTAATGGCTGTATATCAAGTACAGGTAACCTAGCTTGTTAGCATTCCATTTCAGGCAGGGCTTTGTGGGTATCAGGAGGGGTGCAGTTGGTGGTGTGTGGCCCATATATTGCTTTAGCATCTAGCCATATCACTGGCAGTGCAACGCATAGTGCTTAAGCCTGCTCCCTGTTGGTGCTGTTTATGACAACTGTAGTGTTGGTGCAGACATTGACTCAATGTTTCCTTTGTCTCTCTCCCCCCACTTTTTTGTTCTGTCATCCTGTCCTTGTGTGCATTAGCATAATCTGGCAGAGGAACAGAGGCACCGGCGAAAGAGGAAGCTGCATTCCACAGGACCCTGGAGGAAGAGTCTACCGACGTCGAGGGAACCAGTGGGATGGAGGGCAAGGTGACCACCACGGCAGAGACAGGAGGTGACAACACAGACTCTGATACCTCCTCCGATGGAGGCCCCTTGGTGGTGGTGGACACTTCTGTGACCACTCCAGCTGCAGGTACAGCCACCACCCCCATATCAGCACCCTCCCAGTAGCCCCTCAATGAGTTGCCCATGCCAGCTCACCCATGAGGGGGGCATCTCCTTCTCCCCAGGCACCTCAGGCCCTGCCCCAGTGAGCCCTGCTGCCCTGAGTGAGGAGGTTATTGACCTCCAGAGATCCATCTGTTTAGGGCAATCAACCATTGTAAATGCCATCCAGTGGCTGGCATCCTAGATGCAGCAATGCAATGCATTCCTGGAGGGCAGTTACGGTGGATTGTCGGCCCAACAGAGATCGATTCAGGCTCTGGCCTCCTCTCGGATGGCAGCCAATGTCCCTGTTTCTACCATCCCCCCTCCAACTACCACTTCCCAGTCTCCTCAACCCCAACCCATCCCAGACACACATACAGATGAGTATGCACACAAGACCACAATTCATCACACAAGCACTCAAGCAAACACCAGACAATTGCAGATACAACAACATCCACTGCTTCCACTATCTCCCTCTCCTCTTCCTCTTCCACCTCCCTCCCAGTCATGTCCACTCTCACACCTGCATGGACTGCAACAACATCCATCACCAGCATCACAACACCAAGTAGCACACACACCTCACTAACAGAACCTCCACAACTGTCCCACCCTCCTAAAGGACACAAATGCAAGCACTCACACACCCAACAGCCATCCACCTCACATGAGCATACAGCCCATGTACCTGCCCCCAAATTCAGCAGACATACACCTCCTACAACAACTCCCTCAACTTCCACTCCCAACACTCCTCCCTCCTCCCATCCCACCATCCCTAAGAAGCTTTTCCTTGCCCAACTTGACCTCTTCCCTCCTCCCGCCCTGCCTGTAAGAGCAGGGTCCCAACAACCAAGGCCAGAACCTCAGCCAAACAGTCCAAGGGGACAGTTGTGGCACCACCTGGTCGTGGTGGGAAAGATACCACACCTCCAGCCAAGATGGGGAAGGAGCCTGCACCTCCTGCATTGAAGGGGAAGAAGCCCTCGACTCCAGGTACAACCTGTCATGGAGGGGAAGAAGCCATCAACCCCTTCCAAGAAGGGTAAGGATTTCACGCCCCATGTCCTGGAGAGTTTGAAGCCCTCTACTCCAGCGGAGGCTGTCAGGGGTGAGACCTCCACCATCATCAACAGTCACGGGGCACCCACCACCAGCTGAGGAGGTGCAGCCATCACCACCTAGAGAGGCTACCCAGGAGGCACCTCCATCTGCCACCACACTGCAGCCATCACCACCAGCAGAAGCCATGAAGGCTACCCTCCAGGGGCTACTGTACGAGGGGCCCCCTCTAGAACCAGTGGGAAAGTCACTCCACTCCAGAGACTGTGGCCTTGCACTCCCCAGGACAGAGAAATGGGCATGGAGCCCCCTCCAGAACCTGTGGGAAAGTCACACACTCCAGAGACTGTAGCCTTGCACTCTCCAGGACAGAAAACTGGGTATGGAGCCCTCTCCAGAACCAGTAGGAAAGTCACCCACTACAGGGACTGAGGCCTTGCACTCCCCAGGACAGAGAACTGGGCATGGAGCCCCCTCCAGAACCAGTGGGAAAGTCACCCACTCCAGAGACTGTGGCCTTGCACTCCCCAGGACAGAGAAATGGGCATGGAGCGCCCTCCAGAACCAGTAGGCTTGTTCCCGAGTTAAGCTGAGGTGCCCCCCATCCCCCTGAGGTGCATGCCCACTTGCAAACTGATGCCCCTGCAGAGTTCTCTCTGGATGAAGTCAGGATTCGAATTGGGCCTTGGACTGTGCCCTGTGGCCATGTGGGCCCTTTGAACACTGGACTGGGCAGTGTCCCTTTGTGTACAGGTGTACATATCTGTTTCATGGACAATTGGATTATTTATTAGCTGTTGATATTAATACATTCAACTTGGTGCACTCCTGTTGTCCTTGCATTATTCTGCTGTGTATCGGGTGCAAAGTGTTTTTCATGTGCAACTGGACTTGTGTATGGTTTGTTTGTGTCCTGTGTGTGTTGTGCGTGTGTGTCACTCTAGTTTTCCTCCCTTCCTCCCTTTTGTGCTAGGCGGATGTACTCACCATCATCGTCTTCGTCGGCGTTGGTGTTCCAGGTGGAGCATAACATAGAAGATCATCGGAAAAATTTGCAGTTCAGGTTCCATGGCGGCGTTCTTCTTCCCTGTGTCTCCGATGGTGAGTCTTTACTCTTCAGTGATGTGTTTCCCTCAGGCTTTTGATGGCTTTGGTACCACCCCGGAAAATGTGGCAGATTGTAGAGTCTTAATATGGTGGGTGGTACTTTGTCTCCTGCCTGGCGGTTGAAGGCGACCGCCGGCGTGCTTGGTGTTTCCACCCTATTACAACCCCAAATTCCATATGTTGCAATGCCTATTTGATCAGTACAGCTTTATCAATAATTACAGTTGGAAAGTGGATTATTGGTAAGGAGGTAAGTACCAACACTTAGCAATAGGCCACGAATCCCCACTAGGTTCAGTTAGGTCTCAGGAAATTTGTAACCAATTTATAAAAATAGGAAATATTTTTAGCTTTAAAATGACACCACACCAAATAAAATTCGGTAAGCGGAACCGGAGATATGAATTTTTAAAGATTTGGATAGTCATTCCAACATTGGCAGTAAATGCTGCTTACCGCTGTGCAGAAGACCGCCAACACACCGCCACGGTTGCGGAATTCCGCCACAGCTATTACGACCCACACCCCAGAATCCACCAAAATCCAGACACCCACACAAGTCCGCCACACCAAAGGTCAGTGATGAACTGGCGAAAACAAAACCTCCACCGTCACGCCAACAGGAATACGCCCACACTATCACGACCCACGAATCCACGCGGCGGTCTTTCAACCACGGTATTCCATTGGCGGTACACACTGCCGCGTTCAAAATACACACACGCTTACAAAACACAACCACATTGGACAATTAGAAATACACACACCTGATACACATACACACACCACTCCCACACATCCAATACAATATAAAACACACACCCACATCACTCACAAACCCTTATGACCACAATTGTGACTGAAGGCTAGATAGAGACACCACCATCTTCAAACTAGCATCCACAGGCACTCAACACCATCACTCACACAACATCCACACACAAAACACTACACACCCCTAAACATCACCCCACACATCACAACACACACCACCCCACACATCACCCACACCAACCCATGGCACTGCAAAGACACCCCAGGTTTTCTGAAGAGGAACTCAGGGTCATGATGGGGGAAATCATCTGGGTGGAGCCACAGCTATTCAGATCAAAGGTGCAGCACACCACCATAGCTAGGAAGATGGAGCTATGGGGGAGAATCGTGGACAGGGTCAATGCAGTGTGACAGCACACAAGAACTAGGGATAACAGCAAGAGAGGTGGAACGACGTACGGGGGAAGGTGCGTTCCGTGGTCTCAAGACACCACATTGCAGTTCAGAGGACTGGTGGTGAACCGCCACCTCCTCCCCCACAACTAACAACATGGGAGGAGCAGGTCTTGGCTATACTGCATCCTGAGTGCCTTGCAGGAGTAAGTGGAGGAATGGACTCTGGTAAGGCAAATCTTTAAATACTTCATCCCCCACCCTACCTGCATGCTATCATATACCTCCACCCTTGCCCTCACACCATCACTCCAACTCCTCACACATGTCCCACTATCACAAACCACACATCCCAACACCAAGCCCTGCATGCAACAACAAAAAATGGACACCCATCACCAATGCATGGCCACTGCACATACCCACACACACCCCTAAACATTTAGCACACAAGGTCCTACACAAGAATGCAAGCACTGGGGTACAGGGTCACCCACCCATTGCACACCATGGCACACATAGATGCAATAATCATGCCTTTATACCCCTGCAGGGCCCCTACCAAACGTCACCGGACAGGAGGTTCCAGACATGTCCACTCCACCCACAGAAGAGGCCCACAGTGATGACAGCAGCTCTAGACGACCAGCCCGGCCCATCTGGGACCTCAGGATAGGTGGTTCCCCTCACACTGGCATAAGCCACAACAGAGCCTCCCCCCTCTGGAAACACCAGCACAGCACCCACCCAGCGGGCCCATACCTCTGTCCCCAGGACACATCAAGCAGCAGTGTGTCCACCACTACAGGGAACCCAGGCTAACCCACCACTCCAACAGCACCAGGGACCTGGGGGAAGTGGCAGTGGGCACAGGGTTCAGGGGAAAGAGGCACAGGAACACAGGGGAACTGGGAGGGCTGCTGTGCAACAGGGGAGGACAGGCCCAGGGAACCCACTCTCTACGAGGCCCTCTCCAACATCATGGGAGCCTACCACCCTTCCCAGGAGACGATGGCAACAGTACTTGCCAAGTTTCAGGAGACCCAGCGGCTGCAGGAGGAACATTATTTGTTGTTCAGGGAGGAACTCAAATCCAACAATACCACCCTGGGCACCACTGTAGGGGTGCTGAAGGAACTCATCAACACCAGGAGGGACACTGTAGCAGAACAAGGGGCCCCTGACACTAGCCTGGACGATGAACTGCCCACCACCTTTGCTTGCGCTAGTGGACAGGAGGCACCACCACAGGACCACGACACCAGTACCCCACCCCCTGCAGATGGAAAACCACCCCGCAAGCGGTTCCTGAGATCCAGGAAAAAGACAGAGAACAATGCCAAGACCCCCGCCAAAAAATGAGACCATCCTCTGTGCCTGTCTTAGTGAGTATGCAAGACCTAGATATGGGTGACGCATTTAAAATTAATGCCATGTGGCCCCCTGAAATGGCGGCTGCCTGACCTGTAATGTGGGACAAGTGGATATGAGGTAACTGCACTGGCGTTGTACACCGTCGCGGTAGGCAGTCGAAGACCGCGGCGCAATCCTGCATTGGTTAACATTGGACCCTATGGGTCCCAGGAGCAAATGACCATGTACGCCAGCGGTGACGTTACGCACCACCGCAGACGTGACTGCCATTTTCTGTCTGTTCACTCACTTGATACCTGATCTTCGACAGTGGAGGACCTAGACTGCAAGTGCTGCTGTGACCTCAGTCTGCAAGAGCCAATGGCTCATGTGTCTGGGGAAAGGGCCCCTTCCTTCAGCACTGAGGAGTTGGAGAAACTAGTGGATGGGGGTCCTACCCCAGTACACGCTACTCTCCGGCCCTCCAGACAAACAGGTAAGTACACTGTGAGCAAGCTGTATGGGCAATGCCTGTGTGGAGTGGTGTGGAGGGAAGATGGGGGGGAATGAGGCATGCATGAAACGACGGTCAGTGGATGTGCGTTATGGCAAGGGTAGGGATGCGGGCCAATGACTGTGACGGTGCAGACGGTTATATCTTCTACTTTTCCCCTGTCCTATTCCTGTAGGTCAGCGCCCACCAGAAGAAGGATATTTGGCGTGCCATCGCAAAGGACGTCCGGACCCTGGAGGTCCACCACAGACCGAGCACCCACTGCTGGAAAAGATGGGAGGACATTCGCCGCTGGAGCAAGAAGATGGCGGAGGCCCAGCTGGGGATGGCCTCCCAACGTGGGAGGGGTGCCCATCAAACCATGACCCCTCTCATGTTCCAGATCCTGGCGGTGGCGTATCCGGAGTTGGATGGGCACTTGAGGGCATCACAGCAGCCACAAGGGGGTGAGTACACTCTCATTCAGCTGATTCAGTGCGCATTGGAGGTGTCTGGGTGGGGGAGGTGGGCTGTGGGTTCCCCTAGGCCAGGGCGTGTTTAGTAGGCAAGGTCCCTTCGTAAGGCAGGCCATGTGGCACCCCCGACCTGTGATCAGAAGCAACTACACCTAGTCAGGCTCCTGTGACTTGCATGTGTGCAGCAATCGGGCATAGGCCTTGTAACCCATATCCCTGTATTTAATTAGGGTACTCAAAGTGCACGGCATAGTGCAGGGGGCTTCTGTGTCTGTTGTGTCCGCCAACGGTAGCGGTATTGCATGCTCTGAACATGTCTTTCTTCTGTCTTTCCCCCTTCTTGTGGTCTCCCTGTTCTTGGGTGCATTAACATCATCAGGCAGAGGAGCTGTGCCACCGGAGCAGGAGGGAGCTGCATCCCACATAGCCCCGGAGGGCGACACAACAGAGTCTGAAGCCACCAGTGGGACGGACGGCGAGGGGAGCTCCACGGCAGGGACGGGAGCTGAGACCAGCGACACGGACTCCTCCTCTGATGGGAGCTTCCTTGCGGTGGCGGCCCCTCTGTGCCCCCCGCATCTACAGGTACAGCTGCCAACCCCCTACCAGCACCGCCCTCCCAGCAGCCCCTCAGCGTGTGCCCCGTGGTCGCTCACTCAGGAGGGTGGGCATCTCCTTCACCCCAGGCACCTCAGCCCCTGCCCCAGTCAGCCCTGCTGCCCTAAGTGAAGAGGCCATTGACCTTCTCAGATCCCTCACTGTTGGGCAGTCTACCATTTTGAATGCCATCCAGGGTGTAGAGAGGCAGTTGCAACAGACCAATGCATACCTGGAGGGCATTCATTCTGGTCAGGCAGCCCAACAGCGGGCTTTTCAGACTCTGGCCTCAGCACTGATGGAAGCCATTGTCCCTGTGTCCAGCCTCCCCCCTCCAACTTCCTCCACCCAGCCCCAATCCCCTGTACCTCAGCCTATCCCAAGCACACCATCAGACCAGCATGCACACACCTCAACACACAAGGGAAGCTCTGGCAAACATAAGCACCACACATCCCACAGGCACTCACACAAGCATCATACCCATGTACACATACCAACATCCACTGCCTCCACTGTGTCCCCCTCCTCCTCGTCTCCCTCCTCCCTCCCTGTCTCGTCTCCACTCACACCTGCATGCAATACATCTTCAGCCACTATGTCCATCACCAGCACACCCATCACCACACTCCGCTCACGTGCACTTGCCACCCCACTACCATTCACACATCCCCTGTGTTCGCTCCCAGTGTGTCTGTGAGCCCACCTCCCAAGATACACAAACGCAGACACACCCACCCAACAGCCATCCACCTCACGACAGCCTCCAGCCCATGCACCTTCACCCAAAGTCAGCAAACGTACACCTCCTACAACCACTACCTCTTCCTCCACTCCCAAACCCACTCCATCTACCCGTCCAAAAAACTTTTCCTGTCCAACCTTGACCTCTTCCCCTCACGTTCCCCACCCCTTCAGTCCCCTAGGGCCCGTCATTTCAGGTGCCAACCCAGCACCTCAGCCACCACATCAACGGGAACAGTGGTGCTTGCAGTAACCTGCTTCTAGAGTGCGCCAAGCAGCAGGGCACCCAGTGTGCCAAGGAGCCAGACCACGGACAGTCCCCCACCTCAGAAGCATAAAAAGTTGGCCACTGCCCGGCAGGAGAAAGGCAACACATCTGGCACCAAAGGCTCTCCCAGGAGAACAGTTGGGAGTGGGAAGACAGCTGCACCACCATCTACGTGGGGAAGGGGCACCAAAAGAAAGGCAAGTCGCCGCAAACCTGCACGGCGGACAAGACCGCCACCAGCACCACTTCACAGGACACCACCGCCACCAGCACCGCTTCACAGGACACTGCCGCCACCAGCACCGCTGCCAAGGACACCACCGCCACCAGTACCACTGCCAAGGACACCGCAGCCACCAGCACCGCTTCACAGGACACCGCTGCCAAGGACACCGCCGCCACCAGCACCGCAGGCCAATGAGTGCAGAAAGCTCCAATGCTACTGAGTCCGTTAAGAGCAGGTTGTAGCACTCTGGGCACAAAGCCCCCTCCAGAACCAGTGGAGAAAGACATCCACTACCTCTGTCCTTGGCAGGATGAAGCACTCTTGGCACAAAGCCCCCTCCACAACCAGTGGAGAAAGACATCCACTACCTCTGTCCTTGTCAGGATGAAGCACTCTGGGCACAAAGCCCCCTCCAGAACCAGTGGAGACTTTTATCCACTTGAGAGACAGTGGCTTTGCACTCCCCAGGATAAAGCAGTGGGAAAACCACCCACTTGAGAGACTTGTGAGTCTGTGGCTTTGCACTCCCCAGGATAAAGCAGTGGACAAACCACCCACTGAAAAGACTTGTGAGACTGTGGCTTTGCACTCCCCAGGATAAAGCAGTGGGCAACCCACCCACTGGAGAGACTTGTGAGAGTGTGGCTTTGCACCCCCCAGGATAAAGCAGTGGGCAACCCACCCACTGAAAAGACTTGTGAGACTGTGGCTTTGCACTCCCCAGGATAAAGCAGTGGGCAAACCACCCACTTGAGATACTTGTGAGACTGTGGCTTTGCACTCCCCAGGATGAAGCAGTGGACAAACCACCCACTGAAAAGACTTGAGAGACTGTGGCTTTGCACTCCCCAAGATACAGCAATGGGCATGGAGCCCCCTCGTGGATCTGGTGTTGTGCACTCATCCGGCTGAGCTGCCCCCCTTTCCCTTCCCCCTGAGGTGCCTGTTGTATTTCTATCTGATGCCCCTGCAGTGTTCTCTCCGTTTTGATCGGGTATTGAGTGTGGGCCTCGCCCATGCATTTTGGGCCCAGTGGTCCACGGACTTTAATGGTGCAATACCTGGACTTGTATTCTTGGTGTATATATTTGTTTGTAGTGTATATATATTTTTGAGTACTGGATTTTAATAGATTACAAACGTTCACATCATTTCCATTTGTCTTTGCATTCTTCCAGGGGGGTTGGGGGGTGTAACTGTAATGTATCAATATGTATTAGTGTGTGTGTTGTAATGGGTGAGGGTGGGGGTGGGGGGGGTTGGTGGGGGGGTTGGATGTGTGTGTCACTCTTTTTTCCCTCCCCACTCCCCTGTGTCGTAGGTGCAGTACTCACCGTAGTCGTTGCCGCCGGCGTTCGAGCTCCTGGTAGAGGAGTAGGAAGACAAAGGCAGGGAGAATCTTTAGTTCCGGTTCCATGGTGTCCTGGTTCCTTGTGGGGTGTGTAGAGGTGAGTGTTTTCCCTTCCAATTCCTGTTTCAGCCGTGTTTTTGTTTGCGTTGAATCCACCCCAGAAAAGGTGGCGGATTGGCCTGTTGTAATACTGTGGGCGGTAAATTCTCTTCCGCCTGTCTGTTGGCGGTTACCGCCGCGGTGTTTGTTTGTACCGCAGTGGCAGTCGGAGTGTTAAAGTGGCTGTCTATGTTGGCAGTTTCCACCACGTCATGATTCCATTTTTTTTACGACCGCCGCTTTAACACAGACCGCCGGGGTTGTAATGACCACCTTAGTGTTATTTAGCACATAGAAACGACTAGCGCCAATCAGGTCATCTGGTTGCACCTCGACCGGGGCAAAGGCAATGCTTAAGGTCGACCGCAATGGAGCCCTGCTCGGCCACAGCAAGTGGGAGGCCTCAGTCAAAAGTTTATCTTCGGACTTAGTTGTTTTCTTGAAGATTTTCTTCAGCAGGAACAAAGTCGGCAGTCCGATACAATCTCTCTGGAACCCTTCTACGGATACGCATTGCGGGAGGCCTCGGTGAAGATTTCTACGTTCAGACTCAGACGATTTTTCGAGATGAAAATCCTTTTGACCGGGCCGAACCTGAATCTTGGTTTGAAGTCCCTGGAGCCCTCTTCGAATGCACTGCTCCGGAGGTCCCGGTCAACTTTCTACGTTCAAACCTAGTCACCTTTTTGGAGATTTTCTTCAACGGTACGACCCTGCAAGTCAGACCGTGTCACAGCTGAGGCAAGCCGGCTAAAGTCGCCATGGCCTCTTCTTTCCAAATAGTTCTTCAATCTTCTCCACACTTCTGGATCTTCTTCAAGAAGGTCTTTTAGGAGTCCACAGCTCACCCCAAGGTTCCAGACGCTCTGAGTTGCTCCTTGAGGGTGCAGACTACAACTCCCAGTATGCACCTGGCTCAGACTCCAAATTGGCCACTGGACAGTGGTCTGCTGGTCAGATCTTCAGTATCTGGCACAGGGGACTCTAGTTAGAAATGTTTCACCTGTAGCTAACAGGGAGTTCCTACTTGAACCAGTTGAAACCAGCCAAATAACTTATGTGGTGAAACCCAAGGGTGCAGCTGGAGCAGTCCTTCAGAGTGCAGTGCCCAGGTGCAGGTCAGGGGTCCAGCAAGGCAATCCTTCTTCTCCTGATGTTCTTTCTTGTAGGGACCTGAGGTGTGGATGCAGTTCTACCATATTTATCCTTGCTTCTGGGTGAAAAACAGTGGGGTCCGGGTTCTCCAATCAGAGGCAGGGTCCTTCCCCCTGTGATGACCACTTCCTGGGAAAATCAATCCCAGGCAGCAACATTTTTCAAAAATCCATCATGGCTGAAAATTATTTTTGTTCTGGCTGATCCCACTCACTGGTGTGGCTAAAAATCCTAAACACACCCCTCTCCTGCCCTGTCCTAATCTTATCAAGAGAGAACCTAATTGTCTAGGGTTTGCTGGATGTGAAGAAGGTGCTGGGTTGCTCTAAATGTCCTTCCCTGCCTTTGAAGATCAGTTTGGCAGCCCCCTTTCCTGTTTCCCCATCAGCTGAGTCAGTTCTCCTCCCCCATGCACATCCTTTGTGTTCAGCCCCGACCACTTCACACCTCATAAATGCAGACTGGTCAGGCTGCCAGAGGCTGGCCAATCAGGGAAGGGCACTACAGAGCTGAAGTTGGCAACTTTTCAGGTAGAGTTCAAAACTCTTTACCTGGGCTAGTTATATTAAATCCAACAAATGTAAGTTGTGGGATTTATTATAACAATTAACTTGATACCAAACTTGATGTATCTGACACTTAAGAGGACTTTGTTAATTAAAAGAAAGTCTCCCCATTTTAGCTTATGGAGGCCATTCCCTACAGTAAGGGAAAAGCAAATTTGGCTATTTTTCATCACCAGGGCTTGTAAATGTTTAAAAGGTCCCTGCTTATAGTTGCATGGCACCCAACCCTAGGGGACATAGGGCCCAACGTAGGGGTGACATATGTAAAAATAAGGTAGTTTAAGACTTTCAAAGTACTTTTAATTCCAACATTCAATTTGCGTGTAACTTTAGTTTAAAAGCAGCCAGCAAGGGAGAACTGCCTTCAAAATGACACTGCACACCTCAGCAGTGCGCCTACGGGTGCATTACCTATGCTGAGGTTTCTAAACCTACATGGCCTATCATATATTAGGGACTTATAGGTAAGTTGATACTTACGATTTTAATTAGCAAAATTTGCATATCCACTTTACACAGAGCACTGGCCCTGGGACTGGTAAGCAGTACTCAGGGCACGGCCAAGAGTCAGAAACCACAAGTATCTGTCCAAGAACCTTAGGGGTGACCAGGGCAAAAAGGAGGACTTTCCTACACCTTCCCCCCAAGATGAAACGTAATGGGTTCTAACCTACACCATGGTAGTCCTCATCAGCTAAGTGGCAAAATCTGGAAAGGCCATCTGCGTTGGCATGGGTACTATCAGGTCTATGTTCCACTGTAAAGTCCATCCCCTGTAGGAAAATAGACCACCTAAACAGTTTTAGGTTCTCCCCCCTCATTTGCATCACCCATCTGAGAGGTCTGTGGTCAGTTTGTACACAGAAGTGAGCGCCAAACAGGTATGGCCTCAACTTCTTCAGGGACCAAACTGTAGCAAAGGCCTCCCTCTCTATGGCACTCCATCTTTTTTCTCTGGGAAGTAGTCACCTGCTAATAAAGGCAACTGGCTTAACCTAGCCATCTTCATTAACTTGTGCTAACACTTCCCCAGTCCTATCTTCTAAAGCATATGTTTGCACTATAAACTCTTTGCTATAGTCAGTGGCCATTAACACTGGTGCTGAACACATAGCCTGTTTCAGAGTGTCAAAGGCTTTTTAAAACTCTGGGGTCCAAATGACTTTCTTGGGCTTTTTCTTTCAGGTGGGTTCTGTCAGAAGGGCCAATATGGTCCCATAAATTTGAACAATCCTCCTGTAGTACCCATTCAGGCCATGAAAGGCCCTGATCTGAGTCTGGGTTTTAGGAGGCTGCACATGACCTCCACCAACACGGTGGCCTAGGTACACAACTGAACTTTGCCCTCTCTGGCACTTGCTTGCCATGATAGTCAGGCCTGCTTGAAGCAGGGCCTGAAGCACTTCCTTCAGGTGGTCCTGGTGGTCCTTTCAGGTGGAACTGAATACAGCTATATCATCCAGATAAGCTGCACTGAATGCTTCCCACCCAGACAGGAATCTATTCCCCAACAGTTGGAAGGTGAGAAGAGCATTTTTCAGGCCAAAGGGCATCACTTTGAACCGAAAGTGGCCCTTTGGTATGGGAAATGCTGACCTCTCCTTAGCTCCAGGACTTTAGGCAATGCCAGTATCCTGAGATCAAGTCAAATGTACTCAGGAACTTGGCAGCCCCCAACCTATCAAGTAGCTCATCAGCTCTAGGTATAGGGGGAACATCAGTTTCGGTGACTGCATTTAGACCTCTGTAGTCCACACAGAATCGTAATTCCTTGTTCCCACCCTGGGGATTAGGTTTGGGTACCAGTACCACTGGACTGGACCAAGGAATTTCAAAGGGTTCAGTTACCTTGAGATCCAACATCTTAGCCACCTCAGCCTTGATGTTGGCCTTGACCTGGTCAGACAGCCTGTACTGCATGTTTTTGACAGGTAACTGTCACCAGTGCCAATATCATGGATGCACCAATTGGTGAGTCCAGGGGTCAGACAGACCAGGCAAGCAAACTGTTCCAAAACTTGTCTGTAGTCTTTTTGCTGCTGGGTTGTCAACTTGGGAGAGACTATCACTCCCTCCACTGACCCAACTTGTGCATTTGTGGAAAAGAGGTCTGGCAGAGGTTCGCTCTGTTCCTCCTTCCCTTCATCAGTGACCATAGGCATGGTCATGTCTGTCCTGTCCTGGTGGAGTTTCAGTCTGTTTACATGCAGGATCCTATGAGGATTCCTGGCAGTGCCAAGGTCCACCGGGTAGGTGACCTCACCCTTCTTCTCCAAAATTGGATAGAGCCTAGTCCATTTGGCCTGAAGTGCCCTAGAAGCCAAAGGCTCCAAAGCCCACACCAGCTGACCTGGCTGATACTCAAGAATGGTAGCCTTCAGGTCATACCAGAGCTTCATGAGCTCTTGCTGGCCTTCTTCATGTACTCAGCCATGCGTGACCGCAGGCCCAGCATATAATCTAACACATTCTCCTTGGCTTCTTTGAGAGGCTACTCCCAAGACTCTCTCCCCAAGCATAATGGGCCTTTTACGGGGTGCCCAAACAGTAACTCAGAGCGGCTGAATCCAGCCTCTTTCTGTGGCACCTCTCTATATGCAAACAGCAGGCATTGGAGGAGAACATCCCATCTCCTCCCGAGTTTTCCAGAAGAACCCATGATCATATCCTTGAAGGTCTCATTAAATCTTTCTACCAGACCATTGATCTGGGGATTATAGGGGGTGGTGAACATGTAAGTAATACCACACTCATCCCACATGGCTTTCAGATAAGCTGACATCAAATTTGTGTCCCTATCTGAGACCACCTCCTTTGGGAATCCCACTCTGGTGAACACACCAAGTAGGGTCCTAGCTACCGTGGGACCAGTGACTGTTCTGAGGGGTATTGCCTCAGGGTACCTGGTGGCATGGTCCACAGCAAGCAAAATGCACCTGTTACCTGAGGCAGTTGGTGGGTCAAGGGGACTGACAATATCAATCCCCACTCCCTCAAAGGGAGTCCCAACCACTAGCAGTGGTATTAAGGGAGCCTTTGGCTGACCCCCTGCCTTGCCACTGGCCTGGTACGTGACACAGGAGCTGTAAAGCTCCTTTGACTTTCTCTGATGTTTGGGGCCATTAGAAATGGTTGACCAGCCTGTTCAGGGTCTTGGTCTGTCCCAAATGTCCAGCTAAGGAAATATCATGGCTTAAGGTCAGGAGCAATTCTCTGTACTTCTGTGCGACTTCCACTCTCCTGGTTGCCCCTGGTTTGGGGTCCCTTGCCTCTGTTTAGAGAACTCCATCCTCCCAATAAACCTTGTGGGTCCCACTGGTATCCCCTTGTTCTTGCCTGGCAGCAGTCTGCCTTAGGCCCTCAAAAGTGAGACACTCTCTATGTCCTGACAAAATTCTACTCTGATTGGCCCACTTCCCCCTTGCAGTTCTGCAAAATCAGGCAGAGTTTGCAGGGGAAGGGGCTCTACCTCAGAGGTCAGATCCTCCCCCTCAGGTTTGGATTCTTCCTGACTCTCTGTACTTTGTTGGGGCTGCCAAGCCAGACCCAGTGCCATTCCGCTTCTTCTTGGAGGCCTGGCCCATTGTTCCAGGGTCCAAGTGTCCAGGATTTCCCTGCTGTGCTGCATGTGACCTGGTCACAGCACACAACCATTCAGGGAGTTCCAGCATATGTGCATGGACCCTTCTTTAGACCTCTGACCATTCAGATGATTCCAGATCATCTCCCAGCAGACATTTTACTGAGAGGGCAGGAGCTACAGCTACCTTCTTAGGGCCAGTCACACCTTCCCATTCCAGGCTCACCATGGCCATGGGATGGAGTTTGGTTCTGCTATCTACGTATGTTACTTTGTGGGAGACAGCAGGTAAGATCTGCTCTCGAGAAACCAGCTCACCTATGGCCATTGTCACATTGCCTTCTCTAGCTTTCAGAGCTTCCACCTCAGTCCTATTGACTTTAGGCCTCTGCCTATACCTCTCCATGCTAGGAGGTAAGGTGGGCATAGTTGCAATGTCCACCCGACCCACTGACACTAAGGTGACCTCTGTGTACCCTGATCCCAGCCCTGGGCAAACTTCCACCCCCACACCTACAGTAGCAATCACATGGGATTGCCCACAAGTGGGGGGCTTCTTGGAGCAGATAGCATCCCCTCTCTTGTGTCCAGATTGATGACACTCAAAACACCTGCCGGCCTTAGCAAGCTCCGGAAACTTTCCTGCCTTAACTGGACACCATGCTTCCCCTGATAACCTTTCCCCTTAGAACTGGCATGGCTCTGAGTTTTTGGGGACTCTTGTGAGGACTCTTTAGACTTTTTGTCATCCTTCCCTTGGTTCTTCCCCTTTTTCTGGTCATCGCCTAGGGGTTTCTGGTTAATGCTAGTTCTTAACTAGTTATCTGCTGTTCTCTGGGATTGGTCAATGTAGAGTCAACTAGATACTGGCGGAGCTTCTCTTGGGCACAATTAGTTAGAAGGTGCTCCCTCATAATCAAATTGTAAAGCCCCTCAATGGTACTTACCTTGTTGTCCTGTATCCAGCCCTCTACTGCCTTAACTGAGATATCTACAAAATCAACCAAGGACTGGGCACTTGTCACCTGGGTGTCCCTAAACTTGAGCCTATACTGTCCTGGGGTCAGTGGGGTCAGTTAAGTACCTCTTCATACTAGGGAATGAATCTGCCTCCTCTCCACTTAAGGTCAGAAGCCTATCCCTCGCTGATTTGGGAACCAACTCCCATAGAAGTGAATCCCAATACTGAGGCTTAACTCTCCTCATCTGGAGGGCCCTATCCCAGGCCCACAGCCACCTGTCTATAATATCCCCTTCTATATAGGCAGGAACGAGCCCCTTGGGTAGTCTGGGGCAACTCCCCCCTCTACGGACATCTCAGATTCTCTCTCACTGCCACCATCTCTTTTCTCTTCCTTTACCCACTTTTTCTTTTCCAGGGCCACCATCTCTGCCTCCAAAGCTATATATCCTAGCTGGGCTTCCAGCTCTCTATCCCTAAGGGGCAGGTTTTCTCCTTCTGATGGGATCCCCTTTTCACAATTAGCTTTGGGTATGGCCCTAGTACCTGTGTGCAGTGAGGACCGGTAATCCTCATCCTCACATAAGCTCAGATGCCCTCCCTCTCCTGAGTGGTTGGAACTGGCATCCTCCCCTACCTCTCCCTCCCCTGGAGCTTCTTCAGCCCAGGTTTTCAGGAATTTCATCAAAACATTTTAGCATGAGGTTAGTGGCTGCAGGCAACCCTCTCTCAGTGCAAAACCCCCTAAGCTGGACTACTGTAATTGTGGGTAGGCCAGCCAGAACAAGCTCCAATGGTTCCCTAGTTTTGTGTCAACACATTTTTTTTGCAAAAATTGGAATCAAGAATTTAAATAAATTGAAATTAATCCAAATTAAAAATCATAAACAAGTTTTTGCACTAGGACAATTTAAAGGATTTTGAATTAGCTTTACTTAAAACTGTAGTGTGATACTGAACACAAGTACTGGATCCCACCACTGTGCACCCAAAATGTGGGAAAGTGGATTATTGGTAAGGGCAGGTAAGTACCTACACTTAGCAATAGGCCACTAACCCCACTAGGTCCAGTTAGGTCTCAATGAATTGACCCCAGCTCAACCCTTGGTAGCTTGGCAACGAACGTTTGGGGATAACCAGGACAAAAAGGAGGACTTTCCTACAATTATATCCTGCAAAATGGAGGGATTACAACCACAAAAAAGCCATCACAACAGAAGTTGAGAAATCAAGGCTAGTGGAGTGCCTCACATAAATGCTGCTGACTTTTAAAGCTTTGACAAAAAAAGTCAGCAAAGATGATTAGACAATGAGCTAAGTCATTCCATTGCTGCACATGCGATCGGACCAATTGAAAAACAGGTGAAACTAACATACACAAATGTCAATGAAGAAGTTTTTGGTCATCTGCTTAATCCTTCAAATAAACGCAAATCAAGAAAAGCAAAATGAGATTGTGTCCTCTTAAAAGTACATCTGTGCCGTGAATAGGATCCATGGTACAGAAAAGGGCTATCAAGTTTCAAGCCTTTTTCATCCATGGATGTCACCATTTAGAAGAACTGGATCATCAGGAAGGTGAGTGACCTAGAAGATTAAACATTCTACATTTGCGACCATAGAAGAACGTATGTGCTGCCTTCTGAAGAAAAGGGAGTGGCTCTAAGTCTAGAAGCATGTTGCAGCAGCAGAAGCAACAGCAGCAACCACTCGTAAAACAGTGACCTCCTACTCATCCAACAGCACCAACAATATTGCTTTCACTTCCAACATCTACATTAGGTAGGTTTAAGAATATTCCAGAACTTAATTCAAGCACACCCTTAAATCTGAAACAGACAATGTCAGCACCTTTTAAGATTACAAGAGTAGTTGGATGACTAAACAGTCATCTTACGGATCGAGCGGTTCACATATTTGCATGGGAAAATGGCACATTTTTCCAGTAGGCTGACATAACTTTGTCCTGAATGTCATGCAGCCAGTGTATCACCAGGGTGGGTATTTAGTACTGCTTGAGAAATTGTCACTATCAGAAGGAACAGTCTCTCCTCTCAAAACGTGAAGAGGTTGATGATTAAAATGAATGAAAAATTCATGCACAAACATTATAGAGCTCCAAAAGACACAACAATGAATAAGGGCAACTTGTTGTATATCACATGTATGGAAGGTGATCATCTCCTAGATGACCACCCTGAGTTTGAGTTTAGCTGTATCATCCATATTGAAAATAAATTAACAATAACACATCGCAAAGGCCTGCTGTAAAAAAATGCTTTATTTTATAATTGGTGTGAAGCTAATCTAAATTGATGACACAGTTAAGCAGTCAAATAAGACATAGCCAGTTGGTCTGGTGACTGAGTGGGGAGGAAAGAGAGAAAACAAATTCACCTTTAGTGTCAACTCTAGACTTTGCAGTAAGAGATCAGTGGTATCTAAGTATGAACAGTAACAGAAAATGAAAAAAATATTAACTAAATTCATTTGATTCACCCACCCTATTACAGCACTGAAGACTCGCCCATACTCCCCAAATTGCTGCAAAAATGTGCTAAAAAAGGGATAAATCAATTACTGCACAATATTGATTAGAGCTCCCAACTTGGATGCCCTGCCAGCATTCAAATCCAACACCTGTTGAGGTGAGCGGTCTCCACCTTCCCAACCTTAGCTGGCTCATGTCACATAATTGAAACAAAATAAATAGGTAAAACATTCCATTCCTCACTCTGCCACAGTCCCCATGATTGCCTACATTCACACTGTAGGCACAGCATATAAATATTGGCAAAAAAAACAATCATTCAGAAGACCTAGCATAGGTGACTAAACTTTTGATTTAAAAAATTTCTGTTCCAGGCATCATCTTACTCAAACATCTGCAATTGACTCTGCCATGCCAATTCATCAACTAAAATCATGCAACCCATCAAAACAAAAATTGTCACAAAGGATCAAATTAAAATATATTAATTTTTTGTTTAGCCTCGACCCATCCTGCAAAAATGAAGAATTAAAAACATAAATTATTACATGTAAGTCACCCCTACGGTAAGCCCTAAGTAACCCATAGGGCAGGGTGTTGTGTAATTTAAAGGTAGGACATGTACTTATAGTTTTACATGTCCTAGTAGTGAAACACTCCCAAATTTGTTTTCTCACTACTGAGCGTCCTACTCCTCCCATAGGTTAACACTGGGGATTCCTCATTAACATTAACAAGTTATAATTCCCAAACCAGAGGTGGCAAATATGTGGGTACCTATGAACTTGGAATGATGAATCCTCTTTAATGGAAAGTCGGATGTGTCATCACAAGTTTGAAAATGCACCTTTTAAAAAGTTTTTCACACAATAATTATTACTATATAGGACCAAGTGAATTAATCAGAGTGATCACCATGTAATATGCATCATATTTTTAAATATGCCTTTTAAATACATAATCCTCAACAAGACAATCATATTCAAAATACGTTTTTACACATCAAGGTTTTAGATGCACCCATGACATGAACAGAAAGGCAACATTGAAGACAATACAAAAAGATTTAGAAGGGAAAGGACATTTGTGCATCAGTTCTGACATTTAAATCCCAAAAGGGGCGAACATTTCAATCATTACAAAGCCCCTGGACCATGAGAAAAAAAGCCAGAAGGAGCACCACACAAAATATAGTTCATTTCAGAGCTACCATCAGAGATATTGTCTACTAGTCATAAAATATCAATAGTCTCTGCGTTCCCCTTCAAGCATTAATTAGTGGTCCCAGGTAGAATTATACATGTTTCAAACACTATGGGGGTCATTACAACCCTGGCGGACGGTGTTAAAGCGGCGGTAAGACCTCAAACAGGCCGGCGGTAAAGAAATGGGAAATATGACCGTGGAGGAAACCGCCAACAAAGACAGCCACTTTAACACTCCGACCGCCACTGCGGTACAGACAAACAGCGCGGCAGTCACCGCCAACAGACAGGCGGAAGACAAAGTACCGCCCACAGTATCACAACCTACCAATCCGCCACCTTTTCCGGGGCGGATTCACCATGGATAAAAACAAGGCGGAAACAGCCATTTCAAAGGGAAAACGCTCACCTCTATACACTCCACGAGGAATCAGGACACCATGGATCCGGAAATCCAAATACTCCCTGCAAGAGACTTCCTGCTCCTGTATGACCATCATCAACGTCGGTGCCGAAGACAACGGTGAGTACTGCACCTACGACATAGGGGAGGGGGAGGCAAAATTCAGCGAAACACACACGCAACACCCCCACCCCCACCCCGACCCTCACCCACTACAACACTCACACCAATGCATATCCAAACATTACTGTAACAACCCCCAAACCCCCCGGAAGAATGCAAAGACAAAAGGAAATGAGTGCAACCATTGTAATATATCAAAATACAGTAACCAAATATATACAGATAAATATACACATTCAACAAAATATACATCACGATTAGTAGTGCAGGTAATGCACCATTCAATGTCTGTGGACCACTGGGCCCAAAATGCATGGGCGAGGCCCACATCAGATACCCGATCAAAACGGAGAGAATACTGCCGTGGCATCAGATAGAAATACAACAGGCACCTCAGGGGGAAGAGAAGGGGGGGGCACCTCAGCTGAATGGCTGCACGACGCCAGATCCACGAGGGGGCTCCATGCCCACTGATGTATCCCAGGGAGTGCAAAGCCACAGTCTCTCAAGTCTATACAGTGGGTGGGTTGCCCACTGCCATATCCTGGGAAGTGCAAAGCCACCGTCTCTCAACTCTCTACAGTGGGTGGGTTGCCCACTGTTACATCCTGGGGAGTGCAAAGCCACAGTCTCTCAAGTCTCTACATTGGGTGGTTTGTCCACTGCCATATCCTGCGGAGTGCAAAGCCACAGTCTCTCAAGTCTCTACAGTGGGTGGTTTGCCCACTGCCATATCCTGGGGAGTGCAAAGCCACAGTCTGTCAAGTCTCTACAGTGGGTGGTTTGCCCACTGTTAAATCCTAGGGAGTGCAAAGCCACAGTCTCTCAAGTCTCTACAGTGGGTGGTTTGCCCACTGTCATATCCTGGGGAGTGCAAAGCCACAGTCTCTCAAGTCTCTACAGTGGGTGGTTTGCCCACTGCCATATCCTGGGGAGTGCAAAGCCACAGTCTCTCAAGTCTCTACAGTGGATGGGTTGCCCACTGTTACATCCTGGGGAGTGCAAAGCCACAGTCTCTCAAGTCTCTACAGTGGGTGGTTTGCCCACTGTCATATCCTGGGGAGTGCAAAGCCACAGTCTCTCAAGTCTCTACAGTGGGTGGTTTGCCCACTGCCATATCCTGGGGAGTGCAAAGCCACAGTCTCTCAAGTGGATAACAGTTTCCACTGGTTCTTGAGGGGGACTGGTGCCCAGAGTGCTTCATCATGTGCAGGACAGAAGGAGTGAATGCTGTTCTCCACTGGTTCTGAAGGGGGACTGGTGCCCAGAGTGCTTCATCCCGTGCAGGACAGAAGGAGTGGATGCTGTTCTCAACTGGTTCTGGAGGGGGACTGGTGCCCAGAGTGCTTCATCCTGTGCAGGACAGAAGGAGTGGATGCTGTTCTCCACTGGTTCTGGAGGGGGACTGGTGCCCAGAGTGCTTCATCCTGTGCAGGACAGAAGGATGGATGCTGTTCTTCACTGGTTCTGGAGGGGGACTGGTGCCCAGAGTGCTTCATCCTGTGCAGGACCGAAGGAGTGGATGCTGTTCTCAACTGGTTCTGGAGGGGGACTGGTGCCCAGAGTGCTTCATCCTGTGCAGGACAGAAGGAGTGGATGCTGTTCTCCACTGGCTCTGGAGGGGGACTGGTGCCCAGAGTGCATCACTCTCCCCGTGACGGTCCCAGTTCCGTCACTGGCCCTGCCGCACATGGGCTAGCGGTGCTTGAGTTGGCGGTGCTTGCCCTGTTCAGCTGTGCTTGCCATGGCGGTCTGTGCCTTGTTAAGCGGTGCTTGGCCTGCTCAGCGGTGCTTGGCATGGCGGTCTGTGCCCTGTTAAGCGGTGCTTGGTCTGTTCAGCAGTGCTTTCCATGGCGGTCTGTGGCCTGTTCAGCAGTGCTTGTCCTGTTCAGCGGTGCTTGCCATGGCGGTCTGTGCCCTGTTAAGCGGTGCTTGGCCTGTTCAGCGGTGCTTGCCATGGCGGTCTGTGCTCTGTTCAGCGGTGCTTGTCCTGTTCAGCGGTGCTTGCCATGGTGGTCTGTGCCCTATTCATCGGTGCTTGGCCTGTTCAGCGGTGCTTGCCATGGCGGTCTGTGCCCTGTTAAGCGGTGCTTGTCCTGTTCAGCGGTGCTTGCCATGGCAGTCCTTCATTGCCCAGCGGGGCTGTGGGTGCCAGGGCCCTCCTGGCCACTGACTCTGGTGGTGGCCTCCTGGCCACTGACGATCAGGCTGCCCTCCTGGGCACTGACTCTGGCGGTGGCCTCCTGGCCACTGACGATCGGGCTGCCCTCCTGGGCACTGACTCTGACAGTGGCCTCCTGGCCAGTGATGATCGGGCTGCCCTCCTGGGCACTGACTCTGGCGGTGGCCTCCTGGCCACTGACGATGGGGCTGGTGGTGGCCTCCTGGGCCGGTTGTAGGAGGTGTAACCTTTGTGGCTTTGGGTGCAGGTGCATGCGCTGGAGGCTGTCGTGAGGTGGATGGCTGTTGGGTGGGTGTGTGCCTGTGTTTGTGTACTTTGGGAGGGGGCATCACAGACACACTGGGAGAGGACACAGGGGATGTGTAAATGGTAGTGGGGGTGGTGAGTGCAGGTGAGCGGGGTGTGGTGGTGGGTGTGCTGGTGCGGGACCTAGTGGCTGTAGTGGTAGTGCATGCAGGTGAGAGTGTAGACGACACTGGGAGGGAGGAGGGAGACGACGACGAGGGGGACACAGTGGAGGCAGTGGATGTTGCTTTGTCTGTATGTGTGATGCTTGTGTGAGTGCCTGTGGGATGTGTGGTGCTTATGTTTGCCTGAGCTTCCCTTGAATGTTGATGGTATGCTTGGGATAGGCTGAGGTACAGGGGATTGGGTCTGGGTGGAGGAAGTTGGAGGGGGGAGGCTAGAGACAGGGACAATGGCTGCCATCAGTGCTGAGGCCAGAGATTGCAGGGTTCGATGAAGGGCACCCTGACCAGAATGAATGCCCTCCAGGAATGCATTTGTGTGTTGCAATTCCCTTTCTACACCCTGGATGGCATTCAAAATGGTAGACTGCCCAACAGTGAGGGACCTGAGGAGGTCAATGGCCTCCTCACTGCGGGCAGCAGAGGTGACAGGGGCTGAGGTGCCTGGGGCGAAGGTGATGCCCACCCTCCTGGGTGAGTGGGCACGGGGCGAAGGCTGAGGGGCTGCTGGGAGGGCGGTGCTGTTAGGGGGGGTGGCGGCTGTACCTGTAGAAGTTGGGGGCACAGATTTTGCCGCCACCACAAGGGAGCTCCCATCAGAGGACGAGTCTGTGTCGCTGGTTGCTGATCCTGTCCACGCCGTGAAGCTCCCGTCGCCCTCCGTCCCACTGGTGTATTCTGAGTACATGGTGTGACCCTCCATGGCCATGTGGGATGCAGCTCCCTCGTGCTCCGGTGCCACTGTACCTCCGCCTGATGATGCTGAGGCACACAATAACAGGGAGACCACAAAAAGGGGGGGGGGGGGCGACAGAAGAAAGACAGGTTGAGTGCATGGCTTACCGCTACCATTGGCGGACAATACAGACACAGCAGCCCCCTGCACTACGCCACGCTGTTGGGCTCTACAGGTGCAGTTCCTGGGATATGGCCTACATGGCTATGGTGGACATCAGCACACATAGATGACACAAGGGCATGTATACCTGTACTTTGCACTGTACAGAGGTGGGGTGGAGTGCCACATGGCCTGCATTACGGAGGGGCCTAGCCTACGGAACTCGCCCTGGCCTAGGGAAACCCACAGCCCTCCTCCCCCACCTAGACACCTTCACTGCACGCAAAGTCCGCAGAATGATCTTGTACTCACCCCCTTGTGTCTGCTGTGATGCCCTCAAGCGCCCATCCAACTCCGGGTAGGCCACCACCAGGATCCGGAACATCAGGGGGGTCATGGTTCAACAGGCACCCCTCCCACGTTGGGAGGCCATCCCCAGCTGAGCCTCCGCCATCTTCTTGCTCCAGCGGCGAATGTCCTCCCATCTTTTCCGGCAGTGGGTGCTCCGTCTCTGGTGGACCCCCAGGGTCCGGACGTCCTTGGCGATGGCACGCCAAATATCCTTCTTCTGGTCGGTGCTGACCTACATGACATGTACAGGGGAAGAAGAGAAGTCATTAGCAACTGCACCGTCGAAGTGAGTGGCCCACATCCCTCGCCTTGCCATGTGGCACATGCATTCACAGTCCTTCATGCACGAAGAACTCTGCCCCCTTCCTACTTACAACCAGCCCTCTCCACACATGCATAGCCCATACATGCTCCCTGTGTACTCACCTGTTGGTCTGGAGGACCGTAGAGTAGAGTGTACTGGGGGAGGACCCCGTCCACGAGCTTCTCCAACTCCTTTGCAATGAAGGCAGGGGCCCTTTCCCCAGACGCACAAGCCATTGTCTCTTCCAGACCGAGGTCACAGCAGCACTTGTAGTGTAGGTCCTGTCCTGTCGAAGATCAGGTATCGAGTGATTGAACAGATAGAAAATGGCGGTCAGGTCCGCGGCGGTCACGTCCGCGGCAGTGGGTATCGTCACCGCCGGCGCACTTCCTCATTGGCTCCTCAGACCCATAGGGTCCAATGTTAACCAATGCAGCATTGCGCCGCGGTCTTCGACCGCCTACCGCAACGGTGTACAACGCCAGCGCAGTTACCTCACATCCCATTGTCCCAGTTTAGAGGTTAGGCAGCCGCCATTTCAGGGGCCCACATGGCTTCATTTTCAACTGCATCACACATACGTAGGCCTGGACTTAACACACATACAGACAACTTTTTGGATTTTGTTTTGTGTTCTGTGTACGCTGTGGGTACATACCTCTGAGTTGTTTGACTCTGGGGTCGCTGTTGTCCTTCCTAGGCACCGTCAGCTGGGACATGTGAGGAGATGGCGGAATCCTCTGGTGTACCGACCGCTGGTGGACCTGTTGACAATGGAGGAGCGACATTTAATCATCACCTACAGGTTTGACCGTGCCACAATCCAGGAACTGTGTACCCAGTTGGAGCCTGACCTGATGTCAGCTATCCGCCATCCCACAGGGATCCCCCCTTCAAGTGCAGGTGCTATCAGTGCTCCATTTCCTTGCAAGTGGGTCATTTCAAACAACAGTGGCCATGGCATCAGGGATGTCACAGCCTATGTTTTCCAACGTGTTGTCCAGAGTGTTGTCTGCCCTGCTGAAACACATGAGGAGCTACATCGTTTTCCCTCAGGTGGAGGATTTGGCTACAGTTAAAGGTGACTTCTATGCCCTTGGACATATCCCCAACATCATAGGTGCCATTGATGGGACCCATGTAGCTCTGGTTCCCCCCCCCACAGGAGTGAACAGGTGTACAGGAACCGGAAGAGTTATCATTCAATGAATGTACAGATGGTATGTTTGGCAGACCAGTACATCTCCCAGGTAAATGCTATGTTCCCTGGCTCAGTGCATGATGCCTACATCCTGCGGAATAGCAGCATCCATTATGTGATGGGTCAACTCCAGAGGCACCGTGTGTGGCTATTAGGGGACTCTGGTTACCCCAACCTGTCATGGCTACTGACCCCAGTGAGGAATCCCAGGACCAGGGCAGAGGAATGCTACAATGAGGCCTATGGGCGGACTAGGAGGGTGATTGAACGCACCTTCGGCCTCCTGAAGGCCAGGTTCAGGTGCCTCCATATGACAGGTGGTTCCCTATTCTACTCACCAAGGAAGGTGTGCCAGATCATCATCGCCTGCTGTATGCTTCACAATCTGGCTTTGCGACGCCAGGTGCCTTTTCTGCAGGAGGATGGTCCAGATGACGGTGTTGTGGAAGCTGTGGAGCCTGTTGACAATGATGAGGAGAAAGCAGAGGAAGAAGACATTGACAACAGGGACTCAGTTATCCAGCAATATTTCCAGTGACACACAGGTGAAAACACATTCCTGCCTACTACAAGTACTTTCACACTTCTAACTCTATCCTATCTGTCAATTTCAACCAGTATATGGTAACTGAGTTGTAAATTTCCATTACGGTTTCACAGGTGTGGTTACCAACGTGTGTCATCTGCTTACATTCCTCATGGACTTGTGATGTGTGGCATAGGTATGTTGACATTACATTTGAGAACGGATTCTGTCACTTTCATTGGTAATACACATTTTCAAAATCACAGACTGACTCCAGATTGTTTTGTGGTTCAAGGGTGTTTATTGAAGTGCTAAATGTTGGAGGGGGGTGGTAAAATGGTGAGGTGTGATGGTGGAGGAATGTCCATGGCAGAGTCCAGTCTATTAGTCTCACAGGTGCACTGGGCATATGGGCATAGGAAGTGGAGCTGGGGCAGTTCCAATATGGACAGGGTTACAATGTGGGACAGTGGGATGACAATCTGGGTGGTCTCATTTCTTGGCGGGGGTCTTGCCATTGTGCTCTGTCCTGTTCCTGGATCTCAGGGACCACTTGCAGGGTGGTTCTCCGTCTGCAGGGGGTGGGGTGCTGGTGTGGTGGTCCTGTGGCGGTGCCTCCTGTCCACTAGCGCCAGCGGAGGTGGTGGGCATTTCATCGTCCATGCTAGTGTCAGGGGCCCCTTGGAGTCCCACAGTGTCCATCCTGGTGTTAAGTATCTTCTTCAGCACCCCTACGATGGTGCACAGGGCGGAGCTGATGGTTCTGAGTTCCTCCCTGAAGCCCAAATACTGTTCCTCCTGCAGGCGCTGGGTCTCCTGAAACTTGGCCAGAACTGTAACCATCGTCTCCTGGGATTGGTGGTATGCTCCCATGATGGAGGAGAGGGCCTCGTGGAGAGTGGGTTCCCTTGGCCTGTCCGCCCCCTGTCGCACAGCAGCCCTCCCAGTTCCCCTGTGTTCCTGTGCCTCCGTCCCCTGGACTGTGTGCCCATTGCCACTGCCCCAGGTAGGTCCCTGTTGTTGTTGGGGTGGTGGGTTATCCTGGGTTCCCTGTAGTGGTGGACATACAGCTGATTGATGTGTCCTGGGGACGGAGGTATGGGCCCGCTGGGTGGGTGCTGTGCTGGTGTTACCAGAGGGTGGAAGGTCTGTGGTGGGCTGTGCCTGTGCGAGGGGAACCGACTGTCCCGTGGCCCACAATGGTCCGGGCTGGTCATCTGGATCCAGTTGGCCAGAGCTGCTGTCATCAATGTGGGCCTCTTCTGTGGGTGGGTTAGAGATGTCTGGACCCTCCTGTCTGGTGACGTTGGGCAGTGGTCCTGCAGGGGTGTAAAAGCATGATTATTGCATGTGTGTGTGTCATGGTGTGCAATGGGTGGGTGAGCGTGTACCCCGGTGCTAGCATTCCTGTGTGGGGGCTTGTGTGATGATGGTTGGGGGGCTGTTATCGGTATGTGCAGTGGGCATGCTTTAGTGAGGGGTGTCCATGCTTTGTTGTGTCATGCAGGGCTTGGTGTTAGGATGGGTGGTTTGTGTTATTAGTACATTAGTGAGGAATTGGAGTGATAGGGGAGGGGGTGAGGGTGGGGGTCTGTGATAGCATGCAGGTAGGGTGGGGGATATGATAGTTAAGATTTGACTTACCAGAGTCCATTCCTCCACCGACTCCACCGAGGCCCTCAGGATGCATAATGGTCAAGACCTGCTCCTCCCATGTTGTTAGTTGTGGGGGAGGAGGTGGGGGTCCGCCGCCAGGCCGCTGTACCGCAATGTTGTGCCTGGAGACCACGGAACGCACCTTCCCCCATAGGTCGTTCCACCTCTTCCTGATGTCCTCCTGATTTCTTGGGTGTTGTCCCACTGCGTTGACCCTGTCGACTATTCTTCACCATAGCTCCATCTTCCTAGCTATGGAGGACTGCTGCACCTGTGATCCAAATAGCTGTGGCTCTACCCGTATGATTTCCTCCACCATGACCCTGAGCTCCTCCTCCGAGAACCTGGGGTGTCTTTGCCGTGCCATGGGGTGGTGTAGGTGATGTGTGGGGTGGTGTATGTGGTGATGAGTGTGGTGATGTGTAGTGGTGTGTGGTGTTTTGTGCGTGGATGTAGTGTGGGTGATGGTGTTGTGTGCCTCTGTGTGGTGGCGTTGTCTATGCTGTGCAGTCTCCCTGGCCTTCGTCAAGATTTTTGGTCATAGGGGTTTGTGGGTGATGTGGGTGTGTGTTTTATATAGTATTGATTGTGTGGGAGTGATGTTTGTATGTGTATCAGGTGTGTGTATTTGGAATTGTCCAATGTGGCGGTGTTTTGGAGAAGTGTGTGTATTTTGTGCGTGGCGGTGTGTACCGCCAATGGAATTCCACGTGGATTCGTGTGTCGTGATAGCATGGGCGTGTTTCTGTTGGCATGACGGTGGAGGTGGATGTTTTGTTTTCACCAGTTTATCACTGACCTTTGGTGTGGTGGACTTGTGTGGGTGTCTGAATTTTGTCGGATTCCGTGATGTGGGTCATAATAGCTGTGGCGGATTTCCGCGGCGGTGTGTTGGCGGTCTTCTGCACGTTGGTAAGCGGCTTTTAACGCCAATGTTGTAATGACCCCCTATATCTGTTCAAGGGTTTTCCTCAAGATACAGAACTGATGCCAACTGTGAAAGAAGAAGGACAAGGCACCACAGTGATATACGTACTGATAGGCTGAAAAACATTGCAACAATACAGCAATACAGTAAAAACACACACAATTGCACCTCAGGGGGGTCATCGTAAAAAATATAGACCTTCAAAAAGAATAGAAACACTTGGTCATTTAGGCCCTCGTTATGAACATGGCGGTCCGTTCCGCTCCATCGGCGGTGGCGGTAGAAACTGCCAACAGAGGAGCAGTCTGGACTGCCAAATAATGATCCAAACAAAACACAGGCATCCCGCGAACCACCCACCGCCAGGGGAGGAGTGCCGCCGACAACGGCAGAGTCTGCCCACAGGCCGTCGAAAGGCCTAACCTGCCCATCAAATTATGAATCACCATTCCACCACCAGTTCCGGGGTGGGAACCACCGCCACACAAAGCCAGGCGGAAATTAACCAAATATAAGGAACCACGCATCGGAGTCCCCCAGAACGTGCTGCGGCAGCCATGGATAAAGAGCTGCAGATCATGCCAGCCCTGCTCCTTGCCATATACCTCCACAACGGAGACTGCCGCCGAAGACGACGACGGTAAGTACCGCAACCTACGACACAAGGGAGGAAAGGGCACAGTTACATACCCACCCACTCCACCCATCCTGCAACACCCCCAACCCTTCACAGCAGCACAAGTCATACGCCCCACAACAAGAGGTACTTATGCGACACAAGGCACATTCAACTTGACCATAGTACATACAAAAGCCCCACACCCATAAAAAAGTTAAACAAATGACCAGGGTTCAATGGTGTGCAGCCCAAACACAGGCCACACAGAAACTTTATTCACAAGCTCACAGAGCCAAACAATGAAAACAGGGCCAATGGCCAGTCCGTATTTTCCCAATTGTCATAGGCCACAACGGGCCCAACCTGACTCCCACAAGTGCTTGGTACTCCACATAATGAGGCACCATATGGGCATCCAGGCACCTCACGGAAGGGGGGCAGGCGGTGGTGGGGGTGGGGATTTTCAACTGGTGTGGGCCTTTGACTTTCTTTTGGAAGGTGGAGGGGGGTGGGCTTCTCCTTTGAAGGGGGTGGGGGCTATTTGGCTTTGGTGGAGCTGGATTTCCTAGGCTCTGTCCATGCCTTCTTCTTATCTGGGGAAGGGGCACGGGAATGTGAAGGGCAGACAGGGGTGGGCTGTGATGTGGAAGGAGCAGAAAGGGCAAGGAGGTGGGCATGTTTTAGGGACAAGATGGGGTGGGTTGGAAGAGGTCAGCGCGGGAGAGGAAAACTTTTTTGGGAGCCATTGGGGTGGGCGTGAGAGTTGAGGCAGAGGGAGTGGGAGTGGATGTATGGGGTGTAGGTGTGCATGTAGTGGGTGCAGGTGACTGCTCAGTATGCTGTGGTGTGGGGGATGTCTGATGGGTGGGTGTCTTGGTGCGTTTGTGTGTTTTGGGAGATGGGGGGGTGGACGCAGTAGAAGAAGACAGGCAGCTAGTGTGGATGTATGTTGCGTGGGTGTCCGCAAGTCTGGTGAGTGTGCTGCATGTGTCAACTACAGTAGAGGTGGTGAGTGCAGGTGTGATGTATGGAGTGCATGTATGGCTGTCTGCTATTGTGGTGAGTGCAGGAAGAGGAGCAGTAACAGTGAGTGAAGGTGCAGTGCATGAGGGAGTGGATGTAGAGGGGACAGACAGGGAAGCGGAAGAGGTGGGCATACTGGTGGAAGTGGACGCTGTTGTGTGTGCAGGTGTATTTTGGCTGTGTGAATGCTTGTGGTGGGAGTTGTGGTGCTTGTCTTTGGAAGTGTGCTTCTTGTGTGTTGATGTGCTTGTCAGGGTGTCTGAATGTGTGCTTTGGACGGGTGAAGGGAGTGGGGTGCTGGAAGGGGTAGAGGAGGTTGGAGGGGGGACAGAATGGCCAGGGAAACTGGCTGCCGTCCGAGAGGAGGCCAGAGCCTGAAAAGATCTCTGTAGGGCAGACACAGCACCGTGAATGCCATCCAGATAGGCATTTGTCTGCTGCACCTCTGATGCTAGCCCCTGGATGTCATTGACGATGGTTGTCTGCCCTACAGAGATGGTTCTCAGGAGGTCAATAGCCTCCTCTGTGAGGGCAGCAGGGCTGACTGGGGCAGGGGAGGAGGTGCCTGGGGTGAAGGAGACACCCACCTTTCTGGGTGGGTGGGCACAGACAACTCCGTGGGGGGCAGAAGGGAGGGCGGTGATGGGATGGGGGTGGCGGAAGATGTAACGGTAGTGGTGTGTGCACTAGTGTCTGTCACCGCCGGGGGTCTCCCCATTGGAGGAGGTCCCAGAGTCACTACCTCCTGTGGTAGTAGCCTCCCCCGTGGAAGTCCCCTCACCCTACCACCCACTGGTCCCCTGGCCATCGGTTGTCTCTGCCTCGGAGGATCCATGGGCCGCTGCCTCCCCACGTGCCGGTGCCTCAGCTCCCTCACCTGATGTTGATGCTGTACCAAACCAACACAAGAGAACAGGGATGGGGAGACAAAACAGGAGAGACACTTGTAAATAGCTGAATGCAGGTACATAATGGTCAGACATACACCCACCCAGAAAACACACCCAACAGGCAGCACCGTTCACTATGCCCATGGCCATGCCCCTGACTACTGACCAGAATACTGCTCTATACCCATCCCCTGAAATACCTTAGGAGCAGAAGTAGGTGAAACCTGACAGGGACACCCTTACACCCTTTGGGGAACATCCAGTAGATTGACACCAGCCAATTTCCCTGCCTCTAAGCAGCATGAGCCCTAGTGCACACCCAGACATCCTTCAAGACTGAAGTATGGTCAATGAGTACTCACCCACTTGTGACTGCTGTGCAGCCTTCAAGCGCCCATCCAGGTCTGGGTACGCACCACCAGGATTCGTCGCATGAGGGAGGACTTCCCCAGCTGGGCTTCACTGATCTTTCGTACCCAGCGCCGCAGGTCCTCTCACCTCTTTCGAAAGTGGGTACTCCGTTGGTTGTAGACCCACAGGCTCCGCACCTCCTTGGCAATGGCATGCCAATGTGCCCTCTTCTGGTGGGCGCTGACCTAAAAGGACGACACAGAAATTGAACACAGAGGCCAGGCACTTGCATGATAGGAACAGCTGGCTAATTGTCCACCAAGGGACGGACAGTACTCTCAGACATACAGAACTGTCGCACACAGCATGCCAATGCAGGCTCACAGGTGCACACACATGTCCAATCAACACCATCCATTGCACACACACAGTGCCCTCCAAAACCAGACTCACCTGTACCTCTGGCCATCCGTACAGTTTCACGTACAGGGGCAGGACCCCGTCCTCTAGCTTCTCCAGTTCTTCCTGGGTGAAGGCCGGGGCCCTTTCCCCTGCAACACGTGGCACATCCATAGCCAGAGGCAGTCCACAGCAGTACACAGAGTGGAGTACCTGTCCGCACGAGATCAGGGAGTAAAGTGATCAAACGATGACAAATGCGCGTACGTTCTGCGGTGGTGTACACCGTCACCGCCTGCGGTGATCATGATACGCCAGGATTCCCCATTGGCATCCATGTTAACCAATGAGGGTGCGAACAGCTAGCGGTATGAGGTCACTTCCACAACGAATGGGCAGAACAACAGTGGGCAGACATTTTGCCTTTACCTACGCATCTACAATTAATTAATACTCACAATGCAGGCCCTACTAGCCACATGAAGCACCTAGGCCTCTGTCCATTCAGTATTGTAGCCAACATGATATACTATGTTCCCTCATTGTTATGTACATGTATATCTGTCAGGTAGCAGTTATTGTAGAGACACCGCAATGAACAATGCCGTGCACATAGGATGACAAGTGTGCCAATGTATGTGTTTTCATTACTCCCTTTTGTAACCCCTCGTAGGTACCGACCCTTGTGGCGATGAAGGGCACCATCAGTGTACAGACCACTTGTGGATATGGGGACCATGGTGGAGCGTCAGATCATAATCACTTACAGACTCACACGTGCAACTATTCAGGACCTTTGTGCATTACTGGGTCCTGCACTCACTCCGGCAAATCGTAATCAGCATGATATTACAACTGAAGTGCAGGTGCTCTCCGCACTCTATTTCCTGGCCACGGGCTCATTTCAAGTGACAGTTGGCATGGGTGCTGGATTTTCACAGCCAATGTTCAGCAAGGAACTGACAAGATTTCTGAATGCATTTGTACAACATCTGCAATCCAATGTGAGGTATCACCAAAGTACTGACGTCCCTGCCATCAAGTCTGACTTCTATTCCTTTGCCAACATTCCCCATGACATAGGTGCCATCAATGGCACACACATAGCTATCATCCCCCCAAGAGTGAGTGAACAGGTGTACAGAAACAGGAAGAACTTTCACTCCATGAACATCCAATTGGTCTGTACTGCAGACCAGTACATTTCCCATGTGAATGCCATGCTTCCAGGTTCAGTCCATGATTCATTTGTGTTGAGGAACAGTAGTGTGCCACAGAAGATGGAACAACTACAAGAGGACAGAGGGTGGATCATAGGTAAGTTTGCCTGTCACTAACTGACACATTGCAGAAAACCAACGTGTCTGACTAAGGGACATTACAATGACAAGTCTGTATTGCACTATTTAGTATGTGATTCTGGCTAACCAAACTTGCGTTGGCTCCTGACACCAGTGAGGAATCAAAGGACGGATGCAGAGAGGAATTACAATGAGGCCCATGGATGTACTAGGAGGGTAATAGATCGAACTAGAGGTCTCCTGAAGGCTAGATTCCGGTGTCTCCATATATCTGGGGGTTCCCTGGCCTATGGGCCTGATAAGGTGTGTAGAATAGTGGTGGCCTGCTGCATGCTGCACAACGTGGCAGAGAGACATTCTGGGCCTCATTATGACCCTGGCGGGCGGCGGAGGCCGCCCGCCAGGATCCCGCCCTCCAAATTACCGCGCCGCGGTCAAAAGACCGCAGCGGGTATTACGAGTTTTCCCCTGGGCTGGCGGGCGGTTCCAGTAAAACCGCCCGCCAGCCCAGGGGAAAACGACCTTCCCACGAGGATGCCGGCTCGTAATCGAGCCGGCGGAGTGGGAAGGTGCGACGGGTGCAGTGGCACCCGTCGCGTATTTCAGTGTCTGCAAGGCAGACACTGAAATACTTTTGGGGGCCCTCTTACGGGGGCCCCTGCCGTGCCCATGCCATTGGCATGGGCACGGCAGGGGCCCCCAGGGGCCCCGCGACCCCCCCCTACCGCCATCCTGTTCATGGCGGCTTTCCCGCCATGAACTGGATGGCGGTAGGGGGGGTCAGAATCCTCATGGCTGCGGAGCGCGCTCCGCAGCCATGGAGGATTCCAAAGAGCAGCGGAAAGTCAGCGGGAGACCGCTGACTTTCCGCTTCTGACCGCGGCTGAACCGCCGCGGTCAGAATGCTCATTGGAGCACCGCCAGCCTGTTGGCGGTTCTCCCGTGGTCGGTGGCCCTGGCAGCCACCGGCCGCCAGGGTCAGAATGACCCTCTCTATCTCCCTCCTGGAGGTGGAGGGTGCTATAGGTCCTGATCAGCTACCTCAGAGAGGTAAGGAGAGTGATGGTGAGGATGAGGAAGGGGAAGATGTCAATTCCAGGAACCAACTGATACAACTCTACATCCAATAACTGTGTGGGACTTAAGCCTCTCATTGGGGTTGGTGACTAATACTGTCAGTGTGCTCTGTCATATGGGGGGGGTCGGTCATGCTAGGCAATACATGGCCCACTTCTGTATGGTACTGACTGAAAATATATGCATTCCCTCCTTGCCACCATTTGGGCACACAGGACTACTTTCATGCACAAAATTGACAATAAAGTTTTTCTCTGCCAGTTGCATCCATACTCCACTTTGTTCACAATTTAAGACAGGGGACAGTGTTACAGGTGTGAAATGTGTTTTATTGGTAGAAGTAAGTGAATTGCGCTATTTACAGTGATGGGAGTCGTAAGGGTGGGGGTCCTCAAAACCAACTTGGTGGCAGCCTTGTTGGATAGTATTGATGGGTCCATTTTGTTGAACAGTACTTCAAATTGCCCTCAGCTAAGTGTTGTTGGGGAATGGGTAGGATGGTTGCTTTGCATTTGTAGAAGAGTCAATTGTTGGAGGGGGCCTTGTTCTTAGCTGGGTTTCCAGTGCCATATCTTGGCCTAAGAGTACGTTTGGGCGCATGCTGTGGAGCTTCTTCGGGTGACATGGTTGGCCCTTGGGTTTCCTGGGAGGGTATTTCCTGGGATGTTTCTGCTTCTTGGCTCATCTGATGCTGGTTGTCCATGGCTGTTGTGGGGGCCTCTTGTCCGGTGTGGGTGTCAGACTGTTTTTTGACCAACTGCAGCAGTGCTCCTGCTATCGTAGCCATTGTGGCATTGTGTTCTTTCCACTGCTCCATGGCCTGTTGCTGTTGTTCCTGCTGCATCCTCTGACTTTGCTCCAGAGTGGACACAATCTGTGCCAATCTGTCTTGGGTATGTTGGTAGGCCCCATACCTCTGAAATAACGTCCTGGGCAGCTGCATCGATCCTGTTGCCTCCCCCCTGGCCCACTTAGACCCTTGAGGTTGCCCTAGCCCCTGTGCCTGTGCCCCTGCACAGGTCTGGCAGTGCCACTTGTACTGGGGCCCTCGCCTTCCTGCATGTTGGGAGTGGGAGACTGTGGACTCTGTAGCTGTGTTCCACCAGTGTGTGCACTGGGTACAGTGGTGTGGGTATGCCTGCCCTGGGATGCTGGTCTTGACTGGGTTGTAGGGGTGACAGTGGTTTCTTGGGAGGGGCTGCTGCATGGTGAGAGTCCAGGACTGTGTGAGGGGCCTGCCTGCTCATCAGTGTCCAGGGATCCTTTGCAAGTGTCTTGTGAGGTGCCTCTGTCTCCCTGGAGGGCAGTGGCACTCCTTGCCCCGTCCATTAGGGTTGCATGGATGGTGGTGCCTGTTGGGGGACATAGACATGTCTGTTACTTATGCATGTAGGTTTGAGGTGTACAGAACTGTGCTATTTTGTGCTGGTGTTACTTTCAGTGGCCTTCCAGGGTGCCTTTGTGAGGTTGACATTGCATTTAGCGCCAGTGTGGGGTTGCATTGTGGTGGGGGATATTGTTCCATCGTGGGTACGTGCAGAGGTGGGTGGCTGTGCACAGCAAGAGGGATGTGGCCCTCTTAGTGGGTGTGAGGTCATGCAGGGGGGTGGATGTGGTGGGTAATGGCTGGGTGGGGTGTAGGTTCAGATGGGTGTGGGTGGGGTGGGGTGGTACATGCATTGCAGCTGTGGTGTATATGGGGTAATTGTAGATGACTTACCCGAGTCCATTCCTCAAGTGAGTCCAGTGAGTCCCTCTGGGTGCAGGATGGCCATTACCTTTTCTTCCCAGTCGGTGTAGTTGGATGGTGTTGGTGGCGGTCCTCCCCGAGTCTTCTTCACTGCGATGTGGTGCCTAGATGCCATGCCACGGACCTTCCCCCGCAGGTCGTTCCATCTCTTCCGGATGTCGTCCCTGGTGCATGGATGGTGTCCCACTGCATTCACTCTGTTCACAATGGTCTGCCACAGCTCCAATTTCTGGGCGATGGGTGTGTGCTGCACCTCGGCCCCAAAGATTTGTGGCTCCACCTTAAGGATCTCGTCCACCATGGTCCTTAACTCCCTTTCAGTGAAGCGTGGATTTTTGGGGGGGACATGGTGAGTGTGGTGGATGGTGTCTGGACTGGGAATGAGGTCAGGGTGCTATTCTGTGGGTGGGTGGGTGTCTCCTGTATGCTGGTGTTCGCTGTCTGGCTCTGATGCTCTCCGTTTTCTTGTCCTGCTTTCATTGCAAGGGTTTGTGGGGTGTGTCTGGGGGTGCTTTATGGGATTCTGGATGTGTGTCAGGTGTGTGGGTGATATGCCTATCCAATGTGTGCACTTCTTGCTGTTGAGTCCACTTGCCGCCCGGGGCGGTCGCAGCCGCCAATGGTCATCCAGCCTCCACTGTCCGCCAAGGTGATTTGTGCATCATTATTTGGAGGGTGGGATGTGGGTATGCTTGGCGGTGGCGGGGTGGGGTGGGCCGGGATTCCCGCCGACAGAGTCATGGCGGGGAGTGGTGGTCTGGGCATTTTTAGCAGGGTTGGGTTTTTCGTTCATTACATGGCGGGTTTCCATTTACCGCCAACTGCGCGATTCTGTTCACCCCCGACACAGCGGTCGGCAGTCTTTCCGGCCATGTTCATAATGACCACCTTAGTCCTAAAGCCTGGATATACTTCAAAATCCCCAAATCAAATTGGAAGATGAGCAAGTGAGGGTATACCATGGCTGTTAAGAAATCACAGAAGAGTGTATCTGAAAAAAATAAGCCAAGGGCATGTGTGTCTCCTGGAAGCATGAACTGGAAACCGTGTGTAGACCAATAACCAGGTGGGCCAAACAGTGACTACTCAATGGAAATGCTCAGGCAACAATGCATCGTTTATCATTAAGAGATAAGGATAGCAAATGAATTGGCCATAACAATTTGGAGCAATAAAAAAAAGCGTGAGACTCGAGAACTGTAAGAGAGCCAGCCCAAAACATGACAACTGAGCGTGAGCGCTCTGGTACTATATATAAGTGGTCCTGTATCATAAATAGGGAAACACTGTGTATCAAGGGTTGACATACATTAAAAAGGAGTGAAAACAGAGACTTATGTGGGCAGATCTCTTAAACAGGAATGGTCTATGAAATGATTCTAATGCCAAGGGTCATCTCAAAACGAATGGCAAAACAGAATCAGAAATGTATGGGGGAAGGAAGTTATGTGATGGAAACGCATCAGAAGCATCATCGGAACTGAAAAAAATGGACTGTGTGGAAATACGAGATGAAAACACCTGCAGGCATTATGGAAACAGGAGTTGTGGCTACAAACATGCCTACACACACGCCTAGAGGCAAAACTGATTAAGCAAAGGTGGAAAAAAGTTCATTAAACCACAAAATGCTACAGTGAAAGGACAACAAATTAAACACAACATATTGATTGAAAAATGATTTTTGTCACTGCCAGACCTTCCCAACCAATGTACAAATATTGCACAAGACTACCAAACCTCACACAATTAAATAGACTTCAGTGATTTGGCAGGAAATTAAACAGAATTGTGGGCAATATAGATGTTAACACTAAAGGGGAGGGAAGAGATATGCTGTTACGAGTTTTTGAAGTTCATGCATCTTATTGAGGCCATTGTTGATAGTGTCAAAATGCAATTCAGGTAAGCTTCTTTGCACTTGAGTACCATCAAGGTCACCTCCTCTATACTATGTTTCAACTACCACCAGGACTGTCCACTAAAATCATTTTCAGACTGATTTCGGTCCACAAAATGATTAACCAAAGGAAGTGTCATCACTTTGCACCAAATTCTAGACTTATGCTGTGTAATGCCCTGACAGATCTCTTGATTAGTTTTACCAATGTAGAGCTTCCCACACTGGCATAGTACACAATACCCTACATTTTCAGGTTAACAGTTGGAAAATGAATTATACTTCCACTTGATGTCCCTTATGAGAACTCAATTCCCTCAATTTTCTGATTACAGCAAACACAGGTCCCACATTTATGATGTCCTTGAACCGGGGCATTGTGTGCAGTGTGACTATATTAAGTACATGGGCTGGGAGTTTGTCATTACGAACTCCACTGCTCCATGATGGCTTCACTGAAGACTGGGAAGTTTGACATCAAACTTCTCAGCACAGTGTTGGATTTATTGTAAAATGCACACAGAGAATGCCCACTGTGTTTCACCCAACCCTTTAGTGTAAGGCTGACTGGTCTGGGCCAGCCTGACACTAACAGACAGGTTTCTTACCCCATGAGGTGAGAATCTTTATGCTCTCTAGGGTCAAGAACAAATCCTGCTCTGGGTGGATGTGCTTCACACCTCCCCCTGCAGGAACTGCAACACTTTGTGGTGTGCCCCAAAGGCTCGGGCCTCCTATTACAGTACCTCAAGGCACTCTATCTAGTGGAGATTCCCACCCCCTGGACCAATCCCCACTTTTGTCAGCAGGTCCAGTGGGAAAATTAGGAAAAACAAGGAAGAGTGATCACTGCAGCTGGGACCACCCCATAGGTGTCCAGAACTGAAGTGACCTCCTCCTTGCAGAATCCTCCCTCTTGCTTTGGAGGAGGGTAGCCAGTACAGATAGGAATGTGCTACTATCTCCAGAGGGAGTGGGCACCGGAAGGGTGTAGAAACCTCAGGGACAGTAGCAATTAGCAAATGCCCTCTGACTTCTGTAACACCCTTAAATCTAGTATTTATGGGCACCTCAGAATCTTGCTCTTCAGATTCCTGGTGACCTCAAGAATAAGAAAGAAGAAGGACTGAAGAGCTGACAATGGAAGTGAGACTCCAGATGACAAATGACTTGGCCCCAGCCCAACTGGCCTGTCTGCTGCTTCAAAGACCACTGCTACAAAAAGGTGATGCATTCTGCCGGCCCAGAGACCTCTATAAACTTCCAGAGTACTGCCTACCCAGCAGAGCACCAAGAATTACTGAGTACAGCAGCCATGTTCAGAAGAAACCTTCCAAAAGCACTCTAGAACTGCTCTGGATCTGCAAGCCCTGCCCACTCTACACCCAACGGTCATGTCCCATATCTAGGTGGCCCACCAGTCCAGAGAAGGTCCTTAGGTGATTATGACCTCTAGTCCACCCTGAGTTGACCCCTCCTAACCAACATGACAACGCCTGCAGCCTGAATCCAAAGGACACCTCTGACCGTGACCAGATCAGACGAAGACTCCTGAGACCCAAAGGTACCCCTGCAAAATGCAACCCCCTGGCTTTGGGGAATCTGAACGATGGTCCAGAAACATCCAGAAGATGCCCCACCTACTTCTTCAGCCTTTGGTTTATCACAGCCAACCCACTGGACCTAGCCTGCAACATCTTTGTGACACCAGAGATTCCCCCATTGAAAAGCATTGGGTGCCTTACACTGTGTTTGCACTCTAGACCCAGCTGCTCCTATGCCACTGAAGATGTGTGTTTGGTTCTGACCTTTGCACCCCGTGCTGATTTAAACCCCTAAGGCCTGTGTCCTGAAACCACAGGCACTTACCTCCAAGCAGATCTTTTCCAAGTGCCCCCCAGTCCTCTTTGGATGCCATTGAAAAATCAACACCAACTTAGACCTCTGCACCTGGCTGGCCCTGTGTTGCAGGTGGTGCACTTTTGGGGACAACTTGAACTTTGACCTGTGGACTTCCTAACCCCTGAAGACTGGGATCATAAGTCAAGTACTTACCTGTTAACTGTGCTAACACTTTTCCTCCCCTAGAACTGCTTTGGTTTCTATGAGAAATTGCAATGTGTCACCTTTTGAAATTTGAAAGTGTTACTTACTTGTAAACTGTTTTATCTGCAAAACCTAAACAAAGTACATTTGATACATAGGCTTGATGTCAACTTACAACTGTACTTACCTGCAACAAAGATCTTTTAGTTCTAGAAATAAAGTAACAAAATATATTTTTGCTTTACAAAAACATTGGCCTGGAGTTATTAATTAGGTGTGTGCCTCATTTATTGACTGTGTGTGTACAACAAATGCTTTACACTACCCTCTAATAAACCTAACTGCTTGACCACAAAGGAGATCATTAGTACTATCTTCTTTAGCCTCTGTTAAGCCTCTGGGGAACCCCTGGACTCTGTGCACACTATACCTCATTTTGGTATAGTATGTACAGAGCCAGCTTCCCACACCACCTACTTGATGGACCTCAAGACAACCAGGCACCCCTTAAGGACCCTTCACATCAACCATCTCAAACCCCTCCATGAGAGGTCTGAGGTCACCATGCTGCTGGTGACAGATGATGGGGAGGAGGAGGAGAGTAAGCCTTTCCCTGACCTCCTGTTATCAAAAGAGCAAGCTGGGTCAGTGGAGGTTGTTAACCTTTCTCCTACCCTGACCCCATAGCAGCAGAGAGACTGTTGCCAGTTGTTGTGACAGTTTTCCTCTAAGTTTTTTCCCCACCTGTGTAACCATAATAATACTGATACAGGAGAGAGCCGCCCTGTCAAAAACAAAATGTACAGACTATCTGACAAAGTGAGGGCCAAAATCAAACAGGAAGTCTTTAAGATGTTGGAGTTTGGGGTTATGGACCCCTCCAAAAGCCCCTGGTCTAGCCTCGTGGTGCTGATATCAAACGTTGCACCACCCGACACCGCCCCAGAATTCAGGTTCTGTGTGGATTACAGAGGGCATGTATCAGTCACCAAGACTGATGCGTACCACATACATAGACCTGAGGAGCTCATTGATAGGTTAGGAGCTGCCAAGTCCCTGAACACTTTTGATTTAACCTTGATGCCTGTAACTTGCCTCAGGTCACATGACTGGGTGTAACTCACAGTTGGGACTTTGTAAATTCACCCCTGACAGTCACAAAATAGGGGGAGTAGCAAAGCCTGAAATGGCCATCACCTGACTTGATGGAGGAGGGGAGCTAAGCACAGCCCCACTTGCAACTGAGTAGGCTAGGGTTCTGCCACCACATAACAGCCTTAACTACCCTGTATTTTCAAAGCAGCCAGCTGGGAGCCAGGGCAGGGGAGGTAGGAAATTCTTGGAGTTTCAGAGCATCCTTCTGGAACCTTATCCCAGCTTCTAGGAGCAGTGCACCAGGGTATTAAAAGAGCACTTTCAGACTTGCTCCTCAGTTCACTACTGGACCTATGTAAGGACTCTCACAGGATTGCTTGTACTTGGAAGGACTATTTTGCTTCCTTGAGCCTGCTTGTGACCTTCAGGGACCAACCCTGCTGCAGAGCCCTGTATCACCACCTACACCCAGGACTCGAGATGGGACCCCATGGGCTATTTCAGCTGGTCACCTGTTTTGAGCCACCAGGACATTACAGGGTCGCACCATCTTAAACTTATACCTGTACCCAACCTGAGTGAGTCTTTCATGCCCACGAGGTCTCCCTTCAATCCTGGACCCTTTGTCAAATAATTTATTAAAATTTCTGTGTTTGCCTAAATTGGATTGGGATTTTTATTATGTTGTGGATATACTATGTTGCTTTTTGCATACTGCTTATATAATTAACGCATTGTCTCTAAGTTTAGCCTGACTGCTTTTTGTGCCTAGCTACCCAGGGCCAAACACAGGTTAATTTAGTGACTTTTTGTGGTTCACCCTGCAAGAGATTGTGGCTGTTGCTTGGCCAGGCTTCACACCCCAGTTAACCAATAACACAATTTCTCACAGTGTTCAACACTCACAACTATGGTTAAATGAGATAACTAGAACACAATTTGAAAGGTGTGTGCTTTATGAGTTTCATTGAAGCATATGCAGTTCTTTTCAGACTATCGACTTGGGCTCATTCAATTGCATAAAACAGGGCCTCCATCTTTGAGATGCGTGAAGGCATGTTAGTTAATCAAAAATGTTTGCAAAGTCCGAATCATTCCTAATCAACATGTATTGAGGAACCATTTACTGTAGGCATGCTTGATTTTTACATCAGTAAGATACGCATGAAGAAAACCTTAAATTAGATCCATCTAACTGCCAGGACCCAGTCCGATGCTTTTAGCACTGGTAGAAAGAGGTGTCTGAAAAAACAGACCTTACATGTTCATCAATTTTGACACAGTGGAAGGGTGTGTTTACAAGGTCTACAGGCCAGTCAAAAGTCAAAGTCAGGTACTGCTTCTCCCTGCAGAGGATGATGTAATTTATTTAATTGAAAACATAGCCCTCATTACGACTTCGGCAGTCTTTTGGAAAGACCGCCAAAGTCGTGGGCAGCAAAAGACCGTGTTGATGGTCCAAAGCCACATCCAAACTCACCTCAGGATTTCTGCCCATTTAAGGGCAGAAATCTGACACCGTCTGCCTGACAGACAGTCGGTGAGAGGCGGTTCCACCTCCAACAATGCCACACAAAAGGGACTCCTTCCACTGTATTATGAGACGTAATATGGCACAGTGGTTCCTGCATGGTTGTGGAGTGCTGGCGGTAGAAACGCCGACACCCAGCCTCTCCCCGTCGACCACCTCACCCAGACAGGTAGGTGGACTGTCCGAAAGAGGGGTACAGGGTGGGGTGTTGTGTGCATGTGTGTGGTATATGCGTGTATGTGTAGTGGTACGGTGTGCATGAGGGCGTATGTATGTATGTGTGCGTGGAGGGTGTGTGTGTCTGAATGGAAGCAGAGTGGAGGGGGTGTGTGTCAGGGTGTGAGTAAGTAGGTGTGTGTATTGGATGCATGTGAGTAGGGGTGTTTGTATGGGTGCATGAGAGAGAGTGGGGCTGTATGTCAGGGAGTGTGTTGATGAGTGGGGGTGCTTGTATGAAGGTGTGTTGATGAGTGGGGGTGCATGTATGCAAGTGTTTTGATGAGTGAGGGTGCGTGTCTGTTTATGTGCAAGCTAGTGGGGTGTCTGGATGTATGCGTGTGGTTTGGGTGGTGTCTGCAAGTGTGTGGATGGGTGGAGGGGTGTTTGCAGGTGTGTGGACATGTAGAGGTGCTGGTGCATTATCACCAAGGTTTTCATGGTGAGGTGACTGCCGTGGAAAGCCTGCGGTTTTGCAGAGTCGTAAGACTACCAGTGGCCTTACAGTTGTCGCCGGGCTGGAGGTACTTACCTCTGACCCAGTGGTCCAACTGCCCTGGCAGTACTGACAGATTTGTGGTGGTTTGGCTTTGGCCAAACCTCCAGACTCATAATGCTGTGGTCTTTACCACCAGGCCTGTGGCGGTAAGACCACCACCGCAAGTGTGACGGTCTTAAGACCGCCACACACATAGTGAAGGCCATAGTCTCTGCTTCAGGGCCTATTTAGCTGTTGAAAGCCAATTTGGATGTTATCAGCATAAATTTGGAGGTTCACCTATTACTGATGTCAGTGGATTCAAGGGGAGGTTATTGGAAAGCAGCACAATGCTGCCCATTATGGTCCACCACTCAGCATCATACTTTATGATGACTCCACTGAACCAATGTAAATGTTTTAACTATTGTTAAAAGGTAGGATCAGATCTTCTAAAGGACGACTCCAGCCTTTTTCTATCAATTTTGTATCCTGCAAAGTTGCCCAATTGTTTTAGCACACCTGGGGAACAGGTTTGTACAGTTATTCTGAGTGAAAACAACAAATTGACTATGATTTTCTTATACTTGCACACTGGTGTACCTCTAGCAAGATTGAAATATAGGCTGTTTATAAGGCATTATATCCATTTGGCTTGCTGCTTGTTTTCCATATGTTAAGTTGGCCATCATTCGCACAGGAATGGTACTATTTGTGACCATGGAGACCAATGATTTTTTAAATAGTTTGAAAGCAGATGATAAAAAGTCTTTTTAAAAGAGGTGATCTAGTGTGAGCAGTACATTGGTCTGGAGGAAACTCAGATAGGTATGGGCCCAGTGCAGTCACTGTAATGAGCTTGAAATGGAAAATGCTATCCAACAGGTGTTGTCCAGACTGATATCTACTATGTAGAAGTTACAAAGCAGAATTCTTTTCTATCATGTTAGTCATGTTATAAGACTGAAAACTCTGAGTAAGCAGTCTTATGTCTGTTTATCTTCAGTGTGAATTACTTCTGAATCGTTTTGCCTGATTCACAAACACTTTATGTGAGTATTTCAGTTTTATTCCAGGCTGAGCTTTAGCCTACTCACTAATGTCAAGATGTAAGACAAGCAACTATGGGAAAGAAAAAAGCTTTTTTCACACAGGGACGAGACTTAGGAGGTCATTCTGACCCTGGCGGTCATCGACCGCCAGGGTCGACGACCACGGAAGCACCGCCAACAGGCTGGCGGTGCTTCCTTATGTATTCCGACCCAGCCGGGTCCGGCGGTTTCCTGCCGGATTACCCCCGGCTGGGAGAATCCTCCATGGCGGCGCTGCTTGCAGCGCCGCAATGGGGATTCCGACCCCCTTCCCGCCAGCCTGTTTCTGGCAGTTTTCACCGCCAGAACCAGGTTGGCGGGAACGGGTGTCGTGGGGCCCCTGGGGGTCCCTGCACTGCCCATGCCACTGGCATGGGCAGTGCAGGGGCCCCCTAACAGGGCCCCAGAAAGATTTTCACTGTCTGCATTGCAGACAGTGAAAATCGCGACGGGTGCAACTGCACCCCTGCAACTCCGCCGGCTCCATTCGGAGCCGGCTTCATTGTTGCAGGGCCTTTCCCGCTGGGCCTGCGGGCGCTCCTTTGGCGGGCGCCCGCCGGCCCAGCGGGAAAGCCAGAATGGCCTCTGCGGTCTTTTGACTCCGGAGCGGCCAAGTGGCAGTTCCCGTTTGGCTGGCGGTGGCCTTACTGTTGGAAATATATAGGTAAGTCACAACTCATTTTGGGTTAAGATTAAAACATATGTATTACCAGAAATAAACATTGAGAATCAGAGGCGTAAGCAGATCACATAAAAGATTAGAGAAAAAACTTTGTAAATCAGGTTCTAAAGTCTATTAGAACATTGGAATGTTGGGAGCTCCACTGAAAACAATGAAGTGCTCTGGGCTTCTAATGGCCAACAAAAGCCCAGAGCTCCAACATTCCAATGTTGACGTTCACAGCTGTTGCTGTGAGCAAAGACCTTAAGGTGCCTGAGGGGATTTAATTTCTTCTTAGGCTATGTGAGGCCTTTGTTTTATTTATTAGAACATTTTGCCCACTAATGTTGGAATGTTCTAATAGCCTTGTGGCTCCCCGATAGCTGGTCAATACCGCCATTAAAGTGTTGCTGCCTTGTTAAAAGCCCTTGCCTTTGACTCATGCCTGTAACGCTGGAGCCGGCCTTTAATGGCCAGTATAGACCACTGCGGCAGGCTATAAGGATATAATATGTTTGCTGATCTTTGAGTTAAGAATTGTTTACCTTAATTCAATGATAATATACTTATGGTCAAATTAGTTTGGCTAAAACATTGTACACTAATAACACCATTGGAGTGATTCTACAGTTTATCCTAAAAACTGTTTTTATAACGTCACGAAGGCAAAGCAAAGCAAACTATTAACATTTTCACTTTAAGAAAAAATTAATGGCTAGAAATTTTTTAAAAGCTAAATCTTCATGTGAATATATCACATTGTGAAACCTCAGCCTTTTATGCAGAATAGATTAAGTAAATCTAGTTGCGAATGTTTTGCGACAGTAATTTCAGAGAAATATTTAATATACTAATGTATGTGCATTTATTTTACAATTTCTATAGAAGATAGTGATATCCCTGATTGGAAGGTACATGGGTGTGTTAACACGTCCCTCTATGATAATTTATTTCACATTAGGACTTGTTTTAGGCCATTGAATCTTTTGACCCACTTGAGAGACACCTTAGGACGAGATAGCTAATTAATATGTCAATCAATACGTCAATAATGTCATCAATATTTATTACAACAATGCATTTCACTTTAGTCAAAGACATTGATCAACTCAAGACACCACCATGACCTTGCAGTCATGAATAAGCACACCAGTTTAGTAGAATTTTACAAGTTTTATTCCCTATTAATTACAACTCTAAATGCAGGTGTGTTAATCTCAAAAGCATAGTACTCAGTAACATTGTCATGATTTAGCAACTCGAATAAGACTTAACCAAAGCAAGGAACGCAATTATTAGAACATAACACAGCGTCAACATAGATCAACTTTAGCAGAGTGTCATTACCGCGTCAGTTCAACAAAGCATAGATTCAGTCATTTGTCTATTTGTGTCAGTTTAGTGAACCCCTGTCCTAACCACTGATTAGCATTGGCATGTTAGGCTTCATGCAAAACAATTTAGAACACCAATTTGGAAAACATCTAGCTGTGGTCTCTGTCAAAAGTAAGCAGTTGGTACTTAGAAAGCAAAAGCAAACAAACAAATCACAATTTCATTTTCATGGTTACCCTCCAAGGTTTGAGTCAGCACTCAGGTTCAGTCTTCGTCTTTAGGACATCAGTTGATTCGCCATGAGACTCAGCTCATGGGAAAACAGGACACTTCCCTCATAAGGAGGTAAAGTGTAAATGGGCAATCTAAGGAAGAGGATGGTTTAAGGAAACCAATCAGTCACCAAACAGAGTGACAAAGTTTCTGGATCAAATCGATAGCATTTCCCTAACCAAATCCCTCCTGGTCTCCTGCTCCCTAATTCTAATTCACTTCCTGTTGACAGGGGTTTTTATCCCCTTTTCGTTGTACATTCCCCTAAAACTTGATTGGGCAAATATTACAACCCACTATTTTTAGCCAATTAAAAACAGATTATGGGGGTCATTCTGACCCCGGCGGTCAGAGACCGCCGGGGCCAGGGTCGGCGGGAGTACCGCCGACAGGCCGGCGGTGCCCCGCAGGGCATTCTGACCGCGGCGGTTCGGCCGCGGTCAGATGCGGAAAACCGGCGGTCTCCCGCCGGTTTTCCGCTGCCCTTGTGAATCCTCCATGGCGGCGCAGCGCGCTCCGCCGCCATGGGGATTCTGACACCCCCTACCGCCATCCTGTTCCTGGCGGGTCTCCCGCCAGGAACAGGATGGCGGTAGGGGGTGCCGCGGGGCCCCTGGGGGCCCCTGCAGTGCCCATGGCCATAAGAGGGCCCCACTTTGTATTTCAGTGTCTGCTATGCAGACACTGAAATACGCGACAGGTGCCACTGCACCCGTCGCACCTTCCCACTCCGCCGGCTCAATTCTGAGCCGGCGTCCTAGTGGGAAGACCGTTTTGCACTGGGCTGGCGGGCGGCCTTTTGGCGGTCGCCCGCTAGCCCAGTGCAAAACCCAAAATACCCTCAGCAGTCTTGCGACCGCGGAGCAGTATTTTGGAGGGGGGAACTCTGGCGGGCGGCCTCCGCCGCCCGCCAGGGTGAGAATCACCCCCTATGTCATTACATCTTTCACCCCACATTAGTTCTCAGACAGTTTATTGGTCCACATGATTGACGTCTTCAGAGGTAACACGTCCGGTATGATTTCATCCTTCTGTAATTTCTTTGCACATCTTCGGTCAGAACAAGAGTTCATGTCCTTTTGCGAGTCAGCACACTGCACATTTAGAAAAACACATTTAATATGAGAGCCAGGCAGCCAGGCCTCCACTCATGCTAACTAAGGCCTACAAGATTTATTTAGCAAAACTTGAATAACATAATCATCAATAATTAGTACAAAACCATTCTTTAACAAAACATTAGTCATTTTTATTAGTACCCGTATACAATGACGGCCACTCCCCATGGTCACATTTCAAGTGCACGTTTAGCAAAATATACTAATACAATTTCTATGCGTCATTATCACACATTAGTTCATAAACATTTCATGCTAATATAGATTATATAAGCTACGCTCTCTCAGGTGCAATGGAACGACAGGGGCCTTATGGGAAACTGAGCCAGGGGAAGTAGTTCTTAATCAAAACAGATAGTTGTTATGTGAGACAGGCTTGCATATTTCCCAAAATGCTAAAAATAGCATCGAGATGTTTTGCATTACACAGTGTATACATTATTCCTGGAAATCCAATTGAAAGTCTGCAATAAACCATACATCATAAAAAGAATCCTCGACTATCAATTCATTGAAGAACTCTCAATTTACGTTTAAATGAACTTTATTAGGATTACATGTTTACCCGTCCCCCCTCTGCCAAGCAGCCCTCATCTGGTATTGTATATGCCTTGCATGTTTGAGCTCACTATGAATTTACACGATTTAGTATTTTGCCGTTTCAAATGTAGATGTTACAGTCTCAGTAATTTTTGTAGGTTAACAATCGATTGCGAATGGCATCTGTCATATGGCAGCAGGTGTCAGAAAGTAGAATAAATGTGCAAAAGGGAATTCATTTGCTCAGTGCTCCAGGACCTGATTTGAGAAGGTTACACAGACAAGAATGAGCTTAAAATTCTAGATGTCTTCCCGCAAATGCCTCACAATTAAAATACATTCTAGAAGTTTTTACACTTAGCGCCTGGCCCGAGTAAATTTCTCATACAATTACCGAGCATAATATGTAATATAAATGTGTAATGTAATCTCTGCCTTGCAATCTTTCAGTAGCAAGGGGCATTTAGTATGACGATGGGAATAGCTTGTCCAGCATTTGTCAATTTGTGATATGTGTAAAGAATGTCATTAACGAAGGGCTCCATTACAACCTCAGTAAGTAAAACTAATTACTACACAGGATGTGACACTTTAGGTATTGATAAGAACAGTCACAAATGTGGAAATGGATAAATCATCTATAACTAGTCATTGAGAGTTTTTGTCCTATTTTAAGCACATTTTACAATTAGACTCAAACATGTACATGTTGTGTCGCTTAACAATATGTTTGTGTGAGAGAGGTCTCAACACAAGATTTATGTTTATATTAAGTGCTTTCTTTCAGGAAACAGCCATTATAAAAAGGTCAATAAAACGCAGACCTTTACCACACATGCCATTACAATGCACGATTTTAAAACTGACTGTGCATTTACCAGGCAGGGTTTCACAACACATTTCGTTATAAAGGCAAAACCGTTGTACACATTTTACAGGAGAATGTATTTCGCAGGAAGGACATGTTTTTTATTTTTTAAATATGTATACAGAAGCCCAGTTGCAGCATTACAGCCAAAAAGCATCGGCCGATTTTTAATTTGTTCTGCACCCTTGGGATTATCTGGTGTTGTTCATGCAATAAATTATAAAATGGCCAAGGACCCGACTGCAAAGTATCCTGTATTGTGTCACCTTATCAGTGTTGTTGTGGAAGACGCTGTGTGGGAGTGTGTGTGTGTGTATATATATATATATATGTACATATATTACCTACTGGCCGTCGCCCACAGGTAGTTATAGTTAGGACCTGGTTTCCACTGAAACATTAATTTTTTACTTGTCTATATCTTTGGCACTGTTTGACAAATCCTCTAGAAATTTCCACACAAAGTGCCCCGAGAATCTGATTGTGCAAGTGAAGTTTTGGGGTGATTTGTTAAGTGGGGGGCCAAGAAAAAGTCGGGGTCAGAAAAGTGAATTTTCCATTTTAATTCCCATAGGTATTTTGAACACAACTGCAGCCGTTTTTGGCAGAAAGGTAGCTCTTTGTCATTTGGTGTAAATCTGTTCAGTAGTTTTTGAAATATTAAAAGAAAACCACATTTTTATATCTGGAGGCACAAAGGCTTTGTACATAGTCTCGATCTCCTGCAGAGATCTGATTGGCTGCCAACACTTCAACACAGATTCAGCCGAGTTTCCCCAAAAAAAAAAATGAAAAGAAGACAGGGTACCACGTCCCTGGGGCACTTAAAAATATGCATGCAGGCCTGCCCATGCCCCAGGGACCGCCAGCTCCTTGGGGAATATCATCCTAAATGAATGGTGGGGGGCAGCAAGGCCCCCTCCGCAACCCTAGGGACTGCCACCTCCCTGGAGCAAACCACGTTCTATTAATTTGGGAGACCCGTATGGGTCCCCGCAGCTCCAGGGACATCCACCTCCCCAAGGAAATGTTTTTCTTTCATAGGGAGGTCACATGGCCCCCACACGCCAGGGTCCACCACCTTACTGGGCAATTAATTCAATTTAGGCGGGAACGCATGGCTCCCCTACAGCCCCAGGGACTGCCACCTCCTAGGGGCTGAAATAAATTAATATAGACATCCTTCGCAGATCCCCGAGGACCACCACCTCTCCGGTGCTAAATACTATGATGGAGGGGGTCCCCACTTGTGGAGCTATTTATGGCCCTGGCACCATCACCCCAAAAGGCCAGCTCCTGCTACCTCTCGAGGTGCCCATCAGGAGGTAGCTGTTTGCTTTTGCTTGGTGGGAGCTGGGAGTTCCCGCTAAGCGAAAGCAAACATAACTCAGCTTTCGGCAAGCGGGAGTTGTCAAAAAGAAAACAGAGTTTTCATCTGTTTACCTGCATGCAAATATGCGTGCAGGAAGACAGATGAATACATTGCTCCCACAGGAAGTGGAGAGCTGGTGGGACCACAGGGGCCTTCATGCTTCCCCATGGTCCTGTCACTCTTCCATCCCATAATGTGATGGAAAAGAGAGAGATTGTTATTGCAATGGTCTCTTCATTTGATAACTTCAAAGTGTCACACTAGGAAGATGTTTGGGTCAATCTTTATAGTTATATTTTGAAAATTAAAAAAAAAAAACGGAGACATTCGGGACTACTGGTAAAGCTATTGGATGTCAGGTCGAAGGTTCAAATCCAGGTATCTCACGCAGTGTGTCTGTTTAATTACTAGTGTTTTGACTGGTAAACATTTCTAGTGATGGAACATTTGCATCTTTCTGTCACCAAATCTTTGGGATGAATGGAATATGTATGTCTGCAAACTGCATAGCAAAGAGTCACCTGGGGCCTAGAGGTTAAGGTCTCAGGCCCTCACCCTGATGGCCAAAGGTCACGTGTGGCACATGGTTGGGTGATCATATGGGCTCTACAGTCAACCCCTGCCGAAGACTCTCTATAGTGCAGGATTAGGTGGTTACTGGGTTCTGGCCACAGGGCCTGGCTGCAGGTCAGTCCCTGCTGCAAACTCCCACTGTGAATGACTGATGGCCATGCATGCCATGGAGTTGGGTGGTTATAGGGGCTCGACTGTAGGGCTGGGCCGGGCCTGGCCCAAGGCTATTTATGGTGGTGGTTGGATTACTATGCAGTAATTTAAATTACTTCACGTTAAAAAAAACATTTCACTGAAAACAACAAAGGTTACAGGGAAGTTATAGTTTGAAAATCGAGTAAAAAACAGAGAAATTCTCTTAAAAGACAAAGATTACAGGTACATTATAGTTAGATTCTGAATTTACACTCACAAAACCATAGAAATTCAGCAGTTATAGGTAGAGATATTTCAGGTAACTACAACTTGTGCCCTAAGGTAACTATAACCCTTGCCCTCACCATGCACTGGTAATTACGCCTGATATTACAGCACTCATGACAACTTCTATAAAGTCATTAAAATATAAAAGAAGCATTAGCAGTCAAAGTATTGAAGAAAAAACTGTGCATGGCGATGGCACAATGTGAAATTATGGACCAACGGGATGCCTAGTTCTGATTCTAGGATACACCTTTGAGGTACACCTATCAAGTACAAGGCAGATATGGGCCCTGGGAAATATGTATGACAAACCTTACTTTTGTATAATATAAGAAATTTCAAAAAGTTTAGGACCTCACTATACAGGGTCAATTATTGTGACAAGAAGCTTTTCATCCTGATTAGTGTGTGACTACAGAGAACAGTGTCTCTGCCCCGACCGGGTTGTTTGGTATCCTCTAAGTTAGGTTAAGATGATTTTCATATTTTTTATTGCATGTGTATTATCTCATGCAACATGTGTGTTAGCTGTGTAGTGTGCTGTGCATTTTCACGAGTGCTACACTTGAGACTCTTTGGTCCTGCATGAGAGAATATTCAGTAGAACATTATTTACTGAACTATTGTGAGTAATATTGTCCTATATGTTTTTATGTTGAAAATATAACATAAAACCACAAGGTAGGATTCTCCTTGTTTTAGCATTCACTGGCTATGATGTTGATTAGGCAAATCCATTAGGGATGCTTGCCCTGATAAATGCCGGTGACTGGTGTAGGCAACGATTAAGGGCTGAAACATGTTAGGGGAATAGAAATAGATTGAGCCATTAAGCTCAGGGTCCACCTAGACTTTAGACATGTCAGAAACTCTCATGAATAAAGATGATACACTGGACAGACCTAGGTATATTTTAGTTCTGTCTGGACAAGGAGGTTGAGGCCCCCTAGTGGTATTATCTTACTAGTTTGGGGAGAGGTTGCCTATGTTGAAGCAGAACACATAGGTGGTCATTATGACCCTGGCGGTCTTTGACCGCCAGGGCCAAAACAACGGGAGCACCGCCAACAGGCTGGCGGTGCCTCCTGGGGTATTTGGACCGTGGCAGTAGCGCCGTGGTCGCACCGCCGGGGCCGGCGGTATACTGCCATTTTAGCCCCGGCGGTGATAATCCGCCAGTGCAGCGCTGCAAGCAGCGCTGCCCTGGGGATTATGACTCCCCTACCGCCAGCCTGTTTCTGGCGGCTTGCGCTGCCAGGAAGAGGCTGGCGGTAAGGGGACTCAGGGGGCCCCTGGGGGCCCCTACACTGCCCATGCACTTGGCATGGGCAGTGCAGGGGCCCCCAGGCAGAGCCCCATCGCGCATTTCACTGCCCGAAATGCGCAACGGGTGCTACTGCACCCGCTGCACATCAGCATTGCCGCCGGCTCAATTACGAGCCGGCGGCAATGTTGATGTGACTTTTCCGCTGGGCCAGCGGACGGTAACTCCGTTACCGTCCGCTGGCCCAGCGGAAAAGTCAAAATAGGGAGCCAGCCATACCGCCAGCAATGGCGGCATTCTGGCTCCCGCAACCTCGGCGAGGTTGTAATGACCCCCATAATGTGTGTGAGACTTCCTCTTCCAAAAATGATTGATCTCTGATGTTTCTCATCATTTAGAAAACTCAGGACCTCATTACGTGTTTGGTGATCAGATGAGCTGACCGCCAAACTCTCAAAGAGGATGCCATTGCCATGGTGAAAGAGTCCCCCCAAGCGTATTACCAGCTGACCGGAAGGAACATTGTATTATGCTGATCCCATCGGGCTGACCTGCAGGAACAGTGCTACGGTATTGGTCTCGGCTCCCTTAAGGGAGCTAAGGTCCATGCCATAACACACCAGTATCACCAGCATGATGGTGCTTGGCATGGGGGCCCCTGCACTGCACATGGGTAGTGTAGGGACCCTGTTGAGGTCTCCGGCCCTGGCTTTCTGCTAGCCTTTCCATGGCAGGCTGACAGAAAGCTGAGTTGTAATGAGCACTGCGGCACTGAATTCAGCACCACCACATTGTTCCTGGTTGTGACAGCAGTCCCCTGGCAGGTCCTCTCTCCAGGAATGCAATGTGGTGGTCTTTCCTCTTGGTTATTCCTTTTTTTACCAGTCACCCTTCCAACTGTTCTAACCAATAAATCTCAGTTTTTTGTTTGCTGACATGTGTGCTTTTAAGTCCACGTAGTCAAAATGTTTACGAAGTAAACATGTTATTGAAGTCCAAACATCCACATCTGAGGAGACCAATTTGTATTAACCATGTGACTGCAGATCCTAACTCTTAGTGATCTGTCTCTATTGTCTCTACATGCTAGATTCTAATTTGTATATAACATTTTCTCATCTTTGCAAAATCTTCACTGTGTGATCACATTGTTAGCACATCTTGAATTTTTTATATATTAAATGAATTTTGGGGACATGAATAGCTCATTGTCTACACGATAAAATCTACTAGATGGTTGTTCAAATAAATGCTAGCAAGACAAATATTTGTCTGCATTAAGAAATGGAGTTGATATAAATGAATATCTTTTGAACCAAAGTATTTGCACATGACATAAGGACACAAACATTAGTCCTTACGCTTCACCCTCTACACCTGCTGGTGAGACATGCAGACAAGGGGCCTTACTGCTTTATGTAATAATATTTTCAAGATCCTCACAATTATGCTTGGAGAGGGATGCATGGAGTATTATCAACTGACATAGACTTTGTCTAACCACGCTTTGCCATTTATTACACATACTACTTTAGAGGCCACATTGAAACTTCAAATTTCATCACCTTCTAGATAATCGTTACCAAATACCATTTACATTTTACTGCCGAGAAGGCCTAAATAGTTGGCAGTGGTACAACTCTGTACCACAGCCAGCAAAAGAAACTAAAAATAAAGTGATCAAAAATAATTTGACATTTCATGAAGGAAGCGGTTGTATGGCAGGCCCATGCATGCCATTACCACTACTACGCATGCCTTAACAAAGTGACCTTTACCACAAACTACCTTTACTACACATTGCCATTACCTCTCCTACCTTTACAACATCTTTTCACTGTAAAGGCATAAATTATAATGGCATATGCATGGTAAAAATGTTATAGGTTAGTATTAACCCTACGTGTGTTTGTGTGGGTATTGTGTGCATGTGTGTGTTTGTATTTATATATATATTTTTTAATAGACACAAACACACACACACATACACACATATATATTACCTTATTAGCCCACAACCCAAAAGACCATACCCACCTGAAACCCTAGAATTACCCTTGCCACTCTAAATCCCATATCCGCCCTTAACTCTAAAAAAAACCTTGCCACTCTAAAACCCATAAATCCTAAAAATACCCATGCCACCCTAAAGCCCATACCCACCCTAAACCCTAAAAATGCCCTGGCCAGCCTAAAACCTATGCCCACTCAAACCCCTAAAAATACCCTAGCCACCTTAAAACCCATTCCCACCATAAACCCTAAAAATACTTTTGCCACTTAAAAACCTATACCCACCCTAAACCCTAAAAATACCCTTGTCATACTAAAACCCATACCCACCCTAAACACTAATAATTATCTTACCACCCTAAAACCCATGCTCACTCTAAGCCCTAAAAACACCCTGGCACCCTAGGACCAATACACACCCTAAACCCTAAAAATACCCTTGTTACCTTAAAACCCATACCCACCCTAACCCCTAAAAATACCATTGCAACCCAAATGCACCCTAAAAATACCTCTGCCACTCAAAAAAACATACCCACCCTAAACCCTAAAATTTCCCTTGCCAGCCTAAAAGCCATACCCACACTCAACCCTAAAATTCCTGTGTCATCCAAAAACCCTTACCAACACTAAACCCTAAACATACCTATAATGGTTTAAAAAAACAATCTATCTATCTATCTATCTATCTATCTATCTATCTATCTATCTATCTATCTATCTATCTATCTATTTGTTTAAAAAAACTTTATAGTTAGATTCTGAATTTACTTGAACAAATTCAGCAATTTTAGTCAGAGTTATTTCAAGTAACTATAATTGGCGCTTCCAAACATGCTGTCAAATTAAAAGAACTGATGTGCCTTGCGGCACCATGCTCGGCATGTTACAAGTGTCACTAACAGTTAAATGTTAAGGCTCCATAGATCATGCCTTGCAAGGGAGAATGCAGAATCTGCTCATGTAACAAAAAGTACTTTTCCCAAGTAGACCCATCCCTGTTGACACATGAAGACACTCTAATGTCCAGCTAATTTTTTAATTTTCAGTTAATGCACCTCTATCGTGGCAGTCGGAGCCAAGAGAAACCTTCAGATGTGACAGTGATAGTGGGGTCCCCGCCCCTATCCTCACTTACTTTGTCAAGAGACACATTGTGCCTCCGCACCTAGATCAATCCCTTCATGCAGCTGCTTGTACATATTCCAGCAGCTGTGGGCAACGTTTTAATGTCAGACAAACAGACGCAGCACTCTGGATGCGTGGGAGCAACCGAATGTCACTGCCCATGTAACATCAGGCACGCACCTCCAAAGGAATTATGGGGTTGTAGTGCCAGAGAGACAAGGTGCATCAGGAATAAAAATACACTATGCTCAAGCCATAATACTTTTCCAAAATTTAGTAATAATGGAAAGTTTCCATGCAAATAGGAGTGTGCCCTCTGTAAGGACCCTATCAGGTTCTCTTGGTCATTCTGGGATGTCATGGATGAGTGTGCTCATGCCATAATATTTTTTTTACCAAAAAGATTAAAAAAATTGTCTATAAATGGAACAATTCACATATAGGAGAACGATCTCTGTAGGCACCCTGTTTGGTATATAATCACAGTGGGAAAATGTCCATATATAGAAAAATGTGATCTCAGTGGGGGTCCTATCATGTTTTTTGGCCACCCCGGAATGTTGTGAATAATAAATTAGCAAATTCACGTCATGTTACCTTTCTAAAATACATTCACAGTGAGCCTCATACAACATAGGAGTTTGATCTCTGGAGGATGTACAGCGTTTGTAAGCCCTCCTAGGACTGGAAAATCCATGTTGTAATACTTCTCAAGTAGTGAGGCACTCTTGTTTAGATTAAAAAGAAGGCAACAACACACCGTGATAATATTATCATTCCATTCATGATTACCCTTTATGCTAATCAACAGAGGTATTATGCTTCAAACAGTCAGTGACCACTTTCTCTGGAGAGATAGCAGTGTTGGTTAATTCAGCCAACTACAGTCAATGAGACAAAAAAATCCCAAAACTTTTTTGGGGCTTTTTACCATTTCAAAAAGGGTAAAAGAGGGAGGTACACCCCATCTCACAGGCTCTAAAATAGTAGTGTCATCCTTTAGCAAATTCTCCCTACTTCTGTGTCATATGTAACAGTGTGTGAGTGCCTTTTTAACCATTGTATGTTATTAATATTGCATTCTTTTAACTAAGGATACCATTTTATTCTGTACATTAATAGGCCATTCTTCCTTAGGCCTTTGTTTGGAGTACCTTAGCGAGTTCCTGCTACTGCATTCTTTTTGGGCAGAATTATTGCTTTTTCTACCTGGCGCCTTCTGCGCTGCGATATTTGCTACTTAGTTTACTTCTCAGGGGAGGGGGCCTGATAGAGCCTTCCCCTTAAAGATTTGGACATCAACCATCTTGGGGGAATTTAGGTCATAAGACAAGCTGCTGACCTGTGATCACGTGGGAATTGAGCCATAGATCTTATTCAGGTGGCGATGTGGCCGCGCAGCGGTAACAGTGTATGAGTGTCTTTTTAACCATTGTATGTTATTAATATTGCACTCTTTTAAACTAAGGATACAGTTTTATTCTGTACGTTAATAGGCAATTCTGCCTTAGGTCTTTGTTTGGACTACTTAGCGAGTTCTTGCTTTTGCCATTCTTTTTGGTGGGAATTATCAGTTTTCTACCGGGCGCCTTCTGCACTTCGATATCCGCTACTTAGTTTACTTCTCAGGAGAGAGGGCCTGTTAGAGCCTTCCCCTTTAGGATTTGCACATTGACCATCTTGGGGGAATTTAGGTCAGCAGACTAGCTGCTGACTTGTAATCACGTGGGAATAGAGCCGTAGGTCTTATTCAGGGGTTGATGCGGCCACGCAGCGGGTGAGCTGATGGAACGCCAAAGGCGCACCCAAGGCAAGCCCGTCTGCACCCATCCACGACTGACTGGGGCCGGGGGCTGGAGGCTATGCTTTTTCTCAGTCAGTTTTGGCCTGTATTTCTTACTCCTCTCATGCCCACTGCTCATTAGCAGGAGGACAGAGATGGGAGTATATGCTTAGGGTCACCCCAGAGAATCTAAAATGGTTGAGTTGTGCATTCTGTAATTGGTCACCCAGGACATCATCTAGCTACACTTCTCCTCACACTACATTACAGAAGGTGCATGTAAGCTCTAAAAACGAAATGGTTGTTAATACAAATTCTTTGATTTGTGCACTAATTGATGCACGCTCTTTGGTCAAACATAAGACCGAAATAGAAGACTTAGGCCCTCATTACAACCCTGGCGGTCGGTGATAAAGCGGCAGTAATACCGCCAGCAGGCCAGCGGTAAGAAATATGAAATAATGACCACGGCGGAAACCGCTCAGACAGACAGCCACTTTCATACAGTGACAGCCAGGGCAAAATCAACAGGCACCACGGTGGTAACCGCCAACAGCCAGGCGGAAGACATAGTACCGCTCACAGTAAAATGACCCACCTATCCGCCACCTTTTCCGGGGCAGTACCAACGACATCAAAAGTCTGGCGGAAACACCGCACAGAAGGGAAACAACTCACCTCTGGACATTCAAGGAAGAACCACGCTGCCATGGAGCCCAAATTGCATGTCTTCCCCATACTCTTCTACCTTCTGCTCCACTATGAACCCAGCCCAACATGGGACCTACGCTGCAATGTCAGACTTGGCCTAGGGGCACCCACAGGCGCACATCCCCCACCCGGATACCACCCCACCATGCGCAAGTTGTATATTGGGGCAATGTGCTCACCCCCTTGTGGCTGCTGTGATGCCCCCAAGTGCCCATCCAGCTCCGGTTAGGCCACCACCAGTATGCGGGACATCAGGGGGGTCAGGGTTCGACGGGCACCCCTTCCTCATTGCGAGGCCATCCCCAGCTGGGCCTCCGCCATCTTCCGTGCCCAGCGTCTCAGGTCCTCCCACCATTTGCGACAGTGGGTGCTCTGCCTGCTGTAGACCCCCAGGGTCCGCACATCCTTGGCGATGGCACGCCATATACCCTTTTTATGATGGGCGCTGACCTGCAGGGAAATGGAAACAGGGAAAGATATTAGTCCGACCGTCCTGCCTGTTACACTCATGGCCCATCATGCACCTTCCCATCACCATTAGCACACACATGGTGAGTGAACAGATAAAAGATGGCGTGATGTCCACAGCGGTGCATACCGTCACCGCCGGCGTACATCAACATCGGTTACTGTAACCCATAGGGCCCAATGTTAACCAATGAGGAGTTGCACAGTGGTTTTCGATCACCTCCTGCAACAGCGCACAACGTCGGCAGAATGACCTAATTTCCACCTGTCCCTCCAAACAGGACAGGCGGATGCCATTTCAGAGGGGGGGCAGGCCATGACTCCTAACTGCGTCACAGTACACATATGCACCATTTTGACCTCTCAATGACGTGCATTGAAGTGTAGTGGATGGAAATAAGAGATACTAACAAGCTCCTCACCATTTCGCCCCATAGATTGAAACCGCTGCAGATGACTAGGAAATCGAGACATACCCTCGTGTATAGACCCCTGGTGGACTTGGCAACAGTGAAGGACAGGCACATTATCCTCACCTATAGACTGGACAAGGCCACAATCACGGAGATGAGTGCCTAATTGGAGCCTGACCTGATATCTGCTGTCCGTCACCCCACTGGGATCCCCCCTCTTGTGCAAGTGCTATCAGTGCTCCATTTCCTGGCAACTGGCTCTTTCCAAGTGACAGTGGGCTTGGCAGCAGGATTGTCTCAGCCAATGTTCTCAATAGTACTGACCGGAGTGTTGTCTGCCCTGATTAAACACATGTGCAGCTACATCGTTTTCCCCCAGGTGGAGGATTTGGCCACAGTAAAAGCTGACTTCTATGCAATGGGACATATCCCCAACTTTATTGGGGCAATTAATGGTACACAAATAGCATTTGTCCCCCCTCTCCGGAGAAATTAACAGGAGTTCAGAAATCGAAAGAGCTTTCACTCCATGAATGTGCAGATGGTGTGCCTGGCGGACCAGTACATCTCCCACATCAATACGAAATATCCTGGGCCTGTGCATGATGCCTTTATCCTGAGGAATAGCAGCATCTCATATGCGATGGCTGAACTTCAGAGGCACAGGGTGTGGCTAATAGGTGAGCCCTGGTTCCCACCCAGTGGGTATAGGTGTATGGGTATGGTGGGGGCCATAAGGGTTGGTGTGTGGCTAACAGTTGTCCCTTGATATTTGCAGGTGACTCAGGTTACCCCAACCTCTTATGTCTACTGACCCCTGCGAGGAATGCCAGGACAAGGGCAGAGGAATGTTACAATGAGGCACATGGGCAAGCAAGAAGAATTATAGAGAGGACCTTCGGCCTCCTGAAGGCCAGGTTTCGTTGCCTCCATCTAACATGTGGATCCCTCTACTACTCACCCAAGAAGGTGTGCCAGATCATCGTGGCATGCTGTATGTTGCACAACCTTGCCTTACATCGCCAGGTGCCTTTTCTGCAGGAGGATGAGCCTGGAGATGGCCGTGTGGCAGCAGTGGACCCTGTGGACAGTGAAGATGAGGAGGCAGAAGATGAGGATGAGGACAACAGAAGTGCAATAATTCGGCAATACTTCCAATGACACACAGGTAAGAAAGTGTAACTTCACATTTAATTGACATTTTTGTGTTTGACATTATCACTGGCAGGCTGTTCTTACCACTTCTACAGCCACTCACTGTAGCCTTTGGCATCTCTATTTGCAGATATTTGTGCCCCACTATCGCTCCTGGTGTATAGACTGCACCAACTACAGGTCATTCCTATGTTTAAATTTCTGTACAATTGATTTTCAATGTTTAAACCTTGTTGAATTAATACATCATTTGACAGACTCCATACTTGTATTTTTTCAAAGGGGGTTTATTTAAGTCCTCAGATGTAGAAGAGGATGTGCAATGGGCTAGGGTGATGATGGAGGAAAGTCTAGGGTTGAGTCCAGTCTATTTGTATCACAGGTGCATTGTCCAAGGGAGCATAGTAAGGGGAGCAATAGCAGTTCAAGGTGGACAGGGTGACAGAGTGGGACACAAGGGTGACAATCTGGAGAGTCGTATTTCCTGGCGAGGGTCTTGGCAATAGTCTCTGGCTTCTGCCAGGGAGCATTTACAGGGTGGTTCTCCTTCTGCAGGGGGAGGGGTGCTAGTGGCCTGTTGTTCCTGTGGCGGGGCCTCCTGTCCACTAGCGGCAGCGGAGGTGGAGGGCTGTTCATCGTTTTGGCTAGTGGCACTGGCCCGGTGGGGTGCCACTGCCTCCCTCATCATGTTGGCTATGTCTGCCAGCACCCCTGCAATGGAGACCAGGGTGGTGTTAATGTTTTTCAAGTCCTCCCTGATCCCCAGGTACTGTCCCTCCTGCAGCCGCATGTTCTCCTGCAACTTGTCCAGTATCTGGGCCATCGTCTCCTGGGAATGGTGGTATACTCCCAGGATCGTGGTGTGAGCCTCCTGGAGAGTCAATTCCCTGGGCCTGTCCTACCCCTGTCGCACAGCAGTCCTCTCAGCTTCCCTGTTGTCCTGTGCCTTTGTCCCCTGAACCATGTGCCGACTGCCACTGACCCCAGGTCCCTGATCATCCTGTTTTTGTGGGGTGGCCCGGGATCCCTGTTGTGGTGGACACACTGCTGATTGACGTGTCCTGGGGACAGAGGTATGGGCCCGCTGGGTGGGTGCTGTGGCTGTGTTTCCTGAGGGGGGAGGCTCTGTGGTGATGTCAGTGTATGCCTGGGTAATCAACTGTCTGGAGATCCCTGATAGGCCAGGTTGGTCATCCAGATCCAGGGGAGCAGAGCTGCTGTCATCGCTGTGGTCCTCTTCTGGGGGGGAGTGGATGTTGCTGGCACCTCTTCTCCGGTGACATTGGCTGGGGGACCTGTGGGGATGTAAATTCAGTGTTATTGTTTCTGCGTGTGACATCATGTGCATGGGTGTGTTGCCCTCCATGGTTGTTGTTGCCCTGGCAGATTTTTCTTTGTGTGAGTTGCTATTTGGTGGGCTAGGTGATTCTCTGCAGTGTGAATGCAGTGGTGATAGGTGTCAATGCAGGTCTGTGAGGGGTGTCCATGCATTGGTGTTGCATGTAGGGCTTGGTATTGGGATGAGTGGGTTGTGATGGCGGGGTATGTGGAAGGTGGTGGAGTGATGGGATTTATGGTATGGGTGGGGGTTTGTGATGGCATGAAAGTGGGGGGTGATAGTAATAGAGATTTGACTTACCAGAGTCCAGTCCTCAGGATGCATGATGGCCAAGACTTGCTCCTCCCATGTTGTTAGTTGTGGGGGAGGAACTGGGGGTCCACCGCCAGTCCTCTGTACAGTTAGTTGGTGTTGTGCTGAGGTGGAACATACCTTCCCCCGTAGGTTGTTCCACCTCTTCCCGATGTCGTCCCTTGTTCTGGGGTGCTTGCCCATGGTGTTGACACTGTGTGAGTAGTGAGGGTGTGTGGGGTGATGTGTTGGGGTGTGTGATGTAAAGTGCATTGATGGTGTATGGGTGATGATGTTATGTGGCTCTGGTTGTATGGGTAAGTATTTCTTATTGTAAAGGGCTGTGGGTATTGTGAGTGTGTGTTTTATAGTGGCGTGGTGTGTGTATGTGTGTCAGGTGTGTGTAGTTTGAATTGTCCAGTGTGGTGCTGTTTTGTTAGTGTGTGTGTATTTAGAGCGAGGCAGTATGTACTGCCAATGGTTTACCTCCATTGAATGTAAGCCATGGTGATTCATGGGTCATAATGCTGTGGGCGTAGTTCTGTTGGCTAACGCTGTGGGTTTGGATACCAGCAGTTTATCACTGACCTTTGGGCTGGCGGACTTGTGTGTGTGGCTGTATATTGACGGATTGGTATGTTTGTGTCATAATATGCTTACCGGTTATCCGTGGCGGCGGCATTATGTTGGCGGCAGTCGGCATTGCAGTAAGCAGGATTTACGGCCAATGTCATAATGAGGGCCTTAATTGTCTATCAAATTTTAGACTGCCTTTTCATTACTGATACTTGGGCTAAAGAAGATTCTAGCCATGATTTCATAGCAGACACTCCACTAGGATATTCATTTTGTAGACTGGATTTCAGGTAGAGGAGGTCTGGCTATCATCTTTAATTCTATTTTATGCTGTCATTGGGAAACCATAAATGTTATATCAGAGATCTGCGAGGGTGTCTGTTTTAAGATTCATCTGAAAAATAGTGTGTTATTTGAGGGACTATTGGTGTACCGACCTCCGGGTCCCTACTCTACTTTCCTGCAGCATTTGTCAGACATAATTAAGCCAATAACTATTGCTACCAAATGTATTGTACTAGGGGACGTCAATATTCACTTTGATGATAGTCAGGACCCTCATATCAATGAGTTCCTGAATTTTATGGCAGACTTTGATTGGAAATTAAAAGTTACGACAGACACGCAGAGGGCAGGTCACCTGCTGGACGGGATATTTGCCTGGAATGATGACTTTGTTTTGTTGAAGAATAGGCCGCTTGACTGGACTGGCCACCATCTTCATATTTTTTGTTTGACAAATTCTCTATGCCCTCAGCATGTTAGCCCTACATTGAAACCAGTTAGACATTGGAACTGCATTAAAAGTCAACAATTAGGACCAGCATTGTTTTCAGGTTGGGAAGCGGAAACAAATCTTACTTTGTCAACAATGGACAGATTTAATCAGGGGGTCAATTTTGCAATTGATCAATTGGGCCCGCTTAGAACCCCTCTTTCTTTAAAGAAGAATAAATGTAGTTGCCCCTGGTTTATCAATGATCTTAGGAGCCATCAGAGAAAATATCGCCAACAGGAACGGAGATGTAAATTAGATTCACACTCTGAGGAGAATGAGAAGTTTAGAGCTGTCCTCAGTGCCTACAAAGATGCAAGAAATAAAGCTAAAACCGAGTTTCAAATGCCTCTAGAAAACTCTTTAAAGTGGTACGCTCCCTTACGGTCCCCTCTACACCCCCAAAGTTCGGAAATTCTCAAGAATTTTGAAATAAGGTGGCTACTTTTTTTTTTTAAATAAAGTTCTACAAATTCAAGTGAGTTTTATTCATTCTTTGGGGATATCAGACCCATATGACTATTCAAATAGCACTTTAGACGATGACTGCCCCATGCTGACTGATTTCCAGCCATTACGACTGGAAATTATCAAAGAGATCATGATGAGCATTAAATCAGGCTCCCCCAGGAACCTTTGCCCTCCCCATATATTACAGCTTGTCCCTGATTTAGTATCCACAACTCTTGCTCTGGTATTTTAGGAGGTTCTGACTACAGAAATTTTTCCCCCATCCTGGAAGGATGCGATAGTGGTTCCCCTGAAAAAGAAACCAGATGGAGCAGCCCATGATCTTAAGAATCTGCAGCCTATCGCCCTGCTGCCTTTCCAGGTTAAAATCTTTGAAAAACACATTAACGTAGAACAAGCCAAATTTCTTCAAGATTCTGGTAGCCTAGATTCTTAGAAAATCCCATAGTATGGAATCCGCCCTCTTTACCACATCAGACACTATCCGTTGAATAGTGGATGAGGGGCAAGGAACCATTTTAGTACTATTAGACCTATCAGCTGCTTTTGATACCATTTCCCCACATATTATGGCACTTCGTCTACATCAAGCATGGATTAAAGGTACAGCACTGAATATTTTGAAATCCTTTTTAGGAGAGAGATCCAGCAAGGTAAGTCGTAGGGATTTTAGAGCACCCGTATCTCAACTACTGTGTGGTGTCCCTCAGGGCTCTTCACTTAGCCCCACACTATTCAATCTGTACGTAGCACCATTAGCCAGACTTATTCTTTCATTTGGTTTTATGGCCACTTCTTGTGCTGACGACACACAACTGATCATTCCTGTTCATGAGAACTGGGAGGAAGTTGCAGATCTATTCCTTCACTGTATGATTGAGGTTATCAGTTGGGTAGGCTTGAATTGGCTTGACCATAAAATCGGGACAACCATGCATACTCTCTTCCCACACCTGTAAGACCCTCAAAGGTTGATGAGGAGATGGATCTGTGATTTCAAGTGCACTGACAAAAGTCTCCAAGACAGTGTGAAGTTATGCAAGGCACATCTCTAGGGACAACAGAAAAGAAAGCAAGATGAAATTCCATTGTCTTATAGACCCTCTCATTCACGAGCCTGTCTCAATCTTCAGGGCCAAGTCAGGTGCATCATACTATTGGGGTCAACATTCACCTTCATTACCCACTCTACCAACCCACCTACTGCCCCACTAATCCATCTGCATCTACTGCACAACATGAGCCTCACTCTAATGTGACCTCAGATTTGCATGAAAGGAGATGCAGAAAATCCCCTACAAAGTGATGGACAGCAACTATGAGGAATTTACCTACCTATTACTGCCCAATTCTCATAAAAAACACCGACTTTAGTTCGGTTTAGTTAACCCCACTCTGTGCTTCACCCTCTGTACTGAGTTCCGAAAAACTTCACTAAGTGATGCAGAGTGCAGTTTTTTCTCTTGTGCGGCTCACCAAACTTAAGTTGGAGGGCAAAAGTGAGAGAAATTACTATGTGTGAAGCATAAATGAGATTTCTGAATGCAGGTGGTTGCGGCAGGTTGCAACAGCTCGCATTGAGAAAGCTGCTGCTCACATAGAGGAAGCTGCCGCTCAAGTAGAAAATCTACTTGAGCAGAAAAAAAGAAGTTAGCATCCTCTAGTGCTCCACATGATGCCATTCGAGCTGATTTTACAGTGCAAGAGAACCCCCTGGAGCTCAAAAATCAGTGCAAACACCCCTACTTACCGAAACTCTGCCCCTCGTGGAACTTCTCATAGTGTGGCAGAGTTTTTTCAGCACTTTGTGGAGTTCCATGCAGCAGAATTCTGCAAACACCGCTGAAGCCTAGTGTTTACCCACACTACCGCAGAATATGTACTTTGTTAACAATTTTCATAAATACTTGTTGCATTTATCTTCTACATGTAAATCTTCTTATGTGTGTCACAGAATGTGCTGTTGAATTTAAGTCATGGCCCATCCAGTCTTAGGTCACCACACAGGCATTCATCTACAGGCATGTACAAACAGTCTGAACAGAGTCACAACAAATTGAAGTAAGATTTAAAAAATATAAACGTATACAAAATGTTCTTTATGTAAAAAATATGAGCAGGGGTTCCAGGGATGGCAAAAAGATGTAAATAGTTCTTACATGAAGAAGAAATAACATAATAACACAACCTGATTCCAGGAAGGGCTAATCAACGAGAAGGGATGTGGGCAAAGATGTGAATAACAGAAAAAAAAATCTTGTCACATGCAGGGGAAATGTTTGTGTGTACTAGCTAATGAGGGGAAAATGAAGGAAAATGTCAAAAACAATTGTCACAATAAATGTTCAATAGTCCCAACATAATGTTTAACATCCAAACTAAAATCTTAGGAGTTCTAAGTAAATCAAATGTTAGTCTTCTATCACAGACACTGTGTCTGCACTGCTATTCAGGGCCGAAGACAAAAGTTTGTGTTCATCCTCTGGGACTGGTAGATGGACAACATTAAGCTTCTCCGCCGATGCAAGGATTGTGATTTGTGGGGCAGGTCCAAAAATCCTCCTGACTTGAAGGGGTAGATACTACTGAGGTAAATTTGTGGCTTTATAGGAGGACCTATTCTATGTCACAAACACTGTTGGTGGGAGGGATCAGTTTCCACATGAGAAGAAATGGCAGCTGTCTGAGAGAACAGGAGGCAGCAGACCTTAAAGGCAAGTTAGCTGGCACCACTTATTAGGCTTTAGCCACTACCACTACCTCTTCAGGGCCTCTCCAGATTGCCTGCCAATCAGCACCCAACTGCCTTAGAACCTCTGGGAAATCTGCTGAGGTGACATACCAATGTTGCTTGTGGGATTACATAAGTTGCCTTTGTGGTATCCAGAGTGAATTTCACATTCAACTGCTGATCTTATTGGCAGGCATTCTTCAGAGACAGAGGATGCAGTTGCAGGCCCTGGTGTCAGGTAGGAGGCAGTTCCCTTACTGGGGGTGGGCTTTAGGCCCCAGTCACAGAAGGTGCTGTTCCTTGGACACCAATGATGTCTCTTCTTTCTGCCCACGATGAGTACCAACTACAAACGCCTCTTGGCTTGTGGTATCCAAAACATCCATGCATTCTATGGTGACCTCAGCATCCACAAGGTGTCTATTAGGCTGTGACTGTAACATCTTCTAGGCAGGCCTCATCTGCTGGTCACTTATCCCCTCTCTTCAGTAGCTGTGTTTTTTCCTGTGCCTGAAAAGTGCCTGAAGCCATTATTTATCTTGCCTCAGGTACTCACTTTCATCACAGCTGCCAATTGAAAAACAATGGTGAGAGAACAAAAGACATTAGTACAGATGTTCAAAAGGATACAAAATGTTAATATTATATCATAAACTTAATACTTCACCTATCCAAATCCTTTCATGCAAGAATGATGTTCTAACATGCCAAATTTAGCAGTTTATGTTTATGTACAACTAAGGTGCAGCTGTAGCACATGGTACCTCCCTTTCCAAAATAATCCTTTGTCAGAGATGTAGATATAACAAAACATACCTTTTGTATATGGGATTCCTTGACCTGCCCAAACAATGTAACCCTCATAGTCCATTACATGGCATAGAGGAATGTGGGCATGATTCTGAAGACAACAGGTGATTGGTGAAGGACGAATGGCTGTTGGAAGGACATGTGATGGGGGATACTGGATACATCTAAGTTTACATTAGTTATACATGTCCTACCAATGAGTCTTTTGTGTATGTTATAATGTCAGAATGGCAGATGCAGCTGGTTAGCAAGGGTTTCAATCAGTGTCTCCCATGAGACATGGTCATATGTCCCATGTGGATTTAGCATTATAAACTGCCAGTTATAAAACTGGGACACATGCTCATTACAACATAAACAATCTTTTGTTAATAAGCCAATAAAATGCAACTTAAAACAAACCAAAATGAAAATATATCATCAATAAAATAACACTCTTTAAGAAGTTACCACATTCTACATCAGTTTTAAGATGTTGCATAGATATTATAAAAAATTAGCAGTTTTCCTGTGTTCATGTTATACTTCCTTAATAACTGAGTAAAATAAATAGACCTTGCAAATCTAGATTTTAGAAAATTGCAGAATAGAAGAAATGATCCAGAATTCAATGTACACAAAAACAATTTTCTGCCTGGAACATGAACTTATTGTCTGTCAACTATGACAATGGAAAACTATGACAAGGAACTAAACCTAATCTTCCCATGAAAAGTAAGCATCACATATCTCTTTCATGTAGTCCTTGATAAATAATTTCAGCAAACCAGGGAAAATCAAATAGGATATTATAACATTTTTTAAATGCTCGCATATTCTCTTAAGATTCTTCGTTCAACAGAAATGTTGTGGTGCAATCTTAATTTCATTTTTGTCTGGCATAGATCTTAAGTTTATCAAAGATTCAATAGTCAAATGATATCTAAAAAAAAGGTCCACTCACTCCCCTTAGCTTCACTTATATTAAGGGTCTCCAATCATTTGTGTTGTGAAAGCTACCTCTGCTGCAACAAAGCCCCTCAGAGCTACTAGCAAATATTGTCACTGTAAAATAGAGTCAATATACCTCAACATTACACTATGACCACTTTAAGCAGGATTATCAGTGATGACCAGCCAAGCTTTTCTGGTGAGGTTACCTGCAGAAATGCCAGGGTAAAACATCTCAGCATCAAGCACCTCCACCTGACTGCCAAAACATCATGTACCCTCTAGCACAAAACACATAGCATAGTAATACATCTCCCCAGCTTGAATTATAATTGTACTATCAATTTTAAACACGTTTTGAAATTTGCACCTTTTGACTTCATCAGCATATTCGTTTCTGAAAATATACAGTGTTCTATTAAATATCACTTTCTATTTTGGGCAAACAAGCTCAATTTTTCAGAAAAAAACCTTATCTGAAAAAAAAGCATGATTTTGCCATTAAAATATCAGTTTTCATTTTCTGGAAATGCACAACCCCTAAACTCAGGTTGTCATTATCATTGAGGATTCAATTATACAAATGCATCACATGGACAGATTCTACTTCACGTGCCCAGGGAACACAATCGTAGGACATGAATGTTCACCATAGTACCAAGGATAACTGCAATGTGCAAATATGCCCTGTGCCATGGCCGGACACCATGAGGGCCAGAAGTCTTACCATAGATCATTGATGGTGGCCATTATTACATGGTGGTGCCACCATTATGTCAGGGATGGCTGAAAGTAGGCCAGTCATGCACTTAATATGTTAATGCTGACAGCATGTCATAACTAGGCTAAGAGCGACCAAAGTATGTCATGGGTGACCATTTCTATGTCATGGGCACTTTTGTGCCGTGAACAAACACAATTTTGCCAGAACTGAGCTCCTTATAATGAGGAGGAAGCATATACTTTGAAACTCCATAATAGCTTCTGAGGAGTGACACGGTTTAATAGGGAAGGGATACAATGTCACATAAATTTGTACACACTCTTACACACACACACTCTCACACATACACAAAGGGATAGACACATGGCTTACACACACACACACACACACTTACAAATACACAAAAGGATACATAACCTGTTCTCCTCCGGTCTTGGGTTGATCGCGGTAAACCAGCTAGCACATTTGTACTTCAGCAGTTTCACACTTCAAAAGTGTAGTACAAGTTAGTGTTCAGGCTACTGCTGGTACCAATATATCCTTGCCCATTGTTCATGCACATGGTTTTGACTGATAGAGCAAGGTCTACAGTAAGACTCATCTCATTGTGCCTTAAATGGTTTTGAAAGCAGTGACAGATGGCCATGGGGTGGACTTATTTTTCAGTTCTTTTCAAAGGATGGCTTAAGAATGGCCTTTCTTCCTCTTCCCATATGTAACTGGCATTTTGTCATCGATAGTGATACATTTTTCACCCACTATGCAATTCTACACCAGTGTAGTGCATGCAGTGACATCTTACTCCATATTTATACACCACATCAGCATACAAATAAGGGAAAGACAGTGAGTGAAGGGACAACATGCCTGAGGTGATAAATGATCCTACTGTGGTATTCACCAAGATTATGGTACCACTTCAGGGGGAATTTACTTTGATTTAATATGTATCTAAAACCTGTAAAGTAAGTAATGTGAATTAAATCTTACTTGCGTTAGATATATTTCACTGTACATCACATATGCAGTGCCACGATCTAAACATTAGTAATGTGGTTGAATGGAGTTTGTAGATGCATGATAAAATATGCTGATGAATAAGTGAGTGATGTGTGCTGTTGCATATTACATTAACAATTCCAAGTATTGTCAAGGCACTGAACTTCAGTATCATGATGGCATATGTGGATGGGGAAATATTCCACCTTTCAACACTGACCAACCAATGTGAGTCTGCAACAAAATTAGCAGCTCAACTGAAATGTCACTAGAGTAATTGTGCAGTCACATCCACAGCATGATCCCTTGGCTGTGCTGTGAATGAGTCATTAGTTCAATGGAAAGGTTTACTTGTAAGCGCCAGTTCATTGCAATTTTGTTCTACATGAAAGATGCAACAATAACTTTGCACACTACTTCAAGGAATACTGTTTGATAAAGATATCTGAAGTGCTACTGATCCCATAAATATGCTTAAAGATGCCTCTGTGTGTGTATTCTGTTGAGGCTCGGTGGGTGGATGCAGAAGCGGTTCGGAAGATGATGAGAGGTCTTACCCAGTACGATCTGCCAAAAAATACAAATATTTATATTTTTAATTTTTGTGAAGTGCACACTCATTCCTGAATGGATATCCGGGAACTAAGCACGGCTGTGACTAAAGAAACAACAAGCATGTGCAATGCAACAGGTCTCGCATTGGCTCGAGTTGGAGCTATTAGCGGTGTAAACTTCTAACCAGACTTTTTTGCCACATAAATTGAAAGATAAAAAAATGCGCGTGATCGTGCTGCATGGAAAATAAAAAGATAAAGTAGTGCACAAAACCAGGCTGAAAACATGGAGCCTCGTATGTTTTCAGTAGTTTATCGGGGCTGTGTAAGTGGGTGAAACAGTGTAAAAGGCATTATGTATGCATGCCTTTCACTAATGAAAGCAAGCGGATTCTAAAAGGACGAACCAATGAAGGTGACAGGTGGGACATGGGCGTGGTTAAAAGTCCAAAGCGCGATTACAACAGCGTCGGAGCACTTGTGCGCTCGACCCTAAAAAGGAAGGCCATAGCTAGGGGAAGGAACAAAACCCACAAGAATGAGAGTAGCTTCTGTGTAGAAATGTGGTTAACATAGATGATAATCACAGTTTGAAATGAAAACACTTCTGTAATTTTTGCCATATAAGTGAAAGAACATCCTACCATGATAGCCTTATTTGTGCACCTCAGCAAAATCGTGCCCTGGGTGCTCGGAGGGCTTGTAAAAATGGACTCTGTTCCTGGGAGCCAGAGGGCTAGTATGATGACACAGCAGTTTGAAGATGGATGTTTTATGCACCGTTAGCCTGTGGATAGAAATTTGAATAGCAACACAAGTACCGGAGCAGAAAGGTTACAAATCATACACTCACCATATTTTGAATGCTTTGCATGCATGATGAAAGGTAGTCAGTCATGCCTATATATAAGGCTTTACATCATTAAGGTGACTAGTGATAAGTGCCTGCATTATGGTTTCAACACTAATAGATCAGAATCCTGTTGAAAAGTCTGCAAAGAAATCACATAATGCCACAACAATTCCCAAAGAGAAAGGCGATTTGCTCTGTTGTGGAGAGGAATCCATCAGTCAGAAAGCACAAGTTCTTATCTGCTTTTTGGGGTTCTTCGTGGGGCCCCAACAGACTGGCCACAAAGGGTCATTCCGGGTGGAATTAGCCTTCCCAAATAAGAAGAGCTCTAATTTGTCATCATTGAGCTTTATGCAGTAGGTCTGCATCCAGTAAGCTCCTGCATGAGACATCCCTTGAGATTACCTCTTGCTAATTCACTATTGTCATTGATGGACACAATTAATTGGTAGCCATCTTTGTAAGATGTAATATCAAACCCCTGAGCTCTAACAATGCTTGTTTGAGAAGTCCAATGGACATTGAAGAGTGTAGGGCTCAGCGATGATCTCTGAGGTATGCCGCTATTGACCTCCACTGGCTTAGACCTGATGGAAGGAAGGTGGATAGACTGGGAATGGCTGCTCAAGAAGGAGGCAACCACTTGAGAATAGTTGAGTGCAATCACATCTCACGCAATCTTTGCAGCAGTTAAAATCAACAGACCACATCAAAAGCTGTTGACCGGTCCACGAGGGTGAGGGTGGCTGATTTGACCTTCTCCACGAGAACCTAATATTGCTCGAAACGCCAGTCGTGGCATGTGTGGCTCAGAGGGGGCGGGGGGACTGGCGAGGGGGAGATGGCAGGGGGACATTAAAAACATAAAAATAAAATACATTTAAAAAATGTCCACGTGCCGCTCCTCTCCTCTGTCATTGCAGGTAGAGGCTCTCAGCCTGCCCTGCGGCCAAACCTGAAGCTGCTCAGAACAGCATCAGGATTGACTGGGAGCGGCCAGCTAGGGTGCCCCCAGGCAGACTGGGAGCCTGTGCGGGCTCTCTCCAGTCCAGCAACTGTGTTGCCGAACTGGAGAGAGCCTACCCCGCATGTGTGTTTGGCTGGCCTGAGACAGCCGGCCAAACATACATGTGCAGTGAGTGGAGAGCACAGTGCACTCCCCTCACTACTCGTCACCCCACATGCCCCGCCCTTTAACAAGGAAGGGATAATAAACTATGTTTAATAAACTATTATTTATTATCCTTTCCTTGTTAAAGGATTTTCAGCGGGTGCTGCTGGAGGGGGAGGGCGACACTCCTCTGCCCTAGAGGAAGAGCCGCCACTGCAAAACGCAGACATGTATGTACAGGCACCAAAAAGCTGAAGCATGGCTTCTATCCCAATTTCAACCCCTAGGACCTTGCGACTGACAATGGCTGAAAAGCATGGCCAACATGGCCCCTATGCTTGCGTGGGCTCTCCCTGCGTGCCCTGTGTCAGCTCTGTCTTTAAACTGCGCTACTCTGAAAATGTGTACAAATATCACTTGCACCCGTTTTGTCGTTTTGTCATAATCTAAACAAGCCTGATGGTGTGAAATGGCTTATGATTAGTTTGTTTTCTAGCTTGCAGCCCCTCATAATTTAGACGAGTGAGATTATAACAAAATAACCTGTCTTGGCATATGTGAATGGTAATCAAACTCCTAGCCACTTAAGAGAGGTAATCCCATTCCTTAAGGGATGTTGCTGGCAGCATAGAAAAGGAAATGTGTAATTTAGACCGGCATAATCATGACTTCACCTCTTTGTGTTTAAATCTCTTTGCTTGAATCCCTGATAATGCATAGAAGAAAAATAAATACACAGCTACGTGAACACAGTTTATGAATGCTTGTATAAATGGCGGTAATGATGCATCACGTAGAGACATAATCTCATTGGAGGAAAGTAAGACTTTTAATGTTATGCAGTGGAAACAGCTTGTGGATAAAGACTTGCTTGCTTTATTTCAACACGTACTACCTTGCAGTCAAACGTGCTGTTTACAACGTAGTTAATGCACAATGTCTTATCAAAAAGTAGGCTAATAATACATTTTAATATCCCAGTTTTGAACAGTTAGCTGGCTTACAGTCTATGCTTGAGGAAAACTGAACAATTTAATCTTATGATAACATGAACTACATTAGTAAGGAACATGTGAGAGAAAGTTACACTGAAGCATTACATCAAACATCACACCATGCATAGTCTATGTAAGAAAGCGTGCTGCCTTTGTAAAACGCCTGCCAATAGAGGCAGTACTTCTTCTTACCTTTGTCCCTATGCTGGTTGTTATCTGTGGTTCAGGGCCGCATTTACAAGCCCCATGCACTACCAGTGTGTCACATTATTTTTGACGCAGTGGTGGTGCTAGCAGTGCACTACACTGCTCCACCTTTACAAATTGACGCATTGGGCCCAATGCATCAGTTTGTAAAGCCCTGCGTCACATTGTATCTGCCGCAGGTATAATGTATGCAGGGTAGGCGTTCCCGTGGAAAAAGCCATGTAGAACTGATGCAGTGAAATTTACAACTTTTCACTGCGTCACTCTAGGACTTCACTGCATCAAAATTTTACCAGCTGCTCAGACCATGCATAAAAGTGATGCAGGGCTTTTTCCAATAGTACTCTACTCGCATTGCTGGAGTTGCATCAGTTTAACCACGCAACTCCAGCAATGCATCACTTTAGCACCAAAGGATGGGTCAGAATTTCTGATGCATCTGTGAAAATGTGCACCATGAAGCTCTGTATTGTAAATATCAATGACGATGCATCAGTTTCTTGTAGATGAGGCCCTAAGTGTGTTGCATTTAGCTCCCGCCTAAGAGCTAAAAAGCCCTTCTGAGCCTATTTAAAGTTTTAAAAAATGACTTGGAGCCTGCCCATTACTCACCATTGGTTCCCTTGTTTCTCATTCATCAACGCCTCCTGGTTTCCTGTGCTCTTCTTGTTTATGTCAGACTCCGTAGAGCATGGACCAAGTACAAATTCCTGTTTGAGGTCAGTGAACCTTCCACTGACCACATGCTTGCAGATGTACTTTTTTTCTTTTTTTGTCTAGTACTCCATAAGAGTGTATCATTTTGCAGAGTGTTTCTACACGCTCCTCCTACCCCATCAGCATTCCGTTGTTTCTAACCCCCTCCCACCAGACGGCACGCTGGCACCCGGACCGTTATTCCAACCCCTATTCTGCATTCAAACATATACTACTACTATGGTACGTGCTGCGCGTTCCTATAGACATCTGCACATGGTGAAGATTTACTGGGCGAACATTGCTATGGAATGCTGCTGATCAATTACCATGGCACATCTGTGCTGTTCAAATGGAAAAGTTTCAGTGTTTCTGACACTCCCAACCCCTCCTGCATTCCGTTATGGTTGCTTGTACCCACCCGTCCTGCATTCCAATGACACCACTACAGAGGAAGTCTTTGCCCATCCCTGCAGACATCTGCTCAAGGTGAAGCTTTACTGGTCAAACATTGCTTGGAGATGCGTCTTTCGTCAAAAACCATTCACACATCGGTGCTGGCAAAAAAGAGTTTTCAGCAATCCACATACACACCACTATTGCTCCCATTCTGCTAAAGTATTCCATTTCAGTGCAGTATCAGACCGTATGTAACAGGAGATTCGAATCACAGCAGGGCCAGCTCGGATCTTCATCTGATGGAGGTCGAGAGAACAATGGATAATGACCTGGGAATTTGTAACCCTGTGATAAGCAGCACTGCAAAATGCCAAACAATATACTAACCAATGCAATACATACAATAAAACATTACAATTACAAGGAACATTACAAGGAGCATCCAGTCAAATTAGTTTTAGAGCAAGTTTCTGACCAGCTTGCAGAAGTGGCCATTTTGAGATGGAGAGCTATGCAAATGGGCTGGAATAAATTAATGAAATGTGTAATTTAAGATGCACAGTAACACCTATAATAATATACTATTTTTAATATATATATAATGCAGTCCATAACCCTACATTTCTACTGCTTCTTTATCTGTGAAAGAAACTGTAAAAGCCGGTGTTACACATCTAACCAACTTCCAGGGATTAAACCTGTGCAGGTAAATGTGGATTTTGATTTAGTGGTTACGCACAGATTTTTGTAAATGGTGCCCAGCCCTCTGAACTAGCTGGCGACTGTAAAATTACTTTTATACATGCTATTTGATTCGTTCATCCACCAAGAAAGAGTATCATATCTAAACAAATCAATGTATAGAGATATTTCATTGTAATGTGCAGTATTCTCAAAGATTTTTGAGTTTCGGCAGACTTTAATTTTCACGACACTTCTGAAACATTGTGGAAATGTAGCGGAATCGTTTCTCATCTGGAGGTACATTGAGGATCTGACTATACAGCCAGAGCTGCAAACATTGAACTTGAGAGCCAGGTTGAAGTCCCAGTTTCAAAGTGTTGAATAAACATCACGTGATTCTGAACCAATAACTGAATCTCCCTGTGCCTAAAAATGCGATTTTGGTTTTTTAATTCGTTCTTTCAGGTTTGCTGTAAATAAAACTTCAAACAAGAATTGTGTCCCAGAACCCAAATCACTTAACTGCAATCGAGAAGGGTAGAGGAAGTGGATAGCAAACCTCTCTAGATAATAAACATCAGAGAATCAGTTTAAATTTATATTGAAACAGCGTCCATTGTCAAATGCATGGCTCTTCTTTGTGGTATACCACCTGACAGTATTGCCCCGTGTTGGCCTACAGTCCACGCCCAGGTTTGATATACTAGATAGCGCCACAGACACACACATCTCTCGAGTGTCTGGCAAATGACACTCCAGGGTAAGTTGTGTGAAACTTGTACTTTATTGCTTTAGCTCAAGTATGACTCAAAATGGAACTCACAACACGCGCGTGCCCTGCCTCCGTTGTTCAGCCAGTAACCACAGTACAGCACCCACACAAGGATTTGACACTCCCTTCAAACCAAAACACATGCATCACAAATTCAGAATATAAATGGGTTCCACGTTCAGTAGTGGACTTCGTCTCAAAAGTATGATACGTGTACTACCTGTAACACCTTCCCCTTTTTAGAAACAAAACACAAAAAACAAAGAAAATAATAATAAAAACATATATATATATATATATATATATATATATATATATATATATATTTCAGAAATACATTAAAAATGAATTTGAAATGCTTTAATTCTGTTTTAGTGCAGATAGCAATCTTTACATTTTGAAGGCATTCCCACATTCCCACATTTCTTGTGCATTTAACTAAAAAACGCCTACCAACACTTGCTACATTAGTAGGTACGGTAGTGCACATAGTAGAACCCATGTCCTCACCATCTTCATGCTCAACTATGACTTCCCTAGTGGTGTTATTGTTCAGATTTACAGAAGTATCATTTCCACCATTGTGTATTTAACTTTCATCATCATTTACACTAGAATCAGATGTATTTTAGTTGTAGGGGCACACCAAAAGTTTGAGTTTAAGTCATGCAATGCTTTTCTATCTTTTACTGGTTGTATTTTATCTGCTTGCACCGGAGCGACTATAATGACATCCCTCTTGTTTCTTCATCCTTTGCTAGCTAGTAAAATTGCCCCATTAGATATTTTTTCAATGCAGACCAGTCTAGACAATTTGGATTCTCCTTTTCTGATTTTAAAAGGGAATTCTTGTTAACACCGAATCTCTCACATTAAAATGTATTTGTTTCACATGATGTTTGTTGTTAAATTTGTTTTTGATTGTACTTTGTTTCAATGTTACTTTGTTGGGACAAATACTTTACATTGCCTTTGAGATAAGCCTGACTGCTTGTGCTGAGCTACCAAGGGGGTGAGCAGTGGTTATCTTAAGTGTGTATCTCCATTGCCCTGACTACAGTGAGGGTCCCTGCTTGGACAGAGTGCAAACTGACTGCCAATCAGAGATCCCATTTCTAACAATGATACTTAGGGTACATGTCATTTGTGTGACAGAGATACTCAGGGCATCTGTAAATTGGTGCCAAAACACCATCGTTGGTGGTACCATATCGTAGATGAACTCTAACCTAATGAGAGCTAGGTGTGATAAACCTAATCTGCCAGTACCATGTCCATGAAAAGCAACCCAAACCCTTGTTACCTTGGAATGAGGTCTCTAAATCAGACTCTGTGGGGACACGAAGGCTGAGTCTGCATCAAGGTGATGTGCAGCACAGATAGCATCACTGGCATCTAGTAGGAATCCCTCTGATAACCTTGTCTATGAGAAGTGTATTTATACAGACCATGTAGGACCCCTGACACAGGTATGCTCCAAAACAATAGATAAGGAGGCATCCATGTGGCGACAATTATGTAAACAATCCCTGACAAGTGTGCATTATGTTGCTGTCACCTATAAGCAAGAAGGGGACAGGATGTGCCCACCTATGTATATCACTTGATTATGGCAGTGATAGTGACGTCTTCACAGAGTGGCACCGATAACGCAAAATCAAAACTTTTCTCTAATTATAAACATGCCAGCCATTCTGGCAACCTGACCAGCAGGGTTGTAATGTCTGACCACCATCGACAAGTCTGACAGTCTAGTGTCCGTCAAACTCATAACGAGGCCCATATTGTTCAAGTAGAAGATGATATAGGAACATTAGACTTACGCAGCGTTATTTTATTCTTAGATTGTGGTGTACCTATTATCAACTAAGTTAAGGATCCACTTTGTAAATTGCAAATAGATTCAAGTATATTATTAGACCTGATGTGTAATTCTGGGACTCCTATAACTATCATTTCAGAACATATTTTTTAACAAATTGGCTCACCCACTGACTGTTACTGGGATTAACCCACAAATAGTACATTCTATCATGGGCAAAGCGTCCACAGAATGTGAGAAGATTCCGTTCTGGATAGCACAAAAGACTACCCAGCTGGAAGCAGTGTTTCCCCATTCGAAGCCCAAGATAAGCATAGACTTCTCACAATGTGCTTGCCATTCAGAATAGTTGCCTCAGTGGACGACTGCACCACATGGGGCGCAGTTTTCCCTGCAATTTACACTACCACTCATGGTACTCAGACAATTGCCAATTTGCTGGAAGTGTTAAAACAAATTCAAAATGAGCACAGAGCTGCACCAGCCCTAAATTTGGGGATGAAACTGATGCCTAACTTCAACATAGTCTCCTCAATCATACTCAGTAATGTTAAAGGGGAATCAGTAGCTTTGGCTATATATCAGCGCCTCTGGAAGATTCCACAATTGGAACAGCAGAGTCAAATACCGAAAATTATGTTTAATACATATACTAGTATAGGATGGGATCATTTGGGAGCCAAGCCAAAAAAGCCTGAAATACAGAGTCCAACTCCTAAGGAAGGTACTAAACAAGCACAAGAGGGTTCTAAAAATACTGGGATAAACAGAAACAAAACAAAGCCAGAGAGCAGACTCTCAGCATCTGGATAGCTCTGAAAGGAAATGTATTCTCAGAAAAATAGAAAATTTAAAAGCTCCTGACAGATATACTGATTCACGTCCCTCTTTTTCCTTTCAGGACGCACCGGAAAGACATAGCGAGAGAGTGGGTCGGTGAGAGCAACGTCCTGACGATGCGAAACAAAAGAAAGACATACAGCAGTCTTCAGACAAGAAAGAATACAAATCACCATAATAAAAGCCACAATTTAAAAAGAAAAAGGTGGCAGCAATTTCAATTAAACATACCAACAAACTTGAGAACATTGCTGAAGAATAAGATGGCATTCACGATATGGCGCCAGAGTCTGAAAAATCATCTGGATGCGATGCAACTGGCGAGTTTCTTGTAATCAAGACTGCGGATGGGGGTGTTCACCCACCCAAAAGGGTTTGTGATTTAAATATCCAGAATGAGGGAGACATAGAAGGCACCATTAGTGTTATATTTTGGGATGAACTTAATTGTGATATCCATTGTCGAGAAGGAGAATGGCCAAACACGTCCATAAGCTCCCACATGCAGAAGATGTAATTTTGCCTTCATTCTCAGATCTTGTTACTGGGCTTTGGGCAATATCACAACCACATAGGGTGGAATAGAGATTCCTCCAACCATGTAATACCCATTAGGTCTACACCCCAGCTCCAATATCCCGATAAAAATGAAGCTAAAGCTCCAGTGAGAGAGATCTTCACTCAGCTCGAGCACCAGGCAGTAATAGAGCCCTGTGTCTCTGCAATAAATAACCCCTTATTCCCCGTTGCAAAACAGACCATTCAAATAGCATAATCGTAGATTATTGATACTTAAACATCTATACAAGCACATATGCAATTCAAAATTCACATCACACCGCACTAATTAACAACATAGTGCGTAAAAAATACAAAGCAAACTTGGACATTTCCAACAGTTTCTTCTGCCAAAACTTAGCACATGAAAGTCGGGATCTGAGTGCATTGTCATTCGGCTCACAAAAACGGTTTTGCTGTTTGCCGCAGGGCTATAAGATCAGCCCAGGCTTTTTTTTCTGCCTGTGTACATCAATATTGCATGATATTGAGCCTGGGTTGTTGTCCTAGGTGGATGACATCTACCTCACAGACGACAACCTCAACATTCATCTTGCCAGGGTTGATTGGATCGTTTTAGAATTTGCAGACCTAGGCTACAAATTTAATTTTAAGAAAACTAAAATAGCATTTCTCAGTGTATTGTTGCTGGGATACGAGCTATCAAACAAGGGCAAGAGCCTGGCCCGCACTTTTTAGAAAAATTTGCTCAATTACATCCACCAAACACTATCAAGAAATTGCAGGCTTTACTTGGTTTCTTCAACTTTGCACAACACATCAAGCCACTCTATAATCTAACTCATCCAGATTTCTTAAGCAGACACTGGACAATTGAACACATGTGCATCCATAGAGGATTGCAGCAAGGCATGCTAGAAGCAAAACACACACATGTGACAACAAAACAAATTTGGTTATTAGAATACTTGCTGGTGCCATTGAGTTCACTATGTCACCTTTAATAAGGGCACCACAGTGCCCATAGCATACAAATCTAATTCATATTTCAATACAGAACGCTTTGCACCCACAGAAAAAATTCTGACTGCTGTACAGATGGCTGACATTAAGGAGAGGCCGCTTGCCCAAAGGAAACGCATGATTGTTGTTACCATGGTGGCGGCTTTAGATGCCGTCACCAAAGCAAGTATTCCTAATGCTAAAGTGTTACATCCACGCTGGATTGAGTGGGAAACCTCCCTGACTGCGACTGATGTTGATTACATCTTTGACCCAAAACTTCAGACAAAAGAATCTCCAATAGAAACAGTAGCACCCCGTAACCTCCTTTCATATTTACGGCCTCCTGAGGCTATTCAAATTCCATATGTATTCAAAATTTCAATGACGGATGTAATTACACCTGGTGTTGTTTCTGATGGCTGGGATGTTCAAACAGCTGACTTAATGCTTACTGAGCTGAAAGATTACACTGCATTTGAAAGTGATGATGGGTACATGAACACAGCAAATCATGGGGAAATGTTCTGTTATAATCATTGAGGACATTACTATCTGCACCAAACAACTAGCTATAGATCAGTATTTATTTACACACAGTGAGAACACTGTTCAACTCCACCTGTGGGGAGCCCTAAAGCATATGTTGACATACGTTTTGGGGCATGACAATACAACTGCAGAGTCATATTATTTCAAATTTCCACCGTCCAAAATGCGAAACATTTTGCTAATTGACACCGAATGCATCTATTCAGAGTCCTTTGTCTCCCGACTTGCTGTAGAAGGTTATGAATACTGGAAGAAGAATATTAATGTCAAAAGTGTATGGGGAACACAAGATTGACAGTTTTAGGGGAGGGAAGCTTTGTTTAGAGCATGCTTTAGTCCTCTCCAAATGATCTTCTTGAATGACACAGTTCAACAAACATCCTGCCTAGGGTTAACAAAAATAAAAGAAATGAATACGCCCAGTATCCACACACCAGCCAAATTTGAAAATTGGCAATCATTTCTCAATGTCACTGAGGAAGAACTAAATGCTTGGGTTCAAGATGATTATTTCACACTTTCAAGACCCAGTGGGTGTTTATTGTGGCCAGTAGACACAAATGGGTGTCAGGCATGTTTTGTTATCTCCTCAGGGGGTTTCAAGATTAGCCAGATGGACCCTCGGTATGTATCGGGTCAACAGTTGGGTATAGTGACCACATGCAGTGTGGGTAAACTGTGCAAACAACGGTTACTGACTAATACCTTACCAGCAGATTAAGAACATCTTAATCCCCTATCAGAGGAAGTAGACTTTCAAGTTTTCTTGCTAGGTCCAAGAAAACCATGCTCTTCATGATTCCTGTATGCCAAATATAATGAAATATGGAAACTTTCTTAAATGGAAGGAGCTGCACGTTTAAGGCAGATAGATAAAGACATTTGGAAAAAGCTTTAGCTGTTGTCGATAATAGCATGAATACTCTGTCCAACAGAATATACGTCCTTAATTACATAGTATCTTCTGCAATTGACATAATTAAAAATGACATGTCCTTCTTACACCATGGACAAAGTCAGCTGCAGTCCATCATGCAGTTGGGTTGGACCTTAAAGATTCTGAAAAATGGCTGTACCCTATGGAAATACATTAACTGTAGTGACTTGTTTACTGCTATTAATTTGTCTAGGGAACAAATGACAATAGCTAAAAAAGAAACAAGTTACACCATGCTTAACATAAAAAAGTTAGAAAGGCTGCCTTTCACAGAAGCAGAAAGTCCTTCAACAGAATGGTTCATACATGGCGTTATAAATATGCCAATTGCCACCTTTCATTTCACGAAAGGTTTGAAACATTTTGGAGTGGGCACATATGAGCTGCTAAGAGATAGCTTTATTAAAGAAGAGTGTGAGTTACCTTTTGAGTTCAAATGTCTGAACAGTGAACCAGAGGTCTTTCTGAGTGGAATAGAATGTGATACTACTGTTAGTCATTCAATGATTTGCAAACAGGTGTCACTTCATGGCCTTTGCAATGCAGGGGTCATGAACTTGGCCTGCTTTCTGAAGGGTAGTCTCATCCCTTTGATCCATCCAACATTTCATATACTTTCGAATGGAAATTATGTGGTCCTGAATGCACAGAGCTGTTGTGTTATTATTATGAGTCCAGGAATTGCCTATGCAATTTCAGTCTCAAATAGTAACTTGTTGTGGATATGTTCTATTCCCCCCCACTCAAGAGACAGGAGTAGCAAAAATGTGGCCTCACATTGATACTACTAATGTAAATTATGACAAGCTGAGCAGACTAAAGGCGCTACTGTTCCAAAAACAAGTGGTGTTGACATCGGCCAGAGAGACGTATGATCTCCAGATAGCAAGATCATCAACTGAGATACAATCCCTATTAAATACCAACTTCCCCAAGCAGTTTGGAGAGCTGGTCTTCAGAATATTTAACACCTCAATCACTGCAGGAATTATACATTTCCTTAAGGCTGTTGGGTTAGGATTTGTTTCCTTTTTCCAGAATGTCTTCCGAGTCACTCCAAAAGCGATCCATTCACTCTTTTCTAGTGTGTTTGGCAGCTTTCCTGAGACTTTGGTGTTAATTGGTGGGATACTGCTCCTACTGTTTCTAATACTCAGTGGTTGTGTCTACTCAGCTAAGTGGAGTAAAGGAGCTACTACCACCAGTCCAGCTGTGCCGTGTTAGCATGGTACAGTTCTTTGGTGCTCTGTTGCTTGACGAATAGGAGCATGATTGGTCATTGTCATTCCGACTAGTCTTGTGGTGCGTGCCTCCTCTCTTTCATTGCACCTGCTGCCTCTTTCAGAGTCTACCATCAATGTGTCTTGCTGTTCCGCCAGTACCTCCTGTGGACAGAGATCTGCTGATGCTCTCTGTGAGAGTTCATTCACAGCCATGCCCCATGAGATTGAGGCTGATTTGTGAGGCAATTTACGAGTCACCTCATGTGAGTTATTTGGCTTTTTCAAACACTTTGGATGATGCTGCCATTGCAGGTGATCCTGCACTTGAGGCCTCTGTGCACTTCTGCCAGTCCTGTCATAGATCTGAAACCTGATGATGTGGAGTAATCCTTGGATGAACTTCCATTCATTGACTTTGGAGACATTCTTCAAGATCATAATTATTGTTAAATAATTTGACCATTGGCCTTTTTCAAAAGTTTTAAAAATGTTATACCGAATAGCCTTCTTAAGTTAGAGTAAAGTTGCCTTTTGCTTGTCATGGTAGACATCTTGGCTGTCATTACAACCCTGGTTGACGGCGGTATTTGGAGAAAGGTACTGCCAACAGGCTGGCAGTACCTTTCCCCAAAATATTACATTAGTGGTTTGGCTCAAGCCAAACCGGCAATGTACCACTCCGTCCGCCAGGGCGGTAACAGCCACCGGGCTGGAGACTTCAGTCTCCAACCAGGTAGCCATCACTGTCCCACCTCCGGGATTTTGACCGCACCTACCGCCATGATATTCATGGCTTCCTTACCGCCACGAAAACCATGGCGGTAGGCACTATCAGTGCCAGGGAATTCCTTCCCTGACACTGATAGTGGTCTCCCCCACCCCCTTCCCTCTCCCCAGACTCCTCCCCCACCATACCCCCCACGACATACACGCACATTCACGCACCAACATACACACACATACACACAACCATACCCACATTCACCAACGGATGCATACATACATTCTCACACACATCCACACACAGACATACATACAAGCACACACACATTCACACAATACAACTTACACGCACACTCACACCCATTCATGCACACACGCAATCCACACGCCACACACCTGCATGCATGCACACAGACACATACACACACACCCACACACACAACACACCCCACCCTCTCCCCTGTCGGAGCACCCGACTCACTTGCTTGCAGGGGGTTCTCTGGCAGGAGACTAGATGTGTCGCTGCTGCCAGCAGCAGTGTCCACCAGCAGAACACCACCAGGCCGTCCGTATCATGGATCACGATATGGTCTGCGGCGGTCTAATGGTGTGGAGCTGCTGCTGAAAGCAGCGCCATCTTACTGCCATCTGCTGCCATGACCGAACCCAGAATTCCGCCATTCTTCTGGGGGAATTCCGGCTATGGTCATAATATGGCGGAAGGTAGGTAGCCGCAGCGACAGTATTTTGGCGGCCGTCGCCGCGGAGGTAGGCAGTCATTACCACAATTGGCACAATGAGGGCCTTTATCTTTTTGTATGCATTTAGCTACTTTTATTTTTTTAGATTTTAATATGTTTTAGCTCAGAGCATTTTAGCTTGTACTCATGCACCTCCTATGGTGTTATCTTTCTGCCCTCATCCTTGTTCTGGCAATGGGGAGTGCATAGCGGATTCTTTTAGTTTTATTGGGACTCAAAAGGTTAGATTAGCCTTTTGGCTTGCAGGCCTGTGCCCCCCTCATCTAGTGACTTCTAAACCACTTTAATTTTATTATTTCTTTTAAAGTGGCTGCCATGTTTATAATTAGGGAAATGTTTTGATTTTGCGTTATCGGTGCCACTCTGTGAAGGTGTCACTATCAGCATCATAATCAAGTGATGTTCGTAGGTAGGCACATCATGTCCCCTTCTTACATTTTGGTGACAGAAATATTATGCCCACTTGTCGGGGATTGTTTACCTAATTTCCTCCACAAGTATGCCTTAGCATCTACTGTTTTGGAACATACCTGAGTCAAGGTCCCTATAAGGTCTGTATAAATGCACCTCACATAGACAAGGTCATCAGAGGGATTCCTACCAGATGCCATTGATGCCATTTATGCTGCACGTCACCTTGATGCAGACCCATCTTTCGTGTCCCTGCGGAGTCCGATATAGAGACCTCATTCCAAGGTAATGAGGGCTGGGGTCGCTTCTCATGGACATGGTACTGGCAGATTAGGTTTATCACACCTATCTCTCATTAGTTTGGAGTTTAGGTTCTCTATGCTACATATTTTACATTTCATGCTTATTGCAAGATGGTGGGAGTTTGTAATCACGACTCTCATCTTTAAGATCATGCTTCTTTTATTATGCATTATCTTAATCATTGCAGCTCATGCATTTTATCGTAAATTGCAGTCTTTTCAATAAACCAATTGAAAACTGTCCTGCAACTTTAAGATCATGCTTCTTTTATTATGCATTATCTTAATCATTGCAGCTCATGCATTTTACTGTAAATTGCAGTCTTTTCAATAAACCAATTAAAAACTGTCCTGCAACTCCTTTCTTGCCTGTGGATGACTGAGACTTATTGCTAATGTGAGAAAAGGTTAATCTCTGTTCCACCACGACTTCCCTGAGATGTTGAATTTTAGAATCCATGCGCAAAGGCCTCCAACAATTACCTTTTACTGTCTGGGTTTTTGATGATGTACTTCTTGTAAACCAGGAGAGTTGGGCCGACAGTTGCCACTTTTTGTAGGAGTGACTCAGTTACCTACAAACAAAAGTGCTGTCATCCCTCAACCAGCAGTCTCGCTCAGGAGCGAAAGTCCAACAACAACAGCCAATTATATTTTAACAATCCAATGCTCACTTTCCTAGCCACATATGCGTGTACACCTTGCCTAGATTATAGAGTATGCATGTGCAGGGATTCGAGCATCCAAGAATTATTACACCGGAAAGTATAAGCAGGTACAATCAAAGCACAGATAAGTATTTCTTTACAATACCAGCAACCATTGCTTTGCTGCTCCAGAGGCTCAGCAGGATCTGCGTGAAGTGTAGACATCGTGCTCACCAGGACCCAGGCATGAAGTGTTAGCCTGGAGTAGATCCCAAGACCCATATTTATGGATTTTGACGCAAAACTGCGCTAACGCAGTTTTGCATCAAAATCAATAGCGCCTGCTAGCGCCATTCAATAGCTCCCGCCAGGTGCTATTTGAATGGAATGGCGCACGCTGGAGCTAAGGAATGGATAATGTCTAAGAAAAATATGCTAGCTAGGGGGGTGGCAGTAGGGAAAAAGGCGCTAGTGGGCCAGAAATGATGCTATGCTGGTTAGCGGCAATAAATATGCCGCTAACCAGCCTTGTGTCATTTTCTGACGCACTTCAGCCCACAAATTACTCCTGTCTTAGCAAAGACAGGAGTCATGCCCACCACCCCAAAGGCCAGCCCAGGGGGCCAGTGTCTCCTGGGCAAGGTCATAGGACCCAGTGCCAGGTAGGGGACTCCTTGTAAGGGGCCCCCAATGGCACAGGAAAACACATAATACTTACCTGTACTTACCCAGGATGGGGTCCCATCCTATGGTGTCCCTCTGGTGTGGTTGGGGGTGTTCCTGGGGATTGGGGTGGGCCTCTGTGGGCCCATTCCATGGCGTTTGGCCATGGAAAGGGGCCCATAGGTCCCTGACGCCTAGTCCAACCCAGGCATTAAATAACAGTGCTAAGCAGGCTTAGCCCCATTATTGAGGTCAGCCTACTCCATGCGCATCTTTTGTGCATCAGAGTATAAATATGGCGGAGGGGTTAGCGTCATCTTGTGGACGGGAGCGCCTACCTTGCATCTAATTAGCGCAAGGTAGTTTGGTGCATCATCAACATGTTGCTAACTCCTTTATTTTGACACTAGGCGGGTCTAGCGTCAAAATATAAATATGGAGTTAGCTATGCACCTTTTAGCGTCATCATTTTTAATGCTAAACGACGCAAACAGAGTATAAATATGCCCCCAAGAGTGATAAAAATGGAGCAAATGCTTGAGTGAGCTCCACGTTCTCCAAATCGTCGCCAAATGTGATAAATGACACTCCAAGGTAAGGTGTGGAAAACTTGTACTTTTATTCCCTTAGTTCAAGTATGAATCAAAATGGAGCTCACAACAAGCTTGTCGGTTGCCCCCCCTGTTCAAATATGGAACACTCACTTCAGACAAAAACACATATATCACAAATTCAGAATACAAATGGGTTCTAATTTCAGTAGTGGAATTTATCTTAAAAGCATACTACATATACTACACATAAGAGTGCCAAACGTCCTTTCAGTTTCAAACAGACACAATATTTATGCCACATGTACCTAACACTGCAGTGTCCCACAAATTTCACTCAGGACCACACACATGGGATTTCAATGCCAAACACATAATCATCCCTTGAATACTAAGCACAACTTTTCAATACCCAAAACACATCAATTCAATAACACACACACATCACTTTTGTGTCACACACAGATAGGAAGATACCTGTAGGAAGCTGGATTGTTCGAGGAGGGGAGGTAGAAGCCCTACTCAGGCAGCAACCATAATTCTTGTTGGGGTGAACCAAAAAAGTCACTAAATTAACTTGTGGTTAATCCTCTGGTACCTTGGCAGAAAACCAACAAGCTTAACTTAGAGAAAAAGGCCCAGATTTAAGAAAAGATAGCACTGCGTTTGCCCAAGTTCTTTTAATGCAAAAGGTGCACTCACTTAACGGCATATTTAGATTTTGATGCTATAACAGTCTAGCATCAACATTTTTGACTTAGCATAATTTTTTGGGAGTGCCACCTCACCTTGCGTCATTTCATGAAAATGATATGCAAGGTAGGAGTTCCCTCTTAGAATATGACGCTAGAGCCAAATTTACAACTCTACGGAAAAATGACACATGCAAAGGACCGGCTCCAAAAAATGACAGAAAGTCTGATTAGCGTCAACATTTTAATGCCTAGTCAGACCTGACGTTAAAATGAGACCTACACACTACTGCATAAGAGAAACACACAGAAGGAGCATTGGAAGACATTGGACACCATGGATGTGTTAATCCTACAGCTTGGCACCCGTAGAAGATGAGATCAATGACACCAAGTGCTTCCAGCCCCACTGCAGCAACCGCAAACACCACCACAGCAGCCACAAACCCAGAGTAGAAGACGGGAGAGGATCTTTTGCCAGCATGCAAGCATCCTGGCCCGCAGAGAAGAAGAGGTGATCAGAATCTACTGCATGTGGCATGAGCCCATTGTACGCCTGTTCCACCACATTGCACCAGACATCACAGCATAAGTCCGGAGTCACACACAATTCCACCCATGAGCAAACTTCTGGCTGCCCTCCACTTCCTGGCATCAGGTTCATTCCAGACAACTGCCTCAAAAGTGGGTGGGATCTCACAACCATTCCTCTCTGCCTTCCTTACAAATGTTCTGGACACCATCATCATATTCACACCCCACCACATCTGATTCCTAAAAACCCAGGAACTGCAGCAGTGGACCAAGCAAGGTTTCTACCAGATTGCTGAATTCCCGCATGTGCAGGGTGCAGTGGACTGCACCCATGTCCAACCTGTCCTTACTTCAGCAACCAAACACCTCTACAGGAACCACAAATATACCCACTCCATCAATGTCCAGGTGATCGTGGACCACCGTGCATTTATCACTAACATCCTTGCTAAATATCCCAAAAGCGTCCATGATGCTTACATCTTCAGGCACTCCACTATAAACCAACAATTCCAGGACTGACAACATGGCAATGGCCTACTTGTAGGTAAGATACCATACAAATCATACCACACACAACAAACTTGTAGTACAAACAATACAAATGCAACATCAAACATACCTGGACAGGGAAACACAGATGTATAGCCTACCACACATAAGCCACATGCCACAGTACACTGCATGCAATGCACATCAACGTCACATATGCCCATATCTGCAAGTCCCTTGCCCCACCTGACTGACACATCACTGGACCGACAGGTGGAGCAATGTACCTTATGAATACAAAAGCTGGACTCAAACAAATACATGTGTCCACAGGTTTCCAACAAAACAAATATCCTACACACATAAAACACTTGCCAAGGAATCACTCTGCTATGTGATTTGCATGGGCATTCAAATGTAAAACAACTCACATATTGGCACTACCCCACATTTACTATGCTATATAAGTCTCAGACAGCACTGATATCTGTTGCCACCTGAGTGGACCCATCACCATCTACATATCACCTGAAAATGATAGGTATACTCATTGTGTACAACCTTCCCTTGTGTGGTGCATAATGCAGCACTAATTGCCATCAATGAGATCATGTGCAGGAATGGACACCTCACTGCACACCAACAAACATACCGGTAAATCCCACATCTCCATACCATGATACAAGGGGACCAACAATGGACTGTGCCAGATGTACTACTGACAATGTACAGGGAGAGGCCAGAAATGTGCATGAATGAGGATACATGGAACTTAGCGTGGCTGGGCATAAGCCACTGCTGAAAAGCACAGCCTCCCATGTCCTGTCCCACAGCTGTCTGAAAAATCATTCAGGCATCACTATACATCCATTATAAGCGCCCCACACTGGGCATATGAATGTCATGCACACATGTTTGCCAGACAGCAATTGCCAGCAACAATACTTTGTGAAATGGAGGTATTTCTAGGGCAAAGGGGTGGGATTCACATGCAACACACAGGTCCCTGCACTTGTTATATGGCACTCAACACACAAAATAGGTACCCATGTCTACTACATCACTCTTCTGCAGGTCTCAAGTAAAGGCACTAAGGGCCACATGTCAGAAAAGTACGACAGTATCTAAATCAGTGCCACCTCACTTGGGCACCTTAGCACCCCCCAACATGTGTGTGCTGTGGTCAATATATGGCGCACTATGGTACATAGTAGGTGCAATAGTGTCACCATGATGGATGCCAATGATGGACCGTGTAGGATAAATGCCAAATGTATGGCGCAAATCCTGCACAGTACATAGGCCCACATTTAAATCAATGGTGTGCCCCATATTTATGCCTGCTCTGCCAATGCTTCAAAAGTACCAGATACAATATATGCATTGGAACCTCTTCTATACCTCTACACCATTTTAGCTTTAGCCCAATGGGGGAACACACCCCGTACATACATGATGCTTTTCACAGGCATAATGTGTTGCTAAGGTACACTAACGGGATCATTATAGTGACCGCCAGGGTCAAGGTCAGACCGCAGCCAAAGTGGAGGTCCGGCTGTGACATTATGACCATGGCGGAGCCGCCACGATCAAACCACCAACACCACCAGGCTGCCACCAGCCTGCAGCCTGGCAGTCCCGGAGGTTGTAATCCGCCACGGCAGCACTGCAAGCACTGCTGCCTTGGGGAATTACGAGTCCCCATCCGCCAGCCTCTCCATGGTGGTAAATACTGCCATAGAAAGGCTGGCGTAATGGGGGATTCAGGGGGCCCCTGGGGACTCCTGGGGACCCCTGCAATGCACATGAACTTGGCAATGACAGTGTAGGGACCCCCATGCACAGCCTGTAATTCGGACATTGGAATGTGCAACGGGTGCTGCTGTACCAGCTGGACTGCCACATTACCGCCGGCTCCATTAGGAGCCGGCTGCAATGTTGAGGCCCTGTTCCCCGCGGGGCCAGCGGGCGGAAACTCTGTTTCCACCTGCCGGTCCAGCGGCGAAGCATAATGGGGCCAGCGGGGTTCAGGCTGATCATTTGCCTAGTTGGCCCACAACAGTCTACAAAAAGGAGGCTAATGTGGTGCAATGAGGTTCTAAGGCCTTGTAACTTTGGTCCCCTGGCTCAAATATAGAGACACAAATTCCAATTACAATCACCATGTACCTAAGCTACAACCTTTGATCATAAGTCCACCATCACAGACCAATGCAACCATACATCTGAACGAGAACATACACAATACCATATGTTAGTCAGATACACTACTCCACTTAAAATAAATATGGGCCACGGCACATTGCAATTGACTAATGCGCATGATTGATACATGTTCTCACATTCCTTTGCAGCTGACCAAGGTTATAGCATCCAGCCATGGGTCATGACACCTTTTGGAAATCCTACAATGATGCACATCAGGCCTACAATGAAGCCCACATAAGGACCAGGAATGTCGTGGAGTGGACCTTTGTCTGCCTTAAATCAAGGTTCAGGTGCCTACATCTTACAGGAGGAGGACAGTTATATGCACCACCCTCTTGTCTGCCAAATTATCCATGTGTGTATCATTTTGCACACCATTTGTCTACACACACAGATGACTACAATGGTGTACAACTGGAGGAGGGTGAACAACAAAATACTGCTGCTCAAGTATGCATAAGAGAACTAACAGTGCAAAACATTTTTACATAGAACTCTAAGAATCACCATGTAAATAATTAATTAAAATCATATAAACTCAGAATGTACATGGCATACTCTTTTACACTATTACATACCAAATATGGCTTGCACATATCTCAGAGAGCATGACTACACCAAAACAGTTGTAAACAACTTTGGGACATAGGCCCTGATTTACGAGGGCCTAGTGCATCCTTGTGCAACACCAGTGTCAAACATCTGAAACTAATGTGGCCCAACTATGCAAATATCTAAGCAGCAGAAACTCACAGTGGCGCAAGTCAGGCATTGTGCCACTTTGTAACACCTTATTTCACAAAATGCCTGCAACAGGCATTAAGCATGCAAGGGAGGTGTACAGCTGGTAGGGGGAGAGCCAAAATGGTGGAATATACCAAAACCAACTTTGCTACATATTGCTGCAACTTTTGACACTTGCTCAGAGCAGCTGTTTAAAGGGGCCCATCATTGATATCAATGGGACCCTGAGTACTGTTCTTGGTAAGGGCCTAAATTTTAGCTTGGATCCTGAACAGTACATCAATTGCATCAAATACCTCATATGATATTGCCCTCTACTCTGTCTCATGGCGTGGAGTCTGTAAAATATGGTACACACATGGTTGTGGTGAGGAGAAGCTAATGAGGGGAAGAAAAATGGCCCTTCACTGGCTTCTGCGCCACTTTATTTGAATCTGCCCCATAGTCAGGAACAATAAACATCTCCTAAATAATTCACTACCACATGAATGTGTTGGTGGAATGTAGGCATTGTCTCTAGCTCTTACAAATTACTTTGTCACACAAATATCACACAAGTGTGTTGGGTTGACATAAACGTGTAGCAATCCAGGAGATATACATGAAGACTGCTGTACAAATATATGGGCTAGTTAAGAAAAGGCTAGCAAGTACTTACAATGGCAGGTTAGCGTCTGCTAGGAAACCAAGCTAAGTCTGAATGACAATATCACACATGAGTACTGAGAACACACTTCTCAGTTCAACTCACATGCATTGGCAAGAGTGTGATATACAAGGACCAATATACACAAATGTCTATGTGTATTACACCCACCCAACTTGGAATGCATGTAAGTCAAGTAATGTACTAACAAGTCAAAGACCCTTGCCAAATTGTATGTCTGAAGAATGAAATAGAAAGCTTGATTGTGTCATTCCCTCTATTCATAGCTGACAATGGCAATCACAGTACCAAAATACACTCATTGGGAGTGTTACATAGGTTGTGGAAAGCACATGTGAGCATGTGGGCATGTATGAAAAATGATGTGAAGCCACAGTAGATCAGTTGTGTGAGAAGTTGGAAGACTTGAAGGGCTGGTCCTGATTAAATGATCTACAGATAATAGTGCTACCTCAAAATACCAAGGATCCAACCATGAACCTGTTTGCAGAAGATCTCATCCTCAAGCAGCTGCAAGCATGTGGACGTCCGATACTGGGATGTGAGTCAACAAGCAGCTCGCTCTGCCCCTCCATTGCATGTAGATAAAACTTGGGTTACCTTTGTCCACAATTTCTAGTTTTGGGTTCAGAGGCTGCGTCGCAATGTCCTCTTGGTGAAGAGGACTTTGAGGGAACAGGGCCATAAGTAAACAACGACTTAGCCTGGACAGCTTTGATTAGTCGCAGCATGCAAAATTCACTTTTTAGCAAGCCCAGTAGCTGGCTGTGATTGGCTGGACTGAATGTAAGGTGGCAGGAAGGCCAAGACACTATAACTGCCCAAAGAGGGGCCGGGGTGGCGGCAGGGCAAAGGAGTACAGTGAAACTCTTGAAGTGGCTGTCCGGGGCAAAACATATAACACCTAGCCTGGGGCATCGTCCAGATCACCCAAACAGATCTTGGGACCGATGGGGAGGCAAGAGGAGTTCATGGGATAGTAAATGTGGCACTGGATATGCACCCAAAGTGTCTTGTGTGTAGGCTGGGAGCAGGCTGCGATGGATCTAAATTGGTCATTGGGAGCAAGATTGAGACAGAGGCTATGAGATACCAGCTTGGTAAAGACATACCACTAAGGGGCAGGGTGGGGGGGGCAGAAAGTGGTAGTGAGGAATTCTAGTTTGCAGTATATTTGCTTGGGGCAAGAGGCACTATGTGCAGTTGGAGAGATGGGCTGTTTGGAATCTGCAGCGCATTGTAGCAGGGAGGGGGAGTGATGATTGCAAAGGGTTAATTGGATAATTTTTGTAGTTAATGTTCAAGCAAGATACATAAGGCCAGTCAACATAGCTGAGGAACGCAGGATATTCACTCTCACAGTCTGAACCTCAACCTGCTTATGGCCGGCACCCCTGTGTGTGGTCTTTTAACCAGTCAGTGCGATGTCCAAAGTTAGTACGTCAACCCTAAGGATAGTATCCTGAATGTCAATGACATACCCGACAAAGTCAAATGGAGAGTGTTGCCCCAGTAAATCAAACCAGATTCCCATGAGATGGTTCTTCTATAAAAGACTCGCGCCCTGGGTGTAATGCCCTTCACCATTGGGAAAATAAAAAGGCTTCTAATGTGGGCCATACTACCTCCTCTAAAGGAGTATTAATGTTTGAGAGGAGAACGCTGACCCTGGTCATTTGGCAAATACGGCCTGATCCACTGGGCCCCTATGTGGTGCTCTCTGGGATCTGGGCGGGGGCACCTGAAGCATACCTTCAACAGATGTCACAACAGGACTTTACAACTCTGTTCTACCACCCTTGACCACTCTGCTACTCAGTCTTTCAGATGGGAAAGTGATCATGTGAGGGAACCTCAACCGAGTGAGAGTGTACATCAACATCCCCTCAGGTCCCAAGACTCAGTCAGATGAACATTAGTGGACTTCCTAACTGCCCTGGGACTGGCATATGTATGTTGTACCCTTAACCCAGCAAGCCAGCACTTCATTCTTTTACTTGGGGGTGCATGATAGTCTCTCCTGAATTGATCACTTTTTCATGCTGACTGACCAGTTGTTAAAAGTCATTGAGGCCACTAACTTAACCAGGGGTATTTCTGACTATTCTCCCTTGTGGCTGGTGTACGGTCGGGCCAAAAGGACAAACACTACACGCATCATATGGACCCTTGGTACCTTAAAAAGCCAAAAAGTTGAAAATCAATGTTAGCCACTATAGACCTTTATTTTCATGAAAACAGCACATCATTTGTGTCTACAGTCATGTTGTGGGTGGACTAGTAGACAGTAGTCAAGGCAGTCGGTCCCACCATGATAGCGCAAGGGAAACAACTGAAAAGGGACAAATTGAAGGCTCTTGAATGTGGGTTTGTGTCCCTTGAGGCCGGCATACCTGATGAGGCAGGATCAGAGGGAGCCCACATCCTAGCCCTGAAGCAAAATATGGCAACACAGCACAACATCAATGTAATGGGGGACACAACAAGAAAAATATTGGCCTGGCTGGACAGTATGAAGCAGCTGATAGATGGGTACCTGGGATCCAGAAGAAGTCAGGGGAACTTGCACCAGCACCACAACAGCCATGACCATCTGCCACTTGGTCCAGCTTTGAGACAGAAATGCAAAAGGCCTGGCCGAGCTGAAGGCTAGGTTGGCCAGACTGGAGGTAGACAATACCAGACATTATATATTACTGAAATGTATCACGTTGCCGCTCACCACTTGCATGGTCCTTCCCTTCCCCAGTGATCATCATTCAAAGTTTTGGTAGGTTTCAGGGGGTTAGACATAGATTAGGTGGGATAGAGTAGGTTAGTTGTAGGATATAGTTAGTGTAGTTTGGGGGTGGGATTTAGCATTGTTTTTATTTGGGGGTAGTTGAGTAAGGGGTTATGTGTAGGGGTATATGTACAAAAAATAAAATACATGTTAAAAAAAATACAAAAAAATATATATTTGTTTAGAACACAGGATTAGTTAGTATTTGTGTAGTTTAGTTCATATTGTCCTACACGTCTATTGTCTTATAAGGGGGTTGGGTGGACAATGTTTATTGAGTGGCAGTATTTGTATAAGTTACGTTTAGAAAAGGATAGATAGCCGAAAGGTTAAGTTAAGATAAGTTATTATAGGTTCGCTTAGTGTAGGATAGGGAGTAAGTTAGATTTTTAACAGGTTGTGTTTTTAGGTACCAAAAAATCCTGTTATATTTTGGACAATTAGGTATTCATGATGATTGACTGTCTGGGTGTTCTCATGTCTGTATTGGCCAAGTTGGGGAAATGCCATAGGGTTTGCATTGTGACTGTATGACTATAAGCATCCCCAATGACCAAGCTGCTGTCTGATTGGCAGCGCTATGACATCAGCTACTCAAGACAGTTTTCAGTGCAGTTCTCTGATTGTGTATGAAAGTATATCATCAACCTCAGTGTTTTCAATGTGGTGACTGTGGCCAAATTGCCCAGAAGTGTACCCAAAAATAATCAAATCAAGGACCAATGGAAGTGGGGCTGTCCAAAGACAGAGCCTTAGTAGCCAAGGATCGACAGCCCGGGTTTCTGTTACACCTCTTGATAAACAATAAACCGGCAAGGGCCCCGATAGACTCTGGCTGTCGCCACTCAGTGAAACACGCATCATGGGTACAATCTCACCAGTGGAAAGAAAACGAACAAGCTGTCATCACTTGTGTTCACTGTGAAATAAGAAAGTATCCGGTGGCAATGGTAGAAGTAGAATGGAAAGGACAGAAAGAGTCAGTGAAAGTAGGGGTTATTCCCCAACTGATAGAAGACTTGGTACTTGGAACTGATTATAGCGACTTTCCCATCCTTAATACAGAAAGTGTCTCACCTTTAGTCTCCTCTCGATGAGACCACAAAGAAAGTCCCTCTTTATTCGGTGGAGACACAGATGTCGGAAACCCCTTCATTAGTTGAAGAACATAGTGAAACCACAGGTGGAATAATCCCTGCTAATATGTTATATTTTTCCCCGTCAGACCAAATGCCTGAAGAGAACCCCGGAAGTTTCTATCTCGCGCAGAGGGAAGATCCCACGTTAAAGCATGTCATGGCTCAAGTGGTTCAAAACCCATCACAACTAGTAGGACTCTTCTTTACTGAACATTGGGGTCTTTTATATAGAATTGTAACACTTCCGAGGGGTTTAAACGACAACTCATAGTCTCATGTTCCTTTAGATCGCAGGTTCTTCACTTAGATCATAACAAAACAGCGGGGACATTATGGTAGAGAGAAGACCGAGAATTACTTACTGAACCATTTTTTTTGGTCTCGGAGTTTATTCTGATGCTTGGAAACATTGTGCTTCATGCCCCCGATGCCAACTGGCCAACTCACCAACCTGCACAATATTCCCAGAGAACCTTTGCAGCCCCTTCCAATCATAGAAGTCCCTTTTACGAGAGTAGGGATGGATCTAGTAAGGCCCTTAGTAACATCAAGTATACGTTATCAGTATATTCTAGTTCTAGTAGATTATGCTATTTGCTACCCAGAGGCAGTCCCTCTGAGAAACATGACCACAAAAACAGTAGCACAAACCATGATTGAATTCTTTTCGAGAGTAGGGTTCCCTAGGGAATTACTGACTGAGCAAGGAACCCCCTTTATGTCGAAACCCATGGCCAAGATCTGCCAATTATTAGATATTAAGGGGCATATTTATACTCCGTTTGCGCCGAATTTGCGTCGTTTTTTTCGACGCAAATTCGGCGCAAAACTAACGCCATATTTATACTTTGGCGTTAGACGCGTCTAGCGCCAAAGTATGAGGAATGAGCGTCATTTTTTTGCGTGAACGCCTTCCTTGCGTTAATGAGATGCAAGGTAGGCGTTCCCGTCTAAAAAAATGACTGCGACGCAAATGCGTCGTATTTATACTCCCGGGCAAAAATCACGCCCGGGAGTGGGCGGGGCAAAAAACCCCACATTTGCGCCTCTTTTTAACGCCTGGGTCAGGGCAGGCGTTAAGGGACCTGTGGGCTCAAAATGAGCCCACAGCTGCCCTCCCATGCCCCCAGGGACCCCCCCTGCCACCCTTGCCCACCCCAGGAGGACACCCAAGGATGGAGGGACCCATCCCAGGGACATTCAGGTAAGTTCAGGTAAGTATAATTTTGTATTTTTTTTATATTTTTTTTTGGCATAGGGGGGCCTGATTTGTGCCCCCCTACATGCCACAATGACCATGCCCAGGGGACATAAGTCCCCTGGGCATGGCCATTGGGCAAGGGGGCATGACTCCTGTCTTTACTAAGACAGGAGTCATGTAAATGGCGTCTGGGCGTCGTTAAAAATGGCGCAAATCGGGTGGAGGCGTTTTTTTTGCCTCAACCTGACTTGCCCCATTTTAAGACGCCCTAACGCGATTTTCCCCAACACCGGCGCTGCCTGGTGTACGTGGTTTTTTTCCACGCACACCAGGCAGCGCTGGTCTGCTAGCGCCGGCTAACGCCATTCAATAAATACGGCGCCCGCATGGCGCTTCAGAATGGCGTTAGCCGGCGCTAAACTTTTTGACGCTAAACTGCGTTAGCGCAGTTTAGCGTCAAAAAGTATAAATACGGGCCTAAGGGGCATATTTATACTCCGTTTGCGCCGAATTTGCGTCGTTTTTTTCGACGCAAATTCGGCGCAAAACTAACGCCATATTTATACTTTGGCGTTAGACGCGTCTAGCGCCAAAGTATGAGGAATGAGCGTCATTTTTTTGCGTGAACGCCTTCCTTGCGTTAATGAGATGCAAGGTAGGCGTTCCCGTCTAAAAAAAATGACTGCGACGCAAATGCGTCGTATTTATACTCCCGGGCAAAAATCACGCCCGGGAGTGGGCGGGGCAAAAAACCCCGCATTTGCGCCTCTTTTTAACGCCTGGGTCAGGGCAGGCGTTAAGGGACCTGTGGGCTCAAAATGAGCCCACAGCTGCCCTCCCATGCCCCCAGGGACCCCCCCTGCCACCCTTGCCCACCCCAGGAGGACACCCAAGGATGGAGGGACCCATCCCAGGGACATTCAGGTAAGTTCAGGTAAGTATAATTTTGTATTTTTTTTATATTTTTTTTGGCATAGGGGGGCCTGATTTGTGCCCCCCTACATGCCACAATGACCATGCCCAGGGGACATAAGTCACCTGGGCATGGCCATTGGGCAAGGGGGCATGACTCCTGTCTTTACTAAGACAGGAGTCATGTAAATGGCGTCTGGGCGTCGTTAAAAATGGCGCAAATCGGGTGGAGGCGATTTTTTTTGCCTCAACCTGACTTGCCCCATTTTAAGACGCCCTAACGCCATTTTCCCCAACGCCGGCGCTGCCTGGTGTACGTGGTTTTTTTCCACGCACACCAGCCAGCGCCGGTCTGCTAGCGCCGGCTAACGCCATTCAATAAATACGGCACCCGCATGGCGCTTCAGAATGGCGTTAGCCGGCGCTAAACTTTTTGACGCTAAACTGCGTTAGTGCAGTTTAGCGTCAAAAAGTATAAATACGGGCCTAAGCACCTGAGGACCTCTGTTTATTATCCCCATACGGATCGCTTAGTGGAAAGGTATAACTGCACTATAAAGTCACTCCTTAAGAAAACTATTTTTGATGCTGGCAGGGACTGGGACAGGAAATTACTTTTAGTACTTTCTGCTATTCGTACACATAAACAATCATCTACGGGGTATAGCCTTTTTGAACTGGTGTTCAGTAGACAACCCAGCAGTCTCCTAGATATGGTGGGCGAGCAATGGGAGGGAGAAGCAGATGAGGGCAAGGAACTAGTAGAGTATGCCAGGGACCTTAGAAATAGCCTAGCAACACATGCAAAAATGTTTGTACAATTGCTCCAGTGGAGTGGGAGAACTGGCTATAGGTAACCAAGTGCTTACTCTGCTCCAGACTACTGATAAGAAACTACGAGCAAAATGTCAGAAGTTCCTATAAGATTCTAGAATGCCTCACTCCTGTTACCTAGAGAGTAGCAATACCAAATACTATACGGGATGGGCAGATATTCCACATTAACCTCCTTAAAGAATGGTTAAAAGTGGAAGAAAGACCATGCCCAAGGGAATGAGCTGTGTCTCTCATCAATGTCACTCAACCCTTAACTATTCAGTTTCTGCCAGCCACACCGGGTGATCTGGATACCCTACCTGTTGGACCTGGCCCTTTCAGAGGGTCATTCCCCAGACTTTTTGCTTTTTGCCTCCTTATTTTTCTGACCTTTGTTGGCTGACGTTTTGACTCTGAGCACTTTTTCACTGCTAAACAGTGCTAAAGTGCATGTGCTCTCTCTTAGAAATTTGGTATGATTGGATTATACCTGAGTGGCATATTTAATTTACCTATAAGACCCTTGTAAAGTGGTATCCCTATACCCAAGGCCTGTAAACTAAATGCTACTAGTGGGCCTGCAGTGCTGCTTGCGCCACCCACTGAAGTAGCCTGTCAAACCTATCTAAGGCCTGCTAGCGCAGAGCCTGTGTGCGCATTTTCCTGCCACAGGGACCTGGCATCTAAATTTACTTGCCAGGCCCAGAACTCCCCTTTTACTACATGTAAGTCACCCTTAAGGTACGCCCTAGCTAGCCCTTTGGGCAGGGTGCCATGTATGTAGAAGGAAGGACAGGTGCCATGTAGCGTGGCCTGTCCTGGTAGTGACAAACAGCCTAACTTGGTGTCTCACTGCTGTGAGTGCTGCCTCCTCATAGGATTGCATTGGAAATGCCCTGCCTTATGTGTAAGGGGTATTGTCTGATTTATGAGGGGTAGCGTGGGCATGTTTGGTATGGTTGTGATAGTGGTAAGAAATGCTGCTTACTGGTGTAGGTGTATTTTTTATTACTATCACAGAAATGCCACTTCTAGAAAGTGCGCATTTATCTGTGCTTATGACTTTGGTGTTCTGCAGCTTGTCTCCAATCAACGTCTGGGCAGACTGACAGTTGGGGCTTTGTTCATACTTCTCAAACAGCCTGAACACAGGGAGGGTGGAGGTGACACAGAGGTGCATCTACATATTGTAAAGCCTTCCTGGGCTGAGAGAAGGAAGGGGCACACCTGCAATTGTAAAAGACTGTGCCCTGGCCTCACACAATAGGGTCATTAACCCCCCACTGATGTTTGGAGCCTGTGCTGAGAGGAGAGAGGGGGCACTCCCAGAACCAGTTGTAACTGGCTGGATCCTCCTCTCCCTACCATTGTAAACACTGTAAAAACTGACTATAAGTACAGGGGAATTTTCCCCACAATTTGAACATTCTTGGAACTTGAAACTGGACACAGAACGCTAAGGAATGGACTCACCAGGAAACCACCTTGGACTGCTGTTGTTGTGCTGACCTGTGACCTGCCTGGTCACTGGGAGGAACTGCCACCATCTGCACCCCTTGTGCTGGTCTGTAGTTGGGCCCACCAGCCCTGTGCTCCTTTGTCTCCTGATTGCTCCCAGGGGCAGGCTGCTGTGCCCCTGACCCCTTCACCAATCTTTGTAGGCTCTCACTAAGCGCTGTAAAGAGCGCTCTCTTGAAATTGCTGAAAAAAAGATCACCGCCGCAGCCCAGGCTGCAAGCTTAGCTTAGCGCTGTAAAAAGTGCTTTGTTTTGCTTCCAGAAATCACTGCCGCAGCCCGGACTTATAGAAGTGCCCTCGCGCTTTGGAGGAGCACTTCTCTGCCGTTTTAAATCACCACCGCAGCTCGGACTTATAGAAGTGCCCTCGCGCTTTGGAGGAACACTTCGCTGCCATTTTGAATCACCACCGCAGCCCGGGTTGCTGGGTGTCATTAGCGCGAGGTCCGCACTGACCTAAATTGCCCCCGGGGCACGAGAACTCATTATCTGGAGCAGGCACACTCCTGACGGCGCTCCCGGGGCACGGTCCGCTCCCAGGAGCGCCCCCTGGGCATCAGCTGCCTCCAGCTTTTCACGGAGCATCCCGGTGGCCTGGGAGCAGCTCCTTGTACTCGCGCACTGCATCAGGTGCAGGCGAGTATTTCCTTGAATCCCCGGAGGGGTCCGAGTGCCTTTCACCATTAAAGCAGGACTCGGGGAAGGTGCGGGGAGCGCCCCCCTCACCCGGTCGCTGCGTAAGGAGCGGGACGCTCCTGTTTTGGGCATCTTTGTTCTACCTGCAAAGATGAGGAAGGGAGACCTCGACGGAGGTCCCTTCCCGCCTTTACTCTGCAATTGTTGCTGGGCCACGCCCGGCCCCCACCCCACGGACAGGGTGTGAGGAGGCCGAGGCAGGCCCCCACAATGAGGGAGGCCCACCGTTTTGTGCACAGGAGCGCCGGGGGCCCCGTGCTCGTCTCTAGGCACTGGAAGTGCCTCTTCAGCCAGAAAACAGGTACTCTTTAGGAAATCTAGGTTCCAGGAGCCTATTACAGACTTGTGGTTTTTTTCTATTTCCTACCTGTTTACTGTTCTACATATATGTGCTTATGTTCCTTTTATGGGCATGTCTAGCTGATATGTATTCATATGACTTGGGGTATATTCTCTAATGTTCCTTTTATGGGTATTTAGGAATTGTTCATGACAATTACATATATCTTTTACTATAATTCTTGACTACTGCTTATGTTGCAGAATCCTGAGCACTTACGTATTCTAATGTGACAACTGCATATACCTGCAGAGTATTATTAACTTGTGTAACATTCTGACAACTGCTAAGGTAGCAGGGTATTATTCACGTGTAATGTTGGTCTAATTATGTTTTGTGCAATGCAGATTATTTTTACATAGCTCAGTGTTGTGTTGACTTTGTGGTGTACATTTTTGCATCACGTGTGTTGTGTGTGTTGTGCAAACGCTTTACACATTGCCTCCGGGGTAAGCCTGACTGTTCGTGCCAAGCTACAAAGGGGGTGAGCAGGGGTTATCTTGGACATGTAACTCCCTAGCCCTGACTAGAGTGGGTAGGTTCTGCCTGGCTGAGGTGCATACCCCAGCCAACCAGAAAACCCATTTCTAACACTACCCCAATAGGAAATCACCCATCTAACGCCCACAGGGAATAAATACTGGGGCAATCAAGATATATTCTTGACATTTCCAGGGAAAACTTACCTAATTCAGCATGAGATAAGGACAAATCCCGAAAAAAGTAGTGAAGCTTCAACCTTACCGAATCCCAGAAGCTAGAAGATCAGCTGTAAAGAAGAGGTTACAGAAATGCTTAAGAACAACATTAGAACCCTCTCAAAGCCCTTGGTGTACACCCATTGCACTAGAACCAAATCCGGATGTCAGCAACTGCTTGTGTATTGACTTTCGACTATTGAATGCCATCTCGAAATTCGATTCCTATCCTGTGCCCTACGTTGATGAATTAATAGAATGATTGGGAACAGCAGAATACCTTTCTACTTTAGATCTAACTAAGGGATATTGCCAGGTTCCTCTAGCTACTACAGACCAAGAAAAAACAGCCTTTTCCAACAATCAGGACTATATCAATTCCAATTAATGCCGTTTGGGTTACATGGAGCCCTGGCTACTTTCCAAAGGTTAATGGATCTTCTTTTTCACAAACATCAACAGCATATCTAGATGACATAGTGACATATCGCCCCTCTTGGTGTTCCCACCTAGATCATCTCAAAGCCGTATTGAGTACCCTGAGACAGGCGGCATTAACAGCCAACCCCGAAAAATGCTGTTTGGCCAGAGACTCTATCCAATATTTGGAGTATACCATTACAAAAGGAACCATTAAACCTCAGATAGAAAAAATACAAGCCATCAAAGTTATTAAGCTCCCTTGTACAAAGAAAGAAGTAAGATCATTCTTAGGTTTGGTTGGGTATTATTGACGCTTTATTCCTCAGTTTACTGAAAAGGCTGCTCCCTTAACAGCCCTATTGAAGAATAACAAACTCAACAAATTAGCGGCTATAAGTGAACTAGGAAGAACTAGTTTTGAATATCTAAAGACATGTCTCTGCCAAGACCCAGTCCTCCGATGTCCTGATTTCTTGAAACATTTTGTGCTCCAAACAGACGTCTCAAATCAAGGTCTTGGGGCTGTCTTATCTCAAACAGACGAGTCCACCCTGCTTCATCCTGTGGTATACATATATCGCAAGTTATCCCCTCGGGATGCGAAGTATCCCACCTTCGAAAGGAGTGCATTTGTATCAAATGGGCTATCGAAGCCTTGCAATATTATCTTTTAGGCAGGACACCATTACTCTCTCAACAGACCATGCGCCATTGACATGGTTGGCAAGACATAAAGATACCAATACCTGTATCCTACAGTGGTTCTTAGCGCTACAACCTTTTTCTTTTCAGACTTGTCATATACGTGGATCCCAACACACCATAGCTGACTTTCTGTCTAGATCTCCTAATCCATTCTGGCCAGATCGTCCAGACTCGGTGGAGGCGTCTTGTGAATGGGAGGGCGTGGAGAGTGCTCCTCCCATTGGATCCCCCGGACCAATAACAGAGTATGCCGGGGGCACTGAGGAGAGCCGGGTTCCACCCGGAAGCACTCTCATAACCCAGGCTGATGAGAAGAGAGGGCCGATGCTGCGGGAGGAAGGTGTGTGTGTGGAACGGGACACCAAGAGGAGAGAGGGAAAGAGGAAGACGAACGACAGAGAAGGGACGAGAAGGGAAGAAAGATAGATGACAAGCTGTAGAAGAGGAGACACAAGGAGAAAGAAGAAGGAGGGAAGGAGACAAAGGACTTCCCTGGGGTGTTCCAGATCTTCCAGGAGAGGACCCTGAAGCCAGGACCCGCCGTGACACCTCCAGCCACGTCCCAGGAGGGCAGGGATGGTGGGGCTGAGGGAAAAGGGAGCACTATAAAATAGTCAAACTCCAAAAGATACATGGGGAACCATGGGATTGGTGTTGTGTGTTCACTACCTCTTCCCGTCTCACAGACACACACCTGGTCACCCATCCCTTTAATTCTAAAAGCAAAGAAAATCAGAAAATCACTTACCTGACCACAAATCCGTTATCTCTTCTCTTGCTCGAGGGTCCTCCACCAGCCAGTACACCGCACCTGAATGACTAGGAAGAAAGAAGAGGAGACATAAAACAAAGACATTGACTAACGGATGGTCTATTCTGTCTCCATATATATACAAAACAGCCAGTAAAACTGAACTAAACTCCCTGATCAGAATCCCCTGTGTGCTACATTTATTTCCCATACCACTACCGCCCTCATCATACCCTTTAATAGTTAGTAATTGAGACAATGATAGTCCATTGAAGATAATACAGTGTTTGAGTGAAGAGGGTACATTGCCAGCTGTCACAACACTGACATGATCTTAAACACAGAACTAAGGAGATACTGTCCATGTAGCACAGACTGGTTCTACCAGATGTTTTTATGTATGAACGTTGTTCCTTCCACATCTTCATCCTCTGATGTGTGTGGTGCCTCCTGTGCCATGGGTGGTGCTATTGTTGAAGTTGAGGGGGCCAAACACAAATCAGGGAATATAGATGTGGAATCAAAGAACCTGGCAGCTGCCATTTGTGGGAGCACATAAGGCATCACTGCAGCAAGGAGGAACTGCTGATTTCTCAACACCGCAGCTCCATCACAGTGGTAGGCAGGCATGTTTTCCCTGAGGGAGGTCACTTCCTGCTGAATGGATTCCAGGACATTTTGTGTAGCCCCAGCCTATTATCTATCATGTTGCTGCCACTTTGGGAGGGCAATTGTTCAAGCCTCTGCCTCATGACAGAAGCTATGTTGGCCAGGGACTGCTGGAGTCCACATAGCAAGGACTGGGTGCCTCTAATGGCAGCTGAGTTGTCCTTATTTGGACTGAGACACATCTGCACTCCCTCTAGGCTATCTGCCATGGTCTCTATCCCCACCCACACCTGCTTGGCCAGCTCCTGTTGGACTCCCACCACTGTCCTCTGAAAGGTGATGTCTTGTTCCTCAGAGTCCAGGCTGTGGCAGGACTGTTTGGTGCTGTGTGTTGGTAGTTGGGTGGTTCATGTGGAAACCATGCAATGCTGCGTGTCCTCCCTGCGACTGGAGGTGGTGTCTAGACGGAACCTAGGCCATCCTGGAGAGTCTCCTCATTGATGGTTGGCAGCTGGTCATCCATGTCAGCTGTAAAGTCCAGGACCGGCAGGTCAGCAGGTGGTAGGGCATCATCCTTTGCAATGGGATAGTGAAATGTTAATCTTTGACTGTAGTTGCTGTTGACATGGCTCATCATTTACTTGCTACTGGTGGCTCAGTGACATGTTACAGACCCCAGGTTGTAGTTGTTTATTGTGTGCTGCATTGTGCATCACACATAGGGCATGCATCACCATATTCCTTGCATGTCCATCGCCCCAGCCGCTGACACCATGGTAGCACATCATTTACATTTCTGTTCACTATGGTGAACATTTCCACAGTAGTCTAAGAGTCTCACTGTCTGGCTTCACCTAAGTTAAGAAATACCAAAATGTAAAAGATTCAATATGTGGACAATATGGTAACCATTGATCACACTAAAAATTGCATTCAACGAGCAGTATGCACTATGAATACATTCAACCTGGCCAACCATCTCCACGTAAATCAGGGCAAATCAAAAGCCCTAATATTTGGGAGGTACCAGAACAAAAACAACACATCCTGGCGTCTGGGTAGCAAGACAATCAGTACAACAAGAAGGTACAACTACTTGGGTGTGTAATTTAATAAAAACTGCTCATCAGCTGTGCAAGTGAAAGGTATTGAAAAGAAAGGTGACGCCATCAATGGGATTGGTCAACTGAATCAGCTACTAAGCAGTGCATTGGTGGCCCCAATCGTAAGGGTAATAAAGGTGACACTCCTCCCAGCTTTGCAGTATGGCCACCATGCCTACCCAAGTGCCCTGGACCTAAGGTCTGATTTAGATCTTGATGGAGGGACTACTGTGTCACAAACATGACGGATATCCCGTCCACTATATTACGATCTCCATAGGATATCTTGAGGCCCTAATAAGACGGACGTGAAATCAGTCACATTTGTGATGGAGTATTCCCCTCCACCAAAACTTAAATCAGGCCCTTGGTCTTAGAAGAAATCCATTGTGGTTAGTAAAGAAAATGTTTCCAACAATCACAATACACACATAGATTCAGGTTAAAGCTGGAACTGTGCCTCACAGTTCAATCATTAGATTGTCACGCTTCCAAGCTGAAATTTCACATCAGGACCAGGAAGGCCCCAACAAATTTGTTGAAGGGCCACCTAAAATTAATCTTCGAATCTCCAGGTAATCCTTGATCCAATCAAGTAAGAAAGGATGTGGCATCCCTCCAGATCGAAGATGCAGCCTTTCATGCTGGACATGTTCCATATACCACATGGTAAAAAGCCATTCATCAGCAATTCAGGAGACCTCAAGGGAATAAGACCTACTAGGTAACTCAGAGCTGGGTCAGTCCCTGAATGACACTTATCTTGCTGGGAAGCCGCAACCTTATCTCGTAGAAGCCATAAATGTGGAAATGTGTAGACAAAATTTGTACATGCGGCTGCTAGTGCTGCCAATAAAAGATTTTAATCCAGCCTCGACAGGCCGTGGAGGTAGAAGGGATTGCAGGCTATGCAACTGCATACATGAAACATGACTACATCTGCTATGTTACTGCCCGCTTTAGACCACCAGAGGGGATTACTGACCAAAGCAGTCTTCGTGGCCTTAGGGGTATGTACATGCCAAGAAGCATCCTCAATTTGTTTTAGGAACATTGCTCGTTGGATTCCGGTGAGATGCGTCAAATTCATCAAAATTCTCAGCAGCTCTCCCCACCCACTGCGAGTGATCACAAGCAAGGGCAAATAGCAACACCAAATATGCTGCCGAAGTCGTGCCAGACAAAAGTTAAACAAGCCTCTGAACATGACTACATTTGCTATGCTGCCGCCCCTCTTTAGACCACCAGAGAAGATTACTGAGCAAACCAGTCTTCCTGGCACTTAGGATGCGTACGTGCCAGGAAGCATCCTCAATTTGTTTTAACAACATTGCTCCTTGGCCACTATGGGATGTGCCAAATTCATCACAATACTCAGGCAGTAGCTCTCCCCACCCACCGTGGGTTTTCACTAGAAAGGGCAAAATGCAAAAACAAAATATGCAGACTGTTTCGAGCCGGACAAGAGTTAAATGAAGCCTCTGAACCTGGCAACCAAATGTTTGCAGGGCTCTTCAAGTTCTGGACACTACCCACCAAGTTAGGGCAGGGCCTACTGCTGACCCCAATATTTGGGGGCGAGTCAATAATTTTAGCCCTCACCTGTTCAGTAATGCACTGATCCACACCAATTTAGAAAAATAGAGTACATTTGAATACATTATTAGACACTAAAATGAGAAAAATCAAATCAGTAGAACCAGAGTAATGAGTTTTTAGTGAAAATTAGCACCTCAAAGATCAAAGCTTCAACCACAGACATCTAGTCTTCGTGTGACCAGCTCAATTTTGAAAAACAAGGTGATGTAGTGCTGTTCAGCTACAAGAAATGGATTGGGCTCAGTCAGAACTTACATTCAAACTTAGAAAACTTTTCGAATATTTTTTTTTGAGAATTTAAACTTCATCGGGATGAGGCTGCAGGAGGTGTCTGAAGAGGGAGCATCATCACTGGATAGCCATGGGTTGAATCTGCGATGAAGATTTTTACATTCAGACTTATACTCTGAAATGGAAATCGAAAATCTTCAGCTGGACGAGGCAGAGAGTTGTCGAAACAGTTCCATGAGGTCGAGCACTGCTTTGGAGAAGCACTACTAAAAAAGATTTGCTGCTGCAGAGAAGAACATAGCAGGAGAATCTGCAGTATCAATCCAACTGCCGATGCTCCTGAGGTGGATAGCCGAGCATATTGGTCCCAGTCTCCTCCTAGTTCTTGGAGCTGTTTTTAAACAAAACCTTTCCAACTCCCCTCTTTTGGATTTTGGCTATCTGGAGACATTTAGCACCACTTCCAGGGTTCCAGGACTGGAGGGGCACCCCTTGGAGGGACTCACTTTGGCTGGGCCCACGTGCATGTTCAAGTCGGAGGAAGCCTTTTGAGTCCCTGTGGCTCTGAAAAGAAGGCAAATATACTAGCCCTTGTAGTCACATCTGGTAGTCCAGGATGCAAATGGAAATAGATGTAAGACTCAACAGCAGGACTTGCCTCTGAGGGTTCAAAATAGTCTTAGGCAGCAAAACAGCCTTTCCAGATACAGCAGCAGTCTGGCAGAGTGCACAGCAGGTCACAGCAACAGGCACTTTCTGAGAGTCCTTCAGCAGGTCTAGTAGTGAACTGAAGAGTTGGGCCTGAACATCCTATTTTATACACTGGTGCGCTTTTTCTGGAAGGTGAGTGAAGTCCCTGGAGAGGTTCTTTGAAGAGCGTGGAATTGCACTGCCCTTGCCCTGGCTAGCCCTGGCTCCAAATTGACTGTACCGACAGTACAGGGCCGTCAGTCCCTTTCAGTGAAGGCAGAGCACAAGCTAATCAGTTGTAAGTGGGCCTGTGCTCAGCTCCCCTTCATCCTGCTAGCAAACAGTCCATTGCCTCACACCTAATCCTTCTACTGTGTCTGTCTGTGAGGAATTCTTTATTGTCAGCTACACCTAATCATGTGGCCAATGATGGACTGCAGGCACAAAGGGTTGATGGCAGGAAAAAGCCAATTTTCTAAAAGTGGTATTTTCAAAATTGTAATGAAAAATCTGACTTTATCAATAAAGGTTCATAGGTACCAAACATGGCCTATCTACCTCTCTCATTTAGTAATTTCAGCGTATTAAATGTCATAAGGAATCCTCGGTGTTTTTCTATGGAAGGGATAGGCCTCATGGTAGAGAAAAATGAATTTAGAAGTTTTTCACTACCTTGAGGATAACTAAAAGTTAAAAGTCCATGTCCAATCTTTTAATTACACCACATTCTGCCATATGGATTACCTTGGGCCTAACTTAGGATAAGGTATATGTAATAAAAGGGAAGTTTAAGGCTTGGCAATGCCAAGTTGGCACAGGAGTGTAAAACTGCATTCAGGTAACAATAGTAGGCCGAGACATGTTTTAAAGTGCTACCTAAGTGGGTGGCACAATAGATGCTGCAGGCTTACTTGGAAAATTTAATTTACAGGCCTTGGCTATATGCTATGCCACTCTAAAAGGGACTTATAAGTACATTAAATATACCAATTAGTTATATGCTAATCAAACTATGTTTAGGGGATTAAGCACAAGCATTTTAGCACTGGATAGCCGTGGTAAAGTGCAGGGAGTCATAAGCCCAATAAATACGAAGTTCAGAAAAAGTTTGAGATCACTAGGCAAAAGGTTGGGGTATACCTTTATAAGTCTGACAGGTCTAACACATTTCACCCCATTTTGTGTGTTCCGTTTACACTGTCTGGGGCTGGAACCATGTGTTGTCTGCAACTGTAACGAGTGACACAGTAGGTGCTGTATCGCACAAGTGACACTTAACTTCCGGACCTGGATGCATTTTTTATACCATGTACTAAGCATCAGCAGGCAAGTTAAATGTGGTTCTCAGACATACGCCAATTTACTGATGTTGAAAAGGCAAATACAGATGCTTTACTCTTGGTTAGCAGGGGTGAAGTGCAAGGAGTTTGCAAAACAACAAAAGCAGTGTTCACAAAAAAGGTGAAAAAGTTGGTTTGACAATGTAGGAAAGGCAGATTCCCTACAGGGATCTAAAACCAAAATAAAAAAGAGTATCTTCTAGATTGCCATGGAATGATACAGCTAATCCAATCAGAACACTGTGCGAGCTCAATGCTCCTGATTGAAACAAACATGTGAATGGAGAGGAAAACCATTAAATCCTTGAGGTAGACCATGATGTCATCCAATAAGTGCCAAGGGCTGTCACAATGCCCAATTTAAGTGTATTTAAGGGATTAAAGACAATAGATCTTGCAAACTTGAGGGAGAGTGGTAAACCTTTCAGCTTTTTCAGATCTACCAGTATTCTGATAATGGCTGAGAAAGATGTGCTCACCAGAACAGCATTGAGAGCAAAATGACTCTGTCCACCTTACTCTACCCATTTCGTACATGACTATTATGGTTAGCGTACAACTGAACAAGCAGTGTCTGAATTTTCAAATCTCTGGCCTGATTTAGATGTTGGCAGTAACTGGTCCACTGCCACTTTTTAGATGGAAACCCCGTTAGTCAGGCTTGGCAGTTCCCCTGCTTGATTTAGATAATGGCGGTCCATAGACAATAACCCGCCCAAGTCCTGCCAACTCCGCCAAGTATTCTTATCTGCTGCCATGGTGCCATAGAAAGGAGTGGGTGGGGAAAGGACTACAGCCACACTTACTGATGTGCAGATTTGGATGTGCCTCACCAGCAAGCAAGATGTGGAGGTCCGACCTCCAATTCTGACTTGGCGGATTGGGGGGGCCAAAGAGGTGAAGACTCACTGTTCTTCCAGATTCCAGATTCCATTCCGTGTCTGGCTGGACATGACTGGACAAAACCCTCCGTTGTTCCTGCAACTGAACTACACAGAAAACACAACCTCCCCTTTGTTGGACATGGAGGGAGGGAACCCTCATTGGCTATGTACGTTGGGCAGTCACTGCACACAAGCTTGAGACCACTGCAGACATATACATGTCACAGTAATGTTTTTAGATTACTGTGATATTCATATCTCGGGGAAATGAGTGGGGGGACAGACTGATACACAACAAATATTGCACACACACACCTTTCATGTTGGTGTCAGTAATTATTGGCAAATTGATGCTGACACCACAATGACAGCACAATCACACCTGTCAATTGGGTCCATGTGTGCAAGGGGACCAGGACCTGTCATGTTGTGCTTCAGGTTGTATGTGTGAGTCAGTACGTGTGTGTGTGCACATTGCGATTGGCAGGTTGAGGTGGAGGGAGCTGGAGTGGATGGTGTGGTTATGTCAGTATTTGTGCCACTTGCATATGGCATTGATTTTGCTGTCTATGTTGTGTTGTGTTTTGTGTTGCTGCATGTAAGTGTTGTGTTGTAGTCATGATGTGTGTAGTTCTGATTTTGTGTCAGTGTGTTTGTGTAGATGAGTGTGTAGTTCTGATGGCAGTTGCAGTTGTGTTGTGTGCAGCATCAATAGTGTGTGTATGTTGTGTAATGGATATATGGCAATGTGTTTTTACAGCATGTATGTGTTTTGGTGTGGTAGAATGGCAATGGGAAATGTTATGTTTATAGTATGTTGTGCCTTCTGTGATGCAGGTGGACATGAGGCAAAATACAATGAGGGTCATTCAGACCCCGGCGGGCGGCGGGAGCCGCCCGCCTGGCGGGAACCGCCGAATGACCGCACCGCGGTCAAAAGACCGCGGCGCCCATTCTGTGTTTCCCGCTGGGCTGGCGGGCGACTGCCAGAAGGCCGCCCGCCAGCCCAGCGGGAAACCCCTTCCCACGAGGACGCCGGCTCCGAATGGAGTCGGCGTAGTGGGAAGGGTGCGACGGGTGCAGTTGCACCCGTCCCGAATTTCAGTGTCTGCAATGCAGACACTGAAATTCTATGTGGGGCCCGCTTACGGGGGCCCCTGCAGTGCCCATGCCATTGGCATGGGCACTGCAGGGGCCCCCAGGGGCCCCACGACACCCCTCACCGCCATCCTGTTCCTGGCGGTCGGAACCGCCAGGAACAGGATGGCGGTGAGGGGGTCGGAATCCCCCATGGCGGCGCAGCAAGCTGCGCCGCCATGGGGGATTCCTCAGGGCATCGGAAAACCGGCGGGACACCGCCAGTTTTCCTGTTCTGACCACGGCCAAACCGCCGCGGTCAGAATGCCCTGCGGGGCACCGCCAGCCTGTTGGCGGTGCTCCCGCCAACCCCGGCCCCGGCGGTCCTTGACCGCCGGGGTCGGAATGACCCCCAATGTGTCTGTGTCTGTGTGTGTGTGTGTGTGTGTGTGAGACTTACCTGTATTCCACTGTGTGCCATTGTGTGCTGTCCATTGGGTCCCATGTTGTCCTCCCTGCATCAGCAAACTGCTGCCAGTGCACCTCAAAGAGTTCTGTAACATCCAAATACAGTGGGTGGGACACCTTCAGCTTGACGGTCTGCTCAGGTCCTCCACGGTGGCAGTTTGACTGTAACACCACCAAGATCTAAATCAGGACCCTTGTCTTCACCAACTTCTCTTACATGCTTCTTAGGTTAGTTCATACCAAGGAAAACTGCTGTAGTACTGTCATAATGTGGTAGTCTCAGCTCCATATAGATACTTCAGAAGGTAGGTTAGCCTACAAAGCCCTGTGGAGCTCTCAAATCCTACAGACCAATCAAGACCCAGAAAAAAACAATAAGAAACATGAAAATTGTTCAAACTGTGACTGCAAGAAATTGGGTCATTAGTTGAGAGATGATAAGTTCAGAAATATTAAACACAATCCTAGTCATGGTCAATCACGAAGTTCGCAAAATAAACCTCTGCTTAAACCTCTTGTAGCTTAACACAAAGCAGTCAAGCTTAATTTATACGCAATGTGCAAGGTATTTATGCAACACTGAAACAGTAATAAGGTTAAAACGCAACTCAAGAAAAATCACAAATCAATTTGGAAAAACAGGATAAACCTTAATACGTGTAATGACACCAAAAATGACAACAATTTAATCAGCAGAGCCCAAGTTTTAGGTGAGAGTAGAGCCAGAAACACAAAGCACCACTCATGGTTCTCAGACCATGCTGGATAGGGGTAAACTCAAAAGTTCATGCAGACTGCAATGGAGTACAGGTAAGATACATGGACTAGGTCCATTCCTCTGAAGACTTACCTTCTCAAGACCACACTCTCCAGTCTCATCTCCTTTACTCTTAGTACCAAAAATGGGGGTGAGTTATGCCTACAGGGCTCTCAATGATGTCACTTATAAGAACAGCTATCCTCTACCTCTTTTTTCCAGCTTATTGTAAAGGATGCTTGAGTATTTACTGAGTTAGATCTAAAGAGCGCCTATTATTTGATGTGAGTGAGGAAGGGATATGAGTGGAAGCCAGCTTTTTTGCACTAAGTTTGGCTTATATAAATACCTGGTCATGATGTTTGGATTGTGCAGTGACCCTGCTGCCTTTTAATTCTTCATTAATAAAGCCTTGAGAGATTTATTGGTTGTGTGTGTGATGGCTTATCTTGATGACATCTTGATATATTCCCTCACTATTACAGAACATAAGAAACATGTAAGAGCCATTTCACGACAACTATGGGATAGCAAACTCTTTGTCAAACCAGAGACATTTGATTTTCACACCCCAAGTTTCTTTTCTAGGCTATATTCTGTCTTCACATGGAGTTGTTATGGACCAACAAAAGGTTACCGCTATCTTACAATTGAAGTCTCCTAAATCGATGAAAGAAGTACAAAGTTTTCAAGGATTCGCCAACTTTTATTGGCGAATCATTGATCAGTTTTCCAATGTGATAGCCTCCATAACACAGGTATTATAGAAAAGGGGTGGTTTTTCACTGGACCCAAGCAGTAGAACAATCTTTTTAACAATTAAAAGGGCTTTTTTCAATGCTCCCATTCTGCAGCATCTTGATACTTCACAACCTTTCATAGCGGAGGCAGATGCATCGCATGCAGCAGTGAGGGGGGTTGTCACCTAGAAACAAGGAAACATGCCTGCTTCACCTGTAGCCTATTTCTCACATAAACTTAGTCCAACTGAAATAAATTATTCTGTAGGTGACAAAGACCTATTAGCCATCAAAAAGGCATTTGAGGAATATTAACATTATTTAATGGGTGCCTTGCTTACTGTTACTGTGATCACAGATCATAGAAATCTCAAATTTATTAAAACTGCTAAATCCCTGTCTATGAGAAAACTATGATGGACCCAATTGTTTACTGCCTATGGCTTTGTAATACAATTCTAATCAGGCAGACAGAATAGGAAAGCTGATGCATTATCACTTCTTGAGTTTGAGGTTGGAGAGCATGACACAGAACTTCCCTCAATAATACTGTATCTTAGGAGCAATGGTTTCTGATGATTCCTTTTTGAATGAGGTAGCTGCCGCACAGCAAACCAAAGAAGCAGATGGAATTGTACATAGATCTGAAAGTAAGCTAATGAAAAATATATATTTCACACACAACTGAATATTTTCAGCAACAGGCATGATGGTGTCATACCCAGTTATTAGCATGTCATCCAGGTGAAAGGTTTGTGTCCTTTTGGTGGCCTAAACTAATACCTGACAATACACAGTTTGTGCAAAGGTGTACCATGTGTGCCCAAAGCAAAGACATACATCAAGCACCCGCTGGTTTATTGCACCCACTACCTACTTCTAAACACCCATGGCATACTATCTCCCTGGATTTCATAACAAAATTACCTAAGACAGAGACACTGCAGTTATTGTTACAGTAGATGTGTTTTCCAAAATGGCTCATTTTATAAAATCCCCAGGTTTATCTACCTCAAAAGAACTTGCAGACACCATTTTACAATCCATACTAAGCTTGCATGGTCTTAATTGATTAATTATTATTTAAATTAAATGTCTATAATCAGACACACCCTATCAATTTTAAACTATATTACACTTAGCAAACAAAAGAAATAGCTGTAGGGATGCATTGATTAGTATGAAGTCATGTGATCAATCACAGGTAATCAAGCACTGAGCTTGAAATCTGATTCACTAACTAGTATATAATTGTAGTCAACCGATAAACTCCTTTGTTTTGGTGCTAATCATAAATAGAGAACAGAATGTACATCAATTATATTTTGCCATCATTGGTAGATCATGAACCACAGAATCAATGTACATTTTCATTTCATTTTATTTTGCACATATTTATTTGCACACAACAACATCCAGAATGTTTCATTGTTAGAAGTATGGGTTGATTGTATATAAGGGAAAGTAAAGAAGGACTCACTGACCTTGAGCAAGACTCTATACAAATTCTAATGCGTCGGTGGCTGTTAAACTTTAAATAAAGACACTTTAATTGGACTTCTGGAGTATGGTGAATATATAGATATAGTTATATATGTAGCGGGGGCTGAGAAAAAGAAAGAGCCCTAAAACACATTTTCACCATGCATTTTTCCATAATTGCATAGGGCTGTTAGACACGTCTACAGCCTACTACTTTTTGTAATTTGGTGTCAATCTGTCTAATAGTTTAGGATAAATTAAAGGTAAGAAACATAGATATCTAGAGACGTGGATCCTCCCAAGATCAGACTGTCCCAGTGCAGCTATCATTTCAACAAGGAAGTGTTGTCAGCCATCTTGGGACTCAGTTTCAGCTGAATCCTAGGAATTAAAAAGTAAAAAAAAGGGACAAGGATAAGGACACCTTGAACACTTAGCTCTGGTGCTGGGGTCACAGAGGGACCCTGCAGGGCTTAAAACATTTTTCCCATGGATTTTCCAGATGTTTAAAACAAATGGGCAGTTTCCTACACTTTTTGTGAAGCCCCCAAGTGGGCCAAGTCCCTGGGGCATGGGAAAGTTAAAAAGGGGTGCACGTGCCCCCTTCCTGGGTTTACCACAGCCCCGGGGACCACCACCTCAACGGGGCTACAATCAAATTCGATGTGGTGTGGCCGCTCACCCCTTCCCCACCACCGCCTACCAAGGCTAAAATGAAAAAAATCAGGGGTGTCTGTTTTGGACCCCTCCTGCAGCCCTGGGGACCGCCACCTCCCCGTGGCATTAAATAAGCAGAATGTCGCCGGTCTGCCTGCCCCCCAGCAGCCCTGGGGACCATCACCTCCCTTGGGTTCAATAAAAGAATGAGGGTGGTCTGTTTCGGACCCCAGACCCCTGGGGACTTCCACCTCTCCAGGGCTAATAAAGTTGGAGGGTGGTTGGGCAGCCCCCCTCGTGGAGCCAGTGATGGCCTTGGGGACGGCCACTCCCCCAGGGACAGCTCATGCTGTGTCCCAGGGTGCCCACCCCCGAAACATACCTATTTGCCTTTGCTTGGTGGGAGCTGACAGCTCCCACTAAGCAAAAGCAAACAAAGTCTGCTTTCTACAAGTGAGCTCTGTCAGACAGCTCTCCCTTGCAGAAAGCAGAGTTTTCATCTGTCTTCCCTGCACGCAAATATGAGTGAGTTGAAGACACAAAAAAACATTGCTCCCACAAGCAGGGAGCTCTTGTTAAAATCATCTCCCTGCTTGTGGGAGTAATGTCAGCTCCCACAGGATGTGGAGAGCCAGCAAGGACCATGGAAGCCTTCAGGCTCCCCCCACGGACCTGTTACTCTCTCTCTCTTCCATCCTATAATGGGATGGAAAAGAGAGAGAAAGAGATTGTCATTGCACTGGTCTCTCCATGCAATGACTTTAAAGAGTTAAACTAGCAAGGTGTTTGGGACAAATGTTATAGTTACATTTGAATGCAAAGTGGAACAGAGTCACTTCTGGCCTAATGGTCATGGTCTTGTAAAGTCACTCAGTAGGCGCAAAGTTCAAATCCTAGTATTGCTTGGCAGTGTGTTTGTTTATTTACAGGTCTTTAGACTGTTAAACCTTCCTAGTGATGGCACATTCACATTTCTTTCCAACCGCATGTTAGTTGACTGTCATAGGTATGTCTGGAAGCATCACAGTAAGGTGTCACATATGGCCTAAAGGTTAAGTTCACAGATCCTCACACTGAAAGTCAAGTATTATGTTCCTAGTGTGCCCGTTGTCATTTTCCTTCTTTAATTTCTTTTAAACTTCAAAAGTTTAAGGTTTATACTGAAAGGTCATCTCACTCTTTTTAGTTGACAAATACATTTTTCTTTTCAATTTGTCCAGAAATATCTCATTCTAAGTATATCATTCATCAAAGCCTAAACAACTCGCTGTCTCTATCTCTCTCACTCTTTCTCTCTCTCCATTTCTCTTTTTTAATCTCTTTCTCCCACTGATACAGCCACTCAGACCCTTATGAACCCACTCAGAGACCCACTTAGTCACTCATGCATTCACTCACAGATCCACTCAGACACTCATGCACCTGCTCACAGACCCACTGAGATTCTCACACACCTACTCACAGACCCACTCAAACCCTCATGCACCCACTCACAAAACCACACAGACCCTCTAAGACACTGATGCACCCCTACTCAAACCCAGACACTCTCAAAGCCACTCCCACCTCCAGATACATCCTCTCACACCTATTCTCAGACCTGGACATGGCCAACTCCTGCCACGCACGGCCAAGTGTGGGGTTGGGTGCTTGGGGGAGTTGGCCGCAGGGTCTGGCTGCAGCACTAGCCTTGCAGCCAACCACTGCCATGCACAGCGCACATTTGGGTGCTTATACGGGGTTGGCCTCAGAATGTAGCCAGAAGTCAGGCTCTGCAGCCAATTGCTGCCACGCACGGCCTGTGGTTGGATTAATGTATAGCAATGAAATTTACTATACGTTAAAAAAACACATAGAAATTCACTGAAAAAACAAAGGTTACAGGGACGTTACAGTTCGGAAATAGAATAAAAAAACAAACATTGGAAATCACTTAAAAAACAAAGGTTACAGGGACGTTATAGTTAGGCTCACATTTAAAAATACAAAACCATAGAAATTCACCTGTTATTATCTTGTGCCCTAAGGTAAGTATAACTCACGTCTTTGCCATGCACTGATAATTACCCCTCAAATTATGGCACTTATGACACCTTTGATTATGTGATTGATAATATCAATGTAATATCTGCAGTAATATTTTTGATGAAAAAACTGCGTGGCGGGGCACAAGCTATAGCTATCTTTGGGCACAAGTTGTAGTTGCTTGAGATAACTCCAACTATAATCAGTGAATTTCTATATTTTTGTACATTACAAATGTAAGCCTAACTATAACGTCCCTGTAACCTTTTTTTAAGTGAATATACATACACACACACATATATATATATATATATATATATAGATATATATATAAATATATATATATGTATATATATATAGGAATACATGCCTAGAAATATGAGTGCACCCAAATAAGGAAGAAGGGACATTAGGTAAATAATTATTGAGTACTAAATCTTGTTAACTGTTTTGTAGAAACTGAGAAGGGCAAAGCAACTCACAAGTCATCGGGTGGCAGTCTGGTATCCACATCCATGAGCTATCGAACCTTCTTTTTCTGAGGGGAGAGTTGGGGGGGTCAGGCAGGCCTGATCATGATCTTCATGATCTGCTTGACCTGCAGGGAAGTAGAGAATCTCATTGTGCCCATTTCACTCCTGCAAAAAGGTAAGAGCCTGACACTTTAAAGATGTGGACTCAAATGGTCAGTTGGCTGGTCTCCTATGAGGCTACAGAGAAACAACAAGCAGCAAGAGCCATATTCCTTGGAGTTGATCAGCAGCAACTAGACCCAAATTGGACTTTGCTTGTGGCCTCGCCCGAGTAAGGTCTGGTTCATATATGCTACCCTTGAAGGCCTGGGAGCATTAGAAGTAACCCAGAGGAGCTGCTAAAGAAACCCTGAGAAGTCAGAAGATAAAATCATTGAGTGGGATGGACCTGGTTGATGTAATTAACCAATGCTCCATTGCGGTTGGCCTGGAATCGATCAGAGCCTCTGGTCTACCATAACTATAGACTATTGTGAGCACTTTTTAACACTATTCTCACTTTAACAATTTAGAAACTCATATCTCTTGGGCCACTTATGGGATATCCTTAGTTTTGGCATGATTTTGTTTATTAAGTTTTACTCTGTGTTTTTAATTTGGTTTGAGATTTTTATTGTTAGTCTTTTGAATTTATAACTGATTTGGTACTGCATAAATACAATAGACAGTGCCCTATTTTAAGCCTGTGGGCTCTGTGTCATACAAACTAGAAGGTTGAGCACAGGTTGATTACGTAACTTTAAGTTTCACTCTGTCAAGTTAGTGTTACTAATCCCTTTGGTGGGTGACCACCTATGCCAAATAATAATCTCCTTACTTACAGTATGTATTCCTTACTTGTATAGTCATTGTTTTTTTCACTTATTTATTTAGAAGTTTCCTAAAATATAAGTGTCTCTTTGCATTACTTTTGTACACTTGCAGATGAAGGAAAATTATCCCTTTTTTAAATACATGCAAACATCCAAATGCACCCCTAATATGATAATGTTCTCTTGAACATCTTTTCTAGCATGTGCATGGTTTCTGTATGGTATCATTTAATTAATATTAATAAATATAATTAAACACAAGTACTAAAATTTGACTCATTTAGGACTAGCTAAAACTTGTGACATTAACTTAAGGAAGCTGAAAGTGAATTACCTCTAAGATCTCAAACATGTAGCATGATAACATTAGAGCAAATAATGCTTGAAGGATAGTGCAATATCTTCTGAAGGTGATCACCAGCTCAAACTTGGAGCAATATAAACTATGACCACAAATGAAATAGAAGTAAAATTTAATTTCAGAAACAGGAGCAGTGCTGCATATAAGCAGGTAGTTATGCACGTATAGAAAAATCACGTTAGCATCATCTTTAAATTTGAATCTAAAAAAGAAATGGGTAAATCATTTTTTTTTTCTTTTGTGATCTGTTTGCCAAATGGCTCATATGCTGATGAATCCAGAGCAGCCAAAAAATCAGCAACTTTGCTTTTAAACCAATGAGCCATTGAAAAAACACATTTTGGTTTGACCAAGAATTAGACTCAATTTTTGGCTGACCATAATGAAGTGGAGTCTGGATTCCCAATGGGTCAGTCCCAGCACTTTTATGTTTTGACCTAGTCTCTGAAATGGATGTCAAATCAAATCATATAGCGGGCTTAAGGGGTGGCTTGTGAAGGTCCCTTTAAGACAGAGATATCATCATAGAGCTCCTGCCAAAGCCAGTGGTCTTCGCTCAAATAGCGCAGATTGTGAAGTAAGTCATATTGAAAGTGCTGTATCGGTCTGATTGATTTGCAACCTCAAACCAGTCCAAAATGTTAACATCAGACTTAATCACTTTTTTTGAACTCAAAATCCTCCAGTGGGCAAGGCTAGAAACTGACTGGACAGAGCTCCACAAGGTTGTATATCTTTACTGCTAGGTACAGCTGAACCAGTTTTAAGTGTGACAAAAAGCTCTCAGCATGGCAAAAATTAGGCTCTCTCCCACATAGGGTGTGACCGGCCTAGGCAAGACTCAGCACTTGGACTCCTGGAGTAGGCAGTCATTCTGCTTTTTGTGCAGGCAAACAAGAGGCAAATCTCTTTAACCTCGTAAGGTAATTCCAGTCCCTGGGTACCGGAAGCATTGAGTTCTCCTTGCATCCATGAATGAGTGCTCTTCTTCCAGCAGGAATAAGGAGTTTTGTTTCCAGTTGGGCTTTTTCCAGATGTAGTCTGCCCAGATCCACAAATGTTCTGATGAAGTGGTGGTTGAGGTGCCAGGTGTATCTCCTATGCATAGGCTAGTGATTGGAGAAAGTATGCCACCCAATGCAAACTATTTTCTCGAAGTTCACCACCTTCATATACAGCACTTCCTTTTTGTCTTGCTGTATAAATTATCCAGAAGTCCTTGTTTCAATATGTTGGCATATCCACAATTTAGATGAGCTCTCCTCTCACCTGATAGGATCCACCCTGATTCTCTCCCCCAATGTTACAGGACTTTGACTATCTGAGGAGTCTTTCCTGACATTTCTAAGTCACAAATGGCAGAGCTAACACTGTGGTCATCAGTTACCTCCTTCCTGTCCTTCCTAAACTCAGATGCAGGGTGCTTGTTCCAGGTGTGTGAGGTATGATGCATGACAGAACTGGTTCTAAGACAGTTATGGATTAGAAACCTTCAGTAAATATTTTTACAAAGTTATTTTCCTATTTAAGTTATCAAAAATCTGATTTCACTATTAAATCTATTTCCATTTCATTATAATTTATGTGACAGATGAATAGCCATGAAAGATATATATACACAAGTAAAATCCAAAAACAACAGAAAATCAAAAACCTGACACGTGCATTGACCCCTCGGGTGCCTTCGACGTAGCGGTTACGTCCCGCGCAGCACTGCTCAGGTGCCCAGGACGTAACCATTACATCCTGCACCAGGCCCTCTGGGGAATCGCTAGCTTTCCATCCCGAGGGCCTCCCTCCCGCACACCCAGGGCAGGGCTGGAAGGGGAATCGTTTGCCCTTCCACTCCCGCCCTCCATCCCATCTAACGACGTTAGTACACGATTGCGTGCTGATATCATTAGAGGCCGCCCGACACGCTGGAAGCCATTTGCTTCCAGCGCATCTCAGGAGGAAGAGGTGAGTTTCTCTTCTGAGCAGGGGGGGATTGCTTCAAAAGAGGCATCCGGGGAAAAGAAAGGGTTTTCCTTTCCGTCTATGCTTCTTTTAGCATGCCCACTATGCACCAGGGATCTTGTTTGTGTGCGTGTGTGTTTTTTGTGTGGGGGTGGCCCCTTGGGCAAGGGTCACTCCACCAAGGGGGTATAATGTTTTACGCCATTTCTACCCCCCTTAGGGCAGATCAGCTCATTATTTTTAAGCCGATCTGCTCCCAGGATGGTAGAAGCCACGACGACGCCAGGGATGTTGTGCATTTTTTTTTTTTTTTTGTGTGGGGTGGTGGCCCTTGGGCAAGGATCATCCCCACCAAAGGGGGTGAAACACTTTTGGGAAGTTCTGCCCCCTTTTTGGGCTGATCGGCCCATTTATTTGGCCCATCTTTCCCCAAAGAGGGCAGAATGTACTAGGCCCCAGGGAATTTGCTTGTATATTTATGTGTGTGTGTTTTGTGTGGTGGTGGCCCCTTGGGCAAGGTTCGCCTCACTAAGGGGGCATAATGTTTTATGCCATTTCTGCCCCCTTGGGGGCAGGTCGGCTCATTATTTTTTAAGCAATCTGCCCCCAGGTTGGGTAGAAGCCACAATGACACCAGGGTTGTTGTGTGCTTTGTTTTTTTTGTGTGGGGGTGGCCCCTTGGGCAAGGGTTGCCCCCCAGAGGGGGAAAAACACTGTTGGGCAGTTCTGCCTCTCTTGGGGGCAGATTGGCCTATTTGTTTTTAGGCCCATCTGCCCCCGGGGGCAGAATCCACTAGGCATCAGGGATTTTGTTTGTGTGTGTATGTGTATGTGTGTTTTGTGCGTGAGGGGGTGGCCTCTCGGGCAAGGGTCATCCCCCCCCCCAAAGGGTGTGAAACACTTTTGGGCCGTTCTGCCCCCTTTTTGGGCTGATCGGCCCATTTATGTGACCCATCTACCCCCAAGGGGGGTAAAATCCACTAGGCACCAGGGAATTTGCTTGTATGTGTGTGTGTTTTGTGCGGGGGTGGCCCCTTGGGCAAGGTTCACTTCCCTAAAGGGGCATAATGTTTTACGCCATTTATGCCCCACTTGGGGGCAGATCGTCTCATTATTTTTAAGCCTATCTGCCCCCGGAGAGGTAGAAGCCACAATGACGCCAGGGATGCTGTGCACTTTGTTTTTTTTTGTGTGTGGGGGCAGGGTCGCCTCTCAAATGGGGAAAAACACTGTTGGCCAGTTGTGCCCCCCTTGGGGACAGATGGGCCTATTTGTTTTGGCCCATCTGCCCCTGAATCCACTAGGCATTAGGGATTTTGTTTGTATGTGTATGTGTGTGTGTGTTTTTGTGTGGTGGGACAGCCCCTTGGGCAAGAGTCACCTCCCTAAGGGGGCATAATCTTTTACACCATTTATGCCCTCTTTGGGGGTAGATTGGCTCATTATTTTTAAGCCGATCTGCCCCCAGGGGGGTAGAAGCCACAACGACACCAGGGATGTTGTGCGAGTTGTTTTTTTTTGTGTGGGGGTGGCCCCTGGGGCAAGGGTTGTCCCCCAAACGGGGAAAAAACACTGTTGAGCTGTTTTGCCCCCCCCCCCTTGGGGGCAGATCTGTCTATTTTTTTCAGGCCCATCTGCCCCCAAGGGGGAAGAATCCACTAGGCACCAGAGATTTTGTTTGTGTGTGTTTTTTTTGGTGTGGTGGGGCAGTCCCTTGGGCAAGAATCTCCTCCCTAAGGGAGGTATAATGGTTTTTTGCCATTTCTGCCCCGGGGGGGGGGGCAGATCAGTGGATTATTTATAAGCAGATCTACCCCTGTGGGGCAGAAGCCACAATGAATCCAGGGATGTTTTGAGCTTTGTTTTTTGTGTGGGGGTGGCCCCTTGGACAAGAGTCACCCCCAAAGGGGAAAAAACACTGTAGGGCACTTCTGCCCCCCTTGGGTGCAGATCGGCCTATTTTTTTTGTCCCATCTGCTCACAAGGGGGGTAGAATCCACTTCTCACCAGGCATTTTATGTGTGTGCTGTGTGTGGGGGGGTGGCCCCTTGGCAAGGGATTCAGCACAGTACTGGTGGGGATCTCTTCCCCCTTGGGGACAGATCGGCCTAGTTTTTTAGGCCCATCTGCCCCCAGAGACCACTAGAGACCAGGGAAAATTTCTAAATGATTGATGGCGGGGTGTTTGTCAATTGGCAAAGTATTTGCATTTGTGATTATAACAGTTTATTTCTGTATTTTCTGTTCTAGTTCAAAGCTTTTGCTTCCTTTGCTGTGGCTTGTTGCAGGTTTGGCAGTGGTTGACCTGTGGTTTGCATAGTTGCATGTTTTAGGTAAATAAATTTACTCCAAAGGAGTATTGTTGCCATGCATGAATGACATGTTTGTAGGTGGTGTACTAAATGCAGGATTGTGTGTGAAATTGTCCTTAAATTTATGCACAATGATATTTGTGTTTGCTTATGTCAAATGTGCTTTTCTTTTTAGTGGGATATCATTGGTGATTGCTGTGTCTGTGCAGAGTAGTTGCTGGTGAGCCTGGCTTTTTCAGGCAAGTGAGTGGTATAGTTTTTGAGTACATAATTCTTTGTGATAAAGCCACACTTTGTTTATTACTTATTTTAGACAGTGCTGATTGTTGTTGGTGCATTTGTCAAGTTACACTTCTTAGGAAGGATCATGGCTAGCTTCAGAGTGACCGCTCTGCAGGTTGTTGGCATGCTTTTTGAGTCATCTTCTGGCCATGATTATGAGAAGGACTCTGCATCTGAGAAAGGAAGATATGAATGAACGGTGTGTGGGAATGGACTGTAAAGCGGTTGGTGCCTTGTCACGGCTTTACAGCTCACGAGCTGTGAGACATTGGTTCAGTTTTTTGGCCTTTCTGTTATTAACAGTCCATTTTATTTTTGTGAAATCTCCTGTTAATAACATTTGATCTACTGTAACATCACTCACCCTGTGCCAAATCCAACCAGTTTGTGTGGTAAAATTACAAAACCTACTCCGTTGTAATCAGGTGTTTCAGCCCACCCGTGACACGCTAGGTGTCTCGGGTGGGACCCTGAAGATGAAGCATGCCACCAACTTGGTTGGTGGGTGAGAAGTCTTTTTAACATAACTTAAGTGCGTTTCACAATTTTAGTGTTTGGAACATCACAGAAGTACGTGAACACATCAAAATTATCTATTACAAAACTACCTGTGTTTGTGGGGGCACCCACATTTTTGTTGCCGGGTGCGGCATTCATCTAGTGAAACCTACCAAACCCAGATTTTTTTTTAAACTAGACATGCCAAGGAGTCCAGGGAGGTGTGGCTTACGTGGATCCCCCAATTTTTTTTTAGCCAGACTCTCTGCAAACCTCAAAATTTGCTTAAAAAAGCAGATTTTCCTCACTTTGCTTTGTAGGATCGCCACTCTGGCACAAATTTCCTATCACCCAGCATTCCCCTCAGTCTCCCAAATAAAATGATACCTCACTTGTGTGGGTCCCCAAAGCAGAGTCAACCTAAATATGTATAAAAGGAAAATATGTGCTATCCCCTCAAGCTCTACAGGTTTTTGGCCTTTTTCTGTTGCAGGCACCTAGGCCACTACACAAGTGAGGTATCCTTTTTACCGGGAGGCTTGGAGGAATGCTGGGTGGATGGGAATTTGTGGCTCCTCTCAGATTCCAGAACTTTCTGTCACCAAAATGTGAAGAAATAGTGTTTTTGACCAAATGTTGAGGTTTGCAAAGGATTCTGGGTAACAGAACCTGGTGAGACCCCCCCAAAAGTCACCCCATCTTGGATTCCCCTAGGTATCTTGTTTTAAAAAATGCACATGTTTGGTAGGTTTACTTAGGTGCTGGCTGAGCTAGAGGCCAAAATACACAGCTAGTCACTTTGCAAAAATCAGCTCTGTTTTCTTTGGGAAAATGTGATGTGTCCACATTGTGTTTTGGGCATTTCCTGTCGTGGGCACTAGGCCTAACCACACAAGAGAGGTACCCCTTTTATCAGGAGACTTAGGGGAACGCTGGGTGGAAGGAAATTTGTGGCTCTTCTCAGATTCCAGAACTATCTGTTATCAAAATGTGAGGAAAAAGTGCTTTTTGGCCACATTTTGAGGTTTGCAAAGGATTCTGGGTAACAGAACCTGATCAGAGCCCCACAAATCACCCCATCATAGATTCCCCTAGGTGTCTAGTTTTCAAAAATGCACATGTTTGGTAGGTTTCCCTAGGTGCCGGCTGAGCTAGAGGCCACAATCCACAGCTAGGCACTTTGCAAAAAAGTGATCTCTTTGGGAAAATGTGATGTGTCCACATTGTGTTTTGGGGCATTTCCTGTTGCGGGCACTAGGTCTAACCACGCAATTGAGGTATCATTTTTATAGGGAGACCTGGGGGACCACTTGGTAGGAGGAAATCTGTGGCTCCTCTCAGATTCCAGAACTTTCTGTTACCGAAATCTGAGGAAAAAGTGTTTTTTGGCCAAAATTTGAGGTTTGCAAAGGATTCTGGGTAATGGAACCTGGTGAGAGCCCCACAAGTCACCCCATATTGGATTCCTGTAGGTGTCTAGTTTTAAAAAATACACAGGTGTGGTAGGTTTCCCTAGGTACCGGCTGAGCTAGAGGCCAAAATCCACAGCTAGGCACTTTGCAAAAAACAGCTCTTTTTTCTTTGGGAAAATGTGATGGGTCCACATTGTGTTTTGGGGCATTTCCTGTCACGGGCACTAGGCTTACCCACACATGTGAGGTACCATTTTTATTGGGAGACTTGTGGAAACACCGGATAGGAGGACATTTGTGGCTCCTCTCAGATTCTAGAATTTTCTGTTACCAAAATGTGAGGAAAAGAGTTTTTGGGACGGATTTTGAGGTTTGCAAAGGATTCTGGGTAACAGAACCTGGCGAGAGCCCCACAAATTAACCCATATCTGATTCCCCTAGATGTCTAGTTTTAAAAAATGTACAGGTTTGGTAGATTTCCTTAGGTGCCGGCTGAGCTAGAGGCCAAAATCCACAGCTTGGCACTTTCCAAAAAAAAAAAAAAAAGATTTCAATGTAAACATGTGATGTGTCCAAGTTGCGTTTCCTGTTGCAGGTATTAGGCCTAACCACACAAGTGAGGTATCATTTTCATTGGGAGTCTTGCTATTGCCCCTTGTCTTTCTCTAAATTTTTCCTTCCAAAGGTCATACAGTTTGTAAACAAGACATCTATTTGAGAAATTCCCTTTAATTCATATGCTAGTAAGGGGACCCCAGAATTCAGAGATGTGAAAATAACCACTACTTCTCAACACCGTATCTTGTGCCCATTTTGGAAATACAAAGGTTTCCTTGATACCTATTTTTCACTCTTTATATTTCACCAAATTAATTACTGTATACCAGGTATAGAATGGAAACCCATTGCAAGGTGCAGCTCATTAATTGGCTGTGGGTACCTAGGTATCTTGATGAAACTACAAGCCCTATATATCCAAGCAACCAGAAGAGTCTAGAAAATGTAGAAATTGCTGTTTTGTTCACCTCAATTTCAATATCTTTTTGTTTTAGTTGTTATTTTCTGTAGGAAAACCTTGTAGGACCTACACAAATGACCCCTTGCTGAATTCATATTTTTGTCTACTTTTAAGAAATGTTTAGCTTCCCGGGATCCAGCATTGGTTTCATACCCATTTCTGTCACTAACTGGAAGGAGGCTAAAAGCACAAAAATAGTAAAAATGGGGTATGTCCCAGTAAAATGCCAAAATTGTGTTGAAAAATGTGGTTTCCTGATTAAGGTCTGCCTGTTCCTGAAAGCTGGGAAGATGGTGATTTTAGCACCACAAGCCCTTTGTTTGGACTGTTTTCAGGGATAAAACCACAAGCTTTCTTCTGCAGCCCTTTTTTCCTATTTTTTTAAAACAAAAGAAAATGTTGCTCTATTTGGCTAATTTCTTGGTTCCCCACAGGGAAATCCACAAACTCTGGGTACCCCTAGAATTCCTAGGATGTTGAAAAAAAAAGGATGCAAATTTGGCATGGGTAGCTTCTGTGGACAAAAAGTTATGAGGGCCTAAGCGCAAACTGACCCAAATAGCCAAAAAAAGGCCTGGCACCTGAGGGGTAAAAGGCCTGGCAGCTAAGGGGTTAAACACAGTACATCAGCCACTACATTTTTACCACAGGTCACAGTTCATGACATCTCTTGTGACCAAGGTCCATTTGCCGATGCCTGGAGAAGTAACTAATATTGCGCTTAACCCTCCATTGTTTTCCTTGTTCTTCTTGCAGCCTTTACAAATGCACAAACACGGTGGCAAACGTAAAGGGAACTTAACAAGTGGAGATAAAATAATGCACCCTTGCATTTCCTGAACCTCAAGGACTTTAAGATAAGCTTAAATAATAATATATAATGGGGTTTGTACAATTTACAAAGAAGCATACAATGCAATTCTGAGTGCTCTGAGTGTCAATTACTAGGACAAGCTACCACTGGCACCCCCAGATGAGCACAAAAGTCTGAGAAATTCAAGAGCCAACCCACAGTGCCAGCCCTGAAGCAGAAGCCCCTTCAGAGTAGGAGGAGATACAATGTACAAGGCATGGAACGTAGGTACTTAAAAAACTAAGGCATTCTTTAACAGCTGTTTACTTGTTTCATTTTCCTGTCTCCGGGAGTGAAAACCGTCTAAGTATCTTAACTTCACTATCTTCTTATCTTATTTCCTTAATGTGCAATGTGCATCACATATATCTGATAGGTTCAAAGAGTTACAGATCTTTTGTACACAGGCCAGCCAGGCAATTGAAATGCCCCTATCCAGTATCAAACAGTCAAAAATAATGTCTCTATTCAGGTTTGATCCATACACTAACCCAAAGTAAGAGGGGTGCCAACTCGGTTTTATTTGTGATATGCTTAAGGCTGAGCTCTGAATGTGTGACACAATGGGGGTCTGAGGGAGGTAACTGCAGGCTCTGCCTACAGATATGATTCTCTTCTATCTGCAAGGAATTAACACCACAGTATTCCCAAATCCCTGCATCATAAAGCGCTATCGATGTGCACTGGACATTGTAGAGGTTCAGACATGGAGAGATCGTTCCTCCTTTGGTAGCCTTAGATATATTAAATTACATAAAGCACCAGCCGACCTGCTGAGCTTCAGGAGGGAGTTACTTTTTTTGCAGCTGCCAGGAACATGCACTATTAAAAACAACTCCCAGGTCATTCAAATTGTTCACACCTCCCAGTGATTTCGCCCTCACCATTAATTTGGACATATGTTTCTTGCCTGGCCCGCATATCATGACGTGATTTTCCAGAGTTCACAACCAGGTCCAGCTCACTCATAAAGGATTCCACCAACATATGCAGAGCCCCTTGGGTATAAGCCATGAGTACCTAGCCATCTGCGTAAAGCAGCACCAGTATATGAGCTCGCAAAATCATCAGGACCTCTCAGGCAGCTCTAATGAGGGCTGGGCACAAATTATTAATGTAAACAACAAATAATAGTGGGGCCAGGATACTGCCGTGTTGCACCTCATGAGCCAAAGGAAAGGCATCTGACAGTTCACCATCAAAACCATGCCTAACCTTCGCTTCCAAGTTCTCATGCAAGGAATACAGGAAGTTCAGATACAGCGAACAGCCCTTGGCAATGGTATATTTGCCAATGATCAAGTTCAAATGTAATCACTGATCCACTGTGACCAGCCCCTGGCGGAATCCAAATTGGCAAGGACATAGACTATTACTGGTATTAGCCCGTGATTTTAGACAATTGGCTATCACCCCTCCAATAACGACAACAGTACTGTCATTGAGGGAAATGGGGCAATAGCATTTAGGTGACTTATGGTCAGCTTTTTAAAAAAATCGTGACAATTGTAGAAAGTGTCCAAGATCATGGAATCTTGCTGCGTAATGAGTTGTGTGGAGACGTTTGTTATCAGAGGGCCCTATATATTGGTGTCCATGGTGACCCCATCCAGCCCCAGAACTTTACCTTTCGGGCTTTGCCTAATGGCACCGGTGACTCCCTGTAAAGAGATCGACATGGTTGGAAAAGCGGACAATTTATCGCTCAAAATGTGCAACCCATTCAGGGCCTGGGGTATTACAGCTTAAAAGCGGGATAGGTGGTGCTCCCCTTTGTTTGATCTTATTTCCCATTTCCCAGAATTTCCTACTGTTATTGGTGAGCGAGGCACTTGGCAAAGGTTTCCAATCCCTGTTATTCATAACGTTTTTCCTTAACCTAACGGTTTATTTGTAATCTTTGCAAGCTTTCCGCACCCCAGTGCGGTCTTTGGGGGTTGCAGAAAAGGCCTTTCGTAACCTATGGTTGGCTAAAGAGCAATGATTGTCTAACGAACAGTGAATCATCTGCCTGTGCCTGATCGGCTGTACCAGTAACTACCTAATGTTCAGGTTTAAGATGTTAAAGTGAATTTTTTTTTCATCCCCCTGCACATTGGACAGACAATTCAGAAAGGTTGAGATATGAGACTCAAACAGCATGGTCAGGGTTCCCCCCCCCCCCCACCCCCCCCCCGTCTTGCAAATGCCATACAACCCTTTAGGCTACCTCCAGAGTGCTGAGTTATAAGGAATGACACCCCGGGGGGAGACGTTTTCTGCACTGGAAGTTGATCTTCTAATTACAAGGAACTATGATTAACCCATTTCCATTAGTAGGATTTGAGCCCGTAAAAACTATGTTGAGAGTTTACTTTAAGATATAGGGTCTGACACAGGTCTTGACGGATGGGTTACTCTGTCACAAATGTGACACTTATTCCATCTGATGTATTACAATTTCCATAGGAAATAATGGAATTGTAATAAGGCAGAAGGGATATCCATCACATTTGTGATAGAGTAACCCTGTCCGCCAAGATCTAAATCAGGCCTGTGGTAAAATACTGAATCCAAGCTATGCCCTCTAAAAGTGAGCAATGAAATACCACCTATACTGAGCAATTCAATTAGATCAACAAGACTGTGTTCTATGAGATACCTAGCCAACTTCTCACCTCTACGATCAGGTCCCCCTCAATAAAGTGACAGACCTTCCACACCCAGTCTCTAATCCTCCAATTTTGTGTTGAAATCCCCACAGAGAATAATTAGTTTGTGTCATTTTATGGGCACCTAATGGCTTTACACTTGCAAAAAAGCAAACACATGTTTAAAATAAATACACACATGATTTAAAAAATCATTATAAAAATTAATCAACTAAAAATAAAAAGTACTAAATTTATCCTTAATGTGCAATGCCATAAAAGCCGGGTTTCCGTTATCTCAGATATTCACTTTCAGATTCAAGTTGATCCAAATAGAAAGACCGCTCTTGGATCTTCCATGTGAAGAGCGGGTAGCTGGGCAGGAGTAGCACTCAAAGCCAGGACAAGATGAGTCACTGGTTTATCCATGTTTTATTATATCTTGCAATTAAGTTAAAAAAAGCTGGAATGTTCACCTTGTCTTTTAATCCAGCAATTGTCCATCTTAGCAATATGAAGGAACACCCCAACCTGGCATTCTTGGGATTCTCTGAGGAAAGCATAACAATATTATGAGTGTTAGACCTGGCAGCCTTAGAGTGGTCACCCCTAACCTTTTCCCTGCCCCCCTCCTTCCAATTTTCTGACCCTGTTTTTGCTGGTTTTAGTATTCTGCACACGTTACCACTGCTGTCCACTGCTAAAGTGCATACGCTCATTCCCCTAAACATGGTAACATTGGTTCCTACGCAATTGGCATATTTAATTTACCTGTAAGTCCCTGGTAAAGTGCACTACATGTGCCCAGGGCATGTAAATGCTACTAGTGGGCATGCAGCATTGATTGTGCCACCCACATAGGTAGTTCCTTAACCATGTCTCAGGCCTGCCATTGCAAGGCCTGTGTGCAGTTTCACTGCCACTTCGACTTGGCATTTAAAACTACTTGCCAAGTCTTAAACTCCCCTTTTTCTACATATATGTCACCCCTAAGGTAGGCCCTAGGTAGCCCGTAGGGCAGGGTGCTATGTCGGTAAATGGCAGGATGGAAAGCAGCCTTAGCCACAACTCCGTAACAATGAAGTCGTGGACAACAAAAGCAGAACAACGCTTTTGTTAACCACAACTTCCTTGTTTGGTGCCTTAACCACACATGTGCTGAACCATACACATGTGTGGTTAAGACACAGAAGAAGGGAGTCAGCTGAGGAGGACGATGTGATCAGGTAAGTGGGGCTGTTTTAGGGGTGGGGGGTCAGGGTATTTTTAGTTTTAAGGGTAGGGTGGGGGTTCGGGGTATTTTTAGTTTTGGGGGTCGGGTGGGTTAGCTTTAGGGGCAGGGAGGGGGGTTGGAGTATTTTTCATTTTAGGGGCTGTTTAGGTTTAGCGGCGGGGAGGGGGTTAGGGTATTTTTAGTGTTAGGGGCGGGGGTGGGGGTCTTTTTAGTTTGAGGGGTGGGGGTCGGGGTGGTTTAGGTTTAGGGGCGGGGAGGGGGGTAGGAGCATTTTTGGTTTTAGGGGCCGGTTGGGGGTTGGGGGTCGGGGTATTTTTAGTTTTTGGGGGTGGGGTGGGGGTTGGGGTGGTTGAGGTTTTAGGGGGCAGGGTGGGTGGTTGTGGTGGTTTTAGGGGCGGGCCGGGGATCACAGTAATTTTAGGGGCGAGGGTGGGGGGTTGAGGCGGTTTTAGGTTTTGAGGGCAGGGGTGGGGGTTGGGGTGGTTTTAGGTTTTAGGGGCTGGTGTAGTGGTTATTTTAGGAACGGGATGATGGGTTGGGGTGGTTTTAGGTTTTAGGGGTGGGGGTCGTGGTAATTTTTTAGGGGCAGGGGTGGGGGCCAAGGGGGATGCATGCTGGAACCATGCATGCCATTCACTAATTCCATTACCAGGAATGCCTTTACAACAAAAAATCGTTGTTAAGGTATTCCTGGTAAAGCCATCAGTGGTAACATCGCAGTTGTTGTTCTGACCTCGTTTTTTCAGGCATGCGTTGTTCCAGCATGCGTTGTTCCAACATACATTCAGGCAGGAGATGTACTTATGTGTTTCACATGTCCTGGTAGTGAAAAACTCATACAGTTTTTTCTGCTACTGTGAGGCCTGCTCCCCTCATAGACTAGCATTCGAACTGCCTTTATATTCTATAGTGGGAGATTCTGATCTGGAAGGAGTAGCCATGTCATATTTGGTATTCCCAGAATGGTAATAGAAAATCCTGCTTACTGGTGAAGTTGAATTTAATATTACTATTTTAGAAATGCCACTTTTGGAAAGTGGGCATTTCTCTCCACTTACTGCCATCTGTACCTCACCTTCTGTCTCCAATCCATGTCTGGTCTGTGCTGGTTGACAGCTCCCCTTGTGCATTCCACCAAGACAACCATAAACACAGGACACTCAGTCACATCTGCATTCATCTCCATACTGAATGGGTCTTCCTGAGCAGGAAGGGTGGAGGGGCTCACACTTACATTTCAAAGGCTAGTGACCTGCCCTCCCACAAAGGATTGATAACCTTCCACAGGGATCCTGGGAGACAGGACTGGGCTGCAAGAAGAACTTATGCACTTCAACCCCAGATTTAGAAGTTTCCCCCACTTCAAAGGCTTTTTTGGGTATATAAACTGGGTCTCTGACCCCACCAAATCAGACATTTCTGGACCTACACCTGTACACTGTCAGAGGAATTGCCTGGCTGCCTAAAGGACTCATCTGGACTGTTTTGCTGAGAAGGACTGCTGCCCTGCTTGTTGCCCTGCTGCCCTTCTGACTCTCCTGGTAGGACTCTGCCTTCTTTCTGAAGTGCTCTCCAAGGGCTTGGATTGAGATTGCCTCCTGTTTCTGATGTCTCAGGGGCAAACAAAAACGTAACCTCTTAAAGAAACTCCTTGTGCATCAAAAATTTATGCAAAGCCTGCAGAAATTGATGCAAAGCCTGCATCATGGCTGGGAAATCGGCACACCACTGACCAGAATGGCACACCACTGACTTCCCAACAGAGAACGAAGCGTCTGCCTTTTGAAGGAAAATTTGACGCATCACCTACCAGATCGATGCAGCGTCTACTCCTTCTACCAGGTAATCAAGGATTTTAATTGCATCATCCCTGGGCATCAAAATATCCCTGCATCGCAGTGAGGACCCAAGACTGAGGGCCTGAAAAATAGTGCAGCCCCTAGCAGTGTAGAAAGAAACAACGCATTGTCTGAGCCGTGCTGGAAAATCCCATGCAACACCTTATTTTCCCACAGATCTCTTCCTCTGCCATCCCCGTGCACCGTTACTTTTGACGCATTCTAGGTACTGTGTGTAACAAAAAAGCACCTGTTGATTTCTAAGGATTGAGACTCTTTTAAACTTTTTAAAAGTGATATTTCAACTTGTGCGTATTAGAACTTTGTTGTTTTGACCTTATTGCAGGTAAGTATCACCTATGTTTCTAAACCTGTTTGGTGTATTGTTGTGGTGTTTTCACTCTATGAGTTATTGCAGAAATACTTCACACATTGCCTCTAAAGTTAAGCCTGTCTGCTCTGTGCCAAGCTACCAGAGGGTAAGCACAGGATAATTTGTGTTGTGTTGTGACTTACCCTGACTAGGATTGATGTCCCTGCTTGGACATGGGTGTATACCTCTGCCAACTAGAGACCCAATTTCAAACAATGAGGTGAAGGCAAAAAAGCATAATTACCAGCATAAGTACCATCTGAAAGTCAATCCACACTAGAGAGAATATCCAAGAAATTTGAAAGAGGTGTGGTGGCATCAGTCCTCATGCAAACCAAAGGGTCAGGAGCACGCGCTGATGGTGGAGTTGTGTTTGTAGAGCACAATGGGTCTTCCTGTGCATAGGTTTATTTGTGAGCATATTGGCTGAATGAGGACTTTTTGGTTGCTGAGGTAAGGCAAATGTCTATAAATGAAACCCAATGGAACCATGGTGAAGTTGCCCCCATTGGTCACATTTCCAGAGGGCCCAAACAGAAGGCTCTGTACTAAGGAGGGAGACCTTCAGTTTATAACACAATCCCATCCATCCAGCTCTGTTTGTCATACAAATGCCATTTGTGAGGGAAAAGCAAAACGTTTTGTTGCATGCAAGACAATCTAAAACATTGTTACTAAGCTCCCCATTAGACTCTACCTGCCCTCTTCACAGGGATGAAATTCCAATAAGGATGGCCAAGTAGGGGCAAGCAGCTGGAGGGAGGTCGATTTTAGTGGGATAACCTCTCCAGACACTGGTTAAGTAGAAAACCGCCTCTACTCAGATGTGAGCTGGTCACTTCAGAAATGTAGGGGCATGGCCCAGATGTACTATTCCCCCAAGGTAAGGAAGGTGATGTGTGACTGGCTAAGGTGAGGCCCATAATGTACTCTTGAGGTATCCAGAGTTGTATAATGGAATGGCAAAGGCAGGGTGGAAGGTCTAATGTAATTTGTCCTGGTTTTTATCAGCTCAGATTGGCAATGTTGTCTACATCTTGATGCAATTTGCCGTTCCATAGATTTGAGCTACTCAATAAGAAGCAAAAGCCTGCCATGAAAAAGTTCCTTAATTTTGCCATAGCAAGTTTCCATAAGCTGATCGTCACCAAGTTGGTGCAAAGATATGTTCCCTACTGTATGTGGAAAAGGAGTGGGGGCTCGATTACCAACATAAATGGCCGTGAGAACGGTGTTTGACTAGTCTGGGTTGCCTGATTCAATTTAATAGGTAGGGCTTTATATTTACCACAGGTACCTCGCTTTGGTTTTGGGGTGACATGGGAAGGAAATCTGTCCATCTGGCTTGGCTAAGTTGTAATTGTATCAAAAGTGCCAACAGTGTCAGAAATCCTCCTGGTGGCATTTTGAGCTGAACTTGGAGCCAAGTCTATGCTGGAGGAAGAAACCTTGATCTCCTTGTGATTGTAAACAGGTGTCACTATACCCCTGTTCAGTGAAAGCCCCTCTCTGTGTGGCCAATTTCATTGTTAATGACACCCATGGCCCTTATCAGCATCCAATCAGCAGGTGGATGTACCTTCCTTTCGTTGGGAGTGTATGAACTAGGTTACCCCAAGGGGGTTTCTTCTTCCCCATTGTAACAGAGGGTTATGAGTCATTAGCTTACGAGAACAGAATATTCAACTGCAGATTTAATTATAACAAAGCAACAAATAATCGGGACCTAAACATACCAACAAACAGTTGCAAGATACTTTAAAGATGGGGCCAAGCGGGGTGGTCCAGACTTCTTCGGGCTCTGACAGGAATGGATGGGCTCACCTTTGGCCTGTTCTTTGCCCCAGTGTGGCCGAGGAACAACCTGTGCAGCACCCGCACCCATGCACTTTATACTGCCCAGTGCTGATGGTCCACCTCCTCAATCACCAGCAGGAACATGGCCATTGTAGTGTCCTGTTCGAAGGTCAGCAAAGCAGCTGCACCCACATGCTTCATAGTACCCAATGATGATGGTCCCCTTCCTCAATCAAGGGCATTGTAGTGCCCTGGCCTAATGTCCACTCTGCACGTACCGCAAAGTGGCAGCACCCACATACTTTAAATTGACCAATGATGAGGCCCTGCCTCCTCAATCACCACCAGGATCATTGGCTTTGTGGTACCCTGGTCAAAAGTCCACTCTTTACATCATCATTAAATCAGATGTTAGTACTTTAAGTAAACAAAAAAAACTGTGGAGGACTATGGTAGCACTTTCCAAAGTGGAGAAATAAAATTACTTATTCTAATCATACCTAGACCTTTCAGTAGGAATGTATAGCTGGACCTATAGTGTGAAATAGCTTTTATGTCTTTAGTCACTGCAATGACGCACTTTTTTATATAATAAGCATCCTAACCTATGAGCTTGTTGCAGATTCCCATTGTAGTAACGAGGCTGCTGGATTTTGGGCAGAAGCACCACCGAGCATGTGGGACTGAGTCTAATCCCACACCTGGTGACAGTTGTCGACCTAACCCTTCTGGCTAGCTAGGAGCACCTCACCACCTCCAAAGGTAAAGGTGATTTACAGCAGTCTGTCGCATGATACTCAGACTGGTCAGGGAAGTCATGGTAGAAAAGGTCCTACCCCAGTGACCAGGAGGGTGAAACACAGGAAGGGTCCTACTATATTGTCACCACAGAATATCTAATATCCCTACCTACACTGCTAAGTTTTAAATGAGAGCAAATAGCAGTGGTAGCCCTGATCCGCCCATCTAGTCACGGTAAGGAAGCCCAAACTCCATACATGTGTTAGAGGTAACGAAGATGTCTGTTAATCTGTCCTCCCATGTAGACAAAGAAGAAGCGTGAAGTTTCAGCAGAAACTGTGACAATGTGCTGGATGAAATGGCAAGCTGGCTAGAATGTCCCTTTAAAGTTAGTGTGGGCAGCATGTTGTTTTATAAAAAAAACATCTTGTTGTTCTGAGAATTGCTGTGATGTGGCAACACACATTATTCTGTGTACGGTAGGTATTGCACTCTCTGGACTGGCAGTACCCGGTAAACTATTGTGTATAGCCTTGGAGCGAGCAAAGGATGAAACGTCATGCAGAGAAATGTATAACAATTTTGTGTGGAAGGGCAACTGGTATAAAATATTAAAACATTGCCACTTAAATAAATCCTTGCTAAAATAATAAGAGGAATAAAATGGCAAGTGCCTAGGTGACATGCCACAGGCCTCAGACCCAAGCTAAAATAAATGTACCTACATAAAATGCTAAAATAACCTCACAACACCCTCCCATTGTCAGGTCCAGAACGCCAAAGTCTATTAAAGTATAACCTCCTGCTAAAATCACCATGTTGGCAACAAGTCTAAAGCTAAATTAAACACAAAAGGAAATAAAATGTCCATGTTGACAAGCAGGGCAGACCAAGAGTAAGCCAAACTCAAAGGTCACTTTAGAAGATTAATAAAAATATCCACCAAATTAAAGCCAAATGTCAGCAATAACTGTAATCTTTTTAAAAAAATACCAATGTCATCAATTGAAATGACATTTTAGAGAGACTCCACCTTGACAGGTGACAAACTATTCAGGTCGCGAGGGAGCACTCATGTTCTGTTACCTCAGCCACAGTTCCAGCTGAGGCGGCAGCATCCTGTGCAGTGCCAGGTGTGGTAGTACCAGGAGCCCCTGGATCCACAAAGGGTGGCTCATAGGAAGCCTCTCGTAGCAACCAAATCTCAATGTGTAAACCTGGTAATGTAATGTCATCAAGAACACCAACAGATCAACTTCTTAAAAAGGTACATGCTGCACAGCAAGACACACTTCTGGTGCATGTTCGAAAGACCTTCACAAACATCGAAAGATGGGCTCCACGCAATTCAGAACCAGTCTTAATGACAAAGACCAGTTGGACCCCAGTTCTTTCGGGAGTGGTGCTCCTAAATACTTCATCATGCATTCATGACACAGTTGGGCTGATACGAACACCATCAATACTCCTTGTTGAGATGAGGCAGCCATTGAGAATAAAAAATAGCAGCAGCAAGATACCACCAATTAGTGGCAAAGTTAAAGAAAATCCCCCAAAGACTCAAAAAGATTGAGTATATGACTGAAGGTGTTACCTTAAAGGAATGTACAATACCAGTGGTGTTAGTGATGGTAGATGCATTGAAAGGTGACATATGAGTTCACTGAAATGTTTTGGAAAGTTAGTATTTAAAAGGGACTGTATCTCTGCGGATTACCTCACCACTTGGAGAGCATAGGTCTCACTAGCAGATGTAAGTGCACATATTTTTGAAACAAAAGGGCTTTCAGTCTGCTCAGACTGACACAATTTACATTTGAAGTAGCAATATGAGGCCATACATTTGCTACTTTAATTTCTCATCTGATTGGTAAAGTACATTTCTGCAACAAGCTGCAATTTCGGATACCAAAACTATGTAGGCAATCTTGGCTTGCATTCCACAGCAGAGTTCTCCATTCAGCATCATATAACTCCTATTCAAGAGCACTTGGAATACTTGATGAATCAAAGGGACAGTAACACCCTTCAGGTAAGAAGCTAAATGGGTGGCTGAAACTTTATATGCTCTGTGCAAGGACAACTGTTTACAAATTATTGAAAGACTTACAGAAGTCTTGCATTTGTTGCTGCTAAGAAAGACCTCCTTCATGCCATTGAAACATTTGTAGATAAAGGATAGCTCCCACACCTCTTGGATGTAGCTACCTCCCAGTTTTTTAAATCTGCCTACAGGAATGTGCTTTAAACATGCAGTGAACTGAAGCATTGAAATAAGCAGATTGATAACCCTGTGTATTAACCAGGGTGCAGATGGTATTTCCAGCACAGTGAAAGGCAACTTTTCTAACTTTTCGATGATTCACATGACATACGTTGCTTCTTTTTTAGCCATTATTTGCTGCTTTTGCATCAAATTAAATGCAGAAAACAAGTACTTGGAGCTAACATGTTGCTAGGGTACACAAGCACTTTTCAGAACTTGTAACATCCAACCTAACTGCATAATAGACTTAAGTTGACTCTGTCCATGGAGTAAAAATGACATAATTGTATAACGTCAATTGCAGATGAAACAATATTGTTTAGTGTGTAAATGTGGTTGGACAAAGTGTTCATATAATTATCTTCAATGACTAGAACTTTATGGAGGTTGTCCTGATCTATTTGCTTCAATCAGGCAGTGGCTTCTTTTTGTGAAAGTTTCCAATTTTCGCTATGTATAGCATATAAGAATCACTTTGTGCATGGTTGTCTTGGACCTAATGAGAGATCTTGTAAGTCTGTGCTTTCTGACAGGAGACTAAGGTGTTCTTTAATGGCTGATAGTGTGGAGGTTTTCAACCATTGTTGACATAATTAGTCCACACTATGGCCCTCATCACAACCAAGGCGGTCGGTGTTAAAGCGGCGGTAATACCGCCAACAGGTCGGCGGCAAAAAAATGGAATCACTACCACAGCGGAAACCGCAACACATACAGCCACTTTGACACTCCGACTGCCACGGCGGTAGCACAAACACCACAGAGGTAACCACCAACAGCCAGACGAAAGACAATGTACCGCCTACCACATTACAACACGCCCATCCGCCAGCTTTGCAGGGGCGGTAGCAATGCCATTAAAAGCACGGTGGAAACAGTACTTGGAAGGGAAACCACTCACCTCTCGACACTCAACGAAGAACCAGGACGCCATGGAGCCCGAGATGCACGTCCTGCCCATGCTGGTCTACCGTCTCATACATCAGGAGTACCACCGGCGGCGACAACGAGTACGGTGAGTATAGCACCTAGTAGACAGGGGAGGGAAAGGGGGAGGAAAAAGAGAGTGACACATGCATGCAACTTGCAACATCCCCACCCCCACCCTCAACCCCAACACCATACACACAAACACATGCAACTACATTACATATACACCCCGTTACCCTCTGGAAGAACGCAAGGACAAAATTAATTGAGTCAAAATAGTGTAATATTAGAATTCTAGAGAAATACGTTCATAAATAAATAAACAGTATGTACAATATATACAATATATACAAAATGAGGGACAATGTCCACACAAAAATAGTCCGTGGCCCACTGGCCAAAAACACATAGGCCAAGCCCACACTTGCTTCCTGCCTCAAACCAGAGCGAACACTGCAGGGGCATCAGGTCAAAAACACACAGGAACCTCAGGGGGGGAAGGAGGGGCACCTCAGCCAGAAGATGGTACTACGCCACTGCTCCTGGAGGGGGCTCCATGCCCACAGCAATGTCCTGGGGAGTGGAAAGCCACAGTCTCTCAAGTGGGTGGTTTGCCCACTGCTTGGTCCTGGGGAGTGCAAGGCCACAGTCTCTCAAGTGGGTGGGTTGCCCACTGCTTGGTCCTGGGGAGTGCAAGGCCACAGTCTCTCAAGTGGATGGCTTCTTCCACTGGTCCTGGAGGGGGCTTTGTGCCCAGTGTGGTTCATCCTGCCAAGGATAGGGTGAGTAGATGGCTTTCTCCACTGGTTCTGGAGGGGACTTTGTACCCAGTGTGTTTCATCCTGCCAAGGATAGGTTGAGTGGATGCCTTTCTCCACTGGTTCTGGAGGGGGCTGCATTCCCAGTGATGAAGCACTTGGGGGGTGCCAGGTCACAGTCCCTCACCTGGGTGTCAGAGCCACGAGATTTGCAGTGGTCAAGATGCATGATAGTCCATGGAGACAGGGCTACAGTTCATCCGCCGTTGGCTACGGCTGCACAGTGGTGGTAGTGCCGGTGCTGGTGGGGGTGCTGCCAGTGGTGGGGGGAGGCTCCAGCCCTTCTCCTGCAGCCTCGGAGTGCTGCCCACTGGGGCTGCTGCTGCCAGTGGTGCTACTGTCAGCGGTGCAGGTGGCGGTGCTTGCAGCGGGGCTTGCAGCGGTGCAGGTGGCGGTGCTGGCTGTGGTGGAGGTGCCAGTGCTGCCAGTGGTGGGGGGAGGCTCCAGCCCTTCCCCTGTAGCCTCGGACGGCTGCCCACTGGGGCTGCTGCTGCTGACAGTAATGGTGCTTGCAGCAGTGCAGGGGGCAGTGCAGTTGGCAGTGCTTGCTGCAGTGCTTGCAGTAGTGCAGGTGGCGGTGATGGCTGCGGTGCAGGTGATGGTGCAGGCTGTTGCGCTGGTAGCCACCAGGCCTTCACCTGCATGCTCGAACGGCTGAAGTGCCTTGGCTGGTGTTTTCTGCCCCTTCCTGCCCTTGGCAGATGGTGGTGTCACCTTGGGTCTGGCAGCTGGAGTCTTTGACGTGGCCTTGCTGGGTATTTGTGGCTCCTCCCTCTTACTGGATGCTGTCCCCTTCTTCACCTTGCCAGGTGACGGAATGTTCTTTCCCTTGGCAGGGGTTTGTGGCACACTGGTTGGCCTGACGGGTCCCCCCTTCGAGCCTATGACAGCTGCAGGAACCACAGCGGAAGTCGACTTGGTAGCTGAGGTGCTGGGCTGGGTTCTGGCCACCCTGGCCCGAGGGGAGAGGGGTAGGAAACAGCTCAATGTTGGCTAGGAAAAGCTTCTTAGGGACATTGGGGTGGGAAGAGGGTGAAGTTCTGGGAGTGGAGGGAGAGGGAGTGGTTGTAGGAGGCATCTGTCTGCTGTGTTTGGGTGCAGGTGCATGAGCTGGAAGCTGTTGTGAGGTGGATGGCTGTTGGGTGGGTGTGTGCTTGCGTTTGTGTACTTTGGGAGGGGGGGTCACAGACACAGTGGGAGAGGACACAGGGGACATGCGCATGGATGTGGGGGTGGTGTCTGTCAGTGAGGGGTGTGTAGTGATGGGCTTGCTGGTGATGGAGGTAGTTGATGAGGATGTAGTGCATGCAGGTGTGAGTGGAGACGCTACTGGGAGGGAGGTGGATGAGGAGGAGGAGGGGGACACAGTTGAGGCAGTGGATGTTGGTGTGTCTACATGGGGATGGTGCATGTGTGAGTGCCTGTGAGATGAAGTGTGGTGCTTGTGTTTGTCTGAGCCACTTTTGTGTGTTGATTTGGGTGAATGCTGGTCTGAAGATGTGCTTGGGATAGGTTGAGGTTGAGGAGATTGAGACTGGGTAGAGGAAGTTGGAGGGGGAGGCTAGAGACAGGGACAATCAGTGCTGAGGCCAAAGTCTAAAAAGCTCTCTGTTGGGCCTCCATGCCAGAGTGAATGCCCTCCAGGTATGCATTTGTTTGTTGCAAATGCCTCTTGACACCCTGGATGGCATTCAGTATGGTTGACTGCCCAACAGTGAGGGATCTCAGGAGGTCAATAGCCTCCTCACTGAGGGCAGCAGGGCTGACTGAGGCTGGGCCTGAGGTGCCTGGGGCGAAGGAAATGCCCACCTGGGTGAGAGGGCACGGGAAACATGCTGAGGGGCTTCTGAGAGGACGGTGCTGTTCAGGGGGTGGCAGCTGTACCTGTTGTTGGGGTGGGCACAGAGGTCCACCACCGCCAGGGAGCTTCCATCACAGGAGGCGTTGCTGTCTGTGGTGTCCCCTCCTGTCTCTGTTGTGGTGCTCCCCTCGCCCTCCATCCCACTGGTGCCCTCACCCTCTGTGGATTCAGCCTCCAGGCCCATGTGGGATGCAGCTCCCTCCGTCACCGGTGCCTCTGCTCCACCACCAGATGATGCCAATGCACACAAGGACAGGGTGACCAAACAAAAAGGGGGGGAGAGACAGAGGATACACTTGGTCAATGCCAGCAACACCACTACCGTTGGCATACACAACACACAGGAAGCTGCCCTATGCCAGGCCACGCACTACAAGTTACAATGCTAGACACCAGCCCATGGGGGACATGGCATAACGCCATCAGTTGCACACCTGAAACCCACAGGACCCTTCTCAGTAGTATATGCTCACTAACACCATTTGCTTTGGAGTGCTTCATAGTCTGCCTAACAAGGGATCTACCCTGCCATGTTTGCCCTGGCCTAGGGGCACCCACAGTCCACATCCCTCACCCAGGTAAAACCTTAACGCGTGCCAATTCATGATTCTGAAATTGTACTCACCCCGTTGTGGCTGCTGTTATGCACCCAATCGCCCATCCAACTCTGGATAGGCCACCCCCAGGATGTGGAACATCAGGGGGGTCAGGGTACGATGGGCACCCCTTCCTCGTTGGGAGGCCAGCTCCAGCTGGGCCTCCGCCGTCTTCCTTGCCCAGCGGCGTAGGACCTCCCACCATTTGCGCCAGTGAGTGCTGCGTCTGTCAAAGACCCCCAGGGTCCGCACCTCCTTGGCGATGGGACGCCAAATACCCTTTTTCTGATGGGCATTGACCTGCAGGAAAAAATAAAGCAGAGAAGGGATTACTAATACCGTCAGGACCATCACACTCATGGCTCACCATATCCCTCCCATCCACTAACGCACATACATTGACCACCATCCATGCAGCACTCTGCCCAGGAAACCTCAGCCCCCCCCACATGTGGCTTACACTCACAGCACTCCATACATTCATGGCCCACGCATCATGCTCACAGTGTACTCACCTGTTTGTCTGGTGGACTATAGAGTAAAGTGTACTGGGTAGGACCCCATCCACAAGTCTCTCCAACTCCTCCGCAGTGAAGGCAGGGGCCCTTTCCTCAGACACATGAGCCATTGATGCTTCCAGACACAGGTCACAGCAGCGCTTGCTGTGTAGGTCCTCTCCTGTTGAAGGTCAGGTAGCAAGTGAGTGAACAGATAGAAAATGGCGGTCACGTCCATGGCGGTGCATACCGTCACCACCTGCGTACATCGCCATTGCACCTGGAAACCATAGGGCCCGATGATAACCAATTCGGAGTTGCACAGCGGACGTCGACCGCCTGCCGCAACCACGCATAACGGCAGCACAAATTACCTCATTTCCACTTGTCTCTCCACACAGGTCAGGCAGCTGCCATTTCAGGGGGGCACAGGCAATGGCACCTAACTGCGTCACACCAGACATTGGCACATCAACTGACTCTCGGATTCACATAATGGTTCTGTAAATGAAGAGATGCATCATTATTGCAGTAGATGTGTGAATATGACCCTCTGCTCACCGTTTTCCTCCCTAGGCTTCGACCGTTGAGGATGAATTTGAGATGGAGACATCCTCCAGTGTACATATCCCTGGTGGACCTTGGGACAATGGAGGACAGACACATTATTCTAACCTACAGACTTGACCGGCCCACAATCCAAGAACTTTGTGCCCAATTGGAGCCAGACCTGATGTCAGCTATCCACCAGCCCAAAGGTATCCCCACTCTAGTGCAGGTCCTGTCAGTGCTCCATTTCCTGGCAAGTGGTTCCTTTCAAACAACAGTGGCCATGGCATCAGGGATGTCTCAGCCAATGTTCTCAAACGTGTTGACCAGAGTGTTCTCTGCCCTGCTGAAACACATGCGCACCTACATCGTATTCCCACAAGTGGAGGATTTGGCCACAGTGAAAGCTGACTTTTATGCCCTGGGACATATCCCCAACATCATTGGTGCCATTGATGGTACATATGTAGCATTTGTCCCCCCCCCCGGAGAAATGAACAGGTGTTCGGGAATAGGAAAAGCTATCACTTTATGAATGTGCAGATGGTGTGTTTGGCTGACCAGTACATCTACCATGTGAATGCCAAGTATCCTGGCTCTGTGTATGATGCCTTTATCTTGAGGAATAGCAGCATCCCATATGAGATGGCTCAACTCCAGAGGCACCGGGTGTGGCTAATAGGTGAGCCCAAGGACCCCACCCAGTATATGTGGGTGTCTGGGTGTGGGGTTGTCCCTAAGGGTTAGTGTGTGTCTATCAGTTGTTCCTCAATGTTTTCAGGTGACTCTGGTTATCTCAACCTCTCATGTCTACTGACCCCAGTGAGGAATGCCAGGACAAGGGCAGAGGAACGTTACATTGAGGCACATGGGTGAATAAAGAGGATAATTGAGTGAAGCTTTGGCCTCCTGAAGGCCAGGCTCCGGTGCCTCCATCTGACAGGTGGATCCCTATACTACTCACCCAAGAAGGTGTGCCAGATCATCGTTGCATGTTGCATGTTGCACAACCTGGCATTGAGATGCCAGGTGCCTTTTCTGCAGGAGGATGAGCATTGAGATGGTCTTGTGGCAGTGGTGGAGCCTGTGGACAATGAGGAAGAGGAGGCAGAGGAAGAAGATGTGGCCAACAGAAGTAATATCATACAGCAACTTCACTTTACTTTTCATTTTTCCGTTGGACATTGTACATGACAGCCTGATTTCACTATGTCTAAGGCCACTTGCTGTACCCTTTGGCATCTCTATTTTCAGATCTCTGTGCCCCACTCTGGCTCCTGGTATGTTTACCTCTGCCCACTAAAGGTCATACCAATGTATTGTTACTGTACATATGAATTGTAATGTTTTCAGAATGTTGTACTGATACATATTTGAATCAATTGACAGACTCTAGATTTGTATTTGTTCCAAGGGTGTTTTTTCAAGTGCTAATACGTAGAGGGGGGTGTGCAATAGGCTGTGGTGATGGTGGAGGAATGTCCAGTTAGAGTCCAGTCTCTTGGTATCACAGGTGCATTGTCCAATGGGGCATAGGAAGGGGAGTACCGGCAGTGCAAGGTGGAGAGGGTGACTGAGTGGAACACAAGGGTGACAATCAGGAGAGTCTTATTTCCTGGTGGGAGTCTTGGCAATGTTTTCTGGCTTCTGCCTGGATCGCAGGGACTGTTTGCGGGGTGGATCTCCTTCTGCAGGGGTTGGGGTGCTGGTGGCCTGTGGGTCCTGTGGTGGGGCCTCCTGTCCTCTAGCGCCGGCAGAGGTGGAGGGCTGTTCATTGGTGTGGCTAGTGTCAGGGGCCTGTTGGTGTGTCACTGCCTCCCTCATGGTGTTGGCCATGTCAGCATGCACCCCTGCAATGGTCTACAGGATGGTGTAGTTGGGTTTGAGATCCTCCCTGATCCCGAGGTACTGTCCCTCCTGCAGCCGCTGGGTCTCCTGCAACTTGGCCAGTATCTGGCCCATCGTCTCCTGGGAATGGTGGTATGCTCCCAGGATGTTTGTGAGAGCTTCATGGAGAGTGGGTTCCCTGGGCCTGTCCTCCCCCTGTCGCACAGCAGTCCTTCCAGCTTCCCTGTTGTCCTGTGCCTCTGTCCCGTGAACCGTGTGCCCACTGCTACTGACCCCGGGTCCCTGATTTTCTTGGGTTTGTGGGGTTGCCTGGGATCCCTGTAATGGTGGACACACTGCTGATTGACGTGTCCTGGGGACATGGGCTGGCTGGGTGGTGTGCTGTGCTGGTGTATCCTGAGGGGAAGGCTGTGTGGTGGTATGGGACTGTGGCATGGTAACCGACTGTCCCGAGGTCCCTGATGGGCCAAGTTGGTCATCGTGATCCAGGCGTGCAGAGCTGCTGTCAGCACTGTGGGCCTCTTCTGGGGGGGACTGGATGTAGCTGGCAACTCCTCTCCATTGACGTTGAGTATGGGTCCTGTGGGGATGCAAATGCAGTGTTATTGTATCTGCGTGTGCCATCATGTGCATGGGTGTGTTTCCCTGTATGGTTGTGATTGCCCTGTCAGCTTTGCCTTGTGTGAGTGGTGATTTTGTGGGCAAGGTGATTCTCTCTAATGGGCATGCTGTAGTGATGGGTGTCTATGCAAGTGTGTGATGGGGGTCCATCGATTGGTGTGACATGCTGGGCTTGGTATTGGGATGAGTGGGTTGTGATATTGGAGTATATTTGAGGTGGTGGAGTGATGGGGGTGAGGGTAGGGGTGGGAATTTGTGATGGCATGCCAGTAGGGTAGGGATATAATAGAAAAGATTTGATTTACCAGAGTCCAGTCCTCCTGCTACTACTTCGAGGCCCTCAGAATTCATAATCGCCAAGACTTGCTCCTCCCATGTTGTTAGTTGTGGGGTGGAGGTGGGGGTCCACCGCCAGTCCTCTGTACAGCTATCTGGTGTCTTGCAACCATGGAATGCACCTTTCCCCGTAGGTCATTCCACCTCTTCCTGATGTCATCCCTTGTTCTGGGGTGCTGTCCCACGGTGTTGACCCTGTCCACAATTCCCCGCCATAGCTCCATCTTCCTTGCAATGGACGTCTGCTGCACCTGTGATCCGAATAGATGTGGCTCTACCCAGATGATTTCCTCCACCATGATCCTTAGCTCCTCCTCGGAAAACCTGGGGTGTCTTTGGGGTGCCATGGATGTGGAGTGAGTTTATGTGTAAGGATGTGTGGGGTGATGTGTGGGGTGATGTGTTGTGGTGTGTGCTGTGAGATGCATGGATGGTGTATGGGTGATGGTGTTCTGTGGCTCAGATAGAGTGGGTGCTCCTGGCTTGTCTCTTTGTCAGTTAGCAATCTTTTTTTTTCTGAGGAAAGGTTGTGGGTAATGTGGGTGGGTGTTTTATAGAGGTCTGAGTGTGTGGGTGTGTATATGTGTCAGGTGTGTGTATTTTTAATTGTCCAATGTGGTGTAGTGTTGTTAGTGTGTGTATATTTTGAGCTTGGCGGTGTGTACCGCCAATGGTTTACTGCAGTTCAAAGACAGCCGCAGTGATTCGTGGGTCCTGATACTGTGGGCATATTCCTGTTGGTGTAACGGTGTGTGTTTTGGTACTGCCAATTTCTCACTGGCCTTTGGTCTGGTGGACTTGTGTGGGTGTCTGTATAGTGGCAGATTTCTCTGTGTGGGTCATAATACCCGTAACGGTATACCGCAGCGGTCATGGTATGTTGGTGGATGTCAGCATGGCGGTAGGCGGCATTTACTGCCAGGGTTGTAATGAGGGCCTATATATGGTCATGATATCAGAGTGTTGTGACCCATCATATTGGACCCACCCATCAAGCTGTTCTTCAGTGACATAATCTTTTGCCATTTGTCATTTTTAGCTGGTGACGGGATACTGGACTCATTCAGGGCCTGATTCTAATGTTGGCGGGCGGCGGGAGCCGCCCGCCAAGCTACCGCCGCTGAATGACCGCACCGCGGTCAAAAGACCGCGGCGGCCATTTAGACATTTCCTCTGGGCCGGCGGGCGCTCTCCAAAAGAGCGCCCGCCGGCCCAGAGGAAATGCCCCTGCAACGAGGACGCCGGCTCAGAATTGAGCCGGCGGAGTTGCAGGGGTGCGACGGGTGCAGTTTGCACCCGTCGTGTATTTCAGTGTCTGCTTAGCAGACACTGAAATACTTTGCGGGGCCCTCTTGGCATGGCCCCGTGGCACCCCCTACCGCCATCCTGTTCCTGGCGGGCGAACCGCCAGGAACAGGATGGCGGTAGGGGGTGTCAGAATCCCCCATGGCGGCGCAGCAAGCTGCGCCGCCATGGGGGATTCAAAGGGCAGCGGTAAACCGCCGGGAGACTGCCGGTTTGCCTCTTCTGACCGCGGCCGAAGCGCCGCGGTCAGAATGCCCTGCGGGGCACCGCCGGCCTGTCGGCGCTGCTCCCGCCGACCCTGGCCCCGGCGGTCTTAGACCGCCGGGGTCAGAATGACCCCCTCAGTTCCTTACTCTGCTAAGCCAGAATAACGTCTTTGTGGTACAGTTTAATTTAAAAATATAATTTTCAATGGAATAAGGCATGCCCTAAACAAAGCTCCCATCCATATATTTTCCAATTTCTAGTTACACACTCTTTAAGTCAGTCAACTTCAACCAATTTCATAGCCTTCAATAGCCAACTGGAAAACAAAGGGATTAGAATAAACTAATTTGGTGTCTGTTAACAGGACATTCTTCAGTCCCATAGGAAGCAGTTAAAAATAATAAGACTCTGCATTGTTAACATCATGCCCAGCAAGATATGCAAACTTTTCTTCATATGTTTTAGAACTCCCCACTGGTGGAGTTGGACAATGCTCCAATTGTGTGCAATTGTAAACAGTTCTCTGGGTGCTGTCTTTAAGTATAAAGTGGTGTTCGAAATTATGGTAACAGAACCTTTCCCCATAATTTGCTGTTGATATGCAAACATCTTCACTTTCAAACACAATATAGAAATCAAGCTCAGAAAGCATAGAATCAACTGTTTTCACATCCCAATCATTAGACACCTCCCCAGGTGTAATTACATCAGTCATTGAGACTTTAAATATATATGGAATTTGAATCAGTTCTATTGGCCTGAGCATATCAAATGGAACTTTCTCCCAAACAATACCACCAGGAATCGGAATAGCTGAAATGTTCGGTAGGTACAGGTCCCTTCGGACCTTATGTGAGGCTAGGTAAGGTTTCAAAACCTCATCCACCAGTTTGACAGCAGAAAATTCAGGAAGATAGTGCCATGTATCTACAGAAAGAAACAATGGTAAAACCAATTCAAAGAAGGAAGGTAAGCACTATTAACTGGACCCATAGATAGTTCCTTGGATACTTATTTTAAAGCCAATTGGATAGCTTGCATGCTCTTAATACAGGTGCAGGTGAAGATGATGAAGAATTGAAAAAAGAGTTGTTGATGTCAGCAAAATATCCAGAAGTAGCTTGTGCAAAGTGTGGAGCTTGCAACAGAGATGGAGAACTTGCAGATGTATCCTGTGGCGGTTCATAGTAAGTGATTCCATTAATTTGTGTGGAGTCAGAGAAAATTCACTCAGAACTTTGGACACCCCTTGTCGATGACATAGAGACAAGTACTATTGAAAGTTCATTTTCCACCCTCCCCAAGCTTGGGGAAGTCTCATCATTATTGCTCAAATTTTGAAGAGATACATCCTGGCTTACAGTGAGAGGGGTTTGGGAACTGCTCAGCAGTCCTCGTGGTTTACTGTCTAGGACTGGCCACATGGTATAACTTGTCACCGTCAACTGCTTCAAAGTGGTTTTCTTTGGGACTGGGTAGCAGTGGTAGAATGACAGTTGTGGTACTGTGTATTCCAGGGACTGGAGCCGGGGCTCAATATGCAGGGCCAAATTCTTTCTTTTCAGCAATCTTTTCACTCAGTAGATGTCCATCTTTTGAAATCCAGCCGATGGATGTTGATGGTGAATCCTTCATTCCCAAGGTGGTGGCACATGTCGATGAGTTGTCATCATAGAACTGTTCTATTTCCTGCAAGACAGTGACACATTCATTTATGTCAAAAGGTGTGTCTGCCGCCAATGTGCCAGGACCATCAAGATGTGAGACATACATAGGTATGTTGAACAGAACCTCATATATGGTGCGCCCTCCCAAGGATCTTCTGGGCAGATTATTTAGTTCATATAGGTGGTTAAGCTAAGTATGACCCCTACCTAGTACCCTTGCTGTTAAGGAGTGCTTAAGTCTTGTTTTTTTGCTCCACCACCTAATTTCCCTCTGGATGATAGGGTGACAAGAAATGGAGTTGGACACCCATCGTCGCCATGGTTTCCCTGAATGCCCTGGAGGCAAAACAGGGCCCTGGTCTGAATGGAATGCGGCAAGTGCATATGTCCTGATGAAGGCTTGCAAATCTTTAATCACAGTTGGAGCATCAGCTGATCATTGTGGCCATACCCATAGAACTCTAGCGCAAGAATCAACTGCGACTAGCATGTATTTGTATGCACCATCAGATGTTAAAGGTAAAGGACCACAGTGGTCGAGATTCACACATTCTAGTGGTTTGTTAGAAATTAGGAATAGTGTCTGTGTTGGGAGTTTTGTGGTGGACCCTCTTATTTGTTAGCAGATGTCACAACAGGGGACATACCTTCTGGTCTGTTTGTATAGACCTGGCACCAATAGCATTTCTGCAATAATAAAATTGTAGCTGCCACACCTGCATGGGCAGGAGAAACCTCTTCATGCACTGCTTTTATTAGTTCTAGTCTTTGGTCTTGGTTGGGGATCACATAATCACTCATCCCAGGAATTGTTATGAATGCAACATTTTGGGCACTTAAATGGTAGGAATATTTGGTGGGATATGCCTTTGGCAAGGGCTTGCTGTCAGCCAAAGCTTTCACAGCAGCCAGTGTTTCATCATGCAACCATGTCCTAGTGCAAGTAATCCGTGGCTACTGCTGATTTGGCTGCTTCATCAGCCAAAGTGTTTCCGGCAACGTGTATTCCTACACATTGATGGCCCATTGTATGTACTATGTGGGTATTAGGTAGCGGCTCCTTTAGATCTGCTTCCTTTCCCAACAGAAGTCTGTTTTTGATGGTTTCCCTTTTAAATCTCTGAACCCATTCTGGCACCACTAATGCAGGTATTCATTGAAATACTAGACAACACAATTGGAATCCCACATGAGTGTCAGATGTTTAGAATCTGTGTGTTTCAGTGTCAATATTAGAGCCTTAGGCCCGTATTTATACTTTTTTTAGCGCCGCATTTGCGCCGCTTTTTGACGCAAAACGGCGCAAACCTACAAAATACAATGGTATTTTGCAAGTTTGCGCCGTTTGTGCGTCAAAAAACGACGCAAATGCGGCGCAAAAAAGTATAAATACGGGCCTTAATCTCCACCAGTTGTCTCCTGCAGTCACCTAATGTCTGCGTGTATTTATTCTGAGGGTGTAACTTGCCAGTCCTCATGCACCCGCTTACAGCTGCAGAAGTGGCAGAGTAGTGTTGTTTAGTGCCTACTGCTGGTTGTGCTGAACCACCAGTGTAAATATTAATTTGGTATTGATCAACAGAAAAAATGTTTGTAGGTGTTGGATATTCAAGTTCATATTGAAGGAACTCTTGTATCTGAGGTTTTGGATCAAAAACATAATCAACTTCTGTGGCAGTCAGGGAGGTGGCCCATTGAATCCAACGTGGATGTAATGCTTTTGCATTTAAAACTTTCTCTTTTGCCACAACCTTTAGGGCTGGTATTTGGGCAATGACAACAATGTATTTCCACTGGACTAGAGGTCCACCTCAGAAAGTCCCCCACCCTGTCACAGTTCAGGAAGGACCTCAAGATCTGGCTCTTCCACTGATCCTCTGTACCCCCCACCCCCTCAGCGCCTTGAGACCCTCACAGGTGAGTAGACGCACTTTACAAATCCCTGATTGATTGATTATGACCGCCATCTGAACAGCAGTCAGAATTTTCACAGTGGGAGCAAAGCTTTGTTCAGCGGTTGAATACAAATGTGATTTGATTGTTATGGGGACTGTATCACCTTCATTGAATGTTACATAGGTGAATCTGATGGCACGAGCAATTACTCTGATGACCAAGTTTGTTTTGCTTTCACATGTGTGTAGGTGTTTTACTTCAAGCATGCCCTGCTTTAGTTCTCTGAGAATGTGTGTGTGTTCAACTGTCCAATATTTACTTGAAAAGTCTGGATGTATCAAATCATAAAGTGGTTTTATGTGTTGTGCATAATCTGGAATTAAAGTTATGACAAAATTAAAAAATCCCAATAATGACTGCAGTTTTTTTGATGGTGTTTTGTGGATGTAATTGTGCACGCTTTTCTCAGGAAAGTGAGGTGCCAGGCTCTTTCCTTCTTCTGATAACTCGTATCCCAAAACAGGACACTGAGAAAGGCAATTTTTGTTTTCTTGAAATTAAATGTATAGCCTGTCTCAGCGAAACCCACCATAATGTAGTCCACTCTTCTTAGGTGTGTGACCAGTCATCACCTGTCTGGACGATGCCTCAGGGTCACTGTCATGTAGTGTGGATGTTACACATGCTGAGTACAGCCCAGAACTGTTCTTATACCCTTGTGGGAGTAGACAGAATTTCCTTTGTGTGGCGGTCAAATCCTTGCTTTCAGGTGCTATATTTTGGCAGGAAAAAAACATAGAAGTCTCATACATGCAAAGACAAACAGAAGCAGGATCTTGGTTCAAAATGTTTTATTGAAGCACCTGCGTTCTATGTAAAAAGGTATGAATTGTGATTATGAGGATAATGAAACACAACACTGGAACAGCAGTGAACAGGAAAGTGAAACACAGGAAGAGTCCCCCCATATTGCCACCATGGTGTGTTTAACATCCCTATGTACACTACTAAGTTTCTACATGAGAGCAAATAGTAGTGGTAGCCTGGTAGTAGAGGACATCACCAGTACCTTTTGTGGCCTGAAGGGAACTGTCTGACTATTATGAATTACCTGGACTCTGTAAGACTTGATCACCTGTCTGCATCTCCTACCATTCTGAGCCATATGGAGTTCTGACCTCCATCGTCCTTCCTTTTTCTGTTTCCACTGACAAATTTTGTGTACATTTTTAATTCTAGGCCCTTTTCTTTTATGGTTGTTTTTTTACTTCCACTTTGTTTGGTCTCCATTTTGAAACAGATACTGGGGCTTAGTTACAAGCCCCTTGCACCACCATTGTGTCATTTTTTTTATGCAGAAGTGGTGCAAAGCAGTCCCCACAGTGTGCCACATTTACAAACTGGCGCAATGGGACAAATGCACCACTTTGTAAAGCCTTGAGCCACATCATACCTGTGACAGATATAGGGGGTTATTCTAACTTTGGAGGAGTGTTAATCCGTCCCAAAAGTGACGGTAAAGTGACGGATATACCACCAGCCGTATTACGAGTTCCATAGGATATAATGGACTCGTAATACGGCTGGTGGTAAATCCGTCACTTTTCCGTCACTTTTGGGACGGATTAACACCTCCTCCAAAGTTAGAATAACCCCCATAATGTTTGCAAGGTAGGCGTTCCCTCAGTAGAAGGCACACAGAACTGCTGCAGTGAAATCTACAAGATTTCACTGTGTCCTTCTGCACCTTCAAAGAGTCACTTTCCTAACACCTATTCAGAGCAGGCATTAAACTGACGCAGGGCTTTTTTGAATGGGGAACCACTGGCATTTCTTTGAGTAGCAACAATTATTTGACGCTAGTCCAGCAATGCATCATTTTAGCACCACAAGTTCATCAGAAATTCAGACGTATCTGTAGACACTGTGGCCCTCATTCTGACCCTGGCGGTCTTTGACCGCCAGGGCGGAGGACCGCGGGAGCACCGCCGACAGGCCGGCGGTGCTCCAATGGGGATTCCGACCGCGGCGGTAAAGCCGCGGTCGGACCGGCACCACTGGCGGGCTCCCGCCAGTGTACCGCCGCCCCATTGAATCCTCCACGGCGGCGCAGCTTGCTGCACCGCCGCGGGGATTCCGACCCCCCCTACCGCCATCCAGATCCCGGCGGTCCGACCGCCGGGATCCGGATGGCGGTAGGGGGGGTCGCGGGGCCCCTGGGGGCCCCTGCAGTGCCCATGCCACTGGCATGGGCATTGCATGGGCCCCCGTAAGAGGGCCCCTACATGTATTTCACTGTCTGCTGCGCAGACAGTGAAATACGCGACGGGTGCAACTGCACCCGTCGCACAGCTTCCACTCCGCCGGCTCGATTCCGAGCCGGCTTCATCGTGGAAGCCTCTTTCCCGCTGGGCTGGCGGGCGGTCTGAAGGCGACCGCCCGCCAGCCCAGCGGGAAAGTCAGAATTACCGCCGCGGTCTTTCGACCGCGGAACGGTAATCTGACGGAGGGACTTTGGCGGGCGGCCTCCGCCGCCCGCCAAGGTCAGAATGAGGGCCTGTGTGCCAAGGAGCACTGTATAGTAAATACAGCACTACCATGGCATTGTTAGGGGGGTGCAGGGCAGTGCAAGAAATCTGTTGGTGATGTGTCAGATTATTGTAAATAAGCCCCACTCTTTCTCTCACCTAGACACATTGCTTACCTTTGCCAGTGCCTTTCTCTTGCTTGCTGTCTTCTAAAACACTTTATGTCATTCACTTGCTCTGTTTCAGGGCAACTGTATCCAACTATAAATGTGTGATGCTCCAGCCTCACCTCTGGAATTTTTTGCCCCATTCCAAACACTTTGTTGACAGACATTTTGAGTTTACTAAATGGTGGTGGTTGTGGAGACTATAGTGAGTGTGAGGTGTAGGTACTTAAGCCGATATTTATAGGAAAATGACAGAGTGCTACCCTGCACCAAAATTGGCAGCACCACACACCATCATTTTCACAACACAGGGATGCGCCATATTTTATTGAATACAGCGCACCCCTGTGTGGTCCCCTGCTTTGCTGCTGAATTGAGCTGCCAGCACCAACGCAGGCATCCTTGCACCATCATGCAAGGATGTCTGCGTTGAGGGGTTTGATTGTTTATGTGCGGAAAGCTGTCAATTCCTGCACACAAACAATCACTAATGGTGATTTGACACTTCTGTGTGTGCTGCAAAACACACAGAAGTGTAAAGGCGTCATTTTCAAATGATTGTTTATGTGCAGGAAGGGACACCTTCCCACACATAATCAATCATGTCTGGCATGTTGCTCTTTCTATATGTGCTGCAGAATGCAGCACACATAGAAAAAGCAAACAAACGAGGAGGAATAAAGGTATTTCTCCTTGTTGCACCCTGCTAATGCAAACCCCTGGAGTTAGAAATCTGAGACAGCGTCAAAATGCAATGGGTTTTGCTGTGGCAAGTCCACAGCAACACCCATTGCATGTCCATTCCACGCAAAGGGCTGCGTGTGAAGGGGTCGTATTTACAAGTTGGTGTTCAGCCATAAAAAGTGGCTTAATGCCACCTTGTAAATATGGCACAGGGCATAGAGCCCTGGAGCATCACAAATTGTGATGCTCCGGTAGCGCTAGGGGCTTATAAATATGCCCCTAAGTGTTGGCTTTAGTCCACTGCTTGAGAGAAATTTTCATTCTATTCTTTTTGGACCTCCTTCTTAGGTCCCTCTTTTTGAGGCCTGCTTTTAGCAGCTGGCAGGTTTTGTATTTATGTAGTTTAATGAAACACCAATGTGCTATGTGGCAAGTTAGGAGCTTTTGTTTGTTGCAAAGTTATATTCTCTAGCCTTATACTGTGTAGGAGTTAGCCTGTCGAGTCCCTTTCATTTCCATTCTTGGGCTTTTGGTGCCAAAAGAAAGTAAATACTTCAGTGAAATAGTATCCATAATGGGGACCAATTCCACCATTCGTATAGCTCATTATAATGCATGTAAGGCACAACAACTGGTGAAGGTAGAAGTGAACTGCAATCGACATTGTAGTTTTCAACTCTAGCTTCAAGGAGAGAAGAGCTGTGTGCAATTTCCAACTCTGTGCGTCAACCATAGTGATATGTATATACGTTCTTCCACCTGACTTGTCGAATTTATTTCCATGGTTTTACCAAACTATAGAAGGTGGAGCTTTTTTCCATAATTGCCCATTTAGTGCAGATGTGTTATCATTATCTTTTGGATAGTTATGAATAATGGGTGTTTCACGAATCACTTTCTTCTAAGAGGGAACATTGGCCGTGCTTCTCATGTCGAAATCACTTCTTTTGTGATGCTGGATATTGCTCCATTGGCAAATTGTATGCTTTTATTTTTATAGCCGGCCATGTCGCACCTTCACCTCTGCGAAATGGATTTAGTACACGATTTATATACATCAGGAGAAGGAGTAACTGGTGATGGTTTGACTCGGGATTGTTTAATATATATTTGCAGGGTTAGTTGGTTACCTATTTTGTGAAACACCTTTCCGTTTTTAGTGATTTGGTAGTTCACAAATGATATTGATGACTTTGCAGTATCTCTCACATTGTGTTTTATAATGTTCTTGTGATCAGGATGGGGGTCTACACCAATTATGCGGACACATAGGGGGTTATTCTAACTTTGGAGGAGTGTTAATCCGTCCCAAAAGTGACGGTAAAGTGACGGATATACCACCAGCCGTCTTACGAGTTCCATAGGATATAATGGACTCGTAATACGGCTGGTAGTAAATCCGTCACTTTTCCGTCACTTTTGGGACGGATTAACACCTCCTCCAAAGTTAGAATAACCCCCATAATTTTTATTTCCAGGTTTCCTGTTTCATACTTCGAAGGGGCAACTTTGAAAGTGTATCTGATATTTTATTTTGAAGAGTTTCTAACGGGCTCTGAGAATGTTTTGCAGAAGCAATTTTTCAAATCTTAATATATGTTTATGTTTACTTTCCTACATGATTAGAGTCTCGCACGACTTGGATGGAGTTTCTTTCTGCCGGCAGGGATATCAGTAAGGCAGAAAACTTAAATTTTGGGCAGTGATCAGAGAATGAAATGACCACATCTGCAGTTCCACTGCAAACATTGTAGCTTTCAAGGTTTGGTGTGACTGACAAATTAGGGGTATGGCTAGGTGGGTAATTTGAGCTGAAGTCTGCTTTTATCAGAATTTCCTGAACTATAACATGAGTGCCATTTTGTTTGCGCATCTGTGGTTTGGACTAGAGTGGATAACTAATTAGAGACGGTACGGCATGAAATTTATTATTTTCTTGAAAAAATCGCACCAAAGAGGAATCCATTGTCAGTCCAAAATACAATAGACAGAAAAGAGCGGCAACGGATGTACAGATTTTTACCTCATTAATTTAATGATGAGGTGGGGTGGCATCGGTTATAGTTCCCCTGTCTCTAATATTACAACCATTGATATAAAGAAACATGATTGATTATGCAAATAAGATGGATAGGTCTCAAAAGGATTCTAATTCTGCCCATTGGAAACGAGCTTGATTGTTTATTATTGTCCTTCCTGTCTTTTGCAACAAGTATCCTCACAAACAGTTCCTCAAACAATCTCCTTCAAGACACTGAACGATTAAGTGCCAAGAAACAGATTGAAAGGCTTTCAGTACTATACAAATTAGAAACAATTCCTTCCCATAACAAGAGACCAGATTGAAAGAACAGAAAAGAACTTCTGCATGTGGCTTCACAGCATTGGATCACAATTAAGGTCCGTGTACAACTCAAGCAGAATGGTATGCCAAGGCGGAATCAAAGCTCAGGCCTATTACAACTGGCCTAGGTGAGAAAACACAGGGCCAATTTTCCTGGACAGAAAATCATTTGGGGATATGGCTGCAGCGGTAACAGACCCTGGCCTGAATCCCCACAGGACGCTCCTCTAAAACACAGAGATAGCACATAATACTCCTGCCATGCCTGGCAGCTGTTTCCCATGCCCCATTATGCTCTCCCTATCGTGTGTCAAGCCTCTCTACACAACCCCACGTACAATGTGCTCGTAGAAGGTGATAAGCAGGAGCACATTCGATCCTGGATTGAGCACTCTACAAGTAGATTTGGACCCAGTGATTCTGGGTCTGTGTGTAATTCCCCATTCTAGGGGCAAAACCTCAGAATAGACAGATTTAGGCACTGGGATTCCAGCCAGAAATGTTGCTTCCTACCACCCAATCTACTAATACCTAATCAGTGCCTAAATCCATAGTATCTTCCACTAAACAGGAGACACATATTGTGTAGGTTTTCGGATATCACACCAAATACATTAAACAGCAGAAAGATGAAATGTTTGTATGTTTTATTCACTCCTGGTTTTATGAGACCCTCTCTAATAAAGAACCAGAGAAGAGCAAACGCACACCTTCGAACAACACCATCCGGAAACTGACAACAGTAAGCTCACCCCACACTCTTAGTATCTACAGCAGAGCCTTGAATGCCATGAACAGAGACGTATTATTATTAGATCTTCCTGATGGGGCAGAACAATTGCATATTTGAAACTTAGGAGAGATGGTTTACCATTTACTTTGTTGACACAGATATGCTAATTAGTAATTAATAATAAATGCTTGTATGTTATGGTATATAGAGAAATTAATTGTAGAAGAAATGATTGTGCATGTTTGAAAATGTGCCCACAGGGAATGTCAGCCACTTATACGAACTTGTACTAAAAGGAGTAAAAATAAGTGAAATAATGAAAATTTACAATTATAATGTAGTAGTATGTCATATTAAGATGTATAACCTATGTTTTGCATTATATGTAGAATTAACTTAGCCGAAGTTGTGGCCTAGTTTTGCCAGGCCTCATGCAGAAGCTGAATTAATAGACCATGCTGGAGAGAACTTGAGAGGCAAAACTGACCTTGAACCACCCGATGTTAACGTTTGCTTAGCTAGAATGTCCTGCAATGTACTGACAGACAGGAGATGATCGAATCAAATTGAAACAATTATGTGTAGAGTAAACAAGATGTACTTTCCCAGGACTTGAACAATAGAAGCACTGACTGGAGAGGAAGATGCAACATTTTCGATACCTGATGAGCCGGATGATGAGGACATCGTACAGTGAACCATTCAACGAACTGGGAATGGAGAAATATTAGAATTCATAGATTTGTAAAATTTATATTATAGGTTAGAGTCATAACTTCTGATTAACTGACCAATTAGGAATTAGGGGGATGGACTGAAAAACTCTAATAAAAAGTCATGACAAGGGACCAAAACTTCAGATGTGAGGGTGAGATGCGAGGGGTGAAAAGCTGATGCCAGAAGAAGCGATTCGAGATGATGTCATTGGGCTCATGCTCTTGAGAGCCTGATGCGTTGCTGATCGATTGATGACCTGAAGACGAAGACTGACTTTGTTGCTGATCCATTTTGTGGATAGGTAGCTATCACAATGTGACTGATTAACTTTTATGCCTTTCCTTCCTAGGTTCAACTGCACTGTTCTTATAGGTTATCTACTAAATGTTTTTCCAAATTCATATTCTAAATTGTTTTCGCATGGAGTCCCACATGCTAAATGCTAATTTGTGTTAGGTAGGATTCTTTAGGAGACGTTGACAGTGACAGATGATTGACAAACTGATAGCTGAACTTTGCTATTAATGCTGTTATATTCATCTTTGTTGGCTTATGCTAAAGCATTCAAGCATATGTTTTCTCAAGTTCTGCTTAGATTATGTTACTGGTGGTCATTAATGAACTAATTCTTAGCTGACTGAATAAAGTTTAAATTAACCTCATGACTTAGTATTGTAACTAATAAAACTGATAAAATGCATAATTGAGTCGTGGTCATTCATGAAATGTTGATATATTGTCTCATGCTTAACGGTTCTGTTAGTGATTGTTGATTGATTATATTGATAATTGAGGTTCATCTAATACTACATAGCTAGGATACTCCATGCGATCCAAAAGGTTCATCGGCCTATACGCGTCCCCTTGTAAGTTTACTTACTAAGGACGAGGCGCACTAGCAGTTTTTTGGTAGCAGCTTTATGGTTAGTTTCCTTGGAGAACTAGTTATGTGGTGATTAGTGGTTATGGTGGTAGTTTAAGTTAGGGCTAATCGTTTATTTTTATGAGGTTTGAATTTTTTCTGAAATGGCAATTGTAGCAAAGATAATGCCCCCTTAAGATCAAAAATGACTTTCCAGATCCTGGATCCCGCTAGTAAAGTTGGGTATGTTCTCGGCATATTTGTGATAGTATGAAAGTGGTAGGATTGAGCTTGCAAAGGCTTATGCAAATCGCAGGTGAATTGTAATATATGTGAGGGAAGTAAGGGGTTTGCGTACTCCAGTTGAGGTTTAGTAGGAGTGCGTGTACTCCGCGGTATGAGAGTAGGGAAGTCGTCGAACTTCATATGTGTGTGGCGCTTCGTGCTCAAAAATTGTCCACGTGGTTGTTGGTGATGTACAGACCCTTCGTGGTCGAATGTGGGATACTGGGAAAGAGGAATAGCTACATGAGCAAAAGGGCCATTAGTGAAAATCAGTAAGGTCTCTGAAGCGATTGTGTACCTTCCAGCTGATTTTGGTTATTGGTTTTTGGTTAGTGCTCGCAATAATTTATTATTAGTTGTGTGTGAATTGGAGTTTAGGAGGACAAGCCGCAAGACTTTGTCAGCCGCAGTGTGTGATTGTGATGTCAGAGTGAGCCGCGCTGGGATAGGTTGTTTAGTGAGAAGAGTCGTGAGTGGATTGGCAGCCGTCCATAAGAGACAATTGGTTGAGTAAGCGGGTGAAAGGAATCTTGGGAGTAAAAGTCATTTCCTTATTGAACCGAAATAAATGCAAAAGAGAAAGATGACGTTTTTCAAAGCATTTAGGAGTGCCATGAAGGGCGATAGTTACATTAAGGCAACAGTTTGGGAGCCTACCCCACCGGAAAATTCTCCGACATTTATTGTGATGGAGGAGCGTGGTGTCGGGCCATGTCTTTGGTTAAAGCAGTGGTGCAAGTTGACAGAGAAACAGGGAGCTTTAGCGTTTCCAGAGCATGGAACATTTAATTTGAGAATTTTGGATCAGTTGCGGATGACATTATATGAAACAAAGCCACTTCCGAGACTAGCACAATTTGAGGCTTTAGCAGCTTGAGAGCTTGTAGCCAGACAGCAGCAAGAGATGATGTTCCAAAGGAGAATAAGGAAGGTAGAGAAGTCCTTAGCAGAAGCAAGGTGGGATTGGGAACAGAAGAAGTGGAGAATGACAACGTTACAGGGTGTTAGATTGTTTCCTGCTATTGCAGAGGAAGATGAGTCAGATGAAAAAGAGGATGATGACAAGGGTGATAAGGGTTCAAGAGATAATAAGAAGAAAAAGACTTATGTAGATGAAGAAGATTCAGATGTTGAGGATCTGATCACACAGATATTGAGGGATCGACCTCCGCCATATGCAGTGCATGAAGGGGGTCCAAGTAGTAGTTCTGTACCGACTACTCCAGCTCAAGTGATGGGGACAGCAGGACCAGTGCAGACAGATAATGGACAGATATAAGGGGTAGTGCAGAGTACTCCTAAAGCAGTGACTACTTTGGTGGTCCAAGCGCAGATGCACCCATCATTGATACAGAGAACTTATTCAGATGTACCAGTTCTTGAGACAACTTCAAACTTAGTGGTATCATCGGAGCAAGTGCTTCCAAGGCAAATGCTAGTTCAGACTGAGACAATTCCAATGTTGTTGCCTCAAGCACAGACAAAGAGTTTGCTGAAGTTCACACCAATGACAGGGACACTGTCAAAGGTGACACCAGTGATGAATCATAATATGGGAATAGCCCATCCACAAAATACGAGTGTCAGAGCAGCACCAGATGCAATATCGTTGCTGATTGCTGTTGGTCCAGCGGTACCATTGTTTGCACAAATGAAAACGATTGCAGGAGAACAGGGTGAAATGTCACAAAGCCTCGTGAGAAGGGGGGTAAGTGATCATGTGCAGGTGATATTGTCTATGAGTCAGACCTTTGATGGATCTAGACCGTTAATGGATCTTAGTCCACTTGTTGCGCTTCCAGATGCAGTAAACGGCCCGAGTGCAAGTCAGAGCTTGAAGCTTTTGACACGGCAGACTCCAGGTACAGTAGTACAGCAGGTACCATTGCCGAATGTGAGTAACATCTCGATAAAGGGATTGACAGCACAGCAATTGAATTTGTGGTTGGATAGTTTGAATACTCCTCGAAACACTTCCAAGGGTGAAGAACAGATAAATCATGTAAGGTTGGCTACCAAAATAACCGAGCTATTCGAGGGAACGATGGGAGTGAATAGATTAGAATCCTATGCAGAAGAAGAGCTAAGGTATTTGTGTCTGAGGATTACGAGAGAAGTGGGCAAGATACACCAGAAATTGGCAGATCTATCAGATAAACATGACATAAAAATTGAGAAAACAAAGCACTTGAAACAAAGCTACAGGTTAGACTTTGAGGCAGAGGATTTTGAGCAAATGAGTTCAGCAGGGATGAAGGCGCACCTTAAAGAATTATTTCACAGTGCTCAAATTTGGGGAGCATTAGAGAAGTGGGAAGGCAGATGGTCAAAGAAGAAGGATAAACAAAAACGAGATTGACAAGAAGGGTTTGAAGGTGCTTAGAAAGAAAAGGATCCAGTAAAAATTTACGGATGAGGGAAATTCCAGGAGGGCAGTTTGTTCTTGTTCCATGGCACAGGAGTGAAATTCTGTCATTCACAAATGATTATCCTAAATTGAGAGAGAAACCAGTTGAGTGGTACCAGCAGACAGATAGATTTGTGAAACTTTCTAAATGTCTGTGGGAAGACTTAAAAACTTTGTTGGAAATAGTGGTTCCAGCCGACTTGTGGATTGAATGTAAGAGAGCAGTGGATTGGCTGATGAGTGAACCGGAAAGGAATAGAGTCACAGGTGCACCCTCACCTGAAGTGATAAAACATTATTATAAGGTGATTGAGTTCCTGAAGACAAGAATCTCGCCTCAAAACATTGACTGGCAGCGGATTGACAGGACAGTGCAGGAGGTGAAAGAGTCAATACATACCTACTATGAAAGATTGTTGAAAGCGTTCAAGGAGTATAGTAGTAAAGAAGCAATTGAGTCGAAAAACATGTTGCACTTTGTGTTTAGGTTCATAGGGCAGATGATTAAGAGTCATTTCATCTGTTGGCAAGTGAAACCGATTGATGAGGTATTGCAGTATGCGAAATACTGTAGTGATGAGATTGAATTGAAGCAGAAAAAGCTGAAGGAGAAGGCGATGGTGATGCAAATTAAGGCAGCTCAGACAGCAGTGCAGGGAGCTTTAGTGTAACAGACACCACAGAAGCAGGGAACTGTCATGTTCCAACCTCAGATGAGAGGTAGGGGTCATGGAGTCAATATGAATCGGGGTCCGGATTTGAGTACTGTAGCGGTTCAAAATGATGTTCAAGGGATGAAAAAGATGTTACCATGTCATCTGGTGGAAAGGTGGGACCCTGGAAGCGGGAGTGTCCGTTGATGGTGCAGGATGATGTTGTTCAGCAAAGTGGTGATGTCAATACATTTCAAACTGTGAAAGTCCCTAGAATGAGAGGTCAATCTGAATTTGAAGAATCAAGTGCAGAATTTTCAACCCATGCAGCAGGCGCAAGTGCCGCGTGCACAAGTGACACAGTTGCAACCAATGCAGCAGCAGGTTCCCATGGTACCTAGACAGCAAATGCAGATACCTCAAGCCCCGATGAAACAGCAACAGATGATGCTTACTCCGCAGGTCACAGGTCATAGACAAGATAGAAGTAATGACACAGTGCACCAATTCCCATTACATAGTGAGAATGAAATAAACAATGAATGGATGAGTATTAGTTCAGATGAAGAGCCCTGTATGGTTGCAGCGCCCTGAGAAGTAGATCAGAGAGGACCTTTGGTGAAGGTAAAGGTGATGGGTCACAGAGTTTCATTTCTAGTGGACACAGGAGCTACATGATCTACAGTGAGAAGTGTAGAAGTTCCGAACTTACCTCTTTCAGGCAGAACAGTTCAGGTTGTGAGAGTAGCAAATAGACAATTGACAAATCTGATCACAGATCCAGTAGATGTTGAGATTGGTAACTTCCAGGGACTGCATAAGTTTGTAGACTGTGACTTAAGTCCGGTATCTCTACTGGGAAGGGACCTGTTGTGCAAGACCCTTAGTTGTTCGACTGCAGGAATAGAGGTTCAGACGAATAGTGATGATGAGGAAGAGCAGGCAACCAAAACTGAGACTGAAAACGTTAATGAAAAATACCCGTTGACTGAGTTTTTCCTGATGTTTACTGTGAAAGAATTGCATGCAGATTTACAGGGAATAGTACAGGAGAATGTGTGGGACCTGACAGGTAAAGAAGTGGGCCTGATCAAGTGAGTGGAACCGATTAAGAATACCTTGAAGCCGAATGTAGTATTCACGCAGCTTCCACAGTATAACATGGCACAGGATGTTCTGATGAAAGTGGAGCAGATAATTGGAGATTTTCTGAAGCAAGAGGTTTTGAAAGAAGTATTGAGCAGTCTATGTAATTCACCGATAATGGGCTTAAAGAAACCATGTGGGAAAGTGTGCATTGTGCAGGACTTGCGAAAAGTGAATGACATGGTGGTCAAGTGTTGCCCTGTAGTGCTGAACCCAGCAGTGATACTGTTTCAGATTCCTTATGATGCTGAGTGGTCCTCAGTGGTTGACTTGTCACAAGCATTCTTTTCTGTGCCTCTTCATAAGGATAGTCAGGCCCGTATTTATACTTTTTGACGCTAAACTGCGCTAACGCAGTTTAGCGTCAAAAAGTTTAGCGCCGGCTAACGCCATTCTGAAGCGCCATGCGGGCGCCGTACTTATTGAATGCCGTTAGCCGGCGCTAGCAGACCGGCGCTGCCTGGTGTGCGTGGAAAAAAACCACGTACACCAGGCAGCGCCGGCGTTGGGGAAAATGGCGTTAGGGCGTCTTAAAATGGGTCAAGTCAGGTTGAGGCAAAAAAAATCGCCTCCACCCGATTTGCGCCATTTTTAACGACGCCCAGACGCCATTTACATGACTCCTGTCTTAGTAAAGACAGGAGTCATGCCCCCTTGCCCAATGGCCATGCCCAGGGGACTTATGTCCCCTGGGCATGGTCATTGTGGCATGTAGGGGGGCACAAAACAGGCCCCCCTATGCCAAAAAAAAATATACAAAAAATACAAAATATACTTACCTGAACTTACCTGAATGTCCCTGGGATGGGTCCCTCCATCCTTGGGTGTCCTCCTGGGGTGGGCAAAGGTGGCAGGGGGGGTCCCTGGGGGCATGGGAGGGCAGCTGTGGGCTCATTTTGAGCCCACAGGTCCCTTAACGCCTGCCCTGACCCAGGCGTTAAAAAGAGGCGCAAGTGCGGGTTTTTTTGCCCCACCCACTCCCGGGCGTGATTTTTGCCCGGGAGTATAAATACGATGCATTTGCGTCGCAGTCATTTTTTTAGACGGGAACGCCTACCTTGCATCTCATTAACGCAAGGAAGGCGTTCACGCCAAAAAATGACGCTCATTCCTCATACTTTGGCGCTAGACGCGTCTAACGCCAAAGTATAAATATGGCGTTAGTTTTGCGCCGAATTTGCGTCGAAAAAAACTACGCAAACTCGCGCAAACAGAGTATAAATATGCCCCTCAGTTTCTTTTTAGATTGTATTTCCTAGACAAAGTCTACAGCTGGTGCAGACTTCCACAAGGGTATACGGAGTCACTGTCTCTGTTCAATCAGATCCTGAAAAAGAATCTAGAGTCATTGGAACTACCATACCACTCGACTTTGGTGCAGTACATTAATGATTTGCTAATCGCATCCAAAACAAGGGACGAGTATGAGTATGACTCAATTGCCCTGCTGAACCATTTGGGAAAATGTGGACATAAGGTGCCACCTTTGAAATTGCAGTACTGTCAAAAGTCAGTGAAATACTTGGGACACCAGATTGAGAAGGGGTCAAGGAGAATCTCTAGAGAGAGGATTACAATGATATTGCAGAGAAGTCCTCTGACTTTACAGAGAGATGTCAGAATGTTTCTGGGAATAGTAAGTTATTGTCGTCAGTGGATTCCAAATTTTGCTGAGATTGCCAAACCATTGTAGCAGCTGGCACACAAAGATGTTACAGATCCCATAACTTTAGGTGAGGATCAGATGAAGGCATTCACTGATTTGAGAGAGGGTTTGTGCAGAGCTCCAGCATTGGGAATGCCTGATTACACAAAGACATTCACATTGATTTGTTATGAACTTGATGCTTGTTCTTTGTCTGTTTTGACACAGGTCCATGGAGGTGCTTATCGCCCAGTAGCCTATTTTTCAGCTACCTTGGACCCAGTCGCAGCAACATTAGCAGGTTGTCTGCATGCTGTTTCTGCAGTTGGTCAAAGCCTTTCACAATGTGAGGGAGTAGTGATGGGATATCCTCTGACGGTAATGGTTCCTCACTCGGTTGAGATTTTACTGACAAGGACGAAAACACAGTATTTGACTGGTGCAAGATTGACAAGGTATGAGACAAGCATACTTGGTACTTCAAATGTAACATTGAAAAGATTTACAGTGTTGAATCCAGCAACATTACTTCCAAGTGATACTGTTGAAACTGAAATGGAGGAAGTCATCGAGCATGATTGTCTTGAGGTAACTGGACTGTGGACAAAACCAAGGTCTAAAATCAGAGATACTCGATTGGAAGAAAATGACCAAATTGTCTTTGTTGATGGCTCATGTTTCAGAGATGGTACAGGGATATTGAGAGCAGGGTATGCTGTATGCACAATCACTGGTACATTAAAAGCTTCTTGGCTTTGAGGTGTATATTCTGCACAAGTGGCAGAATTGGTAGCTCTTACTAGAGCCTCACATGTTTCTGCGAGACTGAGAGTCACAATCTATACTGACAGCCAATATGGGTTTGAAATTATTCATGATCTTGGTCAATTGTGGTCGCAAAGAGGTTTCCTGACCTCTACTGTTACACCAGTAAGAAATGGCGACAAGATAAAGGAGTTGTTGTATGCAATACAGTTACCTGAAGAAATTGCCATGATGAAATGCAGTGCACATCAAAAGGCACAGGATTACATCTCACTGGGAAATGGAAATGCAGATCAAGTCGCAAGGTTTTGCGCATTGAACTGTATATCGTTCAAAGACAAATGGGAATTGATGTCAGAAGAAGACAACACATGTACAAGTTTTGCATTGAAAGTGATTGATACTCTGGAAGAGTTGAAAACATTGCAAAGTAATGCTGACAAGGAAGGTAAAAGTCTTTGGGCTAAATTGAAATGTGTTCAATGACCTGATGAGATTTGGGTTTCTGAGGAGGGTCAGATGGTCCTGCCAAATAGTTTATTGTTGCAAATGGCCCGACACTACCATGGACAGGCACACATTGGGAGAGATGCCATGGTTAGATTGTTCAAGATCGACTGGTTTAACCCCAAATTCAGGCAGGCAGCAGAGGCAGTATGTTATCGCTGTATAATTTGTCAGCAGCTAAACGTGGGAAAAGAGACAGTGGTGAATTTGAGCCACATTGGAAGAGCAGGAGGTCCATTCAGCAGAATGCAATTGTATTTGATTGAGATGCCTGCGTGTGGAGGTTTGAAGTATGTGTTGGTGATTGTGTGTGTTTTTAGTCACTGAATTGAAGCATACCCTACAAGGAGAAATGACAGTCTCACAGTTGCAAAGTTGTTACTTAGGTAGTTGATACTACGTTTTGGGTTTCCGATCTCTTTGGAATCAGATAGGGGAACTCACTTCAATAATGAGGTGATTAAACTCTTATGTGCAGCATTAAACATCGAGCAAACGTTGCAATGTAGTTACCGCCCTGAAGCATCAGGACTGGTGGAATAGATGAATGGTACCTTGAAATCAAGAATTGCAAAGATGTGTGCAGCTATGAATCTCAAATGGTCAGATGCATTGCCTTTGGTGTTGATATCAGTAAGAAAGACAGGGCTGTCGTCCCATGAGATCCCGATGGTCAGAGCAATGAGATTGCCAGCAGTTCCAGCCAATGCACTTGTAAACATTACAGATGATATGGTGTTGAATACTGCAAGAATCTGGCTGATGTGGTTTGCTCTTTCTCTCAGCAGGTGCAGGCCACCACCCTGCTACCCATCCACGATTCAGGGCACAACCTGAGAGCCGGTGACTGGGTCGTTGTCAGAAAGCATGTTCGCAAGACCTGTTTGGAATTGCGTTGGAGGGGTCCTTATCAGGTGGTGTTAACAACAAGGACAGCTGTGAAGCGTGTAGGACTTCCAAACTGGAAACACGCAAGCCATACAAAGAGAGTGGTATGCCCACCAGATCATGAAGAAGCGTTGTTGAAAGCACCAACAACAGAGAAACTTGTTGCCGCACCTGAGTCAGAAAAGGAGACAATAGAGCCTGAAATTGAGCCAGAACTCATGGAAGATGGTTCTATTACCCCTGTAAGAGACCAAACTGAAGAATTACAGGAGGGTGCGCAAGAACCAATCTCGACGGATATAGCAGGAGAGCTTAGCTCAGCAGAGGTTCTTCCAGAAGCAGACGGTGCTGAAAAGCAGACAGAGCAAGTGCCAAACCAAGAGGGGGAAAGAGTTGAGACAGATCAAAGTCAAAGTTATTCGACTCCTCCTGAGCCCGTTGCAGGTCCATCAAGAGAAAACACCATAGAGAAAGAGAAGGAGACGAGTCCAATTTTGAGAAGAATAATAACAGAAGGAACAAGAAAAGTGGATAATTGGCCTGAATCACAGATAGGGAAGAAGAAGGAACTGGTTATAAATGAAACAATAGAGGAAGAAGTAGATACTACGAGAAAAGAAGAATTGAGTGAAGGAGAATTAAGTGGTGATCGAAGGTTGAAAAGAAGGGGAATAGCAAGCCGGCGTTACGCATGTCCTGAATGGGCGTATGCAACTACCAATGAATGGCAACACAAGTTTATGTCTTTTTGTTTTGATAGAGAGGTTCTGAGTCAGTACTTTGATGTAACCTGAAGGTAATCGAGGAGGCTGAATTGTCGAGCTAATCTGAAAAACCTAAGTTGTGGTTATTCATGAAATGTTAATCTATGGTCTCATGCTTAATGGTTCTCTTAGTGATTGTTGATTGATTATATTGATAATTGAGGTTCATCGAATAAATACTACATAGCTAGGATACTCCATGGGATCCAAAAGGTTAATCGGCCTAAACGTGTCCCCTTGTAAGTTTACTTACTAAGGACCGGGGCGCTAGCAACTTGCTAACAGATTACATGATTTGCTAGTAATTGCAGCGTTAATAGTAATCTCTCAGTGTCGCTCTTTTTCTGCATTTCAGTAATCATAAAGATTAAGAGTAATGCTACCTATGCATTTTACTGCATAAACAGATTAGCATTGACAGAGAATGCGCAGACTCATGTGTAAAATTAAATGTTAAACAAATATCAATGTGGTATTATGAGGACTTTTTCACTTCTCTACCTCTTCACCTTTTCACATATCTCCTAGGTTCACAGCCTGAAACTCAAGGGCATTTTATCATTTTTAGTTTTCCCCCAGAGGCAGCTGTTCTGTTAAAGATCTCATGTTACTAACCAAGCTGCATACTTACATGCATTCAAACATTCATTAGAAGAGTGGGCATTTTCAGTCATTTTCAGCCAATGGATTTTGGCATTTTTGTCACTGACTGGATGGACCATGAAATGTTGCCAAAGGGTTCAAAGAGCTTGAAGTAGTCCCCTGTTCTAACATCTCTATTGTGCAGTGGCGGCTCCTCTGCAATCGCAGAGGAGCCTCGCCCCTCTGGCCAAGAGCCAGGAGATGAAAAATAAAATGATAGTTACACTATGGTTTCATTTTTCATCTGCAGGCTCAGCCAGCAGTGAAGGGTGGGGCTGGCCCATGGGAGGAAGAGTGGAGTACACCTAAGTGCGCATGTGTGTTTGACCGACCGTTTCAGGCCGGCCAAACACACATGAGCAGTTAGGTTTCTCCAGCCCGGCTGTGTTGACACAAATAGACACAAAATACTGGCACTGTTGGCCGCACACTCCTCCCCACCATCGTCACACATCCCTGTCTGGTTAAGAGCTTTAGAGTTGAATGTTAATGTTTTTGCTGCCCTCAGCATAGGAAGCACAACCAAGAGAGAAAAAAAGCAGGTACTTAATTTGTGCAAACTACTCTTTAGTCACAAATGAAAATTCAACCAAGTGCAAGATTTTAAGACGTGAAGCTATATCTGCTGCTGCACTGAAGAAAGTGATATTTTAGGAGGGCAAAGGAAAACGTATTATGAAGCAATCTTTGGCAAAGCCAATGGGTCTTGCCTTTCCACCAGGTGCTACCCTACTGGCTTTGCAAACATGTATTTTTTTCTGTTGCTGCATGCATGCACGTTTTTTAAAAAAAAAATTAATGAAGCTTTTCAGCAGAACAAAATTCTCCCAAGTGCCAACATTAGATCATTTTTCATTCTGCACTGTAAAAAATGACTCCTAAGAGGTGGGCTGAAGAAACGAGGGGGCATATTTAAGAGCCCCTAGCACAATTCTAATGCCACGTTAGCAACATTTCTTTATGCTAATGTGGCGTTAGATGGCCAAAAACGCAGTGCCATATTTACACTGGGCATAATGTATGCAAAGGGGAGGGGGTTTGCCCATTACTGGGAAAAAAAAGGTGCCAGGAAATCTAAGAGATTTCATAAAGTCATTTTTGCACCACTTTTAATGCCTGCTCAGATCAGGCATTAAAAGAAGGCGGGCGCTAAGGAGCGTGATAACGCGTCCCAATCTAGATAATTTATTCACTCTGGGACTCGTTTTAGGCCAATGAATCTTTTGACCCTGATTGAAGTCTCCTTAAGACGAGATAACTAATCAACATGTCAATCGATAAATCAATAACCTCATCAATATTCACAATAGCAAATCAATCAAATTAATCAATGACATTAGGAAGAATTAAACACACCATGACCTCTAAGTCATGAATAACCACACAGAATTTAGTAAGATTTATGAAATGTATTCCCTATTGATTACACTCTACTAGCAAATTTATTAGTCTCAAAACCAGAAAACACACCAACAATGTCATAATATTGCAGCTCGAATAAGATTTAATCAGAGCAAAGATCATAGACATTAGAACAAAGCACGACGTCAACATGGATTAATCCTAACAAAATTTAATTAGCGCATTAGTCAACAAAGCATAGATTCAGTCATTTGTCTATTTGCGTCCGTTTAGTGAATTCCTTAACTTACCTCGAATCAGCATTAGCATGTTGGGCTTCATGCAAAACAATTTAGCAACACAAATTTCGAAAACATCTAACTATGGTCTCTATCAAAAGAAGCAGTTGGAACCGAGAAAGGAAAGGCAAAAAAACAATTACAATTTCATCATCATATAGTTACCCACCGTAATGAGTCAGCATACAGCGTTAGTCTTCGTCCTCAGGACATCAGTTGATTTGCCATCAGCCAAGGAACACAGCAAAGTTCAGCAAGACGGGTAAAAAGAGAAACTTCCCTCATAAGGAGGAAAAGTATGAATCAGGTAAGGAATGAGCTGAGGATGGTTAAAGTATCAGAAGAATAAACGGCAAAGTCTCAAGGAATAATGGCAAAGTATATCTTAAGACAGAATAATGGCTAATAATGGCTCGGTGGAATGGCAAGGAATGGTGAAGAATGGCTGATTTCTCCTCGGGTCATGCAGTTATATTAAAATTGTCGAACAAGTCTCTAATTTCCAATTGGTCAATATTTGGTGCATCATTATCTCCAGCCAATAGTCCAATGGTCACCCCATTAGAGCTTTCCACTTTCGACAGTTCTCACACAGCTCATTGGTTCCTGGGTTTGACGCCTCCAAAGGGTAGAATATCAGGTGAGGAATAAGTGACATGTGTTACTCAAGTCAGTAGTCCCATTGTCTTCCCTAGGCTAAATGACCTTGTACCTGTTGCGAATTACACTGTTTCACTCCACAAGAATGTCTCCTTGAGCAAGTCGGGTTCTCATGAGAAAATTTACTACAGTTACAAACATCTCCTAGTCTTTTGGAAAAGTACAGCTACATGTCCTTCAGCAAGTCAGCACATTGCACGTTAGAAAAACACATTTAATATGAGACCAGACAGCTAGGCCCCAACTCATGCTAACTAAGGCCTAGTGATTAATTAGCAAAACCTTAACATATAACCCTTGATTCCAATACAAATCATACATTAGTACATTAATATTTCATTATTAGCCAATTTCATTAATCATCAAATACAATCGTGGCCACTCCCCATGGGCACATTTCATACACAATCGTTAACGTTCACATTTTCTATGCGATTTCACTAAGCATTATATTGCAAGCTTCTCATGTTAATTATTAGATTTTAATCACACTCCATCAATCCGTCTTCTGATGACTCTTGTTATCACACAAATCCTTTCCCTTCACAACATTTCACTTTCTTCGTTCCTTCATTTCAATTTGTTCCCCCATTTTTGACTTTTCGTATTTTGCTTTGAATATTTTCTCCCTTTTCTTTTCTTCCCTCCTCATATTGCGTTTTGCCAATTTTTCTCTAATTCTTTTACTAATTTTACATGATAACCATAGTCCGAATAAACAAGCTAAAACAATCAATATTCCCTCTATTATTTTTGCAAATATCCCATGCCAAATATTACTAAACCAACTTCCCACTTTAGCAAGTCCCTTTCCAACCTTTTCCCAAACTCCAGGTTCTTTCAGCTCCTTCAATTCTGTACTATCTCTTGTTAGGTTAGTAAGCATACTTCTAATATTATTACTATTGTCGGGTATATAGGCACAACAATGCCTCTCATCAAGCATCCTACAGACTCCGCTGGTTTTCGCTAAAAGAATGTCTAAAGCAAGCCTATTTTGAAGAGTCATAGCCCTCTCCGCAGCAAGTTCAGTATCCACCAGGAGTATAGCTCCTGTGAAATTTGTCAGCAGGTTATCCACAATAGTAGACAACTTTCGAATCTTTATGGAGTTTAAGATAACTCCCACTGAAGGAATTATTGCTCCAAATATATCACCCACGACAGCAGCAGCTGTCTCTCTTTTCTGTCTAGTATGATGTAATTCAGACACTTTAGGAAACTTCCTTAAGTCATCAAATTGGTAAATCTTTGGAAAAACTATTCTCAAATAACATGTCCCATACCATCCCTTTGTAAGACAGTAATAAGCATTAAGTCCATATATGTAATAGATCCCTGGGATCGCCAGATCCTGTCCATTTAACATGAACGTCCACTTACTCTGAAACAAAAACACATGTCTGCACTCACTCGTTCCCACAAATAAAGTGTCATGTTCAGATTTTGGCCCATACATACAAAGCTTTCCTGCGTGTAATGCATCTAAAGCTAATTTGCCTTGTGTCTTTATTGCACTATAAGCATAATCACATGCAAACGTTTGTTTCTGTAATCCCTTTTATAGCTTTTCTTTCAACGCTTTTCTTCTATCATCAGTGTGATCTAAAAAGCTCTTCTCTACAGGCGTTAGTAAGCAGGTTAGATTATTGTGATGCGCATAATCTGTACCAAATGTCATTGTGGGCTCAAAGAAACCCCTATCTATTTTTATACTATGATCTCAAGCTACCTTACTCAAATATTCATTTATAGGCACAAAAGAAAACACTACATCTAGATTAGAATAGAAGTACTGAATATATTATTGATCATAAAACCTTGTTAATAACAAACTACAACTTATCCCGTATGTTAACGCAAACTATGATAGGTAACCCCTTCTTGTACTGACCAAGGAATTTTTGTGCACACATAACAATTCTTCACATCCATTGTTTCAACATACTCATTCAACAAGCGATAGAACATTAGTAGATAGTTCCCCTTTTATGTTAGTTCCCTCATGCAAATATTTCGTATCCTGCTCAAATCTCTCCCATGGTGTTAGTGTAGCAGTCTCAGGAATTGTAGCATTGTTAGTCTCACTCTTATCCACCAATGGCATTCCCACAATCACAGCTATGAATACTATCGCACACACAACACCCAAAATAATACCCAAGCATCTACAAATCCTACTCCCCTTATTATTATCTCTAGTGTTAATCATGATCTGTAAAGAATCAGAAAGCAGAACAATATAAAGGCAAACAATCAACTGAGGAAAGTCTAAAGCTCTTTTTTTTCTTTTTTTTTCTCTTCTCTCAAGCAAAGTCTTTCTTTAGCAAGTATTTACAGCGTTTCACTCACTCCCAGGATCCTTGTCAAATCAGGTTAGCAGCTTGTCAAAATCGTTTTTTCGAAGTCAATTCAGGTTAACAGTATCACATCCAGTAATTTATTAGTCTCTTTTTCTCTCAGCTTTTCACGTTTATTTCAAATTTAACACAATCTCTCTTCTCTGTGGTCAAATTCAGGTGCCGTAGTATTGACCTGGAACCTCTCGATCAAAACAAAATGCCAAGAATTATTTTTGCCACTCAGCTGATGTTGCATATGCCCACTCAGGACCTGCGAACCTTCTGTTGGCTATCCTCTTTCATTTCAGCTTCCGCTTGCCCTGCAATTCTCCACCACTAAGATCTTCTTTCCTGGTCGTATCGACTTCCTCTTCTATACTTTTGTTAACAACCACCTTTCCTTTGGTTACTCGTGATTCTGGCCACTTGTCTCCTTTCAGTATCCTTTCTACTTTTCGTCTTTCTTGTGGCAGTTCTCCGCCCTCCTCTGATTCTATGGTGTCTTCTCTTGATGGACCTGCAATTTGCTCAGGAGGAGTCTGGCTGCTTTGCTTCTCTCCTGACTCTTCCCCTTCACCTTCTGGGTCTGTCACGGGCTCTACTTCAAACCTGCATCCGTCTGCTTCTGGGAGAAACTCTCTTGGCGTCGGTTCCCCTGGCGCCTCAGTTGAGATAGGCTCACTGTCACCCCGCCGGGTCTCAGCTCTTGCTGGAGTGACCAAGCCGTCCTAAACGTGATCTCCTTCAGTCTCAGTTCCCCTTTGATTACTCTCCGGCCCTGAGACTTCCTTTTCTGTAGTTGTAATTTTTGAGAACTCAAGTTCCTCATCAGTTGGACACGTCACCTTCTTTGTGTGACTGGCATGGATCCAATTTGGAATTCCTGCACATTTCACAGCAGTTGTAGTTGTCAGTATTACTTGATACGGCCCCTTCCAACGTGGCTCCAAACACGATTTCCTCACATGTTTCTTGACAACAACCCAGTCACCTGCTTTCAGATTGTGACCTGGATCATTTATCGGTGGCAGTGTGGTTGCTTCCACCTGGTGAGAGAAAGAGCGGACCACGTCAGCCAGAACCTTGCAGTAGTCCAACACCATATCACCTGTGATATTCACAAGAGCATTTGCAGGCACTGCGGGCAATCTCATAGCTCGGCCCATGAGAATTTCATGAGGAGACAGTCCTGTTTTCTTGTTGGGTGTATTTCTCATTGACATTAGCACTAAGGGCAATGCATCTGGCCATTTCAAGTTTATAGCTGCACACATCTTTGCCATTTTTGACTTCAAGGTACCATTCATCTGTTCCACTAGGCCTAAAGCTTCGGGACAGTAGTTACAATGCAACTTCTGTACAATGTTCATTGCGGCAGACAAATGCTTAACCACCTCGTTGTTGAAGTGACTTCCCCTATATGATGAGATCGGAAACCCGAAACGTGGATTCAACTCCCTAAGCAGCAACTTCGCTACTGTGAGACTGTCATTTCTGCGTGTAGGGTAAGCTTCGATCCAGTAACTAAAGATGCACACAGTCACCAACACGTACCTCAGATCTCCACACACAGGCATCTCAATAAAATCCATCTGCATTCTGCTAAATGGACCTCCTGCTCTCCCAATGTGGCTCAAATTCACCACGGTCCCTTTCCCCGCATTCATTTGCTGACAGATGATGCACCTGTGGCAGATTACTTCTGCTGCTTGTCTGAATTTTGGATTGAACCAATCGACTTTGAACAACCTGATCATGGCGTCTCTCCCAATATGTGCTTGTCCATGGTAAAACCTTGTGAACTGTGACAAAAGGCTGTTTGGCAAAACCATTTTCTCCTCATCTGAAACCCACAAATCATCAGGTCATCAGGGATTTTAACCCAAGCCCGTTTCTCATCTTTGCTGGCACGTCCCTGCAACAATTTCAACTCTTCCATTGTGTCAACCACCCTCAATGCATAACCTGTGCATGTCTCATTTTCAGTTTCCGATAACAATTCCCACTGACCCTTGAACGATATACAGTTCAATGCACAAAACCTTGCATATCCGTTTCCCATTGACACAAAGTCTTGTGATTTAACATGAGCGCTGCATTTCACCACGGCAATTTCAAGAGGTACATGAATCACGTGCAACAACTCCTTAATTATTTCGCCATTTTTCACCGGCGAACCAGAAGAGGTCAGGAAACCCCTCTGGGACCATAACTGGCCAAAACCAGTATCTGCTGTCGGTATAGATAGTCACTTTTAGTTTGTCAGCGGCATGGCATGCCCTAGTAAGAGCAACCAATTCAGCCACTTGAGCAGAGTACACTCTCTCGAGCCAAGATGCTTCCAGGATACCGGTCATTGTACACACAGCATATCCGGCTCTTAGTACTCCTACTGAGTCCCTCAGGCATGAGCCATCAACAAAGATAATGTAATCATTTTCTTATAATTGGGTATCTTTAATGTCAGGTCTTGGTTCGGTGCACAGTTCGGTTACCTCAAGACAATCATGTTCTACTTCCTCAGCATCATCAACATCTGTATTTTCATTAGGAAGCAAAGTTGCCGATTTTAACACAGTACATCGTTTTAGCGATACATTAGGTGACACCAATATAATCGTTTCATATTTTGTCAGGCGGGCATTTGTCATATGCTGAGTCTTGGTTCGGGTGAGTATTATTTCAACTGAATGTGGGACCATTACTGTTAAGGGATGTCCCATCACTATGCCTTCACATTGAGTGAGGCTTTGACCAACTGCTGCAACTGCACGCAAGCAACCCGGTAAGGCTGCTGCAGCGGGGTCAAAGTAGCTGAAAAATATGCTACTGGGCGGTTTGCACCTCCATGGATCTGTGTCAGGACAGACAGAGAACAAGCATCACGTTCATGACAAAACAGTACAAAAGGCTTTGTGTAGTCAAGCATACCTAAGGCTGGAACCCTACACATACACTCCCTCAGTTCAATGAATGCCCTCATTTCTTTCTCGGGCATAGTTAGGGTATCCAGGCCATCCTTAACCTCTTTGACAGTCAACCTCACCAAAGGCTTAGAGATAATCGAGAAGTTGGGAATCCACTGGCGACAGTAGCCCACCATTCACAAAAACATCCTTACATCTCTTTTGGATGTCGGGGGACTCATCTGCAATATGGCTGTCACTCTTTCTTTGGATATTCTCCTTGACCCCTTTTCAATCAGTACTTCACCTCTTTCTGACAGTACTGTAGCTTCTTTGGAGACACTTTATGTCTGTTCTTTCCCAAATGATTCAGTAAGGCAAGAGTATCATACCTGCAGTCATCTTTCGTTTTGGATGCAATCAACAAGTCATCAATGTACTGTACTAGAGTCGAATTAAAAGGCAGTTCCAATGATTCCAAATCCTTTTTCAATATCTGATTGAAGATGGAAGGCGATTCTGAAAACCCTTGAGGAATTCAACACCAACTGTACACCTTGTCTAAGAATTTGAAACTGAAGAGAAATTGGCTGTCCTCATGAGGAGGCACAGAAAAGAACTCCTGAGACAGGTCCACAACCGTGAACCACTCTGCATCACATGGAACCTGAAACATGATCACGGCTGGATTTGGCACTATGGGGCAACATTTTACCACTATCTCATTATTTTTTCTCAGGTCTTGGACAATTCCAACTTTCCCACAAGGCTTTCTCAGACCCATTATTGGCAAATTACATGGGCTGCTCATCACTTCTTTTAAGACCCCTTGCTTCACAAAGTCTGCAATTATCTGTGTCACTTGTATGAGGACATCTTGTGCCATGTGGTACAGTGGTACCTGGGGAAACACTGCACTCGGCTTCACATCTACTTTGACCGGTTCTACTCCTTTGATCAGTCCCACTTCCTTTCCTGTCAAGTCCCATACCTTCTCTGTCTCTGTCACTTTTCCCTGTAATTCTGTTGGCAAATCGGTCACTGTGAACATCGGGAAAAAGCTTATCAAAGGGTACTCCTCATCTGTGGTCTCAGTCTCTGGCTCTGAGATCTTACCATCATCTCCTTCATCATCACTGTTTGTCTGCACCTCAATCCCTTCATTGGAACAGGTGATCGAACACCTCGTCTTACACAGCAAGTCTCTTCCCAGTAGGGATACAGGACTTGAATCACAGACTACAAACCTGTGCAATCCCTGGAAGGTACCAATCTCAACCTGAACCGGATCTGCGATCGGATGTGTCAAGAGCTGATTCACTACTCCTACCACCTTTATGGTACGCCCTGAAAGCGGCAATTTCGGAACCTCTTCACTTCTGACTGTGGAGCGTGTAGCTCCTGTGTCAACCAGGAACGAAACCTTGTGACCCATCACCTTCCCCTGCACATAAGGTCCTCTTTGATCTACTTCTAGGGCCGCTGCAAGCCTGCACTCCTCACTATCTGAACAATCATCCGACCATTCATCGTTTATTTCATTCTCACCACGCAATGGGAACTGTTGTACTGTATTATTTTGACTCATTGTTTGACCTGTGACCTGTTGAGGAAGCTTCACCTCTTGCTGTCCCATTGGAGCTAAAGGCAACTGCATTTGCTGTCTAGGTACCATGGGAATCTGCTGTTGTATTTGCTGCAACTGTGCTGGTTGAACGCATGGCATTTGCATTTGTTGCATAGGTTGGAGACCCTGCATCTGAACCATATTATTCTGGAAGTTTGGATTTGGACCCCTCATTCTTGGACCCCTCACATTTTGAAATGTACTGACATCATTGCTTTGTTGAACAACACCATCCTGCACCATCATTGGGCACTCCCGCTTCCAGTGTCCCACGCCCCCGCACGCATGGCATAGTGACATCTTTTTCATCCCTTGCACGTCATTTTGAACCACAACAGTATTGAAGTCTGGACCACGGGTCACAAAACCTCCCCGACCTCTGCCTCTTGTTTGCGGTTGGAACATTCCATTCCCTTGAGGCTGTTGCTGTACCATCTGCTGCACTCCATTTCCCTGTATCCCTGCCTGAGCTGCCTTAATTTACATCACCATCACCTTCTCTTTCAGCTTTCTCTGTTTCAATTCAATCTCATCGCTACACTATTTCGCACACTGCAACACTTCATCAATCGGTTTCGCTTGCCAACAGATCAAATGATTCTTAATCATCTGGCTAATCTCTGGCCTCAGTCCTTCGACGAACCTGAACACAAGGTGATTCAGTCTTTCGGTTCTATGACTTCTGTGCCACTGTAATGTTTGAATGCCTTTAACAACCTCTCATAGTAAGCATGCATCAACTCTTTGCCTTCTTGTGCCGTTCTATCAATTTTCTGCCAATCAGTGACTTTTGGCAACACCGTCTGTTTTAAAAATTCAATCACCTTATAGAAATACCTCATCACCTCAGGAGACGGTGCTCCAGTAATCTTGTCCCTTGCCGGTTCCTCTGTCGGCCAATCCACACCCCTCTTGCACTCAAGCCACAAATCAGCTGGAACTATAATCTCAAACAGGGTGTTCAATTCTTCCCAAAGACACTTCGCAAGCTTCAAAAACCTGTCTGTCTGCTGATACCATTCTATTGGCTTTTCCCTCAACCTGGGGTAGTCATTGGTGAAGGATAGGATGTCACCTCTAGACCACGGCACATGAACTAGAACCCCTCCAGCTGTCTCCCTCATTGGTAACATTTTTATTGTTCCCGTGTCTGGTGTAGCTTTCGCCTGCTGCGGTTCCAGGCAGTCACTTTTCCTGTTATCTCTCTTCTTTGCCCATCTGCCTTCCCACTTCTCTAATGCTCCCCAAACTTGCGCACTCTGTAGTATCTGTTTGAGGTGTGCCTTCATTCCAGTGGATCTCATGTGATCAAAGTCTTTAGGCTCAAAGTCTAACCTGTAACTCCTCTTCAAATGCTTAGTATTGTCTAAGTCTATACCCTATTTGTCTGCTACGTTCGCTAACCTCTGGTGCACCTTACCCACTTCTTTGGTTATTTTCGGGCACAGGTACCTCAGTTCTGCCTCGGTGTATGATTCTAATATTTTCACTCCCATAGTCCCTTCAACTAGCTCAGCTGCTTCCACACCCATCCTCACAAAATTCAGGTATTCCTCTCTTTCTGATCGCTCCGCTGTCGCAGGAGTGGTCTGTGGAGTGCTAAGCTTGTCTAACCACTCATTCAGTTGTTGCGCTGTCAAGCCTTGCAACAAGATATTTCCAGCTTGCACCATCGGGGTTTGCGACGTATTTGCACTCATTACCTGTGGAGTCAATAGACCCAAACCTGCTTGTCTCGTGGTCTCTAAAGGAACCCCAATAGGACTGAAGTCCAGCAAGGATCTAGATCCCTCGACTGTCTGTTCTCCCAGTGTCATCCCTTGGGAGCCTCCCGTGAACCCTCCTCTTGTCACCTCTTGAGTCATTACTCCTTGATTGCATACACTAGGCTTCGCCTGCGCATAGCGGTACTGGCGGACCAACAGTAATCGGCAATGATATAGCGGCTGGTGCCTGTCCGTTTCCCAATCCCGGTGGAGCGTTAACTCCCATAGCTTGATTCATCATAGGTGCTGTAACTGACTGCGGTCCTGTGACCGAAGTGTAATTGGGGACCATCTGCTGCTTCGGCTGGGGCAGCAATTGTGGAGTTGGCTCAATATGCACTAACTTTGATCTTGTGTACACTGGATCAGGCGGCACCATCAAACTCGTAGTCGTCTCTAATACTGGGACATCAGGGTAGAGCCTCTGAATTGGCGGTGGTTGTAACTGTATCTGCGTCTCGGGTGCAGTGGATACACTAGCACCATTCTGTATCGGGGCTGGTGTGGTAGTAATTTTTTCCTGTGCTGCGCTTGTGGCTCCCTGATTTTGTTTTGGATTTTCTGGACCTGCACTAGTACCCGGTCTATTGTCATTTATGGCATATGGTGGCGGTTGATCATATAACAACTGATTTAGAAATTCATCATCATCAGAATCGTCTGCATCTACCCAAGACTTCTGAGTCTCCTTCTGCTTGCTAGAGCCCTTGTCTGTTTTACAAGTGGCCTTTCTTCCCTGTGTTTCGGCTTCTTGAGCTATTGCCGGAAACATCCTAACTCCGTCTATTATTTCCCTTCTCCACATCCTGGTCTCACTATCCCATCTAGCTTCTGCTAAGGTCTTTTCTGCTTTCCTCATTCTCCGCTCGAATTTCTGTTGCCTCTGTCGTATGGCCATTAATTCCCAAATCGCTAACGCCTCAAACTGAGCTGGTCTCGGAGGCGGCTTCTGCTCATTTAGTGCTTTCCGCAAATTTTCTAGAATCCCTATGTTAAATGTTCTATTCTCTGGAAACGCCAAACACCCATCTTTCTCTGTTAATTTGCACCAATACTTTAGCCAAAGACATGGCATGACTCCCTTCTCCTCCATTACGGCATAAGCCGGAGTATCCTCTGGCGGTGTAGGCTCCCCCACACTCGCTGTAATGTACGCATCTCCCCTCAAAGCACTCTTTAAAGCCTTGAAAAACTTCATTTTTGCATCTTTTATTTTGTTTAGAATCTAATCAGGAAGTGACTTTAGTTCCCAGAACACTCTTCGCCTACCTTCTCAACCAATTGCCTCTCACGGACGGCTGCCAATCCGTGCGCGACCCCTCTCGGCAACTAACCCATCCCATTGCGGCTCTAATGACGTCACACTCACACACACTGCAGCTGACAAAGTCTTGCGGCTTGTCTTTCTCACTCTCTATTCACACAAAAACTAAAGTAATATATTACGAGCACTTTAAGAACAAAAACCCAAATTTGCCGGTTTACTGCAGGAAGGGTAACACAATCGCTTCAGAACTTTACAGAGATTTCACTTGAAGCCTCGGACGCTACTCTCTCCTTCTCAGATCCTGCACTCGCAAGCAAAATTTGACCCGCTCTCGACTTGTCAATGGTTCGTTCTAGTGCACTTTAGAACTCGCCAAATCTCCATCGAAGGTTTCACTCACACAATTTGACTCAAACTCGACTCGTCAACCACGCCCGATTGACCTATTAAACGGCACAAATTACAACATAAACCAAGTGTCTCATGCACTTACCAATATACTCCGGAGTCTTAGACCACGCCGGGTCCATACATCACCAACAACCATGTGGATAATTTTCGAGCACAAAGCGCCACACTCACATGAAGTTCGCCGACTTCCCTACTCTCATACAGCGGAGAACGCCCACTCCTACTAAAACATCTGCTGGCCTAAACTCTCACAAACCTCACTATTCACCTGCGATATGCATAAGCTGGGCAAGCGCAAATTCTACTTCACTCATACTATCACTAGAACGCCGAGAACATACCCAACTCACTTCGGCAAGCTCCAAGATTCCGGGAAAGTCATTTGGGACTTATGGGCACATAATACATCCAATTTGCATTATTTCAAAAATACTTCTAAAACAATGATCCCTCGTCCTAGGGCCCCAAAGGGCCTAAACCGTCCTCTGTTACCAGAACTGATAACTAGATAATTATCTAGATAATTTATTCACTGATTGAAGTCTCCTTAAGACGAGATAACTAATCAACATGTCAATCAATAAATCAATAACCTCATCAATATTCACAATAGCAAATCAATCAAATTAATCAATGACATTAGGAAGAATTAAACACACCATGACCTCTCAGTCATGAATAACCACACATAATTTAGTAAGATTTATGATATTTATTCCCTATTGATTACACTCTACTAGCAAGTTTATTAGTCTTAAAACCAGAAAACACATCAACAATGTCATAATATGGCAACTCAAATAAGATTTCATCAGAGCAAAGATCATAGACATTAGAACAAAGCACGACGTCAAAATGGATTAATTCTAACAGAATTTAATTAGCGTATTATTCAACAAAGCATAGATTCAGTCATTTGTCTATTTGCGTCCATTTAGTGAATTCCTTAACTAACATCGAATCAGCATTAGCATGTTGGTCTTCTTGCAAAACATTTTAGCAACACAAATTTCGAAAACATCGAACTATGGTCTCTATCAAGAGAAGCAGTTGGTACCTAGAAAGGAAAGGCAAACAGACAATTACAATTTCATCATCATATAGTTACCCTCCGTAATGAGTCAGCATACAGAGTCAGTCTTCGTCCTCAGGACATCAGTTGATTCGCCATCAGCCAAGGAACACAGCAAAGTTCAGCAAGACGGGTAATAAGAGAAACTTCCCTCAGAAGGAGGAAAAGTATGAATCAGGTAAGGAATGAGCTGAGGATGGTTAAAGTATTAGAAGAATAAACGGCAAAGTCTCAAGGAATAATGGCAAAGTATATCTTAAGACAGAATAATGGCTAATAATGGCTCAGTGGAATGGCAAGGAATGGTGAAGAATGGCTGATTTCTCCTCGGGTCATGCGGTTATATTAAAATTGTCGAACAAGTCTCTAATTTCCAATTGGTCAATATTTGGTGCATCATTATCTCCATCCAGTAGTCCAACGGTCACCCCATTAGAGCATTTCCACTTTCGACAGTTCTCACACAGCTCATTGGTTCCTGGGTTTGACGCTTCCAACGGGTAGAATGTCAGGTGAGGAATAAGTGACATTTGTTACTCAAGTCAGTAGTCCCATTGTCTTCCCTAGTCTAAATGACCTTGTACCTGTTGTGAATTACACTGTTGCACTCCACGAGAATGTCTCCTTGAGCAAGTCGGGTTCTCATCAGAAAATTTACTACGGTTAGTCACATCTCCTAGTCTTCTGGAAAAGTACGGCTACATGTACTTCAGCAAGTCAGCACATTGCACGTTAAAAAAGCACATTTAATATGAGACCAGACAGCTAGGCCCCGACTCATGCTAACTAAGGCCTAGTGATTAATTAGCAAAACATAACCCTGTGATACCAACACAAATCATACATTAGTACATTAATATTTCATTATTAGTCAATTTCATTAATCATCGAATACAATGGTGGCCACTCCCCGTGGGCACATTTCATACACATACGTTAACGTTTACATTTTCTATGCGATGTCACTAAGCATTATATTGCAAGCTTCTCATGTTAATTATTAGTTTTAATCACACTCCATCAAACGCAAGAAAAGCTGTACTGTATGTAGCGCCACTTTTCTGAAATATGCCCCAAGATCTGTTAAAGATCAGATAGGTGGTAGGCAAGATAACGAAGAGGGTTACTATTGACTCCTGGCTAACACGATATACCCTTACAGTCCTTGTCATGTGGTGGGTGGAGCAAAAGGAATCGCCTGTGCCACCCACATTAGCAGTGAGGCTCTTGTATCTCTGAGACCAGCCACCAAAGGAACATTTTAGTAGTTTATCACCAAATTCTCCGTAAGATCTGGGATGGGGAAGCACCATTTACTTCTTTCCCCACCGCAGCCTCTAGCTCTTCCTGCATGCCTGGCTTAGAAATTCCTGCATGTCTTACAAATTAGTAACAATAATCCACGAAATTACTTTTTCTGGATGTTGTTTTTATAAGATGGGAGAGAAAGCAGTGCAATTGATAAAGCAGAGGAAGGCAATTGCTCCTATGCCCTTGTGACCAGATCGCTACTAGCCAGCTCTAACAGAGGTCATCTCGAATCACAACTTCTCCAACTAGAAAACAAATGGGTACTTGGATAAAGTGACAGGAATCCGTAGAAATCAAGAATATCGCTTTACAGACACAATGGTAAAAGGTTTAATGACATTAGAAATTTGAGTCACATACAAAAATCCTAAGCCTCGGCTATTAACAGTGCTTAACTGCCGGTGCCCAAAGCCGTCCTCTTAAAAACGCGGCTGCTGCTTTTAAATGTGCGAGCACTGAATGCTGAGACAGAATAATCCTGAAGCCATCTCGGGCCTCTTCAGTCCATTAACAGCCACTCCTGCCCCTTCAGCTCACTCTGGCAGCTTTTTGCTTTCTACCTTTGTGACGCTGTTTCGTTTTGTTCTTCCTCAGTCTTTCCCATATGTGTCTTTGCTCGCAGCAAATGAATGAGGCAGAAGGATAAGCGCCGGCCCACAAAAATTAGTGCCGGTGCTCAGCACCGGAAACAATAAGCACAAATTAAGCACTGGTTATACATGTCAGTTATTCCTCTAGGGCTGAGATAAAGGGCACAGTAGTCTAGTTAAAGCCCTAGATGGGTTACTAGGAAGGCCCACCTTTAAGGAAACATGAGTCAGCAGGAGTTTCTGACTCCGAGGATTAAGGCGGTATGAGAGGCATGTGATTGGAGGTCTAGTGAAAGTAAGACATGATGACATAAAGTGCTCAATGCTAATATGTGAAAAATAGTCAGATAATCATTCCTAAATTATGCACTTTTTGAACCCCTACCATTGTTCAAGCAATCTGTTACCATTGAATGATCGTAGGAGACCTTTCAATATTAAATTGTTTTGGGTCACTGATATGTATTCTTGATATATTTTTAACACGTACTTGCAGCAAAAAAGAACAGAAAGAAGCTTTGTTTCACGTTTTCTTTGTGTATTCGTGGGTTCTAATTGCTAAAATCTTTGTGAAATAAATCCTACAGGCACAGTAGAACTAGTTGTTAATATGTTCCTTGCTACTGTATTGCAATATTGCCTGCAGAGGAGATTTGAAATAGTTGTCAGCGTGTAATAGCCGACTTTGTATGTTAATTAAAAGTACCTTTGTTCGTGTCACCTAGGCTATATCCATTAGAGTTTACATCAAGGATCATTCTGCTTCCTACGTCTGTACTCGGCAGACTCCGCTCACCGTGGAAAGTTGTCCTGTTCTATTTCTAACGGTTTCCCACCTACACAGAATACACTCATTTGCTGATGACAGATCCTGTTATTCTGTTCTGCTTTTAAAAACAAGATAAAATGTCCAACTTGACAATACGCCTTTTTCGGGGTCAATATTATTGCATAATTGCTTGTGGCGCATCTGGCTGTCACAAAACATTGTTACATGTCTCAATGAAATCAGACTAATGTTTTATTTGTCAACTATGTTTTGCATGGAATACACTGCCCAAATGACTGCTAAACGAAGACTTGCTGTAGCTCATTTGTAGATGTATCTCAAATGTATATGCATTACTCTGAGTCCCACACATGTATTAATAAAAAAAGAATATTTTGGTCTCCTGAGCTAGTATCACGCTATGAGGATAACGATGTTTTTTATAAAGTGAGTCGACTTGACTCAGATAATCTCACTCTAGAAAAATAAGCTGATTCAGTTTGCATTGTTTAGAGACCAAACAATGCCACTGTAATGAAAGTAAAACAAGATTCATGGGCACGTTTATTAATATTTGAAGCAGTGCAGCAAGCCACCTTGCTGTGAGGCGTGAAACGGAAAGGGCAGGACTGCGCCATGTTTAACATAATATGATGCATTGCTATCCTTTCCATGGGCTGAGCCCCTTTTAGCTGCCTAGCTCCATTGCAGGTACCCTTGTGCTATGATGCAAGGGTGCCTGTTTTGGAGACAGGGTCGTTTTTATGCAGTAAGGGGCACCTTCCTGAATAAAAGCAATCCTCTGAGGCAATTCCTCTTTCTAAGTGTGCTGCAAAATGTGTAAACATTTGTAATGCAATAGGTCTCGCATTTGCTTGAGTTAGAGCTATTGGAGTAAATGCATAACTGGACTTTTCTTGCCAAATAAATTGGTCAACCCTGCTGCATAATGTGGTCCTTTCTGCCAGATAATTCCAGTGGCCTTGCATGTAACTAAAGCATTTACATTCTTCCTCTTTCTGCAGCATCAATGAAACAAATTGCCATTATTTGTTGTATTTACATCACTGACCAAACTTTGAGTTCCCTGGGAAAATGTTTGCGTGTACCTATGATATAAAGGAGCCCTCCTTTTGGCCTCGTTGCTCTGTATAGTCATGCAATTCGTCTGTAAATTGATATATTCTTACAATGTAAAGATGGGGGTACGTTATCCCACATTTGAAGCCATAACACCAAAGTGGAAATAGGAGCAGCCTCACACCAATAACCTTCAAGACTACAAAAAGTGAAACACCAAAGCTTAGAGAATCTGGGCCGATGTTATAATATAGGGCAGAAAGCTTTACTGACACCAAGATGAAACAGATTAAAAAGTGTTTATGAGACCTCACACACAAATAAGACCAAAGAAGGCCCTTAAAATAGGAAACACATGTTCAAATGGTAAAGGCGAAAACAATAACAACTTCAACAAAATCGTGTGAAATAAAATATTTCACAACAAACCATGTTTTGTTAAACCAGTAACATCAATGGCCCGGGATAAACATATTATAGATGAGAAATACTCGTGCCGTTTGGTAAACAACAGCTGACCAAGTATAACACATCCCAAGTCACCACTAGCAGCACTCTACCCAAAAGGAAATCACTAACTCGAAATCTGGGCAATCACTGCAAATAATGTGTAATGCTTCATTTCCATTAACTATGCACCAGTAAAGAGTCTTGTGTTCTGCATCTTTTTTCTATACCACTCAAAACCGAAGTTCTTACAATTAAGAGGAAGAGCATTTCAACATCATGGGAACATAACTCATGCAAACGTCTCCATTTATTATGTATTTGCTAAGACAATAATTGACACTGATGTGAGAAAACTGACCTTGTACAAAGACAACACCCACTCATTTTGGGGCTGAGTGGGATTTCCCCACAACAGCTTTTGAACAGTAAGCAAACCAGGACTGCTTATGTTCTGACCACATTAAACACAACCAATACAATAACAAATGTAATTTCACACTGCACTCTGGTTGGTACATCTCACTGAGTTGTCTTGCTCACAGTAAAGCTGCGCCGGCCTCCGTTCCTTGCGCCCACTGCCATACTTCCAAGGGAAGAGTGCAGCCTTTAAAATACATCTAACTCGCATCCCAGGCTTTCAAACACCATGCAGGAAAGGAGGGAACTTACATAATTTTAGGGCCTTTCTTGCCTCCTTTAGTCAGCCGATTGTTCTTGCCGAATGCCATGTTGGAGTGTAGGGAACAATACAGGAGGAAAAGGATAGTCATGTGAGATGTTAGGAGCCTCTTCAGAGGAATACTCAGGATAGAAATTCTCGAGAGAGCAGAGCAACCTGCAGCGTCACCTGGTGACATTAGGATTAATCACATCTTTGCAACTATCAAGAGTGGTTAAAACCCATTAAAAACAAGCAATGGCGAAGGAAAAGAGACGGCCGCGTCATGACACCAATGACATCATTGTGCATAACGTGAGTTGGCCATGTTAAATTGGAGGGCTATGCATTAAATATTGTAGTGGTAGCAATTTTCTCCATGCATTGGCAGCGCGTAAGGAAATCAGTGTAAAGATTGTGTTGCTCACCATTGTCTTTGTACAGTGGCGGCAGAGGGCAGAAACAGGTGCCCTCATAAAACAGCCCTTTAACATTTGACCTCGGTTTTTGAATGCACAGAACATGTAACCAGAGAAAAACATGATTTAGAGCCCTGTTTACAGAAACAGACTGGAGCTACTGAAAACATCCAGTGCTCTGGTCAAGATGGCCTTGTGAAGCTTGATAAATCTAACTTACTAGTTGTGTTGCTGTTGCACCCCTTTCCATGACACAAGGGCAACACAACTACTTGATAATTATGCCCCTCAGTTTCTTTCAATTAGGTCATGGCATATTGTATGTTTTTTGCTCACATAAAATACCATCTATAACATAATAGTTTTCACAATTATGAATGATTAAATAATGAAAATAAAAAAAATATGTATACATGAATTATTAAGATTCATTTATATACTTATGTTGTATAACTTTATCTATTTACATTTTTATAAAAATATGAATAATGACAACTTTATTATTTATATCTTATTGGATTAAGATCTGTTGCTGGACTATATATTTTAATATTTTTTATTTTAAATGACATTTCATATTTATTATACAAATATTGAAATAATTTCTTACATTTCTAATATGTTTCCTGATTTTTTACTTTAGAATATTTAGTTACTTTTTTCTGTTATGTTTCAAAATTTAGGATATTAATACATGTTACTAAAACTATATTAATTTAAAATAATGAATTACACATTATTTTATATGTTACTGTTTTATTTTAAACATATAGGATTTTATATTGGGTTATTGTGGCTTTTAAATAGCTTTTTATTTTATTTCATACAGAAAAACGTATGTGTGACTAAGGAGTTTTGATTGAGTTTATAAACAATTTATTGTCCAACATTTCCTCCTAAATGGTTTAGATTTGCATGAGAATAGTAAATGTGACCCCTTTACTGTCCAAAACCTTCCCCAACGTGGTTTAGAGTGGAGTGACAATAGTAGATGACACCCCTTTAGTGTCCAAAACCTTCTCCAAAATCATTTATGTTGGAGTGAAAATACTTAATTTAATTTTTTCAGTGTAAAATTACTTTGTTAAAATGTATTTCTACATAGCAGGAATAGTTTAGATCATTTCATTAGTATTGTTGATATTTAGAAAGATAACTAGCGTAATATTTTGGATTAATACTTGTAATAAAAAGCCATTATTATTTTTATATTTTCACAGAGTAAAGTAACACACTTTTAAATTTTTCAATTTTTAAAAAATATATAGAGAGGTGTATACAAACATTAATGCATTTGTTTAAATAAACAATGTAAAGAATGACAGTTTTGTTTGTGTCAATTAACTAAAATGCATACAATTAATCACAGTAAATCATAAAAGTACAGTAAACTAACTAGGAGAGTATAAACATCAATTCTGAGATTAAAGCCAAGCCATAAAATCATAAACAATACAAAGCAAGTAAAATTACTTTAAGATAGTTGGTGCTATGGCAGAGGCAATAGACAATAAAGTCAGGTCCTTCACTCCCGGATAGCAATAAATATCTTGCTGATAAATTTGTTGAAGTGAGCCAAATGCAGAGGTGATCATGCAAATTTCTAATGCCTCCTTGGAGGTGGAAACTCCATTTGACCAAAACTGTGGATTCAGTAAAATTTGATATGGTGATAACAACTTTGTACAGCGGCATAATAAATGAAACATGGATTTCTTTTTGTACTTGCAGAATCTACAAAGCAAACTCCCTAGTGAACCGGTTCAGGCTGGATGAAATTAATTAACTGGAAGGACCATGAGTTGTGCTCTGCGGATGCAGTGTCTGTATTCCTTCCTTAATATGGTTGCAGTTACTGGTCCTTGTATGATTTTAAAATAAGAACAGTACAGGTGACAGAATGGACGGCTGCCAGGTCAGTTGTCTTCGAGCTGAGTTTGGCCTGTTTCCTTAAAATAGCTTTTATGATGTAGTAAGGGGTGTCTAGGGCCATCAACATTTCCAGATTGATATCTAGATCACAAGTCACATTTACATGGTATGAAGACCATTGATTGGACCAGGTGGTATAAATCTCTTGGAGAACCATTTTTAGGCTGTCTGTTTTGGCATGTTGCATTACATAGTAGTACTTGAGGAAGGCAGACTTGCTTTCAATATCTTAGCCATGCAGGCCCAACTCCAAGAAAAGTAGTGACTGTTTTGTATATTTTGGAAGTTGAAACAGTCTCCTGAAGGTATGACACTGTGCCTTGTCCAGTGTTGAATTACATTTTCTGCGAAAGCATATTAATTATAAGAGATGTTAGGTAGCAACTTTGCCTGAGTGACTAGCATTATGGCCTCTGGTGTTGGGGAATGTAAATGATGATATAATCTCCATAAGGTGACCGTAACTGCATGGGCCTTCCTAATAATGTGTTTGAGATGGAGAGTTGGTTTGCCTTTCTCCATGAACCAAACACCAAGGTAATTTTATTTAGATGTTTAAGAAATCTATTGGTTGCCGACCCACTATCTTAGGTTCCTCTTTTTCATACCTGCTGAAAACTATCACCTTTGTGTCATCTGGGTTCACCAACAGTTTGTTTGCTGTGTAATAGGATTGAAGTTCATTAAGAGCAGAATGCGGACCAACTTTTGTGGTATCTAATTTAAGCAAATCGTCAGCATGTTGAATCACTGGAAGCCTAACAGCCAATTTTGGTGGGATTCAGTTTCCCTCACTAGTGAACAACCTATGTCTGTGGTGTAGAGAGTTAAACACCATAGGAGCCAGAACTCTCCTTTAATCTAAGGCCCATATGGTTAACATTTGTTTAGTCGTTGAGTTATCTGTGCCAGACTTGACACAGACCCACATGCCTGAAGATAATGTGATAATAGCTCTGAGAAGGTCGGCAGGTGTACTGCAGTCAGACACCTATGCCCAAAGATGATTGCAGTCAGCACTTTCAACATGGATTGGAAGCACTGTATTCCAGATATGTCAAGGAGACTATATTGCCAGTGGTGGAAGAATGCAGTCTAAAACCAGTTTGATAGAGGAGTATGATGCTTGTTTCAGCTACTTATGTTTCAAGTTCACAGAGTAGAATTTTGGCATTTGTTTTAGACTCTACATCCAGGAACACAACTAACCTGTAATTCCCTGAGTTGTCATTGCACCTCTTTTCAGGAATTGGATGAAGGATGGATCCCTTCCTAGATTGCAGGACCTTTGCACTATAAAAAAGGTCGACATACAGTGGAGTGAGGCAGTCAGCCCAGAAGTCTACGTAGGACTTAAAGAGTGCATTTAGGAGGCCAATAGGACCAGGGCCCAGTTGGTTCTCGTGGCCTTAATGGTTTTAGAAACATATTCTCCATTAAATATCTTAAACCCAGATGCCACCTCGTCTTTGTCTACCTCTGATCCCTTCCTTATATCAGCTACACTATAGCAGGCCAGGAAGCCAAGGTATATATGTTGGTTCTGTACAAATTCCACCCATTTTGTTGCTGGCACACCATTCCCTCTGATGGCAGATTTGGTATTTACTATGTGAATGTAGAGTCAAAACATGTCCTAGTTTTTAAAAGACAAAAGGGAGAATAAATGAGTCAGTTCAGATTCCATGTACTTTGTTTTTGACTTCGACAACAGGATGCAATGAGATTTACTTTTATTCCCTTAGCTCCTGTAAAGCGGTATGGTTGCTTTAGCCTTCGTGTACCCTCTAGCTAAGTGGAGAAACAGGGGGCACTCTTCGCACTGCTTAGTGCTTGTTTGGCAGTTTTTTCTGCCCTCCAGGTAGCAGTACACTGAGTCAGTGATTAGATCCTATTTGTGTTGTAAATTCACCGAGCTGACAAACATTGTGGGTGCTTTCATCTTCCACCTTTTGAATGTGTCCAGCTGCATTTTCCATAACTTTTGCATGACAAGCAAGGTTTTTTCAAATCTGTGGGCCCACCTAATATTGTTAATGAATGGCATGTAGGGAGATCCAAGTCAAACTGAATTATCGCTGGGTAGTGATCACTTCATGTGTTACAATGGTATGTACAACATGTGTCTCCTGCTTGCTTTTTGTTTGGATGGACTCTAATGCTGAAGTTTCTGATCCGGTTAGAACTTAAGGTGCCATTTGCACCCTTTAAGATACTTAAGACCAATTTGCATTCTGGAGAAAGTAGTAAATATTCAAAATATAGCAATACTTTTCTATTTGCATAGGTAGTATGTCAATACACCATGATGCAAAAGATTTTGATTTGCTAAGAACTTAGGTTTCAATAGACAGATCTACAAATTACAGTTGTTGATTCTGTATACCTAGATGTTGGAAGTCTGTCAAACTAGACTCTAAGAATGTTGTCGGATTGGAGGCTGGCTAGGGTCGGGACATGTTATAGAAGATGTAGAATGTTTCCCCTATTCAGGTTGTCATTTTGACATCTAGATGCATACTTTGGAGTGAAAATTACCTTCAGAGATGATAATTGGCTGTCACAAAACAAGTTAACTGGCACCTTTATGAGTTAGTCAGCTTTTGCAATTTCCAAAGTTTGAGGAGTTGATGAGGGGATTGGTAGAAAGACCTGTTAGGTCATGATAATTCTGTGGAGTTTCAATGGTATGCATGTCTATTATTTCTTGAGTGGTGTTTGAATGATTTATATCAGTAGAGTTATTGGCTGTCCGTATCACACTCGCCAGAATAGGCTGGTATGGATGACTACTTGAAAATGACTTGGAAGGTGGAGTCACCATATGGTGGCCTAGAAGCTTACTTATACCAGTATCTGACGTTTTCAAAATATTATTCCCTAGAAAGGGCTTATGGTCTCTGTACAAGGCTGGTGGTCTTGAGATGGCCAGCCTGGAAGTGGCCGCCGGACCGCCACACTCCAGGTGCTCCAATCGCCACATTACCACCCTGATAGTGGGACCGCCAGGAAACTGCCATACCCGCCAGTAACCTGGTTCCTGATCGGCTGACTGCAATCAGAGTTGTGCTCAGCCATGGCAGTGCTGAGATCATCAATGCTGTGCTGATCACAAGTCCGTTTCCCCAGGCCTTTTAATGGCTGGGACCCTGCCAGGAAAATTCTGGTGGAAACCAGTACTGGGGGCCACAGGCAGCACCCTGCACTGCCCATGACCATGCCATGGGCAGTGCAGGCCCCCCCCTGCCCGGCACCCTCTGAATGCACACTCTGCAGCAGACTGTGTGCATTCCGAGGGTGCTGGGGCACCCTCTGTACGATGACTTTGGCCTCGGTTCCATCAGGATCTGAGGCCAATGCCCCCACATGGTTTCCACTGGGCTAACTGTCTGAAATCTCTGAATGCAGAGTAGAAGCAAGAGCCTTTGCTGCTTCATTTGTATTGCTGTTCATGGCAAGCTTCTACAAGGTTGCTAGGGATAAAGTTACCAGCAGAAATTGTTTTAATTAGTGGGGCATTTTGGTATTGCCCTTCTCTGCAGAGTTTGAAATGCTGGGATGGTCTGTTGTTTTAGGCTGTACTTTGTAGGATGGAAAGGGTTTAGATTGTCAACTAAAATAGAGAGTAGCGGTGGGAGAGTACTGAGCTTATCTACTGTGAGAGGGCAAGAGCTGGTCATTGGCCCATCTACTTGATGGTATTTATCAAGCTTTTAGGTTTGTTATTTTTGAGTCCATACTAATTATTGAGGTTGCAAGAGTTTGTATCAATCAATCTGGAGTTCTAATTTATGAGACTTCCAGGTTAGAGCATTTGTGGTTGCAAAAAGGGTGGGATTAATAGATTGTAGGGTCGCCTCAGTAGAGGGTTGCCTAATTGCTCCTGCTTCCTTCCCTAATAGGATTGTGTGCAAGGCCCTTTGCTCACCCTCCTCTAGTAATATTCCATCAGAGACATCCAAAGTAAAATTTTTGGGTGATTTTGAATGTGAGTCTGATTTATCAATCTTTAGACCGTGGCCATGGGGTGCGTTAGATGCCTGGCTCGTATGGTTCGTGGAATGGCAAGAGATTAAACCCGGTATATGAGCTGGCCTAGTCATATCCAAGCCTTGATGAAATTGGGCAGTCACTTCAATTGTATGATTTTATAATCTCAGTGGAGCTGGCGAGGAGTTAATAGTTTTTACTACGTCTGTGGTATGAAGAACAAGTGACTTTGAATCTGACAAAAGCTCAATACTAGAGTTACTTAAGTATTCTTCCCAGGTTGCTGATCTCATAGCCGACACAAGGTAGCTGGAGTGGAGCGTTCTTTTTAAGTGCAGTAGAGCAGTCAGCAGAATGGGTTGAAGAAGAAGGTAACTATTTTGAGATTGGGAGGAAGTATTGTTTGATGGAAAATAAGCTTTTTTGAGCCTTTGCTTGGTTATTTGATGAGAAGGCTGCCAATTGGGCCTTTTGGCCCTTCTGAACCTTTTGAGGTGCCGCCTATCTGCCCCTCTTTCCTTTATTTATTTTAGTTTGAATTTTAACTTGAGTTTGTCACCTCCTGGTGATTGCAGTAGTGTAACCCTTTGGGGCCATATTTTTATGCCTTATCGCAGAACTGCTAGGGGAGAGCAGTTTCAACAAGCTGTATGGCAGTTTCCACTTTAGGAAAAAAGAGCAAAAAGGTCTATAAGGACAATATTGAAGGTGGTTAAAATTACAAAGTCTTGGACACTTTGGGGGTCATTACGACCCTGGCGGAAGGCGGAGAACCTGCGGTAAAACCGCCAACAGTCTCCCCTCATGGGATTATGACCATGGCAGTTACCGCCATGGTCATCCGCCGGTTCTCCGCCAGGGCGAAGACGACCACCGGTCTGGAGACACGCACACCCACATTCAAACATTCACGCACACATCCATACTGACATACCCACAGACATAAACGCACTCATTCCCATACACACAACACACCCGCAAGCATACACGCACTCACACCCCCCTTCACATACACACACGCACACCCCCACGCACGCACACAACACACAACACCCCTCCACCCCCTTCCCCTCACGGACGATCGACTTACCTGGTCCGACGATCCTACGGGAGGGGACGGGAGCCATGGGGGCAGCTCTGCCGACACCACACCGCCAACAGAACACCGCCATGGCGAATCAAAGAATGTGATTCGCTGGGCGGTGTTCTGTTGGCGTGGCGGTGGAGGTGGAGCAACCTCCACTTCCCCGCCTCCCGCCAGTATGGCTGTTGGCAGCTCTCTGTCCAAAAAAGTACAGAGAGCTGCCAACGGTCATAATGGGCCGAGCGGAAAACCGTCACCACTGGCGGTCTTTCGTACGGCGGTCCCTCAGCGGTCTTTTTGAAAGACCGCCGAGGTCAAAATGACCCCCTTTGTCTGTTTTATGACCAGGCTGTTTGTAATCTGCATTGATGAAGCAGTCGCTTGCGTGTTGAGTCAACAGCTGAATCAGTAGATGAATCAGTAGCAATGTCTAACCACACCATTGAAGGTGCTGCCACCTTCCCCCCAACCTCCAGTTTGCTGGCTGTAATTATCTGGCCTTCTGTCATTCCAGAGCCATGGTCTATGGTTTGTGCCTTTTGTTATATTAGCTGAGTGGGGCGGCACAAGCACAGTACAGCGCATAGTGAAGCAGCGTGAAGAGCAGAGTAGATTAGATCTATCACTGGCAGGAATAGGCTGTAAGTAAGACAGTGTGCAAGCACTTGTACTATAACGGTGCAGCTGTGCTACTCTGACACTTTGGGATGCTCAGTACAGGGGATGCAGGGGTTGCAAGCTGGCAAGTAGGTTGGTGGGGTGAGGTGTAATATGTAAGTGCGAGGCACAGGCAAGACATGGTTGGACCTGCATCCACTCCTACTGGTGGCTGGCTGCTTCTGCCCCCTGGGGTCGAGGCTGCTGTGCCTATTGCTGTGCAGATCTGCCGGGCCCACCGGGCAATCACACGCTTACCCTAACCTACAGCTCTTGCTCATTCCCTTGAGCTACTTTTACTGCTGCCACTGTGCCTGCTGCAACCTCTGCTGTAACAGCTACTGCTGCCGCCCTAACTGGAGGCTAATGGCTAGAGGCAGAAGGTAAAATCCAAATGACCAAGTTGCCCTCTGAGAACAGCAATGCAGTACTGAGCGGTAAACAGGCAATGAAAGGGTGCAGAGGTGGGCAACAGGCAGCAGAGTGGTGAGAGGGCATCCTCCCTCTGCATTTGATTACTGACTGGTGCAGCTAGCTCTAGCTGCTGGCACCTCCCCCTTCCTGCATCTTGTGCATGTCATTCATGAAAAAAAATCTCCAATTTAAATTATGTTTATTAGTATTGTATGTTGTACATTTTTCATTTTTTTCTATTGTTTAACTTTGTAAATAATAATTCAGTTGTTTCATATTCATATTTTCAGCATAATTATAACTTCATTTTTCAGTACATATTAAATAATTGTATATTTGACATTAATTTATTTATGCTTAACATTTTGTTTACATATTTTAACAACATTTTCAACATATTTTACATGTTTAATCATTTATTTTACAATTTATTAAAATGTTAACATTTCTAACATATTCCCATTCATTTCTATGGAAAGATAATATTTATTTTTTTAGTTTCATTTAGCAGTCATTTTTTCAACTCATACCTTCTATTTTATATACTATTTGTGTCATTTTTAGTCTCTTTTCTGGGATACAATTTGCAGGAAGGGGCTGCCGTTCTTCCAAAAGTGTCCTTTTTAAAGTTTAAAGGTCTTTTTAGGTTTTGAGGGTGAAGAGAAGGTAGGGGAAGCTTCAAAGTTAGTTAAAGTTTTGATTATGGGTTTTAGAATATTTAGAATATTTTGTTATAGTAATTATAATATGTTGGTTTAGGTTTTTGCAAGTGTTTTAATAAATTATCATTTATCATTATACATTTTTGGGTTTGTTTGCAAATTTTAAGTGCAATTTTGGGTGAGGATTGCTCCATTTGTCGCTGTTGGTAGCTTTGCTCTTTTATTAGGGCTTTTATACATTTATAGAGTGTAGGGTGGGTTGTGCCAGTGGGGAATGAAAGGCATTGTGCCATCCTTCCACTGCATTGTTTCTATTGGTTTCCTGTGCCTAGGTGCTGTCGAATGGGTTGAATCCCAGCTTTTTCAGCCTATGATTTTTTTGTAGGTACTAGTATTTGTATTTTATTTAATGTGGTTCAAGAGTTTGTAGTAAGTGCTACTTTATTTATTTGGTAGTAGAACATATATAAATGGGATATTTGATTTATGATATTTACCATGCATAGTGTATATCTGAGTGAATGATTTAGGGCACATTTTGAAGGTTCCATCCATCTTCCAGGTTTGACAGTGGCTTTAGAAAGCATCTGTTGCAGAAAACATCAGGATTTATTTATAATTGTTTAGGTTATCATGTAACAGGAAAGTTTCCTCATTATGGGCCTGATTACAACTTTGGGGGAGGGTGTTAATCCGTGACAGATATCCTGGCCACCATATTACGAGTTCCATAGGATATAATGGACTCGTAATACGGCGGGTGTTATATGCGTCGCATTTGGGACAGATTAACACCCTCCTCAAAAGTTTTAATCAGGCCCTATGTGTGATTTTTAAGTATTCAAGCTTTCCAATTATATCTGTTTGAGGCAGGAGGTGTATCACTGGTTGCTTTTCTAGTTTGTGCTATTAAACTTAGTATGGGGAGTGTGGGTGGTAGTTGGTTTGTGATGTGTTTGAGAACTTTTGAGAGTTTATCTTTTAGGATTTTGGTTGTGGGCTCCTGGGACCAAGGGCCCGATGTATCAAGCTTTCCACTAAGCAATCTTATTTTTTTTTAAATGCAGCACGTTTTCTTCAAAGGAAAAAAGGATGTGCTTAAAAAAGAAAAATTAATAGTTTTCTTTTCATTTTTTAAAGTAGCCAGTGGTCTGTGGGACCACTGCCTGCTCTTAAAAAATGTTTTTGCATGCAGTCACAAAGGGGAAGAGGCCCTCTGGGGACCCCTTCCTGTTTACGTAGGGTTACCACCAATTTGAAATTGGTGATAACTGCGATTGTTTTGCGACCACATTCACGGTCACAAAACAACCATACATACCTCTGTGATTTGGTATTAGGAAGGGATGTCCTTGACTCTCCCCTTCCTAATACCGAATCGGTATGTTAGTCGCAAATCCAATTTGCGATTCGATAATAAGTTACCGAATCGGAAATAGGAGTTCATGCATGCCAACTTGCAGTTTTTGGCTTCGCAAATGGCACCGCCCGTTGGGCCATTTGTTATTGCAAAACTGTTTGATAGCCTGAAATACCTCCCTCACTTCTATTTCTGTGACATTGAGGGGTTGATTGTGTTCCTCTATGTTAAAAACATCAACTTTTGTAGTGGCCCTCCCATATCATGCATAAGAGCAATATTTAGAACATTTCCAATTCACACGTTCCATCAATGTTCTTTCTTGGTTATAGGTGTAGACATGTGACTTCATTATTGCTTTCCTTTCTGTGATGTGATATATCTTGCACTTTCCTTAATTATATCCGAAAATAGTGCAATTGTGTAAAAAATTGAAATTACATTTTTTTTATACTGTTGTTATTTACAAATAAAATTACACAACTAGTTTTCTGATTATAGTTACATATATATTCTTCTTAGATGCTTCACTCTTTCTTTGCAGCTTTTTCCATTGGGGTGTTGTAATGAGGATTGGGTACTTTGTTTTCTGTTGGTAGAAGAAAAGAGGATCAGTTTAATTTTAAATGTTTACTTGTTAGTAGTTTGTAGACATTGAGGTCTTAGGTTTTAGTTTTTCTATTTTAGGGTGGGTTTCTGTGTATCATAATTTACATTTACTTACACTTGTGCATAAAAGAAGATAGAATTCTGTGTAGTTCCCAAGTTTTGATGAACAACAGCTCCAGTATAGATCACTCTAAAACACCAGCGACATTCTAAAGTTGCCCACTTCAAATGTCTGTTTTTATAGCAAAGTTCTTAAGAATAGGAGTGGCACAGTGCCATCCATGCCAAAAGGAAAGGGACTTAGGTGCTCATCAACCGCCCACCATATTATGATATTACACACTGCCAGGATTTCTGGGGCAGTAGCAATGACACCAGAAGCCTGGTGGAAATACATAATTTAAAAGGAGACACTCACCTCCAGGGACACAGAGGAGTTATGTGGCTGCCATGGAATCAGAACTGCAAGTCTTCCCAATGCTGTACTATGCCATGGCTGTCCAGGAGCACCAACACCGATGAAGATGATGACAGTGAGTACAGCCGCCTAGCACACAAAGGATGGAGAGAGGGAGGGGAGAATGACACACACATGCACAACACACACCATACACACACACACCACATAGCCAGAACCAGCTGCAGAGTAAATCGACTGTAAGAGGACTCTGGAGAAGAAAAAAAAGCAAGGACACATACCTCTGTTCCAACCACTGTAATCATGTTGGATGAACATTCAAAAACAATAAACATACACAACTGCATATGTACATGAAGGCCCAAAGGCCAGTTCAAAGTCACTAATGCCCACAGGGCAAAGTCCAAGCCTCAACTTGACTGCTGACAACATCGAGACTACACTGTTAAGGAGCATCATGTTGGAAATGGGCAGGCACCTCAGGTTGTGGTGGTGTGTGGGTGTGGGGTGCATCACATTGGGAGAGGGCTCCTAGCCCACTTGTTCTAGAGGGGGCTGCTAGCCCACTGGTCCTGGAGGGGGCTCCTTTCCCACATGTTTTGGAGAGGGCTCCTAGCGCACTAGTTCTGGAGGGTAACCTTGCCCACTGGTTCTGGAGGGGACCATTGCCCACTAGTTCTGGAGGGGGCTATTTGCCAACTGGATACTGAGGGAGCTCCTTGCCCACTGATCCTGGAGGGGGCTTCATGCCCATTGGATTCTGAGAGGACTCTATGCCCTCTGGTTACTGAGGGGGCTCCTTGCCTTCTGGTGATGGAGGGGGCTCTTTGCCCTCTGATGATCGAGTAGAGTCCTTGGCCACTGGTTATGGAGGGGGGTCCTTGGCCACTGGTTCTGGAGGGGGGTCCTTGACCACTGGTTCTGGAGGGGGGTCCCTGTCCTCTGGTGATGGAGGGGGCTCCTTGTCCACTAGTTCTGGAGGGGGTCCTTGGCCACTGGTTCTGGAGGAGCCTCCCTGGTCTTAGATTTTGTAGGGGCCTCCTTGGGCTTTGTTTTTGTAGGGGCCTCCTTGGGCTTAGTTTTTGTAGGGGCCTTCTTGGCCTTTGTTTTTGTAGAGGCCTCCTTGGGCTTCGTTTTTGTAGGGGCCTCCTTGGGCTTAGATTTTGTAGGTGCCTCCTTGACCTTAGTTTTTGTAGGGGCCTCCTTGGCCTTGGTCTTGGGAGGGGGCTCCTTAGCCCTAGGTTTCGGATGTGGCTCCATGGTCATAGGTGTCTGTTTGGGAGGGAGCGGCACTTTAGCTCTCTGTTTTGGGGGCAGAGGAGTGTCCTTAGGGCAGGGGCCCATCGTCACACTCATGTGCCCCTTGGTCGCAGCTGGAGACTTTGGAGCTGGTACAGTGTCAGAGTCTGTGCTTGAGGCACTGGGCTGGAACCTTCCTCTTATGGGCAGGGTTGGGGAGGGGGGAGAAGAGGTCAAGGCGGGAAAGGTAAAGTTTCTTAGGGCCAATGGGGTGGGATGTGGGAGGCGGGATGGGAGTGGAGGAAGAGGGAGTGGTTGCAGGAGGAGGAGGTGTGCTGGACTTGGGTGCAGGTGCATGGACAGTGTGTGTGTGTGAGGTGGATGGCTTTTGGGTGTCTGAGTGAGAACGTTTGTGTGTCTTGGAGGGGGGCAGACAGGGTGGGGGAGGGCAAACAGGATGTGTGAATGGATGTTGTGGTGGTGTCTGCAAGTGAGGTGGGTGTGCTGCATGATGTGGTGATGGTGGTGGTGACTGTGCATGTGGTGTGTGGGGTGCATGTCTGCGGGTCTGCTGTTGTGGTGACTGTGGGCGAGGCTGTGTAGGTGGCAGGTTCAGGGACTGTTGATGTAGTGTATGCAGGTGTAAGTGCGGGTGTGACTGTGAGGGAGGAGGAGGAGAAGGAGGAGAAGGGGATACTGTGGAGGCAGTGGATGTTGTTGTGTGAATCTGTCTGTTGTTTGTGTGAGTGCTAGTGGCTTGAAGTGTGTTGCCTGTGTTTGTCTGTGCCAACCTTGTGTGATGTTTTCTGTGCATGCTTGTCTGTATGTGCATGGGATGGAGTTGAGGAGACTGGGACTGGGAAGTGGTAGTTGGAGGGGGGGACAGAAGAAACAGGGAAATTATCTCTGTAGGGCTGCCAAGCCACTGTGAATGCCCTCCAGGAAGGCATTGCTTTGCTGTATCTGGGATTCCAGCCCCTGAATGCCATTCACTCTGGTTGACTGCCCTACAGAGATTAATCTCAGTAGGTCAATAGCCTCCTCACTGAGTGCAGCAGGGCTGACTGTGGCAGGGCCTGAAGTGCCTGGGGCGAAGAAGATGCCCACCCTCCTGGGTGAGCGGGCATGAGCAACTCAGCGGGGGGCTACTGGGAGGGAAGTGCTGGTATGGGGGTTGTGGTAGAACCTGTAGCTGGGGTGGTACCAGAGGGGTCCATCACCATCAGGGAGCTCCCATCGGAGGAGGAATCAGTCAGTGGTATCAGCTCCTATCTCCCCAATGGTGCTCCCCTCACCGTCCATCCCACTGGTCCCCTCAGCGTTGGTGGATTCTGCCTCCTAGGCCCTGTAGGCTGCAGCACCCTCACTTGCCGGTGCCCCTGCTCCATTGCCAGATGATGCTAATACACACATGGACAGGATGACAAAAGGAGAGACGGAGGGAGAAAGACAGGGAGCACAGAATCAATCACAGCACCAACAGCGCAGATGGCATACACATCAATGCCACACACTGAGAATGGGCAGTATGGGATACACTGTCATTCCTTTTCCATAATACCACAACAGGTAGGAGCCAAACACTGCCAGCTACACACCCCCTGGGACCAACTAAGCCCTGTCTGCCATGGAAAGCCAGCTATCTAGCTATCAAAAACATGCATTTCACCCTATTAAGCCGGACCATGCAGTAATGTCTAAACTGGCATATTGGGGCATCCACTGACTAGTACCCTGCACCCAAATCCCATGCCAGGTAACAGAGATGGTTGTCAAGCACACAGTACTTAACCCTTATGGCTGCTGTGATTCCCTCAAGCACCCATCCAACTCAGGATTGGCCACTGCCAGTATGTGGGCAATCAGGGGGGTTAGGTTCCGACAGGCACCCCTCCCTCGTTGGGAGGATGTCCATAGCTGGGCCTCCGCAGTCTTCTGAACCCAGCATCTCAGGTCCTTCCACTGTTTCCTGTAGTGGGTGCTCTGCCTGCTATAGTCCCCCAGGGTCTGCACTTCCTTGGCGATGGCACACCACAACCCCTTCTTCTGACAGGCGCTGACCTGCAGAGGGAACACAAACAGTGGGATACCATGAACCAGACAATCCAGCCTGACACACATATGGCTTACAAACTGCATTAGCCCCTCATCAGGCACACACATGACCCGTACCCCTGCATTAACACTGCCACCAGCCATACCCCCAAAATGACACACTGCTAGCACATTCATACATCTACATGCAGCCATGCCGCATGCAACGTGCCAATGATGTACTCACCTGTTGGTCTGGAGGCCCATAAAACTACCTGTACAGGGGTAGGACCCCATCCACGAGCCTCTCCAACTCTTCCGACGTGAAGGCTGGGGCCCTTTCCCCTGTTGCACTGTCCATGGCAGGATCCAGACACATGTCACAGCAGCACACGCAGTGGAGATGTCGTCCTGTGGAAAGTCAGGAATCAAGTGAAGTGGTAGAAATAAAATGGTGGTCACGTCCGCGGCAGGGAACGCCGCCACCGCCGGTGTTGATCATCATTGGTTCCTATACTCCGTGGAGGGCCGTGTTAGCCAATGAGGAATTGTACAATGGTGCAGACAGCCTCACGCCTTGACACAAAGGCTGGCAGAGTGAGGTCACTTCCAACTGTCCCTGCATACAGGACATGCGGTAGCCATTTTCAAATGCTAGTACACATGTACAGATTAATACGTGCATCATTTTAGTGGAAGGTACTCACTTATACAATTCCAGAATCCAACATACAGGCATGCTCTGTGTACACTGATGTAGTGTGTTTATGGTTCCTGTTGTCACTCCCTTCTTACTTTTGGGACTCTTAGGTACCAACCACTGTGGAGGAATAGAAGGAGAAGGCAAGCACCCATTTACAGACCCCTTGTGGGCTTGGCTACACTGGAGGACAGGCACATCATACTCCCATAGCATCTGGACAGGGCCACAATCACAGGTTGTGCACAATTGGAACCTGATCTGCTACCTGCTATCAGTTGCACAATAGTAATACCACCTCTTGTGCAGGTACTCTCAGTGCTCCATTTCCTGGCAAATGGTTCTTTCCAGGTCACAGTGGGCTTGGCTGCAGAAATGTTACAGCCAATGTTCTCTATTGTGCTTGCAAGGGTTTTGTCTGCCTTGCTCAAACACATGTGCAGCTACATCACATTCCCCAGGTAGATGATTTACCCACAGTGAAGCCTGAATTGTATGCAATGGGACATATACCACATGTAATTGAGGCCAATGATGGGACCGATATTGCCTTAGTCCCCCCCAGGGCCAATGAACAGGTGTCCAGGAATCAAAATAGTTTCCACTCACTCAATGTCCAGATGATGTGCCTTGCTGGCGAGTACATCTCCTACGTCACTGCCAAGTATCCTGGGTTGGTGCATGATGCCTTTGTCCTGAGGAATAGCTGTGTCCCACAGCTTATGGTACAACTACAGAGGCACAGAGTGTGGCTTATAGGTGAGCCTGAGTCCCCACCCAATGTATGTCAGTGTACACCATCAGGAGTCATACCCCATGCCACTGTGCAGGACTAGTGTGTGTCCCTCACTTCTTGCAGGTGATTCCGGTTACCCAAACCTGTCCTGGCTCCGGACCCCTGTTAGGAATTTGAGAAAAGGGGCTGAGAATAGGTACAATGATGCTCATGGGCATACCAGGAGGATTGTTGAAAGGACCTTTGGGCTCCTGAAGGCTAGGTTCAGGTGCCTCCATCTGACATGTAGATCCCTATGCTACGTCCCTTATAAGGTCTGCAGGATTGGTGTTGTGTGCTGTAAATTGCACAATGTGGCCCTCAGATGACATCTGCCCTATCTGCAGGAAGAGGGAGTGACAATGCACCTGTGGCAACAGTGGTCATTAATGACAGTGATGAGGAGGAAGAGGAGGATAATTTGGACAACAGGACACATATGATCCAGCAGTACTTCCAATGACACTCAGGTAAGACTGTTGAACTAAACATTTCTCCATTTCAGTGTTGTGCTGTGTGGCTGTAGCATTATGCTAGTCATTACCTTTGCATCCCACCTGACTGTCGCCTATGTCTTCCCTTATTGCATATTCTGCTGTGGTTACAACAGTGTAATGCTGTGATGTGTACCGACTGCTGATACACATTTGTAGGATGGATAAACATATAACTGGACATTTACACAGGATTTTGCAATTCATAACACTTATATACATTGTAAATTACCTTCAGGTAAAACACTATTACTCAAGTTGTCTCCAAGGGTGTTTATTAGAAATGTGTATGCAATGCAAGGTGCATTAGTGCAATAGTCCAGTGAAGTGGGCCAGTCTGTTTGTGGCACAGGTCCAGTGTCCAAGGGGCCATAGGAATGGGTGCAATGGCAGTTCAAAGTGGACAAGGTGACACAGTGGAACACAAGGGGGACATTCAGGAGGGTGTAATTTCCTAGAGGTGGTCTTGGTCTTGGCAACTGTCTCTGGTGTCTGCCTGGGTCGCAGGGACCATTTGCAGGGTGGTTCACCTTCTGCATGGAGAAGGGTGCTGGTGGCCTGTGGGTCCTGTGGCAGGGCCTCCTGTCCACTAGCTGCAGCAGATGTGGAGGGCTGATCAGTACACTGGCTAGTGGAAGAGACCCGCTAGTATTCTGTGCAGTCCCTCATGATGTAGGCCATATCACCCAGCACCCCAGCAATGGAGACCATGGTGTTTGGGTCCTGCAATTCTTGCTTGATCGCCTGGTGGGGTTCCCCCTGCAGCCGCTGGTTCCCCTGCATGATGTTTATCACCTGACCCATCTTGTCCTGGCATTGTTGATAAGCTCCCAGGACATCAATGAGTGTGCCCTGGGCAGTTGGTTCCCTGGGCCTGTCCTCCCCCTAGCGCACAGATGTCCTCTAACAAACCCTGGCCCCCTGTTCCTGTGTCCCCTGAATGGTGTGCCTACTGCCACTAACCCCAGGACCTTCATTGTCTTGCCTGTGAGGCGTGGACTGGGTCCATGTACAGGTGGGTACACTACTGATTGACATGTCCTGGGGACAGGGGTCTGGGGACGTTAGGTGGCTGCTGTGGTGTTGGATTCTGAGGGGGAACTCTGTAGTGGACTGGGTGTGGGCTGGGGTAGCCGACTGACCAGCGGTCCCTGATGGGCCAGGGATTTCATCCGAATCCAGAGCTCCAGAGTTGCTATCATTACTGAGGGCATTTTCAGGTGGGGGACTAGGTAGCCATGGCACCTCCTTGCCACTGAGGTTGGGAGGGGCACCTGTGGGGATGAAAGTGGTGTAATATGCTGCAGTCTGTGACATATTCTGCATCACTTGCTTCCCCTATACTACTGTTGTTGCCCTGCCTCCTTTGTTTTTGTATGGTGATAGATTGTGGGATGGTTAGTTCTCCATGCTGTGCATGCATTGGTGGTGGGTGTACATGCATGGCTGGAAGGGATGTGCATGCAGGGCTTGGCATTTAAGTTTGTTAATTGTGTTGGTGCACTGTGTGGGGTGGAGTGGGGTGATGGGTGTCAGAGTGAGGGGTTGGGGTGGCATACAGGTAAGGGGGGATGACAGATAGTAAATGTTGACTCAGCAGTGTCCAGTCCTCCAGCTACTCCAGTGAGTGCCTCAGGATGCAGGATTGCCAAGACTTGCTCCTCCTATGCTGTCAGCTGTGGGGAGGAGGTGGGGTCCACTGCCAGTCCTCTGGATGGCGAGCTGGTGCCTTGCTGCAAAGGAGCGCACCTTCCCCTGTAGATCATTCCACTTCTTCCTTATGTCGTCCCTTGTGCATGGATAAAGTCCCACTGCGTTCAGCCTGTCCATGATCCTCCGCCATAGCTCCATCTTACTTGCAATGGATATCTGCTTGACATGTGCTCCAAACAGCTGTGGCTCTACCCTGACTATTTCCTCAACCATAGCCCGCTCATCGGTGAAATGGGGGAACCTTTGTGCGGACATGGTTGTTGTGCGGTGTGTGTACGTTGTGAAGAGGGTGATGTGTGATGTGGCAGGTGTGTGGTGCGTGTAAGATGAATAGGTAGTTGTGATATGTGTGTGCAGTTGTCTTTTGTGTTAGCATCTCAAAGAGTAGCCGTCTTGTCGTGTTAGCAAAGGATTGCGGGTGATATGGGTGTGTGATTTATAATGCTATTGGTGGGTGTCTGGGGTGTTTATTTGTGTCTGGTGTGGGTTTTTTGTTCTGGCCAATGTTGTCTTGTTTTGGATTTGGGTGGCCTTATCCGCTGTGGTGTTTTTTACCGGCAATGGTTTACCCCCATTGATTATCCGGTGTGATGACTCGTGGGTCATTATTTGAAGGGCGTAGTATTGGTGGAAAAACAGTATGGGTGGTAGTACCAACAGTTTATCACGTTCAGTTTTGCCATTCATACAGCAACATCTTTAAGCATAGCATTAGCACAGTTCCATCCACAGCATCATCCATGCTGAGCTGTAACATTTAAAGGGTTGCTGGTGTTGTATGGTGCTCTATACTATATCTGCTCTTCACCTAAAGATAGGAACTACCTAGAATTCTCTCTTCTTTTTTTCCATAATGCTGGTGCCACTCTAAGCCTAAAACACTATTGCTTTTACTTACATTTCTATGTCTTCTTTCGGAGTTGTGAGCAATCAATATATATATATATATATATATATATATATATATATATATATATATATATATATATGTATATATATACATATGTACTATATGGTTTTTATTTCAATTAAAAAACCAAAGGTTACAGGGACGTTATAGTTAGGTCCTAAATTTACTCATACAAAACCTCAGAAATTTGTCAGTTATAGTTATAGTTATTTCAAGTAACTATAACTTGTGCCCTAAGGTAACTATACCTTGCACCCCCACCATGCACATTATGTACAATTTTACAATAAATGTAACAGAGATATTATCAATGATGTTATAAAAGATGTCATGAGCGCTGTAATATCTGGGTTGATTAGCAGTGCATGGTGAGGGCCCAAGTTATAGTTACCTAGGTACTAGTTATAGTTACTCGAAATAACTATAACTATAACTGGTGACTTTCAGAGGTTTTGTACAAGTACATTCAGAACCTAACTATAATGCCCATGTAAGCTATTGTTTTAAGTGAATTTCAGTTTTTTTAAATTCTATTTCCTAACTCTAACTTTCCTGTAACCTTTGTTTTTTTCAGTGAATCTCTATATTTTTTAACGTAAAGTAATTTTTATTACTATACATTAGTCCAACCACCATTGCGCACAGCCTTTGGCTGTGCATGGCAGCGGTTGGCTGCAGGGCCTGGCCTGAAGCCAGGCCCTGTTGCCAACCCCCTATGACAACCCAGCCTTATGCTGTGCACGGCCTTTGGCCAGGCAAGGTGAGGTTGGCCCCAGGGCCTGGCATGCAGCGAGTCATTGTAGCCAGCTCCTCTAACCACCTAACCCTGACAGAGAGAGAGAGAAAAAGTGAGAGACTGAGAGAGAGAGAGGGAGATTGAGAGAGAGAGAGTGAGAGAGGGTGGAGAGAGAGGGAGAGAGAGAAGGAAAGAGAGGGAGAGTGGAAGGGAGAGAAAGAGAGAGAGAGAGGGAGAAAGAGAGAGAGAGAAAGAGAGAGAGAGAGAGAGAGCGAGAGAGAGAGAGAGAGAGAGAGATTGAGATTGAGATTTAGGCCTTTGACAATGATTTTGTCAATAGAAAATAGCAAGATCACCTTTCAGTATGTAACTGAAATATTCCTACTTGGAAAGAAACTAAAGTATGAAGTGACGACAGGCTCATCTTGACTAGAAACCTTAAACACTAGGAAATAAACAGACACACTGTCAAGCAATACTAGGATTTGATCCCTCAGCCTAATGAGTGACAGTACAAAACCTTGACCATTAGGCCAGAAGTAACTCTGTTCTGCTCTGCATCCAAACGTAACTATAGCATTCGTACCAAACATCTTGCTAGTCTCACTCTGTGAAGTCATTGTATGGAGAGACCACTACATTGACCATCTCTCTCTCTCTTCCATCACTTTATGGGTTGGAAGTGAGAGTGAGAGAGAAAAATGTACTTGGTGGGAGCTGTCAAAGCTCCCACCAAGTCAGAACAAACCGCTGTGTCCCGGGGGTAGGCACCCCAGGGCATATCAGGAGCCTGCTCTTGAGGGTGGCAGGTCCCCCTCCAGAGTTGTATACAGCGCCAAGGAGGTGGTTGTCCGCAGGGGTCTGAAAAGGCCCCCCTATCTTATTAAAATTTAGGCCCAGGGACATAGCAGTCCCCAGGGCTGAAGGGGGAGTGGGCAGCCCCTCATTTCTTTTTGACAATCTGCCCTGTGGAGGTGGTGGCCCTCGGGGCTTCAGTGGGGGCTGGGTGGCCCCTTTATTTCTTTGGAAATTCTGCCCTGGGTAGGTGGCAGTCCCTGGGGCTGCAGAGAGGCCGGGTGCCCCTGCAGTTAGTTGCACAATCTACCCCGGTTAGATGACTGCCCCGGGGCCCCGGGGGGCCAGACACCTCCACCCTGCATTTCTTTGCACATTCTGTCAAGACGGGGCCACTCACCTGAAAAGCAGGATTTCTGCAGGGGCAATGGTATGCCCCCCTGACCTCCTGAAACACCTCTCGGCACTTCCTGGTGGTCACAGAAACCCCGGTAGGTGTCCCAAAAGGAAAGGGGGAGTGTAAGAGAAAGAGACAAAACACTGCCACGTCTTGCCGCTCCAGCCAGGCACCCTGTATCTTCGGGGGGAAGGTCATTCTTGACAGAGTGATAGTAGAGTTAGTGCACTCAGCTTCCTTGAAACTGAATCTCGCTTTCTGATATGGGCATGGGAGCGGTAGCGGTAGAAGAACACCAGGATGCTCCAGCACTTTTCTTGGATGATAATAACTGTTGGCACAATTACTAACACTGTATTACCAAAAACCCAAACTGAGCCCCGTAACAATAAGTACTGCAACACTAGGGCTGGCTTCAGAGAGATTCACTGTTGCACACTATAATTAGAATTGTGGTTGCACTTATCAAGCACAAGAAAGATAAACAAGGGCATTAATTATATCACGTGTAACTTTCCTGGATGCATAGGATTAAACTAAAAGGAATAAAAACAATCCAAGAAATACAAATGTCCACTCTGGGTTTAAACAGTTAGGGGGACACAGTTTGGTTTGGTTTCACTGTGTGTGTGAAAAACCCTTCAAAAGATAATTCCACAAACCTGAAACACTGGCATGAATCACACAATTTAAATCCAAGAGTTATGCTATTAGAGAAAGAAAAGACACATAAGTGCTCTTTTAAAATTGCACTGTCACTTTTTGTAGTACTTGAGCTCAAGCAGATTTCCTAAAACACATTTAGGCAAGTAACTACAATAATAATGTAGAATGTTCAGAAATTCATTTGTCTCTTCAAGATAAGCACTTTGCCAAAATACGAGTTCTGTAATACACCAGCTGTTCTAGGAAAGCGCGGCGCTCAAAGAACAAACTCCCTGGAAAATACTAGTCACTTAGCTGCAGTCTTTTCCGTAGTGCTGGAGGAATGCCTTGTATCAGCTGGTACAGGAACAAAGAAAATAATTGCCTCAATAGTCCTGAATACGAGGATGACAGCAGGTGCTGGACTGCCAAATCAGATGCTGAGAACAGGAAGTAAAACAAAGCCAAGTAGGGAGGCATGTTTCACTCTGCTATTTATAGCCAATCAGGAAAGCAGTTGAGATTCCACATGTGGATGAGTCACCACACCCAATTAGAAGCACATATCTACATCTGCTCACATTAGCAAACAAGCATTGATAAAACCAACTGTGTAACATAGCACATTATGTTTACTTAGAAACATGAAGGTTTAACGAAGAACAGAGATATGACCTAACCCTAATCCCTGGGGATGCTGACAGATAACGCAGGAGACACCTTGGGGATTCCTGACACAATCTGCCCAGGGGAGGTGGCAGTCCCCGTGGCTGGGGGGACCAGGCAGCCCCTTTATTTCTTTACACAATCTAGCCTGGGGAGGTGGCGGTCCCCAGGGCTGTGGAGGAGCTGGGCGCCACCAGCACTTTATTGCACAACCTTCCCAGGGGAGATGATGGTCCCCAGGACTGTGGGGGTCACCTGCATAACATTGTATATTTGCTGGGAACAAACTAGCTCACTCATGATCAAGGTGGCTTGACCACTGAAATGCATTGGGTTTTGCTGTAAGCTGCTCCATAGTAAAAATATTCATTAGCACTGACAAAAGTGTGGATTTTGTGAGTGCACATGACTGTCTGGTGAGGGAGTGGTGGTTTGAAATAAAAATATGGATATATATATATATATGTATATATCCATATATGTATATATATATATGTGTGTGTATCCCAACCGCATTATAGGCACAACAGGGGTTGTAGCCAGAGCCAGTACCTAACCCACTATAACCACCCAACTGCGCATCAAACACGGCCTTCAGCTGTGCATGGCGGGGGTTGGCCGCAGGGTCTGACCTGTGTCCAGGCCCTGCTGACAACCCCCTATAACCACCCATCCCCACACCATGCACAGCCTCTGACCGTGACCAGCAGTGTTTGACCGCAGGGTGTGGACTGTGGCCAGGCCCTGCAGCCTAGCCCATGGCACTTTCCTGGCCATTAAAGGGACCGTGAGGGGAGTCTCAGAGCCCCAGCGGTCCCTGTTGGCTTCCCCCTCCTGCGGGAGCCGGCTCTGCTCCCACACGCACGCTGCTGAAAATGCAGTTCCTTGTGTGGTGGAACAATAGTTTCATCTCTTTCCCTGCCTGCATGTTAGTGGGCAGGCAAACAGATGAAAACTCCACTTCCAGTAAGAGGCAGCATTTTCATAGTTGCCTCTTGCTAGAAGCACAGTGTTTGCTTTTGCTTGGCAGGAGAGGTCATACCTCCTGCCAAGCAAAAGCAAACAGTTACCTCCTTTGGGGGGGTACTTCGAGAGGTAGAAGAAGCTAGCCCTGAGGGGTGGTGGTCCCCAGAGCTGTATATGTCCACATGCCCCCTCCATCTCTTTACTTGTTATTGCTCTTGGGAGGTGGTGGTCTTAGTGGCCTGGTGGGCCATGTTGTATCCCACAATTCTTTAATTGTTGTTGCCCTGTGAAGGTGGTGGTTTCTAGTAGCGAGGTCCCCCCCCCATATTTTTGTTATATGTAGCCCCAGTGAGGTGGTGATCGCTGGGGCTTTTGAAAGCCCTAGGCAGAGTGGCCTTGTGCCTCCCCTTCTTTAATAATAATAATAATAATAAGTATTGCCCAGGGACTTGCACGACCAGGGGCACAGTTAAAAGCAAGTGTGGGAGAGTATGTTTGCTTTTTTTTAGATTCTCTGCAAATTTTGTGAATATTCAAAGATTTTGCAGTGAATTTAAAAACAAAATATGTGTTTGCCCTGGTGAGGTCCCGGGGGACCCCTGGACCAAGGTTAGGGGATTAGAATATTCCTACCCAGCCCCCTTTTCTGCTTTTTTTTGTTGCAGTTTTTTGGGGATTCGACTGAACAACTTCTGGTGTTATGTGTTGAGTTATCTTTTCATTGGGGTGATCATTTTGGTGATGCAATATATTTTTTGCTGTTGTTAAAACATTCAAATATGTTGTTTCGTTTTTATTTTAATGTTTCATTTGATGTAAAAACAACTTATTTTTATGTCATTATTTTGGGGATATTACTCTAGTCCATAATCTGTAAGTCTATACATTTGACTATGTGTTTATTTAAAGCTAACAATATTTTAGGCTCAGATATTTTTGTTTTTAATATTAGTAAAACACAATGGCCCTCATTCTGACCCTGGCGGTCGGCGGAGAGACGGCGGTCGGACCGCGAACAGACCGGCGGTATTAAAAATGCCATTCTGACCGCGGCGGTCCCCGCCGCGACCGACCGCTACTTCTCCACTCCGACCGCCACGGCGGTCATGACCGCGGGGCTGGAGTTTGCGCACTCCGGCCCGGCGGTCGTCCCAAGACCGCCAAGGGTATTATGACCCTGCCTACAGCCGCGGTTTCTTGCGGGCGGGAACCGCCGTGCGAACCATGGCGGTAAGCACTATCGGGGCCAGGGAATTCCTTCCCTGGCACTGATAGGGGTCTCCCCCACCCCCCACTACCCACCCGAGTCCTCCCCCCACACCCTCCACCCCCGTGCCACCCCCCAGAGGTGGTACGAACCCCCTCCCCACCCCCACCCCGACATGCACATACATGTACCCGACATGCACACACCCCCAACATGCACATATACACACCCCCAACACACACATACACAACGGGGACACATACCCGCACACATACATGCCGACATGCGCACCTGCCGAACAGCACACATTACCCATAGACACAGCAGCACCCCCCGCCCGCATACACGCACTCACACACCCCCTCTACACACTCACACGCACACCCCCATGCACGCCCACATCACACAACACCCCCCCACCCCCTCCCCTCACGGACGATCAACTTACCTTGTGCGTTGGTCCTCCGGGAGGCGACGGGAGCCATAGGGATGTGACCGCCAACAGAAGACCGCCAACAGAAGACCGCCACACAGAAATGTGGGTCGTAATTCTGTGGGCGGTGTTCTGCTGGCGTGGCGGTGGAGGTTGACCAGTCTCCACTTTCCCGCCGACCGCCAGTGTGGCTGCTGGCGGTTTTCCGGCGGAATGCTCCCAGCGGTCAGAATGCGCACAGCGGCACACCGCCGCGGTCGGCGGTCTTCACCGCGGCGGTAACTCAGCGGTCTTGCGAAAAGACCGCCAAGGTCAGAATGAGGGCCAATATTCTTAACAGCGATACTTGATACTTGTGTTCTCAATATTCGTGGTTTTATTAGTTAAGCAAAGGAAGGGAATATTTTTGTGGACAATATTTAATTTCTGTTATTTTTGTACACTAATAATGTGTGTATTGATATTGTGTCATTGAACCACCTAAATGACTAACATTTCATTAAAAATGTTGGCACTTGAGCAACAAGCACTGCCAAGCACTGCCAAGGCCAATAAGCCCTGCCATTTGCTTAGTGAAAGAACTTCTTCAGTATTTGCTGAGTTTGTGTGCGTGGTTGTGTGGCTGGGAGAATGGGTGACCTGTAAAAACTAATTTCAGTTGGAGGGATCCATGAGTACATGGAAGTTAAGGGAGTCCAGGAGATCAGGTGGTAAGGCTATTTCATGTGTGAATGGTTGCTTAATAAATGGCATGGTAGGATCAAAGGGTGAGTAAGAAAATGCCCTACCTTAATTGCTCCTAGTCTTACTCAACCTCCTTCCAGTCGCCGCCAGGAGACAGGAAACAATGAGAATGCTAAAAAAGAAAGCCCATCCATCTAACTGTTCTATACAAATGCTTATCTTCCAGGCATTCTCCTGACATAATACGCTCAGGCAAAGTTGATAATGACAGTGGAGGGCAGGTGTGCTGTAATGACTGAAAGTGGTGTGAGTTGGACTAGAAGTAATGAAAATTACTTGGATTATAGGGTCATTTTGCTATGTTCCTTGTCCTCATTCCATTACTTACTAATAAGAAATAACAAAGCAAATATGGGCTACATCAATACAGTAGAAAGAATTGTGCTAGATTTCAGCACATACCCAGTGATTTTTTGAAACCCTGGTTTATGATATTATATAGCTTAAACTACTTCTTGAACTGGCCTTAATACCCTCTGGTACATAAATATCTACTACTGCATATGCTGATGCAATTGTCAACCTGATGCAATGAATAATCATGAATGAAGATGTTTTCTTACTCTGTCCTTATCTTTAAAATGTTACAAAAAGATTGTCACATTTCTGGAAAGCCAGAAACCTTTCCATGTATATAGTTGCAGGAGGCTGGCCTGGCTTATAGTGGGTACCTGATGGTACTTACACCTTGTGCCAGGTCCAGTTACCCTTATTAGTAGATTAGTAGTGTTCTAGTAGCTTAGGCTGATAGAGGTATCTATAGCAGAGCAGCTTAGGCTGAACTAGGAGACATGCAAAGCTCCTACTATACCACTTACATCATAAGAATCACACTACTCAGAGTTACTAAAAATAAAGGTGCTTAATTTTAGTGACAATGTGCCAAAAATATCTCAGAGGATATACTCCCTTAGGAGGTATGTAAAATACACAAAATATACACACACAAACCAAAATCAAGTAAGTAAACAGTTAGAAAAGTAGTGCAAACACTGTAGAATACAATAGGATGCAATAGGCCTAGGAGTAACAGAAACCATATACTAAGAAAGTGGAATGCGAACCACTTAGGGACCCTAGGCCTAGTGTAGTGTGTAGAGGGTCACTGGGAGTGTAAGAAACACTAAGGGTGTCCAAGATACCCCACCCCAAGACCCTGAAATGTAGGAGTAAAGTTACTCTACTTCCCCAAAAACATACTAAAGTCGTGATAGGAGGTTCTGCAAAGACCACACGAACAACAGAAGATGCCAGGAACTTCTCCTTTGCACAGAAGACTTCCCACAGAGTGCTGGAGGATGCAGAGTTGTTTCCACGCAGAAAGACTGCAAACAAGCCTTGCTACCTGCAAAGGTTACTGTTAAACAAAATGGTTCCAGGAAGGACCAGGCGGTCGCCCCTCGGAGGAAGAGAGAGAGGGGGTGCTCAGCAGCACAGAGAGCCCAAGCAGAAGCAGACAGCATCCACAGAAGCACTTGAACAGGCGTTCAAGAAATCTGAGCATAGCAGTCATACCAACACTACAAAGGAGAGTCCCACAAAGCCGGTGGTCAACTCAGCAAGTTGAGCAATGCAGAACAGAGTGGGGGGACAAGTTGGGACAATGATTGACGCACATTCGGTGCAAACAGAGTATAAATATGCCCCTTAGAAGCCTCAAATGGATCAATGTTATTAGTGATGACATCAAGGACAAATATACCAAACTAGCTGTGGAAATTGACTGTAGCACAGAATAGCCGACTACCTCATGGCCAGGTTTCACTACCCGGCTTCTTGCTAAATTTCCATGCTCTGCTTGCCAACATTGTCCCTCCAACCCGGCCTTCACATCAACAATGATTCAGCATCTAAGTAAATCCTCAATGTGGCACTGTTGGAAATGGAGTTTCTGGTTGGCTAGGGTATGCACCTAAGCCAGGCAGAACTCACCCACTCTAGTCAGGGCAAGGGAGTTACACATCAAAGATAACCCCTGCTCACCCCCTTCGTAGCTTGGTGCAGGCAATCAGGCCTAACCCGGAGTCAATGTGTAAAGGGTTTGCACAACATACACAACACACGTGATGCACTATCCCCAACACAAAGGAAACACAACACCAAGTTATATGAAAATATACTGTAGTGTAGTGTACATAATGCAATTATTAGACCAAACATCACATATCAGTAATATGCTGCTACCTTAGCAGTTGTCAGAATGTTACACATTAGTTACTCTGCAAAACTAGCAGTAGTCACATATAACACACAGGTTACTTTGTATTCTGGAACATAAGCTGTAGTCAGGAAACACGTTACTACACCAAAGCACTTGTCATAAGAATATCATAAACGCCCATATTAGGAACATTATAAAACATATGGAAAGTCAGAAGAACAAATTAGCATGTTATGCCCATAAAAGGAACATTTGCACACACATATGAAAACATCATCAAACAGGTAGGCAACATATAAGTCAATAAAGTCTTTAAAAATAACCTTTGTTGTATATATGGTCTTTTAGCAGTCCCTGTGTGAGATGTAGGCAGCTCCAATGAAAATAGGGCCCCTGGTGCTCCTCTGTGCCAAACGGGGCCCCCCTGGCCTCAACCGGCCCTCACGAAGTGGGGCCAAAGTCAGCAAAACAATTCTGGAAGGAGGGGGGCACCACACACCCCCTCTGCTTTAATAACGGGCCCCTCCTGGGGCCCATGATCTCTGAGGGCCCCCCTGGGCCTTCACTGGACATCCAACTGGGGGCAACCCAATTCCACTGGCTATCACGAGGGGCCACAAATCAAGACTGGCAGCGAGGGGGGCCTCTGGTGAGGCTTCCGCCCAGCACGCGGTCCTGAGGAATGACTTCCGGGCTTCTGGTGGGCCAGGGGTGGCTTCCTTCCCCCCTTGCCCTTCCAAATAAGGAAACAGAGACCCGGTGGGGTGGGTGAGCTTCCGATGAAGCCTCCGTCCCCGCCCAACATCTTCAGGGACACGCAGCGGCCCGCCCAGCTGTCAGAGAGGGCAGGCACCAGTGTAGGTGCCTGCCTGTGCCCCGGGGGCACCGCTCGGAGCGCGCTTCAACCCCGGGCACAAATCTTCTTTTTGGGCAGTTTTCCTCATGCCCCGGGGGCAAAAAAGAGCAGCACGACACCAGCGCTCGAGATTAACAGCCCGCCAGGGCTACGGTGGTCATTTTCTTCTAAGGCACCAGCGCTTCACAAAGCGCTTTACACTTCTTGATGAGCCCGGGTCATGGCGGTGTTTCTGGGCACTAAGGAGCGCTCTCACAGTGCTTAAAGGGTAAAAGATTAAGCTCTTTCCAAAGTGCTAGGTTTTGTCAAGAAGTGAAGCACTCCTCTTGCTTCATACGGTTGCAGGGGTCAGGGGCCACAGCTCCCTGCCCTGGGGAGTCTAAAGAAAAGGCCCACAGGTGAAGGGGTCTAGCAACAGGCCAGCACAAAGAGGATGCAAGCAAGTGGCAGTTCCTTACAGTGACCAAGCAGGTCACAGGTCAGCACAGTAGCAGCAGTCCATGGTGGTTCCCGGTGAATCTTTCCAGCCTTCTGTGTCCAGTTCCAAAATGTCTCCAAGAGTCACCGAAGTGTGGGGTAAATTCCCCTGTACTAATACTCAGTTTTTACAGTGTTTTACAATGGTAGGGGGGAGGAGGTTCCAGACAGTTACAACTGGTTCTGGGAGTGCCCCCTCTCTCCTCCAGCACAGGCTCCAAACATCAGTTGGGGGTTAACAACCTTATTGTGTGAGGCCAGGGCACAGCCTTTACAAATGTAGGTGTGCCCCGTCTCTCCCTTCTTTCAGCCCTGGAAGACTATTCAGTATGCAGATGCACCTCTGTGACACCTCCACCCTCCCTATGTACAGGCTGTCTGAAAAGTATGCACAAAGGCCCAACTGTCACTCTACACAGACGTGGATTGGAGTCAAGCTGCAAAACACCAGAGCTATTAGCACAGAGAAATGTGCACTTTCTAGAAGTGGCAATTCTGTAATAGTAATAAAAAACACTCCTACACCAGTAAGCAGCATTTCTTATCACCATCACAACCATACCAAACATGCCTATGCTACCCCTCATAAATCAGACAATACCCCCTACATATAAAGCAGGGCATTTCTAATGCAATCCTATGAGAAGGCAGCACTCACAGCAGTGAGACACCAAGTTAGGCTGGTTGTCACTACCAGGACAGGCCACGCAACCTGGCACATGGCCTGCCTTCTACTTACATGGCACTCTGCCCATAGGGCTAGCTAGGGCCTACCTTAGGGGTGACTTACATGTAGTAAAATGGGAGTTCTGGGCCTGGCAAGTACATTTAGATGCCAGGTCCCTATGGCAGAAAACTGCGCACGCAGTTCCTGTGCTAGCAGGCCGGAGACAGGTTTGAAAGGCTACTTCAGTGGGTGGCGCAAGCAGCGCTGCAGGCCCACTAGTAGCATTTAATTTAGAGGCCCTGGGTATAGCGATACCACTGTACAAGGGACTAATAGGTAAATTAAATATGCCAATTGGGTATACACCAATCATACCAACTTTAGATGGGAGAGCACCTGCACTTTAGCAAAGGTCAGCAGTGATAAAGTGCTCAGAGTCCTAGAGCCAACAGCGAGAGGTCAGAATAAATAGGAGGAATTAGGTAAAAAAAATCAGGTCCAACAGGCACTGAAGAGAGTTCAGAAGAATACCAGTTCTAATGATCTAATCGGAGCATTGAAACTAGCACAGAAAATGTTCTGATAGGCTATTTACGAGGAAAAGCATAGATGCATTAATTGCTTCTGGTTAATTCTCCAACACGAGAGCAAGAAATCTAATTCCAGGATTTTTTGGGCCTTGATTAACGAACAGCTGAATGGCCTCAGCGGACGGGGCTGTGTTAACATCTCAGAGCCAGAATGGTGTCCTTTCTCTCTGGGCACTTTCTGGCAAGTGGGGATGCTGACCAAGACTCACATGAAGTCTTCAAAACCCAGGCTTATTTACCACTACCTGCGTTCTTCAAGATCAAGACTGTTTGCCCAGTCAAACAACTAATATGGCCCTTCTGACAAGGTGGTTAGACTGTGTAATAGCAAAAGCCAGAACAGAAGCTGTGCCTGGGCCCAGTGGCCTTCCTCAGTCATTTTTGTAAATACAATATTCTGTTCTGAGCATAAAGACTCACACCACTCCTCCACTACATCCTCAGGAGTTCGACAATCCCCAATTCATGGTGTGGGGCCATAATTCCTCCTATTCATAAAGGAGGTCCTAAATCTTATCCAGGCAACTAGAGATTGATATCGCTTCGTGACAGCAAAGCTAAATTCCAAGCCAGCTTGCTCCTGAAAGATCTATGGCAATGGGTGGAGTCCAGGCACCTCAACCCAAAAAAACAAACAGGGATCCCCTCAAAATCTGGTATGCTCTACAACCTGGTGGCAATCTCAATTCTGCTGGATAAAGAAATGACATCAAACTCTCTGTTGCATTGCTGTTTTGTTGATTTGAAAGCAGCGTTCGATAAGGTTTCAAGGGGGACCCTTTGGTCAGAACTGAAGTCCTGGGGAATTCCATCAAAACTCTTGGACAAAAAAATCCAGCTACACTTCAAAACTTGGATCCTCATCAAACTAGGCAATGGAGTCTGTTTGTCAAGGAAAATACCCACAAAGTGAGGAGTAAAACAAGGTTGTGTAATATTAATAGCAACCCTCCTAAGTTAGGTGGTGAAAAGATCAGCAACCTATTGTATGCTGACGATTTTGCCATGTTTAGTTTCACCCATATTAGGCTACAATGTCTGATGAATCAAACGTATGTCTATACAACAGCCAACACTCTGGAGGTAAACTTAAAGAAAACCAAGGTTGTTACCCTAGGAAGGAAAACACATCATGAAGGAGGATGGTTTTATAACAACACCAGGGTTGCAGTGTGCCAATAATATACGTATCTGGAGGTATTCATAGATGCAAGAGATTCATGTGTTCAGCATCAGAAGGGAGTCAAAGCAAAGGCTCTAATGCGTCAGACTATTCTATTAACTGTAAGTGCTGGTGCCTACATCAACCTGTGTCACAAGCTGCTTGCAGCCATGGGAGCATGCCTGCTATGGGCCAAAATAAAATTGAACAGCCCAAGTCAAGCACACCATTGTTTTTTCAGGAATGTCAGCAGCTTCTAGACACGAAAGATATATGGGACAGCAACCAAAGCCATCAAACCTTTAAGCTGGGCATCAAAAAAAGTGTCCTGACTTCCTCATACCTCTTTGATAGGGAAGGTCTCACCAAACGCAAGAATTCCTGGGAGATCATTAACACCTACCGGCCAGCATCTTTCGTCACTTACCTCATCTACACTTATTCCAATCAACTGAAAACAAGATTCATGACTTTGAGGCTGGGTGTCTGGCTGTTCTTGAAACACCTTACTAGTCGACCTAAGGAAGTCATACTCTGCAGAGGCTGCAGGCAGTGCGAGGACTTCCTTGACCATGTTGTATGTCTTTGTCCCACACTGCTGACCAAACAAATGATAAGGCTAAATCGAGAATGGCATATTCTGGGAGTTCGTACAAGCAGACAAGCCAGAATCAATTTGCTTAACCTGGACAACATTCCTCCTAATATCCAGTTGACAAAGTTCGTCACCTTATCTCAGAACAAACTAAATAATCTAGGATCCCCATGGGCAAGCACCAGTCCATCGATCGCACAATCATCAATCCTTCCTCAAATCAGTGAAAAGACTGCACCGACAACAGTATAACCATGTCATTACCAGCTACCGTATCACTACCTCTTGACCAAATATTTGTAACTTTAAACTGTTAGCCAGGCTCATTTAATTGTTTTGCACCTGCTCTGACATTTTAAATATAACACAACTTGAGATTTTATTGTGTCTTTTCATGCAAGTAGATTCCCCAGCATCAGGATCCGGCTTAGATATTTCCAGCTACTGATCTATTGCAGCACTTCCAGTTGTATAAGCACTTTCAGAAATTACACAACCGGGTTCCTAGCATTTGTTAGAATGAAAAGCGTGTCTTATTTTATGAGCACAACTGTTCATATAAGTTTGTTTTTATTTTAAAATACTTCAAGTCCAGTGTCGTTTGCAAATTGGGTATTCCTTATCGAGTCTTGCCAAATAGAGAGTCCTTAGATCCTGTCTTAAAAATGTAGGGACCTCAGCATCAGGCAAGAACTGGAGAGTAGCCTCAATTAGTGCATCAATTGACACTTGCCATATATCTAATATAGCCTCATCGTTTATGATGTATTTATCTGATTTGACTGAGTTTTATATCATTTGCATTCTTTCCTATCACTTGCAAATCTATGAAGGAAACACCCGCTTTTCAAAGTGCAGAAGTCTTTAAAAAAATTACATGCTGCTACAATTCTTTCTGCATAGGCACCTTATCATCTTCACTCCAGATTAAATGCTGTATTGATAACTTGTTATAACAACATGACAGTCATTTTTATTCTTATGCTGGCAAACCCTTAAGGATGTACAAGTCTCAGAATTGCGATTTTATATCGATTGCACATCTCTTTATGTAATGGTTTTAAAGAAAGATAAACAATGAAGAATGTAGTGCCTTTTCTCAAGGTATCTGCCGGAGTGCTGTCCACCCCCTGCCATGGACACCCTACAAAGAGGATTGGGGATTCTCTGCTGAGGACCCTAGAAGGTACCCCACTAAACCGAAAGAGGTTGGTCTCCTAACTTCCTGGTGATTCTTGTAGGACACTGTCACCACGTTGTGGAACATTATCACTACACGATGACCCTTGATCAATCATTTCCAATAGGAAGAATGACAGTTTTTCAGGAAAGTAACCACCCTGCACCAACTGTTTTCCAATACTGCAGCCCATCCCAGAAGACTGGCACTTTCAAAACGTTTTCTTGGGGTGGGGTCGTATTGTACAGTAAAACCCCTGCTGATATTCTCGATTTTCATACTCCACTTCAGAAAGGCCTTGCCTGATTGGGACGCTAGAATCAAGGCTTCCTATTTTTGGTGAAATGGTCTTTCATTATTCTTTATTTGGTTTTCAACGGACAACAATGCATCAGAGCCCACCACACAGTGAAAAAGAAGGAATCCATGAACATCTGGAATTTCAACCAGATTCCTATTGGTATCTAAGATATTTCAAACAACATTTGGAAAAACTGCTGAATCTTGGCTGCCCAACTTTTCTGCTAAATAATCAGATTCAGGGCCACCTTAAACCTAGTCCCAGTAAAAGTCCTCTCCTGTGATCATATGATATTTGGACATGTATGTGAGAAATTGAAGGGTCTTGATACAGTCACAAACATCTCATGGAAAAATTACTTGCCTTGTAGATGCAAAACTCTTCTGTAATGATCTATATATAAAAGGCTTTCATCCACTCTTCATGGTCCTCATGAGGAAGTTTATATTACACTACGCTTTCCAAACAATGAATGTGAAACCAAAAAAAGGTAAGTGAACCATTCAGGGAGCTCAAAACCCAAGCCATTCTGAGAAAATAATCTTTAAGAGTAAACTTACTCACCGTGCGCAGGCACTAGAGATAGATTTGAACCGTAGTCTCAGTGGGCGACCTCCATCCAAAACCTTTTCAGTCAAAACCTAAAATAATACACCTGATATTCAGCCAAGCCTATGCTGTGGCCATGATGCCCACATCAACAGAGCTCCCCTGAGTTTCTCGTTTCATAAATGTCTGTGTTTGGTAGTTTTTCCTGTTTGGGCCTAAACACTGCAGACGCTCCATCGGTTAAACAGGTAATTTTTGTTTTTTACTAGAAATGCTGATGCCTCTGTGTTTTATTTTGGGACCTTTTGTGGTGTGAGTGCTAGGTCAAGTTACACAAGTGAGGTAGCATTTTTATTGGGTGTTTGGGAACCTTTGGTGATAGGAATTTTGTGGATCCCCGTAGATTCAGGAAGTTTTCATCACAGAAATGCAATAACAGTGTGATTTTGGACAAAGCTTAAGGTTTGCAGGGCATTGTGGGTAAAGACACTTTGTGCGGTCCATGCAAGTCACAACAATCTGGGCTCCCCTGGGTGTCTAGTTTTCAAATATATATGGATTTGGTAGGTTTCCCAGTATGGCAGATAAGCTCAAGCCCAATTACTGCAGCTGTTCCCTTTGCCAAAAAGTTACATTTTTGGATAAGAAATGCTTATGTATGCACGTTGTGTTTTGGGGCATTTTGGTTCATAAGGGCTAGACTGACTCACCCAAGTGGGGCAGCATTTTTAGTTGGGAGAAGTGTGGTAACACAAAATAGTACATTTGTTATTAAGAATTGAATTTCTCTACCACGATTGACTTCCAAATGTAAGCCATAGTGCAAGCAGGATCACTTTCTGCAAATTGCCCTCTAAATCACATGATAGTATGGATAACATATATTCAACAGTCTACAAATAGCTACTATTCCAAAGCTCATTATCTTATACACATTAAAAAATATATATGTTTCCTTCATTTCAATGTTTAATTCTTTGGATTTTATAATATGGTTTGCTGCAAGGTGAATACACAATGAAACATCATTACGAGCTGCAGATCATTTGTTGTACCTGAATAGTGCAGGTATTTAGACAACAATCAATCATTACATATCACAGCAACCAGTAAGGTCTGACAAGCATAACAGTATGTCTCTTTTGTTAATCAGCCATATGGGCAACAAATTACACATGAAAAACCACAAATTGTTATTTCTCCTCCTTTTTAATTGATGTCTCTTTATTTCAATGACTAGCTTCTTTTGGAAAACCAAGAGCAGGAAAATACAAAAGGTGTAATATAAAAATAGTTTTTTTTACAACTCTTTTTATTCCTGAAGGCTGGGAAGATTGTAAGCACAACAAACAATTTGTTGATATCGTTTTTAGGAAACATACACTGTCCAGCGTTGCACCAACACAAACACAACATTTAGCTATATTTTGACTATTTTCCCGGTTCCCTCCAAGGGAATCCAAAGCCCTGGGTGTCATCAGAATACGTAAGATGTGGAAAAAACACATAGATTTGACCTATATGCCCTTGTGGATAGAAAAGTAAGAAAGCCTACAAACAGTCTCAAACATCTAAAATGGAATCAGCACTGGGAGGAACGCCTAGCAGTCAAGTTGTTAATGGTAATAATGTATAAATAAATGATGTACAAAAACATTTGATGTTATTCACAAAGTTAACTTACAACTGAATGTAAATTGACATGGTAAATTTAGGGCCAGATGTTTTAAGAAGGCCTTTTGCAAGTCGGAAATAGCGATTTTTAAGAAATCGCTATTTCTGATTCGCAAAATGCAATGTATCACATTTGCGAATCGGTAATAGCAATTTCGTAAAAATCGCAAATGCTATTACTGAATCGCAAATTGCAATGCCGGCCCCATTCGCACCTATGGGCCTGTAGGCCCATATCTGCGAATTTTTTGCATTTCCAAAATTGCGATTTCTTATCCAGAAATCTAAATTTGGAAAATGCAAAACCCCAGGTTGCTGGGGGCCTAAGGCCCCCTCTGCTGCACCCCAAAATAATTTTTTGCAACATGTAAGGTGCACACATGCCAAAAGGGCATGTGTGCTTTACATGTACATTTTAAAAATGCATTTAAAATGCATTTTTAAAATTTGCACATGGTTACCACCAGGTTCAACCTGGTGGTAAATAGCGATTCATAAATGCCCAAATCACATTTAGGAATTGCTTCTTACATGTGCGTAGAAATCGCAAATAAGGAATCCTTATTTGCGATTTCTTATTTAGAGAGTCGCAATTTACGACTCTTTACAGGGTCGCAATTTTAAGGAATCACTATTTTAGCGATTCCTTAAAATTGCGTTCAGAATGCCTTTCATACATTCTGTACTGGCTTATTGCATTCGCAAACGGGCATTCGCACCATTTGCGAATGCAAAAAGCTTTCATACATCTGGCCTTTAGTCTGACATGAGTAAATGTGGTATTTTTGGCTATTCATAAATCCAAGTGTACATTTTTTTTAAAGTGTAGACTTATATGTCTCTGCCCCCTGAGTTTAGTGGTGGAGTCAGAAGAATTATAGATTATGACTGTATGGTGACTGCATGCATTTTAGGCTGCACTGGAAAAAACAGGGGAAAACTTCTCATTACTAGGGACCTGGAGTGGCAATTAAAGAAGAGAGAACAATGGTCCCTAATAACAAAACAATGTCATGGACATGAAATAGTCGTTGTTTTTTATGGTTAAATAAGTGTATATAGTTACAAATGTTAATCTAAAAATAAATCACAATCTATCATGTGTGCACAATTCCCTATGCTCAGAAGAGTGAGACACTCATAAGATATAGAGAGATAGTTGTGTCTCACAAAGCTTTCCTCATAGGCGACCCAGATAACAAATAAAGGCACAAAGTTCATTAGCCAACAGTGCTTTGATGAGATCATCATCTTTACTCCTACTATATATGAGCCTGAGAAATTGTTGAGAACATGTACCAAAACCAGCATATATATGCAGAAGAGGCAACAAAACTGTTGTGGGAGATCTAAATCGGTAGTGTTTTGGCTCTGTAAAATAGTATTAATGTTTATTTTACTACTCTCCTACAGTTGGATTGATTGCTTCAGCTGGTGCGGAAACCAAACACAAACCACCTACACAGACAGGTATGTATCTGTTCCAACAAGCTGAGTAAAACCTGGAGATGAAACAATTTGTGTTTTGCCACATTATTTAATACCCAACTTTAGAGGAATGTTCTCACTTGTTGTTTCTATTCAAAACATATCTGCCAATATGTGCTTTGCTATGCGTTTAGTAACAGACTGCAGAGGAGTATTTTTCATTTTTTACATCAAAAACAGACATTTGAATGCATAGTTTGGCATCTCTTTTGGTTGTACTCAAACCTCACCTTCTCATGTACACTGATATGCTAATATCTAGCAATCATTTTTTTTTTACTTTTAAGGTCCTCTCCACCATCTGCCACATCATTCACTTCTGCCCCGAGCAGTGCTATAACGTGGGACTGCCACCACACAATAGAAGAATGGTAGAAGTGAGATCAATCTCTGCTATTTTCTCCTAAGGAGTTATTAACTGTTTATGACTTGCAGGGTAGCTAAATTTCTTTTCTCACACTGTCCAGTGGGCATCCTGCTCAATATGTCAGCATTTTCTGACACATATCTGTAATGCCATCCAAATTGGTCCAGATGTTTATCCAATGTAACAGTAGCACTATGATATATTATGCATTGTTTGAAATATCATAAAATCAATTTGTGTGCCTCCCAAAATGAGATGTAAAACATCTTCTTTAATTTAGAAATGCTTACTCTCCCTATGTGTGTCTCTATCTCCTGTCAGTTTCAACAACATTCAAGACATTCTCAACTATGACACCAGGGCCCCTCTACCATCCATTCCTCAGCTAAATTTGAGAACCTATGATCTTAACTTTTACATCTGATTATTTATACTTCCACTGGCGTTTTTTCTCTCTTTCTTGTTGATATACTAAATGGTTCCAGATTTAGTTCATGGAGCTGTTGACGTTCCTGTATGTCCCTGTAATGTATCTGCATTTGAAGTCATGATGACATATAGATTGACAACACAATTTGAACGTACATCTTATCTCTATTGCTGTTGTATCTAGACATACTTTAAAAACACCCCTGGTTCAGTAGCTGACCCAACCAGGGATCTCCAAAATAGTAATTTTTGTAGTTTGAGGATTATGTTTATACCGTTGATATATAATAATCTCATCCATGAATCAACCCTTAATAGCATGAATCTCTCGGTTCAAATGTGTCAGGTCGGCTGACAGCAGAATTCCTGCTGGTCAAACACGTTCCCTTCCCTGAAAGCTCCCTGGATCTACCCATACCAGCCCGTGCTCGCTCTCTACTACTCCAGCTCAGGTACGGGACATTGGCGGTTAATAGCTACACGGCTGGTTGGTCGACTAACAGTTCCCCATCGGACAAATGCATAAATTGTCATTTATGCAAGGAAACAGCTGAACACATCCTATTCTTCTGCCCTCTGTACAAAGGTCCCCGAGGGAAGTGGATTATTCCCTTGTGCAGAACACTCCAACCACTATCCCGCAACAGTCTATTCAGAATATGTAAATACGACACTTCCATACTGATAATCAGCGCTGTTTCTAAATTTCTGGCAGCAGCATGGAAAATTCGTAATTGGACTATTCTAGATTTTAACTCACTGTTTGAAGAGCTGTCTTGAAAACAGTAAATCAGCATCCTGTTATATCAGCCTTGGGCTCTAATTGTAAAACGCGACTTATTGAGCCCAAAAGACCGTATTTCTGAATAAGTGCTACATTGAGTTATTTTAACTAAAGTGTTTTATAAATTTAAAATTATATTTAATTTTATAATTGTCAAGATGCAATTTATTGGATTAATTAACCCAAAAGAACTAATTAACCTAGAGCATCTTCTACCACTGTCTGACTTCTTAAAATTTTTAATCAGTTTTACTGTCTGGAGTTCCAATGCCTGATTTTATATAGAGATGTGCCACACAACAGCTTTTACGTTATTATTATTTTACTGTCCAGGGTTATGTACAGGGTAAGATCCAGAGTCTATTCCGAGCACCTCTTTCACCCCACCTATTTATGTAATCTTTCTCAGGCAGCTACTGGACCCCTACTTTTTTTTTACTATTGTTCCTTTTATTGTGTACTGGTTTATGGTTTTTATCTTTTTGTACGTACGTATGTATATATTTTTTTTAAAATCTTTTAAATGGCCCAAATTTGGACCGAATAAACTATTGATTGAACCCTTAATAGCATATCTTATCTTTGGCTCACTGGTCTTAACTTTATGCTTCATTTGTAGAACAATGTTTAAGTGCTGTGTTGGGAATTTGACACAAAGCTGGATGTGCTTTACTTCAGCTGTTAAAACTTTATTCTTCCAGGTACTAGGAAAACTGAGTCAAATGATGATGCTGAAGCATCTACAAGTAGTAGATGGAGGTAAAACCAAGGAAAGGATCTGATCCTCCTCTAACCAACAATATCTGAAGGCAGGACCCCTTACTAAAAGGACAAAGAGGTGGAGCAGGAGCTGAACCAAGAGGAGGAGGACCTGGAGGGAAAAGGAGGACAGTGTTGGCCACACACATAAAGCTTTAAAGAAAGCCTCTTCATGGCTGGGCAGAAGTGTTCCTCCTAAATCCCTTCTGAGGATTGCTAGACCCCAGCCATTAGCCAAGCAGCCATGGATGCTGTGTCTGCCTAAGCAGCACTTACCTCCACACAACCCTAAAATCACAGGTCTCTTTGTGTAATATCCTACAAATTATTTTCTTGAAGTTGCATATCCTGTCTTCTTTCAGTCATCTGATGGGGAGCACACCCTTGGTGAGGAGAAGCTATGCTCAATTAATGAATCACCTCTCCACAAACACTCAAATGTCTCCCCTCTTCATACCTGTTGACCTGCTGCCCATGTGAGATGGCTACTATTAAGGGGTGGTTGGCTTGGGCTAATGCTAGCCACGGGTTTTACCAGCTAGTCCTAGTGTAATAATAAATAATACAAAATAACTTACTATCTAATACCTGTGCTCCGGAAACCAAAAGAAGCCCTGTGAAAAATGTTCAACCCAGCCTCACTTCCTTCCTCCTCTCTCATCTCTCTCCTTTCTATTTTTTCTCTTTTTCTCCCTCTTCCCTAAAACACTCTCACTCAAGGTACCTACTGTAATTACACAGAGAACCTGTAAAAATGGTTAAAGGAGTCATCAGCAGCTCTCTATATTCAAAAAGAAAACCAGCCTCCATCGGCTCTGGCCAACTGGGGAAATACTGATAAAGTGTGCCCAGCCCTGCTTGTGCTGGTAGATGAAAAGTCAAGGTAGAATCATTGTAGGATTGTAGAAAATTGTAAAGTACCAGAGCCAACCACAGCCAGGCGCTCCCTGGATACCTCTGCCAATACCGGGCTATGGCACAGCCTGTCTTCTACAGCTGCAGTATGTAGACAGGCATCTTATGAACAATCACAAAACTACTGAGTGCACAGTTCCACAGAAAATATAATGGAAGCTAAACCCAATAAGGGAAAAGAGGAAAACAGGTCCCTGTGAATATCCAAAATCTGGAACAGGAGCCCTCACTCACTAATTGGTGACATGCTTCATCATCGGGCTTTGCTCCTTGTCAGGCCGGCGCTGCAATGCCAGACGGGCCCCTCAAGGGGGTTCTTTGCCAGAGATATTTTGTTGAGGATATTTGCCGGTGTATGAATGCAGTCCCTGTGTTTATCTTATGAACAATGCCACAGTGATGTAACAAAGGGAACTTGAATGAAAAATGTCCGGCCTTCCATTTAATCCGAGGCCAACATGCTACAGCAGACCTTTTCTGGTACCAAATACTTTACAAGGCAAAACTGACTGCAACTACTGGTTAGCCAGTGAAAAGCATCAGCAAGTTGGTGCTTCCCCTGCAACTAGTTTGGCAATACAGTTGTGCTGCTGATGAATGCCCCAAGGATCTTCACTCAGCCCAACGCCTTTCAACATCTACATGGCCCGCTTGCCAAGCTCACAAAACAAATGGGACTAAGCATAGGGAGTCATTATGACCCCGGTAGACAGCAATAATGTGGCGGTAGTACCGCCAACAGGCTGGCTGTACTTACCGCCACATTATGCCATTGACGGGTTGGCTTCAGCCAACCAGACAATGTACCACTCTGACCACCATGGTGGTAACAGCCGCCCAGCTGGAGATATCCATCTCCAGCCCGGCGGCTGCCATTGTGACGGCTGTGGGATTTTGACCCTGCCTACCACCATGGTTTTCATAGCATTTGTAATGCCACAAAAAACATGATGGTAGGTCCTATAAATGACAGGGAATTCGTTCCCTGTCACTGATAGGAAGCCTCCACCCCCATACCTTTCCAAAGACCCCCCACACACTACCTTTCCAAAGACACCCTCCACCCCCTACATCCATGCCCCTTCACACACACACACATAGACACACACTCATTCACACACATACACGCATGCATACATCCAATCACACACACATCAGCACACACTTCAAATATACATGCAGACACGCAAACACGCACTCACACTTCCATACATTCACACACGTAGTCAACATGAAACATACACCTGCAATCAAGCACACACATACATGCACACACCTCCACACACACACACACACACACACAACATCCCCTTCCCCTGTCAGAGACCTGACTTACCTGGATCCATGGGGTCCTGCGGCAGGAAACGAGATGGGGCTCTGCTACTGCCAGCAGTGTCCGCCAGCAGAACACCGCCAGGCTGTATTATTTGTCATAATACAGCTGGCGGTGGTCTACTGGCGTGGCACTTCTGGTGGTAGCAGCGCCACCTTACTGCCATCTGCCAGTATGGCCACAGTCGGATTTCAGCCCTTCTTGTGGTGGAAATCGAGCTGTCGTCATAATATGGCGGATGGCTGGTAGCCGCGGCGACGTTCTTTTGGCATCCGTCGCAGCGGCTGTAGGCAATTTTTACCACCAATGTTATAGTGAGGGCCATAGTCTCTTATGCTGATGACACCCAACTGATCCTATCCCTGTCTGAGGACTCTCCTTAGGTCATCAAGAGAAATGTCCACAACGGGATGAGAGCAGTAGATGCCTGAATGGGGTCAGCTGCCTCAAGCTCAACTTGGACAAGACAGAGATCCTCTTCTGCCTGGAACAACTCCTGGTGGCCCACTGGTCTGCCCCCACAGACCATGCGCAAAACCTTATCATTATCCTGGACTCCTCACTATCCATGACCCACCAAGTCAACACCGTCTCTTCATCATGCTTTCACACCCTCAAACTCCTGCGTCAGATTTTCAAGTGGATTCCCTCTGACACATAGAAGAAAGTCACCCACACACTCATCACCAGCAAACTGGACTATGGCATTGCACTCTGTGCTGGCATCACCAATACACTTTAATCAAGACTTCAAAGAGTCAAGAAAGCAGCAGCCAGACTCATCCTGGATATCCCCCAATATAGCCACATCGCCTCCCACCTCGGAGACCTACACTGGCTCCCAGTCAACAAGCGCATCACATACAAACTCCTGATCCACACCCTACAAGGCACTGCACAACATAGGACCAGCACACCTCAACCACCGCCTCCCTATCTATGCACCCAACTGACATCTCCATTCCTTCCGAGCTCGCTGCCCTCAAGATCTGGAAAAGCACAGCAGGAGGAAGAGCCTTCTACATGGCAGCCCGGACATGGAACCTGCTACCCCTCAAGCTCAGGCAGACAACATCACTGATGCAGTTCAGGAATGACCTCAAGACCTGGCTCTTCGACTAAGCAGCACGCCCTCAGTCAGCGCCTATGGTGATTAGCCATGTTTTACAAATCCATGATTGATTGATTGATTGTGCTTTGTAAGGGATGAAGCAGAATATTATCCCATTGACAGTGAGGACTGCTGCAACCTCTAAGCAATGTTGAATATGTATAGTAACCGAAAATGCAGAGTTTGTACAAAATTTAAAAGTAAAAGTAGTGTAAAAAACCTATAAGTGACCTATACGAAAGCACAGAACAAAAGGAGCATTCTGGAACTGTCAATGGGATCCTAGGCTTGTGATCTTTGTATTTCGTTTGCAGTGTTTGTGATTACTATAGAGAAAGTTATCCGCTGGTGCAAGAGTTAGAGGGGGCAGGAGAGTGCTAGGCACACTTCTTATGCCAGTGAACACCTAGAGGATAGTTCATGAAGTTCCTTACCATTTAGTAAAAGACAAAGGAGAAGTAGCAAGACGTATGACTTTTTATTGAGTAGTGTACATAGCTACCAAGTTTTTAGACTGCACAAGTCTGACATTTCCATGTTTCCAATGTCTATGTGTGTTATTTGAATTCCATTTATGTGACAATTTCAGTGACATTTTAACATGATTAGAAAAAAAACACTTATATCCATTTAATGAGCAGCCCTGCCAAGTACCACACATCATGGGTTAGACTAGCACATTTAATTGTATATCCGTAATGTGGACAGTAGTTTTGCATGATGTTTGACGTTCTCAGCACAATACTTTTTCAAGTTCCTGTGTGCAAAGTGATTGTAATGTTCACTTTTCTACTGCTCTGAACTCTGGCTTCCAGGAAGTCTTTTAATGCCAAGCAATAAATTATGCACTAGTTTACAAAATATGTTGTACAAGGTTTGTGAAGAGTAAAAAGAGGGAAAAGATATAACATCAAAAACAAAAACATCCTGTTTTGTGATGGTTTGAAAAAGCATGCTTCTGTTTCTGCTCTCCATTGTTAAAATACGTGATTCAAAACCACTCGTAAAATGTTTTTGTATCTAGTCCTAATGTTTTATTAGTATTTCTAACATGCTAACGGTCTAGTAGCATGCACAAAGAGCATGCATCAAAATATTATTAAAGTTCCCCCCAAGTGCATCCAAAAAACACATATCAACAGCCTTCAGGAAATTGAAGGGGATAAGGATCTCACATTGGTCTGTGCATGAATAGAATGTTTAATTCTGATTGTAGACTGGCAACGCATTCCAAGAATTGAAAGTAAACACCTGGAATGGCCACACACAAATGGACTTGAGGAACTTGAGAACTCTGAGCATATGAACTGTAGAAGCACTGCAGCTGTATTAAATCTGTTTCAGTCGATAATATTGGCCATAATTCCACTCAAATGCCCTTTAACTGGAAACTCAGAGTAGTCATACCTCCTATATATATATATGTTACCTAGTGGTGGTTGCCACTGGGTAGTTAAAGTTAAGAACATATTTCTATATGAAATGCCTTCTTTGTGTTGCAAACAACGTTGGCACCGTTTGACAAATCTTCCTTAAAAATCCACAGAGTGCTACATTTTGACTAGTCTGTGCATGGAAAGTTTTAGAGTTATAACCCATGCAGGGGCCAAGAAAAAAGGGGGTTCCAAAATGCATTTTCTCTATTCATTTTTTCCTAAGAACTTTAGACATAGCTACCACCCACGCAGCTAAACAGATTTACACCAAATGTGGCACAAAACTAGATCTTGGTACAGTAAGAGGGCCACATTTTGATGGAGAATTCCCTTCAACCGATATTTAAATCAGGCCCTAAGTCTGCTCCCAGCTGGTGGGAGATTTAGAAATGCTCCTGCTGGCTGGGAGCAGACTTGAGTTCTTTTACATAACACATATTGTTCCTGGCTGGAGGGAGCAAGCATAAATAGCTACATCCTCCTGGAGGGAGCATGCTGGCTCATGAACCATGTGGAAAGCCTACTGGGACCACAAGGGCCCTGGAGCTCCCCCGCAGGCCCTGATGTGTTGGTTGGTGGGTGCCCTGGCCCCGGGCACCCATCTATTGTAAAAAGATGCCCCGAAGGATAGGGTCCCTGCAGCCTATGAATGCTCTGGAGGGAGCCCTGTAGCTCCCTTCCGTCTTTTTAATTGCATGTGACCTCAAGGAATGCCATCCTTGAGGAATTTGAAGGCTCTGTGGGTGGAGGGGGGTGCTGGTCCTCTTCCACTCTTCCATTTCTTGTTGAATTTGGCCACAAAATATGACTGCTTGTGGCCGTTGGGTTGGTTGCCTCCAGGTGGGCTGGCACAGAACCTGTAGCCAAACCTCCACTGCGCCTGGGGTAAGGCAGTGTGCAGACAGTATCTGAGACCCTGCGGTCAGCCTCATGCCACACGTGGCAAGAAATTACCCCCGCAAGCGACCACACATGGTCACCTGTGGGTGGGGTGCTGTTCACTACAGGGCTTAGACACAGCATGGTGTTGGCTTTACATATGATAAAAAAATATTACTTTATGTTAACAAAATCCTAGTCACTGATAAAAGCAAAGATTAAAGTAATGTTATAGGTGAAATGTTCAGTAACAACATAATCGTTTAAAATACAAAAACACAGAATTTCACCAGTCATAGTTATAGTTATCTCAAGTAACTATAACTCATGCCCCAAAATTAATATAACTTTTGCCTTTGCCATGCGCTGCTAATTACCCATACTTTACATCGCTCATGTCATTGACAATGACTTCATTGATATTATCTGTGCAAGATTTGCAATTAAAGTATTTATAACAAAAATGTGCATGGTGGAGACGTTGGTTACAGTTACTTTAGGGCAAGAGCTATAGTTACTTGAGATAACTGTAATTGGTGAAATTCTTTGATTTTCAACTTTAACATTTTTTTCAGAGAAAATACACTCACACACACACACACATTCATTGAAGCGTACATACGTATGGTTTATTTTATTTTGAAAATGATTGTTTTGATTTTCTAAAAACTTTTGACCACATAGGTAGATTTGCACAAATCTTGCCAATCTTCTAACTCTGTCAACTAAGTCATGCCAGGGGTTGTGAAGATCTGCACACAGGGAAAAAAGTTAAGTGGGTCAAAATATGTATCATTCCCCATTTTAGCTGCCATCGACAAACTAAGTGAAAGGTAGAGCACAAACCGTTAGAATAATCTTAGCATGATTGTAGAACTTTACTCAGAAAGTGTGCTTGTTTCAGTTTGATGCAGATCCAAGCATCAGTTCACAAAAGTGTTGGGCAGGATTTAAAGAGTTTTCAAAAACTGTTGGGTGGGATTTAAAGAGTTTCGGCCTGTCCTCGATCACGTTGTAGATTGAGTTTCAGAGATCTATGTTCTAGAGAAAGAAATAGCTGTGGTTGAGTCTTAGTCCTGTTCAAGGGCTGTTTGTATTTTAGGCAGTACATTCATAGCAAGAGGGTATTTTATGGAATTAAGATGCAATTGCTATCTGAGAGAGGTCTGGATATGTCTACAATTTCATGATGTACACTAGTAGGGCTTCCAGTACTGACCCCGGGTTGCCCGTCCACTTTTCACAGTTAGTGATAAAATTGTGCAAGAACTTGGTAGAGGACTTTTTAACAAAGATCACCATTTATACGCAGATAAATTCTATGCTGGTGTGCAACTTATTACCTAAATTTTCACAGTGGACACTGTTGCTTGTGGTACAATCCACTCTAAACATAAATGTTACCCAAAAGAGCTTGTTTGTAAAAAATAACTTGAGAGGTGACAGTGCTGTGCCTTGCATAGTGATGAACATCTAGCTATGAAATTTGCAGGCAGGAGAGTTGTCTGCATGCAGACTACCATCCATGATGAAAGTACTTCACCTTTGGCTATTTGGGGTCCTGTTACTGAAGTGCAGAAACCTTTGTGCATTTTAGACTACAATAAGTACGTGGGTGGTGTTGATAGAGTAGATCAGAGGGTGGATTCTTACACTGCTGTTAATAAGGGTTACATTTGGTATAAGAATTTGGCTATCCATTTATTCCATTCAGCAACCTTCAATGCTTCTGTTGCATTCAAGGATTGTTCTCCGCAGTCAAATATAACATTTGCTCAGTTTCAGCAGTCTGTGATAGGCAGCATTATTGTAGTGGAACTGGCAAGCATTGCTAGAGCTGGAGTGGTGGAAGATGTGGCTAGTTTGATAATCATCACTTTGCTGATCACATTTCTCTCATGCCAAAAAATAGTTTCCCAGTAGGGAATATGTGAAGATGTGTGCCGAAGGAGAGTCGTGTGTACTGCCCCAAATGTTCTTCTAATCCTGGGCTGTGTGTGTCCACATGTTTTAAATTGTACCAAATAAAACAACGTTTTTGGTAACAACAGTGAGCATAAAAGTAAACTGACTGGTTTGTATCACTTTATGTTCATATTTCACAATTGCCTTTGTTGTGATGTATTTAGTTACAGCTGTTATGCTTGTAGTTATAGTTTTATATTTGCTTTCAATTTGATTGTGGTATTTGTTTTTGTTAAAAATAAAATGTGCTGGTGGTGTGCGTGAACTGGCACTCGGCTGGCAGTGTGTGTGGAGTGGTGCTTGGCTGGCGATGCATGTGGTTTGGCATTTGGCTGACAGTGTACATGAGCTGGTGCTTGGCTGGTGGTGTGTGTGAGCTGGCATTTGAATGATGGTGTGTGAGTAGTGATTTCCTGTTAGTCAATACACACATTGCTAGTCAAATACCAGTCCACATACTCCGTCAGTCTCCAGCCAGTGTCATTGCTGTGTCAGTCATGTGGGTGCATGAAAGTGATGGGTCCTTGAATGGCACTGTCTGTTCATGTGAGTGTTGCAATGCACTGGGCCCTCAGCTGGTGTGTGAATGGTCTTGTGTGTATCATGTATGAAAGATGTGTGAATCACCTGTAAAGTGGTTAGTGCCTTGTCAAGGCCTTACAGCTCACAAGCTGTGAGTCAGTGGTTCAGGTTTTTGACCTTTCAGTTAATAACAGTGCATTTCATTTTTGTAAAATTACTTGTAAAATCAATTTTACATTCTGAACCTGCACTCATCCTCATGCCAAATCCAACCAGTATATGTGTGTTGTGTACTTGAACAATAGATGGCTGTGAAGCACCATTTGTCTTGTGTGTCTTTCTCTGTCAGGTTGTACATTGGCTTTACATTGTCTGTTGATGTGAGTGTTGTAATGTCCAGGGTCTGCGGCTGGTGGTATGAATGTTCTTGAGTATGTCATATATGACAGGTGTGTGAATGGCATGTAAAGCAGTTGGTGCCTTGTTGCAGCTCAACAGCTCAAGAGCTGTAGGTGCTAGCTGAGCTAGGGCCCAAAATACACAGCTAGGCACATTGCAAATATAGACTCAGTTCTAAGTGGAAAAATTTGGGGGCATATTTATACTCTGTTTGCGCCGAATTTGCGTCATTTTTTTCGACGCAAATTCGACGCAAAACTAACTCCATATTTATACTTTGGCGTTAGACGCGTCTAGCGCCAAAGTTCATGGATTTAGCGTCATTTTTTTGCGTGAACACCTTCCTTGTGTTAATGATATGCAAGGTAGGCGTTCCCGTCTTAAAAAATGACTCCGATGCATATGCGTCGTATTTATACTCCCGGGCAAAAATGACGCCCGGGAGTGGGCGGGTCTAAAAAACCCGCATTAGCGCTGGATTTTAGCGCCTGGGTCAGGGCAGGCGTTAAGGGACCTGTGGGCTCAGAGGGCCATATTTATACTTTTTGACGCAAAACTGCGCTAACGCAGTTTTGCGCCCAAAAATTTAGCGCCGGCTATCGCCATTCTGAAGCACCATGCGGGCGCCGTATTTATTAAATGACGTTAGCCGGCGTTAGCTGCCGGCGCTGTCTGGTGTGCGTTAAAAAAAACGACTTACACCAGGCAGCGCCGGCGTAGGGGGAAAATGGCGTATGGGCGTCCACAAGTGGTGCAAGTCAGGCTGAGGCAAAAAAATCGCCACAACCCGATTTGCGCCATTTTTTTACGACGCCCATCCCCCATTGAAATGACTCCTGTCTTAGCAAAGACAGGAGTCATGCCCCCTTGCCCAATGGCCATGCCCAGGGGACTTCTGTCCCCTGGGCATGGTCATTGGGTATAGTGGCATGTAGGGGGGCACAAATCAGGCCCCCCTATGCCACAAAAAAAAATAAAAAAAATACTTACCTGGACTTACCTTAATGTCCCTGGGGTGGGTCCCTCCATCCTTGGGTGTCCTCCTGGGGTGGGCAAGGGTGGCAGGGGGTGTCCCTGGGGGCAGGGGAGGGCCATAACAGGTATTTTTTTAAATTTTCTTTGTGGCATAGGGGGGCCTGATTTGTGCCCCCCTACATGCCACTATGCCCAATGACCTCTTCTCTTGCAGGTACTCGGCCTACCCAAATAAGTGAGGTACCATTTTTGTTGGGAGACTTACGGAAATGCTTGATGGAAGGAAGTTTGTGGCTCTCCTTGGATTCCAGAACCTTTAATCACAGAAATGTGAGGAAAATGTGTGTAGACAATTTTTGAGTTTTGCAAGGTATTCTGGGTAACAGAACCAGGTGGCAGACACACAAGTCATCACAGCCTCGATTCCCCTAGGTGTCTAGTATTGAAAAATGTACAGGTTTCTCTAGGTGCCAGCTGAGCTAGGGCTCAAACTCCACAGTTAGGCACATTACAAAAAAGGGTCAGTTTTCAATGGAAAAATGTGATCTGTTCCCATCAAATTTTGGGCCATTTCTTGTCGTGAGCACTAGACCTACCACCACAAGTGAGGTGCCATCTTCAAAAGAAGACTTTGGTGAATGCTGGGTGGAAGGACATTTGAGGCTCCCCTCGCATTCCAGAACTTTCCATCACAGAAATGTGAGGTAAATGTGTGTGTTTTAGACAAACTTTGAGGTTTGCAAGGGATTCTAGCTAACAGAATCTGGTGAAAGCCACATAAGTCAACTCATTCTGGATTTCTATCGTTGTCTAGTTTTCAGAAATGTACAGGTTTGCTAGGTTTCCCTAGCTGGCGGCTAGTCTAGGCCCAAAATCCTCAGCTAGGCATATTTGAGTGGAAAAATGTGCTGTGTCCTCATTTCATTTTGGACTGTTTCTTGTTGCAGGCAAGAACCCTAACCACATAAGTGAGGTGCCATTTATATTGGGGGACTTGGGGGAATACTGGGTGGAAGAAAGTGTGTGGCTCACCTCAGATTCCAGAACTTTCCATCACAAAAAGGAAAGAAAAGGTGTTTTTAGACAAATATTGAGGTTTGCAAGGGATTTTGGGTAGCGTAATCTGGTGAAAGTCACATAAATCACCCCATCCTGAAGTTTCTAGTTTTCACAAATGTGCAGGTTTTCTGAGTTTCTCTAGGTGCAAGCTGAGCTAGTGCCCAAAATACACTGCTGGACGCAATGCAAACAAGGGGTCAGTTTTCCGTGGAAACCTGATGTGTCCACGTTGCGTTTTGGGCCATTTCCTGTTGTGGGCATTAGGCCTACCCACACAGTGAGGTACCGTTTTTTGTCAGGATTCTAGAACTTTCCATTAAAAAAATGTGAGGAAGATATGATTTTTTAGACACACTCTGAGGTTTGCAAGGGATTATAGATCACAGAACCATTTGAGAGCCACACATCACCCCTATATTTTAACAAATTTACAGGTTTACTAGGTTTCCCTTGGTTTGGTGCCAGCTGAGTTAGGGCCCAAAAGCCACAGCTAGGCACATTGTAAATAAAGGGGTGTTTTCAGTGGAAAAATGTGATGTGTTCACATTATGTTTTGGACCGTTTCCTTTCATGGGCACTAGTCCTACCCACACAAGAGAGGTACCATTTTTATTGTGACACTGTGGGAATACTGGGTTGAAGGAAGTTTGCAGATCCCCTAGGATTTTAGAACTTTCCATCACAGAAATATGAGGTAAATGTGTTTTTTAGACAATTGTTTAGGTTTGCAAGGGATTCTAGGTAACAGAATCTGATGTGAGTCATATAAGTATCCCCATCCTGGATTGCACCAGGTGTGTAGTTTTAAAAATGTACAGTGTTGCTATGTTCCCCTAGGTACTGGCGGAGCTAGGGCCCAAACTCCACAGCAAGGCACATTGCAAAAAAATGGTCAGTTTTCTGTGAAAAAATGTGATGTGTTCACATTGTGTTTTGGGCTGTTTACTATCATGGGCACTGAGTCTACCTTCACAAGTGAGGTACCATTTTTACCTGGAGTCTTAGGGAACCACAGAATAGTAGAACAAGTGTTATGACCCATTGTCTTTCTCTGAATTTGCACCTTCCAAATGTCAGACAATGAGTAAGAAAGAAGTCAGTTTGAGACGTTCCCTCTAATTCACATGCTAGTATGGGTAATCACACTTTCTGAAGTCTACATATAATTACTGCTTCTAAACTCCATACCTTGTGCCCACTTGGGGAATACATAGGTTTTCCTGATACCTATTTGTTACTCTTTACAATTTACCAAATGAATTGCTGTATACTTGGTACACAATGAAAACTATTGTGAGGTGCAGCTCAGTTATTGGCTCTGTGTACCTTGTGTCCTTGGTGGACTCAATTTCAATATTTGTTTTATATCAACTGTTATTTTCTATAGGGGTCATTTGTGTAGATCCTTGAAGGATCTACACAAATCACCCCTTGGTGAATTTCAAATTGTGTCTACTTTTCAGAAATGTATTGCATTCTGGGATCCACTGTTGGTTTCCCAACTGTTTCTGCCACTTGCTGGGAAGTGGTTGAAAGCACAAAACTCGAACAAATGGGCTATGTTCCAGTAAAATGCCAAAACTGTGTTGAAAAGTGTGATTTTCTGATTCACATCTGCCTGTTCCTGAAAGCTGGGAAGATAGTGATTTTATCACTACCAACCCTTCATTTGATGACATTTGCTTGGAATAAATAGATGTCTTCATCTGAAGCACTTTTTTTCTCATTTTCCCAAAATACCCAAAATATAGCTGTATTTTGGCTAATATCTTGGTCCCCTACAGGAAAATCTACAATTGTTGTGTACCGTTAGAATCCCCCAGATGTTGGAATAAAAGGACGCAGATATCTTATGTGGACAAAAAGTTATAGGGGCCTAAGCACAGACTACTTCAAGTAACCAAAAAAAGGCTTACCACGGGGAGAAAAGGCCTAGCAGCGAAGGGGTTAAAAATGATAAATTTAAGACCCAGAGAAATGTTGAATGTATATATTTGTATATAGTAACCATATTGTTAGGTGAATTTCTCAGTGACAACATTGTTGTTCTGAACTAAAAATAAAACACAGAAAGTCACCAGCACTAACTCTAACTTACACCCCCTCAATACACTGCTTCTGACTTCACATATGATATCACTCATGACATGATGTATGACATTGTTTATGACATCACTGATTACATCTCAAATTACTTCATTGATGGCATCACTGATGACATCATCCAATGAGTGTACAAGTTTGCTTTACAGTTTACATAGTAGCAAGTATCTACCATATTAATTCTACAAAATTTAGTACATAGCTGTGTAGAGGTACAGTACACATTATAAATGTTGCATTCAAAAGTAACTGTGTTCAGTTGACAGTTAACCTGTATTCAATATGCTCCACATACCTTTCTGGTTGTGCATAAAAAGTTTGCAACAGAAGAAAGATTCTGTGTAGTAGATACTAACTTTTCTAAGCAGAATGAATCATGTAAGTATGAAAATGTTTACCTTGCATAGCACAATATGTGCACCAGAGATTAACCTATGTACATTTGCTTTTTTGCTTCAGAAGATGAGCTATCTGTAAAGTTTTCTCCACAGTATGAAGGATATAGGTTGTACGCTCTTTAGCAATTTTAGGGCCAGATGTAGGGAGCCTTTTGCATGTCGCAAACTGCGAAAAACGCAGTTTGCAGCAGGCAAAAGGCCGAACGCGATGCACAACCTCAAATTGCGAGTCGGTACCGACTCGCAATTTGAGGATGCGACTCGCAAATAGGAAGGGGTGTTCCCTTCCTATTTGCGACCGCATCGCCATGCTGAGTTGCTTTGTGACCGCGAATGCGGTCGCAAACCAACTCGCAGTTACCACCCACTTGAAGTGGGTGGTAACTCATTCTCAAAAGGGAAGAGGGCCCCACGGGACCCCTTCCCCTTTGTGAATGCCGATAAAAATGTTTTCTTCAGAGCAGGCAGTGGTCCTATGGAACACTGCCTGCTCTGAAAAAAACAAAAACAAATGGTTTCGGAAGTTTTTCTTTTTGCAACTCGTTTTCCTTTAAGGAAAACGGGCTGCAAAAAGAAAAAAAAACTGCCTTATTAAAAAAGCAGTCACAGACATGGAGGTCTGCTGTCTCCAGCAGGCCACCATCCCTCTGAGTGCATGGACTCGCTATGGGGTCGCAATTTGCGACCCACCTCATTAATATTCATGAGGTGGGTCTGTGCGACCCCATAGCGAGTCGCAGAAGGTGTCTGAGACACCTTTCTGCATGCACTTTTGTGAGTTGCAAATTGCGAGTCGGTATGACTCGTAATTTGCAAGTCGCTTAATTTTACTTACCTACATCTGGCCCTTAGTTCTTGGTTATTTTAAAGAAATAGTGTCGCCTTTGACAACTGTTACTTAGAATGTTCATTGTTGTTGACAAATTCTTTTCAGTAGTTTGTGGTGTATTTCTCATGAGAGTTTCACTGTTTGCAAACAGTGTGGTATAGAATGAAAACGCTGTTTATGGGACTCAGTTCTGTATTGATATCAACATAATTTCTTAATGTAAGTTTGATGTGTGTCAGGAGTTTGAAACAGATAAAAGCTGTCCATAGTGTACCATTGTTTTGGAATTGACATTCACTATTTTGGCTTTCGCTGAACAGTTCCATACAGATTGTACTCTGTACTCAATGAGGGTTCCCATACATCTGTGGTTTATTGTGAATTTGAACTATGCTGCGGTAAAGCCAAAGCAGTTTATACAGATTTCATGAGGGAAAACAAAGCTTGAGTGATGCCATCCATTATGTCATCAATGATATAATTTGCAGTGTGATTGGTTTTGTCATAAATAATGCCATTGAATATGTTATGAGTGATGTAATATGTGAGGTCATAAGCAATGCATGGCGGGGGCTCAAGATATAGTAAGTGCTGCTAACTCTAAGTGGTGAATTTCTGTGTTTTTTTAATGTAAAACCATGATGTTGTCACTGAGAAATTCACCTAACTAAAGCTTTACTTTAACTTTTGTTATTCCCAGTGAATTTCTGAGTTTTTTTTTAATTGAAAACACACATTTTTATTACACATAAATAAAACAAAGGTTATTTAAGCTTTGTTTTATTCAGTGACTTTGAAGGCTTTTATAAAAAAAAAAAAGAAATACATTCATAAATACACAGAACTACTCCAACAGTGTTTTCGCTGAGAATGTTAAACTCCTTAGTTGTGGAAACTAACATATTCAGAAATTTTCTCAGCATAACTTTCATAGTCTTTGTATATATCTTTACAGAAGCATCATATTTATATTTCAAAAAGACACTGAACAGTGTTTCTTATACTGTAAACTGTGGGTTTTCACTGTGTACATCCATTTTTAAGTTGTGTGATCACTCTCATGGCAGGGATGCGGGTGACTCATGAAGAAGTTACAAGATCAAAGAGTTATACATTTCATTTTAATCCGTGGTACAGAGATCCTATCATCAGGTCAATTATTATTGAATCCTAATCCTCAATAATAAAGTCAAAACAGTATGTATTATTTATTTATTATTTATTATTAACTTACAGCTCTCACAAGACTTTCGCAGGAGCCGAACACACAATCCCACGCATTGCCTGTGAAGGGGCTGTACTTCCTGTCGAGCTCTTGTGATCCGTTTGTGGGATCATACATGTAAAATTAAGTTCAGAACAGTGTATTTCTGCAGTTCTGAGGACAGTAAGACATGAGAACTGGTGTTTAAAGAAGAACATTTGTACATGTAGTGTTACATTTCAAATAGAAACAAAGTTCTCTATTTTTACGCTCAAGAGAGAGGCTAGCAAGACACCCATAAGTTGCCTGATAGAGGAAAGACATCCCTAGGAAGGATTGTGATTGGTTCAAATGAATGTCTTTATTTAGCAAATAAAGATTCCTTCCTTATTCCTTTATTTGGCAATGAGTTTGGCTGTGGTTGTACCTTTTTGGCTATCTCTCTGACATTGCTGATTTTCTGTCATCCTCAGATTCAGATGAGAACTCTACTCCTGTTCATGCAACTCAGCCCCTCAGATACCCAAGGAGTCCTTGGTGTGGCAATTTGATTTTCAATGAGTCCTAGTGGGAAAACGTATTGGCTAAACATGTCAAATGTAAAATATAAAAAAGTATTTCACAAGGACCACTGGGTTGTGGTGACATTTGAGGGCTATGCACCTTCAACGCCTTGCTTGGGCTGAGTTAGCCCTTGCTGCAGAGCTTTATAAGTCCTCAAGGGCGTCCACATCTTTTCAACCTGTGCCTGCCCAGGTTCTCAACATTCAAGCAGATAACAACCCTGTTTATTTGAACAAAGCACTTTTTTGCTGCATTCGCAAACAATATTTTTTTATTCTGAAAATAGAGAGGCAGCACAGTGCAAGCTCATGCAAGATCATAATTGACCGTCTAGGAAGTAGTTTTTTAACATATTTCCCTTTTTTTTCTCCACTTTGTTTTGAGGTCGAAGTTCTTTTTTTACTTCCAGGTTTTTTGATTTGCACCCATGATACTTTCATGCAAAGCATGGATGACTCTAGCAAGAGGCTTGCGAGATCCAGGTGCAGAAATGTATCTCTCCACTCATACTTTTCTCATGCTGACCGGTATGCATATTAGGTGGTAGGGAGAAACTGCCCTGTTTCCTGACACAAGTCTCATGCACGATCACTTTGCTTTGTATAGTATGAGGAGAGACTGGTCTCTATCCTGTGACACATCTCTTGAATAACACCTGTGCAAATTAGGGTGTAAAAGTTGGCTTACCTTTATGGTCATGCCCCTCCGTCTCCAGTGATGATAGAAGTACATGTTTGAGGTTGAAATTACCATCATGCTCAAAAGGTTGTCTTGCATAACATCGATAAAAACTATGACATGAAAACACACTGCCCTGTCTGGTGAAGCATCTTCCAGAAGTAACACGTGCAAAGTAGGCTGTGGTTAGAAACCTTTCTCTCTTCACATACCTCTCTTCATACTGATGAATGCCCATAGTAGAGTACAGAAAGGAATATCCTCTCTGTTCAGAATTGTTTCTTCAATAACTCATTTCCATATTTCATTGGGAGATATACTTACCCATGCTTCAAATGCCTCCCAATAACAAAACACCCATACATCATAAAGTGTGCACAGTACATGATAGCAGTGTGTATTAGAGTATAAACATACACTTCCCTCTGTGCAAAGACCCTTCTCTTGTATCACATTTCCCTATACCACAGCATAAAACACCTCACTGTTGCATGACAAGTAACCATACCCACATAGCAAAATATTTGGCTACTCTGTTGCAAAACCTCTGTACAATAAATGATGTACATGGTACCACTGACATACAAATACAAGTAGTAGCATATTAACAGTCCCTAACCATGGAACTGCCAGCTTTACTAAATAGTTCAATACTGTAATAAACTTGAAAATTATAATAGGTTTCAAGGAAACTAATCCAAAGTAACTTTAAACTTTTGTGTTACAACAAAACAAATCAGAATAATAAAAACTACAACAACTATATTAACAAACTATATAAACATCTATAACACAAAGAAAGCAAACAACGTTAATGGATGATATTTTTTCTGAAGTATATAAGCAGCTCCTAAAAGCATTCTCCCCCATCTTGCTTTATTTGCTAACTGGATTTTGATCTTGATTGTGCTTCTTTTATAGTCTTCCAGCCACCTTAGACTGCCAGCAAATCTTTAGATTAAAGCTATTCTATAGCAGGCCAGGTGGCAATAAAGTCTCAGCAAAGCAGAATATCTATATATACAGGCCACAAAGCCTAGCTAATCCAGAGTTGTGGAAATAATCAACCAACCAAATGACTCCCCATCCTTCCAACCTGAAGAGGTAGTTTTTGCTAAACAGCACAATAATCCTGCTTTTTTTAACAAGGCTCTTTTTTACTGCTTATGTAAGCAGATAATTGCTTACGTAAGACAAGTTTTCATTTCCCTCCTAAAAAGACAAAATAACCAAAAAGATTAATGTATTATACTGCTCAATAATTAATAACAATCATACATCTGTATACTTTATAAATCTTTCTTCTTTTTTCACCCAGATTCACATATTTATTTACATCTTATGCTTGAGTAACTTGTTTTACTTTTTTACTGAAATATTCCACACTCTCACCCAGTGCACTTATTTATCACAAATAAATTAGCGCATGGCATCAAGCCTCAATTCATAAAAGTTCATAAATGTACTTATTCTTCTTGAGTCATCTTTTTAGCACTCACCTCAGCTTTTCACTCTAGAAATAGCAATATTACTGATCAAACATTTCACAGGGCTAAAGTATGTGTACAAGGAGGTGTATAACAACAGTACAGTTTTATTATTACATTCTTTGTTTTAGACTTGGAGAAATGTTGCTTCCTTTACTTAGAAATACACACAGTGTGTACATTTTGGGGCACATTTATGAGCCCCTTGCTCTGCAGTTGCTTCACTTTTTGTGATGCAACGGGTGCCTCAAGCCTTGAACTCATATCAATGAGCACACACAAAGCAACTTTGTGTGGGTTTGAATGGCCTCATAGATATGGAGTAAAGCAAGGCAGCACAAATTGTTGCATTGCCATACTCTGCGCAAATTAACATTCCATAGCCATTGCAGCAGGTGTTCCTATGCAACACCAATGGATTTTGAGATATAGACAGATTTACAAAAGCTTCTAAACCAACAAGCATGCCTACAATGCAGACAACCGTGCTCCATGGTGCAAGTGTTCCTGTGTTGGCGCTAGACTTCCAAAATGATGCTAGCACAGTTGGAAAGGACAGGAAGGCACTGTATTGCTTAAATATTGTGCATTCCTGCCCTTTCACTTTGATGCACAGCACTATAGCAAGGTGACTTTCTGCGCTGCCCTGCATCAAAGGCCAATAAATATTGGCCTTCATTTTTAACACAATCTGCAAACCTTGCTCACATCTCTCTACATTCTAATCTGTACTGCTCAAAAGCTACATTAACACATGTACACCATCCTAAACAACGTCACAATCTGTAAACTTAGAGTAGAATTGATTTACAAACATTAGTACACTTACTGACACTTCACAACACAGTTTAGGAAATATGGGCCATATGTATCAACACATTTTCCCATCAACACAGAATGGATAAAACCCTTTGATACATCTGGCCCTATATTACTAAACTACTGAACTTTGAATTGTTTCTTATATGTAAATGACCACACTAGCCTTCTCCTTCAAAACACCAGTGTCAAATGAGCTATCTCTGTTTCTACATGCAATCACATCACAGCATTTCCTCAACCATGTATGAACAATGGCAACTATTAGTTGTGCCTTGGCCTTTTTTTTTTACTTCTTCAAATACAATTTCCCAAGACTCTCATGGGATTGTAAAACACCTTGTGGCAGGCCCAGTAATTTTCCATGCCAGTCTCGCAAGATGCTTGCTAAATCGTACCTTTTTCAAAAATAAGAATGAACAATCTACTTATCAAAGTGCTTATCTCTTGCACACTTTCTCTAAAAAACAAACACCTCAATTCTTGTTCCTACTCATAAAATGTATTGTGAAGGTATTCACTCAACTTTACTTTTCACAATCCCATGAGAGTCATGCAAGAGTGTAAAAATTAGTTAAAAATAAAATATGTGTAATATCTGCACAGTAGGTGTGCATTAGACACCTTGGGGGTCATTATAGGTTTGGTCGACAGAAAAGTCAGTCTGCCAAACTCCCTTGGTCAGGTTGCCACCAGTGTGGCTGCCTTCCTGTGGGACCCATTACGGGTTCCCCGCTGGGTCACCGAGTGGAAATGTTGTTACCGCCTGCTGGCCTAGCAAGGAACAACCTACAACATTGACATCGGCTCATAATTGAGCCGGCGGCAATGCTGCAGTGTGTATGGTGCAGCAGCACCCGTTGTGCTGCTCACTGACCGCAATAAGTGAACAGCACAACGGGACTGGCCATTGGAGCCCCTGCACTGCCAATGCCAAGTACATGGGTAGTGAAGGGGCCACCTGTAGCCCCCTGCACCACGTCTCTCCCAGACTTTACATGGCAATTCTACCACCATGTAAAAGCTGGCAGAGGGGGGGGCTCAAGGGCGGTGCTGATTGCAGTGCCGCTCTTGTGGATTAGGACCGTCAGCACCGTCAGTCCCTCCTGAGGAGGTAAACCGGCAGTGCTGGCAGTCTGACCATGGCACAACCACCACGGTTGTAATGTGGAGGTCAAACCACTGGCAAAGCGGTCAGATCACCACTTTGGCAGCGGTGAGACCGTCATCGTGACCCTGGCGGTTCCAAGACCGCCAGGGTCATAATGACCTCCCTAGTCGCTAAATTCAGGGGTCAGAATGCCTTTCTGCTGGCCCCTTATATTGTCTTTTTATTTCATTTCCACAACACCTCCAATTGTTAACAGTAAATAGTAATGGGGCCATTTTATTTCTAACATTCTGACAGCCAGCCAATCAGAGCTGGACTCATAGAATTACCATGCTCTCATCAGAGTGTGGAGGCTCTCAGGAAAATCAGTCCTATTGACCAGTCACAGGCCTTCATTTTCCAATTTGCCCTCTGGTGGAAGGTTCTCAGATCTCTTGCAAGCCCAATCATCTAAATATACAATTATTTTTTACCCTTAATTTCTCAAAAGCTACTAAACACACCAAATCACAATAAGCTGTGGACAAAGATCTAGTTTCCCGGTGAATCTGATGTAATTCCGTTCAGCAGTTTTTACTTAGCATCTAAAGAGGTGTACAGAAAATGCATGGGAATTTTATGTTTTGGGACCCCCTTTTTTCTCTTTCCCCACTTGTTGGATCACCCCAAAACTTTCCAGGAAGTAGTAAAAGTGGAATATCTATTTTTTTGAAAGTTTTGTGAAGATTTATCAAACAGGGTCAAAGTTATTAGCAAACCGATTAACATTCTGTCTAAGATGTGATATTGTCATGAAATATCACAGTATTTTGTGATATTTCACAGAAATACTACAGTACATGCAATTGGCTAATGACTGCCTTAACAAAGATTAACAGCAAAAACAACAAGGTGATGAAGGGAATGCTTGAAATAATTTAATTCCCAGGCAAATACTTGTAGCTGCATCCCAATCCATTGTTTTTGCCCCAACATGCCACCTCAATTTGGACCCAGGCATATGCAAATTTCTCAGAAACTCAAACAAACAATGGATTGGGATTTAGCCCAGAGTGAAGGCCAGTGGTTGAGATTAACTCAAATGTTCGATCCTTCACCTTCTTGTTTTTGCATCTGTCGACACAAGTGTTTTGGGCATGCCCATACATGGGTTCTGTGATGACTGTGCCTCTGAAACCAAGTTAACCTGGCTGAAGACCCCAAACTAGGGTGCAACGGGTCTTGCTTACTTGTGCTCTGGATCAGTGAGGACCTGGCCTGGCAGCTCGGGCTAGACTGTTTCCATGAGGAACAGGATCAAGAATGATTTTCTTAAAAACTGGGTCCAAACTAAGGTGGCATGGTTGGCAAAAAGAATGGATAGATGGATTGGGATGCGGCCCTGAGTGATCCCAAGTGGTTGAGATTATTTCAAGCATTCCAATAATCTCCTTGTTGTTGTTACATTAGCAAAAGCTAAAGCAGTTATCATCTTGTTTTTAGGTCCACTTTTCCTGTGTTCTGCATTTTGCCCCTAGATATAGGAAAATATTATGTTTGATATTTTTCCCTTAACTATTAACACTTTATTAAAGATAAAAAAAATTAAAATACACTGTTTTACTCCATATTTTACAAATGTAGTGCACCATAGTGTATTTTCAATTTTTACCATATTTAAATCTTCAGTAAAAAGTCTACGCAGTACCACGGTAATACTTAAATGTACCACACCTATTAACAATTTAATAAAGTGGTAATAGGTAGGGAACAACAAGAAAACCTATTATTTTCCTACATCTAAGACCCTAACCCAGAGCACAATGAAAGGCAGAACACAGACACAATGTCTTGAATACATCATGGCTTCCTTTTATCTTTGGTAAACATAGTCATTGGCCAATCCGATACTGCCTTATCATGTCCATGTACCACAGTATACCATGGCACAATATATAAGTAAGAATTTTCAAAAAATAAAACCACTTACACTGTTCACACGTAGTACCAATTACACAAATTAATCCTCTCTAAGCCACTTTATTCACCCTCACTCAAGTGTGCACTATTCCACTGTATGCCACTCCAATATACTCCATTCTATGCCACTTCACTCTACGTTATTTCAATATACACCACTACACTGTACCTCACTACATTCAACTTTAGTCCACTATCCACCACTCTATTGTATGACACTTCACTCTAGGCAACTCAACTGTGTACAACTTCTACTTTATGCTTGTCTATTGTGCACCATTCCACTCTGACCCACTCTACCATATGCCATTGCACTGTACACCATTTCACTGTATGCCACTACACTATATACTGGTCAATTGTATGACACTCCATCCTATGCACTCCACTGTACACTACTAAATTATACACCAAAACATTTTACATTACTTCACACTACTCAACTCCTCTCTATGACACTTCACTGTATGACTCTCTAATCTATGCTATGTCAGTGTGTGCCACTCCACTGTACCCCACTCCACTCCATGCCACTCCACTCCATGCCACTCCACTTCATGCCACTTCACTCTGTGCCACCCCAATGAATGCCACTCCAGTTTACACCACTGCACTTTAAGTGACTCCAATATATGCCACTTAATTCTATCACAGTCCACTGAATGGAATTATACTGTACAACACTCAATTCTATGCTATGCCACTCTATGCCCCTCCAATCCATGCCAATCCACTCTACCGTACTACACTCTACCCTATACCACTATGTGACACTCCCTTCTATACCACTTTAGTGTAAGGTCTTTCAGTACATGCAACTCAAAGCAAAGGTACACAAAAATTTTAATTAGTACAATTATCTTTATACCTTCAATTTATAATTGACGCAGCACCTTCAAATTATTATAATTCACACACCTTCTTACACAGTGCATTCAACGTGGTCAACACACTAGATCAACTATAATTCACAGGTTCTACATAAATTGCTCATACCCTTTTGTATTATAACAATGCAGTGAATGTTAAAGTGGAGACTTTTAGCTAATATATATAGTGCAGCTATTGAGTTGAATACACTTTGGGCCTCATTATGAGTCTGGCGGTAACTAGACTGTCAGACTCGCAGATGGCGGTCAGACTGCCACCAATGTGGCGGTCCAAGTGCCTCATCACAACCTTGGAGGTCGGGCCTTCAGGGAACCGCCAGCTCCACCGGGATTGAGGTGGCGACAGTCCTAATCTGCCAGGACAGATCTGAAAGCTGCCCTGGGGATTAAGACCCCTTCTCCACCAGCGGTTTCAAAGTGGTACCACCGCCATGAAAATGCTGGCAGAGAATAGGTTCAGGGGGCTCCAAATTGGCCCCTCCACTGCCCATGTACTTGGCATTGGCAGTGCAGAGCCTCCCCTGGCCAGCACCATCGCAATGTTCACTGTCTGTTTTGCAGTCAGTGAACATTGTGATGGTGCTGGTACAGCCTGCACTCTACAGCATTGCCGCTGACTCGATTACAAGCCGGAGACAATGCTGTGGGCTGTTTCCCGCTAGGCTCAGGCTTCTGTCCGCTGACCTAGGGGAAACTCTTAATGGGGCCAGCGGGGAGGTAGCCTGTATGGCAACAACCTCCCTTTTGGAAGTTCAGTTGATGGTGTAAACCGCCCGCCAAACTCATACTGAGCCTCTCTGTATGGAGGTGCAACATTGCAACACTCCATTGAGTGAAACTCCATGACTTCCGCTGATCCCTACAAAATGCTGACGGTCTTGAGCAGAAAAAAAAAGAAAACTCTTGGGCTTGGGGTCATTAGTTGTTTTTTGTTTTTCCCTAACAAAAATTAAGGCTTCGGAGTTTGTTTTTGAAAAACAAAAATGTTTGTCACACAATTGCCTGAAAGGTGCAGGCTGTGCATCAAATTTGTAGTAACTTCAGAGTTATCTCTTTGATGGTAGTTTCTCTTCAAGGACAGAGATAGTTGTTGGACTAGTGGTGCTATTGTCATACATAGAGGGCATGGGAAAGGAGAAACCGACATTGGGCCTTATTTAGAGTTTGCTAGAGGGAGTTACTCCATCAAATACATGATAGATATCCCATCCGCCATGTACAATTCCATTATAGCCTATGGAGATCGTAATGCAGAAGATGGGATATCCCTCATGTTTGAGACAGAGTAATCCATCCGCCAAACTCGAAATTAGGACCCTTGTGAGGAAGAGGATGAAATAAAGACAGAAATGCAGAAAGTGTGGCCACTGAAAGCTTGCTCAACAAGGAGAATATGAAAGATAGAAAAAGTAATGGGAACATAGTAACAGAAAATATAATATGACCGGTAGAGGAGGAGGTGAAAGGTATCTCAAGAAAGCAAATGATTGACGAGAGTAATAATGTTTTGCTATATTTAAGATTGTAAAAAATACATCTGACACTGGAATGTGGTACCCTATACAAACTAAGAAACCCATGTGTCAATTTGAAATGGATCCCTGTTTATCTCAAACCAGCCTCTGGCGTAACAACACGTAGGCTATTGTAAAAATGACTGTGGATCTGACTCCATATTGATGCCCTGTCATGCATTAAGAAACTCTGGTGCGGCTGAGCACTTTCTATACATAGACACATGGTGGGGTTGTGAACTCAATACAAGGTCATGTGTTCCTAATCAATTTACGTAAAGCATTTAGTCTGCTAAAGTTAAAACATACGTTTGCAGCTCTGATAAAATCTCTTTTGTGTGCAGCTTTCTTTGGATGTTAGGAAATGTTCAGGGACTATCTTTCACTTCAAACAGAATATAAATGCTGGAAGTCCTAGATGTTTACCCTATAGCGGTTAATTAATCAATTATCTAATGCATGTTCAGGCTTAACGTGATGAAATAAACTCGTTACTAATTGAAAAGGTAACGCTATAGCTACTGTAAGTTAGGTTTTTTTCTTGAGTGATAAACTGCATACACAGAAGTGTGTTTTATAATACATATTAGTGCAAAGGTTTACATTTAAGTATAAAAGAAAAGCTGATTGCAACATTTCATTTATTTACGCAATGGGTCTACAATATACTCGATGAGTCATTAATATCTATTTTGATTTAAAATACTATGTTGTAAACCAAAACTCTATGTTAAAAAAAAGGGAATGCTCCTACCGGAAATAGCCAGATTTGATTCACAGAAGCAGGAAAACCTGAATCTTTAGCAAACTTGCAACAGGTTTTACATGTTTTCTATGCTTCCTCGGTTAGTGGATTGATTTTTATTAGATCTGACTAGACAGGTAGAAAAAGAGCTTAAAGAAGTACTCCTGAGAAAAGGGTTAGGGCCCATGACATGTTGCTTTACCCGAGTACAGTATTTGATTGTGCAGAAGGTACGTCCTTCAACTGAAAATGAGTGCTTGCATTGCACTTTTTGCATTGTGTGAAAGCTTATGCTCAATACAGTACTCCTATGGTTATGACAGCAGGTCAATTATTAAGGCTATATACCTGGAGGCAGAATGATTATTGGAGTGTGATGCCCATGCATCAGGTATAGTGTTGCAAGGGCAACCCAATCCTTAAGCCAGATTTACAAAGCAACGCAAGCCGACCTTGTGTGGCCCTGTGTTGCTTTGTAAATTTGAAGTCACTTGCACTGCCTTGCATTACTCTGCCTTGGGAAGGCATTCCATGGGTGCAGCATGGGTGTTCCAATGCATCCACCCACGGATGTTAGTACATTCCCTCATTTACCAAGACTGGTAATACAAGCAAAACCTCAAAATGCTATGCCTTACCGATAAAGGCATACCGAGGAGAAATGAGTGCAGCAAACTTAGAAAGAGGAAAACGCTCAAAGGGTTGTTTTTGTGCAGGAAGGAGGGCCTGATGTGGATAGTTACATGAACAGGTAAGGAAATCTTAGGGTACGTGTGCTTTCACAGGGATAGGTTAGAAGGCAGATAGTAAACGTAGTACAGATACATGCAATCACTTAATCTTCACCTAGGGATTCAAACCCATTAGCATCACACTCACCTCGATATTGAATTACATCCTCACTCAACTAAGCAAATGAACCAAAGCCATACAGAATACAGCAGGCAGCCTCCCCCCTCAGCATTTCAACAAGCACACACCTGGCATCTGAAACAGCTTCACTGGCTCCCAAACCACAGCTGTTTTCAAACTCCTGAAACACACATTCAAAGTCTTACACAGCATGGGTCCAACATACCTCAATACAGCCTTAGATTTCAGAAAGCTTCCAGACACTGTTGTTCAGCACAGCAGCACCAATTTTTGCCCCCATTGTTCAATTTTTGCTGGTGTTTTCTTGACTCTTATGGTGCCCGGGTACTGCTAATCAGTGATTGCATACATATGTACCTGGTGTCTTAGTGTATGCATGAGTTTCTACCTGGCTATATCAGTGTATGCATCAATGTGTGCTTAGGTGTGTCAGTGCATGTATTAGTATGTATCTGGATGTATCAGTATGTACATCTGTGTCCATGTAGGTTTGTCAGTGTATGCAATAGTGTGCACCAGGATTTCTAACTGTATGAATGAAAGTGCACCTGGATGTGTTAGTGTTAGAAATGGGGTATTTGGTTGGCAGTCAGTTTCCACTCTGTCCAAGTAGGGACCCTCACTCTGGTCAGGGCAACGGAGATACACACTTAGGATAACCCCTGCTCACTTCCTTGGTAGCTTGGCACAAGCACTCAGGCTTATCCTAAAGGCAATGTGTAAAGTAATTGTACCAGCACACACAGTAATACAGTGATAACACTACATAAGTGACACAACACAGGTTTAGAAAAAATACCAATATTGATCTAAATCAAACAAGACCAAAATGACAAAAATCCAACATACATAATTAAAGTTGTAAAGTTTTAAATTAAAAAGAGTCTTACTCCATAGAAAACAATGGATGCATTGACTTTGCACAAAGTAACTGGTTTGCATCAAAAACAAAGAAGCACGTGCAAGCGTGCATCGGAAAAGTCAGCAATGCGTTGATTTCTTATTCACAAGTAGGGTTGTGTGTTGTATCTTCTCCAGTCCGGTAGACGATGGGTAGTTTTTCCCTCCCACAAGAGAAAGATGTATCAGTTTCCAAATGGCCACCTCAGATCCGGGCAGGTTCACGTCGATTTTAATGCCCATTCATGATGCACATGATATCTGGCTGCACAGAGATGAGGAACCGTGCTGGGTGGGGCTTGAGTGAGTTTCAGCAGCCACAAGCAAGTGCTTTCTTCATTTCTCGAGCCGGAAGGCAGGTGATGCATCGATTTCCCAGCTGCGTTGCAGGTGGTGAGTCAGTTTCTCAGCCACTATGCAGGTGGTGCATCATTTTTACAGCCGCGTTGGAGGTGGTGCATCAATTTTCCCCCGCACAGCTGCTGTGCTTGGATTTCCACTGTGGTTCCACCAGCTCCACCTTTCAGGGGCCCAGGGACTGGAGTGGACACCACTTGGCAGGGTAGCAGTCTCAGCAAGAGAGTACAGCTGCTATCAGAGGACGTTTTTGATGGCACTGAGACTGCAAAACAGGAGGCAAGCTTAGTTTGAGCCCTTGGAGACACTTCACAAGCAGTAATATACCACAACATCCAGTCTTTGTTCTATTTCAGCCAGAAGCAGCAACTGCAGGCCAACCCAGCAAAGCACAGTCACAGGCAAAGGGCCAGTACACCTCCTCCAGCTGTTCAGCTCTTCTCCTTGGCAGAGGTTCTTCTTGGCTCCAGAAGTAATCTCAACATCTGGAGTTTTGGGTCCACTTCTTATACCCCTTTCTGCCTTTAAAGTTGGCAAACTTCAAAAAACGTTTCTGTTGCTCACAAGATCCTACCTTGCTCAGGCCCGGCTCCAGACTCACACCAGGAGGTTGGAGACTACATTGTGTGAGGGCAGGCACAGCTCATTCAGATGTAAGTGTCAACTCCTCCCTCCACGCTAGCTTAGATGGCTAATCAGGATATGCAGACTACACCCCAGCTGCCTTTGTGTCACTGTCCAGGAGAGATTCCAAAAGAGACCAACTGTCAGTCTGACCCAGACAGGGAATACACAAGCAAGCAGAGTCACAGAATGGTTTAAGCAAGAAAATGCCCACTTTCTAAAAGTGGCATTTTCAAACTGACAATTTAAAAAACAACTTTACAAAAGATGTATTTTTAAATTGTGAGTTCTGAGACCCCAAACTCCAAAGCTCTATCGGCTCCCAAAGGGAAACTGTACTTAAAAGTTATTTAAAGACAGCCCCCATGTTACCTTAGGAGAGAGATAGGCCTTGCAGCAGTGAAAACCAAATTTGGCAGTATTTCATTGTTAGGACATGTAAAAACACACCAGTACATGTCCTACCTTTAACATACACTGCACGCTGTCCATTGGGCTACCAAGGGCCTACCTTACCGGTGACTCACATGTACAAAAAGGGAAGATTTGGCCAGGTCAAATTGGCAGTTTAAAATTGCATACACAGATACCGCAGTTGCAGGTCTGAGTCATATTTACAGGGCTACTGATGTGGGCAGCACAACTAGTTTTACAGCCTACTAGAAGTGTTTGATTTCCAGGCCCTCAGCATGTCTAGTGCACTTTACTAGGGACTTACTAGTAAATTAAATGTGCAAATCATTAAAAAAGCCAAGTAAACATACAATTTACACAGGGAGCACTTGCACTTTAGAACTGGTCAGCAGTGGTAAAGTGAAGAAAGTACCAAAACCAGCAAGAACAATGTCTAGCACACAGTCAAAACATAGGAAGCAGAGGCATAAAAGACAGGAGAGATCACGCCAAGTATGCCAGGTCTAACAGTTAGTATATGCATTAGTGTGACTCTGAGTGTGTCATTATGTGAATTTGAGGGTACCTGGGTGATTCAGTTTATAGATTATTGTATACCTTTGTGTATTAGTATATGTGTAAGAGTGACCCTCCCTGGGTTTGTTATTGTATGCTTTGGAGTGTACAACAGTGTATCACTGTATACATAAGTATCTGGCTAGGTGTGTTAGTATAGGCATCTGTGTGCACCTGGAAGTGTCAGTGCATAAATGACAGTGTACCTTACTGTGTTAGTTTATGCATAAGTGTCTACCTGGGTGCCTCTATAGCTGCATGAGGTCTACTCTGATGTGTTAGTGTATGTAGCATTGTATACCTTTGTTTATTAGTCTATGTACAAGTGTGCCTAGGTGTGTCAATGTGTGCTGGGCAGTCTATGTGGGTGTGTTACTGCATGCAGAAGTCTATGACTGGATGTGTTAGTGTATGCACCTGGATATGTCAGTGTTCAAATGACAATCTACCTAGCTTTGTTATTGTATGCATACCTATTGGCATGGGTGTATCAGTATGTCCATGAGAGTGTGTCTGGGTATGTCCGTCTACAGATCATTATGTGCATGTGTGTATCATTCTATGCATAAAACTGTCCCTGGGTGTCTTATTGTATATGTGACAGTGCACCTATGTGTATAAATGAATGCATCAGACTATGACTAGATGTTTGAGAGTCTATTCCTGTGTATTCTTTAATATATCACTCTATGTAATAGTCTTTGTCAAAGTTTCTAAGGTTAATCATCAGTGTTTTGTGAGTATCTTAGTATAAACAGATATATAAAAACACCTTTATTTACATTAATGTATTCCTCTATTACTATCATTACCTATCTGTAGCTGCATATATTTATGGACAGACACTGATGCACTTGCTTACCTACATTACGGCAGTAAAATCAACTTTATACATGTACAAACATACCCAAAACATACATATAAATTAAACGTTGATTGTATTGAGGTATCCATTCAAAGTTTTCAATCTGTAATAGAAATATTATAGTAAATTTTAACACATGACAAATATTTAGCACTACATATAAATTTACAAATATGATTTAAACATGTTAAATTTCCTAATCCACGGTTCTCAACTTCTATACTTACACAACAAGTGCATTTAAATAGACATCATTGAACAGTGTGGAGGGGATAGTCATAAAGACTTTAAAAAATCCCCATAAATTCAAAGTTAGTTATTTCAAATAAATAGTACTATGTGTGGTACTCGCTAGCAATGTTTACCAAACTCTGTCACCTATAGTTCTCAAATTATATAAAGAATATATTACAGGTTTTTAATGCAATTAATGTGTATGAATCACGCTACTAAATTAAAAAGTGTCTGAAAACATCAACCTTGGTAGGCCGCGTGATATCAGAAACTCAGCCCATCCATTAAAGAGAACTATAGTATGTCATCAGTTTTTTTATCTTCACTAGATGTATATTGCAGTTCACCGATTGTAATCTCCATTTTCGGTTTAGTAGTATGTGTCCAATTTCCATCCTATATGAATAATGTTTCTACATTTAAAATCCCTTAGAAAGACATCACCCTTGTTAGGCCGTATAATACCTTATATTATACTTTTAAAACTCCCATACATTTACTGATCGATTCCTGCAGTAGTAATATTCCATAGAACTTTGGTTCAATAAACATAAGGTAAGAATTTTTTAATTAACACAGTAATCTCTGCTTAAATGTAAGCTTATTATCATTACACTCTGTCCATCCAGTTGTATTCTTCCTGTAAATGGTGTAGTGTCCAGATGTAACGCTTACTCCCTCATGGAAAATAATAGCTGTGCAGAGATATTTTTACCAAAAATTGAGATTTACCCTGCTTTAAAAATTATTATTTGAGTTTCCAATTTAATTCCATCTGTTTTACATCGTTGTAACATCAAGAGTTTTTCTTATGCTCAAACTTGAAAGGTAGTCTAATTTGCACTTCATGCATGGATTATTTTATGAAGCATTTTTAAACAGCTTTTCAAAACTGACAGTTTTTTAATCTAGTAGAGTTAGATAGATAAATTGTTCTGAATCAATTTCTGTTGTTGAAGAAAAGGAAGAATTTTCACAGTCATACTGCCATGAGTGACATAGTCCAAAAAGTTCATCAATAGGTACCATCTCTTTTTCTAAAACTTCTAATAGGACCATTAAAAATTCTTCTGCTTCTTCTTACATATTTTGTCTAAACTATACAGATCCACAGCACATATCTGAGATATCTCTAATAAACTATGCAGAGTACGTTTTTGTTCTATCACTTGACAACCGTTCTAAAAAAGTGAATAGTGCAGAGCATAATAGTTTTTCCCTTTTTGCTTTGAGTTCATGGACCAGAGTAGGTAAGAAGAACAATGCATTAGTAACTACATTAGCGTAGCTGTTGACTCCAGATAAATTTGACAACTGGTAACCTGCAGTTTCACCATTACTTTTACTCTTGTTTCTCTCTGATACTTCTTTCTTTTCTTCTTTTTCTCTGGAACATCAGTCAGAGCTTTTAAAATGTTTCGTTTTGTTGAGATAGTAGTCGTTTTGTAAATGGGATACTGCTCTAGATGGGGAGAATAGAGGGTTCTCAAACAGTTGTACTCCAATAAACAACTGGAATCAGCATTTACTTTACTGTCACTAAAGTCTAACTAATACAAACCAGACAAACCTCGTATGCATGATAATGCTACATAAGACATACCTTCCTTAAATACAGTGCTCCCATTATTAATAAAAGCTGCATCTACACTAAAACCTTGAGAACTATGTATTGTTGCAGTATATGCCAGGAGATATTGGAAACTACTTTCTACGTACATACAGGTCTTTCACAAGTAAGACATGCGCAACAGATCTTCCTATCTGTTTTACATCTTCAAGATCATCAACTTTGATTGCCAGATATTGAACTTAATTTCTGTTAAGATACAGACTAAAATCTATTTTTTCCAATAGTTCCATCAACTAATCCTCCTACAACATTTAAATTACGCAAAGAATCCAGTTTTGACTGTAGTTTATCATTCAATAGTATTGTTATTCCTTGGTGTTTCTATTTTATTAATTAATGTCAACTCTAATATTTGCTCACTCTGTATTTGTAGTAATTGTTCATAAAAATTTGTGCAATCTTGCATGGTAGGCATCAAGCAGAGAATTTACTTTTTTCTTGAATAAATTCAAATGTTAGCTCTTCTGCACTTTTCTTGAAGGAAATTGTTCTTCATAAGTCTTGTGCAATGAGCATCTAAACTTTTTTCCCAGACAATCAAATGAGCTCCTCTGGATTGTTTCATTTCAAACAAATCAATAGAATCCCCTACAACATCTTTGGAATGTAGTGGATGAATACTATAGTGTTCAAATATTTCTTCTGACTTGTGCTTGTCCTCTTTTTCAGTCTGTCCACTAGAGTGTACTACTTCATCTTCAACATAGGTTACATCTCCAGTAATATCAATGTTATTATAAAAAACTGCTATTTTCTCTCAAATAAATTGTTGCTTTTTTCACTTTATTTACATCTACTAATTCTTGCCAGATTTATTTTACTTTTCGTGGGAACTCAATTTACTGTAATAATCAGTGCTTCATTTACGTCTTTTTCAACACCCACAGTATCACTATTTTTTTAAATCAAGCGGTAAATATACTACTCTTGCCTTTAGAGCTTTTTGTAGTTCTGTTGGTGGCAGTTTCCCTGTTTTTGGTTCCATTCGAACAATTGCTTGAAATATATGTACAATTTGTATTAAATTTGATTCATACACAATTAATTCATTAAGTTTATCTGGCATAAATACTACCTCTAATGTGATATAAATTGCTCCAGCTGGCATGTTATTCTCTTGTAACTTATCTTAACAATATCTTCACATATAATTTGCTTTGTACCTAAATCAAAGCATTCTTCTGCAACAGATATGCACTAAATTCCTGCCTCTTATAATTATCATCTTCTTCAGTTTTAGAAAATACATCTACATTACGAGTTTGGTTTTTGTAGGGAGTACGTTGACAAGAGGCACACATTTAATCAGGTTTCTCAGAACACACTGAATTTAATTTGTCTATTTCTCATCTAACTTTCCAATATTAATTTCTGTGTCTATTTCCTGCACAGCTTCAATCAGTATCTAGTCATTTTTTTAAAATTATTTTCAGAGCCAAAGAAACAGAACTGAATGTCTTCAGAAACTTTCTCAACCTCTGCTATAGTACCATGTAAGAAAGCTCTAATCAAATCTCCTAAGCAAGAAGTTGGAGTCTTCACATAAAATAGTCTCCTTACCAAATTTTGCCTTCTTGAATGATGCACAGCTAGCATTCTAAAGAGACGAAAATTACTTTGATACACTTTCTTTGAAAGACATGCCAATGAATGCCCTTGTAAGGTACTATGGTGCACATTATGACAATGGCGGTATAAACTGCCTACCTCCACGGTGACGGCCGCCAAAAGAACATAACCGCGGCTACCATCCATCTCCCAGATTATGAGCACAGCCGGATGTCTGCCACAAGAAGGGTGGAAATCCGGCTGTGGCCATACTGGCGGATGGTGGTAAGGTGGTGCTGCTACCACCAGCATGTCCATGCCAGTAGTCCTGCGGTGTTCTGATGGCAGGCGCTGCTGGTCGTAGCAGCGCCCTGTCCCGTTCCCTGGCAGAAGACCAGCTGGATGAAGGTAAGTTGGGCTTCTGACAGGGGAGGGGTGTGGGGGTTTTGTGTGTGTGGGGTTGTGTGCATGAGTGTGTGAGTGTGTGCATGAATGGGTTTCTATGTGTTTGAATGTGTGAATGTGTGTAAGAATGGAAATGTGAATGCATGTCTGCATGTCAGTGTGAATGTGTGTACGGATGTGTGCGAGCATGACTGGATGTATGTGTGAATCCCAGTGTGAGTGAGTGGGTGTATGCGTTGTGCGTGTCTGTGGGTATGTGCCTGTGTGGAGGGTAGGGGATTGGAAGGGGGGAGTGTGGATGGAGGGGGGTGGGGTTCATCTGCCGAGTGTTTGGGGATGGGTGAGCCTCCTACCAGTGACTGGGAAGGAATTCCCCGTCATTGGTAGGGCCTACCGCCATGGTTTTCGTGGCATTGCTAACGGCACGAAAACTATAGGCTTACTCAGAATGCCGTCGGTGGTACTATAGCGCCCTCTGGGCTGGAGATTCATATCTCTGGCCCGGCGGCTGCTACCTTCATGGCGGTATGAATGGTAAATTGGCAGGTTGGCTGCAGACAACATGTCAATGTCATAATGTGGCGGTATGTACCACCAGACTGTTGGCGGTGTTACCGCCACATTAATACCTAATGCCGGGGTCTTAATGACCCCCTATATTTTCTAACTCTGCAACTGTATAATTCTTGAAGCATTTAAATGTTTTTGTTATAGACTTTTCATGAAAATACTTTAAAGAAATGTTTCAATTAATTAATTGCCTCCTGATGGATACTATAAATACTACTATACTTCCACTTGTACACAGGAGCCTATTTATGTCTTCCTCGTAGTTCTTCAGCTATAATTTCTTCTACATTCCTAGCAACTTTCTCTTCTCTTTCTATAGAGATTACCATATTTTATTTCATACCAACAAACACTTGTATCAACTTCATGTACTAATGCATTCTCCTGGAAGTAACTCGCTTAATTAAAAAACAGTTCTGTAATAGATGTGTGCATGTGTCCATTCACCTTTAAAAGTTTAGCAAAAATGTCTTTTGTTATTCATTCTCTTTCTTAAACTCCTCTTCCTCATTGACATGTTTCCCTTTCACAACAAATGTTTTGTCAATTAAATTCTCAACATGGTGGTGTCGTTTTATAATAGCACTTCTCCTCTTATACTACTTCGTCTTCTTCCACAAATTGTAAAATATTCTGTTTTGAAGCATTTGTACTCTCAACTCCTTACATTGTTGCTGTCTAAAAGTCTGTGGCTTCTGACTGAATTTCCTAATTCTTACAACATCCATACTTTGCAGTTCATCACCACAGTCTGAATTTCTACTTTTAATTAACGTCTTCCTATCATTTTGCATTTTACAATGTATAGTTTTGTAAAACGTCCTGTTTATCTGTATATCTGTTTATCTGTATCTGTGAGACTATATCTTAGATTGTGTATTATTGCATCACTGAACACAATACTTTCTCCTACATCTACCAGTCAATGCAACAGAGTATGTCTACCTGTGTCACAATATTCATAAATGTTACATTGTTCACTCAACTATATGTATCACTGTATTCTTCACAGCTTTTCTGTATGGATTAACGCCCTCCCACTGCTGTCACCCTACAGAAATGTGTCTCTATTACTATATCTATTCATCTCTCTCAAGATTTCTGACAGTATTTAGGTCTGGGTGCATCAGTATATACATCACCATATGGCTGGGTATATCCACCTCTGTACAGCTGTATACCTGGGTGTGTCAGTTTATCCATTAGTGTGTAGCTACCTGTCTCAGTGTATGCATCAATATGTTCATCGGTATGTCAGTGTATGTATTAGAGTGTACCTACCCATATACCTCTATATATCACTGTGCACCTAAGCATTTCAGTATATATATATATTTGCCTGAGTGAATAAGTGCATGCATTGGTGTGTGCCTGTGTGTGGTAGTGTATACATCAGTGTGCTACTAGGTGTGTGAGTGTCACTCTATTCCTCTCTCTCTCTGCCTGGTTGTCTCAATGTATACATCTGAATGATTCTCTGAATACATCAGTGTCCACCTAGCTGTGTCACTGCATGCACATATGTGTCCCTGGATATGTCAGTACAAGCACAATTGCATCATTGGATGTATCAATATATGTAAGAGAGTGTGTCTGGATGTGTCACTGTATACATCAGTATGTGTCTGGCTCTGTAAGTGTATAGTTAAGAGTGTATCTCTGTGTCCCACTACATGTACTGCTGCATACCTAAGTGTCTCAGCGTTTATGTCAGGGTGTCCCTGGATTTGTCAGTGTATGGATCACTGTCACCTAGGCATTACAGTGTATGCATTACAGTGTACATGGGTGCCTCAGCCAATGCATCAGGGTCCACCTTCTTGTGTCAGTGCATGGCTCAGTGCATGCCGGGATGTGTCACTCATTAGTACATGCCTGGGTATGCCAGTCCATACATCACAGTGTGCATTGTTGTGTCAGTGTACAGATCAGTGTGTGCCTAAATGTGTCAGTGTATACATCAATGTGTCTATCAGTGGGACCCTTGGTGTAGTACTTGGTATATTAGTGCATTGATGAATACATAAGTGGCTTTATCAATATTTCAATAGATGTGAGACTGACTATATTTTCCTTATTATCTAGTAGAGTGAATATGTACCTGTGCATAGGCCTCTACAACCTTTCATCTCAGTCAGAAAATCTCAGAACAACTTGTTTAATCTCTTTGGAAAAATACACTCTCTTCTACAGTCTACATGCCTCTTACTTAAAGGGTGATTTTTCTCACAACACACAGTATAAACCTACTGAAACACATTTTCTAATGCCAGGTGAACTTAAAGATAAAACTGTTTATGGTCACAATTAGTATCCTAAACTGTATTCAAACCACAAATTAGATGAATAAGACTCTATGGCCTTCATTACAGCCCTGGCGGACGGTGTTAAAGCGGCGGTAAGACCGCCAACAGGCCGGCGGTAAAAAATTAGCAATTACGACCATGGCGGAAACCGCCAACAAAGACAGCCACTTCAACACTCCGACCGCCACGGCGGTACAAACAAACAGCGCAGCGGTCACTGCCAACAGACAGGCGGAAGATAATGTACCGCCCACACTATTATGACAGGCCAATCCGCCTCCTTTTCCGGGGCGGATTCACCGTGGATAAAAAAACAGCGGAAACAGGAATTTCGAAGGGAAAATGCTCACCTCTACACACTCCACGAGGAATGAGGACACCATGGACCCGGAACTCCAAATTCTACCTGCAATAGTCTTCCTGCTCCTCTACCAGGAGCACGAACGCCGGCGGCGAAGACCACAGTGAGTACTGCACCTACGACACAGGGGAGGGGTAGGCAAAATACAGGGACACACACACGCAACACCCGCACCACCACCCCCACCCTCACCCACTTCAACACACACACTCATACATATCTATATATTATAGTTACACCCCCCAAACCCCTCAGAAGAATGCAAAGACCAAAGGAAATTATTGTAACCATTGTAATCTATTAAAATACAGTACTATAAAATATATATACACTATAAACAAACATATACACCAATAATACAAGTCTAGGTATTGCACCATTTATAGCCCAGCGGGGCTTGTGCTGGCGGTCCTTCATGGCCCAGCGGGGCTTGTGCTGGAGGTCCTTCATGGCCCAGCGGGGCTTGTGCTGGCGGTCCTTCATGGCCCAGCGGGGCTTGTGCTGGCGGTCCTTCATGGCCCAGCGGGGCTTGTGCTGGCAGTGGCCTCCTGGGCAGCTGGGGCTTGCGGGGCCCTCCTGGGCAGCTGGGCTGGGGCTGGCAGTGGCCTCCTGGGCAGCTGGGCTGGGGCTGGCGGGCCCTCCTGGGCAGCTGGTATGGGGCTGTCGGTGGCCGCCTGGGCAGCTGGGCTGGGGCTGGCGGTGGCCTCCTGGGCAGAAGGGATGATGGTGGTCTTCTCCGCCGTGCTGCTCTTCCCAGACTTGCCGGGTTTCTGGTGGCCCTTCCCCACCTTAGGAGGTGTCACAGCTGAGTCCACACTCCCGCCGGGACCCCTGGGAGCGGCTTTGGTGGCTGGAGTCTTACACTCTCCTGCCGGGCACTGGCCAACTTCTGATGCTTCACGGGGGGGGACTGGCTGTGCTGTGGCTCCATGCCACACTGGCTGTCCTGGTGGCCGGTGCACTCCACATACCTGTGACTACAGGCACCACTGGTCCTGGAGATGTTGTGGCTGAGGTGCTAGTTCGGGACCTATGAGATGGACGGGGTGGGGGAGGTGTGGGAAAAAGGTCAAGGCTGGACAGGAAAAGTTTTTGGGACACACTGGGATGGGTAGCTGGAGGGGGTTTGGGAGTGGAGGAAGAGGTGGTGGTAGTAGGAGGTGTACGTTTGGTGACTTTGGGTGCAGGTGCATGCGCTGGAGGCTGTCGTGAGGTGGATGGCTGTTGGGTGGGTGTGTGCCTGCGTTTGTGTATCTTGGGAGGGGGCATCACAGACACACTGGGAGAATACACAGGGGACGTGTGAATGGTAGTGGGGGTGGTGACTGCACGTGAGTGGGGTGTGATGGTGGGTGTGCTGGTGAGGGACTTAGTGGCTGTAGAGGAAGTGCATGCAGGTGTGTGTGTAGACGAGACTGGGAGGGAGGAGGGAGACGATGAGGAGGGAGACACAGTGGAGGCAGTGGATGTTGGTGTGTCTGCATGTGTCTGATGCTTGCTTGAGTGCCTGTGTGATGTGTGGTGCTTATGTTTGCCTGAGCTTCCCTTGTGTGGTGAGGTGTGTGCAGGCTGGTCTGATGATGTGCTTGGGATAGGCTGAGGTACAGGGGATTGGGTCTGGGTGGAGGAAGTTGGAGGGGGGAGGCTAGACACAGAGACAATGGCTGCCATCAGTGCTGAGGCCAGAGTTTGAAAGGCTCGGTGAAGGGCCGCCTGACCAGAATGAATGCACTCCAGGAATGCATTAGTTTGTTGCAACTGCCTTTCTACACCTTGGATGGCATTCAAAATGGTAGACTGCCCAACAGTGAGGGACCTGAGGAGGTCAATGGCCTCCTCACTGAGGGCAGCAGGGGTGACTGGGGCAGGGCCTGAGGTGCCTGGGGCAAAGGTGATGCCCACCCTCCTGGGTGAGCGGGCACAGGGCGAAGGCTGAGGGGCTGCCGGGAGCACGGTGCTGGTAGGGGGTGGTGGCGGCTGTACCTGTAGATGCGGGGGCCACAGATGTTGCTGCCACCACAAGGGAGCTCCCATCAGAGGACGAGTCCGTGTCGCTGGTCTCAGCTCCTGTACCCGCAGTGGAGCTCCCCTTGCCCTCTGTCCCACTGGTGAATTCAGAGTCCGTAGTGTGGCCCTCCATGGCCATGTGGGATGCAGCTCCCTCGTGCTCCGGTGCCACTGCTCCTCCGCCTGATGATGCTAATGCACACAAGAACAGGGAGACCACAAAAAGGGGGGGGGCAGAATAAAGACATGTTGAGTGCATGGATTACCGCTACCGTTGGCGGACAAGACAGACACAGAAGCCCACTGTACTACGCCGCGCTCTTGGGCTCTACAGTGCAATTCCTGGGAAATGGACTACAAGGCTATGGACGACATCTGCACACATAGATGACACAGGGGCATGAATAGCTGTACTTGGCACTCTACAGAGGTGGGGTGTGGAGCCACAGGGCCATGCCTTACGGAGGGGCCTAGCCTACGGAACTCGCCCGAGCCTAGGGAAACCCACAGCCCTCCTCCCCCACTCAGACAACTCAACTGCGCGCAAAGTCAGCTGAATGAGAGTGTACTCACCCCCTTGTGTCTGCTGTGATGCCCTCAAGCGCCCATCCAACTCCGGGAAGGCCACCGCCAGGATCCTGAACATCAGGAGGGTCATGGTTCGACTGGCACCCCTCCCAACATTGGGAGGCCATCCCCAGCTGAGCCTCCGCTGTCTTCTTGCTCCAGCGGCGAATGTCCTCCCATCTTTTCCGGCAGTGGGTGCTCTGTCTGTGGTAGACCTCCAGGGTCCGGACATCCTTGGCGTTGGCACGCCAAATATCTTTCTTCTGATGGGCGCTGACCTACATGAAATGTACAGGGGAAGAAGAGAAGTCATTACCAACTGCACTGTCAAAGTGAGTGGCCCCCATCCCTACCCTTGCCATGTGGCACATGCACCCACCGTCTTTCATGCACACAGAACTCTGCCCCCTTCCTTCTTACATCCAGCCCTCTCCACACAGGCATAGCCCATACAACATGCTCCCTGTGTACTCACCTGTTTGTCTGGAGGACCATAGAGTAGCGTGTACTGGGGGAGGACCCCATCAACGAGCTTCTCCAACTCCTCCGATGTGAAAGCAGGGGCCCTTTCCCCAGACGCACAAGCCATTGTCTCTTCCAGACTGAGGTCACAGCAGCACTTGCAGTGTAGGTCCTCTCCTGTCAAAGATCAGGTATCGAGTGATTCAACAGATAGAAAATGGCGGCCACGTCCGTGGCGGTCACGTCCGCGGCGGTGCGTACCATCACCGCCGGCGTACATTGTCATTGGCTCCTGGGACCCATAGGGTCCAATGTTAACCAATGCAGCATTGCGCCGCGGTCTCCGACCGCCTACCACAACGGTGTACAACGCCAGCGCAGTTACCTCACATCCCATTGTCCCACTTTAGAGGTCAGGCAGCCGCCATTTCATGGGCCCACATGGCCTCCAGCCATTTCATGGGCCCACATGGCCTAATTTCCAACTGCGTCACACATACCTAGGCCTAGTATCAACACACATACAGGCCACCTTTTGTGTATGATTGGTGTTCTGTGTAAACTGTGGGTACGTACCTCTGAGTTGTTTGACTCTGTGGTCGCTGTTGTCCTTCATAGGCACCGTCCGCTGGGACATGTGAGGAGATGGCGGCATCCTCCGGTGTACCGACCGTTGGCGGACCTGTAGACAATGGAGGAAAGACGTGATCATCACGTACAGGCTTGACTGTGCCACAATCCAGGAACTGTGTACCCAGTTGGAGCCAGACCTGATGTCAGCTATCCGCCATCCCACAGGAATCCCCCCTCAAGTGCAGGTGCTGTCAGTGCTCCATTTCCCTGCAAGTGGATCATTTCAAACAACAGTGGCCATAGCATCAGGGATGTCCCAGCTTATGTTTTCCATCGTATTGTCTAGAGTGTTGTGTGGCCTGCTGAAACACATAAGGAGCTACATTGTTTTCCCTCAGGTGGAGGATTTGCCTACAGTGAAAGGTAAATCTATGCCCTTGGACATATCCCCAAAATCATAGGTGCCATTGATGGGACCCATGTGGCTTTGGTCCCCCCCCCCCACAGGGGTGAATAGGTGTACAGAAACAGGAAGAGTTATCATTCCATGAATGTACAGATGGTATGTTTGGCCGACCAGTACATCTCCCATGTGAATGCCATGTTCCCTGGCTCAGTGCATGACGCCTACATCCTGCGGAATAGCAGTATCCCTTATGTGATGGGTCAACTCCAGAGGCACCATGTGTGGCTATTAGGTGAGCCCCTGGAAGCAATACAGTGGGAATGGTTGTCTGGGGTTATCCCTACAGGTTAGTGTATGTCTAAGAGTTGTCCCTTGCCATTTGCTGGTGACTCTTCGTACCCCAACCTGTCATGGCTACTGACCCCAGTGAGGAATCCCAGGACCAGGGCAGAGGAACGCTACAATCAGGCCCATGGGCGAACTAGGAGGGTGATCGAGCGGACCTTCGGCCTCCTGAAGGCCAGGTTCAGGTGCCTCCACATGACAGGTGGATCCCTATTCTACTCACCAAAGAAGGTGTGTCAGATCATCATGGCCTGCTGTATGCTTCACAACTTGGCTTTGTGGCAACCTGCCTTTTCTGCAGGAGGATGGTCCAAATGGCGGTGTTGTGGCAGCTGTGGAGCCTGTGGACAGTGATGAGGATGAAGCAGAGGGAGAAGACATGCAGAACAGGGACTCAGTGATCCAGCAATATTTCCAGTGAAACACAGGTGAGAATACATTCCTGCCTACTACATGTACTTTTAGACTACTACCTCTCTACTGTCTGTTGTTTTCACCCAGTGTATGGTCACTGAGTTGTCACTTTCCCTTTCAGTTTCACAGATATGGGTCCCAACGTGTGTCATCTGCTTAGATTCCTCATGGACTAGAGCTGTGTGACATAGGTATGTTGACATTACTATTTCAAGAACATTTGGTCACTGTAATTGCAAGTACACTATTTCGAAATCACAGACAGACTCCAGATCATTTTGTGCTTTAGGTGTGTTTATTTAAATGCAAAATATTGGAGGGGGAAGTTAAATGGTGAGTGGTGATGTAGGAGGAGTGTCCATGGCAGAGACAAGTCTATTAGTCTCACAGGTGCATTGCCCATATGGGCATAGGAAGTGGAGCTGGGGCAGTTTAATTATGGACAGGGTGACAAAGTGGGACAGTGGAATGACAATCAGGGTGGTCTCATTTCTTTGCGGGGGTCTTGGCATCATGCTCTGTCTTGTTCCTGTATCTCAGGGACCATTTGCGGGGTGGTTCTCCCTCTGCAGGGGGTGGGGTGCTGGTTTGGTGGTCCTGAGGCGGGGCGTCCTATCCACTAGCGCCAGCGGAGGTGGTGGGCAGTTCCTCATCCATGCTAGTGTCAGGGGCCCCTTGGAGTGCCACAGTGTCTCTCCTGGTGTTAAGTAGTTCCTTCAGCACCCCTGCAATGGTGCCCAGGGTGGAGCTGATGGTTCTGATTTCCTCCCTGAAGCCCATATACTGTTCCTCCTGCATGCGCTGGGTCTCCTGAAACTTGGCCAGTACCGTTGCCATTGTCTCCTGGGAGTGGTGGTATGCTCCCATGATGGAGGAGAGGGCCTTGTGGAAAGTGGGTTCCCTTGGCCTGTCAGCCCCCTGTCGCACTGCAGCCCTCCCAGTTCCCCTGTGTTCCTGGGCCTCCGTCCCTTGGACCGTGTGCCCACTGCCACTGCCCCCAGGTCCCTGTTGTTGTTGGGGTGGTGGGTTATCCTGGGTTCCCTGTAGTGGTGGACACACAGCTGATTGACGTGTCCTGGGGACAGAGGTATGGGCCCGCTGGGTGGGTGCTATGCTGGTGTTTCCAGAGGGGGGAAGGTCTGTGGTGGCCTGTGCCTGTCTGAGGGGAACCGACTGTCCCGAGGCCCCGATGGTCCGGGCTGGTCATCTAGATCCAGTTGGACAGAGGTGCTGTCCTCACTGTGGGTGGAGAGGACATGTCTGGACCCTCCTGTCTGGTGATGTTGGGTAGGGGTCATGCAGGGGTGGAAAGGCATGATTATTGCATCTTTGTGTGGCATGGTGTGCAATGGGTGGGTGACCGTGTACCCCAGTGCTGGCATTCCTGTGTGGGAGCTTGTGTGATGATGGTTTAGGGGGGTGTATGGCTGTGTGCAGTGTGCATGCTTTGGTGATGGGTGTCCATGCTTTGTTGTTGCATGCAGGGCTTGGTGTTGGGATGTGTGGTTTGTGATATTGGTACATTTGTGAGGAGTTGGAGTGATAGGGGTGGGGGTGAGGGTGGGGGTATGTTATAGCATGCAGTTAGGGTGGGGGATGTAATAGTTAAGATTTGACTTACCAGAGTCCATTCCTCCACCTACTCCTGCGAGGCCGTCAGGATGCAGAATCGCCAAGACCTGCTCCTCCCATGTTGTTAGTTGTGGGTGAGAAGGTGAGGGTCCGCCGCCAGTCCGTTGAACCGCCCGGTGGTGTCTTGAGACCACGGAACGCACCTTCCCATGTAGGTCGTTCCACCTTTTCCTGATGTCCTCCCGATTTCTTGGTTGTTGTCCCACTGCGTTGACTCTGTCCACTATTCTTCGCCATAGCTCCATCTTCCTTGCAATTGAGGTGTGCTGCACCTGTGCTCCAAATAGCTGTGGCTCTCCCCGGACGATTTCCTCCACCATGACCCTGAGCTCCTCCTCCGAGAACCTGGGGTGTCTTTGCCGTGCCATGGGGTGGTGTAGGTGATGTGTAGGGTGGTGTGTGTGATAAGTGTGGTGATATGTAGTGGTGTGTTGTGTGAGGTGCGTGGAAGTTGTGTGGGTGATGGTGTTTTGTGCCTGTGGATGCTGTTGTACTTGCTGGTGGTGTCTCTCTCTGTGCTTCGTTCTCAGTTTTTGTTGTAGGGGTTTGTGGGTGATGTGGGTGCGTGTTTTATAATGTATTGGGTGTGTGGGAGTGGTGTGTGTATGTGTATCAGGTGTGTGTATTTTGAATTGTCCAATGTGGCTGTGTTTTGTAAGAGTGTGTGTATTTTGAGCGCAGCGGTGTGTACCGCCAATGGAATACAGCGGTTGAAGGACCGCCCCGTGGATTTGTGTGTCGTGATAGTGTGGGCTTATTTCTGTTGGCATGACGGTGGAGGTTTTGTTTTCACCAGTTTATCACTGACCTTTGGTGTGGCGGACTTGTGTGGGTGTCTGAATTTTGGCGGGTTCCGCGATGTGGGTCATAAAAGCTGTGGCGGAATTCCGCAGCTGCAGCGGTGTGTTGGCAGTCTTCTGCACGGCGGTAACCGGCTTTTACCGCCAATGTTGTAATGACCGCCTATATTATCAATATATAAAACTATATATTGCATTCAGTATATTACATCCTAAATACATTTCTTACTGCAATCTATGTAGATACATTCTTTATGTGTACACCAATATATACATGGTTGCTTATGTCTCTAACTGAGTATAAGGCTCCCTTTAGATTTGTATTATTGTCTATTGGCTTAACAGTCTACATATATATACAGTATACATATACCTTAACATAGAAAGTGTAGTTTTCACACAATAAAAATTAACCACACTTTTTTCTCTTTTATAGACACAATAACCTCCTCTTCATCCTTTATACAGTGTATATCTGACCTTCTACAACAAAAAACAGTGCAAACTGCTCTCACCCGATCTTTTTTTTTTAGCTATTGAAGTAATATACTCTGTTCATATTGATGTCTAACTCATAGTGAAATAACCTCTATCATCTCTCAATACACGTGTGACTCTGCATGGATTTAACATTGCTTTTATACATACCCATTTCTGTAAAGACAAACACATGATATTTGTAGATCTCAATATAGCACCATTAAATTACTCATTAGTGCATTCTCCATACTCACTTTAGCTTACATGAGGGTTCTCTTTAATATATTGGTAGAAACTGGAAACATCCATGAAATCCCTTATCCAAATCAGCTGAAAACCTTTCTTATATTTTGAATTACTTGTAGATTTCCTTTACATAAATCACAAACCTAGAATGTATATCTTTTAGAGCATTTTGTGAACACACTGCTCACTTTCATTCACCTAATATTAATTTATTCATATACTAAAACTTTGTAAAATAAAGTACATTTCACTAAACATACCTTATTATTCTCTTTGCTGTGCTCTGTGCTTCTCTTTCAGTATCAGTTAGAATGTCTTCTCCCTGAACAATGCTAAAAAAACAGCCACAAGAATAAAAGTCCACTCTCATAGCAGGCAACCAGTAATGTCAACCTCTTCAATTCTCCTTTCAAGGTTACTGAGTCAGTAAAACTATTACAATCTCTCTTGATATTGTGAACAAATATCACAATGTTTGTCCCTATTTGGCCAAGGGACAGATATAATGTTCAACTTCTCACAGGTTTCTATACTTAACCCTTTGCAATGCTTCTGAAAGGTTAGCCAATACGATGTGGGTTTTGCCAGAGCCGTGGATCCAAGCAGAGCTCAAAGTAGCCCCCTGTGTAAATTGACAGGTGGATATGCGGATCGAAGGGGAAATTCAGAAATTATTTTTTGATCTTAAAAAAAGATACAAATCCACATAAACACTTTTTTCTGACACAAAAACAAATCATTGCGTTAAATAATCATTATGAATCATTACTGCCTATATATTTGGTAAAATAATGTCACATTCCAGTCTTTTATTATTCACTTCCCCTCATGCTCCTCTAGCTCTGTTACCATAGTTACACAGTCTACAACATTCTGCTGCAGCAGGTCACAAGTTCATAACAGTGTCTGACTAAAGCATGCTTAGTTTCAAACCACATTTACGGGTGTGGTTGAATCTTTCAGAGTGAAAATATCACAGTTATTTTTACTGTGTTCCAATTTTCTAAACCCAATCAAACATATACTTACAATTCACATAACCTCACTACCTACATTCACCCCAAAAAATATCTACAACAGCCAATGGAATCCTGTTCTTCCAGACTGTACCCACTACCCTCCATTTCAAGTGATTTTCATTTCATACCAGCGTCATTCAACTGCAGCCATCTCCTGCTTGTGGGTCCCAACTTTGTGTTTTGCACCAGAGAGAGTGCAAAAAGAAGCGGTATTGAAAGGGATCTGGGTTTGTATAATTTTGATGTTACTTAGATTGGCCAGAGAGGGTTAATGTGGTATCAATTACTTCCTTTGGTTGAAGCTATTAAGGTTTGCCAACATCCAGACCTTATGATTGTATATTGTTGTGGCAATGACCTAGGTGTAGTCACAGGAGTTGGTTTGGAAATCCTAATGAAAGAAACCTTTGAGAAGTTATTAACACTCTTCACACACACTGCCTTGGTTTTCTCAAACATTTGCCAAATTCAGAAGCAGAACTGGTCACCTCAGTTTCTCCCCACAAATTGAGAAATACAGGAAACATACGAATAAAACTGTTTCTCCATTCCTCAGGGACCATAAAGTGCTTTAGAGAAGCATTTCAGGGGGACGACAAGCCCCTGCATCGTAAGGAGACAGGAGGTGGGGTCAGGCTCACCTCGCATGCTATAAGCGCTGCTTGACCTCCCGCACCATGGGACAGGGAAGCCATTCAGGGGGACGGCAAGCCCCTACATCGTAGGGAGACCGGGTGCGGGGTCAGGCTCACCTCACGCACTATAAGCGCCGGTTGACCTCCCACACCGCGGGACAGAGCAGCCATTCAGGGAGATGCCAAGCACCTGCATCGTAAGGAGACAGGGGGCGGGGTCAGGCTCACCTCTCGCGCTATAAGCACTGCTTGACTTCCCGCTCTGCGGGACAGAGAAGACATTCAGGGAGACACCAAGCCCCTGCATAGTAAGGAGACTGGGGGCGGGGTCAGGCTCACCTCGCGCGCTATAAGCGCTGCTTGACCTCCCGCACCATGGGACGCCCGTCCTTTGCCCGTCATTGTCTGGAAGAGGCTGGGCTGGGCCACCCCCCTGGAATTTGTTTTTTGAAAGACAAGAGTGGGATTTGGTGTGCGCTTGGCAATTATGGAAGGAGGTTGCACAGTCCATCTATATGGCAGGAGCATGGTTGGTGCATTCGTCTTGGAGGTCTTGCGGACAGGTAATTGATGCATGGGCCTAATTCTTAGCCTACAAGAACTTGATATAAACAGTAATTTTGTAGGAAGTGACTCTGGTGCCTGGGGTGACTCCATCCCCCGGGTTTTTCTAATTCTCGCACTTTGAACAGCGATTGTTAATTCCGTGGAGCGAAGAGCTGGGCTGGGCACCCCATTTTTCAGAAGAAAGGGTATTGGGGGCCCTTCTAGTTCATAATGCTATTTTACTTATTATTTGACATTGCAATGGGGAAATGCAAAGCTGTGGACACTCCTGCTCCGTCAAATGGCATAAAAAAAACAAAAAACGGTCAAGTAACCAAGTGAGTTCTTCAATACACAAAAGGAATAATCCTCTAGATGACATTGACATTTTGATCGAGGTGGTGGAGGATATTTTTTTTAAAGTAATTCCAACCCACCCTTGTCCACTAAAAACAGCACATTTGAGCTAAAAGTTCCAGAAATATTTAAAAAGAAGTCGCAATCACTTAAACTCTGAGCTGAGACTGTGTTAAAACAGGCACACCAAGTTCCTAGGACAAATTCTTTGCCCCCAATGACTTTAATATCTGGCAGCGACGTGGGTACTGTCCCCTGTGCAAGCAGTGTCTCTCCTAGGGGGAATGAGGCCCTCCATTCTCCTTTAAGTCCAGTAATTGTGGTGACTCCCAATATTTTCTGCACAAATCGGTTTGGCCCCCTGGCAGAGGAAGAGGGACCCTCTGCTTGTGTTCCAGTCGGAATTTGTGCTGATGATAAAGCTTTAACTAATCTCTCTAATGACATTGACATTAGCAGATTGCCACTATCCCATGAGGGAATTGATTTGGTTACTATTCTTAAGAGGGTATATGAAGTAAAGGATCTGCTGCTTTTATTGATGGATACCTTAAAGGAGGGGCAGACACAGAAACCCAAGTGTAAGTGGCAGAGGCCAGATGGGGGGTTAAACAGGGGCAAGAGTACTATCTTGTCTGGTCCAAGGTTGAGAGGAGGTACCCCCTCTTTGGGGTCTGATATTACCCTTCCCCAAAAACACTTGTCTGTTTCTAATATAGAGGGACCCCAGCTTGTGCCCGTAATTGTAAGGCACAAGCACAGTATAACTTCTAGAAATAGGAACCTTTTGAGGTCCCAAAGGTCTGTTAAAGCCCAGGTGATTGATCCTGTTAAGGGCTCTTGGGGGATGGTGGTAATCAGGTCCCTGTTGAAGTTGCAAGTTATTTTACATACTTTACAAGGGCCCCTAGGCTCCCTACTGATGTGGCAGTTCAAGATAGCACTAAACGGCCAGCTTTTATGGAACAGGGCCATCAACTGTGGAGCAAAGGTGGCACCATTTACATGGTTGAGGTGCCCAAATTACCCTCTGGTTCATTGGAAACCCATGATTCCCTGATAAATAAGGTTATTTGCTGGCTATGTGCTCAGCGTAGTTGTCTTTAAGTCATCCGTGCTGACATCCTTGAGGTGAGCAGACACAGTCAACATGGTTGAACCTTTGACTTTATCTCAATTTGTTTTGTAGATAGGTTCCTGGTGGATAAACTTATGGCTTTTGAATTACATACTAGCTATCTTAGGAATTTGAGAGGGGTTGCATTAGACTTGTACCACACGCACCAGTAGCCGGTCCATCTTTACCCCTAGATGGCTTAGTCTCTATTCAAAAGTGTGCTCTAGCTCCAGTAGCAAAATCCTTCCATATACCATCAGCTACTGATTGACTACATACTGACCCACATCTAACAGTGTCTCCCAAGGCCATACTGGGAGCACTTGATAAAGACATACGTTATTGGGAGTCCCAGTGTCCTGGGTCTAGAGATGAGGTAATCCACTTGGAATTAGCTATTATGTTCTGGAATTTAGCAGGGCTTACCAGGATATTTGTCTTTTCCAGGAGACTTGGGCCGAGGAGCAAGTATATATAGATGGGTTTTTATCAGATTGTACTGAGGCTCAACCAGCAGAGAGGGGTTTAGGTCGTGCTAAAGGGGGCCTATTGGTACTGTTAAATAAGAGACTACAGTGCGTCTGTTCTGTGCGAAAAATTTACTCCCCTGATTTAATGGGAGTACAACTCACCTTTGATCGAGATTTTAAGATTCATGTTTATGCTCGATCTGTCCTATGAGGAATAGAGTCTCAGACTTTGGTGCAGTTGTCTGAATTTTTGGATACCTTACACCCTCTGACAAATTTAGTAATTGCTGGAGACATAAACTGTAGCTTTGAACCTTCCTGCTTAAATACTGGTTTAATGGATGAAGAAGACCACTTTGGGGTATTCCACAATTAATGGATAAACAATTGTGTATTCGTTCTTGTGTTGCTTCCCAGCTGATATCCCTATGTCTCAAACATGGTCTCAGGGCTTGTAATGGCCGAACTCCCTCTGATCTGGAGATCACACCGACCTTAAAGATATGAGGGTGGACCAACGCTATGAGAGTGATCACAATTCCTTGCTTCTTACCATGTACAGTGATGTATTCAGGAGATCACAAAATGACCATCGTACTGTGGTCCCAACACCACTGCTGGATAATAGTTCCTTTCGGGTTTGCGGGCCTAAAGTGCTGTCTAATCCCCTTTTGATAAAAGGGATCTATCAGTTGTTTGTTGATGTAATGGCTATATATGAGGAGTATGAAACTACTGATATTCCTATTCTTAGCATTCATGAAGATTTATTGAAGAAACTCCAGATTTCTTTTTATAAAAAGACCTGTATTAACAATTCTGACTGTAATCCTAAAACCAATGTGTGGTTTAACAAAGATTGCTCAGAGGCAACACTAGCACTAAAAACAGTTATTGCGACACGTTCCCAGGGGGCAATACAATCTGCTAGACTTGCCTACAATAAGACCATTTTGCAAGCAAAGAAAAGATGGGAAGATTCAGGTTTGGCATAACCTGCTCAATGCAATTAAAATCAATGACAATGTGACATTCTGGAAGCTACTGTCTAATAGACAAAGATGGGGTAAGAGCACCACGAGTAATTATATTCAACCTGAGAGTTGGGTGAGTCGCTTTTCTAAACTCTATGCCTTGCCTTGTAATTTTCCAAATCACGAACCCTTTTCCCCGCTGACGGTCAGAATGAATTATTCTCTGGATAATCCAGGACCAGAATGTTCCACATTTGAAGATCCAATTATCTTCACTATGGATGAAACTATAGCAGCAATTAACTCCCTAAAATCTGCTAAAGTGCCAGGATCGGACAAGATTCCGGGGGACTTATCTAAATATGAACCAATAGTGTGATCCTGGTATATAAACATGATTTTAAATAAAATCGCAGCAAGGTGTTCAATTCCGAGTACGTGGAATAGGGCCGAAAAAATTCCAATTTACAAAAAGGGCAATGTGAGCTCCCCAGCAAATTATAGACCTATTAGCATTATTGACAATCTTCAAAAATTGTTGCCAAACAGCTTCTGGGAAGGCTATTAAGCTGGGTTCAAGACCATCAGGTCCTATCCCCACTACAGGTGGGTTTTTGCCCAAAAACCAGTTCGGTAGACCAGGTTTTCAGGTTGATACTTTTATATTGGAAATGCGTAGTTCTTGCCAGGCAAAATTTATATGATGTTTTTGTGGACCTTCGATCCGCTTTTGATATGGTCCCTAGAGAAAAACTATGGAGAGTGATATATAGAATAGGTAGTCGAATAGCATAATTAATCTATTGCAACGGTTATACTAGAATACGTATGCCCAGGTGAGATGGGGTAATCAGGGAGCATTAACCGAACATATCCCTATTCAGAGGGGGGTCCGCCAAGGATGTGTTCAGGCTCTAGCCCTATTTACCTTGTTTATAACTGAGGTGGTATAAGTAATGTTTCTTTGTCAGAATGATGCCCTCTCTTTAAACTCACAGAAAATTCCTATTTTACTGTTCGCGGATAACTCTTTACTTATTTCTAGGACCCCTATGGGTCTTCAAATTCTTGTTGACAGGTTCAAATCATATTGTGCTGACTTTGGCCTGGAATTGAATGCTAGCAAAACTAAACTAATGGTGTTCAGCCCAGGACCAACTAGGAAATGTAATATTATTCTAGATGGGACCCCTTTAAGTAAGGTTAATTCAATAGATTTCCTGGGAGTGAGGATTTCAAATAATCTACAATGGGAGGACCAGATCAGTAAAAGTGTGGCACTTCTACAGCATTGGGCGGGAGCTATCCTGCGTTTTTACAAAACCTCTGTAACAAAAGTAGTATCTCCAGTGTGGCCGCCTGTGGTGCCGAGGTGTGGGAGTTCTACAATGGCAATAGACTGTCTGTGGGCAAAGATAAGTTTGCTAGGGATTTACATGTGTGCCCTCATAGCACACCCTTGATCCCAGTTTATTTGAATGTCAAGTTCAATCGTGTTGCTGATTTGATAGCCCTGAGACCCTTGCTTTTCTGGGTAAGGATTTGGACCACCTCTGAGCTTAGGGTATGTAGGGACTCCCTTCTTGACCTCTTGAGGAGACCGAAGGTAGTATCCATACCATAGTTCAGGCATGTGTCAAAATGGTTTCGTAGTCTGGGGCTTGGAAGCTATTGGGAAAATCCACAGAATTTAGGGAGAAATCATAAATCTATTTGGAAACCTGCTTACTAGTCTAATGTAAAATATAATCTGCTCTCTTGTACATCACATGGTCAGTTGACTGACCATTTTTTTCTTTTCAAGTGGGAGCCCCAATTCGAACCATATGTACATCTCATACCTGATACACTGGGGAAGAGTTTTTATGCTTGTTTCCATTTTGGATGTCCACCATTATTGTCCTTAATAAACAGATGGGGATTGTTGTCTTCTATATCTGTCCAATTTCCTGCCTGTCATAATTGTGCTGAATCTGTTGAACATTTTATGTTCTTTTGTCCGGCATACTCCGTTTCTCAGTGTAAGTGGATTTGCACAATTTGCCAGAATTCGGGCATAAGACAATATCTTCCCACTTTAAGGATTTTTAAAAGTGACACCTCAACTATTTTCATCTCTGCAGTTAGCAAGTTCCTTGTGGCTGCTTGGTATATACGTATTTGCTTTCTTAAGAATTCTAAATCTTTGTAAATAAGTATGCTATGTACATGAAGTGGGAGTGATTATATTTTTTATCGTAATTGTCAGATTTTGTACATTTTCCTTATGCTCTTAATTATTATTTTTTTTAAATTATGTTTTTTATGGTAGCTTTGATCGTTATGGTGACCGCAGAAAGCTTGTGTTTACTTACTTACTAACATGGATTATATATACACACCACAACAACTTATGACTAATAGTGAGGATATATAGAGAAATGACGAAGTTCACCTAACAGAGAAACAACAAACTGTTCCTGCAAACTTGAGAGACTGTATCTTCAATCATGTGTAGTAATCACATACATCGTAAACACAAAGGCTCTTTTCAGAGCCAAGCGAGAAATTGGGATTGGAATCTTGCAATTCAACTTCAGCTGAGTCCCAGAAAAAAAGGGAAAAAATAAGAAAATGGTCCATGGTAGTGACACCCCGACCCCTTTGCTCTGGTGCTGGGGTCCCAGAGAGAGACACCTTTCCCTAAGCAAAAAGGCATAAAAAAAAACAATTGGCTGCAAATTCATGCCAGGGTCATAAATCTGTGTCAAAAATTAAAACAAATATTTCCACAGGCTCATACTTGTTTTAATGAATCCCAGGGGTGTCGTAAAATAAAAGAGGGAGTGCACAGGGCCCCTCCTAAGGTATTTATATGCTCCAGGGACTACCATCTCCCAAGGGCTAAGATAGAATTATATGCAGGGGGCTGCATTGCCCCCTGCAGCCCTGGGAACTGTCACCTCCCTGGGGCGAAGATAGAATTGGATGTGGGTGAAGCTGTGCAGCCCCCCCAGCTGCCCTTGGGGCCACCACCTCACCGGGTATAATGAAACATTGGAGGGGGGCTACATGGCCCCCCTTGTAGAGCCATCCATAGCTCAGTGAATCGCCACCACCAGGGCCAGCTTCTGCTATGTCCCGGTATGCCCTCCCCCAGGACATAGCTTTTTGCTTTAGCTTGTTGGGAACTCTGACAGCTCCTACAAAGCAAAAGCATGCAAAATATGCTTTCTGCAAGCTGGAGCTGTCAAACAGTCCCTGCTTGCAGAAAGCAGAATTTCCATCTGTTTCCCTGCACACAAACACTGCTCCCCTCCAACAAGCAGAGAGTTGCTATTTAAAGAAGCTCCCTGCTTGCCGGAGCAAGGTAAGCTCCTGCAGCAGTTAGCTAGGATTGCAGGGGCCTTCAGGCTTCCCCTGTGTTCCTGTCAATCTTTCTCTCTCTCTCTTACATCCCATAATGGAATGGATATGAGAGACCGAGAGAAAGATTGCTATTGCAATGGTTTTTTTATACAATGCCCTCAAAGTGTCACAAGAGCCAGATGTTGGCTCAAATGTTACAGTTATGTTTTGCTCCACAGCACAACAGAGCCACCAATGTCCTGGTGGTAAAGCACTTAGATTGTCACTCTATAGGTTGAAGCTTCAAATCCTGGTATCTCATGGTAGTGTGTCTGTTTATTTAGTAGTTTTAAAATATTAAGGATTCCAAGTGATGGAACATTTACGTCTTTTTCAAATTAATATCTGTGGTTTGAATGTCATAGTTATGTCTCCACACTGCACAGCAAGGTGTCACCTGTGGCCTAGTGTTTTAGGCGTCATGACCTTCACATTGAAGGTTCAAGTCTATGTGTGTCATTTTCCTGTTTTAATTTCTTTTCCGATTCAAATGTTTAATGTACATACCGAAATCTGATCTCACTCTTTTTATTTGACGAATACAATTTTTCTTTCCAATTTGTCCGGAAACATCTCATTTTAATCAAATTCTAAAAAAACTCTCTCTCTCGCTCTCTTTCTCTCTCTCTCTCTGTCTCTCTCTCTCTCTATCTGTGTCTCTCATCATTCTATAGTGGAATGGAAGAGAAAGAGAGAGAGAGAGAGAGAGAGAGATACTGTTTTGGAAAATGGATTATTGTATTGGTAAGGACTGATAAGTACCTACACTTAGCCACAGGCCACTAACCTCCACTTAGATCCAGCTAGGTCTCAATAAATTAAACCCAGCTCAACCTTTGATAACTTGTTAATGAGCGACAAGGCTTAATTTAGGAGACTATTGTGTAAAGCATTTACAAATCACAAAACAGTATATAAAGAAAACCCAACACCAAAATAAAATTCCAACACCAATTTATTATAATACATTATATTTTTATCTTTAAAGTGACACCAAAACGTTTAAAATCGGATAAGGGGAACCGGGGATATTAATTTTTTTACAAATTACTGTTTTCTAGTGCATAGAAATGAAAAGCACCAATTTGGTAATCTGATCGTACCTCGACCGGAGCAGAGTCAAAGCTTAAGGCCTAATGAGATGGAGCCCTGCTCAGCTACATCAAGCGGGAGGCCTTGGTCAAAAGTTTACCTTCGGACTTAGTTGTTTTCTTGAAGATTTTCCTCAGCTTCAGTGGGACCAATTCACCAGTCCAATCTAACCTCCTGGAACCCTTCCTCAGATATGCGTCATGAGAGCCCTCGGTGGAGATTTCAATTTGCGAGTCACAAACCCATATGCAGGATGGTGTCCCTGACACCATCTGCGAATCGCAAGGAGGTCGCAAAGACCCACCTCATTAATATTAATGAGGTGGGTCGCAATCTGTGACCCCCTTGTGATTTCCTGCACTCACAAGGATGGTGGCCTGCTGGAGACAGCAGACCACCATGTCTCTGACTGCTTTTTAATAAAGCAGTTTTTTTTTTGTATTGCAGCCCATTTTCCTTAAAGGAAAACAAGTTGCAATGCACCCGAGAAAATGAAACTTTTTTGTTTCATTTTTTCAGAGTAGGCAGAGGTCCACAGGACCATAAAGAAAAGGAGGCAGGATAGGAAGACACTGACTCCCTAGGCTTAGTGCTGATCCCCCAGGGGCCCAGATTGGGCCAAAAAACATTTGTTTTAAAACTTTTGTGGAAAGGTTTTCTGAGGGACGGCAAATCTTAGCAAATTTTTTTTGTTTAAAATCACAGTCTCCTGTGCTTATTTAAAGTTAAGCCCCTGGGTGGGACAGGTTCCAGGGGCATGCAAATGTGTGTGTAGTTGGAGGAGGGCCATGCAGAACCCCTTCCTCTAACTCCTAAGAGCCCCAGGGACCACCAGCTCTCTGAGGGTTTAATGGTAAATGGGGGTGGGCCATGTGGACCCCCTCCTCAGTCTCTTACGAGTCCCAGGGACCACCACCTCCTTAGGGCTTTAATAAAAAATTTGAGTATGGGCCACGCAGACCCATCTCCTTGATCCTGTAGGCCTCGGGAACCGCCACCTTCCTGGGGTCAGAATAACCAAAAAAAGGGAGAGGTGGCTGTTTTCGGCCCCTGTGACCACCACCTCCCTGGGCTGGCCCTAAAGAACAAAGGAGAGGGCTGCCCACCCCCTCCTTCTGAACCCACTAATGTCCCTAGAAACCACCACATCCCTGGCCGGGTCCCTATCTTCCAAGGTGCCCGCCATGGGGAGATAGCAGTTTGCTGTCATTTGGCACTACACAGTGATTTTATGGGTACACATGTTACCTTGTATAACTGACACATTCATATCAATATGTGGACCTAGGGTTAGCAACAGTGTCATATAGGTAGTTTTATATTTTTTTTTAGTAAGTACAGAGGACATTCTAAAGATGAGAAACATATTTCTCCCCAAGACACTCCATTCCATATGGCCGACTCTTTTTGATACATCATTCACATGAGGAAAGTACTGATTCCATGTCCAAACAGCGAGCTGATAAGCAATGATTTATTCTACCAGGAATTTTGTATTTAGACACAGGAGTTTGGGAGGATAACTTGAAGCCTTCATGTTGGGCGAAAACAAAGAACACTCTAAAGCTGAGAAATGTATTTCTCCCCCATACATTCTATTCCAATATGGCTAACACTTTTTGATATATCAGTTGCATGAGGCAAGTTCTATTTCTATCTTCACTCAGGGAGTTGATAAGTAGCAAGGTCTCCTAACAAGGAGTTTGTATTTGGACACAGGAAGTTGAGGAGACAATTTAAAGCCTACTTATTGGGGTAAGTGAAATTAGGGGAACCACTGTGGTTAATTTGACCGTCCTAGTAAAGGGAAGTGTTAACACTCACATGCATGCATGTGCAGATTTAGCACCTGGGTTGATATTGTTTTAGCCGTTAGTTGAGAGGCTGCTCTCATATCCTCATGTTTTTCTATATGAGTTTACATCTCTCAGTTAGTCTGGTATTTGTGAAGGATGGCCCAGGTTCCTAACTCAATGTTTAATGAGTAGAGTATTTTTAGAATGCTTCATAATTGAGAACTACGTAGTTACCAATATAAAAACAAGCAATAGCATAGCCAATAGGTTTTGCCCATTCAAATTCAATTGACTTTGTCAAAGTTTTTTTTTTTACATATTGCAGAGAATTGAGCTGCTGTGCAGTACAACCTAAAGTTAAAAATCAACGAAGCGCCATGATTCGGGCAATAGGCAAAACGTATTGGCTTTGTCAATATCTGTTACTGCACTAAGGACAGATCACTGCAGCAGGGATGTTCTAACAGCTGTGTCTTTAGAGGTTTGCGAAAGGACAAACTAAAAATAAGTGTTTTATATTCTAGTGATTATTTGAAACCAAACTTTTCAAGCTGTAAGTCACTAGAACGCTTTTTGATCTAGTCACCATGGCCAAAAGCCATTTGTGAGTCCTAACGTGACTCTGGAGCAGCAGCCTGACATTCATCCATTGGTCTTCAGATCAACGTTGCATGTGGCACTCAGCCTCCATTGCGACATTTGGAACAGACTGTGTTGAGTAGTAGATCTATCCCCCAGCAACACTGAACCCTATTTCCACTTTAAGGCTGCAATTGTTTGCCTCTGTGGACATTAGGTGGATCAGATGGGGCACCCTATTGGTGCCTATTACTATGACTGGCCAAGTGGTTACTAGAGTGAAATTCCCCCAAGCATTGTTGTTCCCTGCTGAGATTGCACCCATCAGGGGGGAAGGCAATCTGCAAACATTGTACAGCTATCCTTGGGTTGGGAAATTTATTTGATGGAGCCAGTGGTAGGGGGCATTTGTGATCCTTGGCAGTGACTTGATTAATTTATATAATAGATAGCCATAAATAAACATCCACGTTGTCTCAAGACTATAACACACTCGCTCTGGCTCCCTAGCTGCTGTATTTCTTCTTTTTTGCAGTTTTATATGGCACCAACTCGAGCCAAAGGTATTGGAGTATTTTACATGAGCACCAGTTAAACTACATAAGGACAAATGTATAAATTTTTGTTAGGCACGGGGGGATTAAGTGATGTGCCCGGAATCACAGGATGTTGAGCTGACGGCAAGACTCAAACCTGGTTCCCCAGCTCCAAAGTCGCCAGCTCTGGTAGTTTGACACATCCTCTCCCTTGCTCAGTTGTGACTGCTTTACTCTCTACTGGAGTGTACAGAAGGACCAGAGAGACCAACGGTTTTCTGCGCATAAGGAGGAGAGAGTGATGAGCCTGTTGCATGGAAGTGGTCAGTTTGCAGGAAGTTTCAGCTAATACACCCTAATGTGGCCCTTTACAGATGCCTTGAAAGTAGGGCATTGACCAGGGTGGTGTTAAAGTAAATAGACACCAGGGCAGTGAGGGTCAAGGGAGTCTGGGTGCAGCGTAAGGATCAGTCTTTGAATTCAGAATAAAGGTGGAGGGGCTTCCGAAGGCAGACAATTACAAAGCAAACAAAACAGTCAGCACACAGTGGAGGAAGGGGAATGGGGACAATGAAGCTGTTTACAATGGTTGTGACTGCAGCTTTTACCTCCTGGCTGCTGTGGGGGCTGCTACTGATGCTGGGCACATGACTTAGGGCCTGATTACGACCTTGGCGAATGGAATACTCCATCACAAACGTGATGGATATCCCTCCTGCCATTTTACAAGTTCATAGGATATAATGGAAATTTTAATACTGCAGGTGGGATATCTGTCACATTTGTGATGGAGTATCCCATCCATCAAGGTCATAATCAGGCCCTTAATCTCTTCATACCTAACAAGATGGTTGTCATCCCTTTGGAATGCTCAATGAGAATGCATTTTAGTTGTTACTCCTCAAAGGAGTGTCAGTCATCTTCTATGCTTATCTTGGAGGGAGAGCATGTGGCATGAGGGCTTGAGCTTTCAACATTAAACCTGGGGAACCGAGTTCAAGTATCAACAGAGACTCAATATCCTATGATTCTCTGCAAATACCTAAATGCATCATAATGCAACTGCTGCCTGCGCATAGTGCTCCAATACTATTGGGTCAAGTTTGCCCTATGTAAAATTGTATAGCTGAATAGATAAAGAAAGAAATTAAACAAAGAACACAGGGAGAGGGTGGTAAAAAAGACAAGGGAGTGTGTAAAACGGGTGGGGGAGGTGAGAGGCAGCACAAAAGCTCAAACAATGTGCATTGGAAAGGTGGAACACATTCACTGGTATGGAGTGTGGTAACAAAATGATTTTAAAAAGTACTTCAGGAAGATTGCAGCCAGTGAAAGGATACTGGCTGCCAGCCACTATCCTTCAACGAGAAAGGGTTCTTTGTCCAAGCCCCATGAACAGCAGTCAAAACTGGGGAAAGAGAGGAAGTTCAGCCTGATGACGTCTGAAATAGCTGGTGACCAGTGAGAAGCAACAAAAAAAGAGTGACCAGCGGAGCCTACCAATGGTAAGTAATCTGTGGTATGAGGGCGGGCTGTAAGCCCCTGTTAAAAAAAAAAAATTTAATCTCAAAAGACTTCACAAACACACTGCAAGTGCTGTGCTGGTGAAACCTAATAAGCTTTTGTTCATACAGCTGTTTGGCCATTAGACAAGCATCATGAAGCATGTAGGATAGCATTATGTTTAAGTACATATTGATTTGTGATGGATCAACTTAATTGATCAACAAAGTGCAGATTTTGAATATTTAATTTATTAAGTGTTAATCAAAATTTACAATTGGAACTTCTTGTTGAAATGTATCATACATTATATTTTATTGTGGTATTGTTTTCTTCTGATTTTCAAATACTTTCCCCCTGACAAAAGGCCTCCTAGGCCTAAAATGCATTGGGAATTGGGAGAGTCTGGGAATTTTAAGTATTCTGTTAATGATGGAAATTAAGAAATGAAGTAGTTACATACTTGGAAGTTGGTCGCACTGTGGAAATGAAACACTAATAAAAATTAATTATTTATGAAAACGGGAGCTTGTTCTTAATTAAAACGGATGGAATGAAAGTACGATAATATTGATTAATATTGATTAAGATTGTAGACTCCTCGCAGTACCTGAAGTTGTGCTTAAGGGGTTGTGTGTAGTATTCTATACTTGAATATGATGTTTCAAAGTATATGTTACACATGTCTTTACCATGAAAATGACTCAAAATCTATTTTCACTGTAGCAAGCCTCTTGTTCCATGGGAAAGCACTGGATTTCATAACTATATTTGATACTGCTAATTTTAACTATGAAGCCGCTCCAAATATAATTCAATGACTTGCTAATTGTTATTTCAAAACCGATGAATTAGTAAAATCGAATCTGTGATAGCTATTAAAGAAAAAATGTACTTTTTAGGAAGTTAAATTTGTACTTCCTAAAGCCTCTAGAGGCTAGTTTGTATGAGCCCCAAATATCAGCTAGTATCTGAATAGCCCCCTTAATGAGGTGTGAAATTTGCTGTGACAGCATTGTTCACTTCCTTTGCCAAACCTCTTGTGTGGGTGCACAGGCCCTTCACAACTGGAGACGGGGTTCATCATCTTGGATTAGAGCAAAGAGGGGATCTCTGGGATTAATTGCAGTAGAGCACACTGAAACTGTTGTAAAAGTGGGTAGGTTTAATCATGGGAACATATTTCCTGCTCGCCAAAGCATTGCTGCTGGCTCGATGAGGAGCTGGACACAGTGCTGTAGCCTGTTTCACGCTAGCCGAGTGGGCAGAAACATACGTTTCTGCCCGCCAACCTAGCAGGAAACCCATAATATCTATGGTGGTGAGGTTGCCGCGTAGGTGGCGACCACCCTGTTGGGAGTTTGGAGGACAGAGTTTTCCATCCATCAAACTCATAGTGGGGCCCTTGATCTTGCGAAATGGTGAAGAGAACCTAGAAAGATATACCAGTCACCTCAAGCAGGTTAAACTATACCTAACATGGATCCTTTTTTCCGGTAAGTTTGGAACAGGTTCTTTGGCCATCTATGTGTTTTCCCACTCTAAATTCTAAGTTGGTATGTTTACTGGGGGCAAAGGGAAACGTCCCAGGTGTGATCAGGAGTGACTGGCAACATGACAGAATAGCCATTGTTTGATGTGAGGAGAACAAATATTTATACTCCTCATTGGTTGTTAGGTATTACACCTCCTAATTGTTGACTTTCTATTTCAGTGCTTGCAAAGGTTGTAAAATGTTCTCAATTGGATCAGGGTGAAAGGTTTAGGAGTGCTCTTGTTCTGTCATTGTTTGTTTGATTGTTGTGAAAATATTTCTATGTTTCAAATATTTAGCCATATTCCTTATGGACATGGGAAATAGAACAATTACAAAACAGGCCTATTTCCAACAGAAACACTAAAACCTTCCATGGTCAAATTATCCATTGTTCCATTATCAAAGGTTGTTAGTAGTTTTATATCTTCCAATCATTGGCTATCCTTGTCTGAATGGAGTTAAGGTCTGATCTGTATTCTATTTTCATGCACAAAATGGCCATAGCTTTAATTTCCCTGTGAATTTTAAGTGTTTAACTTCTGTGTGTATTAAACTTCATTCATGGAGAGCCATCAAACTCTCTATCAAGAAGGACTCCTTTGAAGCTAGAAGACCAATTTATCTCATCTGCATTCCTTAATGGGATTCTCTTCAAAAGTAACAATGCGCCTTGTCTCTTAATCAGTCATGGCTTCATATTACCATACAAAATAGCCCACTCATAACATTTATGTTTATTGTAGTAATTGAAATTGTATTAGAGATTTGAGAATTTCGGCCCACAAACTATACCCCTTTCAAAATTCTTCATAACTGCTGTTGCTAGTATAGAATGTATAATACAGGATGCAGCCTGCTTCACACCCCTGTCACATTGCTCTTCGACCTTAGAGGGTTGTTACAATGGTTAATCCTAGATTTCTTTACTGAGACTCATGAAGTCTTCCAGGCAAACTTCTTGCAAAACGTTTGTAGTAGGCTTAAAAGGGCTAATAATTGGTAGCTAACTTGGAGTGTCCTAAGGTACTTCTGCAAGGAGCAGCTGTCAGGACTTGGGATAAATATTTGTAGCAAATAAGGACATTAAGAAGTAAGCCCACAATGAGAGGTTTCATCTTGTACTTGGGAATTGATGGCACTGAAGCCGCTACGCTAATATAGACTGAGTTAAATTAAAATGTCACTGCCAGCCCTAAGAGTTGATGAGCTGTTTAACACTGCCTACCTTAATTACTTTAGCTGTTTTCTCTATTAATCGGCTAAAATTGTTTTCCTTGCCAGTTGCAATAACCTTCACCATCTAAGACGATCAGTGTATTGTGGAAGAATACTCTTTGTCTTTACTTTTTGTGCATCTATTTGTGATATTTTAAATCAAAATTCAGTTCTATGATTCTATGATAGCAATTTTCACAGCACCCCAAGCACTGCTACTTTTTGCGTCATTTCTGCTTGTAGCAATCATCGCAATCCCTTGCGGACACAATGTTAGCACTGAACTGTGTTTGTTGTACTGTTTACATTTCTCTTGCTATTGGTTTAAAGGGAATACTGTGTGAAGTGACCGCAAATTATCTCTACAACGAAGGGTTACGTCTAAGGATAATTCATTGTTTTAAATTAATAAAATTGAATCTGTCCCACCTACGTTTTATTTCATTTTCAAAATGATTATTTTCAAGTAATGTACCAAGCATCATTGAGTCAAATCATCATGGGTTTGGTTACCTTCAAGCCATGTTTATTCACCAGGTCACTAGCCTACTGGGCTTCAGTGGCATAGATCTGAAAGTTACCCACCGAACTAATGGAATTTCTTGCTGGACGCTGTGAAAAGAGAGTTAATGCTTTGCTGATGTCTTTCTTAGCAAGATAAGAAAATGTGACTGCTTGCTAATGTCCTCCTCCCTTGTCTTGCAAATGATTTCAAATTGCAGACTATCCCACAATAGCTATTAATGTTGCAGCTAGATCATGGCCTAGAACAATAGACACAAAAGGGGTCCCACCGCATCAACGGGATGCCGTGATTTGGTGTAGCTGTAAAGCAGCCAGATAGTGGCAACACACAACTGACGTGGGGTCATTTGAAATTCTTGCTTCTGCCTCTATTTAAGCACGAGCAGGACTAGTGTTTGTGCATGGACAGCTGTGGCGAGTCATTAAAAAAAGGAAGTACCTATTTATCCCACTGCCCGCCAGTTAGTACATGATCCCTGCTCTTTACCCAGGGACTGGTAAAATAGTACATAATCTCCGCTATTTAGCTAGCAGACGGTTAAATATTCAAAACCACACTCTTCGAGTTACAGGCTAAATAGAAGAAATCATTGTAATATTTGATTGACAGCTAAATAAACTACGGGGAAGGAGGTTTTTATTTTATTGGACATGAAGAAAAAAGGAACTCCTGGCAGTGGTAGGTGGTATCCATCGTACATATCTACAAAACTATGTAAAAAGGTAAACGCACAAATTGAAGTAATTTGTATAAGAAGAAAAAAACAGTAAATTGAATTTTGAATTCAACATTTATGATAATATTGAAATATGAAATGTAGGAATCAAATCTTTTCAGGAGCTTCAGCGTATCACATGCAGTTATTTTATGCTGCAATCTAGAAATATTTGTCCGTCTGCAAAGAATAATTTTTAAAGCATGTTACATAAATGTTTTCCTCACTTATGAATATGTTGCATTCTCTTTGGGCTTCTTTTGGAGGACCTTGTGCTGGTCATGGGCTTTTGTTTAAAAGGGATTGTGCGTGCTTAATATTTCAGACCTGGCAACACAGTGGCAGTCAACAAGCAGCACCAAACAGGAAATGCAGAGAGATAGGTGGTGTCTGGGCCACAGAGAACGGTACACTCACAGTCGGAAACTGTTGCTTGTGGGCACAATGCTATGAGACATGTAGGAGTTAATTTCAGTGAGACACAGTACTTGGGCTTCTGTGAAGCAGGGGAAGAGAAAGCAGGAGACAGGCAAGAAAAGCATCTGGGTGCCTTATGGCATTTGTGTCTATTTACTCAGCCACCAGCTGAATAACACACTTTATTTTATTTTATTCACCCATCAAAGTGGGTTTCAGGTTTAGATGCTTATTGGATCTATGTCATGAGTGGCCACTTCAGCCATACTGGGATTACACTCACCTGTGCAATGTATCTTAGGAATGGTACTTAAATTTTCAACACGCTAAGCAGTTATTTTAAGTTATCAAGGTCTTCCCTCTTCTGGAACCTCATTTATGTATTTTGCAGTATAGTATTGTCGCAGCAAAAGAAATCTGGAAGCAAAAGAAAAAACATCAGGCTGTACCTGATTAAAATCATGTTGTAGGGGACTTGGAGAAGGACAAAGTAGGACCATTAGGAGAAGAACAATAACCAGCAGGAGGATAAGGATGAGAAGGCGGACCTCAAAGAGGACTAGGATGACCAGAGTCACAAGGACCGGGAAGACACAATTCATGAGGTAAAATGTTACCAAGATCAGAAGTGACCAGGAACAAACAGGCAAGAAGGAACAGGATGAGGAAAAACAGAACTAAGGGTATCAGGACAAGGATGAACAGGATCATGAGAGCCAGGAGGATGTGGAACAGGAGATCAGGACCCAGTGAACGAGCAAGTAACAGAAAGACCACTGTAGAAGGGACAGAAGGCTCTAGGCCAGACTGACGGGGAAGAGTAGGAGGGCCTGGACACACTGAGGAGGACTATAAGTATGAGGATTAATACAGGGGGACCAAACAAAGAAGTAAAAGAGCTAAGACCAGAACTACATTGACTGGGGGACAGCACAAGAAGGCTTATCACCCAGAATTAGGAAAAGGAAGATAAAAAAAGTCAGGGACCAGAAGCCTATAAAACATGAGATCCAGGATCCAAAGAACAAGTGGCAGGAGTACATAGGTATGACAACCAAACAGACCAGGACCTGGATGCACAGAACCAGGAAGTTCTAAGACTAGCATGAACCGGAGGTCCTTGACCATCAGAACTATGAAAGGCAGGGATGGTCTGTGGTGAAACTAGGACTACTTTTTGCACAACAGTGAGGACAAGGAGCAGAAGCACTAGGGCCTGGAATATCAGGACCAGATTGAGAAGGACAATGAAGATCAGGACTAGGGGTGGAAGAAATATTCTGTTCCGCCAGTGGCCACTCTGCATTACTCTTCAATACAGAGTTCTGAACAACTTCTGCCAATCGCCGCATGGCAGAATCTTTCTCCTGTCGTGCTCTAGAATATAGGAGATGCCGAGAGTGAGCAATCTCATAGCATGATTTCGGAACACGCGTGGTCTCTTGTATTCGCAAGCCGTAGCTTTCAGGGGGCTGCCATTCAGGTAAATGTTTTGAGGCTCAAGTCGTTTTTTTACTTGAGCAGCAACAACATCAACTGGAATAGCCACACACTATTGCACAATACATGGTTTGTGGTAATTTTCATTGTTGCTCGCACTGCTGGCTCTAAATTGCAACACAAGCAGTGTGAGCTACATATTTTCTGCCTGTTGGTGGAATTCCACTGAGTCTCGCTGTTTTTCTGTAACCCTGTGCAAGTCTGCAGAATGAAACTCTGTGAGTTTCGCCCAATCAGGATAGCAATGACCAGTAGGATAAGGAAACCCAGATAAGCAGGCCATGGGCTAGAAAGACCAGGGGGCCAAGACCAAGGGTACTCAGAAGACCAGAGCAAGAAGTACGAGCTGTTGTGACGGATCATTACCAGGAGGACCAGAAACACGGCTCAGGACATTGAAGATCTAGGTGATCAGGGCGTGAATTAAGAATTGGGTACGGTGATCATCTCAGATAATAGGATCAAAGTGAGAAGGATCAGATATAAAAATACTAATCAGATTCAGATAGACAGAATGTAATATACAGAGAGTGGCCAGGAACAAAATTACTATGCCCTGAATGACCCAAATAAGGATAACCCGGATTATAGATGGCCAGTGCAAGTTTGTCTAGTACGACTAGGATCAAGAAGACAAGTAGCAAAAGGCCACCCAAACCTGGAGGACTATAATAAAGAGGGCCAGGTCATGAGAGGCCAGGTGGTCCAAGGAAGTAGCAGAACCAGGACTCGTAATACCAGGAGTAAGAGACACAGAGTAAGGAGATCCAGAACAAGAAGACCAAAGTCAAGAGGAGGAGGAGAACTAGACCAATTTGAACTATAAGCACTAAGAGGATCATCCCAATGGGCACTGAATCATAAGAAAAACTATGAAAAAAAAGAGTAGAATGACCATGGCTAACAGCACCAGGCAGTTGAGACCAGGGACCCAGGTAACCATGGCCAGAAGGATAAGCTTAAGGAGGACCAGGAAACAAAGGACCAAAGGGGTCAGGAAGATCAGGGCAAAGAGCACCAGGACCATGAGGACTGGGATGAGGAGGAAATGTGGGATCAGGACCATGGAATCTGTACCAGGATGATTACAGCCATGATGACAAGGCCGCAGTGTTATGAACAGGATTTCAAGGAGCATGAGGAACAGGTTGTCCACGTACAGGCTGGCAAAAACAAGGAGAACCATGGACAGTCACAAAAGCATCATGAGGGCAAGGAACAGGAGGGCCAGGGCCATGATGATCAGGGCCAGAACCTGCAAAATTAGGAACATGAGGATTATGGGTGTTAGGTCCTGGGGAAAAGAATAAGCAAAAAAGACGTGGGAGACAGCAGCAAGGATTTTATGACAAGAACTAGGAGGACAAGGACCGGAGAAAGGAGGATTAGAAGGTTTAGGACCAAGAGGACTGTGAACTGACCTAAGAGTGTGTTGGAACTGGCGCATTCATCAGGGTTATCCCCAGACTTTTTGCCTTTTGTCCTTCTATTTTTCTGAACAGCTTATTGTTGGCCTTAGGACTCTGAGCACTTCACCGCTGCTAACTAGTGCTAAAGTGCATGTGCTTCCCCCATAAACATGGTAACATTGGAGTGTCCACAATTAGAACATTTGAATTTCCTGTAAGTCCCTTATAAAGTGGAATACCACATACACAGGGCCTGTAAATTACATTCTACTATTGGGCCTGCATCACTGATCATGCCACCCACGTACATAGCTCTGTAAACATGTTTCAGGCTTGTCACTTCGAAGCCTGTGTGTGAAGTCTTAATGCCACCCTGATTTGGCATATAAATCCTCTTGCCAAGTCCAGAACTCCCCTTTTCTTACATAGAAGTCACCCCTAAGGTAGTCCCTGTGTAGCCCATAGGGCAGGGTGCTATGTAAGCAAAAGGAAGGACTTGTACTTTTAAGTTTTTCATGTCCTAGTAAAGAAAAACTCCTAAATTCGTTATTCATTACTTTGAGGCCTACCGCTCTCATTGACCAGCATTGGGAATTCCCTATATTACTATTATGCTGTAATTTCTGATCCGAGAGAAGTAGCTGCATCATGTGTAGTGCCATTGGAATGGTAGTAATAAATCCTCTTTACTGGTAAATTTTTAGAAAGTAAGCATTTCTCTTCACTCACTGCTTTATGTGTCCACAGCATATCTCCAATACACATCTACCCTGGGCTGGGTGTCAACTAAACTTGTGCCTTCCGTACAGCCACCCACAACACAGGATACTCAACTGCATCTGCATGCATCTGCATACTCATGGGTCTTCCTGTGGAGGAGGTTGAGAAGGGCCCATACTTAAATGTCAAAGGGTAGTGACTAGAGTCCACAAAAAAGGGTTGATTACCTCCCACTGATAGACTGGAGTAAGGCTGACCTGAAAGGGGACCATGTGCACGTCACAAGAACTCTTTGTAGTCATCCCTCACATCAAAGACACTTTCTAATATATGTACTGGGTCCATGACTCACTCAAATCAGAGCACTTCTGGATTCAAAGAAACGCTGCTAAAGTAGAGACTTCTGTGTTCCAGGATTGTCACACTGCCAGGATTGACTGCTACCAGGAACTGCTGCCCTGCTTCTCTGTGCAACCCTGCTGCCTTCTGATCTCTACCCGGCTGACAAAGACTCATTCACCCAAACCCAGAGTGACTCCGAGCTGGTTCTGCCTCTTGTTACTTCAATCACACCAGAGCGGCTTTGCCGAACGCTGCTGCTTGCAACTGGTTGATCACTCAGAGTGGCCCTGCTTAATCTTTGCTGGTCATGGCTTCAATCACCCCCTAGAGGCTTTGACAAACCTCACCACCTGCAACTCTTTGATCACCCAGAGCAGCTCTGTTGAATCTTTGCCACTTGCCACCCAAAGTAGCTCTGTTGAATTTTTACCACTTGCAGCTTTAATTACTCTTGAGCAGCTTTGCCAAACTTTGCCTCTAGCAACTTTGTTCACATGGTGTGGCTAAGCTGAATCTTTGCCACTCGCTGCTTCAATCACCCTCGAGAGACTTTGGCAAAGTCTGCTGCTTGCATCTGTGAACTCCCAGAGTGGCCCTTCTGAGCCTTTGCTGTTCGTTACTACACTCAACCCAAGCGGCCTTGTCCAACTTGGCCACGTGCAGATTCGATCACCTGGAGTGGCCCTTCTCAACCGGGCTGCCACACCGTTCTCCTATGGTCTCCACATGTTAGCCTAGTGACCACACGAGGCTCTCCAGGAGGAGTGCAACCAGGACAGTACTGTAGTCTATAAAATCATTTCACACTTGTGCTGAAGAGTCTCCAACACCACATCTTCGATTGCATCATTGGATATCAACCTTGTTTTGTCTTGAGTCTCCAAAGCAAATATTTAACCATTTATGAAATGGATCTGTATTGATCTGATCTTAAATTAACTAGATGAATAAGCTTTATTTTTCTTCTTCCTTGTTGAGTCTTTTTGTGGTGCACCTCCTGTGATTATTGTGTGTGTGCTACACAGATACTTTACACATTGCCTTCTAAGTTAGACCTGCCTTCTCTGCCTCAATCTACCAGACGGTGAGCACAGGCTAATTTATACTGTGTCATGACTTGTCCTGACTAGGATTGGGGTCCCTACTTGGACAGTGTACATACCTCTGCTAAGTAGAGACCTATACCTATAGTTACAAGGAGCTTGTGCCACCGGTGCATCCCTTTTTCTTGATGCAGCCACAGTGCAATCAGTGCTTCATATATACAAACTGATGCATTGGTCCCAATGCATCAGTTTGTAGAAGCCTGTGTCACATTATACCTGTGCCAGGTATAATGTAAGCAAGGTAGGCCTTTCCATGGAAAAATACACATAGAACTACTGCAGTGAAATTTACTTTTCACTGTGTCACCCTACTACTTGACTGCGTTAAAATCCTAAGCCTGCTCAGACCAGGCATAAGGATTGATGCAGGCCTTTCAAAATTGGAGTCGTCTCTGTGTTATAAAGCAACTCCAGCAAAGTATCAGTTTAGCGTCAACAGAAGATCAGAATTTATCACACATCCATGAATCCTTGTGCAATGGATTCCTGTATTGTAAATATAGTGCATCCATGGTGTCATTAGTGCACTTGTGGCAGGCACAAGAAATCTGACATATTGATGCCATGCATGTTCCTGTAAGTATGCCCCCTAATTTTTAACAGAGTACCAGTTGGACCATGACTTTGGAATCTGGGCACAAATTCCAAGTGAAAGAGAAAGATTAAAATTTGGGGTAGCTGGACTGTGGTGAGGCATATCAGAAGGATCAAAACAGCCAGAGATTGGGGCGTGACGGCCCTGAGGACCAGGACCAAAATGACAATGGTCAGAAGGACCCAAACAAAGAAAACTCAGACTAAGAAGGCTGAGAAGGATTATGAGAACAATGCACAGGGCTAGAAAGACTGGGCAATCCAAACCAGGAGCAGATGGCCTAAGAAGCAGAGGCCTAAGAGAATGAGGACAAGAGAGGCCAGGTGGGTCGAGGGAGCCAGGAGCTGGTGTACCAGGAATCAGTTGAATATGTTGAGGAGGAGATCAAGTCTAGTGGGCACAAGACCAGGAAGAGAACAAAGACTGTGAGGACCAGGAATAGGAAGATCAGTGTTAGTCAAAAACTGACCAACAATGAGGAAGGCTAGGAGGACAAAGCCTAGAGAATCACAGACAGAGGTACAAGAAAGCAAAGCCAGCAGGGCAAGATTCAGAGGACCAGGGCAGGGAGGGCCAGTTGGACCACAACCACTGGGAATAGGAAGATTAAGTCATATAGGCCCAGGAGGACCAGGACAAGGAAGACCAAGAAAAGGAGGAAATGAGGACAACAGTGGCAGGATGACAGCAGCTAGGATACCTAAGCTGGGTGACTAAGAATGGAATGAATGGACAGGGAGGATATGGAATATGTCAATGAGTTAATGCTGAACCAGGATGACAAGGAGCAGGAGAGCCTAACATTTCATGACATGATGGAGGTTGACCAGGAGAATTAGTCAGAATAAGAATAGGAGGTTTGCTAGATTAGAAACTAGATTGAAGGGGAGTTGGTGGACCCAAAGGATCAAGATGAGCATTAAGAAGCCTAGTAGGACCAGGGAAGCCAGAACCAAAGGGACCAGGAGCTGACATACCAATGGAACAGGCATACTATAAACTGGATTAACAAGACCAGGATACTGATGATGAATGGGACCTGGACAACCAGAGTCACAAGGACCAATGGGACCAGGCCAGTTCCACAATGACTAGGCCCAGCCCAGGGCGACCTATTAAGCAGCATCAGGACCTGTGAGTATAGTACATGGTGGAATAATAGGACAGGGTCCAGGGTGAGGAGTGTCAGAATGACCCAAATCAGGAGGGGTAGGAGTGCTAACCCTATTAGATCCAGGACAACAAGACCAGGTGCAGAGGGACACTTTAGAGCAACAGGATCAGGCTGGAGAGAATCACTAGTACCAGTATCAGAATGCCAAGGAAGGGCCTATACAAGAAGGAGCTGGGACCATGAACACCAGGTTCAGGAGGGGCTAGAACAAGAGGGACCAGATCAGGAAGCCAATACTAGGGTGACCAGAGATAGTCAGACCAGAACCAGGATGAGGACCAGGAGGATCAAAGCAACCCAGAAAAAGAGGACTTGGAAGAGGACCAGGAGGAAGATCAACCCTAGAAGGCATAGAAGAATATGGAAGAGAAGGAAGAAGACCAAGTGTAGGATTTCATTGATGTATATGATAACTCATTTTGAATGAAAAAGGCAAAGGGTGTAAAATAACCTGAATTTTCTGGTTGTTGAATTGATCTTTTGTTTTATTTAGTGGAGCAGACAATGACTGTCATTTTATATTGCTTAGATTAGTAGAATTATAGCTTTGTGTGTATACAAAGAAATTGTAAAGGAGGATGAACTGTTGCAAGGAGAAGGTTGTTGCATCATCTTGTGTCATGCTGGAGTTGGTGGATTGGTTTAAATTGCGCCACTGAGAGTGGTTGAGCTGTGTGAAGAACCACGCAGTGATTGGGTGGTAGAGCTGCTCTTAGAATGCGAAACCAGCTTATTGAGAAACTGGCATATACAGAACAGAATCAAAACATTGCAGAATTGAATTACAATGCTATTTGTTGATGTAATTCAAAAATGTGAAATTGTTCAAGTCTGTCAGAGATTTAATGAGAGGCAAAACCACAATTGCAATATGGGATACTGAAGAGACACCTCCTGAGGGTACACCTGCTAATCATATGAACTGATCAAAAATAAGAATTTTTGAAACTGTTTTGAAATAACCAGCTTTGAAAATGAACTATTGACATTTTCTGCTGTTACACTTCTGTTACAAAAAGATCTGAATTTAGATAAACATGTGCTTCCTTACCAGAGCTAGATGCAAGATTATTATGGTAGTTGTTTTTACAGCTATATCATCAGTAGCCATATCATTGTTATTAAATATACATTTTGCACCAGAGAAAAGAAATCTCTATTCTCATATACAAACATGACTTCTGCATAAACCATGGTTCAGAATACCTTGAAAGCCTCCATTTTTAGATTGCAGATTAGATTACAGGAAAGCAGACTGTTTCAGAAACAGTTTAGTTGAAGAATACACGCAATCTATAGACACAAAGGATTGTTAAGCATGTGCTCACTTGCCTTCATCTGCTGTGGATGAAGTGACATAACATCACATACCTTTGTCCTTCGTTCGTTTTGGTGGTGTGTCTCAACTATTTCAACAACTGATGTTAAGCACACTTGAGGTGACAGTGGCTGATCACGGGATGCGGATACATTGGAATGTAACCTAAGGATGATTGGAGTTCCTAGCTTAAACTGGTGTATAGATTTTAATTTTTTTCCACAGGAAGTTCTGAGGTGTTACAAGAAAGGGGAAGTATCGCCATACATTGAATATCCACCTCTATGTAGTAGGTAACAAAGAGGAGGGATACTAAGACAAGAGAAGGAATTTCAATCCTGATGAAGGCAAACAAAAAAACAGAGTGTTGATAAAAGAGCCAAAACATGTTGATTGAAGCAGAGAGAGTGACAGAGCATTAACTCACCGAGTTCACCCCTACTAAGAGTTTTCAACCCTGCCAGGGAGGTCCATAGAATAAATTAGGAAGAGTACCCCCTCAGAGAGCTATAATTAATTCTGCATGTTGGATCCCTTGTGCAATAGGGCATTGACCCTAGAGAGCACAATTTGCTCCACTCTGAACTGAATGTTGGTCTGCACCTGAGTGTTGTAGTGTGCCTTTTGATGAAGCATGGCACTATTAAGTGGGTGAGGGCAGCTCTCATAAATCACTTGGGTTTTGTAGTTAGAGGTTATGAACCATTTTTTGTTGATTTACCTCTTTCCTTTTTTGTGTGTGGGGTTTAGCCTCATTTGTTCTCATACTCTTTGGAGGAGATTTTCTGTGTGCATATTTCACTGTCCTGTCCGAATCTATAATGCGCAGAGACTTTACTGAATTTCATGAACTTTTCTTAATGAAAAGTGATACTTAATGGATATTTAAGATTTGATTCTGAAGCTTTATGCTTCAACCTCTCTATTTAGAGGTCTTAATGGGTTCTAGCTGACACCTTTCTCGCATCTCCCAATCCGTTATTGAGATTTTAGATTAAGGACTTTTCCATTCTGGAAACTGCTTTATGCATTTGCTCTGATGATATTTGATTATATTGATTTATGAACTGATTGATGATTACTTATTCACAGTCATTAAAGATTTAACCTGCTACAAGATTTATAAATGAAACTTATGCTCTCACACCAACTCTCATCATTGACTAAAAAATATTAACTGAAAGTGTGTTTTGACTAATTGATTGTTTTACAGCTCCTGGTTAGCCTAATCCATGTCCAACATCTGTCAGGCCATGGGCTTCGGGTTTACTGCCGTGATGAGATGGTTTAACTGATAGCCCCCTGCTCCAGCACTTCCTTCAATAAACTTCCTCTGGGACGTCTTCCCTATACCAACAGAAGAAAGGGACAATTGTCATCTCTGGTATGTAGACTAAATGTTTACACTCCCTCCCCTTAAGAATACCTTCTTTCTATTCCCTTGGGAATACCTACTTCAGAGAAACAAGAGGCAGTAGTAATTACTGGCATGTAGCCTAAATGTTATCAAATCAGCCATCTCTTTCTCCCTTCTTAATGTAAGGTAAACTTCAAAAAGGAAGGTCCAAAGCTTTTTTTCCCTACCGGTGGAGTCTCAGCGAGGAGGGACATGTATTACAATCACCAGAATTATAATAGGGCAATCAGCCACTGTAAGTCTGTCTTCTTCCTGTCTGCAGTCCTGTCATCACTGGCAAAGGGCTCTGGGAAAGGCAGTTTACTTGCAGAGTACTGTGGTCTACTATTTCACCCTTTGTAAAGCCTGGATTTAAATCAGGGTTCACCTCCTCTCCAGCTTTTGGACACCGCTGTCCAACCCATGGATGTTGACAGTAACATTTAGTTCTGGGCAGTTAAACTAAAACTTCAGAGGTGTCTGCTCTTAGGTTCCACTGTAGCACTGCTGTCCACATGGTATACCTCGCCCAATTGTTGCCTTCATCACTATAACCAATCTCTCCACAGTGACACATGTTAAAAGTCTTCTGCCTTTGTATTAGAAATGGAGACTCAGGTTGGCAATCAGTTTGCACTCTGTCCAAGCAGGTTCCCTCACTCTAGTCGGGGTAAGTGAGATACATAGCTCAGATAACCCCTGCTCAACCCTTTGGTAGTTAGCTTGGCACAATCAGTCAGGCTTATCTCGGAGGCAATGTGTAAAATATTTGTACAAACACACACAGTAATGCAGTGAAAACACCACAAAAGCGCTCAGCACAAGTTTAGAAAACTAGCCAATATTTATCTGAGTGAAACATGACCGAAACGACAACAATTCCAACATGTACAAGAAATGATGTGAATTTTCGAAGTTTAAACTTCAATATAGCGCATAGAAACTCAATAGCTCCAACTTGGGCTATGATGACATAGTTCATGGAGTCTTTCCCAACAATTCAGCACCACTCACAAGGAGGGCAATGGTCCCGGAGTTGCAGGGACCCCCAGGTACAGTAGCTATGGTAAATGAGGAAACAAGCCGGTGCACACAGTCAGGGAGGTGACGCAATGCTGGATCCAGTGTGGCGACGGTTCCTTACTGCAGAGCAGGGGAGGTGATGCAGCGTCAGGATGAGGCATCGGCTTCTAACGAGCTGGCGGGTCGATGAATCAGGCAGGTCAAGAAGCATTGGGCGACCTCACAGGATCATAGTCTCACCACAGGGCTACAGGCGTCGCAGTGGAGTCGGGTGTCAAGGATTTCGGTGACACAGCACTCTAGACTCACAGAACTGCATGACTGTAGAGAGGCTGCAGAAGCGGTGGGTTTTGATGCTCTTCGCAGGGACCATTGCTACGTTTTGTCGGCAGTGGTGTGGAGTAGTGCAGCAGTGCTGGTTCTGGAGTTGTATGGAGTCGGGGTCCTGGATCTTCTTGTTTCTCACCAGAACCCACTTCCAAGGGCCCAGGAACTATATTGGCACCACTTGGCAAGTCAGGGTCCCTCACAGGAGTACCCAGGTGCTGGCAGTTGAAGTATTTGATGTCCCTGAGACTTCTTAACAGGAGGCAAGCTCAGTCCAAGCCCTTGGAGAAACTTCACAAGCAGGATTTCAGAAAGCAAAGTCCAGTCCACCACAGCAAAGCAACAGGCAGAGTGAAAGGTCCTCCTCAAGCATCAAGCTCATGTTCTTGGAAGAGGTTCCCATTGATCCAGAAGTAATCTAAAGTTGTGGGGTTAGCAGTCCAATACTTTTATTCATTTCTGCCTTTGAAGTAGGTAACCATCAAAGGAAAGTCGTTGTAGTGCACAAGACCCTCCCTTTTCCTTGCCCTGCCCCAGACACACCCCAGGGGGTCGGGTCTGTTTTGTGTGAGGGCAGACACAGGCCTTTCAAGTGCAGGTGCCAGCTCCTCCTTAGTGAATCCTAGTTTGTTTCAAATTAGACACAGGAGTTAGCTTTGCATTTGGCTTGTAGACTCATGCCCCCGTCACCTAGTACTTTTACCCTACTTAGTTTGCTCTGTTTTAGCGCATTTATTTAATTATATCTTTTAAAATGGCTGCCTTGTTTTTAGTTAGGCCAACGTTTTAGTTTCACGTTATCAGTGCCACCGGGCTAAGGAGTCAACATCAAGCGACAAAGATAAAAAAACTCTAGGTGTTCACATTAGGTACTTTCCCGCTTCAAGCCTTCGAGGAAATTGTTTACATAAATTACCATCCCAAGCATGTCTTGTTATCTATTGTTTGGAACAGACCTACGTCAGGGGTCTGGACAGATCTTTATAAATGCACCTCATTTAGACAGATAGTCAGAGGGATTCCGACCAGATGCCATCGCTGCTCTCGATGCTGCGTATCGCCTTGACGCTGACCCAGTCTTCATGTCGAGTCTGAGCTAGAGACCTCATTCCAAGGTAATAAGGGTTGGGAGGCTCCTCTCATGGACATGGCATTGACAGATTAGGTTTAAGACACCTACCTCTGTTTTAGGTTAGAGATTAGCTTCACATTATTAGGGTACTAAGACATATCTCATATCTCATGTCATTGCAAGATGGTGGGGGTCTTTGTATTAATGAATCTCGTCTTTACCATTCTGTTTCTTGCATTATTCATTATCCTAATCATTGCAGTCCATGCAACTTATCGTAGATTGCAGTTTTGTTAAATAAAACCTATTGAAACCTTATTGTGCTTGATTGAGACATGCTGTTCATGTGAGAAAGGGGTAATCTCCTTTTAACCACGCCACTCCCTGAGATGTCACACCCTTGAGTCCATGCGTAAAGGCTGCCACAAATCACCTTTGACTGTTTGGGTTTTGGTGAGGTGCTGCTTGTGAGCCAGGAGGGTTGCGATGACAATTGTGACTTGTTGTAGGATTGGCATAGTCGCCTACAAACATAAGTACTGTCATCCTTAAACCAGCATTCTTGCCTAGAGCAATAGTCAAACTACGACATGATGCCACCAACGATGGTGTTTAGGCACTAACTTCCGTATACCCTGACTATCACTGTCTCACATACAACAGGTACCCTAAATACCATTATACGGAGACGTCCGTGGTATTGGGGAAGATCCTCCGTAGCTGAAGAGGGACCACCTAATTAGGCTGTAGGTTGTTTGAACTCGAACTCAGAAAAGGACTTTTCTCACCACTTGGTGTTCCGTCTATTTTACCCAATTCACAACATGGCTAACACCATAGAAATTCTTGAAAATGCTAGCCAAGCATTAAGATTACACCTAGTAGCACATGATCTAAGAGAAGAGGGTGGGCATGTTACATTCATAGTGGAAGCTAGTGAAGCTCATCAGACAGAAACAATTTCTTCCAGGGTTAACTTTCTAAAGGAAGACAACACTACATACACATCACACACACAGAATTGCAAATGTACCTTATCGGTACCAAGTATACCAGTATCATGAAATACCGCTCACTTATCAGGAGCATCAGAACTGGTTTGAAGGCGCCCTACCACATGTAGTACAACCAGTGAGATTAGGTCCCTTAGGTAATGATGGACCAATGTGGCCTATGTTTGCCACATACACACCTCACCCAGGTACACAAAATATGCAATTAATACATTGAGCTAGTAACACTTTACAGACGACTTATTCAGTTCATAATGCGGAATCTGAAAACAATACCAGTGCATCCAGCACCACCAACACCTGCTAAATACAAATTGGCTACTGGGATTAATCCACAAACACTGCATACTATCATGGGGAAGGTACCCACAGAATGAGAGCAATTCCCATTCTGGATAGCCCAGAAAAAAAATCAGTTGGAAGCTGTTTTTCCCCATGCAGGCCCACAGGAGAAACATATAATTCTCACAATTTGCTTGCCCTTCGGGGTGTTCCCTCTGTGGATGACTACACCACATGGGGTACAGTCTTTGCTGCAATATATATATACTACCACACATGGTACCCCAACACTTGCCAATTTATGGGAAGTGTTAAAACAAATTCAGAATGAGCACAGGTCTGCACCAGTCCTAGACTTGGGGATGAAATTTATGAGTAACTTCAACGCCGTCTCCTCAGTAATTACAGGGGAAGCGGTATCACTGGCTATACGCCAGCGCCTCTGAGAGATTCCACACTTCGACTAGGAGAAAGAGCTACCAAAAATTATTTCCGACACCTGCATCAGTATAGGACGGGATAGTTTGGGAGCCAAACCAAAGAAGCTTGACATACAGAGTACCACGCCTCAGGAAGGTACTAAACAAGCACAGGAGGGTTCTAAGAAGCGCTGGGATAAACAAAAGCAATTTAAAGATAGACAAAATCAGAGAGCAGATTCTCCACACCGGGATAACCCCGACAGGAGATATGCTCTCAGAAATAGAGATAATACAAAAGCTCCAGACAAATATACTGATTCACGTCCTTCTCGTTCCTTTTAGGACGCACCGGATAGACGTAGCGAGAGGGGGCTGTCCTGATTGATGTACTGAATACATGAAACAGAAGACTCACCACAGTCTTCAGACAAAAAAAGCCTCAGTTTCAAAAGAAAAAGTTGGCAGCACTGTCAATTAAAAATTCTAGTACACTTGAGAAAATTTCTGAAGCACAAGAAGTGGGCAGTGACACTGTTAGACAGCGTAGCAGAGGTCACAACATGTCACCACAGTCTGAAAGATCATCTGAATGCAACAGCAACAGGTGATTACATTGCAGTTGAGACAGCCTTGTTCTCCCACCCAACAGGGTTTATGATTAAAATATCCAAATTGAGGGAGACATGGAGCACACCACTGGTGTGATACTTTGGGATGAACTTAGTTGTGATATCCTGCTGGCCAAAAGGGACTGGCCTCCCGAGCACATCCGTAAGCTCCCACATGGGGAAGATGTAATTTTGCTTTCTATACCTGATCTTGTTACAGAAGCGGTAAAACAAGCCTACTCTGTCATTTGGGATTTAGTGCAGTCACCTGCGTTATACTAAATCATGTAGGTTGGGACAATGACTCTTGTTGTCATGTAATACCTATCAGGTCTACACCTTAGCCACAATATCCTGTTAAACATGAAGCAAAAGCTCCAGTGAGGGAGATCCTCACTCACCTCGAGTGCCAGGATGTAATTGAGCCCTGTGTCTCTGCAATGAATAAACTGTTATTCCCCTTTGCAAAACCAGACCATTCCTACAGAATGGTCTTAGATTACAGACACTTAAACAAACAAACACTTACCTACACTATACCAAATTCACATAGCACAGCACTTATGAACAATATTGTGCGCAAAAAATACAAAAACAATCTTGAGTATTTCCAATGGTTTCTTCTGCCAGAACTTAGCACATGAAAGTTGGGACCTGAGTGCATTCTCATTTGGCTCACAAAATCACTTCTGCCACTGACCCAAGTTAGAAAAACATCCCAGGGCTGTTGTCAGCCTGAGTAACATCAATATTAAATTATATTGATCCCGAGGCGTTGTCCTACGTGGATGACATCTATCTCATAGATGAATACCTCAACATTCATCTTGCCAGTGTCAATCGGATCGTTTTAGGATTCGCAGCCCTTGGCTACAAATTTATTTTTAAGAAAACTAAAATAGCCTTTCTCAGTGTATTGTTCCTGGGATACGAGCTATCAAACGAGGGGAAGAGCTTGGCCCCTGACTTTCTGGAAAAATGTGCTCAACTCCACCCACCAAACACTCAAGAAATTACAGTCTTTACTTGGTTTCTTTAACTTTTGCCACTCTACGAATTAATACAGCCTGATTTTTCTTTGACACTCCCTCCCACTCTAGCTCAGAAAGACTCATCAGGATATTCAGTGCACATCTCAGCTCTCTTTGTGTCACTGTCTAGAGTGAATTCACAAACAGCCCAACTGTCTGTCTGTCCCAGACGTATCTTCAGGGCACAGAATGGTTAAGCAAAAAAAGTCCACTTTCTAAAAGTGGCCTTTTTAAACAGACAATCTTAACTAAAGATGCATTTTTAGATTTTGAGTTCAGAGACCCTAAACTCCATAGCTCTATCTCCTCCCAATGGGAAACTGAGCTTAAAAGATATTTAAAGGCAATCCCTATTTTAACCCGTGAGAGGGGTGGTTTGGACATGTAGTGAAAGGGAAGGTTTGGACCTGGAAAAATGGGTGCATTTGCATGGTCGAACTGGCGGTTTAAAACTGCACACAGAGACACTGCAGTGGGAGGTCTGGGACATGGTTAAAGGGCTACTCATGTGGGTGGCACAATTAGTGCTTTGGTCCACTAGTAGCATTTGATTTACAGGCTCTGGGCACACATATGACTGGCATATTTGATTTATTGGTAAGTCTCACTGTACTAGGTACTTTCCAGTAAATCAAATATGGCAGTAATGGATAAACCAATCACCAATACAATTTAGACATATGCACTTAAGTGAGGTTAGCAGTGGTAAAGTGCCCAGAATCCTAGAGCCAACAACTATTGATCAGACAAAATAGGATGCAGGAGGCAAAATGTTTGGAGATGATCCTGTAAAAAGATCCAGAGATCCAGATCCAACGCCATTGTAATATTAATCTGCTGCTACCAGCACCTGTCACTGTATAGGCTAGGTTGATTTGCTAGTCACCAATCTCACCAAGAATTGATACAATTGAGGAGTTCCTAGATATCAGAGTCCCAATAAACAGGAAAGCAAACATATGAACCACCTTTAGAGGACACAGACTGTTTAGATCACCTGGGAGCAAACACATGGATAGCCATAAAAAATGACATAGCAGAATAGTATAGCAGTTTCAAACCATTCAGAAAATGTTCATCCCATTAATTTAGTTAAACTTGCTGACCTTGAGAGTGCAATGTAATGAAATAATCACACTCCTTTACTCCATCATCCTTAACATCTCATGATGATTATTTTGAAAACCTTTTGAATGGTTCTATAAGTTAGCCAAATACATTCCTTGTTAATACCACAAATACTACAACACCAGTGTAGAGTTGGAGCGATAGTTTGTTTGCCCATGTAAGGGACAGATAATGTGGCCTGATGAAAGACTGAAAGCATCTTATTTACGTAGAGGAAATTTAAGAGGTGCTGAGACTCATCCACAGTGCACCTATGTGGCTGTACATGTCATTCTTTCAGGCTGTATGAAGACAGTGCTAAACTATTTGTTAAAAAAATACAAAGTATTTAACAATAGAACAATTAATGCGCACATGTTTGGAACAACTACGTCAACAGTTCTTTTAAGGAAATGCATACATGTTGCCTTTTAAGAACCACATATTTGGAAAGTGAGCTACACAGTATATTTTGCATGTCGCAAACGCAAATCGGGTCGTTTGCGACATGCAAAATGCAATTTGGAATGTACAGACCCATTTTTGCGTTTCAGTAAACTATTTACTGAATGGCAAAAAGGGTTTGCGAGTCGCAATTAAAAGGGGTGTTCCCTTCTTAATAATGAGTCGCAGTCCTATGTATGATTGTTTTGTGACCGCGAATGCGGACCACTGCCTGCTCTGAAAAAATGAAACAAAAATGTTTCATTTTTTGTTTTTAAAATGCATCTCACTTTCCTTTAAGGAAAGCAGGCTGCATTAAAAAAAAAAAAATACTGCTTTATTTAAAAACAGTCACAGACATGGTTGTCTGCTGTCGCCAGCAGTCCACCATCCCTGTCAGGGCGGCCATTCCCAATGGGGTTGCAAATTGGGACCTACCTCATGAATATTCATGAGGTATGTCATTTGAGACCCCCTTGTGAATCGCAAACAGTGTCATTGACACTGTTGAACGTAAGGTTTTGCGACTTGCTCTGCAATCCTATATTTCGTACATGTGGCCCTATATATCTTTGATAATCATGATGTCATTACCAAAAACACAGTCATTTAGTCATATTTAATATAAACTTGATGAAAATAGCTGCAAAGGCAGGTTAGGTGCATTGATTATATCCTTTTCAATATACATAGATGCAGATTTATGAGCACCTTGCACCACGTTAGCGCGCCTTAGTGTATTCTTTTTTTGCTAACGTGGTGCTAAGATTGCCTTTTCCCACACCATATTTGCAAAGTTGCACAATGCATACATTGCGCCATTTTGTAACCCATTGCGCCACATTATGCCTGATTGCAATAATGCAAGAGTTCACTGCACCATTGTTGCTGTCATTTTTTACACCAGCTCAGAATAGGCATTAAAATGATTCACCCATTTAAATCAATGAGTCTCCTTGCACTTTGCTACATCTGCGTCAACATTTTTGATGCTAGTATAGCAAAGCACCACAATAGCATTAAAAATGTTGCCACTATTGTTCTAACTACTGCCACGGTGCGCTGTATCTTAAATACAGTGCACACATGGTGGCATTAGGTGGGCACAGGTGTGCGTAAGAATAGTGGAGCTGCATTGGATGAAGCACCACTTTTTTTAAATTCAGACCATAGTTTTTCTTCCTTCTGTCATGAGATTGGAATGAAGCCTTTCAATTGTATTGTGTTGGTTACTTTTATAAGTGGCAGTAAGCAATTGACTGTATTGTGAACACATTATCCCAAATTTCAAATGGATCCTTTCACTGGATTACAACTTTTCCAGTTCTGGCCTTTACTTTAAACAAATATTTGTTTTTAGATATTTTAGTCTGATTTTCTTAATTTAACTTAACAATACTTACTAGTTCCAGAATACTCTGATTTGTTACATGAAAATGAAGACTGAAAAAGAGGTGTTCTTGTGATATGGAGCTTTTTGCTAACCCTACATCTGGCACTGGCACACTGACACAACATTGTGTGTAACAGCAAGTACATAGGTATAGAAGGGTGCAGATAATCTAATCATCTTTATTATTAGCCATAGCTTTTGGTAATTTACAGTAGCAGTAGCATTTGTGGAGTACCTGACTGATGCAAATTAGGCCTCCTAAGATGCTGTGTCTTAGCCCGTAGTTTAGTGGAGTGGCGTTCTGCGCCATGTGAGTGAAATTAAGTTGGAAATATTCAGAATTGTCTTTGATGGTCATTTTGAACTTTAGACCTATGATGTAGTTGTATTTGGATTCAAATTGCATTTAAGCCAGGTGGTGCAATAACCTGCATAAGGAGATGGCAGTCAATTGTATTCTAACTGGTAGTAAGTGTCTGTTGAAACATGTGCTTGGTATAATAAGACATATTCAGCTGTTCAAACAGCAGCTGGGTAAATAGGAAGCATGTCTACTATACAGGTCAAATAGCGCATACTGTACACCACTTAGCCAGCTACCAGGTGAATAATGAAGTGTTTTTTGCTATTTGAAGAACTACTGTCCAAACAGTACACCATTTGTGCTATTTAGTCAGTAGGCGGGTAAATAATGAAGTTTCTTTTGCCATTTGCAAGGCTGCCATCCAAATAGTACCAGGTGACTGGTATTTAGCTGGCTACCAGGTAAGTAGCAGCTTTTCTTTGCTATGTGCAATACCTACAGTAAAAAGAAATGTGTTTCTGCTATTTAGTCTGCAACCAATTAAATGATGCAGATTTGGATGCGATTTGCATGGCCAAATTATACATAATGGCCTCATTACAAACCTGGCGGTTGGTGTTAAAGTGACACTAATAACCTCCAACAGGCCAACGGTAATTACCGCCAAATTATGACCATGGCTGAAAGATCTCAGATAGACAGCCAATGTACCACACCGACAGCCAGGGCAGAAAGAACAGCCACCATGGCGGTAGCTGCCTACAGCCAGGCAGAAGTCAATGTTCCACCCACTGTAGTAAGATACAGGAAACCGCCACCTTTTCCGGGGCAGTACCAACGACATCAAAAGCCTGGTGGAAACAGAGCTCAGAAGAGAAAGGACTCACCATTGGAGATACAAGGAACAACCATGCCGCCATGGAGTCCGAGCTGTGTGTCTTCCCCATGATCTTCTATGTGCTGCTCCACCGTGAACATCAATGCTGGCGAAGATGACGACGGTGAGTACAGCCACCGGGAGGGAGGGAGGGAGGAAAAAGACAGTGACACACACATGCACCACACACCCCCAACACCATACACACAATTAGCTGCATCACAAAAACAATTTTACCCTGTAAGTTAGATGAATAATGCAAGGACAAATCGATTTTGAAAAAGGGAATGTAATGAGAGCAACACATCAAGATAAATAACCTAGGCAAGCTAATAGATATGTACATATGTACACAAAAAGGAACACAGCCCAGTCCACAATGTTCATAGACCAAATGGCCACAGGCCAAGGTCCAAGGCCACACATGTCACCTGCATCAACATGGAGAGAACACTGCAGGGGCATCAGTTGGTAAACAGACAGGCACCTCAATTGACAGGGGTGGGGGGGCACCTCAGCTGGGAGATGGAACAACACCACTGGTTCTGGAGGGGGCTCCATGCCTTGTGCTTGGTCTTGGGGAGTGCAAGGCCACAGTCTCTCGAGTGGGTGACTTGCCCACTTGCTCTGGAGGGGGCAACATGCCCTGTGCTTGGTCCTGGGAAGTGCAAGGCCACAGTCTCTCAGGTGGGTGACTTGCCTCTTTGCACTGGAGAGGGCAACATGCCCTGCGCTTGGTCCTGGGGAGTGCAAGGCCACAGTCTCTGAAGTGGGTGTCATACCCACTGGTTCTGGAGGGGGCCTCGTGCCCTGTGTTCTCGATCCTGAGTAGTCTTGGTGATGTGGGTGTCATACCCACTGGTTCTGGATGGGGCCTGTGCCCTGTGTTCTTGATCCTAGGTAGTCTTGACGATGTGGGTGTATTACCCACTGGTTCTGGAGGGGGCCTCATGCCCTGTGTTCTTGAACCTTGGGAGTGCAAGGTCACAGTCTTTCAGATGGGTGTAATACCCACTGGATTTGCATGGGGCAGGCCGCACAGCAGGCCATGGAGGCAGGATTACATACCCTGTCCATCCCATGCAACCTCGGACGGCTTCCCACTGCAGGTGGTGGTGCTGTTGGGGGAGCTCCTACCCATCCCCTGTAACCTCAGATGGCTGCCCACTGGAGGTGGTGGTGCTGCTGCGGGGGGCTCCTGCTCATCCCCTGCAACATCGGATGGCTGTCAACTGGAGGTGGAGGTGCTGCAGGGGGGGAGAGGCTCCTGCCCATCCCCTGCAACCCCGGATGGCTGCACAAACATAGTTGGTGGTGGGGGCTCCGTCGCAGTTCCTGCCCCAGGCACCTTGCTCTTCCTGACTCCTGCCCCAGGCCCCTTGCTCTTCCTGCCTACTGGTGCAGGCTCCTTGCTCCTACTGGCAGCTGGGGCAGGCTCCTTTTCATTCTTAGCAGCTGCTGGGGCAGGATCCTTGGTCTTTCAGGCAGCTGGGGCAGACTCCTTTATCTTCTTAGCAGCTGCTGGGTCAGGCTTGTTGGTCTTTCTGGAAGGTGGGACAGGCTCTTTTACCTACTTAGCAGATGCTGGGGCAGACTCCTTGGCCTTTCTGGCAGCTGGGGCAGGCTCCTTTGTCTTGAGGCTGCCTGATGAAGGCTCCTTCACCTTCAGGACATGTGGCCTGGATACTTTTTCATCACGAGTGGGTGTGGTGACGACTGGGCCTGTGGACAGGGTGGCTGAGGTGCTTGGCTGGGTTCTCCCAACCCTGGCCATACATGCAGGATAGGGGGGAGTGGTAGAGAATAGGTCAATGGTGGATAGGAACAGTTTTTTAGGGACATTGGGGCAGGAAGAGGGAGAAGGAATGGGAGTGAAGAAAGAGGGAGTGGTTGTTGGACGTGTCTGTCTGCTGATTTTGGGTGCAGGTGCATGGGCTGGATGCTGTTGTGAAGTGGTGTCTGAGTGATTGCGTTTGTTTACCTTAGGAGGGGGGAACAGACACAGTGGGAGAGGACACCCAAGGGTCGTGTGCATGTCTGTTGTGAAGGTGTCTGGCAGTGAGGTGTGTGTTCGGTTTGGTGTGGTGATGATGCTGGTAGTGGATGATGATGTAGTGCATGCAGGTGTGAGTGTAGACGGAACTAGGAGGGAGGTGGAGGAGGAGGGGGAGACAGTGGAAATAGTGGATGTTGGTGTTTCTGCATCTGGATGGTGTTTGTGTGAGTGCTTGTGGAATGAAGTGCAGTGCTTGTGTTTGCCTGAACCACTCTTGTGTGTTGTCTCGTCTGCATGCTCATCTGGCTGTGTGCTTGGGCTGGGTTGGGGACAATGGGACTGGGAAGAGGAAGTTGGAGGGTAGAAACACAGACAATGGCTGCCATCAGAGAGGAGGCCTGAGCCTGGATCAATCTCTGTTGGGCCGCCAAGCCAGAGTGAACGCCCTCCAGGAATGCATTAGTCTGTTGCATCTGGGCTGCCAGCACCTGGATGGCATACACAATGGCTGACTGTCCTACAGAGATGGATCTCAGGAGGTCGATACCCTCCTCACTCAGGGCAGCAGGGCTCACTGGGGCAGGGTCTGAGGTGCCCTCCTGGGTGAGACTCGATGATGGGCTGCTGGGACGGCAGCGCTGGTACAGGGGGTGGCGGTGGTACCTGTAGCTGGGGTGGTCACAGAAGTGTCTGCCACTACCAGAGAGCTTCTATCGGAGGAGGTATCTGTGTCAGATCTGTCCCCTCCAGCCTCCGCCGTGGTGCTCCTCTCGCGCTCCATCCCACAGGTGCCCTCAGCATCGGTGGACTCTATCTCCTGTGTCCTGTGGGATGCAGCTCCCTCCATTGCCGGTGCCTCTGCTCCTCCGCCAGATGATGCTAATGCACATAAGGACAGGATGACAAAATAAAAAGGGGGGGAAGAGACAAAGGATATAATTGGTCAATGGCTGCACCAACACCACCGTTGGTGTACATAGCACCCTCATACACATGGAACAGCCCTGCGCAATATGACATAGCACTGGCAGAGAAATAGTTAGCAGCCAAGCCATGGGGAGGGGCACACACCACAAAGCGCAGCACACCTGGGACCACACCAGCCCTGACAAGTTGTGGATGCCTATGAGCTAGGTAGCAAGATTGTCCCTTCTGAACCCTAGCTACCAGGGTACTTATGCTGCAATGTCAGTCCTGGTCTAAGGGCACCCACTGACACACATCCCCCACCCCGATACCACCCTACCATGCGTAAGTTGTAATGATGGGCACCTTACTTAACCCCTTGTGGCTTCTGTGATGCCCTCAAGCGTCCATCCAGCTCAGGATAGGGCACCACCAGTATGCGGGGCATCAGGGGGGGTCAGGGTTCGACGGGCACCCTTCCTCATTGGGAGGCCATCCCTAGCTGGGACTCTGCCATCTTCATGCCCAGCATCTCAGATCCTCCCACCATTTGCGACAGTGGGTGCTCTGCCTGCCGTAGACCCCCAGGGTCTGCACGTCCTTGGCGATGGGACGCCATATGCCCTTCCTTTGATGGGTGCTGACCTGCAGAGACAATTCACACAGGAAAATTGAATTAGTCAAACAGTCCTGCATGTTACACTTATGACCCACCATACCCCTTCACATCACCATTTACACACACATGGCCCAGCACACAACCAAAGCACCACCCAGAGGACATCCACCCACTCCCTTTGCACAAGGCCTTCACACCACTCCATGCATTCATGCCACATGCATCGTGCCCACCGTGTACTCACTTGTTGGTCTGGAGGCCCATACAGCAGTCCGTACTGGGATAGGACCACATCCACCAGTCTCTCCAACTCCGTCAAAGTGAAGGCTGGGGCCCTTTCCCCAGTCACATGAGCCATGGTAGGTTCCAGACACAGGTCACAGCAGCACATGCAATATAGGTCCTCTCCTGTTGAAGTTCAAGTAGCAAGTGAGGGATCAGATAGAAAATGGCAGTCACATCTGCAGTGGTGCACACCGTCACCGCCAGCGTAGATCACCATTGGCCACTGTACCCCATAGGGCCCAATGTTAACCAATCAGGAGTTGCACGGCGGTTCCCGACCACCTCCCGCCACAGCGCACAATGTCAGCGGAATTACCTTACTTCCACCTGTCCCTCCACAGAGGACAGGCAGATGCCATTTCAGGGGGTGGGGGCAGGCCCTGGATAATTGCTGAATCACTGGTGAAATTAGGACATACTTTACAAATCACACTGACCCATTACAAGTTAACAGCATGCAAAGTTCTGTTGTAGCCCCATTGTTCAGTTTTTGACCAGCTCCTCACTCTTTTGCCCCATAGATTGCTACCGCTGCAGATGAATAGGAGATGGAGACATACCCCCTTGTACAGACCCCTGGTGGACTTGGCAACAATGGAGGATAGGCACATTATCCTCACGTACAGACTGGACAGGGCCGCAATCGCAGCGCTGTGTGCCCAATTGGAGACGTACCTGATACCTGCTATCCGTCACCTCATTGGGATCCCCCTCCTGTGCAAGTGCTATCTGTACTCCATTTCCTGGCAACTGGCTCTGTCCAAGTAACAGTGAGCTTGGCAGCAGGAATGTCACAGCCAATGTTCTCAATAGTGCTAACAAGAGTGTTGTCGGCCCTGATTAAACACTTGTGCAGCTACATTGTATTTTCCCAGGTTGAAGATTTGGCCACAGTGAAGGCCGGGTTCTATTCAATGGGACATATCCCTAACATAATTGGGGTGATTGATGGAACATATATTGCATTTGTCCCCCCCCATCACAACGAACAGGTGTTTAGAAATCAGAAGTGTTTCCACTCTATGAATGTACAGATGGTGTGCTTGGTGGACCAGTATATCGCCCACGTTGATGCTAAGTACCCTGGGTTGCTGCATGATGCCTTTGTCCTGAGGAATAGCAGCATCCCAAATGTGATAGCCCAACTACAGAGGCACAGGATGTGGCTAATAGGTAAGCCCTTGGTTCCCACCCAGTAAGTGTTGGGGTATGGGTAGTGTGTGGGCCATGTGCAATAGTTTGTGGCTAAATGTTGTCCCTCAAAATTTGCAGGTGACTCTGGGTACCCAAACCTATCATGGCTGCTGACCCCTGTGAGGAATGCCAGGGCAAGGGGAGAAGAATGTTATCATGAGGCGCATGGGCGAACCAGAAGGATAATATAAAGAACCTTCTGCCTCATGAAGGCCAGGTTCAGATGCCTGCATCTGACAGGTGGATAACTGTGCTGCTTACCCAAGAAGGTCTGCCAGATAGTAGTGGCATGCTGCATGTTGCCCAACCTTGCCCTGAGATGCCATGTGCCTTTTATGCAGGAGGAGGAGGCTGGAAATGCCCATGTGGCAGCAGTGGACCCTGTGGACATTGTGGATGTGGAGTCAGAGGATGAGGATGAGGACAACAGAACACCAGTGATTAGACAATGCTTCCAATGACACACAGGTAAGACAGTGTTACTTCACTTTTCTATGACATTTGTTTGAATATCTGTGGCACTGGCATGAGGTTTTTTCACACTTCTATGCCCACTTACTGTACCCTTTGCAAATTAAGTTTGCAGATGTTGGTGACCTCACATATGTTCCTGGTGTGATCACTGCAGCCAGCTACAGGTAATTAATCTTTGCTCATTTTCTATACAGTTGCAATGTTTGTACCTGTTTCAATGAATACATACTTGAAAACTTTGACCTACTCCATACTTCTTTTTTTCCAGGGGTGTTTATTGAAGTGCTAAAATATAGAGGGGCAAGTGCAATGGGATGGGGTGATGATGGAGGAAAGTCCAGCGTATTGTTCCAATCTGTTTGTAGCACAGGTGCATTGTCCAGGGGGAAATAAGAAGGGGAGCAATGGCAGTTCAAGGTGGACAGATTGACTGATTGGGACACAAGGGTGACAATCAGGAGAGACTCATTTCCAGGCGGGGGTCTTGGCAAGTGTCTCTGGCTTCTGTCTGGATCGCAGGGAAAGTTTGCGGGGTGGTTCTCTTTCTGCAGGGGGAGAGGTGCTGGTGGCCAGTGAGTCTAGTGGGGGGGCCTCCCGGCCCCTAGCGCCAGCGGAGGTGGAAGGCTGGTCAGATGTCTGGCTAGTGGCAGGGGCCCGCTGTTGCGTGACTGCCTCCCTCATAATATTGGCCATGTCTGCCAGCACTCCTGCTATGGAGATCAGGGTGTTTTTGATGGCCCGTAAGTCCTCCCTGATCCCCTGGTACTTTCCCTCCTGCAGCCGGCTGTTCTCCTGCACATTGTCCAGGATCTGACCATCATGTCTTGGGTATGAGGTGTGCCCTAGGATCCCTGTAGAGGTGGACACACTGCTAATTGGCATGTCCTGGGGATAGAGGTATGAGTACTCTGGGTGGGTGCTGCGGTGGTGTTTCCTGATGGGGAGGGTCTGTGATGGTGTGTTACTGAGCCTGGGTAACCAGCTGTCCAGAGGTCCCTGAAGGGCCAGGTTGGTCATCCAGAACAAGAAGACCAGAGTTGCTGTCATCACTGTGGGCCACTTCTGTTGGGGGACTGGATATTGCTGGCACCTCCTTTCTGGTGACATTGGATGTGGCACCTCTGGGGTTGTAAATTATGTGTTATGGTTTTCTGTGTCTGACATATTGTGCATCCGTGAATTGCCCTCTTTGGTTGTATTTGCCCTGGCATCTTTTACTTGTGTACATTGGTGTATGGTGGGATGATTAGTTCTCTATAGTGTGAATGCTTTAGTGTTGAGTGTCAATGCAGGGCTGTGAGTGGTGTCCATGCATTGGTAGAGCATGCAGGGCTTGGCATTAGGATAAGTGAGATGTGATGATGAGGTGTGTGGGAAGTGGTGGAGTGATGGGAGTGAGGGTAAGGGTGGGGGTATGTGATGGCATGCAGGTAGGGAGGGGTGATAATAGTGGAGAGTTGACTTACCAGAGTCCAGTCCTCCTCCTACACCGGCCAAGCCCTAAGGCTGCAGGATTGCCAAGACGTGCTCCTCCCATGTTGTTAGTTGTGGGGGAGGAGGTGGAGGTCCTCCGCCAGTCCTCTGTACAGCGAGCTGGTGTCTTGCTACAATGGAATGTACCTTTCTCCGTAGGTCATTTCACCTCTTCCTGATGTCATCCCTAGTTCTTGGGTGCTGTCCCACGGCGTTGACCCTGTCCACGATTCTCCGCCATAGCCCCATCTTCCTAGCTATCAATATCTGCTGCACATGTGCTCCAAATAGCTGTGGCTCTACCCTGATGATTTCCTCCACCATGGCCCTAAGCTCCTCCGTTGTGAAGCAGTAGTGTCTTTGTGGTGTCATCGTTGTTGTGTGATGTGTGTAAGTGAGGGTGTGTTGTGTAAAGTGTTGGGGGGTGTGATGTGGGGTGCGTGAGTAGTGTATAGGTGTGAGTAGTATCTGGCTCTGTTTGTGTCAGTGGTCTTGCTGGCTCTCTGGTGGCAATTGTTTGTAATGGTAAATGGTTGTGGGTAATGTGGGTGTATGTTTTATAGTGGTGTGGGTGTGTGGATGTGGTGTGCGTAGCGGTGTCAGGTGTGTGTTGTTTGAATTGTCCAATGTGGTGTTGTTTTGTTTGTGTGTGTCGATTTTGAGTGCGGCAGTATGTACCGCCAATGGTTTACCGCCGTTGAATGTCTGCCATGGTGATTTGTGGGTTATATTGTGGTGGGCGTAGTTCTGTTGGAATAACGGTGTGGGATTTGATATCGCCAGTTTATCACTGACCTTTGGTGTGGCGGATTTGTGTCTGTGGCTGAATAGTGACGGAAGGGTGTATGTGTGTCATAATATGGTGAACTGATATCCGCTGCAGCGGAGGTAAGTTGGCGGAAGTCAGCGTGGTGGTAAGTGGGATTTATCACCAATGTCATAATGAGGGCCAATGTCTGTCATTTTGCTAACAACCAGGTAAAGGGTTAAAATTCTTGGAAATGTGCACAGCTGCTATACAAATAGCGCATAATGTTCGCTAGTTGGAAACTGACCATCTGAATAATTAAGTTTCTTTGCTATTTGCTTGACCCCTGGCCAAACAGTACAGAATGCCTGCTATTTAGCCACAGGCAATATTAACAGTAAAGTTTGTTTGCATGGCTGCTGGCTAAACAGTACATTAACTCTGCTTTTCAGCCAGAGGCCAGACAAATAATGAAGATGTATTGTTATTTTCAATGCTGCCGGTCAAGAAATGCCGAATTTCTACTATTTAGGCAACTGCTGGGTAAATTATAAAGGGTTCTGCTATTTACATGGCTGCCGGCCAAACAATTCCTAATCTCTACTATGTAGTCTGGGGAAATATAAATAAAGAAGTTTCTGTGCCATTTGCAAGGCCCTGGTAAAATAGTAAATAAATTCTACTGATAAGCCAGTGGCCAAGTAAATAGCAGAGAAATGTCAATATCAACCTAGTGGACAGCTATGTAGCTGCTATCGTAAGCAAAACAAGGAGATCATACACAGTTACCTTCAAGGATCACAGGAAAAAAAGCCTGCATCTCTACATGTGCGTTATGGCATTATAATATACGTTTTTTATACATGATAACCATGCAAACTCAGGTTTAAACAATTAGCACATTAGATCCATTGGAGATGCAGCTAACGATCACCGAGCATGAACGTGTTTGAGCTATTGATTTTTGCTGGCATCATCTCCATAGGATCCTTCTCTTATTATCTACTCCCCTGCATTCCCATTTTTAAGAGAATCCTTCCAGTGATGGTTCTTCCTGCTGCATGGAGTGATGCAATTACCAGCACGCTGCGACCTGTGTAAATATGCACACTTTAGGCATCTGCGCCAGCTCTAATTGTAAGTTTCCCAGGGAGCAGCAGGATTTCCACGGGCTAAAAGTGTACTAGAGGGAGGAAGGCTGTGCGAAGGAAGAAAGTGAAAAGCACTGTTTAGAATGCACCAGCTAAATAATGTCGCGTTGAGGAATCAAAGTAACCCATGAAAGACTTGAGTATTTTAAAGCTATCACGGCATAAAAAAACTATTTTTTTAGATCAGTTCCTACCTTAGGCCACCAACAATACTTCCATGTGAACTACCACGCTGTTGTTATTTCATCCATCTAAAAAATGTGAAGCATACTTGTGCTACAAGTGATGCGAAAATTTAATCTATAGATTTCTGAAAGAAACATACTCATGTTTTCATATAGTTAATGTATAAATCAACATTGGAGAAATATTTAGTTAACATTTATTCAAATATATCTTTAATATGGCCATGATAGATCCTTGCACATGTGAAAGTCAGAGAAAACCAATTGAATGTTAAACTCCCAATGAATAATTAGTCAATATAGTGAGACGCAGAAATTACTTTTTAGAAATCAAAAACACAGTATTTGGGTGAGGGTCAGTAACAGAGAAGGTTGGGGAGGAGTGTTACATTCTTATAAGCAGAACTGCCCACAGAATTGCGGTTGCCCCTGTGTAATTACAGTTAGGTCAGAGTTTCTACGAGAAGAGTGATTTTTGTTTTGCTAACAGCATTTTCACCACTTGGAAATCTACATAAAACTTCCTAAAAACCTTATGTCCTTCCTGGAAAGTTTAGGAGTGATCTCTTAAGGAGCGGCCAGGAGAAAGGGGATGTTCCAAAATGAAGCCCATGTTAACTCTTATTCTTCTAGGAAAGTTTTGAAGCAGCTACAGAACAAAATTGCTAAAGCATTTAGGGGCTAATTTAAGAAAGGTAGCACTAAATCCAATGCAGCACTACTTTTCTTGCACCTCTTGATGCACGCCTATTCCCACTATGTGTGCATCGTATTTAACATACGGCGCGCCATGGCGCAGGGAAGGGGCAATAGTGTCAAGCTTTTTGACGCTATTGATGTACTGTGTAGGATTAGTGCCAAAATGTTGGCACTAATCATGCACAGTAAATAGGGGCCCATTGAGAGTAATGGTGTGCCCCATTTTCATGCCTGTTCTGTGAAGCATTAAAAGTACAGCAAAAAATGTGCAGTAAAATCCCTTAGATTCCACTGCACCATTTTTGCGGTCCCCCTAATAGGGAAACATCCCTCTTACATACATTATGCCAGCACAGAAATAATGTGGAGTAAGGGATTACAAAGTGGCACAATGCATGCATATTTAAAAAAAAAATTAACCTCTCATCCAAATAATACATCTTCAGTTGATATCATCAGTTAATTCTTAAAAAGTGAATGAGTGTTTTGTGATCTGACCTATACTAAATGCTTCATTGTCAAGCTGGTACATATACATGCACCAATGCCCAGAATGCAACAACCAAACAAGTGTGATTATCACCCTCATACATCATTTTAAAAACCAAACTTCACCCATTTTAGTCCATTTATTTAATTTATCTATCTTCATGTTTCTTCAATTGTTCATCTAGACATCATGATTCCGATATTCAAATACATGTAAAGTGCTAATCCCGGTGTTTTCTACTGCATCCCGAAGTACACAATTAATCAAGTAATGTAATGTTGTAAACTCAGGGCCATATTTCAACTTTTTGACGCAAAACTGCGCCGACGCAGTTTTACGTCAAAAATATTACCGCTGGCTAATGCCATTTTTTTGCACCGTGCAGGCGTCAAATTTATACTTTGACGCACGGTGGCGCAAACCACAGGTGTAAGTTTTTGTTTTTGACCCACACCGCAGCGTCATGTCGTAAAGGAAAAAGACGTTAGTGGCAGAAATGACTGTGAGCCGATTTACGACACCGCAAACTTGCTATGCAGTGTTTTATGACGCAATATCGTAAAAATTCCCCGCAAACGCAGCCATTTCAGCAGAGGAGAGCCAAAATGGATTCCAGATGCCTGTACAGACCCCAGGAAGATGACAACAGACCGGGAACCAGCCGGGAGGACCCACACAAGAACCAGGACAGGGAGAAGAAGAAAAGAAAGTGTTGCTTCAGTGCAGAGGAGCAGGAAATCCTGGTAAAAGAGGTGACGGAACATCAGCACCAACTGTTTGTCACCTCAGAGTTGCCAATCAGTAGGAGAGAGGCAATATGGCAACAAATTGTTGACAAGATTAACATTGTGGCAGAAGTACGCAGAACTGTCATCGAGTGCAAGAAACACTGGCGGGACTGCAAGCGCAGGACCAAGGAAAAGATGGCCATGAACTGGAAGGCAGCACTGCAGACTGGAGGTGGGAGTCCAGCACACCAGGGGCCCCTGGACCACATGGAGGAGATGGTCGCAGCCGTCATCCCTGAGGAGATCGTCACAGGGATTCAAGGACAGGACAACGCAGACTACCAGGAGACAACGCAAATGCAGGGTAAGTCGCATGGGGAATTAAAATGCACTAATGTCAACTACAACCGGGGGGGGGATACCGACTACAAAATGCATGGAAGTCATCATTTACATGGAGTGGCATGTGTAAAGGGGTACGGCATGGGGCATGGCCTGTACTGAGAAAACCTGGGGCACACCATAACACAACACCAACAACAGTTCCATGGGGGTATGCTGCCATGCCAACGATGTAGCAAAGGTAAAGCCACGCCAGTAGGGAAGAGCACAACGTCAAACTGACATCCTGTCACACGTCAGCCACTGTACCCCCTACATTAACTAGGGCCCAATTAACAACCTCTAGCCATACTGAAAACTGGAATGTAACAGTGACAACATTTGCGACTGCCACCTCTGCTGTGTGTGCAGCTCAAGCAGCCAATGGCAGTAACACCCCCATGGATCATATGCACCTAAATTTGAGGGTTGAGGATGACAACTTTAACAATCCCCTGAAACAAGACAAATGTTCCAGTCCTGTCAATTGTGAATGCCCATAGTTGCAGCAAACATCAGCCAATGTCATCAACATTAGGAGCTACACAGCACTAAGGTCACACCCATGCTGCATATGTCAGGGTCCATCCTGTGCCTGGGTCACAATGCAACATCCCAAATGTCATACTGCTCAGACAACAGCATTGAGGGGGAGGACACATGTAACTGGTCACTGAAATACACCTGCACAGTCAGAGGAGGAAATAGGACACTGCTACGACTATCAGGGCAATCCAATGTACCACACATTCCCCAACATCAACTGTACACATTACCAATGCTGACATCCATATCGTGCCATGACAATGTTATGCATAGTATACGCTACATATCAACCACAAATAAGTGGATGTGAAAGATCAGAGACTGGGGCAGGTCCAGATTGTTAAGTGTGCTGCTAGTGCCATCAGAACACCCACAGCCAGTGAAAGGTCTCACCATGAGAATGGATGTAGACGGAGGGTTGCGCAGGACAAGAAGGTGGCAAATCACTGTTTGGCCAAAACCAACACCTAGAAGAGATGATGCTGACAAGTCTAATAACTTACCACAATACATGTGACGTGCAGGTGGGGCATAGGCCTGGGAGAATTCCCATCTGAAAGACTGGAACAATGAACAGGAAACAAGATCACAATGTGAAATCATCACAAGGCAGGCATGTCACATCACCAATGCCACAACACAGACACACTAATTGTACCTTATTTCATTGCAGAGGACGATGGATCTCCTGCGGATATGCCTGTCCAGGACTACGCTGATGACATGGATGACGAGCTGACAAACATCAGCCACCAGACCCTCCAAGATGTCCTTGGAACCCTCCAGACCCCACCTTCAGTCACAAGGAGGAGCACAGAACAAGCAGCCATCACGGAGGACCCACCCACCACCCCAATTGTAAGACCTGCCAGTTCCAATACAGCTGACGACTCAGATGACACAGGCACCAGCTTTGAGAGAACTGTAGTGGGAGTACAGCAGAAGCTGGCCAAGGAGGTGTGGGTGGGGATGCAAAATATGGCAGCCAGCCTAGAGGGGGTGCGTTTGTGCATGATGTCAACTGAAGAACAGGCAGCAGCTATGCAAGGGTGAACAACTATCTTGTAGGAAGTAGAAAAAAGACTGAAGGAAATCAGCACAGCCGTAATACAGTTGACCCAACACCTACAACAGCAATACTGTCAACGCGTGCACAAATGCAACATTGAACCCTTCAGGGCCGACCCGGTTGCCTACCATCGTGATGTGGCTGCTATTCTTAAGAACCAGCAGATCCTCCTTGCAGCAGTACTGCCTTTAAGACCCTCACAGGTAGCAGCTAACGGGATGTCTGACTCCACAACGCCTTCAAACACTGAGGTGTGTGTTGCCCCTTCACAACCACCACCACCAAGGACAGAGGAGGCAACACACACATCAGAAGAGGAAGACATGGAACAGATCACATTCACACGTAAAAGTACCCGGAAGCACTAGTCCCTTCCACATGGCCACCTATTACCAAGGTCCTGCGCTTCGTAACATGCCAGTCTTGCGACAACTGTACTCAACGACTATTCTGCAAACCACTGTATATCTTGTCAGCCTGCCTTGTGATTGTCTCTCACTTACTCATTGGCAAATCCTGTCCCTCTGCACCGTCTGACACATCACCCCAGCATGTCAAATGCATTTTCCTTTAGCACTTGTGTAGGATCACAATGGAATATGTCACTATAATGGACTCACAATCATGGACAATGTACACAGAGCACTACAGCACTTTTCAATAAATAGCACTTCCACAACCTCTTTGTCTCTGTGCAATGTGACACATCAACCGTGCAGTACACCACTGAATTTTGCCTCCTGTCAAATTACATAGCTTGTCAATACAACTGTCCTCAAATAATTTAGTCTGCTAACTATGCACAGTGGCCAGGATTCTACCATACTCCACCCTTCCTGAGGGTAATATCTGATGAAAAGAGAAACTATACACCATAATGCTGTGTTAGACAGAATAATGCTTCCTCAAGGGATATCTAAGCCATTAAATAGTGCCTGCAAAATGTTGCCTCCAAGCAAAACTAACACATATACCATTGCCCACAAATCTAAGCGAACAGTCACCAAACTGCATTAATGGAGGTGTCTGAGTTTACATCCAAATACGTAATTATGCTGAACAGTGTATCAAATGATCTATGTGAGTCATGAACTTGAAGCTACAAGAGTGCTTACTACCATTAACCTTATAAGGGTTTCCTTGAACATCAGACTGCAGTCAGACATAACACTGTGTTCCCAATACCAAATCTGGAAGCACTGTATGTGACTTTGAAAACATACTTATTGAAAAAAACACATTGGGATCCATAGTAACTGTGATTGGTGGTTGCAATGAATGGTCTAATCTTTGCAAGGTTGCTTTGGGGTAGCTGCCAATGTTACAGCTAATTTGAGATTTGTTTGTAGCACAGGACACAAATTGAAATACAAAAGAAATCATGTACACTCATGCCAAGGCCCTGATCTACAAGCAGGTCACACATACTGTAATGGGTTTACTAAATTTTATTAAACCGTAAAAACAGAAGAGAAAACTCAGGGAAAAGCCTGACCTACCCTAACTACTCATTACCCACAACTGTCCCTAACTAACCTAAGCTAAACTTACTTATCACATGTAATGAAACGCTCTAAACATCAACCCCCACCTCCCTTATGAGACGGGTCACATGGAGGACAACAGATACTAACGTAACACATACTATCCTATACTAAACAAATATATATTTTTGTAAATATTTCTTTTTTTTTTAAACACCCAAGAACCCCAACATTGCCCACACACACACACACACCCACACACTCAAAAAGAAACAGTAGAAATAATCAGGACTCCCCCAACCCCCACCCACTAACACTAACTAAACTAACAGCCTATACCAACCTAACACTAAGCCCCCTAAACCCACAAAGTATAAGAATAAGGAAAGAGGAGGGAGGGGAGGAAATCATGTCCATCAAAATGTCTATTGGTTGGCCCTCCAGAGGGTCCGCTTAATGGACCGCACCCGCCGGTTTATATGTCGCACATCCTGACGCATGCAACTCATTCTTCCCAGGACACGGTCCAATTTATGCTGCATCTCAACAAAAACAGCAGGGTCAATAGCTGCAGCTGGGGTGGTCTGGGTGCCAGCTGATGAAGTGTGGGGCTGTGTAGTGTCGATGTCTGTTGGCTGCCCTGCAGATGGTGCTGTGCTAGGGCCTGGAGCACTTGCTGATGTGGTTGCCACAACGGTCCCAGCTGTTGGTGGTGCCACCTGGGTGATAGTGGTGGTGGTGCTCGTGCTGGCTGTGGTGGGCAAAGTGGGGTCACCCTGTGGTAATGCCCTCCAGGCTCCGGAGGCCCATTTGTTCCGGTATCTGCGGGCCATTCTTCGGTACCCAGACTCTACCTGAAGTATATGCTGATACCTCATTGCCCGTCTTTGGAATTCCCGCACCTGGATAGGTGTCATATTTGCAGCTGTGAAGACAAATCGAAAAAATAACATTAGGAACTGCATTGTGTGAAATGGCACAAGAAGTAATTCAGACAATACATTTACTGTACTTGTAACAGCTCATTTCATCATACAGATCATTGAATGTCCCTGCGGAAGTACATGGCAGGCCGGCCTACAAAGGTTCTATCACACATAGCACATCCAAACCCTACAAGATGGGTAACAACTGGCATGTTTTGGCATCAGAGTTCTGACAGTTGTCAGCTAACAATCATGCAGCACATCCTCCGCCAATGCCAGGGCTACAAATGTCATTGTACAGGATGGAAATCTAGGGCCGCATGATCTGCAAGTTGTAAATGGACTTGCTAGCATAGTACTCATGTGGGAAAATGAGACAAAAGATTCACTGATTTTCAGGTCTATGTACCAAACTTGTATCATCAGTCCTAGGTACACTATTCACAAACCCATGCCTGTGTTTGAGGGTTGGGGGGGTGGAGTAACAACTAACAATTTCAAACAACATGGACACCCAGGAAGCTTATAAAAGCTGGACATGTGTTTGGCTCTACACACACAGCACAGGTAAGGTGTATCTACAAATAGGAGACAGCAAACCCTTGACCAATCCCAGCGCCACACATGTCTGGAAAATGCAGACCTTTGTCTACATTATATACTTCCAGTAATCCATGACTTACAACTAACACAGAGATGCAAGAACACCCCTGGCCATGATTTGCATGCACACCTAGTCCATTGCACTCAAGTGCCACATACTCGTTGCACTACATGTGGAGCTACATGCTGCTAGGAAGTTCAACCTACAGTTTAATAGGTACATTAGTGAATTGGGAAGACAAAATCTGTGGGTAAGCATTTAGCAGCCCCATTCTGGGAGAATGTGGGTCTGACAGGCTGACTAAATCATAGATTAGGTCCAGTGCGACTCTTGCTGATAAAAGTGTTATCCACATGACTCATCCCCATTCACATTGCGGGGCCTACAGGACTGACCCAGAATCCCTAAATAGGACAATAGGATAAGCATTGGCCATATCTCAAATGGTGATAAAATGAAATCCCACTCAAGGAACAAGACAAATGATGGGCCAGCACATCACACCTTGCTATGTGTTCAACACACAGGAGTCCATCACACATCACCAGCAAACACAACACATAACAGACTTATCAACACTTACTGGAGTTTTCTGAGTCCTTGAATGAAACCATCTCACTCACAGTGTAGGGTGCGGGTCCATCTGTAAGGCATGGAAGGGAGAAATGTGCTCAAATTCTGTGCACTGTCCAACAATTCCAAAGACAAATACTATGTGTAAGATTACATAAGTAGGTAAAGCCACTCAGACATGATATACTGCATCCGATATAGCACGGCTAACATGTACATACCATGGGTCTCCTGTGAATTTTACACTCATATCTGCACACATGCAGTGGCCCTAACTATCATGTGGTGGCAAACATGCTCCTTCATTAGTGAGCAGACATAATAATGGAGTGTATTTGTCTCATCATGTGTACCCAAGAGAGACATCCAAAGCCACTTTCCTTGAGGAGTGTATTACCATTCAACCAGCCATTGTGGCCATGACAAATTTATGACACACAGGTACAATGTACAGAGAGGCAGGGACAGTTGTAAGCCCTCATGTTGTTACATTTTCTTCATTTGATGTGGCCCAGCGATGATGAGTTGCACCAACCATAGAGATATGAACCCATGTGCATACCTTTGGCCAGCCATCCGTAAACAAAAGGTGGAACAACAAACACCAAATACCAGTCTAAGATGTTAGCTGAGGGCACCTTGAACTTTTTCCCTATGTCTCCAAATCCAGATCTGACATGCATCCGAAATGACGAAGGCCCACAATAATCCCTAAGATTTATAGAACTTCTGTGATCGCTTTCCTTACACACTCACCAGACCCACATGAGACATATGTTTCGGCCACATTGCTATCATCAATTGACGTGAAGCCTGCACTCGTTTTCGGCCTCATGTAGTGTTTCAAAAGTCAGTCTAGCTGTTGCGTCAACAAATGTTGGTAATGATTTTGAAAATCTATACCTCACAGGTAAATGTGGCCTTTATCTATACATAATTGGCTCCTGATTTGTGTTGCTGTTTGACACAAAGGCGGCACCAACTTACATTAAGCAAAAGTATTCAGTAAGTTTGCAGAGCACTTGCTTCCTTACAGCAAGCAATTGTGGTCCTTAACATAGTCCATGAATGACCATGTATGTTTCCAAAGCAATCCACACACTCAACAACATTGCCGGCAGGTATTGTACAAGTCATCTGATGTCACCACAGAGCATTTAATCGTGCACATTTACATGATTTGTACAAACCAACAGCGCCACCAATCACAATTTCTAGGTGGTCCAGCAGATCTTGCTCCCTGGAGATGAGGTCAGCCCAGCGGTGCTTCAGCTGGTGGTCATTCCTTGGGATCCGATAGAGGCGTTGCAGGTGATGCAATACCTTGCCCCACCAGAGCCTCCGTGCATCGGTGTGATACCCCTGTATCACCCGCCCACCTGCCTCAATCATAAGGGAGAGGAAATGGCACACCAGCCATATGAAACCCCCAAGCTCTTCCTCACCCATCTTGCCAAGACGAGGCCTACCCAACATCTTAGCAGAAAAAAGGGAAATAGGGGATAAAGAAGAACAAAGGAGAATAGGGGGAAAGTAGAATATGAAAAACGTAAACTAAACAACTAAAACAGCCCAACTATCCCCAAACTATCACTACCCACAACAGACTCCCAAAAACAACAAAGACAATACAGTACTAGACAATTGTACACAATAAACACTCAGACAGGATACAACTACAATATTTTATTCACAAAATGGCAAGTAATGGACCACACAGGAGACAAAAGCACAATTTGACCAGACAAAACTCTCAACACAGCCACACAGTCTAGAAGAATCATAGACTGCAAAGTGAAAGTGAAAGTACACCCAATGTACATAATCTGTAAACAGGATATCCTATTACATCACTTCCTGCCTAAAATGGCGGCCGTTTTTATCGTTATGCATCAAATAATTTTGACCCAAACAGTCTGAGCGGCATTTATTTCGACGCACAGGAGTAAAAATTAGCCCACATCCATATATTTGGAAATAGTCTAACACTTAACCAATTTTCTGAGGTACAGTGTGGAAGAGTCAATGGTGTTTTCAGGGCATTATGAGTCATTTTTCGGTCATAAGTTTCATTAACTGGGTTTGGGTCATTTTACCATTTTAATGTTATGTAACATTTGTGACACAACTGAGATAGGCTGATTGCACCCTCTTTGGTCTTGACAGTGTATGGGCACATGTGAGACATCATACTGCTGCAGACCATGATCCGCTACTTCTTTAACAGGATTGTCACTCTTGTCTGACGCACTAGATGGCCATATGTGTGGCCTACATATATGGATTGCACAAATTGGGCATGTTTGGCGTCATGAGAGGATAGGAATGTGACGCACATATGTACAATACCTCAATGCCTATGGCTCAATGTGTGTGCATTGGCTACTAATGTAGTTGTTGACCCAGTGTGTGTGCATCACAAAATGCATTATTGAAAATATGCTTGTATGAATGTGAAGTCAATGTGTCCAAACCTTAGATGCAAGTCAGTGTGGAAATGAGAGAGAACATGTGTTAGTCATACATGTAGCAACATCTGTTGTGTGCACTTCCAAGATTTTGGGTAACGTAGACACCACAAATGAAAAAGCATGCACCGGATAGATGGCAGACGCTTGTTCATGTCAATGGTCCAAAAGTTGCACATCACATGTCCTGGAAATTTGGAAACTGCTTCCTAGGCACTTGTTGGTGAACCCACCGTGAGTCAGGCACATGTTCAGACTAAGTGGGTACCATGTTATTGACACGGAAAGCCAAAGGTGACCCACAACTGTAATATCACCTCACACAACTCTCCTGTGGCAGTGGTGGACCAGCAGACGAGGCAGCACGTGGCCACATATTTCCAGTGATCAATTGAACAGAGGTGTCTGGTTCATGTGTGTGGTCCAATGTAGATCCTATATATTTTTAGGGGTCTATGTTGTCACAGTTACATCCAGGTCTCGTCATGAGTCAGTGGCGGCTATTCCTGTATCTACTGAGTATCCTTTGGAGATCAATGGAAGTAAAATCGATGAGGACATGAGAACCTTCGTGGGGATGGTCCCACCCTGTCACTGCAGAAGTGTTATGAGACTGTCAACAGGGCAACCTTGGTGTGCTGAGTGAGATCATATCTCAGGAGTCATGTTCCAGCAGGTGTCATTACAACATTTGTACACAGGTTGGCCTGTAAAGTTCCCACTGCATCTGGGAACATCATAGCCTCTGTGTTGATTAATCGTGCAGCTATTCAGCACGCACAGGCCATCAATATGTTGTGAGCAATCTGATTCAGCGTGTGAATTGACAGGGTCCTAACATGTGTAGAATTTTCATGCACATTATCAGAGGTTCCTGGATCTGCTGGAGGCACCATACCCAATCCCTGCATACGGCCCTGATACATTGTCACACTTTGTCGTTCATGCATACATGAGACCCAGACAAGGGATAGGTCATGATTTTGGTATTTGGAGACAAATTTATAATTATGCAGATGATGCTAAACAATGTATTTGAGTATGCATTGAGGAAGCACCTGACAAAATACCCCCTGAGGAATGTGAGGTTTGGGAAAGTAAGTGTGGTACATATGTAGACACAAGGAACCTTTAGGGTAACGCACAGGCACATGCCAGTCAGGCTGACAGGATGCAGGGTCAATCAGGATCCAGCAATTTCACACAGTACATACTCAGTGGTCTGACTTACACTGGTCGGAGGAAGGACAAGACAGTTGACATGGAAGACTGTGTTTGTCCTGTGTTTTGGAAGGTGACACATAAACCCAAGAGCTGTGTTACAAGGCTTATTTTTCTAGCGATGCATAACAGTGTAATAGACTAAATGGCAGCTTATATGCTGTTCCAAGGCATCTGCAAGGGCAGTGCATGTTCAAATGGGTGATCTGCATGGAGGTGCTCACATGTGTGTGCTGCATCAGTTTCTCACAAGTCCTGTAGGTGAGATTTGAGTTCAAATGGCCAACAGTACCTTTCACATGGGAAGCAATCTACAGGTGATAACAGTGCTTAGAAACTACAAGCCAGTGTATTAATTGACCTGACGTCCATGCAGTCAGATGTACTATGACAATGGCACACCATACGAAAGGGTGAAGCACACTGGATTACTATTGTAAGTCTGTGTGTGGAGAGGAGGGAATATCTGGGTACACACGTTACCATTCCAGGGACCTCTTCAGACAGGTGGGATGAGACCAGGAGCATGGGTGTGTCAGGAGTTAGGACATGGGCTGACATGTACATGGAATGACATGTGCGCAATGCTTGTCATAGGTGTGGCACTTGTGCTGTCTATATGGAACTCTAGTCACAGATATTCCTTGCAAAGATAGGTGCTGTACGACTTACTGCTGTCAAGGGTCTGGTCATACATTCCTGTTACCAATGCAATAGCACATCCACTGCCTCATGTATGAGGCATTTTCTTTCCCTTATAGACTGATGGGCCCTCATTCTGACCTTGGCGGTCTTTTCGCGAGACCGCCGAGTTACCGCCGCGGTGAAGACCGCCGACCGCGGCGGTATGCCGCTGTGCGCATTCCGACCGCTGGGAGCGTTCCGCCGGGAAACCGCCAGCAGCCACACTGGCGGTCGGCGGAAAAGTGGAGACTGGTCAACCTCCACCGCCACGCCAGCAAAACACCGCCCACAGAATTACGACCCACATATCTGTGTGGCGGTCTTCTGTTGGCGGTGTTCTGTTGGCGGTCACCTCCCCATGGCTCCCGTCGCCTCCCGGAGGACCAACGCACAAGGTAAGTTGACCGTCTGTGAGGGGAGGGGGAGGGGGGGTGTTGTGTGATGTGGGCGTGCATGGGGGTGTGCGTGTGAGTGTGTAGAGGGGGTGTGTGAGTGCATGTATGCGGGCGGGGGGTGCTGCTGTGTCTATGGGTAATGTGTGCTGTTTGGCAGGTGTGCATGTCTGCATGTATGTGTGCGGGTATGTGTCCCCGTTGTGTATGTGTGTGTAGGGGGTGTGTATATGTGCATGTTGGGGGTGTGTGCATGTCGGGGTGCATGTATGTGCATGTCGGGGTGGGGGTGGGGAGGGGGTTCGTACCACCTCTGGGGGGTGGCAGGGGGGTGGAGGGTGTGGGGGGAGGACTCGGGTGGGTAGTGGGGGGTGGGGGAGACCCCTATCAGTGCCAGGGAAGGAATTCCCTGGCCCCGATAGTGCTTACCGCCATGGTTCGCATGGCGGTTCCCGACCGCCAGAAACCGCGGCGGTAGGCAGGGTCATGATACCGTTGGCGGTCTTGGGACGACCGCCGGGCCGGAGTGCGCCAAGGTCAGAATGAGGGCCATGGTGTCTTAATTGTGTGCCATATGCTGCGATGAACCATGTTGCCAACATGTATGTGTGAAATAGGTGTTGTCCTCTGCTATTGCCCTTCAAAGGTAAAAATGTACAGGATATATGTCATTTATAGTGTGTGTAAATGTGACTGTTGAATTATACGCATCACAATTGCTTTGGAATTTTCTGTGTCCTGATCGGTATATCAGCAATGCTCCATGAGGCTACACTCTTATTCTGATAGTTAGGGATAAAGGTGAGCAAAAATGATTACCCAGACCATGATATGGTGATTATTATCAGTGTTTTTTTACATATGTTGAGACAGTGGTGATGGTGAGTTGTTTCAAAAGAAATTGTTCCCAATATGTTGGCGCCTTCGCAATCCAGAAGCTGTGTTTTGTTGTTCCCCCTCATGTTGCAGGCCAGCATCCTCCTCTTCAGGCATTTGTGGCTCTGGTTCTAATAGGGGAATGTTCCTTCGTATACAAATGTTGTGCAGGATGGCACATGTTAAAATGATCTTACAGACCATTTCTGGTTAATATAGGAGGCTGCCACCAGTGCTGTCGAGGCACCTGAATCTCGACTTGAGGATGCCGAAGGTCCTCTCGACTATGGTGCTTGTCCTCCTATGTGCCTCATTGTAGGTACGCTCTGCTGCAGTGCTTGGGTTGCCACATGGTGTCATAATCCATGGCTGGATCCCATACCCCTCGTCAGCTGAAAGAGAAAATGATTGGGATCATGTTGACGTATCTTGCCCCATTCACATCACCTTCCATGGCAGTAGATGTCTTGTGTTGTCTGTGACTCTTTTGTGTTATTGTGTTGATTCCTAGGATTCTAGGATTCACCATCTGCATTGAGTTGTTTCCTTGGCTGAACAAGTGTTTGCCTGCTGACCGGTTGTCAGCAGTATGTTTTGGGATTTGCAGTACAGTGTGCACTCCCTAGGATTGTGACTTGTGATACAGGTGTCCCTGTCTATTCACTGGGGGTGAGATGATAGTTCCATACACAGATTCAAATTGACAGTGGTGGTAACACATTAGCATCTATGTACCCTGGACATCCCATACCTTTCGACATATGCAATGGATTAATTTAAACATCAGTGAGACCTTGTGAATATTGACGTATTGACATTAGACTGTACACTAATTTCAGATGTGTGACACGTTCACTGCAGACCTATCAAACATGGCTAGCGGTGTCACAACCTCAGTGTCTTCCTGTCCACATGTTGCTGTCGTGGTGTATGTGTTGTGTGTCCTAGAGGGTTGCTGTGCAGTGTGTATATAAGTAGGTTTCTGTACTTACCAACAAGTAGTCCATTGCCATATCGTCCATCCTGGAAGTGTTGATTGATGGTACAGTGACGGAAGATGAATGAGTCATGGACACTCCCAGGATACTTTGCCACAATATTGGTGATCAATCCTTGGTGATCCACAATGGCCTGCACATTGATGGAGTGTGTGTGGTATAGGTGTTCAGTTGCTGCAGGTGGCACAAGGCGTACATGTGTGCAGTCAATGGCACCAAGGACATGTGGGAATCCACTTATGAGGTAAAACCCCTGTTTTGTCTCCTGCTGCTTCTGCTGTGTGTTTGGGAAGCAGACGTGGCGGGGTGTGAGTCCAATGATGAGATCCAGTACTTTGGGCAAGAAGGCAGAGAATGATGGCTGTGATATCCCGGCAACCAGGGCACCAGTGGTTTGAAAGAAGCCACTTGCCAACATGTGAAATACAGCTAGCAGCTTGGTTTCTGTTGGGATGGTGCGGGGTGTCAGCAAGGTGGGTGCCAACTGTGGCTCCATGTTGGCAGCAGCTGCTGAATGGCTTGCCATTTCAACCTGTACTTCTGGATGATGTCATGTCCCCTGAGGCCATGAAGGGTTGTCCTGGTGTGGAATATCCTCTTCTGCATTGCCTTTGGGGTCCCTGCTGGTGTTGTGGTAGCTGCTGTTGTTGTTGCTGTGCTCTGCGTCTGCTTGCACGCTGGATGAGAAGTACCTCCATGTCTCTCTTTCGCTGCTCTCCTGTTGCTTTTGTGTGTTCTGATAAATACAGGTGTGTTTGCCCCATTTTAACACCTGCCCCGACCCAGGCGTTAATGTTTGACGCAATCGGGCTGTGCGTCATTTTCCGACTCCACCTCCCTGCCGTGCAGGATTTTTGCCAGGAAGCATAAATATGATGCATGGGCGTTTAAGTCATTTTCTGGACGGGAACGCCTACCTTGCATATGATTAATGCAAGGCGGTTTCTCGCATCCAGAAAATGACCCACACAGCAGGATTTTGACATCCGCGGGCTCGGGTGTCAAAGTTTAAATATGAGGCAAGGTTTGTGCAGAATGTGCGGCAAACGTTTTGACGCACATTCAGCACCGACGGAATATAAATATGCCCCTCAGTGCCTTTTGGGCGTTAAGCCCTTCCTCAGGGGTAATTGTAATGTAGAAAAAGGCAGATCAAAACCAGCAGAAGCTAAATCTTGCATTTAATGAATATTTAGAGCAATAGTTACTCTGGCACCCCAAACCTTATGTGCAACGTGGTAATCATGTGAATAAACTCATGATGTGACTCAGCCTGTGTATCCCATTACTACCCATTGAAATGCAAAACAAACTTAGGCCCATATTTATAACTTTTTAGCGCCGCATTTGTATTGCTTTTTGGTGCAAAATCGGTGCAAAAGTACAAAATACAATTGTATTTTGCAAGTTTGCGCTGCTTTTGCGTAAAAAAATGACACAAATGTGGCACTAAAAAAGTATAAATATGGGCCTTAGTGAATACTGCATGCAAAAAATATACCGCTTGTAGAACAATACAACTCAAAATGTACCTGTATCACTTCCAAAAACAAATGGAGTATTCTTAAGTGCAAAAGGGATGAAGCACTCACCAGGACTGCACACTGTGGAGAAGGCATGGAGTATCACCTTGCCAGTGGTGAGATTTAGTTCAAAGGCAAGGCGGCCTTGATTAATGTTCGGGTAAGGGAAAACTAAGGAACTGACAGGCAGATTTATGGAAAGTGGTATTGCACTGAGTGCAGCGTCACTTTCCCTGCACCCCTTTGCACCCCCCTACCGCCACCAATGTGTGCGCGTTTTTAAAAATACGGCGCACCATGGCACAGGGTAGGGGGCAATAGCGTCATGTTTCATGACGTTATTGGTGTACTCTGCAGGTGTAGTGCCAAAATATTGGCGCTACTCCTGCAGAGTACAAAAGGCCTCATTCTAAAGAATGGAAGGCCCCTTTTAATGCCTGCTCCAAGCAGGTGTTAAAAGTGCCATAAAAAATTACGTAAGGAAATCTCAAAGATTTTCTTACGCCATTTTTCCTGCTCACCTAAAGAGGGAAAGCCCTCTATGCATACATTATACCTTGAGCAGGCATAATGTAGCGCCGGGGGTTACAGAGTGGCACAATGCATGCATTACGCCACCCTGTAAATAAGGCTCGAGGATTTCGGCCTCATTGGGCCACATTAACGTAAAAAACAATGATGTTAATGTGGCGCAAGGTGGTGCTAGGGCACTATAAATATGCCCCTGAATGTCTCCTGGGCAATGACTTGATTGCCCCTGCCAGAACCAGAAACCATAATGGATTTGAGAACATCAGCTGTGTTAACGAGAGGACAGGCTGCTTATTAGTATCAGAAGGAACTGGATTCATCTCTAATTTGCAAGGACCAGGACAAGGTCATTTTCAGATAAGGTCAGACTCCCGGAAGGCACCGGCAGTGTAGGTCACCACTTCTGCTGGTGAGTATAGAGGGGAGGATGAGGATCCTGAAGTGGAACATTTACTGTAGTCTCAGTCACTTCCAGAGGTGCTGGATTTGTTAGCTACTGGGAGGCCTACCTGGGGACATTTCCACAAGGCACAGGAGGAGTGCCCTATACTTATGGGACTTTGAAAGGAAGCCAAAGAACAGGTCAGCAAAAGAGTAGTTGGGAAACACTTTTTTGGCTGGGAGGATGGTCTACTTTATAGTGAACTGGTGAATCCTGAGCCAGAACCAGGCAAGGGGCTGGTATCTCTATAAGTGCACAGGAACTTCCTATTGTCACTGGCCCATGAAAGTGTCCTTAGAAGGGCACTTGAGGATTAAAAAAAACAGAATAGGGTGGGCCTTCTGTTCTACTGGTCTGGGAAGCACAGAGACAGAGAGGTTCTGTTGAACCTCTCACACTTGCCAATTGAGTGGTAAGACAATAGGAGGACTAAGATACTGTTAGTGCCTCTAACAGTTCTATGTTTTCCATTTAAGTGGGTTGGAATAGTTCTAGCTGGTCCATTTGACCCCACCTCATGGTCAGGCAGCAAGTATTTCTTGATTGTGGTGGCTCATGCCAGCAGGTACCCTGAAGCTGTAGCTCTGAGGAGCATGACTTCAAAAGTGGTAGCAAGTACCCTCCTGGGGATCTTTCTAAGGACAGTAATTTCTGACAGGGGAATCAATTTGATCTTTTCTTACATGAGAGAGTTGTGGGAGCAAGCTGGTTTAAAATATCTCTTCTCCACAGCATTCAATCCACAAACCAATAGTTTGTTGAAGTGGTTTAATAAAACACTGAAGGGCATTAAAGTAATGACCCTCAGAAGGAAGTGGGACCTTCTCCTACCATGTCACTATTTTGCCTACTGAGAGATTCCACAGAGGGGAGTAGGATTCAGTCCCTGAAAGAAAATAGGTGACTGGTTGACTGGGGTGTGAACCCTGATCAAGCAGCAACAAGAATCATGATCAGGGTAAGGCAGAAGCAAAATCCAAATTAACATGTCCTCATACTTCTGGTAGCTTGGCATGGAGAAGTCAGGCTTAACTTAAAGGCAGTGAGTAAAGTATGTGTGCCAAACTTCAAACAGTAAAATATTAAAAACATCAGACAAATAGATCCCACAACAAGTTAGAAAACTAGTGCAGCATTTATTTAAAAAAAAGATAAAAATTACACAAATCCAATCTGTAGAACTACAGATACTCAAATATAACATTGAGAAAAGAGTGCCAAAAAGCACAAAGCACCAGCTGTGAGTATATCGGGTCACACTGGACCAGGACAAAATCACAAGTTCAGGCTGACTGAAATTGAGTGTGGGGTGGCTACTGGAGCCCAGTTAGTTCAAACTTCTGGTTTGCATAGCATTGCGTGGATCAGTGTTGCATGTGCCTTTTCACAGCTGAAGGGTCAGTTTCAAGATGCAGTGATGCTGGGATGTGAAGGCCTGAGCCATCATTGAAAATACTATGGATGAGGTTTATGATGCAATGTCCAGAGTCCAGGATGTGGTACACATTCAGAGTTATACATCGATTTCGAGAAGCTACAATACCATGATGCAGAGTCAAACAAACACAAATGATGGACGGAACGGTAAACCAATCAAAAATTCTCCCCAGTCACAGATCTGGGTTTAATTAATCAATTCCTTTGTTCACCATGCCGCCCCAGTTTGGACCCAGTCATATCAACCTTGACTCTGTTCAGCATGGGAACAGTCTAGCCCGAACTGCCTGGCCAGGTCCTCCCAAGATCGGAAACAAGCATCCTGGGACCAGTTTCAGGGTATCACCCTTCATCAGCCAGGCTAGCTTCAATCCAGTGGCACAGTGAGCCTGGGACTCATGTCTGGGTATATCCGCCGCACTTATGGTGACAAAAGCAAACAAACACAAATGATGAACAGAATGCAGAACAAATCAAACATTCACCCCCTGTCACAGATCTAGGTTTAATCCATCAGTTCTTTTGCTCACCATGCCACCCCAGTTTGGACCCAGGCATATCAGCCTTGACCCTGTTCCCCATGGGAACAGTCCAGCCCGAAGTGCAAGGCCAAGGTTCTCCCTGAACAGGAATCAAGCATCCACATATCCAGACATGTACTGAAGAGTTGGCATCCGAGGTCCAGTATTTATACCCAATTGTGCTTTTGGAGTGGGGAGAGAAGCTTCCAGAGGTTTCCATTTTAAGTCTCCAGGCATCCTGCTTTCACTCTTCTGGCTCCAAGCTAACTACTGGGGGTATGCAGCTCTTTGTGTGGAGACAGGGTCCAGCCTATTCAAGTGTAAGTGGGGCTATGCCCAGCTCCTCCTTCCCATCCTGTCAGTGATGGCCTATCCAGGCACACCTAAGCTCCCGATTGTGTGTGGCTGTCTAGGAGGAATACACAAAGCCCAACTGTCAGCTTCACCAAGCCCAACTGTCAGCTTCACCCAGGCTTGTGACCCTGGTACATGCTACAGGCAATACTTGACTAAAGCAGGAAAATGCTAACTTCCTAAAAGTAGCACTTTCAGAAATATAATTTAAATTATGATTTCACCGTAAGTTATGATTTTAAATTGTAATTCTAAAGACACCAAATATGAACTGATGTATCCCTTCCAAATTGAATATGACACATATAAAATGCACTAAGGCAACATCAATGTTATCCTATGGGAGACATAGCCACTGCTGTAGTGAAAACAGATTTAAGGATTTTTACTACTGGGACATATAAAGCATAAAAGTACATGTTCTACTTTTTATACATTGCATCTTGTCTCTTGGCTGTCCAGGACCTACCCTCGGGTGACATACATATTTAAAAGAAATGTATTAGCCTGGCAAAAGGATTTTTTTGCCACGTCAAAATTCCATTTTGAAACTGTGCAATGGCAGACCTGAGACATGTTAAAGGGGCTACTTAAATGGGTGGCACAATCAGTGCTGCAGTCCCACTGATAGTATTTAAATAACAGGCCCTGGGCAGAGGTAGTGCATTGTTCAGCACTCCGTCCATCATCCTTTTGTGTTGCTAAAGTTGCCCTGGGCAGAGGTAGTATCACATTATTAGGGCCTTATAAGTAAATTGAATGTGACAATGGGTGTAAGCCAGTGTTACCATATATAGAGGAGAGGGCGCAAGCAATTTACTACTGGTTTGCAGTGGTAAAGTTCACAGAGTCCAACAGCCCGCAAACATGAGGTCAGTAAAAATGGAGGAGGCTGGCAAAAAGTTTGGATGACCACCATCATAAGGCTGACAGGTTTAACAGCCCCTTAGACCATCTATAGAGACTACTGGTGTGCGGTCTACTCCCCTTAGTCAGACAGGGGTGGGAAGAAATCTCAGATTGTCCACAGAAGGATATGGTGGACACTATGATTGGCCTCAAGGAGTTGATGGTGCAATACATGAGTCAGGAAAAGGAAAACCTTCAGGCTAGCCAAGCACTGATGAAGTAATAGTAAGACTAGAATGCTGCATTGACTGGGTATCAGGAATAAGAGGAGGTGTTGGTGCTAAAACCTATTTGTCCAAGAGCATTGGATGACAAATGGTGTGGACCATACAAAGTAGTTCAGAAGGTGTCCTAGTTAAACTGCTTGGTAGACACAGGTGCCACAATGGAACCCAAGATGGTGTTTCATGAGAAGTGGCTGAAATCCTACCTCTGGACAAACTATACAGTCAATATCATGCAGTGAATGTCTTCCTGACTTACTACATAGCCACAAGAAGGATTGCTCTCTTGAAGGAGTTCAAGTAGCTCCTGAGTTATGGCCCAAGGAGAAGAGAGAGTAGAGAGAGGAAATGGAATGGTTTGCCAATCTCTTCTTGCTGACTCCACTATTGGAGTTGTTGAGCTGCTGAATTTGCATCGCTGTCAACTTGTGGATGAGCTCTAGGTGCTCTATGTGCTCCATGAGGACTGTTTGATGCCATCCTCTCTAAAGCTATTTGTTCCTACCGGCACCAGAGTGTCACTAGCCTGACAGTAAAGTGGGGTAGGAAGACCAGAGGACGACTGCTACAATGTCTTGCCCTTCGCCTCCTGTAGGCATCTTTTCTCATCTCAGGTGGTTCATGGGGGAGTCAGTGACCTGTTCTGGAATGCGGAGGCACCAATGGGGTGTGTGTGGAGGGGCTGGGTTGCTTCTGACTGAGGCCCCCAGGATCCAAAAAGGGCCGAAGCACAGACAGAAAAGTGGCCAGCCTAGTAAGTGGCAGTGGCAGCATGGAAGGAAGCATAGCGAGGTGGAGGAGGTAAGTAGGCGATTTCACTCCTCAACTTTTAAACCTTACCCTACAATACATGCAGAAGTTCCTTGTTTTCCTTGCCAATATAACTAAGTCCAAGAGAATGCAGGAGAGTGCATTGTGACTGATTGTGGAGTGAATAGTAATTTAAGCCAGGCCCCTCCCAGAAATGCATTATGCGCTTTGGACACTTAAAGCTGTAAGCTGTGATGAGGGTGAAAACTAAAGGCCATAGGCTCCTGTTCCAACCAGGAGATGGAGTTTCTGCAGATTGGGGGTAGAAGAGGCCCTGTTGGCTCCTGCTGCATGTGCCAGGGCCCAGGAGGATGCTGAGATGGGCCTGTTCTTTTGGCTCTTGAGTCCCGGGCTGAGAAAAAAGTTCAGCCTGTAAAGGTATTTTGAGTTTTGTCTCATTTCCTGGTTCAGAACTGGCTGATTTTTGTATATTTCATTCAACATGGGGAAACTGAAAACTAACCATCCTCTCAAGGCCAATAGGAAATCCTGGTTCTAGACCTAAGTCCTTTACAATTTATTTAACATCAGTTATGGGGGCCATTAGTTCAGAAATCAGTCTTGTCGGGGACAGGATTGATGCATAAACGAAGCAATCAATCTCTCTGTGTAGGAGGTTGGCCTGGTTTGGAATCAGTACCTATGGTACTTACATCTTATAAAAGGTCCATTTATCCCTCATTAGTTAAATGTAGGTAGTGTCTAGAAGCGAGGCTATCTAGAGGTAGCTGTGGATGAGCAGCCAAGGCTTATGTAGGAGACACCCAAAGCTCATGCAATAACACTGTAGTCACACAGTACTCACACATATTAAAGAAAACACTCAGGCCCTCATTATGAACTTGGCGGCAATCACCACCGACCACCGTGCTGACGGTGAACAAAAGACCGCCAGTGGTGGTGAACTACATACTGCCGTATAATGATGCCAAAAAGACAAACCTTCATAAATCTTGCATCCTCCACCCACTGCCAGGACCAATGACGGCTGAAAGTCCGTACACCTCACTTCGCCACCACATTGCAGATAACTCCCCGTCCCACCAAATAATGATGCACAAATCAGCTCAGCGGACAGTGAATGTCGAACGACTATTGGCGCTATGGACCACCACAGCCAGCAATGGGACCCGCCAACAACAAATGCACACATTGGCAATTTCAAAAAGCACACACCTCACACACATCTACAACACTTTAAAACACACACATACACACCCACTATCCTTTGCAATGCCAATAGCACAAAGATATTGACACCACAACACACATTCACTGAACTAACCATCACACAAGTCACACACATAAAAACACCACCAAAACTCATACATTGCACACCCAACCACACAAAAGGACCCACACCAATACACCCACAAAACACACCATGGAACCCCCTAAGCAGGACCACATTACAGACAGGGAACTAGGGGCCATAGTGCATGAAATACTCAGGGTCGAGCCACACCTATTCGGGGCAGAGGTGCAGCAGACACCCTTGGCCAGGAAGATGGAGCTATGGCAGAGGATAGTCAACAAGGTCAACGCAGTGGGAAACCATCTACACACAAGGGATGATCTCAGGAAGACGTGGAATGACCTGCTGGGGAAGGTGGGTTCTATGACATCCAGGTACAACATCGCCGTACAGAAGACTGGTGATGGCCCGCCTCCCCTCCTCGAATACACTGACTGGGAGGATAAGGTCCTGGCTATCCTACACCAGGAGGGCCTCACTGGACTCACTGGAGGACTGGTCTCGGGTAAGTCAACTACAATACCTTAACAGTCACCACACCTGTAATACATGTATTACCCCATCCCTCTCACTACCACCAGGACCCCATCCTTTATTCAGCCTACAACACCCACACACTCATATCCAAGTCACCTGCATGCAATTCCTCATACAAATCACCATCCAGCCCCCTGTGCACACTCATCAACACATGCATGTAATGTCAGGAGCACTACAACACCCACAATGCACCACCACCACCCTCAAAAAATGCATCAAATTAAATACAAAGGACCCTGCATGCCACTACATGGGAATTCAACCACCAATTACTGCTGACCAGTTCTGCAATTGACAAGAAAGTGCAGGACACCCACATCTCTATTCTCACACACAGGCCCCACCACCCATGCCACCTGGACGGAGACGTCAAGGAGTGCCAGTCCTCCACCTGAAGATGAAGGACCCAATCAGGAGAGTGCAGAGGGATGTCTAGACACGGAGGAAATCCATGGCCCATCACACACCCCTGGACAGTAACCCTCCAGAAGCCCCACCCAGGACACCACTGACACCTCTACCACTCAGCCACCACCATCAGCTCTGGCCAAACGACCCCAGTCCAGGCATCGGACTGGCTGCCCACATGTACAGAGTCCGAGTCTCCACCCATCACCAGGCAGGATGATGAAGGGTCCACTGCACATGGAACTGCTAGACCTGTGCAGGAGACACAGGCACAGGGGGCTAGGGCCAGTGGAAGGATAACAGTGGCCCAGGGGGGTGGCCCAAGGAGGGATGCTGCGTCCCAAGAGGTCATTGCTGAGGTCCTGGGAGCATATCACCATTCCCAGGACAGGATGGGCCAGATCCTGGCCATGTTGAAGCAGAATCAGAGGCTGCAGGTAGCACACCACCAGGAGGCCATGGAGCAATGGGAACAGCTCAGTCCTGCCACGCCTCCATTGCAGGGGTGCTGCAGTGCCAGACAAACATCCAGCCTGAGTCCTCCACCCACCTGCAGGCCCCTTACACTACCCAAGACACTGCCCTGCCATCTACATCTACAGCAGGTACTGGACTGGTGGCACTGCCAGAGGACTCACAGGACACTAGCAACCTTACCCCTGCAGCCCAGCTTCACCCTTGGAAACATGCCCTCAGACCCAGACAACCACTGAAATACCAGCCAAGACCAAGCCCAGTGCCAGGAACTGTCTCCATTGTGTGCCACTGAGCTACCTTGTTGATATGCAACTGCCATCTCGCCATCTTCCAATGGCCCCATGGACTATACCACTGTGCTACCAACAGCTATGCATATGTACCTAAGTATGTTGCACGCAGTGCATGGGGGTACTGTCTTGGGTGGGGAGGCAAGCTCTTACCGCCACTAAAGTTGGACAGGTGGACGTGAGGACTGTCAGGACCACTTCAGTCTACCACCCGTGATGCAGGAACCATGCACCTCAGCAAGAGAGGGGATCCACACAGCTGGTTGTCATTTCAGTTGGTGCCTGCTGAAGTAGGGGAGTGACTACTTCACCCCAAGGGAGATTCCTTCGCTCTTCTGGTGCAGGCTGAAGACGGGCTGTCCTCAGAGGATGCACAAATAGGAAACAGTTGGAGTTGCTGGCAGGAGCTGAAGATACAATGTTACAGAAGGTACTTTGCTTCTTCGTTGCAGCTTGTAGAGTTCCTGGAGGGTCCAGATGCAGTTTCGTCAGTGAGAAGTCAAAGTGGAGGATGCAGAGGATTCCTGCTGGAGTCTTACAATCCAAATCTGAGGAACCACCCAAAGGAGAGACCCTAAATAGCCCTGAAATGGGGATTGGCCACCTAATCAGGTAAGTACCTATCAGGGGAGGGCTGGCCACTCAGATACTCCCAGAGGTCCCTGCTAACTTGGAATCAAAGATGGCAAAACCCAAGGACCCTCTGGAGGAGCTCTGAGCACCACCCCTGGGGAGGTGAAGGACAGGAGTGTGGTCACCCCCCTTTTCTTTGTCCAGTTTTGTGCCAGAGCAGAGACTGGGGGTCCCTGAACCGGGGTAGAGTGGTTTATGTAAGGAGGGCACCAAATGTGCCCTTCAAAGCATTTCCAGTGGCTTTGGGAGGCTACCTCTCCCAAGCCTGTAACACCTATTTCCAAAGGGAGAGAGTGTAATACCCCTCTCCCAAAGAAAATCCTTTGTTCTGCCTTCCTGGGCTCGTGCTTTGCAAGCAACCAGAAACCTGACTTTGAGGTGGCAGCAGCTGGGACTGCCTGGAAAACCTCAGTATGCTGGAATAGCAATGCTGGGGGTCCTCTAAGGATCCCCCAGAGTGCATGGAATCATACAACCAGTGCTTGCAAAAGCCTTGGCGTATGACTCCAAGGCAGTGAAAGGGTGCTTGCACCTTTTCATGCAGGCTGCAATGGCAGTCCTGCAGAAGCATTTGCATGGGCTTTTGCATGGGCTCCATATAGGTGGCAAAATATATGCTGCAGCCCATAGGGATCCCTGGAACCCCAATGCCATGATACTATATACTAGGGACTTATATGGGGGCACCAGTATGCCAACTGTGGGTGAAATACTGTGTTAATTTAGAGGAGAGAGAGCATAATCACTGCAGTCCTGGTTAACAGGATCCCAGTGAACACAGTCAAGCACACTGGCATCAGGCAGAAAATGGTGGTAACGATGCCAAGATAGAGGTTACTTTCCTACACTCTGGATGTCAGTCTTTCAACAGGCTTGATAGCCACAGGGAGCTCAGGAACAGATTGCAATTCCATTAATACAATCTTGCATCAAGGAAATCAATATGATAAAGACAAATCTGCTCAAAATGCTCACATGGACCTTTTATGGGTCCTGGGGCTGGTGTCTTAACCCTAAATTAATCTCCCTCCAGGTGCCTCTGGCAAAAAGGAAGAAAAATAACCATGCTGCAATTATACCAGAGAAGGGGCCCTGGATTCAAGAACTAAAATGCATTCTGAAAAAGTCAAACAGCAATTCAGGGGAGTTAGTCTCCAAGGACATATTAGATCTTGATGTAAAGATACTTGATTATTGCATCCAGTGATTTGAGAAGTGGGAGGGTATGCGTAATGATTTTCAGACACCAGTTTGTAAGGAGCTTGCAGCAATTGATGTTAAAATGAAAGTTTTGGAGCATTCCTACAATATGTGGTTACTCAAGCTCCTTCAATTAGTCAGCCCCAGTTGCTGCCTATTGTACCCCATATCTCTAGAATAATATTTAGAGCAAACACCCCAAACCCTTACGTTGATTGAATAATGCTGCAACTGTCAAAGTTTTTATCTCTATCAGACCAAAGTATATGTGTATCTAGCAGGGCCATTGTTGACTATCCTCAACTTTCCCCAGAATGTACACCATATACAATTGTCCTCAATGATGTGCCAGTTTAACCATCACCTAGGAGGGAAGACCAATCAGCACTTAAAAAACAAGTCACTTTATTGGCTTTAATCAAGTCGGGTAGTTTCAAGTCCTCTCTCTTAGAAGAACTCCTTGGTCAGTCATTCACCAAAAGGAATCTTTTGGGGACTGCTTATTCACTAATTTTAAAAGCCCATTTGTAAGATCCCATCTATCGTGCTTTTACTGAATGAATCTTGCCTAAAATGTAATCAAAGGTCTGCCTTTAGCTTACTTTTATAGGCCAATTATGCCATCAATTTATTCACCCTCCTCCAGATAATATATCAACATCTATCACCAAGCCCCTTTTTAATGTTGCTGTTAGGAACAGTTTTGAGGCCATGGATGATCAGGACTGAGTTTATCATAACAGTGCACTTAAGGCCACGGGAACGATTTGTAAATCCAAACAAATGGTAATGGGGTGATTTTCCATCATTCTCTACAAACAAGCTGTGAAGTTAGACCCCATGTCAGCTTTGTGCAGTGTTGGAGCAAAGTTGGACACAAGGAATGTTGCTGGCATTCGGGCAACGCTTTCCAATACAGATTGGGTATAATCTATAAGTGGTTATTGAAGTATATTGAATCACATACTTGAACACCAATGTACAAATATAAGTTGTGTTGTTAATTGTACACACCCCAGCCATCCGACTGCTTAGTTCCCTCGTCCATCTAAAACCGCTGTCCTCCTTTTCCCAGTTACAGAATCCCTAATTCCTTGATGTTATCTTGTGATATGCCTCATGCATGTTCACAAGGGCAACACACTTCTCCCTTCATTACAAACCTGTAGAACATAACACACTATTGCTCTTTTACAAACATAACCTGTCTATATCTTAATTAGATCTAAAACTAGAAAATGTTCTTACTAGTGTCTATTCTGTCATGTTACACAAACTTAACAATAAGATTAGGTTTCAATAAAGGTCTATACACATATAGACAAACCGCCTCTTCACTTCCTAACAACATAGTCTTGAAGGTATAATGGAGCCCTTCGTTCTCTAAGACTTTTTTTACTGTCAACATCTCTCATGAAATTTGGGTTGAAATTCTCAGGTGTTTTGAAAGGCATATTGTCACCATAACTCTCTACTCTCTCCTTTAGACCCAAATTTCTCAAATCAACTTAAGTTCCCTTTACAACCCTGTTCGAGTTCAGTATTCTTCCTTCACATGTCTTGATGGCATTTTTAAAAATTTTCACCAGTTCCTTTTCATGAGCAATTTTTGACCAAGGAACACTATGGCGGTCATTACAACATTGGCGGTAAAAGCCGCATGCCGCTGTGCAAAAGACCGCCAACACACCGCTGCGGCCGCGGAAAACCGCCACAGCTATTATGACCCAAAGCACGGAATCCGCTAAAATTCAGACACCCACACAAGTCAGCCACACCAAAGGTCAGTGATAAACTGGCGAAAACAAAATCTCCACCGTCACGCCAACAGAAATATGCCCACACTATCACGACACACGAATCCACGCAGCGGTCTTTCAACCACGGTATTCCATTGGCGGTACACACCTCCGTGCTCAAAATACACACACATATACAAAACACTACCACATTGGACAATTCAAAATACATACACCTGATACACATACACACAACAGTCCCACATACCCAATACAATATAAAACACACACCCACATCACCCACAAACCCCTACAACCAAAAATCACAAACGAAGGACAGGGAGAGACACAACCATCAACAATACCAGCATCCACAGGCACACAACACCATCACCCACATAACTTCCACACACCTCACACTACACACCACTACATATCAGCACACTTATCACCCCACACACCACCCCACATATCACCTACACCACCCCATGTCACGGCAAAGACACCCCAGGTTCTCGGAGGAGGAGCTCAGGGTCATGGTGGAGGAAATCGTCCGGGTAGAGCCACAGCTATTCGGATCACAGGTGCAGCACACCTCAATTGCAAGTAAGATAGAGCTATGGCAAAGAATAGTGGACAGGGTCAACGCAATGGGACAGCACCCAAGAAATCGGGATGACATCAGGAAGAGGTGGAATGACCTACGGGGGAAGGTGCGTTCCGTGGTCTCAAGACACCACCTTGCGGTTCAGCGGACTGGCAGCGGACCCCCACCTCCTCCCCCACAACTAACAACATGGGAGGAGCAAGTCTTGCCAATTCTGCATCCTGAGGGCCTCGCAGGAGTAGGTGGAGGAATGGACTCTGGTAAGTCAAATCTTAACTATTACATCCCCCACCCTACCTGCATGCCAGCACATACCCCCACCCTCACCCCCATCACTCTAACTCCTCACAAATGTCCCAAAATCACAAACCACACATCCTAACCCCAAGCCCTGCATGCAACAACAAAGCATGGACACCCATCACTAAAGCATGGCCACTGCACATACCCATACACCCCCCTAAACCATCACCACACAAGGTCCCACACAGGAATGCAAGCACTGGGGTACACGGTCACCCACCCATTGCACACCATGGCACACACAGATGTAATAAACATCCTTTTATACCCCTGCAGGACCCCTACCCAACGTCACCGGACAGGAGGGTCCACACATGTTCACACCACCAACAGAAGAGGCCCACAGTGATGACAGCAGCTCTGTCCAACTGGATCTAGATGACCAGCCCGGCCCATGGGGGACCTCGGGACAGTCGGTTCCCCTCACCCAGTCACAGGCCACCACAGAGCTTCACCCCTCTGGAAACACCAGCACAGCACCCACCCAGCTGGCCCATACCTCCGTCCCCAGGACACGGCAATCAGCTGTGTGTCCACCACTACAGGGAACCCAGGCTAACCCACCACCCCAACAACAACAGGGACCTGGGGGCAGTGGTAGTGGGCACGGGGACGGAGGGCCAGGAACACAGGGGAACTGGGAGTGCTGCTGTGCGACAGGGGGCGGACAGGCCCAGGGAACCCACTCTCCACGAGGCCCTCTCCAACATCATGGGAGCATACCACCACTCCCAGGAGACGATGGCAACGGTACTGGCCAAGTTTCAGGAGACCCAGCGCCTGCAGGAGGAACAGTATTTGGGCTTCAGGGAGGAACTCAGATCCATCAATTCCACCCTGGGCACCATCGTAGGGGTGCTGAAGGAAGTACTCAACACTAGGAGGGACACTGTGGCACTACAAGGGGCCCCTGACACTAGCCTGGACGATGAACTGCCCACCACCTCCACCGGCGCTAGTGGACAGGAGGCACCACCACAGGACCACCACACCAGCACCCCACCCCCTGCAAAGGGAGAACCACCCCGCAAGCGGTCCCTGAGATCCAGGAAAAAGACAGAGAACAATGCCAATACCCCCGCCAAGAAATGAGACCACCCTGATTGTCATCCTACTGTCCCACTTTTTCACCCTGTCCATCCTTAAACTGCCCCAGCTCCACTTCCAATGCCCATTTGGGCAATGCACCTGTGAAACTAATAGACTGGACTCTGCCATGGACATTCCTCCGCCATCACCCCTCACCATTTTGCTACCCCTCCAATTTTGAGCACTAAAATAAACACCCTTATAGCGCAAAACAATCTGGAGTCAGTCTGTGATTTCGGAATACTGTATTAGCAATTACTGTGGCAAAATGCTCTTTCAATTGTAATGTCAACATACCTATGTCACACAGCTCTAGTCCATGAGGAATCAAAGCAGATGTCACACAGTGGGACCCACATCTGTGAAATCGTAAGGGAAAGTGACAACTCAGTGACCATACACTGGGTGAAAATAACAGACAGTAGAAAGGTAGTAGTGTTTAAGTACATGTAGTAGGCAGGTGTATATTCTTACCTGTGTTTCACTGGAAATATTGCTGGATCACTGAGTCCCTGTTGTCCATGTCTTCTTCTTCTTCTGCTTCCTTTGTCTTCACTATCCACAGGCTCCACAGCTGCAACAATACCACCATCTGGACCATCCTCCTGCAGAAAAGGCACCTGTTGTCGCAAAGCCAATTTGTGCAGCATACAGCAGGCCACGATGATCTGGTACACCTTCTTTGGTGAGTAGAATAGGGATCCACCTGTCATATGGAGGCACCTGAACCTCGCCTTCAGGAGGCCGAAGGTCCGCTTGATCACCCTCCTAGTTCACCCATGGGCCTCATTGTAGCGTTCCTCTGCCCTGGTCCTGGGATTCCTCACTGGGGTCAGTAGCCATGACAGGTTGGGGTAACCAGAGTCACCTGCAAATGGCGAGGGACAACCGTTAGACACACACTAACCTGGAGGGATAGCCCCAGACCTAGACAACCATTCCCACTGACTAGCTTCCAGGTGTCCACCTAATAGCCACACACGGTGCCTCTGGAGTTGACCCATCACATAAAGGATGCTGCTACTCTGCAGGATGTAGGCATCATGCACTGAGCCAGGGAACTTGGCATTCACATGGGAGATGTACTGGTCGGCCAAAGATACCATCTGTACATTCATCGAATTATAACTCTTCCGGTTTCTGTACACCTGTTCACTCCTGTGGGGGGGGGGAGGGACCAAAGCCACATGTGTCCCATCAATGGCACCTATGATGTTGGGGATATGTCCCAGGGCATAGAAATCACCTTTCACTGTAGGCAAATCCTCCACCTGAGGGAAAACGATGTAGCTCTGCATGTGTTTCAGCAGGGCAGAAAACACTCTGGACAACACGTTGGAAAACATAGGCTGGGACATCCCTGATGCTGTGGCCACTGTTGTTTGAAATGACCCACTTGCAAGGAAATGGGGCACTGACAGCACCTGCACTTGAGGGGGGATTCCTGTGGGATGGCGGATAGCTGACATCAGGTCTGGCTCCAACTGGGTACACAGTTCCTGGATTGTGGCACGGTCAAGCCTGTATGTGATGATCACGTCTTTCCTCCATTGTCGACAGGTCCACCAACGGTCGGTACACCGGAGGATGCCGCCATCTCCTCGCATGTCCTAGCGCACGGTGCCTATGAAGGACAACAGCGAGCACAGAGTCAAACTACTCAGAGGCACGTACCCCCAGCTTACACAGAACACCAATCATAATCTAAAAAGTGGCCTGTATGTGTGTTGAGTCTAGGCCTAGGTATGTGTGACTCAGTTGAAAATGAAGCCACGTGGGCCCCTTCAATGGCGGCTGCCTGACTCTGTAAAGTGGGACAATGGGATCTGAGGTAACTGCGCTGGCTTTGTACACCGCCGCGGTAGGCGGTCGAAGAACGCTGCGCAATGCTGCATTGGTTAACATTGGACCCTATGGGTCCCAGGAGCTAATGACGATGTACGCCGGCGGTGACGGTACGCACCGCCGCGGACGTGACCACCATTTTCTATCTGTTCAATCACTCGATACCTGATCTTCTACAGGAGAGGACCTACACTGCAAGTGCTGCTGTGACGTCGGTCTGGAAGAGACAATGGCTCGAATGTCTGGGGAAAGGCCCCTGCCTTCACATCGGAGGAGTTGGAGAAACTCGTGGATGGGGTCCTCCCCCAGTACACGCTACTCTACGGTCCTCCAGACAAACAGGTAAGTACACTGCGAACATGCTCTATGGGCTATCCCTGTGTGGAGAGGGGTGGATGTAAGAAGGAAGGAGGGAGAGTGCGGCGTGCATGAAACTACGGTGAGTGCATGTGCCACATGCCAAGGGTAGGGATGGGGGCCGTTGACTGTGACGGTGCAGTTGGTAATAAGTTTCTCTTCCCCCTGTACAAATCATGTAGGTCAGCGCCCACCAGAAAAAATATATTTGGCGTGCCATCGCCAAGGACGTCCGGACCTTGGAGGTCTGCCACAGACAGAGCACCCACTGCCGGAAAAGATGGGAGAACACTCGCCGCTGGAGCAAGAAGACGGCGGAGGCTCAGCTGGGGATGGCCTCCCAAAGTGGGAGGGATGCCCATCACACCATGACACCCCTGATGTTCAGGACCCTGGTGGTGGTGTACCCGGAGTTGGATGGGCGCCTGAGGGTATCACAGCAGCCACAAGGGGGTGAGTACACTCTCATTCTGCTGATTTTGCGCGCAGTGGAGGGGTCTGGGTTTCCCTAGGCCAGGGCGAGTTCCGTAGGCAAGGTCCCTCTGTAAGGCAGGCCATGTGGCACCCCACCGCACCTCTGTAGAGTGCCAACTACACCTAGTCATGCCCCTGTGTCATCCATGTGTGTAGATGTCGTCCATAGCCTAGTAGGCCATTTCCCAGGAATTAAACAGTGGAGCCCAAAACCGCAGCGTAGTGCAGGAGGCTTCTGTGTCTGTCGTGTCGGTCTCCCTGTTCTTGTGAGCATTAGCATCATCAGGCGGAGGAGCAGTGGCACCAGAGCACGAGGCGGCTGCATCCCACATGGCCATGGAGGGCCACACTACGAAATCGGACTTCGCCAGTGGGACGGAGGGTGAGGGGAGCTCCACAGCGGGGACAGGAGCTGAGACCAGTGACACAGACTCGTCCTCTGATGGGAGCTCCCTTGTGGTGGCTGCAACATCTGTGCCCCCCATCTACAGGTACAGCTGCCATCCCACTTCCAGCACTGCTCTCCCAGCAGCCCCTCTGCCATTGCCCCATGCCCGCTCACCCGGGAGGGAGGGCATCACCTTTGCCCCAGGCACCTCAGGCCCTGCCCCAGTCACCCCTGCTGCCCTCAGTGAGGAGGCCATTGACCTCCTCAGATCCCTCACTATTGGGCAGTCTACCATTTTGAATGCCATCCAGGGTGTAGAAAGGCAGTTGTAACAAACAAATGCATTCCTGGAGGACATTCATTCTGGTCAGGTGGCCCTTCAGTGAGCTTTTCAGACTCTGTCCTCAGCAATGATGGCAGCCATTGTCCCTGTCTCTAGCCTCTCCCCTCCAACTTCCTCCACCCAGACCCAATCCCCTGTACCCCAGCCTATCCCAAGCACACCTCTAGACCAGCATGCACACTTGTCAACACACAAGGGAAGCTCAGGCAAACATAAGCACCACACATCCCACAGGCACTCACGCAAGAATCACACACATGCAGACACACCAACATCCACTGCCTCCACTGTGTTCCCCTCCTCCTCATCTCCCTCTTCCCTCCCAGTCTCGTCTACACTCACACCTGCAGGCACACACCCACCCAACAGCCATCCACCTCACGACAGCCTCTAGCGCATGCACCTTCACCCAAGGTCAGCAAACGAACACCTACTACAACCTCTTCCTCCACTCCCAAACCCCCTCCAGCTACCCGTCCCAGTGTCTCCAAGAAACTTTTCCTGTCCAACCGTGACCTCTTTTCCACACCTCCCCCACCCCGTCCGTCTCTTAGGTCCCGAACTAGCACCTCAGCCACAACATCTCCGGGACCAGTGGTGCCTGTAGTCACTGGAATCTGGAGTGCACCGGCCACCAGGGCAGCCAGTGTGGCATGGAGCCACAGCACAGACAGTCCCCCACCTGTGAAGCATCAGAAGTTGGCCAGTGCCCGGCAGGAGAGTGTAGGAGGCTGGCCTGGCTTGTAGTGGGTAACAAGGGGTACTTACACTCTGTACCAGGTCCAGTTATCTCTTATTAGTGTAGAAGAGGTGTTTCTAGCAGTTTAGGCTGATAGAAGGTAGCTATAGCAGAGCAGCTTAGGCTGAACTAGGACACATGCTAAGCTCCTACTATACCACTGGTTTCATATGCACAATATCATAAGAAAACACAATACACAGATATACTAAAAATAAAGGTACTTTATTTTTATGACAATATGCCAAAAGTATCTCAGTGAGTACCCTCAGTATGAGGATGCCAAATATGCAAAAGATATATGTACACAATACGAAAAATATGCAGTAATAACAAAAGGAAGTAATGCAAGCAATGTAAAGTTACAGTAGATTGCAATAGGAGCACATAGGTATGGGGCAACACAAACCATATACTCCAAAAGTGGAATGCGAATAACGTATGGACCCCAAACCTATGTGAGCTCGTAGAGGGTCGCTGGGACTGTAAGAAAACAGTGAGGGTTAGAAAAATAGCCCACCCCGAGACCCTGAAAAGTAGGTGTGAAGTGCATCTATATTCCCCAGAGGGCACAGACGTCGTGATAGGGGAGTTCTGCAAGGAAGACCAACACCAGCAATGCAACCAAAGTCGATTTCCGGATGAGAGTACCTGTGGAACAAGGGGACCAAGTCCAAGAGTCGTGACAGCAATGCAGTCTGGCGTGGGGAGGCAAGGACTTACCTCCACCGAACTTGGACTGAAGAGTCACTGGACTGTGGGAGTCACTTGGACAGAGTTGCTGAGTTCCAGGGACCACGCTTGTCGTGCTGAGAGGGGACCCAGAGGACCGGTGATGCAGTCTTTTGTTGCCTGCGGTTGCAGGGGGGGATTCCGTTGTCCCACAGGAGATTTCTTCTTCAGAGCTCCTGGTGCAAGAAGGAGGCAGGCTACCCCCAGATCATGCACCACCAGGAAACAGTCGAGAAGGCGGCAGGATCAGCGATACAAGGTTGCAGTAGTCGTCTTTGCTACTTTGTTGCGGTTTTGCAGGCCTCCTGAGCAGTCATCGGTCGATCCTTTGGCAGAAGGTGAAGAGAGAGATGCAGAGGAACTCTGATGAGCTCTTGCATTCATTATCTAAAGAATTCCCCAAAGCAGAGACCCTACATAGCTAGAAAAGGAGGATTAGCTACTTAGGAAGGAGGATAGGCTAGCAACACAGGTAAGAGCCTATCAGGAGGAGTCTCTGACGTCACCTGCTGGCACTGGCCACTCAGAGCAGTCCAGTGTGCCAGCAGCACCTCTGTTTCCAAGATGGCAGAGGTCTGGAGCACACTGGAGGAGCTCTGGGCACCTCCCCTGGGGGGTGCAGGTCAGGGGAGTGGTCACTCCCCTTTCCTTGCCCAGTTTCGCGCCAGAGCAGGGCTGGGGGATCCCTGAACCAGTGTAGACTGGCTTATTCAGAAATGGGCACCATCTGTGCCCATCAAAGCATTTCCAGAGGCTGGGGGAGGCTACTCCTCCCCAGCCCTGACACCTATTTCCAAAGGGAGAGGGTGTAACACCCTCTCTCTGAGGAAGTCCATTGTTCTGCCTTCCTGGGCCAGGCCTGGCTGGACCCCAGGAGGGCAGAAACCTGTCTGAGGGATTTGCAGCAGCAGCAGCTGCAGTGAAACCCCGGGAAAGGTAGTTTGGCAGTACCCGGGTCTGTGCTAGAGACTCGGGGATCATGGAATTGTCTCCCCAATGCCAGAATGGCATTGGGGTGACAATTCCATGATCTTAGACATGTTACATGGCCATGTTCGGAGTTACCATTGTGACACTGTACATAGGTATTGACCTATGTACAGTGCACGCGTGTAATGGTGTCCCCGCACTCACAAAGTCTGGGGAATTTGCCCTGAATGATGTGGGGGCACCTTGGCTAGTGCCAGGGTGCCCACACACTGAGTAACTTTGCACCCAACCTTTACCAGGTAAAAGTTAGACATATAGGTGACTTATAGGTTACTTAAGTACAGTGGTAAATGGCTGTGAAATAACGTGGACGTTATTTCACTCAGGCTGCAGTGGCAGGCCTGTGTAAGAATTGTCAGAGCTTCCTATGGGTGGCAAAAGTACCATATACTAGGGAATTATAAGGTTGTTCCAGTATGCCAATGTGAATTGGTGAAATTGGTCACTAGCCTGTTAGTGGCAATTTAGAAAGCAGAGAGAGCATAACCACTGAGGTTCTGGTTAGCAGAGCCTTAGTGAGACAGTTAGTCATCACACAGGGAACACATACAGGGCACACTTATGAGCACTGGGGCCCTGGCTGGCAGGGTCCCAGTGACACATACACTAAAACAACACATATACAGTGAAATATGGGGGTAACATGCCAGGCAAGATGGTACTTTCCCACAGAGAGGGGGAAGACTCCAGCCACCAAAGCAGCTCCCAGGGGTCTCGGTGGGAGTGTAGAGTCAGCTGCAACACCTTCCAAGGTGGGGAAGGGGCACAAGAAACTCAGCAAGTCTGGGAAGAGCAGCACGGCGGAGAAGACCGCTATCATCCCCGCTGCCCAGGAGGCCACGCCAGCACCAGCCCAGCTGCCCAGGAGGCCACCGCCATCTTCCCCGCTGCCCAGGCGTCTGCTCACCTTTCTTTATTCACTCAAATATGAATCCATCCGGGCAGGGTCTCTTTCCTTTGGTCCCAGCTGAGTTTGAAGAATCAATCAGCTCCTAAATGGCTCACCAAAATGTTGCCTGAATGAGGATTTACCTTAAAAAAAACAAGAGACAAGAAGAATCTGGCAAAATAGGAAACGGTTAATTTAAGTAAACATTACAGCTTGAAAAGCAGCTACAGCCCCTGTATCTGAGGACTGCCCCTTCCAGAACATCATTAAAATGACCCACATTTTATACATTTCTCTGAGAGCAATAAACACATAAATATTTTTTTCCTGATGAAATGTGTGAACTATTGACAAGGAGTGTCAGATACAGTTTCCACATAGGGAATGCAGGTGTGCCTTGACCTGGCATGGACACTATGTGGGCCTTCAAGTACATGCCCAGATCTCTGGCCTGAGGGTTGCATGGTGCTTGTGTGCACTGTGTGTGCTGTGTCGTGATTGGCTAAGTGTACCTAACTACATGTGGCATCTAACTTTATAGTGGGAATGTGTGGTCCCTCTGGTCATTTGTGCTTTACTGGGACCAGTCTCTAGGGACCATTGTAGTGTTTCTATCTATCTGATCTAAGCTTTTGTGTTTGGCTGCCAACTAAGTGCTACCCCACCTGTGATCTGTTGGTCATTATCCTATAGGCCTGGGCTTCAGAGCCTGCCTGATAACATACCTATGTACTGAGGTTTGACAGAGAGTTGATGATGAGGGAATCCAACAGGGATGGTGTGACTTCATTTGAGTATAAAAATGTATTGTTCATGTATAAAGATGTCTTCTTGTCATGTGTATTGATAGGTCTAATATTAACACTACACCTTTTTCAACATGTCAGTTGCCATGGCCATCTTCCCTGAGGACTGGACAAAAGCAGACGTCAAGGCCCTACTAAAGACACCATTGGCAGACCCCAGCAAGTTCAACAACTACCGACTGATCTCCCTGCTCCCATTCCCAGCCAAAATATCAGAAAAAGCCATTAACCAATATTGCTCCTCATACCTGGAACAGACACTCCTACTCAACTCCTCCCAAACTGGATTCTGCAGCAACCACAGCACTGTAATAGCCTTCATCAAGGCTACTGACGACATCCGAGCCCTACTTGACTGAGGAGAGACTGTGGCTCTAATCCTCCAAGAAATCTTGCCAGCCTTAAGTATGGTCTCCAACCACACACTTATCACAAGGTTGCACAACATGGGCATCCAAAGAGCCACTCTCAGATGGATCACCTCTTTCCTTACCGGAAGAACTCAAGAAGTCTACCTTCTCCCCTTCACCTCTGAATCCAAAGAAATCATCTGTTAAGTAACCTAAAGACCCTTGCGTAGCCCTACCCTCTTCAACACATATATGACACCTCTGGCCAGCATCCTCAAAACCCAGGGACTCACCATCATATCCTATGCCAACTATACATAACTCATCTTCTCCCTCTCTGAAGACAACACCAAGACCAGCTTCCAAAACTGCATGGCAGATGTTGCCAAATGGATGAATGAAAACTGCTCTTTGGAAACAAAAGCTTCCCCTGGGACATATTCTGGTGGCCCTCAGAACTTGGACCTACTCCTTCCCATACTGACCACTCTAGGACCCTAAACATAATTTAGGACAACAAGCTAGTAGAAAGCTGGCTCTCTATATAGTGACCCAAAATGAAGTACACTGTGCAGAGTCCAGTGGCTCCCCAAAGGTTTGCAGAGGTAGAAATGGATAGGCCTAGTGCCCTCTTTGTGGTAGTGTGGACGAGCAGCTCGGCTTATCAATGGGTTGTGTTAAGCATGTGTTGTACTCACAGAGGCTATAAATGAGACACACACTCAAAGAATAAATCAGAGGCCAGTTTTGAAAAATAACAGTTGATTTTATATATGTTTTGAACCAAAGAACTTTGTTTTAAGGTAAGCAGTTTTTGAAGTAACTACTTTGCTGTTTCAAAAATCGACAGTGCAATTTTCAGAGTTGTCAATGTTAGCTTAGGGAAGAAAAACAAGAATGCAGTTTCTCAGGTAAGTTCACAACATATAAATCCAGTCTTCAGGGTTTCAGGCAGCACCGGCCAAGGTTCCGATTGACACCCAGTTTGCACCCACAGTGGCATGGGGGCTGCTGAGTGTCAAGGTGGAAGTCGGAGCCAGTGCCCAATGTTAGTCAATGGAGATCGGGAGTAGGGGACTGAAGACTTGCAGCTTCCAGTTCAGTACAGGTGGTATCAGATGTTGGTTTCTGGTGGTTGAGGAAACATGGGAGGCACAAGGCAGCACCACACTTTGCAGCACTGAGGTGTCCAGGGACAGTGTGCCAACACAGCATCGGGTGCACAATGCTGTTGAATGGAGAAAGAGTTATCCGCTGTAGTGATGCTTACTGGTGAGTAGAGCGGGGTCAGGGATGGATCTTCTGGAGTTTAATCAAACACATTGGGGGGACACAAGGCAGCACCAAACTTACACCCTCAGCGCACAGGTGTGGCTGGGTGCAGAGTGCCTGCACAGCGCCGGGCTCCCAATGTTAGGCAAAGCGGGAGATCACTTTCAGAAACAATCTTCAGGCTCTGGCGAGGGGGCCGGGAGAGGTCAACTCACAGCTGCCCAGGTAAGTTAGGATGCCAGAGGTCATAGAGACACCAATGGTCTGACTTCCCAAGGCCCAGGGGTTTCAGGTGCAGGGGTGTCTTTTAGCACCTAATACAGCTTACCGGGCAGGTCAGGGTCAGGGGAAGCCCTTGGATTTAGGCTGCAGTCATTGCTGTGGAGTCCAACAGGGGTCAGCCCATGATGGAATCTGGATCAGAAGCACTGGGGAACCTTCACTGGACTGGTGGGCCACTTAGACTCAGGCCATTGGTGTTGGATGCAGAGGTGGTTCCAGTAGGTGGTTTTGTGGTTCCTCAGGAAGACTTCTTTCTTCTTTTGAGATGTTTCTTTTGGACAGTCCGCTGTCCACAGGAGATCTTGTCCTTTATTGAAGGCAGGCAGTTCTCCCATGGCTTTGGAGGTCACAGGGCAGCAGGGCAGTCGTCTTCTGGATGCAAGTATCTTTGAAGGCTGCAGAGAAGCCGGTAGGGCTGGGGCCAAGTCAGTTGATTTCTTTAGTCTTCTCTGCTGGGTGACAACTGTTTTGTCCTGCTCTTCTTAAGTCGATAGGAAACTGATTCTAGGGTTCAGAGGCACCACTTAAATACTGGATTTAGTGGTGTTACAGGGAGTGCCAGGTGGTAGCCAATGGTTACTCACCTTTTGGGTGACTACACCCTTCCTATGATCACTTCCTTTGGGAAGTGGCATAGTGTTAACCCTATTGGCCTCGTTCCTTCCATGCAGGATGGAGGAATTTAAAACACAGTGCCCACTTCAGCTCATCCACCCTAGGAGTGGTACTGGCATCAAGTGGGCACTCCTCCTGATTTATCTAATTTTCCTGCCAGTCCTGCCACCAAAAGTGAGGTCAGGAACTCAGTCAGTCTCCTCAACCATTTAGAAAGGTCTGGGTTGCATTTCAAGGGCGGCAAAGGCTTTGAAGCTGCCTGCCCTGGAAAGTCCATCCTGCCTGGGAGAGGAGGTGACACCTCTGCCCTGAGGGGGCCTTTGTTCTGAGCCTTCAAAATTGTCTCTCTCCTCAGGGGGCCACAACTCTGTCTAATGTAGCTGCACTGGCTCTGACCAGTCAGTGCCCACTCTAGGATTTGGTTGGTAGGTTTCAAGGGGGCACCTTAAGGTGCCTTCTAACTGCATGTATTAATAAATCCATCACTAGATTCAGTGAGGGTTTATTAATACAAGATGTTTGATGCCAAACACCCCTGTTGTCAGAGAAGCCATTATGTAGCTGGGGAAATCGTAATGACCAGTGTCCTGCATATGTTCTCAAAATGACTGCACTGTTCATTTACTATGTCTGAAAATTAACAAAGACATTTCAGGGGTATAGCTATTCATGCTGCTATGCCCTCACATGTAGTATAATGCACCCTGCCTTTAGGGCTGTAAGTCCTGTCAGAGGGGTGACTGACATATACTGCATGCACTGTGCAGGGGACAGGATACACAGGTTGTGTGCCATGTCATGTTTTCATTTTAGGTCTCCACCAAGACACGCAGCCTGCGAAGGCAGCCCTGTGTGCATGTAGGTGAGAGGGTCCCTAAGGGTTTAACAATCTGTGCTGCAGCCCTTAGTGGCCTTATTTTAGTACCCCATGCCCTAGCTATCAAGAGTACAATTTACCAGGAACTTATAGTGGCAACTAAAGGTTTGCCAATTGGGAAAAACAACTGTGCAGGCTAAAAATGGGGGGTGACCATGTCAAAAGAGGCACTTCCCTACACTGACTCAGGTCGTCTCCTCCTCCTGCTTCTTCATCCTCCAAAAGCTTAGTAAGATATTTGAATGGCTACCCCAAAGCTCAAGAAGCACCATTACCTGCTCCCTCAACTCCAGTCCACTGGTCTATTGTAACAATCTCTAGGCAGGGATCGCAGCTCACCTCCTCTGGCAACTACAGTCCATATGGTGTGCTGCAGTCATAATATTCCAGGATCTCCCTAGATGAACACACATATCACCCCCTATCTCAGGGAAATCCACTGGCTCCCTGTACATAAAAGAAGCCAGTTCAACCCCCTGACCCACATATACAACACCCTACACAGCCCACCAGATACCGTTGCTCTACTTCCCTTTCTCTTACCTCACCCTGGCATCTGATGTAGCAGATGCAGTGGTCCTCCTTGTCCTACATAGCAGTGAAGACATTGGACAAGCTATCTTTTCATCTCTGGACCTCTCAATCTCTTCCAGAGTTCTGAAAGTCCCTGAAGATCTTGGTATTTGGCGAATCAACTTGACCCTGCCAGCGCCTGACTATCCTCATGGGTGACAGGAAGGGTTCTACAAATCTACTGATGGATCGATTCATTATTTGTTTGTTTGATTGATTGAGCAGGCAATAAAAGTCCTTCTGGCAATGCCACTAGTCATGATAGAGTCCCTGTGGACTTGTTTATAGAAAGTAGCTAATTCTGGGCTCCTCTCATAATCAATATGATCAGGGATGACATAACAGGTCAGTTAATTCAATCTTGGACAGAGGCAGTGGTCGTACCAATTTTGAATATGAACTCTCCTTGCTGCTACCATTTGATTGCTTTATTCAACAAGTCCTGTAAAATATTGAACAAAATCTTAGCACCGAAAATGGAAGCTTGGGTACATAAAGAGCATATTCTTTCAGGTTCCAATATGGCTTTCACCGTGGGTTAGGCACAGTAGACTAGTACCTTAACCTGCAGCTCATAATAAGTAAATATCTTAAAGTCATGGGAGGTTCGATTCATCTGACTTTTATGGACCTCTTCTGAGCATTCTGCATTGTAAATTGATGAAAATTATGGATTATTATGGAGGGGTTAGGGTTTGTTCGTGCACTGATTGGCTCTCTATGTAGCATGCACTGAAAACAGTGGCCAAAATCTGCTATGGAACGAATGCAGAACTTTCCTCTGAATTTAGATCCATCTTAGGAGCCCATCTAGCCTGTGTTTTTTAAATATATATTAATGGCTTAGAAGGATGTTTATGAAATGATTTGCTGCAAATAAGGAACATGCTAATTCCAGTATTGTTATATGTTGATCTCTTGGGTCCTGATTTAAAGTTTGGGGGTTGGAGTTGCTCTATTGCGAACGGATATCCCGTCTGCTGTATTATGATCCCATTATATCCTATGGGAATTATAATACAGCAGATGAGATATCCGATGTCAGATTTGTGATGGAATAACCCATCAGCCAAACTCTAAATAAGGCCTTTAATTTTAGTTTCTATAACTGCAAATGTAAACCTTTTATTATGAAAACTGGGCTTAAACATGCTAAGATTAAAACATTTAAAATACTAGGTATGGAATAGCTGAGAAATAAAATTTTACATTCTGAGGAATTTGTTTGATTGAAACCTGAAGTGGGGATTTTTATACAACTCAGGAGTACTTCCATTCCAGTGATCTATTTATTCTGTTTTAAATTTTTCAAGACTTGGCCAAATTCCAGTAATGGAAATGATAAGTGTGAGGGCACTCTTGCACTAGCAAAGGTGTCACCACATCACAATAGCAAGTGTGCCGCAATAGCATGTTATGTGCTGAGGTTTGGAGAGATAAGGATGCAGAAACCCTTCAAGAAGTGGAAAACAACATTTTGCAATGATTCTTGGCTGCTTGTCAATCATTGTCCTCCCTTCTATGTCATTCTGAGGTAGGCCTATTTTTTGGAGGACTAAGTTACACTAGGGGGCAGTTTTATGGAAAGACACAGTTCACCAAGTGCAGAGCCACTTTCCCTGCACCCCTTAGCACCCTCCCTACTGCCACCATGTGTGCGCCGTATTTAAAATACGGTGCACTATGGTGCAGGGTAGGGGACAATAGGGTCATTTCTCATGATGCTTTTGATGTACTCTGCAGGAGTAGTGCCAAAATATTGGTGCCCCTCCTTCAGAGTACATTGGGCCCCGGGTCCCATTCTAAAGAATCGAAGCCCCCTTTTGATGCCTGCTCTTAAGCAGGCATTGAAAGTGCCATAAAAAATGGTGCAAGGAAATCTAATAGATTTCCTTATGGCATTTTTCCGACTGCCCTAATGGGGGAACGCCTGATGCATGCATAACGTAGCGCAAACTGTAACAGAGTGGTGCAATGCAGGCGTTGCGCCACTCTGTAAATACGGCGTGGGGATTTCGGCCTTGTTGGGCCACATTAACGTAAAAAATAATAACGTTAATGTCGTGCGAGGTGGCTCTAGGGCATTATACATATGTTGCATTGTTGCATTAGATAAGGGTTTGGGGGACAGATGAAGCCAGTTTCCCAAGGGAGGTGATTCAAGACTGCATCTCCTTGGATAATGCTCTAGCTATTCCCTGGGTGAGGTATGTGAAATCAGCCTATGGTGCCTTGAGTATCCCTGAGGTTTTTTCCACTGCAGATACCAAATGTTTGTTTACAGAATCCTTTTTTTAAATGGTTAGAAGAGAGTCATCTGAGGGAAGGTTATAACTTACACCATACAATAACTCATCATCATGTCAATGGAATTCTATGGGTCCTCTTTCAAAACTCTGAACACAGATTTTATATTACCAGTTTGCGTTTCAGTATTATTCACCTTTTAGTAGCTTTTGTCTGTGCAAAACAGCTGTTTTTCAAATCTCTTAATGTGTCCCTGTGATTATGCCTGACAGCAAAACACTATAGACTTTATGCTGTTCTGCACTACATATTCCTCACATAGAAAGTATTGTATGGTCCAGATCTTCCGTGCTGCTAATATGAGACAACATTAGGCAGCTCATGTTACCTGCAGAAATTAGACACTTTATATTCTTGTCTTGCAGTGATTAACTTTATTCACACTCCCTTAGCCACAAGGAAGAGGTATGGCTTAGCAATTTGTCTGCATTAGCTTATTAATAGGTGAGGAAGTTGTTTCTGCATTGATTTGTCTTCTTCTCTTTCTTTACAGTGTATACAAATTATATGATGATCTGTTTTATTGTTTTTTGTAAGAATTATACTTTTACGGCTGATTTCCAGCCAAATAAAGTTGAATGAATGAATAGCTGACAGACTCCAGGGCTCACATGTGTCTGTGTGCATGAGATAGATATAGGTGACAGTTGACCAGTAAAGCACAGAATGCACAGAATGTCTGATCTGGCTCAGGGGTACATAAAGGTGGAAGGTGCCAAGATGTTGGACATGGGGTTAATCCTCTGTCTAGTCCTGTGCTTCTAGTAGCAAAGCAAGGGTCTCCTGACTTTGTGTGTTCTGTGTGAACTACGGAGCGCTCACCCATCCAGTCCCAAGACCAGATGAGCTTATGGATCAATTAGCACCTTGGATCTGACCAGTGGGTTTTGGCAGATACTGGTGGCAGGAAATGCTAAGAAGACTGCATTTCCCACACCAGAGGGGGTGTATCAATTTAAGGTGATGCCCTTTGGGTTGAAGAATGCACCTACCAATTATTTAGTTCCTTGTGAACCGTGTTCTTGCAGGGATGAAGTGTTCTGTGTGGCCTACCTCTATGATATTGTATTATTCAGCAATTCTTGGAAGGACTACCTGAGGCACTTGGGCGAATTATTGCTATGATACAGGAGGCAAAACTGACCAGCAAGGTAACTAGGGGCCTGATTTATATACTGACAGAGAGCGTACACCGTAGCAATAGTAAAATACCTTCCTTCCTGACAATATTGTGGACCGCCAGACCTTAGGGTTAAATATGGCTGAGACTACTATGTCTCCACCATGATTTATGTCCTCCGATGGCCCAGGCGAATAATGGCTGTTGGACAATTGGCTACATGTTCAACTACCCAATTTAGATTGGCGGATATGTATACATTTTTTACTGCTCCTTTGTAAGGAACAATGAAAACATTATAATGCTCCCCTTGTCATGGGAGACCCCTTCCTTTGTGAGGGGAACATTACTTTTTTTCTTTTAAAACAATCCCATTTCAGGATTTTATTTTAGAACAGAATACTGTTTGGTGTAGGGCTCGGCCTTCTGATGCAGACATGCAACAAACAGTAAAATGCATTTACAGAAACTGCTGTGATGGCAGTTCCTGCCCATGCCTATATAAATGACTGCCTATTGGCTGTCATTTATGAATGTGACAGGCGGAGATTTTCCGCCCTTGTGGGTGTAAAGTCCTCCCCCATGGCCAATAGAGAATATTCCATCCACCAGAGTATAAATAAGGCCCTGAGTGTCGGGCAGTGCTCTGTAGTCTACCTTAGGCACATCACCCTCCACCTCAAACCCTACCCCACCACCTTCATCTATCCCGGTTTCCCAAAGGAAACAACAATTTTCTGTCCCTTAAACCCCCAACCCAAACCACCCAACAGCATTTTCAGACTGATTAGTGCCCATACCTGGAGAACTGCCCTGCCAGCACAACCAAATTCCAAAAAGAAAAACCACAACAGTAGACCAGAGGAGGGAACAGAAGTGATCTACAGACATCATAGAAACATCTTACACATCTTGATATCAAAAAGATTTCTACAAAAAGACAAGTCAAACTGCATGTGCCATTAATCATGCTTACAGGAATTCAAAAGTGCCTGAGCATTAGACAAATCCTGACAAAAAAATGGTCAACCCTGGTAGAGGATTCTCAAATTAGCCAGCTCAAAGAGGGAGACAGTAGGCCCTAAGATTAACAAGAGATGGAATCAGGTTCAATGGCTGCCATTTGTGTATGACAGTATCTTGGCAGTCATCTGACCCAACAAAAAATTTAATTCAGTAGGATTTCACAGGAATGCACAGGCAGGAGACCTGGAACAACTGCTGGCTGAAAACTAAATTATCCATATAGATCAAAATTGCTTGTTGATATGTTGAGGCTCTGCCCTTGGAAGGCTTATGTAACTGAAATCGGTGTGTATGCTGTACCTGGTGATCAATATCCCAGTCTTTCAAATGGGGAAGTGTTGGACCTGGCCCTTTCTACAGGATCATCCTCAACCTTCTTGCCTCACCTCATCCATTTGTTTTGCTGAAATCCTTTTTGTTGTCTTTAGGCACTTTACCATTACTAACCAGTTCTAAAATGTTTGTGCTCATTTCTTAAAATATGGTAATATAGGCTTATACAGAATTGGCATATTTAATGTACGTAGAAGTCCCTAGCAAAGTGTGCCACATATGATCAGGGACCTTAAAGTAAATGCTACTAGTGGGCATGCAGCACCCATTGTACCAACCACCTTAGCCCTTTAAACATATCTCAAGCCTGCCATTGCAGAGCCGGAGTGTGCATTTTATGCTGTCTTTTTGACCTGGCAAAATAAACCTGTTGTCAGGCCCAATCCTTCCTTTTTAATACATATAAGTCACACCCAGGGTAGACCCTGGACAGCCCGGAGGGCAGGGTGCAATATATTCAAAAGTAGGATATTTTCCTTTTACTTTTACATGTCCTGGCAGTGAAAACTCTTAAACTGATTTTTCACTACTGCAAGGCCTTTCCCTCCCATAGGATAACATTGGAGTTGCGTTTCTCATCTTATAAGTGTAGCTTCCAAATAGGAAGAGATAACCCGTTCATGTTTGGTGTCTCTGGAAACCAAATTTAAAATCATAACTTATGGTGAAGTCAAATTTTAAATTTAAATTTAAAAAATGCCACTTTTAGAAACTTGGCATGTTGTTGCCTTATCCATTTGGTGCCTGCAGCCTGTCTCTGGTCATATGACTGGTTGTAGTTAGCTGTTGGGCTTTCTGTATTCCTCACAGACAGTCACACAATAGTCGGATTAGATGTGTCTCAATGGATCATTAACTGGCTAGATGGGGGTTGGAGCTAAGCACAGGCCCCTTTGCACCTGAATAGGATGTGTCCTGTCTACACACAAAGGGCTTAACAACCCTATATTATCCAGCTTAGAGCCAGGGCAGGGGAGGAAGGGGATTCCAGAACCAGGTCACCAAAGTATAAATATTGGACCTCAGACACCACTACTTCTGTATACTTCTGGACCTGTGGATACTCTGCCAGGAGGAAGGACTGCTGGGCTGCTGAAGGACTGCCACTCTGCCTGACTACTGCTCTGGAAGAACTGACTCCTTGCTGGGCTGGCCTGCTGCTTGCTGTCTTTCTTGCTTTGGTGAGAAGGACTGAACCAACATCACTTAACTCCAGAGTAACTCCAAGGGGCGGCTGACTGGTCTCCTGTTTTCAGAAGTCTCAGGGGCATGAGAAACTTCCAACTCATTTGCTACAGTGCATAGACTCTGCCATCTGTGAGTCTATCCTGCCAAGTGGTGTCAACCCAGTCCTGTACCCTTGGAAGTGGATTTGAAGTGCTGCTCCAGCAGAATCCATGCATCCCTGCAAACTGTTGACTCAGAACCTGCGCATCTCCTTCACCATGGTGGCATTGATGCAATTTTGAGTATCAACTCTGATGCATTGCCAACTATGCTGTGCATCAACTCCCTTCTTGATGCATCACTGCTGTTGTACAGTTCAAAACCAATGCATCACCTTTCTTTGTCGACTGATGATGACACATTGCCTCACCTGCACCCTGCATCTCCTCTTTGATAAGGGTTCAATTAAACTACTTTGCAGCAGGCCAAGGCTGGTCCCCCTATCTAGCCCAAACCCCTTTGTGGTCGACCTGAACGTTTGACTTTGTCCCAGTCCAGTCTGAGCAGATAACCCCAGTTCGCGCCTTTTGCTTCTGAGCACTATTTTTCAGTTTAATCTTAAAAAATGTATAACTCCAGTTCTACTAATTGGATGTTTGTCATTTTGGTCTAGTTTAATGTATTAAAATAAGCTGTATGTTTCTATCCAGGTGTAACATCTTTTTGTGTGATGTTTTCACTGTTATACTGTTTGAAGCGTTGCACAATTACTTTACACATGGCCTCTTAAGGTAAGCCTGAATGCTCTGTGCCAAGGTACCAGAGGGTGAGCCCAGGTTAATTTAAGGTGCACTGGTGGCTTACCTTCACTAGAATCATGGTTTCTGCCTGGACACGGTACATATCTTTTTCAACCGCAAACCCAATTTCTAATATTGATGATCAGCTGTGAGGACAGTACTTGATGAGATTTCTAAATTTCTCCTTTTTCTCTCAATTGGTTATTTTTCCATGTTTGACTCCTGCATCTCCTTCATCGACTTGGGACTCTTTTTGTTGCTGCACCTTGTCTGAACAGACCTCAACTGCCTAGCATACTACACTGTGAGGTAGCTGAAGGCGTTCTGCAAGGAGAGAGGGCTTAAAATAGGCAGGGCATCTTCATAGGTGGATGCACAAATACTTTAAACATTACCTCTTAAGTTAAGCCTCACTGCTCTCTGCCAAACTACCAGAGGATTAGCACAGGTCAATTTAGGATGTGCTGGTGACTTACCCTGACTAGGACTATGGTTCCTGCTTGGTCAGATACATACCTCTGCCAACGAGAAACCCAATTTCTAACAGGAATAACTGACTAAACAACTGAACTACTAAGCTGTGTTTCGTGGACCTCAACCTGAGTCTGCATCAACTGTACTGACTCCTGCAACAGTGCAGAATGATTCTCCATGCCTTTCATTTATCATAGAAGATGTCCATGTTTTTAGACATTTCGCACAGTGACTCAAAATCCCTGAATGTATGTGCAACCTTCATGGACATAGAGTCCTTCCAATATTCTTCCTTTTGTACTTGTCGCTTCTTGTAGATTATTGACAGGGAGAGATGGGGTTGGGCACATGGTAGCCAATCCTTCTCTGCCATCAGGTGACCCTGATATGGGACCCTCTGATGCTGCAGCACCCTCTACAGGACACAGGCTTCCCTTGTTGTTACCAGGAGAGTTCCTTGGTATAAGATCCCTATCCTCAGAGTCCCATAAGAGGTCATCTTCATCCCAAATATCAGACTCCAGGGGTCTGCATCCAAGCCGTCTTGCAACACCACAGGAAGCATACTTACAGGGACACCAGCTGACTCAAGTGAGGATTGTTGGAGTTTCGCATTACCCTCCTTCCTTGTTTCCCCCCTGGTTGTGACCCCAGTATGCTGGACAGTTGGACCACAACTGGAGAGCTTACACAATACAGTATACTCTGAGAGTAACCTTATTTTTAGACTTGGCAAATCCTAATTCCAAATCCAATCCAGTTCCGGACATGGAATAATCCCCATCTGAAAAATCTGAAAGAGATCAGATTGAGGTATCCTTCGTTTGACAAAACACTTAAGTGGAATTTCTTTTTCTGTAAACATCGACATAACTGTTGAAAACATTTAATAGCCCGAACAATCTTTATGTCCAAAATTGTATTTAGGGGTGTAGAATCAACCTTGATTTAGAATGTGAAAGTATCCTTAGGTGCAAAAATAGTAACAACTTTTACTACATGTAACTCAAATACAAAACCACATTAGGGGCAAAATGACAATCGGTGCAACGTAAGCAAAAATGTAGAAACACATTGTTTATAACAATTCACACGTAAGGCAAAATTACATTTAGTTGTGTGATATCCTTTGGCACATCTTCTACAGCGGTGTGGAAACACTTTTAGGCTCAAAAACACACTGGGATACACTCTTGGGTACATAATCACATTAGATATATCCTCCCCCTTAATGGAACATCAACAGGTGTGTGGAGGTAATTTTATAAGCAAAAATACACTTATGAGCAAAACCTACAATTAGGCAGTCAAATCTATGTAGACGTAGAATTACCAGGGAAAATCTACTGTACTATAATCAAAAATGTGAGTTACCATCACCCAATTTAAAAGTGTGAAGTTCAAGAGCCTGACATTATTCTCCATATCATCATTACTTTGCTTTATACACCGATAGCCTTAAGGTTTCTCCCATGTCAAAATACTTTAACATTGTTACCCTCACATAATCCCTACCAATATGACATCATCAGCTTTCAGCCTCTACTCTACTCATCTCTCCATTATAACTCATGCACTCCTGGTAGTTAATCCAGAAATCATAATGCCAGCATACACCTATGTAGTCTAGAACATAATTGTGCACAAAGCTACATCTGTGCTGATTAAGATCAAATCACAGTCAACCAATTGCCATTACCTTCCATCTCTACACATTAACACTGTCAGCCACCGTCTGGGGCAAATGCAGTCCCAGTGGCTGGATGTGTCCCATTCAATTTCTGGGATGATTAGGGCACATTTGTTTGTTAAATGTGGTGTAGTTCATGAGACTTCTTAGGTGGATGATTACAAGAATCATACCAGATTTCTTTTTTATATTTTTTTTTTGCTGATGAGGCTTTGCCATTTTGTCCAAGTGAAATGCATTCTAGAGAATGGCTGATTTTGAGACTCACAAAAACGAAATGGAAATATATAAAGAGTGATAATAAATTTTAGTCACAATTTAAATCATTTGTTGGTAATATCATACTCATTTTAAGAATTTTGGTGAGTTGTAAGATGATTTTACTCTGTAAAAACCCTTATCTTCTGATTGGAGTTGATGAATCGTGTGTGAGAGAAAACTGTTTTCTCCCTTAATTATTTCATAGGAGAATTGGAAGGTGCTCTGGAAGCTAAAATGAGGACACATTTCCTATAAGCTGACAAACATCTTGCTCAACCATTTGAGAAATAAGTCTGATATTCTAAGTAAAACATACTTTTGATTAACTACAGCTGCAACACAGAAGTCTGTGAGCAGCCAAAAGGCTAACATTCTATATTTGTGACAAATTTGAAAAACATCTCAATGTTATGTTGCTGAAATTAGAGATGTTGGACAGAAATCATTTGGTACGGAGGAGAATGAAATACATTTATAAAATGAGGCGTATCATTCTGGCAAAGAAATTATGGTTACTGATTTATAATGCTAAAATAAGGACATAGCTTCTGTAAATTCTTAGATATTTTCCTCATCAATATCAGGGAAAATGTCTGCTATGATCAGAAAACATATACTTCCAAAACCAGCAGCAGTCTGCCAGTTGCTTCCCCAGTGAGCTATTGTGTCTTCACCACAGAGTTCTAATAAACTACGATGCTAACATTCTGTCATCAAGATAAAAAATGAGCCACTCCGGAATGCCATTTTGTTGGACTAGGAGCTGTTGAATTTAAAACCTTTCCTGGGAAGCAGGCTGATGAAAATGAGCATTGTTAATGAAATCTGGCTCATTAAAAATGTGAGGGGAAGTATTTGTTTTAGTCATTTGAGACATAATATATTATTTTAAAAAGATAAATTCCAACAACACCTTTCTGCTTTGTTTAAGTAGGGTATCCATCTTCTCTATTGCTTTATTTTCAAAAAGTAACATTTTTGTAGACATTAACTTTTTTTTTTGTATTCTTCCATATAAATGTATTTGACCACATGGTTTAGAGCTATAAGAAGTTGTTTACACATATCTCATAGGTAAAGGGTCACCTTCCTGCACACAAACAATCCATGGAGACATTTATCTCTTCCTATACGTGCTATTTTGGATAAATACAGCACATTCCTCCCCTTTTCCTGTGATGCAAGGCAGTGCATCAAGGTGACACTGTGCTGCCCTGTGCCACAAAGCTAATAGATATGGGCCTAAGTGTTGAAATAACAAATAAAATAAAATAATTAAGAAAAAATTGACATTTATGATAATGTTTTCATCTGTAACTTCTCATTACAAGGGCTGATTTATAAACACAATACATATATATTACAGCTGCTAGACACTTCTGCTTGTGTGGATATCTAGGATTTATGGATTTTACAAGAATTAAAGGTACCCAGAGTTAGTAACTGAGCTGCAACTTACAATAGTTTTTCAATGTGTACTGTGTATACAGGAATTCATATGGTAAAATTTAATAGTGAAAAATAGGCATCAAGGAAACTCATGTATTTTCAAAATGGGCACAAGATACAGAGTTTAGGAGCAATGGTTATTTGTACATCTTTGAACTTGTGGGTACCAATACTAACGTAAATTAGAGGGCTTTTCTCAAAATGACTTATTTCTTACATACTATCTTACATTTGGAAGGTGTGAACGCAGAGAAATGGTTATAACACGTGTTCTACTATTCTGTGTTCCTCCAAGTCTCTTGATAAAAATGGTAACTCACTTGTGTGGGTAGGTCTACTGCCAGCAACAGGAAACATCCTAAAACACAACATGGACACATCACATTTTTCCACTGAAAACCGATCTATTTTTTGCAATGTGCCTAGCTGTGGATTGTAGGCCCCAGCACAACTGGTGCCTAGGTAAGCCTAGCAAACCTGTACATTTCTGAAAACAAAACACCTAGGGAAATCAAAGCTAGGGTGACCTATATGGGTCTCACCAGGTTGTGTTACCCAGAATCTCTTGCATACCTCAAACTTTGACTAAAAACACACATTTTCCTCACATTTCTAAGATGGAAAGTTCTGCAATTTGTGGAGGGCCACAAACTTCCTTTTACTCAGCATTTCCCCAAGTCTTCTGAAAAAAGTGGTACCTCACTTGTGTGGGTAGGATTAGTGCTGGTGACAGGAAATGGCCTAAAACACAACATGAGCACATCACACTTTTCCATTGAAAATTTACTCTTTTTTTGCAATGATCCTGGCTGTGGATTTTGGGCCCTACCTCAGCTGGCACCTCAGGAAACCTAGGAAACCTGTATATATGAGAAAGTTAGAAAACCAGGGGAATCCAGGACGGGTTGACTTGCATGACTCTCACCAGGATGTGTTACCTAGAATACATTGCAAACACACTTTGACTAAAAGAAAACCTTTTCTACACATTTCTGAGATTAAAAGTTCTGGAATCTGCAGGGAAGCACAAACTCCCTTCCAGCTAGCATTCCCCCAACTTCTGATAAAAATGTACCTCACTTTTGTGACTGGGCCTAGTGTTCAAATCATACTTTATTTCAACCATAGGTCATAAACGTTTACACATAAAACAATAAAACAGGAAAGTGCATTCATTATCATTGTGCTTTACAAAGCACCACACTGGCTTAAAATAGAGTTTATATTAAATGAAAATAGCTTCTCTAAGGCCATAGATACTGGGAGAAAAAGGTCAATCATATACTAAAACATCTGCATCACAAAGTTAAGATTATACAAATATTTAAGAACCAAAAAGACAATAAAAGTGATTACAGATTCACGTTTTCCCGGTTATTACCATCATCAAGATAAAAACAAATAGTCTGACCCAGGATGTAAAATGCTGAGATTATGTTGTACATTAATACACTTTCATATTAATTCAAATTACATGCTTTGGCAAAAAAAAGGCTGCTGCCTGCGTGATCATATGACAAAGAAAATGGAGAACAAAATTCAAATAAAAAAAAAAACACGGTTAAATCATTAGAAGCCCGTGCACAGTGTGACAAAAGGTATATATATTGTAACTCAAAACAGTTGTCAGGTTCATATTGAAATAGCGCACACACTAAACAAATGCATAAAAATAACACTTTACTACTAACACTGGTGGTAAAGTAACAGAGTCATAGGATAGTTGCCCATGTACTATCTAAAAGGAATCAGTTCCAAGAAACTTGGTTAAATAGTTCTTATCCCGTAATGCAGACTAAACACTGTGACCTAATGCTGTAATGGTCCTATGGTGAATGGACCAAACTGCTGACAAGTATTTGATAACTGTATTTACTACCAGTGTGGATGGGTCCTATTTGCAAATTCTATGTGCATTGGCACGGTCATATAATAACACAGTATTGGGATGATCAATTTTTCCCTGGAAATTTTATATTGGGGGCAAAAAAAGAGCACGTGTTCAATTGACTCCATACATAAATTACATTTTCTGCACTTATTGGCCTCATGGCTGTTCTGCGACCACTGGGCAGTAAAAGTATTAACTGGTAAAGTGCTGTATCTGAACTGAAGGAATAAAGTGCAGACATGTGCAGGTATTGGCATATCAAGGAATTGCTCAGGCCAGATCTCCGGTTTAACAAGCAAAAATTCTGATGTTAAATGACCCACCCCATTATTTTGAAGGATCTGCTCATTGGCCTTCTCCCAATATCTCAATTTGACCAGTGAAATAGCGTTAGCTGGGATTGAGTCGGGCCTCTCCCAAAATTGGGGGAAACCTAAGTCATCCTAGACTAATTTCATTTCCCTTAGCCAAATGATCTTTTTCCACCTAATTTGATTCCTTATTAGGTCTTTAATTGCCTCACGAAAGGGTTCCATTTCCTCTGTCCTCCAGAGGTGGATCCAATAAAAGGGAGGGTTTCAAGCCTGTTACATCTTTAATACTGTTCATCCCAAAATCTAATCTGATAATCCGAGGGGGATAATCGGTGTGCCGTCCCCATCCTGGCTATATGTCTAATAAAAGTGTTCTCTTTAAATTGTAAAGCATCCAGCTGTCTTTGAAAACCAGCTGCAGCACCTCGGATCTGAACTTTCTAGATTTCTACAATGGGGTTTAATGGGGGGCTAACTACAGCTCTGGCTTTGCAACCCAGAGCCCCCCTCTTTGACATATAATATGTGTTCCCTTTCTGATATGTGCATCCCATGTACCTAAGTCCATCAGCCTGATCCCTAGATAGTCAAACTCGTTGACCCTTTCCAATGGAATAGAATTCATTAACCACTTGGGTGCCCAGGACGAGCTGATTGTGCCCTCGAGGATGAGACCAGCTCGTCCTGCTATGGGCCCCCTATAGGTTATCCACGATTACAGTATAAGAACTCTTAGAATCATAGTCTATTGAAAGTCAATGTGATTATATCTTGACATTGTGTTGCTTAACCTCTTGCTTCCTACAGGTCTCCTTCCCAGCTGTTCCCTACTTAGTCCCCTTTTCCCCCACTTGGACTCTCTCAAGATCTATGGTATATCTATTGGAGCTTTGGAGCTGTCTAGTGGTAGACATGTTGGGAACGTGCGCAGGCCCCGAGGATCTAGTTTCCCTGGCACAAGCATATTGTCTTAGGACTCTCATTATTGGAACAAGACTGCTGGATTCGGAGTGGCAGCACCACTGTTTGTAGGTGACTAAGGTAATCCGACACTCTCTTGTCAGCTGTTTGCCCAAACCTTTGGCTAGCTAGCAGCACCTCATCCAAACATTGAAGAAAGAAAAGGGGCAGCATGATGCATATGAATGGATTTCAATTCATTTATGAAAAAGACTGCAATCTATGATAACAAATATAAGTTGCTTTTATTGTGGCAATGAGATTTAACAGGATTCAGGCTGTTTTGACCAGCGAGAAGAAAATAAACAACCCAAGTATATTGTAATAACTTGCATATATGAATTCTACCGAATCCCTAATTCCTAAGCGAGAGCATAGCAGTAATAGCCCAATCTGTCCATGATTAGGCCTTCATTATGAACACAGCAGTAAACACCGTTCACCACCGTGGTGACGGCGAACAGAAGACCGCATTGGCGGTGAACAGAAACCCGCCATATAATGAAGAAAAAATCTGAATCAGACGAAAAATCTCTCTGCCATCAGTCAATGCCAGGACCTTGTCGGCGGAAATGCTGGACCTCCCACCCTGCCACTGCCGAGCACACAAACACCCCGCCCTCCAAATAACGAAGCACAAATCACTGTGCCAGTCAGTGGAAGTCGAATGACCATTGCAGGACAGACCTCAAGTGGACCCAACAGCAAGAAATGCATACATTGGAAGTTTGAAACTCACACACCTGACACACATCCACAACACTAAAAAACACTCACAGACATACCTCACAATCCTTTGGAACTAAATTAGGCCAACTAATAGAGAGAACCCCAGAAGCACGCACCAGACACCACAATACACATATACATACGCACAACCACACAAGAGCACCCTCACCTAGATCCACACAAGACACCATTCACAACACTCACCATGGCACCCCCCAAACACCCACGCTTCATAGAAAGGGAGCTAACAACCATGGTGGACGAGATCCTGAAGGTTGAGCCATAATTATTCAGGGCTCAGGTCCAGCACACACCCATCGCCAGGAAGATGGAGCTATGGCAGACAATATTCAACAAGGTCAATGCAGTGGGACACCATCCATGCACCAGGGACAACATCCACAAGAGATGGAAGGACCTGTGAGGGAAGGTCAGGTCCATGGCACCCAAGCACCACATTGCAGTCCAGAAGACTGGGGGAGGACCTCCACCAGTATCACCGACTAAACTGAATGGGAGGAAAAGGTACTGGCCATCCTGAACTCTTAGGGACTCACTGGACTCACTGGACTCACTGGAGGAATGGACACAGGTGAGTCATCTACAATTACCCCAAATCCATCACACCTGGAATGCATGCACTACCTCTCCCCTCCAGCTACCTCCAGGACCACAACCCCACCGAGGACACAATCACTACATCCAGTCACCCTGCATGCCCACAAACACACTAATAGGTCCACATCACTCCCCCTGTGCACAACCACCCACTCCTGCAAGGAATCACAATGGCCTACAGCACCCACAATGCACCTCCACACCCTAAGCAAAAAGCAATGCTAACCTCACGAAAGCATCCTACATGGCCCCAAAGTGTAAAAACCTGCACAAAACCACCCAGTCTTGTGCACCCCATCCGATCATGCAAATGTAACAGACATGTCCATTCCCCCCAACAGGCACCACCACCCATGCCACGCTGACGGACAGGACAAGGAGTGGCAGTGTCCCACAGGGAGACAGAGGCACCTCCCAGGACTCTGGGGATGGAACCCTGGACAATGACGATCACCCTGGCCCCTCACACAGTCCTGGACTGTCACCTTCCAGCAGCCCCACCCAGGATACCACTGACACCCCTACCACACAGCCAACAACATCAGCCCAGGGCAACCATCCCCAGACATGTGTATCCAGGTCACAGACTTGTGGAACACATGGACAAAGGCTACAGTCACCCCCTACCAACAGGCAGGAAGACAATGGCCCCAGTACAAGTGGTACCGCAAGACCCATGCAGGGGACACATGCACAGGGGTGCTAAGCCCAGTGGGAGGGTATCAGTGGCCAAGAGGGAGGCCACAGGATGGATGCTGCAGCCCAGGATGTGATCTCTGAGGTCCTGGGAGCATATCTCCATACCAAGGACAGATTGGCCCAGAGAGTATCCACCCTGGAGCAGAGTCAAAGGATGCCCTAGCACACCACCAACAGGCCATGGAGCAGTGGAAACTGCACAATGCCACAATGGCCAGCATAGCAGGTGCGCTGCTGCACCTTGTCACAACACAGCCTGAGGCCCACACAGACCAGGAAGCCCCTACTACAGGCCAGGATATAGACCGGACAACAACAGCATCAGCATCAACCGCACATGTACCACCTTCTCAGGACACACAGGGGGCATCCATCTCAACCCGTACCGGCCAACACCAGGCACCCAAATGGACACTGAGGCCCAGATATGGCACAAGAACACCTGCCAAGACCAAGGCCCCCTCAAAGAAGTGACTCTGGCAAGAACTGTTCTCTAAGTGTCCCACAGAATCAACAACCAAACCATATGAAAAATACAACAAACTCTTGTAAACATTGGTTGACCTACCACTACTGGCACCAAATGCTGCAACCATGTTGCCATAGTGTGCAACCACCAGTAGCCCACTCCCATCACTGTTATCTGCACGATTTAACCCCTGGACCAAATAAAACACCATTTCACCTGTTATATTGCCTCCTGACATTAAGTTTAAACAAAGTGAAGTATGGATGCATCTGTATGATAACTCATTTATTATTATCTGAGTAGCAGGAAATGCACCACACGCATTACATGTTGTTGTGCCTACAGATGTGTTGAACTACTATACTATATTTTTACCTGTCCTATGCAAACCTGGTCACAGTGACAATGATTATTAACCCAACACCCCCCTAGATGACAAGGCACGATGACAGTATGCTGCACAGACAGCAGTCTCATCCAATTGTCCCACATAGTTACTGGAAGTAGAGTTGTATCAGTTGGGTCCTGGTATTTACATCTTCCCGTTCCTCATCATCACCATCACTCTCATCCCCTCTCTGAGGAAGCTGGTCTGGATATACAGCACCCTCCTCCTCCAAGAGGGGGATAGAATTTCTCACAGCCACGTTGTGCAGCATGCAGCAGGCCACCACTATTCTACACGCCTTCAGGAGACCTATTGTGCGCTCTATCACCCTCCTAGTACATCCATGGGCCTTATTGTAATTCCTCTCTGCAACTGTTCCAGGATTCCTCACAGGTGTCAGGAGCCAACACAAGTTGGGATAACCGTAATCACCTAGATAATGGTGCAAAACAGGACTGTCATTGACAATCCTCAGAGGCAGACAGCCTGGCTGTCTGCTATGTGGCAATAAGTGAAAGAAACACCTACCTATGATCCACCTTCTGTCCTCTTGTATTTGTTCCATCTTGTGTGGCACACTACTGTTCCTCAGCACAAAGGAATCATGGACTTATCCACGGAACATGGCATTCACATGTGAGATGTACTGGTCTGCAGTACACACCAACTGAATGTTCATGGAATGAAAGTTCTTATTGTTTCTGTACATCTGTTCACTAACTCTTGAGGGGATGATAGCTATGTGGGTGCCATCAATGGCACTTATCACATGGGGTATGTTGGCAAAGGCATAGAAGTCCGACTAAATGGCAGGGAGGTCAGCACTTTGGGGAAACCTCACATATGGCTGCAGGTGTCGTTCAAATGCATTCATTAATCTGAACAGTATAATGCTAAACATTGGCTGTGAAAAATCTGCACCCATGCCCACTGTCACTTGAAATGAGCCTGTGGCCAGGAAATGGAGTGCAGAGCACCTGCACTTCAGTAGGGATGGCATGCTGATTACGATTAGCCGGTTTCAGTGGTGGATCCAGTAATGCTCAAAGTTCATGAATAGTTGCACGAGTGAGTCTGTAATTGATAATGATGTGTTGCTCCACTATGGTCCGCAAATCAACAAGTGGTCTGTACACCGATGGGGCCCTCCCTCACCTCAAGGGTCTGTACCCAGGAGGAGTTGAAAACACCTGTGAGGAACACACATACATCTGCACACGTTGTTTCTCATTCAGCACTACTGGCATGGTTGTCGACGACACAAATGCTTAGTGTGTGTGACATTACAGCAACATGACCACAATGATATATCAGGACTGGTCAGGTGAGGTAATGTATATTGTTACATGCCTATGGGTGCTTAGGGGATAATAGGGCCTGTATTGTGCTGATGAGGGTTTTACAACTGCGTAGTTAAGGGCAAAATGTCTCCCCCTTGTAATCCAGAAGTGTCGTGGTGGAAGTGACCTCATGCCGCTAGCGGTTGACATAATAGCGAAAGGCGGTGTTTACCACTGTGCGCAAATTCATTGGTTAACATGGTTGTCAATGGGCATTCTTAGCATATCATGATCGCCGCCTGCGGTAACGGTGCACACCGCCGCTATGCGTACGCAAATTCGTCACCCCAACTTCAATTGAGTCCCTGATCTTGTGCATGCAGGTACTCCACTGAGTGTACTGCTGTGTCCTGCCTCGGGTCATGGAAATGGCATGTGTTGCAGGGGAAAAGGCCCAGGCCTTTACCAACGAGGAATTAGAAAAGCTCGTGGATGGGGTCCTGCCCCTGCACGCCAAGCTCTATGCTCGGCCAGAGGTAGAGGTGAGTAGAAGGATTGGGGGGCATGGATGTGCGTAGTGGTGGGCGTTTGCTGCATACATGTGTGCACTTGTTACACTGTATGGTCCAGGGTTCCTGACATGCTGCTTGTGTGTGTGCTGATAGGCTGTTTAAAATGTCTGTTCCATAGTGGACGTATAGCCACCTGTATATGATTGGCCAGTGTCTGACCTCAGTGTAACTTTTCTGTGTGTCCCTTTTAGGTAAGCGCCCACCAGAAGAGGAGACTTTGGCATGCCATTGCCAAGGAGGTGAGGACCGTGGGGGTCTACAACTGGCAGAGCACCCACTGAAGGAAGAGGTGGGAGGACCTGCGGCGCTGGGCGAGGAAGATCTGTGAGGCCCAGCTGGGGAAATCCTCCCAACGAGGAAGGGGTGCCCGTCGGGCACTGACCCCCCTTTTGCAACGCATCCTGGCAGTGGCGTACCCGGACCTGGATGGGTGCCTGAAAGCTGCAGAGCAGTCACAAGGGGGTGAGTACACATACCATATTTTGGCCCCTTAATGGATGTGTGTGTGTGTGTGCATTCGTATTTATGCTGTCTAGTGGCAGGGACTATGACTGATGTCCATCTGCATAATGGCCCCCGTGGGGAGTAGGGGTGTTTGCGTCAAGTCTGCAGTATGTCAGGTCCTTAAGTTAGTTAGGGAATGGCAGTAAAGCAGGGTTCTGGCCACTAGTCAGGGGCATAGCCATGTGTATAGTGGTAGGTGCTGCCAGGTGGAATATTTTCTGAGTGGGTGTATGTGTGAACCACTAATGTACCTCCCTTCAGCTATTTACAAGTGTCTCTCCTGTTTTGTGTCCCCACCCCTGTTCTCTTGTGTTGTCTGTGTACATCAGCATCATCTGGTGAGGGTGCTGAAGCACCGGCGAGTGGGGAGGCAGCAGCCCAAGGGTCCTCAGAGGCCGAGTGATCCAACGCCAAGGGGACCAGTGGGTTGGAGGGTGAGGGCAGTACCACAGGTAAGGCAACTACCACTGGAGGTAGTGACTCCGATACCTCCTCCGATGGGAGCTCCCTGGCAGTGGCAGACCCTATTGGACCCACCCGTACTGTGTCATTGTCCGCCACCCCCTTACCACCACCTCCCTCCCAGTTGCTCCCCACTGAGTTGCCCGCGCCCGCTCACCCAAAAGGGTGGGCGTCTCCTTCGCCCCAGGCACCTCCTCCCTTGCCCCAGTCAGCCCTGCTGCCCTCACAGAGGAGGCTATTGACCTCCTGAGAACCATCTCTGTAGGGCAGACAACCATCGTCAATACCATCCAGTGGATAGCATCAGAGGTGCAGCAGACCAATGCTTATATGGATGGCATTCATGGTGCTGTGTCCGGCCCACAGAGATCTTTTCAGGCTCTGGCCTCCTCTTGGACAGCAGCCAGTGCCCCTGGTCATTCTGTTCCCCCCCCAACCACCTCTACCCCTTCCAGCACCCCACTCCCTTCACCCGTCCAAAGCACACATTCTGACATGCAGGCACACACCTCAACACACAAGAAGCACACTTCAAAACACAAGCACCACACCTCCCACCACAAGCATACACACAGCCAACATACACATGAACACACATCAACATCCACTTACCCCAGTGTGTCCACTGCTTCCGTCTCCCTGTCTGTCCCCTGTACATGCACACCCACAGTCACTGCACCCTCATTCAATGTTGCTGACCCTATTCCTGCAGTCACCACAATAGCACACATCCATGCACCCCAGACACCACACCTGCACTCACCACAACAACTTTAGTTGAAACATGCAGCACATGCACCAGACTTGCAGACACCTAGACAACATCCATTTACACTGGCAGCCTGTCTTGTCCTGCTGTGTCCACCCCCAGTCCTCCCAAGACACTCAAACGCACCAAAACACCCACCCATCACACATCCACAACACCTCAGCATACTGTCCAGTCATCTGCACCCACGTCACGTACACCTTCACCTGTCACAACCACTCCCTCTACCTCCACTCCCACGCCTTCCTCCAGGTCCACCCCAATTGCACCTAAGAAATTTTTCCTATCCCTTGTTGACCTATTTGAACCCACTGGCCCACCCTGTCTTGTCCCTAAACGTGCTCACCTTGTTGCACTGTCCAGTCCTCCCACATCACAGACTGCCCCTGTCCGCCCTTCCCATTCCAGTGCTACCTCCCCTGTAAGGAAGACATCCCGTGCTGGCCCAGGAACCTCTGCTGCACCCCAAGCCAAGTCCGCTCCACCAGCTGGTGTGACTAAACCTAAGCCCCCTCCACCATCCAAACAGAAATCTAAGCCCCCCTCCCAGTTGTAAATCCCCACCCCCACCACCCTCTGCCCCTGTTTCCTTAGGTGCCTGGATGCCCCATTGTTGTCCCTCTGAGGTGGAGTACCGTTGCACTTGTGGGAGTCAAGTTAGGGCCATTGTGGCCCATCGGACTTCTTTAACTATGGACTGGCCATTGGCCTTCTATGCACTTCTGTTGCTCTGTGAGCTGAATAAAAGTTAATGTGTGGCCTGTGTTGTTTGAGGCACACTCTGGATCCATGGTCTCTCGTTTCATTGTTTGGGGGTGTTGGGCACATGTGTGTATTTTGGGCAGGTTGGATTTGCCTTGTGTCAGGTAAGTACCTCTTTCTGTGGGGTGTATGGCTTGTGCTGCTGTAAAGCGTTGTGGGAGCGTTGCAGGGTGGCTGGAGTGGGTGGGTGTGTAACTGTGCCCTTTCTTCTCGTATTTAGTAGGTTGCGGTACTTACCGTCGTCGTCTTTGTCGGCGTTCTCGATCGTGGAGGTATATGGCAAGGAGAAAGGCTGGCATGATCTGCAACTCTCTCTCTATGTCTGCTGCAGCATTTTGTGTGAGCCTCCAGCGAATGTTTCCTTATATTTGGTTAGTTTCCACCTGACTTTGCCTGCCTGTAGTTTCTTCATTATTTGATGGGTGGGTAGAGCCTTTCTGTCCGCCTGTGGGCAGGTTCTGCAGTCGTTGTTGGCACTTCTCTGCTGGCGGTGAGTAGTTTTTCAGGATACCTGTGTTTCAGTTGGTTCATTATTTGGCGGTTCGGACCGCACGTCTTTTGGCGGTTGGTACCGCCACTGCGGGTGCAGTGTTTACCGCTGTGTTCATAATGAGGGCCTTAGTCTATGAGAGGAGTGCTCACCCCCAAAACCTGGATAATATGGGCCTGCCTCCCATCTCCCTGACTGGCTGTAGAGAAAGCGCTGAGGTCGGCAGTTAAATGGTATACAGTGTGGATGGATATCCTGGCTGGAATGACCTCCCTATTGTCCCTTGGCCTTTAGTGTTTTTATAAGAAATATATTTCTGTTCTGTGAAAAAGGCCTGATGTAGGCATATACTCAAGTGCTGGACCGTTTACATACTCTTGTGGCAGCAATGCTAGCTGGATTATCATGTACTGTTCTTGTCAGCTTTGGACAGGTGTACATAGTGAAATGTCATGCACAGAAATAATAATAATGCAGTTGCCGAATCACACTTGATTAGGAGAATAAACATCCTTAGTGAAAAGCAGGCTAACTAACAATTTATGAAACTGAATAAGTTAAATCAGAACACATATGTGGGTGAAAGGGCACAGGCAGCAGGCCTAAGCTAAGCTAAAATATGTGTGCCCAAGCAATGTGTAAAATTAACCCATGACATTATATCTGTTTATATTGCTTTCTTTACATATTTGCAGTAACAGATGATGATGTTCAACTTATATTCAGATATTTCATGTCATTGTTAATTCACTATGCAAAGTTATTGACTTTGACCATGACTGTTTTAAGTTAGTGTGTGGGAATGTGGAGGGACATTAATCCTAATCAATTCTGTGCACTCCTTGAAGGTAGATGTGTTGTGTGTTTTTCCATATTCAGTGAACATTCTGTCAAAATTTTCGTGGAATAGGAATGTCAAGTAAGTGAACAGCTAGAGAGGAAATCAATAGTGTTGTCTCCTAAAACTTGATATGCACAAAAGAGAGCACTAATCTAGTAGATTTGCAAGAACAAGCAGGAAACCACTTCTAGTCTTAAACAAATTTAACCTTGAGTTCTTTACTTCATGTGTCAAATACTGCCAACTGAACTATGAACAGGGGTTTCCAGACATGCTTTATCTAATAATCAAATCACACAATAATTCCAGTGTTAATGTATTTGCTATTCCAATATGCCTCCAGGCATTATCACACATACAGCAACAAACCCATAGCAATACTCAATAGTATTTGAAAAATATGTTTCATTGAACTGTCTTTCCTTTTTAACAAATGCCACCGATGTGCACTGCTCAGTTCATTTAGCCACTCTGTTTGTATTGTTAATTTTCCACTTCCCCTTTATTTTTCTATTTCTCTCAGCATCTTTTTCATATGAATACATCATCATACTTGTCCATAAAAATCTGTATACAATCACACAAACCCAGATACACATACTCACTGTACCCTGTAATAGCAATTACTTTATAACAAAAATAAATTGCATTCCAACTTAAAATATTCAAATTAGAAGCAAGTGCAGTAAACACTTTGGAAAGAACACACAAAAGGAATACATCTTAAAGTGTACTTGTAGGATTCCATCAAACACCCATCAGGGTTCCAGGAAGTGAGAAAAAATATTTTACCAAGATCATTATTGATTGAACCATTTAGAAAGTCCCACTTATCTTTAAAGTGTATCTCCTGCTTTGACAGAAAAACAACCAGAAACACTGAAAGTCACTGAAATGTGGAAATCAATAGCAACATACAAGACTACAAGAGCAACAGGGTAGAATACTGTTTTATTTGATATTTGGTTGGTACTAGTTAGGGAATTAATTACTCTTCAGCTTAAGAAAATTGTCAGTGAGCAATACTTTTATCTATTTATTCTGTCTGAGAGGAATGGGGATCTGTAGACAGATTGTAATCAAATACTTATTCTTTTCTGGACTAGAGTAAGCTCCCTGACATAACGTTATAGATATATGTATATATATATATTTACTGAAAAAATGAAAGGTTAAAATAACATTATAGTTAGATATAGTCAGAATATCTACATTTACATTAAAAACCAACCTTAGAAACTCACTGAAAAAAACAAAGATTAAAGGAACGTTATAGTTGATTGAATATGTCAGTTAAAACATACTGTTTAAAACGAACAAAACCACTGACATTCACCAGTTATAGTTATCTCAAGTAACTATAAGTCATGCCCTAAACTAACTATTACTCATGCCCCCACCATGCACAGTGTTGTCATTAATGATTTACTTTCATATGTTACGGTGATGTTATCAGTGATAACATCACTGCAACCAACATCAATGCATCCCTGTAATCAAAGGTTACAGGAATGTAAAAATTGTGTTCTTAATTTACTCGCACAAAACCATAAAAATTCAGCAGTTATAGTTAGTTATTTCAAGTAACTATAACTTGCTGCCTTAGGTAGCTATAAATTGCCCTCCCATGCACAGTTTTTTCTAAAATAATTTCACTTCTAATGTTTCACTGATATTTTCATTGACTTTATAAAAGTTGTCATGAGTGTTGTAATAACTTGGGTAATTAGAGGTGGCTGTGAAGGTCACAAACTAACTATAACTGCTGAATGTCTATGGTTTTGTACAAGTAAACTCAGAACACAACTATAACATCCATGTAACCGTTCTTTTTTCACTGAATTTCCAAGGTTTTTAAAATGTATTTCATAGCTATAATGTTCCAGTAACCTTTGGTTTTTACAGTGAATTTCAATGATTTTTTTAAATAATAAAGTAATTTTAATTACTCTACATTAATCCAAATACCGCCACATATGGCCTTCAGCAGTGTGCGGCAGAGGTTGACTGCAAGGCATGGCCAAACCCATATAACCACATAACCCTGAAACATTCATGGCCTTCGGCCATGTGCAGTGCAGGTTGACTGCAGGGCCTGGCCTGTGGCCACAACAGTCTAACCATCCAACCCCATGCCACGAACGGCCTTCGGCCATGCACAGCAGGTGATGGCAACACGGCCTGACCTGCAGCCAGGCCTGTGGCTAAGCCCCTATAGTCACTCAACCCCACACCTCACACGTCCTTCAGCTGTGTGCAACAGGGGCTGGCTGCACAGAGAGAGCGAGAGGTTCTTTAGGCTTTGATGAATGATGTACTTAGAATAAGATGTTTTAGGAAAAATGTAAAAGAAAAATATATTTGACAATTAAAAAGTAACAGATAACCTTTACTATGTTTCTCAAACATTTCAATTTGAAAATAAATTTAAGTAGGCAAACGACCAAAGGCACACTTAGACTGTAACCCTCAACATTCATTGTGAGGGTCAGAGACCTTATCCACTATTCCACTATTTGTTTTTAACTTAGAGAAACCTGGAGGGAGCCTCAAGTCCTTCATAATACTATCTGGCTCCCGACTGCTGCAGGACCTGGCATTGCTCCTACAAGCAGGGAGCTGCTTGAAATAGCAGCTCCCTGCTTGCTTGAACAATGTTTTCAACTGTTTCCCTGCACACATATTTGTGTGCAAATAAACAGATGAAAACTCTGCTTTTTGTGAGCAGGAGCTGTTTGATAGCTTCTGCTTGCAGAAAGCGGATTTTGTTTGGCTTTTGCTTGGTGGAAGCTGTCAGCTTGAATATTGTAGAACAGTGCTTCAATCTTTACTTCATAATGAATAAATACTCAATGGCTAAGGAAGGGAGCATTTCTGGACCTCAGTTTAGCATTTTACCATGTCAATTGCTTGATACTCTGGTAGATAATGATACAAAGGGGTGCCAAGGGTAATCTAGTGAATTGTCTTAGACAGTTCCATGTTGAGATAGCTGCTAGTGTGAGATATATAAAAATGGGGGAACTATGAGACAATTTAACAAAGCTAGGGGAATATGAAGGGTGGTTGCATGTGCCTTTTTTGTTTATGTTTTACATAAATTGCTTCAAGAGACATTTATCTAAGTTAAATGTAGATCTACTACGCATCAGCACAAACCTTTTCCCCATGTTACTCAATGCAGGTGACACAGTGCTTATCACTAGGACCCTACTTAGTTTGCAGAAATTGCATGGTCAAATCACCCTATTACTGAAAGACTTTGAGTTGTCATCAGTCAATCTAGGTCCAAACATCCAATTCCTAAATCATGCCTCTTTCTACCTTACCTCATTTAGGAGTTTAATTTGATGACACATGCACGTGGAGCCCACTCGGATGGGCTGTCATAGCTATGTCTGTGAGGAGTATAGAAGCACTCCTTAAGTTTATCTCAAAATTAGACATTAAGGGCCAGATGTAGCAAAATAACATTTTGCGACTTGCAAATAGCGAGTCATTGCGACTCGCTGTTTGCAAGTCGCAAAATGTTATGCAGAACGGTGTCTCAGACACCGTCTGCAAGTCGGTATGGGGTCGCAATGACCCACCTCATGAATATTCATGAGGTGGATCGCAAATTGCGGCCCCATACCGACTATGGGCACTCGCAAACATGGAGGCCTGCTGTAGTCAGCAGACCTCCGTGTTCGTGACTGCTTTAAATAAAGCAGTTTTTTTTTTTTAAGTGTAGCCCGTTTTCCTTAAAGGAAAACGAGCTGCACTTAAAAAAAAAAACGAAACCTTTAGTTTCGGTATTTTTTCAGGGCAGGGAGTGGTCCCTTGGACCACTCCCTGCCCTGAAAAAATGTTTCTGGGTCCAGTCACAAACTGGAAGGGGTCCCATGGGGACCCCTTCCAATTTGCGAGTGTGTTACCATCCACTTGAAGTGGATGGTAACTGCGACACCATTTGCGACCGCATATGCGGTCGCACATGGTATTGCATCCCAATGCGACTCGCAAATAGGAAGGGAACACCCCTTCCTATTTGCGATTCTGAAATGCATTTTGCGAGTCGGTCCGACTCGCAGAATGCATTTCTGCATAGGAAAATGTGATTTGCAACAAGCAAACGGCAGTTTTTGCCGTTTGCGAGTTGCAATTCCTTTCCTACATCTGGCCCCAAGCCCTTTAACGAGATGGTCAAGGTCTGCAAGGCAAAAAGCATGTCAACTTTCTCCTATGGTGCAAGACTTTGGGGTATTCAGGATTACTCTACAGTCCAAATGATAAAGAATGGTTTCCTGAGACACCATTTGGCACCCCCACAGAGCTCCTCACATATGTATGTCATGATGAAGTAGGGCTAGATTATGCCCCTGGCAGACTACTGACTGCCAGGGCCACGGTGGCGGTTTCACTGCAGACAGGCTGGCAGTGAAGACTGCCACATCATGAGTCTGGCTGGTTAGCCTCTGCCAACCTGCCACATCCCCGCCTGTACCGCTAGGGCGATTGGATCCACCAGGCTGGAGATCAGCATCTCCGACCCAAAGGTCCAATGAAGACCGCCATTGGTATTTGGAGCTGGCTTTCCACCAGGGTTTCTGCATCGGTAGCACTGCCAGAAAAACCGTGGTGGAAAGGCTACCAGTGACAGGATTTTTTTTTCCTGTTACCGGCAGACGACTCCCCCACCACCCCCCAGCAAGCACAATACACCCCACCCCCCTTCATAACAGAACCCCCACTCCCTAGGAGAACAGCACCCCCCTACCCCTTCTTGCAGTACAGCACACCCTCCCCCACCCTCAGCCCACCTTCTAGTACAGCACCAACCTCCATCCGCCCTCAAACCCTGCACACATGCACACAGACACCCACACAGACCCCGCATACACTCATTCACCAAAACTGACATACACACATTCACTCACAAGCATCCATACACGCATACACTCACTAGCATCCATACACGCACTCACCTCAACATTCATACACACACAGCTGGTTTGGTCAATGTCTTTAACTCATATCATATATAATGCAAAAAAAACAAGGTAAATAACCCAGTGGAAGATTTAATGGACAATGTCAAATGATATGTGTGTCCAATAGCAGTCTGTGGTTAGTTTAATATGCATAAATGGACATGTCTCCACATTTGCATATCAGGTTATGTTAATTCCTATTTGTCAAGAGCTTGGATGCAGCTGCTTCTTCATACTACAGTGACAAAGCATTTTGTAGAAAGATGGATCACAGAAAGAACTCTACGAGGCACAAACGTTAAAGACTAAAACAAACTATAGTAAAACATAAAGATCAGTGTCTAACAACTTTGACCAAGAATAATAAAAACTATCTGTTCAACTGATACCTTTTTAGCACTTTAATAAATTGTAGTAGATGAGATTCCTTCAGCAGGGTGAGTCATAGGGAATTTCAAGTTTTAGCTCGGCCACAAAGAAAGCTCAGTCACCAAAGGTGACTTCTTGTTCTTGGCTCATAAAGTAAGTCTGCATGGGCAGAGTTCAATATTTGCTATAGATTGTGCTATTTGAATGTAAATGCCATGAAATGTAGCTATGTAGGATAATGTTAGACCTGGCATCGTTGGCGTGGTCTTCCCCCTAACTTTTCACCTTCAATCATCCTGTTTTCCAGATTTTGTTTTTGCTGGCCTTAAGGCTCTGCACATTTTATCACTGATAATCAGTGCTAAAGTGCTTGTGCTATCTCTTAAAACATGGTAGGGATGACTTATACCCAATGTGGCATATTTAATTGCCTTTTCAGTCCTTAGTAAATTGATACTACCTGTGTCCAGTGCCTGTAAATTAATTGCTACTAGTGGGCCTGCAGCACTGATTGTGCCACCCACTTAAGTAGCACTTTAAACCATGTCTCAGGCCTGCCACTCAAGCCTGAGTGTGCAGTTTGAAACTGTCACTTCGACCTGGTAAAATAAACCTTTTGCCAGGTCCAAACCTTCCTTTTTAATACATAAATGTCTCCCCTAGGTTAAGCCCTGGACAGCTCAGAGGGAAGGGGGCAAAGTATTTAAAAAGTCGGACATGTACCTTTGAGTTGTACATGTCCTGGTTGTGAAAAACTCAAATTCATTTCTCACTACTACAAGGCATAGCTCTCCCCTAAGATAAAAATGTAGTTACCTCATTACATTCTGTAAGATGTAATTTTAATTTCCAAATCGGAACAAATAATCAATTCATGTATGGTGTCTTTGGAATTGTAATACAAAATCATAACTAATGGTGAAGTCTGATTTTAAATTGCAAATATGAAAATGCCACTTTTAGAAATTAGGGGCCAGATGTATCAAGCAATTTTGCATTCACAAATGGTGCAAATCACAAAATTCTGCCGTTTACGAATGTAAAAATGCCTTTCCAGATGTATGAAAGGCATTTGCTGTGTAATTATAAGGAATCACAAAAATAGCGATTCCTTAAAATTGTGATCCCATTTAGAAAATTGCAAATTGCGATTCTCTAAAAAGGAAATCGCAAATAGGGAATTCCTATTTGCGATTTCCAAATCACATGTATCAAGCATTTCCTAAATGTGAATTGGGCATTTAGGAAATGCAATTAACACCAAATCGAGTTTGGTGGTAAGCATTTTCAATTTTAAAAAATGCATTATAAATGCATTTTTTAAAATGACATGTAGCGCACACATGCCCCTAGGGCGTGGGTGTGCTTCACATGTCCGCAAATATTTTTTGGGGTGCATCAGAGGGGATCTTAGGCCCACAGCAACCTGGGGTTTGCATTACCTAATTTGCGAATTCCTAACTGGAATTCGCAAATTGGGAAAGGCAAAACCATTCGCATCTATGGGCAGATAGGCCTATAGGGATGAATGGAATACCATTCCCTATTTGCGATTCGGTAATAGTGATTGAAAATTTTAAGAAATCGATATTACCGATTCGCAAATTTCAAACATCGCATTTTGCATTTCTTAAATAGCGATTTCTTAAAATTTGCTATTTAAGAAATGCAAAACGGATCTTTGATACATCTGGCCCTTAGTATCTGCAGTCTGTCACATGACTGGGTGTAGTTAGCAGTTACACTTTGTGTTTTCCTCCTAGACAGCCACACACACTGGGGAGCTTAGGCGTGCTTAGATGGGCTATCACTAGCAGTTCAGGAGCAAAGAGCTGGGCACAGTTCCACTTACACTTGAATAGGCTGTGTCCTGCTTCAACTCAAAGGGCTGCATAGCCCCCATAGTTAGTCTGGAGCCAGAGCAAGGAAGGCAGAGCACCAAGGGCTAGTTGTCTGGACTCCTGACTCTCAGGGACAGAAGGCTCCAACAACCTTGAACCCAGCCCCCAAACTCTGAATTCTCTGAGTGGAACCTACCAAGTGGTGCCACCCCAGTCCTGGACCCTTATGAGTGGGCCTAACGTGACCTGCCAGACGTTGTTGATCCAGCAGAACCGACCCATCTCCTTTGCTGCCTGGCGCAACCCCTAGCAGAACTGATGTATCGCCACTGCTGAGTGGATCCATGCTACTGCAAAGACCCACAATGTATCACAACCCTTCGCCTCATCGGAACCACCGCTGGACGATTTATCCTCAGCAGAGGTCATTGCATCCCTTGTCGACTGCAGTCTCGACAATGACACTGGACTCCATATTACATTCTTGCATCTCCTCAGACCCTGTACATCACCCGACTGTGCAACAGGTTCTCGGCACTGGACTTCGCATTGCAAGCCATCATTGGTGGGATCCTCAGTGACAACACAGGACCTCACACCGCAGCCTTGGCACACCTTAGAACCACCACATAGCTTCAGATGTGCGAGATATCGTCAACTCTGCAAACCAGGATTCAAGGGCCAAATGGATTCCTGGTAGCTGGCCCATGCCCCAATGTAGTCACCCTGAACTTGTGACTTTGTCCTGGTCTGATAAGACCAGATAGTGTTTCTGTGCTTGCTTTATGGCACTCAATTTTTTAAACCTACAAATCTCCTGTTCTACTGATTAGAATTCTGAGTTTTGGTCTTGTTTTATTTACTAAAGGAAAATACATTTTTTCTAAATTGAAGTGGAGTCCTTTTTGTGTGGTGTTTTTCACTTTATTACTCTTTGAATTGTTGCACAACTACTTTACACATTGCCTATAAGTTAAAACTGACTGCTCTGTATCACGTTACCAGAGGGTTGAGCATAGGTTAATTTAAAATTGGTTTGTGCCTCACCCTGACAAGGATTGTAACTGCTTCTTGACCTGGGCTCATACCGAAGTCAAGCAACAATCTAATTTCCTACAAATAGATAGGTCTGTGGGTACAGAAAATAGTTGTAAAATATTATTACCTGTATACTGGTAGCCAATATGATGCATGTGGTATTTAGAATATGTGATAACTTTGAGCCAGGCTTGAAAGAAAACTTGTTTCTGCATTTCAAGACAGTTTAAGCTTGAACAGAAATGTTCATAAAATATTTGTCTACGAAATTGCATAACAATAAAAAGTAGCATGTGCTTAATTGCCAGGACCTGCAAAAATAAGTTCTAGATATTATAATCACCTGGGTTGTCAGGGACAGATTACTGCCAAATGGCACACCCAAATTGCAGATTGCTTTGCCTGGAACAGGCAGAAAGCCAAGTGGAGGTGCTTTGTGAGCTAAACAAGGTACCAATGGCTTTTCCACCATTGGCATATTTAATGTACCTGTAAGCTCCTAATAAAGTGCACTACATTTGGCCAGGGCCTGTAAATTAAATGCTACTAGTGGGCATGCAGCACCAATTGTGCCACCCACTACAGTAGGCTTTCAAACATGTCCCAGGCCTGTCGCAGCACAGCCTGTGTATGCAGTGCAAACTGGCCATTCGACCTGTCAAGTTTAACCACTTTCCAGGCCCAAACTTTCCTTTTTAATATATATAGATCACCCCTAAAGTAGACCATAGTTAGCTGCAAGGGCAGGGTGCAGTCTATTTAAAAAGTGGGACATGCACTTACAGCTTAGCATGTCCAGATAGTGAAAAACTCCTAAATCATTTTTTACTATTGCAAGGTCTTTCTCTCTTATAGGGTAGCATTGTGATTACCTTAAAACTTTTTTTAGGTGTAATTTCCAATTTCCAATTGTGAAGAGGTGTCTCTGGACTCATCGTGAAGTTGAATGTTAAACCCTGCCATGAAAGGAGCTCTGATCAAAAAATTTGGGCTGACCTCAGAGAAGTCCAGGCAGAAATTCAGGAATAGCCAGAACAGGATTCTCAACAGACCTGGGTGGACTGTGTGAATTATTTTTGCAAGGCACTAGATAGTTGGGTGAAGGGCAGAGACGTAAAGGATTACCAGGAGTTGTAACATTTGTTTGCAACAGAGCACCTGTTCAACCTTTGTTATACAGATCTGGGCCAACACTTTATGGATAGTAAGCTCATTGAACCCATGGAGCTTGCTAAAGAGGCGGACTGCTGTGTTAATACCTTTAGCCATAAAAAGGTGCATGGGTGGGATTATACCAAGTGTGGAAAGGGTCTTCCCCAGAAGAAGGGGGGGGCAAAAGGAGTAAGGAGTTCTCAAAATGGCCTCAAGAAAGTTCTGTAGGACAGGGTTCGTCTCCCCCTTCTGAGAAAAAGAAACAGTGGTCCTCTGAGAACAAGTCTACAGCGAAGGTCCCTGTGAAGTGCTTTCAATATCAGCAGGAACGGCACTACAAGGGAGATGCCACATATTCCAAGAGGGCACAGCCACCCACTGGTGGGAAGTCACTGGGGCTGACTAGTGTAGTGTTTGGGGAGAAGTCATCATGAGCTAGTTCTGGGGAGGAAGTACAGGTAACCCTAGAGTCCTTGGATGATGAAGAGGTGGGCCAGAAAACCCACATGCCTGACGATAGAGTACAGTCAGTGGGTGTCCATCAATGGGCAGAGGGTGGAGGCTCTGAGAGTTTCAGGTCAAAGCATGACAACTATCAGGTGTCATCCGAGTATCTTCCAAGCAAGTAGTCCCTAACATGTTCCACCAATTGATTGCTTCTGATAACTGTGAGAGCCACTACCCAGTGGCTCAGGTTCTTTTTGAGTGGGAGGGGTATCAGTTCTGCTGAAGATAGCAGTGAGTCTTTCCATGCCTGTGGATTGTCTCCTAGGCAACAACCTGGAGCACACTATCTGGAAGAAAGTGAAGTTCAGGTCACACTTTGAGGTGATGGGGTTACCAGGGTGGGTGTGCCTGACCACACATCCATGGCAGCTCATGAGGGTGGTCAGGAGAAGCCTGAAACTATGGTCCAGGGTTCTACCAAAAAGAGGTAGGGCAAGGAGTGTGAGAAACCCACTTCAGAGACTCCTGGAGTCTGGGAGGAGGCTGACCTTGAGGGGATACCTCGGTGCCTACACAGGATGATATAGCCGAACTGGGGAACCTACCTGAGCTGTACAATTGGCAGCAGAAATGGGTCCTACCAGGGAGGAGTTCTGCCTGGCACAGAAAGAGTGCCTACTGTAGTGGGCCTTCGGCAACAGTCCAAGGCCCAGACAACTAGTGATGCCCCTGCAAGAACCTGATTTACTGGGAGAATCTTTTCCTGAATAGTGAGCCTCATGATCCTGAGCATGGTGCAACATCAGTGCCCCTGTCCTGCAGATCCTTCATACTAGGTCTGGCTCATGATGTGCCACTGGCAGGTCATTTGGGGCAGGACAAGACATTTGACCAGCTTGTCAATCACTTCTATTGGCCTCAAATAAGGAAGAACTCTGCAGCATCCTGTCCTACCTGCCAGGCGAGTGGCAAGCCTGGAAGGAAGTGCGATGTCTCCCTGTAACCTTTGGCACCTCATTTGAGTGGGTTGACATCAATGTGTTGGGGCTTCTTGACCCCCACGACAGCCACGGGCAACAGATTTGTTCTGATCTTAGTGAACCATGCCATCTGGTACCCCACTGGCTATCCCTCTGAGACAGTGATAGTGCCCATGTTGGCCAGGACATTCATGGGGATATTCAGTTGTGTCGGCTTCCATAGGGAGGTGGTATCTGACAAGGGTACCAACTTCATCTGTTATTACATGAAGGCCATGCCGAAGGCATGTGGGGTATCTTATAAGTTCACCACTCCTTACCACCCCCAAACTAATGGGTTGGTTGAGAGATTCAACTGATCCCTGCAAGGCATGATTATGGATCTTCCCAATCCCATGAGGTGTAAGTGGGACATGCTCCTACCATATCTGTGGTTCGCCTCTAAGGAGGCACTGCAGAAGGGGGGTGGAAGAGCACCCCAGGCTGTGGCCAGCTACATGCCAGCTCTCCGTATCAATATGCTTCAGGAAGCTCACCCAAGAGAACGTAAAATCTAGGCAGGAGGGCATGAAACACTGGTATTGACCAGAGTGCTACTTTGGTGCCCTTTTAACCTGACCAAAAAGTATGGGTCATTGGGTCCATGGAGCCCTATGCTCTGCAAGACTGCTGATCTGGGCCATATGAGATTAAGGAGTGGAAGAGTGATGTCCCCTTAAGGGTTCTACATGTGAATCACCTGAAGCTCAACTTCGAGCTTGGTAACTGGTGAGTAAACCTCTCCCTTACTTCCTATCTTCCAAATAGCAGGATGGGTCAATGAAGGGTGTCAGCCTTCCCCCTACATTTTGCTATTTGCTAACATCCTTATTAATGGAGTGCTCACAGGAGAAGATTTCTTTTATGAAACGCTCAGTTTTTTTGTTAGCTTAGAGCTTGAGGAAATTTGTCAACTTTCACCAGAACATGAGGCAGAGCCAATCAGACAGGGATGGTTGCAAAAGAATGGCTGTGGCACCTGTAAAGAAATGGCTCCCTGTTGCAGTTACCCCCCACTTTTTGCCTGATACTGATGCTGACTTGACTGAGAAGTGTGCTGGGACCCTGCTAACCAGGCCCCAGCACCAGTGTTCTTTCACCTAAAATGTACCATTGTTTCCACAATTGACACAACCCTGGCACCTAGGTAAGTCCCTTGTAACTGGTACCCCTGGTACCAAGGGCCCTGATGCCAGGGAAGGTCTCTAAGGGCTGCAGCATGTCTTATGCCACCCTAGGGACCCCTCACTCAGCACAGACACACTGCTTGCCAGCTTGTGTGTGCTGATGGGGAGAAAATGACTAAGTCGACATGGCACTCCCCTCAGGGTGCCATGCCAACCTCCCACTGCCTGTGGCATAGGTAAGTCACCCCTCTAGTAGGCCTTACAGCCCTAAGGCAGGGTGCACTATACCACAGGTGAGGGCATATGTGCATGAGCACTATGCCCCTACAGTGTCTAAGCAAAACCTTAGACATTGTAAGTGCAGGGTAGCCATTAGAGTATATGGGCTGGGAGTCTGTCAAAAACGAACTCCATAGCTCCATAATGGCTACACTAAATACTGGGAAGTTTAGTATCAAACTTCTCAGAATAATAAACCCACACTGATGCCAGTGTTGGATTTATTAAAAAATGCACACAGAGGGCATCTTAGAGATACCCCCTGTATTTTACCCAATTGTTCAGTGCAGGACTGACTGGTCTGTGCCAGCCTGCTGCTGAGAGACGAGTGTCTGACCTCATGCGGTGAGAGCCTTTGTGCTCTCTGAGGACAGAAACAAAGCCTGCTCTGGGTGGAGGTGCTTCACACCTCCCCCCTGCAGGAACTGTAACACCTAGCAGTGAGCTTCAAAGGCTCAAGCTTCGTGTTACAATGCCCCAGGGCACTCCAGCTAGTGGAGATGCCCGCCTCCTGGACCCAGCCCCCACTTTTGGCGGCAAGTCCAGGAGAGATAATGAGACAAACAAGGAGGAGTCACTGGCCAGTCAGGACAGCCCCTAAGGTGTCCTGAGCTGAGGTGACTCTAACTTTTAGAAATCCTCCATCTTGCCGATGGAGGATTCCCCCAATAGGGATAGGAATGTGACCCCCTCCCCTTGGGAGGAGGCACAAAGAGGGTGTACCCACCCTCAGGGCTAGTAGCCATTGGCTACTAACCCCCCAGACCTAAACACGACCTTAAATTTAGTATTTAAGGGCTTCCCTGAACCTAAGAATTTAGATTCCTGCAACAACAAGAAGAAGGACTGCCTAGCTGAAAACCCCTGCAGAGGAAGACCAGAAGACAACAACTGCCTTGGCTCCAGAAACTCACAGGCCTGTCTCCTGCCTTCCAAAGAACTCTGCTCCAGCGACGCCTTCCAAAGGGACCAGCGACCTCTGAATCCTCTGAGGACTGCCCTGCTTCGACGACGACAAGAAACTCCCGAGGACAGCGGACCTGCTCCAAAAAGACTGCAACTTTATCCAAAGGAGCATCTTTAAAGAACCCTGCAATCTCCCCGCAAGAAGCGTGAGACTTGCAACACTGCACCCGGCGACCCCGACTCGGCTGGTGGAGAACCAACACCTCAGGGAGGACCCCCGGACTACTCTACGACTGTGAGTACCAAAACCTGTCCCCCCTGAGCCCCCATAGCGCCGCCTGCAGAGGGAATCCCGAGGCTTCCCCTGACCGCGACTCTCTGAAACCTAAGTCCCGACGCCTGGAAAAGACCCTGCACCCGCAGCCCCCAGGACCTGAAGGACCGGACTTTCACTGCAGAAGTGACCCCCCAGGAGTCCCTCTCCCTTGCCCAAGTGGAGGTTTCCCCGAGGAAGCCCCCCCCCTTGCCTGCCTACAGCGCTGAAGAGATCCCTTGATCTCTCATTGACTTCCATTGCGAACCCGACGCTTGTTCTAACACTGCACCCGGCCGCCCCCGCGCCGCTGAGGGTGAAATTTCTGTGTGGGCTTGTGTCCCCCCCGGTGCCCTACAAAACCCCCCTGGTCTGCCCTCCGAAGACGCGGGTACTTACCTGCTGGCAGACTGGAACCGGGGCACCCCCTTCTCTCCATTGAAGCCTATGCGTTTTGGGCACCACTTTGAACTCTGCACCTGACCGGCCCTAAGCTGCTGGTGTGGTAACTTTGGGGTTGCTCTGAACCCCCAACGGTGGGCTACCTTGGACCAAGAACTGAACCCTGTAAGTGTCGTACTTACCTGGTAAAACTAACAAAAACTTACCTCCCCCAGGAACTGTGAAAATTGCACTGTGTCCACTTTTAAAATAGCTATTTGTGAATAACTTGAAAAGTATACATGCAATTGAAATGATTCAAAGTTCCTAATGTACTTACCTGCAATACCTTTCAAACAAGATATTACATGTTAAATTTGAACCTGTGGTTCTTAAAATAAACTAAGAAAATATATTTTTCTATACAAAACCTATTGGCTGGATTTGTCTCTGAGTGTGTGTACCTCATTTATTGTCTATGTGTATGTACAACAAATGCTTAACACTACTCCTTGGATAAGCCTACTGCTCGACCACACTACCACAAAATAGAGCATTAGTATTATCTCTTTTTACCACTATTTTACCTCTAAAGGGAACCCTTGGACTCTGTGCATGCTATTCCTTACTTTGAAATAGCACATACAGAGCCAACTTCCTACATTGGTGGATCAGCGATGGGGTACAAGACTTTGCATTTGCTGGACTACTCAGCCAATACCTGATCACACGACAAATTCCAAAATTGTCATTAGAAATTGATTTTTGCAATTTGAAAAGTTTTCTAAATTCTTTAAAGTCCTGCTAGGGCCTTGTGTTAGTCCCTGTTAGCATTTCTTTTAGAGTTTAAAAGTTTGTTAAAAGTTTGAATTAGATTCTAGAACCAGTTTTAGTTTCTTAAAAAGTATTCCAACTTTTAGAAGCATAATGTCTAGCACAGATGTGAATGTGGTGGAACTCGACACCACACCTTACCTCCATCTCCAGATGAGAGAGCTAAGGTCACTCTGTAACATAAGAAAAATAACAATGGGCTCCAGACCTACCAAAGCACAGCTCCAGGAGCTGTTGGCAGAGTATGATAGAGCCAACCCCTCTGTGGATAACACAGAGGAAGATGATAGTGAACTGGAGGAAGAATCCCCTCCACCAGTCCTATCTAGGGAGAACAGGGCTTCTCAAGCCCTGACTCCAAAAATAATAGTCAGAGATGCTGGCTCCCTCACAGGAGGGTCCAGCCTCTCTGAAATCACTGAGGATAACTCCAGTGAAGAGGACATCCAGTTAGCCAGGATGGCCAAAAGATTGGCTTTGGAAAAACAGATCCTAGCCATAGAAAGGGAAAGACAAGAGATGGGCCTAGGACCCATCAATGGTGGCAGCAACATAACTAGGGTCAGAGATTCTCCTGACATGTTGAAAATCCCCAAAGGGATTGTAACTAAATATGAAGATGGTGATGACATCACCAAATGGTTCACAGCTTTTGAGAGGGCTTGTGAAACCAGAAAAGTGAACAAATCTCACTGGGGTGCTTTCCTTTGGGAAATGTTCGCGGGAAAGTGTAGGGATAGACTCCTCACACTCTCTAAAAAAGATGCAGAATCTTATGACCTCATGAAGGGTACCCTGATTGAGGGCTTTGGATTCTCCACTGAGGAGTATAGAATTAGATTCAGGGGGGCTCAAAAATCCTCGAGCCAGACCTGGGTTGATTATGTTGACTACTCAGTGAAAACACTGGATGGTTGGGTAACTGGAAATGAAGTGTATGACTATGTTGGGCTTTATAATTTATTTATGAAAGAACACATTTTAAGTAACTGCTTCAATGAAAAGTTGCATCAGTATCTGGTAGACCTAGGTCCAATTTCTCCCCAAGAATTGGGAAAGAAGGCAGACCACTGGGTCAAGACTAGGGTAACCAAAACTTCCACTGGGGGTGACCAAAAGAAAGGGGTTACAAAGCCTCCCCAGGAGAAAGTGGGTGACACTAGAAACAAAAAAAAAGAGTCCCCTGTAGGCCCCCAAAAACCAGACCAGGTGGGTGGGCCCAGAGACACAACCCAAAACAAAGGTGGGTACCAGGGTAAGAGCTGGGTTGCCACTAAGGCATGGTGCCATAACTGTAAACAGACAGGGCACCACACCAAGGACACTTCTTGTCCCAAAAACAAACCCCCTAGCAAAATCCCAGGGGTGACCAGTGTAGCCATTGGGGATGACTCCTCAGATGAGGAGGTCTTCATAGCCTTCAACTGGAAAAAGGGCCCAACAGGTGAGTTGGAGATTCCAGAGGGAAGTAGACACTTCCACCACCTACTGGTGAATGGAATCCCAGCCACTGCCCTGAGAGACACTTGTGCCAGTCACACTATTGTGCATGACAGGCTGGTGTTCTCAAACCAGTACATCCCAGGTGAGATGGCCAGAGTAAGAGTTAGCCCAGACAGGGTCACTGATAGGCCTGTGGCTTTTGTTCCCATAGAAGTGGGTGGGACTTTTAGCTGGAGAAGGGTGGTAGTCAGTACAGACCTCCCCCTTTATTGTCTCCTTGGAAATGACTACCCAGAGGTTAGTCAGAGCCCAAGAGAGGAACTGGTCCAGTGCCAGGCCTCTCCCAAGGATTCTGGAGTGCCTGCCTCTGCAGTAAATGCAAGTAGGCCCCAGAAGAAAAAGAAAAGGAAACAGAGTAGGAAAGGTGGACAACCTTTAACCAAGGTTCCAGCAAGCCAAGGAGATTCTGCTCCAGTAGGGGAGAACTCCAAAAGTAGCTCTGATAAAGTCCAACCTGACCCACAAGAAGTCCTGGCTAGTCAGGCAACTGTTAAGCCTGAGTGGGTGGCTCCTCAGCTAACAGAAGAAAGAGTGGAAGAAGGGTGTTTACTACAAGATGTGGTAACCCCCCACTCTAATACAGCAGACAGGCACCCTGAACCCAAGGAAGCCTGTAACTTAGCCCCTTCCCTTGTAGGTGAAGAGCTAAAGGTGTGGTTCTGGGCACTGATAGCTGTCAGTGGCCTCTGCTGGGTGTTAGCCTTTACAGTATGGCTGCACTATCCTTGGCATGGTGGTCTGACCCCATGCCAAATAGCAAGTTAGGCCCCCTGACCCTGTTGGTCATGGTGGGGTTACTCCAGCTCTGGGTAACCTCTTTGGGTAAGCTAGGGGTGACCCTGGCTAAGATAAGATTAGCAGAGGTGGATACCTCTAACCCCAAAATAGAGAGAATGGGTGAAGACATAAAAAGCACAGACAAGAGGCAGTTCAGACTAGGTCCTATCACTGTGGAAGTGGGTCAGTTCCCCAGAGGGAATGACCTGAACAGGAGGATGTAAGGCAGAGTAGGCCCTGCAACAAACCAGCCTATTTCCTCTACTCTTCCTCGCCTGACAGACTAGGAAGACTCTCCCAGCTTTGGCTGAGTCTCCTGGCCTGTGGGCTGGGGGGGGGGCTTGTGTAAAGAAATGGCTCCCTGTTGCAGTTACCCCCCACTTTTTGCCAGATACTGATGCTGACTTGACTGAGAAGTGTGCTGGGACCCTGCTAACCAGGCCCCAGCACCAGTGTTCTTTCACCTAAAATGTACCATTGTTTCCACAATTGGCACAACCCTGGCACCTAGGTAAGTCCCTTGTAACTGGTACCCCTGGTACCAAGGGCCCTGATGCCAGGGAAGGTCTCTAAGGGCTGCAGCATGTCTTATGCCACCCTAGGGACCCCTCACTCAGCACAGACACACTGCTTGCCAGCTTGTGTGTGCTGATGGGGAGAAAATGACTAAGTCGACATGGCACTCCCCTCAGGGTGCCATGCCAACCTCCCACTGCCTGTGGCATAGGTAAGTCACCCCTCTAGTAGGCCTTACAGCCCTAAGGCAGGGTGCACTATACCACAGGTGAGGGCATATGTGCATGAGCACTATGCCCCTACAGTGTCTAAGCAAAACCTTAGACATTGTAAGTGCAGGGTAGCCATAAGAGTATATGGGCTGGGAGTCTGTCAAAAACGAACTCCACAGCTCCATAATGGCTACACTGAATACTGGGAAGTTTAGTATCAAACTTCTCAGAATAATAAACCCACACTGATGCCACTGTTGGATTTATTAAAAAATGCACACAGAGGGCATCTTAGAGATACCCCCTGTATTTTACCCAATTGTTCAGTGCAGGACTGACTGGTCTGTGCCAGCCTGCTGCTGAGAGACGAGTGTCTGACCTCATGCGGTGAGAGCCTTTGTGCTCTCTGAGGACAGAAACAAAGCCTGCTCTGGGTGGAGGTGCTTCACACCTCCCCCCTGCAGGAACTGTAACACCTAGCAGTGAGCTTCAAAGGCTCAAGCTTCGTGTTACAATGCTCCAGGGCACTCCAGCTAGTGGAGATGCCCGCCTCCTGGACCCAGCCCCCACTTTTGGCGGCAAGTCCAGGAGAGATAATGAGAAAAACAAGGAGGAGTCACTGGCCAGTCAGGACAGCCCCTAAGGTGTCCTGAGCTGAGGTGACTCTAACTTTTAGAAATCCTCCATCTTGCCGATGGAGGATTCCCCCAATAGGGATAGGAATGTGACCCCCTTCCCTTGGGAGGAGGCACAAAGAGGGTGTACCCACCCTCAGGGCTAGTAGCCATTGGCTACTAACCCCCCAGACCTAAACACGCCCTTACATTTAGTATTTAAGGGCTTCCCTGAACCTAAGAATTTAGATTCCTGCAACAACAAGAAGAAGGACTGCCTAGCTGAAAACCCCTGCAGAGGAAGACCAGAAGACAACAACTGCCTTGGCTCCAGAAACTCACAGGCCTGTCTCCTGCCTTCCAAAGAACTCTGCTACAGCGACGCCTTCCAAAGGGACCAGCGACCTCTGAATCCTCTGAGGACTGCCCTGCTTCGACGACGACAAGAAACTCCCGAGGACAGCGGACCTGCTCCAAAAAGACTGCAACTTTATCCAAAGGAGCAGCTTTAAAGAACCCTGCAATCTCCCCGCAAGAAGCGTGAGACTTGCAACACTGCACCCGGCGACCCCGACTCGGCTGGTGGAGAACCAACACCTCAGGGAGGACCCCCGGACTACTCTACGACTGTGAGTACCAAAACCTGTCCCCCCTGAGCCCCCACAGCGCTGCCTGCAGAGGGAATCCCGAGGCTTCCCCTGACCGCGACTCTCTGAAACCTAAGTCCCGACGCCTGGAAAAGACCCTGCACCCGCAGCCCCCAGGACCTGAAGGACCGGACTTTCACTGCAGAAGTGACCCCCAGGAGTCCCTCTCCCTTGCCCAAGTGGAGGTTTCCCCGAGGAAGCCCCCCCCCTTGCCTGCCTGCAGCGCTGAAGAGATCCCTTGATCTCTCATTGACTTCCATTGCGAACCCGACGCTTGTTCTAACACTGCACCCGGCCGCCCCCGCGCCGCTGAGGGTGAAATTTCTGTGTGGGCTTGTGTCCCCCCCCGGTGCCCTACAAAACCCCCCTGGTCTGCCCTCCGAAGACACGGATACTTACCTGCTGGCAGACTGGAATCGGGGCATCCCCTTCTCTCCTTTGAAGCCTATGCGTTTTGGGCACCACTTTGAACTCTGCACCTGACCGGCCCTGAGCTGCTGGTGTGGTAACTTTGGGGTTGCTCTGAACCCCCAACGGTGGGCTACCTTGGACCAAGAACTGAACCCTGTAAGTGTCGTACTTACCTGGTAAAACTAACAAAAACTTACCTCCCCCAGGAACTGTGAAAATTGCACTGTGTCCACTTTTAAAATAGCTATTTGTGAATAACTTGAAAAGTGTACATGCAATTGAAATGATTCAAAGTTCCTAATGTACTTACCTGCAATACCTTTCAAACAAGATATTACATGTTAAATTTGAACCTGTGGTTCTTAAAATAAACTAAGAAAATATATTTTTCTATACAAAACCTATTGGCTGGATTTGTCTCTGAGTGTGTGTACCTCATTTATTGTCTATGTGTATGTACAACAAATGCTTAACACTACTCCTTGGATAAGCCTACTGCTCGACCACACTACCACAAAATAGAGCATTAGTATTATCTCTTTTTACCACTATTTTACCTCTAAGGGGAACCCTTGGACTCTGTGCATGCTATTCCTTACTTTGAAATAGCACATACAGAGCCAACTTCCTATAGCACCCAAAAGATCAGATGTCTGTCCTCATCATACACGTGGACTCTAATCCCTTTTGAGGATATACATTGGCTGGGCAACATGTATAGGTTGAATGACCATGAGGCAAAAAAAAACAATTTATAGGATTAATTAAAGATGAAACTATTGGGTTTGGACAAATAAAGGCAAAGCACAAATGACTACCTTCAATCTGACAGGAGGGGCATAATCCAATCCAGGACAGTTGCTGTCACTCATTGATAAGACTTGAGATACAATTTGTGTGGTCTATGTTGTTAAAGGTAGCAGAAAGGTATAATAATACCCTCATTGAAACACATCATGTCCCAGGCTCCTCAAGGTATCCAGTACTGATAAAAGTACAAGTTTGTTATCCTTTCCGGATTATTTTATGGTCCGGTGGAGGTTCAGCAGATGGTGTTCTACCACATGCTCTGTACCTGACTAAAATAAGTTTCTCAAATATTTTATCAATATATAGGAGCAAATAGAAAGGGAGGAAATTATTGGGATTAACTCTTGTTGAAATTGAGGATCTAATTTGAGTTTGTAACCCTTTAGTCGGGGGAGGTTAACTGCTACACCTAAAAGTCAAGTGAAATATAGATGTCACAAAAAATCAACAGATATTGAAAATATTGTATCATTAGAAACCAGCCAAATACACAACCTGAATTACTGGGATACCACACAGTTATGTAGCAGAACTAAATTGATCATTACAACAGCCTAAATCATGAGGAGAAACTTAACCCAATAACACAGACAAGCTCAGAACATACTAGCAAAAAGAACTTCCAGGTTGTATGTCACTGATGATTGGCTAGAGCAGCAAAGCCTTGTTCCATTTGTAAAAATATAATAATAAGAATAATATTTAGTACAAGGGATAGATGAAATTCTCACTGGAGGGTATCAGTATGTTCCAAAAGCAGAGCAGGAGAACCCAAGAAGTTTTCAACAGCCTCTCCACATGAAGTGGAGAGACTTCTGAACACCTAACAGTGACCCAGCTATTCTATCTTTCAATGTATATAATGCAGAATCACTGGAATAGCTAAGAACCAAAGTTCAAAACCTCTGTTTCTGAGAATCAACTCTAATGCTACCATGCCAATTTAATATAATCAAGACAGTGACATATCTCTGATGTGTTTTTTGTGGGTAACAGTGCACAGTTCCCCTTTTCAAAAAGAGTCTTGAACTAATTGTGTGATATAGCCCAATCTCGCAACACTGTCACTTTTATGGTAAACAAAGATAGTCATGTGAAGGTCAACATTCCTGAACAATGGCCCATTGTTAATGACAATCACATGCCCTTCCAGTCCCATTGTAGCAGCTAGCCTTTTCTGCAGAGTATCCCAGAAGTTTGCCTTCCTTGCCTAACCCACTTTTGTTGGTTTTTAGGATTCTATGAGATTTTCCCTGCTAACGAGTGCTAAAGTGCCTGTGCCCTCCCTTTAAAACTTTGTAAAAGTGGCCTGCACCTGATTGGTACTTTTAATTTACTTGTATGTTCCTAGTAAATAGTACTACATGTACTGATGGCCTGTTAATTAAACACAACTAGTTAGCTACAACACTCATTGTACCACCCACTAAAATAGTCTTTTAAAACATGGCTCAGACCTGCCACTGTGGCTAGTTGTGCAGATTTGAACTGCCGTTGTGACATGTTGAAATAAAAACTTTTACCAGACATAAATCGGCCTTTTAAATACATATAAGTCACTCCAAAATTAGGCCTTAAAGGTTCATGCGGCAGAGTGTCTTATATTTAAAACGTAAGACATGTAGGTTTAAGTTTTGTATGTCTTGACACTAAAAAACATCTAAAGTCATATTTCACTGCTGTAAGGCTATCTCCCGAAGACTAACACTGGGTTACATCATTACATTTAATAGGTGCTAACTTCAAGTTTGGGGTCAGATAAAGATATGCTGTTTACACTAAAATTAATTGTAAATCCTCCTTATTGGCAAAATCAGATTTTCATTTACTATTATGAAATTGAAAGATTTAGAACGTTTTAATTTTTCTGCTCAGACTAAATCTGCCTTTCTACCAGTGTTCTGGGCCACATAATTATTAATGCCTATCCTGCTGTGGGTTGAGTATTGCTGACAGACTTTCTCTAAATTGTTTTGGGATTTTTTCTTGTGTTGAGTTTCACTTTATTACTGTCTTGGTTCTGCACAAAATAGTTTACACATTCCCTCTAATTTAATGGTACAAGAGGGTTAAGTGCAGGTTTCTATAGTGACTTTTGTGGTTCAACCCAACATGGGTTATATTTATTATTTGAGTGCTGTTTCCATTCCTCTCAACTAATAATCTAATTTCATTATCCCATGATTTAATTTATGCAATCCATCTGAAAATCACAACATGAGGTAGCATTCAATTAAAAGCACAAATTCAAGATTGTGATTTCATTACAAATTATCATCACTCACAAGTCAAGATCCATATGTGAGCACTTGTAAGACTTCTTTGTGACCACAGGCAGAGTGGTGTGATGCACTCTTTGAACGCAAGTTCAAAATGTGATTTGTGCTGTACCCAAAACCACCAGGTCCCTTATCATTTAAAATTTGCATAGTGGTGAAAGAACAAGTATGTCATATCCTGAAACATCTCCTCATGTTATTGGAATTTTTGTACGTCATTTATATATTACCCACTCAGCCTTTACAATAGAAATGTATGTTTTTATAGTGTTGAGGTGATTTTACAAATGGTTCTGAAGTTTTCATTACATACCATAGACTGATTTTGTTCTTGGGAATTTACATTATATGGTACTATGACAGATGTAGATACTTTCTTGTTGCAAATATAGATCGAAATTTGCAACCAGTAGATTTACGACCAGAACATTTGTTTGCCATCTGTTCTCTAGAGGTGTAGGTTCATTCATAAACAAAGAAAAAACAGAGAGGGTTGTAATTTGATCTACCTCATTAATATTTATAAAATAGGCTGCAAATTGTGACTTGGCACCTGATTTAGAGTTTGGCAGAGGGGGTTACTATGTCAAAAACATGACAGATATCCTGTCTTCTGTATTACAATTCCATTATAGACTATGGAAATTGTAAGACGACGGACGGGATATCTGTCACGGTTGTGACGGAGTAACCCCTTGGCCAAACTCTAAATCAGGCCCTTTATTGAATTGGAGAAAATCACAGTGGGCCTGATTCACAACCTGTATTTGTTAGTAGTTTGGTTAGGGCTACAGTAGTTCTACAAAGTACTATTCATTAGTAGTTTTTGTAGGGCTACAGTAGTTCTACAAATTGTTATTCATAAACTGCACTTTTGTTGTTACTTACAATTTTGCAGTTACTTACACTTTTGTAGTGCGTTCCTCCCTCCATTCATCATCATGATCATGATCAACATCATAAATCTTCATTTGATTCTTACTCAGGTAGTCATAAAAGGACAGACAAAAATCATAAAGCTATAAAATCCATGAAGGAACCAACAGCGGAACACACTTCTTCATCAAATAATAAATGTAAACAGTCAAAAGCAGATAGATTTCTTTTAAAAGTGGAATTAAAAAACAATTAGCATGCAAAACATAAAATTTACAGAAATGGGTAAAGTTTAGCAATGTCTGTTTGGTTCAGGAACTCATCACTCATCACATGGACGAATATCAATGATATAATTTGCAAATTTGCATACTAGCCCAGAGAGAAACATACCAAGGAGGCCTACTGTCAGTTCTAAACCTGAACAGTAAAGCTTTCTCCCAGTGGCTAGTATTATGCAAAATGTAAAACTCAGTACAATGGGAAGTGTTCAGCACTAAGTCAAGCCTAATGCTAGATTTTCTAAATTCAATGGTATCACGTGTAGTTTGCTTCATGGATGAATAGGTGCTCATGGCCCATGGAATATCATTCTTTCAGATACCAGAAGGGCATTCAAAAAGGTCAATTCAAGTTATGGAATTACGTATCTGCCTTACACAGTTCAGCTACGGAATATCATACCACCAATTTAATTTTAAATAGTCATTGATAACTTCACAATTGAAAGATGTCCTCTCATTTTCCCAAACATATAGCCAGAGTAATAAAGAGGCAAACTTTAGAGTGTGCTGTCCAATGCTATATTTTCTAAAAGCAATGGTATCACATGTAGTTTGTCTTTTGGATGAGTATGTGCTCTTGGCCCAGGGAATATTGTTCTTACAAATAATAGAAGGACATTCAGGCCCGTATTTATACTTTTTTATCGCCGCATTTGCGTCACTTTTTGACGCAAAAGCGGCGCAAACTTGCAAAATACAATTGTATTTTGTAAGTTTGCGCCGTTTTTGCGTCAAAAAGTGGCGCAAATGTGGCGCTAAAAAAGTATAAATACGGGCCTCAATCTGATCAACAGAACTACACATCTCCCTTACATAGTTCAGGTTCAGCAAATTAACCTCAAATCAACAATTTCATTTAAACAGTAATTGGCAACCTAATTACTGGGAGATGTACTCTTATAAACATTCAGGCAGCCAGAGTAACATAGGGGCAACCCTCAGAGAGTCCTCAATGGCACACCCAGCTCCTCCCTACATTATTTTCCACTGGATGGTATTACAGTACCAACCACTGGGTTGGTCATGTGTAGTTTTGGATTTACTACAACAATGTAAGTTACTACAAGGTGCAGTTTATGAATGCTGAAAAGTAGTTAACTTACTGAAAAGTGTAAAGTAACTCAAAAGTGTAAGTTAACTTTGTGAATCATGCCCAGGGATGGTGACCTGCTACAATCAGCAGAACACCAAGCCTGTGTTTTGTTTTTTAAATATCTTGATTTCCTCAAATGAAAAGCTGCTGTTTTTCTTAATTTTGAAAAAAGATTTCCTTTAAAAAAAAAAAATCTTTTAGAATTGTCAATGGTCCTCTGGCCTATTGCCTACTCATCCAGTGTTTAATCTGTGAAACAATGTAAATGCTGAGACCCAAAAGTTTGTTATGAAGGCCTAGGCTAGCACTATCGAAGGTCGGGATGACCAATACTGAGGCTGCAGAATCTTGATTCCTCCTCATGCCTCATTTATCCACCAATAAACACTCCCTGACTCTTTATTTTCCTTTACCATGCTTTCTTCAGCCTTGCATTTTCTCTTTGTCATTATTTTCCATCTTCCGTTGCCTCCTTCTTCCCAGTTTGTGTTTTTCTGTCTTGTGCTCCGGATCAAAGTTTGTTAAAGAAAACAAGTGCTGGTCCCCACAAATGAGGCACAATTTGATAACTTTATTTGATAATTTAAAAATAATCATAAAATCGAACAAAACATACGGACTTAAATATATAAAAAAAAACATTTATCTATAAATAACACAAATACAGAATTAATGAGTAATCTGAAAATATATGCAAACGAGTCAGTAACATTAAAACAGCAGTTTTTTCCTGTGACAAAAAAATTGATTTTACAAAAGAACTGGTACAGGAACATACAAGAGGAGAGCTACATTGCTGGAGAAATACAAAGTAGGCTTACAGGCAACAAAGCCAGAACTTCTCAAGATGGGAATGAAAAATTGGTTGTTGTGTGCTACAGAATATTTTCAGAAAAAATATTAAATAAGCTTTAGGAATGGACGACCAGCCAAACTGCCCCATTGGAAAACAAATGACATTGGATGACATTGAATATAAATTTAGTGAGAAGTTTTCGGTCCCAGCTACTGGTAATCATGTCCACATAAGTTTCTGCTTTCATAGCTGTTCAAATCATAAGGTGCTCTATGTTTGCTCCCCTGGTTAGTTCTGCAGGTCAGGCTTAGACAAGAGTTGAGGAGAAGCTTTTGTTATTCTACAATGTAATAAATAGGACCATTACTTTAATGGAAATTTTAATGATTCATTATTTTATGATGTTGCTTATTTTTTGTGAAATAGAAGTGCTTTGTTCGTTCTATATTATCCAACATATTTTAGAATATTTAAGAATAAATATTATAAATGGGTTCCGTGGTATCAAAATTGTTTGTTAGAAAAACTCACGTAGGATGGAGCATTATAAAAAGTGTGCCTCTCCTTTGAGTAAGCTAGAAACTTGAAATGGTTTTAAGTTTATAAAAGATTATTCAGAATTGGGTATTTCGTGGGAATATGTGACAGCTAGTATTCCGTCTGAATAAGAAAAGTGTTATAAAGAAAAAATCCTCACATTTGTGAAGGTTGTGATGATCCTTTGTTGCATAATTGTTATTCCCGTGGTAACAAGAAGCATCTCTACTAGGTCCAGTAGATTGGTGAGAAAGGGGGCCCTCTGGTGTTAGGGTGGGTACTTTCGCCAATGTTTTTTTATTTTACTTTCTTTCTTTTCTGTTTTATTAACTTTTCTTCATATGGGCACTTATGACGAAATTTTGGTCACAGGACCGCTGTCCAAAGTAGAGATGTCTCGGTCACTTTCACACACTTCTGTTTGTATTCACAAAAATGTAAGCCTTCTTTATAAGGAAATGGAAACCCCTCATATTTGGGAAGCACATACAAAGGATGATTTAAACTTCCTCTGCCACAGAAATGGCACTGCGGAACAAATGCTGCAAGCAGATTTTACTTGGCATTTTGATATGTCAAAATTTATGAAGACTTTGTTCCAAATCTAATTTTCTGAGTAGCTGATTGCTGTGAACTGACAGGCTGAAGTAGAAGGCAGATATTCTGCAGCTGCTACAACTCGAGGTGAATGTCTCTGGAGCAAATTGAATCGAGATATGCTGCCCTTCACTCTGACCAGGATTCTATGCAAAGAAAAGAGAATGATCAATACTGACCCTATCACGTCTGAATCCACGCTGATGGTTGCTGACTCTGTTCCATCCTCAGAGAGAATTACTTTGCAACAACACAGACTCTTCAGAATAGCTAGTCAAGTCCTTTTGGCAGCGTTTTCTGACCAACTAATAGATATGCACCTGACGGCCTCGAAAATACAGCCTTGTCAAACTCCAAGCAACAGCACACCTTTCAAAATGTCCTCGCACATCCATTCTGAATTTGTAGAGAAAAAATGAGTAAATTCAGTACCAGGCTGAGAAATGCGACTGCTTCCTTGGAATCGCAATAGATTTAGGAGACCCTAGTGCCACCGTAGTGCCGCCATCGCGTCATTTTTTCTTACGCTGAGGCGGCACTGAAGTGGCATTTTCCCCCCGACATTTTTACAAAGTGGCACAATGCATGCATTGCACCACTTTGTAAACCCTTGCACCACATTATGCCTATGCCAGGCATAATGCATGCAAGGGAGACATTCCCTTATTAGGGGGCTGAAAAGTGACGCAAGGCAATGTAAGAGATTTCCTCATGGCATTTTTTCCTACACTTTTAATGCCGCCTTAGAGCAGGCGTTAAAAGGGGGCTCCATTATTCAGAATGGGCCCCCATGTACTCTGCAGGAGTAGAGCTAAAATCTTGGCACTACTCCTGCAGAGTACATCAATAGTGTAAAAAAAAATACACTACTGCCCCCTACCCTGCGCCATGGTGTGCTGTATTTTAAATACGGCTCACACATGGTAGGGGTAGGGGGCGCGCTAAGGGGCGCAAGGAAAGTGGCTCTGCACTAGGTGCAGCGCCACTTGTCTTAAATCTGCCCCTAAATCCCTATTTTCAATTTTGAAAGCGATCAAGTCAGGGAAATAATCACAAAAAGAGCCAAAAGGAGAAATAATAAGGCCTATTTGCAATTATATTTCCTTGTTTTACGGAAGTGCACCGAAATTGCAATAAAAACAGGAATAATAAGGAAGCAAACAGAAAACGATGAATAGGAAAACTAAATATATACTTTCAGTACATATAACCTTACATTCCCGTTTCCGGTGTCTGTCTATGCAAGTTATGAATCTGGGCATATGAAATTAAATTATGAAAATATGTAGCAACAAGGCATTCCAATTTAAATAATTCTCTTAAAGCAGGATGCGCCTTCCAAGACAATGACCATCAAATTAAACAATTTGGCCAAGAAAAAGGTGGTTTATTTCACTGATGACAGACTACACACTACGTGCACGTAAGAAATGTCTTTAAGAGGGGCGTCCATTGTTTGGTTAAGACCAAGGACAAATTAGATGTGTACGTGCCAAATTATGTTCCTGTCTCTCAAATTATTTCCCAAGATGCCGAGTAAAAAACAAGGGTGCACAAATACATTTTCAGATGTTTTGCATATTTTCAAAAGTTTCACATTGTTCACTGCCTGTTTTATGTACGGGCTGTTTCAGCTTATTTATTTTTTTAAATAGCATATTTCGCACGAGTTGTACTTGTAAAGTGGTGTTTTCGTTATATTTTGACCATTTTTTGGCAAAGTGAAGGACTGTTAATTTCATTTGAATTAGGAATTTTACAGCAGTTAATACGAGTTTCTTATTACTGTATGATCTCTGATACGTGTTTACATAACAAAAATATTCTTTAATGAAATTAAATGAAAAACACTGCTTTAAACTAGCACAAACCTATTTTTTCTATAAACTCTTAAACAACCTCATAAGATGTGCACTAACTGATCAGATATGCGGAATGCGCTTCTGCCCTACTCATAACGGGGGCCATAGCACCAACTGATGATTGAACGTTTAAATCAAAGCAACACTGCCAAAAACAGCCAGGGGTACATTGTTCATAATACTACTCAAGCTCTTTCGCGTGCACAGTAAGGGTGTTGTAGAGAATTTCTGAACTGAAGGTTGTTTTATCTTCAGTTGTTTCATACTGAAAGCGGTTCCTAGTCGCAACCCCATAAAACAAAGTCACTGAAAGCATTAGTTAAATGAAAAAGTCTCTTTTCCCCCGTTTTGCCAAAAATTGATACATTTGTTCACATCCCAGGTTATTGCAAATGTTATTTTATGTATTTTGAAAACGTCACATTTTAAAAATGTATAATTAATAAAAAACAAACGCTTAACATTTTGACATTTTTTCCATAAATTGCTCTATTGATCCCTCCAATGTTGTTACCATTTATTTACCAGTAAACCCCTGTCTTCTTTAAAACGTAGCTCGTATTAGTGCCTTTTCATTTAAGTGTTATTAGGCCTTTCATCCATCGAGTTTATACATTTCAGTGGGAAACACATCAAAAAGTATGCAGGCTGAGGCTTGGAAGGTGGAAGAAGGGGCTGGAAAAGCACTAATCGGTTAGCAGGTCTCATGATTCATGATGTTAAGATCCATTGAGAGGCAGGAGGCTTAGCACTTTCCTTCAGCCAAAAGTGCAATCCGACATCTTTTTTAACTCCTTTGTGGACAGTGTCCAGTTGCAAGATGTATTCACTCTTTTCCACATTGTTAGTTCTTGATTACCACCTCTAATTTGTGTAATACATTATATTCCAAAGAACAGGAGTTGTAAATTGAGTTCATGGAATTTGAAAGGACTGGTCCGCTAGTGGTAACCCTAGATTGGTTTTGTATATATTGCAATAGTGTTTTTGTATCCTTGATTTCAAAGGTCAGGGTCCTTTGTAGAACTTGGAGCATGGACGTTATCACATAAATCACGAAAGTGCTGTTGCAACTGATCCGTGTTTTATTGCTATTCTGAGGAGAATGTATGTTTACTTAGCACAAATTTACTCATTCAGCAGTTGGAAAACATATACAATCTTTACGGTTTGTCCATGAAAGATGGAGTTTTCTTTTAATCTACAATTTCTAATTTGCACACAGTCTTTTTCAAGTTAGTGGCTCTGCAGTGTCCATTCTTTTTGGCTCACTGTAGGATTTTCTTCTGGTCGCTATAGTTGAGTATTTTGGCACCAATGACACTGTGGAGGGTCACATGTTAACCAGGGTTCGATGCTCTCTTTTAATCCCAAATAAAGTTCGAGAGGACCCCTTCCTCCGCAATCCTGTGAGCCAATGTTCAAGAAACAGTTCTGTGACATCCCCCTCAACCGACTCTAGGAACCCCACATATCAACCATGACAGTGCCTGGATCTCCCTTCTGCATCTTCTAGCCGCTCCTCAAAGTGGCTGGCCTGGTTTGAAGGGAGCACAAACCATATTGTCCCAGACTATTATTGCAGGGTTCAGACCCATAGAAAATATTTTGTTAGCTGTCACACAGAAACTGCAGACACTCCATCTTAATTATACACTACTGTATCCAGCCAAATTGAAGATGACTGTGGGGGAATGGGTGCCCCGATCTCTTTGGCTCCCCAGATGATACCTGGGACTGGCTGGACCGGAAGGCTGGCTCTGGGTCTGCCCGGTAAGAGAGAGGGGAACTCTTTAGGGCAAGACCAATTGGGAGACCCAGTGGCTCAGCTGAACATCGAGGTGTGCAGTGAGCCACAATGGGGAGGTGCAGTGCATAGATGTTCAACCAGATGGTACACTGGATGTAGCTGGAGACTGTGACCAGAAAAATGCAGAGGCTGCAGGTGCAGCTTCCTCGCAGACATAGTCACAGACCACAGATATGACGATCCGACAGAGTGCCACCCAGGGTGGAGAGGGGCTTTGCTGGTTGGGGGTGTGGTTGGCCCACTACCTATGGGATGATCTGGGCTTGTTGGTAGTGGGAAACCTACAAGGACCTGGTAAGAAGTGTGTGGGGCAGTGCTTGGGGTTGCCGGACTATGCTTCATGACCCCTGACATCCTTTGACTCTATCAATGTAACGCTATGGAGGAGTACTGGGAGTTTCCAGGTCTCATCTGCTATTGTGCTTCTTTCCCTGTTTCTAAGTGAATTCGGATGCTAGATGGCACAACTGGAGTCTCAGAATGTGATATTGAGGGAGAGGGAGGAGTTTGACTACTATGGGTCTGGGGAGAAATATTGTTTTGGTGCTCTTAGGTTTTAACCTTGGGAAGGAAATGGGGATTGGTTAAGATTGTGTTTTTTTTAATTATACAGTATCACCAAGATGTTACACATGTTTCAAAAAGAAAGTATTGGATGGTATGCGTGGTGCCAACATGAGAGGGGTTCTTGTGGCCTGTGCCTCTGGTGAGAAGCTACTGTGGTGGTAGGGACACGTGTGCATTGCAGGAATGGTGAAGCTCATCTCCTGAAGCAGTAGGTGCCTGCATGATTAAACTAAGTAATGTAGAGTACACACCTATTTAGGATGGCACAGGGTGAATACAGCAATGCTGCAGGAGACCCATCTGGTAGAAGACAAAGCTGCTAAACATGTGAAAATAGATGTACATAACTAACTTAAACCAAAGATGGGCTACCCAACACAACCCTCTAAAGCCTTGGTCAAATGACAATATATTAGCTATAAAGCTAATTTCATCGTTGGTGTGGTCTCCCTTAACATTTTGCCTATGTTTCCCAGGTTGTTGATGTGTGCTGGACTCTGATTTTGCTGTTTGTGTTACTCTGGGCACTTTACCACTGCTAACCAGTGCCAAAGGGCAAGTGCTCCTTTACAAAATGTGTATGTAATTGGCTTATCCATGATTGGCATATTTGATTTATTAGTAAGTCCCTAGTACAGTGCACTGGAGGTGCCCAGGGCCTGTAAATCAAATGCTACTAGTGGGCCTGCAGCACTGGTTGTGGCACCCACATTAGCAGACCTGTAAACATGGCTCAGACCTGCTACTGCAGTGTCTGTGAGTGCAGTCTTGCACTGCCAATTCGACTTGCAAGCATACCCACTTGCCAGGCCTAAACCTTCAGTTTTCATACATGTAAGGCACCCTTAAGGTAGGCCCTAGGTAGCCCCATTGTAAGGGTACAGTGTACGATAAAGGACAGACATGTACTGATGTGTGTTACATGTCCTAACAGTGAAATACTGCTAAACTCAGTCTTTACTGTTGCAAGGCCTATCTCTCTCATAGGTTAACATGGGGCTGCCTTTAAATAACTTTAAAGTGCAGATTCCCTTTGAGAGCAGATAGAAATATGGAGTATGGGGACTCTGAACTCACAATTTAAAAATACATCTTTTAGTGAAGTTAGTTTTAAGATTGTTAGTTTGAAACTGCCACTTTTAGAGAGTTGGCATTTTCTTGCTTAAACCATTCTGTGACTTTGCCTGTTTGTTGATTGCCTGTCTGGGTCAGTTTGACAGTTAGGCTGTTTATGAATCCCCTCTAGACAGTGAGACAAAGGGAGCTCGGGTGTAGCGTGTATATCCTGATGAGCCATCTGTGCTAGGATGGAGGGGGGAGTGGCCACTTACTCCTGAATGGACTGTGCCTGCCCTCTCACAATGCAATCTCCAACCCCCTGGTGTGTGTGGGGGGGCCTGGCCTGGGCAAGGCAGGATCTGGTGAACAACAGAGACTTCAAAGGCAGAAAGGGGTATAAGTAGTTTAGATTTCTTCAAGATCACTTCTGGAACCAAGAGGAACCTCTTCCAAGGAGAAGAGCTAAAGAGCTGAGGAGGAGTCCTGCCCCTGCCTGTGACTGTGCTTTGTTGGGCTATCCTGCAGTTGCTGCTTCTGCCTGTGAAAAGGGACAAAGACTGAACTTTTGTAGTATATTCCTGTTTGTGAAGAATCTCCAAGGGCTGAAGTTGAGCTTGCCTTCTATTTTGAAGACTCAGGCCACCAAAGACCTCCTCTGCTAACATCTGGTCTCTCTGCTGAGACTCCTGCCCTGCCCAGTGGTGTCCTATCCAGTCCCTGGGCACTTGAAACGTGAAGTTGGCAGACAAGAGCTGAAAATCCACACACACAACGCAGTGCCGGGTACTTTTCAACACACCGACCGCAATGCAGCTGACAAATGACGCGCCGCCGGCTTTGTGGCTAAAATCAACAATCCACCTGCATCAAGGCTGGGAAATCGATGCATTGTGGCTTGAGAAACAACACGGAACAGCCGCTTGTGGCTGCTGATTACGATGCAAACCCCCCGAAGTGCGGTTTTCTAACACTGTGCAACAGGATATTCTACGCACCGTCTCTGGGTGTCAAAGTCAACTCAACTCTGCTTGGATCTGAGGTGCCCAGTCCAGAAATTGATGCATCGCTCTCTTGCGAGGGAGAAAAACAACGCATCGCTGACCCGATCGGAGAAGGAACAATGTACAGCCTCCCTTGCGAGGAAGGAATCGACCCATCGCTGCCTTTTCCGACACATGCTCGCCCGTGCGGCTTTACTTTTGATGCTAACCAGGTAACTTGTGCAAAATCCTCGTTTCCATTATTTTCTTTGGAGTAAGACTCTTATTCTTTTGAAAATTTATATTTTAACTTGTGTATGTTGAATTTTTGTCATTTTGGTCTTGTTTGATTTAGATAAATGTGACCTATTATTCTAAAGTGGTATGGTGTCCATTGTGTAGTGTTTTCACTGTATTACTCTGTGTGTTAGTACAAATACTTTACACATTGCTTCTGAGTTAAGCCTGCCTGCTCATGCCAAGCTACCAAGGGGGTGTGTGGGGGTTAATCAGATGTGTTTCTCCTTTGTCCTGACTAGAGTGGGGACAGGGGGTAACTTGACTGCCAACCAAAGACCCCATTTCTAACACTGGTGATCAGCGGTGAGGATTGGACTTGTATTTGTACTTGACACACAGTGATTATGTGTACACTACTGTGTTCAGTGCAGAACATTACCTGACCACATACTACTTGTTTTTAATTTTGCTCTATTTGTACTTTTTTCCTGCTTCCATATGTTTGGTGATCTTTTTTATTGATTCTTGAACTTCTTATTGGGGACTCTTTTTTCTGCCTTGGAACTTTGCAGTTTTGATTTGTCATCATGTCTCAATCTTGAGATGCACCAGCTGGAGCTGTTTTTGAATTAGGGAAACTAGAAAGATACACAGTTGCTCAATTGAAACAGTTCTGTAAGGATCTTGCCTGTCCCATTAAGAGCTCCACCAGGAAGGAGGAGCTACAAAAGGTACTGAGAGCCTGGGTGACAGCCAAGGAGGCCGGGGGGCACACAGAGGAGGAGGAGGAGGATGGGGAGGTGCAGAGTATTCACAATAGTGTAGTGGATGTACCTGTAATGCCTGGGGTGGTCTCCAGGATAGGTAGCAGGATGTCCTCTGCGGGTCTTAGTCCTGAAGAGTTGTGGGACAGACAGGCAGATAGGGTGCACCAGCCTGAGTTAGAGAAGCTTAGGAGGAAGATGGAGCAGAGAAGGCTGGCCTTAGAGGAGAAAAACATGCTCTTGGCTTATGAGCTATGAGGAAGCTGAAAGTTATGAGGGCTGAGTCCAGCTTAAAGGGTGACAGCAGAAATCTTATGTTCAGTGCTGATGAAGAAGTGCTCAAGCTCAGAGATGTGGTGCCCTACTTAAAGGAGGGGGTTAACATACACCAGGAGGTTCAGGAGTATGAGGTAGCTCCAGTGATGCACAGGGTCCCTGAGGTAGATTGGGGAACTGACATGGGGAGCCATATTCCTTATAGTGGGAGGGACACTCTACTGGCTCTAGGTGAAAGTAACAGGGAGAAGGGTTCCCGTAGAAAGTGGTCCTGGTTGTGGAGTGTGGAGACACCGCAGAAGAGTGCGGGTTGACTGTCAGGGACAGACAGGTACTGTCTCACCAGTCTCAGGAGGGTGATGTGGGGTACTTTCTCCAGGCTGAATCACTGGATGGTTTGTTGAAGGGTAGTTTGGTTAACTTGTTTGAGAGGCTGTGATGTGATTTCTGGAGAACATATGTCCAGTCTCTGTTTTTCAGAGCTATGCCTACACCAGGTAGAGTGTGAGTTCTCTGACCCCAGGGAACTTGCACTGAAGGCAGACCTCTGGGTGAGTACCAGATGTCCTGAAGAGGCATTTGGGGGTGCTCCTAAGGGGAGTACTCTCAGTATTTCCCAAACAGGTGAGGTAGGGAAGGCTTGCAGTGACCGAGGTATGTCCCAATGTAGTGGTCCGGGTTAGGGATTCCATTTCTAGTTTCAGAGGAAAAGGAATGGGGCTGGGCTCAGTCTCAGAGTGCCCGAGATCCATTCCCAGGTCCTGGAGGGTTCCATGAGTGAACACCAGGAGGGGAGCCTAGCCTGAACCATAGGGCCATCTGCTGAAGGAGACCTCATGGTGTCAGGAGCATTGGGGGCAGTTGTAGCCAGCACCCCACCAGTTCTGGTATCTGGCAGTAGCACTCCTAGTGAGGGGGTGCAGAAGTCCAGACAGAGGGCTGAGAGGGGCTTGCAGGCACCAGTGGAGAACCTGGAGGGTCAGGGTTCAGCTCTGAGGTCAGAGCCCCCAGGAACAACCTTTGTGATACCACTTCTGGGCTGGGGGGAACAAGGCTCTGCTAGGTGGGTGGAGGTCATGATGCCAGCACCATCCAGACTCTCATGTGGCCCTTGGGGAAGGTGTTTCCCTTGTGGGGGGGTAGGTGTGCTCCCCAGGATGTCCTGGCTTGCCAGACAGTGGTCCAACCTGAGGGTGGTGGCTCTGGGTTGGATGGTCAGGTTCAGGGGATAAGCTCTGACCTGGTGGGGCATAGGTGTGCTCCCCAGGAAGTCTTGGATTGCCAGGCAGTGGTCCAGTCTGAGGGTACAGACAGTAGGCTGGAGGTTACGGTGCAGGGGATAAACCCTGATCTGATGGGAGGGGGGTTCGCCCAATCACCATCCCCCAGTGTGACAGCTAGGGGCACTCTCCATTGTGGGGGGGCAGAACACTTGGAGTAGGGGCAGGGGAAGGAGAGACTCACCCGTGACCCCAGTTCCAACCAAGGGTACAGACCCTGGATTGAAGGGCCAGGTTCAGGGTGTCCCCCCTGACCTAAATGGAGGGGCTACTGCTAACAGTGCTCCTACCATGTTGGATTCGACAGGGACTCCTTGCGGGGGGTGCAGGACCCCAGAAGGAAGGGCAGGGAGAGGGAAGCCTTACCCCTGGCACTGATCAAACCTGAAGGCACAGACCTCAGGTTGGAAGACCAGTTGTAGGTTAACACCACTGCACTGGTGGATGAATTGTGCAGGACTACTTCCACAAGTAGCCTGACAATTCTGGACTCTAGGGGTACCGCTCCTAGGGGGAGGGTACAGAGCTCTGGAGGGGAGGACACGTGTCAGGCTGTCATCGCTGACTTGGTGGAAGGGAGAGTGGTCAAAGGGTGCCAGGCAATTGGGGCTACTGCCCCCCACTCTCCACAGTCAGAGTGGCTGGTGAGCCTTGAAAGGCCTGGGGCCTGGCTTTCAGTCCTGACAGCTGTCAATGGCCACTGTGGCTTGCTGACTTGGTGGACAGAGATGCCTTGGGGGGGCAGGAGTCAAACCCGAAGGTAGAGTGGGCCACACCACTGTGTTGGCCATGGTTGTACTGTCTGCCCCCTGGGACACATCTGTGAGTAAAATAAGGTTAGGTGATGGTATCTGCAGATTAGAAGAAGGGTTCTCCATGAGTTAGCTTAGGGGGCCCTGAGAGTATGGACAGAGGGATCCAACTGGAGTCAGAAAGGCTTAGAACTTGAACATGCCCATGCTGTTATAGACCTGTGTCCCTGTTCTATTGCACCAACCAGGAAAGTCCATCAAGATATTGATTGGTCTCCCCTGGATTTTGGCTAGTGGGGGTTGTGTTCAAAATGGCCCTTTTTGCACGGTTATCCATAAACTTTTTGCCTCCTTCCTCCTATTTTTTTTTTACCTGTTTTTGTTGGCTTTAGGACTCTGGGCACTTTACCACTGCTAACTAGTGCTAAAGTGCATATGCCGTCTGTGTAATTTATATTGTTGATTGGTTTATCCATGATTGGCATATTTGATTTACCAGTAAGTCCCTAGTAAAGTGCCCTAGAGGTGCCCAGGACCTGTAAATCAAATGCTACTAGTGGGCATGTAACACTGGTTGTGCCACCCACTTTAGTAGACCTGTAACCATGGCTCAGACCTGCCACTGCAGTGCCTGTAAGTGCAGAGTTGCACTGACAATTCGACTTGGCAAGTGTACCCACTTGCCAAGCCTAATCCTTCCTTTTTCATATATGTAAGGCACCTCTAAGGTAGGCCCTAGGTAGCCCAATGGGCATGGTGCAGTGTATGTTAAAGGTGGGACATGTACTTATGTGTGTTACATGTCCTAACAATGAATTAGTGCTAAACTCAGTTTTCCCTATTGCAAGGCCTATCTCTCTCATAGGTTAACATTGGGGCTGCCTTTAAATAACTTTAAAGTTCAGATTACCTTTGAGAGCAGATAGGAATGTGGAGTTGGGGTCTCTGAACTCACAATTTAAAAATACATCTTTTAGTGAAGTTGGTTTTTAGATTGTTAGTTTGAAAATGCCACTTTTAGAAAGTAGGCATTTTCTTGCTTAAACCATTCTGTGACTCTGCCTATTTGTGGATTGCCTGTCTGGGTCAGTTTGATAGTTGGGCTGTTTGTGAATCCCCTCTAGACAGTGAGACAAAGGGAGATGGGGTGTAGCCTGCATATCCTGATGAGCCATCTGTGCTAGAGCGGAGGGAGGAGTGGTCACTTACACCTGAATAGGTTGTGCTTGCCCTCTTACAATGCAGTCTCCAACCCCATGGTGTGTGTCTGGTGCCTGGCCTGGGCAAGTCAGGATCTTGTAAACAACAGAGACTCTCCTTTGAAGTTTGCCTACTTCAAAGGCAGAAAGGGGTATAAGTAGTGGACCCAAAATGCCATACTTTAGATTTCTTCAAGATCACTCTTGAACCAAGAGAAACCTCTGCAAGGAGAAGAGCTGAGGAGGAGTGCTGCCCCTCCCTTTCACTGTACTTTGTTGGGCTATCCTGCAGTTGCTGCTTCTGCCTGTGAGAGGGGACAAAGACTGGACTTTGTGGTATCTTCCTGCATGTGAAGAATCTCCAAGGTCCTGAGTTGAGCTTGCCTCCTGTTTTGAAGTCTTAGGGCCATCAAAGACTTCCTCTTCTAACATCTGGACACTCTGCTGGGACTCCTGCTCTGCCAAGTGGTGTCCTATCCAGTCCCTTGGCACTTGAAAGGTGAAATTAGCAGACAAGACCTGAAAATCCCCGCACAGAAAGCAGTGCGTGGTAATTTTCGATTGACGCACCATCCACAAGACAAATGGCACGCCACTCGGACTCATGGCTAAAATGCTCTACCTGCATCATGGCTGGGAGATTGACGCATCGCGGCTGGATAAATGACACGCAACACCACTTGCGGCTGCTGAGAACAACTAATTTGTGCCTTTGAATTAGGCAAAATCAAAGGAATGTCTTTGTAGTACACAAGACCATGTCTTTCCTGCCCTGGCCCAGACATACTCCAGGGGGTTATAGACAGCTTTGTGTAAGGACAGGCACATCCCTATTTAGGTGCAAATGTCAACTCCTCCCTTTACTCTAGCCCAGGAAGACCCATTAGGATATGCAAAACATGTGGTGAATCCAATTTAGTTTTTATTGGGACTCAGGAGTTTAGCTTAGCCCTTTTGCTTGCAGGCCTGTGACCCCTTCACCTAGTGACATTTTACCTACTTAGCTTGTTCTGCTTTAGTCTATTTATTTTAATACTTCTTTTAAGATGGCTGTCATTGTTTGTAGTTATAGAAATGTTTTGATTTGCATTATCAGTGCCACTCTGTGAAGGTGGCATTATCAGCATCATGATCAATGATGTAAGTAAGTAATCACATCAAGTCCCTTTCTTGTTTACATGTGACAGGAACATAATGTATAATTGTTGGGGATTGTTTATATAATTGCTGCCACAAATCTGCCTCCTTATCAGTTGTTTGGGAACATACCTGGGTCAGGGGTCTTACATGATCTGTATAAATATATCTCACATTGACAAGGTCATTAGAGGAATTCCTTCCAGATGCTATCTACATTCTATGCCAATTTGCTGCACAACTCAGCCTATGTGTCACCACAGCGTCTGACCTAGAGACCTCATTCCAAGGTAACAAGGACTTTGGGACTTCACAAAGGGCATTTAGGAGTAGTGTCTCTATCTGCTCCCAATGGGAAATTACACTTAAAAGATATTTCAAGACAATCCTCAAGTTCTCATATGGGAGAAATAGGCCTTGTAATAGTGAAAAATGAATATAGCAGTACTTCACTATCAGGCCGTGCAAAACACACCAGTACATGTCCTATCCTGTTAAATACACTGCACCCTGCCATTATGGCTGTCTAGAGCCTACCTGAGGGGTGACTCACATGTAGTAAAAAAAAAAGGTTTGGGTGTAGCAAGTGTGTACATTTGCCAGGTCGAACTGGTATTTCCAAACTGCCCACAAAGACACTGCAGTGGCAGGCCTGAAACATGTTTACAGGGCTACTCATGTGGATGGCACAATCAGTGCTGCAGGCACACTAGTAGCATTTGATTTACAGGCCCTGAACACCTCTTTACTAGGGACTTCCCAGTAATTCAAATATGCCGACTATGGATGAAGCAATTACCAATCCAATTTAGACAAAAAGCACTTGCACTTTAGCACTGGTCAGCAGTGGTAAAGTGCCCAGAGTCCAAAAGCCAGCAAAAACGGAGTTCAGCACAGGATCAACACAGGCGGTTAGAAACCAGAAAGACACAGTAAACTATACAAGGGCTGCCAGGACTCACAGAAACTGACACAAACAGAGCAACATCATCAAGGTGGGGATGTGTCCAAAGGTATCGTATCAAGCAGCCTTTGGATGAATATAATAGAGTATCAGCTCCTGAGCTGTTTCCAAAACACTTAACTTGACAAATTCTCACAACTACAGTTCATTGTACAGTCCCAGTCATTACATCACATGATATACTTACACTCCTAAAAAGTAGCTGTTAATGAGATCTTCCCGCAGGTCATCTCCTTCCTCTTCACCACTGTCAACCTCAGTTAGCATGTTTAGATTTTCACTTGGTGGCCCTGCAGGCTCCCTCTCCTCTGGGATGTACAGGATATTCCTCTGCAGAGCGATGTTGTGGAGCATACAGCATGCCAAAGTGATCTGACACACTTTCCCGGTGAGTGGAGGAGGACTCCACTAGTCCAAATAAGACAGTGGAGCCTGGCCTTCAGGAGCCCAAAAGTCTGCTCCACTGGCTTCCGTATCCTTCCATTGGCCTCATTGAAGTGGACTTTCACTGGCATAATTGGATTCCTCACTAGCGTTAACAGCCAAGGATGATTTGGACACGCTGAGTCTCCTGTTAAGGAATGGGACGTAAGTGTAACAATCAGTCACTCACTACATGATTGTAGCACCTGACAGTGCTCATACACAATCAGGACAGATATGACTTACCAACCAGCCCTTTCTGGTCATAGTTGTGACATCAGCTGGGGTATGGTGCTGTTCCACATTATGAAGGATTCATGGGCTAAACCCAGATTACGGGTACACACATGTGAGATGTAGAGATCCGCCAAACAGACAACTTGCACGTTGATAGAATGGAAGTTCTTTCTGATGTGATAGACTTGTTTAGTGACCTTTGGTGGCACCAAGCCAACATATGTGCCATCAATGGCTCCCACCACAAGTGGGATGTGTCCAAAACCATAGAAGTCAGCCTTTATAATGACTAAATCCTCACGTCTGTGAAGCCTGATATAACTGTCAATTGGTTTCAACAATGCTGAGAGAAAATCCTTCAACACCAGACTGAACATAAGTTGGGACATGCCAGTAGATTGGGCCACTGTATGTTGGAAGGACCCTGTAGTGAGGAAGTGCAATACTGACATGACTTGTACACTGTGTGGTATGTTGGTTGGATAACTGATAGCTGGCATCAGATCTGGCTCCAGCAGATGGCATAAATCTACTATTGGTTGCATAATTAAGTGTTAGTACATAATGATATGGCGTTCTTCCATGGTCTGAAGGTCTGGAAGTGGATGGTACACTGGAGGTTGTCACATCTTCCCTCTCCCATGGTATCTGTGTGTTACAAGATGTGAATTGTGACATTAGTCACTGTGCCCACAGCAACATACATGATGCATGCCAATGATATCATATTACAAAGCATTTCTGACTGGGTAGACATGACACCCAGTGCACATCAAAGCTATCAACTACAAAAGTCTCATAAAAATTCATAGATGTGCAACACAATTGCCCCTTGAAATGTGACTGTACATCTTGACTGCCAAAATGACCGTCGGTGGTGGTGGACCATGCACTGCTTTAAAATGCCACCTGTGCCCTAAAACATAGTACAATGGTGGTTGGGTAGAAGGACCTACATGAAAAGACATGATATGGATGTTTGTGTTGCAACACAACATGTATTGTAGGTGTGATACAGTTTAGAAAGCTAAATATAGAATTTCAAGGTGCCTAAATGGCAGATGTGTGACCTACTCCAATGACCATTAGGAACCACCTGCAACCCCCAGAGGAAATTATCATGACTGTAGGCAGTTGCACCCGCAGCAGCCACTGGCATAGGCTAATGTTGTTGCCAGTGGCGGTCACAGGCCAATGACTGTGTCTGCCGGAGGTGACAACCATGTACACGGCAGATGTGACCTTCATGTTGTGCAGATTCAGTCACTTGAGCCCTGACACTGCTGCCAATAACAACTCCATGGCCTGAGCTGCTGTGTGCCACTTCTGGGGGCAATCATGCCACATCCAGCAGGTGATAGAGCCCCAGCCTTCTTTCCAGAGGAGTTGGAGAGGCTTGTCAATGAGGTCCCACCCTGTATGAACAGCTCCATGGTTCACCAGAGGAACAGGTAAGTACCTCATGTGCACAATGTTCTCAGTATTTCAGCATCCTTTCCCTCCTCACAGGCTACAGTGTGTCCCTGTCTGCCAGTTAGATTTCTTGTGGGCCTGTTGTTGTAGTATATATGGCATCAATGGGATGTACATGGTGCAGGTATTGGTGGCCAGAACCGTATGTTAAGTTCAATCACATTGTGTTATGTGAGGTTTTAAGGGTCCTAGATGTTCCTTGTGTTGCATGCACATAACTAGGTAAGGAGACTTTATTGCCATCCACTGACATTTTTTTCCTTATGATGGTTGTAAATATTGGACAACATGTATGTGCATGACAGCATGAGCTGTGTATGCATCTTGTATGACTCATTTAAGAATCTTGTAATCAATGGGTATGGCAGCACAGGTCCTTCAACCCACAGCTGGCCTTGCCAAACTGTTGTCTGGAATCCATATCCTGACTCATTCTGCCCTTCGGGTTGCCACACATACCACATGTCAAATTGATGATGGCCATATGATGTACTGTCCTGCATAGAAGTGGTGGAAATGGAGTGTCATATGGGTTCTGTATTATCACCCCGCAGAGACCAGGGCCTGTGAAATGCACCTAGTCGAGGATATGGGAGAGTTACTGTGGATATGCACCTGTGGCACTTTGTATACCAGCAGATCCTGGCATGTGGACAAAATGATGTTCTAGTGGGAAAACCTGCTCTGAATGCCTCAGTCCATTTACTAGATTAGGAACAGGTACTGAGGTAAATCATTAAACTAGTCCATGTGGGCATGTGCATCATTGTCAATGTGTGTCATGACAGGTCCCTCTGTTATCACCTTCACACAGGTGTTATTTGGCTGATTGCACAAATGACACTCCCACAGTGCAGGCAGTGTGTTGATTCCTGGGAGGCCATGATATGTGACTCAGTAGCTTGGTCACACAGCAGAAACTGTACAATGCATGCGTTTGTATGTTGGATGTCATCTCTTTAGGATGGACACTTATGTCCAAAGGAGTTTTCTGTAGTATAGGTACATACCATAAAACCCACCCCCTGAAGTGGAATGAGTCTGCATTTGATAGGCCACATGTCCACACATGGACAAGGAAGTCACTTTCTGTACCCACCATACTAGCCCTTTTATTGTCTGTACTAGGCTAGTTGTCTGTGGAACTGTATGCAGTGAGTCAATCTCACAGAGTGTGAATGTGTTTGTCCATTCAGGCCTAAGGAGTTTACCCTTCAGAAGCCACATATGTGTGTAGTGTTTCATTGTGCTTCACATCACAGTACATGTGCCTGGAACATGGGCTACCTGATGTCAGTAAGTTTGCTTAGTCATCGTAGGCCCTGGGCAGGGTAGTGGGTTAGTCTGCAGATGGAAATATATATTTCTGTAGTCATGTCCCTGTACTTACGGGCTTGTATGTTTCACACTTGAAGTGTGAACAAACTGAAAAGTTCTAGCTTGGTGTTTCTGACATGTATGTGACCCAAACAATTGTGTAAAAACTTGTGATTGTCTTTTCCATCCATGCAGGTTAACGCCCATCAGAAGAAGGAGCTATAGAGAGTTATCAGAAGGTGGTCCACTTTCAGTATAGGCAGGAAGACGTGAGATGCTTGACTCAGAAAATCACAGCTGTTTGGATGGGGCTGTCCTCCCAAAGTGGATGGCGATGCACATCAGACCATGACCCCCCTCAAAGGCCTACATTCTGGTAGTAGCCTACTCAGACCTTGATGGATATTTGAAGACAGCATAGCAGCCACAAGGGGGAGATTATAGGGCATATTCCTGCCTGTCACATGGCCATGTTAATGTGTTAGGTTCTCACAGCTCCCTCTGACGATTAGAGATGAGCCATGTGTAACACAGTAATAGATTGTTTGTGTAGACATGTCATGTGGTGCATACTGATGTGTCTTGCCTATTGGCCCAGGTACCGAAGACACAAGTGTGTACAATTCAGAATAGTTTTGCTCTCCAGGGACAACATATGCTGTGTACATTGATCAATCAAGTGTTGTTTGTTGTTGTAGTGTGTGTAAATTCTATGCAACAGACCACTACTTCTTAGTATTACAGGACAAAAGAAAGGAAGTGATAGATCACTGTTCTCAGCCATGTGTCTGATCAAATGAGTATATTGGCATCTGCTACCCAGAAGCTACTTATCTTCAGTATGTGATGGGTGCTGGTGCCTCACTGCTGTCTGTAATGTAAAGATGCCCATCACACATGTGCCAGAGCATACATTTGTTCGGGGGTGGAGCTACAGATCAATACTTTCCCTTGGTAAATGAGGAATGTCCACTGACATGATTTATGTGTCATGACTGTTGTCAACAATCCTTGTGCCTACATGTCAGCATGTAAACTGCTATTTCATGCATGGTTTACCTGTGTTGATGGGATCATTTCTTTATTCCCTCGCATATATGTGCATGTCAACCTGTGTGTCGAATAGGACATTTTCAATGGGGCAACATTTCATGTAGTACCACACACAGGAGTGTGTCACCATTGATTATTGGCCGACACATACCCTCACCCATCATAGCATGTCACTTGGCATGTACAACTGCAGTAGCGATGAGGGACTAGACATGTATGTCTAGATATTTTAGCCACAATGTGCATTTCCGTGCCATTGATGTGGCATCATGTGGGAAAGTGTACTGCACATGTATAACGGGGAAGGTTTGTAACCTGACCCTTGGCATGCATCATGGAGTGACTTGCAGTGAAGCTGGAATCACATGTCTTTGAGTACAACCATTCATCTACAGACATCTGGATTTGCATGACCAAAATTGAGAGAGTGGTGTATCTTCCCAGTGGGCAATATGTTTAGGGCCTTCGATAAGTACTTAGTAATCTCCATGCCTCTCCAACGTCCAACTGACTAACGGCATCTACTGATGAAACAAAAGTATGTCATTGTAAGGAGTGCCAGACATCAAAGGTGATTACCCTAAGACTTGCTGATTCATTGCATTGTTGATTTTAAGGACATATCTCCCTGACAATTTGCACATTATGGTGGTCATTCTGACCCTGGCGGTCTTTGACCGCCAGGGCGGAGAACCGCGGGAGCACCGCCGACAGGCCGGCGGTGCTCCAATGGGGATTCCGACCGCGGCGGTAAAGCCGCGGTCGGACCGGCACCACTGGCGGGGTCCCGCCAGTGTACCGCCGCCCCATTGAATCCTCCGCGGCGGCGCAGCTTGCTGCACCGCCGCGGGGATTCCGACCCCCCCTACCGCCATCCAGATCCCGGCGGTCGGACCGCCGGGATCCGGATGGCGGTAGGGGGGGTTGCGGGGCCCCTGGGGGCCCCTGCAGTGCCCATGCCACTGGCATGGGCATTGCAGGGGCCCCCGTAAGAGGGCCCCTACATGTATTTCACTGTCTGCTGCGCAGACAGTGAAATACGCTACGGGTGCAACTGCACCCGTCGCACAGCTTCCACTCCGCCGGCTCGATTCCGAGCCGGCTTCATCGTGGAAGCCTCTTTCCCGCTGGGCTGGCGGGCGGTCTGAAGGCGACCGCCCGCCAGCCCAGCGGGAAAGTCAGAATGACCGCCGCGGTCTTTCGACCGCGGAACGGTAATCTGACGGCGGGACTTTGGCGGGCGGCCTCCGCCGCCCGCCAAGGTCAGAATGAGGGCCTATGTCTACAGTGTATTTTTCCATGTCAAATGTGTAGCATATCAGAGCAACATTAGTACTACTTCCATGACTCAACTGGGACAAATTTCACTTGGTGAAGTGTGCATTGTTGCTATGTTACCTTCTCTGGCCTACTGTTCTGCTGTCAGCAACATGACAGGTTTTAGGAGCATCATTTATTATTGTTGTGTTATTGTGTATGTGATAAACAAATGTCTGCATGACCTTGTGTGGGAATCTGTGGGAATTAACTTGGCATTGACCTACTATTGTATTACAAAAGGTAACCGATGTATGCTCCATGAGGCAAAGCATTGAAGGTGATTCAGTCTCCTACTTGTTCAATGGTTACTGTGACAGCACAACTTCAGCCATGCAATTGTAGTTGTCTGAAATCCTGATTTTCCTTTGGGCTACGATTGACAGTTTAGATAGCATGCACATGCAGTGACCACTTAGCTGTAGTTTGTTTTTGGGGCTTACCTGACATGATGGTACTGTTTGCTAATCATAGCTGTCATTCAAGTATAATCAGGAACATGTGATGACACTAAGGGCCTGATTCTAACTTTGGAGAGACGGTGTTAAACCGTCCCAAAAGTGGCGGATATACCACCTACCGTATTACGAGTTCCATAGGATATAATGGACTCGTAATACGGTAGGTGGTATATCCGCCACATTTGGGACGGTTTAACACCGTCCTCCAAAGTTAGAATCAGGCCCTAATTCTCTTTGTATGTACAGCATCAGCCGAGCAAAGGAGACAGGGCACAGCTGAGTGGGGATGCATCTGACCATGTAACCTCGGGTCAAGACACCACCCAGAGGGACCCAGTGGCCAAAAAGTGAGGGGAGTGCCACGTGGGAGAGAGGATCTACATTATCATGATTGGATTCTTCCTCCAGTGGCCACTCCCCAGTGGCAGTGGACCCTTTGGGACATACTCAAGGACCATCTTTGTACACCACCACCAGTTCCATCACCACCTTCTGTGTTGCTCCCACCCAGTTGTCTGTGCCTGCGCACCCAAGAGAGGGTGTGTTTCTTTTGCCGCAGGCACCTCCACCCCAGCTCCCTTTACCCATGCTGTCCTGAATGAGGAGGCTATTGACCTCCTGAGGAGTATCTCTGTGGGTCAGACTGCCATTGTGAATGCCAACCAGGGAGTGGCCTGCCAACCTCTGCAGACCAATGCTTTCCTGGAAGGCACTCATACTGAAATGTCTAGACTACTGAGATCTTTTCAGGCTCTGTCCTCCTCACTGATGGCAGCCAGTCACCCCCCACCTTCCGCCCTCTCTCCACCTCCCTCCTCCCAATCCAAATTCCCCATTCCCCTACCTATCCTAAGCACACAGATAGATCTGCACACACCCATCTAAACACACAAAAGAGCACACGTAAGCACAAACAACACAAACCACATTGGCATGCAAGCATTCAACAGACACCCACATGTATCAGCCACCACATTCACACACACCCCACCACCCTCCCTTGTTCCACACGCCACATCAAGCATACCCACAGGCAGCACGACAAAAGGCAGTGATGCATCCACCACTTCCACCATATCCGCAGACACCACTCCAACAGACACACATACATTGACCATATCCACCATACCTGCAGATACCACCGCAACAGACACACACACATCCATCACTACAAGCATACCCACAGACACCACCCAAATGGACATACACACATCCACCACTCCCACATCACCCAGAACCTCTACCTCCCAGCCCCCAAGACATGCAAACGCCCACACTCACACATGCAACAGACACCACCCAAACATATGCATACCACACACCTAAGACATCCACACCGATACACCAGAAAACCAATACCTCCACCTCCAAATCCCCACCCTCTTCTGATGACATTCCCCAAGTTTCTAAGAAAAGTTTTTTGTTTGACCTTGCATTTCCCCATATTCCCTCCACCCCATCCCAATCCCAAGAGGCCCAAACCCACATACCACTCATCCTTTCAGTCCCCCCGTTCCACCTGCCCCCCTGCAAGCACCTATACCCCTCATCGCAAGAAGAAGCCCACCTCTCCTAAGAAACAGTCCACCCCTCCCAAATTGCCCCCGTCAAGGATGATCCTTGAGGTGCCTGCCTGCCTACTTGATGCCGGACCCTGTGGAGGTTTCCTGGCAGGAATAGGGGTCAAGTCCTGGCACAGTACTGTACTATGAGAGACTAGTAAATGGACTGGCCAATGGCCTTGGGCAATTTACATCTGGTTAAGAATATCCCACACAGTTGTTGTTTTAGGTACACATTTGTCCTGCAATTCATTTTCTACCTTTATGTTGTTCCTGTTTAGTTTGTGCTGTCTCTCTAGAGTTTTGTGTGATTCAGACAGATTGCTGATCCATTTGCTGTTGTTTGCAATATCTGACTTTGTGGGCAGCGCTGGTGTTACCCAAGACAAAGGTATATGTTGATTGTAAGGATATGTGGTTGTTAATACAATTGTGGTGTCATTGCATTGTTTCCTGTTTGGTATGGTAAGTATTTCATCCTGTGTTGTCCATTGTCAGCATGTGTCATGTTATACTTGTCCCCTGATATGGAATGCACATCCATCTCATGTGTGGGAGCTAGAGTTTTCTCTGTCCAGACATGGAGGATGTTCAGTCGTACTAGCTTCCTTTGCCTATGTATGCTCCATTTTGTTATGTGTGCCTTGCAGCTACTTCATCTTGATATATTGCCCATGCTGCTGTATTTTCTTTCTTGACTTCCACAATCTGCAGATAGGCATGCCACTTGGCTCTATTATTGTTTGTCCCTGAGATATATAGAGTCCCAGTTTCTGTGCAAATGTTGTTTTAGGAGTATGTGCAAATTGCAATGTGTCCCAGAGCAGCATCCTTTCCTGAGTGTTACTGATTCCCCCATCCCTATTGTGCAGATATTGTTTACAATGTGAGCTTTGGATATTTGTCTCTGAGACAATTGTGCATCCAATTGTCCTTCCAGTGTGTTGCAAAGTGGGTGATCTGTGAGTCCATTGCAGGGCTGTTTAATCAAGGGGTATATGTGTTCCATGACACATCCATACATATGTGTGTTGAATGTGAAAGCAGTACTTGGCATGTGAGGAACGAAAGAGTGTCAGTTGTATTGTTAGATGTGATGTTGCTGTGTTGGTGTTGTGTGACACAATGTTGTGTACACTTCACTGTCACTGTGCCTGAGATGGTAAGATGTGTGTTTTTGTGTAGTGTGGCAGTGTAGTATGTGTGAGCTGCCAAAAGGGAATGTTTAATGGCTGTGAATTAGTCCTCCTGTGTGAATGACTCCAACTGTGTACTTGGTGCCCATAGTGTGACCCCATATTATGTGATTGTCAGTGCAACAATTTGTTAGTGACCTTACTGACACAGATAGGTGTGTGTACTTACAGTCAGTTGCATCCACTGCGGCATGGATTTTGGGCTCCATCGATTATCGGTATCAGATGCAGTTCATGTGCGATGGGCTCCATGGCGGAACTGGAAGTGTTAGGCTGCCTGCAGGTGAGTTGCTCCCTTTATATTCTTTTTTTTCACCTGCTGAGACATGGTGGATGGACCACCACAGTCACATTGGTAGTGTGGAACCTCACAATGTGTCCTGCGGAAACACAGGATCTGCCGGCCTGTTTGTGCTGCCTCGTGACTGTGGCGGTCTGTGCTACCTGGTGATGACAGTGGGATAGAGGCAGTCTTTGCTCCATAGGCACGTCTGAACCGTTATACTGTGTCCAACTGCCAAGACGATGGTGGTTGGACCACCACCGCCACCATTGTTGGTGCACAGACTGCCAAACGTATAGTGAGGCCCTTAGTGCTTACGCAGGCAGCAAATAATGGTGAATTGTGTCATCATCTGTGTGCTCTTTGGAAGAGACTGAATGCTCAGGCAGATATCACATAGGCAGAATTCTTGAGTTAGATTGTTTATGGACCTTTAGCAAGGAGCAGGCAACCATTTTCTACACAGATCTCACTAGGGAGGAATTATTCGATGCCATTAAGAGAATGCCCTGCTGCAATACGCTGGGCATGGATGGTATGGGTTCTGAATTTTATCAGACCTACTCTGATTTGCTAGTCAATCGGCTCTTGGAGGTGTTTTGGGAGGCCCGACAGTCAGGTATCCTGCGGAAGTCTATACAGGAGGCTCTTATTGTTATGTTGCCAAAACCAGAGCTTAACCCAGTACAAATGGCCTCATTTGGTCTGTTGCCTATGTACAACACCAATATTAACGTACTACTGAAGGCCCTAGCGAAAGTATGAAGACAGTGATCCCCCCCCTAATCCATGACAATCAATGTGGGTTTATCCAGAAATGTAGCACTCTCATGAACATATGTAGATTGACCCATGCCATTCACTTCCTGTGGTGTTCGGTACTGTAGGGAGTGTTGCATGCCTTGAATATTGAGAGGACATTTGATTCCCTTGATTGGGAAGACCTCTGGAAGGTGCTGACACAGATGGCATTGAGCCCTGTATTCATCAAATGGGTCTCCCTGCTTTATGCAAGCCAGTCGGCAAGGGCCAGTTCGGGTGAGTATGTCTTAGACACCTGGAACATAGAGAGCGGTACAAGGCAGGGTTGCCCTATCTCCCCACTTTTGTTCGCCCTGGCAGTGCAATCCCTTGCAATTTGATTTTGGACTGATTTGGGGAGACGGGCCATACATGTGGGAGCATCAGATCAATTTCTTTCCATCATTGCAGATGACACCCTCATCTATTTGCAACAGTCTAGGCTCTTTGTGCTGCGCCTTCTGCAGGACTTGTGAGAATTCGTTAAGGCATCTGGTCTCCTGGTAAATCAAGGTAAATAAGTAATTGTCCCCCTGGAGGGACCGAAGGGTAGCTGTCTGGAAGCCTTGCTACAGGTTGGGCTGTGATGGGAGCCGAAGGCATTTGGATATTTTTGGATCAAAGGGGCACATGTAGAGGACAAGTGTGAGAAATCGGGTTGTTGGTTGAGTGGGGTGTGAGCCCTTATCAAGCAACACTTACAATCCCAGGGTGACACACAAAAAGTCACTAAATTAACACGTGCTTAACCCTGGGTAGTTTGGCACAAAAAGTAGTCAGCCTTAACTTAGAGGCAATGTGTAAAGTATTTATACAGCACACAAGTAGTAACAAAGTGAAAACACCACACAAGAAAAATCCCAAACCAATTTAGAAGAATAGAGTACATTTTATTTTAATAAATCATTTGACACCAAAACAACAAAAATACAATCAGTGGAAATGGAGTTGTTTTAAAGTACAAAGTCCAAAATAACACCTAAAAGAAAAAAGTGCCGACTACGGACATCTAGGGCCAGATGTAGCAAACGTTTTGCGACTCGCAAACGGCAAAATTTGCCGTTTACGAGTCGCAAAACGCGTATCCCAATGCAGAAATGCATTTTGCGAGTCGTTACCGACTCGCAAAATGCATTTCAGACTCACAAATAGGAAGGGGTGTTCCCTCCTGACTGGAGCCCAAAATATTTTTTCAGGGCAGGGAGCTGCCCTGAAAATTTAGTTTCGGTTTTTTTTGAAGTGCAGCTCGTTTTCCCTTAGGGAAAACGGGCTACACTTCAAAAAAAAAAAAACTGCTTTATTTAAAAGCAGGTCGCTAACATGGAGGTCTGCTGATGTCAGCAGGCCTCCTTGTTAGCGAGTGCCTATACTCGCAATGGGGCCGCAATTTGCGACCCTCCTCATGAATATTCATGAGGTGGGTCATTGCGACCCCATTGCGAGTTGCAGTCGGTGTCTGAGACACCGTACTGCATAGCAATTTGCGACTTGCAAATTGCGAGTCGCAGGGACTCGCAATTTGCAAGTCGCAAATTGCTTTTTTGCCTTCATCTGGCCCCTAGTCATGCAAGTCTGGGTCCATGTCAAAATTTAAGGCTGACCACAGTGGAGCATAGCTTGGATCAAATAAGTGGATTGGGACTGGTCAGCACTTACCCTTGGACTTAGATAAGTTTTGAAAGGAAAATATCAAAGACAAAGACTTTCAAAGCAGCAAAGCTGCAGGGGAGTCTGAGGAGGAAGCTTCAATGTCGGATGGCCGTGGAGTAAAGCCCCTGTGAATATTTTCACCTTTGGACTCAGTTGCTGAATTGGACCCTGAAAATCTTCAGCGGGGCAAAGCAGAAGGCTTTAGTCGAAGACAATTCCATGAGGTTGGTGAAGGACCACTGAAATGGATTTGCTGTTGCGGAAAATAATTTAGCAGGAGATGCTGTGAAGTCAGTCCTACTGGTGATGCACCTCAGGATGATAGGCGAGCAGGATGGTCGGTATTTTTGATATTCAATTTATTGTCATTGATAAGTCCTATGTTTGTTTTGAGTTTTTTCTGTTGGCCTTGCAGATACAAAAAATCATCCATGTATGTTCTACAGTATAATATGGGGTTAAATTCTTAAAATCTATAGTCCCACAGACAGAATTTTCAACCTCTTCTATTAGCATCCAGGTGTATGGGGGAGCAAATTTTGCTTCAGGAGCCATTAACTGTGTTTGAAGGTAGTGTTCTTTGTTGAAAGTGAAGATGTTATGTGAAAGGAACAAGTGTAATGTCTAGTGCCATGTTCCCTAAATCCAGATAATGGATTGGTTGTATTGGGAGTACTTTTTAAACAGCCTTTATGCCTTGTTTATGTCTTATAGAAGAGTGTAGGCTCACAACATCGAAGGTGACCAATATGTAGCCATCTTGCTTGTCCATATTCTGTAGACTGCTTAAGCTATACTTCATATCCTGATTATATGATGTTAGGTTGTTCATGTAAGGTTATAATCTTACATCAGTGTATTCAGCTAACAGTGAACAGATGGAATCTATTCCTACAATAATGAGTCACCTGGGTGGTGGGAAGCCTTTTTGAGACTTTTGGATAGTAAGCAAAAGGTAGCAATGGTTGGATGTTCAATAAAGAAAAATATTTTTTCTTCAAATTGGATGTTCCTTATTATACATTTTTCTAAATTCAATTTGAGCTCTAGGTTGATTTCATTTGTTGGCTTGTAAGTTGTTTCTAACAGGTGGAGTCCAGCAATTATTTTTTGCTATCATCAACATGTAGAATCAATATGTTACCACCTTTGTCAGCATCCTTTATGATAATGTCCAAGCCTGTTTAACAGTTTGTAAGGATATTCGTTCTTCTTTAGTGGTATTTCTGGGCAGATATTTGCATTTTTTTAGTATTTAGCATATTCTTTCTCTTTACCTTGAAGGGTGGTGGTGTAGAATGTGTTCTTTGAATTACTAGCTGGTAGCTGTGGGGTGAAGGAAGAATCAATCTTTAAGTTAGTGGTAACAGTAGGTGCATTGTCATTGCCAAGTTCCACTTCCATTAGATTTAATGGTAGATCAGTTCAGGTTTCTGTCTTGGATAGTATCGAAAAATTGGCAGATGTCCTCCAAAGGGCTGTGTTGTGTGCAGGTGGGTGGTCCCATGAGGTATGTGGGCCTGGGAGGTTTGTCAGAAAAAAAAGCTTTTAGTTTAAGTTTTCTGATGAACGTGGATAATTCTATTCAAGTAAGAAAGGTTGACTTTTGTTTGATTCCTTTCACTTTCTGGTTTCTTTTTCGGTAGGTAGTCGAATGATCCTTTGTTGTCTGGGTTGTGTGTCACTGTTTTCTTGTTTCTTGTTGATTGTGCTATCTTTGTCCTAGTCAATGTCTTATGACTTCATCCTAGTACTTTAGAAACTGCTCTATAAAGCTGTACAAAAGCATGTCAGTATTAAAGACATGTATACATAAAGAATGAGCTAATTGTGTTTCATACATCAAGATGGTATAATCTCCAGCCTTATAGAAATCTAGAATAATTTAGTATTTTTGTAATATCAACATACATGTATGCATTATTAGATACAGCCACACAAATCTAGAACAGTTGATGTAACTGTGGGTTGAGTGTTTGATCAAAGAAGGTGGTGCATAGCCAGGGCTGTGGTTTAACACTGCTGTAATGGAGGATGTGTTTGAATAAATTGTGCATCCCTTTAACAAAGGTTTGAATGAAGTGCTGGCATCTCTTTATTTTTTGGTTCGATTTATGATGGGCCTTACAGTGCAATAGTGACAGTTTCAGATGCTAAATACAACTACTTGACTTTAGCATTATTCCACTGATCTAACTTCTGGGAATTTTTAGTTTATAACTGTGTATCTCCTCAGCACAGTTGTAATACTCTTAAAGGAAAACAGTGATAAGCTCAATATAGTTCTTAAATTAAGAAACTTGTCTATGGTACTTTCTTGTGCTTCTTAACGTGACAGATGTAGTGGTGTACATTTACCTCTTGAGTCCTATAATGTTTTCTAGCCATTATGGGTGGCATATTTACAAGCGGCTTGCACCACTGGTGGATCACTTTTTGTGATGCACCAGCGGAGCAGACTGCTGACCTAAATTCACAAGGGCGCGCAAAGCCATATTCCATGGATTGTCCTAGCCTTGCCTTACTCTGAGTCAAAGAGGTGTTTCAGGGGCATTGTGGTGGGTGTTCCCATGCAACGCCCATTGAATTGGATGCAATGCCAGATTTATAAGGATTTGTAAACCTGGGAATGCGTCAAAAGCCTATGTCTCACCAACGGAGGCTTAACGAGGAGAAATAACTTTATTTCTCCTTGTTTTTTCCCCTATGTGTGCTGCAATCTGCAGCACATATTGAAGGACGAAAGCACCTCCTCCTTTCCTGCACAAAAACAATCATTCCTACAACACACACACCTTTGCACTATGGTACAGGGATGCCTGCATTGGCACAAGGTATCCTATTGTGGCATGGCGCAGTGGAAGAGGACAAGAATGCACCATATCTCATAGATACTATAAAGAAGCACACAATATTCATGGAGGAATTATTTGCAAACATTTCAGCGATATTAAACACTATGAAAGTTGTAATTAACCATAAATCAAACTCCATAAATGAATAAATCTTCAAACAGCGTGTCATTTGTTTCTGAAAAATTGAAGAATTTTTTATATATTCATTAATAATATATTCATCAATATAGCAAAGCAACAAAGATAATTTTAATGTTTTTATGCATACGCATTGGTGATCTCTCTAGTCCCCAATCCCTTTATATCCAAGAGACATAAATACAGCACATTCCTGCCCTTTTCTTTTGATTCAGGGCACAGCAGCAAAGTTACTTGCTGAGCTGGCTTGCGTCAAAAAGTTGCAAATAAGCCCCTGGGTCTTTGGGGCTACTGTCTCTGCACTTTGCACTGCTCAGTACCTCAGTGGCAGCTTTTGGTGTACTTGGGCTTTTGGAGGATGTGGAAAATCAGGTGGGAGAAGTTGCTAAAATTACACTTGTACATAGACTCCAGAAATGCCTTTTTCATCAATGTGTGACTTTGTTTTTTCCTTGTCCAAGGAAGAAGAGATCAAATCTTACCACTTTGATGAGGAAACAATTTTGTTTTTATTCGACAAAGTTAAGGTAGACCTTGATCCATGTAAAAATTTGAAAACTGTTTTGACCAAGGTGTTTTTGAGTGTGCTACATATCTGTGACACAGGCTCCTTTCAAAGAACAGTGGCAAGGGTTGCAAATGCCTCACAATCCACATTAAATGGGATTCTCAACCAACTTCTTTAGGCTTTGTGAAAGCAAAACGAAGATTTCATTATATTTCCCAAAACTCCATAAGAACTCAGAAAGGTCAACACTGATTTTATAGCGTTGCTTGTTTCCCCGTAGTTTTGGACTGTCCATTTGTTCATTGTGTTCTGCCCCGTTCAAATGAGGGAATTTCCATAACAGGAATATTCTTTTACAATACAACTTAGGGCACATATTCACAAGCAGCCAGTGTTGCCAATGCATCATTTTTATGATGCATCAGTGATGCAGGCTTTTGACCCATATCTACAAGGCCATGCAAAGCCACTTTGCATGGCTTTACATGGCTTTATAGATATTGGCCCGAATTCTCAAAGGTTTAGCATCGGTTTAGCGATGCTTTTGTATGCTAAACCAAAGCTAATCTTTATGGGCATTCACAAACCAATTAAAATAGGTATTTGTGTTGGTTTGTGTGGCAAAGTAACACAAAGCAACGCAAAACACTGCATCGCATTACTTTGCGTCAAGGGTGTGTTTCATGGGTGGTACACGGCCGTACCCATCCAACCACCCATGCTTTTTGCTGCTAAACCCTATTCCGAAACCCTATTCAGAAGGGTTTAGCACCAAAAGTTAATGCCTTTAAAAAGCAGGTGCTAAACAGAGAAATGTTGTTATTTCACCCTGCTTTTCTGACTTTTCATGTGTGCTGCACTTTACAGCACACATACAAAATCGGAAAAGCATTTCCACTTGTCTAGGCATAGTATTTTGTACAGGAAGGGTACACTTCCTGCACAAAACCTATGCTAGACTCACATACACATGCTAGCACTATGGAGCTAAACTGTGTGTGTTGCACACAACAGCTGAAATCAGTGCTGGTGATAGGGAGATGGGAGAAGAATGCCATATCTATGTGATTGTTGTGAAGCCCTCTAGCTCTATCCTTGTCACACAATGCAGTGAAGCTTTTTTGGCTGTTGCACTGTGCTGCGTGACACTTTTCAGAATCTGGGCAGTGGAGTAAGGCAATGCAGCTCAAATCTTACTTTGCATCGGGGAGGAATTTCCATGGGTGTTGTGTGGGTGTTCCCAAGCAATACTCATGGATTTTGATGCATTCATAGATTTACAAGGTTTTGTAAATCTGGGAATGTGTCAAAACCCTACACCACCCCAAGGGTGACATATAAGTGACACAATGGGGAAAAATATTAATCTTTCTATGTGTGCTGCATTTTGCACAGCGTGATAAGCCCTAATCTGCCCTTCAGAATCCCCCCCTGGGAAGACATCATCCCACATACCTGAGCAAGAAAGCCTGTTGTCTAAAAAGACAAAGACCCCATGTAGGCCAGGGATTTGACAATCTAAGCTAGCAGCTGTAGCAAAGAAGTTCAGCAATCAGCATGCAGTTGTGGGCATCTGGCTGGAATCTCCCTCTAATATGTATGCAACAAAGAAGTGCTTTTATAATAAAACAGTTGATATTCTTAGAAAAGTTCCCCATGTAAGAATGTTGGAGACACAGCATTCCCCCATTTTGCCTCCAACTCTATCATAATGTAGCCTTGAGGAAAGCACAGAGTGCAATGCTAAGAATGTGATGCTTTACTAGGCGAAGGAACAAATAGACAAAATAAAACAATACCACAAATGTGGCTAATGCTAGAAAAATAAAGCAATGCTGAATAAAATGTAATTGGGGTAAAGTGCACAACAGCAGGTCTAGCTTGCTAAAATAATGTGTCAAAAATATTGCTAAAATAGCTATGCAACAGAGGGACAGCACAGTGGACCTTGTAGGGCAGAAGGCAAGGAATAGGGGTAAGGACATAAGACAATTGAAAGCAGTGTAGAGGGTCAAGAATAACAACAGCAAGCTAATCAGGCTGGGCAAGTTGAAGGGGCAGCACAACGGACCACACAGGACATGTAGGAGAGACACTGGCAACACAATAGAATTTGGAAGGCAAGAGAAAGGGGGCATGATCATGCAGATTGACATCGGAAGCCAGATGGAAATAAGTTAGGGGCAACAAGCTCAGCACAGAGGCCAGGAGGGAGGGTAATGGCAGAGGCATAGACTCAGGCAATGTAGCACAGTGGGAAGGGGCAGAGGCAGCAAGCTAACCATGCATGACGATGTAGGGCAGACTAGCAGGGCCAGTAAGCAGTCCACAGAGGACTGGGTCAATGGGCAGGGGAGCGTAGATGGTGAACAGAGAGCAAACAGAATGGGGAAAGGAGTGTCAGTCTGACCATTATGAGCAGCTTGGCATCGGCAAGGTTAGCATGGTGGACTATGGAGTGCTGGAGGGAGAGGTGAGGGCATGCACACAGAAAACAGAAGGAAGAGAGATGGCAAGGCCAACAAACTGAGTACATAGTGCAGGTGGGAGGGGGCGGTGACTCCCAGATCAAGAATAGAGGGCTGGCAGAAGGGGTTAGATGCAGTAAGCTGACCAAAGAGGGCACACAGGAGTGAGTTCACTATGCCTATGCCAACCCCTGCTACAAATTTTGTGTGAAGTTACATTGTTGGCTGAATGTCTTCAAAATCCCTAAATATTAACTGAAAAAAAAAAAGGATAAATATGCGCTGTAGTGAGGTATGGTAAATTGACTTTCTCTAACATTAAGAAAACACTGAAATTCACTGAATTCAACACACAAATATTAAAGTTTCTAGTTAGATGGGAAAACAAGTAAAAAACTAACATTTAAAAATCAAAAACACACTATAATTCACAAGTTATAGTTCAGTGAGGTAAATACAACATGCGCCCACATCATGCACTTCACGCGCTCACATCTTACATCACTCAAGACGTATTAAATAACATTACTGATTACATCACTGATGACATCTCAAATGACATTAGAAATTCAATGAAAAAACAAATGTTAAAGTGGCATCACGTCAAGTTAAAAAATGTGTTTAAACGTGATGTTCTAAGCTGAAGAAAAGCTAAAATTTCACTCTTATCATTATTGTCACCAGTAATGCCATCAATGATATCACAGAACATGTCATGAGTACTGAAATATGTCAAGTCATAAGCAGAGCATGGCAAGGGTGTGAGTTGTAGTTACATTAAATAAATATAACTGTTGAAATTCAGTGTTTTTTAGTTTAAAACGTTAATTAAAACTGATATTTTCAGCAAATTATAATGTCAATTTAACCACTTTTTTTCCAGTGAATTTCTGAGGATTTTTTAAATGCAAAGTAAAATATTATATCATACCTAACAACAACATCACTGTAAACTTTGTTCTATTTTCTTTAGCCGAGTCAGACAAATAAGATAAAAAAAGAAGGGGCCAGGGAAGTGACTATCAAACCCCTTAGCTCTGGTGTTGGGGTCCCAGAGGGAACCACCCCCACGGCAAAAAAGCTTTTAAAAAATATTTCTGCCACAAATTTGCTGAGGATCCCCAGATTTGGGGTAACAGTGAATAAAATAAACACATTTTAAGAAGCCCTCAGTTGGGTCAGGTCCCTGGGGCATTTTGAAATAAAAAAGGGGGGTGCATGGGCCCCCCTCCTAGTGCATTTCAATGCTCCAGGTAGTACCACCTCCCTGTGGCTTATTTAAAAAGAATGCAGGGGAGAGCCCTGGGGATCGCCACCTCCCCAGGGCTTCAATGAAAAACAATGCAGGAGGGCCACACAGCCCCCCCACGGCCCTGAGGGCTGTCACTTCCTCAGGGATAATACATTAAATGTAGTGGGGCTGCCCAGCCCCTCAGCAACCCTAGGGACTGCCACCTCTTCAGGGCTAAGAACAAATATAATGCTGGGGCCTGCCTGGCAACCCAGCCACCCCAGGGATCGGCACCTCCCACAGAATAATAACAAATACAAGACCCCTCCACAGACCCAGGGACTGACACCTCCTCTGGGCATTGAAATTATGGGTACTGGGACAGTGCACCCCCTGCAACTCTGGGGACTGCCACCTTTTTGGAGCATTGAAATTATGAGTACCACCTCCCCGGGACCAATAACAAATACAATGCAGTGGCACCCGGCCCCTCTGGCATCTCCAGGGACCTCCACCTTCCCAAGGCTTTAAAGAAGTTAAATGTGGGGGGGTGCCTGCCCCCCCTCCGCAAGCCCGGAGACTGCCACCTTCCTGAGTGATTGAATTTTTGAGTGGGGGCCCATGCACCCACCTGGAGCCCTTGGGACCACCATCTCCCTGGAGCTTCGATAAAATACAATGTGGGGGCCACATGGTCCCTGCAGCCCTGGAGACCACCACTTCCCAGGGGCCAATAACAAATTAAATGCTGGGCTATTTGAATCATTGGAGGGAGGCCATTCGGCACCCCTTCAGAAACCATAGATGGTCCTGGGGACTACCACCCTCAGAGGCCAGCTTCTGCCATGTCCCAGGGTGCCCACCCCCGGGACATAGCTGTTTGCTCTCACTTGGTGGGAACTTTGACAACTCCCACCAAGTCAGAGGAAACACTATGCTTTCTGTATGTGGGAATTGTCAAACCGAAAGTACAGAAAGTGGAGTATTCATATGTTTCCCTGCACGCCAGGCCAGGACCTGCGGCCAACCCCACTACAGATGGCCAAAGGGCCTGCACAGCACAAGGTTGGGTGGTTATAGGGGGTTGGCTGCAGAATATGCAGCACTCATGCAGATGACTAGTTCTGAGGCAAAAGATATGTGGAAAGCCATTGTTACATTCACCACATAAATGACATTTGCTTGACAAAATCTTATAAGCAGAAGAGCCTTGTCTAAATGTGCTAACATAAATCTGATCTTTAAAAATTGTAATTAACAGTCATTCAATCCCACAGCGTTGATTGGATTCCACTGTTGAATACATAATAAGAACTTGTTGCTGCAGAACACAAGTCTCTAACTGTAGTATACAAGGATTCCACAAAAAATATTCTTTATTTTTAAAAGCATACCTATTTAGGTGCACTTGCTCATCAAGCTGAGAATTTTATCATATGCAATGTCTCACAAAGGTAGCCAGACCAAGAGGCAAACATTTTAAAAACTGTATTTCGTTAGCATGCAGAATTGTTTCAACTTAGTAAATCATATTATGTCAGTGTATTGAGAAGTATTTTCTTTTTAAGTGGTAGTTTTCAAACATAAATTCAGAAACATTCATTCTTTCCCCACCCCACCCTGAAAACAATTCCAACAGTGCAATAAAGGCAAGTCAGTTTCATGTGCACTTTTTGGGTTGCCTGGGTTCCTATTACACATAAACAACATTATAGTTTATTAAGTCTAACACAGAAGAGGGTTTTGCACATCCTGAAATCATATATTTTGAGGTTCTCCTATATGCAATAATGAAGACAAAGGAGGAAAAGTGAAATAAAAGAATTGCCTCGCATCACACATTTTGGGAAAGTAGGGAAGACAGGTTTCATCTCAGGTTTTCTTGTTTCAAAATATGCAGTTCAGTCACTAGACATATATGTTTTGCTTCTTCTACACCCACCATATTGCACTCCACCTCCCGTTGCCCACCACCCTGCTAGCATCAATACAGCCATCAGTCATATCACTAACCAAACTTTGCAGCCCCTCAGAAAATGTTTCTGAGTACTTGTAATCTAATGAGTAAAAAGAATGGATATGAAGTAAAAAAATTCATTTTTAGATTCTGAATTTAGGAATTTGGGGTTACCGTCATATCATGTGATTGAGAGGGCATTTTGAAAAAATATATTCTTATTTGCACACTAGATTAAACAGGGAAGAAAAGATTGATAGAAATTCAATTGATAATGACATATTTTCTACTATCTCTGTTTACATGCCTCCCCTGATAAAAACAGTACCTTGCTTTTGTGGATGAGCCTGTTACCCATGAAAGGAAATCCCCAAAAAGCAACATGTAGACACACGGTTTTTGCAGTAAAAATTGACCCGTTCTGCAATGTGAGTAGTTGTTGTCAAACTTTGACTAAAACCCCACATTATCCTAATAATTCTATGTAAGAAGGTTCTTGAATCTGCAGGCACCCACAGAATTCCTATGACCCAGTGTTCCCTTTAGAAACAGTACCCAATTTGTGAGGTGGTGCCTATCACTTACCACAGAAATTGTCCAGAAGGCAATATGAAGACACCAAGGTCACTTGAAAATGGAGCCGTTCTGGCAATATGGGTAGCTGAGATATTTGGGCCTGAGCTTGTTCGACAGCAAAAAAACCCTATCAACCTAAGGGCCTCATTATGAGTTTGGCGGTCCGTGGACCACCGTGGCGGTGTCAGCAGTTCGACCGATTGGGTTGGAGGTCGGACCTTATTATTATGAATTATAATGAGTCATGTAGGACTATGGAGCAAAGACTGTTGTAGTCCCACTGGCACTGCCAGGAAGCACAAACCACTGTGATCACAAGGCAACATAAACAGGACGGCAGAGACAGTGATTCTGCCTGACACATTTTGAGGTTTGACACCACTGATGTGACTGTGGTGGTCCAACAACCATATCTCAGCAGGTAGAAACAGGGAGTATAAAGGGAGCAACTCAACTGCAGGCAGCCTTACATGTCCGGTGCCCCCATGGAGCACATCACACATGTCCTGCCGCTGTTGCTGATCTTCGAAGGAGGAAAAAATCCACGGTGCCGTGGACACAACCGACTGCAAGTACACACACCTACTGTCGGGCCTGCAAACCCGAATCTGGCATTTAGTAAAGCATGACTGCTAGAAATTAGGTCTCTAGTTGGCAGAGGTATTCACTCTTGTCCAAGTAGGGACCACAATCCTAGACAGGGTAACTCACAACCCAAACCAAATTATCCTATGCCCACCCTTTGGTAGCTTGGCACTGAGCATTCAAGCTTAACTTAGAAGTAATGTGTAAAGTATTTGTGCAGAACATATACAATAAGACAGTGAGGGCACCACAAAAAGACAACACACAGGTTTAGAAAAAATAGAGAATATTTATCTGAATAAAATACTGTTGAAATGAGGAAAAGTTATGATTTTTTAAAGGATTAAATCCGACTAAAGTGCCTACAAACACAATAGCTCTGACCGGGGCTATCCAGGTGTCATTGACAGATCCATTCCCAACAATCCGACACCACTGGTGCCGGTCACGGAGTCACACAGACTCCCAGGTACAGTGCCCTTTGAAAACAAAGAACAAGGACGTCGCACAGAGTCGGAAAGAGGCATCGCTGGAGTAGGTGCGGCATCAGTCCCTTACAGCTTCTGAGGAAAGAGGCATCAGTTCTGCGCTGCGAGCAGGTGGAGGTGAGGCGTCGGCTTTGTCCAGATGCAGGTGGAGATGGTGCAGTGTCGTTTGCGATGTGTCGATTCCTTGTGACCCGGTGGGGTTACTGGTTCCGGTCTGTCAGGACATGATGTGTCGACTTTGCACTGTTGCCATGACCCTGAGTGACGTCAGCTGATTCGCGGCCACGGTTGTAGCATGCAGCGAGGTCAACGGAGTAGGAGCAGGCTCTGGTGTTGCTGGCATCAGTCAAGTCGTTCTGGAGTCACTGGAGTCGGGGTCTAGTAAAAATCTAGTAGTTGAAGTCCTTGAGACTTCAGAACAGGAGGCAAGCTCAACCCAAGTCCTTGGAAAACACTTTTGGGGGAAGGCAGAGTTCTTCCAGCACATTTAGAGGCCAGCAGGGCAGCAGGGCAACAGCAGGGCAGCAGTCCATATCAGAAAAGCAGTCCAGAGAGTCCTTTGGGCAGCCAGGCAGACTTTGGGCAGCCAGGCTTCTGACAGAGTTCAGGTGCAAGTCCAGACGTATCTGAGTTGGTGGGGCCAGAGACCCAGTTTATATACCTACAAATGGCTTTGAAGTGGGGGAGACTTCAAAGAGTGGTTTTGAAGTGCACAAGTTCCCCTTTCAGCCCAATCCTGTCTGCCAGGGTCCCCGTGGGGGGTTAGCAGTCCTTTGTGTGAGGGCTGGGCACTGGCCTTTGAAATGTGTAAGGCCCTCCACCCTTCCATCCCAGGAACACTCATTCAGTATGCAGATACATGCAGATGTGACTGAGTGTCCTGTGTTTGTGGCAGTCTCGATAAAATACACAAGGGAGCTGTCAACCAGCACATACCGGACATTGATTGGGGACAGGCTGTAAGGCACAAATGGTTTTAAGTGCAGAGAAATGCTCACTTTCTAAAAGTGCCATTTCTAAAATATTAATATAAAATCCAACCTCACCAATAGACAGGATTTTCTATTACCATTCTGGCCATACTAAATATGACCTTGTTACCCCTTTCAGATCAGAATCTACTACTCAAAATGTATATGAGGGCAGGCCTAATGCTAGTCTATGAAAGGAGCAGGCCTCACAGTGGTGGAAAATGAATTTAGGACTTTTTCACTACCAGGGCATGTAAAACAAATATGTATATGTCCTGCCTTTTACCTAAATAGCTCCTGCCCAATGGGTCATCTAGGGCCTACCTTAGGGGTGACTTATATGTAGAAAAAGGGGAGTCTAAAGCTTGGCAAGTACTTTTAGATGCCAAGTCAAAGTGGCAGTGAAACTGCACACACAGGCCTTGCAATGGCAGGCCTGAGCATGGTTAAGGGGCTACTTGTGTGGGTGACACAATCAGTGCTGCAGGCCCACTAGTAACATTTAATTTACAGGCCCTGGGATCATGCAGTGCACTTTACTAGGGACTTATAAGTAAATCAAATATGCCATTTGGGGATGAACCACCATTACCATGTTTAACGGAGAGAGCATATGCACTTTAGAATTGGTGAGCAGTAGTAATGTGTGCAGAGCCCTAAAACCAGCACAAACAGTGTCAGAAAAGTGGAGGGAGGTAGGCAAGAAATTGTAGGATGATTACCCTAAGGCTGTCAGGTCTAACACTGCCCCTAAGCAAATCACCTGCTCTTGCATGAGCCAGTTATTGTTGCTGCCTTTGGGAGATGTTTGCTCAAGTCAATGATTGCTTTGGAACTCGTGTGGTAGTCTCGGGCATGTGTTGACTTGTTGCCTGGGCTTGTGGTATCTTCATGACTCAGACTGGGTGTGGCCATATACAGCAGCTTTATGACTCAGACTGGGTGTGGCCAGGTGCAGTAGGTATTTAAAGCCACACCAGTGTTGAGGTGATTGATTGCTGTCAGAGGTCTTCAGATGCGGAGTGGGATTCTCTGCATCTCTGCGCTTGTTCATGGATCATCTATTCCACAGCCCAGCGTTGTGGATGCCAATCCTAGACAAGAAGCGATCAAGAAAATTAGCATCATAAAAGGCCGTAACGTGCTGCACATGCTTGAAAGTCTTCTTACCGGTTACTTTTGATAGTTGATTGCTGGATGTTCAGACAGGCAACGCGCGCTAGAAGGGCATGTTATCGGTGTCCTTGGTTATTTGAATACTTGCTGTCTGCTGAATAATAACACTCACTGTTGTTAGCTTGCAATGACAGTACAGATTTTGAGCTCATGTTGGACAATTGTTATTTTAATGATGTACTATGAACATGTTTGTTATAGTTGAGTTTTATGTAGCATTTGTGTGATACCAATCATTGCCTATGATAAAGAACACTCATTGCTTGGCATACGCTAGTTTCAAAATGTGAATCAAAGGTCTGTTATTTCCATATTTAATTGTTACTGTGATGTAACAGTAATGACGCTAATTACATACAAAATGAGCTTTAGTATATGAACCCTATTCTCTCAGTGTGGTTAAAAAACTGAACTGTGTCCTTTCCGACACTAACATGCTGCACTGATTAATCCCTGAATATTTGAGAAATCTAAATACTTAAGAATTGATTTTCATTCTTTATTTCCTGTTACATGTCTATGATTGTGAGTGGCTGTGTTTTAGAAAGTCTCATCAAGTTCCAACAAGCAAGACGAACACTGAGGCCCGTATTTATACTTTTTTTGCGCCGCATTTGCGTCGTTTTTTGACGCAAAAACGGCGCAAACTTGCAAAATGCCATTGTATTTTGTGGGTTTGCGCCGTGTTGCGTCAAAAAGCGCCGCAAATGCGGCGCTAAAAAAAGTATAAATACGGGCCTGAATTTCTGGAACAATTTAGGTAGGTCTTCCAGTGGGGCAACATTGACATGGGAACAAGGTGGGAATGCATATAGATAGTACAGAAGGATACAAATTGTATCTGGTTGCAGGTTCCATACTGCTTCTTGAAGATCTTAGGGAGAGGGGAGAGCCATCAAAAGCGGGAAAAGGGACCCTGACAGGCACACCTAGTTTGTGGGAATTGGCGGAGAGTAGTTTTACTATATCAGTTACATGAAAAGTGTTATTTGACTAAATGTTTAATTCATCATAGGAGATATTTGCTCTTTGTAGACCACCTCTAGCCATCCTGATCATGCTAGGTGACATCCGCGTTTCTCTGTCTCTCTCATCCATCCCTTTTCCCCTAGAACGTTCCTGTGACAAACACAAACAAGGAAGTGGGAGGCACGCAAAGTCTAGGTGGAGTTGGGAACAAGCTACTTGGGTCAGCATTGTGTCTCCGTGGGATGAACAGGTTAGTGATTGACAGCTATCTGTGTCATTACCCTCAATAACAAATCATTGCGCCATCATCCACATGATATGGGGGTCACGCTACGGGCACCAAGTACACTTGTCATTGTGCTCCCGTTCAGAATCATACACAAAGACGGTCACATTCACAGTCACAAAACGCCTCCTTTGGGCAGGTCACTCACACTGCACCACAACACTGCACAAAAATACACACCTGCTCATCTCGGGCAAAGGGATTGTGAAGAGTACACAACATTGTGTCACACAACATAGCAACATCACATCTACAAATACAACACACACACCAAACAACACTACCACTAATAGCCTTGCAATGGACACACACATCACCCACATTGGCGAATGGCAATGAGATGCACAATAGACAGAGAGACAGATATACACATCCCACTATTCAAACAATAACTACACAACAGGGATGGGGGCACCAGGAGCAGTCAGGGAAGGAGGCTGCACTGGGACATATATCACTTTGCACATGCCCCTTAATCAATATTTGCACAGGAACTGGCTCTTCAGGTAGCTCTGCGACAACTAATAGTAGAGGCAAGCAACATGCCAATCTGCACAATGTGGAAGTGCAAGTCAACAAAGCAACTACAACTCTAACTGCATGTGATATACAGCTACATGTAGTAGCTGCAAAGTACACACAGCAAAATGGACCCATGCACAGTCAAACTCAAACAAAGGTAACCCAATTGAACACCCTCCATGTCTGCACAAACAAAACTCAAGCTGCCACACATTAGATTAATATACAATCCATTTCAGGGTGACAAGTCTAACACCATATATCCTCACATTGGACAACAGAGGATGAAATATTACAACACCAAACAGAACACAATGCAATGACACCACAATTGCATTAACACCCACATATACATACAGTCAACATCTACCTTTGTCTTGCTTGACACCAGCACTGTCCATAACGTCAGATACTGCAAACAACAACAAATGGATCAGCAACACAAGCTATTCAGGAAAAACATGAAGGTAGAAAAGGAACTGCAGTACAAATGTGTACCCAAAACAAAAAGAACATGGATTTATTTTTAACCAAATTGGAAAAGTCCAAGGTCATTGGCTAGTCTATATTGGATTGTCCATGCACATTGTTGTTCTCTACTTAACTTCTAACTGTCAGGAAACCTCCCCAAGAAGGGGCATCAAGTGGGCAGGCTGGAACCTCAGGTATCATCTTTGAAGTGGGGGGCTCGGATTTGGGATGGGTGGGTTAGAGAGTAGTGGACTGCTTCTTATGATGGGTGGGCATCTTCTTAGGGGAGGGTGGGCAAGTGTGAGGGGGAGGACTTGGAGGTGGAAAGTATGGGTTGGGAGATGGGTGGGGGCATCTTGGGTTTGGGACAGGGTTAAGGGATCAGAGTGAAGGATAAGGTCAACCCAAAAAACTTTCTTAGGAATACAGATGGTCAGCAGAAGAGGGTGGGGATTTAGAGGCATAGCAGCCACAAGGGGGAGATTATAGGGCATATTCCTGCCTGTCACATGGCCATGTTAACGTGTTAGGTTCTCACAGCTCCCTCTGACGATTAGAGATGAGCCATATGTAACACAGTAATAGAGTGATTGTTTGTGTAGACATGTCATGTGGTGCATACTGATGTGTCTTGCCTATTGGCCCAGGTACCGAGGACACAAGTGTGTACAATTCAGAATAGTTTTGCTCTCCAGGGACAACATATGCTGTGTACATTGATCAATCAAGTGTTGTTTGGTGTTGCAGTGTGTGTAAATTCTATGCAATAGACCACTATTTCTTAGTATTACAGGACAAAAGAAAGGAAGTGATAGATCACTGTTCTCAGCCATGTGTCTGATCAAATGAGTATATTGGCATCTGCTACCCGAAGCTACTTATCTTCAGTATGTGATGGGTGCTGGTGCCTCACTGCTGTCTGTAATGAAAAGATGCCCATCACACATGTGCCAGAGCATACATTTGTTCGGGGGTGGAGCTACAGATCAATACTTTCCCTTGGTAAATGAGGAATGTCCACTGACATGATTTATGTGTCATGACTGTTGTCAACAATCCTTGTGCCTACATGTCAGCATGTAAACTGCTATTTCATGCATGGCTTACCTGTGTTGATGGGATCATTTCTTTATTCCCTCGCATATATGTGCATGTCAACCTGTGTGTCGAATAGGACATTTTCAATGGGGCAACATTTCATGTAGTACCACACACAGGAGTGTGTCACCATTGATTATTGGCCGACACATACCCTCACCCATCATAGCATGTCACTTGGCATGTACAACTGCAGTAGCGATGAGGGACTAGACATGTATGTCTAGATATTTTAGCCACAATGTGCATTTCTGTGCCATTGATGTGGCATCATGTGGGAAAGTGTACTGCACACGTATAACGGGGAAGGTTTGTAACCTGACCCTTGGCATGCATCATGGAGTGACTTGCAGTGAAGCTGGAATCACATGTCTTTGAGTACAACCATTCATCTACAGACATCTGGATTTGCATGACCAAAATTGAGAGAGTGGTGTATCTTCCCAGTGGGCAATATGTTTAGGGCCTTCGATAAGTACTTAGTAATCTCCATGCCTCTCCAACGTCCAACTGACTAACGGCATCTACTGATGAAACAAAAGTATGTCATTGTAAGGAGTGCCAGACATCAAAGGTGATTACCCTAAGACTTGCTGATTCATTGCATTGTGGATTTTAAGGACATATCTCCCTGACAATTTGCACAATATGTCTACAGTGTATTTTTCCATGTCAAATGTGTAGCATATCAGAGCAACATTAGTACTACTTCCATGACTCAACTGGGACAAATTTCACTTGGTGAAGTGTGCATTGTTGCTATGTTACCTTCTCTGGCCTACTGTTCTGCTGTCAGCAACATGACAGGTTTTAGGAGCATCATTTATTATTGTTGTGTTATTGTGTATGTGATAAACAAATGTCTGCATGACCTTGTGTGGGAATCTGTGGGAATGAACTTGGCATTGACCTACTATTGTATTACAAAAGGAAACCGAGGTATGCTCCATGAGGCAAAGCATTGAAGGTGATTCAGTCTCCTACTTGTTCAATGGTTACTGTGACAGCACAACTTCAGCCATGCAATTGTAGTTGTCTGAAATCCTGATTTTCCTTTGGGCTACGATTGACAGTTTAGATAGCATGCACATGCAGTGACCACTTAGCTGTAGTTTGTTTTTGGGGCTTACTTGACATGATGGTACTGTTTGCTAATCATAGCTGTCGTTCAAGTATAATCAGGAACATGTGATGACACTATTTCTCTTTGTATGTACAGCATCAGCCGAGCAAAGGAGACAGGGCACAGCTGAGTGGGGATGCATCTGACCATGTAACCTCGGGTCAAGACACCACCCAGAGGGACCCAGTGGCCAAATAGTGAGGGGAGTGCCACGGGGGAGAGAGGATCTACATTATCATGATTGGATTCTTCCTCCAGTGGCCACTCCCCAGTGGCAGTGGACCCTTTGGGACATACTCAAGGACCATCTTTGTACACCACCACCAGTTCCATCACCACCTTCTGTGTTGCTCCCACCCAGTTGTCTGTGCCTGCGCACCCAAGAGGGGGTGTGTCTCTTTTGCCACAGGCACCTCCACCCCAGCTCCCTTTACCCATGCTGTCCTGAATGAGGAGGCTATTGACCTCCTTAGGAGTATCTCCGTGGGTTAGACTGCCATTGTGAATGCCAACCAGGGAGTGGCCTGCCAACCTCTGCAGACCAATGCTTTCCTGGAAGGCACTCATACTGAAATGTCTGGACTACTGAGATCTTTTCAGGCTCTGTCCTCCTCACTGATGGCAGCCAGTCACCCCCCACCTTCCGCCCTCTCTCCACCTCCCTCCTCCCAATCCAAATTCCCCATTCCCCTACCTATCCTAAGCACACAGATAGATCTGCACACACCCATCTAAACACACAAAAGAGCACACGTAAGCACAAACAACACAAACCACATTGGCATGCAAGCATTCAACAGACACCCACATGCATCAGCCACCACATTCACACACACCCCACCACCCTCCTTTGTTCCACACACCACATCAAGCATACCCACAGGCAGCACGACAAAAGGCAGTGATGCATCCACCACTTCCACCATATCCGCAGACACCACTCCAACAGACACACATACATTGACCATATCCACCATACCTGCAGATACCACCGCAACAGACACACACACATCCTTCACTACAAGCATACCCACAGACACCACCCAAATGGGCATACACACATCCACCACTCCCACATCACCCAGAACCTCTACCTCCCAGCCCCCAAGACATGCAAACGCCCACACTCACACATGCAACAGACACCACCCAAACATATGCATACCACACACCCAAGACATCCACACCGATACACCAGAAAACCAATACCTCAACCTCCAAATCCCCACCCTCTTCTGATGACATTCCCCAAGTTTCTAAGAAAAGTTTTTTGTTTGACCTTGCATTTCCCCATATTCCCTCCACCCCATCCCAATCCCAAGAGGCCCCAACCCACATACCACTCATCCTTTCAGTCCCCCGTTCCACCTGCCCCCCTGCAAGCACCTATACCCATCATTGCAAGAAGAAGCCCACCTCTCCTAAGAAACAGTCCACCCCTCCCAAATTGCCCCAGTCAAGGATGATCCTTGAGGTGCATGCCTGCCTACTTGATGCCGGACCCTGTGGAGGTTTCCTGGCAGGAATAGGGGTCAAGTCCTGGCACAGTACTGTACTATGAGAGACTAGTAAATGGACTGGCCAATGGCCTTGGGCAATTTACATCTGGTTAAGAATATCCCACACAGTTGTTGTTTTAGGTACACATTTGTCCTGCAATTCATTTTCTACCTTTATGTTGTTCCTGTTTAGTTTGTGCTGTCTCTCTACAGTTTTATGTGATTCAGACAGATTGCTGATCCATTTGCTGTTGTCTGCAATATCTGACTTTGTGGGCAGTGCTGGTGTTACCCAAGACAAAGGTATATGTTGATTGTAAGGATATGTGTTTGTTAATACAATTGTGGTGTCATTGCATTGTTTCCTGTTTGGTATGGTAAGTATTTCATCCTGTGTTGTCCATTGTCAGCATGTGTCATGTTATACTTGTCCCCTGATATGGAATGCACATCCATCTCATGTGTGGGAGCTAGAGTTTTCTCTGTCCAGACATGGAGGATGTTCAGTCGTACTAGCTTACTTTGCCTATCTATGCTCCATTTTGTTATGTGTGCCTTGCAGCTACTTCATCTAGATATATTGCCCATGCTGCTGCTGCTGTATTTTCTTTCTTGACTTCCACAATCTGCAGATAGGCATGCCACTTGGCTCTATTATTCTTTGTCCCTGAGATATATAGAGTCCCAGTTTCTGTGCAAAGGTTGTTTTAGGAGCATGTGCAAAGTGCAATGTGTCCCAGAGCAGCATCCTTTCCTGAGTGTTACTGATTCCCCCATCCCTATTGTGCAGATATTGTTTACAATGTGAGCTTTGGATATTTGTCTCTGAGACAATTGTGCATCCAATTGTCCTTCCAGTGTGTTGCAAAGTGGGTGATCTGTGAGTCCATTGCAGGGCTGTTTAATCAAGGTGTGTATGTGTTCCATGACACATCCATACATATGTGTGTTGAATGTGAAAGCAGTACTTGGCATGTGAGGAACGAAAGAGTGTCAGTTGTATTGTTAGATGTGATGTTGCTGTGTTGGTGTTGTGTGACACAATGTTGTGTACACTTCACTGTCACTGTGCCTGAGATGGTAAGATGTGTGTTTTTGTGTAGTGTGGCAGTGTAGTATGTGTGAGCTGCCAAAAGGGAAAGTTTAATGGCTGTGAATTAGTCCTCCTGTGTGAATGACTCCAACTGTGTACTTGGTGCCCATAGTGTGACCCCATATTATGTGATTGTCAGTGCAACAATTTGTTAGTGACCTTACTGACACAGATAGGTGTGTGTACTTACAGTCAGTTGTATCCACTGCGGCATGGATTTTGGGCTCCATCGATTATCGGTAGCAGATGCCGTTCATGTGCGATGGGCTCCATGGCGGAACTGGAAGTGTTAGGCTGCATGCAGGTGAGTTGCTCCCTTTATATTCTTTTTTTTCACCTGCTGAGACATGGTGGATGGACCACCACAGTCACATTGGTAGTGTGGAACCTGACAATGTGTCCTGCGGAAACACAGGATCTGCCGGCCTGTTTGTGCTGCCTCGTGACTGTGGCGGTCTGTGCTGCCTGGTGATGACAGTGGGATAGAGGCAGTCTTTGCTCCATAGGCCCATCTGAACCGTTATACTGTGTCCAACTGCCAAGCCGATGGTGGTTGGACCACCACCGCCACCATTGTTGGTGCACAGACTGCCAAACGTGTAGTGAGGCCCTTAGTGCTTATGCAGGCAGCAAATAATGGTGAATTGGGTCATCATCTGTGTGCTCTTTGGAAGAGACTGAATGCTCAGGCAGATATCACATAGGCAGAATTCTTGAGTTAGATTGTTTTATGGACCTTTAGCAAGGAGCAGGCAACCATTTTCTACTCAGATCTCACTAGGGAGGAATTATTCGATGCCATTAAGAGTATGCCCTGCTGCAATACGCTGGGCATGGATGGTCTGGGTTCTGAATTTGATCAGACCTACTCTGATTTGCTAGTCAATCGGCTCTTGGAGGTGTTTTGGGAGGCCCGACAGTCAGGTATCCTGCGCAAGTCTATACAGGAGGCTCTTATTGTTATGTTGCCTGAACCAGAGCTTAACCCAGTACAAATGGCCTCATTTGGTCTGTTGCCTATGTACAACACCAATATTAACGTACTACTGAAGGCCCTAGCGAAAGTATGAAGACAGTGATCCCCCACCTAATCCATGACAATCAATGTGGGTTTATCCAGAAATATAGCACTCTCATGAACATATGTAGATTGACCCATGCCATTCACTTCCTGTGGGGTTCGGTACTGTAGGGAGTGTTGCATGCCTTGAATATTGAGAGGACATTTGATTCCCTGGATTGGGAAGACCTCTGGAAGGTGCTGACACAGATGGCATTGAGCCCTGTATTCATCAAATGGGTCTCCCTGCTTTATGCAAGCCAGTCGGCAAGGGCTAGTTCGGGTGACTATGTCTTAGATACCTGGAACATAGAGAGCGGTACAAGGCAGGGTTGCCCTATCTCCCCACTTTTGTTCGCCCTGGCAGTGGAATCCCTTGCAATTTGATTTTGGACTGATTTGGGGAGACGGGCCATACATGTGGGAGCATCAGATCAATTTCTTTCCATCATTGCAGATGACACCCTCATCTATTTGCAACAGTCTAAGCTCTTTGTGCTGCGCCTTCTGCAGGACCTGTGAGAATTCGTTAAGGCATCTCGTCTCCTGGTAAATCAAGGTAAATAATTAATTGTCCCCCTGGAGGGACCGAATGGTAGCTGTCTGGAAGCCTTGCTACAGGTTGGGCTGTGATGGGAGCCGAAGGCATTTGGATATTTTTGGATCAAAGGGGCACATGTAGAGGAGAAGTGTGAGAAATCGGGTTGTTGGTTGAGTGGGGTGTGAGCCCTTATCAAGCAACACTTACAATCCCAGGGTGACACACAAAAAGTCACTAAATTAACACGTGCTTAACCCTGGGTAGTTTGGCACAAAAAGTAGTCAGCCTTAACTTAGAGGCAATGTGTAAAGTATTTATACAGCACACAAGTAGTAACAAAGTGAAAACACCACACAAGAAAAATCCCAAACCAATTTAGAAGAATAGAGTACATTTTATTTTAATAAATCATTTGACACCAAAACAACAAAAATACAATCAGTGGAAATGGAGCTGTTTTAAAGTTTAAGGTCCAAAATAACACCTAAAAGAAAAAAGTTCCGACTACGGACATCTAGTCATGCAAGTCTAGGTCCATGTCAAAATTTAAGGCTGACCACAGTGGAGCATAGCTTGGATCAAATAAGTGGATTGGGACTGGTCAGCACTTACCCTTGGACTTAGATAAGTTTTGAAAGGAAAATATCTGAGAACAAAGACTTTCAAAGCAGCAAAGCTGCAGGGGAGTCTGAGGAGGAAGCTTCAATGTCGGATGGCCGTGGAGTAAAGCCCCTGTGAAGATTTTCACCTTTGGACTCAGTTGCTGAATTGGACCCTGGAAATCTCCAGCGGGGCAAAGCAGAAGGCTTTAGTCGAAGACAATTCCATGAGGTTGGTGAAGGACCACTGAAATGGATTTGCTGTTGCGGAAAATAATTTAGCAGGAGATGCTGTGAAGTCAGTCCTACTGGTGATGCACCTCAGGATGATAGGCGAGCCGGATGGTCGGTGTTTTTGATATTCAATTTATTGTCATTGATAAGTCCTATGTTTGTTTTGAGTTTTTTCTGTTGGCCTTGCAGATACAAAAAATCATCCATGTATGTTCCACAGTATAATATGGGGTTAAATTCTTAAAATCTATAGTCCCACAGACAGAATTTTCAACCTCTTCTATTAGCATCCAGGTGTATGGGGGAGCAAATTTTGCTTCCGTAGCCATTAACTGTGTTTGAAGGTAGTGTTCTTTGTTGAAACTGAAGATGTTATGTGAAAGGAACAAGTGTAATGTCTAGTGCCATGTTCCCTGAGTCCAGCTAATGGATTGGTTGTATTGGGAGTACTTTTTAAACAGCCTTTATGCCTTGTTTATGTCTTATAGAAGAGTGTAGGCTCACAACATCGAAGGTGACCAATATGTAGCCATCTTGCTTGTCAATATTCTCTAGACTGCTTAAGCTATACTTCATATCCTGATTATATGATGTTAGGTTGTTCATGTAAGGTTATAATCTTCCATCAGTGTATTCACCTAACAGTGAACAGATGGAATCTATTCCTACAATAATGAGTCACCTGGGTGGTGGGAAGCCTTTTTGAGACTTTTGGATAGTAAGCAAAAGGTAGCAATGGTTGGATGTTCAATAAAGAGAAATATTTTTTCTTCAAATTGGATGTTCCTTATTATACATTTTTCTAAATTCAATTTGAGCTCTAGGTTGATTTCTTTTGTTGGCTTGTAAGTTGTTTCTAACAGGTGGAGTCCAGGAATTATTTTTTGCTATCATCAACATGTAGAATCAATATGTTACCACCTTTGTCAGCATCCTTTATGATAATGTCCAAGCCTGTTTAACAGTTTGTAAGGATATTTGTTCTTCTTTAGTGGTATTTCTGGGCAGATATTTGCATTTTTTTAGTATTTAGCACATTCTTTCTCTTTACCTTGAAGGGTGGTGGTGTAGAATGTGTTCTTTGAATTACTAGCTGGTAGCTGTTTGGTGAAGGAAGAATCAATCTTTAAGTTAGTGGTAACAGTAGGTGCATTGTCATTGCCAAGTTCCACTTCCATTAGATTTCATGGTAGATCAGTTCAGGTTTCTGTGTTGGATAGTATCGAAAAATTGGCAGATGTCCTCCAAAGGGCTGTGTTGTATGCAGGTGGGTGGTCCCATGAGGTATGTGGGCCTGGGAGGTTTGTCAGAAAAAAAAGCTTTTAGTTTAAGTTTTCTGATGAACGTGGATAATTCTATTCAAGTAAGAAAGGTTGACTTTTGTTTGATTCCTTTCACTTTCTGGTTTCTTTTTCGGTAGGTAGTCGAATGATCCTTTGTTGTCTGGGTTGTGTGTCACTGTTTTCTTGTTTCTTGTTGATTGTGCTATCTTTGTCCTAGTCAATGTCTTATGACTTCATCCTAGTACTTTAGAAACTGCTCTATAAAGCTGTACAAAAGCATGTCAGTATTACAGACATGTATACATAAAGAATGAGCTAATTGTGTTTCATGCATCAAGATGGTATAATCTCCAGCCTTATAGAAATCTAGAATAATTTAGCATTTTTGTAATATCAACATACATGTATGCATTATTAGATACAGCCACACAAATCTAGAACAGTTGATGTAACTGTGGGTTGAGTGTTTGATCAAAGAAGGTGGTGCATAGCCAGGGCTGTGGTTTAACACTGCTGTAATGGAGGATGTGTTTGAATAAATTGTGCATCCCTTTAACAAAGGTTTGAATGAAGTGCTGGCATCTCTTTATTTTCTGGTTCGATTTATGATGGGCCTTACAGTGCAATAGGGACAGTTTCAAATGCTAAATACAACTACTTGACTTTAGCATTATTCCACTGATCTAACTTCTGGGAAATTTTAGTTTATAACTGTGTATCTCCTCAGCACAGTTGTAATACTCTTAAAGGAAAACAGTGATACGCTCAATATAGTTCTTAAATTAAGAAACTTGTCTATAGTACTTTCTTGTGCTTCTTAACGTGACAGATGTAGTGGTGTACATTTACCTCTTGAGTCCTATAATGTTTTCTAGCCATTATGGTTGGCATATTTACAAGCGGCTTGCACCACTGGTGGATCACTTTTTGTGATGCACCAGCGGAGCAGACTGCTGACCTAAATTCACAAGGGCGCGCAAAGCCATATTCCATGGATTGTCCTAGCCTTGCCTTACTCTGAGTCAAAGAGGTGTTCCAGGGGCATTGTGGTGGGTGTTCCCATGCAACACCCATTGAATTGGATGCAATGCCAGATTTATAAGGATTTGTAAACCTGGGAATGCGTCAAAAGCCTATGTCTCACCAACGGAGGCTTAACGAGGAGAAATAACTTTATTTCTCCTTGTTTTTTCCCCTGTGTGTGCTGCAATCTGCAGCACATATTGAAGGACGAAAGCACCTCCTCCTTTCCTGCACAAAAACAATAATTCCTACAACACACACACCTTTGCACTATGGTACAGGGATGCCTGCATTGGCACAAGGTATCCTATTGTGGCATGGAGCAGTGGAAGAGGACAAGAATGCACCATATCTCATAGATACTATAAAGAAGCACACAATATTCATGGAGGAATTATTTGCAAACATTTCAGCGATATTAAACACTATGAAAGTTGTAATTAACCATAAATCAAACTCCATAAACGAATAAATCTTCAAACAGCGTGTCATTTGTTTCTGAAAAATTGAAGAATTTTTTTTATATTCCTTAATAATATATTCATCAATATAGCAAAGCAACAAAGATAATTTTAATGCTTTTATGCATACGCATTGGTGATCTCTCTAGTCCCCAATCCCTTTATATCCAAGAGACATAAATACAGCACATTCCTGCCCTTTTCTTTTGATTCAGGGCACAGCAGCAAAGTTACTTGCTGAGCTGGCTTGCGTCAAAAAGTCGCAAATAAGCCCCTGGGTCTTTGGGGCTACTGTCTCTGCACTTTGCACTGCTCAGTACCTCAGTGGCAGCTTTTGGTGTACTTGGTTTTTTGGAGGATGTGAAAAATCAGGTGGGAGAAGTTGCTAAAATTACACTTGTACATAGACTTCCGAAATGCCTTTTTCATCAATGTGTGATTTTGTTTTTTCCTTGTCCAAGGAAGAAGAGATCAAATCTTACCACTTTGATGAGGAAACAATTTTGTTTTTATTCGACAAAGTTAAGGTAGACCTTGATCCATGTAAAAATTTGAAAACTGTTTTGACCAAGGTGTTTTTGAGTGTGCTACATATCTGTGACACAGGCTCCTTTCAAAGAACAGTGGCAAGGGTTGCAAATGCCTCACAATCCACATTAAATGGGATTCTCAACCAACTTCTTTAGGCTTTGTGAAAGCAAAACGAAGATTTCATTATATTTCCCAAAACTCCATAAGAACTCAGAAATGTCAACACTGATTTTATAGCGTTGCTTGTTTCCCCGTAGTTTTGGACTGTCCATTTGTTCATTGTGTTCTGCCCCGTTCAAATGAGGGAATTTCCATAACAGGAATATTCTTTTACAATACAACTTAGGGCACATATTCACAAGCAGCCAGTGTTGCCAATGCATCATTTTTATGATGCATCAGTGATGCAGGCTGCTGACCCATATCTACAAGGCCATGCAAAGCCACTTTCCATGGCTTTACATGGCTTTTTAGATATTGGCCCGAATTCTCAAAGGTTTAGCATCGGTTTAGCGATGCTTGTGTATGCTAAACCAAAGCTAATCTTTATGGGCATTCACGAACCAATTCAAATAGGTATTTGTGTTGGTTTGTGTGGCAAAGTAACACAAAGCAACGCAAAACACTGCATCGCATTACTTTGCGTCAAGGGTGTGTTACATGGGTGGTACACGGCCGTACCCATCCAACCACCCATGCTTTTTGCTGCTAAACCCTATTCCGAAACCCTATTCAGAAGGGTTTAGCACCAATAGTTAATGCCTTTAAAAAGCAGGTGCTAAACAGAGAAATGTTGTTATTTCACCCTGCTTTTCTGACTTTTCATGTGTGCTGCACTTTACAGCACACATACAAAATCGGAAAAGCATTTCCACTTGTCTAGGCATAGTATTTTGTACAGGAAGGGTACACTTCCTGCACAAAACCTATGCTAGACTCACATACACATGCTAGCACTATGGCGCTAAACTGTGTGTGTTGCACACAACAGCTGAAATCAGTGCTGGTGATAGGGAGATGGGAGAAGAATGCCATATCTATGTGATTGTTGTGAAGCCCTCTTGCTCTATCCTTGTCACACAATGCAGTGAAGCTTTTTTGGCTGTTGCACTGTGCTGCGTGACACTTTTCAGAATCTGGGCAGTGGAGTAAGGCAATGCAGCTCAAATCTTACTTTGCATCAGGGAGGAATTTCCATGGGTGTTGTGTGGGTGTTCCCAAGCAATACTCATGGATTTTGATGCATTCATAGATTTACAAGGTTTTGTAAATCTGGGAATGTGTCAAAACCCTACACCATCCCAAGGGTGACATATAAGTGACACAATGGGGATAAATATTTATCTTTCTATGTGTGCTGCATTTTGCACAGCGTGATAAGCCCTAATCTGCCCTTCAGAATTCCCCCCTGGGAAGACATCATCCCCCATAGTCGAGCAAGAAAGCCTGTTGTCTAAAAAGACAAAGTCCCCATGTAGGCCAGGGATTTGACAATCTAAGCTAGCAGCTGTAGCAAAGAAGTTCAGCAATCAGCATGCAGTTGTGGGCATCTGGCTGGAATCTCCCTCTAATATGTATGCAATAAAGAAGTGCTTTTATAATAAAACAGTTGATATTCTTAGAAAAGTTCCCCATGTAAGAATGTTGGAGACACAGCATTCCCCCATTTTGCCTGCAACTCTATCATAATGTAGCCTTGAGGAAAGCACAGAGTGCAATGCTAAGAATGTGATGCTTTACTAGGCGAAGGAACAAATAGACAAAATAAAACAATACCACAAATGTGGCTAATGCTAGAAAAATAAAGCAATGCTGAATAAAATGTAATTGGGCTACAGTGCACAACAGCAGGTCTAGCTTGCTAAAATAATGTGTCTAAAATATTGCTAAAATAGCTATGCAACAGAGGGACAGCACAGTGGACCTTGTAGGGCAGAAGGCAAGGAATAGGGGTAAGGACATAAGACAATTGAAAGCAGTGTAGAGGGTCAAGAATAACAACAGCAAGCTAACCAGGCTGGGCAAGTTGAAGGGGCAGCACAACGGACCACACTGGACATGTAGGAGAGACACTGGCAACACAATAGAATTTGGAAGGCAAGAGAAAGGGGGCATGATCATGCGGATTGACATCGGAAGCCAGATGGAAATAAGTTAGGGGCAACAAGCTCAGCACAAAGGCCAGGAGGGAGGGTAATGGCAGAGGCATAGACTCAGGCAATGTAGCACAGTGGGAAGGGGCAGAGGCAGCAAGCTAACCATGCATGACGATGTAGGGCAGACTAGCAGGGCCAGTAAGCTGTCCACAGAGGACTGGGTGAATGGGCAGGGGAGCGTAGATGGTGAACAGAGAGCAAAGAGAATGGGGAAAGGAGTGTCAGTCTGACCATTATGAGCAGCTTGGCATCGGCAAGGTTAGCATGGTGGACTATGGAGTGCTGGAGGGAGAGGTGAGGGCATGCACACAGAAAACAGAAGGAAGAGAGATGGCAAGGCCAACAAACTGAGTACATAGTGCAGGTGGGAGGGGGCGGTGACTCCCAGATCAAGAATAGAGGGCTGGTAGAAGGGGTTAGATGCAGTAAGCTGACCAAAGAAGGCACACAGGAGTGAGTTCACTGTGCCTATGCCAACCCCTGCTGCAAATGGGCAAATTTTGTGTGAAGTTACATTGTTGGCTGAATGTCTTCAAAATCCCTAAATATTAACTGAAAAAAAAAAAGGATAAATATGCGCTGTAGTGAGGTATGGTAAATTGACTTTCTCTAACATTAAGAAAACACTGAAATTCACTGAATTCAACACACAAAGATTAAAGTTTCTAGTTAGATGGGAAAACAAGTAAAAAACTAACATTTAAAAATCAAAAACACACTATAATTCACCAGTTATAGTTCAGTGAGGTAAATACAACATGCGCCCACATCATGCACTTCACGCGCTCACATCTTACATCACTCAAGACGTATTAAATAACATTACTGATTACATCACTGATGACATCTCAAATGACATTAGAAATTCAATGAAAAAAACAAATGTTAAAGTGGCATCACGTCAAGTTAAAAAATTAGTTTAAATGTGATGTTCTAAGCTGAAGAAAAGCTAAAATTTCACTCTTATCATTATTGTCACCAGTAATGCCATCAATGATATCACAGAACATGTCATGAGTACTGAAATATGTCAAGTCATAAGCAGTGCATGGCAAGGGTGTGAGTTGTAGTTACTTTAAATAAATATAACTGTTGAAATTCAGTGTTTTTTAGTTTAAAACGTTAATTAAAACTGATATTTTCAGCAAATTATAATGTCAATTTAACCACTTTTTTTCCAGTGAATTTCTGAGGATTTTTTAAATGCAAAGTAAAATATTATATCATACCTAACAACAACATCACTGTAAACTTTGTTCTATTTTCTTTAGCCGAGTCAGACAAATAAGATAAAAAAGAAGGGGCCAGGGAAGTGACTATCAAACCCCTTAGCTCTGGTGTTGGGGTCCCAGAGGGAACCCCCCACCCCCACGGCAAAAAAGCTTTTAAAAAAATTTCTGCCACAAATTTGCTGAGGATCCCCAAATTTGGGGTAACAGTGAATAAACAAAACACATTTTAAGAAGCCCTCAGTTGGGTCAGGTCCCTGGGGCATTTTGAAATAAAAGAGGGGGGTGCATGGGCCCCCCTCCTAGTGCATTTCAATGCTCCAGGGAGTGCCACCTCCCTGTGGCTTATTTAAAAAGAATGCAGGGGGGAGCCCTGGGGATCGCCAGCTCCCCAGGGCTTCAATGAAAAACAATGCAGGAGGGCCACACAGCCCCCCCACGGCCCTGAGGGCTGTCACTTCCCCAGGGATAATACATTAAATGTAGTGGGGCTGCCCAGCCCCTCAGCAGCCCTAGGGACTGCCACCTCTTCAGGGCTAAGAACAAATATAATGCTGGGGCCTGCCTGGCAACCCAGCCACCCCAGGGATCGGCACCTCCCACAGAATAATAACAAATACAAGACCCCTCCACAGACCCAGGGACTGACACCTCCTCTGGGCATTGAAATTATAGGTACTGGGGCAGTGCACCCCCTGCAACTCTGGGGACTGCGACCTTTTCGGAGCATTGAAATTATGAGTACCACCTCCCCGGGGCCAATAACAAATACAATGCAGTGGCCACCCGGCCCCTCTGGCATCTCCGGGGACCTCCACCTTCCCAAGGCTTTAAAGAAGTTAAATGTGGGGGGGTGCCTGCCCCCCTCCGCAAGCCCGGTGAATTCCACCATCCTGAGTGATTGAATTTTTGAGTGGGGGGCCATGCACCCACCTGGAGCCCTTGGGACCACCATCTCCCTGGAGCTTCGATAAAATACAATGTGGGGGCCACATGGTCCCTGCAGCCCTGGAGACCACCACTTCCCAGGGGCCAATAACAAATTAAATGCTGGGCTATTTGAATCATTGGAGGGAGGCCATTCGGCACCCCTTGAGAAACCATAGATGGTTCTGGGGACTACCACCCTCAGGGGCCAGCTTCTGCCATGTCCCAGGGTGCCCAACCCCGGGACATAGCTGTTTGCTCTCACTTGGTGGGAACTTTGACAACTCCCACCAAGTCAGAGGAAACACTATGCTTTCTGTATGTGGGAATTGTCAAACCGAAAGTACAGAAAGTGGAGTATTCATATGTTTCCCTGCACGCCAGGCCAGGACCTGCGGCCAACCCCACTACAGATGGCCAAAGGGCCTGCACAGCACAAGGTTGGGTGGTTATAGGGGGTTGGCTGCAGAATATGCAGCACTCATGCAGATGACTAGTTCTGAGGCAAAAGATATGTGGAAAGCCATTGTTACATTCACCACATAAATGACATTTGCTTGACAAAATCTTATAAGCAGACCAGCCTTGTCTAAATGTGCTAACATAAATCTGATCTTTAAAAAGTGTAATTAACAGTCATTCAATCCCACAGCATTGATTGGATTCCATTGTTGAATACATAATAAGAACTTGTTGCTGCAGAACACAAGTCTCTAACTGTAGTATACAAGGATTCCACAAAAAATATTCTTTATTTTTAAAAGCATTCCTAGTTAGGTGCACTTGCTCATCAAGCTGAGAATTTTATCATATGCAATGTCTCACAAAGGTAGCCAGACCAAGAGTCAAACATTTTAAAAACTGTATTTCGTTAGCATGCAGAATTGTTTCAACTTAGTAAATCATATTTTGTCAGTGTATTGAGAAGTATTTTCTTTTTAAGTGGTAGTTTTCAAACATAAATTCAGAAACATTCATTCTTTCCCCACCCCACCCTGAAAACAATTCCAACAGTGCAATAAAGGCAAGTCAGTTTCATGTGCACTTTTTGGGTTGCCTGGGTTCCTATTACACATAAACAACATTATAGTTTATTAAGTCTAACACAGAAGAGGGTTTTGCACATCCTGAAATCATATATTTTGAGGTCCTTCTATATGCAATAATGAAGACAAAAGAGGAAAAGTGAAATAAAAGAATTGCCTCGCATCACACATTTTGGTAAAGAGGGAAGACAGGTTTCATCTCAGGTTTTCTTGTTTCAAAATATGCAGTTCAGTCACTAGACATATATGTTTTGCTTCTTCTACACCCACCATATTGCACTCCACCTCCCGTTGCCCACCACCCTGCTAGCATCAATACAGCCATCAGTCATATCACTAACCAAACTTTGCAGCCCCTCAGAAAATGTTTGTGAGTACTTGTAATCTAATGAGTAAAAAGAATGGATATGAAGTAAACAAATTCATTTTTAGATTCTGAATTTAGGAATTTGGGGTTACCGTCATATCATGTGATTGAGAGGGCATTTTGAAAAAATATATTCTTATTTGCACACTAGATTAAACAGGGAAGAAAAGATTGATAGAAATTCAATTGATAATGACATATTTTCTACTATCTCTGTTTACATGCCTCCCCTGATAAAAACAGTACCTCGCTTTTGTGGATGAGCCTGTTACCCATGAAAGGAAATCCCCAAAAAGCAACATGTAGACACACGTTTTTTGCAGTAAAAATTGACCCGTTCTGCAATGTGAGTAGTTGTGGTCAAACTTTGACTAAAACCCCACATTATCCTAATAATTCTACGTAAGAAGGTTCTTGAATCTGCAGGCATCCACAGAATTCTTATGACCCAGTGTTCCCTTTAGAAACAGTACCCAATTTGTGAGGTGGTGCCTATCACTTACCACAGAAATTGTCCAGAAGGCAATATGAAGACACCAAGGGCACTTGAAAATGGAGCCGTTCTGGCAATATGGGTAGCTGAGATATTTGGGCATGAGCTTGTTCGACAGCAAAAAAAAACTATCAACCTAAGGGCCTCATTATGAGTTTTGCGGTCCGTGGACCACCGTGGCGGTGTCAGCAGTCCGACCGATTGGGTTGGAGGTCGGACCTCATTATTATGAGTCATGTAGGACTATGGAGCAAAGACTGTTGTAGTCCCACTGGCACTGCCAGGAAGCACAAACCACTGTGATCACAAGGCAACATAAACAGTACGGCAGAGACAGTGTTTCTGCCTGACACATTTTGAGGTTTGACACCACTGATGTGACTGTGGTGGTCCAACCACCACATCTCAGCAGGTAGAAACAGGGAGTATAAAGGGAGCAACTCAACTGCAGGCAGCCTTACATGTCCGGTGCCCCCATGGAGCACATCACACATGTCCTGCCGCTGTTGCTGATCTTCGAAGGAGGAAAAAATCCACAGTGCCGTGGACACAACCGACTGCAAGTACACACACCTACTGTCGGGCCTGCAAACCCGAATCTGGCATTTAGTAAAGCGTGACTGTTAGAAATGAGGTCTCTAGTTGGCAGAGGTATTCACTCTTGTCCAAGTAGGGACCACAATCCTAGACAGGGTAACTCACAACCCAAACCAAATTATCCTATGCCCACCCTTTGGTAGCTTGGCACTGAGCATTCAGGCTTAACTTAGAAGCAATGTGTAAAGTATTTGTGCAGAACATATACAATAAGACAGTGAGGGCACCACAAAAAGACAACACACAGGTTTAGAAAAAATAGAGAATATTTATCTGAATAAAATACTGTTGAAATGAGGGAAAGTTATGATTTTTTTAAAGGATTAAATCTGACTAAAGTGCCTACAAACACAATAGCTCTGACCGGGGCTATCCAGGTGTCATTGACAGATCCATTCCCAACAATCCGACACCACTGGTGCCGGTCACGGAGTCACACAGACTCCCAGGTACAGTGCCCTTTGAAAACAAAGAACAAGGACGTCGCACAGAGTCGGAAAGAGGCATCGCTGGAGTAGGTGCGGCATCAGTCCCTTACAGCTTCTGAGGAAAGAGGCATCAGTTCTGCGCTGCGAGCAGGTGGAGGTGAGGCGTCAGCTTTGTCCAGATGCAGGTGGAGATGGTGCAGTGTCGTTTGCGAAGTGTCGATTCCTTGTGACCCGGTGGGGTTACTGGTTCCGGTCTGTCAGGACATGATGTGTCGACTTTGTACTGTTGCCATGACCCTGAGTGAAGTCAGCTGATTCGCGGCCACGGTTGTTGCATGCAGCGAGGTCAACGGAGTAGGAGCAGGCTCTGGTGTTGCTGGCATCAGTCAAGTCGTTCTGGAGTCACTGGAGTCGGGGTCTAGTAAAAATCTAGTAGTTGAAGTCCTTGAGACTTCAGAACAGGAGGCAAGCTCAACCCAAGTCCTTGGAAAACACTTTTGGGGGAAGACAGAGTTCTTCCAGCACATTTAGAGGCCAGCAGGGCAGCAGGGCAACAGCAGGGCAGCAGTCCATCTCAGAAAAGCAGTCCAGAGAGTCCTTTGGGCAGCCAGGCAGGTCTTCTGACAGAGTTCAGGTGCAAGTCCAGACGTATCTGAGTTGGTGGGGTCAGAGACCCAGTTTATATACCCACAAATGGCTTTGAAGTGGGGGAGACTTCAAAGAGTGGTTTTGAAGTGCACAAGTTTCCCTTTCAGCCCAATCCTGTCTGCCAGGGTCCCCGTGGGGGGTTATCAGTCCTTTGTGTGAGGGCTGGGCACTGGCCTTTGAAATGTGTAAGGCCCTCCACCCTTCCATCCCAGGAACACTCATTCAGTATGCAGATACATGCAGATGTGACTGAGTGTCCTGTGTTTGTGGCAGTCTCGATAAAATGCACAAGGGAGCTGTCAACCAGCACAGACCGGACATTGATTGGGGACAGGCTGTAAGGCACAAATGGTTTTAAGTGCAGAGAAATGCTCACTTTCTAAAAGTGCCATTTCTAAAATATTAATATAAAATCCAACCTCACCAATAGGCAGGATTTTCTATTACCATTCTGGCCATACTAAATATGACCTTGTTACCCCTTTCAGATCAGAATCTACTACTCAAAATGTATATGAGGGCAGGCCTAATGCTAGTCTATGAAAGGAGCAGGCCTCACAGTGGTGGAAAATGAATTTAGGACTTTTTCACTACCAGGGCATGTAAAACAAATATGTATATGTCCTGCCTTTTACCTAAATAGCTCCTGCCCAATGGGTCATCTAGGGCCTACCTTAGGGGTGACTTATATGTAGAAAAAGGGGAGTCTAAAGCTTGGCAAGTACTTTTAGATGCCAAGTCAAAGTGGCAGTGAAACTGCACACACAGGCCTTGCAATGGCAGGCCTGAGCATGGTTAAGGGGCTACTTGTGTGGGTGACACAATCAGTGCTGCAGGCCCACTAGTAACATTTAATTTACAGGCCCTGGGATCATGCAGTGCACTTTACTAGGGACTTATAAGTAAATCAAATATGCCATTTGGGGATGAACCACCATTACCATGTTTAAGGGAGAGAGCATATGCACTTTAGCATTGGTGAGCAGTAGTAATGTGTGCAGAGCTCTAAAACCAGCACAAACAGTGTCAGAAAAGTGGAGGGAGGTAGGCAAGAAATTGTAGGATGATTACCCTAAGGCTGTCAGGTCTAACACTGCCCCTAAGCAAATCATCTGCTCTTGCATGAGCCAGTTATTGTTGCTGCCTTTGGGAGATGTTTGCTCAAGTCAATGATTGCTTTGGAACTCGTTTGGGAGTCTGGGGCAGATGTTGACTTGTTGCCTGGGCTTGTGGTATCTTCATGACTCAGACTGGGTGTGGCCAGATACAGCAGCTTTATGACTCAGACTGGGTGTGGCCAGGTGCAGTAGGTATTTAAAGCCACACCAGTGTTGAGGTGATTGATTGCTGTCAGAGGTCTTCAGATGCGGAGTGGGATTCTCTGCTTCTCTGCGCTTGTTCATGGATCATCTATTCCACAGCCCAGCGTTGTGGATGCCAATCCTAGACAAGAAGTGATCAAGAAAATTAGCATCATAAAAGGCAGTAACGTGCTGCACATGCTTGAAAGGCTTCTTACCGGTTACTTTTGATAGTTGATTGCTGGATGTTCAGACAGGCAACGCGCACTAGAAGGGCATGTTATCGGTGTCCTTGGTTATTTGAATACTTGCTGTCTGCTGAATAATAACACTCACTGTTGTTAGCTTGCAATGACAGTACAGATTTTGAGCTCATGTTGGACAATTGTTATTTTAATGATGTACTATGAACATGTTTGTTATAGTTGAGTTTTATGTAGCATTTGTGTGATAGCAATCATTGCCTATGATAAAGAACACTCATTGCTTGGCATACGCTAGTTTCAAAATGTGAATCAAAGGTCTGTTATTTCCATATTTAATTGTTACTGTGATGTAACAGTAATGACACTAATTACATACAAAATGAGCTTTAGTATATGAACCCTATTCTCTCAGTGTGGTTAAAAAACTGAACTGTGTTCTTTCCAACACTAACATGCTGCACTGATTAATCCCTGAATATTTGAGAAATCTAAATACTTAAGAATTGATTTTCATTCTTTATTTCCTGTTACATGTCTATGATTGTGAGTGTGGCTGTGTTTTAGAAAGTCTCATCAAGTTCCAACAAGCAAGACGTACACTGAATTTCTGGAACAATTTAGGTAGGTCTTCCAGTGTGGCCACATTGACATGGGAACAAGGTGGGAATGCAGATAGATAGTACAGAAGGATAAAAATTGTATCTGGTTGCAGGTTCCATACTGCTTCTTGAAGATCTTAGGGAGAGGGGAGAGCCATCAAAAGCGGGAAAAGGGACCCTGACAGGCACACCTAGTTTGTGGCAATTGGCGGAGAGTAGTTTTACTATATCAGTTACATGAAAAGTGTTATTTGACTAAATGTTTAATTCATCATAGGAGATATCTGCTCTTTGTAGACCACGTCTAGCCATCCTGATCATGCTAGGTGACATCCGCGTTTCTCTGTCTCTCTCATCCATCCCTTTTCCCCTGGAACGTTCCTGTGACAAACACATACAAGGAAGTGGGAGGCACGCAAAGTCTAGGTGGAGTTGGGAACATGCAACTTGGGTCAGCATTGTGTCTCTGTGGGATGAACAGGTTAGTGATTGACAGCTAACTGTGTCATTACCCTCAATAACAAATCATTGCGCCATCATCCACATGATATGGGGGTCACGCTACGGGCACCAAGTACACTTGTCATTGTGCTCCCGTTCAGAATCATACACAAAGACGGTCACATTCATAGTCAACAAACGCCTCCTTTGGGCAGGTCACTCACACTGCACCACAACACTGCACAAAAATACACACCTGCTCATCTCGGGCAAAGGGATTGTGAAGAGTACACAACATTGTGTCACACAACATAGCAACATCACATGTACAAATACAACACACACACCAAACAATACTCCCACTAATAGCCTTGCAATGGACACACACATCACCCACATTGGCAAATGGCAATGAGATGCACAATAGACAGAGAGACAGATATACACATCCCACTTTTCAAACAATAACTACACAATAGGGATGGGGGCACCAGGAGCAGTCAGGGAAGGAGGCTGCACTGGGACATATATCACTTTGCACATGCCCCTTAAACAATATTTGCACAGGAACTGGCTCTTCATATAGCTCTGCGACAAATAATAGTAGAGGCAAGCAACATGCCAATCTGCACAATGTGGAAGTGCAAGTCAACAAAGCAACTACAACTCTAACTGCATGTGACATATAGCTACATGAAGTAGCTGCAAAGTAGACACAGCAAAATGGACCCATGCACAGTCAAACTCAAACAAAGGTAACCCAATTGAACACCCTCCATGTCTGCACAAACAAAACTCAAGCTGCCACACATTAGATTAATATATAATCCATATCAGGGTGACAAGTCTAACACCATATATCCTCACATTGGACAACAGAGGATGAAATATTACAACACCAAACAGAACACAATGCAATGACACCACAATTGCATTAACACCCACATATACATCCAGTCAACATCTACCTTTGTTTTGCTTGACACCAGCACTGTCCATAAAGTCAGATACTGCAAACAACAACAAATGGATCAGCAACACAAGCTATTCAGGAAAAACATGAAGGTAGAAAAGGAACTGCAGTACAAATGTGTACCCAAAACAACAAGAACATGGATTTATTTTTAACCAAATTGGAAAAGTCCAAGGTCATTGGCCAGTCTTATTTGGATTGTCCATGCACATTGTTGTTCTCTACTTAACTTCTAACTGTCAGGAAAACCTCCCCAAGAAGGGGCATCAAGTGGGCAGGCTGGAACCTCAGGTATCATCTTTGAAGTGGGGGGCTCGGATTTGGGATGGGTGGGTTAGGGAGTAGTGGACTGCTTCTTATGAGGGGTGGGCTTCTTCTTAGGGGAGGGTGGGCAAGTGTGAGGGGGAGGACTTGGAGGTGGAAAGTATGGGTTGAGAGATGGATGGGGGCATCTTGGGTTTGGGACAGGGTTAAGGGATCAGAGTGAAGGATAAGGTCAACCCAAAAAACTTTCTTAGGAATACAGATGGTCAGCAGAAGAGGGTGGGGATTTAGAGGTTGAGGGAGTTGTTGTCTGCTGTGTGGGTGTGTGTGAAGTATGCTTATGTTTGGGTGGTGTCTGCTGCATGTATGAGTGTGGAGGTTTGCGTGTCTTGGGGGTTTGGGAGATGGAGGTGCTGGGTGATCTAGTGGTGGATGTATATGTGTCTTTTGGGGTAGTGTCTGTGGGTATTCTTGTAGTAATAGATGTGTCTGTGTCTGCTGGGGTGGTGTCTCAATTATGGTTGATATGGTTGATGTTTGTGATTCTGTTGGGTAGTATCTGCAGGTATGTAGGGTTTGGTAGAGGTTTGTGTATCTTCTGGGGTTATGACTGTGGGTATGGTGGGTGTGGTGGATGTGTCACTGTGTGCTGTGGTGGTGCCTGTGTGTATGCTTGATGCGGTGTGTGGGATGGTTGGGGTGGTGGGGTTGCCTGGGGACGTGGTGGCTGATGTTTATGTGGGTGTGGGTTTCTGTTGAGTGCTTCATGCTGGTGTGCCTTTAGGAGTTTGTGTTTATGTGTGCGCTCTTGCTTGTTGAGGTGGGTGCATGCGGATCAGTCTTTGTGCTTTGCATAGGTAGGGGAATGGGGGATTTGGATGGAAAGAGGGAGTTGGAGGTGGGATGGAAGGTGGGGGTTGACTGGCTACAATCAGTGTGGAGGCCAGAGCCTGAAACGATCTCTGTAGGCCAGACATTGCACTATGAATGCCTTCCAGGAATGCATTTGTCTGCTGTAGTTGGGTGGACAATCCCTGGATGGCACTCACAATGGCTGTCTGACCCACAGAGATACTCCTTAGGAGGTCAATAGCCTGCTCAATGAGGGCTGCAGGGGCAACAGGGGATGGAGCGGAGGTGCCTGCGGCAAAGGAGACAGCCACCCTCTTGGGTGAGTGGTCACAGCCAACTGGGTGGGGAGCAACAGAAAGGGTAGCAACAGAAATGGGGGTGGGGGACAAACATGGTACGGGGCATGTCCTGATGGGTCCATCACCACTAGGGAGTGGCCAGTGGAGGAAGAATCCAGTGATGATGAGGATATAGATCTAGTCTCCCCTGTGGCACTCACCTCATCCTCTGGGTCCCTCTGTGTTGATGGTGTCTTGACCGAGGTCCCATGGCCAGATGCCTCCCCACTCAGCTGTGTGCTGTCTCCTCTGCTTCCCTGGCTGATGCTTTAAATGCAAGGAGAAATAGGGTCATTAAATGTCCATGTTCACGCTTGAAAAACAGTAGTGATGAGAAAACATTATAATTATGTCAAGTAGGCCCCAGCAACAAATTCCACCTAAGTGGTCCATACATGTACCATACCATATGCATGCATCCAATCTGAACTTTCAACAGTTGCCCACATGAAAATCAGGATCTCAGACAACTACAATTGCATGGCTGAAGTTGTGTAATCACTATAACTACTCAATAAGTAGGAGACCTTATCACTTTCAATGTTTTGCCTTATGGTGCATACCTCAGTTACCTGTTGTCATACAATAGTAGGCCAATGCCAAATCCATTCCCTCAGATCCCACATAAGGTCATGCAGACATATATTTGTTACATACTCAATAACACAACAGTGCAAATTGATGATCCCAGAACATGCCATGTTGCTGACAACAGTACAGTACCCTCGAGCAGGTGTCATGAAATTACATGTCACATTGGAAACAGATCCACAATGCACACTTCAACAAGTGATAGCTGTCCCAATGACAACATGGAGAGAGTACTAATGTTACACAGATATGCCACACATTTGGCATGGAAATGTGCACTGAAGACAAAGGTGGTCATTACAACCCTGGCGGTCGGTGTTAAAGCCGGCGGTAAAATGTTTGCAATTACGACCGTGGCGGAAACCGCCAAGAAAGACAGCCACTTTAACACTCTGACCGCCATGGCGTTACAAACAAACAGCACGGCGGTCACCGCCAACAGACAGGCGGGAGACAAAGTACCGCCCACAGTATCACAACCAACCATTCCGCCACCTTTTCCGGGGCGGATTCACCGCAGATAAAAACACAGCGGAAACAGGATTCCGAAGGGAAAACGCTCACCTCTACACACCCCACGAGGAACGAGGACACCGTGGATCCGGAACTCCAAATTCTCCCTGCGATAGTCTTCCTGCTCCTCTACCAGGAGCACGAACGCCGGCGGGGAAGACCACAGTGAGTACTGCACCTACGACACAGGGAGGGGAGGGAAAAAACAGGGACACACACACAACACGCAACACCCCCACACCCACCCTCACTCACTACAACACACACACTAATACATATTGATACATCACGGTTACACCCCCCAACCCCCTCGGAAGAATGCAAAGACAAAAGGAAATTAGTGTAACCATTGTAATATATTAAAATCAAGTAGGCAAAAATATATATATATACACCATTAACAAAATATACACCAAGCATAGTAGTCCAGGTAGTGCTCCAATTAAGTCCGTGGAACACTGGGCCCACACGGTATGGGCGAGGCCCACACATGATCCCCAACCATGACAGATGGAACACTGCAGGGGCATCAGAGAGCAACAAAACAGGCACCTCAGGGGGAGAGAAAGGGGGGGCACCTCAGCCGGTTGAGTGCACGAAGCCAAATCCACGAGGGGGCCACATGCCCACTGTTCAATACTGGGGAGTGCAAAGCCACAGTCTCTCAAGTCTCTACAGTGGGTGGGTTGCCCACTGTTCCATCCTGGGGAGTGCAAAGCCACAGTCTCTCAAGCCTATACAGTGGGTGGGTTGCCCACTGTTCCATCCTGGGGAGTGCAAAGCCACAGTCTCTAAAGTCTCTACAGTGGGTGGGTTGCCCACTGTTCAATCCTGGGGAGTGCAAAGCCACAGTCTCTCAAGTCTATACAGTGGGTGGGTTGCCCACTGTTCACTCCTGGGGAGTGCAAAGCCACAGTTTCTCAAGTCTCTACAGTGGGTGGGTTGCCAACTGTTCAATCCTAGGGAGTGCAAAGCCACAGTCTCTCAAGTCGATACAGTGGGTGGGTTGCCCACTGTTCAATCCTGGGGAGTGCAAAGCCACAGTCTCTCAAGTCTCTACAGTGGGTGGGTTGCCCACTGTTCAATCCTGGGGAGTGCAAAGCCACAGTCTCTCAAGTCTCTACAGTGGGTGGGTTGCCCACTGTTCAATCCTGGGGAGTGCAAAGCCACAGTCTCTCAAGTGGATAACAGTCTCCACTGGTTCTGGAGGGGGCATGGTGCCCAGAGTGCTTCATCCTGCTAAGGACAGAGGTAGTGGATGGATCTCTCCACTGGTTCTGGAGGGGGCATGGTGCACAGAGTGCTTCATCCTGATAAGGACAGAGGTAGTGGATGGATCTCTCCACTGGTTCTGGAGGGGGCATGGTGCCCAGAGTGCTTCATCCTGCCCGTGACGGACTCAGTAGCGTCAGTGCTCTTGGCGCTCATGGGCCAGCGTTGCTTAAGACGGCGGTTGCCCAGTTCAGCGGTGCTTGAGACGGCGGTGCCCTGTTCAGCGGTGATTCAGACGGCAGTGCCCTGTTCAGCAGTGCTTGAGACGGCGGTGCCCTGTTCAGCGGTGCTTGAGACGGCTTTCTCCTTTGCAGTGACTCAGCTGCTGGTGGTCCTTCATGGCCCAGCGGGGCTTGTGCTGGCGGTCCTCTCTAGCATAGTGGGGCTTATGCTGGTGGTCCTTCATGGCCTAGCGGGGCTTGTGCTGGCGGTCCTCTCTAGCCCAGCGGGGCTTGTGCTGGCGGTCCTTCATGGCCCAGCGGGGCTTGTGCTGGAGGTCCTCTCTGGCCCAGAGGGGATGATGGCGGTGTCCTCCTGGGCTGGTGACGGTGGCCTCCTGGGCAGCAGGGCTGGTGCTGGCAGTGTCCTTCAGGGCAGCTGGGCTTGTGGTGATGGCCTCCTGGGCAGCAGGGCTGGTGCTGGTGGTGGCCTCCTGGGCAGCTGGGCTGGTGCTGGCGGTGGGCTCCTGGGCATCGGGGATGAAGGCGGTCTTCTCTGCAGTGCAGCTCTTCCCAGACTTGCTGAGTTTCTTGTGCCCCTTCCCCACCTTGGAAGGTGTCGCAGCTGACCCCACACTTCCACCTGTACCCCTGGGAGCAGCTTTGGTGGCTGGAGTCTTCCCCCTCTCCCGCCGGGCACTGGCCAACTTCTGATGCTTGACAGGTGGGGGACTGTCTGTGCTGTAGCTCCGTGCCACACTGGCTGCCCTGGTGGCTGGTGCACTCCATATTCCGGTGACTACAGGCACCAATGGTCCCGGAGATGTTGTGGCTGAGGTGCTAGTTTGGGACCTAGGAGACGGACACGGTGGGGGAGGTGTGGGAAAGAGGTCAAGATTGCACAGGAAAAGTTTCTTGGAGACACTGGGACGGGTAGCTGGAGGGGGTTTGGGAGTGGAGGAAGAGGTTTTGGTTGTAGGAGGTGTTCGTTTGCTGACTTTGGGTGAAGGTGGATGCGCTGGAGGCTGTTGTGAGGTGGATAGCTGTTGGGTGGGTGTATGCCTGCGTTTGTGTATCTTGGGAGGGGGCGTCAAAGACACACTGGGAGAGGACACAGGGGACATGTGAATGGTAGTGGGGGTGGTGACTGTACGTGAGCGGGGTGTGGTGGTGGATGTGCTGGTGATGGACGTAGTGGCTATAGAGGTAGTGCTTGCGGGTGTGAGTGTAGACGAGACTGGGAGGGAGACGAGGAGGAGGGGGACACAGTGGAGGCAGTGGATGTTGGTGTGTCTGCATGTGTCTGATGCTTGCGTGAGTTCCTGTGGGATGTGTGGTGCTTATGTTTGCCTGAGCTTCACTTGTGTGTTGACATGTGTGCATGGTGGTCTAGAGGTGTGCTTGGGATAGGCTGTGGTACAGGGGATTGGGTCTGGGTGGAGGAAGTTGGAGGGGGGAGGCTAGACACAGGGACAGTGGCTGCCATCAGTGCTGAGGCCAGAGTCTGAAAAGCTCGCTGAAGGGCCGCCTGACCAGAATGAATGCCCTCCAGGAATGCATTTGTTTGTTGCAACTGCCTCAAAATTGTAGACTGCGCAACAGTGAGGGACCTGAGGAGGTCAATGGCCTCCTCACTGAGGGCAGCAGGGGTGACTGGGGCAGGGCCTGAGGTGCCTGGGGCGAAGGTGATGCCCACCCTCCTGGGTGAGCGGGCACGGGACAAAGGCTGAGGGGCTGCTGGGAGGGCGGTGCTGGAAGGGGGGGTGGCGGCTGTACCTGTAGATGGGGAGGGCACAGATGTTGCTGCCACCACAAGGGAGCTCCCATCAGAGGACGAGTCCGTGTCACTGGTCTCAGCTCCTGTCCCCGCCGTGGAGCTCCCCTCATCCTCCGTCCCACTGGTGAAGTCCAATTCCATAGTGTGGCCCTCCATGGCCATGTGGGATGCAGGCCCCTCATGCTCCGGTGCCACTGCTCCTCCGCCTGATAATGCTAATGCACACAAGAACAGGGAGACCACAAAAAGGGGGGGACGACAGAAGAAAGACATATTGAGTGCATGCATTACCACTACCGTTGGCGGACACAACAGACACAAAAGCCCCCTGCACTACGCCGCGCTCTTGGGCTCCATTGTTCAATTCCTGGGAAATGGCCTTCTAGGCTATGGACGACATCTGCACACATGGATGACACAGGGGCATGAGTAGGTGTACTTGGCACTCTACAGAGGTGCGGTGGGGTGCCACATGGCCTGCCTTACGGAGGGACCTTGCCTACGGAACTCGCCCTGACCTAGGGAAACCCACAGCCCACCACCCCCTCATCATGCGACGGGCACCCCTCCCACATTGGGAGGCCATCCCCAGCTGAGCCTCCACAGTCTTCTTGCTCCAGCGGTGAATGTCCTCCCATCTTTTCCGGCAGTGGGTGCTCCCTCTGTGGTAGACCCCCAGGGTCCAGACATCCTTGGTGATGGCACGCCAAATTTATTTTTTCTGGTGGGCGCTGACCTACATGAGTTGTACAGGGGGAAGAGAAACTTATTACTAACTGCACCATCAAAGTGATTGGCCCCCATCCCTACCCTTGCCTTGTGGCACAAGCACCCACTGTCATTTCATGCACGCCGCACTCTCCCCCCTTCCTTCTTACATCCACCCCTCTCCACACAGGCATAGCCCATACAGCATGCTCCCATTGTACTTACCTGTTTGTCTAGAGGACCGTAGAGTAGTGTGTACTGGGGGAGGACCCCATCCACGAATTTCTCCAACTCCTCCGATGTGAAGGCAGGGGCCCTTTCCCCAGACACTCAAGCCATTGTCTCTTCCAGACCAAGGTCACAACAGCACTTGCAGTGTTGGTCTTCTCCTGTCGAAGATCAGGTATCGAGTGATTGAGCAGATAGAAAATGGCGGTCACGTCCACGGCGGTGCGTACCGTCACCGCGTGCGTACATAGTCATTGGCTCCTGGGACCCATATGGTCCAATGTTAACCAATGCAGCATTGCGCCGCGGTCTTCGACCGCCTACCGCGACGGTGTAAAACACCAGCGCAGTTACCTCACATCCCATTGTCCCACTTTACAGGTCAGGCAGCCGCCATTTCAGGGGCCCAAATGGCATCATTTTCAACTGTGTGTCACACATACCTAGGCCTAGACTCAACACACATACAGGCCACTTTTTAGATTATGATTGGTGTTCTGTGTAAGCTGTGGGTGCGTACCTCTGAGTTGTTTGACTCTGTGCTCACTGTTGTCCTTCATAGGCACCGTGAGGAGATGGCGGCATCCTCCGGTGTACCGACTGTTGGTGGACCTGTCGAAAATGGAGGAAGAACATGTGATAATCACATACAGGCTTGACCATGCTACAATCCATGACCTGTGTGCCCAGTTGGAGCCAGACCTGATGTCAGCTATCCGCCATCCCACAGGAATCCCCCCTCAAGTGCAGGTGCTGTCAGTACTCCATTTCCTTGCAAGTGGGTCATTTCAAACAACAGTGGCCACAGCATCAGGGATGTCCCAGCCCATGGTTTCCAACGTGTTGTCCAGAGTGTTGTCTGCCCTTATGAAACACATGCAGAGCTACATCGTTTTCCCTCAGGTGGAGGATTTGCCTACAGTGAAAGGTGATTTCTATGCCCTGGGACATATCCCCAACATCATAGGTGCCATTGATGGGACACATGTGGCTTTGGTACCCCCCCCACAGGAGTGAACAGGTTTACAGAAACCGGAAGAGTTATCATTCAATGAATGTACAGATGGTATGTTTGGCCGACCAGTACATCTCCCATGTGAATGCCATGTTCCCTGGCTCAGTGCATGACACCTACATCCTGTGGACTTGCAGCATCCCTTATGTGATGGGTCAACTCCAGAGGCACCGTGTGTGGCTATTAGGTGAGCACCTGGAAGCTAGTCAGTGGGAATGGTTGTCTGGGTCTGGGGATATCCCTCCAGGTTAGTGTGTGTCTAACAGTTGTCCCTCGCCATTTGCAGGTGACTCTGGTTACCCCAACCTGTCACGGCTACTGACCCCAGTGAGGAATTCCAGGACAAGGGCAGAGGAATGCTACAATGAGGCCCAAGGGCGAACTAGGAGGGTGATCGAGCGGACCTTCGGCCTCCTGAAGGCCAGGTTCAGGTGCTTCCATATGACAGGTGGATTCCTATTCTACTCACCAAAGATCGTGTGCCAGATCATCGTGGCCTGCTGTATGCTTCACAACTTGCCTTTGCAACGACAGGTGCCTTTTCTGCAGGAGGATTGTCCAGATGGCAGTGTTGTTGCAGCTGTGGAGCCTGCGAACAGTGAAATCGAGAAAGCAGAGGAAGAAGATATGGACAACAGGGAATCAGTGATCCAGCAATATTTCCAGTGAAACACCAGTAAGAATACAAACCTGCCTACTATATGTACTTAAATACTACTACCTCTCTACTGTCTGTCGTTTTCACCCAGTGTATGGTCACTGAGTTGTCACTTTCCTTTACGATTTCACAGATCTGGGTCCCACAGTGGGACATCTGCTTTGATTCCTCATAGACTAGAGCTGTGTGACATAGGTATGTTGACATTACAAGTGAAAGAGCTTTTTGCCACAGTAATTGCTAATACAGTATTCCGAAATCACAGACTGACTCCAGATTGTTTTGTGCTTTAAGGGTGTTTATTTTAGTGCTCAAAATTGGAGGGGGTAGCAAAATGGTGAGGGGTGATGGCGGAGGAATGTCCATGACAGAGTCCAGTCTATTAGTCTCACAGGTGCATTGCCCAAATGGGCATAGGAAGTGGAGGTGGGGCAATTTAAGGATGGACTGGGTGACAAAGTGGGACAGTCGGATGACAATCAGGGTGGTCTCATTTCTTGGCGGGGGTCTTGGCATCATTCTCTGTCTTGTCCTTGGATCCCAGGGACCGTTTGTGAGGTGGTTCTCCCTCTGCAGGGGGTGGGGTGCTGGTGTGGTGGTCCTGTGGCGGTGCCTCCTGTCCACTAACGCCGGCGGAGGTGGTGGGCAGTTCATCGTCCAAGCTAGTGTCAGGGGCCCCTTGTAGTGCCACAGTGTCCCTCCTGGTGTTGAGTACTTCCTTCAGCACCCCTACAATGATGCCCAGGGTGGAATTGATGTTTCTGAGTTTCTCCCTGAAGCCCATATACTGTTCCTCCTGCAGGCGCTGGGTCTCCTGAAACTTGGCCAGTATCGTTGCCATCATCTCCTGGGAGTGGTGGTAGGCTCCCATGATGGAGGAGAGGGCCTTGTGGAGAGTGGGTTCCCTGGGCCTGTCCGCCCCCTGTCGCACAGCAGCCCTCCCAGTTCCCCTGTGTTCCTGGGCCTCCATCCCCTGGACCGTGTGCCCACTACCACTGCCCCCAGGTCCCTGTTGTTGTTGGGGTGGTGGGTTAGCCTGGGTTCCCTGTAGTGGTGGACACACTGCTGATTGACGTGTCCTGGGGACGGAGGTATGGGCCCGCTGGGTGGGTGCTGTGCTGGTGTTTCCAGAGGGGGGAAGCTCTGTGGTGGCCTGTGATTGGGTGTGGGGAACCGACTGTCCCGAGGTCCCCGATGGGCCGGGTGGTCATCTAGATCCAGTTGGACAGAGGTGCTGTCATCGCTGTGGGCCTCTTTTGTTGGTGGTGTGGGCATGTGTGGACCCTCCTGTCCCGTGACGTTTGGTAGGGGTTCTGCAGGGGTATAAAAGGATGTTTATTACATCTGTGTGTGGCATGGTGTGCAATGGGTGGGTGACCGTGTACCCCAGTGCTTGCATTCCTGTGTGGGACCTTGTGTGATGATGGTTTAGGGGGGTGTATGGGTATGTGCAGTGGCCATGCTTTAGTGATGTGTGTCCATGCATTGTTGTTACATCCAGGGCTTGGTGTTGGGATGGGTGGGTTGTGATGTTGGGACATTTGTGAGGAGTTGGAGTGATGGGGTGAGGGTGAGGATGGGGGTATGTGCTGGCATGCAGGTAGGGTGGGGGATGTTATAGTTAAGCTTTGACTTACCAGAGTCCATTCCTCCACCTACTCCTGCGAGGCCCTCAGGATGCAAAATCACCAAGACCTGCTCCTCCCATGTTGTTAGTTGTGGGGGAGGAGATGGGGGTCCACCGCCAGTCCGCTGAACCGCCAGGTGGTGTCTTGAGACCACGGAACGCACCTTCCCCCGTTGGTCGTTCCACCTCTTCCTGATGTCCTCCCGATTTCTTGGGTGCTGTCCCACTGCGTTGACCCTGTCCACTATTCTTCACCATAGCTCCATCTTCCTTGCAATTGAGGTGTGCTGCACCTGTGATCCGAATAGCTGTGGCTCTACCCAGACGATTTCCTCCACCATGACCCTGCGCTCCTCCTCCGAGAACCTGGGGTGGTTTTGCCGTGCCATGGGGTGGTGTAGGTGATGTCTGGGGTGGTGTGTGGGGTGATAAGTGTGCTTATATGCAGTGGTGTGTGGTGTTAGGTGCGTGGAAGTTATGTGGGTTATGGTGTTGTGTGCCTGTGAATGCTAGTATTGTTGATGGTGGTGTCTCTCTCTGGCCTTCGTTCGTGAATTTTGGTTGTAGGGGTTTGTGGGTGATGTGGGTGTGTGTTATATATTGTAGTGGGTGTGTGGGAGTGGTATGTGTGTGTGTATCAGGTGTGTGTATTTCGAATTGTCCAATGTGGTGGTGTTTTGGAGATGTGTGTGTAATTTGAGCGCGGCGGTGTGTACCGCCAATGGAATACCACGGTTGAAAGTCCGCCGCGTGGATTAGTGTGTCGTGATAGTGTGGGCGGATTTCTGTTGGCGTGACGATGGAGGATTTGTTTTCACCAGTTTATCACTGACCTTTGGTGTGGCGGACTTGTGTGGGTGTCTGAATTTTGGCGGATTCCGTGCTACGGGTCATAATAGCTGTGGCGGTTTTCCGCAGCCGCGGCAGTGTGTTTGCGGTCTTCTGCACGGCGGTATGCAGCTTTTATCGCCAATGTTGTAATGACCGCCATAGTGTGTAAAATGTCAGGGGTATCCCTCTAAATTCCACAACACAATGAATTAGCAAGTCCCAGGAAAATCACAGCTAATGTCTGGCCGCCCTTACAATTACATACTCTGAGTGCATCAGCAGATGCCATTAATTCCTTGGATGTTGGAGATGCCCAGAAAATTGCAAAAACTTGTAGAAGACCCTCAACATGTTCCCCAATTAGAAGCTACATCATTGTCTCCATTTTGGTGATGCAAACCCAGATGTCTGTGGATGAATGGTTGTACCCAAACACATGTGATACCAATATAACTGCAAGTCACTCCATGATGCATGCCAACAGTCAGTTAGCACATCTTCCCATTTCACATGTGCCAAGCACTTTGCTACATGATTCTACTTCAATTGCATGAAAATGCGCATTGTGGGTAACAACTCTAGGCCTACCCATAGTGTCTCTCATTGTTACTGCAGTTGTACATGTCAAATGACATGCAATGAGGGGTGAGAGTATGTGTCAGCCAATAACCAATGGTGACACACTGCTGTCGACGGCACAACATGAAATGTACCCCATTGTAAATGTCATACTACATACACAGGTTGGCATGCACATATATGTGAGGTTATACAAAAAAATCTCCCCCCAACACAAGTAAACTATGCATGAAACAACAACTTACAACTGTTTTTCTAAAGAAAAAGGGACACATGCTGACATTTAGGCATAAGGAATGTTGGCAACAGTCATGGTACATACAACATCACAATGGGCATTCCCTACTTACCAATGAAAAGTATTGATCAATAGCTGGACCACAAAAAACGTATGCACTGTGACATGTATGATGGCCATCTTCACAATAAAGACAGTACTGAAGCACCAGCACCCTTCATACACTGAAGACAAGTAGCCTCTGGGTGACAGAGTACAAAATACTCCTTTGAACAGACACATGGCAGAGGACAGTGATCCAGCACTACCTTTATTTTGGCCTGTAACATGGAGGAGAAGTGGTCTGTTGCATAGTGTAGGAAAGTGTCACTGCTGGCATGGTTACCCCGCAACTTTTTGCCTAGTATTGATGCCAAAATTGATTAAAAGTGTACTGGGATCCTGCTAACCAGGCCCCAGCACCAGTGTTCTTTCCCAAAAACTGAACCTTTGTTTCCAAAATTGACACAACCCTGGCACACAGTTAAGTCCCTTGTAAAATGTACCTATTGTACCAAGGGCCCTCTTGCCAGGGATGGTCTCTAAGGGCTGCAGCATGTATTATGCCACCCTAGGGGACCCCTCATCAAGCACATGTACACTGCTGTGCAGCTTGTGTGTACTGGTGGGGAGAAAAAGATAAAGTCGATATGGTACCCCTCTCCGGGTGCCATGCCCACAAACCACTGCCTGTGGCAAAGGTAAGTCACCCCTGTAGCAGTCCTTACAGCCCTAAGGCAGGGTACACTATACCACATGTGAGGGTATAGATGCTTGAGCAATTTGCCCCTACAGTGCTTAAGTCCATTCTTAGACATGGTAAGTGCAGAGTAGCCATGTTGTGTATATGTTGTGGGAGTTTGTTATTACGAACTCCTCATCTCCATAATGGCTTCACTGAACACTGGAAAGTTTGGTATCAAACTTCTCAGCACAATAAACCCACACTGATGCCAGTGTGCAATTTAATATGAAATGCACACAGAGTTCATCTTAGAGATGCCCCCTGTATGTTAGCCACACTGCTCGTGTAGGACTGACCCGTCTGTGCCAGCCTGCCACTTTCAGACAAGTTTCTGGCCACATGGAGTGAGCACCTTTGTGCACTCTGTGGTCAGAAACAAAGTCTGTCCTTGCTGGAGGTGCTTCACAGCTCCCCCCTACAGAAAGTGTAACCCCTGGCAGTAAGCCTCAAAGGCTCCAGCTAGTAGAGTTGCCTGCCCCCAAGGCAAAGCCCCACTTTTGGCGACAAGTCCAGTGGGAGAATTAAGGAAAGTAGGGAGGAGTGACCACCCCAGCCAGGACCACTCCTAAGGTGTCCAGAGCTGAGGTGACCCACTCCCTGCAGAATCCTCCATCTTAGTTTGGAGGACAGGTACCAATAAGATTAGATTTGTGCCCCCCCTCCCCAAATGGAGTGGGCAGAAGAAGGGTGTAATCATTGGCTACTTCCCTGTGACCCCCTAAAACACCCCTAAATGTAAGATTTAAGGGCCTCCCTGAGCCTAGCTCATCAGATTCCTGGCGACCTACAAGAAGAAGAAAGACTGCTAAAATCCCCAGCAGAGAAGAAGGAAGACGACAACTGCTTTGGCCCCAGTCCTACCGGCCTGTCGCCTGCTTGAAAGAGCCTGCAAAAGAACAGCGACGTGTCCAGTGGGCCAAGACACCTCTGCTTAGCTCCTCCAGAGGGATACCCTGCACCCAAAAGGAACAAGAACTCCAACAACTAAGGACTCCGACCTCACTAAGGAGGCGTGAGTCCTGACCACTCTGCACCTGACGCCCACGGCCCGTGTCCAGATGGTCCACCCTGCTAGAGAAGGTCCCCGGGCGACTGCGAGCAAGTGCCCATCCTGGGTTGACCTCTCCACCCTTCCTTGACGACGGCTGCAGAGGGAATCCCGAGGATCCCCCTGACCGCGAAGCACCGGATGAGGATTTCCAAAGCCTAAAGACACACCTCACCGCAGCTCCCAGGCCTTGGAGAACCCGACCATCGGTGCAGCAAGATCCAGCAGATGGTCCTCCTCCCTGTCCAACTAGTGGTGTACTGAAGACAGCCCCCTGGACCTCGCCTGTAGCCTCTGAGTGATCCATGAGGTCCCCTCATTGACCAGCATTGGAAACCCGACGTCATGTTTGCACCCAGTACCCGGCAGCCACTGTGCCGCTGAGGGTGTGTGTTTGGTGCCTACTTGTGGCCCCTCCAGTGCTCCTCTAATCCCTATTGGTCTGCCCTCCCAGTGGCAGGTACTCACCTGCAGGCAGACCTGGTTCCGACTATCCCCTGTCTCCTTAGGAGCCCACGTTAAATTTGCTCATCTTTGACTTCTGCACCCGGCTGGCCCCATGTTGCTGGTGGTGGGTGTGTGGGGTTAACTTGAACCCTAACCGGTGGACTTCCTAAAACCCGGAGACTGAAATTGTAAGTGTTGTACTTACCTGCAAAACGATCTAACATTTCTTCCCCCCGGGAACTGTTTCTGAAAATCGCGATGTCCATTTTAAAAACAGATTATTGCCAATAATTCAAGAACTGTATAACCTACCGAATGAAAAAAGTACAGTTGATACATGTGTGAATGTGAAATATGAATCTAGTGAAGTACTTACCTGCAACTTGAATCTTGTGGTTCTAAAAATAAACTAAGAAAAGTTAATTTTGATATAAAAACCATAGGTCTGGAGTTGTCATTTAGTGTGTGTGTCTTCTATTGTCTGTGTGTGTACAACAATTGCTTTGCACTACCCTCTGATAAGCCTAACTACTCAACCACACTACCACAAAATAGAGCATTGGTATTATCTATTTTACCTTCTGATATACCTCTGGGGAACCCCTGGATTCTGTGCACACTATGGCCCTCATTATGACATTGGCAGTCAGCTGACCGCCATGCCGGCGATGGCAGTAGTACCACTGCCAAACCGGTGGTAATGACCACCATATAATGACCATGGCGGTGATTCCTTCCATAGACAGCCAATGTACAACCTCAACCGCCAGCGCAGTATGACCACTGAACATGGTGGTAGCCACCTACGGGCCGATGGAAGACAAGGATCTACCCACCATGTTATGAAATAGCACACCGCCAGAATTTCTGGGGCATTAGCAATGCCACCAAAAGCCTGGCGGAAACACATCATATAAAAGGAGACACTCACCTCCAGGGACACAGAGGAGTTTGCAGCCCCTATGGAACCAGAACTGGAAGTCTTCCTGATGCTGTACCAACCCATGGCTGTCCTGGAGCACCAACGTTGACGAAAACGATGGCGGTGAGTACAGCTGCCTAGCATACAAGGAAGGGTGGGAGGGAGGGGAGAGTGACACACACATGCACAACGCACACCATACACACACACACCACACACCCAGAACTATCTGCAGAGAAAATCGACAGAACCCAGGAACAAAGAAAGCTAGGACACATACCTGTGTTCCAACCACTGTAATCCAGTAGGATGAAAAGCCCAAATCCAATCAAAATAGAAAAACATATGTACAGGCAGGGCCATTGGCCAGTTCAAAGTCTGTAATGCCCATAGGGCAAAATCCAAGCCCCAACTTGACTCCTGACAACAACGGGACTCCACTGTGCAGGGGCATCATGTTAAAAATAGGCAGGCACCTCAGGAGGAATTGGGGGTGGTGGGTAGTAGGGGGTGGAGGGATAGGGGGCTTCTTTTTGGGAGCGGGGTCCTTGGACTTGGGTTTGGGAGGGGGTGGCTCTTTAACCTTCCATTTTGGGGGTGAAGGAGTGTGCTTGGGGTGGGGGGCTGGAGTTCCACTCTTGTGCCCCTTAGTGGCAGCTGAAGTCTTAGGGGGTGGAACAGGGCTAGACTTGGCGCTGGAGGTACTGGAGGGATGGATCATTTCTCTTACGGGCAGGACCATGGGGAAGGGGTAGGGAAGAAGTCAAGGCGGGAAAGAAAAAGCTTATTAGGACCAGCATGGCGGGCAGTGGGAGGAGGAATGGGAGTGGAGGTAGAGGGAGTGGTTGTAGGAGGAGGAGGGGTGCTGGACTTGGGTTCAGGTGCATGGACAACATACGTGTGTGAGGTAGATGGCTGTTGGGGGTCTGAGTGTGAGCGTTTGTGTGTCTTTGCAGGGGGGCAGACAGGATGGGAGGTCAAACAGGACGTGTGGATGGGTGTTGTGGTGGTGTCTGCAAGTGAGGTGGGTGTGCTGCATGATGTGGTGATGGTGGTGACTGCGCATGTGGTGTGTGATGCATGTCTGCGGGTCTGCTGTTGTGGTGACTGTGGGCAAGGCTGTGCAGGTGGCATGATCTGGGATTGTTGATGCTGTGCATGTAGGTGTGAGTGCTGACGTGACTGAGGGTGGAGGAGGAGGGGAGAAAGTAGAGGCAGTGGATGATGTTGTGTGTGCATCTGGGTATTGGCTATGTGTGTGCTTGGGGACTGAAGTGTGGTGCCTGTGTTTGTCTGTGCGAGTCCTGTCTGTTGTTTTGGGTGCATGCTTGCCAGAATGTGTGCGTGGGATTGGTTTGGGGAGAAGAGACTGGGACTGGGAAGTGGTAGTTGGACGAGGTGGAAGAAACAGGGCCACTGGCTGCTGTCAGAGAAGAGGTCAGAGCCTGAAACAATCTCTGTAGAACAGCCAAGCCACTGTGAATACCCTCCAGGAAGGCATTGCATTACTACATCTGGGATGCCACCCCCTGGATGGCATTCACTATGGTTGACTGCCCTACAGAGATAGATCTCAGGAGGTCAATAGCCTACTCACTGAGGGCAGCAGGGCTGACTGGTGCAGGGCCAGAGGTGCCTGAGGCGAAGGAGACACCCACCTTCATGGGTGAGAGGGATGGTCAACTCAGTGGAGGGCTACTGCTCCGCTCACCCTCTGTCCCACTGGTTCTCTCAGCATCAGTGGACTCTGCCTCCTTGGTACCATGGACTGCAGCTCCCTTATGCACCGATGCTCCTAGTCTTTCGCCAGATGAAGCTAATGCACACATGGACAGGATGACAAAAGAAGAGGGGGGAGAAAGAAAGGGAACAAGGGGTCAATCACAGCAACAAAAGCACAGATGGCATACACATCACTGTCACACATTGGGACTACGAATGGCAGTAAGGACCAAACTGGCATACCATTGGCTAGGTACCATAGCAGGTAGGAGCCAAACACTGAAGTCTGCACACCAACTGTGACCAACTAAGCCCTGTCTGCCATGAAACACCAGCTACCTAGCTATCAAAAATATGCATTACACCCAAAATACCTAAGCTGGACAACACAGCAATGTCTAAGCTGGCAGAATGGGGCATCCACTGACTATAACCCTGCACCCAAATCCCATGCCAGGCAACAAAGATGGTTGTCACATGCACTGTACTCACCCTGTTGTCACTGCTGTTATACCCTCAAGCCCACATCCAGCTCTGGGTAGGCCGCCACCAGAATGCGAGCCATCAGTGGGGTCAGGTTCAGACTGGCACACCTCCCTCAATGGGAGGCCACCCCCAGCTGGGCCTCTGCGGACTTCCAGGGACCAGCGTCTCAGGTCCTCCCACCATTTTCTACAGTGGGTACTCCACCAGCTATTGCCCCCCAGGGTGTGCACGTCTTTGGCGATGGCAGGCCACAACCCCTTCTCCTGATGGGTGCTGACCTGCAGAGGAAACACAAACAAGGGGACACCATGAACCACACAGTTCAGCCTGTCACACATGTGGCCTACGTACTACATTTGCCCCTCATCAGGCATACACATGAGCCTTACCTCTACATGTACACTGCCACATGCCATACCCCCCAAATGACACACTGCCAGCACACACATACACATCTACATGCAGCCAGCAACCATGTACTCACCTGTTGGTCTGGAGGCCCATACAACTGCCCAAACAGGGGTAGGACCCCATCCACAAGCTGCTCCAACTCTTCCGACGTGAAGGCTGGGGCTTTTTCCTCTGTTGCACAGGCCGTGGCAGGTTCCAGACACAGGTAACAGCAGTACACGCAGTGGAGATGTAGTCCTGTGGAAAGTCAGGAATCAAGTGAAGTGATTAACAGAAAATGGTGGTTACGTCTGCGACGGTGAACACCGTTACCATCGGTGTTGATTATCATTGGTTTCTGTACTCCATAGAGCTCAATGTTACCCAAAGAGAAATTGCACGGTGGTGCCAACCACCTCCAGCCATGACACCTAATGCTGGCAGAGGGAGGTCACTTCCACCTGTCCCTGCATACAGGACAGACGGTTGCCATTTTCTACCGCTACTACACATGTACAGATTTGATAGTCCATCACTGGTGTCGAATGTATACACCTAGACAATTCCAGTGTCCAACATACAAACATGCTCTGTGTACACTGATGTGTGTCCATAGTCACTCCCTTCTTACTTTCGGTTCACGTAGGTACCAAGCACTGCGGATGAATAGGAGGAGGAGGCATGCACCCGTCTACAGACCCCTTGTGGACTTGGCTACACTGGAGGACAGTCACATCATACCCACATATCGTCTGGACAGGGCCACGATCACAGAGCTGTGTGCTCAATTGGAGCCTGATCTGCTACCTGCTATCCATTGCACCACAGTAATCCCCCCTTGTGCAGGTACTGCAGTGCTCAATTTCCTGGCAACAGGCTCTTTCCAGGTGACAGTGGGCTTGGCTGCAGGAATGTCATAGCCATTGTTCTCTATTGTGCTTGCAAGTGTTTTGTCTGCTTTGCTCAAACACATGTGCAGCTACATCGCATTTCCCCAGGTAGATGATTTTCCCACTGTGAATGCTGGATTTTATGCAATGGGACACATACAACATGTGATTGGGGCCATTGACGGGACCCATATTGCCTTAATGTCCCCCGGGCCAATGAACAGGTGTACAGGAATAGGAAGAGTTATAATATAATATAAGAAAACTTTATTCGACTTTCAGCAAGTCATGAAAGTAGTACAAGTTGTAGAATCTCCAATTATAATACATTTCAATATATTAAAAAATAAATAAATAATAAAAGAATAAAAAGCACACGACAATAAACTGTCTGATGGATCGATAAAATGCCCTGTTACAGTAAATTACAATTACATTGCTGTCCCGATAGATTTCCTTATCTTTAATACAGTACATAAAAAGTTAGCCAAAGTACCACAGATCTCTAAAGAAGATAGTGACTGAAGGCAGGCGTAGGCTGTACGACATTGGGGGAGATTGATTGACCTTAAAAGTGGAATAGGAAGAGTTTCCACTCACTCAGTGTCCAGATGGTGTGTCTTGCTGACTAGTACATCTCTGCCAAGTATCCTGGGTCGGTACATGATGCCTTTTTCCTGAGGAATAGCAGTACCCCACAGCTGCTGGCATAACTACAGAGGCACAGAGTGTGGCTTATATGTGAGCCTGAGTCCCCACCCAATGTATGTCAGTATATGCCTTCAGGAGTCATACCCCATGCCATTGTGCAAGGCTGTGTGTCCCTCACTTTTTCCAGGTGACTCCAGATTCCCATACCTGTCCTGGCTCTTGACCCCTGTATGGAGTCCTAGAACAGGGGCTGAGAATAGGTACAATGATGCTCATGGGTGTACCAGGAGGATTTTTGAAAGGACCTCGGTCTCCTGAAGCCCAGGTGCAGGTGCCTCAATCTGACAGGTGGATCCCTATACTACTCCCCTGAGAAGGTCGGCAAGATTATTGTTTTGTGCTGCTTGTAGCACAATTTAGCCCTCAGATGCCATGTACCCTATCTGCAGGAGGAGGGGGTGACAATGCGCCTGTGGCAGCACTGGACAGTGAGGACAGTGAAGAGGAAGAAGAGGAGGAGGATGTGAACAACAGGACACATATGATACTGCAGTACTTCAATGACACTCAGGTAAGACTGTTTAACTATATATTACTCCATTTACGTTTTGTGCTGTTTGGCTGTAGCATAATGCCAGTTACTACCTCTGCATCCCACCTGACTGTCACCTATGCCTTCACTTATGGCAGATGTTGGTGTGGTTTCAATAGTGTAATGCTGTGATGTGTACAGACTGCTCAGACACATTTGTAGGATGGATCAATATATTACTGGACATTTACACAGGATCATGCAGTTCATTACAGGTCAATACATTGTGCATTACCTTTAGATAAAGCACTATTACTCGAGTTGTGTCCAAGGGTGTTTATTGAAAATGTGTATACAATGCAAAGTGCAATAGAGTGGGGAATATTCCAATGTAGTGGGCCAGTCTATGTGTAGCACAGGTCCAGTATCCAAGGGGCCATAGGAAAGGGAGCAATGGCAGCTCAAAGTGGACAAGATGACACAGTGTAAGACAAGGGGGACATTCCGTAGGGGTTCATTTCCTGGCAGTGGTCTTGGCAACTATCTCTTGTGTCTGTCTGGGTCTCAGGGACCGTTTGCGTGGTGCTTCACCTTCTGAAAAGGGACGGCTGTTGGCAGTCTGTGGGTCCTGTGGCAAGACCTCCTGTCCACTAGCTGTAGCAGATGTGGATCAACATATTATGGGACATTTGCTCAGGATCATGCAGTTCAATACAGTACAATACATTGTACATTTCCTTCAGATAAAGCACTATTACTCATGTTGTGTCCAAGGGTGTTTATTTGAAAATTTGGTAAACAAGGCAAAGTGCAATAGAGTGGGGTGATGGTTGGGAATAGTCCAGTGTAGTGGGCCAGTCTGTTTGTAGCACAGGTCCAGTGTTCAAGGGGCCATAGGAAGGGGTGTAATGGCAGTTCAAAGTGGACAAGGTGACACAGTGGAACACAAGGGGGACCTTCAGGAGGGGCTCATTTCCTGGCAGTGGTTTTGGTCTTGGCAACTGTCTCTAGTGTCTGTCTGGGTCACAGGGAACATTTGTGAGGTGGTTCACCTTCTGCAGGGGAAGGGTGCTGGTGGCCTGTAGGTCCTGTGGCAGCAATTCCTGTCCAAGAGCTGCAGCAGATGTGGAGCACTGATGGGTGGAGTGGCTAGTGGACATGGCCCACTAGTAAGCTCTGTCCTCTCGCATGGTGTTGGCCATGTCACCCAGTACCCCTACAATGGAGGTCATGTTGGCATGTATGCCCTGCAACTGCTGCATGACCTTCTGTGGTGGACCCCTGCAGCTGCTGGTTCTCCTGACGGTGATCCCCTGACCCATCCTGTCCTGGTATTGTTGGTATGCACCCAGGACATCTGTAAGTGCCTCCTGGGCAGTCGGTTCCCAGGGCCTGTCCTCCCCCTGGTGCACAGCTGTCCTCTGAGTGTCCCTGGCCCCTTGTGCCTGTGTCCCCTGAACGGTGTGCCCACTCCCACTGACACCAGGACCCTCATTGTCTTGCCTGTGTTTTGGCTGTGTAGTATTGACTTGGGTCCCTGTACAGGTGGGCACACTACTGATTGACAAGACCTTCGGATAGAGGAGTAGGGGCATTGGCTGGCTGCTGTGATGTTAGATTCAGAGGGGGGCTGTGGTGGACTGGCTGTGGGATGGGGCAGCCGACTGATCAGTGGTCCCAGTTGGGACAGGGAGTTCATCCACATCCAAAGTTCCTGAGTTGCTGTCATCACTGGGAGCATCTTCTGGTGGGGGACTGGGTAGCCATGGCACCTCCTCGCTGCTGACATTGGCTGGGGCACCTGTGGGGATGTAAGTGATGTGTTATGGTACATGTCAGTGACATATTCCGCATTACTATCTTTCCCTATGTTATTTTTGTTGTCCTCCCAACTTTGGTTTTGTATTGTGATGGATTGTGGAATTGTTAGTTCTCCATGCTGTGCATGCATTGGTGGTGGGTGTGCATGCAGAGCTGGGAGGGATCTGCATGCAGTGGGCATGGCATGCAGGGCTTGGCATTAAGGTTTTTAAATTAGGGTGGTGCACTGTGTGGGATGGTGTGGGGTGATGGGGGTCAAGGTGAGGGGTCATGGTGGCATGCAGGTTTGGGGGGTGATAGGTAGTAAATGTTGACTCACCAGTGTCCAGTCCTCTGGCTACTCCAGTAAGTCCCTCAGGATGCAGGGTTGAAAAGACTTGCTCCTCCCATGCTGTCAGCTGTGGAGGAGGAGGTGGGGGCCCACTGCCAGTCCTCCTGTTGGCGAGCTGGTGCCTTGCTGCAATGGAACACATCTTCCCCCATAGGTCGTTCCATCTCTTCATTATGTCATCCCTTGTGTGTGGATGTTGTACCACAGCGTTCACCCTGTCCATGATCCTCAAACATCTCCATCTTCCTGGCAGTGGAGATCTGCTGTACTTGCGCTCCAAACAGTTGTGGCTCTACCCTATTTCCTCCACCATGACTCTCAACTCCTCATCAGTGAACCAGGAGTGCCTTTATGGGGACATGGGTATTGTGTGGAAGGTCTTGTGCAGAGGGTAATGAGTGAAGTGGTGGGGTGTGTGGTGTGTGGTGTGTGAAGGATGAATAGGTATTTGTGATATGTGTATGCAACTCTCTCTGGGATAGGCGTGACAAATTGTAGTAGTCTTCTCGTGTTTGCAAAGGATTGTGGGTGATTTGAGGGTGTTTTTTATAGTGCTGTTGATGGGTATGTGGGGTGTGTGTATTTGTGACAGGTGTGGGTTTATTGTTCGGGCCTCTGCTGTCTTGTTTTCTTATTGAGTGGGCATATCCGCCCCGGTGGTGTACACAGCCAATGGTTTACCGCCATTCAATGTCCACTGTGGAGATTGGTGGGTTATTATTTGAAGGGCGTTGTTTGGTGACATAACGGTATGGGTGGTAGTATCAACAGTTTATCACAATCAGTGGGTCTGGCGGATTTGTGATTGCAGCTGTTTTCTGTCAGTTTTGTGTGTGTGTGTCATAATCTGGTAGATGGATGTTCACCTTCGTGGCGGTATGATGCAGCAGTCATTGCGGCGGTATTTGGTTTTTACCGCCAATCTCATAATGAGGGCCTATATCGCATTGTGATGTAGTATATACAGAGCCAGCTTCCTACACATAGCAATTACACCCACTATAACAATAAACAGTATTTGATTGCTCACTGTACACAGTCAAATGTTGCCCCTGGAGAGTAAATTGTTTGTGGAATGTACACAGTTGTGTCCTTGGTCCTTGGGCCAATAGGCAAGGCATATCAGTATGCACCACATGACATGTCACACAAAAAATCACTTATTATTAGAATTGGAGTCTCTGGTTGGCAGTCAGGTTACCCCCTGTCCAAGCAAGCACCCTCACTCTAGTCAGGGTAAAGGAGAATCACACTCAGTTAACCCCTGCTCACCCCCTTGGTAGCTGGGCATGGGCAGACAGGCTTAGCTTCAGAAGCAATGTGTAAAGTATTTGCATCAACACATGCAGTAACTCAATGAAAACACTACAAAATGACACAACGCAGGTAGAAAAATTGTGTCTAAACAAAACAAGACCAAAACAACAAAAATCCAACGTACTCAAGTAAAGTTATGAATTTTCAAGAGAATAAGGCCCTCATTACAAACCTGGATCGGTGTTAGAGCGGAGGTAATACTACCAACAGGCCGGCGGTAAAAAAATGGAATCATGACCACAGCGGAAACCGCCAACACAGACAGCCACTTTAACACTCTGACCGCCACAGCGGTAGCAAAAAACACCGAGGTGGTAACCACCAACAGCCAGGCGGAAGACAATGTACCGCCCACCCCATTACAACCCACCCATCTGCCAGCTTTTCCGGGGCAGTACCAACGCCATCAAAAGCATGGCAGAACCAGTTCTTTGAAGGGAAACAACTCCCCTCTCGACACTCAAGGAAGAACCAGGATGCCATGGAGCCCGAACTACAGGTGTTATCCATGCTGGTGTATCTTCTCATATACCAGGAGTACAAACGGCGGCGGCGACGACCACGGTGAGTACTGCACCTAGCACATAGGGGAGGGTGGAGGAAAAAGAGAGGGACACACACACGCAACACCCCCACCCCCACCCACACTCACAACACCATACACATAAACACATGCAACAACATTACTGTCAGAGTCACCAGATCCTCGGGGTCTGTGCATGTTCCCAACACTTCCCCCACAAGACAGCTCCAATACTATGATTAGAATTGTCACAGAGTCTAAGAGAGTCCAAGTGGGGAAAAGGGGATTAGGAAGGGAACAGCTGGGAAGGAGACCTGTAGGAAGCAAAAAGGTTAAAACACACAACATCAAAATTATATCAGATTAATCAGTACTAGGCTATGACTCTAAGCATTGTCATTCTGACAAAACATGGACAACCTAAGCATAGACCTAAATAACTAGGCTTCAAGATGACTGGGTACCTGTGAGGGATTCAAGAAAGGTTAAATGCAACTTTCAAATTCAGGTATTATCTTTTGCATGAGGATCAGGAAATAATCTGAATGATGTCTAAACCATCATATGAATCAGGTATGAGAAACTTATTATGTACATACAACATTACATCTAGAACTCTAGCATTTTTGTTTTCTCAAAATTGCCGGAACATGAATTGCGCACATTGCAGATTTTCACAAAGTGTGTAAATACCATGGAATGATTGTGTACCATGAATAACATAAATTAGACTCGAGAAATAAATCACGCGTCTTGCCAACTCGAAAGCCACCATGTAAATGCCATGAAGTGGTAGCGCATAATGAACACAGTGATTTTTACCACAAGAAATGAATCACTAGTACTGCCGATTCGAGCACCCCCAAGTAAATGCCATGAAATGGTAACGCTCGCTGAATAACATGAATTCAACAAAAGTAATGAATTGCGCGTTCTGCCGATTTGAATGTCAGCCAATAAATGTCACGAAATGGTAACACATAATGAGTATCATGAATTAGACACAAGAAATTAATTGCGCGTCTTGCCGATTCGAAGACCACCATGTGAATGCCAAGGAATGGTAGCGTACAAGTAATAACATGAATCTAAGCACCGAAAAAGAATCGCGCCTCTTGCCGATTCGAATGTCACCATATGAATGTCAGGAAATGGTAGCGTACAATGAATAACATGAATTACACACAAGAAATGAATTGCGCGTCTTGCCGATTCGAATGCCACCATGTAACTGCCAAGAAATGGTAGCGCACAATGAATATCAAGGGTTAAAGCACGAGGAACGAATGACGCATCTTGCCGATTCGAATGCCACATGTAACTGCCAAGAAATGGTAGTGCATAATGAATATCAAGGGTTAAAGCACGAGGAACGAATCGCGCGTCTTGCCGATTCGAATGCCACCATGTAACTGCCAAAATATGGTAGCGCACAATGAATAACAAGGGTTAAAACATGAGAAACGAATTGCGCGTCTTGCCGATTCGAATATTAACATGTAAATGCCAGAAAAAACCCAGAGCACATTCACACACACAAGGTAAAATCTCTCAACATGAAAAGTAGGCCCAAGAACTCTGATGCCTTCGAAAATGGGATCGGGGGCCGAGCCCGACCTCCGTCTTACCGCCCGGATCAAGGATCACCAATGTAAATGAAAGGCAAAGGCCTGGAAGATCAAAGTAGGCCACCGGAACAGGAGCTCAGGAAGTTGCTGCTGCTCTGATCAGGGACCTCTGAATAGTGAGCACGTGGAGCTGGGCTGGCTCCCTTTTATAGAGTCTTAGCCCAGCCCACCAACCACACCCAGGCATGCTGCAGGGAAAGCTTCTAGAAGGCCCTGGAAAGGGACCACACCCTGACACAGTCTGAAAGCCTGCAGCAGTACATTACATGTGAACAGTATTTATATGCATGCTGAACATAAGTCTTCAGGATTAAACTCTGCAATGCAAAAGGTTAAACAACATCATATCAGCACAATGCATAAATTATGTTAGCTTGAAATTGTTAGGTTTTTGCATTCTAGTCACCCGTAGAGCGCGAACTGCCTTGATGTTGACAATTAGATATACACCCGTAACCCTCAGGAATAACGCAAGGCCAAAAGGAATTGAGTCAAATGAGTGTTACATTAGAAATAGTCAGAAATAGGTAAATATTTCAAAAACAGTATTTACAAAATATATAATATGTACAAAAGGCGGGACAATGTCCACTCAAAATGTCCGTGGCCCACTGGGCCAAAACACATAGGCCGAGCCCACACTTGACCCCTGCCTTATTACGGAGAGAACAGTGGAGGGACATCAGGTTGAAAACATACAGGCACCTCAGGGGGACGAGGAAGGGAGGGGCACCTCAGCCAGAAGATGGTACGGCACTGCTCCTGGAGGGGGCTCCATTCCCACAGCGATGTCCTGGGGAGTGCAAGGCTACAGTCTCTCAAGTCTCTCAAGTGGGTGGTTTGCCCACTGCTTGGTCCTGGGGAGTGCAAAGCCACAGTCTCTCAAGTCTCTCAAGTGGGTGGTTTGCCCACTGCTTGGTCCTGAGGAGTGCAAAGCCACAGTCTCTCAAGTCTCTCAAATGGGTGGTTTGCCCACTGCTTGGTCCTGGGGAGTGCAAGGCCCCCAGTCTCTGAAGTGGATGGCTTTTCCACTGGTTTTGGAGGGGGCTTTGTGCCCAGTGTGCTTCATCCTGCCAAGGATATGGTGAGTGGATGCCTTTCTCCACTGGTTCTGGAGGGGGCTTTGTGCCCAGTGATGCAGCACTTTGGGGTTGCCAGGTCACAGTCCCTCATCTGGGTGTCAGAGCCACAAGATTTTCAGTGACCAGGATGCATGATAGTCCATGGAGGCAGGGCTACAGTCCATCTGCAGGTGGCTACGGCTGCACAGTGGTGGTAGTGCCCGTGCTGGTGGGGGTGCTGCCAGTGGTGGGGGGAGGCTCCAGACCTTCTCCTGCAGCCTCGGACGGCTGCCCACTGGGGCTGCTGCTGCAGGCAGTGATGCTACTGTCAGCTGTGCAGGTGGAGGTGCTTGCAGTGGTGCTTGCAGTGGTGCTTGCGGCAGTACTTACGGTGGTGCTTGTCGCAGTGCAGGTGGCGGTGTTGGCCGCAGTGCAGGTGCCAGTGCTGCCAGTGGTGGGGGGAGGTTCCAGCCATTCTCCTGCAGCCTCGAACGGCTCCCCACTGGGGCTGCTGCTGCTGACAGTAGTCATGCTTGCAGTGGTGCAGGTGGCAATGCAGGTGGCAGTGCTTGCGGCGGTGCTTGCAGCGGTTGTGCTTGTAGCCACCAGGCCTTCACCTGCAGGCTCGGATGGCTGAAGTGCCTTGGCTGGTGGTTTTTTGCCCCTTCCTGCCCTTGGCATATGGTGGTGTCACCTTGGTCTGGCAGCTGGAGTCTTTTAGGTGGCTTTTCTGGGTGGTTGTGGCTCCCTCCCCTTGCTGGATGCTGTCCCCTTCTTCACCTTGCCAGGTGGCGGAATGTTCTTTGCCTTGGCAGGGGTTGGTGGCACACTGGCTGGGCTGACGGGTGCCCCCTTTGAGCCTCTGACAGCTGTAGGAACCACAGCGGACGTGGACTTGGTGACTGAGGTGCTAGGCTGGGTTTTGGCCACCCTGTCCCGAGGGGACAGACGAGGGGTGAGCAGTAGGGAAGAGGTCAATGTTTGCCAGGAAAAACTTCTTAGGGACATTGGGGTGGGAAAAGGATGAAGGTTTGGGAGTGGAAGAAGAGGAAGTGGTTGTAGGAGGTGTCAGTCTGCTGTGTTTGGGTGAAGGTGCATGAGCTGGATGCTGTTGTAAGGTGGATGGCTGTTGGGTGGGTGTGTGCTTGCGTTTGTGTAATTTGGGAGGAGGGGTCACAGACACAGTGGGAGAGGACACAGGGGACGTGTGCATGGATGTGGGGGTGGTGACTGCCAGTGAGGGGCATGTAGTGATAGGCGTGCTGGTGATGGAGGTAGTGGATGAGGGTATCGTGCATGCAGGTGTGAGTGGAGACGCTACTCGGAGGGAGGTGGACGAGGAGGATGAGGGGGACACAGTGGAGGCAGTGGATGTTGGTGTGTCTGCATGGGGATGGTGCTTGTGTGAGTGCCTGTGAGATGAAGTGTGGTGCTTGTGTTTGCCTGAGCCACTTCTGTGTGTTGATTTGGGTGAATGTTGGTCTGAAGGTGTGCTTGGGGTAGGCTGGGGTTGAGGGGATTGGGACTGGGTAGAGGAAGTTGGAGGGGGGAGGCTAGAGACAGGGACAATGGCTTCCATCAGTGTAGAGGGAGAGCCTGAAATGCTCTCTGTTGGGCCACCATGCCAGAGTGAATGCCCTCCAGGTATGCATTTGTTTGTTGCAAATGCCTCTCAACACCCTGGATGGTATTCAGAATGGTTGACTGCCCAACAATGAGGGATCTCAGGAGGTCAATAGCCTCCTCACTGAGGGCAGCAGGGCTGACTGGGGCAGGGCCTGAGGTGCCTGGGGCGAAGAAGATGCCCACCCTCCTGGGTGAGCGGGAACGGGAAACACGCTGAGGGGCTGCTGGGAGGGCAGTGCTGGTAGGAGGGGTGGCGGCTGTACCTGTTGTTGGGGTGGGCACAGAGGTGTGCTCCACCGCCAGGGAGCTTCCATCAGAGGAGGAGTCGCTGTATATGGTGTCCGCTGCTGTCCCTGTCGTGGTGCTCCCCTTGCCCTCCATCCCACTGGTGCCCTCGCCGTCGGTGGAATCGACCTCCAGGCCCATGTGGGATGCAGCTCTCTCCGTTGCCAGTGCCTCTGCTCCTCCGCCAGATGATGCCAATACACACAAGGACAAAGTGACAAAACAAAAAGGGGGGGAGACAGAGAATACACTTGGTCACTGCCAGCAACAACACTACTGTTGGTGTACACAACACACAGGGAGCAGCCCTATGCACTAGGCCATGAACTACCAGTTACAAAGATAGTCACCAGCCCATGGGTACATTGCCTAACGCCATTAGCTGCACACCTGAAACACACAGGACTCTGCCCAGTAGTAGATGCCCACTAACACTATTGGGGCAGGAGTGCTTCAGAGCCTGCCCAACAAGTGACCTACCCTGCCATGTTCACCCTGGCCTAGGGGCACCCACAGCCCACATCCCCCACCCAGGTAAACCTTAACACACGCAAAGTCAGGATTCTGAATCTGTACTCACCCCCTTGTGGCTGCTGTCATGCCTTCAGGTGCCCATCCAACTCCGGATAGGGAACTGTCAGGATGCAGAAAATCAGGGGGGTCAGGGTATGACGGGCACCCCTTCCTGGTTGGGAGGCCAGCCCCAGCTGGGCCTCCACCATCTTCCTTGCCCAGCGGCGCAGGTCCTACCACCGTTTGCGGCAGTGGGTGCTCCGCCTGTCAAAGACCCCCAGGGTCCGCACCTCCTTGGCGATGGCACGCCAAATACCCTTTTTCTGATGGCAGCTGACCTGCAGGCAAAATACAGCAGAAAAGAGATTAGTCATACCGTCTGGACCATCACACTCATGGCCCACCAGGTCCCTCACATCGCCTAACACACATACATTGATCACCATGCATGCAGCACTCTGCCCAGGACACTTCAGCCCCCACCCCCACATGTGGCTTACACACACAGCACTCCATACATTCATAGTCCCACACATCAGGCTCACGGTGTACTCACCTGTTTGTCTGGAGGACCATAGGATAAAGTGTACTGGGGTAGGACCCCATCCACCAGTCTCTCCAACTCCTCCGCAGAGAAGGCACGGGCCCTTTCCCCAGACACATGAGCCATTGTCGCTTCCAGACACAGGTCACAGCAGCACTTACAATTTAGGTCCTCTCCTGTTGATGGTCAGGTAGCAAGTGAGTGAATAGATAGAAAATGGCAGTCACGTCCACAGCTGTGTGTACCGTCACCGCCGGCATACATCGCCATTGGCTCCTGGAACCCATAGGGCCCAATGATAACCAATGCGCAGTTGCGCGGCCTCTGTCCCCTGAACCGTGTGCCCACTCCCATTGACCCCAGGTCCCTGATTTTCTTGGGTTTGTTGGGTTGCCTGGGGTCCTTGTAGTGGTGGACACACTGCTGATTGACGTGTCCTAGGGACAGTGGTATGGGCCCGCAGAGTGGGTGCTGTGCTGGTGTTTCCTGAGGGGACGCTCTGTGGTGGTATGGGACTGTGGCACGGTAACCGACTGTACAGAGGTCCCTGATGGGCCAGGTTGGTCATCGTGATCCAGGCGTGCAGAGCTGCTGTCATCACTGTGGGCCTCTTCTGTGGGGAGGGACTGGATGTTGGTGGCACCTCCTCTCCGGTGATGTTGAGTGGGGGTCTTGTTGGGATGACAATGCAGTGTTATTGTATCTGCGTGTGCCATCTTGGGCATGGGTGTGGTTCCCTGTATGGTTGTGATTTCCCTGTCAGCTTTACCTTGTGTGCGTGGTGATTTTGTGGGCTAGGTGATTCTCTCTAATGGGCATGCTGTGGTGATGTGTGGCCAGGCAGGTCTGTGATGGGTGTCCATGCATTGTTATTGTATGCAGGGTTTGGTATTGGGATGGGTGGGTTGTAATAGTGGGGTATATGTGAGGTGGTGGAGTAATAGGGTTGAGGGTAGGGATACGAGTTTGTGATGGCGTGCAGGTGGGGTTGAGGGGTAAAGTAGTAAAAATTTGACTTACCAGAGTCCAGTCCTCCTGCTACTCCTGTGAGGCCCTCAGGATGCATTATCGCCAATACTTGCTCCTCCCATGTTGTTAGTTGTGGGGGAGGAGGTGGGGGTCCACCGCCAGTCCTCTGTACAGCTACCTGGTGTCTTGCAGCCACGGAACACACCTTCCCCCGTAGGTCGTTTCACCTCTTCCTGATGTCATCCCTTGTTCTGTGGTGCTGTCCCACAGCGTTGACCCTGTCCACGATCCTCCACCATAGCTCCATCTTCCTAGAAATGGACGTCTGCTGCACCTGTGATCCGAATAGCTGTGGCTCTACCTGGATGATTTCCTCCACCATGACCCTTAGCTCCTCCTCTGAAAACCTGTGGTGTCTTTAGGGTGCCATGGATGTGGTGTGAGTGGTATGTGTGAGGATGTGTGGGGAGATGTGTTGTGGTGTGTGCTGTGAGGTGCTTGGATGGTGTATGGGTGATGGTGTTTTGTGGCTCAGATTGAGTAGGTGCTCCTGGCTTGTCTCTCTCTCTGTTAGCAATCTTTTTTTTTGTTGAAAGGGTTGTGGGTAATGTGGGTGTGTGTTTCATAATGGTGAGGGTGTGTGTATGTGTGTCAGGTGTGTGTAGTTTGAATTGTCCAATGTGGTGTAGTTTTGTAAGTGTGTGTGTATTTTGAGCGTGGCGATGTGTACCGCCAATGGTTTACCGCGGTTGAAAGACCGCCGCAGTGATTTCTGGGTCCTGATACTGTGGGCCTATTTCTGTTGGCGTAACGTTGTGGGTTTTGGTACCGCCATTTATCATTGTCATTGGGTCTGGCGGACTTGTGTGGGTGTCTGTATAGTGGCAGATTTCTCTGTGTGGGTCATAATACCCGTGGCGGTATACTGCCCCTGTCACGGTATGTTGGCGGCCGTCAGCACGGGGGTAGGTGGCATTTACCACCAAGGTTGTGATGAGGGCCTAAGAGTCTTAGGTCCTCATTACAACCCTGGCGTTGGTGATAACCCCTTCGCTGCCAGGACTTTTCCCCCTCCTGTGCCGAGCCTTATTTGGCTTTTTGGGGTAGTTCCCGCTTAGGCCCTCATAATGTTTTGTTCACATAAGCTACCCACGCCAAATTTGCGTCCTTTTTTTCCAACATGCTAGGGATTCTAGAGGTACCCAGACTTTGTGGGTTCCCCTGAAGGAGACCAAGAAATTAGCCAAAATACAGTGGAAATTTGTTTTTTGTTTTTTTTAAATGGGAAAAAAGGGCTGCAGAAGGCAGCTCGTGGTTTTTTCCCTGAAAATGGCACCAACAAAGGGTTTGTGGTGGCAAGATCACCATCTTCCCAACTTTCAGGAACAGGCAGACTTGAATTGGAAAACCCAACTTTTCAATACAATTTTGACATTTTACTGTTACATACCCCATTTTTACAATTTTTTATGCTTTCAGCCTCCTTCCAGTTAGTGACCAAAATGGGTGAGAAACCAATGCTGGATCCCAGAAAGCTAAACATTTCTGAAAAGTAGACAAAATTCTAAATTCAGCAAGGGGCCATTTGTGTAGATCCTACAAGTGTTTCCTCACAAAATAACAGCTGAAATAAAAAAATATTGAAATTGAGGTGAAAAAAACAGCCATTTTCCTCCACATTTTACTCTGTAACTTTTTCCTGCGATGTAAGATTTTTAAAGCAATTAACTGTTACGTCAGCTGGACTCCTCTGGTTGCGGGGATATATAGGGCTTGTAGGTTCATCAAGAACTCTAGGTACGCAGAGCCAATAAATGAGCTGCACCTTGCAATGGGTTTTTATTCTATACCTGTATACAGCAATTCATTTCCTGAAATATAAAAAGTGAAAAATAGGTATCAAGAAAACCTTTGTATTTCCAAAATGGCCAAAAGATAAGGTGTTGAGAAGCAGTGGTTATTTGCACATCTCTGAATTCCGGGGTGCCCATACTAGCATGTGAATTACAGGGCATTTCTCAAATAGGCGTCTTTTTTACACACTGCCTTACATTTGGAAGGAACAAATGTAGAGAGAGACAAGGGGCAATAACACTTGTTTTGCTATTCTGTGTTCCCCGATGTCTCCCAATAAAAATGGTACCTCACTTGTGTGGGTAGGCCTAGCGCCCACAAAAGGAAATGGCTCAAAACACAACGTGGACACATCACATTTTTTCACAGAAAACAGAGTTTATTTTTTGCAAAGTGCCTACATGTGGATCTTGGCCTCTAGCTCAGTCGGCACTTGGGGAAACCTAGCAAACAAGTGCATTTTTGAAAACTAGACACCTAGGGGAATCCAAGATGGGGTGACTTGTGGGGATCTGACCAGATTCTGTTACCCAGAATCATTTGCAAACCTCAAAATTTGACCCAAAAAACACTTTTTCCTCTAATTTCGGTGACAGAAAGTTCTGGAATCTGAGAGGAGCCACAAATTTCCTTCCACCCAGTGTTCCCCCAAGTCTCCCGATAAAAATGGTACCTCACTTGTGTGGGTAGGCCTAGCGCCCACAAAAGGAAATGGCCCAAAACACAACATGGACACATCACATTTTTTCACAGAAAACAGAGGTGTTTTTTACAAAGTGCCTACCTGTGGATTTTGGCCTCTAGCTCAGCCGGCACCTGGGGAAATCTAGCAAACCAGCACATTTTTTAAAACTAGACACCTAGGGGAATCCAAGATGGGGTGACTTGTGGGGATCTGACCAGGTTCTGTTACCCAGAATCCTTTACAAACCTCAAAATCTGACCAAAAAACACTTTTTCCTCTCATTTCGGTGACAGAAAGTTCTGGAATCTGAGATGAGCAACAAATTTCCTTCCACCCAGCGTTCCCCAAGCCTCCCGATAAAAATGGTACCTCACTTGTGTGGTTAGGCCTAGTGCCCACGAAAGGAACTGGCCCAAAACACAACATGGACACATCACATTTTTTCACGGAAAACAGAGGTGTTTCTTACAAAGTGCCTACCTGTGGATTTTGGCCTCTAACTCAGCCGGCACCTAGGGAAACCTAGCAAACCAGTGCATTTTTTAAAACTAGACACGTAGGGGAATCCAAGATGGGGTGACTTGTGGGGCTCTGACCAGGTTCTGTTACCCAGAATCCTTTGCAAACTTCAAAATTTGGCCCAAAAAACACTTTTTCCTCTCATTTCGGTGTCAGAAAGTTCTGGAATCTGAGAGGATCCACAAATTTCCTTCCACCCAGCATTCCCCCAGTCTCCCGATAAAAATGGTACCTCACTTGTGTGAGTAGGCCTAGCGCCTACAAAAGGAAATGGCCCAAAACACAACGTGGACACATCACATTTTTTCACAGAAAACAGAGGTGTTTTTTGCAAATGCCTACATGTGGATTTTGGCCTCTAGATCAGCCGGCCCCAGGGGGGGACAGAAATGGCCTAAAATAAATTTGCCCCTTCCGCCCCCCTGTCACACCCCCCAGGGAGCGACCCGCTTGCCTACGGGGTCGCACCTCTTGCGTGACATTGGCGGGAAAAAAAAATACCCGGTGCCTAGTTGTTTCGGCCCCCCTTGGGGGCAGATTGACCAAAAATCCGGCAGAAATGGTCTAAATACAATTTTCCCCCCAGGGGAGTGACCCTTGCCTAATGGGTCGCTCCCCATCTCTAAAAAAACAAACAAACAAAAAAAACACACAAAAAAAAAATGTGCCCTGGCGCCTAGAGGTTTCTGCCCCCCTAGGGGCAGATCGGCCTAATAGCAATAGGCCAATCTGCCCCCAGGGGGGGCAGAACTGGGCTAAGATAAATTTGCCCCCCACCCCATTGGGGAGCGACCCTTGACTACGGGATCGCTCCACTTGCGTGACGGCGCAAAAAAAAAGATCCCTGGTGCCTAGTGGTTTCTGCCCCCCTTGGGGGCAGATTGACCTAAAATCGGCCAATCTGCTCCCAAAGCGGGCAGAAATGGCCTAAATACAATTTACCCCTCCAGGGGAGCGACCCTTGCCTAAGGGGTCGCTCCCGATCTGTAAAACAACAACAACAAAAAAATCCCCGGTGCCTAGTGGTTTCTGCCCCCCTTGGGGGCAGATTGGCCTAATTAAAATAGGCTGATCTTCCCCCTAAGGGGGCAGAAATGTCCCAAAATAAATTTGCCCCCCAGGGGAACGACCCTTGCCTAAGAGGTCTCTCCCCTTGCGTGAAATTCACGGAAAAAAAAACTCCCTGGTGTCTAGTGGTTTTTGTCCCCCTTGGGGGCAGATTGGCCTCATAAAAATAGGCCAATCTACCCCCAAGGGGGGCAGAAATGGCCTAAATATAATTTGCCCCCTATGGGAGCGACTCTTGCCTAAGGGATCGCTCCCCACCTCTAAAATCAAAAACAAAACAAACATTTTTTATTTTTTTTTATCCCTGGTGCCTAGAGGTTTCTGCCCCCTCTGGGGGCAGATCGGCCTAATAATAGGCCGATCTGCCCTCAGGGGGGGCAGAAACAGCATTAAAAAAAAATGCCCCCCTGGGAGCGACCCTTGCCTAAGGGGTCGCTCCCCCATGCCAGTTTCATTTACAAAAAGAAATCCCTGGTGTCTAGTGGGCGTTTCAAAAGCCTGACTGCTTTACAATCCGGCCTTTGAAACGCTGAGAGAGACTTCAAAGGGAAGGAAATTCCTTTACTTCCCTTTGAAGCCTCTCGGCCTCCTCCACGTGATCGGAAGAGAAATGCTTTGCATGTCTCTTCTGATCACGCTGGAAGCTGAGCTTCCAGCGCGATCGAGGATGCCGTCTGTGACAATCAGCGCGCGATCGCGCGCTGACATCACGGGGGGTTGGGGTTCGTGGGTGGAAGGGGAAGGTCTTCCCCTTCCATCCCTGCCTTGAGGGGTGGGGGAGAACCCCACAGAGGGAGCGCTCCCTCTGGGCTCTGTGCCCAGGACGTAATGGTTACATCCTGGGCACATGAGCACTGTGCTTCATGACGTAACCATTACGTCCTGGGCACAAAAGGGGATAAAGTGGCAGTAATACCGCAAACAGGCTGGCGGTAACTACCGTCCCAATTATGAGAATAGAGGTAAGATCTCAGATAGACAGCCACTTTACCACACTGACAACCAGGGCGTAAAACAACAGGCACCACAGTGGTAGCCGCCTACAGCCAGTCAATGTTCCGCCCACCATATTAAGACTCTAGAAAGCGCCACCTTTTCTGGGGTGGTACAAACAACAGCAAAAGTCTGGCGGAAACACTGCACAAAAGGGAAAGGACTCACCTTTGGAGACACAGGGAACAACCATGACATCATGGAGACCGAGCTGAAAATGTTTTGTATGATATTCTACGTCCTGCTCCACCATGAACACCAACAACGGTGTAGACGACCACGGTGAGTACAGCCACCTAGCACACAGGGGAGGAGGGAGGAAAAAGAGAGTGACACACACACAACACACACCCCCATCCCCAACACCATACACACAATCAGATGCAGTAAGAAAACATATTGACCCCTCAGGAATAATGCAATAATATAAATACAGTAAAAATACGAACATTCAATCTAAAAGTATATACATATGTACAGTTCAAGGGACACTGCCCAGTCCTCAATGTGCGTCGGCCACAGGGCCACATGATAAAGTCCATGACCCAACTTGTCTCCTGTACCAACATGAAGAGAACACTGCAGGCGCATCAGTTGAAAAATAGGCAGGCACCTCATGGGGAACGGGAGGGCACCTCAGCTGGCAGATGGAAAAACACCACTGGTTCTGGAGGGTGCAACATGCCCTGTGCTTGGTCCTGGGGAGTGCAAGGCCACAGCCTCTCAAGTGGGTGACTTGCCCACATGTTCTGGAGGGGACAACATGCCCTGTGTTTGGTCCTGGGAAGTGCAAGGCCACAGTCTCTCAAGTGGGTGACTTGCCCACATGCTCTGGAGGGGACAACATGCCCTGTGTTTGGTCCTGGGGAGTGCAATGCCACAGTCTCTCAAGTGGGTGATTTGCCCACATGCTCTGGAGGGGGCAACATGCCCTGTGCTTCAAATCCTGTGGAGGATGGGGTGATTGGGTGTCATACCCACTGGTTCTGGAGGGGGCATCATGCCTTGTGCTTCAGATCCTGGGGAGGATGGGGTGAGTGGGAGTCATACCCACTGGTTCTGGAGGGGCATTGTGCCCTGTGCTTCAGATCCTGGGGAGTGCAAGGTCACAGTCTCTCAGCTGTGTGTCATACACACAGGATTTGCAGGGGGCAGGCCACACCACAGCCCATGGAGGCAGGTCTACAGACCGCCCGCCAGAGGTGACGGCTGCTCAGTGGTGGTAGTGGTGCTGATGGTGGTGGTGGTGAGGGGAGGCTCCAGCCCAACCCCTGCAGCTTCAGACAGCTGCCCACTGCAGGTGGTGGTGGTGCTGCTGCTGGTGGTGGTTGTGGGGGGAAGCTCCTGCCCATCCCCTGCAGCCTCGAACGGCTGCCCACTGCTGGTGGTGGTGGTGCTGCTGCTGGTGGTGGTTGTGGGAGGAAGCTCCTGCCCATCCCCTGCAGCCTCAGAGGGCTGGCCACTGCTGGTGGTAGTGGTGGTGCTGCTGCTTGTTGTGGTTGGAAACTCCTGCACATCCCCTTCAGCCTCAGATGGCTACAAAACCATGGTTGTTGTTGGGGGCTCCGACTGAGTCCCAGCACCAGACCTCTTGTCCTTCCAGCTTGCTGATGCAGACCCCGTACCCTTCCTGGCATGGCTCCTTGCTGTAGGAGGCTGACCTGGCTTATAGTGGGTACCTGATGGTACTTAGACCTTGTGCCAGGTCCAGTTATCCCTTACTAGTAGATTAGTAGTGTTCTAGCAGCTTAGCCTGATAGAGGTAGCTATAGCAGAGCAGCTTAGGCTGAACTAGGAGACATGCAAAGCTCCTACTATACCACTTATATCATATAGCACTATATCATAAGAAACACAATACTCTGAGTTACTAAAAATAAAGGTACTTTATTTTAGTGACAATGTGCCAAAAATATGTCAGAGGATATACTCCCTTAGGAGGTAAGTAAAATACACAAAATATACACACAAACCAAAATCAGGTACGTAAACAGTTAGAAAAGTAGTGCAAACACTGTAGAATACAATAGGATGCAATAGGCCCAGGGGCAACACAAACCATATACTCCAAAAGTGGAATGCGAACCACAAATGGACCCCAGGACTAGTGTAGTGTGTAGAGGATTGCTGGGAGTGCAAGAAAACACTAAGGGTGTCCAACATACCCCACCACAAGACCCTGAAAAGTAGGAGCAAAGTTACCCTACTTCCCCAGAAACACACTTAAGTCGTGATAGGAGATTCTGCAAAGACAACAACTGACTGCAAAGCACTGAAGATGGATTCCTGGACCTGAGGACCTGCAAAGGAAGGGGACCAAGTCCAAGAGTCATGCAGGTGTCCATGGGGGCAGGAGCCCACTAAACCCCGGATGAAGGTGCAAAAGGGCTGCCTCCTGGAGGAAGAATCTGAAGATTCTGCAACAACAGAAGATGCCAGGAACTTCTCCTTTGCACAGAAGATGTCCCACGGCATGCTGGAGGATGCAGAGTTGTTTCCACGCAGAAAGACCACAAACAAGCCTTGCTAGCTGAAAGAGTTGCAGTTGAAAATAATGGGTGTTGCCCACGCCCGGGAAGGACCAGGAGGTCACCCCTTGGAGGAAGAGACAGAGGGGGTGCTCAGCAGCACAGAGAGCCCATGCAGAACCAGGCAGCACCCGCAGAAGCACTTGAATAGGTGTTCAAGAAATCTGAACATGGCGGTTGTCTCAACACTACAAAAGAGGGTCCCACGAAGTTGGTGGTCAACTCAGCAAGCTGAGCAATGCAGGACAGATTGCTGGGGACCTGGGCTATGCTGTGCATGAACGATTCCTTGCAAAAGTGCACAGAAGCCCTAGCAGCTGCAGTTCATGCAATACACAGGATTACTGTCTGGCGTGGGGAGGCAAGGACTTACCTCCACCAAATTTGGACAGAAGGACCACTGGACTGTCGGGGTCACTTGGATACAGCTCCTGTGTTCCAGGGACCAAGCTCGTCAAGATGAGAGGGGACCCAGAGGACCGGTGATGCAGACGTTTGGTGCCTGCATTAGCAGGGGGAAGATTCAGTCGACCCGCGGGAGATTTCTTCTTGGCTTCCAGTGCAGGGTGAAGGCAGACAGCTATCAGAGCATGCACCACCAGGAAACAGTCGAGAAATCCGTCAGCATTAGGCGCTACAATGTTGCTGGTAATCGTCTTGCTACTTTGTTGTGGTTTTGCAGGCGTCCTGGAGCAGTCCGGGGTCAATCCTTGGCAGAAGTTGAAGAGAAAGATGCAGAGGAACTCTGGTGAGCTCTTGCATTCATTATCTGAAGAGAAACCCACAGGAGAGACCCTAAATAGCCCTCAGAGGAGCATTGGCTACCTAACCAAGTAAGAACCTATCAGGATGGGTCTCTGACATCACCTGCTGGCATTGGCCACTCAGAGGCCTCCTTTGTGCCCTCAAACATCTGCATTCAAGATGGCAGAGGTCTGGGACACACTGGAGGGGCTCTGGGCACCACCCCTGGGGTGGTGATGGACAGGGGAGATGTCACTCCCCTTTCCTTTGTCCGGTTTCGTGTCAGAGCAGGGGCTGGGGGATCCCTGAACCGGTGTAGACTGGTTTATGCAAGGAGGGCACCATCTGTGCCCTTCAAAGCATTCCCAGAGGTCAGGAGAGGCTACTCCTCTTAGGCCCTTAACACCTATTTCCAAAGGGAGAGGGTGTAACACCCTCTCTCAGAGGAAATCCTTTGTTCTGCCTTCCTGGGACTGGCTGCCCAGACCCCAGGAGGGCAGAAACCTGTCTGAGGATGCAGTGAAAACCCCAGAGAGCTAGTTTAGCAGTACCTGTGGTCCATGATGGAGCCCCGGGGATGTATGGGATTGGCACCCCAATACCAGATTTGGCATGGGGGGCAATTCCACGATCTTAGACATGTTACATGGCCATATTTGGAGTTACCATTGTGAAGCTAAATATAGGTATTGACCTATATGTAGTGCACGTGTGTAATGGTGTCCCCGCACTAACAAAGTTCGGGGAAATTGCCCTGAACAATGTGGGGGCACCTTGGCTAGTGCTAGGGTGCCCTCACACTTAGTACCTTTGCACCTAACCTTCACCAAGTGAGGGTTAGACATATAGGTGACTTAGAAGTTACTTAAGTGCAATGTAAAATGGCTGTGAAATAACATGGACGTTATTTCACTCAGGCTGCAGTGGCAGTCCTGTGTAAGAATTGTCTGAGCTCCCTATGGGTGGCAAAGGAAATGCTGTAGCCCATAGGGATCTCCTGGAACCCCAATACCCTGGGTACCTAGGTACCATATACTAGGGAATTATAAGGGTGTTCCAGTGTGCCAATCAGAATTGGTGAAAATTGTCACTAGCCTACAGTGACAATTTAAAAGACAGAGAGAACATAAGCACTGAGGTTCTGGTTAGCAGAGCCTCAGTGACACAGTTAGGCACCACACAGGAAATACGTTTAGGCCACAAATTATGAGCACTGGGGTCCTGGCTAGCAGGATCCCAGTGAGACAGGCAAAAACAAACTGACACACAAGTAAAAATGGAGGTAACATGCCAGGCAAGATGGTACTTTCCTACACTTGCTCTTCTTGTCAGCACCATCGACAGGCTCCTTGCCCTTCCTGACAGCAGCTGGGGATGGCACCTTGCCCTTCAGGGCAGCACTTGGGACAGGCTCCTTGCTCTTCCTGGCAGCAGCTGGGGAGAGCTCCTTGCCCTTCCGTGCAGCACTTGTGGCAGGCACCCTTTCCTTGAGGCTGCCTGGTGCGCTGGATCCTGACATGTTGGAAGAGGACACAGGGGATATGTGCATGGCTGTTGTGTTGGTGTCTGCCAGTGAGGTGTGTGTGTTCTGCTAGGTGTGCTGGTGATGGCGGTAGTGGATGAGGATATAGTGCATGCAGGTGTGAGTGTAGATGCAACTGGGAAGGAGGTGGAGGAGGAGGGGGCCACAGTGGAAGGCCAGGCCCCAGACACACACCAGGGGGTTGGAGACTGCATTGTGTGAGGGCAGGCACAGCCCTTTCACGTATAAGTGACCACTTCTCCCCTCCCCTCAGACCAGATGACACATCAGGATATATGAATTACTGCACTTCTGTTGTCCTCATCCTCATCCTCTGCCTCCTCATCTTCAATATCCACAGGGTCCACTGCTGCCACATAGCCATCTCCAGCCTCCTTCTCCTGCAGAAAAGGCATGTGGCGGCGCAATGCAAGGTTGTGCAACATACAGCATGCCACGATGATCTGGCAGACCATCTTGGGTGAGTAGCACAGGGATCCACCAGTTAGATGGAGGCAACGAAACCTGACCTTCAGGAGGCCGAAAGTCCTTTCTATTGTCCTTCTGGTTCGCCAATGTGCCTCATTGTAACGTTCCTCTGCCCTTGTCCTGGGATTCCTCACAGGGGTCAGTAGCCATGATAGGTTAGGGTAACCAGAGTCACCTGCAAAGATTGAGGGACAACTGTTAGCCACACACTAACCCTTAGGCCCGTATTTATACTTTTTTAGCGCCACATTTGCGCCGCTTTTTGACGCCAAAACAGCGCAAACTTACAAAATACAATTGTATTTTGCAAGTTTGCGCCGCTTTTGCGTCAAAAAGTGACGCAAATGCGGTGCTAAAAAAGTATAAATAGGGGCCTTAGTGCCCACAACATACCATACACCAACATCCATTGGGTGGGAACCAGGGCTAACCTATTAGCCACATCCTGTGCCTCTGGAGTTGGGCCATCACATTTGGGATGCTTCTATTCCTCAAGATAAAGGCATCATGCACAGACCCAGGATACTTTGCATTGACGTGGGAGATGTACTGGTACACCAGGCACACCATCTGGACATTCAAGGAGTGAAAACTCGTTCAATTTCTGAACACCTGTTCATTCTGCCGGGGGGGTACAAATGCAATATGTGTTCCATCAATTGCCCCAATGATGTTGGGGATATGTCCCATTGCATAGAAGTCAGCTTTCACTGTGGCCAAATCCTCCACCTGGGGGAAAACTATGTAGCTGCACATGTGTTTAATCAGGGCAGCCAACACGCTGGTGTAGCACTATTAAGAACATTGGCTGTGACATTCCAGCTGCCAAGCCCACTGTCACTTGGAAAGAATCAGTTGGCAGGAAATGATGCACAGATAGGACTTGCACAAGAGGGGGGATCCCGGTAGGGTGACGGATAGCAGATATTAGGTAAGGCTCCAATTGGGAACACAGCTCCATGATTGTGGCCCTGTCAAGTCTATAGGTGAGGATAATGTGCCTGTCCTTCATTGTTGCTAAGTCCACCAGGGGTCTGTACATGGGGTATATCTACATCTCCTTTTCATCCGCAGCTGTTGCAATCTATGTGGCAAAAGAGTGAGCAGCTGGTCATTATCTGTACATTGCAACCACTAGAGTTCAATAAATATTGTGATTGTTACATTATTTAGGTGTGATAGGTCCAAAATGTGAATTTGTGTACTGTGACACAGTTAGGATCCATGGCCTGCACCCCCCCTGAAATGGTGTCTGCCTGTCCAGTATGGAGGAACTGGTGGACGTGAGGTAATTTCACTGACGTTATGCGCCGTTGCGGGAGGCGGTCGAGAACCACCGTGCAACTCCTCATTGGTTATCATTGGGCCCTATGGGGTACAGTGGCCAATGGTGATGTACGCCGGTGGTGACGGTACACACCGCCGTAGATGTGACTGCCATTTTCTATCTGTTCACAACAGGAGAGGGCCTACACTGCATGTGCTTCTGTGACCTGTGTCTGGAACCGACCATGGCTCGTGTGACTGGGGAAAGGGCCCTGGCTTCACCTCTGCAGAGTTGGAGAGACTGGTGGATGAGGGCCTTCCCCAGTACCTACTGCTGTATTGGCCTTGATTCCAACAGATGAGTACACCGTGAGTACAATTCATGGTCCATGAATGCATGGAGTGCAGTGTGTGAAGGCCTCGTGTGGGGGGGGTTGTTGAATGGGCCATGGGCAGAGTGCAGTTTGTATTCTGGGCCATGCCTGTGCTAATGGGGATGGGAAGGGGCATGGTGGGCCATAAGTTTAACAGCCAGCATGGTCGGACTAATACCTTTCCCTGTGTGTATTTGCCTGCCGGTCAGCACCCATCAAAAGAAGGGTATATGGCATCCCATTGCCAAGGACGTGCGGACACTGGGGACCCTAGGCCAGGCCTGACATTGCAGAGTAGGCCATATGTTGGGCAGGGTTCTGATGTGAAGATCATCTAACCAAGCTAGTAGGCATTCACTACTGGGCAGGGTCTGTGGGTCTCAGGTATGCTGCAATTGGTGTTCAGTGTCCCTATCCATGGGCTGGTGACTAGCATTGTGACTGGTAGTGCATTGCCTAGTGCATAGGGCTGTTCTCTGTGTGTGAGTATGTTGTGTACGCCAACGGTGGTGTTGGTGCCGCCATTGACCAAGTGTATCCTTTGTCCCCCCCCTACTTTTTTTTTTGTCACCCTGTCTGGCAGAGGAGCAGAGGCACCGGCGACGGAGGGAGCTGCATCCCACAGGACCCAGGAGGCTGAATCCACCCACGGTGAGGGCACCAGTTGGATGGAGGGCGAGGGGAGCATCACGGCGGAGACTGGAGGGGACAGCTCGGACATGGATACCTCCTCCGATGGAAGCTCCCTGGTTGTGGTGGACACTTCTGTGCCCACCCCAGTTACAGGTACAGCCGCCACCCCGTACCACCACCGCCCTCCCAGCATCCCCTCAGCGAGTTTCCCATGCCCTCTCACCCAGAAGGGTGGCCATCTCCTTCGCTCCAGGCACCTCAGGCCTTGCGCCATTGAGCCCTGCTGCCCTGAGTGAGGACGCTATTGACCTCCTGCAACCATCTCTGTTGGGCAGTCAACCATTGTGAATGCCATACAGGGGCTGGCAGCCCAAATGCAACAGACCAATTTATTTCTGGAGGGCATTCACATTGACTTGGCGGCCCAACAGAGCTCAATCCAGGCTCTGGCCTCCTCTCTGATGGCAGCTATTACCCCTGTTTCCACCCTCCAACTTCCTCCACCTAATCCCATTCCCCTCAACCCCAACCTATCCCAAGCACACAGGCAGATGAGCAGGCACCCAGGACAACACACAAGAGTGGACATGGCAAACACAAGCACCATACTTCACCCCACAGACACTCATACAAACACCATCCAGATGCAGACATACCAACATCCACTGCCTCCAATGTGGCCCCCTCCTCCTCATCGTCAACCTCCCTCCCAGTAGCATCACCACTCATACCTACATGCACTACATCCTCATCCATTACCACCATCAGTACACGCCCCTTACTGGCAGTCACCACCCCCACATCCATGCACACATCCCCTGTGTCCTCTCCCACTGTGTGCCCCCCTCCAAAAGTACACAAATGCAAACACTCAGACACCCAACAGCCATCCACCTCACAACATCATCCAGCCCATGCACCTGCACCCAAACACAGCAGACTGACACCTCCTACAAACACTCCCTCTTCCTCCACTCCCAAACCATGTCCCTCTTCCCACCCCAACATCCCTAAGAAGCTTTTCCTCTCCACCATTGACCTCTTTTCTACCCCCGTCCCTCACATCAGGCCAGGGTGGTCAAAACCCAGACAAGCACCTCAGCCACCCAGTCCATGGACACAGTAGTGTCTCTAGCAACTCCAGGTGGGAATGGAACCCGACCACCAGCCAGCAAGATGGAAAGGGTGCCTGCCCCAAGTGCTTCAAGGAAGGGAAAGGAGCCAGCCCCAGCTGCAGGAAGGAAGGGCAAGAAGCAAGCCCCAGCTGCAGGAAGGAAGGGCAAGAAGCCAGCCCCAGCTTCTGCCAAAAGGGGCAAGGAGCATCCCTAGCTGCGGGCAGGAAGGACAAGGGGCCTGCACCAGCAGCCAGTAAGGACAAGGGGCCTGGTGCTGGGACTCAGTCAGAGCCCCCACCACCAACTATGGTGGTGCAGCCGTCTGAGGCTGCAGGGGATGGGCTGGAGCCTCCCCCCACCACCACCACCACCAGCAGCATGCCGCCCCAGTTGGCAGCCGTCCGAGGTTGCAGGGGATGGGCTGGAGCCTCCCCCCACCATCATCACCACCACCACCAGCAGCTGCAGTGGGCAGCCGTCCGAGGCTGCAGGGGATGGGCTGGAGCCTCCCCCCACCACCACCAGCAGAACTGCCACCAGCACCACCACCAGCAGCCCCAGTTGGCACCCATCTGAGGCTGCAGGGGATGGGCTGGAGCCTCCCCCACTACCACCAGCAGCAGCATCACCACAACCACCACCACCGGCCCCAGTGGGCAGCCGTCCAAGGCTGTAGGGGATGGGCTGGAGCCTCCCCCCACCACCATCACCAGCACTAGCAGCAGCAGCTCCAGTGGGCAGCCAGCCAAGGCTGCAGGGGATGGGCTGGAGCCTCCCCCACTACCACCAGCAGCACCGCCACCAGCACCACCACCAGCAGCCCCAGTAGGCAGCTTTCCGAGGCTGTAGGGGATGGGCTGGAGCCTCCCCCCACCACCACCGGAAGCACTGCCACCACCACCAGCAGCAGTAGCCCCAGTGGGCAGCCATCTGAGGCTGCAGGGGATGGGCTACTTCCCACTACCAGCAGCAGCAGCACCACCACCACTGAACAGCCACCACAGCCAGTGGACAGTGTGTAGTCCTTCATCCATGGGCTATTGGGTGGCCTTGCCCCTGCAAATCCTGTGGGTATGACACCCCTCTGAGAGACTGTGACCTTGCACTCCGCAAGATCTGCATCACTGGGCATGATGCCCCTGCAGAACCAGTGGAGAAGCCATCCACTTGAGCGACTGTGGCCTTGCACTCCCCAGGACAGAGCAATGGGCTTGTTGCCCCCTCCAGAGCAGTGGGCAAGTCACCCACTCGAGAGACTGTGGCCTTGAACTCCCCAGGACAGAGTAATGGGCATGTTGCCCCCTCCAGGACCAGTGGCGTTCTATCATCTTCCAGATGAGGTGCCCCCATTCTCCGTCCCCCTGAGGTGCCTGCCTATTTTCAACATGATGCCCCTGCAGTGTTCACTCTGTGTTGTTGCAGGAGTGAGGTGGGGCCTTGGACTTTGTGATGTGGCCCTGTGGTCCACAAATATTGAGGACTGGGCAGTGTCCCTTGATTTGTAAATATGTATATAGTTTTTTTTATTTGGATGCACATATTCCTTCTATATTTATCTTATTACAGTCACTTTAATCTATTGGTGTTGTCCTTGCATTATTCCTGAGGGGTACGGAGTAAATATGTTATGTTACTGCATCTGCCTTTGTGTATGGTGGTGGAGGTGTTGCGTGTTGCTTGTGTGTATCACTCTCTTTTTCCTCCCCCCTCCCCTGTGTGCTAAACTGCTGTACTCACCGTGGTTGTCTTTGCTGTCATTGGTGTTCGTAGTGGAGCAACATGTAGAAGAGCATGGGGAAGACATGCAACTCGGGCTCCATGGTGGCGTGGTTCTTCCCAGAGTATCCACTGGTGAGGTGTTTCCCTTCTGTGCAGTGTTTCTGCCAGGCTTTTGATGTCATTGGTACCGCCTTGGAAAAGGTGGTGGATTGGCATGTCTTAATACAGTGGGCGGAACATTGTCTTCCGCCTGGCTGTAGGCGGTTACCGCTGTCGTGCCTGTTGTTTCCTCCCTGGTGGTCAGTATGTTAAAGTGGCTGTCTGTCTGAGCTGTTTCCGCTGTGGTCTTAATTTGGCGGTAATTACTGCCGGCCTGTTGGCGGTATTACCCCCACTTTATCACCGACTGCCAGGGTTGTAATGAGGGCCTATATATCTTCCACACAACAGTTTAGCAAGGCCAGATGTGTTTTAAAAGATCTGTGGCACAATACACATTACTTGCACGATTTTTGAATGACTAATTCAAGATGCATTCACAGCTCACGCTGTCACGCACATACATGTCGACCAACATTTATAACAATCATGATAAAAGAGATTTCATTGAGTGGCAGTGATGTCTCTTTACCTCTTTATGTGCATCCTTCACAAAGAGGATCTACGACCTCAAAAACCTCACACAACACAATGTGGCTGAACTTAACATATGGTACTGGCCACAAATACCTACACAATGTATATCCCATTGATGCCACAATGGATGCAACAACAGGCACACATGAAGTTTAACAGGCACACAGGTGTACATTGTAGGCTGTACGGAGGGAAAGGATGGTGAATTACAGAGAAAACTGTGTACATGAGGTACTTATCTGCTCCTCTGGTGAGTCATAGAGCTGTTCATACAGGGGTAGGACATCATTTGAAAGCCTGTGCAGCTCCTCTGGAGAAAAGGCAGGGGCCCTATCACCTGCTGGATGTGGCATGATTGCTCCCAGAGGCAGCACACAGCAGCTCATGTCATGGTGGTGTTGCTGGCAGCAGTGTCAGGAGTCAAGTGAGTGAATCTGCACTACATGGCAGTCACATCTGTCATGCACTTGATCGTCACTACTGGCGGACACAGCAGTTGGGCCGTGATCGCCACTGGCAACTATGTTAATCTATGGCTATGTCCGCCATGGTTGCAACCATAATGATAACTTCCACCAGTGGTTGCGGGCAGTTCCTAATGTCTAGTGGAGTAAGTCAGGCATCCACTTTTGGCAGCCTGAAATTCTGTATTGGGCATTGTAAACAGTGTCACACCTACAAAACAAATATATTTACCTCACAATCAGCCTTATCCTGTCTTGTCATGTAGGTCTTTCTACTCAACCAACATTGCAGTATGTTGCAGGGCACAGATGGCATTTAACAGTGGGGCAGAGTCCTCCACCGCCAACAGTCATTTTGGTGGTCAGAATGCACAGTCACATTTCAAGGGTCAATTGTATTGCACATCTTTGCTTTTGGTCCAAATCCATGTTGTGGACACATGTTTTGAAATCCATGGGGGTCACATGTGAGCGTAGTGTAGTTGCCAGCCTCTTGTGTGTACTGGGTGCCATCTATACAATCAGAAATGCTTTGTCACATTATATCATTAACATACATGATGTATGTTGCTGTGGACACACTGACTAATGTTAGAAATCATGGCTTGCACACATAGGTACTCTGGGAGAGGGAGGATGTGACAACCTCCAGTCTACCATCCACTGCCAGACCTTCAGACCATGGAGCAATACCACATAATAATGTTGCACCACCTGGATAGTCAGACAAGAGTGGACTTATGTCACAAGTTGGAGCTGGATCCGAAGCCTGCTATTAGTTATCCAACCAGCATACCACCCATTGTACAAGTCATGTCAGAATTGCAATTCCTAGCCACGGGGGCCTACCAACATACATTGGTCCTATCTGCTGGTACGTCCCAACCAATGTTTATTCTGGTGTTGAAGATGTCCTCTTATCAATGTTGAAAGCCATATCTGATTTCCCGACAATAGGATTTAGCTCATTTGAAGGCTGACTTTTATGGATTTGCCCACCTCCTACATGTGGTGGCGGCCATTGCACACATGTTGGCTTGGTGCCACCTCAAGTGAGTGAACAAGTTTATCGTAACAAAAATAACTTCCATTCCACCAACATGCAAGTTGTCTGTTTGGTGGATCTCTACATTTCACATGTCTGTGCCCATTATCCATGTTCCATCCATGATTTTTTTCATAATGCAGAACAACACCATTCCTAGTAGATGTCACAAATGAACCCAGAGATGGTCTTGCTGGTTGGTAAGTCACATCTGTCCTGATTGTGTGTGAGTGTGTGTGTGTGTGTGTGATGTCAGGAGCTACAATAATGTCTTGAGTGACTCATTGTTGCACATATGTACCATTCCTTAACAGGAGACTCTGCATATCTGAACCATCCTTATTTATTAACGCCACTAAAGAATCAAACTATGCCAGGGGAAGTCCACTTCAATGAGGCCCATAGAAGAACACAGCGTGTAGTGGCGCAGGCTTTTGGTCTCCTGAAGGCCAGATTTAGGTGCCTGGACAGGACTGGTGGAGTCCTCCTCTACTCACCTGGAAAAGTGTGTCAGATCACTGTGGTAGCTGCATACTCCACAGCGTCGCCCTGCGGAGGAATCCCAGAAGAAGGGGAGCCCGCAGTGCCACCGGGTGAGACTCCTCAAGACCCAAGTGAGGATGACAGTGGTAAAGAGGAAGGAGCTGACCTGCGGGAAGATCTCATCAACAGCTATTTTTCATGAGTGTAAGTATGTCATGTGATGTTATGACTGTGACTGTACAATGAACTGTAGTTGTAAGAATGTGTGGAGTTAAGTGTATTTGAAACTGCTAGGGAGCTGATACTCTGCAATATTCAGCCAAAGGCTGCTTATTGCATTAGCCTTTGACATATCCCCACCTTGATGATTTTGCTTTGTTTGTGTTAGTTTCCTTGCAATGTAATTTCATTCCAAGATGCCCAGACACTTGTACTGATGTGTTTCTCTGTAATGGTTGTTATCCTGAGCAGGACACTGCGTACCTGCAGCATATCCCTCCTTGCACAAATAGCTTGTATCTTCATCATATGGTTCACATGGTCTCAGATCTCGACATGGAAAAAGTAGTACATTAAGCAAGCAGACAATGTTGGGACATGAAGAAACCAAATTGTAAAGTAAAGGGGTCAGTAATGATGAATGGAATCATTGAGGTAGATGCCACGCCATTGGGAGTCCCATAGTACTCCTCCCATTGGCAATGGAAGGTGGTTGAGGATCAGTCAACAGAGTGTATGTGTGGCACACAAAGGAAGTCCTTAAAAAGAGGTCAGTTGCTGGAAGTGGTGGGTGTCTTGCCATCCTCACTTCCTGGATTATTTGCTGGACATCCCCGCTTGTGTGGTGGGGGGGTCAGCTGCTACAGAGGAAGAGGTGTCTGGTTCTTCCTCTGGCAGGACCTCCCTTCTAGTATCTGGCACTGATGTAGATGTCCCTATTGTAGATGAGCCAAAGGAAGAAGTAGACTGTTGTTGAAAAGCCCTGCTCAGGGTAGTGTGAATGTCCCTCAGCACTCCTGTTAGGGAGACCATGTAGGTATTGTGGGCTTCCATCTGTTCCAGCTTGTACCTATGTATGTCCCTCTGTAGCTGCTTGATTTCCAAGAGTTTGATCAAGACGTGGCCCATCATGCTTTGGGACTTCTCATTGACCCCTAAGACATGGCTGATGGTGTCCTGGCTAGGAACAGCCTCAGTGGCTCACCTGCTGGCCTACAGCATCCCTCCATGCACCCACCACCCACGGACCTGTGTCTTTGCTACAGGATGCACTTTCTTACTTGTTGCTGGACCCTCATTGTCAAAAGTGTTGGGCTGCAACTCAGGATCCAGACCTGGGGGCTCGAGATGGCAGACACAGTGCTAGGTACACAGGTGGGGTGGCGAAGGGCTGCCTTTGATGCAGAGGCAACCAGGCTGGCAGGTGTTGCTGTGGCCACAGTTAGACACATGGTTGGTGTCTGACCAGGTTGACCAGACGGGGGGATACTGACCTCCATGTCCAGTAATCCAAAATTGTCTTCTTCACTGAGGATTTCATCCAGGGTGGTAGTGGCAGTCTGTTCTGTTGCTTTTGTGCTTCCAGTAGGAGCTCGACCTGTTGATGTGAAAGATACAATGTTACTGGTTGTAATATGACATCTACCTTCATCAGTTTAGTATTACAGTAAGCATAGACATTGAACAAAGTTAAGTTGCAGTTAATCCTATTGTGTCAAGTACCCATGGTATTGACTGTATTTGCATGCCAGATCTTTTTGACTGAAGCAGATGCTGAAATGTGCAGATCATTAGTCCTTGGGAGGATGGCCTGAGAATGCCATCTTGCCACCAGCTCAGGTAAAAAAGTGGCTTTGCTTGATATGGCTTTGGTCTTTTTGAGGCCTAGTTGATTGTGATGGAGGCAGGCCCAGGAGTTTGTTGTATATGTGGCTGGAGTCATCATCCTCTCAGTGCAGTGTTAATTTGTCTGCTGCCAATACCATTCTGGTTATGCATCTTGATGCCTTTGGGATCATAGTTTTCAACACTGGGTAAGCTGTCCTTCCTGTCCTCAATATTTTCATCTTGGGCTAGCAGGTAAAGATCCAGCTAAGTATCAAGACACATGAGCATGATCTATATCTTGGTCACTCCCAGGTGAGTAGCCTTCAATTGAGAGTTGGCAAGCAAGGGTATTTGGACAAGTGACCACTGGACTGGTTGTTGGAGTGATAGTAGAAGAGCATCCCGGGAATTTAACTCATGTCACTCCCTCTACTATGTATACCCCATAAAAATTGTATCCTCCCAGGTGAGTACACTTAAGGTCTCATTATGAGTGTGGCGGTCTTGAGACCACCAGACTCACAGTGGTAGTTGGACGCCCGCAGTTGTGGCAGCCTGGCTGTCCTAGTGGTTGTAATCCACCAGGGCAGCACTGCAAGCAACGCTGCCCTGGGGTTTATGAGTCCCTATCCACCAGCCTGTCCATGGCGGTTTACACCACCATGGAAAGCCTGGTTACATGGGGGGGGCGGGCTGCGGTGAACTCCTAATAGGGCCTGTGGGGTTCAGGCCGCACAAAACGCCTGAAGGCAGAAGGAGTTTTGCGGGCGGTCTTTGCCGCCCACCAAACTCATAATTAGGCCCTTAATATGTGAGTTACCAAACAGGGTCTTTAGAGAAGAGGACCCTAGTCTGGTGAATGGAATAAAAGTGACAGAGCCTCCTGGCCTTAGCAGTCATATGACTCCCTCTACTTCCTACACTTGGTAAATGTCATCCCCTAGGTGAGTACACATCATTTGTGGGTTAACAAACAAGGATCTTCGGAGAAGAGAACACTGGACTGGTGGTTGGAGTGATAGTAGAAGAGCCTCCCGGGAGTTGCTGTCATGTCACTCCTTGTACTATACACTCTATACAAATAATATCCCCCCAGGTAAGTACACTTCATTTGTGAGTTATCAAACATGGGTCTTTTTAGAAGAGGACACTGGGCTGGTGAGTGGGGTAACAGTGACAGAGCCCCCTGGCCTTATGATGTCACTCCCTCTACTACACACATTATACAAATGGTATCCTCCCAGCTGAGTAAACATTCATTGAGGGTTGCCAAACAGGGGTCGTTCAAAAAATGAACACTGTTCTGGTGATGGTAGACAGAGAAACTGTGCCTCCTGTGAGTTGCAGTCAGTTTATTCCATCAGCTTCACACACTTGACCAATGTCCTCCCCCAAGGTGAGTAAATTTATTTGAGAGTTCACTAGCTGATGAATTGCAGCATGCCTCCACTGCGCTAGTGTTGGTGGTTACAGGAATAGTGCGTACTGGAAGTTAGAGTCATGCCAGGCCCTATACTACACACACTTGACCCATGTTCTCTCTCCAGATGTGTACCATTAAATTGGTAGATAACAAACAGAGGTCTTTAGACAAGTGATCACTGGTCTGGTGTTTGGAGACACAGAATTAGTGCCTGCTGGGAGTTGGAGTCATGTTTGTCCCTGTACTACACACACTATGCAAATGTAATCTCCTCAGATGAGTACCCTTCAATTGTGAGTTGTCCAATGGAGGATTTTGAGCAGGAGAACACTGGGCTGGTGAATGGAGTAACAGTAATTGAGGCAAAAGGTGAGCTGTGAGCATGAATGACATTGCTTTTTGGTGACATTTAATGTTGTAACTTACCAGATTCCACTCCCCCAGGTATTCCTGTCAATCCCTCAGGATGCAGGATGGACAAGATCGTCTCCTCCCATAGGGAGAGATGTAATCAGGCACTGGGAGGGCAACCACCATCTTCTTGGCCTGCAGCTGGTGCCTGGAAACCAGGGAATGGACCTTACCCCTGAGGTCGTTCCACTTCTTTCTGATGTTCTCCCTTGTGCACAGGGTGGTACCTACAGCATTCACTCTGTCAACAATCCTGTCTCACATTTCCATTTTCCTACTGAGAGGAGTATGCTGGACTTTTGCTACAATCAATTGTGGCTCTATTGTTAAGATTTCATCCACAATGACTCTCAACTCATCTTCATAAAAATGGGGATTTTTAAAATATCATAAAACAAAATAAAATGATGTTCGGAGTGTTGAAACATTTCAAACACTCACCCCCAGTCACAGATCTGGGTTTAATCCATCATTATTTTGCTCGCCACGTCACCCAGTAGGGACCCAGCCATATGCAAATCTGTCTTTGCCCTGTTCCCCTGGGAACAGCCCAGCCCGAACTGCTAGGCCAGGTCCTCCCTGGGCAGGAAACAAACATCCTGGGACTGGTTTCAGGGTATCACCCTTCATCAGCCAGGCTAGCTTGAATCCAGTGGTGCAGCGAGCAAGGGACCCACGTCTGGGCATACCCCTGCCACTTAGGGGACACAAAGCAACATCACAAAACAAAATAAAATGATGGACGGAATGTTGAAACTTTTCAAACACTCACCCCCAGTCACAGATCTGGGTTTAATCCATCACTATTTTGCTCACCACGTCACCTCAGTTTGGACACAGTCATATGCAAATCAGTCTTGACCCTGTTCCCCATGGAAACAGCCCAGCCTGAACTGCTAGGCCAGGTCCTCCCTGGACAGGAAACAAGCATCCTGGGACCAGTTTCATGGTATCACCCTTCATCAGCCAGGCTATCTTGAATCCAGTGGCACAGCGAGCATGGGACCCACATCTGGGCATACCCCTGCTACTTCTTGGACATAGATGATTGCTGTGACTTGGTGGCAGCTTTGCCTCTGAGCCACAGCAAACATTCCGGTCTGATGAAGGGAGAGTTGTCAATCATCTCTCTCTTAATCAGAGCAGAGGATTTCTCTGTCTGCCTGCCCACAGAGATGCAGGAAGGCACACAGAGGAAACTGCTCTCACACTGAGGGAGCTGCTATAATTGTTACCTCTCTGTGCCCCGCAATGCTGGCTCCCGCAGGAGGTAGGTGGTCAGCAGGGACTGTGGGGGCCTTCAGTGTCCCCCCATGGTCCCCAACATTGTGACTAGGTGCCCTAGGTGCCCCAGGGGTCACCCAGGTCACATGGCCGGGCCCTGGGGGATGGGGTCCCTGGGGCCAAGATCGGCATGGGAAGGGGGGCGACACAGTCCACCTCCCACACAAAAAAATAAAATAATTAGACCACGTCCCAGGGAATGGGGTCCCTGGGCCTGAAATCAGCCTAAAATTTAAATGTTTAGTCCAGGCCATGGCGATGGGATCCCCAAGGCCAAGAATGGTCTCAAGGGCCACACAGCCCCCCACAAAAAATCAATATTTATGCTGGGCCGCAGGAGATGGGGTCACCGGGGCTGATATCGGCCTGAAAAAGGGGGCCATCCGGGGTTGGGTTATTTTAGCAGTTGGCCACAGGGACTTGCTGCAGGCCAGGCTCTGCAGCAACCCCGCTGCACACAACCAGAGGCCGTGCACAGCGGTGGTTAGATTAACGTGTAGTAATTAAAATTACTACACATTAAAAAGAACATAGAAATTCATTGAAAAATCAAAGGTTGTAGGGATGTTATAGTTAGGAAAGTGAAAAAAAATAGGATGTCATGGAAAAAAACAAAGATTACATGGATGTTAAAGTTAGGCTCACATTTTAAACATACAAAACCATAGAAATTCAACTGTTATAGTTAGAGTTCTCTCAAATAACTATAACTCATGCCCTAAATTGACTATAACTCGTGCCCTCGCCATGCACTGCTAATTACCTCAGAAGTTACAGCGCCCATGACATCTTTGTTAACATCACTGATAATATCAATGTTATATTTGCAGAAAAAAAATCTATGAAAAAACTGTGTGGTGGGGGCACGAGTTATAGTTACTTTAGGGCACAAGTTATAGATACTTGAGATAACGCTAACTATAACAGGTAAATTTCTATGGTTTTGTACGTTTATAATGTGAGCCTAACTACAACATCACTGTAACCTATAAGATCACTTTAACCTTTGTTTTTTCAGTGAATTCCTAGGGTTCTTAATATAAAGTAATATTTTATTTCCATAGGCAATGACAAACCCATTCCATTTGTGGCCAGACCCTGTGCCCAGCCCCTGTGCATAGCAGAAGGTTGAGCAGAGGGCCTGGCGCCAAAACCTCAGGCAGCGCGCACAGTAGACCATGTGATGTAACTAATTCTGGGTATTTCTTTTAAATAAGGCAGACCTACTGACATTGTTGAACGCTCAGAACAGCAAAATATTAAAAGCATGCCTTTTGGCCCTATGAATGTGCTAGCATTTCATCATATGTAAAGCAGACCTATTGTCTTTGTAAAAACATCACCATAAAACAACCACATGAGGGTCCTGCTCTCCATCTGAAAAAATAGAGCTCCAGCTAGGAGTGTTTAAAACAATATGGCAAGCGGTACTGCTGTCCTGGATTTAAGGACCCAGGAGACTTACTGTGTTTTATTAAATTTTGCTTGGGAGGGCTGCCTGTACTCCCAGCTGTCCTTCACAACATTAAATAAAATGCTTGACAGTGCTCCTGCCACTTTTAAGGGGACCACCAGGTTAGACATGTATTAACAGGAAGTCCTTGTAGGGCATTATGGGGTATTCCTTGTGTGGAGCACTCAATAATAAATGAATGGCTCCTGCCACTCATTTATTGTTATTTTTTTGTTTAAACATTTTGGTTTGGAGCCCTGCTTCCTCCTTGGGCCGCCATTGTGCCGCTGGTGGTATCATGACCCTGCCTACCGCCATGGTTTTCGTGGCATTCGTAATGCCACGAAAACCATGGGGGTAGGTCCTATCAGTGACAGGGAATTCCTTCCCTGTCACTGATAGGAGGCTCCCTCCCCCCAACACCCCTCAGACACCCCCCACGCCTCTACAGCCACTCCCTCCATTCACACACACACATGCAGACACACAAGCATCCACACATAAATACATGCATTCATTCATTCACGCACACACATCAAAACATACACGCAGACAAGCATTCACATTTTCATTCATACACATGCTCACACACATTCATAAATGCACTCACACACAGTCATACACCATGCAAACACTAAACACACACTTTCATTCACGCACACATTCAGACATACATGCACACCCGCCCCCCCCACACACACACAACACCCCGCTCCCCTGTCGGAAACCTCACTTACCTGGATCCAGTAGACTTCCGGCAGAGGACAGGATGGGGCGCTGCTACCGCCAGCAGTGCCCGCCAGCAGAACACTGCCAGGCTGTATTATTTGTGATAATACAGCTGGCGATGGCCTACTGGCGTGGCACAGCTGGTGGCAGCAGCGCCACCTTACTGCCATCCGCCAGTATGGCCACAGCAAGATTTCCGCCTTTCTTGTCTGGCTATGGTCATATCATGGCGGACGGATGGTAGTTGTGGCGACGGTCTTTTGGCAGCCGTCGCTGCGGCGGTTGATGGTTTTTCACCACCATTGTCATATTGGGGGCCTTACAACTTTTTTCATGTTGTGGGCTACGGGGGGAGCTCCAAGGCCCCTGTGGAACCAGCTTGCTACACAGCCACCACCAGGGTGGGTGCCAGTCATTGCTTAAGTTTTTAATTTCGAAGTGGCTGCTCCAGTGCCCACATGGGGCAGTCACAGATACCTAATCATTGGATGTCATGTAAGGAGACCTAAGGCCCTGGCGGCCCCACCCCGGATCCCCAGTCAACAACTATTGTGGGGCTGATGGAAGCAGATACCATTCTCCCTTGCTCCTGCCAGGTGGGACAAGTTTCTTTTTCTTGTGTTTTCTGTGTGGGAGAGTGTGGGTAGCATGTACCGTACTCTTCAGACACTGCATAGATCAAGTTTGGTGGAGAGGGTCCCTGGGGCCAATCTTTGTCTGGGGATGGGAGTTGTATATCTTTTTCTCTAAATTGATGATGGGGTCTCCAGAGCATCATAAAGGATTGAGGTGGGGGCGTATGCCCTCCTCCCCTGAATTCTCCATATGGGCCTGAGGTATGGGGTTTAGTGGGCCTCATAGCGGCTCAGGGAGGAAGGCCCCACACACCCCTCTCTTAAATTTAAACAAATGGCCTAGGAGATGGTACCCCGGGGACCCCTGAAAGGCTTAGTGAGAAGGGTTCAGTAACCCCTTACCAACCATATCTAGGGCAACCCACATCAGACCATGGCTCACCACGGTGAGTATTGTAAAAAAAAAAAGAAAAAAGCAGGAGATCACCATTCTTTTAATCAGAGTTGAGGATTAGCAGATCCTCCAAGGTTCCACAGCATCAATATGAATATCATTTTTGACACAGGGGGTTCCCTCTAGGGCCCCCATCAGGCCTAGGGGATAAGGTATTTCTACCCTGCAGTTTTTTTTAAAAAGCTTTTCTCAAGGACAGGAGACTGAGGCCCTCAATACAACCTTGGCGGTCGGACGAGGCCGACCGCCAAGTTTGTACCACCAGGCGGCCGCCCATGCGGCCGGAAACCCACGGCAGCATTTGGACATCCCCGCTGGCCCGGCCTCCGGCCCAGCGGGGATGTTGGCCATAACATTACGGCCGGCTCCTAATGCCGGCGGCAATGTGGTGGTTCAGCGGGTGCAGCAGCACTGTGATGCTATTAATTGTGTTTGACCAATGACTTTGTGTTTCACCACTGCGCATATTAGTTGCTCAATGTTCACCAGTAGCACATTACATGTTGTATTCAGTTTAGCTGCCTAATGGCTTTAACATGACATTAGACATTACATTTGGTATTTAGGTTAGCTGCCTATTGGCTTTAACGTCGAGTTAGACATTGCAGTTGAGACATTGCAGATGAGCTGTGTTTTTCCACATGATAGACCAAGCTATGTTTTTCACACCAAACCCTAGCTGATAAGAGAGCGTAGATTTTGTGTTTACCTCTCAATCTAGTCTGGGAACAAGTGAATTCTGGAGAATTGGCCACTCTCCAAGTTTATTTGGTTCTCACACTGAGTTTGCTTTTAACGATTGCCCTGGGCAACAGCAAGGGAGAGACATATCTTGACTTCAGACAGGAACGGACGTCAGTTGCCTGTCTCCCGTTTGGGTAGAAAATCTATTTCTTGCAGTTGAACCGGAGTCATCAACTTGCAGGCCCCAGAAAGATGAAGCGGAGTGATAGGCCCTACGGTGATGCAATTTTGACTTTTATGCTTTGCTTTGAAGTTATGCTATAATATAATCACAAGTATTTGCTGTGTACATTGCAGCTGAGAAGTACTTTGATATATTTTACTTTCATTGCTGCGACTACTTTTAAACGTGTGCTTCCATCCTACTAATTTCGTCTTTCAGGACCCTCGTGGTGAAGTAATAATAACAATAAATGTCTTCTTTAAACTAAGAAGTGCATTCCAGAGAAGTTTTGTAAGCTCGGTCATAAGATAAGAGAAGGAAAGCAAAACAAGCACCCGTCGTGCATTTTACTGTCTGCCAGGCAGACAGTGAAAATCAAGACGGGGCTGTGCCTGGGGGCCCCTGCACTACCCATGCTAAGTGCCATTGACAGGCTGGTGGGAAGGGGAGTCAAAATCCCCAGGGCTGCGAAGCAAGCAGCGCTGCCCTGGCGGATTCAAACCACCGGGACAACCATGGTGGAAAACCTCTGCTCCCGGCGGTGTGACTGTGGCGCTACCGCCGCAGTCAAAAGATGGCAAATTGTACCGCTAGCCTGTTGGCGGTACGATCACCACTTCAACCCTGGCGGTCTTTGACCGCCAGGGTTGTAATGAGGGCCTGAGTCCCAAAGTCCTAAGATGGCTGCTGTTTCATCTTTCTTGATGTGGTGGCATCCAATCATAACTTACCTAGAGATCAGTTCGCTGAATGGATCCTCCATGGTGTGAAATATCTGAAGAAGCTGCATAAATTGTTGTTTGCAGAATAAGGTTTATTCAAAGATAAAATAGATAGTACAACTGGACCCCAGAGTGCTATGATCCAAACTCTTCACTCCTCTGATTCTATCATTCCAAGGAACTCATCAAAGTTCCATGCGTTCAAAGGAATCCAACTTCACTTAAAGTCATAGACTTATTATAATGTTAGGAATGCTAAGAATACAATGAAATCTACATGTATTAATGGTTAATTTCTCAAAAGTCACTGAACTTAGATTAGAAAAAAATCACAAAAAGCAAAATTTCTGAAAAAGACATAGATTTCTCCCAAATTTGGTATAATTTGTTCTGCCATTTTTTGTTGTAGCTGCATCTCATTTTCCTACGGTAAAATGACTGGGGAAGCAGGTTTTGGGACCTCTCTTTCTCTTGACACCCAAATGATGGATTTTGGAACGTTTTGGGGATATTTGTCAAACGGTGACAAAGTTATTAGGGGAACGAGTATTACCTTTTCTTTAGAAACGTGTTTCTAAATATAACTACCAGTGGCCATCAAACTACAGATGGATAGATAGATAGATAGATAGATAGATAGATAGATAGATAGATAGATAGATAGATACATAGATAGATAGATAGATAGATAGATAGATAGATAGATAGATAGATAGATAGATAGATAGATAGATAGATAGATAGATAGATAAATAGATAGAATAGGATGGATGGTACTTCTACTATTTTTCCACAGAAAAGGATTTACACTTGGTTTACAAAGTACAGGCGTCACCAAAGAACGTAAGGGGCATATTTACAAGGAACTGGTGCATCCACTCCGAAGCACCAGTTTTCTTGAATCGCCTTGTGCCACACTAACAACACCATGGTAGTACTGTATTTACAATACAGCACACCACGGTGCATGCTAGCACAATATAATCAGCAGTTTTTTATGCTATTGTTGCGCTTTGCTGGACTAGCACCCAAAATGTTGGTGTTGGTGCAGCAAAGCTTGGGAAGTCCCATAGTTATTAGCCTAGCATTACTTTAAAGTCTGCCCTGAACAACCTTAAAAATTTCACTGCTCCATTTTTTCGGGCCTCCCTGCGGGGGGACGCCCCCTTTGCATTATTGCACCTGGCACAGGTATAATGTGGCACAAGGGTTACTTCCCTTCTTTTTTCAGAGATTATGGCAGTCATTATGAACATGACGGGAAAGACGGCCGACCGCCGTGGCGGCGGTGAACAGAATCCTGCCGTCGGTGGTGAATCGAAACCCGCCATATACTGAACAAAAAACCCAACCGTGCCAAAAAATCCCAGACCACCACTCCCCGCCATGACTCTGTTGGCGGGAATCACAGCCCACCCCACCCCTCCACTGCCGAGCACACCCACATCCCGCCCTCCAAAGAATGATGCACAAATCACCTCAGCGGACAGTGGAGGCCAACGACCATTGGCGGCTGCTACCGCCACAGTCGGCAAGTGGACTCAACAGCAAGAAGTGCACACATTGGACAGGCGTATCACCCACACACCTAACACACATCCAGAACCCCACAAAACACCCCCAGACACACCCCAGAATTCCTTGCAACGTAAGCAGGACAAGAAGACGGAGATCACCAGAGCCAGACAGCGAACGCCAGCATACAGGAGACGCCCATCGACCCACAGAAGAGCACCCTTACCTCGTCTCCAGTCCCGATACCATCCACCACACACACCATGTCTCCCCCCAAAAATCCACGCTTCACTGAAAGGAAGTTAAGGACCATGGTGGACAAGATCCTGAAGGTGGAGCCACAAATCTTCGGGTCCGAGGTGCAGCACACACCCGTCGCCCAGAAATTGGAGCTGTGGCAGACCATTGTGAACAGGGTGAATGCAGTGGGACACCATCCACGCACCAGGGATGACATCCGGAAGAGCTGGATTGACCTGCGGGTGAAGGTCCGTGGCATGGCATCCAGTCACCATATCGCAGTGCAGAAGACTGAGGGAGGACCGCCACCAACACCACCCGACTACACCGACTGGGAGGAAAAGGTACTGGCCATCCTGCACCCAGAGGAACTCACAGGACTCACTGGAGGAATGGACTCGGGTAAGTTATCTACAATTACCCCATTTACACCACAGCTGCAATGCATGCACCACCCCACCCCACCCACACTCACCTGGACCTACACCCCACCCAGCCATTACCCACCAAATCCACCCCCCTGCATGACCTCAAACACCACTAGCAGGGCCACATCACTCCCGCTGTGCACAGCCACCCACCCCTCCACTTACCCACAATGGAACAATACCCCCCACCACAATGCAACCCCACACTGGCACAAAATGCAATGTCAACCTCACAAAGGCACCCTGGAAGGCCACTGAAAGTAAAACCAGCACAAAATAGCCCAGTCCTGTACACCTCAAACCTACATGCATACATAACAGACATGTCTATTTCCCCCAACAGGCACCACCACCCACGCAAGCCTAACGGACGGGACAAGGAGTGCCACTGCCCTCCAGGGAGACAGAGGCACCTCACAAGACACTGGCGAAGGATCCCTGGACACTGATGAGCAGGCAGGCCCCTCACACAGTCCCGGATTCTCACCATGCAGCAGCCCCTCCCAGGAAACCACTGACACCCCTACCACCCAGTCAAGACCAGCAGGCCAGGGCAGGCGTACCCACACTAGTGTACCCAGGGCACAGACTGGTGGAACACAGCTACAGAGGCCACAGCCTCCCACTCCCAACATGCAGGAAGGTGAGGGCCCCAGTACAAGTGGCACTGCCAGACCTGTGCAGGGGACACAGGCACAGGGGGCTATGGAAAGTTCAAGGGTCTCAGTGGGCCAGGGGGAGGCTACAGGATCGATGCAGCAGCCCAGGAAAGTATTTCAGAGGTATTGGGGGCCTACCAACATACCCAAGACAGGTTGGCACCGATTGTGTCCACCCTGGAGCAAAGTCAGAGGATGCAGCAGGAACAACACCAACAGGCCATGGAGCAGTTGAAAGAGCACAATGCCACAATGGCCACCATAGCTAGAGCACTGCTGCAGTTGGTCAAAACCAGTCTGACACCCACACCAGACAAGAGGCCCCCACAACAGCCCTGTACAACCAGCATCAGATTACCCAAGCAGCAGAAACATCCCAGAAAATACCCTCCCAGGAAACCCAAGGGCCAACCATGTCACCCCAAGAAGCTCCACAGCAGGCGACCAAACATACTCTTAGGCCAAGATATGGCACTGGAAACCCAGCTAAGAACAAAGCCCCCTCCAACAATTGACTCTGCTACTAATGCAAAGCAACCATCCCACCCATTCCCCAACAACACTTAGCTGAGGGCAATTTGAAGTACTGTTCGACAAAATGGACCCATCAATACCATCCAACAAGGCTGCCACCAAGTTGGTTTTGAGGACCCCCAACCCTTACGACTCCCATCACTGTATATAGCACAATTCACCAACTTCTACCAATAAAACACATTTCGCACCTGTAACACTTTCCCCTGTCTTAAATTGTGAACAAAGTGGAATATGGATGCAATTGGCAGAGAACAACTTTATTGTCAATTTTGTGCATGATGGTAGTCCTGTGTGCCCAAATGGTGGCAAGGAGGGAATGCATATATTTTTTCAGTCAGTACCATGCAGAAATGGGCCATGTATCGCCTATCATGACCAACCCCCAATATATGACAGAGCACACTGACAGTACTAGTCACTAACCCCAATGACAGGCTTAAGTCCCACACAGTTATTGGAAGTAGAGTTGTATCAGTTGGTTCCTGGAATTGACATCTTCACCTTCCTCATCCTCCCCATCACTCTCCTCACCTCTCTGAGGTAGCTGATCAGGCCCTATAGCACCCTCCACTTCCAAGCGGGGGATAGAATGTCTCACTGCCACGCTGTGCTGCATGCAACAGGCCACCACTATTCTACACACCTTATCAGGCACATAGCCAGGGAACCCCCAGAGATATGTAGACACCGGAATCTAGCCTTCAGGAGACGTATAGTTCGCTCTATTACCCTCCTAGTACGTCCATGGGCCTCATTGTAATTCCTCTCTGCATCCGTCCTGTGATTCCTCACTGGTGTCAGGAGCCAACGCAAGTTTGGATAGCAAGAATCACCTACAAAATGGTGCGATACAGACTCGTCATTGTTATGTCCCTTAGTCAGACAGGCTGGTTTTCTGCAGTGTGCCAGTTGGTGACAGGCAAACTTACCTATGATCCACCATCTGTCCTCTTGTGGTTATTCCATCTTCTGAGTCACACTACTGTTCCTCAACACAAAGGAATCATTGACTGAACCTGGAAACATGGCATTCACATGGAAAACGTACTGGTCTGCAGTACATACCAATTGGATGTTCATGGAGTGAAAGTTCTTCCTGTTTCTGTACACCTGTTTACTCACTCTTGGGGGGATTATAGCTATGTGTGCCATCGATGGCACCTATGACATGGGGAATGTTGGCAAAGGCATTAAAGTCAGACTTGATGGCAGGGAGGTCAGTACTTTGGGGAAACTTCACATAGGATTGCAGATGTGGTACAAATGCATTCAGAAATTTTGTCAGTACCTGGCTGAACATTGGCTGTGAGAAACCAGCACACATGCCCACTGTCACCTGAAATGAGCCCGTGGCCAGGAAATGGAGTGCGGAGAGCACCTGCACCTCAGTTGGAATGGCATGCTGATTACAATTTCCCAGAGTTAGTGCAGGATCCAGTAATGCACAAAGGTCCTAAACAGTTGCACGTGTGAGTCTGTAAGTGATTATTATCTGATGCTCCACCATGGTCCCCATATCCACAAGTGGCCTGTACACCGATGGTCCCCTTCCTCGCCAAAATGGTTGATACCTAGGAGGGGTTACAAAAAGGAGTGATGAAAACACATACATAGGTACACTTGTCATCATATTTGCACGGCATTGTTAATTGCGGTGTCTCTACAATAACTGCTACCTGACAGATATACATGTACATCACAAGGAGGGACCAGAGTATTTCATGTGTGCTACTATACTGACTGGACAGAGGCCTAGGTGCATCATGTGGCTAGTAGGGCCTGCATTGTGAGTATTAATTAATTGTAGATGCGTAGGTAAAGGCAAAATGTCTGCCCACTGTTGTTCTGCCCTTTCGTTGTGGAAGTGACCTCATACTGCTAGAGGTTGACATCACAATGTAAGGCGGTGTTTACCGCTGTTTGCACCCTCAGGCACTCCACTCTGTGTACTGCTGTGAACTGCCTCTGGCTATGGATGTGCCATGTGTTGCAGGGGAAAGTGCCGAAGCCTTCACCCAGGAAGAACTGGAGAAGCTAGGGGACGGGGTCCTGCCCCTGTACGCGAAACTGTATGGACGGGCAGAGGTACAGGTGAGTCTGGGTTTGGAGGGCACTGTGTGTGTGTAATGGATGGTGTTGATTGCACATGTGTGTGCACCTCTGAGCCTGCATGGGCTATGGTGCATGGCATGCTGCATGCGACTGTCCAGCATGTCTGAGAGTACTGTCCGTTCCATAGTGGACGATTGGCCAGCTGTTCCTATCGTGCAAGTGCCTGACCTCTGTGTTCCATTTCTGTTTCGCCCTTCTAGGTCAGCGCCCACCAGAAGAGGGCACATTGGCATGCCATCGCCAAGGAGGTGCGGACCCTGGGGCTCTACAACCAGCGGAGCACCCACTGTCGAAAGAGGTGGGAGAACCTGCAGCACTGGGCGTGAAAGATCACTGAAGCCCAGCTGGGGAAGTCCTCCCAACATAGAAGGGGTGCCCGTCGGGCACTGACCCCCCTCATGCGACGGATCCTGGCGGTGGGGTACCCAGACCTGGATGGGCGCTTGAAGGCTGCACAGCAGTCACAAGGGGGTGAGTACTCATTGACCATACTTCAGTCTGGAAGGATGTCTGGGTGTGCAATAGGGCTCATGCTGCTTAGAGGCAGGGAATTGGAATGGCGTCCATCTACTGTGTGTTCCCCAAAGGGTGTAGGGGTGTCCCTGTCAGGTTTTACCTACTTCTGCTCCTAAGGTATTTCAGGGGATGGGTGTAGAGCAGTATTCTGGTCAGTAGTCAGGGGCATGGCCATGGGTATCGTGAACGGTGATGCCTGTTGGGTCTGTTTTCTGGGTGGGTGAATGTCTGACCATTATGTACCTTCATTCAGCTATTTACAAGTGCCTCTCCTGTTTTGTCTCCACATCCCTGTTCTCTTGTGTTGGTTTGGGACAGCATCAACATCAAGCAAGGGAGCTGAGGCACAGGCATGTGGGGAGGCAGCGGCCCACGGATCCTCTGAGGCAGAGACAACGGACGCCCAGGGGACCAGTGGGTGGGAGGGTGAGGGGACTTCCACGGTGGAGGCTACTACCACAGGAGGTAGTGACTCTGAGACCTCCTCCAATGGGGGTCCCCCGGCCGTGGCGGACCCTAGTGCACACAACACTACCGTGACATCTTCCGCCACCCCATTCCATCACCGCCCTCCCTTCTGCTCCCCACTGAGTTACCCGTGCGCGCCCACCCAGAAAGGTGGGCATCTCCTTCGCCCCAGGCACCTCCTCCCCTGCCCCAGTCAGCCCTGCTGCCCTCACAGAGGAGGCTATTGACCTCCTGAGAACCATCTCTGTAGGGCAGACAACCATTGTCAGTGCCATCCAGGGGCTAGCATAAGAGGTGCAGCAGACAAATGCCTATCTGGATGGCACTCACTGTGCCGTGTCTGCCCTACAGAGATCTTTTCAGGCTCTGGCCTCCTCTTGGAATGCAACCAGTTTCCCTGGCCATTCCGTCCCCCCTCCAACCTCCTTTTTCCTTCCAACACCCCACTCCCTTCACTCGTACAAAGCACACATTCAGACACGCTGACAGGCACCTCAACACACAAGAAGCACACTTCAAAACACAAGCACCACACCTCCCACCACAAGCATTCACACAGCCAACAGACACCTGCACACACAACAAAGTCCACTTCCCCAAGTGTGCCCAACTCTTCCGCCTCCCTGTCTGTCCCCTCTACATCCACACCCTTGTGCACTGCACCTTCACTCACTGTTACTGCTCCTCTTCCTGCACTGACCACAATAGCAGACAGCCATACATGCACCCATGCACCACACCTGCACTCACCACCTCTACTGTAGTTGACACATGCAGCACACTCACCAGACTTGCAAACACCCACACAACATACATCCACACTAGCTGTCTGTCTTCTCCCACCTCCCAAGACACACTAACGCACCAAGACACCCACCCATCAGACATCCACCACACCACAGCATACTGAGCAGTCACCTGCACTGACTACACGCACCCCTACACCCCATACATCCACTCCCTCTGCCTCCACTCCCACGCCCTCATCCACGCCTCTCCCAATTGCTCCCAAAAAACGTTTCCTCTCCTGTGCTGACCTCTTCCAACCCACTGGCCCACCCATCTTGTCCCCAAACGTGCACACCTCCTTGCCCTTTCCGCTCATTCCACATCACAGCCCATCCCGGTCCGCCCTTCACATGCCTGTGCCCCTTCCCCAGATAAGAAGGCCCAGACAGAGCCTAGGCCATCCAGCTCAACCCGAGCCAAACAGCCCCCACCCCCTTCAAAGGAGAAGCCCACTCCCTCCACAAGAAAGTCAAAGGCCCACCCCCCTTGAAAATCCCCACCCCCACCACCCCCTTCCATGAGGTGCCTGGATGCCCATATGGTGCCCCATTATGTGGAGTACCCAGCACTTGTGGGAGTCAGGTGGGGCCCGTTGTGGCCCATGACAATTGTGAATCTACAGACTGGCCATTGGCCCTGTTTGCACGCCGTTAACCCTGGTCATTTGTTTCACTTTTTTATGGATGTGGGGCTTTTGTATGTACTATGGTGAAGTTGCATTAGCCTTATGTCGGGTAAGTACCTCTTGCTGTGGGGTGTATGACTTGTGCTGCTGGGAAGGGTTGGGTGGGCGTTATCGGATGGGTGGAGTGGTTGGGTATGTAACTGTACCCTTTCCTCCCTTGTGTCATAGGTTGCAGTATTTACCGTCGTCGTCTTCGTCGGCGGTCTTGGTCATGTAGGTATATAGCAAGAAGCAGGACTGGCATGATCTGCAGCTCTCTATCCATGGCTGCCGCAGCACGTTCTGTGGGACTCTGGGGGGTGGTTCCTTATATTTGGTTCATTTCCGTCTGGCTTTGTGTGGCGGTAGTTCCCTCCCCCGACCTGGCGGCAGAATGGTGATTCATAATTTATTGGGCGGGCTGGGCCTTTCCGACGGCCTGTGGGCGGACTCTGCCATCGGCGGCGGTACTCCTCTCTTGGCGGTGGGTGGTTCACGGGATGCCTGTGTTTCATTTGAATCATTATTTGGCGGTCCGAAACGCTCCTCTGTTAGCGGTTTCTACCGCCACCGGCGGCGGAGCGGAACGGACCGCCATGTTCATAATTAGGGCCTATATCTTGGGATCACTTGTCGCTAGATGAAACAAATTAAGGAATAACATCCAAAATTGAACTGTGTATTGAATAAAAAAAGCAAACCTTCAATTAGATTAGATTTGTTATGTTTCAGGCCTTTGGCCAATTATACCATATGGAATTGTAAAAAGAATAAATGGCCAATGTTAACAATGAAAGAAAATAATCTGTTTTAATTTTTTATTCCGCATGTTAATGGGGTTGTAATGAAATGAACAACATATCTATTTGCTGTAGAAAACTATTTAAAAATAACATTCTATTACAATACACAACAATTTGAGTGAAAGCATGTACTGTTCTCAATAAAATTGTAAAAATCAATGCCTCGTGATAAACATGCAAAGCTTACTTCAAATGTCTATAACATTTTGATGTAGCCTGAGGCATTAAAGGCACAAGTTCATGGCTGAAGATAGCTGAATTTACACTTCTGAGCAGGTCAGTATAATCAGAATGTACTATTGCTGAACAGATTTACATAAAACTTGGCATTAATACAGATTTGTTTTGAAGCTTTCATTTTATGCATATTTGTAGCAGAACTTTGTTATTTACTTGCAGATATATATCTAAGGATAACGAAGGGTAGAAATATGAAAAACATTCACATCAGATTTTCTGAGAGATCATTTTATTGTGTTGATATCCTTAGATCCAGAACAAATCAATTTGATTGTGGGTGCCAATATTCAGTAAGAGAGTCACCATTTTCCAGAGATCCAATATCATTGAAAAAAAATGGTAATAGATAAATTGGCAAGGATAGGATAGGGGGACCGACAATGCCACCCAAAACAATAAAATGTTTGTGTTTGTTGTGGTAAACTGAGATCCACTTTATGTTCCCCTAGATATTTGCAGTCACAATTTTATCACACGCTAGATGCGAAAAATACTTTAATCAACATATAAAATGATTTGTGGGAGTAGGTAAGAAGGGGCTTGGAAAAGATCTCTGATCTTGGAGATCGCAAAGAGACACACTTTGCATCTCAATGTAAACCAAAAAATCACTTTTATCTGTGGGATCCATGATCCATGAATCCAAAAGAAGGGCATAAAAATTCTAAAGAACCACATCAGTTCTTCAGATCTGACAATCAATGTTGTTGCCATTGTGGCTCTACAGATCAATGTTCAGATGCGCTGATTGGGAAAATAACCGCCCAATGATGAAATGGTCACTGACGGCTAAAGATTTAATCCAGGGTATGACTGAAGATCCTCATAATCATTGTTCATTTCTAGTGTACACAGGATAAGACATGAAAACAGGCCCCAAAATATGACTGAAAGAACTGTACAAGTTCTAGAAAGACAAGTGAAGGATGTCAGACTTGGTCAAAGCCTGTGTCCTGTTCCTAGAGGTGTGATCAAGATTTAGCCTTGCTTCGGAAATGTATGTTATAAAAAAGAAAAAATCACTGAACATTCATTATTAACTGGAATTTATGATTAAGAAGTAAAGTTTGTTATGGAAAAAGAAAATCCTAAAAAACTTCAGTTGAAAGGACATTGTATTATATTATACAAAACATAAGCAAAGCAGTGACAATCACCTGTAATGGTGAAAAATAGAAACATTACCCCAGAATGCACTCCTATGACATCACATACTATCCTTAATGACACTGCAATGTTAAATGTAGTCTATATACGAGATAGAGATTTATAGTTTTAGTTTCAGGCCCAGGCTACAGGATAGGCCTTCCTCACAAAGCATGCTGGTTACTGTCCAAAGTAGATCTGGTCTCAGAAGTATATAATACTTAGGCCCTCATTCTGACCCCGGCGGTCACGGATCGCCGGGGCCAGGGTCGGCGGGAGCACCGCCAACAGGCTGGCGGTGCCCCTCAGGACATTCTGACCGCGGCGGTTCAGCCGCAGTCAGAACAGGAAAACCGGCGGTCTCCCGCCAGTTTTCCGCTGTCCTGCAGAATCCTCCATGGCGGCGCAGCTTGCTGCGCCGCCATGGGGATTCTGACACCCCATAACGCCATCCTGTTCCTGGCGGGTCGCCCGCCAGGAACAGGATGGCGGTATGGGGTGTTGTGGGGCCCCAGGGGGCCCCTGCAGTGCCCATGCCAAAGGCATGGGCACTGCAGGGGACCCGTAAGAGGGCCCCACTATGTATTTCAGTGTCTGCTTTGCAGACACTGAAATACGCGACGGGTGCCACTGCACCCGTCGCACATACCCACTCCGCCGGCTCCATTCGGAGCCGGCTTCCTCGTGGGGAGGGGTTTCCCGCTGGGCTGGCGGGCGGCCTTCTGGCGGTCGCCCGCCAGCCCAGCGGGAAAGCCAGAATGGCCTCCGCGGTCTTTCGACCACGGAGCGGCCATATGGCGGCTCCCTCCAGGCGGGCGGCTCCCGCCGCCCGCGGGGGTCAGAATGACACCCTTAGTGCCTCATTTACAAGACCATTGCGCACCAAGCATTAATTTTTTATGCAGTGTCAATGCTAGCTGTGCATTACACTGTTCCATATTTTCAAACTGACGCACTGGGCCAGGTGCGTCACTTTGTAAAGCCCTCCAGGGTAGGCATAACATATGCAGGGTAGGCATTCCCTTGAAAAAAGCCATGTAGAACTGACGCAGTGTAATTTACAACTTTTCATCATTCTGACACTTCATTGCATCAACATTTTACTGCCTGCTCAGACCAGGCATAAAATTGATGCAGGGCTTTTTCCAATGGGACTCTCCTCGCATTGCTGGAGTTGTGTCAGTTTAACGATGCAACTCCAGCAATGCTTCACTTTAACACCCACAGATGCATCAGAATTTCTGATGCATCTGTGAAAATGTTTTCCATGTAGCTCTGTATTTTAAATACAGAGCATCCATGGCGCTGTTAGGCGATGTGCGGTAGGTGCAAGAAATCTGATGCATCAATAACGATGCATCAGTTTCTTGTAAGTGAGACCCCCAGTATGAGATAATAGGCAGTATGGTATTGTAATGGTTGTTAGTGATACGGATGCGCCGTATTTAAGGGAATACGGTGCACCCCTGGGTTTCCCCCTGCGCTGACACTAAATTTAGCTGCCAGTGCCAACGCAGGCATCCTTGCACCATCATGCAAGGATGTCTGTGTTGAGGGGTCAGATTGTTTATGTGCGGGAAGGTGTCCCTTCCTGCACATAAACAAACACTAATGGCACTTTGGCACTTCTGTGTGCTGCGCAATGCAGCAAACACAAAAGTGCCAAAGCATCATTTTGAAATGATTGTTTATGTGCAGCAAGGGACACCTTCCCGCACATAAACAATCATTTCTGGCATTTTGCTTTTCTATTCGTGCGGCAGAATGCAACAGGCATAGAAAAAGCAAAAAACGAGGGGGAATAAAAGTATTCCTCCTAATTGCACCCTGCTAACACCACCCCTGGGGGTGGCGTTAGATTTTGGCGCTGCCTCAGGTTTATGAGATTTCATAAATCTGAGGCAATGTCACGCACAATGCTGTGTGGGAAGGGGCTGTATTTACAAGGTGGCGTTAAGCCACAAAAAGTGCCTTAACGCCACCTTGTAAATACAGAGCTGTGCTTAGTGCCACTGGGGTATGGGGCCTATAAATACAGCCCTTATTTTTCCTATATAACCACCATACTCAAACTGCAATTTATTTTATTTATATTTTGATTATATGTATGTATCTAGATATGTGCATTTCTTCGTACATATATGTATATTTAACTATGTCTTCTTCCTAAAATATATACATACTCTCTAGACCTGCTCCAAAACTACTGTTTAACCCTCACAGATCATTCAAAGATAAGATAGTACTTTAAAGTACACTACCCGAAAAGGTGAAATCTTTTGGTTACCTTGGCTTAACCATATTAGAGAACCTGTCCTGGAAATCCCATATTACAAAGGTGGTGTTGAAGTAAAAACTTTACCCTGGAGTGTCTCAAATACTAAACCGATCCGCCCGGTACTTCAGATCTACAAGACTAAGGCTGTTAGTTCCACCCTTTATGGTGCAGAGCTATGGGGTCATGTTAAAGGTAAAGAAATATCTTAAGTTGAAAACACCTTTCTGAGGAGACTTGTTTCTCTTCCATTGAGCACCCCGTTGTTCCCTTTTTTTAAGGATCTGAGTATCAAGGGAATAGACCCCAAAGCCCGTTTGCATCCTCATATCAGTCCCTTGGCTTAGATATGTTAAGGCATCATTGTATTTGCTTGACTGGTGCGAGCTTTGGGATCGCCCAGCTACTGCTGCCATTCCCTTGAAACTTGACTTTAAAAACAAGCATTGGAAGATGATAGACTCTAAGGAGTTGAGTGTAGCAATTCATTCCAAGCAGTCTCATGCTTTTGCTGATTTAAGATCATTCACTAGCAGTTGGTCATCTGATGGGACCACTGTCTGTCCACCTTGTAACACCCCTATTGAAAACCTCCACTATGTATTATTTGTCTGGACTGCCTATGTAATTCCTCAGAGGAAGTGGCTTGCTCCTGTCTGTAGACTGCTGGGCGTCCACAGGACCGCTATAGATCTTCAAATTCCTAGGTCAGACACCTTGCCTTGGTTACTGCTGTCACTAAATTTATTGGAGCTACGTGGACCAATAGAGCAATGATTTTATCTTCACTCGTGTAAAACTGCCTTGTATGTTTAGCTTCATGTAATTGCAGGCTGCTCTTACGATGTTGAACGTGGCTTAGCCCATTTCCATGAAATGAATTGTTAACTAGTGAGTGTATTAATAATACAGCTGTGCTGTTGTGTATTTTTACAGAGGTGGGTCTGGGAGTGGGATATCGTTTTAGTTCTTGTGGCTTTCGTCACAAAATCATGACCTTCTATTTACTCTTGAAAAGGGTGGTGATGCAGCTGGTGGTTACATGATAACTGTATTCCGTGTGGAAAGAATTCACTGTTTTAATTGCATTAGGGCCAAAGTAGCTGTGCACTGGTAATGTTGAATCTGTGGCCTAAACTGTGAAATTTTGTAACTGATTTTGTAAATTACCTGGGAAAGTGCTTGCTGCTTTTTCTTTATACTCTATTTGGCATTGACCTCTGAAAAAAATATTACGCTTTGCATTGTTTTATAACTTTGAATTTTCTAGTTTTATGTGTATGGTGTTAGAGTCTTCTGTGTGCAAACCTCATGTCCTAGGAGTCCGGCCGAGTGAAATTTATTATTGTATCGATTTTATTTTTGTTTTAATCTATTTTTATGTATGTGAAATGTGGTGTGTTTATGTCTATGTTTTGTGCTTTTATGATACTAGGTACCGAAATAAAGCTTATTTGAATTGAATTGATTGTTAATTCCCCTAGGACCTTTAGACATGACTACAGCCCGGACCGCTGGACTGAATGACACAAAATATAGCAGACGCCTAGCTTTTGGTGAGCAGTTTACGCATTCACTTATTTGATGAAAATCTGTTCAGTAGTTTAGCATATATTGAAAGGAAAACAAATTTGTATATCTGGGGCCAAGGATCCATCGCAACATATTCACGAATAATGATGACCTTGTGGATGGAAATGCAGAGCTCTAATTGGCTGCCAACACTTCAACCAGGAAGAGAGTTACTAGTGGCCTGTATATAAAGTGCATTAACTATCTCCCTGTAAATTGAAATTTCTAATCCCAGTAGCAAGTCTGTTTATTTACTAGTTTTTTTTTTAATATCAAAGATGCCTATTGGTGCAACATTTATTTGTTTTTCCCATCACACCTTTCAGTTTGAAGCGGTGATTAGATTAACGTATAGTAATGAAAATTACTTTAAGTTAAAAAAACATGGAAATTCACGGAAAAAAAAAAGGATACAGGGATATTATATTTAGGAAATAGAATAAAAAAAACAAAGTTCACTTAAAAAAACTAAGTTTACAGGGACGTTATAGTAAGGCTCACATTTTAAATGAATAAAAGTATAGAAATTCACCTGTTATAGTTAGACTTATCTCAAGTAACTATAACTCGTGCCCTAAGGTAACTACAACTCTTGCCCTTACCATTCACTGCTAATTACCCCACAAATGAAGGCACTCATGACACCTTTAAGAGCATCATTGATAACATCAATGTAATATTAGCAGTAAAGTTTTTAATGAAAATTCTGTGCATGGCTGGGGCACCAGTTATATTTATCTTATTCATGAGCTAGAGTTACTTGAGATAACTTTTACTATAACAGGTGAATTTCTATGATTTTGTAAGTTTTAAATGTGAGTCTAACTATAACATCCCAGTAACCTTGTAACCGTTATATAATATATATGTTTCTATTTAGAGATATAGATATATATATATATATATATATATATATATATATATATATATATATATATTGTATTGTATTATTGTATTAAATTATTTATAGAGCGCATTCCGGCAAAAGCATCGAAGCGCTATACAGACCATAAATAAAGAAAAACCAACACAAACTATCCCTAAAATTTTATTTGCAAAGAGCCAGGTTTTAAGACTTTTCCTAAAGAAGAAGTGATTCGGTATTTGACGCATCGAAAGAGGCAAACCATTCCATAGTCTGGCTGCTTCCACCTTAAAAGCCCGATCTCCCCATCTCACTTTTTTACAACGTGGTACCTTGATCATAAATTTAGAAGATGATCTCAGGTGTCTCGGTGGTTGTTAGAACAACAAAAAGGATTTCAGATAATCGCATCCCCCCGACTGAAGTGCTTTGTGCGTAAGGCAAAGTGTTTTAAACATGATTCTCTTCCTAATTGGAAGCCAGTGTAGAGATATCACACATCTCTTAGCAGAGATAGAATGAGGAAACTTTAAAAGTAAATGAGCTGCCGCATTCTGAATAGACTGCAGTTTATCTAAGGAAGATTTATTAGCATTAAGCAACAATGAGTTACAGTAGTCGAGTCTAGATGTAACCAGTGCCAATATGACCGGACGTCTAAGGTCATCCTCTAAAAGATGTAGAATTTTCTTAAGAGTTTTTAATGTCCAAAAACAGACCTTGACCAAGTGATTAATCTGTAACTTAAAAGACAATGAATCATCGAACATAATACCCAAATGTTTTGCAGCTGGCACAGGCAACGGGCAACCCCCACAGACGGGAGGCCACCAGTTATTGTCCCAAGGGGAATCATTACAGCCAAAACACATAATCACTGTTTTGTCCCCATTGAGTTTAAGCCAGTTGCAAGTCATCCACTTGTTAATTGCTAACATGCAGCGTTGGAAATTTTCCTTTGTGTCCTTCATATTATAGGAAATGGACACAATCAACTGCGTATCATTTTCATAAGAGGGCTCCAAATGAGCGAACCAGGTTAGCCAAAGGTGCCATATAAAGATTGAAAAGTGTCAGACTAAGCGATGATCCCTGCGGGACGCCACAAGGTAGTTGGAAGGGAGAGGCCCTATAGTCCCGCATGCTACCGTAATAGTTCTGTCCATCAAGAAAGAGATAAAAAGCTGCAAGGCCTTCCCTCTCACTCCAACTTGGGCCAACCGGTTACATAAAATAGAATGAGAGATGGTGTTGAAAGCTGCTGATAGATCTAACAGGACCAGGATCTACCCCTCTCCCAGATCGCCTCTTCTCCGGATCATGTCTGTCGTGGAAATGAGTGCAGTTTCTGTACTATGAGCACCCCGAAAACCATGCTCTGAAGGATCTAGTCCACCATTATCCTGCAGGAAAACTGACAACTCATGTTTGAGATGTTTTTCTAATATTTTGGTCAACCCCGGGAGTAGAGAAATCGGGCGAAGATATATATATATATATATATATATATATATATATATATATATATATATATATATATGTGTATGGATAGATAGATAGATAGATAGATAGATAGATAGATAGATAGATAGATAGATAGATAGATAGATAGACAGATAGATATGATGTCTGATTAGATGCTTATGAGTCTCTGTTTTCTTTATCTTTCACAATACCTAAATATTATCTTAACTATCTACACTCATTTTACCATTGAAATATTGAGGAAATGATCAAAATAATGTGATAAAAAGTACACAAATTAACTTCAATTACTGCAACATTTAACAGTCTGTTTTTGCACGATTCAGCTTAACATCCCAATTTATTATCTTCCTTACACATATTCCCTTCCTATGGAATAATCTCTCTATATATTTATCACCTTAGTCCTACTGTATAGAAAAACTAAAGCTAAAACATTCACTCTCTTTAATGCTCTACTCTGTCTCACTGTATACCTCTATCATTCTATCCCCTACCTCTCTCTCTGACACATCCCAAACCTCATTCTACTACTATGAACTCCAAAATAACCCTTCCTAAACTCTTCCTCCCTCTATCCCTACTGGCTCACCCCAACCCTCAGTATATGGCTGTGACCTCCCTAACAACCATACTAGATTCTCCTCATGTATCTCTCCTTTCTTTCATCCAAAACCTAATTTTACTACTATGATCTCCCTAATACCTTTCTGCAGACTCTTCCTTCCTCCATCTCTCCTTTGCTCATCCCAAACCTCATCTTACTACTAAGATCTCCCAATTAAGACATCTGAAATCTTCCCTCTTCTATCCTTCCATTATTCTATTCAATCCAACTAACAGAATCACATATCCACCACCCACATTAACTAGTAGTTCCCTATGCTAATACTATGCTCATATTTTCCTATACTAATATACCACTAATCCTTTTGGGTTGTGGTGTAGAATGCTACTCGCCAAAAAGTGTATCAACGCCTCATCAGGGTTAATAAACGTTACATAGATACATTTACAATTACGTAGAGTAGGAGCAGGACTTTTGTTTTGCTTGGCATTGGGATGTCAACTGTTGCTAAAATAAGTTCCTCTGCTTTCCCATTGAGATATTGTGTGAATAGAAAGGGTGCAAGGAGACACCCTTGTTTCATCACAACTGGTGTCGGGAATGTTTCTGTTAGGCTTCCAACCACATGAAATTGTCAACTTCCTAATGTAGAATTGTTATAATTATCAAATCTTTTTACCTTTTTTCTTCTTGGTATCACTCTTTCTAGGTTACATTTTTTGATTATATAGTTATAAGTGAGAAATGTAGAATGTACTTTTCATTAATATGGTTTATTAGTCCAATGTAATAATCATGTTTGCTTGAACCACTTCTAAAACTAAACATTCCAAAGGAAATTGGGAACTCAAAAATCATCAGTTGCCACTGGGCTGCTGACCACTGAATAACAGGGAGCCACCACAAATTAACTGCCTCCAATACTGAAATTCTAACCCGTGGTGACTGCAAAACATATGACCCTATCCACAGCTGGTCTGATGATCTGAGACCACCACCAAACATATCTAAGAAAGTAGGAAACCTCATAATTCCCATGGATGCCAAGCTGTTAATTAGTTAATTAATGCTTAAGTGTATAGGCTAGCCAAATCGATCTTTCACACAATGAAAACACTGTGACGCATCTTCCCACACCTATAATCTCACCACAATAGCTTCAAGGTATAATGTCTCTTGTCCTATCAAAACTAGATTATGCTAATAGTCTAGATCACAGCTCACCTTTATCAACTATGAGAAAATTACAGGGAAATCAGAATGCTGCTGCCAAGTTCATCCTACGTGCAAAGCCAACTGTACACATCTTCCCTGCCTTGAGGGCCCTTCACTGGTTAGTAGTTACTAGAATATCTACCTTCAAGCTGCTTTGTGTCACAGACAAAGCAGTACATGGCAAAGATACACTCTTCATCAGGAAAGAAATCATCAAATACAACAAGGGAACCTATATCCGAGAAATTCCTATATACATGTTAAAAAAACAATGGGCAGAACATATTTCTCTAGGCAAGCAGTCAAACTTTTGATTTTGCTACCCAATGATATAAGATCAACTGACAATGATGTCAACTTCAGAACATTAGTCAAGAGCTGGCTCTTCTTACTGTAACAACTATAATCGAAAACACAATAGTGTAACACAACATTGTAGCACAACAGTATACCAAAAGATGACAAACTATCTTTCTCTTGGTATGGAGATCTGGTTGTTTTTATACATGTGTCATTGTAAACTGAACTATTCTTCCTGCTATAAGCATATACATTTATAAAAGGGGAAACATGCATATGACACCACAAGACACATGTATGTATCAGACCATGTCAATATTTCTTCTCTGTACATATATGTGCATGTAAAGAGTGGTTAGTGCCCACTACTAAACATTTACAAAGTTTTGTGTATATTTGTATAAAAATAAAAAAAGTTAATTTCAGTCTTATTATTAAAACAAAACAATACTTACTTCAACTTTGTCTGATCTCTCCTCTCTCTGACTCATCGAAAAAATGTTACCCAGCTCACAGGAACACGTAATGACTACTTACAAACAAATTACTACTACCAGTTCTCAAATCCATTCCCAACATTCTATCTCTATTCTAAACTTTATAAAGCACACAGGACATCAAGAGCACAAACGTAGCACAACTAATGCACAAGAGGAAAAATACATGTTACTTATCCACTTACTAATAAACTATAATTTGGGCTTCTGAGTAGCATGCTATTTGTGGCATAGAGATTCAACAGCTCATCAGGGGTAGTAAGCAGTATATTAATACAATTTACAATTGCATTATATTCACAGAATTTTATCTAAATTAAATGCTCTGTTTTAAATAATTGTTATAGAGGTGTGAACACGATTCAGTGGAAGCTGATAATGTCACTTCTCATTTATTATTATCATTTCTATTCAAAAAAGCATTGTTTCACAGAGTGAAAATAAGTAAAAGGACATCGGGCCTTATCCCGTATTGTCTATTTTGAAAGTCTCAAAAATGACCAGATAATGTTATATAAGAAGAGATGAAACATAGAAAGGAACTTCATGCCAGAGGCAGAAACAAGATAGGCCATACACAATGATAATATCTACTTTTGGTGAAGGCTAACAGGAAGTGCACTTAGCCTTCAGTTGTCAGCCTTATCAGCCAGCCTTTTAATTCAGAATGATTAGCAGGCAATACTGTTATACTGAACGGTAGCCTCATTGTTTGAAGCTGGTACACAGGTGTGAACCATCTTTGAAACTTGGATTAGGCAATTTTTGGTGCTGAGTTAAGCTTAATTTGCAAAATATATGAGGTTGGGATTGATATAAAATAATACAGCCAATATGCTGCACACTTTCCTGCTGTTCAAACTTCTTGTAAATGTTGAAGCTACTCTGCTGGCAAACCTAAAAATTATATTCTATGATGCTACAATAAAAGGCATAAAAAGTTACACTTGCAAAATAATTTATATAGAACCATATTTTCTAAATTGATTGATATTAAAACTATGTTTAAAACGATATTCTTACCTTCAGCATTCTTGGCGACATCATTTATGACATTTTTATATTCGTGACACAATATTTTTTGTGTCATGGTTTTTTTATTTGATATTTTATCCAAACATCTCTTGTAATGAGGAATAATATATGTATTTCTCCCCAATTTTTCTTCTATCTAAGTGTGCTGCATTGTGCAACACATTTAGAGGAAAACACCTTCAAGGATTGTTTTTAATCAGGAAGGTTTCCCTTTCAACACAAATATCAATCCTACCGGTAATGCACAGAGATGCGAGGATGCCTGCATTGCCGCTTGTGTGCCAGCACAAGTGTGCCAGCACAGAAAGACAGCATGAATGAGGCAAATGATAATAAATATGGCACATCCATGACCTCTCCATTTAATGCAGTGCAGGAAGCTGTATTGCTAAGTTATGCTGCACCAAATATTGATAAATCTGGGCCTAACTGATTTGCCCAGAGCTAACTCCGGTCCACAAACCTGGTTCCCCAGATAAAGAGTGGGAACTCTGGCTGTTAGACCACTTCCATATTCCTACATCTGTGTGTGAAACTCATACACAAGTAAGATGATTGTCTATGATTATAGAAAGTGAGCCCATTCTCTGTTGAAAGGGATGTGTGAATGTTGGAAACTGGATTATTGGTAATAGCAGGTAAGTACCTTCCCCTAGCAATAGGCCACTAACCCCCACTTAGGTCCATTTAGGTGTCAATAAATTAAACCCAGCTCGACACTTGGTAGCTTGGCAACGAGCGACAAGGCTTAATTTAGGAGACAAGTGTGTAAAGCATTTAAAAACCACAAAACAGTAAATGGGTAAAACACAAAACACAATAAAAATCCCACACTAATTAATAAAAATAGATTATATTTTTATATTTAAAATGACACCAAAACGATTAAAATCGAGTAAGGGGAACTGGAGATATGAATTCTTAAAGAATTGGGCTCTCATTGTGACATCAGCGGTAAATCCCACCTACCACCCCGGTGATGGCCGCCATCATACCATCGTGGAGGCAAACATCCGTCTGCCATATTATGACACACACACACATACCAAACTGACAGAATACTGCCACAAACACAAATCCACCAGACCAAAGGTAAGTGTTAAATTGTTACACCAAGAAAACAACGTCCTCCACATTATGACCCACGAATCACCACAGCGGACAATCAGTAAACCATTGGCGGTACACACCGGCGTGGTCAAAATGGCCACCCAAATTCAAAAGAACACAACATTGGCCAATACCAAAAACACACACCTGACACTAATGCACACACCCACCAACAGCACTATAAAACACATATCCACATTACCCACAACCCTTTGCTAACACAAAAAGACTACAATAACTAGCCATGCACATCAGAGACAACTACACACACACACATCACAACCACCCATTCATCCATCACGCATCCCACACCCCACATCCCACCACATTACTCAACACTCTCAATACAACACACACCACACAACACCCATGTCCCCTCAAAGGCACCCCAGTTTCACTGATGAGGAGTTGCGGGTCATGGTGGAGGAAATAGTCAGGGTAGAGCCATAGCTGTTTGGAGCACAGATCCAAAGATCTCCATTGCCAGGAAGATAAAGTTATGGCGGAGAATCGTGGACAGGCTGAAAGCCGTGAGACACCATCCACAAACAAGGGACGACATCAGGAAGAGGTGGAAAGACCTACGGGGGAAGGAATGTTCCATAGCATCAAGGCACCAGCTCGCTATCCAGAGGACTGGCAGTGGACTCCCACCTCCTCCCCAACAGCTGACAGCATGGGAGGAGCAAGTCTTGGCAATCCTGCATCCTGAGGGACTCACTGGAGTTGCCGGAGGACTGGACACTGATGAGTCAATATTTACTCTTAATTCCTCCCCATACCTGCATGCCACCCCCACCCCTCACCCTGACACCCATCACTCCACTCCATCCCACACAGTGCACCACCACAAGTAACTAACCTAAATGCCAAGCCCTGCATGCCATACCCACTGCATGCACATCCCTCCCAGCCCTGCCCACCACCAATGCATGCACAGAATGGAGAAATAACAACACCACACTGCATCACCATACACAAACAAAGGTGGCAGGCAACAGCAACCATATAGGGGAACCTAGGGATGCAGAATATGTCACAGACATGTAGTATAATGCACCACTTTCATCACAGGTGCCCCAGCCAATATCAGTGGCAAGGAGGAGCCATGGCTACCCAGTTGCCCACCAGAAGATGTCCCCAGTGATGACAGCAACTCTGGACTTCTGGATCTGGACGAACTCCCTGGACCATCAGGGAACACTGGTCAGTGGCTACCACAACCCACACCCAGTCCACCACAGAGCCTCCCACCACAGCAACCAGCAAACATCCCCAGACCTCTGTCCCCAGGACACATCAATCAACAGTGTGCCCACCTGTACACGGATCCCAGTCCACACCTCACAGGCAAGACAATGAAGGTCCTGGGGTCAGTGGCAGTGGGCACACCCTTCAAGGAACACAGGCACAGGATGCCACAACACTCGGAGGATAGCTATGCACCAGAGGAGGACAGGCCTAGGGAACCGACTGTCCAGGATGCATTCACTAATGTCCTGGGGGCTTACCAACAATCCCAGGTCAAGATGGGTCAGGTGATAGACATCATGCAGGAGAACCAGCAGCTGCAGGAGGAACACCACCAGGAGAGGAAGAAAGAATTACAGACCCTGAATACCACCATGGTCTCCATAGCAGGGATGCTGGGTGATATGGCCAACATCATGAGAGAGTACACCTCACACCAGCGGGCCCCTTCCACTAGCCAGTCAACTGACCAGCCCTCCACATCTGCTGCAGCTAGTGGACGGGAGGCCCTGCCACAGAACCCACAGGCCACCACCACCCCTCCCCCTGCACAAGGTGAACCACCCCGCAAATGTTCCTTGCAACGCAGACAGAAACCAGAGACACTTGCCAAAACAAAGACCATCGCCAGGAAAGGAGCCCCTCCTGAATGTCCCCCTTGTGTTCCACTGTGTCACCTTGCCAACTTTGAACTGCCATTGCTCCCCTTCCTATGGCCCCTTGAACACTGGAGTTGTGCTACAAACAGACTGGACCACTACACTGCTCTTTTCTCTACCATCACCCCATTCCATTGTACTATTCCTTCATAATTTTCACTTCAATAAACACCCTTGAACACAACTGGAGTAGTAGTGCTTTATCTGACAGAAATGTGCAATGTATTGAACTGTATGATCCTGTGCAATTGTCCATAACTTTGTAATTCTATCCAACAAATGGCCTGTATCAGTTTGTGGTCATCACATCAGTACATAGTTGTAACCACACCAACATCTGCAAAATGGGAAGGCATAGGTGACAGTCAATTGGGATGCTAAGGGAGTGACTGTCATCATGCTACAGCCACACAGAAAAATATTTTAATAGAGGAATGGTCAGTTTTAGCAGGTGGAGGTTATTGAGTTGATCTGATGGTTCATGCGGAGGTCGGGGTCCAGGGTGATTCTGAGGTTGCGGACTTGGCTGGAGGGGGTGGGTGGGTTTCTGAGGGTGAGTGGCCACCAGGAGTCGCACCATGCATTGGGTTGGGGGCCCAGGATGAGTACCTCTGTCTTGTTTGTGTTCTGGCTAGGTACCTACAATCAACACCAATGACACAGTTTTTATTCTATAATTGTGTACCAGCATATAACACGGCAATCACCTTTCCTGTATGTAGGGAAAGGCGGAAGTGATGTCACTCTGCCGCTGTGGGTTTCATGGCGGAAGGCGGTCTGCACCGATGTGTAATTCCTCATTGGCTAACAAGGGGCTCTATGGAATACAGTATCCAATGAGGATCATCACCGGCGGTGAAGGTGTACACAACTGAGGACGTGACCGCCATTTTCTGACTATTACCTCACTTGATTCCTGATTTTCAACAGGACATCACCTCCACTGCGTTTCCTGCTGTGACCTCTGTCTGGAACCTGCCATGGCCCATGTGACATTGGAAAGGGCACCTGCCTTCACTTCAGAGGAGTTAGAGCGCCTGGTGGATGGGGTCCTACCTCTGCATGAACAGCTATATAGGCCTCCAGACCAACAGGCGAGTACACCATGGAGATGTTGCATGCAAGAAGCCTGCATGGAGATGTGTGTGTGTGCTGGCAGTGTGTCATTTAGGTGGGAGGTATGGCTGGTGGTAGTGTGCATTCATGGCTCCGGGTGATGTGTGTGCCATTTGAGGAACAAATGATGTCTGAACGCCATATGTGTGATAGGCTGGATATTCGGATTCATGGTGTCCCTCTGTTTGTGTTTTCCCTGTAGATCAGTGCCCATTAGAAGAAGGGCTTGTGGTGTGCCTTTGCCAAAGAGGTGCAGACCCTGGGGGTTTATAGCTGGCGGAGTACCCACTGCAGGAAACAGTGGGAGGACCTAAGACGCTGGGCCTGGAAGACCGCAGAGGCCCAGCTGGGGATGGCCTTGTTAGACTTTTCATCCTTGGCGTGGTCTCCCTTAACTTTTTGCCTTTGTTCTCCAGGTTGTTGATGTGTGCTGGACTCTGATTTTGCTGTTTTTGTTACTCTGGGCACTTTACCACTGCTAACCAGTGCTAAAGTGCAAGTGCTCCTTTACAAAATGTGTGTGTAATTGGCTTGTCCATGATTGGCATATTTGGTTTACCAGTAAGTCCATAGTAAAGTGCATTAGAGGTGCCAGGGCCTGTAAATCAGATGCTACTAGTGGGCCTGCAGCACTAGTTGTGCCACCCACATAAGTAGCTCTGTAATCATGCCTCGTACCTGCCACTGCAGCGTCTGTGTGTGCAGTTTTAACTGTAAATTCAACTTGGCAAGTGTACCCACTTGCCAGGCCTAAACCTTCCCTTTTCTTACATGTCAGGTACCCTTAAGGTAGGCCCTAGGTAGCCCCAAGGGCAGAGTAAAGTGTATGGTTAAGGTAGGACATATAGTAATGTGTTTTGCATGTCCTGACAGTGGAATATTGGTAAATTCGTTTTTCACTGTTGCAAGGCCATTCCCTCTCATAGGTTAACATGAGGGCTACCTTTAAATCTGATTAAAGTGTAGATTCCCTTTGGGAGCGGATGGACATGTGGAGTTTGGGGTCTCTGAGCTCACAATTTAAAAATACATCTTTTAGTAAAGTTGATTTTAAGATTGTATGTTTGAAAATGGCACTTTTAGAAAGTGGGCATTTTCCTGCTTATACCATTTCTGTGACTCTGCCTGTTTGTGGATTCCCTGTCTGGGTCAGTTTGACAGTTGGGCTGGTTGCACCTCACACCAGACAGTGACACAAGGGGAGCTGGGGTGTAGCCTGCATATCCTGATGAGCCACCTGTGCTAGGAGGGAGGGAAGGAGTGGTCCCTCACACCTGAAAGGGCTGTGCCTGCCCTCACACAATGCAGTCTCAAACCCCTTGGTGAGTGGCTGGGACCTGGCCTGGGCAAGGCAAGATTTCACATTCAAAAGAGACTTTACTTTGAAGTAGGCCTACTTCAAAGAGAAATTGGGTATAAGAAGGGCACTCAAAACCACAGACTTTAGAAACACTTCTGGAAACAAGAGGAACCTCTTCCTGGAGAAGAGCTGAGGAAGAAGAGCTGCCATGCCTGTGACTGTGCTTTGTGGAGCTATCCTGCAGTTGCTGCTACTGCCAGAGTAAGAGGGCAAAGACTGGACTTTGTGTGCCTTCCATCTTGAGAAGAAATCTCCAAGGGCTTGATTTAGAGCTTGCCTCCTGTTGTTTGAAGTCTCAGGGACAGCAAAGACTTCTCCCTGCCAGCACCTGGAGTCTCAGGAGAGACTCCTGCTCTGCCCTTTGGTACCCATCCAGGTCCTGGGACCCTGAAAGGAGAAGCTGGCAGCCTAAAGACAAGGAAATCCATGCACAGAGTGCTGTGCGGGGAAAAGATCTACGTGACTCCGATCTGCGGCTGAAGAAACAACGCGCCGCAAGCTCCGCAGCTGAAAATCGACACTCGCTGGAAACTCGACCGAAGAATTGACGCACGGAGCAGGAGAAACGACGTGCAGCATCGCTTACAGAGGCTGGGAGATTGCAACCCGCGCTGCAGGGTTTTCGGATCATCGTGTGGCTGGATTTTTGACTTAAGTACCGCTCAGCATCTAAAAACAACTCAAGGCCTGCCCGGACCAGAGAGTGCTGACCGGATCGACACATCACTCTCTTGTGGGGAGAAGAAACGACATGCCCAGACCCGGCGAAAGGAGAAACAACGCAAGGTTCAACTCGTGAGTGGAATCAATGCATCGCAAGCCCTTTTTGACGTGCACTCGCCCATGCGGGGATATTTGTGACGCACCCAAGGTACTTTTTCACACTAACAGTGTTAGAGTGTGTTTAAAACTACTAAAAGACTCTTTTTGCATTTTTATTAATAACTTGACTTGTGTATTGTGGATTTTTGTCGTTTTGGTCTTGTTTTGTTTAGATAAATATTTCCTTTTTTTCTAACCCTGTGTTGTGTCATTTTATAGTGTTTTCATTAAGTTACTGTGTGTGTTGGTACAAATATTTACACCTAGCACTCTGAAGTTAAGCCTACTGCTCTGCCAAGCAACCAAGGGGGTAAGCAGGGGTTAGCTGAGGGTGATTCTCTTTTACCCTGACTAGAGTGAGGGTCCTTGCTTGAACAGGGAGTAACCTGACTGTCAACCAAAGACCCCTTTTCTAACAGCCTCCCAACGAGGTAGGTGTGCCCGTCAAAACCTGACCCTCCTGATTACCGGCATACTGGAGGTGGCCTATCCAGAGCCGGATGGGCGCTTGAGGGCATCACAGCAGCCACAAGGGGGTAAGTCTAGTGTGTGTGACAACCATCTTTGTTGCCCGGCATGGGATTCTAGTGGTGGGTTTTAGTCAGTGGATGCCGCTTTATGCCAGCTCATACCTTGCTGCGTGGTCCAGCTCAGGGTTACTGGTTGAATAGCAAAATCTGGATAGCTAGCTGGGTGGCTTTCCATGTCAGACAGGGCTTAGTAGGTCCCAGGAGGGGTGCAGATGGCATTGTTTGGCTCTTACCTTCTGTGGTACCTAGCCAATGGTTTGCCAGTGTGGTGCATACTGCTCAATCTTGGTCCCTGTGTGTGATGGCGATGTGCATGCCATCTGTGGTGTTGGTGCTGTAATTGACCCAGTGCTCTCTTTCTTTCTCCCATCCCTATTTTCTTCTGTCATCCTGTCCATGAGTGCATTAGCATCATCTGGCGAAGGAGCAGGGGCACTGTCTAGTGAGGGAGCTGCAGCCCACTGGACCCATGAGGCAGAGTCCACCAATGCTGAGGGTATCAGTGGGATGGAGGAAGAGGGGAGCACCACAGCGGGGACAGGAGTTGACAACACTGACTCTGAAACCTCCTCCAATGGGAGCTCCCTGGTGGTGGCAAACACCTCTGGAACCACCCCAGGTACAGCCACCACCCCTGTACCAGCACCGCCCTCCCAGTATCCCCCCACTGAGTTGCCTGTGCCCGCTCCCCCATGAAGGAGGGCATCTCCTTCGCCCCAGGCACCTCAGACCCTGCCACGGTGAGCCCTCCTGCCCTCACGAGGCTATTGACCTGCTGAGATCCATCTCTGTAGGAAAGTCAACCATAGTGAATGCCATCCAGGGGCTGGCATCCCGATGCAGCAATGCAATGCCTTCCTGGGGGGCACTCACGGTGGATTGGAGGGCATGTAGAGATAATTTCAGGCTCTGGCCTCCTCTCTGATGGCAGCCAGTGTCCCTGGTCCTACCGCCCCCCCACCAACTACCACTTCCCAGTCCCAGTCTCCTCAACCCCAACCGATCACATGCACACAAACAGACAAGTATGCACAGAAAACATCACACAAGGGTGGTACAGACAAACACAGTCAACACACTTCAAGCCACAAACACTCACACAAACAATAGACAGATGCACACACAAAAACATCCGCTGCCTGCACTGTCACCCCCTTCCCCTCCTCCTTCCTCCCAGTCACATCCGCACTCATACCTGCATGTACTGCATCAACAGTCCTAGGCCCTGCAACCTGTACACCCTTGCCCACAGACACGGAGATATGCACCCCACACACCACATGTGCATTCACCACCACCACCTTATGCAGCACAACCACCTCACTTACAGATACCACCACAACACCCATCCACATTTCCTGTTTGTCCTCTCCCACCCTGTCTGCCTCCCTCCAAAGAAACACAAATGCTCACACTCAGACCCTCAACAGCCATTCACCTCACACATGCACACTGTCCAGCACACCTACTCCTCCTACTACCACGCCCCCTACCCCCACTCCCAGCCCTCCTCCCCATCCCACCCCAAAATCCCTAAGCAGGTTTCTCTGCCCATCCTGACCTCTTCCCTACCCCTGTCCTGCCCATAAGTGCACGGTCCCAACCACCCAGCCCAGTACCTCAGCCAACCAGTCTCCCACTGCTCCCACCCAAAAATCTGTTGCTGGCACTAAAGGGCCCCTGAGTGAGGTGGCAGCCACTCCCAGCAAGAACACACGTCTGCCTCAAAAACTGAGGTCTAGGGTGCCGAACCTAAAAGACAGAGGATGGGGTCATTGGAGGCACCTCTTAGACCTGGAGGCAATAACACAAGTCACATGACAAAGGCCAAAGGGCCCCCTCACAGGAATGAATCCAAGGATCCCCATCCACCACCTGAGCCAAGAATCCCCATCCACCACCTGAAGGAAAGGATCCCCCTCCACCACCAGAGGCCATGTACCCCCCCGTCAAGAGAGTGTGGCCTAAGGCTCTCCTCCAGAGTCAGTGGGCAAGAAGCCTCCTCCAGAACCAGTGGGAAAGGAGCTCCATCCAGAAACAGTGGGCATGATACCCACTCCAGAGACTGTGGCCTAAGACTCCCATCCAGGGACAGTGGGCAAAAGAGCCCTCTCCCACACCAGAGGCCATGTAGCCCCCCCATCCAGAGACTGTGGCCTACGACTCCCCTCCAGGGACAGTGGGCAAGTATCCCCCTCCAGAACCAGTGGGCAAGGAGCCCCCTCCAGAACTAGTGGGCATGATATCCACTCCAGAGACTGTGGGTCTAAGACTCCCCCCCAGGGACAGTTGGAAAGGATCCCCCTCCAGAACCAGTGGGCAAGGAGCCTCCTCCAGAACCAGTGGGCATGATGCCCACTCCAGCTGAGGTGCCCCCACCCTCCCTTCCTGCCCATGTCCAACATGATGCCCCTGAACAGTGGAGTCCGAATGATGTCAGGAGTCAAGTTGGGGCTTGGATGATGCCCTATGGCCATGTAGCCCTTTAGTACTTTGGACTGGCCATTGGCCCAATCTGTACATTGATATGTATATAGTTATTTTTTTATTCATAATGGTTGCTCTTGGCAGAAAACTACAGTGGTTGTACTACAGGTATGTCCTTGCATTCTTTGCTCCTAGGTCCTGTAACTGTCAATGTACTGTGTAGCTGGTTGTGTGAGTGTGTGTATGGTGTGTGTTGTGCGTGTATGTGTCACTCTCCTTTTCCTCCCTCCCTTGTGTGCTAGGCAGCTGTACTCACCGTCATCATCTTCGTCAGTGTTGGTTCTCCAGGACCTCTGGTGGCCTTCCGTTTAAAAAACCTTTACATGCCTATAAAAGGGCCACAAACATACGAGACATGGTGGTCCACACAAGACCCACCGTGAAACCTTTCAATAACCAGACAACACTATGGCAATTACCACCTCCAACGGGTCACTATCTCTGTGGAAACTGTAGTGTTTGCCGGTTCACTCAGAGATCCACCATTGTAGACTTAGGTTTAAAAACACCATGGATATTGAAATCTCTCATGAATTGCAACAGTAGGAATGTGATTTACATGATCAAGGGTCCCTGTCAACTTAAGTACATTGGGATGACAACCAGGAAGGTGGGCACCCGCATCTGTGAACATAGGAGTACAATCCGGTGCAAACGGGATGCCACCAAACTCACAAGCCACTTCATCATGAGTAACCATTCCCTAGAGGAGTTGGAATGGATAGTTTTAGACAAATTACCACCAACAACAAATAACTTGAACCAGAAACTTATTTATTACGAACAACGATGAGTCTGGAGACTACATCAGATATCAATGGATTGAATGACGAAATTCCGTGGTCATTACTAACTAAGTGACATTACTAACTAAGTGAAATGACAGGTAGCCAGCACTCATTAAGCACCATCAGTGCTAACTCATCCCCTCTATTCAAACCCCTCCGCCCACCCAGCCAACCTCCTAGCACCTTTCACACCTTCCACACCCTGCTCCTCCCTCCCACCGCACCTGTTCTACCCTCCCCCTCCCTCTCTTCTTTTCTTCCCACTTATTAAGAGTTGTCGATCTTTAATCCTTCTTCCCCCCCTCCGCCCCATGTGTTTCTCAGATCTTTCAATCTCTCTATCTCTGAAAAACCTTTTCTTCTTCCTTTCTTCTGTCCTTTGTTCTCTATTTCTTTTTCTCTATCTCTCCCCTTGTGTGTTTTTACACCCCCTCTCCTCTCCTCCTCTACCCATTCTCCCCCCTCTCCGCCCCGATGAGTTTCTCAGAGCCTTCAATCTCTCTATCTCTCAAAAACCTTCTCTTCTTCTGTCCTTTTCGCTATTTCTTCCCTTGAGTGTTTTTACACCCCCTCTCCTCTACTCATCCACTCATTCTTTCCCGCACCCCCCTCCACCCCAGGTGTTTCTCAGATCTTTCAATCTCTCTATGTCTGAAAAAACTTTTTTCTTCTTTTCTTCTGTCTCTCAGATCTTTAATCTCTCTATCTCTGAAAAACTTGTGCTTTTTCTTCTGTCCTTTTTCGCTATTTCTCCCCTTGTGTCTTTTTGTACACCCCCTCTCTTCTTCTCCTCCACCCTTCTCTCCCCCTCTCATTCCCCTCCTAGCAACCCCTCCCCGCTCATTGGCCAGAGCACACTAGCCGTCCTGGTCAGTTTCTTGTTCTGTGACCGGGCCTGCGCATACAAGCGCGTGGTGTGCGGAGCAGGAAACTACGTTTCCCAGACTTCTCTGCCCGCAGTTCAATGCGCCTTCACGTTGTCAACATAATACCGACGTCCCGCCGCCCAAAACACCCGGGGATCCGGTTGGGGCCAGGGGTCGGGGACGTGCGCTCTCCCCCCTTTATTTACTGTCCTCTCGCTAGACCCGTTACCACAAGAGGTCTAGAGAGGGGAACGGAGTAGGTGCTGAGCGAGCACCTCTTTTGGAGTTGTGAGTGTTTTGCGAACCCTCGCACAGCGGTGACTTCCACGCCACAGATAAGAACTGGATATTTTCTTAAGTTTCTTAATTGGTTGCTTGTCCCAGTTTGGGTTATACAGCTGGATATTGCTGACTTGAGAATACTCATGATACATGTGTACTTTGAAGTTTACATTTATTTTATGACATATGTGCATGAGTCGTGAAATTTCTGGATTTTGGCTCTTACATTACCCTGTAGGCATCAACTATGTAATTAACCTCAGCCCCCACGCGGCCCTCTTAGCATAGGGCATCTATGGCTACCATTTAGTGGACCAGACCCTGGTGACATAATACTTACTGGCTGTTTCTTATTCTGTTCTTCCTTATCTTCCTATTTTAGTGTGTGACTATAAGGGGACACTACCCTTCCTTTTGACCTGGGGCCAGTAGCCTTTCAGGTTTAGGGTAAGAAAACTATACCTTTCCCTCGGACACGTGTTACTCAACTTTACATTGCATGACTTTTCGCTTGCTGTGTCACCTCTTTGTGTACTGTGCATTGTTGTATGTCACGTATATGCATAAAGTTTTCCCTGTTTTGTTTCCTTTAGGCCTCCATAGGGTATCTCCCCACAGGTAGGCCCCTTATCTTTATGTTATCTTCACTCCTTTTAGTGGAGTAGTCCATCATTTGTAATGCATGATAATGAGGGATCCTAGGCCCTGAAGAATGTCCCCAGGCCTCCTTTGGCTCTTAGTAGCGGCCAGAAACATGTTGGCCAGTAATTTATGGATAGGTGACCCAGTGAGTCTTAATTCTCACATAGGTGTCCCATCCTTTGTTCTTAACCACACCAGCAGACACCACGAATAAAGGTGTACTATCACACAGGTGACTGACTAGGTGTTTTTACTTCTTCCCTAGTATAGCTGGATCCCATATTCTTCCAGACAAACTGAATTTACGCACTCCCTCCTGTTCTTTTAACAGTGAGGTTGAGTCCGCCCAGGTGGCACTGTCCTACCTGGGTGGGGGTAGGTGGTCATATGATGAAGCATGACACCATATAGTGTGTGAGACCACCTAGTCCATAAAGGAAACTTCCTTCACCACATAATCTTACACAGCACCCGACACGGAAACTCATAGTGTGAGTCTGAGGAGCCCTAGGTGAAATCCCTCGCCAGTGGCTCCATCTTATAAGTGAACCTCATACTCTTTGTGTTTATGGTGCTCCAGGACAGCCATGGCATGTTAGAGCATCGGAAAGACTTGGAGTTCAGGTTCCATGGCAGCCGCGGAATCCTCTGTGTCCCTCTAGGTGAGTCTTTCGTTTTTTGTAATATGTTTCCACCAAGCTTTTGATGGTGTTGCTAACGCCCCAGAAATCCTGGTGGTTTTCTATGTCATAATATGGTGGATGGTACCTTGACTTCTGCCTGGCTGTAGATGGCTACCTCTGTGGTCGGTGGTGTTAATGCCCTGGCAGTGGGTCTGGTACATTGGCTGTCTATGGGAGATCTTACTGCCATGGTCATAATTTGTAGGTAATTGCCGCCAACCTGTTGGTGGTATTACCGCCACTTTAACAGTGGCGGTAAGTACATCACCAACGTCATAATGAGGGCCTTAATGTTTTCAAGCGCATGGCAGCAATTAGCGCTCAAACGGTTAAAAAGTTAAAAAAGGTCACACTGGAAAGGGACAAAGTCCAGAGTTCAGGCCACCCACGAGGTACCACTGTCACACTTACTTTCAGAAGTGTTTCTTGATTCAGGAAAGTGGTCCACAGCATCAGCCAAGGGTTTAGAGGCTCTGGTTTACCTTTTGTGGTCTGGTACTACAACTCGCACAATGCACCTCTTCAACTTATGGAGTCCAAACATCTACAAACTTCTGGATGTCCTTCTAGAGGTCCTTTTTGGGTCCTTGAAGTATCCACAACTTGATCCAATGTTCCAGAATCTCTGAGTTGCTCCTTGAGAGTTGGGAGTACAATTCTCAGAATGCACCTGCTCAGAATCCTCAAATGGCCACTGGACGCTGGTCAGCTGGGCTCTGCTTGTAGGACTTGATGGAGGGGACTCTAGGCAGCTTCTTTGTACCTGTATCAAATAGGGAGTCCCTTATTGAAGCAGTAGAAGACAGGTACAGTCCTTTTAGTGGTGAAGCCCAAGTGTGCAGCTGGTGCAGTCCTTCAGATTGCTGTGTCCAGGTGCAGGTCAGGGCATTCCTTCTTCTTATTTGTCTTGTTCCTTGTAGGGATCTGAGGTGTGGGTGCAGCTCGGCCATATTTATCCTTTCTCCTGGGTGGGAAGCAGAGGGGCCCTGGTTATCCAATCACAGGAAGCTCCTTCGCCCTTTGATGACGACTTCCAGGGAAGTGTGGCAAAAATCAATATCAGGGAGCAACATTCTTCAAAAATTCAACATGGCTGAAAGTGATTTTTGGAGGTTACATCTGGCAGAGCCAACCCACTTGTGTGGCTAAAAGTCCTAAAACACCCTGCCCCTGCCCTCTCCTAATCTAATCAAGAGGGCACCTAATTGTCTGGGGTTCCAGGATATGAGGGATGTGCTGAGTTGCTGCAAATGTCCTTCCCTGCCTTTGAAGACCAGTGTGGCTGCTCTCCCCATTTCCTGCTTCACAATCTGCTGAGGCAGATCTCCTCCCCCATTCACATCCTTTGTGCTCAGCCCAAGCCACTTGACACCTCATCAGAGGCTGGCCAATCAGAGAAGGGCACTACAAAGCTGAAGATTGCAACTTTCAGATAGAGTTTTAAAACTCTTTGCCTGAACAAGTTATATTAAATCCAACAATTGTAAGTTGTAGGATGTATTATGACAATTAATTTGATATCGAATTCAAGGTATCCGGCACTTAATGGGACTTTGTTAATTAAAATAAAGTCTCCCAATTTTAGCCTATGCAGGCTATTCTCTACAGTAAGGGAAAAACGAATTTGACTATTTTACCTCAAGAGGGCTTATATTACAATTTATATTAGGTCCCTGCATATAGTTACATGGCACCCAACCCTAGGGGTACTTAGGGCAGACCTTAGAGGTGACTTATATGTGAGAATAAGGTATTCTAAGGCTTTGGAAGTACTTTTTATTCCAAAGTCTAATTTGCATTTTAATTTCATTTAAAAGCAGCCAGAAAAGCAGGCCTGCCTTTAAAATGACCCTGGGCACCTCAGCAGTGCACCTATGGGTGCACTACCTATGCTGAGGTCCCTAAACCTACATACCTTACCATATACTAGGGACATATAGGTAGGTTGACATAGCCAATTATAGCCTAATGTGCATACTCATTTTACACAGAACACAGGCCCCAGGACTGTTTAGCAGTACCCAGGGCACTATCAGAGTAAGGAGAGCACCAGCAAAAAGTGAAAAACGGGGACAAAACGTTAGAAGGACTCTGCAATCAGCCCTGTTTTATCACAGTGAAGTACAAAACACATCAGCAAAAAATACTGGTTTTAGAGGGGGTGTTGACACAATCTTACATCACATCTTATGTCAGTCAGAGGGATTGTGAAAAATCCTAGCTTCACACAAAGTGTAGCAAATGTATTCAGCAGGAGAGTAGTAAGGATGTACTATAAAGCTGGTAGTGCATTTTGGAGCACACATTTACAAATTGGATACCAAAGCATCATGCAGTATAGCAGTGTCATTTGCAGACAGCACATTCCCCATTGAAATGGCCACTATTTTTGCACATGCAGTGTTACTGATGAACCTGTATATCACACAAGTAATAATGTGCTGTAATCGGATTTCAGTGAATATTTATAATTTGTGCATCTCCAAGGAAATGTATATTGATTTGTTTTGATTCTCTGTGTATCTTTGTTTCCATCACTCTTTAGAATTAAAAAAAATGTGCTCATTATTGCTTTCTTAACTACTGATATTTTTTGAAATATATGTACAGTTAATTTACAGGTAATTAAATTGTGTTGTGTGTTACAAAAAATGACATCCTATTGCCATTCCTATCACACTCTATGTTTCCCAGCAATATTGGCCTGTAGGTCACTTTAAAAACGAATTGCGCTTTCAGTAAGAGAATTAAAGGTAAAAACGAATCCCCATGTCCAAAGAATAAGCAGCAATTTGTCTCAAGACATAGCCTGAATTTTGACTTCTGTCTTTGAAAAGCAGTAAATGTTACCAATATAAAATGAAAGGCACCCCTTTATATTGCTCTTTGGCGACCCATCAGAAATGGGCTGGCAACCCACGAGAAAGTCACAGCTCGCAATGCACAGTATGGAAAACACACCCCAGATGCTATACGTACTGCCATATTCAGTTGACAATAATTCCAATGTACTATGCACAACATGTATTCAAATAAAATTAAAGTGTTTCAGCGCACTAGCCAAATCCTTTGATGTCATCAATCTTTGGGCCTTATTTAAGGAAGGTGGCGCTGCACCCACTGCAGTGCCACTTTCCTTGCACCCCTTAGTGATCACCTAACACCACCATGTGTGTGCTGTTTCTAAGAAACGGTGCACCATGGTAGTAGTTAGGGAAACTTACATTAAACTTTTTGACCCTAGTTCGGCGCTTTGCCGGACTAGTGTAAAAAATGTTGACACTTATTCTGCAAAGCCCATTGAAAACAATGCTGTGCCTCCTTTTAAGGCTTCCTCTGAGCAGAAGTTTAAAGTGCCGAAAAAAATGACGCATAATTTCTCCAGCCCCTCTAATGGTGGAATGCTCCTGTTTGCTTACATTATGCCTGGTGCAAGCATAATGTAGCACAAAGGGTTACAAAGTGGCGCAATACATGCAGTGTACCACTTTGTAAATTTGGCACAGCGATTTTGGCCTCATTGGGCCATATTAGCGTTAATAAAAATGATGCTAATGTGGCGCAAGGAGGCGCTAGATGCTCTTAAATCAGCCCTTTAGATTCTGTTGTGTATGCAGGTGATTTGTCCTCCCTCTGCTTCTGTTGTTACCCACTGTCAACTCAAGCAAGGTTATGCAAAGTGTTAGCAGGTAATGCTAGTCAAGTCAGGAAGTCTTTATACACAGATCACATCATTGATCGTTTTGTGACTTGAATTTATGACAATCAAAAACATTTACAAGAGGAACATCAAATCACTACAATTTGTATTTCATTCTCTCCAGTTCACAGGAAGGTCATTTAAAAAGATATATATTTTTTTTTATTCCAAGGGCCTACACATATAGGCGGTCATTCTGACCGCGGCGGGCGGCGGTCGCCGCCCGCCATATGACCGGTCATTCCAACTTTTCCGCTGGGCCGGCTGGCCACCGCCAAAAGGCCATCCGCCGGCCCAGCGGGAAAGCCCCTGCAACAAGGAAGCCGGCTCCGAATGGAGCCGGCGGAGTTGCAGGGGTGCGACGGGTGCAGTGGCACCCGTCGCGATCTTCACTGTCTGCAAAGCAGACAGTGAAAATCTTTGTGGGGCCCTGTTAGGGGGCCCCTGCACTGCCCATGCCAGTGGCATGGGCAGTGCAGGGGCCCCCAGGGGCCCCACGGCACCCGTTCCCGCCATCCTGGTTCTGGCGGTGGACACCGCCAGAAACAGGCTGGCGGGAAGAGGGTCGGAATCCCCATGGCGGTGCTGCAAGCAGCGCCGCCATGGCGGATTCCCTGGGCCAGGGGAAAACCGGCGGGAAACCGCCGGTTCCCCTTTTCTGACCGCGGCTTTACCGCCGCGGTCAGAATAGCCCAGGAAGCACCGCCAGCCTGTTGGCGGTGCTTCCGCCGCCCTCCGCCATGGCGGTCTTGGACCGCCAGGGTCGGAATGACCCCCATTGTCATTATAAGCAATTTCCTAGCCTGTCATTCAAAGGCACTTCTCTTCCTGGAACATTGATTGCCACAAGCACGTTGCTGTGTTGGAGAAAAGCGCTATCCGTAACAATTCAAGTGCTCATAGTACATACACATTTAAAACACTGTGAAATTCAATGTGACCTCATATTTATGTTCCTCTCTTTATGCTAGTTTCGGTGTTTGCAAGGCTCCCACTTGCCATACAAGGACACCATGATTATTTACGTTACTACTGTCTACAATTTAGTTTATTATATTCAATGTATTCTCTCCACGACAGTGACTTCAAAGTTTTTGGAAGGGTCTGGCATTTTGTTCAACATGAGTTCGATGTCTGTTTATACATGTCACTTTCTCGATATTTGTTTCTATCCATTTGTTTGAATGACTTTGTTTGCTTGGATGACTTTATCCTTAATAATTCATTTATGTTGATAGAGCACAGGTATCACACAAAGGAAGATTCTGAATGTTTTTCGAGGCTTGTACATGATACTGTTTTTTTACATACCGTAAGATATAATATAATTATCATACATAACTATGCCAACCCTCTGCTGTGTATGACCTTCGGCAAAGCCCTGCTCCCAAACCCCCATGGCTGGCCAACTCCCCTGTATGTCATCGACCCTGTGCCATGTACAGCTGAAGTTCCAGCACTCAAACTCACATGGCCTTCTACCATGCACAGGGTGGTGTTTGCCGAAGAGCTTTGCCTACTCCAAGGAACACCCACCCTAAATATTTTTCTCTGCAAATGTTTCCATCCTACTGGACAATTCTGGGAGTGAGGGGTTGCACCCAATTATATTTTTTTCATTCAGACCTAGTGTAGGTCTTCAAGGTTCATGTGGTCAGGGAACCCCTACACTGCCCCTTACACCTTTTTTTGGTTTCATTTTAAGGACATGGTGACCAAGGCCCTGTGTCCTGTAATGGTAGCTGCAACAAGTCTCTTCATGTTGCAGCCAGCCAATCAGAGTGCAAGCACTCGCAGGAATTGTGGGAGCATGTTGCAGATGGGAAAAAGCCTCCTTGGCAGATTGCTCTATTTTTTGAAGTTGCATGCTTCTGGACTCCCACAACAGTCCTGCATAACCAACCCTCCAGATATCTATACATTTTGAACCTCAATTTCTCAAAAACGTCTGAACAGTTTTACACCAAATTGTAAAAAGCATGCTTTCAGAGTTAAGATCTAGCTTTCAGACTGATATGGTAAACCGTTCATCCATTTTGGTTGTAGTGCTGTTCAAAGCTCCCTATGAAACTTTTATGGGGAAATTGTGGTTTAGGATTTCCCCTTCTTTGTGGCAGTCACCCCTCAGTAACTTTCATCATAGAACCATGTTCCCATAGGAAATTGATTATTTGGTTTGCTAACTAGCACTATTTGATGAATTTTCACAAAACCTTCCAAAAAGAAGTTCAAACACCTAAGCTTCTGCCTGAAAGGCTTCAAGGTGATCTATCAAGAGGAGGTCAATTAAAAAAGGGGGCCCTAAATGCATTTTCCCTATACAATTTTCCGTGGGAAAATTAAACAGAGTTACTCCTTAAATGGCTTAACAGAAGTACACCAAATATGGCACAAAGCTAGATCTTGTTCTACAACGTGTGCTTTTTGTGGTTTGATGTAAATTAATTCCATAGTTTTTGGGCAAATAAGGGTCAAAATGTGTGAATCTATGGAGACACGGAGATATGATCTGATTGGCTGCCACAACACCAACAAAGATGTGGTGACAGTCATTTCATGACTCTGGGACTTAGGGCCTCATTATGAGGCTGCCAGCCTTGAGACCACCAGCCTCACGGTGGCAGTCGGACTGCTACACTCCAGACGCTTTGATCACCACATTATGACCCTGGTGGTGGGACCACCGTCCCTGTAAGGAACATGGCTCTCAATGGCATGGCAGCAGTTGGAGTCATGGTTAGTCGCCGCGGTGCTGAGTTCAACGCTGCTGCACTGATCAAGAGTCCAGTTTCTGCCAAGCTTTCTATGGTTGGGACCCTGCTATGGAAAGACTGGCAGAAACACAGTGCAGGGGGCACCAGTGGTGCTCCTGCACTGTCCACGACCACGCACCTTCTGCGGCTCCAGGACACCCTCTCTCTGGAGCGGAAGCCAATGCCACCACACTGTTTCAGCTGGGCTGACTAGCAGAGACCTCTAATTTCCAGAGTTTTCACCAGTCAACCCAGTGGAAACCTTTTAATGGACCCAGGGAAGAAACCGCTAGCTCCACAGCAGTCTCCTCCCTGCGGGTTTAGTCACCAGTCCTGTAAAAAGTATAAAAAAGCATATAGGGTATCAACACCATGCCCCTTTGGCCTGGTGTAGGGCCAAAACCTGTTTTTTAACAGCGCTGTAGATCCAAAGAAGATCCACACATCTGTGGTCCTGTTAAAAAAAAGGCCCAACATTTTCAAAAATAGGCTCCCCTGGTTGGGCCAGTGCTCAGCAGTTCAAGCAACTTTTCTTTGGAGGGGCTGAATGGTTTCCTCCCTGAGCCATTTTGTGGCCCCGGGACCCCATCTCAGGGGCCAATATACTTGTCTATGTGACGGAAGCAACACAGATTGACATGGGTGTGAATCTCTGTTATTCCCAAAGACTATGCATTTTCATTCCTCATCCCTGCCATTCCGCCTCCCTCACTCGCCATTCCTATAATCCCCATCTTCCTCAACAGCTACTGCCCCAAGTTTTATGCTTTCACCAGCTATGCACTACTAGACCAGACAACTCTGCTTCCACTTGATGAGGTAACACGGTAGGGACAACATCATTTTTGCATAGGCTGTGAGACTGTTCAAGTATCAGGACTTACAGAGGTCACCTGGGGATGTTAAGATGTCTGCAGAGCACCTGTGAGAAGTTCAGGTGTCTACCTTCCCCACCTTCATTTGCATAGGCCACCTACCACAAGCCCTCTTTGATAATTACCTCCCAAGTTGACAATGACTCCATCCAGTATGACTATATGTCTGGGACCCAATTCCTGGCATGAAGCCAGTGGCCACTCTCAGTATGTTTTCAGCATGTTTAAGACTCAAAGAGACTTTGAGCCATATGTACGAAAGCTTTTTCCCATAGACACAGAATGGGTAAAATCCTTTGGTACATCTGGTACTTTGGTACTAGTGACAATAGTATCAGAAGAACTACAAATTCTTCTGAATAGGTTGTTCAAAGTATTGCTCAGCACCAGCTTGCTTATTATATCCTGGCCTTGGAGTAGGACCTTCCTATGTCCCAGGACAAATGCAAAAAAACATCAGTTTCCTTGTGTACATTCATGCTGAAATGTGTCAGAATTGTCATTCTTCACATAAAAAAACTACATTGAGAGGTAGTGTCATTTTGGCAATAATCCAAAAACATGTATTGCAGTAAGAACAAACAGTGGAAGTACAACTTAAGTCAAAGCCACTGCATTTGATAGCCTGTCATCATGTGTAGTATTGATAAATATACATCACATAGTAATTTTGAAATTGAGGTAGAGTGATTAATTGCATGCTTTCATTGACGTGGTTTTATTTGTAATATGGGGCCCTTTAGCACTGCATATATTCTGCACCTACATCTGTGTATCAAATGTCAGATAAACACTTAAGCTGTGCATATTTCATAATTAGAACACTGAGTTCAACTGCATGCCAGTGTCAGCAGATCTACTTATTTTTTGTCATTGTTCATGTTTTTCATTCAAAAGTGTTGCAGGTTATCAGAAAGTACCTCTTTTTATGTGGTCACCCTTTCTGCTGTGTACTGATGTTGCTGCTTTTTTAACTCTGCACATTAGGATATTGCTGTCCATGCCCCAGTGTAGGTACCCTGACTGATAAAACATGACAGAATGGACTATCTCCTAATTGGACTATTTACTTTTATAGTAAGGCCATAATATATGATGCAGGAAAATGCACCACTGGTATTGGAAGTTGTTAGACCTGACAGCCTTAGGGTGGTCACTCCTAACTTTTTGCCTGCCTCCCTCCACTTTTTAGATACTGTTTTTGCTGGTTTTTAGACTTTGCACACTTTACCACTGCTAACCAGTGCTAAAGTGTATATGGGCTCTCCCTTTTAACATGGTAACATTGGATCATACCCAATTGGACTATTTAATTTATTTATAAGTCCCTAGTGAAGTGCACTATATGTGTCCAGGGCCTGTAGATTAAATGCTACTAGGGGGCCTGCGCACTAATTGTGCCACCCACTTCAATTGCCCCTTAACCTTGTCTCAGGCCTGCCATTTCAAGGCCTGTGTGTGCAGTTTCACTGCCAATTCGATTTGGCATTTAAAAGTACTTGCCAAGCCTAAAACTCCCCGTTTTCGACATATAAGAAACCCCTAACGTATGCCCTAGGTAACCCCTAGGGCAGGGTGCTGTGTAGGCAAAAGGCAGGACATGTACCTGGGTAGTTTACATGTCCTGGTAGTGTAAAACTCCTAAATTTGTTTTTACACTGCTGTAAGGCCAGCTGCCTTCTTAGGCTAACATTGGGGCTGCCCTCATACATTGTTTGAGTGGTAGCTGCTGATCTGAAGGTCATATTTAGTATGGCCAGAATGGTGATAGAAAATCCTGCTGACTGGTGAAGTTAGATTTAATATTATTTTAGAAAAGCCACTTTTAGAAAGTGAGCATTTATCTGCACTTAAATCTTTCTGTGCCTTGCAATCCACTTCTGGCTGGGTTTCGTTGACAGCTCCTTGTTCATTTACTCAGACACACTCCAAACACAGGATACTCAGCCTCACTTGCATGCATCTGCATTTTGAATGGGTCTTCCTGGGCTGGGAGGGTGGAGGGCCTGCCCTCACACAAAGGACTGCCACACCCCCTACTGGGACCCTGGCAGACAGGATTCAACTGAAAGGGGACTTGGTGCACTTCTTAGCCACTCTTTGAAGACTCCCCCACTTCAAAGGCACATTTGTGTATATAAACAGGGCCTCTGCCCCTACCAACTCAGACACTCCCTGGAGAAGAAACTTGAAACCAGAACCTGCATCCTGCCAAGAAGAACTACCTGGCTGCCCAAAGGACTCACCTGACTGCTTTCTGTGAAGGACTGCTGCCTTGCTGTTGCCCTGCTGCCTTGCTGCTCTCTGGCTGTGGTGAAGAAGTGCTCTCCAAGGGCCTGGATAGAGTTTGCCTCCTGTTCCCTGAAGTCTCAGGACCAAAAAGACTTAGGCCCTCATTCCGACACGGTAGAGGGCAGAGGAAGCACCGCCAACAGGCTGGCGGTGCTTCCCGGGCCATTCTGACCGTGGCGGTAAAGCCGCGGTCAGAAAAGGGGAACGGGCGGTTTCCCGCCGGTTTACCCCTGGCCCAGGGAATCCTCCATGGCGGCGCTGCTTGCAGCGCCGCCATGGGGATTCTGACGGGTGTCGTGGGGCCCCTGGGGGCCCCTGCACTGCCCATGCCACTGGCATGGGCAGTGCAGGTGCCCCCTAAAAGGGCCCCACAAAGATTTTCAGTGTCTGCTTTGCAGACACTGAAAATCGCGAAGGGTGCCACTGCACCCGTCGCACCCCTGCAAATCCGCCGGCTCCATTCGGAGCTGGCTTCCTCTTTGCAGGGGCTTTCCCGCTGGGCCGGCGGGCGATCTTTTGGAGATCGCCTGCCGGCCCAGCGGGAAAGTTAGAATGACCGCTGCGGTCATTTGACCGCAGTGCGGTCTTTTGGCGGTTTCCGCCCGGCGGGCGGCGCCTGCCACCCGCCGGGGTCAGAATGACCCCCTTAATCTCTTCAAGAAGGACTCCTTGTGCGGCAAAATTTGACTTACAGCCTGCCAGAATTTCACTGCACGCCAAACCGGAATGACGCAGCCTGACTTCTGGACGAGAAGATAGATGCAGTGCCAGTGTAGTGACCGGAAATTCAATGCACGGCCCATTGGCTCGACGCACAGCCGACCTGGAATAACACAGCCCGACTTCCAGATAGGAATCGATGCAGCGCCTACCGTGCGGGCGAAAATTCGATGCAACGCCCACTGGATCGACACAGCTCCTGTGACTTTGTCCTGCCAGTGCAGGAAATCCACGCATCGTCCCCTTGGTGTCTGAAAACCCGGCAACCCGGAGAGGATCCACAACCAAGTGCCAAAAATGGATGCACAGCTGTCCCTGCGTGAAAACTAAACGTTGCATCGCCATGTGCGGCCTGAGAAATCGACACACACCCCTTTGTTTCCACGCATCTCCTCCTCTGCAGTCCTTTGAGGAGGTTTTTCAGGTGAACCAGGTACTTTGTGCTCAAAAGAGACTTTTGGGGTCATTCTGAGCTTGACGGGCGGCGGGAGCCGCCCGCCAAGCGGGAACCGCCAGAAAACCGCTGCGCGGTCAAAAGACCGCTGCGGTTATTCTGAGTTTCGTGCTGGGCTGGCGGGCGACTGCCAGAAGGCCGCCCGCCAGCCCAGCGGGAAACCCCCTTCCATGGGGATGCCGGCTCCGAATGGAGCCGGCGGAGTGGAAGGGGTGCGACGGGTGCAGTTGCACCCGTCGCGATTTTAAGTGTCTGCTTGGCAGACACTGAAAATCTTGGTGGGGCCCTGTTAGGGGGCCCCTGCAGTGCCCATGCCACTGGCATGGGCACTGCAGGGGCCCCCAGGGGCCCCGCGACACCCGTTACCGCCAGCCAGGTTCTGGCGGTCAAGACCGCCAGAGCCAGTCTGGCGGTAAGGGGGTCGGAATCCCCATGGCGGCGCTGCCTGCAGCGCCGCCATGGAGGATTCCCCAGGGCAGCGGGAAACCGGCGGGACACCGCCGGTTTTCCGTTTCTGACCGCGGCTGTACCGCCGCGTTCAGAATGCCCATGGGAGCACCGCCAGCCTGTTGGCGGTGCTCCCGCGGTCGTTGGCCCTGGCGGTCCATGACCGCCAGGGTCAGAATGACCCCCTTTGTTTGCTTTTAAAAGACTTAAGACACCTTATATCACTTTTCAGTGATATCCCTACATTCCCTACACATCTTGGATCATTTTGCCCTGCATTTCTCCAGAAAAATATTATTTATTTTTCTAAACACTGTGTGGTGTATTTTTGTGGTGCTATATGGTGTTAATGTATGATTTATTGCACAGATACCTTACACATTGCCTTCTAAGTTAAGCCTGACTGTTCAGTGCCAAGCTACCAGAGGGTGGGCACAGGATAATTTGGATTGTGTGTGACCTACCCTGACTACAGTGAGGGTCCCTGCTTGGACAGGGGGTAACCTGACTGCCAACCAAAGACCCCATTTCTAACAGAAGTTTATATGTCATCTGTGGACTGCAGCACATTTCGTACCAACCATTAAACTGACAAGCAAATCATAGCTTTAGGCCGGCCTGTTTAGCCTGACTTCTGCAGCTTCTGTGCTTTTCACAGGAAATACACCTACTTTTAACTATTTAATAAGTTACCTGTAAGTAAGCTTAGAAGCCCACAAGGTAGAGTGTAGATTCATTACAAGTGGCACATGCAAGAATTTAGTGTTGTAGGATTGGTATGTACTTACAGTGCCCAAAAGCTATTTATCTAGAAAGGACAGTAGTTGTTCTGGTAAAAATAACTAAGTTCAGAATAAAATCCAATTTTTGCTAACTCAGATTTGGTATAAGCTAAAAGAATGATTCAACTACTATTTTTAGCCAGGTCGCTGGTGAAGTTGGATTTTGATCAATACTTAGGAAAAGTAACTTTTAACATGTTAAACATTACCTGCCTGCACATCCAGTAGGCGAACTAGTTTACGTCTTCCAGCAGCTGGCTGCTGGCAGTGATTTGCCTTGATGAGTGCTAAAAATTGCTCCCTGAGCAGAAACTGTGCCTTAGAACTCTTGGCAGGAAGATAAGCCTTTCTTCCCTGGGCCAACCATAGTCAGCTTCGTACCATCCCCCAGGGAGGGAGAGCTGGTCCCAGAATAAGATTGGCTGGCTGGGTCACCAGAAAACTCCAAGACACACATGTTCTGCCTAGCTGGATTTCACTCATAATATTGCTTGATGGGAACTTTTTCCACATTGGTTAGTGCTAGATCTGTCAGTCTTGGGATGGTCTTCCCTCAAACTCTTTGCATTTACCCTCTTATTTTAATGAATTGTTTTTGCTGGCATTAAGGTTCTGTGTGCTTTACCACTGCTAACCAGTCCTAAAGTTCCTGTGCTCTCTCCCTAACATGTGGTAAGATTGGCAAACATCTGATTTGCATACTGATTTTACCTATACCTCTCTGTTAAGTCATGTACAATATACACAGGGTGTGCAAATGTAATACTAATGGGCCTACAGCACTTATTGTGGTCCCAATTAGGTAGCCCTTAAAACCTGTCCCAGGTCTGTCATTGCACACTGAATGCAGTTTTAAACTGACAATTTGACTTGCCAAAATAATCCCACTGCAAAGCTTTAACTTATATTTTATTACATGTATGTCACCCCTTATGTAGGCCCTAAACAGTCCATAGTACATTATAATTTAAAGATTGGATATGTACATTCATTTTCACTACAGTGATAACACTGAGTCACCTTATTACATGTAGTAAATGCTAACATTTGATTGGGAACAGGTGACAATTTGATGTTTGGTGTCTGAGAAATTGTGATTAAAATGTTTCCGTAATGGTAAATTAGAATGCTAAGTTCCAATTTTGAAAATGCCTTTTTTTAGCAACAGGGCATTTTCATGCCCTAGCTGTTTGGCTCTTCCAATCTACTCTTGGGTCAAATGAATGGGTGTAGTTTACAGATGGATTTTCTTTATTCCTCCCAATCAGCTGCACCATAGAGGTACTAAATGTGCCTGGATGGACCATCAGTGGCAGGATAGTGGGGTGGAGCTGGGTGTAGGAAAGTAGCCTCTTTCTAGCTTGGTTACCCACACTTTTGGCCTGTTTATCAGTGTGTCTGACTGTGTCTACTGGGATCCTGCTAATCAGGACACCAGTAGTTATGCTGTCTCCCTTCAATTATGGTTATTGCATACCGGTAAACCAGTATTTCACCCTTAATTGGCATACTGGTGCCCTCTTATAAGTCCCTAATATATGGTACCTAGGTACCCAGTGCACTTGGGTTCCAGGGGATCCCTATGGGCTGCAGAATATCTTTTGCCACCCATAGGGAGCCCATGCAAAGGCTTCTGCAGGACTGCCATTGCAGCCTGTGTGAAAACTTCACTGTCATTTACACTGCACCAGGTCACTTATAAGTCACCCCTATAGCAGGCCGTCCAACCCTAAGGGCAGGGTGCAGAGTAACTGTGTGTGAGGGCACTCGTACACTAGCAGAGGTGCCCCCATGGGCCATTTTCCCAGACTTTGTGATTGTGGGGACACCATTTTACGTGTGTACTGGACATAGGTCACTACCTATATCCAGCTACATAATGATAACTCTGAACATAGGCATGTTTGGTATCAAACATGTTGTAACCATACCCCATTTTTTTTAAAGCATTGGTTGTATGATTCCATGAACTATGGGGGGTCCTTAGAGGACCCATAGTATTGCCATTCCAGCCTTCTGGGGCTTTCCAGGCAGGCCCAGCTACTGCCACCTCTCAGACAGGTTTCTGCCCTCCCGTTGCTTGAGCAGCTCAAGCACAGGAAAGCAGAACAAAGGATTTCCTTTGGGAGAGGGGTATTACACCCTCTCCCTTTGGAAATAGGTGTTACAGGCTTGGGAGGGGTAGTGTCCCCAAGCCACTGGAAATGCTTTGAAGGGCACATTTGGTGCCCTCCTTGCATAATCCATTCTACACCAGTTCAGGGACCCCAGTCCCTGCTCTGGTACAAAACTGGACAAATGAAGTGGAGTGACCACTCCCCTGTCCATCTGCACCCCAGAGGTGGTGCTCAGAGCTCCTCCAGAGGGTCCCTGGGTTTTGCCATCTTGGATTCCAAGTTGGCAGGGAACTCTGGTAGCATCTGAGTGGCCAGTGCCAGCAGGTGAGGTCAGAGCCCTCCCCTAATTGGTGTTTACCTGTTTAGCTGACCAATTCCCCTTTCAGGGCTACTTAGGGTCTCTCTCTTGGGTGGTTCTTCATATTTGGATTGCAAGACTCCAGCAGGAATCCTCTGCATCCTTTACTTCACGTTCTCACCAGAGAAACTGCGTCTGGACCCTCCAGGAACTCTACAAACTGCAACAAAGAAGCAAAGATGACCTCTGCAACATTGTATCTTCAGCTCCTGCCAGCAACTACAACTGTTTCCCAGCTGTGCATCCTCAGAGGACAGCCTGTCTTCACCCTGCACCAGAAGAACAAAAGAATCTCCCCTGGAGTGAAGGAGTCACTCCTCTGCTTCTACAGGCACCTCTATGCACAGACGACCAGCTGCATGGGTCCCCTCTCCTGATGAGTTGTGTGGATCCTGCATCATGGGTGGTGGACTGTAGTGGTCCTAACGGTCTTGATGTCCTACTGTCCAACTTTTATTGGAGGTAAGAGCGTGTCTACCCATGCAAGACAGTACCACATGCACCCCATATTTTGCAGTTGTCAAGGCTTGTTGGCATCCTTCCACAAAGTTCTTCGTCCACCGTGCAGCCCCAGCCCCCAACACTCTATCCTGTGATGCACAGCTTCCTGGGTGGTTCTCCGGCGGCGTGGGATCCTTTGATGTAGTGCTGCATGGGCCTTCTTTTGCACCTTGTTTGTCCCTATGCTATGGGACTCCTGTGCATGCTGCCTGGTCTTCTATGGGCTCTCTGAATTGTTGAGAGCCCCCTCTGACTCCTGCTCCTGGGTAGAGTCCACCAGGTCCCTCCTGGAACCAGGCAGCACCATTTTCCGCTAACCACGCGCTTTGCATGTGCCAGGGCTTGTTGGGGGAATCCAGCGACGCAAACCAGACTGCAATCTTCCATTCAGCATAGGACATCATCTGCACCAACCAGGAATGCGCATCAGATTTTTGGGTGCAGTACTGACTGTTGTTCTTCTTCTTTTGGTTCTTCTTTTGCACCTTCATCTGGGTTAGCAGGGGCTCCTGTTCTCCCTGTACTCTTCTGTGCTTCTTGGACTTGGTCCCCATCTTCCACAGGTCTTCAGGTCCAGGAATCCACTGTTGGTGTCTTGCAAACTCTTCTGGTTCTTGAATTATCTTCTTTCTTGTGTTCTTGTGTGTTCTAGGAAAGTTACTGTGATTTACTCCTGCTTTCCTGGGCTCTGGGGTTGGTTCAATTACTTACCTTTGGCATTTTTTAATACTCCCAGCGCCCCTCTACACATTACACTTGCCTAGGTGGGAAACCGACATTCGAATTCCACTTTCTTATTGTATGGTTTATGTTCCCCCCAGGCCCAGTTCTAACTATGGTGATTTTCACTAATAGCACTGTTTTCTAACTGTTTTATTGCAATTTCTGCATACTAGTGTAAATAATTTGTTTACTACTTACCTCCTAAGGGAGTATAGTCTCTATGGTATTTTTAGCATTTGTGTCACTAAAGTAAAGTACTTTTATTATTGTAACACTAAGTATTATCTTTCATGTGTGTGGGTACTGTGTGACTACAGTGGTGTTGCATGAGCTTTGCATGTCTCCTAGATAACCCTTGGCTGCTCACCTACAGCTACCTCTAGAGAGCCTGGCTTCTAGACAAGCCTACATTTCACTAATAACTGGACCTGGTATAAGGTGTAAGCACCATAGGCCCACTACAAACCAGGCCATCCTCCTACACTGGGCACAGACCCACTTGCAAATCAATAGGCTGTGCTATGCCTTACACAAAGAAATTCTCACCCCTGCATTTGTCATGCAGCCAAATTGGTGCCAGGGTAGAGAAGTCAGGAAACCTCAAGCACTTCAATAGGAATTCTCCATAACGTTCTCCTACTGCAAAGAAGGCATCAGGTATAATAATGGGGCCCTCACACTCACAACTTTGTTCACTTTCTAGATCTGTGGAAGGACTCTCAGAGGACTGGCAGCTGCTGTAACTTGTAGTGTACTTTTGAAGACTGCTTAGCTACACTTGGAAGGACGGTTTGCTGTCTGAAGCCTGTCTTGAACCCTCAGAGGCAGGTCCTTTTGCTTGAGCCCTGTTCCACTTCTTGAACCCAGGACTACCAGAGTGACTCAATGGGCTAGTTGGCTGGCCTCTTGATCAGAGCTTCAGGGACGGAAAAGGCTCCCACATTCCTGAAAACACACCAAGATCCAGCCTAACTGAGTCCAAACCCCCCAAGTGGCATCCCTCCAGTCTTGCACCCTTGGTGGTGGTGTTAAAGGCACCCAGATAGCCAAAATTCCAAACTGCTTTGAGAAACCAATAGGAGACCAGGATCAACCTGCTTGTCTCTCCACCCATAGAGCATTGCCAAAAATTGATTCTAGCAGGGAATATTGGAGGCAAAATTTCTAAGGGTCATTGTATTGTGACCAGAAAGTCAATGGACAGAATATTGAAGAGGTGAGTTCATAGAGGCAGATACTGATTTACTATTCCTAATTCCACATCTATGTACTGTAAAGATATATATAACCAAGGTATGTATATGTGAATTTAGATAATAAAAATCTATTCAAACCTATGTTTTGATATTTTGCTCTTAAATATTCTGATCATGTTAGTGTGACCTTTTGCTATTCTGTCTTCAATATTCCCTACACACTCTCCAAATATGACATTTTCCTAATCTGAATGTAGCATAGGTTTAATAATGACAGTCTTAACAGAATGAAATGGGTCTGCATCTCACTCTCAGAAATAGATAACACTGAAGCCATGCAACAATTACTATTTCATAGTTTCTTTTAGCAGAAGTCAGAATTATTCAAAAGTGTGCTCTTTTCCTGTTCTTGTATGAGTAATGAGCTTTCAATGGTCACTGAATTTTCAAGGCTCTGTAAACCAATAACTGCTTAATGCAATATTTCTACACATGATTGTCTCAATTATGAGTGGCACCTTAAATGGGTTGGATAACCCAGCCCCTGAGTTACTCTTTCTGAGGAAAGCGGTAGCTACAGTGATGGGAAAAATCTTGTCCTTCACCAGTTGGATTTTCAGAAATGAGGAATTATAGGGGCAATCAGTAAGTCTGGGTCAAATTCCCCTGGTAATCCCCTGGTAACTCCTCATTATGGGCCTGACTGTCAGCTTGGAATTTCAGATGCTTTTGGCGCATAAAACCTTTGTGTGAAAGTTAAAAGACCTCGGGTGTTCCCAGAGATCTCATAATACCACTGAGGCCAATAGGTATTGCTACCAGCACCATTAGAATATAGAGACTATTCGTTCTGAAGGCCTTTGAGGTGAGGGCCTCTGAGGGCTAATTTTAATCAGACATAATTTTTATTTTCTGATTCAGCCTAAAATCTAAACAGAAACAATTTAAGTACACAGTCAGTGCTAATTTGACAGTGTAAGAATATTTTTGTTCGTGTGAGAAGTGCATTTAAATATACTGCACCACTCCACCAAATGAACATATGCTGTCAATTAACTGTTCTGCTCCTATAGAGAATGTGGAAAACTTGCACATGCTTAACAGTCACCATTGCAGTTTATTTCAAGGGGACTGAGAAACATGAGTTAGTCTAAAAGAATTTGACTTGTAAAAACCTTTAAAACATTAATACTGCCATAAAAGTTTTATTTTATGGGACATCGAGGGTCCAACACTTACATTTTCTTTTTCTGTCAGGCTGTTGCCCAAGGTCTTACTCCAAGTCTGTTTGAGTCTGCATCCAAAACAACCTTCATCTTGGCCTGAGTTGAACACTTTAACCACAGAACAGTGGATACTTTCCAAAATGTAAATTTTCTCTGGGAAGAAGAGTTGCATCGGATCCAAACAAGATTGACTGCCCTCTGTTCTCACCTTGGCCAACCATTCTTTTGCATATTTTCACTCAATGGCTATCTTTCACTGATGTGTCTCACATGGGAATCAGACTGTGTTTCAATGAATTCCAAAATACACATTGAGAGGGTGTGATTTTACTCTAAGCTAGACAAGAGATCATGATTGTGAGCGTATTCAGACTTAGAATTGCATAGGTGTGGACAAAATCAATGAAAATTATGACTTAGCAATAATCTAGACATTAAGGGTCATATGTACAAATGGATTGCGCTACTGGTGCGTCACTTTTACTGATGCACTATGGTGCAGGCTGCAGGGACATATCTACAAGGCAAAACAATGGCACTTTGCGTGGCTTTGCATGGATTTGTAGATATGGAGTAAGGCACCGCAGCACAAGACACTGCGGGCCATATTTATACTTTGTGACGCAAAACTGCGCTAACGCAGTTTTGCGTCAAAAAATGTAACGCCGGCTAACCCCATTCCAACGCGCCAGCCGGGCGTCATATTTATGGAATTACGCTAGCCGGCGCTGCTGCCTGGTGAGCGTAAAAAAAAAATGACACGAACCGGGCAGCGCTGGCGTAGGGAATAATGGGGGTTGTGCGTCAAAAAATGGAGCAAGTCAGGTAAGAGTCAAAAATGTTGACGATAACCTGACTAACGTCATTTTATGACGCACAACCACCATGGAAATGGCTCCTGTCTTAGCAAAGACAGGAGTCATGCCCCACTGCCCAATAGCCATGCCCAGGGGACTTCTGTCCCCTGGGCAGGGTCATTGGGCACAGTGGCATGTAGGGGGGCCCAAGTTAGGCCCCCATATGCCACTCAAAAATTTAAGAAAAAATACTTACCTCTACTTACCTGTACTTACCTGAGATGGGTCCCCCCATCCATGGGTGTCCTTCAGGGGTGGGCGAGGGTGTCTCTGGGGGCAAGGGAGGGCACCTCTGGGCTCCTTCCGAGCCCACAGATCCCTTAACGCCTGCCCTGAACAGGCGTTAAAAAATGACGCAAATGCGGCTGCGCGTCATTTTTTAAGGCCAGCCCTCTCCTGTGCGTCATTTTTGCAGGGGAGTTTAAATAAGGCGCAAAGGCCTTAGAGTCATTTTTAGTGTGGAAACGCCTACCCTGCATCTCATTAACGCAAGGTAGGTGTCCACGCTAACAAATGATGCAAACTCCAAGAATTGTGACGCTAGACGGGTCTAACATCAAAGTATAAATATGGAGTTAGCTTTGCGTCGGATTTGCGTTAAAAAAAACGACGCAAATCCGGCACAAACAGAGTATAAATATGCCCCTGCGTTTCTTACTCTGCGGCGAAGAGATGTTCCATGGGTGTTGCGGTGGGTGTTTCCACCCAACACCCATAGATTTTCATGCATTCCCAGATTTATAGGGATTTGTAAACCCATTGTGCACCAGTGCAGGGGAAAGGGAGAGGAATGCACCGTACCTTAGATACGGCACATTCCTGCCCTTTTCCTTTGACTCAGGAAAGTGCAGCAAGAAGACTTGTGGAGCTGCCATGTGTCAAAAGATTGCAAATACCCCCCTTAATATGTGCACATGGATGCTTGAGTAGAGTATCTATGTTATGCCAATTTCCAATTGGAACCTAACACAATCACTTTACTTCCAGAAGAGTTAGATCTCAATTTGTTCCAGTCACGGTATAAGTTTTTATGTAGTTGAGAGAACATCATTTGAAGTAGTTCAGGAAATATGTGCAAGTAATCTCTGTTCCCCACATCATATGTTACCTTGTCCTCACCCACTGTGAACTGATATTTCTTTACTAAGCAAGCATTTACTTGTACGTCTCACATTTGCTTGAGTTACAGCTATTGGCATTGTAAATTCATAACTGGACCTTTCTTGCCAAATAAATTGGTCAACCCTGCCTCATAATTTCGTCTTTTCTTGCCACATAATTCCAGTGGCCCTTCATATAACTAGAGCACTTCCATTCACCTTCTTCCTCTAGCTTCAGAAAAAATGATAATGCTGCCAATTAGCATCCTAATTTAATTCTGCTATGCTACTTCATAACATTTCGAACAGAATGATAATCTTGCAGCATTCTTTTCTAAACATAAAGGGAATTATACTTTTGAGCATTTGCTATCAAATGCTATAACAGTAGCCAAGTTCCAGTAAGATGACTGAAGAGGAATAAAAAAAAACATCAACAGATTAAAAAGGAGTTTCAGAGTAGGCTGTCGGTTGCTGGTGGAAAGTACCTCTTGACAGTTGGGCACATGTTCTTTGGGAAGCCCCATGCCCGACGTGTCATAATCTGAAGCGATGTTGCAGGCAACAGCTTGTAGCTGCCTGGAATGCGGACGTTAGCAGGCCTGACAATAAATGTTCTGAACACTCATTTGTCTCAATCTGTTTCAGAGCACAAATGCAGGTGCAGAAGACATATTGGGCCCTAACAACAGCGGTTTGTAGAGAGATACAGCTTGCACATAGGAGATTCCTATTTTAGCCAGCACACAAACTTGCATGCCATCTCCTCATTTGAACTAGAAAGACACACAAATGCCTGTTTTTAATTCTCATAAAACGTGGTTTAATTTCAAACGGAAATATTTTGCACAAATTGTGGTGTCCTTAAGATCACATGGTCAGAATTACATGGATTTATCAGTGTCTTTTGCTTGATATGTTTACTTTAAAAGTGCGACCTGCAAGTGTGTGTGCAGTTTTGTGTAAGCATCTGTGGTGGTCAGGTGACATAGGATGCTTACGAGTGTGAAGTCCTAGTTCCCTACCATTGAACAATAACAGGTTTGAACAAGTAATAAAATAAAAAAAGTCAGCAGTAAACATAAAGTGTGAAGTGCCACACTGGAACAATGAAAGGAACTGGAATGCCTCATAGGCTCCACAGTAGTAAAACATGGAGAAGGTGTGGCACAATGACTAGAGCTGCTGATTTTGGACCTGAGGACTTGGGTTCAAGACACAGCATTAGCTCAACATTACTTAATCTTCTGTGTCTCCAAAAATATCAATATGTCCTTGTGTAATATAGCTGGTGCTTATGTAAAGCCTCTAACACCTTTGGGTGGAGTTTGTGCCTGTCTTTCGCTTGATGCATCTACTTTAAAAGGGTAACCTGTCAGTGTGTGTGCAGTTTTGTGCAAGCATCTGTGGTGGCCATGTGACATAGGATGCTCATGCGTATGAAGTCCTGGTTCCCTACTGTTAAACAAGAACAGCTTTGAACAAGTAATTAAATAAAAAATTGAGGAGGCAAACTTAAATTGAAGCATGCCACGTTGTAGCAATGAAAGGAACTGGAATACCTTGATAGCTCCATGGAAACGTGGTAGAACATGGAGAAGGTGTGGCACAGCGACTAGAGCTGCTGACATTGGAACTGAGCACCCAGGTTTCATTCATGGTTCTGGCTCAACATCACTTAATCTTGCTGTGCCTACAACAAATTAATATGTCCTTGTGTAATGTAGCTGGTACTTATGTAAAGCCTCCAATCCCTACAGGTGTAGTTTGGCCTACTTAGCAAACAAGGAAGTAAATAAACAGTGTCGGACAGGCACACTCTGTGAACAGAATCCAAACTAAGGAAGAGTGGGAGCGAGGCAGTGAAAGAGGGCACGGAGCAAGGAAGAGGAAATGTGACTGAGAAAAATCCTGATTTACAGCCTTGTTTATAGCTAAGCTGAGAGCAGGGATGTTCTGCAAATGAGAAGCAACGCTTCACTGAAGAGGCGCAGGAAACAGAGAGAAGAAAAGTCCCCCAGTTAACAAAACAAAGCGTAATTATACAGCAGTTGGTCCCTGCTCCCAAAGAAAAAAGAAGAGACAAATAGGTACGACTGAGCACTAGCAAGCCAAGATTTTTAAATGACACAGACATGAACAAATGAACTGGCTTTAAGCCCACAGTAAAAGTATACTTAAAAGTATACAAGAGGCCATACGCTTATGCTCGACCTAAAACACTGATAGGAAGTGCCAACCACAAAGTCTGTCACAAGCACAATGAATTGCAGTTTAACACAAGGTTATGAAGTAGTCAGCTGTACTTTAAAAGTTTCTGTTATACTTCTTTAAATGTTAGTATCATACATACAACAACCTGTTGTGTAGCCATTTTAGCTATAGCTCCATGCACCTTATTTTAACACACTAGGCCAAGCCGCTGTGCACTCTAACCTAGATATATTTTATTCGGCTTTATTTTATTATTGTTACAATAGGCACTTTAATGGTCTTGTTTTATATTCTGTTTATCTGACTGGTTTTGCCTCGGCCAGCACTCTGTTCTCAAACAAGACATTCTTGCTCACTCTGTGCTTCTTCCAAGGCTACAGCAACATACATTGCTGGTGAACGTCGTATAAGTTTAATCTCCAAACGTTCGTAGAAAACACAGATCCTTACGTAGAGACATTTTCTCAGAATATCAGCTGTGTTATTATAAAAACACATCCCTGTCCCTTACACGTTAGAGGGAGATTGCAGCCAGAGAACCACGTCTGTATGCTGATTGTCGAATGCTTCGCTGCAGCTGTTTTGCAGACCGCAGGCTTTTGCTCATGTATGGGGGATGATGTCTTCCCAGGGGAACCTGAAGGGCAGATTTAGAGCTTAACACACTGTTCTCTATTATAGCTTAGGTAGGAGTTAGTCTACCAACTGTAGTGACAATATGGTACCGTTATTCTTATGCTTTACTTTCCTTTTCACAATTTTAATACTGTCATGTTGTGTTGTCCTGGTTATTGCAGCTCACACCTTGCTATCTAAGATGCAGTTGCTTCATTAAAAACATTACTGAAACATATACTGCCTCTGTCGTTGTATAAATGAGACTAATGTAATTGAGAGAAACGGATGAGACCTCAGTGACCATGGCTTCCCTGAGAAACCAATTATGTCATGCACTTGGCTGCCTAGTCATTCCTGCCCTCTGGGAGAGATGAGGCACTGCTAGTTGGCCAGAGCAAAACCCGGATTCGAGCGACAGGTGTCACCTGCAGTGGGTTAGACTCAGTCTCCCCACACCGCGGGCAATGCTGCTGCTCAAAATCCAGTAGTCTCATCAGAATAATAAAAGCCTCTGTGACAAACCAAGACTCTCTTATCTTAACCTCAGAAAAAAGGAGGAAGACAACTCTAACTCCAATAGGTATCATCAAAATAAATGAATAGGTGCGGTGATATTGAATGTGGGCCACAACTATCCAGCTGATGGCGTGTGATTCAATTTATTTAGATCTGTGATCCTCTTTTACATTTAGATGCAGGAATTGATGATAGCTGTGATTTCTTTTGCTAAATCAGAACTACTGTCAAAATCAGTCATCTTGAAGTGATGAAGGTATAGGGGAACACTTTAGAAAGCAAAATACATTAAGAGCAAATGCCCTTGGTCTAAGAAGAGAAGCATAGAAAGTAGCTTTTCTTGTGGGATTACATCTAATTATAGCATCAAACGATATTGTATAACACATCTGAATAATATCATGATGATTTCTTATTTAGTGATTCCATATAGGTGTTGCTGAAGGCTAAGCAAATCAATATTAAAACAAATGGAAACAAACTCATTGTCAAGAATCATAGTCAATAAGTAACATTTAAAAAAAAACTCATATCAATACTGTCCAGATGGAAGAATTAAAAAGAAGAAAGGAATAGACTGAAGCAAGTGACATAATGAAACATGATGTGGCTCCCCTTGCAAAGTACATGGATGGCTCATCCCCAGTCCCAGTCAGGAACTCTCAGGCTAGGGGCCCACCATCCATGCACAGTATACTATGCTGAGGGGGGCACCCTGGATCTCAGGGCTCCCCGCACCATTGGTGATGCAGGGGCTAATGTTATGCCAGTGATAGAAGCAAGACACATTTGAGATACATTACTGGAGGTAAGACTAGGTATTGAGAAAAGCAGACGCGGAAATGCCTGAAATATGTCATTGTCAACCCACCTTCAACACATCCTACAGAAAACTAATAAGAACTCAGGACTTATTGGACACTTTCTAAATTGCCTTATCTGGGCAAATTCCAGGAAATGGTAGTGATGAGGCAATTACAAGAATAGTGAGCAAAACCATCATTCACATATTTTCCAATCGGACTTCAGACATATGCCTGAAACAGAAACTGCTACTGTGAATATCAGGGAAGATATTTTTGTTACCATGTGGGAATGCAAGAATATGTGACTAATCCTCCTAGATTTGTATGCAACAGAAGGCAAAGTTAATCACAACCCTATTTAACAGACTCATTGACTGTACTGGGATACCTATATAAACAATCAATTGGAGCCACTCCTCCTTCGAAATCAGCAGCCAAATGCTTACTTATCCAGACGAAACATTAACCTTCAGGGTCTCTAAATGTTCTCCTCTCTTTTGTTCAATACCTATATGCTCCACTTGCATACATAAAAGAGAATCACTAGGTTTAATTCTAAATGTATTTTTGACGACACTAAGATTCAACCACCACTAAACAGTGAACCAAGAACCCAGAAAAATATCACATAATTCCTTGACCACACATCACAATGATTTAAAGGATGTTTTTATGACTGAATGGAGCAAAAAGAATGCTCCTTGTACTAGCAGGAAAAAACATCAAGAAGCCTTCTTGTGAAGTTTCACTCATCAGAAGAAGTGAGTGATAAGGTAAACCATTTCAAAATAATTTTTTGTTTGTATCTCACATTCATCAGTGTAGGAATCTACAAATAATCATGCTCTAGAAAATAATATGTAACTCCTGCAAAGCAACCATCGGTGGGTCTATCAAGTTATCAATTAGGCCACTTGGCTCTTGTTACACAGACTACACATACTCAAAAATATACTTGCAAACAGACTTCAAATTGTACAATTTACATACCCATACAGAGAGCTAATGTAGTTATGCTTGCAGCAAGGTGACCACCCGAAACCACCCTTAAAAGCAACCCATCTGCAAAGATCAAATCACCATTGTGGTTAATCTGGTGATGCTCATCCAGCCTATTAGATGTCCCACTCTGAGGGACGAGCTTACCCCATACCTCAGCAACCATTGACCCCCAAAATTCTCATGCTCACCCTGACATAAAACCCAACAACAAGGTAGACAGCCTAAGCCTAGCCAAGATGATTATAGTCACTGGTGCACCTCTTGAAATCCCACGATATTTGTCCACTCCTAACAAAGGTTTTCAAGATTTATGGGATGCACAGGACTTTGTGGTATGCCTGAGAGATCTATAATTCATGCAGGAATGCTACAAAGCAAACAGGAATAGTTCCAACCATCATGCATGGCACTCCATCTAAAAGCGATGACAAGCCAAAACACAGTATTCTTTCTAGAGATTCACCTCAGTGTCAAAAATCCTGCCTCGACCCCTGTAGATAAGACATGATAACAATACTGATTAATAACAACCAGGTTAACAGCATATCTTTTTCAAGAAACTGTACTTGCCTATTTGTGGTTGTCCCTCATCACCACTCTCTTCCAGTGTAATAAGTACCTGCATCAGCAGCACTGGCTGATATACACCCAGGCTCTAAATGTCAGAGAAAGAGAGTAAATGCATCCATAGTGAGTGACTAGTACATTCTGCCAACTCTCTTCCCATCCACTCTATTAGGGTGTTTAACTAGTGTAAAAGGTATCAGCACAGACTTCAGCATATACACGAGTGACAATGCTAAACTGACTTCCAGATTGCACTGCACAAAAATAATCGTACAGGTTTCTGCAACATTTCTGAAATACTGTTGAGCAAGTTTCTGGTGATCTGTTTACATAATGCTTATGGTTCAGCTAGAGACACCTCCTATAAGAGAATGATTTTGTGATCAGGGTACCCCCCCTTTTTCCACAGTAGAAGACGTCCCTTATGTAACCAAACAGGATGCATCTTATCCACGTATATGTTTTAAATATATGGTAGGCTATATTATTACATGCAAACTTCCAGTTAACATGATGCTACAAAATGTGTGTATACAGCAAACTGGGCCATTAATCAGAATTCACAGGTCTGGGTTACACTGATTGACACCAATGATTTATATTTATACCTAACATGATTATGATTACAGGTTGGTCTTCTCTTCTATTACACGGGAGTACAATGCTAAACTGTCTCCCCTAACTTCAGAGGACAGATTCAGACAGGGAGCAAGGAGGCCACACTGGTAGATTGGGGTCCTGCAATGGTAGACGTGGCCCGCTCCCTCAACAACAGCGTATAGAAAGAGAGGTGGAAGAGAGCAGTTTTGTGGCTCCTTCCAAACAAAAAGCTGCAATAGGATCACAGTTACGGACCATTTCCCAACACACAGAATACAGGGCATATTAATTTCAGCTCAGAAACATAGGACGTCTGGACTACGTCAGAGGAAGGCAGCTCCACGGTGACCTTATGGACCTGATGAATGCAGGCCTAAAGACTATTTAAGAGCTAATGGCATACCTACACAAGCATGTGCGGAACTCTGTGTGTGTGAGTAGGTGCATCAGCTGGAGTCCAACTTGTCGAAGTAAGCGGGATGAGGGGGATATTTACTGAGTGCTGTACGATTAGTATAGCTGACATTGCTTTACAAAACGCAATATTTCAAGTATGATTGTGAGTACCTTACTAAGACCTCAATACTGTTCCTTCATAGTGTGTTACTAAAGAGAATGCCCTCCTGGAGACTCCATGAGGCAGTGAAGTACTCAACAGAAAGTATGCATTGAACTGTTTGGTGTGCCTTTTACTTTAACACATGGGTGTGGTACAGACATAATGCACTAGTCCACAGAATCCTGCCTTGTGAAGGTTATGGGAGGATGAGAGAGAAACTTGATTAGATGCATGCGCTTTTCAGCCACATTTATTCTAATGCTCACATTGAGCCACATGAGGTTCTGTAGTGCATGACCAAGAAACACTAAGGTGGTTTGGGGCAATTGAGTTCATATCATCAGGGACATAATGAAAACACCTGTAGCACTGGTGATGGTGAAATATTACTACCTTGTAAATATTCTACTCTTTGAATTTGTTTCCCCAGAGGTATACTCGAATGGAGTGCATGCAACACAGGTCCTAAAGAAAGCCAAACTGACCCTTAAGAGCAGCTAAGAGGAATTGGCTGAAACATGTTGACCTACAATAATTAAGGATGTGTTAGGACATTGACAGTTTAAGTGCATCCACGATTGTTTCTTATCTTGTCAAAAGGGTGCCAACATTAAAGTATATCATATTGGTGGGTACCCTTTAGACAATTCGAATTCACTCCTTCTTTGGTGGTGATTTCTCACAATACTAATACTCGCTCCGCTCTAATCAGGAATTGACGCACACCCCTGAGGCGCTAGGCATCAGGGATGGGGCACCTATGGTGAAGCATGCCACCAAGTAGGTAGGTGAGTGAGGGGTCTTTGATCAAGTAAATGGCACTCACAGCACTGGGGATGGAGTAGGAGGGTAACACCATTATTTGGTGGTACTGTACCCGCTTTTGTTTGTTAGTTGTTATTGTCAGATTGAGACATTACATCCTAGCAGCAAGTACTTAAAGTATTTATTGTATTGATGAGATGGCTTATGTTATATTTTTGATCTGTATTGTCAATGAAAACTGTTGACACAACTATTAGAAGTAATGGTACTAGTGTACACAACAGATATTTCTCGTTGTAGGATGGCAACCCCATGCACAGTAGCACTGACAAATGCAAAAAAAGACTGAGATGAAATTGGGTAGCTTAGGAATTTTGGCCTGAAGATTCAGATGGGTCTCCTGCAAAATAATTATCTGAAGTGTGTGGGAAAGTACGGTCTTGCCTGGCATGTTACCCCCATTTTCACTGTATGTATGTTTGTGTTTGCCTATGCCAGGCAGGAACCCAGTGCTCATAATGTATGCCCTGTATGTGTTCCCTGTGTGGTGCCTAATTGTATCACTGAGGCTCTGCTAACCAGAACCTCAGTGTTTATGCTCTCTCTCTGCTTTTACAATTGTCACTACAGGCTAGTGATTAATTTTACCAATTCTCATTGGCACACTGAAACACCCTTATAATTCCCTTGTATATGGGTGCCTAGGTACCGAGGGTATTGGGGTTCCAGGAGATTCCTATGGGCTGCAGCATTTCTTTTGCCACCCATAGGGAGCTCAGGCAGTTCTTACACAGGACTGCCACTGCAGCCTGAGTGAAATAACGTCCACGTTATTTCACAGCCATTTTCACTGCACATAAGTAACTTATAAGTCACCTATATGTCTAACACTCACTTGGTGAAGGTTGGGTGCCAAGTTACTTAGTGTGTAGGTACCCTGGCACTAGCCAAGGTGCCCCCACATCGTTCAGGGCAAATTACCCGGACTTTGTGAGTGCGGGGACACCATTACACACTTGCGCTACATATAGGTCAATACCTACATGTAGCGTCACCATGATAACTCCGAACTAGGCCATGTAACATGTCTAGGATCATGGAATTGTCACCCCAATACCATCCTGGTATTGGGGGGACAATTCCATGCATCCCCGGGTCGCTAGCACAGAACACGGGTACTGCCAAACTTGCTTTCCGGGGTCTCCACTGCAGCTGCTGCTGCTGCCAACCCCTCAGATGGGTTTCTGCCCCCCTGGAGCCTGGGCAGCCTGGTCCCAGGAAGGCAGAACAAAGAATGTTCTCTGAGAGAGGGTGTTAAACCCTCTCCCTTTGGAAATAGGTGTGAAGGGCTGGGAAGGAGTAGCCTCCCCCAGCCTCTGGAAATGCTTTGATGGGCACAGATGGTGCCCTCTCTGCATAAGCCATTCTACACCAGTTCAGGGATCCCCCAGCCCTGCTCTGGCATGAAACTGGACAAAGGAAAGGGGAGTGACCACTCTCCTGACCAGCACCTCCCAGGGGAGGTGCCCAGAGCTCCTCCAGTGTGTCCCAGACCTCTGCCATCTTGGATACAGAGGTATTGCGGCACAATGAACAGCTCTGAGTGGCCAGTGCCAGCAGGTGATGTCAGAGACCCCTCCTGATAGGTGCTTACCTTTCTCAGTAGCCAATCCTCCTTTCTGGGCTATTTAGGGTCTCTCCTCTGGGCTATTCCTCAGATAACGAATTCAAGAGCTCACCAGAGTTCCTCTGCACTTCCCTCTTTGACTTCTGCCAAGGATCGACTGCTGACTGCTCCAGGACGCATGCCAAACCGCAACAAAGTAGCAAGACGACTACCAGCATCATTGTAGCACCTCATCCTGACGGCTTTCCCGACAGTTTCCTGGTGGTGCATGCTCTGAGGGCTGTCTGCCTTCACCCTGCACTGTACGCCAAGAAGAAATCTCCTGGGGGTCGAAGGAGTCTTCCCCTGCTAACGCAGGTACCAAACTTCTGCATCACCGGTCCTCTGGGTCCCCTCTCATCCTGAAGACATGGTCCCTGGAACACAGGAGCTGGGTCCCAGTGTCTTCCACAGTCCAGTGGCCCTTCTGTCCAAATTTGGTGGAGGTAATTCCTTGCCTCCCCACGCCAAACAGTAATCCTGTGTACTGTTTGATCTGCAGCTGCTTGGGCTTCTGTGCACTTTTCCAAAACTTCCTTTGTGCTCAGCCTAGTCTGGGTCCCCAGCACTCCGTCCTGCATTGCCCAACTTGCTGAGTTGGACTCCGACGTCGTGGGACCCTCCTTTGTGGCTCTGATTTGACCGCTGTCCTCAGATCTTCTAAGTGCCTGTTCTGGTACTTCTGCGGGTGCTGCCTGCTTCTGTTGGAGCTCTGTGAGTTGCTGAGAGCCCCCTCTGTCTCCTCCTCCAACAGGCACCATTCTGGTCCTTCCTGGGCCCCAGCAGCACCCAAAATCCTCAACTGCGACTCTTGCAGCTAGCAAGGCTTGTTTGTGGTATTTCTGTGTGGAAACAACTCTGCGTCCTCCAGCACACCATGGGACATCTTCTGACCAAAGGAGAAGTTCCTGGCATTTTCCGTTGTTGCAGAGTCTTTGGCTTCTTCAACCCAGAGGCAGCCCTTTTGCACCTTCATCCGGGGTTTAGTGGGCTCCTGCCCCCCCTGGACACTTGCGTGGCTCTTGGACTTGGTCCCCTTCCTTTACAGGTCCTCAGGTCCAGGAATCCATCTACAGTGTTTTGGTAGCAGTTGTTGTTCTTGCAGAATCCCCTATCTCAACTATACTGTCTTTCTGCGGTAGTAGGGTAAATTTACTCCTACTTTTCAGGGTCTTGGGGTGGGATATTTTGGACACCCTTACTGTTTTCCCACAGTCCCAGTGACCCTCTACAACCTACCATAGGCCTGCGGTCCATTCGTGATTCGCATGCCACTTTTGGAGTATATGGTTTGTGTTGCCCCTAGGCCTATTTCTACCTGTTGCATCCTATTGTGATTCTTCATTGTTTGCACTACTTTTCTTACTGTTACTTACCTGATTTTGGTTTGTGTACATATAATTTGTGTATATTACTTCCCTCCTAAGTGAGGGTATCCTCTGAGATACTTTTGACATATTGTCACTAAAATAAAGTACCTTTATTATTAGTAACTCTGAGTATTGTGTTTTCTTGTGATATAGTGCTATATGATACAAGTGGTATAGTAGGAGCTTTGCATGTCTCCTAGTTCAGCCTAAGCTGCTCAGCTATAGCTACCTCTAACAGCCTAAGCTTCTAGAAACACCTCTATTCTACTAATAAGGGATAACTGGACCTGGCACAAGGTGTAAGTACCACAAGGTACCCACTATAAGCCATGCCAGCCTCCTACAAAGTTGTGATGACCTTAACCAGTTGAGTATTGCTTGGAATTTTACCTGATTATTGCTCCCATTTACATTGCATGCAGCAACTTTGAAATTCCTTTCTGCAATCTACATGGTAATTACAGTCGTAATATGTGAGCTATTCTGATCATGCCCCCTTGAGAGACAATAGAGGCTTCTATGGTCTGACTGTATCCTTCCAGTACCATATATTCTCCCAATTTGATGTAAAATAATTAAGAACCATCTTTCAACATATCACCTGCCATTTTCACCTGCCCTATCACCTCAACCCCTGCCCCCGATATGCTCCCACTCTTTCTCCGCTCAAAGCCCCATCCATTATAGGCTCTGGCCAGAACAGCTCGCTCCCTTGTGTCCCTAGCCGCCCCTTATGCCTCTCCACATAAAATAGACTCCTGGACTGCATCAAAAAAATAACAGTAGGTGGTCCTGGAAGAGATAGTTAATTGGAACAAAACACAGGAACATATTAATTATATCAAAACATCTTACATTAATCCATTTTGTAGTTGCCAGCTGGCATTCAGCAAACTGACCCTTGGATATCGGTTCTAGAAGTCCCTGACAAAGATATCAAGGATCTTGCTTTCATATTGATTGCAAAACGTCTTTAGCATGGCCAACCGAATGAAAAATATGGACCTGTCCCTTGAAGAGCACTTTCAACTTAGACCTTTGAATTAAACCGGGAATCGGTCCTTGTCTCTTGATGACGTCAATAATTCCTATAAATTCTCCCCTGTGCCGAGGAGCCTGGAAAGACAAGTCCAAAAAAAAATATATATTTGAAATTATCAGTGGATTTGTAGCTTTTCATTCTAATATCAAGGGACAAGATTTCTTCTTTAATTCTATAGATGCCAGAGTTTACTAAAATCTTTAGTTGTAATTTCATGTTAGGAGATTATGGGCACCCAATGGGCCCGCAAAATCACTAAATCAGAAGTTCCTAGAGCCTTGTCCAGAAAAATATGCTTGAATACAAGGTCAGAGATAATTTTATTAATGGAGGTCCCGGCCTCGTAATCCTCGGGTATTCTCACAAATCTCAGAGTGGAGCATTGTGACCTGTTTTCTGCTTCATCCAGCTTGATCTGAAGTTCTTCCAGTTCCACTTGTATCTTTGCAATTTCATTTTCATGCTTACTGCTTGAGTCTTTCAAGTCTGAGACCCGCTGCTCCACTTGCGACATACTGTATGAGAAGAAAGTTGGAGAATAGTACTATTAAATTGTCCTAGTTGCTCGTTAGTTCTTTTAGGTTCTTCCTCCTGAGATATTTTCATATCGCGTAATTCGTTTAGGATCTCGGCGAGGACTGCGGGGTCAGACTCGATGAAGCCAATATTTGTATTAAAGGCTGGGAAGTCACAAGCTGCGTGACGGGTACTACTTCGAGGGGTAGAAGGGACCATGGCTAAGTAAAATTTATATCTCCACTGTAGTTTTGCAAAGCCTGTAATGATGCCTGGTTAGCGCCCTCCAAAACATTTGTAAAAAATGTGCCAGGGTTAGCAAAGTTGCCCTGCTGCCCCTGCTGTCTCATTATGGATTCCAGTGACTGGGACTAAATTTCAGGGGAAGCCCTTTCTCTTCCACACTCTTTGAATTGGCAAGGGTAAACAAAGGGTATGTGAGCTTGCTTTAGAACTTTCACTTGGTTGAAGACTTTTGCTACAAGAAAACACCCTGGCGCTGTTTTGCTCTTGCAGCTGGCACTCTGGGGGGGCTCTCCAGTTCCGTACTTGAAGAGGACTGGTACCAAGGTTGTTGATGGCTATGGATAGCCTCTGATGCAGGCAACTCAGTAAGGCTCTGAGATTCTAGACTGACCAAAGGAACTTCAGCTCAAATGCTACCTCTTGCTGTGGAGTTGCTGTCGGATCGCCGGAATGGGCCTCCTTATTCGAAAGCATAGAATATTCATTGGCTACCTTAGAGGATAGTTTTCAGTTTTTATTGGGCTTGTTGGTTTTAGACACTACTTGAGGTTTTGAGTCCATTGCTTGCAAGATGCTGCATCCTCTTCCGGGTCGATTATTTCATTACAATGGAGTACCTACAGGGGACGCCAGAGAATCACAAGGGAGCACAGACCACTTCTGCATCATCCCTCAATCCTCTCCACCAGCAGGGTGGCCTAATGCCACCTTACTGGTTGCTTCAACCCCTTTTGGGCTTTGGGGTGAGCTGTTTTAGCCCCAGGAGGAATGGATCGCAAGCAGGGTCTCCCCCCTTGGTGTTCTTTAAGTGCTCTTGTTTTTTCCCTCATAAGAGCTGGGAAATGCTAAAAAAATATTTGCGTGTATCGCATGCTTCCTGTAACCCAACCAGGAGAGGTCTGATATAGTCCTTTTTACCCACAGGGGTCTTTTCTACAGTATTTTCTCAGGTGTAGAAAAGAGGAAGCTTGAAGCACTGTTCCTTAGTAATGGAAGTGCCCAGGCGTTTAGTTGCTGCCCCCGCACCAACAATCGGCTTACACTCCATGAACTACGCTTATGGCACTATCCCTGATGTGCATCTGCAGTGGGGCCTCACCCTAAAATGCCTTAGTATTCCTTCTAACCGCACTACCCACTGCCTAGACGGGAAGCACTACAGCAAAGCGTACCTTTGCTCTGATCTGCACCAGCCACTGCAGAAGACTCAGCAGTGAGGTGTGACTTGTGTTTCTGGATGTCCACGGTCACACGCTGTTAACCTTGTATTAGAAATTTGGCCCACTGTTCTGATGCCACATGCTTCCCCCTCCAGTGCAACATCATTGTTTAGGCGTACCTGCTGCAGCTCACCGTGTGGCCATCTTGCTGGATCCCCTGACGCAGTTAGTCATGGAGCATACCGGGAGCTCCACGTGACCCTCCTTGTCTCAAGTTTGTATTCAGCAAGCTGAGTTCGAAGGTGAGGTTTATCAGGCATTTAGAGATCCACATGCTACATGGCTTATAATAAGTACTAACATTTTAAATCAGCATGTGCTCTTTGCAATTTTTATGGTCTCATAGATGATGAATTAACTTCCCTTCACGGTTCATATAAAATTTTGATTACACTTCCCGGATTGTTGGTTGTAAGGGGAGACTTTAAAATCATACCAGACCTCAAACCTGATACATTGCATGAGAACAAGTCACAAAATAAACTAATGTCATCTTGCTTTTTGGCAAAATGTGTTCAAGGCATTGCTTTAGTGGATGCCTGGAGGGTAAATCATCTGCAGGCATTTACTTGCTTTTCCAAAAGATATAACCTGGCCACCAGGATAGATTATGTCTTAATCTTATTTCAGTGGGCCAGGGGTGTTTCATGTATCCTCTCCAATCCCCTTTCTGATCATTCAGTCCCTTTGATCGACCTATATACACCTATGTGCCTGGTAGATCAACCACAATGGAGCTTTGAAAAGTCTCTTCTGACTGGTGATGGTTGGATGGATAGTGATCCTCAAAGTGTCTGTCACTGTGTTCTTTCAGACCAACAAAGGGTCAGCCTCCTTATTTGTTATTTGGGAAGCCTGCAAGGCTTTTATAAGGGGGGAAACGATCTCCTACAAAGCTCACCTAAATAAAATAACAAGGAATAAAACTTCCAAACTTCAGCAGGAACTCAATCAAGCACCACTGATTCATCAGGCTACTCACGACCAGGCTTCTGCCAACAGACTGAAGGAGGTATAGGACAATTTAAGGACCATTGTTTGTCCGTGGAAATAGTAAATCAGTGTATGTGATTCCAGTGACATTACGAAGAGAATGAGCATGTTGGTAGGCTGTTGGTCTGGTTGGTAGAGAAAAGGTGTAATAATGCTATTTTTAGGACAATTTTTGAAGAGGCTCAGGGGATTATTGTGAACCATCCTTAGGAAATTGACGAGGTGTTCCTGTCCCATTATTTAAGATTATACACTCCTACACTTATGACTAATGAGGGACAGATTAATAAATATTTAGGGTCAGTTAATCTACCTATCCTTGGAGCGAAATCACAGGCCTTGGGTACAGCGCCTATTAGGTTGTTAGAGGTGAAAAATGTGAGTTCAGCCTCCCTAAACGGGAAAGCCTGTGATGAAGATGGCTTGCCGGCCAAAGTGTATAAAATATTAATAGAACAAATAGCAGAATTCATGATTATTTAATGACTTGCTCAACAGGGCGGAGGTATCTGGCTCCTTCGGAAGGGCCATTATTGTCAAAAAAGGGTAAGACACCTGATAAACGGGACTCTTATTGTCCCATTAGCTTATTAAATCATGACTTCAGTGTTTTGGCAAACATTCCTGCCACCAGGATCGCATCTGTGGCTGAAGGGTAGATTCATGGTCAACAGTGCGGGTTTCTTCCAGGCAGATATATATCGACCAATACTAACTTTTTGCTACAGGCTATTGATTACTTCTCTAAGAATAACACTCAGGCTGCAATCATTATGCTTGACTCAGAGAACGTTTTTGACTTAGTCCAATTGGAAGTGCTGTTCTTGATTTTGTATAGGTTCAATTTTCTCACAAAAATTGTACAGCTAATCGACAATTTATATTCCAAGGCTGAAGCCAAGATCTAAGTCAGCGCATGCATAGCTGAGATCTTGCATATCCATCGGGGCACTCGCCAAGTATATCCTTTTTCAGAGGTGCTGTTTTTACTTTTTATAGAGCCATTGGTAGCAGCCCTTCATCAAGATGTTTCCATTCAGCACCACTACCTCAAGCGCCAAAATTTAAATTGTTTGCTGACAATATAGTTCTTTATCTATTAGCTGAGGCGCAGAATGTAGAGAGGGCTTTTGAGAAAATCAATGATTTCACTGATTTGGGTGGTTATAGTGTAAACCATACTAAGTCGGAAGCTCTCCTGTTCAATAGAACTGATTCAGTTCTTCCCTCCTTTATGTGGGCTCATTTTTGAGTCACAAAACCTGTTAGATATTTGGGCATTTATGTCTCCCATAACTTTTCAGATCTTTATCAACTTAACTATTTGTCCGCTCTCAACAAAGCTCAAGATCTTCTTCATACTTGGAAAATTCTCCCACTAACAATTATCAGACGTATAGTGCTCATTAAAATCATGATTCTTCCTCTTTTTCATTTTATCTTTTCCAATGTAATCATCAAAATTCCCCAGTTTGTTTCAAGGAAATCAACATAATGCTCTGCCAGTTCATCTGGACAAGCAAATAAAAAGCCTCCTACAAAGCTTGATACGCTTTCTTTATTCATAGAAGAACGTGGCTTAGCATTAGCCCATTTTAAGAAATATTATGAGACTGCATTTTTAGATTGGACTATAAAGACTGCCTTATCTTTTAAGCAATGCCATAATTTCTATTTGAAGCAAATGCTAGTGGAAAGCCACATTCAACTCCCCCATTCCTCAATTTTCCGAGACTCCTAAAATGCACCAGGTATAAAATCCTTAATGCAGTTTGTTTTAGGGCTGCTGATTATCATGAGAAATATCAGGTCCCTAGCCTTCATCCTTAAATCTTGCTCCGTGATTTAGAGATGTTGGGCCTTAAGTTGAGCTCTACTCATATCGAAGAGTGGGAAAATCTTTTTTTTTTTTTTTTATGTGTTCCAATTTTTTATCAGCCAGGCAAATAAAAATATGGGTGCAACTTAGAGAGAACAAAGTGTCTTTCCCAGATGGTCTTACTTTCTCTTACCTTCAAATCTACCACTTTATGCGGGGAGTTGAAATCATGACAGACCTGATAGTCTTCACGATTGCTCAGGCCTTCTCTGAGAAAAGCCAGATGGAAATGGGGAATTGGTATTGGATCTTGTGCCAGCAGTCTTATGCAAGAATCATCCCCCACACTCTGATTAAGATAAAAACTGCAACAGGGTGTAAGAGAGATCCGAAGCATTATACAGTATTATTCTCTCCCAAAAGGCGAAAAGGGGTGTGAACTTCAAAGAAAGTCCTTTTTTTCAAAATGGATGCTTTATTATACACCAACCCGAAGTAAGAAACCATTTCCATCAGCCTCTGGAGAATGCCCACACTGCATGTTCAACCAGGGGCATTGGCTACATGTATATTTTACATGCCCTGACCTAGTAGAATATTTGGAGAAAATATTTCAGTAGATTAGTTCCCAATTTCATGCTTCCCTAATCCCAGATTCCTTAGGAGCTCTCTTCAGTATCCCTAGCTGTATATGTTTATCTATCCGTTCCAAGCAAATCTTTTTTATTGCCTCCCTAGTAGCGAAATGATTAATATTACATCTGTGGAAGTCAGCACTACCTCCGTCATATGAGCACTGGGAGCTTAAAATGAAATCAGTGCAGTACATGAAACAGCTGTATGCTCAATGAACCGGTGCAATTCAGAAGGTTGGGGGTATTTTGGGAGATAGTTGCTATCTAACCCTACAATGAGAGGCTACATTATTTGGGGCAATAGAAGTAAATTGATGCATAAATGGGTGTACATATATCTTGCTGAACTCTCCCTAAACTGAACTTCATGTTGATGTTATTTTTTTATCCCAAACTATTCTGACTAATTGTTGAAAATAGAACCTCTGATTCTTAGTATTTATGTTTGGCTTTAGGGAGCTGCAATATTAATTAAATAAAATGTAAGGAAAAAAAAAAGATATTTCTATTCCTGTGACGAGTATAGCCCAGTGTCTCTACCACATTCTGTACTGTCTTTTCTACAAATGATTTATGCTAACATTTATAAAAACCTGCATTGTTTGTTGGCATAAATGTGAAGAAAGCATTAGGGATTCAAGTTACACTTACAAGCCCCATTTGAAAGCTAACACATTGGACTTGAAAGAAGAACAAGCAAGTTTATTAAGTTACTTGTCAAAGTTTGTATTGCGTTGGCCAGAAAAATATTTCATGGCACTACATCATTGCAGTGGAAACTAGAGGAGTCTAAGTTTAAATACAAGATCATCTGCACCATTCACAAAACAATTATTAGAACAAAGGAGCAGACCGCCTAAACAATAAGGCTCCTGGCTACATCCTTGTAAGAAACCTATGTTCACCTATCTATATCCTTATGCAAGCACAATCCAACACACAACTGAAACATGGAGGTGGATCAGTGTCCAAGACTCTGGAACTCTTTGATCCCCAGACACTGACTAGATGCAGTCATATCAATTTCAGAAAACTATTAAAAAACAAACTCTTTAGGATACCAGTCTACTAAGGCTAAATGAGGAATGAGGGATTGCCAACCTACATATGGACCAAATCTACCCCTTATTTCTCTCAGGTAAGTGCTGACATAAAACCGTCTCTAGCCCCATATGTTTACAATGACATTGTGGCATTATATGCAATTCCAAAGTAAATAAATATACATAAATAAAAAAACACAAATTGTTATTGACACGCAGTGCCTAGTTCAGAAATGTTCTATACTACAAACTACTGTCCTAGCTCCAGACAAAACTAAAAACACACTCCCAGGGTGTATCTAGGGAATTGAGGTAAATATACTTTTGTGAATTCTTATTTGTGGTACTGCTTGCACATTTCTGCATCTTTACATATATGTAATGTCCAGGTACACATGGGAGAATTCCACTTTCTCCACAACCATCTATAACTTTGGGGTTTCTTCATTCCCATATGGAAACATACTTAGTCATAACCTTAACAGCAGTGTATCCATTTTCCCACTTTTAGTATTGGAGGGGACCATGAAAATGTTTATGAAGTTCCACAAATAAGGTTTTTTTTTTATTTCCAGAGCATTTCTTTGCAAGGATGATTAGGAAAAGATTTACTCACATGAAAAATGTATGTGTGAATAAACCAGAGCTCTGATGTAGGTACCTAAATGGTGTATGTAGAGTGCCACAAGATTACTTAGTTCATGTTTAGTGATTTATTACACTGATGAGTTAAATTTCAGTAAATCCACTTTTTCAAACCTGTGCCCTCTAAATTTCAAGATAAACTAAAAAGAGGGATTGTGCAAGTCAGTCAAGTTGAGAATATAGCTCTCTGTTTTGCCAGTGAACTGAATTAGATATACAGGAAGAGAAGCCCTGCTCAGACAACAACCACAATCCTTGACAGGCTGAACCCTCAAAAGTCACTAAATTGACCTGTGCTTCTTAACCCTTTAGTAGCTTGGCACAAAGCAATCAGGCCTACCTTAGAGTCAATGTGTAAAGTATTTATGCAACATGTAACCAGTAATAAAGGGAAAACACACCATAAGAAAAAGAGTAAATGTTAGCAAATTAAATGATAATAGAACAATAACAAAGTAATCAGTAGAACTGGAGATAATCAGTTTCAAACTTTTAAGTAAATATTGGACCCAAAAGTACAAAGTGCGACTTGCTGTCATCTGCTTGTGATAGTCTGGGGAAAGTCACAAGTTCAGTCTGGCCGCAATGCAGCATGGATCACATACATGGACCAGATTAGTCCAGCTGAAAGATTTAGCTTCTTGGAGTCCAGCATCCAGTGTTGCACTTACAGTGAAGGAGGTTGCGGGGAGCAGAGAGAGTGTTACAGATGGTCGTAGCTGTAGCGCAAAGAGCAGACAGGGCAGTGCAAATTATTGTCACTGTGGAGCAAAGTGCAGAACTTGTGTTGCAGTTCATTGCGATGCACGGGATCGGGAAGGGTTGCAAATCTTTTGTGTTCTTATGTATACAATTATTTTTCCCCTTAGTTTCTCAAAAAGTACTCAGTGGATTTACATCAAAACAAATAAAAAGGTCGCTTTTTGGCCAGGACTGACATTTCTGCCAAATTTGGTGTAAATTTGTCCAGTAGTTTCAGAACTGTGGCTGCTCAAAATCCGTATTGACAAACTAATAGAGAAAATGTGTTTTGTGACCTTTGCTTTTTCTCGCCCTCCCTGGACGGATCACCCCAAAACTTTCCAGGCAACAGCTGATGTGACTGGCAAATTGTTTTGGAATGGTTTGTGAAGATTCGTCAAGTGGCGCCAAAGATATAGGCAAGTAAAAAAATGTGCAAATGTCTACTACACTGAGCCATCACCCTAGAGAAAGATCTAAGTGAACAAATACATTTATTGCAAGCTTCATTAATCACCAAGGAGAGAGGTCTAGCAAATCTGGTCAGTATGTCATAAAACAGAACTAAATGAGCTATCACTGTGCAGTTAGGTCTCAATAAGGAGCTTAGACTGTTGCAAAGCACTATCATACACATATATCAGAATGGGACATTTGTCTCTGTAGAAGCTAGTTCACTGATAAATAGTTTACCTGCTTTAAAAATGACTTCATACATCAGATGACATATGTTTGGAATGGTACCACTCGTTACTAGTTCAAAATGAATAGTAATTTAACTTATGCAGTAGGTTAGTATATATCTTTAAGTCTCAGAAACTTTTACAGAGAACACCTACTGTCATGTGTCAAAAAATTAGACACAAACATCTAAACCTCATACTTTTCTCTACAGGTAAAAGACACCTGGACCCTGAGCATCCATCGCACGCTCTCACGTCTTTTCACGCACAATGTGGAAAAATACAACGCATGACCATTGTGCGTCAAAAATGTGCACGGATACGCATATACCATACTATTCTCCTAAGCTAGAAGATGCCTAGCCCCTAAACATCTATTGCACGTTCACAGGCATTTTCACGCAAAATGGGAAAAATTGGCGCACAACCGTTATGCATCATAAAAACGATGCATGACTAGAAACATGATGCACAGGCCCAGGAAGTGACGAAACAGGACATCCGGCCTGCAAACATGGTACAGTAATTCCACTTTCACTTTCACTTCCCAGTCTTATTGTCTGTGACTGTGTGAGGATGTGTGAGTGTTTGGAGTCAACACATAAATAGATGCAGCCGGACCATACCTGCATCATGCTGTGCCTTAATTCTCATTAGGCGCACACATGGCAGGGGTAAGAGTTGCACTGAGGGCCACAAGGACTGTAGTGATGCACTTGGTGCTGCACCACTGTCGTTCAATCTGCCCCTTTGTGTCATTGGCCAAGGCCATATAAGGAGCTTGACCATGCACAGGGTCCAGACTACAAGCACTTTCCTCTTCCTGTACATTGTGTATCACATACACCCGAAACTATGTCTATTACCACACACATGGTTTGATTTAGTTCCACAGGCCTGCCACATCTCACTGACAGTATGGGACTGCCCTGCATCTCCTCCATCACTGGCACATTACTTAGTAACCTTCACCAACAAATGCATTCTTGGCCCACATAGCAAGTGTGTCTGTGTTGAGGCATATGTGTATGCCCATGTTTTTATCCCTCCCTGGACAAATAATGGTATACTATACCAACAATGACTGGCCACACACTATTGGCAATACATCCAAGATTTCAATCAGTCAATGTGCATGTAGGTACAACTATTTTCACATGAGTAAACTCCCATAGCATTATTGATCATGTGAGTGCCTTGTGATGGCACATATATATCACTTAATTCACACAAGGATGTATCACAGCATTCCTCAGCACTTCAGAATACTCACAAAAGCCCTGGGCAGTTGTTTGTCAGTTTGCTGTGACAAAGAGGTAGATGTCTACAGCATCTGGGGCATGCTCAAATGCTATGGGTGTCACAATGGGATAGCCACTGCAACAACCATTGCATGCCCCTCAGATGCAGTATACAGTGTCATGCAGTCACATATGGTCATGGAGGTGTAGAGCTAGTAAACACCTGCATGACAATGCCATGTTAAAGTGGTTCAGTGAAAAGCACCACAGGAGTGTCAGGGACAGTGATGTCTGTAGGTGCATGGGTCTACATTATCTGAGACTGTGTGTGATTTTATCACTTGCTCTGATCCACCACTAGGATGACTTGCTCACTCAGCCTAACAAGTTGATAGTGAACAATGTCATCCATTAACCGATATGTACAAATTACACTGAGCCATGTTTCCATTCATGTCTTGCAAATGGACCTCCGCCCTACACCGTTGGTGAGGTGGCCATATTTGAAGTCCCAGATGCAGCCAGTATTTGTCATCTTGTGCAACATGTATGCCAATCCGGACTTTGGTGTAAGTCAGTCTGAAGTGTGGAATGCTATGAATAATGGTTTTGCCTGACCAACACTATGATATCATTGGAGTATGGATGGTGACATCATGTCTGTTGGAATGTTGTGCAATGGGAATGGCTTGCGTGTAGCACAAGGGGCAACGTGTGCTGGCATGGAATTGTGTGTATTAGGAATTGGAATGGCTTGCCACATATTCATTGATGTCTACCATGATAGGTGTCAGGGCAGCTGTTATATGTACATAGCATGCCTGTTGACAACCACTTTGTCACAGCACTATTGACAGCACTGTGTTCCACAAATAGCTTACACTTACCCATAGGATGATACAGATGTGGATTATATCTTCAGAGGTCTCTAGGGTGCTTATGCAGGAGACACATGCACCACAGGTGCCTCACTACCCTTCAGATACATGCATTGAGGCTGTAGTACTGCAAGGACCAATATTGTGCTGGACTACAGTCAGTAGTGTATACAATTAATAGACAACTCAGCTCCAGGTGGTTGTGGGAAAAGTCTATGGTTTTTCCCACGCTAGATCTCAGCAGTTTTCACATCATGGTCCTTCCACCATGATATTTGTGAGTTATGTATGTCACATCACATATGTATATGATGTGGATGCTGTGTGCATACCTGGTATTTTGATGATGGCTGACATACATGTGCAAATGATAAATGATGCACAATGAATCAGGATACTGTTGCAGCACCCAGTGCAGTACCAAACTCACTGTGTGCCTGAGGGCACCCATACAGCCACCATGTGTGTGCCATTTAACACATGTAGCACAACATAGCACAGGGCAGGGTGCTCTCATTCTATAATGTGTAGACACCTTTGATGTGTAGGTCAGGCTTTGGTCAAATGTTCTGGGGACATTGCATCAGTTGTACATGTGGGCACATCATAGGCAATGGTTTGCCCCCTCGTAACGTATGCCCAGGCCAGGTCTTACACCAGGACACATGAATGATGATTTAACAAACCTTAGAGTAGCCAGTGGGAAGTTTCCAGACTCCTTATCATATGGCCCCCACCTTGCATCCATGATGGATGGGCAAGCCTTGATTTTTCACCAGGGGTTTAAAAGTGGTGGATTGCATGCACAGTCCCCCTTATGCAAAGGGATACAGGAAATCCAGACTTGTTGGAGCACGTGATCCTCACAAATTTGATGGCACAAATGTTGATCATGGACAATTTAGTCCACTCACCTCTGGGCCATGATGGTTAACAATGTATAGCCGTCATCCCAGTGACAGGTACATGATACTGTAGATGGCTGGTAGGAAATAGTCATAGATGAGGAGTAAATCATTGTTGAGGAAATGTGGTGGACTGTATGTGTTATCTGCAGTTGCAGTGTACATATTCTGTCTGTTCAACCTCCACCCAATGCTGAATCTGATGCTTGATTCTCCTCATATTTCAGCTGCCAATATTACACCAGACCAGAGGCATGCATTTCACAATAAGGCCGAACGCTACCAGCACATAATGGAGGTGGATGCAGGATACCGCAGATTGGGAAAGAGGTTCCACGAGGAAAATGCAACAGGGAAATGGTGTGCATTCGCACATGGGGGACCACAGCAGCCTCAGCCACACAAATAAACTGTTGGGAAGTCATCAGGGGTGCAGAGGGCCTCTGCAGGTCCAAGCTCCTCCACATCAGCTGCACCTGTCTGAGCCAGTCACCTGTTAGGCCACCTGCTGTATCGTTGTAAGCCAATTTACCAAGACAAGAGACAGGACATGCCAAAGATTTTAGTCAGACTTGACAAATTAGAAGAGGAGAGTGCAGACAACAGGAGGATGTTGTCGTGCATTAAGAAGAAACTCAAGAAAATAAAAAAATGAACTTATCTTGTTCTAGTGCCTCCCAGTTCCTTCCTCTCCCTTTTACTGTTGTACATAGTTTTATATTGGGTTTTAGATGGGTAGTATTAGGTTAGTGTAGGGTAGGCATGGGTTAGTTTAAGTATAGTGAGGGTGAGTTTTTCTTCATGTTTGTATTGGTGGAGGATTGTGTGGGGGTCATGTTGGATATTTGTGTATAAAAAAAGAAAATACCCAAAAAATATATATTTGTTTAGGACATAGGTTAGGTTAGTACATGTGTAGTCATAGTTTATGTTGTCCTACTTGTATCTTGTCTCTTAAGTGGGGTGGGGGGACAATGTTTAGAGCGTGGTGTTACATGTGTAAGATAAGTTTAAAATAGGTTAGATAGGTGTAGTTGTTAGTTAAGTTAAGTTAGTATAGATTCGTTTAGCATAGGGTCGTTTTTAGGTTAGTTGTAGGTATATGGGGCCTGATTTACACTTTTTTAGCACAGCATTTGCATCATTTTTTGACACAAAAGCAGCACAAACTTACAAAATTCAATTACATTTTTTTACGTTTGCGCTGCTTTTGTGTCACAAGTGCAGCATTAAAAATTATTATAAATATAAATCCTGTTTTTCATAGACAAATTTTTTGTAGGTTGAGTGTCTGGGTGTTTTCATGAGTGCATTGGCCAAGTTGGAGGAATGGCCTTGGGCATGCTTACTGTTTTGATTTACAAGTATTACCATGTGCATCCCCTATGACCACGGAGCTGTCAGATTGGCTGCTACATACCGTCAACTAGTCCATACATTTGCCATCCAGGGCCAAGACCAAAATGGCAAGAAAAGAGGGAGCAGGGAAAATAGGAAGTAAGAATGAAGAAATAAGTGATTTCACCATCAAGGGACGGTTATTATAGCTTGACTTTATAGCAGACCCTCATTTTGCTTTTCGATATGTCCAGGTATCTTGTGTCAACAAGTTATGTATGGGTTTATTTTATGATTCTTTAGTCACTGAAGAGGTCTTTGAAGATAGATCCTAGGAAACAAGTTTGCAGTTGTGTCACTCTAAGGAAAGCTACAGCATTCTGTGTGACATCTGGGAAGTTGTGTCCGAGTTGAAATAATAAACTGATAAGATGGTCACTGGGGAGAGTTGACCTCCGGGTTTCCTCGAGGAAAATCTTTAGGGCCATATTTATACTTTTTGACACAAAACTGCGCTAATGCAGTTTTGCGTAAAAAAAATTAGCGCCGGCTAACGCCATTCTGAAGCGCCATGCGGGCGCCGTATTTATTCAATGACGTTAGCCGGCGTAAGCCGCCGGCGCTGCCTGGTGTGCATGAAAAAAAACGACGTACACCAGGCAGCGCCGGCGTAGGGGGATATGGAGCTTTGGGGCCAAAAAAAGGGGCAAGTCAGGCTGAGTCAAATTTTTCGCCTCAACCCGATTTACGCCATTTTTTTCGACTCCCAACCCCCATAGAAATGACTCCTGTCTTAGCAAAGACAGGAGTCATGCCCCCTTGCCCAATGGCCATGCCCAGGGGACTTCTGTCCCCTGGGCATGGTCATTGGGCATAGTGGCATGTAGGGGGGCACAAATCAGGCCCCCCTATGCCACAAAAAAATATTTAAAAAACACTTACCTGAACTTACCTTAATGTCCCTGGGATGGGTCCCTCCATCCTTAGGCGTCCTCCTGGGGTGGGCAAGGGTGACAGGGGGGTCCCTGGGGGCATGGGAGGGCACCTCTGGGCTCCTTCCGAGCCCACAGGTCCCTTAACGCCTGCCCTGAGCAGGCACTAAAAAACTGCACAAAAGCGGCCGTACGTCATTTTTTTTGACCCGCCCACTCCCGGGCGTGAATTTTGCCCGGGAGTGTAAATACGGCGCACATGCCTCGGAGTCACTTTTTTAGACGGGAACGCCTACCTTGCATATCATTAACGCAAAGTAGGTGTCCACGCTAAAAAATGACGTAAACTCCATGGACTTTGGCGCTAGACACGTCTAATGCCAAAGTATAAATATGGAGTTAGTTTTGCGTCGGAATTGCGTCAAAAAAACGACACAATTCCGGCGCAACCAGAGTATAAATATGCCCCTTATTTTCTTAGATTACCACAGACAATCAATGAAAATATGAGAAATACACTTGAGAAATGTGTTCCCTCAGCTGCAACGTTCAGCTGAAGAAAAACACAAGTGTATCCCTCTCCAGGCTGAGTTTGGGTTTGGATGCAGCTTGGAATTGGTGGTTAATGCAGTTCTAGATATGTGAAAACTGGTGGATGATGGTTAAGTGGACTGCTGGTCACTCTGCATTTGCCCTTGCCTTCAACACAATCAGTTGCCCCGTCCTCCTTTCCAGCCTCCATGGCAGTGGAGTGGTGGGCACTGAATTTGGATGGAGAGTTATAGAAAAGTTAAGTAACTTTCCCAATTGTTTTTTTTTCATGATCTCATTGCCATTTTCACTCATTGTAATATTATGAGTTAATTCTTTATCAATGGTCTTGCATTTACTTGAATTTATTTCATTTTTTTGCAGAGTTCAAAAGAGGTGCAATCATTATTTTTTTCTTTACATTAGTTCTTTTTGTTCTTGTTGTTGCTAATGAGATGCCCCAAATCCATGCCTTCCTTCTCTTTCTTGGTCAATGCTTGCAATATTCTTAGGTTCAAGAGCAGTGTAAAACCCCTGAACCACTAGGGTATAATTCAAGAAATCCAAGTGCATTAAAGAGTTGGGGGACGTTCTATCATTACTTCACCCGACATGGCTGTCATTTCTTACAAGATTTGTAATTTTTGCTTGGTAGTGCAACAGTTTGCTATCAGTCCCCACAACAGTCAGATTGCAATCTCTACCACTCAAGAAGCAGTTTCTAAAGCAAGATTCCGAAAGTTCTTTCATGAGGACATGCAACTCAATGTCCTCTCTCCACCAGCTTCTCCCACCATCAAGACAACTCAGTGTACATAACTGGACATATTGCTTTCAAGTTATCAAAACATAACCTCTCACTCGCAAATAAGAGTGAATATCGTTTTTAAGTTTAAGTTTAAGTTTAAGGATTGCCTTGTCTGACAGAATCTCCAAATCTGTAATTGAAAAAGAAATCGTGGATAGAGGATCAATGGGCAGCTGTAACGGAGACAAGCTGATTACAGAATTCCACTTTTTCTTGCAGCTTACTATGAATGGTTCCACAGAAAGTCTTCCTCCGAGTGAGAGTCAACCACTAAGCATGAATGGTATAATCATTTTCCCAAATTACATGATAATATCAGTGTGAGTCTTTGTGATACACAAATATCAATCTGTTTGCTTCAAAACCCTGATAATGTATATGGAGTGAATATTGTTTCTCATATGTAATCTATTCAGCAATACATGTGGAGAAACATACTTAAACATTTGGACCTGGCAAAACCTGTAGATATTGTATGTACCTTCAACTTAGGAATCTTTTTGTCCCTTTGTTTGATGACATAAATGCCCCAGTGTAAATGAGGGAACTACCTATGAAGATAAGTTGGCCCTACTAGTGCACCAGCTCTATCAGTATTACAGAAGTAGGCACACGTCTGCAGCCCCTTCTATTATATCATGCTTTGCAAGGGAGCACACACACTTTCTGCACCTCCAGGACACTGTGGTCCATATTTAAACTTTTTTGTGCCGCATTTGCATAATTTTTTGATCCAAAAGTGGTGCCAACTTACAAAATACAGAAGTATTTTTTAAGTATTTTGGGGCATATTTATACTCCGTTTGCGCCGAATTTGCGTCGTTTTTTTCGACGCAAATTCGACGCAAAACTAACTCCATATTTATACTTTGGCGTTAGATGCGTCTAGCGCCAAAGTTCATGGATTTAGCGTCATTTTTTTGCGTGAACACCTTCCTTGCGTTAATGATATGCAAGGTAGGCGTTCCCGTCTTAAAAAATGACTCCGATGCATATGTGTCGTATTTATACTCCCGGGCAAAAATGACGCCCGGGAGTGGGCGGGTCTAAAAAACCTGCATTAGCGCCGGATTTTAGCGCCTGGGTCAGGGCAGGCGTTAAGGGACCTGTGGGCTCAGAATGAGCCCAGGGGTGCCCTCCCCTGCCCCCAGGGACACCCCCTGCCACCCTTGCCCACCCCAGGAGGACACCCAAGGATGGAGGGACCCACCCCAGGGACATTAAGGTAAGTCCAGGTAAGTATTTTTTTTATTTTGGTTTTGTGGCATAGGGGGGCCTGATTTGTGCCCCCCCTACATGCCACTATGCCCAATGACCATGCCCAGGGGACAGAAGTCCCCTGGGCATGGCCATTGGGCAAGGGGGCATGACTCCTGTCTTTGCTAAGACAGGAGTCATTTCAATGGGGGATGGGCGTCGTAAAAAAATGGCGCAAATCGGGTTGTGGCGATTTTTTTGCCTCAGCCTGACTTGCACCATTTGTGGACGCCCATACGCCATTTTCCCCCTACGCCGGCGCTGCCTGGTGTACGTCGTTTTTTTTAACGCACACCAGACAGCGCCGGTGCCTAACGCCGGCTAACGTCATTGAATAAATACGGCGCCCGCATGGCGCTTCAGAATGGCGTTAGCCGGCGCTAAATTTTTTGGCGCAAAACTGCGTTAGCGCAGTTTTGCGGCAAAAAGTATAAATATGGCCCTTTGTACTTTGTACGTTTGCGCCACTTTTGCATCAAAAAATGTTGCAAATGCGGCACAAAAAAGTACAAATATGGGCCTTATTTTGTAAGTTTTTGCCGCTTTTGTGTAAAAAAAAAAAAAACGAAATGCGGTGCGAAAAACGTATAAATAAGGACCTATGTATATAATAAGGCCCCTAGTACCCAGACTATTTTTTTCTTATCCCGATTTAAAACTATTTCAGACTTTAGTTTCTAAGGTTGACATGTCGAACACTTCTCACAAATCATTTGTATTTGACTTCCACTTATTGTTTGCCTTTCGCTGGCAACTTCACGCTAAGCCCTGACGTGTTTAGAAGCCGTGAACTAGTCAGCACATATTTTTTTAAGCGTAACCAAATGAACAGACTTATCCGTGCCTCTTAACCAATGACTCAGAGCTGCGCCCTCCATCTGAAACACTCATCTACTGGTTTTCGCTCTCTGTCACCTACAGCATTTCTGCCAGATACCCATCTATCCGCTCCCGCAAACAGCGATCCCCTCCCTTTCAATTATTTTCCTCCTATCCTTTTTCGATCGGTTTCGTAGACACCCATTCAATTACTTTTTCTGACAGAAACCTTTTCACACGCACAATCACTCGTCCCCAGGTCCGCATTCTCCCACTCATTCCTTTCTGGTTTTATGTTAACTCCCTCAGGAGCACCCTGTCATTTGCGTTGACAAACTCTCATCCAGGCTCCCGTGTAAACTTCCCAATATGCATTTATTTAGCTAGCCCCTTCCAGTCTTTGCTGTCACCCGAGTCTGTATTTCCCAATGCTCTTAGTTCTTATCTCTGAAGCCGGCCAACTCAATATTCTTGTCGTAGGTCCCTATGTTTCTTTATTAAGCTAATGAAAAGATTTATAAATGCCTCCTTAGATCTAAGGCGCGAAAGAAGCTCCTGCATAGTCCTTCGCAATCCACTGCTCTTCTGACAGAAAGACATATGGCTGCGTTATTCCTTTTCACAACACTTAAATCAAGTGTCGCATCTTATAGCAATGATATGCTGTTTATGTTATTATTACAACCATCATCATTTATTCTTGGACGTGGTTGTGCAATTGTTGATGGGAGAAAGACGGACTTCTTTCCTTTAACAGCCCTCCTACGCAATTCTGCGCCTTTATCTGCATTTCCTAGTGCGTACTTTTCATTTTACTGTTTTCAATTTTAACCACTGAAGCTCCTCAATTTGTCCTTCCTCGAGTAGTCCTATGTCCATGGTTCTCCAAAATAGAAGTTGTCTTCGAAATATGATTATATATTTGGGGACAGGAAAATCCACTAGACTAACATCATCTCTTGCTGGACGTGTTCCAATGTCTGAACACACGCACACACGCAAGCACCAGGGCACACGCCTTTTCACACTCACACATCTGAAAATGCACTTTCGAGGAAAATATGCTAATTGCTCTCTCAAGGTTCATCCACACCAAGCGACCCCCAATCAACGGATTTACAAAAGGAATCTTACTACCAAAAACTCGATGAGTTAAACAATTTTTGCAACAAGACAGCAAAAATGACAAGGATTTTGAATTATGTTTACCAATCAAAACTGTTATGTGGCAACTCAAAAACAGGACATTAATATTCAACAAACAAAGCACATGTTGTTGTTTTTAGTTTCGATGAAGGGGGGGGGGGGTTCACTTTTTTTAAACCTCACTTGAACGATTTTTTAACAAAATAAATCGACTGATCATTATTTCTTTAATAGATTCACTTACACCAGGTCTCTGCAAAAGCGAATGCACGTTTTCAACTACTCATCTTTATTGCATATGAATTACTCTGTATACAACTTTACAGCTTCAGATTCTTACAGTACTGTAAACTTTGTAAAATGTATTCAGAATCCCCCGTTCCGAATGAGGATGGCTCTGGGAAGGCTTTAAAGATTAGTGTGACAGACAGCTAAGAATGCTTTCTTGAATCGAATTTCAGGAATCAGTCATGTCACCATTATATTAATATTGGCATATCACAATGTGCCTACTAGCTCTTCTCAGCTACACTACTGACAGCAGTACAAGGACCTCATGTGACAGCTGTTACACAATTAATGTGACGGCAAGGACTTCCCACTGTGCAGCTTGGGCCACTTTTTTTTACTTTTGTGTCTTCTGGTATTTTTTGTCCCTTTGCTCTTTTACCTCTTTTGTGGTGTGAGAGCTGCTGTCTAGGCCTCTACCAGTGCATACACTTTGGATCTCATAGCTCCCTCCAGAAACATAAAGCACGATGGCCACTTTGACAGGTCCTGACAGTTGCCATGAAGAGATACCAACTTATTATAGTGAACATACTGTAAATTAGCTGTCACAAAACAGAGTGATGCAGCACGTGTCTTATTATGATTAATGCGCAGGATGATTCCCTGACTTGAGTTGTGCCACTTACATCTGTGTGTCTGATGTGGTCGAGCTGATGGTGAGTACTGCAGTGCTAATTTCTTTAGGAAATATACTATGGCGTGGAACCGCTATCTTTCTGGCACGTAGCGGTGTACTTCAGGTCCAGGATATTGCTAACGTGTCCCTTTATGATAATTTATTACACATCAGGACTCGTTTTAGGCCAATGAATCTTTTGACCCAGTTGAGAGACACCTTAGGACGAGATAGCTAATCAATAAGTCAATCAATACATCAATAATGTCATCAATATTTATTACCACAATGCATTTCACTTTAGTCAAAGACATTAATTAACTCAAGACACCACCATGACCGTGCAGTCATGAATAACCACACCAGTTTAGTAGAATTTTATGAGTTTTATTCCCTATTGATTACAATTCTAAAAGCAGGTGTGTTAATCTCAGAACCAAAACACTCAATAACATTGTCATAATTTGGCAACTCGAATAAGATTTAATCAAAGCAAGGAACGCAATTATTAGAACATAACACAGCGTCAAAATAGATCAACTTCAGCAGAGTGTCATTAACGCGTCAGTTCAACAAAGCATAGTTTCAGTCATTTGTCTATTTTCGTCAGATTAGTGAACCCCTTTCCTAACCACTGATTAGCATCGGCATGTTGGGCTTCATGCAAAACAATTTAGAACACCAATTTGGAAAACATCTAGCTATGGTCTCTGTCAAAAGTAAGCAGGTGGTACCTAGAAAGGAAAAGCAAACAGACAAATCACAATTTCATTGTCATAGTTACCCTCTAAGGTTTGGGTCAGCACTCAGGTTCGGTCTTCGTCTTCAGGACATCAGTTGATTCGCCATATTCAAAACTTAGCTCTAGGGAAAAAAGGGCCACTTCCCTCATAAGGACGCAAAGTGTAAATGGGCAACCTAAGGTAAAGGATGGTTTAAGTAAAACCAAAATAAGTCATCAAACAGAGTGACAAAGTTTCTGGATCAAATCAATAGCATTTCCCTAATCAATCTCTCCTGGTCTCCTGCTCCCTAATTCTCTAATTCACTTCCTGGTGAGAGGGTTTTTTTATCCCCTTTTCGTTGTACATTCCCCTAAAACTTGATTGGATAAATGGTGCACCTCACTATCTTTAGCCAATTAAAAACAGTTTATGTGATTAAATCTTTCACACCATATTGGTTCTCAGACAGTTTATTGGTCCATATGATTGACGTCTTCAGAGGTAGCACGTCCGGTAATTCTTTGCACATCTTTGGTCAGTAGCTCCATTGTCTGTACCGGTTTGAACGACCTTGTACATTATACTAATCTACACTGTTGCATTTTAGTTAATACATTTCTACAAGCAATTTGAATTTCATGAGAACGGATTTACTATAGTTACATTCAGCTTCTAGTTTGAAGGAAAAAACAAGAGTTCATGTCCTTTTGCAAGTCAGCACACTGCACGTTTAGAAAAAAACATTTAATATGTGAGCCAGGCAGTTAGGCCTCGACTCATGCTAACTAGGGCCTACAAAATGTATTTGGCAAACTTTAATAACATAATCATTAATAATTAGTATAAAACCATGCTTTAATATCATATTTTATCGACATTAGTTATTTTCATTAGTCCCCATATACATTGGCGGCCACTCCCCGTGGTCACATTTCAAGCGCACGTTTTAGCAAAATACACTAATACAGTTTCTATATGGCATTATTATACATTAGTTCATAAACATGTCATGTTAATTTAGATTATATAAGCTACGCTCTCTCAATATCTTCAGGTAGTCTCATGATTAATAGAAGCTGAACATAAAATAACACTAAAAAATAAAAAAAGAATTATGACAATCTGGACGTATAGAAACCTTTCTGTACTAATCACACATACTTGAATTTGAATGAACTCTTAGTGTTTGAGCATCAGAATAAAATCATATATCTTTCCAAAATCCAGAGTGGGTTGAAAGGTGATTCTGCAGTCATTCAATTGCCATATGCAAATGGGCATCTTGACAACTGGACGTAAGAAACTGTGGACCATGTCCTGTCAACCATGTCTGAGTGAAGTACAAATAACTCTCACCTGACCTCTCCAGTTACTGACGTGCACCCATACTGGCTATTTCCCTTGGAGTTGGCTTTATTGTTCATAGAAGGGACTGCAGCTCTGTTCGTAAAACGGGCAGTAGTCTAGAAATTCAAGGGGAGTGTTTTCTGGTAAAAGAAAGATCTCATTGAGAACTATATTGGTTTTGTGTTCTCCAAGGCAGGCTCCTTTGACACTTCTATGCCTAAATTCGTACCCCCGTAGAAAAGAATAACTAATTGTGGAATCTTTGGCATTTCAGGGAAGAGGAATTTCAACAATCGCAAATAGCATCTACCGTTACAGATTGCTGTCAGTTGTCTTTCTAATGGAAAAAAGGGTGAAACCAGTCTCACAGGAAGTGTATATTTGAAGCATGAGCTTGCAAGTATGCTAAATTAGAAGATTTAAAAGAGTGTTGGAATAACTTTTTCTGAAAAAATTGAAGACCAGTAGTATGAATTGCTCTCTGAATGAGACACAGTGAGCTAGAGGATACTCTTTTGGCTATCTAGTGGCAGTGGCATGTGGCTAGATCGGAGATATTAGAAAGATGTACTTTGTACAATGTTTCCTACTGATCAAAAACTTTGGCTGGTCAAGTACAAAGGGCCTCATTTACAAGGCCCGTGGTGCAAGGCGGCGCAGCAAGTCCCTTGCTGCGCTGCCCTGCACCACTAGGAAAGTGCAGAGATGCTCCATAGCTACAAGATACAGCACATTTCTGTCCTTCCCCCTGCGCTGGCACACAAATTGCTGCCTACCACCAAAGCAGACAGCCTTGCACCATGGTGCAAGGATGCCTGCATTGTGGGGATGATTGTTTTTTAGCAGAAAGGGACACGTTCCTGCACAAAAACAACCACAAGGGTTTTTTTCCATTTTCTATGACATAGAAAGAAAAAAAAGGGTAGAAATAAAATATATTTTCCCCTGTTGCATCACTCGTATGCCACCCCTGAGGTGACGTAGGAATCTGATGCATTTACAGACTTTTAAATCTGGGAATGTGTCAGATTTCTTTGAGCTCCATGGGTGTTGCATGGGAACAAGTAGTGTTATGCATGAATGGGTTCCACATTTACAAGGCCATGAAAAGCCATGCAAGGTGGCTTTGTGTGGCCTTGCAAATATGGACTGGCATACTGCTCCAAAGGAGCATAAACAAAATGAAGCTCCAGTGGCTCATTGTGACGCAAGGGCTTCATAAATGAGGCCCAACGTTTCTCCATAGTCTACTGTTGCTGAGATAGTTGTTTGAATGATAAATCAATTGTCAATAAAATAGCAAAAGGGAAGAATCTTTCTCACAGTGTCCAAACTAGATGGAGATTTTATTTATTAAATAAGGGGAGAAAAGGAATAATGGACTCGTATTTGATGCTGAGTTTATGGACTGAGTCAGCCAAAATGGGGTTTCTTCTAGTTTGCAAGGTACCAGACCAAAGTTCACTCTAAAGATGTACCCTGTGTGTATCATCTGCTTGTGCATGGAACAAGTCAAAAGATGTAGGGATAGAGTTATCAAGGTATTGTGTTGCCCTTGCATCACACATTGTGTTGGAAGGGCAACGCAATACCTAAGCTAGCTCTACCAAGCACCGCAAGGGCACCTTGCATGGCCATGTGTTGCTTGGTAATCAGGAATAAAGCAAGGTAGCGCTAGTCGTTGCCTTGTGTTACTCTGCCCCAAGAAAGCCTTCCATGGGTGGAGTGCTCTGTGCACTCCCTTTATTGCTCATCACCCCATGGCCCCATCCCCTTAGAAATAAAAGGATAATAAACACTGTTCATTATCCTTTTATTTTGAAAGGTTTGCAGCTCCTGCTCCTACTGGCGGGGGGCAAAACTCCCCCGCCCAAGCGGAGTAGCCGGCCCTGAACAAAATCCTGGTTGAGGGACACATGGCCAAAACCAGGCGTCCTCTAGCTGCTGGAACATTTACGTCATCAAGGTTGCAAAAGAATAGCAAGAGCAGATGCTTGCTAGGGGCGTGATTATGTAGTCCATGATTTCAAGATGGCCATCGCAGTACTTAGGTACTCCCTCAGGTTCTCTAGGTAGCTGCCATTTTGAACTGGGTCTCTCTGTCCTGCCACAGTCAAGCCATTGCCAGAGGTGAGTGACCCTTCATTTATATTTGAGTATGGTGAACAATGGGGAAGTATATTGCTGCCCTCAGAGGGAATTACACTGAGCAGGATAGCATTGTGTGCAGAGTGTCATAACAGCAAAATTGAGTATTGGTTGAAAATTAAAACACTGGAATTCGGAAATTATGGTTAGGGGCGTAGTGCATAAGATACACAATATACATTGAAACCATAACTCATTTTTCAGATGTAATGCTCTTGATCTCACCTTTTATGATACAAGATGTATTAAAAATATAATAAATATTCTTACAGGTAGGATTACATATGAAAGAGATAACTATGAATATAGTGTAATTATTGATTTTGGTATGTGTTGTTATTTATTTCATTAGCGCTTTTAGGTGTTGTTTTTTATTGGGATAAATAACTGAAACAAATATTAAACTAAGTAAAATAAATGATAAAAGTTATCCCAAGAGCAAACTATGCTTGAGGAAACAAGTAATATGGAAAATAGATAATGCTACATCAGAAGTTTTACAATTACCTGAAATAATTTGCACAAAATAATCTGTACTAGTTAGATTTCCCAGATTAAGGTGAATACATGAAGTTGATGAGCAATATCATCTAATGTTTAGGTCATGGTGGGATTCAATTATATTAAGTGGAAGAATAGCCATGGATGTTGGGACACTTTTCCCGCATCAATATTTAAGATCAGTTGTTTATTAGAAAGTATGCTCTCTTCATGGAAGGGAAGTGTGGTAACCCGTTTACATAGAAAGCACATTGCATTGTACATCTGGATGCACATGGAAAAATATTTATGAGGGTAATAGCATATTATCCACAGATGCCTTTTTTATCTTTTATTCATTCATTTATGTATTTGCAAATATTTCTTTGAACTGTTCAATAAAAAAAATATTTTATTTCTTTGACCCACTTTGCAATTTCCAAAGTTACGAAAATAAGCTTTGGTTGTATTTCTCAAAATGATTCTTTGATTTAAAGCATATTGGTGGGACAGAAAGGTCCCCTGCATGGTAACGAAAGTGCACCCATGGCTGGAGTGCCCAGCTGTACTAATGTCTGGATCTCTAATGATGATTCTTTTTGTCATAGGCAAACACAGATCAAGCTTGGGCACCTTGACATAGGGCTGTGTCACAGATTGCGGTCTTGTTGGACTGGGAGGGGCACCCAAAGTGCTACCCTCAAAGTGGTGAAAGGCTACTGATTTTGTCAGCATGAGTAGCAGGTTTGGCATCATACCAGGTAGTGATCAGTAGGTGTGAATATGAATGTTTTAGTCTTTACCACTGGTATGAGGTCTACAGGCTCAGTCAGTCAAAGTTCTGTTGCTGTGTGCGTAACTCACCCCTTGCCCTACATCGTTTTGGTGTGGAATGCTCTGCAGTGCATGAGAGGTGTATCTTCTCCAGGTGCATGTGGACCTCGGAAAAGAACAATGTAGGGATAATTCAGTACTGTGCAGTGCTTGCATGTTAAAGGCATGTGCTGGGTGTGTATGTGTGCCTGGTACAGTAAATGAAGGAAATAGTGCTGTGAAATGGGTGCATGTTAAATGCATGGGACGGGTGTATGTATGCCTGTGAATTGTACAATACATCGTAGAACATGAGTTCCAATTTGGGAGATCCAAGGCTGCATGGTGAACCATGAGGAGAGGTAATAGATTTGTGTATTTCAGTATTCTTGAAAGCTGGGTGGGACACATGGGAGAAGGAAGAGCAGGCTTTTCCATACGCTTCAAAGGGTGCTCTTTGAGTCAGAGAGAGGTCAAAAAGAAGGGACCTGGACACATATCATAAGGGATGTGGGGCTGATAAGAGCATCATAAAGAGTAGGGATGGATCACTGCGCTAGCTTTTTGATACACATATCAATGTGGCTGACATATATGGCTGACCTCAAGTCACTCCCAAGGCCTGGGTTGTGGGGCTATAAGCTTTGGAGATGCTTTTGATGTGTCAGACTGCTTTCAAGAGGAAGTGAGTAGGCTGAGGAGTATACACTTCAAAAAGAAACAGGCCCATATCATAAACTTCAAAATTCAGACCCTTGATCACATTGGGTGTCTGTAAATGGCCTAAAGAAGTGGAGCCTAAGACCCCTAAAATTGTCAACTGTGAAGCAACAGGGCTATGGGAGGAGAAAATGCTCCACAAGACTTCTGTCAGTGACCAGGACTGTGGGGCAAATGCTTAATAGTCTCCCTAATGGGTAAAGGGGCATTACTAGAGGAATCCAGACAACCTGCCCTGGTGTACCAATAGCTGCTTGCTTTCCAAGGCTTGTGAGGAAAACAAGGGTGTTGGAGAGAGCGAGGTCCAGTCGGGCATCCTATTGAGTGGGTTCCCAGAGTGAGGTTTGAGGAAAAGACTGCTACATCAGTTGGGTTGTTGCCCATATGCAGGACAAAGTTGTCAACCTCTGTGTAAAAGAGGAGGGCCGCGGTGAGGTGAGCCATGGATAGAGCTATGCTGATCGGGCTAGAACCTATGTTCAGTAAGGCATCCCATATGCCAGGAGTGGCTGCAGGAAAGTGAACTGTAATTGTGCTGTGCTGATTGGCTTGAGCCCTGTACAGTGAAGGATTGATAACCCAGTATGCCAGGAGTGGCTGCTGTGGACAGATTGCCATGTGGAGTGGCTGTATCCTTTGCATGGTGAACAGCTGGTGATCCCATATGCTAGGGTGGACTGCCACGCAGGCATCTTCAGTGCCAGTCAGGTCAGTGCCCATGTACAGTAGAGATATGGTAACCCCGCATGTTCCATTGGAGGTCTCTGGAACTAGGAAGAAGTGTCATCAGACCAGCAGCATTGATGGTGGTGTGAGACCACCATGGGAATCCCTACGCACCTGTACCAGGACAAAAGATCAGCATCAAGAACTTTACATTACTTTCCCCCACCATGGGCAGACCAAAGACTTACCCTGGAGAAGTTGCAAGGAAGCTACAGTTACTGAAGTTGCACAACAGAGTGTGAGGAGCTTATGGATCGTCTAGTGCAGCCTGCCTGGGATGCAAGCAGTAAACTCACCTCCACCAGCTGCTGCTGCTCCAGGGGCCGTACAGGGGGCATGATCAGGAACTCCTGATGCTCTGATCCTGCAGGTGCATATAAGACTGGATTCAGGCCAGATTTCCCTGGGGGAACTTGCTTGCTAGATAGCGCTGCAGAGCTGGAACACTTTTTACTTTGATACAGTTAGAGTGGACTCTTGAGATTTTGACTACTAGTGGGGATTACCATGGAAGTTGCCTAAAGTGAATGGGGAACAATGAAAATTGCTAGAGTGAGGAGGGAGTGGGATGCAGGGAACTGACAACAAAACACTAGAGCCTTAACCACAGGGGACTGTGTAGTTGTTTGTGAATGTCATATTTCTCTTTGTGTTGGTAGCTGTAAAATAAAAAAGTACTTATTTTATTTGATAAAAGTGAGCATTTGTCTAACCAATAGTTTTTTGCTGCCTGTATTATTAGTTTTGAGCCTGTGTACACTCCCTGTATCTACCACCTCCCCCTGAGGGAGCTTCGGACTGTTCAGACCACACTGACCATGAGAGTTGAGCAGTGAAGGGGTACTTAGCCTAGTTGCTGAGGATCCATAGTAGGTTGGGCCCCAGGGCAACAGAAATACAAAGTCTTAACCTCCACGGTTGGCCCTAGTAATCCCTGCTTGCCCCATGGCCCTCTCAATGGAGTTCTGACACAGATGCAACAATTTAAGCATCAGGAAGAATAAACTTCTAAACATCTGCTAGTAAATTTAGTTACCTCCTCAGAGTCCAGAGTTCAGTTGAATCATTCAAGATGTCTATGAATTCATGTGTTGCATGTATTCTCTTGCAATGTACTAAAGCAGAAGACTTAAGAGGTGGAGTTCACCACATAGATTATGGGTTTACTTTGAACACATTTTGTGGGTTGCTCGCTTTATTCAAGCCCTATAGCAAAGGAACAGCTTTCCTCTAGCACCAAGATGCACAGGGTTAAAGAAGAAACAAGAAAGCAATTCATTTTGAAGAATCAAGGCCAAGTGGTTGCAGATGGTTGTTGCTATATCATGATATTTCTGCATCTCCTTTGCATCGCCTCTAAAGCTTCCTAAGCAGTGATCTATCTTTTGCATTGCCCAGTCCATCAGTGTAGTGGGAGCGTTGAGCAGACTGGTGTTCTTCACTCCCCGGTGCTTGGATGTTTTGTCTTGGTGGAGTGAATGTCAGCAAGAACAGATAATAGTCCAGGTGATCATTTCTTGTGGTGTAGAGAACAGCTGACAATGACACACTACCACAAATTAATTACACATCACTCATACTCATGCTCAGAGAGGCAGCACAGAATGTTAATGCCTCCCAATTAGACAGAGCCCCAAATAACAAATGAGATATTCCGTTTGACACACACCTGCCTTCTATATTCAGCATGTAAAAGAATCCAAAACTGAAAATTACTTGTGGCAGCCAAACTTTAGCTTGTGGTATTAAACATAGTGCTTGGACTAGGGGATTAGACTGCCACCCATTGGCTTGCCAGTGGATCACACACATTCTCTTCTTCTATATAATATATACTTCTACAGAACCTGATCTATATGGTATTTCAAAAAGATCTCTATACACATTTATTGATATTAAATTTCAGAAGACATTGAGTGCATTCAACTTGAAGCTTCTTTGTCATTGATGACTACAGACTATTATTTATCTGACCATATAATATTCTTATGGCATCCTGATCAATACTACCATCCTCATTGATTCCATGCATGCCTTGGGAATTTAAACTCCCATTTATGAACCACCACCAACTAACTGTTGACCTGGCTGACAGACACAAGCAGTAGTGCCTCATCATTTAATCCATATCAGGTTCCCCATTACTAACTGCCACAAAAATTGCCAAGAAAATCCTTAGGCATATTTTGTAACAAATGCCTATGGTACCAGAATGATAATAATACTAAAACTCTGATGTCTTTCATTAACCCAATCTCACAGCATCTTCTTTTCTCAAAAGTAATAGCCAGCCTTAACCAAGTCACTTGGAAGATTATGGAGAAACAAGAATGTAGAACAACAATTGGACAAAGAACTGCACTGAAACCAGGCGATTTGGTTGTTTTATGAAATTCAAGCAAATGGAAGATCAATCATTCAGGGAGAGTGTTGGATTATTTGTTGCACCTTTAAAATAAAAAAAAAGATGACATACTGAGATACATGTTGGATCTGAGTCCCCAAATACTGAACATCAATTTCACTGGTTAATTTGTAACTGAAGTAAAACAACAAATCTGTAGGGATGAACCATAGCTTGTACATGCATCATTCACTTTCAGCTATGTAGGATTTTTGAGGAATGTTGCTCCCTGGGATTGATTTTTGCCACACGGCCCAGGAAGTGGTCATCAAAGAGGGAAGGAGCCTGCCTTGGACTAGATACCCAGGACCCCTCTGTTTTTCACCCAGGAGCAAGGATAAAGATGGCAGAGCTGCACCCATACCTCAGATCCCTACAAGGAAGAACATCAGAAGAAGAAGGACTGCCCTGCTGAACCCCTGACCTGCACCTGGACACTGCACTCTGAAGGACTGCACCAGCTGCACACTTGGGCTTCACCACAAAAAGGACTTTGCTTGGCTTCAACTGGTTTCAGAAGGGACTCCCTGCTTGCTACCGGTGGATAATAGATAACCAGAGTCCCTTGCCTCAGATCATGAAGAAATTGATCAGCTGACCACTGTCCAGTGACTATTTTGGTGTTTGAGCCAGGTGCATTCTGGGAGTTGGAGTCTGCACCGTCAAGGAACAACTCAGAACTTCTCGAACCTTGGGCTGAACTGTGGACTCCTAAAGGATCTTCAAAGACCTTTAGGAAGAAGATCAAGATGTTTGAAGAAGATTGCTGAACTTTTTGGAGAAAGCTTCATAGAGGGACTGACCCACTGCAGTGAGTCTAGCTGGCTTGCCTCAACCAGAAAACGGCCTGACTTGCAGGTGCAGCCCACTGAAGAAAATCTCTAAAAAAGTGAGTACGCCGAATGAAGAACGTTGACCGGGACCTCCCACGCAGTGTATCGGAAGAGGGCTCCAGGGACTTTGCATCAAGATTCAGGTTTGGTCCCGTTGAAGGATTTTCATCTCAAAAAATCATCTAAGCCCAAATGTGTAAATCTTCACTGAGGTCTCTTGCGATGCGTATCCAATGAAGGGCTCAAGGAAGGTTGGATCGGACTGGCGACTTCATCCCATTGAAGAAAATCTTCAAGAAAACGACTTAGTCCAAAGTTAAACTTTTGACTGAGACCTTCCGCTTGCTCTAGCCGAGCAGGGCTCCATTGCGGTCGGCCTTTAACTTTGGCTTTGCCCAGACGAGGTGTGACAAGGTGACCAGATTGGCACTATTCGTTTCTAAGCCCTAAAAACACTAAGGCCCTCATTATGACATCGGCGGTAAATCCCACTTAACGTCATGGTCAGGGCCGCCAACATACCACCGCGGTAGCGAATATCCATTCGCCATATTATGACACACACACACCAATCTGACAGAATACTGCCACATGCACAAATCCGCCAGCCAGGTCAGTAGTAAAGTGGCAGTCCCAACACTGATACCAGTACGCCAAAAAAAACAACAATTGGCCATAAACCATTGACGGTACATAACGCCGGCTCAGAATGGACACCCACATACAAAATAACACTACATTGGCCAATACGAAAAACACACACTTTACATTCATACACACACCACATCCACACCACTATAAAACACACACCCACATTACCCACAATCCTTTACGAATTGCCACAAGACTGACACCAACACCACTGTGACAACTAGACACACACCACTTACACCCATACATCCCTCACGCACCCCACATCACACACCCCAATACATTACTCAACACACTCTCACCAACACACACCACACAACACCCATGTCCCCACAAGGGCACCCCCGTTTCACTGATGAGGAGTTAAGGGGCATGGTGGAGGAAATAGTCAGGGCAGAGCCACAGCTGTTTGGAGCACAGGTACAGCAGATATCCATTTCAAGGAAGATGGAGCTATGGCGGAGAATCGTGGACAGGGTGAGCGCCGTGGGACAGCACCCAAGAACAAGGGACGACACCAGGAAGAGGTGGAACGACCTACGGGGGAAGGTGTGTTCAATAGCAGCAAGGCAGTAGCTCGCCATACAGAGGACTGGTGGTGGACCCCCATCTCCTCCCCCACAGCTCACAGCATGGGAGGAGCAAGTCTTGGCATTACTGCATACTCAGGGACTCATTGGAGTAGCCAGAGGACTGCACACTGTTAAGTGAACAATTACCACTTATCACCTCCCATACCTGCATGCCATCTCACACCCTCACCCTCACCCTCACTCCTATCTCTCCACCCCATCCCACATACTGCACCTACACATATGACTTACCACAATGTCAAGCCCTGCGTGCTATATCAATGCATTGACAGCCCTCCCAGCCCTGCATTAACACCGATCACCAAAGCATGCACAGCATAGGGAAACTAACAATCCCACAATGCATCACCATACACAAGCAAAAGGTGGCAGGGCAACACCAAAGATAGAGGGGAAGCCAGGGATGTACAATATGTTACACACATGAAGCATAATACATCACTTACATCCCCACAGGTACCCCAGCCAATGTCAGAAGAGAGGAGGTGCCACCACTATCCAGTCCACCAACAGAAGATGTCCCCAATGATGACAGTAACTCTGGACTTCAAGATCTGGATGACCTACCTGGCCCATCAGGGACCACTGGACAGCCGGTCACCCAAGTCCACTCTCAGTCCACCACATAGCCTCCCCCTTCAGTATCCAGCACCACAGCACCCACCCAGCATACCCACACCTCTGTCCGCAGGACACATCAATCAGCAGTGTGCCCACCTGTACAGGACCCCAGGCCACATCTCATACCCAAGACAATCAGGGACCTGCGGTAAGTGGCAGTGGGCACACCGTTAAGGGGACAGAGGAAAAGGCCAACAGGGACACTGGGAGGCCTGCTGTGTGCCAGGGGGAGGACAGGACCAGGGAACCATCTCTCCAGGAGGCACTCTCCAAAATCCTGGGAGCCTACCAACATTCCCAGGACACAGTGGGCCAGATACTTGACAACATGCAGGAGAACAGGCAGCTGCAGGAGGGACAGTATCAGGGGATCAGGGAGGACTTGCAGGCCATTAACACCACCCTGATGTCCATGGCAGGGGTGCTGGCAGACATGGCCAACATCATGAGAGAGGCAACAGCACACCAGCGGGCTCCTACCACTAGCCAGTCCATTGACCAGCCCTCCACTTCCGCTGCAGTTAGTGGGCAGGAGGCCCTGCCACAGGACCCACAGGCCACCAGCACCCCTGCAGAAGGTGAACCACCCCACAAACGTTCCCTGTGACCCAGACAAAAGCCAGAGACACTTGCCAAGTCCCCCGCCAGGAAATGAGACTCTCCTGACCGTCCTCCTTGTGTCCCACTCAGTCACCCTGTCCACTTTGAACTGTAGTTGCTTCCTTTCCTATGACCCCTTGGACACTGCACCTGTACTCCAAACAGACTGGAGCAATACCCTGGACTGTCCTCCATCATCACCCTATTTCACACTTTCCCCTCAATTTCGTAGCACTACAATAAACACCCTTGAACACAACTTGACTACTAGCATTTTATGGATTGAAAATGTGTATTTATGGAAACAGTCACGTATTGTGCAAATGAACTGTACAATGTGAGAGCATAGAAATGATGACCTGTAGCTGTCTGTACTCATCACATCAGTACACAGTTTTTATATCACCAACATCTGTAAAATGACAAACCATAGGTGACAGTAAGTTGAGATGCAAAGGAAGTTAATGCCATCATGCTACACATAATACACCAATAGTCATAGGAATGTACAGTTGCACTGTCTCACCTATGTTTTCATTGGAAGCAATGATTGATAACTGATGTTCTGTTGTCCTCATCCTCAGCCTCTTCATCCTCACTGTCCTCAGGGTCTACTGCTGCCACAGGGGCGTCTCAAGTCTCCTCCTCCTGCAGAAAAGGTACACAGCATCTGAGGGCCAGGTTGTGCAACATGCAGCATGCCACTACTATCTGTCAGACCTTCTCGGTGAGTAGGACAGGGATCCACCTGTCAGAAGGAGGCACCTAAACCTGGCCTTCAGGAGCCCGAAGGTCCTCTCGATGGCCCGTCTGGTTCGCCCATGTGCCTCATTACATTGTCCCTCAGCCCCTGTCCTGGCATTCCTCACTGGGGTTAGGAGTCAGGATAGGTTTGGGTAGCCAGAGTCACCTGCAAATATTGAGGGAGCACATTTAGCCTCACACAATCCTATGGGGTCAGCACCAGAAGGCATACACTAACATACAATGGTTGGGGACCAAGGCTCACCTATCGGCTACACCTTATTCCTCTGTAGTTGGGCCATCACATTTGGAATGCTGCTATTCCTCAGAACAAAGGCATCATTCACCGACGCTGGAAACTTAGCATTGTCATGGGAGATGTACTGGTCCGCCAGGCACACCATCTGCACATTCAGTGAGTAGAAACTCTTACGATTCCAGAACACCTGTTCATTCTGGCGGGGGGGACAACAACCGCAAGATTGTTACCATCAATTGCCACAATAATATTGGGGATATGTCCCATTCTATAGAATCTGACCTTCACAGTGGGCAATTCTTCCACCTGGGGGAAAGAAATTTAGCTGCAAATGTGTTTTACCAGGGCAGACAAGACTATTGCCAGCACGATTGAGAACATTGGTTGTGACATTCCTGCTGCCAAGCCCACTGTCACGTGGAAAGAACCAATTGCCAAGAAATGGAGCACTGATAGCACTTGCACAAGAGGGGGGATACCAGTTGGATGACAGATAGATGAGATCAGGTCTGGCTCCAATTGGGCACACAGCTCTGTGATTGTGGCCCTGTCCAGTTTATAGGTGAGTATAATGTGCCTGTCCTCCACTGTAGCCAAGTCCACAAGGGGTCTGTACACGGGGTTATGTCTCCACCTCCTATTCATCCGTAGCGGTAGGTATCTAAGGGACACAAGAGTTAGTAGGCTATCACAACTGAAACATTGGAACCACAAATGCAGTCTACTTGGTGCACTTATGTAATGGGATAGTGTTAATGGCGAGGTATGTGCCAATCTAATTTGTGACGCAGTTTATGTCGATATTACTGTCCCACCCACCGAAATGGCGACCACTTGTCCAGTATGTAGGGACAAGTGGAAGTTAAGTAATTCTGCTGACATTGGGAGTCGTGGCGGAAGGCGGTCTTGCAACGCTGTGCAATTCCTCATTAGGTAATATGGGGGTCTATGGAGTACAGTGGCCAATGGGGATCTGCGCCGGCGGTAACGTTGTATACCGCCGCTGACGTAACTGCCATTTTCTATCTGATTCCTCACTTGCTTCCTGACCTTCAACAGGAGAACACCTTGACTGCATGTGCTGCTGTGACCTGTGTCTGGAACCTACCATGGGCCGTGTGACTGTGGAAAGGACCCCTGCCTTCACTTCAGAGGAGTTGGAGTGACTGGTGGATTTGGTCCTACCCCAGTACGGACTGCTGTATGGGCCTCCAGACCAACAGGTGAGTACACTTTGGGCACGTTGCATGTGTGAAGGATGCATGGAGATGAGTGTGCAAGCATTGTGCCATGGGGGGAATGTCTTGTGGTGGTGCACATGGTGTGCGACGGGCGATGTGTGTGCCAATGGTGATGGAAATTGGAATGGTGGGCCATTTGTGTGACAGGCTAGCCTGTTTGTTTAATGGGGTGCTACTGTCTGAATTGCCTCTGCAGGTCAACGCCCATCAAAAGAAGGGATTATGGAGTGCCATCGCCAAGGACCTGTGGATCCTAGGGGTCTATGGCAGACGGAGCATCCACCTTGGGAAACGGTGAGAGGACCTGAGATGCTGGACACGGAAGACTACGGAGGCCCAGCTGGGGATTGCCTCCCAATGAGGAAGGGGTGCCCATCGGAACCTGACCCCCCTGATACTGGTGGTGGCCAACCATGAGCTGGATGGGCACTTGAGGGAATCACAGCAGCCACAAATGGGTGAGTACAGTGAGTATCATTACAAATTTTGGCAGGTGGGGAGGGACTCGGGTGGTGGATGTGAGTTAGTGGGTGCCCCTAAAGCCAGGCCAGACATTGCAGCGTGGGTCATCCCTAGGCTAATGGGTGTATCAAATACAGGTAACCCAGCTTGTTAGCAGTCCATTTCAGGCAGGGCATCGTGGGTCCCAGGAGGGGTTCAGTTGGCAGTGTGTGGCCCTCATCTTGCCTTAGCATATAGCCATATCACTGGCAGTGCAATTCATAGTGCTTAAGCCTGTTCCCTGTGTGTAACGGTGCTGCGTATGCCAACTGTCGTGTTGGTGCAGTCATTGACCCAGTGTTCCCTTTGTCTCTCTACCCCCCTTTTTTCTTCTGTCATCCTGTCATTGTGTGCATTAGCTTCATCTGGTGGAAGAGCAGGCACACCAGTGACAGAGGGGGCTGCATCCCACTCGACCCAGGAGGCAGAGTCCACTGATGCTGAGGGAACCAGTGGGAAGGAGGATGAGGGGAGCACCACGGCAGAGACAGGAGATGACAACACTGACTCAGATACCTCCTCCGATGGAAGCTCCCTGGTGGTGGCGGACACCTCTGTGACCACCCCAGCTGCAGGTAAAGCCTCCACCTCGTACCAGCACCACCATCCCAGTAGCTCCTCAATGAGTTCCCCGTGCCCGCTTACCCAGGAGGGTGGGCATCTCCTTTGCCCCAGGCACTTCAGGTCCTGCCCCAGTCAGCCCTTCTGCCCTGAGTGCAGAGGCTATTGACCTCCTGAGATCCATCTCTGTAGGACAATCAACCATTGTGAATGCCATCCAGGGGCTGGCATCCCAGATGCAGCAATACAATGGAGGGCATTCACGGTGGATTGGCGGCCCAACAGAGATCGATTGAGGCTCTGGCCTCCTCTCTGATGGCAGCCATTGTCCCTGTTTCTACAGTTCCCTCTCCAACTACCACTTCCCAGTCCCATTCTCCTCAACCCCAACCCATCCCAGGCACACATACAGACGGGCAGGCACACAAGACAACACCCAAGAGTGGCACATGCAAACATAAGCACCACACTTCATTCCACAAGCACTCACGCAAACACCATACAGTTGAAGACACAACAATATCCACTGCCTCCACTGTCTCCCCCTCCTCTTCCTCCTCCACCTTCTCCCAGTCACATCCACATTCACACCTGCATGCACTACATCAACATCCACCACCAACATCACCACACCAAGCAGCACACACACCTCACTAGCAGATACCTCCACAACATCCATGTACACGTCCCATCTGTCCTCTCCCACCTTGTCTGTCCCCCTAAAGGACACAAACGCAAACACTCACACACTCAACAGCCATCCACCTCACATCAGCATACAGCCCCTGTACCTGCACCCAAATCTAGCAGACATACACCTCCTACAACAACTCCCTCAACCTCCACTCCATCATCCTCCCTCCTCCCGCCCAACCGTCCCTAAGAAGCTTTCCTGGCCCAACTTAACCTCTTCCCTCACCCCATCCTGGCTGTGAGAGCAGGGTCCCAATGACCCAGCCCAGCACCTCAGCCAAACAGTCCACGGAGATAGTGGTGGCACCACCTAGTCATGGTGGGAAGGGTACCACACCTCCAGGCAAGAAGGGGAAGGAGCCTGCATCTTCAGGCAAGAAGGGGAAGGAGCCAGCACCTCCAGGCAAGAAGGGGAAGGAGCCTGCACCTCAAGCCAAGAAGGGGAAGAAGCCATCAACCCCTGCCAGGAAGGGTAAGGAATCCACACCCCATGTCATGGAGGGGACAAAGCCCTCTACTCCAGCGGAGGCTTTCAGGGTGACACCTCCACCACCACCAGCGGTTACGGGACCCCCACTGCCAGCTGAGGAAGTGCAGTCATCACCACCTGCAGAGGCTGCCAAGGAGATACCTCCATCTGCCACCACACTGCAGCCATCACCAACTGCAGAGGCTGGCCAGGAGATACCTCCATCTGCCACCACAATGCATCCATCACCAACTGCAGGGGCTGCCCAGGAGACACCTCCATCTGCCTCTAACATGCAGCAATCACCACCAGCGGACACCATGTAGGCCACCCTCCAGGGGCTTCTGTACAAGGGGCCCCCTCCAGAACCAGTGGGAAAGTCACCCACTCCAGAGACTGTGGCCTTGCACTTCCCAGGACAGAGCAAGGGGCATGTTACCCCCTTCAGAACCAGTGGGAAAGTCACCCACACGAGCGACTGTGGCCTTGCACTCCCCAGGACAGAGAAATGGGCATGTTGCATCCTCCAGAACCAGTGGGAAAGACACCCACCTGAGAGACGGTGGCATTGCACTCCCCAGGACAGAGCAATGGGCATGTTGCCCCCTCCAGAACCAGTGGGAAAGTCACCCACTCCAGAGACTGTGGCCTTGCACTCCCAAGGACAGAGCAATGGGCCTGGAGCCCCCTCCAGAACCAGTGGGCTTGTTCCTGACTCCGGCTGAGGTGCCCCTCCTTCCCCCTGAGGTGCCTGCCCATTTGCAAACTGATGTCCTTGCAGACTTCTATACGGATGAGGTCAGGATTCGAGTTGGGCCTTGGACTGTGCCCTGTGGCCATGTGGGCCCTTTGAACATTGGACTGGGCAGTGTCCCTTTGTGTACATATCAGTTTTACGGACAATTCGATAATTAATTAGCTGTTGATATTAATACATTCACTTTCGTGCATTCCTGTTGTCCTTCCTGTATTCTGCCGTGTATCGGGTGCAGCTGGACGTGTGTATGGTGTGTGTGTGGAAGGTGTGTGTCATGCACGTGTGTCACTCTCGTTTTCCTCCCTCCCTCCCATCTGTGCTAGGCTGCTGTACTCACCATCGTAGTCTTAATCTGCGTTTGTGTTCCAGGTGGAGCATAACGTAGAAGATCATTGGGAAAACTTGCAGTTCGTGTTCAATGTCAGCGTTGTTCTTCCCTGTTTCTCCGATGGTGAGTCTTTTCTCTTCAGTGATATGTTTCTGCCAGGCTTTTGATGGCGTTGGTACCACCCCGGAAAAGGTGGCAGTTTCCTGTGTCATAATATGGTGGGCGGTACTTTGTCTCCCGCCTGGCTGTTGGTGGCTACCGCTGTGGTGAGTGTTGTTTCTGCCCTGGCGGTTGGTGTGGTACATTGGCTGTCTATGGGAGTTATCAACGCCATGGTCATAATTTGGCGGTAATTACCGCCAGCCTGTTGCCATGGTCATAATGAGGGCCTAAATCTTCAAAAATTCATATCTCCGGTTCCCCTTATCCGATTTTATTCGTTTTAGTGTCATTTTTAAAATAAAAATACAATCTATGTTTATAAATTAGTGTTGGATTTTTATTGTGTTTTACTTATTTACTGTTTTGTGATTTTGAAATGCTTGTCAAATTGTCTCCTAAGGTAAGCCTTGTTGCTGGTTGCCAAGCTACCAAGGGTTGAGTTGGGATTAATTTATTGAGACCTAACTGGACCTAAGTTGAGGTTAGTGGCCTATTGCTAAGTGTAGGTACTTACCTGCCCTTATCAATAATCCACTTTACAACAAAGAATAATTCAAAAGTAGTTCTGCCTACATTTTATGGGTGTAGTCACCAAATTCTGTTGTTTGTAGATCACATAGCAACAATAAAATGGCAACCTGCATTTACATAGCTAGGGGCCATATGTACATAGGCATTTTGCATTTCTTAATGGTGTAAAATGCTGTTTCACTCTGTTAGGAAAAGCAAAATACCATTTTGGTATGTATGAAGGGCATTTGTGTTCATGCAAAATGTGATTTCTATCTAATAGAAAAGTCATTTTGGAAATTGCTGAATAGGAAATCCCAAATAGGAATTTCCAAATAGCGAATCGCTAACACTATGTACAAAGGATTTCCTATTTGCAATAGTGCAAAATGGTCATTTAGGAAATGCAATTACCGTAAATGTGGATCTGGTGGTAATGAGGAGCAAACTAAAAGAAAATCACACAAAATACATCTAGCTTATTCAGATTGGTGGCTCTTTATGTCTTGGTGAGAAGGATGAGGATTTTTGACTAGTGGGCAGAGACAGGAGGATGAGGCCTGAGAGGATATTTAAAGTGAGGGTCATAATTTTTTAACAGACTGAGGAGGTGAGAAGTGCAGATTCAAAAGTGGGGTAACTTTGGAACTAATTGCCGAGTCACAACCTCAGTTATAGACCCAAGAGGCAGAAGCAATGCAGCTTCCACCACATGTGCAGGTATAGTATTGTTGACATGTTTTGGCTTCAGGGACTCATAGCAGTGGCAGGAGGAGTGTCACAAAGTGCATTTTCTAGGTTTTGTCACAGGTTTCTGGACATCATGGTTAGCAAAGTAAACAAATACAAATGTTTGCCAAATATCCCTCAATATTTACCACTGACCAAACTAATGCAGGGTAGCACAATTACCCAATGAAATTGGCTGTCTTGATGGCACACATATTGCCATGTGCACCCCTGTGTAAATGAATCCATATAAAGAAACATGAAGAAACACCCATTCACACAATGTACAGTTAGTGTGTGATGCCTCATGCATCATAACTGACCTTTTATGCAGATTCCCAGGCAGCACACACAACTCCTTTATTTTCCACCACAATGGAATACATAACCGGCTGTCTCAGGGTGAATTTGTCGAAGGCTTATTACTTGGTAACAGAATTGTTGACTGTGAGAAAGTAGCCTCTTTCTAGCCTTGTTACCCCCACTTTTGGCCTGTTTGTGAGTGTATGTCAGGGTGTTTTCACTGTCTCACTGGGATCCTGCTAGCCAGGGCCCAGTGCTCATACTGAAAACCCTATGTTTTCAGTATGTTTGTTATGTGTCACTGGGACCCTGCTAGACAGGACCCCAGTGCTCATAAGTTTGTGGCCTATATGTGTGTGTTCACTGTGTGGTGCCTAACTGTCTCACTGAGGCTCTGCTAACCAGATCCTCAGTGGTTATGGTCTCTCATTTCTTTCAAATTGTCACTAACAGGCTAGTGACCAATTTTACCAATTTACATTGGCTTACTGGAACACCCTTATAATTCCCTAGTATATGGTACTGAGGTACCCAGGGTATTGGGGTTCCAGGAGATCCCTATAGGCTGCAGCATTTCTTTTGCCACCCATAGGGAGCTCTGACAATTCTTACACAGGCCTGCCACTGCAGCCTGAGTGAAATAACGTCCACGTTATTTCACAGCCATTTTACACTGCACTTAAGTAACTTATAAGTTACCTATATGTCTAACCTTTACCTGGTAAAGGTTAGGTGCAAAGTTACTTAGTGTGAGGGCACCCTGGCACTAGCCAAGGTGCCCCCACATTGTTCAGGGCCAATTCCCTGAACTTTGTGAGTGCGGGGACACCATTACACGCGTGCACTACATATAGGTCACTACCTATATGTAGCTTCACAATGGTAACTCCGAATATGGCCATGTAACATGTCTAAGATCATGGAATTGCCCCCTCTATGCCATCCTGGCATTATTGGTACAATTCCATGATCCCAGTGGTCTGTAGCACAGACCCTGGTACTGCCAAACTGCCTTTCCTGGGGTTTCACTGCAGCTGCTGCTGCTGCCAACCCCTCAGACAGGTTTCTGCCCCCCTGGGGTCAAGCCAGGCTTGTCCCAGGATGGCAGAACAAATGACTTCCTCTGAGAGAGGGTGTTACACCCTCTCCCTTTGGAAAATGGTGTGAAGGCAGGGGAGGAGTAGCCTCCCCCAGCCTCTGGAAATGCTTTCTTGGGCACAGATGTTCCCAATTCTGCATAAGCCAGTCTACACCGGTTCAGGGACCCCTTAGCCCCTGCTCTGGCGGGAAACTGGACAAAGGAAAGGGGAGTGACCACTCCCCTGACCTGCACCTCCCCTGGGAGGTGTCCAGAGCTCCTCCAGTGTGCTCCAGACCTCTGCCATCTTGGAAACAGAGGTGCTGCCAGCACACTGGACTGCTCTGAGTGGCCAGTGCCACCAGGTGACGTTTGAGACTCCTTCTGATAGGCTCCTTCAGCTGTTAGTAGCCTATCCTCTCTCCTAAGTAGCCAAACCCTCTTTTCTGGCTATTTAGGGTCTCTGTCTCTGGGGAAACTTTAGATAACGAATGCATGAGCTCAGCCGAGTTCCTCTGCATCTCTCTCTTCACCTTCTGATAAGGAATCGACTGCTGACCGCGCTGGAAGCCTGCAAACCTGCAACATAGTAGCAAAGACGACTACTGCAACTCTGTAACGCTGATCCTGCCGCCTTCTCGACTGTTTTCCTGCTTGTGCATGCTGTGGGGGTAGTCTGCCTCCTCTCTGCACCAGAAGCTCCGAAGAAATCTCCCGTGGGTCGACGGAATCTTCCCCCTGCAACCGCAGGCACCAAAAAGCTGCATTACCGGTCCCTTGGGTCTCCTCTCAGCACGACGAGCGAGGTCCCTCGAATCCAGCGACTCTGTCCAAGTGACCCCCACAGTCCAGTGACTCTTCAGTCCAAGTTTGGTGGAGGTAAGTCCTTGCCTCACCTCGCTGGGCTGCATTGCTGAGAACCGCGACTTTGCAGCTACTCCGGCCCCTGTGCACTTCCGGCGGAAATCCTTTGTGCACAGCCAAGCCTGGGTCCACGGCACTCTAACCTGCATTGCACGACTTTCTAAGTTGGTCTCCGGCGACGTGGGACTCCTTTGTGCAACTTTGGCGAGCACCATTTCACACATCCTTGTAGTGCCTGTTTCTGGCACTTCTCTGGGTGCTACCTGCTTCAGGGAGGGCTCTTTGTCTTGCTCGACGTCCCCTCTCTCTGCTGGTCCAATTTGCGACCTCCTGGTCTCTCCTGGGCCTCAGCAGTGTCCAAAAACGCTAACCGCACGATTTGCAACTAGCAAGGCTTGTTGGCGTTCTCTCGGCGGGAACACACTTCTGTACAACTCTCCATGGCGAGAGGGATCCCTCCACCAAAGGGGAAGTCTCTAGCCCTTTTCGTTCCTGCAGAAACCTCAGCTTCTTCTGTCCAGTAGAAGCTTCTTTGCACCTGCAGCTGGCATTTCCTGGGCATTTGCCCATCTCCGACTTGCTTGTGACTTTTGGACTTGGTCCCCTTGTTCCACAGGTACCCTAGATTGGAAATCCACAGTTGTTGCATTGCTGGTTTGTGTCTTTCCTGCATTATTCCTCTAACACGACTTCTTTGTCCTTAGGGGAACTTTAGTGCACTTTGCACTCACTTTTCAGGGTCTTGGGGAGGGTTATTTTTCTAACTCTCACTATTTTCTAATAGTCCCAGCGACCCTCTACAAGGTCACATAGGTTTGGGGTCCATTCGTGGTTCGCATTCCACTTTTGGAGTATATGGTTTGTGTTGCCCCTATCCCTATGTTTCCCCATTGCATCCTATTGTAACTATACATTGTTTGCACTGTTTTCTAAGACTACTGCATATTTTTGCTATTGTGTATATATATCTTGTGTATATTTCCTATCCTCTCACTGAGGGTACACTCTAAGATACTTTGGCATATTGTCATAAAAATAAAGTACCTTTATTTTTAGTATAACTGTGTATTGTGTTTTCTTATGATATTGTGCATATGACACTAAGTGGTACTGTAGTAGCTTCACACGTCTCCTAGTTCAGCCTAAGCTGCTCTGCTAAGCTACCATTATCTATCAGCCTAAGCTGCTAGACACCCTATACACTAATAAGGGATAACTGGGCCTGGTGCAAGGTGCAAGTACCCCTTGGTACTCACTACAAGCCAGTCCAGCCTCCTACATTGACTCAATGCATACAGTGGCCAGAACTGTTTGCATAATGTGACCTAATGATTTATCTTTCTCATGCTCTTTTAGGGGACAATACATATGTGTTGCATACTTGGGGAATAACACAATTCTTGACTCCAAAAACCAGAATTGAAAGGCAATACAACAGGGCACATAAGACAACATGGCCCATCATCGAACAGACCTTTGCCATACTGAAGTACAGGTTTGCTGCCTCCACAAAACTGTCAGAGCACTACTTTACAGACCTGAGACCACCTTATTTGTATGGGGAGAGTTAGAGGTCAGTTTTCAGTGCCCCTCACCACCAGCAAAACCCTGGTGATAAGGGCCAATAAAAACAGCTAAGTGTCTCCCCTTACCATGGGAGAGGACTCCAATGATGATGTGAGCATTTTATTTTTTATTTTCAAGCAGAAAATCCCAATTCTGGATTTTCTGTTTGAAAATAATAAAGAAAACCGTTTGGTGCAGGGCTGCGCCTTGTTGATGGAGCCATCTATCAAACTGTAAAAAGCTTTGAAAGGAACCACTGTGACGGAAGTTCCTGACATTGTTTTAGAAATGATTGCCAGCTTGATGGTCATTTTCAAATTTGGTGGGTGGAATATTCTCAACTTGGTGGATGTTTTGTCCTCCTCCAGGCCAATGGAGATTACTCTATCCACCTACAACTAAATGGGGCCTTTGGCTAGTCATGCATTTTGGCTTGGTCAAGCACAAGCTATTCATCAACAAGCTACTGTATGCATACTTGGGATGGTTTGCAAATACTAACAGGGATTAACCAATGAGAGGAAGTGGAGTAGATTGTGCCATCTTAGGTAACTTCCAAAAACTATAGCTTGTAATCGGGGCGACTGACAGCTGCTACAATGTGAATCTCACTATGATGCTTGGTAAGACAATGCATGCCCCATGCTTTGCCTATGTTTCCCACATTATAGTGATACTTTGTCAGGCACTGCATGTCTGTCAAGAAACCTCTTGAATGGTCCTAGAAATTCCTTACCCATATTACAGGGGCACTATGATTTACCACATCACAAAACTGAAGCTGTTAAATACAATCAATTATTTTCAGCATTGCATATGCTTAGCCACCTGTATCCATAATGCAAGGCGTAATAACAGTAGTCAAACCGGGGCTATGGAGAAGTCATTCATCACAATACCTAATGTAAGCTGATGAGCAATACATGCAGTGCTCTTTCCAACTAAGTAGAAATAGGGCTGTGTTAGACGAAATGCTGTGCCACTAAAGCTCTGTGTAGGAGGTGGATGGATATATGTGCTTTGGCAAAAACATTTCCTGGCCAGTATCATTGCACATAAATCTGTCTATAATGAATATTTTCACCCTAAATGGGGAATAAAATGTGGGCCCAGTATTACCAGGTTCAAATCCAGATGTGGTAACCCTGGTTTGAGGACAAATCCGCTTTGATTTACCACATAGTGGTAAATTAGAGAGAGGATAAGGCAGTGACAGTTGAAAGAAAAACAGAAGCAGTGCTCCTGTGTGCCATAAGAGGGTATCAGGTTGGTGACAGGGATGAAAGCATGGCTGCATTTGCAACCCAAACATGAAGTAAAATGATGTTTCGTAATTTGCGATTTCCTACAACAAAATCACAAATTTGTGATTTCCAAAATTGCAATTTCCTAATTGAGATCAATAATTTGTGGAAATCGATATCAGTGGAATCCGCTGTTAAATACATCTCATAGTGCAATCTCATATTGCAATTCCCTAATAGCGATTTCCATGAATTCGCTATTTGGAAATCGCAAGCCTGAGTCTTGTACATATAGCACTAAGCTTAGTATGTGCTCCCACTACTTCACGTTTCCAGGAAGTGCAGTATGAAGATCATACAACAGCTTGTAAAGTTACCAATGTTGAGTATGCGCTGTACACAGCAAAATCTTTAATTGAAACAGTATGCATGGTCATTTCAGTGAATGCCGTCATAGGGTCCCTGAAATCAGGATCATTAATGAAGATATATAATAACTTCGCCGAACTCACAAGTCAGGCGGAGCAAAATTTCCAGTTGGAATTCTGCTCTGGCTCATTAAAAGTAGTCTTCTGATTCCTCACACTGTTTTCCCACGTGAGGAATTATTATTAGATATGGTTTTAGCATCTGGTAAAATCACTTTAGGCTTTAGCTTCAACAGGAGCCAGGCACCATCCAAATGATTTGCCAATCTTTCTACTGAGGTATGGAATGCTCCCACCTCATATACCATGAGACTTCCCTCCCCTTCCCTTGACTTTCCTTTCTTCTCTTATCCTGCACCTCATACCAGCATTCCTGCACACATTTACCGTATGCTCAGAGCAGGTTGTAATTGTGTGCCATAAACCCGTTGGAATAGGGATCACCATGGGTGTGTCAACATCATTTCCGTTCTGAGGCGTTTAACTATTAATTCCATGTCCTGGCAGGGCGTTACAGCACGGTACTGTTAATTACAGTTATGAGTGTATATATAACTTGTAATCAGGGCCGTAACTGACTGATAAGTGCATGAAGCAAAGTATCTTTCTCTAAGTGAAACAATAGACAGAAGGCTTAGTTTTAGTAAATTAAAAACCGAGACTTTTGTTATTTGCTGTTGTTCTAGAAAAAACATTAGCAGTATGGTTGGTAAAAAAAAAATCAGAAAGGAGGTAAATGCATTATTATGTCGTTCAACACATTTATGCAACAGTTTCCTATGTGGAATTTGCAATGAAAAAAGTAATATATTACAATCAATAATAACTTGGTAGGAGTAGACGTCTTTTGAACATACATTAAACAAGAACAGTTTTCAAGCCCACGCAGAGCAGTAAGCAACCCACAGGAACTTTCTTTGGCACAATAAGCAAATCACACACAGCTCTTCGATTCTGTCTCACATAGTTAATTAACACGGTCTTCCCAGAAAAAGAAAAAAAAAACACTTCTAATTGCCCGCTACTACTTTCCTTTAAAGATGATTATAGGGCAGCACTGACAGAATTTAAACCACGCTTTCAAAACCTGTTAAATCTGACAAAACAATCTGAAATGTAATGGAAAGAGCCAGTGCCTCAAGGAACTATCACGATCTAGGAAGACTCCTGTTTGTTCCACACAGGCCTAGGAAATAAGCAAGCACCTTATTCACTCAGAGAAATGAAAGATTCATATACTTACTGAGCGCCTAAAAATAATGGAATTGAATACAGCTCCTTGCAACGAACAGGCACCATGGGTGCACAATTAAATACGCATCTTTACTTATTTTTGTAAAAAAATAAAAACGTTTTCCAAGTAAAGTCTGCATTCTATGAAATAGTGGAATGTGAGGCCTAATGTTTATTCAAAATTTTAAAAAAATGTAAAGTAGATATTATAGTATGACTTACCTATGCAGAATTCGAGCAGATCTATAGGATCAATAAAAACATTATCTAAAAACGCCTTAGTAACCAGTAAAATATTACTTTTGCTGCATTCGAGGCCTCAATAAAACTTTAGGATTGAGCAATGGGTTGGGGCAATAGGTAAGCTAATGACCATAGAAAGAGTGATGTTTCAAGTGAGTAGCAGGGGTAATCCATTTTGTGGTATCTAAGGGTCTTGCACTGGAATATATGATTGCGGTGAGGGTTGCTGTGTCTGTGTGGTGGCATGGCTATAGGCTAGATCGGGCCCCATGGGTTTTTCACTGCTATTGGCAAGACCTCAGTGTTTCTCAGAGTGGGTAAATACTTGGTAGCCTTGTGCTGCTGGATACCCACTAGGATATCTCAGCAGAGACTTGGGAACTCTCCTGGTGTTTCTTATATTCACCAGGGGTGGACATGGCCAGTAGGCAATGGCACTGACTTCGGAAAAGGTGGTGGTTAATGGCTGTAGGTCCATCACCAGCTGATGTTTTTACTCTGAATGAGTAGTGTTAGAAAATGTTAGAAATGGGATCTCTGGTTGGCAGTCAGTTTACATTCTATCCAAGCAGGGACACTCACTCTGGTCAGGACAATGAAGTTATACACTCAAGATGAAGGAGGCTGGCCTGCTTTGTAGTGGGTATCTTGGGTACCTACACATTTTACCAGGTCCAGTTATCCCTTATTAGTAAAGTAGTAGTGTTCTAGCAGCTTAGGCTGATAGAGGTAGCTATAGCAGAGCAGCTTAGGCTGAACTAGGAGACATGCAAAGCTCATGCAATACAACTTATAGTTACACAGTACTTATACACAAGTAAAGACAATACTCAGTGTTACCAAACATAAAGGTATTTATTTGGGTGACACAGTACCAAAAAACACCTTAGAGACAATACTCCTTTTGGAGGTAAGTATTACACACAATATAAACTAGACACCATAATTAGACAAGTAAATAGTCACAGAAGAATGCAAACAGTAGGAAATCCTATAGAATGCAAAGGGAGAAAATGGGACTAGGGGCAACACAAACCATATCCTAAGAAAGTGGAATGTGAATCACGAATTCCCCCCTAAACAAGTGTAGTGTGTGCAGAATCGCTGGGAGAGTAAGAATACAGTAAAGATAAGTATATTACCCCACCCCAGAGACCAGAAAAGCAGGAGTAAAGTACTACAAGTTTCCTTAGGACACAACACACCTCGTTTTTGTGATTTTGCAGCAGCCAACCAAGTCTGCAAAGAACAACTGCTGGACCTGAAGACCTGCAAAGGAAGAGGACCAAGTCAAGAAGTCAAAAGAAGTTCCAGGAAGGACAGGAGCCCCTGCAAACCCAAAAGAGGGTGCAAAAGAAGAGTCCCCAGTTAGTTGAAGACTGCAGAAATACAGCCTAGGAAGATGCCAGCGGGTTCCTGCATGATGCAAAAGGTGTCCCACGGTGTGAAGATAGTTGCAGATGAGCTTTCATGTTGGAAGGCACCAACGAGCTCTGGCTACTACAAAAGAGCATTTTGTGTCTAAATTGCACTGGATGGACCCAGGAGGGACCTGGGGGCCTCAACTCTGTGTGAGGAGGAATAGGGGGATCTCAGCACCTTAGAGAGCCCTCAGGATGCCAGCCAGCACCCACAGATGCCGCAGGGTTTGGGTTCAAAGGAGGTGCAAAACACGGTTGATGCAGCACAACAAAAGAAGGTCCCACGCCGCCGGAGAACAACTCAGTGATTTGAGCATCGCAGGATGGAGTGCTGAGGACCTGGACCAGGCTGTACATGAAGGAATTTCGCAAAGAGTGCACAGAGGTCTCAGGAGGTGAAAAAGATGCAGTACACAGGGGTACTGCCGCTCTGAGGGAAGGCAAGGTCTTACCTCCTCCAACTTGCATCGACAGGACCTCAGTACAGTCTATGTCGATGATGTCCACCCTCTGTGTCCTTAGGAGCACACTTGTCGCTGTGAGAGGAGTCCCAGGGTATGGTCTTCATCTTGGATGGTGCCTGCTTGGAGCAGGGGAGTGACTCCATCACTCCACGGGAGATTTCTTTTGTCCTTCTGGTGCAGGATGAAGACAGGGAGTCCCCAGAGCATGCACACCATGGAAACTGTTTGCAGTTGCTGACTTGGAGCTGAGGTTGCTGAAGAAAAGTGTCTCTTGTAGACTCTTTGTTGCAGTTACAGCATTTCTTGGAGCAGGCTGCGGTTGATCCGAGGCCCGAAGAGTCTAAAGTTAATGCAGAGGATTCCTGAATAGACCTGAGAGGGGGATTGGCTACCTTATCAGGTATGGACCTATCAGGATGGGTCTCTGATGTCACCTGCTGGCACTGGCCACTCAGAGCCCTCTAGAGTGCCCCCATACCTTGCAAGCAAGATGACTGAAGGCTGGGACACACTGGAGGAGCTCTGCACACCACCGCTTGGTGGTGATGGACAGGAGAGTGGTCATTCCGCTTTCCTTTGTCCAGTTTCCCACCAGAGCAAGGGAGAAGGGGTCCCTGAACCGGTGTAGACTGGTTTATGCAAGGAGGGCACCATCTGTGCCCTTCAAAGCATTTCCAGAAGCTGGGTGAGCCTACCCCTCCCCAGCCTGTAACACCTATTTCCAAAGGGAGAGGGTGTAACACCCTGCTCTCAGAGGAAATGCTTTGTTCTGCCTTCCTGGGACTGGGCTGCCCAGACCGCAGGAGGGCAGAACCCTGTCTGTGAGGTTGCAGCAGGTGTAGCTGCAGTGCAAGCCACAGAGAGCTGGTTTGGCAGTGATGGGGGACCATGATGGAGCCCCCAGGATGCATGGAATTGGCTCCCCAATACCAGATTTGGAATGGGGGTAGAATTCCATGATCTTAGACATGTAACATGGCCATATTCGGAGTCACCATTGTGAAGCTACATATAGGTATTGACCTATATGTAGTGCATGCGTGTAATGGCGTCCCTGCACTCACAAAGTGTGGGTAAATGGCCCTGAACTATGTGGGGGCAACTTTGCTAGTGCAAGGGTGCCCTCACGCCTAATAACTTTGCACCTAACCTTCAGCAAGTGAAGGTTAGATATATAGGTGACTTATAAGTTACCTAAGTGCAGTGAAAATGGCTATGAAATAACGTGTGTGTTATTTCATGCAGGATGCAATGGCTGGCCTGTGCAAGGGTTTGTCTGAGCTCTCTATGGGTGGCAAAAGAAATGCTGCAGCCCATATGGATCTCCTGGAACCCCAATACCATGGGTACCTAGTTACCATATACTAGGGACCTATAAGGGGGGGTCCAGTATGGCAATTGAAATTGGTAAATGATTCAGGCAGAAGCATCAAATGCAGGCCAACCCAGCAAAGCACACTCACAGGCAAAGGGGCAGTACTCCTCCAGCTCTTCAGCTCTTCTCCTTGGCAGAGGTTCCTCTTGATTCCAGAACTCATCTTGAAGAAATCTAAAGTCAGGGGTTTCGGGTCCACTGCTTTTACCCCTCTCTGCCTTTGAAGTTCCCAACTTCAAAGAAAAGTCTCTTTTGTTAACAGAATCCTGAATTACCCAGGCCTGGCTTCAGATGCACACCAGGGGTGTGGAGACTGCATTATGTGAGAGTAGGCACAGCCCATTCAGGTGTAAGTGACCACTCCGCTCCAGCCCACATGGCCCATCAGGATATGCAGGCTACACCCCAGCTCCCTTTGTGCCCAGCCTTAAACTCCTCTTTTATTACATATAAGTAACCTCAAAGGTAGTCCTAAAATAGCTCATAGAGCAAGGTGCTGTGTAATTAAACTTTACATGTCCTGTTAGTGAAAACATTCCAAATTAATTTTTCACTACTGCGAGGCCTACTCCTCCATAGGATAACGTTGGGAATTCCTTATTACATTTAATAACCTGCTATTCCTAATTGAGAGTAGGTTTATGTGTCATGTTTGGTACCTATGGAATTGTAATGATAAACCCTCTTCAATGGTAAAGCCAGATTTTCCATAACGATTTTGAAAATGCCACTATTAGAAAGTTGGCATTTTTCTACCCTTAGCCATTTGTGCCACCAGCCTGTCTTTGGTCACATAAATGAGAGTAGCTGACACTTAGAGTTTGTGGATTCCTCGCAGACAGACACACAATAGAAGCATTAGATCTGCCTCAATGGGTCATCCACTGGCAAGTGGGGGGGAGTCTTCACACAAAAAGCTTAACAACCCAATATTGTCACTGCAGCTAGCTTGCAGCCAGGGCAGGGGAGGCAGGGAAGCTCATGCACTTCAAAGAACCTTTTCAGAAGCTTCTCCCACATTCTAGGACAAGAGCAGTGTATATGCACAAACTTGATAAACAGTGAAGATGGACAAATGAAAACAAACATCTCAGTTTAAGTAGGGACAAAGGTGCCAACCAAGGTGTTTGTTGTCATTTTTCCATCTTCACTGTTTACTCATGTTTGTATAGCTACACTGCTGTACCTTAATACAATTCTGTGAGCAAGGCCACTGTGCTGGTTGAAACACGTTGTGGTATTGTAGTAAACCTTCATTCTTCACAACGCATTCCAGAGTGAGAATATTTTTTTTTAAAGTTGTGCAGCCAGCCTATTAAGACTGTATGTTTGGCGGTCATGATTCATCACCCTTCACAGGTTAGCAGTCCTAACGTACATGAACTGTTGTTTTCAGAAGTTGAATTGCCCAGAGCCATTACTGGCTGCACAAAGTATTTTACATCATGCAAACAGGACTTGGAGACCTAGCAGAAGACAGAGGACACCAGCATCACAAAGGTAAGCCTTGCGGGTTGGGCTATTGTGGGAAGGGAGCCTTTGCGGTTTGGAGAATGTGCTCGGACTACCTGCTGGGAAAGTCCCATTCTCACGGTTTTTCTCTGTACAACCAAATCTACATTGTGGGATTTTCTTCCCTGACACATTACTGCTGCTTCCTCTGTTACTTCAGTCTGCTTTTTACTTAACCCATTGACAAGGTGAACGTGTCCTTTGTTGAAAGGGGGAATGCACTGTCACATGTACTGTTACAACAAGAGGTTCACCAACCAACTCCGCCTGTTACATGACAGAAAAGAGCTCTGTCCCACGTTTGACTCAGAAGCAGACAGAAGTGCGTGACACTGCCGCAAGTACAGCCCAAGTGGCTCTCCCCCGCTGACTCCTTCCCGGTCTCCGGCCCGCAGGAGGTTCTGAACCACTCAGCGCGGCAGCTCGCCAGCCACCAGGATCACCTGGACCAGTGCAGGGGGAAGCGGGAATAAGCCCCAAAGCCCCGTACCCCCGAAAGCTCCGAAGCCGCTGAAGCCGGAGTGGAGCGGAGCGCCGTCACCGGGTTTCAGGAGCCAGGAGAGCGCGCTGGTCTCACCACCCCCCGTGGACCCCTGCGGAAGCGGCCCGAACGCGGGTGCGGCTTGGGGGGGCGAGGGGTGCAGGGGGCCAAGGAAACCAAGTGGTTTGCCATCTACCACCAAACGCTAGCTCTGCTCCACCCCACCGGCAAGTGCGGCAAGTATCACTGGAAGTGGGTAGGGAGGTGGAGGAGGCTCCAGAGTCTCAGGAACAGCGTCATCCTTGGCAGGTGACTTCTGCAGCCCCTCAGCAGCTCATACAGCTCTGCCTTAGCTCTGATTTGCACAGCCCTACCTGGTCAGACCCCGGACCAGACCACTACACCTACCACCACAGGCGGCGCTGACGCCCAGGACGGGAACTGCAGCACTCCAATAGATCGTGTGTGGAAGCGTGTGTCAAGTATCCAGTGTCCACCATCCGGCGTCCAAAGTCCAGTGTAGCGACAGCGTGAGGGCCGCAAGCAGCAGGCAGCAAGCAACAGAGCTCACTGATGCTTGCACTTGACAACGCAACAAGAAAAGAGAAAGCAAGTAAGTGGCACACCACCTATAAATTCAATCCAGTAGGAGGTTGAGCAGTCAGCAGGGGTAAAGTGCGGGGATAGTGCGAGCAAACACCTCCAAAACTGCTTCTCAACAATTCCTCATAGCCACTTTTAACTGGAAACTCCCGAAGACCCGAGTAGACCCTCCACCAGCAAATCAGCAACAGATTGATCATTCAGGGATCCATGGGGGGCAGGAGCATGAGATCAGGCAAGTCTCAAAGTCAACCCGCAAATCTAACAAAGAGAAAAAGGAAAAGTGAACCAACCACGGACTGCATGGCAGTAAAAAGGAGAGCAGGCAGTGGCCAGGACCACGATCCTGGCGGGGGACAGGCTGAACATTCCTCCCGCACGGAAGAAATAATCTGGGGGGAATCAGACGCTATGGAAGTGGGGAACCCACCACCCAATTTCCGCCAGGTAACCGACTACTTTGCTGCAGTTACAAACTCAGCTGCCAAAAAAAAGACCGGATCACCAGTTCAAACCTAACAATCCTTAGGGCTCGACCTATTGCTCACCTCTGACTTGCAAATATCAGGAACCCCTGGAGAGAGTACCAGAGTGAACTCACCTGAGCCCACCCCGTCCCACTTTCACCAGTGATAACAATTGTGAGGAAGCAGCCCTTGAATCCAGATGGCACGGATACAGCACAGGATCCCCTCACTCTGACACCAGGAGCACCCTCCACTCTAGGGCTGGTGAGATCCCTAAGGACCGCCAGTATAGATCGCAAAATGCTCATCCAAACAGCCAATCCAGCAAATCAATCAATTCTGGACTCAGAGATCGTAGCAACTGCGGAAATCCTAGAACACGATCCCTGGCAAGACGTCCCCCGCGCCAAAACGCTAAACTCCATTGCTTCCCAGCATTTGGATGTGAAAATGAGGAATTAGATCACTGGAACACAGAACAGGGTTACCCACCTAGGACACCTGAGAAAGAAACTGAGATAGTCGCTCAGATCCATGCCCGCAAAGAAATGAAAGTAACTAAAACCGGAAGTACCTCTAGCATGGATTACAAATTCAACCTGCAACCTCAATTACAACCACGTCCCCCGAACATGGCAAGGGCAGATGATATGTTTGCGGCAATCCTAAACTGAATGCAAGCTACAGTTATGGCCCTGCAGTTCTACTCAAATAAAATGGACATTCAGGTAGACCTATTAAATACACTGGCAGTATTTGTCTCCGGTATCGACAGCAAGCTGGAAGACCTAAATGCCTTAATCACAAGGGCACAAGCCAATCAAGCCAATGACTTTACCATCTGCTCCTCTAAGGAGGTGGTATATAAACTGTCTCAACTGCCGCAAATCCTAGAAGGTATATTTAAAGAAATCCCTCCGCCCGGAAGGGTGAACACATTCATATAAGCCCCCTCGCTACTTTGTTAACAGCTGACCCGCTTGCACAAAATCAAGAGGAAAATCCTAGCTCCCCTCAAACAGTTGTACCATGAACCATAAGAGAGGAAAGTTCTCAGGCAGGAAGTATTGCTTCAGTAAGCCTTAGAATGGAAGATATGGAGAATTATTTCCCATCGCAAGACACTGTCAAACCCTGGAGTTGCGAGAAACCCCCTTCATGGATTCTATCAAAGAAAGAACACAAATGGGCAAGAAAAGGAAGACGATCTTCTCGAGCACTTCAACTATCCATCTCAAAGACCACCGAAATCATTGCACCTGAGCAAACTCAGGAGCGTCTGGTTCCAAGTGGTAGGCAGAATGGTGATATCTACGCCCCAGCAAGCACTAGCAGTAACACAAAAGCAGGAGCCAAGACCCCTTCTATCACAATAGGGGCTGTCCAGCTAACAAAGCCCTAGATGGGGCCTCACGCTGTGCTTAGCAAAGCCTCGGATAATCGTAATAGACCCCAAGAGGACTACCAGAGTATAAAACTAAAAACTACTAAGCCTGGACAGACACTGCAGGCAGATCCGACTGGTAAGAGGTATGTCCATGGCACAAGGCCGGGCGATACGGCCTACATGGAACATATCGATCTCATAGAGCAACTCCAGCCCCTTTACGAAGGCACCCAAAACAATGAACCGACCCCCCAGTTGCTGTGGGTTCTGGAGTTCATCCCAAGATCTAACAATGATATTCTAAATCGCTCCTCTATTCTGAGACTGCTAAAAGCTCTCCCGGATCAACAGCACATGGCCTCAGGCGACATTGCTGCAATTAAATTCATACAAGTCAGAGGCTGCCAACACACGGACCCCACGCTCAGTATTTATGCGGACCCGGCCCTACCCATGCAGATCATGGAAATGAAGAACCTAATGAAAGCCTGGGGTATTGAGGTAGGCATTTACAAAGGTGAACAATATCCACCCCCATTATTAGCTTCTCATCTTCTGGAAACGTCAAAAGGCATGCGGTCCATCTTGCATGGTGCGCGTGCAGCCACCCCAGACAGCAGAGGCCCTGCAGAAACTATTATCGAGAGAAGGCTTCCCAAATCCCTGTTGCAAGTCCAATTTCGGAAGCAGGAAGGCAGGAAAAGACTGGTCCAAGTTCAGAGATCCTGCCTTGGAAGGGAATGGGTACCACCGGCTCCTCTCCTGGGAGCATCGGGTAACAGCTGAACAGTTGGGGAATTATCCCCACAAAGAGTATTGAATATCTGCTCGTGGAATATAGGTGGCCTGCGGGCAAAAATAGAGGACCCAGAGGTAACAAAGTTTTTTAGCACCTTTGACATTATACTTCTACAGGAATCCTGGGCAATGGATTCAATACCGTTAGTAGGATTCATTGAACATTTCAGTCCAGCCTTAAAAGTGAACAGGCCCGGCCGGCCACGGGGAGGTCTAGTGACATACATTAGCACAAGCATCCGAGCAAAGATCACAGAGCACAAGGAGGAAGACCTACCCTTCCAACTCATCAGGCTCGACGGATGGGGAAAAAATATACAGGATCCAATGATACTACTCAATTTATACATTAACCCAAAAAACTAAAATAATTAAAGCAAATAAGTTACTATCCAAATTGATAAGGATAAAAAGCAAGGTACAGTCCGCATATTGGCTAATATTGGGCGATTTCAATCTCAATCTATTCCACAGGCCTGGCGAAAATCACATCCAAACAGTGGCAACCGTGCCCACCCAATCTCTCCCAACTAAAATCAGGAAAGACAAATTAGGTGAGAGTTTCATCCGCACCTGAAGATATAGGCCTCTTCGCACTAAATGGTCTAAAGCTGCTCGATATTCCTCCAGCATGGACAAGATCCTCTGGGAAATCAGTCTCCTACCTAGACTATACACTGGTTACCCCCGCCCTGTACACATTAGTGAGTAACTTCAGCATTGTGGATCGAGTGGAAAGTGATCACAAGCCTCAGGTAATAGGGATCCGCTCATCACCGCACCCAAACCGGAAAAAGCGGTAGCCCTGGAAGGGGCTTTTGGCACCGACAACCTAAAACATCTTAAATGGTCATCCTATACCATCGTAACCCAAGCAGAAGATGCTCTACTAAGGCTAGAATCAATAGCCACGGGTAGGGCGAATTTGACAACAGTTTGGGAGAATTTTGCCACCAACCTTATTAACGTAGTCAAAGTAGGAAGCACAAGAAAGGGAGCGCAATTGAGCCACCAAAAACTTTTATATCTTCCACATTCTACAGGGAGAAGGAAAGCAATTGTAGCTAAATTACTAAGGCAAATGCGAACACTCCCAGACAACGGACAACGATTGTCCGCCCTGCGAGAGCAGAGGAAACTCTTAAAAAGCGAATTATAGTCTTTTAAAAAAATTGCAGCAGGAGACGCTCTGGGCCAAACTACATTACGCATCTAAATCATCTGACCCTAAAAGATTCTGGAAAATCATCAACACAATGGACAAGGGACCAGTGGCAGCTAATAACGCAAACATTTCTGAGGAAGCTTGGGGACACCATCTAAATTCACATCTAAAGAAATCGCTCCGCAGTCCCAAGGGTTCTCGGAGAGCCAAGAACCCGAGGTTGCAGAAAGCTTAAAGATCTCAGTATCGGAATTAACAAATGTCATTGGGAAGTCGCAAACGGATTGCGCCCCAGGACCAAATGGTTTACCACAGGCCCTGTTTAAACAGGAAACAGAAAGATGGGCCAAATTCCTGGCTGAGATGTTTAACTGCATGCTCACAATGGAAATTGTCCCGGCAACCTGGAGAGGCTCAATAATTCACCCCATCTACAAAGGAGGGAACGCAGCTTCCCCAAGCAACTACAGACTTATAGCTCTCCCAGATGTCGACCTTAAGTATTTTTCATCCTGTGTGTTAAAACATCTACAGTCTAGGGTTACAGACAATAACATTTTGCCATTCAATCAAAGCGGTTTTACCAAACATCAAGGAACACTTACAAACCTGATGGCACTGGGACTCACTACAAATAGAGCAAAAGCAACCAGGACCCCAACCTACTTGTGTTTTGTTGACTTTAAAGTTGCCTTCGATTGTGTTCCCCGTGGTAAACTATGGGTAAAACTACAGCTTTGGGGACTTCCAGCTACTATTTTAAAAGCCATTGAATTCATTTATTCTGACACATGGGTAAAGGTAAAATTAGGGGGCGGCTCTCATTTATCTAGGGCAGTTAAAACGACAGCTGGTGTTAAACAAGGCTGCGTATTGGCCCCAACACTCTTTAACCTGTATATAGCGGATCTGTCTACAAAGCTAAACGAGGATCCATCCCACTCCCCCTCATTGGGCGGGCAGCAATTATCTAATATGTTATATGCAGATGACCTACTACTAATTAGTAACACCAGAGTAGGCATGCAGAAATTGCTAAATAAATTAGGAGAATTTGCAAGGGTAAACAAGTTAGAAATCAATCACAAAAAATCTAAGATGATCACCCTCAATTGTAGGCCAACTGGCCAGCATAAATGGCTCCTAAACGAAAAGTGCCTGGAGGAAGTAATCTCCTACAGATATCTAGGAGTCGTGGTCGACGCCAGATGCAACTTTGCAGCTCAAAAAGAAGCAAAAAAAAACAGGGCGCAGACCCTTGCTTTCGCATTCTGCAAACTCGCTAATTCAATTAGTGGTCACGCCCTGAATCCCTTAACAGCCATAATGAGAGCCAAACTATTGCCAACCCTCTCGTATGGGGCAGAAATAATGAGGGGTCTGGAGGAAACTCTTCTGGAGAAGCTTTTGATAAAGACGTACAAGCGTGTCTTTCAGCTACCTAGGCATGCTCCCGCTGCCCAGGTCAGACTAGAATTCATGTTGGTTAAACAGTCGCAGGCCCACCCGGCAGCCTTCATCAAATGCTGTTACAAACTGAGCCGCACCCGAGAAGGGTCTCTAGCCAACCTAGTCTGGCAGGAAATCACCCTGGAAAGAGGCAACGGAAATTACAAAAGGTATCTGGAAAGGAGTGTAAGCCTCTTGAATCTAGGTGGGGGTTGGAATCAATCACTTTCCACAACGGCTTTTAACAAAGCAGTCAATAAGTCATGTAAACTGCTTAGTTGGTTAAAAGACAAAGAGGCTCTGACTAAAAGGTCGCATGGCTGGCTGACCCTTAATTCGTATAAAACTTTAAAAGAATCTACACTCCTGGCCACCCCCTACTCCCGGAACATTAAGCAATGCTTTTTAAGGCTTAGGCTGGGCGATGTCCCAACACCAGACCTCCTCCCAATCTGGAAGAAAGGGCTACAAGTGGGCGCACAGGAGTGCTGCCTTTGCCATCTGGCGGTAGAAACCCTGATCCATGTGGTCTGCATCTGCCCGGCACTGGCTGAAGACAGAAAACGTTTACTGAAAAAAGAAATAAACGGCCTAGGGATTAGATCCTGCAGACAAGCACTAATCGAAGCATGCAACCCACAAAACACCATATTGAATATTAGATTGGTTCAATTTTGGGAAATTTACTCCGGTAAAATAACAACTGCTGAAAGAAGCCTGTGATAGGGAAGGCACAAATAGAGACATAATCCACATACTTTGAGTAAAAACGACAAAGATAGGAAGGAATTCTGGTAATATTCGCCATACGGCCAGACCACTATGAAGTACTGTACTAGAACCCAGAGTCAAGTAGGGATTCTTTTTTCTTGTGAAATATGCTTTCTCTCAGTTATTTAAAAAGTATATGTAATTTATATGTTTTAATGTATGAGCACAGTTTTGTTAACTTTTTTTGTTGAAGGATTACTTTTATGGTTTTAATTAACTAACAAAATAAACAATCTCTCTCACATGACATAAACGTTCCACATAAAGAAAAGCAAGCGTTCATCCTAGGGGTTGGGGCCAGCACAGGACAAGAAAAGAGTAAGAAGCTAAAAAAAACTCTAGACATTGAGCAGATCTGAGATTTCTAAATGACTGAAGGCAGCATCCCTGAAGAATTGTGTTGACAAGGGTATGGTGCCAAGGGCCCTATACATTTATACAGTTTCTTCCTACAAATCACTCAACCTAATGATGTTGAAGGCATGGGTGGATAATGCAGCTGTTAGTTCCAAAAGAATGCTGGAAATTCTTGTCAAATATGCTAAGTTAGGTAGCGAAAACCCACTTAAAAAAATACCATCCATCAAGACAAAATTATACCAGAGATTTGAAAAAGAAACAATTGATAGATGAATGCAAGATTGGTCAAACACAAAAAAGACAATAAAACAAGAAAGCAACACAAATTACAAAGAGATTATGATGATAATGAAAGCATCAGAATTCTGACATTTGGTCACAAATATGACAATGAAAGTAACAATAACTATAGTTGGATCGACTCAGGGCAATACCTCCATCTTTGAAAAAGGAACAAGCAACAACACTGACACCTCAGGAACAACAGTAGGTAAAACGGAAGGGAGCGAACAAAGCTTTAGAGTCCACTACTTTTTTAGTTGAATACAGGCTGCGCAAACGTCAACACCAAAGAACATGGTCTGAGGATCAAGAACAAACAAGAAAGGAAGAGGAAGATGTTGGGGAGGACCTGGCAGAGGAGACAAAGAATCCGCCAGAAGAAACAGAAGAGGTTGAACATGATAACAGGGGCACATGGAAAACAACACAGAAAGCCCTGCTGTGGAAATATAATGGATATGAATCTGGTAAATAAGAGCATCATTAACTTAGTCAACAAAACTCTCACAGACACTGAAAACAGTTGCTATGCTTAGGTCTATCTTTCTGTCCCCTTCGGGGTTCCAACTATGTAAACACTAGGATTGACATATTCAAGTGGATCAGAAAACTCAAACTCATGAAATGGCACATCCTCAAAGGGGGACAGGGGGACACAATCAACACTAGCCTTAATGAAACCATTACACACAACTTGACTTTTGGTGACATTGATTTGTTCTTGACACTTCACAAACTTGAGAATTGCGATCCCGAGTGTAACAGCCCAACTGACACCTATACATTTTTAGATGGTGTTGGGCATTATCTATTGCAAGGCCTATGCCAGTGGTATCAAACCTCTATCCACTTTATTTTCCATCATGCCTCATGACAATATTGATACTTCCACAACATCATCTCCAGGGAGTTCAAAAACCTCAGAAAAAGAAAGCACTGCACCAGGAACTTTAATGAATCCTTGAATCAGATGAACGTGACAGAGTCCCCAGCCAAAGACAAGAACATCATCATACACCCAGCAAATAAAAGTGCTTCTCAATAGAGATGCCTACATTAGGGAAGCAATGAGACAGTTCAATAACACCACCTACTATGAGGTTATAGACAAAACCACCTATGCTAGGCGAATTAGTGATTTATGGGACAGGCTGGTTATTTGGAGAGATAAGGGACTTCTGGACTGGGATGAGTATTGCTTTCTCAGAAAAGAATTCCCCAAGTTACCTGCATTCTACATCCTCTCTAAGGTGTATAAGGACAGCGTCAACCCCCCTGGGAGACGTATTGTATGTTCCGAGGCCAGCACCCTAGAAAATGTGCCCAAGTATGTGGATGCAGCATTTAACAACATTTTCCCAGGTCTCCCTTCATACTTAAAGGACACTAAAGACTTTCTAAGTAAGATTGAAGCCCTTTGCTGGGAAGATGATTTCCTCTTGATGACAATAGATATCAGCTTGTTTATATGATCATTGAACACAAGAAGGGTATGTCCGCATGCAGGCACTTCTTGTGGGCTAAACCCATCAAATTTATCAACCATATGGACATGATGGAAGAGATGAGGAGATACTGTCTCCACAATTTTTTTTTAACTTTTATTGACATCCAATATGACCAACCTTTGGCACTGAGATGGGTACTTGCTTTACCTCTAGTTGTGTGAACCTCCTCCTTGGCTGGTGGGAGGAGGAAGAATTTGATGACATTACCCTCAATACTGACCTTGATCATGCTGTTCAATGGCTCAGGTATATTGACAACCTCTTTAGAATAATGAAAGACACAATTTCCTCTGTGTTCGATTTTGTTAATAAATGCAACAAGAGCCACAATCTGATATTCACTCATACCATGAATAAGACCAGCATTGAGCATCTAGATATTAAGGTAGAGATAGTAGACAAAGAGCTTCAAACGTGCTTGTTCAGGAAGTCCACAGCTGGGAACAATCTTCTTCATGCCCTCAATGAACACCTTGACAATTTGAAATGGAGTACCCCTATGGGGAACTACTGAGGGCAGGAAAAATCTGGAGCACCGATGAGTCATATATGAAAGAACAAAATATGATAGTGCAAAGATTCAGAGAATGTGGTTACCCCGCAATGGGTCCTCCAAATGCAATCAATTCCATGAAGGAGGTTAACAGTGATCGTATCCTTTTTGAGAATAAGAGAAAAGAAAATGCCACATCCACTACCAGGGTTATATTGAAGTACACATACAGTTCCAAACAGGTCAGACATATCTTTTTCCAAAACCTGGGACATTCTGAGATGTGAACCCATCATTGGCAACAAAATTGCTGAAAAGCCAAGTATCACTTACTGAAGAGCCAGGTCACTTAAAGACATGATCGTCTGCAGTGACATTACTCTTACCAAAGTAATAAGGGTAAACAATCTTATGGGTTTCTTTCCATGTCGCCGCTGTATTACCTGCAAAAATAGTTTCAGTAGGAAAGAATACCACATTCTCAATGGAAACACCTGCAAAGTCACTCAGTTCTTAAATTGCAGTTAGCAGTTTGTGGTATACTGCCGAGAATGTCCTTGCCAACTGAGAAATGTAGGCAGCACTACCTTTGCAGTTAAGAAATGGGTCATTGAACATCTTAGGGCCATTGACCACTGTGACTCCCGATACCCAGGAGCCAAATACTTTTACGAGAAATGCTTCAGTGATCGCGCCAAGCTGATTCACTATGACATTGAACAGATTTTACACAACCAAAGAGGTGGGTTGAATTCTCAGGCTCAAAAAAAGAGAGTCCCAATTTATCATCAAACTTGACACTAATGTGCAATGCTTGTCTGTTGTATGTCTCTCCCCCAAATACAACATGTTCTGCCACATGAGTTATGTGCTATGCTCTCTCTTTGTATGTCTCCTTGTTTTCTAAAATGCATTGTCTCTATTTCACACACTGATTCTCTCTTGTTATGTTTTTCACAATATGAATAAAAGGTCATTCAGGTACAACCACAACTACAGCTGGAAAGGTTTCCCTACCCTTTTCTTCGACTCACTGTGGTGATGTTCGTGCTCCACACACTATATTTCATGTATGCTATGACAGAGTAGATCAATGTGGATTATTTTTGCACAGGATCCTACCACCTTTAATATATCACATCACCTAATGTTGAAATGCATCTACTGATCCTGTATGTGTGTTTCTGATGTGATATCCTCTCTGGTCAGAGTCAGCCGTCGTGTCATTTCTGCGCCCTCTTGTGGTAGTATCAATGGTATCCCACAGTGCCCACTGTACTTATGTGGTAATTCCTAACCAGGAATTTATGATACTGTGGGTAATGGTAATATTGGGATGTAAAATCACCAAGACATTACAAGTAATCCCCTATAGAATCACCGTCCATGGTTTAGAGAGTAACAGGCCGAAATCTGTTACCTCACCAAATTCCACGTCATTCTAGAATTAAGGGTCATTTGTGGGGATAAAATTGTTCCAGGTTTGACCTGGGGGATTTATAGCTGGAAAAACATTGCATTGATACCACATTCCCTGCATTGCGGATTTGGGGCCAGATGTATGAAAGCATTTTGCATTCGCAAACGGTGTGAATGCCCGTTTGCGAATGCAGAATGCCATTTCAGAATGTATAAATACATTTTGAACGCAATTTTAAGGAATCGCTAAAATTGCGACCCTGTTTAGAGAGTCGCAAATTGCGACGCTCTAAATTAGAAATCGCAAATAAGGATTCCTTATTTGCGATTCCTCAGCACATGTATGAAGCAATTCCTAAATGCGATTTTGGCATTTAGGAATCACTAATTACCACCAAGTTGAACTTGGTGGTAACCATGTGCAAAATTTAAAAATGCATTTAAAATGCATTTTTAAATTGTACATGTAAAGCACACATGCCCTTTTGGCATGTGTGCACCTTACATGTCCCTCCAAAAATTTTTGAGGTGCAGCAGAGCGGGCCTTAGGCCCCCAGCACCCTGGGGTTTTGCATTTCCAAAATTGCGATTTCTGGTTCAGAAATCGCAATTTCAGAAATGCAAAAAATTCACAGATATGGGCCAACAGACAGGCCCATAGGTGTGAATGGGGCCGGTATCGCAATTTGCGATTCGGTATTAGCATTTGCGATTTTTAAGAAATCGTTATTACCAATTCGCAAATGTGATACATTCTTTAAAATCGCTATTTCCAAATCGCAAAAGGCCTTGATGATACATCTGGCCCCTGGAGTGGATTTGGAATGGAGTCCATTATTTCTACCAACATTTTTTATCAAATAGCCACTTCAAATGCAGGGCTTGTTCATTGAGCAGCACAGGAACCCTTGGCGATTTGCTCTTTTGCATGTCACAATGTGGGTTTTCATTTAGCATTTTGTCATTCCCGATGTCGGCCTACCCTGAGGAGAAAGTGAGTACATGCCTCCGTAGCAGAATTTTTTGTATCATAGGAGTGTGTCAATTGCTAACGGCACACAATGTGGGTTAGGACAGTGATCTGAGACATGGCCTGTGGTGAAGAAAACACCTCCTGGTTTTTGTGTTGAACACCTAAAATAGCGGCACATATATTGTGCAACTGTCACTTACAAATTTGTGCAGCAGGGCACGTACATGTGCTAGTGTACACGAACGTGTGCATGATCACACATGCATGGAAGAAAAAAATGTATAATGGCATTACATTGTATTTCTCAACCAGATCTTGGATTTACATTCTCCACTCAAAAAAATGATTTAGGCAAAGTCCATGCCAGCGCTGCGTTATATTTTTAAATTACAGAAGGTCAAACAATCAAAATATTCTTTAAGTCCTTGATGAAACTGAAATTATTGCCCATATTTTACACTTAGCTTTAGCTTTCTCGAACCAGTACTGTCACATTAACATTATGAAACTTCAGCATGCAGTGGACTGAAGGGAAGTGGTGGGGAGCACACTGTTGGTTTATAGTAATGAGCATTATCAGCATGGAAATTAAAACTGTACTACACTAACAGGTAGAGCAAGTGTTTGATGTTCAGCCCATATTGGATACCTGTTTTTTAGAGCCTAATTTTAACATGAAAAGATAGAAAGGCACTTCTGTCACATAATTATGTTTCAAGGGAGCGGCTCCCTGTGGCAAACACATGTTCAGCACATCTGTTTGTCTCCGACTCAACGACAGGCCACATTATGCCATCATACTCTGTGGATTTGCAGTGCGACAAGGAAAGGGCATCAAGGTAAACAATAAATAATGTGTCCAGACCAAAAATAACGTGCAGGCCCTGCAATTACTGCCTGCAAGCCGCTAAAGAATTCAATTAACTCCCATTAGTACTTAGTATTCAACCTGCTTTGTCTTTGTCTAAGAGGGTGTTAAATACCTTTCTTTAAAAAAATTATTTTAATCTGAATTAATCCTCTGACATCTTTCAAAATTGTATTTAAAATAGTGCCAAGAAGCTTGGTAGTCATGTGCATTAAAGCTAACATAACATACTATAATCTAACAAAACATAATAGCCCACATTATAACATTGGCTGTAAGTGCCGCCTACCGCCGCGGCGACGGCTGCCAAAAGACCGCCGCCGCGGTTAACATCCATGAGCCAAAGTATGACCACGGCTGGATTTCTGCCACAAGAAGGGTGGAAATACAACTGTGGCCATACTGGCGAACGGCATTCAGGTTGTGCTGCTACCACCAGCAGCACGACGCCAGTAGACCGCCGTCAACCGTATTATGAAAAATAATATGGCCTGGTGGTGTTCTGCTGGCAGGCGCTGCTGGTGTGGCAGTGCTGGTGGTAGCACCTACCCCACTAGATGCAGGTAAGTCAGGTTTCTGACAGGGGAGAGGGGTGGGGGGTGTTGTGTGTGTGTTTGGGGGGGTATGCATGAATGTGTGAGTGTGTGCGTGTATGCGAATGTGTGTGTAGTGTTGTTTGCGTGTGTGTGTGCATGTGTGAGAATGCGTGTATAAATGGTAATGTGAATGCATGTCTGAGTGTCAGTATGAATGTGTGTACGGGTGCGTGCGTGAATGAATGGATGCATGCATGTATGAATGAGTGTATGCCTGTGTGAGTGAGTGTGTGAATCTGTGGTGTGTGCCTGCAAGTGTGAGTGGATGGGAGAGATTTGAAGGGGAGAGTGTGGATGTCAGGGGGGTGGGGGGAATCTGGGGAGTGTTAGGGGTTGTGGGTGAGCGTCCTATCAGTGAAAGGGAAAGAATTCCCTGTCCCTAGTAGGGCCTAACAAGGCGGTAGGCAGGGTTGTAATGCCACAGGGGGTACAGTAGCGGCCGCCGGGTTGGAGACTGTTATCTCCAGCCTGGCGGCTGCTACCACCATTGCGGTCAGTGTGGTACATTGGCGGGTTGGTTTCAGACAGCCTGTTAATGTCATAATGTGGCGGTATGAACCTCCAGCCTGTTGGTGGTACTACCGCCGGGGTCATAATGACCCCCAATATAACATAACATAACATAACATAGTTTGCCCTAAAATTGGAAACTATATTTAAATTCCTTTTGAAGAGCATGGTACAGTTGTCAGTACATAGTTATTGTTGGGACCTAGATTTCATTGAAAAAGCATTTTTTGACTTGCCTATACCTTTGGCGCCAATTAAATAATCTTCACAAACTTTTTTAAAAAGTTCACTCTAAGGTCATGTTGTGCATGGAGAGTCTCAGGATGATCGGTCAAGCGGGGGCTGAGAAAAAGGGGGAGGGGGCAGCAAAAAAGTGCATTCCCATGTTAATTCCCATAGACTCTTTAAACATACCTGCAGCCTGAACAGCTGGATGGAATTGCACCAAATTTGGCAGAATGGTAGCTTTCAGTCCACAGATGACCCTTTTGTTATTTGATGTAAATCCCTTCAGAAAGAGGGGCAGGCAGCAGGTGTGCAGAAAACATTGCTTAGAGCCCGTAGAAAGCATGAGAAGGAGGGACAGGCAGGCAGCGGCACACACAGAATGGGCCTGAGAGAAGAGAAAGCAGTGAGAGGGAGCTATAGGCAGGGAGTTGGCATGCACACAACGGGGCTCAGAAATCAGTGAAAAGAAGGGACAGGGAGGCAGCAGGCTGGCACACAATGGGACAATGGGGCTCAGAGAATGGGGAAAGCAGATGTCAGTAAGTGCAGAGAAATGCCTACTTTCTAAATGTGGCATTTCTGAAATAGTAATTTAGAATCCAACTTTACCAGTAAGTATGATGGATGTTTCACTACCATTCTAACCATACCAAATAAAACAAGGCTATTCCTCTTAGATTAGAAATTACCACTTGAAAACATATAAGGTACTTTCTAATTCTAGCCTATGACAGGAGCAGGTTTCATGGTGGTGAAAAACAACTTTGGGACTTTTTCACTACCAGGACATGTAAATCTTATAAGTATATGTCCTGCCTTTTACTTTCATAGCACCCTGCCCTATATGTTACCTAGGGCCTACCTGAGGGGTGACTTAAATGTTTAAAAGGGGAATTTAAGGCTTGGCAAGTAGTTTTAAATCTCAAATCAAAGTGTCAGGAAAACTGCACACAGAGGACTGGCAAAGGCAGACCTGAGACATGGTTAAAGGGATACTTATGTGGTTGCACAATTATTGCTGAAGGCTATGTAGTAGCATTTAATTTACAGGTCCAGGGCACATTTAGTATACTTTACTAGGGACGTATGAGTAAATTAAATATGCAAATTGGGTATGAGCCAATGTTACCATGTTTTAGGGAGAGAGCGCATGCACTTTAGCACTGATTAGCAGTGGTAAATTGCCCAGAGTCCTAAAGTCAACAAAAACAAGGTCAGAAAAAGTGGAAGAATAAGGCAAAAAGTTAGGGGTGACCCTTCAGAGAGGGCCATTTTCCAGGGGACAGGCAGGCATGCAGACCTTGGGGCTGAGAGGGAGAAGAAAGCGGTGAAAAGGAGAGGCAGTCAGGCAGCAGGTATGCAGACCACAGAGCTGAGAGGTAGGAGAAAGCAGTTCGAAGGAAGGGCAGGCAGGCAGCTGGCACAATGACCACAGGACTAAGAGAAAATAGAAAGCATCAAAAAGGAGGGAGAGGCAGGCACACAAACCATGGTGGTGAGAGGAGAAAGCGGTGAGAATGAGGTACAGGCAGGCAGCAGGTACGCAGACCACAGAGCTTAGAAGAACGGGAAAGTGGCAAAAAGGAGAGCCAGGCAGCAGGCAAGCGGACCACGGAGCTGAGAGAAAGGAGAAAGAGGTAAGAAGGAGGGACAGGCAAGCAACAGGCACAAACACAATGGGGCTTAGATCAAGGGGAAAGCAGTAAGAAGGATGGACAGGCATGTAGCAGGCACACACTCAATGGGACCCAGAAAGCAGTGAGAAGAAGGAACAGGCAGGCAGCAGGCATGCAGACAACAGGGTTGAGAGAATTGAGAAGCAGTGAAAAGGAGGGACAGGCTGTCAGGCTGGCAGGCAGACAAGCCTGGAGAAGGGGTTGAGAAGGAGAGACAGACAGGCAGATGACATACAGACCACAGGGTTCAGAGGAAGGAGAAAGTGATTAGAAGGAGGGACAGACAAGCATGCAGGCCATGTGGTTGAGAGGGAGTAGAAAGCAGTGAGATAAAGGGATAGTCAGGCAGCTGGCATGGACATGGGGCTGAGAATGAGGAGAAAGCAGTGAGAAGAAGGGACAGGCAGTACACAGGCATGCACATATTCGGCTGAGAGGGAAGAGAAAGCAGTGAGAAGAGGCATCAGACAGGCAGCAGACAAGTAGTCGATGAGGCTGAGAGGAAGGAGAAAGTGGTGAGAAGTAGGGATAGGCAGGTATCAGGCATGCAGTCCACAGGACTGAGAGTGAGGAGAAAGTGGTGAGTAGGAGTGTTAACGCGTCCCTCACTAGATAATTTACTCACTCTGGGACTCGTTTTAGGCCAATGAATCTTTTGACCCTGATTGAAGACACCTTAAGACGAGATAACTAATCAACATGTCAATCAATAGGTCAATAACATCATCAATAGTCACCATAACAAATCAATTAGATTAATCAATAACATTAATAAGACTCGGAAACCACCATGACCTTTCAGTCCTGAACAACCACACCAGTTTAGTACAATTTTATGATGTTTATTCCCTATTGATTACAATTCTACTAGTAAGTTTATTAGTCTCAAAACCATGAAACACATCAGCATTGTCATAATATGGCAACTCGAATAAGATTTCATCAAAGCAAAGATCACGAACATTAGAACATAACACGACGTCAACATAGGTTAACCTTAGCAGAATATCATTAGCGCATTATTCAACAAAGCATTGATTCAGTCATTTGTTTATTTGCGTCGGTTTAGTGAACCCCTTAACTAAGCTTGAATTAGCATTGGCATGTTGGGCTTCATGCAAAACAATTTAGCAACACGAATTTAGAAAACATCTATCTATGGTCTCTGTCAAAAGAAGCAGTTGGTACCTAGAAAGGAAACGCAAACAGACAATTACAATTTCATCATCATATAGTTACCCTCCGTAATGGGTCAGCATACAGAGTCAGTCTTCGTCCTCAGGACATAAGTTGATTCACCATCAGCCAGGAAACACAGCAAAGTTCAGCAAGACGGGGTAAGTAGGGACACTTCCCTCATAAGGAGTAGAAGTATAGAACGGGCAAGATAAGGGTGAGGATGGTTTGAAGAGCCAAACAGTAAAGTCTCTAGGCAGAGTGACAAAGTGTCTGGGTCATAGCAAAAGTTTGCAATGGCATCTCCCAATGGCTCCTCGTGTCAACGGTTTTTATCCCTTTTCTATTGTACAGTCCCCTAATTTCGAATTGGGTATTTTTGGCACCCCACAATCTCTATCCAATGGGTTTCCAGTGGTACCATCAAAATTGTCACCTCATAACAGTTCTCAAGTAGTTTATTGGTTCTTGTGATTGACGTCTCTACCGGGTAGAATGTCCGGTATGATTTCATACTCTCGTGGTACTTTTGCATCTTCAGTCAGTGGTTCCATTGTCTATACCAGTTTAGGTGACCTTGTACCTGTAACAAGTCTACACTGTTGCTTTCAGCAAGAATTTTTCCTTGAGCAAATCGAGTTTCATGAGAACAGATCTACTACAGTTACACTCATCTTCTAGCTTCTGGAAAAATACGATTACATGTCCTTCAGCAAGTCAGCACACTGCAAGTTAAAAAAAACACATTTAATATGAAACCGGCCAGCTAGGCCCTACTCATGCTAACTAAGGCCTAATGAATGAATTAGCAAAACCTTAACATATAGCTCTTAATACTAATACAAATTCATACATTAGTGCATCAGAAACTCATTTTAGTCAATTTTATTAATCCCCGTATATATTGATGCCCACTCCCCTTGGGCACATTTCAGACTCAACCTTAGTAAAACATATTAATACATTTTCTATGCGGCATTATTATGCATCAGTTCAGAAACATGTCATGTTAATTTTGGTTATAAGAGCTACGCTCCAACAATCCCTCCTCTGATGACACTTGTCATCACACAAAACCTTTCCCTTCACAACCTTTCACTTTCTTAAATTATGCATTTCAATTTCTTCTCCCCTCCTTAGTTTTTCATACGTCTCTTTGAATATTTTCTCCTTTTTCTTTTCTTCTTTTCTTTTGTTGCGTTTTGCCAATTTTTCTCTAATTCTTTTACTAATTTTGCATGATAACCATAGTCCGAATAAACAAGCTAGAACAATCAATATACCCCCCATTATTTTTGCAAGTATCCCATTCCAAATACTACTAAACCAATTCCCTACTTTAGCAATTCCCTTTCCAACTTTTTCCCAAAATCCAGGTTTCTCCTTCAGCTCCTTCAAATCTGTACTATCTCTTGTTAGGTTAGTAAGCATACTCCTAATCTTATTACTATTGTCAGGTATAAATGCACAACAGTGGCACTCATTAAGCATCCTACAGACTCCGCCACTTTTCGCTAAAAGAATGTCTAAAGCAAGCCAGTTTTGAAGAGTCATAGCCCTCTCCGCAGCAAGTTCAGTATCCATCAGGAGTATAGCCCCTGTGAAGTTTGTCAGCATGTTATCCACAATAGTAGACAACTTTCGAATCTTTATGGAGTTTAAGATAACCTCCACTGAAGGAATTATGGCTCCAAATATATCACCTACAACAGCAGCCGCTGTCTCTCTCTTTTGTCTAGTATTATGTAATTCAGACATTTTAGGAAGTTGCTTTAAGTCATCAATTTGGTAGATCTTTGGGAAAACTATCCCCAAATAACATATCCAATACCATCCCTTTGGAAGACAGTAATAAGCATTAAGTACACATATATAATAGATCCCAGGGATCGCTGGATCCTGTCCATTTAGCATGAATGTCCATTTACTCTGAAACAAAAACACATGCCTGCACTCACTCATTCCCACAAATAAAGTGTCATGCTCGGATTTTGGCCTATATAAACAAAGCTTTCCTACGTGTAATGCATCCTTAGCTAGCTTGTCTTGCGCCTTTATTGCACTATAAGCATAATCATTTGCAAACGTTTGTTTTTCTAATCCATTTTCTAGCTTTTCCTTTAAAGCTTTTCTTCTATCATCAATGTGATCTAAGAAGCTCTTCTCTACAGGCGTTAGTAAGCAGGTTCGATTATTGCTATGCGCATAAGCTGTCCCAAATGTCATTGTTGGCTCAAATAAACCCCTAACTATGTTTATGTTATGTTCCTGAGCTATTTTATTTAAAAACTGAATTATTGGCACAAAAGAAAACACTAAGGGCCTCATTCCGAGGCCGGCGGACGGCGGTCGCCGCCCGTCTGGCGGGAACCGCCATATGGCCGCTCCGCGGGCGAAAGACCGCGGAGGCCAATCTGGCTTTCCCGCTGGGCTGGCGGGCGACCGCCAGAAGGCCGCCCGCCAGCCCAGTGGGAAACCCCTTCCCACGAGGAAGCCGTCTCCGAATGGAGCCGGCGGAGTGGGAAGGTGCGACGGGTGCAGTTGCACCCGTCGCGAATTTCAGTGTCTGCTAAGCAGACACTGAAATTCATTGTGGGGCCCTCTTACGGGGGCCCCTGCAGTGCCCATGCCATTGGCATGGGCACTGCAGGGGCCCCCAGGGGCCCCACGACACCCCATACCGCCATCCTGTTCCTGGCGGGCGAACCGCCAGGAACAGGATGGCGGTATGGGGTGTCGGAATCCCCATGGCGGCGCAGCAAGCTGCGCCGCCATGGAGGATTCCTGAGGGCAGCGGAAAACCGGCGGGAGACCGCCGGTTTTCCTGTTCTGACCGCGGCCAAACCGCCGCGGTCAGAATGCCCTGCGGGGCACCGCCAGCCTGTTGGCGGTGCTCCCGCCGACCCCGGCGGTCCTTGACCGCCGGGGTCGGAATGACCCCCTAAATCTAGATTAGAATAGAAGTATAGAACATGTTCTTGATTATAGAATCTTGTTAATAGCAAACTACAGCTTATTCCACACGTAAGCGGCAAACTATGATAAGTAACCCCTTCTTGTACCGACGAAGGAATCTTTGTGCACACATAGCAATTCTTTGCATCCATTGTTTCAACATACTCATTCAGCAAGCAATAGTTCCCTCATGCAAATGCTTCATATCCTGCTCAAACCTCTCCCATGGTGTTAGTGTAGCAGTCTCAGGAGTTGGAGCATTGTTAGTCGCACTCTTATCCACCAATGGCATTCCCACAATCACACCTATAATTACTACTGCACACACAACACCCAAAATAACACTCAACCATCTACGAATCCTACTCCTATTATCATTCTTTCTAGTGTTACCCATGATCTGTAAAGAATCAGAGAGCAGAATAATATAAAGCAAACAATCAACTTGAGGAAGATTTAAAAACTCTTTTTTTTTTTTTTCCTCCTGTGCAAAGTCTCTCTCTTAGCAAATATTTACAGCGTTTCACTCACTCCCAGGACCCTTTTGTCAAATCAGGTTAGCAGCTTGTCATAATCGGTTTTCAGTGTCAATTCAGGTTAACAGTGTCACATCTGGTAATTTATCAGTTTCTTTTCTCAGATTTCTCTCTCTTTAATTTCGATTTACCACAGTCTCTCTCTATGGTCGAATTCAGGTGCTGTAATATTGACCTGGAATTTCTCGATCAAAACAGAATGCCAAGAATTCTTGTTGCCACTCAGGTGATGTTGCATAAGCCCATTCAGGTCCTGCGTACCTCCTGTTTGCAACTCTTTTTCTTTTCAATTTGCGATCACTCTGCAACTCTCCCTCACTGAGATCTTCTTTCCTTGTGGTGTCAATTTCTTCTTCTATTGTTTCATTAGGGGCCTCTTTCTCCTTTGCAGCTTGTGGTTCCGGCCAATTATCTCCTTTAAGTGTTCTCCTGCCGCTCGGCCTTTCAGGATGTTGAACAGTACCCTTCTCTTGTGCTATGGTGTTTTCTCTTGATGGACCTGCAAGCTGCTCAAGAGGAGTCAGAACACTTTGACCTCCTTCTGCCTCACCTCCTTCGCCTTCAGGGTCTGTCAAGGGCTCAACTTCAAACCTGTATCCGTCTGCTTCTGGGAGAACCTCTCTTTGGGTCGGTCCTCCTGGCGCCTCAGTTGAAATAAGCTCACCGTCACCCCTCTGGATTTCGTTTACTGTCTGAGTGACCGAGCCGTCCTCAACGGGCTCTCCTTCAGTCTCAGTTCCCCTTTGATTACTCTCTGGCCCTGAGACTTCCTTCTCTGCAGCTGTTATTTTCGACAATTTGAGTTCCTCATCAGTTGGACACATCACCTTCTTTGTGTGACTGGCATGGATCCAGTTTGGAAGTCCTGCATATTTCACAGCAGTAGTAGATGTCAGTATTGCTTGATACGGCCCCTTCCAACGTGGCTCCAAACACAACTTCCTCACGTGTTTCTTGACAACAACCCAGTCACCGGCTTTCAGGGTGTGACCTGGATCAGTTATCGGTGGCAATGTGGTAGCTTCCACCTGGTGAGAGAAAGAGCAGACCATGTCAGCCAGACCCTTGCAGTAGTCCAACACCATATCATCCGTGATATTCACAAGAGCATTTGCAGGCACTGCGGGCAATCTCATAGCTCGGCCCATAAGAATTTCTTGAGGAGGCAGTCCTGTTTTCTTGTCTGGTGTGTTTCTCATTGACCTCAGCACTAAGGGCAATGCATCTGGCCATTTCAAATTTGTGGCTGCACACGTCTTTGCCATTCTTGACTTCAAGGTACCATTCATCTGCTCCACTGGTCCTGATGCTTTAAGGCGGTAGCTACAGTGTAATTTCTGTTCAATGTTCAGGGCAGCACACAAGAGCTTAATCACCTTATTGTTGAAGTGACTTCCCCTATCTGATTCTAAAGAGATCGAAAACCCGAAATGTGGTATCAACTCCCTAAGCAGTAGCTTTGCTACTGTGAAACTGTCATTTCTACTTATAGGGTAAGCTTCAATCCAGTGACTAAAAATGCACACAACCACCAACACGTACCTCAGACCTCCACATACAGGCATCTCAATAAAATCCATCTGCAGTCTGCTAAATGGACCTCCTGCTCTCCCAATGTGGCTCAGATTCACCACGGTCCCTTTCCCCGCATTCATCTGCTGACAGATAATGCACCTGTGACAGATAACCTCTGCAGCTTGTCTGAATTTTGGATTGAACCAATCGACTTTGAACAACCTGATCATTGTGTCTCTCCAAACATGTGCTTGACCATGGTAAAACCGCACAAACTGTGACAAAAGACTGTTTGGCAAAACCATTTTCCCTTCCTCAGAAACCCATATATCATCAGATCTCTGTACGCATTGCATTTTGACCCAGGAGTGTTTCTCCTCTTTGCTGGCACATCCTGCAACGATTTCAACTCATCCAGTGTGTCAACCACCCTTAACGCATACCCTGAGCATGTTTCATTTTCTGTTTCAGGTAACAATTCCCACTGGTCTTGGAATGATATACAGTTAAATGCACAAAACCTTGCGACTTGTTCTGCATAGCCATTTCCCATTGACACAACGTCTTGTGATTTAAAATGAGCACTGCATTTCACCACGGCAATTTAAAGAGGTAACGGAATCGTGTGCAACAATTCCTTAATTAATTTTTCACTGCAGAACCAGAAGAGGTCAGGAAACCCCTCTGTGACCACAGCTGGCCAAAGTCATGGATGATTCCAAATCCGTATCTGCTATCAGTATAAATAGTGACTTTCAGGTTCTCAGCAGCGTGACATGCCCTAGTAAGAGCAATTAATTCAGCCACTTGAGCAGAGTATACTCTTTCGAGCCAGGATGCTTCTAGGATACCAGAGATTGTACACACGGCATATCCAGCTCTCAGTACTCCTACTGAGTCTCTCAGGCATGAACCATCAATAAAGATAATGTAATAATTTTCTTCCAATTGGGTATCTTTAATGTCGGGTCTCGGTTTGGTGCACAGATTCGTTACCTCAAGACAATTGTGTTCTACCTCCTCAGCATCATCAATGTCTGCATTTTCAATAGGAAGCAAAGTTGCCGGGTTCAACACAGTACATCTTTTTAAGGATACATCAAGTGACCCCAGTATAATTGTTTCATCCTTAGTTAGGCGAGAATTTGTCATATGTTGAGTCTTTGTTCGGGTCAACAGAATTTCAACTGAATGTGGGACCATTACTGTTCAGGGATGTCCTATCACTATACCTTCACACTGAGTGAGGCTTTGACCAACTGCTGCAACTGCACGCAAACAACCCGGTAAGGCTGCTGCAAGTGGGTCCAAAGTAGCTGAAAAATATGCTACTGGGCGGTTTGCACCTCCATGGACCTGTGTCAGGGCAGACAAAGAACAAGCATCTCGTTCATGACAAAACAGTACAAAAGGCTTTGTGTAATCAGGCATATCTAAAGCTGGTGCCCTGCACATACTTTCCCTCAGTTCAATGAATGCCCTCATCTTTTTCTCAGACATGGTTATGGCACCCGGGCCATCCTGAATTTCCTTGATCGTCAACCTCACCAAAGGTTTAGAGATAATCGAGAAGTTGGGAATCCACTGGCAAAAGTAGCCCACCATTCCCAAAAACATCCTAACGTCCCTCTTGGTTGTCGGGGGATTCATCTGCAGTATGGCTGTCACTCTTTCTTTGGATATTTTCCTCGACCCTTTTTCAATCAGGTGACCTAAGTACTTCACCTGTTTTTGACAGTACTGTAGCTTCTTTGGGGACACTTTGGGGGTTATTCCAACTTTGGATGAGGTGTTAATCCGTCCTAAAAGTGACGGTAAAGTGACGGATATACCACCAGCCGTATTACGAGTCCATTATATCCTATGGAACTCGTAATACGGCTGGTGGTATATCCGTCACTTTTAGGACGGATTAACACCTCCTCCAAAGTTGGAATAACCCCCTTTATGTCCGTTCTTTCCCAAATGATTCAGTAAGGCAATAGTATTGTACCTACAGTCATCTTTCGTTTTGGACACAATTAACAAATCATCAATGTACTGTACTAGAGTCAAACTAAAAGGCAATTCTAATGATTCAAAGTCCTTCTTCAATATCTGATTGAAGATGGAAGGTGATTCAGAAAACCCTTGAGGACATCCACACCAACTGTAAACCTTGTCCAGGAATTTGAAACTGAAAAGAAATTGGCTGTCCTCATGAAGAGGCACCGAAAAGAATGCTTGAGACAGGTCCACAACTGTGAACCATTCTGCATCACACAGAACCTGAAACATAATCATGCATGGATTTGGCACTATAGGGCAACATTTTACCACAATCTCATAAATTTTTCTCATGTCTTGAACAATTCAAACTTTCCCACAAGGCTTTTTCAGACCCATTATTGGTGAATTACACCTGCTCATTACTTCTTTTAGAACCCCTTGCTTTACAAAGTCTGCAATTATCTGCACCACCTGTATAAGAATATCTTGTGCCATGTGGTACTGCGGCACCTGAGGAAACACGGCATTTGGCTTCACTTCTACCTTGACTGGTTCTACTCCTCTTATTTATCCCACTTCCTTTCCTGTCAAGTCCCACACTTTCTCTGTCACTGTTCCCTGTAATTCGGCTGATAAATCAGTCACTGGGAACATCGGGAAGAAGGTTATCAAAGGGTACTCCTCATTTGCAGTCTCCGTCTCTGTCTCTGAGATCTGACCATCGTCCCCTTCATCATCACTGTTTGTCTGCACCTCAATCCCTCCATTGGAACAGGTAATTGAACACCTCAATTTACACAGTAAGTCTTTTCCCAGTAGGGATACGGGACTCGAGTCACAGACTACAAATCTATGTAATCCCTGGAAGGTACCAATCTCAACTTGGACCGGATCTGTAATTGGATTTGTCAGGAGCTGATTTGCTACTCCTACCACCCTTATGGTATGCCCCAAAAGTGGCAATTTCGGAACCTCTGCACTTCTGACTGTAGAGCGTGTAGCTCCTGTATCAACTAGGAACTAAACCTTATGACCTATCACCTTTCCCTGAACATAAGGTCCCCTCTGATATACTTCTATGCATGCTGCAATCCTGCACTCCTCACTATCTGAACAATCATCCGACCATTCATCATTTATTCCATCCTCACCACGCAATGGGAACTGTTGTACTGTATAATTTTGACTCATTGTTTGACCTGTGACCTGTTGCGGAAGCATCACCTGTTGCTGTCCCATTGGAGCTAGTGGTAACTGCATTTGCTGTCTAGGTACCATGGGAATCTGCTGTTGTACCTGCTGCATCTGTTCTGTTTGAACACGTGGCATTTGTGGCATAGGCTGGAGACCCTGCATCTGCACAATGTTATTCTGGAAGTTTGGATTTTGACCCCTCATTCTTGGACCCCTCACATTTTGAAAGGTACCGACATCATTGCTTTGTTGAACAACACCATCCTGCACCATCCATGGGCCACCACCGCTTCCAGTATCCCACGCCCCCGCACGTGTGACATTGTAACACCTTTTTCATCCCTTGCACATCATTTTGACCCACAACGGTATTCAAATCTGGACCACAGTTCACAAAACCTCCTTGACCTCTGCCTCTTTGTTGCATCTGAACCAATCCGTTTCCTTGTGGTTGTTGTTGTACTACCTGCTGCATCCCTGCTTGAGCTGCCTTAATTTGCATCAGCATCACCTTCTCTTTCAGCTTTCTCTGCTTCAATTCAATCTCATCGCTACAGTATTTTGCATACTGCAACACCTCATCAATCGGCTTCGCTTGCCAACAGATTAAATGATTCTTAATCATCTGGCTAATCTCTGGTCTCAGCCCTTCAACAAACCTGAACACAAGGTGATTCATGTATTTCGGTTCTATGACCTCAGTGCCACTGTAGTGTTTGAATGCCTTCAGCAACCTCTCATAATAAGCATGTATCAACTCTTTGCCCTCCTGTGACGTTCGATCTATCTTCTGCCAATCAGTCACCTTCGGCGACACTTTCTGCTTCAAAAACTCAATCACTTTATGGTAATACCTCATTACTTCAGAAGACGGTGCTCCAGTAATCTTGTCCCTTGCCGGCTCCTCTGTTGGCCAATCCACACCCCTCTTGCACTCAAGCTGGTACTATGATCTCAAACAAAGTATTCAAGTCTTCCAAAAGACATTTCGCAAGCTTCACAAACCTGTCCGTCTGCTGGTACCACTCTATTGGCTTCTCCCTTAACCTGAGATAGTGATTTGTAAATGACAGGATGTCACCCCTAGACCACGGTACATGGACTAGAACCCCTCCAGCTGTTTCTCTCATCGGTAACATTTTTATTGTTCCCGTGTCTGGTGCAGCTTTCGCCTGCTTCGGTTCTGGGTCATCACCTTTCTCTTTATCTCTCTTCCTTGCCCATCTGCCTTCCCACTTCTCTAACGCTCCCCAAACTGGAACACTTTGCAATATCTCTTTGAGATGTGCCTTCATTCCGGTGGATCTCATGTGATCAAAATCTTTAGGTTCAAAGTCTAACCTATAGCTCCTCTTCAAATGCTTAGTATTGTCTAAGTCTATGCCGAATTTGTCCGCCAGGTTTGCCAACCTCTGATGCACCCTGCTCACTTCTTTGGTTATCATAGGGCACAGATACCTCAATTCTGCTTCCGTGTATGACTCTAATCTGTTCACCCCATTGTTCCTTCTACTAATTCTGTCGCTTCCATGCCCAGCCTCACAAAATTCAGGTATTCCTGTCTTTCTGATCTCTCTGCAGTCATTGTAGTAGTCTGCGGAGTGTTGAGCTTGTCTAACCATTCATTCAATTGTTGCGCTGTTAAGCCTTGCAACAAAACATTTCCAGACTGCATCATTGATGTCTGTGACGTATTTGCACTCATCACCTGTGGGGTTAGTGTACCCAACCCTGCTTGCCTCATTGTCTCCAAAAGAACCCCAATCGGACTGAAATCCAACAAGGATCTAGACCTTTTGGCTGTCTGTCCTCCCTGTGTAATTCCCTGCAAGTTTCCTGTGAACCCTCCTCTTATCACCTCTTGGGTCATCACTTCTTGGTCACATACGCTAGGCTTAGCTTGCGCATACAGCGGTACTGGTGGACCAACAGTGATACGCAATGATATAGCCACTGGTGACTGTCCAGTTCCCAAACCCTGTGGAGCATTAACTCCCACAGCTTGATTCATCATGGGTGCTGTAGCTACTGACTGCGGTCCTGTGACAGAAGTGTAATGCAGAACCACCTGTTGCTGTGGCTGGGGTAGCAATTGTGGAGTTGGCTCAATCTGCACTAACTTTACTCTTGTGTATACTGGATCAGGCGGCACCATCAAACTCGTAGTAGTCTCTAATACTGGGACATCAGGATAGAGCCTCTGAAATTGTGGTGGCTGCGACTGTATCTGCGTGTCTGGTGCAGTGGGTACACTGACACCATTTTGTATCGGAACTGTATCACTTGTCGGTACTGTATTCATGATTCCCTTATTTTGTGTCGGATCTTCAGGACCCGCACTAGTACTCGGTCCATTATCATTTATGGCATATGGTGGCGGGCGGTCATGTAACAACTGATTAAGAAACTCCACATTGTCTGAATCATCTGCATCTGTCCAAGACCTCTGAGTCTCCTTTGGCTTACTAGAGCCCTTGTCTGTCTTACTAGTGGCCTTCTCTCCCTGAGTCTCGTCTTCTTGTGTTATTTCCGGAAACATCCTAACTCCGTCTACTATTCCCCTTCTCCACATCTTAATCTTGTTATTCCATTTAGACTCCGCTAGAGTCTTTTCTGCTCTTCTCATTCTCCTCACATATTTCTGCTGCCTATGTTGTATGGCCATTAAATCCCAGACCGATAATGCCTCAAACTGAGCTGGTCTCGGAGGCGGTTTTTGTTCACTTAACACCCTCTGCAAATTTTCCCAAATTCTTACATTAAACGTTCTGTATTCTGGGAACGCTAAACATCCCTCCTTCTGCGTCATTTTGCACCACTGCTTTAGCCAACGACAGGGCGCGACTCCCTTCTCCTCCATTACGGTATAAGCTGGAGTATCCTCTGGTGGTCTAGGCTCCACCACACTTGCTGTAATGTATGTATCTCCCCTCAAAGCACTCTTTAGAGCCTTGAAAAACGTCATTTTTGCATCTTTTATTTTGTTTAGAATCTAATCAGGAAGTGACTTTAATTCCCAGAACACTCTTTGCCTACCTTCTCAACCAATTGCCTCTCACAGACGGCTGCCAATCCGTGCGCGACCCCTCTCGGCAACTGACCTATCCCAGCGCGGCTCCAATGACGTCACACTCACACACACTGCGGCTGACAAAGTCTTGCAGCTTGTCTTCCTCACACAGAAACTAATGCAATATATTGTGAGCACTTCAACAATAAACTCAAATTTGCCGGTTTAATACAGGAAGGGTAACACAATCGCTTCAGAACTTTACAGAGATTTCACTTGAAGCCTCGGCTGGTACTCTCTCCTTCTCAGCTCCCGCACTCGCTAGTAGAATTTGACCCGCAAATCCTACTCTTGATTTGTCAATGGTTCATTCTAGTGCACTTTAGAACTTACCAAATCCCCATTGAAGGTTTCACTCACACAATTTGACTCAAACTCGACTCATCAACCACGCCCGATTGACCTATTAAACCGCACAAATTACAACATAAACCAAGTGTCTCAGACCACGACAGGTCTGTGCATCACCCACAACCACGTGGACAGTTTTTTAGCACAAAGCGCCACACTCACATGAAGTTCGCCGACTTCCCTACTCTCATACTCGGAGTACACCCACTCCTACTAAAATATTACCTGGCCTAAATCCACACAAACTTCACAAATCACCTGCAATATGCAAAAGCTGAGCAAGCACAAATTCTATTTCACACATACTAGAACGCCGATAACATACCCAACTCACTTAGACAAACTCCAAGATTCCGGGAAAGTCATTTAGGACTTAGAGACACATCATGCCTCCAATTTGCATTATTTCGAAAAACACTTTCAAACAATGGTCCCTCGTCCTAGGGCCCCCAAAGGGTCAAACCGTCCCTCTGCTACCAGAACTGCTAACGCGTCCCTCACTAGATAATTTACTCACTCTGGGACTCGTTTTAGGCCAATGAATCTTTTGACCCTGATTGAAGACACCTTAAGACGAGATAAATAATCAACATGTCAATCAATAAGTCAATAATGTCATCAATAATCACCATAACAAATCAATTAGATTAATCAATAACATTAATTAGACTCGGACCCCACCATGACCTTTCAGTCATGAACAACCACACCAGTTTAGTACAATTTTATGATGTTTATTCCCTAATGATTACAATTCTACTAGTAAGTTTATTAGTCTCAAAACCATGAAACACATCAGCATTGTCATAATATGGCAACTCAAATAAGATTTCATCAAAGCAAAGATCACGAACATTAGAACATAACACGACGTCAACATAGGTTAACCTTAGCAGAGTATCATTAGCGCATTATTCAACAAAGCATTGATTCAGTCATTTGTCTATTTGCGTTTGTTTAGTGAACGCCTTAACTAACCTTGAATTAGTATTGGCATGTTGGGCTTCATGCAAAACAATTTAGCAACACGAATTTAGAAAACCTCTATCTATGGTCTCTGTCAAAAGAAGCAGTTGGTACCTAGAAAGGAAAGGCAAACAGACAATTACAATTTTATCATCATATAGTTACCCTCCGTAATGGGTCAGCATACAGAGTCAGTCTTCGTCCTCAGGACATAAGTTGATTCGCCATCATGAAGGAAACACAGCAAAGTTCAGAAAGACGGGGTAAGTAGGGACACTCCCTCATAAGGAGTAGAAATCAGTGTGAAAGAGGGACAGGCAGGCAGCAAGCATGTAGATCACTGGGGTGAGAGGAAGGAGAAAGCAGTGAGAAGGAGGGACCAGCAGTTAGCAACCAGGCAGAAAATGGTGCCGAGAGGATGGAGAAAGGAGTGAGAAGGAGGGACTGGCAGGCAGCAGGTATGCAGACCATAGGGCTGAGAGCCCAGAGAAAGTGGTGAGAATGAGGGACAGGCAGGCCACAGGCATGCAGACCACAGAGCTGAGAGGAAGGAGAAAGTAGTGAGAAGGAGCGATAGACAGGCAGTAGGCACACAGACCATGGGGCTAAGAGGAATATGAAAGGGGGGAGGAGGAGGGACAGGGTGGTAGATCACAAGGCTGTGAAGGAGGACAGCGCAATGAGAAGGAAGACAGGCAGACAGCAGGTATGCAGAAAAAAGTGCTGAGGGGAAGGAGAAAGTGGTGATAATAGCTGACAGGCAGGCATGCTAAACAAGGGGCTGACCGCCTATAGAAAACAGTGTGAAAGAGGGACAGGTAGGCAGCAGGCATGTAGACCACTGGGGAGAGAGGAAGGAGAAAGCAGTGAGAAGGAGTGACAGGCAGGCAACTTGCACACAGACTGGGGGCTGAGAAGGAGAAAGCGATGAGAAGGAGGGACAGGCAGACATGCAGGAAACAGGTTGAGTCGGTGGGGAAAGTGTTGAAAAGAAGGGGCAGGCAGCAGGTATGCAGACCATTGAGCTGAGAAAAAGGAGAAAACAGTGAGGAGGGACAGGGAATCAGCAGGCACAAATACAACAGGGCTGATAGGAAGGAGAACGTGGTAAGAAGGATGGACACCAGGCCACTGGCATGAACACAATGAGGCTCAGAAAGCAGTGAGAAGGAGGGGAAGCCAGGCAGCAGCCATGCATGCAACAAGGCTGGGAGTCCAGAGAACAAAATGTGAAAGAGTGTCAGGCAGACAGCATGCATGCAGGAAACAGTGCCAAGGTGAAGGAGAAAGTGGTGAGAAGGAGGTGCATGCAGGTAGCAGGCATGTAGACTATGAGGCCACAGGCCTTTGAAAAGGCATGCAGACCACAGGAGTGAGAGGAAGTAGAAAGTGGTGTAAAGGAGGGGCATCAGACACATAGAACATGGCACTGAGAGAAAGGACAAAGCAGTGAAAATGAGTGACAAGCGGCATCAGGTATGCAGATCAGGGTGCAGATAGCCTGATGAAGTGGTGAGAAGGATGGACAGGCAAGAAGCAGGCACACAGACCATGGGGCTAACAGGGAGGAGAAAGCAACGAGGAGAGGCTGGCAGGCAGAAGGATGAATAGGTAGACAGCAGGAACCCAGACCACAGGACTGAGTGGGAAGAGAAAGCTGTAAGGAGGTTGGACAGGCAGGCAGCAGGCAGACACTCAACAGGGCTCAAAAGTGGTGAGAAGGATAGACAGGCAGGCAGCAGGCATGCACACAATGGAACAGAACAGACAAAATGGTGAGAAGGAAGGACAGGCAGGCAGCAGACATGCATATAAGACTGGAGAAAGTGGTGAGAAGGAGGGTCAGGCAGTCAGCAGTCATGCAGACAATGGGGCTGAGAGGAAGGAGAAAGCAGTAAGAAGGAGGAACAGGCAAGCTGCAGGCACACAGTCCACAGGGCTGAGAGGAAGAACAAAGCAGTAAGAAGAAGGGACGGACAGACAGCAGACACACAGACTACAGGGCTGAGAGGAAGAAGAAAGCAATAAGAAGGAGGAACAGGCAGGCACACAAACCATGTGGCTGAGAGGAAGGAGAAATCGGTGAGACGGAGGGACTGGCAGGCAGCAGGCAAGCATACCACAGGACTTAGAGGAAGGAGAAAGTGGTCAAAGGAGGGCCATGCAGGCAGCAAGCGCACGAGCAACTGAGCTGAGAGAAAGAGAAAAAGGTGAGAAGGAGGGACAGGCAAGTAGCAGGCACAAACACAATGGGGCTGAGAAAAAGGAGAAAGCAGTAAGAAGCATGGGTAGGCATGCAGCAGGCACACACCCGCTGGAACTCAGAAAGGGGTGAGAAGGGACAGACAAGCAGCAGACCTTCACCCAACAGGGTTGACAGAACATAGAAAATGGTGAGAAGGAGGGACAGGCAGGCAGATAAGCCCAGAGAATGTGGTGAGAAGGAGGGACAAGCAGGCAGACAACATGCAGACCATGGGGCTCAGAGAAGGAGAAAGTGGTGAGAAGGAGGGACAGGCAGGCACACAGACCACAGGACTGAGAGGGTAGAGAAAATAGTGAGATGAAGGTATAGGCAGGCAGTTGGCATGGAGACCATGGGGCTAAGAGTGAGGAGAAAGCGGTGTCAAGGAGGGACAGGCAGGCCACAGGCATGCACACAATTGGGCTAAAGGAAGAGAAAGCAGTGAGAAGGGGGACAGACAGGCAGCAGACACGCAGACCACAGGGATAAGAGGCAGGAGAAAGTGGTGAAAAGGAGGGACAGGCAGGCAACAGGCATGCAGACCACAAGACACAGAGTGAGGAGAAAGAAGTGAGAAGGAGGGACAGGCAGGAAGGAAGCACAAAGAAAACGGGTCTGATTGCCGGAAGAAAGAAGTGAGAAGGAAGGACAGGCAGGCAGCAGGCTCACTGGCCACAGAGCTTGGAAGATGGAAAAAAGCAGAGAGAAGGAGATACAGGAAGGCAGCAGGCATGCAGGCCAATGGGATGAAAAAAAGGAGAAAGTGTTGAGAAGGATGGGCAGCCAAGCAACAGGTATAAAGAAAGGGTCTGATTGGAAGGAGAAAGAAATGAGAAGGATTGACAGGAAGGTAGAAGGCATGCAGACAAGCCCAGAGAAATTTGTGGGAAGGAGGGGCAGGCAGGCAAAAGGCAGGCCAGCAGGTAACAGGAACACATATCACAGGGCTGAGAGGGAGAAGAAAGCAGTGAGAAGGAGGGTGTGGCAGGCAGCAGGCATTCCGAATATGGGTCTGAGAGATCTAAGAAAACAGTGAGAAGAAGGAACTGGCAGGCAGCAGGTAGGCCACTGAACTGAGAGGACAAAGAAAGTAGTGAGAAGGAGAGAAATTCAGGCAGCAGGTTTGCAGGCCTTGGGGTGAGAGGAACGAGAATGTGGTGAGAAGGGAGGAGAAAGCGGTGAGAAGAAGGAACAGGCAGACAGCAAACATGAAGAAAATGGTGTTGAGAGGAAGGAGAAAGTGGTGAGAAGGAGGGACAAGCACACAGAAGGCATGGTGACCGTGGGGCTGAGAGAAAGGAGACACTGCTGAAAAGGCGAGCAGGCAGACAGCAGGCATGAAGAACACAGGGCTGAGAAAGGAGAAAGTGGCAAAAAGAAGGGGTAAGCAGGCAGCTGGCATGTAGACATAGAGCTGAGAAAAAGGAGAAAACGGTGAGTAGGAGGGATAGGCAGGCAGCAGGCATGCAGACCAGAGGTCTGAGAGTAAGGAGAAAGTGGTAAGAAGGAGGGCCAGCAGGCAGCAGGCACACGTACAACTGGGACGAGAGGACGGAGAAAACAGTGAGAAGGAAGGACAGGCAGGCAATAGGCACTCAGACTATGGGACTGACAGGAAGGAGAAAGCAGTGAGAAGGAGGACATGCAGGTAGCAAGCATGCAGACAAGCCTGGAGAAAGTGGTGTGTAGGAGGGACAGGCAGGCAGAAGGAAAGCAGACCACAGGGCTTAGAGGGAAGCAAGAGTATAGAGGAGGAGGGAGAAGCAGGAAGCAACAATGAAGAAAACGGTACTGAGAGGAAGTAGAAAGCAGTTAGATAGAGGGACAAGCAGGCAGCAGACCGCAGACGATGGGTTGAGAGGAAGGAGAAAGTGGTGAAAAGGAGGGGCAGGCAGGCAGCACGTACAAAGACAATGGACCTGAGAGTGAGGAAAAAGCAGTGAGGAGGGACAGGCAGGCAGCAGGCATGCAGACCACAGGGCTGAGAGGATGAAGAAAGCAGTGGGAAGGAAGGACAGGCAGGCAGCAGACACTCTATGGAGATGAGAGGAAAGATGAATCAGTGAGAAGGAGGGACAGGCAGGCTGCAGGCACCCAGACCATGTGGCTAAGAGGAAGGAGAAAGTGTTGAATAGGAGGGACAGGCAGGCAGCAGTTTTGCAGACCAGGGGGCTGTTAGCCCAGCAAAAGTGTTGAGAAGGTGAGACAGGCATGGAGGCAGACCACGGGCTGAGAGGGAGGAGAAATCGGTGAGAAGGAGTGGCAGGCAGGAAGCGGGCATGCATATCACTGGGTTGAGATAAAGAAGAATGTGGTGAAAAGGGAGGCAGGAAGGCAGCAGACATGCAGCCCCCAGGGGAGAAGAAAGTAGTGTGAAGGTGGGACAGGCAGGCAGTAGGCACGCAGACCACAGTGCTGAGAGGAAGAAGAAAGTACTAAGAAGGAGGGACTGGCAGGCACACAGACCACAGGGGTGAGAACGAGGAGAACGCAGTGAGAAGGAGGGACAGGCAGGAAGCAGGCATGCAGAACATGGGGCTTAGATGATGGAGAAAAAGGGGAAAAGGAGGGCCAGGCAGTCAGGCAGCAGGTAAGCAGGCCAAGGAGCTCAGAAGAAGGAGAAAGAGGTGAGAAGGATGGACGGGCACCTAACAGGCACAAACACAACGGGGCTAAGAGGAAGGAACAAGTGGTAAGAAGGATGGACAGGTATGCAGCAGGCCACATACAATGGGACTCAGAAAGCGGTGAGGAGAAGGGACAGATGGGAAGCAGGCATGCGCACAATGGGGCTGAGAGGAAGTACAAGTTGGTGAGAAGGCAGGCAGTCAGCAGACATGCAGACCATGGGGCAGAGAGGAAGGAGAAAGTAGTGAAAAGGAGGGGCATTTGGGCGGCTGGCATGCAGACAATGGAGCTGAGTAAAAGCAGAAAGCAATGTCAAGGAGTGATGGACAGACAGCAGACATGCAGACTATGGAGTGAAAGTCATGAGAAAGTAGTGAGAAAGAGGGACAGGCAGGCAGAAGGCCTGCACACAACAGGGCATACAGTGAGGAGAATGTGGTGAGAAGGAAGGACAGGAAGGCAGCAGACAGACAGACCAAGGGACTGGGGGGGAGGAGAAAGCAGTGAGAAGGATGGACAGGCAGGCAGCAGACACCCAGAAAATGATGCTGAGAGGAAGGAGAAAGGAATGAGAAGTTGGGACAGGCAGACTGCAGGTATGGAGACCAAGGGGCTGAGAACCCAAATAAAATGGTGAGAATGAGGGATAGGCAGCAGGCACATAGACCACTAGGCTAAGAAGGAGAAAGCGGAGAGAAGAGGGACAGAGAGGCAGCACACAGACAAGCCCAGAGAAAGCATTGAGGAGGAGTACAGGCAGGCAACAGGCACAAAGACCATGGGGCTGAGAGGAAGATGAAAAGGGTGAAGAGGAGGGACAGGCAGACAGGCAACAGCGCTGAGAGGGAATTGAAAGTAGTGAGAAGGAGGGACAGGCAGTCATCTGGCATGTAGACCACGGGGCTGAGAGTGAGCAGAAAGGGGTGAGAAGGAGGGTCAGGCAGGCAGCTAGCATGCATACAATGGGATGAGAAAAGGAGAATGTGGCAAGGAGGGGGGGCAGGCAGACAGACAACATACTCACAGACCATGGGGCTGAGAGGGAGGAAAAAGTGATAAGAAGGAGGCACAGACAGGCAGAGGCATGCAGAAAATGATGCAAAGGGGAAGAAGAAACTGGTGAGAAGAAGCAACAGACAAGCAGCAGGCATGCAGACCAAGGGGTAGAAAGCCCGGAGAAAGTAGTGAGAAGGAGGGACAGGCAGACAGCAGGCACACAATCCACAGGGTTGAGAGTAAGGAGAAAGCAGTGATAGAGAGGGACAGGTCACCACCCAGACTACAGGACTGAGTGGGAGGAGAAAGTAGTGAAAGGGAGGGGCAGGCAGGCAGCAGGTACGCAGACCACAGGGTTGAGTGAAATGTGACAGGAAGAAGGAGGGAAAGAGAAGCAGCAGGCATGCACACAACAAGCCTCAGAAAGTAATGAGAAGGAGGGACAGGTGTAGGAAGCTGGCCTGGTTTGTGGTGGGTACTTAATGTACTCACATGTTAAACCAGGACCAGTTATCTCTTATTAGTGAAATGTAGACAGTGTCTAGAAGCCAGGCTCTCTAGGGGTAGTGTAGATGAGCGGCCAGGGCCTAACTAGGAGACATGCAAAGCTCATGCAATGCCACTGTAGTCACACAGTACTCACACACATGAAAGAAAATGCTCAGTGTTACAAAAACAAAGGTACTTTAGTTTGGTGACACAAATGCCAAAAATACCACAGAGACTATACTCCCTTAGGAAGAAATGGGCCTAGGGGGAACACAAACCATATACTAAGAAAGTGGAATGAGAAAGTTGGTTTCCCACCTAGGCAAGTGTAGTGTGTAGAAGGGCGTGGGAAGTATTAGAAAACACCAAAGGTAAGTAATAGAAACCACCTCAGAGCCCAGGAAAGCAGGAGTAAATCACAGTAACTTTCCTAGAACACACAAGAACACGAGAAAGAAGATATTGCAAGAACCAGAAGCGACTGCAAGACATTAGCGATGGATTCCTGGACCTGAAGACCTCTGGAAGAAGGGGACCAGGTCCAAGAAGCACTGAAGAGTCCAGGAAGAACAGGAGCCCCTGCTAACCCGGATGAAGGTGCAAAAGAAGAACCACCGGTGAAGAAAAACAATCAGTACTGCGCCCAAGAAGACAGATGAGGGTTCCTGGTTAGCGCAGAAGATGCCCCATGCTAGATGGATGATCGCAGTCTGGTTTGCATCGCTGGATTCTGCCAACAAGCCTTGGCACACAAAAAGCTCGCAGATAGCGGAAAATGGCACTGCCTGAGACCAGGAAGGACCTGGTGGACTCTACCCAGGAGGGGGAGTCGGAAGGGCCTCTCAGTAACTCAGAGAGCCCTCAGAAGACCAGGCAGTGCGTACAGAAGTCCCACAGCACGGGGACAAAGAAGGTGCAAAAGCAGGCCCATGCAGCACTACACAAAGGGATTGCACGCCGCTGGAGAAACAACCAGAAAGCTGTGCATCGCGGGAAGGAATGCTGGAGGCTGGAGCTGCATGATGCACGAAGAAGTTCTTGGAAGGATGCCAACAAGCCTTGGCAACTGCAAAACATGCAGTGCACGGGGTACTGTCTTGCGTGGGAGGGCAAGCTCTTGCCTCCACCAAAGTTGAACAGTTGGATTTCAGGACCATCAGGACCACTTCAGTCCACCACTCGTGATGCTGGATCCACAGACTTTGTCAGGAGATGGGACCCAAGCCACCAGTCATCGCTGCAGAGGGGTGCTTGCTGAAGCAGGGAAGTGACTAATTCACTTCAAGGGAGACTCCTTCACTCTTCTAGTGCAGGCTGAAGAGTGCCTGTCCTCTTAGGATGCACAACCAGGAAACAGTTGCAGTTGCTGGCAGGATCTGAAGATACAATGTTGCAGAAGTCATATTTGTTTCTTTGTTGTCTTCGGAGAGTTCCTGGAGGGCCCAGATGCAGTTTCTTCAGTAAGAAGATGAAGTAAAGGATGCAGAGGATTCCTGCTGAAGTCTTGCAATCTGAATCTGAAGAACCACCCAAGAGACAAACCCTAAAAAGCCCTGAAAGGGGGATTGGTCAGCTACACAGGTAAGCACCTATTAGGGGAGGGTTCTGACGTCCCCTGCTGGCACTGGCCACTCAGATGTTCCCCGAGTTCCCTGCCACCTTGGAAGCCAAGATGTCAAATTCCAGGGATCCTCTGGAGGAGCTCTGAGCACCAACCCTGGGGTGGTGATGGACAGGGGAGTCGTCATTCCCTTTCCTTTGCCCATTTTTGTGTAGAGCAGGGAATGGGGGTCCCTGAACCGGTGTAGACTGGAGTACGCAAGGAGTGCACCATCTGTGCCCTTCAAAGCATTTCCAGAGGCTCTGGGAGGCTATCCTTCCCATGCCTGTAGTACCTATTTCCAAGGGGAGAGGGCATAACATCCCTCTCCCAAAGGGAAATCCTTTGTTCTACCCTCCTGGGCTTGAGCTGCTCAAGCAACAGGAGGGCAGAAACATGTCTGTGAAATGTCAGAAGCTGGGGCTGGCTGGAAAACCTCAGAAGGCTTTAATGGCAAAACTGGGGGTCCTATAAGGTGCCCCCAGAGTGCATGGAATCATACAACCAAAGCTTGCAAAAGCCTTTGGGCATGATTCCAACATGTTTGATACAAAACATAGCCATATTTGGAGTTACCATTGTGAAGCTGGACATAGGTGGTGTCCTATGTCCAGTGCAAGCATAAAATAGCGTCCTCCACTCACGAAGTCCAGGAAAATGGTCCTGGAGGTTGTGGGGCACCTCTGCTAGTGCAGGGGTGCCCTCACACACAGGTACTCTGCCCACAGCCTTCAGGGCTGGAAGGCCTGCAATGAGGTTGACTTATAAGTGACCTGGTCCAGTGTAAATGGCAGTAAAAGTATGCATGCACCTTTTCACACAGGCTGCAATGGCTGTCCTGTAGAAACCTTTGCACAGTCTCCCTATGGGTGGCAAAGGAAATGCTGCTCCCCATAGGGATCCCTTGGAACCCCAATGACATGGGTACCTAGGTACAATATACAAGGAACTTCTAAGGGGGCCACTAAGCCAATTTTGGGTGAAATACTAGGTTACCAGTATGCAGTGACAAAATTTAGAGGAGAGAGAGCATAATCATTGGGGTCCTGGTTATCAGGATCCCAGTGAACACAGTGAAACTCACTGACATAATGCAGAATATGGAGGTAACATGCCAAAAATAGGGTACTTTCCTACAACAGGCAGCAATAATGCAAACAACTGGGCAGAGAGCCCGAATAAAGAATGAGAAGGAGTGTCAGGCAGATAGCATGCATGCAGAAAATAGTGAGAAGGAGGGACATGCAGACATGCATACTATGCAGCTGAGAGCTAAGAAAGCAGTGAAAAGCAGTGACAGATTGGCAGAAGGTACGCAGACCAGGGGATTGAGAGGAAGGAGAAAGTGCTGTAAAGGAGGAGCAGGGAAGCATCAGTTACACAAACCATGGTGCTGAGAGAAAGGAGAAAGCAGTGAGAAGGAGCGACAGGCAGGCAGCAGGCATGCAGACCATGGTGCTGATAGCCCAGAGAAGCTGTGAGAAGGATGGACAGGCAGGCAGCAGGCTCATAGACCATAGGGCTAAGAGGGAGGAGAAAGCAGTGTGAAGGAGAGACAGGCAGGCAGGCAGGCAGAAAGACAGATAGGTAGATAGAAGGAATGCAGACCACGGGCTGAGTGCAAGGAGAACATGGTAAGGAAGATGTACAGGCAGGCAGCAGGCAGACACACAAAAGGGCTCAGAAAGTGGTGAGAAGGATGAACAGGCAGGCAGGAGGCATGCACACAATGGGGCAGAAAGATCAGACAAAGCTGTGAGAAGGAGGTGCAGGCAGGCAGCAGGCATGGAGGCCATGGGCCTGAGAGGATTGGTAAAGTGGTGAGAAGAAGGACAGGCAGGTAGCAGGCAAGCAGACTGAGGGGTAGAGAACAATAAGAAAGTGGTGAGAATGTGGGACAGGCAGGCAGCAGGCATGCAGACCGAGGGGCTGAGAGGGAGGGGAACGTGGTGAGAAGGAGGGGTTGGCAGGTAGCAGGCACATATACCACAGGCTGAGAGGAAAGAGAAAGTGGTGAAAAGGAGGGACAGGAAGGCAGCAGACATGCAGAACACAGGGCTGAGAGGGAGGAGAAAGCAGAGAGAAAAAGGAACAGGCAGGTAGCAGGCATGCAGACGACAGGCTTGAAAATGAGGAGAAAGCAGTGTGAAGAGGGACAGACAGGCAGCAGGCATGCAAACCATAGTGCTGAGAATGAGGTGCAAGCAATGGGAAAAAGCGAAAGGCATTCAGCAAGCCTGCTCACAAAGAGGCTTAGAGGGGGAGAAAGCAGTGAGAAGGAGGGACAGGCAGACAGAAGACATGGCACACACAAAACAGTGCTGAGAGGAAGGAGAAAGCAGTGAGATGGAGGGACAGGGAGGCCTCAGGTATGCAGACCACTGATCTGAGAGCCCAGAGAATGCAGTGCAGCAGGCGCACATAAAATGGGGCTGAGAAAGAAGAGAAATCAGTGAGAAGGAGGAACACACAGGCAGCAGGCATACACACAATGAGGCTCAGAAAGTGGTAAGAGCAGAATATGATGAGAAGGAGGGACAAGCAAGCAGCAGGCATGGAGGCCATGAGCCTGAGAGGATTGGTAAAGTGGTGAGAAGAAGGAAAGGCAGGTAGCAGGCAAGCAGACTGAGCGGTAGAGAACAATAAGAAAGTGGTGAGAAGGCGGGACAGGCAGGCACCAACTACATAGACCATGGGGCTCAAAGGACCGAGAAAGTGGTGAGAGGGAGGGCAGACAGACAGCAGACATGCTGTCCACAGGTCTAAGAGTGAGGAGAAAGCAGTGAGAAGGAGGGACAGGCAGACGGCAGGCATGCAGACCAAGGGCTGAGAGGGAGGAAAAATAGATGAGAAGGAAGGACAGGCAAGTAGCAGGAGCACAGACTATGGAGCTGAGAGGACAAAGAAAGTGGTGAAAAGGAGGGACAAGCAGGTAGCAGGCATTCAGACAAGCCTGGAGAAATTGGTGAGAAGGAGGGGCAGATAGTTAGAAGTAGGGACAGGCAGGCAGCAGATACACAGGCCCCATGGCTGAGAGGACAGAGAAAGCAATGAGATGGAGGGACAGGTATATAGCATGCACACAGATTATGGATCTGCGAGGAAGGAGAAAGCAGTGAGAAGGAGAAATTGGCAGGCAGCAGTCACACACACCGGGGCTCATAAAGTGGTAAGAAGGAGGGATAGATAGAAAGCAAGCATGTACATAATGGGTCTCTCAAACCTGTGAGAATGAGGAACTGAGAGGATGGAGAAATTGGTGAGAAGAAGAGACAGGCAGGCTGCAGGCATACATGCTAGCCCAGAGAAAGCGCTGAGAAGGAGTGACAGACAGGCAGCAGACACACAAACCACAGAGCTGAGAGGAAGAAGAAAGCGATGAGAAGGAGGGACAGGCAAGCAGCAGGCATACTCTCAATACAGCTGAGAGAAAGGAGAAAGAGGTAATAAGGAGGGACACACGGAGGCAGCAGGCATGCACACAAAGGGACTCGGAAAGTGGTAAGAAGGAGGGACAAGCAGGCATTCACACAATGCGGCTCAGCAGGCGGTGAGAAGAAACAACAGGTCGGCAGCAGGCATGCACAAGAACAGAGAAAGCAGCAAGAAGGAGGGAAAGGCAGGCACATAGACCATGGGGCTGAGAGCCCGGAGAAAGAGTTGAGAAGGAGGGACAGGCAGACAGCAGGCATGCAGACCACAGGGCTGAGAGCCAGAGAAAGCAGTGAGAAGGAGTGAGATGCAGGCACACAGACCATGGGGCTGCAGAGGCCAGAGAAAGTGGTGAGAAAGAGGGAAAGGCAAGCAACAGTCAGCATAAAAGGGGGCTGAGAGCAAGGAGAAAGCAGTGAGAAGGAGGGAAAGTCAATAAGCAGGCATGCAAAATATTGGTGGGGGAAGCAAGGAGGAAGGTGTGAGAGTGAGGGAAAAGCAAGCAGCAGACACACACAAAACTCCTGTTTTTGTGTGCCTTATCCTTGCTTTACCCTGGAAGGTTGTGCATGGTGTGGTTGGATGCACGCACCGGGGTTTAATGCACATGGGAGGTTGGCCACAGGGCTAAGCTGCAGGTCAGGCTCTGCTGTCAATGCCCTTGTGCATTAAAAAAAACTATAGATATTCACTGAAAAGACCATCGGTTACAAGGATTTTATCATTAGGAAATATAATTAAAAAAAAAAAACCTTAGAGATTCTCTAAAAATTCAAACGTTACAGGGTCATCATATTTAGGAAATAGAATTATAAAATCCTTAGACATTTGCTGGAAAAAACAATGGTTAAAGGGATGAACAGTTAGGAAATATAATTGAAAAGAAAACCTTAGACATTCACTGAAAAAAAAACAAAAGGTTACAGGGACTTTATAGATAGGTTCACATTTTACTCACACAAAGCCATAGACATTCAGCAGTTTTAGCTATGGTTATCTCAAGTGACTATAACTCGTTCCCTGGGGAAAATATAACACACTCCAGCCATGCACAGTTTATTCCTCAATAATATTACTGCAAATGTTACACTCACTGATAGCATTATTTCTTCTAAAACCTCTCTACAAATTTCATAGATTCCCTTGAACAACGTTTACAGTGTGTGCAGGAAAATCCTGTACAACACTCTCCATACTTCTCTTTGCATGAAGACCCTGAGTTGTCTCACTTGTTATTTTCAAGCAGCCTATTTGTTCATTGAGTGACAGATAAAATGATACCATGAACTGACAGTGTGTCACTGGTGCCTCTAGGCAGTGCTCTCAGTATTCCTTTTGACTAAAACAGGAACACAATAACCTGGAAGTATTGTCTCAGTCAGAGGAACTGCTCGAGGGGATGAATGCTGCTGCATCAAGAAATATAGTAAAATATATGTCACATTGTGCACCTGTACTTCGAGTGCAAGGAATGGCTTCTGGCTGAACTGTTCCTTTGCACTGACAATCTTTGTGTGCAGCCACTAAATGCTGCACCAAGTCTGTCAGGATGCATTATTTGAAAACGCGATGACAGTGCTGTTAACACTTATATTGAACTTGCCATTAACAATGTACATTACCCTTGGTAATATAGTACAAAACTACAATATATGGGAACCTGCAATATATGGGTAAATGTCTGTCTCTAACCTTCTTATAGTAATGTAACTGTGACTTCACTAGGCACCTGTAATTGTTAAAGGACATAGCTGCTCAACGGCAATAGGTTATTACAGTTGAGTTGTGATGTCACAGTGTCTGCTGCCATTAGATGCTGGGAACGGCAGGTCAAAGAACAGAATTAAAACTGCTAAACAGCGAAAATGAAAAATATATCATGCTTACATGGCAGGAAAAAATATATTCAGAGATGTGTATTACTCATGACAACTGTTAGTGATAGTCATGACCAGAAAAATCAACAATGACACTGAAGCATGGGGACACAACTCACAGCACATCAGAATCATTGTCTTTCTGGTATTGAAATACCTACCTCTGTAGGGGGTCTGTGTCTATGAACCAAAAGACATCATTGCTAGGCCGCCATAACATTTATGTAGTGGTCCTGGCAGGAATGAGCACAATAAGTAAAAATGTCCTGCTCACGTTGTGGGGAAGTTTAAGCACGGTGCTTTGGCCTCAGATAGGACAGAGAGGTGACCTCTTTACCCCCCATCAAAACTAAATTCAGGTTGGAAGCCTCTTTGTATGCATGCACTACTTGCCGTGAAGAAGTCAGCTTAAAGAAAATATTCTTCACAGTCGTAATTTTTTTTAAGGCGAACGTGAGGTGCAGGGTCTTTAGGCAAATGTGGACTTGTGGATTTCTTAATTTTTGGAAACCTACAAACTGCTCGCATATTTTCCAACATCTCATCTCGAAAGCCTGTCGCACCCTACCCACGTCCAGCATTATTTATGAGGCACGTCTCCAATCTTAAATATATCCCACAGGGGCATAACTCAATTCTCTACAGACCCTGCAGTGAAGCAGGGCACCAACCCTTTGAGGGGACTCCAAACATTCAGTGGGGCTCATTCACCTCAAAGCCTATATGCATTTGTGAAATATTGGAGATGTGGCGCCTCTTATCACATTCTGCAGTGGGAACCACATCATTTTGCATTTCGCCACTGATATCCAATGTTGCAGTAGAGGTAGTCAAGCTATTCCTGTTGACAGAGACAGGTAGCAGGCTCTTCTTAGTTGATAATTCTTTGTAATGACGAGGCCTCTTGGGCAAAAGTTGTCTCAGCTGGTAGAATTTTCAAATAGTGGGCAAACAAGAAACGTTTTTGCAAGAACATAACAATTTGAGGACAAATAGGAGACTTAATTAACTTAACAAAATATGCCATCCTCAGTCTAAAGATGGATCTAAATAATTGGGCTTACTGTTTCTCAGGGAAAAGGACTGGGTAACTAGCCTTCTCAGTTGGAAATCTTCAGTTTTTGATTATAATTCCCTTCACATTTAATAGAAGGATAAATCTCAATAAGGGCGACCACACGACAACAACAAGATCCATCTTATTTTAGGATGGCTGGCACCAAAGTGAACTAAAAATGTTAGGACTTCGCAAGTTTCTGCAGAATATTCTTGCAGGACTCAGACATGGACTTGACAACTGAAACACGGCATGGTTTGTAAGGAAAAATATGAAGAGCACAAATGTTTAGTGGCATTATTCACAGTGGCCTCAGTATCATGCTGTTTGTATGTTTGATTCCAGTACACTGTGCAATCAGACCGCTATGACATTGATATTGGAACAATAGCGTTCCTGTATTGTTGCATAAGGTGTCATATCATCTTGCAATCTGATAATCATGTGTACAAAGGAGGTGACTACTAGGCAACACTTTCTAAGTTGCAACCTATTACCTAGCATTGGAGCTTAAAAGTCTTGAATTGTTCAAGTCAGACAGATACCTCATTCAAAGACAGAATAGTTGTTCTCCCTTCTTTTTAAACCTTTGCCACCAGACTGCTAAAGCTAGCACTTCATCCTTAATTCTTTACAGTACAGAGCACATAAATAGTTGTAGCCTCAAAGTAGGGTTCCCATATAAATTGACTGGCACTTACAAATGCTAAAGTGGAGAAATCGCTAAATCAGTCTTGTAAATCTTACAAAATTCAAAGAAATAAACATTTTGTTAAATCACTGCCACCCACCGCCCATAACTAACCTACTCACAACCAGCCGAGACAGCCACATGACCAAATGCTGAACCCTCACCAGAAACAAAACAGCTGCAATCATGCAGAACATTCACTCAGGGCCCCCAGAGGACTCATGTCCCCACCACATCTACTACCAGGGAACATCACTATTCAGCACCACCCTGACTTACATCATCAACACCGCCATCACATCCACCACTTTTCTAGATGAATGGAAACTTGCAGAAATCACCACCTTCCTCAAGGTGCCCACAGCTGACCAGAATCAACTGAGAAATCTCTGACCCATGTCACTGCTCCCTTATCTATCCAAAGTGATTGAGAAAGCTGTTAACAAGCAACTCACAACTTCACCACCTTCTAGACAACACACAATCAGGATTCAGATAGAACCACAGCACTGAAACAACACTCATTGCAGCCACAATGACATTCAAAACATCCTGGAATAAGGAGAAACAACAGCTCTCATCCTTCTCGACCTCTCCACGGCCTCAACACTTTCTCCCACAACACCCTCATCAGATAACTCCATGAGATTGCCATACGAGAAACCGCTCTCAAATAGATCTGTTCCTTCCTCACCAGAAGAACCCAAAGGGTCAGGATTCCACCCTTGACAACAGAGACCAAGAAACTGATATGTGGTGTCCAAAGGGGATCATCCTTTAGTCCCACTCTTTTTAACATTTACATGGCATCACTTGCCAACATCACCCGATCACATAATATCACTGTCACCTCCTACACTGATGACACCCAACTCACTCTCTTTATGAGACAACCAGCAGCAGAACCAACTTCACCAATTCAATGACATAGTAGCAGACTGGATGCAGACCAACTGCCTGAAACTCAACTCAACAAGACAGAAGGACTGACCTTCGGCAACAAGAGCTCCTCATTGGATTCCACCTGGTGGCAGTCAGAGCTAAGACCAACACCCACAGCCACAGACCACACAGACAATCTAGGGATCATTCTAGATGCCAAGCTCAACATAAGGGCTCACGTCAAAGCAGTGTGACCTCCTGTTTCCACATACCATGCATGCTGTGAAAGATCCTCAAATGTTTGCCTCAGAACACCAGATGGATCATAATGAAAGAACTCATCACCAGCAGACTTGACTACAGCAACAATCTCTGTGCTGGAATCTCCAAGCAACTCCTACACAGAGCCCAGATGATCCAGCATGCAGCCACAGGACATATATACGATCTCCCATGCTGCACCCACATCACACCGCAACTCAGTATGCTTCACTGGCCCCCCCATTCACAACCCCAGGCAATTCAAAATTCTCACACACACATACAAAGCCCTACATAAGACAGGACCGGAATACCTAAACAGCTACATACACTTTCACAAACCCACCAGAAATCTGCACTTTTCCTTTCTCTCATGAGCACACACTCCCCTACATCCACAAAAGCAAAGCTGGAGGTCACTCATTTTCCTACACCACACCCAAGACATGGAATGAACTCTCTCAACACACCAGAGCCTCTTCGTCACTTCTTGAGTTGGACAAGAAGCTGAAGACCTGGCTCTTTATTTAAGTACCTTGGGACCACAACCTACAGACCTTTCCAAGTGCCTGGATACCCTCTCAGACGATTAGTGTGCTGCATAAATCAACATACAATAACATATCAGATGTTACATAAGTAGATTGATGTATTATTGTTTTATTGTAAGTTGTAAGTGCTATATCACAGTTATTGACCTCAATAATCTATTGTCTCTTCCTTCTCACTCTGCATACAGAACAGTTATTTGCAACTTTTGTAAACAATGTATTTTAACTTTATTGCTGGCATTATGTTGTATTATGATCGCAGTTTCTTTCCATCTGAAATGTTTTTATTTTTAATGCTCTTTGAAATGCTTCTGTGACTTCTTGACCAGTTATCATCCCAGGATTGATCCTGGACAGAGTGTACCAACACTTGTTTTAAGGAACACTTACTGTATGTTGCTCTCTTAGGTGGAGTACTTTCCTATTGCATAGTTTTCTTATAATAATTCCCTTAAAGATGTCTTCATTCTTTAGACACACACAGATTGTCATCCAAGGTTTTTCCCAATCCCACACAAGAAAGATTTGAACATTCTTCACAAATTTGCCCGAATGTGGTTTGCCTTACTCATCTTCATTCAAACATACCCAAGCGTAAGAGACATATTAAGAAACCTATTTATAAAATCAATGACCAGGACCTATAGATTGCGTTGGAGGATATTGAATATTTTCCATGAAGAACATTATGTGCTCTTCAAATTTCTCTGTCCCGGACCCATTGTAACACATGGTTACTCCAATAAAACTAATTCACATGAATATTAATTTTGTTTACATAGTTTAAGGCTTCTAAAAATATGGATGCCATATTGTTGTCAGCAGTCATATTAGAGTTTAAAGGTAAGATGAATTGTATGTACATAAACTATTGGATTGCACAAAACAAAGATGACAGTTGTACTGTATAGTAGTCTGGAAGGAGTTGGTCCAAGTAATCCTACCTGCAAAGCAGCCATTACCCTTCATACTGGACAGATAGTAAAGGGTTTTTATCTTAAACCCTGGAACAGCCATTGTATCTGGAGTGAGCAGGGAGCATTAAAAATGTGAGAACTGCTTACTTGAGAGTTACAGGTACAATTCAAATTGTCTCTTCCTTGTCTTATCAGAACACACATTCTTTCCAGATAAGGAACACCTGAGATACGTTCATCACCAGGAGCTAGCCTAAAACAGTCATGTGCAAGTACTGGCGCAGACATGGAGAATGGATTTGTAGTGTTTGGGAGATGGCAAGTATGGTCCTCCCTTTGACAGAAAATCTTCCAGAATTTTCTTTTTCTTCGGCATTTGGCTCCATATTTTTTATTAACTAATCCACAAAAAAGATACCTGGATGACCGTTGAAGAACACTCAATCAACAACTGTGAATAGAACTACTTTTAGGCACAAAGTCTCACAAATTGCTAACGCACCTGAGAAAATACATTGGATAATATAGGATAACAGAGAAGACACTCATTGAGTCATTTAGACCCAGGCACAAGTGTGAAAATTAGGTGCAAATGGTAATTGTGCACATTTTAAGGTCTCACCAATAGCTGTTTGTTGTTGATATGTCTCTAGTGGACAACTACTTCCAGTCAGATGAGAGCCAGCCCATTGCTTACCATTGGTTGGCTTTATTGCCACTTGTCATTTGCGAGCTTCTTATTTAAAGGATTTCTTACTTTTGATATGATGACTGTTATCGTTCATTGCTTCATTTGGAAAACTAATTTTTTCTTTTTTACTTTAGCACTCTCTGAGTGTTCATATGTTTTCTTGCTCTCACCCTCGTGTGCTGTTCCCCTTTCAAATAGCAGCCTCCCACTTCCCACATTCGCTGTGTTGCTTCCTTCTCCCCCACCACCAGTTTGTCTATTGTTTCACTCACCCGTTCTTATTTGGCTTTTGTTTCCCTCCAGGGCACCGACCATAATCTCCTCTGTTGCTCCCCTGCCCACTTTCCTTTGCTCCACTTGCCTTTGCTTGGACTACTATTCTCAACAAGTTTTCCTCACCCATGGCCCCATTGCCCCATTTCCTTTCCCATACTGAAGCAATTGTTTTGGTTATTTCATTTTTTTTCAGGGCCTGGTAGCCGCAATGAGCAACCTGGCTTCTCCTTTTTCAATAAAGCACCTTCACACAAGAAATGTTTTAAATCTTTAGTGTTCCAAGTGTCATTCGCTATCTTGGAATGGTAAATTAAATAATGGAGCCTGCATCATTCCGTATGCTGGCACTTGCATGATGACACATGCACGTACAAATGTTATCATATGCATATGAAATGACGCCGCGCCACTATCTTCTTGACACACACATGTCCACTTTCATGTCATTCTGTCTTATTTTCCTTTTCCTTGGCAAAAAGAACTGGCAAAGCGAATAGCTAAAAAAAAAAATTGGTTTTACCAATGCTTGTTACACTAGCGCCTAGCTCTGGTCCAATAATAATTGCATATGCAAATAACGATGTTATACATTTGGCATGCGTTTTTCTCGATATGTAGTGCTGATCAGTAAGTTTTGTGAAAGCAATTGGAAGTGCCTAAAGTAAAAGTAATTTGTGAGGGAGTACTTTACTCTCCGTGCCCAGTTTAATGATCATCTCTACATAACTCTGTACTGTTTTTGTAATTTCTATTGTAGCAAGCGTATTAGAGAGCCCGGCAACACTGATACCTCCAATAATGTTTTGTTCCTTGTTCCATCTATGTACAATTAAATGGGTGGCATGTCTGAGTGTTTCACAATTACCTCTGAGTAAACAAATACATTATTCTTGTGTGTTGTCAGAGAATGTGGGAGGTTGATTGTTGTGAACTAGTGTTAACTTGTAAATGTGTGATTTTGCAGATCATTGCGAGCTTCTTTCTTGTTGATATCTCCCTTGGTATACTGCACTTTCTGGAAGACTGTCTGATGTATGTCGTTATTCCAATACTATTGGGGGCTGTCATTTCATTGGTAAATACCTCATGTGCCCAAGTTTAACAATAAACATATCCAGAAACGCGTTCTTTCTTATGTAGTTCGCTCCCCCCGATCATCACTCTGGTGGTCTCATGCTGTTCAATGATGTTGAAAATATGGGTGACCATAGTTGCACATATGCTCACATCGGTTTATTTGGGGAGTTGGCCCTTCGCAGAAGTGTAGAAATCCTTCAACATGCCAAGGCAGGCACAGTTTCATTTAGCACACCCAACATTTTCTGCAGCCCCATGTGCAGTTGAAAATGGACAGGACATCAGTCTGTAAGCAATTGTATTTCCCTTCTGTCACTGGAGTTGCTATGTGGAACCTCAATAGCTTCCGCTTTGGTCTGTCATCTCCTTTTACGACTTCTTGAAGCCTTGATTTTCTAGTGTAAGTGGGACTGCTTACAGCAGGAAAAGCGTTCCTAGCACTGTACAGCAACATTAATGTTACTGCTTTGTTAAGGGCTCTCTTTTAAAATTGGTAAATTTTACGTTTGCAAACCTTCATATATAACATCCATGGGCATAGTGTGCCAAAACGTACTGGGAAGAGCTGCCGTAAACTTAAACCAATGTGCTGGAGTGGATCAATTTAGTATATGCATATTAGGTTATTGAGCAAGCATTATTGTCTAGTAGAATGCATATAGGGGAATTTCACTCACTCAGTCACAGGTTATTTTCCATTTCACTGTTTACATGAGTACCATTTTAGCCTGGTTACCTCCACGACCTCTTAAGCACTGCACAGTACGTGAAGTGACAGACTATCATGGAAAATGTTTGAAACATCCAATATAGCATCAGATGTTCTACGAAGCCAGCAAAAACACGTTCAAGGAGATCGATCAGAATTGCCAATCCCACCCTAATACCAAGTCAGTGACAATGGATAGTCAAAATGAATGGAACTTCAAAGGGCACAGATATGTTCATTCTCCTTTCATTGGTCCATGTTGCAAAACGTAGATCACTAAATCTGCAGCAATGAAGCCAGAGTATAAGGAGAAATCTCCCTGTTTGCCAGGACCATTTACTTAATACTTTTGCAAAAATATCGTTTTTTAAAAGTTTAATACAGCACAACATGGTCCCAAGGGCATGAGTAACCTGTACAAGAGAAAAAAGTTAGTTACACATTTTTATGCAGATTAGGAAGATTAACAATGTCGAGCTAAGACCCTTAGACAAACATAGTTCACCAGTACCTTAATAGGTAGCTCTAGCAGCTAGGCCACAGCACTTCCTTTCTGCTCAATGATCTCTTCTGACACAAAGTAAGTATGGGGGAAGATTATTTAGAAGGAGGGCAGAGAAAAGGGCCTTCACTGGCCTGACAGGGTTACAGGCCACTTGCTATAAATTACATGACACCCTAAGCAATTTCCAATAAATTTCATCAGGGGCGGCTCCTCCGCAATGGCGAAGGAGCATTGCCCCACTGGCTAAGAGCCAGCAGCTGAAAAATTAAACGATATTTTACTATTGTTTTATTTTTCAGCTGCTGGCTCAAGCAGCATGTGCAGGAAGGGGTGGAGCTGGGCCATGGGAGGGGGGAGGAGGAGTGGAGTGCACTTAAGGGTGCATGTCAGTTTGGCCAGCTGTCTTAGGCCGACCAAACTGAAATGCGCATTTAGGTTTCTCCAGCTCAGCTGTGTTGCACAGCTGGGTTGGAGAAAGTGCATAGACTCCAATGCACTGTCTGTGCGGCAGACCAAGTCACTCAGACCAATCCAGATATTGCTCTCCAGCTAGGTATAGCATGAGAGCAGCACAAGGCTTGCGTGGGGAGCATGTGCTGGTGTCCCAGAGACTGCTTGGACACCATCAGGAGAGAAGTGGAGCGAGGTGGCTGGCGGCGGCAGCAGCAAGCTACGTTTAAAAAAACTATATGTTATTTTATTCCCCCCATCGTCGCCTCCCGCCCCTCCCCTTGAAATTTGCGGCAGCCACCGCTGAATTTCATTCAGGGTATCTGAGCCACTAGTTTAATTAATTCTGTGCAACTTTTTGGTAGTCCTGCATTGAAATGTGAATATTGGGTATGGATATTTGGTATACCATTTTATAATATAGCCTTTTAAATCCCAAAGGGTGTGCCGTAGCAGCATGGCTGCAACTTTCGTGCTGTAGATGGCAGCTGGAGATTCTGGCTGTTGGTAGGAACAGTGCTGAGCATCTGTTTGAATGGACCAGGAACTTCACACTGTGTTATTTGATAGCATCAGCAAGGAATATATTTTTGTATTGAGATTTACATTTCCTATGGGCTATGTGAGAGATATTGTTGAGTGTAAATATGAAATTGTCCACGACAATAGATTTGACAAACCTCAGCGTAAGGTACATGGAATGATAATTTAATAAGACCCCCCTCATTAGCTGTCCATAGACGCTAGTGATGAGTATGCGAAAGGTAGTTGTAATGACAGAACAGCACTGTTGGCAAATGGAACAAAGCAGGATAAGCTGTTCACAATCATAAAAGCAACCGCACTTTCAGGCTTTCAGTCTTGCACACAATGGGGTAGATTTTTTTTAAATAAATAGATCATGGTTTAGTTTCTGTTGATATCTAAACTATGGCCTGTCCTCTTGGATTCATTTGCATCACTCAGTCCTGATGATGGTCTCAAGTGGCTAACCAGTCCAATCCACCTGAGACTGAAATGTAGACAGTACATCCTCTCTAACTTCGACAATTCGACTTTGGTCAGATGCATTTTGGTCAGGAAGTCTGTAGTATGTTAGGTGGATATACCAATGCTGATTGATCATTATTGAATACACGACAAATTGATTTTTGTGATTAAAGTGGGTTGGCTGTGCTCTTCACAATGTTTAATTTTGGACCCTGATTGAACAGTGTTGTTATAGACTAAGTACAATGTATTGTTATTTTTTGCTGAAGTCTTACTTATCTAAAAAAAGAAAACTTTTCTATAATTTACTTTTGATGCTCCTTATTATATTTTCAACCTAAGTTGAATTTTTAAACCAACTCAACTTCTTCAGGAGCCTACTGTTTCACAATTAAGTTCATGCCCAGTCTCCTTTGCGAATATTGGGCAGCCCTAGTGTGTTTGATATATACAGGTCCACTAGTAGCATTTGATTTAAAGGCCCTGGGTATATGGGATACCAATTTACCAGGTACCTATAAGCAAATTAAACATCTCAGCCTGGCGTAGGCCAATTTTACCATGTTTTACGGATGAGAACTAGCACTTTTGGACTGGTTTGCAGTGGTAAAGTGCACAGAGTCTTAATGCCAGCAAAAAATGAATTCAGTAAAATAGGAGGGTAAAGGCAAAATGTTTGGTGGAACACCACCATAAGGTTGACAGCTTGAACAATGTGCAATTGGCATGAAACATACATTGAAGATATTCACTGCAAACATATTAATGTAAATATCAAGATAAAGTGATGACACCTGGGAGGCGTTCAAAAACTGAACATGTTTTTTCTTCTTTGTGTTTCTTTATGAGTCAGTCGTATGGATGGCCAGTGATGTAGCATAAATTATCTACAAATCTACAAGATCTACTCACAACTTTTTTACATAGGTATAAGCAGTTGAAAGTACAAAAGTCCACAACAATCTGTTCAGCTGACTCCCATCATTTTATCCTTAATGGTGGTTTTGCCCTATAAGTTTTATTTAGTTTAACCCCCGAAACTAGAGATATAGGCCAGATTTAGGAAACATAGTCCTTCACATCATGAAACGCCACTTTTCTTGCAACCCCCCACCCCCCTTTAACGCCACAATGTGTGCACCGTATTTAAGATACGGCACACCATGGCAGTATTAGGAACCACTGCGTCAAAGTTATTGATGCTATTCTGATGCTAGTGGAGCAAAGTGCAAGGAGGCCCATTGATTCCAATAGGTGTCTTTTAGATCTCATTGCGCCATTTTTTAGGGTCTCCTTGTGCCGGAACGCCCCCTTTGCATACATTATGCATGGCGCATGCATAATGTGGCCCAAAGGGTCACCAAGTGGTGCAATGCATGCATTGCGCCACTTTGTAGATATGTGTTTTGGCAATCTAACATCACTTTAGCGTCAGAAAAATTGTGTTAATGTGACGTTAGATAGTGCAAGGCCATCCTTAAATTTGGGCCCCAGTTCTTCATGGAGAAATCATGGTTTGTTTAAGATTGGCAAGAAATTTGTTTATGTCCTCACCTAAAAGTCTAGTTGGGTTCAAAGTCCTTGGTATATTTATCCAGTTCCTGGATTGTGGAAGCATTGTACTGTTGTTGAGATGCAGAAGATGCAGAAGATGAATCGAGGTGCGATGAATGGTATTTTCTTCATGTCAATTAAGGCTGTTGATCCAGGGTGAATTGGTTTCTTTTATGTCTCTTTTTTATGAACTCTGGTGATCACAACATTTTATGAATTGATTTTGCAAATAAATACTCATCTATGAATGAGTCAGTTAAAGGAGAAGACATACCAGAAAAATTCTACTTAATTTTACATGATATTTCAGTCCCAAAAAGAGCTGAAACACTTCTGCATCAATACAATTACTGATACTGGGAATTCCTTGTATAACAGAAAACCCTTCCTAGACAGTAGCTGATTAAAAAACAATATCTGTTGCAGATGTAACGTAAAAATTAAAGCCATTATATATGTGCAGTCCAACATGCATAATAAAGAATGGTTAGGCACATATTTCCAAGGTGTTATGCATTGCCGCAGCATCATTTTTCTTTACACAACAGTGGCGCAATAAGTAATCCACACTGCTCTATATTTAAAAACTGGCACATTGGGCCCAAAGTGCCAGTTTTTAGAGGCCTGCATCACAAATACCTGTGCCAGGTATAATGTATGCAGGGTAGACATTCCCACGTTAAAAGCCATGTAGAACTTACATAGTGAAATTTACAGGTTTTCACTGCGTCACTCTATGACTTGAATGCGTCAAAATCTCCACACCTCCTCAAATGTGGAGAAAGGATTGATGCAGGGCTTTTAACATGAAACTTGCCTCTATGTTCTAAAGCGTTGCTGGAGTTGTGTCAGTCTTACAAGCAACTCCAGCAATGCATCACTTGAGCGGCAAAAGATGAATTAGAATTTCTGACACATCCATGAATCCTTGCACCATGGAACCCTGTATTATTAAATAGAGCGCATCCATGGCATTGTAAGGGCATTTGCAGCAGACGCAAGAAAACTGACACATTGATGCAGGTGCTTCAGTTCTTGTAAATGAGGCCCTAGTTTCCTGTTCTCAGTGTTAAGTAAAGTTCATGATGACATGAGAATATGCTTGAGGAACAAGTCTTGCTGCTGAGGAAAGCCATGAAATCTTTAAATGTGGCTGAAATATAGCTTTCTAATTTGACATCAATATTGGACAAATACATCCAGAGACTCAGTTCACTTAGACAGTTGGTATTCCTCATGATAGGGGCACTTTGAAGCTAAAGCTGAAGGACATCCATTTTATGATATTTAGGGGCATATTTATACTTTGTTTGCGCAGTTTTAGCGCAATTTTTTATGCTAAAACGTCTCCAACTTAACTCCATATTTATATTTTGCTGCTAGATGCTAGACCTTGTGCTGGCGACTGTGGTGTGGAATCACATTCCTCCTGGGTTCCAATTTGGGCCTAGCGGGCCCTGTGATACACAATAACAATTGGGCCTGCTTCTGTTGAACACTGTATGAGGCTAGATTAGCTGGGCTTTTGAAATGTGTTTATCTCTTTTGAAACGCATTATACTGCAAGACTTGCAAACGTTACAGCCATCACAAGACATCAGTGCATGCTAGCTTGAGCAATCCTCACTTTCAAAAGTACTAACGTATGCACTTATTGTTCCTATTTCTCTTTATATAGATGTATCACGTGCTACTAGATTCATAGGACATATTGTGCAAGTTCCTTGTCTATGATCTTAACCCTTCTAAGGAGTGTCTTGAAGAATAAATGATAAATCATGTGTGCTGTATTGCAAAATTGATCATACGTCAATATTAAGAACCAATTAAATGTATTGATGTATCTGCGGTTTGATTGTATAAAAGATCATGTATTACTTCTCTTCTTCAGACTGTCCGAGCTTGTTTTAGGCTGTTCAGTCTCCATGTACACGTATCATTAAACCTTATCTAAACAAAGAGCAGGCTGCTTTGTGGTTTGATATCCAGATTCCCCGTGGTCACAGATTTGGCTTCAACATCTTGGTGGAGAAAGCGGTGTCCTGATTGATGATCTTCGTCGGCCCGGCTCCTGCCTTTTGAACTTAACACACAAGGATGTACCAGACAAGGTACAATGGCCCGAGCAGTGTGAGGAAGCCCTCCAGAAATTGAAGAGAGAATTGTGTGCGGCACCAGCACTAGGCCTCCCAGATTACACCAAGGAGTACCACAGGTACCTCAATATAAAATAGCTAAAGAAGGAGAGGAAGGTATAGCCCCAATAATAGAAGATCTTTTGAGGAAAGGAATTTTGCGCAAGATTAGAAACAGTCATTGCAACACTCCTATCCTCCCCGAGAAAAAAGCAGGGACAGGGCTAGATGGGGCTCTGGTATTCAGATTTACGCAGGATCTTAGGGAGCTGAACAAAGCAGTTATACCATCATTCCCAGTAGTTCCCAACCCGGCCACCATCCTATCTAACATTCCCAGTACAGACACTCACTTCACTGTTCTGGATCTCAGTAATGCATTTTTCTCGGTGCCCTGTCATAGGGAAACTCAGGGGCTCCTTTATTTTACATTCAAAATGAAAAGACTCACATTTACTCGTCTTCCCCAAGGGTTTCAGGACAGCCCTTCAATATTCTCTGATGCCCTAAGGGCAGACCTGGCATCCTTGCACCTCCCAGGCAGATCTACCTTGGTACAATACATTGATGATTTGTTGTTAGGCTCACCAACCCGGGAAGCATGTGTCCAGGACACCGTGGCCCTACTCTACCACCTAGCAAGGAAAGGACATAAGGTCTCCCCAAAGAAGTTGCAGTTTTGCCAATCCAAGGTTAGATACCTAGTTGTAACCGGAGTCCAGGAGGTTGCTACCAGATAGAATAGCAGCAATAACACAGCATCCCAGGCCGCAGACACAGAAGGAAGTGAGGGCCTTCCTTGGGGTGGCAGGTTACTGCAGACACTGGATTCCAAATGTTTTCCTGATTGCACCACCCCTTTTGAACTTAACACACAAGAATGTACCAGACAAGGTACCATGGCCCGAGCAGTGTGAGGAAGCCTTCCAGAAATTAAAGAGGGAATTGTGTGCGGCACCAGCACTAGGTCTTCCAGATTACACTAAGGACTTCCACTTGTTCTGCCATGAAAAAGGAGGCTGCTCTCTAGGGGTCCTGGCACAAAAACACAGCACCTTCTACCGCCCAGTGGCTTACTAGACCCAGTATCAGCAGGGCTTCCTCCATGCCTGGGGGCAGTTGCAGCGTCCGCTTTAGCGGTAGAACAATCAGAGAACATTGTCCTGGCTCATACTTTGGTTTTACATGTCCCACATGCAGTTGACACATTACTCACTACCACTAAAACCCAGCACTTGACAAATGCCCGCCTCTCACGCTGTGAGTTGACCCTGCTGGCACCACACATAAAGATTAAGAGGTGCACCACATTGAACCCCTCCTGCCTGCTGCCTACCGAAAAGGATCACGATGATCCCTCCATAGATAACTCTTTCCATGATTGTATCATGGCAGTTCACAAACACACCAAGGTGAGGCCAGATCTTAGGGACACCCCATTGTCAGAGGCAGAGGACGATTTGTTTGTAGATGGTTCATGCATCAGAGACCACACTGGGATGTTACAAAAGATTACTAGAAGGAGGAAGGCTACCAACAATTAAAAGTGCCCAGGCAGCAGAATTAATAGCACTTATCTGAGCATGCAAACTGGCAGCAGGAAGGACAACGAACATTTATACAGACAGCCAATATGCTTTTTGGTTCACACATGATTTTGGTCAGCTATGGGCAATGAGGGGATTCCTCTCCTCAGCCGGCAAACACATACAACATGCTTCATTGATTGTCACTTTGTTGCAAGCTCTACTACTACCCAAGAAAGTTGCAATTGTAAAATGTACAGCCCACACCTCTGCAAAGGATTACGTTTCTGTGGACAATGCCTTTGTTGACAAGGAGGCACGAAGGATAGCACTGAGTGGGTGTGAATATGAAATGGTCCAGGTAACACACACCACCATAGCCAAGGAAGAGAGTACATATTTTGATCCAATAAGTGTTCAACAGCAGGCTGAAGAATTAGAACGAACAGAGTGGGAGAAGGGCGGTTGCAAGAAAAATGAGGAGTGTGTATGGGTGGGACCGAACGGTAAAATATGTCTACCATCCATGTTGTTGTCCTCGATGGCACGCCTTTTCCATGGTCCCTCACATGTGGGTAGGGACGGAATGATACGACTGTTTTCACAGTGTTGGTTTAATACCAAATTTCGACAACGTGCAGAACATTTATGTAACAAATGCACCGTTTGTGCACAGTACAACACTGGCAAAGGTACCCCTACTGCTTCAGGCCACTTCCCACAACCACATGGACCCTTTGAAAGTCTCCAAATGGACTTCATTGAGATGCCCCCGGTATACAAGTTGAGATATGTCTTGGTAATAGTGAACTGTGATGCACAAACTGTAGCCAAGTGCCTTCTAAAAGAGTTAATACCACGTTTTGGGGTACCGATTCAGAGAATGGACCAGGATTCATTTCACAAGTTATTCAGGGCCTTTGTAAGGGGTTAGGAATAACACAAAAGTTGCATTGCGCATACCATCCACCCGCAGCGGGAGCAGTGGAAAGAAAAAATGGGGTGTTGAAAAATAAAATAGGGAAAATATGCACAGTGACTGAATTATCTTGGATTGATGCATTACCATTGGCGCTCCTGGCCATGAGAAGCACCCCTGACAGAGTTACCAAATTGAGTCCCCATGAGGTGATATTTGGGTGCCCCATGAATATACCAGGCCACATGTCAGTTGCCCCATTGGCAATAACAGATGATCTTTTGCTACAATATTGTAAAAAAATAACAGAAACATTGTGTTATCTCCACCGTTAGGTTTTGCAGGCTCTGCCTGAAGAAGGAACACCACCAGAGCACGGATTACAGCCCGGCACCCATTGTCTTCAACCACGATGGAAGGGACCCTACCAAGTCCTGTTGACAACAGAAACAGCGCTCAAGTGTGAGGGTCTCACATCCTGGATACATAGCTCACACACCAAGAGGGCTGCTGGACCAGAGGACATCCAATCACCACCTGCGGTGCCCATGAAGATTTCACCTTCCCCGCAGAAGTACAACCTTCGCTCAATACGTAGCAGAAGACAACACTGACAAAACTGCTCGTGCTGCCCCCTACAGGAGTCAGGAGGAGCAAGCGGGTCCTGCGGTGGCTCTTCACAGGACTGCTCGTGCTGCACTCCTACAGGAGTCAGGAGGTGCAAGCGGGTCCTGCAAGGATTTCTTCATGGACTGCTTATGCTGCACACCTCGGAGAAGAGAAGGGTGCAAGCGGGTCTCATCTGGATATCTTCATGTATACCGCAAGCGGTTTCAAGTGCTAGTAACCACTGACACCGCTCTGTGAAGTACCAACAAGGGACCATAAGAACAAAAGACTAACAGACACCGGGTATACTAGGAGCATAATAATGCCTGAAAAAAAGAAAAAGAGAGAGGAGAGAAAGTGGCCTATGGTACTAACGGCCATATGCACCCCGGTTCCAGCGTTAATTATCACAAGTCTATTAATAACATATCGAGAAGAAATAAAAGTACAATTTCTAGACCAAGAACATTATACGAATGTGAGTGGACATGAAAAGGAGGTTGTGGAAAGTGAACAAGAGGAGAACACCGGCATGGGGGAACGGGCGGAGAATAAGACTCAGTGGGTAAAATATACAAAAAGGGATGGGGAAAATTACAAGGATAATATATTTGTGCAGATGGTGAGGTTATATAAAGAACTAATAAATGTGTCAGACTGCTATATTTGCGCACACCTACCTACAACTGCCCAGGGGAGAACAAATTATACACAAATTCCCCTTCCCCAGTACATTGCATGTCACTTGTTAGACAGCATGTTTATGAAGGAGGTGAAAGGGACAATAAAAGCCCGACCACCAAAGAGGAAGAGGAAAGCAAAGAAAGGAAGGGGAAGAAGGAAAAGTGGAGGGGAGGATAGTATGTCAAATGTCTGTGATAAATTGATACCGAAAAAAGGAGAAAAAGAGCTGCTGGAAGCATTCAACATAGAATGGGATAAGGTGTATACACAGGGTGGGGCTCACCTAGAAATGCCAATGGCAACCCTTTCTATTCATGAGAGGAAAAAAGCGTTGTGGTGTTTTCGATACTACAAAGGCAGCATTCCAAGGCCAAACGCATTTTATATTAACGCATGTGACACAGTAACACCAGGAAAATGTCCGGCGTTACTAGATGTCCCTGACGATGACAGCATACAAGTAGGATTCAGCGCCTGTTTTAAATACACTAATTTGGATAACATACAAAATGGCTCAAAGGGTCTGTCCATAGGTCTTACAGCCGCAATGGGAGTATTTTTTGTATGCGGGACAACAGCATATTTCAGGCTGCCAGCAGGATGGCGGGGCACCTGCTACTTGGCATTAGTACTACCTCGAGTAGTGCATATGACAGAGTTGGCAAACGCAACAAGAGGGGCACCAGGAAGGGTACGAAGAAGAAGGACACCAACTTGGTTAGATAGGCTCATGGCAGTGGAAAGGGTATTCGTGATGCCACTAGGGATAGCGCAATCAGAATATCAAATACACCGGTTGGCAGGGTTGGTGGAGAAATTAGCCAGTTCTACAGCAGCCGCCCTAGGGAACATCACAGAGGAACTTACAGACATACGAGCTGTTGTGATACAGAACAGACTTGCGTTAGACATCATTCTAGCGAAAGACGGTGATGTATGTCATGTGATCCACCAGGAATGCTGCGTATGTATACCCGACAATAGTTGGAATATAAGGAAGGCGATGGAGGAAGTGAAGAAGGTAGAGAAAGGAGCGAAGAAAGTGTCAGATTTGACAGACACAGGAGGAATACTAGGTGAAATTGCGGCATGGTTCCGCAGTTGGGGAACATGGCTGATAGAGGTACTGGTGGTGGGAGTAGTGGGATTAATAACATTGTGTGTGATGACAAGGGTTAGTCCTTCCTGCCTGACTATGTTGATGAAGAATATCTGTCACAGGGATACTACGCATACCTGCAAAGGACGGTATGAGGTTGACGCCAGGGAGGGTACCTCTGTTGAAATGACTCCCATCCATCATGATACTTAGGTTGTCATTGAGTATCAGAGGGCGGAATGTGGAATCACATTACTCCTGGATGCCAATATGGGCCTAGCGGGCCCTGTGATACACAATGACAATTGGTCCTGCTTCAGTTGAACACTGTATAAGGCTAGATTAGCTAGGCCTTTGAGATGTGTTTATCTCTTTTGAAACGCATTATACTGCAAGGCTTGCATACGTTACAGCCATCACGACACATCACTGCATGCTAGCTTGAGCAATCCTAACTTTCAAAAGTACTAACGTATGCTCTTATTGTTCCTATTTCTCTTTATATAGATGTATCACGTGCTATTAGATTCATAGGACATATTTGTCAGAGTCACAAAGATCCTCTGGGTCTGTGCACGTTCCCAACACTTCCACCACAAGACAGCTCCAATACTCTGATTAGATTTATCACAGAGTCTAAGAGAGTCCAAGTGGGGAAAAGGGGATTAGGACTGGAACAGCTGGGAAGGAGACCTGTAGGAAGCAAAAGGTTAAAACACAACATTAAAATTACATCTCATGAATTCAGTACCATGCTACAACTCTAAGCTTCGTCTTTTCAAAAAAACATGAACAACCCTAGAATAGTCCTAAAACTGACTAGGCTTTAGATGACCGAATACCTGAGGAGGAAACAGGAAAAGTTAAATAGGACTTTCAGATTCGAGTACTTTCTTTAGCATGAGAATCAGGAAACACTCTGAGCAATTTCTAAACAACCATATGAATCTCCTTTTAAGAATACATATCAGGAACACACAGCATTACATCTAGAATTCTGGTATTGTTGTGTTCATCTCAGAAAAAACATTGAGAAGTGAATTGCGCACATTGCAGATTTTTATATGAGTATTAAACACCATAAAGGATTGTGCATAATGAAATCACACAACGTAGATTCAAGGAATAAATCACACAACGTGTCAACTTGAAATGCTACCAAGAAAATGTCTTAGAATAGTAGCGCACAGTAATTTACATTATTTATACACAAGGAAAGAATTGCGCGTCTTGCCGATTCAAATGCCACCATACAAATATCAAGAAATGGTAGCGCACAATGAACAACATGAAAAACAATCAGGGAAAGAATTGCGCGTCTTGTCGATTCAAATGCCACCATGCAAATGCCAAGAAATGGTAGCGCACAATGAATAACATGAAAAAACCCTCAAGGAAAGAATTGCGCGTTTCGCAGATTCGAATGCCACCATGTAAATGTCAAGAAAAGGTAGCGCGCAATGAACAACAAAGTTAAATGCTCATGAAACGAGTTGCACATCTTGCCAACTCGTAAAACATCATGTAAATGTCAAGAAATATCAGCGCGCAATGAACAACCATGTAATAACGAAGTCAAATCTTTATGGAATAAATTGCGCGTCCTCCCTATGTGCAAAACACCATACAAATGTCAAAAAATGGCAGCGCACAAGTGATCTGTTATTCATTTAAGAATTAAAATCAAGAATATGAAAATTCTCAATTACGGTGTTGGGAAATGTCCAAACACCGTCTTACCGCCTGGAAACAGTGATCACCAATGAGAGATGAGTGCAGAAGACTGGAAAATCCAAATAGGCCGCTGGGACAGGAGCTCAGGAAGAAGCTGCTGCTCTTCACCGGGACCTCTGAATAGTGAGCACTGGGATTTGGGCTGACTCTCTTTTATAGAGTCTTGGCCCCGCCTAGAACCACGCCCAGGCATGTTGCAGGGAAAGTCTCTGGAAGGCCCTGGAAAGGGACCACACCTTGCCACACCCTAACTCACTCTGAATGTCTGCAGCAATACATTGCAAATGTACAGTATTTATAAGCACCTTAAAAATGAATCTTTTGGATGGAATTCTGCTATGCAAAAGGTTAAACAATAACATATCATCACAATGCATAAATTACATTATCTTGCGAGTGTTGGGTTTTTGCATTCTAGATGCCCGTAGAGCGCGCACTGTCCTGGTGTTGACAATATTGTGCAAGTTCCTTGTCTATGGTCTTAACCCTTATAAGGAGCGTCATGAAGAATAAATGATAAATCACGTGTGATCATACGTCAATATTAAGAACCAATGAAATATATTAATGTATCTGCGGATTGATTGTATAAAAGATCATGTATTACTTCTCTTCTTCAGACTGTCCGAGCTTGCTTTAGACTGTTCCGTCTCCGTGTACACGTATCATTAAACCTTATCTAAACAAAGAGCAGGCTGCTTTGTGGTTTGTTATCCAGATTCCCTGTGGTCACAGATTTGGCTTCAACAGTGGTAGTGGGCATGACTCCTGTCTTTACTAAGACAGGAGTAATTATTTGGGATGTTGTGTGCCAGAAAATGACTCTAGGCTGGTTTACGGCATTTTGTTTGCCGCTAACCAGCCTAGCGTCATTTTGGGATGCACAACCTCTTATTCCCATACCGCCACCCCCACCCGGCTAGTGTCTTTTTTTTATGCTAGCCCCAGCTGAGCGCCAGCTTGTGCCATTCCTTAAATATAGCAACCAGCTGGCTCTGCAGAATCAGGAAAGTCGGCACTAAACTTTTTGACGCAAAACTTCAATTGCACAGTTTTGCGTCAAAAAGTATGGATGTAGGCCTTAGTTGTGTCTATTCCTTATCTTCCTAAAAATCCTGATGCTTTGGTAATGGCAAAATATTCCTGTATTGGTGTGAGAGTATGTAAGTGATTTTTGCATTGCTAAGCACATTTTTTACTCAACTGATCTGATTGTGATATTCTTTTGTGAAGACATGTGAGAACTAATCATAAGCCACAGATTTTAGATTCTTCCCCAGGATGAGGGTATGCAAAATAAGGATGACTTTTTATGTCGAAACACAAAGATAAAAATTATTTTGTGTTTACTGATCATGATTAGAGTGCCTTTAAAATTGTGACAGAATTATAAACATATGGCTTCTAATGCAATATTTTGAAAGCAGAAGCTTGGGCCATTTATTGCATTTGATAATATTTGTAAATCTGCTTCAAGCTGGAAATAATGTGACTCAGTGAATCAGTCTAGAAACAAAGAGGTATATTTATGAGCCCCTATGGGTCACTGATCGATGCAACTGAAAAATTAGATTTATGAAGCCCCGCAAGGCCACCCTGAGTGGCTTCATAAATCTTGAGTAATGCGATGCAGCAGAAATCACTGCATTGGATTACGCTGCAGCAGGGAGGCATTTATATGGTGTCCCCACACAACTTCCATGGATTTTGATTCAGTCCCAGATTTACCAGAAGGGGTGGACCTATAAATGAGCCAAAAACCTGTGACTCCCCAAGTGAGGCTCAACAAGGAGAAATATCATACTGTATTCTGCAGCACACATAGAAAGAGTTTTTGTGTGGGAACGTGCCTCTTCCTGCAAACAAACAATCCTACATGGAATGGAGGCACCCTTTCACCATACTAAAAGGGTGCATGCATTGGTGCTAGGCAGCCCATTGTGTGCCAGCGCTGGGGAAGGGCCAGGAATGCATAGTACGGGGATAAATGCAGCACATTCAATTCCTTTCCCTGTGATGCAGCACAGCATGACAAGGTGACTTGCTGTGCTGTGTCACTCGGCCAAAAATATGGCCCAAGATGTCTTAAGTGGTTTGCGTTTAGAAACATAAATTATTCAAATCAGATCAAAGGTAAAAGGAAAACGTGTTCTAAGTATTCAAAGTGTACAATATGTTGATTAATAGACAGCCCAGCATTACATGTTTTAGTGTCTGAGGTCTTTAAACATGTCTCAACATATAGAATGAGAGCACAAGGAAAGGAAGGGTGGAAAAAATTAGAAGGTACAGAGATTGAATTAGAGGTAAGTTTCAATTTAAGGGACTCAGTTCGGAGGTGGCGTTACTCCATCACAAACTTGAAGGAAATGCTGGATGAAAGCAAGTATGTGGCACAGATTCCAGAGCCTTCCATCACAGAAATGTGAGGAAAATGTGGTTTTTAGTTAAAGTTTGAGGATTGCAATGGATTCTGGGTAACACAACCTGGTGAGAGACATGCAAATTACCCCATCCTAGATTCCACTAGGTGTCTAACTTTTAAAGATGGATAGCTTTGCTATGGTACCCTAGTGCTCGCGCAGCTAGAGCCCTAAACCCACAACTAGGCACATTGCAAATAGAGTTTGAGTGGACTAATGTGATGTGGCCATGTTGTGTTTTTGGCCCTTTCCTGCCATCTGCATATAGCCTACCCACACAAGTGAGATACCATTTTCATCAGAAGACTTGGGGAAATGCTGGATGGAAGAAAGCTTGTGGCTTCCCACAGATTCAAGAACTTTACATTACAGAACTGTGATGAAAATGTGTTTTTTAGTCAAAGTTTGAGGTTTACAAGGGATTCCGGGTAACATAACCTGGTGAAAGCCACAAAACTCACCCTAAACTCACCTAATTCACACACTGGTATAGATTCAAAGACACCCTGCTTCTAAACTCCACATCTTGTGTCCATTTTGAAAATGCATGGGTTTCCTTAACATCACTTTTTATATTTGACCACATGAATTGCTCTATACCCGGTAGACAATGAAAACCATAGCAAGGTACAGCTCCGTTATTGGCTCTTGATACCTAGAGTTCTTAGAAAACCTAAAAACTATATTGATCCCTGCAACCAGAAGGGTATAGCAGATGTAAAGGCATATTGCTTTGGTAAATCAGCCATCATGATGAGAAGTTAGAAATGGGAGCATTGTTACAATTACTGTTTTTTCCTAATAATTGTCTAGTTTTCAGAAATGTATAGCTTTCCAGGATCCACCATGGGTTTCACACTTGTTTCCACAGTGACTAGGATTCCCTGGAGGAGTCATGTATGTCATGAACCCGGTTGCCCCAATCATCCCTGCTCTTGGGTGGAGATGAGGCACTGCTAGTTAGCCGGAACAAACCCGGATTAGGCTGACAGATGTCACATGGTGCAGGATAAGACGCAGTCCCCGCAGTACAGGTGATTCTGCCGCCTGAATCCAGTAGTCTCATTGGGATAGTGAGAACCTACGTGGCATTGCGCCACCAACGTTTGGTCCTCCTGAGTATCTCTGTCTCATTATATGCAAAAGACACATCAGTACTATATACGGACACGTCTATGATATTGAAGATTTTTTCTCCTAGGGAGTACTTAACTCACGTTGTAGGTTGTTCAAGCTTGAACCTTAAAAGGATAATTCCCCTTTGGTGTACATATCTGTGAACAAATTTTACTATTTACCATGGCGATCCCGCAACGGGTAGCAATTGCAGTTAATATGCAACCACCCCTTACCTGACATTTATTGGCAAATGGCTTCACAGACCAGGGCGGTCCAGTTACATTTGTTGTTGAAGCTCATGCAGCATTCAGGACAGACATTTTCTATTCTTTGGTCACATTTCCTGCAGCAGATACAAATACATTTCACCACTATTCACCTGCAAACAAACTACACAATATAGAGCATATGCACATTTAGAAATACCTCTATCTTGTCAAGGCCATAATAATTGGTGGGGGTCAGGACGGGGGGAGTTGGCCGATAACATGGCGGCCGTCTGAGGAGCCGGTCGCCGGGGACGCCGCTCCTGGAGAGATAATGTGTGGTTAACATAATCCCTTACAGGGGGTTTGCAGGGTTCGGGAAGCGTGACCGAAGAGCGATTAAAGGAATCTGTTTTCGGGTTTCTTTTTTCTTCCCGCTTTTTCGATCTCGGCAGGGAAGCAAAGGACGAAGGAGCTGGCAGGAGACAGCACTCCTGGGAGCATGGAGCTCCGTTGCTGAGTGCCTCTCTGAAGCTCAACCTGGTCAGAGAGGCAATGGCTCGAGTTTCCCTCTGGGGGAATCGAGGTAGAGCCAGCACAAGTGTGGATATTGGTGGAAGCAAGAAGAACAAGTGCTTCAGGATTGTTCAGCAGGCAGAGGACTTGGGTACTATTGAGTTTGGTAGGTTTTTTTCAGGCTAATGTTACAAATGTTGTAGAAACTTTATTAGAACTTATGGTGGATAGGGTAAAGGGGGAAGTGGGTTTCGGGAAATAAGGGGGAGAGGTGGTCAAGTAGCGTATTCCCTCCGTAGCGCTAAGAAAAGTAAGAAAAAAGTTGAAATTGAAAGTCTGGTGTGAGAAAGTAGCCTCTTTCTAGCCTTGTTACCCCCACTTTTGGCCTGTTTGTGAGTATATGTCACGGTGTTTTCACTGTCTCACTGGGATCCTGATAGCCAGGGCCCAGTGCTCATAGTGAAGACCCTATGTTGTCAGTATGTTTGTTATGTGTCACTGGGACCCTGCTAGCCAGGACCCCAGTGCTCATAAGTTTGTGGCCTATATGTATGTGTTCCCTGTGTGATGCCTAACTGTCTCACTGAGGCTCTGCTAACCAGAACCTCAGTGGTTATGCTCTCTCTGCTTTCCAAATTTGTCACTAACAGGCTAGTGACCAATTTCACCAATTTACATTGGCATACTGGTACACCCATATAATCCCCTAGTATATGGTACTGAGGTACCCAGAGTATTGGGGTTCCAGGAGATCCCTATGGGCTGCAGCATTTCTTTTGCCACCCATAGGGAGATCTGACAATTCATACACAGGCCTGCCAGTGCAGCCTGAGTGAAATAACGTCCACGTTATTTCACAGCCATTTACCACTGCACTTTAGTAACTTATAAGTCACCTATATGTCTAACCTTCACCTGGTGAAGGTTGGGTGCAAAGTTACTTAGGGCCAGATGTAGGTACAAAAAAATTAGCGAAATTGCGTGTCACTAATAGGAATGCAGGTACAATGTCCGTGTAAAATTTGCGACTCGCACCCGGAGTCGCAACGCAGATAGCGAGTCCACTGTCTGCGAGGTCGCTGATTGCGACCGCGCAAAAAACGAACTCGCAATTTGTGAGTGGGTGTCGCAAATTGCGAGTACCATGTAAATTGATTGCAGGTGCTGCAGAACACTCCAGAAACGACTCCAGAACACTCTGGAAACACTTCCTGGCACATGATGATGACATCACAGCCAGGAAGTTTACTAATACACCTGGGAGGAGGGAGGACCACACCCATTTTAAACTGCTGCACAGCCAACAGGAGGAACAGCAGCTACAATGGCTGAAACACCAAGAAACATTTTCTGAGAAGGAGCTGGATGTGCTGACAGAAGAATGCTGTCAGCACTATGATGATCTCTTTGGAAAGGCAGCCCTCAATGTGCCAGAAGCAACCAAAAAACAACTCTGGCTGGAGATCCAAGAAAAAGTGAACTCCCTGGGGGTGAGCCACAGGAGTGTGGAAGAGATCAAAAAACGGTGGTATGACCTCCGCTCCTGGACCAAGGAGAGGGTGGCAGAAAAGCTCCGGGAGATGAGAGGCACAGGAGGGGGACCATCATCCGTACCACCACCCACACCCCTGGAAGAAAGGGTGGAGGAGACCCTGGAGCAGGAGGCAGTGACAGGAATAGGAGATCTGGACACCTCTGAGCCCACTCCATCAACCGGTGAGTACCATGTGATATGCCTGTACCCCCATCAATGCCATACCCCCACCCACCATGTACACAGGGGCATGCACAACCAAGATAGCTCCATTACAGGGTAGCAAACACCAGAATGATGCATTATGGGAAATGTAGTCAAGTAGGCAGTTCATAGGCAAATGTTTATTAGGAAGTGTGCAACAGATAGTAGACACTGACAGTCTGTTCCCCATGTCCCACAGGTCTCCCACAAGACACCACCACAAGCCACAGCAGCCAGCCCCATGAGGACAGCACAGGAGCTGCCACCACTCCCACCTGCACGACCAACACCATCCCTGTGATGTCAACCCCTGCTCCAACAGTGGTTCAGGAGGCTGCGCCAGCAACAGGCAGGAGTGCCACAGTAGAGCACACAGGGCATCCACCGCTGCGCAGGCGACGCAGGTTCAGGAGAGCAGGGCTGCAGGCTGAGTCCGGCCATCCATCTACCACCAACACCGAGGCACAGCTGCTCTGTGGTCAGCGCCTGCAGAACAATATGTTAGGGCGTATTAGTGGGGTGCTGCACCGCTTTGTGAGGAGCAATGAGGCCAGCATGCAGCAGCTCCATTCCCAATTGGACGTGATTGGCACAAACACTGGGGACTTAGCCCTGTCCATGAGGGAACTGGTGGCAGGACTACTGTCACAGGGCGAGGGTGGGCGGCGCAGGGACCGTCAGCTGCTACTGAGGCTTGACAGGATGGCCACATCAATTGGCAGACTGGCAGTTAACACCACTGGCCTGTCAAGAAGGACAGTTAGCCTCCAAGTAGAAATGGGCCACTTTGCAGGGGATGTGGCTAGAGGCCTGGGCCGGATCACACATGTGATCGATTTAATGGAGGCACGGCATCTGTCCAGGGGCACAGGGGACACACCCCAGGACAGCGAAGAGGGCTCTACAGTGAGCAGTGTCTCTGCCACTGACACTAGGGTGCTCCGGAGTGGGAGTACCAGGCAGAGCACTGCAGAACAACCTGGGATCAGCCAGGCTGGCAGAGGCCGCCGTAGGACATAGACTGGACCCTGTCCCTGATGTAAGGGCACATGACACAAATGTGCCCCATGCATGGTTTGCTTTTTGATGTTCATGAACAGTTAGTAATTGTAAATAGTTGAATTTCTGCACATATTAAATAGTTTTTTTTTGTTCCACTTAACAAATGGAGTGTTTGGTCAATAGGTGAGTATGGTTGAAGTTGACACGTACCTTCCAAAGTATTGGGTTGCGATGTGTTCCCGTCTCAGTCTGCCTTGATTTGCTATACTCAGATCCCCATGATGGCGATGTGGCTGCTCCTGCTCATCATCCTCTGAATCAGGGTCTGCAGGGGTGAGAGGTAGCCCACGTCGGGTGGCAATATTGTGCAGGATGGCGCATGCGACAACAATTTTGAATGCTGTTTTTGGGGTATACTGGAGGGCACCTCCACTGCGGAGGAGGCATCTGAACCTTGCTTTCAGCAATCCGAAGGTGCGTTCTATTATGTTCCTGGTCCTCTTATGTGCACTGTTGTATCGCCTCTCAGAATCATTGCTGGGTGTTAAGTACGGAGTCATAATCCATTGCCGTAGAGCATATGCACTGTCACCTGTTGGGCACAAACATTACACTGTTAGAAAGTCCTGGTTGGTGTGCACAGTGACCTGTGTGTATGTCTACGAGGTGTATGCAGCTCTACCCAGGAGGTATCCGTCTCCAAACTACCCACGTTCCAGGCGTTGGTGTATCCCACTGTGCCTAAAAATGTAGGAGTCATGGGTACTGCCTGGAAATTTCGCTGTCGGTGATGACATAATGGGCGTCACAAACAACCTGAATATTGAGTGAGTGGGTACACTTTCTGTTGCAGAACAGATGTTCCAGGTTTGCAGGGGGGCATATTTGAATATGTGTCCCATCTACACACCCTATGACATGGGGAAAGTTGGCAATCCGGTAAAATTGCAGCTTGGTGCTGTTAATTTCTGCCTCATTCCTGGGTAGGTATATGAAGTGAGACATGTGTGTGAGTATGGCATCTAGGAATGCCCTGAGGAACCTTGACAGTGCACTTTGAGATACCCCGCCTGCCACAGCAATGACCCCCTGATAGCTCCCTGAGGCCAAGAGGTGCAGTGAGCATAGCACTTGCACATGCATAGGGATGGCGCAGCCGCGCAGCGTCTGGCGTTCTAGCTGTGGTTTTAGTAATTCAATTAATTCTAGTATGGCTGCGCTGCAAAGGCGTTATTTGTTGTATATCTCTTCTTCAGTTTGCTGGAAGAGTGTCTGCCTTGTTATGTAAATCTTCTCCTGTCTCTGGCTCCTCCTCCTCTTCTGCTGGACTGCGTGGACTCTCCTCCTCACTGCTATCAGGTATATCTCCGCCATCTTGAGTAACCCAGATGCCTTCTGGGTCTCCTTTTATACTTTGGTAATGGTTACCACCTGCTCTGAGTTGGTGGTAAATGGGACATGCAAACTGGGCTTTTTGCGACTAGTCGCAATTTGCGAGTTGCAATTACATATGGTTTGTGACTCGCAAATTGCGACTTCCTATTTGCGGGTCGCAAAATGGGGTTGCAATCTTTGCGAGTCGCTAACGGCTCGCTTCGCTTTTTGCGAGTCGGAAATGAGATTTTTGCATCCCATTTCCAATTTTGCACAGTCGCAAATAGCGATACGGGCCATTTGCGACTCGCAAAACTTTGCTACATCTGGCCCTTAGTGTGAGGGCACCCGGGCACTAGCCAAGGTGCCCCCACATCATTCAGGGCAAATTCCCCGGACTTTGTGAGTGCGAGGACACCATTACACGCGTGCACTATACATAGGTCACTACCTATGTATAGCGTCACAATGGTAACTCCGAACATGGCCATGTAACATGTCTAAGATCATTGAATTCCATTATCCCCCGGGTCTCTAGAACAGAACCCGAGTACTGCCAAACTGCCTTTCCGGGGTCTCCACTGCAGCTGCTGCCAACCCCTCAGACAGGTTTCTGCCCTCCTGGGGTCCAGGCAGCCCTGGCCCAGGAAGGCAGAACAAAGGACTTCCTCTGAGAGAGGGTGTAACACCCTCTCCCTTTGGAAATGGGTGTGAAGGCTGGGGAGGAGTAGCCTCCCCCAGCCTCTGGAAATGCTTTGATGGGCACAGATGGTGCCCATCTCTGCATAAGCCAGTCTACACTGGTTCAGGGATCCCCCAGCCGTGATCTGGTGCGAAACTGGACAAAGGAAAGGGGAGTGACCACTCCCCTGACCTGCACCTCCCAGGGGAGGTTCCCAGAGCTCCTCCAGTGTGTCCCAGACCTCTGCCATCTTGGAAACATAGGTGTTTGTGGCACACTGGACTGCTCTGAGTGGCCAGTGCCAGCAGGTGACGTCAGAGGCTCCTTCTGATAGGCTCTTACCTCTCTTGGTAGCCAATCCTCCTTCCTAGGTAGCCAAACCTCCTTTTCTGGCTATTTAGGGTCCCTGCTTTGGGGATCTCACCAGATAACGAATGCAAGAGCTCACCAGAGTTCCTCTGCATCTCCCTCTTCACCTTCTGCCAAAGGATCGATCGCTGACTGCTCAGGACGCCTGCAAAACCGCAACAAAGTAGCCAGACGACTACTAGCAACCTTGTATCGCTTCATCCTGCCGGCTTTCTTGACTGTTTCCAGGTGTTGCATGCTCTTGGGGTAGCCTGCCTCCTTCTTGCACCAGGAGCTCTGAAGAAATCTCCCGTGGGTCGACAGAATCTTCCCCCTGCAACCGCAGGCACCAAAAGACTGCATCACTGGTCCTCTGGGTCCCCTCACAGCACGACGAGTGTGGTCCCTGGAACTCAGCAACTCTGTCCAAGTGACTCCCACAGTCCAGTGACTCTTCAGTCCAAGTTTGGTGGAGGTAAGTCCTTGCCTCCCCACGCTAGACTGCATTGCTGGGAACCACGTGATTTGCAGCTGCTCCGGCTCCTGTGCACTCTTCCAGGATTTCCTTTGTGCACAGCCAAGTCTGGGTCCCCGACACTCTAACCTGCAGTGCACAACCTTCTGAGTTGTCCTCCGGTGTCATGGGACTCCCTTTTGTGACTTTGCATGGACTCCAGTTCACTCTTCTTCTAAGTGCCTGTTCCGGTACTTCTGCGGGTGCTGCCTGCTTCTGTGAGGGCTCCCTGACTTGCTGGGCGCCCCCTCTGTCTCCTCATCCAAGTGACGACATTCTGGTCCCTCCTGGGCCACAGCAGCATCCAAAAACCCTAACCACGACCCTTGCAGCTAGCAAGGCTTGTTTGTGGTCTTTCTGCGTGGGAACATCTCTGCAATCTTCTTCACAATTGGGACATCCATCCTCCAAAGCGGAAGTTCCTAGTCCTCTTCGTTCTTGCAAAACACCAAGGGGCATATTTATACTCCGTTTGCGCCGGAATTGCGTCGTTTTTTGTGACGCAATTTCGACGCAAAACTAACTCCATATTTATGCTTTGGCGTTAGACGCGTCTAGCGCCAAAGTCTATGGAGTTAGCGTCATTTTTTAGCGTGGACACCTACTTTGCGTTAATTATATGCAAGGTAGGCGTTCCCGTCTAAAAAATCGACTCCGAGGCATGTGCGTCGGATTTATACTCCCGGGCAAAAATCACGCCCGGGAGTGGGCGGTTCAAAAAAAATGACGTACTGCCGCTTTTGCGCCATTTTTTAGCGCCTGCAAAAGGCAGGCGTTAAGGGATCTGTGGGCTCTGAAGGAGCCCAGAGGTGCCCTCCCATGCCCCCAGGGACACCCCCTGTCACCCTTGCCCACCCCAGGAGGACACCCAAGGCTGGAGGGACCCATCCCAGGGACATTAAGGTAAGTTCAGGTAAGTGTTTTTTTTTTTTTTTTTTGTGGCATAGGGGGGCCTGATTTGTGCCCCCCTACATGCCACTATGCCCAATGACCATGCCCAGGGGACATAAGTCCCCTGGGCATGGCCATTGGGCAAGGGGGCATGACTCCTGTCTTTGCTAAGACAGGAGTCATTTCTATGGGGGTTGGGAGTCGTAAAAAATGGCACAAATCGGGTTGAGGCGAAAAAATTGCCTCAACCTGACTTGCCCCATTTCTTGACGCCCAAGCCCCATATCCCCCTACGCCGATGCTGCCTGGTGTACGTCGTTTTTTTTAACGCACACCAGACGGCGCCGGCGGCTAACGCCGGCTAACGTCATTCAATAAATACGGCGCCCGCATGGCGCTTCAGAATGGCGTTAGCCGGCGCTAATTTTTTTGACGCAAAACTGCGTTGGCGCAGTTTTGCGTCAAAAAGTATAAATATGGGCCCAAGCTTCTTCCATCTGGTGGTAGCTTCCTTGCACCCTCAGCTGGCATTTCCTGGGCTCCTGCCCACTCTCAACACTGTTGCGACTCTTGGACTTGGTCCCCTTCTCTTACAGGTACTCAGGTCCGGAAATCCACTGTTGTTGCATTGCTGTTGTTGGTTTTCCTTGCAGAATCCCCCTATCACGACTTCTGTGCTCTCTGGGCATTGTAGGTGCACTTTACACCTACCTTTCAGGGTCTTGGGGTGGGCTATATTTCTAACCCTCACTGTTTTCTTACAGTCCCAGAGACCCTCTACAAGCTCACATAGGTTTGGGGTCCATTCGTGGTTCGCATTCCACTTTTGGAGTACATGGTTTGTGTTGCCCCTATACCTTTGTGCTCCTATTGCAATCTACTGTAACTTTACATTGCTTGCATTACTTCCTTTTGCTATTACTTGCATAATTTTGGTTTGTGTACATATATCTTGTGTATATTTCTCATCCTCATACTGAGGGTACTCACTGAGATACTTTTGGCATATTGTCATAAAAATAAAGTACCTTTATTTTTAGTATATCTGTGTATTGTGTTTTCTTGTGATATTGTGCATATGACACCAGTGGTATAGTAGGAGCTTTACATGTCTCCTAGTTCAGCTTAAGCTGCTTTGCCATAGCTACCTTCTATCAGCCTAAGCTGCTAGAAACACCTCTTCTACACTAATAAGGGATAACTGGACCTGGCACAAGGTGTAAGTACCTCTGGTACCCACTACAAGCCAGGCCAGCCTCCTACATCTGGTCCCCTCGCCTCAGAAATCGTCTTTTGTGAAAAATAAAGCAGCGCAAGAAAATAGTTCTGTTCGGAGGCAACTGGATGCGAAGAGTGTTGGTGGGCTGAGTTACAGGAAAGCTCGTGTCAACCCTTCACTTAGGTCTTATTTCCGATTATTGCCAGGCGCTCCCAGGGTGTTAGCCGGAGGGGCAAATTCGCAAGAGTTGGACAATATGGACAGATTGGAGGGTGCCGCTAGGCCAGAGGGCAGAGGCTCAGACCCCCGGGGGGATGGGGGAAGTGGGTTTCAGCATCCGCCTCATGTGAATTCTATAGAGAGGCAAACAGAAGTGAATGGGGTGCAGGTTTCCCAACCCGTCGGAGAGGATCATGGGCAATCAATTGCGAATATGTTAAAAGCATTATCCATGGAACTGAAGAATGGATTTGACACATCTAATGCCAATCAGGTGGAGATAAGGGGTCTCTGTGAAGATCTGGGAAAGAAAAGTGATGATCTGGCAGGGCGTATTGCCACTTTGGAGGAGGAAGTGGGGGAGTTAAGAGTGGTGGTAGAAGAAAATAAGGAGCAGATAAGATATTTAAAAGAAGGAGAAACAGGGGTGATGGCTTAAATGGAATCCCTGGAAAATAATTTGAGGAGGAATAATTTGAGGTTTCTTAGGGTCCAGAGGGGCTGGAAGAAGGTGACTTAAAAGGGTTTGTGGCGCGTCTGATAAAGCAAGAGGTGAATATGGACATGTCAGAGGAAGATATTGCTAACGACATTCAAAGGGTGCACCGGGTTCCGGCTAAAATGCCTTCCAACAGGGTTAGACCAAGGAAAATCTTAGTTTACTTTCAGACCTACTCCTTGAAGAAACATATTCTCACCCAGGCACTAAAAAAGAAATTGTTGAAGGTTAACGGATCCTCTTTTGAAATCAGGTCAGACCTTGCGGCTGTGACTTTGAATAAACAGTGGGAGTTGGGAAAAAGAATAGATACTCTGAGAAAACTGGGGGCTACTGCTCAGTTGAGATTTCCTGCGTCTCTAAAAGCTATGGTAAATAATAAGATGTGTAATTTTATGGACTGGAAGGAGGTGGACGAGTTGATTATGAAAATTGAGAAAGAGAGCAGGAATGAGGCAGGTCTAACCTAAGATTGGAGTGTTCCCCCGGGAGGGAGGTATTGTGGGTAAGGTCTTAACTCAGGAGCGGTGATCCCCCTCTGACCTTGAGTCAGGTCAATGGTTGGAGGGGTTCCCAGGGGAGGAGGGGGATTGGGTGGGGTGCAGGAGGTTGGCGGAGGGGGGCACTGGGTGGGGTGTGTAATGCTGGTAAAAAAGATTATGGTGGTCATTACAACCCTGGCGGTCGGTGTTAAAGCGGCGGTAAGAACGCCAACAGGCCGGCTGTAAAAAAACTTGAATTACGACCGTGGTGGAAACCGCCAACAAAGACAGCAACTTTAACACTCCGACCTCCACGCCGGTACAAACAAACAGCTTGGTGGTCACCGCCAACGAAGACAGGCGGAGGACAATGTACCGCCCACAGTATCATAGCCTACCAATCCGCCACCTTTTCTGGGGCGGATTCACCGCGAACAAAAACACGGTGGAAACAGGACTTCGAAGGGAAAACGCTCATCTCTACACACCCCACGAGGAATCCGGACGCCATGGAACCCGAGCTCCACATCCTGTCAGCACTTATCTTCTTGCTCCTCTACCAGAAGCACGAACGCCGGCGGCGAAGACAACGGTGAGTACTGCACCTATGACACAGGGGAGGGGGAGGGAGAAAGCAGGGACACACACACGCAACACCCCCAACCTCACCCACTACAACACACACACTAATACAGCATGATACATTACAGTTACACCCCCGAAACCCCTCGGAAGAATGCAAAGACAAAAGCAAATGAGTGTAACCATTGTAATATATTAAAATCCAGGACACACAAATATATATGCACTGTTAACAAATATATACACCAAGAATAGTAGTCCAGGTAGTGCTCCATTGAAGTCCGTGGAACACTGGGCCCACACGGCACCGGCGAGGCCCACACTCAATCCCCGAACATGACTGAGAGAACACTGCAGGTCCTTTATGGCCCAGCGGGGCTGGTGTTGGCGGTCCCTTATGGCCCAGCGTTGCTGGCGGTCCTGTCCTGGGCAGCTGGGCTGGTGCTAGCGGTCCTGTCCTGAGCAGCAGGGCTGGTGCTGGCGTTGGCCTCCTGGGCAGCGGGGACTATGGCGGTGGCCTCCTGGGCAGCGGGGATGATGGCGGTCTTCTCCGCCGTGCTGCTCTTCCCAGACTTGCTGAGTTTCTTGTGCCCCTTCCCCACCTTGGAAGGTGTCGCAACTGAATCCACAGTCCCACCTGTACCCATGGGATTGGCTTTGGTGGCTGGAGTCTTCCCCCTCTCCCGCCAGGCACTGGCCAACTATTGATGCTTGACAGGTGGGGGACTGTCCGTGCTGTGGCTCCGTGCCACACTGGCTGCCCTGGTGGCCGGTGCACTCCAGATTCAGATGACTACAGGCACCACTGGTCCAGGAGATGTTGTGGCTGAGGTGCTAGGTTGGGACCTGGAGAGTCGGGCCCTAGGAGACTGACGGGGTGGGGGAGGTGATGGAAAGAGGTCAAGGGTGGACAGGAAAAGTTTCTTGGGAACACTGGGACGGGTAGCTGGAGGGGGTTTGGGAGTGGAGGAAGAGGTTGTTGTTGTAGGAGGTGTTCGTTTGGTGACTTTGGGTGAAGGTGCATGCGCTGTAGGCTGTCGTGAGGTGGATGGCTGTTGGGTGGCTGTGTGGCTGCGTTTGTGTATCTTAGGAGGTGGCATCACAGACACACTAAGAGAGGACACAGGGGACGTGTGAATGGTAGTGAGGGTGGTGAGTGCACATGAGCAGGGTGTGGTGGTGTGTGTGCTGGTGATGTAAATAGTGGCTGTAGATGTAGTGCATGCAGGTGTGAGTGGAAACGAGACTGGGAGGGAGGAGGGAGACGAGGAGGAGGGGGACACAGTGGAGGCAGTGGATGTTGGTGTGTCTGCATGTGTGTGATGCTTGCGTGAGTGCCTGTGGGATGTGTGGTGCTTATGTTTGCCAGAGCTTCTGTTGTGTGTTGGCGTGTGTGCATGCTGGTCTGAAGGTGTGCTTGGGATAGGCTGAGGTAGAGGGTATTGGCTCTGGGTGGAGAAAGTTGGAGGGGGAGGCTAGAGACAGGGACAATAGCTGCCGTCAGTGCTGAGGCCAGAGTCTGAAAAGCTCGCTGAAGGGCCTCCTGACCAGAATGAATGCCCTCCAGGAATGCATTTGTTTGTTGCAACTGCCTCTCTACACCCTGGATGGCATTCAAAATGGTAGACTGCCCAACAGTGAGGGATCTGATGAGGTCAATGGCCTCCTCACTGAGGGCAGAAGGGGTGACTGGGGCTGGGCCTGAGGTGCCTGGGGCGAAGGTGATGCCCACCCTCCTGGGCGAGCGGGCACGGGACACACGCTGAGAGGCTGCTGAGAGGGTAGTGCCAGTAGGGGGGGTGGCAGCTGTACCTGTAGATGCGGGGGACACAGATGTGGCCACCACCACAAGGGAGCTCCCATCAGAGGACGAGTCCGTATCACTGGTGTCAGCTCCTGTCCCCGCCATGGAGCTCCCCTCGCCCTCCGTCCCACTGGTGAACTCAGAGTCCATAGTCTTCCCCCTCCAGGGCCATGTGGGATGCAGCTCCCTCTTGCTCCGGTGCCACTGCTCCTCCGCCTGATGATGCTAATGCAGACAAGAACAGGGAGACCACAAAAAGGGGGGGGACGACAGAAGAAAGACATGTTGAGTGCATGCATTACCGCTACCGTTGGCGGACACAACAGACACAGAAGCCCCCTGCACTATGCCGCGCACTTGGGGTCCACTGTTCAATCCGTGGGACATGGCCTACAAGGCTATGGCCGACATCTGCACACATGGATGTCACAAGAGCCTGACTAGGTGTACTTGGCACTATACACAGGTGAGGTGGGGTGCCAGAGGGTCTGCCAGAACAAGGGGACCTAACTAGCACACTCGCCCTGGCCTAGGGGAAACCCACAGCCCATCTCCCCCATCCAGACACCTCCACTGTGCGCAAAATCAGCAGAATGAGAGTGTACTCACCCCCTTGTGGCTGATGTGATGCCCTCAAGCGCCCATCCAACTCCGGATACCCCACCGCCAGGATCCTGAACATCAGGGGGGTCATGGTGCGACGGGCACCCCTCCCATGTTGGGAGGCCTTTCCAAGCTGGGCCTCCGCCGTCTTCTTGCTCCAGTGGCGAATGTCCTCCCATCTTTTACAGCAGTGGGTGCTCCGTCTGTGGTGGACCCCCAGGGTCCAGACTTCCTTGGCGATGGCACGCCAAATATCCTTCTCTGGTGGTCGCTGACCTACAGGAATAGTACAGGGAAAAAGGAGAAGATATAACCGTCCGCACCGTCACAGTCATTGGCCCCCTACACTACCCTTGCCATGTGGCACATGCACTCACCGTCGTTTCATGCACACCTCAATCTCCACCACCCCAATCTTTCATCCACCCCACTCCACACAGGCATAGCCCATACAGCATGCTCCCAGTGTACTTACCTGTTTGTCTGGAGGACCGTAGAGTAGCGTGTACTGGGGGAGGACCCCATCCATGAGTTTCTCCAACTCCTCCGATGTGAAGACAGGGGCCCTTTCCCCAGACGCACGAGCCATTGTCTCTTCCAGACCGAGGTCACAGCAGCACTTGCAGTGTAGGTCCTCTCCTGTCGAAGATCAGGTATCGAGTGATTGAACAGATAGAAAATGGGGGTCACGTCCGTGGCGGTGCGTACCGTCGCCGCCGGCGTACGTCGTCATTGGCTCCTGGGACCCATAGGGCCCAATGTTAACCAATGCAGAATTGCGCTGCGGTCTTTGACCGCCTACTGTGACGGTGTACAACGCCAGTGCAGTTACCTCACATCCCATTGTCCCACTTTACAGGTCAGGCAGCCGCCATTTCAGGGGCCCACATGGCTTAATTTTTCACTGCGTCACACATACCTAGGCCTTGCCTCAACACTCATAAAGGCCAATTTTCGGATTATGAATCGTGTTCTGTTTAAGCTGTGGGAACGTACCTCTGAGTTGGTTGACTCTGTGCTCGCTGTTGTCTTTCACAGGCACCGTCCGCTGGGACATGTGAGGAGATGGCGGCATCCTCCGGTGTACAGACCGCTGGTGGACCTGTCGACAATGGAGGAAAGACATGTGATCATCACCTACAGGCTTGATCGTGCCACAATCATGGAACTGTATGCCCAGCTGGAGCAAGACCTGATGTCAGCCATCCGCCATCCCACAGGAATCCCCCCTCTAGTGCAGCTGCTGTCAGTACTCCATTTCCTTGCAAGTGGGTCATTTCAAACAACAGTGGCCATAGCATCAGGGATTTCCCAGCCTATGTTTTCCAACGTCTTGTCCAGAGTGTTGTCTGCCCTGCTGAAACACATGCGCAGCTACATTGTTTTCCCTCAGGTGGAGGATTTGCCTACAGTGAAAGGTGACTTCTATGCCCTGGGACATATCCCCAACATCATAGGTGCCATTGATGGGACACATGTGGCTTTGGTACCCCCCCACAGGAGTGAACAAGTGTATAGAAACCGGAAGAGTTATCATTCCATGAATTTGCAGATGGTGTGTTTGGCCAACCAGTACATCCCCCATGTGGATGCCAAATTCCCTGGCTCAGTGCATGACGCTTACATCCTGTGGAATAGCAGCATCCCTTATGTGATGGGGCAACTACAGAGGCACCGTGTGTGGCTATTAGGTGAGCACCTGGAAGCAAGTCAGTGGGAATGATTGTCTTGGTCTGGGGATATCCCTACAGGTTAGTGTGTGTCTAACAGTTGCCCTCGCCATTTGCAGGTGACTCTGGTTCCCCAACCTGTCATGGCTACTGACCCCAGTGAGGAATCCCAGGACAAGGGCAGAGGAACGCTACAATGAGGCCCATGGGCGAACTCGGCGGATTATAGAGAGGACCTTCGGCCTCCTAAAGGCCAGGTTCAGGTGCCTCCATATGACAGGTGGATCCCTATTCTACTCACCAAAGAACGTGTGCCAGATCATCGTGGCCTGCTGTATGCGTCACAACTTAGCTTTGCGACAACAGGTGCCTTTTCTGCAGGAGGATGGTCCAGATGGCGGTGTTGTGGCAGCTGTGGAGCCTGTGGACAGTGAAGACGAGGAAGCAGAAGAAGAGGACATCGACAACAGGAACTCGGTGATCCTGCAATATTTCCAGTGAGACACAGGTAAGAATACAAACCTGCCTACTACGTGTACTTTAGCTCTACTACCTCTCAACTGTGTATGGTCACTGAGTTGTCACTTTCCCTTACGATTTCACAGATGTGGGTCCCACTGTCTAACATCTGCTTTATTTCCTCATGGACTAGAGCTGTGTGACATAGGTATGTTGACATTACATTTGAAAGAGCATTTTGACACTGTAATTGCTAATACACTATGTCGAAATCACAGACTGACTCCAGATTGTTTTGTGCTTCAAGGGTGTTTATTTAAGTGCTCAATAGTGGAGGGGGTTGTAAAATGGTGAGGAGTGATGGTGGAGGAATGTCCATGGCAGAGTCCAGTCTATTATTCTCACAGGTGCATTGCCGAAATGGGCATAGGAAGTGGAGTTGGGGTAGTTTGAGGATGGACAGGTTGATAAAGTGGGACAGAAGGATGACATTCAGGGTGGTCTCATTTCTTGGCGGGGGTCTTGGCATCATTCTCTGTCTTTGTCCTGGATCTCAGGGACCGTTTGCGGGGTGGTTCACCCTCTGCAGGGGGTGGGGTGCTGGTGTGGTGGTCCTGTGGCGGTACCTCCTATCCACTAGCACCGGCCGAGTTGGTGGGCAGTACTTCGTCCAGGCTAGTGTCAGGGGCCCCTTGTTGTGCCACAGTGTCCCTCCTGGTGTTGAGGACTTCCTTCAGCACCCCTATGATGGTGCCCAGGGTGGAATTGATAGATCTGAGTTCCTCCCTGAAGCCCAAATACTGTTCCTCCTGCAGGCGGTGGGTCTCCTGGAACTTGGCCAGTACCGTTGCCATTGTCTCCTGGGAATGGTGGTTGGCTCCCATGATGTTGGAGAGGGCCTTGTGGAGAGTGGATTCCCTTGGCCTGTCCTCCCCCTGTCACACAGCAGCCCTCCCAGTTCCCCTGTGTTCCTGGGCCTCTGTCCCCTGGACCATGTGCCCACTGCCACTGCCCCCAGGTCCCTGTTGTTGTTGGGGTCGTGGGTTAGCCTGGGTTCCCTGTAGTGGTGGACACACTGCTGATTGACGTGTCCTGGGGATAGAGGTATGGGCCCGCAGGGTGGGTGCTGTGCTGGTGTTTCCAGAGGGGGGAAGCTCTGTGGTGGCCTGTGACTGTGTCAGGGGAACCGACTGTCCTGAGGTCCCCGATGGGCCGGGCTGGTCATCTAGATCCCGTTGGACAGAGCTGTTGTCATCACTGTGGGCCTCTTCTGTTGGTGGTGTGGGCATGTGTGGACCCTCCTGTCCGGTGATGTTGGGTAGGGGTCCTGCAGGGGTATAAAAGGATGTTTATTACATCTGTGTGTGCCATGGTGTGCAATGGGTGGGTGTACCCCAGTGCCTGCATTCCTGTGTGGGCCCTAGTGTGATGGCGGTTTAGGGGGGTGTATGGGTATGTGCAGTGGCCATGCTTTGGTGATGGGTGTCCATGCTTTCTTGTTGCATGCAGGGCTTGGTGTTAGGGTGTGTGGTTTGTGATGTTGGGTCATTTGTGAGGAGTTGGAGTGATGGGGTGAGGGTATGTGATAGCATGCAAGTAGGGTGGGGGATGTAATAGTTAAGATTTGAGTTACCAGAGTCCATTGCTCAATCTAATCCTGCGAGGCCCTTAGGATGCAGAATTACCAAGACCTGCTCCTCCCATGTTGTTAGTTGTGGGGGAGGAGGTGGGGGTCTGCCGCCAGTCCGCTGAACCGCAAGGTGGTGTCTTGAGACCACGGAACGCACCTTCCCCCGTAGGTCATTCCACCTCTTCCTGACGTCATCCCTATTTCTTGGGTGCTGTCCCACTGCGTTGACCCTGTCCACTATTGTGCGCCATAGCTCCATCTTCCAAGCTATGGAGGTGTGCTACACCTGTGATCCGAATAGCTGTGGCTCTACCCAGACGATTTCCTCCAGCATGACCCTGAGCTCCTCCTCAGAGAACCTGGGGTGTCTTTGCCGTGCCATGGGGTGGTGTGGGTGATGTGTGGGGTGGCGTGTGTAGTGATAAGTGGGGTGATATTTAGTGGTGTGTTGTGTGAGGTGTGTGGAAGTTATGTGGGTGATGGTATTGTGTGCCTGTGGTAGTAGTTTGTAGTGTCTCTCTCTGGCCTTCTCTCGGTAAGTTTTGTCGTAGGGGTTTGTGGGTGATGTGGGTGTGTGTTTTATATTGTAATGGGTGTGTGGGAGTGGTGTGTGTATGTGTATCAGGTGTGTGTATTTTGATTTGTCTAATGTGGTAGTGTTTTGTAGGAGTGTGTGTATTTTTAGCGCGGCAGTGTGTACCGCCAATGGAATACCGTGGTTGAAAGACCGCTGCGTGGATTCGTGTGTCATGATGGTGTGGGTGTATTTCTGTTGGCGTGACCGTGGAGGTTTGGTTTTCGCCAGTTTATCACTGACCTTTGGTGTGGCGGACTTGTGTGGGTGTCTGAATTTTGGCAGATTCCGAGCAGTGGATCATAATGACCGTGGCGGAATTACGCTGCCGCAGTGGTGTGTTGCTGGTCTTCTGCACAGCGGTAAGTAGCTTTTACCGCCAATGTTGTAATGAGGGCCTATGTTTGGTGTAAGTAGTTTGGCGGGAAAGGGAGGGAGGGGTGGTGATGGTGAGCACTGGGTAGAGAGCATATTATGAGATAAAATGATCCTCAATGTGGAAGGTGGACCTGGGGGGTGGGGGAGGGATGGGGGGTGGGGTGGAAGAAGGTAGGCGATTTGGATGTCGAAAAGTGGCAATGAAGAACTTGAGACTCCTGTCCTGGAATGTAAATGGTCTCAGGGTAAGGAGTAGGCAGAAAAGGTTTGGGCAATATTTGAGAGATGTTCCGTTCAACGTCTTGATTTTACAAGAGACTCATCTTTCAAGGGAGGAATGTTTTGAAGTTTTTAAGACATGCGGGTGGGTCCAACAAATAGCCAGCTCAAATTGTTTGAGTGGTAGAAAAGGAGTGGCTGTTCTAATTAAGAAACATGTTAGTATTACTTTTCTGGAAGGCCCCAGAGATAACTCGGGGAGGTTGGTGGTGGGGAAGCTGTCTGCTTTTGAATATCGCTTTACCTTGGTAGGATATTACGTTCCTAACAGGGATGATGTAGGCCCTTTAAGGGAACTCGCAGATTCTCTTTTGCAATATTTAGATCAGTTATATGGGCAGGTGATTTTAATGTTGTTTTGAATTACGAACTAGATGGATCACCGGGTAGTAGGTCCAAAGTAAACGAGAAAATGCAGGGTCAGATTCGGGTAATGATGGCCCAATGGGGGTTATATGATGTTTGGAGAGATAAAAGGGGATCAGAGAGAGGTTATTCTTATTATAATAAGAAGTATCAGCATCATTCCAGAATTGACTATTTTCTGTTGGATATGGGTTTGAGGGACTTGGTTGAATCAGTTGTACATATTGGGGCCCATTTATCAGATCACTCAGCGGTTAGCTTAGTTCTTAGGTTGACAACAAAAAGGAGGTAGCATAGGTGGACTCCAGATAGAACCTTGCTTCTTGAGGATGAGGTGGTTACGGAACTGCGGGCAGATAGAGAGGAATTCTTTAGGATAAACTTGGGTTCAGCTTCCTTGGCGATAGTTTGGGATACATTTGAGGCCTTCTTGAGGGGTTGTCTGATTAGGATTGCTGCATATAGGAGGAAATTATATAAGGAAGAAATAAGTAGGTTGGAGACTTAAATACGAAAATGTGAGCAGGGAATGTTAAGAAAGGAGCAGGGTGAGGAGTTGGACAACTTTGTTAAGCAACGTCAGACAGCTCGCTTAGAGTAGTAGTACAAAATCTTTATTCGACTTTCATAAAAGACATAACAATCATAAAAAAGATCTCTGGTTATAATACATGTGTTTCAATAAAGAATAAAAAGTCAAAATAGATAAAACGATAAAAATATAGTAAAAATGTAGTAAAAGAAGGAAAAGAAACACAAGAATGGAAGAAACCTATCACAGTAGATTATATTTTGAACAACTCCCCCATAGATTTCCTTATCTTTAATACCATACATAAAAAAAAATCTAAAATTCCACACGTTTCTGAGGAAGAGAGTGACTGGAGACAGGCATAGGCTGTGCGACATTGGGGGAGATTAATTTTCCTTAAAAGTGGAACAACTAGGCGTTTCCTCTGGTAGGCGTACAAATGACAAAATAAGACCACATGAATTGTCGATTGCGGTGTTTTTGCATCACAGGGGCATGGTTTTAACAAGATTGACCAATCATTCATAGTTGGAAATGAAACTAGGCGATGAAACGTATCTAGCCTAAGTCTGGTAAGGACATAACGGTGGCGAGGGAGTACCATGTTTGCCAAGAAAGGCTGCATGCCCTCCACCGTCAAAATTATTTGGTTATGAATGACTGAAGTTTTTTTTGATTCCACACCCCAACGTATTTCTTCTAGGTGTTTTAATGCCAGCTTGCTCAGGTCCTTCATAGATATCTTCTGCAACGAGGCTGGATTTGAGTAGTAGTCTTTGTTGCCCCATTTTTCAAAAAAGGTCATGATGTATTTTAACCATGGTACCCTTGATGTGTATAATGACTTTGTACAGTCAGTAAGAATGGCCTTATTAAAACTGGTGTGCTCCGAGGTCCAGACTTTATGCCATAATAGCAATGGCTGTATCTTTATCAGGTCTGCAATGAAAGGAACCCCAAGTTCCAAGTGCGTGACATACGATGAAGTACCTTTTGGTACCCTCAACAGATGTCGTAGGAAATCATTCTCCACAGTCTGAACTAGATCACAGTTTGTATGACCCCAAATTCCTGCCCCGTACGTAGCAGCTGGAATGCACTTGGCTTTGTAGATCTTTACCATGTTAGGTGGTGTAATCCCCCCAAACCTTTTGGAGAAGAGTCGTAGTGCCATCGTTGTTTTAATCAAGTGCACTCTCTTCATCTTCCTGCAGTTGGCCCAGGAACCCAACTTATCAAGAGTTATGCCCAAGTATGAAAAAAATTGCTCAGCTTCGACCTTGCTATCTGCAATAGTGATGTTATAAGACTTCCCGCGCTTCCCACCGCAGTTCATGATAAAAGTTTTTGAGCGGTTGACAGTAAGACCCAGCTGTGACATGTATGTAATGCAGGTTGTTAAGAGTTTCTGGAGAGCTATTGGGGTCCTAGCCATTAATACTGCGTCGTCTGCGTAAAGTAATGCCAGGACAGTTCGGTTATCTATTTGGGGTAGATCTTTACATTTAGTGGCCAGTTCTTTGTCCAGGTTGTTTATGTACATTGAGAACAGGAACGGAGCAAGAACGCAGCCTTGGCGCACTCCTCTGTATAAACCAAAGGGGCGAGTGCATTCCCCTTTTAGGCCGTACCTCACTCTTGCTCTGCTCCCTGTGTACATTTCACGAATAAATTGAATTATGGCCGGTTCCACCCCCATGCTGTTTAAAATATCCCATAATTTATCATGAATCACACAGTCGAAGGCTGATGATAAATCAATAAAGGCCAGGTACAGGTTGCCTGCTCTGATCTTAGTATACTTTGCAATAATAAGACTTAGATTTAGACTTTGTTCCACTGTTCCGATTCCTTTTCGGAATCCATACTGGACCGGGGTTAGAACATTATTTTCCTCTGCCCATGTTTGTAGCCTGTTCAGAATTATTCTCCCTGCAATTTTAGCTGTTGTGTCCAGCAGGGAGATTGGCCTGTAACAGGCTGGATTAAGGCGGTCACCCTTTTTATATATTGGGATTATGTTAGAGTCTCTCCAAGATGGTAGGGGTCCGCATGTACCGATAGCGCTCAATGTCTGCGTCAGTACAGGCCCCCACAGCTCCATGTTGGCCTTGAATAAATCAATCGGAACGCCATCAGGGCCTGGCGCTTTCCCTGATTTACTTTCTATTAAAGCTTCCTCTACCTCCTGAAGGCTAAATTGGGGGGTTATGATTAGGCGCGGACTTTCCTGTGCATCGTGGTCGTGAGTATGGTCTAGTGTGTCACTCGTCAGGGAATATATATTAGAGAAATTTGATACCCAGTCTTCTTCGGAGATAGCAATTTCCATCCTAGGAGTGTCACTGTCCCCTTGCATAGGGGAATTTATTGTCTGCCAGAAGAGTATGTTATCTTTCTTGCGACTTGCTATATGGAGGGTTTCCCACAAGTTTGTTTTTATGGTCAATGTCCTTTTCTTTATTGCTGTCTTATATTCCTGTCTGCGTTTGCGTATATCACTCCAGCACCTTTTTGGGGCATTGAGGGCCTTTTTCAGTCACTTATGTGCTTGGGTGCAGTTATGGTCAAACCATCCGCACATCCTTTTTTTCTCTACCTTACTGCTTTTAATAGTGAGGGCTTCTTTTATGGTTTGTGTAATCGTTGTAAACGCACTTAGACATTGCCCTGGATGTGGGTTCTCTCTTAGACAGTCTGCGAAGGCATGTTTGCATTGGTGTATTACCTGTTTCAATAAAGACTTGGGGTCTATCTGGGCCCACTTCATAGTATATCCATTGCGCGATGCCAGTTCAATATCATCTGCCAGTATAATACTATCTTCCCTAGCTGCTAAAAGGGGAGAAATTAAGAGATTCATACTCTGAGGATAGTGCTCACTAATTGCGATGTCATGCAATGAGTAGTTTGTAAGATAGTGAGCGAAGTGAGTAGACATTAGGACATAATCGATCACTGTATTTGCGCCCCTTCCATTATATGTTGGTTTAAACTGTGGATCGGCCAGAACTAATTCGTTTACAAAGGAGAGGTTATAGGTTTGAGCCAGTAAGTTCATTTCCTCTCCTTGAGCATTATGAGAGAAGTGGAGGCTTTTGCCTATGCCTTCCGAGTCCCAACCACATATCTTATCTGAAATTTTTTCACACGGGTGGACATTAAAATCACCCCCCCATATCAATAGGATCTCTCGATTGTTTTTTCCGAATATTTTTTTTACATCATTTTCCATTCCCACTAAAATATTGGAGAGTTCTCTTGGAACAGCATTATTATAAAAATTGATAATGACTAAGTGGGTCTTGTGGTCCAGGTTACTCTCAATCAATTGGTAATATGGACTCGTAAATTGCATCTCTAAATTCTGTAGGGGTAATTTGTTGGAAATATATGTGCACAGTCCCCCTTTAGGTCTACCATGCCTTGACTGCTCGGCAGGAGTATGAAATGTTTTATAGCCATTTATATGGGAGGGAGTTAGGAGCCATGTCTCTTGTAGACAAACACATGAGTAATCTACTAAAAAATTGGCCCAAATCTCATTGTCTAGCTTATTGGCTAAGCCTGCAATGTTCCAGAATAGTAAAGCTAGTTCCGGTTTCCGATTAGGGTACTGCTTAGGGTTACGGTGCTGGTCCTTTGGTGGGGATGGGGGGGTAATGCTGTTGGTCGAGTTTAGTATACGTTTGGTATCATCGTCCTGGGCTAGATAAGGTAAACTCTCATTTCTTACAGGAACCATAGTGTGTGATATGGGTTCCTTATGTGTGTCCGTCCCTAGTATATAAGTTGTTTTGGCTGCTCTTGCGGGGGTAACTGACTGTTTCATATCCAGTCAATCTATATTTTCCAACGTTGAAAGGGGGTAGAATCTATTGCATGTTATAGATAAGTCTGGGCTGAGTGAGGATGCTACAGCTTGCTGTGAATGGGTGAAGTTGTTCCCCAATGGTCTTTGGTAGAAGTAACCCAGGGGTAATAGCGAGATTCCTTGTAGGGTAACTTGTCTGGCTCCTAAGTCATGGATGATTCTATTCACTAAGTTTGGTGAACCAAAAGAAAGGACCACACAATCTCCAGTTAGTACTTTCCTGCTGTTCCCTATGCATTTAATTCTTCTGACCATTTTTATGTCGTCAAAAAGGGTCTTCACTGAGCCAGGGCCCATTCGGGTCCCAATCCAATTGAGGGCCTTGTTTCTCAAGGCTGACCATGTTTTGTGTTGTTGATCGTCTATCGGAGGGACATTAGCCAAGACCACAACATATGGTGTGACCTCCGGGGGGAGATGTAGCAAGTTGCTAGGGAGGAAGATATGGTTCGGGGGTTTGTTCCTACTGGTTGTGTTTCTCCCTGAATTTGGGTGTTGAAAGGTAGTTGCTGCCCTATGCGTAGCACTACTTGCTGTCTTGCAAAGTTTGGGGTTTAGAATTTTGTTATCTGAAGAAAGATTATGTGATGTAGTAGCTAGAAAGGATTAGAAAGGAGGGTTGGATAGAGTGATACAGCGAGGGAGGTATTGATTGAGTACGAAGTTCAGTCTGAGGATTAATGATTTGGTGTGGACTGATTGGCCTATTGTGTAGAATAGGGTGTCTGGTGTTCTCGCATCCTGGGGAGCGTGGTGTACTTCTGGGGTCCTTGCTTTGAGTATGCATGTGTTCCTGTTGTAGGGATTTTATTATTACAAAACCTGCCTCAAGCCTAGACTCCACCCCCTTTAGGCGCTCCGACATAGAGTCCAAGGTGGTTCTGATAGATGATTTCAACTGGTTCACTGTCTCGTGAAGATTTATAAGGAGAGTCCGAACAGTGTCTCCAGCTGAGGTTAGGGATTTCTTCCACGTTGGTTTTCTTGAATATTTTTTAGTTGGGGTAGTTCTTAGGTCTATCACTGGCATCGTTTTTGCGGTCTTGTCCACCGGAGTTACCTCTGGTTTTCTTGGTCGCTTAGCGACAGGAGATATTTCATCCATGGAGTAAATTAGATTTGAAGAGTCTTTGACACAGCCATTTGTAAGCCTTACTGTTGAAAGTCCATCCCCCTGTTCACTGGATGGGGAATTGTGTTGCGATGGTGCGGTCCCTAGTGATTCATGGGAGCACTCTTTAGATGATGACATTTTCCCTTCAACAGTAGCGATTTGCTTATCTATCATTCCCATCGCCCCAGAGATATATTTTAATATAGATGAACTATCTTTTAAGATTGGGTTGTTTAGTTTTGAGTGTTTCCTTTTACCCATGCTTGTAAAATGTAATGTAATTTATTTAATTAATTTAACGGCAGGATTACTCAAGGGGCTATATTTAAGTATATAAAAACGATTACTTCAATACTAAAATATTTAAAACAAGGGGGAACAGGCAAAGCACCCACACAGTACCTTCAGGCAACCAAACACTTGTAAGGTGCCTAGTCCCGATGTCCAGAAGGTTTTTTTGGAAGAATGTCAGGGGGGTGGCCCTGCCCTGCCTCTTCCTGGCAATGACGGGCAAGGACGGGCCCGCCCTTGGCCCGGGCTTCGCCTGGGCGCCGCCCGCGCGCGTCCCGCGACGGCGGGAGCGCGAGAAGAATTTAAAGGGCTCCTGCCCTTCAAACAATATCCGGCACCAACGCGCTTCCCGCGACGGCGGGAGCGCGAGAAGAATTTAAAGGGCTCCTGCCCTTCAAGCAATATCCGGCACCAACGCGCTTCCCGCGACGGCGGGAGCGCGAGAAGAATTTAAAGGGCTCTTGCCCTTCAAACAATATCCGGCACCAACGCGCTTCCCGTGACGGCGGGCGCGCGAGAAGAATTTAAAGGGCTCCTGCCCTTCAAACAATATCCGGCACCAACGCGCTTCCCAGCTCGCTTAGAGTTGGCAGCTCTTTTGGATCACAGGGTTAGATTGAGATGTGAAGCTAATAGGGTGATGCATTTCTAGTATAGTGAGAACAGTAGTAAATTGTTGCCCTGGAAGATAAAATCCGATAGGGTCAGGAATCGGGTGACAGAAATTCGAGATGAGAACTCAGGTGAGATTAGTAAAAATGCTGAGCAGGTGGAAAAGTTTTTTTAAAATTTCTTTAAGGATTTATATACAGAAGATTTGAAGCCGTCGGAGGAGAAATTGATGGTGTGGACTGGGGAATTAGAGTTCCCGACTCTGGATGAAGAGGAGAGAAGGTTGGTTAATGAACCGGTACAGCTTAGTGAGGTAGAAAGGGTCATCTCAGCTGGTAAATTGGGGAAGGCAGCAGGACCAGATGGGTTATCCATGGAGGTTTTTCAAGCTCTGGGTAGCAGCATTTTAAAAATCCTGAAGCAATTATGTGACAAGATCATGGGGGGAGTTGAGAATCTTCCTCCATCTTGGAAAGAGGGGATTCTTACGCTAATTCTAAAGCCCGGTAAGGACCCTAGGAAGTGTGATTCACATCGCCCAATCTCACTGTTAAATTGTGACTATAAAATCTTTGCTAAACTCCTGGCTGATAGATTGGCGATGGTGATGGGGAAATCATACACACAGACCAGAGAGGGTTTCTGAAAGGTAGGCATATGCAGGATTTGACACAGGGATTGGTAGGGTCAATTGATTTAGCTACGTCATTGCATATGCCTTTGGCGGTGGTAATGGTGGATGCAACAAAAGCCTTTGATAGGGTCAATTGGAGTTATTTGATCAAGGTTTGTGAAGCATATAAAATCGGAGGCCAATTCATTAGAATATTGAAGAAAATCTATCACGAACCAAGCGCAAGGATATTGGTTAACGGTATACTTACTCCTTTAGTAAAGATAGAAAGAGGGACAGGACAGGGGTGCCCATTATCCCCTCTATTATTTGATCTTTGTATTGAACCATTGGCCTGTAGAATTAGGAGAGATAAGAGAATACCTCCTTTCCGGTGTGGAGACCTGATAAGAAGGTCTCTTTCTATGCGGATGATCTAATGATTTATACAGCGAACCTAAGCCAGGATAATCCGGTTCTACAAGTGTTAACAGAGGATTTTGGGAGGATCTCTGGTTATGCGGTTAACAATCAAAAGACTGAAATTATGGCATGGAACATGGAACTAAATGATGAGGTAGTAAATGTAATAAAAGAAGTCAAATATTTGGGGATTACGGTAACACAGGATTTATGTAAAATGGTGGAAATAAACCTTGCTTGGGTTTTGAGGGAGGTGGACCTTTTACTGAGGAAATGGCTAAATCTTCCACTAACTATAATAGTTCAGATTAATGTGGTAAAAATGGTGATAGTCCCAAAATTAACTTTCATTTTTTAATGCTTTGCCATTAATGTTTAACAAGGTTGCTTTAAAGAAGTTGCAGGGGAAAATTAGTAGTTTTATTTGGGCATCAAAAGGTGTTCGTATATCATGGAAAAAGCTCAGAAGAAAGAGAGAAAAAGGTGGGCTGGCAGCTCCTGATATACAGTACTATGCATAGGCATACTTGTTAAAAAACGTAAGACTGAGTTTTGTTGCATCTCATCGGTCTGAGTTGGGGCAGGTGCTAACTGTTATGATGGAAGGCCAGGAGGCTCAGAGAAGTTTTTTGTATAAGTTTTGGGATCCGAAGTTCTTCCCAAAAAATTTATTTAAGATATTATATGATTGGGTAGTGTTGTGGTATGAAGTGAGGAAGATTACAAAGTTGTCATATTATTATGAATATGCACCAATTTGGGACTCTCCTGGATCCCCGGAGTAGACTAAAGACGCCCTGGCTATTCCCCTGAAAGAGGCAGGTTTGTTGCAATGGAAACATCTCTGTTATAATGGTGAACTTAGAGAATTTGATAATCTTAACATTGAGGTAGGAGGAGGGCTGTCTAAGTTCAAATATCTTCAGATGAAGTCCTGGGCTGGGAATGTAGCAGAGGAAGTGGGAAGTACTAATGGACTGGTGGACCAGATGCAGCTGGATACCTCGATGAAGAAGGAAGTGGTGAAATGGTATTGGCTGATGTTGGATATTGTGGATGGGGAATTTAACCTTCCGGAAGAAAATTGAAGGGAGTGCTTGCCGGAGCTGCAGCTTAAAGACCTTTGGCAAGTATCTACTACACTTTTGTATAACATGTTTGAACCAGCTACGTCAAGGAGAAATCATCAATTCTCTATCCACAGAGCCTTCTGGACTCCCAAAACATTGTCCAGGCTGAGACAAGATAACGTGGTGAGGTGTAAGAAGTGTGGTTCTGCATCAGCTGATGATTTACATATGTTTTTTGACTGTCCTTTACTTTGTACATTTTAGCAAGAGGTGGGGGATGCAGTTAATGAAGACCTTCGATTGTGATGTTTGGCTGATCACATGAGACACGGAAGATGGGTAGAGATGGAGCTAAACTGTTGTTTTATATGATGCTGGTGGCGAGAAGGGAGATTTGTAGAAAATGGATCAGCCCTGTCCCCCCTACCTTTATTGAATGGAAAAATTATATAATTTACTATTATAGGTTTGACTGTTATAAAGTTTGTAAGAGGATCAGATTTTGGAATCAGCTGAAGCAATGGTTGGTAAGTGGGGAGGAATAAATAGATAGGAGGTGATCCTATGATTATATCCTTCCCTCTGCTTTCCGCACTAGAGTTTTGGATGGAAGGTTTGTCCCGGACAGGGGTGACGTGGTTAGGGGTCAGAGGAGTGCAGTTGGGTGAGAACCTTTGCTGCCCCGCCTCCCTCCTGCCCCCCCATTGGTCATGTGAGGGAAATTGGGAAGACATATAAGGCTGGAAAAAAAAAGGCCATAATAATTGTTTGATGGCACCCTACCACATACAGTTGTACATGTTAGGCTAGGTCCTCTAAGTAATGATGGTCCTACCTGGTCTTTATTGGCCGCATATATACACCGCACCCTGATGCAGCAACCTTGGTGGTGGCTGCGGTTCGCTGCTTATACACTGAGTTTACGGCAATATACAAACTATTAGTACAGTTTGTAATACATACATTAAATACAAATACAGCACGTGTTGCCGTGGTGCAACCACATGCAGCAACACCAGGTATTAATCCTGCAACTGTACATTTGATTATGGGTTAGGTACCCGCCAAACGAGAAGAGATTCCGTTTTGGTTAGCGCAACAAATAAATGCGATGGAAGCAGTATTTCCCCATATGGTACCTCAGGATAAGCATAGAATATTAATTGTGTGCTTGTTATGTGGGATGGTTCTCACAGTAGATAACTGCAATACTTGGGGCATGGTATTTGCCACACTCTATACTACTGCACACAGTATACCGACACTTGCCAATCTTCCGGAAGTGTTAAAGCACATTCAAGATAAATACGGGGCTGCCCCAGTCATAGACTTGGGGATGCAACTTATGAGCAATTTTGTCACTGTATCTTCCATTATACTGAGTAACCTTAAAGGGGAAGTAGTAGCACTAGCAGTGCATATGCAGCTCCGGGACGTTCCTCCACATGATCAAGAACATGAGCTGGCAAAGATTATCTCGGAGACCTATTCTAGTATTAGTCGAGATAGTCTGGGGGCCAGACCCATAAAACCTCAATTTCAGGGTAAATCTTATAAAGATTCTACCAAGCAAGCACCTGAGGGTTCTAAAAAACGCAGGGGATAAAAAACAACAAACACCTAAAAAAGAAAGGGAAGAATCTCTGCATTCGGAAACCCCTCAGAATGGATATAATATCAGAAATAGAGATAATATAAAAAACGCCTGACAGATATTAATATACTGATACACGCCAATCTTGTTCCTTTCAGGACACACTGGAAAAATGCAGTGATAGAGGTGGGCAGTCAGAGCGAAGAACTGAGTACGTGAAACTGAGACAGGAAACAATGCTCAACAAAAGTTTCTGTTAAAAAAGAAGAGAATATTCCCAAACACAAACCCCAACTTCAAAAGAAAAAAGTGGCAGCAGTTGCGATTTGTTATGCCACTCAAGAAGAGGGCTCTATTGAAGAACAAGACGTGGGCACTAACTCTGCTAGACAGTGCAGCAGAGGTCACAATAGTTTACCAGAATCTTCAAGAGCATCTGGAGGTGAAAGCAACTGATGACTTCTTACAAGTTGAAACTGCGGACATGCGTGTCTCCACGCCTGACAGGGTATACAAAGTAATGATACAGTTAGAAGGAGACATTGAACACACAATCAACGCAATCTTTTGGGACCTTGTCATCAACATTTATGATATTTTACCGCCCGAAAAGGATTGGACACCTGAATGTGTCTGTATTTTCCCACATGGGGAAGAGGTTATTAAAACTTCTTTCTCGCCTCTTGTTCCCAACGAGATTGCAGAATCCTACGCCATTGATGGGGCATTGGCGCAGGCACCCATGTTATACCGCAACCACAAAGGGTGGGATAAAGATTCCCCCTATCATGTAATTCAGATAAAAAATCAACACCAACCTCAACCCCAATACCCAATAAAACATGATGCTAAAGCACCTGTTAGGGAAATACTCACAAAACTAGAGTACCGGGGCCTAATCAAAATCTGTGTCTCACCAATGAATAATCCTCTATTCCATGTAGTCAAACCAGACCATTCATACAGAAGAGTCTTAGACTACAGACACTTAAACAGTCATACACGCACATATGCTATACAAAACTCTCATAGCACGGCACTTATGAATAATATAGTGCACAAAAAATACAAAACAACATTGGATATTTCCAGTGGCTTCTTCTGCCAAAATATAGTGCCTGAGAGTAGAGACTTAACACGATTCAGCGCACTAGGCTCCCAGAAAAAAATCTGTTGTTTACCACAGGGGTACAAGAACAGGCCAGGACTGTTTGTGGCTCATGTAACTTCAATATTGCACGACATTGACCATGAAGCATTGTCCTATGTAGATGATATCTACCTTGCGGATGATGAATTACTGCAACATCTAAGACGGGTAGCCAGCATTGTTGTAGGATTTGCCGAATTCAGCTATAAATTCAATATCAATAAAAAAAAAAAAATAGCCTTCCTTAGTGTCCTGTTTCTGGGATATGAACTATAAAGTGAAAGGAAGAACCTAGCGCCACAATTCTTAGAAAAATGTGCACAGTTACAACCTCCAAATACAATTAAAAAACTCCAATCACTATTGGGTTTCCCAAATTTTGGCAGAACATACATTCCAGATTATGCATCATGCATCAAACCCTTATATGACTTGATCCGTCCTGATTTTTCCAGTAAATTCTGGACAGTCAAACACACATGCATCCTCAGAGCATTGCAACAAGACATGCTTGCAGCACAACACTTACACACAGGGGACAATAAAAACATCTGGTCCTCAGAGTAATTGCTGATGCCATTGGTTTCACCTATGTAACATTCAATGAGGGTGGGACAGTCTAGATTGCATACAAATCACACTTGTACTCAACAGCAGAACAACGTTTTGCTCCCACTGAGAAAATTCTCTCTGCTGTTCAGATGGCTGTCATTAAAGAAAGACCACTAGCCCAGTGGAAACGCATTATTGTCATATCTCCAATCCCAGCCCTTGAGACAGTTACCAAAGCTAGCGTTTCAAACGCTAAAGCCTTACATCCACGTTGGCTCCAATGGGCAATGTCTCTGACAGCCACTGATGTTGACTATATTTTTGACCCAAAGTTGCATACTCAAGAATTTTTGCAATATGAACTAGAATAACTAGTTCCGGCAAATACATTGCCTATTGATCAATATCAAAGAGTGATGTATACCGATGGCTCAGCTGAACCTGCTATAGGCACAAAGCATCAATACTATGCTGCCTGCGCTGTTGTAAGCGGCTATATGGAGGGTAGTAAATTATATCCACAACATTCCTTTATGCAAACCCTAGCGGATTGCACTGCACAAGTAACAGAGCTAAAGTTTCCTCTGATGGTACTGGAACATACGAATCCTGACCAGCTAATGCTGATTGTCTGTGATTCGTACTATTGTGTCCAGTCCTTCAATGAATATCTGCACTACTGGCACCAGAATGGTTTCTAAAGGCAACACCATCAAACACAGACTTCTGTGGGGCAAACTAGCGGATCTGAAGGAAACCCTACCAAATGTCCATCTTGTACATCCACTTGGACACCACTGCATTGGAATACACATTGCTGGGAATACACTGGCTGATGAAGCAGCCAAATCAACAGTAGCTACAGCTTCTGTTGCTGCAGTAACTGGTTCTAGAACGAAACCGGATGATGAAATATGGGCTGCTGTGACAGCCACGGCTGAAGGCACGCCCTTGCGAAAAGCATTTACTGCTAAATATTCCTACCGTATGGCAGACTTGTTTTCCGCCATAGCTATAATACCAGGTGTGGGTAATTGCGAGATTCCCAACAAAGATCGAAGACTAGAGTTTATTTTTTTTTGTAAAAATTTTTTTGGGGGAGTTTCAACCAGTGCATTGCATATCCAAATAGACATTACATAGCCATACCTTTGCAAAGCACCAAAACTAAGAACATATATCAAACACCCCCCTCCCTCTCCAATCATCCCCAGACACAAAACCCATTGGCACATTGAGTTACCCTGATTTCATGTTTCCTCACTCTCCCGTCTAGCCCGAAGGCCTTTCAGTTTTCAATATAGTATGACATGGCCCTCTTGTTAGCACAGGAGTCCACACTCGACGAGTGGCTATAACTCCAGGGAGTAGTAAGTCATCCAGTCTCCCCATAACTTTTTAAACTTCCAAGGGCAGCCTCTATTTGTGTAGGTCATTTTCTCCCCCATCTTGAACCCCTCCATCCCTCTCCACCACATATCTACTGAGGGAGATGCCTCAGAGCCCCAAAGGGGGGCGATGTCTCTTTTTGCCACCATCGGTCCCAGTCCACACAACACAAGCTTTCGTCGGGGCAGGTCAATATCATTGGGTATTCCCAGTAGGGTATACTTGGGGTCCGGGGGAATCTGCACCAACAGCACTCCCTCCATCTCTCCTATCACCTCATTCCAGTACTCCTTGATCCTGCCGCACTCCAATAGTATATGAAAGAAGGATCCGATATTGCCTTGCATCTAGTACAGTTTGGATGCTGCGCTATTCCCATCACATGTAATCATTGTATATCATAGTATACACTATGTGGGATTTTAAATCGGATCAGTCTAAGTCTTAACCGGATAGCCACTTCTCTAGGGAACATCAGTGCAGCCTCCCAGTCAATATCTTCTAAAACCCCTAGCTCCGCTTCCCACCGACTACGCAGGTTTATAAGTGTATTCGGCATATTATTATTAATAGTCTCATATGTTAGGGATGTTGCTTTAGCATCTAGGCTGTCCGTTAATAATCTACCTTCTAGAGGGGCATAATCAGGTATTCCCTGTCCCGAGAGACCCTCCGCTCTCCATGCATGTCGCAAGCGTGTGTAATGATAAAACTGTGTCATGCTCAGTGCATATTCAGTCCAGAGAGATGCAAAGGACATAATACCCCCTCTCCATCACGTCCCCCACCCTTGAGATACCAATACGGTCCCAGCACTCAAAGCCTTTTAATTTCCTTTTTTCTAACAGCCAGCCTCCCTCCAAAGAGGGGTCTCCCTGGTGGGACGGCAGTGCCAGCCCGACAGCTTAGTAGCTCTGATCCAAGCCTTTAAGGGCACCTGAGTGGCTGGCAAAAGGTGCCCAGTCCCCCCGCCCTCATATATAAGTAATGCTTACATGATTTCCTTTTCTCACTGTAATCTCTCTAGGCGGAAGGTAGGATGATCTCCCAGTGTGAATAACCAGTCATTGACATTCACAAAGTGCGCAGCCCAATAATAAGCCTCTAGATCCGGGAGAGACAGTCCCCCGTATAATGATTACATTGTAGCGTCTTAAGAGCTATTATTGGATGTTTGCCCTCCCACAAAAATTGCCGCACATCTCGTTCTATGACCCTGAACAAGACTGGGGGGATCTGATAGTATGTGTTCTGCAAAACATAGAGGAACTTTGGTAAAGGGATCATCTTAATCATGGCAACCTGCCCCATCAGCGTGAGAGGCAGAGTTCTGCATCTTTCCAAATCAGCCCTGCATTCTCGCATTACCCTCCCCAGGTTATTAGCATGACAGCTTTCAGACTTATGTGTCATGTAGATGCCAAGGTATTTGAAACCTTCAGTGGTGCTTTGCAGGCATACTGGGAAGGGGGGAGCGGTACATCTCCCTGCGGAGCATATAGGATTGTTTTGTCCCAATGAATGCGATATCCTGAGTGCCTCCCATAATCCTCAAGCAGATAGAAAAGTATTGGTAGGGATATCTCTGGGTGCACTACATATAGGAGGATGTCACCTGCATACAGAGAAATACACTCCTCCACTTCTTCCTCCTCCCTCAATCTGAAACCATCCAGTCCCGGATAAGTACGGATCTTACACGCTAAGGATTCCAAGGTGAGGGCAAACAATAGGGGGAACAAAGGGCATCCCTGCCTTGTGCCCTGCACAATGGGGAAGTCAGAAGAGAGGACCCCGTTTACTCTCACTGCTGCCACTGGTTTCCAGTACAGCAGTTGCACCCACTCCCTATATCTCGGGCCAAATCTAAATCGTTCTAGTTTAGCTTTCAGGAAAGGCCAATGCACCGCATCAAATGCTTTCTTCGCATCCAGGGCTAAAAATAAGTCAGCCCAACATGCGCTCGTCGCAGATTATGTCTCGTGGAACGCCCCAGCATTAAGCCAGTCTGGTCCATGTGAACTAGCGGGGAGATAACGCCATTTAGGCGAGTTGCCAATACAATGGCCAGGACTTTTACTTCTACGTTGAGAAGGGATATCAGTCTATAGGATGCACACATCCAGTTGGGTCTCCCCTCCTTATGTATAACTGCTATCTCAGCCCTTCTTAAGTCAGGGGGGAAAGCTCCTTGTACTCAGGCCTCTCAAAACATATTTAAGAGATGGGGAGACAGGATATCCTGGAAGTTCTTAAAAAGCTCTGCCGGAAACCCGTTAGGTCCCGGACTTTGCCCGGTTGGAGCCTTGTCAAGGCAGCTGTGATCTCCTCTAAAGTGATATCTCCCTCCAGCTCTTACCGCCCCTCCGCTTCCAAGGTGGAGACGTCTATACTGTCTAGATACTCAGTGATGTGGTCGACATTTTCTAGTAATCTTGCCCTATAGAAGTCCTTATAGTAGCAGGCAAAGGTCTGCAATATTGTTGTCAGTGGACACCCTAGTCCCTTCCTGGGTCTCTACCTCCTGTATCCACCTAGCTTCCTTCTCCTTTCTCCCAAGCCAGGCCAGGAGTTTTCCGGCCTTATCCCCAGTTTCATACAGCCTATGTTGGATGGCCTGCAAATTACTCTTAGCCTCCTTTTTTGCTGTTTCCCGATATTCAGCTCTCGCTAACTCCAGTTGACGAAGCGCCAAGGGTGTCGACGCTTGCCCTATGTTTTCCTCTAGTACTAAGAGCTGATGTTGCATTTTAATCAGCTGTTCATTTTCTCTCCTTTTCTGGGCTACTAGGTTTTGAGCACTATCCTGAAGTATCGTTTTATAAGCCTCCCACAGCACCACTGCCTGTATTTTCTTTAAAGTATAGTTCAGTGTCTATCTGAAGCTCAAATAACAAAGGTGAGTTCCCATAAATTCATACTCTTGGTTAGTGCATCAATGACCCATAGATTTAATTCAATAAGCAAGGAAACGTTATGTTCTGGTTGGTAAGTGTTTAATTCACCATATATGTCCAAAATCAACATACCACATTGAAGAAATGCAGTGAACAGCCAACACGTGTTTCGCCCTCATAAGTGTATCCACCAGGGCTTTCTCAAGGCATTCAAAATTGTAGAAACATCATGGATATAAAATACAAAATCCAATATTAGACAGTTTGATTGAAAAGGAGAAAGCAGTCAAAAATAGGAATGACGGGTTCAACACGTGTTTCGCCCTCATAAGTGTATCCACCAGGGCTTTCTCAAGGCTGTGAAGAATATTTGAAAAAATAGATTTTAGAAGTAATGGATAATAAAACTCACATGAGAAAGAGAGTGCACCCACGTGTAAATTACGGGGAAATAAGAAAGGGGGGGTGGGGTGAGGCAAAGAGGGGGTCTTACTGTACTGATAGCCCCAGGATTTAAACAATATAGTAGAGAAGGAAGTCCCATTCCAGGAGTGCTGTTAGACAAAGGAAAATCTCTTACTAGCTAGCACAACTGATCCTGTCTTTTCTAGTCTGAGCCTTGTTTCTCATTTCCCCCATTTCGTCAGTGGTAACCCAGACCAATACATGCACCCACAACTAAGATGGCACTCATCTCTATGCATTTCCACATACACTTCTGACTTACATATCTATTTACACATAGGTACTCTAGTTATTCCATTGAGTACCGGGCACTTTTTCATGCACATCTCCATATGCATTCACACTACTTTCCCAGAGTTCTTACATTTAATATACACGGACCTTATTGGTCCTGTAACCCCTTGTTTTGTCCTTTTCTAAGATGGCGCTCACTATTAAGCGCAACTCTAGCCTCCCGATAGCCTTTTCTCCCTGTTACTACCCGTATCAGCCATAACAACATAAAAGAAGGACCTTCTGTTTTATACGTGTACCACAATGGCGGCGGCCGAGGACGCGAGGGATTGAACCCGTTATTCCTATTTTTGACTGCTTTCTCCTTTTCAATCGGGTAAGCTGCATACAACCTAAACAGTTTCATCTTTACATACCCTATACTTTCCAAATATCTTCTATTATTCTCTAGCCCGTCTCGTGTCTGGAGACTGGGTCAACCCTATGCTTTGGCATTTCCAGCCCGATGTGTGTTTGATGACTAACTTCCCTTTTTCTGTTTTTTCAGCACTTTTAGTGCCATCGGTAACCACAATACAGGCTTTCCTTTCCAAGACCTTATATATATTTTTCTTTAAATACCTGTGGTATTTGACTCATAAGTTTGCTAGTATTTTAACCGAGCTTGCTAGGGTGCCACATCCTGAAATTTTGTCATTATATTTTCCTTGTCTGCAGACTGTCTAATATTGGATTTTGTATTTTATATCCATGATGTTTCTACAATTTTGAATGGTATGTTTCTTTCTTATTTTTCTGATGTCATATGTGCATGCAGTATTAGGCTCACCTTTTGGATACTCTCTTTACTTTACAGACCACCTCCACCATATAGCATGCCAGCACCTAACACACCTATCTGGATTCTTCCTCGTTTGCGTATGTTAATTGGAACTTTTTTCACCTTTTTGCGGCTAATTTGAGTATGTTAAGCTGCATCCACACCCGTATTGATAGCACATTTCTCTTCGGCTTAATTATTGTCTTTTTAGTTTTTTAGTCTATTTAATTTTTCACACATTCTATGCAGATTTTCCTTTGTCTAACAGCACTCCTGGAATGGGACTTCCTTCTCTACTATATTGCTTAAATCCTGGGGCTATCAGTAGAGTAAGACCCCCCTCTTTGCCTCACCCCCCCTTTCTTATTGCCCTGTAATTTACACGTGGGTGCACTCTCTGTCTCACGCGAGTTTTATCATCCATTACTTCTAAAATCTATTTTTTCAAATATTCTTCACAGCCTTGAGAAAGCCCTGGTGGATACACTCATGAGGGCGAAACACGTGTTGAACCTGTTATTCCTATTTTTGACTGCTTTCTCCTTTTCAATCGGACTGTCTAATATTGGATTTTGTATTTTATATCCATGATGTTTCTACAATTTTGAATGCCTTGAGAAAGCCCTGGTGGATACACTTATGATGACGAAGCACGTGTTGGCTGTTCACTGCATTTCTTCAATGTGTTATTTTGATTTTGGACATATATGGTCTGGGAAGACCAGGATCTTAGAATTTTCATACTGGACCTCACCCATTCTACGTACCTCCGTTAGGATCATTTTCCGGTCTTGGTAGTTTAAGAAATGGGCAATCACCGGTCTAGGGAGTGCCCCACGAGGAGGTCTCCCTGCCAGCGATCTGTGGGCTTGTTCAATCACAAAACAAGTAGAGAACTTTTCGGGTGGGAGGACTCTCCGGAGACATCTATCCAAAAATCGGTTCATATCTGTCCCTTAAAGTCCCTCCACAAAACCTACAAATCATAGATTATTTCGGTGTGCTCGGTTTTCGGCGTCCTCCAGCCACCACACAATATCTTTACTAAGGACTCTCATTTCTGACATTTCTTTTTGCCAGGTCCCTAACAGTGTCTTCTAGATCAGAGATTCGCGTTTCCGCAGTCATAACATGTTTTGCCACATTCCGGAGGTCTTGTCGCAGGAGGGAGACCTTTGAGCGTACCTAGCCCATTCAACCACTCTAGGGCCTCTCTGGAGGGCTGGATCACCGAGAGAAGCGCAGCATTGTCGGGGGTCGCCAGGGGGTCCGCCGCCGCCGGCCGGGGTGTCACCACCTTGGTATATCGATCCATTTTGCCCTGTCGAGGCGGCTTAGGCTCTTTTTTTCTTGCCATTTGAAAACTTCAACAGGCTCCTCAGCACCATCCAGTCACTACTTGTCAGACAATGTGCTTTGGTGCCCAACCGCTGGGTGAGGCTTGGGTGGGGATCTTCCAGCCCCCCCTGGCCCTCTAGAATAAGTGTCCGCCCCTTGTGCTTAGTTTTACAGTCCTGCAGCCGGGCTTTCTGTCTCCCTCCTCATTGGGGGGGATGCGTCCCCCACTCAACAACCTTTCTCATCGTACTTTTACTTCCTGTGGCAATATTGGTTTCTCCGCAGCTCCTTAGGCCCTTTTACCACCACCAGCTAGCTCCTGTCAGTTAAAAAGACAGGGGTCTCACCTTCCATGCCCCTTTTCTTTGTCCTGCAGGCCCTGGGGCCTCTGATTCCCTTCTGCTCTTGTTCCTGCACCACACCCAGCCAAAAAATTGAGGGTGGGTGTGAGGGGGGCGGGAGGGAAGGGCCCTCCGGTCTGGGGGCCCCTTCCATCCCGTACTGTGCTGTCTCGGCTTTCCTTCGTGTCTGCAGGGGACCGGCACCAGTGTCCAGCCATCTCCCCAACCACCTCCGAACAGACATTCCAAGGGGCGCTCAAATGTCGGGACCACCGTCCGGAGGACCGGTGTCCCAGATAATCCTCACCTCCGTCTGCTCTCCGCTGCTTCTCACTCTGAGGCGCCTCTCCTCGATCTGATCCTCCACTTAGGGCAAGCCTGAGGGCCTGCCAGGCCTGGCTGTGCAGCACTCACAGCAGCCCAGGGGTACCCGATCTCCACACGGCTTCTCCTCTCACGTCGGTCAGCGGTTCCTCGCCGAGGGAGCACCCCGGGAGTGGGGGTGTCAGTCTTTCTGCCCCGGTGTGGTCCAGAGGAGGAAGGATGTTTTTCTCAGGATTTTTGGGCAGAAGCCGCTAAGGAGCACTTCAAGAAGCGTCCGTATTCAGCGCCATCTTGGCTCCGCCCCCGAAGACCAGTGTTGATCAAAGCAGCGCATGAGGGAGTTGCTTCTGCCCATGCAGGTGTGACGGCTACAATATCATTGTTGAAAGCTCATTAATGGTGGCCAGGTCTATACAAACAGACCAAGCAGTACGTCCTTTGTTGTGACATCTGCCAACAAATTAAGGGTTTTACCGTCAAACGCCCACCACAGACACCCCTCCTGATTTCTAACAAACCACTACAATGTGTGTACCTGGACCATTATGGTCCTTTGACTCCTGACAGTGCACATCTTAGTCACTGTTGACTCTTGCTCCAGATTCCTATGGATGTGGCCACAACGCTTGGCTGACGCTCAGACTGTTATTAAAGATTTGGAAGTCTTTATCAGCACTTATACAGTTGTGGCTTTCCAATCAGACCAGGGCCCTGCTTTCGCCTCAAGGGCATTCAGGGACGCCATGGCCTCGTTAGGGGTCCAACTCCATTACTCGTCTCCATTTCATCCCGAGAGAAATAGTGTTGTGGAGCGACAAAACTGAGATTCAAAGCAATCCTTAACAGCCATAGTACTAGGTAGGGGTCGTAGTTGGCTTAATCACCTGTATGGGGTCCGAAGAGCACTTACTAATCTGCCTAGAAGGTCCCTGGGGTGTCATATTTCATACGAGTGCTTGTTTGGAACTCAAATGTATGTTCCAGATCTTGATGGTCCTGGCGTGAAGGCGGCAGAAACATCCTTTGACATAAATGAACGTGTGACTGTCTTGCAGGAATTACAACAGTTCTGTGACGACAACGCTTCTGCCAGTGCAGCCTCCTTAGGAATTAAGGATGTAACAATAACAACCACTGGCTGGATTCCAAAGGTTAGGGATCTAGTAGATGAAAAAGTTGCTGTGAAAAATGAGTGTGGTCCTTCTTATCGTGCACCGGTTCCAATCCTGGGAATGCAAGGTACCAGAACTGTTATACTACCACCGTTGTCTGGTTCTAAAGAAAACCACTTTGTCTCCATTGACAATGTCAAGTTACACCATGTGGCCGATCCTGCACAGCAGACCAAGAGGAACAACCAGTAGTTCCAGAATCCCTCTCACTGCTGGTCAAGATGTCCCTCTACAAGTTTTAAACAGCAACATTGACACCTCTCCGAGCTTGGGGAGGGTGGAAAATGATCTTTCATTAGTTCCACTGGCATATTTTACAACAAGCAACAGAAATTGTGGACTGATCATTCTCAAATTCTACACAAACGGATGGCATCATCTGTTACGAACCACCGCGGGAGACCACTGCTAGTTCTCCTCTTCAAACTACGGCTCCAGTTTTTGCACAAACTGCTTCTGGATATTTTGCCGACATCAATTAAACTTTCTCGGACTCACCTGCCTCTTCTGCATCTGAACTGTCAAGAACACGTAAGCTGATAATTTGGCTCAAAACAAATGATTTTGTTCTCCCATGGACCTATCTGTGGCTTTCCTTAACTATAATAGCTTTCCTCTTATGGATTGGCTTTGTTATTACTTTTTTTCTACTGATACATGGTCATTACCTTCCTGAACGACTAACAGCTGAACTGGTGGATGAGGTCCTGAAACCCCATTTCTCTTCTCACAAAGTCCGGAGAGACATCTTTTGTGAACATTTCCGCTATTCCAATTCCTGATGGGGTTGTTTGGGATAAAGTCACATTTGATATATACGGCCCGACTGAAGTCATTCAAATACCACGTGTGTTTAAACTTTCTATGAATGATGTAATAATACCCAGAGTTGTTTCTGATGACTGGGATGTGAAAACAGTTGATTCTATTTTACTATATTTGAAAGTGAGGACATATATCAATCCAAAGAAATTATGAGGACACGTTCTGTTATAATTATTATGAACATCATTTCATTCACAGAGCAAGTACCCCAAAGACATTTTGTAACTCCACAAAATGGGAGCATTGTCCAACTCCACCACAAGGTAGTTCTAAAACATATTCTGAAAAAATTGCATATTTTTCTGGGCACAATGTTAAAAATGCTGAGTCATATTATTTCAAATTGCCATTTATGGAAAATTTACATATATAATATTGACAGATACAAAATTCGCTTATTCGGATTCCTATGTTTCCCGGTTGGCTATAGAAGGCTATGAATATTGGTTCAAGTCGATTGACTTAAAAAGTGTGTGGGGAACAAACATTGGGAAATAAAGGGAAAGGAAACTTTATTTAGAGCATGCCTGATACCTGTTCAAATGACATTTTTAAATGAAACTGTACAACAGACAAGTTGTTTAGGCTTGGCAAAAATTAAGGATTTGAATGCGTCCAGTATTCTTGCCCCTGCAAAATTTTACAAATGGCAAAAGTACATAAATGCAACTGAATGTCACCTCTATGAATGGGTCCAAAATGGCACATTTAATGCTTCACTTTCATGTCCTGGTGGGTGGTTATTATGGCCAATAGATAGCAATGGGTGTCATAAACGTCTTGTAAACTCTACGGGGGTTTAAGAACAAGTAGGCCTAACTCTCGCTATGTGTCATCTGAACACGCGGATATAGTGACTGCAGACAGTGTAGGGAAACTATACCAGCAATGGTTGAAGAGTTCCTCACTAGATGCTGAAGAACACCTCGGTCTCCTGTCTAACGACACTGACTCACAGGATTTTCTGTTAGGCCCCAGAAAACAATGCAGAAAGCGCTTCTTATATGCAGTCTACAATGAAACTTGGAAGCTTTCTCAACAAGAAACTGCTTCCCGGTTGAGGCAAATAGATCAGGAAAATTTACAGAAGGCATTATCTGTTGTAGATAATGGGATTAATACCCTGTCTGACCGGATATATACCTTAAACAACATTGTTTCTTCTGCAATAGACATAGTACAGAGAAACATGTCCTCTTTACACCATGGACAGAGTCAACTAAGATCCATTATGCTGTTAGGTTGGACACTACAAACACTGAAGGCAGGTTGCGTTCCCTGGCAACACGTCAGCGCGAGGGACATATTTTCAACATTTAATTTAATGCGATAGCAACAACTAATGGCTAAAAAAGAAGCAACATGTCATGTTAAATATTCAGAAATTAGAAAAGTTGCCTTTTACTGTGGCTGAAATACCATCTGAGTGGTTAATACACTGGGTCATCAATCTGCCTATTTCAACACTTCCATTCACATCCTGCTTAAAACACATTCCAGTGGGCAGATATGAAAGGCTAGGAGATAGTTAACGCAAGGTGTGGGAGCTACCCTTCTTGTACAAATGGCTCTGTGGCACGAAAAAAGTATTTCTTAGCAGTAGTCAAAGCAAGACTTCTGTTAGCCATTCAATGGTTTGTAAACAGCTGTCATTGCACAGGGCGTGTAATGCTTAAGCAGCGAATGTGGCTTGTTACATGAAGGGAGTCCCAGTCCCCTTGATTAGCCCAATGTTCCAGGTGCTCTCGAATGGCAGCTATGTGATCCTTAATAGTGAAAGCTGTTGTGGGATGCGAGCTAGAATAGTTTATGTTGATTCAGTCTCCAAAATTGTTGCATGCTGCCAGAATGTATTTTTTCCTCCTACATGACAGAGGGAAGTAGCTGAGATGTGGCCCCATATAACTACTTCAAATGTGAATGTTGACAAGTTGAGCAGACTCAAGGCTTTATTGTTTCAAAAACATGTGGCACTTACATCTGCACGTGGGTCCTATGCACTTCAGGGTGCTAGGTCATCCGCAGCGATACAGTTCTGGTTTCGTTCAGACCTTCTCCTCCATATTTGGCTTAATACCTTTAGCCATTCATTCAATATTTTCCAGTATTTTCAGGGGATTTCCAATAACTTTGGCTATAATAGGTGGCATTTCGCTATTGCTACTTTTTTTACGCAATAGCTGTCCCGTTAAAAGGAATACTGAAAGCGCTTCCACCAGCCCAGCTGTGTTGTGAACGCATGATGCAGTACTTTGGAGCACCACTCCTGGAGCGATTGGAGTGTGACTGGTCCCTATCATTCAGACATGTTTTGAATTGTGTGCAGCCCATGTTTCAGTGCCTCTGGTGCCCTTTTGAATGTGCACTGAAAATGTGTCTTTCTACGCAGTGCTTGCTTTCATTGTACGCTGATCTGTTGATGTTCTCGCTGAGGGCTCATTACCAGACATGTGGTTTCAGGGTGCGTTTACTATGGTAAGCTGTTTATGAGTTGCCCTTTGTGGATCATGTAGCTCTAAACTCACTGTTGGGCACACCACGGAATACTGCTGCTTCAGCTGGAGCTCAGGCTTTGGAACACGATTGCTCCTTGGTTTTCCTTGGCGATGAAATTTCTTCGTTACCACCTGCCAAAGTGGAAGATTTCCTATCTTCAATTATCCCGGATTCAATTGGCGACTTTAAAACTGACTCTGACTTTTGAAATTCTGCTTTTTCAATGCCACAGTTAATATTTTAAATTGTACTTTCATACTTGCTCTAGTGTCTTTCGACTTGTCATCATTAACATTACAGTATATATGCTTTATAATATATTTTAGTAACTTTTATATATTAGATTAGGCTTTGAACCACCTTTGAACCGGCAAGGCGAGGATGTTGTGTAGCCATTTTCGCTATGATTTTATATACATTATTTTAGCATACTAGGCCTGTCGCTGTGCACTTTAACCTAGATATATTTATTTGGCTTAGTTTTATTATTTTAACATTGGTCACATATGCGGTCTTGTTTTATTTTTTTCTATCTAGCTGTTCTTCATCTAGGTCAACACTGCGTTCTTAAACAACATTTCTTTCACTCTGTGCTTTTCTTAAGGCTGCAGTAAGATAGGTTGCCGGCAAAAGTGGTACATTTTGTCTCCAATGTTCACAGAAACAAACACACTCATACATGGGGATCCTTTCTGGGAACATCAGATATTTTATTATAAAAACACTACTTTGACCCATGTACGTTAGAGGGAGATTCCAGCCAGATGACCACGACTGTATGCTGATTACTGATTGCTTCGCTACAGCTGCTTATGTAGACTGCAGGCCTCTTGCTCAGGTATGAGGGATGATGTCTTCCCAGGGGGAACCTGTAAGGCAGAATTAGAGCTTAACATGCTGTGCGCTAACACAGCTTAGGTAGGAACTATGGGGGTCATTCCGACCCAGGCGGGCGGCGGGTGCCGCCCGCTGGGCGGAGACCGCCAGAAGACCGCACCGCGGTCAAATGACCGCGGCGGTCATTCTGACTTTCCCGCTGGGCCGGCGGGCGACCGCCAAAAGGCCGCCGGCCGGCCCAGCGGGAAAGACCCAGCAACGATGAAGCCGGCTCCGAATGGAGCCGGCGGAGTTGCTGGGGTGCGACGGGTGCAGTGGCACCCGTCGCGATTTTCAGTGTCTGCCAAGCAGACACTGAAAATCTTGCTGGGGCCCTGTTAGGCCAGTGGCATGGGCAGTGCAGGGTCCCCCAGGGGCCCCACGACACCCGTTCCCGCCAGCCTCTTCCTAAACCGCCAGGAACAGGCTGGCAGGAAGGGGGTCGAAATCCCCATGGCTCCGCTGCTTGCAGCGCCGCCATGGAGGATTCCTTTGGCCAGGGAAAATCGGTGGGAAACCGCCGGTTTCCCTTTTCTGACCGCGGCTTTAGCGCCGCGGTCAGAATTGGCCAGGAAGCACCGCCAGCCTGTTGGCGGTGCTTCCATGGTCGTTGGCCCTGGCCGTCAATGACCGCCAGGGTCAGAATGACCCCCTATGTCTATAAACTTTAGTGACAGTATGGAAGCGTTATTCTTGTGTTTTACTCTCCTTGTCACAATTTTTATCTTATTGTGCTTCATCGTCCTAGTTATTGCAATTTATGCATTATTATCCAAGATGCAGTTACTTCAATAAAACCTTATCGAACTTTACTCTGCCTCTGATTGTCCCTGCATATGTGAGACTAATGTAACTGAGAGAAACAGATGAGATCTGAGTGACCACGATTCCCCTTTGGAGTGATGCATGTCATGCGCCCCGGTTGCCCCAAACATCCCAGCTCTTGGGTGGAGATGAGGCACTGCTAGTTAATCGGAACAAACCGGAATTAGGCTGACAGGTGTCACATGGTGTGGGATAGGACTCGTCCCAGCAGTACAGGTGATTGTGCCGCCTGAATCCAGTAGTCTCATTAGAATAATGTGAACCTACGCGAGACCCTCTTTAATAATTCACTGTCACATTTATTTTTTCTTTTCCACCATGTCAGGTTCTAAAAATCCAAATTTTTCTGAGGATGTTGAGAAGGATGGTGGATGAAATCTTAAGAGCAGAGGCACAATTATTTGAAGCACATGTCCAGCACACTCCTTTCACTAGGAAAATGTATATGTGGTACAGGATAGTAGACAGAGTCAATTGTGTAGGCATCTCCCTGCACACAATGGAGGATATTAGGAAGAGGTAGAATGACGTCAGGGTCATGGTCTGATCCCTGGTCTCCAGGCACAAGCTACAGGCCAAGAAGACTGATGATGGCCCTCATAGGGCCATATTGCATCTCTTTCCCTCGGAGGATAAGATCACTGCCATCCTGCATCCTGAGAGCTTGACAGGAATACATAGGGGAATGGACTCTAGAGAGTGACAACACTGAAAATGTCACCAAAATGCTATGTTATGCATGCCCATCGATCACCGTTTGCCACTTTTACTGTTACTCAGCTCACCAGCCCAGTTTACAACCATCCGTAGACCCCTGTTTGGCAACTCAAAATTGAAGTGTACCCATCTTGGGGAAAAACTTTGTATAGTGTATGTAGTACAGGGACTGACATGACTACAACTCCAAGGAGCCACTGTTATTATGGCTCCAGCCACCAGCACAGTGTTTCCTTCTCCAAATACTCCTGTCTGTGAACTCACAATAGAAGTGTGCTCACGTGGGAGGACACCATGGGCTAACTGTTGGGAAGAAGAGTTAGTTACATGACTGTAAAGCCCAATAGCCCCTGTTCCTCCAAAACCAAACACCAGACAAGTGTTCCCATGTCCAAATATACTTGTTAGTGAACACTTAAATGAAGTTTACTGACCTGGGAGGATACTATTTGTCAAGTGTGTGTAGTAGAGAGAGTGACATGACTGCAAAGCCCAATAGGCACAGTTTCTGTGACTCCAAACATCAGCAAAGTGTGAAATTTCCCTTATAACCTTGTTAGTCAACTCAAATGAAGTGTACTCACATGGGGGGACAACATATGGATGGTGTGTGTAGTATAGGGACTGACATGAATGCAAATCCCAGGAGAATCTGATAGTGTCACCCCGACCACCAGCACAGTGTTCTCCTCTCAAATACCTTGGTTTGTTAACTCCCAAATGCCGTTTACTCACCTGGAGGGGGGGAACATATGTTGGTTTGTTAACTCCCAAATGACGTTTACTCACCTGGAGGGGGTAATATATGTATAGTGTTTATAGTAGAGGGAGTGACATGACTGAAAATCCCAGGAGGCACTGTTTCCATAATCCCAAACACCAGCATAATGTTGCCTTGGCCAAATACCTTTGTTTCTCAACTCACACATAAAGTTTACTCACCGGAGGGATGACATTGGTCAAGTGTGTGAAGTAGATAGAATAACGTGACTGCAACTCACAGTAGGCACTGTTTCTCTGACTCCAAACACCAGAACAGTGTACATTAGATCAGAAAGCCACATTTGGCAAACCACAATGTAAGTTTAATCTGATGTGAGGATACCATTTGTAAAGTATGTTTATTAGAGGGAGTTACTTCACTGCTAAGGCCAGAAAGCTCTGTATACCTCACTCCAGACACAAGCCTAGGATCCATATGCCCAAAGTGCCATGTCTGTGAAATCGCATTTGGAGTTCACTCCCCTGGGAGGATACCATATGGAAAATGGTGGAAAAATGGTGGGAAGTAGACTGAGTGACCAGAATGGAAATCCCAGTTGGCCCTGGTTACCTAACTCAAACAACAAAACCTGTTTCACTTACCCAAATCCATCTAGTAGAGAACTCCCATATGAACCTGGGAAAACAACTATTCTCAAGTGTGTGCAGGAGAGACAGTAACATGACTGAAACTCCCAGAAAGCACTGTATCCGCAACTCAAAACACCACACCATTGGGCACTTGATCAGGTACCCTTTCCTGCTAAGTCAGATTTGATGTTTGCTCATCTGGGATTGACCAGGATGTAGATCATTCCCAAGTCTGAGATGTCTCTGGCTACCTAGCTCCATCTTGACCTGCTAACCCAAGATGTAACTATTGAGGACAGGAAGGACACCTTACCCAGTGTGCAAAACAATGATTCTAAAGGCCTCAAGATGCATCACTAGAATGGTTTTGGCAGCAAACACATCATCACTGTTGTAACCTCATTTTACTCCTGTCACAATACAACAAGTTCCTGGGTCTGCCTGCATCACATTTGACTAGGCCTCAAAATGGGTGAAAAACCTAGCTTGTCTAGCCACTGTTTAGCCTGCACTGATGGCAAGATGACATTCGCAGACCATCCCCCCAAGGGACAATGTTTTGCTCATCTCAGCAGCTATTTCAGGCAAGGAGATCTGGCGTGCTCCACAGATCTCATGTCAATACAACCAATACCATGTGCACCTCTCACAATAGGATTACCGACAAATCACATATGTACAGGTCTTTGCAAAATGTCACTGTAAAATTTTGGAGGTAGATGTCACAATACAACCAGTAACATTATATCTTTCAAATCAACAGGTTGAGCTGCCACTGGGCACACAGAAGCCACTGAGGAGACACAGTCCCTGTGGATGACGCTCTCAGTGATGAAGAAACTCCTCGACATCTGGACGTGGAGGATGGTTCTGGCCCATCTGGGCAACCTGGTCAAACACCATCAGTGAGCCTCACTGTGGCCACAGTAACACCTCCCAGCCCGGTTACCTCTACATCATGGGCAATTATGTGCCCCTCAACCTATGTCCCTAGCACACTCTCAACCATCTTGTGCTGCTCAGTCTAGGTTTCTGGATCGCAACACAACACCTCTGACAATGAGGGTCCAGGAATCAGTGGGAATGGGCACCCTGGGGCAAGGGGACGACAGGGCCATGGGGGTAGTATATGTCGGAGGGATGCTGTGGGCAAATGGAGTGAGGCCACTGGGGCTGCAATTGTCCAGGACGCCATCCGCCATGTCTTGGGGATCTATCAGGAGTCACAAGCTGTGATGGGCCAGGTACTTTTAAACCCTGTGAAATGAAGAGCTGCCAAGGGACTTCCATCTAGAAATGCGTGGACAGTGGAAGGCTAACAATACCAACATGGCCTCCCTAACCGGGGTTCTAAGGGACATTAATACCACCATGAACAGGGATCACCAACAACACTCTACCCCTTCCTTTGGCACATCTATACCAGGCCCTTCGTCTGTGCCAGCCACTAGAAGGGAGGCCCTGTAAGAGGAAGAACCCATCCAGACACCCCTGCCTCTGTAGAAGCAGATCCCCCTCACACACATGGGAATGTCCAGCGAAGAACACAGGAGGTGCAGAATGCAAGACACCCACCACTGCCAGCAAGTTACCTCTTCAAAAACTGACCTTCTCTGTGTGCAACATATTCACTCTGTTGACTGTTCTTCAACCACCTTCCATTTCCAAGGGGAGGAGGACACTGGACTTTGGACTTCCAATGGTGTGGCATCTACTCCATTGATTTCAACCACCATAACTGATCCCTTCACTTTTCTGTCCCAATTGACATTCTGCACAATTGTCCAATAAATTCACCTATCACAAAGTTATTGTCTGCTTGAGTCTGTTCCACACTTTGCTACGTAGGGATGTAAGATCATGTGAAGCAAATGAGAAAAACATAGCCCCTCATTATGAACATGGAGGGAAAGACCGCACTGCCGGAGGTGGCGGTAACTACCGCCAACAGGCTGGTGGTCTGGACTGCTAAATAATGAAGCACATGAAAAACAGCCAGAATGAAAACCACTCACCACCAGCAAAGGAGTGCCGACATCGACAGAAGAGGCCGCCCACAGGCCGACAGAAAGGCCTCACCCGCCATCAGTTCCAGGGCGGGAACCACTGCCACACAAAGCCTGGTGGAAACGAACCAATAAAAGGAAACACTCACCAGAGGCACATACAACACGCCGAAGCAGACATTGAGAGAGAGTTGGAAATCATGCCAGTCCTGCTCCTTGCCATATAACCTCCACGACCGTGACCGCCGACGAAGACGACGTCGGTAAGTGCCACAACCTACTGAACGAGTGAAGAAAGGGCACAGTTACATAACCACCCACCCCGCAAGGCATCTCCAACTACTCACACCATCACAAGCCATACACACCTGAGCTAGAGGTACTTACCCGACACAAGGCCAAGACAAACTGCCCAAAGTATACACATGTGCACAACACTACCCCCCCCACAATGAAATGATGAACCACGTCTCCAGAGTGTTCCAACACCAACACTGGGCACACCAACTTTATTACATATGACAATCGGAATGTCCAAATAAGGCCATTGGCCAGTCCAACACAATAAGGCTGAAGGGCCCAAATGGCCCGAACTTGACTCCCACATGTGCACATGGTACTCCACCATAAAGGGACATCAATGGGGCAGCCAGGCACCTTAGGGAACAGGGGCAGGGGGTGGTGGGTGTGGGGACTTACGGTTGGGAGGGGGGGCTTGGGCTCATGTTTGGGAGCTGGAGGGGGTGGCAGATGGACCAGGGCCAGCACAGGGCTTCTTGCTCACTGGGGAAGGGGCACTGGAATGGGAAGGGCAGACTGGGACGGACTTGGACGTGGAAGGAGTGGACAGGGCAAAGAGGTGGGCACGTTTAGGGATGAGACAGGGTGGGCCAATGGGTTCAAAAAGGTCAACACGGGACAGGAAAAGTTTCTTAGGGGCAGTTGGGGTGGACATGGAGGAAGGTGTGGGATTTGAGGTAGAAGGAGTGCTAGTAACAGGTGTAGGTGTGCTGGACGTGGATGCAGGTGCCTGTACAGTATGCTGAGGTGTGGTGGATGTGTGTTGGGTGGGTGTCTGGAAACATTTGAGTGTTTTGGGAGGAGGGGGGGTTGACACAGTGGGACAAGACAGGCTGCCAATGTAAATGGATGTTGCCTGGGTGTCTGCAAGTCTGGTGAGTGTGCTGCAACTGTTCGTCAAAGTCGTTGTGGTGAGTGCAGGTGTGGTGTCTGGGGTGCCTGACTGGATGTCTGATGTTGTGGTGACTTTTGTGGTGACTGCAAGAATGGGGCCAGCAACAGTGACTGAGGGTGCAGTGCTTGTGAGTGTCCATGTAGAGGTGACAGACAGGGAGGCAGGAGAGGTGGACACACTGGGGGAAGTGGATAATGTTGTTGTGTGTGCCTTTGTATTTTGGCTGTATGTATGTCTATAAGGTTGGAAGTGTGGTGCTTGTGTTCCTCTGCAGGTTTTTTGTGTGTTGAGGTATGTGTATGGCTGTCTGAATGTGTGCTTGGGATAGGTGACGGGAGTGGGGTGCCGGAAGGGGTAGAGGTGTTGGGAGGAGGGATGGAAAGGCCAGGGACACTGGCTGCCATCAAAGAGGAGGCCAGAGCCTGAACAGATCGCTTAAGGCCAGACATGGCACTGTGAATGCCTTCCAGGTATGCATTGCACTGCTGCACTGCTGCATCTGGGATGCTAACTCCTGGATGGCATTCACAATGGTTGTCTGCCCTACAGAGATGGTCCTCAGGAGGTCAATAGCCTCATCAGTGAGGGCAGCAGGAGTGACTGGGGCAGGGGATGAGGTGCCTCGGGCGAAGGAGATGCCCACCCTTCTGGGTGAGCGGGCATGGGCAACTGGGTGGGGAGCAACTGGGAGTAGGAAAGTACCATCTTCCTTGGCATGTTACCCCCATTTTTCAAATGTATGTCAGTATGTTTTTGCCTGTCTCAATGGGATCCTGCTGGTCAGGACCCCTGTGCTCAGAATTTAGGGCCTAATGTGTATGCCTGTGTAGTGCCTAACTGTGTCACTGAGGCTCTGGTAATTTGAACCTCAGTGCTTATGCTCTCTCTGCTTTTAAATGTGTCACTGTAGGCCAGTGACTTCATTTACCAATTTCAATTGGCACACTGGACCACCCTTATATGTCCCTAGTATATGGTACCTAGGTACCCAGGGCATTGGGGTTCCAGGAGATCCATATGGGCTGCAGCATTTCTTTTGCCACCCATAAGGAGCTCAGACAAACCCTTACGCAGGACTGCCACTGCAGCCTGCATGAAATAGTGCACTATTTCACAGCCATTTTCACTGCACTTAAGTAACCTATAAGTCACCTATATATCAAACTTTCACTTGCTGAAGGTTAGGTGTAAAGTTACTAAGTGTGAGGGCACTCTTGCACTAGCAAAGGTGTCACCACATAGTTCAGGGCCATTTCCCTCTACTTTGTGAGTGCGGGGACACCATTACACACGTGCACTACATATAGGTCAATACCTATATGTAGCTTCACAATGGTAACTCCGAATATGGCCATGTAACATGTCTAAGATCATGGAATTGTCCCCTATTCCAAATATGGTATTGGGGAGCCAATTCCATGCATCCTGGGGGCTCCACCATGGACACGCCAGTACTTTTAAACCAGCTGTCTGAGGCTTGCACTGCAGCTACAGCTGCTGCCACCTCACAGACAGGGTTCTGCCCTCCTGGAGTCTGGGCAGCCCAGTCTCAGGAAGGCAGAACAAAGCATTTCCTCTCAGAGTAGGGTGTTACACTCTTTCCCTTTGGAAATAGGTGTTACAGGCTGGGGAGTCATAGCCTCCCCCAGCCTCTGGAAATGCTTTGAAGGGCACAGATGGTGCCCTCCTTCCATAAACCAGTCCACACTGGTTCAGATACCCCTTCTCCCCTGCTCTTGTGGGAAACTGGACAAAGGAATGTGAAGTGACCACTCCCCTGTCCATCACCACCCCAGGGGTGGTGTCCAGAGCGCCTCCAGTGTTTCCCAGACTTCAGCCATCTTGCTTTGCAAGGTGTGGGGGCACTCTGGAGGGCTCGTGCCAGCAGGTAACGTCAGAGACCCCTCCTGATAGGTCCATACCTGATAAGGTAGCCAATCCCCCTCTCAGGGCTATTTAGGGTCTCTCCTGTGGGTTCTCTTCAGATTATGCTTGCAAGTTTCCTTCAGGAATCCTCTGCAACAACTTCAGACTCTTCTGACCTCAGATCAACCGCAGCCTGCTCCAAGAAACGCTGTAACTGCAACAAAGTGTCTAAAAGAGACACTTTTCTTCAGCAACCTCAGCTTCAAGTCAGCAACTGCAACAGTTTCTATGGTGTGCATGCTCTGGGGACTCCCTGTCTTCACCCTGCACCAGAAGGACCAAAGAAATCTCCAGTGGAGTGACAGAGTCACTCCCCTGCTCCAAGCAGGCACCTTCCAAGGCGATGACTGGTACCCTGGGACTCCTTTCACAGCAACGAGCGTGCTCCTAAGGACACAGAGGGTGGACATCATCGACATAAACTGTCCTGAGGTCCTGCTGATGCAGTTTGGAGGAGGTAAGACCTTGCCTTCCCCAAGAATGACAGTACCCCTGTGTACTGCGTCTTCTTCGCCTCCTGAGGCTTCTGTGCACTCTGCAAAATTCCTTGATGCACAGCCTGCTCTCTGGCGGTGTGGTTCCTTCTTTTGTTGTGCTGCATAAACCACGTTTTGTACCTCCTTTGAACCCAGACCCTGCAATTCCTGGGGGTGCTGGCTGGTATCCTGGGGGCCCTCTAAAGTGCTGAGAGCCCTCTCTTTCTCCGCACACAGAGTTGACACTCCCTTGGTCCATCCAGTGCCATTTTGATGCAAAACACACTTTTGTGGTAGCCAAGGCATGTTGGTGCCTTCCAACATGAAATCTCATCTGCAAAGATCTTGGTGCCATGGGACATCTTTTTCACAATGCAGGAACCTGCTGGCATCTTCCTAGGGTACATTTCTGCAGTCTTCGACTAACTGGGGACTATTCTATCGCACCCACTTCTGGGTTGGCAGGGGCTCCTGTCCTTCCTGGAACTTATTTCAACTTCTGGACTCAGTCCCCTTCCTTTGCAATCCAATAATCCAGCAGTTGTTATTTGCAGACTTGGTTGGCTGCTGCAAAATTCCCAAAACGAGGAGTAGTGTGTCCTAAGGAAACTTGCAGTACTTTACTCCTGCTTTTCTGGGCTCTGGGGTAGGATGATGTACTTACATTTGCAGTAATCTTACTCTCCCAGCATTTCAGCACACACTACACGTGTCCAGGGGGGAATTCGTGATTCACATTCCACTTTTTTGGTATATGGTTTGTGTTGCCACTAGACCTATTTTCTCCCATTGCATTCTATAGGATTTCCTACTGTTTGCATTGCTCTATGACTATTTACTTGCCTAATTTTGGTGTCTAGTGTATATATTGTGTATAATACTTACCTCCAGAAGGAGTGTTGTCTCTAAGATATTTTTGGTACTGTGTCACCCAAATAAATACCTTTATTTTTGGTAACACTGAGTATTGTCTTTACTTGTGTATAAGTACTGTGTAACTATAAGTGGCATTGCATGAGCTTTGCATGTCTCCTAGTTCAGCCTAAGCTGCTCTGCTATAGCTACCTCTATCAGCCTTAGCTGCTAGAACACTACTGCATTCACTAACAAGGGATAGCTGGACTTGGTGTAAGGTGTAAGTACCCAAAGTACCCACTACAAAGCAGGCCAGCCTCCTACATTGGTGGTGCAGCGGTGGGATAAGTACTTGCAATTGCTTTACCACTTTGTTACCTGTGCTTTTCACAAGAAAGGCTTGCTCCAATACTTACAGCATATATAATATATACCTAGAATTTTTTTTTGAACTTTCTCAAAAGTTCTTTAAACTTTGCAAAAGTTTTTACAAAGTTCTGAAAAGTTTTCTTCTTTTCTCTGAAACATTAGCTCTGTTATTCTACTTATTTTTTACTTACTTTCCTAAATATTTTTTCTTTCAATAGGTCTTCTCTAGAAGCCAACCCTAGAGAGGTCCAGACTACCTATGACAATTTAAAGTATAAAAGCTTGAAGGGCTCTGCATTGAAAGAAATTTAGGAATTGGGAAAAACCCCAATAAGGAGTACCTCTTAAATCTCCTCCTACAGAATGATCAGAGAATCAGCACTGAGGAAGAGGTAGAGGGTGACTTCAACCAGGAAGGCTCAGAGGAGCAGAATGACAAACCTGGGGAGGGTCTTTCCAGAGACTTATCTGTAAATAAGACCCCTAGTATGGCTGGTAGTTGTAAGGGTTCACACTCAAGTAGGGCTCCCTTCACCCCTAGACGCCAAGTCACTAGAGTTGCTCCTGTTAGAGATTGGTATGCCTCTGCACACTCTCATCTTACCTCTGTTTCAGAGGCTTTACATAATTCTATCCCTGAGGACCAAGCCCCAGATAGGGAGCTCAGAAAGCTGAGGTTAGAGGAGGCCAGACTGAAGCTAATGCAGCAGCAGTTGGCCTTAGACAGGGAATCTCTGGCTGTGGAGAAAGAGAGGCAGGGTCTGGGTTAGTTCCCCATGGTGGCAGCAGCAGATTTAGGAATACAAATGTTAGGGATCCCTCATTTGATTCAAGGAATCTGCACAAAGTTGTCCCTCCTTACAAGGATGGCGATGACATCAACAAGTGGTTTCCTGCACTTGAGAGTGAGAGGGCCTGTAAAGTTCAGAGGGTCCCTCATGTACAGTGGGCTGCTATCCTTTAGTTATACTTCTCTGGCAAAGGTAGAGACAGACTTCCGTTTGTCAGAGAGGATGATGCAGATAATTACCAGGTACTTAAAAATGCACTCCTCGTTGTTCTGGGCTTAACCACTGAACAGCACAGACTTAAGTTCAGAGACACCAGAAAGGAGTCATCACAGGACTGGACATACTTTGTGGACTGTTCTGTGAAGGCCCTAGAAGGTTGGTTACATGGCAGTAAGGTGACTGATTATGAAAGCCTATATTTCTTGATTCTGAAAGAGCATATCTTAAATAATTGTGTGTCTGACTTGTTACACCTGTATCTTGTGGACTCAGATCTGACCTCTCCCCAAGAATTGGGAAAGAAGGCAGACAAATGGGTCAGAACAAGGTTGAGCACAAAAGCTCATACAGGGGGTGACAAGGATGGCAAGAAGAAGGATGGTAAGTCACATGACAAGGGTGGGGACAAAGATAAAAAATCATCAGAGTCTTCATCAGGCCCACACAAATACTCTGGGGGGTGGTGGGTCCAAATCCTCTTCTCACAAAGATAAGAAACCTTGGTGTCATATGTGTAAAGCCAAAGGCTATTGGGCAACTGATCCTCACTGTCCAAAAAGAAACACCAAGCCTCCCACAGCAGTGGTGGTGGGAAAAACACTACTAATAGCCAGTCAAAGGGTCTAGCTGGGCTCACCATTGGTAATGTAGTTGGGGTTGGTCTAGTTAGGGAGATCACTGAGGCTGTTTTAGTCTCTGATGGTGGTTTTGACCTAGACACTTTAGTTGCTTGTCCCCTTAATATGGATAAGTACAAGCAGCTACCCCTGATTAATGGTGTCTGGGTTGAGACCTACAGGGACACAGGTGCCACTGTCACCATGGTGATGGACAAACTGGTTGCCCCTGAGCAACACCTACTCGGTCACCAGTACCAAGTGACAGATGCCCATAGCAACACTGCAAGCCACCCCATGGCTGTTGTGAATCTCAACTGGGGGGGGCGGTTACTGGTCCAAAGAAAGTTGTGGTAGCCACTGATTTACCTGTAGAATGTCTGCTAGGCAATGATTTGGAGACTTCAGCTTGGGCTTAAGTGGAGTTGGAGGCCCATGCAGCAATGCTGGGCATTCCAGGGCACATCTTTGCTCTTACCAGGGCTCAGGCCAAGAAGCAAAGAGGACAGGGAAACTTCGATCCTGGAACAATGGACCAAGTGCTCCCAAAAACTAGGAGTAGGAAGGGCAAACCCTTGTCCACTGTCCCTCCCTCCAAAGATGATTCCCCTTTTGAGGAAAAGGAAGTCTCTCCCTGTTCAGAACCTACCCCAGAGGAACTGGAAGCTGATACAGCTGAGCTTCTGGGTGCAGGGGGACCTGCAAGGGAGGAGCTGAGTGTGTCACAGCAAACCTGTCCCACATTGGAGCGCCTCAGAAAGCAAGCGGTCAAGCAGCAAAATGGTGAAGTCACTGACACACACAGAGTTTACTGGGAGAATAATCTCCTTTATACTGAAGCAAGGAACCCTAAACCTGGTGCCACCATGAGACTGAGCATCCCCCTTAAGTACAGGGAATTCATTCTAACTCTGGCTCATGACATTCCTTTAGCTGGGCATTTAGGCCAGAGTAAAACATGGGACAGACTTGTTCCACATTTTCATTGGCCCCATATTTCAGAAGACACAAAGGAGTTTTGTCGCTCCTGTGTCACCTGCCAAGCCAGTGGCAAGACTGGTGGCACTCCAAAGGCCCCCTTAATGCCACTACCAGGGGTTGGGGTGCCCTTTGAAAGGGTAGGGGTTGATATTGTTGGCCCCCTTGACCCTCCAACAGCTTCTGGCAATAGGTTTATCCTTGTGGTGGTGCACCATGCCACAATGTATCCAGAAGCTATACCCTTAAGGACCACTACAGCTCCTGCAGTGGTAAAGGCCCTCCTGGGAATCTTTTCCAGGGTGGACTTCCCTAAGGAAGTGGTGTTAGACAGAGGTAGTAACTTCATGTCTGCATAACTAAAAGCAATGTGGAAGAAGTGTGGTGTTACCTACAAGTTCACAACCCCTTATCATCCACTGACTAATGGACTGGTTGAGAGGCTTAATAAAACTCTCAAAGGTATGATTATGGGACTCTCTGAAAAACTCAGAAGGAGATGGATGTCCTGTTGCCATGCCTTCTCTTCGCCTACAGGGAGGTACCCCAAAAAGGATTGGGCTTCAGCCCCTTTGAACTTCTCTTTGGTCACCCTGTTAGGGGTCCCCTTGCTCTTGTTAAGGAGGGTTGGGAACAACCTTTAAAAGCTCTAAAACAGGACATAGTGGACTATGTGCTTGGCCTGAGAAGTAGAATGGCTGAGCACATGAAAAAGGCCAGCAAAAACCTCCAGGCCAGCGAAGAGCTCCAAAAGAAATGATTTGACCAGAAGGCTGTCCTGACAGATTACCACCCAGAACAGAAGGTGTGGGTATTGGAGCCTGTGGCCCCAAAAGCACTCCAGGGCAAATGGAGTTGACCCCATCTAATTGTAAAGAAAAAAGATGAGGTCACCTACTTGGTAGACCTGGGCACTGCCAGAAATCCCTTTAGGGTACTTCATGTCAATCGCCTAAAGCCTCACTGTGACTGTGCTGACTTAACCCTGCTCCTGGCTACAGATGAGGGACAGGAAGAAGAGAGTGACCCTCTCCCTGATCTCTTCTCCACCACTGAAACTGATGGTTTAGTGGAGGGAGTGGTTGTGGCAGACTGCCTTACTGCTGAGCAGAAGGAAGACTGTAAAAATCTCCTTGATCAGTTTTCTGAACTCTTCTTACTCACAACTGGTACAACTACTTGTGTGAACATACAATTGACACTGGAGACAGTTTACCTCTCAAAAGTAACCCTCATAACAAAGAAGGAAAGAGAGAAATGTGGTTTTGTGTGGATTATCGGGGTCTCAGTACAGTAACCAAAACAGATGCTCACCCTATACCCAGGGCAGATGAGCTGATAGATACACTGACATCTACCAAGTATCTAAGCCCTTTTGATTTGACTGCAGGGTATTGGCAGATCAAAATGTCAGAAGATGCTAAAGCAAAAACTGCATTTTCTACCATAGGAGGGTACTATCCCTTCACAGTGATGCCTTTTGGTTTGAAAAATGCACCTGCCACTTTTCAGAGGCTGGTGAACACAGTCATCCAAGGTTTGGAAACTTTTAGTGCAACATATTTGGATGATATTGCTGTCTTTAGCTCCACCTGGGATGATCACCTGGTCCACCTCTGGAAAGTTTTGGAGGTCCTGCAAAAGGCAAGCCTAACTATCAAGGCTTCAAAGTGCCAGATAGGGCAGGGGGAAGTGGTTTATCTTGGCCACCTGGTAGGAGGGGAACAGATTGCACCACTTCAGGGGAAGATTCAGACCGTTATGGACTGGGTTCCCCCTACAACTCAGACCCAGGTCAGAGCCTTCTTAGGTCTTCCTGGGTATTACAGGATATTGATTAAGAACCATGGCTCCATTGCAGCACCTCTTAATGACCTCACCAGCAAGAAAATGCCTAAAAAGGTATTGTGGACAGCTAGCTGTCAAAAATCTTTTGAGGAGTTTAAGCAGGCAATGTGCTCAGCACCTGTCTCAAAGAGCCCAAACTACTCCAAAATATTAATTGTCCAAGTAGATGCTTCTGAATTAGGGGTAGGGGCTGTACTATCACAACTTAACTCAGAGGGCCAAGATCAACCTGTTGATTTCATTAGCAGGAGGTTGACCCCTAGAGAAAAGCGCTGGTCTGCCATAGAGAAGGAGGCCTTTGCTGTGGTCTGGGCACTGAAAAAGCTGAGACCCTACTTGTTCGGGACTCACTTTATTGTTCAGGCAGACCACAAACCTCTATTATGAAAGGTGAAAACCCTAAATTGTTGAGGTGGTCCATCTCCCTACAGGGAATGGACTGTACAGTGGAACATAGACCTGGGAGAACCCACTCCAATGCAGATAGACTCTCCAGATATTTTCACTTACATAATGAAGATTCATCTGGGCAAGGTTAGCCTTATTGTCCCTTGTTTGGGGGAGGGGCGGTGTAGGAAAGTACCATCTTCCTTGGCATGTTACTCCCATTTTTCACATGTATGTCAGTATGTTTTTGCCTGTCTCACTGGGATCCTGCTGGTCAGGACCCCAGTGCTCATAATTTTTTGGCCTAATGTGTATGCCTGTGTCGTGCCTAACTGTGTCACTAAGGCTCTGCTAAACAGAACCTCAGTGCTTATGCTCTCTCTGCTTTTAAATTTTTCACTGTAGGCCAGTGACTTCATTTACCAGTTTCAATTGGCACACCGGACCCCCCTTATAAGTCCCTAGTATATGGTAAGTAGGTACCCAGGGTATTGGTGTTCCAGGAGATCCATATGGGCTGCAGCATTTCTTTTGCCACCCATAAGGAGCTCAGATAAACCCTTACACAGGACTGCCACTGTAGCCTGTGTGAAATAGTGCACACACTATTTCACAGCCATTTTCACTGCACGTAAGTAACTTATAAGTCACCTATTTGACAAACCTTCCCTTGCTGAAGGTTTGGTGCAAAGTTACTAAGTTTGAGGGCACCCTTGCACTAGCAGGGGCGCCCCACATAGGGCCATTTCCCCGGACTACGTGAGTGCGGGACACCATTACACATGTGCACTACATATAGGTCAATACCTATATGTAGCTTCACAATGGTAACTCTGAATATGGCCATGTAACATGTCTAAGATCATGGAATTGTCCCCCATTCCAAATCTGGTATTGGGGAGCCAATTCCATGCATCCTGGGGGCTCCTTCATGGACCCCCAGTACTGCCAAACCATCATTCTGAGGCTTGCACTGCAGCTACAGCTGCTGCAACCTCACAGACAGGGTTCTGCCCTCCTGGGGTCTGGGCAGCCCAGTCCCAGGAAGGCAGAACAAAGCATTTCCTCTGAGAGCAGGGTGTTACACCCTCTCCCTTTGGAAATAGGTGTTACAGGCTGGGGAGGGGTAGCCTCCTCCAGCCTCTGGAAATGCTTTGAAGGGCAGAGATGGTGCCCTCCTTGCATAAACCAGTCTACACCAGTTCAGGGACCTCTTCTCCCCTGCTCTGATCAGAAACTGGACAAAGGAAAGGGGAGTGACCACTCCCCTGTCCATCACCACCCCAGGGGTGGTGCCCAGAGCTCCTCCAGTGTGTCCCAGACTTCAGCCATCTTGCTTTGCAAGGTGTGGGGGCACTCTGGAGGGCTCTGAATGGCCATTGCCAGCAGGTGACGTCAGAGACCCCTCCTGACAGGTCCATACCTGATAAGGTAGCCAATCCCCCTCTCAGCGCTATTGAGGGTCTCTCCTGTGGGTTCTCTTCAGATTCTGCTTGCAAGTTTCCTTCAGGAGTCCTCTGCAGCATCTTCAGACTCTTCTGACCTCAGATCAACTACAGCCTGCTCCAAGAAACGCTGTAACTGCAACAAACTGTCTACAAGATCACTTTTCTTTAGCAACCTCAGCTCCAAGTCAGCAACTGCAACAGTTTCCATGGTGTGCACGCTCTGGGGATGCCCTGTGTTCATCCTGTACCAGAAGGATCAAATAAATCTCCTGTGGAGTGACGGAGTCACTACCCTGCTCTAAGCACGCACCTTTCAAGGTGATGACCGGTACCCTGGGACTCCTCTCAAAGCAATAAGCGTGCTCCTAAGGACACAGAGGGTAGACATCCTCGACATAGACTGTCCTGAGATCCTGATAAAGCAATTTGGAGGAGTTAAGACCTTGCCATCCCCAAGAACGATGGTACCCCTGTGTACTGCATCTTCTTCGCCTCCTGAGGCCTCTGTGCACTCTTTGCACAATTCCTTCATGCACAGCCTGGCCCAGGTCCCGAGCACTCCATCCTGCAATGCACAACTCACTGAGTTGTTCTCCGGCGTTGTGGGACCTTCTTTTGTTGTGCTGCATCAAGTGCATTTTGTACCTCCTTTGAACCCTGATCCTCTGACTCCTGGGGTGCTGGATGGTATCCTGAGAGCTCTCTAAAGTGCTGAGAGCCCCCTCTTCCTCCTCACACAAAGTTGAGGCTTCCTACTGTTTACATTATTTGATGACTATTTTTGGTGTCTGGTATATACATTGTGTATAATACTTACCTCCAGAAGGAGTATTGTCTCTAAGATATTTGTGGAACTGTGTCACCCAAATGCATACCTTAATTTTTGGTAACACTGAGTATTTTCTTCACTTTTGTATAAGTACTGTGTAACTATAAGTGGTATTGCATGAGCTTTGCATGTCTCCTAGTTCAGCCTAAGCTGCTCTGCTATAGCTACCTCTATCAGCCTAAGCTGCTAGAACACTCCTACATTCACTAACAAGGGAGAACTGGACCTCGTGTAAGGTGTAAGTACCCAAGGTACCCACTACAAACCAGGCCAGCCTCCTACAATGGGGGTGGCGGAAGATGTCAAAGAATTGGTGGGCCCACTAGGGTCCGCCACTACCAGGGCGCTCCCATCGGAAGAGGTATGAGAGTCACTACCGCCAATGGTAGTTGCCTCGCCCGTGGTACTCCCATCGCCCTCCAACTCACTGGTCCCCTTGACGTCGGTAGACTCTCCCTCCTTGGAACCGCAGACCGCTGCATCCCCACTCGCCGGTGCCACTGCTCCCTCGCCAGATGAAGCTGATGTACACAGACAACACAAGAGTATAGTGGTGGGGAGACAAAACAGAAGAGATATGTGTTAACACCTGAATGGATGTACATAATTGGTTCACTCATAGTCTTACCCAGTTAATACACCAACATGCAGCACCTACAGCTAAAGTCATGCCTATGCCCCTGACTAGTGGCCACAACCCTTGCATACAATGATCTCCCACATGACATAAGGACCTGAGGTACTGCAGACATGCCCTGAATCATCTCAGTGCCCCTGGGGGCCATATTGCTGTAAGACACCAGTTGGAGTCCCTGCCACCAGACAGCATACATCCTTCAGCACCCTCAGAGGCATGATATGGTGTTGGTACTCACCCCCTTGTGGCTGCTGTGCAGCCTTCAAGTGCCCATCCAAGTCTGGATATGCCACTGCCAGAATGCAGCACATTAGGGGGTGTCAGGGCCCGATGGCCACCCCTTCCTCTTTGGGAGGACTTCCCTAGCTGGGCCTCGCAGGTCTTCCTGGCCCAGCGCCGCAGGTCCTCCCACCTCTTCCTGCAGTGGGTGCTCCACCGGTTGTAGACCCCCAGGGTCGGCACCTCCCTGGAGATGGCCTGCCAGAGTGCCCTCTTCTTATGGGCGCTGACCTGTAGGTGACACACAGAAAAGAAAAACAGAGGTCAGAAAATGCACATTTGATACCACTGGCTATACGTCCCTATGGGACGGATATTTTACAACATCATTTCCACACCTCACTCATGGTACTTGCCAAACATCCAAAGCCTGTACAGGTACATACCGACCACACATGCATAAAGGCATCCACCACCATCACACACATCCATGAAGGTCATCCGCCTACTCACATGCACCTCTGGTCGCCCATGTAACTTGGCATACATGAGTAGGACCCCGTCCACCAGCTTCTCCAGCTCCTCCGTGGTGAAGGCCAGGGCCCTTTCCCCTGTGACTCGTGCCATTTGAGTAACCAGAGTCAGGACACAGCAGCACACTCTGGGCCATATTTATACTTTTGATGCAAAACTGCGCCAGCGCAGTTTTGCGTCAAAAATAATACTGCCGGCTAACGTCATTTTGGTGCGCCGTGTTGGCATCAAATTTATACTTTGACGCACGGCGGTGCAAACAACAGGTGGCAGTCATTTATTTTGACGCACACCGCAGCATCAAGTCATAAAGCAAAACGACGTTAACGCAGTGGAAATGACTGTGGGTCGATTTACGACCCCGCTAATCGGATATGCAGTGTTTTTTGAGGCAATAGCGTCAAAAAAAACCACAAACAATGCCATTTCAGCAGAGGAGAGCCAAAATGGATCCCAGATGCCACTACAGACCCCAGGAAGATGACAACAGACCAGGAACCAGCCAGGAGGACCCACACAAGAACCAGGACACTTTTAAGAAGAAAATAAAGTGTTGCTTCAGTGCAGAGGAGCAGGAAATTCTGGTTAAAGAGGTGACGGAACACCAGCACCAACTGTTTGTCACCTCTACATTGCCAATTAGTAGGAGAGAGGCTACATGGCAACAAATTGTCGACAAGATCAACGGTGTGGCAGAAGTACGCAGAACAGTCATCGAGTGCAAGAAACGCTGGCATGACTGCAAGCGCAGGACCAAGGAAAAGATGGCCAGGAACAGGAAGGGAGCACTGCAGACTGGAGGTGGGAGTCCAGCACACCAGGAGGCCCAAGGCCACATGGAGGAGATGGTCGCAGCCGTCATCCCTGAGGAGATCGTCAAAGGGATTCAAGGACAGGATAGCGCAGACTACCAGGAGACAATGCACATGCAGGGTAAGTCGCATGGGGAATTAAAATGCACTAATGTTAACTGCCAGCGGGGGGATACCTACTACACAATGCATGTAAGTCATCGTATACATGGAGTGGCATGGGTAAATGGGGATGGCATGGGGGCATGGCCTGCACAGACAGAAGCTGGGGCACACAATTACACTACACCAACAACAGTCCCATGGGGGCATGCTGCCATGCAAACGATGGAGCAAAGGGAAAGCCACGCCAGCAGGGAAGGGCACAACATCAAACTGACATCCCGGCACACGTCAGCCACCATACCCCCTACATTAACTAGGGCCCTATTAACAACCTCTAGCCATACCGACAACTGGAATGTAACTGCGACAACAGTTGCCACTACCACCTCCGCTCTGTGTGCAGCTCAAGTAGCCAATGGCAGTAACTTCCCCATGGATCATACACACCTAAATTAGAGGGTTGAGGATGACAACTTTAACAATCCCCTGAAAAAAGACAAAGGACCCAGGACTGTCAAATGTCAATGCCCATAGTTGTTGCAAAAACCAGACAATGTCAACAACAATAGGAGCTGCACAGCACTAAGGACATGCCCATGCTGCATATGTCAGGGTCCATCCTGTGCCTGGGTCACAATGTAACATCCCAAATATCATACTGCTCAGACAACATCATTTTGGAGGAGGACACATGTAACTGGTCACTGAAATACACCTGCACAGTCAGAGGAGGAAATAAGACACTGATACGATTATCAGGGTAATCCAATGTACCACACATTCCCAACATCAGCTGTACACATTGCCAATGCCAACATCCATATCGTGCCATAACATTGCTATGCATAGGATATGCTACATGTCAAGTACATTTAAGTGGATGTGAAAGATCAGAGACTGGGGCAGGTCCAGATTGTTAAGTGTGCTGCCAGTGCCATCAGAACACCCACAGCCAGTGAAAGGTCTCACCATGAGAATGGATGTGGACGGAGAGTTGAGTAGGACAAGAAGGTGGCAATTCACTATTTGGCCTAAAACAAGATTAGAGGAGATGATGCAGAGAAGTCCAATAACTTAATAGTATACATGTGACATGCCGGTGGGCCATGGGCCTGGGAGAATGCCCATCTGAAAGACTGGAGCAATAAACATGAAACAAGATCACAATGTGAATTCATCACAAGGCAGGCATGTCACATCACTAATGCCACAACACAGACACTCTAATTGTACCCTGTTTCATTGCAGAGGACAATGGATCTTCTGCGGATATGCCTGTCCCAGAATACCCTGATGACATGGATGACGAGTTGACAAACATTCCCCAGGAGACCATCCAAGAGGTCCTTGGAACCCTCCAGACCCCACCTTCAGTCACAAGGAGGAGCACAGAACAAGCAGCCATCGCAGAGGACCCACTCACCACCCCAATTGTAAGAACTGCCGGCTCCAATAAAGCTGAGGACTCAGATGACACAGGCACCAGCTTTGAGAGAACTGTAGTCGGAGTACAGCGGGAGCCGGCCAAGGAGGTGCGGGTAGGGATGCAAACTATGGCAGCCAGCCTTGAGGGGGTGCGCTCGTGCATGATGTCATCTGCAGATCAGGCAGCAACTATGCAAGCACTAACATCTATCTTGCAGGAACAGCAGAAAAACGGGAAGGAAATCAGCACAGCTGTAATACAGTTGACCCAACACCTACAACAGCAATCCTGTCAACGCGTGCACGAATGCAACATTGAACCCCTCAGGGCCGACCTGGCTGCCTACCATCATGATGTGGCTGCTATTATCAAGAACCAGCAGATCCTCCTTGCTGCAGTACTGCCCTTAAGACCTTCACAGGTAGCAGTGACCGGGATGTCTGACTCCACCTCTTCTAACACTGAGGTGTGTGTTGCCCCTTCACAACCACCACCAACAAGGACAGAGGAGGCAACACACACATCAGAAGAAGAAGACATGGAACAGATCACTTACACACGGAAAAGTACCCAGAAGCACTAGTCCCTGCCACATGCCCAACTATTACCAAGGTCCTGCGCTTTGTAACATGCCAGTCTTACAACAACTCTAACTAATGACTGTTTTGCTTACCACTGTAAATATTGTCAGTCTGCCCAGTGATTGTCTCTCTCTTACTCATTGGCAAATCCTGTCCCTCTGCACTGTCTGAAACATCACCCCAGCATGTCAAAAGCATTTCCTTAACCCCTTGTGTAGGATCGCAATGTAAGATGTCACTATAATGGACTCACAATCATGGACAATGTACATATAGCACTACAGCACTTTTCAATAAATAGCACTTAAACAACAAATCTGTCTCTGGGTAATGTGACATATCAACTGTGCAGTAGATAACTGAAATGTGTCTACTGTCAAATTACATAGCATGTCAATACAACTGTCCTGATATTATGTAGTCAGATAATTCTGCACAGTGCCCATGATTACATCATACTCTGCCCTTCCTGAGGGACATATCTGATGAAGTGAGAAACCATACACCATCATGCTGTGTTGGACAGAATACTGCTTCCTCAAGGGATATCTAAGTCATCAAATAGTGGCCTCAAAATGTTGTCACCATGCAATATTAACACATATAACAGTGCACACAAATCTAAGCAAACACTACAAAAACTGCATGAATGAAGCTGTCTGAGTTTACATACAAATAGGTAATCATGCTGAACTGTGTCACAAATGACGTATGTGAGTCATGAAGACAAGAATACAAGAGTGCTTACGAGAACTCATCTTATAAGGGTGTCCTTGATCATCACACTGCAGTCAGACCTAAAACTGTTCCCCCAATACCAAGTCTGGAAGCACTGTTTGTGACTTAGAAAACATACTTATCGACAGAAACACGTTGGGATCCATATTAACTGTGATTGGTGGTTGCAACGAATGGTGGAAACTTTGCAAGGTAACTCTAGGGTAGCTGCCAATCTTACAGCTCAGTTGGGATTTGGTTGTAGCAAAGGACACAAATGTAATAGAACAACATTCATGTACACTAATTCCAAGGCCATGATCAAGTAGCATTTAACACATACAGTTAAGGATTAACTATATATTTATTAAATGCTAATCACAGGAGAGGAAACTGAGGGAAAGGTCTTACCTACCCTAATCTACCCTTACTACTATTTACCCGCAACTGTCCCTAACTAACCTAAGCTAAACTTACTTATCACATGTAACGAAACATTCTAAACATCCACCCCCACCCCCCTTATGAGACGGGACACATGGAGGACAACACATACTAACCTAAACACATACTATACTATCCCAAACAAATATTTTTTTTTTGTATTTTTTTTTTTATTAAACACACAAGAACCCCAACTTAGCCCAACACACTTAATAAGTAAACATAGAAAGAATCAGGACCCCCCCACCCACTAACACTAACTAAACTTACAGCCTATACTAACCTAACACTAAGCCCCCGAAGCCCACTAAGTATGAGAACAAGGAAAGAGGAGGGAGGGGAGGGAATCTTATCCATTGTTACAAAAGTCTAGAGGTTGGCCCTCCGGAGGGTCCTCTTTATGGACTTCACACGCCTGTTAATGTGGCGAACATCCCGGCTCAGATTGCTTAACTTTCGCAACACACGGTCCATCTTCCGTTCCATGTTGTGGAATGCTGCAGGGTCAACTGATGGAGCTGGGGCAGTCTGTGTACCGGTGGAGGATGTTTGTGCGTGTGTGGAGCCAAGGCCAGTGGGCTGTCCTGCACCTGTAGCAATGCTGGGGCCTGGAAGTACGGAAGATGTAGGGACAACAGTCCCAGCTGTGAGTGGGCCACCTGGCTTGAAGTGGTGGTTGTGCTGGTGGTGGCTGTGGTAGGCAAAGTAGGGCCACCCTGTGGAAAGGCCCTCCATGCCCCGGAGGCCCGTTCATAGCGGTATCGACGGGCCATCCTCCTGAACCCCGACTCTACCAGCAGGATGTGCTGGTATCTCATGGCCCGCTGCTGGAACTCACGGACCTGGATGGGTGTCATGTTTGCAGCTGTGAAGACAAAGGCAAATAATTTACATTAGGAACTGCATTGTGTGAAAGGGCACAATAAGTCAATCAGACAATACATCTACTGTACTTGTAACAGCTCATATCACAATACAGATCATTGAATGTCCCTGAGTAAGTACATGGCAGGCCAGCCTACAAAGGTCACATCACGCATAGCACATCCAAAAACTACAAGATGGGTAATAACTGGCATTGACTTGCCATCTGAGTTCTGCCAGTTATCAGCTAACAATCATGCTGCATATCCTCCGCCAATACCTGGGCTACAAATGTCAGTGTACGGAATGCAAAACTAAAGCCACATGGTCTGCAAGTTGTAACAGGACTTGCCAGTATAGTACCCATGTGCCATACCTGAGTGTGTATACTAGGTTCCGACCAAACAGTCACTTATTCACATGTATGTGTAACATACTGGTAGCATCAGTCCTAGGTACCCTATTCACAAACTCATGCCTGTGTTTGAGGGTGTTTTTTTTTTTAAACAACTAACAATTCCAAACAACGTGGACACCGAGGAGTGTATAGAAAACTCCACACGTGATTGGCTCTACATACACACCACAGGTAAGGTCAATCAACAATTAGGAGTATGCAAACCCTGGACCAATCATAGCGCCACACATGTCAGGAAATGCAGAGCTTGGTACACAACATATACTTCCAGTAAGGCATGACTTACATCAGACACAGAGTTGCAAGAACACATGATCATGATTAGCATGCACACCTAGGCCATTGCATTCAAGTTCCACATACTTTTAGCACTACATGTGGAAGTACATGCCGCTAGGAAGTTCTACCTACAGTTTAATAAGTACCTTGGTAAATAGGGAAGCAGAAGTCTGTTGGAAAGCAATTTGCTGTACCAATCTGGGAGAATGTGGGTCTGACAGGCTGACTAAATCTGAGCTGACTTCCAGTGCGACTCTTGTTGATACAAGTGTCATCCACATGACTCACCCCAGTACTCACTGTGGTGCCTACAGGAATGGCCTACAATCCCTAAATAATACAATAGGATACGCATTGGCCAACTCAAAACATTTAAGAAACTGAAATCCCACTCATGGTACAAGACAAATGATTGGCCAACGCATTACACCTTGCTATGCGTGCAACACACAGGAGTCCATCACACATAACCAGCAAACACAACACATAACAGACAAATCAACACTTACTGGAGTGGTTGGGGTCCTCAAATGTAGGCACCTCTCCCACAGTGTAGGGTGCCGGTCCACCTGTAAGGCATGGAAGGAAGAAATGTGCTCAAAATCTGTGCACTGACCAACAATTTCAAAGACATATACAATGTGTAGGCTGAATAAGGAAATGGCAGCCATTCAGACAAGATGATACTGCATCTGATATATCACAGCCAACTTGTACATAGCATGGGTTTCCTGTGACAGTTACACACATATCTGCACACATGCAGTGGCCCTAACTATCATGTGGTGGCAAACATGCCCGTCATTAGTGACCATAAAAAAATATGGAGTGTAATCGTCTCATCATGTGCATCCAAGAGAGACATCCAAAGCCTGGTTACATGAGGACTGCATTACCAGTCAAACAGCCTATGTGGCCATGACACATTTATTACACATAGTTACAATGTACAGAGGGACAGGGACTTTTGTAAGCCCTACTGTTGTTACAGTTTCTTCATTTGATGTGGCCCAGCTATGGTGATTTGCACCAACCATGGAGATGTGAACCCATGTGCATACCTTTGGACTGCCATCCCTAATTGGAATGTGGCACAACTAACTCCAAATACCATTCTAAGATGTTATCTGAGGGCACCTTACACCTTTTCACGATGTTTTCAAATCCAGATCTGACATGTATCCTAAAAGATGAAGGACCACAATAATCCCTAACATTCATAGAACTTCCGTGAAGGCTTTCCTTCCACACTCACCAGACTCACATAAGACATATGTCTGGGCCACTTTGCTATCATCAATTGACGTGAAGCCAGCACTCATTTTTGCATCATGTAGTGATTCTAAAATCAGTCTAGCTATTGCGTCAACAAAGTTAGCCAATATGTTAGTACATCTTTACTTCTCTGGCAAATGTGGCCTATATAGACATGATTGGCTCCTATTTTGTTTGGTAGTCTGACACAAAGGCAGCACCAATTTACTTAACGGAAAAGTATTGTGTAAGTTTGCAGAGCATGTGCTACCTGACAGCTAGCAATTGTAATCCTTCCCATAGTGCATCAATGACCCTGTATGTTTCCCCAGCATTACACACAGTCAGCAAGTTAGCTAGAAGATATTGTACAAATCATCTGATGTCACTACAGAGCATTTAATCGTGCACGTTTACATGATTAGTACTCATCAACAGGGCCACCAATCACGATTCCCAGATGGTCCAAGAGATCCTGCTCCCTGGTGATGAGGTCAGCCCACCGGTGCTTCAGCTGGTGGTCACTCCTCTGGCTGGCATACACACGCTGCAGGTGATGCAGCACCTTTCCCCACCGGATTCTGCGCGCCTCAGTGTGACACCACTGTATCACCCTGCCTAGATCATCAGTGGCAAGAAATGGCACACAAGCCATATGAAGCCCTCCAACTCCTCTTCACCCATCCTGCCAAGACGTGGCCTACCAGACATTGTACAAATGAGAAAGGGAATATGGGTTAAAGAAATAGAAAGGTGAAAAGGGGGAAAGTAGGGGTACAAATATAGAAGAAAAGTAAACTTAACCACTACAAGAGCCCAACTATCCCCAAACTAGCACTACCCACAACAGACTCCCACAAACAACAAAAACACTAGAAAACTGGAAAAATTTACACAAAACACAGTAGGACACTATACACCAACAATATTTATTTCACAAATTGACAATAGAGACAGCACACAGGACACAAAAGCACAAAATCAATGGACACCACTCTCAACAAAGCCACACAGTCTTGAAGATTCACAGACTGCAAAGTGAAAGTACACCCACTGTACATGATCTGTAAACAGGATATCCTATTACATCACTTCCTGAATAAAATGTCAGCCCTTTTCCGCGTTATGCGTCACATTATTTTCACGCATACAGTCTGTGCATCATAATTTTCTACGCACAGGAGTGAAAATTAGCCCGCATCCAAATAATAGTAAATAGTCTGTACAATTATTTGGATGCGGCCTAATTTTCACTCCTGTAGGTAAAAAAAAAATACACAAAAGCTGTATTGGTGTACACAAAATGACGCATAACGTTAGCAACGTCAAAATTTCAGTGCATGAACTAGTTTTGGGCATTTTTTCTGTTTTTATGTTATGTTACATTTGGGACACATCAGAGATAGGCTGATGGCGCCCACTATGGTGTTGATGGTGTATGTTCACATGTGTGACATCATACAGCAGCGGACCATGACCTGCTACTTCCTTCACAGTATTTTGATGGTTGGCTGACGCACTAGATGGCCATATGTGTGGCCTACATATATGTATTGCACAAATTGGGCATGTTTGGCATCAGGAGAGGATAGCAATGTGACGCACATATGTACAATACCTAAATGCCTATGGCTCAATGTGTGTGCTGTGGCAACTAATGTATTTGTTGACCAAGTGTGTGTGCATCACATGATGCATTATTGCACATATGCTTGTGTGAATGTGAAGTCCATGTGTCCAAACCTTAGATGCAAGTCATTGTGGAACTGAGATAGGACGTGTTAGTCATACATGTAGCAACATCCGTTATGTGCACTTCCAAGATTTAGGGTAACGTAGACACCACATATGACAAAGCATGCACCAGATAGATGGCAGACGCTTGTTCATGTCAATGGTCCACATTTTCAACATCCTATGTCCTAGATTTTTGGTAACAGCTTCCTAGGCACTTGTTGGTGAATCCCACAGTGAGTCATACACATGCATTGAGGAAGTGGGTACCATGTCGTTTGCCCATGCAGCCAAAGGTGAACCACAAATGTATGATCACACCACAGTTGAGGTCATATAACTGAGCCACAACTCTCAAGTGGCTGTGGTGGACAAGCAGGCGAGGCAGCACGTGTCCACATATTTCCAGTGATCAATTGCACATAGGTGTCTTGTTCATGTGTGTGGTGCAATCTTGAGCCTGTATATTTTTGGGGGTGTAAATTGTCACAGTTAGGTCCAGGACTCATCATGAGTCAGTGGCAGCTATTCCTGTATCTACTGAGTATCCTTTGTTGATCAATGTGAGTAAAGTGGATGTGGACAGAAGAACCTACATGGGGATGGTCCCACCCTGTCACTAAAGACATGTAATGAGACAGTCAACAGGGCAACCTTGGTGTGCTGAGTGAGATAATGTCTCAGGTGTCATGTTCCGGCAGGTGTCATTACAACATTTGTACACAGGTTAGCCTCTGCAATTCCCACTGCATCTGGGAACATCATAGACTATGTGCTGATTATTCTCGCAGCTATTCACCACACACGGACCATCAATATGTTGTGAGCAATATAATTCTGTGTGTGAACTGTCAGGGTCCTGACATGTGTGGATTTTTCATGGACATCATCAGAGGTTGCTGGTTCTGCTGAAGGCCCTGTACCCAATCCCTGAATACGGCCCTGGGACACTGTCACACTTTGTCATTTATGCATAAATGAGAACTAGACAAGGGATTGGCCATGAATTTAGTTTTCATAGAGGATTTAACACATATGGTACAGTTAAAAGGCAGATGATGCTATACAATGTATTTGGGTATGCATTGAAGAAGCACATGCCCAAATACCCTCTGATGAATGAGAGGTTTGCTAACGCAAGTGTGGTACATATGTAGCCACAGGGATACTTTAGGGTGACGCACAGACAGATGCCAGTCAGGCTGACAGGATGCAGGGTGAATCAGGATCCAGCAATTTGACAAGTTACATAATCAGTGGTCTGACTAAGACTGTTTGGAGGACGAACTAGACAGTTGACATCTCAAACTGTGTATGTCCTGTGTTTTTGAAGGTGACAAATGAACCCAAGGGCTGTGTTACGCTGCTTAATTAGTATCAATGCTTAACGGTGTATTTGACAAAATGGCAACTCCTATGCTGTTCCAGGCATCAGCAGGGGCAGTGCTTGTTGAAATGGGTGGTGTGCATGGAGGTGATCACAGATGTGGGCTGCATCTGTTTCTCACAAGTCCTGTAGGTGAGATTTGCATTCTAATGGCCAACTGACATTTTCACACGGGAAGCAATCTACAGGTGCTACCAGGGCTTAGAAACTAGAAGCCAGTGTATTAATTGACCTGACGTCCATGCAGTCAGATGTTCTGTGACAATGGTATACCATAGGAAAGGGTGTAGCACACTGGATAGCTATTGACAAGCTGTGTGTGTAGTTGAGTGAATATCAAGGTACACATCTTACTATTCCAGGGACCTCTTCAGACAGGTGGGTTGTGACCAGGTGCATGGGTGTGTCAGGAGTTAGGAAATGGGCTGACATGTACATGGAATGTCATGTGCGCAATGCTGCTCATATGTGTGGCACTTGTGCTGTCTATGTACTGCTTCTATGGAACTCTGGTCACAGATAGTTCTTGCAAATATTGGATGCAGTTGGACTTACTGCTGTCAAGGGTCTGGTCAGACATTCCTGTTACTGATGCAAAAGCACATCCACTGCCTCATGTATGAGGCTTGTATTCCCCTTATTGAGTGATGGTGTCTTAGTTGTGAGCCATATGCTGCGATGAACCATGATTTCAACATGTATGTGTGTAATAGGTGTGATCCTCTGCTATTGGCCTTCAAAGGTGAAATGCACAGGATATATGCCATTTACTGTGTGTGTGTGTGTGACCATTGCATGATACGCATCACATTTGCTCTGGGATTTTCAGTGTCCTAATCAGTATATCAGCAATGCTCCATGAGGCATAGTTAGAGATGAAGGTGTGCAAAAATGAATAGCCAAACGATGATATGGTGATTATTATAGGTGTTCATTTAAGTTAGTTCATAAAGTGGTGATGGTGATTATATTTAAAAGAAATTGTTCATGATATGTTGCCGCCTGCGTAAACCAGCGGCCGTGTTCTGTTGTTCCCCCTCATGTTGCAGGCCACCATCCTCCTCTTCCTCCAATTCAGGCATGTGTGGCTCGGGTTCCAGGAGGGGAATGTTCCTTTTTATGCAAATGTTGTGCAGAATAGCACATGTTAGGATGATCTTACAGACCATTTCCAGGGAATATAGGAGGCTACCACCAGTGATGTTGAGGCACCGGAACCTTGACTTGAGGATGCTGAACGTCCTCTCGACTATGGTGCTTGTCCTCCTATGTGCGTCATTCTAGGCACGCTCTGCTGCAGTACTCGGGTTGCCAATAGGTGTCATTATCCATGGCTGGATGCCATACCCCTGATCAGCTGCAAGAGAAAATGAATGGGATCATGTTGATGTAGCTAGCCCTATTGAAATCACCTTTCATGGCAGTAGTTGTCTTGTGTTGTCTGTGACTCTTTTGTGTTATTATGTCGCATCCTAGGCTTGTAGGATGTACCATCTGCATTGTGTTGTTTCCTTGGCTGAACAAGTGTTTGGCTGCTAACCGGTTGTCAGCAGTATGTTTTGGGATTTGTAGTACAGTGTGCCCTCCCTAGCATTGTGACTTGTGATACAGGTGTCCCTGTGTCTTCACTGGGGGTGAGATAATAGTTCCATACACAGGTTAAGATTGACAGTGTTGTTAACACGTTCATATCACCCTGGACATCCCATACCTTTAGACTTATGCAATGGATTAATGTAAACATCATTGAGACACTTACAATTTGCAAAGTGACATTTAAGCAACCCACTCCAAACGTTGTGATAATTGCTCTTCTTAACATTAGACTGTACACTAATTTCAGATGTGTGACAGGTTCAATGGTGACCTAAGAAACATGGCTAGCGGAGTCACAACCTCAGTGTGTTCCTGTCGACATGTTGCTGTTGTGGTGAATGTGTTGTGTGTCCTAGAGGGTTGCTATGCAGTGTGTATATAAGTAGGTTTCTGTACTTACCAACAAGTAGTCCATTGCCATACCGTCCATCATGGAAGTGTTCATTGATGGTGCTGTGACGGAAGATGAATGAGTCATGGACACTCCCAGGATATTTAGCCACGATGTTGGTGATCAATCCTTGGTGATCGACAATGGCCTGCACATTGATGAAATGTGTGCTTTCTGTTGCGGTAGAGGTGTTCAGTTGCAGCAGGTGGCACAAGGCGTACATGTGTGCAGTTGATTGCACCAAGGACGTGTGGGAAGCCACTAATGAGGTAAAACCCCTGTTTTGTTTCCTGTTGCTTCTGAAGTGTGTTAGGGAAGCAGATGTGGCGGGGTGTAAGTCCAATGATGGCATCCAGCACTTTCAGCAGAAAGGCAGAGAATGATGGCTGTGATATTCTGGCAACTAGGGCACCAGTTGTTGAAAAAGAGCCACTTGCCAGCATGTGAAGTACGGCAAGCAGCTTGGTTTCTGTTGGGATGGTGCAGGGTGTCAGCAAAGTGGGTGCCAACTGCGGCTCAATGTTGCGCAGCAGCTGCTGAATGGCCTGCCAGTTCAACCTGTACCTCTGGATGATGTCGTATTCCCTGAGGCCATGAAGGGTTGTTCTGGGGCAGAATATCCTCTCCTGCCTTCTGCGCTGCCTTTGGGGTCCCTGCTGGTGTTGTGGTAGCTGCTGTTGTAGCTTCTGGTCTCTGTGTCTGCGTGCACGCTGGATAAGAATCACCTCCATGTCTCCCTTTTGCTGCTCTGCTGCTCTACTGTTGCATCTGTGTGTTCTGATTAAATACAGGTGTGTTTGCCCCATTTTAACGCCTGCCCTGACCCAGGCATTAAATTTTGACGCAAATCGGGCTGTGCGTCATTTGCCGGCTCCGCCTCCTGGCCGTGCTTCATTTTTGCTCAAAAGCATAAATACGACGCACGGCCGTTTAAGTCATTTTTGGACGGGAACACTTACCTTGCATATCATTAATGCAAGGCAGGTTGCTGCATCCAAAAAATGACGCACACAGCGGAATTTTGTCATCCGCGGGCGTCAAAGTTTAAATACGGGGCAAGGTTTGCGCTGAATGGGCGTCAAAATTTTGGCGAAGACGGAGTATAAATATGCCCCTCAGTGAAGTACTTCCATGCACGGGATCCGGGAGTCAAGTGAACCTGGGGTGACGAAATGGTGTATGCTCCGCGGAGGTGTGCACCGTCACCGCTGGCATCGATCATGATAGGCCAAGATTCCCCATTGACAACCATGTTAACCAATGAATGGGTGCACAGCGGTGAACACTGCCTTACGCCATAACAACAATCGCCAGCGGAATTAGGTCACTCCCACTGCCACATATGTGGATAGCAGGGGGCTGCCATTTTGCCAGTACTATGCAGATATTTCCTGGTCATGGGCGTCATGTAGGCCCTATTGACCCTAGCCCTCAGTCGCATGCACACATGACTCTTTTCTGCCCACAAAAGACCAGACGTATTAGTTCAAACATGTCCTCACATTGTACATCATACAATGCTAGTGTGTAACCTACATGTTGGACAGCAGTTATTTATACACAACAGGTTGTGGAAATGTATGTATGTCCCTCACATGTGTTCTCCACTCCTCCTCGGTTCAGACCCATGTGGTGAGGGAGGGCCCCATCTGTGTACATACCTCTTGTTGATTTGGAGACCATGGTGGAACTTCACATCATTATCAACTACAGACTCAATCATGCTACAATCCATGAACTTTGTCCATTACTGGATCCAGTACTGAGACCAGCAAATCGGAATCAGCATGCCATCCCTACTGAAGTGCAAGTGCTCTCTATACTCCATTTCCTGGCCACGGGCTCATTTCAGGTGACAGTGGGCATGGGTGCAGGTTTCTCACAGCCAATGTTTAGCCTTATTCTGTCCAAATTCCTGAATGCATTTGTACTACACCTGCAGAAATATGTGAAGTTTCCCCAAAGGGCGGAACTCCCTGCCATCAAGTCTGACTTTTATGCCTTTGCTAACATTCCCCTGTGATAGGTGCCATCGATGGATCCCACATAGCTGTCATCCCCCCAAGAGTAAAAGAACAAGTGTACAGAAACAGGAAGAACTTCCAACCAATGAACATACAGTTGGTGAATACTGCAGACCAGTACATTTCACATGTGAATGCCATGTTTCCTGGATCAGTCCATGATTCATTTGTCCTGAGGAACAGCAGTGTACCACACATGTTGGATCAACTACAAGGGGACAGAGGATGGCGCATAGGTGAGTGTGCATGACGCTGGTTCTGTACATAGCTGACAGCCTTCTGCAAGTAATGGCAGTTTGTTACAGTCCTGTTTCAACCACTTTTGCAGGAGATTCTGGCTACCCCAACATGCATTGGCTCCTGACACCAGTGAGGAATCATAGGACAGATGCAGAGAGGAATTACAATGAGGCCTATGAACGTCCAAGAGGGTGATAGAGCGCACTATAGGTCTTTTGAAGGCTAGATTCTGTTGCCTCCATCTCTCTGGGGGTTCCCTGTGCTATGGCCCTGAGAAGGTGTGTAGAATAGTGGTGGCCTGCTGCATGCTGCACAGCTGTGACTGTGAGGAAATCTATCCCCCTACCGGAAGAGGGGGGTGCTGTATGTCCAGACCTGCTTCCTCTGAGAGGGGTTCAGAGTGATGGTGAGGGTGAAAAGGGGGAAGATGTCCACTCCAGGAACCAACTGATCCAACTATACTTTCAGTGACTATGAGGTACTGTTCACTGATGATGTTGTCTGCTCTGCATAATGTCTGTCTGACTTATTCACTATGGGGATGTGGGGTCTGTAGTCATTGACACTGTTACATGAAGTTAAGGTGCCATGTGCCATGAAAACCAACATGGTGTAGATTTCTGTTTACTTCACACAATGTTGTGTGTGGGGTGCCATTCCTGCAATAAAGGTCTGATAATGGAATTGACTGGCAAATGCATTCACACTTACAATTGATTCAACATAATGACAGGAGACACAGGAATTGGTGTACATGTGTTTTATTTGGTGTCAAGAATGCATTGGTGCGCTTTACAGTGATAGGGAGTGGGCTAATGGTGGATGTCCATACTAGGTACATGGGCTCAGTAATTTGTGGCAGTAGGTATAGGTCCATCTGTCCCTTGCAAGTTGTTGACTTGATATTGACCGGTGAGGATGGTAGCACAGTGGCACACTTGGGAGACAGTTCAGGTCAAAGTCACTTCTTTGAGGGGGCCTTTGTCTTGGCAGGTCTTCCTGTGTCATATCTGGGTCTGAGGGACTGATTGAGTGCCCATTTCTGGGCTGCACGGGTAGGAGTGCTGGTCTCCTGTGTGTCCTTTGCCAGTGCCACCAGTTCATTTGCTGCTCCTGAGGTTGATGGCTGGGCTGTGTCCTGGGCAGTGGTATGGGCTTCCCGGTTTGTGGGGGCCTCAGGCTGGGTTGAATTGTGGTGCTGCAGCACCCCTGCTATGGTGGCCATGGTGGCATTGAGTTGTTTGCACTGTTCCATGATCTCTTGATGTTGGGGTATCTGCAACCTTTGACTCTGTTCCAGGGTGGCCAGTATCTGGCCCATCCTGTCTTCGGTATGGTGGTATGCTCCCAGGACCTCAGAGATCACCTCCTGGGCTGCAGCATCAATATTTTGGCCTCAACCGGGCCACTGATACCCTCACACTGGGCCCAGCCCCCTGTGCCTGTGTACCCTGCACAGGTCTGGCAGTCCTACTTGTACTGGGGCCATCATCATTCTGCCTGTTAGTAGGTGGAGACTCTGGCCTCTGTACTTGTATACCACCAGTCTGTGGCCTGGATACACTGGTGTGGGTTCATTTTGCATGGCCACAATCTGCTGCTTGGCGGTGGCGGGGTAGGATGTGCAGCCCTTCCGCCGACAAGGCCCTGGCGGGTGGCTGGTGGTAGCAGAATTTTTGGAGGTTTATGTTTTTGGCATCTTTATATGGTGGGTTTCTGTTCACTGCCAATGGCGGGCGACGGTGTTCATAATGACCACCATAATACACTGTGTCCTGCTGAGGATTATTACCAACACATGCAAACACATTGCTACAAGTGTCTGGTCACACCAAACATTTTATTCCACTGTACAGCACATAGGCTGTTGAAATGTCTGGAGTGTTATAGCCAAGAATTGCTGCTGCATATTGAGTCAAGGTACACATACCAAAGTATAGCCCCCCCATACCACGGAAGGAAGGGCTCTGACAGACATTGTCCTGTAGAATAGGCAAACAGAAATATGGATGGTGTCGCCAGCTTGAGCCTTATCACATACCACACCAGAGCAATCCACAATCACATAAACCAAGGTACAGACAGAGGGCAGTACAACTGTCCCTGACCACAGGCCTATCATTATCAGCATCTGGTAGTATGACACAAACATATGTCCCTTACTCCCACAGTTGTGTTGTCACCTTTCCACAGGTCATATTTGTCCTGTACAGGATTATTGGACAAATGACAGTCCCAAAGTGTAGACAGTGCGTAGATTCCTGGGAGGCCATGATATGTGATTCAGTAGCTTGGTCACATAGAAGAAACTGCACAATGGATGCCTTTTTTTGTTGGATACCATCTCTGTAGGATGGACACATATATTCAAAGGAATGTTCTGTGTACAGGTACATGGCATAGAACCCCAACCCCTGAAGTGGCATAAGTCTGCTTTTGTTATTGCACATGTCCACAAGTGGACAGGGAAGACACTTTATGTACGCACCATGTCTGTCTCTTCACTGAAACTCATATGTAATGTTTGAGTTTGTACTCTGGCATTTTCCTGGGGGGACTGCATGCAGTGAGTCATTTTCAAAGAGTATGAACGTGATGGTCCATTCATGGTGTTTATCCTTCAGAGGCCATATATGTGTAATGTGTTTCATAGCGGCTCACATAACAGTATAGGTTGATAGAGTATGGGCTACTTGATGTCAGAGTAGGAAAGTACCATCTTGCCTGGCATGTTACCCCCATTTTTACATGTGTGTACATTTTTTTTGCATGTCTCACTGGGATCCTAGCTAGCCAGGACCCCAGTGCTCATAGTTTGTAGCCTGAATGTGTATACCTGTGTAGTGACTAACTGTGTCACTGAGGCTCTACTAAACAGAACCTCTGTGCTTATGCTCTCTTTGCCTTTAAATTTGTCACTATAGGCTAGTGACTACTTTTACCAATTTCAATTGGCACACTGGAACACCTTTATAATTCCCTAGTATATGGTACCTAGGTACCTAGGGCATTGGGGTTCCAGGAGATCCCTATGGGCTGCAGCATTTCTTTTGCCACCCATAGGGAGCTCAGACAAACATTTATACAGGCCTGCTACTGCAGCCTGAGTGAAATAACACACACGTTATTTCACATCCATTATCACTGCACTTAAGTAACTTATAAGTCACCTATATGTCTAACATTCACTTGCTGAAGGTTAGGTGCAAAGTGAATAAGTGTGATAGCACCCTTGCACTAGCAAAGATACCCCCACATAGTTCAGGGCCATTTCCCCAGACTTTGCGACTGCGGGGACACCATTACACGCGTCCACTACATATAGATCAATACCTATATGTAGCTTCACAATGGTAACTCCGAATATGGCCATGTAACATGTCTAAGACATTGGAATTGTCCCCCCATGCCAAATCTGGTATTGTGGTGCCAATTCCATGCATCCCCTGGGCTCCACTATTGACCCTGGGTACTGCCAAACCAGCTCTCTGGGGTTTTCTCTGCAGCTGCCGCTGCCGCTGCTGCTACCCCACAGACAGGGTTCTGACCTCCTGGTATCTCTGCAGCCCTGTCCCAGGAAGGTAGAACAATGAATTTCCTCAGAGAGAGAGTGTTACACCCTCTCTCTTTGGAAATAGGTGTTAAAGGCTGGGGAAGGGTAGCCTCTCCCAGCCTCTGGAAATGCTTTGAAGGGCACAGATGGTGCTCTCCTTCATAATACAGTGTGTCCCAGACTTCTGCCATCTTGGATCCAGAGGTGTGAGGGCACTCTGGAGGCCTCTTAGTGGCCAGTGCCAGCAGGTGACGTCAGAGACCCCTCCAAATAGGTGCTTACATCACTAGGTGGCCAATCCTCCTCTGAGGGGTATTTAGGGTTCCTCTGAACCTCTCTCTTCAACGCCTGAAAACTGCAACAAAGTAGCAAGAAGACTACCAGCGACATTGTAGCGCCTAATCTCTTGACTGTTTCATGGTGGTGCATGCTTTGGGGGCTGCCTGCCTTCATCCTGCACTTGAAACCATGAAGAAATCTCCTGTGGGTTGACAGAGTCTTCCCCCTGCTCCAGCAGGCACCAAACTTCAGCGTCACTGGTACTCTGGGACCTCTCTCATCCTGACGACCATGGCCCCTGGAACACAGGGGGTAGACCCAAGTGACCCAGACTGTCCAGTGGTCCAACTGTCCAAATTTGGAGGCGGTAAGTCCTTGCATCCTCTCTCCAGACAGTAATCCTGTGCACTGCGTGAACTGCAGCTCCAAGGGCTTCTGTGCACATTTCAACAAAATCCTGCATGCACAGCCAAGCCTAGGTCCCCAGCACTTTCTCCTGCGATTCTCAGCTCCCTGAGTTGATCTCCCGTGTCGTGGGACCCTCTTTTGCAGTGTTGAGACGACCGCCATGCTCAGACTTCTTGAACTCGTGTTCAAGTACTTCTGCGGGTGCCACCTTTTTGTGCATGTGCTTTCTACATTGCTGAGGGCTCCCTCTGTCTCCTCTCCCAAGTGGCGACATCCTGGTTCTTCCTGGGCCCAGGCAGCACCCTTTTTCTTCAACTGCAACTCTTGCAGCTAGCAAGGCTTGTTTGGGGTATTTTGCCAAGGAAACAACTCTGCATCCTCCAGAACCCCGTGGGAAATCTTCTACACGAAGGAGAAGTTCCTAGCTTCTTTCGTTGTTGCTGAATCTTCAGCTTCTTCTATCCAGAGGCCGACATTTTGCACCTTCATCCGGGGTTTAGTGGGCTCCTGCCCCCCTAGACACTTTCACAACTCTTGGACTTGGTCCCATTCTTTTGCAGGTCCTCAGGTCCAGGAATCCATCTTCAGTGCTTTACAGTCTGTTGTGGTCTTTGCAAAATCCTCTATCACGGCTTTCGTGTGTTTCTGAAGAAATAGTAGCACTTTACTCCTACTTTCCAGGGTTTTGGGGTGGGGTATTTTGGACACCCTTAGTGTTTTCTTACACTCCCAGTGACCCTCTAGATACTACACTATCCTAGGGGTCATTCGTGGTTCGCATTCCACTTTTTTTTATTGTATGGTTTGTGTTGCCCCTAGGCCTATTGCATCCTATTGTATTCTACAGTGTTTGCACTACTTTCTGACTGTTTTACTTACCTGATTTTGGTTTGTGTGTATATTTTTCTGTATTTTACTTACCTCCTAAGGGAGTATATCCTCTGAGATATTTTTGGCACATTGTCACTAAAATAAAGTGCCTTTATTTTTAGTAACTCTGAATATTGTCTTTCTTCTGATATAGTAACTATATGATATAAGTGGTATAGTAGGAGCTTTGCATGTCTCCTAGTTCAGCCGAAGCTGCTAGAACACTACTAATCTACTAATAAGGGATAACTGGACCTGGCACAAGGTGCAAGTATGATAAGGTACACACTATAAGCCAGGCCAGCCTCCTACAGTCAGTAAACTTGCTTAGTCAGTGTAGGCCCTGAGCAGGGTAGTGGCATAGCCTGCAGATGGAAACATGTATGTCTGTAGTTATGTACCTGTACTTATTGGCTTGTATGTGTCACACTTGGTGAGTAATGGCAAATAGGAAAGTCCTAGCTTGATTTACTGAGATGTATATGAGTCAGCCATTTCTGAAACTTGTGATCACGATCTGTTGATTTGTCTTTTACATCCATGCAGGTCAATGCTAATCAAAAGAAGGGATTATGGAGAACCATCGCCCGGAAGGTGCGAACCATGGGGGTCCACAGGTGGCGGATGCCCCACTGCAGGAAAAGGTAGGAGAACCTGATACACAGGTCCCATAAGATCACTGATGTCCAGCTGGAGATATCCTCCCAATGTGGGCGGGGTGCCAATTGGACCATGACCTCACTAATGGCCTGCATACTGGCAATGGCCTATCTGGAGGTTGATGGGAGTTTGAGGACAGCCCAGCAGCCACAAGGGGGTGAGTACAGGGCATATAGCTGAGTGTCACATTGCCAAGTGAATGAATTAGGTTCTGGCAGCTCCCACTTACAATTAGGGATGAGGAAAGTGTCACACAGTATATGAGTGATTCTTTGGGTAGACATGTCATGTGTTACATAATGATGTGCCTTGCCCATCAGCTCAGGGACCTAACACACAACTGGGTAGACTCCACAAACCACCTGTTCTCCAGGTACGACATATGACTGGGTACATTAATCAATCAACTACTGTTTGTTGTTGTAGTGGGCGCAATGTCTATGCAAGAGACTACTACTCCACAATGTTACAGGCCAAAAGTAAGCAAGTGACACCTCACTGTCTTAAGCCAAACGCCTGGGTAAATGAGTATACAGTCATCTGCCACCCAGAGGCCACTTGTATTGTATGACAGGTGCTGGCACCTCACTGCAGTCTGTAATGTGAAGATGGCCTAAAGCTTGTGACAGGGCTCACATTGTTCTTTGGTTCAGCTATAGAGCTATACTTTCCCTTGATAAGTGGGGAATGTCCATTAACGTGATTTTTGTGCCATCATTGTTTGCAACATTGCTTTTACCTACATGTGTCCCTTTCTCTTTTGAGAAACATTTGTAAGCTGCTGTTTCATGCATGGTCTACCTATGTTGATGGGCTGATGTCTGCATTCCCTCACATACAATTGCATGACAAACTGCATGTGTAATGAGACATTTACAATGGGGTACATTTCATGCTGTGCCACAGACAGCAGTGTGTCACCATTGATTCCTGGCTGACCCGTTCCCTTACATGTCATAGCATGTCATTTAGCATGTTCTTCTGCAGTACCATTGTGGACCATGACAGGTAGGCCTAGAGTTTTGAGCCGCAAGGTGAAAATCTATGCCCTTAATATGGCATCATGTGAAAAGGTGTAGTGCACATGTGTAATGGAAAAGGTTTGTAACCTGACCGTTGGCCAGCATCATGAAGTGACTTGCAGTTATGTTGGAAACACATCTGTTTGGGTACAAGCATTCATCCACAGGCAGAAATCTGGGTCTGCATGGCCATAATGGAGATAATGATGTAGCTTCCAATTGGGCAAAATGTTGAGGGCCTTCTACAAGTACTTGTAAATCTCTAGGCTTCTCCAACATCCAAAGAACAAATGGCATCTACTGATACACTCAGAGTGTGTAATTGTAAGCAGTGCTAGATATTAGTGGTGATTTCCGTGGGGCTTGCTGATTCATTGAGTTTTGGATCTTGGGGACATCTCTCCCTGACATAAATGCACATGATGTCTACAGTGTCCATTTACATGCCACATGTGTGGCCTATCTGAGCAACATTAGTATGACTTCCATGATTCTACTGGGACAAATATCACTTAGTAAAGTGTGCATGGTGGAACTGCTTCCAGTGTGACATATGTATTTCCATATCACATTCACCAGGCTTTTATACTGTTGTCAGCAACAAGGCAGGATTTTAGACCATCATTTCTCATTGTTGAGCCATTAGGTATGTGAGAAAGAGATGTGTGCATGACCATGTGTGGGATCTGTGGGAATGCAGTTGGCATTGGTCTACTATTGTATGACAACAGGTAACTGAGGTCTGCTCCATGGGGCAAAGCTTGGAGGGTAATGGGTTCTCCCACATATTGAATCATTATTGTGATTGCACAACTACAGTCATTCAATTGTAGTTGTGTGAGATCTGATTTTTCTGTGGGCAACAGCTGACAGTGCAGATGGCATGCATGCATGTGGTATGGCTCATGTATGGGCCACTTAGGTGAAGTTTTTGGCTGGGGCCTACTTGATATCCTGCTGATGCTTGCTAAACTTAGCTGCTGTTCAAGGGTGATCATGGACATGAGGTGAACCTATTTTTCTTTGTTTTTGCAGCATCAGCACCGGCAAGCAAAGGAGACAAGACAAAGCCAAGCAGGGAAGCATCTGGCCATGGGATCTTGGGTCAAAACAATACCAACACAGAGGGAGTGCCATCAGGGAGTCCAGAGCATCATCTATATCATCAAATTCTTCCTCCAGTTGATACTCCCTAGGTGGGGCGGACCCATTGGGGCATCTCTATGTACCATCTTGGTCCACCAGCTCGGTTCTAACACCACCCTCCCTTTTGCTCCCCTCTCAGTTAGAATGCCCGCTCACCCAAGAGGGTGGGCATCTCCTTTGCCACAGGCAACTCCGTCCCAGTCCCTGTTACTCTTGCTTCCCTCAGTGAGAAGGCTATTGACCTCCTGAGAAGTATCTGTGTGGGTCAATCAGCCATTGTGAATGCCATCCAGGGATTTGCAGCCCAACTACAACAACAAATGCATTCCTGGAAGGCATTCATGGTGCAATGGCTGGCCTACAGAGATCGTTTCAGGCTCTGGCCTCCTCACTGATGGCAGTCAGTCACCCTCCACCTTCCATTCCCCCTCCACCTCTCTCTTCCCGGTCGAAATCCACCCTTCCCATACCTACCCAAAGCACAATGCATACAGACAGATCTGGGCACATGCACCACAACACCCAAGAGCAGCATACACAGACACAAGCACAACAAAACACACAGACATGCAATCAAACAATAGACACTCACAGACTCAACAACAGTCACCACTTCCCCAGACACACCCAATACCCCCAGCATGACCCACACAACATCTAGCATAGGCATGAATCACAACAGTAAGTAACACACCCACCACACCCAGCATACCCACATACGACACACCAACAGACACCCAGACATCCGCCACAAGCGCACCAGACCCACAGACACCACCCAGACAGACACACAGAAATCCACCATATCCAGCATATCTGCGGTCACCACCCCAACAGACACACACTCATCCACTTCTCCATCCCCCAGGACCTCCACCTCCCAGACCCCCAAGGCACACAAACTCCCTCACTCACTCACCCGAGACACCAACCAAACACAAGCATACCTCTCAGAAGCGCACACCCATGACATCCACATTAACATAGCAGACAACCACTCTATTGACCTCCAAATCCCCACCCCTTCTGATCATCCCTGTGTCCCTAAAAAAGTTTTTTTGTTTGACCTTAACCTTTCCTTTGTCCCTCCGCCCCATCCCAAATCCAAGAGGCAGCGCACCTCTCTTCCATCTCCAAGGACTCTCCTGTACCCTGCAAGCACCCATACCGCTCCATCCCAAGAAGCCCACCCCTCCCAAACAGCAGACCACCCCTCCCAAAACCAAGTTCAACCCTACTCTCCCAAATCCAACCCCCCCTCCAAAGATGATCCCTGAGTTCCTTGTCTTCCCACTTGATGCCCCTTCCTGTGAAGGTTCCCAGGCAGTGAGGAGTCAAGTGACGGCACCATGATGTGCCTGTCCAAGACCCATGGACTGGCCAATGGCCCTGGACTTTTTACATTTAATAAACCCAAACTGTTGTTTTTGTGAGGTATACATTTGTCCTACAATTCATTTTCTACCTTTCTGTTTTTCCTCAGTAACTTGTGTTGTGTGCCTACAGTTGTGTGTTTCAGCCTGCCTGCTGCCCCATTTGCTGTTGCTTGCAGTATCTGACTTTGTGGGCAGTGCTGGTGTCCCCAAAACAAGAGTATATGCTGAGTGTATGGATAAGTGGGTGTAAATTCATTGGTGGTATCAGGGCATTGTGTACTGTTTGTTATGGTAAGTATTTAATTTTGTGTTGTCCAATGTGAGCATGTATGGTGTTAGACTGGCCCCCATTATACGATTATATACTTATCTGATGTGTGGCAGCTTCAGTTTTGTTTATGCAGACATGGAGTGTGTTCAATTGTCCTAACTTTCCTTGCATTTGCTTGTGCATGTCCGTTTAGCTGTGTGTACCTTACAGCTACTTGATGTAGAGGTATAGCTCATGAATTTGGATTTGTATGTACTTTGTTGACTTGCACTTCCACATTGTACAGATAGGCATGCCATTTGGGTCTAGTATTGTTTGTCCCAGAGATGAACAGCCAGTTACTGTGCAAATGTTGCTTAATGAGAAGTTGCAAGGCCAGGTGTGTCCCAGTGCAGCCTCCTTCCCTGGTGTTCCCAATGTCCCCATACCAATTTGCAGGTATTGCTTGCATAGTGAGGTTTGTATATTTGTCTTTCTAACTATTATGCCCCCCATTGTCCGTCTATTGTGTTGCAATGTGTGTGATGTGTGTGTTCATTGCAGGACTGTTTATTGGTCCTGGCGTTTGTGTTCCATGCCACATCTATACATACGTGTGTTGAATGTGAAGAGAGTCCATGGCATGTGAGGAATTTGAATGTGTGAGTTGTATTTATAGATGTGATATTGGTGTGTTGATGGTGTTGTGTGAGACAATGATGTGCACACCTCACAATCCCTGTGCCTTAGATTGGCAGATGTGTTTTTGTGTAGTGCTATGGTGCAATGTGAGGGACCTGCCTAAAGGGGGCATATTGTGACTGTGAATGTGCCTTTCTTTGTGTATAATTCTGACTTGGTACACAATGAGGCATGCACTTGGTGCCTGTAGCATGACCCCCATCTTATGTGGAAGACAGCGCAATGAACTGTTGATGCAGTTAGTAACACAGGTAGGTGTACTTATATTCAGTTGCGCCCACGGCAGTTTTGAGTTTGCGCACCTTTGATGATCATCAGCAGCGGGATGACATTCATGTTGGGCTCCACAGTGGCACCGTATGTGTAAGGCTGCCTGCAGGTGAGTGTCTCCTTTCTAGTCCCTGTTTCCGCCTGGTAGGATGTGGTGGTTGGACCGCCATGGTCACTTTGGCAGTGTACAACCACATAATGTGTCCGGAAGAAACACAGGCTCCGGTGGCCTGTTTGTGCAGCCTCATGACTGTGGCAGGTGCTGCCTGGTAGTGCCATTGGGACCTAGGTGGTTTTTGCTCCATAGGACAGCATGACTCGTAATCTGGCAGTCCGATCGTCAACTCAAAGGCATTTGGATTGTCAGTCCTACCATGGAGGACCACAGACTGCTAAACTCGTAATAAGACCCTTAGGGGCATATTTATACTCTGTTTGCACAGAATTAGTGTCATTTTTTTTTAACTCTAATTCGGTGCAAAACTAACTCCATATTTATACTTTGGTGCTAGACCCCTCTAGCACCAAATTTATGGAGTTAAAGTCATTTTTTGAAAGTGGAGACCTACTTTGCCTTAATGAGATGCAAGGTAGGCGTTCCCGTGCAAAAAATGAAAAGAAGAAAGCAGCAAACAGTGAAAAGGTAAAAGCATGGAAAGAAGAACCTACAACAATGAGATAGAGAGGTGAGGAGTTGTGGATTAAATAGCTACGAGCAGTATTTCATTTGTAAAACAAATGTGTGCCAGGGTTCTCTCCAGGAGGCCACTATATCATGCATCATCCATTGCACCCGCCAGCTCTGTTAATGACAGTACCAGCATAAATACTAATAAACGCACTCCTACATGTGTGACATTCTGATTATTCCAGGCCTCAAAGCCTTAGGAATGGCCTGGGTGTAGGTATTAGGCAGATGTATTTACTATTGAATTCATAAACAATTGTTTGGTGTGCTGAAAGCTAAGTTAGGCGAACTGCAGCACCTTTTGGCAGACTGTCATAACTGCCAGTGTTGACAATTAAGTCCTGGTGCTGAGCAGAAACCACCGTCTCAAAATAAGCACTGGGCTTGAGGTGAAACCAAGACTACATAGCATTATATTCAACACCAGACCTTCAATAGCACCAGCCACCAACTTCTGTGCAAAACTTTGGACCCAACACGTATTCTTTTATATATTAAGCAGTGAGCGTGTGTTTGAGCATTTTGAGAAGGCCTATTGTACAAATCGCATCAGACCACTTAGTGCATTATTTGTTTTCCAGAATTAGATTGATGACGTGTTTACATTTGTTAAGAGTGCTTGTTTCAGCAGGGTGGTTTCTTTAAGGTGGAATCGAGATAGATGATTTTCTATATGATGATGAGTTTCCTACACTTTGGTAAGTATTGTTATCATGTTTAAAAGATTGATTAGAAATTGTAATTTCAGTCACATTTTTATTGTTTTTGGCTCTTTTGAATGATCCTGGCATTTTTTTCTATTTACCAGAGGGCCAGGAGAACTGACGATTGTGAGAACAATTTCATAGGGACAGTAATGTCAAACAGAAGGGTGGTGTTTCATGTTGTTAGGATGGAAGAAAGCATAGCAGTTGGGTGTTCAATTGTAGAGTTGAGACTTTAAGTGGGCTTTTTTTTTTAAAACAATACAACTTCTAATTACTTTGGACCTGTTGCTGGAGATGCATAGTGCATGGCCAACAAAGATTTGGGTTGCAACATGGCCAGACTAGTCCAGTAACCACGAATGCTGTGGTTCCTTGGTTTCCATGGTGGCATAGACCAGTCCTGTGAAATGGGTTAGTTTTTGTGACATGGGGCTTAATGTTTAATGTGTGCAAGAGGTAGAAAACTGCTGTCTTGCAAGAGGCATCTCCAGGGAGGTTTCATTACTGCAGGACAATGTTGAAATTGCTGATGGATGGTTTGCTGATAGAAAGGGTGATCTCCTTAATTATGTTTTCCTTGTTCTTGGGGAGAATGGGTCTGAAGACCACGTGCTGAGACAAAGATGAGAAACTGGCAGTGAGGAGTTTCAGAGAGGTGATGGCTGTGGTTCCCTGTAGGGTGCAGTGCCAAGAAAAGTTGATGATGATTTCAAAGCCTGTAGTGGTCTCTTGTGTGCAGTCAAAGTGAAGTATAGTGTATCATTTGTGTAAGGAGACATACATGTGGCGGGGTGTGCAGTGTTCCAGTGAAGTTTGTTTTGAGATATGGTGATGACCTTTGCAGTATCTGTGGGGTGAGATACTATGACTTGTGTATTATGAGGTGCAATCTGCTTTGTGTATGAATGAATGCATGTATGATTGTAATGGTTAGGTGGTCTTAAGTGCTGTTTGTCAATGTCTGTTTTGAATGTTGATATGACAGTCGAGCAAGGACACTTTGGAATCAGGCCCATATTATTGGCTTACCTTATGTGAGATGTTTCTGGGCCTAGGGCCTTCCAGGTAATAAAAGTTTTCATCCTCATCTTCACATGCCTATTAACTGCGTCAATTGCAGCCTTTGTCACCTGAGGTTCTGAAGAATGTGACTCTCACTGCATGTTGGGAAACTAGACACACGCACTAATTTACATAGGAGCAAAAATGAGGGCTCCATTAGAAGGCCATCTAATGTTATTTCCTTTTTCTGGGTTGTTAGTGAAAAGCTGATTGGGTACACTAAATGACTGAAGGGAGGCCAAAGGGATGCCTGGGTTATTAGATCTGACTCCCCCTGAGTGGATCTCTGATTGGTGTGTCTACAAGGGGTGGCCCCTTCGCTATGGCTGAGAAGCGTCGCCCCGCTGCTACAAGGCGGCAGTAAAATAAAATGATAAGAAATTATTCTCATTTTATTTTTCCGTTGAGTCTGGGGTGGGTCCAGCATCCTCCGCGTCAGAGGGAGGAGGAGGAGTGGTGAACTCTATTGTGCATGTCAGTTTGGCTGGCCGTCTGAGGTTTGACAAAGTGACATGCAGACTTAGAACTCCCCATTGGAGCAGTATTTCACACCTGGGTGGAGACCAAGCGCAGTATTGCACTCTCTCCGTAAGCGGTATTTCAGCCTACTCAGGCCAATTTTGGAGCTTCTCTAATGCGTTTCTGAGAGTGTCTGTTTTTTTTCAAATTATTTACCCTCCCTAGCTTTCTGCCCCACCAGTCCTTCCTGGCGGTAGCTATCACTGAGGTCTACCAGTGCTCTTTCATGTTTCCTGGGTTGTTAAGTGTCGTGGAACTAAGGGTCCTCTGCTCACTCCTGTTTAGTGAGTGTTTGGGGTTCATTCTTTCTTTCTAGGACAGTGTTATATGAGGGAAATTGTCAAGGACAATGATCAGATAAGATGATAGGCAGCGGTGGATTATGTCACATGGTCTGCCTTATATTGCCTATACTCCATACTGGTACCAGATCATTAGTCTCGACCTTCAAAGTATGCTTGGGTGTATTTTATCTCACAATATTAAGCCGTTTGTATCTTCTATATTAAACGAACTACATTAAGGTAACAGAACATATGAATAAATGCTCAAAATAATTTCATGAATGTATCAGCTCTTTGAAGAACACTTCCTAAACCTGCTGTTTCTTGCATCATTTCACATATTATGGAGCAGTAATGTCACTACTTAAATAGAAGGCAGATCTCTGCATCATTACCACAGACGAAGCAGCAAGTGCAATATATACCTGGAAAATCATTTTCAAATGAAGCTTAGTCATTGTCCTTGCTGTTGAAATAACTAGAACCATGTAGTAGGCATTTATAGCAGCAAATGCTAAATGTACATAAAAAGTAACATCATGCTATCCAGTAGGAGAGTTTAGCAACTTCTAAGCACTACGGTTTTACTATAGGTGATTTTATGCAGAAACTTCTCAGAAGTTATGTAGGACGACAAGTAGTTCAAATTTTTCGGTTACTACAGTACATTTTGCATAAAACAATGCACAGTGAGGTTTGTATATTTGTCTTTCTAACTATTATGCCCCCCATTGTCCGTCTATTGTGTTGCAATGTGTGTGATGTGTGTGTTCATTGCAGGACTGTTTATTGGTCCTGGCGTTTGTGTTCCATGCCACATCTATACATACGTGTGTTGAATGTGAAGAGAGTCCATGGCATGTGAGGAATTTGAATGTGTGAGTTGTATTTATAGATGTGATATTGGTGTGTTGATGGTGTTGTGTGAGACAATGATGTGCACACCTCACAATCCCTGTGCCTTAGATTGGCAGATGTGTTTTTGTGTAGTGCTGTGGTGCAATGTCAGGGACCTGCCTAAAGGGGGCATATTGTGACTGTGAATGTGCCTTTCTTTGTGTATAATTCTGACTTGGTACACAATGAGGCATGCACTTGGTGCCTGTAGCATGCCCCCCATCTTATGTGGAAGACAGCGCAATGAACTGTTGATGCAGTTAGTAACACAGGTAGGTGTACTTATATTCAGTTGCGCCCATGGCAGTTTTGAGTTTGCGCACCTTTGATGATCATCAGCAGCGGGAGGACATTCATGTTGGGCTCCACGGTGGCACCGTATGTGTAAGGCTGCCTGCAGGTGAGTGTCTCCTTTCTAGTCCCTGTTTCCGCCTGGTAGGATGTGGTGGTTGGACCGCCATGGTCACTTTGGCAGTGTACAACCACATAATGTGTCCGGAAGAAACACAGGCTCCGGTGGCCTGTTTGTGCAGCCTCATGACTGTGGCAGGTGCTGCCTGGTAGTGCCATTGGGACCTAGGTGGTTTTTGCTCCATAGGACAGCATGACTCGTAATCTGGCAGTCCGATCGTCAACTCAAAGGCATTTGGATTGTCAGTCCTACCATGGAGGACCACAGACTGCTAAACTTGTAATAAGACCCTTAGGGGCATATTTATACTCTGTTTGCACAGAATTAGTGTCATTTTTTTTTTACTCTAATTCGGTGCAAAACTAACTCCATATTTATACTTTGGTGCTAGACCCCTCTAGCACCAAATTTATGGAGTTAAAGTCATTTTTTGAAAGTGGAGACCTACTTTGCCTTAATGAGATGCAAGGTAGGCGTTCCCGTGCAAAAAATGAAAAGAAGAAAGCAGCAAACAGTGAAAAGGTAAAAGCATGGAAAGAAGAACCTACAACAATGAGATAGAGAGGTGAGGAGTTGTGGATTAAATAGCTACGAGCAGTATTTCATTTGTAAAACAAATGTGTGCCAGGGTTCTCTCCAGGAGGCCACTATATCATGCATCATCCATTGCACCCGCCAGCTCTGTTAATGACAGTACCAGCATAAATACTAATAAACGCACTCCTACATGTGTGACATTCTGATTATTCCAGGCCTCAAAGCCTTAGGAATGGCCTGGGTGTAGGTATTAGGCAGATGTATTTACTATTGAATTCATAAACAATTGTTTGGTGTGCTCAAAGCTACGTTAGGCGAACTGCAGCACCTTTTGGCACACTGTCATAACTGCCAGTGTTGACAATTAAGTCCTGGTGCTGAGCAGAAACCACCGTCTCAAAATAAGCACTGGGCTTGAGGTGAAACCAAGACTACATAGCATTATATTCAACACCAGACCTTCAATAGCACCAGCCACCAACTTCTGTGCAAAACTTTGGACCCAACACGTATTCTTTTATATATTAAGCAGTGAGCGTGTGTTTGAGCATTTTGAGAAGGCCTATTGTACAAATCGCATCAGACCACTTAGTGCATTATTTGTTTTCCAGAATTAGATTGATGACGTGTTTACATTTGTTAAGAGTGCTTGTTTCAGCAGGGTGGTTTCTTTAAGGTGGAATCGAGATAGATGATTTTCTCTATGATGATGAGTTTCCTACACTTTGGTAAGTATTGTTATCATGTTTAAAAGATTGATTAGAAATTGTAATTTCAGTCACATTTTTATTGTTTTTGGCTCTTTTGAATGATCCTGGCATTTTTTTCTATTTACCAGAGGGCCAGGAGAACTGACGATTGTGAGAACAATTTCATAGGGACAGTAATGTCAAACAGAAGGGTGGTGTTTCATGTTGTTAGGATGGAAGAAAGCATAGCAGTTGGGTGTTCAATTGTAGAGTTGAGACTTTAAGTGGGCTTTTTTTTTTAAAACAATACAACTTCTAATTACTTTGGACCTGTTGCTGGAGATGCATAGTGCATGGCCAACAAAGATTTGGGTTGCAACATGGCCAGACTAGTCCAGTAACCACGAATGCTGTGGTTCCTTGGTTTCCATGGTGGCATAGACCAGTCCCGTGAAATGGGTTAGTTTTTGTGACATGGGCCTTAATGTTTAATGTGTGCAAGAGGTAGAAAACTGCTGTCTTGCAAGAGGCATCTCCAGGGAGGTTTCATTACTGCAGGACAATGTTGAAATTGCTGATGGATGGTTTGCTGATAGAAAGGGTGATCTCCTTAATTATGTTTTCCTTGTTCTTGGGGAGAATGGGTCTGAAGACCACGTGCTGAGACAAAGATGAGAAACTGGCAGTGAGGAGTTTCATAGAGGTGATGGCTGTGGTTCCCTGTAGGGTGCAGTGCCAAGAAAAGTTGATGATGATTTCAAAGCCTGTAGTGGTCTCTTGTGTGCAGTCAAAGTGAAGTATAGTGTATCATTTGTGTAAGGAGACATACATGTGGCGGGGTGTGCAGTGTTCCAGTGAAGTTTGTTTTGAGATATGGTGATGACCTTTGCAGTATCTGTGGGGTGAGATACTATGACTTGTGTATCATGAGGTGCAATCTGCTTTGTGTATGAATGAATGCATGTATGATTGTAATGGTTAGGTGGTCTTAAGTGCTGTTTGTCAATGTCTGTTTTGAATGTTGATATGACAGTCGAGCAAGGACACTTTGGAATCAGGCCCATATTATTGGCTTACCTTATGTGAGATGTTTCTGGGCCTAGGGCCTTCCAGGTAATAAAAGTTTTCATCCTCATCTTCACATGCCTATTAACTGCGTCAATTGCAGCCTTTGTCACCTGAGGTTCTGAAGAATGTGACTCTCACTGCATGTTGGGAAACTAGACACACGCACTAATTTACATAGGAGCAAAAATGAGGGCTCCATTAGAAGGCCATCTAATGTTATTTCCTTTTTCTGGGTTGTTAGTGAAAAGCTGATTGGGTACACTAAATGACTGAAGGGAGGCCAAAGGGATGCCTGGGTTATTAGATCTGACTCCCCCTGAGTGGATCTCTGATTGGTGTGTCTACAAGGGGTGGCCCCTTCGCTATGGCTGAGAAGCGTCGCCCCACTGCTACAAGGCGGCAGTAAAATAAAATGATAAGAAATTATTCTCATTTTATTTTTCCGTTGAGTCTGGGGTGGGTCCAGCATCCTCCGCGTCAGAGGGAGGAGGAGGAGTGGTGAACTCTATTGTGCATGTCAGTTTGGCTGGCCGTCTGAGGTTGGACAAAGTGACATGCAGACTTAGAACTCCCCATTGGAGCTGTATTTCACACCTGGGTGGAGACCAAGCGCAGTATTGCACTCTCTCCGTAAGCGGTATTTCAGCCTACTCAGGCCAATTTTGGAGCTTCTCTAATGCGTTTCTGAGAGTGTCTGGTTTTTTTCAAATTATTTACCCTCCCTAGCTTTCTGCCCCACCAGTCCTTCCTGGCGTTAGCTATCACTGAGGTCTACCAGTGCTCTTTCATGTTTCCTGGGTTGTTAAGTGTCGTGGAACTAAGGGTCCTCTGCTCACTCCTGTTTAGTGAGTGTTTGGGGTTCATTCTTTCTTTCTAGGACAGTGTTATATGAGGGAAATTGTCAAGGACAATGATCAGATAAGATGATAGGCAGCGGTGGATTGGGTCACATGGTCTGCCTTATATTGCCTATACTCCATACTGGTACCAGATCATTAGTCTCGACCTTCAAAGTATGCTTGGGTGTATTTTATCTCACAATATTATGGCCGTTTGTATCTTCTATATTAAACGAACTACATTAAGGTAACAGAACATATGAATAAATGCTCAAAATAATTTCATGAATGTATCAGCTCTTTGAAGAACACTTCCTAAACCTGCTGTTTCTTGCATCATTTCACATATTATGGAGCAGTAATGTCACTACTTAAATAGAAGGCAGATCTCTGCATCATTACCACAGACGAAGCAGCAAGTGCAATATATACCTGGAAAATCATTTTCAAATGAAGCTTAGTCATTGTCCTTGCTGTTGAAATAACTAGAACCATGTAGTAGGCATTTATAGCAGCAAATGCTAAATGTACATAAAAAGTAACATCATGCTATCCAGTAGGAGAGTTTAGCAACTTCTAAGCACTATGGTTTTACTATAGGTGATTTTATGCAGAAACTTCTCAGAAGTTATGTAGGACGACAAGTAGTTCAAATTTTTCGGTTACTACAGTACATTTTGCATAAAACAATGCACAGTGAGGTTTGTATATTTGTCTTTCTAACTATTATGCCCCCCATTGTCCGTCTATTGTGTTGCAATGTGTGTGATGTGTGTGTTCATTGCAGGACTGTTTATTGGTCCTGGCGTTTGTGTTCCATGCCACATCTATACATACGTGTGTTGAATGTGAAGAGAGTCCATGGCATGTGAGGAATTTGAATGTGTGAGTTGTATTTATAGATGTGATATTGGTGTGTTGATGGTGTTGTGTGAGACAATGATGTGCACACCTCACAATCCCTGTGCCTTAGATTGGCAGATGTGTTTTTGTGTAGTGCTGTGGTGCAATGTGAGGGACCTGCCTAAAGGGGGCATATTGTGACTGTGAATGTGCCTTTCTTTGTGTATAATTCTGACTTGGTACACAATGAGGCATGCACTTGGTGCCTGTAGCATGACCCCCATCTTATGTGGAAGACAGCGCAATGAACTGTTGATGCAGTTAGTAACACAGGTAGGTGTACTTATATTCAGTTGCGCCCACGGCAGTTTTGAGTTTGCGCACCTTTGATGATCATCAGCAGCGGGAGGACATTCATGTTGGGCTCCACGGTGGCACCGTATGTGTAAGGCTGCCTGCAGGTGAGTGTCTCCTTTCTAGTCCCTGTTTCCGCCTGGTAGGATGTGGTGGTTGGACCGCCATGGTCACTTTGGCAGTGTACAACCACATAATGTGTCCGGAAGAAACACAGGCTCCGGTGGCCTGTTTGTGCAGCCTCATGACTGTGGCAGGTGCTGCCTGGTAGTGCCATTGGGACCTAGGTGGTTTTTGCTCCATAGGACAGCATGACTCGTAATCTGGCAGTCCGATCGTCAACTCAAAGGCATTTGGATTGTCAGTCCTACCATGGAGGACCACAGACTGCTAAACTCGTAATAAGACCCTTAGGGGCATATTTATACTCTGTTTGCACAGAATTAGTGTCATTTTTTTTTAACTCTAATTCGGTGCAAAACTAACTCCATATTTATACTTTGGTGCTAGACCCCTCTAGCACCAAATTTATGGAGTTAAAGTCATTTTTTGAAAGTGGAGACCTACTTTGCCTTAATGAGATGCAAGGTAGGCGTTCCCGTGCAAAAAATGAAAAGAAGAAAGCAGCAAACAGTGAAAAGGTAAAAGCATGGAAAGAAGAACCTACAACAATGAGATAGAGAGGTGAGGAGTTGTGGATTAAATAGCTACGAGCAGTATTTCATTTGTAAAACAAATGTGTGCCAGGGTTCTCTCCAGGAGGCCACTATATCATGCATCATCCATTGCACCCGCCAGCTCTGTTAATGACAGTACCAGCATAAATACTAATAAACGCACTCTTACATGTGTGACATTCTGATTATTCCAGACCTCAAAGCCTTAGGAATGGCCTGGGTGTAGGTATTAGGCAGATGTATTTACTATTGAATTCATAAACAATTGTTTGGTGTGCTCAAAGCTAAGTTAGGCGAACTGCAGCACCTTTTGGCACACTGTCATAACTGCCAGTGTTGACAATTAAGTCCTGGTGCTGAGCAGAAACCACCGTCTCAAAATAAGCACTGGGCTTGAGGTGAAACCAAGACTACATAGCATTATATTCAACACCAGACCTTCAATAGCACCAGCCACCAACTTCTGTGCAAAACTTTGGACCCAACACGTATTCTTTTATATATTAAGCAGTGAGCGTGTGTTTGAGCATTTTGAGAAGGCCTATTGTACAAATCGCATCAGACCACTTAGTGCATTATTTGTTTTCCAGAATTAGATTGATGACGTGTTTACATTTGTTAAGAGTGCTTGTTTCAGCAGGGTGGTTTCTTTAAGGTGGAATCGAGATAGATGATTTTCTCTATGATGATGAGTTTCCTACACTTTGGTAAGTATTGTTATCATGTTTAAAAGATTGATTAGAAATTGTAATTTCAGTCACATTTTTATTGTTTTTGGCTCTTTTGAATGATCCTGGCATTTTTTTCTATTTACCAGAGGGCCAGGAGAACTGACGATTGTGAGAACAATTTCATAGGGACAGTAATGTCAAACAGAAGGGTGGTGTTTCATGTTGTTAGGATGGAAGAAAGCATAGCAGTTGGGTGTTCAATTGTAGAGTTGAGACTTTAAGTGGGCTTTTTTTTTTAAAACAATACAACTTCTAATTACTTTGGACCTGTTGCTGGAGATGCATAGTGCATGGCCAACAAAGATTTGGGTTGCAACATGGCCAGACTAGTCCAGTAACCACGAATGCTGTGGTTCCTTGGTTTCCATGGTGGCATAGACCAGTCCCGTGAAATGGGTTAGTTTTTGTGACATGGGCCTTAATGTTTAATGTGTGCAAGAGGTAGAAAACTGCTGTCTTGCAAGAGGCATCTCCAGGGAGGTTTCATTACTGCAGGACAATGTTGAAATTGCTGATGGATGGTTTGCTGATAGAAAGGGTGATCTCCTTAATTATGTTTTCCTTGTTCTTGGGGAGAATGGGTCTGAAGACCACGTGCTGAGACAAAGATGAGAAACTGGCAGTGAGGAGTTTCATAGAGGTGATGGCTGTGGTTCCCTGTAGGGTGCAGTGCCAAGAAAAGTTGATGATGATTTCAAAGCCTGTAGTGGTCTCTTGTGTGCAGTCAAAGTGAAGTATAGTGTATCATTTGTGTAAGGAGACATACATGTGGCGGGGTGTGCAGTGTTCCAGTGAAGTTTGTTTTGAGATATGGTGATGACCTTTGCAGTATCTGTGGGGTGAGATACTATGACTTGTGTATTATGAGGTGCAATCTGCTTTGTGTATGAATGAATGCATGTATGATTGTAATGGTTAGGTGGTCTTAAGTGCTGTTTGTCAATGTCTGTTTTGAATGTTGATATGACAGTCGAGCAAGGACACTTTGGAATCAGGCCCATATTATTGGCTTACCTTATGTGAGATGTTTCTGGGCCTAGGGCCTTCCAGGTAATAAAAGTTTTCATCCTCATCTTCACATGCCTATTAACTGCGTCAATTGCAGCCTTTGTCACCTGAGGTTCTGAAGAATGTGACTCTCACTGCATGTTGGGAAACTAGACACACGCCCTAATTTACATAGGAGCAAAAATGAGGGCTCCATTAGAAGGCCATCTAATGTTATTTCCTTTTTCTGGGTTGTTAGTGAAAAGCTGATTGGGTACACTAAATGACTGAAGGGAGGCCAAAGGGATGCCTGGGTTATTAGATCTGACTCCCCCTGAGTGGATCTCTGATTGGTGTGTCTACAAGGGGTGGCCCCTTCGCTATGGCTGAGAAGCGTCGCCCCACTGCTACAAGGCGGCAGTAAAATAAAATGATAAGAAATTATTCTCATTTTATTTTTCCGTTGAGTCTGGGGTGGGTCCAGCATCCTCCGCGTCAGAGGGAGGAGGAGGAGTGGTGAACTCTATTGTGCATGTCAGTTTGGCTGGCCGTCTGAGGTTGGACAAAGTGACATGCAGACTTAGAACTCCCCATTGGAGCTGTATTTCACACCTGGGTGGAGACCAAGCGCAGTATTGCACTCTCTCCGTAAGCGGTATTTCAGCCTACTCAGGCCAATTTTGGAGCTTCTCTAATGCGTTTCTGAGAGTGTCTGGTTTTTTTCAAATTATTTACCCTCCCTAGCTTTCTGCCCCACCAGTCCTTCCTGGCGGTAGCTATCACTGAGGTCTACCAGTGCTCTTTCATGTTTCCTGGGTTGTTAAGTGTCGTGGAACTAAGGGTCCTCTGCTCACTCCTGTTTAGTGAGTGTTTGGGGTTCATTCTTTCTTTCTAGGACAGTGTTATATGAGGGAAATTGTCAAGGACAATGATCAGATAAGATGATAGGCAGCGGTGGATTGGGTCACATGGTCTGCCTTATATTGCCTATACTCCATACTGGTACCAGATCATTAGTCTCGACCTTCAAAGTATGCTTGGGTGTATTTTATCTCACAATATTATGGCCGTTTGTATCTTCTATATTAAACGAACTACATTAAGGTAACAGAACATATGAATAAATGCTCAAAATAATTTCATGAATGTATCAGCTCTTTGAAGAACACTTCCTAAACCTGCTGTTTCTTGCATCATTTCACATATTATGGAGCAGTAATGTCACTACTTAAATAGAAGGCAGATCTCTGCATCATTACCACAGACGAAGCAGCAAGTGCAATATATACCTGGAAAATCATTTTCAAATGAAGCTTAGTCATTGTCCTTGCTGTTGAAATAACTAGAACCATGTAGTAGGCATTTATAGCAGCAAATGCTAAATGTACATAAAAAGTAACATCATGCTATCCAGTAGGAGAGTTTAGCAACTTCTAAGCACTATGGTTTTACTATAGGTGATTTTATGCAGAAACTTCTCAGAAGTTATGTAGGACGACAAGTAGTTCAAATTTTTCGGTTACTACAGTACATTTTGCATAAAACAATGCACAGTGAGGTTTGTATATTTGTCTTTCTAACTATTATGCCCCCCATTGTCCGTCTATTGTGTTGCAATGTGTGTGATGTGTGTGTTCATTGCAGGACTGTTTATTGGTCCTGGCGTTTGTGTTCCATGCCACATCTATACATACGTGTGTTGAATGTGAAGAGAGTCCATGGCATGTGAGGAATTTGAATGTGTGAGTTGTATTTATAGATGTGATATTGGTGTGTTGATGGTGTTGTGTGAGACAATGATGTGCACACCTCACAATCCCTGTGCCTTAGATTGGCAGATGTGTTTTTGTGTAGTGCTGTGGTGCAATGTGAGGGACCTGCCTAAAGGGGGCATATTGTGACTGTGAATGTGCCTTTCTTTGTGTATAATTCTGACTTGGTACACAATGAGGCATGCACTTGGTGCCTGTAGCATGACCCCCATCTTATGTGGAAGACAGCGCAATGAACTGTTGATGCAGTTAGTAACACAGGTAGGTGTACTTATATTCAGTTGCGCCCACGGCAGTTTTGAGTTTGCGCACCTTTGATGATCATCAGCAGCGGGAGGACATTCATGTTGGGCTCCACGGTGGCACCGTATGTGTAAGGCTGCCTGCAGGTGAGTGTCTCCTTTCTAGTCCCTGTTTCCGCCTGGTAGGATGTGGTGGTTGGACCGCCATGGTCACTTTGGCAGTGTACAACCACATAATGTGTCCGGAAGAAACACAGGCTCCGGTGGCCTGTTTGTGCAGCCTCATGACTGTGGCAGGTGCTGCCTGGTAGTGCCATTGGGACCTAGGTGGTTTTTGCTCCATAGGACAGCATGACTCGTAATCTGGCAGTCCGATCGTCAACTCAAAGGCATTTGGATTGTCAGTCCTACCATGGAGGACCACAGACTGCTAAACTCGTAATAAGACCCTTAGGGGCATATTTATACTCTGTTTGCACAGAATTAGTGTCATTTTTTTTTTACTCTAATTCGGTGCAAAACTAACTCCATATTTATACTTTGGTGCTAGACCCCTCTAGCACCAAATTTATGGAGTTAAAGTCATTTTTTGAAAGTGGAGACCTACTTTGCCTTAATGAGATGCAAGGTAGGCGTTCCCGTGCAAAAAATGAAAAGAAGAAAGCAGCAAACAGTGAAAAGGTAAAAGCATGGAAAGAAGAACCTACAACAATGAGATAGAGAGGTGAGGAGTTGTGGATTAAATAGCTACGAGCAGTATTTCATTTGTAAAACAAATGTGTGCCAGGGTTCTCTCCAGGAGGCCACTATATCATGCATCATCCATTGCACCCGCCAGCTCTGTTAATGACAGTACCAGCATAAATACTAATAAACGCACTCTTACATGTGTGACATTCTGATTATTCCAGACCTCAAAGCCTTAGGAATGGACTGGGTGTAGGTATTAGGCAGATGTATTTACTATTGAATTCATAAACAATTGTTTGGTGTGCTCAAAGCTAAGTTAGGCGAACTGCAGCACCTTTTGGCACACTGTCATAACTGCCAGTGTTGACAATTAAGTCCTGGTGCTGAGCAGAAACCACCGTCTCAAAATAAGCACTGGGCTTGAGGTGAAACCAAGACTACATAGCATTATATTCAACACCAGACCTTCAATAGCACCAGCCACCAACTTCTGTGCAAAACTTTGGACCCAACACGTATTCTTTTATATATTAAGCAGTGAGCGTGTGTTTGAGCATTTTGAGAAGGCCTATTGTACAAATCGCATCAGACCACTTAGTGCATTATTTGTTTTCCAGAATTAGATTGATGACGTGTTTACATTTGTTAAGAGTGCTTGTTTCAGCAGGGTGGTTTCTTTAAGGTGGAATCGAGATAGATGATTTTCTCTATGATGATGAGTTTCCTACACTTTGGTAAGTATTGTTATCATGTTTAAAAGATTGATTAGAAATTGTAATTTCAGTCACATTTTTATTGTTTTTGGCTCTTTTGAATGATCCTGGCATTTTTTTCTATTTACCAGAGGGCCAGGAGAACTGACGATTGTGAGAACAATTTCATAGGGACAGTAATGTCAAACAGAAGGGTGGTGTTTCATGTTGTTAGGATGGAAGAAAGCATAGCAGTTGGGTGTTCAATTGTAGAGTTGAGACTTTAAGTGGGCTTTTTTTTTTAAAACAATACAACTTCTAATTACTTTGGACCTGTTGCTGGAGATGCATAGTGCATGGCCAACAAAGATTTGGGTTGCAACATGGCCAGACTAGTCCAGTAACCACGAATGCTGTGGTTCCTTGGTTTCCATGGTGGCATAGACCAGTCCCGTGAAATGGGTTAGTTTTTGTGACATGGGCCTTAATGTTTAATGTGTGCAAGAGGTAGAAAACTGCTGTCTTGCAAGAGGCATCTCCAGGGAGGTTTCATTACTGCAGGACAATGTTGAAATTGCTGATGGATGGTTTGCTGATAGAAAGGGTGATCTCCTTAATTATGTTTTCCTTGTTCTTGGGGAGAATGGGTCTGAAGACCACGTGCTGAGACAAAGATGAGAAACTGGCAGTGAGGAGTTTCATAGAGGTGATGGCTGTGGTTCCCTGTAGGGTGCAGTGCCAAGAAAAGTTGATGATTATTTCAAAGCCTGTAGTGGTCTCTTGTGTGCAGTCAAAGTGAAGTATAGTGTATCATTTGTGTAAGGAGACATACATGTGGCGGGGTGTGCAGTGTTCCAGTGAAGTTTGTTTTGAGATATGGTGATGACCTTTGCAGTATCTGTGGGGTGAGATACTATGACTTGTGTATTATGAGGTGCAATCTGCTTTGTGTATGAATGAATGCATGTATGATTGTAATGGTTAGGTGGTCTTAAGTGCTGTTTGTCAATGTCTGTTTTGAATGTTGATATGACAGTCGAGCAAGGACACTTTGGAATCAGGCCCATATTATTGGCTTACCTTATGTGAGATGTTTCTGGGCCTAGGGCCTTCCAGGTAATAAAAGTTTTCATCCTCATCTTCACATGCCTATTAACTGCGTCAATTGCAGCCTTTGTCACCTGAGGTTCTGAAGAATGTGACTCTCACTGCATGTTGGGAAACTAGACACACGCACTAATTTACATAGGAGCAAAAATGAGGGCTCCATTAGAAGGCCATCTAATGTTATTTCCTTTTTCTGGGTTGTTAGTGAAAAGCTGATTGGGTACACTAAATGACTGAAGGGAGGCCAAAGGGATGCCTGGGTTATTAGATCTGACTCCCCCTGAGTGGATCTCTGATTGGTGTGTCTACAAGGGGTGGCCCCTTCGCTATGGCTGAGAAGCGTCGCCCCACTGCTACAAGGCGGCAGTAAAATAAAATGATAAGAAATTATTCTCATTTTATTTTTCCGTTGAGTCTGGGGTGGGTCCAGCATCCTCCGCGTCAGAGGGAGGAGGAGGAGTGGTGAACTCTATTGTGCATGTCAGTTTGGCTGGCCGTCTGAGGTTGGACAAAGTGACATGCAGACTTAGAACTCCCCATTGGAGCTGTATTTCACACCTGGGTGGAGACCAAGCGCAGTATTGCACTCTCTCCGTAAGCGGTATTTCAGCCTACTCAGGCCAATTTTGGAGCTTCTCTAATGCGTTTCTGAGAGTGTCTGGTTTTTTTCAAATTATTTACCCTCCCTAGCTTTCTGCCCCACCAGTCCTTCCTGGCGGTAGCTATCACTGAGGTCTACCAGTGCTCTTTCATGTTTCCTGGGTTGTTAAGTGTCGTGGAACTAAGGGTCCTCTGCTCACTCCTGTTTAGTGAGTGTTTGGGGTTCATTCTTTCTTTCTAGGACAGTGTTATATGAGGGAAATTGTCAAGGACAATGATCAGATAAGATGATAGGCAGCGGTGGATTGGGTCACATGGTCTGCCTTATATTGCCTATACTCCATACTGGTACCAGATCATTAGTCTCGACCTTCAAAGTATGCTTGGGTGTATTTTATCTCACAATATTATGGCCGTTTGTATCTTCTATATTAAACGAACTACATTAAGGTAACAGAACATATGAATAAATGCTCAAAATAATTTCATGAATGTATCAGCTCTTTGAAGAACACTTCCTAAACCTGCTGTTTCTTGCATCATTTCACATATTATGGAGCAGTAATGTCACTACTTAAATAGAAGGCAGATCTCTGCATCATTACCACAGACGAAGCAGCAAGTGCAATATATACCTGGAAAATCATTTTCAAATGAAGCTTAGTCATTGTCCTTGCTGTTGAAATAACTAGAACCATGTAGTAGGCATTTATAGCAGCAAATGCTAAATGTACATAAAAAGTAACATCATGCTATCCAGTAGGAGAGTTTAGCAACTTCTAAGCACTACGGTTTTACTATAGGTGATTTTATGCAGAAACTTCTCAGAAGTTATGTAGGACGACAAGTAGTTCAAATTTTTCGGTTACTACAGTACATTTTGCATAAAACAATGCACAGTGAGGTTTGTATATTTGTCTTTCTAACTATTATGCCCCCCATTGTCCGTCTATTGTGTTGCAATGTGTGTGATGTGTGTGTTCATTGCAGGACTGTTTATTGGTCCTGGCGTTTGTGTTCCATGCCACATCTATACATACGTGTGTTGAATGTGAAGAGAGTCCATGGCATGTGAGGAATTTGAATGTGTGAGTTGTATTTATAGATGTGATATTGGTGTGTTGATGGTGTTGTGTGAGACAATGATGTGCACACCTCACAATCCCTGTGCCTTAGATTGCCAGATGTGTTTTTGTGTAGTGCTGTGGTGCAATGTGAGGGACCTGCCTAAAGGGGGCATATTGTGACTGTGAATGTGCCTTTCTTTGTGTATAATTCTGACTTGGTACACAATGAGGCATGCACTTGGTGCCTGTAGCATGACCCCCATCTTATGTGGAAGACAGCGCAATGAACTGTTGATGCAGTTAGTAACACAGGTAGGTGTACTTATATTCAGTTGCGCCCACGGCAGTTTTGAGTTTGCGCACCTTTGATGATCATCAGCAGCGGGAGGACATTCATGTTGGGCTCCACGGTGGCACCGTATGTGTAAGGCTGCCTGCAGGTGAGTGTCTCCTTTCTAGTCCCTGTTTCCGCCTGGTAGGATGTGGTGGTTGGACCGCCATGGTCACTTTGGCAGTGTACAACCACATAATGTGTCCGGAAGAAACACAGGCTCCGGTGGCCTGTTTGTGCAGCCTCATGACTGTGGCAGGTGCTGCCTGGTAGTGCCATTGGGACCTAGGTGGTTTTTGCTCCATAGGACAGCATGACTCGTAATCTGGCAGTCCGATCGTCAACTCAAAGGCATTTGGATTGTCAGTCCTACCATGGAGGACCACAGACTGCTAAACTCGTAATAAGACCCTTAGGGGCATATTTATACTCTGTTTGCACAGAATTAGTGTCATTTTTTTTTAACTCTAATTCGGTGCAAAACTAACTCCATATTTATACTTTGGTGCTAGACCCCTCTAGCACCAAATTTATGGAGTTAAAGTCATTTTTTGAAAGTGGAGACCTACTTTGCCTTAATGAGATGCAAGGTAGGCGTTCCCGTGCAAAAAATGAAAAGAAGAAAGCAGCAAACAGTGAAAAGGTAAAAGCATGGAAAGAAGAACCTACAACAATGAGATAGAGAGGTGAGGAGTTGTGGATTAAATAGCTACGAGCAGTATTTCATTTGTAAAACAAATGTGTGCCAGGGTTCTCTCCAGGAGGCCACTATATCATGCATCATCCATTGCACCCGCCAGCTCTGTTAATGACAGTACCAGCATAAATACTAATAAACGCACTCCTACATGTGTGACATTCTGATTATTCCAGGCCTCAAAGCCTTAGGAATGGCCTGGGTGTAGGTATTAGGCAGATGTATTTACTATTGAATTCATAAACAATTGTTTGGTGTGCTCAAAGCTAAGTTAGGCGAACTGCAGCACCTTTTGGCACACTGTCATAACTGCCAGTGTTGACAATTAAGTCCTGGTGCTGAGCAGAAACCACCGTCTCAAAATAAGCACTGGGCTTGAGGTGAAACCAAGACTACATAGCATTATATTCAACACCAGACCTTCAATAGCACCAGCCACCAACTTCTGTGCAAAACTTTGGACCCAACACGTATTCTTTTATATATTAAGCAGTGAGCGTGTGTTTGAGCATTTTGAGAAGGCCTATTGTACAAATCGCATCAGACCACTTAGTGCATTATTTGTTTTCCAGAATTAGATTGATGACGTGTTTACATTTGTTAAGAGTGCTTGTTTCAGCAGGGTGGTTTCTTTAAGGTGGAATCGAGATAGATGATTTTCTTTATGATGATGAGTTTCCTACACTTTGGTAAGTATTGTTATCATGTTTAAAAGATTGATTAGAAATTGTAATTTCAGTCACATTTTTATTGTTTTTGGCTCTTTTGAATGATCCTGGCATTTTTTTCTATTTACCAGAGGGCCAGGAGAACTGACGATTGTGAGAACAATTTCATAGGGACAGTAATGTCAAACAGAAGGGTGGTGTTTCATGTTGTTAGGATGGAAGAAAGCATAGCAGTTGGGTGTTCAATTGTAGAGTTGAGACTTTAAGTGGGCTTTTTTTTTTAAACAATACAACTTCTAATTACTTTGGACCTGTTGCTGGAGATGCATAGTGCATGGCCAACAAAGATTTGGGTTGCAACATGGCCAGACTAGTTCAGTAACCACGAATGCTGTGGTTCCTTGGTTTCCATGGTGGCATAGACCAGTCCTGTGAAATGGGTTAGTTTTTGTGACATGGGGCTTAATGTTTAATGTGTGCAAGAGGTAGAAAACTGCTGTCTTGCAAGAGGCATCTCCAGGGAGGTTTCATTACTGCAGGACAATGTTGAAATTGCTGATGGATGGTTTGCTGATAGAAAGGGTGATCTCCTTAATTATGTTTTCCTTGTTCTTGGGGAGAATGGGTCTGAAGACCACGTGCTGAGACAAAGATGAGAAACTGGCAGTGAGGAGTTTCATAGAGGTGATGGCTGTGGTTCCCTGTAGGGTGCAGTGCCAAGAAAAGTTGATGATGATTTCAAAGCCTGTAGTGGTCTCTTGTGTGCAGTCAAAGTGAAGTATAGTGTATCATTTGTGTAAGGAGACATACATGTGGCGGGGTGTGCAGTGTTCCAGTGAAGTTTGTTTTGAGATATGGTGATGACCTTTGCAGTATCTGTGGGGTGAGATACTATGACTTGTGTATTATGAGGTGCAATCTGCTTTGTGTATGAATGAATGCATGTATGATTGTAATGGTTAGGTGGTCTTAAGTGCTGTTTGTCAATGTCTGTTTTGAATGTTGATATGACAGTCGAGCAAGGACACTTTGGAATCAGGCCCATATTATTGGCTTACCTTATGTGAGATGTTTCTGGGCCTAGGGCCTTCCAGGTAATAAAAGTTTTCATCCTCATCTTCACATGCCTATTAACTGCGTCAATTGCAGCCTTTGTCACCTGAGGTTCTGAAGAATGTGACTCTCACTGCATGTTGGGAAACTAGACACATGCACTAATTTACATAGGAGCAAAAATGAGGGCTCCATTAGAAGGCCATCTAATGTTATTTCCTTTTTCTGGGTTGTTAGTGAAAAGCTGATTGGGTACACTAAATGACTGAAGGGAGGCCAAAGGGATGCCTGGGTTATTAGATCTGACTCCCCCTGAGTGGATCTCTGATTGGTGTGTCTACAAGGGGTGGCCCCTTCGCTATGGCTGAGAAGCGTCGCCCCACTGCTACAAGGCGGCAGTAAAATAAAATGATAAGAAATTATTCTCATTTTATTTTTCCGTTGAGTCTGGGGTGGGTCCAGCATCCTCCGCGTCAGAGGGAGGAGGAGGAGTGGTGAACTCTATTGTGCATGTCAGTTTGGCTGGCCGTCTGAGGTTGGACAAAGTGACATGCAGACTTAGAACTCCCCATTGGAGCTGTATTTCACACCTGGGTGGAGACCAAGCGCAGTATTGCACTCTCTCCGTAAGCGGTATTTCAGCCTACTCAGGCCAATTTTGGAGCTTCTCTAATGCGTTTCTGAGAGTGTCTGGTTTTTTTCAAATTATTTACCCTCCCTAGCTTTCTGCCCCACCAGTCCTTCCTGGCGGTAGCTATCACTGAGGTCTACCAGTGCTCTTTCATGTTTCCTGGGTTGTTAAGTGTCGTGGAACTAAGGGTCCTCTACTCACTCCTGTTTAGTGAGTGTTTGGGGTTCATTCTTTCTTTCTAGGACAGTGTTATATGAGGGAAATTGTCAAGGACAATGATCAGATAAGATGATAGGCAGCGGTGGATTGGGTCACATGGTCTGCCTTATATTGCCTATACTCCATACTGGTACCAGATCATTAGTCTCGACCTTCAAAGTATGCTTGGGTGTATTTTATCTCACAATATTATGGCCGTTTGTATCTTCTATATTAAACGAACTACATTAAGGTAACAGAACATATGAATAAATGCTCAAAATAATTTCATGAATGTATCAGCTCTTTGAAGAACACTTCCTAAACCTGCTGTTTCTTGCATCATTTCACATATTATGGAGCAGTAATGTCACTACTTAAATAGAAGGCAGATCTCTGCATCATTACCACAGACGAAGCAGCAAGTGCAATATATACCTGGAAAATCATTTTCAAATGAAGCTTAGTCATTGTCCTTGCTGTTGAAATAACTAGAACCATGTAGTAGGCATTTATAGCAGCAAATGCTAAATGTACATAAAAAGTAACATCATGCTATCCAGTAGGAGAGTTTAGCAACTTCTAAGCACTACGGTTTTACTATAGGTGATTTTATGCAGAAACTTCTCAGAAGTTATGTAGGACGACAAGTAGTTCAAATGTTTCGGTTACTACAGTACATTTTGCATAAAACAATGCACATTTTATTGTGCTTTCATTTTGACACGCCAGTATGCATCCTTCTTTTTTCTTGTCTAAAATTGCGTTCTTAAATAATACATTAGAACGCTAATGTCTTTTTTCCCAATTAAGGAAGCTACACTTTTCCATCATTACCTACAGATAATTCAAACAGATTAATTCATTTTATTACTCGACCATTTCAGCTCTAATGTACAATTTCACAGGACTTCCGCCTTAACTGAAGTTGAGTCCTGTCATAAGAGCTCTGTAATGGCCATAAATATTTCTTGGGAGATCTTGATAGCACATGAAAAGCCTGTAATGGCTACCATCAATGAATAATAAAACATAAAAACGACATGATTCCATGAAAATGGCAAATGAATATAGCGATAGGTGCTTTAGGTAATTGTTGGGTGAATATATAGACACACACAACACATAAACGTAAACATAGAATTGCTCCATATTGTCAGCTGAACTTATGGCATGAAAGGAAATAGTTCTCACCACAGGAATGCAGCGTAGCATGCAGGGCACACTGGATTCTAATATTATTCGCAAAACAAATAGTGCCCACTTTGTACCAGTGAAACTGACACGTCTTTCTTAAAGGGCTGTATCTTACAAAATAATATATGTATTCATAGGCAGCACTACACCACTTCGAAAATAACAGGCCCTCGGCGTTGAATTCCCCATCCCCAAATCAATTCCTAAAAATCACATTATAATTTGATTTAGAGTGCTTGAACAACTTAGCTGGGGAGCTGCAATTGTGTATCAGCCTCAAAATAGTGGCGAGCGGAAAACTCTTAAACGGGTTAGGGTGACGTTGTTTATAGTTTTTGTTAAATTCTCATTTAACACGTAGGAAATAATTAGATCATACTCCCTGCATTAATTGAAACAAAAATATTGTACATCCAAAGTCAAAATGCTGTCAAAGATACTAATCAAATTTCCTAAGGTATAGATTATGGACTAAGCATATAAACTAATGAATGATGTTCAGTCCTTGTGGCCTCTGCTGTTACTCAGAGTGCACAGTGAACGGTGAAAAACTACTTTTATAAAGCATTTTGAGAAATCAAATGCAAATATAGTCCCCTAAAACACAATTTATCAGACAGAGAGACAGAGGAAATAAAAAAAAAATGTCCTGACATCTATTTCCAGGACGAATTAATATAAAATAGAAGTACATGACCAGAATGTACAGATGGCATGAAGGACAATCTTAGATGTCCTCGAGGGAAGGTAAAGGTGAGGTGCTTCTTGACTTCCAATCAACTTATTTCCGTCTCTTTAAAAAACATTCTATAACACGAGAAGCAGAGAGCAGAAGAGAAATGTACGTTTTTTAAAAATCTTTTCCGATGAGTAAAGGTGTTTGATGGACTCACAATGTTTGAGTTGTGCAAATTCATAGGTTTACGTTATAAAAATATACCATTAACTGTGACAAAATAAGGTGAGCCACACATGGCTTTGAGGCTACTAGTGAGTAGCAAAGCAAACAATGGAATATAAGGGTATCTATCCCTGCTTTGCGACTTGCAAGTACATATATATATCCTGTGAGTACCACATTTTTTACTTAATTGTCAAACTGGTGTGAAGATTATTGATGGGAATAGGTCCTTCCCATGCGGGCACCGAAATGAGAAGAGCGTGCCTCTTTGGATCTGTTGGAGCTGATATATATATATATATATATATATATATATATATATATATACATATATATATATATATATATACATATATATATATATATATATACATATATATATATATATATATATATATATATATATATATATATATATATATATGTATGCATATACATATAAAACCTGACACATAAAGTATGCAAGAGAGAAGAGAAAACTCTGGGTAGTTTCCATATTTAGAAAGAGAGCAGCTCTAGTATAGAGCACCCTACAACACCAGCAACACTCTAGATTAGCTCACCTCAAATGGCAAAGTGTTTAAGCATAGGATTAGCACAGTGCTATCCATGCCAAGCTGTAAATGACAAAAGTCTTTCTCCACTCCAGGCACAATATTACAGCTTTGAATTGGTAAAATACCATCCAAGCCAACCTGGAATGAGCTAATTCAACCCCGGACATGTTGTGCTACCAATATAGCTCTTCAGAGAGGGTTGTCCAGACACAAGAGAGTACCCAGTATAAGTCAAAACAAAACCCTTTCAGAGTTAGAGTGATGCATAAATTATGCAAGAAAGAAGAGAGACCTCTGGGTAATTCCCAAATTTAGGTGGAGATCAGCTCCGCTATAGAATACCCTACAACACCAGCAACACTCTAGATTTGCTCACCTCAAATGTCTGTTTTTCTAGCAAAGTTTTTAGGATTAGCACTGTGCTATCCACAACAAGCTAAAAAATTACAAAAGGCCTCATTACGAGTTTGTCGGTCTTTTCGGAAGACTGTCACAGTGGTGGCTCCCAAGAGACCACCATGTTGGCGGTAATACGACTGCCGCATTACGACTCGCACCTTGAAGACTGCCAAAAAACAGCCACAAGTCTTGCACCGCCAGGACATTTGAGAGCAGGAAAAAGATGGTTCCAGCACCGCCACACTGACACAATTCCACCCACCAGATTATGAGCCACAAATCAGTACAGTGGTTCTAACACCGCGGAAATCCATTGGTGGTGTGAACCACTGCACTCAGAATCCACAACTGTCAGAACACAACAACACATTGGATAGTTTGAATATCCCACACCTAATGCAAATACACACCTGATACACCTACTCACTGCACTATATAACAAACCCCCACACAATCCAAAATCCTTTGCCATAAAACCGATTTACACATACAAAGAGCAGGCAAATATACACATATAGCACACTTACACCATAGGTACTGATACACATCCTCCCCAGCACACACAACACAACCACACTACCAACACAAAGCACACATGAAGACCACAGACACAGCACAAGCCTCAAACACTCACTACGCACCACCCACACCCCATCAATCACCCTACACTGCACCTTTACACACACAACACCCCCCCACAACACAACCACTACCATGTCCCCACCCTACACTGCACCTTTACACACACAACACCCCCCCACAACACAACCATTGCCATGTCCCCACAAAAGCACCCATGGTTTACAGACGATGAGTTGAGGGTCATGGTGGATGATCTCGTCAGAGTAGAGCCACAATTGTTTGGCGCACAAGTCCAGCAAACCTCGATTGCCAGGAAAATGGAATTGTGGCAGAGAATAGTCAACAGGGGCAACTCAGTAGGCAGTCATCCACACACAAGGAGGACATTGAGAAGAGGTGGACAACCTCGGGAGAAGGCGCGTTCCCTGGCATCACAACACCAGATCGCCGTGCACAAGACTAGCGGTGGGGCTCTCCCCGCTCCCCCACAGTTCACATCTTGGGAGAAGAAGGTCTTGAACATCCTGCATCCCGAGGGCCTGACTGGAACACCTGGTGGACTGGACTCTGGTAAGTGCACACAACCCCCATGTCACACAACTGCCTAGTACAGCATGCTTCCTCACCACCAAATACTCCCCATTGTACTGCATGTCTCACTACACATCAGACACAGCAACATCAGCTGTAGCCAGTGGAATGGAGGCCCTGCCATGGGAACCACAGGCCTCAGACACCCCTCCATCTGTAGCTGAGGAACCCCCCCCACCCACAAACATGGATGTCCATCCAGACATCCAGCTAGAGCAGATAACAAGACCACATCAACTGCCAGGAAGTTACCTTCACCTGATTTGCCTCTGAGACACGCCATTGACTGTTCAATGACACAACTCCATCTTCCCATTGGTAATCAGACACTAGACCTGTACAACCAACTGTTGTAACACCTATTTTGATGATTTCAACTACCCTGACCCCACTCATCACCTCTTGGACAATGTTTGCCCCATATTTATTTGTTACCATTTCTATATATCCGCAATAAACACTAATGTGCACAATAAACACTAGTGGAACACAGGTACTATATAAGTGTATTCATTACAACATCTACAAAGGTCATGAGAGCCATGTGTGAGTTGGCTATGCACACCTACATCTACCAGACAGAGAAATGGAAAGGAGAGGGAGGCATGCTCAGCAGGAGATATTTTCCAGGACACATGTCAGACAGTCCACAATCTTGAAACACATAAGAGTATAGTCAGCATGCAAACCTGCAAGAAGACAATTACAGAGAGTGTCATCAGGATGGATCACATTAAGCCACACAAAACACATATGCAGCATATAGAGGTCCTCCCCACTGTAGAATACCACCTAACCAAGGTCCAACAGATATTACCTCTACAACACCAGTCAAAGAATACACATCATGCAGCACTGTAGCTTGCATCTGTCATGTACAACTCTCAATTCTCTAATCATTCAGCAATGGCTAGTGACTATAAAAGCGCAAGTCATAGGTAGCAGAGGCACATGTATTCATAACACATTCAGTAGGTGGAATGACATGACTACAGGAGAATGCTGCACACTTTTCTCATCACTGGTCAGTACATAGTAGATTAAAGTCAAGGACACTTCAATGGGTACACTTGTTAGATATATGAAATAGTTACTGTGCACATGACTCACAAACAGTCTGCTCCCCCAACACACACATAGAGATAGGATAATATTACACCACTACTGATGTGTTAACTCTAGAGGACTATTGTCTGCATTTATTGTAACATGCAACACTTGCCAAACCAAAAATCACCATATCTGTACGTCACTGGAAATACGGTTTGATGAGATCAGTCCTAGAGTCATCTGCACCTTCCTGCTCTGCCTCCTCCTCACTTGCCATGTCAGCATTACCTGCCACTGGTCCAGCTGGCCCATCCTCATCAGCTAGCAATGGTATCTGGCATCTTAGGGCTAGATTTCGGAGCATGCAGCAGGCCACTACTATCTGGCAAACCCTTTTGGGTGAGTAGAGAAGGGAACATCCAGATAGGTTCAGACACCTGAATCTGGCTTTCAGGAGGCCAAATGTCCTTTCTATTACAAGCCTTGTCCTCCCGTGGGCCTCATTGAAACAGACTTCCCCACCTGTGGTAGGGTACCTCAGTGGTGTCAGCAGCCAGGGAAGTTTAGGGCAGCCAGAACCACCTTTGTGTTAAAATGTAGGACCATTGACATGTCTGGTACAGCGACAAGAAAGAATGTGATAACAGATGCAACTACAGTGAACCACATTGTAATTGATACATTCCAGTGAGCCAGGTCCTCTCTGTGTGTATTTGTGACATCATGTGTGGGACATTGCTGTCCCTCAAAGTGAAGGAGTCATGCACAGATCCAGGAACCTTGGCTGTGACCTGTGACATGTACTGGTCTGACAGACACACCAGCTGAACGTTAAGGGAGTGGTAGTTCTTCCTGTTCCCATATAACTGTTCATTGGCACTGGGAGGAACCAGAGCTACATGGGTACCATCAATGGCCCCTATCACATGAGGGATGTGTTCCTCATCATAAAAGCCTGCCTTCACATAGACCAAATCTGCATGTTGGGGGAACCTGATGTAGCTGTCCTGGTGTTTCAACAATGCACATAGTACATCCTTCAAAACTAGACTGAACATTGGCTGTGACATCCCTACTGCCAAACCCACTGTTCTCTGAAAGCAGCCTGTGGCAAGAAAGTGCAGAACTGACAGGACTTGTACTATGGGAGGGATGTAATAGGGATAGCAGATATCTAGTAATAGATCAGGCTCCAAATGTGTACATAGTTCTATGATGGTCTGACGATTCAGTCAACAAGTTTGTATGATTTTCTTGTCCTCCAGAGTTGCAAGGGGACCTAGTGGATGGTACACTGGTGGTTGTCTCATTCTTCTCCTGGCATCAAATCTAGGGAGAGAGGAAAGATTGTACATAGAAAAAAGGATTTTATAATTGTGAGCAGAAAATGTCAAAATTTGCACACACCTAACACTGTTGGACATGCGTACCACTGCAGACATATACAAAAATGGCCAAGTTCATGCGCTTTGGATACCAGCCTTTGAGAACAGTGCTGAACGTTGAAGTCCTTTAGGACACATGTCAGATGTGTCAGTACTACCCTGATAGCACAACATGGGCCTACTCCCCAACTTGTCCTTATATGTATATGGCACAAATTAATTGGCACACCAATGCATGAGCTGTGCACAAAATGGCAGCCGCCTCTCTGGCAGCACTAGACAGATGGAAGTGACCTAAGTCTGGTGGCGTACATGTCATCATGGCGGTAGGAAGGTTGCTACCGCTGTGCAACTTGTCATTGGTTAACATTGTTGCCTATGGGGGATTGGGATCAATGGCGGAGACCGCCGTTGGTGACGATCCTGTATGTGACGGCTGTGACTGCCATTTTCTGCAGCCTTTCTCACTTGTCTCCTGACATTGTTGCCAGCAAGACCTCCTCGATCTGAGCTGCTGTGTACTGTCTCTGGGAGTCATCATGCCATGTCCTGCATGTGATAGTGCCCCAGCCTTCACACCAGAGGAGCTATAGAAGCTTATGGACAGGGTCCTATCCCTGTATGGAAAGCTATATGGGGCACCAGAGGAACAGGTGAACCCAATGCTATAGTCATGTGGGATAGGGGTGCGTGTGACAGTGAATGTGGCAAGTGTAGCAGCAAGGGAGTATAAATGCCTGCAGAGGGCATGAAGTGAAGGCATATGGGCAGTGAGGATGGGTATGTGTGGGCACTTGGTGAGTCTGAAGCGTATAGGCCTTTCCTGTTAGTATGGTACCAGTGTACATGACTTTCTCCTTTTGTTTGTGTCATTCATGTAGGTGAGTGCCCATCAGAAGAAAGGATTCTGGAATGCCATTGCCAAGGAAGTGCAGACCCTGGGGGTCCCTAGCCGGTGGAGCACCCATTGTCCCAATTGGTGGGAGGACCTGAGACGCTGGGCCAGGAAGACCACAGAGGCCCAGCTGGGGGAGACATTCCAACAAGGTATGGGTGGCCTTCAGACCCTGGCCTCCCTAATGGCCTGCATATTGGCGGTGGCCTACCCTGAGGTAGATGGGCTTTTGAGGGCAGCACAGCAACCACAAGGGGGTAAGTACTGACTGTAACCTGGGACTTGCACAGAGTTTAAGGGATTAGCAGTCTCACTGTAGCTATAGTGAACATGTAATAACAGCTACATGTATATAGACTTAGGTCTAATGGGTAGTAACCACCCAGCCTGAGCATGATTTGTAGATGTGTCTTGATGGTTTATTGTCAGTGGATGTACTTCTCCCATATCCAGTATTCTCCATGTCTGCATTGTGGAGATGGTCTAATCAGATTGGCACATGTGTGACTCCATCCTGCCTATACTATGGATGTGAGCATGTGTTGTTAGGACAATAGCATCAACATTTTTGATGCTATTGTGGTGCTTTGCTGCACTTGCGTAAAAATGTTGATGCTAGTGCAGCAAAGTGCAGGGAGGACCATTGATTTCAATGGGTGCATCATTTTAACACATGCTCTTAGCAGGCATTAAAATGGTGGAAAAAATGGCGCAGTGAAATCTGGTAGATTTCACTGCACCATTCTTTGGGCCTCCCTGTGCCGGAACACTCCCTTTGCATACAGTATGCCTGGTGCAGGCATAATGTGGCGTAAGGGGGTGCAAAGTGCCACAATGCATGCATTGTGCCAAGTTGTAAATGTGGTGTGGCAAAAGTGCCTTAGTAACACCACATTAATGTAAAAGAAATGACGTTAATGTGGTGCAAGGAGAAGCTAGGGGCTTGTACATATGCCCCATAGTTTGGTTTGAAATTTGTCAATTTGGGATAGATGTTGCATATGTTAGAGCAACTTGTCTGGCACTAGAATGACTACGCCAGATTCTGCATCAGTAAACTGTTGTCATTTTTGTAAACACATAGCAGAATCCATGTCATAGTCATGGAATGCACAAAAAATTAATTATGTAGCAACAAATGTTCCCATTAGGGTGTGCGCACCATAACTTCCCTGAATGTGCAATCTAGATTGTGAAGCATGCACAATTTACACATCACTCAAGAGACTGTTAGCAGCTGCTGCTTTGAAAATGCCAGCCATGTGAAAAAGGCCTACATTTGTACAAGCACAGGGAGCAGTGGCTGCGGTCTTATGTGGAGAAGAAGACCACCCTGGAAGAGGAAAACAGCAGTTTAGTATTCCTCTTCCATTGCCCTGGGGCTACAGAGGGTTGCAAGTGGCTGCATTCGTTTTGGAGATTTGAAGATAGAGGTAGCAGATGTGTTGTTACAGTAGCAGTGATGTTTACTTTAACCCCTTCGCTGCCAGGCCTTTTCCCCTCCTGTGTCGAGCCTTTTTTTGGCTATTTGGGGCAGTTCGCGCTTGGGCCCTCATAACTTTTTGTTCACATATGCTACCCACGCCAAATTTGCGTCCTTATTTTCCAACATCCTAGGGATTCTAGAGGTACCCAGACTTTGTGGGTTCCCCTGAAGGAGACCAAGAAATTAGCCAAAACACAGTAAAAAATTTGTTTTTTTCAAACAAATGGGAAAATAGGGCTGCAGAAGCTCGTGGTTTTTTCCCTGAAAATGGCATCAACAAAGGGTTTGGGTTGGCAAGAAAACCATCTTCCAAGCTTTCAGGAACAGGCAGACTTGAATTAGAAAACCCCATTTTTCAATACAATTTTGTACTTAGTAGACTTTCTGCCCCGGGGTGTGGATCAGGAGTAATTGCCCATCTTCCCACTCGTGGGCAGAACAACTTTGGCCCCATTTATTTGGGGTGGGGTTTTGGCCATAGCCCCAACCTCTTATTTTTGAAAAAAAAACTTCCCTGGCCTCTGGTGGGCTTTCTGCCTCCGCTTGGGGGCAGATGGGCCTTTAAAAAATATGCCCATCTGCCCCCAATGGGGGGCAGATATGGCCAACAGTAATGTGCCCCATGGGGAGCGACCTTTACCCAAGGGGCTGCCCCCCTAAAGAAAACATATGCATACACACACACCAATATCTGGTGCTTAAGTGGTTTCTGCCCCATGGGGGCAGATTGGCCTAACAAAAATTGGCTGATCTGCCCCCAAGAGGGGCAGAAATGGTCTAAATACAATTTGCCCCCCCAGGGGAGCGAATATTTTTTTTATCCCTGGCGCCTAGAGGTTTCTGCCACACCTGGGGGCCGGTCGGCCTAATAACAATAGGCTGATCTGCCCCCGGGGGGGCAGAAATGGCCTAAAATAAAGTTGCCCCCCCATTCCCCCCAGGAAGCGACCCTTGCCTAAGGGGTCGCACCCCTTGCGTGACATTGGCGCAAAAAAAAAAAGATCCCCGGTGCCTAGTGGTTTCTGCCCCTCTTGGGGGTAGATTGACCTAACAAAAATCAGCTGATCTGCCCCCAAGGGGTGCAGAAATAGTCTAAGTACAATGTGCCCCCCAGGGGAATGGCCCTTGGCTAAGGGGTCGCTCCTCATCTCTGAAAAACAAAACAAAAAACAAAAAAAAACAAAAAAGTATCCCTGGTGCCTAGAGGCTTCTGCCCCCCGGGGGCAGATCAGCCTCATAACAATAGGCCGATCTGCCCTCGGGGGCAGAAATATCATAAAATAAATTTGCCACCTTGCCCCCCACCCCCTCACCTTCCCCGGGGAGTGACCATTGCCTAAGGGGTCGCTACCCTCGAAACCCCGGTGCCTAATGGTTTCTGCCCCCCTTGGGGGCAGATTGACCTAACAAAAATGGGCCGATGGTCTAACTGCAATTTGCCCCCCAGGGGAGCGACCCTTGCCTAAAGGGTCGCTCCCCATCTCTAAAAAAACAAACAAAAAAACAACACACAAAACAAATTAGCCCTGGCGCCTAGAGGTTTCTGCCCCCCCGGGGGGGCAAGAAATGGCCTAAAATAAATTTGCCCCCCACCCCCTCGGGGAGCGACCCTCGCCGAAGGGGTCGCTCCCCTTGCGTGACATTGGCGGAAAAAAAAGATCCCCGGTGCCTAGTGGTTTCTGCCCCCCCAAGGGGGGAAGAAATGGTCTAAATACAATTTGCCCCCACGGGGATCGACCCTTGCCTAATAGGTCGCTCCCCATCTCTAAATAAACAAACAAACAAAAAAAAAACACACAAAAAATTAGCCCTGGCGCCCAGAGGTTTCTGACCCCCCTGTAGGATTTTCTTTTAGAGACACCAGATGTTGTTTTCATGGACTGTGCATGACCTGATGCTAAGAGTGAACCTAATAGTGATTGTTAGAAATGGGGTCTTTGGTTGGCAGTCAGGTTACCTCCTTTCCAAGCAAGGACCCTCACTCTAGTCAGGGTAAAGGAGAATCACCCTCAGTTAACCCTGCTCACCCCCTTGGTAGCTTGGCAGGGGCAGGCAGGCTTCACTTCAGAAGCAATGTGTAAAGTATTTGTGCCAACACACATAGTAATATAGTGAAAACACTACAAAATGGACACCACACCAGTTTAGAAAATCAGGTAATATTTATCTAAATTATACAAGACCAAAAGGACAAAAATCCATCATACACAAGTCAAGATATGAATTTTTAAAAGAATAGGAGCCTTAATCGTTAGAAAACAGTGAGAACGTTGATTTTGCACAAGTACCTGGTTAGAGTGAAAAATAAAGCTGCATGGGCGAGCGTGCATCAGAAAAGCCAGCGATGTGTTGATTCCTTTCTTGCAAGGGAGGCTGTGTGTCGTTTCCTTCTCCAGTCGGGTCGACGATGCATTATTTCTTCTCCCTCGCAAGTGAGCGATGATTTCCAGACAGGGCACCTCGGGTCTGCGCAGAGTCGGGTTGACGTTGATGCTCAGGGACAATGCATGGAAAATCCTGTTGCACGGTGTTAGAAAACAGTGCTACGTGGGGTTTGCATCGCTATAAGCAGCAGCATGTGGGTGTTGCATGTCATTTCTCCAGCTGCGATGCATTGATCTCCCAACATCGATGCAGGTGGAGAATTGATTTTAGCCGCGAGTCTGGCGACGCGTCTTTTGTCAGCTGCGTTGCAGATGGGGCGTCAAAAATTTCCTAACAAGGCATTCTGTGCATTGATTTTCAGCTCTTGTCTTCACACTTCACCTTTCAACGGCCCAGGGACTGGATAGGACACCACTTGGCAGGGCAGGAGTCTCAGCAGAGAGTCCAGATGTTAGCAGCAGTAGTCTGTGATGGCCCTGAGACGTCAAAACAGGAGGCAAGTTCAGTTTAAGCTCTCGGAGATCCTTCACAAGCAGGAATATACCACAAAGCACAGACTTTGTCCCCTTTCAGAGGCAGAAGCAGCAACTGCAGGATAGCCTAACAAAGCACAGTCACAGGCAGGGGCAGCACTCTTCATCTCTTCATCTTTTCTCCCTGGCAGAGGTTCCTCTTGGTTCCAGAAGAGATCTAATTTTCAGGGGTTTTGGCTCCACTACGTATACCACTTTCTGCCTTTGAAGTAGACAAACTTCAAAAGAAAGTCTTTCTTGTTTGAAAGATCCTGCCTTGCCCAGGCCGGGCCACAGACACACACCAGGAGGATGGAGATTGCCTTGTGTGAGGGCAGGCACAGCCTATTCAGGGGTAAGTGACCACTCCTTCATTCCCCTCAAGCACGGATGGCTCATCAGGATATGCAGGCTACACCCCGCTCCTTTTGTGTCACTGTCTAGAGGAGAGGTGCAGACAGCCCAACTGTCAAACTGACCCAGACAGGGAATCCACAAACAGGCAGAGCCATGTACTAGTTTAAGCAAGAAAATGCCTACTTTCTAAAAATGGCATTTTCAAACTAACAATCTAAAAAACAACTTCACTAAAAGATGTATTTTTAAATTGTGAGTTCAGAGACCCTAAACTCCAAATTTATATCTGCTCGCAAAGGGAATCCACACTTTAATAATATTTAAAGGCAGCCCCCATGTTAACCTATGAGAGAGATAGGCCTTGCACAGTGAAAAACAAATCTGACAGTATTTCACTGTTAGGACATGTAAAACACCTTTGTAAATGTCCCACCTTTATCATAAACTGCACCCTGCCCATGGGGCTTACCTTGGGCCTACCTTAGGGGTGTCTTGCTTGTATACAAAGGGAAGGTTTAGGCCTGGCAAGTGGGTAGACTCGCCAAGTCGAATTGGCAGTTTAAAACTGCACACACAGACACTGCAGTGGCAGGTCTGAGCCATGTTTACAGGGCTACATATGTGGGTGGCACAACCAGTGTTGCAGGCCCACTAGTAGCATTTGATTTACAGGCCCTGGTAACCTCTAGAGCACTTTACTAGGGACTTACTAGTAAATCAAATCTGCCAATCATGGATAAGCCAATTACACATATATTTGACATAGGAGCACTTGCACTTTAGCATTGGTTAGCAGTGGTTAAGTGCCCAGAGTATCAAAAACAGCAAAAACAGCAAAAACAGCAAAAACAGAGTCCAGCACATATCAACAACTTGGGAAGCAGAGGCAAAAAGTTAGGGGAGACCACACCAAGGATGCCAAGTCTAACAGTGATGCAGCAGGTGTAGTTGTACCAGGTCCAATTAAATCATGTAAATTATTGCATTCTATTATCCCAACAGCAGTTTAAAGGGATAATTTTCCCTGCTTTAAAAAATTAGTTGATCATGCATTACCTGAGAGGATAAGTTCTTCCAAATGTTGTGTATGTAATAAATGACTCTTGTACAATGCACATTGTGAACACAGTCCCCCCAGGTTTCTTATTGAGTAGAAACTTTGAGTGTGTGATTATGATGAGATGTGATTGAGAGCTCTGCAGTTAAGGTAGAATGCCCTTCAAATCCTCACAGTTCCTCTCAATTGGTCCTAATGGGGTTTGGATTATATGAACATTCAATTTTTGACCTCTATAGACCACAGAGAGAGACTGTCACATATATGTAAATTGTAAGTGAGGAAAAATGTGTGGAGCTACACAATTTGCAAAATAATACATTGCCAAAGGGAAAAAAAATCAGTGCATGAGGCAGGTGATTGGATGGGGGATGGTAAAGTAGATGAGATGAAAGGAAGTATGTGCAGGCAAGAGTGAAACGACAGCGTGGAAGAGGAAAGAGATGAGGTGTGAGGTATGATTATGGAGGATATCAGAACAATGTGGTGAGTAAAAAGTGTTTAATACTCTTACAGACTGAACAACTGCACACGGAATTGCTGTAAAAGGCAAAGGTTTTCCATTCACATTATCACAACAAAATCTTTGCTACTCATTTATTTGATAGGGCGAAACTCATTTGCAAAGCCAATAGGTTTGGCTAGTGTTAGGTGTAGGTCTATTGTTGTTTTATGCCTGGATGTAGTAACAGAAAACTCCCAAAAGCACCAAAATAATGGTTTGTGGCAATGTTAGGCAGAGGATTCTGGTTCACATGTTTTCAGCCATACCGCTTGAGAAGGATGCTTGGGTACACTTCTTTAGCCATGCCCACTTAAGAGAGCCTTCGCCAATTTCAGTCCACTTAAAACACTTCTGCATATGTGTAATACTGAAAAGACTTCCTCTGAACTGGCCCTTTAGAGACTGGAACCTGCATTTTGTCTGTAGTTTTCTCAAAGTACCACTATTAAAGTGTGCGCACATCTTCTCAGCTCCTCCACACATGCATGCAGGGCCAGGGAAACAAGTTTAAACACTCCTTCTACATACTGATGTTGGGAAAGTATATTTGTGGTACACCACCTACTCTATATTTATGATATTGTCTAACAAACCTGGTGTGATTTCAGCCTTTCAGGTTTCTAGACTGATGTTTCAGTCTGAAGAATGGCTCTTGGGGGTTAAAATCTGATACTGCATCCTCTGTATAATGTAACAGCCAGGTGTCAGGTTTTAGGGTAGTGACAGTCTGTTGCACATTTCTTATGGTGTTAAAGTCTGTCGTCCTCATTTTGCAATGCTATCATCTATTGTACTACAGATCAATTTAAATGTAATTAATAGACAAATAACGTATTTTTAATTAAAACGTTTTTGTCATGTGTTTTGCATGCCACTTACTGCATCATTTCATGTGGGATCTGATCTGCCTCTGTACACCCTATGAATTTCCTAGCTCACCCAACTGTACTACTCGCACAGTTTATATGTTAGGGAAATGTGTAACACACAATGCAGGTTTATAACGCTGTTTAGTGTAACAAATGCTAATAAGGAAAAAAAGTGAATATGTGCCTGTTTGGCCTACCCTAGAATCTCAGGTAAGTGTTGCATGCATGGTCGGTTTCTTGGCACACATAGCCTTGGCTACAGAGAACAGTAAAAAAGCAATGCCGTACACAAAGCACAAAAATTGGAGGGAACATTGGTAGATACCGACTTACTTCTCTTCATGAGGTGACATTTAATGCAGGAAATTGTTGCTTGCACGGGACACTAATGCGACAAAGTTATTGCTCTAACTGCTTCCTGCTGAAGTACAGTCAAAAGCAGATGCATTAAGCACAAGGCTTGTATCAAATCATATAATTTCTTATGGGTTCGACGTATGGAGTTATGTCACTATAACAATTTTCTTCTCTGCACCTTGAAAGCATGCTACCAAAATATGGGCACTTAGGGCCTTATTTATACTTTTTGGTGCAAAACTGCACTAAGGCAGTTTTGCCCCAAAAAGTTTTGCACCGGCTTGCACCATTTTTTAGCATCGGCTGGGCACCATATTTATGGAATGGTGCAGGCCGGTGCAAAGGGTAGGCTAGCTTAAAAAAAAAATGACGTTAGGCACTTTTGAGTCAAAATAAATGATTCTGACCAGATTAGCATCATTTTTTGACGCTAAGGGGCATATTTATACTCTTGGGCATATTTATACTCTGTTTGCGCCGGAATTGCGTCGTTTTTTTTACGCAAATCCGACGCAAAGCTAACTCCATATTTATACTTTGGCGTTAGACCCGTCTAGCGCCAAAGATCTTGGAGTTTGCGTAATTTTTTAGCGTGGACACCTACCTTGCGTTAATGATATGCAAGGTAGGCGTTCCCGTCTAAAAAATGACTCCAAGGCATGTGCGCCTTATTTAAACTCCCGTGCAAAAATGAAACACGGGAGTGGGTGGGTCAAAAAAAATGACGTCCAACCGCTTTTGCGTCATTTTTTAACACCTGGACAGGGCAGGCGTTGAGGGACCTGTGGGCTCGGAAGGAGCCCAGAGGTGCCCTACCATGCCCCCAAGGACACCCCCTGCCACCCTTGTCCACCCCAGGAGGACGCCCAAGGATGTAGGGACCCATCCCAGGGAACTTAAGGTAAGTTCAGGTAAGTATAGATATATATTTTTTTTTTGTGGCATAGGAGGGCCTGATTTGTGCCCCCCTACATGCCACTATGCCCAATGACCATGCCCAGGGGACATAAGTCCCCTGGGCATGGCCATTGGGCAAGGGGGCATGACTCCTGTCTTTGCTAAGACAGGAGTCATGTCAATGGAGGGTGGGAGTAAAAAAAAATGGCGCAAATCGGGTTGAGGCAGATTTTTTGCCTCAGACCGACTTGCCCCATTTTTTGACGCCCAAGCTCCATTTTCCCCTACGCCGGCGCTGCCTGGTGTGGGTCATTTTTTTTGACGCACACCAGTCAGCTCCGCCGGCTAACGTCATTCCATAAATAAGGCGCCCGCATGGCGCTTTGGAATGGCGTTAGCCAGCGTTAAAATTTTTGACGCACAACTGCGTTGGCGCAGTTGTGCGCCAAAAAGTATAAATATGGCCCTCTGTTTGCACTGAATTGACGTAATGTTTTTTTTACTCTAATTCAGTGCAAAACTAACTCCATATTTATACTTTGGTGCTAGACCCGTCTAGCACCAAATTTATGGAGTTAAAGTCATTTTTTGGAAGTGGAAACCTACCTTGCCTTAATGAGATGCAAGGTAGGCGTTCCCGTGCAAAAAAATTACTCTATGGCCTTAACACCATATTTATACTCCCATGTAAAAATGGTGCAAGGGAGGGAGGAGGGGTCAAAAAATGGGGCAAAGCTTACTTTGCCCCATTTTTTAAGACCAGGGTCAGGGCAGGCGTTAGGGGACCTGTGGCCCTAATAAGCCCAGAGGTGCCCTCCCTAGGCCCTAGGGGCACCCCCACCCACACTAGAGGGACTACGAAGATGGGGGACCCCATCCCAGGTAAGTACAGGTAAGTGCATTTTATTTTTTAAAGTGCCATAGGGGGCCCTGAAATGGGCCCCCATACATGGCACAGGGTGCAATGGCCACGCCAAGGGGACCCCTGTCCTCTGTGCTGGCCCTGGGGTGGTGGGCAAGACTCCTGCCTTTTCTAAGGCAGGAGTCATGTGGCATGGTAGGTTTAGCATCATAAAATGACGCTAATCTGGTTAGAGTCATTTTTTTTTACTCTAACCTGCCTAAAGCCATTTTTTGGTGCTAAACCCTCTTCTTCTATACTGCCAGCCCCACCCGACTAAAGTCATTTTTTAAAACTCTATCCTACCCTTTGCACCAGCTTGCATCATTCCATAAATATGGTGCCCGGCTGGTGCACAGAAATGGTGCAAGCCGGTGCTAAACTTTTTGGTGCAAAACTGAGTTAGTGCAGTTTTGCAGCAAAAAGTATAAATAAGGGCCAATATTTTGTAAGTTTGCGCCACTTTTGCGTCATTAAAATGACGTTAATGCGGTGCAAAAAAAGTTTAAATCAGGGCCTTGGTGCTAGATGGGTCTAGCACTAAAGTATAAATATGGAGTTAGTTTTGCACCGAATGAGAGTATAAAAAAATGACACTAATTCGGTGCAAACAGAGTATAAATATGCCGCAGAGTATAAATATGCACCTAAATATGGCGTTAAGGCCATAGAGTCATTTTTTGCACGGGAACGCCTACCTTGCATCTCATTAAGGCAAAGTAGTTCTCCACTTTCAAAAAATGACTTTAACTCCATAAATTTGGTGCTAGAGGGGTCTAGCACCAAAGTATAAATATGGAGCTAGTTTTGCACCGAATTAGAGTTAAACAAAATGACACTAATTCGGTGCAAACAGAGTATAAATATGCCCCTTAGTATATTTCTGGAGGGAGACATGCAGAAGAAAATGCCTTCTACTCCTGGACTTCAACGAGGCTGACGCATTTGCTTTCAAACCATGGAGGCGCATTCTGGGTGTAGTGGGAGCAAAGGGCCTATCCTTAATTGCACTGGAGCAGCAGCATAAGCTCTGTTTCAGTGAGCCTAAGAGTCAATTAAGGCGAGAATTAAAATGGTAAATGCCAAACACATAGCAACATAAATCCAGCGGGTTTCTAGGCAGGTCAAGTGTTTTATTTACCAGAATGTGGAAACAATGGGAGAGGGAGAGATATTTCGAATCGAAAGGCACAGAGCGGTAAAAGATAATTGGTTATTAAATTTGGGATTGCTTTCGACTTTGCAAGTGATCCCCTCCTTGACGTTTATGCCGTCTGTCAGTGCTGTGGCATTAAAGTGAATCAAAACTAAAGGAGTTTACATAATGCTGTCAGAAATGAACACAATAGACTTTGAAGCCATGTTCTTCTGTGCAAGGTTTGAAGTATGACTAGCAGGTAGTAAACTCATTTTCGCCTTGACATGAACTGTCACACCAAGAGCAAGGCATTCTGCTTTTTTATCGGACTGCATGCAAACTCTGAAACTTTCACATTGTTTAGCTGTCAACCTCACCAGGAAAAGTAACAAAGACCTTTAATTTATCATAAATCAGTTCTAATGCTTATTTACGTTCAATGCGCTTTCAGCAGTTTTTTAAATTATTTTAAATGTAAGAACAGGGAGACCGTTATCATTGCCTAAAAGATATTAAGGTTTATGTTCTGCGACTCTCAACTTTAATACCCATTAATAGAACACAAGTTGTTCCAAGTTCTTTGAATCAGTTCTTGGGATAATTATAACACTTTATTTAAGTGTCTGATCTTCCTCTAAATACTTTCGATTGTAAATCAGCATTCATTTCTACTAGTGTAAACTATTTAGGATGAGTGGAGAAAGGGGGACAGACCGAGTGCATTAAGGAATGCAGTTCATCTTGTAGAATCAAGCTACAATCTTGCTGCATGACTGCTGATTATACACCTGAGTATACTATACGGAAGATGCAATAATCCCCAAAAGATACATATTACACCGTGGAGAATACATTCCAATTGACATCGTAATATTTTAGTAATTACTGAATGTAAAGAAATGGCTCCCTGTTGCAGTTACCCCCCACTTTTTGCCTGATACTGATGCTGACTTGACTGAGAAGAGTGCTGGGACCCTGCTAACCAGGCCCCAGCACCAGTGTTCCTTCACCTAAAATGTACCATTGTATCCACAATTGGCACACCCTGGCATTCAGATAAGTCCCTTGTAACTGGTACTTCTAGTACCAAGGGCCCTGATGCCAAGGAAGGTCTCTAAGGGCTGCAGCATGTCTTATGCCACCCTAGAGACCCCTCACTCAGCACAGACACACTGCTTACAAGCCTGTGTGTGCTAGTGAGAACAAAATGAGTAAGTCGACATGGCACTCCCCTCAGGGTGCCATGCCAGCCTCTCACTGCCTATGCAGTATAGGTAAGACACCCCTCTAGCAGGCCTTACAGCCCTAAGGCAGGGTGCACTATACCATAGGTGAGGGTACCAGTGCATGAGCATGGTACCCCTACAGTGTCTAAACAAAACCTTAGACATTGTAAGTGCAGGGTAGCCATAAGAGTATATGGTCTGGGAGTCTGTCAAACACGAACTCCACAGCACCATAATGGCTACACTGAAAACTGGGAAGTTTGGTATCAAACTTCTCAGCACAATAAATGCACACTGATGCCAGTGTACATTTTATTGCAAAACACACCCCAGAGGGCACCTTAGAGGTGCCCCCTGAAACTTAACCGACTGTCTGTGTAGGCTGACTAGTTCCAGCAGCCTGCCACACCAGAGACATGTTGCTGGCCCCATGGGGAGAGTGCCTTTGTCACTCTGAGGCCAGTAACAAAGCCTGCACTGGGTGGAGATGCTAACACCTCCCCCAGGCAGGAGCTGTGACAACTGGCGGTGAGCCTCAAAGGCTCACCCCTTTGTCACAGCCCAGCAGGGCACTCCAGCTTAGTGGAGTTGCCCGCCCCCTCCGGCCACGGCCCCCACTTTTGGCGGCAAGGCTGGAGGGAACAAAGAAAGCTACAAGGAGGAGTCACTGGCCAGTCAGGACAGCCCCTAAGGTGTCCTGAGCTGAGGTGACTCTGACTTTTAGAAATCCTCCATCTTGCAGATGAAGGATTCCCCCAATAGGGTTAGGATTGTGACCCCCTCCCCTTGGGAGGAGGCACAAAGAGGGTGTACCCACCCTCAGGGCTAGTAGCCATTGGCTACTAACCCCCCAGACCTAAACACGCCCTTAAATTTAGTATTTAAGGGCTACCCTGAACCCTAGAAAATCAGATTCCTGCAACTACAAGAAGAAGGACTGCCTAGCTGAACACCCCTGCAGAGGAAGACCAGAAGACGACCACTGCCTTGGCTCCAGAAACTCACCGGCCTGTCTCCTGCCTTCCAAAGATCCTGCTCCAGCGACGCCTTCCAAAGGGACCAGCGACCTCGACATCCTCTGAGGACTGCCCCTGCTTCGAAAAGACAAGAAACTCCCGAGGACAGCGGACCTGCTCCAAGAAAAGCTGCAACTTTGTTTCCAGCAGCTTTAAAGAACCCTGCAAGCTCCCCGCAAGAAGCGTGAGACTTGCAACACTGCACCCGGCGACCCCGACTCGGCTGGTGGCGATCCAACACCTCAGGAGGGACCCCAGGACTACTCTAAGACTGTGAGTACAAAAACCTGTCCCCCCTGAGCCCCCACAGCGCCGCCTGCAGAGGGAATCCCGAGGCTTCCCCTGACCGCGACTCTTTGAATCCTAAGTCCCGACACCTGGGAGAGACCCTGCACCCGCAGCCCCCGGGACCTGAAGGACCGGACTTTCACTGGAGGAGTGACCCCCAGGAGTCCCTCTCCCTTGATCAAGTGGAGGTTTCCCCGAGGAACCCCCCCCTTGCCTGCCTGCAGCGCTGAAGAGATCCCTAGATCTCCCATTGACTTCCATTACAAACCCGACGCTTGTTTCTACACTGCACCCGGCCGCCCCCGCGCTGCTGAGAGTGAAATTTCTGTGTGGGCTCGTGTCCCCCCCGGTGCCCTACAAAACCCCCCTGGTCTGCCCTCCGAAGACGCGGGTACTTACCTGCAAGCAGACCGGAACCGGGGCACCCCCTTCTCTCCATTCTAGCCTATGTGTTTTGGGCACCACTTTGAACTCTGCACCTGACCGGCCCTGAGCTGCTGGTGTGGTGACTTTGGGGTTGCTCTGAACCCCCAACGGTGGGCTACCTTGGACCAAGAACTAAGCCCTGTAAGTGTCTTACTTACCTGGTTAACCTAACAAATACTTACCTCCCCTAGGAACTGTGAAAATTGCACTGTGTCCACTTTTAAAACAACTATTTGTGAATAACTTGAAAAGTATACATGCAATTTTGATGATTTGAAGTTCCTAAAGTACTTACCTGCAATACCTTTCGAATGAGATATTACATGTAGAATTTGAACCTGTGGTTCTTAAAATAAACTAAGAAAAGATATTTTTCTATACAAAAACCTATTGGCTGGATTTGTCTCTGAGTGTGTTTACCTCATTTATTGTCTATGTGTATGTACAACAAATGCTTAACACTACTCCTTGGATAAGCCTACTGCTCGACCACTCTACCACAAAATAGAGCATTAGTATTATCTCTTTTTGCCACTATCTTACCTCTAAGGGGAACCCTTGGACTCTGTGCATGCTATTCCTTACTTTGAAATAGCACATACAGAGCCAACTTCCTACATTGGTGGATCAGCGGTGGGGTACAAGACTTTGCATTTGCTGGACTACTCAGCCAATACCTGATCACACGACAAATTCCAAAATTGTCATTAGAAATTGATTTTTGCAATTTGAAAAGTTTTCTAAATTCTTAAAAGACCTGCTAGGGCCTTGTGTTAGATCCTGTTTAGCATTTCTTTTAGAGTTTAAAAGTTTGTAAAAATTTGAATTAGATTCTAGAACCAGTTGTAGATTCTTAAAAAGTATTCCAACTTTTAGAAGCAAAATGTCTAGCACAGATGTGACTGTGGTGGAACTCGACACCACACCTTACCTCCATCTTAAGATGAGGGAGCTAAGGTCACTCTGTAAAATAAAGAAAATAACAATGGGCCCCAAACCTACCAAAATACAGCTCCAGGAGCTTTTGGCAGAGTTTGAAAAGGCCAACCCCTCTGAGGGTGGCAACTCAGAGGAAGAGGATAGTGACTTGGAGGAAAATTCCCCCCTACCAGTCATATCTAGGGAGAACAGGGTCCCTCAAACCCTGACTCCAAAAATAATAGTCAGAGATGCTGGTTCCCTCACAGGAGAGACCAACACCTCTGAAATCACTGAGGATAACTCCAGTGAAGATGACCCCCTGTTAGCCAGGATGGTCAAAAGATTGGCTTTGGAAAAGCAGCTCCTAGCCATAGAAAGGGAAAGAAAAGAGATGGGCCTAGGTCCCATCGATGGTGGCAGCAACTTAAATAGGGTCAGAGATTCTCCTGACATCCTAAAAATCCCCAAAGGGATTGTAACAAAATATGAAGATGGTGATGACATCACCAAATGGTTCACAGCTTTTGAGAGGGCTTGTGTAACCAGAAAAGTAAACAGATCTCACTGGGGTGCTCTCCTTTGGGAAATGTTCACTGGAAAGTGTAGGGATAGACTCCTCACACTCTCTGGAAAAGATGCAGAATCTTATGACCTCATGAAGGGTACCCTGATTGAGGGCTTTGGATTCTCCACTGAGGAGTATAGAATTAGATTCAGGGGGGCTCAAAAATCCTCGAGCCAGACCTGGGTTGATTTTGTAGACTACTCAGTAAAAACACTAGATGGTTGGTTAACTGGAAATGAAGTGTGTGACTATGTTGGGCTTTATAATTTGTTTATGAAAGAACACATTTTAAGTAACTGCTTCAATGAAAAGTTGCATCAGTATCTGGTAGACCTAGGTCCAATTTCTCCCCAAGAATTGGGAAAGAAGGCAGACCACTGGGTCAAGACTAGGGTAACCAAAACTTCCACTGGGGGTGACCAAAAGAAAGGGGTTACAAAAACTCCCCATGAGAAAGTGGGTGACACTAGAAACAAAGAAAAAGAGTCCTCTGTAGGCCCCCAAAAACCAGAACAGGTGGGTGGGCCCCAAGACACAACCCAAAACAAAGGTGGGTACCAGGGTAAGAACTGGGATGCCACTAAGGCCTGGTGCCACAACTGTAAACAGTCTGGGCACCACACCAAGGACACTTCTTGTCCCAAAAACAAACCCCAGAACAAAATTCCTGGGGTAACCAGTGTAGCCATGGGAGATGACTCCTCAGATGAGGAGGTCTTCCTAGCCTTCAACTGGAAACAGGGCCCAACAGGTGAGTTGGAGATTCCAGAGGGAAGTAGACACTTCCACCACCTACTGGTGAATGGAATCCCAACCACTGCCCTGAGAGACACTTGTGCCAGTCACACTATTGTGCATGACAGGCTGGTGCTCTCAAACCAGTACATCCCAGGTGAGACTGCCAGGGTAAGAGTTAGCCTAGACAGGGTCACTAAGAGGCCTGTGGCTTTTGTGCCCATAGAAGTGGGTGGCACTCTTAGCTGGAGAAGGGTAGTAGTCAGTACAGACCTCCCCCTTGATTGTCTCCTTGGAAATGACTACCCAGAGGTTAGTCAGAGCCCAAGAGAGGAACTGGTCCAGTGCCAGTCCTCTCCCAAGGATTCTGGAAGTCCTGCCTCTGCAGTAAATGCAAGCAGGCCCCAGAAGAAGAAGAAAAGAAAACAGAGTAGGAAGGGTGGACAACCTTTAGCCAAGGTTACAGCAAGCCAAGGAGATTCTGCTCCAGTAGGGGAGAACTCCAAAAATGGCCCTGATAAAGTCCAACCTGACCCACAAGAAGTCCTGGCTAGTCAGGCAACTGTTAAACCTGAGTGGGTGGCTCCTCAGCTAACAGAAGAAAGAGTGGAAGAAGGGTGTTTACTACAAGATGTGGTAACCCCCCACTCTAATACAGCAGACAGGCAACCTGAACCCAAAGAGGCCTGTAACTTAGCCCCTTCCCTTTTAGGTGAAGAGCTAAAGGTGTGGTTCTGGGCACTGACAGCTGTCAGTGGCCTCTGCTGGGTGTTAGCCTTTATGGCTGCACTATCCTTAGCATGGTGGTCTGACCCCATGCCAAATAGCAAGTTAGGCCCCCTGACCCTATTGGTCATGGTGGGGTTACTCCAGCTCTGGGTAACCTCTCTGGGTAAGCTAGGGGTAACCCTGGCCAAGATAAGGTTAGCAGAGGTGGATACCTCTAAGACCAAAATAGAAAGAATGGGTGGAGACATTGAAGAGGCAGACAAGAGGCAATTCAGACTAGGTCCTATCACTGTGAAAGTAGGTCAGTTCCCCAAAGGGAATGACCTGAACAGAAGGATGTAAGGCAGAGTAGGCCCTGCAACTAACCAGCCTATTTCTCCTACTCTTCCTCGCCTGACAGACTAGGAAGACTCTCCCAGCTTGGGCTGAGTCTCCTGGCCTGTGGGCTGGGGGGGGCTTGTGTAAAGAAATGGCTCCCTGTTGCAGTTACCCCCCACTTTTTGCCTGATACTGATGCTGACTTGACTGAGAAGAGTGCTGGGACCCTGCTAACCAGGCCCCAGCACCAGTGTTCCTTCACCTAAAATGTACCATTGTATCCACAATTGGCACACCCTGGCATTCAGATAAGTCCCTTGTAACTGGTACTTCTAGTACCAAGGGCCCTGATGCCAAGGAAGGTCTCTAAGGGCTGCAGCATGTCTTATGCCACCCTAGAGACCCCTCACTCAGCACAGACACACTGCTTACAAGCCTGTGTGTGCTAGTGAGAACAAAATGAGTAAGTCGACATGGCACTCCCCTCAGGGTGCCATGCCAGCCTCTCACTGCCTATGCAGTATAGGTAAGACACCCCTCTAGCAGGCCTTACAGCCCTAAGGCAGGGTGCACTATACCATAGGTGAGGGTACCAGTGCATGAGCATGGTACCCCTACAGTGTCTAAACAAAACCTTAGACATTGTAAGTGCAGGGTAGCCATAAGAGTATATGGTCTGGGAGTCTGTCAAACACGAACTCCACAGCACCATAATGGCTACACTGAAAACTGGGAAGTTTGGTATCAAACTTCTCAGCACAATAAATGCACACTGATGCCAGTGTACATTTTATTGCAAAACACACCCCAGAGGGCACCTTAGAGGTGCCCCCTGAAACTTAACCGACTGTCTGTGTAGGCTGACTAGTTCCAGCAGCCTGCCACACCAGAGACATGTTGCTGGCCCCATGGGGAGAGTGCCTTTGTCACTCTGAGGCCAGTAACAAAGCCTGCACTGGGTGGAGATGCTAACACCTCCCCCAGGCAGGAGCTGTGACACCTGGCGGTGAGCCTCAAAGGCTCACCCCTTTGTCACAGCCCAGCAGGGCACTCCAGCTTAGTGGAGTTGCCCGCCCCCTCCGGCCACGGCCCCCACTTTTGGCGGCAAGGCTGGAGGGAACAAAGAAAGCTACAAGGAGGAGTCACTGGCCAGTCAGGACAGCCCCTAAGGTGTCCTGAGCTGAGGTGACTCTGACTTTTAGAAATCCTCCATCTTGCAGATGAAGGATTCCCCCAATAGGGTTAGGATTGTGACCCCCTCCCCTTGGGAGGAGGCACAAAGAGGGTGTACCCACCCTCAGGGCTAGTAGCCATTGGCTACTAACCCCCCAGACCTAAACACGCCCTTAAATTTAGTATTTAAGGGCTACCCTGAACCCTAGAAAATCAGATTCCTGCAACTACAAGAAGAAGGACTGCCTAGCTGAAAACCCCTGCAGAGGAAGACCAGAAGACGACAACTGCCTTGGCTCCAGAAACTCACCGGCCTGTCTCCTGCCTTCCAAAGATCCTGCTCCAGCGACGCCTTCCAAAGGGACCAGCGACCTCGACATCCTCTGAGGACTGCCCCTGCTTCGAAAAGACAAGAAACTCCCGAGGACAGCGGACCTGCTCCAAGAAAAGCTGCAACTTTGTTTCCAGCAGCTTTAAAGAACCCTGCAAGCTCCCCGCAAGAAGCGTGAGACTTGCAACACTGCACCCGGCGACCCCGACTCGGCTGGTGGCAATCCAACACCTCAGGAGGGACCCCAGGACTACTCTAAGACTGTGAGTACAAAAACCTGTCCCCCCTGAGCCCCCACAGCGCCGCCTGCAGAGGGAATCCCGAGGCTTCCCCTGACCGCGACTCTTTGAATCCTAAGTCCCGACACCTGGGAGAGACCCTGCACCCGCAGCCCCCGGGACCTGAAGGACCGGACTTTCACTGGAGGAGTGACCCCCAGGAGTCCCTCTCCCTTGATCAAGTGGAGGTTTCCCCGAGGAACCCCCCCCTTGCCTGCCTGCAGCGCTGAAGAGATCCCTAGATCTCCCATTGACTTCCATTACAAACCCGACGCTTGTTTCTACACTGCACCCGGCCGCCCCCGCGCTGCTGAGGGTGAAATTTCTCTGTGGGCTCGTGTCCCCCCCGGTGCCCTACAAAACCCCCCTGGTCTGCCCTCCGAAGACGCGGGTACTTACCTGCAAGCAGACCGGAACCGGGGCACCCCCTTCTCTCCATTCTAGCCTATGTGTTTTGGGCACCACTTTGAACTCTGCACCTGACCGGCCCTGAGCTGCTGGTGTGGTGACTTTGGGGTTGCTCTGAACCCCCAACGGTGGGCTACCTTGGACCAAGAACTAAGCCCTGTAAGTGTCTTACTTACCTGGTTAACCTAACAAATACTTACCTCCCCTAGGAACTGTGAAAATTGCACTGTGTCCACTTTTAAAACAGCTATTTGTGAATAACTTGAAAAGTATACATGCAATTTTGATGATTTGAAGTTCCTAAAGTACTTACCTGCAATACCTTTCGAATGAGATATTACATGTAGAATTTGAACCTGTGGTTCTTAAAATAAACTAAGAAAAGATATTTTTCTATACAAAAACCTATTGGCTGGATTTGTCTCTGAGTGTGTGTACCTCATTTATTGTCTATGTGTATGTACAACAAATGCTTAACACTACTCCTTGGATAAGCCTACTGCTCGACCACTCTACCACAAAATAGAGCATTAGTATTATCTCTTTTTGCCACTATCTTACCTCTAAGGGGAACCCTTGGACTCTGTGCATGCTATTCCTTACTTTGAAATAGCACATACAGAGCCAACTTCCTACACTGAACCCCTGTAATTTTTCCACAGGCAAACTTTGACAGGTCAAACATGCTAAAGTGCATCAGGAAAATATGTGGTAAATTCAAATACATACCTGCTTTGGTGAAGAAAACCCCTACTCTCCAGTATGTGGCATTTGCTACACACGAGAAAAACTGTGCCCTGTGTGTTGGACGTGGCCCTTTTTTCAGAGTTACCCCAAATATTTTGTCTTCCTTCTAATATTTTTCTGATCTTTTTGTTAGCCTAATGTCTCTTGGCACTTTACCACTTCTAATCAGTGCTAAAGTGCATGTGGTCTCTCCTCTAAACAAGTTATGGTTGGTTTACACTTGTTTGGCATAATGGATTTACTTGCAGCCCCTTGTAAAGTGGAATACCATATACCTAGGGCCTTTAAATTAAATGCTACTAGTGGGCCTGTAGCACTGATTGTGCCACTCACAGAAGTAGCCTTTCAAATCTTTCCCAGGCCTGCCACTGAAATGCCTGTGTGTGCAGTTTACTGCCAATTCAAATTGGAAAGTAAGCCTATTTGCCAAGCCTTAAGCTCCATTTCTATTAAACACAGATCACCTCTAAGGTAAGCCTTAAGCAGCCTTATGGGCAGAGTGCTGGGTAAGTAAAAAGTAGGAGATATACCTTTATGCTTTGCATGTCCTAGTAGCGACAATCTATTTCATTTTTCACTACTGTGAAGCCTGCTTCTCTCGTAGGTTCCCTTACACCATTTTAAGTGGTAATTCCTGGTCAGAAAGGAGTAGCTTTGTAATGTTTGGTATATTTGGAATGGTTGTGATAAATTATGCTTACAGTTGTAGTAGGATTTCACATGACTATTTTAGAAATGCCACGTTTGGAAAGTGGCCATTTCTCTGTGCTTATGGCTTTTTTGTGCCAATACACGTCTCCAATACACATCTGGCCTGGATCGCAACTACACTTTGTGCATACTTTCCAGATAGCCACAACACAGGAAGGGCTGGGTGTGACAGGGAATACATCTGCATTTATCTACATACTGGTAGTCTTCCTGGCCCAGGAGAGGGAGAGATCATTTAAACTTACATCTGAATAGGTTGTGTCCTGCCTTCACACAAAGGACTGATTTACCCCTACGGATTTTCCGGACCCAGAGTTGGGACAAAATAAATAGTTGTGCACTTCTAGGGGTTTCTTTAAAGTCATCTCTTCATCAAATATATTTTTGAGTATAACTAATGGGTCTCTGACCCATTGTTTTTAGACACTGTGTGGGACTTGTATCCAGACGCTCCTGGCTCTACACACTTCACATTGCCAGAGGACTGCTGTGCTGTCAGAGGAACCACCAATTGTTCTACTTGCTTTGTGTACTGGTCCGCTGCCTGCATGGCTGCTGGAGGGACTGCCACTGTGAGATTGAACTTTATGTGCTGACCAGCCTGCCTGCCTGCTGCTCCATGTGTGCCCTCAAGTGCTCTCCATGGGCTTGTTGGCGTGCCCCCTGTTCTTGCAGTCTCAGGGCCCGAAAAGATTGCATTTAAGCCTCTCTGCCACAGGACTCTGCCTTTGGGAGGCCAGCAGCTGTGGGCTAACTAAGAAGCTGAGATCCGTCACGCCACACCTTTTTTATCTACATCAGTGAATGGTGAGCAATGTTTATTGCTTCAATCAGCGCATGTAATGTGCTAATGATTCCGGACCGCTTCCAAGGCCCATTAAAGCTTGTAAGGCCAGAAGAATTCCATTCAAGAATGCCATCACCGAGGTCAGGAGTGACTGCTCTGGTGCCTGGAAAGTACTGTGCCATAGTCAACTATCTCTGCACCAGATTGCCACGTGCTGTGTTTAGTGCCCCAGGTGCTGGTGGGGTTTGCAGGACCAGTGTGTCTTTCTCTCTCTCTCTTTCTTTCCAGTTGTGCCACCTCTGCAGCGCATCTGGACTTGGCGAGTGACCTTCCTGCACAATGTGTTGCCAGGGCAACCTGAAGGCTCCCTCATTGATGTCAGCACTGCTTCATGCCACCTCCTCCAGAGCTTGACAGATTTGGATGTCTCTGTAGGAAAGTACCATCTTGCCTGGCAGGTTACCCCCATTTTTCACTGTATATATGTTGTTTTAGTTGTATGTGTCACTGGGACCCTGGTAACCCAGGGCCCCAGTGCTCATAAGTGTGCCTGAATGTGTTACCTGTGTAGTGACTAACTGTCTCACTGAGGCTCTGCTAATCAGAACCTCAGTGGTTATGCTCTCTCATTTCTTTCTAAATTGTCACTAACAGGCTAGTGACCAATTTTACCAATTTACATTGGCTTACTGGAACACCCTTATAATTCCCTAGTATATGGTACTGAGGTACCCAGGGTATTGGGGTTCCAGGAGATCCCTATGGGCTGCAGCATTTCTTTTGCCACCCATAGGGAGCTCTGACAATTCTTACACAGGCCTGCCACTGCAGCCTGAGTGAAATAACGTCCACGTTATTTCACAGCCATTTTACACTGCACTTAAGTAACTCATAAGTCACCTATATGTCTAACCTTTACCTGGTAAAGGTTAGGTGCAAAGTTACTTAGTGTGAGGGCACCCTGGCACTAGCCAAGGTGCCCCCACATTGTTCAGAGCCAATTCACTGAACTTTGTGAGTGCGGGGACACCATTACACGCGTGCACTACATATAGGTCACTACCTATATGTAGCTTCACCATGGTAACTCCGAATATGGCCATGTAACATGTCTATGATCATGGAATTGCCCCCTCTATGCCATCCTGGCATTGTTGGTACAATTCCATGATCCCAGTGGTCTGTAGCACAGACCCTGGTACTGCCAGACTGCCCTTCCTGGGGTTTCACTGCAGCTGCTGCCAATACTGACTTTTGAGAAGGCTGTCTTAGCGGACATTTCACACTTACGTCCCAAGCAACCCTTTGTTAATATCCCCAAAAGAGAAAAACAAGCTTTACAACTTTTATCATCTGATGCAGACATTGTGATAAAACAAGCTGACAAAGGGGGTGCCATTGTTGTCATGAATACAACTGATTACAGATCTGAGTGTTGCCGTCTCCTCAGTGACACCACTTACTACACTAAGATTACTGGTGATCCGACCAGGAGGTTACAAATGCAGATTAGATGTCTGCTGGAAGAAGCTAGGAATAACTCTTGGATTTCGCCCAAAGAAGCAGAATTCCTAGACACAAAAGATCCTATAATCCCATATTTCTACTGCCTACCAAAAATTCATAAAGGAGTACTTCCTCCTCCAGGCCGGCCGATAGTGTCAGGGATAGGCTCGGTTCTCGAACCCCTATCAATCTTTTGTGACCATTTCCTACAGCCCCTGGTTAAACACTCTTCCACCTACTTACAGGACATTAAAGATGTCCTTAACTTGATTGACTCCATTAACAACTCTGGTAGTGTACAAGGCATCATCACTTTAGATGTGGAAGCACTCTACACAAATATCCCCCAAGAGGCTACCCTAGAGGTGGTGGAATCGGCTCTTTTAAATGATGCCATGCCCATAGCTACACCTATATCTTTCATTATGCAATGTGCGACGTTAGCCTTGACCGAAAACTACTTCAAATTTGAAGAACAATTTTTTCACCAGATACGAGGCACATCGATGGGGAGTACATTTGCGCCTAGCTTAGCATGCATATACATGTTTGACTTTGAGAAAAAATACATCTTGCCTCCTTCGAATCCTTTTCATAATGAAATCAAATTATGGAAACGCTATATAGACGATATTTTGGTCATATGGCAAGGACCTCTGACTAGAGTAGATCCATTCACCACTTGGGTTAACTCCTTAGACCCCTTTCTGAAATTCACATCCACTGCATCATCGATCCAGTTACCCTTTTTAGATTTGATGATTTCAATCAATGAGAATGGCCGACTAGTGACCAGTACATATCACAAACCCACTGATCGAAACAGCTTGTTATTGTATGAAAGCCATCACCCAAAGGCTCTCAGAGACAATCTTCCTGTAGGTCAGTTTCTACGCTTAAGAAGAAACTGTAGTACCCTCCGAGACTTTGACCAACAAGCTAGTACTTTACAAGAAAAATTGTGTGATCGCCACTATCCATCAAAAATTGTGAACATAGCTCGTAAAAGAGCAAAAAATAATCCGAGAGAATGGCTTTTATCGACAAAAGATAAAGTACCACAGTCTAGGATTACTTGTGTTTCCACTTTCACTCCGTTATCCAACGATATAAAAAAATTGATTAATAGGCGATGGCCAATATTAGAGAGCGGAGGTATCAGGATATCAAAACCTCTTTTTGCCTTCAAACGCACCTCTAATATTAAAGATATAGTGATACACACACGCCCCCGGGATGCGCCTGTAAAGCACACACAACGAACCTTATGGGATCTCCCCCCAATCGAAGGACACTATCCCTGTGGTAATTGCAACGTATGCACACTAACCAGACAAATAAAATCACTGGATCTAGACCCTATAGGGATTTGGCATCTGAAAAAACACACAAATTGTAACTCAAAGAACTGTATATACATGATAACATGCCCTTGTGGACTACGTTATGTCGGGATGACAACACGCCCAGTAAAAATCAGAATTAACGAACACAGGAGCAACATTAGATGCCATAGACTGACCACGAAATTATCAACACACTTTATAGACACTCCCCATACTCCAGATGAACTATGGTGGGTGATATTGGAAGCCCCCTTAGTGAGACCTAATGACACAAAATACCTCTTCAGATTGGAACAACGTTGGATTTTTAGATTAGGCACTTCTATACGGGGACTGAACGATGACATACCCTGGACTACACTCTCGTTGTAATCAGTAATTTCAAGACTTTTTTAGTACTATTAAATGTGGTTTGCCGACAAGCAGTCAGGCTCCTCACTTTCCTTTCCATATGACCTTTTTGTAAAGATCACTATAGCCTTTTGATATGCATATTTTTAAATGCCTACCGAATCAGCGGACTGAGTATACATTTTTTCACTTTTTTTCACTGTTTTCGCGTTACTTTTAATATATCACATCATACTTTTTGGTTTGGACGACTCCCTCTCTCCACAAATGTGGAGTGCAGTCTGTTTTCAGTGTTTACACTAGCAACACTGATTAGTCCTTCCTCACTTTCCTTTACCCTTCCCAGACGCGCATAGCCTCGCGCTGCTAGATAAGAGCTGCCCGGACGGGACATGCCGTTTTCCAGGACGCAGTCAGAAGGGTAGGACTAATACCTAATAACGACGCACACACGTGAGTAGGTCCTGTCGCGAGCATTTTCCGCTCGTTTTTCCACTCGTCTCTTTGTAACATAACTTGTTACTTCCACCTTACATTACGAGCGGCTACGACGCCACTTAACGGTAAAAGCCGTTCACAGGAATATATCCCCTAGTGATTGCTTACGATTCAGACTAATAACAGTTCACTTACGATCCGATTTTACGCTATACCATTGCTAAGACTCTTAGATGCAGCCATTTTGGCTGAATAGGGCAGCGTTTAGATAACATTGCTCTTACATGATTTGTCCGAAAAGATAAGCGAACGCACACTGGCAATTTCCATTACTTGGCAAATTGAGCTAGACGTTTGGGGTTAATCAATTCCTTACCACTACTAATCAATTGAATGATTTTTTCGGCCATTTCGCCGTTTTAAACTTGTTTTTGAATTAAGGGATACTTCCCACTTATTCAATGGTCCTTTGAACATACAATGTAACATCCTACGACAGTTGTATTATGAATGCCTTTTTGTTGTTGAATCCACTCTGTTGATGGACTTTTTTAATACTTACATGTGAATCCGTCATCGACATGTTTTCTCAACTAATGTCTAATTGATTATTTCTGCTATTTATGACTACCACTGTTTAGAACGTCAGTTCCAGGTTCTGACTAGCGATCCTAAGGAGCTCTCTCCTAAAATTAGGGATGGTAAGCTCAATTCTTTTAATTTGTCTTGACACGAGTGGTGCACTATATCACTTTATTCACCAAGTTTGATGTATTATCTTTATTTATGTTTATATTCTTTATGATTGATTCTATTTGTAGGGCGACCTTTTTTGACTTAAACAGACGCACTAAAGTAAGTGACTGTTCTATTATCCTTTTCCCGAGTAGGGTATATTAATTTTTGTTGGAGAAGTTTTTGTTACTTTTGGTCCTGAGGAAGCGTCAGTGGACCCTGTCGGGCCAACAGACGCGAAACATGTAGACCTTCTAACAAGTAGGACAACAATAGTTAGTTCCTCTTGTCTAAAAGATTGAGAGCACGTGAGCATTATTTCTCACCTTGGTCTCTCCCTTTGTTTTTAACCTTGGTCTCCATCTTTGCATAACTGATTAAAATTCATGATTATAATAAACTAGATGGATAACCAATTTTATTATTCTCTCTCCATTATTGCATAAGTATCTATACTTAATTCCACCGGCAATACGGCTAAGAGCCCCCCACGGGGAGCCCGTTAGGCATTGCAGCACCGGCCTAGCGAGGAGTCTGTCCCGATGATGATACCAGACATCCATTGTGATGCTTGAGGGCTCTGACTTCTATGGATTAAGGTCCTCCTCTTTCTAATGTTGAATTTTTGGAACAGTGTACTTTGTTGTATTTGCTGCTGCCAACCCCTCAGACAGGCAGCTGCCCTCCTGGGGTCCAGCCAGGCCTGGCCCAGGATGGCAGAACAAAGAACTTCCTCTGAGAGAGGGTGTGACACCCTCTCCCTTTGGAAAATGGTGTGAAGGCAGGGGAGGAGTAGCCTCCCCCAGCCTCTGGAAATGCTTTGTTGGGCACAGATGTGCCCAATTCTGCATAAGCCAGTCTACACCGGTTCAGGGACCCCTTAGCCCCTGCTCTGGCGTGAAACTGGACAAAGGAAAGGGGAGTGACCACTCCCCTGACCTGCACCTCCCCTGGGAGGTGTCCAGAGCTCCTCCAGTGTGCTCCAGACCTCTGCCATCTTGGAAACAGAGGTGCTGCTGGCACACTGGACTGCTCTGAGTGGTCAGTGCCACCAGGTGACGTCAGAGACTCCTTGTGATAGGCTCCTTCAGGTGTTAGTAGCCTTTCCTCTCTCCTAGGTAGCCAAACCCTCTTTTCTGGCTATTTAGGGTCTCTGTCTCTGGGGAAACTTTAGATAACGAATGCATGAGCTCAGCCGAGTTCCTCTGCATCTCCCTCTTCACCTTCTGATAAGGAATCGACCGCTGACCGCGCTGGAAGCCTGCAAACCTGCAACATAGTAGCAAAGACGACTACTGCAACTCTGTAACGCTGATCCTGCCGCCTTCTCGACTGTTTTCCTGCTTGTGCATGCTGTGGGGGTAGTCTGCCTCCTCTCTGCACCAGAAGCTCCGAAGAAATCTCCCGTGGGTCGACGGAATCTTCCCCCTGCAACCGCAGGCACCAAAAAGCTGCATTACCGGTCCCTTGGGTCTCCTCTCAGCACGACGAGCGAGGTCCCTCGAATCCAGCGACACCGTCCAAGTGACCCCCACAGTCCAGTGACTCTTCAGCCCAAGTTTGGTGGAGGTAAGTCCTTGCCTCACCTCGCTGGGCTGCATTGCTGGGAACCGCGACTTTGCAAGCTACTCCGGCCCCTGTGCACTTCCGGCGGAAATCCTTCATGCACAGCCAAGCCTGGGTCCACGGCACTCTAACCTGCATTGCACGACTTTCTAAGTTGGTCTCCGGCGACGTGGGACTCCTTTGTGCAACTTCGGCGAGCACCATTTCACGCATCCTTGTAGTGCCTGTTTCTGGCACTTCTCCGGGAGCTACCTGCTTCAGTGAGGGCTCTTTGTCTTGCTCGACGTCCCGTCTCTCTGCAGGTCCAATTTGCGACCTCCTGGTCCCTCCTGGGCCCCAGCAGCGTCCAAAAACGCCAAACGCACGATTTGCGTGTAGCAAGGCTTGTTGGCATCCATCCGGCAGGAAAACACTTTTGCACGACTCTCCAAGGCGTGGGGGATCCATCCTCCAAAGGGGAAGTCTCTAGCCCTTGTCGTTCCTGCAGTATTCACAGTTCTTCAGCCTAGTAAGAGCTTCTTTGCACCAACCGCTGGCATTTCTTGGGCATCTGCCCATCTCCGAGTTGCTTGTGACTTTTGGACTTGGTCCCCTTGTTCCACAGGTACCCTCAGTCAGGAATCCATCGTTGTTGCATTGCTGATTTGTGTTTTCCTTGCATTTTCCCTCTAACACGACTATTTTGTCCTTAGGGGAACTTTAGTGCACGTTGCACTCACTTTTCAGGGTCTTGGGGAGGGTTATTTTTCTAACTCTCACTATTTTCTAATAGTCCCAGCGACCCTCTACAAGGTCACATAGGTTTGGGGTCCATTCGTGGTTCGCATTCCACTTTTGGAGTATATGGTTTGTGTTGCCCCTATCCCTATGTTTCCCCATTGCATCCTATTGTAACTATACATTGTTTGCACTGTTTTCTAAGACTATACTGCATATTTTTGCTATTGTGTATATATATCTTGTGTATATTTCCTATCCTCTCACTGAGGGTACACTGTAAGATACTTTGGCATATTGTCATAAAAATAAAGTACCTTTATTTTTAGTATAACTGTGTATTGTGTTTTCTTATGATATTGTGCATATGACACTAAGTGGTACTGTAGTAGCTTCACACGTCTCCTAGTTCAGCCTAAGCTGCTCTGCTAAGCTACCATTATCTATCAGCCTAAGCTGCTAGACACCCTATACACTAACAAGGGATAACTGGGCCTGGTGCAAGGTGCAAGTACCCCTTGGTACTCACGACAAGCCAGTCCATCCTCCTACAGTCTCGAGCTCCATTTCTGAGGCATCCACTGGCACATCAGAGGCCGTACTGCTATGATACCTTGGAGGGTGTCTCCTCTGTCCAGTGAATCCCCACCAGGCGCACCATGGTGTTGTTGTCTAGCGCTTCACTTTCAGGCTTTCTTTGGTTCAGAAGGGTGTGACCCAGGCAGCCAAAGAGGTCTTCATGCTCGTTATCGTTTGGGGGCATACTTTTCCTCTACTACATGGCTGATAACCCCCCACCCCAAGGGAGAGAGGGATCATCAGCACACACTCAAAAATTACTGTTAAGTTTTAAATAGAAGAGCAGAGGCATCTGGGCCTGATACTTACAGAGTGAACTCAATGGGATATGTTCCAAAATGCATCTTTTGCAAAGTATATCCAGTATTGCTAATGTGTTAACTTTACCCCTGGTGATTTATTTACTAGTGTATTCACTGTGGTATTTGACCATTGGGTAATTCAGTATTTATGGCTTCATATTGTTTCAGAAGATTCCTGCATCATATCGAAGTGTCTTTAAAAAGAACCTGCATATCTTCTAAAACATGTATCAGCACATGTAATTTGGGTTTTGTGTTAGGTGCAATATAGAAAACTATTTTGTATATCTCTGTGTGGAGTGTCTTTTTGTGGTGTATTCATTGGTTTGCTGTGTGAGTGTGTTGCACAAACGGTTTACACATCCCCTCTGATGATAATCTAGACTGCTCTGCTCCAAGCTACCAAAGAGTGAGCACAGGTTATCTTTGGTATGTAAATTACTTGCCCTGACTAGAGTGGTGGGTTCTGCCTGGCTTAGGTGTATACCGTAGCCAACCAGAAACCCCATTTCTCACACGGTAATCTTGTTATTTATCAGATATGGGAAAATCCTGACCCTTTACCAGCCGCTATGTAATTGCAACTTCATTTTCAATGTAGATTGACAGGCCCCTTTACAAATAAGCAAATCAGGCTAGTGAAACCGACATCTAAACCCATAAAGGCATGCTACTGCACAAAACTACATAGTTTAATGATACCTATGCACACATCATGTAGCCTAAATGGTACTGTATCACTCATGGAGAAGAGCATCTCCACTGAGGCGGAGGCAGATATTGTGGTCAATTTTGACGACTATGAGGAACTCCATAGTTTATCTTAACACATCCACAGAAGATGTGAAAAGCAAGCCATGTGACAGGGCATCACCGGCAGGATAAATGCATTTGTCATTGAGGAATGCACTAAGGGAGAGAGAAAGAAACATTTGCAAAATGGGAGGAAGGGTGGGACGGATGGGTTTGTCAGGATAGAGGTCCCAGAAGTTGTTCTTGGCGGCACACCTGTATCACTCCTTACTCATCCAATTGTGTTACATGAACAGGTGCAATCTTAGTAAACCAAAGAGGAGCCTAGGGCACTTAGTATGACCAAAAACTGTGGCTCACAATGATGTAATTTAAGAAGGATGAGGACACATAAGTGACTTAAGAGTTGGCTCTAAAAAAGAATAAGTCAAAATAACTGCATCATCCAACAATATATGTTACCCTTGAACCTGAAATGCATTTAGTTTAAACAAACAAGGTTTTGAAGGTGTGCTTTGGCCATGGAGCATGATGGCCACTTGAGCACAGAGCTCTGCCTGACAGGGGCCTTGGAGAAGCGGTGTTGGGGCACCTGAGAATTGAACGGGGACTAGTGCATGCCACCAGACCACTACCAGCCTGTGCAGAGCTGCCCAATCCCCAGACATGTACCCTGGGAGCACTGCCTGACATGATGCGGCAGCCCTGATGGCAGCAGCAGCTTTGGGCTGAATCAGGAAATTCCACAGCTGCACTCCACGTGCTCCCTGAGCTCTTCCTGGAGGGAGCCTGAACTTGGCTTTGTCTCCCACTTTGTACCCCTGCCTTACTTCGGCCCCTCGGAGGTGAGCCAATTACACCTGAATCTGCCTGCCCTAACGTGTCCCTGTCTAAACCAGGCCTTCACGAAGGTGAGCCTACTGAAGTTGCACCTGCCTGATATTACGTACCCCTGCCTGAACTCAGAACCCATGGAGGTGAGTCTGCTGAATTTGCATTTGTCTGCCATTATGTGACCCTGACTGAACTCAGCTCCCACTCAAGTAAGCCTTCGGAACCGCATCTGCCTGCCATAGAGTGCCCCAGCCTGAATTCATCTCTGTCAGGGGTACGCCTGCTGATGGGTGAGTTGACTTTGGGTATTCACCCTCAACGCTTAATTAACGGGGGAGCCTCACGACCATAGACAGTTGGTGAGCTGTTAGGCTGCTTGGGGCCTACTACCTGAGAGGCTTGGTTGTGACTTATCCTTTGTACTGGGGCCTGGCATCTTCTCCTCTGACATAGAGGGCACTGGCCTATCCACATATGGTTACCCTCAACAGATTGCAGACACTGTTGTGTCACCTGCCCCTTGCATCCCAACACTGTGGGTTCAGTGGGCTGCCACAAATCCTTCCTCCTGGTGACTCCACAACTATCTCTCGAGGAACATGGAGAGTGGGAACCCCTACCAGCCAAGGGTAATGCAGATAACTGCTCATTGATGGAGAACCCTAGGAAGATTGATAAAGACAACAACACAGCATCACTGGACCCCCTGCTGCTCTATGTAAAGGAAAGCTGTGCTCACCCCAGATCAGCTTTCCCCCTCTCTTCTTAGGCCCCAAATCAGTGGGCCACGAACATTCGGACACCTGATGCACAAAATCTTCACTTGCACAGGGTGTCCCCGCAGTCTATTAGGCCCTAGGCCACCTTTACTCTGACTCACCATCTGAGTACCGCACAAATCCAGCCGGACCCTGGCCCTGACACCTACTATAACACCAACCCTTCACCTATCTCACTGACAAGTCCCCAGGCTGACGGCGATTCTTTAAGGGGGTGCACATGCTCTCACTGGCATACTTTCCACATAGACAGGCTTGTACCAGATCATCCAGCTGCACTGTTACCTCCTCAACAAGTGCCTGGTGAAGGTCGCTAACTTAGACATTGCAAGAGGGTCCTCTCTGTCTTTTCCACCATCCATTCTGGGACCCAGGGCATGCCCTTTCCTGTGAACTCGCCCCAGTAATGCCCTCTGGCAAATCCTCCACTAAGCCTTTTCATCAATTGGTCTTCTCAGAAGCTATTTCACAGCACCAATCTATAGCTACTGCACAGCTATCCACTGCTATGGAGACCATACATGTGCCAGTCTGCCCTCCTAAGAATCCACCACGGAGCCCATTCTGCTAGAAATCACAGTGGTCTGCCACTGACTAGAATGCATGGAAACTAATATATCTGCTCTTATGGACGAGACCAAATCTATCGCACTGACAATGCCAACTTCCAGGACAGGGTGGAGGGAGTAGAGCTCACAAGGGTGGAGAACCACCTCAGAAAAGCCTTGGACAGGGACAGAGAACTTCTCTAATTGTGGGATAAACTCACAGACCTTGAAGAATGAAGCTGCAGGGACAATGCATGTTTCTTTGCTTCCAAGAGAAAGCTGAGGGGGAAGATACCAAGGGCTTCCTCAAGGGCCTCATCCCCTCACTTACTGTACTTGACTTCAGTCCCCCACTAGAGTCACAGCAAGCACATTGCCTGGGCCTGGCCTGCCCAATCATGCCAAGGGCCCTCATCCCATTATGGCCTGCTTCCTCTGCCACAAAGAAACACAGCGACTCTTGTCTGTGGCCTGTTCCCGCGGCCCATGTGGCTACGAGAGCCACGCCATCCATGCCATTGCTGATTTCTCCAAAGAGACCAATGCCCGGAGGAAGGTGTTCCTAGCCCTTCGCCCCTTGCTCTGCAAGATGGGCATAAAATTTGGACTGCTGGAGCTGGCCCAGATGTGGATAACTAAAAATGGTAGATATAAGGACTTCTATTACCTGGACGCCCTTCTTGGATGGTCTGACCGAACAGGACATGGACCTTACTCCACTGGTCTCGAGCCTGCTCTTCGCCCTCACCCTGGACCATCTTCTGGACCTGTACATGATGACCATTGGCCTTTTTTACCGGTATTCATCTACAATCGCCCTCCTCAACAGGGATATTAGGAATCTTGCAAGCATCCTAGCGTTCTGCCTTGGAATGGTTATACCGTCCTTAATCCATCATACCCAGGTAGGCTTTGTACCTGGCCGTTCCAAGAGAAACCATCTATTTACCCTTACCCATGCTCTGTAGATGGCTGATGACCTGCAGTCTGAAGCTCTCGACCTCACAGAGAAGGTGTTTGATTGACTTGCCTGGGAATACCACTTCGATACACTGCGTCGATTTGGCTTGGGGTACAGCTTCATAACTAAAATCCGCGTATTGTATGACTCCTCCACTGCATAGGTGAATTGTAGTGGCTTCCTCATTGATCCTTTCCTATCCACAGGGGAACCCAGAAGGGTTACCCACTGTCACCGCTGTTATTCCTCTTAGCTTTAGAGCCCTTAGTGGCCACCCTGCACCAATTCCCCATCCTCTCTGGAAGTAGCCAGTGTGATATCATTCCCAGTGGGAGGGAAATGTGTTCCAGATCTGGTTTGCTGGGGGAGTGCTTCATTTTTCTAGCCATACCTCAGGGGTGTTCTCAGGAATAACGACTTAGACTTACCTTAAATTTGTGTCCAGGCTTCAAAGAGACGAATGGGCCAAAGTCCAGATGACCAATCATTTTTGCTTAGACTTATATCATACAAAGATTGATTACACCTATGTGAGGCAGTCTTGATATCCCTGAACTCTCGAGGGTGCTCTCAAATCCTAAAAGAAAGAGGACTTAGTAAGTTTTTGAGGCCTTTAAATAAGTTTTGTTCCCACTTCTGACTTTTTCTCCCCCCAGGATTAAGTAACAATGGTTGCATGTGAGCAGCTTTTTTCTCTGAGGGATTCTCCCAGGAGGTTTTTTTCTAGTGAGCTTGCGTTATTCCTTTGGATCATGTCATTGGGACCAGCATAGATACTTCTCCGTAGTGATCTATAAATATACACAGTACATTAGTTTCAACAAACAAGTCCCCCTGCTGCTTGACCTAACCGCTCTTAACAATGACAATGCAAGTTACAATACTTATGCACTTACAAGTGTCTGAACTTTTTCACAGTGTGCTTTAGCCTTGATTTTCTGTTCTGTCAGCTTGTTACCTCACACCAAAGTGATTCCCAGTTCTGTGTTAATCTAATGCTCGAAGATGAGCTGAGCTTCAAGGCCTTCTTTGTCTTTTTCAATGCTTTTTACTTATCTCTTCAAAACATTCCTAGGCTATCTGTCTTATATATTATGTGCACAGCTATGCTTAGGATAAACATTTTTTGGTAACTTACACTTTTGCATTTCTTAGCAGCTAAACAGATGTAGACTGAATCCTAATTAGTTGCTCTTTTATCTTTTTGCTGGCATGTGTGACACTGAAGGACTCTGCAACGGTCTTGGGGCCACATGTATCAAGCGTTTTTGCATTCGCAAACAGTGCGAATGCAAAAATGCCTTTCATTATGGATGAAAAGCATTCACAATGCAATTTTAAGGAATCGCTAAAATAGTGATTCCTTAAAATTGCGAGCCCATTTAGAGAATCGCAAATTGCGATTCTCTAAATAAGAAATCGCAAATAAGGAATCTTTATTTGCAATTTCTTAAGCACATGTATCAAGCTTTTCCTTAATGCAAATTGGGCATTAAGGAATCACAATTACCACCAACTAAAATTTGGTGGTAATAATGTGCAAATTTTAAAAAAGCATTCAAAATGCATTTTTAAAATTGACATGTAACGCACACATGCCCCTTTGGCATGTGTGCGCCTTACATGTCCTAAATTATTCTCTTGAGGTGCAGCAGAGGGGGCCTTAGGCCTCCAGCACCCTGGGGTTTGCATTTCCCAAATTGCAAATACCAGCTAGGAATTCACAATTTGGGAAATGCAAAAAATTCACAAATATGGGCCTTCAGGCCCATAGGTATGAATGGGCTCAGAATCACTATTTGCGATTCGGTAATAGCATTTGCAATTTTTAAGAAATCGCTATTACCGAATTGCAAATATGATACATACCATTTTGCGACTCAGAAATAGCAATTTCTTAAAAATCAATATTACCGAATCGCAAAAGGGTTGGATGATACATCTGGCCCTTGAAGAACTAAATGCAGGTAACTGGGAGTAATCCCCTCCGCCAAACTCGTAATGAGGCCCTAAAGGCCTCATTAGGACCTTTGCAGATGGGATACTCTGTCACAAACGTGATGACTATCTCATCTACTGTATTACAAGTTCTATTATATCCTATAGTACTTCTAAAATGTCGGGCGGGATATCCGTCATGTTTGTGACGGAGTACCATATCCGCAAACGTGTAATCAGGCTCTAAAATTATATAAAAACAATTTCAAAAATAGTAAAGCTGTGAAATGCTAAACTTTAATGGTAAATGTACCTTTGGGTGGTAGCTGTTAGCAGCAGAGGTCTGCTGATTAATTATACCCTTATATTCCCTAACTACTTCCCTACCCACAAACTGGAACATGAACGTACTGAAATATGTCATGAAGGCTCTTTTAGAGTGTTCTTTAAGAGTCTTTAATATTTAGCCAATGTGAGTGTAGTTGGACCCAGTGGTTTCATTTTTATTGATGGGCAGAACCCTGCCACTCCACAATCCACTGAAAGAAGATTGGTTCCCTGGCTTTGATTTGCCAACAGAGAGAGTTTGGGAATTTTCCACGCAGCTAGTGGGTACCACAAGTGGGTAAGTGGAGATGCCAATGGGGAAAGTGGAAGAAGAGAACAGTGGCCTACCAAAAAAAGCTTTGGTCATCTGCAGTGATATCTTTACCAAGTAAGCACTGCATGAAGGGATCTATATGTCCCATCCAAATCTCCTTGAGAATGCTTAACTAACACTTGCCTTAACACACTGACTTTCTAGAGCCCTATAATCAGATCCCACAGAACACATGGGTGTTGTACACTAAACATCTTCAAAGTTTGAGTGAGGAGCACCCCAGGTGGCATATTGAGGAACTGCATTAGGCCACTGGTCACAACTACAGGGCAAAGTAATGGCCACAAAACATCTAGTGAGTAACAGTAGCCTGCAGGACTCCAAGTGCTGCACATTTCCTTATATGAGTCAATTACTCACTCACAATCCCAAAAGAGCACCTGCACTACGTATCAGGAAATGTAAGTAACTCTGCATAGAGGCTAAACCCCCTACCACCTTGCAAAATAGCACTGATTACTAACAATGAACTACCCTTCTGGTATTTCCACAGATTGCTAACATGTACATATTCACTATTAACGTACACTATATATCACACAAACTAAAATGCTTTCCCTCATGTTGTGTGCATTGGTGTTAAGGCATGTACACATGCAGTAAGTGTTGTGATGTGAGCAAAATGTATCTGTATATCCTCTCTAAACGCCAAACAACACTTTTGGTATAAACATCAACAGAGATTCTCAATCAGGATACACATAATTAACTCTAACACAATGGTCAGCTAATTTTCAGTGAAAATATCAAGTTGGGGAGAAGGATTCTTAGGTCTATTTAAAACATAAATGTAATAAAACTAAGCAAAATAATGCCAGTCTCCAGGGCGCACATATATTTTTGAGGAGGGGTTTAAAAATCAGCTCTAAAAAGTAAACCAGAAATTAAATGCCCTTTGCAAAATCCTAAAGAAAAACTCTAGAGAAACAAAGTGCCTTCTTTAGATGTTGGCAGTAACTGTAACTCCATCATGTTTTTGACGGAAAACCTGTCTGGAGCAGTGACGGTCTTCCCGCAGTATTTAGATGTTAGTGGTCCCATAGCCAAAATCCTGCATTCAAACCACCATCTCTGCCAAGAAACACTGCCCATGACAATGGCAGAATAGGGAAAAGAGGCTGCAGATGCGACCCCAGTCACACTTCCCTCCATGCAGATTTGGATGTGGTGGGCAGAGTTCTATTTCTGAGTTGGCAGTTTGGTGAGAAAAGGGGTGAAAACTCATTATTTTCCCTATTCTACTGGACACAACTGGACATCACATGCTGCCACTGCTACGATCGTCCCATGGAGAAAACACAACCCCCTCAATCACCGGAATCAAAGGTAGGGACGCCACATTGCCAGGTTATGTGGGATGGGTACTGCATGGGAGGTTGGAGGGCATATACATGTCACAGTATTTTTTCAAAATCACTGGGACATGCATATGTCAGGGAGACAATTGTGTCACACATGGCTGGGACACCCTAGCACAACATGCATATTGCACACATACACACATCATTGTGGTGTCTTTCATTACCAAATGATGTTTGCAGCCACAATGAGGGCACATTCATACTTGACAATTGTGTCCATTTGTACGCATTGCACAGGGAACTGTACTGGTAGGTTGTGCTTTGTCACTCCTAGGTAACTTGTTGTGCATGTGAGTCAGTATGTGTATGTGTGTGTGTGGATTGGCTGGTTGAGGTGGAGGGAGTCGGAGTGTGTGATGTGGTTGTGTCTACATGTGTGTCACTTGCATGTGGGATCGATGTTGTGTATGTTGTGTTGCCGTGTGACACATTCAGGTGAGTGTTGTTGTTGTGTGGTAGATGTTGTCATGATGTGTGTAGTTGTGCTTGTGTGGGAGTGCATCTGTGTAGATGAGTGTGTAGTTGTTGGTTGTAGTGTTTGTGTTCTGTGGTTGCAGCATCAATGGTGTGTGTGTGTTGTGTCATGGATGTATGGCATGCAGGCGGTATGTTGTGTAGTGCAGGTGGACACATATGGTTAAAGTTCAGTGTGTGTGTTTCACTTACCTCTATTCACTAGCCCCTGCCATTGTACGAAGTCCATTGAGTCCTGCCGCTGTCTCCCTCTTTCAGCTATCTGTCACCAGTCCTGCGCTTACAGAGCTGTGATGTCTAAGTACGGTGAGCAGAACACCATTGTAATGATGGTCTTCTCGGGCTCACTGCAGAGGTGGCTTAGCGGTAACACAACCAACATCCAAATCAAGCACAAAGGGGGTCATTCTAACTTTGGCGGACGGCGGAGGCCGCCCGCCAAAGTAACCATGTCAAAAGACCGCACCGCGGTCAAAAGACCGAGGGGGTCATTTCGACTTTCCCGCTGGGCCGGCGGGCGACCGCCAAAAGGGCGCACGCCAGCCCAGCAGGAAAGACCCTGCAACAATGAAGCCGGCTCCGAATGGAGCCGGCAGAGTTGCAGGGGTGCGACGGGTGCAGTAGCACCCATCGCAATTTTCACTGTCTGCAAAGCAGACAGTGAAAATCTTAATGGGGTCCTGTTAGGGGGCCCCTGCACTGCCCATGCCACTGGCATGGGCAGTGCAGGGGCCCCCAGGGGCCCCACGACACCCGTTCCCACCAACCTGGTTCTGGCGGTGTAAACCGCCAGAAACAGGCTGGCGGGAAGGGGGTCGGAATCCACATGGCGGCGCTGCAAGCAGCGCCGCCATGGAGGATTCTCCGTGCCAGGGGAAATCCGGCGGGAAACCGCCGGATCCCCTTTTCTGACGCGGCTTTACCGCCACGGTCAGAATGGCCCTGGAAGCACCGCCAGCCTGTTGGCGGTGCTTCCGTTGCCCTCCACCTTGGCGGTCATAGACTGACAGGGTTGGAATGAGGGCCAAAATGTCTGAACAGAACTAACCAAAAGAAAGTCACTCCAGCAACTCAGACACAATGCTATCTTGGCTGTCCTTCAATGGGCGAAACATTTTTGACCCTCTTCGTGATAGTCAGATGGGATTGTGAACACATCTCTTTTTCCGGTGCAGTATATTGACATTAGGGACTAGGCCTCCTGTCTCATGAGGTGTTCAAATGTAGGGGCTGGTACAAATGTCCTAGAATTGGGGAGCTGGCCATGTCAACAGGTCAGGAGGGACAGGGGTGTAGGAGACGATGTAGAGGAAATCCAGGAGGGGTGGAGGTAAGTGGGCTTCCTCTGCTGGGCAGCCTTGACAAGCTGAAGTATGCTAAACCCCTCTTTATCACCTTCAGGATGCTCAGCTCCTAGTCAATAACTACCTCAATAGTACCTTGACTGGCTCCTGAGATACAAAGGATTGATTTGTGTAGAGGAGGCAAAAGATGGCTAAGTGTTTTCTGGGTAAAATGTTCCATCAGGCACTGAACTTTGTTTGGGCAGACACTGTCTGCAGGAGAAGTAGGGACAGGAGATGTGGATTCAGGGTGTGTTTTTCTACTACCCGGATCCCTGTGTCTTCCTGTCTAAGATGACCACCATCTCACTGTCCTCACGCTTGTGATAATACCCAGATCCACTACCACACCCTTCTGTACGCCCTCCTCCTGGACACATTGAGCATCCTTAGGTGGGCATTAATTATTTTTCAGAGCAAGACACCTCCTCATCCTCCATCATGTCCCACTACTCTACATTCACCTCCTCTCGTCCTCTGTTACAGTGCCGGTGGTGAGTGGTGGCCCTGCAGCCAATGTCCTTTTTACTTTTGCTGTGTCCATCTGGCCTTCCATTGACTGTGTGCTGCCTGTTAAGGAGAATGAGAGGAGGGAAGACAGAGAGAGAGAAAATGAGGGGGATAATTGTGTACCTCCAATGAAACACAAATGAAACAAATGATACACATGATGACCAATTCTGGGTCACACTCTACACAACAAGATGTGCTTTCTAGACAACATCTCAAAGGCAAATGTCACGCAAATGCCTTTATTGCAGGGGCCATGGAATCTAACTGCTGACCTAACATTAACATGCATCCCACTTCAACAAAATTCTTGATGTAAGTTTAACACTCACAAGTTTAAAGTTCAGTAGCTTTGTTTATAAAACCTGTTTTGTAGAAGTTCCACTAAAATATGATTTCCTAAGACACAGACGTCTTTGCAGCATATATGGCATCTTTTTCTGTAAAATATACAGGTGGAGAGAATAGTATTTAATGGCATCTTCCCTTGATGCCTTCCCATGGTGGCTTCCCATGACATCTTCCCTGTTTGCATTCAAAAGGCTGTGGAACCCAAACCCTCACTCTCTGACGGGCATTCTATATCTCTCCTTCCCTTAAATCCTTCTCTTCTCCAAATAATTATTTCTAAATTGATTACGTTCCTTTCATAATATTACCCTTCAAGCCCCACTATTATTTGTGTGAGTGACTGATGTCCACTATGTTTTTGACCACCTGATCACTTCATGTTTTTCCTCAAAAAGCTGTTATCCTGGCTATGATAAGCAGTACATGGAAAGGGCTCCTGCTCTGTCACTCCTAGGTATCTGCCTCTGTCATGTGCATACTGTGGGCTGCTCCTCTGTTTCTCCAAGCGATCCTTATAGGACATATATCCTGTCTACCTTGAACCAGCTCATCAATAGTCTTCTGCAGAATCACTCCTGGATGGGCTCTGTCAGTTATGTATCCTAGCAGTCTATGGGCCTGATTCTAACTTTGGAGGACGGTGTTAAACCGTCCCAAAAGTGGCGGATATACCACCTACCGTATTACGAGTTCCATAGGATATAATGGACTCGTAATACGGTAGGTGGTATATCCGCCACTTTTGGGACGGTTTAACACCGTCCTCCAAAGTTAGAATCAGGCCCTATATCCCAGTTCAAGCCATGGAATACTCCTCTAATCATAGCTGTCTGAAATGTGCGAAACACTCACAATCCATTGAAAAAGGTGCAAGTGTTATTTTATGAGCTATTATGCTCTAGTTTTCTGAACTTTGAGTTCCAGCATTTCTCTTAATTACTCTTCTTTGTGTACTCACCTACCTGATTGTGACATTGAGAACCAGACTGCTTGTAGCCTGTGCATGCAAGGTAGACTCTAAAGTGGATTCATGAAGGTTGCATTTCTCCTTTAAATTTTTGTAGGCTACTGTCCTCCGCCGCAAAACAAACTCTAGATCATTTACAGAGCCTGTCTGCATCTAAAGCATACTCTAGGGATGGGTGGACAGTATTGAGCCTTTACTTTGGCTGGCTGTAATTAATATTAATACATTTCTGTGAGTCACTTTTAAGTAGTGCTTAAGGAGCTAAGGCAATACATCTCCTGATGTTAATCTTTAACTTAGGTATTAAGAACTCTTGAGTAGATCAATGGAATTAATTGTTCTCTTTTCTTTGATACACCTGTGTATTCATTCTCAAGTTTTTACACTGAATCTCCATTCACCTAAGGAGTGCAGGACTTGATATGTGCAGCCAGGGTGCGTTCTCTACATTCAAGCTACTGCATTAGGAGCCAGGAATGAATGGTAATTGCCAAAACAGGACAACAGCTTTTTGTAACTTTTTTCATGTAGGAAGGACTCATGTAGGGGAGTAGAGTGTTTGGAGAGACTGAGCTATGCCTAGTCCTATTTCTCCTGGATCCCAGACTCCTTTACACAAACCTGTTTAAATGTGTGGAGGTGATATTGTATATGCACGGGTTTCAAAGTTATTTGCAGTTAGCAACATGACACTCCACTCACCCTGCAGGTGTCCCTGCCTCCCACATATGAAGGAGACCCTTAGTGGCATGAAGGCTCAATATCGTAGCCTGCATATGTGAGGGCACTAAAAGGAGGTAGCAAAGGATTTCCAAAGCTCTAGGATCTGAATTATTCAGTACGATATCTATCTCAAAGGGTGCACTTTAAGTCATGGTGAATTGTACAAGGCGTCATGCCTGCCAATGTGACTGAAAATCCTGGAATTTACATCAGATGTATTCTAATTGGAGCATTCAGTTTCCACTATTGTGGGGCTATGGGTTTAAATGAGGCCTTCAGCATGCTCAGGCGGAAGATTTCCCTAGCTGACATCTCAGTATCCCATCTGCTTTAGAGTTTTGCTTTCTGGTATCCAGAGATACACTTCCCACTTCATCCATGAGATCTACATGGCATCTTCAGCTGTCCGCTTCAGACCGTTGGAAGATGATTCCTTGACTCTATCACATGCTAAAACATTGTTCCAAGTAGCCACATCATGAGCTCAATGATTGTGTACCCTAGTGATGTTTTGCATCATGAACATTTTCTAAAACTCTTTCCTAACAAGACGACATTTGCTCTCATTTTCACCATTATTAAACATATGCATTCCTCTTTTTTTTCTTACCATAACAGTGTGCTCTATATTATTTGAACATGTGATTGTTTCTGCTTTATCATTAGAGTGTACTTTTTTCTTGGATTTCCCAGCACTGTACATTATCTCAGGGAAACATATGTAGGATTGCAAATCAGAATTTGCATCTTTGAGTAGCTGGACCACACTAGCCATATCCACAGTGTATGTAAAGGTACAGGTTTGGAACAATGTAACGCGTTAATATAGGTGAAGCATTCTAAATACCTTTGGTTATGAAGCCACAGGGTTATTCCTCATAATTATACAAGGAGGGTATCAGGGTGCAAACTCATGTATCACACATCACAGCAGGAAAAATCAAAATGTCAGAGGAAGGCAACAGGTAGGAAGTGTGCACAGACATTTGACCATTGACAGAATAAGTTAAACGGACACAGGAGTTAAAAGTACTGAAGGGAAATTGTGCACGTAGGTCACAAGCAGGATGGATGACAAGAGCACAAGGCACACACACTGAAATGGTATCCTTGACATGCTTACAGAGAGTTTGCACCAAAGAAAGCATCTTCACAAAAAGGTTTGGTGTATCCTTGAAGTGCACATCACTTCACTGAGTAGCAGATTAAATTTTCTGCACCAATGGGCATTTGCAAGACCTGTGTGTACACTGCTGATTTAACACCCTCTGTTGAGAGTTCATATAGTCATAGTAAGAGAGACTGATTACATATCATGAAAGCAGTACAGAGGAAACATTTAAAAACTGATGAGCATAACCTTTGCTTGACTTTTACAGAACTTACCAAACAGAACTGGACACAGGAATTACATGATTACATTGCCATTGAGGAATGGTGAGGGACATGTCCTCCTCCACGAATTTCTCCTGTGATGCCATTGCCTCATCAAATTCTAGTTAGTTATCCGGCACAATGTGCTGTAGACTTCTGTTTGTGTAGTCTTTGAGATGCCACATATCATATGCACTGTGGTATGATTCACTGAAAATGTCTATGATAGACTACATTATAATCCAGCGACCAACATTGCAGGTGTGGCATCCTGTCTAAAAGAGGCCATCAAAATAAGCGGTCCCCTATGAGTCCAGTCCATTTGGGTGGTACAGCACGTGAGTGACTTTCCTATAAAACTCTCAACCTTCAGGAAATCCTAAAGACATGCTTTATGATAGATTTCTCACAATGGAGACTAATACATCTACAGTAGGCTACCACCTGATCTCTTTCAGGGCACAGTTACCGATATTTCAAGGGATCTTAGCAGTAAATAGTTAAAAGGCAGCTAGAGCCATACCTTCAATGAACTTTAGTTTCTGAATATTGCATTGGCTATGCGAAAAACAAATGGGAGGTCTAATTACCCAAGTAACCTTTCTCACAGTCTACATGTTTCAGCCTTCCTAGAAGATACTGAGGTTTTCGTCAGGACCATTAAAAGAAAGTAGGGAATTGACCCTACTCACACATCACACTTCTGTTCACACCATGCTTAGACTTTATGCTTGCGTCCCAACCTGCTAAATCATTGGTGAATATCTGTGGAGAGACAAGAAAATTCACCACACCATGTGACTTGTTATATGTTTACATAGACCACTTGTATATTACTTAAATCCATCAGCAAACACCTATGTATGGGGGCACACTGCACACACTATAGGTGAGTATACCTACTAATGAGTAGTGATACTGGTCCACTCTTGTAGATAGATCTAGATTGCCACTGTGTCTCTCTGTATCCAAATCATGAGTATGGTAGTTCTGGACCCCATGCTCGGTTTTCAGGCACACTCCTTTCTGATATATTTAGCTCCTCACTCCTTTTCTATCGATGAGAGAGGGTCAACGTTCTTATAGTCCCACCCTAATGTGTTAGAAGAAATTAAAAAAGAGAAAGAAAAATTGGGTTTATATTGGTTTCTCACTATTGTTCTCTGTAATGCACAGCTATATGTTGTATCTACCATTGATTTAGCTGGTCAGTACGTAAGCATAAAAGTCTATGCATGGTATGAATGGAAGTATGATATGTGAGTAAGGTCAATTCCCCACTTTTCCGACCTAATAAGGATTAGACAATACATAGGTATTTTTTAATTACTGGTCCTAACGAATGCCTCATTATCTTCTAGGAAGGCTGAAACATGGCGATCGTGAGGAAGGAAAGCATTGGTAATTTGACCCCACATAGTATACCCATTTGTTTTTAACACTGCCAATGCAATATTTTGATAATAAAGTTTTTTTGCAGGGATGCTTCAGGAAGCCTTTTAAAAGTGTACTGCTATGTTCCCTTTAAATATATCTTTCAGTGTGCCTGAAAGAGATCAGTTTGAAGCATACAGTGGAAGTATTAAACTGCACTATGAAAACTCTACGATGAACCATACCTTCAGGATTTCCTGAAGGGTGAGAGATCTATAGGAAAATAACTCATGCACTAGTTGCACCCAGATGGACTGGACTCGTGGGGGACCCCTAGTTTTGATTTATGTACTGTTATTTCAGGGACTTTGTGGGATCCTTACTAACCTTCTCTCTCTCCCTCCATCTGATTATTTATGATAAAGAAGGCCACCAGTCAGTCCCAATGTCACTAATAAGGTCTCTTAATAAGTGAGTATAACTATAGTCCCTGTTTCCGCAGGGCAGCATGTTTGAGTCTGAACTTCTCTATTTAACTAACAAGGACATTATGGCCCTCATTAGCACAATTAAACCAAATAGATAAATTGGACTTATGCATATGGTGCATTGTTCTACATTTGTAGTATGGTACAACAGCAGAGGTTGTGTTTTTTTTCTTATGAAAGGGTTGAGCACATCACTCCACTGAGTACAAAGGATGTGAGCAGAATTAAAGATGGGATATAGAAATGTTGCTGTGAAATTTTCAAAATGGTAGCATGAACTATGACAAAACCCATTGCTAAATAATTCTATATATATCCTACATGTCATCAGTGGTAGAACTATGAGGATCTACGATGGGTCGCGTGGTGGTTGAGGAATGTTGTTTTCAGTACACAGGTGATGAGGACATTAGGATTGATGACTGCTTTAAATGCTGGTGAATGTGAGATAGCACATGCATCAGGTTTTTGACCTGTGGGGAAATGGACCTTTGAGTAAATCAAGCTATGAAGCTTCTAGAAGTTTGACTGGCCCTTTCTGCAGGCACACTCTCAGCAGGGCAAGAGTACTTAATGGGAGGGGCAATTAAAAGAGCAATCCAACCATTTGTTCATAAAGTAATTGTCAGGCGAAGAGGACACATTTGACAGCTGTATCAAGCAAAGGTGGGCCTGTCCTACTAGTACTCTCATTCAAAGATAAAAGAAAGAAAAGGACATTTGTAGAGCCTAGAGGCATACTTGTACTTCACTTAAAGGAGTATTATACATGACAGGTATGTGGGGGTTTCTTTTTAATGGGGCAAAGGTTGCCTACAATTCAATTGGAGAACTTGGAGACAGGCTTGGGGAGCCAAAACAGATGAAATGGTATAACTCTCACTTCCCTTGTCTTGAAATACTCAGGAATTGTGCTTCTTGGGATGCATTTTTCTAGAGAACACAGAAAATGGTTAACACTATAGGAGAGAATACTGTGTGAATTTTACCATGAAACCTTTAGGGATAATTGACTGTTGGGGCTTGAATGCTATTGCTTGGAGAACAGGTCTGTACTCCTGCCCTGATTGCCCCACTGCATGTTAAATTGGAATACAGACTTTTATGTTGGCCCTAGTGTCACACTAACATTTTCACAGTTTCTTAGGTCTCTCCTTGGAAATGCAAGGTTCTGAACCCGTTGTGTGACATGGACATGACCTTTTAATAGGCATTGAACTACTGTAATGTCCTCAGTGTGAAATATAAAGTGCTTGTGGTAGGCTCTCTTGTTTTTGAAAGTATAGTGTGACCAGATCTCTATCTCTTTGTTAAGTAGAGGAGAGCCTTTTGAGGTGGTATCCTACATGCACATCAAGTGTGGTGCATGTGTGTGTTGTGAGTGATTAACATATGCATGGTAGTAGGACTGTGTGTTTTATGTATCTGAGTACTGAGACCAGTGGAATCCATTAAAGCTGCCCCTGATTCTAGCATGGTGCAATATGCAAGGTGAGGACAGCTTTCCCTAGGCAGTGGAAGCTTATTGTTGCATTCCTCTAACTGGAGTGGGGAGATCCAGATAATGAAGTGAGGGGTGATGGAGAGAGTGCTAACTTTAGAACTTCAATAAAAGATTAGGCCTGATCCTTGTAATGCAAAATTCAGAACCTATAATGTGACATGGAGTACTACCCACGTCCCAGGTGCAACACATAAAGCTGTGGTGGTAGTGTACCTTATTTTTTGTAAGTTATAGTGTGACCAGACAACTTTGTCACTATTACAGAGGGGGTGTTTTTCGGCTTCACTTAGGTAAAGTAAAAGTACTAGGGCAAGAAGGATTTATTTTGGATAACCATGGTTTCAGCACGGCACAAGATGGAGGATGAGGACAGATTCCTCCAGACAGTGGAAGGGTATTGCTTGCATTCCTGAAGCTGGAAGGTGGAGATCTAGATTCTGAGGTGAGGGACAATGGAGTCAGGGCTACCCTTAGAAAGTAATGGAGTCCTTGCTCACAAAGAGCTTCTTATTAGTTCTTCCTGTGCACTGTCATTTGGTCAGTTATCGGAGCAAGGTGTGGGGGGCAAGAGTTTCTGTTGTTTGGTTTCCCTGATTGCTGCTTAAGGAAAGCTGGTTACAACCAGATACTGAGATCTCACACTTAATTGTGCCCATATTTTGGAAATGCCTCATTGGAGCCATCCACATTACTATCTTATGTACACTTTACACAAAGGTTGTCCCTGAAGAGGAGATAGAGAATGCATTTGAAACTAAACCAATCAGTTTTGAATCATTAGGCAGATGATCGAAGGCCCCTGCCTCGAAAATGTGTGTGAAAGTGGGCTCCGAACCACCAAACCATATGACAGTCCCAAGTTCTGCTTTTCCATTGAAGGGCGTGCTCTCTAGACTACTTGAAGAGCTTCTGTATAACTATGGCTGGTGTCTGCCCACCAGCCAGTCTCCCAGAGGTTAATAGACATTGCCTGAAGTCTCCACTTGTTGCTGGAGGAAATGAGCTTCTCCCTAAAGAGAGGCTGCTGCAGTGAAGGCAGGAGCCAGACAGCACCTCCTGCACAGCCCAAAATAGTATAGTAACCAGCAGGTAAAAACACAGAGTGAGTCTGCATTGAGGACAACAGACTAAATGCAAATAGATTAGTCTTCTATGCCACAACACTTTGCTGGACAAGTAAAGGGACATTGAACTAAGTTGCACATTAGGCATGTGAGAGTAATTGATTTTGATGGATACGTGCCTCATCCTGCTGAAACCAGCAGTGTGTTTGGCGCTAGAGATATAGGATCCTGACCATAGTGGGAAGAAGAATACCAGGAGGATACAGGGTGGAAGGCAGTGTAGTGCCTCCCTGTTTAACACAACTTAGTTTTCAACCCTGCATGTCACTTCTATTCAATTCAATTGTTTAGTAATTACATTTAGGTAGTTTCTTTTAACATAAACTCCTGTCCCCTCACACTAATTCCACAAGGAGCCAGAGACTGGTCACCCTGGATACTCAGAGTGTCATGTGCTAAAAGGGTTGTACTTAGCAAAGCCATAGTAGACTGGACCACATGGTACCAATCACAAACTACATCAACCACTACAACTGAAGACCATTAGCCCCTGTCTCTGCGTTTACTCCCAAAACAGAGTCTGAAACCACCAGTCACTGCTATGTTACTTATAAACTGAGGTTCCTACTACTTGGGAATCAGGATGTGGATGAATCTTGGGAATATCAGAAGAGACTGCATATGGTGTAATTCTGTTGCTTAAACAAGTCCTAAGGAAAACCTGCTTCATTTTGAATTGCTACAAGTATATGCCTGTCACCTGCTTCATTTTGAATTGCTACAAGTATATGCCTGTCACCTAAGTAAGGGCTTCATTAATCTCCATAGCTGAAGACCATTCTCAAAGTCACAGAAGTTGACCTCCTGGAATTCTTCAAAAGGAAGAGGACTGAGGGGATGCTAGACAGCCCACAGCAAGATGGCTGCAATGTACTGTAGCTTCACCGACCATGACAACTATCCTGTCAACTATCCTGTCATCTGGCTACAAAATGCACTGAAGTTGGAGCTGCTGGGCATGAGCTGAATTTTCCAGAGCTATGGACAGCAAAAGGGCAGTGAATCAACATGAAACTGGACATTGCTGTGGATGTGGGTCAACTCCTATGATACACCACCATGCCGAAAATGGTGCTACTCGACTCAGCATAGTGGCCTTTGCTTCTCCAGCCCTACCGGTGTGGACTCCATGGTAGCTGTGTGACAAACACTGCTGACAGGGGGTACCGCCTCATGCGTGGTCTGATGGCCCAAGGCCCTGGGACAAATGAGTTGTGGCACTGTAACTATGACCAGTGACCACCCTGGGGAGCCCCATCAGTGAAACCTGTGGCTCTCCCTGAAGACTGGAGGTGACCGCAGACTGGGAGTGCATCACGGGGCAATGAGCCTGCATACCTGAGGATTGACAGCATTGAAGCAGTAGAGATGCCGGTGACAATGAGGGGACTCACAGGGAATTCGGCAGCCCTGTTGCTCTGTCTGCGCTGCCCTGACAGCACTACATCGCTTTTGGGCCCAAGTCAGGCCTACTGTGCAGCGACTAAAGGCAGATGAGAGTGCTTTGTATGGACTACCTGAGCTGTAGAGAGGTCTCAGATCCTGCTGTGCGCTTAATTAGGGGTGTAGTCCCTCCTTGAAGCACTTGCCTGTGCTGCGATCTTCGTTCTAAAGTGGGAGGCGCCCCTGCTGGGAACTCTGTATACAAATTGCCTGCCTCTTCTGGATAAGTACATGGCATTGGGAGGCAGCCAAAGAGCGCCCCCTCTTTCTTCCATTGGCACTAGGAGTCCCCTATGGACTGGTATTGCGTGCCATTCTGTCTGACTCCACTCCTGGGAGGAGAGTGCTACTAAGCCTACATCACTGAAGTGCTCTGTGCATTGCTCTGTGTGCCTATTCAGGGGTGTTTCTTTGCACCATAACTGTTACAAACTGTAAGAATACCATGCCAGTGTGCTGGTGTCCCTATTGATGTACACAACGCATACTATTTATTTTCTATTTCCCACTGGTGCCCACCGGCTTTGCATTCAGTGACAGTCTACGTGCTGCTCCTTGTGCATCTACTAATGTGGAAAATTATAAAATGTAGTCTCCTCTTCAATGTGAGGTGCACAGTGCCCTCCACGCTTCCTCGCTCCCACCTGATGACCAAGAGGCAGCCCCTCTGGGAAATATCTTATAGCCAATGGAGACCACAATTCTCCCCATGCAGCATAGGCTGAAGTCAATTGAAGGGACAAATGAGACTTTAACTTTATGCATGGACAGCTTGACCATTAAACTAGGCAAGCAATCTGCAGGCCTCACCATGGCGGAGCAGCGCCTCTCGGCAGCAGAGGATGATCTTCCCACAACAACCTTCGCATAGATATTAAACGGTGCTTTGAGGAGTTCACAACACTTAACTTCAATGCTGCTTTTAAAAATACTTCTCAAGCTGTCTTTGGAAAATAGTCTTGTGTCACGGGTTTCACAGCATCGGCGGATGTCTTTCTTAATGCACCAAAAGGTCACTAACCTCAAGAAGGCTGAAAACAGGGAGATGAGAGGGGAATTACTCACTAACTGACTTCTCTTGGAATGATTCAATTATTTGAGGAAGATGGAGTAACACTCATAAATTCTCCAGCTGCTGCAGAGTAATCCGCTCCAGAGAGAGAAGCCGTGCACTGAAAAGATGACTCCTGAAAGAATCACTGAACTGGGAACACCTGCGTGCGAAGGAAGACTCGAAGCAAAGCACAGGAAACACCTTGGCAGTTCTATTTATAGACTGATGTGCTGGTGATGAGTCATCAGACACATGCTGGTGATGAGTCATCAATCATGAGGGGTGTGGATGCTGTGCTGGTGATGAGTCATCAGACACATGCTGGTGATGAGTCATAAAACACTTCTGATGATTCATATGAAGGAATTTTATGTCTCCATAAACCACTTGGCACACAGTTCACAAATGGGGCAACACTTACCTTTATCAATATAAACAAACATGCCATGTAATATTCGATCATCAGACGGAAGATCATTTTCCTCTCAAGTGACAGGGAAGTGCTGTGCTGTAAACACATTAATGACAAGTTTCATCTTTTTTCATACATGCTGATTTATTTTGTGAGGGAGCAGCAAAAAGCATGCATGTGTGAGTGAGTGTGTGTCCTAACAGTACTTCCCCTCAAAAGCCTTTTTACTAGCCGTGGTTTGAAGGGGTATCGTGCATGAGAGGAACGTACCAACTGTATGGTGTGAACATGGGCGACTGGGTCCCACAACTGCTCTTCAGGTGGGTAGGCTTTCCAGTCCAGTCTCTTAGGTAAAAGAGATAGCCTTGTCATCTACAAGAATCAACAATGCAATGGACTTCAAATTCTTCATGATTATCACTAAGTATGGAAGGTGGTGGGGGAATAGATTTGACCAACAAGACATGAAATACTGGATGCATTTTATGTTCACTGGGAAGGTTCAGTTTCATAGATGCAGGGTTGAGAATTTTGGGGATGGTAAAGGGACCTATGAACCGAGGCTGTCGTTTACGAACCCCTGGTATGGATAAATAACTGGTGCTTAGCCATACTTGATCACCTTCTGCATATGTTTGTGCAGATGTACGGTGTTTGTCTGCTTGTTCTTTTATCTTTTCCTTGGTGTCAATTAGTTTTTTTTGGGTCTTATTCCAAATGTTTTGTTATCCAGATAAATATGCATATACTGCTTGTGCATTTTGGGATGGTATGAATGGTATGCACTTGGATGATAGCCTAGATTACAATAAAAAGGTGACATGTTATGAACCGAATGAACAATGTTGTTATATGCAAATTTGGCTAAGGGAAGTGCTTGCACCAACTAAGGTGGTAATTAAACAATGTAGGAACTGTTCCATGGTTAGGTTAGTTCTCTCTGTTTGACCATCAGTTTATAGATGATTTGCAGAGGATAACCGATGGTCAATACGAAGAGATGAACATAGTTCCAGCCAAAATTTAGACTCAAATTATGTCCCTCGATCAGACATAATTACAGTTGTCAGGCCATGAAGCCAGACACTATACATTATAAAAGGTTCAACTAGATCTTTAGCAGTTGGGATTTTAGTGACAGGAATTAAATGGGAAATTTTTTAGAATAAATCCACGACCACGAGTATACATGTATTTCCCATATTGTAAAATAGCATCAATCTTTTTATGAATCCATTTGGATCCATTGGCTGAACGTGCTAATTTAAACACGACCTTGATATGAAGACATGGACTATTTATTTGATTCATTGGTTTACCAATAGCTTTTTGCTGTTTGATGTCCCTGAGACTGCAGAAGAACAGGGGTAGCAAAGATGTAGAGACAAGTCCAGTTCTTCTCACTGCAGTTCAGAAGCAGCAGGCCAACACAGCAGAGCAAACAACAAAGTGGCAGTCCCTCCTACAATAGCAGCAGTAGGCCAACACAACAGAGCAAGTGGCAAATTGGTAGTCCCTCCCACAACAGCAGCAGCAGCCCAACGTTGCAAAGTGGCATTCTTCCCTGGCAGCACAGCAGTCCATCTTTCTGGCAGAGTGTACTTGGTTCCAATAGAATCTGATTTTGTGAGTTTACTTGCCAGGTTGAAATGGCAGTTTAAAACTGCACACACAGGCTCTGCAGTACCAGGCTTGAGGCAGGTTAGAAGGGCTACTATAATGGGTGGCACAATCAGTGCTGCAGGCTCACTATTAGCATTCAATTTAAGGGCCCTGGGCACATATAGAGCACTTTACCAAGGACTTACAAGTACATTAAATATACCAATTGTGGAGAAGCCAATGTTACCATGTTTAGATTACAGAGCACCTGCACTTTAGCACAGGTCAGCAGTGGTAAGGTGCCCAGAATCTGAAACGTCAGCAAAAATGAGTCAGAAAAACAGGCAGATGAAGGTGAAAAGATTGGGGTGACCCTGCAGCAAGGGACATTTCCAACAGCTCTCGCTTGGTGGGAGCACATCTAGCCTCCGCCTACCCATCATACTCTAGAGGCTTTCTGATATTGGTCAAAAAAAGGGTGCCCTTTGCAGTTGCACCCACTGAAACTGATGACCAAGGTACATATGTGATGATGCAGGGTTCCCTTTGTGATACATTGGTGACGATAGTGAACACTTATGGGCCAAATGTCAATGATCCCACCTTTTACACTCAACAGTGGAACAGGTTACATGCACTTGCACCATCCTCCATCATAAGGGGTAATGCTCTTATCACATGCTTAAACTACGACCTATATATTTCCACACACACTGACTGCCATGACAATTAGTCTGCCAAAGTATTATGTGAGGGCATGGATGATCACAGCTTAGTGGATATCTGGAAGATCTGTAACCCCCTGATGTGGGCAGACAATTTTGCTTTAGCTTCGGCAGTACATAATTGTGGTCTTGTTTGGACTACTGGTTGGTGACATGAGATGTGAGCACCTGGACGACTAACATCACACATCTTGCCAAAGCCCTACCTGACCATGCACCGGTTAAATTGCAACTCCTCATCCCTACCCATGTCCCTCTGCTGTTCACCTGGCAATTTCAGGCTATTGTGGAATATTTTGACAGGAGCAAGGGATCTGCTGACAGAGCAGACACTCTGTGGGAAGCCTTTAAGGTAACAATACGGGAGGTATGCATAGGTATGCAAGCCAGCATCTTGCACAACATATGGACACAGCTGAGCAAAATAGAATTGAGGAGTAGAGCACTGAGTTTAAGCAATCACTCTGCTACAGGACCCTTGCAGCCATTAGGGAATACTTAACTCAGTATGAAGTTATGGTGAAATGTGAAACCCACTATCTCTCCTGACGCATGTGGGACAGGCACGTTGGGAGGGCAGCTGACCATCCTGGAATTTAACTGCCCAGCTCAAAACAGCATTGGCCCAACACCAATTTGTGAAAATGACAGACCCTGACGGGAGGTACAGATTCAGTACCCCATACAAAATAAAAGCTTTTGCAAACTTCTATGCATGCTTGTACTCTGCCAACCCCATCGCTGCACCATCCGACACTCCTGTGCACCTAGATTACATAGCGCTGGCATGGCTATCTGGAGGGCAGCATGAATACCTAGTGCAAACAATCACTAAAGTAAAGGTAAAAGTCACTATTTGCCTGCTCCCTAACAGAAAGGCACCAGGCCCAGGTGGTTTATCCAGCGAATCCTATAAAGAATACGTGACTATAATAGTACCATCACTATATACTATGTTCATTGAAGCAGAGCACAAACAATTCCTCGCTCCTTCCTTGCAGGAAGCACTCATCTTCACACTCCTAAAACCTGACAAACCACCTGCACACTGTGACTATTATCAGCCACTGTTGCTGATAAATACTAACGTAAAGATCCTTGCAAAAATACTGGTCACCAGACTTCAACCGCTTCTTGTGAATCTGGTCCTTCCAGATCAGTCGGACTTTGTGCCTATGCGTTCCATAACACATAACCTTGTGCACTCTTTGCGCTCCCACATTACCTAGATCTTTCCTTGCTAGAGGTGGCAGTGCTTTTAGATGCTGCCAAGGCATACATGGCACAGTTGCCAGGGTACAGATCAACAGTCACACTTTGGAACCGATTTCGGTTAGTAGGGGCAAGCGTCAAGGCTGCACCTGGTCCCCTATCCTATTTGTAATTGCCTTAGAACCCCTCGCTTGCATTATACAACTAAAACATGTGAACTCGGTGCTCTGGTTCTTCCTAAGGCCCATTAATATTTCACTGTATGCGGACAACATGGTCCTACATGTGGTGATGCAGTGATGTACCATCCACCTCTGCTCCAGGAGTTTACCCAGTTTGCGTGACACTCTGACCGCCATATAAACTAGGCAAAGTCTTCTCCCTCAAGCAGACCATGCAGTCTTGTCTCTTAGAATTTCCCCTAGAGTTTACCGCGGACTTCCTTAAATTCCTGAGAACATGGATTGATAAAGATCCTGACCTAGTGATCTGCAAATATTACGGTTCTGCGGTAGACCAACTGGTCCAAAATGCCACTCTCTCTACCTGACAGAGCGACAGTCATGAAAATGGTCATACTCACCAAATTTATCTATCTCTCTGTTAACAGCCCTACAATATTGACACAACAGTTTTTTTTAAACTGTCAGGACTCACTTCATCACATTCGCCTGGGCTGGTAAGGGGCAGCGAATCAGTTGATCCACTATGACACTTTCCTATGCACAGGGCGGCTTTGGCGCACCCAATCTCTACTTATATTATCTTGGTGCCCATGAGCATTTTGCGCATAACTGCTACAGTCCACATGGTTCTATACATCATGTAACAGTGGAATTGGATGATGTTCATCCGATCCCTCTATGGGCTATTCTTCTGCCCACTCATACGGATGTGTCCAAAAGGGTAATAAACACTATTTTTACACCACTTTGCATGTGGAAGGCTGGAAGCACCTGCAAATACGCTTCACCTTTATGCCCCTGCACTCCAATTAACGCATCACTCCGCCATTTCAGTAATACACAAAGCTGGAGCCCTTAACATGCTACACACAGCCATAATAGCCACTTTGAAAGACGGTTACACTTCAGGGCAATTTCTTGACATAGCAGACGTGTGCAACACCCAAACACACATCATTACTGATGTTTATGTACTACTGGCTCCGGGCAGCTCTAAGGGAATACTACCCCACATTCCCAGCAGAACCACTTAAACTCATTGCCCTTATAGTCAGTTCTGAACAGTCCCCCTTGCAAGAATCTCATCATTAAGCTTTACAGTGTGGCCCAGTTGCACATGCCAGAGAACCCAAGTGAGGCATTCAATAGTTGCAATTCAGTCTTCGATGCCCCCATTTCTGCATTGGACTGCTGCACACTGACGATTTTATTCTCCTCAAACTGTAACTTATGTATTATTCACTTCAAATAACTTTAAAAATGTATTACTCATGTGCTAGGCTATGTCGATATGGCTTATGGAGTGATGCAAATTGTATACAGTGCAGTGCTCCTGAGGCAGATTTCTTACTCCTCGCCTAGCATTGCAAGCCGATTGGGTGGTTCTGGGAACAGGTATCACATGCTCTGTCACAAATGCTGATGGAGCAATTGCTGTGTACTCCATAAATATGCTTACTTGGCCTTGTCAGAACTCTTCAGGCTGTGCACCGCAAGCTGCTTTGATAGCACTACTCCTGGCCAAATGAATGTAACCATTCATTGTGGAAAATGTCTATGCCCACCACTAAACAATGGTTTCTTGACTTGACGTACTGTAAAGAACAGCTTGATACGTATGCTGAAGAACTTCCCCCACGTGGCGGCGGTGAACAGAAGACCGCCGTTGGCGGTGAATAGAAACCCTCCATATAAAGAACCCAAATCCTGACCCCGAAAAAAATCACCAGTCCACCAGTCACTGCCAGGACACTGTCAGCAGAAATGCTGGACCTTCCACCCCGCCACCGCCGAGCACACCCACATCCCACCCTCCAAATAATGATGCACAAATCACCTTGGCGGTCAGTGGAAGCTGAACGACCATTGGCGGTGCCGACCGCCACAGGTGGCAAGTGGACCCAACAGCAAGAAGTGCACACATTGGATAAGCTAGAAATCTACACACCTGACACACATCCACAACACCATAAAACACTCACATATACACCCCACAATCCTTTGCAACAAAACCAGGCCAAAGAAGACAGAAAACTGCAGAAGCAGACACCGAACGCCACTATACACAAGACTCACACCGAACCACAGAAGAGCACCCTCACCGCGATTCCACCCCAACACCATTCACCACACCCACCATGCCACCCCCCCAAACATCCACGCTTCACAGAAAGGGAGCTAAGGACCATGGTGGACGAGATCCTGAAGGTAGAGCCACAAATCTTTGGGCGCAGATGCAGCACACACCCATCGCCAGGGAGATGGAGCTATGGCAGACCACTGTCAACAGTGTCAATGCAGTGGGCCACCATCCACACACTAGGGACGACATCCGAAAGAGATGGAACGACCTGTGGGGGAAGGGCAGGGGCATGCATCAAGGCACCACATTGCAGTCCAGAAGACAGGGGGAGGACCACCACTAACACCACCCAAATACACCAATGGGGAGGAAAAGGTACTGGCCATCTTGTACCCTGAGGGACTCACTGGACTCACTGGAGAATTAGACTCGGGTAAGTCGTCTACAATTACCCCATACACATCACGCCTGGAATGCATGCACCACCCCACCCCACAAACACCCACTAGGACCACTACCCCACCCAGCACACAGCCACTGAATCCACTCCCCCTGCATGCCCACAAACCCACTAACAGGCCCACATCCCCCCTCCCCCATGCACAGACACCTACCCCAGTAAGGATTCACAATGGCACTACACCACCCACAATGGTACTCCACATCCAAAACAAAATGCAGTGCAAACCTCAAAAGTTACACCTGCACAAAACAGCCCAGCCCTGTGCACCCCATCCGATCATGCATTTGTAACAGACATGTCCATTTCCCCCAACAGCCACCACTTCCCATGCTACCCTGAAAAACACGACAAGGGGTGGCAATGCCCTCCAAGGAGACAGAGGCAACTCACAAGACACTGGGGATGTATCACTAGACACTGATGAGCAGGCTGGCCCCTCACACAGTCCTAGACTGTCACCATCCAGCAGCCCCACCCAGGATACCACTGACACCCCTACCACCCAGCCAACAACACCAGCCCAGGGCAACCGTACCCACACCTGTGTATCCAGGCGACAGACTGGTGCAACACAGGTACAGAGGCCACAGTCACCCCCTACAAACAGGCAGGAAGATGATGGCCCCAGTACCAGTGGTACTGCCAAACCTGTGCAGGGGACACAGGCACAGGGGTCTAGGCCCAGTGGGAGGGCCTCAGTGGCCCAAGGGGGAGGCCACAGGATGGATGCTGCAGCCCAGGACGTGATCTCTGAGGACCTGGGTGCATACCAGCATACCCATGACAGATTAGCACAGATAGTATCCACCCTGGAGCAGAGTCAGAGGATGCAGCAGGAACGCCACCAAGAGGCCATGGATCAGTAGATACAGCACAACGCCACAATGGCCAGCATAGCAGGAGCACTGCTGCAGCTGGTACAAACCCAGTCTGAGTCCCACACAAGACAGGAGGCCCCCACCACAGCACAGGAGACAGACCGGACAATGACAACCACAGCAGCAACATTCCACAAACTACCCTCAGAGGAAACACAAGGTACAACCATGTCATCCCCTTTAGGTCAACAGCAGGTGCCCAAACGGACCCTCAGGCCAAGATATGGCACTGGAACCCCTGCCAAAAACAAGACCCCCTCCAAAAAGTAACTCGCTACAATCTGCCCACCAACCATCCCACACAAACAACCACCAAACAGTGGTAACAATTAATAAGAACTCATGTAAGCATTGATGGCCCCATCAATACCAATGACAAGGCTGCCAACATGTTGCCATTGAGGACACCCACCCTTGACAAACTGCCATCAATGTAAATTGCACTATTCAATCCCTGCACCAATAAAACACATATCACACCTGTAACACTGTGCCCTGTCATAATGTGTGCACCAAGTGAAGTATGGATACATATCGTGTTTAGAGTTATTGCAAGAACCAAGGAAGACTGTAAACAACAAATGGTGGATTCCTGTACCTGAATACCTGCAAAGGAAGAGGACTAAGGCCCTCATTCCAACCCTGGCGGTCTATGACCACCAGGGTGGAGGGCAACGGAAGCACCGCCAACAGGCTGGCGGTGCTTCCAGGGCCATTCTGACCGCGGCGGTAAAGCCGCGGTCAGAAAAGGGGATTCAGCGGTTTCCAGACGGATTTCCCCTGACCCGGAGAATCCTCCATGGCGGCGCTGCTTGCAGCGCCGCTATGGGGATTCCGACCCCCTTCCCGCCAGCCTGTTTCTGGCGGTTTACACCGCCAGAACCAGGCTGGCGGGAACGGGTGTCGTGGGGCCCCTGGGGGCCCCTGCACTGCCCATGCCACTGGCATGGGCAGTGCAGGGGCCCCCTTACAGGGCCCCATTAAGATTTTCGCTGTCTGCTTTGCAGACAGTGAAATCGCGATGGGTGCTACTGCACCCGTCGCACCCCTGCAACTCCGCCGGCTCCATTCGGAGCCGGCTTCATTGTTGCAGGGTCTTTCCCGCTGGGCCGGCGGGCGCCCTTTTGGCGGTCGCCCGCCGGCCCAGCGGGAAAGTTGAAATGACCCCCGCGGGCTTTTGACCGCGGTGCGGTCTTTCGACGGAGTTACTTTGGCGGGCAGCCTCCGCCGCCCGCCAAAGTTAGAATGACCCCCTAAGTCCAGAAGTCGAAAGAAGTTCCAGGAAGGACAGGAGCCCCTGCCAACCCAGAAGAGGGTGCAAAATAAAAGTCCCCGGATGGACGACGACTGCAGAAATGCACCCTGGGAAGACGTCATTGGGTTCCTGCATGATGCACTAGATGTCCCACAGAGAGAAGTTGGATGCAGGCGAGTTTTGGTGCTGTATTCCTCCAACAAGCCTTGTTTCTGTCAAAGTCGGGTTTCGCATCAAGTTGGCGCTATCTGGACCCAGGAGGGACCTGGGGGCCTCAACTCTGTGTGAGGAGGAAGAGGAGGCTCTCAGCACTTTAGAGAACCCTCAGAATACCATATAGCGCCCAACGGAGTCCCAGGACACGGGGACAAATGAGGTGCAAAATGCGGTTGGTGCATCACTACAAAGGAAGATCCAACGTCGCCGGAGCATCGCAGGATAGAGTGCTGGGGACTGGGCCAGGCTGTGCATGAGGGAATTTTGCAAATAGTGCACAGAGTCCTCAGGAGGTAAAGAAGACGTGGTGCACAGGGGTACTGTCATTCTGGGGGAAGGCAAGGTCTCCTCCAAATTGAGACAACAGGACCTCAGTCTGTGTTGATGGGGTCCACCCTCTGTGTTCCAAGGAGCACGCTCGTCACCAGGAGAGGAGTCCAAGAGAACCAGTCATCGACTTAGAAGGTGCCTGTGTGAGCAGGAAAGGGACTCCGACACTTCACTGGAGATTTTGTTGGTCCTTCTTGTGTAGGGTGAAGACAGGGAGTCCCCAGAGCATGCACACTGTGAAAACTGTTGCAGTTGCTGGCTGGAGCTGAAGTTGCAGAGGAAAAGTAGCCCTTCTGCATACTTTGTTGCTGTTACAGCGGTTCCTGGAGCAGTCTGCCGTTGATCCGAGCTCAGAGGATGAAGTAGTACTTGCAAGGAATTCCTGCTCTAAACCTCCAAGTAAAATCTGAAGAGAACCCACAGGAGAGACCCTAAATAGTCCTGAGGGGGGGATTGGCTACCTTATCAGGTAAGGACCTATCAGGGGGGGTCTCTGATGCCACCTGCTGGTACTGGCCACTCAGAGGCCCCCAGAGTGCCCCCACACCTTGCAAAGCAAGATGGCTGAAGCCTGGGACACATTAGAGGAGCTCTGGGCACCACACATAGGATGGTGATGGACAGAGGAACTCCCCTTTCCTTTGTCCAGTTTCACGCCAGACTGGGGGTCCCTGAACCGGTGTAGACTGACTTATGCAAGGAAGGCACCATCTGTGCCCTTCAAAGCATTTCCAGAGGCTGGGGGAGGCTACCCCTCCCCAGCCTGTTACACCTATTTCCAATGGGAGAGGGTGTAACACCGTCCTTCCAAAGGAAATGCTTTGTTTTGCCTTCCTGGGACTGAGCTGCTCAGACCTCAGGAGGGCAGAACCCTGTCTGTGAGGTGGCAGCAGCTGTAGCTGCATTGGAAATCTCAGAGAGCTGGTTTGGCAGTACTGTGGGTCCATAGTGGAGTCCCCAGGATGCATGGAATTGGCTTCCCAATACCACATTTGGAATAGGGGGACAATTCCATGATTTTAGACATCTTACATGGCCATATTCGGAGTTACCATTGTGAAGCTACATATAGGTATTGACCTATATGTAGTGCACATGTGTAATGGCATCCCCACACTGAGAAAGTCCTGGGAATTGGCCCTGAACTATGTGGGGGCACCTTTGCTAGTGCAAGGGTGACCTCTCACTTAGTAACTTTGCACCTAACCTTCAGCAAGTGAAGGTTAGACATATGGGTGACTTATAACTTACTTAAGTGCGGTGAAAATGGCTGTGAAATAGTGTGTACACTTTTTCACGCAGGCTGCAATGGTAGGCCTGTGGAAGGGTTTGTCTGAGCTCCTTATCGGTGGCAAAAGAAATGTTGCAGTCCATAAGGATCTCCTGGAACCCCAATGCCCTGGGTACCTAGGTACCATATACTAGGGACTTATAAGGGGGGTTCTATTGTGCCATTTGACATTGGTAAAAGAAGTCACTAGCCTATAGTGACAAATTTAAATGCAGAGAGAGCATAAGCACTGAGGTTCTCGTTAGCAGAGCCTCAATGACACAGTCAAACACTATACATAACACACACATTAGGCCATAAACTATGAGCACTGGGGTCCTGACCAGCAGGATCCCAGTGAGACAGGCAAAAACATACTGACATACAGGTACAAAACAAATTGGTGTAACATGCCGTATGTATGCAGGATAGTTTCTGCACCAAAATAGTCCTGAGAAACATATTCTGCTTTTGTAAATGCACTGCAAAATGCAGGACACATAGAAATAGGATGTAAGCAGGATAAATCACAATATTTATCCTCATTACGCCTCACCTGAGAAGACCTATCTTTTTGGTGCATTTTCAGGTCAAAAATAATGGGAGTTGCGAGGGAACACACATTGAACATCCTTCCCAGGACAGAGTAAGACAAAGCAGTGTGTGGTGCAAGAGCAGCGCACACTGGCTCATAAATTGGCTCATGGTTCTGAGTCTGCCCAAGAAGATGTGCCCTTGTTGGGCAATGTTTCTTAGTTTATCCCAGTCAGTGCTCTTTGGTGCAAAATCTGTGACTTCTCCAGGGCCATCAAAACTAGATATCCATACGTATGGAGCTCTACTCTGCTTCAGCTCCCAGAATTTCCATGTTGAAGAATCTTGACCTCTGAAAAATGTACGCTACAGATATAGGAAAATCACCAAAGGGAAAACAGTAATGACACAATCGAAGAGGCCATAGTTTCAATGTTGTCTGACTATAATCTTTTATGTCTAAATGTTATAGCTTTAATTGGACCTTTAAATCATTACAACTGACCTCATTGAGCTAAACTCAGTCACAGTATCCTGGTTTCAACTGCTAGAAGTATGAAGCTTTCATTCTAAAGACTAAGGGCCAGATTTGGAAAATGTGACGCTGCACCCAGTGCCACTTTTCTTGCATCCCTTAGTGTCCCCCTTAATACCACCATGTGTGCACCATATCCCAGATATGGTGCACCGTGGTGGTAGTTAGGAAACTAGGACCAGATGTAGCAACCGTTTTGCATGGCGCAAACTGCGATATTTGCAGTTTGCGCCATGCAAAACGGGCATCGCTTAGGCCCTCATGGCTTTTTCTCCACATAAGCTACCCACCCCAAATTTGTGTCCTTTTTTTCCAACATCCTAGGGATTCTATAGGTACCCAGACTTTGTGGGTTCCCCTGAAGGAGACCAAGAAATTAGCCAAATACAGCAAACATTTGTTTTTTTTCAAAAAAATTGGAAAAAAGGGCTGCAGAAGAAGGCTTGTGGTTTTTCCCCTGAAAATGGCATCAACAAAGGGTTTGCAGTGCTAAAGTCACCAGCTTCCCAGCTTTCAGGAACAGGCAGACTTGAATCACAAAACCCCATTTTTCAACACAATTTTGGCATTTTACTGGGACATACCCCATTTTTACTATTTTTTCTGCTTTCAGCCTCCTTCTAGTTAGTGACCGAAATGGGTGTGAAACCAATGCTGGATCCCAGAAAGCTAAACAATTCTGAAAAGTAGACAACATTCTGAGCAAGGGGCAATTTGTATAGATCCTACAAGGGTTTCTTACAGAAAATAGCAGCAGAAATAAAAAAATATTGAGGTGAAAGAAACTGCCATTTCTCTCCACGTTTTACTCTGTAACTTTTTCCTGCGAAGTCAGATTTTTGAAAGCAATATACCATTACGCCAGCTGGACTCTTCTGGTTGTTATATAGAGCTTGTAGGTTCATCAAGAACCCTAGGTACCCAGAGCCAATAAATGAGTGGCACCTTGCAATGGGTTTTCATTCTATACCGGGTATACAGCAATTCATTTGCTGAAATATTAAAAGTGAAAAATAGGTATCAAGAAAACCTTTGTATTTCCAAAATGTCCACAAGATAAGGTGTTGAGAAGCAGTGGTTATTTGCACATCTCTGAATTCTGGTGTCCCCATACTAGCATGTGAATTACAGGGCATTTCTCAAATGGACGTCTGTTTTACACACTGTCTTACATTTGGAAGGAAAAAATTTAGAGAAAGACAAGGGACAATAACACTTGTTTTGCTATTCTGTGTTCCCACAAGTCTCCAGATAAAAATGGTACCTCACTTGCGTGGGTAGGCCTAGTGCCCGCGACAGGAAACACAAAATGGACACATCACATTTTCAGAAAGAAAACAGAGCAGTTTTTTACAAAGTGCCTAGCTGTGGATTTTGGCCTCCAGCTCAGTCGGCACATGGGGAAATCTAGCAAACCTGTGCATTTTTGAAAACTAGACAGGTAGGGGAATCCAAGATGGGGTGACTTGTGGGGCTCTGACCAGGTTATGTTACCCAGAATCCTTGCAAACCTCAAAATGTGGCCCAAAAAACACTTTTTCCTGTCTTTTCAGTGGCAGAAAGTTCTGGAATCTGTGAGGAGCCACATATTTCCTTCCACCCAGCGTTCCCCTAAGTCTCCCGATAAAAATGGTACCTCACTTGTTTGGGTGGGCCTAGCGCCCACGATAGGATATGCCCCAAAACACAAAGTGGACACATCACATTTTCCCAAAGAAAAAAGACCTGTTTTTTGCAAAGTGCCTAGCTGTGGATGTTGGCCTCTAGCTCAGCCGGCACCTAGGAAAACCTACCAAACCTGTGCATTTTTTAAAACTAGACAAACAGGGGAATCCAAGATGGGGTGACTTATGGAGCTCTCACTAGGTTCTGTTACCGAGAATCCTTTGCAAACCTCACAATTTGGCCACAAAAGCACTTTTTCCTCACATTTCAGCAACAGAAAGTTCTGGAATCTGAGAGCAGCCACAGATGTCCTTCCACCCAGCGTTCCTCCAAGTCTCCCGATAAAAATGGTACCTCACTTGAGTAGGTGGGCCAAGTGCTTGTGACAGTGAAGAGCCAAAAACATGTTGAAATTGAGGGGGAACCAAAGCGGGTCCAAAAGGGCAGTTGGAGAAAAAAAAATTTTTAGGCTGACAAGTGCAGCAGAATTTTTATCAGTATAGATGAGACAATGCTGGGTGGGAGGAATTTTGTGGATTCCTGCAGATTACGGAAGGTTCCATCACAGAAATGTGGGAAAAATGTCTGATTTCCAGCAAAGTTGGAGGCTTGCAGTGCATTGTGGGTAAGAAAATGGTGCGGGTGCCTGTGAAGCACACCACCCTGAAATCACCTAGATGTTTAGTTTTCAGATGTGTCTAGGTCTTGTGGATTTTTCTATATGGCAGCATCCCAAAGTCCATAAAGTGCAGCCCTCACCATTCCACGTGGGAGGATTTTGAGAGTTAGCCAAGCTCTCATGGCCCAAATGTAAAACGAAAACCCAAAATAATCAAATGCTCTGTTGCTTGCCATGGGATAAGATGTTTTAGTGTGCGGGGAGAGCTGAAAGACTGTTACCCCTTCAGTTGGGGTGGGGGCATAACCAGGTCCATACCGTTGGTAGCCACCACCCCACCATTTTATTTTTATTCCCTGGCATCTAGTAGACTTTCTGCCCCCCTTGGGTGTGGATCGGGGGTAATTGCCCCATCTACCTACTGGTGGGCAGAACAACTTTGTCCCCTTTTATTTGGGATGGGGGTATGGCCATTCCCCCACCCTCTTCTTTTGAAAAATAAATCTTCTCTGGTCTCTGGTGGGCTTTCTGCCCCTCTTGGGGGCAGATGGGCCTTCCAAAAATAAGCCAATCTATGGCCCACAGTAATGTGCCCCCATGGGGAGCGACCCTTGCACAAGGGGCTGCCGCCCAAACAAAACACACACATACACACACACCAATCCCTGGTGCCTAAGTGGTTTCTGCCCCCGGGGGCAGATCGGCCTCATAGAAATAGGCCGATCTGCCCCCAAGGGGAGATGAAATGGCCTAAAATAAATTTACCTGCCCCCCAAGGGAGTGACCCTTGCCTAAGGGGTCACTCCCCTTGCGTGAAATTGGCGCAAAAAAAATCCCCGGTGCCTAGTGGTTTCTGCCCCCCTTGGGGGCAGATTGGCCTAATAAAAATAGGCTGATCTACCCACAAGGGGGGCAGAAATGTGCCCCCCCAGGGGAACGACCCCTGCCTAAGGGGTCGCTCCCCTTGTGTGAAACTGACACAAATAAGTAAAGATCCCTGGTGTCTAGTGGTTTCTACCCCCCTTGGGGGTAGATTGGCGTAGCAAAAATCGGCCGATCTGCCCCCAAAGGGGGCAGAAATAGTCGAAATATAATTTGCCCCTCCAGGGGAGCGACCGTTGCCTAAGGGGTCGCTCCCCATCTGTAAAACAACAACAACAAAAAGTCCCCAGTGCCAAGTGGATTCTGCCCCTCTTAGGGGCACATCGGCCTAATTAAAATAGGCTGATCTGCCCCCCGGGGGGCAGAAATGGCCTAAAATAAATTTGCCCCCCAGGGGAGCGATCCTTGCCTAAGGGGTCACTCCCCTTGCGTGAAATAGACGCAAAAAAATAAAGATCCCTGGTGTCTAGTGTTTTCTGCCCCCCTTGGGGGTAGATTGGTGTAGCAAAAATCAGTCGATCTGCCAAATGGCCTAAATACAATTTGCCCCTCCAGGGGAGCGCCCCTTGCCTAAGGGGTTGCTCCCCATCTGTAAAACAACAACAAAAATCCCCGGTGCCTAGTGGTTTCTGCCCCCCTTTGGGGCAGATCGGCCTAATTAAAATAGGCTGATCTGCCCCGCAGGGGGGCAGAAATGGCCTAAAATAAATTTGCCCCCCAGGGGAGTGACCCTTGCCTAAGGGGCGCTCCCCTTGAGTGAAATTCACTTAAAAAAAAAGTCCCTGGTGTCTAGTGGTTTCTGTCCCCCTTGGGGGCAGATTGGCCTCATAAAAATAGGCCTAAATATAATTTGACCCCTAGAAGGGATCGCTCCCCACCTCTAAAAAAAAAAAAAAAAAAAAGATTCCTGGCGCCTAGAGGTTTCTGCCCCCTAATAATAGGCCGATCTGTCCCCACGGGGGCAGAAAAGGCCCTAAAAAAATATGCCCCCCTGGGGAGCGACCCTTGCCCAAGGGGTCGCTCCCCTTGTGCCAATTTCTTCTAAAAAATGTATCCCTGGTGTCTAGTAGGCATTTTAGCAGCCGGATTGCTTTGCAATCCGGCTGCTAAAATGCTCAGAGAGACTTCAAAGGGAAGAAAATTCCTTCCCTTTGAAGCCTCCCAGGCCTCCTCCACGTGATCGGAAGAGAAATGCTGAGAGGAGGCCTCTCGCGCACTGACGTCACAGGGTGGGTGGGGGGTAAAGGGGGCTGTCGGGGTGGAAGGGGAAGGGCTTCCCCTTCCATCCCTGCCTTTGGGGAGTGGGAGGGAAGAACACAGAGGGAGCGCTAGCGCTCCCTCTGGGCTCTGTGCCCAGGGCGTAATATTTACGTCCTGGGCACACAAGCACTGTGCCGCAGGACGTAACCATTACGTCCGTGGCACAGAAGCGGTTAAAAATATGGAGCACAAATGAGGATTGTGGTCCTTTGCTCACCAAATCTGCATGTACCAGTATTTATTGTCCTTTCTCTCAATAATATTTGGCATGCTTAAACTGCCATAATTTACAAAGGAAATTTGCAAGGCATGCTGTAATTACCACAAAACATGTAATTCAAATTACTGTGCAAACAGTAGTTTGGAAAAGAACTCGTTATGAGGGCTCTGGTGTGTGCTTTTAGAGTTTGGTGGATGCTGGACATTTCCCATATTTAGAATATATTGCTGATTGCCAGTTTTTTGCAGATGTCCTGCATCTGCTAAACTCTAAATTTGTCATTAAAGTATAACTGTTGACTGGGGTTCACTGTAAGGCCTAACCTGACCATTTCACCATCGCAGTCAGCATGAAACAACACCTCTATTCCAGTCATCCATCCTTCACAGCATAACAATACATTTTAAGTTTTCCATTGATTTCTATAGACACCATATAACTTTTTATTGAAATTCGCACTGCATGATCCAGTTGAACACTTCTTGTTCGTTTTTGTGTCTTTTATAGATTACATTTAATTCCATTTTACTCAGGATTATTATGATTCTATAACTGATCCCATCCTGACCATTAATAGAATAAATATGATTGCCTTCAAAACAGCAAAGAAAAACAAGTTGCATCAGATGAAGAACAGGCAAAAGAAGGATTAGGAGATGCATCGTTGGATAGCGACTCTTTGGAACAGAGTAGCACATCAACACCTGATTCATCACTTTTCAGGAACACTTTTTTTAGAAGATTTCAGGATTCCTTCCATGGGTAGGACAGAGTACGCCCATGAAGATGCCAACCAAAAGCAAGAAGCAGAAGAAGAAAAGATACAGGCAAACAAGAAAAAAGAGACCGAAAAGGAACACCATCTCTGAAGGGACAACAGAGAAGGGGCACAAAAAAGACGCAATGAGGACATTGTTAGGAATATATTGAACTTATCAGATCATATTTTAATCAAAATTGACGTGTTAACATTATAATCCGACATTCAGATAAAGGAAGTAGCATGGTTATGATGTCACACACCAAATATCTAGTAGAAGTATATAGACAACACTGACATATTAGATGGTATGAGTTGGTAGACAAACAGGTATTGACTATAATCAAAGAATTGTCTTGTGGAAATTTTGAACTTTGGAGGGATCGAGGTATTTTGGAAAGGGGAGAACACCAATTCTTAAAATGTAGTTTCCCTAATGCACCAGTCCTATATCTTATTCCAAATATTTACAACAATCAGTTCACCCTCTAGGAAGATCTATTGTTTCTTCCATAGGATGTTTATTGGAAAATTCTTCTAAATAGATAGATTACTTGCTTTGTAGACATTTTAACGTTACATGTAGAAGCCAGTGGAGAATTCCTGATGGTTATTGAAGGGATTTATTGGAAAGGTGATCATACATTATTGACCCTTGATGTATGCAATCTATATACCTGCATAAAACATGAGTTAGGTGTTTCAGCTTGCCGTAATTCTTTTAAGGGCTAGAATATTATAATTTTTGTTAAAATTGAGATGATTCTTGAAATGATTGACGTTTGCTTGAATAGCAACTTTTTCACCTTTGATCACAAGTACTACAGGCAGACTTAGGGTACAGTGAGGGGGACCTGCCCCACCTGCAGATTTGTTCATGGGCTGGTGAAAAGAGCAAGTCACTACTAACATCCCACACTATTCTGACCACGTTGTGCTCTGGATTAAATACATAGATGATCTCTTTGTCATCTGAAAGAGAAATCTGCAAATTCATTTGTGTCATCTCTGAATGGCAGTGAATTAAATTTGAAATTCACATGCATCGGAAACAAGAAGACTATTCACTACCTGGATTTGGAAATCTATGGAAGTGGGCATACATTAGAGACCAAACTATATCATAAATTGAGTGCAGACAATAGTTTATTACATGCAAATAATACCCACCCTCAGAATTTGATTAGTAGTATGCCTTTTGGAGAGCTATGAAGGGCAAAAAGGAATTGTAGTTCGGACAGGAGTGTGAGAAGGAAAATGATATAAATATTTCTAGATATTTGGATCATGGATACAGTAGAAAAATAATAAAGACAGCAGTAGATAATTTGAATAAGTTGCAAGGAGCTATCCTACTACTAAGTAAGAAATATTATTCTCAGAAACAGTTAACAGATGAAGGGGTTTGTTATCAGATTGATAACTCCGTACAGCAAGGGAGTACATAAATTGAAAACAAATCTTTAAAAAACACTATTGGTCAATACGTTAGTTAGTATGCTAGGGTCACACTTAGCAAGAATAAATTTTTGATCTGCTAAGCAAAAATCGAGGTACATTCCCAAACTAAACAATTGGGGGTACCAAGTAAACCAGTTTTCTTTAGAGGTAGCAACTGTGTGGCATGAAAGTACAGCAAGCTTATACAAAAATTTCAACTCTCCAATTCCAATAAAGATTTTTATATCTTGAAATGGCTAATATGTACATCTGATTACAGTGTATGGTCTTTCTCTGTCTCTGTAATTAAATATACATTGGAAGTATCACCCTTCCAGTTAGAAAAAGAGAGATGAAACCTTTTAGAGCCATAAAGAGACTGAATACACAATCCTCAGTTACAAGGCATTTGGCTGAAGTTCATTAAGGAAATGCCAACCTACTTAATTTCTTCCCCTTTGATAGAGTACCAGCTAAATCCATGGTGAGTGGGGGGAGAAATAGTGTTTTAGAAATACAGCTATTAGAATCTAAATATATAATGTGGATTAAGCTCAGAAGAAGAAATGTCTGTTCATTTGAGCTACAATACAGTAACAGGTGTGTTATTATATAGTAGCTCCTTAAACTGATTGTTCTACCTTACAAGGCATAGAAATATTTTAATAGCTTTGAATGGTTTGTATTTATACAGGTGTATGTGGCAATTCTACACAATATGCAGACCAAGAAATTGGTGTAAACTCAGTTAAGGAAAAATATTTTTGCTAAAAATTGGAATTTACCTTAAAAAACAAAAGACAAGAAGCGTCTAGCAAAACAGGGAACAGTTTGGTAAATATTACAGCTGGGATAACAGTTACAGATCCAGGGTCTGATGACTGCCTCTCATGGTACATTGAATTAATGCAGGTTTTATACATTACTCTGGGTGTAATAAAGTCATTAAAACATTCATTCCTTGGTAAAAAAAATGTGAACAGTTGTCAAGGAGTTGTCAATATACTTTGCAGATAGAGAATGTAGGTGGGCCTCGACGTGGTGTGGAAACAATGTGGCCAGCAAGTACGTGTCCACATGTCCGGCCTGATAGGCGCATGGTCACTGCGTGTGCTTTGTGTGCTGTGTCATGATTGCTAAATGTGCCTGACTGCATGTGGCAGCTAACTTTCTGGTGTTTTGGGCCATGTGTGTTTTACTGGGGCCAATCTCCGGGACTATTGCAGTGTCACTGCCTATCTCTGGTATCTGATCTAAGTATTCATGTTTGTGCGTTTGGTTGCAGGTTAAGTGTTATCCCACTTGTGATCTGTCAGTCATTAACCTTCAGGCCTCGGTCTCAGAGTCTGCCTGACCACATACCTATGTGCTGGGGTTGACGGGGAGTTCACTACGTGGGAATCTGACAGTTGTGGTTTAACTTTGTTCGTGTATGAAAGTGTGTCGTTCATGTATGAAGAAGTCTTGTTGTTGTGTGCATCGTTATAGATTAACCCAATGTCAACAATAAAATAATGTCATATGACTAATTGAATATTTCTTCAATTGGTGGGGATGTATGGGTGTATGTTTTAAATTTTGGAATATTTCCTTTGAAAAAGGCATTGAGTATTGGTCAGGTAAAAAAAAAATACATAAGGGGTGTATAAAACAAGTACAGACCTAGTCTAGTAATGTTGTCTTTAGCCCACTTGGGTCTGATTCTCATATAAAGACAAATGATAGCGGAGGCATAACGCAGTTTGAGTCCTATATCATAGGCTGACATTATTAATACTTTATTTGTAGTGGTATATATCCATGTAATCAGTGATTTAGTTAGATGTGGAAATGTAAACCTACATGGAATGTGTGATTTAGTCATAGTAAAACTGCACTAGTATATAATTCTGTAATAAATTACTCAGAAAATCTTTGATTAATTGGTACATGTTATTTAATTAACTTTGATCATTTTCTAAATCTAACATGTAGAGAACTTAAAACATGAGTCACATTTTGATCTGTATTATATATTTATCTTTCTTTTCCTCGTAACTATGAGGTATTTGGTGTTATGTCATAATTGAATGCCACTATTCCTAGAAGATCACTACTGAATGTTTGTTTCCTGGTACAGTAACAAAAATATTGTCCTTTATTTATGTTTCCGGCACTTTTACGTACATGTAAAGTGAATTATGAGACTGCCCCCATGACCCATGAGAAATGCTCTTGAGGGCCAAAATGACTGGGGCTTGCAGCCACATTGAATAAACTTAAATAGTTGTAGCAGCACGTTTGAGTTTATGACTTTTGTTTTCCATGTGGATCCCATGGAGGGATGTATTCTATTATCTAGTGGCAGTCCCCTATAGGTAGTTATAGTTAGGTTTGCTCTTACATAAAATAACATGTTTTGGTTTGTTAATAACTCTGGCCTCCTTTGATGAATCTTCACAAAACCTTTCAAAGAAAGAAGTTCATCCATCTCAGCAGCTTCCTGGAATATTTCAGAGTGCTCCATCAAATAGGGGCTGAGAAAAGTGCGGCAGTCCCAAAATGCAAAATCCCAATGCATTTTCGAAAGAATCCTTTAGGAAGGTCTGGAGCAAGGATTACACAACATTTGGCAGAAACCTAGATCTTGATCCACCTATTGTGCTTTTTGTGATTTTTGTGTAAATCCATTCAGAAGTTTTTGAGAAATCAGGGTAAAAAATATTAGTATATTTTGGCATTTGGACTCGCAAACCTCCCACTAGAGTTCAAATTCAAAATTAGAGCAGAGTGATTGGAAGAGAGATCAGTTTTTCCCAAGAGCCTCCATGCTCTCAATGGAACCTAGAGTCTTGCATGAGCCTTGCAAGAGTGAACATTCTGATTGCCTGGCTGTTGCAATGTTAGAAAATAAATGGCAGCATTATTGTTTACTGTGAAAAATTGGAGGTGTTTTGGAAATGAGGTTAAACAGCTATATTAGGGGGCAGCACAAAGACATGTTGTTCCCCTTGATTTAGGAAGGAGGTGTCTAAGTGATACTTACTGTGAAGAAAATGAATGTATATTGTTTCAAACTAATTTTTATGACCTCGCTGGACTCTTAAGGGATCGTGAATAGTAAATGGGAGTAGATGAGTTCTCAATATACTCTATTTTTAGGAATGCATACTGTGGTTGTTGTTTTTGGAACTGTGCGAAAGATAAGTACTGTGTGTAGTAGATGGTTCATTCTTTTTTTTTTCTTTTAATTATGATCTTGCAAGACTCTTATGGATCATGAAAAGTAGAAAGGACTAGGAGTCTTACTGAAGATGATGTTTATCAGATTCTACTATTTATGCCATTGGCTTAGTAAAAGTTGTGAGTAGAGTAGACTCTCTTTTCTCACCCTACTATGCACACCCATTATCAGAGAGAAGATTGTTAGTGGGGGGACAGTCCATCTCCACTCACCACTATGCACACCTCTCATCTGAAAGAGTGGTGTCAGCAGAAGTGCCAGTCTCTCCTCATACATGCTACTGCACTAACCCATTATCTTTGGGAGAGCTCTGAAAGAAGAGGCCAAACCATGCACACACCTTACTACGCTCACCAATCATCTGAGAGATGGGTCTGACAGGTCAGGCCAGTCCATGTTCACACCCTAATACTCACACCCATCATCTGAGAGAGGGGAGAGACCAGTTCCTCCCCACACACTAATATGCACAGCTGTCATCTGAGAAAGAGGTCTGAAAAAACAGTACTGTCATTTTCCACACATATCTGAGTCAGAGATCTGAACACACCCTGCTATGCACACCTGTCACCTGAGAGAGGGGTGTCAGCATAGAGGCCAATCTCCCTTCACACACCCTACCATGCATAACCGTCATCAGACAGAAAGATCTGAAAGTAGAGGCCCATCCATCCATCCTGTGTACTATGGTCACCCATCATCTGAGAAAGATGTATGGAAGGAGAGGCCTGCCCTTCCCTACACCTTACTACGTATACTTGCCATCTGAGAGAGAGGTCTGACAGGAAAGGCAAATCACCTGTGCATATCCTACTATGCACACCCATCATCTGAGATGGAGGTCAGATAGAAGAGGCCAGTTCATGTGTGCACCATAGTATGCACACCTGTAATCTGAGAGAGAGGTCGATAGGAAAAAGTAGTCCCTCCCCATTCGCTCCTACGCTCACCTGTCATCTGAGAGTGAGGTCTCAGTGGGGAGGCAAGTCTCTCTTCACACACCCTACTGCACACACTCATCATCTGAAAAAGTGGTTTGAATAAGAGACATGTCACTCCCCTCACCTTACTGCAATAACACTTTGCCTGAGAGAGAGGTCTGACAGAAAATGTTAGTCTAGCTACAAACTCTATTATGCATACCTGTCATCTAAGAAAGAAGTCCTGAAGGAGAGGATATTCCCTACTCACATACTACTATGCACACCCATCATCTGAGAGAGAGATCTGAAAGTAGAAGTCAGTTTATATATACAGCATACTTTGGTCATCCGTCATCTGAGAAAGAAGTCTGACAGGAGAAAGCAGTCCCTCCCCACACATTACTATGCTCATCCATCATCTGAGATGTCTCAAAGGAGAGCCAAGTACATCCAAACACTGCACTATACACACATGTTATCTGAGAGAAAGGTCTGAAAGGGAAGGCCTGTCCATCCACACAAATTACATTTTACACCCATGATCTGAGAGAGAGATCTCAACAGAGAGGGCAGTCCATCTATATATCCTACTACACACACCTGTCATCTGAAAGAGGTCTGGAAGGAGAGGCCTGTAATCCTCACACCTTACTATGCATACCTGTCATCTGAAATAGAGGTCTGACTGGAGAGGATAGTCCATGTACATGCCCTACTATACATACCTGTCACCTGAGAGAAAGGTGTGACAGGACAGGCCATTTCCTCACCACACATAACTATGCATTCCCATCATCTGACACAGATTTCTGAAAGGGGGGGCACCCTACTATACACATCTCTTATCTGAGAGAGAGGTCTTACAGAAGAAAGCAGTCCCTCCCCTCACAGTACTATGCACATCTCTCATCTGAGATCTCTCAAAAGAGAGGTCAGTCCATCCACACACTATACGATGCACACGTGTTTTCTGAGAGAGTGGTCTGAAAGGAGATGCAACTCCCTCCTCACGCACTACTACACACATTTGTCATCTGAGAGAAAGGTCTGGAAGCAGAGGACAGCCCATTTGCATGCCCTACTATGCACATCCGTAATCTGAGAAAGGGGTTTCAAAGAAAAGGCCTGTCTAGTCAAACACTATACTACGCACACCTACCAATTGAAAGAGGGGTCTGATAGAAGAGGGACGTACCTCCCCACACACAACTATGCATATCTGTAATTCAAGAGAAAGGTTTGAAAGGAGAGGTTAGACCTTCCTCACACCCTGGTATGCAGAACTATTATCTAAGAGAGGGTTTTCAGGGGAGAGGCTAGTACCTCCCATGTACTACAATTGTCCTACAATTGTGTTGTGATCCAGTGAGAGACTCACAAGAGTAGAATACAGGAGACGGAAGCTGTTTGAGTTGTGCTCAGCAGATGTAATTTAATTTGGAGTTAAAAATTGTGTCTTTGGAAACATTTAAGAAAGAACTCCAATTTCAGGTAATTAATAATAAAGTTTATAAAAGTTACTGTAAAGTGTTATGAAGTGTCCTGATGTTGGTAAACCTATTCTACACAATGTTTAGAGAGTGAAAAGCTGTTTGTAGAGGTGTAGATGTTTTCATATAACATTTGAGAGGTAGACATTAGAATGTAGAGAGATATCATCAAGTATTGCAGTTTGTGTTACAAATGAAGTTTACAAACTGTATGTACTTGTAAGTAAAGGAAGCAGTGTTTCTCAAATTAATGTAATAATACAAGCTCTAAGGTTCTTATGAACCTAATGGCACATCTACTGTAGCTCTATGAAATGTTTGAGTGGTGAAATTGCTATTTCTAGAGGGAAACACTGTGGTCAGTGTCAGCAAAGGTGTATTAAGAGGAATGTGCTCTTTTAACAACTATTATAGGAGCTGTGTAGATGGCATGGTATAATTTAATTGTGGAATAAAATAGAGTTGTTGAGGGTTTTGGAATGTTTCAGGGGGAAGGAATGACATGTTACTGGTGTACTAGATATAAATATGTGATTGTAGGTGAAAAGTGCAGAAAAGTTTAAAGAATATAGGCCCTCATTTTGACTTTGGCGGTCTTTTTGAAAGACTGCTGAAGCCGCAGAAGCCAACAGACCCCAGAGCTGGCGGCCTGCTGACTGGCATATTAGGAGTCTTTGGAGGACGTCTGCCCACTCATGGGCGGAAGTCCGACTCTGAAGAGGCGGTTGAATCGACAGCAACGTCACAGCAGGAAGACTCATAATACAGCTTTGCAGAGTCTTGCTGGCCTGGTGGTGCTGGCGATGCAACACTGACTGGATCCATTCTCCCCCCGGATGACCTCCTTGATGGAGAAGGTAAGTAATCATCCAAAAGGGGGTGGGGGTGGCGAGTGTTGGGTGCATGAGTGTGGTGTGTATGTATGTGTGCAAATGGGGGTGTATGAGTGTGTGTGTATATGTCCAAATGGGGTTGTATGAGTGCGTGTATGTGAGTGAGTGAGTGAGTGAGTGAGTGGGGATTGTCTGTGTGCAAGTGTGCGGATGAGGGGGATGTGTATGTGGGAGTGGGAGTGTTTAATTACATGTGTTGGCGTGTTTGTGAGTGCGTGCATGTGCGTGTATGTGCGTGTGTGTGCGAGTATGAGGAGGGGGTGAATGCATGCTCGTATGATGAGGGGTGAATGCATGCTCGTATGATGAAATGTGAATGTTTACATGTATGTGCAAGTGAATGGGGGTGTGTGTCTGCATGTATGCGAGTGAATGGGGGTGTGTGTCTGCATGTATGCGAGTGAGTGGGGGTGTCTGTGTGAATGTATGTGTATGCCAAGGGGTGTGTATGTGAATGCATGCCTCCATGAAGTGGTTGTTTTTAAGTGTGTGGATGGGTGGTGGGTGTGTACATGTGTGTGGACGTGTGGGGGTGCGAGTGCCAGCAACAGGAATGGGATTCCTTTCACTGGGTGTGTTTCCGCAAGGGGTTTTGTGGCAGGGTGAACACCACGAAAAGCCTGGCAGTCTGCAGCCTTGTGACGCGGCCTACAGGCTATGGCCTGCCTTCGGGTTAGAGGTGCTTACCGCCGGGCATGGTGGTGCGACCACGGGCCAGGCGGCATTGTGGAGGTTTGGCGTCTGCCAAACCCCACAACTTGTGATGTGGCGGTCTTTACCGCCGGGTCCGCGGTGGTAAGACCGCCATGGCGAGGCTGGCGGTCTGATGATCACCAACCTTGTAATGAGGCCCATAGTGATGTATCATTTACCAGTTATTGGTTATTTTGTCTTTTTTCTGGAGGAAAATGGTAGCTTTTCCCAGAGAACATAATTATCTGCTTACATAAGCAATAACTACCTGTTCATTCACAGTATATTTTGATTGAAAGGATGTCACAGCACCTGAACAGTTGTCCAGTTCAGCAGCATGTGCTAACTCTGCACAAGATAACCTTTGTGAGCTCTTCTTAAAAAACTGTACTTTATGGATGTACTACTTTCATGAGACTATTTTGCCACCTAGAGTGTAATGACCTAGGAGGAAACTCAAGACTATTTGGCAGGCTAACGTAGCCAAAAGACAAGAAAAGAAGCCCTATTTGTATTGAAATCCAATAGGCAAATGAAAAAAAAGGGAGGAGAGATTAGTGAATGTTTATGAGCGTCAGAAAACAATGTTATATATTAGTAAAGTTGGTTGATTTGTTTGTTTTACAGTTGCTGGTATAGTTTGTTAATATAGCTGTTGTAGTATTGTATTGTTGTTAAATTGTTTTGTTGTAATAAAAAAGTTTAAAATGTTTTATTCCTCTGCTTGATATTTATTAAACATTTCCAATTTTTTATAGTATTGTAATACTAACTAAACCTGCCACTTTTCGGGCACTCTGAATGTGCTGCTGCATGTATGTGCATCTATATGGTACTAATCACATCTTTTATGCTACAGAGATTTATTAATGGGAAAACCCAATTATTTTGCTATCTATTTATGGTGACTTGTCATGCAACAGTGAGGGGTAAATAGCGAGAGTAGTACTTGTCCACACTGTAATATAAGGACCTCTGACTCAAGACATAAGTCTTGCCACAGAAGATAGTGCATTTTAATACTGTACTACACACTCCCACCAGCTGCTGGAGATATCATCATGGAGAGGGCAGTTGTTTTGCAGATGTTACTATACATGTTTGTGACTCTGAAAATGAGATTAAATTGAGTGGGATGTCCAAAATTGGCACCAATAAGATAGTACATGATGCTAAATTCCTTCATTCATGCAGATTAGCCCAGCCATATAGTCAAAGTCATCTACAGGAAGGACCAAAGGATATTTCGACACCCGCTCAGACTCAGAAAGAGGCAGTGTACATGCTGTTTTTGGCAAATTGTAGATCCTTAATTACCCATAAATTAGACATCAATCTCCTGCTAAGCACGCAGAGACCCACAGTATTATTCTTGACAGAGATTTGGCTCCATAAGGGCTCAGGGCCATATGTGATTTAATAACAAGGCTAGACAGAACTTCAGGGAAAGGGGGGGATTGTCATCATCTTTAGGGATATGGTCAGGGTTTCTACTAGCCCCTTTATTCTCCCTGATTGTGAGAACATGTCCTTCTCCATCCTCTTAAATCCACAATACACCTTCTCCAGGGCCCTAATATACCATCCCCCTGGCCCAGTAGAACACCTATTAGACGCTCGCCCTGAGAAAGTTTCTGAATTAATTTGCACTAGACCTAATTTTATGATCCTTGGGGATTCTAATATTCATGCAGAAAGTCTAGACAACACAGCAACCAAAAATCTTCTTGCTATATGGAGGCCTTTTATCTCACTCAATTGATTAATGGACCCACCCATAATAAAGGGTGTAATATTGAACTTGTCTTTAGTAATATAACTGAGTTAACTGCCTTACCCCTTACCCCCTTAGCTTGGTCAGACCATATGCTAATCTCTCTGAATCTCACCACCAAAAATCCAGCCAATCCCTCCCAAATTACAGCTCAACCATACAGGCGCTGACACTTGCTAAACACTGAGGAATAGATTGGCGTCTTAGAGAATTCCAAACCAGTCCTCAATGGAAATATGGCTGATTCAGTAGAAGTTTTCAATAAATGGATCATTAACAGCTTGGACGCCACGCTCCTGTGTACATCAAGGCGGGCCAGCAATCGGAAAAACAGGGCCCCCTGGTTTTCCACACATCTTCAATCACTAAAAAGAGACTGCAGAGGCTTAGAAAGGAAATGGAGGAAATCCTGCAACATTACACTGAAAGAAGACTATAGGGCAGCCATCAGACTGTTCGTTGTGGATGATAAAACAGCACAAAGCGCCTACTACGTGGCCAAAATAGAACAGACAGCTAATTCCCTCAAAAAAATCTCCTGTATTTCAAAGAAATTGTATGCCCTCATCGTCAAGTCGAAGATGTAGTAGCTTCCTCCAAACATAGTAGTGAGCTAGGCTTATTTTTTCCCCAAAAAAATCAGACATCTACTCAGCCTTTCCTACACAGTCATCCAGCCCTCAGGAGGTTAGCCTGCAAAATGCTGGGGATACAGTGAACTTAGAAAGGATTCCCCCTCTCTCTTCAGCAATAACATCATCATAATGGATCACCTTTAGATCCTGCACCCCGTCTATTTTACTCAAAGGTGTATCAATAATAGTCCCCATTCTGACCGATTTACTGAATCTGTCACTGACCTGTAGGTCCTTTCCCCCACAGTGGAAGTATGCAATTATTAGGCCACTGCTCAAGAAACCCAATCTGGATCAATCTGTATTAAACAACTCCAGACCCATCTCAACGGTGCCAACCCTGACTAGGGCCATCATTATGAACACAGCGGTACACACCAGCACTGCTGGCGGTGGTAGTAACAACCGCCAACAGACGTGCGGTCTGAACTGCCAAATAATAAACCAACTGAAAATACAGGCATCCTGAAAATCACCCACCACCAGCAGAGGAGTGCCGACAACGACTATCATGCCAGCCCTGCCATATACCACCACGACCGAGACCGATGTCGAAGACGACAACGGTAAGTACCACAATCTACTAAACAAGGGAAGAAAGGGCACAGTTACATAGCCACCCACTCCACCCACCCTGCAACGTTCCCACAACCCTTCACAGCAGCACAAGCCATACACCTCACAGCAAGAGGTACTTACCCAACACAAGTCAAATCTAACCTGCCCAAATTACATACATGTGCCCAACACCCCCAACAATAAAAACAGAGACCACGGATCCAGAGTGTGCCTCAAACAACACAGGCCACACATTACCCTTTTTTGTGCTCACTGAGTAACAGAAGTGCATAGAAGGCCAATGGCCACTCCATAGTCAAAGTCCTATTGGAGGAGGTATCAGAGTCACTACCTCCAGTGGTAGTTGCCTCCCCAGTGGTACTCCCCTCGTCCTTCAACCCACTGGTCCCCATGGCGTCGGATGACTCTGCCTCCGAGGATCCGTGGGCCGCTGCCTCCATACTCGCCAGTGCCTCAACTCCCTCGCCAGATGATGCTGATGTACACAGACAACACAAGAGAACAGGGATGGTGAGACAAAGTAGGAGAGACACCCACCAGGAAAACCTTCTACCAGTAGCACCTACTGCTATACACATGGCTATGCCCCTGACTAGTGGCTAGAACCCTGCTCTACAGACATTCCCCAACTAACTTAAGGACCTGACGTACTACAGACTTGACCCAAACACCACTACTCCCCACGGGGGCTATTATGTAGATGGACATCAGTCATAGTCCCTGCCACTAGACAGCAAAAAAAAAAGAAAATGCACACATGCACACACATCCATCAAGGGGCCAAAATATGGTATATGTACTCACCCCCTTGTGACTGCTGTGCATCCTTCAAGCAGCCATCCAGGTCCAGTTACGCCACCGCCAGGATGCGTTGCATAAGGGGTCAGTGCTCGACGGGCACCCCTTCCTCATTGGGAGGACTTCCCCAGCTGTTCTTCACAGATCTCCCTCACCCAGCGCTGCAGGTCCTCCCACCTCTTCCTGCAGTGGGTGCTCCGCTGGTTGTAGACCCCCAGGATCCGCACTTCCTTGGCAATGGCATGCCAAAGTCCCCTCTTCTGGTGGGTGCTTACCTATAAGGGACACACAGAATAGTAACACTGAGGTCAGACACTGGCCAATCATATACAGCTGGCTATACGACCACTAAGGGATGGACATTACAAATAGCGTAACAGCACAGCTGCAGCATGTCAGGAACCCTGGACTATACAGTGTCACAAGTGCACACAAGTATGCAGCCAACACCCACCACTACACACATCCATACCCCCCAATCCTCCTACTCACCTGTACCTCTGGCCGACCGTAGAGCTTGGTATACAGGGATAGGACCCCATCCACGAGCTTCTCCAATTCCTCATTGGTGAAGGTCGGGCCCTTTTCCCTGCAACACGTGCCATTTCTGTGGCCAAAGGCAGGACACAGCAGTACACTCAGTGGAGTGCCTGCATGCATGAGATCAGGGAGTCGGGTGAAGTTGGGGTGACGAGTTTGCGTACGCACTGCAGCGGTGTGCACAGTCACTGCCGGCGGTGATCATGATACGCTAAGAATGCCCATTGACAACCATGTTAACCAATGAATTTGTTCACAGCGGTAAACACAGCCTTACACTATTACGTCAACCGCTTGCGGTATGAGGTCACTTCCACCACAACACTTTTGGATTACAGGTGGGCAGACATTGTGGCCTTAACTACACAGTTGTAAAACCCTTATCAGCACAATGCAGGCCCTATTGTCCCCTAAACACCCATAGGCATGTAACAATATACATTACCTCACCTGACCAGTCCTGATATATCATTGTGGTCATGTTGCTGTAATGTCACTTGACTAAGCATTTGTGTGGTCGACAATCATGCCAGCAGTGCTGAATGAAAAACAATGTGTGCAGATGTATTTGTGTTCCTCCCCCTTGTTTTCAACTCCTCCGAGGTACAGACCCTTGTGGCGAGGAAGGGCCCCATTGGTGTACAGACCACTTGTTGATTTGCGGACCATGGTGGAGCGTCACATCATTATCAATTGCAGATTCACTCGTGCAACTATTCATGAACTTTGTGCATTACTGTATCCAGCACTGAGACCGGCAAATCGTAATCAGCATGCCATCCCTACTGAAGTGCAGGTGCTCTATCCACTCCATTTCCTGGCCACGGGCTCGTTTTAAGTGACAGTGGGCATGGGTACCGGCTTTTCACAGCCAATGTTTATCATTATACTGTCCAGATTCCTGAATGCATTTGTACAACACCTACAGTCCTATGTGAGGTTTCCCCAAAGTGTTGACCTCCCTGCCATCAAGTCGGATTTCTATGCCTTTGCCAACATACCCCATATGATAGGTGCCATCGTTGGCACCCACATAGCTATCATCCCACCAAGAGTGAGTGAACAGGTGTACAGAAAAAGGAAGAACTTTTATTCCATGAACATTCAATTGGTGTGTACTGCAGACGAGTACATCTCACATGTGAATGCCATTTTCCCTGGTTCAGTCCATTATTCCTTTGTGCTGAGGAACAGTCGTGTGCTACACAAGATGGAACAACTACAAGAGGACAGAGGGTGGATCATAGATAGGTGTTTTTGACACATATTGCCACATAGCAGACAGCCAGGATCTCTGCCTCTGAGAGTTGTCAATGACAGTCCTGTTTTGCACCTTTTTCTAGGTGATTCTGGCTATCCCAACTTGTGTTGGCTCCTGACACCAGTGATGAATCCTGGAACAGATGCACAGAGGAATTACAATGAGGCCCATGGACATTCTAGGACGGTGATAAAGCGCGCAATAGGTCTCCTGAAGGCTAGATTTCGTTGCCTACATATCTCTAGCGGTTTCCTGGCCTATGGGCCTGAAAAGGTGTGTAGAATAGTGGTGGCCTGCTGCATGCTGCACAACGTGTCTGTGAGAAATTCTATCCCCCTCTTGGAGGAGGAGGGTGCTGTATATCCAGACCAGCTTCCTCGGAGAGGGAATGAGAGTGATGGTGATGATGAGGAGGGGGAAGATATAAATACCAGGACCCAACTAATACTACTTCCAGTAACTTTGTGGGACAATTGGATGAGATTGCTGTCAGTGCATCATACTGTCAGTGTGCCTTATCATCTAGGGGGGTGTTGGGTAAATACTCATTGCCACTGTGACCAGGTCTGCATAGGACAGGTTACAATATAGTATAATAGTTAAACACATCTGTAGGCACAACAACATATAATGTGTGTGGTGCATTTCCTGCTACTCAGATAATAATAAAAGAGTTATCATACAGTTGCATCCATACTTCACTTTGTTTAAACTTAATGACAGGGGACATTGTAACAGGTGAAAATGTGTTTTATTTGCTGCAGGGATTAAATTGTGCAGATTACAGTGATGGGAGTGGGCTATTGATGGTTGTACAATGTGGCAACATGATTGCAGCATTGTTGGCAGTAGTAGTAGGTCCATCAATACTTACAAGAGTTTGTTGTAGTTTTCACACGGTTTGGTCGTTGATTCAGTGGGACACTTGGAGGACAGTTCTTGCCAGAGTCACTTCTTTGAGGGGGCCTTGGTCTTGGCAGGTGTTCTTGTGCCATATCTGGGCCTGAGGGTCTGTTTGGGTGCCTGGTGTTGGCCGGTACAGGTTGAGATGGATGCTCCCTGTGTGTCCTGAGATGGTGGTACATGTGCAGTTGCTGCTGATGCTGTTATTGTCCGGTCTGTATTCTGGCCTGTAGTAGGGGCTTCCTGGTCTGTGTGGGCCTCGGGCTGTGTTGGGACAAGGTTCAGCGGCGCACCTGCTATGCTTGCCATTGTGGCATTGTGAGGTTTCCACTGCTTCATGGCCTCTTGGTGGTGTGCTAGCGGCATCCTTTGACTCTGCTCCAGGGTGGATACTATCTGGGCCAATCTGTCCTGGATATGGTGATATGCTCCCAGGACCTCAGAGATCTGTCCTGGGCTGCAGCATCCATCCGGTGGCCTTCCCCCTGGGCCATTGATGCCCTCCCACTGGGCCTAGACCCCTATGCCTGTGTCCCCTGCACAGGTCTGGTTGTACCACTTGTACTGGGGCCATCGCCTTCCTGCCTGTTGTTAGGGAGTGACTGTGGCCTCTGTACTTGTGTTCCACCAGTCTGTGGCCTGGATACACAGGTGTGGGGACGGTTGCCCTGGGCTGATGTTGTTAGCTGGGTGGTAACGGAGTCAGTATCCTGGGTGGGGCTGCTGGATGGTGACACTCCAGGACTGTGTGAGGGGCCAGGGTGATCGTCAGTGTCCAGAGTTCCATCCTCAGTGTCCTGGGGGTGCCTCTGTCTCCCTGTGGGGCACTGCCACTCCTTGTCCTGTCCGTCAGGGTGGCATGGGTGGTGGTGCCTGTTGGGGGGAAAGGACATGTCTCTTACATTAGCATGATCAGATGGGGTGTGCAGGACTGGGTGGTTTTGTGCAGGTTTTCACACTTTGGGGCCATGCAAGTTGCTTTCGTGAGGTTAGCATTGCTTTTTGCTTAGGATGTGGAGGTGCATTGTGGGTGCTGTAGGCCATTGTGGTTCCTTGCAGGGGTGGATGGCTATGCACAGGGGAGGGATGTGGGCCTGTTAGTGGGTTTGTGGGCATGCAGGTTGACTGGATGTAGTGATTGTGGCCTGGGTGGGGTCGTGGTCCTGGTGGTAGTTGGAAGAGTGAGGTGGTGCATGTATTCCAGGTGTGATGGATATGGGGTAATTGTAGACGGCTTACCCGAGTCCATTCCTCCAATGAGTCCAGTGAGTCCCTCAGGGTGCAGGATGGCCAGTACCCTTTCTTCACAGTCAGTGTAGTCAGTGTTGTTGGTGGGGTTCCTCCCCCAGTCTGTGGTGCTTGGATGCCATGGACCTGGCCTTCCCACGCAGGTTGTTCCATCTCTTGCGGATGTTGTCCCTGGTGCATGGATGGTGTCCCACTGCATTGACCTTGTTGATTATTGTCTGCCATATTTCCATCTTCCTGGTGATGGGTGTGTGCTGGACCTGTAACCCGAATAATTGTGGCTCGACCTTCAGGATCTCATCCAACATGGTCCTTAGCTCCCTTTCTGTGAAGCGTGGGTGTTTGGGGGGTGCCATGGTGAGTGTTGTGAATGGTGTCTTGTGTGGATCTAGGTGAGGGTGCTCTTGTGTCGTTGGGTTGTGTGAGTGTTTTATAGTGTTGTGGATGTGTGTCAGGTGTGTGGGTTTCAAACTTGCCAATGTATGCATTTCTTGCTGTTGTGTACACTTGCCGCCCGCGGTGGTCTTACCGGCAATGGTCGTTCGGCTTCAACTGACCACCGCAGTGATTTGTGCTTTGTTATTTGGAGGGCAGGGTGTTTGTGTGCTCAGCAGTGGTGGGGTGGGAGGTCCAGCATTTCCACCGACAAGGTCCTGGCAGTGACTGGTGGCAGTGAGATTTTTGTCGGATTCAGATTTTTCCTTCATTGTATGGCGGGTTTCTATTCGCCGCCAATGGCGTTCTTCTGTTCACCTTTGCCACGGCGGTCAACGGTGTTTACCGCTGTGTTCATAATGAGGGCCTAAGATTCTTGAAAAACATATCAACACTTATCTTTCCACTTTTTTGGAAGAAAACCATATTCTTCATCCTTCTCAGATGGGATTTAGGCCCGCTCACAGCAGAGAGTCAGCCTTGATAAGAGCTACAAAAGAAATCAGGAGGATACTAGACCAGGGAATGGTCTCTGCAATTGTGCTCCTTGATGTCAGTGCCTCCTTTGTACTGTAGACCACAGTATCTTACTCCGTAGAATGAGAGAAATTAGAGTTCAGGGCATGCCTTAAAGTGGTTCACTGATTTCTTAGACACTAGGGCCCTCATTCTGACCTTGGCGGGCGGCGGAGGCCGCCCGCCAAAGTCCCGCCGTCAGGTTACCGTTCCGCGGTCGAAAGACCGCGGCGGTAATTCTGACTTTCCCGCTGGGCTGGCGGGCGGTCGCCTTCAGGCCGCCCGCCAGCCCAGCGGGAAAGAGGCTTCCACGATGAAGCCGGCTCGGAATCGAGCCGGCGGAGTGGAAGCTGTGCGACGGGTGCAGTTGCACCCGTCGCGTATTTCACTGTCTGCGCAGCAGACAGTGAAATACATTTAGGGGCCCTCTTACGGGGGCCCCTGCAATGCCCATGCCAGTGGCATGGGCACTGCAGGGGCCCCCAGGGGCCCCGCGACCCCCCCTACCGCCATCCGGATCCCGGCGGTCGGACCGCCGGGATCTGGATGGCGGTAGGGGGGGTCGGAATCCCCTCGGCGGCGCAGCAAGCTGCGCCGCCTTGGAGGATTCAATGGGGCGGCGGTACACTGGTGGGAGACCGCCAGTGTTGCCGGTCCGACCGCGGCTTTACCGCCGCGGTCGGAATCCCCATTGGAGCACCGCCGGCCTGTCGGCGGTGCTCCCGCGGTCCTCCGCCCTGGCGGTCTTTGACCGCCAGGGTCAGAATGAGGGCCTAGATCCTTTCATGTACTTGACCGGGCCTTCTACTCAGATACCTTCAAGAGTTGCTCGGGAATACCACAAGGCTCATCGTTAAGCCCTACACTATATACCATTTATATGCTACCACTGGCTAGGATAGCAGAACCATACGGCCTCTCGCTGATATCTTAGGCAGATGATACTCAGCTGGTAGTTTCCTTCTTGACCTCGTATGACTCTGTTGACTCCCGACTGGGTCCCTGTCTGCAAGCAGTCTCTAACTGGATGGCGGAATGTAAACTCAAGCTGAATGGGGACAAATCAGGGTCATTATCATGGGTCATCACTCCCATCTATACCTATTGACACCGGTTCTGCATACCTTAGCAGACATTCCAGAGCCCAAGAGTCACAATAAAAGCCTAGGTGTATGGCTAGATCCATGGCTTACCATGGACCACCAGGCAAAGAAAATATCCTCTACATGTTTTGGGATACTTAGACCCCTCAGGAAAGTCTTTAAAGTACTCCCTTTCATTGCAAAGAGACTCATTGTACAGACACTAATCATCTCACACCTGGACTACGGGAATGCCCTGTTTCTAGGGTCTCCGAATTATGTTAAAAAGAAATTGCAGGTGGTCCAGAACACGGCCGCCCACCTTCTTTTCAATTTACTTGGGCACCACTCAGCCAAACCGGCCCTTTCAGCCTTACATTGGCTTCCAGTGGAACAACAAGTAAAGTTCAAGGCCCTTTGCTGTATCTACAGAGCTCTCTATGCTAGGAGTCTTCCACTTCTGCGGACTCTAGCCACCTTTCATAAGCCGGTCAGACTCCTTAGGTCATCCTCACGTCATTAGTAGTGATCCCGCCAATAAAAAAAGCCAAATGGGGCAGAAGATCTATGGCCTACCCCGGAGCCAAACTATGGAACTCCCTGCCTATCTCTCTTCGGCAAACCAGCCACAAATTATCCTTTTGTCGGCTGTTAAAAACATGGGTTTAATAACATCTGTTTCCTATGCTTAGTTGTTGGTAGATTTACTGATAGTGCTGGGAGGCCTAAGGGAAGCTATGTGCTTCATAAATCTTCATAACATAACATTATGTAACATAACTTGTGCACAACCTACTATGTATGACTGTTGCCATTGAGAGACATTAAAATATGGACATCAGTTCTCGACAGACAGCATATTCCATTTTATATTCTACTGTGGACATTCATCACTGTTGATAGAGATTTGAGCAGATAGAGCAGTCGCTGCCCACAGCCTACTTTTCACATATGTTACTCTGGAGAGAGGTGTCATCTGACAGGGCCATATGCTTCCACATCATGGTCTCTAAAGTTGTTATGTAAGGGAGAATTCTCTGCATAGACATAATTTTATCCCCATATCTTACATGTGCATCTGTTATTCCTAGGGACAGCTGTGAGAAGAGAGGTAAGCTCCTTTTTACAGCCTAATTTGCACACCCATCATCCCAGACACATGTCACAGGAGGGCATGCAAGTATCTCCCCACATTGTCCTTTCCAGCTTATCAGGCAAGACAGATGTGTCAGTAAAGAGGGCAGTTCCTCCCCACAGCCTGCTTTGCATATAAGTCAACATAAGAAGAGGAATGAGCAGTGAGATACATTTTTCTCAAACCCTACAACAGACACCTCTTGCCTTCGTAACATGTGTTAGTGGGCCGGACACTCCCTTCCCAGACACCACTGCATATTGCTATTGTTCTAGGAGAGGTGTCAGCACAGAGGCCTCTGCTTGCTTACACCATACTGCAACCATGTTGTCTTGGAGATAGATGTTAGTGGAGAAGATAATGTTTCCCTACACACTACTGTATGTTTGACATGCTGGGGAGAGCTGTGAATGGACAGGGAAATCCATTCCCACACCCCAATATGTATGAAAATTTCCCTGGGGAGAGGTGTCAGTTGGGATGCCAGTACTTGCTATACCTACTATGGAATAGTGAGGTCTTGTGAGGTGTGCACGTTCTCCACCCTACTATGTATACTATTGAGCCTGGAGAAATGTGTAAGCGATGAGGCAGTGTCTGTTTACAGAGTGCTCCATACACTAGTTACCTTCATTTAATGTATCAGTGGAGAGGTCAGTCTTTCCCTGTAGTGTACATATGGAGAGGTGACAGTTAGATTCCAGTGTCTCCTTACATCCTTCTGTGCACTGTTGTTATACGATGAAAAAGTATAATTTGAGAGTCTACTTTCTCCCCAAAGCCTACTAATGGGAACAATGGGCTTAAGTACTGCAATAAAGGGAAGTGTAAATTCTTCCTCTAAAAATAAGTTTATGATTTGTGAGACTCTCACATGATCGTAAAAAAATGTAATGGGGTACACAAATTGTAGAGTTACTTGAGAGATGGTCTCTTCCCATGTTATGCGCTTCCTACTCAGATAATAGAACTGCATGTTTAGGACAGCAGAAATGTAGAGTATGGGGGACTGAGCCCACCCTCATAATTAGTTACTGTTGGCCTAACTCTTGGTTAGCTCACAGTGCCTCACCCGAACCCCCAAACCCACTGGAGTGGAAACTTATTGCTGCACCCTGAACATGGAACCCTGAACATGGCGCCCTGACTCTCCAGGGAAGCCATCTTACCCCTTTTGTATTATTACTCATGCCAGCCAAGGTGAGACACAAAAGATGTGAGATAAATTTTAAATACTTGTTTTGAAACAATCGTAATCTGGGATATAGAAAGTAAGCTGCAATAACTAGGCAGATGAAACAAAGGAAGGTAATCAGCATTAAAGACATAATGGGCCCTCATTACAACCCTGGCGGTCGGTGTTAAAGCGGTGGTAATATCGCAGAAAAAAAAATGGGATTACGACCACGGTGGAAACCGCCAACATGAACAGCCACTTTAACATTCCGGCTGCCAAGGCGGTACAAACAAACAGCACGGCGGTAACCTCCGACAGGCGGAAGACAATGTACCGCCCACCCTATCACAAGATGCCAATCCGCCCCCTTTTCCGGGGCGGAACCAATGCGATCAAAAACAAGACAGAAACAGTACACAGAAGGGGAAGTCACTCACCTCTCCACACCCCACGAGGAACCAGGACGCTATGGAGTCAAAACTTCACATCCTGCCGGCGATGGTCTTCCTGCTCCTCTATCAGGAGCTCCAGAGACGGCGGCGATGGCCACGGTGATTACTGCACCTACAACACAGGGGAGGGGGGAGGGAAAAGAGAGTGACGCACACACGCAACACCGCCACCCCACCCTCACCCACAACACCATACACACAAATACATGCTGCAGCATTACATTTACACCCCCCCACCCCCTTCAATAACGCAAGGACAAAAATAATTGATTTGAACGATTGTAATCAATTAAAATCATGTAGTCAGAACTCAGAATCCAATACACAAGTCCGGATAGTGCACCACTCATTGTCCGTGGACTACTGGGCCAAAAATGCATGGGCGAGGCCCACACTCGATACCTGACTCCAAACGAAGAGAACACTGGAGGGGCATCAGATGGGAAAATAAACAGGCACCTCAGGGGGAGGGGGAGGGGGCACCTCAGCCTGATGAACGCACGACGCCACTGCTCCACGAGGAGGCTCCATGCCCACTGCTGTATCCTGGGGAGTGCAAAGCCACAGTCTCTCAAGTCTTTCCAGTGGGTGGTTTGCCCACTGCTTTATCATGGGGAGTGCAAAGCCACTGTCTCTCAAGTCTTTTCAGTGGGTGGTTTGCCCACTTCTTTATCCTGGGGAGTGCAAAGCCACAGTCTCTCAAGTCTTTTCAGTGGGTGGTTTGCCCACTGCTTTATCCTGGGGAGTGCAAAGCTGCAATCTCTCAAGTCTTTCCAGTGGGTGGTTTGCCCACTGCTTTATCCTGAGAAGTGCAAAACCACAGTCTCTCAAGTCTTTCCAGTGGGTGGTTTGCCCACTGCTTTATCCTGGGGAGTGCAAAGCCACAGTCTCTCAAGTGGATGTATCTCTCCACTGGTTCTGGAGGGGGCTTTGTGCCCAGAGTGCTTCATCCTGCCAACGGCAGAGGTAGTGGATGTCTTTCTCCACTGGTTCTGGAGGGGGCTTTGTGCCCAGAGTGCTTCATCCTGCCAAGGACAGTGGTAGTGGATGTCTTTCTCCACTGGTTCTGGAGAGGGCTTTGTGCCCAGAGTGCTTCATCCTACCAAGGACAGAGGTAGTGGATGTCTTTTTCCACTGGTTCTGGAGGAGGCTTTGTGCCCAGAATGCTTCATCCTGCCAAGGACAGAGGTAGTGGCTGTATCTCTCCACTGAAAGTGATGCTTCATTGAAGTTGCCCAGGCTCCTGGAACTTACCACCAGCCTCGGACGACTGACTACTGGGGATGGCAGCCATGTCTGCGGTGGTGCCACTGGCTCAGGATGTCGTGGGCCGCTGGCGGTGCTTATGGCAGTGTCAGTCACGGCGGTGCTTGCGGCGGGCTCTGCGGCAGCGGTGCTTGCAGTGGGCTCTGTGGCAGCGGTGCTGGCGGCGGGCTCTGTGGCAGCGGTGCCGGCGGCGGGCTCAGTGATTGCGGTGCTGGTGGCAGGCTCAGTGACTGCATTGCTGGTGGGGGCTCAGTGACTGCGGTGCTGGTGGCAGGCTCAGTGACAGCGGTGCTGGCAGCGGGCTCTGTTGCGGCGGTGCTGGCGGCAGGCTCTGTTGCGGCAGTGCTGGTGGCGGGCTCAGTGACTGTGGTGCTGGTGGCGGGCTCAATGACAGCGGTGCTGGTGGTGGCCTCTGTGGCGGTGCAGGTGGTGGTCTTCCCCGCCGTTCAGGGTGCCGTCGACGTGGACAGAAGGTGTGACACTTGTCTCTCAGTAGGTGCCACCATGCCCTCTCCTTAGCTGCCCTTCACTTTCTGGCCCTTCCCCACCTTGGATGGTGGCGCTGCTGTCTTGCCACTATCCCCTTTCAGTTTCCCTGAGCCCTTGGTGGCAGGTGTTTTCGGCTTCTCCCACTGGGATGTGGGCAACCTTTTAAGTTTTGCAGGTGGCGGAATGTCTTTGCCCTCGCTCCGAGGCACACTGGCAGCCCTGACGGTTGGCGCACTCCAATGGCCCGCAGTTGCTGGCACCACTGTGCCTGGTGATGTGGTGGCTGAGGTGCTGGGTTGGGAGCTGGAAAGCCTGGCCCTAAGGGACGGGTGGGGGTGGAGGTGTAGGGAAGAGGTCAATATTAGCCAGGAAATGTTTTATAGAAACACTGGGGCAGGTAGATGGAGGGGGTTTGGGAGTGGAGGAAGAGGTAGTGGTTGTAGGAGGTGTTCGTATGCTGAATTTGGGTGAAGGTGGAGGCTGTTGTGAGGTAGATGGCTGCTAAAAGGTCTGTGTGCCTAAGTTTGTGTACTTTGGGAGAAGGGCTCACAGACACAATGGGAGAGGACACATGGGATGTGTGAATCGTAGTGGGGGTGGTGAGTGCACATGAGCCATGTGTGGTGATGGGCGTTCTGGTGATGGAGGTAGTGGCTAAAGATGTAGTGCATGCAGGTGTGAGTGGAGACGAGACTGGGAGGGAGGAGGGAGACGTTGGGGAGGGGGACACAGTGGAGGCAGTGGATGTTGGTATGTCTGCATGGGTATGATGCTTGTGTGAGTGCCTGTGGGATGTGTGGTACTTATGTTTGCCTGGGTCACTTTTGTGTGCATGCTGGTCTGATGGTGTGCTTGGGATAGGCTGAGGTACTGGGGATTGGGTCTGGGTGGAGGAGGTTGGAGTGGGGAGGCTGGACACAGGGACAATGGCTGCCATCAGTGCTGAGGCCAGAGCCTGAAATGTTCTCTGTTGGGCTGGCTGACCAGAATGAATGCCCTCCAGGTATGCATTTGTTTGTTGCAAATGCCTCTCAACACCCTGGATGGCATTCAGAATGGTAGACTGCCCAACAGTGAAGGATCTCAGGAGGTCAATAGCCTCCTCACTGAGGGCAGCAGGGCTGACTAGGCCAGGGCCTGAGGTGCCTGGGGTGAAGGAGATGCCCACCCTCCTGGGTGAGCGGGCACAGGACACATGCTGAGGGGCTGCTGGGAGGACGGTGCTGGTAGGGGGGTTGGCGGCTATACCTGTGGAGGCGGGGGGGGCACAGAGGGACCCGCCACCGCAAGGGAGCTCCCATCAGAGGAGGAGTCGCTGTCGCTACTGTCGCTGCTGTCGCCTCCTGTCCCCGCCGTGGAGCTCCCCTCGCCCTCCATCCCACTGGTGGCTTCAGACTCCATTGTTTTGCCCTCCAGGGCCAAGTGGGATGCAGCTCCCTCCTGCACCGGTGCCAATGCTCCTACGCCAGATGATGCTATTGCACACAAGCACAGGGAGACCAAAAAAAGTGGGGGGAGACAGAAGAAAGACATGTTCAGTGCATGCAATACCACTACCGTTGGCAGACACTACAGACACTGCAGACCTCAGCACTACGCCATGCACTAACAGTTCCTAGATTATTCACAAGGCCATGGGGTACAAGGCTTATGCCCGATTGCTGCACACATGGAAGTCACAGGAGCCTGACTAGGTATAGATGGCTCCTGCCACTGGTGGGGTTGGGGTGCCACATAGCATGCCTCACAAGGGACCTTGCCTACAAACTTTGCCCTGGCCTAGGGGAATCCACTGCCCACCTCCCCCACCCAGACATCTCGCAACGTGTGCAGAGTCAGATGAATGTGTCTGCACTCACCCCCTTGTGGCTGCTGTGATGCCCTCAAGCGCCCATCCAACTCCGGATACGCCACCGCCAGGATCCGGAACATCAGGGGGGTCATGGTGCGACGGGCACCCCTCCCATGTTGGGAAGCCATCCCCAGCTGGGCCTCCACCGTCTTCTTGCTCCAGCGGCGAATCTCCTCCCATCTTTTCTGGCAGTGCGTGCTCTGTCTGTGGTGGACCCTCAGGGTCTGGACTTCCTTGGCAATGGCACGCCAAATATCCTTCTTCTGGTGGGTGCTTACCTAGAGGAATAGTACAGGGGAAAAGGTACATCTTTCACCGTCCAGACCATCATAGTCATTGACCCACGTTTCCACCCTTGCCCTGACGCACATACACTCACCGTCCGCACATGCAGGCCTCAGTCCCCCCCATGTATCTTCCATCCACACCACTCCAAACAGCGATTGCCCATGCAGTATGCTCACAGTGTACTCACCTGTTTGTCTGGAGCACCGTAGAGTAGCGTGTTCTGGGGGAGGACCCTATTCACTAACTTCTCCAACTCCTCCGAAGTGAAGGCAGGGGCCCTTTTCCCAGACACATGAGCCATTGTCGATTCCAGACTGAGGTCACAGCAGCACTTGCAGTGTAGGTCTTCTCCTGTTGAAGGTCAGGTATCAAGCGAGTGAACAGAGAGAAAATGGCAGTCACATCCGTGGCGGTGCGTACCGTCCCCGGCGGCGTACATCGTCATTGGCTCCTCAGACCCATAGGGTCCAATGTTAACCAATGCAGGATTGCGCTGCGATCTTCGACCGCCTACCGCGACGGTGTAGAACGCCAGTGCAGTTACCTCATATCCCCTTATCCCACCTTACAGGTCAGGCAGCCGCCATTTCAGGGGGCCACATGGCAATAATATTAACTACATCACACCTATGTAGGCCTTGCATACACACAGTAACAGGCACATTGCTGATTAATAAGTGTGTGCTAATGACAATTTGTGATACCTCAGTGTTGGCTGACTCTCTGCTCGCTGTTCTTGTCCATAGGGCATATCCGCTAGGGCAGGTGATGAGATGGTGGCATCCTCCGGTGTACAGACCGCTGGTGGACCTGTCGACAATGGAAGAGAGACAAGTAATAGTCACCTACAGACTTGATCATGCAACAATCCATGAACTGTATGCCCAGTTGGAGCCAGACCTGATGTCAGCTATCCGCCATCCCACAGGGATCCCCCCTCTAGTGCAGGTCCTGTCAATACTCCATTTCCTGGCAAGTGGGTCTTTTCAAACAGTGGCCATTGCATCAGGGATGTCCCAGCAAATGTTCTCCAACGTGTTGTCCAGAGTGTTGTCTGCCCTGCTGAAACGCATGTGCAGCTACATCGTTTTTCCTCAGGTGGAGGATTTGCCGACAGTGAAAGGTGATTTCTATGCCCTGGGACATATCCCCAACATCATAGGTGCCATTGATGGGACACATGTGGCCTTAGTACCACTCTGCAGGAGTGAACAGGTGTACAGAAACAGGAAGAGCTACTATTCAATGAATGTGCAGATGGTGTGTTTGGCCGACCAGTACATCTCCCATTTGAATGCCAAGTTTCCTGGCTCAGTGCATGACGCCTACACCCTGAGGAATAGCAGCATCCCTTATGTGATGGATCAACTCCAGAGGCACCGTGTGTAGCTAATAGGTGAGGACAAGGAGCCTATACCCTGTGAATAGTTGTCTGGGTCTGGGGTTGTCCCTACTGGTTAGTGTGTGTCTAATAGTTGTCCCTCGACAATTGCAGGTGACTCTGGGTACCCCAACCTGTCATGGCTACTGACCCCAGTGAGAAATCCCAGGACAAGGGCAGAGGAACGCTACAAAGAGGCACATGGGCGAATTCGGAGGATAATAGAAAGAACCTTCATCCTCCTGAAGGCCAGGTTCCGGTGCCTCCATATGACAGGTGGTTCTCTCTACTACTCACCAAAGAAGGTGTGCCAGATCATCGTGGCCTGCTGTATGCTGCACAACCTGGCTTTGCGATGCCAGGTGCCTTTTCTGTAGGAGGAAGGTTCAGCTGGAGGACTTGTGGCATCTGTGGAGCCTGTGGACAGTGAAGAAGAGGAGGCAGAAGAAGAGGATATCGACAACAGAAACATTGTTATCCAGCAATACTTCCAGTGAGACACAGGTAAGAAGATATCACTGCCTCACACATGTCATACTATTTTTGAACTATCATAAGTCTGTCATTTTCACCCAGTGTATGGACCCTGACTTGTCACTTTGCCTTTCCATTTCACAGATGTGGGTCCCACTGTGAGACCTCTGCTATATTTCCTCATGTACTATAGCTGTGTTACATCGGTATGTTGACAATAAAATTGACATTGCTATATTCCATAGTTATTGCAAATACACATTTGTGAAAGCACGGACTGACTTCAGATTGTTTTGTGATTGATGTGTGTTTATTTTTGTGCAAATAATTGGAGGGGGTTGTAAAATGGTCAGTGGTGATGGTGGAGGAATGTCCATGGAAGAGTCCAGTCTATTTGTTTCACAGGTGAAATGTCCAAAGAGGCATAGGAAGTGGAGCTAGGGCAGTTTAGGGATGGACAGGGTGACACAGTGGGACAGAAGGATGACATTCAGGGAGGTCTCATTTCCTGGCGGGGTCCTGGCAATGTTCTCTGTCTTGTTCCTGGATCTCAGGGACCATTTGCGTGGTGGCTCTCCATCTGCAAGGGGTGGGGTGCTGGTGTCGTGGTCCTGTGGCGGTGCCTCCTGTCCACTAGCGCCGGCGGAGGTGGTGGGCTGTTCATCATTCAGGCTAGTGTCATGGGCCCCTTGTTGTGCCAGTGTCCCTCCTGGTGTTGACAAGGTCCTACAGCACCCCTACAATGATGACCAGGGTGGTGTTGATGGACTTGAGTTCCTCCCTGATCCGCAGATAGTGTTCCTCCTGCAGCCGCTGGGTCTCCTGAAAGTACCATTGCCATCGTCTCCTGGGAATGATGGTATGCTCCCATGATGTTGGAGAGGGCCTCGTGGACAGTGGGTTCCCTGGGCCTGTCCTCCTTCTGTCGCACAGCAGTCCTCCAAGTTCCCCTGTTTTTCTGTGCTTCTGTCCCCTGAACCGTGTGCCCACTGCCCCCAGGTCCCTGATTTTCTTGGGGTGGTGGGTTTGCCTGGGTTCCCTGTAGTGGTGTACACACTGCTGCTTGACGTGTCCTGGGGACAGAGGGATGGGCCCGTTGGGTGGGTGCTGTGCTGGTATTTCCTGAGGGGGGAGGCTCTGTGGTGGCTTGTGCCAGTGTCAGGGGAACTGACTGTCCTGAGGTCCCAGATGGGTCGGGCTGGTCATCTTGATTCAGTTGTACAGAGCTACTGTCATCACTGTGGGCCTTTTCTGTGGGAGGAGTGGACATGTCTGGAACTTCCTGTCCAGTGACATTGGGTAGGGGTCCTACAGGGGTGTAAAGGCATGATTATTGCATCTGTGTGTGCCATTGTGTGCAATGGCTGAGTGACCCTGTACTCCAGTGCTTGCATTAATTTCCATGTCCTTGTGTGATAATTGGTTTGGGGTCTGTGTGGGTATCTGTAGTGGACATGCATTGGTGATGGGTGTCCATGCTCTGGTGTTGCATGCAGGGCCTGGTGTTGGGGTGGGTGCTTTGTGATAGTGGGACATATGTGAGGTGTTGGAGTGATGGGGTGAGGGTGAGGGTGGGGGTATGTGATGGCATGCAGGTAGGGTGGGGGATATAATAGTTAAGAGTTGACTTACCAGAGTCCATTCCTCCTGCTACTCCTGTGAGAACCTCAGGATGCAGTATTGCCAAGACTTGCTCCTCCCATGTTGTTAGTTGTGAGGAAGGAGGTGGGGGTCCACCGCTAGTCCTCTGTACTGCAATCTGGTGTCTTGAGACCACGGAACGCACCTTCCCCCATAGGTCGTTCCACCTCTTCCTGATATCATCCCGTGTTCTTGGATGCTTTCCCACTACCTTGACCCTGTTGACAATTCTCGGCCATAGCTCCATCTTCCTAGCAATGGAGGTGTGCTGCACCTGTGATCCGAATAGCCGTGGCTCTTTCCAGACGATTTCCTCCACCATGACCCTGAGCTCCTCCTCTGAGAACCTGAGGTGTTGTTGTGGTGCCATGATGCGGTGTGGGTGATGTGTGGGGTGGTGTGTGTTGTAATGTGTGAGGGGATGTGTTTGTGTGTGTTGTCAACATTGTATTAGAAATTGTGGATTGACTTTTGAAAAATTCAGCAGGCTCACAGTACCTATGGTTATAGGTGCTTATTTGAGACCTCATGCTTTTAACCACAGTTTGGTGGATCCCTGTACTACTCCCCTGAGAAGGTATGCAAGATAATAGTAGCATGCTGCATGTTGCACAACCTGGCCCTTCGATGATATGTGCCTTATCTGCAGGAGAAGGAGATTGGAAATGCCCATGTGGCAGCAGTGGACCCTGAGGACAGTGAGGATAAGGAGGTAGAGGATGAGAATGTGGACAACAGAACATCAGTCATACATCAATACTTTCAATAACACACAGGTGAAACGGTGGAACTGCCATTCCTCTGATTATTTATGTTTTCAGTGTGGCTGAAGCAGGATGGCATTCACTTTGCATCTCAACTGACTGTCACCTATGCCTTCTCATTTTGCAGATGTTGGTGTTGTAACAACTGTGTACTGATGTGATGGCTACAGACAGCTACAGGTCAATATCTGTATGCTATCACAGTGTTCAGGTCATTTGCATAAGATGTGACTGTTTCCATATTTTCACATTTTCATCACATAAAACACTGTCACTCAAGTTATGTTCAAGTGTGTTTATTGTAGTGAAATTTATAGATGGAAAAGCGCAATGGAATGGGGTGATGGTAGAGGTAAGTCCAGTGTATTAGTCCGGTCTGTTTGTTGCACAAGTACAGTGTCCAAGGGGCCATAGGAAGCCATTCCCTCATGATGTTGGCCATATCAGTCAGCACCCCTGCTATGAAGACCATGGTGGTGTTGAGGGCCTGCAAATCTTCCCTGATCTCCTGATGGTGTACCTCCTGCAGCTGCTTGTTCCCTTGCATGTTGTTAAGAATCTGGCCAAACTTGTCCTGGGACTGTTGGAAAGCCCCCAGGACATTAATGAGTGCCTCTTGGGGAGTCGGTTCCCTGGGCCTGTCCTCCGCTGGTGATCAGCTGTCCTCTGTGTGTCCCTGCCCCCTGTACCTGTGTCCCCTAAATGGTGTGCCCATTGTCACTGACACCACAACCTTGATTGTCTTGGCTGTGAGGTGTGGACTGGGGTCCCTGTACAGGTAGGCACACTGCTGATTGACATGTCCTAGGGACAGAGGTATGGGGATGTTGGGTTGGTGCTGTGCTGTTGGATACTGAGGGTGGGTGCTCTGTGGTGGACTGGGAGTGGGCTGGGGTGGCCGACTGACCAGTGGTCACTGATGGGCCAGTTAGTTCATCCAGATCCAGAAGTACAGAGTTACTGTCATCACTTCTGGCATCTTCAACTGGGGGAGTGGATAGTTGTGTCACCTCCTCGCCGCTGGGATTGGCTGGGACACCTGCGGGAATGTATTATGCTTCATGTCTGTGACATATTCTACCTCCCTAGCTTCCTCATTATCGTTGCTGTTGCCTGTCATCTTTGTTTGTGTATGGTGATGTATTGTGGAATTGTTAGTTCTCCATGCTGTGCATGCTTTAGTTTTGGGTGTACATGCAGGGCTGGGAGGGCTATACATGCATTGGTATGGCATGCATGGCATGGCATTGGGGTAAGTCACATGTGTAGGTCCACTGTGTGGGATGGAGTAGAGTGATGGGAGTCAAGGTGAGGGGGTGAGATGACATGCACGTATGGGGATGATAATTAGCAAATATTAACTCACCAGTGTTCAGTCCTCCGGCAACGCCTGTTAGTCCCTCAGGATGCAGGATTGCAAGACTTGCTCCTCCCATGCTGTCAGCTGTGGAGGAGAAGGTTCTCTGGATGGTGAGCTGGTGCCTTGCTGCCACGGAACATACCTTCTCCTGTAGGTTGTTCCATCTCTTCCTGATGTCATCCCTTGTTCTTGAATGCTGTCCCACAGCGTACATTCTGTCCACAATTCTTCGCCATAGCTCCATCTTCCTGGCAATGGACATTTGCTGTACCTGTGCTCCAAACAGCTGTGGGTCTACCCAGACTATTTCCCCCACCATGACCCAGAAGCTCCTCATCTGTGAAATGGGGGTGCCCTAGTGGGGACATGGGTGTTGTGTGGTGTGTGTTGTGTAGAGAGTGTTGAGTAATGTGGCATGGGTTGTGGAATGTGGGGTGCTTGACGGATTAAGGGTGTTTGGAGTTGTCTCTGTAATTTGTGTGGCTAGCTATTGCAGTCTTTTTGTTTTCATAAAGGGTTGTGTGTAATGTGTGTGTGTGTGTTTTATAGTGCTGTGGATATGTGTGTGTGTGTGTGGTATGTGTATGAGTGTCAGGTGTTGTCCAATTTTGTGTTGTTTTGTATTTGGGTGGCCATTAGGACTGTGCCAGTGTGTACCGCCAAAGGTTTACCGCCGTTGAATGTCCTCTGTGGTCAATCATGGGTCATAATGTGGTGGGCGTAGTTTTGTTGGCGTAACTGTATGAGTGTTCGTACCAACACTTTGCCACTTACTTTGGGTCTAACGGATATGTGTTTGTGGCAGTATTCTGTCGGTTTAGTGTGTGTGTGTCGTAAGATGGTGAATGGATGTTCGCCTCCGCGACGGTATTTCAGCGGTCTTCACCGCGGCAATAAGCAGGATTGTCAATGGCAATGTCATAATGAGGGCCTAACACCCTACCATACACACTTGTAGCCCTGGGAGTTATTGAAGAACTCAGGGGGTCCTTCCGGCTTTGGTAGTTCTTTCACAGGACCGCCAAAGTCACTGCATGCAAAAGACTGCCAGTACTGGAGGTCTTTTGCCCACCATATTTGGAGTGTTCTGCTGGGCCAGCAGGTGAAAACAGCGTTTCTGCCCACTGGCCCAGAGGAACACTCACCACAACTTTGACGCCAGCTCATAATTGGGCCGGGGGCAATGTGTGGAGCGTCGGGTATGACAGCACTCGTTGCGCATTTCACTGCCCATAATTCAGGCAGTGAAATGTACAATGGGTCTGTACATGGGGGCCTCAATGCGAGGGGCTCCAGGGCCCTCTGGCACCCCCATTCCACCTGCCGTTCCATAGAAGTGTTCACTGCCATGTAAAGACTGGTGGATGGGTCTCGTAATCTGGAGGGCAGTGCTGCTTGCAGAGCTGCCCTGGCAGATTACAACAGCTTGGACCACCAGGCTGCAGGCTGGCTACATCCTGGTGATGTCAGTGGTTGGACCGTGGCGGCTCCACCACGGTCAGAATTGAATGGTCGGACGGCGCTGTCTGCAGCAGTCCCTACCGCGGCCCTGGCGGCCAAAGACCGTCAGGTTGGGAATGAGCCCCTCAGTCTCTTCTGATACCCTAATATGCACTGCTGTTATGTTGTGAGAAGTATGAGTGGACAGGTTATTTTCTCCCTATCCCTAGTAGTGAGGATATTAGGGGATAGGTATGGTAAGAAGGAATGTGTAAATTCTTCTTTTAAAAAAATCTTAAGATTTGTGAGTCTCTCGCAAGATTGTAAAAAAAAGTAGAGGGGTAGAGAAAATCTTTCTCAAGAAAGAGGTTTCAGTGCAGAGGCTTGTGTACTTGTACAGTCTAATCCTCAAATGCTGCGCTACAGAGCTATTACGCATTAAATATAGTTTTAATGTTTGAACTTGCAACACTCTCACGAGAGCTGGACAAATACATGAGTGAAAGTAGGTTTTTTTATCCTGCTTTTGCAAAAGTCTTGTGGGTGTCAGTAATGAAAAAAAAGGTTTATACCATGAAGTAATCACATAAAGTTGCAATAGGGTGACTCTAACAAGAGCATATGTGTTTATAGTGTGTAATGTTCAGTTGCACACAGAACTGGATGCATTCCTTAATGTTATTAGGGAAGATCCAGTTCCCTTCTGCAGTGAAGTGCATTCCTATAGACACCTGGAATAACAAACCAGATGTTGTTATGATACATACCATGACATGGTCATGCAGAAATGCAGAAACTTTTTTTTTACATGCTTCTGAGATATCTCAACCTTAGGAAAAAAACTTTTTTGACCATTGCCATTTTTTTCTTTGACATATATTAGAATATACACATGCAGCTTGAAGAAAGAGAGACATCCATTGTGAAAAGGTCTCCTTCATTTGGATTTCAAGCTCAACAGCTGTGATTGTGCCTGGGTCATTGCCACCACAGTGTGCTATCAATAGGTCTGGATGCTCACAATTCAACATGCTTTCAACCATTGGTAACAATTGATGCCATGTCATACCTCTTTGGCCAATCCAAGTTATGTCCAAGTCTCAAGATCCAAGATTCTTGTCAATACCACAATTAATGGCATATTCTCTAACTCATTGGATGAAGCTGGTTTCCAAAATCTAGAGGCAAAGCATGGTGCTGTGTAGAGATCGCAGCAGAATGAGTAAGCTTCAGGAGCAATATGGAATTATACGAGGAGAGAGAGAAGGGAGGCTGACAAAATTATACATGTAATTGGTAGATTTTTGGCAGTTAGAAAAATATGCTAGGTTGTGACCAACTGCTGTTTGTAAGGTGCACAGTTACTTGGTAAACAGTATGAGCCTTTCAATTGGCTAATTTTCAATTTTTTGTAGGATACAGCAAGATTCCCACACAAGTCATTGACAAGCTTCTGCAGGTAAAGCTTGATAAGGAGGTCCTTCTTAAATCCTGCGGGACTCTCTTGAGATGGCACTTGACCATTTGTCCCTGCCACAAGGTCTTTCTTTCCATCTCACAAGAGTCTTGCAAGTAGGATTATAAAGGGAAATGAAAGATGGTGTATTATCACAGTACCAGTGCCATCAACTGGTTAAATAACCGTAAAGCAATAGAAATAAAGCACCAATAGTCAAGATGCATTATAAAGCAAAAATAAAAGATTACAAAAGCTATAAAAGGGGTTATGGTATATGTAGTACATGTACTGTGAAACAGATACTTTCTTCTGTGAAGAATGCAAAAGTGAGGATATATTTGTGGCAACCAATAGTTGACTATCCCTCTAAAAAAACAAGAAAAGCTTTGATGTGTTTGTCTACATCGCTTAAGGGTTCATATAGTTATATCTGTTGCATAAACTCAGACATCTGAGATTGTCATTGGTAGTTTGGAGGTGAAACAAGTATCATCTGCTTGATCTATTCTCAGCAGAGGTCATTTGACTTTTGATTAAAAGTGATTGGTGATTTGGCTTCCTAATGTGACGGATATCCTGCCCACCATATTACGAGTTGCATAGGATATGATGGACTCGTAATACGGCGGGTGGTATATCCGTCACATTTGGGATGGATTAACACCCTCCTCCAAAGATGTAATCAGACCCATAGTCTAGTTTAATTATAAAGTCTCAGACAAAATGTTAAGAGAAGGTAATATATTTAGAAATAACTTTCAATGTTTTTTTATTATGACAATCTAATAATTTTGATCTGTAAAAATGTAAAATGCTAAATAGAAGTTAAAAATACTTGTTATTGAATGTTAGCTGATTGTATCGTTCATATATTCTTGAGTACACAGTAGCTATGGAGAAAGTTTTGTTTTAGGATATAGATTTGTCTGCAACATAGATGATATATAGTCTAACATTTCAACTTATTATATACATTTTTGTGCAGTGGGTGTCCTAAATGCAGTTAAACATATACTAGAGTGTTTTTGCACTGGACAGAGAGCAGTCAGTACATTGAAACATACATGTAGCTCACTCAGAGAAAATATGTTTGTATAAGGAATGTATTGATTACTGAACTGTTCAACACTTAGGATTCACCCTATGCAAAGGTGTTTTGAAGAGAATACATGTTGAAAAACTGAAACATTCAATATTATATACATTTATATGATGCACACTAAAGGTTTTTCAAATTTTACTTTAGTTAATCTGTACATGGTTAAAATATGGTATTTTATGTCATGTAATTATAAAGGGTTCTGTTACATAAAACAGTCAAGTGGTTCACTGACAGAAAGAGTCTTTGTAGAGGGATGGCTTTCTAAGAAAAGTCTTCAACTCTCAGCATTGAATAGGTCTGAGCTGAGACGGCATTTTATTAGTAATGTTTATCACTGGTGCTCTTTAACTTGTAGAGGACTGCAGGTCAGATGGTGTGCTCCTATAAAACTGAAGTAGTCACTTTGTGAGGACTTGAAAAATAAGGAGTAACTCTTTTATGAAACACTACCACAACCAAAGTGTACCCTGTTTACGTTTGGGAGGAGAGAGCCTAGTGTTTGTTTAAAACCTTCTACACTAACCCTTCACTTTCTTCAGAAGCATCAGTAGAGAGATTGCTTTCTGTAAACCTATTCACACACCATATTTTGTCAGTAGCAATGCTTTTGTATAGGGGTAAATTCCTTACTAAACCCTTTTTTACCTAATGTATAGCCTCTAGAGACCTATTAGTAGAGAGAGAATGTTCTCATAGAAATGAGTCAATCACCCTGTATACAACTCTATCACAAACCTCCCATTTTAAAATAAAGTTAACTGTCCCTCATCTTCCCTCTGGTAGAAAGTAGTATCAAAGGGGCTAGTATTTTTATGAGGCCTTTACACATACCCTTTACTCATTTCACAGATATCAGTAGACTACTTGGTCTTTATAAAGCCATGTAACACGGCGTGTACTAGCTAGCAAAGGTCTTCTACACAAAAAATTAGCTCTCTATTGAGGTGCCACTTAGAGAGACTGCTGTTGTAGTGTAGTATGAGATAAAATCATTGTTTGATTAAACTATACAATGTAGAATGTATAGCATGCGAAAATACAGTTGGGCAGGGTCTACTTGTTGTGTCAGTGCTTCTACAGAGACTGTCTATTCTTTTCAGTGGAATCATTAGAGACGTTGGTCTTAGTGTACTGAACTAAACATCCTAGTCACTCAGACAAAACATCTGTAGAGATGGATATCTTTCTCAGTGAAGCCTTTCACAGTCAGCTCTGACAGTGAAGAGATGTCTCAGCATAGAGGCTATGTAGTGAAAAAATTGCAAAGCATTTAGTCTGTATACACTTATAAGAAAAGGAGCCACTCTATCCTGAAACTGAACCATACAGAATCTGTGGATTGTTAAAGTGTGAAAATTGAAGACCTAGGGGCATATTTATACTCCGTCAGCGCCGAATGTGCTTCAATAATTTTGACGCACATTCGGCACAAACTTTGCCCATATTTAAACTTTGATGCCCGAGCCCACGGACGTCAAAATCCTGCAGTGAGTCATTTTCTGGATGCGGGAAAGTGCCTTGTGTTAATGATATGCAAGGTAGGCGTTCCCATTCAAAAAATGACTTAAACGCCCGTTTGTCGTATTTCTGCTACATCATGCTAAAAAACCAGCACAGCCGGGAGGCGGAGTCAGAAAATGACGCACAGGCCGATTTGCGTCAAAAAATAACACCTGGGTCAGGGCAGGCATTAAAATGGGGCAAACACACCTGTATTTAATCAGAACACACAGAAGCAACAGCAGAGCAGCAAAAGGAAGACACAGAGGTGCTTCTCATCCAGCGTGCATGCAGAGCACAGCAACAACAGCAGCTTCCACAACACCAGCAGGGACCCCAAAGGCAATGCAGAAGGCAGGAGAGGATATTCCGCACCAGGACAACCATTCATGGCCTCTGGGAACATGACATCATCCAGAGGTACAGGTTGAACTGGCAAGCCATTCAGCAGCTGCTGTGCAACATTGAGCCACAGTTGGCACCCAGCTTGCTGACACCCCGCACCATCCCAATCGAAACCAAGCTGCTAGCTGTACTACACATGTTGGCAAGTGGCTCCTTTCAAACCACTGGCACCCTGGTTGCTGGGATCTCACAGCTATCATTCTCTGCCTTCCTGCCCAAGGTACTGGATGCCATCATCAGACTCACACCCCGCCACATCTGCTTCCCAAACACACAGCAGAAGCAGCAGGAGACAAAATAGGGGTTTTACCTCATTAATGGATTCCCACATGTCCTTGGTGCCATTGAATGCTCACATGTACGCCTTGTGCCACCTGCTGCAACTGAACATCTATACCTCACCAAGAAGCACACACACTCATCAATGTGCAGGCCATTGTGGATCACCAAGGATTGATCACCAACATCATGGCAAAGTATCCTGGGAGTGTCCATGATTCATTCATCTTCCGTCACTGTACCATCAATCAACACTTCCAGGATGGACGATATGGCAATGGACTACTTGTTGGTAAGTACAGAAACCACCTTATATACACACTGCACAGCAACCCTCTAGGACAAACAACACATACATCACAACAGCAACACGTGAACAGGAATACACTGAGGTTGTGACACCGCTAGGAATGTTTGATAGGTCTGCAGTGAAACTGTCACACATCTGAAATTAGTGTACAGTGAAATGTTAAGACGTCAATGATCACAACGTATGGAGAGGTTTGGCTAATTGTCACCTTGCAAAATGTAAGCGTCTCATTGATGTTTAAATTAATCCATTGCATATGTCTAAAAGTATGAGATGTCCAGGGTACATCAATGCTAACGTGTTACCACCACTGTCAAATTGAATTTGTGTATGGAACTATCATCTCACCCCCAGTGAAGACACAGAAACACCTGTATCAGAAGTCACAATGCTAGGGAGCACACACTGTACTGCAAATCCCAAAACATACTGCTGACAACCTGTCAGCAGGCAAACACTTGTTCAGCCAAGGAAACAACCCAATGCAGATGGTACATCCTAGAAGCCTAGGAATCAACGCAATAACACAAAAGAGTCACAGACAACACAAGACAACTACTGCCATGCAAGGTGATATTAATGGGGCAAGCTACATCAACATGATCTCAATCATTTTCTCTTTCAGCTGATCAAGGGTATGGGATCCAGCCATGGATTATGACACCATTTGGCAACTCAAGCATTCTAGCCGAGCGTGCCTACAATGAAGCACATAGGAGGACACGCACCATAGTAGAGAGGACCTTTGGTATCCTCAAGTCCAGATTTAGGTGCCTCGACATCACTGGTGGCAGCCTCCTATACTCACCAGAAATGGTCTGCAAGATCATTTTAACATGTGCCATCCTGCACAACATTTGTGTACGAAGGAACATTCCCCCATTAGAACCAGAGCCACAAATGCCTGAAGAGGAGGAAGAGGAGGATGCAGGCCTGCAACATGAGAGGGACCAACAAAACACAGCTGCTGGATTGCGTAGGTGCCAACATAATGTGAACAATTTCTTTTGAAACAACTCACCATCACCACTGTATCAACATATGTAAATAAACACCTATAATAAGGACCATATCATGGTCTGGGTAATCATTTTTGCTCACTTTTATCTCTAACTATCAGAATAAGAGTGTAGCCTCATGGAGCATTGCTGACATACCGATCAGGACACAGAATTTTCCAAAGCAATTGTGATATGTATTATACAACAGTCACAATCACACACAGTGTAAATTACATATATCCTGTACATTTCACCTTTGAAGGGCAATAGCAGAGGACCACACCTATTTCACACATAAATGTTGGCAACATGGTTCATCGCAGCATATGGCACACAAGTAAGACACCATCAGTCAATAAGGGAAAAAAAGCCACATAAATGAAGAAGTGGATGTGCTATTGCATTGGTAACAGGAATGTATGACCAGACCCTTGACAGTAGTAAGTCGTACAGCACCTATCTTTGCAAGGACTATCTGTGACTAGATTTCCATATAAGCAGAACATGGACAGCACAAGTGCCACACCTATGACAAGCATTTTGGCACATGACATTCCATGTACATGTCAGCCCATGTCCTAAGTCCTGACACACCCATGCTCCTGGTCCCACCCCACCTGTTAAGAGGTCCCTGGAATGGTAATATGTGTACCCAGATATGCCCTCCTCTACATACACACAGACTAACAATAGTAATCCAGTGTGCTTCACCCTTTAGTATGGTCTGCCGTAGTCATTGTACATCTGTCTGCATGGACGTCAGGTTAAATTATGCACTGGCTTGTAGTCTCTAAGCCCTGTACTCAACTTATCATACTTGCTTTCCCAAACCTCACATTCCTCCGGGGGCATTTTGTCAGGTGGTTCTTCAATGCATACTCAAATACATTGTATAGCATAATCTGCTTATTTATCGTACCATAATTGGGAACTTGTCTCCAAATACCCAGATCATGGCCTATCCCGTGTCTGGGTTACATGTATGCATGAGCGACAAAGTGTGACAGTGTACCATGGGCGTATGCAGGGATTGGGTATGGTACCTCTAGCAGAACTAGCAACGTCAGATAATGTGCATGAAAAGTCCTCACATGTTAGGACCCTGACAGTTCACACGCTGAATCACATTGCTCACAACATATTGGTGGGCTGTGCGTGCTGAATAGCTGCAAGATTAATAAACACAGAGGCTATGATGTTCCCAGATGCAGTGGGAATTTTACAGGCCAACGTGTACAAATGTTGTAATGACACCAGCCGGAACAAGACTCCTGAGATATGATCTCACTCAGCACACCAATGTTGCCCTGTTGACAGTCTCATAACACGTCTGCAGTGACAGGGTGGGTCCATCTCCATGTAGGTTCTTATATCCTCATTGGCTTTACTTCCATTGATCTCCGAAGGATACTCAATAGATACAGGAATAGCCGCCACTGACTCATGATGAGACCTGGACGTAACTGTGACAACATAGACCCCTAAAAATATACAGGATCAAATTGGACCACACACATGAACCATACACCTCTGTGCAATTGATCACTGGAAATATGTGGCCACCTGCTGCTTCGTCTGCTGGTCCACCACTGCCACAGGAGAATTGTGGCTCAGTCATATGACCACAACTGTGGCGTGATATTACATTTGTGGTTCACCTTTGGATTTCCATGTCAATAACATGGTACCTACTTAGTCTGTACATGTGCCTGACTCATGGTGGGTTCACCAACAAGTGCCTAGGAAGCAGTATCCAAATTTCCAGGACATGTGATGGGCAAATTTTGGACCATTGACATGAACAAGCATCTACTATCTATCCGGTGCATTCCTTGTCATTTGTGGTGTTTACGTTACCCAAAAACTGGGAAGTGCACACAACAGATGTTGCTACATGTATGACTAACACATGTCCTCTCTCATTTCCACACTGACTTGCATCTGAGGGTTGGACACATTGGGGGTGATTCTAACCCTGGCGGTCGGTGATAAAGCGGCGGCCAACCCGCCAACAGGCCGGCGGTCCAAAAAATGGAATTCTGACCCTGGCGGGAACCGCCAACACAGCCCGCCTCTTTAACACTCTGACCGCCACGGTGGGACAAACAAACAGCGCGGCGGTCACCGCCAACAGACAGGCGGCAGACAATGTACTGCCCACACTATTACAACTCACCAATCCGCCACCTTTTCCGGGGCGGGAGCACCGCCGATAAAAACACGGCGGAAACAGACTACGAACGGGAAAACGCTCACCTCTACGCACTCCACGAGGAAGGAGGACAGCATGGAACCCGAATTAAACATACTACCTGCTCTCGTCTACCTGCTCATCTACCACGAGTACGAACGGCGGCGCAGACGACAACGGTGAGTACTGCACCTACGACACAGGGGAGGGGGGAGGAGGAAAGGTTACGGCACACACATATGCGACCCCCACCCCCCCCAAACTATGTACACACCAATGCAGAGCAACAATTCACAGTGACACCACCCAAACCCCCGCTGAAAAATGCAAAGACATAATTAAATTGTGAATCAAAATTTATGTAAAAATAGCCTCTGATAAGTCATGGTCAAATAGCAATACAAATTTAAATACTTCAATTCAATATTTAGTGCAATCGATAAACCGAGGCAAATAGTCCTGCACATTTAACGAAATTCCAAGTGTCCATGGGCCAAAGTGTATCAACACAAGGGCAAAGCCCACACAGGAGACCTGAGTCTTTCGAGAGAACACTGCAGGGGCATCTGATGACAAAACTACAGGCACCTCAGGGGGAAGGGGAGGGGGGGGCACCACAGCCACATGAGTCCACGACGCCAGATCCACGAAGGGGCCACCATGCCCACTGTGCCATCCTGGGGAGTGCAAAGCCACAGTCTCTCAAGTCTCTACAGTGGGTGGGTTGCCCACTGTGCCATCCTGGGGAGTGCAAAGCCACAGTCCATCAGGTGGATAACAGTCACCACTGGTCAAGGAGGAGGCATGGTGGGCACAGTGAACCGTGAACAGTAGCTCGACACAGATCCGGCACTGTCATTGTGCCAGTGGTGCTTGAGACGGCGGGGCCCAGCGGAGCGGTGCTTGACAGGAAGGGCCTAGCGGAGCGGTGCTTGAGATGGCGGGGCCCAGCGGAGCGGTGCTTGACAGGAAGGGCCCAGCGGAGCGGTGCTTGACAGGAAGGGCCCAGCGGAGCGGTGCTTGAGACGGCGGGGCCCAGCGGAGCGGTGCTTGAGACGGCGGGGCCCAGCGGAGCGGTGCTTGACAGGAAGGGCCCAGCGGAGCGGTGCTTGACAGGAAGGGCCCAGCGGATCGGTGCTTGAGACGGCGGGGCCCAGCGGAGCGGTGCTTGAGACGGCGGGGCCCAGCGGAGCGGTGCTTGACAGGAAGGGCCCAGCGGAGCGGTGCTTGACAGGAAGGGCCCAGCGGAGCGGTGCTTGAGACGGCGGGGCCCAGCAGAGCGGTGCTTGAGACGGCGGGGCCCAGCGGAGCGGTGCTTGACAGGAAGGGCCCAGCGGAGCGGTGCTTGACAGGAAGGGCCCAGCGGAGCGGTGCTTGAGACGGCGGGGCCCAGCGGAGCGGTGCTTGAGATGGCGGGGCCCAGCGGAGCGGTGCTTGACAGGAAGGGCCCAGCGGAGCGGTGCTTGAGACGGCGGGGCCCAGCGGAGCGGTGCTTGACAGGAAGGGCCCAGTGGAGCGGTGCTTGACAGGAAGGGCCCAGCGGAGCGGTGCTTGAGACGGCGGGGCCCAGCGGAGCGGTGCTTGAGACGGCCGGGCCCAGCGGAGCGGTGCTTGACAGGAAGGGCCCAGCGGAGCGGTGCTTGACAGGAAGGGCCCAGCGGAGTGGTGCTTGAGACGGCGGGGCCCAGCGGAGCGGTGCTTGACAGGAAGGGCCCAGCGGAGCGGTGCTTGACAGGAAGGGCCCAGCGGAGCGGTGCTTGACAGGAAGGGCCCAGCGGAGCGGTGCTTGACAGGAAGGGCCCAGCGGAGCGGTGCTTGAGACGGCGGGGCCCAGTGGAGCGGTGCTTGAGACGGCGGGGCCCAGCGGAGCGGTGCTTGACAGGAAGGGCCCAGCGGAGCGGTGCTTGAGACGGCGGGGCCCTGTTCAGCGGTGCTCTTCTGCACGGCGGGGCCCTGTTCAGCGGTGCTCTTCTGCACGGCGGGCCCTGTTCAGCGGTGCTTGAGACGGCGGGGCCCTGTTCAGCGGTGCTCTTCTGCACGGCGGGGCCCTGTTCAGCGGTGCTGTTCTGCACGGCGGGCCCTGTTCAGCGGTGCTTGAGACAGCGGGGCCCTGTTCAGTGGTGCTCTTCTGCACGGCGGGGCCCTGTTCAGCGGTGCTCTTCTGCACGGCGGGCCCTGTTCAGCGGTGCTCTTCTGCACGGCGGGGCCCTGTTCAGCGGTGCTCTTCTGCAAGGCGGTGCCCTGTTCAGCGGTGCTCTTCTGCACGGCGGGGCCCTGTTCAGCGGTGCTCTTCTGCACAGCGGGGCCCTGTTCAGCGGTGCTCTTCTGCACGGCGGGGCCCTGTTCAGCGGTGCTCTTCTGCACAGCGGGGCCCTGTTCAGCGGTGCTTGTCCAGTAATTCACGGGAGCCAGACCTGGCCTGGACTCCCTGCTCAGTCGCCCTCCGACCGTGCAGTTGCTGGACCCTTCGGTGACTGAGTCCTGGGCCCTTTGGTGTCCTCCCTTACAGCCGGGATGGGGCTTGTGGGTCCCTCCTGCTCCGCGCTCCTGCTGGCTGACTTCTACGCCCTGCTGCCCTTTCGCTCCTTAGAAGATGCTCTCTGGCCCTTGCCTCCCCTGGATGTTGTGGCAGGTGAAGTGGCCGAACTTTGGTCCTTGAGGGCAGCCGTGGCACTCCTCTCACGGCGGCCCTTGAGTTTCCGGATCCTCTTGCCTGGGGGGGGCTGGCTGTCCCCTTGCTGCTGATGGAAGTGGCACTGCTGCCAAAGGGTGGGCTCCAGAACCCATGCACCACAGTGACACTCGAAGCTGGGCTGGTGGTGGCTGAGGTGCTCTTGGGACTCTTAGCAGATGGAGGGGGTGGGTCAGGGGAGGGAAAGAGGTCAAGATTAGAGAGGTAAAAAAAATTAGGACCAAGGTAAAGGGTGGGAGTAGTGGTGATGGGAGTGGAGGAAGAGGATGTGGTTGTAGGAGAGTCAGGTGTGCTGTCTTTGGGTGCAGGTGATTGTGACGTAGGCTGTCGTGAGGTGGATGGCTGTTGGGTGGGTGGCTGCCTGCGTTTGTGTGTCTTGGAAGAGGGGGTGACAGACACAGTGGGAGAGGACACAGGGGACGTGTAAATGGCAGTGGGGGTGGTGACTGCACGTGTGCGTACTGGACTGGAGGGTGTGCTGGTGATGGAAGCACTGGCTGATGGTGGTGTGCATGCAGGTGTGAGTGTAGACGTCACAGGGAGGGAGGAGGGAGACAAGGAGGAGGGGGACACAGAGGTGGTAGTGACTATTGGCATGTCTGCATCTGGGTGTTGCTTGGGTGAGTGTTTGTGGGATCTGTGGTGCTTGTGTCTGGATGAGCTGCCCTTGGGTGTTGAGGTGTGTGCAGGCTGGTCTGATGGTGTGGATGGGATAGGCAGAGGAACAGGAGACAGAGACAGGCTGGAGGCAGTTAGAAGAGGGAGGCTGGAAACAGGGACAATGGCTGCCGTCAGTGCTGAGGCCAGAGCATTGAACGATCGTTGATGGGCAGCCTGACCCGAATGAATGCCCTCCAGGTAGGCATTGCTCCGATGCACCTCCCTTTCTACCCCCTGGATGGCATTCAAAAGGGTAGTCTGCCCAAAAATGATGGTCTGAAGGAGGTCAATGACCTCCTCACTGAGGGCAGCAGGGGTGACAGGGGCAGGTGAATTGGGGTGGTGTGGGTGGGGGTCCGCCGCCAGTCTTCTGCACAGCGATGTTGTGTCGCGACACCATCGAGCGCACCTTCCCCCGTAGGTCGTTCCATCGCTTTCGGATATCTTCCCGATTTCTGGGATGCTGTCCCACAGCGTTGACCCTGTCTACGATCCTTTGCCATAGCTCCGCCTTCCTTGCTATAGTGGTGTGCTGCACCTGTGTGCCGAAGAGCTGGGGCTCTACCCTTATAATTTCCTCCACCATGACCCTCAGTTCTTGGTCCGAGAACCTGGGGTGTCTTTGGGGTGCCATGGGGTGGTGTGGATGAGGTGTGGAGTGGTGTTTGTGGTGATGTGCGTGGTGATGTGTGGTGATGTGTGCGTAGATGTGGTTTATGTGAGGATGTTGTGTTCCTGTGTGTGTTGTGCTTTGCGTTCCCTGTGCTCTCTCTCAGTGTATTGCGCCTTCTCTCAGATATTTGTGGTTGTAGGGGTTTGTGGGTGAAGTGGGTGTGTGTTTTATAGTTAATTGGGTGTGTGGGAGTAGTGTGTGTATGTGTCTCAGGTGTGTGGATTTCGAATTGTCCAATGTGGCAGTGTTTTGGAGCTGTGTGTGTATTTTGAGCGCGGCGGTGTGTACCGCCAATGGAATACCGCGGTTGAAAGACCGCCGCGTGGATTCGTGGGTCAGAATGGCATGGGCGTGATTGTGTTGGCGTGGCGGTGGAGGTTTGGTCATCTCCAGTTTATCGCTGCCCGCTGATGAGGCGGAGTTCCGTGGATGTCGGGTTTTTGGCGGTTGCACAGTTGGTGGTCAGAATGACCGTGGCGGTTTACCGTGGCCGCGGCGGTAGAATGGCGGACTTCTGGCCGGCGGTAAGGGCCTTTTACCGCCGAGGTCAGAATGACCCCCATTGTCTTCACATTCATACAAGCATATTTGCAATGATGCATCTTGTTATGCTCACACAGTGGGTCAACAACTACATTAGTAGCCAATGCACACACATTGAGCCATAGGCATTGAGGTATTGTACTTATGTACTTCACCTTGCTATCCTCTCCTGACACCGAACATGCCCAATTTGTGCAATACAGATATGTAGGCCACACGTTTGGCCATCTAGTTCATCAGTCAAGAGTGAAAATCCTGTACATGAAGTAGCGGATCATGGTCCGCAGTAGTATGATGTCTCACATGTGCCCATACACCGTCATGACCAAAGTAAGTGCAATCAGCCTATCTCAGTTTTGTCACAAATGTAATATAACATTAAAATGGTAAAATGACCCAAACCCAGTTAATGCCTGAAAATTTTACACACAAGCATCAAAAAATGACGTTTATGCCCGAAAAACGACACATAGTTCCCAGAAATAACCATTGCCCCTGAGCTGTACCTTCCACACTGTACCTCAGAAGTGTAAAACTATTTCCAAACATATGGATGCATGCTCAATTCTATTCCTGTGCGTCAAAAAAAATTGAGGCGCACACTGTATGCGTCGAAATATTTTGACGCATAACGATAAAAACGCCTGCCATTTTAGGCAGGAAGTGATGTAACAGAATATCCTGTTTACAGATTATGTACAGTGGGTGTACTTTCACTTTCACTTTGCAGTCTGTCATACTTCCTGACTGTGTGGCTGTGTTGAGAGTTTTGTCTGGTCAAATTGTGCTTTTGTCTCCTGTGTGGTCTATTTATTGTCTTTTTGTGAATAAAACTTGTATCCTGTCTGAGTGTTTTTTGTGTACATTTGTGTTGTAAAGTATTGTCTTTGTTTTGTTGGGAGTCTGTTGTGGGTAGTGTTAGTTTGGGTATAGTTGGGCTGTGTTAGTTGTTTAGTTTAAGTATTTCCTGATATACTTTCCCCCTATTCTCCTTTGTTCCCCTTTATCCCCTATTTCTCTGTTGCTACAAAGATGTTGAGTAGGCCTCGTCTTGGCAAGATGTGTGAAGAGGAGCTGGGTGAATTTATATAGCTGGTGTGCCATTTCCTACCCCTAATGATTGAGGCAGGTGGGCGGGTGATACAGGGGTATCACACTGAGGCACGGAGGCTCAGATGGGCAAAGGTGTTGCATCCTCTGCAACTGATTTATCGGACACCAAGGAACGACCACCAGCTGAAGCACCACTGGGCTGTCCTTATCTCCAGGGAGCAAGATCTGTTGGACCACTTGGGGATTGTAATTGGTGGCCATGTTGGTGAGTATAAATCATGTAAATGTGCACGTTTAAATGCTCTGTAGTGACATCAGATGATTTTTACAATATCTGCTGGCAATGTTGTTGAGTGTGAGGAATGCTACTTTTATCATACAGGGTCATATATCTACTTTGTTAAGGACCACAATTGCAAGCTGTTAGGAAGCAAGAGCTCTTCAAACTTACTGAATACTTTTGCATTATGTAAGTTAGTGCCGCCTTTGTGTCAAACAGCAACACAAATCAGGAGCCAATTATGTATAGATATTGGCCACAGTTGCCTGCAAGGTATAGAAATTTCCAAATAATTACCAACATTTGTTGACGCAACAGCTAGACTGACTTTTGAAACACTACATGAGGCTGAAAATGAGTGCAGGCTTCACGTCAATTGATGATAGCAATGTGGACTGAACATATGTCTCGTGTGTCTGGTGAGTGTGTAACGAAACTGATCACGGAAATTCCAAAAATCTTAGGGATTATTGTGCCCCTCCTTCATTTCGGATACATGTCTGATCTGGATTTGGACACATAGGGAACAAGTTCTACCTGTGCTCAGCCAACATCTTAGACTGGTATTTGGAGTTTGTAGTGCCACATTTTGTTTAGGGATGGCTGTCCAAAGGTATGCACATGGGTTCATATCTCTATGGTTAGTGCAACTCATCATAGATGGGCCATATCAAATGAAGAAACTGTAACAACATGAGGGCTAACAACTGTCCCTGGCCCTCTGTACATTGTACCTGTGTGTCATAAATTTGTCATGGTCACAATGGCTGGTTGACTGGTAATGCAGTCCTCACGGAAAGTGGCTTTGGATGTCTCTCTTGGATGCACATGAGACAAATACACTCCATTATTATGTCTGCTCACTAATGAAGGAGCATGTTTGCCACCACATGATAGATAGGGCCAATGCATGTGTGCAGATATGTGTGTAACACTCACTGGAGACCCATGGTATTTACATGTTAGCCGTGCTATATCGGATGCAGTATCATCATGTCTGAGAGGCTTTACTTTCTTATGTAATCTTACACATAGTATTTGTCTTTGGAATTGTTGTACAGTGCCCATCAATGAGCACATTTCTCCCTTCCATGCCTTACAGGTGGACCGGCACCCTACACTGTTGGTGAGGTGTCTCGAATTGAGGACCCAGACAACTCCAGTAAGTGTTGATATGTCTGTTATGTGTTGTGTTTGCTGGTGATGTGTGATGGACTCCTGTGTGTTGGACACATAGCAAGGTGTGATGTGCTGGCCAATCTTTTGTTTTGTTCCATGAGTGGAATATCAATTCATCACCATCTTTGAGTTGGCCAATCCTTATCCTATTGTCTTATTTAGGGATTCTAGGTCAGTCCTGTAGGTCCTGCAATGTGAATAGGGATGATTCATGTGCATAACACTTAAAACAGAAAGAGTCGCACTGGACCTAATTTGTGATTTAGTCACCCAAATTCTCCCAGAATGGGGCTGCCAAATGCTTCCCCACAGACCTCTGCTTCCCAATTCACTAATGTACTTATTAAACTGTAGGTTGAACTTCCTAGCAGCATGTAGCTCCACATGTAGTGCTACGAGTATGTGGCACTTGAGTGCAATGGCCTAGGTGTGAATGCAACTCATGGCCAGGGGTGTTCATGCATCTCTGTGTTTGTTGTAAGTCATGGCTTACTGGTAGTAAATGATGTGGACAAAGGTCTGCATTTCCAAACATGAGTGGCGCTGGGATTGGTCAAGGGTTTGCTGTCTCCTATTTGGAGATCCTCCTTACCTGACCATCCAGGTCAGGGTGTTTCAACGGCGGGCAATGAGGTATCGACACATACTTCAAGTCCAGTCTGGGTACTGAAAAATGGCCCGCAGATATCGGCATGAACGGGCCCCCGGAGCCTGGAGGGCATTTCTACAAGGCGGCCCTTCTTTGCTCACCACAACCACCACCAGCACCACCACCACTACCACCCAGGTGGCACCACCAGCAGCTGGGACCGTTGCAGGAACATCCTCAGCAAGTGCTCCAGGCCCAAGCACAGCACCACCTGCAGGGCAGCCCACAGCCATGGACACTACACAGCCCCACGCTTCCTCAGCTGGCACCCAGACCACCCCAGCTGCAGCCATTAACCCTGCTGCTTTTGGACATATGCACCATAAATTGGACCGTGTCCTGCGGAACATGAGTTGACTGCGGCAGGAGGTGCGACATGTCAACCGGCGGGTGTGGTCAATCAAGAGGACCCTCCGGAGGGCCAACCTGTAGCAGATTAGACGGACATGATTCCCTCCCCTCCCTCCTCTTTCCTGGTTTTAAAACTTTGTGGGTTTAGGGGGCTTAGTGTTAGGTTAGTACAGGATGTTAGTTTAGTTAGTGTTAGTGGGTGGGGAGGTCCTGAATATTTCTACTGTTTATGTTTAAGTGTGTCGGGCAATGTTGGGGTTCTTGTGTGTTTTAAAAAAAACAATCAAAACAAAAAAAAACAAAAAAAGATATATTTGTTTAGTATAGGATAGTATGTGTTTAGTTTAGTATCTGTTGTCCTCCATGTGTACCGTCTCATAAGGGGGGTGGAGGGCTGATGTTTAGAACATTTCATTAAATGTTATAAGTAAGTTTAGTTTAGATTAGTTAGGGACAGTTGTGGGTAATGAGTAGTTAGAGTAGATTAGGGTAGGCAAGGCTTTTCCCAGAGTTTTCACTTCTGTTTTTACTGTTTAATAAATATGTAGGTAACCCTTTACAGTATGTGTGACATGCTTGTAGATCAGGGCCTTGGCATGAGTGTACAGTGTTTCTTTTGTATTACATTTTGTGTCCTATGCTGCTAACAAATCCCAACTGAGCTGTAGCATTGGCAGCTACCTTGCAAAGATTACTCCATTCATTGCAACCACCAATCACAGTTACTATGGATCCCAAAGTGTGATTTTTTCATAATGTATGTTTTCATTGTCACATACAGTGCTTCTAGATTTATGATTGGGGACACTGTGTTATGTCTGACTGCAATCTCATGTCCAAGGAAACCCTTATAAGGTGAGTGGTAGTAAGCTCTCTTGTAGTATAGTGTACATAACTCACATAGATCATTTGTTACACTGTTCAGCATGATTACTTATTTGGATGTAAACTCCTACACCTCCAGTCATGCAGTTTGGTGACTGTTCGCTTATATTTGTGGGCAATGTTACATGTGTTAGTTTTGCATTGAAGCAACATTTTGTAGGCACAATTTTATGGTTTAGATATCCCTTGCGGAAGGGTTGATCTGTCCAACACAGCATTATGGTGTATAGTTTATCTTTTCCTCAGATATTACCCTCAGGAAGGGCAGAGTATGTAGAATCTAGGCCACTGTGCATGGTTATCAGCCTACATTATTGCAGGACAGTTGTATTGACAAGCTACGATATTTGACAGGAGGCAACATTCAGTGATCTACTGCAAGGTTGATGTGTCACATTACACAGAGACAAAGTGGTTGTGTAAGTGCTATTTATTGAAAAGCGCTGTAGTGCTATATGTACATTGTCTATGATTGTGAGTCCATTATAGTGACATCTTCCATTGTGATGCTACACAAGTGCAAAAGGACATTTCATTGGACATGCTGGGGTGAAGTGTCAGACAGCGCAGAGGGAAAGAATTTGCCAATGAGTTAGTGAGAGACAATCACAGGGCAGGCTGACAAGATAGACAGTGTTTTGCAGAACAGTGCTTGAGTACAGTTGTTGCAAGACTGGCATGTTACGAGGCGCAGGACCTTGGTAATAGGTGGCCATGTGGCAGGGACTAGTGCTTCTGGGTACTTTTATATGTGAAGGTGATCTGTTCCTGGTCTTCATCTTCTGATGTGTGTGTTGCCTCCTCTGCCCTTGTTGGTGGTGGTTGTGAAGGGGCAACACACACGTCAGTGTGTGTAGACGTGGAGTCAGACATCCCGCTAGCTGCTACCTGTGGGAGTCTTAAGGGCAGTACTGCTGCAATGAGGATCTGCTGGTTCTTAAGAATAGCAGCCACATCACGATTGTAGGCAGCCAGGTCGCCCCTGAGAGGGTCATGATTGCATTTGTGCATGCAGTGGAAGCTTTGGGGTGCGAGGTGTTGTGGCAACTTCCTTACTGCAGTGGTGAATTCCTTTACAATTTGTTGTAGTCCTTGCAGATTGGATGTTAGCGCTTGCATGGCTGCTGCCTGATCTCCAGATGACATAATGCACTAACGCATCTCCTCAAGGCTGGCTGCCATGCTTTGCATTCCCACCCGCACCTCCTTGGCCAGCTCCTGCTGTACTCCCACTACAGTTCTCTCAAAGCTGGTGCCTGTGTCATCAGAGTCCTCAGCTGTATTGGAGCTGGCAGGTTGTACAATTGGGGTGGTGGGTGGATCCTCTGTGATGGCTGCTTGTTCTGTGCTCCTCCTTGTGACTGAAGGTGGGGTCTGGAGGGTGCCAAGGACATCTTGGAGGGTCTGCTGACTGATGTTTGTCAGTTCGTCATCCATGTCATCAGGGTAGTCCTGGACAGGCATATCCACAGGAGATCCATTGTCCTCTGCAATGCAATAAGGTACAATTAGTGTGTCTGTGTTGTGGCATTTGTGATGTGACATGCCTGCCTTGTGATGATTTCACATTGTGATCTTGGTTCCTGTTCATTGATCCAGTCTTTCAGATGGGCATTCTCCCAGGCCTATGCCCCACCTGCATGTCACTTGTATTGTGATCAGTTAGTGGACTTGTCAGCATCACATCCTCTAAGTGTTGGTTTTTACCAAATAGTGAATTGCCACCTTCTTGTACTACTTAACCCTCCACCTACTTCCATTCTCATGGTGAGACCTTTCACTGGCTGTGGGTGCTCTGATGACACTAGCAGCACACTTAACAATCTGGACCTCCCCCAGTCTCTGATCTTTCACATCCACCTATATGTAGTTGAAATGTAGCGTATACTATGCATAGCATTGTTATGGCACGATATGGATGTCAGCATTAGTAATGTGTACAACTGATGTTGGGGAATGTGTGGTACATTGGATTGCCCTGATTGTCGTAGCAGTGTCCTATTTCCTCCTCTGACTGTGCAGGTGTATTTCAGTGACCAGTTGCATGTGTCCTCCCCCTAAATGCTGTTGTCTGAGCAGTATGACATTTGGGATGTTGCATTGTGACCCAGGCACAGGGTAGACCCTGACATATGCAGCATGGGTATGACATAAGTGCTGTGTACCTCTTAATGTTGATGACATTGGGTGATGTTTGCGGCAACTATGGGCATTCACATTTGACAGGACTGGAACATTTGTCTTGTTTCAGGGGATTGTTAACGTTGTCATCCTAAACCCTCTAATTTGGGTGTGTATGATCCATGGGGACGTTACAGCCATTGGCTACTTGACCAGCACACACAGCGGAGGTGGTAGTGGCAACTGTTGTCATTGTTACATTCCAGTTGTCGGTATGGCTAGAGGTTGTTAATTGGGCCCTAGTTAATGTAGGGGGTACAGTGGCTGACGTTTGACGGGATGTCAGTTTGACATTGTGCCCTTCCCTCCTGGAGTGGCTTTACCTTTGCAACATTGTTGGCATGGCAGCATACCCCCATGGAAAGGTTGTTGGTGTTGTGTTATGGTGTGCCCTAGCTTTTCTCTGAACGGGCCATGCCCCCGTGCCACACCTCTTTACCCAAACCACTCCATGTATATGATGACTTACATGCATTGTGTAGTAGTTATTCCCCCCTCCGGTTGCAGTCAACATTAGTGAATTTTAGTTTCCCATGCGACTTACCCTGCATGTGCCTTGTCTCCTGGTAGTCTGCTTTGTCCTGTCCTTGAATCCCTGTGACGATCTCCTCAGGGATGACGGCTGCGATCATCTCTTCCATGTGGTCCAGGGCCTCCTGGTGTGCTGAACTCCCACCTCCAGTCTGCAGTGCTGCCTTCCTGTTCCTGGCCATCTTTTCCTTGGTCCTGCACTTGCAGTCATGCCAGCGTTTCTTCCACTCGATGACTGTTCTGCGTACTTCTGCCACACTGTTATGCTTGTCAACATTTTGTTGCCATATTGCCTCTCTCCTACTGATTGGCAACTTTGAGGTGACAAAGCGTTGGTGCTGGTGTTCCGTCACCTCTTTCACCAGAATTTCCTGCTCATCTGCACTGAAGCAACACTTTTTTTTCTTCTTCTCCCTGTCCTGGGTCTTGTGTTGGTCCTCCTGGCTGGTTCCTGGTCCGTTGTCATCTTCCTGGGGTCTGTACAGGCATCTGGGATCCATTTTGGCTCTCCTCTGCTGAAATGGCTGTGTTTGCGGCAAATGTTTACGCTATTGCGTCAAAAAAAGCTGCATATCCGGTTTGCGGTGTCATAAATTGGCCCACAGTCATTTCCGCCGCATTAATGTCGTTTTCCTTTACGACGTGATGCTGCGGTGTGTGTAAAAAAAATGACTCACACCTGTGGTTTGCGCCGCCGTGCGTCCAAGTATAAATTTGATGCCCGCACGGCGCACAGAAATATTATTGACGCATAACTGCGTCTGTGCAGTTTTGCGTCAAAAATTATAAATATGGCCCCTAGTGTTTGCATAGATCCTTTTGCAGACATCCCTTATTCTCTTGAGAAGTGTCAATGCACATATAGCTCTATCTGACCTGAAAAAAACACCCAGTTCACTCTAAGAAAACATGCATTGAGAGACGTGGGTCTATTCTTACATTCCTTTACACCCGCTGTCTAACCTGTACAGTGCTGCCAGGATAGAGTCACTGTATGAACTTATATAAGAAGAAGTTACTTGTTCATGAAATAGTACCACAAACAAAGTAAATCTCGTTTAAATCCGGTAGGAGAGGGCCTAGTGCTTGTCTAAATTCTTATACACTACCCCTTTACTCTCTTCAAAGGTATTAGTAGAGACCTTGGTGTCAGTAAACCCCTTTATACACTGTATTCTCTCTGAGGAGACACTTTTGTGCAGGGGTAACTTACTCACTAAACTCTTTTAAACCCAACCTACATTCTCTGCAGACCTATTTGTAGAGCGGGAATGTTCTGATACAAGTGACCTAATCACTCTGTGTAGAATTATATTACAAATCTCTATATATTAGAATGTATAATCTCACATCTCCCCTCTGGTAAAATGTAGTAGCACAGGGGCTAGTGTTTGTCTGAAGCCTTTTACACACACCCTTTACTCTGTTCAACGATATTAGTAGACACCTTGCTGTTTATAAAGCTATGTAGAACAGGAGATACTAGCTCTCAAAAGCCTTCTACACTAAGCAATTGGTCTGTGTTGAGCTGTCACTTAGACAGACAACAGTTACATGGTAGTATAAGATAGAATGAGTGTTTTATGAAAGTCTACCATGTGGAATGTATAACATGCTGAAATGTAATAACACATGACCTCCTTCTTTTGTCAATGTTTCTACATAGACTGGTGTTCTGCTCAGGGAAATTATTAGCGATGGTGTTCTTACTGTTCTGAACAGAACATTCTCTTCACTCAGACAAACATCTTTGCAGAGGGATTACTTTGTTGGTAAAGCCCTTCACAGTCAGCTCTCACCATAAAGGGATGTCTCAACAGAGAGACTATAGTTTCATAGAAAACCATAGACAATAAGTGGATTGTTAAGGTGTGGTAAAGCAAGGTATACTGATTGGCTGGATCCTTGTATATACATCCCTTATCCACTTCAGAAATGTCAGTACACAGAAATGTCTTTCTGATCTAAACCAAACACACTGTTCACTCTGACAAAACATCTGTTGAGAGATATAGGTCTATTATTAAAACCATATAGACCCATTCTCTGACCTGTTCAGGGCTCTCAGGAGAGATTGTGCACTGTTTTAATGTGAACCATTCACTCTGTATGAGTCTGTGTAACAAGAAGGTACTGCTTCATGAAACAGTACTACAATCAAACTGTACCCTGTTAAAACTGGTAGCAGAGGCCCTAGTGCTTGTCTAAAACCTCCCTCACCAACCCTTTACTCTCTTCAGAGGTATCAGTAGAGACCCTAGTGTTTATAAACCCATTCATAAACCATGTACTCTCAGAGGAAACACCTTTTCGTGCAGAGGTGACTTACTCACTAGAAATCCTTTACACACAACCCATAATCTCTACTGAGCTATTAGTAGAGAGGGGATGTTCTGACACAAATTACCTAATCAGGCTGTATAGAATGATATTACAAATCTCTGGTGCTACATGAAACTTTATTATCCCGCATTGCCCCTCTGGTAAAATGTAGTCGCACAGGGGCGGTGTTTGAGACATTTTTCACCAACTTCTACTCTATTCAAAGATATTAGTAGACATCTTGCAGTTTCTAAAGCTATCTAGTACAGGAGGTACTACCCCTCAAAAGGCCTTTTACTCTAAGCAGTAGGTCTTTGTTTAAAAGTCACTTAGAGAGACTGTGGTTACAGGGTAATATGAGATAGGGTCACTGTTCGATAAACAGTGTCAGGTAGCATGTGTAACATGCTGAAATTTAGTAACACATTGTTTACCTTTCATTCATTAGTTTATACTGTTTAAGAAGCAGAAATTAATAACATGTGTTGTATATTTTTTGTGCAGGGTTTACAGTCAGTTCAAGATGCCAACAAAGCAGTGGAAGTCAAAGAAGAAAAAACAACAGTACTGTGAAGAAGTCCCCAAGCATGAAACATGCAGAGAAAGAAAATGATAGCAAATCAAAATTAAAATCTAGTAAAAGTACCACATTATTCTTTTAAAAAATGATTTACATCATGCAAACTTTCTTCCACAGGTATGAGTAGAATGTAAATTGTCTCTACAGCTAACAAAAAAATCATATTATTCTTCAAAAAAAGATAATGCCACAAAACAGCCCAACCAGACAGATTGAAGAAAAATACATTTAAAGAACTTCATCATAAGTTCATTCATAGAAGAGCAATCTGTAATATTATCAGAAGCATGTAAACAATAAAAAGCAAAAGAGGTTGAAAAAACAAACAAATGTTGTTGACTGTTTAGTTGACAAGACTTCTGTATTAAATGTAAAGCTATTTATTCTCATTTTGAAGGGAATGAGATGTTTAGATTAATTGATTATTTTGCTGAAGAAACAAATGTCACCAAAATGTTTAAGTGAGTTGAATCAACTTTTGTAGTATTTTCCAGGGAGAATGGAAACACCCTTTCAGTACTGAGATATATTTTTGATGAGGAGAGATATTTACAAGAAATTAATTTATTATTTGGAATTGACTGAGTTGGTTGTGGATATGAAATCAATGAAGATACACCAATTGAAAAAGAAAAATGTATGCCCAGATATGTTGAAAAAGAAGTAACTAATGATGTTTTAAGTCAATACCTTCAAAATCCAGCTTTTGAGTGGAAATGTAGAAATTTATGCAGCATAAAGCAACTTTCTATTGGAAAACATAGACTGTTCATAAACAAATATAGCAAATGAATGGTGAAACAAAAAATGAAACTGATCCAAAGCCTTAATCCTTGTCTATTAAGGAAAATCATATTACTTCAAGGACATTCATTGGCTTTCTTCTCAAAGCAGATCTTTGACAGTACTTTTCTGAATCCTGTCTGTGCACTGAACTAAAACGCATAATCTTGTAAGAAGACTGTGTTTTGTAATAAGCCTAGCTCTTCAGCATAAAAAACCTAAATTATATGCTAATAAGAGGTACTCATTCTGAAGTCAGTTATGTAGTAGATGATATTCAGATGCAAAACTTTGGCCTTAAAGGCAGGTGAAGAGACTGAGATGATTGAGGAGAACAACACTGAAATATATAATACTAGCACAGTGTTAGATAATTTAAAAAATGAAGCATTTGCAAGAGAAACTTCAGAAATTCCAGACAAGATGAGTTTTAGTTGAAATCGAACTCACTAGAAATCACAAGTAAAAAAAAAATATATTTGTGAAAAAAACAGAATAGTGCAATCTAGTACAGTGGTTTAAACTTGTTCTTTATTTGATCGCTGAAGATAGGTTTATTTGTGCTTAAGTCAGAATGTCTGTAAATACTGTATTGGCAAAATAGACAATAATAAAACGCCTGCTAGAGGAATTCATCACAAATTGGAACTTCTTCCAATTCATCCTCAGCCTCAAAACCTAAATACATATGAGACTATTCTCATACAAAAAGTATGCCCCTTCCAACCAATTGTTAGAATGGATAATAATAACAAGAGTTTACCTCCTTCTGAACTACAAAAAAGTAAAGTTGTGTACTTGCCTTTGAATATTAAGGAGAATTTTGAAACTATAGGGGTAGATCAAGAAGAAGAAGAACCACCAATGGTTTTAGTAAATGGGGTACTAACAGAAGATAAAAAATGTGGCAGGAACCTTTCACCATTGATATTGTTAAGACAACTTTACAATACCTTAAAAGAAAATTGATTTTACAAATACATTGAGGTAGAAGAAAGTGTTACCTGTCTTACAACGGAATGTTCTACATCAGTTCCTTCTGCTCAGTTTGAAAAAGTTGATTTAGGTAAAAGGTATTTATGAACATTCCAGCATTCACCCTATACATTCCAGGGATATGATGGGTGATGCTTTAGAATTATACCAAAGAAAGCAAGTGAAGGGGGAACCAGTAAATGTGTGTGAATAGAGTTTAGAAGTGCATTGTGTTCTATTGTTGTTTTCTACAAGAGAAGTGGGGGTGCTATGATAAACATCCACTACAGTTTCCTGCATCAGAATATCAATGCAGTCAATTATATTCTGAAGATCCCTGCTTTAGACAAAGCATACCATAACTTTTCCATCTTTTAACAGTGGTCTGTCAGTGCTATCATATGCTGTGGACCATGTTATGTGAATGGGCACACAGTTTAATGACATCTCTGCAAGAGATTTTGTGTAAGAACATACATGGTGAAGATGAGGTACTAGAAACTAATTTGATGAATGTTATGGCTTGTCAATGTGGTGCCAATACATATTGGTTCCATCATCTTGGTGAGCTGAATTAAGTGTTAAGTAATCCAGGTGCACCCACCTGGTTTGTTACTTTGAGCTCTGCAGAGTATGTTTTTGATGATCTTCATGACTTTCTCAGGCAAGTTAATGCAAACATTCCTTTGATTGATTTCAAGTCGGCAAGTATATTGTGTTCTATTTATTCTGCAAATGTTTCTAGATACGTAAAGCACATATTTGAAGCCATGCTTCATTTTTTCTGCAGCAAAAAGAATCTAGCACTAGGTGAGGTTGTGGACTTCTTTTAAAGAAAAGAATATCAACCAAGAGGAGTATCACATATACATATGTAATAGATTGCTGTCACAGTAAACGTGTTGCACTTTACACATATTTCTGCTAGTCTACATTCCTTCTAATGCTTTTAAAAGCTTTTTTATTGTTCATAAGATCGTGACATTGAATACTGTCTGTTTTAACTTCACTAATTTTATATTTTTTTCTTTGCACTTTGATGGCTTACTAATTGATTGAGAGCATCCTCTGAGAGTGGATGTTTTTGGTAAGTGGAATTACTTGTCGGCAGTGGTGTGTGTTAAACCAAGTGACTGGGGGCTTTTCAGCACCATCTTGGTCAGTTTTCTAGCATTTAAGGAAGCTGGCAATAAAAAGGTGCTGCACAGCTGCACAGTGGCTACGTGCAGCGGGGACACTGCTTGCACACCGCTGGAGGGCCAAAGGAAAGCCTGTATGCACCCTTCCATGCCTGGACTACCCCAGGGGCCAGGACCCCTAATCATTTCAGGTCAGTCCCTACATTTTACTCTAAATACGATCCTATGGGCCTGTGCCCTGACCCCCCTAAAGCCTCCTATGGTTCCCTTAAACCTGGGGAATTGGAACTCAAGTTGTCACCACTGTGTCTTTTCACTCTTAACTCCCATACCTATGAGAACTAGAACTAGCCCTGTGTTACAAGTACACCACTCTTTTAAACTATTTTCTTTTAACTGTAGCTTGCTGGTCACGCATAACATTGAAATGCATGATTTGATCAAGGAACTAAGGCCAGGCGCAGTCTTTTTAACTGAAACATTGCTCAATGACATACTCCAGGCCATGCCGCAAGGTTATTAGATTGTCAGGCAAGATAGATTGCTACGGGAGGGGGAGAATTGCTATAATATTCAAAAGGGACCTCAAAAGTTCCTTTCCGGACCTCCAAATTGAGGGCTGTGAAGCTTCCTTTTTTTCTCTGGCTCTCTCAAAAAACTTTGCTGTGTCAGGAGTTGACATCTGTCATCCTCTAGGGCAAGTGTCTGACTTCTCCAACTCATTAGTAGGTGCATTGTCCCCGCTAACTTTGCGCTATTCTAATTTGATGGTGTTAGGTAATTTTAATACTCATATAGATGATGTTAATTGTCAGATAGCTCAAACATTAATTGGTGAACTAGAGAGTTTATAGTTTTGGCAGCAGGTATCCACCCTCACACACAGACTGGGTCATATTCTCAAATTAATGTTTACTAACAGGGTGAAAATTAAAATTTGTAGACTGATTCTACTAGTGTGATCAGATCACCTAGCCATCCTGATAAATCTATTACTGTGATAGGACACCAGTGACCTCTACCCTTGTCCCTGGGTTCAGAAGTAGTCTAAAGTGACACCAATAAGGCTCAATCAGGCCCTGCACAGTAACAGTCTGAGTCTGAATCACAATGTAAGTGAAGCCAGCACTCAACTGGACAGATGGCTAAGATAAGCTCTTGACCAGATTGCTCCCCTAGTCAAACAAGCTGCACAGAGACATAAGCCCTCAGCAGGGAGGTTTAATGGTGAGATCTTTGTTTCCAAAAAGAACTAGAGGAGGCTTGAGCACCTTTGGCATCAAAATTATGACCCCTGTTGTAAGGTGGATTATAAGACAGCGTTAAAAGCATACATCAGCTTATTTCGCAGTCTCAGCAAGCATACTATTCACAGAATATTTCAGCTGCTAACAACCCTTTGTGTGAATTTCTTCTGATTGTAAAAACCCTCACCTCATTATCTTCTGTCTCACGTACTTCTCTGCCTTCTGAAGATAGTTGCAATGCACTCATTTGTTTGTTCACTAAAAAAAGAGAAAATCTATATCTGTTTTCCTATAGAATGTAGGTGTCATCCGCTGTTGAGGATGTGATTTGACCCCTCCGTCACTAGTTTTAAGCTACAACAAGTTTGGCCAATATCTCCTAAGGAATTTACTTACTTTTAATCTTTTGTCAAATTTGGCTCTCCAGCAGATTTAAATCCTCTTACCATCTTGGAACAGGGCTGCAAGAGTATTCATCCTACTGTATGTGAAATGATTGATCTCTCCCTGTCCTCTGGCTGTGTTCTCCAACAATGGAAACATGCCATGGTGGGTTCTTTGTTAAAAAATGTTATTAGTTCCCTGTATGCCTGAAAATTACCCTCCCATACCACTGTTGCCTCTTTTTGGTAAGCTAGCAGAAAAGCAAGTAAATACACAACTTTCCAATTTTTTGGAAGATCATAAGCTCCTATATAGAAATCAATCAAGTTTCTGCCATTGTTATAGCAAAGAGTCAGCCTTTCTGCTTACCTCAGAGTCTGAAAGGCAGAATATAGATGAGGGCAATTCTATGCCCATTCTTATGCTCGACCTCAGTGCTGCATTTGCAACTGTACCCCACAATGTTTTGATCAAGGGCTCTGGAACAATGGCATTAATGGCAAAGAGCTTCATTGGTTGACTTCATTTCTGCAGGGACGCACATTTCAGGTGTCACAAAAACCACCTTAGTCATCAATTCACTTTCAGCAGCAAGGAGTGCCACAGGGTTCGTCATTACGTCTAACTCTTTTTAATGTTGATGTCAGCCCTCTGGCCAAGGTAATTGAGCAGTATGGTTTTAACATTATATTATATGCTGAGTAAACACAACTCATCATCACTTTGTCCCACAAAAATGAGTGCATGGCATCTTCCTTCCATGCATGTCCATAAGATGTTGACACTTGGGTTGGGAAGACAGAGGTTCTGGTACAGGGTAAGCATCGTAATATCTGGTCCAACACTTGGTGGATAGATAGTCTTGGTCGTTTACGACCTCCCAAGTCCAAGGTTAATAACGTGGGCATCTGGTTTGAGGAGAAGCTTTTCTTCGATCCCCAGATCAATGCCCTCACAGTAAACTGTTTCAGGGTGCTGAGATCCTTGAAAACAATTCTTAACCTCTTTCCTGTTTCTGTTCAGAAAACAGTAGTCCAGGTTCTGGTTTTATCCTAATTGGACTACTGCAATGTTCTTTACCTGGGCGTTACCCAATTGCTACTGAATAGGCTTTAACAGGTACAAAATGAGGCAACTCGGACACTGCTAGGGCTCCCAAGACAAGCCTCTACTAGTTTTAAAATTGCACTGGTTGCTGGTGAAACAGAGAATCACTTTTAAGCATCTATGTTATTGCTACAAGGCTCTTTCCTGCCAAGGCCCTGCATATTTACAATCTGTTTTTATCCCTATGCTCCAGCTAGAAATCTTAGGTGTCTGCTGCCAAACTGGCCTCCGCTCATAGATTTAAAAGAAAAAAGAATTGGTAGTTGTGCTTTTAGTCAACTGACTCCAAAGAGTTGGAAATCATAACCTTCATAACTTCGGCTAGCCCCCTCCAAAATTATTTTCAGAAAAAAATTGAAAACTTGGGTTCTTTCATCCAGTTAAACTTTTCCAGTTTGTGTGAATCTCTTCTTTCGTAATCATCCTCCTATCGCTGGGACACTGTGTTAGAAGTAACCTTGCTTTTTACAAGTGACATTATTATTATTATTATTATTATTATTAATATTAATAATTTTTTTATTATTATTTATTATTATTATTATTAGTGAAAGATGCATCGTAGTTTCATCAAGATACCGATGACTGAGTGTTGTCATTCATTGAGCATTATGTAACTTGTGACATTCCAGAAGAGCCTTAAACTCTTAGGCAACAATTCTTGAGATACCAGTCCCATAAACGTGGCAAATATTGTTGACAGAAATACAAAGCAAAAGGGAAATACTACACTAAGGCCCTCATTACAACCCTGGCAGTCGGTGATAAAGCGTCAGTAATACCGCCAACAGGCCGGCGGTAAAAAAAAAATTGAATTATGACCTCAGCGGAAACAGGTTAGACAGACAGCCACTTTAACACACCGACCGCCATGGTGGTAGCAACAAGCACAGCGGCGGTAAACGCCAACAGCCAGGCGGAAGACAATGTACCACCCACACTATTACAACAGGCCTATCTGCCACCTTTTCCAGGGTGGTACCAATGACATCAAAAGCACAGTGGAAACAGAACACAGTAGTCAAAGGACTCACCTCTGGAGACTCAAGGAAGAACCACAACACCATGGAGCCCGAGTTGCACATCTTCCCCATGATTGTATACCTCCTCATTCACTGGGAACATCAACACAGGCGAAGACGACCACGGTGAGTACTGCCGCCTAGCACACAAATGAGGGAGGAGGAAGAAGAGAGTGACACACAAATGCAACATGCAACACCCCCACCCCCAACACCATACACAAAAACAGATGCAGTAACATTACATATACACCCCGTAACCCCAGGAATAATTCAAAGACAAAAGGAACTGAATAAAGTGAGTGTAATAGGATAAAATACGAGAAAATTGTGCTTCAAAATCAAAACAGTATATACATATACAAATTGAGGGACACTGCCCGGTCTTCAATGTCCGTGGGCCACATGGCCACATCCCATAGGATAAGGCCCCACTTGACTCCTGCAACAACACAGAGAGAACACTGCAGGTGCATCAGGTCAAAAATACACAGGCACCTCAGGGGGACGGGGAATGGGGGGGCACCTCAGCCGGAAGATGGTATAACTCCACTGGTCCTGTAGCGGGCTACATGCCGTGTGCGATGTTTTGGGGAGTGCAAAGCCACTTTTTCTCTATTGGGTGGTTTGCCCACTGCTTGGTCCTGGAGAGTGCAAAGTCACAGTCTCTCTAGTGGGTGGTTTGCCCACTGCTTGGCTTTCCCACTGCTTGGTCCTGGGGAGTGCAAAGCCACAGTCTATCTAGTGGGTGGTTTGCCCACTGCTTGGTCCTGGGAAGTGCAAAGCCACCGTCTCTCAAGTGGGTGGTTTGCCCACTGCTTGGTTCTGGGGAGTGCAAAGCCAAAGTCTCTCTAGTGGATGGCTTCTTCCACTGGTTCTGGAGGAGGTCTTTTGCCCAGTGTGCTTCATCCTGGCAAGTATGGGGTGAGTGGATGGCTTATCCACTGGTTCTGGAGGAGGCCTTGTGCCCAGTGTTCTTCATCCTGGCAAGGATAGGGTGAGTGGATGGCTTCTCCACTGGTTCTGGAGGGGGCCTTGTGCCCAATGTGCTTCATCCTGGCAAGGAGGGGGTGAGTGGATGGCTTCTCCACTGGTTCCACTGGGAAGTGGTAGCTGGAGGGGGACGATAGGAACTGGGACAGTGGCTGCCATCAGAGTGGAGGCTAGAGTGGGAAACGTTCTCTGTTGGGCTGCCAATCCACCGTGGATGCCCTCCACAAATGCATTGCATTGCTGCATCCGGGATTCTATCCCCTGGATGGCATTCACAGTGGTTGACTGCCCTACAGAGATGGATCTCAGGAGGTCAATAGCCTCCTCACTCAGGGCAGCAGGGCTAACTGGGACAGGGCCTGAGGTGCCTGGAGAGAAAGAGATGTCCACCCTCCTGGTTGAGCGGGCACGGGAACCTCGCTGAGGGGCTGCTGGGAGGGCCGTGCTGGTACGAGGGTGGTGTCTATACTTGGAGTTGGGGTGGGCACATAGGTGTCCTCCATCAGCAGGGAGCTTCCATCGGAGGAGATATCACTGTCAGAACTGTCCCCTCCTGTCTCCACCGAGGTGCTCCTCTTGCCCTCCGTCTCACTGGTGCCCTCACCGTAGGTAGATTGGGCTTCATGGGCCCTGTGTGATGCAGCTCCCTCCATCACCGGTGCCTCTGCTCCTCCGTCAGATGATGCTAATGCACATAAGGACAGGGTGACAAAACAAAAAGGGGGGGAAGAGGCAAAGTATACACTTGGTCAATGGCAGCAACATCACCACTGTTAGCGTACACGACACACACACACGCACACACAGACACACACACACACACACACACACAGGGAACAGCTCTACGCACTAGGCAATGCACTACTAGTTACAACGCTAGTCACCAGCCCATGGACAGGAATACCTAATGCCAAAAGCAGCATACCTGACACTCACAGACCCCTGCCCAGTAGTGGATGCCTACTAGCTTGTTAGGAGGTGGTGTTCATCAGCCCCTGCCCAACATGCAACCTATCCTGCAATGTCCGGCCTGTCCTAGGGGCACCTACAAGCCCACATCCCCCACCCGGAGACCACCCCCCCACACGCAAGTAGTATAGTGGGAAACAATACTCACCCCCTTGTGGCTGCTGTGATGCCCTCAAGGGCCCATCCAGCTCTGGATAAGCCACCGCCTGTATGCGGGCCATCAGGGGGTTCAGGGTTCGACGGGCACCCCTTCCTCGTTGGGAGGCCATCCACAGCTGGGTCTCCACCGTCTTCCTTGCCCAGCGTCTCATGTCCTCCCACCGTTTGCAACAGTGGATGCTCTGCCTGCCGTAGACCCACAGGGTCCGCACATCCTTGACGATGGCATGCCATATACCCTCTTTCTGACCTGCAGAAATAGATACATAGAAAATGGTATCAGTCATAACGTCTGGCCTGTTACACTCATGGCCCACCATAGCCCTAACATCCCCTTACGCACAGACATTGCCCACCTTACATGCAGCATGCTGCCCAGAACCCTTCCACCAACCCCCCCACACGAGGCCCTCACACATAACACTCCATGCATCCATGCCCCTGGCATCGTGCTCACAGGGTACTCACCTGTTGGTCTGATCTCCCATACAGCATTCGGTACTGGGGTAGGACCCCATCCACCAGTCTCTCCAACTCCACAGCGGTGAAGGCAGGAGCTCTTTCCCCAGTGACACAAGCCATGGTAGGTTCCAGACACAGGTCACAGCAGCACTTGCAGTGTAGGTCCTTTCCTGTTGAAGCTCAGGTAGCAAGTGAGTGAACAGATAGAAAGTGGCGGTCACATTCTCGGCGGTGCGTATGATCACCTCCGGCGTACATCACCATTGGCCACTGTAACCCATAGGGCCCAATGGTAACCAATGAGGAGTTGCAGGGGGGGAATTCGACCGCCTCCCGCAATGGCACACAACATCAGCGGCATTATCTCATTTCCACATTTCCATCCACACAGGACAGGCAGATGCCATTTCAGGGGGGGCAGGCCATGGCACTTAACTGCGTCACAGTACATATAGGCACCATTTGGGCCTATCCCACAACATACTGTTACAGTCACAACATGCAATGCAGTGTAGTGTTTGGAAATGTGGAATACTGACAAGCTGCTCCCCATTTTGCCCCCTAGATTACAACCGCTGCGGATGCATAGGAGATGGAGACATCCCCCCCTGTACAGGCCCCTGGTGAACTTGGCAACAAGGGAGGTCAGGCACATCATCCTCACCTATAGACTGGACAAAGCCACAATCACAGAGCTGTGTGCCCTATTGAAACCTGAACTGATATCTGCTATCCTTCTACCCACCGGGATCCCCTCTCTTGTGCAAGTCCTATCTGTTCTCCAATTCTTGGCAACTGGCTCCTTCCAAGTGACAGTGGGCTTGGCAGAAGGAATGTCTCAGCCAATGTTCTCAATAGTGCTGACCAGAGTGTTGTCTGCACTGATTAAGCACATGCACAGCTACATTGTTTTCCCCTAGGTGGAGGATTTGGCCACAGTGAAAGCTGACTTCTATGCAACGGGACATATCCCTAACATTATTGGGGCTAATGGTGGTACACATATTGCATTTGTCCCCCCCCGGAGAAATGGACAGGTGTTCAGAAATTTAAAGAGCTTTCACTCGATGAATGTGCAGATAGTGTGCCTGGCGGACCAGTACATCTCCCATGTCAATGCAAAGTATCCTGGCTCTGTTCATGATGCCTATATCCTGAGGAATACCAGCATCTCATATGTGATGGCTCAACTCCAGAGGCACTGGGTGTGACTAATAGGTGAGCCCTGGTTCCCACCCAGTAGATGTTGGTGTATGGTTATGGTGTGGGCCCTAAGGGTTAGTGTGTGGCTAACAGTTGTCCCACAATATTTGCAGGTGACTCTGGTTACCCCAACCTCTCATGGCTACTGACCTCTGTGTAGAATCTCAGGACAAGGGCAGAGGAAAGTTACAATGAGGCACATGGGATAACAAGGAGAATAATAGAGAGGACATTCGGCCTCCTGAAGTCCAGGTTTCAGCACCTCCATCTAACAGGTGGATCCCTGTGCTACTCACACAAGAAGGTCTGCCAGATAATCGTGGCATGCTGCATGTTGCACAACCTTGCCTTGAGACGCCAGGTGCCTTTTCTGCAGGAAGATGAGGCTGGAGAATGGCATGTAGCAGTAGTGGACCCTGTGGACAGCAAAGATGAGGAGGCAGAGGATGAGGATGAGGACAACAGAACAGCTATTATACAACAGTACTTCCAGTGACACACAGGTAAGACACTCTTACTTCACTTTTCATTGTATTTGACATTATACATGGCAGGCAGATTCTCCCAATTCTATGGCCACTTACTTTATCCTTTGGCATCTCTATTTTCAGATATCTGTGCCCCACTCTGGCATGTGGTATGTTGACTGCAGCCAACTACAGGTCATTCCTATGTATACATTACTCTACAGTTGTATTTAAAACTTGTTAAACAAATACATAGTTAAATCATTTGACAGACTCCATACTTGTATTTTTTCAATGGTGTTTATTTAAGTGCTAAGACGTAGAGGGGGTAGTTGAATGGGTTGGGTTGATGCTGGAGGAAAGTCCAGGATAGAGTCCAGTCTATTTGAATTACAGGTGCATTGTTCAAGGGGACATGGGAAGTTGAGCAATGGCAGTTCAAGATGGACAGGGTGACAGTGTGGGACACAAGGATGACAATTAGGAGAGTCTTATTTCCTGGTGGGGGTTTTGGCAATGTTCTCTGGCTTATGCCTGGATCGCAGGGACCGTTTGCGGGGTGGTTCTCCTTCTACAGGGGGAGAGGTGCTGGTGGCCTGTTGTTCCTGTGGCGTGGACTCCTGTCCACTAGCGATAGCAGAGGTGGAGGGCTGTTCATCGGCGTGGCTAGTGTCAGCTGCCCGTTGGTGTGCCACTGCCTCCCTCATGGAGTTGGCCATGTCTGCCAGCAACCCTGCAATTGTGACCTTGGTGGTATGGATGTCCTTCAGGCCCTCCCGGATCCCAGGTACTGTCTGTCCTGCAGACTCTGGGTCTCCTGCAACTTGACCAGTATCTGGCCCATCGTCTCCTGGGAATGGTGGTATGCTCCCAAGATGTTGGGGAGTGCCTCATGGAGAGTCAGTTCCCTGGGCCTGTCCTCCCCCTGTCGCACAGCAGTCCTCCCAGCTTCCCTGTTGTCCTGTGCCTCTGTCCCCTGAACCGAGTGCCCTCTGCCACTGACCCCAGGTCCCTGATCATACTGTGGTTGTGGGTTGCATGGGGTCCCTGTAGTGGTAGACACACTGCTAATTGACGTGTCTTGGAGACAGAGGTATCGGCCCGCTGGGTGGGTGCTGTGCTGGTGTTTCCTGAGAGGGGAGTATCTGCAGTGGTATGGGACTGTGCCTGGGTAACCAACTGTCCGGAGATCCCTGATAGGCCTGGTTGGTCATCCAGATTCAGGCAACCAGAGGTGATGTCATCACTGTGGGCCTCTTCTGTGGGGGGACTGGGTGTTGCTGGCACCTCCTCTCCGGTGACTTTGGGTGGAGGACCTGTGGTGATGTAAATGCAGTGTTATTGTTTCTGTGTGTGACATCTTGTGCAAGGGTGTGTTGGCATGTATGGTTGTGATTGCCCTGTCAGCTTTACCTTGTGTGAGTAGTGATTTTGTGGGCTAGGTGATTCTCTCTAATGTGCATGCTTTAGTGATGTGTGTCCATGTAGGTCTGTGATGGGGATCCATGCATTGGTGGTGCATGCAGGGCTTGGTATTGGGATGGGTGGGTTGTGATGGTGGGATATGTGGGAGGTGATGAAGTGATAGGTGTGGGGGTGGGGGTGGGGGTATGGGATGGCATTCAGGTCGGAAGGGTGATAGTAATAGAGATTTGACTTACCTGAGTCCAGTCCTCCTGCTACTCCTGCCAGGCCCTCAGGATTCAGTATTTCCAAGACTTGCTCCTCCCATGTTGTTATTTGTGGGGGAGGAGGTGGGGGACCACCGCCAGTCCTCTGTACAGCTATCTGGTGTTTAGCAACCACGGAACGCATCTTCCCCCGTAGGTCGTTCCACCTCTTCCTGTTGTCATCCCTTGCTCTAGAGTGCTGTCCCACGGCATTGACCCTGTTCTCCGCCATAGCTCCATCTTCCTAGCAATGGATGTCTGCTGCACCTGTGATCCGAACAGCTGTGGCTCTACCCGGAGGATTTCCTCCACCATGATCCTGTAGCTCCTCCACAGAGAACCTGGGGTGTCTTTGTGGTGCCATGGGTGTAGTGTGTGTGGTGTGTGTGAGGGTGTATGGGGTGATGTGTTGTTTTGTTACAGTATGTGTATTTTGAGCACTGCCGTATGTACCCCCAATGGTTTACCAAGGTTGAATGTCCACCGCGGTGATTAGTGGATCATAATGCTGTAGGTGTATTTCTGTTGGCGTAACGGTGTGGGTTTTGGTACCGCTAGTTTATCACTGACCTTTGGGCTGGCGGACTTGTGTGTGTGGCTGTATAGTGACGGATCGCTATGTGTGTGTCATAATATGGCTGGCGGTAATCTGCCGCGCCTGCGGCATGTCTTGAGATGTCTCCTGAAGGTAAGTAGGTCCTGTGTCTGTAATGAGAATGTATTGAACGTGAACAGCAATCAAATGAACCAATTGGACGAAAAACAGATATGTACAAATGTTCACAAAGGGACAATGTCCAGTCCAAAGTACTAAGGGCCCACATGACCGTACGGCACAGTCCAAGGCCCAACTTGACTCCTGACTTCATCCGGATCGAACTCTGCAGCCCACTCCTGATGCAGGGGCATCAGTTTGAAAGTGGGCAGGCACCTCAGAGGGATGGGGGTTGGGGGCACCTCAGCCGAATACGGGAACATGCCCACTGGTTCTGGAGGGGGCTCCATGCCCATTTCTCTCTGCTGAGGAGTGCAAGGTCACAGTCTCTCAGGTGGGTGATTTGCCCACTGGTTCTGGAGGGGGCTCCATACCCATTTCTCTCTGCTGGGGAGTGTAAGGTAACAGTCTCTCAGGTTGGTAACTTGTCCACTGGTGCTGGTGGAGGTACCATGCCCATTTCTCTCTGCTGGGAAGTGGAAGGTCACAGTCTCTCCGGTGGGTGACTTGCCTCTGGTTCTGGAGGGGGCTCCATGCCAATTTCTCTCTGCCAGGGAGTGCAAGGTTACAGTCTCTCAGGTGGGTGATGTGCCCAATGCTTCCGAAGTGGGCTCCATGCCCATTTCTCTCTGCTGGGGAGTGCAAGGTCACAGTCTCTCAGGTGGGGAACATGCCCACTGCTCCTGGAGGGGACCCCTTGTACAGCAGTCCCTGGAGGGTGTCCTCCATACCCTTCACTGGTGGTGAGGGATGCACTGTCTCATCTGGAGGTGAGGGCTGCAGTGTCTCAGCAGGTGAAGGTGCCTCCTGGGCAGCCTCTGTTGGAGGTGAGAGCTGCACTGTCTCACATGGTGAAGGTGCACCCTTGGAAGCCTCTGTAGGAGGAGTGGGCTGCATTGGCTCAGCTGGTAAAGAGGGCTCCGTGACCACAGATGGTGGTGGTGGTGTCACCTTGACAGCCTCTGCTGGAGGTGAGTTCTGTACTGTGTCAGCAGGTGAACATGCCTCCTGGGCAGCCTCTGATGGAGGTGTGGGCTGCACTGGCTCAGCTGGTGGTGAGGCCTCTGTGGCCACTGGTGGTGGTGTCACCCTGACAGCCTCTGCTGGAGTGGAGGGCTTCTTCCCCTTCATGGCAGGAGGTGTGGGGTCATTACCCTTCCTGGCTGGGGTTGAGGGCTTCTTCCCCTTCATGGCAGGAGGTGCGGGCTCCTTACCCTTCCTGGCAGGAGTTGAGGGCTCCTTCCCCTTCATGGCAGGAGTTGAGGGCTTCTTCCCCTTCATGGCAAGATGTGTGGGATCCTTACCCTTCCTGGCTGGTGGAGTGCGATCCTTCACTGTCTTGCCTCCATGATTAGGAGGTGCCTCACTGCCCGCCTGGACTGTTTGGCAGAGGTACTGGCCTGGGTCATTGGGACCCTGCTCTTATGGGCAGGGCAGGGGGAGAGGATGGGAAGAGGTCAAGTTGGGCAAGGAAAAGCTTCTTAGGGATGGTGGGGCAGGACGGGGGAGGAGGGATGGGAGTGGAGGTTGAGGGAGTGGGTTGTTGGGGGTGTATGTCTGCTGGACTTGGGTGCAGGTGCATGGGCAGTGTGCTGATGTGAGGTGGATGGATGTTGGGTGTCTGAGTGCTTGCGTTTGTGACCTTTAGGATGGGGGGCAGACAGGGTGGGAGACAACACAGGGGACAGGTGGAAGGATGTAGTGGAGGTGTGTGCTAGTGAGGTGTGTGTGCTACTTAGTGTGGTGATGCTGGTGGTGGCTGTTGATGCAGGTGTGAATGTGGACGTGACTGTGAGGGAGGTGGAGGAGGAGGGGGAGACAGTGGAGGCAGTGGATGTGGTTGTGTCTGCAACTGTCTGGTGTTTGTGTGAGTGCTTGTGGGATGAACTGTGGTGTCTGTGTTTGACTGTGCCACTCATGTGTGTTGACTTGTGTGCATGCTTGTCTGTATGTGTGCATGAGATGGGTTGGGGTTGAGAAGGCTGGGACTGGGAAGTGGTAGTTGGAGGGGGACGGTAGGAACAGGGACAGTGGCTGCCATCAGAGAGGAGGCCAGAGCGTGAAATTATCTCTGTTGGGCTGCCAATCTACTGTGGATGCCCTACAGAAATGTATTGCATTGCTTCATATGGGATGCCAGCTCCTAGATGTCATTCACAATGGTTGACTGCCCTACAGAGATGGATCTCAGGAGGTCAATAGCCACCTCACTCAGGGCAGCAGGGCTGACTGGGGCAGGGCCTGAGGTGCCTGGGGCAAGGGAGATGCCCACCCTCCTGAGTGAGCAGGCACGGGTACTCGCTGAGGGGCTACTTGGAGCGTGGTGCTGGTACGGGGTGGTTGCTGTACCTGCATCTAGGGTGGTCAAGGAGGTGTCTGCCATGACCAGGAAGCTTCCATCGGAGGAGGTATCTGAGTCTGTGTTGTCACCTCCTGTCTCCGCCGTGGTGCTCCCCTTGCCCTCCATCCCACTGGTTCCCTCAGCGTCGGTGGACTCTGTCTCCTGGGTCCTGCGGGATGCAGCTTCCTCCTTTGCCTGTGCCCGTGCTCCTCCGCCAGTTGATGCTAATGCACACATGGACAGGATGACAGAAGAAAAAAGGGGGGAGCGAAAGCAAGCAAACACTGGGTCAATTACTGCACCAACACCACAGTTGGCATACACAACACTGTCACAGACAGGGATCAGTATTGAGCACTATGCATTGCACTGCCATTGATTTGGCTAGATGCCATGGCAAGATGAGGGCCAAACACTGCCAACTGCACCCCTCCTGGAACCCACAAAGCCCTGACTGACATGGAATGCTAACAAGCTAGGTTACCTGCATTTGCATGCCCCCATTTCCCTTGAGGTGGGTCATGCTGCAATGTCTGACCTGGCGTTAAGGGGCACCCACTAACACACAACCACCACCTGGATCTCATGCCACCTACTAATTATAGTTGTAACGCCCACTGTACTCACTCCCTTATGGCTGCTGTGATGCCCTCAAACGCCCATCCAGCTCTGGGTAGGTCACCACCTTTATGTGGGCAATCAGGGGGGGGTCAGGTTCCGACAGGCACCCCTTCCTGGTTGGGAGGCCATCCTTAGCTGGACCTTCGCGGTCTTCTGTGCCCAGCGTTTCAGGTCCTTCCACTGTTTCTGACAGTGGGTGTTCCCCCTGCCATAGATCCCCAGGGTTTGCACCTCCTTGGCGATGGGACGCCATAATCCCTTCTTTTAATGGGTGCTAACCTGCAGAGGTAATACAGACTGGAAGACACAGTTACACATACAATCCAGCCTGTCGGACATATGGCCCACCAATCCCGTTTCCATTGCAATTGGCACACACATCGCCCAGCGCACATCATATACACCACCCCAAGACATCCCCCTGATGACACGATGCTTGCACACACATCTCCATGTGTCCTTCACACATTCATCGTGCCCAAGGTGTACTCACCTGTTGGTCTGGAGGCCATTACAGCAGTCAGTACTGGGATAGGGCCCTATCTACCAATCTCTCCAGCTCCTCCACAATGAAGGCAGGGGCCCTTTCCCCGGTCACACGGGCCATGGTAGGATTCAGACACAGGTCACAGTAGCACACGCATTGTAGGTGTTCTCCTGTTGAAGGTCAGGAAACAAGTGAGGAATCTGATGTAAAATGGCGGTCATGTCCGCGGCGGTGTACACCGTCACTGCCGGCACTGATGCCCATTGGCCACTCTACTCCATAGAGCTCCATATTATCCAGTGTGGAATTGCACGGCGGTAAAAGATCGCCTTCCACCACGAAGCCCAGCGTCGGCAGAGTTACGTCACTTCCACTGGTCACCATTTCATGGTGGTGGACAACAATCATATCAACCTTAACTGCGTCACTGCCTAGATTTGCACACAGCTCGCCATTTCCACTGTCCCATCACATAAATGCACTATGTACACTCAGGTGGTGGTTCCATTGTTCAAATTGTGACATCCTACTGACTCTTGTGTCCCTTAGATACCTACTGCTGTGGATGAATAGGAGCAGGAGACAAACCCCTGTGTACAGAACCCTTGTGGACTTGGCTACACTGGAGGACAGGCACATTATACTCACCTATCGACTGGACAGGGCCACAATTACAGAGCTGTGTGCCCAATTGGAGCCTGACCTGATATCAGCTATCAGTCATGGACTGGGATCCCACCTCTTGTACAAATGCTATCAGTGCTCCATTTCCTGGCAACTGGTTCTTTCCAAGTGACAGTGGGCTTGGCAGCAGGAATGTCACAGCCAATGTTTTCACACATGCTGGCAAGAGTACTGTTTGCCCTGGGGAAACACATGTGCAGCTACATCGTTTTTCCCCGGGTGGAAGATTTGGCCACTGTGAAGGCCCGATTCCATATAATGGGACATATCCCCAATGATGTTGGGGCGATTGACGGGACACATATAGGGTTTGTCCCACCCTGCCAGTATGAACAGGTGTTCAGAAATTGTAAGAGTTTCCACTCAATGAATGTGCAAATGGTGTGTCACTGCCAAGTATCCTGGGTTGGTGCATGATGCCTTTGTCCTGATAAATAGCAGCATCCCAAATGTGATGGCCCAACTACAGAGGCACAGGGTGTGGCTAATAGGTGAGTCAGGGTCCCCACCCACTGTATGTTGCTGTATGACTTCCGGTGTCATCCCCATAGCATTGTGTGAGGCTAAAAGGTGTCCCTCAATACTTGCAGGTGACTCTGGCTACTCAAACCTATCGTGGCTGCTGACCCCTGTGAGGAATACCAGGACAGGGGCTGAGGAACGTTAAAATGAGGCACATGGGTGAACCAGAAAGAACATCGAGAGGACCTTTGGGCTCCTGAAGGCCAGTTTCAGGTGCCTCTATCTCAAAGGTGGATCCCTGTGCTACTCACCCGGGAAGGTCTGCCAGATAGTAGTGGCATGCTGCATGTTGCACAACCTGGCCCTCAGACATCATGTACCTTTTCTGCGGGAAGAGGAGACTGGAGATGCCCCTGTGGCAGCAGTCGACCCTAAGGACAGTGAGGATGAGGAGGCAGAGGATGAGGACAATAGAACATCAGTTATATGTCAATACTCCCAATGACACACAGGTGAGACAGTGCAACTGACCATTTCTCTGACTATTGATGTTTTCTGTGTGGCTGTAGCATGATGGCATTAACTTCCATTACATCTCAACATGCTGTCACCTGTGGCTTGTCATTTTACAGCTGTTGGTAATATGACAACAGTGTCCTGTTGTGATGACTACAGACAGCTGCATGTCATTATTTCTATGCTCTCACCGTGTTAAGATCATTTGTAATAGATGTGACTGTTCCATAAACACACATTTTCAACACATAAAATACTAGTAGTCAAGTTGTGTTCAAGGACCTTTATTGTAGTGCTATGGAATTGAGGGAAAAGTGTAATGGAATGGGGTAGAGGTAGGCCCAGGGTATTGTTCTAGTCTGTTTGTAGCACAGGTCCAGTGTCCAAGGGGCCATAGGAAGGGGAGGAAAAGTAGTTCAAAGTGGACAAGGTGACAGGGTAGGACACAATGGGGACAATCAGGAGAGTCTAATTTCCTGGCGGTGGTCTTGGCAAGAGTCTCTGGCTTCTGTCTGGGTCACAGGGAACCTTTTCGGGGTGGTTCACCTTCTGCAAGGGAAGGGGTGCTGGTGGCCTGTGGGTCCTGTGGCGGGGCCTCCTGCCCACTATCTGCAGCGGAAGTGGAGGGTTGGTCAATGGACTGGCTTGTGGTAGGGGCCCACTGCTGTGCTGTTGCTTCCCTCATGATGTTGGTCATGTCTGCCAGCACCCCTGCTATGGAGATCAATGTGGTGTTGATGGCCTTCAAGTCCTCCCTCATCCCCTGATACAGTTCCTCCTGCAGCCACCTGTTCTCCTGCACATTGTCAAGTATCTGGCCCATTGTGTCCTGGGAATGTTGGTAGGCTCCCAGGATCTCAGTGATTGCCTCCTGGAGAGTCAGTTCCCCTGGCCTGTCCACCCCCTGGCACACAGCTGTCCTCCCAGTGCCCCTGTTGCCCTGTGCCTTCGTCCCCTGAACGGTGTGCCCACTGCTACTGACCCCAGGTCCCTGATTATCTTGGGGGTGAGGTGCAGACTGGGATCCCTTTACAGGTGGGCACACTGCTGATTGACGTGTCCTGGGGACAGAGGTGTGGGTATGCTGGGTGGGTGCTGTAGTGTTGGATACTGAGGGGGGAGGCTCTGTGGTAGACTGGGAGTGGGCTGGGGTGACCGACTGTCCAGCGGTCCCTGATGCGCCAGGTTGTTGATCCAGATCCTGAAGTCCAGAGTTACTGTCATCACTGGGGGAATCTTCTGTTTGGGGACTGGATAGTTGTGGCACCTCCTCTCCACCGGCATTGGCTGGGGCACCTGTGTGGATGTAAGTGATGTATTATGGTTCATGTCTGTGACATACTGTACATCCCTGGCTTCCCCTCTATAGTTGCTGTTACCCTGGGATTGTTGGATTCCCTATGCTGTGGATGCTTTAGTGATGGGTGTCCATGTAGGGCTGGGAGGGCTGTCCATGCATTAGTATGGCATGCAGGATTTGGCATTGGGGTTAGTCAGATGTGTAGGTGCAGTGTGTGGAATTGAGTGGAGCAGTGGGAGTGAATGTAAGGGGGTGTGATGAGATGCATGAGGGGGGTGATAAGTGGTAAATGTTGACTTACCAGTGTCCAGTCCTCCAGCTACTCCAGCGAGTCCCTAAGGCTGCAGTAATGCCCAGACTTGCTCTGCCCATGATGTGAGCTGTGGGGGAGGCGGTGGGTGTGCACCTTCCCCCATAGGTTGTTCCACCTTTTCCTGATGTCGTCCCTTATTCTTGGGTGCTGTCCTACGGCGTTCACCCTGTCCACGATTGTCTGCTATAGCTCCATCTTCCTGGCAATGGATATCTGCTGTACCTGTGCTCCAAAAAACTGTGGCTCTACCCTGACTATTTCCTCCACCATGACCCTTAACTCCTCATCAGTGAAACGGGGGTGCCTTAGTGGGGACATGGGTGTTGTGTGGTATGTGTTAGTGATAGTATGTTGAGTAATGTGGTGGGATGTGTGATGTAGGGTGCGTGAGGGATGTACGGGTGTATGTAGTGTGTGTGTCTAGTTGTCTCTGTGCTGTTTGTGTCAATCTCCTAGCAGTAATTATTGTTTGTACAGGGTTGTGGGTAATGTGGGTGTGTGTTTTATGGCGCTGTGGGAGGGTGGGCGTGGTGGGTGTATGAGTGTCAGGTGTGTGTTTTTGGTATTGGCCGATGTAGTGTTGTTTTGTATTTTGGTGTCCATTCTGAGCACAGTGGTATGTACCACCAATGGTTTACTGCTATTGAATGTCCGCCGTGGTGATTCGTGGGTCATGATGTGGTGGGTGTTGTTTTATTGGAGTAGCAGTATGGGTGTTGGTACCGACATTTTAACACTGACCTTTGGGCTGGCGGATTTGTGTATGTGGCAGTATTCTGTCAGATTGGTGTGTGTGTGTGTCAGAATATGAAGAATGGATATTCGCCACCGCGGCGGTATGTTGGCAGCCGTCACTGCGGCAGTAAGCGGAATTTACCACAAATGTCATGATGAGGGCCTCTATACCTTTGTAAAATTTGCAGAATAATTTTGTGACAAAATCTAAATGTTGAGGAGGAATTAGTGACTGGGGCAATGGGGAATGTAACAGACTTTATTACATATCCCAATAGAACAAAGTATGAGGAGACTGACTAAAATCGATCACACTGAGGAAAGAAAAAATAGGAAGGTGCACTGCCAGATTTCTCCTGGTAGAAGATATGTGTATATGAAAAGACAACAGTATCCTCTGTGTTTGACCTTTGCTGTCACCAATCACAAATGTCAAAGATTACATTTGGATGCAGCAATGATAAATATACATCACAAATTCTTTAAAGAAGGAATGTCTTATGTTGCTTTTTCACGGGTGAGGACATTGTCAGGGCAGTACTTTCCTGATTTTGATGAGAGTAGATTCATTGGTAACTCATCATTTGTGATAGAGTACACGCGCTTGTGAGGGATCTATGCTCCTCATCTGAGTATTTTATACCACTATTGACAAGTATCCATCTTACAGAAAGAGAAAGCATTCTGAGATTGTATATCTTTCAAAGGTTTCAAAATGAAGTGAAGAATCTACAAAGACCTCAAAAAAGCTAAATACGATTTAAGTCAATAATATCAAAAGTTTTTCATTTTCTAACACTTCTGGAGTTTCATAGCATTGTCATGTAGTACTTAAGGTTCTATTCCCTCTTCAGCCAGTGGTTGAAAACATTGTTCAACACAAAGGGAAACCTTTATGTAAAGCTTTTACAACTCTTTTTAATTTACTAAACACTGAAAAACACAGATGTAATTCTGCTGCATTTATATGTGAAATGGTTCACTACTGTGATGGTGGTACACAGTTCACTTTTAATGTGCAACAAGATGCACATGAGTTTTTAATGGTAGTGATAAATGTGTTAGTAAATGAGCGAATTGCAACTAATGATTTCTTTACAGCAAACTATTCATGTAGCCATGAATGTGTAAATTGTTGCTATTCAGGTCGAACAGATATTTAGTCAGAGTGAAACGTGTACCTTATAGTACAAGATTGCAAGTCAGTGTCATTTGAAAAACTACTTGCGAAAACTGCATAGAACAACTCCTGTCCAGACTGCACATTAGAACATTTGTCTACATTAGTTTTAAAACACAGTTCAAAATACCTCATTCTCACACTACAAAGATGCAGAGCTGATGGTAGCAAAATCAATACTGATATCAACAACATTAAAGCTAGGCAGATATTAATACATAAGAAAACATATACTTATGTGGCTATTACTTTCCATCATAGACACCCAATCTACTCTAGTCACTACACAGTCTATCTAAAAAAGTAATCTGGCTGGACTGAATGTAATGATGCCTTTCTTACAGTAAAGCAGAGATTATCTTGGAAACTTCCAAATCCATACATTATATTTCAACAACCAAAGTTCTTGAGAAGTCATGTTTACTGACTTGTATGTAGACATAAATAGAGAAAAAGTGTAAAAATTCATATTCATTGTTATGTGGCCTACTGTTTTACTTCACTAATGACCGAGCTGAAACACTCATGCACTGACAAAAATCTCTGGAATGTGCTTCTCAGTCTAAAAAAGACATGTATTACTTTACTTCGCAAGGTTTGTAAAAGGAGATTAACATGCTGAAAGCACACGTCATAGCAATTAAATGAAAACATGTACAAATGATTCTCCACTGCAATATACACATCAAATATATGTATCTATTTTATAATGCAAAGCAAATAATGAATTAAAAACTATGATCACTATGAGGCAAGGGCACAACTGCTTCATCTCCCTCCTATTCAGCATCAGATCACCAGATCCCAGAATCAATCAAGGAGAAAGAGAGATAAATTAACCTCATGGGAAGGATGACACACCCCAGCGTCCTGGGCATGTCTGAGATCTTAATGACTCTCTGGTCCCTGTCCATCTGGTCTCAGCCTCTTATACTTTGAACAAAGAAGAGAGGAAAATTCTAGAACCTCCCTCTCACTGCAGAAGTTTATTTATTCACAAAATGCTGATTGCTTTAGGCCAGCTTTGAAAATAACATTTTGGGACTTGGCCACAATCCCAAGGTGCCACTTCAAAACAAGAGTGTTCCGTGCCGTCTTAGTACATTCTTATCAGCATAAGCCCTTGGTGGGAAAGAACACAAAAAAATAAAAACATGAACACATTGTACAACGTGGAAAACTACTTGCAGCTTTGAACATGGCAGTGGCTAATGCTAAAATAAAGTCAATAGACAAAATGACAAAATGGAGCTGGTGGTCACTAATGTGACAGTGTGCTGCTAGTCTAAGTGAAAAATTGAGTCAGTGGTCAAAACATAATATCATTACACCTACGAAAGATAATATAATGATTGATCTATTTATAATAATAATAATAATAATAATAGAGCTTAAAATAAATGAGAATTAACATGTGCTATGGACCAATACTGGTCTCATGCACGTAAAACATGTGGGTTTTGAAATAAATCTAAGTGATTATTTTTCCCCTTAATTATATAATGAATTGTATTTGATTAAACTAAACACACTTTTACTATTCTGGTGTATATAAATTATACATACTACATTACAATTTATTTAGTCAATAAAATCTATTATAAAATGCGAACTCGTTAGAGGCTTGCAGGAACAAATCAGGGAGCACTGAACATGAGGTATTGCCTCCCTATTTCTCACAACTCTTGTGAATTCTCATAAGAGGCTTGGTGAATGCTGCCTATTAAAGTGGCCTTCTCTGGCTCTCGTGAGAGCCTCACAAGAGATTTTAAGATGGGAAAAAAGGGAAATATTTTACAAACAATGTAGATCATGAAAGTAAAGGGTAGCCCTGAAAAAAAGCCATTTTTGTTAACTATTTTCAACAACTATAAAAAAAATTGTGTTTTAAAACATTTTTTATATTTTCTTGCATTTTAAATCTTTTTAATGGAGTCGGACAAAGACATACAACTTGAGGTGTTAAACAAACACCAACAACTTCTCTTTCATAACAGAAAGGAGGAAAGTTTGCAAAAAAACTGTTAAAAAAAATAACTACTGCCAGTGGAATGCACTTGTGTTCTTGGACAAGCTTCCCCTCGGCTGACCTGCCTGTCTCTGATGACAAAAATGATCTGCTTATACAAACAGCAAAACAGTGCTTTTTCAAGAAACCAGGGTTATTGTCGTCTTCTGCACATACAAAATGCACAGACACAGTATCTCCTAGAGTGCATGATGTGGAGGTCCATGTAGAATTGTCTAGCTCTGTAGCAAAAACCAACTCTGCCCGTGCAAGCTATTGCGGATACATTGACCTGAGGTTTCTTCACATTCCTGTGTTACTTATGAAATACCCTTTATTTCTGATTCCCCAGTCAAACTCTTTTTCGCAAAGTTTACAGATGATGTACATTGCAGAAACTTTCTTGCCTCCTAGCCTCATGTCAAAGAGTTGCCACACCAAGGATTTCTTGGGAGGCCGAGACGGCTGAGCTGGTGCAGGTGCCCTGTCTGTTTATCAGAATATGATGAAGAAATCTTTCTGGTGAAAGGAAAACAGGAAAGGCGAGCAGTTCCAATATGTCTACTCTCACCAAAATCCACTAGTGAAATAAAGCAAAAAGGATGGAACCTTCTTCTTCTAAATAAAGACATACACATGAACCAATTACAATCCTTCCTTATGGTGCAGTTCCTCTTCTTAACCTCTCGCAAGTGTCTCGATAGACCGTAAGAAAATAATAGCGTCATATCCTTCATAGAACAATACATACTTAATTTTTCTAACAATCAGCTTGTCTAATGTTCTATTTTCTTCAAATTACAATAAACCACTGCAAATAACTTAATTCTAAATGTACAATCTTGCAAGTGCTTTGCAAGAATCAAACAGGAAGTACAGCCCCCTCAGAGTTCATGGAAAGGATAGTGCATTCGGCTCCTGCAAGTTTCTTGTGAGTGCCATCACTTAAAAAATAAAAAATAAAAATAAAATATATATATATATATATATATACAACCATCTTTAATTCACTACTGTAATATAGATTAGCTTCAAATAATAACAGAAAATATGATAAAGAACTGTATGCAGCAGGTTACAATAACATTTAGAATTTTATAACCTCACAAGTGTCCTGCAAGTTTCTCGCAAGAGTAATAACACCTCAAAATAAGATTGCTGGTAACATGTCCTGATATCAGACTTACAGGAACAGAGCAAATACACAATTTCTACTGAAATATTAAATATGTATCTGTATAATCCTCATACATTTTTAGAATCATTTTGCAAACTGTGAACCATTTCCTGTTATGATTCACTAAAATTTTTTTTTTAAAGAATGTCTGCACACAACATATATTATAAAATAGTCCCACCATACATTCAGCCACAAAATAAAATAATTTACTTTAAAAAAATCCTAGAAATTCAGTGAAATAAACAAAGGTTAAAGTAGTTACAGTTAGGTACAATTCTCACTGACAACATTAAAGTTTTGAACTAAAATGCACAGAAATTCCGAAGTGAAAGTTAACAGCCCTAACTATGACTTTTGCCCCCGCCATGCACTTCTTATGACCTCAATGATGACATCACTCATGACAAGTTCTATGATGTTCTATGACATAGTTAATGATATCACTGATGACATCTTAAATGCCATTATTCATGACATCACCGTAGGCATAGAAACAGATTTGAAGTTCACTCCCACAGAGCATTTTTAAAGTTGTCGCCAGCTAGGAGCAGATTTTTCATTTGCTATCACTTGTAAGGAGATTTGAAATTGTTTCCGGCAAGCAAGAGCAAACACAGGCTGCCTGCACCAGGGAAACTCTATCTATCTATCTATCTATCTATCTATCTATCTATCTATCTATCTATCTATCTATCTATCTATCTATCTATCTACCCATCTATGTCTCTCTGTGTGAAAACTGTGCTAAATGCAGAACCCCCCTCATTTTTTGACCCCATTTTTCACTCATACTGGTGTTTCTCTGACTCTGATGGTGCCCTGGGCACTGCTAAACATTATCAGTGCCTGTGCTCTGAATAAAATTGTATATGCAAATTAGGCTAATCATAATTAGCTGTACCAACCTACCTAATAGTCCCTAGTATATGGTAGGGCATGTCGGTTTAGGGACCCGAGCACTCATAGTACACCCAGAGGTGCACTGCTGTGCAAGCCTCCCTTGCTGACTGCTTTATGTTAAAGTTAACCCTGAATTTGACTTTGGAAATAAAAGTGCTTTCAAAGTCCTAAGCTAGTTTATTTTTACATATGTCACCCCTAAGGGACTAGGGACTAGGAAGGAGCTAAATATAGTATGTTTGGTACCAAATTAAAACTTATAATAAATCCAACAATTTGTCACTGTTTAATTTAATAGAACTTGGACAGGGAAATTATTTTAGAATGCCTGCTAAAAGTTACAAACTTCAATCCTGCCCTTCTCTGATTGGTCAACTTATGGCACCCTGAGCCAGGCTGCATAGATGAGGTATGAAGTGGCCTGTGCTGAAACAAAGTAGTGGTGGGAGGAGACCTGCTCAGCAGTTGGTACAACAGGATGGGGAGAGAGCAACCAAACTGGACTTCAAAGGAGGGAAGGACATTTGGGACAGCAAGTAGACCTCCCCCATTTCCTGCAGCCCCTGACAGCCAGGTGCCTCTTGATTTTGATTAGATTATTAGAGGTCTGGAAAGGGTTGTTTTAAGGGAAATTTAGCCACACCAATGGATCTAAACTCTAAGATTGACTTTTAGTTTTTTGGGGGAATGTTGCTCCCTGCGATTGATTTTTGCCATACTTCCCCGGAAGTGCTCACACAAGAGGGTGATGGCCTGCACATGATTGGACATGAGGATACACCTGCTTGCCACCTAAGGAGCAAAGAAAAATATGGCAGAGCTGACCCCCGCTTCAGATCCCTACTGGAAAAAAACAAGAAGAAAGACTGCCCTGCAGGACCTCTGGCCTGCACCGGGACCCTGCACTCCGAAGGACTGCACCAAATGCACATTTTGAGCTTCACCAAGAAAAATACTTTGCCTTATTTCTACAACTTCAGGAAGAGACTTCCTGTGAGCTAAACTTAGAAAGGGGCTGACGAGGGTCCCCTGCATCAACTTCTGCAAGAGTAGCCCAGCTGACCATTGGTCATTTTAAGATTTGGACCATGTGCATTCAGGGAGTTGAAGTCCTAACCCCCAAGGAGCAACTCAGAGAATCTGGTACCTTGGGGTGAGTTGTGGACACTTGATGAACCTTAAAAGTACTTCTGGAAGAAGATCCAGAAGTTTGGAGCAACATTAGAAAAAAGCTCCATAAGTGGACCCGATGTCGTGAGTCAAGCCGGCCAACGTTGACCGCGACCCAGTTTGACTTGCAGGTTCGACAAGCTGAAAAGCTCCAGGGCCCCAAACTTCCAGGATTTGACCAGAGGCTTATGGAAGGACAATCCAATTACATCGCATTGAAATTGGCTTGCTGAGAAGGGTTGTCCGGTGTCGGGGAAAACAAATTCCAGAAAGGTTTCTAAGCACAAAGGTAAACATTTGACCCGGTCCTCCAACACAGAGTATCCAAGGAGAGCTCCAGCGAGGTCGGCTTCTTTTTTTTACTTGGTCTTGGATGAAGGATTCCATCCGGAAAAAGTTTCAAAATGCGAACATAAAAAATTGACCGAGGCGTCCCATGAAGCATATCTGAAGAGGGCTCCAGTGAGGACAGCCTCAACTTGCGACTTCATCCCAGTTGATGAAAAATCTCCAAGAAAACAACTGTGTGAAGGTAAAACTTTAACCAAGGCATCCTGCTCAGTGTAGCCAAGTAGGCTTCCATAAGTGTAGGCCTCAAGTTTTGACTTTGCCTAAGTCGAGTGTGACTACATGTCCAGAGTGGTACTTTTGATTTCTAGGGGCTAGAAAACATTTAGGGCCTGATTATGACCTTGGCGAATGGGTTACTCCATCACAAACATGGCGGATATCCAGCCCACCATTTCACATGTTCCATAGGTTTTAATAGAACATGTAATGTGGCAGGTGGGATATCCATCACGTTTGTGACGGAGTATCCCATCTGTCAAGGTCATAATCAGGCCCTTAATTTTTAAAAATTCGTAAGTCTGGTTAGCCCTTGGGGGGGGTGGTCCCCAGGGCTGTGGGGAAGGACATCAGGCCTCCCCCACTTACGTGAATTTTTTTTTGCCTCAGAGTGGTGGTCCCAGGGGCTTATTAGGGCCCAAGGAAGAGGGCCCCATGTGCCCCACTCCTATATGATGCCCCCAGAACCTGGCCCATCCTGGGGCAAACAAATAAAAAGTGCGGTAGACCGCACTTTTTTTCAAATCTTTTTTTTTTTTCAAATGGGTTTTAGCGCTGGCAGGGTCCCTCAGGGACCCCAGAACCAAGGCAGAGGGGTGAGAGTGATTCTACCCTGGCCCATTTTATTTTTGTTTTGTCTTTTTTTTCTGAGACTCACCTGAAGCCGAATCCCAAGATGGCTGCCAACACTTCCTTGCTGAAGTGTTGTCAGCCAATCAGATATCAGCAAGGGGACAGTTGGATCCGTGCGTCCCTTTATATCTATATTTTTTGCCTTAAATTTCTGGTCCTAACTATAACTACCTACTGACGACCTCCAGTAGGTTTTATATATATATATATATATATATATATATATATATATTAATATATATATATATATATAAATATATATAAATGATTCTTGTTGCACATGGAAATTTCAGGGTGAACCGTTAAGTGGGGTAAAAAAAAAGGGGGGTAAATAACTTGTTAATTCCCATGTTAAACTCTGAACACAACTACAGCCTGAACGGCTGGACAGATTTACAACAAATTTGGCAGAAAGCTAGCTTTCAGTACGCAGCTAACACTTTTGCTTTTTTGATGTAAATCTGTCCAGTATTTTGGAGATATTAAGAGGAAAACAAATTTGTATATCTAGGGGTCGGATTCATCGCAACGTTTTCACAGAGATCGCAACGTATTTGTGAATGCGTGCAACAACAGGAATGCTGGGATTGGTTGGCAGCAACCTGACTATAAGGGTTGTGGCTGCCATTTTAAGTAACAGGACCCAGTCCCCAGGGCTGAAATTTGATCTGAAAGGTGGCATAAGGGGTCAGGGTGGGGTTACTCTGACCCCAGGGTAGTAATGTAATAGTGTTTGTAGGTCAAGTTATGACCTTAGAATGTTTTCTACCATGCTATGCGATATTTGCAAATACATCTCATCACTCAGCACAGCTCCCCATATAGCATCACAATGAACTTTCAAACATCAGCGAGAGAAAAAAAAAAGATTTCAAGTCATTCCTACACTAATTCGTTCACTTACAGTGACACTCAGAAACTCATACACCCATTCAAAGAACCACTGAGAGAGACACATCCTTTTACAAAACCACTCAGTCTCTCACATACTCATCCACAGAACCACTCAGTGTCATGCACTCATTTGCAGACCCAGTCACACCCTTATGCACCAGTTGGAAGAGCCAGTCCCACCCTCATGCACCCATTCTGAGATCCATTCACACCATGTCGCACCTATTTACACCCTCGTGCAGCCATTTGCAGACCTAGTCATACCCTGATCCACCCATTCACATATCCACTCAGACCCTTACGCACCTATTCACAGACCCACTCAGACCCTCACACACCCATTCAGAGACCCATTGACACCCTCAGGCACCCATTTGCAGACCCAGTCCACTATCATCCACCCATTCTTAGATCCACTCACACTCCAATGCATGCATTTGCAGACCCAGTCAAACTCTCACGACCCAAATATAGAACCACTAACACTCTCACGCACCCATTTGCAGACCCTGTCACACTCTCATGTACTGAGTCACAGATCCACTCACACCCTGACACACCCACTCACCCACCCACTCACAGACCCACACAGCCAGCTACACACTCAGAAATCCACTCACTCACCCACAGAAATCCATATAGTTACTTGTATACTTACTCAACTACATATAGAGCCCCTCACACACCCACTGACAGAGGTTATAATTTAAAGTTAGGAAACTTATTAAAAAAACATTGATCTCTGGGCCGTGGGGATGGCCTCCCCCATGTTACAATCCAATTTTGCCCGTGGGGCCTGGGCGACCACATGGCCCCGTGCTCATAGTAGATTAATCGCCCTGGTGGTGGTTGTCTCTGGGGCTGTGGGGGAGGCTGACAGGCCTTCCCCACACCAGTTTAATTTATCCCCGGGGAAGAGGTGATCCCGGGGCTTGGCAGGACGTGCGACCCCCATACATAATTTCTACTCTACCCAGAAGAAGTGGTGGTCCCCGGGGCTGCAAAGTGGCCACTAAAAAACAAATTCTCCTGGGGGCTTAATAAAACAAAGTGCCCGCGCTTTGTTTTTAGGGAAAATTTCACTGGATCTGTGGATCCACTATGAATTGTAGTGAAAATAATTTTTAAAAAACACTAGCCATGGGGAGGGGGGTCTCTCTGGGACCCCACCACCAGGGCTAAGGGATCATAGTGTTGATACCATGGCCCCTTTTATTTATTTATTTACCTTTTTCTGGGACATGGCTGCCAAGTCACAAGATGACTTACAACACTTCGTTGTTGAAGTGCTGTCAGCCATTCAGGACTCAATACGAAATCGGGATGGGTTGCGAATCCTTTGCGTCTCTAAACATACAAATTTGTTTTCCCCTCACTTTCTCAAAAACTACTGAATGGATTTACACCAAAACATAAAAGCACTCTTTCTGGACCACGACCTACCCTCCTGCCAAATTCGGTGTGATTCTTTCCAGTAGTTTTGGCACTATTGCTGTTCAAAATCCTAATGAAAAAATGAATGGGGAAAATATGTTTTGGGACCCCCCCCTTTTTTCTCTGCCACACCTGTATGCCTGTATGGATCACTCTGAAACTTTGTAGACAGTAGCCGACCTGACTGGCAAATATCTTTGGAAAGTTTCATGAAGATTCTTCAAGCGGTGCCAAAAATATAGGAAAATAAACAAATAAAGACACTAGGTCCTAACTATAACTATCTAGTGGCAGTCATGTTTGTATATATTTCATAAACTGAAAAAAACAAAGGTTACAGAGATGTTATAGTCAGGAAATAGAATTTAAAAAATGAAGGAATTCACTGAAAAAAACAAAGGATACATGGACGTTATAGTTAAGTTCTGAATATACTTGTTCAAAATCTTGAGCTAACTATAACTTGTGCTACCGTAATGTACTGCTTACGACCTCACATATAACATCACTCATGAGGTAATCAGTGACATCGCTGATGACATCTCATATAACATCACTGATGACATCATCCAGGGAGTGTAAGTGGTTGTATCAATGTGTGAATGGGTGTGTGAGTGGGTCTAAGGATGAATGCGAGGTTGAATCACTTGCGGTATGGGAGACTCAATAGATGTGTAAATTGCAGTATGGGTGAGCATGTGACCGTGTGAGCAGCTGTATTTTGTTAGTGGGTCTGTAGGTGGCTGTATGTGTGAGAGAGTGGGTATCAGAGTGCTTGTCTGGGTAAGTGAATTTGTTGCTGTTTTGGGGAGTGACTTGGTTAATCAGGGGAGTGTCTTGGTTAATCAGTTACAACATGGCTAAGTCAGTTTGTGTGTGAATGGCTATAAGTATAACTGAGTAGCTGTCAGTGAGTGTGTAGGAGAGTCAGTTGCTGTATGAGTGCCTTTATCCTAAGCTAAGTACCTGTGTCAGTTTTTATATATAGGATAGAGAGGGGATATGTGAGAACGTGTGTTGGTCAGTGAGTGGCTGTGTGAGTGTCTGCATAGGTGACTGAGTGGGTATGTGAGTGCCTGTTCATGTGAGTATGTTGGTGTGTGAATACTTGTATAGTTGAGTAATTGCATGTGTAAGTCACTGGACTGATGAGTCAGTGACTGTATCAGTGACTGTATGGGTGAGTGTGTGGGTGTGTCAGTGCTTCTACAGCTGATTGACTGGATGTGTCAATAGATGAGTGATTTATTAATGGGCTTCATGATTTCTTGTATTGGTGTATGAATGGGTGTGTCAGTGGGTGTATGTGTATATAAGTAGGTGTGAAAGTCAGAGATACAAAGAGTATCAGGATAGCCCTCAAGCATCCACTAGGTGTTATTAGTGATGTCATCAGTGATGTCACTGTCACTGTCCATGTCATGAGAGATGCAATATGTGAGGTCCTAAGCAGAGCATTACAGGAGCGCAAGTTATAGTTAGCTCAGGTAACTATAACTGCTGAATTTCTACAGTTTTGTGTGAGTAAATCCAGACCCTAACTATAATGTTCTTATAAACTTAGTTTTTTTAGTGAATTTCCCAATTTTTTTAAATTCTATTTACTAACTATAATGTCTGTGTAACTTTTGTTTTTGTTTTTACTGAATTTATAAGCTTTTTTAAATTCTATTTCCTAACTATAGCATCCCTGTAACATTTAATTTATTTTCTGTGAATTTCTAAGGTTTATTTTAATTCTATTTTCTAACTTTAATGTCCCTTTAATCTTTTGTATTTTTATGGAACTTCTAAGGTTTGTTTAAGTGCATTTGAAACCTATAAATTGTGTATGGTGTTTGGGTTTTTTAGGTAATTATATATATTTTTTTATCATACATACGTAGATATTAACCCCAGATGTCTGGGGAAAAAGTGTAAGGGATCCTTTCATTAAGCTCTCTGCCATAATAAAATACACACACCCTGTACAGTATTGTAAATTGAATTGAAGAAGTCCAAACCTTCTTATAAAAGTGCTGCTGATACTGTTTTATACTTTATTCAGTATTTACACAATTCTGAAGTAGTATTGTATAATTTTATTTTTTAAATTAATTTTGGAACCACAGCTCTATCCACAGTTCTGTAGAAGTAGAGCAGCAAAGATCTATGGTTTCCGTTCCAATCATGTGACTAGAATGAATCTGCGGTTCGAATCCGCTGATTCGCAATAATTTTTTTTCACAAAAAAATACATTTTGCACAATATTCTTTCCTATATAAAAAGAAGACTCCACATATTTACAACTCACAACCATATTTTATTTATTTACAATAGAATACAAAACCTATATTACAAATTTCATGGAACTGAGACTCCAGTTCGGAACAGCGGAGCCACTCAATGTGTGAAAAGAAATCTGACATTTCATTGATTACTTTTGAACCACACTTTGGGGGTGATTCTAACCCTGGCGGTCGATGACCGCCAGGGCTAAAATGACGGGACCACCGACAACAGGCTGGCGGTGCTCCAATGGGCATTCTGACCGCGACGGTACAGCCGCGGTCAGAAACGGGAAACTGGCAGTGTCCCGCCGGTTTCCCGCTGCCCTGGGGAATCCTCCATGGCGGCGCTGCAGGCAGCGCCGCCATGGGGATTCCGACCCCCTTACCGCCAGCCTGGTTCTGGCGGTTTTGACCGCCAGAACCTGGCTGGCGGTAACGGGTGTCATGGGGCCCCTGGGGCCCCTGCAGTGCCCATGCCAATGGCATGGGCACTGCAGGGGCCCCCTAACAGGGCCCCACTAATATTTTTAGTGTCTGCATAGCAGACACTAAAAATCGCGACGGGTGCAACTGCACCCGTCGCACCCTTCCCACTCCGCCGGCTCCATTCGGAGCCGGCATCCTCGTGGGAAGGGGTTTCCCGCTGGGCGGGCGGGCGGCCTTCTGGCGGTCTCCCGCCCGCCCAGCGGGAAACTCAGAATAACCGCGGCGGTCTTATGACCGCGCAGCGGTATTCTGGCGGTTCCCGTTTGGCTGGCGGCGCCCGCCGCCAGCCAAACTTGGAATCACCCCCTTAGTTTTGGGTAGGGCCACTCCCTAAATCAATTATTCTTCTGCTACCTCTTGAGGGAGAAGCGTCTCAGCTGCGATCCTCCTGCTACAGACGTTTCCTGAATGGCTGAAGGGAGTGCTCAACCACCACCTGAAGAGTCTTAAGATATTCCTGAAGATGATTCTCAACAGGTGCCTTCTTTATCTAGAAAAGACAGTGATGTAAGGAAATGTTTTGCAATACCTGGTGGGGAGAAAAAGTCAGTGCAAGAATTGTGAAATGCAAACTCTGTGAAAAAAATATCTCTCGTGGTATATCAAAGAAATACAGCCAGAGAATGTTGAGTATGTGGAAACATCTGTGCACAATCCACGAACAGGCATACCAACGAAAAATGAGACAAAAAGAACTGACACATTCGGATGCAGAACCTGGTACATCATCATCTAGCCAAGCTTCTGCTCAGAATATCAATATGGCAGCCACATGCACCTAATTAGGTGAAATGGTAATATCCTGCAGCATCTGCCATAATCTTGTGGTTGCAAAAGTAAAAAATGTCAACAACTTCTTTTTGCAGGTCAAAACCCACCGTTGCTAATTTTGTTTCACAAGTTTTATCTTCAGACTAGGTGTTATTGCACACTCTTGTTCTTTCATAATGCAAAAGTATTGCATTTAAGTTTTTCCCAAGTTTCCAGTATATTTTCAAAAAAAAAACACAAAACAAAAAAAAAAACGTGTTCCATTAAAAACTACAAAAAAACATTTTTAGAACCACCACTGAATCAAACAAAGAGCTGTGTTAGATTATTGGCTACTCATCAGCATTTCCATACCTGTGTGAGTGCATCTGTAACTTTTCATTTCCATATATAAGGTTACTTATCAGTTTCTGTCTAGTTATCTAAATCTATCCATAAATGTGTCCCTGGATGTGTTAGTATATGTGTAAATCTGATCCTGGTATGTCAATGTATGTGATAGTGTCTACTTGTATGTTTGAATAGAAGCATTGTTATATAACTGGCTTGCTTAGGTTCTGCATTAGTGTCTGCCTGGGTCTCTCAGTATATTCATCAGGGTTTATCGCAGTGTGTTAGTGTGTGTATTAATGTGTCTCTGGATGCATTAATCTATACATCAGTGTGCTTTTGAGTGTGACAGTGTATGCAATCATGCGGGCTTGGGTTTGTCAGTGCATGCATCATTTTGCATTTGTGTGTGTCAGTGTATTCAGTAGTATCTGTACAGCTGTATCAGTGATTACATAAGGTTGTACATGTCTGTGGTAGTGTATGTATGTGTTTCTCTCTGGCTATGTCAGTATATGCATCAGTGTATGCTTGTGTGTGGTAGTATATATGTAGGAGGCTGGCCTGGCTTATAGTGGGTACCTGATGGTACTTACACCCTGTACCAGGTCCAGTTATCCCTTATTAGTAGATTAGTAGTGTTCTAGCAGCTTAGGCCGATAGAGGTGGCTATAGCAGAGCAGCTTAGGCTGAACTAGGAGACATGCAAAGCTCCTACTACACCACTTATATCACATAGTACTATATCATAAGAATCACAATACTCGGTGTTACTAAAAATAAAAGTACTTTATTTTAGTGACAATGTGCCAAAAATATCTCACAGGATATTCTCCCTCAGGAGGTAAGTAAAATACACAAAATATACACACAAACCAAAATCAGGTAAGTAAACGGTTAGAAAAGTAGTGCAAACACTGTAGAATGCAATAGGATGCAATAGGCCTAGGGCCAACACAAACCATATACTAAGAAAGTGGAATGCAAACCATTTAGGAACACCAGCCCTAGTGTAGTGTGTAGAGGGTCACTGGGAGTGTAAGAAAACACTAAGGGTGTCCAAGATATCCCACCCCAAGACCCTGAAAAATAGGAGTAAAGTGATAATACTTTCCCAGAAACACACTAAACTCCTGGTAGGAGATTCTGCAAAGACCACAACAGACTGAAAAACACTGAAGACAGATTCCTGGACCTGAGGACCTGTAAAGGAAGGGGACCAAGTTCAAGAGTCATGAAAGTGTCTGGGGGGACAGGAGCCTACTAAACCCCGGAATAAAGTGCAAAATGGCTGCCTCTGGATGGAAGAAGCTGAAGATTCTGCAACAACAAATGGTGCCAGGAACTTCTTTGTGCACAAGATGTCCAACGGAGTGCTGGAGGATGCAGAGCTGTTTCTTTGGAGAAAGACTACAAACAAGCCTTGCTAGCTGCAAAGGTCGCAGTTGAAGAAAAAGGGTGCTGGCTGGGCCCAGGAAGGACCAGAAGGTCGCCACTTGGAATAGGAGACAGACAGGGCCCTCAGCAACAAAGAGGGCCCACGCACAAGAAGGCAGCACCTGCAGAAGTACTTGAACGTGGGTTCAAGAAAACTGAGCACAGTGGTTGTCTCAACACTACAAAGGAGGGTCCCACGAAGCCTGTGGTCAACTTAGTGAGTTGAGCAATGCAGGATGGAGTGCTGGGGACCTGGGCTAGGCTGTGCACAAAAGATTCCTTGCAAAAGTGCACAGAAGCCCTAGAAGATGTGGTTCACGCAGTACACAGGATTACTGTCTAGAGAGGGGATGCAAGGACTTACCTCCTCCAAATTTGGACAGTTGGATCAGTGCACAGTCTTGGTTACTTTGGTCCACCACCTGTGTTCCAGGGGCCACGCTCGTCAGGATGAGAGGGGTCCCAGAGTACCAGTGACGCTGAAGTTTGGTGCCTGCTGGAGCAGGGGGAGGATTCCGTCGACCCACTGGAGATTTCTTCTTGGCTTTCAGTGCAGGGTGAAGGCAGACAGCCCCCAGAGCATGCACCACCAGGAAACAGTCAAGAAAGCGGCAGGATTAGGCGCTACAATGTCACTGGTAGTCTTCTTGTTACTTTGTTGCAGTGTTGCAGGCGTCCTGGAGCAGTCAGCAGTCGATCCTTGGCAGAAGTCAAAGAGGGAGATGGAAAGAAACTCTGGTGAACTCTTGCAAATCGTTATCTGAGGAAAAGCCCACAGGAGAGACCCTAAATAGCCCTCAGAGGAGGATTTGCCACCTAGAGAGTTAAGCACCTATCAGGAGGGGTCTCTGACATCACCTGCTGGCACTAGCCACTCAGAGGCCTCCATTGTGCACTCACACCTCTGGTTTCAAGATGGCAGAGGTTTGGGACACACTGGAGGAGCTCTGGGCACCACCCCTGGGGTGGTGATAGACAGGGGTGTGGTCACTCCCCATTCCTTTGTCCAGTTTCATGCCAGACCAGGGCCTGGGGTTCCCTGAACCGGTGTAGACTGGCTTATGCAAGGAGGGCACCATCTGTGCCCTTCAAAGCATTTCCAGAGGTTGAGAGAGGCTACTACTCCCCAGCCCACAACACTTAATTCCAAAGGGATAGGCAAAAACAAACTGACATAGAAGTAAAAAAGGTGGGTAACACGCAAGGCAAGATGGTACTTTCCTACACAACCTCCCCCCCAAACGAGGGACAATAAGGCTAACCTTGCCCAGATGAGTCTTCATTGTCTAAGTGGAAATATCTGGAGAGTCCATCTGTATTGGAGTGGGTACTCCCAGGTCTATGTTCCACTGTATAGTGCATTCCCTGTAGGGAGGTGGACCACCTCAACAATTTAGGATTTTCACCTTTCATTTGTTTAAGCCACAATAGAGGTTTGTGGTCTGTCTGAACAATAAAGTGAGTGTCAAACAGGTATGGCCTCCACGTTTTCAGTGCTCAGACCACAGCAAAGGCTTCCCTCTCTATGACAGACCAACGCTTTTCTCTAGGGGTCAACCTCCTGCTGTTAAAAGCAACAGGTTGATCCTGGATCTCAGTGTTTAGCTGTGATAGAACTGCCCCCACCCCTAATTCAGAAGCATCAGTCTGGACTATGAACTTCTTGGAGTAACAAGGGTTATTTAGGACAGGTGCAGAGCACATGGCCTGTTTAAGCTCATCAAAAGCCTTTTGACAGCTATCTGTCCACAATAACTTCTTAGGCCTTTTCTTGCTGGTGAGTTCATTAAGAGGGGCTGCAAGGGAGCCATATTTCTTGATGAACCTCCTATAGTACCCTGTGAGGCCTAGAAAGGCTCTCATCTGGGTTTGAGTTGTAGGGGGAGCCCCTTCCATAATGGTTTGGATCTTCCCCTGCAGTGGTGCAATCTGTTCCCCACCTACCAGGTGTCCCAGATAAACCACTTTCCCCTGCCCTGAAGGGCACTTTGAAGCCTTGATAGTGAGGCCTGCCTTTTGCAGGCCCTCCAAAACTTTCCATAGGTGCACCAGGTGATCATCCCTGGTGGAGCTAAATACAACTATATAATCTAGATATGCTGCACTAAAGGCTTCCAACCCTTGACGGACTGTGTTCGCCAACCTCTGAAAAGTGGCAGGTGCATTTTTCAAACCAAAGTGCATAACAGTGAACTGGTAGTGCCCTACAATGGTGGAAAATGCTGTTTTAGGTTTAGCATCTTCTGACAACTTAATCTGCCAATACCCTGCAGTTAAGTCAAAAGTGCTTAGATACTTGGCAGAAACCAGTGTATCTATGAGCTCATCTGCCCTGGTATAGGGCGAGCATCAGTTTTGGTTTCCTGATTATGACCTCTATGTCAACACAAAACCTTATTTCCTTTTTACCATATTTACTATGAGGTTTGGGGACAAGCACCACTGGGCTAGCCCATGGGCTCTCAGAAGGCTCAATCACTCCTAGATCCAGCAGTTTGTTTTGTGCAATCTCTGACATGGTCAGACTGCCTATAAATCTTACTTCTGACAGGCAAACTGTCTCCAGTGTTGATTGTGTGCTCACACCAGGTAGTTGTACCTGGGATCAGTGTGAAGACGTCAGGGAATTGGCCTAGGAGGTTTATACAGTTGTCCTTCTGCTCAGCAGTAAGGAAATCTGCAAGAACCACTCCCTCCACTAAGCCAACAGCTTCAGTGGTAGAGAAGAGATCAGGGAGAGGGTCACTCTCTTCCTCCTGCCCCTCATCAGTAGCCATGAGCAGGGTTAAGTCAGCCCTGTCATAGTAAGGTTTCAGGCGATTGACATGGAGCACCCTAAGGGGACTCCTGGCAGTGCCCAGGTCTACCAAGTAGGTGACCTCACCTTTGTTTTCAACATTGAGATGGGGTCCACTCAATTGTCCTGGGGTGCTCATGAGGCCACAGGCTCCAATACCCACACCTTCTTTCCTGGGTGGTACTGGATCAGGACAGCCTTCTGGTCATGCCTTTGATTTCAGAGCTCTTGGCTGGCCTGAAGGTTTTTACTGGCCTTTTTCATGTACTCAGCCATGCTAGATCTCAGGCCAAAACATAATCCACAATGTCTTGTTTTGGAGCTTTAAAAGGTTGTTCCCAACCCTCCTCCACAAGAGCAAGGGGACCTCTTACAGGGTGCCCAAAGAGGAGTTCAAAGGGGCTAAAGCACACTCCTTTTTGGGGTACCTCCCTAAAGGCAAAAAGGAGTCATGACAACAGGACATCCCACCTCCTCCTGAGTTTTTCAGGGAGTCCCATGATCATACCTTTGAGAGTTTTATTAAACCTCTCAACCAGACCATTTGTCTGGGAATGATAAGGAGTAGTGAACTTGTAAGTTACATCACACTCCTTCCACATAGCTTTGAGGTATACAGACATGAAGTTACTACCTATGTCTGACACCTCTTCCTTAGGGAAACCCACTCTGGAAAAGATTCCCAGGAGTGTTTTTGCCACCGCAGGAGCTGTAGTGCTCCTTAAGGGATTAACTTCAGGATACCTAGTGGCATGGTCCACTACCACAAGGATAAACCTACTGCATGAAGCTGTTGGAGGGTCAAGGGGGCCAACTATGTCAACCCCTACCCTTTCATAAGGTACCCCAACCACTGGGAGTGGAATTAAGGGGGCCTTAGGTGTGCCACCAGTCTTGCCACTAGCTTAGCAGGTCACACAGGAGCGACAAAACTCCTTAGTGTCTTCTGACATGTGGGGCCAGTGAAACAATGGAACAAGGCTGTCCCAAGTTTGACTCTGGCCCAAATGCCCAGCAAAAGGAAAATCATGTGCCAAGGCCAGAAGGTACTCCCTATACTGCAAAGGGATGACCAATCTCCTGGCAGCTCCCTGTTTAGGGTCCCTTGATTTAGTGTAGAGGAGGTTATCTTCCCAATAGACCTTATGACCATCAGTAATTTCCCCATTCTGCTGTTTGAAAGCTTGCTGTCTTAAACCTTCTAGTGTGGGACAGGTCTGCTGTGCCACACTCAGCTCTTCCCTAGCAGGCCCCTCTTCACCGGAAAGCTCAGCAGTATCTGCTGCCAGCTCATCTGGTGTAGGTTCTGCACACTGAGAGGATTCCTCTTCCTCAAAAGGGGAATCTTCTGGAGAGGGAGGGAGAGTGGGCAAGGATTTACCTTTCCTACCCCTAGCTTTTGGGAACACTTGGTCCATTGTTTCAGGATCCAAGCTTCCCTGTCCTCTTTGCTTCTGGGTCTGAGCCCTTGTGAGAGCAAATATATGCCCTGGAATGCCCAGCATTGCTGCATGAGCCTCCAACTCCACTTCAGCCCAAGCTGATGTCTCCAAATCATTGTCTAGTAAGCAGTCTACAGGTAAATCAGTGACTACCACAACTTTCTTTGGACCAGTAAGCCCCACCCCCCCAGTTGAGATTCACAGCAGCCATGGGGTGGCTAGGAGTATAGTTATGAGCATCAGTCACTTGGTACTGCTGACCAAGTAGGTGTTGATAAGGGTGGACCAGTTGCTCAATCACCATAGTGACACTAGCTCCTATATCCCTGTAGGCTTCAACCTCAACACCATTTATTAGGGGAAGTTGCTTGTACTTACCCATATTAAGGGGACAAGCAACCAAGGTGGCAAAGTCAATACCACCATCAGAGACTAAAACAGCCTCTGTGGTCTCCTTAACAAGACCAACCCCAGCTACATTACTAATGGTGAGCCCAGCCACACCCTTTGATTGGCTATTTGTAGTAGACTTCCCACCACCACTGCTATTACTAGGGGCACTAGAGGACGAAGTTGGGGTTTTGGTAGTGGGAACCTTGGTGTTTTTCTTTGGACAAGTAGAATCACTTGACCAGTGGCCTTACTCTTACATAAATAACACCATGGCGTATTTTGGTTGTTAGAAGAGGATTTGGACCCACCTCCCCTAGAGGATTTGTGTGGGCCTGATGAAGACTCAGAATGCTTTTTATCTTTATCCCCACCCTTGTCAGAAGACTTACCATCCTTCTTCTTGCCGTCCTTGTCACCACCTGTATGAACTTTCTGTTCACTCTTGTTCTGACCCATTTGTCTACCTTCTTTCCCAATTCTTGGGGAGAGGTCAGATCTGAGTCTACCAAGTACTGATGCAACAAATCAGACACACAATTATTCAAAATTTGCTCTCTCAGGATAAGATTATATAGGCTTTCATAGTCAGTCACCTTACTGCCATGTAACCATCCTTCCAAGGCCTTCACTGAAAAGTCTACAAAGTCTGCCCAGTCTTGAGAGGACTCTTGTCTGGTATCTCTGAACTTTATCCTGTAATGTTCAGTGGTTAAGCCAAATCCATCTAAAAGTGCATCTTTCAAAACTTTGAAGTTGTTGGCATCACTTTCTCTGACAGTAAGGAGCCTAGCCCTACCCTTACCAGTGAAAGATAACCACAATATAGCAGCCCGCTACCTTTGAGGGACCAACTGTACCATGCAGGCCCTCTCCAGTGCAGCAAGCCACTTGTTTATGTCATCCCCTCCTTGTAAGGGGGGACAATCTTGTGCAGGTTTCTTGAATATTATTCTCTTACAGGATTACTATCAAGAACACTGCTGCTGCCACCATGGGGAACTAACCCCAACTTCTGTCTTTCCCTCTCTACATCTAGAGACTCCCTGTCTAAGGCCAACTGCTGCTGTCTCAGCTTCAGTCTGGCCTCTTCCAACCTCAGCTTTCTGAGTTCCCCTGTCTAGGGTGTTATCCTAAGGGAGGGAGGCTTGGGAATTCTGAGATACAGAGGTAATGTGGGAATTGGCAGAAGTGGACCTGTCTCTAACTGGCTGGACTCTAGTTACCTGGCCTTTTGGAGTGGAAGATACCCTACTAGTGTGTGATCCCCTCCCACTACCAGTTTCACTAGCTGGCCTATTAGCTGACAGGTCTTTGGAGGAACCCTCCCTAGAGTCCTCAGGGCCCTCCCCTCATTCTTCCTGGGTACCGTCCTCTTCTACCTCCTGATCCTACAATATACATCAATATACTCCTAGGTGTGTGATTGTCAGTCTATTGTCACTCTATCCATCTCTCTCCCTGGGTTTCTCAGGGTATACATCACTCTACATATGAGTGATTTTCTTAATACATCAATGTCCACTTGGTTGCATCACTGCATGCACCAGTATGTGGCTGGATCTGTCAGTAAATTTATAATTGCGTCCCTGGATGTATCAGTATATGTAAAAGAGTATGGCCCTCATTCTGACCTTGGCGGTCGGCGGAGAGGCGGCGGTCGGACCGCGAACAGACCGGCGGTCAGAAAAATGGCATTCTGACCGCGGCGGTCACCGCCGCGATCGACCGCCACTTCCCCACTCCGACCGCCACGGCGGTCATGACCGCCGGGCTGGAGTTTGCGCACTCCGGCCCGGCGGTCGTCCCAAGACCGCCAACGGTATCATGACCCTGCCTACCGCCGCGGTTTCTGGCGGTCGGGAACCGCCATGCGAACCATGGCGGTAAGCACTATCGGGGCCAGGGAATTCCTTCCCTGGCACTGATAGGGGTCTCCCCCACCCCCCACTACCCACCCGAGTCCTCCCCCCACACCTCCACCCCCCTGCCACCCCCCAGAGGTGGTACGAACCCCCTCCCCACCCCGACATGCACATACATGCACCCCGACATGCACACACCCCCAACATGCACATATACACACCCCCTACACACACATACGCAACGGGGACACATACCCGCACACATACATGCAGACATGCGCACCTGCCGAACAGCACACATTACCCATAGACACAGCAGCACCCCCCGCCCGTATACACGCACTCACACACCCCCTCTACACACTCACACGCACACCCCCATGCACGCCCACATCACACAACACCCCCCTTCCCCCTCCCCTCACGGACGGTCAACTTACCTTGTGCGTTGGTCCTCCGGGAGGCGACGGGAGCCATGGGGAGGTGACCGCCAACAGAACACCGCCAACAGAAGACCGCCACACAGATATGTGGGTCGTAATTCTGTTGGCGGTGTTCTGCTGGCGTGGCGGTGGAGGTTGACCAGTCTCCACTTTTCCGCCGACCGCCAGTGTGGCTGCTGGCGGTTTCCCGGCGGAACGCTCCCAGCGGTCGGAATGCGCACAGCGGCATACCGCCGCGGTCGGCGGTCTTCAACGCGGCGGTAACTCGGCGGTCTCGCGAAAAGACCGCCAAGGTCAGAATGAGGGCCTATGTCTATTTGAATCACTCTACACATCAGTGAGGCCTGGCTCTCTCAGTCTATTGATAGGAGTGTATCTCTATGTCCCACTACATTCATCAAAGCATATCTAAGTGTCTCTGTGTATGCCAGTGTGCCCCTAGATGTGTCATTGTCTGTTGATCACTGTCATCTAGGTATTATAATAGATGCAATACAGTGCACCTGGGTGTCTCAGTCAATTCATCAGTTCCACCTGGATGTCTCAGTGCATGGAACTGTGTATGCCGGGCTTGTCACTCTATACATTAGTACACATCTGTGGATCTTAGTCTATACATCATAGTTTACATGGGTTTGTCAGTGTACAGATGAGTGTGTGCCTTGGTGTGTCAGTGTATGTTTCAGTGCATCCCTGGTTTTGTTATTGAATCCATCAGTGTGATCCCTAGTGTATGACTTTGTATATTAGTATCTGCATTGGTGGATGAATACACAAGTGACTTCATGACTACTTCACTAGCTATGGGTATGACTGCATCTTTTCCTTATTAGCTATACAAGTACCATTGTTTCTAGTAGAGTGATATATACCTGGGCATAGGCCTCTACAACCTTTCATCTCAGTCACTAAAACTCAAAACAACATGTTTAATCTTTTAATAAAAATACACTGTTTTCTATACTCTACATGCATTTCACTTAATGGGTGACTTTTCTTACAATACACAGTACAAACCTACTTAAACACAGTTTCTAATGTTAAATGTTTTTAAAAATAGAACTGTATCTATGCTCTCAATCAGTACCCTAAACCATACTTAAACCACAATTTATATAAATAGGAATCTATATTATCAATATAAAAAACTACATATTGCATTCTCTTACTGCAGCCTATGTACTTAAAATCTCTGTGTATCAATATACAAATGGTTGTTAATGTCTCTAAATGGGTATACATCTCCCTTTATGTTTTCTATCTCCTTAACAGTATACACCCACTTCTGCATAGACAAACAAATTACATTTTTAGAACTCAATGTAATATTTTGAACCATTAGATTACTCATTAGTGCATTTTCAATACTAAATTCAGCATACATGAGGGATCACTTTAATATACTGATAGAAACTCGAAATATCCATGAAACCTCTTATTCAAGTTCAGCTAAATACCTTTCTTATATAATTAATTACTTGTATAGTTCCTTTACATAAATCACAAACCTAGTATATATATTTTTTATGGCATTTTGTGAACACACTGCTCAATTTCTTCATCCTAATATTAATTTATTCAGATAACGCTTTCTAAAATAAAGTACATTTCACTACACATACCTGAAGATTCTCTTTATTTTTGCTATATGTTTCTCTTTCAGTGTCAGTTAGAATTTTTTCTCACTGAACAACGCTCATTAACCAACTACAAGAATGGAAGTATCCTCTCATAGCAGGCAACCAGTAATGACAACCTCTTCAACTCTCCTTTCAAGGTTACTGAGTCATTCAGCAATCACAATCTCCCTTTCATGTCAACACAACATCCTATAACTTCTCACTGGTTTGCATAGTTAACCCTGTGCAGTGCTTCGAGTGGGTAAATTCACAGGTGGATCTGTGGATCCACAGGGAAGTTCCGATTTGTTTTTTGATCTTATGAGAAAAACACAAACATATAAACGTCTTAAAGAACACAAAACAAATCATAACATTAAATAATCATTATCAATCATTACTGCCTGTATATATGTGGTAAAACAAAGCTGCATTCTAGTCTTTTTTCTATTCCCTTCTCCCTCATGCTCCTCTAGCTCTGATACCATGGTTAGATAGTCAGCAACATTCTGTTGCACCAGGTCAGGTGTTCATGACAGTTTCTGACTACAGTATGCTTAGTTTCAAGCCACATTTAGCAGGTGTGGTTGAATCATTCAGACTGAAAAAATAATAGCTATTTCTACAGTTTTTCAATTTTTCTAAACCCAATCCAACATATACTTACAATTCACGTAACCTCACTACCTACCTTCAATCAATAAATATCTACAACAGTGAATGGAATCACTTCTTCCAGACTGTACCTAGTACCCACCATTTCAACTGATTTTGTATTTCATGCCAGCCTCATTCACCTGCAGCCACTTCTAGAGATTACCTCCAAGATGCTCAGAGTGTGGATTGTGGGTCATAGCTTTTTGTTTTGGGCCAGAGAGAGTGCAAACAGAAGTGATATTGACTGGGACCTAGGTTTGTCTAATGTGCATAATACTTGGATTGGCCAGAGAGGGTTAAAGTGGCATCAATTACTTTCTTTGGTTGAAACGTTTGAGGATTGCCAACATATAGACCTTATAATTGTACACAGTGGTGGCAATGACCTAGGTGTAGTCACAGGAGTTGGTTTGCAAATCCTAATGAAAGAAACCTTTGGAAAACTAATGATACTCTTCCCACACACTGCCTTGTTGTTTTTCAAACATTTGCCAAAGGCAAAAGTGGAACAGGTCAACTCAGTTCTACCCAAAAATAGAAACATCCAAATGTCCATAAAACTGTTTCTGTAATCTTCAGGGACCATACCATGATTTTTATGTACCACAACAACTAATGATATGTTATGAAGGGTATATACTGGAAATGACAGAGTCCACCTAATAGAGAAAGGCAACAAACGTTTCCTGCATAACTTGAGAGACTTTATCCTCTAGCATGTGTAGCAACCACCTATGCATCGTAAACACAAAGACTCTTTTCAGAGCCAATCTATTCCCCATATATATATATATATATCTATCTATATATTCACATTTGTATTTGGCAATACCCTCGTTGCTCCTGACCGCCAATGGCGCCCGGTAGACGCTCGCCACCACGTCTATAATACAAACACTCCCTTATACGTAAATAAGGCCACCGGCACTCCGTGAAAGTATAAATAGGATTTAATTCAATCCACACAGGAACGCGTTTCGGCGTCTCCGCCTTTCTCAACCTGTGGGGCCGCCATTGTGGCCCCCTTTATATATCATGTTTGACATGTCACATGCACTTCATTTAAAGCAACACAGTCAATAAAATATAATACATATGCTTATACTCGTAAATCATAAATTCCAGGTCTTCTAACAGTTTGGTCATCTGCTGCAAAAACCCACTTTCAAAATTCGGAAAACTAACAATAAACAGTAACTGTGAAAAATAATATTAATAAATGTCAACAATGAATAATAAATGGATAATATGTAGTAATGCCAAGGTTCATTCAGTTACAAGGAACACAAGAACTAGTCTAGAATTTCAAAATATGAATTAAACGTATAAATAAATGATTCCAAAAAGGGAGCACCATACCCTGGAGTATATCTATATCCCCCACTTATTAAACAAATGTAATATGTTTTACAGTTATATCTACAACTGCTCATAAGAGAAAAAATTCATTAATACATGTAGTCTACTGTACATTAATTTAGGTATCCATTTTTTAGGTATACATTGTTTGGAAAGAGGGGGGGCCCGGGCTGGCGGGGTGACCAAAATAACTCACTTGCGAGAGAAAATAATAGCAACTGCATATATTAACTCAGATGGATATATAATTCCTCACTGAAATTCAATCCCGCTGGTTCCCTAGAATCTAGCGTAAGAATATACCTGGACTCCAACTTCCTCGAGTTTTTCTCTCTATCCCCTCCACGGACATCTTTTCTTACCCCGTCGATAACGCTGTATTTGACATCTTCTATTCTGCCACTATGGACCTCATGTCCATGTCTGGCGACTGGGTAGGAATTGTCTTTATTAGCCATGGCTCTGAAATGTTGGAGAATTCTTTTATGTACCTGTAGCTTAGTGCTCCCCACATATATCTTAGGACAGCTACATTTCAAAATGTAGATGACATATTCACTTTTGCAGTCATATCTGCCTTTTATTGTGTGTATCGTTCTGTCCCCTTGTCTGATGGTTTCAATATTCTCCCCATTTTTGCGAGCTTTGCATTTGGTGCATTTGAAAAATCCATTTAACGATGTGAGCCAACTACTTTGGGAAATTTTATCTTGCCGTACGTCACTTTTCACCAGGACACTTCTCATGGATTTCCCTTTTCTATACGTTATCATTGGTCTTTTATTTAAATTCATGCCAATGACAGGATCACTTTTTAACATGTGCCAATGTCTCTGTAATATCTTTCTGATAGATTCATGTGCCGTATTAAAAGAAGTTATGTATCTCACATTAGTGTTATCCTTATGGGAATGACTATTCTTATTCAAATCATTACCCCTATTTCCTGAAGTGAAAAGCAACTGGTCCCTAGATCAGGATTTGGCTCTCACAGCGCTTTGTTGTAATGTATCACTAGTATATCCTCTCTGTTTTAATCTCTCAATCATGTATGATTGGACATTTAGATAATCATACTCTTTACTGCAAATCCTTTATGCTCTCAAGAACTCTCCAAATGGAATGTTATTTATCAGAGGTTGGGGATGATAACTTTTGGCATGAAGAATGCTATTCCCTGTTGTGACTTTTCTAAACAATGTAGTCTCTATTTTATTATTTTCAATCTGTACTTTGATGTCAAGGAATTCAACTTCTGACTTATCGATTTTACCAGTGAACCTCAGGTTGCATTCATTCATGTTTATCTCTTTGATGAAATTACTGGCAGAACTGTAATCACCTTTCCAAATTACAAAAATATCATTGATGTATCTGAGCCACAAGATGATGTTATTGCTCCATTTCTCTAAGGGGACATTATTTAATATCTGTTCTTCCCACCAACCCATGAATAAGTTTGCATAGCTGGGAGCAAAGCAGGTTCCCATTGCCGTACCGCATACCTGCTCAAATATCTCATTATTGAAAAAGAACATATTATGTTGTAAACACCATCGTATCATCTGGCTCAGCATTTTACTGACGAGTGCTCGTTTGTTTATATCACACATTTTTCCGAAGCGGAACCAAGCGCCATGTAAAAACTGAAACTGTTTGGTTTTTTTAACACGGCGCGTGATCGTTTAAAAGGAGTAACACAATCACAAATGTTTGACAAGTTACTGGCAACATTATATCCAGGAGACTTACACGGAGAAGAGACTATTTGAACTCTAATAGTGGTCATTAGAAGGTTGCCAAGAAAGACGATTAACAAAGAAAACAAAACAATTAAGTGGAAAACCAACAACCATATCACATAAATTTCCAACGTGGAGCCAAGCGCCATGTAGAAACTGAAACTGGTTGTTTTTTTAACATGGCGCGTGATCGGTCAATTGAGTAACACAATCATAAGCGCTTGACGAATGTTTGACAAGTGAGTGGCAACATTGTATCCAGGAGATTTATATAGAGATTTGAGAAGTCGAGGCATAGAAAAATACGAGAAAAAGAATCCTTTAGATTTTTGAAATCTTTTTTTATTGGAAACAGCACGTATTACATTTGCCGCAATTTCATCATAATTCTAAAAAAGGTCATTAGAAGGCTGCCAAAAAAGACAATTAAGTAGAAAACGAACAAACTGGATATACAACGCCGGGAAGTGGCTACCATTGTAAACAGAAAACATATAGTGAAACTATTCTATAACAACTGAGAAGCTGCAAACGATACAAATAGCGTGCAAGTGAATGTCTGACCAAGATTCTTTGTCTCTTCCATTTATGGGAAATTAAAAACGATATATCCACAAGAAATCCATTACAGTTAGGAGTTTCTCCCTCAGTTTCATCAATGAAAAGTTTCAGTAAATGACCCAAGTGAACTCAATGACCATTAAAATGCATTAGGACGGTGATTCATGAACTGTGAAGTGACCTTAAGGAAACATTCAGAAACGGGGCAAATTTAAAACGTATACGTTTTATATAGAAAATGGCCAACAAAAATACCAATGTTTATGAAAACAGAAAATTAAGAGCCGAGTTAGCCTTTGCTAAATGTACTTTGAATGATAAAGATCAAACAACTAGGGGAGAATCCCTAGCAGGGAGTACCGATATTTATGGCTTATTTAAAGAATTAGAAATATTAAAAAAGAAAGAACTTAATAAATGGTGGGAGTGTGAATCACTAAATAAATATTTGGAAGTGGACAGAGTACCCAGAGTTTTAAGGATTTTTATCATGCCTACTTATCACGACCCCTCTTAAAAGAATGGGCAGCACATAATGTAGCTAGTTCCGCAGGAATGATGAGAATATTGATTAAGTACGCCCAAATTGAGAGAGAGAAAGTATTAGAGAAAATAGATGAAGTCACCAAACAAATAGAAGCGGTCTCTGATAGAAAGTTAGTGGAGTCATTGAGCAATTTTATGGAAGAACGATTGACCAAAGTTGAGGAAGAAATAATTTCAAAGAAATCACGGAAATTTAATAGAGACACATTTGATTATGAGACGGGTCAAATATATACATTTGCTAGGAAATTTGATCATTGGAGACAATTAAAAGTGAAGGAATCAGTGAGTCAAATTCCAAATACTGTGAGAAGGACATCCAACGTAGGAATGAGCGAGAGCTCTGATACTGATTTTGAGGAATCATCAAGAACAAGGTCCCACACTACACTACAAGAAGAGTTTGATTTTTTAAGGAAGGATCGCAGAACAAATTACAGACCTTGGAGAGGAGGAACCCAAATAAGAGGAAGAGGCAGAGGCAGAAAAGAAGAGGAGGTCAAAATAACCCACACCGACGAAGGAAACAAGATGACTCGAAGCAACAAACGATATTAATTGATGAAAAAACGGTGGTTAACTTGTCAGATATTTCATTAGATGAGGAGGACAAAGCTAATCTATCCCTAGGTCTCTCGTATTGTCAACCCAGTGATTTTGACTATGTACAAAGTCGTATAGATTTATTTTTATTCATATGCAAATTAAAACTGTTAAAAATACATACAGCTAAAAGTAAAAGGACAGTTAAAATAGGGGAAACAATAGAAGGAACTGGTACCAACTTAGGAAGAGCTACATGTCAGAATTTATTAGTTGAAGATGTCGCGTTGATGAGAGACCTATGGGAACTGGAAGATAGTTCAATGGAAGAAATTGATAAAGAACAACTTATTAGAAGACTAGAGTCAGAAGGAGTGTGTGTAGATAAGGAAGGGGCGTCAGGTTTAAACCTAAATCCAGAACTGTCCCGTCACCCAGTGGAGACATGATCGATCAATTCTCAGAAACATTGATTAAAGAATTAAAAATCCTGAGAGCCCACTCGTTAAATAAATTGAAGAATAAGAACAGTGGATATTACAAAACATTGAACAAACTTTCTAAGAATCCAGAAATTGCAGTGAGAGGTGCTGACAAAGGAGGCAATATTGTAATTTGGTCAACTAAGCAATATATGGAAGAGGCGTGCAAACAGTTGGATGATACGAAATGTTACCAAAGAATTGATTTAGAGTATGTTGAGAATATAAAAAAACAATTTCATTTAAAATTGATACAATGGAGTGAAAGAGGTCTCATTAGCCAACAAGAGTTGGCCTTATTTACGTATAAGGGAGTGTTTATATATATATATATATATATATATATATATATATATATATATATATATATATATATATATATATTTATATATTTTTATTTATGTACTTATTTTTTTTCAAATCTTGCTCGGATCTAGTAAAAGGAAAAAAAATCACTTTTTTGGATTGAAGGGTGGTTGTGAGAGTGAGTATGAGACTGTCTGTGTAGGTGTGAGAGTGTTTGTAACAGTGTCTGCCTGGATGTGACTTGGGCCCTCATTACGAATGTGCTAGTATTAAGATTGCCACAATCACAGTAGAGGTCTTGCCACCCCAATCCTGGCAGTAAAGACCATTGCATTACAAATACAGCAGTTTGAATGAAGCCAAACCACCACAATGCCGCCAGTCCCACCGGTGCGCTTGGACCAATGTGGCTGGCGGTGAGCTCCTCATGGCCAGCGGCATGCCTAAGACTACCGGCTGAATTACGAGGCAGCAAACTGCCAGGGTTTTCGCAGTGGTCGCCTCGCCACAAAAACCCTGGTGGTAACGCACCCAGCAACAGGTATCCCCATTCCTGTTGTCAGGACATGCATCCCTAAATGTCCACACACTTGAAGACACACACATCTACTCGCCCACACACATCCTGATACACGCTACCACCTGACCGCATGCATACATACAGACACCCCCACCCGGTCACATGCATACATCCAAACACCCCCACTCAACTGAACAGAAACAGACACACACCCCTACTTGCTTCCACAAAGACACACACCCCCATTCGCTCACACACAGACACCCCCCACCTGCTTGCACACATATGCACCCCTACCCTCTGCATTCATGTACACACACACCCTCCACATTCATGCACCCACACACCCCCACCCTTCGCATTCATACACACATACACCCCCACCCTCCGCATACATTCACACACACATCATCACACGTGCATACAGTCACACACACACCACCACACAAGCATACAGTCACACACACGACCACACTCATTCCGACACACACACATACATGCATACACCACACACATGCACCAACCACACTCACATCCCTTCCAGTTGGTCCGCACAGCAGCCCACCTCGAGGTAGTCATCCAGAAGGGGTTGGATGTCAGGGGTTCCACCGCCTATGTCGAGAAACTTCCTCTCACCTTCCATCTGTCAGGCCGATCGTGTCGGAATTCCACCTGAGTATGGGCAGAAATCCGTAGGTGCCTAGTAATATGCAGGTTTTCAGACCGCAAACACTAGCAGTCCTTTGGTGCCTGCTTTGATGGCGGTCTTGCCAAAAGACTGCCATAGTTGCAATGGGGGCCTGAGTGTGAAAGTAGCTGTCTGGGTTTGAGTGTTAGAGTGTGTCTCTGGGTTTGACACTACATGTGAGAGTATTTATGTTACTGTGAGACTGAACATGGGAGTCTGTTTCTGGGGGTGAGAGGGAATGTGACAGTGCCTGCCTGAATGCAAGGGTGGGTGTGAGAGTGCCTTTCTGAGTGTGAGAGTAAGTGTAAGAGTGTCCATGTGACAGTGGATTCTAACAGCATCTCTGTAGGTGCAAGTGGGTTTGACAGTGTCTGCCTGCATGTCAGACTGGGTGTGAGAGTGTCTCTGTGTGTAACACTGAATGTGAGAGTGTCTCTATTAGAATTTACAATTTTTTATGTGTCCTGAACTTCGCTTATCCATTCGCGGATTCACAATGGGCCCCAACTGGGCACCGCAGGTGGATCCATGGATCCCGTGAAGCATACAAAAAATAATTTCCCGCATTTCAAAGGCATTATCTTTTCTGTCACCACAACTATATCACCACCATGGTGTCAGGGAACCTGTAGCCAGACCCTATCAAGTCAACTGCCTTCACATTTCAGCCCTACGGACAGTTTACAGAGAAAGAAAATGGCGCCACAACATTTTTCTCAGGTTGTTGGCGGCCAATCAGATTCTTCCAGTGGCGTATATGTCTGCAGAGGATCCGTGTCCCTAAATCTATATTTTTTGGCCTGAAATTTCTCCAGAACTACTGAACTGATTCATAGCAAATCACAAAAAGCATCATCTTCAGACCAGAATCTAGCTTTGTGCCAAATTTGGTGTAATTCCGTTCAGTGTTTCGGGCTGTTGACATTTGTAAAGGTCCTATGGAAAAATGAATGGGGAAATGTGTTTTGGGATCCCCTTTTTTCTTGGGGCCCCACTTGACAGACCACTCAGAAAATTTGAAGACAGAAGCTGAACTTAGCAAAGTATACGTTTTCAAAATTTCTTGAAGATTCGTCAAGTGGCGCTAAAGCTATAGGCAAAATAAAATACGGTCTTTCAATAGAAACTAGGTCCAAACTATAACTACCTACTGGCGATTTCCCACCTTTTGATAAATCTTTATGAATTTAACAGTTGGTTCAGTTGTTGTCTTGAAAGTTTCTGGAGGATCCATCAAGCAGGGGCTGAGAAAAAAAGGGGGTCCCAAAACACCAAATCAAATGTGGTGAAAAAGCAGATTACAGGGTGAAAATGAGTAGAAACTATTTTTCATGACAGTTTCTGAGATCCACCCTCTTTGTGTGACCCCTGGTGTAAATCCACAGGTGGATTCACAGATCTCGGGAAACATCACATACATGTATGTATATATGTGTGTGTATATATACATATGTATATTTACATACATATATATATATATATATATATATATATATATATATATATATATATTTATATTTATATCATAACACTCATTCTCACACCCATAACCCATCTCACAACACTCCATCTCATCTCACAACACTCCATCTCACACCCAGACACTCTCACAACCTCTCTCACACTCAGAGACACACTCTTACACCCAGCCGCACCATCTCACACCCACTCTCACACCCAGACAGACACTCTCACACCCAGAGACACACTCTCACACCAACTCTCACACTTAGAGACACCCTCTCACATGCATTCTCACAACTAGACACTCTCACATGTTGACACCCAGGGATACACTCTCACACCCACTCCTACACCAGGAGACACCCTCTCACACACCTTCTCACACCCAGAGACACCATCTCACAACCATCATTCTCACACCCAGAGATACCCTGCCATGCCCAATCTCACACCCAGAGACACAGGCCCTCATTTTGACTTTGGCCTTCTTTTTCTAAGACCGCCAAAGCCGCGGGCGCTAAAAGACCACCAGTGCTAGTGGTCTCCCACCACCAGATCACGAGTACTGAAGGATTTCTGCCACATTTTGGGTGGAAATCCTCCAATAGTTGTGCTGACAGTTGGAGGCACAAGGGGGGGTTCCACCACTTGCACCCCTCTGCCACAAGGACTCCACCAGCCGTATTATGAGCAGTAATATGGCCTGGCGGTGTCCTGATGGTGGGGCGCGATAGGAGGCTGAAGCGCACATTCCCATTCCCTGCTGGATGACTGTAGGAGGCTGGCCTGGCTTGTAGTGGGTACCAAAGGTACTTACACCTTGTGCCAGGTCCAGTTATCCCTTATTAGTGTAGAAGAAGTGTTTCTAGCAGCTTAGGTTGATAGAAGGTAACTTCTCCTTTGGAAGACGGATGTCCCACTTCACGATGAAGCTTGCAGAGGTGTTCCCACGCAGAAAGACCGCAAACAAGCCTTGCTTGCTGCAAGGGTCGCAGTAGAGGTTTTTGGGTGCTGCTGAGGACCAGGAAGGACCAGGATGTTGCCTTTTAGAGGAGGAGACAGAGGGGGTGCTCAGCAACTTAGAGAGCCCTCACAGAAGCAGGCAGCAACCGCAGAAGTACCCCAACAGGCGCTTAGAAGAAAAGTGAACTGGAGTTCATGCGAAGTCACAAAAGGGAGTCCCACGACGCCGGAGGACAACTCAGAAGGTTGTGCACTGTAGGATGGAGTGGCTGGGACCCAGTCTTGTCTGTGCATGAAGGAAATCCTGGAAGAGTGTACAGGAGCCGGAGCAGCTGCAAATCACGTGGTACACAGCTTTGCAGTCTAGCGTGGGGAGGCAAGGACTTACCTCCACCAAACTTGGACTGAACAGTCACTGGACTGTGGGAGTCACTTGGACAGAGTTGCTGTGTTCCAGGGACCACACTTGTCAGGATGAGACGGGACCCACAGGACCAGTGTTGCAGTCTTTTGGTGCCTGCATTAGCAGGTGAAGATTCCATTGACCCACTGAACATTTCTTCAGAGCTTCTGGTGCAGGGTGAAGGCAGGCTACCCCCAGAGCATGCACCACCTGGAAACAGTCGAGAAAGCTGGCAGGATTAGGAGCTACAATGTTGCTGGTGGTCGTCTTGCTACTTTGTTGCGGTTTTGCAGGCGTCCTGGAGCAGTCAGCGGTCGATCCTTTGGTAGAAGGTGAAGAGGGAGATGCAGAGGAACTCTGGTGAGCTCTTGCATTCATTATCTGAAGAATTCCCCAAAGCAGAGATCCTAAATTGCCAGAAAAGGAGGTTTGGCTACCAGGTTAGGAGGATTGGCTACCAAGAGAGATAAGAGCCTATAAGAAGGAGCCTCTGACGTCACCTGCTGACGCTGGCCACTCAGAGCAGTCCAGTGTGCCCCCAACACCTCTCTTTCCAAGATGGCAGAGGTCCGGGACACACTGGAGGAGCTCTGGGCACCTCCCCTGGGAGGTACTGGTCAGGGGAGTGGTCACTCCCCTTTCCTTTGTCCAGTTTTGTGCAAGAGCAGGGCTGGGGGATCCCTGAACCGGTGTAGACTGGCTTATACAGAGATGGGCACCATCTGTGCCCATCAAAGCATTTCCAGAGGCTGGGGGAGGCTACTCCTCCCCAGCCCTTCTCAACTATTTCCAAAGGGAGAGGGTGTAACACCCTCTCTCAGAGGAAATCCTTTGTTCTGCCTTCCTGTGCCAGGGCTGCCTGGACCCCAAGAGGGCAGAAACCTGTCTGAGGGGTTGGCAGCAGCAGCAGGGGAGACCCCAGAAAGGCAGTTTGGCAATACCTGGGTTCTGTGCTAGAGACCCGGGGGATCATGGAATTGTCCCCCCAATATCAGAATGGTATTGGGGTGACAATTCCATGATCTCAGACATGTTACATGGCCATGTTCGGAGTTACCATTGTGACGCCATACATAGGTAGTGACCTATGTATAGTGCACGCGTGTAATGGTGTCCCCGCACTCACAAAGTCCGGGGAAATTGCCCTGAAAAATGTGGGGGCACCTTGGCTAGTGCCAGGGTGCCCACACACTAAGTAACTTTGAACCCAACCTTCACCAGGTGAAGGTTAGACATATAGGTGACTCATAAGTTACTTATGTGCAGTGGTAAATGGCTGTGAAATAACGTGGACGTTATTTCACGCAGGCTGCAGTGGCAGGCTTGTGTAAGAATTGTCAGAGCTCCCTAAGGGTGGCAAAAGAAATGCTGCAGCCCATAGGGATCTCCTGGAACCCCAATACCCTGGGTACCTCAGTACCATATACAAGGGAATTATATAGGTGTACCAGTATGCCAATGTGAATTGGTGAATTTAGTCACTAGCCTGTTAGTGACAAATTTGGAAAGCAGAGAGAGGATAATGACTGAGGTTCTGGTTAGCAGAGCCTCAGTGAGACAGTTAGGCATCACACACGGAACACATACAGGGCACATACTTATGAGCACTGTGGCCCTGCCTGGCAGGGTCCCAGTGACACATAGACTAAAACAACATATATACAGTTAAATATGGGGGTAACATGCCAGGCAAGATGGTACTTTCCTACAATGACCTCCTCGTCGGACAAGGTAAGTCGATCATCTGACAGGGGAGGAGGGTGGGAGTTTTGTGTGTGCGTGTGTGAGTGGGTGTTGTATGTGTGTGTGCAAGTACGTGCGCATTGGTGAGTGTATGGGTATGTGTCTGCAGTGTGTGCATGGGTGTGTGTATGCATGTGTGAATGTGTGTGTGTGTATTGTGGTTGAATGCATGTATGAATATTGAAAAGAGTGTGTGTATGAATGTTGAGCTGAGTGCATCTATGCATGTGCTGCATGTGTGGTTATGTCAATGCAAGCAAGCTTGAAGGGGAGGGGAGGGGTTTGGGGTTTGAGTGTGTGGACGGGTGGGGACATGTGTGGGGACATGTGTGTATGTGTCTGCCAGCGACAGGAATGAAGATTCCTGTCACCAGGAGCATGACCGCCAGGGTTTTCGTCGGGGGTGGTCACCACGAAAAGCCTGGCGGTGTGCACCCTCGTAATCCGGACAGCAGGCTGAAGCCTGTCACCGGATTGGAGGTGCTCACCGCCGGCCACAGCGGTTTGACCACACCTGCGGACCAGGCGAGGTTGTGGAGACTTGGCATCTGCCAAGCCTCACAACCCTTAATGTGGTGGTCCTCACCACTGAAACTGCAGCGGAAGGACTGCCACGGCAAGGCTGGTGGTCTCATGACTGCCAGCCTCATAATGAGGACCACAGTCTCCCATCCATACTCCAACTCACATACCTACTTACAAAAGCATACAGCCAGTCACACACCCAGTCAGAAAGTGCAAGAGTCACTTATACAATCACTGACACACCTAGACAGAAGTTAGCTATCCAGCAGTATGAGAGTCAGTTGCAAACACAATATATACTCCCTGTACTTACCAACAGAACCAGTAAGCCATTCATACATCCCCTTACATACACCTTTGGAGACCTATAGACTTACTAAAAAAGCCAGTTGTATACGGGCATACTTACTTAATCAACTGGTGACACACCCATATAGGGACTGATACACTCACTAAGATATGTAGTCAAGTACTGACACAACCTAGTCACCGAACCAGGCAAGTATCCTTTTAAAGATGTCTTAGGCCTACTGCTTCTCAGCCTCTGTGTGCAGTTATGATGGCAGGTTGCTTTCGCATTTAAACCTCCTTCAGAAGCGGTAAACTCTCATTTTGCCGCATATAAGCCACACCTAAGGTAGGGTGTTGGTAAGGTATATGTGCTGATAAGGTAGGAAATGTGCTTTTACTTTTCACTGAGTTACATGTGCACTTATAGAGTCATATGCACAGTTATACATCTTTAGAAAGGATAGATGTACACATACACTCAATGAGACACTGACAAAGACATTTACATATACACTCACACACCCAAACAGCCGTTATGTTTCCAGCACTATCACTGCTAGTTGCAGGCACAGATAGAAACCACTATTCTTACAGACATAGGACTAAGCAATTCATACAGTCACTTACATATACATTTAGAGACCTAAACAGTTTGTAAAATATCCAGTTATATACCATTACGCTTCTGCTATGTTGAAGGTAGGCCAGAGGGCAAGGTGCTTTGTGCTTGACAGTTTTGACTGAGTTACAAGTGCACTTGCAGACACCTATGCCCAGTTATAAATGCAGTCTCCAACCCATACTATGAGAGTGAAAGAGACTCTTATACACTCACTGACACAACTAGACAGCAGTTATGTATGCAGCAGTATAAGCTCCAGTTGCACACTCAGTTATATACCCTTTGACTCACCAGTAGAACCAATAAGCCATTCATATATCCACTTACATTCACATTCAAAGAATTACTAAAAGAGCCAACCATATATCGGCATACTTAATTAAACATCTGGTGGCACACTCATATAGGGACTGATACACTCACTCATAGTCAAATAATTACACAACCTAGTCACCCATCCAGAAAAGTTATCCTTTAAACATGACTCAGGCCTACTGCTGCAGAGCCTGTGTGTGCAGTTTTAACTGCAGGTTGCCTTGGTATTTAAATCACTTTTGCCAGGCCATACAATCGCCTTTTGCTACATATAAGTCATCCTGAAAGTAGGCTGTAGGTAGGCTATAGGGCAGGGTGTTTTTAAGTTCTGTTGAGTTAGACTAGAAATTACGAACCCATACGCCCAGGTATACATCCAGTCTTCCACCCATACTGCAACTCAGATATCTATTTACAGAAGCATATAGCCACTCACACACCCAATCAGACAGCAATAGATGCATTTATACATTCACTAACTCACCCACTCAGCTGTTTTGTATCCAGCAGTATCTGAGCCAGTTGGAAACACAGTTAAATACCCTAAAACTCACCAATAACCAAACATACACCAATGCAGACACTCACATTCCCCAATCACTAATACATCAAATAACCATCAAAACACACAGTCATGCATACAGTGAGGCACCAAGGAATAGATTCATGCAGTAGAATATCGATGTTAGTAGTGACAGAAGGAAGGAAACTACTGATTTAGATATGTTTCAAGAAAATAACTGCAAATGAAGACACAGTCTGATACACAGAAGACACACTATTGTAGTCAGTGAGATACCCATGTACACGCCAGTGAACACAGTGTCACACCTAATTGTTTATAGTATGTAATTCAATATTATTTTCTGCAGAGCTAAGTGTATTCTGTATTTGCTTTTTAGATATCCACTTGTATTTAACAATAAAGAATCAGAATGCTTGATAAGAGACAAAGAAAAACAATACTACCTGATTCAAACGGAGTGTAAAGAGACAGATAAGGTGGAGAATGTGGACAAGAAAAAAAGAACAGCTGGTAAGAGCACTAAGGAGATTCTGAAAAAAGTATGTAAAACATTGCAAAATGAAAGAAAGTTGTCCAGTAAAAATAAGACTTTGAAATCAATTAATAAACAGCAACAAGTACATGCTTATAAATTTAGGAAATGTAGTAATGAAAGAGAGTCTTTGACTTGGAGACGGTAAAAGTTAAAAGAGATAAGAGTAAACATGTGCCAAACAAGAATAAGACAACATTTGCCAAAGAAGATGAAGAAGTATAAGTGAAGAAGTGATACTTATGCTTAAGCAAAAGCAATATATTGAGACTATAGTTGAAAAAGCACTTGCTATGAAGAAGAAACGTTTTATCTTAATATTGAACAGAAGAACACATGAGACCAAAAAGTATTGTGTATGAGAAAAAGAACATTAAGAAAAAAAGTTTATAACTAAAAGTAACTGTTGTAAAATTTGTGAAGGGGAATGGAAACACCCATCAAGTACAGAGCCATTTTTTATGAAGAGAGCTACCTACAAGAGAACACATTAGTACATGCAGTTGATACAAATGGTCTGTGCTATGAGGTAAAAGATGGTAGTCCCACACAAAAAGTAGAGATAGCTCGAAGGAAAGTAGTAAAAGTGACAGCTGAAGAGGTGCAAGGAAGGCGTCGACAGGCCCCTGTGTACAAATGGAATTGTAGCAGTATTTGTAGTGTTCATCAGGAATCAATAGATTAATTGAGACCTTTTCAAAGAGAATTTTCATGCAGAAGTCTGAAACAGAAAATTGTAATGGTACAAGGATTAGATCCACGTAAAGTTAGAAAATGCACTAATTTACATGGGCATTCACTGGCGTGTCTAATGAAGAAGTGTGTAGGAGACTTTCTCATCACTTTAGAGTGTTAGCTGTGCATCATTCAAAAACACAAATATTTTTATTGAAAAATTTACATCAGAGATAGCAAAGTTTAACACGTTATCTTCAGAGAAACCAGAATGTTATTGCATTTGTTGTCTTCGCACTCACTACAAAAGTCAAACGCATAAAGTAGTTGCATTGTCTAAAACTGAGGAAGAAAACAGAGATAAGTGGCAGGAATTTGGTGCACATTTATTTGAAGAGGAACACTTTTAAATAACAACAAAGGAACCAACATGTAAGTACTGTTATGATAACTTAAAGGATAATAACATTTCAGCTAAAGGAATATATAACAGATTAGAATTGGTATTGATCCCAGAAGAACTTCAACAATTAAGGCCCTCATTATGATCTCAGTGGTCCAAATAGTGGACCGTCGAGATCACCGCCGCGGTAGACCCGCCAGTGCTGGTGGTCCTAAGACCACCATATAATGACGCCTGGTGGCACACTGCCATTGATGGTGGTGTGAACCAGCAGACTCCATACTGGCGGTAAGTGGCGGAGGTGGATGCTGCTCCACCCCTACCACCACGTCAGCCAAATACCCCCGCACCTATTATGATGCAAGAATAGGCGTGGCTGTGAATGGAGACGAAGCACTGGCGGCAGAGCAGCATCCATGGATCCCGTTCCCGCCAGGAGCAGTGCCACAGAAAAGGTAAGTTCTGTCCGAGAGGGAAGGGGGGTCCTGAACAGAGGTGGGAGGGGAGGGGGATGGTGAGGGGATTTTGGGGAAGGTCTACAGGGAGATCATGGGGAGGAGAGGTGGGAGTCTGAATTTCAGGGTTCGGGGTGGGGGGGTCTAGGGGCTTTGGGGAGGTGGGGGGGTTGTGGCAGTGGGGGGGCCTGGCGTGTCACATACTGGTGACAGGAATCAGAATTCCTGTCACCAGTATGCTTTCCACCGGGGATCACCTGGTGGGGTATCCGCCAGGAAATCCCTGGTGAAAATGGGATCATTATCCCACCAGCAGTCTATGGTCGACGGCCGGGTGGGAGGTGGCTGTCTTCGGCCCGGCGGTAGACTCAGCCCTGGCGTCGGTTGGTTATGAACTGACTGCTTTGTAGCCAGTTCACTACTTGCATCATTATATTGCGGTCGCGCACCGCCGTGCAGTCGGCAGTCATACCCCCACCATCAGCTTGGCGGTACTCAACCGCCAAGATCATAATGAAGGCTAAATGTTCATGAATCAATTCTAACACAAACTATACATCAATTTCAAGCAATAGTTTGAATGAAAAACTACCACCAACAGAGCTACAGAAAAGACTAAAAGGAAGAGCTGTCTACTTACCTTTAGATTTCAAACAAAATTCAGAGACTATACATATTGAAAGAGATGTTGAGGAATGACTCATGATTTTAGTAAGTGGTGTGCCACCAAAAATAAATCAATTGCCGAAGAGTTAGTGAATGTAAGTTACCTGTTTCAGGTCCTGAGCTCGCCCCCCACGACCGCAGCACCAACCTTCTGCCTCCTGCCTCTGTCCCCCGACCACGCTGCTGTTTGCGTGTTCGAGGCCCTCCTCCACCCGCAGGCATCCTCCTGCGCCTCATCCCTGGGGTCTAGTGGGCTCTGACTAGCTTCACTTGACCCGTGTGCCGCTTTCCGCCGTCCTGTAAGTTGTTTTTCTCATTTTTCTGCGCCTCGCCTCCGGCGCTTCTGCCCCCGTTGTGCCCCTCTGATTGCTGTTTCCCCGATCGTGTACTGTGCCATTACTGTATTTTATACTGTGTGTTTTCATATTGTGACTGCCTTTAATTTCGCTCGTTTTTTGTGCCTTTTGCCCCTTGTGCGCTCCCCCTGCTCTCCGATCCCTACCACTGCCTCCCTGCGGCCCCGCCCCCCTCGCGCCCCCTTTCGCCGCTCCCTCCCGCCTCCCGCCTCCCAGCTGCTCCTCCCTCCCTTCTTAATGGCTGGCGCTGCGCGTCGTGAGTGAGCGACCTCTGACCTGTTTCAGGTCCTGAGCTCGCCCCCCATGACCGCAGCACCAACCTGCTGCCTCCTGCCTCTGTCCCCCGACCACGCTGCGGTTTGCGTGTTCGAGGCCCTCCTCCACCCGCAGGCATCCTCCTGCGCCTCATCCCTGGGGTCTAGTGGGCTCTGACTAGCTTCACTTGACCCGTGTGCTGCTTTCTGTCGTCCTGTAAGTTGTTTTTCTCATTTTTCTGTGCCTCGCCTCCGACGCTTCTGCCCCCGTTGTGCCCCTCTGATTACTGTTTCCCCGATCGTGTACTGTGCCATTACTGTATTTCATACTGTGTGTTTTCATATTGTGACTGCCTTTAATTTCGCTCGTTTTTTGTGCCTTTTGCCCCTTGTGCGCTCCCCCTGCTCTCCGATCCCTGCCGCTGCCTCCCTGCGGCCCCGCCCCCCTCGCGCCCCTCCATTCGCCGCTCCCTCCCGCCTCCCAGCTGCTCCTCCCTCCCCCCTCCCTTCTTAATGGCTGGTGCTGCGCGTCCGCGCAGCGGGTGCGCCGCTGGCGCGCCGGAGGCGCGCCAGAGGCAAGCCCGTCTGCGCCCATCCGCGCCTGGACCGCGCCCAGCGCCACCCCCCTTGGTCCCCGCGCCCCCCGCAGCCCCTGCATCCGCTACTCAACCAACGAACTCCGCGCACTCAACCCCGGCCCCTCCGCAGAGTGCTTCCTTGCAACCCCGAAGCACACAAAAGGACCCTTCTCCTGCCGCACCTGCAACTTCTCCTGCGACAGAACGGCGAAGCCAACAACAAGAACTTCCAACACCAACCACATGAACTGCATCCTCATCAACACACGCTCCGCACGAAAACACGCCATCGAACTCTGGGACTTACTCGACACCACCGCCCCTGACGTGGCCTTCCTGACCGAAACCTGGTGGAACGACTCCTCGGCCCCGGACATCGCAATCGCCATACCGGAGGGATACAAAATCACCAGAAGAGATCGAACCAACGGAATCGGCGGCGGAATAGCCATCGCCCACAAATCTAACCTCAAAATCCACACCCACACGGACGACACCCTCAAGACAGCCGAACACCTCCACTTCCAGATCCACACGGACCCCAACACGACCCTCAGAGGAACCCTCATATACCGCCCTCCAGGACCAAGAGCCCCCTTCAGCGACACCATCGCCGACCTCGCGAGCACCCACGCCCTCGCTTCCCCAGACTACATCCTCCTGGGAGATCTAAACTACCATCTGGAAAATAACAACGACGTCAACACCGCATCACTGACCTCCAACCTCCTCAACCTCGGACTCCGTCAACTGGTCAACACTCCCACCCACATCGCCGGACACACTCTTGACCCCCTCTTCACCTCAAGCAACCACATCTCTTTCAGCCACACCTCCGAACTCCACTGGACCGACCATCACTGCGTCCACTTTTCCTATACGAAAATCACCGAACACCACTGCATCCCCCTACCTCCTCACCGCCGCTGGGGAAAAATCACCCAAGACCAACTAACCAGCACCCTCGTCAAAAACCCACCACCCGACTCAACCGACCCGAGCACTGCCGCCATCAACCTCCATCAATGGATCCTCGACTGCGCCAACACCTTAGCCCCACTCAAGAAACCCACCGCCAACCAAGGAAAGAAAAAACCAGCCTGGTTCACAGACGAACTGACCGCCTCCAAAAGCCGCTGCCAGAAGCTCAAGAAGAAGTGGATCTTAGAGCGCACACCCGACAACCTCGCCTCCCTCAAAGACGCCAACCGTGATCACCACCAACGGATCCGAGTCGCCAAGCGCGCCCACTTCACTGAACGCATCAACAACAACGCCCACGACTGCAAAGAACTCTTCGGCATCGTGAAGGAACTCTCAAACCCCAATGCCAACTCCAACGACATCCCGCCCTCCCAGAAACTCTGCGACGACCTCTCCACCTTCTTCCACCAGAAAATCACAACCATCCACGACAGCTTCAACACCACTCCGCCGCCAGACCCCACCCCTGACATCTCCACAGACGCCTGCCGCCTCACCGCCTGGACCCACGTGGACGACACCGAAACAATGACAACCATGAACACCATCCACTCAGGCTCCCCCACAGACCCATGCCCACATCACGTGTTCAACAAAGCCAACGCCATCATCGCCCCCAAACTCCGCAAGATCATCAACCTCTCCTTCGACTCCGCCACCTTCCCAGACAGCTGGAAACACGCAGAAATCCAACCCCTTCTCAAGAAACCCAAGGCTGACCCCAACGACCTCAAAAACTTCCGACCGATCTCTCTCCTCCCTTTTCCAGCAAAAGTCATCGAGAAGATCGTCAACACCCAGCTCGCCCTCTTCCTCGAAGACAACTCCATCCTAGACCCCTCTCAATCCGGTTTCAGATGAAACCACAGCACCGAGACTGCACTCCTCGCCGCCACAGATGACATCAGAACTCAAATGGACAACGGCGAAACCTCGGCCCTCATCCTCCTCGACCTATCTGCCGCTTTTGACACAGTCTGCCACCGCACCCTACTGACCCGCCTCCATGAAGCCGGCATCCAAGATAAAGCCCTCAACTGGATCTCTTCCTTCCTCTCCGACAGAACCCAGAGAGTACGACTCTCCCCTTTCCGCTCCAAAGCCACCAACCTCATCTGCGGCGTCCCCCAAGGCTCCTCCCTCAGCCCTACGTTGTTCAACGTCTACATGGCCCCCCTCGCTAAACTGGCCCGCCAACATCACCTCAGCATCATCTCCTACGCCAACGACACCCAGCTCGTCCTCTCCCTGACCAAAGACCCACTCACCGCCAAAACCAACCTCCACGAGGGACTAAAAGCCATCACCGAGTGGATGAACGACAGCCGCCTGAAGCTCAACTCCGACAAGACGGAAGTCCTCATCCTCGGGCGCACCCCTTCGGCCTGGAAAGACTACTGGTGGCCCACCGACTTCGGTCCCCCGCCCACCCCAGCCAGCCATGCAAGAAACCTCGGCTTCATCTTGGACTCCGCCCTCACCATGTCCAAACAGGTCAGCGCCGTCTCCTCTTCCTGCTTCAACACCCTTCGAATGCTCCGCAGAATTTTCAAGTGGATCCCAACAGGAACCAGAAAGACGGTGACCCAAGCCCTCGTCAGTAGCAGACTTGACTACGGCAACGCACTCTACACAGGCATCCCAACAAAAGACATCAAACAACTCCAGCGTATCCAAAATGCATCCGCCCGCCTGATCCTCGACATACCCCGCCAATGTCACATCTCCCCTCACCTGAAGGACCTCCACTGGCTCCCCGTGGACAAGAGGATCACCTTTAAACTCCTCACCCACGCTCACAAGGCTCTACACAACACCGGACCTACCTACCTCAACTCCAGACTCAACTTTTACGCCCCCACTCGTCAACTCCGCTCTGCCAATCTCGCCCTCGCCATCGTCCCCAGGATCCAGTGCAAGACCTCCGGCGGCAGATCCTTCTCCTTCCTCGCCGCCAAGACCTGGAACTCTCTCCCCACCTCACTACGCCAGACCCAGGACCTCCTCACCTTCAGGAGACTCCTCAAGACCTGGCTTTTCGACCGCTAACAGCTCACCCACCCCCCCCCCCCAGCGCCTCGAAACCCTGACGGGTACATAGTGCGCTTTATAAATGTAATGATTGATTGATTGATTGAAAAAGCCACATTATACTTGGAAAAATAATGTTTTTTTTACAAAAATGTTGCTATTATTGGAGATCTAAGTTGTATTGATAAAAATTTACAATACAGTGGACATATTGAAAAAGTGGATAAACAGAAATGAGAAGAAATATATGAGCACTACAGTATCCATCTACTTCATTCCAAGGAAGTTATTGGCAATGTCATTGATCTGTTTCAAATAAAACTAGCTACAGAAGATCCAATAAGTGTGTAGGTAAAAGTTTAGAGGCTAGCTGTTTTCCACAACTATTTCCTACTGAGGTAAGTGGCCAATACAATGACCAGCCAGTACAAATACCAGCAGCTGCGTACAGGTAATTAGGAATATATTCAGAGTTTCACCAGTGTATTCCATAAATATTCCATCTATTATTTGAAAGCGACTTACCATGACTGTCTTTTGCTGTAAGCCGTAGAAGATGATCTGCAAAATCTTACTGCAAGGGAGTTTAATTGTGGGCATGTCAATGTGACACCAACAAATATTTGTACAGTTGTCATGAAGAACTTAAATGTATGCTGCGAAACATAAATGCAACTATTTGGTTTGTCACACTTAGTTGTGCAGAATATGCATGGGATGATTTATAAGAGAAGCGACCTCTAACAATAAGGATATTAATCTGAAGACAGCAGGAGAACTTTGCTCTTTGGATCCTGCTAATGTTTGCAGGTATTTTAAACACAAGTTTCAAGAGATGCTGGCTTTCATATGCAATTAAACAAATCCACCTTCTGGTGAAGATACAGATTTATTTTGGCCTAAGAAAATAGATGCTCCTCATTTTCACGTTTTATGGATAAAAATGCCCCAAAATTTGGAACTTACAGTGATGTTTCTTTACTGTCTTTTATAGAATAGCATGTTACATGCACCATTCCAAAAGACAATGATGACAAAGGCCTATGATATCAAGTTCTCCAGTCTCAAACACATAGATGTGGCAAGTACTGTTGTCAAAGATACAGACATAAAAGAACATTTTATACAAGGTGTCATTTCAGATTTCTGAAACCTATAATTTCCAAAGGAAGAGTGAACAGCTTTTAATCTGCAGTCAGACATACACTGACATGCAAATCACCGTAAAATACCATATAATCTGGGAAGGGCATAGAGTTTTCAAGTATATTAATGATTATAATCCTGTCATTCTAAAATTATGGAATGTAATTATGGATAGACAGTTTGTTGCAGACAACTCCATAGCCATTGCGGCCAAACACTAATGCATCCAATAACACACCCAGGTATACACTGATGCATAGACTGACAAAATGAGGCACATAATCATGCATACACTACCACACCCAGGCACACATCAAAATATATGCTAATAAACCCAGGCATACAATCTTGCATGCAGTAACATACAGAGGCCCCCTAAGACATCCATACACTTAACACCCCCATATACATGGATGCAGACACTAATACAACCAGGCACACTTTCAAGCTTATACTGACACACCCAAGCACACATTGAAATGCACACTAACAGAACCACCCTCACACTGATGCATGCACTTACGCACCCAGTCACACAGTGATACATACACTAACACAACCAGGCACACATTGATACATAAACTAACAGTGACACACACACACACTGATACATACACTAACGTACCCAGGCACACACTCATTCATACACTAACAAACCCAGGAAGAGACTGATGCATGCACTAACATATCCAGGCATACATTTATACATACACTCATACACCCAGGCACACATTAACGCATGCACTAACAAACACAGGCATACATAGATACATACCATTTCATACCCAGACACACATTCATACATACACTAACATACCCAGGCACAAACTAAGGCATGCACTAACACACCTAGACACACATTGGTGAATATACCAATACACCCAGTCACACACTGATGCATACACTGACACACCCAGGAATGCAATAATCCATACAATAACATACCTAGGCACACACCGATACATACACTAACATACCCGCATACACTATCACATTCAAATACACACTGATACATATATTAATATACCCAGACACACACTCATGCAAACACTGAAACACCAAGAAAACAGTGATGCATAAATAACACACCTAGGCCCACACTTATGCACACATTGATGCAGCTAGGCATACACTTGTGCATACAAGGATGCACACAGTGGCATGGGCAGTGCAGGGGCCCCCAGCGGCCCCATGACACCCGTTCCTGCCAGCCTCTTCCTGGCGGTGTAAACATGCAGCGCCGCCATGGAGGATTCCCCCAGCCGGGGGAAATCCGGCGGTAAACCGCCGGACCCGTCTGGGCGACCGCGGCTTCACAGCCGCGGTCGGAATACCTAATGTAGCACCGCCAGCCTGTTGGCGGTGCTACCTCCGGCCTCCACCCTGGCGGTCTATGACCGCCAGGGTCATAATGAGGCCCGCAGTAATACTGTGATGCATTAGCTGATGCACCCAGGCAGACCCTAATGCATATGCTGACACACCCAGACACACACTGATGTAAATACTGACGCACTCATGCACTTTGTGATACATCGATTGACACACCTAGGCAGACACTCATGTATGCACTGACACACCCAGGCATGCACTCACGCATATGCTAATATACCCAACTACACATACATATTGTAAATGTCAGAGTAGCACATACTGACACATATGCCAACAATAAAGGCACAGTTGTTTTTTTGAGTGAATGGAATGGTTCTAATAAAAACTGTTTTTTTTCTTGAAGGGTTTTTTCAAAGTATTTTTTTTGGTGCATCTTTTTTCAATAAAATTAAACTGGCTGTCAAAGAGTTAAGCAGAACAAAAACAAAGGACGGAAATGGCATAACTGTTCAAAAACTGTAAACATATTTTTCAAAAGTGGGGAAAAAATGATTAGCAACAGTGGTTTCAGACAGCTGCGAAAAATGCTGTGATGGAGAGCACCTTTAGGGTGTTTAGCATTTGACATTTGGCACAGTGTGTCCCCATTTTTGCCAATTCCGGCCAAACAGCAGGTATGGTAATCATGGAGGATGATGGTTGTCCCTCAGATCCAGTGGATGTGGAAGAAACTTCTCCAGCTGCCTTATGCTGCATCGTTTGTTTATATACCATCTCGTGCATTGTCTTTACGTGATTCAACATGCAGCTTGTTCTATGTGAGTACTTTGTTGATGTTGCACAAGAGAGCTGCTTCCCACAGATGTTGCAGTGGACAATATGGCGGTGACCTTCTGCTTCCCAGATGTTATACGGAAGTGTTTCCACAATTCACTCTCCATTTTTGGAGGGCATATCTGTTCTTCTTTCCCCATGCTGGTATCTTGAAGAAGTTCCTCCAACAGTGGAAGCAGTTGCCATTTTTGCAAAAACTGTCAAAAAATAGAAAAAACACAAGAGAACTGCATCTGCATTCTCTCTCCAGAATACTCAAACCAGGAATAAGTACTGTAGAGTGTGGCTACAACTATAATAGGGTGGTGACCAAATTCAGCAAATGGATTGCGAAGGGTTGGTTGTGAAATTGATGGGATCCACGGTTCCAGCCTATGAATCTGTGGATCCCCGGAATATGTAAAACACAGTAAAATGTAGAAAAACAATTGTAGGGTGCCTTCACATTCCTTTTCCCTCTTTGTCACTACTCTCTCCTTGCTTTTTTTCCCTGTCTTCATTCCTTTGGAGCAGAGACTATGTAGGGCTTGAAACAGATCCTTGTGTAAATCACACAGGTCAACCCTTGTGGTTAAGCAAGTTTCTAATTGGCCCCTTATACTGTTAAATGTTGTATGGATTTGAGTCAGGATTTGAGTGTTAAGCCATACCTTTAACCAATTCACTGTCTGGCTGTTATTTGAGAGGATTAAGATCAGGTTTGATTGCCTCACTGTGTTAGAACTAGGCAGATGGAGAAGATCCTTAATTGATAGTTTTAGTGCATTATGATTGCTATCTGTTCTTACCACTACTTCGTAGTGTGATACTAGGGGCCAGCTCTCTCTCTCTCTCTCTCTCTCTCTCTATCTCTCTCTCTCTCTCTATCTCTCTCTCTCTCTCTCTCTCTCTATATATATATATATATATATATATATATTAGATATAATATAATCTATACGGCTCTGACTGCTCCCTCTTTTAAATGTATGGGCAAGGTTAAGATCTGATTTAAGTCTACTGTTGCAAGCTCAAAAACTATAGGTTGTAATTAAAGAAAATATTTGCAATGCAGCAGATGTCCAGTTTTTGATTGGTGACACCTAAAGCACCTCTAAACCCCTATACTCATCTTCCCCACCTATACTAGTTGTTAGCCAATCCAAAGGCTCATAAGTTGTGGTAAAATCACCTGCTAAAACAATTGGTAATGTGTCTGTGAATCTGGGGAGACGCTGGGAGAGCAATGTTAAGGTAGGTGATTTAATGTTTTTATTCATAGAATGATTATTGATATTATATAATTTCATACTAAAACCATTTTACCCACTGATACGCAATCCTAGAATATCCTTACGGTTAATCTCTAGCTGCCTGATAGAAACACCTGATTTATTTTTGATCGAGCAGAATAAGCCATCTGATGGATGCCCAGTTTTAGAAGGTACAGCCTCTGCACTGAAATTTGAGAATCCTTTTCTAAGTAACTTTTCCACATTCAATGTCTCTTGGAAGATTAATACATCAAAATGGCCAATAAAAGCTCCCTGTGCAGGGTCTGCTAGTTTCCGGCTTAGGCCCACTATATTACATGACAATATAGTAAATGAAAAATTATCTTTTACATGCAAGCCAATAATGTCTTGTCAGGGATTGGTATTGCAAAATTTAGTGGCTGGATAACTTGGTGAATTCAGTCAGTGGAGGTATCATAATTTCCCAAAGACTGTTGCAAAATGACAGGGCTTTCTTCAGGGTTCTCAGGGACAGTGAGTGAAGGCAGGATAGTGGGTGCTTTAAATATAAATTGTGACGGGTCATTAGCAGACAAGGATGGATAAACTGCAAGAGATGAGAGGCATGGTAACAATGGAGATTGATCCAGTCAGCCAGTTTCAGTCAGACATGATTGCTCAATTTGCTCATGGCTAATTGCCTTCCCGGGGCCTGGTGCAAATGTACCTCTTAGACACTTATCCCTGATGAGCACTCGGTTTGCAATGGCATAGAAGAGCTGTGGCCACTGTTGAAATGTGCACTCATCATTCTTCTAAACTAGAATTTTGAGCCCTTAGGTGGATATGTTCAAATGTCCAGGGCTAATAATCCATCCACCAAAGTCTTATCCTTCAGCCAAAATATAATCGTGTCTCATGTCTCGCCTTGGATTGAAATACGTTCAGCATATATGATGTCAGAATGGACAAATTGACAAGCACTGTGTTAGTGATCTACTCCAATGTGTTACTTTATTCACCGGTGATTCAGTGGATTCTATTTGGTCATGCTTGAGCCTTGGTACATTAGACATAAAGACCTAAGGTGACTAGTTGTGTCTCTGTGAGCATGATGTAGATAAACTTGGAGGTCTAGGGAGTTAGCCCTTCTCCAGGGTGGGTGTAATTCATGAGTGTCCTGAAAGGCCGGTACTACAGAGGGAAAACCGTGTGGTCCATGGTGGGAGGCAATGGGAAATATAAGTGGTCTTTATGACATTGGCGGTGAGTGATAAAGTGGCGGAAATACCGCCAACAGGCTGCCGGTCATTACGGCCAAATCATGACCATGCGGTGATAGCTCCCATAGACAGCCAATGTGCCACACCATCTGCCAGGGCGTTAACATCACGGCGATAGCCATCAACAGCCAGGCAGAAGACAAGGTACCGCCCACCATATCATGGCACTGCAATACGCCACGATTTCCTGGGTGGAACCAACGCTATCAAAAGCCTGGTGGAAACACTGCACAGAAGATCAAAGACTCACCATCAGAGACACAGAGAAGAACAACACCGCCATGGATCTGGAACTGCAAGTCTTCCTGATGCTCTTCTATGCAATGCTCCACCTGGAACACCAACGCTGATGACAGTGAGTAAAGCCACCTAGCACACAAGGGAGGGAGGGAGGAAAAGGAGAGTTACACACACACACACAACACACACCGGACGCACACACCACACACACACAACCAGATGCAGAGGAAAACTAATGGCACACGACTCACAGCATAATAATACAAGGATTAGAGTACAGAAGTACTGAAAATGTATTTGCAAGGTAAAAACCACCACATAAACCAATTTGAAAACAAAAAGATATGTACAATTATATACAAAGGGCCAATGCTTAGTTTGCCCAGTCCAAAGTACTAAGGGCTCATATGGCCACAGGGCACAGTCCCAGGCCCAACTTTTTTCCAGACAACATCATCACAGAACTGTGTAGGGGCATCATCATTGAAGAGAGCAGGCACATCAGGGGGAAGGGTGGTGGGGGGAACCTCATTCGAAGTCGGGGACTTGCCCACTGGTTCTGGAGGGGGCTCAATGCCCATTTCCCTATGCTGGGGAGTGCAAGGTCACAGTCTCTACGGTGGGGAACTTGCCCACTGGTTCTGGAGGGGGATACATGCCCATTTCCCAATGCTGAGGAATGCAAGGTCACAGTCTCTGAGGTGGGAAACTTGCCCACTGCTTCTGGAGGGGGCTCCATGCCCATTTCTCTTTGCTGGGGAGTGCAAGGTCACAGTCTCTGAGTTGGGTAACTTGCCCACTGTTTCTGGAGAGGGCTCCGTGCCCATTTCAAATTGCTGGGGGGTGCAAGGTCACAGTCTCTGAGGTGGGGAACTTGCCCACTGGTTCTGGAGGGTGCTCCATGCCCATTTCCCAATGCTCGGAGTGCAATGTCACAGTCTCTGAGGTGGGTAACTTGCCCACTGCTTCCGGAAGGGGCTTCTTGTACAGCAGTCCCTGGAGGGTGGCATACATGTCCGCTAGTGGAGGTGAGGGCTTCACCCTCTCAGCTGCAGGTGAGGGTTCCATGACCACAGGTGGTGGTGGAACCCTGCCAGCCTCTGCTGGAGTTGAGGGCTGCAGTGACTCAGCTGGTGAAGGTGCCTCCTGGGCAGCCTCTGCAGGAGGTGAGGGCTGCTGTGTCTCAGCTGGGAACAGTGCTTCCTGGGAAGCCTCTGTAGGAAGTGAGGGATTCTGTTTCTCAGAAGGAGATGAGGGCCCCGTGCCCACTGGTGGTGGTGTTGGTACCCTGCTAGTCTCTGCAGGAGGTGAGGGCTAATGTGTCTCATCAGGGGAAGGGGCCTCCTGGGCAGAAACTGTTGGAGGCGAGGGCTGCTGTGTCTCAGTTGGAGGTGAGGGCTTCTTCCCTTTCATGGCAGGATTTGAGGGTTCCTTCCCCTTCCTGTCTGGTGGAGTGGGATCCTTCCCCTTCCTGTCTGGTGGAGTGGGATCCTTCCCCTTCCTGGCTGCTGGAGTGGGATCCTTCCCCTTCCTGGCTGGTGGAGTGGGATCCTTCTCTTTCCTCTCTGCTGGAGTAGGATCCTTCTACTTCCTGGTTGGTGGAGTGGGATCCTTACCCTTCCTGGCTGGTAGAGTGAGATCCTTACCCTTCCTGACTGCTAGAGGGGATCCTTCTAAGTCTTGCCTCCACGACTAGTGGGTGCCTCCACTGTCCCCGTGGACTCTTTGGCTGAGGTGCTGGGCTGGGTCGTTGGTATCCTGCTCTTATGGAGTGGGAGGGAAAAGATCAAGTTGGGAAAGGAAAAGTTTGTTGGGGTGGTAGGGAGGGATGGGAGTGGAGGTTGAGGGAGTGGTTTTTGGAGGAGTACGTCTGCTGGACATGGGTGCAGGTGCATGGGTAGTGTGCTGACGTGAGGTGGATAGCTTGTGGGTGTCTGAGTGCCTATGTTTGTGTCCTTTAGGAGGGGGGGAGAGACAGGGTGGAAGAGGACACAGGGGACGCATGCATGGATGTTGTGGAGGTGACTGCCAGTGAGATGTGTGTGCTGCTTGGTGAGGTGATGCTGGTGGTGGCTGTTGAAGCAATGTATGCAGGTGTGAATGTGGATGTGACTATGAGGAGGTGTAGGAGGAGGAGGGGGAAACAGTGGAGGCAATGGATGTGGTTGTGTGTGCAACTGTCTGTTGTTTACGTGAGTGCTTGTGGACTGAAGTGTGGTGCCTGTGTTTGACTGTGTAGATGCTCGTCTGAATGTGTGCATGGGATGGGTTGGGGGGGGTAGGAGACTAGGACTGGGAAGTGGTATTGGAGTGGGGACGGTAGGAACAGGGACAATGGCTGCCATCAAAGAGGACGCCAGAGCCTGAATCAATCTCTGTTGGGCCGCCAATCCACTATGGATGCCATCCAGGAACTCTACAGAGATGGATCTCAGGAGGTCAATAGCCTCCTCACTCAGGGCAGCAGGACTCACTGGGGCAGGGCCTGAGGTTCCTGGGGCAAAGGAGATGCCCACCCTCCTGGGTGAGCAGGCCCGGGCAACTCACTGAGGGGCTACTGGGAGGGCGGTGCTGCTGCAGGGGTGGCGGCTGTACCTGCAGCTGGGGTGGTCGCAGAGTTGTCCACCACCACCAGGGAGCTTCCATCTGAGGAGGTATCTGAGTTAGGCCCTCATTACAACATTGGCGGCAAATGCCGCTTACTGGCATGCAGAAGACCGCCAACACACCGCCGAGGCCGCGGAATTCCGCCACAGCTATTACGACCCACTGCTTGGAATCCACCAAAATCTAGACACCCACACAAGTCCGCCACACCAAAGGACAGTGGTAAACTGGTGATAACAAAACCTCCACCGTCACGCCAACAGGGATACGCCCACACTATCACGACCCACGAATCCACGCAGAGGTATTTCAACCGGGGTATTCCAATGGCAGTACACACTGCTGAGCTCAAAATAAACACACATCTACAAAACACTACCACATTGGACAATTCCAAATACACACACCTGATATACATACACACACCACTCCCACACACCCAATACAATATAAAACACCCGCCCACATCAGCCACAAACCTTTACTACCAAAAATTTAGACGAAGGCCAGAGAGACAGCACAGCAAAGACAACACCAGCATACATAGGCACACAACACCATCACACATACACATCCACGCACAAAACACCACACACCCCTAAACATCACCCCAAACATCACAACACACACCACCTCACACATCACCCACACCACCCCATGGCACCGCAAGGACACCCCAGGTTTTCTGAGGAGGAGCTCAGGGTCATGGTGGAGGAAATCATCGGAGTAGAGCCACAGCTATTCGGATCAAAGGTGCAGCACACCACCATAGCTAGGAAGATGGAGCTATGGAGCAGAATCGTGGACAGGGTCAACGCAGTGGGAAAGCACCCAAGAACACGGGATGACATCAGGAAGAGGTGGAATAACCTATGGGGGAAGGTGTGTTCCGTGGTCTCAAGACACCACTTCGCGGTTCAGAGGACTGGCAGCGGGCCCCCACCTCCTCCCCCACAACTAACAACATGGGAGGAGCAGGTCTTGGCTATACTGCATCCTGAGGGTCTCGCAGGAGTAGCAGGAGGAATGGACTCTGGTAAGTCAAATCTTGACTATTACATCCCCCACCCTACCTGCATGCTATCACATACCCCTTCCCTCACCCTCACACCCATCACTCCAACTTCTCACATATGTCCCACTATCACAAACCACACATCCCAACACCAAGCCCTGCATGCAACAACAAAGCATGGACACCCATCACCAATGCATGGCCACTACACATACCCACACAGACCCCTAAACAATTAGCACACAAGGTCCTACACAGGAATGCAAGCACTCGGGTACAGGGTCACCCACCCATTGCACACCATGGCACAAACAGATGCAATAATAATGCCTTTACACCCCTGCAGGACCCCTACCCAATGTCAACGGACAGGAGGTTCCAGACATGTCCACTCCACCCACAGAAGAGGCCCACAGTGATGACAGCAGCTCTGTCCAACTGGATCTAGATGACCAGCCCGGCCCATCTCGGACCTCGGGACAGTCGGTTCCCCTGACACAGTCACAGGCCACCACAGAGCCTCCCCCCTCTGGAAACACCAGCACAGCACCCACCCAGCAGGCCCATACCTCTGTCCCCAGGACACGTCAAGCAGCAGTGTGTCCACCAGTAAAGGGAACCCAGGCTAACCCACCACCCCAAGAACAGCAGGGACCTGGGGCCAGTGGTAGTGGGCACACGGTTCAGGGGACAGACACCCAGGAACACAGGGGAACTGGGAGGGCTGCTGTGCGACAGGGGGAGGACAGGCCCAGGGAACCCACTCTCCACAAGGCCCTCTCCAACATCATGGGAGCCTACCATGGTTCCCAGGAGACAATGGCAAAGGTACTGGCCATGTTTCTGGAGACCCAGCTGCTGCAGGAGGAACAGTATTTGGGGTTCAAGGAGGAACTCAAATCCATCAATACCACCCTAGTCATCATTGTAGGGGTGCTGAAGGAACTCGTGATCACCAGGAGGGACACTGTGGCACAACAAGGGGCCCCTGACACTAGGCTGGACGATGAACTGCCCACCACCTCTGTGGGCGCTAGTGGACAGGATGCACCACCACGGGACCACCACACCAGCACCCCACCCCCTGCAGATGGAGAACCACCGCAATCGGTCCCTGAGATCCAGGACAAAGACAGAGAACAATGCCAAGACCCCTGCCAAGAAATGAAAACACCCTAATTGCCATCCTTCTGTCCCACTTTGTCACCCTGTCCATCCTTAAACTGCCCCAGCTCCACTTCCTATGCCCCTTTGGACAATGCACCTGTGAGACAAATAACTGGACTCTGGCATGGACATTCCTCCACCATCACCCCTGACCATTTTACAACCCCCTCCAATATTTAGCACTTAAATAAACACCCTTAAATCACACAAAAAATCTGGAGTCAGTCTGTGCTTTCACAAATGTGTATTTGCAATAACTGAGGGAAATAGCAATGTCCATTCTGTTGTCAACATACATATGTCACACAGCTCTAGTCCATAAGATTACATAGCAGAGGTCACACAGTGGGACCCACATCTGTGAAATCGAAAGGGAACGTGACAAATCAGGGTCCATACACTGGGTGAAAGTGACAGACAGATGAGAGGTAGAACAATTGTATTAGATGTAGGAGGCAGTGATGTCTTCTTACCTGTGTCTCACTGGAAGTAATGATGGATCACAGTGTTTCTGTTGTCTATGTCCTCTTCTTCTGCCTCCTCTTCTTCACTGTCCACAGGCTCCACAGCTGCCACAACACCTCCATCTGGACCATCCTCCTGCAGAAAAGGCACCTGTCGTTGCAAAGCCAAGTTGTGCAGCATACAGCAGGCCACGATGATCTAGCACACCTTCTTTGGTGAGTAGTAGAGGGAACCACCTGTCATATGGAGGCACCGGAACCTGGCCTTCAGGAGGCCGAAGGTCCTCTCTATAACCCTCCTAGTTCACACATGTGCCTCATTGTAGCGTACCTCTGCCCTTGTCCTGGGATTCCTCACTGGGGTCAGTAGCCATGACAGGTTGGGGTAGCCAGAGTCACCTGCAAATGTCGAGGGACAACTGTTAGACACACACTAACCCTTAGGTACAACCCAAGAACCAGACAACTATTCACATGGTATAGGGTCCTTGTCCTCACCTAATAGCCACACAGAGTGCCTCTGGAGTTGGCCCATCACATAAGAGATGCTGCTATTCCTTAGAATGTAAGCGTCATACACTGAGCCAGGAAACTTGGCATTCACATGGGAGATGTACTGGTCGGCTAAACACACCATCTGCACATTCATGGAATGGTAACTCTTCCGGTTTCTGTACACCTGTTCACTCCTGCGGGGAGGTACCAAGGCCACATGTGTCCCATCAATGGCACCTATGATGTTGGGGATATGTCCCAGGGCATAGACGTCACCTTTCACTGTAGGCAAATCCTCCACCTGAGGGAAAACAATGTAGCTGCGCATGTGTTTCAGCAGGGCAGACAACACTCTGAACAACACGTTGGAGAACATAGGCTGGGACATCCCTGATGCTATGGCCACTGTAGTTTGAAAAGACCCACTTGCCAGGAAATGGAGTACTGACAGGACCTGTACTGAAGGGGGGAATCCCTGTTGGATGGCAGATTGCTGACATCAGGTCTGGCTCCAACTGGCACACAGTTCCTGGACTGTGGCACGGTCAAGTCTGTAGGTGACAATTACATGTCGCTCTTCCATTGTTGATAGTTCTACCAGCGGTTTGTACACCGGAGGATGCTGCCATCTCCTCACTTGCCCCAGCGGACGCGCCCTATGAACAAGAACAGCGAGCACAGAGTCAGCCAACACTGAGGTATTAAATAGAATATTTATTGCACACATTTGTCAATCCGCTATGTGCCTGTCTTAGTGTGCATGCAAGGCCTAGATATATGTGACACATCTACAATTAATGCCATGTGGCCCCCTGAAATGGTGGCTGCCTGACCTGTAAGGTGGGACAAGGGGATATGAGGTAACAGCGCTGGCATTGGACACCATTGCGGTAGGCAGTCGAAGACCGCGGCGCAATCCTGTATTGGTTAACTCTGGACCCTATGGGTTCCAGGAGCCAATGACGATGTACGCCGGTGGTGATGGTACCAACCCGCTGCGGACGTGACCGCCATTTTCTCACTGTTCACTCACTTGATACCTGATCTTCGACAGGAGAGGACCTACACTGCAAGTGCTGCTGTGACCTCTGTATGGAAGTGACAATGGCTCAAGTGTCTGGTTAAGGGGCCCCTGCCTTCACATCGGAGGAGTTGGACAAACTAGTGGATGGGGTCCTCCCCCAGTACACGTTACTCTACGGTCCTCCAGACAAACAGGTGAGTACACTGTGAGCATGCTGTATGGGCAATGCCTGTTTGGAGTGGTGTGGATGGGAGATTGGGTGGGGGGGAATGAGGCGTGCATGAAACAACGGTGAGTGTATTTGAGTCATGGCAAGGGTAGGAACGTGGGCAAATGACTGTGACGGTCCGGACGGTTATATCTTCTCCTTTTCCCCTGTACTATTCCTGTAGGTCAGCGCCCACCAGAAGAAGGATATTTAGCATGCCATCGCCAAGGAAGTCCAGACCCTGGGGGTCCACCACAGATGGAGCACCCACTGCCAGAAAAGATGGGAGGACATTCGCCCCTGGAGCAAGAAGACGGGATGGCCTCCCAGTGTGAGAGGGGTGCCCGTCGCACAATGGCCCCCATGATGTTCCGGATCCTGGCGGTGGCATATCCAGAGCTGGATGGGCGCTTGAGGGCATCACAGCAGCCACAAGGGGATGAGTACAGTCACATTCATCTGATTCAGCGCGCATTGGAGGTGTCTGGGTGGGGGAGGTGGGCTGTGGGTACCCCTAGGCAAGGGCGAGTTTTGTAGGCAAGGTCCCTTCGTAAGGCAGGCCATGTGGCACCCCACCCCACCAGTGTTAAGAGCCATCTACCCCTAGTCAGGTTCCTGTGACTTCCATGTATGCAGCAATCGGGCATAGGCCTTGTACCCCATGGCCCTGTGATTAATTAGGGAACTGTAAGTGCATGGCGTAGTGCAGAGGGCTGCAGTGTCTATAGTGTCCGCCAACGGTAGCGGTATTGCATTCACTGAACATGTCTTTCGACTTTCTTTCCCCCCTTTTTGTGGTCTCCCTGTTCTTGTGTGCATTAGCATCATCACTCGGAGGAGCAGTGCCACCAGAGCAGGAGGTAGCTGCATCCCACATGGCCCTGGAGGGCGAGACTATGGACTCCGAATTCACCAGTGGGACGGAGGGCGAGGGGAGCTCCACAGCGGGGCAGGAGCTGAGACCAGCGACACCGACTCCTCCTCTGATTGGAGCTCCCTTGCGGTGGCGGGCCCCTCTGTGTCCACTGCATCTACAGGTACAGCCGCCACCCCCTCTACCAGCACCACCCTCCCAGCAGCCCTTCAGCATGTGCCCCGTGGCCGCTCACCCAGGAGGGTGGGCATCTCCTTCGCCCCAGGCACCTCAGCCCCTGCCCCTGTCAGCCCTGCTGCCCTCAGTGAGGAGGCCATTGACCTCCTCAAATCCCTCACTTTTGGGCAGTCTACCATTCTGAATGTCATCCAGGGTGTAGAGAGGCAGTTGCAACAGACAAATGTGTACCTGGAGGGCATTCATTCTGGTCAAGCAGCCCAACAGTGAGCTTTTCAGACTCTGGCCTCTGCACTGATGGCAGCTACTGTCCCTGTGTCCAGCCTCTCCCTCCAACTTCCTCCACCCAGCCCCAATCCCCAGTACCTCAGCCTATCCCAAGCAGACCATCAGACCAGCATGCACACATCTCAACACACAAGGGTTGCTCTGGCAAACATAAGCACCACACATCCCACAGGCACTCACACAAGCATCATACCCATGCACACATACCAACATCCACTGCCTCCACTGTGTCCCCCTCCTCCTTGTCTCCCTACTTCCCTCCCTGTCACGTCTCCACTCACACCTGCATGTACTACATCTTCAGCCACTACGTCCATCACCAGCACGCCCATCACCACACAACGCTCACGTGCACTCACCACCCCACTACCATTCACACATCCCCTGTGTCCTCTACCAGTTGTTTTCTTTGTTGATGTTATATTTACCCTAGGCAGGGTAGAGTTATAGGGTTCCCCCTGGTTTTTGCAGACTTTGGGTGAAGGTGCATGGGCTGGAGGCTGTCATGAGGTGGATGGCTGTTGGGTGGGTGTGTCTGTGTTTGTGTAGTTTGGGAGGTGGGCTCACAGACACACCCACCCAACAGCCATCCACCTCATGACAGCCTCCAGCCCATGCACCTTCACCCAAAGTCTGCAAAAACCAGGGGGAACCCTATAACTCTACCCTGCCTAGGGTAAATATAACATCAAAAAAGAAAACAATGGCAGGTAGAGACAAATTACATCTTAAGTTGTAAGAACAGTCCTATATTCTGTTACTTCTGAGTTTATTTCTTTCTCGAATTTATTTCAGCCAAATTATTCAAATAGCAAAACAAGGACTTATGGTGATATAGCACTTATATCCATTATCACGATAACAATACACCAAATGACACTTGACAAGACATACATAATAGACCACATCTAAGATTTACCACTATAAAAAACATCTTAAAATAATGCCCTATATATTTAAGTGGTGGTCACTGTTATCACTCCACATGTGATCCACTTTTATACGCTAAGGCACTGGGCTTTTTTTCGCAATCATTTATCAACATGTTGTGTATTTCTTTCCCACAAGCGTGATATAGTGCATCTTAAATCTTTACAATATAATCCATTATTTAACAAGCCCAATACACTTGCAAAACAAAAAGGTCGACGCGTTTCAGCCTACTGATTTAAGGCCTCATCAGGACTGGAGAAGGGCAATCGTAGTTCTTGATTATAAAGATAGTCACAGAAAACCGAGATCTTATGTATCGTCCTCAGTTAGCTTAAACGCAGGACCCAGCTGCTTATATTCGCCCATCTGAAGTAAAAACAATGCTGCTAATATCGGCTCCCGTGTTGAGCGCGTTACCAAATGGAGCTGACTCTTCGGCGTGTAAACTTGAAACACCCGGTCTTCCGTGTTGCACTCATTACTAAGCAACGAAACCAAAGTCAGGAAACGAACTCCTCCTACAACCACTACCTCTTCCTCCACTCCCAAACCCCCCCATCTACCCATCCCAGTGTGTCTAAAAAACTTTTCCTGTCCAACCTTGACCTCTTCCCTTCACCTCCCCCACCCTTTCCGTCCCCTAGGGCCTGCCGTTCCAGGTCCCAACCCAGCACCTCAGTCACCACATCACCGGGAATAGTGGTGCCAGCAGTAACCGGCTTCTGGAGTGCACCAAGCAGCAGGGCTGCCAGTGTGCCAAGGAGCCAGGCCAAGGACAGTCACCCACCTCAGAAACATAAGAAGTTGGCCACAGCCCAGAGGGAGAATGGCAAAACACCTGCCACCAAGGGCTCTCCCAGGACTACATTTGGGAGTGGCAAGACAGCTGGGCCACCATCCAAGGTGGGGAAGGGGCAGAGAAAGAAAGGGAAGTCGCCGCCAACCTGCAGGGTGGACAAGACCACCACCAGCACCACCACATGCACCACCGGCGCCAGCACCGCTTCCCAGGACACCGCCGCCACCAGCACCTCTGCCCAGGACACCGCAGCACGCTCACTGAGCCACCCACCAGCACCGCTGGCCAATGAGCGTCGCAAGCACCACCGCTACTGAGGCCGCCGCAAGCACCGCCAGCAGCCACGCCACATCATGTGCCAGTGACACCACCTCAGACATGGTTGCCATCCCCAGTGGTCAGTCATACGTAGCTGGTGGTCAGTTCCAGGGGCCTGGACAGCTTCCATGTAGGCCCACCGTCAGTGGAGTGTCGCATCCACTACCTCTGTCCTTGGCAGGATGAAGCACTCTGAGCACAAACCCCCTCCAGAACCAGTGGAGAAAGGCATCCACTACCTCAGTCCTTGGCAGGATGAAGCACTCTGGGCACAAAGCCCCCTCCGGAACCAGTGGAGAAAGGCATCCACTCACCCAATCATTGGCAGGATGAAGCACTCTGGGCACAAAGCCCCCTTCAGAACCAGTGGAGTATCACATCCACTCCCTCTGTCCTTGGCAGGATGAAGCACTCTGGCCACAAAGCGCCCTCCAGAACCATTGAAGACTGTTATCCACTTGAGAGACTGTGGCTTTGCACTCCCCAGGATAAAGCAGTGGGCAACCCACCCACTGGAGAGACTTGTGAGACTGTGGAGTTGCACTCCCCAGGATAAAGCAGTGGGCAAACCACCCAGTGGAGAGACTTGAGAGACTGTGGCTTTGCACTCCCCAGGATAAAGCAGTGGGCAACCCACCCACTGGAGAGACTTGAGAGACTGTGGCTTTGCACTCCCCAGGATAAAGCAGTGGGCAAACAACCCACTGGAGAGACTTGAGAGACTGTGGCTTTGCACTCCCCAGGATAAAGCAGTGGGCAAACCACCAACTAGAGAGACTTGAGAGACTGTGGCTTTGCACTCCCCAGGATAAAGAAGTAGGCAAATCACCCACTGGAGAGACTTGTGAGACTGTGGCTTTGCACTCCCCAGGATACATCAATGGACATGGTGCCCTCTCGTGGAGCTGGCATTGTGCACTCATCCGGCTGAGGTGCCCCCCCTTCCCTTCCTCCTGAGGTGCCTGTTTTATTTCGATCTGATGCCCTTGCAGTGTTCTCTCCATTTTGATCGGGTATCTTGTGTGGGCCTCGCCCATGCATTTTGGGCCCAGTGGTCCAAGGAACATGTAGGTGCAGTACATGGACTTGAACTCTTGGTGTATATATTTGTTAATAGTGGATATATATTTTTGACTAATGGATTTTTACTGATTACATTCGTTCAACTCATTTCCTTTTGTCCTTGTGTTATTCCAAGGGGACTTGGGGGGTGTAAATGTAATGTATCAACATGTATTTGTGTGTTTGTTGTAGTGGGTGAGGGTGGGGGTGGGGGGTTTGCATGTTGTGTGTGTGTGTCAATCTCTTTTCCCTCCTCCCTCCCCTATGTCATAGGTGCCGTTCTCACCGTGGTCATCGCTGCCGGTGTTCGTGCTCCTGGTAGAGGAGCAGGAAGAGAATAGCAGGTAGAAGTTGGAGTTCCGGCTCCATGGCGTCCTGGTTCCTCATGGGGTGTGTAGAGGTGAGTGTTTTCCCTTCCAAGTCCTGTTTCCGCCGTGTTTTTTTTGCAGTGAATCCGCCCCAGAAAAGGTGGCAGATTGGCCTCTCATGATACTGTGGGCGGTACATTGTCTTCTGCCTGTCTGTTGGCGATGACCGCTGCGCTGTTTGTTTGTATCTCCGTGGCGTTCCATTTTTTTCCGCCGGCCTGTTGGCAGTTTTACCGCTGCTTTAACACCGACCGCCAGGGTTGTAATGAGGGCCTTAGTGTTGTCACTTCCTGTCTCTGCCGTGGTACTCCCCTTGCCCTCCATCCCACTGGTTCCCAAGGTGTTGGTGGAATCTGCTTCCTGGATCCTTTGGGATGCAGCTCCCTCTGTTGCTGGTGCCCCTGCTCCTCCACCAGATGATGCTAATGCACACATGGACAGAATGAAAGAAGAAAAAAAGGGTGAGAGAGCAAGGGAACACTGGGTCAATTACAGCCCCAACGCCACAGTTGGCATACACAGCACCGTCACACACAGTAATCAGGATTGAGCACTTGCATTGCACTGGCATTGATTTGGCTAGATGCCACTGCAAGATAAGGGCCAAACACTGCCAACTGCACACCTCCTGGACCCACAAAGCCCTGACTGATTTGGAATGCAAACGAGCTAGGTTATCTGCATTTGACATACACCCATCACCCTTGATCTGGATCATGCTGCAATGTCTGGCTTGGCTTTAAAGGACACCCACTACCTCACACGCACCAACCGGATCCAATGTCGCCTACCCCTTATTGTAATAACGCCCACTGTACTCACCCCCTTGTGGCTGCTGTACAGCCCTCAAGTGCCCATCCAGATCTGAGTGGGCCACCACCACTATGCGGGCCATCAGGGGCATCAGGTTCCGATGGGCACCCCTTCATCATTGGGAGGCCCTCCCCAGCTGCGCCCCTGCTGTCTCCCGTGCCCAATGTCTCAGGCCCTCCCGCCATTTCCTGCTGTGGGTGCTTCACCTGCTGTAGACACCCAGGGTCCACAATTCCTTGGCAATGGCACACCACAATCCCTTCTTTTGATGGGCGCTGACCTGCAGAGGGAATGCAGACAGGAGGACACCATTACACGTGCAATCCAGCCTGTCACACATCTGGCCCACCAATACCTTTTCCATCACCATTGGTATACACATTATCCGGTGCCCACCATGTACACTACCACCAGACATTCCCCCCAGATTACACGATGCTTGCACACACATCTCAATACATCCTTCCCACAAGCATCATGCCCAGGGTGTACTCACTGTTTGGTCTGGAGGCCCATACAGAAGTCGATACCGGGGTAGGACCACATCCACCAGTCGCTCCAACTCCTCCGAAGTGAAGTCAGGGGCCCTTTCCCCAGTCACACAGGTCATGGTAGGTTCCAGACACAGGTCACAGCAGCACACGCAGTGTAGGTGTTGTCCTGTGGAAAATCAGGAAACAAGTGAGGATTTAGTTAGAAAATGGTAGTCACGTCCACTGGGTGTACACTGTCACTGCCGGCGCTGATCCCCATTGGCCAATGTACTCCATAGAGCCCCATATTAGCTAATGAGGAATTGCACGGCGATGCAAGACAACTTCCGCCATGATGCCCAACGGCGGAGTTGCTTCACTTCCACCTGTCTCAAGATACAGGACAGGCAGTCACCATTTCAAGGTGTTGGACGACGATCCGATAAACCATAACTGAGTCATTGTCTAAAATGTCACATACATTGCCATTCCCACTATCCCATCACATTGATGATGTATTTACACTGAGGTTGTGGTTCCATTGATCAAATTGTGACAGCCTACTCACTCTTGTGTCCCTTAGATATCTACCGCTGCAGATGAATAGGAGGCGGAGACAAACCCCTGTGTACAGACCCCTTGTGGACTTGGCTACACTGGAGGACAAGCACATAATTCTCACCTATAGACTGGACAGGGCCACAATCACAGAGCTGTGTGCCTAATTGGAGCCTGACCTGATATCAGCTATCCGTCTTCCCACTGGGATACCCCCTCTTATGCAAGTGCTATCAGTGCTCTATATCCTGGCAACTGGTTCTTTCCAAGTGGCAGTGGGCTTGGCAGCAGGAATTTTACCGCCAATGTTCTCAATCGTGCTGGCAAGAGTTTTGTCTGCCCTGGCGAAATACATGTGCAGCTACATAGCTTTCCCCCAGGTGGAATATTTGGCCACAGTGAAGGCCGAATTCTACGCAATGGGACATATACCCAATATTATTGGGGTGATTGACGGAACACATATTGCGTTTGTCCCCCTGCCAGAATGAACAGTTATTCATGAATCGGATGAGTTTCACTCACTAAATGTGCAAATGGTGTGCCTGGTGGACCAGTTCATCTCCCACGTCACGGCCAAGTATCCTGGGTCAGTGCATGATGCCTTTCTCCTGAGGAATAGCAGCATCCCATATGCGATGGCTCAGCTACAGAGACACAAGGTGTGGCTAATAGGTGAGCCAGTGTCCCCACCCATTATCTGTCAGTGTATACCTTCATGTGTTATCCCCATAGCATTGTGTTAGGCTACTGTTTGTCCATCAATACTTGCAGGTGATTCTGGTTACCCAAACCTATTGTGGCTCCTGACACCTGTGAGGAATGCCAGAACAGGGGCTGAGAACCGTTATAATGAGGCACATGGGTGAATCAGAAGAATAAACGAAAGGACCTTCGTCCTCCTAAAGGCCAGGTTCAGGTGCCGCCATCTGACAGGTGGATCCCTGTGCTACTCACCCAGGAAGGTCTGCCAGATAGTGGCGGCATGCTGCATGTTGCACCACCTGGCCCACAGATGACATGTGCCTTTTCTGCAGGAGGAGGAGACTAGAGATGCCCCTGTGACAGCAGTGGACCCTGAGGACAGTGAGGATGAGGAGGCAGAGGATGAGAATGTGGACAACAGAACATCAGTTATACGTCAATACTTCCAATGACAAAGGTGAGACACTGGAACTGATCATTGTTCTTACTATTGATGACATCTGTGTGACTGTAGCATGATGGTATTCACTTCCTTTGCATCTCAACTCACTGTCACCTATGGCTTGTAATTTTACAGATGTTGGTGATATGACAACAGAGTTCTGATGTGATTACCACAGACATTTACAGGTCATTAAATGTATGCTATCACAGTGTTCTTATCATTTGCACCAGATGTGACTGTTCCCCTGAATGCAAATTCTCAACACATAAAATACTATCAGTCAAGTTGTGTTCAAAGGTGTTTATTGTAGTGCTATAAAAATGGTAAAGTGCAATGTACTGGGGTGATGGTAGAGGAAAGTCTAGGGTATTGTTTCATTCTGTTTGTTGCACAGTTGCAGTGTCCAAGGGGCTATTGTAAGGGGAGCACAGGCAGTTCAAAGTGGACAAGGGGACAGGATGGGACACAATGGGGACAATCAGGAGAGTCTCAGTTCCTGGCAGTGGTCTTGGCATGTGTCTCTGGCTTTTGTCTGGGTCACAGGGAAAGTTTGCAGGGTGGTTTACCTTCTGTAGGGGGAGGGGTGCTGGTGGCCTGTGGGTCCTGTGGCGGGACCTCCTGCCCACGAGCTGCCGCAGAAGTGGAGGGCTGGTCAATGGACTGGCTAGTGGTAGGAGCCCGCTGCTGTGCTGTTGCTTCCCTCATGATGTTGGCCATGTCAGTCAGCACCCCTGCTTTGGAGATCAAGGTAGTGTTGATGGCCTGCAAGTCCTCCCTTATCCCCTGTTACTGGCCCTCCTGCAGCTGCCTGTTCTCCTGCACATTGTCAGGTATCTGGCCCACCGTGTCTTGTAAATGTTTGTAGGCTCCCTGGATCTTGGTGAGTGCCTCATGGAGAGTCGGTTCCCTGGGCCTGTCCTCCCTCTGGTGCACATCTGTCCTCCTAGTGTCCCTGTTGCCCTGTGCCTCTCTCCCCTGAACATGGTGCCCATTGCCACTGACTTCAGGTCCCTGATTGTCTTGGGGGCAAGGTGTGGACTGGGGTCCCTGTACAGGTGGGCACACTGTTGATTGACATGTCCTTGGGACAGAGGTGTGGGTACGCTGGGTGGGTGCTGTATTGTTGGATACTGAGGAGAGAGGCTCTGTCGTGGACTGGGAGTGGGCTGGGGTGACCGACTGTCCAGTGGTCCCTGATGGGCCAGGTTGTTGATCCAGATCCTGAAATCCAGAGTCACTGTCATCACTGAGGGAATCTTCTGTTGGATGACTGGTTTGTCATGACACCTCCTCTGCTGAGATTGTCTGGGGTACCTGTGGGGATGTAAGTGATGCATTATGCTTCATGCCTGTGACATATTGTAGCTTCCTCTCTATCGTTGCTGTTGCCCTGCCACCTTGGTTTGTGTATGTTGATGTATTGTGGGATTGTTAGTTCCCCTATGCTGTGCATGCTAAGTGATGTGTTTCCATGCATGGCTGGGGTGGCTGTCCATGCATTGGTATAGCATGCAGGGCTGGGCATTGGGGTTTGTCATATGTGTAGGTGTAGTGTGTGGGACAGAGTGGAGTGATGGGAGTGAGGGTAGGGGTGTGAGATGGCCTGCAGGTATGGGGGTTGATAAGTGGTAAATGTTGACTCACCAGTGTCCAGTCCTGCTACTCCAGTAAGTCCCTCAAGATGCAGTATTGCCAATACTTGCTCCTCTCATGCTGTGAGCTATGGGGGAGGAGGTGTGGGTCCCCCGTCAGTCCTCTGTATGACGAGCTGGTGCCTTGCTGCTATCAATCAATCAATCAGTCGCATTTATAAAGCGCGCTACTCACCCGTAAGGGTCTCAAGGCGCTGGGGGGGGGTCAGTGCTCGAAGAGCCAGGTCTTGAGCTGCCTTCTGAAGGGGAGGTGGTCTTGTATGGCACGAAGGTGACTGGGGAGAGAGTTCCAGGTCTTTGCTGCTAGGTAAGAGAAAGACCTGCCTCCGGCGCTGGCTTTGCGAATGCGAGGTACGGCTGCCAGGGCTTGTCCGGTTGAGCGTAGGGTGCGAGGAGGAGTGTAGAAGGAGATGCGGTGGTTGATGAGTTTTGGTCCGAGGTTGTGCAGGGCTTTGTGTGCGTGGGTGAGGAGTCTGAAGGTGATCCTCTTGTTGACTGGGAGCCAGTGGAGTTTCTTCAGGTGTCCGGAGATGTGGTGGTGGCGGGGTATGTTCAGGATAAGTCGTGCGGCGGCGTTCTGGATTCGTTGAAGTTTCCTCTGTAGCTTGATGGTGATGCCGGCGTACAGAGCGTTCCCATAGTCCAAGCGACTGGTGACGAGGGCGTGGGTGACGGTCTTCCTGGTGTCGGTGGGGATCCAGCGGAAGATCTTGCGGAGCATGCGGAGGGTGTTGAAGCATGCTGAGGTCACTGAGTTGACCTGTCTGGTCATGGAGAGGGAAGAGTCCAGGATGAAACCGAGGTTGTGTGCGTGGTTGGTGGGTTGGGGAGTGCTGCCTAGGGCGGGAGGCCACCAGGAGTCGTCCCAGGTGGTTGGTGTAGGGCCGAGGATGAGGACCTCCGTCTTCTCTGTGTTCAGTTTAAGCCGGCTGTCTGTCATCCAGTTCGCTACTTCCTTCATGCCTTCGTGTAGTCTGGTTCTTGCTGAGGCGGGGTTGTTGGTGAGGGATAGGATGAGCTGGGTGTCGTCTGCGTAGGATATGAGGTTGAGTCCGTGTTTGCGTGCGATGTTCGTCAGGGGGGTCATGTAGATGTTGAAGAGGGTGGGGCTGAGGGAGGATCCCTGGGGGACGCCGCAGATGATCTCCGTAGCTGTGGATCTGAAGGGGGGGAGGCGGACTCTCTGGGTTCTTCCGGAGAGGAAGGAGGTGATCCATTCCAGGGCCTTGCCTCTGATGCCAGCGTTGCTGAGGCGACGTATCAGGGTACGGTGGCAGACCGTGTCGAATGCTGCAGAGAGGTCCAGGAGTATGAGGGCCACGGTTTCTCCTTTGTCGGTCAGGGATCTGATGTCGTCAGTGGCTGCGATGAGGGCGGTCTCGGTGCTGTGGTTGGCTCTGAAGCCGAACTGTGAGGGGTCGAGTGAGTCGTTGTTTTCCAGGGCGCTAGTGAGTTGAGCGTTGACTATTTTCTCAATCACTTTGGCGGGGAACGGTAGGAGCGAGATGGGCCGGAAGTTTTTGAGTTCGGTGGGGTCTGCTGTTGGTTTCTTTAGGAGGGCGTTCAGTTCGGCGTGCTTCCAGTTCTCTGGGAAGGTGGCGGTGGAAAAGGATGTGTTGATGACGTCTCGGAGGTGGGGTGCGATGATGTTGTCGGCTTTGTTGAAGATGTGGTGCGGGCAGGGGTCGGAAGGTGATCCTGAGTGGATGGAGTTCATGACGCGGGTGGTTTCCTCTGTGGAGGTTGGGTTCCAGGTGTGGATGGTGTTGTTGTCGGTGGCGGGTTCCGGTGGAAGGCTCGTGTTGGTTGTGGTGAAGCTGTTGTAGATGTCGGTGATCTTGTGGTGGAAGAAGGCTGCGAGGGAGTCGCAGAGGTCCTGTGAGGGAGGGATGGAGTTGTTTTCGGCGTTGGGGTTGGAGAGCTCTTTGACGATGCCAAATAGTTCCTTGCTGTTGTGGGCGTTGCTGTCTAGTCTGTTCTGGAAGGCTGATTTTCGTGCTGCGCGGAGGAGTTGGTGGTGTTTGCGGGTGGCGTTTTTGAGAGCAGACATGTTCTCGTCGGTCTGGTTGAGGCGCCAAGTTTTCTCGAGGGTGTGGCATCCTTTTTTGGAGTCCTTGAGGTCGGGGTGAACCAGGAATTTTTCTTGTGGCTGTTTCTGTTTGCTTGGGTCTTCAGGGGGGCCAGGAGGTTGGCGCAGTCTGAGATCCAGCTCGTGAGGTTGTTGGCGGCTTCATTGGGGTCTGTAGTGCTGGTGGGAGGGTTCTGAGAGAGGGTCGATGCGAGTTGTTCCGAGGAGATTCGGTTCCACTGTCTTCTTGGTGGTTGTTGGGCGTGGTGGTGTACGTTGGTCTTCTTGAAGCTGAAGTGGACACAGCTGTGGTCTGTCCAGGAGAGTTCGGCGGTGTGGCTGAAAGAGATGTGTTTGCTGGAGGAGAAGATGGGGTCGAGCGTGTGTCCGGTGTAGTGGGTGGGGGTGTTGACTAGTTGTTTTAGTCCCAGGTTGGCGAGGTTGTCCAATAAGGCGGTGGTGTTGTTGTCGGTGCGATTCTCCAGGTGGAAGTTGAGGTACCCTAGGAGGATGTAGTTGGTGGACGGGAGTGCGTGTGGGCTGATGAAGTCTGCGATGTCTTCGCTGAACTTTGTGCGTGGTCCTGGTGGTCTGTATATGAGGGTGCCTCTGAGGGTGGTCTTGGGGTCGCTGTTGATTGAGAAGTGGAGGTGCTCGGCGTCGGGTAGTGAGTTGTCGGTGTAGGTTGTGATGCGGATGGAGCTCTTGTGTGCGATGGCGATGCCTCCTCCGGTGCGGTTGGTGCGGTCTTTCCTAATGATTTTGTAGCCGTCGGGGATGGCTATGGCGATGTCAGGTGCCGAGGAGGGGTTCATCCAGGTCTCGGTGAGGAAGGCGATGTCCGGGTTTGTGGAGTCGATGAGGTTCCACAGTTCGATGGCGTGCCTGTGGACGGATTTGGTGTTGACCAGGATGCAGTCGAGGTTGTTTCCGGGCAAGCCGTTCCTGTTGGGTGTGGTGTGGGTTCGTAGGCAGGTGAAATGGCAGTTGCGGCAGGTGAAGGGTCCGTGGGTCCGCTTCGGGGTGGCGCGGCAGCAGCCCGGCATGCGGCCGGGGTTGAGAGTGGTGAGGGCGGCGGAGCTGTGGGTCAGGCGGGGGAGGTGGGGGTCACGGGGGCCAGGGTTTGTGGCGCTAGGCGCGGGCCAGGCGCGGACGGGCGCAGACGGGCTTGCCTTAGGCGTGCCTTCGGCGCGCCAGCGGTGCGCCCGCTGTGCGCGTCCGCTGCGCGGCCTCGCAGCGCCCGCCATTTAAGGGTAGCCGGGGAGGCGGGAGGCGGGAGGCGGGCGGGCGGGGGAATCTGGAGGCGGGAAAAGAAAAGGCGGCAAAAAAGGCGGCGGAAGAGCGGCGGGAGGGGGCACACGGCACTCAGGGGCACACGCACGGGATACACGGGGAAAAGGAGGATTCCGGTCAATCCGTCAACACAAGCACTCGGGGTACACGGGTAAAGAAGGAGCACACTCTCACACACTCACAGGAGGAGAACGGTGAGGAGGGCAGTCAGGGACTGGTGGCGCTGCGTGAGCAGGGGAGCGACCTAACCCGAGGGTCAGTGGTCGCTACCTCTGCCTCGCAGCGGCCACCATTTAAGGGTAGCCGGGGAGGAGGGGTCAGCTGGGAGGCGGGCCGGCGGGGGAATCTGGAGGCGGGAAAAGAAAAGGCAGCAAAAAAGGCAGCAAAAGAACGGCGGCAAAAAACGTCGAGAAGGCCAAGAAAACTCTAAAGGGAGGGGCTGAGAAAAGAGGAAGAGCGGCGGGAGGGGGCACACGGCACTCAGGGGCACACGCACGGGATACACGGGGAAAAGGAGGATTCCGGTCAGTCCATCAACACAAGCACTCGGGGTACACGGGTAAAGAAGGAGCACACTCGCACACACTCACAGGAGGAGAACGGTGAGGAGGGCAGTCAGGGACTGGTGGCGCTCCATGAGCAGGGGAGCGACCTACCCGAGGGTATGGAACGTACCTTCCCCCATAGGTCATTCCACCTCTTCCTGATGTCATCCCTTGTTCTTGAATGCCACGATTTTCCGCCATAACTCCATCTTCCTGGCAATGGATATTTGCTGTACCTGTGTTCCAAACAGCTGTGGCTCTACCCTGACTATTTCCTCCACCATGACCCGCAACTCTTCATCTGTGAAACAGGGGTGCCTTTTTGGGGACATGGGTGTTGTGTCGTGTGTGTAAGTGTGTGGGTGTTGGGTACTGTGGATGGGTGTGCGAAGAGGGATGTGTGAGGGATGTATGGGTGTATGTGGTGTGTTTGTCTAGTTGTCGCAGTGGTCTTGGTGTCAATCTGGTGGCAATAATTTGTATTCGTAAAGGGTTATGTGTGATGTGGGGGTGTGCTTTATAGTGCTTTGGGTGGGTGGGCTTTTTTGTGGTGTGTGTAGGAGTGTCAGGTGTGTGTTTTTGGTTTTGGCCAATGTTGTGGAGTTTAGTATTTGGGTATCCATTCTGAGCACGTGGGTGTGCACCGCCAATGGTTTACTGCCACTGAATGACGGCTATGGTGATTCGTGGTTCATGATGTAGTGGGCATTGTTTTGTTGGCGTAATGGTATGGGTGTTGGTACCGCCAGTTTAACACTGACCTTTGGGCTGGCGGATTTGTGTATGTGGCAAAAGTTTGTCGGATTGGTGTGTGTGTGTCATAATATAGCGAAGGGATATTCACTACCGCGGCAGTAAGTTGGCAGCCATCACCGTGGCAGTAAGCAGACTTTACGGCCAATGTCATAATGAGGGCCAATGTCTTTCTGAGGTCTAAAAATCAGCAAAAAACGTTTTGTGTCGGGCATGGTTCTAGATGAGATCCTTCTCTTGTTGGAGTGAATCTTTGTTCTGGGATAAGACAGTGATCAGATGTTTTCACTGTCTGTAAATGATTGGGTCTATTAAGTTTAGTCTGGTTCCCTTAAGTTTTAAGCTCTTGCTTTGAAGAACAGGTCCAGCATACTTGGCAGCACTGTCGAGCCTCCTGCACCCCACAACATGATTTTAAAAATGTCTTAATACACTAAGGTTAAGATTGTAATGTTTTAGCACTTTTTGGTTGGTTTGCTGCGGAGTATGTTTAAGGATAATGAGGGTCATACTGACACTGGCGGGCGGCGGGAGCCGCCGAATGACCGCACCGCGGCGGCCATTCTGGCTTTCCCGCTGGGCCGGCGGGCGACCGCCAAAAGGCCGCCCGCCGGCCCAGCGGGAAACCCCCTGCAACAATGAAGTCGGCTCCAAATGGAGCCGGCGGAGTTGTAGGGTTGCAGTGGCACCCGTCGCGATTTTCACTGTCTGCATAGCAGACAGTGAAAATCTTTGTGGGGCCCTGTTAGGGGGCCCCTGCGCTGCCCATGCCAGTGGCATGGGCAGTGCAGGGGCCCCCAGGGGCCCCACGACACTCGTTCCCGCCATCCTGTTCCTGGCGCAGCGCCGCCATGGAGGATTGCCTGGGCCAGGGGAAAACCGGCAGGAAACCGCCGGTTCCCCTTTTCTGACCGCAGCTTTACCGCCGCGGTCAGAATGGCCCAGGAAGCACCGCCAGCCTGTTGGCGGTGCTTCCGTGGTCGTTGACCCTGGAGGTCGATGACCGCCAGGGTCAGAATGACCCCCTATGTCTTTTGACATTCTTCCTATGAGCCCAGTTGCGCCTTCCACTGGAAGTTGACAACGCTACTTTATCATCTGTTATAGGTATTTGATCAGTAACTAGATCCACCAATGGTGCATAACATTTAGAGCAGGGCAGGTTCACTATAGGACCAGATTGCCCTGTTTTCAGGCTTTCCTGCATGGTTACTGGTTTCCCAGGGGGAAAATGCTCCATATTGGAACTGGTCTGCCTTTCAGAGATTGTCATTGCCTGCACTGTCATGTTTGGTGAGGATTGATAAGAAGTCCCCCTTCATTTAAAAAAAACAATTTTTTTATTTTCCTACTTTTGCCCTTATTGACACCTTGTGCTTTCTCTTTGGTCAGCAGGACCTCCACCTCCTCATTTAAATTATCTATATCTGTCAGTGTGCAATTTTCAGCAGCATGTTTTTGGTAGCTTTATACTTAGGGCTCCATGACCTTCCTCTTCCCCATGCAGACAATGTAAAGTACTACTTACAAAGTTTATGGATCCTTTATCCAATTCAGGTCTTTCCTGGTCTCGTTAGGGAACAGCCAAGGAGGTGGCCCTGCCCTGGCTCCTTCTGGCAATGAGGGGTGCAAGACGGGCCCACCCTTGTCCCAGACTTTGCTCAGGTGTAACCTGCATGTGGCCCACACAGTGGGGAGAGTGATCCAGGCTGGTACCAGAAGGATGCAGACAAGCAGCTCCTGCCACAAGGTATGGCAAGACCCGTAGTCTTGGGCCAAGTTTGGTTTCCACACGGCAGAGTGATCTATCCTTACGCACTATCTGGCACCAGAAAAATGCAGACAAGGGGCTCCTGCTGCGAGGTATGACAGACCCCACAGTCCTGGGCTTAGCTGGATTCCCAAACAGTGGCACAGTGAACCGGCTTTAGGTGCTGGCTGGAGCCAGAAAGATGCATGCAAGCGACTCCTCCTACAAGGTATGACTGGCCCCATTCCCACACAGCAGGGAGAGTGATCCAGCTTTATGCACCAGCTGGCATCATAAAGATGCAGGCAAGCAGCTCCTGCAGTGAGGGATGCCGGGCCCAGTATCCCAAGCTGAGTTTGACTTCCCTACGGACCACCCTGACCCCACAGGGCCAACACCTCCCTGGAGCTAATTTAATCTTAATATAATGGGAGGGCATGTGGACCCCCCTGAGCCCCAGGACCTGTCACCTCCATGAGGCTAGTTACCCGAAGTATGCAGGGGCAATGCACCCCCCACATCCTGGGGACTGCTACCTCCACAGGACTAGAAAATGGCCACAGGGACCAGCACCACCCCAGGGCCAAATTGAAGAAGGAGGGGGCTGTATGGCCCCTCTTGTGTAGCTATTTACTACCCTGGGAACAGCCACCCCCCAGGGCTGGCTCCCGCTACCTGCTGAGGTGCCCATCCTCTGGAGGTAGCTCTTTGCTAACAGCCAACAGTCTACTTACAGCCAGCAGGCTGTAGCTTTCAAGCTTCACCCACTTGCTGAAAGTGGAGTTTTCATCTCTTTCCCTGCTAACTGTCAGGCAAGCAGACAGGGAGCTGACAATTAAAGACTTGAGCCTCCCCCTGAGGTCCCATAGGTTATAATGGGTGCCCTGAGCACCACTGAATGTATGGCAGGGCACTAAATGATGGGATCCCTGGGGCTCAAATTGCCCTAAGGAGGGGGCTACAAGTATTTGGCCCGGGGTGGTGGGGATCCCTGGGGCCTTGGGGGACCTTGAGGCCCCCATAACTATATCTTTTAAGTAGCCCCTGAGAGACGTTGGTCCACAATGTACGGGGGCTCCACATGCCCCACACATACTTTTAAAATGTAGCCTCTGGAAGTGATGGTACCCAAGGCCCCACAGGTCCATGCAGCCTCCCCATATTTTTCTAAATGTTGTCTTGGGGAGTTGATGGTGTCCTGGGCGTCTGTGCGTCCCCCCATATATTTTTCTGTGTTGTTTTGTGGATGTTATGGTCCCTGGGACTGGGGGTTCTGAGCAGTTCACTAAGTATTGTTATTAGGTAGCCCTGGGGATGTGGTGGTTCCCAGGGCCCCAGGGGTTCGTACAGCCAGCCCCCCCATGTAGTTTTTTAATGCTGTCCCGGGAGGTGGTGGTCTCCAGGACCCAGAGGGGTCTGCATGGCCCACTAATTCCCTGATTACCGTCATATATTGACACAAAAGCAGCACAAACCTACAAAGTACAATTGTACTTTGTACTTTTGCATCAAAAAGTAATGGTAATGGGGCGCAAAAAAAGTATAAATCAGGGCCTAAGTTTTTTTATCATGTAGTCTCGAGGAGGTGGTGGTCTTCTGGGCCAATGGGGGCCCATGTGCCCCCAAATATATATGTTTTAAGTTCAAAACCCCTTTGGCTGTGCATGGTGTGGGGTTGGAGTGGTTATAGTGGGTTGGCCTTAGGGTTAGCTGTGCACCTAGGCCGTGCACAGCTGAAGGCCGTATATGGCATGGGATTGGATGGTTATAGGAGGGGTCTGCCACAGGCCCTGTGGCTAGCCCCTGCTGTGCATGGTCCAGGGTTGGGTGGTTATAGATGGATTGGCTGCAGGGCTAAAGGTCATTTGTGGCATGAGGATGGGTGGTTATAGGGGCCTGGCCACAGAGCCTTGCCACAGGCCAGGTCCTACAGCCAACACCCAACATACATGGCCAAAGGTCATGTGCAGAGGTCGTTGGATTAATGTATAGTAATTAAAATTACTTTATTGTAAAAAAACAGACATTTACTGAGAAAAGGGCTACAAGGACATTATAGTTAGGAAATAGAACTAAAAACCATAGAAATTCACCTAAAAAAAAAATCAAAGGTTATTTCAAGTAATTATAACTTGTGCGCTAGGGAAACTATAACTTGTGCCTTGCCATTCATTGCTAGCTACCCTAGCTATTACAGGACTCATGACATCTTTTATAACTTTATTGATAATATCACTGCAACATCTGCTGTAAAAGCTATTCATAAAAAACAAATAAAGTTTGAATGCTAATAGTTGGCTAGCATATGGGGTTGCAGATCAAAATTAGCTTGTGAAGGTAATTGTTGGTTTTGCAGAAATATCAGCTAGAGCTTGAAATTGTGGGAGATAATCAGTGTGATTTGTAGTGGTTTGTATTGTTACAATACCATTAAATTATCCTACTATGAACTACAACTGAGTAAAAAGAAGGTGTCTGTACATTTTGGAGAACAGGGATATCTTCACCAATGAGATTTAGATGGTAAAGGATTAACCTTTATTTGTAAGAGGAATAACAGGTATTTCTATAGTCTCGATGGTGGCAATTGCCTTTGTGCTAATTTATGGTGATAAATCGTAGCAAATACCATAGTTTTTACATTTGTTAAAAAAGGGTACTTTTTTGCCCTATTAAGAAGAGTATCAAATACCCTCTATGTCAAGTGTAAATTTAATTTAAGAATGTTCTTTCAGTGAGCAATGGACAGGAAAGGCAAGTACTGTAAGAAATCCTCCTGTGCTTAACCCTTTGGTAGCTTGGCACAAAGCAGTCAGGTTTAACTTAGAGGCAATCTGTTAAATGGTTATGCAGCATACAAACAGTAATACAGTGATAACACAATAAAAATTTCAAACCAATTTAGAAATAATTACAAACTTTTAATAAATAAATTGATACCAGAATGGCAACAATCAAATCTGAAGAACTGGCAAAATGCAGTTTCAAAGTTTCTAGTGAAAATGACACTTAAAAGCACAACATGCCACTCATAGTCATCTGGTTGTCCTGGAACAGGCAAAAATTCAAGCAAACCGAGATGGAGCACGAGTCGGATACAGTAATGAGGTTAATCCCCCTGAAAAAGATTCCTTCTAAAAGGTTGGCTCAAATAGGTGAGTTTATGATGGAAGAGGCTACAAAGAGCAGGGAGATCTTAGCAGATGGTTGTTGCTGTAGTATGAAGAGCAGGCCTGGCATTGCATGCTTTCCTTGCTTTAGCATGAACAGGTGGTCAGGCATTGTGGAAGGTTAATGCTGGAGCTTTGCATAAGCAGTCAACTTGGGATGTCGTTGTAGCACAGTGTACAGATCTCATATTGCTGGTTGTGTCAGGCAGTCACTGTAGTGTGAAGTACAGGTCTCACCTGAGCTTTGAGTTGACGGTGATCGTGGACAGCAGTCTTGGCATGTAGGGGTCCGTTCACAGTCAAGGAGTGTTCTGAAGAATGGCTCTGGAGGTCCAAAATTGATACCTGGTGAGAGCCTTTGTGTGGATGGATTATTTATATTACCACAGATCTGGTTCTGGAAAGTTCTTCCTTATCCCTTGTCAAAGCTTCAAACTGCCTGGGGTGACAAAAGACAGGACAGGCCTGGTGTTAGATTCCTTTGTGTATAAAGGAGGCAAAGTCCTTTGAAATGTGAGTGTGTATAGGTACAGCTGTCCCATTCATCCTGCCCACACCTAGCTCCCTTTGTGGTACACTCTAGGTATGATACACAAAATCCCAAAAGCAGAGACATTCACAGTCATGTGACCCAGGACACAGACAGAAGGCACAAATGGTTAGAGCAAGCAAATGTTAACTTGCTAAAAGTGGCATTTCCAAATTCTAATTTAAAATCTTACTTTACTGACTTTATTTAAAAGAGGAGCTTACATTGTAATTCATTTGAATGTAAACTGCATACCTCTATTTGCTCCCAATTCAAAATTATGACTTATTAAATGTAATAAGGTAACTAAGTGTTAGTCAGTGGGAGAGATAGGCCTTATAACAGTAAAAACAGACTTTAAGAATTTTCACTGCCAGGACATGTAAAACATAAGCACATGCCCTATTATTTAAAAACTATGCACCTTTCCCTATAAATCTTCAAGGCCTACTTTAGGGTTGACTCATGTGTATTAAAAAGGAAGGCTTAGGCTGGGCAAAAGGATTCTTTTTCAGGTCAAAATAGTAGTTTAATACTGCACTACAGGGTGCAGTGGCAGGCCTGGGACATGTTCAAAAGGCTACTTTACTACGGTGGTTCCCATACTTTTGACTTCTGTGGACCCCCTCTTTATCATTATTGAAACCCAGGTAACCCCATTGAATCATTACTGAAATCTGGGGACCCCCACCGCTGAGGCATTACTGGAAGTAGGAACACTGGCCTAAATATAGTTGAAGAATTGAACCTCAAAACAATTTACAAAAAATACAGAAACAAGTATTCCATCAAACAAATACACAAAGAATAACACATTTTATTTAATTCACAAACAAATATAAGATAAAAACAAATAAAAACTTTCATTTTAATAGGAAGGTTGGAGTTTTTCTAAATTCAATTGAAGCCAAGCATAGTCCATACTATATTCTGTTTGCTGCATCTACACCATTCACGAAAATCAGTCTGAGTTTACTAATTTCATTCTCAGCCTTCAATCTCAAATTCCTTGACATTTACAGTGTATTTTTAGATTTTCAGTTGTAAAGTTAGCCACTTTATTTACATACATTTTATTAATCTGTTAATATTAGTTGGTCCCCAGACCACAGGGTGGGAAACACTGCTTAAGTAGGTACATATCGTACCATTAACTATGGAATTGTACATAAATTAAATATGTCAATAAGGTGTAGGCTAATTTTACCATGTTTGAAGGAGAGAGCATGTTAGAAATGGGGTATTTGTTTGGCAGTCAGGTTACCCCCGGTCCAAGGAAGGACCCTCACTCTAGGCAGGGCAAAGGAGAAACACACCTGGTTAACCCCCATTCACCACCTTGGTAGCTTGGCATGGGCAGTCAGGCTTATCTCAGAAGCAATGTTTAAAGTATGTGTACAAACACACACAGTAATATTGTGAAAAAACATTACAAAATGGACACCACACCAGTTTAGAAAAATAGGTAATATTTATCTAAATCAAACAAGACCAAAACAAAAAACATCCAACATACACAAGTCAAGATATGAATTTTCAAAAGAATAAGAGTCCTTCTCCATAGAAAACAATGGAAACGTTGATTTGATACAAAGTACCTGATTTGCGGCAAAAAGAAAGCCACATGGGTGTCAGAAAAGTCAGCAATGTGTTGATTCCTTACTCTCAAGTGAGGCCATGCATTGTTTCTTCTCCGGTCAGGTAAGTGATGTGTCCTTTTTCTCCCTCTCAATGCATCGATTTCCAGACGGGCACCTCGGATCCGGAGAGGTTCATGATGACATTGATGCCCAGTGACAATGCATGTGAAACCCGGTCGCAGGGTGTCGGAAACACGCACTATATAGTGTTTGCGTTGTTATCAGCAGCCACAAGCAGGTGTTACATCGTTTCTCCAGCCGTGATGTGTTGATCTGCCAGCTGCGATGCAGATGGAGCATCAATTTTAGCTGCGAAGCAGGTAATGCATCATTTTTCAGCCACACTGCAGTTGATGCATGAAAATTTTCTCTGCAAGGAGTTCTGTGCATGGATTTCGGTCCTTGTTCTGCCAACTTCACTTCTCAAGGGCCCAGAGACTAGACAGGGCACCACTTGGCAGGGCAGGGCAAGAGTCTTAGCAAACAAATCAATCAATCAATCAATCATTGTTTGTATGCATAACTACTCACCTGCAAGGGTCTCAAGGTGCTGGGGGGAAGTGTAACGTCCACCTGTGAGGTGGTTCTTAAAAACGCCATGTCTTCAGATCCTTTGTGAAGTTGAGGAGTGGGGTGGTTTGTCTGATGTGGAGTGGAAGGGCGTTCCAGGTGGTGGCTGAGGGGTAGGGAAAGGATCGTTCCCCTGTTCTGGTTTTCCTGATGCGGGGTCCTTCGGCAAGAGAGAGCTGGGCTGAGCGTAGGGCCCTGCGGGGTATGTGGAAGTTGAGTCGCCGGTCCATGTAGGCTGGTCCGGTGTTCTGAGGGTGGGTGGCTACCAGAAGCCATTCCACGCATTGGGTTGAGGGCCCATGTTGAGTACTTCTGTCTTCTTTGAGTTGAGTTGAAGGCAGTTGTTTCTCATCCAGTTGGAGACTGCTTCCATACCTTCGCAGAAGTTGTGCCTGGCTGTGTTGGGTTCGTTGGATAGGGGGAGGATGAGTTAGGTGTCGTCGGCGATGTTGATTCCATAGCTTCTGACGATGGCGGCTAGTGGGCCATGTAGACGTTAAACAGCATAGGGCTGAGGGAGGATCCCTGGGGAACTCTGCAGGTGGTTGGTGTGGGGTCTGCAAGGAAGAGGGCTAGTCTCACTCATTGAGTTCTGCTGGAGAGGAAGGATTGGATCCAGTCAAGGGCCTTGTCTCTGATGCCGGCTTTGTGAAGTCTTCGTATCAGGGTGTGGTGGGAGACTGTGTCGAAGGCCACTGAAAGGTCTAGCAGGATGAGTGCCACCGTCTCTCCCTTGTCCAGCAGGGAGCGGATGTCATCTGTTGCGGCCTGGAGGGCTGTTTCAGTGCTATGGTTTTTGCTGAATCCGGATTAGGAGATGTTGAAGATGTTGCGGTCTTCGATAAATGTGTGAGTTGGCTGTTGAAGGCTTTTTCAATGATTTCTCAGGAAATGGTAGTAGGGAGATAGGCCTGAAGTTTTTGAGGTCATTGGGGTCTGCCAAGGGTTTCTTGAGGAGGGGGTTGATCTTGGTGTGTTTCCAGTCAGAAGGAGGCAGCAGCTAGGGAGCAGTTGATGGTGACACAGAGCTTGGGGGTGATGGTGTCTGCAGCTCTGTTGAAAATGTGGTGGAGGCATGGGTCTGTGGGGGCCCCCGAATGTATGGACTTCATTGTTTTCAGAGTGTCTTCGGTGGTAAGGGCGGTCCAGTTGGTGATTGTTAATATGTTGGTGTCATTTTGATGGAGGGGGTTCTGCACTTGGGTTGTCCTCACTGAAGCTGTCTTAGATGGTCTTGATTTTGTGGAGGAAGTTGTTGAGTCTGTTGCAGAGGTTCTGTGAGGGTGGGATGTCTGTTGTTTCACTGTTGGGTTGGGCGAACTCCTTGAGTCCAGCATAGAGTCCAGGTGCTGGCAGAGGAAGTCGTTGATGGCCCTGAGACTTCAAAACAGGAGGCAAGAACAATTCAAGCCCTTGGAGACTCGTCTCAAGGTAGGAATGTAAAACAAAGTCCAGTCTTTGTCCTCTTTCAGGCAGAAGCAGCAACTGCAGGCCACCCCAGCAAAGCACAGCCACAGGCAAAGGAGCAGTACTCCTTCTCCAGCTCTTCAGCTCTTCTCCTTGGCAGAGGTTCTTCGTGATTCCAGAAGTAATCTAAAAATCTGGGGCTTTGCGTCCACTACTTATATCCCTTTCTGCCTTTGAAGTAGGCAAACTTCAAAGGAAAGTCTCTGTTGTTCACTGGATCCTCCCTTGTCCAGGCCTGGCCCCAGACACACATCAGAGGGTTGGAGACTGCATTGTGTAAGAGCAGGAACAGCCCATTCATGTATAAGTGACCACTCCTTCCTCCACTCTAGCTCAGAAGGCCCAACAAGATATGGAGACTCCACCCCAGCTCCCTTTGTCTCACTGTCTAGAGGGGATTCACAAACAACCCAACACTCAGTCTGACCCTGACAGGGAATCCACAAACAGGCACAGTCATAGAATGGTTTAAGCAAGAAAATGCTCACTTTCTAAAAGTGGCATTTTCAAACTGACAATCTAAAAACAAACTTTACTAAAAGATGTATTTTTAAATTGTCAGTTCAGAGACCCCAAACTCCAAATGTACATCTGCTCTCAAAGGGAAACTCACTTTCAGGATATTTAAAGGCAGCCCCCATATTAACCTATGAGAGAGATAGACCTTGCAACAGTGAAAAACAAATTTGGATGTATTTCACTGATAGGACATGTAAAGCACATCAGTACATGTCCCAACTTTAACATACACTGTACCCTGCCCACGGGGATACCTACGGCCTACCTTAGGGATGACTTACATGTAGTAAATGGGATGGTTTGTGACTGGCAAGTGGGTACACTTACCTGGTTGAATTGGCAGTTTAAAACTGCACACACAGACACTGCAGTGGCAGGTCTGAGCATTGTTTACAGGGCTCCTTACGTGGGTGGCACAACCGGTGCTGCAGGCCCACTAGTAGCATTTGATTTACAGGCCCTGGGAACCTCTAGTGTACTTTGTTAGGGACTTACTAGTAAATCAAATATGCCATTCAGGGTAAAGCCACTTACACATATAATTTACACAGTAACACTTGACCTTTAGCACTGGTCAGCAGTGGTAAAGTGCCCAGAGTATGAAAAACAGCAAAAACAAAGTCCAGAACACAGTCAAAACCTGGAACACAGAGGCAAAAAAAGACAGAGGAGACCACACCAAGGACACAAGGTCTAACACATGTCCCCCCAGCTGAAAATAAGAAGAACTACCCAACCTCATGGGAGTTCTCATCACTTAAGCAGAAAAATCTGGACAGACCATCAGCATTGGTGTGTTCTTTCCAGGGTGATGTTTCACCGTAAAGTCCATTCCTTGAAGGGAGATGGACCACCTCAATGGTTTTGGGTTCTCATCCCCATCTGTATAAGCCATCTGAGGGACCTGTGATCTATCTGAACCTGGAAGTGAGTCCCAAACAATTTGGGTCTTAGATTTTTCAGCACCCAGACCACAGCAAATGCTTCCCGCTCCATTGCACTCCACCTTCGTTCCCGGGGAAGTAACCTACTACTAACAAAGGCTACAGGCTGGTCTAGGCCCTCTTCATTTAGCTATGACAACACTGCTCCCATATGATGCTCTGAAGCATAACTCATGACAAATTCTTTAGAGAAGTCAGATGCTTTGAGCATGGGTGCCATGTACATGTCTGCCTTCAGGGCATCAAAAGATGTCTGGCAAGCCTCAGTCCAGCTCACCTTTCTAGACTGCTACACACCTCCTGTAGTATCCTGTGAGACCTAGGAGGGCTCTAGCCTCAGTCTGGGAGTTTGGAGGCTGCAAGCCAGAAGGGTGTCAACCTTTGCCTGTAGGGGTGCCACCTGGCCACTCCCCACCTGGTGTCCTATGTACAACACAGAACCCTGCCCTATTTGGTACTTGCTTGCCTTAATAGCAAGGCCTGCCTTCTGTAGAGCCTCCAACACGTTGCAGAGGTGCTGTAAGTGTTCCTCTCAGCTGGAGCTGAACACAGCAATGTCATCCAGGTAGGCAGCACTGAAGTCCTCGAGCCAGCGAAAACCTGGTTAACCAACCTCTGAAAGGAGGCAGGTGTGTTCTTCATCCCAAAGGGTGTCACCCTGAACTGATAGTGCCCACCTGGGGTAGAGAATGCATACCTCTCCTTGTCCCCCTCAGTCAGAGCAATCTGCCAATATCCAGACGTTAAGTCAAACGTGTGACATTTAGCAGCCCCTAACCGATCAATGAGCTCATCAGCTCACAGGATGGGGTGTGCGTCAGCCTTTGTGACCATATTGAGTCCACAGTAGTCCACACAGAACCTGAGTTCTGGAGTGGCACATGGAGTAGCAGCCTTTGGGACCAAGACCACAGGGCTGGCCCAAGGACTACTAGAAAACTCAATAACCCCTAATGTTAACATCTTGGACACCTCATCCTTTGTGTTAGCCCTGACCTTGTCAGTCACCCTCTAAATCTTGTGTTTTACAGGTGGACTGGCCCCCGTGTCCACATCGTGTGTATACAAATGAGTGACCCCAGGGACAAACAAAAGCGGTGAGGCAAATTGTCTCAACACCTGGTGACAATCCCTCTGTTGCTCTGAGGTCAGAGAGGGGGAGTGGTTCACACCCTCCACAGACCCATCTTTTTCCTTAGATGAAAGGAGGTCAGAAAGAGGCTCACTCTCTTCCTCTATTCCATCTTCTGTTGCTGGGAGCATTGTCAACTCAGACCTCTCAAAGTAGGTTTTGATGTGGTTCATATGCAAGACCCTCAAAGGGTTCCTGGGAGTGCGCAATTCACCGGTAGGTGAAATTGTTCTTGCGCTCCACCACCTCAAAAGACCCAGCCAACTTGCCCTGGAGCCCCCCAGCCTCCACTGAGGCCATCACCCACACTTTCTGGCTAGGCTGAAACGCATTCTCATTGTACCAGTGTTTCATGTCTTCCAGGTTTGCTTACAGGTTCTCATGAGTGGGCTTCCTGAAGCAGACTGTCTGGTTCCTAAACGCCAGCAGGTAGCTAAATAAGCTAAATACATCCTGGGGGGACTTACTGAAGGCCTTCTCCAAGCCTTTCCTGACCAAACTCGGTGGCCTTTTCACAGGTTGTCTATACAACAATTCAAAGGGGCTAAAACCAATTCCCTTTTTTGGCACCTCCCTGTAAGCAAACAGAAGGCTTGCAAGACGATAGCCCACTTATGCCTCATGGGCTCTGACAGGCCCATAATCATGCCTTTCAAGGTGCGGTTGACTGTCAACCAGACCATTTCCTTGGGGGTGGTAAGGAGTGGTGAATTTATATGTCACCCCACACTCCTTCCAAAGAGACTTCATATAAGTAGATATGAAGATAGTACCCCTGTCAGATACAACCTCCTTGGGGACCCCCACACAGGTAAAAACTACCATCAGTGCCCTTCCCACCACCGCGGCTGAGATTGATCTCAGAGGTATATCTTTCGAGTACCGGGTGACATGGTCCACCAAAACCAAGATAAATCTGTTTCCCAAGCTATCTTGGGATCCAGAGGCCCCACAATGTCAATTCCCACACTTTCAAAGGGGGTGCTGACAACAGGAAAAGGTTGGAGGGAAGCCTTACATTTTACCCCACTCTTGCTACTTGCCTGACAAGTTTGTCAAGACCTACATTACGCATCAGAGTGCCTGCGCATTTGGGACCAACAAAAGTGGAGGACAAGCCTCTCAAAGGTCTTGTTCTGCCCCAAATGTCCTGCCAAAGGCACATCATGAGCCAGACCAAGAAGGAAGGTTCTGAAGCACTGGGGTACCATAAGAACATGGGTTGCCCCAGGCTCTGCAACCTTAGGCTCACTATAGAGGAGGCCATCCTCCAAATAAATCAGGTTTGACCCAGACTCCTTGCTAGATGTCTGGTCTGCAACCTGCTGCCGCAAACCCTCTAGAGTAGGGCATGTCTTCTGTGCATCACAGATGGCTTCCCTGGTGGGTCCCCCTTCCTGATGCCACTGAGTCAGCTCAGGACCTCCCCCAGCTCAGCCACCTGCTCCCCTGTAGGCTCCAGGACCTCCCCCTCAGGTTCAACCTCCTCCTGAACCGTGAGAACTTCTCAGGCGAGTTTCCTGTGCCCATTACCCTTCCTCTTTCTGGAAGACACCTGAGCCACTCTTTTAGGCTCCAGGGTCTCCTAATCACCTTGACGGGCTGCCATTGACTGAGTGGACACACACACCCACCCAGGCAGACCCAACATCTCCAAGTGGGACCTGTGTTCCACCTCCTTCCAAGGGGAATCCTCCAGGTCTTTGCCAAGCAGACAATCAACAGGCATGGTTGGACTCACAGCTACCCTCAAGGAATCTGAGATCCCCCCCTCATTTAAAGGGTACCTGCGCCACGCTACACAGGTGCTCGGAATTGTCTACTGCAACTACTTGGTGAAGAACATGGGGATCTATCTACACTTCAGACACCAGGTGACTTCTCACGGTAGTCACACTGGCTCCTGTGTCTCTCAGAGCCCCCCCCCTGCCCATTGATGGCTACCCACTGCCTGTATGTCTTAGTGCACTCAGGCATGAGGGTCATCTGGACCATCTCACTGTCCACTAGTGAGACAAGGGTTATCTCAGCTGGCCCCCACCCTCCTGCAACCAATTCCTCCCCAAGAGCTACACTAGCCAAACCCTGTGACTGAGCACCAGTGGGTACCTGTGTTCCCTTGAGACATTTGGGATCCCACCCACCTTATGTGACCCATCTGATCACATGCAAAGCACTTGCAGGGACCCTTCTCTGCATTTTTCCCTGTAGAGACCCATGTATTCTTTTCTACTGGGGGCGGGGAATCCTAACCCTGGTAACTAGGTTGGGGCCCTTTTAAGAACTCCCCCTGTTTAACCTTACTCACCCCCATTTCTTCTGATGAGGACCCAGCCTACCCTTGACATGGTCTCCCCCATACCTATTCTGGACCCTGGTACTCTCTCACTAGTCCACTTCCTGTGCAAGATTTCTGGGGTCAGTCAGCTAGCTCTCAACCAGGTGCTGGTGCAGTTCTGGAAAGCAAAGACTGGACAAATGCTCCCAAGCAATCACATTGTACAGCCCATCATAAGTTGTCACCTTACTGCCCTTCACTCAACCATCTAGTGACCTGCAAAAAGAGTCTACACATTCCAACCTGGTTTGGGATTCCTTCCTTTTGTAGGACCTAAACATATCCCTGTACTGCTCAGGGGTGAGACCATATTTTGTGAGTAAGCCATCCTGTATTCTTCCAGTTTTTCCAAATCAAAAACAGCTTTTGTAGTCACAGCTTGTGCATCCCCATATTGAGGCATGTTGGTAAGGTTCACTCAAAAATGCAAAGTTCCAAAAAGAACAGAGAGTTCCCAAGAGAAGGTCAAAAAATCAAAAACCACCAAAAATATGGGAGCAGGAGAAAGTCCAAAAAGAGAAAAAGCAAAAACAAAAAGAGAAGTAGTATGTGGGCACGTAATGGTCTGCACTGAAAACAATAGTGTACACTCAGTCACTGTATGCCAAGTACAAATACACGTTCATTTTTTAGCGCTGATCACCAATGTTAGAAATAGGGTATTTGGTTGTCAGTCAAGTTACCCCTGTCCAAGCAAGGACTCTCACTCTAGTCAGGGTAAAGGAGAATCATGGTCTGGGCATTGAAGAAGGTAAGTCCCTACTTGTTTGGAACTCAATTCTGGGTTCAGACCGACCACAGGCCCCTCAGATGGTTAATGCAGATGAGGGATGAGAATCCAAAACTGCAGAGGTGGTCCATTTCCCTACAGGGAATGGACTTTACGGTGGAACACCGCCCTAGCACAGAAAACGCCAATTCTGATGGTCTGTCCAGATTCTTCCGCCTTAGTGATGAGAACTCCCATGAGGATGAGTAGTTGCTCTGCACTTTCAGGTGGGGTGGGGGGACACATGTTAGACTTGGTATCCCCTAACTTTTTACCTCTGTTTCCCAGGTTGTTGATGCATGGTGGACTATGTTTTTGCTGTTTTTGTTACTTTGGGTACTTTACTACTGCTATCCAGTGCTAAAGTGCAAGTGTTCCTATTTAAAATGTATGTGCAATTGACTTTCCATGATTGGCATATTTGATTTACTAGTAAGTCCCTAGTACAGTGCACTAGAGGTGCCCAGGGCCTGCAAATCAAATGCTACTACTGGGCCTGCAGCACTGGTTGTGCCACCTATATTAGCAGCCCAGAAAACATGGCTCAGACCTGCCATTGCAGTGTCTGTGTGTGCAGTTTTTAACTGCCGCTTAGACTTGGTAAGTGTACCCACTTGCCAGGCCTAAACCTTCTCTTTTTATACATGTAAGGCACCCCTAAGGTAGGCCCTATGTAGCTCCATGGGCAGGGTGCTTTGTATGTAAAAGGTGGGACATGTACTTATGTGTTTTACATGTCCTAACTGTAAAATACTGCCAAATTCAGTTTTCACTGGTGAAAGGCCTATCTCTCTCATAGGTAACATGGAGGCTGCCTTTAAATATTATTAAAGTGCAGATTCCCTTTGGGAGCAGATAGAAATTTGGAGTTTAGGGTCTCTGAACTCACAATTTAAAAATACATCATTTTAATAAAGGTTGTTTTTAGATTGTGTGTTTGAAAATGCCACTTTTGGAAAGTAGGCATTTTCTTGCTTAAACCATTCTGTAACTCTGATTGTTTGTGGATTCCCTTTTGGGTCAGTTTGACAGTTGGGTTATTTGCACCTCTCCTCTAGACTATGACATAAAGGGAGCTGAGGTGTAGCCTACATATCCTGATGGGCCATCTGGGCTGAGGGGAAGGAAGGAGTGGTCAATTATACCTGAAAGGGCTGTGCCTGCCCTCACACAATGCAGAATCCAGCACCCTGGTGTGTGTCTGGAGCCGGGCCTGGGCAAGGCAAGATCTTAAAAACATCAGAGACTTCTCTTTGAAGTAGGCCTACTTCAAAAGCAGAAAAGAGTATAAGAAGAGCACCCAAACCCCTAAAAAGCAGATAACATCTGGAATCAAGATGAACCTCTGCCATGGAGAAGAGCTGAAGGGACGTCTTGCCTGTGACTGGGCTTTGTTGGACTATCCTGCAGTTGCTGCTTCTGCCTGTGAAAGGGGACAAAGACTGGTCTTTGTTGTGCATTTCTGTTTGAGAAGAATCTCCAAGGGCTTGGAATGAGCTTGCCTCCTGTTGTAGAAGCAAAGACTTCTCCGTGCCAGTACTTAGACTTTCTGCTAAGAGTCCTGCCTGCCAAGTGGTGCCCTAACCAGTATCTGGGCCCTTGAAAGGTGGAAAAGGACAGAAATCCAAGCAAAAACTGCAGTGCAGGGATATGTTCAATGCACCACCCGCCTCGCGGCTGATAAACAATGTGCCGCTGGCCTCGCGGCTAAAATCGATGCTCCACCTGCATCAAGGTTGGAAGATCGATGCAATGCAGCTGGAGAAACGACGCGCAACACCACGCAGTGCAGTTTCTTAACACCGTGTGACCGGATTTCAACGCAACATCACTGGGCGTGGAAAATCAACGCAAAGACTGCCTGGACCTGAGGTGGCAGTCTGGATCATCGCATCACTCCCTTGCAGGAGAGAAGAAACAACGTACACCGACCCGACTGGAGGAGGAAGGAGGCACGGTCTTGCTTGCGGGTGAGAAATTAAAACATCACCAGCCTTTTTCAACGCACACTCACCCGTGTTTAAGGATTAAGGGCCAGATGTATCAAGATTTCAGTTAGCGATTCTCAAATTGCGATTTTTAAGAAATCGCAATTTAAGAAATGCAAAAAGCGATGTATCACATTTGAAAATCACTAATAGCGATTTCTTATAATTTGTAAACGCAATTTGCGAGATGCAAACACCAAATCGCAAAAAAAAATTGTGATTCAGTAATTGAAAATCACAAATTGCGAAAATGACAAACCAGAATGGCCTGATGACATCACAACCAGGAAGTGAGTTAGCCCATCCTGTTTCCAGGAGCTGCACCCACAGAAGCAGGGAGAGAGAAACAGCCCAGCACGAGGGAGTCAACATTGTGAGTAAGCCAGGACCAAACTGTAACATGGCCAATGCTGGAAATGGGAAGGAGAAGGGAGACAGTAAGAGGAAGCTAAAATTTAGTGAGGCAGAATTGGAGGTGCTCATTGAGGAGGTTGTTGGGAACCATGATAGACTATTTGGAAAAAACTCACTCCAAGTACCTGAGAGTGAAAAGCGGAAACTCTGGTCTGACATCCAGACAAAAATATGCGCAGTGGGTGTTGCTCCGTGCTCTGTAGACGAGATACGCAAACTATGGTATGACTTGCGGTCCCATGCCAAGGAGAGAGTGGCCAGGAGGCTTATGGAGGCAAGGAGCACCAGAGGCAAACCATCCACCCAGACATTGTCCACCCCTATGGAAGACCTGGAGGAGTCCACATTGCTGCCAGAAGTTGTCATTGGTGTAACTGACATTGACACCTCCGGGACACCCAGCACCAGCAAAGGTAAGGCCAGTAATTTTGTGTATCCCCACATGTGCATGTACAACTGCCCCTTAAGACATAGAACATTGCTTGAGGCACAGTGAAAAGTAGTCCATGTCACATCTTACATACAATGCAACAGTGCCTTATGGGAGTTATAGTACACAACCCTAAGGTGAATACACAACATAAATAGCAAGATAGTGGTCAGCTACATAGTGAAACACCACAAACGACTCAGAATGACACAATTTAATTGTACATTTAAAGCAACACTGTGGAAATCTGTGAAAAATGCTACAACTGACATGCTGCACATTGTCCTTGCAGATAACTCGGTCCCTGCTGCTGCAGGATCTGAAAAAGTGGGGGAAGCAGAAACACAGTCACAGTCTGACTCAAATACCAGTGAGTCCTACAGTATTGTTCTGACTAGATGCAGGGCAAGGGTGTTACCACTGCCAGAGTATAACCTGGACTCGGGTGAGATGGCAGAACACGAACCCACACCACCACCACAGGCAAGTCCCACAGGAAGACAGCAGACCCTGCACCAGCACCAACCAACTCCCCTCAGGAGGCACCATGACGCAGGCAGACAGTGCACAGAAGAAGGAGTGGGCCCATCAATCTTTGGCGGCCTCGAAGCTTCCATGCTGAAGGTGCAGCGCCTGCAATGCAAACAATTTAAGTCACTGCACACACATTTTGTGTCTCACAATAGCAATATGGGGTTACTACACAAGCAGTTGGAGACTCTGATTGAGGGGCAGCAAACAGCTGCTGAAAACACCAAGGAGTTGACACAGGCCATTGGGGAACGCTGCACTGAGATACGGCAGGAGCGTGTCAGCCAGCCCAAGCGCCATCACCAATATTTGGGAAGGTTTGATAGCTTCGGTAGATCTGTCAATCAGCTTGCAAGTTCTACAGCCCAGATATCACAGCGTGCTGTTGCCACACAGGTGGAGATGGCACATTGCAGTTGGGACATTGCACGGGGATTGGTGCAAATTACCAACATACTGGATGCCATGCAAACAGCACGCAGTGCCACAACCAGCGAACTGGGTGTTGGGGACAGTGAGGAGTCCTCTAGCCTCAGTAGTCTGACAGTCCCTGTTATTGATCTGAGGCGTTGCAGTGCCAGACACAGTACTGCATGTGAACCTGCTACTAGAGGTGCCAGCAAGGGCACAGAGCACACAAGTGGAGTACGTGGACGGAAGAAGTGATGTTGAGGGCTACAGGAGACCACCTAAACATGTGGAAATACAGTCATACTATGTTGCTAATAGAGTGACACTGTGAATTGTTCATGTCTGCCCATTGTGAATAGCTATGTCCTAATGACACATTGTTTACCTGAAGTCAAGGTAATACAGATGCTAACTACAGAAATAAATTTAATTTAAGTGGATTTGTCATTACTTACATCAAAAATGGTTGTGCGTGATGTCAGCACTTATTTGCATGCCCTCTGCTGCACTGGTCCTGTCTGCTGGTTGAAGAGGTGGTAAGGGATCATCATCCTCATCTGAGTCTGGCTCCGTGGTTCCACTGATATGCCCCTGGTGGTTGCTATGTTGTGCAAGATGGCACATGTGGCCACAATTTAGCATGTCGTCTCTGGGCTGTACTGTAGTGCACCTCCACTCTTATGGCTGCTCCTTAAATGGCTCTTCAGCAGCCCAAAAGTGTACTCCACCACATTGCGGGTTGCCCTATGTGCAGCATTGTACCTCTTTTCTGCTGGAGTTGAAGGGATCAGGTAGGGCTTTAGCATATAGGTGCGCTCAGCATAGGCACTGTCTCCTGAATGCACAGAGAGTAAAATGAGTACATGTGCTGTCTGATGTCACGCTTACATCAATGCATCATTCTGAACTATCAAATTACCTAGTAGGTATCCTTCACCAAACTCCCCAGCTAGCAGTCATGTGTGTATCCCTGGGTTTCTGGCCACAAGATCGGTAATTCTGTAGGAGGCATTGCATATCACCTGTATGTTCATAGATTTATGATTTTTACAGTTGCGATACACATACTCGGTGACCGATGGTGGACAGATTGCTACATGTGTTCCATCGATGGCACCTAGGACATGTGGGAACTGTGCTATCTGGTAGAAATTAACTTTGGTTTGTTGTAATGCCTGTGGGTTATTGGGGAATCTTATGTACAGTTGTATTCTGCTCAGCATGGCATTGAGAAATGCGTTGAAAAATCTAGAGAGGGCACTCTGTGATACCCCTCCAGCTGCTACTATGACCCCTTGATAGCTCCCTGAGGCTAGTAGGTGCGGGAGCATAATACCTGCACATGTGTTGGTATGCTATTGGTCCTGTGTGTTGTGTGCTGCAGCATGGGTTGTAGCTCAGCTATCAGGTCAAGTATCATGCCTGAGATTAATCTGTATTTCTCATAAATTTCCTCCTCATCCTGGTCAAAAAGGGTTATGCGCACTCTGAAAATGTGCTCCTGTCTCCCCCTCTCTCTCCTCAAACCTGCAAAGATCCTCGTTCTCCTCGCCATGATGTAGAGTGCAGCCATTGTGGAAGAGGAGCTGAGGCATTCTGGGCCTCTTTATATAGGTTGCACCTGGTTACCACCTGGTTTCAGTTTGTGGTAAATTGCATGTGCAAACAGTCACTCCGCGAATAATCGCAAATTGCGATTTTTTTATGCATTGCATAGCGAATCCGTTTTTGCGTGTCGCAATCTGTGTATCGCAAATTGCACCACGATTTAGCGGATCGCTATCTGCGATTTGCTAATCTGTATTGCAATCAGCGTTTCACAAATTGTGATTTGGTAAATCATATCGCTATTTGAGATACGCTGTTTGCGACATGCTAATTCATGTCTCATTCGCAAAAATTTGCTATTTTTGCAATTTCTTATTTTCGCACAGCTAATGCCTTTCATATATTGGAAAATGTATTTTTGCGTTCACAAATGGACATTCACATCGTTTGCGAATGCAAAAACGCTTGATACATCTGGCCCTAAGACTCTTAGGCCCACATTATGAAATTGGTGGGTGGCGGAGGCCGCCTGCCAATGCCATCCTGCCATCAAGCCGCTTGTGCGGCCTGAACCTCACTGGCCGTAATATGGCTTCCCCGCTGGGCCGGCAGGTGGAAACAGGGCCTTAACCTTGTAGCTGGCTCCTAATGGAGCTGGCGGCGATGTGGCGGTGCAGAGGGTGCACCAGCACCCGTCGTGCAATCGAATGCACAATGGGGCTATGCATGGGGGCCCCTGCACTGCCCATGCCAAGTGCATGGGCATTGCAGGGCCCCTGAGGCCCCTATACCACCAGCCTTTCCATGGCAGTGTTTACCACTATGGACAGGGTGGCGGATAGGAACTCGTAATCCTCAGGGCAGAGCTGCTTGAATCGCTGCCCAGGCAGAATACAACTGCCAGGACCGCCAGGCTGCAGGCTGCCGGCAGCCTGGCGATTTGACCGTGGCAGCTCCGCTACGGTCATAATGTCACAGTCGGAATGACACTTTGGAGGCGGTCCGACTGTGACGCTGTCATGATGACCCCCTTATTCTTTTTAAAATTCATAGCTTGACTTGTGTATGTCGGATTTTTGTCATTTTGGTCTTGTTTTGTTTAGATGAATATTACCTATTTTTTCTAAACATGTGTTATGTCATTTTGTAGTGTTTTTACTGATTTACTGTGTGTGCAAATACTGATTTAGTGTGTGGTACAAATACTTTACACATTGCTTCTGAAGTTAAGCCTGTCTGCTTGTGCCAAGCTACCAAGGGGGTGAGCAATGGTTAACTAAGGGTGATTCTCCTTTACCCTGACTAGGGTGAGGGTTCTTGCTTGGACAGGGGGTAACCTGACTGCCAATCAAAGACCCCATTTCTAACAATCTTATTATTTATGTTCAGAACTTCCACCGCTAGATTATTTTGTAGAAAAATACAGTGGTTCCAAAAGATGAATTCAAAGGTTATTTATTGACACACACTTGAAGAAGAATAGCCAGCACGCATTGATGTAGAATTAAAGGGGTTATGATAACGTGTGGCACTAGTAGGAATGGAAAAATCAGATAGCTTAACTCCCATATCTTCTGAGTCAGCAATAAAATTAATTTAACTGCCCTTCCTTCTCCCAGTAAACAACACCTGCTTACTAAATGGCTCCACTATCAAGTCAACTGTAAGTTTAACCCATTCCCCACCAAGGACGTAACGGTTACGTCCTTTGCTGCGGCACTGGGGTGCCAAGGATGTAACCGTCACATCCTGGTAAAGGTTCTCGGCGAAAGCACTAGCGCTCCCTCCGAGGACCTCACCCCCAGGGCAGGGCTGCAAGGGGAATCACTTCCCCTTCCACCACTGCCTCCTCCCAGTGATGTCTGATGAAGTTGGACCTCATTAGGGGCCGCCCCCACTGCGCTGGAAGCTCGGATTTGGAAGAGAAAGGCCGATCTGCCACCGGGGGAGCAGAAATCACTTACGGACCAGGGATTGGTGTGTGTGTGTTTTGTTTGTTGGACAGCTCCTTGGGCAAGGTTTGCTCCCCATGGGGGCATATTACCGTTCACCATTTCTGTCCCCCTTGGGGGTAGATCAGCCTATTTTTGTAAGGCCCATCTGCCCCCAAGGAGGCAGAAAACCCTCCAGAAACCAGGGAAGAATTTTTATTTAAAAAAAATAGGGTGGGGATAAGGCCATACCCCCACCCCCAAATAAATGGGGACAAAGTTGTTCTGCCCAATGGTGGGCAGATGGGGCAATTACCCCCCCGGTCCAATCCCCCGGGGGGAGAAAGCATGCTAGATCCCCGGGAATTAAAAAAAAATGTAGTGAGGTGGTGATTACCAACCAGTAAGGGCATGGTTATGCCCCCGCCCCTACTGAAGGGGGTAACAGTCTTTCAGCTCTACCGCCGCACACTAAAACATCTTATCCCATGGCAATCAAGAGGACATTTGATTATTTGGGGTTTTGGTTTTACATTTGGGCCAAAACAGCTTGTCTAACCCTCAAAATCGTCCCAATTGGAATGGTGAGGGCTGAACTTTTTGGACTTTGGGACGTTGCCATATAGAAAAATCTACAAGACCTAGACCAATCTGAAAACTAAACTTCTAGGTGAGCTCAGGGTGGAGTGCTTCACATGCACCCTGCGCCATTGTCTTACCGCCAATGCATTGCCAACCTCTAATCTTGCTGGAAATCAAACATTTTTTCCCATATTTTCGTGATGGAACCTTCAGGAATCTGCAGGAATCCACAACATTTCTACCAACCAACATTGTCGCATCTATACTGATATAAATTAAGCCCCACCTGTCAGCCTAAAACTTTTTTTTTTCAAACTGCCCTTTTGGACCTGCTTTGGATCCCCCTCAATTCTGACATGTTTTTGGCTCTTCCCTGCCACAGGCACTTGGCCCACCTATACATGTGAGTTATTATATTTACCAGGAGACTGAGGGGAACGTTGGGTGGTAGGAAATTTGTGCTGGTGCAGTGGTCGCACAAAGAAATGTGGAAAAATGTGATTTTTTAGCTAAATTTGACAATTACTTAGGATTCTGGGTAAGGAAACTCTGGGGGATCCATGCAAGTCACACCTCCCAGGACTCCCTCGGGTGTCTAGTTTACAGAATTTTTTGGGTTTGGTAGATTTTCCATATATGGCTGTTGAACCCTAGGTGTTTGGTTTTCAAAAATGCACAGGTTTGGTAGGTTTTGCTAAGTGCCAGCTGAGCTAGAGGCCAAAATCCACAGCTAGGCACTTTGCAAAAAACAGATCTCATTTCTTTGGGAAAATGTGATGTGTCCACATTGCGTTTTGGGGCATTTTCTGTTGTGGCCATAGACCTATCCATGCAAGTGAGGTGCCATTTTTATCTGAAGACTTGGGTGAATGCTAGGTTGAAGTAAATTTGTAGTTCCTCTCAGATTTGAGAACTTTCTGTCACCAAAATATGTGGAAAACGTCTTGTTTTGCCACAATTTGAGGTTTGCAAAGGATTCTGGGTAATATAACATGATGAGAGCCCCACAAGCCACCCCATTTTGGATTCCCCTAGGTGTCTAGTTTTCAAAGATGCACAGGGTTGGTAGGTTCCCTAAGTGCCAGCTGAGCTAGAGGCCAAAATCCACAGCTAGGCACTTTCCAAAAAAGAGTAACGCTAGGGGGAAGGAAACGTTAGGGGGAAGGAAACGTTTGGCTCCTCTCAGATTCCAGAACTTTCTGTCACCAAAATATTTGGAAAAAGTGTTTTTTTGCCAAATTTTGAGGATTGCAAAGGATTCTGGGTAACAGTACCTCAAGAGAGCCCCACATGTCACCAGCATCTTGTATTCCCCTAGGTGTCTAGTTTCCAAAAATGCACAGGTTTGGTAGGTTTTCCTAGGTGCTGGCTGAGCTAGAGGCCTAAATCCACAGCTAGGCACTTTGTAAAAAAAGAGATCTGTTTTCTTTGGTAAAATGTGATGTGTCCATGTCGTATTTTGGGGCATTTTCTGTCGCGGGCAATAGGCCTACCCACACAAGTGAGGTACCATTTTTCTTGAGAGACTTCGGGCAACAATGTTTGGGAGGAAAGTTGTGGCTCCACTCAGATTCCAAAACATTGTGCCACCAAAATGTGTGGAAAAAGTGTTTTTCTTTTTGCCAAATTGTGAGGTTTGGAAAGGACTCTGGGTAACAGAACCTGGTGAGAGCCCCACAAGTTACCCCATCTTGGATTTCCCTAGGTGACTAGTTTTTAAAAATGTTCCAGTTTGGTAGGTTTCCCTTACTGCCATCTGAGCTAGAGGCCAAAAACCACAGCTAGGCACTGTGCAAAAAACAGCGCTGTTTTCTTTGGGAAAATATGATGGGTCCACATTGTATTTTGTGGCATTTCCTGTCACGGGCACTAGGCCTACCCACACAAGTGAGGCACCATTTTTATTAAGAGACTTGGGGGAACACTGGGTGGAAGGAAATTTGTGGCTCCTCTCAGGTTCCAGAACTTTCTGCCACTGAAATCGGTTGAAAAAGTGTTTTTTCTTTGCCAGATTTTGGGGTTTGCAAAGGATTCTGGGTTGCAGACCCTCGTGAGAGCCCCATATGTCACCCCACCTTGGATTCCCGTAGGTGTCTGGTCAGTTTTCTTTGGGAAAATGTAATGAGTCCATGTTGTGTTTTGTGGCATTTTCTGTTACGAGCAATATGCGTACCCACACAAGTGAGGTACCATTTTTATCAGGAGACTTGGGGGAATGCATGGTGGAAGGAAATTTGTGGTTCCTCTCTATAGGAAGGTAGCCTCTTTCTAGCCTTGTTACCCCTCCTTTTGGAGTGATTGTGAGTATATGTCAGGGTGTTTTACTGTCTCACTGGGACCCTGCTAGCCAGGGCCCCAGTGCTCATAAGTCTGTGACCTGAATGTGTTCCCTGTGTGGTGCCTAACTGTGTCACTGAGGCTCTGCTAACCAGAACCTCTGTGCTTATGCTCTCTCTGTCTTTAAAATTGTTACTGCAGGCTAGTGACCATTTTTACCAATTCTGATTGGCACACTGGAACACCCTTATAAATCCCTAGTATGTGGTACCTAGGCACCCACGGTATTTAGGGTTCCAAGAGATCCCTATGGGCTGCAACATTTCTTTCCCCACCCATAGGGAGCTCAGACAATTCTTACACAGGCCTGCCACTGCAGCCTGAGTGAAATATCGTCCACGTTATTTCACAACCCTATTACACTGCACTTAAGTAACTTATAAGTCACCTATATGTCTAACCCTCACTTGGTGAAGGTCAGGTGCAAAGTTACTAAGTGTGAGGACACCCTAGCACTAGCCAACGTGCCCGTACATTGTTCAGGGCAATTTCCCCAGACTTTGGCCCTCATTCTGACCTTGGCGGGCGGCGGAGGCCGCCCGCCAAAGTCCCGCCGTCAGATTACCGTTCCGCGGTCGAAAGACCGCGACGGTAATTCTGACTTTCCCGCTGGGCTGGCGGGCGGTCGCCTTCAGACCGCCCGCCAGCCCAGCGGGAAAGAGGCTTCCACGATGAAGCCGGCTCGGAATCGAGCCGGCGGAGTGGAAGCTGTGCGACGGGTGCAGTTGCACCCGTCGCGTATTTCACTGTCTGCGCAGCAGACAGTGAAATACATGTAGGGGCCCTCTTACAGGGGCCCCTGCAATGCCCATGCCAGTGGCATGGGCACTGCAGGGGCCCCCAGGGGCCCCGCGATCCCCCTACCGCCATCCGGATCCTGACCGCCGGGATCTGGATGGCGGTAGGGGGGGTCGGAATCCCCGCGGCGGTGCAGCAAGCTGCGCCGCCGCGGAGGATTCAATGGGGCGGCGGTACACTGGCGGGACCCCGCCAGTGGTGCCGGTCCGACCGCGGCTTTACCGCCGCGGTCGGAATCCCCATTGGAGCACCGCCGGCATGTCGGCGGTGCTCCCGCGGTCCTCCGCCCTGGCGGTCAAAGACCGCCAGGGTCAGAATGACCACCTTTGTCAGTGCGGGGACACCGTTACACGAGTGCACTACATATAGGTCAATACCTATATGTAGCTTCACAATGGTAACTCCGAATATGGCCATGTAACATGTCTAAGATAATGGAATTGTCCCCCATGCCAAATTTGGTATTGGGGTACCAATTCCATGCATCCCCGGGGCTACAGCATGGACCCCGGGTACTGCCAAACTAGCACTGCAGCTACCACTGCTGCCAACCCAAAGACAGGCTACTGCCCTCCTGGGGTCTGGATAGCCCAGTCCCAGGAAGGCAATACAAAGGATTTCCTCTGAGAGAGGGTATCACATCCTCTTGCTTTGGAAATAGGTGTTAAGGGCCTGAGCGGAGTAGCCTCTCCTGGCCTCTGGGAATGCTTTGAAGGGCACAGATGGTGCCCACCTTGCATAAACCAGTCTACACTGGATCAGGGATCCCTCAGCCCCTGCTCTGGTGCAAAACTGGACAAAGGAAAGGGAAGTGACTCCTCCCCTGTCCATCACCACCTTGGGGGTGGTGCCAGAGCTCCTCCAGTGTGTCCCAGACCTCTGCTATCTTGAATGCAGAGGTGTGAGGGCACAATGGAGGCCTCTGAGTGGCCAGTGCAAGCAGGTGATGTCAGAGACCCATCCTGATAGGTGCTTACCTGGTTAGGTGGCCAATCCTCCTCTGAGGGCTATTCAGGGTCTCTCCTGTAGGTTTCTCTTCAGATAACAAATGCAAGAGCTCACCAGAGTTCCTCTGCATCTCCATCTTTGACTTCTGCCAAGGATCGACTGCTGACCCTAAGTGGTTTGCATTCCACTTTTTTAGTATATGGTTTGTGGTGCCCCTAGGCCTCTTGAATTCTATTGTATTCTACAGTGTTTGCACTACTTTTTCTAACTGTTTACTTACCTGATTTTGGTTTGTGTGCACATTTTGTGTATTTTACTTACCTCCTAAGGGATTATGGCCCTCAATACAAGCTTGGAGGTCAGTGTTAAAGCGGCGGTAATACCGCAAACAGGCTGGCTGAAATAAAAATGGGATTACGACCATGGCGGAAACCGCCAACACAGACAACCACTTTAAAACTCCGACCGCCACGGCGGTACAAACAAACAGCACGGCGAACACCGCCAACAGACAGGCGGAAACCAATGTACCGCCCACCCTATCACAACAGGCCTATCCGCCACCTTTACTGGGGTGGAACCAACAGGAACAAAATGACGGCGGAAACAGTACACAGAAGGGAAATCACTCACCTCTCCACACCCCACGAGGAACCTGGACGCCACGGAGCCCGAATTGCAGATAGTGCAGATGATGGTCTTCCTTCTCTTCTATCAGGAGCTCCAACGACGGCGGCGATGACCGCGGTGAGTACTGCACCTACAAAACAGGGGAGGGGGGAGGGAAAAGAGAGTGACACACACGCAACATCCCCACCCTCACCCTCACCCACAACAACAGACACACAAATACATGCAGCTAAATTACATATGCACCCCCACCTGGAAGAACGCAAGGGCAAAAGGAATTGATTTGAACGAATGTAATCATGTGAAATCTCATTATCAAAGTTCAAAATCCAGTAAAATCAATTATGTACACCAACTACACAAATCCGGATAGTGCACCAATCATTGTCCGTGGACCACTGGGCCCAAAATGCATGGACAAAGCCCACACTAGATACCTGACTCCAAATGGAGAGAACACTGCTGGGGCATCAGACCTAAAATATACAGGCACCTCAAGGGGAGGAGGAGGGGGGGCACCTCAGCCAAATGAACGCACAACGCCACTGCTGCACAAGGGGGCTCCATGTCCATTGATGTATCCTGGGGAGTGCTAAGCTCAGTCTCTCAAGTCTTTCCAGTGGGTGGTTTGCCTACTGCTTTATCCTGGGGAGTGCAAAGCCACAGTCTCTCAAGACTTTAAAGTGGGTGGTTTGCCCACTGCTTTATCCTGGGGAGTGCAAAGCCACAGTCTCTCAAGTCTTTCCAGTGGGTGGTTTGCCCACTGCTTTATCCTGGGAGTGCAAAGCCACAGTCTCTCAAGTCCTTCCAGTGGGTGGTTTGCCCACTACTTTATCATGGGGAGTGAAAAGCCACAGTCTCTCAAGTGGATAACAGTCTCCACTGGTTCTGGAGGGGGCTTTGTGCCCAGAGTGCTTCATCCTGCCAAGGACTGAGGTAGTGGATGTCATTCTCCACTGGTTCTGGAGGGGGCTTGGTGCCCAAAGTGCTCCATGTGCAGTGTGGCTGGTACAATACACTCGCCTGGGTCTGTGTACCACGAGATTGCCGAGGTACAGGTAGCATGATACGCCATGGAGGCAGAGACATACCCCACACTGATGCAGCTTCACGTTCCATATGCAGGTGACAACTGTGATGACAGTGATGTGCCATGGTAGCTGCCCAGGGTCCTGGAACTCACCACCAACCTCGGACGACTGACCACTGGGGATTGTAGGCATGTCTGCGGTGGTGCCACTGTCTGTGGACATCACGGGTCCGCTGGCAGTGCTTGTGGTGGTGTCAGTCGTGGCAGTGCTGGCTGCGGGGTCCGTTGTGGCAGTGCTGGTTGTGGGGTCTGTGGCGGCGGTGCTGGCGACGGGGTCTGTGGCGGCGGTTCTGGTTGCGGGGTCTGTGGCGGCGGTGTTGGCAGCAGGGTCTGTGGCAGCGGTGCGGGCGGCGGGGTCTGTTGCGGCGGAGCATGTGTCATCACCTGCTGAGGTAGAAAGCAGGATGTCTCCTGCAGCCTCGGATGGCTGCCCACCGGGGAAGAGGCTGGGGACTGTTGCAGCAGCTGTAGACGTGCCGGAGGCCGTGCAGGTGGCAGTGCAGGTGGTGGTTTTCACCGCCGTACAGGTTGGCGTGGACGTGGACAGAAGGTGTGACACTGGTCCCTCAGTAGGTGACCTCTCCTGACCTGCCCTTCAGTTTTTGGCCCTTTCCTACCTTTGATGGTGGCACAGTTGTCTAGCCACTAGCCCCTTTTGTTTTCGCTGACCCCTTTGTGGCAGGTGTTTTCGGCTTCTCCTTCCGGGATGTGGGTATCTTTTTAACCTTGGCAGGTGGCGGAATATCCTTGCCCTTGCTCCGTAGCACACTGGCAGCCCTGATGGTTGGCGCACTCCTTTACCCCGCAGTTGCTGGCACCACTGTGTCTGGGGATGTGGTGGCTGAGGTGCTGGGCTGAGACCTGGAAAGCCTGGCACCAGGAAAGGACACGGGGGGAGGTGAAGGGAAGAGGTCAAGGTTTGACAGGAAAAGTTTTTTAGACACACTGGGATGGTTAGATAGAGGGGGTTTGGGAGTGGAGGAAGAGGTAGTGGTTGTTGGAGGTGTACATCAGCTGAATTTGGGTGAAGGTGCATGGGCTGGAGGCTGTTGTGTGGTGGATGACTGTTGAGTAGGGGTGTGCCTGCGTTTGTGTACTTTGGGAGGAGGGCTCACAGAACCACTGGGAGAGGACACTGGGGATGTGTGAATGGTAGTGGGGGAGGTGAGTGCACGTGAGCGGTGTGTGGTGATGGGCGTGCTGGTGATGGAGGTAGTGGCTGAGGATGGGGACACAGTGAAGGAAGTGGATGTTGGTATGTGTGCATGGGTATGGTGCTTGTGTGAGTGCCTGTGGTATGTGTGGGGCTTATGTTTGGCTGAGCCACTCTTGTGTGTTGATATGTGTGCATGCTGGTCTGATGGTGTGCTTGGGATAGGCTGAGGTACAGAGACTTGGGTCTGGGTGGATGAGGTTGGAGGGGGGAGGCTGGACATAGGGACAATGGCTGCCATCAGTGCTGAGGCCAGAACCTGAAATGCTCTCTGTTGGGCTGCCAGGCCAGAATGAATGCCCTAATGTATGAATTTGTTTGTTGCAAATGCCTCTCAACACCCTGGATGGCATTCAGAATAGTAGACTGCCCAACAGTGAGGGATTTCAGGAGGTCAATAGCCTCCTCACTGAGGGCAGCAGGGCTGACTGGGGCAGGGCCTGAGGTGCTTGGGGCGAAGGAGATGCCCACCCTCCTGGGCGAGCGGGCACGGGACACACGCTGAGGGGCTGCTGGGAGGGCGGTGGTGGTAGGGGGGCTGGCTGCTGTACCTGTTGATGCGGTGGGCACAGAGGGGCCCGCCACCGCAAGGGAGCTCCCATCAGAGGAGGAGTCGCTTTCGCTGGTCTCTGCTCCTGTCCCTGCCGTGAAGCTCCCCTCGCCCTCTGTCCCATGGTGGCTTCAGACTCCATTGCTTCACCCTCCAAGGCCAAGTGGGATGCAGCCCACTCCTGTTCCGGTGCCAATGCTCCTCTGCCTGATGATGCTATTGCACACAAGAAGAGGGAAACCACAAAAAGGGGGGGACAGAAGAAAGTCATGTTCAGTGCATGCAAGACCACTACCGTTGGCGGACTCAACTGACACAGCAGCCCTCTGCACTACGCCATGCACTTATAGTTCCTAGATTAATCACATGCCCATGGGGTACAAGGCCTAAGCCCAATTACTGCACACCTGGAAGTCACAGGAGCCTGACTAGGTGTAGATGGCTCTAACTACCAGTGGGGTTGGGGTGCCACTTAGCCTGCCTCACAAGGGACCTTGCCTACCAAGATCGCCCTGGCCTAGGGGAACCCACTGCCCACCTCCCCCACCCAGACACTTCGTAATGCGCGCAGACTCAGCTGAATGAGAGTGTACTCACCCCCTTGTGGCTGCTGTGATGCCTTCAAGCTCCCATCCAACTCCGGATACGCCACCGCCAGTATCCGGAACATCAGGAGAGTCATGGTGTGACGGGAACTCCTCCCACGTTGGGGGGCCATCCGCCTTCTTGCTTCAGCGGCGCAGGTCCTCCCATCTTTTACGGCAGTGGGTGCTCTGTTGGTGGTGGACCCCCAGACGTCCTTGGCGATGGCACGCCAAATAGCCTTCTTCTGGTGGGCGCTGACCTAAAGGGATAGTACAGGGGGAAAGGAAAATCTTTACCCGTCCGGACCGTCTGACTGATTGGCCCTTGCCCTGACGCACATACACTCATCGTCCGCACATGCAGGCCTCAGCCCCCCATGTATCTTCCATCCACACCACTCCAAACAGGCATTGCCCATGCCGCATACTCTCAGTGTACTCACCTTTTTGTCTGGAGGACCGTACAGTTGTGTGTACTGGGGGAGGACCCCATCCACTAGTTTCTCCAACTCCTCTGAAGTGAAGGTAGGGGCCCTTTCCTCAGACACTGTAGCCATCGTCGCTTCCAGACACAGGTCACAGCAGCACTTATAGTGTAGGTCTTCTCCTGCTGAAGGTCCGGTATCAAGTGAGTGAACAGACAGAAAATGGCGGTCACGTCCGCGGTGGTGTGTACCATCACCGCCAGAATACATCGTCATTGGCTCCTCGGACCCATAGGGCCCAATGATAACCAATGCAGAATTGCACTGCGGTCTTCGATCGCCCACCGGGACGGTGTAGAACGCCAGCACAGTTACTTCATATCCCCTTGTCCCACCTTACAGGTCAGGCAGCCGCCATTTCAGGGGGCCACATGGCATTATTAATAACTGCATCACACCAATAGAGGCCTGGAATACACACAGTTACAGGCTCATTACGGATTAATAAATGTGTGCAAATGACATTTTGTGATACCTCAGTGTTGGCTGACTCTCTGCTCGCTGTTCTCCTCCATAGGGCACGTCTGCTGGGGCAGGTGATGAGATAGTGGCATCCTCCGGTGTACAGACCGCTGGTGGACTTGCCGGCAATGGAAGAGAGACACATCATAGTCACATACAGACTTGATCGTGCAACAATCTAGGAACTGTGTGCCCAGTTGGAGCCAGACCTGATGTCAGCTATCCGCACTCCCACAGGGATACCCCCTCTACTGCAGGCCCTGTCAGTACTCCATTTCCTGGCAAGTGGTTCCTTTCAAACAACAGTGGCCATTGCATCAGGGATGTCCCAGCCAATGTTCTCTAACGTGTTGTCCAGAGTGTTGTCTGCCCTGCTGAAACACATGCACAGCTACATCGTGTTCCCTCATGTGGAGGATTTGCCCACAGTGAAAGGTGACTTCTTTGCCCTGGGACATATCCCAACTTCATTGGTGCCATTGATGGGACACCTGTGGCATAGGTACCCCCCCCGCAGGAGTGAACAGGTGTACAGAAACAGGAAGAGCTACCATTCGATGAATGTGCAGATGGTGTGTTTGGCAGACTAGTACATCTCCCAGGTGAATGCCAAGTTTCCTGGCTCAGTGCATGACGCTTACATTTTGAGGAATAGCAGCATCCCTTATCTCATGGGGTAACTCCAGAGGCACCGTGTGTGGCTAATAGGTGAGGCCAAGGACCCTATACAGTGTGAATAGGTGTCTGGGTCTGTTGTTGTCCCCAAGGGTTAGTCTGTGTCTAACAGTTGTCCCTCGATATTTGCAGGTGACTCTGGTTACCCCAACCTGTCATAGCTACTGGCCCCAGTGAGGAATCCCAGGACAAGAGCAGAGGAACGCTACAATGAGGCACATGGGTGAACTAGGAGGGTGATCGAACAAACCTTCGGCCTCCTGAAGACCAGATTCTGGTGCCTCCATATGACAGGTGGTTCCCTCTACTACTCACCAAAGAAGGGGTGCCAGATAATCGTGGCCTGCTGTATTCTGCACACCCTGGCTTTGCGACGGCAGGTGCCTTTTCTGCAGGAGGATGGGCCAGCTGGTAGTCTTGTGGCAGCTGTGGAGCCTGTGGACAGTGAAGAAGAGGATGCAGAAGAAGTGGATATTGACAACCGAAACAACATAATCATGCAATACTTCTAGTGAGACAGAGGTAAGAAGATGTCACTGCCTCCCATATCTCATACTATTATTGGATCTAGCATAAGTCTGTCATTTTCACTCAGTGTATGGACCCTGGCTTGTCACTTTGCCTTTCCATTTTACAGATCTGGAACCAACTTTGTGCCCTCTGCTATATTTCCTCTGGGCCTACAGCTGTGTTACAACGGTATGTGCACAAGTAAATTGACATTGCTATATTCCATGGTTATTGCAATTACACGTTTGTGAAAGCACAGACTGACTCCAGATTGTTTTGTGATTGAAGTGTGTTTATTTCTGTGCAAATAAGTGGAGGGGGTTTTAAAATGGGCTGTGGGATGGTGGAGAAATGTCCATGGCAGAGTCCAGTCTATTTGTTTCACAGGTGCATTGTCCAAAGGGGCATAGGAAGTGGAGCAATGGCAGTTGAAGGATGGACACGGTGACAAAGTGGGAAAGAAGGGTGACATTCAGGGGGGTCTCATTTCCTGGCCGGGGTCTTGGCAATGCTCTCTGTCTTGTTCCTGGATCTGAGGGACCGTTTGTGGGGTGGTTCTCCATCTGCAGGGGGTGGGGTGCTGTACTGCCCCCAGGTCCCTGATCATCCTGTGTTAGTGGGGTTGGCTGGGCGCCCTGTAGTGTCGGACGCACTGCTGATTGACGTGTCCTGGGGACAGAGGTATGGGCCCGCTGTGTGGGTGCTGTGGTGGTGTTTCCTGAGGGGGGAGGCTCTGTGGTGGCTTATGCCAGTGCCAGGGGAATCAACTGAGGGCCCTGATGGGCCGGGGTGATCATCTTGATCCAGTTGTGCTGAGCTGCTGTCATCACTGTGGGTCTCTTCTGTGGGGGGACTGGATATGTCTGGTACCTCCTGTCCGGTGACGTTGGGTAGGGGCCCTGCAGAGGTGTAAAGACATGATTATTGCATCTCGTGTGCAATGGGTGAGTGACCCTGTACTCCAGTGCTTGCATTCTTGGCTTGGTCCTTGTGTGATAGTTATTTTGGGGTCTATGTGGGTATCTGTAGTGGACATGCTTTGGTTATGGGTGTCCATACTTTGGTGTTGCATGCAGGGCTTGGTTTTGGAATGTGTCGGTTGTGATAGTGGGGCATATGTGAGGTGTTGGAGTGATGGGGGTGAGGGTGAGGGTATGGGTATGTGATGGCATGCAGGTGGGGTGGAGGATATGGTAATTAAGATATGACTTACTAGAGTCCAGTCCTCCTGCTACTCCTGCGAGGCCCTCAGAATGCAGTATTGCCAAGACTTGCTCCTCCCATGTTGTTAGTTGTGGGGGAGGAGGTGGGGGATCCACCGCCAGTCCTCTGTACAGCAATCTGGTGTCTGGAGACCACGGAACGCACCTTCCCCCGTAGGTCGTTCCACCTATTCCTGATGTCATCCCGTGTTCTTGGATGCTGTCCCACTGCGTTGACGCTGTCCACAATTCTGCGCCATAGCTCCATCTTCCTTGCAATGGAGGTGTGCAGCACCTGTGATACGAATAGCTGTGGTTCTACCCGGACTATTTCCTACACCATGACCCTGAGCTCCTCTTCAGAGAAGGATGTGGTGTGGGTGATGTGTGAGGTGGCGTGTGTTGTGATGTGTGAGGGGATGTGTTGGATTGTGTTGTTTGAGGTGCATGGATGTTGTGTAAGTGATGGTGTTGTGTGTCTGTGGATGCTGGTGTTGTTTAAGGTACTGTCTCTCTTTGGCGTGGTTTCAGAATTGTGTTAGTAAGGGTTTGTGGGTGATATGGGTGTGTGCAATATACTGGATTGTGTGTGTGGTGTGTGTATGTGTATCAGGTGTGTGTTTTTTGATTTGTCCAATGTGGTTGTGTTTTGTAAATGTGTGTGTATTTTGAGCGCGGCGGTGTGTACTGCCAATGGAATATCGCGGTTGGAAGACCGCTGCGTTGATTCATGGCTCGTGATAGTGTGGCGTACTCCTGTTGGCGTGACGGTGTCAGTTTTGTTATCGCCAGTTTATCACTGACCTTTGGTGTGGCAGACTTGTGTGGGTGTCTGTATTATGGTGGATTCCGAGCTGTGGGTCGTAATACCTACAGTATAGCGGAATTCCGCGGCCGCAGCGGTATGTTGGCAGTCTCCTGCACGACGGTAAGCGGCATTTACCGCCAGGGTTGTAATGAGGGCCTATATCCTCTACGATATTTTTGGCACATTGTCCCTAAAATAAAGTACCTTTATTTTTAGTAACTCTGAGTATTGTGATTTTTATGATATAGTGCTATAAGATATAAATGGTATAGTAGGAGCTTTGCATGTCTCCTAGTTCAGCCTAAGCTGCTCTGCTATAGCTACATCTATCAGCCTAAGCTGCTAGAACACTACTAATCTACTAATAAGGGATAACTGAACCTGGCACAAGGTGTAAGTACCATCAGGTACCCACTATAAGCCAGGCCAGCCTCCTACATTGGTGGTGCAGCTGTGGGATCAGTACTTGTAACTGCTTTACCACTTTGTCATTGGTGCTTTTCATAAGAAAAACATATACCAAGTACTTAAAAATGTACACATTTAACCTAAAAAATGTAACTTTCTTTCTTTAAACTTTCTAAAAAGTTTCTGAAAAGTTTGAAAAAGTTTTGAAAAGTTTGAAAAAGTTTTGAAAAGTTTGAAAAAGTTTTGAAAAGTTTGAAAAAGTTTTTCTCTTTTCTATAAAAAGTTTCTAAACTTTTTTTATCTCTGTCCTAAATCCTTTCTAACAAATACGTCTGCAGTAGAACTTACTCCCACAGTTGTCCAGGCAACCTATGGTAGTTTAAACTTTAAAAGTTTGAGGCGTCTCTGCATAGAAAGAGGTTTACGTTTTGGTAAGAACCCTACCAAAGATCTCCTCCTTAGCCTTCTCCTAGAGAGTTACCAGAACCAGTCTGGCCCATTCCAGGATCAGGAGGTAGAGGAGGGGGGTACCAAGCAAGACTCAGAGGAGTCCCCTGAGGATGCTGGGGATGGTTCATCCAAAGACCTGCCAGCTAACAGGCCTCCTAGTGACACTGGTAGCGGGAGGGGGTCAAACACTAGTAGGGCACCTTTTACTCCAAAAGGCCAGGTTACTAGAGTCCAGCCAGTTAGAGACAGGTCTCACTCTGCCAATTCCCACATTTCTTCTGTGTCTCAGAATTCCCAAACCTCCCACCCTGAGGATAACACTATGGAAAGGGAACTCAGAAAGCTGAGGTTGGAAGAGGCCAGGCTGAAGCTAAGACAGCAGCAGCTGGTCTTAGACAGGGAATATCTAGATGTAGAGAGGGAAAGGCAGAGGTTGGGGTTAGTTCCCCATGGTGGCAGCAGCAGTGTTTTTGATAGCAATCCTGTCCAGAAACCTGCATAAGATAGTCCCCCCTTACAAGGAGGGGGATGACATTAACAAGTGGTTGCTGCACTTGGGAGGGCTTGTATGGTACAGTTGGTCCCTCAAAGGCAGTGGACTGCTATCTTGCGGTAAGGGTAGGGATAGGCTCCTTACTGTCAGAGAAAGTGATGCTAATAATTACAAAGTTTTGAAGGATGCACACTTAGATGGATTTGGCTGAACCAATGAACAATACAGGATAAAGTTCATAGATACCAGAAAAGAGTCCTCTCAAGACTGAACAGACTTTGTAGACTGTTCAGTGAAGTCCTTGGAGGGTTGGTTATATGGCAGTAAGGTGACTGACTATGAAAGCCTGTATAATGTAATCCTGAGAGAACATATGTTGAACAATTGTGTGTCTGATTTGTTGCACCAGTACTTGGTAGACTCAGATCTGACCTTTCCCCAAGAATTGGGAAAGAAGGCAGAGAAATGGGTCACAACAAGAGTGAACAGAAACGTTCATACAGGTGGTGACAAGGATGGCAAGAAGAAAGATGGTGAGAAATCTCAGGATAAGCATTGGGATGAAGGAAAACTAAAGATCTTTCTTCACATCCTAAACACTCTTCAGGGGGTGGGGATAAATCATCTTCTTCCTCTTCTACACAACCCACACACACTACAAAGCCTGAAAGTGCTATGTGTGTAAAAATAAAGGCCATAGGCCAGAGGATACGTCCTGCCCAGGTAAACCCCCTGAGTAGTAATAGTGGTGGGACTGCTGGCAACAGTAAAATTAAGGGTGTAGTTAGGCTCACTTTGGGGTCCATCATAGAAAATGGGGTAGTCAGTCCCAAGACAGTTTCTGTCACACCTGGTGGCATTGGCCTTGCCACACTGGTTGCCTGTCCCCTTACAATGGATAAGTACAGGCAGTCAGTTTCAATAAATGGTGTTAAGACCCAGGCCTACAGGGACACAGGTGCCAGTATCACTTTGGTGACTGAGAACCTAGGGCCATATTTATACTTTTTGACGCAAAACTGCGCTAACGCAGTTTTGCGCCAAAAAAATTAGCGCCGGCTAACGCCATTCTGAAGCGCCATGCGGGCGCCGTATTTATTGAATGGCGTTAGCCGGCGTTAGCTGACCGGCGCTGCCAGGTGTGCGTGAAAAAAAACGACGTACACCAGGCAGCGCCGGCGTAGGGAAAAATGGCGTTTGGGCATCCCAAAATGGGGCAAGTCAGGCTGAGGCAAAAAAATCGTCTTAACCTGATTTGCGCCATTTTTTTTGGGCGCCCAGACGCCATTAACATGACTCCTGTCTTAGCAAAGACAGGAGTCATGCCCCCTTGCCCAATGGCCATGCCCAGGTGACTTCTGTCCCCTGGGCATGGTCATTGGGCATAGTGGCATGTAGGGGGGCACAAATCAGGCCCCCCTATGCCACAATTTTTTTTAAAAAAAATACTTACCACAACTTACCTTTTCTTCCCTGGGATGGGTCCCTCCATCCTTGGGTATCCTCCTGGGGTGGGCTAGGGTGGCAGGGGGTGTCCCTGGGGGCAGGGGAGGGCACCTCTGGGCTTATTCTGAGCCCACAGGTCCCTTAACGCCTGCCCTGACCCAGGCGTTAAAAAGAGGCGCAAATGCAGGGTTTTTTGCCCCGCCCACTCCCGGGCGTCATTTTTGCCCGGGAGTATAAATACCACGCACATGCCTGGGAGTCATTTTTTAAGACGGGAACGCCTACCTTGCATCTCATTAACGCAAGGAAGGTGTTCACGCCAAAAAATGATGCTAACTCCATGAACTTTGGCGCTAGACGCATCTAACGCCAAAGTATAAATATGGAGTTAGTTTTGCGTCGAATTTGCGTTGAAAAAAATGACGCAAATTCGGCGCAAACGGAGTATAAATATGCCCCCTAGTGTCTCCTGCACAACACCTCATTGGACAACAGTACACGATTATTGATGTCCATAACACCACTCAGTTCTTCCCCTTAGCTGTAGTTCAATTTAGTTGGGGTGGAGTTACTGGCCCTAAGCGTGTGGTAGTATCACCTAGCTTACCTGTAGACTTTCTCTTAGGTAATGACCTAGAGACCTCAGGTTGGGCTGAGGTAGAGTTTAATACCCATGTATCCATGCTGGGTATCAGGATCCTCTCCAACAACAGGTACAAAGGGCATCAAAGTATCCCCTACCCTCCCTGCCATTAAGGATACCATTCCTGTAGTGGGAGAGACCTCTCCGGGGGTGGAACCCTTACCCGGGGAACCATCACCTAGCACAGCTGTACTCCCTGAGGTGAAAGTACCTCTGTGGGATAACTAATACTGGTGAGAAAAAGTGCACCATTTTAGTTAACATGGAGCATCCCTCCCACCCTCCGTGAGAAACTTTAATGCAGCAACCCTGCACTGCCTCACAACACTTAGGACAGCAGCCCTGCTTATGTGGGGCTTATAGGACAGCAGCCCTACCATGCTCCAACTCAAGAGAAACAGCAACCCTGTTCTCTCTTACAGCCATATGGACAAAGTATTTGCCCAGCTATGGCTTTATTGAGACAGCATCCCTGTCTGGCATTCTCATCACTTGATATAGGCCCAGTGGACAATTCCCACTGCTCTAAACTAAAACATACTAATATGAACTCTGAGAATATAACTTCACATTGTTGGCTAGCTAAAAAAACTCCAAACAGAGTGGTTTACATGAGAAGTAAACATACAGTAGATGATAAAGGGAGTAACCAATCTATTGCAGAGCTACTCTCCAGTTATCACCACTTAGACAATAAAGACTCAACTGGCCAAGGTTAGCCTTCTTGTCCTTCATTTGGGGGGGAGTTGTGTAGGAAGGTAGCAATCTTTCTGGCCTTGTTACCCCCACTTTTGGCCTGTTTGTGAGTATATTTCAGGGTGTTTTTACTGTCTCACTGGGATCCTGCTAGCCAGGACCCCAGTGCTCATAGTGAAAACCCTATTTGTCAGTGTGTTTTATATGACTCACTGGGACCCTGCTAGCCAGGGCCCAGTGCTCATAAGTTTGTGGCCTGGATGTGTTTCCTGTGTGGTGCCAAACTGTGTCACTGAGGCTCTGCTAACCAGAACCTCAGTGTTTATGCTCTCTCTGTCTTTAAAATTGTCACTGCAGCCTAGTGACAATTTTTACCAATTCTGATTGGCACACTGGAACACCCTTATAATTCCCTAGTATATGGTACCTAGGTACCCAGGGTACTGGGGCTCCAGGAGATCCCTGTGGGCTGCAGCATTTCTTTTGCCACCCATAGGGAGCTCAGACAATTCTTACACAGGACTGCCACTGAAGCCTGAGTGAAATAACATCCACGTTATTTCACATCCATTTTACACTGCACTTAAGTAACTTATAAGTCACCTGTATGTCTATCCCTCACTTGGTGAAGGTTAGGTGCAAAGTTACTAAGTGTGAGGGCACCCTGGCAGTAACCAAGGTGCCCCTACATTGTTCAGGGCAATTTCCCTGGACTTTGTGAGTGCGGGGACACCATTACACCCGTGCACTACATATAGGTCAATACCTATATGTAGCTTCACAATGGTAACTCCGAATATGGCCAAGTAACATGTCTAAGATCAGGAAATTGTCACCACATGCCAAATTTGGTATTGGGGTGCCAATCCCAGGCATCCCCGGGTTTCCAACATGGTCCCCGGGTACTGCCAAACTAGCTCTCTGGGTTTTTCACTGCAGCTACTGCTGCTGCCAACCCACAGACAGGCTTCTACCCTCCTGGGGTCTGGCCAGCCCAGTCCCAGGAAGGCAGAACAAAGGATTTCCTCTGAGAGAGGGTGTTACACGCTCGCCCTTTGGAAATAGGTGTAAAGGGCTGAGGAGGAGTAGCCTCCCCCAGCCTCTGGAAATGCTTTGAAGGGCACAGATGGTGCCCTCCTTGCATAAGCCAGTCTACACCTGTTGAGGGGTCCCCCTGCCCCTTCTATGGCGCAAAACTGGACAAAGGAAAGGGTACTGACCACTCCCCTGTCCATCACCACCCCAGGGGTGGGGCCCAGAGCTCCTCCAGTATGTCCAGACCTCTGCCATCTTGAATGTAGATGTGTGAGGGCACAGTGGACGCCTCTGAGTGGCTAGTGCCAGCAGGTGACGTCAGAGACCCCTCCTGATAGGTGCTTTCCTGGTTAGGTGGCCAATCCTCCTCTGAGGGCTATTTAGGGTCTCTCCTCTGGGTTTCTATTCAGACAACAAATGCAAGAGCTCACTAGAGTTCCTCTGCATCTCTCTCTTCAACTTCTGTAAGGATCGACCGCTGACTACCCCAGGACGCCCGCAAAACCACAACAAAGTAGCAAGATGACTACCAGCAACATTGCAGCACCTAATCCTGCTGGCTTTCTCGACTGTTTCCTGGTGGGGAATGCTCTGAGGGCTGTCTGCCTTCACCCTGCACTGGAAGCCAAGAAGAAATCTTCCGTGGCTCGACGGAATCTTCTCCCTGCTAACGCAGGCACCAAACTGCTGCATCACCGGTCCTCTTGGTCCCCTCTCATCTTGACGAGCATGGTCCCTGGAACACAGGAGCTAGATCCAATTGACCCCAACAGTCCAGTAGTCCTTCTTTCCAAATTTGGTGGTAAGGTAAGTCCTTGCCTCCTCACACCAGACAGTAATCCTGTGTACTGCGTGATCTGCAGCTGCTAGGGCTTCTGTGCACTTTTGCAAGGAATCCTTCATGCACAGCATAGCCCAGGTCCCCAGCACTACGTCCTGCATTGCTCAACTCGCTGAGTTGACCACCGGCTTCTTGGGAACCTCCTTTGTAGTGTTGAGATGACCGCCGTGCTAAGATTTCTTGAACCCCTGTTCAAGTGCTTCTGCGGGTGCTGCCTACTTCTTACTGTTAAGACTCCCCTGTGATGAGTACAGCCAAAAAGTGATTTTGTTCTTCAGCTGTGAAATGTCCTGGTATTGGCCTCACTGTAGACAGGAACATTTTGTCATGTAATCATTAGAGTGCAGCTTCAGGAGGATGCTGTAGAATTATTGGTTGATTGGCAGGCTGTGACCTACATAATGTCCTGGCTGCAGAGTCACCTAATTGTCTAGCAGAAAGTGGCCTGCTTAGTACCCTGGCTATGGAGTCTCCGGATGCTGTCCCAGTAGTAGCCAGTGGAGAAGGGGAAAGTCATTGTGCTGTTGCCAGTTAGTTACACCTGGGCAGGGATTGCTTGTTGCATATTTTGCTGTATCATCAGCAGATTGATATGCAGGTCCCAGCTGTATGTTTCATTAGTTCCCAACTGTCTGGGCTGTGCTGGAGGCGCGCCCTAACATCTCCTTTAACACCCCTTCAATGCCCGTAAATGCTGAGACAAACAAGCTGAGCAAATTTGAAAGCATGTCCTTAAGATGTTTTAAGTCTAAGGGAGGAGATTCTATGATTGTTGCAGCTTCCCCTGGAATATCAAGCTCGGGTTCATTATCTGCCCCAGCTTCCACTGTTTCTCTTAAGTGGGCCATTTGGGGCTGCTTCAGCATGTCATCATGTGGCCACCGTGGCATTCCTTCTGCTAATCTTTGTCTGCCTTTTGTTACCCTTATGTTACCCTTCAACTTCTTTGATGGCAATGAGGCAACTTCTATCTCGTTTGATAGTTTTGATAATTGAACAATGTCCAGAGCTGCTGTGAAAACATAGGAATTGACCTTGTTCAGGCCATTTGTGACCTCATCGACCTGCTGAAGACTCACCTGAGCACCATCAACAGGCACGGTCCTAGGGTACGAGTGGCAGATAAGTCGCCAGTGACAGTGCTTTCTTTGTGGCACCCAATCTTTCTTCTGCCTGTTCGATTTCAGTGTTAAGAGCCCCCATGGCACTAGTCTGAAAGCTGGTGATAGTGCCTGTTAGTGAGCGTTTCTTGGTAGCCACGCTGGTTGAGGTTAGGGCAGTAGATTTTCTCTTGCCCAAATAGTTGCTAACAGAGGAGTTCAGAACAGACGGTCAAAAGTAACAGAGTGGCTGGAAACCCTCTCTGCCTACTGAGAGGGGTCACTTCTATGCAGGTATGCCCCTCTCTTGTTACTCTTGCTAGCGTGCCTGGTCCTTAGCAAGTAAACTTAAAAGGGGATGCATATAGGCTGATAAATCTTTTGGATCACATTGAGTATCCTAGCTATGTAGTGACCAGTGTTATTAAAATCAAATATAACCAATCAATAACCACTAAGAGAATCATTAATAATTAGACAATTATATCAACATTTCATGAATAACTCAATATACATCTTAACAATTTTATTTCCCTATTAGTTACAATTCTAGTGCATAAGGTTAACTCAAACTTTATTCAATCAGCTTCTGAAATAATTCATTAGTGACCATGAATAACATAATCTAATCAAAACATGAGAAAACATATGCTCTAATGCTTCAGCATAAGCTAACAAAGATGAATATAGCAACATCAATAGCAGAATTCAGTAATCAGTTTGTCAATCATTTGTCACTGTCAGCGTAACCCAAGAGAACTTTACCTAAACCCAGAGTAGCATTTTTTTTTTTTTTTTTTTTTTTAAGTTTCAAAAGTTTTATTAAGAATATATAAGGCGATACATACATCATATAAACAAACTGTTTAGCTTTCAAAACATTGTTTTTGCTCTTTTACCACAATTATTTCCATTGTGAGCATATATGCATGTACTGTCAGGTAAGTAAAAATTCCCAGCTGCATAGTTGAGTTTTACACCCTTATTTTGAAGAAAAGTGGAGAACAGGTGGGGGGGGGTGACAAAGGGAGGGGGGGCGAGGATAGGGTTGTGTGGGAGGGGTTGATCTTGGCATAGGGGAGAGACGAATTAGTCATATGAAATGGGGAGGTGGAGAGAAGGGGAAGAAAGAGGAAGAGAGAGGAAGGGTAATCGCGGGGGAATGTAAAATGGAGAGACTCGAGGTAGGCAGGGGGTCTTTGTATCCTGAGACTAGCTTGTTCAGGCCTAAGAGTAGATCGTTCTGTACTGCTCCGTCTGTAGCAAGTTATTATCTAGGGTAGGTAGTATGTATGTTAGTAATGGTAAGGTCGGTTAGAGAGTGTCTACGTCTTATGTAAGTTGATTTCTCAGTCCTTGTTTGCATTAGGAAGCGACTTGTATTACTATGTTGGGTAGTTCAGGGTCTCGTGCATATGACAAAATTAGAGGCCTGTGGATTGATAGAGAGAGAGAAAAAAGAGAGAAAGGGGAGAGGATAACGTAGCTAGGGAGAGAGAGAGAGGACAGTAGGAGATTAAGTGTGTTTCCGGAGTCTAGGATTCTCAGAGGGTGATTAGTAATTGATATTCCCTAATCATTGATCATTGAACATTGATCATCCGTTGGTCATCCACCAGCCGCTTCATGGTCTCTTCAAGAATGGGCGCCAGACCTCTTCAAATTGTTCTGCTTGGTCCTGTAGGTTATAAATCACTCGTTCATGGGTAGCCGTTTGATACATGGCCGTCATCCATTCTATGGGTGTGGGGGCAATGCTAGATCTCCAGTGCCGGAGTATGCATATTTTGGCAGTGGCAAGCGCCGTGTGGATTAATCGTTTATGTGCCCGCGATAGGGAGGGATACGGACGGATGTCATGTAGAATGATAAATGCTGGTGGGGTCGGTTTTGGTATCTGTATGAAGTCCGATAAGGCGAGGCGTACCGCGTCCCATAGTGACTGTACCGTTGGACAGTGGCATAAAATATGAAGTTGGTCACAATATGGCTCTGTGCATCTCCAACAGTTTGCGTGAGGTATCAGCCCTGCCCTGAAGAGTTTAACGGGGGTCCAGTACCACCCCTGAAGGATTTTAAATAGGCAAAATTTCAGGCGTGCTTCACGTACGCCCCTGTCGAGGGCTTCTAGTATGTCTGGCCATTCTTCGTCCGTGTAGGTTATCTCTAGTATATCCTGCCACTTTAAGCGTAGTCCTTCAAGTAAAGGCTGAGAGTAAAGGTGGTTAGTTAATTCGGCATAGAGGCCAGCCAAGACGCCTTTTTGTCGGCCCCATTTCTGAAGATAGGTGACGATGGGTGAGGTTTTGAGCATCCACGGGGGGTTCCTAATGTTCTCCGCATACAGTGTTTGAGCTGTAGGTATCGCCACTCCTGGTTACTTTGGATGCCGAATTCTTCCTGGAGGGAGGCGAATGTGCGGAAGCTATCTCCATCTATTATGTGAGATATATTGTGGATACCTGCCTCGGACCATTGGGGCCATCTGAGAATATTCCCTCCTATTTTAATGCTTTTATTCCCTGCTATGGGAGCCTGAGTATGCAGGGAGGGGTGTACTCCTAGTAGTCGATGGGCTCTGCACCACGCTGTGCTTGTAGCCTTGAGGATGGGGTTAGCTAAGGGAACATGGTCGGCGTATGTTCCTCCCATCTCTGTATACTGTCCATATAGGAGTTTCTCTGTGATCACCCATTGCGGTGGATCGGCTATATCTGGAAGTGTAGATATTAGCTGTGAGAGTTGTAGGGCTAGAGAGTATTGTTCTCCCGAGGGTAGTCCTAATCCTCCGTAGAGCCGTCGTGCCAGTATTATTGCAGGTTTCAGTCTTGGGCGTGAGGAGCCCCAGACGAAGGCCCTTATGGATGCGTCTATTAATCGGAGTGAGGAAAGAGGTATCTGTAGGGGGAGCATGCCTAGCACGTATGTGAAGTGTGGTAAGGTGACCATTCTGACCGCCTGTGTCCTGCCCCACATGGACAGGCCTAGTAGGGACCATTTGGCAAAGTCTTGTTTCATTTTAGATATAAGGGGGTCTATGTTGTCCCTGACCATATGTTCTAGACCTCTGTTAATGAACGTTCCTAAATATTTAAGGCGGGTCGGGGTCCATTTGAATTGGAGGCCATGTATCGCTGCCCTCGTCGTTATGCGGGATAATGGTAGTGCCTCACTTTTATCCCAGTTTACCCGATATCCGGATAGGGATGCGAAGTCTTCTATAGTGGAAAGTAGTGCTGGGAGCGAGGTTTCTAGATCGGACATTGTTAACAGAATGTCATCTGCGTAGAGATATATTTTGGATATGCCCCCGGTGATATGGATCCCTTTTATTTGGTGAGAATTTCGTATGGTGGCAGCTAGGGGTTCCATGGCCAATAAAAATAGGAGTGGCGACAAGGGGCATCCCTGGCGTGTGCCCCTTCCGATAGGGAATGGGTCTGACATGATGCCCCCACAGTTAACCTGTGCTGTGGGATGGTCATATAATAGACGCACTTTAGAGATGAATTGTTCCCCCAGGCCAAAATGCTTCATGGTTGTGAATAGGTAGGACCACTCAATGCGGTCGAATGCTTTCTCCGCGTCTAGGGACAGGGCTAGGGCTTCGTCAGGTAATTGTATAGATTCTAACAGTGTATGGCAAAGAGTTCGCATATGATTTCTGGAGGTACGGCCTGGTACAAATCCTACTTGGGTATTGTGAATCAATGATGGTATCACCTTGCGTAGCCGCGCTGCTAGAACACTGGCTAGGAGTTTGACATCCCCATTCAAAAGGGAGATAGGACGGTAACTGCCGCAAAGAAGGGGGTCTCTCCCTGGCTTAGGCAAGATGACAATCGTGGCTTTATTGGATAGAGCGTCCAGGGAGCCTTCTTGACATGCTTCCGTCAGTGCTTCATGTACTGCGGTTATTGCCTCTTCCCCAGCCCATTTATAGAATTCCGCAGGGAATCCGTCCTCTCCTGGTGATTTATGGTAGGGGAGGCTTGTTATAACTTGGGTTATCTTTTCTTTGCTTATGTTACCATCCAAAAGGGCCCTGCCTGCCTCGGACAGACGGGGCAGATTGGCCGCGGTAAGGAATGTCTCCATTTGTGTTTGATCTGTTGTTGTTTCAGGAGTGTACAAATGTCGGTAGTACTTGGCGAACTCGTTTACAATGTCTTGTGGGTGAGTCAGTACTGCTCCTGAAGAAGATGTTATGGCCGCAATGGCAGAGGCTGCCTCTCTTTGTCGGAGCTGCGCCGCTAGGAGGCGACCTGCTTTTTCCCCTTGTTCGTAATGGCGGCCTCGCAATTTTTGCAGTGCGTATTCCGCCTGAGATGTATAGAGTTCATTGTGTGCCATGCGGGCCTGTTCTAAGGCGTGTCGCAGTCTAGGGGATGGTTGGGCGGTATATTGTTTATTGATGTCCTGTATCGTGGTCTCTAAGGTGGTTTGGCGGGCTATTCTGTCTTTGTTGGCCAGTGCTGCATCTCGCATCATATTCCCTCTTAGGGTTGCTTTTGCTGCCGCCCATAGGATCATTTTTGAGGATACAGTGCCTGTATTCTCGGCCATGTATGTAGCTACATGAGCTTTTAATTGTTCCTTCCCTTGGGGAGAGCGATATCTGTGTACAGCCAATCGTCATGGTTTACGACCAGAGAAGGAGAGTCCCACCTGGATCCGGATTAGTATTGGGGAGTGATCTGAGAGCCCGCTATCTAGGATGCAGGTGTCTTGTATATGAGGGATTACAGTGTGTGATACTAAGAAATGATCCAGACGCGATTGGGTGCCATGGACGGTGGATAGGAAAGTATATTCCTTATCTTTCGGGTGTTGTATTCTCCAGCAGTCCACCAGACCGACGTCGGTGGTCAGGTCTGTCAGAAGCGCTCTGTCGTGATTGTTACATATATCAACAGGGCCTGTCCTATCCATTATGGCGTCTTGGACGAGATTCCAGTCTCCCCCGATTATGTATCGAGTAGTTCCGATTTCTGTCAGGAGGCGATTTAGCTGTAGAAGGAATGGGCGTTTTGGGCCGGTTGGTGCGTAAATGGATCCCACGCATAAAACAGTGTCCCCTAGTTTTAGTTTAGCAAATATATACCTTCCTTCCGGATCATTCCAGGTTTTAATGATAGTGACCGGGAGGGATTTACGTACTAGTATCGCCACTCCACATTTGCGGGGTCCGTTACTTCCAGATTCCTGACTCATCGGACGGCAGCTGAAGGCAACCCTCCCTACCCAATCCCGTTTAAGTTTACTGGATTCCAGAGTGTCAAGGTGAGTTTCTTGAATCAGAGCTATATCTGTTTTTTTGGATTGAAGATAGGACAGTATCTTTTTCCGCTTAACATAGCTCGTCATGCCGTGTACATTCCAAGAGAGTATGCGTAATGGTCGCATCGCTTGAGGGTGGGACTTCGACATATTGGATAATTGTGAGTAAGCACCCTCGTTCCGGGGTTGGTGTTGGTGGGGGGGGAGGGAGGGTGGGAGATATTGACTTAGTTGGTAGAGTGGGAGTTGTGTTTCGATATGATACGGTGTTTTATTTTATACGGGGGTTAGCGGCTGGTGGGGGCCAAGGGAGTCCTCTGGAGAAGAAAGAGAAGAGAGAGGAGAGGGTGAAGGAAGAGAGGCAATATAAGTAGGATGAGAGCCAGATGGAGGGGAAATATGAGGGGAAAAGAAGACAAGGAGAAATGAGAGGGAGAAGAAAAGAGGGAAAAGGAGGGGGAAGGGATGGATGTGTGTGCTAAAGTTGAGATTAAGAGTATAGCAAGAGAGCGTACAATTTGGGGGAAGAAGTGGAGAAGGATAGGGATGAGGGAGGTTAGGAGTCCAACCTCCTTCATTCGTTAGGTCTGTAAACGGCGGGACCGATTTCTCTCGGAGCTCTCGTGCCGTTGGGCGATCTCGATGGGGGGGGGTGAGGGGCGAAATAACAGACAGCCAGTTATCGATATGTCGGTGATAAGGAGGGGTGGGGGGGTACACATCAGTGCTTATGTTTATGTTTATGTATCGGGAAGTGGGTCTGTTCATCAGTGGTTAGTGGCTAGTGTATTAGTTATATAACTAAAGTGTATATTGGCAGAAGTAATGGTCGGTTAATAACTATTGTACCTGGGCAGCGCTGGAGAGGAGGGGGGGTGTCGGGTGTTGATGGGGTATGGTGTTTAGGATGTTGTGCCTAGTACTTGATGCTGTATGGTATCGTAGGGTGTTTAAGGGTTCATAAGATAGGGTCGTAAATTAAAGTAGGGACTGGGCAGACAGAAAGACCGAGACCGGCTGGCGAGGGGGGGGGGGCAGGGCGAAGGAGGGGGGAAAGAGCTCAAACAGAGTATTACAGTTCTCGCGTATGCATGGGTATATAAAGAAACCAATATACAGTATAATATAATACTTCCTGAGCATTTCTATTCAACTATAACACTGCCTCGTCACGTCCCGCCTTACAACTTTTCAATGACATATTAGGTTGATCAACATAGCATATCCTGGTATCTTATCACATTATCATGTTAGGAGCCATTATGCCAAGCGTCTCTCTATTAATCGTAGGATAGGTAATGAGTGTAGCTGAGCCCCGGATTACGCAAGGATAATGCGTATCTCGTCCTATTACTAACTCCTTGCCGTGTATTATTACATCATAATACTGACCTACTAAGGTCTTACTTGGTATGTGCCACCATCACGATCGTTCTATTGTAGATGGTAGGTTAAGATAGTAATAATGATTAGGATGGAGGTAGATACGAACATCTGAGGAAAGGAATAGCTAATAGCTTATAATTTACATTGTGATGTTATAATGTGATGCGAAGTGGCAGTGTAGAATGTCATATTATTTCGCTTCGTTATGCGGTATTATGTTGTATTATGTCCTCGTGTTCTATTTTTTATTTTTTTTCCCCCAGTTTCTTATTGTAGAATAAAGTAAAGTCAAGTAATGGGAGCTTTGATATGTCTCAGGTTATATCATATTGTGTGTCCCTGTATTGGAATTAATTTATCTTTACGTGGTCTAGTCCCATCCCTTGGGGTGATAATGGGGGCTAAACGGTTCTAATGTCAGCGCTGGTCAAGTGTGGTGTGTATTAGGGAGGTTTCACATACTTTGTTATTTACTACCATGAGAAATTTTGTAGTGTGTGGAATATAAGGTAAGTTCCATGATAGTTAATTAGTGTTTATTTTTGTTATCTGTTTAATGCCCCTGTTACCTTGTTACCTTGTTATAGGGTTATAGGGTCGGGACTGGGCTCTTATTCAACATACAGGGAGTTGGTGGGGTCTGATCCCTGTTCTAATAATCATCATCTGTTGTGTACTGAGGGCAAATAATGATTTACTGGTAGTTTTCCATTATAGGGCCTCGGCTCTAGTCATAAAGAGCATAGGTTTTTCATGTATCTGGTTTTAACATTGATACTAGCAGTCTTAGACAATTACAATAGTAAACACATATGATCTGGAAAGGTACTCATCCTTCCGTAGAGTCTATAGTTGTTATTTTCGACTCTCTAGCGATAGTCCCACAAGTCGTCTTGTCGCGTTACCTTCTCAAGAAGACCCAGTTGTAGGCTTTAAAGGGGAGCAGGATTTGTCTCTTTCCGATAGTTGGGTGTGGGTTACTACTGCGTGTAAAATCTGACCCCTGTCATCATATGATCTGGTTAGTCTCTCCATGTCTCTACCCCTATGACTGGCTCCGGTGTCGTGTAGAGCCGTCTTCACCTTTTCTATTCCCGAGTGGGGGGTTTCGGCCCTATCACTGCCTCCTACAATGTCATGCTCACTGTCTGTGTTGAGAGAGTCCATAGGCTGGGGTTGGAAAGAGTCAAGGAAGAGTCTCAATTCGTCGGGGTTATAAAAGTCCTTGGATACTCCATTTTTGGTAACCCACATTCTTGCAGGGTCAAAGAGACCGTATTTCATCTCTAGTTTGCGAAGCCGGGGTCGTAGGGCTAGGAAAGCCTTTCTACGTTTGTTGGTTTCCTTGGAGTAATCGGCAGTTATTCGGATCTCGTGCTGGTCTATTCGGAAAGGGCCGTGTTTGCGTGCTACTTGGAGTATTTGTCGGGTTTGATTATGCCGCAGTAAGCATGCGATGATTGGGCGGGGCCTTGAGGAGTTGTCAGAGCGTTTTGGGCCTATCCTGTGTGCCCGTTGGAATTCTAACGGCGGGTCAAAGTCCAATGAGATCATTTTTGGAAGAGTGGAGGTCAGAAAAGCCTGCATAACCGAGCCTTCTTCGTTTTCCGGGATCCCAAGTACGCGTATATTGTCTCTCCGGCTCCTGTCCTCCATGTCCGTTAGTTTGCTCCTGAGGTAGATGAAGTCTTGTTCTCGCTCCTGAAACGTGTTGATCTGCGTCTCTAGTGATCCCATGCGTTGCTCTAGCCCTGTCACTCTAGATTGAAAGCCTGCAATGTCAGATTGCATGGATTTGGTTTCTAGTGTCAATGAAGTTATAGAGGCGTCCATCCCCTCTATGCGGCGGCTGACGGTGGTGATCTCTTGTAGTATTCTATCCATAGTTGTGGATTGATCTTTATCAGACATCGTGGTGGACTCGTTTAAAGGTGGAGATGTTTGAGGGTTTATCTTCGTGGGGGTTAGGCGTTTGTGTTGTAGCGCTTCTGAGAATAATAGTTGTTGTGCAGGCTTGCTGACAGGTTTATGGTTCGGTTTGTTGCCGGGCATCGCCTCAATTGTCCACAGAGTCTAGCCACGTGGGGCCCGAGATTCCCTCTGTGGATTCCGATGGATTGCGATAAGGATATAGATGTTCGGTGGCTTACGCTGGTGCCACTCCTCTCCCTTCTCCTGTATCTCTGTTCTCTTGGCTCCCTCTGGCTCTCTTCATCTCCGATGTCCCTCCAATCGCTCACCCCTCTCATCTCCTCGCCCCCACGTGCCTCCTGTCATGCCCCTCTGCCCTCCTCAGTATTAGTTGTCTGGAGGGAGGGGGGCGAAAGTTTATTATCCCAGTGGGAGGGTTTTTTGTTGTCCCTCTGTGATGGAAAAGAGGGGAGAAGTCGTGCTTCTGCCTCCAGCGATGCTGTCCTTAGTTTGGAGAGATTTGATCCTACCTCTCTGACCGGGTTTCTCTCCCGGCTGTTGAAGGAGCCGCACCCCTTTGCTGCGTCTCCCCGTCTCCCTGTGGGGGGTCGAAGGTCCACGGGTGTTTGTTGGCGTTGTAGGGAGATGGATGCGGGTCGTCACGGCTCCCGCAGTCCCTGCGGCCTGTTCAGCTTGCTCCTTGCCGCTGCGGGTGCGCCGTCCCCGGTCTTCCGAAGACGCAACTCCCCCCCTTTTGTCAGGCCTTATTGGCCTGGGGCGAGTCGCGAGTTTCCTGCCTTGCGTCCCGCTCCTACGGGGTCCCCGGACATGATTCCGTGTCGCCGCTGTTGTAACGGTGGAGGAGTACCGAACCCGGTGTGTTGTCCGGCTGTCTTCTCACCCCCATCGCCCCTCCGGGACCGCCTCGGCACGGAGCTCTCGCTCTAAGCGGCCATCTTGTTTCGTGGCCCGGCCACGCCCCCCAGATTAGCATTTAGCATGTGAGACTTCATGCGAAAACAATTTGGAATATGAATTTAGAAAAACATCTAGCTAGGAGAGAAAGTATAAAAACAGCACAGTTGGTACCTATAAAGAAAAGGCACAAAGGTTAATCAGTCACATTGTCATAGCTACCTATCAATGGAATGGATCAGCAACAAAGGTAGTCTTCGTCCTCAGGTCATCAATCGATCAGCAACGCATCAGGGTCTCAGAGAACGATCCCAATGACAGAATCTCGAAACGCATCTTCTGGCATCAGCATTTCACCCCTCACATCTGAAGTTTTTGCCCCTTGTCATGACTTTTTAATAAAGCTTTTCAGTCCATCCCCCTGATTCCTAATTGGTCAATTAATCGCCAGATATGACTCTACCCAATAATATTAATTTTGCAAATCTATGAATTCTAATGTTACGTCGCTCTCAGTTCATTGATTGGTTCACTGCACGATGTCCTCATCATCCGGCTCATCAGGTGCAAAAATGTTGCATCTTCTTCTCCAGTCAGTTTCTCTATTGCTCGAGTCCTGTGAAAGTACATCAAGTTTGTCTTACACCAAACTTGTTACATGTCTGGTTCCATCATCTCCTGTCCATCGGTACATTGCAGAAAATTCTAGTTAAGCAAACTTTATTATCATACACGGTACATGCTCAATTCAATGCATCAACTTCTCTACAGTGCGCTAATAATTCAGCTTCTGCATGAGGCCTGGCAACTGGGCCACAACGTCGGCTAAGTTAACTCTACAATATAATGCAAAACATATGTTTTACATCTTAATATGTCATACTACTACATTGTTATTACACATTTTCATTATTTCACAAATTTTTTGTCATTTTTAATATAATTCATGAACATTGGCAGCCCCTCGTCGTGGACACATTTTCAAACATGCACATTAATTTCTCGACATTTAATTTTTCTATAAACCTCTTGTTAATCAACAAACATAAACATTCATTGATTGTTTCTAATTAGCATATCTGCCTCAACACTCTTAACCACTAAACACCTAATTTATTTAAAAGAGAAGAATGCAATCAGGCTTCCAGACATTAGGCTTCTCCTCACACGTGTCTCAGACAAGCTGGCAGGTCATAAATGAGGCTTATGGGGGTAAAGGAGAGGAGCGGTTCCAAGCTTTGCTTCGAGGCCCCCAAAAAACAGCTCCATAGGGCTTGGTGAGCTTGCGGGTTGGACCAGGTTGGCATATGGACAGATGAAACTGCATCAGTCAATAGACTAAAAAGTCAACATGGGCCGAAATCTTTCTGGGCGAAAGCTGCAGATGCCCAATTGCAAAACTAAGTGGGGTGGCTCAGCCCCGGTTCTTCCTAGCTCTGACTGGCACAGGACAGGCTAGCCCTTGGTCTGGGCATTGCCCAGTCACTGTCTAAGCGATTCAAGTGAAGCAGCAAGAGTCTCTGCACTTTATAGATAGGGCTAACGAAAGGCACCAGTGTTTCAGGTGCAAAGGTCCCACCAAACCCAATAAGGGCTTCCTCCACATCCTCTCAGCCCTCAATGCAGCCTGGGTCACCTAGTCCCAGACTCAAAGCATAACAGATGGCATCCCATGCAGCGGCAAGAGTGTTTCTGCTTTATACGGTAATGAGCACACTGATGTTGCAGGTGCAAGGGCCTCTTTCAACCCCCTTAGCCCTCAATGCTGCATGCAACACGTAGTCCCAACTCCAAGCACAACAAACGGTGTCCTAAGTAGCGGAACCTCAAAACCTGAAACTTTTCCTGAAATCACACATTTTCTTTACAATTCTGAGATCGAAACTTCCGCAATCTGCAGGAATCTGCAAAATTCCTACCACCCAGCATTGCCGCACTTGTGCCGATAAAAATGCTGCACCACTTGTGTGGCTGGGCCTTGGGCCAGGAACTTATCAGACCAATGATAATGGAATCCCTTTCATGGGGACTCCTAATGACATCGTTTGGCTCCCTTCCTGTCGCTGGCACTAGGCGCAAACACCCATGTGGTGCAGCATTTTTTCCAAAACATGCGGGGCAACCTTGGATGGTAGGAGATTTATGTATTGCAGAAGTTTCAGAATTGTAATGAGAAATATGTGATTTTAGTGAACATTTGAAGTTTGCAGAACATTGTAAATAAGAAAATGTAGGGTGTATGTGAAGCACACCACCCTGGACTCCCCAGTTGTCTAGATTTCAGAATGGTCTGAGTGTTTTAGGTTTTTCCAGGTGACATCCTATCCAAGTACAAAAGGTTCAGCGGTTCAACATTGGAAGTGGGATGGTACTGGTAGTTAGCCAAACTCTCCTGGCCCACTTCTAAAAACATCACCCAAAAGAATCAAATATGCTCTTGCTTGCCACTTTGATGAGATGCTTTAGTCCGCAACAGAGCAGAAAGACTGTTTTCCAGTTTTTGAGGGGGTGGTGGCATGGCCATGCCCATGCTAGGCAGCCCTCACCCCTACAAAAAAAAGTGATCCATAGGGTCTAGTGGGATTTTTGTCCCCCCTGGGGGGGACCAGTTGGGATTATTTGCCCCAACTGCCCCTGTCAGGGCAGAAAGACTGTTTCCATTTTTTGAAGGGTTGGGGCATGCCCATGCTGGGCAGCCCCATCATTACAAATAAAAAAATAGTAATCGCTGATGTCTAGTAGGCTTTCTGCCCCACTGGGAGTCAGAAGGGGGCATCTGCCCCATCTTTCCCCCAGGGGGCAGAAACACTGTTTCCTTTTTTGGAGATGAGGGGGCATGGCCATGCTTTTGCTGGTCAGTCCCCAATCCTACAAATAAAAAAAAAATATTCTGTGCTATAGAGTGGGCTTTCTGCTTCCCCTGGGGGTCAGATGGCAGTATTTACCCCATCTGTCCTCCCAGAGGGGCAGAAAGACTGTTTACCTTTTTTGGCAGGTGGGGACATGGCCATGCCCATGATGGTCAGCCCCCACCACTACAACTAAAAAAGAAAAAGTAATCCCTGGTGTCTAGTGAGATTCTTCCTTCCTCTGGGGGCAGATGGGGTAGTTGCCCCATCTGCCCTCCCAGAGGGGCAGAAAGACGGTTTCCCTTTTTTGGGGGGTGGAGGCATTGCCCTGCCCCCCAGCCCTACAAATAAAAAAAGCAATCCTTGGTGTTTAGTGGATTGCTGCCCCCTTGATGGGCAGATTGGCCCACAAATATAGCCATTATGCCTCCAGAGAGGGCAGAAGATGGCTATAATAATGCCCCATAATGGGACAAACCCTTGCCCAAGGGGCTGCCTCCATGTTATATGAAAAGCCCTGGTGTCTAGTGGCTTTCTGCCCCCTGGGGGCAGACTGGCATAAAATAGGGCCAGTCTGTCCCCCAGGGGGCAGAAAACAGCCAAAACAATTCCCCCATAATGGAAGCGACTTTTGCCCCAGGGGCCACTCACCAGCATATATATTTTTTAATCCCTGGTTTCTAGTGGTATTTTGCCCCCCTGGTGGGCTGATTTGCCTGAAGCTAAAGGCTATGTGACCCACAAGGGGCAGAAAACATCCAAAATGTGTCTCCCATTATGGGGAGCAGCCCTTGCCTAAGTGGCCACGCCCTGTTCCAAAAGTGAAATCCTTAGTGTCTAGTGGGGTGGGTCCCTGCTTAGGGATCGCCCTCCTTGGGTGAAACCCAAGCAGGGATCCACTTTGAAAAGGTAGCATTGGATAGTGGAGATTCTCCCATTTCCAACAATACCTCTTGTATGAGCTTTGGTGCTCGGAGGCTGGGACAGCAGAGACAGCCCCACAAGCACCAACGCAGTGAAAGTGAAATTGGCCGATCAGCTCATTTCACCTTCACTTGCAATGTAATGACCTCAGTGCTCCATGCGTGCAATCGTCATTATATTGAAAAAAAAGGGAAAGCTCTTTCCCTGCTCCCAAGTTTATAAATCAAAAAAAGAAATCCCTCAGCACAGGGATTTTGTAGTCGAGTGCAGAGGACTGAATGGTTCTGTCCTCAGCACAAGCCCACTGTGGCTGAGGATAGATCTAGTCAATCAATCAATCAACAATTTCTTAAGCGCGCTACTCACCCGGTAGGGTCTCAAGGCACTGGGGGTGGGGAGCATGTTACTGCTCAAAGAGCCATGTTTTGAGGTGCTCTCTGAAGGCTAGAAGGTCCTGGGTCTTGCGTAGGTTTGTGGGGAGGGAGTTCCAGGTTTTGGCAGTGAGGTGGGAAAAGGATCTGCCGCTGGAGGTGATGCGTTGGATGTGGGGGACTGTTGTGAGGTCATAGGAGCTGGCGGGTCGGGATGTGGAAGTTAAGTCCTTCGTTGAGGTAGGCCGGTCCGGTGTCGTGTAAGACTTTGTGAGCGTGTGTTAGGACTTTGTGAGCGTGTGTTAGAAATGGGGTCTTTGGTTGGCAGTCAGGTTACCTCCTGTCCAAGGAAGGACCCTCACTCTAGTCAGGGTAAGTCACACACAATCCAAATTATCCTGTGCCCACCCTATGGTAGCTTGGCACTTAGCAGTCAGGCTTAACTTGGAAGGCAATGTGTAAAGTATTTGTGCAATAAATCATACAATAACACAATATAGCACCACAAAAATACACCACACAGTGTTTAGAAAAATATCTAATATTTATCTGGACATTTGCAGGTCAAAACGATCAAAGATGCAATAAATAAATGTAGAGATATCACTGAAAAGTGATATGAAGTGTCTTAAGTCTTTTAGCAAACAAAGGTGGTCATTCTGACCTCGGCGGTAAAAGGCGCTTACCGCCGGTCAGAAATCCTCCATAATTCCGCCGCGGTCGCGGTAATCCGCCACGGTCATTCTGACCCGCAGCAGCCAAACCGCCGAAAATCCGACAGCCACAACAGACCGCCAGACCAGCGGTCGGCGGAAAAGTGGAGGTGACCAAACCTCCACCGTCACGCCAACAGAAATACGCCCATGCCATTCTGACCCACGAATCCACGCGGCGGTCTTTCAAACGCGGTTTTCCATTGGCGGTACACACCGCCGCAGTCAGAATACACACAAACGAACAAAACTCAGCAACATTGGACGATTTGAATTCCACACACCTGATACACATACACACACCACTCCCACACACACAATACAATATAAAACACACACCCACATCACCCACAAACCCCTTCGACCAAAATCCAAAAAGAAGCACTGAGAGACACAGCAGCGATCATAGAACACCATCACACAGAGGCACACTACACCATCACCCACACAATATCCACACACAAAACAACACACACCACCACACTCAACACACTTAACTACACATACTCCACCCCACACATCATACACACCACTCCATGGCACCCCAAAGACACCCCCGCTTCTCAGACGAAGAACTCAGGGTCATGGTGGGGGAAATCGTTCGGGTAGAGCCCCAGCTCTTCGGCACACAGGTCCAATACACCAGCATTGCCCGGAGGACGGAGCTATGGCAGAGGATTGTCGACAGGGTCAACGCTGTGGGACAGCACCCCAGAAATCGGGAAGACATAAGGAAGCGATGGAACGACCTACGGGGGAAGGTGCGTTCCATGGTATCCAGGCACAACATTGCCGTGCAGAAGACTGGCGGAGGACCCCCACCTCAACCCCCACAATTTACAACATGGGAGGAGGAAGTCTTGAACATCATGCATCCTGATGGCCTCGCAGGAGTCGGCGGAGGAATGGATTCTGGTAAGTTGAAGCTTCAATACTGCTTCCCCCCCACCTGCATGCCAAATCATACCCCAACCCTCACCCCCATCCTCGAACCCCACCCTCACCCCCACCCCCATCCTCACCCCCACCCTCACCCCCACCCTCACCCCCACCACCATCCTCACCCCCACCACCATCCTCACCCCCACCCCCAGCACACCTATTCCCTGCCAATGTCTCACCATCACAACCCACACATCCCAAAACCTAGGCCTGCATGCGTCCACTAAGCATGGACACCCATCACCAAAGCATGCCCAATGCATATACACATCCCCCCCACAAGCCACCCTCACCAAAGCCCCCACACACGAATGCCAGCACTTGGGGACACGGGAACCCACAGATACACCCATATGGCACACATTGAAACTATAACCATACCTCTATACCCCTGCAGGACCCGACCGCCAACACACCGCCACGGAGGGCCCAGAATTCTCCACACCCCCCACCCAAGAGGCCGTCAGCGATGACAGCAGCTCTGTCGACCTGGACACTGATGACCAGCCCGGACCATCGGGGACCTCTGGACAGTCGGTTCCCCTCAGACAGCCACAGGCCACTACAGACCCAAACCCCTCTGGGAACACCAGCACAGCTCCCACCCAGCGGGCCCATGCCTCTGTCTCCAGGGCGCGTCAATCAGCGGTGTGTCTACCACTACAGGGCACCCAGGATAACCCACCACCCCAACAACAACAGGGTCCTGGGGGCAGTGGTAGTGGGCACACCGGCCAGGGGGCAGAGGCCCAGGGAAACAGGGGAACTGGGAGGGCAGCTGTGCGACAGGGGGGGGACGGGCCCAGGGAACCCACTCTCCATGAGGCCCTCACCACCATCATGGGAGCATACAACCGCTCCCAGGAGACGATGGCGACGGTACTGGCCAGGTTCCAGGAGATCCAGGTACTGCAGGAGGAACTCTATCGGGGGTACAGGGAGGACATCAGAGCCCTCACCTCCACCCTGGTTACCATGGTAGGGCTGCTGCAGGAACTCATCAACACCAGGACGGACACTCAACAACAACAAAGGGCCCCTGCCACTAGCCTGGACCAAGAACAGCCAACCACCTCCACCGGCGCTAGTGGACAGGAGGCCCCCGCACAACAGCAGCCCACCAGACCCCCACCTCCTGCAGGAGAAGAACCACCCCGCAAGAGGGCCCTGAGATCTCGCAAGAAGACAGAGTAGGATGTCAAGACCCCCGCCAGCAAAGGATACCACCTGATGTCATCCCACTGTCCCACATTGTCACCCTGTCCATCCTTGAACTGCCCATGCTCCATCTCTCCACAGGCCTATGGACAATGCACCTGTGTGACTGTTACTCTGGACTCTGCCATGGACATTCCTTCACCATAGCCCCCACCCACTTGAAACCACCCATCCCATTTTGAGCACTGAAATAAACACCTATTTTGCACAAAACTATCTGGAGTCTGGCTGTGATTTCAAAATATTGTAATTGACATGACAGTGCAAATATGTCCTTGTACATAGTGAAGTCAAGAAACCGCTGCCACAAAGCTGTAGTCCATGGGGAAACGAAGCACAGGACTCGTAGTGGGGACCCCAGATCTGAAATAGGGAGGGAAAAGCCACAACTCAGTCATCATACACTGGGGCAAATAGACAGGCAGCAGAGATGCAGGAGAGTAGTTTACATTTACTAAATTATGTTTGAATTGTTACCTGTGTCCTATTGGAAGTACTGTGCAATGATTCTGTCCCTGTTGTCTGTTTCAGCCCCGTCGTCTTCCTCCTCGTCACTCTCCACAGGTTCCACAGCTGCCACAACACCACCGTCTCGACCATCCTCCTGCAGGAAAGGCACCTGGCGGCGCAAAGCCAGGTTGTGAAGCATGCAGCAGGCCACGATGATGTGACACACCTTCTTAGGTGAGTACATTAGGGATCCACCTGTCATATGCAGGCACCGAAACCTGGCCTTTAGGAGGCCGAAGGTGCGTTCGATCACCCTCCTAGTACGTCCATGGGCCTCATTGTACTGTTCCTCTGCCCTGGTCCGGGGATTCCTTACTGGGGTCAGTAGCCACGACAGGTTGGGGTACCCAGAGTCCCCCAATAGCCATACACGGTGTCTCTCTAGCTGTTCCATCACGTAAGGGATGCTGCTATTCCTTAGGATGTAGGCGTCATGCACTGACCCAGGGAATTTGGCATTGACATGGGAGATGTACTGGTCAGCCAAACACACCACCTGGATGTTCATAGAATGGTAACTTTTCCTGTTCCTGTACACCTGCTCACTTTCTTGGGGGGGAACCAAAGCCACATGGGTCCCATCAATGGCACCAATGACGTTGGGAATATGTCCAAGGGCATAGAAATCACCCTTCACTGTAGCCAATTCGCCCACCTCAGGGAAAAGGATGTAGCTCCTCATGTATTTCATCAGGGCAGACAACACTCTGGATAACACCTTCGAAAACATGGGCTGAGACATCCCAGAAGCAATTCCCACTGTTGTCTGAAATGACCCACTTGCCAAGAAATGGAGTACTGACAGGACCTGCACCAGAGGGGGAATCCCTGTGGGTTGGCGGATGGGGGACATCAGGTCGGGCTCCAGCTGGGTACACAGTTCATGTATAGTGGCACAGTCAAGCCGGTAGGTCAGGATAATGTGGCGTGCTTCCATTGTCGACAGGTCCACCAGCGGTCTGTACACAGGAGGATTCCTCCTTCTCCTCGCCAAACCCAGCGGACGGTGCCTAGGAAGGACAACATGGAGCACACAGTCAAGCAACCCACAGGTACGTACTCACAGCTTGCACAGTAAACGATTCTCTATGCAGTGAATGGCGTGTATGAGTGGCTATGCAAGGCCTAGGCCTGTGTGACGCAGTTGAAATTGAGCCATGTGGACCCTCGAAATGGCGGCTGCCTGACCTGTGAAGTGTGACAATGGGATGTGAGGTCAATGCGCTGGCGTGGCACACCGTGGCGGTAGGCGGTCGAAGACCGCGGCGCGAAGCCGCATTGGATAACATTGAAGCCTATGGGTATCAGGAGCCAATGGCGAAGTGCGCCGGCGGTGGCGGTACGCCCCGCCGCGGTACGCACCGCCGCGGGCGTGACCGCCATTTTCTATCTACTTATTCACCCAGAGAGGATCTATACTGCAAGTGTTGCTGTGACCTCGGTCTGGAAGGGACAATGGCTGCTGCGACTGGGGAAAGGGCCCCTGCCTTCACTGGAGAAGAGTTGGAGAAACTTGTGGATGGGGTCCTCCCCCAGTATGCGCTACTCTACGGTCCTCCAGACCAACAAGTGAGTTTAATTCAATATGGATTTGGGGCCACTGGCTGGCTTGGGGGCCTGGCGGGGGGGCCTGTTGGGCCTGGCGGGGGGCCTGGCGGGGATGGGGGGCATGTTGGGCCTGGCGGGGGGCCTGGCGGGGATGGGGGGCATGTTGGGCCTGGCGGGGGGGCCTGGCGGGGGGCATGGCGGGGATGGGGGGCATGTTGGGCCTGGCGGGGGGCCTGGCGGGGGGCCTGGCGGGGATGGGGGGCATGTTGGGCCTGGCGGGGGGCCTGGCGGGGATGGGGGGCATGTTGGGCCTGGCGGGGGGGCCTGGCGGGGGGCATGGCGGGGATGGGGGGCATGTTGGGCCTGGCGGGGGGCCTGGCGGGAGGCCTGGCGGGGATGGGGGGCATGTTGGGCCTGGCGGGGGGCCTGGCGGGGGGCATGGCGGGGATGGGGGGCATGTTGGGCCTGGCGGGGGCATGGCGGGGATGGGGGGCATGTTGGGCCTGGCGGGGGGCCTGGCGGGGATGGGGGGCGTTGGGCCACTGGCAACGAAAATGCAGACAAACTTGAACGTGGTATTTCTCCCTCCCTGTACGTGTCACATAGGTCCGCGCCCTTGATAAGATCGGGATTTGGCGTGCCATCGCCAAGGAAGTCCGGACCCTGGGGGTCCACCATCGACGGGGCACCCACTGCCGCAAGAGGTGGGAGGACATCCGCCGCGGGACCAAGAAGACCGCAGAGTCTCTGCTGGGGATGGCCTCCCAACGTAGGCGGGGTGCCTGCCGTCAACTGACCCCCCTGATGTTCCGGATCCTGGCGGTGGCCTACCCTGATTTGGATGGGCGCGTGAGGGCAGCACAGCAGACACAAGGGGGTGAGTACAAGCATAATCTACTCTGTTGTCGCGCAGTGGAGGTGTCTGGGTGGGGGAGGAGGGCTGTGGGTCCCCCTAGGCCAGGGCGATATCTGTAGACTGGGCACCCCCGTAAGCCCCTGTGTCCCCAGCCACCACCCTCAGTAGTGTGCCAGTACAGCCATCCCTGGGCCGTGTCATCCATGGGTGCAGTTGTCAACTCTAGGCGTGTAGGGCATGTTCCACGGAATGCGTAGCGGACCCCAAGTGCGCAACTTAGTGCAGGGGGCATCTGTGTCTGTCATGTCCGCTAACTGTACCCGTGATCCATGTACTCAAAATCTCTTTATTTCTCTCTCCCCCCCCCCTTTTTGTTTGTCTTTCTGTGCTTGTGTGCATCAGCATCATCAGGCGGAGGAGAAGTGGCATCGGGGCAGGAGGGAGCTGCATCTCACATGGCCCAGGAGGGCCATGCCACAGAGTCTGACTGGACCAGTGAGACGGAGGGCGAGGGGGGCTCCACAACGGGGACGACTGGAGCCTGCAGCGACACGGACACGTCCTCGGAAGGGAGCTCCCTTGCGGTGGTGGCAACATCCGTGCCCCCCGCCATTACAGGTACAGCTGCCACCCAGCGCCCTCCCAGCAGCCCCTCAGCGTTCGCCCCGTGCCCGCTCTGCCAGGAAGCCGGGCATCTCCTTCGCCCCAGGCACCTCAGGCCCTGCCCCTGTTACCCCCGCTGCCCTCAGTGAGGAGGTCATTGACCTCCTCCGAATGCTCATTGTTGGGCAGTCTACCCTTTTGAATGCCATCCAGGGGGTGGAGAGGGAGGTTCATCACAGCAATGCGTACCTGGAGGGCATTCATTCGGGTCAGGCTGCCCATCAGCGACCGTTCCAGGCTCTGGCCTCAGCACTGACGGCAGCCATTGTCCCTGTCTCCTGCCTCCCTCTACTAACTCCCTCCTCCCAGTCTCCTATTCCTCTGCCTGTCCCACCCACACCATCAGACCAGCCTGCACACACCTCAACACCCAAGAGCAGCTCATCCAAACATAAGCACCACAGATCACGCAGACATTCACACAAGCAACATTCCGATGCAGACATGCCAACAGTCACTACCACCTCTGTGACCCCCACCTCCTCGACTCCCTCCTCCCTCCCTGTGACGTCTACACTCACACCTTCATTCACCTCACCATCAGCCAGTGTTTCCATCACCAGCACACCCTCCAGTACAGTCCGCACACGTGCAGTCACCACCCCCACTGCCATTTACACGTCCCCTGTGTCCTCTCCCACTGTGTCTGTCACCCCCTCTTCCACACCACACAAACGCAGCCACCCACCCACCCAACAGCCATCCACCTCACGACAGCCTATCCCTCCTGCACCTGCACCCAAAGACAGCAAACGTGACTCACCTACAACCACATCCTCTCCCTCCACTCCCATTCCCACTGTACCTACCACTCTCCATTGTCCCAAGAAAATCTTTCTAGCTACTGCTAACTTCTTTCCTGACCCTGAGCCCCCCCTCCTTCTCGTCGGGGTAAGAAGAGCACCTCAGCCACCACCAGCCCTGCAGCCCCCTTGACAAGGGTGCAGGGGTATTGGAGCCCACCAGCCCGCATGTCTGGATCTTCGCCCAGCAGCAAGGGGACAGGCAGCCCACCCCCTGGGAAGAGGAGCAGAAGGCGGAAGGGCCGCCGCAGGAGCCTGGGTTCTATATCCCCCCAGGACACTAGCCAGCCACCGTTAACAGCCACAGCTCCAAAGGGAGGAAAGGGCCACAGACTCCCGACTAAGGAGGGCAAGGGCAGCAAGGCGGAGAAGTCAGGCAGCAGGCCTGCTGCCCATGGAGGACCCGTCACAGCTGCCCAGGAGGAGCCCACAACCCCCATAGCCGCTGCCCAGGGAGGAACCGTCACAGCTGCCCAGGGAGAGCCCACCACCCCCATAGCCGCTGCCCAGGGAGGTACCGTCACAGCTGCCCAGGAGGAGCCCACAACCCCCATAGCCGCTGCCCAGGGAGGAACCGTCACAGCTGCCCAGGGAGAGCCCACCACCCCCATAGCCGCTGCCCAGGGAGGAACCGTCACAGCTGCCCAGGGAGAGCCCACCACCCCCATAGCCGCTGCCCAGGGAGGACCCAGCCCAGCTGGCCAGGAGGGCCCCACCACCCACAGCCCAGGTGGGCATTGAAGGAGCACCATCCCCGCTGCCCAGGAGGGCACCACCAGGCAATGAGCAGTTGGCCATAGAATGGCCGCCGTCTCCAGCACCGCTCCGCTGGGGACCGCCGTCTCAAGAACCGCTGAACTGGGCCCTTCAAGGCAAGAACCGCTGAACTGGGCCCTTCAAGGCAAGAACCGCTGAACTGGGCCCCGCCGTCTCCAGCACCGCTCCGCTGGGGACCGCCGTCTCAAGAACCGCGGAACTGGGCCCTTCAAGGCAAGAACCGCTGAACTGGGCCCTTCAAGGCAAGAACCGCTGAACTGGGCCCTTCAAGGCAAGAACCGCTGAACTGGGCCCTTCAAGGCAAGAACCGCTGAACTGGGCCCTTCCAGGCAAGAACCGCTGGCCCTTTGGCAGACGTGGCAGGGCAGGATCTGTCTCGGGCAGGGCTGCAGGATGTCCTCTGGCCAACATGCCTCCTCCAGTGGCAGTGGAGTCTGTTATGGACTGTTTGGACTGTGGCTTTGCACTCCCCAGGATGGCCCAGTGGGCAGGCCACCCACTGTATGGACTGTATGGACTGTGGCTTTGCACTCCCCAGGATGGCCCAGTGGGCAGGCCACCCACTGTATGGACTGTATGGACTGTGGCTTTGCTCTCCCCAGGATGGCCCAGTGGGCAGGCCACCCACTGTATGGACTGTATGGACTGTGGCTTTGCACTCCCCAGGATGGCCCAGTGGGCAGGCCACCCACTGTATGGACTGTATGGACTGTGGCTTTGCTCTCCCCAGGATGGGCCAGTGGTCATGGAGTCCCCTCGTGGATCTGGCGTCGTGTACTCAAGTGGCTGAGGTGCCCCCCCTTCCCTTCCCCCTGAGGTGCCTGTCCTTTTTTCTTTCTGATGCCCCTGCAGTGTTCTCTCCGTGGAGTTCTTGTCTTGGGACTGGGCCTTGCCCCTTTGCTCAGGACCCCTGTGGTCCACGGACAGTGGTTGGACTACATATAGTAGATGTATATATTTTGTACATAGTTTATTTATTTATTTGGATTACTGCTGTCCATTTTTCAATATATCTGCCCGTTTAAGATCTCTTCTTTTGGTCTTTGCATTATTTCGGAGGGGGGGGTTTGTGGGTTGTGACAGTGATCTGTGGGAATGCATTGATGTGTGTGTTGTAGTGGGTGTGGGTGGGTGGGTGTGTGCCGGTAATCTTTTCCCTCCCCTGTGTCGTAGGTGCAGTACTCACCGATGTCTTCCGCGCCGCCGGGCGTGCTCCTGGTACAGGAGCAGGTATAGGAGTGCGGGGATGACCTGTAACTCGGGTTCCATACTGCCGGAATCTCGCGTGGAGTATGTGGAGGTGAGCGTTTTCCCGTTCGTAGTCTGTTTCCGCCGTGTTTTTATCGGCGGGGCTCCCGCCCCGGAAAAGATGGCGGATTGGTGGGTCGTTATCGGGTAGGCGGTACATTGTCTCCCGCCGGGCTGTTGGCGGTGACCGCCAGGCTGTTTGTTTGTACCGCCGTGGCGGTCGGAGTGTTGAAGCGGCGGTCTCTGTTGGCGGTAACCGCCAGGGTCAGAATTCCATTTTTTGGACCGCCAGCCTGTCGGCGGTATGGTCGCGGCTTTAACACCGACCGCCAGGTTTGGAATGAGGGCCAAAGTCTCTTTTTAGCACAAAGTACCTGGTTCGCGTGAAAAATCTCCACAATGGGAAACAGAGGAGGAGAAGCGTGGAAACAAAAGGGGTGTGCGTCGATTTCTCGGGCCACACACGGTGATGCGTCGTTTAGTTTCCACGCAGGGACGGCTGTGCGTTGCTTTCCAACGCTCGGTCGTGGATCCTCTCTGGGTTGCAGGGTTTTCAGATGCCCCGGGGTCTGTATGTGGAATCCTGCGCCTGGGGAGCAGAGTCACAAGTGCTGCGTCGCTCCGGTGGGCATTGCGTGAAAATTTCTTCCGCAGAGCAGGCGATGCATCAATTTCCCCTCTGGAAGTCGGGCTGCGTCGTCCCAGGTCAGCTGTGCGTCGATCCGGTGGGCTGTGCATCAAAGATCCGGTCGCGACGCAGGTGCTGCGTCGATCTTATCCTTGCGAAGTCAGACTGCATCGTTCCGGTTCAGCATGCAGTGAATTGTTCACCACGGGGCAGGCTGTGCGTCGTTTTTAGCAAGCTGTGCGTCTAATTTTTACCTCACAAGGAGGTCAGTTGCAAGAGAGAAGCCTTTTTGGTCCTGATACTTCAGGGAACAGGAGGCAAGCTCTATCCAAGCCTTTGGAGAGCACTTCTTCACCACAGCCAGGGAGCAGCAAGGCAGCAGGGCAACAGCAAGACAGCAGTCCTTCTCAGAAAGCAGTCAGGTGAGTCCTTTGAGCAGCCAGGCAGTTCTTCTTGGCAGGATGCAGGTTCTGGTTACAAGTTTCTTTTCCAGGAAGTGTCTGAGTTGGAAGGGACAGAGGCCCTTTTTATATACCCAAATGTGCCTTTGAAGTGGGGGAGACTTCAAAGAGTGGCTTAGAAGTGCACCAGGTCCCCTTTCAGTCCAATCCTGTCTGCCAGGGTGCCAGTAGGGGGTGTGGCAGTCCTTTGTGTGAGAGCAGGCCCTCCACCCTCCCAGCCCAGGAAGACCCATTCAAAATGCTGATGTATGCAAGTGAGGCTGAGTATCCTGTGTTTGGGGTGTCTCTGAGTGAATGCACAAGGAGCTGTCAACGAAACCCAGACAGACGTGTATTGTAAGGCACAGAAAGATTTAAGTGCCGAGAAATGCTCACTTTCTAAAAGAGACATTTCTAAAATAGTAATATTAAATCCAACTTCACCAATCAGCAGGATTTTATATCACCATTCTGGCCATACTAAACATGATCAACAAATAAAGGGATGGGGAGGAATAATGGTCCAGTGTATGACCTCCCTAATGCAATGCACTTAACAACAAAATACACTGTTCCGAAAAGGAAGCAGGAGGGAGAAGTCCTAATTCTAGGAGCAAGAATCCTCACACACCCAAATGGGTGTCATGCTTCATCATCGGAATTGCTCATTGTCAGACTGGCACTGCAATGTCTTATGGGAAACCCCCTTAGGGGGGCTCTTTGCCGGAGATCTTTACTCATGGATGCCAAGACCCCAAAAGTGAGCTTGGAAGAGAGGAGAAAGAGAGTAACAATAAGGAATAAAATTGGCTCAGGACCCAACACCTAGGGATAACAATTTTATTCAACCATGGAGGGTCAAGGCCAAGACTAAAAATTATGAGGAGAGTGGAATGAGTATAGTGGTCAAAACACTCTCAACCACATACAATGGAGAAGGGAACGTGTGGAATTACAAGGCCGTCCCTGAAAAAAGGGTCAACATGTTTCGCGTCTTTAATGGTCCAAATGGATCCAGCGACACTTCTTCAGGACCAGGTGGGGATATACTTCTCCTTCTATACAACTGAAAAAACTCCTATAAAATAAGACTGTCAGTTGTCAATACTCCAGTCACTTACACTGCTTGGGTGTAGCTAGAACGTCCTATTCCTAACTGTCGCCCTGTAATCAAAAAAGAAGACAGGTAACAACCGAAAACATGTTATTGCAAATAAAAGGTTAAAAATATGTGTGATTTATGGTGAAAAACACGCTGTGATGGTGAAGGACGTGGCACACTTGTGCATACAAATCTGTTCATTAGCTTACCCTCCCACTAGAGGACCGAGCTTCATGGGACAGCGGCGGCCCAATGGCCGGGCGTGAACTTATCTAGTCAATAAATAAACAGCAACAAATGGCTGTCATTCAAGGTAAACATTGTGTCATACCCCCAGAATACAGTAGAGTGAATATGTCCAGTTTTCACAGAATTCAATGTGTTAAAATAATCTATCAGTAACGGAACACACATATCCCTTACAATGAAGCTGAGCAGGTATCCACTACCATGCACCACTCGAATCAGTCGATGCAGGGTGAAAAGAGTGGTACAAACTAAGCATACAGAGTGGTACAAAGAAAGCCCTCTCTGGATTAGATGGTTGTTTATGTATAAATCACCTTCTCCCATATTTGTAAATGCTACTGAATGAGAATTGGAGAACGCGGCATCATAATTACATGATGTCAATAACTTTAAAAAAGGGTTAACGGGAGGCGCCCATTGGTGTATGCAACCCCACCTCTCAGCTTGTCAGACAGCACGGGCTGATGCAGTTCAGCACCCATGTATAACAGTGCCGGCCAAGCGTAGTTGCAGTAAAGAAAAGAAAAGCATCATGAAATCAGACTTACTAGTAATGCTCCGTCGCCGAAACAGGGAACCTACCCCTGCTCGCGCTCCCGTAGAAATAGGGAAGACACGTAGTGCGGAGAAGAAAAACCCACTTACCGGAAGCGGGTGCATCGGGGTGACGTACAAGTTGTTAAATCAGACATCGGAAGGGGAGCGTCGGAAATGACGCAAGTGTTGCTAAGCAACGCAGCCGAGCATACGCTTCGGTTGTGTTGCAAGTAAATAGCAACAGAAAGAGGACTGTGCCACATAAACCCTTATAAATATATAAGAGGAATCAAAGTCCGGGAAGCGGATGGGTCAGTCAGGGTGTCTCAAAACATACTTTGTGAAAAGGAAACACTTGTGTCGAGGAATCTAATCCCGAGTGTAATATACCCATAGAAATAGAGGGAACAGCAGAAGACTCGTGATAGGCAATCAAAGAAGTGTAATTGAGTAAAACAGAGTACAGCCGACGGCTGTACATTCAAGAATCACCTATTGGAAAAGCACCAAACTAATCTTCTATCTGAATCCACTTGAAGGTCCAGGGTGTTGAAGCAAGAGGATGATATGGTGTTGACTTGCTGAGTCATGGAGAGAGACGAGTCCAGTTTGAAGCCGAGATTGCGTGTGTGGGTGGCGGGGGTGGTCCTAGGGTGGCAGGCCACCATGAGTCGTTCTATGCTGTCTTGTTGGGTCCGAAGATGATCATTTGGGTTTTTCCTGAGTTCAGTATTACGTCCTCAGCACCGAACCGGGATAATGGACCATTAACTGGCTTGATGGGGGATGGAGCTTAGCACTTCCTCACTTACACCTGAATAGGGCTGTGCCTCTCGCCACACAAAGGGATGCATAACCCCCTCTAGAGTGTCTAGAGCATGGAATGAAGGTCAGAGAGCTTGTGATCTTCAAATGCCTCCTTGAAGTCTCCCCCACGTCAAAGGCACATTTGGATATAAGTACTGGTCCCCAAACCCCAGCAAGTCAGACCTCTACTGAAAGCAAGGGCATTCTGCCAGGAAGAAGGACTGCTGTGCTAGGAGGGACTCCCACTCTGCAACTGCACTGCTGTGTTTGCCTGCTGCTTGTTGTCTGCTGTGCTATAGGAGGGGCTGTCACTTTGCTATTTGATTTGCTGTGTTGGCCTTCTGCCTGCTGCTTCTTGCCTGGAGTGAGAAGGACAGCACCTGTGCTGTACATCCTTGAACTCAAGATTCTTCAATAGATTATTGGGTTGCTGACTGTTCTCCACAGTCTCAGGGATGTCAAAGACTGCCTGCAACTTTTCTGGTGGTGCTTGCCTGAGGTGCCCTCTCCAGTCCTGGACCTCAGAAGTGGGTTCTGCAGCTGATTTCTACAAAAACTGACACATCGTGCCCACTACATCAATGCTTTGCTCCATCAAATGTACTGTTTCAGTGGACCATGCGTGGGTTCTCTAGCTGGCCTACCCTCCATCGCAGTCAGCCTGAACTTTGGATTTTCACTGGTCCCTTGCAACTTCAAAATCCTTTTGACCACCAGTGACTTCTAAGTATTGTTTTAACATGTAATCTTAAAAAAGTCATCTCTTGACTTCTACTTATTGGATGTTTGTTATTTTGGTCTTGTTTTCCTCAAAAATAAATTTCCTATTTTTCTAAACTGATGTGGAGTTCTTTTGTGGTGTATTTCACTGTGTTACTGTAATTAAGTGTTACCAAAAAATGTACATGTTGCCTCTTAAGTTAAGCCTGACTGCTCTGTGCCAAACTACCAGAGGGTGAACACAGGTTAATTTAGAGTGTGTATCTGACTTACTCTGACTCGGATTGTGGTCCCTACTTGAACAGGGTGCATACCTCTGTCAACTAGAGACCCAATTTCTAACACATCTCCTTCCACCAACCACTCAAACATCTCCATTCTGCAGGATACATCCAACAATCAGATCAGGAGAACAGGTGTTCACTTACATAGCTCCTACAGCTTGGAACAGCTTCCCATTCCACATCAGAACTTCCTCCTCTCTTAAATTCCTCAGAAAGCTTAATACCTGGCTTTTGAACCAACTTACCATAGGCAGGGCTTGGCACACACACATGCTCGGCACCAGGCTACCCTCACGAGTGATAGTGCACTTTACAAATACATATAACATATTTTAAGTTTAGGGATGAGAGAGAAAAGTGTTAGGAAGATTAGCATATCAAGAGCACACAGGTGGTAAAAGAAACCAAATAAGGCGATAATGCTGACAACAGAAATGGTTTATAAGGAGAAGAATAAATGCATTGTGACAGAAATGTACTGTGGCAACCAATGAATGAAGAATGATCGGAGCACATTAAAATGCAGAATGACGGATTACCAGTAAAGGAAAACGTAATGAAGGATGCTCCTGCAAAGATTACAGGGGTAAAGTTTGCAAGCATTGTTGGAATGTTTAACATGCCACTGCTTTAAAGAGGGACAGAAGGGAAGTATTGAAGAGGTGTGATTTTGCTACATAGAAAAGTTAATATTGTGAGCTGCAAGGTGAAGTCACATGCTGCCCTTGTTAAGGTCAGAGATAAAATGCACATTTTTTTCTGCTTTAAACATAACAAGTAGGCTACAAATCATATTTTAAAATATGTCATTGTTTTGCTTATGCTGAGTTTAATGATTATCTGGAGTCTTATTGTTCTATGGACACACTGAGCTGACACAGTCTACTGTCAGTAACAATCATGAAAGAAATGTTCCTGTCAGTAGCAGATTGTTCTTTGTGGATTTGGAAATAGACATAAAGCAACACTAAATTGAGCGGAAGGAACTGAATGGCCCAGTACAGAGTACAGAATAGCAAAAACAAAAAAAACAAAAAAATAATTCTGTTCACCCAATCGAAGGCATGAATCTGCAGGCGTGACGCCGTGGATTACATTAGTGCCTATTCTCGTGTTCAGTAGTACATTCTTCTGCCTCTGCTAAAACGATTTTTTTTTTTTTTTTTAGCTATCTCATTTTCGCCTCGGCTGCAGGGGTTGACCTTTGTATGTGGTCCATAAGCTTCTGCGTGCTGCCTAAAGAAAATCATGGTGGAAATTGGAATGTGTTCCTTAAAGGTGGCACTTCATTCCCTCTGTGTCCTTCTGAATATTCACAGTTTGGTAAGTATAACTGTGAGATAACGTCTATACGTATTTACTTCCCATGCCTCTTCTATCAAGGTTTTCACAACATCTCATTCCACCTAAAGAATAGAGCCTTCATCAGACTAGCCGGCCACTGAGGTTAATTTGTAAACAAAAACGTGCCAGTGCTCAAAACTCTCACCTGAAACATGGGGCTGCTGCATTTAAATGTGCGAGCACAGAATACTGGGGCCCCTAATCCCAAAGCCATCTCTGCGATCCATTTACAGCAACTCCCCTCACCTTCAGAGCACTCTTGCAGCTTTCTGCTTTCTCCCTTTGTGACGCTTTTCCATCTTGCCTTCCTCCGTCTTTCGCCTCAATCGTTTGCTCTCATTAACTGCCTGATGAAGACACATAAGTGCCCACCCTCAAAGATAAATGCTGGTGCCCCCTCTGACAACCACCGGATCAAATGAAGCACTGGTTGGCCCCTAGATAACCTTTATGGTGTGTCTTTTATTAGGCAGGGTCCATTTTGTACTGGTTAGATATGCTTCTGATGCTAGGATTTGGAATAAATAGCGTTCTGAAATGTAAACCCTTCACTGCCAAGCCTTTTCCCCTTCAGATTTTTTTTTTGGCTATTTCAGGCAGGTTGTGCTTAGGCCTTCATAACTTTTTGTCCACATAAGCTACCCATACCAAATTTGCGTCCTTTTTTCCCAACATCCTAGGGATTCTAAAGGTACCCAGAGTTTGTGGGTTCCTCTTAAGGAGACCAGGAAATTAGCCAAAATACACGAAAATGCAGTTTTTAAAAAATAAATGGGAAAAAAGGTTGCAGAAGAAAGCTTGTGGTTTTTGTCTGAAAAAGGCGCAAACAAATAGTTTGCGGTTTTAAAATCACCATCTTTCCAGCTTTCAGGAATGAGCAGGCTTGAATCAGAAAACCACATTTTTCAACACAATTTTGGCATTCTATTGGAACATTCCACATTTTTATTATTTGTTGTGTTTTCAGCCTCCTTCCAGTTAGTGACAGAAATGGGGTTGAAACTAATGCTGGATCCCTGACAGCTAAACATTTCTGAAATTCTGAATTCAGCATAGGGTCATTTGTATAGATCCTTCAAGGTTTTCCTACAGAAATTAAAAGTTAAAAAATATATATATTGAAATTTAGGTAAAAAAAAAACAATTTCTGTCCTCATTTTCTTCTATAACTTTTTGCAGCTATAGCAGATTTTTGTAAGTAATATACCATTAAGTCTGCTGGACTCTTCTGGTTGCAGCGAGATATAGGGCTTGTAGATTCATCAAGAACCCTAGGTACCCAGAGTCAATAAAGGAGCTGCACCTTGCAATGGGTTTTCATTGCATACCGAGTGAAAAACAGGTATCAAGGAAACCTTTGTATTTCCAAAATGGGCACAAGATAAGGTGTTGAGAAGCAGTGGTTATTTGCACATCTCTGAATTCCGGGATCCCCATACTAGCATATGAATTACAGGGCATTTCTCAAAGAGACGTCTTTTTTACACACTGTCTTTGGAAGGAAAAAATGTAGAAAAAGACAAGGGGCAGTAACAATTGTTCTTCTATCGTGTGCTTCCCCCAAGTCTCTTGATAAAAATGGTACCTTGCTTGTGTGGGTAGGCCTAATGCCCGCCACAGGTAACACAACATGGACACATCACATTTTTACATTGAAAACTGAAGTTTTTCAGAAAGTGCCTAGCTGTAGATTTTGGCCTCTAGCTCATCTGGCCCCTACGGAAACCTACCAAACCTGTGCATTTTTCAAAACTAGAAACCTAGGGGAATCCAGGATGGGGTATTTTGTGGCACTCTCACCAGGTTATGTTACCCAGAATCCTTTGCAAACCTCACAATTTGAAAAAGAAAAACACTTTTTCTTCAAATTTCGAAAATGAAAAGTTCTGGAATCTAAGAGGAGCCACAAATTTCCTTCCACCTAGTATCCCAATAAAAATGGTACCACACTAGTGTGGGTAAGCATAGTGCCCGTAACAGGAAATGACATAAAACACAATGTGGACACATCACATTTTCCCAAAGAAAAGGGACCTATTTTTTGCAGAGAGCCTACCTGTAGATGTTGGTCTCTAGCTCAGCCGGCACCTAGGAAAACCTACACAACCTGTGCATTTTTGAAAACTAGACACCTATGGCAATTCAGGATCGGGTAATTTGTGGTGCTCTCACCAGATTCTGTTACCCAGAATCCTTTGCAAGCCCCAAAACATGGCAAAAAAAAAGCTTTTTCCTCACATTTCGGTGATAGAAAGTCTGGAATCAAAGAGGAGCCACACATTTTCTTCCGCCCAGCATTCCTCAAAGTTTCCAGATACAAATGGTACCTCACTTGAGTGGGTAGGCCTAGCGCCCGCAACAGGAAATGCCCCAAAACACAACTTGGAAACATCACATTTTCCCAAAGAAAACTGACCTGTTTTTTGCAAAGTGCCTAGCTGTGGATTTTGGCATCTAGCTCATCCGGCACTTATGAAAACCTAGCAAACCTGGAGCTTTCTGAAAACTAGACACCTAGGGGAACCGAGGATGGGGTAACTTGTGGTGCTCTCACCAGGTTCTGTTACCCAGAATCCTTAGCAAACCTAAAAATTTGGCAAAAAATACTTTTTCCTCACATTTTATTGCTGCAAAGTTCTGCAATATGGGGGGGGGTGGGGTGCACAAACTTCCTTCTACCCAGCAACTCCCCACATTTCCCAATGAAAATGGTACCTCACTTGTGTTGATAGGCCTAGTGCCCACAAAAGGAAATGCCCTAAAACACTACGTGGACACATTAAAATCCCCCACTGTTTTCTTACCCAGAATCCATAGCAAACCTCAAATTTGGCTCACAAAATCACATTTTCCCCACGTTTCTGTGTGGGATCACAGCACCAGCACAAATTTCCTACCACGTTCCCCTCGGTTTCCCGATAAAAATGATGTCACACTTGTGTAGGTGGGCCAAGTGCCTGTGACAGGGAAGAGCCAAATACATGTTGAAATTGAGGGGAAACCAAAGTGAGTCCAAAAGGGCAGTTTGAAAAAAAAACATTTTTAGTCTGAAAAGTGGGGCAGAAATATTATCTGTATAGATGCGACAATGCTGGGTGGTAGGAATTTTTTGGATTCCTGCAGATTTCAGAAGGGTCCATCACAAAAATGTGTGGAAAATGTGTGATTTCAAGCAAAGTTGGAGGTTTGCAGAGCATTACGGGTAGGAAAATGGTGCAGGGTACATGTGAAGCACACCACTCTGGACTCACCCAGATGTTTAGTTTTCCAATGTGTCTAGTACAGCGTCCCCAAGTCCAAAAAGTGCAGCCCTCACTATTCCAGGTTGAATGATTTTGAAAGTTAGACAAGCTCTCATGGCCCAAGTGTAAAACCAAAAACCCTCAATAATCAAATGTCCTCTTGCTTTCTGTTGGGATAAGATCTTTTAGTGTTTGGGGGGGAGAGCTGAAAGACTGTTACCCCCTTTAGTTTAGGTGGGGGCATAACCATGCCCATATGGGTTGGTAGCCACCACTCCACTTTTATTTTTAATTCACTGGCATCTAGTAAGCTTTCTGCCTCCCTGGGGAATAGATCGGGGCTAATTACACCATCTGCCCACCAGTGGGCAGAACAACTTTCTCCCCATTTATTTGAGGTGGGTGTATGGCCATACCCCACCCTCTTTTTTGAAAAACAATCTTCCCTGGTCTCTGCTGGGCTTTCTGCCCCTCTTGGGGGCAGGTGGCCTTACAAAAAGAGGCAGATATGCCCAGAGGGGGCAGAAATGGCCAACAGTAATGTGCCCTCATGAGGAGCGGCCCCTTGCCCAAGGGGCTGCCACCCCAAACAAAACACACACACCAATCCCTCGTGCCTAAGTGGTTTCTGCCCCCCTGGGGGCAGATTGGCATAACAGAAATAGGCCAATCTTCCCTCAAGGGGGCAGAAATGGCCTAAAATAAATTTGCCCCCCAGGGAAGCAACCCTTGCCTAGGAGGTCTCTCCCCATCTGTAAAAAATTAAAAATAAAAATCCCTGGTGCATAGTGGTTTCTGTCCCACTTGGGGGCAGATCAGCCTAATTAAAATAGGCCAATCTGCCCTAAGGGGGACAGATATGGCTTAAAATAAATGTCCCCCTCCCAGGGGAGCGACCCTTGCCTAAGAGGTCACTCCCCTTTCATGAAATTGGTGCAAAAAAAAATCTCTGGTGTCTAGTGGTTTGTGCCCCCCTTGGGGGCAGATTGGCCTAAGAAAAATAGGGCAATCTGCCCCCAAGGTGGGCATAACTGGCCTAAAATAAAATTGCCACCCAGGGGAGCGACCCTTGCCTAAGTGGTTTCTGTCCCCCTGGGAGGCAGTTCGGCCTAATTAAAATAAGCCTATCTGCCCCCAAGGGGGGCCGAAATGGCCCTAAGCAAATTTGCTCCGCAGGGGAGCAACCCTTGACTAATGGGGTTGCTCCCCTTGTGTGTAACTGACATAAAAAAAATCCCTGGTGTCTACTGGTTTCTGCCCCCTTCATGGCAGATTGTCCTAATAAAAATAGGACCCATGCCTAAGGGGTCGCTCCCCATGTGTAAGCAATACAAAAACAATTATCCCTGGTGTCTAGAGGTTCCCCCCCACCAGGGGCGGATCAATCTAATTACAATAGGCCAATCTGCCCCAAGGGCAGAAAAGGCCTTAAAAAAATGCCTCCCATGGGAGCGACCCTTGCTGAAGGGGTCGCTCCCCTTGATCATTTATATAAATAAAAAAATCCCTTGTCTCTAGTTTCCATTTCTGCAGCCCGATCGATTTACGATTGGGCTGCAAAAATGCTCAGACAGACATGAAAGGAAAGGCCTTTTCTTTCCTTTCATGACCTCTGCCTGCCCCTATCCCCCGATCAGAAGAGAAATGCTTTGCGATGGGATCAGCCTCTGATGAGGTCAGCGTGTAATTGCGCGCTGATGTCATCATATGTCACTGGGGGGACAGGGTGGAAGAGGAATCGATTCCCCTTTCATCCCTGCCCATGGGAAAGGGTGAAAGGCCCACGTGGGAAGAGCTAGCGCTCCTCCGTGGGCCAGTTGCAGGACGAGCTGGTCTCGTCCTCAGCACATGGCAAATGTGGCTGAGGGAGATACCAGCTCATACAGGGCACCAGAGGGGTTAAATACAGAACCTGTTTACACAGGGTCATGCAAAGTAAACTTTATTTCGAGGTCTGCTGATAGAGCAGAATTGTAAACATCTGAGCATTTTTTTATTTGGAAATGCAGTGATATCAGATTTATATTATTAGAGGCTGGCTAAACTGCCAATAGGAAGTGAATAATGTTGTGCCTGATACATTCCGAAGCAGTAAGATCCCTGAAATTCTACAAAAATTAGGACCAGATTTAGGAACATTTCTCACAATGCAGGGTAGCAAACAATGTTGCTGACGTGTTGTGCTAAAGAGAGACAGCACAAATGTGCAAATTTTATATGATGAATTTCTGCTGTTTCTTAGCGCTGGTGCACTGCCTGCTGCCTAGTGCCAATGTAGGCCCTATTGTACCATACATGGGTGTCTGTTTCTGTGTTACAAGCAGGAATTTTTTGTGCAGGAAAGAATACCTTTCTGCACAAAAAGCAAACCTTAGAGGCATTTGCACTTTCTATGCATGCCACATTTGGCAGCATTCATAGAAAAAGTAACGAGGAAAAATAAAAATATGAGAATACCCAAGACCTATGCATGCAACGCTTTATTTTACTTGGCTTTGTAAATTTCCCTCAACATTGTGCATCATGGCTGTACCTAAAAGTGGCTTAGCCACTGCACATAACATTAATACATATGGCTCTCAGTATTTTACCTTGGCTTGTGCATGTGGGTCCTACATTTGATTAGACCAGCCTGGAGCAGATTGGACAATAGGAAATATTGGAAACAGTCAGATTGTGCAGGTACGACGGATGCAATAACAAATGTAAGAACATATCTTTAGTGGCAGGTCCTTGTATTCTAACCTGGGGAGTCAGAAGCTTAGGTGTGAACACATCTCTTAATGACTGTAAAACTGCCCTGAGAGATATACAGTGTAATGATGTTGGAATTAGCACAGAGCCAATTAGAAGGAGCAAAACATCATGTGAAATTTTAAAAAAACCTTGTTGGGAAGGAAACAACTTCTGCGTGATAATGGATGTGCACCCCTGCCCTGAGTGCCCCAACTGTAGTGATGTCTGTATCCTTCATACTGACTTTTGTTGCCATAGGCAAACATGGATCAAGTGTGTGAGCTATGACATAAGCATGTCTCTCAGATTACGATCTTGTTGGTCTGTGGAGTGGGGGGGGGCACCCATGGCACTACCATCATAGTAGTGAAAGGCGTGTGCCTTTTCCAGGTGTTAAGCAGCAAAAGCACAGTTGCAGCAGCATACTGCACAGTGATCAGTAGGAGTGAACAGGTCTTCTTTAACCTGTGTCACTGGAGTGAAACTACAAATTCACTAATTCAAAGTTCATCTGCTGTGGGCCTGATTCACAAGGAGACTTATGACTCATAGAGTTACAAGTTTGGATTCTCTGCCCTTGTGGCGGAATCTTGGCACCTGTGGCAGAATCTCTGCACTGAAACTCCACACTCATAACTTAACGAGTTGTAAGTCCCTTTGTGAATCAGGCCTTGTGTGTTTAACTCACCATTTGTCCTACATGTGAAGTGCTGTGCAGCTCATGAGAGGTGTAACTGCACTGGGTGTATATGTGCCTGAGAAAAGTAGACTACAGGAATGTTGCAGTTCTGGGTAGTGCATGTAAGGTAAATGCATGTGCTGGGTATATGTGTGCCTGTGAGTGTTACATTACATAAGGGTTTAGTGCTGTGAAATGGATGCATTAAAAAAGGCATATGCTGAATGTGTATCCCCCTGTGAATGGTACACTACACTAAGGGTATAGCACTGTGCTGTGCATTCATGGTAAATGTATGCACTAGGTGTATGTGAGTTTTTGATTTGTGCAGTTCATGGAGGATACAGTACTTTGGGGGTGTGTGTCTTAAATCCACAGATTTGTTGATTGCTGCATTCTAGAAGGTTTGGGGTGCACACTCTAGTGGGGAGAGCTAGGCTTCCCCCATGGACTTCAAAGGGTGCTGTTTCATTTCAAAGAGAAATCACAAGAAAGCAGCCTCAGCACATCTCGTGAAGGAGATGGGTCTGATAAGAGAATTATATATAGTAGGGTTGAGGCCCTGGGCTGACACTTCTGAAACACATATTGCAGTGGTTAACATCAAGGAGTGAACCCTCATCACTCCCATTGCCTGTGTTGCGTGGGGCTGTCAGCTTTGGAGTCACTCCTGCTGTGAGAGACTGCTGTCAAGAGGAAGAGATGCAAGAGAAGAAGGCACTTCACAAGAAAGCAGACAGCCAATATAAACTTCAAATACCTAGACTATAAATCACATTTGGTATCTCGAAATGGAATATCAGAAGGAGAGATTGAGACCCCAAACTTGTCAACTGTCAAGCAGCTGATCTGTTTGTGCAAGGAGGAGAAACTCTGTAAGACTGCTGCCTGTGACCAGGACTGGGGGCCAAGGCCAGCTAGTCTCCCAGCTGGGTAAGGTACATTACAAAGTGAATCCAAGGCCACCTGTCTCAAAGCCTGCTTGCTGAGACCAGTCTGCCCTGTAAGGAAAACAAGAGCATTGAAGGGAGTGAGGTCCAGTTAGGAATCCTGGTGAGTGGACACCCAGAGTGAGGTGTGAGGCAGGACAAAGTCAGTGATCCCTGTATGCCAGGGGAGGTCCTTCCAGAAGTGAGTCATGGCTATCGCTGTACCCATTGTGCCAGAACCCTGTGCAGTGAATGACCAGTTACCCATTATGCCAGGAGAGCTGCCACTAAGTAAAGTACCTTTATCATTGGGCCAGAGCCTCTATGCAGTAAGGATTCAGCAAACTCAAGTGCCAGGAGGAGCCTGGGTGATTGGATTGCCATGTGGATTTGGCCACATCCTTACAGCATTGAAGAGCCAGGGACCCCATATGCCAGGAGGGGTCACCCTGAAGGAATCTGTTGTGCCTATCAGGTCAATGTGTATGTATCGCAAAAGGTATGGCGACCAGGGTAACCAGAATTAGCAAGACATATGAACCTGACTTGAAGCATCACTGGAGGATTGAGGCTGTTGTGGGAATCCCCTATGCACCTACATCAGCACACAGCACCAGCATCAAGAACTTTACTTCACCTTCTCTCCATTGAGAGATGGACTGAAAGACTTACTCTGCAAGGAGGATCCCCAAGGAACCTTCAGTCACTGCAGGAGCAAGACCTTGTGTGAGGAACTGGGGGATCGCCAAGTGCGGAGCGAGTGCAGTGAACTCACCATAGCTAGCTGCTGCCGATTTGGTGCCCCCAGAGGGGGGGGGGGGCACTCTGGAACTGCAGATGCTTGGATCCTGCAGGTGCGTCTAAGTCTGAATTTGGGCCAAGTTGTTGGGAACTTATTTGCAAGATAGCGCTTTGGCACTGAAACACTGGACTCTTGGGACTCAGACTACAAGGGGGTTACCCTTGATGTTACCTACAGAGAATAGAAAATAACCATAATCATTAAAGTAAGGAGGGAGTGAGACAGTGAAATTCCTTCAAAAGACAAGAGCCTTGAACTCAGGGGGCTGGTGCAGTTGTGATTGAACGTTGAATATACATTTGCACTGATAGATGTAAAATTAAATACTTCCGATTTTTTCATAAAAAATAGTATTTGACTGGACAAAAATGTATTGCTGCTTCTGCTCGTATTTCGAGTTGTAAGCCTGCCTGTCTACACCCACTGTGTCTAACTCCTCTTGAGGGTGATTTGGGCTGCTTGGACCATGCTACTACTGAGAGTGCCAGGACATCAGGTGTAAAAGGCCTGGACCCATATCTCCTGCTTGCTCTGTGCCACGTGAAAGGGGGTGTGACAAACCTGATATAAAAAGCATGATTAATCTGAACATTCATGCACCACCAGAGACATACAATAGATTTAATAGAAAGACACTCTGGGCCATATTTATACTCCGTTTGCGCCGAAATTGCGTCGTTTTTTTTGACGCAATTTCGACGCAAAACTAACGCCAACTAACGCCATATTTATACTATGGCGTTAGAGGCGAATAGCGCCAAAGTTCCCGGAATGTGCGTCATTTTTTAGCGTGAACCCCTTCCTTGCGTTAATGATATGCAAGGGAGGCGTTCCCGTCTAAAAAATGACTCCCAGGACTTTACGTGGTATTTATACTCCCGGGCAAAAGAGACGCCCGGGAGTTGGCGTGGCAAAAAACGGCGCATTTGCGCCACTTTTTAACGCCTGCTCAGGGCAGGCGTTAAGGGGCCTGTGGGCTCAAAATGAGCCCACAGGTGCCCTCCCATGCCCCCAGGGACCCCCCCTGCCACCCTTGCCCACCCCAGGAGGACCCCCAAGGATGGAGGGACCCACCCCAGGGACATTCAGGTAAGTTCAGGTAAGTATAATTTTTTTTTTTTAATATATTTTTTTGGTGGCATAGGGGGGCCTTATTTGTGCCCCCCTACATGCCACTATGCCCAATGACCATGCCCAGGGGACAGAAGTCCCCTGGGCATGGCCATTGGGCAAGGGGGCATGACTCCTATCTTTACAATGATAGGAGTCATGTTGATGGGGGATGGGCGTCGTTAAAAAATGGCGCAAGTCGGGTTAAGACGATTTTTTCGACGTAACCTGACTTGCCCCATTTTAAGACGCCCATGCGCCATTTTCCCCCTACGCCGGCGCTGTCTGGTCTACGTGGTTTTTTCCCACGCAAACCAGGCAGCGCCGGTCTGATTGCGCCGTCTAACGCCATTCCATAAATACGGCGCCCGCATGGCGCTTCAGAATGGCGTTAGACGGCGCAAAACTTTTTGACGCTAAACTGCGTTAGCGCAGTTTAGCGTCAAAAAGTATAAATATGGGCCTCTATGTGAGACAGCAAGCACCAGTGGGTTTGAGTTTGTCAACTCTGTCTGTGTCTGGAGAGAAGAAAAAAGACACATATGGAGATACGAAATGGAAGTCAACAGATTCAACCTAAGGGAAGGTGGAGAAGACAATATAAAGAAGAACAGCCCTTGGTACCTATCAGTGGGGAAAAAAGCAAAGACATTTGGAGATCCTTTAGACCAGCAAAGGCTGAGTATGAGCGAGAGAGTTCATGATAGATGGAGAACAGCTTCAGGAGGAGTAACAGTGTGATAGCGAGTAACCAGAAAAAGTGCGCTGAAGTACTACAAATAAGACCTAAGTGATAAAAAATAAACAACAGACTGACAACATTGATCAATGATCACTCAGAAAATTTCAAAGTATAGTGGGTGCCACATAATTTGACCAGTGAGGTTTAAAAAACAAGAAAAACTAAATATAAATAGCTGTTGGCATGAAGAAACTTTTCAAAAGGGAGATGCAACTTAATTTGCATGGCTCTGTTTTTTTGGTTGGTATGGTTAGCAAAGTGTTTTGACAAGTTAAAAGTGACAAGTTTATCTTGTTAGTCACTTTAAACGTTCATCATGCTGAGCACACAACACAGTACACTTGAAGGCATAATAGGCATTCTCCATGGGGTGAGTTTCTTATGCTGAACTCTTTTTCTAGTACTTTTATCTTCTCAGCAGCAACAGTGAAGAAGCCAGTGAAAGCGATAGGGAAGGCTATAGTGGAGGCTGAAACAGTAACATAAACATGAGTCAGGAGATCTGCAATTCAAATAATGGTGTATTAGGGGATGGGATCCCTGATTTGTGCCTCAATTTGTGTTTTGCCTCTATCAACAGCTTTCTCTTTAAAAGACAATCTGAAAGTTATTTATATCTGAAATTAAGAAGATGTTGAATATTCCAAGGTATCAAGGACAAGTAAACTCTCTACACGGTTTTGACTCTGCTTTCCAGCTTGATTTGCCCAGAGGAAGGCAACATCTACGAAGCGGTGATATGCAGCAAATACATATTCTTCAAGGACCTTGTCATATGATGCTCACACTGTCCAGCCTTTGCTTGCAACAGATGATAACCCAGATTTACAAAGAAATGACACAAATCAGTGCATCAAGTGAAGTTGTTGCACTGCTTGAACAGGAGAGAGTAGAACAATTCCATACCTACTAAGAAGCAGCATTTTCCTGCTTTCTCCTTGTTCTGGTGAACTTTAAGCTGCCATGCACTAAAGGAAGTGGATCCCTTCGTATAAAAAACTATGCTTTAAGGCACTCCCCTCATTGTATGTGTTCTGGAGAATGCAGCATACTTGCAAAGAGGGACAAACGAGAACAAATTAAACCCTCTTCAATCTCCACATGACCCCACTAGCCACCATCGTCAAAAGCCACGCACTCAACATCATCTGCTACACTGACGACACCCAACTAATAGTCTCCCTCACCAACAACTCCACCACCGCACAATTTCCACGAAGGAATGAAAACTGTTGCCACCTTGATGAAAGATAACTGTCTCAAACTGAACTCGGACAAAACAGAAGACCTCATCCCCGGTTCCATACCCTCCGCCTGGAACGAGTCCTGGTGGCCCTCTGCCCTCGGAAACACCCCCACCAACCACACCATCAACCTCGGCATCATCTTAGACTCATGGCTCTCAATGGACGCAGGTGAGTGCAGTCTCATCGGGTTGCTTCCACACCCTGTGCATGCTTTGAAAGATCTACAAGTGGATCCCTACCGAAACCAGAAGGACAGTCACCCAGGCCCTTGTCAGCAGCCACTTCGACTACGGCAATGCTCTATATGCTGGAACCAAGACTCGGAAAAGACAGCAACACATCCAGAACGCCTCTGCTCAGCTCATTGACACAGCCACACCTCCACCCTCCCATGAGACCTACACTGGCTGCCTATCGACAAGAGAATCACCATCATGCTCCTGACCCACGCCTACAAGGCCCTACATGACACCGGACCGGCCTACCTCAAACACAGACTCTCCTTCTACACTCTCACCAGACAACTCTGCTCAGCCGACCAGGCCCTCACCAAAGTCACCCACATTGGAAAAACCACAGCCGGAGGTAGATTTTTTCTCCACATCGCCGCCAAGACCTGGAACACCCTCCCCATCCACCTTGGGTAATTCCCACCCTGTCTCAGTTCAGGAGGGACCTCAAGACCTGGCTCTTCAACTGATCCTCGTCAACCCTCAACCTCCACCTTCCTCCCCAGCACCTTGAGACCCTCATGGGTAAATAGCTGCGCTCTACAACTCCCTGATTGATTGATTCATAGTTACTCATGCCTCAGGGAGGCATAAGATTTTGGTGCAGATCCCGATCTAGTATGCTTTGTAGACAGTGATTTGTGTTAAAACCCATGGATTGCATGGAAAATCGGTATCGGTATTGGATTGTAAATACCATCCTGATGGTTTGCGCTAGAAATGTGTAGTGTAAAGTCATAAAAACCTGACAAGAGTTTTTCTAAATCTGGGCCTTACACTCTTTTGTTGGCTACAGAAGTTGACATTCTAGAGTTCAAGACAGAACCAGAGCCACGTGGCAACCCTCAACAAGACAGAGCTGTAAAAAATGAATGTGCACAGTAACATGCACAATTCATCAAGACCTCTTTCTCCTGCCTGAATTCTAACAGGGCCTTTGTCCCTTCTTATTGACAATGCAAGCAATCTGGAACCATCCCCCATACTTACAACGTATAATATTAAATTACTCCACAGTCAAGATTTCGCTACATAAATCCCAGTGCTTACATAAATTTACAAAGCAAATTGCTTTCATCAAATCTTCAGACTTAAAATGACTTCGTATTACAATGTTGTTTGCACTGTATGAAATAGAATGTTGAGATAAGAGTGAGGGGATGCAAATCCCATTTTGGTTGCAGAATTACACACTGGTGATCTATTTAGTTGAGTGCAAAGGAAAAGCTATAAATGATCGTTCCATTTAAAATAAGAGTCTAGGATCCAGTCAGTTGTTTCACACTAAACAACATTGTCAATTGATTTGACAAGTATATGTTCCAGAGAATTTGAGCTTTTTCCTTGCTAGAATCAAAATATAGATTTTTTAGGTCTTTCGGACAGCTTTAGTTAGCTCACCAGACTACTGTTTTTTCCCAAAAAATCATACATAATATACATACATAGAGGGAGTTTAAGCCAGCGAGCTTCGTTGAATGATCCGTTCAGTTGTCATTCACATTTTGCTTCCACCCACCACATCATATATACTGGTCAATCAGTTAGGCCACGTTACCTTTTGGTTCTCTTCTCTGTGAGTGACTCCATAAACCATGTGTATGATGTTCACATCCACTTAAAGTAGCTCCTTTAATTTAGTGACACATCTTGCTGGTTGTGTGGTTCATTTATTTTCATATTACTTATTAACTAATACCTGCAATTTCCTTTGCTTGAAGTTCGAGTGCCCAGTTAGATAGCAATTAATTTGTTGTCTTCTTTTTAAAGTTGTTGTTAATATACAGTGAATATTAAAGTAATATAAGGGCAATCCAAGTAAAATAATACGCGTGGCGCACTTGAAAGGCTTCTAATTAGAAACGTCACAAGTTAAATGGCCGTCCTAGTGAACATTTTATTTTTATGATTTATTTTGGAAACCTATGTGAGTGCCACATTTATGTGGATGCATGCTAGTTTTGTTGAATTTTATAGTGGCATATCATTGTATTAAAAAATAGAAAATACAGTCATCGCACACCCTTGGCTCATGATATTGGTTGTGCTTGTTAATTGTTTTACTAATTTTTCCATCTTCCAGTGATCGCTCAGTCCATTCCAAAACCAGATAAAGCATGACAGTGACAGAAAAATACCCAGGAAAACACAATACTTCTCCAACGCCGGATACAGGAAGGCATAAACATAGCCACGAGAACACTGAACAATTCACAGCGGTTTATAAAAGGCTCTTCTTACCTTGAAGAATTTCTGGACATGCAGAGAATCCACCAGCAAAACCTTGGGTACATGAATAAATGATTTACTTTATTTTCTCAATCATACCTTCCGAATTTGACAACAAAAAAACTGAATACAATCTGAAGAGTACTCCAAATTAATAATTTGGCTGTGCATTACAGTGCCAATACGGAAGAAGTCAATGACACGCTGGGACTCTGTCCCTAGAAAACTGAAATCTGGTGATTGTACGTTGTGTTTCTTCTGAGAAGCAGGAAAAGCCCGTTTTACACAAACTGTTCTGATCAGCGTGTGTGATTTATGCAGCAGGCGGGATTAGTATTCATGTGCTATCTCTCACTTGCTACCATTTGCGGCTGGACTCCTGAGACAAGTGAATCTGCAGCAGCACAATTTCAATGTTAATTTAAAAACATAGAAAGAGCTGTTTTAAAAGGAAGGAGAGGCGCTGCCAAGTAAATATGTGCGTGTGATTTTTATGTGTGTAACTGCTATTGAAAATGTCTTCTGGGAAAGGGATGGCCATCGATTTTATTTGTATTTTTGCTCACTGTAAAAACCGCCCTGAATGCCCTAAGAAATGTATTAACATTCCGGCTATTTCGGCCAGTCACTACAACGTGATGAGAAGAACAGATCCGCTTTTCCACTGTCTAGACGTCGTTGGTCAAGGGTGGAAGTGAAAAGGCAAGCATCAAATTTGTATACATTGCCGCCTGTCAAAGGTAAAGAGAAGGAGCCAGGGTCTGAAGAACAGACAGTGGCACCTCCATAATATTTTAGTACAGGAATTGGAAAACAGACCGTGGAGAGAAGGGCAGGAGGGAGTATACGATTAAGTAAAGCCCTGCCAGAACAATGTTTCACTGACCCTAGAATATATACCTACTTTGGTTACTGGTACATAAGTCACCTACGCTAGCAAGGGAATACATAAAAAAAAAATCTGCATATTTTCATACACCCCCCTCCACGTCTTGTTTTTCAGACTGACTATATATAGCTGAAAGGCTTTACAGGCGGCCTTTGTGGATAGATTTCCAAGTGACAAAGTCTAATTAGACGTAAACAAATGATCAATAAAATTAATGCAGAAGTTATGCAGTATTTAATTTGTATGGGGCCTATTCACTAACCACATTTTATAGCATGTTCAGTAGTACAATAATAGTACTGCTAACATACTACAAAATGCAATTCACTAACCTATATGTGGAGGTCTGTGCCTCTGCCTATCCTATCTTATACGTGCAGAGATCTCTGCTCCAACTGCAGAGCTCTTCGCACACATATGTATGTTTTAGAAGTAAATGTAGGAGGGGCGGGGTAGTTGCTGGTGTCGCTTTGGCTTTCTTTATACCAATGAGGCTACTGGATTTGGGTGGCAGCATCACTGTAATTGTGGGGAACTGAGTCCAATCCCACATTGTGACAACTTTCGGCCTAATTAATTTCCAGCCACCTAGCAGCACCTTATCTCTGCCGAAGAGCAAGGATGATTTGTGGCAAATAGGCGCATGACATTATGGCTGCTCTGTGAAATTGTGGTGAATCAGATCTCATTCTTAACTCTCAGTCACATTAGTCTCACACATGCAAAGACAATCATAGGCAGGAAATGGTTTTATAAGATTTATTGAATAAGCTGCGTCATGGATAAAAAAAACATGAAAAGCAATAATTAGAATGATGATACATACTAGAAGCAAAATGATGACATGAAAAGTGAAACACAGGAAAAGTCCCACCATACTGTCACTATGCACAATATGTATTTAATTTCTAACTAAGATATGTTACAGAACATCAGGGTAAGCCCTAATCCACCCTTCAGGATTCCGCCTGGGAAGACATCATTCCCCATACCTCAGTATTACAGTAGTGGAGAAGCCTGTTCTCAGTAGAGATATGATCCCCATGTAGGCCAGGGAATAAGTAGTCTCAGCGAGCAGCTGTAACAAAGTCAGACAGCATGCAGTCGTGGTCATCTGGTGGGAAAATCCCTCTAAAGTGCATGGGACAGGGAAACATTTAATAATAAAACAACTGATGCTATGAGAAAGTGCCCCTTGTAAAAATATGTGTGTTTCTGGGAATGTTAGAGACGCAGCCTATCACTTGTGCTGACAATCCTATATCGTTGCAGCTCTGAAGAAAGCACAGAGTGAAAGAATGTTGTGCTAAGAAATGTAATGTTTTCCTAGGTGAAAGGACAAGATAAAGAAAATAAAACACCAGTATGATTGCAGCAGATTCTATAAGAATAAAAATGAAATAAAATAAACGTTACTAGGCTAAAATGCACAAGCAGCAGGCCTACTTGCTAAAGTAACGTGCCCAGAGACATCACTAAAATGACTCTACAACACTGGAAAATGGACTTTAACTCAGAGCTGGAGTAAATCCAACATCACACATGCCAAATGACCAGTACTTCAACACCCTCCATAGAAATAAACTATAGCAGCGACTCAAAACTAAATTAAAATAAATTAGTTTGATTTTTTTTAAATATAAATACATTTGATTTAATGTTTATATATATATACAGATACATACAGATTTTATGGATCTTAGAAATCATGCAATGCTATTTGCAAGTCAGGAATATTGCACAATATAATCCACAGGGGAGGAAAGGAAGTTGTCTATTCTCCCAAGACTGGCCCCTGGACACTGATATACAATCCCCTGAAAACACAACTTTCTTTACTCTCTCACCCTCAACAGCCCTAACTAAGTAGCAGTGGGTTGCTCAAAAATGTGCTACCTATTTTCCCATTACCTTGCCCATAGATAGATGATTGCACACACTGACACTGGCCCCCACAGCCCTTTGGCTGCTCCCTGAGTGGCCCAGTAGCTGTAGTGTAATATGTGTGGGCTGTGGTCTTCATTTTTTCATGCTGTCTCCCCACAAGGAGTCTGTGGTTGTTGTCAGCTGCTACAAATCACGGGAGTTTGGGATCAGGACATTGGGAGGTTAGGCTTTAATTATTTATTTGTTGTTTTACAAAGCACAAACATTATTTAACAGGGTTACTGAACTGTACAAAAGAGATGTGTGAAAACACCAGAAAGGAGTCAACTGTGTGTTACAGTGAGATGTAACGCAACAAATATTATTTACAGAACGGTGTTCACTAAGTATTTTCAGAAGACTTCAGTACACAGGAATGTAAGGAGTTATGGTGAATTACATTGGTTACAGTGTGTTTAGGGGTTATATAAGATTGCACGACAAAAGCACAAACATGAGGTAATAGTGGATTAATTTGAAGACATGAGAGAACAAATAATGTGAAGCATTATGCAAAATGTCAGATTTTAGGAGGTGAAGCAATATAAATGAGAATCAACAATATAAGTGGCACAGAACTTAAGTAAAGCAACAAAATAAAGTGGAGATGGCAATATCCTGAATTGCCAATAATCAATGCCCAAACAGAACACCACAGTAATAAACATGTTTGTTAGAATAAAGTAGTTATTTGTAAAAAAAAAAAACATTGGTTATATAGATGTAGGGCAGTTTGATTAAAAGATGGAAGAAATTTAATAATCACAGTATTAAGTACAAAAACCACAGAAATAAGTAAGAAGTAGAATAAAGCAGCAATTTGCCTAAAGCATAAGACATTATTGTTCTTATAAGTAGGGGACAGGGTTATGAGCAGAAGAGGACACAAAAGATAAACATTAGGGGTATATTACTGGCAGGTATTTCTCGTGGTGCAGTATATCCCTATTGAGAACCCTGTAAAGTAGACATATGTAGAAATAATGTTTTCTTGTTTTTGTATATTAGCGAGGAACCTGATTGAAGCCTGTAGTGGTGCTCTAAGAGGGTCTAATCTATTTTTTAGTAGACGAGTGAGGGGGAATAGCCATAGTCCAGATAAGAGAGTACAAATGCCTCAACTGCCAGCTTCAGATCCTGGAAGGCCAGAACATGACTAAAGTTCTTAAATGTATGAAGGGATGATTCAGCAGATTTAGGGGGTCATTCTGACCTCGACGGTAAAAGTCGCTTACCGCCGGCCAGAAGGCCGCCATAACACCGCCGCGGCCGCGGTAAACCGCCACGGTCATTCTGACCCGCAACTGGCAAACCGCCAAAAACAAGACATCCACAAAAGTCCGCCACACCAAAGGTCAGCGGGAAACTGGCGATGACCAAACCTCCACCGTCACGCCAACAGAAATACGCCCATACCATTCCGACCCACAAATCCCTGCAGCGGTCTTTCAACTGCGGTATTCCATTGGCGGTACACACCGCCGCGGTCAAAATACACACACCTTTACAAAACACTACCACATTGGATAATTCAAAATACACACACCTGAGACACATACACACACCACTCCCACACACCCAATTAAATATAAAACACACACCCACAAACCCCTACGACCACAATTGCGAGTGAAGGACAGAGAGAGAGAGCACAGCATAGAGTACACCATCACGCAGAGGCAAATCACATCACCCACACAATTTCCACGCACAAAACACCATACACCACCACACTCACCACACTCTACAACACATACACCACCCCTCACCTCATCCACACCACCCCATGGCAAACCAAAGACACCCCAGGTTCTCTGACGCAGAACTCAGGGTCATGGTGGAGGAAATAGTTTGTGTAGAGCCCCAGCTCTTCGGGGCACAGGTGCAGCACACCACCATTGCCAGGAAGATGGAGCTATGGCAAAGAATAGTGGACAGGGTCAACGCTGTGTGACAGCATCCACGCAATTGGGACGACATCAGGAAGCGGTGGAACGACCTACGGGGGAAGGTGCATTCCATGGTATCAAGGCACAACATTGCGGTGCAGAAGACTGGCGGCGAACCCCCACCTACTCCCCCAGAATTCACAGCATGGGAGGAGGAAGTCGTGCACAGCCTGCATCCTGAGGGCCTCGCAGGAGTAGGCGGAGGAATGGACTCTGGTAAGTCGAATCTTCACTACTCCATTCCCCCACCCCACCTGCATGCCAAATCATACCCCCACCCTCACCCCCACCCCCATCTCACCAACTCCTTGCAAATGGCTCACCATCACATCCCACCCATCCCAAAACCTAGCCCTGCGTGCGTCCCCAAAGCATGGACACCCATCCCCAAAGCATGCCCACTGCACACACCCATCACCCCCACAAGCCACCGTCACAAAAGCCCCCACAAGGGAATGCCAGCACTGGGGGACACGGCCACCCACCCATTACACGAAATGTCACACACAGAAGCAATAACCATACTCTTATACCCCTGCAGGACCCGAACGCCACCACACCGCCACGGAGGGTCCAGAGATGTCCATCCCACCCCCAGAAGAGGCCCCCAGTGATGACAGCAGCTCTGTCTCCCTGGACCCTGATGACCAGCCCGGCCCATCGGGGACCTCGGGACAGTCGGTTCCGCACAGACAGCCACAGGCTACACCAGACCTAACCCCCTCTGGGAACACCAGCACAGCTCCCACCCAGCGGGCCCATGCCTCTGTCCCCAGGACACGTCAATCAGCGGTGTGTCCACCACTACAGGGCACCCAGGTTGACCCACCACCCCAACAACAACAGGGGCCTGGGGGCAGTGGTAGTGGGCACACCGTCCAGGGGACAGAGGCCCAGGGAAACAGGGGAACTGGGAGGGCTGCTGTGCGACAGGGGGGGGACAGGCCCAGGGAACCGACTCTCCAAGAGGCCCTCTCCTCCATCATGGGAGCATACCACCACTCCCAGGAGACGATGGCTACGGTACTGGCCAGGTTCCAGGAGATCCAGGTCATGAAGGAGCAACAGTACATGGGGTTCAGAGAGGAACTGAGGAACATTAGTTCCGCAATGGGGACCATCGTCGTGGCCCTAACCCAGATAGTCACCACATTGCGGGACCATGTGGCACCACAAAGGGCCCCTGTCACTAGCCTGGACCAGGAACAGCCTACCACCTCCACCAGCGCTAGTGGACAGGAGGCCCCCACACAACGACAGGCCACCAGAACCCCACCTCCTGCAGAAGAAGAACCACCCCGCAAGCAGAACCTGAGATCTCATAAGAAGACAGAGTAGGATTGCAAGACCCCCGCCAGCAAACAATACCCCCTGATGTCATCCCACTTTCCCACATTGTCACCCTGTCCAACCTTGAACTGCCCCTGCTCCATCCTTCCACAGGCATATGGACAATGCACCTGTGCGACTGAGAACTGGACTCTGCCATGGACATTACTCCATCATCACCCATCCCCGTTTTACAATCATGTTCCTTAAATTTAGCACTCGAATTAAATCACTTCTTGCACTAAAAAAATCTGGAGTCTGCTTGTATTTTGAACAAATGTATTAGACATAACGGTGCCAAAATGTTCAATTACATTGTGATGACAACATACCACTGTCACACAGCTGTAGTCCATGGGCAAACAAAGCAGAGGTCACGCAGTGGGGCCCACAGCTCTGAAAACGGAAGGGAAAGTCACAACTCAGTTAACAGGAACTGGGGGGGAACTCAGACAGTAGAGAGGCAGGAGACTTTAAGTAAATGTAAAATGGCGTGGTTGATTCGTACCTGTGCGCTACTGAAAATACTGTTGTATCACTGTGTCCCTGTTGTCTGTGTCGTCCCCGTCGTCCTCCTCCTCTTCACTCTCCACAGGCTCCACAGCTGCTACAACACCACAATCTGGACCATCCTCCTGCAGGAAAGGCACCTGGCGTCGCAAAGCCAGGTTGTGAAGCATACAGCAGGCCACGATGATATGGCACACTTTCTTTGGTGAGTACATTAGGGATCCCCCTGTCATATGCAGGCACCTAAACCTGGCCTTCAGGAGGCCGAAGGTTCTTTCTATAATCCTCCTAGTTCGCCCATGGGCCTCATTGTAGCGTTCCTCTACCCTTGTCCTGGGATTCCTCACTGGGGTAAGTAGCCACGACAGGTTGGGGTAACCAGAGTCACCTATTAGCCACACACGGTGTCTCTGTAGCGGTTCCATCACATAAGGGATGCTGCTATTTCGCATGATGTACGCGTCATGCACTGACCCAGGGAACTTGGCATTTACATGTGAGATGTACTGGTCAGCCAAACAGACCACCTGGACATTCATAGAATGAAAACTTTTTCTGTTCCTGTACACCTGCTCACTTCCACTGTTGGGAACCAAGGCCACATGGGTCCCATCAATGGCACCAATGATGTTGGGGATATGTCCAAGGGCATAGAAATCACCCTTCACTGTAGCCAAATCGGCCACCTCGGGGAAAACAATGTAGCTCTGCATGTATTTCATCAGGGCAGACAACACTCTGGACAAAACCTTAGAAAACATAGGCTGAGACATCCCTGATGATATGGCCACTGTTGTTTGGAATGATCCACTTGCCAAAAAATGGAGTACTGACAGAACCTGCACCAGAGGGGGAATCCCTGTGGGTTGGCAAATGGGGGACATCAGGTCTGGCTCCAGCTGGGCACACAGTTCCTGTATAGTGGCTCGGTCAAGTCTGTATGTAAGTATGACATGTCTTTCTTCCATTGTCGACAGGTCCACCAGCGGTCTGTACACGGGAGGATTCCTCCATCTCCTCGCAAGTCCCAACGGACGGTGCCTAGGAAGGACAACATGGAGCACAGAGTCAAGCAACCCACAGGTACGTAACCACAGCTTCCACAGTACACGATTCGCTATGCATTGAATGGCTTGTATGAGTGGCAATGCAAGGCCTAGGCCTGTGTGACGCCGTAGAAATTCAGCCATGTGGGCCCTTGAAATGGTGGCTGTCTGACCTGTGAAGTGTGACAATGGGATGTGAGGTCAATGCGCTGGCGTGGCACACCGTGGCGGTAGGCGGTCAAAGACCGCGGCGCAAAGCAGCATTGGTTAACATTGAACCCTATAGGTCTCAGGAGCCAATGACGATGTGCGCCGGCGGTCGCGGTACGCACCGCCGCGGTACGCACCACCATTTTCTACTTGCTTAATCACTCGAGACCTGATCATCCACAGGAGAGGACCTATACTGCAAGTGCTGCTGTGAACTCGGTCTGGAAGAGACAATGGCTGCTGCGACTGGGGAAAGTGCCCCTGCCTTCACATCTGAGGAATTGGATAAACTTGTTGATGGGGTCCTCCCCCAGTATGCGCTACTCTACGGTCCTCCAGACCAACAGGTAAGTACACAGGAGCACGTAGTATGGGCTATGCCTGTGTTGAGTGGGGTGGATGTAAGATGGTGGGGAGGGGAGCGAATGAGGAGTGCAACGCACGACAGATGAGAGCATGTGCCACATGGCAAGGTTGGGGAGGGGGGGCCGCGCACATCGACCATGCAGAAAAGTGATGATATTTATTTTTCAACCCTGTACATGTCACATAGGTCAGCGCCCATCAGAAGATCGACATTTGGCATGCCATCGCCAACGACGTCCGGGCCCTGGTTGTCCACAACAGACGGGGCACCCACTGCCGCAAGAGGTGGGAGGACATCCGCTGCGGGAGCAGAAAGACCGCCGAGGCTCTGCTGGGGATGGCCTCCCAACGTAGGAGGGGTGCCAGTCGTCAATTGACCCCCCTGATGTCCCGGATCCTGGTGGTGGCCTACCCCGATTTGGATGGGCGCGTGAGGACATCACAGCAGACACAAGGGGGTGAGTATCAGCACATTCCGCTACATTAGCGCACAGTGGAGGCGTCTGGGTGGGGGAGGAGGGCTGTGGCTATCTCTAGGCCAGGGCGGTTTCTGTAGGCTAGGCCCCTCCGTTAGACATGGCCCTGTGCCCCCGCCCCCCACCTCTGTAGGGGGCTAAGTACAGCTATCCATGGCCCGGGCTCACCTATGTGTGCATTTGTCGTCCATAGACTTGTAGGCCAAGTCACTATAATTGAGTAGTGTACCCCGAGTGCGTGGCGTACTGCAGGGGGCTTCTGTGTCTCTCCTCTCCGCCAACGGTGCCGCCAATGCATGCACTCAACATGTCTTTCTTTCTCCCCCCCCCTTTTTTTTTGGTTTTCCTGTTCATGTGTGCATTAGCATCATCAGGCGGAGGAGAAGTGGCATCGGCGCACGAGGGAGCTGCATCTCACATGGCCCCGGAGGGCCCTGCAACCGACTTGGAGTTAACCAGTGAGACGGAGGGCGAGGGGGGCTCCACAACGGGGACCCGTGGAGACATCACGGACACCGACACGTCCTCGGAAGGGAGCTCCCTTGTGGTGGCGGCAACATCCGTGCCCACTGCAACAACAGGCACAGCCGCCACCCAGCGCACCAGCTCCGCCCTCCCAGCAGCCTCTCAGCTTCCGCCCCGTGCCCGCTCGGGCAGGAAGCCGGCCATCTCCTTCGCCCCTGGCACCTCAGGTCCTGCCCCAGTTACCCCTGCTGCCCTCAGTGCGGAGATCATTGACCTCCTCCAGACACTCATTGTTGGGCAGTCTACCCTTTTGAATGCCATCCAGGGGGTAGAAAGGGAGGTGCATCGGAGCAATGCATACCTGGAGGGCATTCATTCGGGTCAGGCTGCCCATCAGCGATCGTTCAACGCTCTGGCCTCAGCACTGACGGCAGCAATTGTCCCTGTCTCTAGCCTCCCCCCTCCAACTTCCTCAACCCAGTTCCACTCCCCTGTTCCTCTGCCTATCCCAGGCACACCTACAGAACAGCCTGCACACACCTCAACACCCAAGGGCAGCTCATCCACACATATGCACCACAGATCACACAAGCATTCACCCAAGCAACATCCACATGCAGACATGCCAACAGCCACTGCCTCCTCTGTGAACCCCTCCTCCTCGTCTCCCTCCTCCCTGTGACGTCTCCACTCACACCTGCATGCACACCACCATCAGCCACTACTGAGACGGCTGCCCTGAGACGGCTGCCCCCAAGGACACCACCCTTGCACTGTCACCTGGCCCATCCACAAAGGGAGGCAAGGGCCCCAGAGATTCGGCCAAGGGGGGCAAGGGCAGCAGGGCGGACAAGTCCGGCAGCAGGTGAGCTGCCCAGCAGGGCCCCACCAGCCCCATTTGGGGTGTGACGGAGGACACCCACGGGCCCAGGAGTCCAGCACAGAAGAAGCGATAGGTCAGATGGCGACTGAGCGGGAATGATTGCCAAGATCTGGTTCCCTAGGAACACAAGACAAGCACCGCTGAACAGGGCCCCGCCGTGAGAAGCACCGCTGAACAGGGCCCCGCTGTCTCTGCACCGCTCCGCTGGGCCCTTCCTGTCAAGCACCGCTCCGCTGGGCCCTTCATCTCAAGCACCGCTCCGCTGGGCCCTTCCTGTCAAGCACCGCTCCGCTGGGCCCTTCCTGTCAAGCACCGCTCCGCTGGGCCCCGCCATCTCTGCACCGCTCCGCTGGGCCCTTCATCTCAAGCACCGCTCCGCTGGGCCCCGCCGTCTCTGCAAAGCTCCGCTGGGCCCCTCCTGTCAGGCACCGCTCCGCTGGGCCCTTCATCTCAAGCACCGCTCTGCTGGGCCCTTCATCTCAAGCACCGCTCCGCTGGGCCCTTCATCTCAAGCACCGCTCCGCTGGGCCCGCCGTCTCTGCACCGCTCCGCTGGGCCCTTCCTGTCAAGCACCACTCCGCTGGGCCCCGCCGTCTCTGCACCGCTCCGCTGGGCCCCGCCGTCTCTGCACCGCTCCGCTGGGCCCCTCCTGTCAAGCACCACTCCGCTGGGCCCCGCTGTCTCTGCACTGCTCCGCTGGGCCCTTCCTGTCAAGCACCGCTCCGCTGGGCCCCGCCATCTCTGCACCGCTCCGCTGGGCCCTTCCTGTCAAGCACCCCTCCGCTGGGCCCTTCCTGTCAAGCACCGCTCCGCTGGGCCCCGCCGTCTCTGCACCGCTCCGCTGGGCCCCTCCTGTCAAGCACCGCTCCGCTGGACCCTTCATCTCAAGCACCGCTGGCCCATTGGCAGGGCCGGATCTGTGTCGGGCAGGGCTTCACGAAGCACTCTGGGCACCATGCCTCCTCCATAACCAGTGGAGTCTGTAATCCACCAGATGGACTGTGGCTTTGCACTCCCCAGGATGGTACAGTGGGCAATCCACCCACTGAAAAGACTTGTGAGACTGTGGCTTTGCACTCCCCAGGATGGTACAGTTGGCATGGAGGCCCCTCGTGGATCTGGCGTCGTGGACTCATGTGGCTGAGGTGCCCCCTTTCCCTTCCCCCTGAGGTGCCTGTGGTTTTATTATCTGATGCCCCAGCAGTGTTCTCTCCAATGGAATCGGGTCTTGTGTGTGGGCTTTGCCCATGTGTTTATGCACATTGGCCCACGAACAATGGCATGTAGCCAATATGTGCTGGACGTTTGGACTATGTTTACATTGTTCATGTTGTGATTTATTTATTTTAAAAATCTCATATTTCACTTAAGTTCAAATATGCTTTAATATACTTCTATTTTAATGATCATTTTATTTTGTCTTTGAATTATTCTGGGTGGTTTGGGGGGTGTAAATCTGACTTGTTGCTCTGCATTGGTGTGTGGGGATTTGGGGGGGGGAGGGGGTGTCGCGTATGTGTGTGCCCGTAATCTTTTCTCCTCCCCCCTCCCCTGTGTCGTAGGTGCAGTACTCACTGTTGTCTCCTGCGGCGGCGTTCGTGCTTCTGGTAGAGGAGCAGGTAGACAATCGCTGGTAGGATGTTTAATTCGGGTTCCATGCTGTCCAGATTCCTCGTGGAGTGTATAGAGGTGAGCGTTTTCCCGTTCGTGGTCTGTTTCCGCCGTGTTTTTATCGGCGGGGCTCCCGCCCCGGAAAAGGTGGCGAATTGGTGGGTCGTGATAGGGTGGGCGGTACATTGTCTGCCGCCTGTCTGTTGGCAGTAACCGCCGCGCTGTTTGTTTGCCCCGCCGTGGCGGTCGGAGTGTTAAAGTGGCGGCCTGTGTTGGCGGTTCCCGCCAGGGTCAGAATTCCATTTTTTTTACTGCCTGCCTGTTGGCGGGTTGGCCGCCGCTTTAACACCGACCGCCAGGGTTGGAATGACCCCCTTAGTCTTGGATTGGATGTTACCTTTAAGGTTAAGTTCAAAGACAAGACGGAACACCCAAAATATTTGTAGATGTGGCTTGTTTTTGGTGATGTCTGCCGGTTTTAGTGGTTAAAGCCAGATAAGGTCAGTGGCAGGACTGGGTTTCGGTGTGTGGAGGAGATCTGTCATCAGCACATTACATTGAAGATGATTTTTCCTATCCATTTTGGATATGTTGAAGTTAAGATGTTAACCTGTTCGTAGATTCAGGGGAATCCAGTTGCAGATGACAGTCTGTGTTCTGTAGGTATTGGTGAAAGGATGCTAGGATCTTGATGGGGTTCACCCACTCCACAAGTCCTGAAGTCCTAGTTTTTTTGCCATAATTTAGTATTTAAAATACATGGGTTCGACCTTCTGAAATCAAGACGCAGTATGTCTTCGAGATGCCTCCTGTATGGTACTAGATCAGAAGTAGTCAATAATCTACACCAATACCTAGAAGTCTGAGTTGGTCTAGATTCACAACCCTTTTATGACCATGTCTAGATGTGGAGGAATCAGGGGAGTACTCACTTGCACGTTTATCAGAGCTCTGAGAAATGTATTTTCTGCCTTTGCTAAGTCAGGTACATCAGTGAATCCCCATAGCTCAGCACCATAAAGAGATGATCCCAGTGTCTTGCACAATATGTTTCCAAGGCAAGAACTATGGACCTGAAAGACAGCTGCAGTATTATGTCACAATGACAATTAGCAAATTGTGATTTGTGGAGTCTAAGACACAAAGGGGGTTATTACAACTTTGGAGGTGGTGTTAATCCGTCCCAAAAGTGACGGATATACCACCAGCCGTATTACGAGTCCATTATATCCTATGGAACTCGTAATACGGCTGGTGGTATATCCATCACTTTACCGTCACTTTTGAGACGGATTAACACCTCCTCCAAAGTTGTAATAACCCCCAAAGTCTGATAACCTGACTCCTTAAGTAGTTAAAACACCTGACCCTGTATAGGGCACAGCTCTCTAAATCTCATAATTCATTCAAAAGGTTTTAGGGGGTGACAACACACATATATTTAGGCTTTGGATTGTTTTCAAGTTTCCTATCAACAAAAAGGGCACTAAACTGATCCAATAATTCCCGAAGGCACAGTGCAGTGTGGGAAATTATCATGGTGCCATTGGCATATATTAAGGATGTGACGTTTTTCCCAGCTATTTTTGGTGAATCATTGATACATGCATTCAAAAAGTTTAATACCTCATTACTATAAAGGGTATAATGGGTTGGGCCATAACACATCCCTGCAGAAAAACATTGTATATAGCTGTGTTGTTGGTTAGCTCCCCATTTCCCTCATCTCACTTGTGTGGAATTCTGAGAAAACAGCCTAATTAAGATGAATAGTAATGGATCTGATACTCCCAATTGCTTGAGAGTAGTCCATACTCCTGGTCTGGGACAAATACAAAAGATGTCCATACATCTATGAACACGACATAATAATGGTCTCGCTGCTGGCGTATCAGTTTTCAAATTAGTAACAAAAATCAGAAAACCTGAACCAAAGTGATGACTTTCTGTCTGAATTCCAACTGGCTATGGCACAGTGCTTCATTCTCCTGCATCTACTCCTGCCTTTTTTTAAGACCCTGAATGCTGAAAACATTCTCCAAATTGTTTATTAGGATAATAGGTCTATAATTTGCCATTTCTTGATTTTGACCTTTTTTTTTTTGCTGTAACAATCACAGCCCCCTGCCAGGTGACCGGGATCTCTGCCTCTGTGACAATGGCATTTGGCCAATGCAAGGGGCCTACATCTGTGGCTCCTACAGATATGAGTGTCCAAGAATTATTTCAGGGCCCAGCTCTTTGCCCCTTTTCATTTTGTCAATGGCTGTTAAGGTATTATCTAGGGTGAGCTGTAGCACACCTAGTTTCATAACATCCTACTAACGCTTGAATTTCCATAATGTCTGCTTTGAAGGAGTGGCTTGAATCTAGGTCTGCAAAATGTTGGAAAAATATATTACGTTATGTTTATCTACACTCTCACTAATATTCAAATACTCTTGGGCCACTATAGCAAAAGACATTCACATCATTATTTTGGTGCCCCTTCAAGGTCAGAACCGATTGCGGTTTCCCATTTTTTCTTTTGATGGGCCAGGGATTGCTTGTAATTAGATATTGCTTCCTTAATGGTGACCCTGTCCTTCATTTAATTGTAAAAAAATAATTCAGTTTTAGCTCTCCTGCAAACATTACTAAATCATGGGATTTTCTAGCTCTGTGCCCCTTTCAGATTTAATTCAGTACAAAAGTAGCCTCTGATTTGGTCAAACAACCTTGGTGTAGACCTCTGCCACCAACAAACGGTTCTACTGTACTCAATGGGGTTCCAACTGTGCCTAATAAACATTCTATCTCATCAGCTAAAGTTATGTATATGGGAGCTAGGTTCCATCAATGGCACCAACGATGTTGGGGATTTGTCCCAGGGCATAAAAGTCACTTTTCACTGTGGGCAGATCCTCCACCTGAGGGAAAACGATGTAGCTGCGCATGTGTTTCAGCAGGGCAGATATCACTCTGGACAACATGTTAGAGAACATTGGCTGTGATATCCCTGATGCCATGGCCACTGTTGTTTGAAAGGACCCACTTGACAGGAAATGGAGCACTGACAGGACCTGCACTAGAGGGGGGATTCTTGTGGGATGGCGGATAGCTGACATCAGGTCTGGCTCAACTGGGCACACAGTTCCTGGATTGTGGCACGATCAAGTCTATAAGTGATAATGTGTCTGTCTTCCATTGTCGACAGGTTCACCAGGGGTCTATACACCGGAGGATGCCGCCATCTCATCACCTGCCCCAGTGGATGTGCCCTATGGAGGAGAAGGGTGAGCAGAGGGTCATTCACCACATAGGTTTCACAAGGCTGTTTAGCACAATCGTGAAATTATCTCTGTGTGCCTTTGTATGTCCGTATTCCTGGCCAAAATATCTGTGACGCAGTTATTTGGCCTGCCAAGTGGCCCCCTGAAATGGCAGCTGCCTGACCTGTAAGGAAGGACAAGGGGAAATGAGGTAACTGCGCTGGCATTGTGCAGCGTTGTGGTAGGCGGTCGAAGACCACTGTGCAAATCAGCATTGGTTATCATTGGGCCCTATGGGTTCCAGGAGCCAATGACGATGTACGCCGGTGGTGACCGTACTCACCGCCGCAGACGTGACTGCCATTTTCTATCTGTTCCCTCACTTGATACCTGACCTTCAACAGGAGAGGACCTACACTGCAAGTGCTGCTGTGACATGCGTCTGGAAGCGACAATGGCTACAGTGCCTGGGGAAAGGGCCGCTGCCTTCACTGCGGAGGAGTTGGAGAAACTGGTGGATGGGGTCCTCCCCCAGTACACGCAACTCTATGGTCCTCCAGACAAACAGGTGAGTGAACCGTGTGCATGGTGGATGGGACATGATTGTATGGAGTGTCGTGGATGGAAGAGACAAGGGTGGGGGACAGGCCAACATGTGAGGATGGTGAGTGTATGTTTTTCTGGGACAGGGTGGGAGGTTTGTGGCCAATGTGTGAGAAGAACTGTGCGGGGAGTAACATCCTTTTTTTACTTCACTATTCCTCTAGGTCAGCGCCCACCAGAAGAAGGGTATTTGGCGTGCCATCGCCAAGGGAGTGCGGAACCCGGTGTTCTACTATAGACAGAACACCCACTGCTGGAAAAGATGGGAGGACCTGCGCCGCTGGAGGAAGAAGACGGCGGAGGACCAGCCGGGGATGGCCTCCCAACGTGGAAGGGGTGCCCATCGCTCCATGACCCCCCGATGTACCGGATCCTGGCGGTCGCATATCCTAGTTGGATGGGCGCTTGAGGGCATCACAGCAGCCACAAGGGGGTGAGTTCACTCTCATTCAGCTGACTCTGCGTCTTTAATGAGGTGTGTGGGTTGGGGAGGTGGGCTGTGGGTTCCCCTAGGCCAGATCATACGCGCAAAGGCAGACCCATTGATTTGCAGGCTCAGTCCCACTCCATCCCCAAAGGTGGTAATTGCCCTCTACACCTAGTCAGGCTCCTATGGTTTCCAGCTGTGCATGAAATGGGTCTAGACAGTCCCCCATGACCATGTGCTTTTCCCCTGCACTGTTAGTGCATGGCTTAGTGCATAGGGCTTCTCCCTGTGTGTTGTGTCCGCCAGCGGTAGTGGTGTTGGAGGCATTGACCATGTGTCTCCTCTGTCTTTCCCCCCTTTTTGTTTTGTCACCCTGTCCTTGTGTGCATCAGCATCATCTGGCGGAGGAGCATTGGCACCAGAGCAGGATAAAGCTGCAACCCACATGGCCCAGGAGGATGAATTTATGGAGTCAGAAGGCGCAAGTGGGACGAAGGGTGAGGGGAGCTTCACAACGGGGACAGGAGCAGACACCAGTGACAGCGACTCCTCCTCTCATGGGAGCTCCCTTGTGGTGGCGGGCACCTCTGTGTCCACCACAACAACAGGTACAGCCGCCAGCCCCCTAACAGCATCACCCTCCCAGCAGCCCTTCATCGAATTTCCCGTGCCCACTCACCCAGGAGGGTGGGCATCTCCTTTGCCCCAGGCACCTCAGGCCCTGCCCCAGTCAGCCCTGCTGCCCTCAGTGAGGAGGCCATTGACCTCTTGAGATCCCTCACTGTTGGGCAATCAACCATTTTGAATGCCATCCAGGGTGTTGAGAGGCATTATTTGCAGCAAAAAAATGCATGTCTGGTGTTGCGGCCTAAAAGAGAGCATTTCAGGCTCTAGCCTCAGCACTGATGGCAGCCATTGCCCCTGTGTCCAGCCACCCCCCTGCAACTTCCTCTACCCAGACCCAATCCCCTGTACCTCAGCCTATCCCAAGCACACCATCAGACCAGCATGCACACTCATCAACACACAAGAGTGGACATGGCAAACATAAGCACCACACATCCCACAGGCACTCACACAAGGATGGTGCTCCCCATGGAGACACAGCAACATCCACTGCCTCCACTGTGTCCCCCTCCTCCATGTCCTCCTCCTCCCTCCCTATCTCATCTCCACTCACACCTGCATGCACTATATTTTCATCCATTACCTCCATCACCAGCACGCCCATCACCACACACCGCTCACGTGCAATCACCACCCCCACTACCATTCACACATCCCCTGTGTCCTCTCCCAGTGTGTCTGTGAGCCCTCCTCCAAAAGTACACAAACGCAGGCACACACCCACCCAACAGCCATCCACCTTACAACAGCGTCCAACCCATGCACCTTCACCAACATTCAGCAGACGTACACCTCCTACAACCACTACCTCTTCCTCTACTCCCAAACCCCCTCCATCTTCCCGTCCCAGTGTGTCTAAGAAACTCTTTCTGGCTAACACTGACCTCTTCCCTACACTCCCCCGTCCTTTCCCTAGGGCCAGGATGTCCAGGTCCCATCCCAGCACCTCAGCCACTAAATCCTCCAGCGCCGTGGTCTCAGCAAGTCCTGTCACATCACGTGCAGCACCCCTCAGGGCTTCCAGTGTGCCACCTAGCAATGTCAAGGATCAGCCCATTCCGCCACCTGCCAAGGTGGAGAAGGTGCCCACATGCCGTAGAGAGAAGCCGCACCAAACACCCAGCAAGGGCTCCTCCAAGCCAAAAGGGGACAGTGCCAAGGGTCCAACAGCGACATCAAAGTTGGGGAAGAGGCACAAGGTGAGGGGCAAGTCAGGACAGGGCACGGAGCCTCCACCTGAGGGACCAGAGTCACCCCTTCTGGCAACAAGAACAGCAACCTGTACGGTGGTGGACACCGCCACCTGCACTGCCATCTGCACCGACACCTGCACGTCTGCTACCTCAGCAACAGTCCCCAGGATCATCCCCAGTGGGCAGCCATCCGAGGCTGCAGGAGACGTCCTGCTGTGTCTCACCACAGGTGCTGACACATTCACCACCGCCAGCATCTCCGCCACAGACACCGCGCGCAACCACCGCCACCAGCCCCGCGACGTGCTCAGACAGTGCCACCACAGCTGACATGGCTATCAACCCCAGTGGCCAGTTGTCCGAGGCTGCAGGAGACATTCTGGACCCTGCACAGCATACACGAGGCACGACACCTAGCACTGTTTGTACCTGCAGAAGGCAGACAAAGTCACTGCAGGGTGGAGTGTGTCTCTGTCTCCATGGAGTATCATGCTACCTGTTCCCAGGCAATAACATGGCACACAACCGAGGTGAGGGAATGGGACCTGCCACACTCCATGTAAGGCACTCTGGGCACACTGCCCCCTCCAAAACCAGTGGAGAAAAAGCATCCACTACCCCAGTTCTTGGCAGGATGAAGCACTCTGGGCACCAAGTCCCCTCCAGAACCAGTGGAGAAAAGCATCCACTCACAGAGTCCTTGGCAGGATGAAGCACTCTGGGCACCAAGCCCCCTCCAGAACCAGTGGAGAAAAGCATCCTCTCACACAGTCCTTGGCAGGATGAAGCACTCTGGGCACCAAGCCCCCTCCAGAACCAGTGGAGAAAAGCATCCACAACCCCAATCCCTGGCAGGATGAAGCACTCTGGCCACCAAGCCCCCTCCAGAACCAGTGGAGAAAAGCATCCACTACCCCAGTTCTTGGCAGGATGAAACACTCTGGGCACCAAGCCCCCTCCAGAACCAGTGGAGAAAAGCATCCACTCACACAGTCCTTGGCAGGATGAAACCCCTCCAGAACCAGTGGAGACTGACACCCACTTGTGAGCCTGTGGCTTTGCACTCCCCAGGATATTGCAATGGCCAAACCACTCACTGGAGAGACTTGTGAGACTGTGGCTTTGCACTCCCCAGGATATTGCAGTGGGCAAACCACCCACTGGAGAGACTTGTGGGACTGTGGCTCTGCACTCCCCAGGATATTGCAGTGGGCAAACTACCAACTGGAGAGACTTGTGAGACTATAACTTTGCACTCCCCAGGACCAAATTGTGGGCATGGAGCCCCCTCATGGAGCAGTGGCGTTGTCCATTCATCCGGCTGAGGTGTCCCCCCTACACCCCCCCATGAGGTGGCTGGTTTTTTTTCGATCTGATGCCCTAACAGTGTTCTCTCCATTTCGAGTCAGGTATCATGTGTGGGCTTCACCCATGCATTTTGGGACCACTGGACCACTGGTCCACGGACAATGATTTCATTACTATCCGGACTTGTGTAGTTGGTGTACATATTTGTATATACTGATGATTTTAATTTTGGCCTATCTGATTTTTCGATGATTACACTTGTTACAATTATTTCATTTTGTCCTTGCTTTCTTCCAGGGGGTAACGGGTGTAAATTTAATGTTGCTGCATGTATTTGTGAGTATGGTGTTGGGGGTGAGGGTGGGGGTGTTGCCTGATGCGTGTGTGTGTGTCACTCTCTTTTCCCTCCTCTCCTCCCCTGTGTGCTAGATGCAGTACTCACCATGGACATCAACGGCGACTTTGCTGCTCCTGATAGAAGAGGAGGTAAACGAACATGGGCAGGACCTGTAACATGGGCTTCATGGCGTCCTGATTCCTCATTGGGTGTTGAGAGGTGAGTGGTTTCCATTCCACAGACTGTTTCCGCTGTGCTTTTGATGGTGTTGGTACCGCCCCGGAAAAGCTGGCGGATTGGTGCCTTGTAATACGGTGGGTGGTACATTGTGTTCTGCCTGTCTGTTGGCGATTACCTCCGCGTTGTTTGGTTCTACCGCCGTGGGGGTCAGAGTGTTAAAGTGGCTGTCTATGTTGGCGGTTTCCGCCATGGTCGTGATTCCATTTTCTTTACCGCCGTCTGTTGGGCGGTATTACCGCCGCTTTAACACTGACTGCCAGGGTTGTAATGAGGGCCTGTGTCCGAACATAGGACGTTGACCAGGACCTCCAAGCCAAGGTATCGGGAGAGGGCTCCAAGGATGTCGGATCAAGACTCAGGTTTGCCCAGGTCGAAGGATTTTCACCTAAAAAAAATGACTAAGTCCAAAGGTAAAAATCTCCCCCGAGGGCTCCCATAACACATATCCGAGGAAGAGTTCCAGGATATTTGATTGGACTGGCAGGTTCGTTCCACTGAAGAAAATCTCCAGAAAAACGACTAAGTCCTAAGGTAAACTTTCGACAGAGGCCTCCTGTGTGCTGTAGCCGAGCCAGGCTCCATCGCGGTCGGCCTTAAACTTTGACTTTGCACCGGTCAAGGTGCGACTAGATGACCAGATTGGCGCTTTTTGTGTCTATGCAATGGAAAGCAATTATTCTTTAAAAAATCATATCTCCGGTTCCCCTTATCTCATTACATTTGTTGTGGTGTTATTTTAAAGCTAAAAATATTTCCTATTTTTGGAAATTAATTTTGGATTTTTAAATTGTTTCCTGTGTTTTATTTAATTACTGTTTTGTGATATTTCAATGCTTTATGCTTTGTCTCCTACGTTAAGCCTTGTCGCTCGTTGCCAAGCTACCAAGGGTTGAGCTGGGTTTAATTTACTGAGACCTGACTGGACTTAGGTGGAGGTTAGTGGCCTGTTGCTAAGTGTAGGTACTTACCTGCCCTTACCAATAACCCATTTTCCAACAGGTAGGATGTGGTTGGATGGAGTGCTAATGGAGCAAGTCAAACATGTCAACTACTGTGTCATTAGACTGCTAACAACTTATCCTGGGCTCCCCAAGTTGAGAAGAGCAGATTGGCCGTTCATCAAAGATCCTCGCCCATAGTAAAGAAGCACAAGGCTACTTCCAGTGGTGCCATTTCATCTCCCTTAGAAGTGTAGAGGGCAACAGCTGTAGCCAGTCTACGCTAGGGGGCTGAACCTTGGGGACGGGTAGATGCACCCGTATTGGTTGCTACTGAAAACAAATTCTTAAGGTCCCTGGTTAGCCTCCCACAGTATGCCTCTAATACCTCTTTTCATGGACCTCTCCTTACAAAGAATTGACCACATTATCCACTTAAGATTACTGTGTTACTGGGTGTGCTTGTGGTCCACAGAGGATTTGGGTACATAAGGAGAGGCTTGGATTATTTGTGGTTATGCCAAAGGAATACCCTTGTATTGTTTCTCTTCTAGAGTGCCACAGACGTTCATAGACTCCTGCTGTCCCCAAAGAATTTGATGCTCAAATTCTAATCATTAAGATCTTTCAAGGATGAAAGGAGAAAAAGGGTGATGAATTGTATTTAGGGAACGATGAGAACAATTGAGGAGTTCTCCTGCTATAGTCAGTGCGATAGTACAGCACTGCCTTTCTGATGACAGCATTAGTATTAACACTTGGCAAATAAAAAACACAAACAAGTAGACCTTTGAGATTGGCATAATTCCCCTTTTGTCAACCAGAGTAATTACTAATTAAAGCTTGGTCCTGAAGAATTTGGATTTAGAATTATTTTTATCCACCTAAACGTGTGCTGACTGCTTCTATGGGTGATCCCAGCCCTCAGCCCCACAATGTCTAAAACAGAAGATCAATTCCCGTTGTAGTTGCTAGTGTATGTGGGGTGTGCCTGGGACTGGTATGAGTGGTGTATATTAGAGGATGTGCTTTGGGAGTGAATGAGTGAGTGTGTGAGTGGATTTATTGATGAGGGAGCAAACAATCTTGCATGTGGCATAGTTATGATACTGTGTATTACAAAACGCTTTATGGAAATCATACAATGATGGTTTTGTGTTTTTTGAAAAATGTTTTCCTATATGAAGGAAAAAAGTAAAGAACTGATGATCTTGAGTATTGTAAATAATATTTTGGATATCTGATGAAAAAGTATCTAAATATGTACAAATCAATGAAAATAAATAGTAAATAAAACGGATGCATTTGTATTAGTTATAAAGTATTCAACTTTGTTTGGGTCAGACCACAGTGCACTTTGAGTGATAAGTGAAGAAATACAAGTTGTGGGGGATAGTGCGTTTTTGCTTAAGGAACCACCTTCATGGCTGTTCCCCTCAATGCATTTTACTTTTTGTTACATGGCTCCTTCAGAAGAATGTAACTTTGCAAAAAACAATATTCTTTAACAGTAATGCTCCCCTCATCATGGGAGGCTTCTCCCATGGCATCAAGAGCATTTAAATGGTTTTATTGTTACTTGCCACCAGGTTTTACCTGGTGGTAAGGAACAGTAGAAAAAATGGTTGCATGCCCACCTGTCTAAATTGGGTGCGCGGACATGTAGCAATTTCTTTTATGGTCCTTACTCCCCAGGGCCATTGGAATGGGATTAATCACAGTGGAGACAGAGTATTATCTGCCATAATTAACCCTACGGTTCACCAGCATATAAAAGCAGCAGGCAGATAACTATATCGCTGGGAATGGAACTCTGTCATTGTTATGCCCTCTCCACCAATATATAAACCAGGCCATATGTGCAAAAGGCAAGAATCTATGTTTTTTTTTACCTTAACAATTGGTGGAAGACACTTGTTGATATTGACTCGTGAAACACTTGCTAAATCAGAAACAGAACAGGATTCTCCACTGTGAACTAGACAGGGAACATTAACACCAAAGGTTTTTATTGAACATTGTCTGTGCTTAAGGGGCCTGTTTTTGACAAGTTATACAAATATATATCACAAAGACTACTGGTGTTAATCCTTCAGTTGTGTATTCCAACTTCTAAAGAATCAAACAAGTCAATGCATTTTCAAGGTAACTGCCTTGTTCCCAACCATGTATGGACTTCCATGTCACATCTAAGTACATTGCTTTGAAGACAGTAAAAACAGACCTGTGAACTCTTACCCCTGTGCATTACTGAATGGGAAAACAGACTGATATAAATGGCCCTTTTTGCATAATTCTCACCAAACTGTTTGCCTTCTTCTTCCTATTTTTTCAGATCTATTTTTGCTGACTTATTGTCTCTGCGCACTTTACCACTGCATATCAGTGCTAAAGTGCCCGCTTTGGAAACAAAAGTGAGACGCCAGCGACTCTGCTTTCCAGATCACATCATGAGGATCACAAAGACCTGCAATTCCAAAGGTAATGTTTGCATGTCTTTCCAACACCGTAGCCGGCTCTGGATGCCCGCGGCCGGCCTGAATTGTTGGTTTTGATGCTCACGACACTGTGATAACCCCAGATGGAGTTATCAACTTCAATGATCTGTCTCTAAGGAATTCTTGCAAATTTGTGTCTTATTCATTACTGTATGTTGGATTTTTAGCGTATTTGGTCTTGTTTTATATAGATAAATATTGGTTATTTTACTGAAACAGGTGTGGTGTCCTTTTGTAGTGTTTTCACTTATTACTGCATGTTATGTGCCAATTCTTTACACATTGCTTCTAAGATAAGCCTGACTGCTCATGTCAAGCTACCAGGGGGTTAAGCAGGGGTTATCTGAGAGGGTATCTCCCTTATCCTGACTAGAGTGAGGGTCCCTACTTGGACAGGGTGCAAACTGACTGTCAACTAGAGACCACGTTTCTATCATTGATGGCAGCGGTGGGATAGGACTTACATTTGCACTTGACTCTCAGTGATTGGTGTACACTACTACCATACTGCAGACCACTACGTGCCACATACAGATTTCTTTTTAATTTTCCTTTGGTCTATTTTTGGTATTGAGTTTGAGTGAACTCCAAAAACATCATGTCTCAGTCAAGAGCATCATCACTTGCATCCTAGGATTTGGTTTTTGAGGAGAATAGGTTGGAAACTGACACCGTGAAGGAACTGACGGCAGTTTGCAAAAATCCCAAAGTCTAAGTCAAAGTACTCACCAAGAGAAAGGAGCTTCAAAGGTGCTGAGGGCCTGGGTAGCAGCCAGAACTGCCAGTGGGTGGATAGTCTGAGGATCCAATTGGGGAGTCCAAGGCCTCAAATTCTAGGGAAGATGTGCTGAGGGTGCAGGGGGGGGGGAGGGTACTCTCCATTTCAAGCAGCAGTGGTGGTTCTAAGGGCCTAACTCCAGAGGAACTGGAGGACAGGAGAGAAGCCAGGAGACACCACACAGAGTCAGAGAGGTTAAAAATTGAGAACCAAAATGAGAAGCAGGCCATGGAGGAAAGGAAGATGCGTTTAGACCATGAACTCAGAATGAAGGAGCTGGATCAGAGGAGTGGATTCAGCATTGATGGTGGCAGAAATACCTCAGTGCCATCAGATAGAATAGTGTACATTTTCAAGAAAGTAGGAAGAGAGTACAAGAAGGGAGATGATATCCAGAGGTGGTTTCAGGGCTTTGAGGCATCTTTCCACATGAATGGGGTCCCTGGGAAGCACTGGGGAGTAGGATTGTGAAACCACTTCACAGGGGAGGGGAGGGACAGTTTGCTAGCTTTGGGTAAAGGGTACAACCTCACCTATGCTGACATGAAAGAGGTCCTTCTCTCCAGGTACGGTCTCACCCCTGACAAGTACAGGGATCAGTTTAGAGGGAGTAAGAAAATGGATTCCCAGACCTGGTTATAATGTATTGATTCTTTTTGCAGGGCACTGGATGGTTGGGTAAAGGGCAATAATGTCACAGATTTTCAGGGGCTGTACAATTTAATTGCATTTGAGCACTTGTCTAGTCTGTGTTTTGCAGAGCTGCACCAGCACTTGACTGATATTGAACTGACTCACCCCAGGAAGCTTGCTATGGAGGCGGACCGCTGGGTGAGTACTAGGGTCCACAAGAAGGTGTATGTAGGAGACTCAGCCAAGGGTGCTCATTGTCCCCAACAGAAGAAGGAGGGGGAGGTCAAGGGAGACACAGAAAGGTCCCAGGGTAAGGAGGAAGAAAAAGGGTCCCATGTCCCTTCCGACCGAAAGGAGGGCAGTTCTGGTGGGTGGTGCTTTCAACCCCAGTGCTTTAAGTGTTCCCAGTTTGGACACAAACAAGGAGACTCGGTCTGTCCTAAGAAAACCTCACTGGAGGACCCTCTACAGGGGAAGCCAATGTGTCCTTGGGGGAAGTAACCCCCTGGGGCAGGTCATAGACTATGCCATGAAATCCCGTATTTGGGAGGTAGACTCAGAGGGTGAGTTGGTGATCCCTGATGGTGGGAGTCATCACTTCCACCAGGTGACAGTGAATGGGGTCAGTGGGGCTATTCATATCATGATGGTGGAATGGCTTGTTCCCCCAGAGCAGTACACCAGCCAGGTATTTAGGGTGACCCTAGAGTGGGGTGGGGAGGTGACCCAGAGGAGGTTCACAGTTAGTCCCCAGATGACCATAGACTGCCTTCTGGGGAATCAGTTGTCAGTTGCCCCAGTTGTCAGGGGAACTGGAAGGGGTGACTCACAGAGGTGCCCTCACAGTTCTGACCAAGGTGGAAGGTACAGGGCTCCAGGGAGAGAGAGAGGAGGTGGGAGAGCCCACCCCTGTCCTCTGCTCATCCTGAGGGTACAGACCCTCAGTTGAGTAACCAGTCTCAGGATACCACCCCTGGACTGGTGAGAGGTGAAGTGGAAAAAGGGCGCAAGTTGCGTGGGGTAACTGCACCCTGCGTTTCAAAACCACAGAAGCTAGAGACCCCAGGATGGTCTGGGGCCTGGCTCTTGACACAGACAGTAGTAAGTGGCCTCTGTTGGTTGTTATTCTTGTAATCAGAGCTTTCCTTGGGAGGGAAACTGAAGTCAGACCCCAGGGGTGGAAGGGGCCACATCACACTGTTGGCCATAATGGTACTGTCTGCCTACTGGGATGCATCTGTGAGCAAGGTAAGGTTAGGTGCTGCACAGATGGATTCTTCAGATGAGGAGAAGGGTTCCCCTAGGGTTAGTTCAGAGGGCCCGAGAGTGCTGACCGAGGGAACCACCTGGTTTCACAGAGGCGTAGAACTGGTAAGAGCCCATGCAGTAGTGGGCCATTTACAGGTTCTATTGCCCTGAGAAGGGAAGTCCGGAAATGTATTGATTGACGTACCCTGGCTTTAGGCTGGTAGGGGGTTGTTTTGGAAATGGACCTTTTTGGAAGGCTATCATCAAACTTTTTGCATTCTTCCTCCTATTTTTTCAGATCTGTTTTTGCTGGTTTATTGTCTCTGTGCACTTTACCACTGCAGATCAGTGTTAACGTGCAAGTCCTCCCTATGAAAATTGTATTGGTGATTGGTTTATCCAAGATTGACATATATGCTTTACTGGTAAGCCCCTAGTACAGTGTACCAGAGGTGCCCAGGGCTTGTAAAACAAATGCTACGAGTAGGCCTTCAGCACTGATTGTGCCACCCATATAAGTATCCCTCTGAATATGTCTCAGACCTGCCACTGTGTGTGCAGTTTCAAACTGCCAGTTTGACCTGGCAAGTGTACCCACTTGTCAGGCCCAAACCTTCCCTTTTAATACATGTAAGGCACCCCTAAACCTATAAAAAAAAGAAAACCTGTAAACTTCACACTTGTATAGCGCACTACTCACCCGTTAGGGTCTCAAGGTGCTGTACACATACTGCTGTGGAACCCCTCCTGGCTTTTCCCTGTGAGGTGCCGACACCTGGATAGCCCCAGAGTGAAGCAAGGCATCCAAGCGCTGTGAGGGCCGTTGTGAAGATTAAGCAAGCTATTACCCAGAGTTACAGAGTGGGACCCATCAATTAGATTAGGCACTGATGCAAGAATTATCTGGTCCTAGGGAATTAATCCCAAGACCCACCAAGGTGGGAATTGAACCCTGGTCCCAGGCCAGATCTCTGCATCAGGGTCTGCTGCTCTAACTATTGTGCCACACTTCGTCACCAAACCTAGATAGGCCAATGAGCAGGGTGCAGGGTATGTTAAAGGTGGGACATGTACTGATGTGTTTTACATGTCCTAACAGTGAACTCTCCCTTTGCTGTTTTTTAATCTTGGCCTTAACCCTTTTCTGATCTAATAAATTGATGTTGACTTACTAGGTTTTGAGCCAATTTTACTCTTTCTTTGCTCTCCTATCCATCCTGTGCCTGTAGGTTGTGACTGTCCATGGCACAGAGACATTGGGAAAAAGATCTCCGGTTAAGAGCCCCCTTTATGGGGAGCCCATCAGACATTGCAGTGCCGGTCTGATGAGGAGCATGCCCAATGATGAAGAATGACATCCTATTGGATGTGTGAGGGCTATTGCTTCTAACAGAAGGGTTTCCCTGTATTTTCTTTCTTCTTGTTGGAACAGTGTACCTTATTTTTTTTGTAAAATGGCTACACAATACCCTCCCCTTGTCGGTTGAAGGTGGTTCAAAACCTAAATGTACATAAAAGCTACTAAAACTCAACCTAAGATATATATGTAAAAAAATTCAATAATGACAAGTTAAAGGGACACATGAGCATTAATAAAAGGACAATTTAAAGTGCTAACATGTGGCATGAAAGGACCGAATTTCAAGAGTGAGAGGTATTTTTAGAATTTCCAATCGATTCCGGGACAATGGAGGACAGGAAATCTTCCACTTCGGCAGGTGTTAAAGTTGGAAACGCATTGCCGAGGAGGACCAAGGAGCAGTCGTGTTTCATAGCCTGAACCTCAGCCAAGGCGGCATTCCATGGTGTGCCCAATAATGAGTTCAGAGCCGCATCCTCCAGGAAGGGCAACTCATAAGCAGCTTCATGTAGCAAACAAACCCTGAACACGCATGTCTGGTAATGAGCCCTCAGCGAGAACATCAACGGATCATCATTCAATGAAAGCAAGTGCTGCGTAGAAAGACAAACTTACAGTGCATGTTCGAAAGAGCACCAGAGGCACAGAAACACGGGCTGCACACAATGCAAAACTGGTCTGAATGACAGGGACTAGTCACACTCCAATTGCTCCAGGAGTGTTGCTCTAAAATACTGCATCATGCGTTCGTGACATAGCTGCACTGATGGGAGTGCTCTCATTCCTCCTTGTTGCAGCGGGACAGCCATTGCACATGAAAAATAGCAACAGCAAAATGCCAACTATTATAGCCAAAGTTATTGGAAATCCCCTGAAAATACTGGAGAATATTGAGTGAATGATTGATGGTATTAAACCAAATATGGAGGAGAAGGTGTGACTGAAACCAGAACCAAGAGCCTTAAAGAAATTTGCGATCCCAGTAGTATTGGACGCATTAAATATTCATCCCACGAGTTCACCAAAGAGTCTCGGAAAGTTGGTTCATAATAGGGACTGTATCTCTGCTGAAGACCTTCCTACCTGAAGTGTGTAGGTCTTGCTGCAGATGTGAGAGCCAAATGTTTTTTAAACAATAAAGCTTTGAGTCTGCTCAATTTCTCAAAATTCACATTATAAGTAGCACTATAAGGCCAAATGTCAGCTACCTCTTTTATTCTAGTGGGAGGAAAAAGTACGTTCCCGCAGCATGTAACAATCTTAGAGACTGAAACAACATAAACTATTCCGGCTCGCATCCCATAACCGTCTTGACCATTGAGAACATAGCTGCCATTTGAAAGCACCTGGAATGTAGGTCTACTCAAGGGGACTGGAACTCCCTTCAGATAACAAGTCAAGTTTGCTGCAGTCATGTTACATGCCTCATGAAAGCACAGCTGTTTACAAAGCATCGAATGGCTGACAGAAGTCTCACATTCACTACCACTAAGAAAGACTTTTTTCATGCCAATGAGACATTTGTACAAGAAGGTTAGCTCCCACACCTCTTGAATGTAACTATCTCCAAGCCTTTCATATCTGTCTACCAGAATGTGTTTTAAACAGGAGGTGAATTGAAGTGTGGAAATAGGCAGATCAATGACCGCATGCATTAACCACTCAGCATATGGTACTTCAGCTACAATAAAAGGCAACTTTTCTAAGTTTTCGATGTTCAGCATGACATAAGTCGCTTCTTTCTTAGCCATTAGTTGTCGCGTTAAATGTAGAAAATATTTCCCTTGCACTGACGTGTTGCCAGGGAACGCGACCTGCCTTCAGTGTTTGAAGTGTTTAACCCAACTGCATAATGGATCTTAATTGACTCTGTCCATGGTATAATGAAGACATATTTGTTTGTATGATGTCTATTACAGAAGAAACAATGTTATTTAAGGTGTATATCCATCAGACAGGGTATTAATCCCATTATCTACAACAGCTATGGCTTTCTGTAAGTTTTCTTTGTCAATTTTGCTGTAACCGAGCAACGGCTTCCTGTTGGGAAAGCTTCCAAATTTCATTATACACTTCATATAAGAAGCGCTTTCTATGTTGTTTTCTGGGGACTAACAGGAAGTCCTGTAAGTCGGTGTTATTAGACAGGAGTCTGAGGTGTTCTCTAACCGCATCGAGTTAGGAAGTCTTTAACCATTGCTAGCACAGTTTCCCTACACTGTATGTTGTTACTATACCCGCATGTTCGGACGATATATAGCGAGGGTTTAGTCTGCTAGTTCTAAACCCCGTGCGGTTTATAAAACGTTTATGACACCCATTGGTATCTATTAGCCACAATAACCACCCGCCAGGATGTGACAGTGAAGCATTAAACGTGCCATTCTGGACCCATTCATCGAGCTGATCTTCAGTTGCGTTTATATTTTATTTACAATTATAAATTTTGCAGGTGCAGGAATACTGGGCATGCTCAATTCCTTAATCTTTGCTAAGCCTAAACAACTTGTTTGTTGTACAGTTTCATTTAAAAATATCATTTGAACAGCTATCAGGAAAGCTCTAAACAAAGCTTCCTTCCTCTGTATTTGCCAATGTCTAGTTCCCCACACACTCGACACTCGAAGTCAATCGACTTCAGCCAATATTCATAGCCTTCTATAGTCAACTGGGAAACAAAGGAATCCGAATAAATACATTTCGTATTTGATATTAGTATGCGTACATTTGCTGTTGGTGGCAATTAAAATAATATCACTCGTCATTTTTAACAATGTGCCCAGAAAAATATGTACATTTTTCAGAGTATGTTTTAGAACTCCCTTGCGTTGGAGTTGGACAATGTTCCCATTGTGTGTAATTAAAAACAGTCTTTGGGGTACTTGCTCTGTGGAAGAAATGGTGCCCATAATTCACCATAATTCTCTTTAGATTCATAAACATCTTCATTTTCAAAGACAGTGTAATACTGCAATTCAGTCATTATAGAATTAACTGTTTTCACATCCCAATCATCAGAAAGATCTCTGGGTATTATTATATAATTCATTGAAAGTTTAAACACATATAGTATTTGAATGACCTCAGTAGGGCCGTGTATATCAAATGTTACTTTATCCCAAACAATCCCATTGGGAATTGGTATGGAAGAAATGTTCACAAAAGACAAGTCTCTGTGGACCGTGTGAGAAGAAAAATGTGGTTTTAGGACCTCATCCACCAGTTCAACTGTTTATTTTTCAGGATGAAAATGACCATGTATTAATAAAAAGAACTTTATGACAAACCCAATCCAAAGTAGGAAAGCTAGTAGAGTCAAGGAAAGGCACAGATAGTTCCATGGAAGAATAAAGTAAGTTGCTTTAAGACAGTTTATCAGCTTACGTGTTCTTGACAGTCCAGGTGTTGAAGAGGCAAATGAGTCCGCATCATTGTTGTTAATGTCGACAAAGTATCCAGAAGCAGTTCATGCAAAAACTGCGGCCGTATCTTTAGGTGGAGTGGGTATTTCCTGCGGTGGCTCAGAGTAAATGGCGCCATCCGTCTGTGTTGAACTTGTGTCAAATCGATCAGTTATTTCTGTATTATTTGATGTTAGTGGAACTAATGCAAGATCATTTTCCACCCTCCCCAAGCTCGGAGAGATATAAGTGTTGCTGCTTACAACTTGTAGGGGAATATCTTGACCAATTGTGAGAGGGATTCGGGAACTACTGGCTGTTCCTTTTGGTCGGCTGTGCAGGATCGGCCACATGGTGTGGTTTGACATTGTCGATAGAGACAAAGCGTTTTTCTTTGGCACCTCCCAATTGTGGTAGAATGACAGTTCTGGTACCGTGTATACCCAGGACTGGGACTGGTGCACGATAAGAAGGGCCAAATTCCTTTTTCACAGCAACCTTTTCACGTACTAGATCACAGCCTATAGGCATTACAGGTACATCCTTAATTCCTGTGGAGGCAGCACTGGCAGAAGCGCTGTCCTCACGGAACTGTTGCAAATCTTGTAAGACAGTGACACGTTAATTTATGTCAAAGGGTGTTTCTGCCACCTCCATGCCAGGACCATCAAGATCTGGACCATATATTTGAGTTCCGAACAGGCACTCATATGAAGTATGACCCCCCCAAGGACCTTCTAGGCAGAATGTTAAATGCTCGCTGGACTCCATACAGGAGGTTAATCCAACTGCGACCCATACCTATGACTCTGGCTGTTATGGATTGCTTTAAATCATGGTTTAATTGCACCACAACACTAATTCCCTCTGGATGAAAATGAGACGAGTACTGGAGTCGGACCCCCAATGAAGCCAATGGCGCCCCTGAATGCCCTTGAGGCAAAAGCAAGGCCCTGGTCCGAGTGGAAAGCCGCAACTGCATATGTACCCATAAAGACTCGCAAATCTTTAATAACAGTCCGAGCGTCAGCGGAGCATTTTGGCCACACCCATAGACATCTGGAGCAAGAGTCAACAGTGATTAAGATGCATTTGTATGCACTGCCCTGTGTTAGGGGACCGCAATGGTACAAGTACGCACATTGTAAATGTTTGTTGGAAATTAGGAGTGTCTGCGGTGGGCCCTTAGCAGTGGAAACTTTAATTTGTTGGCAGATGTCACAACAAAGGACATACTGCTTGGCCTGTTTGTATAGGCCAGCCACCAATAACAGGCTTGTACCAGTGATACTGTAGCTGCCACACCAGCATGGGCAGATGCTACCCCCTCATGCGCTGCTTTAATCAACTCTGGTCTTATATCTTTGTTGGGAATATCTCGAACAACTACGCCAGGTATCTTAACCTCAGAGTTTAGGCAGCCTCTCATCCAATAGGAATATTTAGCAGGGAATGCTTTTGGATAGGGCGTACCATCAGCAGTAGCTTTCACGGCAGCCCATATGTCTTTCTCCGCTCTCACACCTAAGCGGGTTACTGCAGCAACAGTGGCCATAGCGACTGCTGACTTTGCAGCTTCATCAGCCAGTGTATTCCCAGAAACATGTATTCCAATGCGCTGGTGTCCAAGTGTATGTACAACATGGAAATGTGGTAGTGTTTCCTTCATATCTGCTACTTTCCCCCACAGGAGTCTGTGTTTAATGGTGTTGCCTTTAGAATCTCTGAACTTGTTCTCCCACCAGTAATGCAGGTATTCAATGAAGGACTGGACACAATAGTACGAATCACAAACAATCAGTGTTAACTGTGCAGGACCTGTATGTTCCAGTGCCATCACCAGAGCCTTTAACTCTGCTAGCTGTGCTGTGCAATCCCCTAGGGTTTGCATGAATGTATGTTGGGACAAAATTTATTAGCCTCCATGAAGCCACTTACGACTGCACATGCGGAGTATTCATGCTTTGTGCCAATTGCATGTTGTGCAGAGCCATCGGTGTACATGACTCTTTGATACTGATCAATAGGCAGTGTGTTTGCAGGAACTGGGTTTTCTAGTTCGTACTGCAAAACTTCTTGTGTTTGTAATTTTGGGTAAAAAATGTAGTCTACATCAGTGGCTGTCAAAGACAGTGGATGTAGGCAACGTGGGTGTAATGCTTTAGCGTTTGGAACACTGGCTTTGGTGACAGCCTCTAGGGCTGGGATTGGGGAGCGATGATAATGTGCTTGCCCTGAGCTAGAGGTCTTTCTTTAATGACAGGCATCTGCACAGCAGTGAGAAATTTCTCAGTGAGAACAAAGCGTTTTCTGCTGCTGAGTACAAGTGTGATTTGCATGCAATTGGGTCCGTCTCGCCCTCATTAAAAGTTACATAGGTGAAACCAATGGCACCAGGAATTACTCTGATGATCAAGTGTGCTTTATTGTCCCTTGTGTGTAGATGTTGTGCTGCAAACATGTCTGTCTGCAGGTCTCTGAGAATGTGTGCGTGTTCGACTGTCCAAAATTTACTTGAAAAGTCAGGACGTATTAAGTCATATAAAGGTTTTCTGCGTGTTGCATAGTCAGGAATGTAAGTTCTGCCAAAATTTAAGAAACCCAATAGAGATTGGAGTTTTTCAATGGTGTTTGGAGGATGTAATTGTGTGCATTTTTCTAAGAATTGTGGTGCTAGGCTCTTTCCTTCACTCGATAGCTCATATCCCAGAAACAGGACGCTAAGGAAGGCTATTTTTGTTTTTTGAAGTTGAATTTGTAGCCAAATTCAGCAAATTCCACAACAATGTGGGCTACCTATCTTAAATGTTGTAGCAATTCATCATCCGTGAGGTAGATATCATCTTCATAGGACAATGCTTCAGGGTCAATGTCATGCAAAATTGAAGTCACACGAGCTGCGAACCGTCCTGGACTGTTCCAGTACCCCTGGGGTAAACAACACATTTTTTCTGAGAGCCTAGTACGACCCATGCTCGAATGTAAAGTTGGAGGATTAATGCCTGGTTTTACCGCATATGGTTGTGCTGGAGCAGCACGCACTGGGTTTGTATTTAATGTTTGCATTACAAATTGTACTAAACGTCTATATATTGGCGGTAGCTCAGTATATAAGCGACGGTCTTCAGCTACTGCTAAGTTTGCTACTGCAGGGGGAGGTGTATGATGTGGCCAATAAAGGTCAGGTAGGACCATCATTACTTAGAGGAGCTAACCTAACTGGTTAAATCGTGTGGGGTAGGGTGCCATGAAGCCAATTATTATGTTCTTGATATGATAAAGGTATTTCTAAATATGCTTATGCTCTGTATTGTCCAGGTACGTTTGCAGGTGTATACTGATGAAATGTATTTATGTTCCGATCAACTGCTCGAAAAGTGACCCAAGAATAAAATTGTTTTATTCAATGTGCTGCATCTGCATCATCAACAATGTGACTGGACCCCCCTGCGCCATTAGGCCATTTGCCAATAAATGTGCAGTCAGGGATTGTCTCATATTGACTGCAATTGCTATAGACTGTGGATTTGCCATATTAGATGGTACATTTTTTCAGAGATTAGCACACCAAATGGGGATTTTCCTTTTAAGTTTCAAGCTTGAACAACCTCCAGCAACAGATAGGTGTTCCCTACTTTGCTGATGAGGAAATCCTCAATACCACGGATGTCTCCGTATATAGTACTGAGGTGCCTTTGTATATAGTAAAACAGAGATACTTAGGAGGACCCGAAAATTAGAGCCTGACCAAATGTTGGCGGCGCCATGTCGTTTAGGCACTCATTATTCTAAAGAGACTACTGGATTTTGAGTGGCAGAATCGCCTGCGGTGTGGGAGACTGAGTTTGATCCACTACAGGTGACACCTGTCGCCCTAATCTAGGTTTAGCTCCGGCTAACTAGCAGTGCCTCATCTCTACCCAAGGGCAGGGATAATTGGGCTGCGGAGGGCATGACATAGTTGATTTCTCAGGGAAACCATGGCCACTCATGTCTCACATGCTAAATGACAAACAGAGGCAGTATATGTTTCAATAAGATTTTAATGAAGCGACTGCATCTTAGATAGCAAAGTGTGGGCTGCAATAACCAGGACAATTTAGCATGACAAGATTAAAATTGTGACAAGGAGAGTAAAGCACAGAAATAACCCTACCATGTTGTCACTAAAATCAATAGACTAATTCCTACCTAGGCTGTAATAGAGCACAGCGTGTTAAGCTCTAATTCTGCCCTTCAGGTTCCCCTGGGAAGACATCATCCCCCATACCTGAGCAGAGGCCTGAAGTCTGCATAAGCAGCTGTAGCGAAGCGTTCAGCAATCAGCATACAGTTGTGGTTTTCTGGCTGAAATGTCCCTCTAACGTGTAAGGGACATGGAAGTGTTTTTATAATAAAACAGCTGATGTTCTGAGAAAATGTCCCTACGTAAAGATGTGTGTTTTTCTATGAATGTCAGAGACAAAACTTGTACCACATTCTCTGGCAACCTTTCTTACTACAGCCTTGAAAGAAGCACAGAGTGAGCAAGAATGTCTTGTTTGAGAACATAGTGCTGGCCTGGGCAAAAACAGTTAGATAGAAAGCAATAAAACAAGACTGTAAAAATAGCTACTGTAACAATAATAAAATGAAGCCGAATAAAATATATCTAGGTTAAAGAACATAGCGGCAGGCCTAGTATGCTAAAATAACGTGCATGGAGCTATGACTAAAATGGCTACGCAACAACCTGTGGGCCCCGCATTCCGGCATTACCTTGCTCAAACCACAGCCTAGGCATCCCCGCCGTCGCTGCACCTGCTGACACTGGCCCCGCTGCCTGCACCGTGGCCTGTGGACACCACTCGTGATGTACACAAAGCACTGTCCCGTCCCGCACCACAGTCTGGTCCAGGGACGCCAGCACCATTGTTTCCAGTGTCATCAACAGACGTCCCTGTCTGCACCGCAACACCCTAGCTGGCCTGCGATGCCGCAGCTGGCCTGAACTGTTGATTTTGTTGATCACAATGCAGTGATAGCCCCAGGTGGAGCTATCAATTTTAAGTAACTGGCTTTTTAAGTAATTCTTGCAAAATGTGTATCTTAATTATTTTATGTTGGATTTCTATTGTATTTGGTCTTGTTTTATATGCATAAATATTGGCTATTTTTCTGAAACCAGTGTGGTGTCCGTTTGTAGTGTTTTCACTTATTACTGTGTGTTATGTGCAAATGCTTTACAAGTTGCTTCTGAGATAAGTCTGACTGCTCGTGCCAAGCTACCAAGGGTGTGAGCAGGGGTTATCTTATCGCATATCTCCCTTATCCTGACTAGAGTGAGGGTCCCTACTTGGAAAGGGTGTAAACTAACTGCCAACTAGAGACCCCATTTCTAACACAGACTATGGGCGTGATTACGAGTTTGGTGGTCGGAAAACCTGACCACCAGACCCGTGGTGAGGAAACCCCTGCGGAGTTGGCGGTCTCCCCACCTGCCATATTAGAAGTTTTCCACTGGGCTGACCGACTGAAACCAAGGTTTCCGCTGGTCAATTCAGTGGAAAACATGCGGTGGCATTGCACTCTGCTTCACATGGAGCTGACTCCAATGCCATCGCACAGGGGGACTCCCTAACACCCTCGGAATGCTCACGGCAGCTGAGCAGACAGTGAGCATTCTGACAGTGCTGGGGAGGGGGGAATCTTAACTGCCCACAACAGTGTCATGAGCAGTACAAGGGCCTCCATGAGACCTACGGCACTTATTCTCCACTAACCTTTTATCGGCTGTTACACCACCATGAAAAGGCTGGTGGAGAACATGGTTGTAATCAGCAGGGTGGCGCGGACTTCAGACTTATAATTTGGCTCTATGTGTAAATGCACCCTGCCACTTTGATTTAGTTCTGTATGCATTAGAAAATCCCCCCAAACACAGTTCTTTTTTCACATATTCTAAGTTGATTCACTGCTTTTACTAAAAATCATATTAATAATAGGTATCACAAATTCCATAATTAATTTGGACATGCTACTTGTAAAAGTAAAAATAGGACTACAACATTCTTGCTGAGACCAACTTTCAGTTCAAAATGTCATCCTCTATTAAAACGTCTTATACCATGATTTCCAAGCATATAATAATCTTCTCATATGAAACTTGAGGAAAATCTTACTGTTAGTTTCTATGCAGTAAGTATCACACTCAATATATTTCCAATAAGATCTTATTTTGCCATACTATATAGTCAATATCACAAAACCAGAGATAGAAAATCTTTAGAAAAGTGCTTTAACATAGATACGACTGGAAAGTGCTAAAAAGAGCAGAAACTTGGCAAATAAATTGTTATATGGAAAAGGAAATGTACACCAAATAAGACACAAGAATAACATGTTCATTAGCTCACATTAGGCCGAAGTAGTCTGTTATGAAATTCCATCACTGCATGGATTCAAAACCACTGGAGGCCCATATCTATCCAGATATAAGGAGGCCTTATTCACAAAGGTAAACGCACACTTTGTTTAAGTTTCCTTTTTAGTTTTTAATATTTGCCAACTACAAGAATAATTTGATTAGTAGTAATTTTACTACTCGGTAGACTACACAGTTGGTGTAGACATCTCCATTCATAAAACAATAGGATAGGCCTATGCTTTTCTATGTAAAACGTCCGTCAGAAAGGTGGAGTCTCCACAGTTGTAAAATTACTGTTAGTAAAATTAAATTTGTTGTTTGTGAATACCAACAAAATAGTAAACATACAAAAAAGTGTAAGATTACCTTTGTGAATACAGCCCATAGTCAGCCGTATCCAAATCAAACTTGCAAAGCAGTTCTTATGTTTAATGTAAGTTTCCACCATGATCAATTGGTGTCCACTTTTCAATTTATCCTATTTTCCATTTACTGATCACCTGTGGAAACAACAAAGTATAAAAAAGACAAATCCTACATATGAATATATATGCATATAAAAATACATGAATGTAATCTTCATACAAAACCCGGTGGCGGTTGTCAAAGGGTTGTTAAAGTTAGAACTGTGTATCAATTGGAAATGGATTTTTGGTTTGCTAATAGCTTTGGCACAGTTTGATGAATCATTGTGAAACTTTTTAATTGAAAAAGTCTCATGCACCTCAGTGCCTTCCTGTAATGTTTAGGACTGATCAGTTAAGTGGGGATCGGGAAAAAGAGGCAGTGCCAAAACATGTTTTCCCATGTCATTTTTCGATAGGCTAATTAAACAGGCACACCACAAAACAGCTGAAAGGAATCACACCAAAGAAAGGTAGCTCATTCTCCAGAATATGTGCTTTTTGTGATTTGTGAAAATCCATTCAGACGTTTTTGAAAAATTAACGTTCAAAATGTTTATATATTTCAGACCCCACAGGGTCTGATGAGCCGACAGATTACAAGGTAAGATCTGATTGGCTGCCACTACATCAACAAATTTGTGGATCATCCTATTGAATATTCATTCGATGTACTTCACTCAATTAGTAAAAAATAAGCCTAGTGTTAGGTGCAATTAGAGTCTTGTAATGTTATTCTGAAGCTACTGTAACACTGCATACGTAATTATGGTTTATTGGTAATGAGTTTGCATATGGAAATCTCACTTTTAGCCTTGTTTTGGTTTATTTACTTGGACAATTGGCCATCTACTGCCACCACACACTAAAACCACATTGTTTCAGAAAGTTTATAAGGGTGGTGGGGAGTCAAATGAACAGTATTAGTCCATCTCATATACAAAAAGATGTAGTCAAGAATAAGAATCACAAGAAAAGAATAATGTTCATGACACAATTTTATGTTGCTTAAATCATCTGCTTGATCAATATTGTGCTCTTCATTGACTGAAATTTTACAGAATTAAAATATCTTGACACAAAACATGAAATTCTTTGCTTTATTACGGCAAAAAAGCATTATACAAATTCAAAGGCAAACAGGTCTGATCTAGGATGAGGCAGCAAGAGTATTACCAAATGTGCAAAGAATCACACATGGATTATTTGAAAGAGTCAAAGGCACATCCCTTTTTTCACATGCCCATGATATGGCATAGTGTGGTATTCAAGTGTGAAGGATGATGCTGGGACATTCAAAATCAATTATTTTATTGAGAAAAGGTTTATCTTTAGACTGCCTCTGATTAAATTCATCACATGAAGAAATCGTTCACACACCATGTACATCTTTGCCTTTTAGATGTGAATTATGCTTCCTTGCCTGGGTAAAGCAAAGGATTTCACAACCACAAGATTTCAAACATCTAAACCTTCAGTCTTCAGAATGACAATCTACTGGTCAAATGGATCATATTTAAAGTCATTCAGTCTTCTCCATTCGTATCGTGGGAAGAGGAGGTAAGTTTCTCCTCTGGCCGGGGGGGGATTGCTTCAAAAGAGGCATTTGGGGGAAAAAAGGGTCTTTTAGCATTCCTTCTGTCCGATGGGATGGGACCGGCAGCAGGAATGCCAACTAGCCACCAGGGAATTTGTTTTCTGTGTGTGTGTGCTTCGTGTGGGGGGAGCGGCCCCTTGGGCAAGGGCCGCTCCCCCAAGGGGGCATAATCTTCTACACCGTTTCTGCCCTCCCTGGAGGCAGATCGGCTAATTGTTTTTTCAGACGATCTGCCTCCAGGGGGGTAGAAGCCACGATGGCACCTGGGATGTATTGTTTTTTTGTGTTTTTTTTTGTGTGGGGGCAGCTTATTGGGCAAGGGTCGCCCCTCAAAAAGGGGAGAAACACTATTAGGCAGTTCGGCCTTGTTTTTTTTGGCCCATCTGCCCCAAGGGGGCAGAATCCACTAGGCACCAAAGATTATGTGTGTGTGTGTGAGTTTTTTGTGTGGGGGCGGCTCCTTCAACAAGGGCCACTCCCCCAAGGGGGCATAATCTTCTACGCCATTTCTGCCCCACCGGGGGCAGATCGGCTCATAATGTTTCAGCCGATCTACCTCCAGGTGGGGTAGAAGCCACTATGGCACCAGGGATGTGTTGTTATTTGTTTTTTTGTGTGTGGGGGTGGCAAGGGGTGGCAAGGGTTGCCCCCCCAATGGGGAGAAACACTTTAAGGCAGTTCTGCCCCCCTTCGGGGCTGATCGGCCTTCTTCCACTAGACACCAGGGATTTTCATTTTTGTGTGTGTGTTTTTTTGTGCGGAGGCATAATATTTTACGCTGTTTCTGCCCCCTTTGGGGGCAGATTGGCCTAGTTTTTTTTCAGGTCCATCTTCCCCGGAGACCACTCGACACCAGGGAAAATTTTTTACTGGTTGGTGGTGGGGTGTTTCTCAACTGGCAGAGTGTTTGCATTTGTGATTATAACAGTTTATTTCTCTTTTTTGTTCTAGTCCAAAGCTTTTCCTTCTTTTGTTGTGGCTCATTTTGGCAGTGGTTGACCTGCGGTTTGCATATTTGCATGTTTTAGGTAAGTAAATTTACTTAGCAGGAGCATTGTTGCCATACATGAATGACATGTTTGTAAGTGGTGTACTAAATGCAGGATTGTGTGTGAAATTGTTTTTAGATTTGTGCACAATATTTGTGTTGTCTTGTGTCTAATATGCTTTTCTTTTTAGTGGGATATCATTGGTGATTACTGAGTCTGTGCAGATTAGTTGCTGGTGAGTCTAGCTTTTTCGGGCAAGTGAGTGGTATAGTTTTTGAGTACATAACTCTTTGTAATGAAGCCACACTTTGTTTATTATATATTTTAGACAGTGCTGGTTGTTGTTGGCGCATTTGTCACTTTACACTTCTCAGAAAGGATCATGGCTAGCCGCAGAGTGACCGCTCAGCAGGTTGTTGGCATGCTTTTTGAGTCGTCTTCTGCCCATGATTATGAGACAGACTCTGCATCTGAGGCAGAGGAGGAAGAGAGAGAATCTGGGAGTGAGTTTTCTGTCCGAGAGGAATCGTCTGAGGAGTAAGCCACTCTCAGTGCAGATGAAGGGCCTGTTTTTGAGGAGGACATCGATGTGCCAATGATGCAGCAGCCAGTGGATGAAAGGCTTCCCATTAGAAGACCTGACACCTGGGTTGCCCCAAACATGGAGCAGCCACAGTTGCCTGTCTTTATTAGTCTTCCAGGGTGTAAAGTAAATGCAGAAAACGTTTTGTCTGTCAATTTCTTTAAGTTTTTTATGGACAATGTTTGTTTGGAAGAGATTGTTGAGCAGACTAATTTGTATGTGGAACAGTATTTGAGGGACAACGCTACCAGACTTAGGCCTCACTCTAGAGCTACCCATTGGATTCCCACAAATTTGGAAGCGATGAAAATGTTCTTGGGTTTGACTTTTTCGATGGGGTTGATAAGGAAGCCGTCACTGGCTTCTTATTGGTCTACTATTCGCTAGATGGCAACGGCTATATTTCCTGCAACAATGTAATCGGAATTTGCTTCTTCTTCGGATGCTGCATTTTGTTGACAACACTTTTGCCTTGCCACAAGATCACCCCAATTGTGAACGTCTTTTTAAGATTAGGCCTGTCCTTGATCATTTTGTAGATCAGTTTTCAGAGGTCTATGTGCCAGGCAAAGAAATAAGTGTGGACAACTCTTTGGTCCTGTTCAAGGGTCGTTTGGTTTTTAGGCATTACAGTCCCATCAAGACAGCACGATATGGAATTAAATTGAATATGCTGTCAGAAAGTAGTACAGGATATGTTTATAATTTCTGGATCTACACTGGTAGGAATTCCAGTATTGACCCCCCCTGTTTGTTCGACAACTTTTGGAGTTAGCGAGAAAACTGTGTGGGAACTTGGTAGATACCTTCTACAATGGAGTTCAGCTGTTCAAAGAATGATTCAGAGTGGACACTGTTGCTTGTGGCACAATCTGCTCTAATCAGCAAGGCTATCCAAGGGAGCTTGTCTGTAAAAAACTTGAGAGGGGACAGTGCAGTGCCTTGTGGAATGATGAGCTGCTAGCTCTGAGATTTGTAGACAGGAAGGATGTGTACATGCTAACTACTATCCATGATGAGGGGTACGTCACCTGTGGCTGTTTGAGGTCACGTTGCTGAAGTGCACAAACCTGTGTGCATTTTAGATTACAATAAGCACATGGATGGTGATGATAGAGTAGATCAGAGGTTGGAACCCTACACTGCTGTTCGTAAGTCTTATGTGTGGTATAAAAAGTTGCCCGTCCAGTTGTTCAATCTGGCAACTTTTAATGCTTTTATTGTGTTTAAGCATTGTTCTCCTGAGTCAAGGATTACATTTGTTAAATTGCAGAAGTCAGTGATAGAGGGCCTTGTTATGGTGAATCATGCAAGAGTTCCTAGAATAGCAGTTGTGGAGGATGTGGCACGACTAAAAGATCGCCACTTTCCTGATCAGACTCCTCCCACTCCCAAAAAAGACTTTCCCACTAAGAAATGTAGAATTTGTGCCCAAAGAGGTAGCCAAAGGGAAAGCCGGATGTACTGCCCGGACTGTCCTTCAAAGCCAGGGCTGTGTGTGGCAGGCTGTTTCAGGGATTACCACACACAGAAGAATTACTGGAAACTACCGTAAGCGTAAACTGCCATTTTATATTTTCATTTGTTCAGTTTCACTGTTGGCATTACTGTCATGTATTCAGTTAGAGCCTTTGTGTTTGTAGTTTTGTACTTATAATTAGTTAGTGGTTTCTTTGTTGTTTTTCGAAAAAAAGTGATGGCGGTGTGCATGGAGTGACCCTTGGCTGGTGGTGTGCCTGGAATGGTGCTTGGCTGGCGGTGTGTGTGGAGTGGCGCTTGGCTGGCAGTGTGCGTAGGGTGGTGCTTGGCTGGCGGTGTGTGTGTGGGGTGGCGATTGGCTGGCAGTGTGCGTGGAGTGGCGCTTGGCTGGTGCTGTGCATGGAGTGGCACTTGACTGGAAGTGCCAGCCAAACACCAGTCCACACACTCCCATCAGTTGGTGTGATTGCTGTATCAGGCAGGTGGGCGAATGAAAGTGGTGGGCCCTTGAATGGTGTTGGCTGTTGATGCCTGTGTTGTAATGTGCTGGGATCGCGGCTGGAGGATTGAATGGTCTTGTGCATGTCATGTATGAAAGGTGTGTGAATGGACTGCAAAGCGGTTGGTGCCTTGAGGCGGCTTTACAGCTCATGAGCTGTGAGTCATTGGTTCATTTTTTTTGCTTTTCAGTTATTAACAGTACATTTCACTTTTGTGAAATCTCTTGTTAATAAAATTTGATCTACTGAACCATCACTCACCCTTGTGCCAAATCCAACCAGTATGAGTGCTAAAAGTGACAAAACCTGCACGCTAAATATCTCGGGTGGGGCCCAATGATGAAGCATGCCACCAACTTGGTTGGTGGGTGAGGGCTCTTTTTATAATAACCTATGTGTGTTTTTCTGTTCACTGTTTTAGTGTTTGGAACATCACAAAAGTACGTGGACACATCAAAATGAACTATTGCAAAACTACCTGTGTTTGGGGAGGGCACCTAAGATTTTGGTCAAGGGTGCTGCCTTCATCTAGGAAAACCTACCAAACCAAGACTTTTTTTAAAACTAGAAATCCCAAGGAGACCAGGGAGGTGTGGCTTACCTGGATCCACCAACATTTTCTTACCCAGACTCCTCTGCAAACCTCAACATTTGCTTAAAAGAGCATATTTTCCTCACTTTTTTTCGTAGGATCGCCGCTCTGGCACAAATTTCCTACACCCAGCATTCCCCTCAGCCTCCAAAGTAAAATGATACCTCACTTGTGCGGGTCCCCAAAGCAGAGTCAGTCTAAAGATGTATAAAAGAAAAATATGTGCTTATCAATTTGCTGTGCTATCCCCTTCATCGCTACAGGTTCTTGGCCTTTTTCTGTTGCCAGCACCTGGGCCACCCACACAAGTGAGGTATAATTTTTCTCTGGAAACTTAGGGGAATGCTGGGTGGAAGGAAATTTGTGGCTCCTCTCAGGTTCCAGAAATTTCTGTCACTGAAATGTGAGGAAAAGGTGGTTTTTAGCCAAATTTTGACATTTGCAATGGATTCTGGGTAAGAAAACACTGGGGGACCAACGCAAGTCACACCTCCCTGGACTCCCTCGGGTGTCTAGTTTTCAGAAATGTTTGGGTTTGGTAGGTTTCCTTATATGACTGCTGAGCCCAGGACCAAAAACGCAGGTGCCCCGCCGCTAAAAGAGTTAGTTTTGTATTTGATAATTTTGATGTGTCCACATGGTGTTTTGGGGCATTTACTTTCGTAGACACTATGCCTACTCACACAAGTGAGGTACTTTCTTTAATCGAAATGTGAAGAAAAAGTGTTTTTATTTGCCAAATTTTGAGGTTTGCACAGGATTCTGGGTAACAGAACCTGGTGAGAGCCCTGCAAGTCACCCCACCTTGGATTCCCCTAGGTGTCTAGTTTAAAAAAATGCAGAGGTCTGGTATGTTTTTCTGGATGCCGGCTGAGCTAGAGGCAAAAATCCACAACTAGGCATTTTAAAAAAACATCTCTGTTTTCTTTGGTAAAATTTGATGTGTCCACAATGTGTTTTGGGGCATTTCCTGTTGCGAACCCTAGGCCCACCCACACAAGTGTGGTACCATTTTTATCGGAGACTTCAGGGAACATGGATGGAATGAAGTATGTGGCTCCTCTCAGATTCCAGAACTTTCTGTCACCGAAATGTGAGGAAAAAGTGTTTTTTATGCCACATTTTGAGGTTTGCACATGATTCTGGGTAACAGAAGCTGGTGAGAGCACCGCAAATCAACGATCTTGGATTCCCCATAGGTCTCTAGTTTTCAAAAATGCACAGGTTTGGTAGGTTTCCCTAGGTGCCGGCTGAGCTAGAGGTCAAAATCCACAGCTAGGCACTTTGTAAAAAAACAGCTCTGTTTTCTTTGGGAAAATGTGATGTGTCCATGTTGTGTTTTGGGGCATTTCCTGTCACAGGCACTTACCTCTACCCACACAAGTGAGGTACCATTTTTATCGGGAGACACAGGGGAATGCTGGGTGGAAGAAAAATTGCAGCTCCTTTCAGATTCAAGAACTTTCTGTCACCAAAATGTGAGGAAAAGGTGTTTTTATTTGCCAAATGTTGAGGTTTGCACAGGATTCTGGGTAACAGAACCTGGTGAGAGCCCCACAATTCACCCCACCTTGGATTCCCCTAGGTGTCTAGTTATAAAAAATGCACAGGTTTGGTATGTTTCCCTGGGTGCCGGCTGAGCTAGAGGCAAAGATCCACAACTAGGCTTTTTTAAAAAAAATCTCTGTTTTCTTGGGGAAAATTTGATGTGTCCACGATGTGTTTTGGGGCATTTCCTGTCACGAGCACTAGGCCTACCCACACAAGTGTGTTACCATTTTTATCGGAGACTTGAGGGAACATGGATGGAATGAAGTATGTGGCTCTTCTCTGATTCCAGAACTTTCTGTCACCGAAATGTGAAGAAAAAGTGTTTTTTTATGCCAAATTTTGAAGTTTGCACATGATTTTGAGTAACAGAAGCTGGTGAGAGTCCCGCAAATCAACGATCTTGGATTCCCCATAGGTCTCGAGTTTTCAAAAATGCACAGGTTTGGTAGGTTTCACTAGGTGCCGGCTGAGCTAGAGGCCAAAATCGACAGCTAGGCACTTTGCAAAAAACAGCTCTGTTTTCTTTGGGGAAATCTGATGTGTCCAGGTTGTGTTTTGGGGAATTTCCAGTCGCGGGCTCTAGGCCTACTCACAAGTGAGGTTCAATTTTCAGCGGGAGAATTGAGGGCATGCTGGGTGGAAGGAAATTTGTGGCTCCTTTCAGAATCCAGAACTTTCTGTCACCGAAATGTGAAGAAAAAGTGTTTTTTGTCCAAATTGTGAGGTTTGCAAAAGATTCTGGGTAACAGAATCTGGTGAGAGACCGCAAGTCACCCCATCTTGGATTCCCCTAGGTATCTAGTTTTCAAGAATGTGCAGGTTTGGTAGGTTTCCCTAGGTTCCGGCCAATCTAGGGGCCAAAATCCACAGCTAGGCACTTTGCAAAAAACAGCTCTGTTTTCTTTGGGAAAATTTGATGTGTCCACGATGTGTTTTGGGGCACATGTCGGGAGCACTAGGCCTATCCACCCAAGTATGGTACCATTTTTATCGGAGACTTGGGGGAACACTGGATGGAATGAAGTATGTGGCTGCTCTCAGACCCCAGAACTTTCTGTCACCGAAATGTGAGGAAAAAGTGTTTTTTATGGCAAATTTTGAAGTTTGCACATGATTCTGGGTAACAGAACCTGGAGAGAGTCCCGCAAATCAACGATCTTGGATTCCCCATAGGTCTCGAGTTTTCAAAAATGCACAGATTTGGTAGGTTTCCCGAGGTGTCGGCTGAGATAGAGGCCAAAATCCACAGCTAGACACTTTGCAAAAAACAGCTCTGTTTTCTTTGCGAAAATGTGATGTGTCCATGTTGTGTTTTAGGGCATTTCTTTTCATGGGTACTAGGCCTACCCTCACCTGTGAGATACCAGTTTTTTTTGGGAGACTTGTGGGAACACTGGGGGGATGGAAATTTGTGTCTGTTCTCAGATACCAACTCTTTCTATCACCGAAATGTGAGGAAAAAGTGTTTTTGCAGCCAAATTTTGGGGTTTGCACAGGATTCTGGGTAACAGAACCTAGTGAGAATATGTGTGGCTCCTTTCAGATTCAAGAACTTTCTGTCACCGAAATATGAGGAAAAAGGTGTTTTTTAAGCCAGATTTTGAGGTTTGCACATGATTCTGGGTAACAGAACCTGGTGACAGCCCCACAAGTCACCCCATCTTGGATTCCCCTATGTGCCTAGTTTTAAAAAATGCACAGATTTGGTGGGTTTCCCTGGGTGCTGGCTGAGCTAGAGGAAAACATTCACAGCTAGACACTTTCCAAAAAACAGCTCTGTTTTCTTTGGGAAAATGTTTTGTGTTCACAATGTGTTTTGGGGTATTTCCTGTCAAGGGCACTAGGCCTACCCACACAAGTGTGATACCATTTTTATCGGGAGACATGGGGGAATCCTGGGTGGAAGAACATTTGTGGCTCCGTTCAGATTCAAGAACTTTCTGTCACCGAAATGGGACAAAAAACTGTTTTTTTTGCTGAATTTTGAGATTTGCAAAGGATTCTGGGTAACAGAACCTGGTGAGAGCCTCACAAGTTAACCCATCTTGGATTCCCCTACGTGTCTAGTTTTAAAAAATGCACAGGTTTGGTAGGTTTCCCTAGGTGCCGTCTGAGTTAGAGGCCAAAATCCACAGCTAGGCACTTTGCAAAAAACAGCTCTGTTTTCTTTGGGAAAAAGTGATGTGTCCACGTTGTGTTTTGGGGCATTTCCTGTTGCGGGCACTAGGCCTACCCACACAAGTGAGGTACCATTTCTATGGGGAGACATGAGAGGATGCTGGATGGAAGAAAATATGTGGCTTCTTTCTGATTCCAGAACATTCTATCACCGAAATATGAAGAAAAAGTGTTTTGGGGCTAAATTTTGAGGTTTGCACAGGATTCTGTGTAACAGAACCTAGTGAGATCCCCACAAGACACCACATCTTGGATTTCCCTAGGTGTCTAGTTTTAAAAAATGTGCAGGTTCGTTAGGTTTCCCCAGTTGCCGGCTGAGCTAGAGGCCAAAATCCACAGCTAGGCACTTTGCAAAAAACAGCTCTTTTTTCTTTGGGAAAATGTGATGTGTCCACGTTGTGTTTTAGGGCATTTCCTGTCATGAGCGCTAGGCCTACCCTCACCTGTGAGATACCATTTTTTTTGGGACACTTGGAGAAACGCTGGGTGGATGGAAATTTGTGGCTACTCTCTGGTTCTATAACGTTCTATCACCGAAATCTGAGGAAAAAGTGTTTTTGTAGCCAAATTTTGAGGTTTACCCAGGATTCTGCGTAACAGAAGCTGGTGAGAGCCCCGCGAGTCACCCGATCTTGGATTCCCCCTAGGTCTCTAATTTTCAAAAATGCACAGGTTTGGTGGGTTTCCCTAGGTGCCGGCTGAGCTAGAGGCCAAAATCCACAGCTAGGCACTTTGCAAAAAACAGCTCTGTTTTCTTTGGGAAAATGTGATGTATCCACGTTGTATTTTAGGGCATTTCCTGTCATGGGCGCTAGGCCTACCCTCACCTGTGAGATACCATTTTTTGGGGGGAGGCTTGGGGGAACGCTGGGTGGACAGAAATTTGTGGCTGCTCTCAGATTCCAGAACTTTCTATTACCGAAATATGAGGAAAAATTGTATTTGTAGCCAAATTTTGAGGTTTGCACATGATTCTGGGTAACTGAACCTAGTGAGAGCCCTGCAAGTCACCCCATCTTGTATTCCCCCAGGTGTCTAGTTTTAAAAAATGCACATATTTGGTAGGTTTCCCTGGGTGCCAGCTGACCTAGAGGCCAAAATCCACAGCTAGGCACTTTGCAAAAAACAGCTTTTTGAAAATGTGATGTGTCCATGTTGTGTTTTGGGGCATTTCCTTCCGTGGGCACTAGGCCTACCCACACAAGTGAGCAACCATTTTTATCAGGAGACACAGGGGAATGCTGGGTGGAAGAAAATGTGTGGCTCCTTTCAGATTCCAGAACTTTCTGTCACCGAAATGTGAATAAAAAGTGTTTTTTGGCTAAAATTTGAGGTTTGCAAAGGATTCTGAGTAACAGAACCTGGTGAGACCTCCACAAGTCACCCCATCTTGGATTTTCCTAGGTGTCTAGTTTTAAAAAAAGAGCAGGTTTGCTAGGCTTCCCTAGGTGCCGGTGGAGCTAGAGGCCAAAACCCACAGCTAGGCACTTTCCAAAAAACTGCTCTGTTTTCTTTGGGAAAATTTGATTTGTCCACATTGATTTTTGAGGCATTTCCTGTCGCGGGTACTAGGCCTACCCACACAAGTGAGGTACCATTTTTATCAGGAGACTTGAGGGAACACTGGATGGAATGAAATATGTGGCTCCTCTCAGATTCCAGAACTTTCTGTCACCGAAATTTGAGGACAAAGGGGCATATTTATACTCCATCTGCGCTGATTGTGCGTCAAAGATTTTGACGCACAATCAGCGCAAACGTTGCCCCGTATTTAAACTTTGATGTCCACGGACGACAAAATTCCGCTGTGTGCTTCATTTTTTGTATGCGGCAACCCGCCTTGCGTGAATTATATGCTAGGTAGGTGTTCCCATCCAAAAAATGGCTTAAACGGCCGTGCTTCGTATTTATGCTTTCGGGCAAAAATGACGCACGGCCGGGAGGCGGAACTAGAAAATGACGCACAGCCCAATTAGCGTCAAAATTTAACGCCTGGGTCAGGGCAGGTGTTAAAATGGAGCAAACACACCTGTATTTAATCAGAACACACAGAACAAACAGCAGAGCAGCAGAGCAGCAACAGGGAGCCATGGAGGTGATTTTAATCCAGCGTGCATGCAGACGCAGAGCCCAGCAGCAACAACAGCAGCTACAACAACACCAGCAGGGACCCCAAAGGCAGCGCAGAAGGCAGGAGATTATATTCCGCCCCAGAACCACCCTTCAGGGCCTCAGGGAACACAACATCATCCAGAGGTACCGGTTGAACTGGCAGGCCATTCAGCAGCTGCTGTGCAACATTGACTGCAGTTGGCCGCCTCTTTGGTGACACCCCGTACCATCTCAACAGTATCAAAGCTGCTTTCCGTACTTCATATGCTGGCAAGTGGCTCTTTCAAAACAACTGGTGCCCTGGTTGGTGGAATATCACAGCCTTCATTCTACGCCTTTTTGCCCAAAGTACCGGATACCATCATTGGACTGACACCCCGCCACATCTGCTTCCCTAACACACTGCAGAAGCAGCAGGAAACAAAAGAGGGGTTCTATCTCATCAGTGGCTTCCCACATGTCCTTGGTGCAATCGACTGCACACATGTATGCCTTGTGCCACCTGCTGCAACTCACATTCCATCAACGTGCAGGCCATAGTCGATCACCAGGGATTGATAACCAACATCGTGGCTAAATATCCTGGAGGTGTCCATGACTCATACATCTTCCCTCACTGCACCATCAATGAACACTTCCAGGATGGATGGTATGGCAGTGGACTACTTGTTGGTAAGTACAAAAACCTACTTATATACACATTGCACAGCAACCCTCTAGGACACACAACACATACACCACAACAGCGACATGTGAACAGGAACATACTGAGGACGTGACATCGCTAGCCATGTTTCTTAGGTCACTATTGAACCTGTCACACATCAGAAATTACTGTACAGCCTAATGTTAAGATGTCAAAGATCACAACGTGTGGAGTCGGTTGCACAAATGTCACCTTGCAAAATGTAAGTGTCCCAATGACATTTACTTTAATCCATTGCCTAAGTCTAAAGGTATGGGATGTCCAGCGTACATTGATATGAACGTGTTAACAACACTGTCAATTTTAACTGTGTATGGAACTATCATCTCACCCCCAGTGAAGACATACAGACACCTGTATCACAAGTCACAATGCTAGGGAGGGCACATTGTACTGTAAATTACAAAACATACTGCTGACAAATGGTTAGCAGACAAACACTCATTCAGCCAAGGAAACAACACAATGCAGATGGTACATCCTACAAGCATAGGATGCTACATTATTACACAAACGAGTCACAGACAACACAAGACACCTACTGCCATGAAAGGTCATTTCAATAGTGCCAGCTACATCAACATGATCTCAATCATTTTCTCTTGCAGCTGATCAGGGGTATGGCATCCACCCATGGATTATGACACCATTTGGCAACCCAAGTACTGCTGCAGATCGTGCCTACAACAACGCACATAGGAGGACTCGCAGCATTGTTGAGAGGACCTTTGGCATTGTCAAGTCAAGGTTCCGGTGCCTCGACATCACTGGTGGTAGCCTCCTATATTCCCCGGAGATGGTCTGTAGGATCATCCTAACATGTGCAATATTGCACAACATTTGCATCAAAAGAAACATTCCCCTCCTGGAACCAGAGCCACACATGCCTGAAGAGGAGGAAGAGGAGGATGCTGGCCTGCAACATGAGGGGGAACTACAGAACACGGCCGCTGGTATACGCAGGCGGCAACAGATAGTCAACAATTCCTTCTGAATATGATCACCTTCACCACTTTAGTTAACGAATTTAAATAAACACCTATTCTAATCATCATATAATGGTTTGGCTATTCCTTTTTGCACACCTTCATCTCTACTTATCAGAATAAGAGTGTTGCCTCATGGAGCATTGCTGATATACTGAGTAGGACACAGAACATCCCAGAGCTAATGTGATGCCTAACATACAATGGTCACATACACACACACTCTTAATGACATATATCATGTACATTTCTCCTTTGAAGGCCAATAGCAGAGGACCACAACTATTTCACACATACATGTTGAAACAAGGTCCAACGCAGCATATGGCACACAACTAAGACACCATCACTCAATAAGGGGAAAACAAGCCTCATACGTGAGGCAGTCAATGTGCTTTGGCATCAGTAACAGGAATGCCTAACCAGACCCTTGACAGCAGTAAGTCCAACTGCATCCAATATTTGCAAGGAATATCTGTGACCAGAGTCCCATAGAAGCAGAACATAGACAGCACAAGTGCCACACATATGAGCAGCATTGCACACATGACATTCCATGTACATGTCAGCCCATTTCCTAACTCCTGACACACCCATGCACCTGGTCACAACCCACCTGTCGGAAGAGGTCCCTGGAATACTAAGATGTGTACCCTGATATTCCCTCTTCTACACACACAGACCAAAATTAGCAAACCGGTGTGTTACACCCTTTCCTATGGTATGCCATTGTCATAGAAAATCTGACTGCATGGACGTCAGGTTAATTTATACACTGTCTTCTAGTTTCAAAGCCCTGTTAGCACATGTAGATTGCTTCCCCTGTGAAAATGTCTGTTGGCCCTTAGAATGCAAGTCTCACCTACAGGACTGGTGAGAAACAGATGCAGCCCACACCTGTAATCACCTCCATGCACACCACCCATTTAAAAAAGCACTGCCCCTGCTGATGCCTGGAACAGCATAGGAGTAGCCATTATGTCAAATACACCATTAAGCATTGATAATAATTAAGCCGTGTATTACAGACACTGGGTTCATTTGTCACCTTCAAAAACACAGGACATAGACAGTTTGACATGTCAGCTCTCTAGTTTGTCCTCCAAACAGTCTTAGTCAGACCACAGATTATGTAACTTGTCAAGTAGCTGGATCCTGAATCACTTTGCATTCTGTCAGCCTGACTGGCAACTGTCTGTGCGTCACATTAAAGTATCCCTGTGTCTACATATGTACCACACTTGCGTTAGCAAACCTCTCATTCATCAGGGGGGATTGGGCATGGGCTTCTTCAATGCATACACAAATACATTGTATAGCAGCAGCTGCCTTTTAACTGTACCATTTGAGTTACATCCTCTTGGAAAAGCAAAATTCATGGCCCATCCCTTGTCTGGGTTGCATTTATGCATGAATGACTGGTGGCACTGTTGGTGAGTACGAATCATGTTAATGTGCATGATTAACTGCTCTGTAGTGACATAAGGGGATTAGTACAATGTCTGCCAGCTAACTTGCTGACTGTGTGTAATGCTGGGGAAATATAAAGGGATAATTGATGCACTATGGCAAGGATGACAATTGCTAGCTGTCAGGTAGCACGTGCTCAGCAAACTTACAGGTTACTTTTCCATGAAGGAAATTGGTGCAGCCTTTTTGTCAGAAAAGCAAACAAAATAGGAGCCAATCATGTCTATATAGGGTACTATTGACAGAGAAGTACAGATGTACCAACATTTAGGCCAACTATGTTGACGCAATTGCTAGACTGACTTTAGAATCACTACATGATGCAGAAAATGAGTGCTGCCTTCACGTCAATTGATAACAGCAAAGTGGCTCAGACATATGTCTCATGTGAGTCTGGTGAGTGTGGAAGGAAAGCGTTCACGGAAGTACTATGAATGTGTGGGATTATTGTGTTCCTTGATCTTTTTGGATACATGTCAGATCTGGATTTGAAAACATCGTGAAAAGGTGTAAGGTGCCCTCAGCTAACATCTTAGAATGTTTGTTGGAGTTAGTTGTGCCACATTCCAAATATGGATGGCAGTCCAAGTGTATGCACATGGCTTCACATCTCCAAGGTTGGTGCAAATCACCATAGCTGGGCCACATCAATTGAATAAACTGTAACAACAGGATGGCTTACAAAAGTCCCTGCCCCTCCCTCTGTACATTGGACCTATGTGTCATTAATGTGTCAGGGCCACAAGGCACGTTTGACTGGTAATGCAGTCCTCAAGTAACCAGGCTTTGGATATCTCTCTTGGATGCGCATAATGAGACGATTACACTCCATATTTTTTTCTGTTCACCAATTACGGGGCATGTTTGCAACCACACGGTAGTTAGGGCCAATGTATGCATGCAGATATGTGTGTAACTGCCATAGGAGACCCATGCTATGTACAAGTTGGCCGTGATATATCAGATGCAGTACCATCATGTCTGAATGGCTGCCAGTTCCTTATTCAACCTACACATTATATATGTTTATGACATTGTTGCGCTGTGCACAGATTTTGAGCACATTTCTTCCTTCCATACCTTACAGGTGGACGGCACCCTACACTGTGGGAGAGGTGGCGACATTTGAGGACCCGACCACTCCAGTAAGTGTTGATATGTCTGTTATGTGTTGTGTTTGCTGGTTATGGACTCGTGTGAGTTGGGCGCATAGCAAGTTGTGATGCGTTGGGCAAGCTTTTCTCTTGTTCCATGAGTGGGAATTCAGTTTCTCACATGTTTTGAGTTGGCCAATGCGTATCCAATGGTATCATGTAGGGATTGTAGGCCATTCCTGTAGGCCCCACTGTGAGTACAGGGGGTAGTCATGTGGATGACACTTGTATCACCAAGAGTCGCACTGGAAGTCAGCTCCAATTTAGTCAGCCTGTCAGACCCACATTCTCTAAGATTGGTACAGCAAATTGCTTTCCAATAGACATCTGCTTCCCTATTTACCTACGTAATTATGAAACAGTAGGGAGAACCTCATAGCAGCATGTACTTCCACATGTAGTGCTACAAGTATGTGGAACTTGAGTGCAATCGCCTAGGTGTGCATGCAATTCATGATCATGGGTGTTCTAGCAACTCTGTGTCTGATGTAAGTCAGGCCTCACTGGAAGTATATGTTGTGTACCAAGTTCTGCATTTCCTGACATGTGTGGCCCTATGAGTGTTCTAGGGTTTGCTGACTCCTAATTATTGATACACCTTACCTGTGGTGTGTCTGTAGAGACAAACATGTGTGGAGTTTTCTATACACTCCTCTGTGTACATGTTGTTGCCAAATTATAGTTGTTTATCCACCCCCTCCAAACACGAGCATGGGTTTGTGAATGTGGTACCTAGTACTTATGCTACCAGTATGTTACACATACATGTGAATAAGTGACGGTTTCGTGGAACCTAGTATACACACTCAGGTTTGGCACTTGGTACTATACTGGCAAGTCCAGTTACAACTTGCAGACCGTGTGGCTTTAGTTTTGCTTTCCGTACACTGACATTTGTAGCACAGGTCTTGGCAGAGGATTTGCAGCATGATTCTTAGCTGATAACTGCCAGAACTCAGATTGCAAGTCAAAGCCAGTTGTTACCCTTCTTGTAGGTTATGGATGTGCTATGTGTGATGTGACCTTTGTAGTCTGGCCTGCCATGTACTTCCTCATGGACATTCAATGATCTGTATTGTGATATGAGCTGTTACAAGTACAGTAGATGTTTTGTCTGATTAACTTCCTGTGCCATTTCACACAATGCAGTTACTAATGTAGAATATCTGCATTTGTCTTCACAGCTGCTAACATGACTCAAGACCAGGTCTGTGAATTTCAGTGCCGGGCCATGCGATACCAGCCCATTCTGCTGGTGGAGTCGGGGTTCCGGAGGATGGCCTGGCGATATCGCCATGAAGTGCCTCCGGGGCATGGAGAGCCTTCTCACAGGGTGGGCCTACTTTGCCCACCACAGCCACCACCAGCACGACCACCAATCCCAGCTAGGTGGCCCCACCCACAGCTGCCACTGTTGGTCTGACATCTGCTGGACTTCCAGGCCCCAGCATTGCCACCGGTGAAGGACAGCCCACTAGGCCTGGCACCACACCCACACAGACCTCCTCCACCGGTACCCAGACTGCCACTGCTCCATCTGTTGACCCTGCAGCCTTCAACCAAATGGACCGTAAGATGGACAAAGGGCTGCGCAAGTTGAGCCACCTGAGCCGGGATGTGTGCCACATTAACGGACGTGTTAAGTCCATTAAGAGGACCCTCCGGAGGGCCAACCTCTAGACTTTTTGATATGGACATGATTCCCTCCCCTCCCTCCTCTTTCCTTGTTCTTATAGTAAGTGGGCTTAGGGGGCTTAGTGTTAGGTTAGTACAGGCTGTTAGTTTAGTTAGAGTTAGTGGATGGGGGGTCCTGATTGTTTCTATTTTTACTTATTACATGTGTGGGTGGGGGCTATGTTGGGGTTCTTGGGTGTTTTAAAAATAAAATCCCAAACAACTAAACAAAATTACCAAAAAAATATATATTTGTATAGGATAGTATAGTATGTGTTTAGGTTAGTATGTGTTGTCCTCCATGTGTCCCGTTTCATAAGGGGGGTGGAGGGTAGATGTTTAGAACGATTCGTTACATGTGATAAGTAAGTGTAGCTTAGGTTAGTTAGGGACAATTGTGGGTAATGAGTAGTCAGGGTAGATTAGGGCAGGTAAGATTTTTCCCTCAGTTTCCTCATCTGTGATTAGCTTTTAATAAATATTTGGTTAACCCTTAATAGTATGTGTTGAATGGTACTTGATCGTGGGTTTGGATTCACTGTACATCAATTTTGTACTATAACATCAGTGTCCTATGCTACAAACAAATCCCAACTGAGCTGTACGATTGGCAGCTAGCCCAGAGCTACCTTGCAAAGTGTTGACCCTTCGTTGCAACCACCAATCACAGTTAATATGGATGGCAATGTGTTTCTGTTGATAAGTGTGTTTTCAAAGTCACAAACAGTGCTTCCAGACTTGGTATTGGGGAAACAGTTTTAGGTCTGACTGCAGTGTGATGATCATGCACACCCTTATAAGATGAGTTCTCATTGGCAATCTTGTATTCTTGTCTTCATGACCCTCATACATCATTTGTGACACAGTTCGGCATGATTACCTATTTGTATTTTAACTCAGACACCTTTATTTATGCAGTTTTTGTAGTGTTTACTTAGATTAGTGTAGCATGTTATTTGTGTTATTTTTGCATGTTGACAACGTTTTCCGGCCACTATTTGATGACTTAGTTATCCCCTGAGGAAGCATTCTTCTGTCCAACACAGCATGGTGGTGTATGGTTTCTCACTTCATGAGATTTGTCCCTCAGGATGGGCAGAGTATGATGCAATCATGGGCACTGTGCAGAATTCTCTGACTACATATTATCAGGACGGCTGTATTGACAAGCTACGTAATTTGACAGTAGGCACATTTCAGTTATCTACTGCGCAGTTGATATGTCACATTACCCAGAGACAGATTTGTTGTGTAAGTGCTATTTATTGAAAAGTGCTGTAGTGCTATCTGTACATTGTCCATGATTGTGAGTCCATTATAGTGACATCTTACATTGTGATCCTACACAAGGGGTTACGGAAATGCTTTTGACATGCTGGGGTTGATGTTTCAGACAGTGCAGAGGGACAGGATTTGCCAATGAGTAGGAGAGAGACAATCACTGGGCTGGGTGACAAAATATACAGTGGTTTGCAGAACAGTGCTTGAGTAAAGTTGTTGCAAGACTGGCAAGTTACAAATCTCAGGACCTTGGTAAATGTGGGCCATGTGTCAGGGACTAGTGCTTCCAGGTCATTTTCCTTGTGAATGTGATCTGTTCCACGTCTTCTTCTTCTGATGTGTGTGTTGCCTCCTCTGTACTTGTTGTTGTTGTTGGTTGTGAAGGGGCAACACACACCTCAGTGTTAGAAGACGTGGAGTCAGACATCCCGGTCGCTGCTCCCTGTGAAGGTCTTAAGGGCAGTACTACAGCAAGGAGGGTCTGCTGGTTCTTGAGAATAGCAGCCCCATCACGATGGTAGGCAGCCAGGTCGGCCCTGAGGGGGTCATGATTGCATTCGTGCATGCAGTGGAAGGTTTGGGGTGCGAGGTGTTGTGGCAACTCCCTTACTGCAGTGGTGAATTCCTTGACAGTTTCTTGTAGTCCTTGCAGTATGGATGTTAGGGCTTGCATAGCTGCTGCCTGATCTGCAGATGACATCATGCACGAACGCATCCCCTCAAGGCTGGCTGCCATATTTTGCAACCCAACCCGCACCTCCTTGGCCAGCTCCCGCTGTACTCCAACTACAATTCTCTCAAAGCTGGTGCCAGTGTCGTCTGAGTCCTCAACTGTATTGGAGCTGGCAGATCTTACAATTGGGGTGGTGGGTGGATCCTCTGCGATGGCTGCTTGTTCTGTGCTCCTCCTTGTGACTGAAGGTGGGGTCTGGAAGGTGTCAAGGACCTTTTGGATAGTCTCCTGGGAAATGTTTATCGGCTCGTCATCCATGTCATCAGGGAAATCTGGAACAGGCATATCCGCAGGAGATCCATCTTCCTCTGCAATGAAACAGGGAACAATTAGTGTGTCTGTGTTGTGGCAATTTTAATGTGACGTGCCTGCCTTTTGATGAATTCACTTTGTGATCTTGTTTTGTGTTAATTTCTCCAGTCCTTCAGATGGGCATTCTTCCAGGCCTATGGCCCACCTGTATGTCACATGTATGTTATTGAGTTATCAGACTTGTCAGCCTCATTGCCTCTAGGTGTTGGTTTATGCCAAATAGAGATTTGCCACCTTCTTTTCCTACTCAAGCCTCCGTCTACATCCATTCTCATGGTGAGACCTTTCACTGGCTGCGGGTGTACTGATGGCCCTGGCAGCACACTTCATCTGGAGCTGCCCCAATCTCTGATCTTTCACATCCACTTAAATGTTATTGACATGTGGCATATCCTATGCATGGCAATATTATGATCCGATATGGATGTTGACATTGGTAATGTGTCCTTCTGATGTTGGGGAATGTGTCTTACATTGGATTGCCCTGATGATTGTGTCAGTGTCCTATTTCCTCCTCTGACTGTGCAGGTGTATTTCAGTGACCAGTTACATGTGTCCCGCCCTCAATGCTGTTGTATGAGCAGTATGACATTTGGGATGTTGCACTGTTACCCAGGCACAGGATGGACCCAGACATATGCAGCATGGGTGTGTCCTTAGTGCTGTGTAGCTCCTATTGTTGTTTACATTGGCTGATGGTTGCGACAACTATCGGCATTGACATTTGAGAGTACTGGGGCCTTTGTCTTGTTTCTGGGGATTGTTGAAGTTGTCATCCTCACCCCCTAATTTAGGTGTGTATGATCCATGGGGAGGTTACTGCCATTGGCGACTTGAGCTGCACACAGAGCAGAGGTGGTAGTGTCAACTGTTGTCTCAGTTACATTCCAGTTGTCGGTATGGCTAGAGGTTGTTAATAGGGCCCTAGTTAATGTAGAGGGGTATGGTGGCTGACGTGTGCCGGGATGTCAGTTTGACGTTGTGGCTGTCCCTCCTGGCGTGGCTTTCCCTTTGCTCCATAGTTGGCATGACAGCATGCCCCCATGGGACTGTTGTTGGTGTTGTGTAATGGTGTGCCCCAGGTCTTCTCAGAATGGGCCATGCCCCCCTGCTGTGCCCCTTTACCCATGCCACTCCATGTATTAGATGACTTCCATGCATTTAGTGGTCGGTATCCCCCCCCTGCTCACAATTGACATTATTGCATTATAATTCCCCATGCGACTTACCCTGCATGTGCATTGTCTCCTGGTAGTCTGCGCTGTCCTGTCTTTGAATCCCTGTGACGATCTCCCCAGGGATGACGGCTGCGACCATCTCCTCCATGTGGTCCAGGGCCTCCTGGTGTGCTGGACTCCCCCCTCCAGTCTGCAGTGCTGTCTTCCTGTTCCTGGCCATCTTTTCCTTGGTCCTGTGCTTGCAGTCATGCCAGCGTTTCTTGCACTCAATGACAGTTCTGCGTACTTCAGCCACACTGTTAATCTTGTCGACAATTTGTTGCCATATTGCCTCTCTCCTACTGATTGGCAACTTTGATGTGACAAACAGTTTGTGCTGGTGTTCCGTCACCTCTTTAATCAGAATTTCCAGCTCCTCTGCACTAAAGCGACACTTTCTTTTCTTCTTAAAAGTGTCCTGGTTCTTGTGTGGGTCCTCCTGGCTGGTTCCTGGTCTGCTGTCATCTTCCTGGGGTCTGTAGTGGCATCTGGGATCCATTTTGGCTCTCCTCTGGTGTAATGGCAGTGTTCGTGTTTTTTTTTTCACGCTATTGTGTCAAAACACGGCGCATATCCGGTTTGCGGGGTTGTAAATCGACCCACAGTCATTTCCGCTGCGTTAACGTTGTTTTGCTTCACGACTTGATGCTGCGGTGTGCGTCAAAAATAATGACTCCCACCTGTGGTTTGCGCCACCGTGCGTCAAAGTATAAATATGACACCCGCACGGCGCACCAAAATGGCGTTAGCCGGCGGTAAACTTTTTGGCGCAAAACTGCGCCGGCGCAGTTTTGCATCAAAAAGTATAAATATGGGCCAAAGTGTTTTTTAAGCCAAATATTGAGGTTTGCACATGATTCTGGGTAAAAGAACCTGGCAAGTCACCCCATCTTGGATTTCCCCTAAGTCTCTAGTTTTAAAAAATGCACAGATTTGGTAGGTTTCCCTAGTTGCCGGCTGAGCTAGTGGCCAAAATTTACAGCTAGGCACTTTGCAAAAAACAGCTCTGTTTTCTTTGGGAAAATGTGATGGATGTGTCCACGTTGTGTTTTAGGGCATTTCCTGTCATGGGCGCTAGGCCTACCCTCACCTGTGAAATACCATTTTTTTTGGGATACTTGGGGGAATGCTGGGTGGACGGAAATTTGTGGCTGCTCTCAGATTCCAGAACTTTAGCCCATATTTATACTTTTTGACGCTAAACTGCGCTAACGCAGTTTATCGTCAAAACATTTAGCGCCGTCTAACGCCATTCTGAAGCGCCATGCGGGCGCCGTATTTATGGAATGGCGTTAGCCGGCGCTAGCAGACCGGCGCTGCCTGGTGTGCGTGGAAAAAAACCACGTAGACCAGGCAGCGCCGGCGTAGGGGGAAAATGGCGTTAGGGCGTCTTAAAATGGGGCAAGTCAGGTTGAGGCAAAAAAATCGCCTCAACCCGATTTGCGCCATTATTTTCGACGCCCAGACGCCATTTAAATGACTCCTGTCTTAGTAAAGACAGGAGTCATGCCCCCTTTCCCAATGGCCATGCCCAGGGGACTTATGTCCCCTGGGCATGGTCATTGGGCATAGTGGCATGTAGGGGGGCACAAATAAGGCCCCCCTATGCCACCAAAAAAAATTATAAAATATAAAAAATTATACTTACCTGAACTTACCTGAATGTCCCTGGGGTGGGTCCCTCCATCCTTGGGTGTCCTCCTGGGGTGGGCAGGGGTGGCAGGGGGGGTCCCTGGGGGCAGGGGAGGGCACCTGTGGGCTCATTATGAGCCCACAGGCCCCTTAACGCCTACCCTGACCCAGGCGTTAAATAGTGGCGCAAATGTGGGGTTTTTTGACCCGCCAACTCCCGGGCGTGATTTTGGCCCGGGAGTATAAATACAACGCATTTGCGTCGCCATCATTTTTTTAGACGGGAACGCCTTCCTTGCATCTCATTAACGCAAGGAAGGCGTTCACGCAAAAAAATTACGCTATTTGCCCATACTTTGGCGCTAGACGCGTCTAACGCCAAAGTATAAATATGGCGTTAGTTTTGCGCCGAATTTGCGTCGAAAAAAACGACGCTAATTCGGCGCAAACGGAGTATAAATACGGGCCTTTCTATCAACGAAATGTATGGAAAAACTTTTTTGTAGCCAAATTTTGAGGTTTACACAGGATTCTGTGTAAAAGAACCTAGTGAGAGCCCTGCAACTCACCCCTTTTTGGATTCCCCCAGGTGTCTAGTTTTAAAAAATGCACAGGTTTGGTAGGTTTCCCTGGGTGCCGGCTGAGCTAGAGGCAAAAATCCACAGATAGGAACTTTCCAAAAACAGCTCTTTTTTCTTTGGAAATTTTTTATGTGTCCACGATGTGTTTTGGGGAATTTCATGTTGCGGGCACTAGGCCTATCCACACAAGTGTGGTAGCATTTTAATCGGGAGACTTGGGGGAGCACTGGATGGAATGAAATATGTGGGTCCTCTCGGATTCCAGAACTTTCAGTCACCGAAATGTGAGGAAAAAGTGTTTTTTAAGCCAAATTGTGAAGTTTGCCCATGATTCTGGGTAACGGGAGCTGGTGAGAGCCCCGCAAGTCACCCGATCTTGGATTCCCCATAGATCTATAGTTTTCAAAAATGCACAGGTTTGGTAGGTTTCCCTATGTGCTGGCTAACCTAGATGCCAAAATCCACAGCTAGGCACTTTGCAAATACAGCTCTGTTTTCTTTGGGAACTGTGATGTGTCCACGTTGTGTTTTGGGGCATTTCCTGTCACGGGCACTAGGCCTACCCACACAAGTGAGGTACCATTTTTATTTGGAGACACAGGGGAATGCTGGGTGGAAGAAAATTTATGGCTCGTTTCAGATTCCAGAACTTTCTGTCACCGAAATGTGAAGAAAAAGTGCTTTTTGGCTATATTTTGAGGTTTGCACATGATTCTGGGTAACAGAAGCTGGTGAGAGCCCGGCACGTCACCCCATCTTGGATTCCCCATAGGTCTCTAGTTTTAAAAAATGCACAGGTTTGGTAGGTTTCCCTAGGTGCCGGCTGAGCTAGAGGCCAAAATCCACAGCAAGGCACTTTGCAAAAACAGCTCTGTTTTCTTTGGGAAAATGTGATGTGTCCACGTTGTGTTTTGGGGCATTTCCTGTCGCGGGCACTAGGCCTACCCACACAAGCGAGGTACCATTTTTATCAGGAGACTTGGAGGAACGCTGGGTGGAAGGAAATTTGTGGCTCCTCTCAGATGTCAGAACTTTCTGTCACCGAAATGTGGAGAAAAGGTGTTTTTTGGCCAAATTTTGAGGTTTGCAAAGGATTCTGGGTAACAGAACCTGGTGAAAGACCCGCAAGTCACCCCATCTTGGATTCCGCTAGGTATCTAGTTTTCAAGAAGGTGCAGGTTTTGTAGGTTTCCCTGGGTGCCGGCTGAGCTAGGGGCCAAAATCCACAGCTAGGCACTTTCCAAAAAACAGCTCTGTTTTCTTTGGGAAAATTTGATTTGTCCACATTGTTTTTTGGTGCATTTATTGTTGCGGTACTAGGCCTACCCACACAAGTGAGGTACCATTTTTATCAGGAGACTTGAGGGAACACTGGATGGAATGAAATATGTGGCTCCTCTCAGATTCCAGAACTTTCTGTTACAGAAATTTGAGGACAAAGTGTTTTTTAAGCCAAATTTTGAGGTTTGCACATGATTCTGGGTAACAGAACCTGATGAGAGCCCCCAAGTCACCCCATCTTGGATTCCCCCTAGGTCTCTAGTTTTCAAAAATGCACAGATTTGGTAGGTTTCCCTAGTTGCCAGCTGAGCTACAGGCCAAAATCCACAGCTAGGCACTTTGTAAAAACCACCTCTGTTTTCTTTGGGAAATGTGATGTGTCCACGTTGTGTTTTAGGGCAAAATCCACAGCTAGGCACTTTGCAAAAAACAGGTCTGTTTTCTTTGAGAGAATGTGATGTGTCCACATTGTATTTTGGGGCATTTCCTGTCGCAGGTGCTAGGCCTACCCACACAAGTGAAGTACGATTTTTATTATGAGACTTGGGGGAATGCTGGGTGGAAGGAAATGTGTGGTTCCTTTCAGATTCCAACACTTTCTGTCACCGAAATATGAGGAAAAAGTATTTTTTCAGCCAAATTTTGAGGTTTTGCAAAGGATTCTGGGTAAAAGAACCTGGTGAGAGCCCCACATGTCATCCCATCTTGGATTCCTCTACGTGTCGGCTGACCAATATCCACAGGTAGGTACTTTGCAAAAAATAAGTCTGTTTTCTGTGAAAAATGTGATGTGTCCACGTTGTGTTTTGGGGCATTTCCTGTCACTGGCGCTAGGCCTACCCACACAAGTGAGGTACCATTTCTATCAGGAGACTTGGGGGAATGCTGGGTGGAAGGAACTTTGTGGCTCCTCTTAGATTTCACAACTTTTTTTCACCGAAATGGGAGGAAAAAGTGTTTTTTTGGCCAAATGTTGAGGTTTGCACATGATTCTGGCTAACAGAACCTGGTAAGAGCCCCGCAAGTCACCCCATCTTGGATTCCCCTAGGTATCTAGTTTTCTACATCTCTAGTTTTCAAAAATGCACAGGTTTGGTAGGTTTAACTAGGTGCCGGCTGAGCTAGAGGCCATAATCCACAGCTAGGCACTTTGCAAAAAACAACTCTGTTTTCTTTGGGAAAATGTGATGTGTCCACTTGTGTTTTCGGGCATTTCCTGTCGCGGGCACTGGGCCTACGCAGACAAGTGAGGTACCATTTTTATTGGGAGACTTGGGTGAATGCTGGGTGGAAGGAAATTTGTGGTTCCTTTGAGATTCCAGAACTTCCTTTCACCGAAATGAGATGTTTGTCCAGGTTCCGGCTGAACTAGAGACAAAAATCCATAGCGAGGCACTTTGCAAAAAGCACGTCAGATTTCAATGTAAAAATTTACATGTTGCGTGTCCTGTCACAAGCATTAGGCCTACCAATGCAAGGGAGATACCATTTTTATTGGGAGACTTGGAGAAACACATAAAAGCAAAACAAGTGTTATTGCCCCTTGTCTTTCTGTAAATTTTTTCCTTCTAAATGGAAGACACTGTGTAAAAAAGACATCTATTTAAAAAAAATGCCCTGCAATTCACATGCTAGTACAGGCACCCCGGAGTTCAGAGATGTGCAAATAACCACTGCTTCTCAACACCTTATCTTGTGCCCATTTTGGAAATACAAAGGTTTCTTGATACGAATTGCTGTATACCGGGTATAGAATGAAAACCCATTGCAAGGTGCAGCTCATTTATTGGCTCAGGGTACCTAAGGTTCTTGATGAACCTACAAGCCCTATATATCCTCGCAACCAGAAGAGTCCAGCAGACGTAACGGTATATTGTTTTTAAAAAATCTGACATTGCAGGAAAAAGTTACAGAGTAAACCATTGAGAAAAATTTATGTTTTATTCACCTTAATTTCAACATTGTTTTATTTTAGCTGTTATCTGTAGGAAACCCTTGTAGGATCTACACAAATTACCCCTTGATGAATTCAGAATTTTGTCCACGTTTCAGAAATGGTCAGCTTTTTATGATCCAGCATTGTTTTCACACCCATTTCTGTCACTAACTGGATGGAGGCTGAAAGCACAAAAAATAGTAAAAATGGGGTATGTCCCAGTAAAATGCCAAAATTGTGTTGAAAAATTGGGTTTTTTTATTCTAGTCTGCTTGTTTCTGAAAGCTCATAAGCTGGTGATTGTAGCACCATGAACCCTTTGTTGATGCCATTTTCAGGAACAAAAACACAAGCCTTCTTCTGAAACCCTTTTTCCCATTTTTTTGAAAAAAATCTACATTTTCACTGTATTGTGGCTAATTTCTTGATCTCCTTTAGGGGAACCCACAAAGTCTGGGTACCTCAAGAATCCCTAGGAAGTTTGAAAAAAAAGGATGAAAATTTGGCATGGGGAGCTTATGTGAACAAAACGTTATGAGGGCCTAAGCGCGAACTGCCCCAAATAGACAAAAAAAAAGGCCTGGCACCCGAGGGGAAAAGACCTGGCAGCGAAGGGGTTAAGGAAACATTCATGCACAAGTCGTACATATAAAAATGTCTCTGCCCTCCTTTCACTTTTACTAATAGGGAGTTTCTGTTTCTGGGATGATTTTTCATTCGACCCTTTTTTTTCCATATTTTCTCTTTAGGTTGCCCTTTCTTTTCGTGTACTAACTGTAAGTCGATATTCCTGTATATCGTTATTCTTCTCACCCAAGTAAATATTGCTCAATAAATGTATAGTTGTTTTTTCTATATAGATTAGCTTTGTGCTCTTGTCCTAATGCTTTCTGACACAGATATCTACAATTGGTATTGAATCATGAGCCATTCATGCCATTGACCGCACTACGCTGATGTGTTTTTATGGCTTACTTACTATCACTACTCTCATATCAATATTTCAACTCACTTTTAAAATTAGTGGACCAATAAATCTGAATTATCTTATTAACCTTTGATGCAATACCCTAACTGGTGAGTGGTGGGGCAGTAGGCACCTTTCAATAATATTGTTGGTGGCATCATCTTGATAATTAAATATAGGCTATATCTGGGGAAATACAAGTGCTATCCTTTCCAGTTCTACGAAGACTGGCACCCCAGTGGAGATGCTACTCAATTCAAGACTTCTTCGCAAACACTTAGGGCCATATTTATACTTTTAGATGCACAACTGCGCCAACGCAGTTGTGCGTCAAAAAATCTAACGCCGGCTAATGCCATTCTGAAGCGCCATGCAGGCACCATATTTATTCAATGACGTTAGCCGGCATTAGCCGGCGGAACTGCCTGGTGTGCGTAAAAAAAAATGACGTACACCAGGCAGCGCCGGCGTAGGGGAATATGGAGCTTGGGCACCAAAAAATGGGGCAAGTCAGGCTGAGGCAAAATATTCGCCTCAACCCGATTTGCGCCATTTTGTTTTACTCCCAACCCCCATTGAAATGACTCCTGTCTTAGCAAAGACAGGAGTCATGCCCCCTTGCCCAATGGCCATGCCCAGGGGACTTCTGTCCCCTGGGCATGGTCATTGGGCATAGTGGCATGTAGGGGGGCACAAATCAGGCCCCCTTATGCCACAAAAAAAAAAAAAAATTACTTACCTGAACTTACCTTATGTTCCCTGGGATGGGTCCCTCCATCCTTAGGCGTCCTCCTGGGGTGGGCAAGGGTGACAGGGGGGGTCCCTGGGGGCATGGGAGGGCACCTCTGGGCTCCTTCCGAGCCCACAGGTCCCTTAACGCCTGCCCTGACCAGGCGCTAAAAAACGACGCAAAAGAGGCTGGACGTCATTTTTTTTGACCCGCCCACTCCCGGGCATCATTTTTGCCCGGGAGTGTAAATACGTCAATTTTTTAGACGGGAACGCCTACCTTGCATATCATTAACGCAAAGTAGGTGTCCACGCTAAAAAATGACGCAAACTCCATGGACTTTGGCGCTAGACGCGTCTAATGCCAGAGTATAAATATGGAGTTCGTTTTGCGTCGAATTTGCGTTAAAAAAAATGACGCAAATCCGGCGCAAACGGAGTATAAATATGGCCCTTAAAGTGCAGTTCCGTGCCAGTAAAAGACATTTTTGAGACTGCCCTAGCAAGTGTCGTCACAAGGGGAGGGCAATCGGACATTTGTCCCCGAACCCTGCACTTGTGAGGGCCGGCAGGTTCGCAATTGATTTGCAGACAACGGCAGGGAGAAGTTAATCCAAAAATACAAGTCTATTATAGACTATAGTACATCACTTGCTTGTTTAATTCTGAAGTGTGAGCGATTATGGGGGTAGATTGCAGACAGATATTTCGCTAGGAGGTCCTGCAAGGGTATTTTGCCAAGGTCCCACAAACGTTTGGACCTTGCCTTCTGCTCAGGCTATTCGGGAGCCACTTACAAGACTGCACAAGAGCAATGAAGTGACACCTTGTGCCTCTAGGATGCCTTACACCATAAGCAATGACGCCACCTGCATCATAATCTATAGGTATATTCCAGACAAAATATAGAAATAATGCCATAATTTTAGCTGTTCTGACCCTGCAATAATTGTTTTCATGGCTTTATATACCCTTATTTCTCTTCTAAGATACAATAAGAGCACTGGAGAATTTTAGACTAAATCCTTATATTGCTAATGTCTTCAGTTGCTATTTTTTCAAGTGAAACCATCGTGCAGTTTGCTGGGCGCTAGAGTTATCATTCTTGTAAGTAGAGAAGCCACGAAGAGATATGTTTTAATAGCACCTTCAAAAGCTAGGAATTCGCTGTAGACTTCTGTTGACCCCGGCGATGTATTTCCCTCCATATATTCAGTGGAAAATGACTGCATACAAAGCAAGCCATTCTTCGTAAATCTGCACTAATGCTCTTAATTCCACCAAGCAGTCAAAATCCGGGATTAAGTTTTTACACCATGTGAAATGCAGAGTTTCCGACAGAAGCAAATAGCAGAGGCACTCAGAGGGTTTGTCAGGGCAAAACACTAAAGCTCATTTCTATGGACATAATACCTGCAGTATAAAAACAAAAGATCAAACGTGCGTTGTAGTTGAATGCCTATGATGAAACTGGAAAAGCTGCTCTGTAAACCGCTCGGCTTGACATGTAAGCAGTGAAGGAAAATCCAGCTTTTTTAATTGGTTGTCAGACATATCTGATCCATTGCATTTTATATGCTCTTATTGACAGGACCTACACATGCCTTCTGCAAATTACTGGTTTATATAAGAACGTTATTTTATGTTCAATGAATATTCACATATCCTTACAACAAACAAGCACAAGAGGCAAGGCACTTTAATTCTTTACACTTCCGGAATTGTGTAGGGAGGTAAAGGACAAGAACTCCAAAAATGGGTCGCCCGAATGGCACCTGCTGCGCCTAGCTTGTATTTTGTTATCTCTGGCACTTATAAAAACGATCTCAGAATGTAGAAAGGCAAGATCAAGAACAGGATGTAAACAAAACTAAACTTTGTTCAATTCTTGTAGTTTCCACTGGATGCCCTTCCGCTCCTATTTTAGAAGGCAAATAGAAAGCTGTTGAGGGGTTAAATGCCGGATTAGGTGTGATGTCATTGGTGGATCAAATGGTGAATGAACACGCTTTCGCTATGCCTAGGGTTTTGTTGAATCAACCCCCATAATGAGGGTATAACCGAAATTATTTCACCCTATAGAAACAGAAAAAAATACACAACCTTCAAATGTTAGTTCACCTTTCTAAATATCCATTTTCCGAAATTAGTAAAGCAATCTGCTCACTTTATGAACAGAGAGATTCTTCTGCCATCTCCAATGCCGAATCTCTATTTGAACATTCACCCATTTCATTCCTAAACATGCAGACTATACAAGTAGTATTTGTAAGCCAGAGTCCGACTCAGTACAATTTGAACGGTAGGGCTTTCCGAAGGGTACTGGCCCCACAAGAAACATCTGGATTCCTAACTACTAAGAATCCATATCCAAGCACAAGTGAACCACGTTACAGTGTAGAGAGGCACTCCATTGCCAAATGTATGTTAGAAACTCCAATGTGTAATGATGTATCCCACAATGGAGCTGGTTCTAACGTCAGCCATCAAGTTCAAGTTGGGCCAATTGAATAATTATCAGGTGTCTTGTCATGGGGATGGTCTCTGTTTTGTCTGACATTGAAGATCTATGTATGCCCTCTGGCTCAGCTCCTAGAGCAGTAGCAGGTTAGCCTAAACGTATATGCTGGGACACTCGGGTAAAACTGATGAAGAACAAGCCAGGTAACCAAACGAGTATTAATATTACCAGAACCAATTGTTTTTGGTTGGAAAGGGCTTCCTATGTATGAACGGTGCCAAAACAGTGATGTTCTTGCATGTAGAAGCTCACCTGATCTCTGTCCTTCAAATGACCTATTAACCGCAGACAACTCCATCTGCCACATTGAAACTAACCCTCCTCTGAATGGTATTCAATTAAGAGCCTTTCTCTGATTCTCAAATCAATGTTGTGATCACAGACGCAGCACTTACTGCTTTGCAAAAAACACCCATATCTCCAAATAAAATAATTTGTGTAATTAACGTGAGTCCTGGTGAAGGCATGGGGAAACTATTGCTTCACCAAAACTCATCAACAGACTACTATGGTTACTAAACCAGGCAGGCAGAAGGAAGCTTCATTTGAGTGAATACAACATTAAGTCAACTTTGAAAGTACTTTGCTAGCTTTCAATCGATGAAGAATCAAGTTTAAAGTGTTATTCTACTATGCTAAGATTACTGTATTAAATAGGCAAGACATCGGAAGAGGTAAGGACACTGTTAAAAGCCCAACCAGCACTCTCTGTTCGGTTAAGCAGCTGCATATATGATTATGCAACACTCCTTCAAGGGGAAGAAACAAAGAGGCAGGACTCTCAGATCCCCATGCTGTCGAGCACTTTGAACCTTAACTCGAGGACTGGAAAAACTACATTTGCTTGAGGAAAAGGCCAAATATTCAACTATTCTGTACCATCAACAACTATATTTCTTTCACACGGAGTCTGAAGAATATCGGACTCGACACAACAAATCCATGATTTACTTTCAATTCACAACCTCCATCTAATACAGATTGCCACACAGAGCAATCTCAAGTAACGTAAATTATATATATAAATATATATATATATATATATATATATATATATATATATATATATATAGTTACTTGCGATTCCTCTAATTAATGAGGACTGAAATGTCAAGTGCCTCTCTGTTTGGGGCAACGTCACGCTCACTGGGTTGAGATGAAGTATTGGGCATCTAAGCCTTGGATTGGATGAATAATTGCAAAGTGTACTAATATATGAAAACACTAGGAAAATCATCATTGAAATATAGCAGCAGTATGACTTCATTTGGTTAGGAAGTTGTTAGTCCTTTTTCCAGTGCCATTGATGTAATCCTCCAATCGGAGCAGTGTGAGTGAACTTCTTAAATGGAGCTGGCTGCTTCTCATTGAGATCCTCAATCATTGAGAAAGGCAACATGCCACAACGTGTTTGAGCGTGATGAATACATTAAAGTAATATGGATGACTCTTGAGTTTCCCATTTCGTTGTTTTGGCATGTTTGAAGTTAGTCCTACCCCATAACGGTGACACCTGCTACATACAAGAGCTTGGCAGCTGTGATGAAACAAATACATATGTTTCAAGTGTAAAGTTACTCAAAGGTGGTGTATTACACATGTAAAGTATTACCTTTGTAAATACCCCCTCCTGCAGTTTGTGACTAGTCCTTAGGCTCTTCAGTTTTGTGGAGACACGTAAGCTACACTTTTTAAATATATTTACGCTCAGCTTCCCAAAAAGTAATAAACTTACTCAAAAGAGTAACTTACTCAAAAGTGAAAGTCACCTTTGTGAATCAGGCCCAGTATGTTTATCTGGACAACAGTATAAACACAGTAAGCTACCTCACTCTAGGCACAAATAAGAAAATGGATTTCTATCCTCACAATATGCGTGCAGAGAGGAAGAACAAAAGAGCCTGTTTCCGAGCACACCACTGCACTGCTTCTGTGTAATAGAATGTGCATGCACTAATTCAGTGCCTGTATGTTGTAAAAGCTGCGGTCTTTAATTGGCATAAGAAGAGCAGCACCATTTCTGATTCATCCAGTAACGGGAGCCGTCAGCCTTACAAGAAATGTGTGAATACCCCACCTCCGGTATTTCCAACCAGACATTTCATCAGCTGAAATCTAGTGAAATTTCCATGTAGGAAACTGGTCAAAAATGGAATTACCATAGGAACCAACTGCAGAACACTAATTCCATGATAACTTTCAGGTCCCTCATGGTCTCACTCGAAAACGTCAGTATTTTGAAATTCAGATTTACTGATCCTGATGGAATCAGTAATTCAGTGTGTGGGAATACTGGTGTGTCATTACTGCCCCTGATGAATTGAGGGCCCTTATCAGCTTACATTCTACTATCACCAGAGAATGACCATGGGCATGTTGTAATTATTTGGCTAATTAACATTTAAATGAAGAAAAAAACATCTATATTAAAGAGGGGAATCAGTTATGGCCGAGTTTTTGTAGTCCTCAATAACGAATACAGTGGTATTGGAAAAATGTATCATTGTACTAATTGCCAATGTTTGAAAAATTCTAACAGATCACCATGGTGGCAAGTTAAGAAACTACTTAGATTTAATCCATTTGTTGTTGGTTGGATGGATGGCTGGATGGTTGGCTAGATGGATGGACAGATTGATAATGGAAAACAGTAATTTGGTGTGTATGATTTTGACAGCAAAGTTTGGGTTTGCTGCTTCCCTAAAGCTGGTTAGAGAGTACTGGTAAATTGTCTAAACCGCACCCATGACTATATTTTACTGCTCTGGGACTATCTTCGAATGAAAGTATGTAGCAGATCAAAGTGTTTTGACTAAAGTATTAATGCAGCCAGTAAAAATAACAGTGAAAGCCAAAAAAGATATTACTTCATTACAATCATATTTTACTTAATATCATCTTAAAATATTAATTGTGAGCACAAGTGTTTTAAAAAAAAATGTGCACCAATGAATGAGTTAATACCAGTCTCATTGTGAAACTCTGACAATAAATTCTTCCTCCTTCACAGAGTCTACAATTTTTCGTCCCAACTCCCCTTTCCGAAATAGCCAAAAACGTAGCAGGAAACGAGCACAATAACCAGCAAAGTGAAGCCTCAGAATAATGAAGTCATAAATGCATCATCAATTTGGTTATATTAAGGCATGCTTGTTGCAAATGAATAAAATAAGTCCTAGGTGTACATGATAACATAAAGGAGGGCTCACTGAAAGTATATGGGTGTAGGTTTTAGCATGTTTCACTTAAATATGGTTTTCTTACAGGAGCCGCATATTCCCCCATATGCTGCATCATTTGCAGATTTCAACAACGAATAGTTTTACCTTGATTGATGGAAAGTTATAAAAATAAATTTTTACATGGTGGTGCCACGTAATGTCACGTTCATTTCAAAAGTTAACTGGTCACGTTTCACATGTTGACTTCTGTATTCAAGTGCTAAACTGGCATTAATGAGTTGAAACTGTAGTCGAGGAAGCAATAACCTCCTCTGCAGATAGAATAAAAGGGGACTATATCTGCGCCATAAAAAGTATGCTTGCATATTTTATAACAAACAGTATAGGGCTAACCCTTCCCTTATTTCACATTTGTTTCATTTTCCAGGCAAATGTATGGTACATCTCAGACACTGTTCTAAGAGCTGAAGTAATTTCAGGGAGAGGCGAACTGTACAGTCAATTCCCAAACATTTTGCTTATGTTGTAAGGTCAGCTAGCTTGAATCTTTCAGCACTTTCGAGCAAAGCAAAACCTATACTGAATACATCAGTAATGTAGAATATTTTTCGACAACGCTGTCAATGGAAATAGGCCAAAGTTTGAATATAGAGTAAACCAAAAAGCCAAGACCACCTCTAAAATATAACTCCAGTGCTTAATTTGTAATTAAAAAGGTGCCGGTGCTCACAGCTGTCCTCTTAAATACGCAGGTGCTGCGATTAAAAGTGCGAGCACATAATACTGAGGCAGTGTAATCCTGAAGCCATCTTGGGCCCTTTAATCCATTTACAGCCACTCCTCGCCCCTTCGGCTCACTCTTGCAGCTTCCTGCTTTTCCTGTTTCTGACGCGTTTTCGTTTTTCTCTTCCTCCCTCTTTCCCATGTGTCTTTTGCTCGCAGTAAATGCTTGAGACAGAAAATTAAGCGCCGGCCCTCAGAAATAAGGGCCAGATGTAGCAAAGGGTTTTTCCCATTCTGTGTCAATGGGAAAATGTGTTTGTACATATGGCCCTAAGTGCGGGTGCTCCTCACCCGAAACAAGCACAAATTAAGCACTGCATAACTTGCTTGCACAGATTAAAAGAGGCGCCTATTATTTCAGAGGTGTGCACATGTAAGATTAATCTCTACTGCACTAGCAACGTTATACCCAGCAGATACCGGGCACGCCTGTGCACAATTCTTATAACTCACACTATGTTAATAAAACAGTAGTCTTGATCTTTCATGCAACGCAAAATCATTACTTGTTACGGAATAATATTTTCAATGGGATCCATTGAAGGTATTTTTTTGCTTAATGAACGTTGGCATTTTCAAAACTTCTGGGATCGTTTGTGAACAATATGGTAGAAGACAAAAACAGAAAGATAATATCGAAAACACATATTTTGGATTTTTGTCACAAAATTTAGTCAGCATAATGCTACATAATTCAGTCCTCCACTGCTCTTTAATTTAGTGGCCCTGCACATAAAAGAGGACATTTTGCTACACTGAACTGTCTCTAAAACTGCCTCGAAATACACAGATTCATGGACAATATGCATTAAATCTTCATCAGTTTTCTTTCACGAAGGACACTTCTCACAACTTTAGAATGAAACAGTATATCATTGATTTGGACTCCACAAATGTATCTAATGTTTGATCGGTTATACTATCTCAGCCGCAAGCCGATGCACAATTGCATTGTAACAACTGCTCTCGGTTGCAGGGCACACAATTCTATTAAAATGTAAGTCTCAAGTAAATATTAAATGATGATCCAGCCAAATATGTTAAAAAACAAAATATAACATTACTCTTGTCTTAGTCATTTGCCTTTTTGCATTTACGCAGTATGAAAGTAACAGAAATCCAGTTCAAATTGTGTACACCTTTCAACAAAATAATGAAAGCAATGGAAAAGAAACTTGTGAAGCTGGCTTTGAGTCCAGTGTTTCCTGATGCCAGCTGTATTTACAAAAAATGATCAATTGCTTGACATCAGCTTGCCAGATTTAAAAAAGATGTTCCTGGATCTGTTATGCAGCGTGACTTTGAGAGTGCCCTGCGAGCTGCCAGACTGGTTGCCAGCATTATTGGGAAGCGACATCAACCAAAATGGACGGATTTCAAGGCCAGGTGCTCATCTGTTTGAAATGCATGAGCTCCTTGTTGTGGAACAATCATTCCCTCGTTTTGTTTCCATCTGTGTCGGAATCGTGGGCACGGTAAATGCCCACTTATAACACTTGCATTCTGGTGAGCACTCCGTGTCGTATTCAAATTTCAAAAGAGGATGGAGCAATTTTAGCATCTAATTTATTTGTATGCCTCCATCCTGAGAGAAGAGACACAATACAAGACAACCTAGAAAATCCGAGTACTTGGAAATGTGTCTGCTGTGGAATAGCTAAAAAGTATAATTTCGCAGCATGATTGCACTTCTTTTTATTATGCCGAGTGCTCTTCAGAAGTTCTTCTGAACAATTTATGTTTTCTATTAGCTTTGGGTGCAGTCTGGTCATGTGTGATTGTTTGCAGCTTGCATTGTTGTAATACAGTAATTGTGTACAAGTTGTACAGTACTGTTTGTGTGCAACAATAGAACTATAAAGCTTTAAAACTTTGGAGAGACTGAAGGCCATATGCTGCTTTCTCCTTTTGACAATAAAAAGAAATAAGAGTTTTTTAAATATCAATGTCACTGGGCCTCATAAGAAAACACAAAGTTCAATCGTTTACATAACATACTACTGACGTATACTTTCATGCTCCAGGTCTACTTACCAAGGAACTAGTTATTTTCAATTTTAATTCCCCTTATGTGCAGATTATCGGGATTTACGTATTTCACAAAATTTGTGTTTTCTTTGCTTTATGCTTTTAATGCAATTTTGACCTGCGAGAGTCTGAGTCATGCAGAATCTTTGACTTTGAAGCTGGATAGCACTACCACTGCATGAACTGTGCCAGCAGTGTTTACTGCATGATCCTATAAAGTGTATAGGAAACATTTATTGTACATGAGAAAGTACCTCATTGGTGATTGTCTAAGAATATTTCACGAAATGTTTGTGATTTTCACTACTACAACATTTATTTTATGTGGTAAAAATTAAACATTTTACTCCCCCTACTTACGATATCGGATTATTTGATATATTTGCATTTCTGTGAGAAACTACATTAATAGTTGGGGTAGATGAAAGTCTACCGCAAATAATAATGTTACAATCCTTGTTAGGTCCAGCAAAGGTTTCAGCAATTTAAACCTGAGCTCAGCTCCTGGTAGCTATGGCTCGAGCATCGGACTTGACTTAAGAAAATATGCAAAGCATTTAGAAGTGCCAAAACAATTAAAACCTCAAAATACAACACATTAAAAATCACACTCCAATTTATAAGCCTAGAGAATACTTTAATGACTAAAATGACACCAAAACAGGAACATTTAATAAGGGGAACAAGAGATGTGATTTTCTAAATGTAAATGAAAATAGCAGCAAAAAGCATTGAGCACTAACTAGGGCATCTGGTTGAGCTTGATGACACCTAGGTGTGATTTAAGGCTGATTGTGTTGGGGAGTGGGTTGCAAACAGAAACCAGGTTTGACTGGTAGGACATTTTACCCTTTGACTTAGGGCCTAATTTAGATTACAGCGGAGGAGAATACTCTGTCACAAATGTGATGGATATCCTGTACACCATATTATGATCCCATTATATCCTATTGAGATCATAAAACGACGGACAGGATATCCGTCATATTTGTGATGGGGTATTACCTCAGCTGAGATCTAATTCAGACCCTCAGTCTCTACATTAGAAGTCAAAAACATAAGTTAAGCCCTGGAAATAAACATTCACACCAGATAAACATTCTCAATACATTGAATGTATCTATTGCAGTGTACTAGAACTAATTATCATGAGTGTCCAGTTGCAGATCATCTATTCTCAACAAAATTGTTGGTTTTTCACACAGACTTTTGGGTCTTTTATTGGCTTAAATAACTTTTATTGAAAGTTATTAAATTGTTTAATAATCATGTAAATTGTTTAAGTGTTTTCTTTATAAATATTAAACATAAATAAGGTTCCTATTAGGAGTTTTATATTTTTTGTAAATTAATAGAGGTATTCAAATTTTCTATGTGTTTGAAGTGAAGCATGCATTAGAACACAAAAGAGAGTAATGGGAGTAATACAACCCCACACATTCTCCCGAAAGAAATAAGTAGATCCAAAAACCACTGGAAGTGTGGGGTGATCACATGAGGGTAAAACTGGATTAGTGGACCCTCAATTAGTGGTGCTGACTCAGCGCATAATACATATAAGAGGCTGTGTGTGGAGAGTGTCTATGATAGTGGCTGTGTCTACAAGAGGGAGTTCCTTTTACGGACTAGGTGGTCTCACACACATAATAGACCTACCTTCATACGAACAAGAGGACAGAAACATGTTGGTCCCCATTTTCTAGACTCTGTGAGCCATTAAAACTCAACTGAGTCCCAATCACAATTGTAACCTTACCTACATGCACCTCTATTAAAATATCCAACTAATCGTAATAGGTGACATGTATGGTAATTTTATTTCCACCTCATCTGGATCCCTGCGAAATATCCCGTCAGATTTATTTCAGCACTCCCTCTGTCGTTCCTTTAACAACGAGGTTAAGTCCGCTCTGGTAGTACTATCTTACCTGGGTGGGGCTAGGTGGTCAAATGATGAAGCAAGACACTGTTATGTGTGTGAGACCACCTAGTCCGTAAAAGGAACTCCCTCTTGTAGAAACTTGATCACTCATTGTAGCAAATGCAATATGCCAGTCACACTAAAACTGTAATCTGTTGGCCAGTTTATGGATGCTTTCAACAAGCATAATTCTTCTTTTTTCACCTCACCATTCCATCTTCCATTCCTCTTTAAACACAAATCGATGTCTGAAAAACAAATGTAGAATACATTTACCTTTACCTTACATACTATTACATTACATACTATGAGCAAGTGAGTAGCTTCATAAATGGTCAGTGTGCAACAGGCTGTGTAAGTGTCTGCCTATGGGTGTATAAATGGGCATATGAGTGGCTTTACGGGTGGGTGACTGGGTCTGTCAGTGGTTGAGTGGATATGTGAGTAAGTATATCAGTGTCCCTATGGGTGTTACTGTGTTAATGTGACTGTGTGTGTTAGTGACTGTATGGGTGTCTAAATGGGTATGTAAGTAGTTGCATGGATTTATGACTGGCTGTATGATTGGGTGTTTTAGTGCATAACTGTGTGTGCAAGTGTCTCTTTTAGTGGTGGATACATAAGTTCTGCGTGGGTGTATGAGTGGATATACAGGTATAGCTGTTTACTCTTTCCATGTTTCCTGTAACGAAGCCCAATTCAGCAGGTTATTTTGCAGATCCAAGGATCCTTCTAGGGGCTCAGAGTGCAGCCTGCATGGTCCGTGGTGGATTCATGGGTCCACACAGAAACCCTTACCAGCATTCAGCAATCTTCTGTCAATGCTTTTCATTTATATTTTAGTTGGTAAAATATTGTTAATTACAAGACATATACTCCATACTGGGCAATTATTGTACACCTGTCTGCTTTTAAGTTTCACACTGCCGTCTCATTTGTTCCCTTCCCTCCACACTCTTTTAGCTCTGTTTCCATAGTAACCATGTTTCCAATAGTCTCTGCCTACAAGTAGGTCAAAAATTCACAAGACTTTCTCTCAACATCATAGTATCTTCACATTAACAATAGCAAGTGTGGTTGACCATTTGAAATTCCAAGCATATCCCAAACAACATGACTTCTTTTTTTTATTTTTCCAAAGCTAATTCCAGATTTAGTTATTTTTTCATAAAGTCACTATCTAATTTTAGTCCCCTGACCATTTCCTCTACCATTCAAATATACTCTTTTATATTTTAGCTGCTGTACTCCATTTTAAGTGCCTTTCATTTTTAAAATGACCTCCTTCTGCTGCAGCCTTTTGCTGTGTGCTATTCCTGCTTGTCTCCAAAATAGTCAGAGACTTCTTGGGCCAGAGAGAGCGATAGAAAAAGTGGCATTGACAAGGACCTAGCTTGACCTAATGTAAACATTACCTGGTTGGCCAAAGACGGCTAAAGTTCCATCAGTTGCTGCCTTTGTTGAAAGTATTGCAGATTGCTCACAACCAGACCTCATAATTGTGCACTGTGGTGGCAATGACCTAGGCACAATCACCAAGGTAGGACTGGAAATCCTAATGAAGGATGCCTTTGGTAAATGAATGTCACTTTTCCCATGTAACGCCTTAAGGTTCTCCAACATTTGCCTGAGATAAAAGTTGCAGGGGTTAACCAAATGTTGTCTGCAGATACAGAAATCTAGGAAACATGCCAATAAAACTGTATTTGTATTTTTAGAGACAATATAGGCTCTATGAATCATATCAACTTACGGTTCGATGTAGACAGAATTTATTGAAAACACAAGTCCATTTCACAGACTAAGGCAATAGGATGTTCCTCAATAACTTGAAAGACTGCATTCTGTTCTATGGGTAATTATCATTTACAAGTCATAAGCACAGAGGGTCTTTTCGGAGCCAATCCTTTTTCCAAACACTGGTTCTTTTTTTTTTTCAAATCCTTTTTTGGCATTTCTCACTTAGATCTGCAGATCTGCCTCCGATCTGCCTCGGTTCCCCAGCCAAATAAGGGATATGGGAAATTGGGTAATTGATTGGTTAGGTAGGAGCCCTGGTCAAGCCACATCCATAATCAATTAGTGATTTTCGGAAAAGTTTCTATGACTTGAAGTTAAATACTACAATAATAAATAAGTTAGATTAGTGTTCTTTCTGTACTACTAATGAGTGATACTATTTGTTGCACATGCCATACTATTCAGTGAACTCGCATCTAAACTGACTCATGTCTCCTGCTGATGTATATATATACATTTTCCCACTCCAGTATGCATGGTGAACGAAACAAAGTCACTAAATTAACCTGTGTTTAACCCTGTGTAGTTTTGCATAAAAAGAAGTCAGGCTAAACGTAGAGGCAATGTGTTAATTCAGCACACAAACAGCAATACAATGGACACATAACACAATAAAAATGGTAAACCAATTTACAGAAAATAGAGTAAGTTTTAGTAAATTATTTGACACAAAAATCATCAAAATCCAATGAGCAGAACCAGAGTTACACATTATTAAAGTTTAAGGCTCAAAATAGCAAATCCTCAGTTTTAGAAAATGGCCACCTAGGCACCTTTAGCACCACAACCAGGAGTCCAGGAGTGGATGGAGATCTCTTGGGGGTTCAAGACTCACTCATGCTGTTCTGCCTTCCTACTTATCTCGTATCAGAGCTTCAAGAACCTCTCTGGAATGCACTTCTGAGTTCAAAGAAGACCTTTATTGTTGTTAATTCTTCCGCACCCACAAGTTCTTGAGAGACGAATTAATAGATTTCAAGCACACGTTCAAATGAGTAAAAGTAGTCGCAGCAATGAAAACAAAATATATCACAGTACTTCTCAGTTGCAATGTACACAGCATAAAGATAATATATTCAAAGCAAAGCATAAAAAATCTAATTCTTCACCGTTTGAGCAAGGCAGCAGGGCCTACATACTCAGCTTCATCTTTCTGGGGTCTGCAAGTTGATGACTCCGGTCAACTGCGAGAAAGAGATTATCTACCCAAACGGGAGACTGGCAACTGGCGCCTAGTTCCAGCCTGAAGTCAAGCAGCTTCAAATCTAACTCACTGTAGCCCAGAGTCAGCCTTACAAAAGCGTTCCCCCTCCTCTCAGACTCAGGAAAACTACTCATGCCTTTGGAGACTGGACAGGTCTTCTAGACTTCTCCTCTTCCCAAGCCTGAGCAGAAAGGAAAACACCAAATGTACTCTCTCTTATCAGGTCTAGTTTGGTGTGAAGAAAACAGCTTGGTTCATCTTGTGGAAAAACATAGCTTGGAAAAATACAGCTTGGATTCTCAACTGCAATGTCTAACTCCACGTTAAAGGCAATAGGCAGCTAACCTAAATATCAAATGTAATGTCTAATGTCATGTCAAAGCCAATAGGCAGTTGAGATGAATACGAAATGTAATGTCTAATATCATGTCAAAGCCAATAGACAGCTTAACTGAATACAAAATGTAATGTCTAATATCATGTCAAAGACAATAGGCAGCTAGACTGAATACAGCATGTCAAAGCCAATAGGCAGAATACAGAATGTAATGGCTAATCCCATGTCAAAGCCAATAGGCAGCTAAACTGAATACAGCATGTCAAAGCCAATAGACAGAATACAGAATGTAATGGATAATGCCATGTCAAAGCCAATAGGCGGCTAAACGGAACAAAACATATAATGTGCTACTGGTGAACATTGAGCAACTAATATGCGCAGTGGTGAAACACAAAGTCATTGATCAAACACAATTAATAGCATCACACATGCTGGGTCCCTGGGGGGTTCAAGATGGTGGGAGGCTGTTATGTCCCTGCAGCTCTGAAATGATAAATCGGACCTTACCATTAAAGTGGGCTTATTATTGCAAGCTCATAGATAGCAAACATGACACATCTAGTTTAGGATCCATGGATATGATTTTGCTGTGTTAGTGTGAGTGAGTGTGGTTGTAGTTTTGTGGGTCTGTGAGTGGGTGTGTGAATGATAGGTGTGTGAGTGGTTGGGTTTGTGTTACTATCTTTTGGGGACTACAATGTAATAACATACTCACGCTGTGGGGACTTGGTTGCACTGTGGGGACCTGAATCGAAGTCTCCACAAGAAAATAACCTCTAAATGCTGGGAATGACAAAAATATCTGTTACAGTTTTTCAAAATTTGACCTTTTGGGGACCTGTGTTTCAGGATGTGTATATATTTTTTGCTTGCACTGCTCCCATAGGCAGGAGCTAGTAATGTAACCTCAAACACATTAACCACACCTTATTTTAGCAGCACATAGGAGAATCATTTCAATGAAAAACCAGCAAGGCAGCCAGTAAACATTGCAATCATATTATCAATCGCATAAGCTTAATGATCCCATGCTTCTATGTTATGAATGTCATTGTAGCCATCCTAATGGCATAATATTAAAACATATGTTTTCTTTTATTACCAATACTTGATAAACTTACTATTTCAAATCAGGAAACACTTCAGCTTTGTAACTGCAGCATATCAGCTCAGTAGTTTTGGGTATAGAAATACTGATTTCAAATTTAGCAGTTAATGCTTTCTTTTTGTATGTTGTAACATTTAGATGTTAGTATTGTGGTTTGCTGAATTAGCATTTGTATAATCCTGCACAATTTTGGAACAATTATGTGTAAATAACTGAATTGCAAGTGTGGCATTTTGCACCCTGTTTTAGCTTGAATTGTGTTTGCGAGTTCATTTTTATGTTAGGAAACATGCTGTAAAAGTACAAGGACACACGTGATGCAAACCACATCGACCCTGGTTCTGGGTGTTCACATCTCTCCAGTACTATAATTTTGCTGTGAACAGCATAATTACACAAGGTGACGTAGTTACAAAATTGCAGGAATTTCACATAAGAAGCATAACATGAAATTCCGAAAATATCAGACATTTCGCCAGTGTAATGTAAATTTTGCCCACAAGAGAAAATTTAGAGTTTGCATTTAGTAATTAGTTTGGTAACAAGACAGTATGCAACTCAATTTAACTAGTTCCATTGGAATATTGTATGATTATTGGGTAAGAGTGTGAGTGATCTTGAATAGCATAGAAAGCTGAGTAAACCACATATGATCTCTTGAGGACAGCAAATTAGATCTATTTATCTGAAGTTCCTCAATGAGGGTGGGATATTATAGGAGCCACCGAAATTATGTATCAGTGAAAGATCACAGTATTAGTGGATTATTAATCAGATGAAAAAGGCAAATTATGCTCCCATTTTGTGGCTACTTTATCTTGCCTTTTTGTTATTCTAGCACAAATTGATAAAAAAGGAGATTCCAAATGCATATCTCTTTTTTATTCTGCATTTATCTATTCTATTTGTCGCCTTCATGAGCTTATAGAAGCAGACCTTTTAACTGAAATTTAATTGAAAAGAGACCAGGAAAACAGTGCTTTACATTACATGTGAATATTATCAGTATCTCTCTGGTAGGGAATGTAATATTTAAGATCTCAGACATTAGAAAGAGAAGTAAAACTATTTGGAATTTTTTAATCTTTTGAGTTCCTTCTTGATAAAACCCAGCTACTCTTGGAACAGTGTTTGATGTGGAATTTGAATTTGCACAATGTTTGAATTACTTTTAAAAACAAAGAATTTATTTTTGGTGCAGACAAAGTGCTTCTCCAGTCCATAAAGTGAGGACATTAATACCTTGAGGCAACAGTTTCACCTCTTTAGTATTAGAATAAATATTACCTAAGTACTGCAGTCCATCACTGTGGCATGAAGATTCAATGATGCAGATTTCGTAAAACTGTGGCACCCTGAGTACCATTTTTGTTTTAGTAATTTTTGAACATCCTTGAATTATACATTATGCAGCAGGTGGTATAATGTATAGTAAGTGCAGTGTATTCATGATTCTGAGGAAAGAGGCACTGCCATGTAATTTCACAATTCCTGTGATCCTGCAAATTACATACAATGAAATAATTCATTAAAATTCGACTAGCTTTCTGTAAAAAACTTTAGATTTTCACTGTTTTAACAAATGTTTGCTTTTTAACATAGATACAATTCCTGCACACTCACACATCAGGCCAGTTGAATGACATTTCATAAAATGAAAACAAACAACTATTCTTTATTTTTTCATCCAAAGCATTTTGTTACATGTACATTACTGCTTCTTAATGTATATGCATTTGAAAGGAATGTAATTAAAATGTGGGTTTGATTCATCAACTCTTACCTCATCATTCACACTATAAAAGGTCAGGCTTCTGCACATATTTGACCACTCTCCTACTAATATTATAAGTGTTCTGCTCTTGAAACATATATTTAGTGCATAATTACGGTTTTCCGGAGCCCTCCAGTTTTCAGAATCTCCCATTTCCATTCAACTCTAAAAATCTTTTGTGACCGAAGTTCACTCACAAAACATTATTATTTTACTATCTACTGAAATGTAGTAGTAAAACATTTGCAAATGGGAAAGGGTATCCAAAGGACCTCTTTTACTTTATGAATGTTGACTCAAACATTCTTTAAAAGTAGGAAGGGGTCAAATCAATGACTGACTGCACCTAAAAATGTTTTTTAAACTTTTCATTTTTTTAAATGTATCCTGTTTTTGATTAAATTAAGCAGGCAGCAAAAACCATGATTACTTCATTTAAAAGCAATCACAGATATGGTGGTCTGCTGACCCCAGCAGGCCACCATCACTGTGATGGCAGTGAATCACAACGGGTCACAATTTGTGACCTACCTCATCAGCATCCTTGAGGTAGGTCTAATTTGCAACCCACTACGATTCTGTACTTTGCAAACTGGACTATTGTCACAAGGTTATTTGTAAAATACTGCACTACTTGCAAAAATACTGGTCATAAATTGTGCCCAGTAATTTGGGACCAGTGAAAAGCTTGTCTAGCAATTAGACACATAGGGGGTCATTACAACATTGGCGGTAAAAGCCGCTTACCGCCGTGCAGAAGACGGCCAATACACCGCCACAGCCGCGAAATCCGCCACAGCTATTATGACCCACATCTCGGAATCTGCCGAACTTCAGACACCCACACAAGTCCGCCACACCAAAGGTCAGTTATAAACTGGCGAAAACAAAACCTCCACCGTCACACCAACAGAAACACGCCCATGCTATCACGACCCACGAATCCACGCGGCGGTCTTTCAACTGCGGTATTCCATTGGCGGTACACACCGCCGCGCTCAAAATACACACACATCTCCAAAACACCGTCACATTGGACAATTCGAATTACACACACCTGATACATATACAAACACCACTCCCACACACCCAACACAATATAAAACACACACCCACATCACCCACAAACCCCTACGACCAAAACTGATTGACGAAGGCCAGAGAGAGAGCACAGAATAGACAACCCCTCCACACAGAGGCACACAACACCATCACACACACAACATCCACGCACAAAACACCACACACCACTACATATCACTGCACTCATCACCACATACACCACCCCACACATCACCTACACCACCCCATGGCACAGCAAAGACACCCCAGGTTCTCCGAGGAGGAGCTCAGGGGCAAGGTGGAGGAAATCGTACGGGTAGAGCCACAGCTATTTGGATCACAGGTGCAGCACACCTCCATAGCTAGCACCCTTGAAATAGGGACGACATCAGGAAGAGGTGGAACGACCTACGGGGGAAGGTGCGTTCTGTGGTCTCCAGGCACAACATCGCGGTACAGCGGACTGGCGGCGAACCCCCACCTCCTCCCCCACAACTAACAACATGGGAGAAGCAGGTCTTGAACATTATGCATCCTGAGGGCCTCGGAGGAGTTGGTGGAGGAATGGACACTGGTAAGTCAAATCTTAACTATCATGTACCCCACCCTACCTGCATGCTATCACACACCCCCACCCTCACCCCCTCCCCTATCACTCCAACTCCTCACTAATGTACTAGTAACACAAACCACCCATCCCAACACCAAGCCCTGCATGACACAACAAAGCATGGACACCCCTCACTAAAGCATGCCCACTGCACATACCCATCAAACCCCCAACCATCATCACACAAGCCCCCACACAGGAATGCTAGCACTGGGGTACACGCTCACCCACCCATTGCACACCATGACACACACACATGCAATAATCATGCTTTTACACCCCTGCAGGACCACTACCTAACGTCACCAGACAGGAGGGTCCAGACATCTCTACCCCACCCACAGAAGAGGCCCACAGTGATGACACCAGCTCTGGCCAACCGGATCTAGATGACCAGCCCGGACCATCGTGGGCCTCGGGACAGTCGGTTCCCCTCGCACAGGCACAGCCCAACACAGACCTTCCACCCTCTGGAAACACCAGCACAGCACCCACCCAGTGGGCCCATACCTCCGTACCCAGGACATGTCAATCAGCTGTGTGTCCACCACTACAGGGAACCCAGGATAACCCACCACCCCAACAACAACAGGGACCTGGGGACAGTGGTAGTGGGCACACGGTCCAGGGGACAGAGGCACAGAAATACAGGGGAACTGGGAGGGCTGCCGTGCGACAGGGGGCGGACAGGCCAAGGGAACCAACTCTCCACGAGGCCCTCTCCTCCATCATGGGAGCATACCACCACTCCTAGGAGAAGATGGCTACGGTCCTGGCCAAGTTTCAGGAGACCCAGCGCCTGCAGGAGGAAGAGTATTTGGGCTTCAGGGAGGAACTCAGAACCATCAGCTCCACCCTGGGCACCATTGTAGGGGTGCTGTAGGACACCATGAGGGACACTGTGGCACTCCAAGGGGACCCTGACACTAACATGGACGATGAACTGCCCACCACCTCCGCCTGTGCTAGTGGACAGGATGCCCCGCCACTGGACCACCACACCAGCACCCCACCCCCTGCAGACGGAGAACCACCCCGCAAGCGGTCCCTGAGATCCAGTAACAGGACAGAGCACGATGGCAAGACCCCCGCCAAGAAATGAGACCACCCTGATTGTCATCCTACTGTCCCACTTTGTAACCCTGTCCATATTGGAACTGCCCCAGCTCCACTTCCTATGCCCATATGGGCAGTGCACCTGTGAGACTAATAGACTGGACTCTGCCATGGACATTCCTCCACCATCACCCCTCACCATTTTACCACCCCCTCCAATAATTAGCACTTCAATAAACACCCTTGAAGCAAAAAACAATCTGGAGTCAGTCTGTGATTTAGAAAAAGTGTATTAGCTATGACAGTGACAAAATCCGTTCTCAATGGTAACATCAACATACCTATGTCACACATCACAAGTCCATGAAGGATGCAAGCAGATGACACACATTGGTAACCACACCTGTGAAACCGTAATGGAAATGTACAACTCAGTTAACAAATACTGGTTGAAATTGACAGACAGGATAGAGATAGAAGTGTGAAAGTACTTGTAGTAGTCAAGAAAGTGTTCTCACCTGTGTGTCACTGGAAATATTGCTGTATGACTAAGTCCCTGTTGTCAATGTCTTCTTCCTCTGCTTCCTCATCATCACTGTCCACAGGCTCCACAGCTGCCACAACACCGTCATCTGGACCATCCTCCTGCAGAAAAGGCACCTGTGTCGCAAAGCAAGATTGTGAAGTATACAGCAGGCAATGATGATCTGGGACACCTTCCTTGGTGAGTAGAATAGGGAACCACCTGTCATATGGAGGCACCTGAACCTGGCCTTCAGGAGGCCGAAGGTGCGTTCGATCACCCTCCTAGTCCGCCCATGGGCCTCATTGTAGCGTTCCTGTGCCCTTGTCCTGGGATTCCTCACTGGGGTCAATAGCCATGACAGGTTGGGGTAACCAGAGTCCCCTAATAGTCACACACGGTGCCTCTGGAGTTGACCCATCACATAAGGGATGCTGCTATTCCGCAGGATGTAGTCGTCAAGCACAGAGCCAGGGAACACAGCATTTACCTGGGAGATGTACTGGTCTGCCAAACATACCATCTGTACATTCATCGAATGATAACTCTTCTGGTTCCTGTACACCTGTTCACTCCTGTGGGGGGGGACCAGAGCTACATGGGTCCCATCAATGGCACCTCTGATGTTAGGGATATGTCCAAGGGCATAGAAGTCACCGTAGCCAAATCCTCCACCTGAGGGAAAACAATGTAGCTGCTCATGTGTTTCAGCAGGGCAAACAACACTCTGGACAACACGTTGGAAAACATAGGCTGGTACATCCCTGATGCCATGGCCACTGTTGTTTGAAATGACCCACTTGCAAGGAAATGGAGCACTGATAGCACCTGCACTTGAGGGGGGATTCCTGTGGGATGGCGGATTGCTGACATCAGGTCTGGCTCCAACTGGGTACACAGTTCCTGGATTGTGGCACAGCCAAACCTGTAGATGATGATTAAATGTCGCTCCTCCATTGTCAACAGGTCCACCAGTGGTCGGTACACCAGAGGATTCCGCCATCTCCTCACATGTCCCAGCTGACGGTGCCTAGGAAGGACAAAAGCGACCACAGAGTCAAGCAACTCAGAGGTATGTACCCACAGCTACACAGAACACTAAACATAATCCAAAAAGTTGTCTGTATGTGTGTTCAGTCCAGGCCTAGGTATGTGTTTCGCAGTAGAAAATGAAGCCATGTGGGCCCCTGAAATGGCGGCTGCCTGACCTCTAAACTGGGACAATGGGATGTGAGGTAACTGCGCTGGCGTTGTACACCCTCGCAGTAGGTGGTCGAAGACCGCTGCGCAATGCTGCATTGGTTAACATTGGATCCTATGGGTCCCAGGAGCCAATGACAAAGTGCGCCGGCGGTGATGATACGCACCGCCGCGGACGTCACCGCCGCGGACATCACCGCCATTTTCTATCTGTTCAATCACTCGATACCTGATCTTCGACAGGAGAGGACCTATACTGCAAGTGCTGCTGTGACCTTGGTCTGGAAGAGACAATGGCACGTGCGTCTGGGGAAAGGGCCCCTGCCTTCACTGCACAGGAGTTGGAGAAGCTCGTCGACGGGGTCTTCGCCCAGTACACGCTACTCTACGGTCCTCCAGACCAACAGGTAAGTACACAGGGAGCACGTTGTATGGGCTATGCCTGGGTGGAGAGGGCTGGTTGTAAGAAGGAAGGGGGCAGAGTTCTGCAAGCATGAAGGACTGTGAATGCATGTGCCACATGGCAAGGGTAGGGATGGGGGCCACTCACTTTGACGGTGCAGTTGGTAATGACTTCTCTTCTTCCCCTGTACGTGTCATGTAGATCAGCGCCCACCAGAAGAAGGATATTTGGCGTGCCATCGCCAAGGATGTCACACCCTGGGGATCCACCAGAGACGGAGCACCCACTGCCGTAAAAGATGGGAGGACATTCGCCGCTGGAGCAAGAAGACGGCGGAGGCTCAGCTGGGGATGGCCTCCCAATGTTGGAGGGGTGCCTGTCGCACCATGACCCCCCTTACGTTCCGGATCCTGGCGGTGGCCTACCCTGAGTTGGATGGGCGCTTGTGGGCATCACAGCAGACACAAGGGGGTGAGTACACTCTCATCCAGCTGACTTTGCGCACAGTGGAGGGGTCTGGGTGGGGGAGGAGGGCTGTGGGTTTCCCTAGGCCAGGGCGAGTTCCGTAGGCTAGGCCCTCCATAATGCAGGCCATGTGCCACTCCACCCCACCTCTGTAGAGTGCCAAGTACAGGTGTACATGCCCCTGTGCCATCTATGTGTGCAGATGTCCACCATGGCCATGTAGGCCACATCCCAGGAACTGCATCTGTAGAGCCCAACAGTGCGGCATAGTGCAGGGGGCTGCTGTGTCTGTATTGTCCGCCAACGGTAGCGGTAAGCCATGCACTCAACCTGTCTTTCTTCTGTCATCCCCCCCCCTTTTTGTGCTCTCCCTGTTCTTTTGTGCATCAGCATCATCAGGCGGAGGTACAGTGGCACCGGAGCACGAGGGAGCTGCATTCCACATGGCCATGGAGGGCCATACCACGGACTCAGAATACACCAGTGGGACGGAGGGCAAGGGGAGCTTCACGGCGGTCACCGGATCAGCAACCAGCGACACGGACTCGTCCTCCGATGGGAGCTCCCTTGTGGTGGCGGCAACATCTGTGCCCCCCACTTCTACAGGTACAGCCACCACCCCCCCCTACCAGCAGCGCCCTCCCAGCAGCCCCTCAGCCTTCGCCCCGTGGCCGCTCACCCAGGAGGGTGGGCATCACCTTCGCCCCAGACACCTCAGCCCCTGCCCCTGTCACCTCTGCTGCCCTCAGTGAGGAGGCCATTGACCTCCTCAGGTCACTCACTGTTGGGCAGTCTACCATTGTGAATGCCATCCAGGGTGTAGAAAGGGAGTTGCAACACACTAATGCATTCCTGGAGGGCATTCATTCTGGTCAGGCTGCCCATCATCGAACCCTGCAATCTCTGGCCTCAGCAATGATGGCAGCCATTGTCCCTGTCTCTAGCCTCCCCCCTCCAACTTTCTCCACCCAGACCCAGTCCCCTGTACCTCTGCCTATCCCAAGCATACCATCAGACCAGCCTGCACACACGTCAACACACAAGGGAAGCTCAGGCAAACATAGGCACCACACATCCCACAGGCACTCACACAAGCATCACCCACATACAGACACAGCAACATCCACTGCCTCCACTGTGTCCCCCTCCTCGTCGTCTCCCTCCTCCCTCCCAGTGTCGTCTACACTCTCACCTGCATGCACTACCACTACAGCCACTACGACTCGCACCAGCACACCCACCACCACACCCCGCTCACATGCACTCACCACCCCCACAACCATTTACACGTCCCCTGTGTCCTCTCTCAGTGTGTCTGTGACATCCCCTCCCAAGTACACAAATGCGGGCACACACACACCCAACATCCATCCACCTCACGACAGCCTCCAGAAGATGCACCTGCACCCAAATCATAAAAAGTTACACCTCCTACAACCACCTCCTCTTCCTCCACTCCCAGACCCCCTCCAGCTACCCGTTCCAGTGTTCGTCAGAAACCTTTCCTGAGCAACGTTGACCTCTTTCCCACCACCTCCTCCCTCCAATTCATAGGTCCTGTACTAGCACCTCAGCCAAATAATCTCCGGTACCAGTGGTGGCTGTTAGAGGTATGTGGAGTGCACCGGGCACCAGGGCAGCCAGTGTGACACGGAGCCAAAGCACAGCCAGTCCCCCCCCTGTGAGGCACCAGAAGTTGGACAGTGCCCGACGGGATAGGGGGAAGACTCCAGCCGGCAAAGCCGCTCACAAGGGTCCCGGGGGGAGTGTCGACTCAGCTGTGACTCCTCCCAAGGTGGGGAAGGGGCAGAACAAAGCGCCAAAGTCTGGGAAGAGCAGCACGGCGGAGAAGGCCGCCATCATCCCCGCTGCCCAGGAGGCCACCGCCAGCCCGATCGTCACTGGTCAGGAGACCACCGCCAGAGTCAGCGCCCAGGAGGGCAGTCCCATTGTCACTGGTCAGGAGACCACCGCCAGAGTCAGTGCCCAGGAGGGCCCCAGCAGCCACAGCCCCGCTGGGCAATGAGGGACCGCCATGGCAAACACCGCTGCACAGGTCAGAGACAGCAAAGTCAGGCACCGCTGAACAGGGCAAGCACCGCTGAACAGGGCAAAGAACGCCATGGCAAGCACCGCTGAACAGGTCAGAAACTGCAAAGTCAAGCACCGCTGAACAGGGCAAAGATCGCTGAACAGGGCATAGACCGCCATGGCAATCACCGCTGAACAGGTCAGACACTGCAAAGTCAAGCACCGCTGAACAGGGCAAATACCGCTGAACAGGGCAAAGAACGCCATGGCAAGCACCGCTGAACAGGTCAGAAACTGCAAAGTCAAGCACCACTGAACAGGGCAAAGACCGCTGAACAGGGCAAAGACCGCCATGGCAAGCACCGCTGAACAGGTCAGAAACTGCAAAGTCAAGCACCGCTGAACAGGGCAAAGACCGCCATGGCAAGCACCGCTGAACAGGGCAAGCACCGCCAAGTCAAGCACCGGTAGCCCATGTGCGGCAGGGGCAGTGACGGAACTGGGACTGTCACGGGGAGAGTGATGCACTCTGGGCACCAGTCCCCCTCCAGAACCAGTGGAGAACAGCATCCACTACCTCAGTCCTTAACAGGATGAAGCACTCTGGGCACCAGTCCCCCTCCAGAACCAGTGGAGAACAGCATTGATGAAGCACTCTGGGCACCAGTCCCCCTCCAGAACCAGTGGAGAACAGCATCCACTACCTCTGTCCTTAACAGGATGAAGCACTCTGGGCACCAGTCCCCCTCCAGAACCAGTGGAGACTGTCATCCACTTGAGAGACTGTGGCTTTGCACTCCCCAGGATGGTACAGTGGGCAAACCACCCACTGAAAAGACTTGTGAGACTGTGGATTTACACTCCCCAGGATAAAGCAGTGGGCAACCCACCCACTGTAGAGACTTGTGAGACTGTGGCTTTGCACTCCCCAGGATAAAGCAGTGGGCAACCCACCCACTGTAGAGACTTGTGAGACTGTGGCTTTGCACTCCCCAGGATAAAGCAGTGGACAACCCACCCACTGTAGAGACTTGTGAGACTGTGGCTTTGCACTCCCCAGGATGAAGCAGTGGGCAACCCACCCACTGTAGAGACTTGAGAGACTGTGGCTTTGCACTTCCCAGGATACATCAATGGGCATGGAGCCCTGTTGTGGATCTGGTGTGGTGCTGTCGTCCGGCTGAGGTGCCCCCCCTTCACTTCCCCCTGAGGTGCCTGTTGTATTTCGATTTGATGCCCCAGCAGTGTTCTCTCAGTTTCTGGTCAGGTATCTGATGTGGGCCTCGCCCATGCATTTTGGTCAACGGACATTGAATAGTGCATACCTGCACTACTTATCGTGATGTATATTTTGTTGAATGTGTATATATATCTGTATATATTAGATTACTGTATTTTGATACATTACAATGGTTCAACTCATTTCCTTTTGTCTTTGCATTCTTCACTGTGATGTTTGGATATGCATTGGTGTGTGTGTTGTAGTGAGTGAGGGTCGGGGTGGGGGTGTTGTGTGTGTTTGTCACTGACTTTTGCCTCCCCCCTCCCCTATGTCGTAGGTGCAGTACTAACCGTTGTCTTCAGCGCCGGCATTGCTGATGATCGTAGAGAAGCAGGAAGACTATTGCAAGGAGTATTTGGAGTTCTGGCTCCATGGTGCCCTTCTTCCTCGTGGAGTGTGTTGAGGTGAGCGTTTTCCCTTTGAAATGGCTGTTTCTGCCGTGTTTTTATCCACGATGAATCCGCCCCGGAAAAGGTGGCGGATTGGTAGCTTGTGATACTGTGGGCGGTACTTTGTCTCCCGCCTGTCTGTTGGCGGTGACCGCCGCGCTGTTTGTCTGTACCGCCGTGGCGGTCGGAGTGTTAAAGTGGCTGTCTTTGTTGGCGGTTTCCGCCACGATCATAATTTCCTTTTTTTTCCGCCGGCCTGTTTGCGGTCTTACCGCCGCTTTAACACCGTCCGCCAGGGTTGCAATGACCCCCATAGAGATTAAGGCCTAATTGAGAGTTGGGTGTTAAATGAATCACCTCCTGTTCTCGAAATACAATCATCACATGCATTAACAATATACATGTGCTGACAGAATATCAACTGATGGAGACTCCTCCAGTAAAATAATTTTGCAATTACATGTCATATAGACAGATGTCATGTTACCACTTAGATCTAAATCAAACCATACAGCATGGTTTAAAATTATATGTGTACATGCAATCCTTAAACTGGTCAAGTAAGTAATAACAGGTGTATTCTCCACCTCCCTAACACCTCAGAGAGGGAAATCACATTCAGCATTCCATTTTCCTCTCCCATATTACCAATGTGTTGGAGAAAATTCAGTCAGGGTATTTTCTGCCAGATTTAGAATAGGGGTGTGCAAAACTTGTGTAGTTTGCTTTTGTGTAGTTGTGCAAAATTATGGCAACATTCAGTGAATTTATTTGGAATTGTGTGGAATGCAAATCTGCCATTTTTGCACTATATTGTAAAGGGAAATGCATCCTTCCATCAATTTTTGGAATGGTATGCTTATACACAAGATCACTGTGAACAACACCCCCTCACTTTTTGTTGTTCTTGTGCATTCAAGGCAAATTTTTACTGAGAATGACTGAATAGATCCATTTATAATATTTTTGGGGTAGATTTTGTAGAATTCTGGCCATTTACACGGATATAATTTAAATTTAGAACTTCCATAACTACTAGCAAACTTTTTGGCAAACACACAACTTCCAACTGGGATTTTCATACACAGTTGTATCCTCTTTTAACATTCATGATGTTGTTAACGGAACTGAGACTCAAAGGCCATATATACAGATGATTGAAAATGGAGGAAGTTATAAGTTCACTGCTAGGACAATTCTAAGCTGATTAAGAATCCATTAGTGGAATTACCACATCAAATGATACCTATGGCGAAGGTAATTTTCCTGGAAATGTTTCTACCAAGAGATAATCCTCCAAAAAATTATTTGCCACTTTTCCATATATTGGTGGATTTTCCTTTACTGACCAGTTCTAAACCAGGTTCAATAGGATATGCCCATAATTACACATTTTGATTTTGGGAAGGAGGAAATATACAGAGTATGTGAATTGCTGAAAAAATAATTTTGCCTCTTGAGTGCTTTTCCTCCCTTTCCTTTACACATTTTTAATTTAAAAGAAGAACTAGCTGAAAACTATTCACCAAACCCCTGCTAAAGATACAGCTGTGACAGAAGTAAGTTACTGACATGTGATCAATAAACTTATAGGAAAAAACACCAAACAGGTTACTCAAACATAATCAGGGCACTTTATTGCCTTGTTGCTACTCAGTCGCAACTGGACTGCAATAAGGAAAAAACATATGCACAGAATTAAAAGGGTATAAAGATATATTTTGCTAAACAGTCGCGTCCAGCTCCAAGAACTGAGACAACAAATACTAAATATATATTGTCAGCGGATAATTTTTTACTTAAATGTCTCAAATATTTATCGAGTTTAATCCTCACATAAACTTTATGTCTGACTCAATAAGTTATTTGAAACACAAAGACCGCAAATACATGATGCAGCAAGCATGCACAGCTTGCGTGAAGCAGAAGGGGTGGGACAGCGCACGGGGGAAAGGAGGGGGGGAATAAATAAAAAATAATAAAATTATTTTAAAAACGCTTGCTCCATCCGCTCCTCTCATTCCTCTGCAGGCACACTCTCCTTTCCTGCCCTGCGCCAATTCTGACGCTGCTCAGAGCAGTGTCAGGATTGGTTGGAGGCGCCCAACTAGGGCCCTCCCAGGCAGACTGGGAGCCTGTGCAGGCTATCTCAAGCTCGGCAACTGAGCTGGAGAGAGCCCACTGCGCATTTGTGTTTGGCCGGCCCGAGATGTCCGGCAAACACACATGCGCTCTGAGGGGAAGTGCTGAACACTCCCCTTCATTGCTCGTCACCCCCGCGGCCCTGCCCTTTTTCCCAAAAAAGGATAATAAACACAGTTTATTATCCTTTTTTGGGTAAAGGTTTGCAGCTGCTGCTGCTGGCGGGGTAAGGGGTGACGCTCCTCTCCTCTTATGGAGGAGCCATCCCTGGCAACAAGACTTCCTGCTTTAAAAATATTTAAAAAACAAACATGCCATATTTCAACTTTGAATGTGCTGCAACATCTATCTTCAAGAGATAATTTCAAACCTATGTGTTGTGCCTTTTCTTTACCTGCATGAAATTAAACATTTAAAAATAAATAAAATCCATTTCAGTTCCTGGATAACCCTGGATTTTGCTATGTTTAAAATTAACCGTTACTTTGTGTTCTTGATAAAGATCCCCAATGACTCTGCCCAGTGTTCTTAAGCATAATATGAAAAGGGGGTCAAAACTCCAGAGGCAGCTGGTCCACAGGGGCACTGGAATGTCGCCCCACTAGTATCTAAAGAAAAAGAAATTGCTCACTGCAGTTTAGGAGGCAGGAATGCAAGCAGAGGAATTGACAGCATTCAGAATTCGTCTTATTACTTTTCTAGGCCTGCACTTCACCGAGCTGAAAGTGTGCTTGCAATGCACAGGATGGAGAGAACAGGAGTCCAAATGGACTGCACAGGCGAGGGGCGCCCTTCATTTCAGCTCTCGACTCACATTGACAAAGCATTAGACATGCTGCGAATGCCCAGTATAGTGCAGTGTGTCTAAAGATAGCAACTTGCTCTTGCAGTGAAGTGTCAGATGCCTGGGTACAGTTGAGTGAAGAAGGGTCAGTCTGCAGTCGTATCCTGCTTTCTGATTTGGCAGTCAGAAATCAGCTCCTGCATGGCTTCGGAAAGCCCGTAGAAGCAGAGGAGATGCTCCATGAAGAAGCTGGCCTGCAGTAGGTTGACTGGAACCGTGGCGATCAGATTAGTTCTATTTTGGTTAATTTTAAGAGTTTCCTCACTGATCACAGGGCGCATGAAAAGTATATACAAGTCATATAAAAAGTTGCTTTTTTGTATGGTGTTGTACTGTTATTATTGTGTGTCTGCCGTGAACCCACTTAACCTTCATAGAGAGCTAGTCCTATTTAACTTTCTAAAGAGAGGTTTCGTTTTTTCTATCTATTTACAGATGATTAGCCACTGAAAGCTCGAGTCTCGTTTGATGCTGAAGCCTCGCCCTGGCTCAACTTGAGGACCTGTTGGCTTTCATGTGGCTTATGTTTCCCTCCTGCTACACGAGATGTGGTGTTATGGGAAAAGTTGATGACCATGGAGCTTGGGAACAAGGTTCGAGTCTCAGTGTGAGCTCAACACCATGTGATTCTGGGTAAATCACTTTATCTCCCCATGCCTATTAATAATGTATGGGACCTTGTGTATTGTAACTGGTGCTCCTGTAAGAGGCTCAAATACCATTGGGTAGAGTTTACATTACATTTTCAAACTGCAGAAGAAAGCACTAGGAGATAGAAACAAATGGTAACTTAAGGAAAGACAACTAGCTGCCCAATTATGTTCTGATGTGTACAGAATGAAACCAGAAAACCTGGATAAACCTTGGCTGCCCAGCTTTAATTGTGTGATCTTAGGCAAATATTTGATTTCATGGAACTCTTTTTTTCTCGCATGTGAAAGCACTTTCGAATATGTGTTCAGACTACCAGCTGTACAAAATGATTACTTGAAATAAGTACTCAGTGCAGTGCTACAATGTGCCCTATTATTAAAAAGTCCACATGTTGAAGGAATACACTTTTTGAACTTTAAAGAGAAGTTATCATATGTTATGTTGTTTGTTGTATAATTTACAAAACACATATTTTCAGGGATCGGCTAGTGCATGGGCTCTGAAATCCGAGCCAGACCCTTAGCTTTGGCTCAGCTCTCCTTGTTAATTTGTTTGCCCGCTTTAACTATTTACCCGTGCAGGTCTAAGAAGGATGTCTTCTGACTCATGTACAACCTCCATTGTTACATCCCAAGGGCGCTGAAGGTCTGAGTTAGTACTGTTACAATTGACCTAGTGAAGTGAATGGTAAAGGGCTAAATGGGGGTGTGACATATTTCGTACATCCAAATGCAGCAAGTGAGTCCTTCGATACCAAAAAACAATGAATGCACAGTTCCATAGAGAGTATACAAGAGATATTTTCACCTCAATCTAGGGGAAAACAAAAGGTTCCTGTGAATGACCTGAGTCAGGAACAAGAGCCCTCACTCTCGAATCGGTGACATGCTTCATCATCAGCCTTTGCTCCTCATCAGACCGGCAATGCAATCTCTGACCGGCCCCTCATGGGGACTTTTTGCCGGAGATATTTTGTAAAGAGATGCCGTGAGTGAATGTAAGATTGTGGGACTGGTATGAAAACATTTAAAATTGACTAAAAGGACCATGTAGAGAAATGTTTATTGGGGACATGGGCCTCTGTCAAAATTAAAAAAAACAAAAAGGGGGGAAGAAAGAATAATGTCAGTCTTACCTCGTACAGATAATAGAGTCAAATATTGGAGAGCCCTAAGTTTTAGGGATAAACAATGTGTGGGGCAGGGTTGGAAATCCCCACACTGCCTGAATGGAAAAGGTCAACATGTTTCTCACTCAAACAGTCTAAAAAGATCTAGGTGCAATTTGTCAGGACCTGAGTTTCAATCATACCTAATCCTCAGAGCTGAAGTCAGTATATGTTAGTAAAGGAGGAACCTAAAGATAAAAGAAACAATACAGCATGAATACCAAATTCCAGTATCACAGTGTTGAAAATAACAAGCCAACCAGTGAGAATACATAGTGCTTAGGTGACCAGTGAATTTTCACTTCTAGATCATGAAAAAGCTGAGGTCCTTACCCTCCTAAAATTAGAGGATGGGCCCCAACGGAAATAGTGGAGATCCTACTTGATCACACCCATATAATCATAAACTAATCTGGAGTTTTAAAGAGGAGTAAAGGTTAATTCATATCAACAATATGTGTCAAAGAGACCCTCAAAACAATGCATCTTTGATTGAAGCAAATCCAAAAACATATAAATAAGTCTTAAGTAATCATATATGCTATTCGCCCTCATCTGCTTAATGATGTATATGTCAAGCTATGGAGGGTACAGCCCAGTGATGGTGGGATATTGATCTACATAGATATCTGCATTCTGGTTTGGTGTGTGTCTGACGGCTCCCACCAAGATGCAATGCATTTAGTTGATAATGATGTAATAATCTGACAATCCCAACAGTGACAATTTTTAAGGGGTCTGTTAGATCCAATAATCACATGTGGTACAAGAACAGCACAATTTCAACATCACTGCACTCATAAAATTGTGTGTACACAGTCCAAGAATTGTAAATGCAGGTCATCATTAACATTGTAGCACTCTTGACAAAGCTACGTGGGGAACCAAAATGTACAGAATAACATAATGTATGATACAACTTCAACAAGGAGCACTTACTTGAATGTAGATTGCGGCTGCCGTCCGTACCTACCATTCTCCACAAATCCAAATTTGAAGGCGGGAAGTTTCAATTAACAGCTTATAAAAACTGAAAGAGGACTAACAACAATGATATGGCAGTCGCCATCTTGGAAAGTATTTGTGGAAATAGCTTAAAAAACATGGACATAAAAAAGGGACCTGACAGAAATAGTCAGCAGTTGCTATCTTTAAATAAACATAAAGAGGAAGAAATGTATGTTTATTCAGTACGAGTGGGACAAAAAAATCAGATTTTTGCAAACCCGATGTAGGGAAGCAGATGTGAAAAATAATACAAAGAGGCATCAAAAGTCTAGTCCAAGGATGAAAAAGTACTCATAGTTCCCAAATACAGTAGACTTGGGACAGTATTGATTATCAACATACGTTATAGTGATGTTGCTATTAACAAAGCAAAGACATGGTTCACATACAGAGGTGTATATGATTTTCCTGGGGCAAGTAGGTATCGTTAAGTGGTGTAACTATTAACCCTAAACAAAAAGAACTGATGTAGAGAGCATATATACGCGTCTGGGGAAGTTTATCTTCACAATTCATAGTTGAGGAACTGACCTCTGCCCATACCCCCATCAAACACGTCCCAACATAAAAAGTTAACTAATATTAGTTCGGACCATGGCACATCATTATTGAGGCCCCTAATGTGGGTCTTCAGTCTGTGTACCCAATGTTGTTCCTTCTCAAAGAGTATCTTGGTGCATTCTCTGTTGTTTATAACACTCTCTAGAATGATCCATTTCATATCATCTAGTGTGTGTTATTACTCAGAAATATATACTTAGAAAAGGCAAGGCTTGTCTGGCACAACAGTAAAATATTTGAATATGTCCTCAATGTCCTTTCAAAATCTCAAGATTTCAAGTTAATTTATGTGGAGTTTAGGCTCCAACGTTAACAAATTGTCCCTATGCTTTGCAAACTATTTGCAGTGTAGGACCCTTGCAATAGGTTGTGCTTTCTAGATTTGTGAGCTTGCTTGTTCAAATTTGAATATTCACCACACACCACCAAAAGACTCTGCCCATGGCCAGGCAAAGATTCCCAAATGACATTCCTTCAAAGCAATGGACCAATTAACAACTAGTCCTAAAAAATACCTCTATTTGGTGACTGTCTCAGACTAGGGGATGGAACCTGCTGCAAAAATACGTACACAACACTAGGTTAAGTGAGCTGACGGGATCAGCAAACAGCAATTGGTGTGACTGGCCTAAAATATCAGCAGCAACCAGAGTTAGGCTGAGTACCCTAGACTGATGAACAGTCTGTAACGTTTCTGGCTCTCAAAAATGAAAACATGAAATGTCTCATTTTCAAAGGACATGTGCTCCAACACTTTTTACTATTTAGCCCTTATATATTATTATGAGGAAAACAATGACATTCTCGAGATATAATGGAAGCTCCGCCTCTGTAAGTGAATGCATCTATTATAAAAGCTCACTTTCATGAACACAGAAACGTTATTAGCCAATGTTTGCTTTAATTAATTATGGAACAGCAAACTTTAAATGTTGATATTTCCTTTCTTTTACTTTCATTTTTTTAATATTTCATGAACATTGCGAATACATAACTATCGTATCATACAGGGTTTTTTTATTGGTACGTGGGAAGAACTGTTTTTCTTCATGAATCACCCTTTGCTTTTCCAAATGGACCTATTAACTAACAAAAGTGACGTTTTATTCCTGATTTCGAATAATTAATATATTATTAGGCCCAAGCAAAATGTCTGAGATTTAGGAATTTCGAGAATGTGAAATTTCTTGCAGTACATTTTCCCTTCAGAGAGAACGTTTGCACAGAAAGTGTCTCACTGAGAGACATAGGCCCTCATTCTGACCCTGGCGGTCTTTGACCGCCAGGGCGGAGGACCGCGGGAGCACCGCCGACAGGCCGGCGGTGCTCCAATGGGGATTCCGACCGCGGCGGTAAAGCCGCGGTCGGACCGGCACCACTGGCGGGGTCCCGCCAGTGTACCGCGGCCCCATTGAATCCTCCGCGGCGGCGCAGCTTGCTGCACCGCCGCGGGGATTCCGACCCCCCCTACCGCCATCCAGATCCCGGCGGTCGGACCGCCGAGATCCGGATGGCGGTAGGGGGGGTCGCGGGGCCCCTGGGGGCCCCTGCAGTGCCCATGCCACTGGCATGGGCACTGCAGGGGCCCCCGTAAGAGGGCCCCTAAATGTATTTCACTGTCTGCTGCGCAGACAGTGAAATACGCGACGGGTGCAACTGCACCCGTCGCACAGCTTCCACTCCGCCGGCTCGATTCCGAGCCGGCTTCATCGTGGAAGCCTCTTTCCCGCTGGGCTGGCTGGCGGTCTGAAGGCGACCGCCCGCCAGCCCAGCGGGAAAGTCAGAATTACCGCCGCGGTCTTTCGACCGCGGAACGGTAACCTGACGGCGGGACTTTGGCGGTCGGCCTCCGCCGCCCGCCAAGGTCAGAATGAGGGCCATATTCTGCTTAAACCATTCTCCTTCCAGTATGTTGTGATATTTTATAGTAGGTGTATCCTCATGTGGTAAGTCAAGCAAAATACCAGAAAATCACATTTTGCTCTATAAGTGCAAATTTGTGACACAACAAATTGAAATGTAATTTTTTTAAAAAACATACACTATTTCACCCAACTCAAATATGTTGAGCTTGGGGGCTATAACAAGGTAAAGGCAGCACTTTGTTACCATTATGAATGGTAGTCACGGAGAAAAATAAATGAGAAAGATGGTTTGACAGAAAGGTGTCATCACAACGGCTTCACTGGGATTATTTTTATGAGTAGGAATAATTTGCGCATTTCTGTGGTGCCTACTCAAGTGGAATTACCTAAGAAATACATGTGATTATGTGGAATTACGGGAGAATGGTAATTGCATTTATCACTATTTCTGAGTTCAAAAATGCCTCCGCGCATCCAAAACAGATACAAGGATGCATTTTGGCTAAGAAATAGCACTAAATGCAACAGAACACAAATAGAGAGCATGCTCACGTGCACTAAACGTGCTCTTCGGGTAGGAGTTTTCCTAAACTTACTCTCGGCGTTTAACATTATTTTCATAGTGTAAATTGCACCCTAGCATCACAAATGGATTCAAGGATGCCTTTTGCACTAAGAAATAACAATCAATGCGGCAGAAGATAAACAGTGTGCGAGAGCTAAATATGCTCTCACTGTAGGATATTTTCACACAAATTACGCAGGCAGGAATAATCGCATAATTATCAGTAATTCCACATCAAAGAGTAATAGGGATTTAGCAAAAGTACTCTGATTACTCCGACATAATTGAAATTCCACCCAGACCTAATTATTTTTTTGAACTTATTTCATTTTATTTTGAATTCTTTCTTGTTGAAACCTTCAATTTTATTTATCTGCATGTGTAGGCAGTATTTGAATGCTGACTTTCTATCACTCAGTTTGATGGCATCTTTCATAAAGTGCTGCTACTGGTGCAATTCTGAGCAAACAGCCTTGGTTATGATCAACAAGGCATCTGAGTAGATAGCGATTTCAGATATCTTCAGTTCAGAAACACAGTTCAGAACCCTTATCCTTTTGTTTGCTATGAGAAGCAAAGTCAATTCACTCCAAGACTCTGACCCTCCTCTGATGGACTAGATATTTCCTCAACCTCAGTCTCTCATGTTCTAATGGTCTTATCTAGTGCTCCACAGTAAGTTTGGTTTCGCCAGACAATATCTCTCTATATGGCCAGCTGTGATGTATCTCTATAACTTTCTGTGACATCACTTCAGACCACCCTTTTTCTACATTGCAAGACAATCTTGCAGTGCAGGACCCCCCACAACTCCCCTGAATCTTCTAGCCAGAAGTCTCACTGCATCCAACAGTGTTCAACACATCAACAATGGGAATTTACCTGAAGGTTATGGCACTATTAGCTGCTTTCCCCCAAAACACATTAATCACGGGGTATTTAAGGTTTTTACTTGTGGCCTTCTGGGGAGCTCTCTCTCCTGATATCCCTACAAAGAACACAATTTTTCCACACCATACAAGACCTACAACTATGCTGATTCATTGTAACTGATTGAAACTCATAACGTGGGACTCCACTCTTGTTGAGAGCTCCATTGATCTCTATTTACGTTCGAATTCTACACTGTCACGTGGATTCTTAGTGGTAAGACATGGAAGACTCCATTGTTTGGCAGTGCTGGATGTCATGCTAGAATGCTGTTGCTACCTTTATACCCCATGTCTGCTCATACCTACATATATATACAAAGACTTCCTTCATTGTCTACACAAGCCAAGAACGGATTCTTGGTGGTAAGACAGGAAAGACTCCATTGTTTGGCAGTGCTAGCTGTCATGCTAGAATTCTGTTACTATCTTTATACCCCATGTCTGCTCGCGAAGAATATATTCTGTTCATGAAGTGCACAGCATTTACTTTAAAATCCAATTAACCAATTGTTAAACACATTGCCATAATTTTGATGTGATTGCTAATCTGAAAGAAAATTTATCATTTGTTTTGTTGTTTGCAACGTGCAGTAGTCTGCACTTAGATAAGAGACTATATAGAAAAAAAAGAAAAAAAAGTTTGTGAGAGGTATGATAATTACTATGTGCGTAATTTGTCCACATTTCTGAGCTTTACACACAGAACTGGGGGATGAGGTACCATGTAAAATGCACATGCTTTCCACATTTTGAGATGCACAGATACACATTGTGTTAATAAATTGTGGAGCACATTCCTTGGCTTTACTACCTAGGGCCAGATGTAGCAAATTTAAAATTTGCGAGGTGCAAAGTGCGAGTCCATGCGACTCGCACTTTGCACCTCGCAAATTGGTATGCAGTACGGTGTCTCAGACACCGACTGCAACTCGCTATGGGGTCGCAATGACCCACCTCATGAATATTCATGAGGTGGGTCGCAAATTGCGGCCCCATAGCGAGTATAGGCACTCGCAAACATGGAGGCCTGCTGTCGTCAGCAGACCTCCATGTTCGTGACTGCTTTTAAATAAAGCAGTTTTTTTTTTTTAAAGTGTAGCCCGTTTTCCTTACAGGAAAACGAGCTGCACTTTAAAAACAAAACGAAACCTTTAGTTTCTGTATTTTTTCAGGGCAGGGAGTGGTCCTTTGGACCACTCCCTGCCCTGAAAAAATATTTGTGGGTCCAGTCACAAACTGGAAGGGGTCCCATGGGGACCCCTTCCAATTTGCGAGTGGGTTACCATCCACTTGAAGTGGATGGTAACTGCGATGCCATTTGCGACAGCGTACGCGGTCGCAAATGGTATTGCATACCACTCAGACTCGCAAATAGGAAGGGAACACCCCTTCCTATTTGCGAGTCGGAAATGCATATTGCGAGTCGGTACCGACTCGCAATATGCATTTCTGCATAGCAAAGAGGCATTTGCACCTCGCAAACGGCGATTTTCGCCGTTTGCGACGTGCAAATACTTTGCTACATTTGGCCCCTAGTTATTTTCACATTTTGAAGACACTGACAAAGTAAGAATGTCAATTGAAAAAACATTTTTTGGGATCAATTATTTTATTGCCAACATTTTTAATTGAGAAATGACATCAAATACAGTGACAAGCAAGGTCAGCTTATATCCATATAGAGATGCAAATGTTGATTGTGTTACATGCATGATTAACAAACAATACTTATATGTAATAGAAGAGGTCAAAAAAGAAACAGAGGGGAGAAGAGAATACGCTTTAGAAAGAAGAAAGTAAAGAGAACGAAAGGGAAGAAGGACATAAGTGTGGCACAAGGGTTAGAGCAGCAGACCCTGATGCAGAAATTTGGCCTAGGACCAGGATTCAATTCCCACCTCGGTGGGTCTTGGGTTCAATTCCCTTGTACGAGATAATTCTCACCACAGTGCCTAATCTAATTAATGGGTCCCACTCTGGGCAATAGCTGGCTTAATCTTCACAATGGCCCCAACAGCACTTGGATGCCTGGCTTCACCCTGGGGGTTGCCCAGGAGTGGGTGCCTCACAGGGAAAAGCCAGGAGGGGTTCCACAGCAGTAAGTGTGTATTGCACCTTGAGACTGACCCTAACGGGTGAGTAGTGTGCTATACAAGTTTGCAGAGATAAAAAGAAGGCAGGAAAGACATAAACTACAAACTAAGAAAGAGAGGAGGGTAGTGGTAGTCAGTACAATGGTGGTGAAATGGAAGAAGCAAAAGTCTGAGGGAAGAATGGGGGAATCTTGAAAACAAGGGGCCCATAGAAGAAGGACTAAATCAGCTTGTCTATTAAATTGTAAATGATCTTTTCATACGATGCCATTTCTCATGTGACCGCAATTGTGGAGAGTGACAATGTCACAAAATACAGATTTTGGCAACTGTAAGGACAATGATGTGTAATTGATGAGCATGACGGGCCCATTCGGGAATGTCCTGTAAATTATGGAGGAGAATTAGGGTGTCTGGAAGTGGTGAGGGTAAATCCATAGATTCTTAAAGCGCAGACTCTGCTGCCATCCAGAGGGGTTGTATAGTGGGAGAATCCAGCAAAATATGGCCAATATCACATGCCACATAATCACATCGGCAACAGGCAGAATGAGGGAGCAACCCTGCAGCCTGGAGCCACACCAGGACCCAATGCTAACTCTGAAGGATCTTAAAAAGACTGAGTTGTACCCATGCCTCATGGGCTCCTCGTTCTAGGGCCTCCAAAAGTCTGGCCCATTCTTCCTTGTCATATTCAATCTGCAGATGAGGCTTCCAGATTGTCCCAAGGCTAGCCAATTGTGGCTGAAAGTAAAGTTGACAAATCCAGTGGGTTTATAATCCGGACATCACGCCTTTAAACTGAGCACGTGTTGAGAAAAGAGAGCACCGGGGAACAGGGAATGGTCCAGGGTTGGGGACCCAATTTACTCCGGCAGACAATGACCTAATTGTATACATCATCCTTGTTAAGTATGCAACAAGCCAAATTCGTCCCATAGCATCTCAAAGGACTTGAGTTTACCACCAGACATCAAGTGCGGAAGACTCAGAATCCCACTTCTGCGCCAAGGTCCCCAGTCAAGCCTAGTCTCACCTACATAAATGCCTGCATTGCTCCGGAAGACAGCTTTGTCCTGGAGATACATGTCCACCGAAATGAGTTTCTGGGCCTTTATCCAAGCAGCGTACAAGGCTTTCAGCATGCAATTAGTGAAGTCGGTGGCAGCGGGGCCAGGAAGATAGAGGGCCTGTAATCCCAAAGATGTCTACTGAAGTCTATGTTTATTCATAAAACACAAGACAGGGTCTTTGACCCCGGGGTGCATGTATGCCATTTGTGCCATATGTAGAGCTAAACAGTAATGTTCCACAGGTGGCAGGCCTAGTTCCCCTGCTGATCTGTGGGCAATACATTGCTGAGCTCCAGATAAAGGCCTTAATGGATTATCTATCCAGCAGAGGGTTGAGACGGGTATTAATCGGCAAAGCATGCCTAACACATATGGGATCCGGGTAAGAGTAGCCATGTAAAGGGGTTGCTAAACCCCTTGTGACTCCCACATGATCAGGGCCTATGGAGAAGGGCCCCAGGGGCACTTCTCAAAGCGCTGCGCTATTGCAACACAATGAAGAGGAACCGGAAGGCGACGTGAGGCGTTGCGCATCACAAAGGAGAGCAGAGTGGGGAGAGACGAGGACGGCGGGGAAGAGGACGCAAAGGAGAGCAGCACGGGGAGAGATGCAGACCATGAGGAAGAGGACGCAAAGGATAGCAGCTCGGGCAGAGGCGTGGATGGCGAGGAAGATGACGTGGAGGAGAGCAGCGAGTGAGTTCAAAGGGAGAACCCGGCACCCTGCCTCGTCCCTGGAGGAACGTGGCTGGAGCAGATACGTGCCCGTATACAGGCTTTAAGTGGTTATTGGGCACAAATAAAAGAACCATCTGGGGCAATAAACAAGGCAAAGACAAGAGAAAAAGGGGTATGGTATAAAATATAATATCCACCTCAATGAAAGGCAAGGAGAGTACTTTTAATTACTTGCTTTTTACCATAAAGGTGCCTGTTAAAAAGACTATTTTTTTTTTCTTTCTCTCTCACTCACACTAAGTCACTGGGAAAAAGAGGAAGAAAAAGCACCATCTAAAAACAATAAGCGTAGCACAGGGAGTGCACAGTTCCTTTCACTTATTTCCTCACCCCACCCCATAAACCTTTACTCCAGAGAAATAGAGAATGAAACCCCGACTTACCTCTTCTTTCTATATCTTGTGTTTCTTCCTCACGCCCCGGAGTGACATACGAGAGGTCCCAGATGTGTCTGAAAGAAAAGAAAATTAGAGACCATTAAAATACAAAGGCAAGACAAGAAAAGAGACAGTAAAACACAGATGAAGAACTAGGAGAACCAAGAAAGAGACGAATAACAGAGAACACAAAAAAGAAATTGTAAACCAAAGATACGAAGAGAGTTCCTGAGTTTTTTTTGTTGTTGTTGATTTTTTTCCACCATTTCTTTCTGTCTTTCGAGTATAGGAAGGAGGATAACCAAATAATAAGGATAATAAAGGAAAGTGTCCTAAAATACTACATCTAAAATTCTTTATCGTACGAGAGTTAGTGAACAGGTTGAAATTAGTGAAGGGGAGGTTTTTCATGGACTAGCCCACCACAAGCCATTTTCATCACCTTAGCCCATCCCCAGAGAGTGAGATTTAGGTGGGACCACTTTGCAAAGTCAAATCACATTTGCTCCATTAATGCGTCCAGATTATCAGCAACCATACATTCCATGCCCCAATTTCCTAGAAAGCCTAGACACCTAAGGTGTGAATTCTTCTACTGAAATAGGTGATCAGCAATGGCATCGCAGGTGGTGATCCTCAACAATGGCAAGACCTCACTCTTTCCCCAGTTCACTTTGTAGCCGGATACTGCCACAAAGGCATCAATAGTCTCCAACACCTCAATGATGGAGGAGGATAAGGCCAATAAGATAAGTAAACTGTCATCTGCGTGTAGATACAATGTCATGCGACCTCCGGATGTTGAAATACCTATTATACTAACCAATTGGCTCATGGACGCCACTAAATGTTCCATGGTACACAGAAATAACAAGGGGGGAGAGTGGGAAACCTTCATGGGTACCGATATGGACCAAGAAGAGGTTAGAAAGAAAGCCCTCAACAGTTGTACTGCACTGAGGGGAAATTATAAAGCTGTCTCAGCCTGAAAATGAATTCCTCACAAAGGCCAAATTTCCAGAGTGTGGCAAACAAATAGTCCCATTATATCCTGTTGAAGGCCTTTTCTGCGTCTGACAGCGCCAGTAACAGGGCTTCATTCAGGAGGTCAGCTGTTAGCCAGACTGCATGAGCTAACGTTCAGAGATGATTGCGTGATGAGAGGTCTGGGACAAACCCCACTTGTGAATGGTGAATAAGTGAGGGAATGACTCGCTTAAGGTGGGTTGATAGAATCCTTGACAATATCTTCACATCCCCATTGAGCAAGGATATGGGGGCGGTGATAACTTCCACAAAGGGAAGGATCTTATCCTGGTTTGAGAAGGACCAAAATCAATGCCCTGTTAGACAATATACCCAAGGGCCTCAGTGATTAGCCTCAGCAAAGTCCTCATAGAGATCATCAACTACCTTCAGTAAAGTCCATTTATAGAACTTTGCCGGGAAACCATCCTCTCTCCTGGACTTTGTGATAGGGTGCTCTATCTCCTCCTTGGAGATCGCACCCTGAAGCAACTGCCTGCTCTCCTCTGAGGGATAAGGTAATCAAATACCTTCCAGGAAAGTGTTTATCTGTTCTGTTTCTTGAGCAATTTCTGGTTAGTAGAGGGCCTTGGAATAGGATGCAAACACATCTGCAATTTCCTGCAACTTGGTGACCAGTGTCCCTGAGTTGGCGATGATAGCAGGAATGGGCATTCCCACCTACCTGTGCTAGAGCTGAGCTGCCAAAAGACATCCTGCCTTCTCTCTCTGTTCATAGTGATGGTATTTCAACTTCTGTAGCACATACTCTGCTTTAGAGGTGACAAGGGTATTGTCACATGCGTGAGGTGGGATATATCCACTTCTAGTTTTTTGGATTCTCCTCCATCCGCTTGTTAAACAGGGCTGAATACCTCATCAGCTGTCCCCTGGTGGTCGCCTTTGCCGCCACCCAAAATGTCAGGGCAGAGTTGACCGAACTATCATTGTTCTCAGGATAAAAATGCACATTAGCTTTAATATGTGCCAGGGCTTGCATAATGGATGCAACAGACCTAAATCAGTGTCCTGAGTAATAGGTGAGTGGTCTGAAAGTGCACTGTCTAATATTGAGGTCTCGCAGAAAACAAGAAGTAAATGGTGGGTCATCAGGAAACAATCTAACAGTGATTGTGTGCCGTAGACGAAGGACAATTATGTGTATGCCTGGTTCGTCTGATGCAAAAGATGTCATACATCACTGAGGCCATGATCAGCCACAACATCTCCTAGGAGGGCACTGTCCCCATTATTGGATACATCAGCTGGAACGGTGTGGTCTAAGACCACATCCCAGGCCACGTTCCAGTCTCTGCCTATCAGGATGTTGAAGGTATCTACCTCCGTCAATATTCGTGTAGGTTGCAGAAGGAAGACACTCTTCAAACCTGTGGGTGCATACACTGAACCTATGCAGAGAACCTTCCAGTTGAACTTCAATTTTGCAAACACATAACAACCTTCCGGATTGACTCAATTCTTAACCACTACATTGGATATGTTTTTTCGAATCAGGATGAATGCACAACATTTCCGTGGGGTTGGTAAGTCATCCACGGCTCTCAGAAGACAACAACTGTGGATCTCCTTGCCCACCCAGTTCCAGAGAAGGTTCTCTGCTTCTTTCTTGTTAATTGTTTCTCCTGGAGAAAAGCTATGTTGGTGTTTGGAGTTGAGATAAGAGAACACTTTTCTATGCTTAATGTAATGAGTAGAGCTATTGATATTCCAGGAAAGAATGCGCAAGGGCATGTTCATGGTTATGGAGTTCAAAAGATTTACAGAAAAGAGTCAGAAGGTTGTAAACGCACATGAATGTTAATCAGTCCTGTTGGCAGTCTATGGGTTGTTGAAAGAGTAGACCAGAACTGATGAGAAGGGGAGGGGGAGGGGGTAAGCAAATAAGAAAATGTGCAAAAGAAAGGAACAAAAAAGGTGGCTTAACCAAGATAAGAAGAGATGAAAGAGAAGGAGGAAAGGAAGTTGATCAAAGAAAAGGAAAGAACAATGCAAAAATAAAAACACAATACTTTGTGGGGCAGAAATCAAGTACACAAGCAGTATAACTGCTGCATCCTAAATAACTGTAGTTGGTGGGTCTGCACTTGAACAGCTGTCGCATTTGGAAGGCTCCAGGGTTCAGTGATCAAGAAGAAAACTAGGGCAATAGAAGGATGGACACTACAATGTTTTCAGAAAATTCATAATGACAAAGATCAGACAGTAGGTAAGTAAGGACCTGGAGGAGAAACACAAAAGCAAAATGGACAGAGTGCTGAACAATGCAAACACACCCCCCAGTCTGGTTTCAATCCATCGTTCTTTTGCTCACCATGCCACCCCAGTTTGGACCCAGCCATATGCATGGGAACAGTCCAGCCCGAACTGCCAGACCAGATCCTCCCTGTACCGGAAACAAGCATCCTGGGACCGGTTTCAGGGTATCACCTTTCATCAGCCAGGCTAACTTGAATCCGGTGGCACGGTGAGCAAGGGACCCACTTCTGGGCATACCCTTCCCACGCAGGGCAACTTTAGAAACAAAAAAGGATAATGGATGGAGTACTAAACAATGCAAACACTCACCCCCATTCACAGATCTGGGTTTAATCCATTGTTCCTTTGCTCACCATGCCACCCCAGTTTGGACCCAGCCATATGCAAATCAGTCTTGACCCTGTTACTCATGGGAACAGTCCAGCCCAAACTGCCAGACCAGATCCTTCCTGGACCGGAAACAAGCATCCTGGGACCGGCTTCAGGTTATCACCTTTCATCAGCCAGGCTAACTTGAATCCGGTGGCGCAGTGAGCAAGGGACCCACGTCTGGGCATACCCTTCCCACGCAGGGCCACTTTAGCAACACAAAAGGATAATGGACGGAGTACTGAACAATGCAAACACTCACCCCCATTCACAGATCTGGGTTTAATCCATTGTTCCTTCGCTCACCATGCCACCCCAGTTTGGACCCAGCCATATGCAAATCAGTCTTGACCTGTTCCTCATGGGAACAGTCCAGCCCGAACTGCCAGACCAGATCCTCCCTGGACCGGAAACAAGCATCCTGGGACTGGCTTCAGGTTATCACCTTTCATCAGCCAGGTTAACTTGAATCCGGTGGCACGGTGAGCAAGGGACCCACGTCTGGGCATACCCTTCCCACGTAGGGCAACTTTAGCAACACAAAAGGATAATGGACGGAGTACTGAACAATGCAAACACTCACCCCCAGTCACAGATCTGGGTTTAATCCATCATTCCTTTGCTCACCATGCCACCCCAGTTTTTACCCAGCCATATGCAAATCAGTCTTGACCCTGTTCTTCTTGGGAATAGTCCAGCCCGAACTGCCAGGCCAGGTCCTCCCTGGACCAGAAACAAGCATCCTGGGACCGGTTTCAGGGTTCTCACCCTTCATCAGCCGGGGTAGCTTGAATCCAGTGTCACAGTAAGCAAGGGACCCACGTCTGGGCATATCCTTCCCACTTAGGGCAACTTGAGCAACACAAAAGAATAATGGACGGAGTGCTGAACAATGCAAACACTCACCCCCATTCACAGATCTGGGTTTAATCCATTGTTCCTTTGCTCACCATGCCACCCCAGTTTGGACCCAGTTTGGACCCAGCCATATGCAAATCAGTCTTGACCCTGTTCCTCATGGGAACAGTCCAGCCCGAACTGCCAGGCTAGGTCCTCCCTGGACTGGAAACAAGCATCCTGGACCGATTTCAGGGTATCACCCTTCATCAGCCAGGCTAGCTTGACTCTAGTGGCACAGGAAGCAAGGGACTCACGTCTGGGCATACCCTTCCCACTTAGGGCAACTTTGGCAACATCATAATCTGTTGTTTTTGTAATTGTCTCCCCAAGTGGGAAGGGTATGCCCAGACGTGGGTCCCGTGCTTGCTATGCCACCAGATCCTGACACTGAGTTAAACAAGTTACAGCACAAGTAAAAAAGAAGCTGTAGGAAGCTGGCCCTTTATGTGTAATGCAAATACCATGTAAAGGGTACTGCGCTTACCCAATGAGTGGACAGGGGTTGCTATGCAATCCCAAAGTGTTCTATTTAGGGGTAGTGTGGTAGAGCAGCCTTGGGCTTAACAAAGAGGAGTGCAAGACTCCTGCAAATAAACACACAATGGTATATGAATGAGACACGCGACCCAAGAAGGAGATCCACACCAATTTCTAAAAATAGCAAGTATCTTTATGCATGTTGGACATCAGAGAAACATTGCTCAGGTTTTTAAATAGGAATTGATTTCACTTTAAAAAGTGGGCACTGCAATTTCTGAGTACTGTAATGTATGGGAGGAAAGCAAGTTTTGCAAACAGGTAGAGTACAGCGAGTTACAAGACCAATCTCCTGATGTTAAGGTGAGTTGTGGGCAAGATCCAAGGCTACATGCACAGTACACCCTCAGTGGCATGGGAGCAACTGGGGCAGAGTGCAAAACAGCATTTAGCGCCCAATGCGTTCCTACGGAGACCGGTCACTGTGAAAAGAGGCTGCAGGCTAGGACTGGGCATACTGTTTGCGTGAGGCAGACTGGGCTCAGGTCTTGCACTGCTCAGGGATGTAGGAACACCAGTTGTCCTCTTCTCCAAGGTTCAGGGTGTCTGGAAGCAGAGGATTCTTGGATCATCGGGTGTCCATCCCCAGTAGCAATCACTGTGGAGGGGGAACCACAGAACTGGCTACAGACGTGGACTGGGGAACCAGTCCAGATGTGCCAACAAGTGTGCTCAAGTCTCATGAGCCAGAGGGATACAGAGACACCAGTGCCTCTTTTCCTCAGTGCAGGGCGCCCGGGTACAGAGGTGCAGTGGGCCATCAGGGTTGCCATCATCCGAGGCAGTCGCAGTTTAGGAGAGCCTGCACAAAGAGGCTGCAGGCATCGGTGCGAAGATCACAGTGGGGAAACCCACAATAGACTTTTTGTTCTGGAGAGGCTGGGAACCAGGTTAGCACCATTGGCACACTTCAACATGGGCTCGGAGGCGCGGTGCAGTTGTGCTGCCCAGCACTGGTTTCTCTTCAGCAGTTGTTGGGTGCCTTCAAGGGTGCAAGGGAGCAGCTACGCTACTCCATGGGAGTTCTTTCTGCTGGAGTGAATGCTGGCAGTCTTCCTGTCCTTTTGTAATTCTTGTAATTGTGGAAGTCCAAAGGCAGGCTTGGCACTGAGTCAGTCACAGATCTTCAGTTCTTGCCTTTTGCGTCTCTGGAGTGTCCTTCTTTTTCAAGTCAGCACAGATCTGTTTCCCTGGAGCCAGGGGCTCCCCTAATTACTGAATTATGGAGTGTTAGGGGCCCTATATTACCATTTCCAGTTGGAAGTGGGCATAACCTTGTCCCAGAATTCTTAATGATGCCATCACAAAGATGTCTACTTCTGAAAAATCATGTCCAACTTGCAGTAGCCAACTTTAGGGGTGGTACTAGCCTAGGGGTTGCATGCCTACCTGACTAGCTAATTCTCTCACCTGTACAGGTACTAAATGGGCTCTGGACAGGGGAGGTGACTTCCTCTTCTGTGAGGGGAGCCAGATTCACATTTCGAAGGCAGCAGCCCTTTGGGGCGTGCCGCCATTGGAAGGCTAAGCAGCAGGTCAACCTGTGGGAGTTACACTCTCTTCCTGAAGATGCTATTGTTCTGGGCCTCTTGAGAGCAGAAGGCTCTCACCCTAGGAGTCCTTGGGTGACAGGCTGGCAAAAACTATTCAGCAAGCACACCAGAGGATGGTAGGGTTTTAGGGGGTTCCTTTAAGGTGCCCTTTTGTTACATGTATTGGTAAATCCAATACTGGCATCAGTGTGGGTTCACCAATACAAGATGTTTGATACAAAACATCCCTATCTTTAGTGAAGCCATCATGTAGCTGGAGAACTCGTGTTGACCAGTGTCCCAAACATACTTTTTAAAATGGCTTCCCTGGTCACTTACTATGTCTGAGAATTAACGAAGGCATAGCAGGGGCATATAAGCCTTAGGGCTGTAAGGCCTGCTAGAGGGGTGACTTACATATATTGTACTCAGTGTTAGGGGACATGGCTCACAGGCTGTGGGCCATGTCGTGTTTTCACTTTTGTCTGCCCCAAGACACAATTGGTGCTGAAGCCCTTGGGGACTCTATTTGGTACCCCAGGCCCTAGGTACCAGAGGCACTATTTACTAGGGACTTATAGAGGGTGCAAAATGCTTTGTCAATGGAGGAAACAACTGTGTAGTTTGGGGAAAGAGATCCAGCACAGGGGACCTAGTTAGCAGGAACCCAGTACACTTGCAGTTGAAATTACATCAGATACCAGGCAAAAAGTGGGTTGTTACCATGTCAAAAAGAGGTACTTTCTTACAGAAATTAAGTAGCCTTTGCTCACTGTTAGAAAAACTACAACATGCTGGGCTACTGCTGTAGTGAGAGAACAGATTGTTGTGGGTTTTCATTCCATCGGAGGACCATTTATACTCCAGAAAGGATATCCTGGTTCCTCTTTGTACTCACCACTTCAGTTACTTGAGGAGGGGGAATAATTTGCTGCTACTTTTTGCTTCCCCTTTTAACAAATACAGAATGGAAGGGTTTTTTTGTGGTCAGTTCAGTAAAGTTCAATAAAATTCAATAGTGCTCTGAATAGGACTTTTCTGTAAACCTCAGTATCTCTTAATTAGCCCAAGCTCTCCACTCAGTTCCTCCATCAAACCCGAGGCCTTGTAGCTTCTTCCTTAATTATGGTATTACTGCATTAATAATAGTATTCAAATTCTGTTCAGAGATAGTTTAAGATATCAGGATCCATAAATACCTGTTGAGATTAAACTGCCCCACTCATGGACCTTCAACATCATCTGCAGAGTTGCTGTCCAAGGAGATGATTGTTTATGTGTGGCCTGGAAGGGACTGTCACTTCCCCTCATCAATTGTTAAACTGTTAAACCGCCTAAATTCTGAAATTCATGGAGGCGACACCATTACATCATTCCTTCATCACTATAACTGTTTGGAAGCTTCATCATCTCTTTTGCATTTCATGTAGGGGTTTCAACAGAGGCTGCAGATGAACTACACCACTATGTGCAGTCTGAGGATAATTGCCGCAGGATATATTTTGGGCCTCCTCTGACGACGAGGCCAGGGGACATCCTGCCACCAGTGCTCAACAGAGCGTGTACAGTGCTCTCAGGATGGCTTTTAGTATTCCCTACCCAGGCAGACGTATATCCAGCGATGGTAGCAAGTGAAGACTATTGCTTTTCATGCCCTTTTTCCTGAAGCGTCCCGGCGAATGGAAAACCAGTTTAATAGGTCATCTTAATCAGTGGCCATGCTTTTTATTAGGAAAACAAAACTATAAAAAAGTGTGATAGCTTCTCACGAGGGCCTTGCATCCCCTCCCATGGACAAGGATGGAAGAGGTATCGCTTCCATTTACACCCTGCCCCCCACCACCCCTGACCCCCAACTGATGTCTGATGATGTCAGCGCGCGATCGCGTGCTGACCTCTTCAGAGGCCGCCCCACACTCTGGAAGCCAGCGTGGATCAGAAGAGAAATGCAAAAGCATTTCTCTTCCGATCATGGGCAGGGGGCGGGAGAGGCACCAAAGGAAAGGAAAGGCTTTTCCTTTCCTTTGATGCCTCTCTGCGTATTTCTGCAGCCCGATCCTGAAGTGATCGGGTTGCAGAAATGACCACTAGACACCAGGGAGTTTTTTTTATATATAAATGATAAAGGGGAATGACCCCTTGAGCCATGGGCACTCCCCTGGGGGGCATTTTTTCTTAAGGCCTTTTCTTCCCCACCTGGGGGAAGATCGGCCTATTGTTATTAGGCCGATCTGCCCCCGGGGAGCCAGAAACCTCTAGATGCCAGGGATAATTTTTTCTATTGTTTGTTTCCTTTTTGACACGTGGGGAGTGACCCCTTAGGCAAGGGTCACTCCCCTGGAGGGACTTATTGTCTTTAGACCATTTCTGCCCCCCTTGGGGGCAGATTGGTCTATTTTTATTAGACCAATCTGCCCCCCTTGGGGGCAGAAACCACTACGGGATTTGTTTTAGGTCAACTTCACGCAAGGGGAGTGACCCCTTAGGCAAGGGTCACTCCCCTGGGGGGAGAATTTAATTTAGGCCATTTCTGCCCCACTTGGGGGCAGATCAGCCTATTTTAATTAGGCTGATCTGCCGGCAAGGAGGACATAAACCACTAGGCACCACTGTTTGCAAAGGAATCTGGGTAACAGAAACGCGTGAGAGCCCCACAAATCACCTCATCCTGGATTACCCTTGGTGTCTACTTTTAAAAAATGCACAGGTTTGGTAGGTTCCCCTAGGTACCAGCTGAGCTAGAGGACAAAAACCACAGCTAGGCACTTTCCAAAAAAACACGTCAGATTTCAATGTAAAAATGTGATGTGTCTATGTTGCGTTTCCTGTTGCGGACATTAGGCCTACCCACACAAGTGAGGCACCATTTTTATTGGGAGACCTGAGGGAACGCTGGGTAGAAGGACGTTTGTGACTCCCATCAGGTTCTAGAACTTTGCAGCACCAAAATGTGAGGAAAAAGTGTTTTTTTACCACATTTTGAGGTTTGAAAAGGATCCTGGGGAACAGAAACTTGTGAGAGCCCCAGAAGTCACCTCATCCTGGATTCCCCTAAGTGTCTACTTTAAAAAAATGCACAGTAGTGGTAGGTTTTCCTTCGGTGCCAGCTGAGCTAGAGGCCAAAAACCACAGCTAGGCACTTTCCAAGAAACACGTCAGATTTCAATGTAAAAATGTGATGTGTCCATGTTGCGTTTCCTGTTGCAGACATTAGGCCTACCCACACAAGTGAGGCACCATTTTTATCGGGAGACCTGGGGGAACGTTGGGTAGAAGGAAGTCTGTGGCTCCCTTCAGGTTCTTGAACTTTGCTAAACGTTAGGAAAAAGTGTTTTTTGTCACATTTTGAGGTTTGCAAAGGATTCTGGGTAACAGAAACTTGTGAGAGCCCCACAAGTCACCCCATCCTGGATTCCCCTATGTGTCTACTTTTAAAAAATGCTCAGGTTTGGTAGGTTTCCCTAGGTGCCAGCTGAGCTAGAGGCCAAAAACCACAGCTAGGCACTTTCCAAAAAACACGTCATATTTCAATGTAAAAATGTGATGTGGCCATGTTGCGTTTCCTGTCGCGGGCATTAGCACTACCCACACAAGTGAGGTACAATTTTTATTGGGAGACTTGGGGGAACACAGAATAACGTGTTATTGCCCTTTGTCTTTCTCTACATTTTTTCCTTCCAAATGTGAGACAGTGTGTAAAAAAGACGTCTATTTGAGAAATGCCCTGTAATGCACATACTAGTATGGGGATCCCGGAATTCAGAGATGTGCAAATAACCATGCTTCTCAACACCTTATCTTGTGCCTATTTTGGAAATACAAAGGTTTTAGAGATACCTATTTTTCACTCTTTATATTTCAGCAAAAGAATTGCTGCAAAGCCATTATACAATGAAAACCTATTGCAAGGAGCAGCTCATTTAATGCCTCTGGGTACCTAGGGTTCTCGATGAATCTACAAGCCCTATATATCCCCGCAACCAGAAGAGTCCAGCAGACATAACGGCATATTGATTTTTAAACTCTGACATTGCAGGAAAAGTTACAGAGTAAAACATGAGAAAAAGGGTTGTTTTTTTACCTCAATTTCAATATTTCTTTATTTCAGCTGTTATTTTCTTTAGGAAAACCTTGAAGGAGCTGCCCAAATGACCCCTTGCTGAATTTCGAATTCTGTCTACTGTCAGAAATGTTTAGCTGTCCAGGATCCAGCATTGGTTTGACAATCATTTCTGTCACTAATTAGAAGGAGGCTAAAAAAATTAGGCATATCCCAGTAAAATGCCAAAATTGTGTTGAAAAATGTGGTTTTCTGATTCAAGTCTGTATGTTCTTGAAAACTGGAAAGATGGTGATTTTAGCACCGCAAACCCTTTGCTGATGCCATTTTCAGGGAAAAAAAAAAACACAATCCTTCTTCTGCAGCCCTTTTTTCCCATTTTTTCTTTTAAATGAAATGTTTTGGCTAATTTCTTGGTGTCCTCCAAGGGAACCCACGCACTCTGGGTACTTCCAGAATCCCTAGGATGTTGGGAAAAAAGGACACAAATTTGGCATGGGTAGCTTATGTGGACAAACAGTTATGAGGGCCTAAGTGTAAACTGCCTCAAATGGTAAAAAAAAAATAAAAAAAAAGGCCTGGTATCTGCGGGGGAAAAGGCCTGTTAGCAAAGGGGTTAACACTGCCCTTTTTTACCCCTCACCTTGAAATGTTTTGGCCCAGATTTAAGGTGGCCTAGCATCATCCTAAGGACACATTAGCGTCATGTTTTTGGATGCTAATGTGGCGTTAGATGTCCATATTTACAAAGTTGTGCAATACATGCATTGCGTTACTATGTAACCCTTTGAGCTACATTATGCCTGCGCAAGGAATAATGTATGCAAAGGGGGTGTTCCCCCATTAGGGATGACCAAAAAAATGTTTAAAAGAAATCAAAGAGATTTCTTTGCAACATTTTTCCCAACACTTTTAACACCTGCTCAGAGCAGGCGTGAAAAGGAGGCGCTCATTGGTTACGGTGGGCCTCAATGGCCTTTGCAGGATTAGCATAAAAATTCTAGAAAGCTTCAAACTAACATAAAAAATTCTGACGCTGAGTCCCTAACTACTGCATGGTACACTGTATATTAAATATGGTGCACACATGGTGGCATTAGCAGGGTGTTAAGGAGCTCAAGAAAAATAGTGCTGCACTAGGTGCAGTGCCACTTTTAATAAATATGCCCCTTTGTGTGGAAAGAGAAATCAAATGGTCATGCACACACTTATGATGAAAGGTGTTTATTTTTTATTACATGCATAATAGGGTAAATGTGCTCCAAAATGTAAGTCTGCATCAGATGCAGAGGCCCCAGATAGCTTGGCACATTTTGTGAGAACAGGACACTGCATGTTCCCCTAGGTAATGTTTATGATGTCACCATTTAAGAAACAGATGCAAACACCAATATTTTAAATAATCTTTTTGAAGATATCACAAATCACACTAGTCTTACTACTTTGACACAGATTACTATGAATGTGGTATTATTAATTAGATTGATTATGTGTTAATATTTATTTAGATTTCTTTTTTAGTTGTAGTTATTTATTGATGAAAATATTGTGATGATAACTATTTCAGGAGTTTCATGCGCCAGCCCCTGCTGCACCAGGCCTTTGGACATACTAAGCACTCTCTGGAGAGCCAACGTCCTCCGTGCATGGTCGGCGGTGTTTTTGCTGGCGTGGCGCTGCTGCTGGTAGCAGCGCCACCTCACTACCGTCCGCTGTCAGCCGTCTGCTGCCATGAGCGTCAACGGTATTCTGCCAGCCTTCTGGCAGTATTCTGCCTATGGTCATAATGCAGTTGGTGGGTGGTAGCCCCAGCGACAGTATGTTGGTGTCCATCACTGTGGCGGTAGGCGGCATTTGCCGCCAATGTCATAATGAGGGCCATACTGTCGTTGGGGATTAAAACACCATTATCTTTACATGCTATCTGTGCAGGACTTGAACATCCCTATAATCACAAACTATCTCTTTTTGGACTTGAATATAATTACTTTTACATATATTCAGGAACAAACATTATCTTCACACACTATGGGGGTGATTGGGCCAGGGTCGGCGGGAGGACCGCCAACAGGCTGGCGGTGCCCCGCAGGGCATTCTGACCGCGGCGGTTTGGCCGCGGTCAGAGAGGAAAACCGGCGGTCTCCCGCCGGTTTTCCGCTGCCCTGGGAATCCCCTGTGGCGGCGCAGCTTGCTGCGCCGCCACGGGGGATTCTGACAGCCCATACCGCCATCCTGTTCCTGGCGGTTCTCCCGCCAGGAACAGGATGGCGGTATGGGTTGTCGTGGGGCCCCTGGGGGCCCCTGCAGTGCCCATGCCAATGGCATGGGCACTGCAGGGGCCCCCGTAAGAGGGCCCCACTTTGTATTCCAGTGTCTGCATTGCAGACACTGAAATACGCGACAGGTGCCACTGCACCCGTCGCACCTTCCCACTCCGCCGGCTCAATTCTGAGCTGGCGTCCTCGTGGGAAGGGGGTTTTACACTGGGCTGGCGGGCGGCCTTTTGGCGGTCGCCCGCCAGCCCAGTGTAAAACTAAGAATAGCCGCAGCGGTCTAACGACCGCGGTGCGGTATTCTGGAGGGAGGAAGTCTGGCGGGCGGCCTCCGCCTCCCGCCAGACTTAGAATGAGGGCCTATGCTTTGCACGCTATATGGGGACTTAATATTCTCAATAAACACACTAGGGGTTATTCTAACTTTGGAGGAGGTGTTAATCTGTCCCAAATGTGACGGATATACCACCAGCCGTATTACGAGTTCCATAGGACATAATGGACTCGTAATACGGCTGGTGGTATATCCGTCACTTTACCGTCACTTTTGGGACGGATTAACACCTCCTCCAAAGTTGTAATAACCCCCACTGTCTCTTTGGGGGATTTAAAATCACTATTGCCACTCTATGTGTGGAGAATTGAACATTGTCTTTACACACTATTTCTGTGAGGACATGAACAGAACTATCTTTACACACTATCTCTGTAGGGATGTTAATATCACAATAACCACACACTCAGTGAGGACTTGAACATCACTATAATCACACATTGTCTTTGTGCAGACTTGAACATCACTATAATCACACATTATCTCAGAGGGGACTTGAACATCACCATAACCACACACTATCTCTGTGGGGACTTGAGCATCACTATAATTACACACTATCCTATTGGGGACTTGAACATCACTATAATCTCTCACTATCTCTGTGGTGACATGAACATCACTATATTTACACACTGTCAGTGGGGACTTAAACATCACTATAGTAACACACTATCTGTGTGGGATCTTGACCATCACTATAATCACACACTGTATTGTAGGGTCTAGAACAGCATTATAATCACACACTATCTTTGTGGGGACTTGACAATCCCAATAAAAAACTCTGTTATAGTAAGGATTTTAACAAGAACTTCACACAACATCTCTGTGAGGTTTATACCATTTACATAAATACACACTAGCTTTGTGGAGGCCTGAACATGACTATATTCACACATCATCTCTTCTGACTTGAATACCATCATAGTCATACACTGTCTGGGGACGCAGACATTATGTTTACACAGTATTCAGTGGTCTTGAACACAATTATCCTGATGCACTCTCTGTGAGAGAACTGAACTTCATTATAATAATACACTATCTTTGTGGGGACATGAGCATGATTGCCTCTATATTTGTGCTTGAACGTCCTTATGTTCACATTTTATTTGTGTTTAGACTTCGACATTGTCTATGCACACTGTTTCAAAGGGTGCTCAAACAAGAACACCTTAAATAATATCGCTGTGGGGACTTGAACAAGAGAAACTTTACAAATAAGCCCTGTGAATACTTTATCATTCCTACAATCACATACTATCTCTGCAGAGATTCAAACACCACTATATTCACACAGTATAGATCTGGGAAGTATACAATTGCTGTAATCATATACAATCTATTTTTCAACTTGAACATCATCATCTTCACAGGCTATTTGTGTTGAGACTTGGACACTGTTTTACACACTATTTCAGTAGGGACTTGAACCAGATTATCTATTTACACTTTCTCTGTGGGGACTTGTACATCTCAATAAGCACATACTATCTTTGAGGGAACATGAACCATGCTATAATCACACAGCATCTTTGTGAGGACTTGGATATGATTGCCTTCACACATCATTTATGCAAGGACTTGAACATTCCTATAGGCATACAGTATCTCTGTGGGGACATAACAATCTTAACACTCTACCTCTTTGGGGCTTTCATCGCAGCTGTGGACACCAGCTCTATGGAAAATGTTGTGATAATGTGATTGCACATCACCACTGTGTTCATCATCATTCACCATCCCAATGCACTGATCACATATGACATTTGTGAGCAACATCAGATGTCTTCCCCATGCAGACACTAACATTGCATTCCATGGTTAGGGAGAAGAGATCTATTATCTATGTTGAGAAGAATGTATGTAACTAATGAAATGCTGGGTTCCACTTCACCACTGTGCTTGATTTCATCTGCTAATTTTCTATGTGTTAGTTCCCTTATCACCATAGATTTGCACACTAAGCAATTGGTTAATTACAGTTTAAAGTGTGTTTCTATAATCATGAAATGTATATTATGTTGCATTATTAACATAATCCATTTTATGTACATCTGTGATATGTGCATCCAATCATATAAGCACAGGTTATGATGCCATTGGTGTACAATGCTGATAAAATACATATTAAGCCATGTGCCAATGACTGTATTCAATCACAAATGGCAATTATGGGTCAGTATGTTATTACATGTTCAAGTCCCCAGAAGGATGCTTCTGTGCAGAAGATTAAATAACAATATATTTGCTAATTTGTTGTGTTGCAGGATCCTGTATAATGAATGTTTTCTGTTATTAATATTTTTTTTTAAACATTGCTAAAGGTTAGTCTCCACAAGGCAGGTATCCACCCATAGTCACCACAAGTATGTTTACACGTGTATGTGTGTGTGTGATTGGGTGTGTGAGCGGATGTGTGAGTGGCTGTGTGGGTCTTTGAGTGAACGTCGACCTGGCTCAAAGTAAGGCACAAAGGTGATTTTGCGCAGCGTGGCTTTACTCCATATCTACGAGGCCATGTAAACCACACAAAGTGGCTTTGAGTAGCCTTGTAGATATGGGTGTGCAGCCTGAACCACCAGTGCATCACAAAAAGTGATGCACCGGTGGCACAAGCCACTTGGAAATATGGGCCTAAGTCTTGAGGTGATTAGCAAACCATCTGGCTAGATGCTTCTCCATTAGTCCTGCAGTAGCAGGAAGTATGATGAGGGGCAGGAAGTTCCTCCTATCCGACGCATCCAACCACTTTTTTAAATAAAGAGTATAATGATGTCCTTTTTCAAAGTCTTGGAGACAGTTCTGGAAGCATTGATAATGTGACTCAGTTTATGGCAGTTAACAAGCTAAAGACCAGGAAATGTGGCAGTCAGAATGGATCATCCAAAGACCCTGATTCAAATGTTATCAAAGCATGACCAACCTTCACCTCACTCATCAGAGGGAAGGATGAGTTTACACCAATGTCTGGGTCATGCGGACAATTGAGCTAAGATGACTCAATTGATTTCTAACCTTATTAGATAGTAAAGCGTTAACTATGTTTCAGTTTCCCTCATTGAGCTATTGAAGTAGCCATATAAACGCCAGATCAAAGTTACAAATGACATCTACATAAGGTATCTAAGGATATTGTCATTTCTATTCTCATTTCCTGACGAAAACATAGAACAACTGCCAACCTGTAACAACCTGAAGATCTGCTTATTACCTTCAAAGTAAGTAATGGTATTGACACCCACTAGAGGAAAAACAGTCACAAGGGTGCATGAGCCTGTGCGCTATGCTCTTGTAGGAAAAAGAACACTGCCATTCCACATGTCAAATACTAAAGAAGCATGAAACAGCTGAAGCTGAAACTTCCTTCCACCGTTGTTTCACCTCCATGAACATGTACATGTTTTTAAAGTACTAGAATATTCCCTTCTCCCCTATTCCTCATCCAACCCCCATACTACACCGCACCTACAGAATAATATATTGTTAAAAACCATATTTGTATTCAGGTAGCTTATATTTCTAATGACAGTGCGTCCAAAATAAAACTTGCTTTAAAGGAAAACACGTTTCCAAGAACTGCTCTTTTTAAACAAAATGGAAGTGTTGCATTCCTTTAGTGCCAGAAATGAATACAGTGGTGCACTGTGGTGACTAGTAGACATTTTGAGCATCTCAGGCGACTCATGTGTACCTAAAATGTTACCCTAATAGGCTGGATTAAAAAAGCATCCACATTGACTTTTTTTGATACATTCTGACACTAGATCAGTTTTACGTGAGTCGTAGAGTGGAATTGGAGCATTTGTTGTTTAAGAAACGGTTTGGAAATTTTAACTCAATATTTTTTTGTTGGGATGTTGTTATGGTGTTTCAGTATTACATGCACCATTCTGTCAGGATGGCCTTGCTCCTTGTGCCAAGCCACAAAGTGTAACCTAGTTATTCCTCAAAGACTATTGTTTTTAGGTCTGACTGCATACTAGTTTAGCTATCTGGCATATGCCAAGTAGTTAGACATTCCACACAAACACACATGAGGCACAGAAGGATTCATTCAGTGATTGTCATGTTTAGGTCAGTATACTTCAGACACTGGCACGCTTGGTTGTGTAAACGCTGAAATTTTACTAATGAATATTCATGTATTCTGAATGTTAAAACTGAATAGAAAATGAGTTAACACAAAAAAATATTACACAAGTTTGAAAATGTGCCTACTTGAGTGACCATTGAAAATCACAGTGCACTTATTAACAGTTTATTAATGTAAAATGTTGAGCCAATGTTTGGATTAATGTAGTAGTATGTTATATTAATGGTTATGTATTATGTATTTGCTTTATTAATAATAGGCCTTACATTAATGAGGTATTGGGCCTAGCTGTACGGCTTCATGTCAAGTTGCATTGCTTAGATGAATTATAAAATGCCTGCTTAAAAAATTAAATTTAAATTTTCCATTGCATTGACCAAATGTTTGTAGCTAAAATCCTTTCCCATGAGAACTGCTTGGTAGGATATGCTGTGCTAGCTAAGGATACTTTGTATAACTTAGTGTGTGTAAAAGACAATGTTCGCAGGAGCTAACAATGGTTGCACTTACTGGAGTATAAGCTGATACAAGTTTGTTACCTGTCAAGCCCAACGACGAGAACAGGAGAAGAGGAGCTAATCATCGACATGTGAACAACGGTTTAGTAAATTCTTAGATTTGAGGTTCTACTTTCATTGGACTAAAAATAAACATGTGATTATTTGATCAATAGTAACTTGGGAAGTAATTTCAGGGAATCTAACTTAGCCCTAACTTAGCCATACTGCACTGAGAGGAGAGAGGCCATTTGCCCCGTTCTTTCCTAGCCATCCTGAGAGGATAGTAATTATTCTTTCTGAACTGCATGAAGAGACATTTCCTATCTTGACCTCTATTGCTGATGACCGATGCTTTGCTGACCGAACAGATGTCAGATTGACGAAGACAGTCACAACTTGCTGAACAATACTGAGGCCAGGTATAAGACAATGTTACTGAGAGCTATGTCTTTTTGCATTTGTCCTTAGGTACCAACTGCTAATTTTGATAAAGCCATAGTTAGATGTTTTCCAAATCTCTGTTGACTTAATTGTTTTGCATGAAGCCCAAATGTGTTATTCTCATCAGAAGGTTAGGATACTCACTGATTGATGCCTGCAAATGATTAACAACAGTTGATGTCTCATCTTTGCTGAATCTAAATGTATGCCATTTCTATTGTACAATTATTCTTGCTGATTTGTACTGTAACTTCAGAATGTGTAGTGATCCAAGCTTTAATTAACTTGAGATTCTTTCAAAGATTCGGTCAACCAGTATTGTTTCTGTATGCTTAGCATTTGATTTTGAGACTAAATTACATGATATTACCATTGTTAAGATAGGGAAATAACCATAACTTTTACATAAAGGTGTGGTTATTCATGGCCAAGGAGTCATGGTGTGTGGAAATTACTGAATCCCAAGATTATTAATGTTATTGATTGGTATGGCTATCAATTTGTATCGGAACTAAGGTTTATGGTGGGAACTACTCTAAGCTCAGTCAAAAGGTCCATCAAACCTTTAACGCGTCTCCTTATATATTAAAGATAAATAACCAAATAAGGTCAGACGCAGTTGTGCAGTATATTTAGATCCAGCCCTCAGCATATTATTTCCACTGGCGAGAAAGCCAAAAAGTTGTTCCTACAAAGCATCATGATGGTCACTGCTCATAATCCACAAACTTATCTTGTGTTCTCCCACACTGCTCGCTTGCCATTGGCAATTGCTGGTATTTGGCCACACCCCTTTAATTCATCACTGCTGACAGTCAAATTGCTGTTCTCACCCATCCCGTCTGCTCACTTGCCCAATCTGGTACCCACGCTAAGCCATGCAATGCACCCTGCTGTACTGCTGTACTTCTGTCCGTCAGCTGGTACTTTGCCCGGCAATCTTCTACTTGGCTCACATGCATCCTGCTCGTATTGACACTAAGGCCATTCTTCCATCCTGAAATTTTCGATTTCCCCTGGCTGATCTGTTCACCATCTGCATTCCTCACTTGCCTCTGCTCCCTCACCAGAGTTTAATCCTTGCACCCTGTGAGGATTTCATGTCAGTCCCCTCCCTTTGGCCACACAAGGCTCTGAAGCTTGTCTCTCACCTCCCAGAGGGGAAGTGAACATCTTCACAGTCCAATTCCCTCTGAATTCCAATACTTATAAGATTAATTCATTCTCTGAACCATGGTGATCCCTCACTTCATATGTGAAGCAAACTCCTCCATTAAATAAATATGGGGGCAGATTTAAAAGACCCTTTCACCTCCTTGCGCCACAATAGTGTCATTTTTTTTACTCTAATGTGGCGTTAAGGAGGCAATTTCCCTGCGCCATTTTTACAAAGGCGCACAATACATGCATTGCGCATCTTTGTAAACTCTTGCGCCACATTATGTCTGCACCAGGCTTAATGTATGCAAGGAGATGTTCTCATGCAGGGAGACCAAAAAAATGGCGCAGTGAAATTTACAAGATTTTACTGCACCATTTTTTACATCATTTTTAATGCCTGTTCAGGGCGTTCCTCTGGGAGTTCCTATGCTTTGCTGGACTAGCATAAAATGTTTTGGTGCTACTGTAGAAGAGCGCCACAATAGTGCCAAAATGTTGAAGCTAATGTCGGATTGTGCACCATGGTGTACTGTATTGTAAATACAGCGAATCCATGGTGCCCTTAAGGTGGGCACATAAGGGCACAAGAAAAGTGGTGCATCAATGTTGAGGTGCCAATTTCTTGTTAATATGCCCCATGGGATGTTCTTCCCCACAGTGCATTTATTGGGTTAGTTAAACAACACAACTATCCTTTGGCCACTGCTTAGCTAACCTCATTCAAACAGCTTGCTACCGACTTTCCAACACCAAATTTCCTCCCCAATCTTGCAGGAATTTTTTAGTTATGAGTGAGTTAGCCATAAGGCAGTTTAAGGTAATGAATGTCCCTTCCAAAGTTATGTATATGACTATTTCATATATTTTACACTGCTAACCCACTGCTGTGATCCGTTGAACCTTCGTCTTCAGCTTTGCCCTGAGTCACAGTCTTTTGTAACTGAGAGGGGGTGTCTATGAGATGGAGTTCTAGAAAAGGGGGACGTGCTTGACATCTAGTGGGTATGGAATCTGTCAGCGGTGGTGCAAGAACCTTCTGCCCCCTTCATACAGGGTAATCTTTCTTTCTATTCAGCACAGGGTATACTCATACTTGTAGGAATACAGAGTGACCGAGCTCCAAGGGATACTATTGTACTTTTCAAATGAAATTGTTCTTGCAGAAGAAGCTACAGAGATGTTCACAATATAACAATGCTCTTGGGGTCTGATAGAGAATGGGTTCCTGAAATCACAACGTGATGGAGAGAGGGAATACATAATGAAGAGCATACTACTCAGTATATTGTATTGTATATGAACCACATTGCTCTCTCTCTACTCAGTTCACCACTCATTGCATGGTCTCTTTACGTTCACCTCTGTTCCCTAGTGCGTGCACCACTCACTATTCCCCTTTCTTTAGATGCAGCATTCTCTATGCCTTTCTGTTCACCTCGTTCTCTCGGTACCATCAGTCCTTCGGTGTAGTCTTCCTCCTACTCCCCCTCTCTCTGCTTAGCTCTTCCTCTTTTGTTCTTTCTTGGTATACAGCTTCTCTGTTTCTCTGTCTCTCTCTAGTCCTGTCCTCTCTCACTTTTCGCTTTTTTGCCACTTGTTGTCCAACTCTTTCCACTCTGCTTTATCTTTCGTTATTTCTCTTTCTCGATATCACTAGTTCTCTCACTCCTCTACCCCTTCCCTCTGTTCTTCCAATACTCACTTTCTATTTTCTCATCCCTCTCTCTATTCGCACTCTCTCTCTCTCGACCTTCTTACCTCCATATTGATCTCTGACGTATCTCTCCTCCATGCCTCCCAGACTACTTATCCCATTATACTCTTACTTAATAAGTCTGTGAACGAGAGCTGAAGCTGAAGTGTGAAAGCAACACAAATTGAGTGTGGGGGGGGCACGAAAGGCAGGTATCGAATAAAAGTAGAAATAAAGGGAGAGGAGACATGGAAGGGACAAAAGAGACAGGAAAGCGGTGCTTAGGACAAAAGCAAGCTACATACTATTAGGCGGACAATCACTGGGAACACTTGTGGTGTATGCATCCCATCAAGCTAACACAGCATGATGCTTTCTTCAAGGCCCAACAGAAAACAGGCAGCCACAAGTCAAAGTGAGATTCTTATCAGGACAGACAGTAAAGCGATAACCACACTGAGGCATCAAAGGAGTAGGCATGGAAGTAAAAGAATCACATCGATTACGGTTTAGACATTAAGCACACATAAATCATTGTGCCCGAGAAAATTCTGAACAACGCACTACACAGCAGAACCCACTAAAGGTATGCAAGGCAACCAGCGGAGTTGAAAAAACGTGATGATAGCCAAAGCGCCCCAAACAAAGACAATGATTAGCTAGATTAATTCTTGAAGACATTGAGAGAATTTCAAAGAGTGGACAAATGGAGCAATGTATGTAGTCTTTTAATTTTGGGGCTTCCAAACCACAAAGAATGACTTCCAGCTCCCAAACCTCAAACAAGAACCAACAATATGTTAAAAGGGCAAACCTCGGACAGCAAACCATTAACAATAGGTAAAGTTCAAATTAACAAGCTAATACAAACTAATAAAAAAATAACAAGCATTGACAAAGCAAAAAATTTTGACTGTTGTATAAAGACACTTTGCCAAGCTTCACTAACCCACAGAATAGGTACTCCCGGGGCACACTACACGCTTCTCACACATTCAGAGCAAGTAAAGCTAGGAATTGGCGATAGAGGCATCTTTGAACACAACCATGAACATCTGGATCACAAACCACATTGCAAGCTTCCCTCACACACTTAAAAGAGGTATGCGAGGTTCCAAGAAACACAGGACATGTACAACATGTGCAGCAGCAGCGCAGCCAAGCCACACACACACGAAACAGGTGCAACATGAGCGGTAGTGAGCACAGTTGTTCACACACACAAGTATAGCAGGTGCTTGGGTTATAATGTGTTAGGAGTGCAAACCATCCATCTTTCATATGGAACGAGTACTATATATGAAGGTAGAATTTGATTTTTTTTCTCACTGCATCGCCAGATATTATTTTAGGGAAAGTATGCTGATTTTTCACTTTATTATGCACTCATTGCCAGGATAGTGTGCATTACTGTGTGTATACAAACCACCCTCATCATATCTGGCTAAAGGTATTTGTGTCAAGCGCAGTATGAGATGAAGCCCAATCAATCTCCATCCAGTGCTTAATTTGTGCTTGTTGTTTCCGGTACTGAGCACCGGCACTTATTTTTGAGGGCCGGGGCTTATTCTTCTGCCTCAAGCATTTGCTGCGAGCAAAAGACACATATGGGAAGGACGGAGGAAGGGAAAAACGAAAAAGCGTCACAAAGCGAGAAAGTAGAAAGCTGCAAGATTGAGCTGAAGGGTCAGGGAGTGGCTTTATATGGACTGAAGAGGCCCGAGATGGCTTCAGGATTCTGCTGCCTCAGTATTCTGTGTTGCACATTTAAGTGCAGCAGCCGTGTGTTTTATAGGAGGGCTTTGGGCACGGGCACCTTCTTATTTACAAATTAAGCACTGTCTCCATCTAACATCCAGTTTCCAAGTATAACAAGTCATAAGTAGTTTTCACGAAACTCAAACTTTCCTCGCTGACTTAAACATTTAGTAGTGCCCAATTAAAGTGTTCATGCGTTATACTCGAGTGGTATCTTATCCACAGTAAATATACTTCACGTAAATCCACAGAACCAACCACCCCAAACATATTTATTCAAAGTTGCAGTAAAGGAATGGATTTGTAAATCCCGAACACAGTCAGATGTCTGAAGAGCTTCATGACCCACTTTTACACGCAGGCCTCCATCTGTCCCTGTGGCTGCAGACAACATTTTTTTTTTCTTCACCAGCGACTGGAAACAGTATGTTTTCTTTTCAGTAAAAAGCGAGGAATTCTCCCAAGAACTGTTATCGAAATCTTCAAGAATCACAGCCAGGCTTTTTATAATAATTCAGTATGGATGTAATGTTTAGATATATACCTACTCGTGGCAAGGCAGATATCTAACTGTGACATGCGGCTCTCTTCGGCCATATAAAGCATCTGCCCTAACTGTTCCATTGTGATACTTTCAGCCAGTAGTGATTTTTTTTTTTACACAACATCACATTTAATTCTGGGATCTGTGGTGATCAAGGTTTTAGACACAAAGCCACACTGCCGAACTTATGTGCCAGCAGTATCAGTGTACTCGGGCTCTAGCATGGTGAGTTCTGACTCATCTTTTAAAAAATGCTACATTCAGCGATGGGGAGAAAGTGCAACAAAAATGATTACGAAGCAGACAAGTGCTGCCTAATTTGATTTTATTAAGAATTGGAGGGGTAAAGTAAAACAAATACTTTTATTGTAGAGAAGGAGTAGACTGTTGGTCTGTTCGTGTATTTTGAGGCTGAACTGTGGACTGGAAATCGTGGCATATTTCTGAGACGTTTATGAACTAAACTTGTACAGAAAAAATAGTCTCATAATCCAGTTTCTGCATACTTTGACTGCAAACTCTCACAAAATTTGTTACAGGGGTCTGCAAACTGCAGGCCCCGAATACCAGAAGAGACAAAAATCAGAAATCCCATGAATGGTGACATGTTAGGGCTGCCGAGGATGAGGGACGACAGGGTGAAGATGTTTTACAGACAAGCCTGCTATATAATGTGATGTTTGTAGCTGCTGGCTGAGTGTTAAGATAGTATGTTTCAATTCGTATACACACCGATCCGGGAATCATCGCTTACAATGTGATCAATGCAACACAATGTATTTGCCATGCTGCCATTACCACTCATATGCGTTTAGCACTTATGCCTTTAGCACGAATGCCTTTACTACGCATATGCGTGGTGAAGGCAGAGAGAGTGGTCTAGCTGTCCGAGCAGGTACAGGACGGAGCAGGGAGCAGAGAAGAGAGAGGTAAGTGGGGCTTGTACCAGGTTAGTTTTTAGGACAGGGCAACGTTGGGGGGTCTGATTAGTTTTTAGGACAGGGTGGGTTAGGTTTTATAGTACAGGGTGGGGTGTAGGTTTAGGTCCTTTTTAGGACAGAGTGGGGTTAGTTTTAGGGTTCAGGGAGGATGCAGGGGGGTCGGGGTAGTTTTTAGTACAGGGAACGGTTACTTTTAGGGCTCAGGACAGTGGCGGGGTCAGGGTAGTTTTTAGGACAGGGTGGGATAGGTTTTAGGGTTCAGGGCAGGCTCGGGGATCAGGCTAGTTTTTAGAACGGGTTGGGGTGGGTTTTTGGATTCAGGGTGGGGAGGAGGGGCTGTGTTGTTTTTAGGACAGGGCGAGGTAGGTTTTTGGGTTCAGGGTGGGGCGGGTTACAGGGGTAGTTTTTAGGATAGGTTGGGATAGGTTTTAGGGTTAAGGGTTGGGGGAGGGGGTCAGGTAGTTTAGGTAGTTTTTAGGACAAGACAGGATGGTTTTAGGGTAGGTGTTGGGGGTTCAAGGTAATTTTTTGGACAGGGCGGGGCTGTTTTAAGCGCTGAGGTGTGGTGGATTGCAGAGTATGGTATCAGGTGTATATGGCAGGTCAGGGGCAATTTACCATGCATGTTCTTTTACCAAACATGCTTTTACAATGAAGTTCGTTGTAAAGGCATCTGTGGTAAAGGCATGAGTAGTAAAGACGCAGTCGTTGTTGAGACCACGTTCTTCAGGCATGCGTGGTTCCTTGCCCACCAATCCACAAGTTTGTGAACATGTCTTCTATTTGTTCTGCAGCCAGTCGTGAGCACCATTTTGGAAATTAGGACAAATACGGTCAACTAAGTGCAGTGAGCTTCTGCAATTGACCTTATATTTCAAGTACGGGCATTAGTCCAAATTACTGCAGGCATAAAGTACCACAGTTGTTCCAGTCCTGGGTGCTGTCTAATCTTATGTCTGTATTACATGTGTGTGCCCTCGCTTTATTCACCCCCAAGGCACTTATTACATGAGAGGCCGCAGATGCGTGCGTGACCCTTTCTGTAATACTGATAGCGCGGGCGCAGATGTAACACCAGCACTATCTCAAGAAGGCATTCCCTCATAATTTTGCCTCTGAGCCAGCGCCAAATTATGGAAGCTGTGGCAAGTGCAACAACGCTGTCAGGAGGCGCACTAAAAGTGTGCCACAAAAAGGTGGTGCATTCTCAATGTACCCCCTGATGATAGCCTTGTGGAGGGGGAAAGGTGGTCTCCTGAACGCCCCAGGCATCCAGAGAGGAAATCGACGCGATGCCTGCCGTGAGAAAGAAAATTCCATGCACAGCCTCCCGGAATGACACGCAGCCGGATAACAAGCCGAGGAATCCACTCACAGACCCTGGGACATCTGGTAATCCCGCGAACCATAGAAGGAGTCGGCCCGCGTGCTGGAAAATGACGCACGTCTTCCCCGAGTGAAAAATAACGACACAAGTCCGTGTGTAAAGGGGCGAAACCGACGCACACAGCATTTTTCTTCCCGCAGAACAGCGCACGTCTCCCCGCATGAAAAATAAAGACGCAAGTCCATGTGTGAAGGGGCGAAACTGATGCACACACCATTTTACCACGCATCTCCTCCTCTGCGGCCCTCTGCGGAAATTTTCCACTCCAAACCAGGTACTTTGTGCTTGAAAGAGACTTTGTTTGCTTTTTAAAGACTTAAGACACTTTGGCCCATATTTATACTTTTTGACGCAAAACTGCACCAACGCAGTTTTGCGTCAAAAAAATTAGCGCCGGCTAACGCCATTCCGAAGCACCATGCGGGCGCCGTATTTATTGAATGACGTTAGCCGGCTTTAGCCGCCGGCGCTGTCTGGTGTGCGTTAAAAAAAACGACCTACACCAGGCAGCGCCGGCGTAGGGGGAAAATGGCGTATGGGCGTCCAGAAATGGTGCAAGTCAGGCTGAGGCAAAAAAATCTCCACAACCCGATTTGCGCCATTTTTTTACGACGCCCATCCCCCATTGAAATGACTCCTGTCTTAGCAAAGACAGGAGTCATGCCCCCTTGCCCAATGACCATGCCCAGGGGACTTCTGTCCCCTGGGCATGGTCATTGGGCATAGTGGCATGTAGGGGGGCACAAATCAGGCCCCCCTATGCCACAAAAAAAAAAAAAAAAAAACTTACCTGGACTTACCTTAATGTCCCTGGGGTGGGTCCCTCCATCCTTGGGTGTCCTCCTGGGGTGGGCAAGGGTGGCAGGGGGTGTCCCTTGGGGCAGGGGAGGGCACCTCTGGGCTCATTCTGAGCCCACAGGTCCCTTAACGCCTGCCCTGACCCAGGCGCTAAAATCCGGCGCAAATGCGGGTTTTTTAGTCCCGCCCACTCCGGGGCGTCATTTTTGCCCGGGAGTATAAATACGACGCATATGCATCGCAGTCATTTTTTAAGACGGGAACGCCTACCTTGCATATCATTAACACAAGGAAGGTGTTCACGCAAAAAAATGACGCTAACTCCATGAACTTTGGCGCTAGACGAGTCTAACGCCAAAGTATAAATATGGAGTTAATTTTGCGTCGAATTTGCGTCGAAAAAAACGACGCAAATTCGGCGCAAACAGAGTATAAATATGCCCCTTTATATCACTTTTCAGTGATACTTCTACAAATTCTTATTGCATATTTTATTGTGTTGACCTACAAATATCCAGATAAATATTCTATATTTTTCTAAACACTGTGTGGTGTATTTTTGTGGTGCTATATGGTGTTATTGTATGATTTATTGCACAAATACTTTACACATTGCCTTCTAAGTTCAGACTGACTGCTTGTGCCAAGCTACCAGTGGGTGGGCACAGGATAATTTAGATTGTGTGTGACTTACCCTGACTAGAGTGAGGGTTCTTGCTTGGACAGAGGGTAACCTGACTGCCCACCAAAAACCCAATTTCTAACATTGGTGATCAGCGGTGAGGATAGGACTTGTATTTGTGCAGTGACATACAGTAGCTAAGTATTTCCCTACCTACCCACAGTTGAAGGTCAACTTGATTTTTATCTCTTTTTGCAAATTCGTTTTTCCTGACAATTTTCAAAAACTAAATCCTCACTCAACATGTGTCTGGCTGGGTCTCAAGTAGGAGATTTGGACCTAGCCCTGTTGGAGACATATAGGGCCTGATTACAACTTTGGAGGAGGTGTTAATCGTCCCAAAAGTGACGGTAAAGTGACGGATATACCACCAGCCGTATTACGAGTCCATTATATCCTATGGAACTCGTAATACGGCTGGTGGTATATCCGTCACATTTGGGACGGATTAACACCTCCTCCAAAGTTGTAATCAGGCCCATACTGTCAAACAGCTAAAAGGTTTCTGCAGGGTGTTGAGAGTACCCACCCAAGGGGCCTTTCAAGTGGCACTGAGGGCCTGGGCAGAAGCCCATTTAGAGGAGGATGAGGATGAAGAGGAGCCAGAAAATGGCCTCTCAGAGGATTTATTGCCATCAGTGGGTAATATTACCACTGCAATTATGCCCCCTTTCAGACCAGGGAGCAGTGTCTCTGAGCAAAGCCTGACCGCAGAGGAAAGGAGAGAAGAAAGGGAGTTCCAATTGCAAATGGGAAAACTGAAAATTGAGGACCAACAGGAGGAAAAGAGGGCAGAGAGAGAAGCCAAACAAGCTGAGGCTGAAAGAGCAGCCAAACAGGTGGAAGCTGAAAGAGCTTTGGCTGAAAAGAAACTATTGTTGGCTCATGAACTGAGTCTCAAGGAGCTGGAGACCAAGGCGAGACAGTCTGAATCCAGCAGTAATGGTGGCAGCATACAGACAGGACCTGCTGGAGAAAAGAAGGTTCGTATACCCAAAAATGTGGTGCCCAGTTTTGTGGTGGGAGATGACATAGATAAATGGTTAGCTGCTTATGAAGTTGCACTAAGGGCTCATGAGGTTCCTGAAGGGCAATGGGGGGTAGCTATGTGGGGCTATGTGCCGCCATTGGGGAGGGACACACTTCTCACATTGGATCAACCTGATCAAAACACATACCCACTTCAGAAAGCCACTTTACTTGCCAAGTTTGGGCTGACCCCTGAGGGATACCGTCAGAGGTTCAGGGACAGCACCAAACAAACCACACAAACAAGGGTAGATCTCTTTGACTTTTCCAGTAAGGCACTGAATGGATGGGTGCAGGCAACAAAGTAGATAATTATGAAGGGCTATATGACTTGATTCTGAGAGAGCATATGCTCAATACTACTTTTGCAGAGTTGCGCCAGCACTTGGTAGAAAGCAAGCTGACTGATCCCAGGAAGCTTGCTGAGGAGGCGGACCTCTGGGTTAGCACCAGAGTGTCCAAAAAGGTACCTGGGGGGGACATCCACAAAGGTGGTCAGGGTTCCCAACAGAAGAAAGAGGGGGGAGATAAACTTACAGATAAGAAACTCTCCAAAGGCCCCCAAAAGAATTCCCAGGGATGGGGTGGCAACCATTCCTTTTCCAGATTTGGGAAAAAGCCAGGGACTTATGATAAATCAGGGAGATCCAACCCCAAATGCTTAGAGTGCTACCAGTATGGTCACTATAAAGGCGACCCCCAGTGCTCCAAGAGGGCACTGTCCACTACTGGACAGACACCTGGGTTGACTAGTGTAGCGCTCGGGGGGGAGATGGACCCAGATAGCTTTGGGGAGCAGGTAGAGATTTCCCTAGTGTCCCTGGGAGTAAGAGAAATGGTGCCCAAAGCCCACATGCCCCAAAATACTTCCAAGTACAGGCAGTGGGTCACCATTGATGGGCAAAAGGTGGAGGCTCTGCGTGACACAAGAGCCAGTATGACTACTATCAAGTGTCAGCTGGTGTCAACAGAGCAGATAGTCCCTAATACATTCCACCAGGTCATAGTCGCTGACAATCGTGAGAGTCACCTACCGGTGTCTCTGGTTCCCTTTGAGTGGGGGGGGCTCTGGTACTCTGAAAGTAGCTGTGAGTCCTGCCATGCCTGTAGATTGTCTGTTAGGCAATGATCTTGAGCATACTGCTTGGAAAGAAGTAGAGCTCAGATCTCACCTGGAGATGTTAGGGTTACTTGAGTGGGTCTGCATGACCACACGGTCCATGGCTGCCCGGGAAGGGAGTCAAGGGCATCTGGAGCCTGGAAAAATGGCCCAGACAGCTGCAAAGAGGAAGGGCAAGAGGCGCGGGAAACCCGCCTTAAATGTTCCCACGGTGGTGGACGAGGCCCCTGAGGAGGAGGAAGCCCCTGAGCCCACTGGGGAGGACATAGCTGACCTGGGTAACCTACCTGAACTTGCTGGCTGGCAAGTAGAAGAGGGCCAACAAGATCAGAATTCTGCAAAGTGCAGAAAGAATGCCCCGCCCTTGAGGGTCTGAGGCAACAAGCCACAGCCCAAGCAGAAGGTGACGCCTCTGCAACTCACCCTATTTACTGGGAGAATGATCTCCTTTACAGTGAGCATAAGGTTCCAGGTCCTGGGGCAGCCCGTGTGCTGGTGGTCCCCCAGTGTTACCGGAACATCCTACAGGGTCTGGCTCACGACATCCCCCTGGCAGGACACCTGGGCCAAGACAAGACCTTTAACAGGCTTGACACCCACTTCCATTGGCCCAAAATGAGGACAGCCTCAGATAACTTTTGCAGAGCTTGCCCCACCTGCTAGGCTAGTGGGAAGACAGGGAAACGGCTTAAAGCTCCCCTGCTCCCACTCCCAGTCGTTGGCACCCCCTTTGAAAGGGTGGGCATCAACATTGTTGGTCCCTTGGACCCCAAAACTGCCTTGGGCAACAGGTTTATCCCGGTTTTGGTGGACCATGCCACCTGCTATCCAGAGGCCATCCCTGTGAGAACAGTGACTGTACCGGTGGTAATCAGAGCCCTGTTGGGAATATTTACCCGTGTGGGATTCCCTAAGGAGGTTGTGTCTGACAGGGGCACAAACTTCATGTCTGCATACATGAAGTCCATGTGGGATGAGTGTGGGGTGACCTACCGGTTTACCACCCCTTACCATCCTCAATCCAATGGGTTTGTTGAGAGATTCAACAAGACCCTGAAAGGCATGATTAGTGGCCTGACTGAGGAGTCCTCTTACCCTGCCTGTTGTTTGCTTACAGAGAGGTGCCCCAAAAAGGGGTGGGGTTCAGCCCCTTTGAGCTTCTCTATGGTAACCCTGTCAGGGGACCCCTAAGCATTGTGAAGGAGGGCTGGGAGAAAGCTCCCAAGTCACCTCCCCAGGATGTGGTCAGCTACATGCTGGCCCTCTGCAACCAAACCCAATGCTTCTGGAAGCAGTCCCAGAGTAACCTTGAGGCCAGTCAAGAGGTGATGAAGGAGTGGTATGACCAGAAGACCACTCTGGTTGAGTTCTCACCTGGAGACAAAGTTTGGGTGATGGAGCCAGTAGAGCCCAGGGCTCTCCAGGACCGCTGGACTGGCCCCTTTGAGATCAAGGAGTGTAAAGGGGAGGCCACTTACCTAGTGGACCTCAAGACTCCTAGGCACCCCCTAAGGGTCCTCCATCACAACCGTCTCAAACCTCACTTTGAGAGGTCTGAGGTCAGTATGCTCCTGGTCACAGATGAGGGCATGGAAGAGGAGAGTGAACCACTGCCCGACCTCCTCTCTGTCAAAGAAGGGGATGGGTCAGTGGGGGGGGAGGGTGTCATTCTCTCTGACTCCCTGACTCTAACCCAGAGAGGAGACTGCTATGAGCTGTTAGAGCAGTTCTCACCCCTGTTCTCCCTTACTCCTGGACTGACCCACCTCTGTGTTCATGACATTGACACAGGTGACAGTCCCCCTGTGAAGAACAAAATTTACAGGTTGTCGGATAAGGTGAAGGCCAGCATCAAGGAGGAGGTCTCCAAGATGTTAGCTTTAAGGGTTATTGAGAAATCCAGTAGTCCCTGGGCCAGCCCGGTGGTGTTGGTCCCTAATGCTACTGCCCCAGGTGTGAAGCCAGAACTCCGGTTCTGTGTGGACTACCGGGGTCTCAACTCAGTCACCCGGACTGATGCTCACCCCATCCCCCTAGCTGATGAGCTCGTTGACAGACTCGGTGCTGCCAAATTCCTGAGTACGTTCGATCTTACTTCAGGGTACTGGCAGATCGGCCTGACTGAGGGGGCTAAAGAAAGACCAGCATTTTCCACCCGTGATGGCCATTACCAATTCCGGGTGATGCCATTTGGACTGAAAAATGCCCCCGCTACCTTCCAGTGGTTGGTTAATGGGGTCCTAGCTGGTAAAGATGCCTACTGTGCAGCTTACCTGGACGACATAGCTGTCTACAGTTCCAGCTGGGAGGAACACCTGCTCCACCTCAAGGAGGTGCTTCAGGCTCTGCAGCAGGCAGGCCTGACTATCAAGGCTAGTAAGTGCCAGATTGGGCAGGGTTCCGTGGTGTACTTGGGACACCTAGTAGGTGGTGGCAAGGTGCAGCCACTCCAGGCCAAGATTGAAACTATCAAGGCCTGGCAACCACCTAGAACACAGACTGAGGTGAGAGCCTTTTTGGGCCTCACTGGATACTACCGCAGATTCGTCAAGGCCTATGGTACCATTGTGTCCCCATTGACAGAACTCACTTCCAAGAAACAACCTAGGTTGGTGAATTGGACAGAGGCATGCCAGAAAGCCTTTGATTCTCTGAAGGAAGCCATGTGCACGGCCCCCGTGCTCAAGGCCCCTGACTACGCCCAGGAATTTATTGTGCAGACTGACGCTTCAGAGCATGGCATAGGGGCTGTTCTAGCACAGCTAAATGAGGAGGGCTCAGACCAACCAGTAGTCTTTATTACCAGAAGACTATTACCACGGGAACAAAGGTGGAGTGCTATTGAGAGAGAAGGATTTGATGTGGTCTGGGCACTGAAGAAGCTAAGACCCTACCTGTTTGGGACTCACTTCCGGGTTCAGACAGACCACAGGCCCCTCAGATGGCTCACGCAGATGAGGCGTGAGAATCCAAAACTCTTAAGGTGGTCCATTTCCCTACAGGGGATGTACTTTACGGTGGAGCATCGCCCAGGGGTTTACCACGCCAATGCTGATGGTCTCTCCAGATACTTCCGCCTTAGCGATCAGAGCTCCCAGGAGGCCGGGTAGCTCTCCCCACTTTCAGCTAGGGGGGACACATGTTAGACCTGACATGCCTTAGGGTGGTCACCCCTAACATTTTGCCTGCCTCCCTCCACTTTTTGGACTCTGTTTTGCTGGCTTTTTAGACTCTGCGCACTTTACCACTGCTAACCAGTGCCAAAGTGCATATGCTCTCTCCCTTTAAACATGGTAACTTTGGATCATACCCAATTGGACTATTTAATATACTTATAAGTCCCTAGTAATGTGCACTGTATGTGCCTAGGGCCTGTAGATTAAATGCTACTAGTGGGCCTGCAGCACTGGTTGTGCCACCCACTCAATTAACCCCTTTACCTTGTCCCAGGCCTGCCAGGGCAAGGCCTGTGTGTGCAGTTTCACTGCCACTTCTACTTGGCATTTAAAAGTACTTGCCAAGCCTAAAGCTCCCCTTTTTCTACACATAAGTCACCTCTAATATGTGCCCTAGGTAACCCCTAGAGCAGGGTGCTGTGTGGGTAAAAGGCAGGACATGTACCTGTGTAGTTTACATGTCCTGGTAGTGTAAAACTCCTAAATTCGTTTTTACACTACTGTGAGGCCTGCTCCCTTCATAGGCTAACATTGGGGCTGCCCTCAGACATTGTTGAAGTGGCAGCTGCTGATCTGAAGGGAGTAAGAAGGTCATATTTAGTATGGCCAGAATGGTAATGCAAAATCCTGCTGACTGGTGAAGTTGGATTTCATATTACTATTTTAGAAATGCCACTTTTAGAAAGTGAGCATTTCTCTGCACTTAAATCTTTCTGTGCCTTACAATCCACGTCTGGCTAGGTTTAGTTGACAGCTCCTTGTGCATTCACTCAGACACACCCCAAACACAGGGTGCTTAGCCTCACTTGCATACATCTGCATTTTGAATGGGTCTTCCTAGGCTGGGAGGGTGGAGGGCCTGCTCTGACACAAAGGACTGCCCCACCCCCTACTGGGACCCTGGCAGACAGGATTGAACTGAAAGGGGACCTGGTGCACTTCTAAACCACTCATTGAAGTCTCCCCCACTTCAAAGGCACATTTGGGTATAAAACAGGGCCTCTGCCCTACCACCACAGACACTTGCTGGAGAAGAAACCTGAACCAGAACCCGCATCCTGCCAATAAGAACTGCCTGGCTGCTCAAAGGACTCACCTGTCTGCTTTCTACAAAGGACTGCTGCCTTGCTGTTGGCCTCCTGCCTTGCTGAACTCTTGTCTGGCTGAGAAAGTGCTCTCCAAGGGCTTGGATAGAGCTTGCCTCCTGTTCCCTGATACCTCAGGACCAAAAAGACTTCTCTTTTTCATTTGGACTCCTTGTGCGCCTAAAAATTCGACGCACAGCTAGCTCCGCGGTGAGAAAATCGCTGCACGCCGACGCTGCCCGACGCAACGCCTACTGGGCGACTGGAACTTCGATGCACGGCCTCGCATGGACAACGTCGCCCGGCTTCCAGAGAGGAAATCGACGCAACACCTGCCGTGAGAAAGAAAATTCCACGCACAGCCTCCCGGAACGACGCGCAGCCGGATAACAAGCCGAGGAATCCACGCACAGACCCTGGAACATCTGGTAATCCCGCGAACCATACAAGGAGTCAGCCCGCGTGCTGGAAAATGACGCACGTCTTCCCCGAGTGAAAAATAACAACGCAAGTCCGTGTGTGAAGGGGCGAAACCAACGCACACAGCATTTTTCTTCCCACAGAACGACGCACGTCTCCCCACGTGAAAAATAAACATGCAAGTCTGTGTGTGAAGGGGCGAAACTGATGCACACACCATTTTTCCACGCATCACCTCCTCTGCGGCCCTCTGCAGAGATTTTCCACTCCAAACCAGGTACTTTGTGCTTGAAAGAGACTTTGGGGGTCATTCTAAGTCTGGCGGGCGGCAGAGGCCGCCCGCCAGACTTCCCCCACCAAAATACCGCTCCGCGGTCGAAAGACCGCTGAGGGTATTTTGGGATTTGCCCTGGGCTGGCGGGTGACCGCCAAAAGGCCGCCCGCCAGCCCAGGGCAAATCATCCTTCCCACGAGGACGCCGGCTCAGAATTGAGCCGGCGGAGTGGGAAGGTGCGACGGCTGCAGTGGCACCCGTCGCGTATTTCAGTGTCTGCAAGGCAGACACTGAAATACAAGGTGGGGCCCTCTTACCGGGGCCCGCGGCACCCCCTACCGCCATCCTGTTCCTGGCGGGAGACCCGCCAGGAACAGGATGGCGGTAGGGGGTGTCAGAATCCCCATGGCGGCGGAGCGCGCTCCGCCGCCATGGAGGATTCGTATGGGCAGCGGAAAACCGGCGGGAGACCGCCGGTTTTCCGCATCTGACTGCGGCCGAACCGCCGCGGTCAGAATGCCCTGCGGGGCACCGCCGGCCTGTCGGCGGTGCTACCGCCGACCCTGGCCAGAATGACCCCCTTTGTTTGCTTTTTAAAGACTTAAGACACTTTATATCACTTTTCAGTGATACTTCTACAAATTCTTATTGCATCTTTTATTGTGTTGACCTACAAATATCCAGATAAATATTCTATATTTTTCTAAACACTGTGTAGTGTATTTTTGTGGTGCTATATGGTGTTATTGTATGATTTATTGCACAAATACTTTACACATTGCCATCTAAGTTAAGCCTTACTGCTCGTGCCAAGCTACCAGGGGGTGGGCACAGGATAATTTGGATTGTGTGTGACTTACCCTGACTAGAGTGAGGGTTCTTGCTTGGACAGAGGGTAACCTGACTGCCAACCAAAAACCCCATTTCTAACAGAGGGCATTGCAGAGCAAAAAGGTTGCTCGACTTACTCCGGTTCTGAGCTGAAATACATTGACTACTGTTTGGAAGTTGTAATGAAACATGCTTTTTGCTGATTTTCCTTCACTTTTTATCCTCATTTTTACTATTAGCTGCTGGTTTTTCAACTCTGAGAGTGCACTGAGGCCTGCTGCCCAAACGTCAGTAACAGTGTTCAGCTCCTTTACAAAGGTTTTGTGCAATTGGGTGTCCCCAATTGTCAAGTACTGACTTACTTATAAGTCGCTAGTATGACCAGGGCATGTAAAGCACTGGTTGTTCCACCATGAGTTTGAAATAGTGAAAACATGGCCCCCCAGTCTGCCACTGCAGACTGGAAGTGTCACACAGTGAGTTCAACTTTGCAATTACCATTAATTGCAAAGCCACCCTATCATTTAACAATATATATATATATATATATATATATATATATATATATATATACACACATATTTATATATATATATATCAATCCACAAAGATTTCCTCGGAGTGCGGCTGCTACACCACAGCGGTCCTGGTTGGGCTCCGAGACGCTCAAATATATTATAGCAAAACACGCTCTCCAAATCTGAAGAGAACCAGGACACCAACGTATGAAGATCCAAGATTTTATTTACAGTAAACACGTGAACAAGGCTTATTGCCAAAATGCGTTGGAGTTGTTTTGTTTGCTGTAAATAAAATCTTGGAATCTTGGATCTTCATACGGAGGTGTCCTGGTTCTCTTCAGATTTGGATATATATATGTTTGTGTGTGTGTGTGTCTCCCCTAAGGAAGGCCTATAGAGCTTATAGAGCCCTATGACAGGGAGCTGTATTTTGTTAAGTAAGGCATATATGTCTAATATTTTTTAACAGCAGCACTTTCAAATTGTCGTTTTGCTGTGGATAAAGTTGGTAGCACCATTGGATAACATAGCGTTACAGGTTGGCACCCCATCCCTGTCCTGAATGGGACCACCTAACTGGGTCATGTAAGGTATTAAATTAATCATGGTATTAATTGTGACTTGATGGTGATTTCGACATGTATGTCCCTTTTAAAGTTAAAGAACTTTTAGAAAATTGCCACTCTGTGCCCCTGCTAGTCCTGTGGTCTTACAAAGGTCCTAGCACACAGAAAGCTTTCTGACTACCTGGGGAGACCCGTGAACGACTCCAAGGCTCAGGAACAAAGGCAGTTCCCGCCGAGTGAGGTGTGATCTCCCTCCCCATGAGGGCCTCTTGGGGTGTTAGCCCAATAGGCAAGCTTCAAAGGGGAAGCCACCTTTGAAGGGCAAATGGCGAACACACTCCTAATCAGGCTGCCTTTTGTTCCTGCAGACTAGTTAGAGACAGGGACAGAGAGATAAACCCAGTGTCAGAACTGGTTTTCCCGTGGGCATGTAGCCCTTTGGTAGCCACACCTCTGGGGTGGGCCACCATGCTCCTGATGTCCAAGGAAGGGTTGTGCCATTTTGGAAGCAGTAAGAATGTTGCACTCTGGGATATCTAAATGCCTTAACATAGAGAAACTTCATCACCAAAGAGAAGGGGAGGAACAAGCCCATTGACTAGCTACCATATTGTCCCCTCAGGGCACTGTCCTTGGATAAATATGGCACCCCTGGCACCTAAGACTGCAGTACACTGTGGATTTGGGGAAAGGGCTGAAGGAGGATCATCCTGCTGACATTGGAAATGCACTATTAGGCAAGGTGGCTCCTAGGAGAAGGTGACCACAGACACATCCATTCAGCTGGACATGGTGTCTGTTCTGTTGGGGTGCTCTTCAGGTGCAGGTGCCTTCCAAACCAGGCATTGAATGAGTGACAAACCTGGCACTGAATATGCTAATGGTTACTGCAATGCGTCTATATTAATTGCCTTGTTATATTTTCAAGTTGATGGATTTTTACAAACATTTTTATAATATATTGTTAATGGTGCACATAATTTGCATGAACTCCCAATACTTTATAGTAGTAAAGCATTTAATATGGTACAGTGGGTATGTAAAGAGATGTTCTTATTTGTCACACTGCGCTTCCTTTTTTTTTACTGTGAAAAGTATTTTTAAATGAAAATGTTTCTTTTTACAGGTTTATATCCACAAATTGCACGCAAAAATTATCAACCTGGTGTATCCCTTAAACTCTTGCATGAGTTATGCAATATATGTACAGTATATGAATAATATATATATATATATAGCTGTTGTCACTCTTTTTTGAGTGAGTAAATGCCCTTTCCTAAGTCCCTCCCTAGCTCTTCCTTAACCCCTCCTTGTGCCTCCCAAAAACCCTCCCATTTAGTAGAAAGTATTCCCCATTTAGCAGCCTCTCCCACTTGCCCCTCTGACATTTACCACTAGAATGTAGGCAAGTGTGGCCAGAGAGCTCCACACTTGGTAGTGATATCTCCGCACAGAAAAGATAGGAGAGGCAGAGGTGGAGACTTCTGCAAGTACTGTATGGATGTTAACAACATTTTGTAGGATTTCATAGTACTACAAAATGCAGTTTGTGATTAGACCCTTACATTTGTTCATGGTACTGACAACTTAGAATGAACAACAGATGGGTGACACATTTTTGCCGCAGATGAAGTTTCCCCGGTCAGGTTTGCAAGGAATATGTCACATGAAAAAGCCAGTGTGGTGCAGGAATGAATTGCCCACTTGTAGAGTTTTAAACAATGGCATGTATATTAATCAGGCTCCTATTGGATGCTGGTTCCAAAAATAAGATGCACACACCATCCTCACTAATAAGATAGTGCATGCTCTACCGCAACAGGAATTAATATGCAAACAATGCCCACACAGTATTATTGACAGGTTGCCCAACCTGTCTATTCAGGACTCATTATTTACACAACAAAGTAAGGACATGTGCCACTGACTCTACTAATTACAGGCAGCACAAGTTGCGCAACAAAAACAGGTTCCACAATCATGATGTACTAGGATATGGCACTCTCGCGGTGGAACTGGATCTTTCAATAATATATGGATATGATATAGAGTGACTACCTAACAGTGGAATTTTGGAATTTTCAATTGCGTACTAAACAATGTTGACAACTTCAATCATGAAGCAAAGAAAACTAAAGCGACATCTGTGCTTTATCTTGGAGTTGAAAGTATACCGTTACTGTGAAAGGAAAAGCCATTTTAGAACTGACGAAAAGTGATGCTATAAGCAGCTATTATAACTTGTCATCATAGAGTGGCTCATCACTGACAGATAACTGCTTATTTATTTGGTCGGAATACACATACTCCCTTACCCCAGGAAAAGCAGTAAGTGCTATTATAGATGACAAAGTAGCCGCTGTATTCATTGTATTCGTTGAACGGCTTACAAACTCCTAACATGCTTTCAGGTGGATGAAAAATACTGTGGGGAAATTATACTGTCATGAACACCTTTTTATGTAGGTGTTCTTTCTTTTTTAGACTACGATTTTATTGATAGTGTTTTTTCTTTATACATTGCCAAAAAAACATCCCTAGTGGCATTATCATGGACCTGGGTGAAAATAATAATCATTTTTTAAATATTTCACAAAAGGGTCATTGTAAATGAATAGATCTTCAAATGAGTTTTTGGGAAAAAGATATTAAAATAAGATAGAACTTTCTTCAATAAAGGAATGCTACACTGGAGCAATAGTGTTGTATATATATATATATATATAAGTAAACAAATCAATAGAACCATTTTGATGCGCACTGGTGTCCATGAATAATTGCCTGACTTAGCATTTCCTGAGGCGTTGATTCATTGACTTGAGCATTGTTGATACACTGCAACTACTTGATATTTAGTCAGTGAAGATATTAGCAACTCGACTCTGTGACTCAAGACGTTTTCGTCCAAGAGCGGCTCACGTGGCTGGGCAGGGTGGGGGGGGGGGGTTCAGGGATGACAGAGGACGGGGAAAAAATAATTAAAAAAAAAACTTACCTCCTTTGCTCCCGCTCCTCTCCCGTAGCTGCTGCAGGCACAGGCTCCCCCCCTGTCCTGCGCCAAACCTGCTACTGCTCAGAGCAGCGTCAGGATTTGCTGGGAGCGCCCATCCAGGGCGCTCCCAGGCAGACTGGGAGCCTATGCAGGCTCTCTCCAGCCCAGCAACCGACTTGCTGGGCTACAGAGAGCCCTGTTCACATGTGTGTTTGGCCGGCCCGACATGGCTGGCCAAAAACACATGCGCTCTGAGTGGAGTGCACAGTGCACTCCCCTCAGTTAGTCACCCCCAATGTCCTGCCCCTTTTACATGGAAAGGATAATAAACACAGTTTATTATCCTTTTCATGTAAAAGGATTTGCAGCGGTTGATGCTGGTTTGAGGCGAAGCTCCTCCGCCCACATGGAGGAGCAAAGGCTGTTTACGTCATGTGTTGGTTTGAAGAAGAAGGCTCATTCAGAAGACCTAATTGCTTTTATGTATATATACAAGTGTCGCACCAGGCATGCTTATTATTTTATGACTGCACATGCAGCATCTCCAGACTAAACTCCAACCGTAGCCATAATAAATATTTTTTTAGAATATTTCTCCGAGCATGCTAAAGAAATTTGCAACCATACAATAGCTCCTCACTTGTGCAAAACATAGTAAATTTATGTCCAGTATAATGCCATATATCAACAGTGGCTCTAGAAATGTGGTTGGGGATCACTTGGGGTCTGTAATCTTGGATTCAGGCTGGTATTCATTTCCAAAATCCCAGGAGCTATCGTTTTTGTCCCTGTAATGGAAAATAAAATCACAGTCTGGGAAGCCCAGGACCATTACTATATGTTTATCCTTGATTCAGGGAACATATCAGTTGAACATTTCCTCCTGCTCTGTGGAAGATAATGTTATTATCATGGTTGGGGGTCAGGGTTTCAGGTGGACAACCTAGCATTAGGGTGTCCACCTCACTCCATCTGATCACGTTCACTGTTTCCAATACTTGGCCTTGCTCTGAGTCCATAAAGCATTCTGGGTAATGTAGTCTTTGTTTGACTCTATTGACATTATTACAGTAGCACACCTGATGGGCACTATCTGCAGGGGAACTCACAGGACTGGCAACTATATGTGTAATGTCATGGAGTGAGATGGTGAGATCGCAAATCTATCTAGAGTAGTAAAGAGGAAACATTGTTTATTCCCCCCTGTTGAGCTGTGGGCAGGGATAAAGAGAGGAGGGGCATTCACAAAATCCTATACTCTTGTCATTTGCCAGGGGCAGCCCTTTATTTTGGAGGCTGAGACCTGTTTGGTAGACATTTAATGTGTTCTCATACTTATAGGAGAGGTGTTGGGGCTGGTGAGAGCCTTGTCTGCCCTGGGCCACAGCCTCTGGACCAAGGCTTTAATGTGTCTGATAACACATTTTCTCCTCCCAATCAGGATTCAAAAACACTTTACTCTGAGGTCGATGGGATTTTTAAACCCAGTGAAGAGCGCAGTCAACTATACACAACAATTCCAATCTTAATCAATACAACAGCAAATTTAAACACCATGAACAATTTGGCCACAGAATCAAAACTCCAATCTGTGAAAAATGTCAAAGCATTATTACAACCACAAAGCCAAAGTAACATAAATTGTGTGCAAAATCAGACTATACAAATAAATGAAAACCATAGACTGACCAAATCTGTTAAACAAATGTAATCTAATCAATATCAATACAATTAAACATTTCAAAGAATTACAAATACTAACAAATATATAATTTGTGCAACAGAAATAGATTTCAATCACTTGATGGTGACATTTGTCAAATTCAAATTCACAGATTAATACATCAATTTTCATGGGCAAGGTTATCCCTGCTGCTATTGCAAATTAGGACAAGCATGTGTGGGAACAGGCTATCACATGCGGGCAAAAAGAAAAAAGAAGACGAAAACAATTTGAGAAACTCATCCATCTCAGGTTAGAACAGCTGTCAATTTGCTAGTCTAATTAAGAAAAGCAAAGCAAAGGAAACAATTTGCATTGCAATCGCTCATACCTCTCCTGGGGTCAGCATACAATTCAGGTTCTTCAGCAGAGCATTACATCATCAGCAACGTTCATTAGAAGCATTATCAGGGGAAAGTCCAGAACTCGAGCTTCAGACCAGGAACATCCAGGGGACAAATTGACAATGCAAGAATCAAGAATGGACTTAACAACATGAGAATCAAGTGGAGACTTCTTAGCAATACAAGAGTCAAAATGGGACTGAATAAAAATTACAAAAGTTTCTGCCTAACTAGGAATGTCCACAGCATTTTGATTGGTTAGTTGGGTGAGTCCACTGCACAAGAAAAGGACACTATCCAATGACATTAAAAATGCCCACGAGGTTTGCAACATCTCCAAATTCTCTAAGGATAGGTGTGAAGTAATCTTTCTTTCTGTGTGACCCCAGCAATAACTAGCAACACTGTACATTACTTGATACATTCCAATATCTTCCCATGGCTCACAACAGTTTCAGCGGTTCACATGAGACCAAATGATTAAACAATGGGGTCTGTCTTAATGTACAAATCTCCAGCTCTCGGTGTACCAGATTCAAGGTAAATGGGAAAAAGACATAATACAATAAAACTCTTCACTCTTCATATGAAACAACCTAATGAAAAAAATCAGGTTAAAGGGAAAAAAATGATTCAGCATTTCACTGCTTCTGCATTATGAAAATGTCAGGCCTAGTTATGCTAACACAAGAAATCAAGGGCCACATGTACCAACTTTTGGTTTTGCGACTCGCAATTTGTGTGTCGCAAAACTGAATGTTGTATAGTGTCAATGATACTATTAGCGATTTGCAAGGGGGTCGCAAATGCCCACCTCATGACTATTCATGAGGTAGGTCACAATTTGCGACCCCCTTGGGAATGGAGGCCCTCACAAGGATGGTGGACTGCTGGAGACAGCAGACCAGCATGTCTGTGACTGCTTTTAAATAAAGCAGTTTTTTTTTTTTTTTTTTACAGGGAGCCCGTTTTCCTTAAAGGAAAATGAGATGCATTTCAAAAACAAAAAATGAAACGTTTTTGTTAAATTTTTTCAGAGCAGGCAGTGTTCCGTAAGACCACTGCCTGCTCTGAAAAAATGTTTTCACTGACATTCAGGGGCCCCTTCCCCTTTGTGAATGGGTTAGCACCAGTGTGACACTGGTGCTAACTGCGATAGTTTTGCGACCGCATTCGCGGTCACAAAACAATCATACGTGGGACTGCAAGTCGCAATTGGGAAGGGAACACTCCTTCCTAATTGCGAGTTGCAATCCCTTATTGCCATTTGTTAAATAGTTTACTGAATCGCAAAAAAGGGTTGGTACATGGGAAGGTGCATTTTGCATGTCGCAAACAGCCCGATTCTCTGTTTACGACGTGCAAAAGGCTACGTACATGTGGCCCCAAATGCATTAATATAGCAATTATTAAATCACACATAATATGCAAACTTATGGATTCATTATTAATAATATATCATGAAATAAGCAAAAACATTTCAGTATTAATTGCAACCCTTTTTAGCGCATTACATTAACTATAACTGAGATGTTCATTTATTTTTCTGCACACGTGTCTTCAAACTAATAAATCATAAATAAACATAAATCATTTTCATGTTTACTCATAATAATGAATTCTAATGATGACTATACTTCATCATTGCTAGAAATCAGGTTAACACATTACCAAACACAGGTGGGCACAATGTTTGCCATGGTAGTCACAATGTCCACCATTAATCAATGGTACACTTTTAAAATTCTTTAGTGCAACTATGTAAGTTGAGCCTTTAAATATGTATTCAAAGTCGCCTAGTGCTGGTTCTGTGCCACTAACGCATTACTAAAATTCTACACTCCAATATGGCTGAGTCCAGACTTGCAATGGCCGGACTGTTTTGGAAGGGACATGGACCCATATTTATACTTTTTTAGCGCCGCACTTGCATAATTTTTTGGTGCAAAATCGGTGCAAACTTACAAAATACAATTGTATTCTGTATGTTTGCGCTGCTTTTGCATTAAAAAAATGACCCAAATGTGGCGCTAAAACAGTATAAATAACGGCCATGGTGTTTGGAGTGTGGTCCAGAGAAGGGTTCAGCCTTCTAGGAACCTCATATGCTCCAACTGTGGTTCATCTGGGATGGCTGGGGACTGAGCTGTATCAATGTCTCTGTATTGCAGCTGTTTCATAGGGAGCTCATCCAACCCTAGTGAAAACAGGTCAGTGTCTCCTAGACCTGAAATGTAAACAGGAGTTTATAGATCTGTGCTTCCAGGGTCTGGAATTAATAGGTCTGGTAATTGCAAACCCAGAGGCACTGGGCCACCTATGAAAGTGAGTGGTGGAATTGCAGCAAGAGTTGTCACTCTGGGTGGAATGATGTCACTCAGAATCAGAACCTAAGTGTATACCTTTCATCCACTGACAGTGGATTGTGGTAAGCTAGAGGTGCATGTAGTGGGACAGTTTACTTCTTGTTAGCAAATGCCTACCCAAAATGAGTGTCAGCGGAATGTTTTGAGTTATCCACACAGAGGGTACTCAATGGAAAAGAAATGGAGAAAGGGGATCTAATATAGTTGTAGGTGTGTATGCAGTTGTATGTAACTTCTATATCCTGACTCTAGCGAAAAGGTAGGGGTGCACTATATGTGGTCAATGATAAGCAAAAAGTCAGTGAGTAGTAAGAGATGGAGCTGGTGAGGATGGGTAACGAATTGTGACTTAATATTTCTTGAAGAGGTGAGCCATCGACTCCTAAACTGGAGAAGAGTTGTGGCAGTCCTGAATGATTTGGGGATGTTATTCTAGGTCCTAGGTGCATAGATGGAACAGGTCTGCTGCCATGTTTTTTTAAATTTTTTTACATTTCTTAGTCAGCAGTCTGATGGTGTCTTGGCTGCGTGGTGCCCCTCAAATATGGTGAGCTTGTCTCTAAGGTAAGTGGAGTGCTGATTGTCAGCTTGGAAAATGATTGAGCTAACTTTGAAGATGCTGCAGGCCAGCAAGGAAAGCCAATGGAGTTCCATCAGTGATTGGGGTGATGTTATTGTATTTCTTCAAGCGGTGGGTGAGATGTGCTGCAGCATGTAGGATGGCCACATCAGGTGTGATTGTGGTGCCTTGGAGACCATGTAGTAGAACTTTACCACCATACTGATGAAAGAGTATGCGAGAGGGGCGTGGTCTGGCCACGGGAGAAGATGGCCGCCTAGACTGTGAGCTCCGTGAGGTGGTGGGCTTTGGTCGGGGGCAGAGACATTCCGAATGCCGCTCACCTTTACATTCTAGCCCGGGAGTCCCTCCTTATGTTGGACACTACTTGGCAGGCTAAGGTGGGGGCACGTTGATTTGTGCTAGAGAGGAGGTGCGGAGAGCAGGCCTGCTGGGGGACTAAAAGCCGCAGCCCACAGTGAAGACAGGGCGCGGTCGCTGGGGCAGACTGGCGGCACAGCAATGCAGCACCAGAGGGCTAGACGCCACACACCCCTACCTTTGAGCCAGGAAGACCTTCCTGCCACCAAACACTGAGGTGGGGACATGCTGCATCGCGACGGAGGGGAGGCGCGGAGAGGAGGCCTACTGTGGGTCCCGAAGTGAGTACGGGATGCGACCACTGAAATGGGATGGAGACGGGGCCTGGCAACAACCGAGGACTGGACCCAGCACTGCCTGCCTCTCTTCCCTTCCCCCCTTACCCCCTGGACTGAGAGCTTCGCAGCAATCTTGGAGTGGAGGTGGGGGCGCTAGGGATCCCAGGTGCTCCCCTACCTGCTATCCGAGGAGACTCCTAATCTTGCCTGGGAGCCGGGTAACGGATTTGCCGCATTATTCCAAGAGGAGGATGCGAAGAAGAGTAGGCCTAATGGACCATGTGAGGCTGGTAATTGGGGCTGAGATGACACACACCAGGGAGCTGAACCTGGCGCTGCCCCCCCTGATGCCAATCTGCAATCTCAGAGGGTGGGGATCTTCGTCCTCTTCATTATACATATTTGGGGCCCCTCCATCCTTTGGCCCTCTTCTCTTGATGTTTGATTGACACCACTAATTCTTACGGACTGCATCAGTTTAGTAGGCCCCATTCCTCATCTTGTCACCTTTCTAATTACCGCACCACTCCATGATGTGTTTCGGACAGTGAAGGATGCAACCACGGTGAAGGGAACCGCCTCTGCTATATCACTGCTGCGACTAGCGCCGAAGGGTCGCAAGTAATTACTCCCTTCTCCTGCACTATAAGGGGTGCTGTGCTTTCAAATTGTCATGACAGACCGGACAGGGAAGCAGGCAGGGATGCCAGCGCCAAGTATCTAGTCGCCCCAAACCACTCTAGCTTACCTCACGGCTCGTTACGCCCCTAGCATCAATGGTGATTCTCTGTAAACTGCCCGCACTGGGGACGCCTGTCCTTTACCAATGCAGATTGAAGGTCTTGGAGAGAGGCTCCACGTTGGATTCTTTGCTTCTTTCACTACCCCAGACAGCCTTGGTTCATAGATTGGGTCTTAATCCTCAAGCCCTGACAGCCATCTCAAAATTGAGCTCCTGCGATGCCCGGTGGCAGAGCGACGGGTAAACCCTCAGGAAAACCGGCACAGCAGCTACTCTTTTCTGAAGCCCTCCAACTTTCAAAACCTGCATCCCCCGCCGCAGGACCGCATCCGCCCGTACAGTCCCACAATATGACCGATCCGAAGCAAGCAACAACCATGGAATGAATACTACAGGAGATCACTGCGGTCAGCCGTAGACTTGTGGGTATGGATACTGCTATAACCTCACTGACAATGGAGTCAAAATCTATGCGCTTAGATATAGCGGGCTTCCAGTCTCGAGTAACAGGACTGTAGCATCGAATGGCGACTATGGAGGACCATGTTGACACAGTCTTAGACAAAGACCAGGAACTCTTGTTCCTCCGTAATAAGCGCACAGACTTAGAAGATAGAAGCTTCAGGGATAACGTCCGCTTTTTGGGATTTCTGGAACACGCAGGGAGTACAGACACTTTCCTTCGAGCCGTCCTCCCCAAAATGACTGATGTAGCCTTCGACCCACCATTGGAATTTCAGAGAGCTCATTGACTGGTTTCAAAGCTGAAAGATGGGACCTCCAAGCCCGCCCTATGATCGCCTGTCTCCTGAGACATGGATAGGCCCATCAACTCGTCTTAGCAGCCTGAGCACATGGACCATTTCAAGCGGAAGGATACAAGATTTGTATAACGGCTGACTTCTCCAAGGAGACCAACGACCGCCGGAAAGTGTTCTTAGCACTCAGGCCCAGGATGGGCCAACTGGAAGTGAAATATGGCCTGTTTGAACCAGCGAGACTGTGGGTCACCAAAAACGGCATATCCAAGGACTTCTATGATCCAGAAGACCTGCAGCTTTTCCTGGACAGCCTACAGTCCCAGTCCGTGAACACAACAACCGAGACCAGCCTATGTGACCACCTAGTGCCAGCCGAAGTACTTCACCTCAACCAACTCCCCAGGGAGGACAAGACCGACGCGACTCTGACCACCGGCTCAGAGGAAGAGATCTAGAGAGACTTGTAATGACTCACGACGACAGGGGGCAGGTACTGCAAGCAGTGGCGCTCCACACACAGCTTTCAGACAGAGACAAATCTCGCTCTCCCCTGAAACCCATCTCGACCTCCACCTGAAATCACAACCGCGATGCGAGAGACTCGAAGATCCAGAGACTTGCCGAGGGACCAGAGAGTTCGACAATGAATCGGAGGACAGATGAGTATCTGCCTGCATGTGCATGTTGATGTTACAATGTTATATAATTATAATGTGTGTAACAACCAGTTTTGATTGAGCCTTACATGTCGGCTGTGTATACATTGACACATGTACCGTATACTACTGTTTATTGTTCCTTGTATACCAAGACTCCATTTCTGTGCCCTCCGGAAATAACCTTTTCTCTACCTACTGGGTGGGAAAGGTACTCTTCAGCTGTTGCCCTAGGCAACAAGAACCGGGAAGTTGCGCCCCACGGAAATGTGGGGTTGCGATTCTGCTACATGAGACACTGCCCATAACTGTCATTAAATTATGGGAGGACCCCAAAGGGAGATATGTGTTTGCTAAATTAAAGCTGGGAGACTCCTCGATTTGCGTGGGTTCCATATAAGCACCAACTGGTCCTAAAAGACTGTTTCTCTTACAACTCAACCGCCTTCTGGCTGAAAGTGGAGCAACTCGCTGTATTATAGGGGGAGACTGGAACCTGACATGAGATATGGTATTGGACAGGAAAGGTTCTCTCGATGTTAGTAATAATCATGACAGAGCCCTCCTAACTGTTGTGATGGCAGATACTGGACTGGTGGACTGCTGGAGGCTTAAACACTCGACTAGGAATATACTTTCATGTCACCTGTACGCAGAACTCAATCCCGGCTGAATTGTTTTTTGTGTCGCACAACACAGTGGCCAAAATACAAGACTCTAGCATACTGGAATGTGGTCTCTTGGACCACTCTACAATTCAGTTATTAACCCAGCCGGGTTCAATGTATCCTGGCCGCAAACTCAATTACATGTGTGAAAATATCTGCACGGTCGCCTCAAAGAGGGTCCTATGGGCTGACCCTAAGAGGACAAATGATGTGAGATGCGTCAATAGACATTAGAGACAGGAAAGCTCACCAAACGACTCTAGAGGATGACATACGACATCTTACGAGACAGTATACCATTTAGCCATCTCTTAATATGCACGCTCCCTGGAATGTGCCCGCATGGCACATAATGAGCTCTACACGTCCCAAGCCAAATTTGCGCTACAACGCCTGCAGGGATGACACTATTATGAAAAGGGAGAAGGCTGGACGACTGTTAGCGGCACAGCTCCGACAAAGGGAGGCTGCCCTAGCTATCCCAGCCATAACATTCACAAATGGAGAGATACTCACATGCCCGCAGGACATCGTTAATGAATTTGCAACTTTCTATCAACATTTATATACCCCGGAATCGATGTCTGAGTCCGCCCAAATAGAGGCCCTCCTAAACAATACTAATCTACCCTGCCTCTCCGCTGATGGCCGGTCCCTCCTCGATGGAGAGTTAAGTAGGGCTGAACTAGAGCAAGCCATTTCCAATTTCCCCTACCATAAAGGGCCAGGTGAAGATGGTTTCCCTGCGGAATTTTACAAATGGGCCAGCGACCAGGTGATTAGCGCTGTCCACGAAGCACGGAGGCATGTCGAGAAGGTTCTCTTGGTGCGATATCCAACAAAGCAACAATAGCTGTCATACCAAAACCAGGATGGAACCCGCTACTCTGTGGCAGTTATCGTCCCATATCTCTCCTGAACGGAGATATCAAGATACTAGATAGCGTCCTGGCGGCCCGCATGCGTAAAGTTATCCAGTCTTTGCTCCACCACGTCATTCTAGGTATGCTCCCCCTTCAGGTGCCCCTCTCAACCCTCAGGCAGATAGATGCAGGGTTGCCAGCCTTTGTGTGGGGCTCTACACGCCCATGATTGACACCGGCAAAGATAATTGCACGTAGCTCCTACGGGGGCTTAGGACTTCCTTCGGTGGAACATTACTCAATTGCTCTCCATTTATCCAAACTGACATACATGCTACCCGGGAACCTGGACCAACCACAATGGGTAGCCACAGAGAAACTGCTGCTTTCCCATTCTGGTGGTCTTAATGGCCTGTATTGTAAGGGCCCTTCACAGCCCTGGCCAACCTACCTGATGCTAACTGCAATGCGTGCAGCATGGTGCAGGGCACACCACTTACTAGGAATACACCCCTTTTTACATACCCAAGCCCCCATCTGGGGCAATAACACCCTGCAGATAGGGGGAACTGCCCTCAAATGGCCACATTGGAGCCAAGCTGGTATTGATTGCATAGCTCAGATAATTGAAGAGGGGTCACCCAAGTCATTTAAAAGTCTACGAGAGTAGTACAATCTACACCCAAGGAAAGAATGGCATTACCTGCAACTCCAACACTGTCTCCACCAATATATGGGTGCCACCCCATGGGAGGTCAAGGCCACACCAGTGGTTACCTATGTAAAAACATGGGGCCACCATAAGGGCATACTGGCAGGCCTATATGAAGTAATTGCGCGTCACCTCTATTCGCAACCCCTCCTTGAAATGCTGCACTCCAAATAGCAGGCCCGACTGCAGACAGACTATACTGCAGAGGACCGGTAGGACATACTAGACACCCTAGACAGAGGTACTCAGGAAGCTCGACTTAATTTCTGCCTCTTAAAAATTATACATGACTGGTACTGAACTCCTCTGAAACTGCACAGAGCAGGATTGCTGGTGATGTATGGAGATGTGATGCGGTTTACTCCATATCATATGTGAATGCCCTTCGATCCAGCCCCTATGGGAAACAGTGAGCTCCACCCAAGAGATTCCATGCCACTCCAAACACCGCTTACCCCCGATCATACTCTTAAATGATACGGGCTGTCTCCCCATCTTGTCGCGACCACAAAAAAGATTGTTGCGTGTGACGCTAGCAACAGCTACGATGTGCATCCTTCGGCACTGAAGGTCAACGGCTTCCCCTACCCCAGAAGAATGGATGGCGGCTATGATTTGAATAGCCACCCATGATTGTGTCATTTATAACCTACAGGACCAAGCAGCCTTATTTACCCAGGTGTGGACCTCCTTCCTCACAGGGGTATCATGACTCACTCATCATTGCCCACCCCTCCTCCTCACCCTGCCCAGTTACTGCTACCTCAGATGGGACATCATTATTCATTATTCCTCCTCCTCCTCCTCCCCCTTTCCTAAATCGTATCCTCTGCTCCCCTCCTTTTTTCTAACTCTTTACCATCACCTTACCCACCCTTGTTCCTCAAGCACTTCCCGACCTGGCCTACCATCACTGCCTCCCATCACCACACTGATTCCACCCTCTTCCCCCTCTCCCCTTTTTTCCCTACCCTCCTATACCTTCTTAATCAGACTTCCTCCCCTTTTCCCCCTCTATATCACTCACACAAGCATACCTCCTCGGGGACGGTCATAATCCTCTTTTGCAATCGCTAAGCCCCCTATACACTTCCCATGCAGAGTACCGCAGAACTTAAGCCACAACCTCATTGTACCCCTCCCCCTCTGATCTGTGAAAGTGTCCCCACACTTACCCACCTCCCTATTCTCCTTTCCCCCTACTTCTTCCCCCCTTTGCACCCTCTTTGTTCCTTTTTTCTTTCTTCTCTTTTATTCTCCTTTCTTTTCCCCCACCTTCCCCACCCCTTAATCACCCAACAGGGGTCCTTCTTCAGCCTTTTGCGAAACAACTCTCTTGCACCCTAGAAGGCATGGCCCGTTGACATATCCTACTATGGACTGCACCTCTCAGAGACCGGCGGCCTCTCATAAAGCCTCACCCTTACTACCGGCATCTAGCATCCGAACCGGTAGATAGTATGGACAGCCTACTCACTGACTACTGCCCTGGAGATACGCCGCTGCTAGGCATCACAATCAGGATTATTGTCCAAATGGTCACACAGCGAAACCACATGTCAGGGCCGACTTAAATACTCAGGCATGACATCCTATAGGACGCCATGCCCCAAGCGACAGCGTATGCTTCCCTCAGTCTGTGAATATTTACTCTCAAACCCTAACTCCCCTCCTTGATTTTGTAATCTCACACCTCTTTCACCACCCTTTACTCCTCTCTTTCCAGAGAACCATTTCTTCCCACAGGTTTGAGCAGTTATTAACCTCCCGCATTGGACTGTAATGTGCGTCATGACCATGGTGGTAGAACTCAATATGTGCTTTAATCTGTACAGCTTTCATTTGTACTATCAAAATCCTGTAATAAAGAATTGCAACAAAAAAAAAAAAGAAGAAAGAGTATGCAAGTTTGAAAATCAGTCCTAAAGTCACTTTCTGTAAGCAAATGGTTTAATTTTCTTTAGAAGAGAGAGCTGGTAAAAGGTTGTCTTGGCTTTGTGTACCTTCAGGATGTGTTTGATGTCCAAAGTGAATCCAAATGGCTTGACATTCAGTCAAGGTTGTAGTTCGAAGCCATAAGGGTTCATGCAATTTAACCAGTTTTGTACTATGTCTTGTTTATTATTCATGGGAAATAACAGGAATTCTGTCTTGGTTGGTTTAAACTTCATGTAGGTGCTGGACATGCAGAATTGTTTGATGAGCAAGTAGCCTTTGAGGCATTGGGTGTCTAAAGCAGAGGAAGGGGCTGATGTAGTCCATTTTCACATTGAACAACATTCTACCTCTGTTTTTCTACTTAAATCAAGAGGGTATTTAGCAGATCATGTGTTTCAGGTGTGATGTTGGTCTCATGAGATAGTGATGTTGGTTCACCTAGTGTGTTTGGTTGATTTAGCAGCATTGTGTTGGGAATATATGTCTGTTGTTTTTAAATTATGGTGCTTAATCAGTACATAATACCTTCATAGGCTACTAATAACAGCTGCTGAAATCATAACATCAAGTGTGGGGTCATGAGAAAAGAAAATGGAATCAGAATGGGGAGAAAGTTCTGTGTCTAAGATCTCCTTGCTTCAGGAAGGGTGAGCACTAAGGACCACTCTAATTACCATAATCACTTAAAAGTGGACTTTCATCAACTAAAGAGAAGCTATTCCAAATTTCTCCTATACTAGTCCTGCACTAATATTTCTCTGCAGAGTTCAGCATAATCAGTACCACCTTCCCTTTCCATTCAGGTACTTGTAGTCCTGCTATGTGGATCATCATGCAAACTACAATGTTCATATTCACATGATTGTTACAATATACAAACACACACACACACGCACAGACACACACACACAATAATACAATAATACAAGTCATCCAGCTGGCAGGATCATACCTTAGACTATGACTCAATATTTCACTTTTTAAAAATATTTTCTTTAAGGAGGGAGAATATATGTTGCAAGTATATACTAACGCCTTTTCCCAATTCATAAAACATACGTACTGCCACTTAGAAAAATACCTATTAGCAACCAGGGCAAGCATGTTATAGCATTCTTTCTCCACAACTGGTCCAATTATGTCCTCCCCATCGTATCCAACACCATTTTAGGGTGTTATACAGGATGTGATGGGGATTTTAACCTAACTAAAGACTTGTCAGCACCCCCACAAGCTGAACACTCCTCCGTGTCTCCCTCAGTAACACCATTCTTTGTGTATTGTTTTTTATTTGCAATACCTAGATGTTTTTGTGTCTTAAATGTTTCATTCTCCACCTCCAGCTCTTTTGGTGAGAAACCTGGCCCACGCTGCAAATTTCCATCTTCAAAAGAAAGTTCATGTCATACTTCCCAAAAACAATAATCAACTTTTAAGACATTTTTCAGGCCAGTCACCCAGGACTAAGGCTTTCATATCCCTTAATTGTTCATCTTTTTTCATACTCTGCACTCCATTCATCTTTTGTGTTGACATCCATTCCTACTTCACAAGTCAAAGCAACCCTGGATTCCTCCCAGATATCATCAGGTACCTCCTAAAAATGCAATGTTAAACAATTCAAACAGTCTGTAACGCAATTCTTCATGCCAGAAATGTACAGTATGGTATACTTATAATCCCAAAGCCTCCTAAATAAGTGCTCTATTCATGGAGTAATGAACAGCAAAGCCCCTGTAGACAAAAGTTTGACAAGGGATTTATGATAACATCTGCTCAATACTGGAATGACTCACATTAAGATTCTGAGGTGGTCAAGACCCCATACAAAAGCTTTTGTCTCTCTTTCTGCAACAGAATAACATTTGTCGGCCAACATAAGGCGCTAAATGCAAAAACTATTGTTGCTTCCTTCCTGTAATGATCTTTTTGGGACAAAACAACTCCAATTCCTTTACAATGAGCATCTCTAGTTATGATGCAATCACTTGTTTGGTCAAAACCATGTACTGCATTAGCAGAACAGATGTCTAACTTGATCTGTTCAAAAACAGATTGTACTGTATCAGTCCAAACAAATCCTATTTTGTTTTTAAGTAGTTGTCTTATTTGTTTTGGGAAAATTGAACCAATTTTGTATAGAACGCAGCTAGTCCCACAAATGACCTCTGTTCTTCCTTGTTAGAAGTGCAGGAGCATTCCTGGCTGAACTACATAGGTTCCTCTTGGATTTAACACCTTCTTTAATGATTTAATTCCCTAAATAATTCAAGTATTGAACACAGAATTTGCATTTTGAACACTCTGCAGTCAATCCATTCTTATGTAAGCTGTCTAAGACCTTCATTAAATGCTCATAATGCTGCTCCTTGCTGGTACTTATCACCAAGATATTAACTTGGAATAACATTGTGCCTGCACAGCCCTTGAATAGTTTGTGCATTACTTTTTGCAAGACTGCTGGCACAAAGGCCATCCCAAATGGCATGTGTGTAAATTGATAACACCCCATGGGTGTGATAAACATAGCCAAATCCTTATCATCAGTGTGCAAGAACACCTGATTATAGGCACAAAACAAGTCTATTGTGAAAACCACTGCAACCCTTGGTAATGGACATTTCATTAATCATAGGTAAGAGTAAGCTTTCAACAAATATGGGCCTGTCCACGTATTATTATTTCTATTATAGCTTATGAAAATAGTAATACGGCGGATGGGATATCTATCACATTTGTGACTTTGTAACCCTTCCTCCAAACTCTAAGTTCTGACTTAAGTCTCTGCACTCCATACATAACTAAATGTTGCTATTAGCCTGCCTGGCCATAACCTAGGAGCAGTCCACTCAGCAACGCCCATTGGCTCTATGACAGCAGCTGCCAATATTTTCTTTATTTTCTCTTTCACCTTCATTCTGACCAGGGTAGGTTCCTCATTTTATGAACTTTAGGGATTGCTCCTTTCTTTAGGTGAGTGATGTGACTATACCCACCCAAGGCCTCCATTTTGCCAGAAAACACTTCTGGAACTCCTCTGGAATTTGTTTTCTCACCATTCAAATCTGACCAACTATCAGCACTTGTTAAGGGATACTGGGATTTAATGTGATGACCAATTCTCTTTCATCAACCCAGACAAACACTGAAGGTCCTTCTCCTGTGACAAACAATTTCCCTTTAGCCTTCACGCTCTTGAATTAAAACTTTATTGCTTACATACATAAGTAAGTATTTGTTCCCAAGTGAAGCTGTATGGTGAAATATGTGATTACAAAAGCTGATTATTAATTACATTTATGAATTTATCCTCCCAAAAGTTTTTATCAACAATGGTATACTGGGACCCCGAATCAGCTACTATTAAAAGTTTAACAAAACCCAACTTAATTTTGCATACACGTTTACAATTTGAACCTTTTGTTAGAATATCAACCCTTCCCTGGGCCACAGAATCATTAATACCAACACACACTCTTTCAGATTTTTATCACCATCATCCTCTGAACTCCCTGATTCTGAATTTGAACCTGAAAGTTTTTGACTAAGGTGATTCTACACTTTCAATTGGTTTTCTTGTAAATCATTGCATGGTGTCATTTTACCTGGAAGGTAGAACATATTTGAATAACTGTCTGACAACTCTTCCTATATGCAAGGTGTTCCTGACTACCACACCTGTAGCATTGTTTCACTAACTTTGTCTCAACTATAGCCTGTATCTTTACTTTTAGCAGGCCTCACTAATATTTTTTCTTTCCACCCTGAGTTTATATGTTAGTTTTGTATGTTTTTTTTTAGGTTTCATTCTTTCCACACTTTTTTACTCACTCGTAGAACTCGCCCAAGCAGATTTTGCATACTTCTTATATATTTCAGCTTTTCTTACAATTGCAATTATATCAGTGATATTGTTGTGTATCCCTTTGAGCCTATAATCTTTCCTCAACCTTCTCATAATCCACATGCATTAGTATTTGCCCTCTTACTAATGTGTAATGTAGAGACCCAAATCTGCAAGCTCTTTGAGAGATTAAACATGTTCATCAGTAGGTTCTGACTTTCCCTGTTAAAAACTGAACCTGTCTATTGCAATACAAACACTGTTAATAATAATCATCTAAGTCTACTAAGGCATTTAAAAACATATTATCTTCAGAGCCTGCTTTTGGGCTCTTATCATCATTACTATTGTAAACATTAGCACTTGTGGACCCAATGAATGTAAAATATGTTTTTCCTTTTCCACTGTGAATTATTTATCTTCATTGATGTCAATGTGTTTAAGGAAGTACTCCTTCCACTCATGCCATTTCAATGCAAGAACGCCAGATGTCACAAGGAATGGTTGAAGAAGTGTCAATGAATAAGTTTAGGATGCACACAGTGTAGGCTTCTGATGATACCGGATGTTTGTTGTCATTTTTTTACACTTGCAACAAAGGCCCATATTTATACTTTTTGACGCAAAACTGCGCTAACGCAGTTTTGCGTCAAAAACATTTGCGCCGGCTAACGCCATTCTGAAGCGCCATGCGGGCGCCGTATTTAAGCAATGACGTTAGCTGGCGTTAGCCGCCGGCGCTGCCTGGTGTGCGTTGAAAAAAACGACGTACACCAGGCAGCGGTGGCGTAGGGGGATATGGAGCTTGGGCGTGAAAAAATGGGGCAAGTCAGGCTGAGGCAAATTTTTCGCCTCAATCCGATTTGCGCCATTTTTTTCCACTCCCAACCCCCATATAAATGACTCCTGTCTTAGCAAAGACAGGAGTCATGCCCCCTTGCCCAATGGCCATGCCCAGGGGACTTCTGTCCCCTGGGCATGGTCATTGGGCATAGTGGCATGTAGGGGGGCACGAATCAGGCCCCCCTATGCCACAAAAAAAATAAAAAATAAATACTTACCAGAACTTACCTTAATGTCCCTGGGATGGGTCCCTCCAGCCTTGGGTGTCCTCCTGGGGTGGGCAAGGGTGACAGGGGGTGTCCCTGGGGGCATGGGAGGGCACCTCTGGGCTCCTTCCGAGCCCACAGGTCCCTTAATGCCTGCCTTTTCCAGGCGCAAAAAAAACGGCGCAAAAGCGGCCGTACGTCATTTTTTTTGACCCGCCCACTCCCGGGCGTGAATTTTGCCCGGGAGTGTAAATACGGCGCACATGCCGCGGAGTCACTTTTTTAGACGGGAACGCCTACCTTGCATATAATTAACGCAAAGTAGGTGTCCATGCTAAAAAAGGACGCAAACTCCATGGACTTTGGCGCTAGACGCGTCTAACGCCAAAGTATAAATATGGAGTTACTTTTGCGTCGGAATTGCGTCAAAAAAAACAAAGCAATTCCGGCGCAAACGGAGTATAAATATGCCACAAAGTTTGCAAAATTAAGGACTAAGCAGATACTAGATGTATTACGCCTAATTTGTACTGAAGTGATCCTCAACTAGGAATGTGTACATTCAGTAGAGCATTCAACAAACAGAGTTTTATAGAGAACCACAGCAGTTGAAAGTAATCAACAGAGAGGTTCTAAATGTATTTATTTGCCTTCCTCCGGAAAGCAAGAAGTCCGTATATACATAAAAAGCACAGTTTCTAGATGTATGAATATTACAGCACTGTAATGGTGGTGTATTCATACACTTAGCATTCTGGCAGTCCATTAGCACAGTACTAATTAGCTCTGACATTACGTTCCCATGTAGTATGGTGCACAGGACGCTACCTGTAATGGATCAAAAAGTAGGATCATTCCTGGGGTCACAAAGTGTGTGGCCCACATGTTAGACATCTGCAGTTCCATACAGTCAGATTTGTGCTGTCATGTACAAGCTCACAAAGGGTTATTGGATTGCTCTTATTACTTCTGTCATGTACAGGGGAGCTCACACTGGTTTGAGCCATAGCACATAATGATCCTCAGCAACTCTCATGCTCTGCTCAGGACAGAGTTGTTCCTCATGAAAAAACTAAAATCCACTTGATCACCAGGAAAACATCTAGGGTCTCACCTCCTTAGAGCATGTGACAAATGCACACTCAAAGCAGTTCACAACAGCTCTTGTGTGTGTGGAAAATTCACGGTACAAATTTCAACCTCACAAGCATCAAGAGCATTGATTCCTGAGATCCATAATAGTCAGGTAAAATGTTGTTTCCATCTTTGAGTTTATCACTGTAGGCCAGCTGTTCATCATCAACTTGTTTGTTTGAAAGAAGGAGTCTCACCCAGGTAAGTTAACAATTTATGTAGTCCTTGGAGCACGCTGCTACACCCAACACATCTGTTGCCATAGCTGTTACCACTACTATTGAAAAGAACTTCAGAACATTCTTAACTTATCTAGAATACCATTGCTAGTGACATAATGAATTCCATAACAATGAAAGTAAACATAACACTCTGCAGTGCTTCCTACTGTTGGATCAGCAATGGTCTTGGGCAGCCAATGATGGCAGTGTTTCGGCTGGAAATTTATACTCATACACACCACCCCATCATTATGGCTGAACATAGTGACCATCAAGAGGATGGGATTTTTCATTGCATCATGCTACATCACAGCATCCCTGCTGTTGCTGACATGCACAAGTTTTTGGTGCAATGACACTGCTGGGGCCGTACTACTCAAAGAGTCCTGTGGGCATTTTCACCTCCTTTGAATGCCCCTGGGCACTTTGGTATTAAAAAGGGGGCCACAAACACCATAGCAGCCCCTTCAGTGCTGTCAACAAAGGGTGTTCTCGTATTTGCATGGAGGGTGGCCTCATGCAAATAAGTTAATCCCTGCCTCGGCGCCCACTCCGTACTATAGATGTGGGTACAAAGGCAAAGAAGCCATTAGGAGCCACACTGCCAATGCACCACAAAAAGATGGTGCACTGTCAGTGCGTCCCCTGATTGCAGCCCTTTGGAGGGGGTGAAGAGCGTCCTATGGAAACACTAGGCATCCCCTTGCAGGATGGTGTAGTCACTCACTGTACCTGCTTACAAGGGGATCTATCACCCCTCTTTAAAGTGCAGGCGTGTTGCCCCCTGCACAGTGCAACATTGAGCGGCTGCTTCAAAGCTGCTACGTATTTCACTTGAAAGTGTTGCCCCCAGGGCATCATGAGCTTGTGGCTGCTCTGGGGGAAGCGCTACATTCAAACATGGAGCACACTTCTTGTTTTCACAGGGCGCAGCTTTTAAAATATATGCTCAGGGTGAGCAAAGGAAATGTACTGTATTTGTAAAATGGCCCTTGGTAATTTTCTGCACCAGTGGTGTTTTTTTCTGGGAAAATATATATAATTGACTAGTAATTATTCACCTTCAATGCAGAATATTAACTCTGCTCTTTCCAGGCACTGCACAATCATGTTCATAGGTGAACTACCAGAATTATTTTCCAATCAAATGATTGTAGGGCAGAAGATCATCATGTATATAGAGCCTAGGGCCCATACATATATTTTTTTAGCGCCGCATTTGCGTCATTTTTTGATGCACGAGCGGCGCAAACTTGCAAAATACAATTGTATTTGGTAAATTTGCGCCATTTTTGCGTCAAAAAGCGTCATAAATATGGGCCTAAGTACTTCTCTCAGTACTTCTCGTTAAGGACATCTGCACTGTCAAGTAGGATGTAAAAACGCACTTAAATCTGTCTACAACATAATTCAATTTATAAACTTTTTCGGGTTCAGAATCAACATAAGTTTGGTGAATACTCAGAAACGTGCTGTCTGGTTGTATTTGCTAATTTCCATAGGTGCGCTTACTCGAGATCACCCAAAACCATGACCCTGGGAGAAGGTCGGTCTGATCACGTGATAAATCAGCCGTGTAGGCAAAATATCTGTATAATTAAAAAAAATTTAGGAGCACCTCCTTTCTGATTTTCTCAAGCGCGACTATAATTAGAGCCTTGTCAATCGATGCTACTTTTAGTCCTAAATTTAACTTACGTTCGCAAATAACTTTTTGAATCAAGCTCAAAAAGCCCAATGTAGAAAAGTCGTTCACCACAAGTGAATTCAGAAAACACTATTTTCAGTTGGTGAACTGAAAATCGCACCTTGTGGACCCAGATAATTCCTGTGCATTCTTATATTAATTATATTTACATCACAACACAAAAAGTTACGCAATTTCGAAGGGCATAGCAAATCCTCAAATATGAAATATAGGAACGTTACCGTGCTCCTCTAGGAGTCTACAAATTACATGGTGTTGGCTACCAATTACTGTTGTCAGCCAGCAATTAGTACGATATCTCAAATACGTGTGCTCCACACCCAGTTATTTCCATGCATTCAAAGAATGAGCACAATCATTTCTACAGTTTTGCTACCTCAGAAAAATGCACATTTTGTTGCACCAATAAGAAAGTTAAAAATAATACATAGTGCACTCTACTGAGCTGCTGTCACCAACAACAAATGTACACCTCCAAGCAAAAGTCAGAAGAAAGTCTAAAAACACGAGACGCATCTTTAACTTTGTTAACCAATGCTTTGCCTTCCTTACTGTCCCTTATACTTTCAAATCAGTATTAATATCTCAATTCTCATTTTAGGCAAAGTGCGACTTCGTAAAAAAAGACATCCGTGGTACTACTAAATATGCAGTTTTTTTGCCAAAGGTTAGGGTAAAATTATTATTTCAATTAGCCAGAGAAAGCTTTTTATTCCCAGTCCTTGGCTTTCAATAACAGGGACCCATTATGTCTAAAATACAGAGACTAAATCAGACAGCAATTGTGTTCGACAGAGTGGTCGACATGGAAAGCAGCTTTAGTACCAGAAAGCAGCTAGAAGTGCCTCAGCAAGATAACACACTTGAGCATAACAGCACTGTAAAAGTGTGAGAGGCAAAGGGACATTGGTGAAAATGATTTGCGTTTTAACTACACTGCTCTCAGTAAGAAAAACAAGACAGGGCTAAAAGGTAAGCATTTTAGAACTCTGCAAATCGGTGAATGGAGAATATTCGTTTAATATTTGAAATGCCAAGGAATATGATAACATCTGTGCATAAAAATGAAACAATATGCACTCAGACATGCGACATACATAATAGGTAACCCTGATATAAAGTTTTATATTGAAATCAAGTGGTTCGGATTACATACCATCATACAAGGATTCATGCTTTGTAAATTTCACCAGAATCCATTTGCTTTCCTTCAGTTTCCATAAAGATTATGTTTTCAAGGCTGCCAGGCCTTTCCCTCTCCTTTTCCAAGCATTTTTTTGGCTATATGGGGTAGTTCGCGCTTAGGCCCTCATAACGTTTTGTACATATAAGCTATTGACGCCAATTTTGCAACCTGTTTTTTCCAACATTCTGGGGATTTTAAAGGTACCCAGAGTTTGTGGGTTCTATTGGAGGAGACCAAGAAATTAGCCAAAATACAGCTACAATTTGTTTATTTGTGAAAAATTAGAAAAAAGTCCTGCAGAAGAAAGCTTATGTTTTTTTTTCCCTGCAAATGGCATCAACAGAGGGTTTACAGTGCTAAAATTACCATCTTCCCAGCGTTCAGGAACAGGCAGACATGAATCAGAAAAACAAATTTGGTAACACAGGTTTGGCCTTTTACTGGGGCTTACCCCATTTTTACTATTTTTGGTGCTTTCAGCCTCTTTTCAGTTAGTGACAGAAATAGGTGTAAAACCAATGGTGGATCCTGGACAGCTAAACATTTCTAAAGAGTAGACAAAAGTCTGAATGCAGCCAGGGGACATTTGTGTAGATCATCCAAGGTTTTCCTATAGGAAGTAACAGTTGAAATTAAAAAGTATTGAAATTGAGTTGAAAAAGACAGAATTTTGTTTATGTTTTCTTCTGTAACGTTTGCCAGCTATGGCAGATTTTTTAAAGCAATATACTGTTACATCTGCTGGACCCTTCTAGTTGTGGGTATATATAGGGATTGTAGGTTCATCAAGAACTCAAGGTACAGAGAGCCAATAAATGAGCTGCACCTTGCACTGTGTTTTCATTGTACACTGGGTATACATCAATTCATTTTGTAAAGTATAAAGAGTGAATAATAGTTATCAAGGAAAGCTATGTATTTCTGAAATGGGAATAGGATATGGAGTTTAGAAGCAGTGGCTATTTGCACATCTCTGAATTAGAGGGTCCCCATGCAAGCATGTGAATTACAGAGCATTTCACAAAATGACTTCTTTCTTACACACTGTCTTACATTTGGAAGGCAAAAATGTAGAGAGAGACAATTGGCAATAACGGTTGTTCTTTTATTCTGTGTTCCCCCAAGTCTCTGGATAAAAATGGTATTCCACTTGTTTGGGAAGGCCTATTGCCCGCAACAGGAAACGCCCCAAAACGCAACATGGATACCTCATATTTTTTCCACTGAAAACTGACATGTTTTTTGCAAAGTGCCTAGCTGTGGATTTTGGATTCTAGCTCAGCCGGCACCTAAGGAAACCTAGCAAACCTCTACATTTTTGGAAACTAAACACCTAGGGAAATTCAGGATGGGGTTACTCCTGGGGCTCTCACAGCGTTCTGTTACCCAGAATCCTTTGCAAACCTCCCAATTGTGCTAAAAACACACTTTTTCCTCGCATTTTCTGTGCTGCAAAGTTCTGGAAACTGAGGGGATCCACAAACTTCCTTCCACCCAGCATCATTCCACATCTCCTGATAAAAATGGTTCCTCACTTGTCTGGGTAGGCCTAGTGCCCGCAACAGAAAATGCCCCAAACACAACATGGACACATCACATTTTTCCAATGAAAACAGATGTGTTTTTAGCAAAGTGCGTAGCTGTGGATTTTGGCCTTTAGCTATGCTGGCACCTACAGAAACCGAGCAAACCTATACATTCTTGAAACCTACAGACCTAGGGCAATCCAGGATTGGGTGACTTGTAGGGCTCTCACTGGATTTTGTCACCCAGAATCCCTTTCACACCTCATAACTTGGCTAAAACACTTTTTTCTCACATTTCGGTGCTGCAAAGGTCTGGAATCCGAGGGGAGCTACAAACTTCCTTCCACCCAGCAATTCTCCAAGTCTCCTGATAAAAATGGTACCTTACTTGTGTGAGTAGGCCTAGTACCCGTAACAGTGAAGGGCCCAAAACACAACATGCATACATCAAAATTATCTATTACAAAACTACCTGTTTTTGCAAGGGGGCACCTGCATTTTTAGTCCTGGGCTTGGCAGCCATCTAGGGAAGCCTGCCAAACCCAGACATCTCTGAAAACTAGACACTCGATGGAGTCCAGGGTGGTGTGACTTGCGTGGATTCCCCAGTGTTTTCTTACCCAGAATCCCCTGCATACGTCAAATTTAGCTGAAGCAACATATCTTTCTCACATTTCTATGTGTGATCTCTGCACCCACACACATTTTCTACCACACAGCATTGCCCTCAGTCTCCTGATAAAAATGATACTTCACCTGTGTAGGTGGGCCAAGTGCCTGTGACAGGGAAGGGCCAACAACATGTAGAAGTTGAGGAGGAACCAAAGCAGGTCCAAAAGGGCAGTTTTTTTTCAAATGTTTTTATTCTGACAAGTAAGGCAGAATTTCTATTGGTGTAGGTGCAACAATGCTTGGTGGTAGGAATTTTGTGCATTCCTGCGGATTCCAGAAGGTTCCATCACAACAATGTAGGGAAAATGTGTGATTTCAAGCAAAGTTGGAGGTTTGCAGGGCATTATGGGTAAGAAAATGAAAACACACACACACAAAATAATTCCTGGTGCCTAAGCAGTTTCTGCTCCCTTGGGGGCAGATGGGCCTGAAAAAAGAAGGCGGATCTGCCCACTGGGGGGCAATAATGGCCATCAGTAATGTGCCCCCATGGGGAGCAACCCTTGCCCAAGGGGCCACCCCCAAACAAAACACACACACAACAATCCCTGGTGCCTAAGTGGTTTCTGCCCCCCCCTGGGGGTATATGGGCCTAATATAAATAGGTCAATCTGCCCCAAGGGGGGGCAGAAATGACCAACAGTAATGTGCCCCATCGGGAGCGACCCTTGCCCAAGGGGCCGTCCCCCCAAACAAAACACACCCACAATCAACCTCTGGTCCCTTAGTGGTTACTGCCTCCCTTGAGGGCAGATGGGCCTAATAAAAATAGGTCGATCTGCCCCCTAGGGGGGCAGAAACGGCCATCAGTAATGTGACCCCATTGTGAATGAACCTTGCCCAAGGGGCCGCGGACCAAACAAAACACATACACATGCAACAATCCCTGGTGCCTAAGTGGTTTCTGCAGATAGGCCTAATAACAATAGGCAGATCCGCCCCACAGGGGGGGCATAAATGGTCTAAAATAACCTTCCCCTGTGGGGAGTGACCCTTGCCTAAGGGATCGATTCCCTTATGTAAATAAACAAATCCCTGATGTCTTGTGAGTCCCCTTGAGGGCAAATGAGTCTAATGAAACAGGCCGGTCTGCCCCCGGGGGGGCAGAAATGGCCAAAATGAATGCCCCCCCAAAGAGGAGCAACCCTTGCCCATGGGGCTGCCCTCCCAAACAAAAGACACACACACACAACAATCCCTGGTGCCTAAGTGTGTCTGCCCCATCTGGGGTCATATGGGCCTAAACAAAATAGGCCGATCTGCCCCCAAGGGGAGCAGAAATGACCAACAGTAACGTGCCTCATCGGCAGCGGCTCTTCTCTAATGGGCCACCCCCCCAAACAAAACACACGCACAAAGCAATCCCTGGTGCCTTAGTGGTTTCTGCCTCCGTTGGGGGCAGATGGGCCTAATAAAAAATAAGTTGATCTGCACCATAGGGAAGCACAAATGACCAACAGTAATGTGACCCTATGGGAAGTGGCCCTTCCTCAATGTGGTGCCCCCCCCAACAAAGCACACAAACACAACAATCCCTGGTTCCTAAGTGGTTTCTGCTCCCCTTGGGGAAGATGGTCCTAATAAAAATAGGCTGATCTGCCCCCATTGGTGGTAGAAATGGCCTAAAATAATATGCCCTATGGGAAGCGACCCTTGGCTAAGGGGCCAGTCCCCTAATGTAAAGTAAAACAAAAAAAGAAAAAAAAATCCCTGGTGTCTAGTATATCTAGTAAGAGTTCAGGACCCTGCTAGGGTTTGTGAACCTTTGCTATGTCAATGAGCCTGAAAACAGATGAAAGATAAGAAACTAAAAGAGCGCCCAAAGCCTATGTTTAGTTGAGGTTGGCTGTCAGAAGAAGATGGGGCACAGAGCCTGGCCATAGTCCCAGGCCTGTGACCAACCCTTGCAGCTATAAGAAAGACTTTGTAGTCAACCCACAATATTAATGTTGGAAGGACGTCACATATGACATCACCAATTACATGTTATTTAATATCATTGATGACATCCCTGATGATATTTCAAATGATTTTGTTGATGAAATCACTGATGACATTTCAAAATTAAAAATAGAAACAATACTGATTCTAGAGGATCCAACATATAGGTTGTGGATCTGAGTGCACTGATGGTTGGATACAAAAGAACATTTTCTAATGTGGGCCTGTTGGACTTTGCCCTTTCTACAGGGCCATTCCCCAAAATGTTTGCCTTCTTCTCCTAATTTGTCTGACCCTTTTTGGCTGACGTTATGACTCTGGGCACTTTATCACTGCTAATCAGTGCTAAAGTGCATGTGCTCTCCCTTGTAAACCTGGTACGACTGACTTATACCTGATTGGCACATTTAATTTACCTATAAGTTCCTTGTACAGTGGTACCCCTATACCCAGGGCATGTCAATTATATGCTACTAGTGGGGCTACAGCGCTGCTTGCGCCAAACACTAAAGTACTAAAGTAGCCTTTCAAAACCTGTCTCAGGCCTGCTAGCGCAGGACATGCACGTGCAGTTTGCTGCCACAGGGACATGGCATCTAAATCTATTTGCCAGGTCCAGAACTCCCATTTTACTACATGTAAATCACCCATAAGGTAGGCCTTAGCTAACCCTATGGGCAGGGTGCTATGTATGTAGAAGGCAGGACATGTGCCTACTAGCGTGGCCTGTCACAGCCTATTTAATTTCTCACTGCTGTGAGTGCTGCCTTTTCATAAGATTGCATTGAAAATGCCCTTCCTTATGTCTAGGGGTCATTGTCTGATTTATGAGGGGTAGCGTAGACATGTTTGGTATGGTTGTAATGGTAGTAAGAAATGCTGCTATCATTACAGAAATGCCACTTCTAGAAAGTAAGCATTTCTCTGTGCTTATGACTCTGGTGTTTTGCAGCTTGACTCCAAACCACGTCTAGGCAGAGTGACAGTTGGCCTTTGTGCATACTTTTCAGACAGTCTGTACACAGGGAGAGTAAAGGTGTCACTGAGATGCATCTACATTTGAATAGTCTTCCTGGGCCGAGAGAAGGGGGAGGCAGGGCACACATTCATCTGTAAAGGCTGTGCCCTGACCTCACACAAAAGGGTTGTTTACCCCAACTTATGTTTGGAGCCTGTGCTGGAGGAGAAAGGGGACACACCCAGAACCAGTTGTAACTGGTTGAAACCCCCTCTCCTCCTCTTTGGAACTGCGTTGCAAAACTGAGTACAAGTACAGGGCATTTCCCCCTACAATTTAGATAAGAACATACTTGGAACTGGACACAGAACACTACTGGATGGACTCACCAGGAACCACCTTGGACTGCTGCTGTTGTGCTGACCTATGAACTGCCGGGTCACTAGGAGGATCTGACACTATTTGCAACCCTGTGCTGGCCTGTTTGTTGGGCCTTGCAGCACTGTGCTCCCTCCTGTTCTGTCTCCAGGGGCTGGGTGCTGAAGCGCCTAGAAAGTGCTTCCTTTCTCTGAGCCTATGTGCTTTGTGAAGCGCATTTTGGGAGCACTGTTGGTTTTCCCTGTGTTGCACTATGAAAACACTCATTTACACTGCCACCATCACTGCCGCAACCCGGGCACTTTTCGATTGTCGAGTGCGTCAGAAGCACATTCATATCGGTGCCCCTGGGGCGTAGTACACTCCAAGGAGTGCCCCCGGGGTACCTTTTGATGGGTGGGCTTCCGGAGACTCACACACTAGGCCACGGGTGAGTTCAGGACCAGCCGGGTGGGAAAGGAAGCCTCATCGGAGGCTCCCCTCCCCCTTATTTTGTTTGTTGGAGATCACGGGCAGGGCGGAAGCCTCACCGGAGGCCCCCTGCACCACAAGGTCTCCTCTGTTGCCCCCCTCATAGGGGTTTTGGCTTTGCTCCACCCCACAGTTGAGAACCAATAGTGGTCCATGGAGGGGGCCCCAGAGATTGCAGGTCCCAGGAGGGGCCTGATAGACAAAACTAGAGGGGGTGCGTGCCGTCCTCCTCCCCCAATCACCAGGGTGACCCCCTGGTTTAGCACAGAGGTCCCCCTAGTGATTTTGTGGCACTGAAGGTGCCCACATCGATAGAAACAGGTACTCTTAAAGATACACATACTTTCCTAATGCTCCTAGTATGGGCCTTTTGGGACTGTTATGCCAGCCGGTGTTAGATTATGATGTGTCATATCCTTGCTGATGCTCCTTTTACAGGCATGACATGCTGATATGTTTTTGATGACTTGCCACATGCTTTCTAATGTTCTTTGATGGGTGTTTATAATCTTTTTTTATGACAAGTACATTTCTTTAGTAATGTGATTCCTGACTACTGCTTATGTTGCAGAATAATAACTAAACTGTGTGTTATATGTGACTACTGTTGATCTCTGCAGAGTAACAGTATTATGAAACGTTCGGACAACTGCTTGGGTAGGAGGGTACTACTGACATGTTATGTATGGTCAAATTATGTTTTGTGAAATACAGTTTATTTTTATATAACTTGGTGTTGTGTTCCCTTTGTGGTGTATTTATTGTGTTACATGTGTTGTGTGTGTTGTGCAACTGCTTTGCACATTGTCTCCGGATTAGGCCTGACAGCTTGTGCCAAGCTATCAAGGGGGTGAGCAGGGGTTATCTTGGACATGTAACTCCCTTGCCCTGACTAGAGTGGGTCGGTTGTGCCTGTCTTAGGTGCATACCCTAGCCAACCAGAAACCCCATTTCTGACAGGGCTCCATTACAGGAAGTGGACCAATGTCCCCATTGACTAAAAATTACTGCTTTCAAAAATGCCTTTTCTTCGCAACTGGATGTAGATCCATAGTTTTATGATGAGCACTATGCTTAGACTGGTGCTGCTGCTTCTCACTGCTTTAATTTGCTTCACTATAGTGCAATCCAGAGCTGGCATGCTGGAACATCCTCTGCTGATGCACAAGAGGGGCAAGAATATGTGTAGTGTCTTAGATTGCAGAGATGGAGAACCAGTCCGATATGTCAGAGGTTTACACATCCTGAAGGAGGAAAAGCTCAATTCCTGCAGGATCACAACCAGAACGAGCCAGTGGAACAAGAAATCCTATCTCCACTGGTACATCAAGCACACAGTGACACTTAATTTCAGAATGGAGTGTGTTTGGACAAAACTATACAGCGTCCAAGGAGAACATTTTGTTGGCAAAATAGACTGCAGTGCTTAGTACGTCACAATATTACAACACCAAAAAACGCAGCATAAATCAATACCTATATGTGATCAAATCAAAAAATAATACAACATATGTAGTAGTTCCCTGTTAGAAACTGGGTCACTACTTGGCAGAGGTTCTCGTCCTGTCTAAGTAGGGACCACAATTCTAGTCACGGTAAGTCAGATATAACCCCGAAATTAATCTGTGCTCACCCTCTGGTGGTTTGGCACAGAGCAGGCAGGCAGGCTTAAATAAGAGATAAGGTGTTAAGTATTTGTGCAACACACACAAACACAGAAACTGAATGAAAACACCACAAAAAGGAACTCCACACCTGTTTAGAAAAAGGGAATATTTATGTGAGTAAAACAAGACCAAAACAACAAAAATTCAATAAATAGAAGTGAGATATGATTTTTTAAAGATTAAGTCAAAAGTAGTGCTTAGAAGTCACGAGCGGTCAAAAGGTTACAAGAGCTCATGAGGGACCAGTGCAAATCCAAAATTCAGGCCAATCAAATGGAGAGTATGCCGGCTCCAGAGCCCACACAGGATCTGCTGAAGCAGTACCTTTGAAGGACCAAAACATTGATGTTGAGGGCACAATGCTTTGGTTCTAATCCTCACATTAGGGTCCCGTATCTGCACCAAACTCCGTTGAAGTAAAGTGGGGGTGCACCTTTTCCATTTCGTTTTATCTAAATACCTACAGATGTTTGACTTTTTCCTCTCTTTTATCTGTAAAGTGCCATGTGGCAAAAACATTTATAGTACTTCATTGATGGCCCACTAAGACAATATTTGCTAGGAAGCATAAAAAATATCTTCTACTTATATTATGATACAGCACATTTGGAGGGGTATGATCTTAAAACATATATAAATCATGATGACAAATGGAACATACTGCTTGCCCACTCTGGTAAGGTAATAATTTTTTAACAATTTACTTTATATCTAACTTACTGTACCCAATATGTATGCCTGACATTTAAGAATGTTAATGCTCAAATCAATGTTATCCAACTACTGCTGCATCATCACTGTGTAGTTGGTGGTTTCACATTAGTTATATAATAAGTTGGCAATTTGTTGATTAGCGTTATGGCAAACACTCAGACTTGCCTGGAGCATATTCTGTTTCACAGAATGTCATTACTATTTATGGTTCTTAAAAGCATAGCCTTTTTTACCTTCATTTACATCTTGCTCTTTGAACTTTGCAAAAATGTTTCTGGGAGAATATCAGTACTATGAAGTATCCTGCTGCTTCAAATTATTACTCGATGTGTAGGAAAGGAGATTAATAATCGGGGTGGATCATAGTCCACCACAAGTAATAACATCACAGTTCTTGTTAGTTCCAGTAAATGCTTAAGTAATTTAAACCTGTGCTCAAAGCCTGGTAGCTATGGCACATAGCAGACTGTCTTAACTTTATAAACATTTAGAACTAACAAAACTTTAAAAAAGTCAAATGCACAACACAATGAAAATCCCATTCTAATTTATATACATAAGGAACATATAATACATAAGGAACATTTTGATAAGCAAAGTGACCCAAATGCATATATGAAAATACAACCAAAAAACTGTGGTCATCTGATTGTACTTAACCAGTACCTAGGTGCAAGTTAAAGCAGACTGCAATGGAGAACAGGTTGGATACAGAGATCAGATTCATTCTGATAAGAAGTTTTACCATCTGACTTAGGCCCTCATTTCGAGTTTGGCAGTCTTTTCAGAAGACTGCCGTGGCGGGGGCACCAAAACACAGTCAGTGTTGTTGGTATCACAACTGCCGTATTACGAGTCATAAACTGTAGACTGCCCAAAAACAGCCACAAATCTGAGACCGTCAGTCTGACCGAGGGCAGAGACAGGCAATTCCACCATCACGCCGACAACATCCCACCCTCCATATTACGACCCACAAATCAGCATAGAGGTCTTTGCATGGCGGTAATCCATTGGCAGTCCAAACCGCAGCGGTCAAAAGCCCAACCCTGCCAGAACACAACACCTCATTGGACAGTACCAATAACCCACACCTGACACACATACACACACAACTGATCACTGCACTATAAAACACCCCCCCACACACACCCAAGATCCTTTGCAACCAGACAAATTGACAAAGAGAGCATAGAGCGTACAAATGGGTCACATCACTTGGACAGTAAACCATAAAACTGTTCATACATCACACACCACACAACTGCACCTACTACAAAATACACACATCACTACTGCACACAAACACCACATACAACCAGCACACATAACTAAATACACCCACCTCACCAACCACAACACTCCACACCCTTGCACATAACACACACCACCACCAACAACACAACCACCATGGCACTTCAAAAGCACCCACGCTTCAAAGACGATGAACTGAGGGTCATGGTCGATGAAATTGTCAGGGTAGAGCAACAGCTGTTGGGAGCACAGGTCCAGCAAACAATCAGAAAGACATCCTCTGGAAGAAGGCCCAATTGAGAACTACAACTCTGGATGTCTAGAAAGTGATGACTTTACCTGGCCCATCTGGAACAACTGGTCAGTCCACCACCATCAACCTCACCCTGCCTACATCTGAGTCCCCACCCCTGAGGCAACAACAGCACAGGCAACCCCTCTTCACCAAACCTGTGTCCCAAGGACTGTTCAATCTATAGTGTGCCCTTCAGTACAGGGACCTGAGTTGACCCCTGACATCGAAGACAATGAAGGTCCTTGTGTAAGTGGGAGTGGGCACCCTGTGCCAGGGGCACAGGGAACAAGGACCAGTGGGAGGAATCCTATGGGCCAAGGGATGAGGCACCAATGGGAAACAACTGGCCAGGAGGCCATCTCCAAAGTCTGGGGAGCATACCAGCAATCCCAGAGCAGGATGGGCCAGATCCTTTCAACCTTGCAGGAGAACCAGAGGCAGCAGTGGTAGGCATACAATGCTACCATGGCCTACATTGCAGGGGTGCTCACTGAACTTACTATCATCCTGCGTGCGTCCTCCACACACCAGCAGACCCTTTCCACTAGCCAATTACCACCTGTGCCATCCACATCTGCCTTAGCTAGTGAAATGAAGGCCCTGCCAGGGGACCCACAGGCCACTAGCACCCCTGACCAGGCATCTGAGGAACCCCCATGCAAATGACATTGTCCATCCAGGCATCCTGCAGCACCTGATGCCAAGACCAAACATACTGCCAGGAACTGATCTCTCTCCTGAACATTCTCCCTTGTGTTCCACTGAGACAACCTATTGACTGTCCATTGACAATTCTCTATTTTGCCATGGCCCTTGGATACTGGACCTGTACTACCAACAGCTGTCCCAACTACTCTGATGATTCAATACCCCATGACCTCACTCAACAGCAATTGCACTAAAGATTCACAATAAACATCATTGAGCACAAGAACTGCTTACGTGTCTTCATTTTTAGAACTTTAATATAATGTTGTGTAAAGAGTCTTTTCAGATCACACATAGATCACAAAAGGTCTGTCACATGGACAGATGGGCCAGCAATGTCCTGCAAGGGTTTCAGTACAATTGACATGTACTGTAATCCTGTGCCAAGGGTGCCAGTGGTCATGTCAGGAAGCAGAGTAGAACCAACCTTCACTAAGGTTTTCAATGTTGTTCACCCAACACGCATGCAGTACATTAATGTTTCTACAGGTGCCATTTTGCTGGTAGAAATTAACCACATATCACCATGGTAGGTTGACATTTCCAAAACATGCATTCCCAATGATCTATCCCTCACAGCTGACATCACCCACAGAAAAGGCATGTTGCACTGTCTAAAACAGTTAGGTATAGTGAGAATGGGTAGCAAAACAGTCATATTACTGAGTTTGGAAATGGCATAGTGATTTACATTGGAGTCCTGGGACCATACAGAATGGCCAAACCCTTGTAGATGTGATACTAGCCAATAGCATGTACCACATAGCTCTGCCATTTCAACAATCACACCTCCTCTGCACTGCACATCTCTCCACTGATGCCACACACTGGGGGGTGGGGGCAATGCCACAAGGCAGACAGGGGTACAGGTTACATAGAATGCAGTTCACACACACACCTGAGATTCATTGGAAGAATTGCTGAATCAACTCTGTCCTAGACTCTGCTGCATCCTCCTCATCTGCCTCATCATCACTTCCTATGTCACCAGCATCAGCCACTGGTCCAGCTGCCACTTCCTCCACTTCCATCAATGGTATGTGTTGCCTCAGGCAAGATTGTGTAACATGCTACATGCAACAATGATCTGACAGATGTTCTGTGATCTGTAGAGAAGGGCACCTCCTGGGACGTGTAGACACTGAAACTTGGCTTTCAGAAGCCCAAAGGTCCTCTCAATAACACGCCTTGTTCAGCCGTGAGCCTCATTGTAACAGATCTCCCCATCAGTTGTAGGTACCTCACTGGTGTCAGCAGCCAGGGAATGTTAGTGTAGCCTGAGTCACCTGTGTGCACAAAGGCCCGACTGATTACAAAACTGTGAGAGACACAGAACTGACTGTGAAGAGAGGTTACAGAGTTGAAGACATACCATAGCATACATACCGATGAGCCAGGCCCTCTCCCTCAGTAGTTGAGACATCATGTGTGGGACATTGCTGTTCCTCAAGATGTAACCATCAAGCACAGATCCAGGATATTTGGCAGTCACTTGTAAAATATACTGGTCGGCAAGACACACCTCCTGAATATTTACTAAGTAGAAGTTTTTCCTGTTCATGTATACCTATTCATTGGCCCTGGGAGGTGGCCAAAGTGATGTGGGTGCCATCAATGGCCCCTATCACATGTGGGATGTGAGCCATGTAATAAAAGTCAGATTTTACAGTGGGCAGATCAGCATGTTGTGGGAACCTGACGTAGATGTGCATGTGTTTGAATAAGTCACACAGTACATCCTGCAACACTACACTCAACATCAGCTGTGACATTCCTGCAGCCAAGCCCATTGTAACCTGAATCGACCATGAGGCGAGGAAATGCAGCACTGATAAGACCTGTACTGTGGGAGGGATGGCATAGGAGTTGCGAATGACAGGAAACAGATCTGGCTCCAACAGGGTACACAGTTGCCATATGGTCTGATGGTTCAGATGATAGGTTGTGATTATGTGGTGCTCCTCCATTGTATCAAGCTCAACTAGGGGGCGGTACACCGGTGGACGTCTCATTTGCAACATTGCACAGTATCAAGGAATGGGAGGGAGGAAAGGCACAAGTTAATATCGACAGTTCACATGCCAATTGGCTCAATATTTGATGCACAGTACAGTACAGTGGATAGAATGCTAATAAATATATATATATATATATATATATATATATATATATATATATATATATATATATACATACCAAACGGGGAATGAAACTGAATATTGATGCTATCCCAGATGTCAAGTGCAAGGGCCCGGCAAACTGGTTGCGACACATGACATATGTGTAACTTCCACTTAACAACAGCCTTGTCTCCCGGGTGATCACCTTCATTTTAACTTCACCCATACAGATATGATAAATGTGTCTATGAGGCAGCATTGGACTGCAAATGACCTGTCATAAGTACATCTACCTACACTGTCTATATATGTCACATGAGTGCACCTATGTTTGATGTGGAAATATTCTTAATCAAAGCGCTTATCTTCATTAATCATCCATGACACACTTAAAATTCACATTCAATACACTAACTACAAATAAAATGGCAGCTGCCTGTCCTGCATGGACAGGACAGATAGAAGTTAGCCCATTCTGCTGGCATTAGACGTTATGGCAGGAAGAAGTCGCAACCGCCATGCAACTCCGCAGAGGATAACACTGTTGTCTGTGGGAGACTGGGGCCAATAATGATCACCGGTGGCGGTGACGGTCTTTTAAGTGGCGGCCGTGACAGCCATTTCCTGCTGCCTAGTCCTCTTGACTCCTGACAATCGTGCAAGCAAGCTGCGTTCTCTCTCTGGGAGCCATAATGCCACGTCCTGCTGAAGATAAGGCCCCTGTCTTCGTACCTGAAGAACTGGACAAGCTGGTGGATGAGGTCCTACCCCTGTATAGACAGTCGAGTGGGGCATCAGAGCAGTAGGTAAATCCAGTGTAACTGTCCTGTCAAACTGTGTTATGTGTGAGGCTGGAAGGAAATGTGACAGCGCACACGAAATCGATGCATGCTTGTGCACAGGACTGACTGTGTTTGTGCCATTGACAAACGTATGCATGTGCATGAGAAATGTTTGTTGTGTTAAGGTCAATGCTGTTGCTGTGATGCCACTCTGAATGACTCTCTCCTTCTGTCTATGTGTCCCCTACAGGTCAGCTCCCATCAAAAGAAAGGGATCTGTCGTGCCATTGCCAAGCAAGTGCAGACCCTGATGGTCCATAGCCAGCAGAGCACCCACTGAAGGAAGCAGTGGGAGGACCTAAATCACTGGGCCCGGAAAACCGCAGAGGGTATGACCTCCCAACGAGGGAGGGGTGCCTGTCAGACCATCACCCCCCCCATATGGCCTGCATGTTGGTGGTGGCTTACCCTGAGGTGGATGGGAGTTGGAGAGTAGCACAGCAGCCACCAGGTGGTGAGTACAGCTGTAAACCTCTTTATTCTTTGGCCTTGTATGAGATATGCATAAATAGCAGTTGATAGATGAGGTGTATCCCATTGGTGGGTGCACATCGACTCGACTATGGGTGTTAGTAGCCTTGTCTGGTGCTATCTGTTTTATTGCTCCAATAACATGATGAGAGTGACATTTATTGTTAATATCTCCATGTTTGGTTGACACTCAAGACCCTCCATATGTGTATGTAGTGCAGTTCCCTCCATCAGCGTCAGTGAAACTGAAATGTTAAGGCCATTTCCGGCAGTATTGGTCAGCCACTTTGACAGTGGTGCTATGTGTGTTTCCAAACAGGTGTCATACGTACATCATGTAGATGGCTGCAAGTGGTCTAAGGACAGGATGTGCACAGTGAAAAGGGATATGTAGTCATCCAAAATCAACATGCTATGGTCATCTGGGTTGGTAGCGAAGTACATGTCTGGGTCAACTAGCATGGGATTGGGGAAGATTATGGGCAACTATACATTGGTGCGTCCTTGATCTAGTCATTTGGTGACATATTGCCCATTATATTGGGTCAAATCAGTATATATTCAGTTTGCTATGTTAGTCCCACAGGTGTAGTTGTATTTGTACTTGCATGCTTTGAAATCGGAGTGGAAATGAGTTTTGTTTTTCCCTTTGTAAGTGATATGCTGTTACTTACCCATTCTACCATTTCTGTCTCTCCCACCCTCCTTCTCTCTCCTACTCTGTCTTTGTTTGCATTAGCATCATCAGGCGAAGGAGAAGGGGCACCGGCAAGTGGGGAAGCTGCAGTCCTCAGGACGCAGGAGGCTGAGAACAGTGGAGCAGAGGGTACCAGTGGGATAGCGAGGGGAGTGCTACATGGGGGACCGGTTCAACTACGACCTTCTCAGATTCCTCTTCCGATGGACTCTCCCTGGCAGTGGCATACCCGTCTGGGCCCAGGCCAGATTCTTACTTGTCTGCCAACCCCATTACCCCCTCTGTCCTCCCTGTAGCTCATCACCCAGTTGACTATGCCCGCTCACCCAAGAGGTTTGGCGTCTCCTTCGCCGCAGACACCTCTGCTCCTGCCCCAGTAAGCCCTGATGCCCTCTTTGAGGTGGCTATTGACCTCCTGAGGTCAATCTCTATGGGACAGTCAACCATCATGAATGCCATCCAGGATATTGCTTCACAAATGCAACAAACTAATGCCTACATGGAAGGCATTCACTGTGCCCTGACTGGCCTGCAGAGATCATTTCAAGCTCTGTCCTGTTCATTGATGGCAACCAGTGTCTCTTCATTCTCCGCCCCCCTCCAGCTACGTGTGCCCAATCCTACACCCTGCTCCCCACACCCATCCAAAGCACACAGTCAGACCAGCATACATCCATGACAACAGACATGGTTCACAAAGACAAACAAAGGCACCACAAGACCCACCACTTGCATGCACACAGTTAAAACACACATGCAGACACACCCTCTACTGACCCCCCACCACCTCCTCCCTCACAGACATTTCACCACTCATACCTGCAATCAACACACCAACAGTCCTAGCCCCAGCCACAAGTCATCTCTCACCCAGCGTCACCACAACAGCAGACCCACATACATCCACCCCATTCACCACGTGCGCGCTCACCACGACTACCAACACCCCTACATGCAGCACATCCACCTTATCTGCAGGCACCACCCCAACAGACACTGCTTCTTCCTGTATCTCCTCCCCTCTCCTCCCAAGACACCTAAACACCTACACTCACCCACCCAACATACACCCAGCACACACATGACTTCCACACAGGCACCTGCACCCAAGGCACATCCAATGACATACCTCACAACCATTCCCTCTATCCACTCCCAAACCCATTTCCCACAAGCAACCTTGTGTCCCTAAAAAAAGATTCCTCAGAGAGTTTGCCCTGTTCCCTCCCACTGTACTAGCCCATACTTCCCCCAAGCTCCCTGTTTCCCTCCCTAAGCCCAATCCTTCTACCTTCCAGCTCTCGATGCCCCGCCTTGTATTGCTCCTCCCCCTGCAACATCTGAGTCCCCCCCAAACCCAGGGCCATCACCCCAACTCAAAGTCCAGAGTCCCTCCCCAGAAACAAAAAAAACTAATCCAAACCCCCCCTGCCCAAGCCAACATCCAAACCTAAGATCCCCCGACCAAACCTAAGCCCCCACCCCCAACACCTCCCTTCACCCCTAAGGTGTCTGCCAGGCTCATTGATACCCCTGCCATGTGGAGGTCACTTTGCAGTCAGGAGTTCAGTTGGGGCCCTTACCCCTGCCGATTGTGCTTGGGGCACTACCAGGATTTGGACTGGCCAGTAGGCCTGTATTGTAAATAGTTAATATTTGTATCTATTTTTAATGATGTTGAATACTTCTGCACCACAGCACCATTGGTGTTGAGGTTAACAAACTGTCCTGCCTTTCCTTCCACTTATATGTGTTGTTGTTGTGTGACTTTGTGCTGTTGTGTATGTATGTTTTGTAGGTGACATTGGTGTATGTGTGTGCATGGTATGTGTATGTTGGTCGTAGTTTATGCGTGTATGTAGGAGTGTGTGTGTTGTTACGGGTGTTTGCATGTGTGTCGGTATCCATGTCGGGTGTGTGTGTTGTGTGTGGATGTGTACTAATGACCTACCCTCCCGTGTGTGCTTTCTAAAATGATAGTATAAAATCTGAATTGACCATTACGTTGGATTTTAAATTACTATAAAAGTGAGACCTTGATTCATTTTTCAAGCTGCTCCTAAGCTGAAATTATGTATTAAAAGTTGTTATCTTGTAACCCCGAGTTTATGGTTGGGCGAGCCAGCCTTGCCAAAGTGAAAAATTACTTTGGAGGTTTTCATTGCCAGGATATGTAAATGATAAGCACACATACCCTACCTTCTTTTAAATACCATACATCCTGCCCTACAGGCATGTAGGGCCCACCTTATGAGTGACTTATAGGAGGGTTTAGGCCTTGAAAAAGGCTTGTTTTGCCAGGTCAGAATGACAGTTTAAAACTGCACACCCAGTCTGCATTATTTTGTTACATTAGGGGTGGCACAATATGTGCTGACGTCCACTAGTGACATTTAACGTCCAGGCCCATGGTAGACTTTGCATCATATACCAGGGTCTTACAGATATGTTAAATATGCCAATAAGGAGTGAAGCTAATTTTGACATTATTTGGGAGTCAGGGCACATGACAGGGTCCTGCATAGCAAAGTCTCAGTGAATAGGGTAAAAAAAACAGCAGCATCAGTGCAAAACAATGAGGGTGATCATGCAAAAAGACACCTTTTCTCACATTATGCTATAAAATTTATTGAGTGTTCTATTACCTAAACAGGTGTACTGTCGGTGAGAGACTTAGGCAGATACAGCGACCAAGAGACAGTTATAGCCCATATGATCTAACATTCAAGGCCATTTGAAGCTACTGTTCATAAACCCAGGACTTCAAAACCTGCTAAAGTGCAGACAGAGTTCACTATCGAGTACATAGAAGTTATACTGTTTTCCTCAGGTAAAAGGATCTGATATGAGAGGGAACTTTATGCACATGACAAAGAAATTGAACTCAATCCTTTTTGCCACTGGGAGTCAATGAGGCCTATTCAAGGTGGGAGAAGAGGAGGAATTCTGAGGAAATACAAACGCCAGCTGCATTTTAAATACGTTTTTCAGCAGAACCAAAGGGACAGCAAGAGAAAGAGAGTTGCAATAATCAAGGTAACTCAAAATTATTGCCTGGACCACAACCTAACAGGTTTCTGTAGGAACAAGGGGCATGTAGTGGTCAGGTCCTTAGCTTGTTTCTCAAGAAATAAATCAGAGTCAAGATTAAGTCAACATTTTTCATTGTCTTAGCTGCACACAGTGGATATAACCAAGCTGAAGGCTAGAAGGTAGATGAAATGAGTCTGTCAGTGAAGTATGGGTTATCAAGAGCATCTCAATTTTGTGAAGTTCAGCTTCTGACTGCTGAGTTGCCACCATGAGGCAACTGCAGACATGCAATGATGGAAAGTCTCAAGAGGAACCATCGCTCACTGGTCCAAGACAATAAAAAGTTTAGCATAATCTTCATAATTCATTCAACTGAGATCAAAAGACCTAACCAATTTTGCCATTGGACGGATATAGATGATAAAAAGGGTAAGACTTAATGTGGTTGCTTGTGGAACAACTTGACCCAATGCCTTGTACTCCTTCACATAAGGAGTAAGGTAAACTGCTTGTCACCTGCCCTCCAACTAGGATTTATACCACTGGCATGCTGTCCCCACAAGCTCGGTCTTGTCAATATGGTTAAAAAGATGTATTGTGACACTATCAAATGCGATGGGCAAATTGGATAGCACTAATGTAACTGAACCTGCCTTGCATGCCAATATTCCCCGGTGATCAAGGACAGACAGCTGAGAGGTTTTGTACAATGTGTTTGTCAGTAATCAGACTGTGTGGGCTCTGAGATGAGATTCTGTTCCAAAAAGCCAGAGAACAGCTGATTGACATGCTTCACCAATATTTTAACCCCTATTAGTTGAAGGGGTATAGAAGGATAGTTGGAAACAACAGCTTGATCTGCATTTCTTTTAATGAGAGAACAATTAATGACCTTTCGCACTCAATCAGGATCCATGTATTAGCTAATGAGCCATTACAGACCTGCAATAAAGGTCGGGCCAGTGCTAAGTAGGTAATTTTCAAACACATAGGAGGAATGGAATCCTGAGGGGAGCCTGATGAGACTAAACAAGCTGTAAAATAGCTGTCAGTTGTTCCAATATACGAGGATCCAGGTATCCCAACCAAGGTACATCATGATGTTTAAACTCTTCTTCTGTCAGGCCGGACTTACAATTATATAAATGGCAGCTCTGAGTGGTCTCCAAGGGAATCAACTGGACATCCTAGAATAGGATATGTACTTTGTGTAGATAGCCCCAACAAACTGAAAATATTGTTACATATTTAGATTAGTAATTAGAATGATCATCAGCTAAATTGTAAACGTATATAACAACAGACACAGTACACTTGGAAGAGGCTAGGGACCTAACTATCCTAAACATTTCTCTTGAGGAGTTATCCATAGCTAGGAGTTTAATAAACATATGCCCTTTTTGATGAATAAGGCTTGAAATTTACCATCAATTAAGTTAGAGGTCATGTGATGAATATGAGAGGATTCTACTCCATGCTGAAATATTCCATTGCTATCAGATTAGCACAAAATAGTGACAGAGGCAGTAAAAATCTAGAAAAGCATTAATGAAAGAGTCTGAAGTGCCAGGGGGTCAGTAACAAACAACATCACTCAATGCAGGACATACCATAGAAAAACCTTGGAGCATATTTAGATTCTGTTTGCGTTGGATTTGCATCATTTTTTTAAATGCAAATCCGGTGCACACTTAACTCCATATTTATACTTCGGCTGCTAGAACCGTCTACCGTCAAAGTTATGGAGTTTGCGTCATTTGTTTACTGTGGAAACCTACCTTGTGTCAATGAGATGCAAGTTAGGCATTCCCAGGCAAAAAATGACTTTAAGGCATTTGCGCCTTATTTATCCTCCCATGCAAAAATGACGCACATGAGAAGGAGGGCCTGGAGACCATGGAAGCATTCCACAGTTGCCCTTCCCTGCACCCAGGGACACCCCCTGCCACCCTCACCCACCCATGGAGGACACCCATGGATGGGGGACCCATCCAAGCTAAGTCCAGGTAAGTTTTTCTTAATTTGTTTTTAAAGTGCCATGGGGGCCCTAACTTTGGCCCCCCTACATGGCACTGTGCTCAATGGCCATGCCCAGGGGACAGATGTCTCCTGGGCATGGCCATTGGGCAGGGGGCATGACTCCTGTCTTTGCTAAGACAGGAGTCATGTCCATGGGGTTGTGCATCAAAAAATGACGCTAGTCAGGTTAGAGTCAATATTTTTGACGCTAATGACTTGCAACATTCTTTGATGCACAACACCCATTCTCTCCTATGCCTCACCTGCCTAGTTAGCATCATTTATTTTGTCGCTAACCAGGCCTTAGCGCCGGCTATGTCATTCCTTAAATATGATGCCTGGCTGGCATGTAGGAATGGCGGCAGCTGGCGTTAAACTTTTTGATGCAAACCTGCGCTAGGGGAGGTTTGCTTCAAAAGGTATATATCAGGGCCCTAGCAACTCCATTAGAAAAAACTCCATAAGTATGAGTTCCTGATTGAATGCTCAACATTCACTATTACTGCCACTCACCCACAACATTTAGAAGGGTAATATTAGTTGAGAATATTGTAGCCTGAGGGACAAAGTGTTACGATATCAGAGGAGGATGTATTTGAAAACCATTTTTCTGTCAGAAGCAAGAATTCAAAATCCCCAAAAAAGAGAAAATCAAAGAGGTCTGTAGTAATACATATATTATGTATTGCTACAGACCTCTTTGATTTTCTCTTTTTTGGGGGATTTTGAATTCGGATATATATATATATATATATTTATACACACCTAGTGATGGTCACCACTAATTAGTTATATTAGTTATGGTTAGTTTTAAGACTTCAGTCCAAGTAGTTTGCTTTATAAGAACAAGTTACATACGACAACTTCTGATCAGCTCCTCATTCTCTGGCAACTGTCCACTTACACAGCTTCTATGAACCTTCAATCCAGATTCCAGAAGTGAAAGCTTCCAGGTTGCCAAGATACATTCATTACTAAATAAAGGTTACATATCCTACACACCTATTATAGGAGTATAATTACATTACATATATTACACTTAAAACATTACTCCACACTTGGAATATAACAAATCACCCTTCCATAGCTACAAAATACTGCATATATTCCGTTTCCTCAACTCTACCCTTACAAATGTAATCTTTTAACCAATCAGGTTTAACCTTTGTTCTGGTGGTGATCTTTAAAAGTTCTTTCTCTTCATAAACATTTTGTTTTCCAACATCCGATTCCTTCTTCAACTTCAACTTAACCTGTTGTTTTGTCTTGCGGCAACTATAAAACTTCCTTGCATTCCACCACCTACCATCAGACATTTTGATAATGTTCACACTTGCCTCTAACACCTCCTTTGGTATAGAAAACTTGAAATGGCCCTTTTCTGCTTTGTCATCTATGGATACTCCCACAAACATACTCAGTACTATTTAGTTGATGTTTCCATACATCTCTTCATTATATCTCTGCTCGTATACAACCTGATATTTCCTAATCCTTTGTCTCATCTCCTTTTGGATTATCCTTCTTTTACTTGCCTTAGACATCCACACCAGAGCAGCCGCTGTGCACAGTTCTCTTCCCTTGAGTAAATAAAAAGGTGTTTCCCCCATTACAGAATGAGGCATGGTCCTATAATTCCTCAACATATCCTTAACGTTGTTCCTCCAGCATATCACCTGTCATAGCTAACTGGATGGTCTCTCCTAACACTTAGTTAAGTCTCTCTTTTAAACCATTTCCCCTAGGATGGTATCCTGGGATTTTGCTATGCTTGATTCCCCACTTCTTAAGAAATGTTTCAAACTCGTCTGACACGAATTGAGGGCCATTGTCTGTTATTGTTTGTGCTGCACACCCCTCTCTACGAAAGATGTCCTCACAAAATGAAAGTACCCAACTAGATTTTATCTCCTTCACAAACGCTACCTCAGGCCACTTAGGAAAATAATCCATCATGACAATGGCAGATTTTTCACTCACACACAAACCATCAAATGGACCACATATGTCCATTGCTAATATTTCATTGCTTATCTTTCCCACGGTCACCTAGGAAATTCCCTTTCAATCTCAAACAAACCTTTCAATCTGACTATCCGTGCCTGGCCACCAGAATTTATGCAAGATTTCTTTTTCGTCACCGTCAGATATCCATGTCCTTCATGAAGTAAATTTATTAACCTTTCTCTCAGACTGGATGGCACCACTAGTTTTTCACCCCTTCTTACTACACCACCTTCCACTGATAGAGCTGACCAGATATTCTTAAACATTTCCAGGTCTTGATCTAATGTTCTATTGTTAACATTAGGGTGCACATCAATAATGTTCCTCAATAATAAGTCTTATGAACATGGTTCCTTCCATTCGTCTTTACTTATAGCATTACATAAATCTTTCATTTCTGCTACCATCCACTCTTCCTCTTCCACATCATTGTTGTTATTGAAAAGCAATCTTAATAAACAGTCAGCATTTATGTTCTTTATGCCTAGAACATATTACATGTTGAAAGTAAATTTTTGGAAACGATATAACCATTTTGCTATTCGCGGCATGGCTTTCCCAGACCCTGTTGTAGTGAACACATCTACTAAAGCTCTATGGTCGGTTCTCAGTTCAAATTGTATACCCCAAACATATGTTCGGTAGTGTTGTACACCCCACCAACAGGCTAATGCTTCTTTCTGTATGGAAGAATATGCTTTTTCTGCCCCTTTTAGTGTGGGTGACACAAATGAAATCACCCTTTCCTTACAACCATGCACTTGTACTAGAACTGCCCCCAAACCATAACTGCTTGCATCAGTCACTATAATGGTACTATCCTCAGGATCGAATGGTTTCAAAGTTACTGCTCTTGATAGAGATTGTTTTACCTCCTCAAATGCTTTTTGGCAATCATCAGACCACTCAAATTTCTTTCCTTTTTTCATTAACTCTAGCATGGCTTGCACTTTTTCATTGTGGGGGTGCACAAATTTTGCATGATATTCAGCTACACCTAAAAATGATCCTAGCTGATATTTATCTTGTGGAGTGGGAGCATCTTCTATCACCCCAACTAAACTATGTTTTGGTGTAATTCCTTCCTTGGTAATTGTGTGTCCTAAATTCTCAACTTCATTCATGCCAAATTTACTCTTGTCTAAGCTAATGGTGAGTCCCGCCCTCTCTAATCTTTGTAAAACTTCTTCCACAACTTGTCATGTTGATCCTTATCAACGCCCCACACTAATACATTGTCTTGGAATACTTGTACATTTGACATATTGCTTAGAATTCTTTGCATTACCTTTGGAAAACCACTGATGCCAAAGCAAGGCCAAAAGGCATGCAAATAAATTAGAAAACTCCCTTTTCTAACAGTACCTGATGATATGCGCTTGAGAGATCTAGAGTAGTAAAATACCTCTCTCCTTTCACTGTTGACATTTCGTTAATAGGAGGAAGAGGTAAAGATCAAACTTCTGAGGTCCAGGGTGGGATAAAAGCCCTGGTATGGATAGCATTATGGGAAAGGACAAGAAAAAAGCAAAATCTCCCCACCCACAACAAAAAAAAACCCTTCTTTAAGATCTTATTTCAGGGTTAAGGATTTAGCCTCTTCTATGGCTACTCCCTCTTTTTCTTCTCCCCCGTCGCGGCATTCATTGCCAGAAAAGGGGTTGTTGACAGGATTGGAGGAAACAGATAAGGGTCAGATAATCGAGCCTCCCGTGAGGCAGACATCATGGTCCAATGGAACTATTGAGGGAGAGTATCCTCATGAGTGTGCCTCGAAAGGCCTAACACAGTCAATGGAGCAGAGTCAAGAAACCTTTTTGGGAACCTCAAGTGGGCCTCAGGTGGAACATTCTGCCCCAGAGGAGATTGTAGGATCCCAGTTAGTGATTTTGGAAATGGCAAGTCCGTCGTGTTCACAATTCGGTTCTCTGGAGATTCTCCTACAATCCTTGGCGAAGGAGGCGAGGCAAGGTTTCACGGTCTCTCAATCCAACCAGAAAGGAATTCAGGAAGTTTGCGAATGACTAGCAAACAGATGGACTTGGTAGCTCAAAGAACTCAGGTCTTGGAAATTCAAGGGCAACAACTAAAGGTAGTGTCGGAGAAGAACAGTCGTGATATAGTTGAACTAAAGGCTAAGAACAATCCGATGCAGAGAAGCTAGAGTTACTGGAGAATAGTGCCAGGAGAAATAATATCAAGCTAATTAATGTCCCAGAAAGAAGAGAAGGCAATGATATAAAAAGTTGGGTAGTAGACCTTTTGATGCAGAGTGGCGTGTGGGATGGTACGGAGTCAATATTAAAGGACGATATACCACAGGTACATAGAGACCCCTTTTGGAAAACTGCCAATAGGGTAAAACCCAGGAGGATCCTGGTGAATTTTCTCACATATACAGTTAAGGAAAAGATTTTGTCTAAAGCTTTAAAAATGGGAACATTGAAGGTGAATGACTGTTCTTTTGAAATTAGATCTGATGTTTTGCGCATTACTTCGAACAGGCAATGGGAACTAGGTAAAAGGATGGAGGACTTTAGGAAGTTAGGTGCAACGGTTCAATTGAAGTTTCCTGCAACTTTGAGGGTAATGAGGAACAACAAAATGTACAATTTAAGAGAGGCGCAGGAAGCCGATACCCTTTTGAATGAATTTAGGGGAGTTTAGATCTACGGGGGGAGGTTTTGTTGGTGGTTCTTTTTATACATGGAAGGCTTTTTCTTTTTTTTGGCTTAAGTTAGAATATAATAGCCCATACCGCTGAATGGCTTAATAGTCTGTAGAGATGGGGGGGTTCTCCAGGGTGAGGGAAAGGCTGTAGGGGTAGAAGACGGGGAAGGGGAAAATTGGGGGAGAGTCGATAGAGGGTTGGGGAAGAATATGTGTGCCTCATTGCGAGAAAGCCTGACAGCTAGTTTTTTTGGTTTGGTGGATCCGTAAAGTGACAGTAGCTAAAGGGAATGGCTGAAAAAAGGTTTTTATTACTTTCCTGGAATGTGAATGGGCTGCGGGCAAAGCTCAGGAAGAATTATATTCTTCAATACATTAGGGATTCTCCAGCCCAGATCATAATGCTGCAAGAGTCTCATCTTGCGATTTCAGACGCGCAGGATATTTTTGGAACTCACAAATGGGTGAAACATATGGTTTGTTCAAACAACACTTCTCATGTAAAGGGAGTAATGATCCTGGTTAAAAAGGGGATAGACGCGGCTATATTACATCATAAGGAAGACTCGAAAGGTAGATGGGTTATAGCTGATGTTGGATGTAGTGGGAATAACTATACACTTGTTAGCTATTATGGTCCTAATTTAGATGATATAGGGCCATTACAGGATTTATGTTGTGAATTGTTAGAAACTCAATATCCAATTTTAATGTTAGGGGATTTTAATGTTGTCCTAAATGAAGCATTGGATAAATCCACTGGAAACAGATCAATAGGTCATTTAAAATTGTGAGAGTATATCAAAACAATCATGAAACAATTTGTGTTTGTGGACGTTTGGAGGGAAATTCATAGTCAATCTCGAGCTTATACCTATCATAATAAGAAATATAAACATCACTCCAGGATAGATTATTTTTGATAAGAAGGTCTCTTAGGCAGTTGGTGATTGGTACTGGTCATATTCCCGTACACCTGTCTGATCATGCTGCGGTAACTTTGACCTTGGTATCTGAAGTGGAACGTTACCTACGTAGGTGAACGCTGGATCAATCCCTTTTGAAATGATCCCCAGATAGTGGTACACTTAGAACATGAATCAAAGCTCTTTTTTTAACTCAATAGGAATTCTGCAGCTCCTCAAGTGTTCTGGGATACTCATAAGGCTTATATGAGAGGGATTCTGATCAGTATTTCCGCACAGAAAAATAAAGGCTATAATAAGGAAATACAAGATCTTGAAAAAGACATAGGGTGTTTAGAACAAAATCTGGCAAAGTTACAGAAGGAAGGAAAGAACGAGGAACTTACACAGTTGGATATGTCATCTAAGCAGGCTATAATAGAAGCTAGAGTGAGGGAAAGGTGTGAGGCAAGCAAGTTGGCGCATTTTAAATATGGTGAATGGGCGGGTAAGCTATTGGTTTGGAAGGCTAAATCAGATTCTGTAAGAAATGAGATAGTAGGAATAAGGGACCCCATTACAGGTACAGTGTTAAAGGAGGTTTCCGAGGTCCAAAATGCTTTTGTAAGTTTTTTTGAGTCATTGTACACAGAAAGCCTGTCAGACTTATCAGAGGGTGGCCAACAAGAAGTAGAAGATTTACAGATGAGGAAATTGGATAATGAAGGGAAGGCGGTTTTGGAGGAGGAGTTTCTAGTTAGTGATTTAGTTCAGGCCATTGCCAAAGGTAAAAAGTCGAAGTCAGCAGAGCCCGATGGTCTGCCGGTTGAATTTCATGTGAAAATGCAAGCTGTTATAGCCCCAGTTTTAGCCCAGCTTTTTAATTCTGTTTTCAATGGAGAGATTCCCCTCCCTAAGTCTTGGAATGAGGCTGTGATTACCCTGATTTTGAAGCCGGGGAAAGACCCTCTATCTTGCGGGTCATACAGGCCAATTTCTTTATTAAATAGTGATTATAAATTATTTTCAAGCATTCTGGCCAATAGGTTAAGTGCGGTAATTGGGGGACTGATTCAGGGTGATCAAAAGGGCTTTCTAAAGGGGAGGTATATGCATGGGCTATCCCATGAATTGGTTGGGGCAATTGATTTAGCAATAGCATGCAAATTACCTCTGGCAGTCAGAACATTGAATGCAACTAAAGCCTTTGATAGAGTAAATTGGAAATATTTACATCGTATTTTGGCTAATCTTAACTTTGAGCAAAGTTTCGTGGGGCTTTGAAGATTATTTATAAGGCCCCACTAGCTGGCTATTATTGAATGGGAATTTAACTAAACCCTTTCCTATAACAAGGGGAATGAGGCAGGGATGTCCATTGTCCCCGTTATTATTTGACTTATATATAGATCCTTTAGCCCTTATGATTAAGAAAGACCTACTGATTAAGCCATTTAGTTTTATGGGCCGGGAAAATAAAATCTCCCTATATGCAGATGATATCATGATTTTTTCTAGAGATTTGCCCTCTGCGTTAGAAAGATTAGAGGTTTTAACAAAAGATTTTGGCCAGATGTCAGGGTATGCAGTAAATTGGCAAAGACAGAAATAATGACTTGGAACATGAATGAGAAGCACAGGTTGATCAAAAAGGAGATAAAATATTTGGGTATTAAGATATATAACAAACTAGAGGACATCCCAGTAGAAGAGTGTGTTTAAAGAAATAAATAAACTTTTGGTGAGTTGGTCTTATTTACCTTTGACATTGTATGGGAGGGGAAATTTAGTTGAAATGTCAATTCTCCCTAAGCTCACTTTTCCTTTCAATATGATCCCATTACATTTTCAGAAGGAGAGATACATAAAATTCAGGCTAGAATTGATAGTTTCATTTGGTCTTCTAAGGGGGTCAGGATCGCAAGAAAAAAGCTTAGAAGGAAATATGATAAAGGAGGGATTGCGCTTCCTGATCTCCAATTATATGTTTGGGCGTTTCAGTTATAAAATGCAAAAGATTTGTTATCAGTAAACACGACAAATCATTATGGGAGAGCTCTATTAAAATGTGAGAGGCAGGAAGGGCAGACATTTTTGTACAAGTTTGGCCATCCAAAATTTACAAACAAGTTAGGCTGAAAACGTTACAAGCGGCTGCCTTATTGTGGAAGCAGATAAGGAGCACCACAAATCTATCTTATTATAGCCTTTACGCCCCAATATGGGGCTCTCCAGGTACTCCAGCATGCCTTAAGGACGTCTTATCATGATCTCTTACAGGAAGCAGGTATTGAGGATTGGGGACAGTTACTTCAGGGGGAAAACTGAGATCTTGGGAGGAATTAGAGATAGAAACACAAAATCCAGTGTCTAAGTTTAAATACTATCAGTTGCAAAGCTGGGTTAGGTCATTGCAAGAAAAAGGAACAGATACAAATGAATTAGAGGAGGTATTGGTTAAGGGTTTGGCCGGTAGAAAGGAAATAGCAACCTATTATAGATTGCTTTTGGATAGCTTAGATAGGGATCTTATTTAACCAGGCTCCCTATGGGACAATTTAGTTCATAGCGATTAAATTATAAGGTTATGGCAAGGTTATGGCAAATGACTTGGCAACTTTTATACCAGGTGGTAAAACCGGCCTTTTTGAGGAAGAACCATCTTTTTGTATTACATAGGGCCTATTATGCCCCCCACAAAATAGCTAAGTTTAGTTCTAAGGAAGACATTGCTTGTAGGAAATGTGGCTTACTTAAGGCGGATGATATTCACATGTTTGTGTCCTGTCCTCAGATCATAGGCTTTTGGTTAGAGGTGTTTGAAATCTTATGTAAAATATTTCAGACTTGATTAATTTGTACTGCAGCACTAATTTTATTTGGTTGGTCCCCAGACTTAAATTGTCTGTCTAGTTATAAAAAGAAGCTTTTGTTTTATTTGATTTCGTTGGGCAGGCGGGAGATATGTAAAAACTAGACATCTGAGACATCACCTATGTTATCAACGTGATTTAATGCGATTTCATATATGTGCAGGTTAGATTTGAACCAGGCCAGGGCTAACCTGCAAAAATTATGGGAACCTTGGGTAAAGTGGGGGAACCAGAGTACCCATGTTTCCGTAAGTGTCCAATGATTATTTAAGTGCAGAAGGAATTACATTCCGGGAAGGTGTCCTGGGGGTAGCCTTACTCCTTTTTCTGATGTGACTTTGTACTCTGATAGCTGGACCCATCCAGAAGTTCTGGATTCAGGGCGTGGCTTAAATCAGTTTGGAAGTGAATAAAGTAAATAAGGACACATAAAAAAAATAAAAACAATCAGTGTCAAAGGGGAACACAAATCAGCTTATACTTGGATTTGTCTTCCAATTATCTGAATTATACATTTGGGAGGGTGATAACTATCATTCTTGGTTTCATCCCTTTCTCCTTCTCTTGCTTCCATCCTACATCCAACAAATACATCCACATTTTCATCATCACTACTATATATTATTTAATCTTCACCTATTTTTGTTCTACTAAATTCACTGTCTTCTGATATCTTGAAGTTTCAATCATTCTACAAACTCTTGCAAAATGTCCCAAATGTTTGCATTTATAACATTTGCCCGTGACTGCAGTACACTGATCTGATTCAGCCGTGTGTTTTGGACTACCACACATATAACAAACTTTTGTACATGAACTTCATGATATTTTTTCTTAATAGATTTATCCTCTTCTGCTTTCTTCTGGCCTTTTCTCACATTATCCACCTCGTACACATTTTCTTCGTTACTTTCCTTCTTATTTGATCCTCTCCCCAATTCTTTTATGTACCGAAAAAGTATTTTCCATATGTTTGGCTACCTCAAGTATTTTCTCTAAAGTGGGATTCTTTCAACCCAACATTTTTTCCTGGATCTTAGTATTGTGCATCCTATGAATTAACTGATCCCTTATTATTTTGTCCTTTCAATCTTTGAATTTGAAAGTTACTGCTAACCATCTTAAAAGTATCACATATTGTTCTATTGACTCCTCCTGCATTTGGGCTCTAGAAAAAAACCTGTGTCTTCCAACTACGATACTCATCTTCCTCCCATAATTCCCCTCTAATGCTTTTAGTGCCACTTCTTACTCATTTTCTTCCTCACTATCTGACCCTGCTTCTAAAATTCTTCTTTCAGGGTTACTCAATGGTAATGGTTTTAGAACTTTCCTGCCTTCAACACCCAAGCAATGTTTTAAAAAAACTAACTTTCTTTTTGTCTCATATTCACTAGCTCCAATGGCTTCTACATATGTTTCAAAAGCATCTTTCTAATCTTCTCAACAAATGTTGGTGGCGCATGTATTAATTGTGGCACCATTTTTAAATATGTCTTTCTTAAATTATAAGTAAAGTTAATTCTTTACATACTAGTACCCCTATTTTTTTCTCCTTTATTTTATTTATGTTTGTGACTCAACAACGTTCATGTACAATGAACTATAAAATTTCACAAAATATAGATACTTGTGCAATCACAGTTCTTACTTAGGTGCGCCTGTCACAGATTCTCGAACGACAGGCAGATTTAATTCTTGGGGAAGGTGTGCCTGTCACCGATCCTCAAATGACAGGCAGATTATTTTCCTAGGAAGGTGTACCTATCACAGATGTTATAGTCACGGTTCTGCTAGTTGTGGTGCCCCTCCATGCCCTGGGGACCACTACCTCCTTTGGGCAAAATGTGTCATTTGTGTGGGGGAGGCTTGTCTACCTCCCCCATAGCCCCGGGGACCACCACCTCCCTGGGGCAAAGCTCTCATTGTTTGCAGGGGCTGTGCGTCCCCCCGTCACCTGGGGACCACCACCACATTTCAAATATAGTATTCTATGCAATAGTTGAGTGTGAAGGTCGCCGACTTCCAAACTGAGTGCTTAGGGTTCATGTAAAAATATTTAAGGCTCATATGAACGGTCATCTTACTTTTTGAATGACAAATACATTTTTCTTTTAAATTGTGCAGAAATATCTCATTCTAAGTACATCATACATCAAAGCCTAAAAAAGTCTCTATCTCTCTCCTTTTCACTTTCTTTCTCTCTGTCTCTCTGTCTCTCTCTTTCAACCTTTCTCCCACTCACACACCCACTCAGACACTTACACACCCATTCAAAGACCCACTTCATGCACCCATTCACAGACTCACTCAGACTCTCTCTGCACCCACTCATACCCCCAGTCAGACCCTCATGCACGCACTCACAGAACCACTTAGACAGTTACACACCCACTCACAGACCCACTTATACTCCCACACACCCATTCACAGACCCACCAATACCCTCATGCATCCACTCACAGACCCATGCACACACTGATACACCCACTAAAACACTGATACAGCAGTCAGACTCCCAGACAGACACTCTCACAGCCACTCTCACCCACAAATAACCCTTACAAAGCGAAAGGGCTGTGCACAGCATGGGGTTGGATGGTTAGGGAGTTTGTCTGCAGGGACTGGCTGCAGGCCTACCCTTGCCTCAAGTGTCTATAATTTGTGCCCTAAGGTAGTTATAACTTGTGTCCTCATTGTGTAAATGCATAGTGTACATTCTACTCTACCACTGCATCAAGAACTTCGAGGTAAAGCCTCCTGTGAAAATGTCTGTTGTCATTTTGGGAATATGACTGTTGGTCATAAGCTGTCCAACAAGCAGGAAAAAATGTAGGAAGACTTATGCATACCACTCACGTATATAGGGCAGTATCAAACAAGCAGAGCGTCAAGGTCATTTTGCACATTTGGATACTGGTAGTAATTGAAGAGGTGAAGGATTGACTCTGCTCTCACCAGGAGAACACAACAATGATCCCGCTCAGCAACGGTCACCACAGAAGAGATTGCGCTCCAATTGAGCAACGATGCATTAGCATCAGTGCCGTAATGGACCTTACCTGCCTATTTATCCAAAAAGAGTCCACAGTTTTGTGCAAAACTATGTACTCTTATAGAATGGAGGGGGAGCCTCAATTCTCCCATGGTCCCATTGCTTCTGTAATCATGGAGCAGCAAGAAATGCTGCTCCCTCTTCGCATGAGCAATTGTTTCATCTGCAGGCAGAAAAAACAGATGAAAAGTCCATTCTCAGGCAAAAACAGTTTTCCTGATTTCACCCGCTGGGAGTGAACCTACAGTTTGCTCTCACTTGGCTGGAGCTGCCATAGCTCTGCCAAATGACAGCAAACTGCAATGTACCGAGGGTGGGCTCCTTGGGACACAGGGAGCTAGCTCTGGAGGGTGGCAGAACTCAGGGCCAGGGTGGTCCCCTCCTTTGTTATTACACGGTCTGCTGGGGGGTGGTGGTCCCCAGGCCTGGGAGAGGGACTGCGTTGACCCTCATCCTTTATCTACAATCAGCCTGGCCCTGGGGAAATTATGATCCTAGGCATCATAAAGGGCCCTAAAGGGTGTCTCCACAGCCCCTGCCTAAATGTTAAATTTCTTGGCCATACCCTGGGGAGGTGGTGGTCTCTAGGTCCTTAAAAGGCATGCGGGGGGCATATGACCCCATCCTTATAATTGCACAATGGCCTGGCACTTGGGAGATTGTGATCCCCAGGGCCCATATCAGCCATGGAGAGGAGGGCTGCATGCCCCTCTCCCCATAATATATATTTAAATATGACACCAGGACATGCATGGGATATATATATATTTTTTTTGCCTGGGTTCACTGTGGGTCCTCTGTGATTTTCACCACAAAAATTTAAAGTGCTTTTTTTGGCCCAGGTGGTGTCCCTGTGTGACCACAGCACCAGGCCTAGGGGGTCAGGATATCCCTACCCTGTCCTCTTTTCTTTATTATTAACTTTCTGGGGGGGACTCGGCTGAGTCTGAGTCCCAAAAATGCATGTCTACCCTTCTTTGTTGAAGTATTGTCAGCTACTCAGATCTCAGCTTGAGATCTGTTAGATCTGCGGATGATCTATGCCTCTAGACATCTATATTTCTTTTCCCTTTAATATTTCTGAAACTACTGAATGGATTTACACCAAATCCCAAATAGTACTCTTTCTGGACCAAGGGGTAGCTTTCTGCCAAATGTGGTGTAATTCCATGCAGCGGTTCAGGCTGTAGTAGCGTCTAAAATCCCTATGGAAAATTGCATTAAGAAAATGTGTTTTTGGGACCCCCTTTTTCTCAGTCCCTGCTTGAGGAATCACCCCAAACCTCTAAAAACAGCAGCTAATGTGAGTGGCACAATAGTTTTCAAGTGTATCAGAAGATTCGTCAAACTGCGCCAACGTTATTGGCAAAGTAAAATATGCTTTTCCTATGAAACTAGGTCCTAACTGTAACTATCTACTGGCAACAGCCAGTGTGTGTGTGTGTGTGTGTTTGCATATGTGTTAACACACACACAAACATATATATATATATATATATATATATATATATATATATATGTGTGCGTTAAAGTAAAACTTATGTTAGTAAATCCCTGTAAACTGTATAAAGCAAAGTTTGAAAGAACAAATAAGCTAACTTTTAACTGAAATTCACCACTTAAAATTGAGACCTATATATATATATATATATATATATATATATATATATATATATATCAGCTCCAACAGGTCCAGGAAAGGCGCCCTCGTTACTTGTCAGTGCCAGCATCAGGGAAGGACCTACTCCCATTAATCTTCACACCAGTTTGACAATTAAGTCAAGGATGCGGCACTCACAGGATATGTGTATATGACCTCTGTGCAGTGATTTTATCAATATGTGAATGATGTCATAGAAGATGTTATGAGTGATTTGATATGCTGATGAAACGGCCTTCGGCTGTATGTCGCACGGGTTAGCATCAGGGTCTGGCTGTCGCCAATCACTCTCATGCAGTCAACCGCGCACAGCACATGTGACCAGGCCTTGTGGCCATCCCCCCAAAGGCAGCCAACTTGTGAACCCTCTCCTCAGGTCATTTTTGGCCCCGGGAACCTCATTCCCCCAGGGCTTGGTGCATGTTTAGGTGGGGAGCAAGGACCCCCTCCCTGGACTGCTTTTGGCTCTAGGGACCCAATCCTCTGGGTCCTGGCAGCATATTTCAGAGGGGGGACACAAGGCTCCCCTGTCGGGCCCATTTTGGTCCCTTGCATACCATCCCCAGAGACTGGTACTATATTCAATGGGGGGGGTCATGCTACCCCCCTCGCCTGTCCGAGTTTGGCCTTTAGGACCCCCTCCCCAGGAGCCCAGCACATTTTATGGGGGATAAGGGCATTTGTCCCCTTCCTTGGACCATTTTATCCCCAGGTACCCCATCCCCTGGGGCCCCGTACATTTTTTGGGTAAGAGACCACATAGCTCCCTCCCTGGGCCATCTTTGGCCCCAGGGAGCTCACCCCCTGGGTGCCAAAACTATATTTATTTGGTTGGGGGTCACACAGGCCCCATACCTGGGCCAATTTTAGCCTCTGGACCCCATATCCCAGGGCCCAGCCATATTCAAAAAGGGAAGGGGGCATGTAGCCTCCCTCCCTAGGCTGGTTTTACCCTCAGAGTCTCTATTCCCCGGGGCTCAACTCCTTTTGAAATGCGGAGGCAGCATACAGCCCCCTCCTTGGGCCGATTTCAGCCCTAGGCACCCCCTCTGCCAGTCCCTAGCCAATTACAAAAAGCGGAGGGGGCTGAATGCCCCCCTCCCTGGGTTACTTTAGGACCTAACCTGGGAAGCCTCCCTATCTTAGTTTGGGGACCACAGGGGACTCCCAATGCCCCTCCAGTCCCAAACGGCTCCCCGCATCCAGCAGAAGCCTGCATCACTGCCTCCTGCAGGGAGCATAAAAAATGCTGCTTCCTGAAGACAGGAAAATATTCAGATCTGTTTCCCTGCCCACATCATTGTGGGCAGGGCAACAGATCTGAAGCCTGCTCTCAGCTGGTGGGAGCATTTTTAAACCTCCTGCCAGCTGTGAGCAGACCTTGTGTTTGCTTTCACTTGGTGAGAGCTTTGAAATTGCTCCCGCCAAGCAAGAGCAAACACAGGTTTCCCAGACCACACCAGTGCGGGCAGGGAAACTGCTATGTCCGAGGGTGGGCACCCGGGACATCGGAGGAGAAGGCCTGAGGTATGGGGTCCCAAGGGCCATTAACGGCTCAGGGAGGAGGGCTACTTGTTCCCCTTCATTATGCCAGCCAGGCCACTGGGAACTGGGGTCCCTTAGGCTGAAATCAGCCCAAAGAGGGGGGCTGCATGCCCCCATCCCTTATTAACTTTAGCCAGGCCCTGAGAATGGTGTTCTGTGGCAGAAATTATCCCATGACAGGGGGGGCAAGTGGCCTCCCTCCCCATGACCAATGCCTGGCCCAAGGGGCCAAAATCCACCCAGGGATGGGGCTGCATGTTCAAATAAAATGTTTTGGGGTGATGCATCAAGTGGGAGCAGAGAAAAAGAGGGGAGTCCCAGATTGCAAACTCCCATTGCAGTTACCATAGGAATTTTTGAAAAGGGCCACAGCCAAAGCAAATGAATCAAATTACCCCAAATTTGACAGGAAACTGAACCTTGGTTCAGAAAACCTGCCTTCTATTTGCTGTAAATCCGTTCAGTAGTTTTTAAAATGTTTTGCAAAAATACTTGTATATCTAGACAATTGGGTTCAAGGGACTCTTGCAAGAGTCCTCTGACCTCAACTTAAAAAAATAGAGTGTTCTGATTGGCCTAGGGTTTTTTTCCCACTGGGGCCATCTTGATCCTGTAGAAGTGAAGGTCCTGTGGGAGTGAGTGCTTTTATTGGCTGGAGGCAAGATAAAAGAAAATGTTGTTGTGGCCATTACAGGACCCAATGGACTAAGGCCCATGACTTTAAATTGGAAAAGAAACGTAAATACGGGTAGGTTAGGATTGAAAAAGAACACTAAAATTAAAATATTTGTTTTCCACAATCCCCTGGTAGTCCTGTGGTATTGCTGCAAAACACAAAAAAATTGTGACAGACATATTTTATTGTTTAAATGACCCCCGGGGTCGGACAAGTCACGTTGGTTAAAATGTGTCATAATTTGGGGAAGGGAGCATGTATGGGGCCTCCCTCTTTGAGCCGACTAATGCCCCAGGAACACCATACACCAAGGCCTGACATATTTTTAAAAGGCGAGGGGGCGAGCAGAAAAGAGAAAGTGGCAACTCCTGTCTGTACCCAGTATGTTGCTAGGTGGGATACCTGCAGGGGCCACTGGGGCTTTTGGGGTCCCCCAATAACCCCTATATTGTGGGTACCCCAAGTGGGTATAACGGCACCCACCAACACTTAATGAAAATTGCCAGTTACTGCAAGGGGAGCCGGCAAGAGCAACGGGGGCCTTGAGATTACAGTCACAGCACCCAATGACCACTTCATTGTGGGTGCCCCTGGTGGGCACCAGGGTATCTACTAATACTTTTGGCCTGCTCCTGCAAGGTGAGGTTGGCTAGGTCCGTGGAGGCTTTGGGTCTCTCCCACAGCCCTTAACTAAAAATAGAGCAGTGGGCACCCTGGGTGAGCATTGGGGCTCTAAAAACATGCTTTATCCCATCGGCACACACAATGGACCAGATTTAAGAAAAACGCTGCTGCACCCAGTGCAGTGCCATTTTTCTTGTGCCCCATAGCACCCCCTACCACCACCATGTGTGCGCCATATCTAAGATATGGTGCATTATGGGGGTAGTCAGGCAACTAGGGCCGTATTTATACTCTGGTTGCGCCGAATTTGCGTCGTTTTTTTCGACGCAAATTCGACGCTAAACTAACGCCAACTAACGCCATATTTATACTATGGCGTTAGACGCTTCGGGCGCCAAAGTGCCCGGAGTGTGCGTCATTTTTTAGCGTGAACCCCTTCCTTGCGTTAATGATATGCAAGGGAGGCGTTCCCGTCTTAAAAAATGACTCCCAGGCCTTTACGTGGTATTTATACTCCCGGGCAAAAATGACGCCCGGGAGTGGGCGTGGCCAAAAACGGCGCATTTGCGCCGCTTTTTAACGCCTGGGTCAGGCATGGCGTTAAGGGACAAGTGGGCTCAAAATGAGCCCAGAGTGCCCTCCCCTGCCCCCAGGGACCCCCCCTGCCACCCTTGCCCACCCCAGGAGGACACCCAAGGACGGAGGGACCCATCCCATGGACATTAAGGTAAGTTCAGGTAAGTATTTTTTTTTTTGTGGCATAGGGGGGCCTGATTTGTGCCCCCCTACATGCCACTATGCCCAATGACCATGCCCAGGGGACAGAAGTCCCCTGGGCATGGCCATTGGGCAAGGGGGCATGACTCCTATCTTTACAATGATAGGAGTCATGTTGATGGGGGATGGGCGTCGTTAAAAAATGGCGCATGTCGGGTTAAGACGATTTTTTCGACACAACCTGACTTGCCCCATTTTAAGACGCCCATACGCCATTTTCCCCCTACGCCGGCGCTGTCTGGTGTACGTGGTTTTTTTCCACGCACACCAGGCAGCGCCGGTCTGGTAGCGCCGGCTAACGCCATTCAATAAATACGGCGCCCGCATGGCGCTTCAGAATGGCGTTAGACGGCGCTAAATTTTTTGACGCTAAACTGCGTTAGCGCAGTTTTGCGTCAAAAAGTATAAATATGGCCCCTAGTGTCATTATTGTTGACGCTAGTTCAGAGCTTTGCCGGATTAACATCAAAAAATGTTACACGAATCCTGCAAAGCCCATTGAGTCCAATTGTAAACAATGATGTGCCTCCTTTTAACACCTGCTCTAAGAAGGCTTTAAAAGTGCTGAAAAAAATGTTGCAAAAAAAAATCTTAGATTTCTTTGCACCATTTTTTCGGCCCCCCTAATGGGGGAACACCCCCTTTCCATACATTATGCCTGGAGCAGGCATAATGTAGTGCAAAGGGTTATAAAGTGGCGCAATGCATGCATTGCATCTCTTTTTAAATTTGCTGCTGTGATTTTAGCCTTGCTGGGCCACATTAGCTTGAAAACATTACACTAATGTGGCACACGAAGGCGCTAGGGGCTCCTAAATCTGCCCCAATGTGTCCTGGTTAGCACGGTGACTGGGGTCCCCCCCAGCCCCAACTAAATTTAAATATGTGATATCCTAGTTGGCCATTGAGACACACACAAAAATATTATAACCCCCCAAAAAAGTGAACAATAAATTTGTTATGCACTAGGCCTTGAAGAAGCACTCTGCAATGCACTGCAGGGGTTATTTACATTTTTGTAGTTTGCTGATGTCCCTAGAAGGGGGCAGGGGCACAACAAAGCATTTTTTAATGTTGTAGGAGCATGCAGCAAAAAAAAAAAAAAAGCCAGCCATGACCCCAGGAGAATTTACCATACTTTTTAAAAACACTCTTATCTGGAGCTCTATGCTCTTGACCTAGAGTGCAAGGCCCTCTTGTGATTATCTTTATGATTGCATTTTGTGGACTGAAATATATATATTTTTTAAAGACTCAGAGACATGCAGTTTTTTTTTTTTTTTAAACACTAGCAATATGTTTCCAGTCTTTCTTTTAATAATTGTCAGCTCACAAAATGCACTCAAACTATGTTAAAAAAAACCTTCACACACCTGTTTATTTTAATTTTGTAATCAAAACATTATCAAACATAATATTCACTAGTCCTAAACATTGCTTTGTGTGAATTACTTGAATATACATTTGATCAACAATATTGATGATTGGTGATTTTTGACAAAGATGATACATCACTAGATCTTCTTTATATATGTTTATTGGCTCACCTCTTGAAAAAGCCAATAAGCTCACTTATTATAATTTGTTGTTGTAATTTATTGACAAAGTCAGTAAGTCTGTCTGAGTGCCTTAGTCAGTAAGTCTGGCTGAGTGCCTTGAGGACTTGCAAGATCAATCACATGCTGGGCATGCCAGAAGGCTGTCTACTGCGGGAGGTAAGGTACTTGTAGGGGGTTGGCAGAGTGCACAGTGTTGGTTTTCTTGGCGGTGAGGGGTTGGAACCAGGGCCAGGCATGGCAGGTGGTTGACTGGTCGTGGGGGAGGGGGGCGTTGGATGCTGTTGGCTTGACGTATAGTAATAAAATATTACTCTATGTACAAAAAACAGAAATTCATGGAAAAAAACTAATATTAAAATGGCATAACAGGTTGAAATCATAATTATAATTGTAATTATATCATACTTTACATTAAAAACTATATTGAGATATTCACTGAAAAAAGGTTAAAGGGACCTTATAATTAGTTGAAAATGTCAGATAAAACTGAATTTAAATTAACAAAACCATTGAAATTCACCTGTTCTAGTTATATTAAGTAGCTGTAACTCGCAACCTAGTGTAACTATTAACTCACACCCTTGCCATGCACTTCTAATCTCCCCATATATTACATCACTCAAGACATGATCCATGGCATCACTGAAAACACTACTGCAACAGCTGAAATGACATCAGTGATGATAAGCCTGTGCATGGCAGAGCCATTATGTTGGGGCCTGCGGGGGGAGTTCCAGGCCAACTCAACCCCACCAGCTCCTCACATACACCCATCCTGGATGCATCAGGAGCTGGCATTGCTCCCACCCAGCGGAAGCATTTTTCAAGCTCCATTTAGATGGAAGATGACAAGTGTTCTCTACCCGTGCCCTTGGAGGACTGAAAACTACTATGTCCCAGGGTAGGGCTACCTGGGACACATGGAGTGAGCCTGCCATGGGGATGAGGTCCCTGGGGCATTTTGAAGCTTGATGATGGGTGCTGCATACCCTCCTCTTATTTTGTATTGGGTCCCTGGAGAAAAGGTCCCCAGGGCCTATCCATGGTTTGGGCGAGAGGTCCTGCGCCCATCCCCTTTATTAATATGTAGACATGGGGTATGGAGCTCCTGAGGCTTTTTCAGGCTAGGGGATGGTGGCCGTGTGACCCCATCCCTTATTTATTAGGTCAACTCCAGGGGATGAGGTCCTGGCAGCTCCCGTAGGCTCATGGAGGGAGCCAACACCCCCCTATTCTAAATATTGAATTACACTGCCCTCAGCCCACTGGCCTACCTGAGGGAGGTAAGTATTTTGTAGCACAGAGAGTCTGTGCTGTTTATTTTTAACGTTGCTGTTGATTTGTGTATTGCTAGACTAGACAGCCAAATTTGTTGCCTTCTTTTGCTGAATTTGATTGTGTTGGCATACGGACTCTGTGAACTTTACCACTGCTAACCAGTGCTAAATGCTTGTGCTCTCTCCTTAAAACATGGTTTGATTGGAATGTACCTAACTGTCATATGTAATTTAAATTTAAGTCCCTAGTAAAGTGCACTAAATGTGCCAAGGCCAAGTCAATTAAATGCTATTAGTGGGTCTGCAGCACTGCTTGTGCCACCCTCCTAAGTAGCACTTTAAAAAATGTCCCCGACCTGCCATTGCAGCTCGAATGCAGTGTTACACTGCCATATTTACTTGCCATCTAAAACCCCTTGCCAAGCCTTAAAGGGCCATTTTATTACGTATAAGTAACCCCCTTAGGTAGCCCATAGGTGCTATGTAATTGAAAGGCAGGACGTATACTTTTAAGGTTTACATGTCCTGGTAGTGACAAACTAGCAAATTTGATTTTCACTACTGTAGGACTGACCCTCTCATAAGAAAACATTGAGGATTCCTTTTTATGTTTAATAAACTGATAATTCCTGTTTAGAAAGGGGCAGATCTGCCATGTTTACTACCTATGGAGATTAAAGGATAAATCCCCTTTAAATGTAAAATTACATTTATTATTACAGTTTTGAAAATGCTGCATTTTTTGAAAGCTGGCATTCTCCTGCTCTTAGCTCTGTGTGTCTCCAGCCTGTCTCTAATACATGTCTGGAGTGGGTAAAAGCTGGGCATTTTTTATTCCCTCCAGACACCCACATTTAAAGGGATCTTAGATGTGACTGATGGACAATCTGCTTCATGATGTGCCATCATGGGCTGGATGGGAGGGAGGAGCTGGACACAGCCTCATACTTACACCTGAATAGGCTGTGTCCTATCCCACACAAAGGACTGCATAACCCCCTGTAGTGAGTCTGGAGCCAGGGCAGAGAGAGAAGACCTCTGTGCACTTCAAAGCCCTTCTTTGAAGTCTCCCCCACTTCAAAGGCACCACTGGGTACAAGAACTGGACTTCTGATGCTACCAACTCAGTACACGTCTGAACCTGTGGATACTCTGCTAGGAAGGACAGCTGTGCTGCTACAAGGACTGCCACGCTGATGGTCTGCTGCACTCGAAGAATTGCTTTCTTGCTGTGCTAACCTGCTGCCTGCTGCCCTCCTGCCCTCCTTACCTGGGTGAGAAAGACTGAACCCACATCACTTGAACCCATTACCCAGAGTGACTCCAAGTGTCAACTGACTGGTCTCCTCTTTCCTGAAGTCGTAGGGACACAAAAGACTTCCATCTCCCCTGATAGAGCACCTGTGCTCGGCCATGTGTGAGGCCCTGCCAAGTAATGTCAATCCAGTCCTGGGCCCTTGGAATTGTATGTAGAGTGCACCTTCAACAAGAATCCTCACATCAACATTGTTGCGCTTATCGGAACTGGTGCATCTCCTTTGACACAAACACATCACCACAGCTGAGAGGGTCGAGGACATTGCATCAGCAAATATGCCACTGACTTTGCTGCTGACAATGCCGCTGTCATCATATCTGACTTTGCACAGCTCCAAACCAATGTGTCACCAACTTCCAAACACCAAATCAATAATGATGCATTACCTCCCATGCTCCTTGCATCTCCCTCAATGCAAACAAGGTACTTGGCAGCAAGCCATGCGTGGTCCCTGTATCTGACTTGCTCTACATTGAAATCAGATTTGACCTGGTCTAGTGTGGCCAGATAGCCCCTGTAGGTGCTTTATGCTTTTAAACACAACAATTCAGTTTACTCTTTGAAAAGTCATAACTCTGGTTCTACTTATTGTGTTCTTGTTGTTTTAGTCTTGTTTTGTTCATTAAATTAGGCTCTTCTTTCATAACTAGGTGTGGCATCTTTTTGTGAGGTGTGTTCCCTATTTTACTGTTTGAAGTGTTGTACACATTTCTAACACATTGCCTCTGAAGGTAAGCCTCACAGCTCTGTGCCAAACTACCAGGGCATGAGCACAGGTTAATTTCAGGTGTTTGTGACTTACCTTCACTAGAATTGTGGTTCCTGCTTGGAGAGGGTGCATACCTTTGCTAACTAGAAACCCAATTTCCAACACTTGTCCTCCGCACATTTGTGGCAATTTTGTTAAAAAAAAGGTCTGGGCACCCTTTCCTCTGGAACCCCAGCACCAGGATAACCCTAATCTGCTCTCTTATATCCATTAATTATGTTTATTTTAGGACTGTATGGTAGCCACTTTGTAACTTTGTAGTTATGGTTAGGATTCACAGGTATCGGAATTCCTCCGAATTTTAGCTCCCTAAAGACTTTGCCTCTAGTGGAACTTTACTAATCTATAGCTCTTTCCACATTGGCTGAGAATGGAAGGTTTCTCAGTGATTGGTCAAGAGGGTAGACAAAAAAGGGGGGTTACAAAATGCATTTTTCCACCAATGCAATTTCCATTGACTTTTGTGCCAGATAGAAAACAAAAATGGCTGAGTGAATTTCCTTGAAATTTGGCATGATTATATTTTATGGTGTGCAGAGGATCCTTTTGGGTACTACAGATAAGACCTAAAGGCATTTTCTAAGCTGTAATGGATTTACCCTTAGTGATAGTTGTTGTTGCAGTTGTTTTACAAACGTTTGCAGTATTTCACAGTATCTCTCATATCTACAGTGGTACATTGCTATGACAAAGCACTATGTGATTGGCTACTGACTGCCTTTACAGAAATTAAAGGGAGTCATATTGTTTTCAGAACGCTTTGTCTGTTATCTGAGTTACTCCCTTAGACTTGGGTAAGTATAAGGTTAATATTTTCCCTACCTATTACAACTTTATTAAATTGGTAATAGGAAGAGAAAATTATCTCTACATTTCAATATTTTTTTAAAAAATGTACAAAGTACAGCAGTACTTTCAGGAAGTACCGCAGTGCTTAAAAAATAAATACATGTGTTAAAAAAAAAAAATACACTGTACTACAAAAAATTGTACAAATATAGTGGTCCCAGTGTATTTTCAAATATTTACATATCTAATTCCTTACAAAAAAGTCTATGGAGTACCGCAGTCTGTGGTAACAGGTAGGAAACTACAACTAAACCTACTTCTTACATATATCTAAGGCCTTAACCCAGGACTCAGCAGAATGCAGAACTCAGCAAAATTTGTGCTGAAAACCACATTCCCCCTCATTTTTCTTTTTGTAAAGACAGCCATTAGCCATTCAGAAACTGTCTTCTCATCAGCATGTACAGCAGTATACCTCACTGTTACCATAAATTATCATTTTGACCTCATAATTTACATTTCTGCAACATTAATTCTGCATCTGTTCATCCACTCTCATGCTGCGTCTGTTACATATACCACAGCACACTCTTCACTACTCCACTGTATGCCACTCCACTCTACATTATTACACTCTACGCCACTTTCATCTACCTCAATCAACTCTATGGCACTCCACTCTACACCACTCCACCTTTCACTCTTACATTCTATGCCAAAACATTCTATGCTACTACAGTCTATGCCACTCCACTGTATGCCCCTCCACTCTGCACTGCTCCACTCTACACATTTTTATTGCATGCAACTCCACTCTACAACACTACATTCTGCGCTATTCCATTCTGTGCCACCCCAATGCACGCCACTCCAGTGTATACCACTCCACTGTATGCTATTCCACTTAATGCCACTCCACTCTACACAACATACTATATGCCACCCTACTCTGTGACAATTCACTGTAAATTATTACACTGTAAACAACTCCGCTCATCACGATTCCATTCTACACCACTCCACTCTATGCCATTTCACTCTACGCTAATATATTCTCTGCTAGTTCACTGTACAGCATTTGACTCTGCACCACTCCACTGAAGGCAATTTCATTATATGGCACTCCACTCCACGTCACTCCACTGTACACTACTACACTGATTGTTATTTCACTATACACCACCCATTGTACACTACTCCAAAGTATGCCACTCCACTCTATGCCACATTAGTCTATGCAGTTCCAGTCTACACCACTCTTTGTCACTTGTTGGACTTTTTTGGTTATGCAGGGTCATTCCCAATCTTTTTGCTTCCTGTCTCCTATTTTTTCTGACCTGTGCCTGTTGGCTTTTGAACTCTGAGCACTTTACCACTGCTAACCAGTGCTTAAGTGCATATGCTCTCTGTGTAAATTGTATGGTTGATTGGTTTATCCATGATTGGCATATATGATTTAGTAGTAAGTCCCTAGTAGAGTGCACTAGAGGTGCCAGGGCCTGTAAATCAAATGCTACTAGTGGGCCTGAAGCACTGATTGTGCCACCCACACAAGTAGCTATGTAATCATGGCTCAGACCTGCCACTGCAGTATCTGTGTGTGCAGTTTTAACTGTAAATTCTACTTGGCAAGTGTACCCACTTGCCAGGCCTAAATCTTCCCTTTTCCTACATGTCAGACATCCCTAAGGTAGGCCCTAGGTAGCCCCAAGGGCAGGGTGCAGTGTATGGTTAAGGTAGGATATATAGTAATGTGTTATATATGTCCTGACAGTGAAATATTGCTAAATTTGTTTTTTTCACTGTTGCAAGGCCTGTCCCTATCATAGGTTAACATGGGGGCTGCCTTTAAATTATTATTAAAGTGTAGATTACCTTTGGGAGCAGATGGACATGTGGAGTTTGAAGTCTCTGAGCTCACAATTTAAAAATACATCTATTAGTAAAGTTGATTATAAGATTGTATGTTTGGAAATGCCACTTTTAGAAAGTGAGCATTTTCTTGCTTATACCTTTTCTGTGACTCTGCCTGTTTGTGGATTCCCTGTCTGGGTCAGTTTGGCAGTTGGGCTGGTTGCACCTCATACTAGACAGGGATACAAAGGGAGCTGGGGTGTAGTCTGCATTTCCTGATGAGCCATCTGTGCTAGGATGGAGGGGAGGAGTGGTCAGTTACACCTGAAAGGGCTGTGCCTGTCCTCACACAATGCAGTCTCCGACCCCCTGGTGAGTGTCTGGGGCCTGGCCTGGGCAAGGCAGGATTTCACATTCAAAAGAGACTTTACTTTGAAGTAGGCCTACTTCAAAGGAGAAATTGGGTATAAGAATGGCACCCAAAACCACAGACTTTATAACACTTCTGGAAACAAGAGGAACCTCTGCCTGGAGAAGAGCTGACGAGCTGAGGAAGAACAGCTGCCCTGCCTGTGACTGTGCTTTGTGGAGCTATCCTGCAGTTGCTGCTTCTGCCAGAGTAAGAGGGCAAAGACTGAACTTTGTGTGCCTTCCATGTTGTGAAGAAATCTCCAAGGGCTTTATTTAGAGCTTGCCTCCCTTTGTTTGAAATCTCAGGGACAGCAAAGACTTCTCTCTACCAGCACCTGGAGTCTCTGGAGAGACTCCTGTTCTGACAAGTGGTGCCCTATCCAGTCCCTGGGCCCTTGAAAGGAAAGCTGGTGAAAATTCAAGGAAATCGACTTCGGACGACTTCGGACCGACGCCAGTGCTGAATCCGGTGAGGCCGTCTGCACCCGACTCCGTGATCTTTGCTGTAACACGACGACCTTCGCAGACCTGACATCGCTGCTGCCCCGCCAAAGTCTGTGACTCCGTGGGAGTCGCCGCACCACGACGTGACCGATGCCGCTCGAAGTGCGCAGATTCAATGTTTTGCACAGACACCGCAATCCCCGACTTCGCTTGTTTTCACTCTTCACCAAAGTTACTGTACCTGGCGGTCTATGCGACTCCGTGTCCGGCGCCGCTGGTGTCGGATTGTTGGGAACGACTCCTTCACGACGCCATGTTAACACCTCATCGAAGCATTTTGTGTTTCTAAGAGCTATTTTTGAGTTTAATCTTCAAAGATTCTTAACTTGACTTGTGTATGTCCGATGTTTGTCGTTTTGGTTTTGTTTTGTCTAGATAAATATTTCCTATTTTTCTAAACCTGTGTTGTGTCATTTTGTAGTGTTTTCATGAAGTTACTGTGTGTGTTGGTACAAATACTTTACACCTAGCACTCTGATGTTAAGCCTACTGCTCTGCCAAGCTACCAAGGGGGTAAGCAGGGGTTAGCTGAGGGTGATTCTCTTTTACCCTGACTAGAGTGAGGGTCCTTGCTTGAACAGGGGGTAACCTGACTGTCAACCAAAGACCCCATTTCTAACATCACTCCATTCTACGCCACTCCACCGTATGCTATTGTACTGTATGTCATTACAATCTACCCCGCTACACTCTATCCCACTACACTGTACAACACGCCACTCAATGGAATTCCATTCTACACCACTCCACTATATGCCACTCCACTCTACTTGACCCAACTCTGAGCTATTTCAGTTTACACTTCTCACGTTTATGTAACTCCACTGTATGCCACGCTACGCTATTTCAGTGTATGCTACCCTATTGTACGTTATTCCACGTTATGCCACTCCACTCTATGCCACCGCCTTGTATGCCACTCTACTGTACATCACTCCACTCTACCCCAATCCACTCTACACTACTCCACTCTAGCTGTTACACTCTATGCCACTCCAGTCTACTCCACTACACTGTATGCTACGACACTCTTAAGTACTCCAATGTTTGCTATTCCACTCTGTGCCATTCCAATCTACGCCACTCACCTGAATGCCGCTTTGCTGTACTCTATTCCACTGCATGCCACCCCACTCCACATGACTCTGCTCCATAACACCTCACCCTGCGCTATTCCACTGTACGCACCTCAACTCTATGATACTCACTCTACAACACTCTACTCTATGCCATTCTACTCTACACCACTCCACTGCACACTATTCCACTGCACGCCACTCCACTGTACCACACTCCACTCTGCTCTATGACACGACGCTCTTCATCAGTACACTGTACCACACTTGCCTTCACTCGACTGTGCCACACTCCGCTTAATTATACTCCATTCATAGATACTAAACTCAATTATTAAAAAAAAAAAAAATTAGAATAACAATGGTTAAACATGTGTTATGGCTAGGAAAACATTATTTATTATTTTTATACAGACAAAACTTAAAACACCCAGCCATTACAAATTCTAAAGTTATAGTTATTCCTTAAATTCACAACTTATGCACCACCTTTAAATTGATATAACGTTATTTATTCTTGATCTACAAACCACACTTAAAGTTCACAAAAATGTTAAATACTAACATACTACTTATACCTTTTATTTTGAGTTTATGAAACACCTTCAAATCATTATAACTCGGGCACCTCCATACACAGTATATTCATCTTGATAGCCACACTAGTATGATTATGACTTGCGTCTTTTCCATTCAATGCTTATTCCTTTTTTAAATTATATCACTTCTACCGACTGTAATGATAGTATTCACAGTAACAATTATGACATAGCAAATTACATCTTTTGTGAGAACAGAGGATGGCAGAGTGGTGAGTTATGGTTAATGTAGTGTGGCTACCGAGGTGAGTAAACTGTGTATGGAATTTCATGAGTTTTAATAACTATAACTTTATAATTTGCAATGTTTCTGTATTTTAAGTTTGGGTTGTATGGAAAGAATAAATAAAGAATGCATGTATGTGTGATAAACAAGAAGTAGGGAATCCTGCATAGTCAACAGGTCTTAGGTGGAGAGCAACTCCTTTATAAGGAGCATTCTATACCACCACCGACACTCTATCTGTGCTCACATCAAATGTCTTACTTTCTAGCATCACCGTTTTCACTTTTCTTTCCTGCATAATTTAGCTATGTTTCCATCACAATAGCTTTCATTTTTTTGTTTTTTTTGTTGTTTTTGTTTTGATGAACATCCTGTTTAAATGGATAAAAAGTGGGGGCATATTTTGTGTTTATCTGCCCAATAAACAATTTTTTATTATAATGCGGTGTGGAGTGTCCGCTATTCCTTTAAGGTGAAGAGACTGCTTTTAATACATGGGAGAAGAATGAGCACCGTGTCCATGATAACTATGCGTATGACAAAATAGAAGCGTGCCAGTGTAAAACATAATTATAAAGAAAAACATGTGTTACACAAACACACACACGTATACATCTATATACTTCAGGTGCTTCTTTGTTGGAGACAATATTTTATAAAATGACATATGGAATGTATTAATTTATGCATCACCAGATGAGAACTAAATGTTTGTCTATTTGAAAAGAGCCGCTTCAACCCATCACTCTACATAAGTACTTTTTGTAACTCTCTTGTTTATAATATGGCCTATACCTACTGTGCATTACTTCTCCACTACTTTCTTATTCCAGTACTATACTTCTACCATCTAGCTAAAAAAAACAAATCTTCCCACCTTTTCTACGTCCAGGCTCCCTCTGAGATCAGAGACCATGAACTGGTCAGACATTGTTATAAATAATTAGATTATCGTAATTGCAGTGTCAGAGCCATTTAAAGTGCTCTTGAAAGCAACTTTGCCAGAATTAAAGTCTGTGTGCAGCACCTACTTGCAGAATCCTCCTGGCACTCTAGCAGGCCTGTGCCCCAGTCAGTCTCTCATAGTGTTTTCAAGTACTTTCGAGGGTCAGGCAGTGTGTTTAAGTAAATGCAGTAACTCCAAGATACCACTGGACAGTTTACGCAAATCTGATTCTTCGCATTCCACACCGTGTAAATGAGTCATACATGTGCTGCTGGACATTCTTTTTGTATGCTGCTTTTTTAATCTCTGGAAGGAGGATATAAAAAACAGTGAAAACAGGTAGAATTGCATAAGGTTTCTCATCTTCATTCAGTGGATTAAAAAAAAAAGATTCTCCACCCCTATGCCTTGAATCCTGTATATCTTGTGAGGCTTGCCTGGCTTCCTCCTGTGTCAATCAGACTTTAGGTAATCATTTGCTCATGCTTCTAGGCCCATTTGTTCACTGGTTATTGTGCGTTTGGGCTCTAAGCTTATTGTGGGACCTTGGGTGTCTCTTAGTAGCCTCAAGGGTTGTGACCCGTTGTTCCTGCTTTGGTGACAGTTGGCAGCTGTTGGCTTTTCAGAATGAGGCTCGTCTCAGGTTGCTGCTGTGCACCTCCTGCTGAGGAGTGCTTTTGCCTGTCTGCTTCTCTAATTGCTTCTTCTATGTGTCTTGGGGTAATTCTTTGGTCCTATTTATTCTTTGGCAATTTGTGCTTGGGCACTTGGAACAGGTATGGAGGCTCTGGTGAATTTAGATTTTATTGTGTTTTTTTGGGGGCTTAGGGATCTGGGTGTATAGCTCAATACTTTGTATTTCCGGTATTGAACTCCTCCAACAGGGACCGTATTACCTGACTATTTGTGTCCCAGCTCTGTCGTTCAGTTCCTCGATATATTTTGGCCCTCTATTCCCTTTGGTTGGGGATATTTCATGCATTGCTTTCCCTAGTATCCTGTTAACCTCTTTCATGCCTCCTCAATGGGCTTGGTGTTAGAATGTGGGTCTGGCTTTTTTTTTAGACATCCTGCTCTGACCGGTGGTCCTATCTTCCCGTTTCATGTCACTGGTAGAGGTTGATCTTGGGCATCCCTGTCTGCTCCCTTTTGGGTTTAAAGCTTAAAGCTGGTGAACACGACATTGACTGTGGTTGCCTCTTGGTGATGTTCGCCGTCTTATCGTCCTGTTTGGTCTGTCATTTGTCATTGGGGTTGCCTCTCGCCTTTGGATACTTCTCTACCCTGTGCATGCATGGGTAATGTTTTTTTTCTAAGTTCTACTATAAACCGGTTGGTCCAGTTATTTCAGTTGTGTCATTTTGGCAATTTGCTATGCCGTGAGTATGATTCAGATTTCCATGGTATGACTGTGACCATTCTTCTGCCATTCATTTCACAACACCACTCTCACTCTAAATGTGCTCGCATCAAATATCTGTTTTTCAGGCAACAGATTTTTCAGTTTCTTTCTTGCATAATTTACAGGTCCTGAGAATGATTCAGATCACCATGGTGTGATTGTGGCTATTCTTCTGCTATTCAAATGTACAACACCACTGCCACTCTAAATGTGCTCACATCAATGTCAGTTTTTCTAGCGCCACAGTTTTCAGTTTTCTTTCTTGCATAATGTAAATGTTATAGCTTTTCTTGTAGGGCTTATGGGTGGTGCAGTGCCGCTCTACTTTGGATGTTTTTACTTTTTCCTGTAGCAAATGGGTTCTCTCTTATAGTGGCCTGGTAAATAATGTTGCTCATGTTCTGTCTGGGTTTATAGCTGGACTCAGTGTCCTTTAAGTACAGGGGAGGGTCTATCAGACTATTTAGAGCTGCTTCCTCAGTTTACTCTCTTGTTCAGTCTTGGTTGGTGGGGTCTCAGTCTTTCTGGTGTGTTTGCCTGTGGCTCTTCCTCTTGGCTCTCGTTCTTCAGATATGATGCGTTTCTTGGCGTTTTGTGCCTTATTCGGAAAAGGTTGTTTACTTTCTTCTTTGGTATATTGTCATGTATTAGGTACAGGGAGATAGCATGTTTGAAGAGTTATTAGCAGCAATTTCATAACTGTAATCTTCATTTTTCATATTATGCTCCCGTGTTCCTGTATTTACGCCCCTCCCCATTCTTAGGACCTCAACCCCCAGTGCTTGAGAATGTCAGGAAGTGCTGTGGGTCTCTGCCCCTTTTATGATCCCTGGATCTAGGAGGTGCCTTAGGGGAGGATAGAAAAAGAGAGTGTGAATGACATATTTAACTAGGTCACACGTTGCCTGGTGAGGAGACGAACAAAGCTCGTATAGTAATTACTGGGAAAATAAAGGGCAATCGAAGTAATGAAAAGTACCAATAAGTAATGCGCATATTATTAGCGCCACGACTTTTTGATTCACATTAATACTTGCTGCCTATTTGTGTTAATGAATGTAATTTTGCATTTTTCTCATTCACAAAATATTTGTATTTACTTTTTTCGGGTAAATCTGATTAATCTTATGAATGCAAAAGATAATTACCGTGAAGGCATGGTACATTAGGGGCATACTTCTACGCGTCAGTTACTTGAAACTGCCACCCACATGTTCCATTTTTTGTTCATATGATTGTAAACATGATTTACATAACGCACTGCATTTAATATGTTAGAAACACATTTCTACAAATGAAACTTTTCACGTGCTTGCTAATCTAAAAATACGGCCGCCTCGTTTATTCACGAACTATAGCATCGACTTCAACGTGTAACTCAAAGTATACCTATTTCACCGTGTAATGGACCCCATGGTGTTACAAAGGTGTTCATTGTTTTCAGGAGAAAAAAGTACAGAGGTAGGTAGATATGTGTTACAAATTGGATTCGTTGCATCTCTGTGCAAAGGTTTTTCTGAGCATGACATTTTATCAGTGATATTTTTGTAGTATCTTGAAGAGACTGATTGGCATGTTTTGCTTTTTGTCAAGTAATATTTAAATTGCTTCATTGGCTCACAGTAATTATAACAGGAGTATGTTTGGCGCTTGAAAATCGTCATAAGATGATAGTATATGGATTCCAAAGGCAAGGGTAATGCAGAACATGGGTTTGCCACTGTTTGAGGGTGTGGCACATGGAACGTTTTGGATGTAGAATAGCATCAAAAACAAATTAAACTTCAAAGAGAAAACAAAGTTACAATGTACTTGAGGTTGGCATTGTTAAAAAACCTTAACATAATTTTTTTTAATTCAGACATTCTCCTGGAAAACCACACTGAAAATTGCAAATGAAAACCAAAAACGCACTGGCATTTGCAAAGTTATAGTTAGGATCACAATCCATAAATCACTCAAAAGCCAGGCAAGCCATAACTCTAACACCAAATGAAATGATTATGACTTCAAAATGTTCATACCATTAACTAATATCACCTAAAAGTAAAATTAAATTATAGTACACACTTAACTGAATCAATCAATTATATAAATTCATCATTGTCTCTGACAAAGTGTTAAGTGTAGCAACACAAAAGGATGATGGACGGAGTGCTAAACAATGCAAACACTCACCCCCAGTCACAGATCTGGGTTAAATCCATTGTTCTTTTGCTCACCATGCCACCCTAGTTCGGACCAGCCAGATCTGTGAATGGGGGTGAGTGTTTGAAAAGTTTCAACACTCCGTCCATCATCCTTTTGTGTTGCTAAAGTTTCCCTAAGTGGGAAGGGTATGCCCAGACGTGGGTCTCTTGCTCACTGTGCCACTGGATTCAAGCTAGCCTAGCTGATGAAGGGTGATACCCTGAAACTGATCCTAGGTTGCTTGTTTCCGGTCCAGGGAGAACCTGGCTTGGCAGTTCGGGCTGGACTGGTCCCATGGGGAACAGAATCAAGACTGATTTGCATATGGCTGGGTCCAAACTGGGGTGGCATGGTGAGGAAAAGAACGATGGATTAAACCGAGATCTGTGACGGGGGTGAGTGTTTGAAATGTTTCAACACTCCGTCCATCATCCTTTTGTGTTGTTAAAGTCGCCCTAAGTGGGAAGGTTATGCCCAGACGTGGGTCCCTTGCTCACTGTTCCACTGAATTCAAGCTAGCCTAGCTGATGAAGGGTGATACCCTGAAACCACTCCAAGGTTTCTTGTTTCCAGTCCAGGGAGGGCCTGGCTTGGCAGTTCGGGCTGGACTGGTCCCATGGGGAACAGGGTCAAGACTGATTTGCATATGGCTGGTTCCAAACAAGGGTGGCATGGTGAGCAAAAGAGCGATGGATTAAACCCAGATCTGTGACTGGGGGTGAGTGTTTGAAAAGTTTCAACACTTCATCCATCATCCTTTTGTGTTGCTAAAGTTGCCCTAAGTGGGAAGGGTATGCCCAGACGTGGGTCCCTTGCTCACTGTGCCACTGGATTCAAGCTAGCCTAGCTGATGAAGGGTGATACCCTGAAACCGGTCCTAGGTTGCTTATTTCCGGTCTAGGGAGGACCTGGCTTGGCAGTTCAGGCTGGACTGTTCCCATGGGGAACAGGATCAAGACTGATTTACATATGCCTGGGTCCAAACTGGGGTGGCATGGTGAGCAAAAGAACAATGGATTAAACCCAGATCTGTGACTGGAGGTGAGTGTTTGAAAAGTTTCAATACTCCATCCATCACCCTTTTGTGTTGCTAAAGTTGCCCTAAGTGGGAAGGGTATGCCCAGATGTGAGTCCCCTGCTCACTGTGCCACTGGATTCAAGCTAGCCTAGGTGATGAAGGGTGATGCCCTGAAACCAGTTCTAGATTGCTTGTTTCTGGTCCAGGGAGGACCTAGCTTGGCAGTTCGGGCTGGACTGGTCCCATGGGGAACAGAATCAAGACTGTTTTGCATATGGCTGGGTCCAATCTGGGGTGGCATGGTGAGGAAAAGAACGATGGATTAAACCGAGATCTGTGACGGGGGATGAGTGTTTGAAAAGTTTCAACACTCCGTCCATCATCCTTTTGTGTTGCTAAAGTTGCCCTAACTGGGAAGGTTATTCCCAGACGTGGGTCCCTTGCTCACTGTGCCACTGAATTCAAGCGAGCCTAGCTGATGAAGGGTGATACCCTGAAACCAGTCCAAGGTTTCTTGTTTCCAGTCCAGGGAGGGCCTGGCTTGGCAGTTCGGGTTGGACTGGTCCCATGGGGAACAGGGTCAAGACTGATTTGCATATGGCTGGTTCCAAACAAGGGTGGCATGGTGAGCAAAAGAGCGATGGATTAAAGCCAGATCTGTGACTGGGGCTGAGTGTTTGAAAAGTTTCAACACTTCATCCATCATCCTTTTGTGTTGCTAAAGTTGCCCTAAGTGGGAAGGGTATGCCCAGACGTGGGTCCCTTGCTCACTGTGCCACTGGATTCAAGCTAGCCTAGCTGATGAAGGGTGATACCCTGAAACCGGTCCTAGGTTGCTTATTTCCGGTCTAGGGAGGACCTGGCCTGGCAGTTCAGGCTGCACTGTTCCCATGGGGAACAGGGTCAAGACTGATTTGCATATGCCTGGGTCCAAACTGGGGTGGCATGGTGAGCAAAGGAACGAAGGATTAAACCCAGATCTGTGACTGGAGGTGAGTGTTTTAAAAGTTTCACTACTCCATCCATCACCCTTTTGTGTTGCTAAAGTTGCCCTAAGTGGGAAGGGTATGCCCAGATGTGAGTCCCCTGCTCACTGTGCCACTGGATTCAAGCTAGCCTAGGTGATGAAGGGTGATACCCTGAAACCAGTTCTAAATTGCTTGTTTCTGGTCCAGGGAGGACCTGGCTTGGCAGTTCGGGCTGGACTGGTCCCATTGGGAACAGGGTTAAGACTGATTTGCATATGGCTGGTTCCAAACTGGGGTAGCATGGTGAGCACAAGAACGATGGATTAAACCCAGATCTGTGACTGGGGGTGAGTATTTTAAAAGTTTCAACACTCCGTCCATCATCCTTTTGTGTTGTTAAAGTGTTAATTGTAACCTGTAAGATGATTTACAAAACTTGTAGCTGCTTAGATATTTAACTATCAGTTCTGAACCTCAAATCTTTATTTTGGTTTTCCAATTTGCACGTCTGTCTATTAGTGTAGCCTGTTTTTTTAAATCTGCTTATAAAGTGTATGTGGGCTAGTTACACCCTTGCTCTTCTACCCTCTGTAACTATATTGACCACTATGGGGTGATTGTCATTGCCTATTGTGCCTACAAGAACTTAGATACACACAAAAAAATATCTTCTTTAGAAGTTAATTACTGTAGAAAAGTTCTCTTTTTTTGCCCTGGTCACCCCAAAACCTTTTGGACAGAAACTGGTGTCTGTGCCCTGAGTACTGATAACCAGTCCCAGGACTAGTGCTCTGTGTGAAGAGGATATGCAAATTAGGCTGATTATAATTGGCAGTATCAACCTATCTAGAAGTCCCTAGTACATGGAAGGGCGTATATGTTTAGGGACCCCACCCATAGGTGCACTGCTAAGGTGCCCAGTGTAATTTTAGAGGCAGGCCTGCCTTGTTGGCTGCTTTTAAACTAAAGTTATATACAAATTTGAGTTTGCACTTAAAAGTACTTCCAACATCTAAAACCTTGTTTTTACATATAAGTCATTCCTAAGGTGTGCCCTAAGTGCCGCTAGGGCTGGGCACTACGTGCCTACAAGCAGGGACCTACTAAAAGTGTTTTTATAAACCTGATGAGGAAAAATAGCTAAATTAATTTTTCCTCACTGTAGTGACTATGCTCCATAGGCTAAAATGGGGAGGCTTAATTTTAAATTAATAAAGTTCCAAAGAAGCTAAATATGTCATGTTTGGTAGCAAACTTATTGTTATAATAAATCTGACAATTTACCAGTGTTGAATTTAATATAACTAGTTCAGGAACAGAGCTTTAGAACTCTATCTGAAAGTTGCCAACTTCAGCTCTGTAGTGCTGTTCTCTGATTATCCAGCCTTTGACAGGCTGGCCAGGCGACTGATGATTGTGAAGTGGCCTGGGCTGAAGGCAAAGACAGGGCCTGGGGGAGGAGATCTGCCTCAGCAAAAGGTAAAAACAGGATGGGGATAAGCAGCCAAACTGGTCTTCAAAGGAGGGAAGGACATTTGGAGCAGCTCAGAACCTCCCCCATTTCTTGAAAACCCAGACAACCAGGTGTCCTCCTGATTATATTAGACGAGGGCAGGCAAAGGGTGTGTTAAGGATGTTTAGCCACACCATTGGGTGGACTCAGGCACACCTAACCTCCAAAATGTAGGGGCATATTATTTTCACTCTGCTTGCGCTGGATTTGTGTCATTTTTTTTACGCAACTTTGGCGCAACAGACATAAGTCCCCTGGGCATGGCCATTGGGCAGGGGGCATGACTCCTGTCTTTGCTAAGAGAGGAGTCATTTCCATGGGGTTTGTGCATCAAAAAATTACGCTAGTCAGGTTTGAGTCAATATTTTTGACTCTAACCTGACTTACACCATTCTTTGATGCACAACCCCCATTATTCCCTATGCCTCCGCTGCTCATTTAGAGTACTTTATTTTGACGCAAACCAGGCCGCAGCGCTGCCAAATGTCATTCCATAAATAAGGCGCCCGTCTGGAGCATTGGAATGGCGTTAGCCGGCGGTAAACTTTTTTACGCAAATCTGCCCAAGCCCTGATTTGCATAAAAAAAGTGTAAATATGGGCCTTAGTTTCTGCCATTTTAGATTTTGTAAAGAGTTTTGCTCCCTGGGATTGATTTTTGCCACACTTCCAAGGACATGGTCATCCAAGAGAGTAGTGGCCTGCCTGTGATTGGACAGTTGCCCCCCCCTTTGCTTTTCACTCCAGAAGCAAGGATAAATACCCTGTGGTGCTCCCCTCGCCCTCCAACCTACTGGTCCCCTCGGCATCGGTGCACTCTGCCTCCTGGGTCCCATGGGCTGCAGCTCCCTCACTCACCAGTGCCCCTGTTCCTTCGTCAGATGATGCTAATGAACACATGGACAGAATGACAAAAGTAGAGGGGGGAGAAAGAAAGGAAGCATAGGGTCAGTCACAGCACCAACAACACAGATGGCATACACATTACAATCACTCCTTGGGACTCACATTGGGCAGTATGGACCACTGTGACAAACCAGTACCTAGGTACTACAGAAGAAAGGAACCCAAACACTACCATCTGCACACCTGCTGGGACCAACTAAGTCCTGTCTGCCATGGCATGCTAGCTACCTAGCAATACCAAAAATGCACACCACCCTACATAGCTAAGCAGGACCATGCAGGAATGACTATACCGGCATATTGGGGCATCCACTGACTACAACCTTGCACCCAAATCCCATGACGGCTAACAAAAAAATGAACACCACACAGTCTGTACTCACTCCCTTGTGGCTGCCGTGCTGTCCTCAAGCACCCATCCAACTCAGGATTGGCCACCGCCAGTATGCGAGCCTTTAGGGGGTTCAGTCTCTGCGGGCACCCCTCCCTCATTAGGAGGTTGTCCCTACTTGGGCCTCCATGGTCTTACAGGTTCAGAGTCTCACGTCGTCCTACCATTTCCTGCTGTGGATGCTGTGCCAGCTATGGACCCCCAGGATCCGTAGGTCCTTGGCAATGGCATGCCACAACCCCTTCTTGTGATAGGTGCTGACCTGCACAGAAGAAACACAGCCAATGGGACACCATGAACCAGACAATCCAGCCTGTCGATCAAATGGCTCACATACTGCATTTGCCCCTCATCAAGCACACACGTGACCCGTTCCTCTGTGTGCACATTGCCTGCAGCCATACTCCGCAAATTACACACTGCTAGCACACACATACATCTATATGCAGCCATGTCACATGCAACGTACCCATGATGTACTCACCTGTTGGTCACTTCGCCCTGTCCCTGAATACAGGACAGGCGGTTGCCATTTCCTACTGCTGGTACCCATGTTCTGAATTCATATGTGCCTCATTGGAGTCTACTGTACACACCTAGACAAATCTGATGTTCTACATACACACATGCTCTGTGTACTTTGATGTTGTGTGTCCATAGGTCCTGTTGTCACACCCTTATTACTTTTTGCTCACTTAAATACCAACCACTGTGGAGGAATAGGAAGAGGAGGCAAGCACCCGTATACAGACCCCTTGTGGACTTGGCTACATAGGAGGACCCGCACATCATACTTATCTATCATCTGGACAGGGCCACAATCACAGAGCTGTGTGCACATTTGGAGCCTGATCTGAGACCTGCTACCAGTAGCACCACAGCAATACCCCCTCTTGTGCAGGTACTCTCAGTGCTCCATTTCCTGGCAACTGGTTCTTTCCAGGTGACTGTCGGCTTGGCTGCAGGAATGTCACAGCCAATGTTCTCGAATTCGCTTGGAAGGGTTTTGGCTGCCTTGCTCAAACACATGAGCAGCTACATCGCATTCCCCCAGGTTGATGATTTGCCCACTGTGAAGGCTGGATTCTACGCAATGGAATGCATAACACATGTGACTGGCGCCATTGACAGCACCCATGTTGCCTTAGTCCCTCCCAAGACAAATGAACAGGTATAGAGGAATAGGAACAGTTTCTAATCTCTCAATGTCCAGATGATGTGCCTTGCTGACCAGTACATCTCCCACGTCCCTGCCAAGTGTCCTGGATCTGTGCATGATGCCTATGTGTTGAGTAATAGCAGCGTCCCTCCGGTATGGCATGACTACAGAGTTACAGAGTGTGGCTTATAGGTGAGCTTCAGTCCCCACCCAATATATGTCAGTGCATGCCTACTGGAGTCATACCCCATGGCATTGTGCATGGCTAATGTGTGTCCCTCACTTCTTCCAGGTGACTCCGGCTTCCTAAACCTATCCTGGCTGTTGACCCCTTTTAGGAATCCAAGAACAGGGGCTGAAAATTGGTACAATGATTCACAAGGGCGTACCAGGAGGTTTGTGGAACACATATTCGGTCTCCTGAAAGCCAGGTGCCTCCATTTGACAGGTGGATCCCTATGCTACTCCCCTAAGAAGGTCTGCCAAATCATGGTGGTCTGCTGCATGCTGCACACTTTGGCCCTCAGATGCCATGTACCCTACCTGCAGGAGGAGCGGGGTGACAATGCACCTGTGGGAGCAGTGCTTCCAATGACACTCAGGTAAGAATGTTGATCAATACATGTCTCCATTTTAGGAATGTGCTGTGTGGCTGTTGTGTTGTGCAAGTCATTAGCTTTGCATCCCAATTGACTGTCACCTATGCGTTCCCTTATTGCAGATGATGGTGTGGTCACAACAGTGTACTGATGTGATGTCTACAGACTGCTGGAACACATTTGTTGGATGAATTAACACATTACAGGACATTTGCACAGGTTAATGCAGTTCAATGCAGTTCAATACATTAAATGTGTCTTACTGATACAGCACTATTACTCTAGTTGTGTTCAAGGGTGTTTATTTGACTTAGAAAAATACATTGGAAAGTACAATAGAGTGGGGTGATGGTTGGGAGTCCAGTGTAGTGGGCCAGTCTATTTGTAGCACAGGTCCAGGGTCCATGGGGCCCTAGGTAGGGGAACAATGTCAGTCCAAAGTGAACAAGGTGAATCAGTGGAACACAAGGGGGACATTCTGGAGGGACTCATTTCCTGGCAGTGGACTTGATCTTTGCAACTGTCTCTGGTGTATGTCTGGGTCGCAGGCAACGTTTGCGGGTTGAATTCAACTTCTGCAGGTGGAGGAGTGCTGGTGGCCGGTGAGTCCTGTGGCAGGACCTCCTGTCCACTTGTTTCAGCAGATGTGGAGGGCTGGTCAGTACCCTGGCTGGTGGAAGGGGCCCGCTGGTGTGTTGTTTACTCATGCATGATGTTCGCCATGGCACTCAGCACCCCTGCAATGGAGGCCATGGTGGTATTCAAGGCCTGCAATTGTTGCATGACCTCCTGGTGGTGTTCCCCCTGCAGCTGCTGATTCTCCTGCATGATGTTGAGCACCTGACCCGTCCTGTCATGGGATTGTTGGTATGTCCCCAGGACATTTGTGAGTGACTCCTGGGCAGTCGGTTCCCTGGGCCTGGCCTCCCCCTGGCACACAGTAGTCCTCTGACTGTCCCTGGCCCCCTGTTCCTGTATCCTCTGAACAGTGTGCCTACTCCCACTTACACCAGGACCCTCTTCGTCTTGCCTGTGTGGTGCTGACTTGGGTCCCTGTACAGGTGGGCACACTACTGATTGACGTCTCCTGGGGACAAAGGTTTGGTGGTGTTGGCTAGCTGCTGTGGTATTTGAGTCTGAGGGGCGTCCTCTGGTGGACTGGCTGTGGGATGTGGGAGCTGACTGACCTGTGGTCCCAGATGGGCCAGGGAATTCATCCAGATGAAGACCTCTGGAGTTGCTGTCATCACTGGAGTTGCTGTCATCTGGTGGGGTCATCTGGTGGGGTACTGGGTTGCTGTGGCACTTCCTCGCTGCTGACATTAGCTGGTGCACCTGTGGGGATGTAAGTGATATGTTTGGGTGATTGTCTGTCACATATTCTGCATTTCTACCTTCCCCAATGATATTGGTGTTATCCTCCCACTTTGGTAGTGTATGGTGATGGATTGTGGGATTGGTAGTTCTACATGTTGTCCATGCCTTGCTGGTTGGTGTGCATGCAGAGCTGGGAGGGATGTGGTTGCAGTGGGTATGGCATGCAGGGGTAGACATTTAGGTGTTGTAATTGGGGTGGTGCACTGCTTGGGATGGAGTGGGGTGAAGGGAGTCAGTTGAGGGGTAGCATGGCATGCAAGTATGGGTGGTGGTGGGTTGGTAATGGTTACTCATCAGTGTCCAGTCCTCCAGGTACTCCAGTGAAGGCCTCAGGATGCAGTATTTCCAAGACTTTCTCCTCGCATGCTGTCAACTGAGGGGAAGGAGGTGGGGCTCCACTGCTAGTCCTCCTTATGGCGAGATGGTGCCTTGCTACAAAGGAACACACCTTCCCCCGTAGGTCGTTCCACCTCTTCCTTATGTCGTCTCTTGTGCATGGGTTTGTTCTCATGGCGTTCACCCTGTCCACGATCCTCCGCCATAGCTCCATCTTCCCTGCAATGGATATCTTCTGTACCTGTACTCCAAACAGCTGTGGCTTTACCCTGACTATTTCCTCCATCATCACCCACAACTCCTCATCGGTGAAACTGGGGTGCCTTTGTGGGGATGTGAGAAAACAGGGCTGATTGCAGAGGCCCCCTAACTTTTTGCCCCATTTTCCACTTGCTGGTGTTTTCCTGACTCTGATGGTGCCCTGGGTACTGCTAACCAGTCCCAGGGCCTGTGCTCTGTGTAAAATCAATATGCAAATTAGGCTAATTATGAATGGCTAAGTCAACCTACCTATAAGTCCCTAGTATATGGTAGGGCATGTAGGTTTAGGGACCACAGCATAGGTAGTGCACCCATAGGTGCACTGCTGAGGTGCCCAGTGTCATTTTAAAGGCAGGCCGTATCACATTACAGTTTTAAGTAAAATAAATAAAAATTCCTTTAAATTGTCCTAGTGCAAAAATTGTTTTTACTTATTAATTTAAATTATTGAATTTTTGTGATTTTTCTAAATTCTTGTTTCCAATTTTTGCAAAAAGATTTTTTTTTACACAAAAGTAGGGAACCATGGAGCTTGATCTGGCTAGCCTACCCACGCTGACAGTAGTCCAGCTTAGTGGATTGTGTACTGAAAGAGGGTTGCCTGCAACCACTGACCTCAGGAAGCATGTCCTGATCAAATCCCTATCAGCATGGGCTGAGGCCCACAAAGTAAGCCCAGAGGAAGCTCCAGAGGAGGAAGAAATAGGGGAGGATGCTTCCTCCAAGCACTCAGGGGAGGGAGGACATCTGAACCTAAGTGAGGATGAGGAAGACCGGTCCTCATTACACAAAGTCACTAGGGTCATACCCAAAGCTAGTTGGGGGAAGGGGGTCCCTTCAGGAGGAGAGAACCTGTCCCTCAGAGAAAGAGAGCTGGAGTCCCAGCTAGCATTTATAGCTTTGGAAGCACAGAAGCTGTCCCTAGAAGGGAAAAAGTGGGCAAAGAAAGAGAAAAGAGATGGGGGCAGCGACAGAGAAGCTGAGGTGTCCATGGGTGGGGGGTTTTGCCCCAGATTACCCAAGGGGGTGGTTCCTGCTTATATAGAGGGGGATGACATAGACAAGTGGTTGGAAGCCTTTGAGAGGGCATTCCAAATGAGAAGGGTTAGGCCTCAATACTGGGGTTCTCTTTTATGGGAGTTGGTCCCCGACTCAGGGAGGGATAGGCTTCTGACCTTAAGTGGGGAGGAGGCAGATTCATACCCTAGTACAGTGGTCTCCAAACTTTTTAATGACGTGCCCCCCCAGTTGAAAAATAAAAAGCATTGGGCCCCTCTCAGAATTGTTGACAATTATTTCATAAAGATGGCAATGTTTAATTATGTCTAGACCTATCTAAACATTGTAGTTAAGTACTGTTACCTTTTTAAATATGCAATAACATGCTTCTGTTTAAAACAAGGGCCTGTTATCTGTGTAATGTGTATTTTTAGCAAGAGTCTGGCGCCCCCCCTGGGATCACTTGAGGCCCCCTTAGGGGGGCCCGCCCCCCAGTTTGAAGACCTCTGCCCTAGTATGAAGAGGTGCTTAACCAAGAAGTTTGGTCTGACCCCAGAGCAGTATAGAATGAAGTTCAGGGACACCCATAAGGTCAATACCCAGTCTTGGATTGACTTTGTAGATACCTCACTTAAGGCACTAGAGGGCTGGATTATTGGCAACAAAGTAAATACTTATGAGGGGTTATACAATCTGATCATGAGAGAGCACATCTTGACCAATTGTATCCAAGAAAGGTTACGCCAGCATCTAGTGGACTCTAAACTGACCAACCCTAGAGAACTAGGGGAGGCAGCTAATGAGTGGTTGAGAATCAGGGTGGTTCTCCCCAGGGGGGAGACTCTAAGAAGGGGGGGTCAGGTCCCCAAACACCTAAGGAGGGAGGTGGTAAGCCAACCACAGACACTCCCTCTGTACCCTAGAACCCTAAGAAGGAGGAGATGAAATCCAACTCCCACTCTGACAAGCAAAGACAGGAAGACCCAGGGTTAAAAAGAGCTCTCCGACAGGAAGGCTTGCTTTAACTGTCAGCAGACAGGTCACTTCAGAGGAGATGCAGCCTGTCCAAAGAAGGTGGCTAGCACTGGGCTGTCCAGTGTAGCCAGGTAGGAGGATTACTCAGATGATGAAGTCCTCCTAGCATTGAGCTGGGAGACAGACCAGATGGTAAGCTGGTGATCCCTGAGGGTGGGGGTAGGCACTTCCACCCCACTCAGGTGAATGGGATCCCTACCACTAGCCTGAGAGACACCTGTGCCAGTCACACTATAGTGAGTGACCGGTTAGTGACCCCAGCCATGTATGTCCCAGGAGAGACCAGGAAAGTCAGTATAGCCACAGGGGTGGTCACCTCCAAACCTGTAACCATAGTGCCCCTAGAGAGGGAGGGTATCCTTGGCTGGTTTAGGGTGGTAGTCAGTGCTGACCTCCCCCTAGACTGTATCCTAGGCAATGACCTCCCAGAGGTGAGTCTGGTCCCAGATGGGGCGGTCGCCCAGGGCGCCCCCCCCAACCCAAAGTCTTGGGGAGTCAGTCCCTACAGTTAGGAGACAGGGGTCACCAAGAAAAAGAAAGAAGAAAAGGAAGGGTGGGCCACTCTTAAAGAGAGTTCCAGGGAGCCAAAGGCCTTCTGCCCCAGAAGGGGGGGAACCCAGAGTTGGCACTGGTGAGGCATCACCTGATCCCAAGGAAGTCCTGAGTAGTCAGGCAGCTGTCCAGATGCAGGGTGTTGCCCCTGCACTGACAGAAGGGAGAGTGGAAGGAAGGTGTCTGCCACAGGAGGTGGAAGCCCTCCACTCTAGCCAGAAAGAGGGATCCCAGTACCCCACAGTTGCCCCTAAAGCAGCTCAGCCACCTGTCAGTGGAGAGCTTAGGGTGTGGTTCTGGGTACTGACAGCTGTCAGTAGCCTCTGCTGGGTGCTAGCCTTCCTGGCAATACTGTACTTGGCCTGGGAGGCAGACCGCAGGGCCAAAAGCAAGGTAGGCCCCCTGACCCTGTTGGTCATGGTGGCGTTGCTCAAGTGTTGGGTGACCTCTTTGGGTAAGCTAGGTGTTGCCCTAGCAAAGTTAGGAGTAGGGGAGGTGGGCACCTCACTACCCAAGTTGGCAGAGAGAGGAGGAAGACCCCCCTAGAGGGAAGTTTCAGTTTGAGATGGGTCCTTTCACTGTTGGGATGGATTCACTACCCAGAGGGAGTGACCATGCCAGGAGGATGTAAGGCAGAGTAGGCCCTGCAAAGAGACAGACTGTTCTCTTCACTGTCTTCCTTGCCTGACAAGCCAGGAAGACTCTCCCGGGGTTGGGCTGAGTCTCCTGGGTGTGTGGGCTGGCGGGGGGGAAAACAGGGCTGATTACAGAGGCCCTCAACTTTTTGTCCCCATTTTCCACTTTTTGCTGGCGTTTTCCTGACTCTGATGGTGCCCTGGGTACTGCTAACCAGTCCCAGGGCCTGTGCTCTGTGTAAAATCAATATGCAAATTAGGCTAATTATAAATGCTAAGTCAACCTACCTATAAGTCCCTAGTATATGGTAGGGCATGTAGGTTTAGGGACCACAGCATAGGTAGTGCACACATAGGTGCACTGCTGAGGTGCCTGGTGTCATTTTAAAGGCAGGTCTGCCTTGCTGGCTGCTTTTAAATTAAAGTTACATGCAAATTCGACTTTGGAATTAAAAGTAGTTCCAAAGTCTTAAACTACCTTATTTTTACATATAAGTCACCCCTAGGGTGTGTCCTATGTGCCCCTAGGGCTGGGTGCCATGTAACTATAAGCAGGGACCTTATAAAAGTAGTTTTATAAGCCCTGGTGAGGTAAAAACAGCCAAATTTGTTTTTCCCTCATTTTAGTGAATGGCCTCCATAGGCTAAAATGGGGACACTTTATTGTAATTTTAAAAGTCCCCTTAATTAATGAATACCAAGTGTTTGGTATCAAATTAATTGTTATAATAAATCCCACAACTTCCAGTTGTTGGATTTAATATAACCTGTTCAGGTAAAGAGTTTTTAAACTTTACCTGAAAAGTTGCCAATTTAGCTGTGTATTGTTTTTGCTGCTATGCTCTGATTGGCCAGCCTCTGGCAGCCTGGCAAGGCTGCATTGATGAGGTCTGAAGTGGCCTGGCTTCACACAAAGAGATGTGCCTGTGGGAGGGAATATCCTCTCAGCAGATGGTGAGGCAGGAATGGGGAGGGCTACCAACCTGGTCTTCAAAGGCAGAGAAGTACATTTGGAGCAACCCAGCAACACCCCCACATCCTGCCACCCCTGACAACTAGGTGCCCCCTTGATTAGGTTAGGAGAGGGCAGGAGAGGGGTGTGTTTATGATTTTTAGCCACACCAGTGGGTGGGCTCAGCCAGATGTAACCTCCAAAAATCAGATTCAGCCATGATGGATTTTTGAAGAATGTTGCCTCCTGGGATTGATTTTTGCCACACTTCCCAGGAAGTGGTCATCATAGGGGGAAGGACCCTGCACCTGATTGGAGAATCAGGACCCCCCTGTTTTTCACCCAGGAGCAAGGATAAAACTGGTAGACCTGCACCCACACCTCAGTTCCCTACCACATCCAACAAGGAAGAACCAAAGGAGAAGAAGGACTGCCCTGCTGGACCCCTGGCCTGCACCTGGAACCTGCACTCAGAAGGACTGCACCAGCTGCACACTTGGGCTTCACCACAAGAAGGACTTTGCCTGGCTTCAACTGGTTCAAGGAGGGACTCCCTGTTTGCTACAGGTGAAAAATTGCTAACCAGAGTCCCCTGCACCAACTCCTGAAGAAATCAACCAGCTGACCACTGCCCAGTGGGCAAAAAGGAGTTTGCGCCAGGTGCATTCTGGGAGTTTTAGTCCGCATCCCCAAGGATCATCTCAGAGCTTCTGGACCCTTGGGGTGAGCTGTGGACCCCAAAGGAACCTTAAAAGAACATCTGGGAGAAGCCCCAGAAGTTTGGAGAAGTTTGGAGACCTTTTAGAAAAAAAGCTCCATAGAGGGACCAACCCGCCGCGGCAACTCTAGCTGGCTTGCCTCAACCGCGACCCGGCCTGATTTGCAGGTTCGTCCTGGTAAAGAAAATCTAAAAAAAAGAGACTAAGTCCGAAGGTAAAAAGTTGAACGGGACCTCCCAGCCAGCGTATCCGAGGAGGGCTCCAGGGATGTTGGATAAAGATCCAGGTTTGCCGCGGTCGAATGATTTTCACCTTGAAAAAACGACTAAGTCAGAAGGTAAAAATCTCCACCGAGGGCTCCCGAGACGAGTATCCGGAGAGGAGTTCCAGGAGGCGGATTGGACAGGCAGGTTCGTCCCGCTGAAGAAAATCTTCAGAAAAGAGACTAAGGGGGTGATTCTCACCCTGGCGGGCGGCGGAGGCCGCCCGCCATAGTTCCCCCCTCCAAAATACCGCTCCGCGGTCGTGAGACCGCGGAGGGTATTCTGGCTTTTGCACTGGGCTGGCGGCCGGCCGCCAAAAGGCCGCCCGCCAGCCCAGTGCAAAAGAGCCTTCCCACGAGGACGCCGGCTCAGAATTGAGCCGGCGGAGTGGGAAGGTGCGACGGGTGCAGTGGCACCCGTCGCATATTTCAGTGTCTGCAAAGCAGACACTGAAATACAAAGTGGGGCCCTTTAACGGGGGCCCCTGCAGTGCCCATGCCATTGGCATGGGCACTGCAGGGGCCCCCAGGGGCTCCACGACAACCCATACCGCCATTCTCCCGCCAGGAACAGGATGGCGGTATGGGCTGTCAGAATCCCCATGGCGGCGCAGCGAGCTGCGCCGCCATGGAGGATTCTAAAGGGCAGCGGAAAACCGGCGGGAGACCGCTGGTTTTCCGCATCTGACCGCGGCAAAACCGCCGCGGTCAGAATGCCCTGCGGGGCACCGCCAGCCTGTTGGCGGTGCTCCTGCCAACCCTGGCCCTGGCGGTCCATGACCGCCGGGGTCAGAATGACCCCCTAAGTCTGAAGGTAAACTTTTGACCGAGGCCTCCCGAGAGCTGTAGCCGAGCAGGGCTCCATCGCGGTCGGCTTTTAACTTTGACTTTGCCCTGGACGAGGTGCGACCAGATGACCAGATTGGTGCTTTCTGTTTCTAGGCGCTAGAAAACAATAATTCTTAAAAAATTCATATCTCCGGTTTCCTTTATCCGATTTTATTCATTTTTGTGTCATTGTAAAGATAACATTATAATCTATTTTTAAATAAAAAACGCAGTTGTGCGTCAAAAATGTTACCGCCGGCTAATGCCATTCCAACGCGCCATGCAGGCGCCTTATTTGGAATGACGTTAGCCGGCGCTGCAGACTGGTGTGCGTAAAAAAAAATGACTCACATCAGGCAGCGCCGGCGTATGGGAAAATGGGGGTTGTGCGTAAAAAAATGGTGCATGTCAGGTCTGAGGCAAAATTCAGGCCTCAAACCGGATTTGCGTCATTTTTTTGGACGCCCAACCTCCATTGACATGACTCCTGTCTTAGCAAAGACAGGAGTCATGCCCCCTTGCCCAATGGCCATGCCCAGGGGACTTATGTACATGGTCATGGTCATTGGGCATAGTGGCATGTAGGGGGGCCCAAATCAGGCCCCCCTATGCCACAAAAATAAAATCGGAAAAAAATACTTACCCGAACTTACCTTTGCTTCCCTGGGATGGGTCCCTCCATCCTTGGGTGTCCTCCTGGGGTGGGCAAGGGTGGAAGGGGGTGTCCCTGGGGCCAGGGGAGGGCACCTCTGGGCTCCTTCCATGCCCACAGATCCCTTAACGCCTGCCCTGACCCAGGCGTTAAAGAACAGCGCACATCAGGCTGTGTGCCGTTTTTTAAGGCCCACCCCCTCCTGTGCGTCAAAATGACGTCAGAGTATAAATAAGGGGCACAGGCCTTAGAGTCATTTTTTGGAAGGGAATGCCTACCTTGCATATAATTAACGCAAGGCTGGTTCCCCCTTCCAAAAAATTATGCACATGGTGGAATTTTGACGCCCGCAGGTTCGGACGTCAAAGTATAAATATGGGGCAGGTTTTGTGCCTAACGCACATTCGGCGCAAACAGAGTATACATATGCCCCTAAGTTGGCTGATCCCATAGAGCTGGGAGAGGCAGCTGATGACTTGTTAAGAGCCAGAGTTAACCAGGAACCCCCAGGGGGATGATCAGAAAAAGGCAGGACAAGGTTCTTCACAGGGAAAGAACCAAGGGAAAGATGACAAGAAGTCTTCAAAAGATTCTCCAAAACCTTCTCAGTGCCATGCCACATATAAGGGGAAAGGGGCCCGGGAAGCTTTATGATCATGTTAAGGCAGGAAAGGCTGGACACAAAACAAATATGCTGTCTGCTACAAGAGGCCTCCCATTATTTGCATGCCCATGGGATTCCTAGTGTAGGTGAGTGGGTAGAAGTTGGCCCAGGGTTGGGATCAGGGTACACAGATGTCACCTTAGTGTCCATGAGTGGGGTGGACATTGCAGCCATGGCCACCTTACCTCCCCGCATGGAGAGGTATAGACAGAGGCATTAAGTCAATGGGACTAAGGTTGAGAATCTGAGAGATACAGGTGGCAGTGTGACTATAGTCACAGAAAAACTGTTTTCTCCAGAGTATATCTTCCCTGGTGTATTTCACAAAGTAGCATATGCAGACAGTAAAACCAAGCTCCGTTCCATGGCAATGGTGAGCTTAGAATGGGGAGGTGTTACTGGCCATAAAAAGGAAGTTGTAGCACCTGCCTTCCCAGTAGAGTATCTGCTGGGAAATGATCTGGAGAAAGTGCAGAAAAAGAGAAGTGGTAATTAGTAGGGACAGATAAATCAAATACTTGCTGACAATGAACTTCTCAATTGAACATTAGTAGTGTATTTTAATTACAGCAAACTTTTAGCATTTATTGGTGGACAATGACACCCTAAGGCCCTCATTCTGATCTTGGCGGTCTTTTCGCAAGACCGCTGAGTTACCGCCGCGGTGAAGACCGCCGACCGCGGCGGTGTGCCGCTGTGCGCATTCTGACCGCTGGGAGCGTTCCGCCGGAAAACCGCCAGCAGCCACACTGGCGGTCGGCGGGAAAGTGGAGACTGGTCAACCTCCACCGCCACGCCAGCAGAACACCGCCCACAGAATTACGACCCACATTTCTGTGTGGCGGTCTTCTGTTGGCGGTCTTCTGTTGGCGGTCACGTCCCTATGGCTCCCGTCGCCTCCCGGAGGACCAACGCACAAGGTAAGTTGATCGTCCGTGAGGGGAGGGGGTGGGGGGGTGTTGTGTGATGTGGGCGTGCATGGGGGTGTGCGTGTGAGTGTGTAGAGGGGGTGTGTGAGTGCGTGTATGCGGGCGGGTGGTGCTGCTGTGTCTATGGGTAATGTGTGCTGTTCGGCAGGTGCGCATGTCGGCATGTATGTGTGCGGGTATGTGTCCCCGTTGTGTATGTGTGTGTAGGGGGTGTGTATATGTGCATGTTGGGGGTGTGTGCATGTCGGGGTACATGTATGTGCATGTCGGGGTGGGGGTGGGGAGGGGGTTCGTACCACCTCTGGGGGGTGGCAGGGGGGTGGAGGGTGTGGGGGGAGGACTCGGGTGGGTAGTGGGGGGTGGGGGAGACCCCTATCAGTGCCAGGGAAGGAATTCCCTGGCCCCGATAGTGCTTACCGCCATGGTTTGCACGGCGGTTCCCGCCCGCAAGAAACCGCGGCGGTAGGCAGGGTCATAATACCCTTGGCGGTCTTGGGACGACCGCCGGGCCGGAGTGCGCAAACTCCAGCCCCGCGGTCATGACCGCCGTGGCGGTCGGAGTGGAGAAGTAGCGGTCGGTCGCGGCGGGGACCGCCGCGGTCAGAATGCCATTTTTAATACCGCCGGTCTGTTCGCGGTCCGACCGCCGTCTCTCCGCCGACCGCCAGGGTCAGAATGAGGGCCTAAGTGTTGAATAAACTTGAAAACTGAAGGTTCTCTACATAGAGTTATATCCAAGTATTTACAACATAATATTTACAGCAATCTGTTTACACCTATTCATATTATTTTAATATATCTTCATTGATCTCCACAAAAATCTTAAACTGTGGTTGGAAGTATATTGAAGCTATAATCGACACGGAGGAGCGATGGTTGCAAATGTGGTTACATCCAATAATCCTGCTTTCCCAAAGCACTTATTAACAGAGGGTTTTACCTATATACAAAGTCCATAACTCATTAATTTTTAATGGCAACCTCCTTATGATAAGGTCAACGTGTTTTGGCCCGTAAAGATATGGGCCTCCTCAGGACTTGTGGAGTGATAAAGACCTAATAATCATTGGTATCTTAGTTTAAAGGTGGTGCCTATAATGTCAGGATTACACCTCTGTCGCCTCAGAGAAATTTTTGTTAATAGTGGCAATCAGGTAAGATCCTACAGCCCGTCTATTAATCCTGCGTTTATAAACCAGAAATGATCTGGAAGCATCTGAGTGGTCTGAGTTGGAAATAAGGTTCCATGCACAGATGCTGGACATCCCTGAATGGTGTGTGCTGTAACCATGTCACAGGTAGCACAACAAGGCAGTGCTAGACACTTGGACCCTGGAACAATGGGCCAAGCCTCCAAGAAAAACAGAAAGGGTACTGGGTCTGGCTTGCCAGCCCCACCAAGTACAGAGGTTCAGGAGGAATCCAATCCTGAGGTGGGGGATCTGAACTTTGAGGGAGAGGCACCTCCCCTGTAAGCCCTGCCTGACTTGGTAGAACTGCAAGGGGCAAGTGGGCCCACCAGAGAAAAAATGTGACAGGGACAAAGAGAGTGTCTCACTCTTGAGGGTCTGAGGCAGACTGTCATCAAGCAAGAACAAATAGATGTCAGTGGGTCCCCATATTGGGAGTATGGAGTTTTCTAGACTGAGGAAAGGGACCCCAAACCAGGGGCAACCAGGAGAGTGGTAGTCCCCAGAAGTATAGAGAGTTCCTCCTGACATTAAGCCACAGCATTCTCTTAGCTGGGCATTTGGGGCAGACCAAGGCCTTGAACTGGCTTGTCAACCATTTCTATTTGCTCCATATGTCAGAAAAAGTCAAGGAGTTTTGTAGCTCCTGTGTCACCTGCCAGGCCAGTGGCAAGGCAGGGGGGAAGCCAAAGGCTCCCTTGATACCACTACCAGTGGTTGGGACTCCCTTTGACAGGGTGAGATTGTCATTGTTGGTCCCATAGAATTACCAACTGCCTCAGGTAATAGGTACATTTTGGTGGTTGTGGACCATGCCACCTGGTACCAAGAGCAATACCCCTCAGAACAATCATTGTTCCCACAGTGGCTAGGGCCCTACTTAGTGTGTTTACCAGAGTGGAATTCCCAAAGGAGGTTGTCTCAGATAGGGGCACAAACTTTATATCAGCCTATCTGAAAGCAATGTGGGATGAGTGTAGTGTTATCTATGTGTTCACCACTCCCCTATGATTCCCAGACCAATGGTCTGGTGGAGAGAGTTAACCAGACCTTGAAGGGCATGATAATGAGTTTGTCTGACAAACTCAGGAGGAGATGGGATGTACTCTCCTCATGCCTGCTATTTGCATACAGGGAGGTGCCACAAAAGAGAGTTAGATTCAGCCCCTTTGAGTTGCTGTTTGGGCATATTGTAAGAGGCCCGTTGTGTTTGGTGAGAGAGTCTTGGGAAAAGCCTCTCACAAAGTCCAAGCAGAATGTGCTGAATTATATGCTGGGCCTGCGGTCATGCATGGCTGAGTATGTGAAGAAGGCAAGCAGCAAACTTGAGGCCAGCCAAGAGCTCATGAAGCTCTGGCATGAACAGAAGGCTACCATGCCTGAGTATCTTCCAGGTCAGCTGGTGTGGGTATTTGAGCCTTTGGCTCCCAGGGTACTTCAGACCAAATGTACTGGTCCCTACCCAATTTTGGAGAATAAGGGTGAGGTAATCTACCTGGTGGACCTTGGCACCCCCAGGAATCCTCATAGGATCCTACATGTGAACCGACTAGAACCCCACCGGAACAGGACAGATATGACCATGCTTATGGTCACAGATGAGGGAAAGGAGGGGGAGAGTGAACCTCTACCAGACCTCCTGTTTACCAATGCAGAAGATGGGCAGGTGGAGGGAGTGGTACTCTCTCCCAGCAGCAGAAAGACTGCAGACACGTTTTGGAGCAGTTTTCTGATCTGTTCTCTCTGACGCCTGGACTCACCAATTGGTATGTCCATGACATTAACACTAGTGACATCCTACCTGTCAAGAATACGCTGTACAGGCTGTCTGACCAGGTCAAGGCTAACATCAAAGCTGTGGTGGCTAAGATGTTGGATCTCAAGGTAAGTGAGCCCTCTGATAGCCTTGGGCCAGTCTAGTGGTACTGGTACCCCAAAGCTAATCCCCAAGGCAGGAAAAAAGAGTTAAGATTATGTGTAGACTACAGAGGTCTAAATGCAGTCATCAAGTCTAATTCTCACCCTATACCTAGAGCTGATGAGCTCATTGATAGGTTGGGTGCTGGCAAGTTCCTGAGCATATTTGACCTGACCAAAGGATACATTTGGTCCAGTGTCTATCACTCCCTCCTGCGTGGCAAATGCTGCTGCTGCTTCTGATGCTGCCTCTTCACAGAGCCTGCAAGCTCTGTGTTCGAGGCCCTTCTCCACCCGCAGGCACCCGCTTGCACCTCATCCCTGCTGGCCTAGTGGCCATCTGTGTCTGACTGTTATCTATCTTTCCTCTCTCCTCTTTTGTCTGTCTTCACTCCCGTTTACTCCTCTTTTTCCTCTGTCTCACTTTAATTCTTCTTTTAATGCTTTTTCATTCCCCCACACTTCCCTCCCTGCCACTGCTGCCCCTGCAGCCTTGCCCCCGCCCTCGTAGTGCTTCCCGCTTCCTGCCCTCCTGCGTCCCAGCTGACCAATCCCAATCCCCCTCTCCCCTTCATAAGGATGACCGCTGCACAGTGAGGGGCAACTTCACTGACCTTTTTGGCCAAGTGTCCATCGCTCCCCCCTGCAAGGTCAGTGCTGCTGCTGCTTCTGCTGCTGTCTCTGTGATCGGGGTGTGCCTCCTCCTGCGGTACCACTCTGTGCCTCATCCCTGGTGGCATACCGACCATCTGTGTCTCTCTATTTTCTGTCTCTCCTCTTTCTCCTCTTTTGTCTGTCTTTACTCCTGTTTACGACTGATTTTCCTGTCTCTCTTTAATTTTTCTTTCACCCTTTTTTGCTCCCCTGTGCTTCCCTCCCCACCAATGCTGCCCCAGCAGTCCCGCCCCCGCCATCATAGAGCTTCCTGCTTTCTGCCCGTCCACCTCCCAGTTGACCAATCTCTCCCTTCTTAAGTGTCGTCGCTACGCAGTGAGGGGCGATTTCACAGACCTTTTTTGTCCAGTGTCCATTGCTTCCTCCTGCGTGGCCACTAGTGCTGCTGCTTCAGCTGCTGTGACTTCACAGTGCCTGCTGGCTCTGTGTTTGAGGCCCACCTCCACTCACAGGCACTCGCCTGTGCCTTATCCCTGGTGGCCTACTTGCCATCTGTGTCTGTCTGTTTTCTGTATTTCCTCCTTCTACTCTTTTGTCCTTCTTTACTCCTATTTACTCCTGATTTTCTTCTGTCTCCCTTTAAAAAAATGTATTTCTTAATTTTCTTTCACCCTTTTTTGTTCCGCACACTTCCCTCCCCACCGCTGCTGCCCCACATCCAACTCTTGTAGCGCTTCCTGCCCTCCCGCATTCCGCCTCATAGCTGACCAATCAGAGTCGATGCACGGTTCGTCAAGCTCTTGAAGTCAAATGCGTTGCAGATCGAAGTCTGGACTGATGAAGTCAGGAGCGATGGTGTGGATGGCATCAGGGCTGCGTTGCGAAGCGGGGCGATGCGACGTGTGGTGGCAAAAGGTCAGCTGTAGGCAATGTCGTTGTTGCTGAAGTGCTGTCATTGGTAGGCCCAAGCTGGCGGTGCGGGGTGGGACGGTGCTTTGTGACCCTCACAAGCAGTGTCCAAAGGCCACGCTGCAGGCAGGGATGCCTGGCGATGACACTGTAGTCAATGGTGCTGGCGTTGGTGGACTGGGGCTGAGGAGCGGGACAGTGTGTAGTGTAGCCATTTTTATGTAGCTTTTGCGCCCTTGCTTCAGGCGTTAGGCCTTTGTGCGCTTTGCCCTAGATGCATTTTATTCTTTGCTCGTAACATCGGGCCTCTGTGCACTTTGCTCTAGACACTTTTTATTCAGCTTCGTACTTTTATTTTTTAATAACCAGTTCTACTATCTTGTTTTATTCTTTATATCACACTGTTTAGCCTACTTCAGAATCAGAGTTTTTCAATAACACATTCTCGCTCACTCTGTGCTTCAGTCAAGGATACAGTCTGGTACATTGCCGATAGACGTGGTAGGAGTTTAGTCTTTGGGTTGTAGACGATACACATTCTTGCATAGGGACGTTTTGTTACCACCTCGACATGTAAGTTATAAAAACACTTCCTTGTCCTAATACAAGCAAGAGGGAGATTCCGACCAGGGAACCACAACCAGACACTGACTGCCCTGTTGAAGGTGCTGATCCAGATCACAGGCCTTTGCTCAGGTTTGAGGGTTGATGTCTTCCCAGGGAATCTGAAAGGCAAGCTTAAATCTTAACATGCTGTGCTCAAAATAGAACAAAATTAGAGAGAACGTAGTTCACTAACACTATGATAGCGTTATTCCTATGTTTCACTCTCTTAGTTACTATTTTAATCCTACTGTGTTGTATGGTTCTGGTTATTGCGGCTCACGCCTTATTATCTAGAATGCAGTTGTTTTATTAAATCAATCTATAAAACTTAAACTGTTTCTGTCATTTGTATATGAGATCATACTGTAAATGAGAGAGCTGGTTGTGACCTGAGTGACTACGACTTCCCTGAGAAGTTCTAAGATGTCATGCGCTCGGCTGCCAAATCATCCCTTCCCCTTGTGAGAGATGAGGCACTGCTAGTTAGCCGGAGCAAAACCGGATTGAAGGTGACAGGGGTCTTTCTTAGTGGGTCAGACTTAGTCCCCACAACAGGAACGACTCTGCCGCCTAGAAATTCAGTAGTCTCATTTAGGATAATGAGAGCCAACGCGACATGGCGCCACCAATGATTAGTCTGGCTCTAATTTTCGGGTCCGGCTGACTCTCTCGGTCTCATATATATATTGACTCCTCGGTTCCGTTTACGGAGACATCCGTGGCTCTGAGGACTTCCGCCTCCGCAATATAGCGGTGGGTTGTTCAAGCTTGAACTTTGAAAGGAAAAACCCTGATATTGGTGTGCCTTCTCTGAACTATCGCTGTTTTAATAATGGCGAATCCCCAAGTAATACAAATAGCAGTTAATATGCGACAACCGCTCACGGGGCATTTGCTAGCACATGGTCTAACTAACCAGGGGGGTCCAGTCACGTTTGTGGTGGACGCCCATGCAGCCTATAGAACAGAACTTTTTTATTCTTGGGTCATATTTCCAGCAGTTTATGGGAATTCAAACACATTTCACAACTACACGTTTGCGAACGCCCCTGGACAGTACAGGGCATATGCATACTTAGAAATACCTCTATCTTATCAAGAACATAACAATTGGCTTGATGGCGCCCTACCCCACACCATAGCACCTGTTCGGTTGGGTCCACCAAGTAACGATGGTCCTACATGGCCTTTATTGGCTACATATACACCACATCCTGCGGTAGCTAACATGGCGATGGCTGAAGTTTGTCGTTTATATACAGACTTAACGGCTACATATAGACGATTAGTACAATTTGTGATGCAGACACTAAACACGAACCCAGCGCGTGCTGCCCCAGCGCAACAACATGCAGTAGTACCGGGTATCAATCCGGCGACTGTACACTCTGTTATGGGCAAAGTACCAGCTAAACGGGAGGAAACTCCGTTTTGGCTGGCACAAAAAATTTATACGTTGGAGGCAGTATTTCCCCATACAGGCCCTCAGGATAAACATAGAATATTGACAACATGTTTACCGTTTGGTATGGTTCCCGCAGTGGACCATTGTAATACATGGGGCACAGTGTTTGCCGCGCTCTACACTACAGCACACGGTACACCGACCTTAGCTAACTTACTGGAAGTGCTCAAACAAATTCAGGATGAATATGGGGCTGCCCCAGCCTTAGATTTGGGGTTGCAACTGATGGGCACCTTTGCCGCGGTTTCTTCTATTATATTGATTAATCTCAAGGGGGAGGCAGTGGCACTAGCGGTGCGTATGCGTCTTCCTGACGTCCCGCAACTGGATCAGGAGTGGGAGCTGCCGAGAATAATAGCGGAAACATATTCCAGTATCGGTCGTGATAGCCTTGGGGCTAGACCACAGAAACCACAGTCGCAGGGGAAGGGTAGTAAGGATACTACTAAAACCCAACAACCTGAGGGTAATAAAAAGCGTTGGGAGAAAAAACAACAAACACCTAAAAAAGAAAGGGGAGAATCTCCGAGGTCGGAGACCCCTCAGACAAAATATAATCTTAGAAATAGGGATAATTTGAAGACGCCTGATAGATATCAATATACTGATACACACCAATCTCGTTCCTTTCAGGACTCCTCGGACAAAAGAAATGAGAGAGGTGGGCGGTCGGAGCGCAGATACGTGAAACCCAGACAGGAATCACAACGCTCTTCGGAGGTTTCTGTAAAGAAGGAAGATAAACTGATCCAACAAAAACAAGAGTTTAAAAAGAAAAAAGTGGTGGCAGTCTCCATTAGACATGCCACACAGGAAGAGAGTTCTCTTGAAGAACAAGACATAGGCACTAGCACTGTTAGACAGCACGGCAGAGGTCACAATAGTTTGCCGGAATCTTCTAGAGCATCTGGAGGTGAAAGCAACTGATGACTTCATACAAGTCGAAACGGCAGATATGCGTGTCTCTGATCCCGATAGAGTATATACGGTGACTTTACAATTAGAAGGGGACATTGAGCGCACTATTAACGCCATCTTTTGGGATCATGTTGTCAAGATATCTGACATTCTGCTGGCCGAACAAGATTGGCCCCCTGACTTTGTTCGCGACTGTGCCATTGGGGAGGAGGTTATTACACTTTTGTTCTCACCACTTGTTCCGGGATAACACGCAGAGTCCTATAGCGTGGAATGGGCTCAGGCACAAGCACCCGCCTTATATAGAAATCATGTAGGGTGGGATAGGGATTCTCCTTATCATGTAATACCGATTAAGGGAGAACCTCAGCCACAACCGCAGTATCCTATTAAATATGAAGCGAGGGTATTGGTGAGGAATATACTTACACAATTGGAGTACCAGGGGGTAATTGAACCCTGTGTCTCGCCGATTAATAATCCCTTATTTCCTGTGGCTAAACCAGACCATTCTAACAGAATAGTGGTGGACTGCAGACATTTGAACGGACATGCACGTGCATATGCTATACAAAATTCACATAGCAAAGCACTCATGAATAATATAGTGCGTAAAAAATACAAAACTACATTAGATATCTCAAATGGTTTCTTCTGCCAGAATATAGCGCCCGAAAGCAGGGATTTTACGAGTTTTAGTGCATTTGGCTCTCAGAAAAATTTTGTCGTTTGCCTCAGGGGTATGAGAATAGCCCAGGACTGTTTTCGGCTCGTGTGACTGAGATATTGCACGAGCTGGACCCTCAAGCATTGTCATATGTTGATGATATATATCTCACAAATGACAAGTTACTACAACATTTAAGGAGGGTGGCCCGCATTGTTGTGGGATTTGCAGATATTGGCTACAAATTCAACTTAAAAAAATCAAAAATTGCCTTCCTCAGCGTAATTTTCTTGGGATATGAGCTGTTGAATGAAGGTAAGAGCCTGGCGCCACACTTCTTAGAAAAATGTGCACAATTGCAACCTCCTAATACGATTAGGAAACTTCAGTCGTTGTTGGGATTTCTACATTTTGGCAGAATATACATTCCTGATTATGATACACGTAAAAAGCCCTTATACAAGTTGATTCGCCCAGATTTTCTGAGTAGATTTTGGACGATTGAGCATACACTTACTCTTCGAGACTTGCAAAATGATCTCCTAGCTGCGAAACATTTACATACACAGGACAATTAGACACATCTGGTCATCAGGGTTGTAGCTGGGGTCGTTGGGTTTACGTATGTTACCTTTAATGAGGGAGAAACAGTCCTGATAGGATACAAGTCTCACTTGTATTCAGCTGCAGAGCAACGTTTTGCACAAACAGAGAAGATTCTCACTGCTGTACAGATGGCTGTTATTAAAGAAAGACCTCTTGCCCAGGGCAAACGCATCATAGTCGTTTCCCACATTCCGGCACTAGAGGCTGTTACAAAGGCGAGTGTACCAAATGCGAAAGCATTACATCCGCGTTGGATACAATGGGCTACGTCTTTGACAGCCACTGATGTAGATGATGTTTTTGACCCAAAACTACAGACACAGGAATTTCTCCAATATGAAATAGAATACCCTGTTCCCGCTGACACGTTGCCTATTGATCAGTATCAAGTAGTCATGTACACCGATGGCTCTGCACAACCTGCGGTGGGAACAAAGCACCAATATTCTGCTGCATGTGCGGTAGTGAGTGGCCATGTGGAGGGGGAGAAGTTCTGCCCCCAACATACTTATACACAAACATTGGGGGACTGTAACGGCACAGTTGGCTGAGCTCAAATCTCTATTATTGGCATTGGAGCATACAGATCCGGCACAGTTTACACTGCTTGTTTGTGATTCCTATTACTGTGTCCAGTCTTTTAATGAATATTTGCATTACTGGAGGTTGAATGGGTTCAGAGATTCCAAGGGTAACACCATAAAACACAGATTGCTGTGAGGGAAGGTAGCGGATCTGAAAGAAACGCTCCCTAAACTCCATGTTGTACATACTCTTGGACACCAGCGCGTTGGAATACACGTTGCTGGAAATACTTTGGCTGATGAAGCCACGAAATCATCAGTGGCAGTTGCCACTGTGGCCGCAGTTACTCGTTCGAGTTCCAGACCAGACACAGAGATTTTGGCGGCCATAAAAGCTACGGCTGATGGCACGCCTTATCCTAGGGGATTTCCATCTAAATATCATTACTCGATGGGTGGTATGCTGAATTCTGAGGTTAAAATACCAGGCGTAGGTGTACACGAGATGCCTAATACAATTGTACAACCTCAATTGATTACTGCAGCACATGAGGGGGTGACATCTGCACATGCTGGCGTGGCAGCGACGATTTCACTGTTGCAGGCCCGTTACTGGTGGCCTTGTCTCTACAAAGAGACGAAGCAATATGTCTTTTGTTGTGACATATGTCAACAAATTAAAGCTTCAACGGCTAAACGCCCGCACTGTTTTCAAATAAACCATTACAGTGTGTGTACTTGGACCATTGTGGTCCGCTGACAGCAGATAGTGCATACAAATATATTTTGGTAGCTGTAGATTCGTGCTCCAGATTTGAGTGGGTGTGGCCACAGCGCTCAGCTAACGCTCGAACTGTTATTAAAGATTTGCGTATCTTTGTCAGTACATATGCAGTTGCGACGAGTGGCGTCCACGGGCACGATGCAGGCAGTGGTGCCGGTGTCAGCAGGAGCGGTGTCATCGGGGATACCCAGGCTGTGGTGTGAGCAGGCGATGCTGGAGTGCTACCCCACAGGTCACGGTGCAAGCAGCTGCTTGGTGAAGTCGTCCGATGATGGGGTCAGTGAGACCAGGGTCATGGTGTGAAGCAGTGCAGTGTGGCTCCATTCAGCGTCAGCAGGTCATGGTGCAGGCCAGCGGTATTGTTGATGGCGTTGCAGCGGTTTTTCTCCTTGAACAGTACAAAACACACAGTTCCCAGTGCTGTAGGAAGAGGAAACTAACGTCTTTGATATCCCTGTGACTTCTAACAGGGGGCAAGATCTACTCCGAGCCCTTGGAGAACTTCCTCAAGAAGGACACACAGCAAAGTTCACCATTTGCACTCTTTTCAGGGAAGAAAATGCCTACTTTCTAAAAGTGGCATTTTCAAACTCATAATCTAAAAACCAACTTCACTAAAATATGTATTTTTCAATTGTGAGTTCAGAGACCCCAAACTCCATATTTCTATCTGCGCTTTCAAGTTATTTAAAGGCAGCCCCCATGTTAACCTATGAGGGAGCTAGGCCTTGCAAAAGTGAAACCTGAATTTGGCAGTATTTCACTGTTAGGACATGTACAACACCCTAGGACATGTCCTACCTTTTACATACACTGCACCCCGTCCATGGGCCTACCTAGGGCCTACCTTAGGGGTGCCTCACATATACCAAAAGGGAAGGTTTGGGCCCGGCAAATGGGTACTCTTGCCAGGTCGAGTTGGCAGTTTAAAACTGCACACACAAACACTACAGTGACATGCCTGAGTCATGTTTACAGGGCTACTTATCTGGGTGGCACAATCAGTGCTTCAGGCCCACAAGTAGAATTTGATTTACAGGCCCTAGGCACTTCAGGTGCACTTTACCTGGGACTTACCAGTAAATCATATATGCCAATTATGGATAAACCAATCAACAGTACAAGTTCCTTACGGAGCACTTGTACTTTAGCACTAATTAGCAGTGGTAAAGTGCACAGAAACAATAAACCAGCAAAAACAAAGTCCAGTAAACAATAAAAACAGGAGGTCAGAACGCAAAAATACAGTGGAGACATGGCAAAAAGCTGCCAGCTCTAACAATCAACACACAGGAATTCACCCCCTTCATGGAGCACCTCCACTTCCAAGTGCACACCACCCGATGACCACCACCTGCGGAACTCTCATCTACAGACCACCCGGCCCACACCCAGTGTTCAGCAATGCCATAAATCATAGTCCCCCACACACTTGCCTTCAGCAACTGCTTTCTCCTCAGTGATCTCAACTTTCAGTTCAATGACCTCACTGACCACAACATCTGATCACTACTCGAGAACTTGGACAAAATCGGGCTCAATAAACTGGTCACCTCACCAACGCACACCGCCGGACACACCCTCACCTCATTTTCTATGCCAATAGCAATGTCATAATCATCGACTCAACCCCACTACAGTCGACCGACCACCACTGCATCCACTTCTACATCTCCACACCCACAGCGCACACTCACACAACGCTCCCCTCCTACAGAAAATGAACTCAGGCCTTGGAGGAGCAACTCATCAACACCTTCAGCAACTCACCACCTCCTGACACAACAGATGCCAACAACTCAGCACACAACCTCCACAAATGGATTACCAACTGCACCAACACCCTAGCTACCCTCCAGATGACCACAGGGAAACACTCCTCCAAGAAAGCCAACAGGTTCACCCCAGTCATATCACTCATGCAGAAGGCTGGGGAAGAAATGGAGGAGCAGCAAATCCCGAGGAGACCTTGCAACATTCAAATCCACCACTAGATCCCACCATGGTCTCATCATGTCTACCAGGAAAATTACCCTGAAGTACCGCATCAACACAATCACACACAACACTAAAGAACTCTTTAACGTCATCAAAGAATTCACCAAACCACAAGCTGAGATCACCAACATCCCTCCATCTCAGGATGTCTGCAACAGACTTGCAACCTTCTTCCATCAGAAGATCAAAGACATCTATGACAAAGACATCTATGACAGCTTCGGACCCCAAGACTGGCTGAACTCACCAGCGACACTGGGACCCTCTGAACCCCCAAGAATCCTGCACACCTGGACTCCCCTAATGACAGACGAAACCAACTCAATCATGAGCAGCCTCCACTCCAGAGCCCCTACCAACTCCTGCCCCCACTACATCTTCAACAAGGCCAGCACCTTGATTACTCTTGAACTCTGCAAGACCATCAACTGCTCCCTAGAGTCAGTAACCAACCCTGAAGACTGGAAGCACGCCGAGATCTGACCACTTCTGAAGAAACCCACAGCCAACCCAATGGATCTCAAGAACTACCTCCCCATTTCACTGCTGTCCTTCCCAGCTAAGGTCACAGAGAAAGCAATCAACATTCAGCTACGCCAGCACATGGAGGACAACAACATATTGGACATCTCCCAATCAGGATTCAAAAGTAACCACAGCACCGAAACTGCCCTGCTTGCCTCCAAAGAGGAAATCTGCTTCATCCTTGATCGCGGACATACAGCAGCCCTCATCCTAATTATCTTTCAACTGCCTTTGATACAGTTTCCCACCGCACCTTATGAGCTAGACTCCACTACAGCAGGCATGCGCGGCAAGGTCCTTCAATGGATACACTTCTTCCTAATAGGCAGAACAGAGAAAATAAGACTCCTGCCACACCTTTCAGAACCAAAAGACTACAGCTGTGGAGTACCCCAAGGAGTATTGTTTAGCCCCACGCTGTTCAACATCTACATGATCCTGCTCCTCCATATCATCAGGAACTACGGTATGAACATCATCTCCTACGCAGATGACACCCATCTGATCATCTCCTTGACCGAGAAGTCCTCGAATTTCAGGGAAGGGATGGAAACAGTTGCCACCTGGATGAGGGAGAGTTCCTTAAGTTGAACTCCGACAAAACCAAAATCCTCATCATGGGACCTTCCTCTTCAGCCTGGGATGACTATTGGTGGCCCTCAACACTCGGCAGGCCCTCCACCCCCACAGACCATGCATGTAACCTTGGTATCATCCTGGACTCAACACTCAACATGACCAGGCAGGTCAACTCCGTCGCCTCTACTTGGTTCCACACCCTCCATCTCCTACGAATGATCTTTAGATGGGTACAAACAGTCTGCCAAAGAAAGTGACACATGCACTAATCATGAGCAGACTTGACTATGGCAACACCCTCTATGCTGGAACCTGAGCAAGCTGCAACAAATTCATCATGCTGCCGTCAGACTCATCCTAAACATTCCCCGTCGAGAGCACATCACAGAACACATGAATAACCTCTGCTGGCTCACCGTTAAGAAGAGAATCAATTTCAAACAACTCATGCATACCTACAGAGCCCTCTATGACAGCGGACCCAGCTACGCCAACCACTGCATCACTTGGTACTTCCCTTCCACACCTATGCATTCGTCGCAGCAGTCACTCACCAATGTACCCTGCATAAAAAGGTACTCGGCTGGAGGAAAATCTTTCACACACCTGGGAGCAGAAGGCTGAAACAACCTACCTCTTCATCTCAGAGAGTCGCCATCACTGCCTCAGTTCCAGAAAGACCTCAAGACCTGGCTTTTCAACTCATCTCTGAGGACACATCCCTCAGTGCCTTGAGACCCTATGGGTGAGTAGAACACTTTAAAAATATGATTGAATGATTGATTGATTGATTGATTGATTGGCAGATTGCCTGAAGCCCAGGAGCTAAGGAGCAGTCAGCATTTTTCCACTCCAGTGGGCCACTTTCAGTTCAAAGTGATGCCCTTTGGCCTGAAAATGGCCTTGCCACCTTCCAACAGTTGGTGAACATAGTGTGGTCTGGGGTGGAATCTTTCAGTGCAACTTATCTTGATGATATAGCTGTATTTAGTTCCACCTGGGAGGATCACCCTGTCCACCTGAAGGAAGTGCCGCAGGTCCCTCTCCAAGCAGGCCGAACTATCAAGGCAAGCAAGTGACTGACAGGGCAGAGTTCAATAGTGTACCTGGGCCACCTTGTTGGTGGATGCCATGTACAGCCTCTCTAGCCCAAGATCCAGACTGTCCTGGAATGGGAGGCTCCTCAAACCCAGACTCAGGTTAGGGCCTTTCTTGGCCTGACTGGGTATTACAGAAGTTTTGTTCAGAATGATGGGACCATAGTGGCCCCTCTGACAGAATTCACCTCAAAGCAACAGTAGAAACAGTAATTTGGACCAGAGAGTGTAAAAAAGCCTTTGACTCTCTGAAAAGGCTATGATTGCAGCACCAGTGTTACTGGCCCCTGACTACAGCAAAGAGTTTATAGTGTAAACAAATGCTTCAGAGGAAGGGAATGGGGCAGTGTTAGCAAAAGTCAGTGAAGAGGACCAGGATCAGCCAGTTGCCTTCATCGGCAGGTGACTACTCCCCAGAGAGAAGAGATAGCGTGCCACTGTGAGGGAAGCCTTTGCTATGGTCTGGTCCCTGAAGAAGTTGAGGCCATACCTGTTTGGCACTCACTTCCTTGTTTACACAGAACACAGATCTCTCATATGGCTGTTGCAAACAAGGAAGGAGAATCCAAAATTGTTAAGGTGGTCCATTTCCCTACAGGAGATGGACTTCACAGAATAACATAGACCTGGGAGTGCCTAGACCAACACGGATTGTGTTTTCAGATTTTTGTCCACCTAGCTGATGAGGACTACCAGGGTGTAGGTTAGTGCCCATCACCTTTCTTCTGCGAGGGGCAGTGTAGGAAAGTCTTCCTTTTTCTCTGCTCCCCCCCAAACGATTTGGACAGATACTCATGGTTACTGGCTCTTGGTTGTACCCTGGGTACTGCTTACCAGTCCCACGGCCAGTGTTCTGTGTATAGTAGACATGCAAATTAGGCTAATTATAACTAGCAGTATCAACCTACCTACAAGTCCCTATTATATTGAAGGGCATGTAGGTTTAGGGACCTCAGCATAGCCTATGCACCCATAAGTGCACTGATAAGGTGCCTAGTGTCATTCTAAAGGCAGACTTGCTTCACTGGCTGCTTTCAAACTAAAGTTATATGCAAATTCAACTTTGGAATTAAAAGTTCTTCCAAAGTCTTAAACTACCTTGTTTTTACATATAGGTCACCCCTAAGGTGTGCCCTAAATGACCCTAAGGTTGGATGCCATGAAACTCTAAGCATGGACTTTATAAAATTGTTTTATAAGCCCTAGTGAGGTAACATAGCCAAATTCAGTTTTCGCTCACTGTAGTGAATGGCTCCATAGGCTAAAATGGGGAGACTTTATTTTAATAAATAGAGTCCCCATAGGAGTCAGATATTTTGGTTTTGGTATCAAATTAATTGTTATAATAAATCCCACATCTTGCCATTGTTGGATTTAATATAAGTAGTTTCTTAAAACTCTACCTGAAAGTTGCCAACTTCAGCTCAGTAGTGCCATTCTCTTATTGGCCAACCTCTGGCATCCTGATCAGGCTGCCTTGATGAGATATGAAATGGCCTGGGCTGAACACAAAGGAAGTGCTTGGGGGAGGAGATCTGCCTCAGCAGACGGTGGAACAGGATGGAGAGAGAGCATGGTCTTCAAAGCAGAGAACATTTGGAACAGATCAGGACCTCCCCCATTTCCTCCAACCCCAGAAAATTAGGTGCTGTTGGACCTGGCCCTTTAGGCTGGATCATCCCAACTTTTTGCCTCCTTCCTCCTATTTTTTCTGACCTCTCGCTGTTGGCTCTAGGACTCAGAGCACTTTATCACTGCTGATCAGTGCTAAAGTGAAGGTGCTCTCTCTTCCAAAGTTGGTATGATTGGCATATACCTAATTGGCATATTTAATTTACCTGTAAGTCCCTTGTACAGTGGTATCTCTATACCCAGGGTCTGTAAATTATATGCTACTAGTGGGCCTGCAGCGCTGTTTGAGCCACCCACTGAAGCAGTCTTTCAAAACTGTCTAAGGCCTGTTAGTGTAGGACCTGCATGCACAGTTTGCTGCCACAGGGACCTGGCATCTAAATTTACTTGCCAGGCCCAGAACTCCCCTTTTACTACATGTACATCGCCCCATGGTAGGCCCTAGTTAAGCCCTATGGGCAGGGTGCTATGTATGTAGAAGGCAGGGCATATGCCTGGTAGCGTGGCCTATCCTGGTAGTGACAAACAGCCTATTTAGTTTCTCACTGCTGTGAGTGCTGCCTTCTCATAAGATTGCATTGGAAATGCCCTGCCTTATGCCTATGGGGTATTGTTTGATTTATGAGTGGTAGCGTAGGCATGTTTGGCATGGTTGTAATGGTAGTGAAAAATGCTGCTTACTGGTGTAAGTGGAATTTTCATTACTATTACAGAAATGCCACTTCTAGAAAGTGAGAATTTCTCTCTGCTTATGACTCTGGTGTTTTGCAGCTTTACTCCAAACCATGTCTGGGCAGAGTGACATTTGGGCTTTGTGCATACTTTTGAGACAGCCTGTACACAGAGAGGGTGGAGGTGTCACAGAGGTGCATCTGCATTTTGAATAGTCTTCCTGGGCTGAGAGAAGGGGCAGGTGGGGCACACATGCAACTCTAAAGGCTGCGCCCTGGCCTCACACAAAAGGGTCATTTACCCCAACTGATGTTTGGAGCCTGCGCTGGAGGAGAGAAGGGGCACTCCCAGAACCAGTTGTAACTAGTTGGAACCTCCTTTCCCCTTCTTTGTCACCACATTGCAAAACTGAGTATAAGTACAGGGGATTTTTCCCCACAATTTGGAGACACTTTGAACTTATCTGTAACTGGACACAGAGAGGGTCATTCTAACTCTGGCGGGCGGCGGAGGCCGCCCGCCAGAGTTCCCCCCTCCAGAATACCGCACCGCGGTCAGAAGACCGCTGCGGTTATTCTGTGTTTCCCGCTGGGCTGGCGGGCGACCGCCAGGAGGCTGCCCGCCAGCCCAGCGGGAAACCCCTTCCCACGAGGAAGCCGGCTCCGAATGGAGCCGGCGGAGTGGGAAGGTACGACGGGTGCAGTTGCACCCGTCGCAAATTTCAGTGTCTGCACAGCAGACACTGAAATTCTTTGTGGGGCCCTCTTACGGGGGCCCCTGCAGTGCCCATGCCATTGGCATGGGCACTGCAGGGGCCCCCAGGGGCCCCACGACACCCCATACCGCCATCCTGTTCCTGGCGGGCGAACCGCCAGGAACAGGATGGCGGTATGGGGTGTCTGAATCCCCATGGCGGCGCAGCAAGCTGCGCCGCCATGGAGGATTCAGCAGGGCAGCGGAAAACCGGCGGGAGACCGCCGGTTTTCCTCTTCTGACCGCGGCCAAACCGCCACGGTCAGAATGCCCTGCGGGGCACCGCCAGCCTGTTGGCGGTGCTCCCGCCGACCAGAATGACCCCCAGAATGTTGCTGGGGGAACTCACCGGGAACCACCTTGGACTGCTGCTGCTGTGCTGACCTGTGACCTGCCTGGTCATTTGGAGGAAGTGCCAACTTCCTGAAACCCTTTGTGCTGGCCTGCTGCTGGGCCCTGCTGCCCTGTGATCCAGCTGCTGTGTCCCTCATGGGAGTGGTGCTATGGCCCGTGACCTCTGAAACTACCAAAAGCGCATGAGTAAGGCTTCTCCTTTCCTTACGTAGCGCCTTGAGAGCGCTTTTCATTTGCGCCTCTTAGCACCTTCTGAGTGCCCTGCTTTATTGGGGAAAAGCCTCTTAGGCACGCTGTGGCCTTTAAATCATTTTGCGCACAAAAGCGCTTTGCCGATGCCAAAAGAATCAACGGCCACAACCCGGGCTTTGCTGAATTTAGAGCGAGTCGGGAGCATGCTGTCCTGCGTGCCCCCAGGGCACAAGGAGGCCACAAAGGAAGTGGAGTTGAAACAAGTGTGCTCCTGTCGGTCCCCAGGGGTGAGGTTTGCTCCGAGGAGCACTCTTGGGGCACCAGAAGGCCCTAACTTAGGGCTGATCACTGCTGCGGCCCAGGAAAGTCCTTTCTCCCTTGTTTGGAAGACGGGCGTGGAAGGAAGCCTCATCGTAGGCTCGCCACCCCACTGAGGCCCCTTGTTTTGTTTGGCAGGGACGGGCGGGGAAGAAAGCCTCATTTGAGGCTCCCGCCCCACCAGAGCCCTTGATTTTTGCTGTGGAGACCACAGGATGGGTGAAAGCCTTGCTGGAGGCCCCCATACCGCCAGTTCCCATCTTGGCCCCCAAGTGTTCTTGTTGCTTTGCCCCCCTTCTGGAGGGTCAGTTGTGGTCCGGGGGGGCGCAGAGATCACCATCCCCCAGGAGGGGCCTGATATAAAAACCAGAGGGGGACAGATTTTGAAGTTTCACACTGCCAAGGTTTCCGCCGAGGTCGAACCGCCACAGAAACCCTGGCGGAAACCAACAGTATAAATGGAAACACCCACCTTCAGGAAGCCATACCCATCTGGAGCCACCATGGAACCTGAACTATATGTATTCCTGCTGCACACACAACATACACATCCAGAATGGGTGGCGAGGGCGACGCTTACACGTATTCCTAAACTGACACGCACATTCACACATAGTTAAATACACCCCCGCACAGACCCAGGACATACACCACAACCAACACACACTACCAAAATGCATACTGAGCAGCAGACACACAGCACTGGCCCTGTCAAACATAACAACAAACAATACCACCAATCTACAGAACAAACGCAACACCTCAAATGCACTGTGAAAACACCACAACTCACACCCCCACCTGACAATACTTATATACACATACATATGTACCAAGACACACAATCACACAATGAGGCATACGTCACACCATGCAAAAACACCACACAGTTGTTCGTACATACCAATCACCACACATACACACATACATACTACATCTACACAAGGGCACACCATACTCCACATCACAACAGTCAATACAATCAAACCACACAAAGCAACCTAATTATTTGTCCCACACACATACACGCACAACACACCATACCCAACCATCACTGCAGGAGAAATGCAAAGCACACACCCACACAAGCAGCTCACACACAACAGGCAGCACAACCACCACACACACATAACACACTCTCACACAATATGAAGCAGGCAAGACCATAACAGCCATGAGGAATGAAAGGCAGGACAAAGATGATAACAATAGAAACAACAACTGGGTGGCCCAAATGTGTGTAAAATAAAGATAGAAATATTTTAGATTACATTATTTACAAATATAAAATGCCATAGGCCAGTCCCAAAGTCCAAAGTGCAATATTCACAGCTGGCATGTCAGACTGCCCCTACTTGACTCCTGACTGCTAAATAACCTCTATGTGTAGGGGCATAAATAGGACAGGAAGGCACCTCAGGCATTGGGGGGCAGTGGCGGGGTTTGGGCCTAGGTTTGGGAGGGGGTCTTTGGGCTTGGGTGGTAGGGGCTTCGGACATGGCTTAGATGAGGGCTGTGAACACCTAGGAGGAGTCGACTTCTTGGCGGGGGATGGGCATGGGTATATGTAGGGGGGCAGGGAAGGACTTTGAGGTGGTGGGACTGGATTTGGGGAGGGAAACAGATCTTTTGGGGGCCAGACAGGGTGGGAGAGGAGTAGGGAAAAGGTTCAACTCCAAGAGGAAAAACGTCTTAGACACAAGGGGATGGTCATGGCAAAAGGGTTTGGGAGTGCAGAGAGAGGGAGTGTTTGTAGGAGGTGCTTTGGTGGATGTTTTGGGTGCAGGTGTGTGTGAGGAATGCTTGTGTGTGCTGGATATCGGTTGAGTAGGTGAGTGTGGGCCTTTATGTGTCTTTGGAGGAGGGGGGTGAAGGAGCTGAGATGCAGTGCTGGATGGGTGACTGTTTGGGATGGTGACTGCAGGGATGGTGGATGTTCTGCATGTTGGTGTATCAGTTGTGGTGGCTGCGGATTTGGTGACTGGGATGGAAGTCTGCTATTGTGCTGACTGGGTAGGATTGGAGTTGTGGCTGGATCTGTGAATGCTGGTGTGGTGTCTGCTGGTGTGTCAGATGTAGTGTCTCTGAAGGTAGAGGTGGTGGAAGAGTCTGTTCAGGTATTGGCTGTTGCTGTGTCTGCAGGTGGGAGTTGTCTGGGTGAATGCCAGTGGTGGGTCTTGTGGTGCTTGTGTTTGACTGTGGTATCCTTGTATGTTGAGGTGTATGCATGCTTGTCTGTCTGTGTGGTCTGACTGGGATGGGGAAGAGGGATGTGAGATTGGGTAGATGAAGATGGAGGGGGGACAGAAGACAAAGGGTGACTGGCTGCTGTCAGAGGCCAGAGCCTGAAAGGATCTCTGTAGGCCAGCCAGTGCACCGTTATTGCCCTCCAGGAATGCAGCAGAGCTGACTGGGGCAGGGGCAGAGGTGTCTGTGGTGAAGGAAATGCCCACCCCCCTAGGTGAGCGGGCACAGACAACTGGTTGGGGAGCTAAAGGTAGAGCAGTGGTAGTAAAGTGGTGGCGGGCAAAGATGGTGCTGGGGTGGTCCCAGATGGGTCCATCACCACCAGTGAGGAGGATTCCAATGATGATGATGTTCCAGTCTCCCCCATGGCACTCATCTCGCCCTCCAAGCCACTGGGTCCCTCGATGTCGCTGATCGCAGCACTCTGGGTCCCATGGTCAACAGCATCCCCACTTGCCTTGCCTGTGCCCCGTCTCCTTTGCCTGCCGATGCTGATGCACAGAGAGAGAGAGAGAGAGAGAGAGAGAGAGAGGGAGAGATAGAGAGAGAGAGAAAGGGTAATCATATTCTTTACAAATACACATGGAAACCTGCAGTATTACAGGTGAACAGGTCCAGAATAGGCTGTCTCTATTGGAATTGCACATATCCTATCCCATGTCACAATACGTTAATACTATCCACCCTTCAGGTCATCCCTCTCACACATCAAATTTTCAGTAAGAGAGCACAACTGGATTAGTCCATCTGCGTACCTGTAAAGCCAAGTTTGCATGCTATTCATTCTCATGCCCTTGCAGAAGTCGATATATCACTCATATTCCAGATCCTATCTCTCCATACTCCTATCACCAATTGGAAGAACAGGTGAGTGATCCCAACACATCACGCATGCCCTGAAACTACAACTGACCAGCCCATCTCAAATACTAATGTCCCTTGAAAGTGTAGACTGAACAATTCACATCTCACAAATCACATGTCATACATATCACATTGCTGGCTGACCCCAATACATATATGCCAACAGGGGTACCTGAACATGTCTGGAGAACAGCCTTGGCATGACATTCACACAATCACAGAGGAATATCAGCACACACCAAATACAGATACACCACATCACTTCATTATTACATGTCCAGCTACATTGTTCTACATATCACCCATTACACATTCATAGCCAATCACAGAGTGTAGTTTCACAACAAATACACAACAGGCAGCCTCTAAGGACATCATAGGCCACCTACCATTCCACCTGCATACAGTCAAAGTTCCTGGATTTGGCAACATGAATACACCTACATCACTCACACCATACCTAACATGTGATTACATGTACCTAACTCCAGACTACACAAATGTCACATGGAAATAAAATGTACACATGATTTGCACATAACCCAATATGGCTGTCAGTGGCTAAATACATCTTCCATTACAACACCTACCTGCTTTCCACATAGTGGTACAGCCAGACCATCACTTCATGATCACATAAGTGATGCAATATGTACTCCTCACCTGACTGGACACATCAGCTAGGCCAAGGTTAACATAGATTGTCCTACTCCACATGGTGTGCCCCCAATTAATCATAGGGACATGATGTGGGCAGAATATTACCAAAGTTACAAAGGATTTGGTAGGCCAATTCCACACATACCATTGACATCACATATTGTATAGGACTAACTCTGGCAAACCATTACCATTCTCTATTACCCCCCCCTATTAAGACAAAGATGAAATGCCTACATGTCAATCACATGGAAAAGCAATTGTATTACAAATACCTAAAGCATACCCCCAAAGTCCCTTTGTTACTAACTTCACATACCCCACTGAATGGAGGTATAAGGACAATGGAGTTACAACGACAAACCCAGATATGTACTGTCCAAGACAGGCCGTATTTGTGTTGTATATCAGATGGCAGCCTCACATGGAGTCCAAATGTTTAGCAGTAAAAAGGTAATGTTCGGGGCCTGTACCAAATAAGTGACTCAGCATATTGCTACAACAGGTGATCAGCACAGATGGGAGGGGTCAGCCACCTTAGAGCCACTGACAGGCACACGCAGAGGGATGGTCCGGGACAGGCTAAAAGGATATGGTGAAACACCAGCTCACATGCATAGAAAGGGCAGGATGTGCAACACATGTGCTATTGGCATTGGGCATTTCCACATGCAGTCAGAATTATGCCATGATATATGATTCCAAATCTCACACATAGCAAACATTGATGACTGCTCCACATCTCATACACTGACAAGGTGGTACCAACGGATTACCACTGGTCTATAAACATTTGTCTGCTACTACATCATCACTGAAGGTACAGTGAGACAGCAAACAGCATACAACCAGAGCCAATTACTAGGTAACAGTCAGTACTCTCCCCCTTGTGGCTGCTGTTCTGCCCTCTGACACCGATCCGCATCAGAGTAGGCCACAACCAAAATGTGGGCCATTAGGGGGGTAGGGGTCAGGGTTAATCAATCAATATTTGTAAAGCACGGCTACTCACCCTGAGGGTCTCAAAGTGCTGGAGGGACATCCCTACGTCATTGTGAGGACATCGCCAGCTGGCCCTTTGTGGTCTTCCAGGCCCTGCATCTCAGGTCCTCCCACCACCTGTGACAAAGCATGCTCTACCAGCTATGGACCTCCAGGGTCTGCACTTGCTTGGCGATGACACACCAGATCCCTTTCTTCTGATGGGAGTTCATCTGCATGGATGACACAGATAAAAGGAGAAAGTCATGTACACATGCACCATACCAACAGTAGTTGACACAACACAACCGTAACAGCAGTTGGGCACACATACCCATTCTCCCTGCCCACATGCCTGTACGGTATGCCACATGCATGCATCTACACCAACTACAGTTCACATGGCCAACTCACCGTCACACACAACACCAATCACACATGGCTGGTGCATCTGAGTCACCTGTTCCTCTTGTGCCCCATTAACTGTTCATACAGGGGCAGGACCTCTTCTACTAGCTTTCCCAGCTCCTCTTTTGTGAAGACAGGGGCCCTATAACCTGCAGAATGAGGCAGTACACAGCAGCTCACGTAGTGGAGGTCTTGCTAGGAACAGTACCAGCAGTCAAGGGAACAAGACTGCAGAAAATAGCGGTCAAAGCCATGACCGCCGGCAGTCATCATCCTTGGCCCAAGTCTGTCAGAGACAGCAATGTTAACCTATGACAAGTTACACAATGGTTGCAACAGCCTACTACCATGATGACTTCCGCCAACGGACTTAGGTTACTTGCAACTGTCCAGAACAGTAGGTTAGGCGCCTACCATTTTGGGCACATGTACTCGATGCATGTTCCTAAATAAGTAGGTTATACACCTGATTGACCAGAAATCTATGTCACCCAATGCAGTGAGTTCATGATAGTGCTACATAATGAGACAAACATGAAAAAATAATGGTGGTCATTACAACCCTGGCAGTTGGTGTTAAAGTGGCGGTAAGACCACCAACAGGCCGGAGGTAAAAATTTTGCAATTACGACCGTGGCGGAAACTGCCAACAAAGACAGCCACTTTAACACTCCGACCGCCACGGCGGTACAGACAAACAGCGCGGCGGTCACCGCCAACAGAGAGGCGGAGGACAAAGTACCGCCCACAATATCACAACCTACCAATCCGCCACCGGCAGATTCACCACGGATAAAAACACAGCGGAAACAGGATTCTGAAGGGAAAACTCTCACCTCTACACACCCCACAAGGAACTGGGACACCATGGAGCCGGAACTCCAAATTCTCCCTGCGATAGTCTTCCTGCTCCTCTACCAGGAGCACGAACGCCGGAGGCGAAGATCACGGTGAGTACTGCACCTATGACACAGGGGAGGGGGGAAACAGGGACACACACACGCAACACCCCCACCCCCACCCTCACCCACTACAACACACACACTAATACATATTAATACTTGATAAACACACCCCAACCCCCCTGGAAGAATGCAAAGACAAAAGGAAATGAGTGTAACCATTGTAATATATTAAAAGCAAGTATGCAAAAATATATATATACACCATTAACAAAATATACGCCAAGCATAGTAGTCCAGGTAGTGATCCAGTTAAGTCAGTGGAACACTGGGCCCACACGGTATGGGCGAGGCTCACACGAGATCCCCGACCATGACGGAGAGAACAATGCAGGGGCATCAGAGAGCAAGAAAACAGGCACCTCAGGGGGAGGGAAACGGGGGGCACCTCAGCCGGTTGATTGCACGACGCCAAATCCACGAGAGGGCCACATGCCCACTGTTCCATCCTGGGGAGTGCAAAGCCACAGTCTCTCAAGTGGATAACAGTCTCCAATGGTTCTGGAGGGGGCATTGTGCCCAGAGTGCTTCATCCTGCTAAGGACAGAGGTAGTGGATGGATCGCTCCACTGGTTCTGGAGGGGGCATACTGCCCAGAGTGCTTCATTCTGCCCGTGACGGACTCAGTAGTGTCAGTTCCCTTGGCGCTCATGGGCCAGCATTGCTTGAGGCGGCGGTGCCCTGTTCAGCAGTGCTTGAGACGGCGGTGCCCTGTTCAGCGATGCTTGAGATGGCGGTGCCCTGTTCTGCATTGCTTGAGATGGCGGTGCCCTGTTCAGCGGTGCTTGAGATGGCGGGGCCCTGTTCAGCGTTGCTTGAGACGGCGGTGCCTGTTCAGCGGTGCCCTGTTCAGCGGTGCTTGAGACGGCGGTGCCCTGTTCAGCGGTGCTTGAGACGGCGGTGCCCTGTTCAGCGGTGCTTGGAGCGGCGGTGCCCTGTTCCGCGGTGCTTGAGACGGCGGTGCCCTGTTCAGCGGTGCTTGGAGTGGCAAGCTCCTTTGCAGTGACTCAGCTGCTGCCGGTCCTTCATGGCCCAGCGGGGCTTGTGCTGGCGGTCCTCTCTAGCCCAGCGGGGCTTGTGCAGGCAGTCCTCTCTGTCCCAGCGGGGCTTGTGCTGGCAGTCCCCTCTGTCCCTGCGGGGCTTGTGCTGGTGGTCCTCTCTGTCCCAGCGGGGCTTGTGCTGGCTGTCCCCTCTAGCCCAACGGGGCTTGTGCTGGCAGTCCTCTCTAGCCCAGCGGGGCTTGTGCTGGCGGTCCTCTCTGTCCCAGCAGGGCTTGTGCTGGCGGTTCTCTCTAGCCCAGCGGGGCTTGTGCTGGCGGTCCTCTCTGTCCCAGCGGAGCTTGTGCTGGCGGTCCTCTCTAGCCCAGCGGGGATGATGGCTGTGGCCTCCTGGTCAGCAGGGATGATGGCTGTGGCCTCTTTGTCAGTGGGGATGATGGCTGTGGCCTCCTGGTCAGCGGGTATGATGGCTGTGGCCTCCCGTTCAGCGGGGATGATGGCTGTGGCCTCCCCCGTGCTGCTCTTCCCAGACTTTCCTGGTTTCTTGTGGCCTTTCCCCACCTTGGAAGGTGTCGCAGCTGACTCCACACTCCCACCGGGACCCCTGGGAGCGGCTTTGGTGGCTGGAGTCTTCCCCCTCTCCCGCAGGGCACTGGCCAACTTCTGATGCTTCACAGGTGGGGGACTGTCTATGCTGTGGCTCCGTGCCACACTGACTGCCCTGGTGGCCGGTGCGCTCCAGATTCCAGTGACTACAGGCACCACTGATCCCGTAGTTGTTGTGGCTGAGGTGCTAGTTCGGGACGCAGGAGTCAGACGGGGTGGGGGACGTGGGGGAAAGAGGTCAAGGTTGGACAGGAACCGTTTTTGGGAGACACTGGGACGGGTAGCTGGAGGGGGTTTGGGAGTGGAGGAAGAGGTTGTGGTTGTAGGAAGTGTTCGTTTGCTGACTTTGGGTGAAGGTGCATGCGCTGGAGGCTGTTGTGAGGTGGATGGCTGTTGGGTGGGTGTTTGCCTTCGTTTGTGTATCTTGGGAGGTGGCCTCACAGACACACTGGGAGAGGACACAGGGGACGTGTGAATGGTAGTGGGGGTGGTGACCTCACGTGAGCGGGGTGTGCTGGTGGGTGTGCTGGTGATGGCAGTAGTGGCTGTAGAGGTAGTGCATGCAGGTGTGAGTGTAGACGAGACTGGGAGGGAGGAGGGAGACGAGGAGGAGGGGGATACAGTGGAGGCAGTGGATGTTGGTGTGTCTGCATGTGTGTGATGCTTGCGTGAGTGCCTGTGGGATGTGTGGTGCTTATGTTTGCCTGAGCTTCCCTTGTGTGTTGACGTGTGTGCATGCTGGTCTAGAGATGTGCTTGGGATAGGCTGGGGTACAGGGGATTGGGTCTGGGTGGAGGAAGTTGGAGGGGGGAGGCTAGACACAGGGACAATGGCTGCCATCAGCGCTGAGGCCAGAGTCTGAAAAGCTCGCTGAAGGGGCTGCCTGACCAGAATGAATGCCCTCCAGGAATGCATTGGTTTGTTGCAACTGCCTTTCTACACCCTGGATGGCATTCAAAATGGTAGACTGCCCTACAGTGAGGGACCTGAGGAGGTCAATGGCCTCCTCACTGAGGGCAGCACGGGTGACTGGGGCAGGGGCTGAGGTGCCTGGGACGAAGGTGATGACCACCCTCCCGGGAGAGCGGGCACGGGGTAAAGGCTGAGGGGCTGCTGGGAGGGCAGTGCTGGAAGGGGGGGTGGCGGCTGTACCTGTAGATTGGGGGGCACAGATGTTGCTGCCACCACAAGGAATCTCCCATCAAAGGACGAGTCCGTGTCGCTGGTCTCAGTTCCTGTCCCCGCCGTGGAGCTCCCCTCGCCCTCGGTCCCACTGGTGAAGTCCGATTCCGTAGTGTGACTCTCCATGGCCATGTGGGATGCAGCCCCCTGGTGCTCCGGTGCCACTGCTCCTCCGTCTGATGATGCTAATGCACACAAGAACAGGGAGACCACAAAAAGGGGGACGACGACAGAAGAAAGACATGTTGAGTGCATGAATTACCGCTACTGTTGGCAGACACGACAGACACAGAAGCCCCCTGCACTACGTCGCGCTCTTGGGCTCCACTGTTCAATTCCTGGGAAATGGCCTACTAGGCTATGGACGACATCTGCACACATGGATGACACAGGGGCATGACTAGTTGTACTTGGCTCTCTACAGAGGTGCGGTGGGGTGCCACATGGCCTGCCTTACGGAGGGACCTTGCCTACGAAACTCGCCCTGGCCTAGAGAAACCCACAGCCCACCTCCCCCACCCAGACCCCTCCACTGCGTGCAAAATCAGTAGGATGAGAGTGTGCTCACCCCCTTGTGGCTGCTGTAATGCCCTCAAGCGCCCATCCAACTCCGGGTACGCCACCGCCAGGATCCTGAACATCAGGGGGGTCATGGTGCAATGGGCACCCGTCCCACGTTGGGAGGCCATCCCCAGCTGAGCCTCCGCCGTCTTCTTGCTCCAGCGGCGAATGTCCTCCCATCTTTTCCGGCAGTGGGTGCTCTGTCTGTGGTAGACCCCCAGGGTCCGGACGTCCTTGGCGATGGCACGCCAAATATATTTTTTCTGGTGGCCGCTGACCTTCATGATTTGTACAGGGGGAAAAGAAACTTATTACCAACTGCACCGTCATAGTCATTGGCCCCCATCCCTACCCTTGGCATGTGGGACATGCACTCACCGTTGTTTCATGCACCCCACACTCTCCCCCCTTCCTTCTTACATCCACCCCTCTACATACAGGCATAGCCCATACAGCATGCTCCCAGTGTACTTACCTGTTTGTCTGGAGGACCGTAGAGTAGCGTGTACTGGGGGAGGACCCCATCCACGAGTTTCTCCAACTCCTCCGATGTGAAGGCAGGGGCCCTTTCCCCAGACACTCGAGCCATTGTCTCTTCCAGACTGAGGTCACAGCAGCACTTGCACTGTAGGTCCTCTCCTGTCGAAGATCAGGTATCGAGTGATTGAACAGATAGAAAATGGCGGTCACGTCCATGGCGGTGTGTACCGTCACCGCCAGTGTACATCGTCATTTGCTCCTCGGACCTATAGGGTCCAATGTTAACCAATGCAGCATTGCGCCGCGGTCTTCGACCGCCTTCCGCTACGGTGTACAATGCCAGCGCAGTTACCTCACATCCAATTGTCCCACTTCAGAGGTCAGGCAGCCTCCATTCCAGGGGCCCACATGGCTTCATTCTTAACTGCGTCACACACACCTAGGCCTAGACTCAACACACATACAGGCCACTTTTTAGATTATGATTGGTGTTCTGTGTAAGCTGTGGGTACGTACCTCTGAGTTGTTTGACTCTGTGCTCGCTGTTGTCCTTCATAGGCACCGTCCGCTGGGACATGTGAGGAGATGGCGGCATCCTCCGGTGTACCGACCATTGGTGGACCTGTTGACAATGGAGGAAAGACATGTGATCATCACATACAGGCTTGACTGTGCCACAATCCAGGAACTGTGTACCCAGTTGGAGCCAGACCTGATGTCAGCTATCCGCCATCCCACAGGACTCCCCATCAAGTACAGGTGCTGTCAGTGCTCCATTTCCTTGCAAGTGTGTCATTTCAAACAACAGTGGCCATAGCATCAAGGATGTCCCAGTCTATGTTTTCCAACGTGTTGTCCAGAGTGTTGTCTGCCCTGCTGAAACACATTTGGCGCTATATCGTTTTCCCTCAGGTGGAGGATTTGCCTACAGTAAAAGGTGATTTCTATGCCCTGGGACATATCCCCAACATCATAGGTGCCATTGATGGGACACATGTGACGGTCCCCTCCCACAGGATGAACAGGTGTACAAAAACCGGAAGAGTTATCATTCGATGAATGTACAGATGGTATGTTTGGCCGACCAGTACATCTCCCATGTGAATGCCAAGTTCCCTGGATGAGTGCATGACGCCTACATCCTGCGGAATAGCAGCATCCCTTATGTGATGGGTCAACTCCAGAGACACCGTGTGTGGCTATTAGGTGAGCACCTGTAAGCAAGACAGTGGGAATGGTTGTCTGGGTCTGGGGATATCCCTACAGGTTAGTGTGTGTCTAACAGTTGTCCCTCGCCATTTGCAGGTGACTCTGGTTTCCCCAACCTGTCATGGCTACTGACCCCAGTGAGGAATCCCAGGACAAGGGCAGAGGAACGCTACAATGAGGCACATGGGCGAACTAGGAGGGTGATCGAGCAGACCTTCGGCCTCCTGAAAGCCAGGTTCAGGTGCCTCCATATGACAGGTGGATCCCTATTCTACTCACCAAAGAAGGTGTGCCAGATCATCGTGGCCTGCTGTATGCTTCATAACTTGGCTTTGCGACAACAGGTGCCTTTTCTGTAGGAGGATGGTCCAGATGGCGGTGTTATTGCAGCTGTGGAGCCTGTGGAAAGTGAAGATGATGAAGCAGAAGAAGAAGACATGGACAACAGGGACTCAGTGATCCAGCAATATTTCCAGTGAAACACAGCTAAGAATACAAACCTGCCTCCTACATGTACTTAAACACTACTACCTCTCTACTGTCTGTCGTTTTCACTCAGTGTATGGTCACTGAGTTGTCACTTTCCCTTAAGATTTCACAGATGTGGGTCCCAATGTGTGACATCTGCTTTGATTCCTCATGGACTACAGTTGTGTGACATAGGTATGTTGACATTACAAATGAAAGAGCTTTTTGCCACAGTAATTGCTAATACACTATTCCGAAATCACAGACTGACTCCAGATTGTTTTGTGCGCTAAGGGTGTTTATTTAAGTGCTCAATATTGGTGAGGGGTGATGGTGGAGGAATGTCCATGGCAGAGTCCAGTCCATTAGTTTCACAGGTGCATTGCCCTAACGGGCATAGGAAGTGGAGCTGGGGCAGTTTAAGGATGGACAGGGTGACAAAGTGGGACAGTAGGATGACATTCAGGGTGGTCTCATTTCTTGGCGGGGTCTTGGCATCGTTCTCTGTCTTTGTCCTGGATCTCAGGGACCGTTTGCGAGGTGGTTCTCCCTCTGCAGGGGGTGGGGTGCTGGTGTGGTGGTCCTGTGGCGGTGCCTCCTGTCCACTAGCGCCGGCGGAGGTGGTGGGCAGTTCATCGCCCATGCTGGTGTCAGGGGCCCCTTGTAGTGCCACAGTGTCCCTCCTGGTGTTGAGAACTTCCTTCAGCACCACTACGATGGTGCCCAGGGTGGAATTGATGGCTCTGAATTCCTCCCTGAATCCTGAATACTGTTCCTCCTGCAGGCGCTGGGTCTCCTGGAACTTGACCAGTACCGTTGTCATAGTCTCCTGGGAATGGTGGTACGCTCCCATGATGTTGGAGCTGTCGCACAGCAGCCCTCCTAGTTCCCCTGTGTTCCTGTGCCTCCGTCCCCTGGACCGTGTGCCCACTACCACTGCCCCCAGGTCCCTGTTGTTGGGGTGGTGGGTTAGCCTGGGTTCCCTGTAGTGGGGGACACACTGCTGATTGACGTGTCCTGGGGACAGAGGTATGGGTCCTCTGGGTGGGTGCTGTGCTGGTGTTTCCAGAGGGGGGAAGGTCTGTGGTGGCCTGTGACTGGGTGAGGGGAACCAACTGTCCAGAGGTCCCGATGGGCCTGGCTGGTCATCTAGATCCAGTTGGACAGAGGTGCTGTCATCACTGTGGGCCTCTTCTGTTGGTGGTGTGGACATGTCTGGGCCCTCCTGTCCGGTGACGTTGGGTAGGGGTCCTGCAGGGGTATAAAAGGATGTTTATTACATCTGTGTGTGCCATGGTGTGCAATAGGTGAGTGACCGTGTACCCCAGTGCTTGCATTCCTGTGTGGGACCTTGTGTAATGATGGTGTAAGAGGGTGTATGGGTATGTGCAGTGGGCATGCTTTAGGTATGGGTGTCCATGCTTTGTTGTTGCATGTAGGGCTTGGTGTTAGGATGTGTGGTTTGTGATGTTGGGACATTTGTGAGGAGTTAGAGAGTTGGGGTGAGGGTGGGGTTATGTGCTAGCATGCAGGTAGGGTGGGGGATGTAATAGTTAAGATTTGACTTACCAGAGTCCATTCCTCCACCTACTCCTGCGAGGCCCTCAGGATGCAGAATCGCCAAGACCTGCTCCTCCCATGTTGTTAGTTGTGGGGGAGGTGGTGGGGGTCTGCCGCCAGTCCGCTGAACCGCAAGGTGGTGTCTTGAGATCATGGAACGCACCTTCCCCCGTAGGTCATTCCACCTCTTCCTGATGTCCTCCCGATTTCTTGGGTGCTGTCCCACTGCTTTCACCCTGTCCACTATTCTTCGCCATAGCTCCATCTTCCTAGCTATGGAGGTGTGCTGCACCTGTGCTCCGAATAGCTGTGGCTCTATCCGGACGATTTCCTCCACCATGACCCTGAGCTCCTCCTCCGAGAACCTGGGGTGTCTTTGCCGCGCCATGGGGTGGTGTAGGTCATGTGTGGGGTGGTGTGTGGGGTGGTGTGTGGGGTGGTGTGTGGGGTGATAAGTGTGCTGATATGTAGTCGTGTGTAGTGTGAGGTGCGTAGAAGTTATGTGGGTGATGGTGTTGTGTGTCTGTGGATGCTAGAATTGTTGATGGTGGTGTCTCTCTCTGGCCTTCTCTCAGTAATTGTGGTCGTAGGGGTTGTGGGTGATGTGGGTGTGTGTTTTATATTGTATTGGGTGTGTGGGAGTGGTGTGTGTATATGTATCAAGTATGTGTATTTCGAATTGTCCAATGTGGCTGTGTTTTGTAAGTGTGTGTGTATTTTGAGTGCATCAGTGTGTACCGCCAATGGAATACCCCGGTTGAAAGACCGCCATGTGGATTCGTGGGTCGTGATAGTGTGGGCGTATTTCTGTTGGCGTGACGGTGGAGGATTTGTTTATCACTGACCTTTGGTGTGGCGGACTTGTATGGGTGTCTGAATTTTGGCTGATTCCGTGCTGTGGGTCATAATAGCTGTGGCGGATTTCTGCTGCTGCGGCGGTGTGTTGGCGGTCTTCTGCATGGCTGTAAGTGACTTTTACCGCCAATGATGTAATGACCGCCAATGTGTTGAGCCTGTATATGTGTGGATAAGTCTGTTAGCTACTCTGAGGTACATAGATGTCTGATAGAAATAGGCTAATTGTTAAAGTGTCATCAGTGCAAGACTGCACAGTCACCCACACATGTTCACATACATATGTGTCACATCTCCTATCTGGCTGACATTCCAGCCACTGTGCTCCAATGAAGGTATCTGATGTGCATTTCTATGGTCTGTGATGTTTATGTCAGCACTTCTCCGCATCCCTACACATGTGTAGGTATCTGCAAGTATACAATGTGCTGCTGTCGAGTGCCAACTGCATGACTTAATGTACATGTTCTCCTCTCAAATTAGATATCTTGCCATGAGGAAAATGAGACAACCACCAATGTACCGTCCACTGATAGAACTGGCAACCATGCAGGACAGCATGTCATCCAGACATACTGTCTGAACTGCCAGACCCTATTCCATACCATCCATCATATTGTCAGTGCTATCCTTACTTGCCTCTGGCTCATTCCAGCATACTGTCATCTTAATAGCAGGGATGTCTCAGCCCATGTTCAATCAGGTTTTGAAGGATGTACTGTGTGCTATCTTGTAAAACCTGGACAGCTATGTCAGATTTCCCCAAGGAGCAGATATGGCAAATGTGAAGGGTGACTCTTATGAGATGGGATTGATTCCTCATGTGTTAGAGGCCATTGATGGCACCTATGAATCCCTGGTCCCTTCCACTGTCAATGAACACGTGTATTGGAACAGGAGGAACTACCACTCAAGTGGAAGTGGAGTGTCTGGCAGACAAGTATATCTCCCAAGTGACTGCCAAGTTTCCTGGGTCAGTGCATGACTCCTACATTATGTGGAACAGCAATGTCCCAACTATGATGGCATGACTACACACCAAGAGGGCCTGGCTGATTGGTGAGTATGCGTTGTCATGTTTCTAAATGTTATAAGACCTGTCATAATCTGCACAATCACAGTAGTGCAATTGGTTTCACGGTTGACTCTGACTATCCAAATCTTCCTTGGCTGTTGACACCTGCGAGGTACCCAGCCACGCCAGGGAAGGTCCGTTTCAATGAGGCCCACAGGAGGACAAGGCATGTAATAGAGTATACGTTTGGCCTCCTGAAGGCAAGTTTTAGGTGCCTAGGCCTATCTGGAGGTGCCCTCCTCTACTTGCCCAACAAGGTTTGCCAAATCATTGTTGCCTGCTGCATGTTCCACAATCTAGCCCTCAGTCATCAGATACCATTGCTAGCTGATGAGGGTGAGGCAGAGGTTGAAGGAACTGCTAAATGTAGGACTGAGCTCATCAATCAGCACTTTCAGTAAGAGACAGGTGTGTGAGGTGGACCCTTTAATGTCTTGTCAGTGCACAATCAGAAGTGGATAGCTGACTTTATACCTCATGACCTTTGATGTCCAGTGCCTGTGTTTGAGTTGTTATGGCAGACAGAAGGAATGTTGGTAAAACAGTATTGGTGGTTCTTCCCTAACATGTGTTGTGGCAACTGATTCAAACTCACTTCCCTCATGGACTGATCAGTTTTGAGCTGAATTTCATGTATTCTCTTTTGCCAGCTCCTCCCACCCACACAATGTGGCTATCATCTGTGGGTCTGCTACCTAGGGCTTGGGGTATACATAGTCAGTAGTCAATGGTTATAGAGTACTGTTCTGAGAGATGTTCAGGACAGATAGCTTGTTAACATGATATTAGGAAGGACCACCTGAACCTTGAGTTGTATAGGTCATATCTAGATGCCCATGATTTGGAGTCATAATACAATAGGCACACAGTCGATTACCTGTACATGTGCTTACTGTGTACTCATGCCTTCCTTCCTGATGGTACTCTCTGTCTTGCTCTAATTGCCAATGCCTCAACGATCTATAACTTGGTGTTATTGTGGATTTCTAAATCATACTATGACATCTGTCTAGTGACATTACTGTTGTCATGTGTGTCCTGCTGAGAGGGCCTATGTCTGATGGCCATTACATTGCCAGTTTGAATCAGGGGGCCATTACCAGACCACATTTGTATTGAAGGACCTATGTTGTTGTACTATTAAACACATATGTATATTAGCTGTGTCCATAATTGATTTGTTGTGCATATCAGTTTTGTGAGTAGTCAAATTAAAGTGTGCATCGTAATAAACAGGTGATGAGTGGAGTCATGGGAGATGGATTGGTCAGAGTAGTGGCTACAAAATTTCTCCACACAGGTCCTGTCTCCTTGTCCCATGGGAAAATTAAGTTAGGATTCAAAACAGTCAACCGGGTGTCTCAGATGCACACAAGGGGAACAAATCAGGAGAGCTTCAATTCCTGGCAGTGGGTTTGGTCTTGGAATCTGCTGCAGCTGGATTTCTGGATAGATGTCCACATCTGTGGGGGGGTTCTTCTGCTACAGAGAGAGGGATGTCTGAGGCTTGGGCTCCCCTCTCAGGGCATCCATTCCACTAGCTGCCACTAATGTAGAAAGATCAGATGTAACTGTGCTAGTGGAAGGGGGCTGATGGTGGGTAGCTATATCATGCATGGCAGTGTTGATATCCCTCAGCACCCCTGCTATGGAGGCCATGGTAGTAGTGTTTCTGCCACTGCCGCATGGCCTTTAGTGGTATTCCCTCTTCAGCCTTTGATTTTCTCCCAAAATGGTGATGATCTGGCCCATCCTGTCCTTGGAAGATTGGTATGCTTCCAGGGCTTGGCAGCTGGAATCGTGGTTGGTGGACTCCTTGGCTGCCCCATCCTCTGTCCCACAGCATCCCTCCACACCCCTTCCCCTCAGGTGCCTGTGCTTCTGGCATGGCGTGCCCACTCCCGGTGTTAGCAAGGCCATCATTGTCTTAGGTCTCAAGGTCAGACTCAGGACTCTATACTATGGGGCACACAATAGTTTGAACAGTCCTTGGGACACAGGTTTGCGGGTGCTTGCTTGGCTGGGATGCCTGAGTAACTGTGGTGGGGGGGAATGATGTGGGCAGGGTGAGTCTGGGAGTCGTTGACTGACCAGATGTCCCGGATGGGCCAGCTAGGTCATCACTGTCCAGACATCCAGGCATGTTGTCCTCAATGGGGCCTTCACTCTGAGGAGGGCTGGCAGTGTCTGGTATCCTCTCCATGGTGGCAATGGCAGGGTTAACTGTGGATGGAGTGAGACACAAAGTACAATTAAGAAAGTATGTTTGGTATCCTCTTTGAGTGATACAGACAATGGCTCGGCATGAGTCTCAGCAATGACAATGACAGTTGCTACACAACATAGTTTGGTGGTACATAGGAGTCTGTGACAGGAGTGCCGTACTCCACGTTGTGTGCTGTCATCAATGTATGGTGCATATGACACTGCAGGCATATTTTTTTTTCACCTATCTGATACTCACCATTGTAAAAAGTCTCTGAGACCTGGTGTGTAGTTAGGTTTAGAAGTAGTGCCCTATAATGGCTGAACATTGCCCCATGATGTTCCATAGGGAACAGAGTATGTGGGTATGCAAGGCTCCTAGTCCTGTCTCTGGATCTTGTTTGTGTGCATGAAGTCTGGCATTTTACTTTCCAACCCATGGTGAGTCCATTACAGGCTTGGGGATAAGGATCAGTGTCCATTTTGAAAAATTACAGGGCTGTTGCTGTGTTTTGCCTTACTTGCCAGTGTGTTGTGCCAGTGCATTGTTGTCATTGCCATGTACTGGTCCTCACTTATACATTCTCGATGTTGTAGGTTGTACAATAGTCATACATGCATGAAATGTGAGCTGATGTGCACATTGCATGTTTTAGCATTAATGGTTTTGTGCATTGTGGGAGTCGTAGAGATGGGATTATGGTGTGGTATCCCTGCCCTTGCACAGGGCTGTGTGGGTAGTAGGTCTGCATGGGTTGGTGGCATGCAGTCGAGGACCATTTGTCAGGTAGCTTCAGTGTGTTAATCAGTCAATTAGGGGGTATTTGGGTGGTGAGGAAGCATGCCGGACACAACATTTGTGTTACATTGATGTTGTGGGTACTTACCAGACTCCAGTCCCCCAGGTATTTCAGTCAGGCCCTCAGGATGCAGTATCTCCAAAACTTTCCCCTCCCAAGATGTGAAGTGTTGGGGAGGAGGTGGAGGCCCACCGCCAGTCTTGTGCACAGCTATTTTGTATCTTGATGCCATAGAACGCACCTTCCCCTGTAGGTCATTCCACCACCTCCTGATGTCCTCCCTTATGCATGGGTGTCTGCCCACTGAGTTGAACCTGTCAACTATTCTTTGCCATAACTAAATTTTCCTGGCACTGGATGTTAGCTGGACTGTGCTACAAACAGTTGTGGCTCTACCTTGACAATTTCATCAACAATGTCACTCAACTCATCTTCGGTGAATCTTGGGTGCTTTTGTGGGGGATTGAGATTTTGTTTACAGTGTGGGGTGGTGTTGGGTGAATGATGGGGTGTGGGTGGTGCATTGTGATAGATGGATAGCAAAATGTGTGTGGTGGTTATGTTTATGTTGTGTTTGTGTATTAGATGTGTGATGCCTGTGATTTGTGTGTGCCTATAGTGTCCGGTGCTCTCTCTGTGTATGTGCCAGCTCTCAGTGTCTGGTGCTTTGTTTGTGAAGAATTGTGGGTTGTGTGGGGTGTGCTATATAGTGCAGTGTTTAGATGTGTCGGGTGTGTGGATGTGTATCAGGTGTGTGGTATTCAAACTCTCCAGTGTGGAGGTGTGTTCTGTCACTGGTGGTTTCTGACTGCGGTGGCTGGCATAGTCAATGTTGTTCTGCCAGCGAAGTACCGCTGTGCTGATTTGTTGATCGTAATCTGGTGGGCAGATTTGTGTCGGGCTGGCGGTTCTGGTGGTGGGACTGCCTCGTTTCCATCTGCCAGTCTGGCAGTTACGGGAATGTGGCTGTTTTTCGGTGGTCTTCTCGGTGTGGGTTGTAATACGTAAGTCGGATGACCACCAACATGGAGGTCTTTTGGAGGCTGCCACCACAGTAGTCTTGCTTAAAGACTGCCAAGATCATAATGAGGCCCTTTGTCTCCCACGTTAAGCCTTATTGCTCATTGCCAAGCTACCAAGGTTTGACATGGGGTTAATTTATTGAGACCTAACTGAATTTAGTGGGGTTTAGTGGCCTGTTGCTAAGTGTAGGCACTTACTTGCCCTTTCCAATAATCCACTTTCCAGCATCAAGTAACTCATGTCCTAGGGTAACTATAACTTGAGGTCATTACTTGAAATAACTATAACTGTTGAATATGCATGGTTTTATACAAATAAATTCAGAACCTAACTATAACGTCCCTGTAACCTTTGTTTTTTTCAGTAGACTATAACTGTTAAATTTCTATGTTTTTCTTACTTAAAGTAAATTTAATTATTATACATTAATCCAAACACCACTAGCAAGATGTTTGGGATGAACATTACAGTTAAGTTTTGATGTGGAGCGTGATAGAGTAATTTTTTGACTAATTGTCATGGTCTTGTACTATCACTCAGTAGTCTGAAGGTTCAAATCCTACCATCAATTGGCAGTGTGTTTGTTTTATTTGCTGGTCTTTTTACTGTTAAACTTTCCTCATGATGGAACATTCACATTTCTTTCTAATCACATGTGTGGGTTTGATTGTCATATGTATGTCTGGAAGCATCCCTATAAGGAGTCACCTATAGCCTAATGGTTACAGTCACAACCCATTACACTAAAATTGAAGGTTCTACTCCAGGTGTGCTGATGGTTGTTTTACCTTTTTAATTTATTTTAAACTTCAAACATTTAAGGTTCATACTGAAAGGTGATCTTACTCTTTTTAACTGTCCACTACATTTTTCTTTTCAACTTGTCCAGAAATATCTAATTCTAAGTATATCATCGAGCAAAGCCTAAACTACTATCTATCTCTGTCCCTCTCACTCTCTTTCACTCTCTCTTTCTCTTTCAATCTCTTTCTTCCACCTACACACCCACTCAGACCTTTATGCACCCACTCATAGCCCTACTCAGTCACTCGCCCACTCACAGACCCACTCCGAATGTCACATACCCACTCAAAGACCCACTGAAATATTCATGCACCCACTCACAGAACTGTGCAGTTACTGATGCACTCACTCAAACACTGATGCAGACACTGATGCACCCACTCTCACACTCAGACAGACACTTTCACAGTCACTCTCACAGCCAGATACTATCTCTCTCACCTATTCTCACATCCAGAATGACAGGCCACAACCAACTACCGCTGCAGAGTGTGGGGTTCAGTGGTCAGAGGGGTTGGCTGCATGCCAGTACCTGTGTTCATCTCCTGCTGGGCACAGCCAAAAGCTGTGTGCAGCGTGGCTTTCGGTGGTTACAAACGTTGGCTGCAGGGCCAGGCCCGGCAGCTAACTGCCGCCGTGCATGACCGAAAGCCGTGCACAGCAGTAGTTGTATTAACATGTAGTAATAAAAATTAATTTACGTTAAAAAAAAAAGAGATTCACTGAAATACCCAGAGGTTACAGGGACATTATAGAATTTAAAAAAATAGAAATGTACTTAAAAAAAACAGAGGTTACAGAGACGTTATAGTTAGGCACACTTTGTAAACGTATAAAACCATGGAAATTCACCTATTATAGTTAGAGTTATCTCAAGTAACTATAACTCGTGCCTCAAGATAAATATAGCTTGTGCAATCGCCATACACTGCGAATTACCCGACAAATTACAACACTGATGACATCTTTGGTAACATCTCTGATAATATCAATGTAGTATTTGCAGTAACATTTTTGACAAAAGAACTGTGCATGGCGGGTGCGTGAATTATAGATACCTCAGGGTGTGAGTTATAGTTACTTGAGAAAACTCTAACAATAACAGGTCAACTTGTGATATATATCTATATAGCTATCTATCTAAATATATATATATATATATATATATATATATATATATATATATATACAGATATAGATAGATATAGATAGATATAGATATATACATGCACACATATATATAATAAAAAGCTAGATAGATATGTATGTATATATATATATGTATATATATATATATATATATATTTATATCTATAAACATACATACATATATATACCAACATACATAGGAATGTATCTCTCTCTCTCTCTCTCTCTATATATATATATATATATATATATATATATATATATATATATATGTGCAAAACAAAGTTGTCACACTCTCAACAGGTTGCAGTTTATTTTGGAAAGCAGCAAAGCCAGTAACATTCAAGGAATTCTTTACACATTTTACAGGCCTTATACGTTTCCAGGCCAAATGCATGGGTTGAGCAAATGATTGCAGGCACCTGATTACTTGATTAAACACTAGTGAGTTATATAATGCATCCTGGTAGTGGTAGTCCTTCACATTTATATTACATCTTTAGTAGACAATCATTTCTGCCTTGGTAGGTTGCTGCAGCCAAACACACATTAAAGCACACTTAAAAGTTTTAGTAGGTGAATTAAAAGCACAGTTAGTGAGTTTGCTGAAATGATTCCATCCTGTTACTCTTTATATGATGATGTAGTAAAGTCACACAGACCTGCTTTCCATCTGCAGTGGTGCTGCTTTAACAGCTGGATGGGCCGCTAATTATGTGCAAAACAAAGTTGTCCTCCGGACAAAGCGCACTCTCACCAGGTTGCAGTTTATTTTAGACAGCAGCAAAGGCAGTAACATTCAAGGAATTCTTTACGCATTTTCCAGACCTTACATGATTCAGACATCTCGTCCTTAGTCACAGGCCAAATGCTTGGGTTGAGCAAATGATTGCAGGCACCTGATTACTTGATTAAGTGCTCTGGTGAGTTACACAATGCATCCTGGTAATGTTAGTCCTGCACATTTATATTACATCTTTAGTAGACAATCATTTCTGCCTTGCTAGATTGCTGCAGCGAAACACACATTAAAGCACATTTGAAAACCTTAATAGGTGAATTCATAGCTCAGTTACTGAGTTTTGCTGAAATTATTCCATCCTGTTCGTCTTTATATGACGAGGTAGTAAAGTCCCACAGACCTGCTTTCCATCTGCATTGGTGATGCTTTCACGGCTGGACAGGCTGCTATTTATGTGCAAAACAAAGTTGTTCTCCAGACAAAAGTACACTCTCAACAAGTTACAGTTTATTTTGGTAAGCAGCAAAGCCAGTAACATTCAAATAATTATTTGCACATTTTCCAGGTCTTACGCGTTTCAGACATCTCGTCCTTGGTCACAGGCCAAATGCTTGGGTTGAGCAAATTATTGCAGGCACCTGATTACTTGATTAAATGCTCTGGTGAGTTACACAATGCATCCTGGTAGTGGTAGTCCTGCACATTTATATTACATCTTGAGTACACAATCATTTCTGTCTTGGAATTGTAGATGCAGCCAAACACACATTAAAGCACACTTAAACACCTTAGTAGGCAAATTCAAATCACAGTTACCGAGTTTTGCTGAAATGATTCCATCCTGTTACTCTTTGTATGACAATGAAGTAAAGTGACACAGACCTGCTTTCCATCTGCAGTGGTGCTGCTTTCACGGCTGGACGTGCCGCTATTTATGTGCAAATCAAAGTTGTCCTCCGGACAAAAGCACACTCTCAACAGGATGCAGTTTATTTTGGAAAGCAGCAAAATCAGTAACATTCAACGAATTCTTTACACATTTTCCGAGCCTTACACATTTCAGGCATCTTGCTCGTGGTCACAGGCCAAATCCTGGGGTTGAGCAAATGATTGCAGGCACCTGATTACTTGATTAAATGCTCTGATGAGTTACACAATGCATCCTGGTAGTGGTAGTCCTGCACATTTATATTACATCTTTAGTAGACAATTATTTCTGCCTTGGTAGGTTGCTGCAGCCAAACACACATTAAAGCACACTTAAAAACCTTAGTAGGAGAATTCAAAGCACAGTTACCGAATTTTGCTGAAATTATTCCATCCTGTTGCTCTTTATATGATGATGTAGTAAAGTCACACAGAACTGCTTTCTATCTGCAGTGGTGCTGCTTTCACGGCTGGACAGGCCACTATTTATGTGCAAAACAAAGTAGTCCTCCGGACAAAAGCATACTCTCAACAGGTTGCAGTTTATTTTGGAACGCAGCAAAGCCAGTAACATTGAAGGAATTCTTTATACATTTTCCAGGCCTTACGCATTTCAGACATCTCATCCTTGGTCACAGGTCAAATGCTTGGGTTGAGCAAATGATTACAGGCACCTGATTACTTGATTAAATGCTCTGGTGAGTTATACAATGCATCCTGGTAGTGGTAGTCCTGCACATTTATATTACATCTTTAGTAGACAATCATTTCTGCCTTGGTAGGTTGCTGCAGCCAAACACACATTAAAGCACATTTAAAAACCTTAGTAGGTGAATTCAAAGCACAGTTACCAAATTTTGCTGAAATTATTCCATCCTGTTGCTCTTCATATGATGATGTAGTAAAGTCACATAGACCTGCTTTCCATCTGCAATGGTGCTGCTTTGATGGCTGGACAGGTCGCTATTTACGTGCAAAACAAAGTTGCCCTCCAGACAAAAGTGCACTCTCCACAGGTTGCAGTTTATTTTGGAAAGCAGCAAATCCAGTAACATTCAAGGAATTATTTGCACATTTTCCAGACCTTACGCGTTTCAGACATCTCGTCCTTGGTAACAGGCCAAATGCTTGGGTTGAGCAAATGATTGCAGGCACCTGATTACTTGATTAAATGCTCTGGTGAGTTACACAATGCATCCTGGTAGTGGCAGTCGTGCACATTTAGATTACATCTTTAGTAGACAATCATTTCTGCCTTGGTAGGTAGCTGCAGCCAAACACACATTAAAGCACATTTAAAAACCTTAGTTGGCATTACCACTCTATGCACTTTACCACTACAAACCAGTGATAAATTGCTTGTGCTTTCTTCCTAAAACATGATTTTATGGGGATGTACCTGATTGACATATTTAATTTACATGTAAGTCCCTTTTAGAGTGGCATACCATATACCCAGGGACTATAAATGAAATGCTACCAGTTGGCCTGCAGCACTTATTGTGTCACCCACTTAAGTAACAATTTAAAACATGTGATGTATGCTGCCCTGTTGACTTGCCATTTAAAACCCTTTACCAATCTGCTGGACTTTTTTTTTTCCTTATGCAGGGTCATCCCCAGTCTCTTTGCCTCCTGCCTTCTATTTTTTCTGACCTGTTGTTGTTGGCATTTGAACTCTGAGCACTTTACCACTGCTAACCAGTGCTAAAGTGCATATGCTCTCTGTAAATTGTATGGTTGATTGGTTTATTCATGATTGGCATATTTGATTTACTGGTAAGTCCCTAGTACAGTGCGCTAGAGGTGCCCAGGGCCTGTAAATCAAATGCTACTAGTGGACCTGAAGCACTGGTTTTGCCACCCACAAGGGGACAAAGACTGGACTTTATTGTGCATTCCTGCTTGTGAAGAAATCTCCAAGGGCTTTTCCCGAGCTTGCCTCCTTTTGTTGAAGTCTCAGGGCCATCAAAGACTTCTCCTGCCAGCACCTGGACTCTCTGCTGAGACTCCTGCCCTGCCAAGTAGTGCCCTATCCAGTTTCTGGTGTCTTGGAAGGTGAAGCTGGCAGACCAAGACTGAAAATCCACGCACAGACAGCCGTGTGGGCAAAATATCAACGCATCTTCTGAGACGCGGCTGATAAACGACATGCCGCCGGCTTCATGGCAGAAATTAATACTCCACCGGCATCGCGGCTGGAAGATCGATGCACGCAGCTGGAGAGGTGACGAGCAACACCCACTGACGAGGCTGATAACGTCTTAACCTACATTGCACGGCTTTGCTGATACTGTATGGCAGGATTTTCAAACCAAACCTTGCTGGGTGCAGAAAAACAATGCAACGCCTGCCCAGATCTGAGTGCTTGCCAGGATCGACGCATCGCTCTTCTGCAGAGAAAAAAAACGACACATGCCAATCTGACCGGAGAAGGAGAAATGACACATGATCTCGCTTGTGGGTGAGAAATCGACGCATTGCTAATGTTTTTCAATGCACACTCACCAGTGTGTGTTATTTTGACACTGCCCGGGAACGTTTCAACGCTAACAGTGTTTTTACTGTTTACTAAAGGATTTAAGACTCTTTTGCTTTTAAAATTAATAATTTGAGTTGTGTATGTTGGATTTTTGTGTTTGTATTCTTGCTTTGTTTAGATAAATATTCCCTAGTTATCTAAACCTGGCTGTGTTCTTTTGTAGTGTTTTCACTAAGTTACTGTGTGTGTTGATACAAATACTTTGCCTAGAACTCTGAAGTTAAGCCTGCCTGCTTGTGCCAAGCTACCAAGAGGGTGAGCGGGGGTTAGCTGAGAGTGATTCTCCTTTACCCTTACTAGAGTGAGGGTCCTAGCTTGGACAGGGGGTCACCGGACTGCCAACCAAAGACCCCCCTTTTTAACACAAACCTTTAAACCTCCCTTCTATTACATATAAGTGTCCTCTAAGGTAGGTCCTAGGTAGCCAACAGGGCAGGCTAAAGTGCAATTAAAAAGTTGGACATGTACCTTCTAGCTTTATATGCCCTAGTAGTGAAAAACCTCTAGATTTATTTTACACTTCTGTGAGGTCTACCCCTCTCATAGGATAACACTGGGGATTCCTTGTAATATTTAATAAGCTGTAATTCCTAAACCAGAGGTGGTAGATATGCCATGTTTGATGTCTATGAAATTGTAACAATAAACTTGTGTTAATGGTGAAGTCAGATTTATCATTAGACGTTTGAAAAGGCCACTCTTAGAAAGTTGGCATTTTCCTGACCTTAGCCCTCAGTGCCTGTAGTAAGTCTTGAGATTCATGACTGGGTTATAACTGAGAGTTAGGACTGTGTGAATTTCTCCAAGACAGTCACACAATAGTGAGATTAGCAGAGCCTAAATGGACAGTTAACTGACTTAACAAGGGAGGGGGAAGAGCTAAGCACAGCCCCACATACACCTGAATAGGTTGTGCTCTGCCACCACTCAATAGGCTTAACGACCGTGCATTGTCAATGCACCCAGCTAGGAGCTAGGACAAAGGAGGCAGGAAACTCCTGGAACTTCAAGGAACCTTCCTAGAAATGTCTTTCTGCTTCGAGGAGCACTGCACCAGGGTATAAAAAATAGGACTCTTGGACCCACTCTTTAGTTCACTCCTAGACCTATGGAAGGACTCCTAGAGGACTGTATCCTGATGTGACCTTCTCTTCAATCTATCAGACTTCTGCTGTACCTAAAAGGACTGCTTCGATACCTGGTGCCTGCCTTGAACCTTCAGAGGCCAGCCTTGCTGTGGAGCCCAACATCTTTACCTGCTCCTAGGACTTCAGAAGTGACTCCAAGGGCTAGTTTTGCTGGATTCCTGTTCAGAGCCACAGGAACACAAGAGGCTCCCACCATCTTGAAGCTGCACCTGGACCCAGCCTGCGTGAGCCCTTAACCCCCAAGTGGTCCCCACCTACTCCTGGACCCCTGGTTGTGCTGCTAAATTTGTATAGCTATTCATTTTCTAAAACTGAGGACTTGCTATTTTGAACCTTAAACTTAAAAAAATCATAACTCTGATTCTACTAATTGGATCTTGTTGGTTTTGCTGTCAAATATTTTATTAAAGTGTACCCTATTCTTTGAAATTGGTTTGGGATTCTTATTGTATTGTGTTTGCACTGGATTGCTGTTTGCGTCTGACATAAGCACTTAATACATTACCTCTAAGTTTAGTCTAACTACTTTTTGTTAAGGACAAGTTAAATTAGTGACTTTTTTGTGGTTTGCCTTTGAAGGGATTGTGGTTGTTACTTCAGCAGGGCTCAGACCTCAGTCAACTAACCACCCAATCTATCATATACCTATAATGGGATCCAGCCTACTAATGTGCCAATGCTTGTGGATCAGTGATCTTAACACCTTATCCTGACTACTGTACAGGGTTACAGGGTATTCAATCTGATTCCACCCTTTTGCTGCGTATTCCACTTCCTGGCAAAAAGGATCTCATCTCTTCCTTTCTCATTTACCACTTCTTGTATCCATTTTAGCAATTCCAAATTATCCCCTCTCTGCCGGAATCTTACAATCATGTCATTCTTGCTGACAAGCCAAAACATCATTAGTTATATTGTAATTTTATTTTGCCCAAATAATCTCACCATACAGTATAGATGCTTTCTAGTGTTGGGGATGAAAACGTGAGGCATGCAGTATTGTATTTCCTGCAGCCTCTTTCCTATATAATTTGTTCTTAATCTTGTTGTCCTTAATGAATACTTCTAAGTCCTGAAGGTTCACATTTGACTTACTAATTTGACTAGTAAAGTACAAATGTGACATGTTCACATACATTTTGTCAACACAAGCTCTGGCACTCAACGCCAAGCCTCTCTATGCCACAAAAAAAATAATCAATCCCATGCCATTTTGTGGTCATTGAGGAGCACCTGTTCCTTCCACCAGCCCATGTACAAGCATGTGTAGCTTGGGGTGAAACAGGTGCCCATCGCTGTGCCATGCAGTTGGTGGAATCATTATCAAACAGAATGAGAATTCATAAAGGTCAACAAACATGAGCAAGATGCTCTGAATAGCCCAGACATCAAAGGTTTCATACACAGGTAATGAGTAATCATCAACATTCAAGCCCAATTGGTGTGAAACTAAATATCCTAGATTTAAAGTGAAGTATAGCTATGTAGTACAAGCAAGATCATCCCCTCCAAATAGCATTGTTGTACCCACTACACCAATGTCCAGCATCCTACTTATCAAAGAGAACAATGTAAAGTCCAGATACATTTCGAACAAAACAAGTGACAACAAGGTGACTGTGCGATTTTACTTTCAGGGGTTTTATGACAGAACAATGAAAGCATGAACAATGATGGTTTGAACAACAGAAGGCGAACAACAAACGTGTTGCATCTACAACCGTCTCACCAACAAAAGTCACTACCATGGCTCAACATAAGCATCCATTTAAAATACCATGACTACGAAGACCAGTATCATGCACACAAATGTCACGTATGCTGAAACAAAGCAAAATTCCATAAAAAAAAAAGCTCATGAATAATTTTCAATTATGATGCATTTTGTATGTGACCTTGGCAATTCCTGCTCCCCAACTATCTAACATTTTGGTGTCATACAATATCTGTTCCTAGTTGACCTGCTGTGGTGGTAAAAATGCATTCCTCTTTGACTTTCAGAGCATTGCAGATGCTCCTAGAGCAGCAGAGAGAGTCACTGGTCGGTAGATTTGTATCGACTTTAATGTGTGAGCTCTGCACATGTGCCTATATATTCACCATATGAAGCTATAGGATTAAACAGCAGCTCTACCTTCAAGGCTATGAAAGTAAGGCATAAGAAAACAATGACCCTCTGGAGAACAAAGTATTAATAACCACTTTAGAACCCTAGACCTGCTTCTTCTTGTTCAACACAAGGATCACCCCCCATTTCCCTCCTCAACACCTCCAGACAGAAACAGAACTCAGGCTGCCAGCTGTAACAGAGCAGTAGCACTAGGCAGTAAATGTCTTTAAATAAGTTTTTTTTTTTTAAATAAATAAAGCAACATAGAGTTGTAAATAAATTGTGATTTCATGTTTCACCACTATTTAGAAACCACAACAGGATACCTTTATTTGTTTTATAAATGTTTTTCCAGATATCCTGCTTGTATTGTTCTCCTTCCTTATTTTTACAATTGTGAATGCATGTTCTCCTGAAGTAAAATGGTGTTTGTAGTGTGGGAAGAACTCAAACAAATGACACAGTTGAAGGAGCAAAATAAATACACATCAAGTCAAAAGATTACTGTAAATGAATACAGTTCAGAAAATATTTTTATTTGAATTAAGGCATGACTCTGATAATTTGCATACATGAAGGCATTCACCATTTTGCCATTAGTGGTACACTGACACTGCTTGTGACCACAGGCATTTGTGAGTGACTTAGAGAAAGACACGTTACTGTTGACACACTGACACCTAGCTGTAGAAGTAGGCACAGCGATAACAACAACGTTAAGAAAGAACACGTTTTTATTTCTGAATAGCCAAAAATAAATTATTATTTTTAAAAATCAAGAGATTACTCACCAATTTCCCAGGAAATGTAATTTGAGACACTAGTTGGAATCCTATTACTGTAAGCCACCATCTTAATTACATTTTAGATGCCTTTAAATCACAATTAAGCAGGAGTTTTAGAATTGTATTTTTATTTTTAACCCCTTCGGTGTCATGGATGTAACCATTATGCCCTGGACCTGACCCACGGGGGGACCACTAGCGCTCCTCCTTTGGGCCAACTGGGCAGGGATGGCAGCATAAGTGCTTCAGCTGCTGGCCACAACCCGCCCCCTGGGGCATCTAATGACATCAGTGGACACCATGCGCTGAGGTCATTAGAGGTTGCCGCAAATGCACTGGAAGCCAACAAGGTAAGTTTCTTTCCAGGGTTTTTATTTTTTTAAAGCGGCATCAGGGGAAAACAAATGCTTTTCCTTTCCCTCATTGTCTATTTTGAGCATTCCTGCTGCATGATTGCATGTTCGCCAAGGGTCATTCCCCCAAAGGGGGCACATAACTGTTGGGTATTTCTGCCCCCTTGGGGGTAGATCAGCCTATTTCTATTAGGTCCATCTGCTGTCATGTGGGGCAGAAACCACTAGGTACCAGGGATTATTGTGTCAGCACATGTTTTTTTGCAGGGGGGCGGCCCCTTGGGCAAGGGTCTCTCCCCCATGGGCTATGTTAATTTCAGCCATTTCTGCCCCCATTGGAGGAAGATCGGCTTATTTTTGTGAGGCCCATCTGCCCCCACTGTGGCAAAAACCACTAGGCACCAGTGATCATGTTTTGTGTGTCTTTTGTTTTGTTTGGGGACAGCTCCTTGGGCAAGGGTTGCTCCCCTTGGGGGTGGGGAATCATTTTGGCCATTTCTGCCCCCTTGGGTGCAGATCAGCCTATTTATATTAGGCCCATCTGCCCCCAAGGGGGGCAGAAACCACTAGGCACAAGGTTTTTATTGTCTGTGTGTTTGCTTTGTGCTTGGGAGTGGACCCATGGGCAAGGGTCTCTCCTCCATAGGGCCACATTACTTTTGGCCATTTCTGCCCTCCTTGGGGACAGATAAGCCTATTTTTGTGAGGCTTATCTGCCCCCAAACGGGACAGAAACCACTAGTCACCAGTGAATACGTTTTATATGTTTTCCTTTTGTTTGAGGGGCGGCCCGTTGGGCAAGGGTCGCTTTCCTTTGGGAGGCTTTCATTTTGGCAATTTCTGCCCTCTTTGCAGGCAGATTGGCCTATTATATTATGTCCACCTGCCCTCAAAGGGCACAGAAACCACTGGCTACCATCCTGGATTCCCCTACCTATCTAGTCTCCAGAAATGTACAGGTTTGCGAGGTTCCTCTCATGGTAGGTGCTGGACACTGACTGGGCGTCTAAATTGCTTTTCTAACTCTGCTGGGGCCATCCGTCAGGGGAGGTGCTGGACAGTGACTGGGGGGCTAACCTACTATGTTAAGTCCACTGAGGGTGCCCCTCAGGGCAAGGGCTAGACAGTGACTGGGGGGATAACTTACTATTCTAACTGCACAGGGGGCATCTGCTGGTGCAGGTGCTGGTCAGTGACTGGGGGCTAGCTTACTACTTTTACTCTGCTGGGAGTGTCCCTCAGGGCAGGTGCTGGAAAGTGACTGGGGGGGGGGCTTGCTTACTATTCTTATTCCACTGGGGATGTACTTCAGGGCAGGCACTGGAATGTGACTTGGGGCTAACATACTATTCTAACTCCACTGAGGGCATCCATCAGGGCAGGTGCTGGATATTGACTGGGGGCTAACTTACTATTCTAACTCCACTGGAGGTGCCCCTCAGACCAGGTGCTGGATAGTGACTGGGGGGCTAACTCACTACTCTAACTCCGCTGGGACATCCGTCAGGCAGGTGCTGGACAGTGATTGGTGGCCTAAATTAGTGATCTACCTTAACTGGGGGCATCCCTCAGGAGAGGTGTTGGTCTCAGGGCAGGTTATAAGTAATTCAAAAAGGCAAATTCAACAAACAATATCTGCATATTTTTCTTATTTCAACAGATACATCTATCAACATCAACCCTGCAAAATGGAAAACACACCATCACTTGCAAAAAAGCTTTATTTTCAATGTAAAGAAAGTAAAAATTATTTTGCAAAGCAAGCAAATGGTAGAAAAAATCAAATTTTAATAAAGCAACAGTGAGATACTGTTTCCCCCCTTTCAGCAGAAAGCAATATATCCGAAATGTACTAGCAGTCCAAGAAGACCTAACTAAAGATCCACACTTGTTCTGCCTGTCCAATCTTGTATACAAACACAAAAAGTCAATTCCCAGGTAAACCAGAAAATAAAAAAATAAAAATTTTCCTAACAAAAATAACATATTTTTTGTGGACAAAAAGTGATAACTTATAATAAAAATGTGCATTTCAACTGGGCACTAATACTTTTTCTCTTTCTTCCTAAAGTGTAAAAAATTGCATATACATTTCTTTCTTTTAGCAGGTTATAACAGCAAAGAACATGAAGCAACCAGTACGCTAAAACAAAATTAATGTACATTTTCCTATGTCTTTTGTTTCCACAGACCAAACAATGATGGCATATGAAGGTTAAGCTATGTACTTGAAGTCAGGATGTTGCAATAGACTTTTCAACTATGGGGGCTGTCTTTATCGCAAGGAGAAGATAACTGAGCCCAGGAATTATTGGAGATATGTGCAGTATTTTTCATCCTATTGCATAGGCTGGTTACTCTAGGAGAGACTGTATTTAGTACAGCTGAACATACTCTGCAATGGATATTGAAGCAAGAGAAAAAGTACAACACATTAAAATGCTTGCATCCACATCCAATGTGTGACTCAGTTTTGAAGGAGGTAGTCCAAAACATTACCATGCATGTTTAAGTACTATGCCCACCATACCCAACCTGAGGAGAATGACCCAAATAAAAAGAGGCTCATTATGAGTTTGGTGGTTCCACCACAAGACCGCCAAACTCACAGGGAGGCCACACTGCCATGACAGTGACGTCCCCCCAAGCATATTAGAGTGTTCCCACTGGGATGACTAGTGGGAATATTGTAATAAATTTTCCCGCCAGGCTGACCAGTTGAAGAAGATCTAGGACATTGGCCTTGGCTCTTTTAGGGGAGCCAAGGCAAATATGCTATCACTCCAGCAGCCTTGTAATGTGTACTGTCTGCAGTGCAAACAGTGCACATTCAGACAGTGCTGGGCAGGTGGGCCCCCGCACTGCCCATGCCATGGGAATAGGCAGTGCAGTAGCCCCTGTGTCTCCCGGCACTAGTTTTCCACTAGCCTTTTCATGGAATGGTCCCTGCCATGAAAAAGGCTAAAGGAAAGTGGGGTTGTAATCAGTCAGACAGCGCTTATTTCAGCATCACCATAGATGGTTACAAGCCCGACCACTGTCACCTTATCAGGATCTATGATCCTGGCAGGAACGGCGATCTTTAGGCGGGTCCACCCACCAAAGTTGTAATTGGGCGGTCAGACCACCCTGAGTGCAGCGGTCCGGCCATCAATGCGAGTATGGAGTTTCTTGGAAAGCCACACTCATAATGAGGCCAAACTCAGGCAAGTAATCCCTAGTGAGTAACCCCTCTAACCAATTCTGAGATCGACAACCCCCAGAAGTAACTATCACTTACACTGATAAACATTTCCTGTTGTATGACAAACAAATCCTTGAGAAAAGAGTTGCAATCTTTAGCTCAACCCATAACATGGCTACCCTAGAGAGTAGTGAAACGTTGATAATGGACCTTTAGGTCCACACCCCATTCATTCGACAAAATTTGCACTTTTTATGCTAACATAAATAACACATCAGTACCATTAGTGTATGGCCTACTTCCTGACAGGTAATCCTCAACCTACACTGAATTTTAAATGGTTATACATTTTTTTTTAAATGAACGAAAGTCCTCCAAAAATGTTATAAATGACTTTCTATTGACAATGATTAGAACAATTATCAAAGTTTGCCCTGAAACCTAAATCCAAGGATATTTCCTCAATTTTCACAGGCATATTGGTAAAAAAATTCAAAAAGCACCCTTAATTGAGGATTATATGTCAAACAGTAAAATGCAGTCTGCATTAGGAAAACGAACTGCATTATGTTTTGTGCCGCCCGAAAGATTAGATGAATTCTACACTTTGATTACAGAATCAGATTATTTTACCCAAAATGAAGATAAATTGACCCCATTGCTAAATTACTATGAAGATACTAGGATTGGCTATGTAAGCAGGTCAGGTAGAAGGAGGATACCAAGATTTCCCATTGAATTGTGGAACTGTTACACAACCTGCTTAGAAGGAGGCACAAAGACAGACAATGTAATTGTGGGGTGGCACAATTCCTTCAAAAAATTCCTTCAAAAAATTGATTGGAAAAGATCACCCCAACCTGGACCATTTTCGGGAGCTCTTAAAGAAGAAAAAATGTTTCTGAGAACTGTGAATTGCACAAGCAATGTCAGGTAGTCTGAGCCCACGTGTTTCTGAACAAAAGTAAGTGATGTCCAAGGGACTATTGGCAAAAACCCAACAGTTTTTATTGTTGGTAGCTTCAGACAACCTGGACAGTCTTGCGTATAGCTATATTACTGACACTAACTAACAAAGTTCAAGATTACTTACCTGTTTTGAAATAAGAACACAGGACCTAATTTTATAATAATTGTTATAACTATTAAATTAAAAAGCATGACTCTTTTTTTGCTACATTTTTAAACCTATTTTGAAATAAAACCAACCATCCCAAAATGGGCATACTAACACATCTTGCATGAGAATGTAATTGTGGTAAAAAACAAAAAAAAATACATTTTGTTTATATCTGCAATCTAACTACCTCCCTACTCGCTCCTTACAGAGCGACTTACATGCTTAGACATGTAAACAAAAAGTTTCTTACCAGGTCACTGCTCTTCTTTGCTTCTGATCTTGAGCATGATGCTCAATCGACTGTTGAAACAGACACACAACAGCATAAATCAGCCCTGAAAGTAAAAAGGAAAAAAAAGGACAAGTTTCTCAAAATCCATGGAGAAGTGTGGAAAACTGTTTAAAAATTTATTAAAAATAGGTTACAAATTGTTAAAAATAAATGTTATATTTTTGTAAAATATCCTATAAGTTTTACTGTTTAATTCCAATTTGAGCTGGCAGACCACCAGGCTTTCCATGGAGGTCGCTCCACCATGAAAACCCTGGCGGTAAGGCTCCTGGTGACAGGAATCTCCAATCCTGTCACTGGTACCCCTCATGTCCACATACATGCATGCACCCTCCTCCCCACTTCCACGCACATGCAAACACCCTCCCCCAACTTCAACACACTTACATGCACCCTCCCCACCCAACCGCACACAACCATATACACCCCCACTCACACTCACACATATGCACCCCTCCTGCAATCATGCACATCCCCCATCCATCCATTCTTTCGCTCCCCGACTGCATCCATTCATGCACTCCACCTCTCCGCTTTCATTCACACACTCCCCTTCTCCACATTCATGCACACACCCAGACACCGATGGTGGTGGAACCACCTTTTTTTCTCCATCAGCCAGGCTGATGGGGAGAAACTCTACATAACTTGAAATATGGCAGTCTTCGGAACACCAGCACTGGTTGTCTGTTGGCTTCAGCGGCTTCGATGGTCTTGGAAAAAGACTGCCAAAGTCGTAATGACCGCCATAATACGTGGAGTAATAGGCGGTGCTGGGTAGTGGGACCCCTGCACTGCCCATGCCATGAAAAGGCTGGCAGAAAACCATGTTGTAATCAGCAGGGCGGTGCTGCATGCAGTGCCGCCCTAGCTGATTGCAACCTGCACCTGCTGTGAGCCCTTTGGGATCACTGATCCCAGTGGAGATGGCGATACACTGGTGGTCGGATCACCAGGGCCATAATGTGGCAGTCAGACCACCACAGCAGCAGCGGTCCAGACTGCCAACGCTAATTTGGATGGTGACCACCAGACTACTAAATAGTCCCATAGGCCCAAATATAACTACCTAGTGGCAACTGCCACTAGGTTATATATGTATATGTATACTTTATATATATATATATACATATATATAGAGAGAGAGAGATATATAGAGATATAGATATATATATATATGATGTCCTGAATGCCGTAAGTTCTGGGCTAATTAGCAGTGTAACCTTTGTTTTTTTTAAGTTAATTTCTATGTTTTTTATTATATTTTCTAACTATAATCTCCCTGTAACCTTCAGTTTTTCACTGAATTTGTTAGGATTTTTTAACTTATAATAATTTTCATTATGGTATGTTAATTCAACCACCATGAGGCCAGGCCCTGAAACCAATTCCCTATAAGCACCCAACCTTGCATCGTGCAGGGCCTTTGGCTGTGCACGGCAGGGACCAGGCACTGCAGCCAACCCCCCTAACCACTCAACCCCACTCTGCACATGACCCTTAGGCTGTGCCCAGCAGACGTTGACTGTGGCCTGTCTCTCTGGGAGTGAGAATAGGCATGACAGGGTGTATCTAGGGTTGAGAACAGCTGTGAAAGTGTCTATCTGGATGTGGGAGTGGGTGCATCAGTGTTTTAATTGGTGCAACAGTGTCTGTGTGGGTCTGTGAGTGGGTGTGTGAGAGTCTGAGTGGGTCTGTGAGTGGGTGCGTGAGTATCTGAGTGGGTCTGTGAGTGGGTGGTGGTGGTACTGCCATGAAAAGGCTGGCAGAGAACAAGGTTGTGATCAGTAGGGCAGGGCTGACTGATTGCAACCAACACCGCCGTCAGCCCATAGAGATCTGAGATCCTGGCATGGACAGCGGAGGGTGGCGGGTATGCCCGCCAATCTCATAATGTGATGGTCGATCCGTCAGCCTCATAATCTGGCCCTGAGTGTCTTTTCACAGGCACTTGAGTTTTTTACTTCTCTATGCTTTTCAATGACACTAGTGTTAAATGGCACTCCCAACACCAAGATTGCACTGGTGATGTTTTGTTGTTATGGCATATCATTTTTGTGGCATGCACTGAAAAAACGTTTTCATTGTAAAACCCTTTGTTGACATGCATTCCCCATTGGTAAGACTTTATAGTTAAGGCATTTCAATGTTTTCACTTCATTTTGAAGGGTGTTTCCCATTAAAAACCGCCTTACATGTGATGTGCACTACCATCCAAGACAGTGAAAATGAGGAAAACAATAGGGGAGTCTTTCCTGCTGACTCCACACATCATGCTCAAGTACCCTTCCTTTCCTCCTACAACAAAATATAAGTAAAAACAGGTTAAAATAATGTAGCCTTAACAGGAACAGGCATAGATTGTAGAAAGTTATGAATCAAAGAGTGGAGCAGAAGCGATGATATATCCAGTTATTGATCATATAAGTGAACACTCAGTTCCTCATCCAGTTTGAGTCCCCGGCTCTTAGTGTCTAACTCCAGGAGGTACATGGATTCCCTTTTCCTAACTCTAAGTGCCCTGTCACCCCCCCCCCCTGGGATTTGTTTGAATTTGTTCTATGGCAAAGAAGGTGAGTAGATTACTGTCTCTACAGTGATTATTAAGAAAGTTCCTCACTACTGGGCATTGGGGATCACATTTATTGTTGGTTCTCATGTGCTCCAGGACCAGTTTCTCTATCATCTGAGTAGTGCTGCCTACAAATCTGAATTGGTACGGACATACTAAAATATAGGACACAAAACAGGAGCTGCATATAAACAACTGAATATTCCTGAAATGCTTACCCCATTGCGAGGTGGATTCTTTTCTGTTGCTACTGTTCTTGCAAGCTTTGCAGTGACCACTGAGGAAGAAGCCTTTAGGATTGTGTTCCTTTATGTTGTTCATGAGTATGAAGTCACTATGGACAAGTATGTCTATGAGGCTGTGTTTCTTCCTGTAAGTTATCCTGTCTCTCTTACCTATAGTGACTCATGATGGGATCACTCTTCAGTATGTCCCAATGGTTGGCAATTACGTGGCTGATGCTGTTGGGACCATTATTGAAAGTCATCACTACTCTGGAGTCAGACGAAGTGTCAAGGTCAGGGTTCATGGTGTTATCAAATAAAGTGTATGCTCTAACAGCAGTTTTAATTCTCTTGATAGCTCTTTCAAGAACCCCTCTGGGTAACCCCTTTCTTTAAACCTTTTGTTCTTGATCACTTCCTCCTTGATGTAGGCAACATAAGCACTAGAGTTGCATTTAGCCCTCAGTAGCCACATGGAATACTCCATTTAGAGTGTCAAGATATCTGCTGAGCACATGGAGTAAGGAGACTAGTGTGAACCTCATTTTCAAAGATCTCCACCCTGATGTCTAGGTACTCCTACATTCCGCTGCTGATGTTATGACTGAGGATGATATTATGAGGGTTGGTGTTCTGTTTGTTGATAAAACGTGTGGCAGATTCCTCATTGTCTCTCCAGATGATAAACAGGTCATCAATATATCAATATATTTGAACCAAAGGATTGGCTGCTCAAACTCGGCTTAAATATCACTGTTAGTAAATAGCTCTTGTACTGCCCTAGGAACAGGTTTGCAAACTTTAGAGTGAAAAAAGCTCCTATGACAGTCCGGAGTGCCTGTCTATAAAGGTTACCATTGAACAGAAAATTATTGGTAATCAAACAATGACGGATCATCTCAAGAATCATTTCCTTATGGCACATAGAAAATGTTGCCACGCTTGGATGCCCTTTTCATGATCAATGATGGCATATAATGAGCTGACATCCATTGTCATAAGAATGAAATTACTTTCTCAACAGACCCTCAAATTTCCACACAGAGGGGGTCATTACGACCTTGGCGGAAGCGGTAAACGCCGTGCGGCCGCCAATGCAGCCGCACTCCCGCAGCCCCCATTACGACAACCCCGCTGGGCCGGCGGGCGCAAACCAAGTTTGCGCCCGCCGGCCCAGCGGGGATGAGGCCGCAACATAGGAGCCGGCTCCTAATGGAGCCGGCGGTGCTGCGGCCGTGCGACGGGTGCAGTAGCACCCGTCGTGCTTTTCACTGTCTGCTATGCAGACATTGAAAAGCTGGCCAGGACCCAGTTACGGGCCCCTGCACTGCCCATGCCAGTGGCATGGGCAGTGCAGGGGCCCCCAGGAGCCCCAGGACACCCCTTACCGCCAGCCTCTTTCTGGCGGTGCAAACCGCCAGAAACAGGCTGGCGGTAGGGGTGTCATAATCCCGGGGCAGCGCTGCTTGCAGCGCTGCCCTGGTGGATTATCACCGCCGGGGCTAAAACGGCAGGAAACCGCCGGCCCCGGCGGTGCGACCGCGGCGCTACCACCGTGGTCGTAATGAGGGCCTCCGTACTGCCAGCCTGTTGGCGGTACGGATGCCACATTACCCCTGGCAATGACCCCCAGAGTCTTTTGTGTCCTTCACTTATGATGGAAGGCCAGTGATGAAGTCTCTGAGGAAATGATAAATGTATTTGGGCTCGTTCTCTAGGGTAAACCCCTGGAGGTTACAATGGATCTCCCTAGGGAATTCAATTTTTCCTTGTGAATTTTAGGAAGGAGGTAAAATATAGGTAATTTAGTAAATTCTTTGAGCAAATAACAGTACTCCTCCCATTCCAGGAGACCTTTACCCCTCCAATTGGTAAGCTTATCCCAGATATCAGTGACAGTTCTGGTATAAGTTTTCTTGTCAATAACCTCACAGTATGCATCATCACCCAGGTGACGCATGCTTCCCTAAAGTACATTTCTCTTGTGAAAAGCACAATGCTGCCACCTTTGTCAGCCTGTTGTATATTTATATTGGTCTCATCTACTAGAGTCTCAATGGCCTGTCATTGTGCAAGGGAAAAGTTGTGTGATGTGTGATGTGTTGCTCTTATTATGTTTATGTTTTTTGTAGCAGATGTTTTTGAGATACTTAGTGATAACTTCATGAAATGTGTCAATGTTGTCATGTTGGATAGTGGGAATAAAAGTAGACCATGGTCTAAAACCACTAGAAAAAGCATCATCATACATTATCCCCATATCATCTAGGAGTGTATAAATGTCTTTAGGGACATATCAATCATTCCCAAATGTCTCTAATTCATGCAGGGTGAGCAACATATCAGTATCCCCGATGATCACATTACAGGGTCTACTCTCACTGACTTCATCTTAGCTCACTCTGGCAATGTCACCCTTAAGACAGTGCCACACTTTCAGCTTCAGTTTTCTGACAAATTTAAATATGTCCACTCATGTTTCAGCATAGTTACAATGTCCAGAAGGACAAAGTGAAAGGCCAACACAGAGAGTGGTCTTTTCAATGTCTGTGAGAGTTCAGTGAGATTGATGATAGTTCTGTTTACCATCTCCATGTCCATCACACCCTGAGCTGGGGCTCCTTGTGCTGGCTCCAATGTGCCCCTGTGATCTACCTCTATTATTTCCTCTGGTAGACTCTTTTTCGCCTCTGTATACTCCTCCTCAACCTAATTTCTATTTCTTCATGCTGCTTCCTCACCCTCTGTTCTTCATGGTTGTCATGCCCTGTGCAGTCTATCAGCCTCTTCCAAGAAGTTGGTATTCATGTAAAAAAGTGACAGGTTTGAAGCGCCTCTCATTGACGGGAGGTGTTGCTTTCTGTAGTTCCTGAGGTATTGGTATCATTGCCAGTTGTTGGGCCAGTCTTAGAGACCATGGTGTCATACTGTGTAACTGTCATTGTGGGAGTTGGTATCATTGTGTTACTAGCCTTGCCATATTTTCAATTGAATGTCAGAATCCTACCACTCTCGTAGTCGTCATAGTCCATTTGTAGTGATCTCTGTTTTCTTGCTTTGATATCTTCTTCAGGTTTGTTTAAATGACTCTTCATTTCTGTCATATACTTGTCTGTGACAACCTTCTTTGGTCTGAGACCCAACTTATCTCCAACAGATTTAGGGCCTGATTAACAGTTTGGCGGTCGGACCGCTAGTCCGCTGTGGTGGCAGTCCCAAGAAGACAGTTGCACTGGCGGTCTCCCAGCTTCTGTATTACGATGTATGTAGGTTGAACCACCGACCGTGTCAACATCTTGCTGCCCACCAGTGATGCGGCAGGATTGCAATGTTGGCGATTCATACTCTGTGGCCATCATGGCCGCAGCCAACCACAAGCCTACTACGAAAACACAGTTGACATAGCAACCACATTGCGCTGGTCTGAGACCCAACTTATCTCCAACAGATTTAGGGCCTGATTAACAGTTTGGCGGTCGGACCGCTAGTCCGCTGTGGTGGCAGTCCCAAGAAGACAGTTGCACTGGCGGTCTCCCAGCTCCTGTATTACGATGTATGTAGGTTGAACCACCGACCGTGTCAACATCTTGCTGCCCACCAGTGATGCGGCAGGATTGCAATGTTGGCGATTCATACTCTGTGGCCATCATGGCCGCAGCCAACCACAAGCCTACTACGAAAACACAGTTGACATAGCAGCCACATTGCGCTGGTTAGCTGATGGTGATCAGCAATCGTGGCACTCTCACAGCAAAGCATCAGAAGAATGTCTGTTGGATGGATTAAAAAGCAACACAGCTGACATTCCTTGTCCAAGTGGAAACCCCTTTAAATCACACCATAAAACACTTCCCATCACTGACCATGATCCTTTGCCTCTCTACTGAAGAACAGCAAGACAGAGACCATACTTCTTTTTTCATTTTTGTCACATAAGGGAGCCGTTTTTCTCCCATTCCATTTTACACCTTTTATACACTTGTTCTAAATTTTCCCTAATATCACTTGTCTTGCTTAGTTTGTCACTGTCATCTACTTTAATTTTCAGTCATGTCACTGCCCAAAAAATGCCATTTTTCAGAGGATGAGTTGAAAGCCATGGTAGATGAAAGCATAAGAGTAGAGCCACAACTGTTTGGAGCCCAAGTCCAACATAATCCTCTCAGTAGGAAAATGGCAATACCCAAAATATCTGAGATGGTAGACTAGCAATGTGGATTGTGCTACATAACATCACATGTAATACATCTCCATTACATGCCATATGTTGCAATGGGGTCTGTAGGTTTTTTAATATCATAAGAGCATCCCAAGACCCATGGTATGTGACAACATATCAATGTATTGTTCATCCTAACTGCAGTGTGGCAACAGTATGTCAGACTAAACATTTGTCAAGTGTTTGGAATTAGGGAGAGTGACATGACTACAAATACCATGAGGCCCACTTTCAGTAACTCAAAACAAGAGGCCATTGTGCACTTGCACAAAGATACTTGTTAGCCATGTCACAACTGATGCTCACTCATCATGTAGTTCACCACTTGTCTGTTGTTGGGCGTTAGAAAGTGACATGTCTACAGCTACCATGAGACCCTCTTTCCATAACTCAAAACAAGAGGCCATTGCACAACTGATGTTCATTCATCCTGGACTGAGCAATCTACATATCATGCTTCCCACTGAGATGTTTATGCCTACCTAGCTTGATGTTGTCCTGGTACCTCCCAATTACACTATTGATGCCATGAATGACACCTTTCCAAGTGTGTACATCAATTAGTTGTAAGGCATTGAGCTGCTTTAGTCGACTGGAAGTGGTAGGCAAACCATTGACCCTGCACTGCTCACATGATGTGTATTGCTACATCTACAACCAAGCTGTTTGTTTGCCTGATTCTTATGCAACTAGACCTTTGAATGGTCAAATACACATGTTACCTCTGCACTGTGTTGGCTTAACTATTTGTTGGATGTAATTGGTTGATCCAAGATTGGTATATTTGATTTACTAGTAAGTCCCTTGTAAAGTGCACCAGAGGTACCTAAGGCCTGTAAACCAAATGCTATTAGGGGGCCTGCAGCACTGGTTGTGCCACCCACCTATGTAGCTCTGTAATCATGTCTCAGACTTGCAACTGCAGTGGATGTAGTTTTAAACTGCCAATTCGACTTGTCAAGTGTATCCACTTGCCAGGCTTAAATCTTTCCCTTTCTTACATGTAAGGCACCCCTAAGGTAGGCCCTAGCTAGCCCCATGGGCTGGGTGCAGTGTATGTTTAAAGTAGTACATATACTAATGTGTTTTATATGTCCTAACAGTGAAATGCTGCTAAATTCATTTTTCACTGTTGCTAGGCCTATCCCTCTCATAGGTTAACATAGGGGCTGTCATTAAATATGATTAATGTGTAGATTCCCTCTGGGAGCAGATAGACATGTGGAGTTTGGGGTCTTTGAGCTCACAATTTAAAAATACATCTTTCAGTAAAGTTGATTTTAAGATTGTGTGTTTGAGAATGCCACTTTTAGAAAGTGAGCCTTTTCTTGCTTAAACCATTCTGTGACTCTGCCTGTTTTTGGATTCCCTGTCTGGGTCAGTTTGATAGTTGGGCTGGTTGCACATCTCTCTAGACCGTGATGCAAAGAGGGCTGGTGTGCAGCCTGCATATGCTGATGAGCCATCTGTGCTAGGAGGGAGAGGAGGAGTGGTCACTCACACCTGAAAGGGCTGTGCCTGCCCTCACACAATGTAGTTTCCAACTCCCTGGTGTGTGTCTGGGGCCTGGACTGGGCAAGGTAGGATTTCACAAACCAGAGAGACTTTTCTTTGAAGTAAGCCTACTTCAAAGGGCAAAATGGGTATAAGAAGGGCACCCAAAACCACAGACTTTAGAACACTTCTGGAAACCAAGAGGAACCTCTGCCTGGAGAAGAGCTGAAGAGCTGAGGAAGAAGAGCTGTCCTGCCTGTGACTCTGCTTTGTGGAGCTATCCTGCAGTTGTTGCTTCTGCCTGTGCTAGAGGACAACGACTGGACTTTGTGTTGCCTTCCTACTTGTGAAGAACTCTCCAAGGGCTTGATTTATAGCTTGCCTCCTGTTGTTTGAAGTCTCAGGGACAGCAATTACTTCTCTCTGCCAGCACCTGGAGCCTCTGGAGAGACTCCTACTCTGCCAAGTGGTGACCATCTAGTTCCTGTGACCCTGAGAAAAGAAGCTTGCAGCCCAAGAGTGAGAAATCCACACACAGACTGCCGTGCGGGGAAACGATCGACGCAACTCTAATCTGTGGGTGAAAAATCGATACGCCGCCAGCTTCGCAGCTGAAAATCAACGCTCGCCTTCAACGCAAGCAGAAGATCGATGCCCGCGGCTGGAGAAACGACATGCAGCATCGCTGATGGAAGCTGGTGAGATCGCAACCCGTGCTGAGTGTTTTCCGGACCATCGTGTGGTCACTCTACCTATAAACATTTTCTTTTATCTCTACTAACTGTGACACTAAACATTTGGATGTAGATTCTACACGTCCACCAATAACAATGTACTCTATTTCTTAACAGGTCAAACTGGCACTTCATCTGTTTTGATATTGTGCACCGAAGAGTCTCCCAATCCACTCCCTGATGAAGCCCTCAGGGATGACAACACTCCTGGACATGTAGATGTGGATGACAGATCTGGCACATCTGCTCATCCTGATCAGACAGCAACATTTTGCCCACATCAATACTTCCCACCCCAACCGCTACAACAACTCAGTCAGCAACATACCCCCCAACCAGTGTACCTAGCACAGTTACTACAATCTTGTGCCCCCAGTCCTGAATAAGTATAAATCACCACCCCTGACACAGGGGGACCAGGACCCAGTTAGAGAGGGCAACCTGGGCCAAAGGTGCAGACTAATGGCCTGCCATTTTTGGGGGGTCTATCAGGAGTCCCAAGCATGATGGGCCAGGTAGCAACCATCTTCTGGGAAATCAAGCAACTGCAGAGGGACATGTACCAACAGAGGGAGGCCCGTAACTCCATCATGTGTACCCTAACAGGGGTGCTGGTTGACATCCATACAATCCTAAGCAGGGCTTTTCCACCACCATCTACCAGTTCCTTTGGTGCAAGTAAATCAAGGCCATCTTCATCTGTGACAGACACAGGAAGGGAGGCTCTGCCAGAGGAAGTAACACTGTCAGACACCCCTGCCTCTGTAGCAGCTGAACACCCCAACCTCACAAGTGGGGATGTCCATGCAAATATCCATTAGGTGAGTATGGCAAGACACCAACCACTGCCATTCAGAAACATCAACCTTAATGACCTTGTTGGAAAGTGGATTATTGGTAATGACAGGTAGGTGCACAACCCTTGGTAGCTTGGCAAATGAGTAGTTAGGCTTAAGTTAGGAGACAGGTAAGTAAAGCATTTAGGCCCATATTTATACTTTTTGACGCACAACTGCGCCAACGCAGTTGTGCGTCAAAAATTTTACAGCCGGCTAACGCCATTCCAACGCGCCATGCGGGCGCCTTATTTATGGAATGACGTTAGCCGGCGCTGCGGACTGGTGTGCGTCAAAAAAAATGACTCACACTAGGCAGCTCCGGCGTATGGGAAAATGGGGGTTGTGCGTCAAAAAATGGGGCAAGTCAGGTCTGAGGCCTCAAACCGGATTTGCGCCATTTTTTTTTACGCCCAACCTCCATTGACATGACACCTATCTTAGCAAAGACAGGAGTCATGCACCCTTGCCCAATGGCCATGCCCAGGGGACTTATGTCCCCTGGGCATGGTCATTGGGCATAGTGGCATGCAGGGGGGCCCAAATCAGGCCCCCCTTTGCCACAAAAAAACCAGAAACAAATACTTACCTGAACTTACCTTTCCTTCCCTGGGATGGGTCCCACCATCCTTGGGTGTCCTCCTGGGGTGGACAAGGGTGGCAGGGGGTGTCCCTGGGGGCGGGGGAGGGCACCTCTGGGCTCCTTCTGAGCCCACAGGTCCCTTAACGCCTGTCCTGACCCAGGCGTTAAAAAACAGCGCCCATCAGGCTGTGCGCCTTTTTTTAAGGCCTGCCCCCTCCTGTGCGTCAAAATGACATCAGAGTATAAATATGGGGCACAGGCCTTAAAGTCATTTTTTGGAAGGGAACGCCTACCTTGCATATAATTAATGCAAGGCTGGTTCCCCCTTCCATAAAATGACGCACATGGTGGAATTTTGACGCCCGCGGGGTCGGACGTCAAAGTATAAATATGGGGCAGGGTTTGCGCCGATTGTGCGTCAAAAGTTTTGACGCACATTCGGCGCAAACAGAGTATAAATATGCCCCTTAATATCAACAAAACAGTAAATAAGTAAAACACAACATACAATCAAAATCCAACATCAATTTATAAAATTAGGAAATACTTTTATGTTTAAAATAACGCCAAAATGAAAAAATCTAATGTAGGGAAAGTGAGATATGAAGTTTTAAAGATTACAATAAAAAAATACTTTCTCACACCTAAAAACCAAAAGCGCCAACCAGAGACATCTGGTCACACTCATCCAGGGCAGAGTCAAAAGTTGAGGCTGACCGCAATGGAGCCCTGCTCAGATACACTGAGTTGGAGACCTCTGTCACAGTTTTGCCTTCACACTTATAAACTTTTCTGGAAATATTCTTCCTCAACGTCATGAGGTCCTACTCAGCATGCCAATTTCAATGCAACATCGTCAGATTGCCTTTCCATGAGCCCCCGGTCAAACCCTGGAAGTCTGGAGCTTATAAGCTTTCAGATAGACAAACTTCAAATTCAAGCCGGATCGCAGTTGACGGTTCTCAGCTTGACTCCCAAAGTCAGGTCAGTCCACTTGTGGAGTCTGTTATTCAAAGTTGCTCGACACTTCTCCATAGGTCTGGTCATGTTTGGGTCCTTGAAGTGTCCACAAACTTGGTCTAAGGATCTAGAGGCTTTGAGTTGTTCCTTGAAAATTGTGACTACATTTCCCAGAACACATTTGTCAGAATCCATGCCCAATGTCAGAATCAATGCCCAAAGTGTGCAGCTGGTGCAGTGCTTGTGAGTGCAGTCTCCAGGTGCAGACCAGGGGTCCAGCAGGGCAGTCCTTCTCCAGAATCTTCTTCCAGCAGGGATCTAAATTTTGGGGCAGCTCTGCCTTTTTTGTCCTTGCACTGTTTTGGGAATCATGAGGGTGCTCCTGTTTAATGGGGTTCAGGGCGACACCCTCTGGCGTGACCATTTCCTGTGAAGTGTATTCAAAATCAATCTCAGAAAGCAACATTCTCCAAAAATCCAACTTTTAGAAAATTCATCCTTGGTGGTTTGGTGTGGCTAAGTCCCCCTAACGCACCCTGTCCAGCCCCTCTCCTAATCTAAACACTGGGGCTCTCGCCTGTCTGGGGGAGCAGGAAATGAAGGCGGTGTCTGTCCCAAGTGGTTTTCCCTTCTTTGAAGACCCTTTGGCTGCTTTTACCCCATCCTCTCTGCCATATGCTGCAGCAATTCCACCCATCAGATACTTCCTCTGTCTCAACCCAGGTCACTGCATACCTCATTAAGGTAGCTTGGTGCAGGCTGCCAGAGGCTGACCAATTAGGAAAGTGCACTTCAGGGCTGAATTTGGCAACTTTCAGAAAGAGTTTTACAACTCTTTCTCTGTGCTAGTTATAATAAATTCAAACTTGGCAAGTTGTTGGATTTATTAAACATTTATTTTGATACCACATTTGATGTATTTAGCTCCTCTCTGTCAGAAATAAGACTTTATTATTTTAAAATAAAGTCTCCCAATGTTAGCCTATGGAGCCCATTGACTACAATTGGGCTAAACAAATGTGCTCTTTTCCCCTCAATAGGGCATATAAAACATATTTTATAAAGTCCCTGCTTATATTTACACTGCATCCAACCCTTGCGACACCTTGTGCAGACCTTAGGTGTGTTGTATATGTAGAAATAAGGTATCATGAGACTTTTAACTCTAAGGTCAAATTTGGGATTAATTTTAACTTAAAAGCAACAGGCAAGTCAGGCCTGTCTTTACATAACACTGGACACGACAGCAGTGCACCTATGGGTGCACTAACTGTACTGGGGTCCCTAAACCTATATGTCCTACCATGTACTAGGGACTTATATGTAGGTTGTCGGAGCCAATTATAATTGGGCCTAATTTGTATGTACCTTTTTAAACAGAGCACAGGCACCCTCCTTTGTAGTGTTGAGATGACTGCTGTGCTCAGATTTCTTGAATAACTGTTGAAGTGCTTCTGCGGGTGCTGCCTGCTTCTGTGTGGGATCTCTGTGCTGCTGCGCACCCCCTCTGTTTCCTCCTCCAAGGGGTTATTCATGGTCCTTCCTGGGCCCGGGTAGCACCCATTTTCTTCAACCACGACTCTTGCAGCTAGCAAGGCTTGTTTGTGATCTTTCTGCGTGGAAACAACTCTGCATCCTCCAGCACGCCGTGGGACATCTTCTGTTCAAAGGAGAAGTTCCTGGCACCTTCTGTTGTGCAGAATCTTCAGCTTCTTCCACCCTGAGGCAGCCCTTTTGCACCTTCATCCAGGGTTTAGTGGGCTCCTGCCCCCCTGGACACCTGAGTGACTCTTGGACTTTGTCCCCTTCCTTTACAGGTCCTCAGTTCCATGAATCCATCTTCAGTGCTTTGCAGTCAGTTGTTGCCTTTGCAGAATCCCCTATGATGTCTTTAGTGTGTTTCTGGGGTAATAGGGTAACTTTACTCCTACTTTTCATGGTCTTGGAGTGGGGTATCTTGGACACCCTTAGTGTTTTCTTACACTCCCAGCGACCCTCTACACACTACACTAGGCCTGGGGTCCATTCAGGGTTCGTATTCCACTTTTGGAGTATATGGTTTCTGTTGCCCCAGGCCTATTGTATCCTATTGTATCCTATTGTATTCTACAGTGTTTGCACTACTTTTCTAACTGTTTACTTACCTGATTTTGGTTTGTGTGTATATTTTGTGTATTTTACTTACCTCCTAAGGGAGTATATCCTCTGAGATTTTTTGGCACATTGTCACTAAAATAAAGTACCTTTATTTTTTGTAACTCTGAATATTGTGTTTGTTATGATATAGTGCTATATGATATAAGTGGAATAATAGGTGAATAGTTCAGCCTAAGCTGTTCTGCTATAGCTACCTCTATCCGCCTAAGCTGCTAGAACACTAGTAATTTACTAATAAGGGATAACTGGACCTGGCAAAAGGTGTAAGTACCATCAGGTACCCACTATAAGTCAGGCCAACCTCCTACATTAGTGGTGCAGTGGTGGGATAAGTACTTGCAACTGCTTTACCACATTGTCATTGGTGCTTTTCATAAGAAAAACATATACCAAATACTTCAGAATATACAGAGTTAACCTAAACAGTTTAACTTTCTTTCTTTAAACTTTCTAAAAAGTTTTAGAAAAGTTTTCAAAAGTTTAGAAAAGTTTTTCTCTTTTCTCTAAAAGTTTCAAAACTATTTTTCTCTCTATCCTAAACCCTTTCTAACAATCATGTCTGCAGTAGAACGTACTAGCACAGTTGTCCAGGCAACCTATGGTAGTTTAAACTTTAAAAGTTTGAGGGGTCTCTGCATTGAAAGAGGTTTAAGTATTGGTAAGAATCCTACAAAATATCTTCTCCTTAGCCTTCTCCCAGAAAGTGACCAGAACCAGTCTGGCCCATCCCAGGATAAGGAGGTAGAAGAGGGGGGTACCCAGCAAGACTCAGAGGAGTCCACTGGGGATGCTGAGGAGGGTTCTTCCAAAGACCTGCCAGCTAATAGGCCATCTAGTGACACTGGCAGTGGGAGGGGATCACACACTAGTAGGGTACCTTTCACTCCTAAAGGCCAGGTTACTAGAATCCAGCCAGTTAGGGACAGGTCACTCTCTGCCAATTCCCACATTTCTTCTGTGTCACAGAATTCCCAAGCCTCTCACCCTGAGGATAACTTTATGGAAAGGGTACTCAGAAGGCTGAGGTTGGAAGAGGCCAGGCTGAAGCTAAAACAGCTGCAGCTGGCCTTAGACAGGGAATCTCTGGATGTAGAGAGGGAAAGGCAGAGTTTGGGGTTAGTTCCCCATGGTGGCAGCAGCAGTGTTTGTGATAGCAATCCTGTGAGAGAACAATATTCCAGAAACCTGCATAAGATAGTCCCCCCTTACCAGGAGGGGGATGACATTAATAAGTGTTTTGCTGCACTTGAGAGGGCCTTTATGGTACAGTTAGTCCCTCAAAGGCAGTGGGCTGCTATCTTGTGGCTATCTATCACTGGTAAGGGTAGGGATAGGCTCCTTACTGTCAGGGAAAGTGATGCTAGTAACTACAAAGTTTTGAAAGATACACTCTTGGATGGATTTGGCTTAACCACTGAACAATACAGGAAAAAGTTCAGAGATACCAGAAAAGAGTCCTCACAAGACTGGACAGACTTTGTAGACTGTTCAGTGAAGGCCTTGGAGGGTTGGTTACATGGCAGTAAGGTGGCTGACTATGAAAACCTTTATGATCTAATCCTGGGAGAGTATATTTTGAACACTTGTGTGTCTGATGTGTTGCACCAGTACTTGGTAGACTCAGATCTGACCTCTCCCAGAGAATTGGGAAAGAAGGCAGACAAATGGGTCAGAACAAGAGTGAACAGAAAAGTTCACACAGGTGGTGACAAGGATGGCAAGAAGAAAGATGGTGATAAATCTCAGGATAAGAATGAGGATAAAGGTAAAACTAAAGATCCTTCTCCACATCCTAAACACTGTTCAGGGGTGGGGATAAATCATCTTCTTCCTCTTCTTCACAACCCACACACATTAAAAAGCCTTGGTGCTATGTGTGTAAAAAAAAGGGTCATAGGCCAGGGGATAAGTCCTGCCCAGGTAAACCCCCTGAGCCTACCACCACTAATGCATCAAACTCTAGTGCCCCTAGCAATAGTGGTAATAGTAGTGGGACTGCTGGCAACAGTCAAAATAAGGGTGCAGTTGGGTTTACTTTTGGGTCCATCATAGAAACTGGGGTAGTCAGTCCCAAGACAGTTTCTGCAACACCTGGTGGCATTGGCCTTGCCATACTGGCTGCTTGTCCCCTTACAATGGATAAGTACAGGCAGATAGTTTCAATAAATGGTGTTGAGGCTCAGGCCTACAGGGACACAGGTGCCAGTATCACTTTGGTGACTGAAAACCTAGTGTCTCCTGCACAACACATCATTGGACAACAGTACAAGATTATTGATGTCCATAACTCCACTCAGTTCCTCCCCTTAGCTATAATTCAGTTTAGTTGGGGTGAAGTTACTGGCCCTAAGCCGGTGGTAGTATCACCTAGCTTACCTGTAGACTGTCTCTTAGGTAATGACCTAGAGACCTCAGGTTGGGCTGAGGTAGAGTTTATTACCATGCAGCCATGCTGGGTATCCCTGAGGAATTGCTTCCTCTCGTTTCAGCTGAAATGAAAAACCAAATTAGAGAAAAAGTCCTGAAAACTCAGGATCTTTCTCCAACAACAGGTAAAAAGGGCATCAAAGTACCCCTTACCCACCCTGCTATTCAGGATACCATTCCTGTGGTGGGGAAACCTCACCTGGAGTGACACCTGTACCAAGGGAATCATCAGCTAACCCAGCTGTACTCCCTGAGGTAGAAGTGCCACTCTGTGGGATTACTAATATTGGTGAGAAAAAGTGCACCGTTTTAGTTAACATGGAGCATCCCTCCAACCCTCCCAGAGAAACTTTAGTGCAGCAACCCTGCACTGCCTCACAGCACTTACGACAGCATCCCTGCCCTACCGTGGAGCTTATAGGACAGTAGCCCTGCCCTGCTCCAACTCAAGAGAAACAGCAACCCTCTTCTCTCTTACAGCCATATGGACAAAGTTTTTGCCCAGCTATGGCTTTATTGAGACAGCATCCCTATCTGGCATTCTCATCACTTGATATAGGCCCAGTGGACAATTCCCACTGCTCTAAACTTAAACATAGTAATAGGAACTCTGAGAATATAATTTCACATTGGTGGCTAGCTAAAAAACTTCAAACAGGGATTTTCACATCCCCACAGGGAAGTAACCAAACAGTGGATGATAAAGGGAGTAACCAATCTATTGCAGAGGCGTCTCCAGTTATCACCACTTAGACAATAAAGACTCAACTGGCCAAGGTTAGCCTTATTGTCCTTCATTTGGGGGGGTTGTGTAGGAAGGTATCCTCTTTCTAGCTTTGTTACCCCCACTTTTGGCCTGTTTGTGAGTATATGTCAGGGTGTTTTTACTGTCTCACTGGGATCCTGCTAGCCAGAACCCCAGTGCTCATAGTGGAAACCCTATTTGTCAGTGTGTTTGAAATGTGTCACTAGGACCCTGCTAGCCAGGACCCCAGTGCTCATAGTTTATGGCCTATATGTGTTCCCTGTGTGGTGCCTAATTGTATCACTGAGGCTCTGCTAACCAGAACCTCAGTGTTTATGTTCTGTCTCCTTTTAAAATTGTCACTGAAGGCTAGTGACCATTTTCACCAATTCTGATGGGCACAATGGAACACCTGTATAATTCCCTAGTATATGGTACCTAGGTACCCAAGGTAGTGGGGTTCAGGAGATCCCTATGGGCTGCAGCATTTCCTTTGCCGCCCATAGGGAGCTCAGACAAATCTTACACAGGACTGCCACTGCAGCCTGAGTGAATTAAAGTCCACGTTATTTCACAGCCATTTTACACTGCACTTAAGTAACTTATAAGTCACCTATATGTCTATCCCTCACTTATTGAAGGTTAGGTGCAAAGTTATTAAGTGTGAGGACACCCTGGCACTAGTCAAGGTGCCCCCACATAGTTCAGTGCAATTTCCTCTGACTTTGTGAGTGCGGGGACACCATTACACGCGTGCACTACATGTAGGTCAATACCTATATGTAGCTTCACAATGGTAACTACGAATATGGCCATGTAACATGTCTAAGATCGTGGAATTGTCCCCCAATGCCAAATGTGGTATAGGGGTGTGTAGGAAAGTCCTCCTTTTTTGCCCTGATCACCCCCACACTTTTTGGACAGGTACTGGTGGTTACTGACTCTTGGCTGTGCCCTGGGTACTGCTTACCAGTCCCAGGGCCTGCGCTCTGTGTAAAATGGATATGCAAATTAGGCTAATTATAATTGGCTAAGTTAACCTACCTATAAGTCCCTAGTATATGGTAGGGCATGTAGGTTTAGGGACCACAGCATAGGTGGTGCACACCTAGGTGCACTGCTGAGGTGCCCAGTGTCATTTTAAAGGCAGGCCTGCCTTGCTGGCTGCTTTTAAATTAAAGTTATATGCAAATTCGACTTTGGAATTAAAAGTACTTCCAAAGTCTTAAACTACCTTATTTTTACATATAAGTCGCCCCTAAGGTGTGCCCTATGTGCCCCCAGGGCTCGGTGCCATGTAACTATAAGCAGGGACTTTATAAAAATAGATTTATAAACCCTGGTGAGGTAAAAACAGCCAAATTCGTTTTTCCCTCATTGAAGTAAATGGCCTTCATAGGCTAGAATGGGGAGACTTTATTTTAAATTTTAAAGTCTCCTTAAATGTTGCATACCAATAATTTGGTATCAAATTAATTGTTGTAATAAATCCCACAACTTCCAGTTGTTGGATTTAATATAACTTGTTCAGGTAAAGAGTTTTAGACTTTACCTAAAAAGTTGCCAATTTCAGCCCTGCATTGTTTTTGCTGCTGTGCTCTGATTGGCCAGCCTGCAGCAGCTTAGTCAAGCTCCCTTGATGAGGTGTGAAGTGGCCTGGCTTCACACAAAGGAATGTGCTTGGGGGAGAGAATCTCCCCTCAGCAGATGCTGAGGCAGGAAGGGGGAGGGCTGCCAAACTGGTCTTCAAAGGCAGAGAAGGACATCTGGAGCACCCAGCAACACCCCCACATCCTGCAACCCCAGACAACTAGGTGCCCCCTTGATTAGATTAGGAGAGGGCAGGAGAGGGGTGTGTTTATGATTTTTAGCCACACCAGTGGGTGGGCTCAGCCAGATGTAACCTCCAAAAATCAGATTCAGCCATGTTGGATTTTTAGAGACTGTTGCCTTTTGGGATGGATTTTTGCCACACTTCCCAGGAAGTGGTCATCACAGGGGGACGACCCTGTACCTGATTGGAGGACCAGGACCCCCCTGCTTTTCACCCAGGAGCAAGGATAAAACTGGCAGACCTGCACCCACAACTGAGATCCCCACCAAATTTCAAGAAGAAGGAACTAAAGGAGAAGAAGGACTGCCCTGCTGGACCCCTGGCCTGCACCTGGAACCTGCACTCAGAAGGACTGCACCAGCTGCACACTTGGGCTTCACCACAAGAAGGACTTTGCCTGGCTTCAACTGGTTCAAGGAGGGACTCCCTGTTTGCTACAGGTGAAAAATTGCTATCCTGAGTCCCCCTGCACCAACTCCTGAAAAGTGACCAGCTGACCACTTTCCAGTGGCCAAAAAGGAGTTTGCGCCAGGTGCATTCTGGGAGTTGAAGTCCGCACCCCCCCAGGACCATCACAGAACTTCTGGACCCTTGGGGTGAGCTGTGGACCCCAAAAGAACCTTAAAAGAACATCTGGGTGAAGCCCCAGAAGTTTGGAAAAGATTTGAGAATTTTTGAAAAAAAGCTCCAGAGAGGGACCGACCCGCTGCGGAAATTCTAGCCGGCTTGCCTCAACCGCGACCCGGCCTGACTTGGTGGTTCGTCCCGGTAAAGAAAAACCTCTGAAAAAGAGACTAAGTCCGAAGGCAAAAAATTGACCGGGACCTCCCAGCCATCGTATCCGAGAAGGGCTCCACGGACGTTGGATCAAGATCCAGGTTTACCCCGGTCGAAGGATTTTCATCTCGGAAAAACGACTAAGTCCGAAGGTAAAAATCTCCACCGAGGAAACCCACATCGCGTATCCGGACAAGGGCTCCAGGAGGTCGGATTCAACTGGCAGGTTCGTCCCGGTGAAGAAAAACTTCAAAATAAAGACTAAGTCAGAAGGTAACTTTTTAACCGAGGCCTCCCGCGACTTGTAGCCGAGCAGGGCTCCATCGCGGTCGGCCTGAAACTTTGACTTTGCCCCGGTCGAGGTGCAACCAGATGACCCGATTGGCGCTTTTTGTTTCTAAGCGCTAGAAAAATAATAATTCTTTAAAAATTCATATCTCCGGTTCCCCTGAACCAATTTTAATCGTTTTTGTGTCATTTTAAAGATAAAAATATAAACTATTTTTATAAATTGGTTTTGGATTTTTAAACTGTTTCCTGTGTTTTATTTAATTACTGTTTTGTGATATTGAATGCTTTACACACTGTCTCCTAAGTTAAGCCTTGACGCTCGTTGCCAAGCTACCAAGGGTTGAGCTGGGATTAATTTACTGAGACCTAACTGTACCTAGGTGGAGGTTAGTGGCTTGTTGCTAGGTGTAGGTACCTACCTGCCCTTACCAATAACCCATTTTCCAACATTTTTGGTGGCAGCGGTGGGATCCTGTACTTGTGTTCAGTATCACGTTACAGTTTTGAGTAAAACAAATTAAAAATCCTTTAAATTGTCTTAGTGCAAAAAAAAAATTTTTTAATTTTTATTTTTTTTTATTTTTATTTTTATTATTAATTTGGATTAATTTCAATTATTGAATTTTTGTAATTTTTCTAAATTCTTGTTTCCAATTTTTGCAAAAAGTTTTTGTTGACACAAAACTAGGGAACCATGGAGCTTGATCTGGCTAGCCTACCCACACTGACAGTAGTCCAGCTTAGGGGGTTGTGTATTGAAAGAGGGTTGCCTGCAACCACTGATCTCAGAAGCAAATCCTGATTAAATCCCTGACAGCATGGGCTGAGGCCCAAGAGCTAGGCACAGAGGAAGCTCCAGAGGAGGAAGAAAAAGGGGAGGATGCTAACTCTAACCTCTCAGGGGAGGGAAGGCATCTGAGCCCAAGTGAGGATGAGGAAGAACGGTCCTCAGTAGATACAGTCACTAGGGGCAGACCCAAAGCTAGTGGTAGGAAGGGGGTCCTTTCTGGAGGAGAGAACCCATCCATCAGAGAACGAGAGCTGGAGGCCCAGCTAGCATACATAGCTTTGGAAGCAGATAAGCTGGCCCTAGAAAAGAAAAAGTGGGCAAACAAAGAAAAAAGAGATGGTGGCAGCGAGAAAGAAGCTGAGGTGTCCCTGGGTGGGGGTTTTTCCCCCAGATTACCCAAAGGGGTGGTTCCGGCCTATGTAGAGGGGGATGACATAGATAAGTGGCTGGGGGCCTTTGAGAGGGCCCTCCAGATGAGGAGAGTCAAGCCTCAGTACTGGGGTTCACTTCTTTGGGAGTTAGTTCCCAACTCTGGGAGGGATAGGCTCCTAACCATGAGTGGGGAAGATGCAGACTCATACCCCAGTATGAAGAGTTGCTTGACTAAAAAGTTTGGTCTGACCCCAGAGCAGTATAGGCTCAAGTTTAGGGACGCCCAAAAGACGAGCACCCAGTCCTGGGTTGACTTTGTGGACATTTCAGTAAAGGCACTGGAGGGCTGGATACAGGGCAACAGGGTAAGTACCTTTGAGGGGCTGTACAATTTGATTATGAGGGAGCACCTTCTAACTAATTGTGTCCAAGAGAAGCTCCGCCAGTATCTAGTTGACACTGGGTTGACCAACCCCAGAGAACTGGGGGAGGCAGCAGATGACTGGTTAAGAACTAGGGTTAACCAGAAACCCCCAGGGGGTGATCAGAAAAAGGGAGGACATGGTTCTTCTCAGGGGAAGAACCAGGGGAAAGATGATAAAAAACCCAAGGAGTCCTCACAAGAGTCCCCAAAAACTTCTCAGGGAGGGGGAGCCCCGAGCCAATTCACTTTTAAAGGGAAAGGGTATCAGGGAAAGAATTATGATCCTGCTAAAGCAGGAAGGTTTCTGGAGCTTGCTAAGGCCGGCAAGTGTTTTGATTGTCATCAACCTGGACATAAAAGAGGAGATGCTATCTGCTCCAAGAAGCCCCCCACTGGTGGGCAATCCTAGGGGATTGCTAGTGTAGGGTTGGGGGTGGAAGTTGGCCCAGGGGTGGAGTCAGGGTACACAGAGGTCACCTTAGTATCCGTGGGTGGGGTGGACATTGCAACTATGGCCACCTTGCCTCCCATCATGGAGAGGTATAGGCAGAGGCCTAAAGTCAATGGGACTGAGGTGGAATCTCTGAGAGATACAGGAGCCAGTGTGACAATGGTCACAGAGAAGCTGGTTTCTCCAGAGCAGGTCTTACCTGGTGTCTTCCACCAGGTGACTTATGCAGATAGCAGAACCAAACTCCATCCCATGGCCATGGTGAGTCTGGAATGGGGAGGTGTGACTGGCCCTAAGAAGGTAGCTGTAGCTACTGCCCTCCCAGTAGAGTGTCTGCTGGGAAATGATCTTGAAGCATCTGAATGGTCAGAAGTGGAGAGAAGGGTCCATGCACAGATGCTGGACCCCCCTGAATGGGTGTGTGCTGTGACCAGGTCACAGGCAGCACAGCAGGGAAATGCTGGACACTTGGACCCTGGAACAATGGGCCAAGCCTCCAAGAAAAAGAGAAAGGGCACTGGGTCTGGCTTGCCAGCCCCAACAAGTACAGAGGGTCAGGAAGAATCCAACCCTGAGGGGGAGGATCTGAACTCTGAGGGAGGGACACTTTCCCTGCAAACTCTGCCTGATTTGGCAGAACTGCAAGGGGCAGGTGGGCCCACCAGAGAAGATTTGTGCCAGGGACAAAGAGGGTGTCCCACTCTTGAGGGCCTGAGGCAGACTGCTACCAGGCAAGAACAAGGGGATACCAGTGGGACCCACAAGGTTTACTGGGAGGATGGAGTTCTCTACACTGAGGCAAGGGCCCTCAAACCAGGGGCTGCTAGGAGAGTAGTGGTCCCCCAGAAGTATAGAGAATTCCTCCTTACCTTAAGCCATGATATCCCCTTAGCTGGACATTTGGGACAGACCAAGACCTGGAACAGGCTGGTCAACCATTTTTATTGGCCCCAAATGTCAGAAAAAGTCAGGGAGTTTTGCAGCTCCTGTGTCACCTGTCAAGCCAGTGGCAAGACAGGAGGCAAACCAAAGGCTCCCCTGATACCACTGCCAGTGGTTGGGACTCCCTTTGAACGGGTGGGGATTGACATTGTTGGTCCCCTAGACCCACCAACTGCTTCAGGTAACAGGTACATTCTGGTGGTAGTGGACCATGCCACCAGGTACCCTGAGGCAATACCCCTCCGGACAGTCACTGCTCCCACAGTGGCTAGGGCCCTACTTGGTGTGTTCACCAGAGTGGGATTCCCAAAGGAGGTGGTCTCAGATGGGTCACAAACTTTATGTCAGCCTATCTGAAAGCCATGTGGGATGAGTGTGGTGTTACTTATAAGTTCACCACCCCCTATCATCCACAGACCAATGGTCTGGTGGAAAGATTTAATAAGACCCTGAAGGGCATGATTATGGGTTTGTCTGACAGACTCAGGAGGAAATGGGATGTCCTCCTCCCATGCCTGCTGTTTGCCTACAGAGAGGTGCCACAGAAGGGGGTTGGATTCAGCCCCTTTGAGTTACTGTTTGGGCACCCTGTAAGAGGCCCATTGTGCTTGGTGAGAGAGTCTTGGGAAAAGCCTCTCAAAGAGTCCAAGGAGAATGTGCTAGATTATGTGCTGGGCCTGCGGTCACGCATGGCTGAGTACATGAAGAAGGCAAGAAGAAACCTGGAGGCCAGCCAGGAGCTCATGAAGCTCTGGCATGATCAAAAGGCTACCATGCCTGAGTATCACCCAGGACAGCTGGTGTGGGTTTTGGAGCCTATGGCTCCTAGGGCACTTCAGGCCAAATGGACTGGGCCCTATCCAATTCTGGAGAAAAAAGGTGAGGTCACCTACTTGGTGGACCTTGGCACCCCCAGGAATCCTCACAGGATCCTGCATGTAAACAGGATGAAACCCCACCAGGACAGGGCAGACATGACCATGCTGATGGTCACTGATGAAGGGAAGGAGGAGGAGGGTGAACCTCTGCCAGACCTCCTGTCCTCAAAGGCACAAGATGGGTCAGTGGAGGGAGTGGTACTCTCTCCCAAATTGACAGATCAGCAACAAAAAGACTGCAAACAAGTTTTGAAACAGTTTGCTAGTCTGTTCTCCCTGACCCCTGGACTCACCAATTGGTGTGTCCATGATGTTGACACTGGTGACAGCTTGCCTGTCAAGAACAAGCTGTATAGGCTGTCTGACCAGGTCAAGGCCAACATCAAAGCTGAGGTGGCTAAGATGTTGGACCTCAAGGTAATTGAGCCCTCTGATAGTCCTTGGTCCAGTCCAGTGGTACTGGTGCCCAAACCTAATCCCCAAGGTGGGAAGAAAGAATTGAGATTCTGTGTGGACTACAGAGGTCTAAACGCAGTCACTAGGACTGATGCTCACCCCATACCTAGAGCTGATGAGCTCATTGACAGGTTGGGGGCTGCCAAATTCCTGAGCACATTTGATCTGACCTCAGGATATTGGCAGATTGCCTTAAGTCCAGGAGCTAAGGAGAGGTCAGCATTTTCCACACCAGAGGGCCACTTTCAGTTCAAGGTGATGCCCTTTGGTATGAAAAATGCTCCTGCCACCTTCCAACGGTTGGTGAATAGAGTCCTGTCTGGGTTGGAATCTTTCAGTGCAGCTTATCTGGATGATATAGCTGTATTTAGTTCCACCTGGAAGGACCACCTGGTCCACCTGAAGGAAGTGCTTCAGGCCCTGCTTCAAGCAGGCCTGACTATCAAGGCAAGCAAGTGCCAGATAGGGCAAAGCTCAGTTGTGTACCTGGGCCACCTTGTTGGTGGAGGCCATGTACAACCTCTCCAGCCCAAGATCCAGACTATCCTGGATTGGGAGGCTCCTAAAACCCAGACTCAGGTCAGGGCCTTTCTTGGCCTGACTGGGTACTACAGGAGGTTTGTTCAGAATTTTGGGACCATAGTGGCCCCTCTGACTGAGCTTACCTCCAAGAAACAGCCCAAGAAGGTCATTTGGACCCCAGAGTGTCAAAAAGCTTTTGACACCCTAAAACAGGCTATGTGTTCAGCACCAGCCTTACTGGCCCCTGACTATAGCAAGGAGTTTGTAGTGCAAACAGATGCTTCAGAGGAAGGAATTGGGGCAGTGTTAGCACAAGTTAATGAAGAGGGCCATGATCACCCAGTTGCCTTCATCAGCAGGCGACTACTCCCCAGAGAGAAAAAATGGAGTGCCATTGAGAGGGAGGCCTTTGCTGTGGTCTGGTCCCTGAAGAAGTTGAGGCCTTACTTGTTTGGCACTCACTTCCGTGTACAAACTGACCACAGACCTCTCAGATGGTTGATACAGATGAGGGGGGAGAACCCAAAACTGCTAAGGTGGTCCATTTCCCTACAGGGGATGGACTTCACAGTGGAGCACAGACCTGGGACTGCCCATGCCAATGCAGATGGCCTTTCCAGGTTTTTCCACTTAGCTGATGAGGACTACCAGGGTGTAGGTTAGTACCTATCACCTTTCATCTGGGGGGGGGGCAGTGTAGGAAAGTCCTCTTTTTTTGCCCTGATCACCCCCACACTTTTTGGACATGTACTGGTGGTTACTGACTCTTGGCTGTGCCCTGGGTACTGCTTACCAGTCCCAGGGCCTGCGCTCTGTGTAAAATGCATATGCAAATTAGGCTAATTATAATTGGCTAAGTTAACCTACCTATAAGTCCCTAGTATATGGTAGGGCATGTAGGTTTAGGGACCACAGCATAGGTGGTGCACACCTAGGTGCACTGCTGAGGTGCCCAGTGTCATTTTAAAGGCAGGCCTGCCTTGCTGGCTGCTTTTAAATTAAAGTTATATGCAAATTCGACTTTGGAATTCAAAGTACTTCCAAAGTCTTAAACTACCTTATTTTTACATATAAGTCACCCCTAAGGTGTGCCCTATGTGCCCCTAAGGCTGGGTGCCATGTAACTATAAGCAGGGACTTTATAAAAATAGATTTATAAACCCTGGTGAGGTAAAAACAGCCAAATTAGTTTTTCCCTCATTGAAGTAAATGGCCTTCATAGGCTAGAATGGGGAGACTTTATTTTAAATTTTAAAGTCTCCTTAAATGTTGCATACCAATAATTTGGTATCAAATTAATTGTTGTAATAAATCCCACAACTTCCAGTTGTTGGATTTAATATAACTTGTTCAGGTAAAGAGTTTTAGACTTTACCTAAAAAGTTGCCAATTTCAGCCCTGCATTGTTTTTGCTGCTGTGCTCTGATTGGCCAGCCTGCAGCAGCTTAGTCAAGCTCCCTTGATGAGGTGTGAAGTGGCCTGGCTTCACACAAAGGAATGTGCTTGGGGGAGAGAATCTCCCCTCAGCAGATGCTGAGGCAGGAAGGGGGAGGGCTGCCAAACTGGTCTTCAAAGGCAGAGAAGGACATCTGGAGCACCCAGCAACACCCCCACATCCTGCAACCCCAGACAACTAGGTGCCCCCTTGATTAGATTAGGAGAGGGCAGGAGAGGGGTGTGTTTATGATTTTTAGCCACACCAGTGGGTGGGCTCAGCCAGATGTAACCTCCAAAAATCAGATTCAGCCATGTTGGATTTTTAGAGACTGTTGCCTTTTGGGATGGATTTTTGCCACACTTCCCAGGAAGTGGTCATCACAGGGGGACGACCCTGTACCTGATTGGAGGACCAGGACCCCCCTGCTTTTCACCCAGGAGCAAGGATAAAACTGGCAGACCTGCACCCACACCTGAGATCCCCACCAAATTTCAAGAAGAAGGAACTAAAGGAGAAGAAGGACTGCCCTGCTGGACCCCTGGCCTGCACCTGGAACCTGCACTCAGAAGGACTGCACCAGCTGCACACTTGGGCTTCACCACAAGAAGGACTTTGCCTGGCTTCAACTGGTTCAAGGAGGGACTCCCTGTTTGCTACAGGTGAAAAATTGCTATCCAGAGTCCCCCTGCACCAACTCCTGAAAAGTGACCAGCTGAACACTGTCCAGTGGCCAAAAAGGAGTTTGCGCCAGGTGCATTCTGGGAGTTGAAGTCCGCACCCCCCAAGGACCATCACAGAACTTCTGGACCCTTGGGGTGAGCTGTGGACCCCAAAAGTACCTTAAAAGAACATCTGGGTGAAGCCCCAGAAGTTTGGAAAATATTTGAGAATTTTTGAAAAAAAGCTCCAGAGAGGGACCGACCCGCCGCGGAAATTCTAGCCGGCTTGCCTCAACCGCGACCCGGCCTGACTTGGTTGGTCGTCCCGGTAAAGAAAAACCTCCAAAAAAGAGACTAAGTCCAAAGGTAAAAAGTGGACCGGGACCTCCCAGCCATCGTATCCGAGAAGGGCTCCACGGACGTCGGATCAAGATCCAGGTTTACCCCGGTCGAAGGATTTTCATCTCGAAAAAATGACTAAGTCCGAAGGTAAAAATCTCCACCGAGGAAACCCACATCGCGTACCCGGACAAGGGCTCCAGGAGGTCGGATTCAACTGGCAGGTTCGTCCCGGTGAAGAAAAACTTCAAAATAAAGACTAAGTCAGAAGGTAACTTTTTAACCGAGGCCTCCCGCGACTTGTAGCCGAGCAGGGCTCCATTGCGGTCGGCCTGAAACTTTGACTTTGCCCCGGTCGAGGTGCAACCAGATGACCCGATTGGCGCTTTTTGTTTCTAAGCGCTAGAAAAATAATAATTCTTTAAAAATTCATATCTCCGGTTCCCCTGAACCAATTTTAATCGTTTTTGTGTCATTTTAAAGATAAAAATATAAACTATTTTTATAAATTGGTTTTGGATTTTTAAACTGTTTCCTGTGTTTTATTTAATTACTGATTTGTGATATTTGAATGCTTTACACACTGTCTCCTAAGTTAAGCCTTGACGCTCGTTGCCAAGCTACCAAGGGTTGAGCTGGGATTAATTTACTGAGACCTAACTGTACCTAGGTGGAGGTTAGTGGCTTGTTGCTAGGTGTAGGTACCTACCTGCCCTTACCAATAACCCATTTTCCAACAGGGTGCCAATCCCATGCATCCCCAGGGCTCCAGCATGGACCCCGGGTCCTTACAAACCAGCTCTCTGGGGTTTTCAGTGCAGCTACTGCTGCTGCCAACCAACAGACAGGCTTCTGCCCCCCTGGGTTCTGGGCAGCCCAGTCCCAGGAAGGCAGAACAAAGAATTTCCTCTGAGAGAGGGTGTTACACCCTCTCCCTTTGGAAATAGGTGTTAAGGGCTGGGGAGGAGTAGCCTCCCCCAGCCTCTGGAAATGCTTTCAATAGTACAGATGGTACCCTACTTGCATAAGCCAGTCTACACCGGTTCAGGGATCCCCCAGCCCCTGCTCTGGCGGGAAACTGGACAAAGGAAAGGGGAGTGACCACTCCCCTGTCCATTACCACGCCAGGGGTGGTGCCCAGAGCTCCTCCAGTGTGTCCCAGACCTCTGCCATCTTGAATGCAGAGGTGTGAGGGCACAGTGGAGGCCTCTGAGTGGCCAGTGCCAGCAGGTGAAGTCAGAGACCCCTCCTGATAGGTGCTTACCTGGTTAGTTGGCCAATCCTCCTCTGAGGGCTATTTAGGGTCTCTCCTGTGGGTTTCTCTTCATATAACGAATGCAAGAGCTCACCAGAGTTCCTCTGCATCTCCCTCTTCGACTTCTGCCAAGGCTCGACCGCTGACTGCTCCAGGACGCTTGCAAAACCACAACAAAGTAGCAAGACGACTACCAGTAACATTGTAGTGCCTGATCCTGCCGGCTTTCTTGACTGTTTCCTGGTGGTGCATGCTCTGAGGGCTGTCTGCCTTCACCTTGCACTGGAAGCCAAGAAGAAATCTCCTGTGGGTTGACGGAATCTTCCCCCTGCTAACGCAGGCACCAAACTTCTGCATCACCGGTCCTCTGGGTCCCCTCTCATCTTGACGAGCTTGGTCCCTGGAACATAGGAGCTAGATCCATGTGACCCCGATAGTCCAGTGGTCCTTCTGTCCAAATTTGGTGGAGATAAGTCTTTGCCTCCCCACGCCAGACAGTAATCCTGTGTACTGCGTGATCTGCAGCTGCTAGGGCTTCTTTGCACTTATACAAGGAATCCTTTGTGCACAGCATAGCCCAGGTCCCCAGCACTCCGTCCTGCATTGCTCAACTCGCTGAGTTAATCACTAGCTTTGTGGGACCCTCCTTTGTAGATTTCAGATGACTGCCGTGCTCAGATTTCTTGAACACCTGTTGAAGTGCTTCTGCACATGCTGCCTGCTTCTGTGTGGGCTCTCTGTGCTGCTGAGAGCCCCCTCTGTCTCCTCCTCTAAGGTGCGACCTTCTGGTCCTTCCTGGGCCCCGGTAGCACCCATTTTCTTCAAACACGACTCTTGCAGCTCGCAAGGCTTGTTTGTGGTATTTCTGCGTGGAAACAACTCTGCATCCTCCAGCATGCCATGGGACATCGTCTGTTCAAAGGAGAAGGTCCTGGCACCCTCCATTGTGCAGAATCTTCAGCTTCTTCCACCTTGAGGCAGCCCTTTTGCACCTTCATCCAGGGTTTAGTGTGCTCCTTCCCCCTCTGGACACTTGCGTGACTCTTGGACTTGGTCCCCTTCCTTTACAGTTCCTCAGGTCCACAAATCCATCTTCAGTGCTTTGCAGTCAGTTGTTGCCTTGCAGAATCCCCTATCATGACTTTAGTGTGTTTCTGGGGTAGTAGGGTAACTTTACTCCTACTTTTCAGGGTCTTGAAGTGGGGTATCTTGGACACCCTTAGTGTCTTCTTACACTCCCAGCGACCCTCTACACACTACACTAGGCTTCGGGTCCATTCATTGTTCGCCTATTGTATCCTATTGCATCCTTTGTATTCTACAGTGTTTGCACTACTTTTCTAACTGTTTACTTACCTGATTTTGGTTTGTGTGTATATTTTGTGTATTTTACTTACCTCCTAAGTATATCCTCTGAGATATTTTTGGCACAATGTCACTAAAATAAAGTACCTTTATTTTTAGTAACTCTGAGCATTGTGTTTCTTATGATATAGTGCTATATGATATAAGTGGTATAGTAGGAGCTTTGCATGTCTCCTAGTTCACTACTAATCTACTAATAAGGGATAACTGGACCTGGCACAAGTTGTAAGGACCATCGGGTACCCACTATAAGTCAGGCCAACCTCCTACACTCATATCCATCCAGTGACCATCTACCCTTGTCCTGGTTGACACCAGCACTGCCTCAAAAGTCCGATTTTGACAACCACAGCAAACGAAACAGCAATCAGGGTGCATCATACACAATTGTAGGCATACATCACAAATTACTCAAGAACAGCAAAAAGGCAGGAAAGTAATGGCAGGACAAAAGTGAACCCCAAATAAACTCTGTGTTTATTAACTCAGGAGTAATGAGAATTAAAGGCCTATGTCCAGTCCATTACAAAATCTCTGCTCAGTGCTGCGCACCAGCTTGACTCTGATCACTGTCAAAGAATCTCCACAGGAAGGGGCATCAAGTGGGCATGCAGGCACGTGAGGGACCATCCTTGGTGGGTGGGGTCAGATTTGGGATGGGTGGTTTTGGAGGGGTAGGATTCACTTTGGGAGTAGTGGACATAGCTTTGGGAGAGGTGGGCTTAACTTTCAAAGGGGCAGGCTTCTTATTTGGGGTGGGAGGGGTATGGCTGGTTTCAGGAGGCAGGAGTGACAGGGGACAACTTGGATGTGGAAGGGATGGGTAGAGATGTGGGTGGGACCTTTTGGTTTTGGGAGTGGGTAAGGGCAAGGCAGAAAAGGAAACTTTATTTTGGGAAAAGGGTAAGGACTTCAGAAGGGATTAGGAGTTGAGAGGTTGAAGAAGTGGTAGTGTTGGCTGTGGTTGTTGATGCTACTGGTGTGTGCATGTGTGAGGCATGCTAGGGTTTGGATAGTGTCTGCTGCATGTGTGAATGTGGATATATAGGTTTCTTGGGGGGCTGTAAGGTAGAGGTGCTGAGTAATGAGGGAGTCATGGCTGTGTTTGTGGGTGCTGAGGTGGTATATGGGGGTCTGGTGCGTGTGGTAGCTGTGGCTGTGAATGTTGGTGTGGTGTCTGAGATATGTGGTGTGTGTGGTGACTGTGTGTGTGGGTGTTGGGGTGGTATCTGGGGGATGGTGTCTATAGTGTGAGGGTATGTATGTGTTGGGGTGGTGTCTGGGGTATGGTGGGTATGGTGGCTGTGTCTGTGGGTGTTGAGATGGTGTATGGGGGATTCAAGCTAGCCTGGCTGATGAGGGGTGAAACCCCGAAACCGGTCCCAGGATGCTTGTTTCCGGTCCAGTGAGGACCTGGCTTGGCAGTTCGGGCTGGACTGTTCCCATGAGGAACAGGGTCAAGACTGATTTGCATATGGCTGGGTCCAAACTGGGGTGGCATGGTGAGCAAAAGAACGATGGATTAAACCCAGATCTGTGACTGGGGGTGAGTGTTTGACAATGTTCAGCATTCCGTCCATCACTTGTTGTTTTTGCTTTGTCGCCCTAAGTGGGAAGGGTATGCCCAGACGTGGGTCCCGTGCTTCCCATGCCACTGGATTCAAGCTAGCCTGGCTGATGAAGGGTGAAACCCCGAAACCGGTCCCAGGATGCTTGTTTCCGGTCCAGTGAGGACCTGGCTTGGCAGTTCGGGCTGGACTGTTCCCATGAGGAACAGGGTCTAGACTGATTTGCATATGGCTGGGTCCAAACTGGGGTGGCATGGTGAGCAAAAGAACGATGGATTAAACCCAGATCTGTGACTGGGGGTGAGTGTTTGACAATGTTCAGCATTCCGTCCATCACTTGTTGTTTTTGCTGTATGGGGTATGGTACCTGTGGAGTGTGGGAATGTGGGTTTTGAGTGGTGTCTGGTGGTATATTAGGTGTGGTGTGTGGGTATGCGGGTATTGGCCTGTTGTCTGTGAGTGTGGTGGGTGTGATGTGTGGGTTGGTGGAGTGGTGGTGATGTCTGTGGGAATGGCAGATGTTGTGATGTGTGTGAGTTACTGTTGAGTGCTTACATGTCACTGTGTCTTGTGGTGCTGGTGTTTATGTATGCTGCTTGTGTGTGTTGAGTGGGTGTGTGCAGATGTGTCTATAGGCTTGGGACAGGGGGTGGAATGGGTAAATTGGATGGGAATGAGGTAAGTGGTGGGAGCAGGATTGTTGGGGGGGGTGGAAGGCTGCCATCAGTAAGTAGTCCAGAGCCTGAAAAGATCTCTATTTGGCAGGCATAGCGCTATGACTGCCTTCCAGGTACGCAACCTTCGACTAGAGATGGTTGCCCTGTACCTGGATGGCATTCAGAATGGTAGTCTGACCCCCATATATTCTCCTCAGGAAGTCAATAGCCTTCTCATTCAGGGCAGCATGAGTAACAGGGGTAGGGGGTGAGGTGTATGGGAGAAAGAGATGCCCATCCTCTTGGGTGAGGGGGGCTACCAACTGGATGGGGAGCAACATGGAGGGTGGAGATGTAAATGAGGGTGGCATACAAGGATGGACCAGGAGCAGGTCCTGATGGATCCGCCACCACTAGGGAGTGGCCTCTGGAGGATGAATATGAAGATGATGATGTGGATCCTGTGTCCTTTGTGGCACTCAACTCACCCTCCAGGCCACTGGGTCCCTCTGTGTCAGATATCTGATGAATGGAGCTACATGGATTCCCCACTTTGTTCAGCCCTGTCTCCTGCCTGTGCTGATGCTGAAAATGCTAAGATAAATAGGGTCACTACATGTGTCTGATCACAGTTGAACAACAGCTTTGATTAGCAAACGTTACCATAAAATATAGTATCCCCCAGCCACAAACTCAAGCAAAGTGTATCTAGCAATTGCAACACCATATGCATGCATGCTACATAAAGTGTGAACAGTTGGCCACAGGAAATTCAGCATCAAAGACAACTCAAATTGCATGGATGAAGTTGTTCAATCACAATAGCTATGGAACAAGTAGGCAATCCTATCATTATGACTGGTTTCCCTTAAGTAGCATCCATCAGTAACCTGTTGTCACAAAATAGTATGGCAATGCCAAGTTCAGTCTCACAGATCCCACACAAGGTCATGCATCCAGCTAATCTTCATATAGTCAATACCACATCATAATGAAATGATGGCCAAATAATCCAGCCATGTTGCTGAAAGACGTACAGTAGCCATAACAAGGTGACATGAAAACACCCATGTCACACTGGAAAAAATCCTTAATGGTCACTTCACTATATGTGCATTGTCTAAATAGACACATGAAGGTTGTACTAATGTTGCTCAGATAGATAACACATCTTGCACAGAAATGAACACTGAAGACAATTTGAGCAAAATGTCAGGGAGATTTGTCTGCAATTATCCACACCACAATGCATCAGCTGGCACCAGGGAAATCACCTCTCATGATTGGTACTCCTGAGAATACCCTACTCAGATTGCATAAGTAAAAGCCAACCGTCCTTTGACTGTTGTGGAGGCCCAGGGAATCTCAGGTACCTGTAGAAAACCCTTAACATGTTGCTCAAAGGGAAGTCACATCACTGTCCCTTTTTGTAATGCAAACACAGATTCCCTTGGAGGAATGATTGTACACAACCACATTTGATTCCCAAATTAGTGCAAGTCACTCCCTGATGCATGTCAACTGTTAAAAAATGAATCTTCACCATTTAACATGCAGTAAGCACTTTGCTAAGTGATCCTACTTCAATGGCATGGGAATGCACATTGAGAGTAAATTCTGTAGTCCTACCTCTCATGTCCGTAATTGCTTCTGCAATTGTACTTGCCAACTTCATGGGATGATGAGTGAGGGTATGTATGAGCCACCATCAATGGTGACACACTCCTGTCTGTGGTACCACATGAGCTGTAGCCCCATCACATATGTCCAATTCCAAATCTATGTTTGCATGTACACAAATGTGAGGGAATCAGACATCATTCCATGAACACAGGTAGATTATGCATGAAACAGCAGTGAAAATGTTATGGCAAAAGTGAAAGTTACACATGCTAATACATAAGCACATTGAATGATGACAACAGTAATATTACTAAAATCGTCTCACTGGACATTCACTACTTACCAAGAGAAAGTATTGATCTATGACTGCACCCAAAGAGCAATGTATGCTCTGTCACATACATGATGGCCACGTTCACATGACAGACAGCATTGAGGCACCAGCACTCGTGACACACTGAAGGCAAGTGACTTGTGGGGAACATATGCCAATATACTCACATGAGCAGACATACGGCTGAGAACAGGGATCTATTACTTCATGTTGTTTGAGCTGAAGCACTGAAGGCAAGTGGGCTGTGGGTTACAAATCACACCCACACCCACAACAACAAACAACATGACCTAATTGATCACTGTACTCAACCATGTTTTGGCCCTGGAGAGTTAATTGGTTGTGGACTGCACTCTGTTGTGTCCTAGGTCACTGGGCCAATAGGCAAGGCATGGAGGCAGGCACCAACTTCCATATCTACACAAACAATTACTTGTCTTGTGAGTTACACATGGCACACCTCCAATTTTCAGGGGGTGACGGCAGACTATAACACTTCAACTTGGCAACGTAACAGGCAGGAATATGCACAAGATCCACACCCTTGTAACTGTTGTGCTCCCCTCAAGCACCCGTCATGCTCAGGGTAGGCCACTGCCAGAATGCGTGCCATTATGGGGGACAGGTTCCGACATGTGCCCCACCCAGTCTGGGAGGACAGTCACAGCTGGACCTCTATAATCTTCTGGGCCCTGTGTATCAGGGCCGCCCACCTCTTTCAACAGTGGGTGCTGCACGTGCTATGGACCCCCAGGGCCCTCATGTTCTGAGCGATGGCTCTCCAAAACTCCTTCTTCTGATGGGTGTTGACCTGTATGGATGCAAGAGACAAATCAAAAGTATACAAATCCATTTTCTGGCCAAATGTTTGTGTCACACACATTTCAGAAACACCAAGCACACAAATGTTGTAATTGTCAACACACCACAAGCGTAAAACACACATGCTGATACGTACAGGGACATGACTACACACTTTTGGAGTCATCTGAAGACTTACCAACTACCCTTCTCCTGGCCTACACAGAGTAAGTAAGCATATTGGCATGAGGCAGCCCAGGCTCAAGCAACATGTACTGTGATGTGAGCTACAAAGAAACACAACACACCATTCTAGCTTTCTGAAGGGTAAACCCCTTGGGCCTGACTGGGCAGACACATTTACATTCAGCCACATTAACTCAATACATACAGTCACAACAGGCATCTACCATAGTACAGACTTCACTCTAAGGCTTAAGTGGCAGTGAAAGAGCTGCCAAGGGTGGCATGAATGTCTCTTCCCTGAGCATGTGTGGACATGTGGAATAGCAAATATAAGCTCATGCAACTTCAGAGTGAATTTGTGTGGCATGAATTTGTAACACAGAACACATATTTCACCATATGTGGCAACCATACAGAGATGGCATCCAACATACTAAGGTATGTTTGGTCTGATTGTTTGCATGTAACTAAGCTAATGAGTCACATGCCATGCCATCCCCGGAATCAACAAAGTATCTTCACTGTTGGTTTGTCACTTGAGCAATACGCCTGTACTGGACAAATATGACTTAGGTAAAGGTGACAACAGAGGTGTGGGAGTAAGGGGCCTGTCATAAGTCAATAACACACATTGACAATGAGGCAAAATACACAAATATACTAGTTCAGGAAGAAACGTCACGACCCATTTCTAATGTAGTCAATGGACAAAGGCCTTCAGGCCAGGTCTTGCCACTCTGGACTCATTTTGGCCACATGCCAGGATATGCAGGTCTACAGGGAGTGGGCCCGGTGCCACAGTTGCATAGCCGCTGTAACTCTACCATAGCCTGTCCTATGTCCCATACTGGGAGATACATTTGGCAGGCCCTGGTCTCTGCAGGCTGAGCGTACAGAACCTACATTATATTCATATTTCCATCACTTCCAGCCATTACATTGAATCATGTGTCTATCCTCTATGTGGGTTGTGACTTGTGTAGCACTTGTGAAGGGCACAGCAAGTTTTATATGGTTCTGGCACCAACTGATGACATCAACTAAATCCAATGTTTGCCTATGTAACAGGACACTGTCTGATATGTCCATTCCTACAATGTTCTGGGGGTCTGTACTAATATATTTTGTGGCCTACGCAATCTGATATAGTCATGTCTCAATTTCAATTTTACTGACATCTTGACCTTGTTTGTGTTGAACAATGTAATAAAATCTCTTCTGCAAAAAGACACTTGTATGTATCTGTTGGAGTGTAATAGTTATAATCTTGAGCTGGCCACTGAGTGCATACAACATATCCCTGTGTGCACAAGTAGCTTGTACCTTCATTGTATGGTTCACATGGTCTTACATATCTACATAGCTAGATGGGAAATTTGAGACAGCAGGAAATGAGTTTGTGACAAGTGTATTTATTACAATGATCATGCAGAAAAATAAAATTGGGGACAGATGCAATCAAAAATTTAAAGTGAAGGCTCAGTCATGGTGGATAAAATAATTGGAGTAGATGCCACACCATTGGAAGTCCATAGTCTAGAATACTCCAATTGGACATATAGGCCCTCATTATGACCCTGGCGGTTGGCGGTAATATGGTGGAAAGTTGTTTTTTTCCGTGAATAAACATATATATACATATACATATACATCAAGACAGTAGTTCCACTTAATATTTGCTGCATCCAAATTGGCTTGTCCCATGGAATGGTGAGCGAACCTGACAGTCAAATCAAAGACATCACATGTAGATGAAGCGAACATGCAAACTCAGGGTTATACACACAGGGGGTCATTCTAACTCTGACGGGCGGCGGAGGCCGCCCGCCAGAGTTCCCCCCTCCAGAACACCGCTCCGCGGTCATAAGACCGCTGGGATGATTCTGGGTTTCCCACTGGGCTGGCGGGCGACCGCCAAAAGGCCGCCCGCCAGCCCAGTGGGAAACACCCCTCCATGAGGATGCCGGCTCCGAATGGAGCCGGCGGAGTGGAGGATGTGCGACGGGTGCAGTTGCACCCGTCGCGAATTTCAGTGTCTGCTCAGCAGACACTGAAATTCTTTGTGGGGCCCTCTTACGGGGGCCCCTGCAGTGCCCATGCCATTGGCATGGGCACTGCAGGGGCCCCCAGGGGCCCCACGACACCCCATACCGCCATCCTGCTCCTGGCGGGCGACCCGCCAGGAACAGGATGGCGGTATGGGGTGTCAGAATCCCCATGGCGGCGCAGCAAGCTGCACCGCCATGGAGGATTCTGCAGGACAGTGGAAAACCGGCGGGAGACCGCCGGTTTTCCTGTTCTGAGCCGCGGTCAGAATGTCCTAAGGAGCACCGCCAGCCTGTTGGCGGTGCTCCCGCCGACCCTGGCCCCGGCGGTCCGTGACCGCTGGGGTCAGAATCAGGCCCACAGTTCTTTACTAGAAGAAACAACACCAATGTATGCAATGTTTTTCTACCTGACTCCCTTCCTCACATTACTGCTAGGCAAACATGTTCCATGAACTGATGATGTTTCTGTTAATAAAGGGCTGTGTGCATACCCCTGAGCTTGCATGTTTGATTCTAGTTAAAGTGAATATATAACTGAAAAAAAACAGGTTAAGTGTACGTTGTAGTTAAGAAGTTACATTAGTCATCAGTAATGTCATCCGTGATGCCACTGACCATGTCATCAGTGATGCAATATGTGAGGTCATAAGCAGTGCATTAGGGGGAAGGAAGCTACAGTTAGGTGAGGTAACTATAACTGCTGAATTTCTATAGTTTTGTACGTAGAAATGTCAACCTAACCATAACATTCCCTGTAACCAATGTTTTTTTCTGTGAATTTGTAACTTTTTTAATGTTACTTCATAACTATAATGTCTCCTTAAACTTAGATTTTTTCATTGAATTTCTACGTTTTTTTCATATTTTTTTAATCTACGAGGTTGGTTTCTTCTTAATTTGAGATGTACTAATGTATCAAAGTAGCAATTTAATATACATAAAAGTGTATATTTCAGACATTGTTTTGTTTCACTTGGTGCTTAACTAGAAGTTCTTTTATTTTACATTTTTAGTAGTGTGGATATTCTTTATTGTTTATATTGTCAATGTGGTGAAAGTATACTTAGTTTATATGTGTCTTTGTGTAATATAAAATCCAAAAAACAACTAAGAATGCAGATGTTTACGTAAACGGAGTATTCGTGTCTATGTTTTGAAGTCATAATCATAAATATTTCTGTGACAACTTATTGACAGTTATTGAAGATATTTAGGCCCGTATTTATACTTTTTGACGCTAAACTGCGCTAACGCAGTTTAGCGTCAAAAAGTTTTGCGCCGGCTAACGCCATTCTGAAGCGCCATGCGGGCGCCGTATTTATTGAATGGCGTTAGCCGGCGCAAGCAGACCGGCGCTGCCGGGTGTGCGTGGAAAAAAACCACGTACACCAGGCAGCGCCGGCGTTGGGAAAAATGGCGCTAGGGCATCCTAAAAATGGTGCAAGTCAGGTTGACGCAAAAAATCGCCTCCACCCGATTTGCGCCATTTTTAACAACGCCCAGACGCCATTTACATGACTCCTGTCTTAGTAAAGACAGGAGTCATGCCCCCTTGCCCAATGGCCATGCCCAGGGGACTTATGGTCATTGGGCATTGAGGCATGTAGGGGGGCACAAATCAGGCCCCCCTATGCCAAAAAAAATTATTAAAAAAAAAAAGTTATACTTACCTGAACTTACCTGAATGTCCCTGGGGTGGGTCCCTCCATCCTTGGGTGTCCTCCTGGGGTGGGCAAGGGTGGCAGGGGGGGTCCCTGGGGGCATGGGAGGGCAGCTGTGGGCTCATTTTGAGCCCACAGGTCCCTTAACGCCTGCCCTGACCCAGGGGCTAAAATCCGGCGCAAATGCGGGGTTTTTTGCCCCGCCCACGCCCGGGCGTCATTTTTGCCCGGGAGTATAAATACGACGCATTTGCGTCGCAGTCATTTTTTTAGACGGGAACGCCTACCTTGCATCTCATTAACGCAAGGAAGGCGTTCACGCAAAAAATGACGTTCTTTCCTCATACTTTGGCGCTAGACGCGTCTAACGCCAAAGTATAAATATGGCGTTAGTTTTGGCCGAATTTGCGTCGAAAAAAACGACGCTAATTCGGCGCAAACGGAGTATAAATATGCCCCTTAGAGTGACCAGGCGTCCTGGATTTACTGGGACAATCTAAGTTTTTACCTACTGACCCGGTACATTTTAGGAAATTTAGCTATTGTTCTAGTTTTTCAGAGGGTTACATGAAAATGGTGGGAAGTGATTTTGTTTGTTTTACAAACCTGAGATATCTGCCCGGTGTTAGTAGAAAGCAGTTTAATTAACAGGCATTATACTGGCTTTAAAAGTCGTAATGTATTCATGTTCTTAGCGCATGTCCTGTAAATGTATGCTATTTAGTACTGTTATTGTGTGCACATGTATGAAGTGAAATTTTAGTCATTCTTCTATTTTTTTGTGAATTTGTTTTCAATTTTGCAGTAAATGTGGTAATCGTGATGTAGCTGTTAATCACGAAGACCGCGTGGTTATGATAACATTACATTTTTACGTATATATGGTGCAGATAGAATATTTAAATTTGTTCTACTACTAAGAATTTCTGAAGCTGTTTTTTGTATCAACGGTTTCATACAAATACACTTTTTGTCCTCTTTGTTTGGAAAACCCTTACAGTACGGTAGTCGCGGTGACGTCATTATCGGCGATGACCATGTAATAAATAAACAATATAAAAAGTGCATCAAGAAGTATTCGAGGCACGGCTTGCTATCAGGGTTTCACTAATACAGTTTCAGAAGTTTTAGAAGTGAATTTATTTTATATCTAAAACATTTTTTCTTCATTTTTGAAACATCTCAATTATATTCGTAATTGCGGTGATCACATAACCGAAAACATAGCAAAATAATTAGATAGCAGAGTTTCTAATGATTTCCATAGGCACCAAACCCATTTCATTGGAGAGGAAGGTTATATTTATTTCTGTAGCTCACACCTGGAGGAGCAAGAAGTAGAGAGAGTGGACATTTTGGGATTTGCATTTTTCACTGCAAGCTTTGTTCAAACATGGCAACAGGAAGGAGAGATACTGATATGCATCAAAATTCACAGCATGAAAAAGAGGTTGAAGAGCTGGAAAATGAAGACTCACCAGAAGAAGGGCCTTCCAGTCGCAAAGCTAGAGTGGCTTGGGATTTCTTCTTGGGCGAATCTAAAACTGTGGCAAAACTTGTCAAATGCTCTCTTTGTGACAAGGTGTTGCCAAGAGGATCCAAGAAGAAATATTAATGGGGGACAATAATAATGTTGAACCATTTAAAAACACATCATGGCAACCTGCTGAAAGGAGCCAGAAAGCAAAGAGAAGCTAAAAGTACCTGTCTTGGAGCAGAAACAGCAGTTACACAAGGCAAAACAATTTCTACTGAAGTGGACACAAAAGGAAAAGACGTTGCAGCAGAATTTAGCATGTACTGCATGTATTGTAAGAAGATTATGTCTGCCGGAGAACAGTTTTTTAAACTATTCTATCATGCAGCAAAGCAGCACAAAAGTTAATTTTATATACAGAAGTTTGTTTTTGCAGCTTACATTTTTTTATTGCTGATTGTTTTATTTTTTAAGTTAACCCCTTCCCCGCCATCGATGTAATGGTTACATCCGTGGATGCGGCGCCTAGGTGCCACAGATGTAACCTTTATGTCCTGGGACCGGCCCTCGGGGGAAGCACTAGCGCTCCCCCCCCACCTCCCAGGGCAGAGCTGGAAGGGGAATCGCTTCCACTTCCACACCCTAGTGCGTAGGATGACATCATCACGCGATCATGCGCTGACCTCATCAGAGGTTACCTCCCATTGCGCTGGAAGCATGCTTATGTTAAGCATTTCTCTTCCCGTTGGGAGGAGGTGGCAGGCAGAGACATCAAAAGAAAGGAAAGGCTTTTCCTTTTTTTTATATGTCATTCTGAGCATTTCTGCAGCCGATCATAAAGCGATCGGGCTGCAGAAATGCCCACTAGACACCAGGGATTTTTTTTGTGTTATTGACATGAAAGGGGAGTGGGCCCTTGGGCAAGGGTCACTCCCCTGGGGGCATATTTTCTAAGGACATTTCTTCCCCCCTTGGGGCAGATCGACCTGTATTGATTAGCCACTAGATATCAGGGATTGTTTTTTTTTTTGTGTTTATTTACATTTATAAGGGGAGTGATCCCTTAGGCGAGGGTCGCTCACCAGGGGGAAATCATTTTATTAGATCTTTTCTGCCCCCCCCTGGGGGCACATCGGCCTATATTGATTAGGCCGATTTGCCCCCGGGGGGGCAGAAGCCGCTAGAAACTAGCTTTTTTTTTTAGGTCAGTTTCACGCAAGGGGAGCAACTCCTTAGGCAAATTTATTTTAGGCCATTTTAATTATGCCGTTGTTTTTTTTTTTTTTTTACAGGTGAGGACAAGACAAGGGTCGCTCCCTGGGGGACTAACTTATTTTAAGCCATTTCTGCCCAACGTGGGGGCAGATCAGCCTATTTTTCTTAGGCCAATCTGCCCCCAAGGGGGGCAGAAACCACTAGACACCACAGATTTTTTCTTTCTGCCAATTTCACACAAGGGGAGCAACCCCTTAGGCAAGGGTCACTCCCCTGGGGGGTAAATTTATTTTAGTCCATTTCTGCCCCACTTGGGGCAGATCAGCCTAATTTTGTAAGGCTGATCTGCCCCCCAGGGGGACAGAAACCCCATCAGACACCTGGGAAGAATGTATTTAAAAAAAGAGAGTGGGAGCATGGCTTTACCCCCCTACCTCAAATAAATGGGGACAATGTTGTTCTGCCCACTGGTGGGCAGATGGGGCAATTACCCCCGATCCATTCCAGGGGGGTAAAAAGCCTACTAGATGCCAGGGAATTAAAAAATAAAAATAAAACACTCGGTAGTGGCTACCAACTCCAGCTGAAAGGGCTAACAGTCTCCCAGCTCTCCCCCGCACACTAAAACATCTCATCCCACGGCAAGCAAGAGGACATATGATTTTTTGGGTTTTGGTTTTACATTTGGGCCATGAGAGCTTGTCTAACTCTCAAAATTGTCCCTCTTGGAATGGTGAGGGCTGCACTTTTTGGACTTTGGGAAGCTGCCATGTAGAAAAATCTATGAGACCTAGACACATCTAAAAAGTAAACATCTGGGTAAGTCCATGGGGGTGTGCTTCACATGCACCCTGCACCATTTTCTTACCCACAATGCTCTGCAAACCTCCAACTTTGCTGGAAATCACACATTTTCCCCACATTTTTGTGATGGAACCTTCCAGAATTTGCAGGAATCCACAAAAGTCCTGCCACCCAGCATTGTTACATCTATACCAATGCAAATTCTGCCCTACTTATCAGCCTAAAAATGCTTTTTTTCAAACTGCCCTTTTGGACCCACTTTTGTTCCCCCTCATTTTCGACATGTTTTCCCTGTCACAGGCACTTGACCCACCTACACAAGTGAGGAATAATTTTTACTGGGAGGCACAGGGGAACGTTGGGTGGTAGGAACTTTGTGCTGGTGCAGTGATCCCACACAGAAATGTGGGAAAAAATTGATGTTTTAGCTAAATTTGAGGTTTGCTGAGGATTCTGGGTAAGAAGCCACTGGGGGATCCACACAAGTTATACCTCCCTGGACTCCCTCTGGTGTTTAGTTTTCAGAAATGTTTGGGTTTGTTAGGATTCCCTATATGGCTGCTGTGCCCAGGACCAAAAACGCAGGTGACCCCCCCACCACAAAAACAGGTAATTTTGTATTTGATAATTTTGATGTGTCCACATAGTGTTTTGGGGCATTTTATTTCATGGGCACTAGGCCTACCCAAATAAGTGAGGTACCATTTTTATCAGGAGACTTGGGGGAGTGCTGGGTGGATGGACATGTGGTGCTCCTCTCAGATTCCGGAACTTTATGTCACCGAAATGTAAGGAAAAAGTATTTTTTGGGGCAAATTTTGAGGTTTGTAAAGGATTCTGGGTAACAGAACCTGGTGAAAGCTCCACAAGTCACCCCATCTTGGATTCTCCTAGGTGTCTAGTTTAAAAAAATGCACAGTTTTGGTAGTATTACGTAGGCTCTCATTATTCTAATGAGACTACTGGATTTGAGTGGCAGAATCGCCTGCAGTGTGAGACTGAGCCCCTCATTATGACACTGATGGTAAATCCTGCGTACCACCATGCTGGCTGTTGCCAACTTACTGCCGCTGTGGCAGATATCCGTTCACCATATTATGACACACACACACACCAATCCAACAGAATACAGCCACATACAAAAATCCACCAGACCAAAGGTCAGTGATAAAGTGGCGTCACAAAACCCATACCGCTATGCCAACAAAACAACGCCCATCACATTATGACCCACAAATCACCACAGCAGATATTCAACTGCGGTAAACCATTGGCAGTACATACCGCCGCGCTCACAATGGACACCCACATACAAAACAACATTACATTGGCCAATATGAAAAATACATACCTGACAACTATACACACACCACACCAACCCACTCACAGCACTATAAAGCACACACCCACATTACCCACAACCCTTTACAAACAACAATTACTGCCAGGAGACTGAGAAGAAGAGCACAGAGACAACTAGACACACACACACCACATACATCCATACACCCCTCATGCTCTCCACATCACACACCCCACCACATTACCCAACACACCCTCATCAACAAACATCACACAAAACCCATGGCACCACAAAGGCACCCCCGTTTCACTGAGGAGGAGTTAAGGGTCCTGGTGGAGGAAATTGTCAGGGTAGTGCCACAGCTCTTTGGAACACAGGCACAGAAGATATCTATAGCAAGGAAGATGGAGCTATGGTGGAGAATCGTGGACAGGGTCAACACCGTGGGACAGCACCCAAGAACAAGGGACGACATCAGGAAGAGGTGTAACAACCTATGGGGGAAGTTACAGTCCATATTAGCAAGGCACCAGCTCGCCATACAGAGGATTTGCAGTGGACCCCACCTCCTCCCCACACCTCACAGCATGGGAGGAGCAGGTACTGGCAATACTCCATCCTGAGGGACTCGCTGGAGTAGCCCGAGGACTGGGCAGTGGAAAGTCAACATTTACTACTTATAACCCCTACCTCCATGCCATCTCACACCCTTATTCTCATCACTCCACTACATCCCAGATACTGCACCTACACAACTCACTAATCCCAATGCCACGGCCTGCATGACATACCAATGCATGGACAGCCCTCCCAGCCCTGCATTTTTACCCATCACTAAAGCAAGCACAGCATAGGGAAACTAACATAACCAAAATACATCACCGTCCACAAGAAAAAGATGGCAGGGCAACACCAACCACAGAGGGGAAGCTACGGAAGTACAAATATCATACACTTGAAGCATAATACAACATTTACATCCCCACAGGTACCCCAGCCAATGTCAGTGGAGAGGAGGTACCACCACTATCCAGTCCCCCAACAGAGGAGTCCCCCAGTGATGACAGTAACTCTGGACATCTTGATCTGGAGGACCTACCTGGCCCATCAGGGACCACTGGACAGCCAGTTACCCAAGTCCTCTCACAGCCCATCACAGAGCCTCCCCTGTCAGGACCCAACACCACAGCACCCACCCAGTGTACCCACATCTCTGTCCCCAGGTCACGTGAATCAGCAGTTTGCCCACCTGTACAGGGACCTCTGGCCACACCTCACCCCCAAGACAATCAGGGACCTGGGGTCAGTGGACGTGGGCACACCGTTCAGGGGACAGAGGCACAGGCCAACAGGGACACTGGAGGACTGCTGTGTGCCAGGGGGAGGGCACGAGCAGGAAACTGACGCTCCAGTAGGCACTCTCTGAGATCCTGGGAGCCTACCAACATTCCCAGGACACGATGGGCCAGATCCTTGACAACGTGCAGGAGAACAGGCAGCTGCAGGAGGGACAGTATCAGGGGATCAGGGAGGACATGCAAGCCAGTAACACCCTGATCTCCACAGCAGGGGTGCTGGCAGACATGACCAACATCATGAGGGAGATAGTGTCACACTAGCAGGCCCCTACAACTAGCCAGTCCACTGAACAGCCCTCCACTTCCGCTGCAGCTAGTGGCCAGGAGGCCCTGCCACAGGACCCACAGGCAACCAGCATCCCTCCCCCTGCAGAAGGTGAACCACCCCACAAATGTTCCCTGAAAACCAGACAGAAGCCAGAGACACTTGCCAATACCACCTCCAGGAAATGAGACTCTCCTGATGTCCCCCTTGTGTCCCACTCAGTCACCTTGTCCACCTTGAACTGCCATTGCTCCCCTTCCTATGTCCCCTTGGACAGTGCACCTGTGCTGCAAACAGACTGGAACAATACCCTGGACTTTCCTCCATTATCACCCCATTCCATTGCACTTTCCCCTCAATTTCTTAGCACTACAATAAACACCCTTGGATAAAACTCGGCTACTAGTATTTCATGTATTGCAAATTTGTATTGATTGAAACAGCTACATCCATTGCAAATGAACTGTACATAGAGAGAGCATAGAATGAATGACCTGTTGCTAGCTGTAGTGATCTTATCACAACATTGTTGTCATATCACCAATATATGTAAAATGATAATCCATAAATGACAATAAGTAGAGGTAACAAGTGGGTAATGTCAGCATGCCACTGACACACAGAATACACCAATAGTCATAGAAATGTGAAGTTGCACTGTCTCACCTGTGTGTCATTGGAGGTACTAACGGATCACTAATGTTCTGTTGTCCACATCCTCATTCTCTGCCTCCTCTTCCTCACTGCCCTCAGGGTTCATTGCTGCCACAGGGGCATCTCCAGTCTCATCCTCCAGCAGAAAAGGTACATGGCGCCTGAGGGCCAGGTTGTGCAACATGCAGCATGCCACTACAATCTGGCAGACCTTCTCTGGTGAACAGCACAGGGGTCCACCTTGCAGATGGAGGCACCTGAACCTGACCTTCAGGACGCCAAAGGTCCTCTCAATCATCCTTCTGGTTCGCCCATGTGCCTCATTATAACATTCTTCAGCCCTTGTCCTGGCATTCCTTACAACGGTCAGCGGAGAAGATAGATTTGGGTAGCCAGAGGCACCTGCAAGCATTGAGGGACAACATTTAGCCACACACTATCTTATTTGGCTAACAGCAGAAGCACACACCAACATACAATGGGTGGGGACAAAGGCTCACCTATTAGCCACATCCTGTGCCTCTGTAGTTAAGCCATCACATTTGGGATGCTGCTATTCCTCAGGACAAAGGCATCATGCACCGGCCCGAGACATTTAGCATTGACTTGGGAGATGTAATGGTCCGCCTGGTACACCATCTGCACATTCATGGAGTGGAAAGTCTTACAATTCCTGCACACTTGTTCATTCTGGCAGGGGGGACAAATGCAATATGTGTATCATCAATCGCCCCAATACAATTAGGGATATGTCCCATTGCATAAAATCCGGCTTTCACATTGGCCAAATCTTCCACCTGGGGGAAAGCACTGTAGCTGCACATGTGTTTTACCAGGGCAGACAAGACTCTTGCAAGCACGATTGAGAACATTGGCTGTGACATTCCTGCAGCTAAGCCCACTGTCACTTGTAAAGAATCTTTTGCCAGGAAATGGAACACTGATAGAACCAGCACAAGAGGGGAAATCCCAGTCAGATGACGGATAGCTGGTATCAGGTCAGGCTCCAACTGGACACACAGCTTTGTGATTGTGGCCATGTCCAGTACATAGGTGAGTATAATGTGCCTGTCCTCCAGTGTAGCTAAGTCCACTCGGGGTCTGTACACAGGGGTATGTCTCCATCTCCTATTCATCCACAGCGGTAGGTATCTAAGGGATACAAGAGTGAGTTGGAGTTGGAGTGACTGGTGGATGGGGTCCTACCCCAGTACGGACTGCTGCATGGGCTTCCGGACCAACAGGTGAGTACACTGTGGGCACAATGCATGTGGCATAAATGCATGGAGATGTGTGTGAAAGCATTGTGTAAGGGTGGGTAGGGGAGATTGTCTGTTGGAGGTGTACATGTTGTGAGCTGGCTTATGTGTGTGCCAATGGTGTTGGGATCGGGTATAGTGGGCATGAGTGTGACAGGCTGGATCGTTTGTTTAATGGAGTTCTCCTGTATGTATTACCTCTGCAGGTCAGCGGCCATCAAAAGAAGGAATTATGGTGTGCCATCGCCAAGAACGCGCGGACCCTGGGGGTCTGTGGAAGGCAGTGCGCCCACTGTCAGAAACAGTGGGAGGAACTGAGAAGCTGGGCACAGAAGACTGTGGAAGGAAGGGGTGCCCGTCAGACCCTGACGCCCCCTGATGGCCCGCTTATTGGCGGTGGTGTACCCTGGGCTGGATGGGTGCTTGAGGAAATCACAGCAGCCACAAAGGGGTAAGTACAGTGGGCATCATTGCAACTTATAGCTGGTGGGTGCCCCCAATGCCATGCCATACATTGCAGCGTGGGTCCTCTGAAGTGTAATGGTTGCATGGCAAATACAGGTAACCTAGCTTGTTAGTATTTATGTCTAGGCAGGGTTGCGTGGGTCTGAGGTGTGCTGCATTTGGCAGTGTGTGCTCCTCCTAATGCCTTGGTGACTAGCTATTTCACTAGTAGTGAAATGCATAGTGCGCATGCCTGTTCTCTGTGTGTGAGGGGGCTGTGTACGCCAATGGTGGTGTTGTTGTAGTCATCGACCCAGTGTGTCCTTTGCCTCACTCTCTCCCCCTTTATTGTTTTGTCATCCTGTCTTTGTGTGCATTAGTATCATCTGGCAAAGGAGCAGAGGCACTGGTGACAGAGGGAGCTGCATCCCACAGGACCCTGAAGGCAGAGTCCACCGATGCAGAGGGAACAAGTGGCACGAAGGGCAAGGGGAGAACCATGACTGATACTAGAGGGGACAACACAGACTCAGATACCTCCTCTGATGGGAGCTTCCTGGTTGTGGCGGACAACTCTGTGACCACCCCAGCTTCAGGTACAGCTGCCACCCCGTACCTGCACCCCCGATAGCTACTCAGCGAGTTTCCCGTGCCCGTTCACCCAGTCAACCATTGAGAATGCCATCCAGGGCTGGCATACCAAGATGCAGCAATGCAATGCATTCCTGGAGGGGATTCATGGTGGTTTAATTGCCCAACAGAGATCGATTCAGGTTCTTGCCTCCTCTCAGATGGCAGCCATTGTCCCTGTTTCTATCGTCCTCCCTGCAATTTCCACTTCCTAGTCCCATTCTCCTAAAACCCCAACCCATCCCAAGTACACAGAAAGACGAGCATGCACACAAGGCAACACACAAGAGTGGCACAGGCAAACAAAAGCACCACACTTCATCCCACAGGCACTCACACAAACACCATACCTTTGCAGATGCGACAACATCCACAGCCTCCAATGTTTCCCCCTCCTCCTCCTCCTTCTCCACCTCACTCGGAGTTACATCCACACTTACACCTGCATGCACTACATCTAGATCCATTGTTAGCATCACCACACCAAGCAGAACACACACCGCACTGGCAGACACCTCCACAACATCTATGCACGCGACCGCTGTGTCCTCTCCCACCGTGTCTGTACCCCCTCCTAAAGGACACAAAAACAAGCACTCAGACACCCAACAGCCATCCACCTCACATCAGCATACAGACCATGCACCTTCACCCAAATCCAGCAGACATACACCTCCAACAACCACTCCCTCGTCCTCCACTCCCATTACTCCTCCCTCCTCCTGCCCCAATGTCCCTAAAAAGCTTTTCCTTTCCCAAATTTACCTCTTCTGTCTCCCTACCCCGGTCCTGCACGTGTGGGCAGAGTACCAAGGACACAGCCCAGCATCTCAGCCAAACAGTCCACGGGGACAGTGGTGGTGGTAAGGATACAAGACCTACAACACTGAAGGGAAGGAGCCAGAACCACCAGGGATAAAAGGGAAGAGTCCTGCACCAGCTGTGAGGAAGGGGAAGGGGCATGCACAAGCTGTGATGAAGGGTAAGGAGCCTGCACCAGCTGTGAAGAAGGGGAAGGAGCCTGCACTACCAGACAGAGAGGGTAATAACCCATACACCCCTGCCAGAAAGGGTAAGGGATCCCCGACCCATGAACAGGAGGAGACGAGCCACTCTGCGCCAGTGGAAGCTGTAAGGCTAACACCGCCACCACAACCAGCTGTCACGCGCCCCCACCACCAGCTGTGGATGTGCAGCCATCAGTGAGGGCAGGGGCTGCCCAGGAGCCTCCTCCAACATCCACCACAATGCAGCCATCAGTGAGTGTAGGAGCTGACCAGGAGCTTCATCCAACCACCACCACAGTACAGCCATCACAGCCAGAGGGTGCCATGTAGTCCACCGACCAGGGGCTATTGTGCTGGCTGTCCCCTCCAGAACCAGTGGGAAAGACACCCACTTGAGAGACTGTGGCCTTGCACTCCCCAGGACAAGGCAATGGGCATGTCGACCCCTCCAGAACCACTGGGCAAGTCCCCCACCTGAGAGACTGTGGCCTTGCACACCCAAGGACAAAGCAATGGGCATGTTGCCACGTCCAGAACCAGTGGGAAAGTCACCCCCTGAGATACTGTGGTCTTGCACTCCCCAGGACAAAGCAATGGGCATGAAGCCCCATCCAGAACCAGTGGGAAAGTCACCCACTCCAGAGACTGTGACCTTGCACTCCGCAGGACAAATCAATGGGCATGTTGCCCCTTCCAGAACCAGTGGCAAGTCACTCACTGGAGAGACTGTTGCCTTGCACTCCCCAGGACAAAGCAATGGGCATGTTGCCCCATCCAGAACCAGTGGGAAAATCACCCACTCCAGAGACTGTGGCCTTGCACTCCCCATGAAAAAGCAATAGTCATGTTGCACCACCCAGAACCAGTGGGAAAGTCACCCACCTGAGAGACTGTGGCCTTTCACTCTCCAGGGCAAAGCAATGGGAATGTTGCCCTGTCTAGAACCAGTGGGAAAGTCACCCACTCCAGAGACTGTGGCCTTGCACTGCCCAGGACACAGTAATGGACATGTCGCCCCCCTCCAGAACCAGTGGGCAAGTCACCCACCTGAGAGACTGTGGCCTGCATTCACCAGGACAAAGCAATGGGCATGTTGCCCCCTCCAGAACCAGTAGAAAAGACACCCACCTGGGAGACTGTGGCCTTGAACTCTCCAGGACAAAGCAATGGGCATGTTGCCCCCTCCAGAGCCAGTGGGCAAATCATCCACTTAAGAGACTGTGGCCTTGCACGCCCCAGGACAAAGCACTGGGCATGTTGCCCCCTCCAGAGCAAGTGGGCAAGTCATCCACTTAAGAGACTGTGGCCTTCCACTCCCCAGGACAAAGCAGTGGGTATGTTGCCCCCCTCCAGAACCACTGGGCAGGTCACCCACTTGAGGAACTGTGGCCTTGCATTCCCCATGAAAAAGCAATGGGAATGTTGCCCCCTCCAGAACCAGTGGGAAAGACACCCACCTGAGAGACTGTGGCCTTGAACTCCCCAGGACAAAGCAATGGGCATGCTTCCCCCTCCAGAGCCGGTAGGCAAGTCATCCACTTAAGAGACTGTGGTCTTGCACTCCCCAGGACAAAGCAGTGGGCATGTTGCCCACTCCAGAACCACTGGGCAAGTCACCCATTCGAGAGAGTGTGGCCTTGCACTCCCCAGAACAAAGCACTGGGCATGTTGCCCCTCCAGAACCAGAGGGGAGGACACCCACTTGAGAGACGGTGGCCTTGCAATCCCCAGAACAAAGCAATGGGCATGTTGCCCCATCCCGAACCAGTGGGAAAGACAACCACTTGAGAGACTGTGGCATTGAACTCCGCCGGACAAAGCAATAGGCATGTTGTCCAATCCAGAACCAGTGGGAAAGTCACCCACTCCAGAGACTGTGGCCTTGCACTCCCCAGGACAAAACAATGGGCATGTTGTCTAATTCAGACCCAGTGTTAAAGTCACCCCCTCCAGAGACTGTGCATCGTGCTCCCCAGGACAAAGCAATGGGCATGTTGCCCCCTCCAGAACCAGTGGGAACGTCCCTCACTGGAGAGACTGTAGCCTTGCACTCCCAAGGACAAAGCAATGGGCATGTTGTCCCATACAAAACCAGTGGGAATGTCACCCACTCCACAGACTGTGGCCTTTCACTCCCCATGACAAAACAATGGGCATGTTGTACAATCCAAAACCAGTGGGAATGTCAACCACTCCACAGACTGGCCTTTCACTCCCCAGGATAAAGCAATGGACATGTTGCCCCCACCAGAATCAGTGGGCAAGTCACCCACCTGAGAGACTGTGGCCTTGAACTTCCCAGGACAAAGCAATGGGCATGTTGCCCCGTCCAGAACCTGTGAGAAAGTTTCCCACTCCAGAGACTGAGACCTTGCACTCGCAAGGACAAAGCCATGGGCATGACGCCCCCCTCCAGAAACAGTGGGTAAGTCACCCACCTGAGAGACTGTGGACTTGCACTCCACAGGACAAAGCAATGGGCATGTTGCCCCCTCCACAACCATTGGGAAAGACATCCACCTAAGAGACTGTGGCCTTCAACACCCCAAGACAAAGCAATGGGCATGTTGCCCCGTCCAGAACCAGTGAGAAATCCACCCACTCCAGAGACTGTGGCCTTGCACTCCCAAGGACAAAGCAATCAGCATGTTGCCCCCTCCAGAACCAGTGGGCAGGTCACCCACTTGAGGAACTGTGGCATTGCACTCCACAGGCAAAGCAATGGGCATGTTGCCCCCTCCACAACCAGTGGGAAAGACATCCACCTAAGAGACTGTGGCCTTGAACTCCCCAAGACAAAGCAATGGGCATGTTACACCTGCCCAGAACCAGTGGGAAAGTCACCCACTCCAGAGAATGTGGCCTTGCACTCCCCAGGACAAGGCAATGGGCATGTTGTCCCATCCAGAACCAGTGGTAAAGTCACCCACTCCAGAGACTATGGTCTTGCACTCCCCAGGACAAAGCAATGGGCGTGTTGCCACCTCCAGAATCAGAGGACAAGTCTCCCACCTGAGAGACTGTGGCCTTCCACTCCCCAGGACAAAGCAGTGGGCATGTTGCCCCCTCCAGAACCACTGTGAAAGTCACCCACTTGAGGAACTGTGGCCTTGCATTCCCCAGGAAAAAGCAATAGGAATGTTGTCCCCTCCAGAACCAGTGGGAAAGACACCCACCTGAGAGACTGTGGCCTTGAACTCCCCAGGACAAAGCAGTGGGCATGCTTCCCCCTCCAGAGCCAGTAGGCAAGTCATCCACTTAAGAGACTGTGTCCTTGCACTCCCCAGGACAAAGCAATGGGCATGTTGTCCCCTCCGGAACCACTGGGCAAGTCACTCATTGGAGAGACTGTGGCCTGGCACTCCCCAGAGCAAAGCATTGGGCATGTTGCTCCACCCAGAACCACTGGGCAAGTCAACCACTTGAGAGACTGTGGCCTTCACTCCCCAGGACAAAGCAATGGGTATGTTGCCCCCTCCAGAACCTGTGGGGAGGACACCACATTGAGAGACTGTGGCCTTGTACTCCCCAGGACAAACCAATGGGCATGATGCCCCATCCCGAACCAGTGGGAAAGACACCTACTTGAGAGACTGTGGCATTGAACTCCGTAGGACACAGCAATGGGCATGTTGTCCAATCCAGCACCAGTGGGAAAGTCACCCACTCCAGAGACTGTGGCCTTGCACTCCCCAGGAAAAAAAAATGGGCATGTTGTCTAATTCAGAACCAGTGGGAAAGTCACCCACTCCAGAGACTGTGGCCTTTCACTCCCCAGAACAAAGCAATGGGTATGTTGCCCCCTCCACAACCAGTGGGAAAGACATCCACCTAAGAGACTGTGGCCTTGAACTCCCCAAGACAAAGCAATGGGCAGGTTGCCCCGTCCAGAACCAGTGAGAAAGCCACCCACTCCAGAGACTGTGGCCTTGCACTCCCAAGACAAAGCAATCAGCATGTTGCCCCCTCCAGAACCAGTGGACAAGTCACCCACTTGAGGAACTGTGGTATTGCACTCCACAGGCAAAGCAATGGGCATGTTGCCCCCTCCACAACCAGTGCGAAAGACATCCACCTAAGAGTCTGTGGCCTTGAACTCCCAAAGACAAAGCAATGGGCATGTTACACCCCCCCAGAACCAGTGGGAAAGTCACCCACTCCAGAGAATGTGGCCTTGCACTCCCCAGGACAAGGCAATGGGCATGTTGTCCCATCCAGAAGCAGTGGGAAAGTCACCCACTCCAGAGACTATGGCCATGCACTCACCAGGACAAAGCAATGGGCATGTTGCCCCCTCCAGAATCAGAGGGCAAGTCACCCACCTGAGAGACTGTGGCCTTGCACTCCCCAGGACAAAACACTGGGCATGTTGCCCCATCCAGAACCACTGGGCAAGTCACCCACTTGAGAGACTGTGGCCTTCACTCTCCATGACAAAGCAATGGATATGTTGCCCCATCCAGAACCAGTGAGAAAGTCACCCACTCCAGATACTGTGACCTTGCACTCCCAAGGACAAAACAATGGGCATGACGCCCCCCTCCAGAAACAGTGGGTAAGTCACCCACCTGAGAGACTGTGGCCTTGCACTCCACAGGACAAAGCAATGGGCTTGTTGCCCCGTCCAGAACCAGTTAGAAAGTCACCCACTCCAGAGACTGTGGCCTTGCACTCCACAGGACAAAACAATGGGCATGTTGTCCAATCCAAAACCAGTGGGAATGTCACCCACTCCACAGACTGTGGCATTTCACTCCCCAGGACAAAGCAATGGGTATGTTGCCCCCTCCACAACCAGTGGGAAAGACATCCACCTAAGAGACCGTGGCCTTGAACGTCCCAAGACAAAGCAATGGGCATGTTGCCCCGTCCAGAACCAGTGAGAAAGCCACCCACTCCAGAAATTGTGGCCTTGCACTCCCAAGGACAAAGCAAGCAGCATGTTGTCCCCTCCAGAACCAGTGGAAAAGTCACCCACTTGAGGAACTGTGACATTGCACTCCACAGGCAAAGCAATGGGCATATTGCCCCCTCCACAACCAGTGGGAAAGACATCCACCTAAGAGACTGTGGCCTTGAACTCCCCAAGACAAAGAAATGGGCATGTTATACCCCCCTAGAACCAGTGGGAAAGTCACCCACTCCAGAGAATGTGGACTTGCACTCCCCAGGACAAGGCAATGGGCATGTTGTCCCATCCAGAACCAGTGGGAAAGTCACCCATTCAAGAGACTGTGACCTTGCACTCCCAAGGACAAAACAATGGTCATGACGGCCCCCTCCAGAAACAGTGGGTAAGTCACCCCCCTAAGAGACTGTGGCCTTGCACTCCACAGGACAAAGCAATGGGCATGTTGCCCCGTCCAGAATCAGAGGACAAGTCACCCACCTGAGAGACTGTGGCCTTGCACTCCCCAGGACAAAACACTGGGCATGTTGCCCCATCCAGAACCATCGGGCAAGTCACCCACTTGAGAGACTGTGGCCTTCACTCCCCATGACAAAGCAATGGATATGTTGCCCCATCCAGAACCAGAGAGAAAGTCACCCACTCCAGATACTGTGACCTTGCACTCCCAAGACAAAACAATGGGCATGACGGCCCCCTCCAGAAACAGTGGGTAAGTCACCCCCCTGAGAGACTGTGGCCTTGCACTCCCCAGGACAAAGCAATGGGCATGTTGCCCAGTCCAGAACCAGTGAGAAAGTCACCCACTCCAGAGACTGTGGCTTTGCACTCCACAGGACAAAACAATGGGCATGTTGTCCAATCCAAAACCAGTGGGAATGTCACCCTCTCCACAGACTGTGGCCTTTCACTCCCCAGGACAAAGCAATGAGTATGTTGCCCCCTCCACAACCAGTGAGAAAGACATCCACCTAAGAGACTGTGGCCTTGACCTCCCCAAGACAAAGCAATGGGCATGTTGCCCCATCCAGAACCAGTGGACAAGTCACCCACTTGACGAACTGTGGCATTGCACTCCACAGGCAAAGCAATGGGCATGTTGCCCCCTCCACAACCAGTGGGAAAGACATCCACCTAAGAGACTGTGGCCTTGAACTCCCCAAGACAAAGCAATGGGCATGTTACACCCCCCTAGAACCAGTGGGAAAGTCACCCACTCCAGAGAATGTGGACTTGCACTCCCCAGGACAAGGCAATGGGCATGTTGTCCCATCCAGAACGAGTGGGAAAGTCACCCACTCCAGAGACTATGGCCATGCACTCCCCAGGACAAACCAATAGACATGTTGCCCCCTCCAGAATCAGAGGGCATTTCACCCACCTGAGAGACTGTGGCCTTGCACTCCCCAGGACAAAACACTGGGCATGTTGCCCCATCCAGAACCATTGGGCAAGTCACCCACTTGAGAGACTGTGGCCTTCACTCCCCAGGACAAAGCAATGGATATGTTGCCCCATCCAGAACCAGTGAGAAAGTCACCCACTCCAGATACTGTGACCTTTCACTCCCAAGGAAAAAACAATGGGCATGACGGCCCCCTCCAGAAACAGTGGGTAAGTCACCCCCCTGAGAGACTGTGGCCTTGCACTCCACAGGACAAAGCAATGGGCATGTTGCCCCGTCCAGAACCAGTGAGAAAGTCACCCACTCTAGAGACTGTGGCCTTGCAATCCACAGGACAAAACAATGTGCATGTTGTCCAATCCAAAACCAGTGGGAATGTCACCCACTCCACAGACTGTGGCCTTTCACTCCCCAGGACAAAGCAATGGGTATGTTGCCCCCTCCACAACCAGTGAGAAAGACATCCACCTAAAAGACTGTGGCCTTGAACTCCCCAAGACAAAGCAATGGGCATGTTGCCCCGTCCAGAACCAGTGGACAAGTCACCCACTTGAGGAACTGTGGCATTGCACTCCACAGGCAAAGCAATGGGCAAGTAGCCCCCTCCACAACCAGTGGGAAAGACATCCACCTAAGAGACTGTGGCCTTGAACTCCCCAAGACAAAGCAATGGGCATGTTACACCCCCCCAGAACCAGTGGGAAAGTCACCCACTCCAGAGACTATGGCCTTGCACTCCCCAGGACAAAGCAATGGGCATGTTGCCCCCTCCAGAATCAGAGGGCAAGTCACCCAACTGAGAGACTGTGGCCTTGCACTCCCCAGGACAAAGCACTGGGGATGTTGTCCCATCCAGAACCACTGGGCAAGTCACCCACCTGAGAGACTGTGGCCTTGCACTCCCAAGGACAAAGCAATGGGCATGTCGCCCCCCTCCAGAACCACTGGGCAAGTCACCCAGTTAAGAGACTGTGGCTTCGCACTCCCCAGGACAAAGCACTGGACATGTTGCCTCCTCCAGAACCACTGGGCAAGCCACCCACTTGACAGACTGTGGCCTTGCACTCCCCAGGAGAAGTCAGTGGGCAGGATGCCCCCTCCCGAACCAGTGGGAAGGACACCCACCTAAGAGACTGTGGGCTTGAACTCTCCAGGACAAAGCAATGGGCATGTTGCCACCTCCACAACCAGTGGGAAAGACATCTACCTAAGAGACTGTGGTCTTGAACTCCCCAAGACAAAGCAATGGGCATGTTGCCCCGTCCAGAACCAGTGAGAAAGTCACCCACTCCAGAGACTGTGGCCTTGCACTCCAAAGGACAAAGCAATTGGCATGTTGCCCCCTCCAGCACCAGTGGGCAAGTCACCCACTTGAGGAACTGTGGCACTGCACTCCACAGGACAAAGCAATGGGCATGTAGCCCCCTCCACAACCAGTGGGAAAGACATCCACCTAAGAGACTGTGGCCTTGAACTCCCCAAGACAAATCAATGGGCATGTTACACTCCCCCAGACCCAGTGGGAAAATAACCCACTCCAGAGAATGTGGCCTTGCACTCCCCAGGACAAGGCAATGGGCATGTTGTCCCATCCAGAACCAGTGGGAAAGTCACCCACTCCAGAGACTATGGCCTTGCACTCCCCAGGACAAAGCAATGTGTATGTTGCCCCCTCCAGAATCAGAGGGCAAGTCACCCACCTGAGAGACTGTGGCCTTGCACTCCCCAGGACAAAGCACTGGGGATGTTGCCCCATCCAGAACCACTGGGCAAGTCACCCACTTGAGAGACTGTGGCCTTCACTCCCCGGGTCAAAGGAATGGGCATGTTGCCCCCTCAGGAATCAGTGGGCATGTCACCCACCTGACAGACTGTGGGCTTGCACTCCAAAGGACAAAGCAATGGGCATGTTGCTCCATCCAGAACCAGTGGGAAAGTCACCCACCTGAGAGACTGTGGCCTTGCACTCCCAAGGACAAAGCAATGGGCATGTCGCCCCCCTCCAGAACCAGTGGGCAAGTCACCCACCTGAGAGACTGTAGCCTTGCACTCCCCAGGAGAAAGCAGTGGGCATGTTGCCCCCTCCAGAAGCAGTGGGCAAGTCACCTACTTGAGGAACTGTGGCCTTGCACTCCCCAGGACAAAGCAATGGGCATGTTGGTCCCTCCAGAACCAGTGGGAAAGACACCCACTTGAGAGACTGTGGCCTTGAACTCCCCAGGACAAAGCAATGGGCATGTTGCCATCTCCAGGACCACTGGGCACGTCACCCAGTTAAGAGACTGTGGCTTTGCACTCCCCAGGACAAAGCACTGGACATGTTGCCTCCTCCAGAATCACTGGGCAAGTCACCCACTTGACAGACTGTGGCCTTGCACTCCCCAGGAGAAAGCAATGGGTATGTTGCCCACTCCAGAACTAGTGGGAAAGACACCCTCTTGAGAGACTGTGTCCTTGCGCTCCCCAGGACAAAGCAATGGGCCTGTTGCCCCCTCCTGAACGAGTGGAAAAGACACCCACTTGAGAGACTTTGGCCTTGCACTCCCCAGGACAAAGCAATGGGCATGTTGCCCCCTCCTGAAAGAGTGGGAAAGACACCCACTTGAGAGACTGTGGCCTTGAACTCCCCAGGAGAAAGCAATAGGCATGTTGCCCCCTCCAGAACCATTGGGAAAGTCAACCACTCCAGAGACTGTGGCCTTGCTCTCCCTAGGACAAAGCAATGGGCATGTCGCCCACTCCAGAACCAGTGGGCAAGTCACCCATCTGAGAGACTGTGGCCTTGCACTCCCCAAGACAAAGCAATGGGAATGTCGCCCCCTCCAGAACCAGTGGGTAAGTCACCCACTTGTGGAAATGTGGCCTTGCACTCCCCAGGACAAAGCAATGGGCATGTAGCGACCTCCAGAACCAGTGGGAAAGACACCCACCTGAGAGACTGTGGCCTTGAACTGCCCGGGTCAAAGCAATGGGCAAATTGCCCCCTCCAGAGCCAGTGGTAAAGTCACCCACTCCAGAGACTATGGGGGTCATTCTAACCCTGGCGGTAAAAACCGCCAGGGCGAATGACCGCGGTAGCACCGTCAACAGGCTGGCGGTGCACCGCTGGGCATTCTGACCGCGGCGGTTCAGCCGCGGCCAGAAACGGAAAGTCGGCGGTGTACCACCGACTTTCAGCTGCCCTTGAGAATCCTCCATGGCGGCGGAGCGCGCTCCGCCGCCATGGGGATTCTGACACCCCCTACCGCCATCCTGTTCCTGGCGGGTCTCCCGCCAGGAACAAGATGGCGGTAGGGGGTGCCACGGGGCCCCTGGGGGCCCCAAAAAGAATTTCAGTGTCTGCCTAGCAGACACTGAAATTCGCGACGGGTGCTACTGCACCCGTCGCACCTTCCCACTCCGCCGGCTCCATTCTGAGCCGGCATCCTCGTGGGAAGGGTGTTTCCCGCTGGGCTGGCGGGCTGACTTTCGGCGGTCGCCAAGCTCAGAATCACCCCCTATGTCCTTGCCCTCCCCAAGACAAAGCAATGGGCATGTTGCCCCCTCCAGAATCAGTGGGCATGTCCCCCACCTGATAGACTGTGGCCTTGCACTCCAAAGGACAAAGCAATGGGCATGTTGCCCCATCCAGAACCAGTGGGAAAGTAACCCACATGAGAAACTGTGGCTTTGCACTCCCAAGGACAAAGCAATGGGGATGTTTCCCCATCCAGAACCAGTGGTAAAGTCACCCACTCAAGAGACTGTGGCCTTGCCCCCCCAAGACAAAGCAATGGACATGTTGCCACCTCCAAAATCAGTGGGCAAGTCCCCCACCTGACAGACTCTGGCCTTGCACTCCAAAGAACAAAGCAATGGGCATGTTGCCCCATCCAGAACCAGTGGGAAAGTAACCCACATGAGAAACTGTGGCTTTGCAGTCCCAAGGACAAAGCAATGGACATGTCGCCCCCCTCCAGAACCAGTGGGAAGTCACCCATCTGAGAGACTGTGGCCCTGCACTCCCCAATAGAAAGCAATGGACATGTTGCCCCCTCCAGAACCAGTGGCAAGTAACCTACTTGAGGAACTGTGGCCTTGAACTCCCCAGGACAAAGCAATGGGCATGTTGCCCCCTCCAGAGCCAGTGGGCAAGTCATCCACTTAAGAGACTCTGGCCTTGCACTCCCCAGGACAAAGCACTGGGTATGTTGCCCTCTCCAGAACCACTGGGCAAGTCACCCAGTTAAGAGACTGTGGCTTTGCACTCCCCAGGACAAAGCACTGGGCGTGTTGCCTCCTCCAGAACCACTGGCAAGTCACCCACTTGACAGACTGTGGCCTTGCACTCCCCAGGAGAAAGCAGTGGGCATGTTGCCCCCTCCCGAACTAGTGGGAAGGACACCCACCTGAGAGACTGTGGCCTTGAACTCCCCAGGACAAAGCAATGGGTATGTTGCCCTTTCCTTAACCAGTGGGAAAGACACCAACTTGAGAGACTGTTTCCTTGCCCTCCCCAGGACAAAGCAATGGGCATTTGCCCTCTCCAGAACCAGTGGGAAGAACACCCACTTGAGAGACTGTGGCCTTGAACTCCCAGGAGAAAGCACTGGACATGTTGCCTCCTCCAGAACCACTGGGCAAGCCACCCACTTGACAGACTGTGGCCTTGCACTCCCCAGGAGAAGTCAGTGGGCATGATGCCCCCTCCCGAACCAGTGGGAAGGACACCCACCTAAGAGACTGTGGGCTTGAACTCTCCAGGACAAAGCAATGGGCATGTTGCCACCTCCACAACCAGTGGGAAAGACATCTACCTAAGAGACTGTGGTCTTGAACTCCCCAAGACAAAGCAATGGGCATGTTGCCCCGTCCAGAACCAGTGAGAAAGTCACCCACTCCAGAGACTGTGGCCTTGCACTCCAAAGGACAAAGCAATTGGCATGTTGCCCCCTCCAGCACCAGTGGGCAAGTCACCCACTTGAGGAACTGTGGCACTGCACTCCACAGGACAAAGCAATGGGCATGTAGCCCCCTCCACAACCAGTGGGAAAGACATCCACCTAAGAGACTGTGGCCTTGAACTCCCCAAGACAAAGCAATGGGCATGTTACACCCCCCCAGACCCAGTGGGAAAGTAACCCACTCCAGAGAATGTGGCCTTGCACTCCCCAGGACAAGGCAATGGGCATGTTGTCCCATCCAGAACCAGTGGGAAAGTCACCCACTCCAGAGACTATGGCCTTGCACTCCCCAGGACAAAGCAATGTGTATGTTGCCCCCTCCAGAATCAGAGGGCAAGTCACCCACCTGAGAGACTGTGGCCTTGCACTCCCCAGGACAAAGCACTGGGGATGTTGCCCCATCCAGAACCACTGGGCAAGTCACCCACTTGAGAGACTGTGGCCTTCACTCCCCGGGTCAAAGGAAGGGGCATGTTGCCCCCTCAGGAATCAGTGGGCATGTCACCCACCTGACAGACTGTGGGCTTGCACTCCAAAGGACAAAGCAATGGGCATGTTGCTCCATCCAGAACCAGTGGGAAAGTCACCCACCTGAGAGACTGTGGCCTTGCACTCCCAAGGACAAAGCAATGGGCATGTCGCCCCCCTCCAGAACCAGTGGGCAAGTCACCCACCTGAGAGACTGTAGCCTTGCACTCCCCAGGAGAAAGCAGTGGGCATGTTGCCCCCTCCAGAAGCAGTGGGCAAGTCACCTACTTGAGGAACTGTGGCCTTGCACTCCCCAGGACAAAGCAATGGGCATGTTGGTCCCTCCAGAACCAGTGGGAAAGACACCCACTTGAGAGACTGTGGCCTTGAACTCCCCAGGACAAAGCAATGGGCATGTTGCCATCTCCAGGACCACTGGGCAAGTCACCCAGTTAAGAGACTGTGGCTTTGCACTCCCCAGGACAAAGCACTGGACATGTTGCCTCCTCCAGAATCACTGGGCAAGTCACCCACTTGACAGACTGTGGCCTTGCACTCCCCAGGAGAAAGCAATGGGTATGTTGCCCACTCCAGAACTAGTGGGAAAGACACCCTCTTGAGAGACTGTGTCCTTGCGCTCCCCAGGACAAAGCAATGGGCCTGTTGCCCCCTCCTGAACGAGTGGAAAAGACACCCACTTGAGAGACTTTGGCCTTGCACTCCCCAGGACAAAGCAATGGGCATGTTGCCCCCTCCTGAACGAGTGGAAAAGACACCCACTTGAGAGACTGTGGCCTTGCACTCCCCAGGACAAAGCAATGGGCATGTTGCCCCCTCCTGAAAGAGTGGGAAAGACACCCACTTGAGAGACTGTGGCCTTGAACTCCCCAGGAGAAAGCAATAGGCATGTTGCCCCCTCCAGAACCATTGGGAAAGTCAACCACTCCAGAGACTGTGGCCTTGCTCTCCCTAGGACAAAGCAATGGGCATGTCGCCCACTCCAGAACCAGTGGGCAAGTCACCCATCTGAGAGACTGTGGCCTTGCACTCCCCAAGACAAAGCAATGGGAATGTCGCCCCCTCCAGAACCAGTGGGTAAGTCACCCACTTGTGGAAATGTGGCCTTGCACTCCCCAGGACAAAGCAATGGGCATGTAGCGACCTCCAGAACCAGTGGGAAAGACACCCACCTGAGAGACTGTGGCCTTGAACTGCCCGGGTCAAAGCAATGGGCAAGTTGCCCCCTCCAGAGCCAGTGGTAAAGTCACCCACTCCAGAGACTATGGGGGTCATTTTAACCCTGGCGGTAAAAACCGTCAGGGCGAATGACCGCGGTAGCACCGCCAACAGGCTGGCGGTGCACCGCTGGGCATTCTGACCGCGGCGGTTCAGCCGTGGCCAGAAACGGAAAGTCGGCGGTGTACCACCGACTTTCTGCTGCCCTTGAGAATCCTCCATGGCGGCGGAGTGCGCTCCGCAGCCATGGGGATTCTGACACCCCCTACCGCCATCCTGTTCCTGGCGGGTCTCCCGCCAGGAACAAGATGGCGGTAGGGGGTGCCACGGGGCCCCTGGGGGCCCCTGCAGTGCCCATGCCAATGGCATGGGCACTGCAGGGGCCCCCGTAAGAGGGCCCCAAAAAGAATTTCAGTGTCTGCCTAGCAGACACTGAAATTCGCGACGGGTGCTACTGCACCCGTCGCACCTTCCCACTCCGCCGGCTCCATTCTGAGCCGGCATCCTCGTGGGAAGGGTGTTTCCCGCTGGGCTGGCGGGCGGACTTTCGGCGGTCGCCAAGCTCAGAATCACCCCCTATGTCCTTGCCCTCCCCAAGACAAAGCAATGGGCATGTTGCCCCCTCCAGAATCAGTGGGCATGTCCCCCACCTGATAGACTGTGGCCTTGCACTCCAAAGGACAAAGCAATGGGCATGTTGCCCCATCCAGAACCAGTGGGAAAGTAACCCACATGAGAAACTGTGGCTTTGCCCTCCCAAGGACAAAGCAATGGGCATGTTTCCCCATCCAGAACCAGTGGTAAAGTCACCCACTCAAGAGACTGTGGCCTTGCCCCCCCAAGACAAAGCAATGGACATGTTGCCCCCTCCAGAATCAGTGGGCAAGTCCCCCACCTGACAGACTCTGGCCTTGCACTCCAAAGAACAAAGCAATGGGCATGTTGCCCCATCCAGAACCAGTGGGAAAGTAACCCACATGAGAAACTGTGGCTTTGCAGTCCCAAGGACAAAGCAATGGACATGTCGCCCCCCTCCAGAACCAGTGGGAAGTCACCCATCTGAGAGACTGTGGCCTTGCACTCCCCAGTAGAAAGCAATGGACATGTTGCCCCCTCCAGAACCAGTGGCAAGTAACCTACTTGAGGAACTGTGGCCTTGAACTCCCCAGGACAAAGCAATGGGCATGTTGCCCCCTCCAGAGCCAGTGGGCAAGTCATCCACTTAAGAGACTCTGGCCTTGCACTCCCCAGGACAAAGCACTGGGTATGTTGCCCTCTCCAGAACCACTGGGCAAGTCACCCAGTTAAGAGACTGTGGCTTTGCACTCCCCAGGACAAAGCACTGGGCGTGTTGCCTCCTCCAGAACCACTGGCAAGTCACCCACTTGACAGACTGTGGCCTTGCACTCCCCAGGAGAAAGCAGTGGGCATGTTGCCCCCTCCCGAACTAGTGGGAAGGACACCCACCTGAGAGACTGTGGCCTTGAACTCCCCAGGACAAAGCAATGGGTATGTTGCCCTTTCCTTAACCAGTGAGAAAGACACCAACTTGAGAGACTGTTTCCTTGCCCTCCCCAGGACAAAGCAATGGGCATTTGCCCTCTCCAGAACCAGTGGGAAGAACACCCACTTGAGAGACTGTGGCCTTGAACTCCCCAGGAGAAAGCAATGGGTATGTTGCCCCTTCCAGAACCAGTGGGAAAGACACCCACTTTAGAGACTGTGGCCCTGCACTCCCCGGGACAAAGCAATGGGCATGTTGCCCCCTCCCGAAAGAGTGGGAAAGATACGCACTTGAGAGAGTGTGGCCTTGAACTCCCCAGGAAAAAGCAATAGGCATGTTGCCCCCTCAAGAACCAGTGGGAAAGTCAACCACTCCATAGGCTGTGGCCTTGCACTCCCCAATACAAAGCAATGGGCACGTCGCCCACTCCAGAACCAGTGGTCAAGTCACCCATCTAAGAGACTGTGGCCTTGCACTCCCCAGGACAAAGCAATGGGAATGTCGCCCCCGCCAGAACCAGTGGGTAAGTCACCCACTTGTCGAAATGTGGCCTTGCATTCCCCAGGACAAAGCAATGGGCATGTAGTGACCTCCAGAACCAGTTGGAAAGACACCCACCTGAGAGACTGTGGCCTTGAACTGCCTGGGTCAAAGCAATGAGCAAGTTGCCCCCTCCAGAGCCAGTGGTAAAGTCACCCACTCCAGAGACTATGTCCTTGCCCTCCCGAGGGCAAACCAATGGGCATGTTGCCCCCTCCAGAAACAGTGGGCAAGTCCCCCACCTGACAGACTGTGGCCTTGCACTCCAAAGGACAAAGCAATGGCCATGTTGCCCCATCCAGAACCAGTGGGAAAGTAACCCACATGAGAAACTGTGGATTTGCACTCCCAAGGACAAAGCAATGGGCATGTTTCCCCATCCAGAACAGAGTGGTAAAGTCACCCACTCCAGAGACTGTGGCCGTGCCCTCCACAGGACATAGCAATGGGCATGTTGCCCCCTCCAGAATCAGTGGGCAATTCCCCCACCTGACAGACTGTGGCTTTGCACTCCCAAGGACAAAGCAATGGACATGTCGCCTCCCTCCAGAACCAGTGGGAAGTCACCCATCTGAGAGACTGAGGCCTTGCACTCCCCAGGAGAAAGCAATGGGGATGTTGCCCCCTCCAGAACCAGTGGGAAAGACACCCACTTGACAGACTGTGGCCTTGCACTCCCCAGGAGAAAGCAGCCCCCTCCCGAACCAGTGTGAAGGACACCCACCTGAGAGACTGTGGCCTTGAACTCCCCAGGTAAAAGCAATGGCTATGTGGCCCTTTCCTTAACCAGTGGGAAAGACACCCACAAGAGGAGACTGTGGCCTTGCACTCCCCAGGACAAAGCAATGGGCATGTTGCCCCCTCCAGAGCCAGTGGGCAAGTCATCAACTTAAGAGACTCTGGCCTTGCACTCCCCAGGACAAAGCACTGGGCATGTTGCCTCCTCCAGAACCACTGGGCAAGTCACCCACTTGACAGACTGTGGCCTTGCACTCCCCAGGAGAAGGCAGTGGGCATGTTGCCCCCTCCCGAACCAGTAGGAAGGACACCCACCTAAGAGACTGGGGCCTTGCACTCCAAAGGACAAAGCAATGGGCATGTTGCCCCATCCAGAACCAGTGGGAAAGTCACCCACCTGAGAGACTGTGGCCTTGCACTCCCAAGGACAAAGCAATGGGCATGTCTCCTCCCTCCAGAACCAGTGGGCAAGTCACCCACCTGAGAGACTGTGGCCTTGCGCTCCCCGGGAGAAAGCAATGGGCATGTTGCTCCCTTCAGAACCAGTGGGCAAGTCACCTACTTGAGGAACTGTGGCCTTGCACTCCCCAGGACAAAGCAATGGGCATATTGCCCCTTCCAGAACCAGTGGGAAGGACACCCACCTGAGAGACTGTGGCCTTGAACTCCCCAGGACAAAGCAATGGGTATGTTGCTCTTTCCTTAACCAGTGGGAAAGACACCCACTTGAGAGACTGTGGCCTTGCACTCCCCAGGACAAAGCAATGGGCATGTTGCCCTCTCCAGAACCAGTGGGAAGAACACCCACTTGAGAGACTTTGGCCTTGCACTCCCCAGGACAAAGCAATGGGCATGTTGCCCCCTCCTGAACGAGTGGGAAAGATACCCAATTGAGAGACTGTGGCCTTGCTCTCCCCAGGACAAAGCAATGGGCATGTTGCCCCCTCCCAAAAGAGTGGGAAAGACACCCACTTGAGAGTCTGCGGCCTTGAACTCCCCAGGACAAAGCAATAGGCATGTTGCCCTCTCCAGAACCAATGGGAAAGACAACCACTCCAGAGACTGTGGCCTTGCACTTCCCCGGACAAAGCAATGGGCATGTCGCCCACTCCAGAACCAGTGGGCAAGTCACCCATCTGAGAGACTATGGCCTTACACTCCCCAGGAGAAAGCAATGGGCATGTTGCCCCCTCCAGAACCAGTGGGCAAGTAACCGACTTGAGGAACTGTGGCCTTGCACTCCCCAGGTCAAAGCAATGGGCATATTGCCTCCTCCAGAACCAGTGGGAAAGACACCCACCCTAGAGATTGTAGCCTTGAACTCCCCAAAACAAAGCAATGGGCATGTTGCCCCCTCCAGAGCCAGTGGGCAAGTCATCCACTTAAGATACTCTGGCCTTGCACTCCCCAGGACACAGCACTGGGCATGGTGCCCTCTCCAGGACCACTGGGCAAGTCACCCAGTTAGTAGACTGTGGCTTTGCACTCCCCAGGACAAAGCACTGGGCATGTTGCCTCCTCCAGAACCACTTGGCAAGTCACCCACTTGACAGACTGTGGCCTTGCACTCCCCAGGAGGAAGCAGTGGGCATATTGCCCCCTCCCGAACCTTTGGGAAGGACACCCACCTGAGAGACTGTGGCCTTGTGTAGGAGGCTGGCCTGGTTTGTAGTGGGTACCAAGGGGCACTTACACTCTGTACCAGGTCCAGTTATCCCTTATTAGTGTAGAAGAGGTGTTTCTAGCAGCTTAGGCTGGTAGAAGATAGCTATAGCAGAGCAGCTTAGGCTGAACTAGGAGACATGCAAAGCTCCTACTATACCACTGGTGTCATATGCACAATATCATAAGAAAACACAATACACAGATATACTAAAAATAAAGGTCTTTATTTTTATGACAATATGCCAAAAGTATCTCAGTGAGTACCCTCAGTATGAGGATGCCAAATATACACAAGCTATATGTACACAATACCAAAAATATGCAGTAATAGCAAAAGGAAGTAATGCGAGCAATGTATAGTCACAATAGATTGCAATAGGAGCACATAGGTATAGGGGCAACACAAACCATATACTCCAAAAGTGGAATGCGAACCACGAGTGGACCCCAAACCTATGTGAGCTTGTAGAGGGTCGCTGGGACTGTAAGAAAACAGTGAGGGTTAGAAAAATAGCCCACCCCAAGACCCTGCTAAGTAGGTGTAAAGTGCACCTATATTCCCCAGAGAGCACAGAATTTGTGATAGGGGAATTCTGCAAGGAAGACCTAAACCAGCAATGCAACCAAAGTGGATTTCCGGACGAGAGTACCTGTGGAACAAGGGGACCAAGTCCAAGAGTCGCGACAAAGTCGAGATTGGGCAGATGCCCAGGAAATGCCAGCTGAGGGTGCAAAGAAGCTGCCACTGGATGGTAGAAGCTGTGGATTCTGCAAGAACGAAGAGGGTTAGAAACCTCCCCTTTGAAGGATGGATGTCCCACATCGTGAAGAAGCTTGCAGAGGTGTTCCCATGCAGAAAGACCGCAAACAAGCCTTGCTAGCTGCAAGGGTTGCAGTTAGGGTTTTTGGATGCTGCTGTGGCCCAGGAGGGACCAGGATATCACCACTTGGATGAGGAGACAGAGAGGGCACCCAGCAAGTCAGGGAGCCCTCACAGAAGCAGGCAGCACCCGCGTAAGTGCTGGAACAGGCACTACGAAGAGGAGTGAACTGGAGCTCACCCAAAGACACAAAAGGGGGTCCCATGACGCCGGAGGACAACTCAGGAGGTTGTGCACTGCAGGTTAGAGTGTCGGGGACCCAGGCTTGGCTGTGCACGAAGGAAATCCTGGAAGAGTGCACAGGAGCCGGAGCAGCTGCAAATCATGCGGTACCCATCAATGCAGTCTAATGAGGGGAGGCAAGGACTTACCTCCACCAAAATTGGACTGAAGAGTCACTGAACTGTGGGAGTCACTTGGACAGAGTTGCTGAGTTCCAGGGACCACGCTCGTTGTGCTGAGAGGGGACCCAGAGGACCGGTGATGCAGTCTTTTGTTGCCTGCAGTTGCAGGGGGAAGATTCCGACGACCCACAGGAGATTTCTTCCGAGCTCCTAGTGCAGAGAGGAGGCAGGCTACCCCCAGGGCATGCACCACCAGGAAAACAGTGGAGAAGGCGGCAGGATCAGCGATTCAAGGTTGCAGTAGTCGTCTTTGGTACTTTGTTGCGGTTTGGCAGGCGTCCTGAGCAGTCAGCGGTCGATCCTTTGGCAGAAGGTGAAGAGAGAGATGCAGAGGAACTCTGATGAGCACTTGCATTCGTTATCTAAAGAATTCCCCAAAGCAGAGACCCTAAATAGCCAGAAAAGGAGATTTGGCTACCTAGAAGGAGGATAGTCTAGAAACACAGGTAAGAGCCTATCAGGAGGAGTCTCTGACGTCACCTTCTGGCACTGGCCACTCAGAGTAGTCCAGTGTGCCAGCAGCACCTCTGTTTCCAAGATGGCAGAGGTCTGGAGCACACTGGAGGAGCACTGGGCACCTCCCCTGAGAGGTGCAGGTCAGGGGAGTGGTCACTCCCCTTTCCTTTGTCCAGTTTCGCGCCAGAGCAGGGCTGGGGGATCCCTGAACCGGTGTAGACTGGCTTATGCAGAGATGGGCACCATATGTGCCCATCAAAGCATTTCTAGAGGCTGGGGGAGGCTACTCCTCCCCAGCCCTGACACCTTTTTCCAAAGGGAGAGGGTGTAACATCCTCTCTCTGAGGAAGTCCTTTGTTCTGCCTTCCTGGGCCAAGCCTGGCTGGACCCCAGAGGGCAGAAACCTGTCTGAGGGGTTGGCAGGAGCAGCAGCTGCAGTGAAACCCCGGGAAAGGTAGTTTGGCAGTACCCGGGTCTGTGCTAGAGACTCGGGGGATCATGGAATTGTCTCCCCAATGCCAGAATGGCATTGGGGTGACAATTCCATGATCTTAGACATGTTACATGGCCATGTTTGGAGTTACCATTGTGACGCTGTACATAGGTAGTGACCTATGTCCAGTGCACGCGTGTAATGGTGTCCCCACACTCACAAAGTCCGGGGAATTTGCCCTGAACGATGTGGGGGCACCTTGGTTAGTGCCAGGGTGCCCACTCACTAAGTAACTTAGCACCCAACCTTTACCAGGTAAAGGTTAGACATATAGGTGACTTATAAGTTACTTAAGTGCAGTGGTAAATGGCTGTGAAATAACGTGGACGTTATTTCACTCAGGCTGCAGTGGCAGGCCTGTCTAAGAATTGTCAGAGCTCCCTATGGGTGGCAAAAGAAATGCTGCAGCCCATAGGGATCTCCTGGAACCCCAATCCCCTGGGTTCCTCAGCATCATATACTAGGGAATTATAAGGGTGTTCCAGTATGCCAATGTGAATTGGAGAAATTGGTCACTAGCCTGTTAGTGACAATTTGGAAAGCAGAGAGAGCATAACCACTGAGGTTCTGGTTAGCAGAGCCTCAGTGAGACAGTTAGTCATCACACAGGGAACACATACAGGGCACACTTATGAGCACTGGGGCCCTGGCTGGCAGGGTCCCAGTGACACATACACTAAAACAACATATATACAGTGAAACATGGGGGTAACATGCCAGGCAAGATGGTACTTTCCTACACCTTGAACTCCCCAGGACAAAGCAATGGGTATGTTGCCCTTTCCTTAACCAGTGGGAAAGACACCCTCTTGAGAGACTGTGGCCTTGCACTCCCCAGGACAAAGCAATGGGCATGTTGCCCTTCCAGAACCAGTGGGAAGGACAACCACTTGAGAGACTGTGGCCTTGAACTCCCCAGGACAAAGCAATGGGTATGTTGCCCCCTTCAGAACCAGTGGTTAAGACACCCACTTGAGAGACTGTGGCCTTGCATTCCCCAGGACAAAGCAATGGGCATGTTGCCCCCTCCTGAACGAGTGGGAGAGACACCCACTTGAAAGACTGTGGCCTTACACTCCCCAGGACAAAGCAATGGGCATGTTGCCCCCTACCGAAAGGGTGGGAAAGATACCCACTTGAGAGAGTGTGGCCTTGAACTCCCCAGGAGAAAGCCATAGGCATGTTGCCCCCTCCAAAACCAAGGGGAAAGTCAACCACTCCAGAGACTGTGGCCTTGCACTCCCCAGGACAAAGCAATGGGCATGTCGCCCACTCCAGAACCAGTGGGCAAGTCACCCATCTGAGAGACTGTGGCCTTGCACTCCCCACGGCAAAGCAATGGGAATGTCGCCCCCTCCAGAACCAGTGGGTAAGTCACCCACTTGTGGAAATGTGGCCTTGCACTCCCCAGGACAAAGCAATGGGCATGTAGCGACCTCCAGAACCAGTGGGAAAGACACCCACCTGAGAGACTGTGGCTTTGAACTCCCCAGGTCAAAGCAATGGGCATGTTGCCCCCTCCAGAATCAGTGGGCATGTGGCCCACCTGACAGACTGTGGCCTTGCACTCCAAAGGACAAAGCAATGGGCATGTTGCCCCATCCAGAACCAGTGGGAAAGTCACCCACCTGATAGACTGTGGCCTTGCACTCCCCAGGAGAAAGCAATGGGGATGTTGCCCCCTCCAGAACCAGTGGGCAAGTCATCTACTTGAGGAACTGTGGCCTTGCACTCCCCAGGACAAACCAATGGGCATATTGCCCCCTCCAGAACCAGTGAGAAGGACACCCACCTTAGAGACTGTGGCCTTGAACTCCCCAGGACAAAGCAATGGGTATGTTGCCCTTTCCTTAACCAGTGGGAAAGACACCCACTTGAGAGACTGTGGCCTTGCACTCCCCAGGACAAAGCAATGGGCATGTTGTCCTCTCCAGAACCAGTGGGAAGTACAACCACTTGAGAGACTGTGGCCTTGAACTCCCCAGGACAAAGCAATGGGTATGTTGCCCCCTCCAGAACCAGTGGGAAAGACACCCACTTTCCCCTCAACTTTTAGCACCACCAAAAACATCCTTTGATAAAACTTGACTACTAGTATTTCATTTATTGAAAGAAATTATTGATTGAAACAGCTAAAACCATTGCAAATGAACTGTACATTGTTAGAGTTTAGAATGAATTACCTTTTGCTGGCTTCTGTGATCATATCAGGTCATTGTTGTCATATCACCAACATCTATAAAATGAAAATCCATAGGTAACATTAAGTAGGGGAAACAAGTGGCTAATGCCAGCGTGCCAATGCCACACAGAATACAATAGTCATAGAAATGTAAAGTTGCACTGTCTCACCTGTGTGTCATTGGAAGTACTGACGGATCACTAATGTTTTGTTGTCCACATGTTCATCCTCTGCCTCCTCATCCTCACTATCCTCAGGGTCCACTGCTCCCACGGGGCATCTGCAATCTCCTCTTCCTGCAGAAAAGGTACATGACGTCTGAGTGCCATGTTGTGCAGCAAGCCACTACTATCCAGCAGAACTTCTTGGGTGTTTAGAACAGGGATCCAGCTGTCAGATGGAGGTACATGAACCTGGCCTTCAGGAGGCCAAAGGTTCTCTCAATTATCTTTCTGGTTCACCCATCTGCCTCATTATAACGTTCTTCTGCCCTTGTCCTGGCATTCCTCACAGGGGTCAGTAGCCACAATAAGTTTGGGTAACCAGAGTCACCTGCAAGTATTGAGGGACAATATTTAGCCACGCACTATCCTATTTGGCCAACAGTATAGGCATACTCCAACATACACTGGGTGGGGACAAAGGCTCACCTATTAGCCACACCCTGTGCCTCAGTAGTTGGGACATCACATTTAGGTTGCTATTATTATATGCATCATGCACTGACCAAGGATACTTAGCATTGATGTGGGAGATGTACTGATCCACCAGGCACACCATCTGCACATTCATGGAGTGGAAACTCTTACGATTCCTGTATACCTGTTCATTTTGCTGGGGGGGGGGGACTAACGCAATATGTGTTCCGTCAATCGCCCCAATTATATTGGGGATTTGCACATTGAATAAAACTCGACCATCACAGTGGCCAAATCTTCCACCTGGGGGAAAGCAATGTAGCCGCACATGTATTTTATCAGGGCAGACAAGACTCTTGCCAGCATTATTGAGAACATTGGCTGTGACATTCCTGCTACAATGCGCACTGTCACTTGGAAAGAACCAGTTGCCAGGAAATGGACACTTATAGAAATTGCACAAGAGGGGGGATCCCAGTGGGATGATGGATAGCTGGGATCAGGTCAGTCTCCAATTGGGCACACATCTCTGTGATTGTGGTCCTGTCCGGTCTATAGGTGGGTATTATGTGCCTGTCCTCCAGTGTAGCCAAGTCCACCAGGGGTCTGTACACGGGGGGTGTCTCTATCTCCTATTCATCTGCAGTTGTAGGTATCTAAGGGACACAAGAGTGAGTAGGTTGTCCGAATTTGAACAACTATACCACAACAGCAGTCCACATCGTGCAATCATGTTTAGGGACAGTGGAATTTTACAGTATGTAAATTTAATCCTGTGATGCAGCAATTATCGATAGGCCTCTTCCCCCCCCCCCCCCCCCCCCATATGGCAACTGCCTGTCCTGTGTGGAGGGACAGGTAGAATTGAGGTAATTCTGTGAACCGCCGTGCAATTCTTCATTGTATAATATTGAGCCCTATGGGGTACAGTGGCCAGTGGGAATCTACGCCGGCGGTGACAGTACACACCGCTGCAGACGTGACCGTCATTTTATTTCACATTCCTCACTTGTTTCCTGACCTTCCACAGAAGAGGACCTACACTGCATGTGCTGCTGTGACACACTGTTGCTGATTCAAGCGTCAATATTCAAAAGCCGTGAAATGATCGCGCAACCTGCCAATCTGAATGCCAGGGTTTTAATGTCTGGAATGAATCACGCACACTGTTGCCGATTCGAACATCACAATGCAAATGCCAGGAAATGATCACCCAACCTGCCGATCTAAATGGCAAGAGTTTAATGCCAGTAACGAATCGCACCCACTGTTGCTGATTCGAACATCACGATACAAATGCCATGAAATGCTCGCGCACACTGCTGACCAGAATGACAAGAATTTAATGCCAGGAATGAATTGCGCACACTGTTGCCAATTTGAACATCACGATGCAAATGCCAAGAAATGATCGCGCACACTGCCGACCTGAATGCCAAGAGTTTAATGCTAGGAATGAATCGCGCACACTGTTGCCGATTCTAACATCACGTTACAAATGCCATGAAATGATCGCACACAGTGGCAACCTGAATGCCAAGAGTTTAATGCCAGGAATGAATCGCGCACACTGTTGCTGATTCGAACATCACAATGCAAATGCCATGAAATGATTGCGCACACTGTCGACCTGAAGGCCAAGGTTAAATGCCAGGAAAAACAATTGCACACGCAATTTCATAATTAGGCCCAAAACACGAATGTCATTGAAAACAGAGTTGGGGGCTAGCCCGATCTCCGCCTTCCTGCCCTGCTTGAGGATCACCAAGGAAATGAGTGCAGGCCTAGAAATGCCTAGGTAGGCCTCCGCAATGGGAGCTCAGAAAAATGCTGCTGCTCTGCACGGGGACCTCTGAATAGTGAGCACGTGGAGCTGGGCTGGCTCCCTTAAATAGAGCCAAGCCCTGCCCACGAGCCACACCCAGCCATGCTGCAGGAAAGGCATCTAGAAAGTCTTAGAATAGGGACCACTCCCTAACCACACCCTGTAAGCCTGCAACAAACAGCATTAATGGCTTTTCAAGGTAAAAGTTCTGCAATGCAAAAAGTTAACATACTGCATAGAAACACAATGCATGAATTATGACCCTGCATAAGAACTGGGGTTTTGCATTTACGTCGCCCGTAGAGCGCACACTGTCCTGATGTTGACACATGCACACAAGACAACACCCAAGAGTGTCACAGACAAACACAAGCACAACCCTTCATCACACAGGCCTCACACAAACACCATACAGTTACAGACACAACAACATCCACTGCTTCCACTGTCTCCCCCTCCTCCTCCTCCACCTCCATCCCAGTTACGTCCACAGTCACACCTGCATGCACTACATCAATATCAACTACCAGTGTCACGTAGGCTCTCATTATTCTAATGAGACTACTGGATTTTGAGCAGCAGAATCGCCTGTGCTGTGGGAGACTGAGTCTGACCCACTACAGGCGACACCTGTCTCCCTAATCTGGGTTTTGCTCCGGCTAACTAGCAGTGCCTCATCTCTACCCAAGTGCAAGGATAATTGAGCGCATGACATAATTGATTTCTCAGGTAAACCATGGTCACTCTGGTCTCATCCGTATCTCTCAGTTACATTAGTCTCACATACACAATGAGAAGCAGAGGCAGTATATCTTTCAATAAGGTTTTATTAAGCAACTGTATCTTAGATAGCAAAGCATGTACTGCAATAACCATGACGATACAGAATGACAAGATTAAAACTGTGACAAGGAGGGTAAAGCATAGAAATAACGCTACCATATTGTCACAAGAGTTAATAGACTAATTCCTACCTAGGCTATAATAGAGCACAGCATGTTAAGCTCTAATTCTGCCCTTCAGGTTCCCTGGGAAGACATTATTCCCCATACCTGAGCAAATGCCTGAAGTCTGCATAAGCAGCTGTAGTGAAGTGTTCAGCAATCAGCATACAGTTGTGGTCATCTGGCTTGAATCTCCCTCTAACATCTAAGGGACAGGAAATTGTTTTTATAATAAAACAGCTGATGTTCCATGAAAATGTCCCTACATAAGGATGTGTGTTTTTCTAATGTCAGAGACAAAACTTTTACCACGTTCAACGGCAACTTATCTTACTGCAGCCTTGAAAGGAGTACAGAGTGAACAAGAATGTCTTGTTTAAGTACGTAGTGCTGGCCTGAGCAAAAACAGTTAGATAGAAATAAATAAAACAAGACCACAAAAGTGGCTATTGTAAGAATAAGAAAACAAAGCTGAATAAAATATTTTAAGTTAAAGTGCACAGCAGCAGGCCTAGTATCTTAAAATAACATGCATGGAGCTATAACTAAAATGGCTACACAACACCTTCCTCTTGTTGGTTGAAGTTGGTCCAAAGCCTAAGTATATATAAAAGACACTAAAACTTAACCTAAGACATATGTGTAAAAAGTGTCAATAATGACAAGTTAAAAGGACACATGACCATGTATAAAGGACAATTTAAAATGTTAACATGTGGCGTAAAAAGGGCCCAAATGAAGAGTCAAAGTTATTTTGAAAATTGCCAATTGGATCCGGGACAATGGACAACAGGAAATTTTCCACTTCAGCAGGTGTTAAAGTTGGAAAGGCATCGCCGAGAAGTACCAAGGAGCAGTTGTGTTCCATAGCCTGACCCTCAGCCAAGGCAGCAGCGTTCCGTGGTGTGCCCAATAATGAGTTAAGAGCCGCATCCTCTAGGAAGGGCAACTCATAAGCAGCTTCCTGTAGCAAACGCACCCTCAACGTGCATGTCTGGTAATGAACCCTCAGCGAGAACATCAACAGATCAGCGTCCAATGAAAGCGAGCTCTGCGTAGAAAGGCAAACTTTCAGTGCATGGTCGAAAAGCACCAAAGGCACCAAAACAGAGTCTGCACACAATGCAAAACCAGTCTGAATGAGAAAGACCAGTCACACTCCAATTCCTCCAGGAGTGTTGCTCCAAAGTACTGCATCATGCGTTCACGACACAGCTGCTCTGGTGGTAGTGCTATCATTTCTCCTTCTTGCTGAGGGACAGCCATTGTGCATGAAAAGTAGCAACAGCAAAATGGCAACTATTATAGCCAAAGTTATAGGAAATCCCCCAAAAATATTGGAGAATATTGAGTGGGTGGCTGATGGTATCAAACCGAATATGGAGGAGAAGGTGTGAATGAAACCAGAACCAACAGCCTTAATGAAATTTGTGATTCCAGTAGCACTGGACACATTGAATATTCATCCCATGAGTTCACCAAAGTGTCTGGAAAGTTGGTACTTAAAAGGGACTGTATCTCTGCTGACGACCTTGCCACCTGAAGTGGGTAGGTCTTGCATGCAGATGTGAGAGCCACATGTTTTTGAAAAAGTAAAGCCTTAAAATTCACAGTAAAAGTAGCAATATGGGGCCAAATGTCAGCTACCTCTATGAATCTAGTGGGTGGAAAAAGTACATTCCTGCAGCATGTAACAATCTTAGAGACCAAAACAGCATAAACTATTCCGGCTCGCATCCCACAACAGTTTGAAAGCACCTGGAACGTAGGTCTAATCAAGGGGACTGGAACTCCCTTCAGATAACAAGCCAGTTCGCTGCAGACGCGCTGCATGCCCAATGCAAGGACAGCTGTTTACAAACCATTGAATAGCTGACAGAAGTCTTGCATTTACTGCAGCTAAGAAAGACTTCTTTCATGCCAATGAGACATTTGTACGAGAAGGGTAGCTCCCACACCTCATGGATGTAACTATCTCCCAGCCTTTCATATCTGCCTACCAGAATGTGTTTTAAACAGGACGTGAATTGTAGTGTAAAAATAGGCAGATTAATGACCCGTGTATTAGCGATTCAGCAGATGGTATTTCAGCTACAGTAAAAGGCAACTTTTCTAACTTTTCGATTTTTAGCATGACATAAGTCGCTTCTTTCTTGGCCATTAGCTGTTGTTGTCGCGTTAAATTAAATGTAGACAATATATCCCTTGCGCTAATGTGTTTCCAGGGAACGCGACCTGCCTTCAGTGTTTGAAGTGTCCAACCCAACTGCATAATGGACCTTAGTTGACTCTGTCCATGGTGTAAGGAAGACATATTTGTTTGTATAATGTCTATAGCAGAAGAGACCATGTTATTTAAGGTGTATATCCGGTCGTACAGGGTATTAATCCCATTATCTACAACAACTAAAGCCTTCTGTAAAGTTTCTTGGTCTATTTGCCTTAACCGGGCAGCAGCTTCTAGTTGGGAAAGCTTCCAAATTTAATTATATACTTCATATAAGAAGCACTTTCTGCATTGTTTTCTGAGGCATAGGCAGAAAGTCCTGTAAGTCAGTATTATTAGACAGGAGACTGAGGTGCTCTCTAACAGCATCTAATGAGGAACTCTTTAACCATTGCTGGCATAGTTTCCCTACAATGTATGTTGTTACTATACCCGCATGTTCGGCCTACTAGTTCTAAAATTCCTGTGGAGTTTATAAAATGTTTATGACACCCATTGGTATTTATCGGCCACAATAACCACCCGTTAGGACGTGACAATAAAGCATTAAGCATGCCATTCTGGACCCATTCATCGAGCTGATCTTCAGTTGCATTTATATTTTTTTGCAGTTTATGAAATTTTGCAGGGGCAGGAATACTGGGAGTGTCCATTTCCTTAATCTTTGCTAAGCCTAAACAACTTGTTTGTTGTACAGTTTCATATAGAAATATCATTTGAACAGGTATCAGGCATGTTCTAAATAAAGCGTCCTTCCTCCATATTTGCCCAGGGAGAAAATGACCATGCATTATTAAAAAGAATGTTATAACAAACCCAATCCAAAGTAGGAAAGCCAGTACAGTCAAAGAAAGCCACAGATAGTTCCATGGAAGAACAAAGTAAGTTGCTTTAAGCCAATTTATCAGCTTATGTGTTTTTGACAGTTCAGGTGTCGAAGAGGCGAATGAGTCTGAACCATTGTCGTTCATGTCAGCAACGTATCCAGAAGCAGTTTGTGCAAAAGCTTGAGCCGTATTTGTAGGTGTAGTAGGTGTTTCCCATCATCCATCTGTGTTGAGTTGTGTCAAATTGATCAGTTATTTCTGTATTGTTTGATGTCAGTGGAACCAATGCAAGATCATTTTCCAACAGTGTTGCTGCTTACAACTTGTAGAGGAATTTCTTGACCAGTAGTGAGAGGGATTCGGGAACTACTGGCTGCTCCTTTTGGTCAGCTGTGCAGGATCAGCCACATGGTGTAACTTGACATTGTCGATAGGTACAAAGCGGTTTTCTTTGGCACCAGCCAACAGTGGTAGAATGACAGTTCTGGTACGGTATATTTCGAAGACTGACACTGGTGCACGATAAGAAGTACCAAACTCCTTTTTCACAGCAACCTTTTCACATACTAGATCCCTAACTTTAGGAATACAGCCTGTAGGCACTACAGGTATGTCCTTAATTCCTGTGGAGGGAGCACTTGCAGAAGCGTTGTCGTCACGGAACTGTTGAAATTCCTGTAAGACAGTGACACGTTCATTTATTTCAAAGGGTGTTTCTGCCACCTCCACGCCAGGACCATCAAGATCTAGAACACACAATTGAGTTCCGAACAGGCACTTATAGGAATAAGACCCCCCAGCGACCTTAAAGGCAGATTGTTAAATGCTCTCTGGACTTTATACAGGTGGTTAAGCCAACTACCACCCTTACCTAAGACTCTGGCTGTTAATACTGCTTTATATCACAGTTTAATCACTACACTACACTAGTTCCCTCAGGATGAAATGGAGTTGAGTACTGGAGTTGGACCCCCAACGAAGCCATGGTGTCCCTGAATGCCCTTGAGGCAAAAGCAGGGCCCTTGTCTGATTGGAAAGGCGCAACTCCATATGTACTGATAAAGACCCCCAAATCTTTAAAAACAGTCCGAGCGTCAACCGCACATTGTGGCCATATCCATAGAAATCTGGAACAGGAGTCAACAGTGACTAAGATGTATTTCTATGCACTGTCCGGTGTTAGGGGACCAAAATGGTCCAAGTACACACATTGTAAAGGTTTGTTGTAACTTGGGCGGGGTGTCTGCGGTGGGTGCTTAATAGTGGAAACTTTAATTTGTTGGCAGATTGCACAACAAAGGACATACTGCTTGGCCTCTTTGTATAGGCCTGGCCACCAATAACGGGCTTGTGCCAATGATGTTGTAGCCGCCACCCCCTCATGCGCTGCTTTAATCAACTCTGGTCTTATATCATTGTTGGGAATATCTTGATCCCCTACGCCTGGTATCTTACCATCAGCGTTTAGGCAGCCTCCAAATTGGTAGGAATATTTAGCAGGAAATGCTTTTGGATATGGCGTTCCTTCAGCCGCAGCTTTCACGACAGCCCATATGTCCTCGTCCAGTTTCGCACCTAAGCGGGTTACTGCAGCAACAGTGGCCGTAGCTACTGCTGACTTTGTGGCTTCATCAGCCAGTGTATTCACAGTGACATGTATGCCAAGGCGCTGGTGTCCAAGTGTATATACAACATGGACATTTGGTAATGTTTCCTTCAGATCAGCTACTTTCCCCCACAGAAGTCTGTGCTTAATGGTGTTGCCTTTAGAATCTCTGAACCCATTCTGGTGGCAGTAATGCAGGTATTCATTGAAGGACTGGACACGATTGTACGAATCACAAACAATTAGAGTTAACTGCGCAGGATCCGTATGTTCCAGTGCCATCACCAGAGCTTTTAGCTCTGCTAGTTGTGCTGTGCAATCCCCTAAGGGGTGCATGTATGTATGTTGGGGACAACATTTACTATCCTCCATGTAGCCACTTACAACTGCGCAAGCAGCGGAGTATTGATATTTTGTGCCAATTGCGGGTTGCGCTGAGCTATCGGTATACATGACTCTTTGATACTGATCAATAGGTAGTGTGTTTGCAGGAACTGGGTATTCTAGTTCATATTGCAAAAATTCTTGTGTTTGTAGTTTTGGGTCAAATGTGTAGTCTACATCTGTGGCTGTCAAAGATGTGGGCCATTGTATCCATCGTGGATGTAATGCTTTTGCGTTAGGAATGCTGGCTTTCGTAACAGCCTCAAGGGGTGGAATTGGGGAAACAACAATAATGCATTTGTCTTGGGCTAGAGGTCTCTCTTTAATGACACCCATCTGAACAGCAGTGAAAGTTTTCTCAGTGGGAGCAACGTGTTGTTCTGCTGCTGAGTACAAATATAATTTGTATCCAATGGGACTGTCTCACCCTCATTAAAAGTTACATAGGTGAAACGAATGGCACCAGCAATTACTCTGGTGACCAAATGTGTTTTGTTTTCCCTTGTGTGTAAGTGTTGTGCTGAAAGCATGTCTGTCTGTAGGTCTCTGAGAATGCGTGTGTGTTTGACTGTCCAAAATGTACTTGAAAAGTCAGGACGTATTAAGTCATATAAAGGTTTTAAAATTGATGCATAATCAGGAATATAAGTTCTGCCAAAATTTAGGAAACCCAATAGAGATTGGATTTTTTTTAATGGTTTTTGGAGTTTGTAATTGTGCGCATTTTTCCAAAATGGTGGCGCTAGACTCTTTCCTTCAATTGATAGCTCATATACACCAGAAACAGGACGTCTGAGGAAGGCTATTTTTTTTAAATTGAATTTGTAGCCAGATTAAGCAAATCCCACAACAATGCTGGCTACCCGTCTTAAATGTTGCAGCAAATCATCATCCATGAGATAGATATCTTCTACATAGGACAATGCTTCAGGGTCAATGTTGTGTAGTATTGAAGTCACATGAGCTGCGAACAGCCCTGGACTGTTCTTATACCCATGGGGTAAACAAAAAAAATAAATTCTGGGAGCCTAGTGCACTGAAACTTGTAAAGTCTCTACTCTCAGTCGCAAAATTTTGGTAGAAAAAACCATTGGAAATGTTGAGTGTTGTTTTGTATTTTTTGCCCACTAGGTTGTTCATGAGTGCTTTACTATGTGAGTTTTGTATTGCATATGTGTGTGCATGACTGTTTAAATGTCTGTAGTCTAAGACTCTTCTGTATGAATGGTCCGGTTTAGCTACTGGGAATAAAGGATTATTCATTGGAGAGACGCAGGGTTCAATTATGCCCTGGTACTCCAGTTGTGTGAGAATTTCTCCCGCAGGGGCTTTAGCATCATGTTTTATTGGATATTGGGGTTGAGGTTGGAGTTGACTTTTAATAGGAATGACATGGTAGGGGGGATTCTTTGTCCCAACCTACGTGGTTGCGATATAACGCGGGGGCCTGTGCCAACACCCAATCAGTGGCATAGGATTCTGCGAGTTCCTCCGGAACAAAGGGCGAAAAAGCTTTAATAACATCTTGCCCATATGGGCATGTACGGACAAATTCAGGTGGCCAAATGTTCATTGGCCTACAAAATGTCAAATATATTTACCATGCGATCCCAAAAGATTGCATCTATTGTGCATTCAATGTCTCCTTCTAACTGTAACGTTACTTTGTAAACCCTGACAGGAGTGGGGACACGAATGTCCACAGTTTCTACTTGTAAGAAGTCATCAGTTGCTTTCACCTCCAGATGCTCTAGAAGATTCCAGAGAACTACTGTGATCTCTGCTGCAGTGTTTAGCAGCGCTCGTGCCCACTTCCTGTTCATCAAGAGGACCCTCTTCTTGAGTGACATGTTGAACAACAAGTGCTGCCACCTTTTTCTTTTTAACTTGGGTTTTTTGTTGGAAAGGTTTCTCTTCCTTTTTAACAGAAACCTCTGTTCAGCATTGTGATTCCTGTCTCGGTTTCATGTACTCTGTTCTTCACTCTGACCGCCCACCTCTCTCATTGTTTTTTTTCGATGAGTCCTGAAAGGAACGAGATTGGAGTGTATCAGTATATTGATATCTGTCATGCGTTTTTAAATTATCTCTGTTTATGAGATTATATCTATTCTGTGGGGTCTCTGTGCCTGGAGATTCTCCCCTTTCTTTTTTAGGAGTTTGTTGTTTTTATCCTAGCGTTTCTTATTACCCTCAGGAGCTTGCTTGGAAAAATCTTTATTAGATTTACCCTGAAGTTGTGGTTTTATTGGCCTGGCCCCCAGACTATCTCGACCAATACTAGAGTAGGTCTCCCCAATAATATTTGGCAGCTCACGTTCTTGATCCTGTTGAGGAACATCCCGGAGCTGCATGCGCACCGCTAATGCGACCGCTTCCACTTTAAGGTTACTCAAAATAATTGAGGATATTGTGGCAAAGTTGCCCATTAATTGCATCCCCAAATCTAGGGCCGCGGCAGCCCCATATTCATCCAGAATCTGTTTCAACACTTCCAGTAAGTTGGAAAGTGTCGGTGTACCATGTGTGGTAGTACAGAGCATGGCAAATACAGTGCCCCATGTATTACAGTTATCTATTGTGGGAATCATGCCAAATGGCAAGCACGTTGTTAGTATTCTATGTTTATCCTGAGGTCCCGTAACGGGAAATACTGCTTCCATTGCATTTATTTTTTGAGCTAACCAAAACTGAATTTCTTCTCATTTTGCGGGTACCTTACCCATGATCGAATGTACAGTTGCAGGGTATATGTCTGGCATCACTGCATGTGGTTTCACTGGCACAGCACGTCCTGGGTTTGTATTTAATGTTTGCATTACAAACTGTATGAGTCGTCTGTATATTGCCGTCAAATCAATATATAAGCGACAGACTTCAGCGACCGCTGGATTCGCGCCAGCAGAGTGAGGTGTATAAGTGGCCAATAAAAGCCAGGAAGGACCATCATTATTTAGAGGACCTAACCTAACAGGTAAAATCGTGTGGGGTAGGGCACCATCAAGCCAATTATTATGTTTTTGATAAGATAAAGGTATTTCTAAATATGCGTATGCTCTGTATTGTCCAGGTACATTTGCAGGTGTATAGTGATGAAATGTGTTTGTGTTCCCATCAACAGCTGGAAATGTGACCCAAGAATAGAAAAGTTCTGTTCTATAAGCTGTGTCTGCGTCAACCACAAATGTGACTGGACCCCCCTGGGCCATTAAGCCCTGTGCTAATAAACTTGCAGTAAGGGGTGGTCTCATATTAACTGGAATTGCCACCTGTTGTGGATTTGCCATAATGAATGGTCAATTTTGTTCAGAGAAGGCACACCAAATGGGGAGTTTCTTTTAGAGTTCAAGCTTGAACTACCTCCAGCATCAGAAATATGAAAAGATCGTGTCAGTTCTTGTGTATATAACTTACTGAATGTAGGTGTCTACCTCTAGAACAGCCATAATATATTTTATGAAATCTACTGGCAAGTGGTGGCCTGTTTTAAAACTTGTATGATTCTGTATATGTATATGTAAGTGCCTCAAGATGTATCTCATTACCCCTGTTAGGGGATAAAAGGGTATGTGAGTGTATCTGGAATTCTCTTTCTTATTGATTCAGAGTAACTGCTCTTTTATGATGTAAGTAAATGTAAACGTGTTTTTGTTTCTCTGTCACTGGTTAAAACACAGCACCTATGCACTGGTAACATGAATATCACTCCTTTGGTGATTACTAAACTGTATGTACTGCCTAGTCTAGGCGTTTGCAGCTGCATTACTACATTTGTAATAGTTGACAACTAAATTTACTAATTCATTAAGTACATTTTGTCATGCTCAATGTCATATCTACAACATCTCACAGAGGTGAGATATTTTGACTAACAGGCAATTTTCAGATTACAGAAAGCAGATTTACAGTCCTATTTCAGTGGCAAAAGGACTTGCACAAGGAAAATGAGAGTTAAAGAGTAAAGAAAACTGAAAACTGCATTTCCTAATCACTCAAGCACATGCACCATGACTCATAAAATACGTATAGTGTATCAGAAACCTCAGACATAAAGGTTTGTCTTATTGCTGTTTCCCCCTACCTGGTGCTTAATTTGCTTCCATCTGCAAAGTCAGTCACCCTTGTGCCATGGTGCAAGGATGGCTGCATTGAGGGGGGGATGGTTTTTGTGAAGGAAGGGATGAACAGTCTTAAATAGTGATTTGCTCTTTCAATATGTGCTTCAGAATGCAGCACTGTAGGAAATTCCTCCTTTTGCCCTGGTCACCCCCAAAACGTTTTGGACAGATACTGGTGGTTACTGATTCCTGGCTGTGCCCTGAGTACTGCTTACCAGTCCCAAGGCCAGTGCTCTGTGTAAAGTGGATATGCAAATTAGACTAATTATAATTGGCAATATCAACCTACCTATAAGACCCTAGTATATGATAGGGCATTTAGGTTTAGGGACCCTAGCATAGGTAGTACACCCATAAGTACACATCTGAGAAGCCCAGTGTCATTGTAAAGGCAGGCATGCCTTGCTGGATGCTTTCAAACTAAAGTTATATGCAAATTCGGCTTTGGAATTGAAAGTACTTCCAAAGTCTTGACCTACCTTATTTGTACATATAAGTCACCCCTAATGTGCGCCCTATGTGCCCCTAGGGTTGGGTGCCATGTAACTATGGGCCATGGACCTTAAAAAGTGGTTTTATAAGCCCTGGTTAGGTAAAATAGCCAAATTAGTTTTTCCCTCACTGTAGTGAATGGCATCCATAGGCTAAAATGGGGAAAGGCTTTATTTTAATTAAGAAAGTCCCCATAGGTGCCAGATACCTTTTGTTTGGTATCAAATGAATGGTTATAATACATCTCACAACTTACAATTGTTGGATTTAATATAACTAGTTCAGGTAAAGAGTTTTAAAACTCTACCTGAAAGTTGCAAACTTCAGCTCTGTAATGCCCTTCTCTGATTGGCCAGCCTCTATTAGCCTGGCCTGACTGCCTTGATGAGCGTCTAAAGTGGCCAGGGTTAAACACAATAGATGTGCCTAGGGGAGGAGATCTGCCTCAGCAGATGATGAAACAGGATGGGGGAGAGCAGCCAAACTGGTCTTAAAAGGCAGGGAAGAACAATTGGAGCGGCTCAGGACCTCCCTCACTTCCTGCAACCCCAGACAATTAGGTGCCCTCTTGATTAGATTAAGAGAGGGCAGGAGAGGGGTGTTTTTAGGATTTTCAGCCACACAAGTGGGTGGGATCAGCCAGATCTAACCTCCAAAAATCACTTTCAGCCATGTTGGATTTTTGAAGAATGTTGCTCCCAGAGATTTATTTCTGCCACCCTTACCAGGAAGTGATCAACAAATGGGAAAGGAGCCTGCCTGTGATTAGACAACCACGACCCCCCTGCTTTCCACCTAGGAGCAAGGATAAATATGGCAGAGCTGCATCCACACCTCAGATCCCTACAAGGAAGAACATCAGAAGAATAAGAACTGCCCTGCTGGACCCCTGACTTGCACTTGGACCCTGCACTCTGAAGGACTGCACCAGCTGCACACTTGGGCTTCACCACAAGAAGGACTTTGCCTGGCTTCAACTGGTTCCAGAACAGACCCCTTGCTTGCTACCTGTGAAAAATAGATAACCAGAGTCCCCTACATCATATCCTGAAGAAACTGACCAGCTGCCCACTGTCCAATAGTCAGTTTGGAGTTTGAGCCAGGTGCATCATGGGAGTTGGAGTCCTAACCCTCGAGGAGCAACTCAGAGCTTCTGGAACCTTGGGGTAAGCTGCAGACTCCTAAAGGACCATCAAGGACCTTCTGGAAGAAGATCCAGAAATTTGGAGAAGATTGGAGAACTTTAAGTAAAAATCTCCATAAAGGGACCAACCCACTGTCAAGAGTCAAGCCTGGTTACGTTGATCATGACCCGGCCTGACACTCAGGTTGATCCCACTGAAAAGCTCCGGAGCTCTGGACTTCCAGGATTTCACTAGGGGCTCCTGTAAAGGCAATCTGACGAAGTAGACTCAAAATCGGCTTGTTGTGGAGGGTCGTCCAACATCAGAGAGAAAAAGCTCCCAAAAAGTGACTAAGTCCGAAGTTAAAAGGTTGACTGGGACTTTCCACGCAGCATATTCTAAGAGGGATCCAGGGACATCAGATCAAGATTCAGCCTGGCCCGAATGAAGATTTTCATCCCGAAAAATCATCTAAGTCTGAACGGAGAAATCTTCACTGAGGTCTCTTGCAATGGATATCCGAAGAGGGCTCCAGGGAAGTCAGATCAGATTTGTGACTTCGTCCCACTGAAGAAAATCTTCAAGAAAATGACCAAGTCCGATAGTAAACTTTTGACTGAGGCCTCCCACTTGCTGTAGCTGAGCAGGGCTCCATTGCGGTCAGCCTGAAAGTTTGAGTTTGCCCCAGCCGAAGTGTGACCAGATGACGAGATTGGATCTTTTTGTTTCTATGCTCTAGAAAATATTCATTCTTTAAAAATTCAGATATCTAGTTCCCCTTATCCGATTTTATTTGCTTTGGTGTCAAATTGAAACTAAAAGTATTTCCTATTACTGTAAATTAGTTTTGGATTTTTAAACTTTTTCCTGTGTTTTATTTAATTACTGTTTTGTGATACCTGAATGCTTTACACACTGCCAAGTTACTGAGGGTTGAGCTGGGGTTAATTTATTGAGACCTAACTAAACCTTGCGGGGGTTGGTGGCCTATTGCTAAGTGTAGGTACTTACCTGCTGTTATCAATAATCCACTTTCCAACAAGCACACATAAGAAGAGCAAAGCATGAGGAGAAATGAAAGCATTTCTCCTCATTGCACCACTCTAATGTCACCCCTGGGGTGGCATTGTATTTTGGCGCTGCCTTAGGCTTACGAAAACTCATAAATCTGAGGCAGCCTCAAATTGCATGCCCTTTCCAAGTAAAACGGTACATGTGAGGGGGCCATAATAACTTCAACTTGTAAATACAGCACAGGGCATTGTGCCATCGGAGAGTCAAAAAAAGTAGTGGTGATAGGGCCTTGTAAATCTGGCCCTCAATTTCTTATTGTGTAGTACACTCTAAATACTGCTTAGCTAAGGAGAGTAAATGCAGAAGATAAGCTCTTTAAAAATGAAAAATACATTTCAAATCAATTAACCTCATTGCAGCATACTTGATGGAATACCTACAGCATGTCAGAGAACTCAGACATTTGCACTAAAACATTACTTTGAGACTAGACAAATCAGTTTTTCAAGCCAATATCTCTACTCAGTAAGATAGTACACGTTGGGTCTGAAGTACTAGGTACTTACTCTTAAAAAAAAGCAGTATTTGGATACATTAAAAAATTATCTTTATACCTGCCTATATATGTCAGAGAACATACCTGTGTACCTCTAGTATTATAATCAGACATTTTGACTTGCAACTTTGGGCCTGTCCATTTTAGTTCCTGCATCACTCCCTAAATGTCTACGTAACTGGTTAAACATATAGCTCAGTGTCTCTGTTAGAGAATACAAGAGTACATGAGTCTGTCTGTAATTGTCTTTGGTATTGTGTAGTGGATCCTGAAAGCTGTATTGGGACTCCGCAGGTTAGCTCAGCCTTTTGGGTTGCAGGCCTGTACCCCCATCACCTAGTGACTTTTAACCTACTTAGTTTGCTCTGTTTTACTCCATTTATTTATTTTTTATTTTTTAAATGGCTGTCATGTTTTTACTTAGTGAAATGTTTTGATTTTGCATTATCTGTGCCACTCTGTGAAGGTGTCACTATCAGTGTCCTAATCAAGGGCCAGATGTAGCAAGCAGTTTTGCCCATTCTGTGTCTATGGGAAAATGTGTTCGTACATATGGCCCCAAATGATGAACATAGGTGGGCACATCATGTCCCCTTCTTAATTATGGATGACAGAACCATAATGTCCACTTGTCAGAGATTGTTTATATAATTGCTGCCACAAGCATGCCTCTTTATCTATTTTTGGAACACACCTGCTTCAGCGGTCCTACATGGTATGTATAATTACACCTCACACAGAGAGGGTTAACAGAGGGATTCCTACCAGATGCTATCAACGCCATCTATGCTGCATGCCACGATGATGCAGAAATCAGCCTTTGTGTCCCCACGGAGTCTGGCTTAGAGACCTTATTGCAGGGTTACAGGGGTTGGGCGGTGCTTTTCATGGACATGGTACTGGCAGATTAGTTTTATCACATCTAGCTCTCATTAGGTTAGAGTTTAGGTTTTCAATGCTAGGGATTTTACATTTCATGTTTTTTGCAAAATGTTGGGGATTTTTGTATTCATAACTTTAATTTGCACAATTATAATACTTTCGTTATTTGTTATCCTAATCATTACTGCTCATTCATTTAACCATAGATTGCAGTCCTTTCAATAAATATATTGGAAACATTTCTGCATCTCCTTCATTACCTGTGTGTGACTTAGACTTATTATTAACGTGTGAAAAGAATAACTTGCATTCCACCACAACTCCACTGAGATGTTGTACTCCAGATTCCATGCATAAGGCTGCCAGCTGCCAGAAATCACATTTTACTGTCTGGGTATTTGGTGAGGTACTGCTTGTGAGTTGGGAGGGTTGGGTCGACAGTCATAACTGGTGTATGAATGCCTCAGTAACCTTCAAACAAAAGTACTGTTCTCCCTAAACCAGCAGTCTCACCTAGGAGCAAGAGTTCAACTACGACAGTTGCGGCTTATGTAACTGGTACCTGAGTATGTAAGTAACTGTAAAAGTGTCTTTTGTTTCTCTGTTAGTGGCTGGAGCACAGTATACCCTCTCTGCAAACATGAATACCAGTTTCTTGCCGATGACTGTACTCTATGTATTGCTCGGTGAAAGGCTTGGAATGCGCAACAGTAAATGTCTAAATCTGACAAATACATCTCCAAATCACTTAAACACATGGCAGCATACTTCAGCATATTAATCACTTGAGACACTTGCACTAAAACATAAGTTTGTGTTTGGAAATCATTCTATATGACTAGCTGCCTGCTGAGTGACACAGCACACACTGCTCCTGCGCTACTAACCATCAACATTCCAAAAAACAGTACTCGCTACTCACATGAAAACGTTCTGTCAGTACTAGCATATATCTCTCAATAAACATAGATTGGCCAAATCCAAAAAAGATTTCCCATATTTTAAAACCAAATACCATACTTTATAACATACCTACAGCATATCTCTGCTGAGATCACTAATATGTACTAGAACATAGGATTTCTACTTTACTAATAGCTTGTGTTTTATATGAGAAGCTGGCAGTGTTATAGTATAAACAGAGTCACTACTAGAAAAACTGACCCATATTCATACACTACATATTATACTATGTCCAGTACTCTACTACTACTACACATGTGAATCATTAGTACTTTAAATAATACAGCTCTCTTTCAAACCACATTCAAACCTGCTACTCATTGATCATTTTCTCTCATTTGATTACATTCCTATATTTGTTAGACTCTGTTTTAATCAGGTTAAAACAAAAAAAAATGTCACATTCAAATACAATGAACATAAATGAAAAATAATTATATTCCAAATTTCTTCAGCTTATCTCTTAGCTGGTAGTTTCAATACTTTCAGCAACTGACAATACTAAGCATAAGAATGGGCCAATTCTCTTACACTAATCAACCATGAATGGCAACCTTTTGCACTTTACACTGTGTGATATTGCATATTACAGCCAATAAAAGCATACCTTCCATTTTTTTTCTTTTGCAAGGCAAGTTCTGAATTTCTACTATCTGTTACCCCTTTCATGTACTTTTCTAAAGAAGCTCAGTATGGTAGGCTTCTTTAATAATCCCGGTTTAACTGAAAAAAAAAGGTTGTCATAAAACACATTTGGTTGGTTGTTTTATCATGTGAAGAGTATATTTAAAATTAACACCAATGCCTTAGTAGGAAATACTTATCATAAAATATTCGGTACAAACTGTGTTGGGGAATATTTAAGAAAAATGGCACTGCACAGAGTGCAGGGCCACTTTTCTTCCGCCCTTTAGCGCCCCCTACCACGACCATGTTTGCGCCTTATTTAAAATATGACGTACCATGGCGCAGGGTAGGTGGCAATAGTGTAATTTTTTTGATGCTATTGATGTACTCTGCAGGAGTAGCACCAACATTTTGGTGCTACTCCTGCAGAGTGCATAGGGGCCCATTCTATTCAATAGCATGTCCCCTTCTAAAGCCTGCTCTGAGCAGGCATTAAAAGTGCCAAAATAATTAACACAAGGAAATCTGTTAGATTTCCTTGCGCCAATTTTTCACCCCTCCTAATGGGGGAATGCCCCTTTTGCATACATTATGCCTGGCACAGGCATAATGTAGCGCCAAGGGTTACAGAGCACCACAATGCATGCATTGCGCTACTTTGGAAATATGGCATAGCATTTTTGGCCTTCTAGCGCCACATTAGCATCAAAAAGTGACACTAATGTGGTGTTTGAATGGTGCTTAAATATGCCCCTTAATTCTTACAAAGACACAACTGTTTCTTTAAGACCCTTCCCCCATTACAGTCTTAGCAAACCCACTAGACCCATTAGGTCACAAATTCACTGCACATTCTAGAAGGGGCATACTTCTTAAATAGTGAGCTGCAACTGGTGTGGTTTAATAAAAAGATTCAAAATCATATGAAACTCTTCAGTACATATTTACATTTTAGCAGAGTCAATGAAACATCTACTTACTTTCCTTTTTAAGATACAACCGAAGTTTAGTCACCTGCATATTTACAGTATCCAATCAAAAATATGTCTTTTTAAACCAAAAGCACACTGCATCCCATTTTGAAAACTGCTGCATTCATCTCCAGGCTTCTCCTGACTGCTACTGCTGATGCACTTCACAATGTTTAGAGTGTGATTGTTGGGCACAGCTATGTGTTTTGGGCTAAGGAGGCTGCTAGAAAGAATGGAATTGACAGGGACCTGGCTTTGACTAATGTGGCTATTAATGAGATTGGCTGCAGAGGGTTAAAGTGGAATCAATTTCTGCCTTTAGTTGAAGGCATAAGAGATTTTCAACTCCCTGAACTCATGATTTTGCACTGTGGGGATAATGACTTAGGCACATTGACTGGTGTAGGGCTTAAAATCCTAACTAAGTATACCTTTGCACAACTGATGACACTTTTCCCTCACACTGTCTCTGTCTTCTCCAAAATATGTCAAAACCAGAAATGGAAGTGGTCAAACGATTTTTGTTCTCAAATTGACAAAGTCAGAAAACATGTTAATAAAACGGTTTCTGCATTCCTGAGGAACCATAACATGGGCTGTATATATAACATAAATATGTGCATGGTATATGTAGAAGTGATGGTGTCCATTTTACAGATGAAGGCGTCCACACTTATATGTTACTATAACATAGTTACAATAAACTCAAAGGCTCTTTACATGGCCAACCTTATTTCCAAAACTCATGTCAATTTTCTTCATCAATTTCTTTTTTTTAATTATTCGAAATATTTGTGAAGATGTCACAATATTTGTGACTATGGCCCGAACATGGAAAACAAAAGAATGGCTTCAATGCACACCTGCCCATTCAAAAATAATAAGTATATATTTAAACAATTTCCAAAATCAGAAACCCATTTTAACATTTTAAGCTACTCAACACAAACATATATGAATATCTCCCGATATATATACCTAAGCTTAAATGTTTTTTTTTATAGTACATAAAGTGAGTGAGGTTCTGAGTGGGTCTGTTAATGAGTAGGTCTGTAAGTGAGTACATGAAGGTGTCAGTGGGTCTCTGAATGAGTGCATGTCTGTCTGAGTGGGTCTGTGTTTCAGTGAGTCAGGGTCTGAGCGGGTCTGTGAGTGAGTGCATGAAAGTGTGACTAGATCTGTGAGTGGCTGCAAATGTTCTCACTGGGTCCGTGGATAACTTTGTCAGGGTCTGAGTTGGTCTGTAAGTGGCTGCATGGGAGTCTGAGTAGGTGTATCAGTGAGTGCATGAAAGTCTGAGTGGATCTGTGACTAAGTCCATAAGGATCTGAGTAGGTCTCTGAGTGAATGTAAGAAATGCTGAGTGGGTATGTCACTAAGTGCATGAGAATCTCAGTAAGTCTCTGACTGTACACATGACACTTAGAGTGGTTTTCTGAGTGAGGGCATGAAAGTCTTATTGGGTCTGACAGTGAGTGTGGTGGCCTAAATGGGTCTGTGAGTGAGTGCATGAGGGTCGGAGTGGGTGTGTGACTGACTGCTTGAGAGACTGAGTGAATCTGTGAGTGAGTGCATAATGGTGTCAGTAAAACTGTGTGTGAGCCATAAGGGTCTGAGTGGGTCTGTAAATGAGTACATGAGGGTCTGAGTGGGCCTGTCAGTAAGTGCATCAGGATCTCACTGTCCCTGTGAATGTGTGCATAATGCTCTGAGTGGGTTTCAGAGTGAGCGCATGGAAGTCTGATTGGGTCTGTGAGTGAAGGCATGAGGGTCTAAGTGGGTCTGAGAGCAAGAGCATGAGGATCTGAGTGGGTGTGTGAGTGTGTGAAAGTATGAGCAGATCTGTGAGTGAGTGCATAAGCGTCTCAGTGAGATTGTGAGTGAGTGCATGAGGGTCTGAGTAGGTCTGTCAGCAAGAGCTTTAGGATCTCAGTGTGTCTCTGACTGTGTGCATGATACTCTGAGTGGGTTGCTGAGTGAGTGTGTGAAAGTCTGATTGGGTCTGTGAGTGAGAGCATGATGGTGTAAGTGGGTCTGTAATTGACTGCATGAGGGTCTTCGTGGGTGCATGAGTGAATGTGTGAGAGTCTAAGTGGATATGTGAGTGAGTGCATAAGGGTGTCAGTGAGTGCATGAGGATCTGAGTGGGTTTGTGAGTGAATGCATGAGTGTCAGAGTGTGTGTCTGACTATGCGCATAATTCTCTGAGTGGTTTTCCGACTGTGTGCTTGAAAGTCGGTCTGTGAGTGAATGCATGAGTACTGAGTGGGAATGTGAGTGAATGCATGAGGGTCTGAGTGGGTCCGTGAGTGAATGCATAAGGGTGTTAATGAGTCTGTCAATGAGTGCACAAGTGGGTCTGTGAGTGAATGCATGAGGTTCTGAGTGTGTCTCTGACTGTGTGAATGAATGACACTTCGAGTGGGTTTTAGAGTGATTGCATGAAAGTCTGATTGGGTCTGTGAGTTAGGGCTTTAGGCTCTAAGTAGGTCTAAGTGGGTGTGTGAGTAGATGTGTGAGAGTCTGAGTGGATCTGTCTGTAAGTACATCAGGAGCTCAGTGTGTCTGTGAATGTGTGCATGACACTCTGAGTAGGCTTCTGAGTGAGTGCAACAAAGTCTGATTGGGTCTGTGAGTTAGAACATGACAGTCTAAATGGGTCTGTGAATGAGTGCATAAGGATCTGAGTGGGTGTGTGAGTGAGTGGTGATAGAATAAGTGGATCTGTGAGTGAGTGTATAGCGGTGTCAGTGAGACTGCCAATGAGAGCATGAGGGTCTGAGTGGGTCTATGAGTGAATACATGATGGTCTGAGTGTGTCTCTGACTGTGTGCATGATGCTTTCAGCAGGTTTCTGAATGAGTATCTGAGAGTCTGATTGGGTCTGTGAGTGAGTGTGTGAGACTCTAAGTAGAGATGTGAGTGAGTGCATAAGGGTATCAGTGAGTCTGTCAGTGAGGGCATGAGGGTCTGAGTGGGTCTATGAGTGAATGCATGAAGGTCTGAGTGTGTGTGTGAGTGTGCATGATGCTCTGAGTGGGTTTCTGAGTGAAGGCATGAAAGTCTAAGTGGGTCTTTGACTGAGGAGGTGAGGGTGTTCGTGGTCTGTGAGGATCTGAGTGTGTTTGTGACTGTGTGCATGACACTCTGAGTGGGTTTTTGAATGAGTGAATGAAAGTCTGAATGAATCTGTGAGTGAATGCATGATGGTCTAAGTGGGTCTGCGAGCGAGTGGATGAGGGTCTGTGTGGGTATATGAATGGGTGCGTGAGAGTCTAAGTGGATCTGTGGGTGAGTGTAAAAAGGTGTCAGTTAGTCTGTCAGATATTGCATGAGGGTGTGAATGGGTCTGTGAGTGAATGAATGATGGTCTGACTCGGTCTGTGAGTCAGTGCATCAGGGTCTCAGAGTGTCTCTGACTGTGTGTATCAGTATCTGAGTACATCTTTAAGTGCAAGCATGAGTGTCTCACTACTGTTATCTCTGAACGATATAATCTATTTGATACTTTCCCAATTATTTTTGTTGTCACTGATTTCTGTGAATTCATTGCAAAATTACACAGGAGCACGATGAACATCGCAATGTAGTAGCAAATATCGCATGCCATCCAAAAAACGAATTTATAAAACCTTAACTTTACCTTCAAACACTAGTATGTTATGGCCCCAAGGTCACACTAACTCCACTCTGACCCGTTATTGTATTTTAACACCATTTTAGAGCCCCGAGGATGGTGTCCCAGTATATAAAATGGCGGCAGTAACTTTCTGGTCATGTTGTGGCCAGCCAATCTCAGAATTCCCTTTGTTGCATGTATTCGAGAGTACATCACGATCTCCGTGAAATCGTTGCGAAGAATCTGTGGCCCGAGATTCACAAATTTATTTTCCTTTAAATATTTCAATAACTACTGAATGCATTTAAACCAAATTGGCAAAAGCGTAATCAGCATACCAATAGGTAGCTTTCTGCCAAATTGGGTGTTAGGCTGTAGATGTGTCTACAGGTCCTACGGAAATTATTGCAGCAAACATAATGTTTTTTTACTCCCATTTTTCTTGGCCCCAGCTTGACATATCACCCTGAAGCTTTCTGTGTGCAACAAGAATAACTTCAACACTTTTTTTGGGAAGATTTCATGAAGATTCGTCAAACAGCCCCAAAGATATAGGCAAGTCAAAAAGTGTTTTTTTTTAACTACATTTATCTATCTCTCTATCTATCTATCTATCTATCTATCTATCTATCTATCTATCTATCTATCTATCTATCTATCTATCTTAATATCTTAATATCTATCTTAATATATATATACATATATATATATATATATATAAATATATATCTATAATCTCTCTCTAGGTGTATATATATATATATGTACATATATATATGTCAGTATATAGCTCCAATAGTGACCACCTTAAAGTCCTACATCAAGGACAGTGGGGCTTTCTTGATATTGGTTTCCAAGATTGATTGGAAGGGTAGTTATCACCTCGTGACCATCAATGTGGTATCCCTTTATACCTGTATCTGCAATGGGTGTGGCCTTCAAGCTGTGCCATACTTTCTGAGGCAAAAAAAAATCAGGGAATCCAAGCACTCTGCAGCGCTACTGGAGATGATCGAACTATGTCCAGAAAATAACATCTTCCTTATTCAGTCATCAGCTATACCAACAGACGTGCAGGGCAGCGATGGGGGTTTCCTTCTTTGCTACCTATACCAACTTGACCATGGGCTTGTTGATAATGTTCAATATGTATGTCTTATATAAAATAGTATACTATATTACATTTTATAACAATATTCATCATAATCTGTTGTGTGGCTTAGATACATTGATGATCTGTTTCTAATGTGGGATGGGGCCCTAGAAGAATTCATGATCTGTTTCAATCTCCTCAACAACAATCCGTATGATTTTCAATTTACCTACTGCTTCAGCTCTCAAGAAATTGAATTATTAGATGTCAAACTATACATTGAAAACAGCACATTGGACACCACACTGAATAGGAAGCCAACCTCAACATACAGTATACTGCAAGGAACTAGTTTGCACCCTAAACCACTACTAAAAAGTATTCCATTTGGTGAGTTCTTAAGAACCAGATGGAACTGCTCACATGAGAAGGAGATGGGAATCCAGTTGAGAGTTATTAAGGAGAGATTCATATGGAAAGGATATCCAAAAACTCAAATTGAGGCAGGAGCTAAAAAAACGAAGTCCATAAGTCATATGGACACTTTGACTATGAAGAAACCTGGTGTGGATGTTTAGGAGGAAAAAAAGCCTCATCTGATCCTTACCTACAGCAAAGAAAAAAAAAAAAAAAAAAAATATTCAATAACAATCAAGCATGGGTTGGTAAGGAGCCAGTTCTCAGCGGATGAACCATAGAATTGACTGGAAAATAGCAGAAAATATTTTTTGAAATGTAATAACTGCAAAGCAGGTGAAGTGGTCAATAAAGGTAAAACCTTTCTTGCTTGTAATGGTAAGGTAATTTTCATCCAACAAATAATTACATGCAACAGCCAATTTATTGTATATATATTTTGGAATGTCAATGTGGGTGATGGTACGTGGGCAGCACCATCAGCTCCCTGAAGAAAAAAAAATTAGAACACATTAGAGGGATTCAATACCAGGATGAAAGCTATGTTAAAGACAAACATTATACAACCACGCATGTGAGTGACTGGAGAACAATAAGGGATTTTGGTATAGCTCAGGTTTTGAAAAATAAGAAAGGAGGAAGGAGTACATTGGAACTATGCGAACTTGAAAGCAGGTTCATGAGACTATGAACCAATACACCATACAGGCTTAATGTAGATGATGAATTTCATGTGCATTTATGATGTTCAGATAATAATTAATGCTCTATGTTCTCCAAACATATACTGCAAAACTTTGCATAATTATTGACTGAACAGAAAACAACACTTTGAAATAAGGAAAAGTGTAATATAAAGAATGGGTGCATGAATAAAGGTGGAGCCATGTATGTATAATTAGTCAGATCTTTTGGATAGGAATCAGGAGGACAAATAGATAACATGGTCTGAGTATTGATGGTATAAAGCAGGGCAGACTCAATTTCTCCTTCATCTGGACTTATGGTTAGAAATGGCTGTAGTGGATCCGTGTAGAGTATAAGATAGCACCGCCATATTGATGATTACTGCAATCCTGTACTAGATGTCTCCATATGACTAGAGTACTTAGCCCTCTATTAGAGTGTTAGTTGGTCTCCCATAGGTGATGATAATCACATGACACCTGACTTTCGTCCTTTGTCATAGATATAATAGGCAACTAATGCTGTGAAATGGCCTGGGTGTGACATTATGATAATATATTAACTCATGGGAGATAATGTTCCAATTTATTTTGGATATACACTAGGCCCAGAGACAGAACTCTGATCTGCCAGCAAAGTTTTCGAACTTCAGGCATGTTCAGGCATGTTGCGCTATTCAAAGTATTGTGGAGATCTCGAATAGTGCTATCCTGGTACAGAGCAAAGTTTGTTCATTCGCACACATGAAATTTGGTTTTGGTGCTCACTCACAAGTGCCATGATGCTCTCAGGCAGCTAGCGAGCACGCGTAAGACTTTGTGCCCACTTGCGCGGCTTCTGACTGTGATGGCAGCAAAAACTGTGCCCCTTGCTAGTGCGACTACACATTGAGTTGATTTTCTACTAAATAAGCATCTAAAATTTCTGAATGTTGTGAAAAAGAAGTTTTTGATTGGGTTTTCTTCACCAATAGACCCTTCAATTGATTTTTTTGCATGAGAATGCATTTTGTTTTTGCAGACAATAAGGAATTAGCCCAAAGACTCCAACTTCCTGTCCTGTCCAGCAGTCTCCCAGTTCTTTGTCCATCTCCTGGTGACTTTTCACTGGGATTTCAAGGTAGAAGGATCACTCACTGTGTCTCCTGGATATATACTTTTGGATTTAAGAACTTTGTTTTTGTGATTTCACTGAAGTAAGTTCAAAACAGAGTTTGTTTGTTTTTTGTTTGAGCGTGCACCAGTATTTCTTTGTACTTGAATCTGATTTTTAAATTGTATTGTGGTGTGTGTCAGGAGTTTAGGAACGGGGCCTAGTTATTTATTTTGCATTTCATTGACTTAATTGTTTGGAAAGGAAAATTGTTGCACAACCCAGTACCTTTTCTTCATGTTTGTTATACTGCAATATTATTTTATTATGTGGCTTATACTTCTAATGGGCTATTTAGCCAGTAGGCCCAATACTAGTAGTTATCAATGTATGAAATAAATGTTTCTGCTGCATATGGTTTTAAAAATTCATTTAGGGCTGATATGGCATTGGATTAAATTAAAAATCCAATACCTAATCCAATATAAAACACACACCCACATTACCCATAAACCCTTACAACCAGAAATGTAAAGCAGGCCAGAGAAATACACTACCTGAAACAACAGCAGCATCCACAGACACACAACACCATCACTTACACAACATCCATGTGCCTCAAACAACACACACCAACACATCCCCTCACACATCACAACAGACACCACCTCACACATCACCCACACCACATCATGGCACCTCAACGACACCCCAGGTTCTCTGAGGAGGAGCTCAGGGTCATGGTGGAGGAAATCGTCCGGGTAGAGCCACAGCTATTCGGATCACAGGTGCCGCAGACCTCCATTGCAAGGAAGATGGAGCTATGGTGGAGAATTGTCGACAGGGTCAATGCAGTGGGACAGCATCCAAGAACACGGGATGACATCAGGAAGAGGTGGAACTACCTACAGGGGAAGGTGCGTTCTGTAGTCTCCAGACACCAGATTGCAGTCCAGAGGACTGGCGGTGGGCCCCCACCTCCTCCCCCACAACTAACAACATGGGAGTAGCAAGTCTTGGCAATTCTGCATCCTGAGGGCCTCGCAGGAGTAGCAGAAGGACTGGACTCTGGTAAGGCAAATCTTTGCTACTTTATCCCCCACCCTTACCCTCACACACATCACCCCAACAACCCACAGATACCCCACCAACACAACCCACAAATCCCAAAAATAAGCCCTGCATGTAACACCAATGCATGGACACCCATCACCAAAGCATGTCCAGTACAGACACCCACACAGACCCCAAACCAATTATCACACAAGGACCAAGCCAAGAATGCAAGCACTGTGGTAGAAGGTCATTCACCCATTGAACATGATGGCACACACAGATGCAATAAATATGCTTTTACACCCCTACAGGAGCCCTACCCAACGTCAACGGACAGGAGGTGCCAGACATATCCAGTCCCCCCACAGAAGAGACCCACAGTGATGACAGCAGCTCTGCACGCCTGGATCAAGATGACCAGCCCGGCCCATCAGGGACCTCGGGACAGTCGGTTCCCCTGACACAGTCACAAGCCACCACAGAGCCTCCCCCCTCAGGAAACAACAGCACAGCACCCACCCAGTGGGCCCATCCCTCTGTCCCCAGGACACATCAATCAGCAGTGTGTCCACCACTACAGGGACCCAGGCAACCCCACTAACACAGGATGATCAGGGACCTGAGGGCAGTGGCAGAGGGCACTCGGTTCAGGGGCAGAGGCACAGGACAACAGGGAAGCTGGGAGAACTGCTGTGCATCAGGGGGAGGACAGGCCCAGGGAGTCCACTCTCCACGAGGCCCTCTCCAACATCATGGGAGCTTATCATGATTCCCAGGAGATGATGGCAATGGTACTGGCCAAGTTTCAGGAGACCCAGCGGCTGCAGGAGGAACACTACCTTGGGATCAGGGAGGACTTGAAGTCCATTAACAACACCCTGGACACCATTTCAGGGGTGCTGCAAGACCTTGTCAACACCAGGAGGGACACAGTGGCACAACAAGGGGCCCCTGACACTAGGCTGGACAATGAACAGCCCTCCACCTCTGCCGGCGCTAGTGGACAGGAGGCACCGCCACAGGAACACGACACCAGCACCCCACCCCCTGCAGATGGAGAACCACCCCGCAAACGGTCCCTGAAATCCAGGAACAAGACAGAAAACATTGCCAAGACCCCTGCCATGAAAGTAGAGCCCCCCTGAATGTCACCCTTCTGTCCCACTTAGTCACCCTGTCCATCCTTCAACTGCCATTGCTCCACTTCCTATACCCCTTTAGACAATGCACCTGTGAAACAAATAGATTGGACTCTGCCATGGATATTCCTCCACCATTCCCCCAGCCCATTTTACAACCCCCTCCCCTTATTAGCACAGAAATAAACACACTTCAATCCCAAAACAATCTGGAGTCAGTCTGTGCTTTCACAAATGTGTAATTGCAATAACCATGGGATATAGCAATGCCAATGTATTTGTGCACTTACCAATGTAACACAGCTGTAGGCCAGGGGGAAACATAGCAGAGGGCACAAAGTGGGAACCACATCTGTGAAATGGAAAGGCAAAGTGACAAGCCAGGGTCCATACACTGAGTGAAAATGACAGACTTATGCTAGCTCCAACAATACAGTAGTATGAGATGTGGGACATCTTCTTACCTGTGTCTCATTGGAAATATTGCATGATTATGTTGTTTCGGTTGTCGATATCCTCTTCTTCTGCCTCCTCTTCTTCACTGTCCACAGGCTCCACAGCTGCCACAAGACCACCATCTGGCCCATCCTCCTGCAGAAAAGGCACCTGCCATCGCAAAGCTAGGTTGTGCAGCATAAAGCAGGCCACGATGATCTGGCACACCTCCTTTGGTGAGTAGTATAGGGAACCACCTGTCATATGGAGGCACCGGAATCTGGCCTTCAGAAGGCCGAAGGTGCGTTAGATCACCCTCCTAGTTTGTCCATGTGCCTCATTGTAACGTTCCTCTGCCCTTGTCCTGGGATTCCTCACTGGGGTCAGTAGCCATGACAGGTTGGGGTAACCAGAGTCACATGCAAATATTGAGGGACAACTGTTAGACACACACTAACCTGTAGGGACAACCCCAGACCCAGACACCTATTCACACTGTATTGGGTCCTTGGCCTCACTTATTAGCCACACACGGTGCCTCTGGAGTTGCCCCATCACATAAGGGATGCTGCTATTCCTCAAAATGTAAGCGTCATGCACTGAGCCAGGAAACTTGGCATTCAAATGGGAGATGTATTGCTCTGCCAAACACACTATCTGCACATTCATCGAATGGTAGATCTTCCGGTTTTTGTACACCTGTTCACTCCTGCGTGGGGGTACTAATGCCACATGTGTCCCATCAATGGCACCAATGATATTGGGGATATGTCCCAGGGCACAGAAGTCACCTTTCACTGTGGGAAAATCCTCCACCTGAGGGAACACGATGTAGCTGCGCATGTGTTTCAGCAGGGCAGACAACACTCTGGACAACATGTTAGAGAACATTTGCTGGGACATCCCTGATGCAACGGCCACTGTTGTTTGAAAGGAACCACTTGCCAGGAAATGGAGTAATGACAGGACCTGCACTAGAGGGGGTATCCCTGTGGGATGGAGGATAGCTGACATCAGGTCAGGCTCCAACCGGGCACACAGTTCCTGGATTGTTGCACGATCAAGTCTGTATGTGACTATGATGTGCCTCTCTTCCATTGCCGACAGGTCCACCAGCGGTCTGTACACCGGAGGATGCCGCCATCTCATCACCTGCCCCAGCAGACGTGTCCTATGGAGGAGAACAGCGAGCAGAGAGCCAGCCAACACTGAGGTATCACAAAATGTTATTTGCTGAAAATGTATTAATCCGCAATGTGCCTGTAACTGTGTGTATTCCAGGCCTAGATAGGTGTGATGCAGTTATCAATAATGCCTTGTGGCCTGCCTGACCTGTAAGGTGGGACAAGGGGATATGAGGTAACTGTGCTGGCGTTGTACACCGTTGCGGTGGGCGGTCAAAGACCGCAGCGCAATTCAGCATTGGTTAACACTGGGCCCTATGGGTCCGAGGAGCCAATGACGATGTACGCCGGTGGTGACGGTACGCACCGCAGCAGACGTGACCGCCTTTTTCTGTCGGTTCACTCACTTGATACCTGACCTTCAACAGGAGAGGACCTACACTGCAAGTGCTGCTGTGACCTGTGTCTAGAAGCGACAATGGCTACAGTGTCTGGGAAAAGGGCCCCTGCCTTCACTTCAGAGGAGTTGGAGAAACTAGTGGATGGGGTCCTCACCCAGTACACGCAACTGTACGGTCCTCCAGACAAACAAGTGAGTACACTGTGAGCATGGTGAATGGGCAATGCCTGCTTTGAGTGGTGTGGCTGGAAGTAACATGGGGGGGGGGCTGAGGCCTACATGTGCGGATGCTGAATGTATCTGCATCATGGCATGGGTGGGAACTGGTGGGCAATGAGTATGACGGTCCGGCCGGGTGAGTAATGTCCTTTCCCCCTGTACCATTCCTCTATGTCAGCGCCCACCAGAAGAAGGCTATTTGGCGTGCCATCGCCAAGGCTCTGGACCCTGGGGGTCTACCACAGACGGAGCACCCACTGCCATAAAAGATGGGAGGACCTGCGCAACTGGAGCAAGAAGACGGCAGAGACCCAGCTGGGGATGGCCTCCCAACGTGGAAGGGGTGCCAGTCGCATCATGACCCCACTGATGGTCCGGATCCTGGCGGTGGCCTATCCAGAGTTCGATGGGTGCTTGAGGGCATCACAGCAGCCAAAAGAGGGTGAGTACACTCTCCTTCAGCTGACTCTGTGCGCATTGCGAGGTGTCTGGGAGGGGAGGTGGCCAGTGGGTTCCCCTAGGTCAGGGCGATCTTGGTAGGCAAGGTCCCTTGTGAGGCAGGCTATGTGGCACTCCAACCCCACTAGTGGTAAGAGCCATCTACACCTAGTCAGGCTCCTGTGACTTCCAGGTGTGCAGCAATTGGGCTTAGGCCTCGTACCCCATGGCCATGTGAAAAATCTAGGAACTATAAGTGCATGGCATAGAGCAGGGGGCTGCTCACTGTCTGTTGTGTCTGCCAACGGTATTGGTGTTGCATGCACTGAACATGTCTTTCTTCTGTCTTCCCCCCTCCTTTTTGTGGTCTCCCTGTTCTTGTGTGCAATAGCATCATCAGGCGGAGGAGCATTGGCACAGGAGCAGGATTGAGCTGCATCCCACTTGGCCCTGGAGGATGAAGCTACGGAGTCTGAAGACACCAGTGGGACGGAGGGCGAGGGGAGCTCCACGACAGGGACATGAGCAGAGACCAGCGACAGCGACTCCTCCTCTGATGGGAGCTCCCTTGCGGTGGCGGGCCCCTCTGTGCTCACCGCATCAACAGGTACAGCTGCCACCCCCCCACCAGCACTGCCCACCCAGCAGCCTCTCAGCATGTGTCCTGTGCTCGCTCACCAAGGAGGGTGGGCATCTCCTTCACCCCAGGCACCTCAGGCCCTGCCCCAGTCAGCCCTGCTGCCCTCAGTGAGGAAGCTATTGACCTCCTGAGATCCCTCACTGTTGGGCAGTTTACCATTGTGAATGCCATCCAGGGTGCTGTCCTGGAGGGCATTCATTCTGGCCAGGCAGCCCAACAGAGAGCATTCCAGGCTCTGGCCTCAGCACTGATGGCAGCCATTGTCCCTGTGTCCAACCTCCCCCCTCCATCCTCCTCCACCTAGGCCCAATCCCCTGTACCTCTGCCTATCCCAAGCACACCATCAGACCAGCATGCACACACATCAACACACAAGAGTGGCTCAGGCAAACATAAGCACCACACATCCCACAGGCACTCACACAAGCACCATGCCCATGCACACATACCAACATCCACTTCCTCCACGGTGTCCCCCTCCTCACATCTCCCTCCTCCCTCCCAGTCTCGTCTCCACTCACACCTGCATGCACTACATCCTCAGCCACTACCTCCATCACCAGCACGCTCATCACCACCCACCGCTCACGTGCAAGCACCATCCCCACTACCATTCACAAATCCCCAGTGTCCACTACCAGTGTGTCTGTGAGCCCTCCTCCCAAACTACACAAACGCAGGCACACACCCACCCAACAGCTATCCACCTCACAACAGCCTCCAGCCCCTGCACCTTCACCCATATTCAGCAGACGTACACCTCCTACAACCACTACCTCTTCCTCCACTCCCAAACCCCCTCCATCTACCTGTCCCAGTGTGTCTAAAAAACTTTTCCTGGTAAACCTTGACCTCTTCCCTTCACTCCCCCCCGTCCTTCACCTAGGGCCAGGCTTTCCAGGTCCCAGCCCAGCACCTCAGCCACCACTTCCCCAGGCACAGTGGTGCCAGCAACTTTGGGGTCATGGAGTGCGCCACCCATCAGGGCTGCCAGTGTGCCAGGTAGTGTGGGCAAGGACATTCCACCACCTGCCAAGGTGAAAAAGGTGCCCACATCCCGGAGGCAGAAGCTGAAATTACCAGCCACCAAGGGCTCAGCGAAATCGAAAGGGGATAGTGGCTAGACAACTGCACCACCATCAAAGGTAGGGAAGGGCCAAAAACAGAAGGGCAGGTCAGGAGAGGGCATGGTGGCACCGACTGAGGGACCAGTGTCCCATCTTCTGTCCACGTCCATGCCAATCTGTGCGGCGGCGTACACCGCGAGCTGCACCGCCACCTGCACCGCCTCTGGCACGTCTACAGCCACTGGGACAGTCCCCAGCCTCTTCCCCAGTGGGCAGCCGTCCGAGGCTGCAGGAGAAATCCTGCTTTCTCCCTCAGCAGGTGCTGACCCATGCACCGCGGCCAGCCCCGCCACCACAGACCCCGCCGCCAGCATCTCCACCACAGACACCGCCGTAAGTCCTGCTGCCACAAACACCGCCGCAAGCACTGCCAGCGGCCCCGCGACGTCCTCGGACAGTGGCACCACCGCTGACATGCCTACCATCTCCAGTGGTCAGTCACCCGAGGCTGGAGAAGAGTTCCAGGACCCTGGGCAGCTTCCATGAGGCATGACTGTTATCACTGTTGGCACCTGCAGGTGAACGGCGTAGCCGCAGAAGTGTGGGGTATGTCGCTGCCTCCATGGCGTATCATTCTACCTGTACCTCGCCAATGTCGTGGCACGCACACCCAGGTGAGGGAATTGTACCGGCCACACTGCACGTGAAGCACTCTGGGCACCAGGCCCCCTCCAGAACCAGTGGAGAGATACATCCACTACCTCAGTCCTTGGCAGGATGAAGCACTCTGGGCACCAGGCCCCCTCCAGAACCAGTGGAGTATCACATCCACTACCTCAGTCCTTGGCAGGATGAAGCACTCTGGGCACCAGGCCCCCTCCAGAACCAGTGGAGACTGTTATCCACTTGAAAGACTGTGGCTTTGCACTCCCCAGGATAAAGCAGTGGGCAAATCACCCACAGGAGAGACTTGAGAGACTGGCTTTGCACTCCCCAATAAAGCAGTGGGCAAACCACCCACTGGAGAAACTTGAGAGACTGTGGCTTTGCACTCCCAGGATAAAGCAGTGGGCATGGAGCCCCCTCGTGCAGCAGTGGCGTTGTGTGTTCATCTGGCTGAGGTGCCCCCCTCCCTCTGAGGTGCCTGTTTCATTTCGATCTGATGCCCCTGCAGTGTTCTCTCCGTTTCCAGTCAGGTATCTAGTGTGGGCTACGCCCATGCATTTTAGGTCCAGTGGTCTACGGACAATGATTGGTGCACTATCCAGACTTGTGTGGTTGGTGTACACAATAGTAATTACTGGATTTTGAACTTTGATAATGAGCTTTCACATGATTACATTTGTTCAAATCATTTCTTTTTGTCCTTGTGTTCTTCCAGGGGTTGGGGGGTGTATATGTAATGTTGCTGCATGTATTTGTTTGTATGTTGGTGTGGGTGAGGGTGGGGGTGGGGGTGTTGCGTGTTGTGTGTGTGTGTCACTCTCTTTTCCCTCCGCCTCCCCTGTGTTGTAGGTGCAGTACTCACCGTGGTCGTCGCCGCCATCTTTGGTGCTCCTGATAGAAGAGAAGGAAGACCAGCATCGTCAGTATCTGCAATTCGGGCTCCATGGCGTCCTGGTTCCTCGTGGGGTGTGGAGAGGTGAGTGTTTTCACTTCTGTGTACTGTTTCCGCTGTGTTTTAGCTCACGTTGGTTCCGCCCCGGAAAAGGTGGCGGATAGGCCTGTTGTGATAGGGTGGGCGGTACTTTGTCTTCTGTGTCTCTGTTGGCTGTTACCGCCACGGTATTTGTTTCTACCGCCGTGGCGGTCGGAGTGTTAAAGTGGATGTCTATGTTGACGGTTTACGCCATGGTCATGATTCCATTTTTTTTACGACGTACTGTTTGCGGTATTACCGCCGCTTTAACACCGACCGCCAGGGTTGTAATGAGGGCCAATATCAGGTCTTAGCAGCAGATGCCGAGAACAAACCCATGTGTGTGTGTGTGTGTGTATTACATACTAGCAGTCATCAGTAAGTAGTTAAAGTTAGGACCATGTTTCCAAAGGAAACACATTTTTTGATCTACCTATATCTTTGGCATTGTTTGACGAATCTTCAGAAAAGTTTCCAAATAAAGTGTGCCTTTGATTCTTGTTCTGCATGGAAAGTTTTGGGTTCATCTGTCAAGTGGGGGCCCATGTTAATTCCCATAGGAGTTTTGAACGTGACTGCAGTCCGAACCACTGGACTTAAGTAGACCAAATATACAGAAGGCTAGATTTTGTTCCACAGATGTGCTTTTTTTATTTGGTTTATATGCATATACCCACATTCGCATAGCTGGGCTGAGCTTAAGCATCGGTGTCATGGTAAGATCTGTCTGACTGTCAGCACTTTAACCAAGAAGGGCTGGCATCCATCTTGGGACCAATATACATGATAGCACCCTACTGAAATGCATTGTAGTGAAAGCCAGGTGTTTTACAGTCACAAAAGGAATAACATTTGAAAGGTGATAGCAAATTTGTGTTACAAAATAAATAATTTGTTGATGATCTCATGCTAATTTTAGGAATTGTGGTGTGTTCTAGGTGATTTTACCCTGCTGGGAGTTCATTAGTCATGTCAGAGAGAAACTATATATATGGAAAAGGTCACTTTTAGGGTTTGGGGTGGATATGGGTCTTTGTGTGGAAAGTGTTTTTTAGGGGTTAGGGTTGGTATGGCTTTTCAGTGACAAGGGAATTTTTAGAATTTAGGGTGGGTATGGTTTTTTTTTCGTGGGGAGGGAATTTTTATAGTTTAGGGTGGGTATGGGAGTTTAGGTGGCAAGGGAACTTTTAGGGTTTAGGGTGGGTATGGCTTTTGTGGGTGTCAAGGGTCATTTTAGTGTTCCTGGTAGTTATGGGTTTTGTAGTGCAAGGGTAAGTTTGGGGTTTAATGTGGATATGGTTTTTTGTGTGGCATGGGTCTTTTAGAGTTTGGGGTTTTGGGTGGCAAGGGTAACTTTAGAGTGTTGGGTGTGTGTATAGGTTTTTGGGTGGCAAGGGAATTTTTAGTGTTTAGGCAGGGTATGGGTTTTTTGTGTGACAAGGGTAATGTTAGGATTTATGGTGGGTATGGAATTTTGGGTAGCTGGGGTAATTTTAGGGTTGGGGTGGATATGGCTTTTTGTGTGGCAAAGGTAGTTTTAGGGTTTAGGGTAGGTATGGTTTTTGGGTGGTAAGGGTACTTGTAGGGTTTAGGATGGGTATGGGTTTTTAGGTAGAAGGGTAATTCTAGGGTGAAGGGTGTGTATGGGTTTTTGGGTGGCAAGGGTTATTTTTGGGTTAAGGGTGAGTGTGTGTTTCGTAGTGGCAAGGGCAATTTTGAGTTTCAGGGTGATATGGGTTTTTGGGAGGCAACTTTTTTTTTAGGGTTTAGATTAGGTATGGTTTTTTGAGTGGCAGGGGTAATTTTTTAGTGTTAGGCGGGTATGGGTTTCTGCATGGCTAGCTAGTTTTCAGTGTTTATGGTTGTTGTATAGCCATTTTAGTGGTGTCTCTGCACACGTTATTTTAGCTACTAGGCCTGCTGCTTGTGCCCATTAGTCTGTCCCATATTCTGCTTTATTTTATTATTGGAGAATCGGCCACATTTGTGGTGGTGTTTTATTTTCTTTATCTACTTGTTTTTTCACCTAGGAAAGCAGTACATCTTTTAGCACGATATTCTTTTCACTCTGTGCTTTCTTCAATCCTGCAGTGAGATAGGATTGTCAGCACAAGTGGTACACTGTGGGCCTCATTCTGACCCTGGCGGTTGAAAACCGCCAGGGCAGAGTGCCGCGGAAGCACCGCCAACAGGCTGGCGGTGCTTCATGGGCAATTCTGACTGCGGCGGTAAAGCCGCGGTCAGAAAAGGGCAACTGGCGGTTTCCCGCCGGTTTACCCCTGCCCCAAAGAATCCTCCATGGCGGCGCTGCTCGCAGCACCACCATGGGGATTCCGACCCCCTTCCTGCCATCCTGGTCCTGGCGGTAAAAACCGCCAGGAACAGGATGGCAGGAACGGGTGTCGTGGGGCCCCCTAACAGGGCCCCATTCAGATTTTCAGTGTCTGCAAAGCAGACACTGAAAATCGCGACGGGTGCCACTGCACCCGTCGCACACCAGCAACTCCGCCGGCTCCATTCGGAGCCGGCTTCATCGTTGCTGGGGCTTTCCCGCTGGGTGGGCGGCCTTTTGGCGGTCGCCCGCCCGCCCAGCGGGAAAGTCAGAATGACCGCCGCGGTCTGGTGGTTTTACAGAAACAAGTGTATCCTTATGTAGGGACATTTCTCAGAACAACAGCTGTTTTATTATAAAACATTTTCCCTGTCCCATGCACGTTGGAGGGAGGTTCCAGTCAGATGACCACAACCGCATGCTGATCAACATTATTACAGTTGCTTGCTGAGACCACCGGTTCCCTGACCTACATGGAGTTGGTGTCTCTATAGACAACAGGCTTCCTTGCAAGTGTCATACTCAGGTATGGGAGATGATGTCTTCCCAGGGGCGAATCCTGAAGGGAAGATTAGGGATTATCCTGCTGTACTCTAATATAGTTTACATATGAATCGCATATAATGTGCAATTGTGACAGTATGGTAGTACTTTTCCTGTGTACCTATCCTTGTCACCATTTTGCTTCTAATAATTGCATTTCATGCCATCTTATATAAGACACAGCTGATTCAATATACCTTATTGAACCATTTCTTACATCTGTTTGTCATTGGATGTGTGAGACTAATGTAACTGAGAAAAAAGGATGAGATCTGATCCACCACATTTTCCCTGAGAAGTCATTTTGCCATGTGGCTGGTTGCCACAAATCATCCCTGCTTTTGGGCAGAGATGAGATGCTGCTAGTTAGCCAGAAACAGATTAGGCCGATAGTAGTCACATGAAGTGGTATTGGACTCAGTTCTCCACAGTTCAGGTGATGCTGCCCCCCAAATTCAGCAGCCTCATTAGGATAATGAGAGCCCATGTGACATGGTGCCGCCAATGTTTGGTTAAGCACTGATTTCCCGATCCTACCGAGTGTCTCTGCCTCACTATGTACTAAAGGTACCGCAATAGTATATCAAGAAACATCCGTGGTATTGAGGATTTCCTCCTAAGCTAAGTAGGTAGTACCTAACCCAACCTGTAGGTTGTTCAATCTTGAATCTTAAAAGGATTAACCCCCATTTGGTGTCAACTCAACTGGTCTATTTACCATGGCAAACGTACAACAGGTACAATTGCAACTTAACCTCACCGCTCATTAGTTAGCTAATGGTCTCACAGACCAGGGGTCCTCTATCATTTGTAGTTGAGGATCATCCAGCCTACAGAACAGAAATATTCTACTCAATGGTCACTTTTCCAGCAGTTGATGGGAACACTAATACTTTTCATCATTACACACCTAATAACATAACTGCACACTACAGAGCATCTACATACTTAGAGACACCTCTATCTTTTCAAGACCATAATAACTGGCTTGATGGCACCCTACCCAATACAATACTACATGTTAGGTTACGTCCTCTGAGCAATGATGGTCCTACCTGGCCTTTATTGGGCACATATACACCATATCCTGACGCAGCCACCTTAGCGGTAGCTGATGTTCACTGCTTATACTTTGAGCTTGCAGCGATATACAGGCTGTTAGTACAGTTGGTAATGCAAACATTAAATACGAACCCAGTAAGAGCTGCTCCAGCACAACCCTGCAACCATTGGTTAAGTACCTGCCAAACGCGAATAGATTCCTTTTTGTTTATCTCAAAAAATGTGCTAGTAGCAGTCTTTCCCCATACAGGGCCCAGGATAAACATAGAATTCTCACTGCCTGTCATTTGGGATGGTTCCCATTGTAGACAACTGCAATACTAAGGGGAACGGTATTTGCCACGCTCTATACTACCGCACACGGTACACCAACACTTGACAATCTTCCGGAAGTTTCACAACAAATTCAAGATGAATACAGGGTTGACCAGGCCCTGGACTTAGGGATGCAATTAATGGGCAATATTGTCACTGTATCATCAATAATATGAATCTTAAAGGACCAGCAGTCTCACTAACGGCATGCGTGTGGCTGAAGAATGTTCCTGTACAGGAACAAGCTGCCAAAGATTATCGCCGAGACCTACCATAGTATTGACCAAGATAGTCTGGGAACCAGACCATTAAACTACAATTACAGGGTAAACCCAATAAGGATTCTACCAAGCAAGCAGTGAGGGTTCTAAAAAACTCTGGGATAAACAAAAACAAACACCTAAAAAAGAAAGGGGAGAATACCTGTGTTCAGAGACCCCTCAAAACCACTGTAATGTTAGAAATAGAGATAACATAAAAAATGGCTGATATATATCAATATACTGATACACACCAATCTCGTTCCTTTTAGGTCTCACCGAATAAATGCAGTGAGAAAGGTGGGCAGTCAGAACAGCAAACTGAGTATTAGAAACTGAGAAAGGAGTCACAATGCTCACCAGAAGTGTCTGTTAAGAATGGAGAGAAACGTGCCCAATAAAAACCTCAATTCGAAAGGAAAAAAGTGGTAACAATTTCTATATGAAATGCCTCTTGGGATTAAAGCTTAACTGAAGAAAAGGAAGTGGGCACTGGCCCTGCTAGACAGTTTTGCAGAGGTCAAAATAGTTCACTAGAATCTTCAAGAGTATCTGGAGGTGAAAGCAACTCACAAATTTTTACAAGTCGAGACTGCAGACATGCGCGCCTCCACAACCGATAGGGTGTATTAGCTAAAAATACAATTAGAAGGAGACATTTAGGTCACAATAGATGCAAACATTTGGAATTGCGTCATTTCCATTTACGATATTTCATTGCCTGAATAAGATTGGCAACCAGAATTTGCACGTAATCTCCCATTTGATGACGAGGTAATTCAAACCTATTTCTCGCCCCTTGTTCAAGAAAGCTCAGGGAGGCTTACACCATTGATTGAGCGAATGGTGCAGGCACCAGCGTTATATTGCAACCATGTAGAGTGGGATAAAGATTCTCTCTACCATATAACACCAATTAGATCACTACTCTAATAACCAATAAAGCATGAAGCTAGAGCACCCATGAGAACAATCTTCACACTGCTAGGGCACCAGGTTGTAATTGAAACCTGTGTCTCACCAACAAACAACCAGTTGAACCTCGTAGCTAAACCGGACAATTCATATAGGGCCAGATGTATCAAGCTCTCGTTTTGCATTTCTTAAATAGCAAATTTTAAGAAATCGCTATTTTAGAAATGCAAAATGGGATGTATCAAAATTGTGAGTCGGTAATTGCGATTTCTTAAAATTTGCAAACGGAATTTGTGATTACCAAATACCGAATCGCAAATAAATAGCGATTCAGTATCTGAAAATCACAAATTGCAAAAATGGCAAACAGGAACAGTCTGATGACATCACAACCAGGAAGCGAGTCAGCCCATGCTATTTCCAGGAGCCACACCCACAGGAGCAGGCAGAGAGACACAGCCCAGAACCAGGGATCCAGCTTTGTAGCCTGCCAGGACAAAACTGCAACATGGCCAATGATGGGAAAGTGAAGGACAAAGGAGACAGGAAGCACAAGCTCAAATTCAGTGAGCAGAGGAAATTGTGGTCAGAAATTCAGACCAAATATGCGCAGTGGGTGTTGTGCAGTGCTCTGTTGAGGAGATACGCAAGCAATGGTATGACTTGCATTCCCGTGCCAAAGAGAGGGTAGCAAGCAGCCTAAAGGACACAAGGAGCACCGGAGGAGAACCACCCACCCAGACACCGTCCACACCAATGGAAGACATGGTGGAGTCCACAGTGCAACCTGAAGCTGTCAGTGGTGTCACCAACATTGACACCTCAGGGACACCCAGCACCAGCAAAGGTAAGGCCAGCAATGATGTGTATCCCCATATGTGCATGTACAAATGCCCCTTAGAAGATAGCTATTAGTTAGATGCATTGTGATGGGTAGTCTATGCCACATCTTACATAACGCAACTATGCTTAATGGGAGTGGTAGTCCACAACCCTAAAGTCAAAATACCACATAAATAGCAAGTTAGTGGTCAGCCACATAGAGAAACAACACACACAACTCACAGTGATACGATGTCAGTGTACAATTATTACTATTGTGCAACTTCTTGTGATATATTATTATATAATTATGCTGCACATTGTCGTTGCAGATGTCCCGCGCCCTGCTGCAGCAGAATGTGGAAATGTGGGGGAATGTCAAAACACAGCCACAGTCCGACTCAAACACCAGTGAGTCTTTCAGTATTGCACCAACTAGACGCAGGGCAAGGGTGTTACCTCTCCCAGAGTATAACCTGGACTCAGATGAAATGCCACGTGAAGTCCCTACACCACCCCCAGAGGCTACGTCCACAGGTAGACAGCGGTCTCTGCCCCAGCGTCTGCCAACTCCCCTCAGGAGGCATCACAAAGCAGGCAGACAGTGCACAGATAAAGGAGAGGGCCCATCAATCTTTGGCAGTCTTGAAGCTTCCATGCTGAAAGTGCAGCACCTGCAATGCAAACACATGAGGTCAATGCACAGGCAGTTGGTGTCAGTGGATCAGAACATGAGCGCAAACGCACAGGCAGTTTGAGTCTCAAAATGACAATATAGGACTACTGCACAAGCAGATGGATGCACTCAATGAAAACATTGGATCACTGCACAAGCAGTTGGAGTTTCTGAATGAGGGACAGCAAACAGCAGCAGAAAAACAAAGGAGTTGACAAATGCCATTAGGGACCTCTGCACTGAGATCCAGCAGGAGCGTGTCAGCCACCGTAGGTCCAATTTATGGGAAGGTTTGATGGGTTCTGCCGATCAGTCAATCAGCTTGCTAGCTCAACTGCCTTAAGTTCATGACGTGCTGTGGGCATACAGGTGGAGATGGCACATTGCAGTCGGGACTTTGCACAGGGATTGGTGAAAATTACCAATGTCCTGGATGCAATGCAGACAGCGCGCTGTACTGCAAATAATGAACAGGGTGGTGGGGATGGTGAGGAGTTCTCTAGCCTCAGCAGTCACACGGCCCCTGTGATTAGTGCTAGGCGTCGCAGTACCAGATACAGTACTGCCTGTGAACCCGCTACAAGAGGTGCCAGTGAGGCCACTGAGCACTCAAGTGGAGTGCTTGGATTTAGGAAGTAATGTTGAGGGCTACAGGGGACTACCACAACATGCAGTTATACAGTTATACTATGATGCTAATAGTGTGACACTGTTAATTGCACATGTTTGCCTATAGTTCATGGTTATGTCCTATTGACACATACTTTACCTGAAGTCAAGGTAATAAATTTGCTAACTACAGAAATACATAATATTGAAGTGGTGTTGTCATTACTTACATCAGAAATGGTTGTGCGTGATGTCAGCACACATTTGCCTGCCCTCTGCTGCACTGGTCCTGTCTACTGGGTGATGGGGTGGTAAGGGATCACCATCTTCATCTGAATCCGGCTTCATTGGTTCAACTGGTATGCCCCTTCTCATTGGAATGTTGTGCAACAATGCACATGTAGCCACAATTTTGCAGGTTGTCTCTTGGCTGTACTGTAGTGCACCTCCACACTTATGGATGCACCTGAAGCGGTTCTTCAGCATTCCGAAGGTCCACTCCGACACATTGCGGGTTGCCCTCTGTGCAGCATTGTACCTCCTCTCTGCTGGTGTTGCAGGGCTCAGGTAGTGTGTCATTATATACGTCCGCACTGCATAGGCACTGTCTCCTGGAATGAACAGAGAGTAAAATGAGTACTGTTGATATCTGACGTCACTGCAACATTGTCAACTGTTACTTTACCCAGTAGGTATCCTTTGCCAAACTCCCCAGGTAGCAGTCTTGTGTGAATCCCGCTGTGGCAAAATATGTATGAGTCATGTGTGCTACCTGGGCATTGCTAATCACCTGAGTGTTAATTGAATGATGGTTCTTACGGTTACGATGCACATTATCGGTGGCCGAGAATTGTATTTTCGTCTTTTGTAATTCCTGTGGGGTGTTGGGGAATCTTATGTGCTTTTGTATTTTGCTCAGCATGACATTGAGAAATTAATTGAAGAAGCGTGAGAGAGCACTCTGTGATACCCTTTCTGCTGCTACTATGACCCCTTGATAGCTCCCTGAGGGTAATAGGTGCAGGGAGTATAATACCTACACATGGGTGGGTATTCTATTGGTCCTGTGTGTTGTGCACTGCAATATGGGTTGTAGATCTGCTATAAGGTCAAGTATTATGACTGAGCTTAACCTGTACTTCTCATAGATTTCTGTCCGGTCAAAAAGGCTTATGCACACTCTTTAGAATATTTTACTATATTTGAAAGTGAAGATGTTTATCAATTGAAAGAAAATTATGGAGATATGTTCTGTTATAATTATTACGAACATCATTACATTCACAGAGCAAGTACCCCAAAGACTAGTCTTAGTTGCACACAATGGGAACATTGTCCAGCTCCACCAATGGGGGTTTGAAAATATATTCTGAAAAGTTTGCATATTTTTCTGGGCAGAATGTTAAAAATGCTGAGTCACATTATTATAAATTACCGAAAATGGAAATGTATCATAACCTATTAATTGATAACACATTGATTTATTCTGATTCCTTTGTTTCCTGGTTGGCTATAGAATGCTATGAATATTGGCTGAAGTCAATTGATTTAAAAAGTGTATGAGGAACTAAAAATTTGCAAATAAAGGAAAAGGAAGCTTTAGTTAGAGCTTGCCTGATACATGTTCAAATGATATTTTTAAATGAAACTGTAAAACAGACAAGTTGTTTAGGCTTACAAAAATAAAAGATTTGAATGTGCTCAGTTTCCCTGCCCCTGCTCAATTTTACAAATGGCAAAAATACATCAATGCAACTGAAGATCAGCTCAATGAGTGGGTCCAAAATGGAACATTTGACACATCACTTTCAAGTCGTGGCGGGTGGTTTTGTGGCCATTGGACACAAATGGTTGTCATGCACATTTTGTAAACTCCACAGGGAATTCAGGACAAATAGGCCAGACCCTCGCTATGTGTCATCAGAATATTCAGGTATAGTAACAACATACAGTGTAGGGAAAGTATGCTAGAAATGGTTACAAGGTTTCTCACTAGATGTTATAAAAGAACACCTCAGTCTCCTGTCTAACAGCACAGATTTGGAGGATTTCATGTTAAGCCCAGAAGACAACATAAGAAGTGCTTCTTATATGCAGTCTATAATGAAATTTGGAAACTTTCTCAACAAGAAGCTGCTGCCCAGTTAAGGCAAATAGATCAGGAAAGCTTATGGAAAGCATTAGCCGTTGAAGTAATAATGGGATTAACACCTTGTCTGACCGCATATACACTTTAAACAACATCGTTTCTTCTTCAATTGACACTGAGCAAAGTGACGTCATTTTTATTTTTTTATTAATCAGCTTATTTCAACATTGCAATTCACGTCCTGCTTGAAATACATTCTAGTAGGGAAAGATGAGAGGCTAGGAGATAGCTACATACATGAGGTGTGGGAGCTTCCCTTTTTGTACAAATGTTTAAATGGCATAAAAGTGGTCTTTCTTAGCGGAAGTGAATACAAGACTTCTGTGAGCCATTTGACGGTTTGTAAGCCGCTGTCTTTGCACAGGGCATGTACCAATTCGGCAGCTAACTTAGCCTGCTATCTGAAGGGAGTTCCAGTGACCTTGATTAGACCTGTGTTCCAGATGCTCTCTAATTGAAGCCATGTGCTTCTTAACAGTGAGAGCTGTTGTGGAATAAGAGCCGGAATTGCTTATGTTATTTCAGTCACCCAAAGTGTCTTTTGCCCCCTACACAACAGATGAAGGTAGCAGATATTTGGTCTCACATTTATTCTTCAAATGTGAATGTTGACAAGTTGAGCAGAGTAAAGGCTTTATTGTTTCAGAAACACATGGCATCGACATCTGCACATAAGACCTATACGCTCCAAGTGACGAGGTCATATGCAGAAATACAGTCCATTTGAATACAAACTTTCCAGTACACTTTGGTGAACTCGTAGGACGAATATTTAACATGTCTAGTACTACTGGGATTGTACATTCCTTTAAGGCTGTTGGTTCTGGTTTCATTGACACCTTCTCCTCTATATTTGGCTTAATACCTTCAGCCATACACTCGAAATGTTCAAGTATTTTCAGGGGATTTCCGATTACTTTGGATATAATAGGTGGCACAATGGCTGGCCCATCACAAAAAGGAGGACTGATGGCACATCCACCCGCACAACTGTGTCATGAATGCATGATGCAATATTTTGGAGAATCACTCCTGGAAGAACTGGAGTGCAACTGGTCTCTGTCATTCAGACCAGTTTTATATTGTGTGCAGCTCATGTTTCGATGCCTCTGGTGCTTTTTCAAATATGTATTGAGAGTTCATCTTTCCAAGCAGCGCTTGCTTTCATTGGATGCTGATCTGTTCATGTTCTTGTTCAGGGCTCATTACCAGACATCCACATTGAGGGTGTGCTTGCTACAGGAAGCTGTAGTATGGGTTTTTGAGTAGCAAGGTAATTTTTACGGCTTAGGGTGGGTACAGTTTTTAGGTGGCAAGGGTAATTGTAGGATTTAGGGTAGGTCTGGAGTTTTGGCTGCAGGGGTAATTTTCGGGTTTAGGATAGGTGTGGGTTTGTGATTGGCAAGGGTAATTTTACACTTCAGGGCACGTATAGGTTTTAGAATGGCAAGGGAAAACTTAGAGCTTAGGGTAGGAATGGGTTTTTATGTAGCAAGGGTTTCTTTTAGGGTTTAGGATCAGTATGTGTTTTTGGGTGGCAACGGTAAATGTAGTGTAAAGACGGGTTTAGGTTTTGAGTGGCAAGGGACATTTTAGGGGTTAGGGTGAGTAGGGTTTTTTTGTGACAAGGGTAATGTTAGAGTTTAGGGTGGGTATGGATTTTTGATTGGCAACAGTAATTTTAGGGTGGGTATGGATTTTTTACATATATATATATATATATACACATATATATATATATATATATATGTGTGTACGTGTGTGTCCTACAAAGAAAAACTGCATTGCACTCAGTAAAGGCTAATAATTCAATATTGGTTTTGGTAAAAACGCGTTGGTTGTTGCAAGAACATTGAATAAACAATATTGGAGTATTAGGCTTTACGGATTGAAATGCAGTTTTTCTTTATTGGACATTTTGAAAAGAGAGTTGGTCTACCCTCCTGCACCGTACCAGCTATTGAGCGCGTCATTAAACTGACCGCATTGTTCTGATAAATATGTATAGATAGATAGATAGATAGATAGATAGATAGATAGATAGATAGATAGATATATAGATAGATAGATAGATAGATGTAACTTATTGGCAGTCACCAATAGGTAGTTAGATTCAAGATCTAGTTTTCATTGAAAAGATTATGTGTCACTTGCCTATATCTTTGGCACTGTTTGACAACTCTTCAGTAAATTATTTTTAAAAGTGTGCCCAAGAATCTTGTTGTGCATGGGAACTTTTTGGGTGGTCCATCAAGCATGGACTGAGAAAAAAGGGGGTGTAAAAAAAAGTAAATTTTCCCTTTTAATTCCCAAAGAGATTTTAGACATTACTACAGCCCAAAAAGATGGACGGAATTACTCCAAGTTTGTCACAAAGGTAGATCTTGGTCCAGAAAGAGTGTTTTTTGTTATTTGATGTATATCCGTTCAGTAGTTTTTGAAATAGCAAAGCTTAAAGAAATATAGATTTCTCGGGGTGCAGATCCCGGAGATTTCATGCTGAGATCTGATTGACTAACTACACTTCAACCAGGAAGTGTTGGAAGCCATTTTGAGACTTGGCTTCAGGAAAACAGCAGGCAAACACATGATAGGGTGGAGAGCCTGGGGAAGTTGGCAAGAAAGAGGGAGAGGCGGGCAGCAAGCATGCAGACCACAGGGCTGAGAGGGAGGAGAAAGTGGTAAGAAGAAGGGAGAGGCAGGCATGTAGATGATGGGGCTGAAAGGAAGGAGAAAGTGGTGAGGAGGATGGACAGACAAGCAGCAGGCATGCTGGAAAGGGGGCTGAGAGGAAGGAGAAAGTGGTGAGAAGAAGAGACAGGCAGGCAGCAACACGCAGACCACAGGGCTGAGAGACTGGAGAAATAGGTGAGATGCAGGGACAGACAGGCAATAGGTATGCAGACCACAGGGCTGAGAAGAAAGAGAAAGTGGTGAGAAGGAGGGACAGGCAGGCAGCAGGAATGGAGATCGTGGGGTTACGAGCCAGGGGAAAGCAGTGAAAAGGAGGGACAAACAGGCATCAGGCTATCAGAAAACAGGACTGAAAGGAAGGAGAAAGAGGTGCGAAGGAGGGACAAAAGGCAGAAGTCACTTAGGCCATGGGGCTGAGAGGAAAGAGAAAGTGGAGGGACAGGCAGACAGCAGGCACTCTGACAATGGGGCCGAGAGTGGGAGAAAGCTGTGAGTAGGAGGGACATGCAGGTAACAGGAATGCATGAGGCACACATACCACAGGGTTGAGAGGAAGGAGAATGTGGATAATTACTGTTAAAATAAAAATAATGCTAATTTTACTGATTTCTGACATTATTTAACTAAAGCATGATTTCTAGTACAAGATCACCTTCTGCACATACATCTGTATTTGAAGCAAAATAGGAGCTTGTGTGTCATCAGTTTTAGAACTTAATATGTATTTTAAGGGGCAGATCAATGCTCTCACTGGGACAAAATACAATGTTTTGAGTATGTGTAAATGTCAATGCTAATGGGCTAATTTTTCACTTTTTTTTTTTTTTTTGTTTTGCTACGGGATGTGATATAAACAGCATTAGGTTTATTTTAACTTCAAGAGGAAATGTGCAATTTTGTTCAAGTGTATCTGGTGTGAGTTCAAAATAAAATCGAACACTGGCATCAAAAACAGGTCCATGTGTATTTTTCTAATCCTAATTAGACCTACTCTCCTGTTAGTAGTGGGGACAGAAAGGCAGCAGGCACACAGACCAAGGGACTGGAAGCTGAATAAAGAAGTGAAAAGGAGGGACAGGTGGAACCAGGCATGCAGGCCATGGGGCTGACAGCCAAGAGAAAGCAGTGATATGGAGAGACAGGTAGGCAATAGGCATGCAGACCAAAAGGCTGCGAGCACGAAGAAAGCATTGAGAAGGAGGGAAAGGCAGGCAGCAGGCATGCAGACAACTAGAAAGAGAGGAAGGAGAAAGTGTTGAGAAGGAGGGACAAACAGGAAGCAGGCACAAAGACCGTGGGGATGAGAGCATGGAGAGATAAGTGAGATGGAGGGACAATCAGGCAGCAGGCATGCAGCCCACATGGCTTGAGAACCCAGAGAATGCTGTGAGAAGAAGGGAAAGGCAGGCAGCAGACATGAAGACCATGGGGCTGGGAGTCTGGAGGAAGTGGTGAGAAGGAGAGACAGACAAGCACCGGCATGCAGACTATGGGTCTGAGAGGAAGGAGAAAGTGGTGAAAAGGAGGGACGGGCAGGTAGCAGGTATGCAGATGTGGTTGAGAGGAAGGAGAAAGCAGTGAGAAGGAGTGACAAGTAGGCATCAGGTATGCAGACCATGGCACTGAGAACACAGTGAGAATGGTGACAAGCATGGACAGGCAGCCACACAGGCAACAGGGCTGAGAGCCTGGAGAAAGTGTTGAGAAGGAGGGACAGGCAGGCAACAGGTACACCAAAAAAGGGGCTGAAAGCCTGAAGAAAACAGTGATAAGGAGGGAGAGCCAAGAAGCAAGGCACAAAGACCATGAGTCTGAGAGGCAGGAGATAGCATTGAGAAGGAGGAGCAGGCAGACAGCAGGCACGTAGACCACAGAGATGAGAGGGAAGAGAAAGCAGTGAGAATAAGAGAAACGCAAGGAGACATGCACAAAATGGGGTTGAAAGCAAGGAGAAGGCAATGAGAACAAGTGAAAGGCAAGCAGCAGGCACGCACAATACTGGACTGAGAGCAAGGAGAAAGCAGAAGGCAAGCTGCAGGCTGCATAAAACAGATGTGAGAACAAGAAGAAAGCAGCGAGAAGGAGGGACAGTCACGGAGCAGGCTTGCAAAAAACCTGAGCGGTAAACAAGGAGAAAGCAGTGAGAATAAATTCATGGGAAACAACAGGCTTTTATGTGCCTTCTCCTTTCTTTTCCCTTGAATGCTGTGCAATACATGTGATTGGATGAACACGAGGGGATGGCCGCTGCTGTCAACCCACTCAGTGCATTGAACAAAACATAGAAATTCACTGATAACAACAACGCTTATAGGAATGTTATAATTAGAATTAAAAAAAAAACATTTAGAAATTCACTGAAAAATCAAAGGTTACAGGGATTGTTATAGTTAGAAAATGGAATTAAAAAGCCAGTGAAATTCACTTAAAAAAACAAAGGTTACAGGGACATTATAGTTAGGAAATAGAATTTAAAAAAACTAGAAATGTACTGCAAAAGCAAAGGTTACAGGGACATTATAGTTATCAAATAGAATTAAAAAACCTTAGACATTCACTGAAAAAAACAAAGGTTACATGAGTGTCATAGTTAGGTATTTATTTATTGTTTATTCAGTCTAAAATTAGACCATTAAAATGCAATAAAACAACCATACATAAAAAAGGTAAAACTCATAACCATCACTAAAACAAATACAATTGATACATTCCTTAAAAAACTAAAACAGGTGACAAGAGGCCCTCCTGACTTAGTACTTCCTCAACATATTAAATGCCATTTGCCAGTACAATTTAACAAAGTCAGTTTATGAGCTAATGCATTTCTAATCTTATCAATATAAGATATAAAGTGCTGTATACTTTAAACTAAAACATACATATATGTAAACTTTTGAAACCACAACTTCTCAAGTAAAATCGTTCATGAGAAGTAATTCGAATGCCAGCATTATAAAGTGCTATGTGCTATAATACTATAAGTTAGTTGTTAAGAGGATACAGTTGTATGAAATAGTCTAATGTTTTAAACTGCATTCAATATGAATATGGCTGCACAATGGATTGAGAAAATAAAGTAGTAAGTTCACAAAACCCAGGGTTGGGGACAATTGAAAATAAGATAAACATTCCAGAAATCATAACCTGACATCCACCAATATTCCTAGACTGTAATTCTACATATAAAAGCGACACATTTTTTTAAATACACACACTAGTTAAATAAAGTTCCACATCAAGGTTAGAATGTAAATCACATAAAGAACCAAACAAAAATAAAAGGCCTAAAATCTTTGGGACTGATCCAAAAATAAGGCAGCATGAGCGTTTTTATTTATATTTTAATAACTATAAAAAAGATGGGTCTAATTAAAATCCCTGTCCATAAGCTGCTGAGCCCTTATCCAACTCAGAGACCAGAGGCTAGTGTAATCTTATGGTGAATAGACCAGGCTGCTGACAGATATTTGGTGACTGAGCTTACTACCAACGTAGATGGATCATATTTGCATATTCTATAGGCGCTAGCTCGGTCATGCAATAGCAGAACTTTGCATAAAGGGATAATCCACTTTCCTCTATGGCTCTTGTATAAGGGACAAAAAAACAACACGTGCTAAGGTGTTTCCTTGCATGAGTGGCAATTTATACATTTGTCAGTCATGGGGCTGCTCATCGACCAGCAGGCTGTGAAACTATTGACAGGTAGAGTACCGTATCTAAGCTGGAGGAATAAAGCATGGGCACGTGCGGGTATAGGGAAGTCCAAAAAATTCTCAGGCCAGGGTTCGTGTTTGACGAGCAAAGATTCTGCTGTCAACCGGCCTATCCCGTTACAATGAAAGGACTCGTCGTTGACTTTCCCCCAGTATCTCCCTTTGACCAGTAGCCTGGCATTAGCAGGGATCAACTCAGGGCTCTTCCAATAGTGGGGGAAACCCATCTTAACCCAAGCTGAATTCCTCTCCCTCAACCAACTAACTTTTTCCCAACCATGTTGCAGTGTTATAAGATCTTTATTGCCACCCAAAAAGGTTCCAGTTCTTCCGTTTTCCATAGTCGGATCCAGTATAAAAGCAGTCTCAGACCCGCTGTATCTTTAATGCTATTTATTCCTAAATCGAGTCTGAGAGGGATCATCGGTGTGCCCTAACCCGGATATATGTCTAAGAAAATTATTTTCTTTAGTTTGTAAGACATCCAATTGTCTATAGGAACCCAAAAGTTCCGCTCAATACAAGGCAGCAGCACGGATTTGGACTTTATATATTTCGGAGATGGGGTTCAGAGGGGGGATCATTGCAGCTCTTGCCTTGCGTTCTAGTACCCCACCTCTTTGACTTATAATGAGTGCCCCTTTTCCAAGAGCTGCATCCCAACTGCCCGAGTTCGTTAGCCTAATGCCCAGATAATCATACTCTGAGACACTCTCCAAAAGGATTGAGTTCATTACTATATTTGCTTTTATTCTCTTTTTTGGGGCACTGTATATCATAAATTTTGTTTTCTTAACATTAACATCCAGCCCATAATCTCTACAGAATGCACAGAATTGGTTGACCAAATTTTGGATTCCCATAGATGTTTTGGCTAGCAGGATAGTATCGTCCGCATAAAGCAGACACAGAACTTTCTTCCCTGCCAGCTTAGGCGAGTCATTGATACAGTTTGCTAAGTATTTGATGCAATTATTTATATATAGGAGAAAGAGGGTAGGGGCTAGAACACAACCTTGCCTAACTCATCTTTTGATGGCAACTGGGTCTTTTAGTTCACCGACCTTACCACTCCTAATTTGTGCATAGGTATTCTCGTGCAGTTGAACAATAAGTTTCAGGAGACCTTTGGGAACACCCATGTTAGATAATGTCAGCCAGAGCAAGTTCCTGGGAACCAGATCAAATGTGTCTCTGAGGTCAATAAAAACCACATACAAATTTCCCCCTCCTACTTCCATGGTCTTCCATTTGATTGCTAGGAACCTCAGGACTTGATCTATGGTACTGACCGCGGGTCTAAGCCCTGCTTGTAGATCATAAATGGCTTCGGACTCTGAAATCCATTCTTCGAGATGGAACAAGACTTGCTTTGCAAATATTTTTTGGAGATTATCAAGTAGACATATTGAACGGTAATTAGCGGGAACACAGGGACTACCTTTTTTAAAAAGAGGAAATATCTCTGCTCCCTTCCAAGAGCGCAGGACAGGTGCTCCTGCAGCAACTGCATTACAGACCAGATTCAAATAAGGGGCCCATATATCAGGTCTTGTCTTATAAAGGTCACCAGCAATTTTATCAGGACACGGAGCCTTTCCCCAATTCAATGAAACTAATGCAGCCTTAGTTTCTGCTAAGGTAAATTTAATTGGGGTGGCCCCGGAAACCATGATATCATCTGGTTCCCTAGAAATAACTTAGCTGGCCCTAAGTATAATTGGCCAAAGTGCTCGGCCCACACTACAGAAAGGATTGAGGTACCAGGCAGGAGACAGGGATCCCTGCTATCGTCTGCAATCAGTTTCCAGAACCTAGAAGTGTTGTTAACTTTTGCAGACTCCAGAAGGGCAGCCCATCTAGACTCCGCCCAGCTCCTGCATGCCCTACTAAGTTCCTGTATATAGTCCTTCCTTGATTGTCTTATATGCTCTGTATGTCCCCCTCTCAGGGCTCTCAGTAACTTATGCTGTGCTTCCCTGCATGTATTGCTAAAACACCTTGCGCTGCACTTCTTTCTTGGTTTGCTAACAATCTCTTTGGTGAAGAATTGCTTTAAGGAGTTGAATAGTTCTGTGGGAACTGCTAAAAGCCCATCGCCATCCTCTGAATACAAAAGCATATGCTCCATTATGTCTGCCAATAAACTATATATTGATGTGAGAGAACCTAAGGAGATATTAACAGACTCCCATTTGACATTACATCTATTATTTGTCAAGGCAAACTGAGGTTCGTATGCCTTAGGGTTAGGAACTTCAAGTAAAGGTAGCAGACCCCTGATCGATAGGATCAGTGGCTCATGGTCACTTTCTTTGTGTTCTAGAACCCTCATGTCAACCATATGACCCCACAGTCGAATGCCAAATAAAATGTAATCAATCTGACTCTTATGGGCTCCACGCCTAAAGGTGAAATGGGGATTAGCGTCTGAGCGGGAGCGGCCATTACAGGCCCGAAGACCATGTGCAAGTGTAATGTCAGCAACTTGATGAGCTGTTCTATTCATTCTGGGTCTTTTGCTCGAAACCAATTGTGGGATGCCCCAATAGACATCCTCTTCTTTATATAATTCTTGGGCCTAAGTGTAGGGCTCAAAAGTAACGTTTGAAATCCCCTGCAATTAAGATATAGGGCCTCATTCTGACTTTGGCGGGCGGCGGAGGCCGCCCGCCAAAGTACCGCCGTCAGAATACCGCTGCGCGGTCAAAAGACCGCCGCAGTAATTCTGAGTTTCCCGCTGGGCTGGCGGGCGACCGCCAGAAGGCCACCCCCCAGCCCAGCGGGAAACCCCCTTCCATGAGGATGCCGGCTCCGAATGGAGCTGGCGGAGTGGAAGGGGTATGACGGGTGCAGTTGCACCCGTCGCGATTTTCAGTGTCTGCTTGGCAGACACTGAAAATCTTTGTGGGGCCCTGTTAGGGGGCCCCGCGACACCCGTTACCGCCATCCAGGTTCTGGCGGTCAAAACCGCCAGAGCCAGGCTGGCGGTAAGAGGGTCGGAATCCCCATGGTGGCGCTGCCTGCAGCGCCGCCATGGAGGATTCCCCAGGGCAGCGGGAAACCGGCGGGACACCGCCGGGTTTCAGTTTCTGACCGCGGCGGGACCGCTGCGGTCAGAATGCCCATGGATGCACCGCCAGCCTGTTGGCGGTGCATCCGCGGTCGTTGGCTCCGCCAGGGTCAGAATGACCCCCATAGTGAGTAGGAGTTTTACTGAAAAGAAGACTATCCAAAATAGTCAAAACATCGGACTCATAGTTACTACCCACACTACTACTATAGATGTTAATTATTAGGAGAGGTTTCTCCTTAAGGGTTGATACTGTTAAGCCCTGTAAATCGGGGCAACCCATATCTACTACTTCGACCCACCTGAGGGTCTCCCAGAAGTCACCTTGCGCGCTGAGACCCAATAGCTTTTAAAACCAATTCTATGTTTGGGCTCCAATGCTCGTGTTTCTTGAAAAAGACGTATCTTATGTTCGTATATAAATTGGCCCCATTCTGGAATTTGTATTTTGTTCTCCAGCCCAGCTATATTCCAGCTGAGAACTGTGTCTGACACATCTGCTCTACCTTGCAATGCTTCAGCCGGGGATTGCACTCTAATAGGTGGGGTGCCACAAGAAAGCTTAGTACCCCTTACGATTATAGCTAGGCTGCTCTCGTTGGCACTTCCCGCTACTTTATCTCCCAAAGGATCTCTCACCCCAATAGGTTCTGAGCCAGTCATGTTCAGATCAGGTGCCATGACGGATAAAATAGTCCCAAAGTTATTGGGACCTATTGGTTCCGAAGCTGGATTTCTCGCATGGGCTCCTCCCACCTCACTGGCTCCTGGGGTGGTGTTTGTCCCATTCATTTCACAACAGGATAAAATCTGGTAAATTTCCAGATTACAGGGTTCTATCTGGGTCTGTGGAGTAATTGGTGTGAGGCATTTAAAAACTGCATTAACAGTCTGCTCATCCTCTGGGCTACTCATTCCTAATCCCCGTGGTCCACTAACTCTAGGTATAAAATAATCCCTGGCTAGATGCCTAATTCCCAAGGACTTGGTGAGCCCTGTGTGAGACTATCTTTGAGTCAATCTACCTCTGGGTGCTGATAACGACCCACTGATGGCTGATATTACTGCTTGGGGGTAAAAAACTTGAAGTCTACACAGAGATACTTCCCCCACTGAGGGATTGAATCTACAGGCAGTTAGAGAGAGCTGCTGAACAAGGGCAGGTGAGTCAAAATTTACGACAATACAATCCCCCATGCCGAGCTTCTCCAATGGACCCACCCAACCCACCCTCCTCACCATTAATATTGAAGGTACCATGTAAAAAGCAAATCTGGCATTTGTATGTAGCCAATGTATGACCTTTTTCAGTTCAGTGAAGGATTCCGGGTCGTTAGTTTTAAGTTGTTAGTTTTAAGTTTAGGAACATTTGTGATAACAAGAACGTATGGACATGATTCCGGTGGAAGATGTAAAGCTCTTGACCTACTCCCACCGTTAGTCTGCGCCTTCTCCAGGGGGCATAGTTGTTGGTGATCATGAGCAGAGTTAGCTTTATAAATTTCCGTTGCTGTGTCATTAAAAAGAACTGTACCTCCAATTCCCCTCAAGGGGTAGGCGGAAACATTGGAACGCTTGTCCTTTGGAATAATGGCCAACCTATCAGTTGGATCCCCCTCTGGTTGATACAGGGGATCGAGGCAATTCTTTGGAGGCATGAGACCCTTACCCATTAGTGAGGGAAGTCTACTGTCACTAGCACAAGGTTGACTCAAAGGAAAAGAATGACAATAAGATTGAGAATCCTCTTGGGGAGGAGTGACCAGCAACTGAGACTTGATAAGCCCTCCCAGTTTCTCCTCAATGGCTTGTAGAAGGGTTACTAGAGGGTGAAGCCTCTTGGAGAAATCTTCTTTTATGTGTTCTATTATACGGTCAAATACCGATCGTTCAACAGCGCTTTCTTGGGATAATGTGTAATCTTTGTTCCCAGATGCAGGTCCAGGATTGGAGGAACTCAAGGTGCGAGCTCGTTTATTCCTTAAACTTGCCTCACCTCGTTTCCTTTTCCCTTTTGTATTAGACTCTAGATTGGGTGTAGACACACCCTTTGAGGGGCCCGGAATCGAGAATGTCGGGTCAGAGGTTACAATAGCGTCACCCAAAGTCACAACGGTGGGCTCCTGGAAGTTTCTAGAAAGGATGGTGGGTGAGGTATCCAAAGCAATCTGTGGGTCTTGTGACTGTAGAAGCTGTAAGCTGTATTGGAGTTTGCGATGAGGATAATGATTGACAACTGGTGGCCAAAAGTATGGGGGCAGTTAAACGACGCTCAACCATCTCTATCTCCTTTTCTAGTGCTCCAACAGCTTTTTGGAGAAATCCATCTGAAGTTTTGTTGTTACCAAGTTTTTACCGGGATACCGGCCCCTTCCGTCTGCCCATCTTTTCCCTTTTTTCAGCCAGCAGTCACGTTTCGCACTTTTCTGGATACTCCTTAATCAAACACTCACTTATGCACACTTGGCCCCTCTATTCCCACCACCTGGAACCCTGCTAAAGCACTGCAATAATACGCCTCACCTGCAATAAACTTAAACTCATCAGGCCACACTACTATGGGTTCATGTTCTAATCACTGGGCCCCAAGACGTGGAATAAAGAGATATGGCCCAGCCCAGCCTCTTCCAGACGCTGACGGGCACAGGACGGGCCCGCTCTTGGCCCAAGCTTTTGCCCGGGCACGTCCAGCGAGGCGGGCGAGCAATGAAAGATTTAAAGGGGCTCCGGTCCCGCCCCTGCTGCCACACACAGTTCCTGTGCGTCCCGCGAAGCGGGCACGCAATGAAAGATTTAAAGGGGCTCTGTCCTGCCCCTGCCGCCACACACAGTTCCTGCACGTCCCGCAAAGCGGCAGCGCGATGAAAGTTTTAAAGGGGCTCCGGTCCCACCCCTGCCGCCACACACAGTTCCTGCGCATAGTTGCACAAACACCATATAAATTCAGCAGTTATAGTTACCAGCCCTAACTATAACTTACACTCTGCAATATATATATCTGCAGTGTTAAAGGATCATAATGTATTTTTACGGTTCAGGGGTGGGTAGTGTATAGGGATAAAAAGGGTTTTTTAATATTCAAGGTGTGTTTACGGATTACTTCAACCTAAATAGACAAGTTACAATATATTTTGTTAACATTAAAAAATAAATATATAGGCATGTACAGATCCTGCAGGTTAGGGTGAGTTGCACCTTTAAAGATAGTCTTTTCCATAGTTTTGGGCTGACTGGTGTCTTATGTAGTTTAATTCCTAGCTGGAGCTGCACTATTGTACCTAGGTTGCCAGTGCTAAACGGTTGCATGTCACAGGAACGCTGAAGGCATGTTTTGCTTTTAGCTGAAAACATAGCAGCATCCATTGGTATATCTAAAGTAAAAAAGTGAATGTAACACAATATTATACACAGAGAATTAAACAATACAATGAAAACATAACAGTGCACATCTCAATAAAACAGACAAAACAGAATGCAACACAGCAACAACAGTACAGCACAACAACATCACATTTCAATCATAGCACTCAAAGCCTGAACTGTCCAACAAACAGCATAACACATTAACACCACAATAAAATGCCACATATATATGCACAAAGTTTCTTGTGACACACTACCACCTCAATAATCCTGTTTTCATAATAGGATCGTTAAAGGTGTTTTCAGCATGCATTGTTTTAACATATCTCACCTCTCTGGACATGAAGCAGCACAAGTCAAAAATGCTCTATGATCCAGCCTCTGTATTTAATTGAGAACCTTATGGATCTTGGGGCATATGTACAATGAAGTGCCATAGGGCAGCAGCACAACACTTTTTTTTCTGTGCTGCGCTATGCCAATTTGAAAGGGCAGGAATGCATCATATTTATGAGATACAGTGCATCCTACTGTATACTTTCAGCCAGGGCACAGTTTGGTGCCTAGCACCAACACAGGTACCCTTGCTCCATGGTGCAAGGATATCTGCATTGTTGGCAGGATTGTTTTTGTTCAGGAAGGGATACCTTTCTGCACAAAAACAATCCATGGAGGCTTTTTCCTCTTTCTATAAGTGCCGCAGAATGCAGCACAAATAAAAAGAGGAAACAATGAGGCGGAATTGAAGATTTCTCTCCTCATTACACCTCCTCTCAGGAGGCATGCAGTTCCCAGGTTTACAGATCCTTGTAAATCAGGGAATACATCAAAACCCATCTTTGTTATGTGGGAAAACCCTTGCAATACCCATGGAACACCCCCTGATGCAGTGTAAAGCAAAGCAGCATCTTGCACTGCTTGCCTTACACAATAACTACAAAGCCATGAAAAGCCACACAAAGTGGCTTTGATTTGCCTCGTACATATGGGTCTGTACTCTGTGTCCCCGGAACCTCATAAAAAGTGATGCACTGGTGGTGGAAGGGGCATATAAGTAAGCCCCTTTGGGGCATATTTACAAGCCCCTAATGCCTCCTTGCTCCTCCCTAGCATCATTTTTGTTTTATGCTGAGGCAGTGTCAAGGAGGACTTTTCCCTGCACCAGATTTACAAAGTTGAGCAACGCAAGCCCAAGGCAGGCATTAAAGTGACACTCTCATTGTTTCCAATCGGCCCCCCATGAATTTCTGCCATAATCTTTGGTGGTAATTGACTAATGCACCACAATAGCATCACAAATGTTGACACTATTGTCCTAGCGTGTCCCACAGTGCACCATATTGTAAATACGGCACTTCCATGGTGACATTAGGGGCGCAAGAAAAGTGGCGCATCATAGCTGATGTTCCATTTTCTTGTAAATATGCCCTTTTGGCGTTTGCTGAAGCGTCGAAAACGGCACAATAATTCATTTTGCATTTTAGCATTGAATATGGCTTTTCAATAAATTGCAACCTGCACTGCCACATAAGCAATGAATATTCACGACATTAAAAAGACATACATGAGGGAGCATGTGGCCCCATGAAAAAGCTAAAGAAAAAATGAACAAACAATATTTGTTTTAGTTTAAGATATTTATCTGAGATTATCTTTGGTCAAATCAGATTAGATTTGCACTGAACATAATACAGATCTCGATGAAATGCAAGGGAAAAACATAATCTCAAAATTAAGCTTTTGTTTGACATGAAGCAAGTGGGCAAGCAATTACGAATTTCATTGTCTCGTATCAACAATACCAAATTGCTCAATTTGGTTTACGAATTTGTTCATGTCAATTGTAATCTAAAAATCCAGTAGTCGCCTCCAGTCCATTGCACATAACTCTAATCTTCAAAGTATAGTATAAAATTGGGAACAGATATAACATTTAAAATATTTTTTTATAGCATGAGATCTTTTGACTTTCAATGTGGCAGAGATTGTTGTCCTTTAGTGCGCGCAGTGATACAATGATGAAGTAACTGTGCCTCGCACGAAATAGCTGAAAAATAACCTTATTTCTGAAATTACAAATTCAGATTATGAGAAAAATTCTACATTTAAATGATGTGTCTGTTGCTATTTTGTATGTGTAACGCGTCCTGAACAAGGAAATCATGCTTCATCAATACCAAACTGGTTTTGCTTAATTCTTGTGCACTGTCAAAACTGAGAAAAACGATTTTGCGTCAGAGAGGCCTATCTCCATTTTTTTATTTTGAAAAATGGATAAAAATGTATTTGGTGCATTTCTTATTGTGCAACCACAATTAAAAAAATTGCATTATTCATCTGTTCCATTTTGATCTTGATATCTTAGACCTTGTTACGAGTTTGGTGGTCTGACTGCCATACCAACTTGCTTGCTTTCAGACCTCTCAATTATGAGTCATACAGGCGGGACTGCCGATGGTCAACCAAAAAAGCCAGACCACCAGAGGCGCAGAGGCCTAGAAATAGGTGGTCCAACCTCCAGTGCCGTCATCAACACGGCCAACCACTGACTGTATTACAAGCACACCATTGCCATGGCAGACCCCCATGGTGGTCCACAGTCAGCAAAGTAATACATAATTACACACTGGATGAATTTGAAAACAACACAGCTTACCCACATTGCCACACTGTAAACTCCTGCAAAGGACACTATAAAACGCACCCCTTCACAGATCACAATCATTTGCATTTACAACACAACACACCCTTTGGCCCTTCCCCTGTTTAGTAAGTCATTGTCACCCATTCCACCCCCCTTCCATGGCTTGTTGAAAAAATCCCTGTTTTTCAGAGGATGTATTAAGAGTTATGGTGGATGAAATCATCAGAGTAGAGCCACAATTGTTTGGAGCACAAGTCCAAACATACTCCTCTCAGTTAAAAAATTGAAATGTGGGGAAGGATTTTTGACAGAGTCAATGCTGTGGCCACCACCCTGAACACAAGGTAGAACATTAAAAAGAGGTGGAACGCCCTCAGGGACAAGATCCATTCCCTGGTCTCCATGCACCAGCTGCAGGTCAGGAAGACTGGCGGTGGCCCTCCCAGTGCCCCATTACATCTGTTTCTCATGGATGAGAAGGTCTTGGACGTCCTGCATCCTGAGGGCTTGACAGGAATACCTAGGGGAGTGGAGTCTGGTGTCACAACATTAAAAATGTCACCAAAATGCTATGCCATGTTTTCCTCAGCTCACCAATACCCACATTTACTGTCATTTCACTCACCGGCCCAGTGTCCACCAGTCTAACAACCTTAATTTGGCAACTCACAATTAAAGTGTGCTCACTTGGGGAGATGACATTTCTATAGTGTGTATAGTAGAGGGACTGAAATGACAACAGCTCCAAGCAGGCACTGTTGTATGTCTCCAAACACCAGAGCAGTGGTCACTTCTCTAAATACCCCTGTTTGGTACCTATCAATTAATTTAAGGATACACACCTGGAGAGAAAACATTTGTCAAGTGTGTGTAGTAGAGGCATGACATGACTATTACTCCCAGCAGGCACTATTCCTGCAACTACAAACACTGTCACAATGGTCACATGCTACAATGCAACTCTCAATTGAAGTGTACTTACCTGAGTGGAGAACATTGGTCAAGTGTGTGTACTAGAGAGAGTGATGTGACTGCAACTCAGAGGAGGCACTGTTTTAGCAACTCCAAACACCAGAACAGTGTTCACTTGTCTAAAGACCACTGTCTACCAACTCACAATTTAAGTTTGCTCAGCTGGGACAAAACCATTTGTCAAGTGTGGGAAGTAAAGGGAGCGACATGACTACTAAGGCCAGGAAGGCCCAGTTTCTGTAAAAACCAATCATCAGCCCAGTGTTCTCCTGTCCAAATGCCATTGTTTGTGATCTCTCGATTGAAGTGGACTCACATAGGAGGATAAGATTTGCATAGTGTGTGTAATACAGGGTGTTACATGACTGCAAATTCCAGAAGTCATTGTGTCTGTAACTCCAAACACCAGCACAGGGTTCACTTGCCCAACTATACCTGTTTGAAATCTCACTAATGCTCCTCACTCACGTGGGAGGATACAATTTGTCAAGTGTTGTGAACTAGAGAGAGTGACATGACTGCAAATCCAGGCAGGCCCTGTATCTGTAATTCCAAACACAAGACCATTTTTCTCTTGTCCAAAGACACCTGTGTCTGAACTCTCAATTGAACTGTGCTCACCTGGGAGGATGGTATTTGATTAGTGTGTGTAGTATAGGGAGTTACATGACTGCAACTCCCAGGAGGCTCTGTTATTGTCACTCCAAACACCTGTCTAGTGTCCTCGCCTCCAAAGACTCTTGTCTGGTAACTCACACATGAAGTTAACGTACCTGGGGCGATAATATTTGTATAGTGTATATAGTACAGGGACTGACATAACTCCAACTCCCAGCAGGTCCAGTTTTTGTGACTCCAAACACAAGCAAAGTGGTCACATACCCCCAAACCCCATGTTTCTCAACTCACAAATGAAGTATACTCTCCTAGGGGAAGAACATTTTCAAAGTGCGTGAACTAGATGGAATAACTTGACTGCAACTTAGAAGAGGCACTGTTTCACCAACTCCAAACACCAGAGCAGTGTTCATTTGTTGAAAGATTCCTGTTTTGCAACTATCATTGTATATTTACTCAGCTGGGAGGATTCCATTTATATAGTGTGTGTAGTAAAGGTAGTGACATGACTGCTAAGGCCAGGAGGCTCTGTCTCTCTAACTCTAAACACAAGCCCAGTGTTCTCTTGCCCAAATACCTCTGTGTCTTAACTCTAAAATTAAGTCCACTCATCTGGGAAGACAACATTTGTATGGTAGTGGGAAGGAGAGGGATTGACTGGAATGCTAAACCCAATAATCCCTGTGTCTCTAACTCCAACCACAAAACAATGTTCACTTGTCCAAATCTATGTATGAACCCTCAATTGAAGTGTACTCACCTGGGAGGATACCATTTGTCAAGTGTGTGTAGTATAGAGAGTGACCTGACTGCAACACCCACGAGGCACTGTTTCAGTAACTCCAAACACCAGACCAGTGGTTACTTGTCCAAATACCTTTGCCTGCTAACTATCAATTGAAGTTTACTCACCTCGAAGTGACCAAGATACAGATCCTGCTCAACTCAAAGATGTGTCTGGTCACCTAGCTCCAGCTTGACCAGCTAACCCAAGATGAAACTATTGAGGACAGGAAGGACAGCCTACCCAGTGTCCCAAAGACCTCAAGAAGATGCATCAACAAAATGGTATTGATAGCAGACACATTCACAATGCTCTGACCACATGATGACTCCAATCACATAGGGTTTGCCTTCATAACAATCAACTAGGTCTCAAAATTGACAAAGACATATCTTGCTGAGCCATAGTTTTCCCTGCACTGGTGGCAAGATGACCTTCTCATGCCATCCTCCCAAGTGCTAATGATCTGCACATTTTAGCAGCAGTTTGACCTTGATGGAATAGGCATGCTTCACAAATGGCAGATTAATACAACCAATATCATGGCTACTTGCCACCATAAGATTAACTGCAAAATAATTTTGTGTACAATCTGTGCTTAATGTAACATGACATTGTTGGAGGTAGATGTCACAAGTCCCCAAGTAACATCTTTCACATCAATAGGTCGAACTGCCATTGAGCACATGAAGGCCACCGAAGACCCCTCTGGATGAAGTCCTCAGTAAAGAAGACACTCCTGGACATCTGGATGTGGAGGATGGATCTGGCCCATCTGGGCAACCTGGTCAGAGACCAACAATGATCCTCACTGTGGTCGCATCAACACCTCCTAGCCCGGTTACCTCAAAATCACAGGCAACCATTTGTCCCCCAAACTGTGTCCCTAGTAAAGTGTCTACCAGCTTGTGCCCCCCAGTCCTGGATTCGGTGTTGCAGTGCAACCCTTCAGACAATTACGATCCAGGAACCAGAGGGAGAGGGCACCCTGTAGCAAAGGTGTAGACCTGTGTGGGTAGGGTGTATGAGAGGGATGCTATGGGCCAGTGGGATGTAGCCACTGGGGCTGCTCATGGCCAGAACACCATCAGTCATGCCTTCAGGGTCTATCAGGATTCCCAAGGCGTGAAGGGCAAGGTCTTGACCGAACTCCGGGAAATCAAACATCAACAGAGGGATATCTAGAGGGATATGCATGAACAGTGGGAATCTCCTAACATTGTCTCTCTAACAAGGGTGATGAGGGACATTAACACCACCCTGAGCAGGGCTCTCTAACACCACTCTAACCCTTTTTATGGCACATCGACAACAGGCCCTTCTTTATCAGTGCCTGCCACTGTATGGGAGGCCCTGCCAGAGGAACAAGCCCCTGAAACTCCAACCTCTGTAGCAGCAGATCCCCACCACCAGGGAAGTGAGAATGTCCAGTGAAGAATCTAGGAGGTGCAAATGGCAAGACACCCACCACTGCCAGCATGTGACCTCTTCCTAAAGGATCTCCTTTGTGTGCCACACATTTACTCTGTTAATTGATCCTGAACTACCTGCTAGTTCCAGTTGGAGGAGTACTATGGAATTTGGAATACCAATGGTGTGGCATCGACTCCAATGATTTCATTCACCATGACTGAGCCCTTCAGTTTACTATTTTTCTCCTTTTCTGTCAAAACAAGTCCATTGTGCACTTCTACCCTTCCAATAAAGGACTGTGCAAGTTGCATTGGCTCAGGTCTCATACACCCCAAAGCTGTGACCTACATTACCTGTATCAAGCTATGTCTACTTTGTATTTCAGAACAGCATCAGATGCCTCCCAATGTTGCAACTTTGAAATGCCCACATGTGGATGTCATGATGAAGATACCTGTACAAAGACAAATCAAGGATAATAGGCTTGAAAACATACCTATTACACAAGTCACATATCAATCATCTGGAAATGTAAATACAGTGCAATGAAACTGACACAAACATCATCAAGGTGGGGAGATGTCAAAGGTAACACTTCAAGCAGCTCTCTTGTTGTTGCTTACATACTCAACTCTACACATTCTCACAACTACAGTTCATTGTGAAGTCACAGTCATTATATCAGATCATCATACTTACATTCATGAAAAGTAGCTGTTGATGAGAGCTTCCCACAAGTCAGCTCCTTCTTATTCTCCACTGTCATCTTCAACTGTCATCCAGGATTCTCACCCGGTGGCACTGTTGGCTCCTCCGTTTCTAGGATGTACGGGATATACCTCCACAGGGCAATGTTGTAGAGCATGCAGCATGCTACAGTGATCTGACATACTGTTCTGGGTGAGTAGAGGAGGACTCCACCAGTCCTGTCCAAAGACTTAAATCTGGCCTTCAGGAGCCCAAAAGCCTATTCCACTACCTGCCATGTTCTTCTGTGGGCCTCATTGAAGCAGACTTCCCCTGGCGAAGTTGGATTTCTTAGTAGCGTCAACAATTAAGGGTGGCTTGGATATGTGGAGTCTCCTATTAAGGAATGGAAAATGTGTGCAAGTCACTCACTTGACGATTGTAACCCCAGAAATTGCATACATACAAACAGGACAGATGTGACTTACCAACCAGCCAGGCCATCTCTGGGTACAGTTGTGACATCAGCTGGGGTATGATGCTGTTCTACATTATGAAGGAATCATGAGCTGAACCAGGGTAAACGGCACAGACATGTGAAATGCAGAGATCGGCCAAACAGACACTGATGGAATGGAAGTTCTTTCTGTTGTGATATACATGTTCATTGACCTGAGGTGCGATCAAGTCAACATGTGTGCCATCAATGGCACCAACATATGTGGGAAGCATGCAAAACTATACAAGTCTGCCTTCACTTTGGGGAAATGAGATATAGCTGTCAAGGTGTTTCAACCTTGCTGAGAGGACATCCTTCAATACAAGACTGAACATAGGTCGGGACATACCAGCAGAAAGGGCAACTGTATGTTGGAAGGACCCTGTGGCTAGGAAGTGCAATACTGACTTGACTTGCACAATGGGTGGTATGCTGGTTGGAAAACTAATAGCTGGCATCAGATCTGGCTCCAACTGATAACATAAGTCAACCACTGTTTGCCTATCCAAGTGGTGATATGTTATTATGTGGCATTGCTCCATGGTATGATGGTCTGGCAATGGATGGTAGACAGACGGTTATCACACCCTCCCTCTCCCTGGGTACCTATGTAGACAAGACATGATTTCTAACATTAGTCAGTGTGTCCCCAGCAACATACATGATCCATGGCAGTGAAATAATTTTACAAGGCATTTCTGAATGGATGGAAATGGCAACCAGTACACATCACACCTGCATATAATGCAACGGTCACAAGTGACCCCCATGGCTTTCCATATATGTGTCCACAACATGTATATGGACCAAACTCAAAGTTTGCAACACAATTGCCCCTGAAATGTGACTGGATATCCCAACCACCAAAATGACCACAGCGGATGGTGGACTGTGCCCTACTGTTAAATACTATCTGTGCCCTGCAACATAATACAATAGTATTGGAGTAGTAGGACATACATGACAAGACAAGGTAGGCATGTTTGTGCAGTCAAAATCCTTTTTGCAGTGTGATGCCATTTCTAAAGCCCAATACACCATTTCAGGCCACCAAAATGGCACCTGCCTGGCATACTCCACTGGACATTACTAACCACTGCGACCGCCGACAGAAGTTATCATGGCAGCAGGCAGTTGCAACCCTGGAGGACATAGCCATAGGTCAACGTTGTTGCCAGTGGCAGTCGCAGGCCAATGGCTGTGTCTGCTGACCGTGGATGTGGCGGACATGACTGCCATGTTCTGCAGATTCACTTACTCCACTCCTGAAACTGCTGTCAGCAACACCTCCACGACCTGAGCTGTGGTGTGCTGCTTTTGGGAGCAATCATGCCTCATCCAACAGGTGATAGGGCCCCTGCCTTCTCACCAGAGGAGCTGGAAAGGCTGGTGACTAAGGTACAACTACATTAGGGACAGCTCTACGGCTCACCAGAGGAGTAGGTATGTACCTCATGTGCACAATCTTCTCTGTATTTCACCATCCTTTCCCTCCTCACAGGCTGGAATGTGACCCTATGTGTTAGTTAGACTACTTGTGAGCCTGTAGTTGCAGTCTGTGTGGCATGAATGGGATGAACAATGTGCAGGCATTGGTGGCCAGTGCCATATGTTAAGTTCTGTCATATTGTGTTGTGTGAGGTTTTTGGGGTCCTACATCCTCCTTGTGTTGGATGTACATAACTAGGTAAGGAGACATTACTCCCATCCACTGATATCTCTTTCCTCATGACTGTTTTAAATGTCAGACAAAATGTATGTGCATGACAGCATGAGCTGGGTATGCATGTTGTATGTGTCATGAGAGCAATGTGTATAGTGCCACAGTTCTTTGAAACCACACCTGCCCTTACTAAACTGTTGTGTAAAAGGTATATCATGAGCAAACTCCTGCCTTGAAAGCCTCATTCCTTTGCCCAGATTAAGAATGGGTTTCAAGGTAAATCACTAACCTCGACCATTTGTGCATTTAGCATCATTGTCAATGTGTGTTTTAGTCCCATGAGACATCCCTTAGACCCACAGCTCTGTTGTCACATTCACACAAGTCATATTTGTCCTGTACAGACGTACTGCACAAATGAGGGCCCCACAGTGCAGACAGTGTGTTGATTCCCGGGAGGCCATGATATGTGACTCAGTAGCTAGGTCACATAGCAGAAACTGTAGAATGCATCCTTTCTTTGTTGGATGCCATCTCTGTAGGGTAGACACAATTGTCCAATGGAGTGTTCTGTGGTACAGGTACATAGCACAGAACCTCACCCCCTGAAGTGGCAAAAGACATCCTGTGTTAGACCACATGTCCACAAATGGACCAGGAATACAGTTTCTGTACTCACCATGCCCACCCCTTGATAGTTACTCATGTATAATGTTGAGGTTTGAACTCTGGCAGTTGCATGTAGGGAACAAATGCAGTGAGTCATTCTCACAGATTGTGAACGTGTTGGACCATTAATGACTAAGGAGTTTAGCCTTATGAAGCAGCATGGGTGTGTAGTATTTCACTGTAGCTCACATCACAGTACAGGTTGCTAGAGCATGGGCTATCTGATGTTAGTAAGCTTGCTCAGTCATTGTAGGCCATGAGCAGGGTAGCGGTTAGTCTTCAAATGAAAATTAATATGTCTGTTGTCATGTCCCTGTACATACTGGCTAGAGTGTTTCACACTTGTGAAGTATAAAAAAATAGAAAAGTCATAGGCTGGTGTTGACATGTATGTGAATGAACCATTTGTGAAGAAACTTGTGATTATAATCTCTTTATTTGTCTTTTCTATCCATGCAGGTCAACTCCCATCAGAAAAAGGAACTATGGAGAGCCATTGCCAAGAAGCTGCAGACCCTGGAGGTCCACAGTCAGTGGAGTACCTACTGCAGGAAAAGGCGGGAGGACCTGAGATGCTGGGCCTGAAAGTTCACAATGGTCCCTCTGATGATGTACTCCCATGTTGGGTGGACAGTGACCCCCTAACGGCCCGCATTCTGGCGATGGCCTATCCAGATCTTGATGGACATTTGAGGACAGCACAGCAGGCACAAGGGGGTGAGCACATGGCATATTCCTGCCTGTCACATTGCCAAGTGAATGTGTTAGTTTCTGACAGATTCCCCTTTCGAATAGGGATGAGCCATGTGTAGCACAGTAGAAGAGTGATTGCTTGTATAGACATGTCATGTGTTGTATGCTGATGTGCCTTGCCTATGGGCTAATGGACATAGGACACAACTGTGTACACTCCACAAACACCTTGCTCTCCAAGGACATTTGGCTGATTACAGTTATCAATCAAGTACTGATTGTTGTTGTAGTGGGTGTAGATTCTATGCAACAGACCAATACTCCTCATTGTTACAGGCCAAGGATAAGGAAGTGATGGATAACTGTCCTTATCCATGTGTCTGAGTAAATGTGCATTTTGGCATCTGCCACCCAGAGTCTACTTGTCTTCAGCGTATGACAAGTGCTGGTGCCTCACTACAGCCTGTAATATGAAGATGGCCATCATACATATGATAGAGCATGCATTGTTCTTTGGGTCAGCTACAGATCAAAACTTTCCCTTGGTAAGTGAGGAATGTCCATTGACATGATTTATGTTCCATCACTGTTGCCAACATTCCTTGTGCCTCCATGTCAGCATGTATCCCTTTCTCATTATCAAAACATTTCTAAGCTGCTGTTTCATGCATGGTCCACCTGTATCGATGCGATGATGTCTGTACTACCTACTATATAAGTGCATGGCAACCTGTGTGTGGAATAAGACATTTACAGTAGGGTTGCATTTCATGTTGTGCCACGTACAGGAGTGTTTCACCATTGTTTATTGGCTGACACATACCCTCATGTGTCAAAGCATGTCCTTTGGCATGCACAGCCACAGTAGCAATGAGAGACATGACAGGTAGGCTAGTTTTTGAGCATCAATGTGCTTTCCTAAGTCATGTATCACAATGCATTGCACATGTGAAATAATGTGAGGCTTGTAAGCTATTAGCATGCATCATGGAGTGACTTTCAGTTATGTTGAAACCACATAAGTTTAGGTGCAAGCATCCATCAACAGACATCTGGGTCTGTATAACCATACTGGAGACAATGATGTAGCTTCTAATTGGGCAAGATGTTGAGGGCCTTCTACAAGTACTTGCACATCTCTGGGCCTCTTCAACATCCAAGGGACTAATGGCATCTACTGATGCACTCAGAGTATGTCATTGTAAGGTGTGTCAGACATTAGTGGTTATTTCCCTGGGGCTTGCTGATTCATTGTGTGTGGACATCTCTCCCTGACATATTGCACATGATGTCTGCAGAGTCCTTTTCCATGCCCCATGTGAGGCCTATCTAAGCAACATTAGTTCTACCTCCATAAATCTATTAAGACAAATATCATCTGGGGCCAGCTATATCAAAGGATTTTGCATTCGCAAACAATGCAAATCGGTAAATTCTACTGTTTGTGAATGCAAAATCACCTTTCATGATGTATGAAATGCAGTGCAGTGCAATTTTAGGAAATCGCAATTTTTAGTGATTCCCTCAATCTGCGATTTTGAATAGGGAATCGCAAATTGCGATTCCCTAAATAGGTAATCACGAAAAGGGAATACCTAATTGTGATTACTTGTGCACATATATCATGCATTTCCTAAATGCGAACTGAGCATTTAGGAAATGCAATTACCACAAATTCAAATTTGGTGGTAACCATGTGACTAATGCATTTCCGTCATCCCCCACCTTCCACCTCCCCTCCACCTTCCTCTTCCCAATCCAAATCCCCCATTCCTCTACCTATCACAAGGGCACAGACTAATTCACACACATCCACCTCAACACAAGAGCAGCACACACAAGCACCACAAAACACACCAGCATGCAAGCAAACAATATAGACCTACACACTCAACATCTGTCACCACTTTCTCAGACACCACTAGTCCTCACATAACATCAAGCATACACACAGGTACCACAACAGCCAGTGACACACCCACCATACCCAGCATACCAGCAGATACCACCACAACAGACAAACACACACACACATCCACCACATCCAGCATACCCACAGACACCACCCCAACAGACACACACACACACACACATCCACCACTCCATCCCCTAGCACCTGCACCTCTCAGCCCTCAAGACACACAAATACACACACTCACCCATGCAACGGACACCACCCAAACACAAGCATACCTCCCATATGCACACACCTGTGACATTGACACTGACACAGCAGACAACCACTCCCTCAACCTCCAAATCCCCACTCACTTCCGCTGACTGTTCCCATGTTCCTAAGAAAGTTTTTTTTGTTTCACCTTGACTTTTCGCCTGTTCTCTCCACCCTGTCCAAATCTAAGTGGCCACCTCCCAACCCATCCCTTCGACCTCCAAGCCTCCCCTGTCACACCTGCCCCCCTGCAAGCATCCATACACTTCCCCCCAAGATGAAGCCCATTCCTCCAAAGAAGCAGTCCACCAAACCCAAACCCACCCCTCTGAAATCCAGACCCCTACCCCCCAAAGATGATCCCTGAGGTGCTTGCCTGCTAACTCGATGCCCCTTCTTGTGGAGGTTACCTGGCATTTAGGAGTCAGGTGGCAGCACAGTGATGTGCCTGTGAGGAACAAAATGGACAGCCCAATGGTCATTGACTTTAAAAAGTTTGAATTTAATAAATGCAAACAGTTGGTTTGTTTGGATATACATTTGTCCTGCTATTTGTTTTCTACCTTTATGTTGTTCCTGAATGACATGTGTTGTCTGCCTACAGTTGTCTGTGTTTCAGCCTACTTGCTGATCCATTTGCTGTTGTTTGCAGTATCTGACTTTGTGGGCAGTGCTGGTGTCCCCCAAGACAGGGATATATATGTTAACTGTATGGAGATGTGGGTGTACATGCAATGGTGGTGTTATGTCATTGTGTTCTGTTTGGTATTTCTTTGTGTGTTGTCCAATGTGAGGATATATGGTGTTAGACTTGGCCCCCTGATTTGGATTATGGATTAATCTAAATAATGGTAGCTTGTGTTTTGTTTATGCAGACATTGAGAGTGTTCAATTGTGCTAGCTTCCTTTGCTGATCCATTTGCTGTTGTTTGCAGTATCTGACTTTGTGGGCAGTGCTGGTGTCCCCCAAGACAAGGATATATATTTTAACTGTATGGAGATGTGGGTGTACATGCAATGGTGGTGTTATGTCATTGTGTTCTGTTTGGTATTTCATTGTGTGTTGTCCAATGTGAGGATATATGGTGTTAGACTTGGCCCCCTGATATGGATTATGGATTAATCTAAATAATGGTAGCTTGTGTTTTGTTTATGCAGACATTGAGTGGGTCCAATTGTGCTAGCTTCCTTTGCATTTAATTATGCATGTGTCCATTTAGCTGTGCGTATCTTTGCAGCTACTTCTTGTAGAGGAATGTCCCATGCAGCTGGAGTTGTAGATGTTTGTTGACTTGCATATCCACATTGAGCAAACAGGCATGTCATTTGGGTCTAGAATTGTTTTTCCCTAAGATACATGTAGGGCCAGTTCCTGTGCAAATGTTGTTAAAGGGGCATGCGCAAAGTGACATGTGTCCCAATGCAGCCTCCTTCTGTGAGTGCTGCTGATGGCCCCACCCCTATTGTGCAGGTATTTTTTCCATAGTGATCCTTGTATATTTGTCTCTGTCCATTGTGCACGTCATTGTCCTTCCATTGTGTTACAATGTGGGTGATGTGTGTGTCCATTGCAGAGCTTATTACTGGGAGTGGTGTTTGTGTGCCTTGAAACATCAATACATTTGTGTTTTGAATGTGAAGACAGTCCATGGCATGTGAGGAATGTGACTGTGTGAGTTGTATTTGTAAATGTTATGTTGGTGTGCTATGTGCAATGTTATACACACTTCCCTGTCCCTGTGCCTAAGAAGAACAGATGTGCGTTTTTGTGTAGTATTGTGGTGGAGAGTGAGTGACCTGCTCAAAGGAGAAATATTGTGACTGTGAATATGTACTTCTTTTTGTCTGATCCTGACGCAGGACACAATGGCATGCGTACTTGGTGCCTATAGTGTGACCCCCAAATGATGTGGCTGACAGTGCTACGATCTATTGTTGAGTGTGATGACACAAGTAGGTGTGTGCACATATGGTCAGTTGAACCCATGGTGGCGTGGATTTTATGCTCCATTAATGATCACTAACAGTGGCAGGACGTGTGTGATGGGCTCCAAGGTAGCATCAGACATGTAATACTGCCTGCAGGTGATTGTGTCCCTTTATACTCCCCGGTTCTGCCTGTTGAGACGTGGTGAGTGGACCGCCACGGTCACATTGGTGGTGTGCAACCTCATAATGTGTCCGGTGGAAACACTGGCTCTGCTGGCCTGTTTGTGCTTCCTCATGTCCACGCTGGTCTGTGCTGCTTGGCAGTGCCAGTGGAACCGTGCGGGCTTTGCTTCATAGGCCCAGAAGATTCCTAATACAGGGTTCTGACCACTAACCCGACTTTGTTCGGACTGCCAATGCTACCATAGTGGTCCACGGGCCACCAAACTCATAATGAGGCCCTAATTGTTTAATATTGATGGGGAACAGTTTGTTTGATACCTTCTCTATTTACTATACATGTTTGATGAGACAACTCTGCAAGTTGAATGGTTTCTTGAATATTTTAAGAAGCAGAGAAAAATATGATTGTTCAAGCACAAAATAATTCTTGACCCTAGGAGGATTAAGGCTGAAGCATGCCACATATAAAAGCAGAATTAGTGCTTGCAGCAATCCCTCAGAATTGAGTAATTCCTCTTTTTCCAACTGCAAGCAATAATCACATATATGAAGACAGATTTCATGCAAATCAACTAAATTTATGAGCACCCTGGATTGGTTGTTAAACAACATCTATGAGAAATTATGTCCATATAGCAATTCAAGATTATAAAAAAGGAGATGAACTGAAGTAAGTGAAGCACTTCACCCTTCTGGACAATTACTTTAGTTTGTTCATGAAAGATGTGGTAGCCATGTTACCAAAAGTATGCTACAAATCCTTAATTGGATTAGCCAATAATGTAAAAATATTGATTTTTGCACTCCTAAAGAGGCCCTTTAAGGTCCATCAGAATGAATAAAGGGACACACTTCTTTAATGTGTCAATGAGAAAGTAGATTATTAGCTGAGGTGGATGGTAGTCTCTTCTTAGATCCAGTAAGGGTCAGGTAAAGAGTAAACTACCAACCACAGTCATCTGGTTGAACATAACCAGTACCTCAGGGAAAATTGAAGCCTCTCACAATTGAGAGCAGGTTAAATGAAGAAACCTTGTTCAACCCCATTTGAAGTTTTGCCTTTGGATTTAGTGTCTGAAATGGAAGCTAAAAATTCTAAGTGGGGCAAAGCAGCAGAATTTGGCTAGGAAGGGCTCTGTGAGGCTGTTTGTTTTTGGTGAGAAAGCTCTGAGAACATGAAATTCAAAATTTGTCACCCAGTGAATATTTTTATATGCAGACTTTTCTTGGAACTCAGATACCTCCAGTGAGGAATGGCTGTAAGCGGTAGCCAAACAGAGCTTCGCAAGACTAGAAACCCTCTCCTTGATGTATTGTTGAAATGGATTTGCAGAAAAGGAGCAGCTTGAATCTATGGTTGTCATGCGACTCCCCACAAACATTGGGTAATGAAGCGTCTTCGAAATATACATCCCAGTTTTGTGCAGTCAATGAATCAATTTTCAGAGATAGTATTTGTTGGAATAAGATTATCCCATGTTGTTTTTTTAGTAACACATTAGAGGTCACAGTAATAAGACATTATGGCCCTCATTATGACCCTGGCGGACGGCGGTATTTTGGAGAAAAGTACTGCAAACTGGCTGGCGGTATCTTTCCCCAAAATATGACATTGGCATTTTGGCTCAAGCCAAACCGCCAACGCACCACTCTATCCGCCAGGGCGGTAACAGCCGCCGGGCTTGAGACTATTTCTTTTTAAAGTGGCTTCACTCACAGTCCCAACCAGGGGATTATGACTCCCCCTACTGCCATGGATTTTGTGGCTTCCGTACTGCCACGAAAACCATGACGGTAGGCACTATCAGTGAAAGGGAATTCCTTCCCTGTCACTAAGAGAGGTCTTTCTCGCCCACTCCCCCTCCCAGTGTCCTCTTCCTACCCTACCCCTCCCCCTCCTGAGGCCCCAAAATACACACACTTGCACGCACCATCAAACACACACATGCACACAATCATTTCCACATTCATCGACGCATGCATACATCCATTTAAACACACATCCACACACACTTACATTCATACAAGCACCCACACATTCACAAAATACACGCACACTCACATCTACACATAAGCACACATACCACACGCAATGCACATCCACATTCACGCACACACAAACATACACCCCCCCACACACACACCACCCCCTCCCCTGTCGGAGCACCCAACTTACCTGATTTCAGGGGGTCCTCCGGCAGGAGATGGGACGGGGCGCGGCTGCCAGCAGCAGCATCCACCAACAGAACACCGCGAGGCCGTATCATGGGTCATGATATGGTCTGCAGCGGTCTACTGGCGTGGCGCTGCTGTTGGCAGAAGCGCCACCTTACTGCCATCAGGTGCCATGGCCGTCGCCGGAATTCCGCCATCCTTCTGGTAGATTTCCGGCTACGGTCATAATATGGAGGTCGGCTGACAGCCACGGCGACGGTGTTTTGGCAGCCGTCGCCCTGGTGGTAGGTGGTTTTTACAGCAAATGTCATAATGAGGGCCTATGTTCCCTGCTTGCTGTAAACTTAGATTAAGTGTTTGAAATCTTCCTCTATGAATTTGTGCTATGATCCAAAGGTAGTATGACTAAGAATAATAGTACCCACATGTAAGAGAGAAGATTAATAATAGCTGGGGCTACGCCGGGTAATTACTTACTGGATCCCATATATGGGGTAAGGTGTTCTATCACATTAAAAGAGCATGTGGTGGCAGGCCTATATGGGCTCCAATCAGCAATCAATTTTTTACCCTGAAGCATGCACTATACCCTTTTATCTCATAAAGACACCTATTGAGCTTCTTCATTGCTTCAATGGCAAGAGCCACGTTTAGCCTCTGATCTATACAGCATCTCTGAATGAACCACATTGTTTTGCATTTTGACACTGGGTCTGGCAGTCTGGTTTGTTTGGCTTGGGTCAAGTCATAGCATGCATGTTCTGTTTCTGCAGTTTTAATACACCTGACATAAAAGTTTCACCTTTGTAAGATTTTGAAGAGATATATATAATTAAGCACCCATGTAAAATAGCACTCATATAGATGTAAACAAATTTTATGATGTTTAAGTTACAATCTTTAGTAATCAGTTGCTATTTCTCTTAAAAGTGGGTTCACTCTCACTTGTACAGTCCTCAAGAGGACAGAAACTGATTGGTAGAAAGGCCTGACTATGTACTGAGAGGAGTCCATGTTGATACTATGACACTGAAGGAGGTGTCTGGATGAAAAAATAGATTCCATTAATGCATTTTAGAAAGGATGAAGTTGTTCAATAATTATTTGTGTATTATAGCTGACCAACAAGTTTAAATTCATCCTGATTTAGTTACTGTTGTTGTGATTTTGCATAACTGCCCAAAGCTCTAGAGGTCTATTTGGGCAACTGGGATAAGTTAATCTATTGTTCAGCAGCAATGTACCTTCATTGGGTTTACTTGGTAGGTTTGTTCCGTTTCTCCAAAGGTCTTTGGAGCTCAAAAGATTTGAAGCCCCTGGTTGCACAGGATGTCAGGAGGAGTACACTTTGACACAGCTGAGGATCCTAGGATCTCAGGAACAATACATGCAGGGCAAGATTAACTGCACCAGAAGCCACCAGCAGGGTCAAGGGCAGGTGCACTTAGAACTGACCAACTGAGCTCCTCAGGGAAAGGGGCTTATAGCAGCGTGCTGTGTCCAATTAACTTATAGTGATCCACTTCTTTGCCCTGGGTTTAAGTGGGAGAAGGTCCTGACAGGTCTCAACAGTAGATGTAGACCTCTTTCTGTTTCCCAAAGGTCCAATAGTGTTCTGAACAGGTTGATTGGCATTAGCATGTGGGTGGCGTGACTTATGTCCCCTCCCTAATCAATAGGGAAAATTCCCAGGGGTTACCCTACCCACTTTTGCAGAAGGTACTGTGTGTCCTACTGCAGACAATCCCACATTGCCCCTCTCTGCTTAAATGCAAGTTGGTAGAACTTTTGCTGTCCTGTGTAGAGCTCCTGTGCCCCTAACAGAGGTGTGTATTAGGAAATGAGTGACTCCTTCCTTTGTTATCACTCTAAACCCATCTGGGGGCAGTGTCCCTCCCACTGGAATGTGTGCCTTCCTGCTTATGTGGAAAAAAGAATCCCTTGTTCGGGTGTTAGCTGACATTTGCCTGTGATAGTCTAAGCCTTGTTGGCATCAATCAAGTTCCTGGGCACAGCCTAGATGGTCATCCTGCCAGAGCAACAGAACACCTCCTCATACCTAAGGTAATTGTCTCACCCCTGAGAGGAAGTTCACATCTCTTCAAGTGGGCTGTGCAGGTTCCAAGTAACAGGTGAAGCTCATGCAAATAGGCTGCTAGATGCTCTAGGCAGGCAAAAGATAACTTTTGAAAGTACCTTTCCAAAAATATGTATTCACTCCTGCCAACCTGAAAATGAAAATTGCCATGTGAGGAGGGGGTGTGGCAGTGGAGAGGGCAGGGCTTTATACTGAACTACCTTTGGGGCCCAATTGCCAGCCTTCCCTCTTTGAAAAAAACAGAAGCACAAAGGTTTTTGGTGGCTGCATAGGATGTCCTGGGGTATTTTAACACCTCTTAACAGGCATCAGCTGTTGACAGCCTTCAAAGAGGAGTTGGAAATCCACTTTTTCAGTGGTTTCCAGCTCCTCTTTGCTGCCACTGTTTGATTTCAACTCCTCTCCAGGTGAACGGGTAAAGACAGAGGAAATTGTGTGACACACAGTGGCAACGTGTGAGTTGGCCCGTCTGTGTATTACAGATTGAACTTCACCAGTGAATTAAGCTTTCAAAAAGCCCAAAACTGAATTTTGTACCTTTTCCTAGCTGGACATAACATTAATAAATTTAACATTTCATCCCAGTGCTTTCCTTTGAACAGCTAAACCTGCTGCAATAAAAATAACGTTGGTGGCTTTTTCATTGCAAGGACATGTTTAACATTAAAACTTTACATGTCCTACTTTTAAAAACAATGCACACTGCCTTAAAGGATGAAAGGCCTACGTATAAGTGGCTTGTTATTATTTAAAGGAAAGGTTTGGACTTGTCAAAATTGTTTAATTTGACAGGTTGAAATTCAGTTTTGAAACTGCATGTGCAGACGTGCAATCATTTTTGCACCATCACTGCAGTGGGTGGTACAATGGGTGCTGAAGTCTACTAGTGACATTTAACTTACAACCTGGAACCACCTTCTACCCTATACTAAGGACTTATAAATAATTTAAATATGCCAAATAGAAGTATAGCCAATTTTGACATGTTTATGGGGTCAAAGCACAAGCACTGGAACATGGTTAACAGAGTCGTAGTATACAGAATCAAACACCCAGCAGCATCATTCCAAAATGTAAATGCAGAGTTATCCCTTTTATTAAAGCATCATATAGATGGATGCATAGCAGCATTAATAAATATATATGTTTCATTTTACTAATTGTTCCATGGACAGTGTTTGCTGCAATTGTTATGGTGTTTTTATGATGACATCCTTTCATGTTTTTTTTTTTTTTATAAAGATATTTTTATTTATTTTGGCTAAAAGGAACAATAAAAACACATTATAACAATAAGTACAAATACAAATACCGACAACCTGACATCATCTTTGGGATATAACACCTGTCACATCCGACTTGATTGTCTTTTTAGTCTTAATGTTCTTGAAGGCCCCCATGAGTTCCATGTGATTGGGATAGGGATTAGGGTCTGGGTATGATCCCATCTCCAGAGCGCAGGTTCTGCAGACCCCCGCTACCACAGTGCCCAATAGAGTTCGGCTTCATCTTCACACCGCCCTTAGTGGGCTTGGTCCTTCCCTCATTACAAAGCAGAGACTGTAGCTAATTGCGCTACTTCCCACCAGGCACAGGATTTCTCCAGAGAGTTTTTGGAGAGATCTATTCTCATAGGTTAATCAAATGTCCAGTAAACTGTCCCAATTCCCCCATACTCTGTTGTACTTGTCTGGGCACCCCCTCACCTCATATACAAGTTTTTCACATCTTGCACACCAGTCCATTCCTCGTCTCCATTTAGCGAGGGTCGGAGCTTTTTCTGCCTTTCAATCTGACATGATGTCTCTCTTCGCCACCAAGCAGGCCACACACAGGAAGGTTCGATTCTCTCTGTTTAGCCCCATCTCCCCCATGGCCCCTAACAAAATTGGAATCAGAGATATCTCTATCTCAGCCTGTAGGACCTCGGAGATCTCCCCTAAGACTGACACCCAGTATGACTCTATAATTGGGCAGGTCCAAATCATATGGAAGAAGTCGGCTCCCGGTTGAAAGAAACGGGGGCACTCGTCTGTGGGGCGGAGATTAGCTTGGTGGAGCCTTTTAGGGGTGAGGTAAGCTGAGTGTAAGTAGAGGGTTTGTAGCAGCTGAAATTGTGTAGATATGGCCAGATTCCGGGGGCTATTAGTGCTTCTCTCCAATCTAGGTCTTCTATGGGGACCACCCAACCCTCCCATTTCTGGCGTAGCTTCTCAAGCGGCAAAGCTGTATTTGCAAGGATAGTTTGGTAAATCTGGGAGATCCCTCCTTTGTTTAGGTGTCCCATCATAACCTTCGCCTTGAGTGGGCTGTGTTCTGGGATGTTATCCCCGGGATGTAGGTGTACTAGTAAGGCATGCCTAAGTTGCAGATACTTATGAAATTGGGTCTTGTTTAAAGAGTGCGTTTTCTGAAGCTCCTCGAAGGACCGGATTTGTGAATCCCCCCAAATGTCACCCAGTGTAGATATTCCTATAGTGTCCCATTTCCGGAATCCCTCTAAAGTGGAAATTTCCCTCAACCATCTCCCCTGCCAAAGAGGTGTCTGTTGAGTTAGTCGAGGCCACCACCCCGTGGTCTTCTGTGCCGCTCGCCACCCCGTCAATACCAGCCTAGTAACCTCAGGGATGGTCTGTGGAATCGCTCCCCCGTACAGAGCATCGAAAACCCCGCCGTATCCCAACGTCTGGAGCTCCAGTCTATATGCGGGGTCCGTCCAGCCTCCCGACAGCCAGTCGTTAATCACCTGTAGGCGCATGGCCAGGTAGTAGAAATAAATGTTGGACATTCCCATACCCCCTTCACTTATGTCCCTTTGACATGTAGCAAGGGATAATTTAGATCGGGAGCCGTGCCATAGAAAATGGCGTGCAGTCGACTCGATTTCGTTAAACCACTTCCGGGGGATTGGGTATGGGAAGTTTTGCAACTGGTATAGGAAGCTGGGGAGTATCATCATCTTGTATAGTGCAATTCTACCCAGTGTGTTGAGTGGTAAGTCCTGCCAGTGCTGAAGGTCTTTTTCAGTCTTCCTAAGAAGTGGTGTGATGTTAAGTTTCCATGTCAGTTCGGGTAGCAGAGATATGTGGACTCCTAGATATTTAAAACTGTTACGACGGATTGGGATGCTTTCCTGCCAGTCTATGCAGTCTCTAGAGGGGTGTAAGGGGATCAGCAGGGATTTACTGGGATTTAGGGTTAGACCCGAGGCCTGTGAGAAGAGGTCTAGGAGTTCTAGGACACGAGGGCCACTCGTCGCTGGGTTGGAAAGGTAAAGGAGGACGTCTTCCGCGTGCAATGCTACTCGGTCTTCCGGGCCTATGGGCCACACCCAGCCCGTTATCAGCGGGTCCTCTCTCAGCAGCTTGGCCAGCGGCTCAATCGCGAGGGCGAAGAGCAGCGGCGACAACAGACATCCCTGACGGGTTCCGCGACAGATAGGGAATGGATCGGAGGCCACCCCATTTACCTGAATACGGGCGGTTGGGTTGGAGTAGAGCAATTTTACAAGGCCTCGAAATTTGGGTCCAAATCCGTTCCTTCTTAAGACTTGTTCTAGATATGACCAGTCCACTGTGTCAAAGGCTTTTTTAAAGTCTATTAGGAGTAGAGCGAGAGGGGATCCAGCCAGAGTGCTGCGCTGAGCCAGTGCGATCTGTAGTCTCCTAATGCAATGTCTGGTGCTGCGGGAGGGCATAAAGCCACATTGATCCGGGTGTAACAGTGTGGGGAGCACCGCTTTCAGTCTTGTAGCAAGTAATGTTGATAGTACCTTAATCTCAGCGTTCAGCAGGGAGATTGGTCTATAGGCCGAAAGATCACATGAGGGTGGCTGACTCTTTGGGATCACCACTATTGTGGCTTGGTCTATCCCAGCGGGGAAGCGGACGGTCTTCTCTGCCTCATTAAACATATTAAGTAGGTGGGGGCCTAAGATGTCCCCACATCTTTTGTAGAGCTCAGCCGGAAACCCGTCCGGTCCGGGTGTTTTACCTGACGTCAGAGCAGCTATAGCTGTTATAATTTCGGCCAAGTTTATGGCTTCATCCAGGATCATCCTAGTCGTATGCGGGATGCTAGGGAGAGTAATGTCGTTCAGGAGAGGGAACTCCCTTTCAACTAGCGGGCGGTGACGCACCGCATATAAATGAGCGTAATAGGACGCAAAGCTCCCCGCAATTCCACTGGGGGCTCTCACGACCAAGCCTGCCTCATCCACGACCTCGGGGATAACTCTGTTGGCTAGTGGGCGCGTGGCCAACTAGTGAAGGAGTTTGCCGTTTTTATCACCACATCCATACACGTGAGCCGCCGATGCCCTCCAAGCATGTTTTGCGGCCTCGAGTACCAGTTGCTTTATTTCCTCCCTGATTACCGTTAGGCGTCTCAGAACTGAAGCTGATGCAGCAGTGGTCGTAGAGCACTCCAGTGCAAGGGCTCTGGCCTCGAGGGCTGTCACCTGTCGGTCCCGAGCCCTCTCACGGGCGCGAACGTGATGCTTCACGTAGCCTCTAAGTGTGGCTTTGCATGCTGCCCAGATTATGCCCGGGGACTGAACGGACCCCAGGTTATGATCGAAATATAAGGTAAGGTGGTCCCTTATTTCACGGGTGTAATCATCGTCCTGTAAATACCATGCATTCATGTGCCACATGGGGCGCTGATTGGGGGTTATGCTCCCCAGTCGGATGCGTATTGGGGAGTGGTCTGAGACTCCTCGGGCCAATATCTCAGTGCCAGTGACTCTAGAGATGTCCAAAGCAGGCATAAACACAAGGTCAATTCTTGCCTGAGAGTGGTGTGCCCCTGAGGTGTGGGTGTACTGTCGTGCCTTGGGGTGCCATGTCCTCCATACCTCACACAGTCCCAACTTTATCATCCACCCGCTCAAGATGGATGCTCTCCCTGCTCGGGCGGAGGAGACAGGTCCGGATACGTCTAGTTTGGGATCTAAGACCGAATTAAAATCTCCCCCTATGAGTGTGAGTCCCTGTGGGAGGGCAATGAGCGTCCGGCGTAGATTTAGTAAAAAGGCGTTGAAGCCGGCTGGGGGAGCGTATGCACATACAAAGTTAACCGTTGAACCGTGTAATATACCGATCACCGTTACGAATCTACCCTGTGGGTCCGATGTAGTGGAGGTAACTACTATTGGCAGTGAGCGGTGGAATAGGATGGCCACCCCCCTGGAACCCCTTGCGAAGCCTGCGTGAAAAACCTTGTCAAAACCTCCACGAGCCAGGATGGGGCATTTGGTGCCAAGTAGGTGGGTCTCCTGTAGAAGGACCACTGTGCGGATCTTTTGACTTTATCTAGGAGGCCATTAACATTCCAAGATAAAATCTGTGTCAGTGGGGAATCCACTTGTGCCATATCTGTGCGTTGGGAAATCAAGGACTCGATCTGGGACCCAGTGATGGACATACTGATTGAGAGGGATCTATACGATAGGTGTCGGTGTTGTTACGGTAACTTATCCTAACCACTACACTAAGCCCTAACGTGAGCTTTAAACATCCCAACTTCCCCCCACCCCATACTTCTACCCTTGAAGCATCTGTCGCCTAAAGCCCAACCGGGGCAATACAGCCATGTAGACTGCCTCTGAGTGGAGTGGTGGACCCCTCCTGCATGTCGGATCAATTGCAATTAAATTGGCGGAAACCCTCACCCTTGGTAAAGTCACTGGGTTGTACAGCAGAGTAGCAACCCCTGCGTACCCCTGTTCCATCGGTGCGGAGCGGTACCCGGCGCCGCCGGCAGGTCCCAACGAGCCGGAGTCCAGTATGCGTGGGATCTCCATCAACCAAGTTCGGGGGACTGGCTCAGACGATCATCTATCTTCTCCTCTCCCGCGGCCTGATCTCCCGGGCAGTCGGTCGGACCCCGGCAGGGATCCCGGGTCACGCAGGCTTCCTCTTCTGTCCGGATGCTGGAACTTCTGAGTCTACCACGCCTGGATCTGGTACGCTTCCAACCCCTCCTTGCGTCCACATGTATACTCAGGCGCGTCCCCCTGGAGTCCTTGGGCGGACCAGTCGGGCCTTTGAGACTTCCCAGACCCTCTTCCATCAGCCAGTCCCATGCCTCCACGGGCGATTCGAAGAAATGCTCTTTATCAGCCAGGATCACCTTCAGGCGTGCCGGGAAGAGGAGCATATATGAGAGTTGCTTCGCTCTCAGCTTCTGTTTCACTTGTTCGTACGATCGACGTTTAGTTTGGACTTGACGTGTGTAGTCCGGGAAAATCAAGATTTTCTGATTGTCCCAAAGGTGGTTGGGGGAGCGTCTGGCTTCCCTGAGGATGGCATCACGGTTGTTAAAGTTGAAGAAGCGCGCAATCAGGGGTCTCCGGGGGCCTCGGGCCAGGGCCCTGTGCGCTCGCTCTATCGCAAACCATGGCGAAAGAGAGTTCTCTGGCATCCAGAATTTAATCCATTTTTCCAGGAATTCGGTGGTCTTGCCATCCTCAGCTCCTTCCGGCACGCCAACGACGCGCAGGTTGTTGCGCCTGGAGCGGTTCTCAGCATCCTCAGCTCTGCGATGGAGTTCTCCGGTCTGCATTTGCACCTTGGATCTTAGATCGGCCAGGTCATCCTCGGTTTGCGAGACACGGGTCTCCACCTCCGTGATTTGGCCCACCGCATTTCTGAGGTCTTGCCTCACGAGGCCCATCTCTTCTCTCACCTCTCCAATTTTGGATTCCACTGCTCGTTGTGAGGTTTGGATTGCAAGCAGGATAGTGTTGACCCCTTCTGCGGCTTGATCAGTGGGTGGGGCGTCACCTCCGGTTCGGGGAGCTGCTGGAGTGGTGAACTGGTCAATTTTCTGCTGGGATGGTTGTATTTGCTTGGGGGCTCTGTCCTTCCCCATGGTGTCAGCGTTGCAGAGCAGGCACAGCTACGCCCCCGTTAGGGTGAGGTCTGGTCGCGGCTAGGATCTCGTGTCGCTTCGGTCCGAGGCAGCTCTGAGTCTAGTTGATCACTGACGGGGGTCTACTGGTTGGGCGACATCCCCAGGAGGGGCTCCAGGGTCTCCAGTCAGTCCACGAGAGGATTGGAGTTAGTCGCGCTATCACACGGCGGCTCCAAGACCAAGATGGTCGGCGGGGGCCTCCCCCTCCTCCGGTTGCAAGCCAGGGGGGTTGGTGAGCCGTTGGACCTCTCAGGCACCCCGGTCCCTCCTCAGACGCCCCACTATTGTCTCTGCATCCTCAGTGGGTGCTGCCTCCAGGCCAGTCCGGGGTAATTGGTGCCTCAGCGTGTGCAAATCATTAGGCAACCCCCTCCAACGTCCGGGCCCCGGTCGCCTCGGTCTCCTGCGACTCCCCGCTCCTCTCCAGCAGTCTCACATTAATCAGGGTTGGGGCAGAGTCTCCCTTAGTTTTAAATCAATTTAAAACCCTATTTCACTCCTTACTTCCCCATCCACGTGTTCCGGCAGCTCTTCATGGTCGCCCGCTGCGATGATGTGAATCTGGCTCGGGCGCTCTATATTTCAGGCGCCGGTCCGGCAGCTCCTCCGGCTGAGCGGGCACCTCTCCTCCCGGCCCGCGCCCGGTCGGGCACGCGGCACCGTGCAGCAAGGTCCTTTTGTGACCCGAGGGTTCCAGTCCCAGGGGTGCGACCTCTCCTGTCTCCTTCTCGCCCTGCTTAATCCGGGTCCCGGGCGCCCCGCGCTGTGCTCCGGGCCCCGGGACCCCGGCCGTCTTCAGGTGGGCCGGCCGCAGATTCTCGCGGCCCCGGCCCCACCCCTCTCCGCGCGGCCGTAAACAGCCACAGCGCCTCCCGGCGCGCCTAGGGGGGAGGGCACCTCTCGCTGCGATCTCTGCGGCTTCGGGAGATCCGGCTCAGTAGCGTCCGCCCGTGGCCCCACGCCCCAGCCTGGAGCGTCGGGCGGCCCCTCTCCGAGGTGTGGTCCGGTGCCCGGGGCCGCCTCTCTCCCGGCGCTGTTTCGGCCTCCCAGAGCCCCGGACTCGGACCCACGGGAGCCGGGAAGCACCCAGGCAGTCCCCACACCGCAGCCGAGGACTCCAAGGAGCGGTTATGGTGGCAGGTTCCGGACGGATGACGGAGGGGTCCCAAGCACTCTTAGAGTACGACCGCCATCTTGACGTCCGTGCCTTTCATGTTTTTTTAAAACATATTTGCAACTAATATTTTTTCTTATCTGCTTCGTAATGTCTGCATACCTAAGAATATTTCAAAATAAAAAATTGGCACTTTTAAATGCTAATTTGGAAAGGATTTTAACGCCTTTACTGCTGGGCCTTTCCTCCCAGTTCTGAGCCTTTTTCGGCTATAAGGTGTACTCTGTGGTAAGGTCTCTATAACATTTTGCCCTCATGAGGAATCCATGCCAAATTGGTGTCCTATTTTCCACCATAACAGGGATTCTAAAGGTACCCAGGGTTTTTCAATTCCCCTGGAGGGGACCAAGAAAATAGCTAAAATATAGATACATTTTGAGGGTTCTTTGGACAAAGTGGAAACAAGTACTGAGGTTGAAGTTGTCTTTTTCATAAAAATGGCATCAACAAACTTTTTGCTGAACAATAGCCACCATCTTCCCAACTTCTGGGAACATGCAAAGCTGAATAAAAAACAAATACCACAATTTTGTCATTTTTCAAAGAGGTAGCACATTTATCCAATTTCCTGTGCTTTCAACCTTCTTCTAGTTTGTGGTGGAATGCAGTCTGAAACCCATGGATTTGCAAACCTCAAAAGTTTTGGGCCCTAACTCATGGGGGACCCAGGGAAATATAGCAAACCTGAACAATTCTGAAAATTTGAGTCCTAGAGTAAACTGGGATGGGGTGACATTATTGGTTCTCATCAGTAAGTTTTACTGGGAATCCCTTGCAAACTTCAACCTTTGATTAAAAGAAACACATTTTCTTCACATTTCTGTGATGGAAATGTCTGATATCTGTTGGGAGCCACATATTTCCTTCCACCTACAATTGGCCTAACGTTCACCGACAAAAACGGTACCTCTCTTGTTTGGGTAGCCCTAGTGCCTGCTACAGGAAATGACCCAAAAGGCAACATAGATACATCACATTCCATTCAAAACGGAGCCACTTTTAGCAAAATGTGGGTAGCACTGGGTTTTGGGCACTAACCTAGGCGGCTCCTAGGGTACCTACCTGACGTGCACCTTTTTTAAAACTACACAGTAAGGACAGGTGTGCCTTGCTTGAATCCCATGAGGATTTATTTTTATCTACAGTGCCATGCAAACTTCAAACATTGCCTGAAATCCCTGTTTTTCCTTGCATTTCTGTGACAGAAACTTCTTGAATCCCCAGGAATCACCAAAATTCCTACCACTCATCATTGCCTCACTTGTGGCAATAAAAATGCTGTACCACTTGTATGACTGGGCCTAGTGCCCTTGGCAGGAATGGATCAAATTAAGGTTAACAGGAGCTCTCTTGGGGACATAAACACTGTTGAGGTTTTAGGAGTATGGGGGGGGGCTGATGTTATGATGGGCAAAAGAAAAATCCCTGGTGTCTAGCTGGCTTACTGCCCTCCCTGGAGGGTAGATTGAGGGTAAATACCCTATCTGAAATACTGTTTCCCCATTTACTTGGGGGTGGGGTCATGGCCATGCCCATGTTGGATTCAAAAAAAATCCCTGCTTTCTAGTGGGTTATCTGCCCTCCTTGGGGGTTAGGTAGAAAGTCATTATCCCATCTCTCCACCAGGCGTGGGGGGCACAAAAACTATTGCCCATGGCAGCTGTCACTGCTACATTCTTTTTAAATTTGAATTTCTAGACACCCCTCACTTGCCTCAGGGGGGACAGAAATACTGTTTCCTCATTTACTGAAGTAGTGGCATGACCATGCCCATGCTGGGCACCCCATCCCTAAATCCTTATCCAGTTAAAAATACCTTGTGGCTAGTTGGCTTTCTGCCCTCCTGGAGGACAAATCTGGGTAATTGCCCCTCATCCGCCCTCCAGGGGGAACAGAAAGACTTAATTATAAATATTACCAAGGGGAAGCATAAGCCCAAAGGGCCACTCCCTTTTCACTGGTGGGTAATAGGTGTATCCCTGCTTGGTGGTCGCTCTCCTGTGGTGATCCCCAGGCAGGGATCCACTGGGAATGGGTACCTTTGGAAATGGGAGATTCTCCCCTTTCCTGCAATACATGTCCCATCAGAGTCAGTGCTCAGGGGCTGAGAAATGCCCTGAGCACTGCTTCAATTAATCAATCAGTAATTGTATAGCGCAACTACTTACCCATTAGGTCTCAAGATGCGAGGGGAAGTGTAGCGTATACCGGTGGAGTGGTTCTTAATAAAGCCATGTCTTCAGTTCCTTCGGTGAATCTGAGGAGGGAGGTGGTTTGTCTGATGAGGAGAGGGAGGGTGTTCCAGGCGGTGGTGCAAGGTAGGGAAAGGAACATCCTCTTGTACTGGTTTTCCTGATGCAGGGTACTTCTGCAAGAGAGAGCTGGGCTGAGAGTAGGGTCCTGTGGGGTATGTGGAGGTTGAGTCGCTCAATCAGGTAGGCTGGTCTGGTGTTGTGGAGGGCTTTGTGTGCATGGGTGAGGATCTTGAAGGTAATTCTTTTCTCTATGGGAAGCCAGTGCAGTGTACGTGGGTGTTGGGAGATGTGGCAGTGTTGAGGTAGGTCGAGGACCAGTCTGGCAGAGGCATTCTGGATGTTTTGTAGTTTGCAGGTGAGTTCTTGTTGGTTCCGGCATAGAGTGTGTTGCCATAGTCCAGTAGCTGGTGATGAGGGTGGGTGTGACAGTCTTTGTATGTTCGAGGTGGATCCACCTGAAGGACTTGAATAGGAGGCAGAGGGTGCGGAAGCAGGTGGAGTTGAATGAGTTGCTTTGATGGTTCATGCTGAGGTTGGAGTCCAGGATGATTCTGAGTTTGTGGGCTTGGCTGGTGGTGGTGAGCGGGTTTCTGAGGGTGGGTGGCCACCAGGAATCATTCTACTCGTTGAGTTGAGGGCCCATGATGAGTACTTCTGTTTTGTTTCTTCCCATGCATCCTGATGAAAAAACATAAAGGACTTTCTCTGGTACAGAGCACCAGGGGGGCCCAGAGTTGGCCAGTGTCCAACAGCCACACCTAAGAGTTTAAGCTGTACAGCAATCATTATTGTTAATGTTCTTATTGTTACCTTATTGTGGGTGTTGTAATTATTATTATTATTATTATTATTTATTATTATTATTACAGATATTAGGGTGACCTTTGCAATATATGGCATTTTGCAAAGGTCTGGAAGCCCTGCTAAATACCCATGTTTTTTTAGACTAACAAAGGAGGCACATGGGCTGCCAACACAAATAGCAATTTCATGGATGTGAAATTCATACCCAGGTCTGAGAAGTCCAGTACGGTCTCAAGTGTTCATTTTGTCAAAGGTTGGGGTGCTACTAGCATTGTTAGATTCCTTGAAAACTGCAAGCATAAAGATAGACTTTGTTAATGAGTGAGGGAATCTGTTATATTTGTTTTCCGGCTTCTCCAAGTCTTAAAGTCCCTACCTTCTTTCACCAAAGAAAAAATACCAATGAAAAGAAAAGTTGTTTTTTCCCTTCAGATGTAATTTATGTGGCACATAAGGTTTAGTCCTTCGAATTGGGAAACTCATCCATTTCTACTCATTCCAATGTGGAAAAAAATACAACATCATCTACATCTCTATTAACTGCATGGCTGGAAAATTTGCATTGCAAGACTACTCATACCACAGAAATTAACTGCGGGGCACTGAAGCCTATTTCCATCAATTAATGTTTCCTCTGTTCCCTGGCATTAATCTTCTTCTTCTGCCAAAGATCTTTCTTACAAACCCAGGTTGGCTGCTTCTTTAAGGGGATTTCCACAAGAACTTGCATGCTGTCTCAGAAAACACAGTTCATTTTTAATACAGTTGTATCTTTTATAAATACAATTCTTCATTTTCTTTGGCACTGATTGTTTTTGGTGAACTTATCCTGCGTTGTTTTTTTGGTATGGAAGCCAAAGGTTATATATTCTAATAATAATGAATATCTCAACAAGACAACTCTGAATCATCAACTGTACCCTAATCAACTACTTACCAACCCACCTAATGCCATGGTAAAAAGACACAACAGGTGAAGAGAGAAAGAGTGACACACTTGATAAGTCCCAGGCAAAAGTTTCATTACAACTGCTTAATTTTGCATAACTTTGGCATTACACATGTTGTACAAAACTTTCCTTTTTTAATTAAGCATAAAGCACTCTCAGACACCCTGAGTAAAAAATAAAACATGTAATTCCATCCTTTTGTGTCATAGTGAATAAATTGTCATTAATGTCTTCTGTGACTATCCAGTTAACATCTGGGTAGCTGGAGTTTAAATGCTGCATTTTCGTTTGAATTTTCCTTTTGGATGCTGTTTTGTTTTACATAGATGCATTCATGTTGCTGGTGTTGCTTGAGCATTTTCAGACTTCACAGGAATAAATGCTGAACTTCAAGTTGAGAGATCTTTGGACCCTGTAACAGGATGTGGTAAAACCGTAAAACTTAATTTCAATACAAACCAATTTAGTCAAACAATATGACCAACACTATGACCATTTTGGCCATACAAGGAAACCTCCAGTCAGGAATAAAATTAAGGGGTTTACTACACACTAAAGCTCAAACTCATGTAGACAACTCTGAAGACAAAATTATAAAGATAGAGACTCACCAAGGGTTACCCAAGGTGGTGGAATATGTTTAGGTGAACTAATACAAAACTAAGCATTCAATAAGAAGGTACAAAACATCAACAATATTATCAGAGATACAGAAATCAAGTGTTGCTCAGGTTTGACAAACATCAGTCAATTTGAAATTAGCAAAGTTATAATTTAGCTGAGCACAAGGAAAACACTACTGTTGGCCAGGTTAAAGGATAATATGTGCATGGCGGAACACATGCGAGCAAAAGACAAAAAGAACAAAAAGGACAAAAATAACTTGGAAGAAGATAATGTTGGGCAGCAGGGTCAAAACTAATAAAAAAAAGGGGGGAAGCATCAACATGGCAGAAGCTCAATCAAGTGTCTTCTGCAGGGGTTAGGAAGAAAATCTTTAAGTCTCAGCTGGGCATCTTAAAGAGGTAAGGCAGAGAGGTAGATACCTCTCCAAGGGTCTCAACATGCAGGGTTCGTTGTCGTCAAGGGTTCTGGAAAATCTGAAGATCTCGTGAACAAGGTAAAATCGGATCAAATTCCAACTAGTCATTGTCATATCAAAGTTCATACAATAAATCTGATTGGCTCTGAGAGACAGTCCATGTTATATTGAGCGGGCATCATCCAATTGCAATCAATCACATGACTCCAAATTGAAACATCGGCACATCTTTCCTATTCTGTCATGTGGACATCATCCATCCATGTAGATCCACATGAGTTTGAAACAATTGTATATAATACCTGTCCATGGTTCAGGATGTTCTACTTTCACTATAACAGGAGTCTATTACCAAAGCTAATCTTCTCATGGGAACAAAGTTTGAGAGAAGTTTCACATTATGAAAATGAATCAGCATTTCCTGAAATGTCGCAAAATACAGGCCTAGCAGGCCTCACTTAGGCAAATGCAAGTGAATTAAAGCAATACATTTGATTAATATGTGCTAATAAACACATTTTAATATGCAAACATACATTTGGCATTAATAATGTTTTATTATTATTCACATTACAATCACCTTTGAAGAAAAGACTGTTAATACATTTCAATCAGTATAACAAAGAACTGCATTTCTTTATTTTGCAAACGTATTTAAGTCATTAATAATTAGAAATTCTGTATTGTTTCAACACATACTGGTAGTCTAAATTCTAAATATTAACATACTGGCAATTAAATCTTTCAAACAATTAGTTTATTATCAATACCACCAGGGTTTCTAACACTAGTCTAAACAAAATCACATTAAAAATGACTTCTTTCTACAACCAAACTATTAGTACTTTGGTTAACATAATGCTTAAAGTATCACATATTGATTACTTCTTTGACATGCGGGAAATCACAAAAAATTCAACTACATCAGTCTCCCCCTTTGATACACAAAATACTCCAAGTCTCATTTCAATGTGATAGCTCAGAATTGCAGAGGCCTGTTCAGGCAAGGTCTTCTGTAGTCCTCTAATCACTTAAGACTGTTACAGCATATACTTCTCTTTGTCTCCATTTCAATCTCCTCCCTTTTCTGTCTATTTGTTGGTCTCATCTCCTTCAGCTTCCTGACTAATTTGTAAAGATTAATTGCAACTGAGGCATACAACGCATCATCAAAAGGGTCTCACAATGGTTCCCAAAATTCATCTGTTTAGATTTCCAAACCACCTTCCAATAGCTGAAAAACCACTACCTATTGCTTTCCATGCACATGTCATGGTTAACTCTTTCAGATCCTGTTTCAAGTCAGTCATGTTTGCAATGCATTTTCTTATCTCGTTGTTATTGTGATGTATATAAGTACAACATGGTTGAGCATGTGGCATTTTGCAAAAACTCTGCCTTCCTGTGCAAGGAGTATGTCTAAAGCAAGGCAATTTTGCAAAACCATTGATCTCATATCAACTATTTTTGTGACCATTAAAAAAATGGCACCTGCAGTGTCTGCAGATAATTTATATACTATTGTTGACAGCTTTCTAATCTTGATAACATTCAAGATCACACCTGCTGATGCAATTATTGCACCAAACGTATCTCCTACAATCTCTGAAGCACAAACTCCCCTTTTGAATCTGGAGTTTGATTTCTCACCCAAGACTGGATCATTAAAACAGTCCACTTGATTTATCTTTGGAAAAACTACTCACAGGAAACATGTACCATATTAGCCTTTCAGCAGCATGTAATATGCACAATTATCTAGTCCCCCAACAGAAGACACCCCCAGTGATGACAATAACTCTGCACATCTGGATCTGGATGAACTACCTGTCCCATCAGGGACTTCTGGTCAGTCAGACAACCCAGCCCGCTCCCAGTCCACCACAGATCCTCCCCCTTAAGTATCCAACACCACAGCACCAACCCAACATCCCCAAACCTCTGTCCCCAGAACACGTCAATCAGCACTGTGCCCACCTGTACAGGGACCCCAGTCCAAACCTCACAGCCAAGACAATCAGGGTCGTAGGGTCAGTGGCAGTGGGCACAACGTTCAGGGGACACAGGCACAGGGGGACAGGGACACTTGGAGGACAGCTGTGCACCAGAAGGAAAACAGACTCAGGGAACCGACTGTCCTGAAGGCACTCACACAATCCCAGGACAAGATGGGATAGATTCTTGACATCATGCAGGAGAAGCAGCGGATGCAGGAGGTACAACATCAGGAAATCAGGAAAGATTTGCAGGCTCTCAACACCACCATGGACTCCATTGCAGGGATGCTGGCTGATATGGCCAACATCATGATGGAACATACAGCAAACCATTGGGCCCCTTCCACTAGCCAGTCAACTGAATATCCCACCCCATCTGCTGCAGCTAGTGGACAATTGGTCCAGCCGCAGGACCCACAGGGCACCAGCACCCCTCCCCCTGCAGAAGGGGAACCACCCCACAAATGGTCCCTGCAACCCAGACAGATGCCATAGACACTTGCCAAGACCAAGACCACCATCAAAGAAATGAGACCCTCCTGAATGTCCCCCTTGTGTCTCACCCTGTCACCTTGTCCACTTTGAACTGCCTTTGCTCTACTTCTTATGGTCCCTTGGACGCTGAACCTGTGCTACAAACAGACTGGACCAATTCCCTGAACTTACCTCTACCATCACCCCATTCCATGGCACTATTCCATCTATAAATTTCACCACAATAAACACCCTTGAACACAACTTGAGTGATAGTGCTTTATGTAATGAAAATGTGCAATTATGGTAACAGTTACATCTACTGCAAATGACCTTAACACTGTGATAGCATACAAATAATGCCCTGTTGCTGTCTGTAGTCATCACATCAGTACACAGTTGTTACAACCCCAACATATTCAAAATGAGAAGGCATAGGTAACAGTCAGTTGAGATGCAAAGGAAGTGAATGCCATCCTGCTTCGGCCAGACCGCAAACATAAATAATCAGAGGAATGGTCAGTTCCAGTGCCTCACCTGTGTTTCATTGGAAGTACTGACATAGAACTGATGGTTTGTTGTCCACATCCTCATCCTCTGCCTCATCATCCTCCCTGTCCTCAGGGTCCACTGCTGACACAGGGGCAATTCCAATCTCCTCCTCCTGCAGATAAGGCACATGTCGTCTGAGGGCCAGGTTGTGCAATATGCAGCATGCTACAACTATATGATATACCTTCTCAGGGGAGTAGCAGAGGGATCCACGTGTCAGATGGAGGCATCTGAACCAGGCCTAAGGTATGTTCTATGATCTGCCTAGTTTGGCCATGTGCATCATTATACTGATTCTCAGCCCCTGTGCTGGCATTCCTCACATGGTTCAGGAGCCACAATAGCTTTGGGTAGCCAAAGTCACCTGCAAGTACTGAGGGACAAACATTAGCCTTACACAATGGAATGGGGGATAATTCCTGAAGGCATACACTGACATACATTGGGTGTGGACTCTGGCTCACCTATTAGCCACATTCTGTGCCTCTGTAGCTGTGCCATCACATTTGGAATGCTGCTATTCCTCAGGACATAGGCATCATGCACAGACCCAGGATACTTGGCAGTGACGTGGGAGATGCACTGGTCCGCCAGGCACACCATTTGCACATTGAGTGAGTGGAAACTCTTCCGATTCCTGAACACCTGTTCATTGTGCTGGGGGGGGCAAACATATGTGTTCAATCAATCGCCCCAATAATATTTGGTATATGTCCCATTGCATACAGTCCTGCCTTTACAGTGGCCAAATCTTCAACTGGGGGGAAAGTGATGTAGCTGCACATGTGTTTGACAAAACCCTTGCCAGCACTATTGAGAACATTGGCTGTGACATTCCTGCTGTCAAGCCCACTCTCACTTGGACAGAACCAGTTGCCAGGAAATGGAGCACTGATAGATCTTGCACACGAGGGGAGATCCCGGTGGAATGACAGATAGCTGATATCAGATCAGGCTCCAATTGTGCACACAGCTCTGTGATTGCGGCCCTGTCCAGTCTATAGGTGAGTATTATGTGCCTGTCCTCCAGTGTAGCCAAGTCCACAAGGAGTCTGTACACGGGGTCTTTTCTCCTCCTCCTATTGCTCAGCAGTGGTAGTTATCTAGGAGATACAGGAGTGAGTAGTATGTCACAAATTAAACAATGGAACCACCACCTCAGTGAACATAGAACACTTATATAATTGGACAATGTGAATGGCAATGTATGTGCATTTGACAGCAATGATGTAGTTTCTAATTTCTGAATGTTTTCCACTACCATAAAATGGCGACCGTCTGTCCTGTAAGTATGGACAGGTAGAAGTGAGGTACCTCCGCCGGCGTCGGGCACCATGGCGGAAGGCAGTCGTGCACCACCGTGCTATTCATCATTGGCTAAAATGGGGCTCTATGGAGTACAATGTCCAATGGGGATCACCGACGGCGGTGGCAGTTTACCCCGCCGCGGATGTGACCACCATTTTCTGTCTAAAACCTCACTTGATTCCTGACTTTCCACAGGACAACACCTTCACTGCGTGTGCTGCTGTAACCTGTGTCTGGATCCGGCTATGGCCCGTGTGACTGGGGAAAGGGCCCCTGCCTTTACTTTGTAGGAGTTAGAGTGCTTGGTGGATTAGGTCCTACCCCTGTGTGAACAGCTGTATGGGCCTCCAGACCAACACATGAGTACACCATGGGCACGATGCATGTGACAAGGTTGCATGGAGATGTGTGTGCTAGCAGCATGGCATTAGCGTGGGGGGTATGTCTGGTGGTAGTGTACTCGGTGGATGCCGGGAGCTATGTGTGCCAATGGAGTTGGAAATGGTATTTTAGGGCCATATGTGTGACAGGCTGGATTGTATGTTTAATGGTGTCCGAAAGCCTGTATTACCTCTGCAGGTCAGTGCCCATCAGAAGAAGGGATTGTGGCATGTTATCGCTAAGGACGTGCGGACCCATGGGGTCTATAGCAAGTGGAGCACCCACTGTAGGAAAAAGTGGGAGGACCTGAGACGTTGGGCCTGGAAGACTGTGGAGGCCCAGCTGTGGATGTCCTCCCAATGAGGGAGTGGTGCCTGTTGGAACCTGACCCAGCTGATGGCCTGTATACTGGCAGTGGCCTACCCAGAGCTGGATGGGAACTTGAGGGCAGCACAGCAACCACATGGGGGTGAGTATGGTAAGCGTGATAACAATTATTGTTGGGTGGCAAAGGGATCTTGATGGTGAGTTTCAGTTAGTGGGTGCCCCTAAATGCCAGCTCAGCCCTTGCTGCGTTATCCAGATCAAGATAAATGGGTGTATAACAAAATCTAGTAACCTAGCTAGGTTGCATTCCATGTCAGACAGAGCTTAGTGGGTCCCACGAGGGGTGCAGTTCGCAATGGTTGGCTCTCATCTTGCTGTGGCACCTAGCCAATGGTATGCCAGTGCGATGCATAGTGCACAATCCTGATCCCTTTGTGTTATGGTAATGTGTATGCCAACTGTGGTGTTGGTTTTATAATTGACCAAATGCTCCATTTATCTCTTCCACCCCAGTTTCCTCTGCCATCCTGTCCATGTGTGCATTAGCATCATCTGGCAGAGGAGCAGGAGCACTAGCGACTGAGGGAGCTGCATCCCACAGGACCCAGGAGGCAAATGTCCACTGACGCCGAGGGGAATAGTGGAACTGAGGGCGAGGGGATCACCACTGCGGAGACAGGAGGTGACAACACTGACTCCTCCTATGATGGAAACTCCCTGTACCAGCACCGCTCTACCAGTAGCTCCCCACCGAGTTGCCCGTGCCTGCTCACCCAGGAGGGTGGGCATCTCCTTGTGAATGGTGTGTGTTGTGTGTGTGTGTCACTCTCCTTTCCCACCTGCCCTCCTTTTTGTGCTAGGTGGCTGTACTCACCGTTGTCATTGGCGTTGGTGTTCTAGGAGGGCCATGGCGTAGAAGAGCATCCGGAAGACTTGAAGTTCCAGTTCCATTATGGCGGCAGAGTCCTTTGTGTACTTGTTTTTTTTGTTTTTTGTTTTCTGTGTTATGTTTCCACCTGGCTTCTGATGGCTACAGCCATGGTCAGTGGTGTTAACGCCCTGGCAGTTGGTGTGGTACATTGGCTGTCTATGGGAGGTATCACTCCTATGGTCATAATTTGGCGGTAATTACAGCCAGCCTGTTGGCAGTATTAAAGCCACTTTGGCAGTCACCACCAATGTCAGAATGACCACCATAATGTCTTTGTTCATCGAGCAACAACAAGAATTTAAAGATCAGCTTCACTTCAATTTCAAAATCAATAATGTTAAACTTAATTTGAATTGTTAAAGGAAAAGGTTGCAAAGTCCTTCTCCTAGTTATTGGCCACAAAATATGTCCATTCAGATGTTGAGTATCTTCGACTTGGTATTCTCTTTCTTTTTGATCTTTTATTTACTCGACTCTCAGCATCACTTTCACTCTAACTTGACTCGTCAGACTCCTCAGCAATAGTCAGAGGAACTTGTACAGTTGGCACTGAGTGTGTTTTAGGCCAATTGTCTGCTGGTTCTGCTTTTTTATTCAAAGCAACTGGTCCTTCATCAGCATCCAAGATAGCATGCGTCAACTGATTCTGTCAAGGCCCGTTTGTACCATCCACTGTTGAGTCGCTCAGAACTCCATTAGACCGAACTTGTAATATAGCAGTCACTTGTCCAGTCCCAACAGTTCTCAGTAACTGAACCTACTGAACAGGTGCTGTATCATCAAGGGAACCCACAACTTTGTGAGTATGACTCGCACGTATCCGATTCAGGAGACCAGCACAATTCACAGCTGTAGTGGTTACTTAAACTACCTTGTGAGGGCTTTTCCAACGTGGTTGCAAGCACGTTTTCCTCATATACTTTTTCACCATTACCCAGTTGCCAGGACATAGGTTATGGCAAAGCTCCTGCTGTAGCTGTGCTGTAGCTTCTCCAACCTGATGAGAAAAAGAACAAGCCAAGCTAGCAAGTCCTTTGCCAATATCCAGCACCTAGTCATCTATAATGTTCACAAGCACATTTGCAGGCACTGCTGGCAATCTTCTGTCTCTCCCCATGAAAATGTCATGAGAGGACAATGCAGTCTTTCTGTCGGGTGTACTGTGCATACTCATCAAGAGAAGAGGCACTGTGTTGGTATTTTAAAGTGGTGAATGCACATACTTTGGCCTGTCTGGACTTCAAGGTTCCATCAATCTGTTCTACAAGTCGTAAAGCCTCTGGTTTGTTGCTGAAATGCAATCTTTTCTCAGCTTGTAATGCCACACACAACAATTTAAGGACCTACTGTTGAAATCGGTCTGACTCTAGAGAAGTGAGAAAGACAAATTGCGGTATCAGTTACCTAAGTAACTGCTTTACTACTGTGAGAGTATCATTTTTCCTGGTTGGGTAGGTTTAAACTCAGTATGAAAAACAGCAAACAATGACTAAGACATATCTCAGTCTATTGAACACAGTTCACCCTATGAAATCCAGCTGCATTCTGTTGAACAGTCCTCCTGATCTACCTATATGACTTAGTGTGACAACTGTTCATGTTCCTACATTCATCCACTAGTATGTGACATAGTGATTGCACACAGCTTCTGCAATCACTCTGAATCTGGTGTTAAACCATGTCTTCCTGAAAGTTCAGATCATTGCACCCCCTACCTATATGTGCCTAACCATGATAATGTCTAGCCATAGGTGGCAACACGTTATTTTGCAACAATGCTCTTCCATCACTTGAAATCCACACACCATTCTCATTTCTTTTGACATTTCCTGCTCTGATCCAACTCTGCTGTTCTTTCTCTGTCACGTCTTCCTGTAACCTTAAAACTTCTTACCATGTATCAGCAGCAGTGAATAGGAACTTTTGATTACTCTCATCACTTGTTTCATACTTCATTCTCCATTAAAGAGGTACAACTGAGGGTGCAGTATCTCAACACTTCATCAGCATATGATGGCCAAAGCTCTTTGTAAGTAGATTATACTATGGGCTGATCACTTGACAACTGCAATTTTAGCATGCATCTGTAATGCAATCAACAGACTGTAAATTCTAGCACTGTTACTCATAGGGGATACAAAGAAGATCAAAAACCTTCTCTGGGACTACAACTCTCTGAACAACACCAAAACCATGCTGACTATCAGTAAAGATGGTCACCTCTAGATGTTTAGAAACACAGCATGCTCTGGTAAGATAGACCAATTTGGCTAATTGGACAGAAAATACTCCTTGAGGCTAGGAATATTCTTTCACACCTGATACAGTGCAAACTGTATAACCAGCTCTCAGAGAACCATCTTTACCTCTTAAACAGGGGACATTAGAGTAATCATAACATAGTCATTTTAACTTAAGGGATATCTTGAATGTCAGGTCTTGTTTTTGTGCTCAATTCAGACACAGCGAGACAGTCATGCTCAATCTCATCCTCGTGGTCATCAACATTTTCAACAGGATTTAGCAATAACATGGCAGGATTCAAAATGGTAAACCATTTTAGATTAACGTTGGGTGACACAAAGATCACTTGCTCCTAATGGGTCAAATGTGCACTTGTTAACTACTGGGTTTTTGTATGAGTTAACAGAATTTCCACTGAATGGGGAACACAAACATTCAGGTAAGGACCGATAACAATCCCTTTGCACTGTTCTCTGCTGACGTTCAGGGCAGGCACTGCCTTTAAACAACCAGGCAACACTGAAACTACAGGGTAGCAGAAAAATAAGCCACATGCTTGTTCACATTTCCATGCAGCTGTGTCAAAACTGACAGAACATGCTCATCCCTCTCATAGCAAAACAAAGAAAAACATTTGTTATAGTCAGGCATCCCCAGAACTGAGCCTTAACATAGGCGTTCTCTCAGCTCCATGAAGGCATGCATGTAAAGACTTTGGCCAAAAGAAAAAAGTTTGGAATCTATTGACGGCAGTAGCCAACCATTCCCAGAAAACATTCAGACTTCATTCTGTGTGACAGGGAATTCATCTGCATTATTGCTGGGATTCTTTCTTGTGACACTTTCTGCACACGTTTCTCAATGTGGTGATCTAAATATAGAACTTCATTTTTGCAATAGTGTATTTTTGTATTTTTGGCCTAAATGATTCATTTTTTTCCTAAATGATTCAAGAGTGCTATTATGTCCCACCTGCATGCTTTTCAGGTGTTTTGGGCAACAAGGAGATCATTTATAAACTGAACTGAGTGATAGGGTATCTTAAGGGACAGGGACTCCAGGTTATTTTTCAAGATGTGCTAAAAAATGGATGCTGACTCCTTATACCCTTGAGATGTTTGACACCTTGTCAAAACACGACTTCCAAAGTTGAACGCAAAGAGGAATTGACTTTCTTCATGCAGTGCTATGGAAAAGAATGCCTGACATGAATCAATTATTGTAAACTGTTCTACTTCACACAGAATATGAATAAAATCACTGCAGGAGTCTGTACCATAAACAGCATGGAACGTCAATTGTGTTCACTTTTCTCAGGTCTTGAACTATGTGGTACTTTCCATTAGACTCCTAGAATGGGAGGGTGACATAGACTTCCCAAAATCTCTTTCAAGATACCTTGATCAATTAGAATATTAATCAGAGGAGTGATTCCAGCAATTGTCTCAGGTGTGATGCTATACTGGGGTGTTTTTGTATTCAATGCATTTGGCTTCACTGTTATTTTAATTGGCTCAACTCCTTTAATGAGTCCCATTTCCTTTTCTGAAAAATCCCAAACCTCAGGTGTCACTGGCTTTTAAGTCTTTGAGCAAATCATAACATGTCAGCATTAGGTTCAATGTGACTCTAGGATACTGCTTTACAATTTTATAGTGCACGTCTTCTTCATTTGTTTGGATTTTCATTCCTCTGGGTGTGCAACTAATAGAACAGATTACCTTACACAGTAGGTTGCATCCAAGCAAACTTACTGGACTTGAATTGTAAACCACAAATTGGTACTCATCTTCAAACAAAACTATTTTTACTGGGGCCTGCTGTTACAGGGTTGGTTAGCTGCTTTTTGTGATTCTCACAACCTGAATTCTCTTTCTTGAAAGGGGCAACTTTAGCACTTCTGCTGTTTTGACAGTGGAACATGCAGTTCCAGTATCAGCCAAGAATGACATATCATCACCAATAACATTTGCATTTACATAGGGACCAGGCTCTTGTACCCCTAGAGATGCTGCTAGCGTGCAATACTCATTGTCTGAGCTGTCTGCTTAAGGAATTTCTGAAAATTCTTCATCACTCAGGTCTATCAGGGGAAATTGTGAGGCTATCTGATTCATATTTGCATTTGCAATGTGATTCAGATTCTGTTGAGGAAAAACCATCTGCATTTGTGCCATTGGGGATTGTAATACCTATATCTGCTGTCCTGGGGACACATTCCAAATGTTGTATTCAGGGTCCTTTAGCTCTTTTGATTTGAACATGAATATTGCCTTGTGCCTGAGCAACTTCAATATTCTGCACTTGGTTATTCACATTATTAACGGGGACACTCTCTCCACCAGTGTCCACAATTTCCTCAAGCAGACATAGATTAGTTATCTTCAAAGTCTGAACATAAACCACACCTCCACTTTGATCTACTGATGTACATGAACACCACATCTACTAGCTCTAGGCTGAACAACATTTGTCACTGGCTGCAGCACTCATTGTATTATACCAGTAGTCACAATCATCTGTGGGCTCTGGCTAACTTTCTGTGCAGCCTTCAATTACATCACCATTACCTTGTCTTTTAACTTCTTCTGTTTCATTCCCAATTTATCACTACAATACCTGGCATATCGCAGGATCAAATCAATCGATTTCTACCAATAAATCAGGTGCTGCTGAATCATCTCACTTATGTCTTGGTTCAATCCTTGTACAAACCTGAAAATAAAATGACCCATATTTTTAGCTTCTAAGGTTTCTGTACCACTAGGCTGTTTGCAAGCTTGCAACACTCTTTTGTATAAGCATGAATCACCTCCTTGTCAATTTTTTGCCAATCATTATCTTTTGGGGACACTTTGTTTTTCAGAAACTCAATCACCTTATAATACACTTTTTCATCAACTCTTCAAATGGTGCACCCGTAACTGGATCTCTGTGAGGTTAACAATCAGGCCAATCAGAAATCATTTTGCATACAGTACATAAAGCAATCAGCGCCACAATGTCAAATATCATGTTCAAATCCTCCCACAGGCATTTTGAAAGTTTCACAAATCTCTCTGTCTGCTTGTACCACTCCACTGGTTTTTCTCTCAATCTCGGGTAATCATTTGTGAAGAACAAAATATCACTTCTACTCCATGGTACATGCCCATAACCTCCACCTAGTATTTCTTTCATGGGTAACAATTTTACATTGTCCTCGGCTTGATTTGCTCCTGCCTGAGGCACATTTGTTTTTGCTTTCTTCTGATCACATTTATTTGCCCACCTCCCTTCCCACTTATCCGCAGATCTACATTTGTGAATGTATGGAATCAGTTCCTTAATGTGTGTTTTCATCCCAGGAGATCTCATGTTAGCTATGTCCTTTGTGCTGAACTTCAATCTGTAACTTCTCTTTAGGGATTTTGATTTTTGAAAATCCACATCATATTTCTTGCTACTTCTGCTAAACTAAGCCTGTCCTGCATGTTGAGTAATGTCTTTGCACACAAACCACAGTTCATCTTCTGTGTAAGTTTCCAATTGAGCTCTATCTAAAGTTCCTAAAATCATTTAATTTAATTCTAATTTAAATCTGGATACATTCACTGATCTCTCTCTCTCTCTCTGGTGTCTCTTCTGTTCTTGCATTGCAATTTGTTACACCTGCCGCACCTTCAGAGCTCAAACTATTTAACGAATCTACCAGCTATTTTGCAGTGAAACCTTGCAAACTGATGTTATTATTCTGTGGTGCTTTTGCTTCTTAATGGTCCTACATTCTCCTGACTCAGGGTGTTAAAGTTTGACATATTCTCTGGTGTGTTAAAGGGTACACACCCTTGTGGTGTACTGTAATGTACATTTGAATCAGCATAAAATAAGGTGGGGTTCCCTAAGGAAACCTCACATCAGGCGTGAATCCTGTCTGGCTTGCCGTTGGGTTTGGATCTGCAATTCGTGTACAGGTTAAGAGGCTAACAGAAGAAACTGACCTCTTCATTTCTGAATTGTTAGAATATACCGATTTCTGCATACCAATTGGTGATATCCTAGCTTATGTGACTGGTGTATCAGTAATTATTGGAACATTATTGCATGGGCATTGTTTCAAGACATACCTGAAGCATACAACGGGAGAATAGGACCTGTAGACATAAGATTTGGAAACATATGATTTTCTGATTCTGAGGAATTGTCATTCCTACACTCTGTTTGGTTAAGACAGCAGTGAAACTTTGTTCTGTTTAACTCGGTGTAACATTTGGCATTGACTGAACTGGACTAAATATTGTCACAGAATGATTCAGAATACAATTTTGTACAGACAGATTTACAAAGAGCGAATGCACTGTCTGGTTCACATTAGAATTTGGAAAAACCTGGCTCACAAATGGGCTTGGGTGAGGATGAATTGTACACTCTGAACTGGTTGGTTCACATCTGTAATCTGTGTCACTGAATTGGCAAGCTTACTTGGCACTGTCTGATTCGAGGTCTGTGCAACTGGGGCAGTAAACGCATTTGGGGTTACATTTTGCGTTGCTTTACTTCTTGTTGTTCCTGTCTCAACTGAATGGTACGGAGGCAGATGAATCATCAGGTTGTGATTTATAAACTCATCATCTGATCCACTCTCATATGTCACTGCCTTTTTGTCCTCAGCTTCTGCTGTATGTTTTGCCTTTCCTGTTTTTTTTCCTAGTCCTAGGTGCTTTCACCTTCTGCATTTGAAATAGCTGGATGCAGTCTGACTCCCTCAATAATAACTGATCTCCACATTTTCTGCTCTGCTTCCCATCTAGTCTCTGCAAGTGTCTTTATTGCTTTCTGCATTCTGCTCTCATATTAATGCTAAGGTCTGCAAACTATGAAGGTCTTTGAGGCAGTTTCTTCTGACACAGTATTCATCCCAAATTGTCTAAAATTCTCAGATTAAAAGTTCTAAAGCACCTTCTTTTTCAGTAATTGTGCTCCACTCTTCAACCCACAAACATGCATGAAATCCTCTCACAGATGACACATAACAACCTGGAGTTCCTTCAGGTGAGGCTTCTTTACCTTTTCTAACTGGAATAAACGCATCTCCTTTTAACACACTCCTTTAAAACTTTAAAAAACGCCATTTTGAATTAAATTCAAATAATCAAAATAACTTTCGATCGAATCAGGAAGCAATTACAATCCCACAATCCTTTTATCACAGTGTTCTCCAACATTAGCAATCCAATACTGTCCATCAATACCAGCGTGGCTTCGCATCAAACGACCTATACCAGTACAGCCCAAAAGGATGTTGCATTCACTTCTTTCAGCAGCTGCAGCGCTTCACAATTGTTTCTCACACAATCACTCATACACATCTCTAATGCAAAATATTGTGAGCAAAAATCAACAACCTCTTTGCATACTACGGGATAGGAACTCAAACACTTCAAAGATGTATGGAGATACACCTTTTGGCTATAGCTTTCACAATTACACAACAAGTGAAACTTGACAAGCCATTCTCAGTCCGGTTGATAGAGATCCTCCATGTGTACTCAGAATTCACTTACTGCCAATCACAACTCAGACTCATTCAAGGAAACTGTTGGAACTGTCAACGACATCTCATGAGAAGCACCTCCCTTCAGATAATAAATGAACTGTCTTCTACACTTGTGTGCTATCCTGGGATCTTACACTATGACGGCCCGTCAACAAAAACAGCCACAGACATTTTTTAGCAATAGGCACCACAACTACTCTGCAAAACATTTCAAAACTGCACATTTTACTGAAATCCTCAAACAAAAAGCAATGCAAGCACAAAACTACTAATACTCACACATCTGTTTCTTTTAGGCACAACACTGGAACCTCATCAGTCTTCAGAATGAACCATGGGACAAAATTCAGGGTGGGCAATTTTTGGACAGGACAATCGCATGGGGCCAATCTTATCTCCCTACCACTACACATGAATGGTTTGAATGGTTCTCCATTCTTGTGGGACAAACCATTCCTCTGCTACTAGATCTGCTGGATCATTTTCTCTCTTCACAGGAATCAATGCTAAACTTCATGTTGATGGATCTTTGGACCCTGAAATAGAAAGCTCAATTTCAATGCAAACCAGTTAAGTCAAAAAGTATGACCAATTTGGCCATACAAAGAAACCTCCCATCAGCAATAAAGTTAAGGGGTTTATTACAAACGCAAGTTCAAAGCCATGTAGGCAGCTCTCAAGACAAAATTATAAAGATAAAAATTATAAAGATACAGGATCCCCAAGGGTTGCCCAAGTCAACGAAATAAGTTTAGGCAAACTCATATTAAAAACGCTAAGCATTTAATAAGAAGAGTACAAAACATCAACAAGATTATCTGAGATACAGAAATCAAGTGTTGCTCAGGTTGGACAAGTATCAGTCAATTTTAAATCAGCAAAGTTATAATTTAGCTGAGTGCAGGGAAAACCCTACTATTGGCCAGATTAAGAGATAACATGTCCGGGGCAGAACACATGTGGACAAAAGACAAAAAGAATGGAAAGAACAAAAAGAATTTGGAAAAAGTTTACCTCCGGCAACTAACTAAGGTGGGGAAAATATAGGCAAAAAGGGAAAAGAAAAAGCATCAGCATGTCACAGGCTCGATCAAGAGTGTTCTGCAGTGGTTAGGAAGAAAATATTTAAGTCTCACTAGTACATCTCAAAGGTATAAGACAGAGACGAAGATACCTCTCCAAGTGGCTTAGCATTTGGGGGTTTTCGCCTGCAAGGGTTCTGGAAAATCTGAAGATCTTCTGACCAAGGGAGAATCTGGCCAAAGTCCAACTAGTCATTAACATTTCAAAGTTTATGCAACAATTCTGAATTTCTCTGAGAAACAGGCCATGTCACTTTGAATGGGCATCATCCAATTGCAGTCGACCACATGATTCCATGTTGAAACATCGGTACGTCTTCCCCCATCCGTCCATGTAACTCCACATGAGTTTGAAACAATTGCATATAATACCAGTCCATGGTAGAGATTGTTCTACATTCAAGGACATTGTTTCACTTCTCTCTATGTCTAAAACAATAGGGGTCTATCACCAAAGCTAGTCTTCTCATGGGAACAATGTCTGAAATAAAGTTCACATTATGAAAATGAATCAGCACTTCCTTCACAGTTATGAAATATTGGCCTTGAAGGCCTCATGTATGCTAATGCAAGTGAATTAAAGCAATACAGATTATTCATATTTTATAATAAACACATTTTAATATGCAAACTTAGAAATTCAGCATTAATAATTCTTAATTAAATACTTTAATAATAAATGTCAATCAGTGTAACGCAGAACTGAATTTTCTAATTGTGCACACATAGTTAAATCATTAATCATTAGGAATTAAAAATGGTTTCAATACATATTTTTAGTCTGAAATCTAAATAATAACATAATGTCAATTAAATCTTTCAAACAGTTTATCATCAATACTACCAGGGTTTCTAACATTAGCCTAAATGAATGCACATTAAAAATGACTTCTCAGTGCATTTTTCTGCAATCAAACAATTAGTACTTTGATTGACCTAATACATAAACTGTCACATATAGATTACTTCTGTAACATGAGGGACAGCACTAAAACTTCGACAACATCAAAGCATATGGTTTCACACCAAGTTTTTTGGAAACATAGAAGGTCAAGGGTGTCCCAAAATCATGTCACCATCGTGTGATGGGTATTCAGGGACTCCTAAATTCCATGCTCAGATATGTTTCAAGCATACCTCTTTTGAGGGTGCCTTTATTCAGGTGTTCTTTGGATAACTAGAAGCAGCAGGGAGCAAGCACCACCGTTCAGTTCAATTTCTCTGTATTGAGCTGTCCACTTACTCTGGCTAGGGGATTTATGATTGGGCGAACCTAATCTCAAGCTTGTGAATGAGTGCCTCACTGCAGTTCCTTGTTCCTATGGCAGTCCTCAAGTTATGTGGGCTTTGGTGCACTTTTTTAATTATGAGTGAGCAGCCAGAAGCTTGAGTGTATTTCTCTGAATTAGTGTGTCAAATAGGCACTTTACTTTTATTCTGGATGAAAAATTAGCTTTGGTTCATGGTAGCCAATCTTCCCTATAAATTCTTTCCCTGTTTCGTTCTTCCCTCCTCTGATTATTTATAGATCTTTTCAATTTTATCTTTTGACATAATTTACATGAATCCCATAATCCTAATATGTAAGCTAAGCAATCACAATTAATATTCCCTGTATGGTTTTTTAATAACACCCCATTCCAAATTTGACTAAGCCGATTTCCCACTGAAGCAAACCCTTTTTCAACCTTTTCCCAAACACCTGGTTTCAGATCATTACTTGAGTTAGTCAGATTAGTGAGTAAGGCCCTCATTATGACAGTGGCGATAAGTCCTGCTTACCGCCATGCTGACTGCCGCCAACATACTGCAACCGTGGTGGTATACCGCTACGCATATTATGACACACACATAGAAATCCGCCACTTTACAGACACAGACACAGACACAAGTCTGTCAGACCAAAGGTCAGTGTGAAAATGGCAGTAGCAAAACCCACACAGTTACGCCAACAGAAATACGCCCACAGCATCATGACCCACGAATCACTGCAGCGGACACTCAACCACGGTAAACAATTGGCAGTACAGACTGCCGCGCTCAAAATGCACACACATTAACAAAACACCACCACATTGGACAATTCAAACCACACACACCTGACACACATACACACACCACACCCACACCAATATAAATCACACACCCACACTACCCACAACTCTTTACGACAACTAAGAGAGAGACAAGCCAGGAGCACCCACTGAATCAGAGCCACAAATTACCATCACCCATACACCATCCAGGCACCTCACAGCACAAACCCCAACACATCACCCCACACACCCTCACACGCACCACTCACACTACACCCATGGAACCACAAAGACACCCCAGGTTCTCAGAGGAGGAGCTAAGGGTCATGATGGAGGAAATCATCTGGGTAGAGCCACAGCTATCCGGATCACAGGTACAGCAGATGTCCATTGCTAGGTAGATGGAGCTATGGCGAGAGTCATGGATAGGGTCAATGCTGTGGCACAGCACCCCAGAACAAGGGATGACATCAGGAAGAGGTGGAACGACCTACAGGGGAAGGTGCATTCCGTGGTAGCAAGATACCGGATAGCTGTACAGAGGACTGGCGGTGGACCCCCACCTCCTCCCCCACAACTAACAACATGGGAGGAGCAAGTCTTGGCAATCATGCATCCTGAGGGCCTGGCAGGAGTAGCAGGAGGACTGGACTTGGGTAAGTCAAATCTTTACTACTTTATCCACCCCCTACCTGCATGCCATCACAAACTCCTACCTCTACCCTCACCCCCATCACTCTACCACCTCACATATACCCCACCATCACAACCCACCCATCCCAATACCAAGCCCTGCATGTAACACCAATGCAGGACCCTCATCACAGAGCTGCATGGACACCCATCACCACCGCATGCACACTAGTGACAATCACTTAGCCAATGAAATCACAACTCACACAAGCCAAACCTATCTTGGTAATAACAACCATAGAGGGGAACATACCCATGCACAAGATGTCACACGCAGAAACAATAAAACTGCATTTACATCCCCACAGCACCCCCACACAACGTCACGGGAGAGGAGGTGCCAGCCACATCCAGTTCCCCCCAGAAGAGGCCCACAGTGATGACAGCAGCTCTGCACACCTGGATCAGGATGACCAACCTGGTCCATCAGGGACCTCTGGACAGTCGGTGACCCGGGCACATTCCCAAACCACCACTGAGCCTCCCCCTCAGGAAACACCACCACAGCACCCACCCAGCGGGCCCATCCCTCTGTCTCAGGAGACACATCAATCAGCAGTGTGTCACCACTACAGAGACCTCAGGCAACCCCACAAACACAGGACGATTAGGGACCTTGGGTCCGTGGCAGTGGGCACACAGTTCAGGGGACAGAGGCACAGGAGAGCAGGGAAGCTGGGAGGACTGCTGTGCGACAAGGGGAGGACAGGCCCAGGGAACCGACTCTCCATGAGACACTCACCAACATCCTGGGAGCATACCACCATTTCCAGGAGACCATTGGCCAGATACTGGCCAAGCTGCAGGAGACCCAGCAGCTGCAGGAGGGACAGTACCTGGGATCAGGGAGGACCTGAGAGACATCCACACCACCCTGGTCACCATTGCAGGGGTACTGGCAGACATGACCAGCATCATGAGGGAGGCAGTGGCACACCAACGGGCCCCTGACACTAGCCACACCGATGAACAGCCCTCCACCACCGCTGACGCCAGTGGACAGGAGGCCCCGCCACTGGAACAACAGGCCACCAGCACCCCACCCCCTGCAGAAGGAGAACCACCATGCAAAAGGTCCCTGCGATCCAGGCAGAAGCCAGAGAACATTGCCAAGACCCCAGCCGGGAAATAAGACTCCCCTGAATGTCACCTTTGTGTCCCACTCTGTCACCCTGTCCACCTTGTACTGCCATTGCTCCACTTCCTTTGCCCTATGGACAATGCACATGTGATACAAATAGACTGGACTCTACCCTGGACATTCCTCCACCATCAAGCCAGCCCATTGCAATACCCCCTACACTTATTTTAACAGAAATAAACACACTTGGAACTAATACCAGTATGGAGTCTGTCAATTGATTGAAATATGTATTAGTTTAACAAGTTGTAAAAATTGCAATTCAAATGTACAGTTACATATACATGGGTATGACCTGTAGTGGGCTTCAGTAAAAACACCAGGAGCCAGGGTGGGGCACAGATATCTGAAAATAGAGATGCAAAAGGGTACAGTAAGTGGCCATAGAATTTGGAAATTCAGGCTGCCATGCACAATGTCCAACACAAAACTGCAATGGAAGGTGAAGTTACAGTGTCTTACCTGTGTGTCACTGGAAGTATTGTTGAATTATTGTAGTACTGTTGTCCACATCCTCTTCCTCTGCCTCCTCTTTATCACTGTCCACAGGCTCCACCGCTGCACACGCTCATCTCCAACCTCATCCTCCTGCAGAAAAGGCACCAGGCGTCTCAAGGCCAGGTTGTGGAACATGCAACGATGATCTGGCACACCTTCTTGGGTGAGTAGTACAAGGATCCACCTGTCAGATGGAGGCACTGGAATCCGGCATTCAGGAGGCCGAAGGTGCGCTCAATTATTTTCCTTGTTCACCCATGTGCCTGATTGTAACATTCCTCTGCCCTTGTCCTGGCATTCCTCACTGGGGTCAGTAGCCGTGAAAGGTTGGGGTAACCAGAGTCACCTGCAAATATCGAGTGATACCTATTAGCCAGACACTCAACCTCAGGGCCAACCCCACACCCATATACCTACATCAACTGTGTGGGGACCATGGCTCACCTATTATCCACACCCTGTGCCTCTGGAGTTGAGACATCACATATGGGATGCTGCCATTCCTCAGGATAAAGCATCATGACAGAGCCAGGATACTTTGCATTGACATGGGAGATGTACTGATCCGCAAAACACACCATCTGCACATTCGGAGAGTGAAAGCTCTTTCAATTTCTGAACATCTGTTCATTTCTCCGGTGGGGGGAGGGCAAAGGCAATATGTGTACCATCAATAGCACCCCCCTCCACCCTCCACCCTTAAACCCCCCTCCCCCAGCTCTTCTCCTCGCGCTTTCCCGCCGCAACCTCCTGCACGCCCCCGCCCCCCAGCTCCCATTCGCCCCCACCTGACCCCTCCCCCCCTCCCCCCCTCCTACCTCATATGGCGGCCGCTGCACGACTGCGCAGCGGGCGCGCCACTGGCGCGCCGGAGGCGCGCCAGAGGCAAGCCCGTCTGCGCCTGTCCGCGCCTGGCCCGCGCCCAGCGCCACGACCCCTGGTCCCCAGCTCTCCCAAGCCCCGCTGACCCGCTACGACCCCACCACCCTCCACGCCCTCAACCCAGGACGCTCCAACACCTGCTTCCAAGCTCACGCCAAACGCACCCATGGACCCTTTGCCTGCAACTCCTGCAAACGCACCTTCCACCACGCAACAACCACGACCACAAGCCCACGCGCCATCAACCACCTCAAGTGCATCCTAGTCAACGCTCACTCCGTCCACAAACATGCCATTGAACTCTGGGACCTCCTGGACTCCATAGCACCGGACGTCGCCTTCATCACGGAGACCTGGATGAACGCCTCCTCGGCCCCTGACATCGCCACTGCCATCCCCGAAGGCTACAAGATCTCCAGAAAAGACCGCACCAACCAGGTAGGAGGAGGAGGTATCGCCATCGTCTTCAAAGACTCCATCAGCGTCACCACCTCCACCGAAGACACCCCTCTCGCCGTTGAACACCTGCATTTTCAGATTCGCACCGATCCGAGGACCAACCCTTAGAGGATCCCTCGTCTACCGTCCTCCCGGACCACGCGCCCCTTTCAGTGACGCCATCGCCGACTTCATCTCCCCGCACGCCCTCGCCTCGCCGGACTACATCCTCCTAGGTGACCTCAACTTCCATCTGGAACAAAACAACGACCCCAACACCACCACCCTGCTCGACAACCTTGCCAACCTCGGCCTCAAACAACTGGTGAACACCGCCACCCACATCGCCGGACACACGCTTGACCCCATCTTCTCCGCCAGCAAACACGTCTTCTTCAGCCACGCCTCCACCCTACACTGGACCGACCACAGCTGCGTCCACTTCACATTCCGACGCGAGACCCGCCACCTCCGCACCCAACCCATCCCTCGTCGACAGTGGAACAAGATCCCCGAAGAGCAACTCTTCTCCGCACTCGCCGCCAACCAACCCACCCTCACCACCGACCCCAACGACGCAGCCCTCAACCTCACAAACTGGATCTCCAACTGCGCAGACATCCTTGCTCCCCTCAAACGCATGCATCGACAGACCAACACCAAAAAACCTCTCTGGTTCTCTGACACCCTCAAAGAATCAAAGAAAACTTGTCGCGCCCTTGAGAAAGCCTGGCGCAAGGACCGCACCGCTGACAACATGACCGCCCTCAAGAACGCTACCCGCGAACACCACCACCTGATCCGCGCTGCCAAAAGGAACTTTTTCACCGACAGACTGGACAAAAACAGACACAACAGCAGAGAACTCTTCAGCATCGTCAAGGAGTTCTCCAACACCAGCGCCAACGCCGTCACGCCCTCACAGCATCTGTGCGAATCCCTCGCCACTTTCTTCCATCGCATGATTAGCGACTTCCACGACAGCTTCGGACACCAGACCCAACCATACACCACCGAACCGGCATCCACGACCATCACCCTCAACAACTGGTCCCACATCAACACGGAAGAAACCAAATCCATCATGAACTCTATCCACTCCGGCGCCCCTTCGGACCCCTGCCCGCACTTCATCTTTAACAAAGCCGACGACATCATCGCCCCGCACCTCCAGACCGTCATCAACTCTTCTTTTTCTTCTGCTACCTTCCCCGAATGCTGGAAACACGCCGAAGTCAACGCCCTACTAAAGAAACCTACGGCTGACCCGAGCGACCTAAAAAACTTCCGCCCCATCTCTCTTCTGCCTTTCCCAGCCAAAGTAATAGAGAAGACCGTCAACAAACAGCTGACCACCTTCCTGGAAGACCACAACCTGCTCGACCCCTCACAAACCGGATTCCGAGCCAACCACAGCACTGAAACCGCCCTCATCTCAGTCACTGACGACATCAGAACCCTGATGGACAACGGTGAAACAGTCGCCCTCATTCTGCTCGACCTCTCGGCTGCCTTTGACACCGTCTGTCACCGCACCCTAATCACCCGCCTCCGCTCCACCGGGATCCAAGGCCAGGCCCTGGACTGGATCGCCTCCTTCCTCTCAAACCGTTCCCAAAGAGTTTACCTCCCTCCGTTTCGCTCAGAACCCACCGAGATCATCTGCGGCGTACCCCAAGGCTCATCACTCAGCCCTACACTCTTCAATGTCTACATGAGTCCCCTCGCCAACATCGTACGCAAGCACGACATCATCATCACCTCCTACGCCGACGACACCCAACTTATACTCTCCCTCACCAAGGACCCCGCCAGCGCCAAGACCAACCTACAAGAGGGTATGAAGAACGTCGCAGATTGGATGAGGCTCAGCCGCCTAAAGCTGAACTCTGAAAAAACGGAAGTCCTCATCCTTGGCAACACCCCGTCCGCCTGGGACGACTCCTGGTAGCCCACGGCCCTCGGCACCGCACCGACCCCCACAGACCACGCCCGCAACCTCGGCTTCATCTTGGACCCTCTTCTCACCATGACCAAGCAAGTCAACGCCGTGTCCTCCGCCTGCTTCCTCACCCTCCGCATGCTCCGCAAGATCTTCCGCTGGATCCCCGCCGACACCACAAAAACAGTGACCCACGCCCTCGTCACGAGCCGCCTAGACTACGGCAACACCCTCTATGCCGGGACCACAGCCAAACTCCAAAATCGCCTGCAACGCATTTAAAACGCCTCGGCCCGCCTCATCCTCGACATACCCCGCAGCAGCCACATCTCCGCACACCTGAGACACCTGCATTGGCTCCCTGTCAGCAAAAGGATCACCTTCCGACTTCTCACCCACGCACACAAAGCCCTCTACGACAAGGGACCGGAATACCTCAACAGACGCCTCAGCTTCTACGTCCCCACCCGCCTCCTCCGCTCCTCTGGCCTCGCACTCGCTGCTGTCCCTCGCATCCGCCGCTCCACGGCAGGTGGGAGATCTTTCTCCTTCCTGGCGGCCAAGACCTCGAACTCCCTCCCCACCAGCCTCAGGACCACCCAGGACCACTCCGCTTTCCGGAGACTCCTAAAGACCTGGCTGTTCGAACAGCGATAACCCACCCCTTTTTCCCCTGGCGCCTTGAGACCCGCATGGGTGAGTAGCGCGCTTTATAAATGTTAATGATTTGTGAGGAGGGACAAGTGGCTCGAGTGTCTGAGGAAAGGGCCCCTGCCTTCACTTTGGAGGAGTTGGAGAGACTGGTAGATGGGGTCCTACCCCAGTACCATTTACTTTATGGTCCTCCACACCAACAGGTGAGTGCACTGTGAGCACTATGCATGGGGTATGAATATATGGAGTGTTGTGTGTGTGGAAGCCTCAGGAAGGTGGGCATCTCCTTCGCCCCAGGCACCTCAGGCCCTGCCCCAGTCAGCCCTGCTGCCCTCAGTGAGGAGGCTATTGACCTCCTGAGATCCTTCTCTGTTGGGCAGTCAACCATACTGAATGTCATCCAGGGCCTAGCAGGGCATTTGCAACAAACAAATGCATTCCTGGAGGGCATTCAGTCTGCCGTGGCGGCCCAACAGAGAGCATTTCAGGCTCTGGCCAACTCACTGATGGCAGCCATTGTCCCTGTCTCCAGCCTCCCCCTCCAACTTCTTCTACCCACTCCCAATCCCCTCAACCCAGCCTATCCCAAGCACACCTTCAGACCTGCATGCACCCAAATCAACACACAGAAGTGGCTCAGGCAAACACAAGCACCACACTTCTTCCCACAGGCAATTACACAAGCACCATCCAGATGCAGACACACCAACATCTACTGCCTCCACCATGTCCCCCTCCTCCTCGTCTTCCACCTCCCTCCCAGTAGAGTCTCCCCTCACACCTGCATGCACTACATCCCTTATCCACTACCTCCATCACCAGCACACCTATCAGAACATGCCCCTCACTGGCAGTCCTCACCCCCACATCCATGCACACGTTCCCTGTGTCCTCTCCCACTGTGTCTGTGCCCACTCCTCCCAAAGTACACAAACGCAAGCACTCGGACACCCAACAGCCATCCATCTCACAACAGCATCCAGCCCATGCACCTGTACCCAAACATAGCAGACAGACACCTCGTACAACCACTCCCTCTTCCTCCACTCCCAAACCTTCACCCTCTTCCCACCCCAGTGTCCCTAAGAAGCATTTCCTCGCCACCATTGACCTATTCCCTGCCCCCCATCCTTCACTTCCGGCCAGGGTGACCAGAACCCAGCCCAGCACCTTACCCACAAAGTCAACGGCCACTGTGATTTCTGCAGCTACTGCAGGTGTGAGAGGCTCCAAGGAGGCACCCATCAGCACAGCCAGTGTGCCTGCACCACCTGCCAAGGGCAAGAAGGGGCCACCACCTAGCGAGTGCAAGAAGGGGACACCAGCCAGCAAGGGGAAGGAGGCACCACCCGCCAGCATGGGGAAGGAGGCACCACCAGCCAGCAAGAGGAAGGAGGCACCACCAGCCAGCAAGGGCAGGAAAGGATCACCAGCTGGCAGAAGCAAGGAGGCACCACCATCTGCCAAGGGCAGGAAGGGGCACACAACACCAGCCATAGCACTTCCCAGGCTACAGGAGAAGGGCTGGAGCCTCCCCCAACAACTGACAGCATTGCCACCTGCACCGCGCACAGCACCGCCACCTGCACCGCCAGCAGCACCTCTCCCAGCAGCAGCAGCCCCAGTGGGTAGTCGTCCGAGGCTGGAGCTTCCCCCCACCACTGACACCACCGCCACCTGCACCGCAACTGCCATCCACTGAGCAGCTGTCATCACCAGCGAGCAGTATGTAGTCATGACTACATGGGCTGCAGTACATCCTGGCCCCTGCAACACCTGTAGGTGTGACACCCAGGTGACAGACTGTGACCTTGAACCATCCAGGATGAAGCACACTGGGCACAAAGCCCCCTCCAGAACCAGTGGAAGAAGGCATCCACTCCCCCTCCTTGGCAGGATGAAGCACACTGGGCACAGAGCCCCCTCCAAAACCAGTGGAAGAAGGCATCCACTCTCCCCCTCCCTGGCAGGATGAAGCACACTGGCCACAAAGCCCCCTCCAGAACCAGTGGAGAAGCCATCCACTAGAGAGACTGTGGCCTTGCACTCCCTAAGACCAAGCAATGGGCCTGTAGCCCCCTCCTGGAGCAGTTGCATTGTACCATCTTCCGGTTGAGGTGCCCCCCCCATTCCCTGTCCCCCTGAGGTACCTGTGTATTTTTGACCTGATGTCCCTGCAGTGTTCTCTTCGTATTGAGGCAGGAGTCAAGTGTGGCCTTGGCCTATGTGTTATGGCCCCATGGGCCACGAACATTTTGGAGTGGGCATTGTCCATCCATTTGTACATATTGTACATACTGTTTATTGCTTTAAGGACATATTTATCTACAATTGTACCATTACACTCATTTCAATCCATTCCTTTTGTCCTTGCGTTATTCCTGAGGGTTACGGGGTGTATATGTAATGTTGTTGCATCAGTTTGTGTGTTTGGTGTTGGGGGTGAGGGTGGGGGTGGGGGTGCAGGTGTTGTGTTTTACGTGTGTGTGTCACTCTCTTTTTCCTCCCCGCCTCCCTTGTGTGCTAGGTGCAGTACTCACCGAGGTCGTCTACGCCACCATTCGTGTTCCTGGTGTATGAGGAGGTAGACCAGCATTGGGAAAATGTGCAGCTCAGGCTCTATGGTGTTGTGATTCTTCCTTAAGTGTCGAGAGGTGAGCCATTTCCCTTCTGTGTACTGTTTCTGCTGTGCTTTTGATGGCATTGGTACCGCCCCGGCAAAGGTGGCGGATTGGCCTCACATAACACAGTGGGCAGTACATTGTCTTCCGTCTGGCTGTTGGCAGTTATCGCTGCGGTGCTTGTTGCTACCGCCGTGGTGGTCGGAGTGTTAAAGTGGCTATCTGTGTTGGCGGTTTCCGTTGTGGTCATATTTCCATTTTTTTTTACCGCCAGACTGTTGGCGGTATTACCGCCGTTTGATCAACGACCGCCAGGGTTGTAATGAGGGCCTAAGTCTCTTATGTCCCTATCATTGTCTGGTATGTAGGAACAACAATGCCTAGAATTGATCTTCTTACAGACTCCACTGTCTTTCGCTAAAAGAATGTCTAAAGCAATCCTATTTTGAAGCATCAAAGCTCTATCCACAGCTAATTCAGTATCTATCAGGAGTATTGCCCTGTAAAATTTGTCAACATGTTATCCACAATAGTAGATAACTTTCGTATCTTGATCAAATTCAGAATGACTCCCACTGAAGGAATCACTGCACCAAAGATATTTCCCACAATTGCAGAAGAGGTTTCCCTCCTGTGTCGCATGATGTAATTCAGTCAATTTCGGAAACTTCTTTGTCATCTATCTGGTAAATTTTAGGGAAAACTATCCCCAAGTAACATGTCCCATACCATTCTTTTGGAAGACAGTAATAAGCATTTAATCCACATATATAATAGATCCCAGGATTTGCAGGGTCCTGACCATTCAGCATAAAAGTCCACTTACTCTGAAAGAAGAACACATGCCTGCATTCACTCATTACCACAAATAAAGTGTCAGTGCGTGATTTTGGCCTATGTATATATACAAAGCATGTAGTGCATCTAAGGCTAATTTACCTTGTGTTTTAATAGCAGTGTAAGCATAATCATTTTTATAAGTTCTTTTCTCTAAACCTTTTTCAAATTATCCTATCATAAGTATACCCTATAATGCTCTTTACTAAAGGTGTAAGCAAGCATGTAAGATTATTTCGATGCGCATAGGCTGTTCCGAATGTTAATGTAGGCTCAACGAATCCTCTAACTAGCACTATACCACGCTATTTAGCTATTTTACTCAGGTATCTAATAATGGGAACAAACGAAAACAAAATGTTGTGGTTTGAATGAAAATACTGTATATACTCTTGGTTATAGACCCTTGTTATAGCAAACTAAAGGTTATTCCATAAGTTAATGGTAAACTATGGTACGTAACTCCTTCTTCTACTGATGAAGGAATTTGCGTACACACAAGACAATTCTTTGCATCCATTGTTTCAATATGCTCACTTAACAAGCGATAGAAAACGCTAGAAGAAAGCTCTCCTTGAGCATTAATATAATCATGCAAATATTTCTCACCTAGCTTAAACCTCTCTAAAGCTGTTAGTATAGTAGTTTCAGGATCAGAAGTAATAGTAGCTCATTTCATATTGTGAACAGACATTCCCACTATCATCACTATAAACATTAATCGACACATAACTGCCAATCTAACACTCATGAATCTACACTGCCTAGCAATTCTATCTTGATTATTCAGCTCAGCCATGATCTGTAAAGAATCAGAAAGCAGAAGTAACTCTTATATAAAGTGCAGTAAAATCAAAAATGAAGAAAAATTATTCTTCTCTCACAGTTCAGTTTCACATCCAGGAACTCTTTTCTTTTGTCAATTCGATTAACAGCTTGTCACATCCAGTTTTCAGTGTCCAATCAGGTTATCACTGTCTCTTTAAGTTTTATTTTCAAGCAGTCTCTTTTAGGTTTTTTCAGATTAGCTCAACAATTCAGCTTCCTTGATTACCTTCGGGTTACATCAAAGTACTGACTCAGAACCTCTCTATCAAAACAGAAGGACATAAACTTGTGTTGCCATTCATTAGTAGTTGCATACGCCTATTCAGGACCTGCGTAGTGTCGTCTTGCTATTCCCCCTTTTTTTCAACCTTCGATCACAACTTAGTTCTCCTTCACTCAATTCTTCTTTTCTCGTAGTATCCACTTCTTCCTCTATTGTTTCATTTATGACCAGTTCCTTTTTCTTCCCTATATGTGATTCAGGCCAATTATCTCCTTTTCATGTTCCTTCTGTTAATATTTTTCCCCAAGATTAGACTCTTCTGCTTCTCTTTCTCTATGGTATTTTCTCTTGATGGACCTGCAAGAGGCTCAGGAGGAATCGGATCACTTTGACTTTGATCCGTCTCAACTCTTTCCCCCTCTTGGTCTGGCACTTGCTCTGTCTGCTTTTCAGCACCGTCTGCTTCTGGGAGAACCTCTGCTAAGCTAGGCTCTCCTGCTGAATCCCTTGAGATTGGTTCTTGCACACCCTCCTGTAATTCATCACTTTTGTCTCTTACAGGGGTACTAGAACCATCTTCCATAAGCTCTGGTTCAACTTCAGATTCTATTGGCTCTTTTTCTGGTTCAGGTGAGGCGACCTGTTTCCCTGTTGTGGGTGCTTTCAACAACGCTTCTTCATGATCTGGTGGACATACCACTCTCTTTGTATGGCTCGCATGTATCCAGTTCGGGAGTCCTGCACACTTCATAGCTGTCGTAGTTGTTAACACCACCTGATAAGGACCCCTCCAACGAGGTTCCAAACAAGTCCTGCGAACATGCTTTCTGACAACGACCCAGTCACCAGCTCTCAGGTTGTGCCCGGGATCGTGGATAGGTGGCAGGGTGGTGGCCTGCACCTGCTGAGAGAAAGAGCAAACCACATCAGCCAGACCATTGCAGTAGTCCAACACCATATCATCTGTAATATTCACAAGTGCATTAGATGGAACTGCTGGTAATCTCATTGCTCTGCCCATGAGGATCTCATGGGGTGACAGCCCTGTCTTCCTGTCAGGTGTCTTTCTCATCGACATCAACACCAAAGGCAATGCATCTGGCCCTTAAAGATTTGAGGCTGCACACATTTTTGCAAGTCTTGATTTCAAGGTACCATTCATCTGTTCCACCAGTCCTGATGCTTCAGGGCGGTAACTACAATGCAACTTTTGCTCGATGTTTAGTGTTGCACATAAGAGTTTAATCACCTCGTTATTGAAGTGAGTTCCCCTATCTGATTCTCAAGAGATCGGAAACCCAAAATGTGGTATCAACTCTCTAAGTAACAACTTTGCTACTGTGAGACTGTCATTCCTTCTTGTAGGATATGCTTCAATCCAGTGACTAAAAACACACATGACCACCAACACATACTTCAAACTTCCACACGCAGGCATCTCAATGAAATCCAATTGTATTCTGATGAATGGACCTCCTGCTTTTCCAATGTGGCTCAAATTTACCACTGTCCCTTTTCTCACATTTAACTGCTGACAAATTATACAGTGATGATATACTGCCTCTGCTGCCTGCCTAAATTTAGGGTTAAACCAGTCAATCTTGAACAATCTAACCATGGCATCCCTTCCAATGTGTGCCAGGCCATGATAATATCTGGGCATTTGCGACAGTAAACTATTTGGCAGGACCATCTGAACCTCCTCAGAAACCCAATTCTCATCAGGACGTTGGACACATTTTAATTTGGTCCAAAGATGTTTCCCTTCCTTGTCGACATTACTTTGCAATGTTTTCAACTCTTCCAGAGTATCGATCACTTTCAATGCAAAACTTGTACATGTGTTGTCTTCTTCTGACATCAATTCCTATTTGCCATTGAACGATTTACAGTTCAATGCGCAAAACCTTGTGACTTGATCTGCACATCCATTTCCCAGTAAGATCTAATCCTGTGCCTTTTGATGTGCGCTGCATTTCAGCACGGCAATTTCTGCAGGTAACTGTATCGCCTACAACAACTCTTTTATCTTGTCGCCATTTCTTACTTCTGTACCAGTAGAGGTCAGAAAAACTCTTTCCAACCACAATTGATGAAAATCATGAAGAATTCCAAATCCATATTGGCTGTCAGTATAGATTGTGACCCTCAGTCTTGCAGAAACATGGCACGCTCTAGTAAGAGCTACCAATTCTGCCACTTGTGCAGAATATACACCTTGAAGCCAAGAAGCTTCTAATGTACCTGTGATTGTGCATATAGCATATCCTGCTCTCAATGTCCCTATACCGGCTCTGAGACATGAGCCATCAACAAAGACAATTTGGTCATTTTCGTCCAATCGAGTATCTCTGATATCAGGCCTTGGTTTTGTACACAGTTCAGTTACCTCAAGACAATCATCCTCAATGACTTCCTCTTTTTCATTTTTAACAGTATCACTTGGAAGTAATGTTGCCGGGTTCAACACTGTACACCTTTTCAATGTTACATTTGGAGCACCTAGTATGCTCTTCTCATACCTTGTCAATCTTGCACCAGTCAAGGACTGTGTTTTCATCCTTGCGAGTAAAAACTCAACAGAATGAGGAACCATTACTGTCAAAGGGTATCCCCTCACTACTCCCTCACATTGTGAAAGGCTTTGACCAACTGCAGCAACATCACGCAGACAACCTGGTAAAGCTGCTGCGACTGGGGCCAAGGTAGCTGAAAAATAGGCTACTAGGCGATAAGCACCTCCATGGACCTGTGTCAAGACAGACAAAGAACGAGCATCACATTCATGACAAAACAATGTGAATGGCTCTGTGTAATCAGGCATTCCCAACGCTGGAGCTCTGGACAAACTCTCTCTCAGCGAATGCTTTCTTCTGATCCTCATCTAAAGTTATGGGATCCGTAACATCTTTGTGTGTCAACTGCTGCAATGGTTTGGCAATCTCAGCAAAATGTGTAATCCACTGACGACAACAATCTACCATTCCCAGAAACATTCTGACATCTATCTGTGAAGTCGGAGGACTTCTCTGCAATAACATTGTAATCCTCTCTCTGGAGATTCTCCTTGACTCTTTCTCAATCTGGTGTCCCAAGTATTTCACTGACTTCTGATAGTACTGCTATTTCAATGGTGACACTTTGGGGGTCATTATGAACATGGCGGTAAACAGCGTTCCCCGCCGGGGTGACGCTGAACAGAATCCCACCATTGGCGTAAACAGAAACCTGCCACATAAAGATTTAGAAATCAGAATCCAACAAAAATTTCCCTGACACCAGTCACCGCCAGGACCTTGTCGGTGAAAATGCTGGACATCCCACCCCGCCACCGCTGAGCACACAAACTCCCCACCCTCCAAATAATGATGCGCAAATGACCGCGGCGGTCAGTGGAAGTTGAACAGCCAGTGGTGGTACAGACCGCCACGGCCAGCAATGGGACCCAACAGTAAGAATTGCACACATTGGCAAGTTTGAAACCCACACACCTGACACACATCCACAACACTGTAAAACACTCACAGACACACCCCACAATCCTTTGCATCACCAATAGGACAACTGAGATTGAGAACTCCACAAGCAGACACTGAACACCACAACACACAAATCACACACCCAACCACACAACAGCACCTTCACCTAGATCCACACAACACACCACTCACAACACATACCATGGCACCCCCCAAGCACCCAGGCTTCACAGAAAGGGAGCTAAGGACCCTCGTGGATGAGATACTGAAGTTCGAGCCACAATTTTTAGGGGCACAGGTCCAGCATACACCCAACGCCAGGAAGATGGAGTTATGGCACACCATTGTCAACAAGGTCAATGCAGTGGGACACCATCTATGCACGAGGGACAACATTTGCAAGAGATGGAACAACCTGCGCGGGAAGGTGAGGTCCATGGCATCCCGGCACAACAATGCGGTCCAGAAGACTGGGGGAGGACCTCCACCAATACCACCCAAATACACTGACTAGGAGAAAAAGTTACTGGCCATCCTGCACCCTGAGGGCCTCACTGGACTTACTGGCGGAATGGACTTAGGTAAGTCATCTACAATTACCCCATATCCATCACACCTGTAATGCATGCACCACCCCACCCCTCCATCAGCCACCAGGACCACTACCCGACCTAGGCCACAATCACAACAACCAGTCACCCTGCATGCCCACAATTCCACCAACAGGCCCACATACTTACCCCTGTGCACAGCCACCTACCCCTGCAAGTAATCACAAAGGCACTACACCATCCACAATGCACCTCCACATCCTAAGAAAAATGCAATGGCAACCTCACAAAGGCACCCTGCATGGCCCAAAAGTGGAAAACCTGCACAAAACAGCCCAGCCCTGTGTGCCCCATCCGATTAAGCACTTGTAACAGACATGTCCATTCCCCCCAACAGGCACCACAACCCAGGCCACCCTGACAGACAGGACAAGGAGTGGCAGTGCCCCACATGGAGAGACAGGCACCACCCAGGACACTGGAGAGGGAACCCTGGACAGTAAAAAATACCCTGGCCCCTCACACAGTCCTGGACTGTCACCATCCAGCAGGCCCACCCAGGACACCACTGACACACCTACCACCCACCCACCAACATCAGGCCAGGGCAACCGGCCCCACACCTGTGTATCCAGGCCACAGACTGGTGGAACACAAGGACACAGTCACCACCTACCAACAGGCAGGAAGACAATGGCCCCAGTACAATTGGTCTCACCAGACCTGTGCAGGGTACACAGGCACAGGGGGCAAGGCCCAGTGGGAGAGCATCAGTGGCCCAGGGGGGAGGCCACAGGATGGATGCTCCAGCCCAGGACTTGATCTCTGAGGTCCTGGGAGTATATCACCATACCCAGGACAGGATGGGCCAGATTGTGGCCACCCTGGAGCAGAGTCAAAGGCTGCAGATAGCCCAACACCAAGAGACCATGGAGCAGTGGAATCTGCACAATACCACCATGGCCACCATAGCAGGTGCGCTGCTGCACTTTGTCCCAACCCAGCCTGAGACCCGCACAAACCAGGAGGCCCCTACTACAGGCCAAGATACAGAGCAGCCAACAACAGCAGCAGCAGCAACTAATCTTGTGCCACCATCTGAGGACACACAGGAGACCAGCACCTCAACCCGTACAGGCCAACACCAGGCACCCAAACGGTCCCAAAGGCCCAGATATGGCAGTGGAACACCTGCCAGGACCAAGGCCCCCCTCTAAGAAGTGACTATGACAAGTACTGTCCCTCAAGTGTGCCATTGAACCACCATCCACACCATGCAATAACAACCCCAAAACTTGTAAATAACCGATGGACATATTACCACTGCCAACAATCACTGAGACCATGTAGCCAATATGGACATCCACCAGTAGCCCACTCCCATCACTGTAAAGAACACCGTGGCATCCCTGACACCAAATAAAACACCTGTTCACCAATGTAAATACCCCCTGTCATTATGTTGAATCAAATAAAAGTGGGCATGCAATTGTCATTGAAATCATTTAGTCATACCTTAATTGCAAGAATGGCACCCCACGCATAACATGGAGTAGTGCCTACAGAACTGTATAACAAGTTGTCCATAATGTCACATGTCCTATGCAAACCGGGTCACAGTGACAATGTCTCTAGACCCAACACCCCCATAGAGGATAAGGCATACCAACAGTATGCAGCACAGACAACCACAGCATAAAATAGTACCACTTAGTTACTGGAAGTACAGTTGGATCAATTGGTTCCTGGAGTGTACATCTCCCACCTCATCATCATCACCTTCACTCTCATCCCCTCTCTGAGGAAGCTGGTCTGGACATACAGCCCCCTCCTCCTCCAAGAGGGGAATAGATTTCCTCACAGCCACGTTGTGCAGCATGCAGCAGGCCACCACTATTCTACACACCTTCTCAGGATCATAGGCCAGGGATCCTCTCTGCATCTGACCTAGGATTCCTCACTGGTGTCAGGAGCCAATGCATGTTGGGGTACCTCACTCACCTGCAAAAGGGGGCAAAACAGGATTGTCACTGACAACCCTCAGTTGCAGACAGCCTGGCTGTCTCTTATGTACCAAAAAGTGTCAGACACACTTACCTATGATCCATCCTCTGTCCCCTTGTAGTTGTTCCATCATGCGTGGCACACTACTGTTCTTCAGCACAAAGGAATCATGGACTGATCCAGGGAACTTGGCACTCATATGTGAGATGTACTGGTCTGCAGTACACACCAATTGAATGTTCTTGGAGTAAACGTTCTTCCTGTTTCTGTACACCTGTTCACTTACTCTTGCGGGAATGAGAGCTATGTGGGTTCCATCAATGGCACTCGTCACACGGGGAATGTTGGCAAAGGCATAGAAGTCTGACTTGATGGCAAGGAGGTCAGCACTTTGGGGAAACCTCACATAGGACTGCAGGTGTCGTACAAATGCATTCAGGAATCTAGACAGTATGATGCTTAAACATTGGCTGAGAAAAACCTGCACCCATGCCCGCAGTCACCTGAAATGAGCCCTTGGCCAGGAAATGGAGTGCAGAGACCACTTGCACTTCAGTAGGGATGGCATGCTGATTACGATTAGCTGGGCTCAGTGCTGGATCAAGTAATGCACAAAGTTCACGAATAGAAGCACGGTTGAGTCTGTAATTGATAATGATGTGATGCTCCACCATGGTCCCCAAATCAACAAGTGGTCTGTACACCGATGGGGCCCTCCCTCGCCACATGGGTCTGTACCTAGGAGGAGTTGAGAACACATGTGAGGAACACAGATACATCTGCCCAACATGTTAAATATTCAGCACTGCTGGCATACAAGTCGATGACACATATACAGTACATAGTAGGATGTTAAACTGGATTGACATGTCCCTAATGATACATCAGGACTGTTGTGGTGAGTAAATGTGTATTTGTTAATGCCTATGGGGGTTGGGGACAAAAGGGCCTGCATGGGGCAAATGAGAAATTAATAACTGCGTAGTAATGGCCAAAATATCTGCCCCCTGTAATCCAGAAATATTGTAGTGGAAGTGACCTCATACCGCTAATGGTTGTCGTAATAGCGTAAGGCGGTGTTCACCACCGTGCGGCCATTCATTGGTTAACATGGTTGTCAATGGGGGATATGAGCGTATCATGATCGCCCTGGCGGTGATGGTGCACACCGCCGCGGAGCGTATGCCATCTTGTTACCCCAACTTCACTTGACTCCCGGATTACGTGCATGCAGGTACTCCACTGAGTGTGCTGCTGTGTCCTTACTCTGGTCCTGGAAATTCCACAAGTGGCAGGGGAAAGGGCCCCGGCCTTCACCGCCAAGGAACTGGACAAACTCGTGGACGGGGTCCTACCTCTGTACACCAAGCTCTATGGTCGACCAGGGGTACAGGTGAGTAAGGGTGTTGGGGGGCATGGATTTGTGTAATGGTGGTAGATGGCTGTAAACATATGTGCCTGTTTGACACTGTAGAGTCATAGGATTCATTACATGCTGCGTGTGTGAGGTCCTGTTATGCTGTTGTGAGTGTCCGTCCCATAGGGGACGTATAGCCAGCTGTATCTAATGTGCATTGTCTGACTTCTGTGTTACTTTCTCTGTGTGTCCCATATAGGTCAGCACCCATCAGAAGAGGGGACTCGGGTATTCCATCGACAGGGAGGTGCAGACCCTGAGGGTCTCCAACCGGCAGGGCACCCATTGCCGGAAGCGGTGGGAGGACCTGCGGCGCTGGGTGAGGAAGACCTGCAAGGCCTAGCTCGGGAAGTCTTCCCAACGAGGAAGAGGTGCCCATCGGGACCTGAACCCCCAATGCGCCGCATTCTGGCGCAGGCGTATCCGGACCTGGATGGGCACTTGAAGGCTGCACAGCAGACACAAGGGGGTGAGTACAGAAACCATTGTATGCCTCCTTGATGGATGCATGAGTGTGCTGTCGTATGTATGCTGTCTATTAGCAGGGACTCTGACTGATGTCATTTTACATAATGGCCTCCATAGGATGTTAGGTTGTAAGGGACAGGTCTGCAGTACTTCAGTTCCTTCTGTGGTGTTGCAAATGGCTGTAGAGCAAGGTTGTGGCCACTAGTCAGGGGCACAGCCATGTGTACAGTGGTAGGTGCTGCATGGTGTAATACTTGCAGGGTAAGAGTATGTGTGAACCAGTTATGTACCTCCATTCAGTTATTTACAGGTGTCTCTCCTGTTCTGTCTCCCCATCCCTGTTCTCTTGTGTTGTCTGTGTACATCAGCATCATATGGCGAGGGAGCTGTGGCACCGGCGAGTGGGGATGCAGCAGCCCATGGTTCCACAGAGGTAAAATCGAGTGATGCCAAGGGGACCAGCGGGTTGGAGGGCGAGGGGAGTACCGCGGGGGAGGCAACTACCACTGGAGGTAGTGACTCTGATACCTCCTCCGATGGGAGCTCCCTGGTGGTGGGGGACTCTAGTGGGCCCACCCATTCTCTGTCATCTTCTGCCACTCCCATACCATCACCACCCTCCCATTTGCTCCTCACTGAGTCTCCCTTGCCCGCTCACCCAGAAGGGTTGGTGTCTCCTTCGCCCCAGGCACCTCATCCCCTGCCCCGGTCAGCCCTGCTGCCCTCACGGAGGAGGTGATTGACCTCCTGAAGGTCATCTCCGTAGGGCAGACAACTATCGTCAATGCCATCCAGGGGCTAGCATCAGAGATGCAGCAGACCAATGCCTGCCTGGATGGCATTCACAGTGCTGGGCCTGGCCTACAGAGATCTTTTCAGGCCCTGGCCTCCTCTTTGACGGCAGCCAGTGTCCCTGGTCATTCCGTCCCCCCTCCAACCAACTCTGCCCCTTAAAGCGCCCCACTCTCTTCACCCATCCCAAGCACACATTCTAATAGCCATGCACACACCTCAACACACAAGAAACACACTGAAAAACACAAGCACCACACTTTCCACCACAGGCATTCACACAGCCAAAATACAAAGGCACACATACCAACATCCACTTCCCCCATGTGTCCACCTCTTCCCCCTCCCTGTCTGTCACCTCTACATGCACACTCACAGGCACTGCACCCTCATTCACTGTTGCTGATCCCATTCTGGCAGTCACCACAAAATCAGACATCCATGCATGCACCCCAGACACCACATCTGCACTCACCACGACTTTGGTTGACACATGCAGCACACTCACCAAACTTGCAGACACACAGACAACATACATTTACATTGGCATCCTGTCTTGTCCCACTGTGTCCACCCCTCCACCCAAGACACTCAAACGTTCCACGACATCCACCTAACACACATCCACCACACCTCAGCATACTGTACAGACACCTGCACCCACGTCACGCACACCTACACCTGTCACGACCAGTCCCTCTACCTCCACTCCCACACTTTCCTCAAGGTCCACCCTGATTGCCCCTAAAAAACTGTTCCTATCCCGTCTTGACCTATTCAAACCCACTGGCCCACCCCATCTTGTCCCTAAACGTGCCCACCTCCTTGCCCTGTCCACTCCTCCCATGTCACAGCCCCCCCCTGTCTGCCCTTCCCATTCCCACGCTACCTCCCCTTTGAGCAAAAGACCCAGTGCTGGCCCAGATACATCTGCCGCACCCCAGTCCAAGGCCACTCCACCAGCTTCAAAGGCCAGACCCAAGGCCCCCTCCATCTCCCAAATGTAAAGCCAAGCCCCCCCCAGTCGTAAGTCACCATCTCCACCACCCGCTGCCCCTGTTCCCTGAGGTGCCTGGATGTCCCATTGTTGCCTCTTTAAGGTGGAGTAGCATTTGCACTTGTGGGAGTCAAGTTAGGGACATTTGGGCGCAGCGGACTTTGGACTATGGACTGGCCATTGTCCTTCTGTTGGACTTCTGTTGCTCCTGGAGCTGAATAAAAGGTGTGTGTGGCCAGTGTTGGTTTTGGCAAACTCTGGATCTGTGGTTTATCGTTTCTTTGTGGGGATGTGTTGTGCACATGTGTGTACTTTGGGTAGGTTGTCTTCGCCTTGTGTTGGGTAAGTATCTCTTGCTCTGGGGTATATGGCTTGTTGTGAGGGGTTGTGGCTGCATTGCGGGGTGGGTGGAGTGGGTGCGCATGTAACTGTGCCTTTCTTCCCTTGTTTAGTAGGTTGCGGTACTTACCGTCATCATCTTCGTCTGTGGTCTCGGTCGTGGAGGTATATGGCAAGGAGCAGGACTGGCATGATTTGCAACTCTCTCTCCATGTCTGCTTCAGCGTGTTGTGTGAGCCTCCGGTGAGTGTTTCCTTATATTTGGTTTGTTTCCACCTGGCTTTGCGTGGCGGTGGTTCCCGCCCCGGAACTGATGGTGGTCTAGTGCTTCATTATTTGATGGGCGGGTAGGGCCTTTCCACCGGCCTGTGGGCAGTCTCTGCCTTCGTTGTCAGCACTCCTCTGCTGGCGGTGAGTGGTTTTCAGGCTGCCTGTTTTTCAGGTGGTTCATAATTTGGCAGGCCAGACTGCGTGACTGTTGGCGGTAGTTACTGCCACCGCCGGCAGAACAGTGTTTTCCGCCATGTTCATAATGAGGGGCTTTATGTCCAAATTTTCCCAAGTGATTTAACAGGGCAATCGAGTCGTACTTACACTCGTTCCTTGTCTTGGGTGCAATTAGCAAATCATCAATGTACTGCACTAGAGTCAATTGGTACGGTAGTTCCAATGACTCCAAATTCTTTTTCAAGATCTGATTGACTAAGTATACCCTTGTGGAAGACTGCACCAGCTGTAGACTCTGTCTAGGAATTTCAAACTAAAAAGAAACTGACTGTCCTCATGAAGAGGCCCAGAAAAGAAAGCTTGTGACAAGTCAACCACTGTGAACCACTCAGCATTGCAAGGAATCTGAAACTGTATCACTGCTGGGTTCTGCACAACAGGGCAAAACTTGACCACCATGTCATTCACTTTTCGCAAGTCCTGCACAATGCGTACTTTCCCACACGCCTTCTTCAAGCCCATTATTGGTGAATTACTTGGACAGCTTAACACCTCTTTCAAAACCCCTTGTTTTAGAAAATCTCCAATTATCTGCGCCACTTTCATCAGAACATCTTGTGCCATGTTATACTGTGGAAGCTGCAGAAATACTACATTTAGCTTCAAAGTAATCTTAATCCGTTCCACTCCCTTGATCTGACCCACTTCTGTACCTGTCTGATCCCCCACGTTCTCCTGTATTGTTCCCTGGAAAACTGCATTCAATTCTTTCACAGTAAACATCAGGAAAAACTCAATCAACGGGTACTCTTCGTTAATGTTTTCAGTCTCAGTTTCAGGTGCCTGTTTTTCCTCATCATCACTATTCATCTGAACCTCTAATCCTGCAGTCGAACAACTAATTGAACATCTGGTCTTGCACAACAAATCCCTTCCCAGTAAAGATACTGGACTTGAGTCACAGACTACAAACTTATGCAGACCCTGGAAGTTGCCAATCTCAATCTGTACTAGATCTGTGATCGGATTTGTCAGTTGTCTGTTTGCTACTCCCACAACCTGAACTGTTCTGCCTGAAAGAGGTAAATTCAGAACTTCTGCACTTCTCACGGTAGAGCATGTGGCTCCTGTGTCCACTAAGAATGAGACTCTGTGACCCATCACCTTTCCCTTCACAAAAAGTCCTCTCTGATCTACCTCTAAGGACGCTGCAAGCATACATGGCTCTTCATCCAAATTAAGACTCATCCATTCATTGTTTATTTCATTCTCACTATGTAATGGGAATTGGTGCACTGTGTCATTACTTCTATCTTGTCTCTGACCTGTGACCTGCAGAGTAACCATCATCTGTTGCTGTTCCGTTGGTGCTTGAGGTATCTGCATTTGCTGTCTAGTTACCATAGGAACCTGCTGCTGCATTGGTTGCAATTGTATAACTTGTGCATGCAGCATTTGCACCTGCTGCATGGGTTGAAAATTCTGCAATTGGTTTTGCAAATTCGGATTAAGTCCTCTCATTCTAGGGACTTTCATCAGTTTGTAATGTATTGACATCACCACTTTGCTGAACAACACCATCCTGCACCATCAACAGATACTCCTGCTTCAAATGTTCCACATTTCTGCACAGAGGACACTGTAACATCTTTTTCATCCCTTGCACATCATTCTGAACCACTACAGTACTCAAATCCAGACCGCAATTCATATTGACTCCACGACCCCTACCTCTCACCTGAGGTTGGAACATGACAGTTCCCTGCTGCTGTGGTATCTGTTGCACTAAAGCTCCCTGCACTCTGGTCCGCGCTGCCTTGATTTGCATCACCATCGCCTTCTACTTCAGCTTTCTCTGCTTCAATTCAATCTCATCACTACATTATTTCGCATACTGCAATACCTCATCAATCGGTTTCGCTTGCCATCAGATGAAATGACTCTTAATCATTTACCCTATTTCAGGTCTCAATCCTTCGACGAACCTAAACTCAAAGTACAACATGTCTTTCAGCTCAATTGCTTCTTTACCACTTTACTCATTGAACGCTTTCAACAATCTTTCATAGTAGGTTAGTATTGACTCATTCACCTCCTGCACTGTCCTGTCAATCCGCTGCCAGTCAATGTTTTTAGGTGAGATTCTCGTCTTCAGGAACTCAATCACCTTATAATAATGTTTCATCACTTCAGGTGAGGGTGTACCTGTAACTCTATTCCTTTCCGGTTCACTCGTCAGCCAATCCACTGCTCTCTTACATTCAATGCACAAGTCAGCTGGAACCACTATTTCCAACAAAGTATTTAAGTCTTCCCACAGACATTTAGAAAGTTTCATAAATCTATCTGTCTGCTGGTACCACTCAACTGGTTCCTCTCTCAATGTTGGATAATCATTTGAGAATGACAGAATATCACTCTTGTGTCATGGAACATGAACAAACTGCCCTCCTAGAATTTCCCTCATCGTTAACATTTTTACTGGATCCTTTTCTTTCTGAGCACTTTCAGACCCATCTTGTGAATCTCATTTCCATGTTATCCTTCTTCTTTGCCCATATGCCTTCCCACTTTTCCAAAGCTCCCCAGATCTGAGCACTCTGCAATAATTCTTTAAGGTGCGCCTTCATCCCTGCTGACCTCCTGTGTTCAAAATCTTTTGCTTCGAAATCTAACCTGTAGCTTCATTTCAAGTGCTTTGTTTTCTCAATTTCTATGTCATGTTTATCTGCTGGATCTGCCACTTTCGGATGTATCTTTCCCACCTCTCTCGTGATCCTTGGACACAAATACCTCAGCTCTTCTTCTGTATAGGTTTCTCATCTATTCACTCCCATCGTTCCCTCGACTAGCTCGGTTATTTCGGTAGCCAACCTTACACGATTTATCTGCTCTTCACCCTTGGATGCATTTCGAGGAGTATTCAAACTATCCAACCACTCATTCAATTGCTGTGCTGTCAATCCCTGTAATGAGATGTTACTTACATTCGTCAATGGCACCTGTTGTACCACTGCACCAGGAGTTTGCGGTGTCAAAAGCTTCAAGCTCTGACTTACACTATGGCCATTTACTGCACCTGGAAGTGCAATAAGTGGACTAAGATCCATTAATGGTCTAGATCCATCTAAGGTCTGCCCCATACATGATATCACCTGCACATGATCACTCATTCCTCTTCTCACGAGGCTCTGTGACATTTCACCCTGTTCACCTTCTCGTTTTCTTTTGCACAAACAATGGTACCGCTGGACCAACAGTAATTGGCAGCGGTATTGCATTTGGTGCTGCTCTGCAACTCGCATTTTGTGGAAGGGCTACTCCCATAGTCTGATTCATCACTGGTGTCACATCTGACTGTGTCCCTGTCATTGGCGTGAACTTCGGCAAACCATATGGCTGTAGCTGAGTCAGCATTGGAGTCAGCTCAGTCTGAACTAACATTGGCCTTGGAACCACTTGCTCCGATGGCACTACTAAGTTCGAAGTTGTCTCAAGAACTGGTACATCTGGATAAATCCTCTGTATCAATGGTGGGTGCATTTGCGCTTGGACCACCAAAGTAGTCACTTCATTAGGAGTACTCTGCACTACCCCTTGTATCTGTCCATTATCTGTCTGCACTGGTCCCATTGTTCCTGTCACTTGTGCTGGAGCAGTCGGAACAGAACTAGTACTTGGACCCCCTTCATGCAGCGCATATGGCGGAGGTCGATCCCTCAATATCTGTGTGATGAGATCCTCAACATCTGAATCTTCTTCGTCTACATAATTCTTTTTCTTCTTCTCATCTCCTGAACCCTTATCACTCTTGTCAGCATCCTCTTTTTCTTCTGACTCATTTTCCTATGAAATAGCAAGAAACAATCCATCACCCTACAACGTTGTTATTCTCTGCTTCTTCTTTTCCTAATCCCACCTTGCTTTTGCCAAGGATTTTTCTAACTTCCTTATTCTCCTCTGGAACTTCATTTCTTGCTCCTGTCTGGCTGCGAGCTCCCAAACCGCTAAAGCCTCAAGCGGTGTCCTGGTCTTGGAAGTGGCTTCGTCTCATATAATGTCTTTCGCAACTGATCCAACAATCTCAAATTAAACCTTCCATGATCTGGGAATGCTAAACCTCCCTGTTTCTCTGTCAACTTGCACCACTGCTTTAACCAAAGACATGGCGTGACACCACGCTCCTCGATCACAATAAATGCCGGAGACTTTTCCGGTGGGGGAGGCTCTGCAACTGTCGCCTTAATGTAGAAATCACCTTTCATGGCACTTCTGGACGCTTTGAAAAACTTCATCTTGCTATTTTTTGTGTATTCAATTCAATAAGGAAATGACTTTTACTCCCAAGATTCCTTTCACCTGCCTTCTCAACCAATTGCCTCTTATGGACGGCTGCCAATCCGCTTGCGACTCTTCTCACTGATCAACCTATCCAAGCGCAAACTGCTCTGACGTCACACTCACATACTGCTGTTGACAAAGTCTTGCGGCTTGTCCTCCTAATACTCAATTCACACAAAACTAATGCAACTTATTACTGTGAGCACTAACCAAAAACCAACAACCTAAAACAAATCTTCTGGTTTACTACAAGAAGGTACACAATTGTTTCAGACACCTTATGGATTTTCACTGTTGGCCCTTTCCTTCATACAGCTATTCCTCTTTCTCAGCCTCTCTCATTCAAAATTAAAATTTGACCCGCGAATTTCACTCTCAACTGATCAATGGGTCGGTCCTGGTTCACATAGGACTCTCCAAATCTCAGTCAAAAAATTATTTTACTCTCTTAACTCACACACTGACTTGTTGACCACGCCCGATAAGCCTATTAAACCAGACAGATTACAGTATATAACCAAGTGTCTCCTACACTTGTCAATATACTCCGGAGCCTTAGACCACGCAGGGTCCGTACATCACTAACAACCACGTGGACAATTTTTGAGCACAAAGCGCCACACAAATGTGAAGTTCGACGAATTCCCTACTCTCATACTGCGTAGTATGCACAATCCTACTAAACCTCAACTGGAGTGCACAAACTCCCTACTTCCTTCACATACATCACAATTCACCTGCGATTTGCATAAGCCTTTACAAGCGCAACCTCCCTCTTTCACACTATCAGAAAACTGCAGAGAACATACCTATCTTTTCTAGAGGGATCCAGGGTCTGGAAAATATATTTCTGGGCTTAATGGGACATCATCTTTGCTACAATTGCCATTTTAGAAAAACAAAATTCAAACTTCATAAAACTGAACAACTAACCTTAACTTAAACTACCACCATAACCACCAATCACCACATAACTAGTTCTCGAATGAAACTAATCATCAAGCTGCTACCAAAAACTGCTAGCGCGCCTGATCCTTAGTAAGTTAACTTACAAGGGGATGTGTATAGGCCGATGAACCTTTTGGATCGCATGGAGTATCCTAGCTATGTAGTAATCGATGAATATCAATTATCAGTGTAATCAATCAACAACCACTAAGAGAATCATTAACCATGAGCCAATATGTCAACATTTCATGACTAACCACAACACAACTATATGTTTTATCAGTTTTTTCCCAATTAGTTACAATACTTAGGCCCTCATTACAGCCCTGGCGGTAAATCCCGCTTACCACCGTGCTGTCGTCAAGATACCGTGGCGGCGGCGGAAATCCGCTACAGGTATTACGACCCACATCTCGTAATCTGGCACAATACAGACACCCACACAAGTCTCCCACACCAAAGGTCAGTGATAAACTGGCGATAGCAAAACCTACACCATCACGTCATCAAGAATACGCCCACACTATCACGATCCACAAATCAACGCAGCGGTCATTCAACCGCGGTAATCCATTGGCGGTACACACCGCCGCGCTCAAAATACACACACATTTACAAAACACAACCACATTGGACAATTCAAAATACACACACCTTATACACATACACACACCACACCCACACACTCACAACACTATAAAACACACACCCACATTACCCACAACCCCTTACAATGACTTTTTTGGAAGAAGCAGAGAGAGAGAATAGCAAACACAACACCAGCATCCACAGGCATCACTCATATAACATCCACGCACCTCCAACACAACATATCACACAGCACAACAAACATCACCTCACACATCACCCACACCACATTATGGCACCTCAAAGACACCCCAGGTTTTCCGAGGAGGAGCTCAGGGTCATGAAGGAGGAAATCATCCGGGTAGAGCCACAGCTATTCGGATCACAGGTGCAACAGACGTCCATTGCAAGGAAGATGGAGGTATGGCGGAGAATTGTCGACAGGGTCAACGCAGTGGGACAGCATCCAAGAACACGGGATGACATCAGAAAGAGGTGGAATGACCTACGGTGGAAGGTACGTTCCGTGGTTGCAAGACACCAGGTAGCCATACAGAGGACTGGCAGTGGACCCCCACCTCCTCCCCCACAACTAACAACATGGGAGGAGCAGGTCTTGGCGATCATGCATCTTGAGGGCCTCGCAGGAGTAGCAGGAGGACTGGACTATGGTAAGGCAAATATTTACTACTATATCCCCACCCTACCTGCATGCCATCATAAACTCCTACCCCTACCCTCACATCCATCATCCCAACACCCCACAGATACCCGACTATCACAACCTACACATCCCAAAACCAAGCCCTGCATGTAACACCAATGCATGGACACCCATCACCAAAGCATGTCCAGTAGAGAGAATTACCCATGCCCCAAAATCAACAATCACACAAGGGCCAAGCCAATAGTGGAAGCACAGGAATAGAAAGTAACTCACCCATTGCACAAGTTGGCACACACAGATACAATAACTATGCATTTACAACCCAACAGGACCCCTACCCAACATCATCAGACAGGAGGTGGCAGCCATATCCAGTCCCCCCACAGAAGAGGCCCACAGTGATGACAGCAGCTCTGCATGCATGGATCAAGATTACCAGCCCTCTGGACAGTTGGTTCCCCTGCCACAGTCACAAACCACCACTGAACCCCCCCCCAGGAAACACCACCACAGCACCCACCCAGCGGGCCCATGCCACTGTCCCCAGGAGACGTCAATCAGCAGTGTGTCCACCACTACAGGGACCCCAGGCAACCCCACTAACCCAAGACAATCAGGGACCTGGGGTCAGTGGCAGTGGGCACACGGTCCAGGGGACAGAGGCACACAATAACAGGGAAGCCAGGAGGACTGCTGTGCGACAGGGGGAGGATAGGCCCAGGGAACCCACTCTCCACAAGGCACTCTCCAACATCATGGGAGCATACCACCTTTCCCAGGAGACCATGGGCATGGTACTGGCCAAGTTTCAGGAGACCCAGTGGCTGCAGGAGGAGCAGTACCTGGGGATCAGGGAGGACGTGAAGTCCATTAACACCACCCTGGTCACCATTGCAGGGGTGCTGGCAGACATGGCCAACACCATGAGGGACACAGTGGCACACCAACGGGCCCCTGACACTAGCCTGAACGATGAACAGCCCTCCACGTCTGCTGGCACTAGTGGACAGGAGGTCCCGCCACAAGAACAACAGGCCACCAGCACCCACTCCCTGCAGAAGGAGAACCACCCGGCAAACGGTCCCTGAGATCCAGGCACAAGACAGAGAACATTGCCAAGACCCCCACCAGGAAATAAGACTCTCCTGATTGTCATCCTTTTGTCCCACTATGTCACCCTGACAACCTTGAACCGCCATTACTCCAACTCCTATGCCCCCTTGGACAATGTACCTGTGATACCAATAGACTGGACTCCACCATGGACATTCCTCCATCATCACCCCAGCCCATTGCACATACCCCTCCACTGAATAGCACTTAAATAAAGACCCTTGAATCACAAACTGATCTGGAGTCACTCAGCACTTTCACAAGTGTGTTATTACAACCTCTCAGACAAATAGCAATGTCAATGTTCATTTTCACATACCAATGTTCGACAGTTGTTGGGCAGCAGTAAACATAGCAGACGGCAGAAAGTGGTACCCAGATCTGTGAAATGGAAAGCCAAAGTGAACTGTCAGGTCCATAAACAGAGGTAAAAAGGTAGAATCATGCAAGGTCCTACAGTAGTATGATATGAGAGGAGCAGTTTCAGTCTCTTACCTGTGTCTCACTGGAAGTAATGCATGATGATGTTGTTTCAGTTGTCTATATCTTCTTCTTCTGCCTCCTCTTCCTCACTGTTCACAGGCTCCACAGCTGCCACAAGACCAACATCAGGCCCATCCTCCTGCAGAAAAGGCACCTCGCATTGCAAAGCCAGGTTGTGCAACATATAGCATGCCACGATTATATGGCACACCTTCTTCGGTGAGTAGTATAGGGAGCCACCTTTCAGATGGAGGCACCGGAACCTGGCCTTCAGGAGGCAGAAAGTCCGCTCATTAATCCTCCTAGTTCACCCATATGCCTCATTGTAGCGTTCCTCTGCCCTTGTCCTGGAATTCCTCACTGGAGTCAGTAGCCATGACAGGTTGGGGTAACCAGAGTCACCTGCAAATATCGAGGGACAACAGTTAGACACACACCAACCCTTAGGGACTCTCCCATACCCAGACACCTACTCAAACTGTGTGGTGACCTTGGGCTCACCTATTAGCCACACACAGTGCCTCTGGAGTTGCCCCATCACATATGGGTTGCTTCTATTCCTCAAAATGTAAGCGTCATGCACTGAGCCAGGATACTTGAAATTCACATGGGAGACGTACTGGTCTGCCAAACACACCATCTTCACATTCATGGAATGGTAGCTTTTTTCGGTTTCTGTACACCTGTTCATTCCTGCGTTGTGGGACAAATGCCACATGTGTACCATCAATGGCACCAATGATGTTGGGGATATGTCCCAGGGCATAGAAGTCACCTTTCACTGTGGGCAAATCCTCCACCTGAGGGAAAACGATGTAGCTGCGCATGTGTTTCAGCAGGGAAGACAACACTCTGGACAACACGTTAGAGAATATTATCTGTGAGATCCCTGATGCCATGGCCACTGTTGTTTGAAAGGACCCACTGGCCAGGAAATGGAGTACTGACAGGACCTGCACTAGAGGGGGGATTCCTGTGGGAGGGCGGATAGCTGACATCAGGTCTGGCTCCAACTGAACGCACAGTTCATGGATTGTGGCACGATCAAGTCTGTAGGTGATAATGATGTGACGAAGAGCGCGGTGCAATTCAGCATTGGTTATCATTGGGCCCTATGGGTTGCAGGAGCCAATGACGATGTACACCGGCGGTGATGGTATGCACCGCCGTGGACGTAGCTGCCATTTTCTATCTGTTCACTCACTTGATACCTGACCTTCAACAGGAGAGGCCCTACACTGCAAGTGCTGTTGTGACCTGAGTATGGAAGCGACAATGGCTTCAGTGTCTGGGGAAAGGGCCCCTGCATTCACTGCAGAGGAGTTGGACATCCTGGTGGCTGGAGTCCTCCCCCAGTACACGCTATTCTATGGTCCTCCAGACAAACAGGTGAGTACACTGTGACCATGATGGATGGGACATAAATGTATGGAGTGGGGTGGATGGAAGATACCGGGGTGGGCTGAGGCCAGCATGTGAGGATGGTCAGTGTCCGTGTTTCTGGGCCAAGGTGGGAAGCTGTGGCCAATGAGTAAGAAGAACCAGACGGGTGAGTAAAATCCATTCTTACTTCACTTTTCCTCTAGGTCAGCGCCCACCAGAAGAATGGTATTTGGTGTGCCATCGCCAAGGAAGTGCGGACTCTGGGGGTCTACCATAGAGGGAGCACCCACTGCTGCAAAAGATGAGAGGACCTGTGCTGCTGGAGCAAGAAGACGGCAGAGGCCCAGCTGCGGATGGCCTCCCAATGTGGAAGGGGTGCTCGTCGCACCATGACCCCCCTGATGTACTGGATCCTGGCGGTGGCAAATCCAGAGTTGGATGGGCGCTTGAGGGCATCAGAGCAGCCACAAGGGGGTGAGTACAGTCTCATTCAGCTGACTCTGCGTAGCGTATGAGGTGTCTGGGTGGGGGGAGTGGGCTGTGGGGTCCCCTAGGCCAGGCAAACTTGCTAGGGTAGGTCCATTGTTAGGCAGGCTCTGTGGAACTCCAACCACAAAAGTGGTAGTGGCCATCTACACCTAGTCAGGCTCCTGTGGGTTCCAGGTGTGCATCAAATGGGCTTAGGCACAGTCCCCCATGAGCAGGTGATTTTCCCAATAACAGTTAGTGCATGGCCGCGGGCATAGGGCTGCTCCCTGTGTTTTGTGTCTGCCAACGGTGGTGTTGTTGCTGGCACTGACCATGTGTCTCCTCTGTCTTCCCCTCCTTTTTGTTTTTGTCACCCTGTGTTTGTGTGCATTAGCATCATCTGGTGGAAGAGCATTGGCACTGGAGCAGGAGGGAGCTGCAACCAAATTGGCCGAGGAGGGTGAATGTACGGAGTCTGAAGGCAGCAGTGGGATGGAGGGCGAGGGGAGCGCCACGGCGGGGACAGGAGGAGACACCAGCGACTCCTCCTCTGATGGGAGCTCCCTTGTGGTGGCGGGCACCTCTGTGCCCACCGCAACAACAGGTACAGCTGCCACCCCCCTACCAGCACCGCCCTCCCAGCAGCCCCTCAGCGTGTGTCCTGTGCCCGCTCACCAAGGAAGTTGGGCATCTCCTTCACCCCAGGCACCTCAGGCCCTGCCCCAGTCAGCCCTGCTGCCCTCAGTGAGGAGGCTATTGACCTCCTGAGATCCCTCACTGTTGGGCAATCAACCATTTTGAATGCCATCCAGGGTGTTGAGAGGCATTTGCAGCAAACAAATGCATACCTGGAGGGCATTCATTCTGGCGTGGGAGCCCAACAGAGAGCATTTCAGGCTCTGGCCTGAGCACTGATGGCAGCCATTGTCCCTGTGTCCAGCCTCCCCCCTCCAACTTCCACTACCCAGACCCAATCCCCTTTACCTCAGCCTATCCCAAGCACATCATCAGACCAGCATGCACACTCATCAACACACAAAAGTGGCTCAGGCAAACATAAGCACTACTCATCCCACAGCCACTCACACAAGCACCATAACCATGCAGACACACCAACATCCACTTCCTCCACTGTGTCCCCCTCATCCATGTCGTCCACCTCCCTCCCAGTCTCATCTCCACTCACACCTGCATGCACTACATCCTCAGCCACTACCTCTATCACCAGCACGGCCATCACCACACACTGCTCACGTGCAATCACCACCCCCACTACCATGCACACGTCCCCTGTGTCCTCTCCCAGTGTGTCTGTGAGCCCTCCTCCCAAAGTACACAAACGCAGGCACACACCCACTCAACAGCCACCCACATCACAACAGCCTCCAGCCAATGCACCTTCACCCAAACTCAGCAGACATACACCTCCTACAACCACTACCTCTTCCTCCACTCCCAAAGGCCCTCCATCTTCCCGTCCCAGTGTGTCTCAAAAACTTTTCCTAGCTTCCATTGACCTCTTCCCTACACCTCCCCCCCGTCCTTCCCTTAGGGCCAGGATGTCCAGATCCCAGCCCAGCACCTCAGCCACAGAATCCTTGAGCACTGTGGTCCCTGCAAGTCCAGTAACATCGCGGGCGGCACCCATCAGGGCTGCCAGTGTGCCACCTAGTGAGGCCAAGGATCAACCTATTTCGCCACCTGCCAAGGTGAAGAAGGGGCCCACATGCCGTAGGGAAAAGCTGCACCAACTATCCAGCAAGGCCTCCTCCAAGACAAAAGAGGACAGTGCCAAGGTCCCAGCAGCGACTTCCAAGGTGGAGAAGGGACACAAGGCCAAAGGGAAATCTGTTCAGGGCACAGAGCTTCCGGCTGAGGGGACTGGTGTCACCCCTTCTACGACAGAACAGCAACCTGTATGGCGCAACCACCGCCACCTGCACTGCCACCTGCACCGCCACCTGCACGTCTGCTGCCTCTGCTACAGTCCCCAGCATCATCCCCAGTGGGCAGCCGTCCGAGGCTGCAGGAGACGTCCTGCTGTCTCCCTCCACAGGTGCTGACACCTGCATCACCGGCAACATCTCTGCCACAGACAACGCCACCTGCCCCGCGATGTGCCCAGCCAGTGCCACCACAGCCAACATCAGCATCATCCCCAGTGGAAATCGTCCGAGGCTGCAGGAGACGTCCTGGACCCTGCACACACTACATGAGGCACCACAACTAGCACTGGCAGTACCAGCAGTTGACAGGCTAAGTCGCCGCAGGGTGGAGTGTGTCTCAGCCTCCATAGAGTATCATGCTACCCGTTCCCCGAAAATCTCATGGCTCATACACCCAGGTGAGGGAATGGGAACTGCCACACCCCAGGTGCAGCACACTGGGCACCAAGCCCCCTCCAGAACCAGTGGAGAACAGCATCCACTACCCCAGTCCTTGGCAGGATGAAGCACTCCGGGCACAAAGCCCCCTCAGGAACCAGTGGAGAACACATCCACTAGAGAGACTGTAGCCTTGCACTCCCCAGGACCAATCAGTGGGTAAACTACCCACTTGAGAGACTTGAGAGACTGTGGCTTTGCACTCCCCAGGACCAAGCAGTGGGCTAACCACCCACTTGAGAGACTTGAGAGACTGTGGCTTTGCACTCCCCAGGACCAAGCAGTGGGCATGGAGCCCCCTCGTGGAGCAGTGGCGTCGTCCGATCACCCAGCTGAGGTGGCCCCCTCCCCTTCATCCTGAGGTGCCTGTTTTTTTCAACCTGGTGACCCAGCAGTGTTCTCTCCATTTTGACGCAGGTATCATGTGTGGGCTTCGCCCATGCGTTTTGGGACCACTGGTCCACGGACATGTAATGGAACAGTAGCCGCGCTTGTGTACTTGCTGTAAATATTTGTATATACTGATCTTTTAAACTTATGTTGGCCTATCTGGATTTTCGATGATTACAGTTGTTACAATTACTTTATTTGGTCCTTGCGTTCTTCCAGGGGGTTACGGGGAGTAAATGTAATGTTGCTTCATGTGTTTATGTGTGTGTTGTTGGGGGTAGGGTGTGGGGGTGTTGCGTGGTGCGTATGTGTGTCACTGTCTTTTTCCTCCCTCCTTCCCCTGTGTGCTAGGTACAGTACTCACTGTGGTCGTTGCCTCCGTGATTGATGTTCCTGGTAGAAGAGGAGATAAACCAACATTGGTAACACCTGTAAATCAGCCTCCATGGCATCCTGGTTCCTTGTTGGGTGTCGAGCGGTGAGTGGTTTCCATTCCAAGTACTGTTTCCGCCTGTCTGTTGGAAGTGGCCACCGCGGTGTTTGTCGCTACTGCCGTGGCGGTCGGAATGTTAAAGTGTCTGTCTGTGTTGGCGGTTTCTGCCATGGTCGTGATTCCATTTTGTTTACCGCCGGCCTGTTGGCGGTATTACCGCCGCTCTTACACCGACCACCAAGGGTTGTAATGAGGGCCTAAGTCTTGAGGTTAATTCAAACTTTATTCAGTCAGCTCAGAATTAATTCATTAATGTCTACCAATAACATAATCTAATCAGAATTTGAGAAAACACATACTCTAATGCTTCAGGATAAGCTGACAAAGATGAATATGTCGACATTATTAGCAGAGTTTAGCAATCAGTCCGTCAATCATTTGTCACTGTCAGAGTCACCCAAAGAATCCTTATCTAACCCAGTTTGGCATTTAGCATGTGGGACTTCACGCGAAAACAATTTAGAACATGAATTTGGAAAAACATCTAGGTAGTAGATAACCTATAAAAACAGCGCAGTTGGTACCTAGAAAGAAAAGGCACAAAAGTTAATCAGTCACATTGTCTTATCCAGCTATCCACGAAATGGATCAGCAACAAAGTCAGTCTTCATCCTCAGGTCATCAATTGATCAGCAACACATCATGCTTTCAAGAGCATGAGCCCAATGACAGAATCTCGAAGCGCGTCTTCTGGCGTCAGCATTTCACCCCTTACATCTGAAGTTTTAGCCCCTTGTCATGACTTTTTATTAGAGTTTTCCAGTCCATCCCCCTAATTCCTAATTGGTCAGTCAATCGGCAGCTAGGTCTCTAACCTATAATATTAATTTTACAAATCTATGAATTCTAATATTTCCCCATCCCCAATTCGTTGATTGGTTCGCTGTACGATATCCTCATCATCCGGCTCATCAGGTATCAAAAACGTTGCATCTTCTTCTCCAGTCAGTGCATCTATTGTTCAAGTCCTAAGAAAGTACATTGAGTCTGTTTTACACCAAACTTGTTACATATCCTAGTCCATCATCTCCTGTTTGTCGGGACATTGCAGAAAATTCTAGCTAAGCAGATTTTATTAACGTATGCAGTTCAGGGACAGTTGAACGCACCAGCTTCTCTGCAGTGCGCTAGAAATTCAGCCTCTGTATGAGGCCTGGAAAACTAGGCCAACACTTCGGCTAAGTTAACTCTACAATATAATGCAAAACATAGGTTATACATCTTAATATGACATACTACTACATTATTATTATACATTTGTATTATTTTACACATTTTTAGCCCTTTGAGTACAAGTTCCTATAAGTGGCTGCCATTCCCCGTGGGCACATTTTCAAACGTGCACATTCATTTTTCTCTATGATTAATGTATCTATGAACTTTTATAAACTATAACATATAAGCATTTATCAATAATTTCTAATTAGCATTTCTGCGTCAACACTGTTGTCCGGGGATGACATATAATTATAACACTGCTGTTGCAGTTAACATGCACTTAGTTTTTGAAAATTCTTTTACAAGCATGACACATGTTCTGCTTTCAGTCTCCTACTCCAGAGGCCATTACTTTCTGTGATTAGCATCGTTCAGGTCATTATACCTGACCCTACATGCTGCCATTTTTTCAAAATTTCAAAATATTGTGTTGTACGTGCAGTGGAACTCCCCAAGGGCATTTTGAGGAAACAGTCAACTTTATTCAGGATATTCAGCATTGTTACTGACTTTTAACTGGTCTGCTCTTGCTTTATCATAAGGTATTTTATGTTTATATTTCTTTTCACTCTTAAATCCTTAAGGTGTTCACTAACGTGTATGCATACTGTGTTATACTGTGTTAAAGTGGAAAGTTACTACTGGGAGCACTGAGTATGGAATCCAGCGCGGCAAATACCAGTGGTAGAAATGCAAACATTACTCTAAATACACCTAAGGATGTCAAATGAACAGACTGGAAAGAATGTTTTTTAAATTATATTGCCACTTTAGAAGACAATGGGAATATGTTATCACCTGACAGGAAGAAAATAATTCTAATGCATTGTCTTTGTCCTAAAGGACTAAGGGTTTATAATCAAATGCACAAAGTGGAAAGAGAAGGTCATTTTTATATATTTAATTTCACTATTCTGGATTTAGATGAGAATTACGCTCCTACAGTGTGTATAAAAGTTACTATACATTAATTCTTTAGATGAAAACATCTACAAAATGCATCTACTGAAGAATATGTGCCTCATTAAGACTTTGGTGGTTCTTGCGCAAGGCCACCCCGGTGGTAGCCACTAAAAGGCCACCACGTTGGCGGTATTCTGACTGCCGTATTAAGAGTCACATACTGAAGGTTGCCAAAAAGCAGCATCAAATCTGAGACCACCAGGACACTGGAGGGCAGGAAACAGGCGGTTCTACCACCAGCACCGCCAACCCGACATCCTTCCACCCACCAGATTACGACCCACAAATCACCACAGCGGTTCTTCCATGGCAGAAAACCATTGGCGGTCGGAATTGCTGCACTCAAAAACTGACCTCAGACAGAACACAAAACCACATTGGACAGTTTGAATACCCTACACCTGACACTTCTACCCACACCAGACAAACCTACACTATATAACACACCCACACACAACCCACAATTCTCTGCTACCAAAGCAACATTCACAGACAGATAGGAGCCACAACTGAACGACACAGCACTTGTACACCATAGGCACATATACACTGCACACTCAGCACGTACCACACAACTGCATGATGAATACTATACACACATCACTACTGCACACAAACACAACAACCAACCAGCACACACAACCAAACACCCCCACCCCACCAAGCTCCCTACACTGCACCCTAACACACACAACACCTACCCACAACACAACCACCATGTCGCGTCAAAAGCACCCAGGCTTCACAGACTATGACTTGAGGGTCACGGTCGATGAAATCATCAGAGTAGAGCCACAACTGTTTGGAGCACCAGTACAGCAAGCATCCATTGCCAGGCAAATGGAGTTATGGCAGAGAATAGTCAACTGGTTCAACTCAAAGGACAACCATACTGTACATGCACAAGTGAGGACATCAGGAAGAGGTGGAACGACTTACAGGGGAAGGTGTGTTCCAGGACATTGAGACACCAAATTGCCATGCTGAAGACTGGTGGTGGGCCCCCGCCTCCTCCCCCAGAGTTCACATAATGGGAGGAGAAGGTCTTGGACATCCTGCATCCAGAGGACCTGACAGGAATACCCAGAGAACTGTACTCTGGTTAAGTAACAAACACTCCCCTGGCACAAAATCATCCTGCCCAGCATGCCTCCTCACCACCCAATCATTCCCCAATTTATACAATCTTCCATAACACCTCCCACCCAATCACCTAATGCCCATGTACTGCATGCCACACCACCACCCATCCCCAATGCCCACACAGTCCCAGACAAGTGCACGAATAGCACTGCTTATCACAGACACTACGACTCCCACAATGCACCGGCCCATCACCATCAAAACCTGCAATGTGTACATCACATCTCTTGCATGTATGACTATAGTACTAGCTACACCAACTGGATGCTTCGACTGCGGACCACTACATGGCAATGACAGCAATGCAGTGGTAGAACACAATGCCAAACAATGCCAAACATAGACACAGCACGGTCACCAAACCTAAGGGCCACTGATCTAGATCAACAACCCTGAAATGGACTGATCATGGGTAAGAAAGTAAGAAGGTATTCACCATGCACAACATGCACAGACACCATAAGCAATCATGCATACACATATACCTTCCTCCCACTTGGACACCATGCTGCAATGTATAGCTATACCCACTCACAACTAGCAAGCCTGAATGAACACCTGCTAACAGGGCACACCTGTCATGTGAACCATCAAACAGGAGCAGAACCCACCCACTGAGCTAAAGTTACCAAGCCTTACCGACAACAACCCCTAAGGAGCATGGTACATATGTCGCAATCCATTATCCACAAACTGTGTTAGCAGTGTTGCACCTGTCATTGCCATTGCTGGGAATCAAGTCAAGCCACTGTATGCATCAGACAAAGACACAGCCATTCACAACTCCACCATTTAACTACTCCCACTCCATCCGCAAGAAACCCCTGCCAGTGCCACCATGGAGAGGATACCAGAGGATGAAGGCCCCAGTGAAGACAATACGCCTGGATATCTGGACAGTGACAACCTACCTGGCCCATCTGGGACCTCTGGCCAGTCTACCACTCCCTGCCTCACCTTGCCCACATCAACTCCCCAACCAGTGGCACCAATATCACTGCCAATCCTTCGTCCCCAAACCTGTGACCCAAGGACTGTTCAAACTATTGTCTGTCCCACAGTACAGGGACCTGAGTCAACCCTTCACACCGAAGACAATGAAGGCCCTGCTGACACTAGGAATGAGCACTCGGTGCCAGGGGCATAGGCATATGGTTGCAAGGGGCGTGGGAGGGAACCTGTGTGCCAGAGAACGGGGCACCCAAGGCAGTCACCTGATCATGAAGCCATCTCCCAAGTCCTAGGAGTGTATTAACAATCCCAGGAAAGGATTCGCCAGATCACTAACATGTTGGGTAAAAACCAATGGCTGTAGAGGGAATACCACAAGGAGGTCATGCAGCAGTGGCAGGCCCACAATGCCACCATGGCCTCTATTGCAGGGGTGCTCAGGGACCTAAACACATCACATCTGAGCCCTCAACATCTGCAGCAGCTAGTGGAATGGAGGCCCTGCCAGGGGAACCATAGCCCTTAGGCTTCCCCCCCTCCGTAGCTGAAGAACTCCCTGACAAATGTGGATGTCCTTCTAGACATCCTGCTGGAGCAGATGCCAAGACAAAACTCACTGCCAGGCACTGACCCTCTCCTGATTTGTCCCCTTTGTATGTCACTGTGACACCCTGTTGACTGTTCAATGACATTTTCCCTTTTTCCATGACCCTTGGACACTCAACCTGTGCTACCTACAGCTGTGCCACCTACTCTGATGATTTCATCCACCATGACCCTACTCATCACCTGTTAGACCATTTATGCACAATAAATGCTGTAGATCTCAGCAAATGCACATGTGTCTTTATTTGTACAAATTCAAATGTTTGGTCAGCAAAATGTCATGTGGGTATGCCCCCTTAAACCAACATATATCAAAATTGTATTGGCCCCGAAGCGAAAGTATAACCCTTGACTTCCACAATCATGGTTAAAAATAACTTTAAAGCTTTTTTGTAGCAATGAACCTATCTTGTTCTTTCGCCTTTTATTCAACAAACAATTTCAATTTCATTATGCAAGAGTAAAAAAATAAATACAGATTCTAAATACAATAGGGGCTCTAGAGTGACATCGCAGTGTAGGTGAATAATGTGATTAAGGTGCCACAGTGTTACATACAGTAAAAATGTGGTTAAAAATGTTTATGATCTTCCCTATGATGCAGGTGTCTAGACGTCACTATTTGTTTTGTCATAAATCCACATCCAATCTTGTTGATGTTTCAACTCAGCATATGAGAACAAATCATTAATGGGTCATCATCAGGACAGATAATCTTTTCAAAGAAAACACCAGAGAAATGTTCACGATTAATTGCATGTCTAAATTGTATCTCTTGGGATGATGGGTCATTCCATCATGAAATCAAGCTATTTCCTTTAGCATCTACTTAATTTTCATGAATCCTCACTCCTGGTTCTATGTTTCTCAGGTTTGAGTTCATTGAGGCAACTCATCTCTTTCGTAGGTCCCTTATTTTCACTTCCTTATGGCTTGCCGGAGGACACCAACTTAACTCTAACCCTGAAACATGCCTCACGGGGCTGACACTCACTGTATTGGGTATGCTGAAGTAGCATGGGCACCATCCTTGCTGCACATTGCTGACCCCCATCAATAGTTTGTAACACACATCATATATGTAATGTTCCATCTGTGGCACACTCAGCTGTCCTGCACTGAGCATGTATGTAGTCATCATATATACCATATGTTTACACCACCTACAGGGCTCAGAGTATCTAGACATGCACTTCATCTGATGTTCGGCAATTGACATCACTGTGTCATGCATGTCACATGTATCAGTCTAATCATGATGGCACAACATAGGCCTGCTCCGCATTGTGGTAAAAAATATGTGTACTTATTTAGCTGCACAAGGCATGGTATATGCATAAAATGGCAGCCTCCTGTCCTCCAGCACCGGACAGATGGAAGTGATAAACCAACAGGCAATTTAATGGACAACAGAGGGAGGCACCCCCTGCATGAGACACAGTAAAACAGACATGTCCCAGGGCAGATGTAAAGGAGTCACTAGTCCAGCCACACACCAGAGTATATCCCCTTATCCAACCTGCACAAATATCATGACAGAGACTTCCATCAGGATAGTAGGTATGGTGGCACCCAAAGCACATATGCAGTTCATAGTTGTCGTGCCCAGTGTGAATTGGCAACTAAACAGCGCACAACAGATGTCACTTCTCCATCACCCGTCTCAGGAAATAAATCACAAAACACTGTAGCTGGCATCAGTTTTGGGAATAACTCTCCTCTATGAACAGTAACCAAAGGCTAATGAATAGGAATGTCTCAAGCAATAGGTAGGAAAGGTAAAGATACACAGTACACAGTTACTTGCTGGAATGACATGAGAACAGGAGCATGCAGGACAAATAGCACAATACAGGCCTGTCCATAGGAGATGTGATACTTGCACGCCTGGTTCCAGTGCACATGTTAGTGATGAGGCATTTTAACTCATACCACAACACATACATAGGGATTCGAACACATTATACCACCACTGATGATCCAAATCAGGAGGACCATTGACACCAATCAATGTGGAAATACAACAATTGCATATACACACACAACATACCTGTATGTTACTGGATGTACTGATTGATGAGATTTGCCCTAGAGTCAGCTGCACCTTCCTCATCTGCCTCCTCATCACTTCCCATGTCTGCATCACCAGCCACTGGTCCAGCTGCCTCCTCATCATTAGCTAGTAATGATATCTGATCTCTCAGGGATAGATTGTGGAGCATGCAACAGACAACTATTATCTGGCATATGTTTTGGGGAATGTAGAGGAGGGTGCCTCTGGAGACATCCAGGCACTTGAATCTGGCCTTCAGTAGGCCAAATGTCCATTCAATTACATGCCTCATCCTGCTGTGGGTCTCATTGAAACAGAGTTCCCTTTCCGTTACAGGGTACCTCACTGGTGTCAACAGCCAGGGAAGGTTAGGATAACCAGAGTCACCTGTGTGCACAGAGGTGGGACCTGTTGTAATACAGGTACATACACAGGGAAGAATGTGATGGCAAGTGAAATACACTTCCAAATGCATACATACCAATGAGCCAAGCCCTCTCTCTTTGTAGACATGCTATCATGTGGAAGACATTGCTGTTTCTCAGAATGTAGGAGTCACACAAAGATCCTTGAAACATCTGTCGTAAGGAACCAGAGGAGCAGGTGAGCCCCATGCTATAGTCGTGTGTGATAGGGGTGGGTGTGAGAGTGAATGGCGTAGGTGTACAGGGAGTACATGCATGCAGGGAGCATGGAGATAGGTTGTGTGAACCGTCACAATGGGTATGTGGGGGCATTTATTGAGTCTAATATATATAGTCCTCTGCTGTTGGTATGGTGCCAGTTTACATGACTTTCTCCTTCTTTCTGTGTCACCCATGCAGGTAAACGTCCATCGGAAGAAGGGGATGTGGTCATCACCAAGCAAGTGCGGACCCTAGGGGTCCATAGCTGGTGGAACACCCATTGTTGCAAGCGGTGGGAAGGCCGCGGAGGGCCAGCTGGGGATGTCCTCCCAATAAGGGAGGGATGCCTTTCAGACCCTGACCCCCTAATGGCCCACATTTTGGTGGTGGCCTACTTTGAGGTGGATGGCCATTTGAGGGCAGCACATCAGCCACAAGGGGGTGGGTACTGACTGTATCTTGGAACTTGACTGGCCTTAAATGAGATTCTGTACCTCACTGCAGGCAAAGTGACATGGTTGGTTATGCTACATGTTTATCAAACTTTGGTAATGGGTATGAGGCACCCTGACAGAGTATCTTTAGTAGATGTGTTTCCATGCTTTACTGTCAGTGGATGTACATCTCACATTTCCATACCTCTCCATGTCTGTGATGTTGAGATGCACATGTCTGACTCCATCCTAGCCACACAATCGATGTGAGTGTTTGGATTATCCTAAGCATTGTGAATGACCAGCTCCATCCATCTACATTAGAGGCTCTGAAGTGTCAGTCCACTACCATCTGTGTAGCTTACCTGTGTATGCTGCTGTGTGACTCGCCTTTTATCACTGGTACTATGTACATCATGTACTGTATGTTGTATTGAACAATTGTGGGGTTGTCATTACATTTACTCCAGAGAAATGGCCCTAATGGGGCAGGAGTATTGCCCATATAGCTGACTAGACATATATAGGTCATCTGCTTGCTGTAGGATATGTGTAGGAAGCCATATTGTAATACTGAAACATGTTGAATTTATGAGGCCTGATTGCACAGATCACGCATTCCTATCTGCAATGACTGGGGAGATGTGCCCTTTGAACCTATGGGATGGTACTAGAGGTGGTAAGTATTCTGGGAGATAACTTATTTGCCACCATGGTGTGTACATGACATGTATGACAAAGCCCTAGCAATTCCTATGCTGCAATGCTTAGTAACTGCCTACATCATGCCATTGTGGAAATTGTGGCGCAGATCTGCCGGACTGTGACTATTACAGCTTGACTTGGCCAATATGTAGCGGCAGATGAGGAGTGGTTTAGGTATTGCATGACACACAGTGTTTTGATGTGATTCAATATTTGGATTCAGACTCCCCAGGCTGCCTTATGTGGTAGTGGGATGCGTAATTTGTGTACAGCTGGTGTTTGTGCATGTGTGCCTAATGAATGCAGTAATTCCCCCTGTGAGATATGTGTTGTCTGGGCTCTGTGACAGGTATTTCCATTTGTGCAATGGTGTGTGTGAGGCTGGAGTTGTCATTGTGTATTGTCAAACTGGTGTACCCGCATGTGTGGTGGCATTGGAAGTGGTCCATTATGTGATATGAGTGTTCCAGCGGCACATCTGTTGTGAATTGCACTCAGTGTACGTGTGTGGATGTGTTATATGTGGTACATGGCCCATTGTAGATGCAATTATCAGTATGATGAGTAGTGATATTTGTGTAGGGTGTCTGCTGAACACGCTCTGTGATAGGTTATTACTGATCACATGGCTATACCACAGATTCACATAGTACACACCAGGTGTGAACTGTTTGTGTGTCTCACTTGTATTGGCCAAATCATACTTGTTCTCCATAGTGCCATCACTGTACTGAGTGGCCAGCCATGTTATATGAGAAGTAGGTGCAGTGTGGTTGACATGTTACAGAGGACATGGACTAATCAGGTTTTGTTATTGTAGAGGCCTGAAGTGCTGTGTTCAGTCACCTGCACACCCAATGGTTGAAAGGGATATGGAGAGGTAAGATGTGTATTCAGGCATACTATTGATACGGCATGCAGGGCATGCTGTGCCAGCTATAAGGGCATTGTTTGACATCATGGGAATGACTCTAGTAGGTCTGTCCTACTTAGGTATTGATGTAGGTGTGAGGGTGTGGGTAGTAGTGACATGTAATGATGTGGTGTAGGTAATGTGTATTGGCAAATGCCATTTGCTAGCTATGATATGTATTGTCACAGATTAACATGTTTAGCTGTGTCTATGAGAGGTTTATGTTGATCCTTTTCCCCCATCTGTGTCTCGCCCCTCCCTCTCTCTCTCTTTGTGTACATCAGGGTCGTCTGGTGAAGGAGAAGGGTCACAGGCGAATGGGGACGCAGCAGCTCACAGGACCCAGAAAGCTGCCACCAGCAAGAGCGAGGGACCCAGTGGGTTGGATGGCGAGGGGATTTCCAAGGGGGAGACTGCATCTACCACCTCTTCTTTGAAATCCTCATCCAGTTTACACTCCCTGGCAGTGGCGGACCCTTCTGGGACCACCCCAGCACCATCTTTGTCTGCCGCCCCCCTCACTACCACCGCCCTCCCAATAGCTCCCCACTCAGTTGTCTGTGCCCGCCCACCCTGGAGGGTGGGTGTCTCCTTTGCCACAGGCATTTCTGCCCCTGCCCCAGTTAGCACTGCTGCTCTCAATGAGGAGGCTTTTGACCTCCTGAGGTCCATCTCTCTGGGTCAGTCAACCATTGTGACTGCCGTCCAGGGACTGGCAGCTCAAGCTCAACAGAGCAATGGGTTCCTGGAGGGCATTCACGGTGCCATGGCTGCCCTACAGAGATCCTTTCAGGCTCCGGCCTCCACTCTGACGGCAGCCAGTCTCCCTTTGTCTCTCATCCCCCCTCCAATCCCAAACCCCTCTTCTCTTACCCATCCAAAGCACACGTACACAAAGGCATGCCTCCACCTCTACAGACAAGTATAGCTCAGACAAACACAAGCACCACAAGACCTACGACTGGCATGCATACAAGCAACACCCACCTGCAGACACACCAACATCCACTCCCTCCACTGACTCCCCTGCCACCTCCTCCTTCACAGACACTACACCAGACACACCTGCAGCCAACATACCATTATCCATGGATCCAGCCACCAGTCTATCTTACCCACAGTCAGCACTATAGCAGATCTGCAGCCATCCACCCTAGTCACCACATCCGTACCCATCACAACCACCAGCACCCCACATGCAGCACATGAACCACACCTACAGACACCTCCTCCCCTGTCCCCGGTAGTGCCATGCCCCTCTCCCTGCCAAGAAGTCAGCCACTCCTAAGCCCAAGCCCAAGGACCCCCCTCCCAAGCCTAAACCCAAGCCCAAGGACCCCCTCCCAAGCCCAACAACCCCTGCTGCCCCCCCACAGGCCTGAGGTGTCTACCTAACATCTGGATGCCCCTACCCTGTGGAGGTCAGTTTGCAGTCAGGAGTCAAGTAGGGTCACAGCGATGTGCCACTAGTGCATTTGGCACCTTGAACTTTGGATTGGCCAATGGCCTTTTATTGTACATATTGTACATAGCTATTTTATATTTTCAATTTCATCTATTTAATACATCTGGACCAACCTGGTGTTGGATTCAATGGTAATGTACTTGCGCTGCCTTTCTTTCTACATGGCTGTTTGGTGTTTGTGAGCTTTGGTTTGTGTATGTGTGACATGTGTGTGTGAGGGTTGTGCGAGCTGTTGTGCCTGGCCTGCATGTGTGTACGTGGCTCTGCCATTTGTCCTATTGTTATTGCTGTGTATTGTGTATAGGGTATGTTTGCGTTTGTTCCACGCATATATGTATATGAATTGTGTATTGTTTGTGTAGAGATGCGTAATGGTGGTGTTGTGTGCCCCTCTGTGGTTGTTGTGTGTGTTAGTGTGTGTGGTGGCTATGTCATAAGCTTTTTGTGGTGTGGGTGTAGTATGACATATGCTTTGTTGTGTGCCAGTGTGATTGTGTTGATTGGTTGTGTTGTGTTGTTACACGTTCTTGTAAGTATGTATTGTCATGCGAAGATGTGCAGTGAGATTGCTTGGCCTAGCTGTTGTGTAGTTGCTGTTGTGGTGCATACAAGCAACACCCACCTGCAGACACACCAACATCCACTCCCTCCACTGACTCCCCTGCCACCTCCTCCTTCACAGACACTACACCAGACACACCTGCAGCCAACATACCATTATCCATGGATCCAGCCACCAGTCTGGTGGCTGGATGGTGGTGTTGTTGTGTGGTGGTGTCGTTGTGTGACTCAATGGTGTTGTGTATGATTGTGTTAGACAGTGCTGGTGCTGTGTGAGACGGTTGGTGTATGTATGGCACATGTGTGTTGCCCGTGGTGTATGTAGTACAGGTGTGCATGTGTGTGGAATGGGTGTGCATGTGCGTATGTAGGTTTGTGTCTGTTGTGTGTTGAGTTATGTGTGTGGCCTTCGCAAGCCGTCCAGGCTGTGTATGTTGTATGCGTGTGGGTACTAACGCCTTTCCTTCCAGTGTCTGGTAGATGTGTGTACTTATGGTTACTGTCTTTGTTGTCATCGCTGGTTCCTGAGTCTCTGTGTGAGCAGGAGCAGTGGGAGGACTTCCAGTTCAGGTTTCATGGTGGCTCCAGGCAGGTATGAGTTCCTGAAGGTGAGTGTTTCCTTTTGTAGAGCTGGTTTCCGCCTGGGTTTTCGTGGTGGTGCTACCCCTGTGGAAACCTCCTCAGTGTGCAGCCTCTTAATGTCTCTGGTGGAAACATGGTTCCTACCAGTCCGAAGGTGCCTACCCCCATCCGCGGAGGTCCGACCACAGTGCCAGTACTGGTGGTAGTTTGGCTGTGTTCAGTTGGAAACACTGCCATGGTCACAATTTGGCGGTTTTCACCACCGGGCTGACAGCGGTCTGACCAATGCCGCCAACATAGCGGTCCTGGGACTGCCAAACTCGCAATGACCCCCTATGTGTCTAATCTGAAAACCTTGGCTGCGTCATGCAAATTCGGAGATTTGCATGATGAAATCATCTGTGATCAAGTTGTTTTGTGTACAAAGAACAAAGGAATCGAAGACAAACTTTCGATTGAGGGAGACTCTAACTTAAAAGACATCAGAGCATTGGTAAAGAAAGCTGGATTTTCAGGCAGGTGTGCCACAGTGGTACCTCCTTCTGAGGATAGTGTATCTGTTGGTAAAATCTCAGATGAGAAAAAGGAAAAAGCTCAAGAAACAAATTAGATAGAATCACTTTTAATAAAGGCACACCAAACAATAACATTGCAGACCGAGGGAAATTATTTATTGTTATCGCTGTGGTAGCAGTGCAGACAACGTTAGGTCCAAATATTTCTAGCTTAATCAGCCAAATTCCTGGAGAATGACATAATAGGAAATTTTGCGAGAGTTTGAAAAGAAAAAAAGAGAAAGTGCATTGCTTGCATAATGGAAAGTGATGATTCAGATTCAACAGAACCTAATGATGAGGTTGAGCCTGAATTTTTTTGTTCCAACAAAATGGGAATGAAAAAGAGTACTGTTTTGAAAGGTAGAAGTAATGATGGATCAAAGTCATTGTGTATGATTATTTTGGAGGTATTGCTTTGCAGATGACAGAAAATTTTGGATTGACTTGTTACATAACCATTTTAGTTATAGATTCATGCACGTTATTTTAACATACTAGGCCTGCCGCTGTGCACTTTAACCTAAAATTATTGTTACAGTAGCCACTTTTACGGTCTTGTTTTATTTTCTCTCTATCTCACTGTTTTTGCCTAGGCCAGCACTCTGTTCTCAAACAAGACATTCTTGCTCACTCTGTACTTTTTTCCAAGGCTGCAGTAAGATAGGTTGTCGGTGAACGTGGTATAAGTTTAGTCTCTGACATTCATAGAAAATACATATCCTTACGTAGGGACATTTTCTTAGAACACCAGGTGTTTTATTATAAAAACACTTCCCTGTCCCTTACACATTACAGAGAGATTCCAGCCAGAGAACCACAACTGTATGCTGATTGCTGAATGCTTTGCTACAGCTGTCTTTACAGACTTCAGGCCTGTGCTGAGGTATAGGGGATGATGTTTTCCCAGAGGAACATGAAGGGCAGAATTAGAACTTAACATGCTGTGCTCCATCATAGCCTAGGGAGGAATTAGTCTGTTGACTCTCGTGGCAACATGGTAGCAATATTTTTATGTTTCACTCTCCTTGTCACAATTTTAATCTTGTCATGCTCTATCGCCCTGGTTATTGCACTCAGTGTACGTGTGTGGATGTCTTATATGTGGCACATGGCCCATTGTAGATTCTATCTAAGATGCAGTCGCTTTATTAAAGCATTATTGAAATATATACTGCCTCTGTTTGTCATTGTATATGTGAGACTAATGTAACTGAGAGAAACGGATGAGACCTGAGTGACCATGGCTTCCCTGAGAAACCAGTTATGTCATGTGCTCGGTAGAGATGAGGCACTGCTAGTTAGCCAGAGCAGAACCTGGATTGGAGCAACAGGTGTCACCTGTAGTGGGTTAGACTCAGTCTCCCACACCATAGACGATTCGGTCACTCAAAATCCAGCAGTCTAAATAGAATTATGAGAGCCTATGCGACATGGCGCCGCCAACGTTTGTTCAGGCTCTAATTTTCGGGTCCTCCTGAGTATCTCTGGCTCACTATATAAAACGACACCTCTGTACTATATACGGAGACGTCCGTGGTATTGAGGATTTCCCTGCGCTAAGTAGGACATCGTAGGTTGTTCAAGCTTGAACTCTAAAAGGATAATCCTCATTTGGCATGCCTTCTCTGAACAAATTTATCATTTATTATGGTGAATCCGCAACAGGTAGCAATTGCAGTAAATATGAGACAAGCCCTGACTGCACATTTATTGGTAAATGGCCTAACGGCCCATGGGGGTCCAGTCACATTTGTTGTTGACGCAAATGCAGCTTATAGAACAGAACTATTTTATTCTTGGGTCACATTTCCAGCAGTTGTTCGGAACACAAACACATTCCATCAAACATTTTTCAAACATACCTGGACAATACAGAACATATGCATATTTCGAAATACGTCTATCTTATCAAGACCATAATAATTGGCTTGACGGCGCCCTGCCCCACACGATCTTACCTGTTAGGTTAGGTCCTCTAAGTAATGATGGACCTACCTGGCCTTTATTGGCCACTTATTCACCTCATCCTGCAGTAGCAAATTTAGCAGTAGCTGAGGTTCGTCACTTATATACTGAACTGACATCAATATACAGATGATTAGTACAGTTTGTAATGAAAACATTTAATACAAACCCAGCACGTGCTGCTCCAGTGCAACCACATGCAGTGACGCCAGGTATTAACCCTGCAACTGTACATTCAATTGTGGGTAAAGTGCCCGTCAAATGAGAGGAAACTCAATTTTGGTTAGCTCAAAAAATAAATGTACTGGAAGCGGTATTTCCCCATACGGGACCTCAGGAGAAACATAGAATTCTAACGATGTGCTTGCCATTTGGGATGGTCCCCACAGTAGATAACTGTAATACCTGGGGCACGGTATTTGCAGCGGTCTATATTAACGCACACGGTACCCGACACTTGCCTATTTACCGGAAGTATTGAAGCAAATTCAAGATGAATACGGGGCTTCCCTGGCCCTGGACTTGCGGATGCAATTAATGGACAATTTAGCCACAGTATCCTCCATTATTTTAAGCAATCTTAAAGGGGAAGCAGTCGCATTAGCAGTGCGCATGCAGCTCTGTGATGTTCCTCAACAGGATCAGGAATGTGAGCTGCCCAAGATTATCGCAGAGACCTATTCTAGCATTGGTCGAGATAGTCTAGGGGCCAGACAAACTAAACCACAATTTCAGGGCAAATCTAATAAAGAGTTTTCCAAGCAAGCTCCTGAGAGCAACAAGAAACGCTGGGATAAAAAACAACAAACTCCTAAAAATGAAATGGGAGAATCTCCGCATATGGAGACCCTGCAGAATAGATATAATCTCCGAAATAGAGATAATAGAAAAACGCCTTATAGATATCAATATACGCCAATCTCGTTCCTTTCTGGACTCATCGGAAAAACGCAGTGAAAGAGTTGGGCGATCAGAGTGAAGAACAGAGTATGTGAGACCGAGACAGGAATCATAACGCTTATCAGAGGTTTCTGTAAAAAAAGAACATAAACCTTCCTAACAAAAACCCCAACTTAAAAAGAAAAAAGTTGCAGCAGTTGCAATACGACTTGCCGCTCAAGAAGAGGGTCCTCTTGAAGAAGAGGAAGTGGGCACTAGCGCTTCTAGAGCATCTGCAGGTGTAAGCAACTGATGACTTTTTACAAGTAGAAACTGCAAACATGCGAGTCTCCACGCCTGACAGGGTGTATAAAGTAACATTACAGTTAGAAGGAGATATTGAATGCACAATAGACACAATCTTTTGGGATTGCGTGGTAAATATATATGATATCTTATTGGCCGAACAAGATTGGCCACCAGAATTTGTCCGTACCTGCCCATGCGGGAAAAAGGTTATTAATTTTTCTTTCTCGCCCCTTGTTTCGGAGGAACTCGCTGAATCCTATGCCATCGATTGGGCATTGGCGCAGGCACCCACATTATATTGCAACCATGTAGGATGGGATAAAGAATCCCCCTACTACGTAATACCTATTAAAAATGAACCTCAGCCTCAGTATCCAATAAATCATGATGCAAAAGCACCTGTGAGAAAAATCCTCCCACAACTAGAGTACCAGGACGTAATTGAACCCTACATCTCCCCAATGAACAATCCTCTATTCATATAGAATAGTCTTAGACTACAGATACTTAAACAGTCATACAAACACATATGCTATACAAAACTCACATAGCACGTCACTTATGAATAACATAGTGTGCAAAAAATGCAAAACAACACTCGACATTTACAATGGTTTCTTCTGCCAGAATATAGCACCTGCTAGTAGAGACTTAACAAGTTTCAGTGCACTAGATTCTCAGAAAAAATTCTGTTGTTTACCTCAGGGGTACAAGAAAGGTCCAGGACTGTTCGCAGCTCGTGTGACTGCAATTTTGCACGACATTGACCCTGAAGCATTGTCCTATGTAGATGATATCTATCTTACGGATGATGAATTACTATATTTAAAACGGGTAGCCCGCTTTGTTGTGGGATTTGCTGAACCTGGCTACAAATTCTACTTAAAAAAACCAAAAATAGCCTTCCTTAGCGTTCTGTTTCTGTGATATGAGCTATCGAGTGAAGGCAAGAGTCTAGTGCCACAATTCTTAGAAAAGTGCGCACAATTACAACCTCCAAATATGATTAAAAAACTCTATTGGGCTTCTTAAATTTTGGCAGAATTTATATTCCAGATTATGCGTCACGCATAGAACCTTTATATGACTTATTACGTCCTGACTTTTCAAGCAAATTCTGGACAGTGGAACACACACGTATTCTCAGAGACCTGCAGACAAACATGCTTGCAGCAAAACATCTACACACAAGGGACAACAAAACACACTTGGTCATCAGAGTGATTGCAGGTGCCATCGGTTTCACCTATGTAACCTTTAATGAGAGTGAGACCGTCCCGATTGCAGGCAAATCACATTTGTACTCAGAAGCAGAACAACGGTTTGCTCCTACTGAGAAAATTCTCACTGCTGTTCAGACAGCTGTCATTAAAGAAAGACCTCTAGCCCAGGGCAAAGGCATTATTGTCGTTTCTCCCATCCCAGCCCTAGAGGCTGTCACAAAAGCCAGCGTTCCTAACGCAAATGCATTACATCCACATTGGATCCAATAGGCCCATCTTTGACAACCACTAATGTAGATTACATTTTTGACCCAAAGTTACAAACTCAAGAATTTTTGCAATACGAACTAGAATGCCCAGTTCCAGCAAACACACTGCCTATTGAACAAAATCATAGAGTCATGTACACCGATGGCTCTGCACAACCTACAATTGGCACAAAGCATCAATACTCCTCTGCTTGTGCAATTGTAAGTGGCTACATGGAGGATAATACATTTTGGGGGTGATTCTGAGCTTGGCGGGCGGCGGTAGCCACCCGCCAAGCGGGAACCGCCAGAAGACCGTACCGCGGTCAAAAGACCACGGCGGTCATTCTGGGTTTCCCACTGGGCTGGCGGGCGACCGCCGAAAGTCCGCCCGCCAGCCCAGCGGGAAACACCCTTCCCACGAGGACGCCGGCTCAGAATTGAGCCGGCAGGGTGGGAAGGTGCGACGGGTGCAGTTGCACCCGTCGCGAATTTCAGTGTCTGCTAGGCAGACACTGAAATTCTTTTTCACCCCCTACCGCCATCCTGTTCCCGGCGGGAGAACCGCCAGGAACAGGATGGCGGTAGGGGGTGTGAGAATCCCCATGGCGGCGGAGCGCGCTCCGCCGCCATGGAGGATTCTCAAGGGCAGCGGAAAGTCGGCGGTACACCGCCGACTTTCCGTTTCTGGCCGCGGCTGAACCGCCGCGGTCAGAATGCCCAGCGGTACACCGCCAGCCTGTTGGCGGTGCTACCGCGGTCGTTCGTCCTGGGGGTTTTTACCGCCAGGGTTAGAATGACCCCCTTTGTCCCCTACACACATACTAGGGGATTGCACAGCACAACTAGCAGAGCTGAAAGATCTGGTGATGGCCCTGGAACATACAGATCCTGCACAGCACACGCTGATTGTGTGTGATTCGTACTATTGTGTCCAGTCCTTCAATGAATAGCTGCATTATTGGCACCAGAATGGGTTCAAAGATTCTAAAGGCAACACCATTAAACACAGATTACTGTGGGGGATAGTAGCAGATCTGAAGGAAACGCTACCAAATGTCCATGTTGTGCCTACACTTGGACACTAGCGTGTTGGAATACACATGGCTGGGAATACACTGACTGATGAAGCCGCAAAGTCAGCAGTTGCTACGGCTGCTGCAGCTGCAGTAACCCGCTCAGGAGCAAAACCGGACGCAGACATTTGGGCTGCCATGAAAGCTACGGCTGATGGTACACCCCATCCAAAAGCATTCCCTTCTAAATATTCCTACCTAATGGGAGGCTGCCTAAATGCTGAAGTTAAAATACCAGGCGTAGGGGTTGGAGAAATTCCCAATAAAGATATAAGACCAGAGTTTATTAAAGCAGGGTATGAAGGGGCAGCATCTGCCCATGCTGGTGTCGCGGCTACAATATCATTGCTACAAGCCAGTTTTTGGTGGCCAGGCCTATACAAGGAGGCCAAGCAGTATGTCTTTTGTTCTGACATCTGCCAACAAATAAAAGTTTCCACTGCTAAACGCCCACCTCAGACCCCCCTCCTAATTTCTAACAAATCTTTACAATGTGTTTACTTGGACCATGAACCAGAAATCGCAATTTTGGAAATGCAAAACCCCAGGGTGCTGGGTGCCTAACGCCCACTCTGCTGCACCCCAAACATTTTTGGGAGGACATGTAAGGTGCACACATGCCAAAAGGGCATGTGTGCTTTACATGTACAATTTAAAAATGCATTTCAACTTGGTGGTAATTAGCGATTCCTAAATGCCTAAAATCGCATTTAGGAATTGCTTCATATAAGGAATCCTTATTTGCGATTTCTAATTTAGAGAGTCGCAATTTGTGACTCTCTAAACAGGGTTGCAATTTTAAGGAATCGCTATTTTAGTATTTCATACATTCTGAAATGGCATTTTGCATTCACAAACGGGCATTCGCACCGTTTGCGAATGCAAAATGCTTTCATACATCTGGCCCTTGGATTTTTAAAATAGCACAATTAGAAAAAACTGCTCACAATAGCGGAGGGATTGGATATCCATATGCAGCATAGAGTTGTAGATAGATGTATATGTGAAAAAATATGTTTATTGCATTTTCCTTTTGGTTTGGAGTGGCAATATAGGCAACTCGAGTTGTACTCAACCTTGTGTATTTCATGTCACTCAGAACCCCTCTGTAGAAAGCATTCCAATTACTCATTTACATTTCTGTATATTCCTCCAAAAATATTTTAACTGCTGTCATTTATCCTCATAAAATGTACATTTGTCAAAATAATGCAAATAAACATCCAGTCTTGAAGAAGACGTAGATAGTGCGCTGCACTGTTTTTCAGTTTCTAATCTTCTCTGGGTGGCCATGAAAGTAGAAGGCCGCGGTATTGTCGTCTGTGTGGAATTCCTTAGAACACAATTGACTGAAAATCAATGTTAATGAAATTCATGTTCTGTATACCACACTGAGGTCTGAAGGTGAAGCAGCTATTGGTTTTCTATAGGAATCCTATCTGAACCGCTTCTTTTGTTTTCGGGTAAAAAGAGAAGTGAGTTGAAGAATATGACATAAAACCTATAACTCACCAAGTCACGGAAAGTCAACGTTCTGTTTGGAAAAAGGTGTATTTCATACTTTTGCAATTGCAGGCAAGCATTCTACTTAAACAACATTGCAAAATTGCATCCTTTGGCAAGAACCTGCTTTCTTTAACACCACTGATACCAATATGATCGGTGCAGGTAACAACGTGTCACTCAGTAAAAATTATGCAACACACTGGCATACGGATGGACATCAGGGTTAAGCTAATTTCTCTCTAGGCAAATTAATGTAATGGTTTCACCTACAGTTGACAGAGTACAGCATGCTAACATAACAGCATTAATGGCAAGGTACAGTATTATCATATTGTGGAATGTGTTTCGTGTACTTTTTATAGTGTCTTGTGAGTTAGAAATTGTGGGACCCTTTTGATTCCTGACAGCCTCCGTAGGACTGTGATGTAATTGTTTGGGTGTGATTAAAAGAATTCATGACTTAGAATGTTGAGTTTTAGGTTACATGCTGAGGAATAAAGATGTGTAACACCAAGCTCCGTGAGTGACATAATCATTTACATGTACCAAGGCTGCGGAGGATGCTACCACAGGCAACCGGATAGGGGATGCGTAACCCATAGAACCAAGAGTGCTCTCCCGGAGAGTATGCTGTGGTCCAGAAAACTGCTTGTGCATGACACGTGACTCAGCCAAAGGAAAATTACCATTTGGCATATGTGAAGTCAAAGTGCCACAATAGCCAGAGCCAAGCTTTCAAAGAAGACAAAGCTCTTACAGAGAAATTTATGAATTATTGGCCAGGAACTTTCTGATGAGGCTGTGAAAGAGGTACTACGTCAAAACACATCACAGAGCTATAACAGATTCAGAATGATAATGCTAAAGGCAGCGACAACCAGGTACAGAAAAGCACTGAAGGCAATGACAGCCAGGAACAGAGAAGTGCTAGAGTCAGCGATAGTTGAGTGCAAAGAAGTGCTAAAAGCAGTGATAGGTCGATTTGGAGAAACTAAAGGTAGTGAAAACAAGGTACAATGCAGACAGGTGAGAAAGGTGAAGAACATATACACAAGACAAAAAACTTACTTGCTGTAAAAGAGGTAGAAGGTGCAGCATGTCTGGTGAATGGACCTGAGTTCAAATATTGAGACAGTACTTCCAAAAAATGAGGAGTGAGGTGCACATCAAGCACTACCTGAACAGCACATGCTTTTAACAACTGTAGAAAGAAGCATGAAATACACAGCCACTGCCTTCTTGAAACCACCACTTCCATTCAATACTGCTGAGAAGCAGGATACTGGTGCCAGATGGACTGCTTGGATAGAAACTTTTGATTTCATTGATGCACTGGATGAAGCAGATGCAAAAACTTTCTCAAATATCTTAAGAATCTTTAAGGTGAAAGAGTAAACAAAGTGATAAACAAAATATCACATGATGATGAAGTCTCATACCACCAAATCAAAGAAACACCAAGGGGCATATTTATATCCTTTTGCGCTGAATTTGTGTCATTTTTTTTAATGCAAATTTGGCACAAAACTAACTCCATATTTATCTTTTGATGTTAGACCCGTCTAACATCAAAATATTGAAGTTTGCACCATTTTTTAGATGCATGAACCTACCTTGCATCAATGAGATGGAAGGAAGGCATTCCCATCTAAAAAATGGTGCTAACCCCTCAGCCCCATATTTATCCCCTGTGCTAAAATGACGCACGGATGGGAGGAGGGGCTAAATAATGGTGCAAAGCTGGGTCAGACCAGGTGTTAGGGGAACTGTGGACTCATTTCCATGGTTGAACCCCATGGAATGGGTCCACAGGTGCCCTCCACAAGCCCCAGGGACACCCCCACCCACAGCAGAGGGACACCAGAGGATGGGGGACCCCATCCCAGGTAATTAGGGTAGGTATAGGTAAGTATTTTGTTTTTTAATTAAAGTGACATCGGGAGCCGAACTTAGGGCCCCCTGGATGGCACAGGGTGCAATGGCCATGCCCAGGGGACATTGGTCTGTTGTGCTGGCCATTGGGGTGGTGGGCAAGTAGAGAATCCTAGTTTGTTTTAATGGGATACATGAGTAAGCTTAGCCTTTGGCTTACAGACTCGGGCCCCCGTCACCCAGTGACTTTTACCCTACTTAGCTTGCTCTGTCTAGCGCATTTATTGAATGAAATCTTTTAAGATGGCTGCCTTGTTTTTAGTTAGGCCCATGTTTTTGTTTTAGTTTGCGTTATCAGTGCCACCACGCTAAGGCATCAATATCGAGCTACAAAGATAAGCAAACTGTAGGTGTTCACATTAGGTGCTTTCCCTCTTCACGCTTTCGAGGGAATTGTTTATATAAATTATCTTCCCGAGCATGTCTTCTTATCTATTGTTTGGGAACAGACCTATGCAGGGGTCCAAGCAGATCTGTATAAATGCCCCTCACTTAAACAGATAGTCAGAGGGATTCCAACCAGATGCCATCTCTGCTATCGATGCTGCACGTCGCCTTCACACTGACCCAGCCTTCATGTCCGTACGGAGTCTGAGCTAGAGACCTCATTCCAAGGTAACAAGGGTTGGGGGCTCTTTTCATGGACATGGTATTGGCAGATTAGGTTTTACACACCTAGCTCTCTTTTAGGTTAGAGGTTACACTCTTTATGCTAGGGTATTAGGACACATCTCATTCTTTGTCATCACATGTTCTTGCAAGATGGTGAGGGCATCTGTGTTAATGACTCTTGTCCTTACCATTCTGTTTCTTGCACTTATCACAGATTGAAATTTTGCTAAATAAAACCTATTGAAACTTTACTGCATCTTCTTCATTGCCTGTGTTTGATTGAGACATGTTGTTCGTGTGAAAAAGGGGTAATCTCCATTTAACAATGACACTCCCTGAGATGTTACACTCTTGAGTCCATGTGTAAAGGCCGCCACATATCAAATTTTACTGTTTGGGTTTTTAGTGAGGTGCTGCTTCTTTGCATCTAACTAGTCTAACATAATTTTTTGGTGCAAAACCCCCTTCTCCTATACTGCCAGCCCCACCCAACTAACATCATTTTTTTTTTACGCTAGCCTACCCTTTGCACCGGCTTGCGCCACTTCATAAATTTGGTGCCCGGCTGGTGCTTGGGAATGGCACAAGCCGGTGCTAAACATTTTGGAGCAAAACTGCGTTAGTGCAGTTTTGCATCAAAAAGTATAAATATGCCCATATTTATCCTCCCATGCTTAAATGACACACAGGTGGCGCTAAATAATGGTGCAAAGCTTGTTTTATACCATTATTTAATGCTTAGGTCAGATCAGGCATTATGGGACCTGTGGACCCATTTCCATGGTTAAACACAATGGAATGGCTCCACAGGTGCCCTCTGCAAGCCACAGGGACACCCCCACCCACATCAGAGGGACACCGGAGGATGCGGGACCCCATCCCAGGTAAGTATAGATAAGTATTTTTTTTTCTTAATTGAAGTGCCATCGGGGGCCCAACTTAGGGCCCCCTGCATGGCACATGGTGTAATGGCCTTGCCCAGGGGACACTGGTCCCCTGTGCTGGCCACTGGGGTGGTGGGCATGACTCCTGTCTTTTCTCAGACAGGATTCATGTTGTATGGATAGTTTTGCATCAAAAAATGATGTTAGGCTGGTTAGAGGCATTTTCTTTTGCCTCTAACCAGCCTAACGCAATTTTTTGGAGCAAAACCCCCTTCTCCTATACCGCCAGCCCCTGTGCTAAACATTTTGGTGCAAAACTGCGTTAGTGCAGTTGTGCATCAAAAAGAATAAATATGCCCGTAATATCAAGTTCTATCCGCTGTGAAATGTTGGTTCCGAAAAGTATTTTTTCAACAGGGAAATACAGAGAGCTGGTGAAACAATTGATAAATTTGTTGAAAAACTCAATGCGCTTATCAAACATTGTAAGATAAATGAATTTAATGATGAAGAAGCCATATACCCCCACAGTTATAGTTGGATGTTTGTCAGATTCATTCAGATGATGAATGCTGAGAGTAACACTTAAGGCCTGATTTAGAGGTTGGCGGAGAGGTTGCTCCGTCACAACGGTGATGGATATCCCATCTTCCAAGAATATAATGGGATTTATATTTTGGCGGATGGGATAACCGTCACTGCTGCGACAGAGTAATCCCACTGCCAAACTCTAAATCAGGCTCTTAGTCTTGAGTGAATTGTCATGGTTGCCAGACCTGAGGAACATACATATTAACAAGCTGCTGACATGGAGGCCGGAGGTGCCCAAAGTGAGTCAGTCATGAGCATAAAAAGTAATCAGAAACTCAAGGTTGAAGGACACAAAGTGATGTCTCCAAAATAAAAATAAACTATGTTTCAGATGCAAACTTTAATTTCCAAATGAAGGTAAATGTCCCGTCATTGGACAAGTATGCAAGGGCTTGGGGAAAGAGAACCATTTTGTAATTGTTTGCAAGGCAAAGGAAAAACGAAGTGTGTCAAGACAAAAAAACAAAATGGGCTCCCAGACGTTTCAGAAACAACATTCTACTCACGTCCACAAAGCCAAGCGGCAAAATCAGCTGAGGCAAATCAACATTGAACAAAGTTGATCGTTGTCAAATCTTCACATGTAGGTGCCCTTTTGTTTCTTAAGATAAAGCATATCTGTCTGTAGGTATCCTGTGTGTTGGTGTATTTGTGGAACATTGAAACAGTGAAAAGAATTGTAGGCCACTTGTCCTCAACTATTACAAACATAAAATGTCTTTCACAGCTTTTTTAAAAGCACACAGAATTTCCTCACTAATATAAGAAGTTTACTGTACAGAGAAATTTGACCTTTTTCTCTAACACCGGTTGTTCTACACATTTTTCAGAAGATGCATTCTTTCATCCCAAAATGCATTTTCCACACAAGTTGATTGCAATATACTTTATTGTCCTAATAAAAGTACTAAACGCCAAGTGATTTTAATACGCACTAAAACTAGTTAATCTTTCACTGAGAGCATATCATGTGATCTATGAGTTTTAAGCATGAGGTTGTTCAGGGTTAACAAATGAGAAATTGCTAACTACCCACATTTTAGCTGTCCAGCATAGACATTAACTGTCTGTTTGTAAGTAGAACTTTTGTATCCAATATCATCTGAGAGAGGCTTGTATAAAACCAATTAATGTTGCCTGTCTCTATTCCCTGTTCCCGATCCTATTCTAGTGTTTTTCGTGCACAACAAGTGCTTTGGTCTCACCTTGTTTTAATTGGGTGAGTTGTATCCTTCCACTGCTTAGCACATTTGTTAAGCCTGTCATCCTTGATGTGGTCTTCCCCCATACTTTTTGCCTTCACCCCTCCTGTTTTCAGATGTTTGATTTTGTTGGCATTAGGAATCTGTGCAGTTTACCACTGTTAGCCAGTGCTTAAGTGCTTGTTTTCATTACCTAATATATGGTACAATTGACTTACCTGTTATTGGTACATTTAATTTGTAAGTCCCTGTTATATGGTACTACATGTACCTGGGGCCTGTAAATTAAAAACTAGTGGGCCTACAGCACTGCTTGTGCCACCCACCTCAGTGGCACCTTAAAACATGTCTCAGGTTTTCCATTGCAGCATGTAGAGCAGTTTTTAAAACTGACTTTTCGACCTGGCAAAATAAATATTTTGCCAAACATAAAACTTCCTTTTTAATACACATAAGTTACTCCTAGTGTTATAAATTGGGTTTCTGGTTGGCTAGGGTATACAGCTAAGCCAGGCAGAACCCACCCACTCTAGTCAGGGCGAGGGAGTTACACACCCAAGATAACCCCTGTTCACCCCCTTGGTAGCTTAGCATGAGCCGCCAGACCTATCCCAGAGAAAATGTGTAAAGTGATTGCACAACACTCACAACACACGTGACACTATTCATACCACATAGGAAACACAACACTGAGTTATATAAAAACAATTTTATTGTACACAAAAATGATTAGAAGCACAACATGTCAGTACTACCCTGCTACACAAGCAGTTGCCAGATCCTTACTCAGTACTATTACTCTGCGAAAGCCAGCAGCAGTCCCATAAGACACATAAGTTACTTGGTTATCCTGCAACACAAGCAGTAGTCAGGTACACATTACTAAAATGCATATATCATGGTTGTTAGACTTATCCTTGGTGTGGTCTCCCTTACATTTTTGCCTCTATTTCCCAGGTTGTTGATGTGTGCTGGACTCTGTGTTTGCTGTTTTTGGTACTCTGGGCACTTTACCACTGTTAACCAGTGCTAAAGTGCAAGTGCTCCTATACAAAATGTGTATGTAATTGGTTCATCCATGATTGGCATATTTGATTTACTAGTAAGTCACTATTACAGTGCACTAGAGGTGCCCAGGGCTTGTAAAGCAAATGCTACTATTGGGCCTGCAGCACTGGTTGTGCCACCCACATTAGTAGCTCGGTAAAGATGGCTCAGATCTGCCACTGCAGTTTCTGTGTGTGCAGTTTAAACTGTAAATTCGACAAGGCAAGTGTACCCACTTGCCAGGCCTAAACCTTCACTTTTCTTACATGTAAGGTACCCCTAAGGTAGGCCCTAGGCAGCCCCAAGGGCAGGGTGCGGTGTATGGTTAAGGTAGGACATACAGTAATGTGTTTTATAGGTCCTGACAGTGAAATACTGCTAAATTCGTTTTTCACTGTTGAAAGGCCTGTCCCGCTCTTAGGTTAACATGGGGGCTACCTTTAAATATGATTAAAGTGTAGATTCCCTTTGGGAGTGGATAGACATGTGGAGTTTGGGGTCTCTGAGCTCACAATTTAAAAATACATCTTTTAGTAAAGTTGATTTTAAGATTGTGTGTTTGAAAATGCCTTTCCTGATGAGCCATCTGTGCTAGGAGGGAGGGGAGGAGTGGTCACTCACACCTGAAAGGGTTGTGCCTGCCCTCACACAATGGAGTCTCCAACCCCCTGGTGTGTGTCTGGGGCCTGGCCTGCGCAAGGCAAGATTTCACATTCAAGAGAGACTTTCCTTTGAAGTAGGCCTACTTCAAATGGCAAAATGGGTATAAGAAGGACACCCAAAACCACAAACTTTAAAACACTTCTGGAAACCAAGAGTAACCTCTGTCTGGAGAAGAGCTGAAGAGCTGAGGAAGAAGAGCTGCCCTGCCTGTGACTGTGCTTTGTGGAGCTATCCTTCAGTTGATGCTTCTGCCTGTGGGAGGGGACAAAGACTGGACTTTGTGTTGCCTTCCTTCTTGTGAAGAACTCTCCAAGGGCTTGATTTGAGCTTGCCTCCTGTTGTTTGAAGTCTCAGGGACAGTAAAGACTTCTCTCTGCCAGCAACTGGAGCCTCTAGAGAGACTCCTACTCTGTCAAGTGGTGCCCATCCAGTTCCAGGGACCCTAAGAAGAGAAGCTGGCAGCCCAAGAGTGAGAAATCCACGCACAGACCGCCATGCGAGGAAAAGATCGACTCGACTCTGATCTGCGGCTGAAAAATCGATGTGTTGCCGGCTTCGCAGCTGAAAATCGACGCTTGCCTGGACCGTGACCAGAAGATCGATGCCCGCAGCTGGAAAAACAACGTGCAGCATCGCTGATGGAGACCGATGAGACCGCATTGTGCTGCTAAATTTCTGACGGAAACACTGCTGGTTGTGCAAAAACAACGCAAGGCCTGCCCGGACCCAAGAGTGCTGAATGGATTGACACATCGCTCTCCTGTGGAGAGAAGAAACGACGCATGCTGACCCGACTGAAGGAAAAACGACCCAAGGTCTCGCTCATGAGTGGAATCGATGCATCGCAATCCCTTTTTGATGCACACTCGCCCACGCGGGGTTATTTTTGATGCACCCAAGGTAAATTTTCACGCTAACCCTGTTAGCATTGTGTTTAAAATTACATGAAGATGGAGACCGGTGAGATCGCAACCTGTGCTGCATGGTTTTCGGATCACTGTGCGGCTCAATTTCTGATGCAAACACCACTGGGCATGTAAAAACAACGCAAGGCCTGCGCGGACCTAACGGATTGATGCATCACTCTCATGTGGAGAGAAGAAACGACGCACGCCGACCCGACTGAAGGAGAAATGACCCAAGGTCTTGTGAGTGAGTGAAATTGATGCATCGCAAGCCCTTTTTGATGCAGACTCGCCCGTGCAGGTTTATTTTTTAAACACCCAAGGTACATTTTCACGCTATCCCCGTTAGCGTTGTGTTTAAAATTACATGAAGACTCTTTTTCGTTTTTAATTGATAACTTGACCTGTGTATTGTTGATTTTTGTTGTTCTGTTCTTGTTTTGTTTAGATAAATATTCTCTATTTTTCCAAACCTGTGTTGTGTCATTTTGTAGTGTTTTCATTAAGTTACTGTGTGTGTTGGTACAAATACTTTATACCTAGCACTCTGAAGTTAAGCCTACTGCTCGTGCCAAGCTACCAAGGGGGCAAGCAGGGGTTAGCTGAGGGTGATTCTCTTTTACCCTGACTAGAGTGAGGGTCCTTGCTTGGACAGGGGGTAATCTGACTGCCAACCAAAGACCCCATTTCCAACATTGGTGATCTTCAGTTGGGATTGGACTTGTATTTCTACTTGACATACAGTGATTAAATGTACACTACTATTTTGAGGGCAGACCACTACGTGACCACATACTACTTTTTGCTTTTTCTCTTTTTCTTGGATTTTTCCCTACATCCATTTTTTTGTGGTAATCTTTGATTGACTTCTGAATTTCATTGGGAACGTGTTTTCTGCCTTTTGGAACTTTGCACTTTTGTTGACTTTTCCTCATGTCCCAATCTGGAGATGCATCGGTTGGAGCAGCTTTTGATCTAGGGAAATTAGAGAGCTATACAAAGGCTCAGTTGAAGCAGTTCTGTAAAAGTTTTGACTGTCCCATTAAGAGCTCATCCAAGAAGGAGGAGCTGCAAAAGGCGCTGAGGACCTGGGTGACAGCCAAGAGCACTGAAGGGTACACAGAGGATGAGGAGGATGAGTAGGAGGAAGAGCACTCCATACATAATGGTATTGTGGGTGGGCCTGTTATGTCAAAGGAAAAGGTCTCCAGGGCAGGTAGCAGTGTCTCATCTAAGGGTCTGATCCCTGAAGAATTGCAGGGCAGACAGGCAGAGAGGGAGCACCATAGGGAGTTGGAGAAAATGAGGATGGCCATAGAGGAAAAAAAGTTGTTGTTGGCTCTTGAGCTCAGCTTGAGGGAGCTGGATCAGAGGAGCCAGTTTAGTAGGTATGGTGGCAGCCACATCACAGTGCAGCCTGAGAGGAGGGTGCACATTCCTAAAGATCTTGTGAAGGATTACAAAAGGGAGGAGGACATATACTTGTGGTTTAAGGGGTATGAGTCTGCTCTCCACATAAATCTGCTCCCTGAAGCTCACTGGGGGGTGGGTCTGTGGAAGCACTTTGAGCCAGAGGGGAGTGATATACTGACAGCTTTTGGGGATGCTCAGAATCTCACCTACACTATTATGAAGGATGCCCTACTCACAAAGTATGGTCTCACCACTGAGCAGAATAAGGATAAGTTTAGGTCCTATAAGAAGAAGGGATCCCAAACATGGTTGGAATGTGTTGATCCTTATTGCTGGTCACTGGATGGTTGGGTGAAGGGCAGTAAGGGAACTACGTATGAGGGGCTTTACATTCTGATTGCTTGGGAGCACTTGTACAGTTTGTGTTTTTAGAGCTGAGCCAGCACCTTATTGACAGCAAGCTGACTGATCCCAGGAGGCTTGCGCTGGAAGCAGACTGCTGAGAGAGCACCAGGATCCAAAATAGGTATGGGGAGACCACGCTAAGGGTGGGCCGAGTCCCTCTCAGAAGAAAGGGGGGGTGAGGGTAAACAGGGGGAGTTCTCCAAAGGGCCCCAAACTGATTCCCAGGGTAAGGATTCCCAGCCCCCCAGTGAGAAGAAGCCATGGTTCTCCAAAGGGAAGCCAGTGGCAGGTGGTGCCCTACGTAAGTGCTATGCATGTGACCAGGTGGGTCATGTGAGGGGGACCCCAAATGCCCCAAGAGTACATCGGCACCCACTGGTGCGCCGTCCCAGGGTTTGGCTAGTGTAGCACTTGGGAGGAGTTGTTTCCAGGTGGGTGGGAGCCAGCTGAGATGACCCTTGTCTCAATAGGGGACAGTGAGATGGTCCAGAGAACCCTTGTGCCTGAGAACAGTAAGAAGTACATGCAGTGGGAGACCATCAATGGACAGAGGATGGAGGCTCTGCGAGACACAGGAGCCAGTGTGACTACAGTGAGGAGTCAGCTGTTGTCTGAAGAGCAGATTGATCCCGGGTACTTCACCAAGTAGTTGCAGTGAACAACTCAGAGCCCCTGTGCAGAGTGGCGCAGGTTCCCTTTGAATGGGGGTGTCTCAGGTTCCTTGAAGGTAGCTGTGAGTCCAACCATGCCTGTAGATTGTTTGCTAGGCAATGACGTGGAGGATTCCTCTTGGAAGGAGGTGGAACACAGGTCTCACTTGGAGATGTTGGGTCTGCCTGGGTGGATATGCGTATCCACCCGGTCAATGGCAGCCTGTCAGGGTGGTCAAGAGCCCCTGGAGCCTGAAACAGTGGCCCAGGGGCCTGCCAAGAAGAGGAAGGGCAGGGGGCATGGGAAACTAGCCCCAGAAGTTCCCACGGTCTGGGTGGAGGCAGAGCCTGAGGGGGACACCCTGAGCCGACAGGGGAACAGGTGGCTGAACTGGGTGAGGTCACTGAGTTGTTGCAGTGGCAGCAAGAAGGGGGCCCTCCAGGGAAGCATTCTGTGCAGCACAGAGGACATGGCCTACTCTGGAGGATTTGCGGCAGCAGGCTGCAGACCAGGCGGCTGGCAAGGAGCCAGGATCGCACCTGATCTATTGGGAGGATGGCCTCCTGTATAGTGAGCCTAAGGTTCCTGAACCTGGGTCAGCCCGTGTGCTGGTGGTACCCCAGTGCTTCAGGGCCTTCATACTGGGGTTGACTCATGGTGTGCCTTTAGCTGGACATTTGGGGCAGGACAAGACCTTTGAGAGGCTTGTCACCCACTTTTACTGGCCCCTAATGCGCAGGCACTCAGATGTGATAGTAGGTCTTGCCAAACTTGTCACGCAAGTGGCAAGAGTGGGAGGAAATGTAAGGCTCACCTCCAACCTTTACCTGTTGGCAGTACTCCCTTTGAGAGGGTAGGTATTGACATTGTGTGGCCTCTGGATCCCAAGACAGCCGTGGGCAACAGGTCCATCCTGGTCTTGGTGGACCATGCCACCCGGTACCCAGAAGCCATTCCTCTGAGGTCAATCACTTCCCCTTTGGTGGGTCGTGCTTTGATGGGAGTTTTACCCACATGGGGTTCCCCAAGGAAATGGTATCTGATAGGGGTACCAACTTCATATCCACGTATATAAAGTCTCTGTGGAAGGAGTGTGGGGTAACCTACAAGTTCACAACCAATTACCAGCCCCAAAGTAATGGTCTGGTTGAGAGATTCAACCGCACCTTGAAAGGCATGATTATGGGCCTGTCAGAGCCCTTGAGGCGGAAGTGGGACGTCCTCTTGCCATGCCGTCTGTTCACTTACAGGTAAGTGCCTCAAAAGGGACTTTGGTTTAGTCCCTTTGAGCTGATTTATGGCCACCCTGTGAGGGGAACTTTAAGTCTGGTCGAGGAGGCTTTGGAAAAAGCTCCTAGTAAACTCCCCCCCGGATGTAGATGTATTTAGCTATATGCTGGCTTTAAGAAACCAGGCTGCCCTTAGGAGTCTCGCACAGGAGAACCTGGAAGCAAGCCAGGAGGACATGAAATGCTGGTATGACCAGAATGCCACTCTGGTCAAGTTTCAACCTGAACAAAAAGTGTGGGTGATGGTACCACTGGAGACTAGGGCACTCCAAGACAAGTGGACTGGGCCATTTGGGGTGGTGGAGCACAAGAGTGAAGTCACCTACCTGGTGGGCTTGCAGTCTCCAAGGATCCCTTTAAGGGTCCTGCATGTCAACCGCCTCGAGCCACACTTTGAGCAGACTGAACTGTCCATGCTCCTCGCAACAGATGATGGAGTGGAGGAGGAGCGTGAGCCTCTTCCTGACCTCCTGTCTGCAGGGGGAAAGATGGGTCTGTGGAGGGAGTGATCCTCTCTCCCTCCTTGACTGAGGAGCAGCAGAATGACTGTCGCCACATGTTGGGACAGTTTGCCTCACTGTTTTCCCTGATCCCAGGAGTCACACACTTGTGCAACCATGATGTTGACACTGGGGACAGTACACCTATTAAACAAAAGGTTTACAGGGTGACTGACAGGGTCAGGGCTTGCATTATGGATGAAGTATTCAAAATGTTAACCGTAGGGGTTATTGAGCATTCCAGCAGTCCTGGGGCCAGCCCAGTGCTATTGGTCCCAAAGGAAGCTGCACCTGGTGCCTCTCCAGAACTCAGGTTCTGTATGGACTACCGGGGGCTCAATGCAGTCAGCAAGACTGACGCACACCCCATCCCCCGAGCTGATGAGCTCATAGGCCAGTTGGGAGCTGCCCAGTACCTCAGCATGTTTGACTTAATATCTGGGTACTGGCAGATTGCCTTAACTGAGGGGGCCAAGGAGAGGTCAGCATTTTCTACCCCAGATGGACACTTTCAATTTAAAGTGATGCCATTTGGGATGAAGAATGCCCCTGCCACCTTTCAGGGGTTGGTCAACCATGTGTTTGCTGGGCTGGATGAGTTCAGTGCTGCCTACGTGGATGACATTGCTGTGTTTAGTTCCACATGGGAGGAACATCTGCAACACCTCTGGAGAGTGTTAGAGGCCCTGCAGAAGGCAAGCCTCACTATTAAGGCAAGCAAGTGCCAAATAGGACAGGGATCTGTGGTGTAATTGGGACACCAGATGGGGGGTGGCCAGGTAGCACCCCTACAGCCAAAGATTAACACAATTCTAGCTTGGGAGCCTCCCAAGACCCAGACTGAAGTGAGATCCTTCTTAGGTCTCACAGGATACTACAGGAGATTTGTCAGGGGATATGGTACCATTGTTACCCCATTGACTGAGTTGACTTCTAAGAAGCAACCCAGGAAGGTGATCTGGACAGAGGCTTGTCAGACCGCTTTTGATGCCCTGAAGGCTGCCATGTGCACAGCACCTGTGCTGAAGGCACCTGACTACTCCAAGGAGTTTGTTGTGCAAACAGATGCCTCAGAGCATGGTATTGGAGCAGTACTCTCACAGATTAATGAAGAGGGCCTAGATCAACCCGTAGCCTTCATTAGCAGGATGTTACTTCCCAGGGAACATAGGTGGAGTGCCATAGAATGTGAAGCGTTTGCTGTGGTTCGGGCACTGAAGAAGCTAAGACCCTACTTGTTTGGGACTCACTTCCGGGTTCAGACTGACCACAGGCCCCTCAGATGATTAATGCAGATGAGGAGTGAGAATCCAAAACTGTTGAGGTGGTCGATTTCCCCACAGGGGATAGACTTTACAGTGGAACACCGTCCTGGTACACAACACGCCAATGCTGATGGTCTGTCCAGGTTCTTCCGCCTTAGTGATGAATACTCCCATGAGGTTGGGTAGTTGCTCCCAACTTTCAGCTGGGGTGCCACGTGTTAGACTTTTCATCCTTGGCACGGTCTCCCTTAACTTTTTGCCTCTGTTTCCCTGGTTGTTGATGTGTGCTGGACTCTGCTGTTTTTGGTACTCTGGGCATGTTACCACTGCTAACCAGTGCTAAAGTGCCAGTGCTCCTATACAAAATTTTAATGTAATTGGTTCATCCACGATTGGCATATTTTATTTACTACAAGGCTCAGACCTGCCACTGCAGTGTCTTTCTGTGCAGTTTTAAACTGTAAATTCGACTTGGCAAGTCGCCCACCGCCAGGAGAGGAGTCCCGCCGCCGACGGCAGAGTCTGCCCACAGGTCGTCGGAAAGGCCCAACCCACCCATCAAATAATAAACCACCATTCCGCCGCCAGTTCCGGGGCGGGAACCACTGCCCAGAAAGCCAGGCGGAAATGAACCAAATATAAGGAACCACACACTGGAGTGCTACAGAACGCGCTGAGGCAGCCTTGGATAGAGAGCTGCAGATCATGCCAGCCCTGCTCCTTGCCATATACCTCCACGATCGAGACCGCCAACGAAGACGACAATGGTAAGTACCGCAACCTACGAAACAAGGGAGGAAAGGGCACAGTTACATACCCACCCACGCCACCTACCCTGCAACGCCCCTCAATCCTTCACAGCAGCACAAGTCATACACCCCACAGCAAGAGGTACTTACCCGACACAAGGCAAATCCAACATGACCATAGTACATACAAATGCCCCACACCCATAACAAATGAAACAAAAGACCAGGGTTCAACGGCGTGCAGCCCAAACACAGGCCACACAGAAACTTTAATATGAAGCTCAACGAGCCAAACAGTCTAAACAGGGCCAATGGCCAGTCCGTGTCTCAACTATTGCAATAGGCCACAACGGCCCTAACCTGACTCTCACTAGTGCATGGTACTCCACCTCATGGTGCACCATATGGGCATCCAGGCACCTCACAGAAGGGGGGCAGGGGGTGGTGGGGGTGTGGATTTTCAAGGGTGGTGGGCCTTTGACTTTATTTTGGAAGGTGGAGGGGGGTGGGCTTGTCCTTTGAAGGGGATGGGGGCTGTTTGGAACGGGTGGAGCTAGATGGCCCAGGCTCAGTCCAGGCCTTTTTCCTATCTGGGGAAGGGACACAGGAGTGTGAAGGGCGGACAGGGGTGGACTGTGATGTGGAAGAAGTGGAAAGGGCAAGGAGGTGGGCAGGTTTGGGGACAAGACAGGGTGGGCCAGTGGGTTGGAAGAGGTCAACATGGGAGAGGAATTGTTTTTTTTGGAGCAATTGGGGTGGGCATGGATGAGGGCGTGGGAGTGGAGGCAGAGGGAGTGGATGTATGTGGTGTAGGTGTCTGCTCAGTATGCTGTCTGATGGGTGGGTGTCGGTGCGTTTGTGTGTTTTTGGGGGAGGGGGGTGGACACAGTGGAGAAGAAAAACAGCTAGTGTGGATGTATGTTGTGTGGGTGTCTGCGAGTCTGGTGAGTGTGCTGCATGTGTCGGCTACAGTAGTAGTAGTGTGTGCAGGTGTGGTGTATGGGATGCATGTATGGCTGTCTGCTATTGTGGGGAGTGCTGGAAGAAGAGCTGCAACAGTGAGTGAAGGTGCAGTGCATGAGGGTGTGCATGTAGAGGGGACAGACAGGGAGGCGGAAGAGGTGGGCACACTGAGGGAAGTGGACGTTGTTGTGTGTGCAGGTGTCTGTTGGCTGTGTGAATACTTGTGGTGGGAGGTGTGGTGCTTGTGTTTTGAGTGTGTTTCTTGTGTGTTGATGTGCTTGATTGGGTGTCTGAATGTGTGCCTTGGGTGGGTGAAGGGAGTGGGGTGCTGGAAGGGGTAGAGGAGGTTGGAGGGGGGACAGAATGGCTAGGGAATCTGGCTGCCGTCCAAGAGGAGGCCAGAGCCTGAAAAGATCTCTGTAGGGCCGACATGGCACCGTGAATGCCATCCAGATAGGCATCAGTCTGCTGCACCTCTGATGCTAGCCCCTTGATGGCATTGACAATGGTTGTCTGCCCTACAGAGATGGTTCTCAGGAGGTCAAAAGCCTCCTCTGTGAGGGCAGCAGGGCTGACTGGGGCAGGGGAGGAGGTGCCTGGGGTGAAGGAGACGCCCATCTTTCTGGGTGGGCGGGCACGGGCAACTCGGTGGGGAGCGGAAGGGAGGGCGTGACGGAATGGGGGTGGCAGAAGACATCACAGCAGTGGTGTGTACACTTGGGTAAGCCACCACCGGGGAGCTCCCATCGGAGGAGGTATCAGAGTCACTACCTCCTGTGGTAGTAGCCTCCCCGTGGAACTCCCCTCGCCCTTCCACCCACTGGTCCCCTGGGCGTCCGTTGTCTCTGCCTCGGAGGATCCGTGGGCCACTGCCTCCCCACTTGCCAGTGCCTCTGGTCCCTCGCCTGATGTTGATGCTGTATCAAATCAGCACAAGAGAACAGGGATGGGCAGACAAAACAGGAGAGACACTTGTGAATAGCTGAATGCAGGTACATAATGGCCAGACTTACACCCACCCAGAAGACACACCCAACAGGCAGCACCGTTCACTATGCCCATGGCCATGCCCCTCACTACTGACCTAAATACTGCCTTTCACCCATCCCCTGGACTACCTAAGGAGGTGACATATGGGAGAACTGACAAAGACACCCCTACACCCCTTGGGGAGCATGAAGTACATGGTCACAAGTCAAAGTCCCTGCCTGTAAGCAGCATGAACCCTAATGCACACCCAGACATCCTTCCAAACTGAAGTATGTGAAATAAGTACTCACCCCCTTGTGACTGCTGTGCAGCCTTCAAGCGCCCATCCAGGTCTGGGTACGCCACCACCAGGATCCGTCGCATGAGGGGGGTCAGTGCCTGACGGGCACCCCTTCCACATTGGGAGGACTTCCCCAGCTGGGCTTCAGTGATCTTTCGTGCCCAGCGCCGCAGGTCCTCCCACCTCTTTCTACAGTGGGTGCTCCGCCGGGTGTAGACAATGGCATGCCAATGTGCCCTCTTCTTGTGGGCACTGACCTAAAAGGGCGACACAGAAATGGAACACAGAAGTCAGGCACTTGCACTATAGGATCAGCTGGCTAATCGTCCACTATGGAACGGATAGTACTCTCAGACTTACAGGACAGTCGCACAAGCATGCCATGCAACATGGCCCATGCAGGCTCAGAGGTGCACATGTATGTCCAATCAACACGATCAATTACACACACACAGTGCCCCCCAAACCCAGACTCACCTGTACCTCTGGCCGTCCGTACAGTTTCGCGTACAGGGGAGGGACCCCCTGAACTAGCTTCTCCAGTTCCTCCTGGGTGAAGGCCAGGACCCTTTCCCCTGCAACATGAGGCACATCCATAGCCAGAGGCAGGCCACAGCAGTACACAGAGTGGAGTAATTATCCACACGAGATCAGGGAGTCAAGTGATCAAACGATGACGAACGCACATACGTTCAGCGGCGGTATGCACTGTCACCGGCGATCATGATACGCCAGGATTCCCCATTGGCATCCAAGTTAGCCAATGAGGGTGCGAACAGCGGTAAACACCGCCTCACGCTGTGACGTCAACCGTCACCCGTTAGTGGTATGAGGTCACTTCCACAATGAAGGGGCAGATCTACAGTGGGCAGACATTTTGCCATCACCTACACATTTATTACTACTCACAATGCAGGCCCTACTACCCACATGAAGCACCTAGGCCTCTGTCCATTCAGTATAGTAGCACACATGAATTACTCTGTTCCCTCCTTGTGATGTACATGTATATCTGTCGGGTAGCAGTTATTGTCGAGACACTACAATGAACAATGCAGTGCACAAATGATGAGAAGTGTGCCTATGTATGTGTCTTCATCACTCCTTTTTGTAACCCCTCATAGGTACCGACCCTTGTGGTGAGGAAGGGCACCATCGGTGTACAGACCACTTGTGGATATGGGGACCATGGTTTAGCGTCAGATCACAATAACTTATAGACTCACCCGTGCAACTATTCAGGACCTTTGTGCAATACTGGATCCTGCACTGACTCCCGGAAATCGTAATCAGCATGCCATTCCTACTGAAGTGCAGGTGCTCTCCGCACTCCATTTCCTGGCCACGGGCTCATTTCAAGTGACAGTGGGCATGGGTACTGGTTTTCACAGCCAATGTTCAGCATGGTACTGACAAGATGTCTGAATGCATTTGTCCGACATCTGAAGTCCTATGCGAGGTTTCCCCAAAGTGCTGACCTACCTGCCATCAAGTCTGAATTCTATGCCTTTGCCAACATACCCCATGTGATAGGTGCCATAGATGGCACCCACATACCGATCATCCCCCCAAGAGTGAGTGAACAGGTGTACAGAAACAGCAAGAACTTTCACTCCATGAACATCCAATTGGTATGTACTGCAGACTAGTACATTTTGCATATGAATGCCATGTTCCCAGGTTCAGTCCATGATTCCTTTGTGTTGAGGAACAGTAGTGTGCCACAGAAGATGGAACAACTCCAAGAGGACAGAGGGTGGATCATAGGTAAGTGTGCCTGTCAGTAACTGACACATTGTAGAAAACAGCCTGTCTGACTAAGGGTCATACCAATGACTACTCTGTATTGCACCATTTTCTAGGTGATTCTGGATATCCAAACTTGTGTTGGTTCCTGACACCAGTGAGGAGTCCCAGGACGGATGAAGAGAGGAATTACAATGAAGCCCATGGACGTACTAGGAGGGTAATAGAGCGAGCCATAGGTCTCCTGAAGGCTATATTAAGGTGTTTACATATCTCTGGGGGTTCCCTGGCCTATGGGCCTGATAAGGTGTGTAGAATAGTGGTGGCCTGCTGCATTCTGCACAATGTGGCAGTGAGACATTCTATCCCCCTCCTGGAGGTGGAGGGTGCTATAGGTCCTGATCAACTACCTCAGAGAGGTAAGGAGATTGATGGTGATGATGAGGAAGGGGAAGATGTCAATTCCAGGAACCAACTGATACAACTCTACTTTCAGTAACTGTGTGGTACTTATGCCTGTCATTGGGGTTAGTGACTACTACTGTCAGTGTGATCAGTCATATAGGAGGGGTTGGTAATGATAGGTGAAACATGGCCCATTTCTGCATGGTACTGACTGAAAATACACGCATTTCCTCTTTGCCACCATATGGGCACGAATATGTGACAGAACAACTAGGTCCTCAACAACTATAGCCTAAACCACTACTGCTTAACAACTAAAAAGTCTCTACAACTAAGTACTGAACAACTACTGTCTAAACAACAATTGTGCCTGAATAACTATTGCCTGAACAACTAATATATATATATATATGTATATATATATATATATATATATATATATATATATATATCAAAACAAAAAGGCTCCACTTTGGAGCCGAAAGGAGCACTCTATGGATTCCCAGCTTCCTCCAACATGACGCGTTTCTTTATAAAGAAGGACAAGTATTTAAAGCATTTGCAAGTGAGTGTTTCCCTTTATTTACCGGCATTTGAGAAAGGCAAGTCAGCCGAAACGCGTCATGTTGGAGGAAGCTGGGAATCCATAGAGTGCTCCTTTCGGCTCCAAAGTGGAGCCTTTTTGTTTTGCTGTAATTACCGTGCATGCCATTTGCACGGAGGAGGCACCCATCCTTAAAGTGTTCAGCAATAGGAATGGCATTTGTGAAGGAATATATATATATATATATATATATATATATAGAAACACTTAACTTCGGCAATTCCCTTGCCGCTCCTAATCGCCAAAGGTGCCTGGATAAGACGCGCGCCACCACGCCTGACATACAAACACAACCTTATTTTTTAATAAGGCAACCGGCACTCCGTGAATGTGCAGATCTAAGGTTTAATACAAACAAACAGGAACGCGTTTCGGCGTCTCCGCCTTTCTCAACCTGTGTGGGCCGCCATTTTTGCCCCATTTAAATACAAGTGCATTTCTTAAAGCAACAAAGTAACAAAAATACTGATAGTTAAACATATAATATTTACAACATCCATCATTACGCCTAATTGCAAAAACATGTATAAATGCATATATAAATAAATGCCTATGAATTTTACCTCCTATTTTACATGTTATGTCTATGAAAACCTTGTTCTTATCCAAAAACGAATCTAATCTAAGTAGTAAATAGATTAGATTTGTTTAATGATGGATGTTGTAAATATTATATGTTTAACTATCAGTATTTTTGTTACTTTGTTGCTTTAAGAAATGCACTTGTATTTAAATGGGGCAAAAATGGCGGCCCACACAGGTTGAGAAAGGCGGAGACGCCGAAACGCGTTCCTGTTTGTTTGTATTAAACCTTAGATCTGTTTGTTTGTATTAAACCTTAGATCTGCACATTCACAGAGTGCCGGTTGCCTTATTAAAAAATAAGGTTGTGTTTGTATGTCAGACGTGGTGGCGCGCGTCTTATCCAGGCACCATTGGCGATTAGGAGCGGCAAGGGAATTGCCGAAGTTAAGTGTTTCTAAATTAACCTCGCTGCCCCCGTAATGGATTTTCACTGAGAGAGACCTTCATACCGTTCCCGACAGTCTACGCGGAGTCGGAGGACACCGGAGTCGACAGTCGAGTTGTACGGTAAGCAAAAGGTTCTCGTTTAGTTTCAGAAATATTTTCTTCAAAACGGAGCCAAGCGCCGAGCAGAGATCAGGAGTTATCTGCATTTTACATGGCGCGTGAATGCTGAAAGAAAACGATATTGGTACAAGTGTTTACAAAGGATCGGCAACATAGTATCTATGTTCATTTGGGAAAACAGACTATTCAAAGACACAAAAAGCCGTATAACAGTGTTGGGGAAACACGAACTTTTGAGTTATCACGAACTGAACGCAGCATAATTATTTTTCAATATAAACAAAGTACTGTTTTCAGACGGACTTCAAAGCTTATTTAACCATGGAATAGTGTGTAGATTGGAGTACGGACCGGTGGTGTTCACAAGGGATTGGCAACATTATACCCAGGCGCACATTGACAACAGATTTTCTAAAGATATGAGAAGTCATAAAAAGACTTTTTGGAAAACGCGAATGTTTTAGTCATTATGAAATGAGCGTGGCATGTCCGTTTTCAAGAGAAACCTACATAAAGACGAGAGTAGCCCCATAATATATATTTTTTGCCTAATGCGAAGATTTTTTGTCATCATGAATTCAGTGTGATGCGCTTTTGTGCATAAAAGCGATGTACGGCTCTGTGATCAACATTAGAGTATAAGTAATTTATTGGAGGATCGAAAGGTATTTTTTGGATATTGACATTCATATTACATATACACACAAAATAATGGCTAACAAAACCACATATGTCTATGAAAACAGAAAATTAAGAGCAGAATTAGCCTTTGCTAAATGTACTAACAATGGGAATGATCAATCAACCAGGGGGGACTCCCCAGCAGCAAGCACAGACATTTATGTGGCATTTAACGAACTAGAAAAATTGAAAAAGAAAGAACTAAGCAAATGGTGGGAATGTGAGTCTCTTAATAAGTACTTGGAAGTGGATAGAGTACCCAGGGGCTTAAGAATTTTTATTATGCCTAATTATGATGACTCAAATCCTGATCTTCTAAAGGAATGGGCAGCTCACAATGCTGCAAGCTCTGCAGGAATGATGAGAATATTAATCAAGTATGCACAAATCGAGAGAGAGACAGTTATAGAACAAATCAATAGTGTTACTAAGCGAATTGAAGCTTTTTCGGACAAAAAGTTAGTTGAATCTTTGAGTAATGCCATGGAAGAGCGATTGAGCAAGATCGAGGAAGAGATCATTTCCAAGAAATCACGGAAATTCAACAGAGACGCATTTGATTATGAGACGGGACAAATTTACACATTTGCGAGGAAATTTGATTATTGGAGACAATTGAAAGTGAAGGAATCAGCAAGCCAAATTCAAAGCACTGCACGAAGGACATCCAATGTAGGCATGAGTGAGAGTTCTGATACAGATTTTGAAGAAACATCAAGAACAAAGTCACACACCACATTACAAGAAGAGTTTGATTTTTTAAGGAAGGATCGGAGAACAAATCACAGACCATGGAGAGGAGGAACTTGAATAAGAGGAAGAGGCAGAGGCAGAAAAGACGAGGGGGCAAAAGAAAACCACAGCGACGAGGGAAGCAAGATGACTCGCAGCAGCAAACGGTACTAACTGACAATAAAACTGTGGTTAATCTATCAGACATACAATTGGACCAGGAGGACAAAGTTAATTTATCGTTAGGCCTTTCGTACTGCCAACCCAGTGATTTTGATTATGTGCAAAGCAGTATAGACTTGTTTCTGTTTATACGTAAATTAAAATTGTCAAAAATCCATCAAGCGAAGTGTAAAAAAGTAACAACACAAGGGGAGTGTACAGAAGAAATCAGTTATAACACACAAAGACTAATCAGTCATAATCTAACAATTGAGGATGTGTCACTAATGAGAGAACTTTGGGAATTGGAAGATAGCACAATGGGTGAAATTAATGAAGAACAGATGTTTGACAGATTGGAATCAGAAGGAATCTGTCTTAACAAAGATGGAGCATCAGGTCTGAAACCAAAGTCAAGAACTGTCCCATCACCCAGTGGAGATATGATTGACCAATTTTCAGAGACTGTGACTAAAGAATTGAAAATCTTGAGAGCCAGAACTTGGAGTGCATTCAACAACAAAAAGGGTGGATATTATAAAACATTAGATAAACTTTCCAATAACCCAGACATTGTAGTAAGAGGCTCCGATAAAGGAGGGAATATAGTGATCTGGTCAACAAAACAATACATGGATGAAGCATACAAACAATTGAATGACAACAAATGTTATAGAAGGATTGACCTTGATCACGTTGAGAGTGTTAAAATACAATTTGATTCAGAATTGATACAATGGCGTGACAAAGGTCTCATCAGTCAACAAGAATACAGTTTTCTGAAAGTAGACTTTCCCAAGTTACCTGTATTTTACCTGATACCGAAGATCCATAAAGATGTACACAAACCCCCTGGGCGACCTATAGTGTCCATTAAAGGAAGTTTGTTTGAAACCGTATCACAATACATAGACAAGTTTTTACAGCCACTAGTTAGAAATCTATCTTCCTATCTGCGAGATAGTGGTGATTTTCTGAGGAGGATTTTTGATGTTGTCTGGGACAATGAATACTTGTTGATGACACTTGATGTTACAGCATTATATACAAGTATCCCACATGAATTGGGAATCCAGGCAGTAGAATATTTTTTGAAAATGAGATCAATCAGTTTTTACCACCATAGCAAAATGCTGAGCCAAATGATAAGATGGTGTCTACAACATAACATGTTTTTCTTCAATAATGAGATATTTGAGCAGGTATGCGGTACAGCAATGGGAACATGCTTTGCTCCAAGTTATGCCAACTTATTCATGGGGTGGTGGGAAGAACAGATACTTAACAACTTCCCGCTAGATAAATGGAATGATAACATTGTTCTGTGGCTCAGATATATCGATGATATTTTCATAATTTGGAAGGGTGATCGAGGTACTGCTAGCAATTTTATCAAAGAAATAAATATTAATCATTGTAATTTGAAATTCACAGGGAAAATTGACAACCATGAGATTGAATTCTTAGACATCAGAGTATTCATTGAAAATAACAAAATTGAGACAACATTGTTTAGGAAAGCCACAGCAGGGAACAGCATCCTGCATGCTAAAAGTCACCATTCTCAACCTCTGAAGAATAACATTCCTTTTGGAGAATTTTTGAGAGCCAAGAGAATTTGCAGTAAAGAAAGTGATTATTTAAAAGTACAAGACAACATGATTGACAGATTAAAACAGAGAGGATACTCCAGTGAGTTATTACAACACAGTGCAGTTAGAGTCAAATCCAGGTCCAGAGATCAGTTGCTATTTGCTTCAGAACAAAGCAGTAAAGGTGGAAAGAAAAATAGCAATACACATGATGATACTGCTAATGTTAGATACATAACCACGTTTAATAGGGCTCATGAATCCATCAGAAAGATTTTACAGAAACATTGGCACATGCTAAAAAGTGATCCTGTGATAGGCACTAATTTGAAAAATAGGCCTACAATAACATATAGAAAAGGGACGTCAATGAGAAATGTCCTTGTGAAAAGCGATGTGAGACAGGGGAAGACTATGCAAAGTAGCTGGCTTCAATCTCAAAATTGATTTTTTAAATGTGCCAAATGTAAAGCATGTAAAAATGGTGAAAACATTAAGAGTATCCAGCAAGGAGACAGAACTATTCACACCATAAAAGGCAGATACGACTGCAGGAGTGAATATGTCATATACATTTTAAAATGCAGTTGTCCCAAGATATATGTTGGTAGTACTAAACTCCAAGTGCACAAAAGAATACTCCAACATTTGAGGGCGATAACCAACAAAGACGATTCATACCCTGTTGCTAGACATGTACATGAGTTCCATGCAGGACGAATGGAAAGTATCAAATATAGTGTAATTGACGGAATAAAAAAAGATGTACGTGGAGGGGACAGGGAGAAAAACCTGAGAAAGTTGGAATCCAGATATATTTTGACACTTGATTCTAGAGAGCCAGTAGGATTAAACTCTAGTGAAGAATTATATATTCATTTGAACTAAGTGGGTTCCTTATCCAGTATATTCTTTCATTTAGGCCTTTTTAGTCACATGTTCTGTCTGTTGATACACACACATTTTTTTCTGCATGAGACATATGGTACCATTCATAAAAATTAAAAATTAAAAATTAAAAATTAATAATATTTTCTTTACTGTCGTGAAAACAATGGTACCATAATATTCCACAGGTTTAAGTATATAGTTATTGCTATTGTGTTATATCATGGTCGTTGCAGTATTTATATGTGTTTCCAACATGTTTAACGATTCTTCTAAGATTTTTCCATGGTTACATAGTATAGTATAACTTTGTTTTTGTTGTTGGTAAATCGTTGATTAAGGTATGCAAGTAATCTTTGAATTATGCTTAGTTAATAACTAGTATGAGAGTTTCAATTCAATTTCTTTTTGTTATCTTTGCCTACATATTTGCTTCTATTTACTACTTAGATTAGATTCGTTTTTGGATAAGAACAAGGTTTTCATAGACATAACATGTAAAATAGGAGGTAAAATTCATAGGCATTTATTTATATATGCATTTATACATGTTTTTGCAATTAGGCGTAATGATGGATGTTGTAAATATTATATGCTTAACTATCAGTATTTTTGTTACTTTGTTGCTTTAAGAAATGCACTTGTATTTAAATGGGGCAAAAATGGCGGCCCACACAGGTTGAGAAAGGCGGAGACGCCGAAACGCGTTCCTGTTTGTTTGTATTAAACCTTAGATCTGCACATTCACGGAGTGCCGGTTGCCTTATTAAAAAATAAGGTTGTGTTTATATATATATATATATATATATATATTCTAAACAACTAATAAACCATAAAAAACAAAAAGAAAACCTTACCTTAAAATTAGTTGTTCAGGCAATTGTTATTCAGGCACAATTGTTGTTTCGACAGTAGTTGTTCAGTACTTAGTTGTAGACACTTTTTAGTTGTTTAGCAGTAGTGGTTCAGGCAAGTAGTGGTTTAGACCTAGTTGTTCAGGATTTTTCCTTATGGGCACACATGACTCCCATCATGCACAGATTCGACAATAAAGTTGTTCTCTGCCAGTTGCATCCATACTCCACTTGTTTCACAATTTAACACAGGTGACAGTGTTACAGGTGTGAAAAGTGTTTTATTGGTTGAAATTAGTGAATTGTGCAATTTACAGTGATGGGAAGTCGTAAGGGTGGGGTGTCCTCAAGACCAACATGGTGGCAGCCTTGTTGGTAGTATTGATGGGTCCATCTTTTCTAACAGTATTTCGTCTTGCCTCTCAGCAATGTGTGGTTGGTGATTGGGTGGGATGGTTGCTTTGCAATTGTTGCAGAGTTAATTGTTGGAGGGGGCCTTGTTCTTAGCTGGGGTTCCAGTGCGATAACGTGGCCGGAGGGTCCGATTGGCCGCCTGCTGGTGTGTTTCTTGGGATGACATGGTAGCTCCTTGTGTTTCCTGTGTGGATAGTTCCTGGGATGTTTCTCCTGCTGCTGGGGTGATCTGATGCTGGTTGTCCAGTGCTGTTGTGGGGGCCTCCTGTCCTATGTGGGTGTCAGACTGGTTTTTGACCAGCTGCAGCAGTGCTCCTGCTATGGTGTCCATTGTGGCATTGTGCTCTTTCCATTGCTCCATGGCCTGTTGGGGTTGTTCCTGCTGCATCCTCTGACTGTGCTCCAGGGTGGACACAATCTGTGCCAACCTGTCATCGGTATGTTGGTAGCCCCCCATTACCTCAGAGATCACGTCCTGGGCGGCTGCATCCATCCTGTGGCCTCCCCCTGGCCCACTGCGACCCTTGCACTTGCCCTAGCCCCCTGTGCCTGTGTCCCCTGCATAGGTCTGGCAGTACCACTTGGACTGGGACCCTCGCCTTCCTGCATGTTGGGAGTGGGAGACTGTGGCCTCTGTACCTGTGTTCCACCAGTCTTTGCCCTGGTTAAACTGGTGTGGGTACACCTGCCCAGGGCTGCTGGTCTTGACTTGGTGGTAGGGGTGACAGTGGTTTGCTGGGTGGGGCTGCAGCATGGTGAGAGTCCAGGACTGTGTGAGGGGCCTGCCTGCTCATCTGTGTCCGGGGGTCCTTCACCTGTGTCCTGTGAGGTGCCTCTGTCTCCAGGGTGGGCACTGGCACTCCTTGTCCCATCCGTGAGGGTGGCATGGGTGGTGGTGCCTGTTGGGGGACATAAACATGTCTGTTACATCTGCATTAACCTTTGAGTCTACAGGACTAGGCTATTTTGTGCTGGTGTTAAGTTCAGTGGCCTACCAGGGTTGACATTGCATTTTGCGTCAGTGTGGGGTTGCATTGTGGTGGGGGGTGTTGTGCCATTGTGGGTACGTACAGGGGTGGGTGACTGTGCCGAGGGGGAGGGATGTGGGCCTGTTAGTGAGTTTGTGGTCATGCAGGGGGATAGATGTAGTGGCTAAGCCTGGGTGGGGTGTAGGTCCTGGTGGCTGTGGGTGGGGTGGGTTGGTGCATGCATTACAGCTGTGGTGGATATGGGGTAATTGTAGATCACTTACCCGAGTCCATTCTTCCAGTGAGTCCAGTGAGTCCCTCTGGGTGCAGGATGGCCAGTACCTTTTCCATCCAGTCAGTCTAGTCGGGTGGTGTTGGTGGCGGTCCTCCCCCAGTCATCTGCACTGCGATGTGGTGCCTTGATGCCATGCCCCGGACCTTCCTCCGCAGGTCGTTCCATCTCTACCGGATGTCATCCCTGGTGTCTGGATGGGGTCCCACTGCATTGACCTTCTTCACAATGGTCTGCCACAGCTCCTTTTTTCTTGCAATGGGTGTGTGCTGCACCTCGGCCCCGAATATTTGTGGCTCCACCTTCAAGATCTCGTCCACCATGGTCCTTAACTCTCTTTCGGTGAAGCGTGGATGTTTGTGGGGGACATGGTGAGTGTGGGGAATGGTGTCGGCCCTGGGAAGGAGGTAGGGGTGCTCTTCTGTGGGTCAGTGTGAGTGTCCTGTAGACTGGCGTTCGCTGTCTTGCTCTGGGGCTCTCCATCTTCTTTCGTCCTGCTTCATTGCAAGGGATTGTGGGGTGTGTCTGGGGATGTCTTATGGGGTTCTGGATGTGGGTCAGGTGTGGGTGATATGCCTATCCAATGTGTGGACTTCTTGCTGTTGAGTCCACTTGCCGCCCGTGGCAGTCGTAGCCGCAAATGGTCGTCCGGCCTCCACTGTCCGCTGAGGTGATTTGTGCATCATTATTTGGATGGCGGGATGTGGGTGTGCTTGGCGGTGGCGGGGTCGGGTGATCTGGGATTCCCTCCGACAGAGTCATGGCGGTGAGTGGTGGACTGGTGATTTTTGGCGAGGTTGGGTTTTTCGTTCATTATATGGCAGGTTTCCATTCACTACCAACGGCGGGATTCTGTTCACCGCCGACACGGCGGTGGGCGGTCTTTCCCGCTTTTTCATAATGACCGCCATAGTAATGTGTCCTGACAGTGAAATACTGATAAATTCGTTTTTTAATGTTGCAAAGCCTGTCCCTCTCATAGGTTAACATGGGGGCTACCTTTAAATATGATTAAAGTGTAGATTCCCTTTGGGAGCAGATAGACAGTTGGAGTTTGGGGTCTCTGAGATCACAATTTAAAAATACATCTTTTAGTAAAGTTGTTTATAAGATTGTGTGTTTGAAAATGCCACTTTTAGAAAGTGAGCATTTTCTTGCTTAAACCATTTCTGTGACTCTGCCTGTTTGTGGATTCCCTGTCTGGGTCAGTTTGACAGTTGGACTGGTTGCACCTCTCACTAGACAGTGACACAAAGGGAGCTAGGGTGTAGTCTGCATTTCCTGATGAGCCATCTGTGCTAGGAGGGAGGGGAGCCCTGAAAGGGCTGTGCCTGCCCTCACACAATGCAGCCTCCAACCCCTTGGTGTTTTTCTGGGGCCTGGGCTGGGCAAGGCAAGATTTCACAAACAAGAGAGACTTTCCTTTGAAATAGGCCTACTTCAAAGGGCAACATGGGTATAAGAAGGACACCCAAAACCACATACTTTAGAACACTTCTGGAAACCAGGAGTAACCTCTGCCTGGAGAAGAGCTGAAGAGCTGAGGAAGAAGAGCTGCCCTGCCTGTGACTGTGCTTTGTGGAGCTATCCTTCAGTTGCTGCTTCTGCCTGTGCTTGAGGACAAAGACTGGACTTTGTATTGCCTTCCTTCTTGTGAAGAACTCTTCAAGGGCTTGATTTGAGCTTGCCTCCTGTTGTTTGAAGTCTCAGGGACAGCAAAGAATTCTCTCTGCCAGCAACTGGAGCCTCTGGAGAGACTCCTACTCTGCCAAGTGGTGCCCATCTAGTTCCTGGGACCCTGAGAAGAGAAGCTGGCAGCCCAAGAGTGAGAAATCCACGTACAGACCACCATGCAGGGCAAAGATCGACGCATCTCCGATCTGCGGTTGAAAAATCGATGCACCGCCGGCTTTGTGGTTGTAAATCGACACTCGCCTGCACCGCGACTGGAAGATCGACGCCCGCTGCTGGAGAAACGATGCACAACATCGCTGATGGAGACCGATGAGATCGCATTGTGCGGCTAAATTTCTGATGCAAACACCGGTGTGCGTGTAAAAATGACACAGAGCCTGCCCGGACCTGAGAGTGCTGACCATATCGATGCATCACTCTCCTGTGGAGAGAAGAAACAACGCACACCGACCCGAATGAAGGAGAAATGACCCAAGGTTTCCCTCGTGAGTTGAATCAACGCAACCCAAGCCTTTTTGACGTACAGTCGCCCATGCAGGATTATTTTTGACGCACCCAAGGTACATTTTCACGCTAACCCCGTTAGCGTTGTGTTTAAAATTACATGAAGATGGAGACCGGTGAGATCGCAACCTGCCCTCCGTGGTTTTCGGATCATCGTGCGGCTGAATTTCTGACGCAAACACCGCTGCTAAGCAAGGCCTGCCCGAACCCAAGAGTGCTGAACGGATCGATGCATCACTCTCCTGTGGAGATAAGAAACAACGTGCGCAGACCCGACTGAAGGAGAAGCGACCCAAGGTCTCACTTGTGAGTGAAATTGACGCATCGCAAGCCCTTTTGATGCACACTCGCCCGTGCAGGATTATTTTTGACGCACCCAAGGTACATTTTCACGATAACCCAGTTAGCATTGTTTTTAAAATTACATGAAGACTCTTTTTGTTTTTTAATTGATAACTTGACTTGTGTATGGTGGATTTTTGTTGTTTTGATCTTGTTTTGTTTAGATAAATATTTTCTATTTGTCTAAACCTGTGTTGTGTCATTTTGTAGTGTTTTCATTAAGTTATTGTGTGTGTTGATTCAAATACTTTACACCTAGCACTCTGAAGTTAAGCCTACTGCTCGTGCCAAGCTACCAAGGGGGTCAGCGGGGGTTAGCCGAGGGTGATTCTCTTTTGCCCTGACTAGAGTGAAAGACCTTAATGGACAGGGAGTAACCTGACTGCAAACCAAAGACCCAATTTCTAACAATGGTAAAACACATATCACCATAAATGCCCAAAAAAGGAGCATCAGAGAAAACATGGCAAGTCATGAAAACATATCACCATAAATGCACATGTCGCCTACAAGGGCAAGCAGCATTAGGAATGTACGCAGGCTCAATCATATTGAGCAGAAATAACATTAGTGCTGCACATATCATGGAAAACACATGTTACCATCAAGGTCAAAATAGTATCCTAAAATGTACAGTAAGCCTTACGCTGCCCAAAGTGTCATTGGAACACCAGGAATGCCCTGGACCATAAAGTATTGGCTACTTTGTGTATGCCAAGTCCCTGAGGCCACGTTGGGGTACTCTTGTGCTCCTTTAGCGCACCGGGAGAGAATCCCAAAACCAGCTTTATGGGGATGGGGCTTCATGGAGGTCTCCCTCTCAAACAGCAAGTCATCTGATCATGGGCAACGGACGGGGGTGGCACGCACCCCCTCCTTTCCTCTGAGGAGGCCTCTCCCCACACAGAAACTGTTCCAAAGGGGACACAGATTGGCCTGATGGCCCCAGAGGAGGGACAAAGAAGAAAACAGTAAACCTAAAGGATGTTTGGAGTGTACATGCTCCTCACACAGCCACTAGGGAAAAGGGACTTACCCTCGCCTCCCTGCATACTGCTCTTGGGGTTCCCCCACCTTGTCTTGGGTTACCGTGCACAACCTCTCTGCCAGACAGGGTCTCCATGGAGGCTTCCTTGCCGCCCAGTTAGAGGAGAGAGGCTCTTGCAGCCTCTCGTACTTGGGGGACCATGCATCTCCCCGGAGCGTGCTATACCGGCGTACCCAGCTGGACCTCTGATGAGGTTCTCTTCCCTCCTGTTGCCTCTCCTCCACATGCCCCCACGAGATCTGGTGTGCGAGCTTCCCAGGCCGCAGTGGTGATTTTGGCCAAAGTTGGTGTCTGCCTGTGCCCCGGGGCATGACACAAAGTGCTCCTGTGCCCCGGGGCACTGATAAGGAACATGCTTCCCTCTTGTCAGATTTCCTCCAGCAGTCACACGAGTAAAGCACTCCTCATGCGCTTTGAGCACGGATACAGTGCTCTCCATTGTGCTAGATGCAATTAAATCAAACAAAAGCTCCGGGCCGACACAATGAAGTGCTCTTCCTACGATTCCAGTACTCCTTAGTCAAAGAGCGCCTCCTGCACCACGTCGAGCACAGGGAAAAACTACAGAGGAACAGGGGCCTCAGCACCCAGCCCCTGGAGACAGAAGAAAGGGAAACACAGGGCAGTAGGGCCTAAGAAAACAGGCCCACACAAGGGATTGTAGTCAGTTACCCAGCAGGTCACAGGTCAGCACAACAGCAGCAGTCCAAGGTGGTTCCTGGTGAGTCACTCTAGCAGCATGCTGTGTCCAGTGCAGTTGTTCAAGAATGTCTCCCTTAGCATGGGGAAACCCCTTGTATCTATACTCAGTTTTGCACAAGCTTTCACAAAGAGGGGTAGAAGACCAATCAGGATCCAACCAGCTACAACTGGTTCTAGGTGTGTCCCCTCTCTTGTCCAGCATAGGCTCCAGACATCAGTTGTGGGTAAACAAGCCCCTTCGGTGAGGCCAGGGCACAGCCTTTACAAATAAAGGTGTGCCCCCCCTTCCCTCAGCCCAGGAAGACCATTCAATATGCAGATGAACCTCTGTGACACCTCCACCCTCCTTGTGTACAGGCTGTCTGAAAGGTATGCACAAAGCCCAGCTGTCACTCTGCCCCAGAAATGGATTGGAGTCATGCTGCAAAACACCAGAGTCTTAAGAACAGAGAAATGTTCACTTTCTAGAAGTGGCATTTCTATAATGGTAACAAAAAATCCACCTACACCAGTAAGCAGAATTTCTCACTATCATTACAATTATACCAAACATGCCTACGCTACCCCTGATAGATCAGACAATACCCCCTACACATAAGGCAGGACATTTCCAATGCAACCCTTTGAGCAAGGCAGCACTCACAGCAGTGAGAAACTGAATAAGCTGTTTGTCACTACCAAGACAGGCCACACAACCAGGCACATTTTCTGCCTTCTAAAAACATAGCACACTGCCCATAGGGCTAGCCAGGGTCTACCTTAGGGTGACATACATGAGGTAAAAGGAGAGATCCAGGCCTGAGAAGTAAATTTAGATGCCAGGTCCCTGTGGCAGTAAACTGCACATAGCAGGCCTGAGACAGGTTGGAGAGGCTACTTCTGTGTGTGGCACCAGCAACACTGCAGGCCCAGTAGTAGCATTTAATTTACAGGCCCTGGGCAGAGGGATACCTCTGTACAAGGGACCTAAAGGTAAATTAAATGTGCCAATTATGTGTAAGCCACATGGGAACTGTCAAATGCTCCTGTGTGCTGGAAGCAGAGTTTTCATTTCTTTGCCTGCCTTCAGAGATGTGGGAAGGTAAAAAGATAAGAGTATTGCTCCTGTATGCAGGGAGCTGCATTTCCAGAAGCTCCCTGCATGCGGGAGCAGGGAGCTGTGGTTGTCGCAGGAGGCATCCATATAACCACTTACACTCAATAGATGATGTAATCAGTGATGTCATATGAGATGTCATCAGTGATGTCACTGACCATGTCATGAGTGATGTGATACCATAAGCAGTGCATTGCGGGGCACAAGTTATAGTTGGCTGAGGTGAATTTCTATGGTTTTGTGCATGTGAAATGCAAGCCTAACTATAACGTCCCTGTAGCCTTTGTTTTTTTCAGTGAATTTCTGAGGTTTTTCAAAATCTTTTTTCTAACTATAATGTCCCTGTAACGTTTGTTTTCTCAGTGAATTTCTACTTTTTTTTTAACATCAAGTAATTTTCATTACTATACTTTGGCTGTGCATTGCATCAGTTGGCCGCAGGGCTTGACCCTATATAACTACCCAGTCTTGCGCCACTCATCAGCCTTGGGGCATGCATTGTGGGGTGGGTTGCAGGGACTGGTTTGCAACCAGTCCCAGTGGCCAACCCATTCTAGGCACCCAACCCTGAGAGATAGCGAGAGAGAGAGAGACAGAGAGAGAGAGAGAAAGTGAGAGATTGAGAGACAGAGAAAGCGATTTAGGCTTTGATGAATGATAAGCGTAGAATGAGATATTTTGGGACAAATTAAAAATAAAAGTGTATTTGTTGTTAAAAATGAGTGAGATCACCTTTCAGTATGAACCTTTAACTTTTGAAGTTTAAAATAAATTAAAGAAGGGAAAAGACAACAGACACAACTGGAGTAGAACCCCCAACTGTCAGTGTGAGGATTTTAGCCATAACAGCACAGGTGACTCTTTATTTTGCTTTTTCTAGACAGACATATAGCATTCAACCCATGCATGTGATAGGAAAGAAATGTGAATGTTCCATCACTAGTAAGGTTTAACAATCAATTTGGATTTGAATCTTCAGCCTACTGAAACCGTGACTATTAGGCCAGAAGTGACTCCGTTCTACTCTCCATTCAAAGGTAATTATAACATTTGTCTCAAACATCTTGCTAGTTTGTCTCTTCAAAGACATTGTATGGAGAGACCATTGCAATGACAATCTCTCTCCCTCTCTCTCTTCCACCCCATTATAGGATGGAAGAGAGAGAGAGTAACAGGACCGCGGGTACAGCCTCAAAGCCCGCAGTCCAAGACAGCTCCCCTCATCCAGTGGGAGCCGGCACTGCACCAGCAAGCAGGGAGGTGCTTTAAATAACAGCTCCCTGCTTGCAGGAGCAACGTTTTCATTTGTTTTCTTGCATGCATATTTGAATGCAGGGAAACAGATGAAAACTTCACTTTTAGTTTGACAGCTGTTAAAGCTCCCATCAAGTCAGAGCAAAAAGCTATGACCATGGGTTGGCACTCTGGGACATAGCAGGGGCAGGGCCTGTGGTAGTTGGTCCCCAGGGCCATAAGTGGCTCTTCAAGGGAGGCCGCATGCCGCTCCCTCCAATGTGCAAATAGCCCCAGGGAGGTGGTGGGGCCCTGGGGTCTGCAATGGACCCCCTATCTTTTTCAAAATTAGCCTCATCAAGGTGGCCATCCCCAGGGCAGCAGGGGGGCTGAGTGCCCCCTGCATTAGATTTAGAAGATGTGCCCTGGGGAGGTAGCAGTCCCTGGGGCTGCGGTGGCTGCGGGGGTTGGGTGGCCCCCACATGTGTTTAGGTTAAATCCCTGGGGAGGTGGAGGTCCTCAGGACTGCAGGGGGCATGCAGCTCCCCTGCATTAGATTTAGAAGATGTGCCCCAGGGGGATGGCAGTCCCCGGGGCTGTGAGAGGACCTGTTGGCCACCTGCATTAGATTTAGAACATGTGCCCCAGGTAGGTGGCAGTCCGCAGGGTTGTGGCAGACCAGGAGGCACCCTGCATCCATTTAGTTTGAAGCCCTAGGGAGGTGGCGGTCCTTGGGGCTACGAGGTGGCCTGGTGGCCCCCCTCACACATAATTTATACTTTCCCCAGGTAGGTTGTAGTCCTCAGGGCTCTGGGGGAGGCCATGCAGACTCTCACATTATCTTATTCCAGGGTGATGGCGGTCCCCTGGTGCAAAGAGCTGTGCGCCCCCCCTGGCATTTTACTTTGTGATCACCCCAGAAGGTGGCGGTCCAAGAGGCTTGTAGAAGCCCTAGGAAGGGAGCCCCTTTAGCCCTTCTCCTTTCTAAAGCCCCAATAACCCCGGCACTTGGCCCACACATGGGCTTCATGAAAAAGGCTGCTACTTGACTTTTTAAAAAAAAAACATCAGTAAAATCTGCAGATCCATCAGCGGATTTTTCAGATATTTAAAGAAAATGCTTTTAAGCCATGGCGGGGTCAGGGTGACTCTACCCAGGCCCCCCTTTTTTTTTTTTAAACTTTTTTTTGGGGACTCGAAAGAAGTCGAGTCACATGATAGCTGCAAACATGTTCTTATTGAAGTGCTGACAGCCAATCAGATATCAATACAGAGCCAGCTGAATCTGCTGAGGAACGTCATCCCTAGATATCTATATTTTTTTAATTCTAATATCTCCAAAACTACTGAAATGATTAGCACCAAATCACAAAAGCAGCTAGCATTATGCCAAATTTGGTGCAATTCCATACTGCGGTTCGGGCAGTAGCCATGTTCAAAAATTTGAAAAATCCCATTGACTTAAAACGAGGAAAAAGTGTTTTGAGACCCCCTTTTTCTCTGATCCCACTTGACAGATCGCCTTGAAACTTTTAAGACAGAAGCTACACCAACCAAAGTATACGTTTTGAAACTTTTGTGCAGATTCATGAAGCGGCAACAGAATTTCTCTCTCTCTCTCTCTCTCTCTCTCTATATATATATATATATATATATATATATATATATATATATATCTCAAAGTAAATAGTAGAAAAGCGGCACTCCCAACAGTTGCTGAATAATTACTAAATTTATTTAAATCTTCAAAACCATTCCACAAGGCTTGTCAAGCCTGGCGACGCGTTTCAACCATTACGGTCTTTGTCAACAGCCAAAGTCATTATGAAAATCTCTCCTCCCCCCTTTATAACCTAGTGCATCAACATAAAAGAAATACTATGAAAATTTCATGAGATCCAATCAAATTTCAAAACACACATAGCTACCAATGTTACTTCCCCATATGATAATTCACCAATGTGCCTACAATATTATATTTGCATTGTGTGCAAACACACTGGCCCATTAATAATCCTTGTCAAAATTAATATCCTCAAGCAATTATTCATCCATTGCAGTACTACACATAAAATTACATATAATGCTCCTGTGATTCTGATCTAAGGGCCAAGAGAAGTACATAACACTTATCCCCAATTATTTACTACATCTAATTATCATATATTTAATGCAAATTTTTGATGGATGTCAGCCGATGTGAACAAAAAGTTCCTCATCCTTATTGAGACCCCAAGGGTGACGACTATTAAGGCGAATGATGTATGCGGATTCTAGTTTCCTGAGTCTTTTTTCTCTGTCCCCACCTCGTGGTGTAGGAAGTACCCTGTCTATTCCAAAAAATTACATCCTATCACTCAAACCTGCATGATTTGCATTGCAGTGGCGGGCTACTGTATAAGCTGGATCATTACTCTTAATAGCCCGCCAATGTTCTAGAATCCGTTTTTTTAAGGGAAAAAGTGTACTTCCTATATATTGTAATCCACATGGGCACAGAATAACATAAATCACAAAATCTGAATTGCAACTAAGGAATTTCGTGATCCTCTCCATTTTTCCAGTTGGTAAAACATAATCCTTGAGATTTTTGCTATATTTACAGGCCTTACATTTTGTACATCTATAGAAACCATGTTGTTTGTCCAGGAAAGTCTCCTTATTTCACTTGCAATAGCTGTGTACTAACATATCCCGCAAGGAACCACTTCTTCTGTATGTCACACTGGGCTTTGGGCTTACTAACTGGCCAACCACCTTGTCTGCTCTGATTAGATGCCAATGTTTAATCAGAATTTTCCTTATTGCAAGGGATTCTGCATTAACTGTTGTTATGAAACGTAGAGTGTTAGTGTTCTCTCCCCTGTCTCTCGGATGTAGGAGACCATCTCGCTGAGACATTGCTACTTGCTGGCATGCCTTGGATAAAACTCTTTCAGGATAGCCCCGCGATCTGAATCTGCGAATCATCTTCCCTTGTTCATTCAAGAAACCCTGAGCTGTACTACAGTTCCTTTTAGCTCTAAGAAGTTCACCATAAGTTTAGCGGGTGATGGCTCGACGCATGTAAAATTCTGTTACCAGCTGTGCTTTTTCTATACAAATTTGTATGCATAGTACCATCCTCCACCTAGAATTCTACATCAAGGAAATCAATACTTTGTTTATCTATCTTGTGTGTAAATTTCAAATTCAAACCGTTTAAGGGTAACCAATTCAGAAAATCATGCAATAATGGTTTGGGACCAGCCCATATTAAAAAAATATCATCTATGTATCTGGTCCAAAAAATAATATGCTCAGACCATTTTTCGTTCTCATCAACCCAGACATATTGGGTCTCTCACCATCCCATATAAAGGCAGGCATAACTAGGGGCAAAACAGCTTCCCATTGAAGTCCCAGACAACTGTCTGAACCAATCATCTTCAAATAGAAAAAAATAGTTTTCAAGACAAAACTGTAATAGCCTTAAAAGTAATTCAGAATGTTCATAAAGCCTGATGGGTTTATCTCTGAAAAAGTGCTTACAGGCGCAAATACCTAAATCAGGTGGGAAGCAAGTATAAAGTGCTACTTGTCACCATAGCATAATTTGATTTCCATGGAATATGTTTTATTTTGCTCAACAAATCTGATGTGTCTCTACAATACGAGGCCAAACCCGATACATATGGACCAAGGAAATGATCTAGATCTATTGATGCATTTTCCAGAAGGCTGCCTCTCTTTATATGCACAATGGATGTTGCAATTCAAGTATTTACGAGCAAGTGCGTGGGTTCTAATATCCAGCTGGATTCATTTTGTCCTTGATATGCATTTCTTCTTAATTGGAAGCTAAACTGCAAGCAACGGTGTTATAAATAATCTAGCAAGAGGTAGGACACATTGTATCGGTGGAAGACTTGTTACAAATTTCAACTAAATGTGGGAAAGATTGTTTAACCTTTCTGTCTTTTGAGGAACACTGGCGGCAAAACTGTAGGCTGTAATTAAATATGTATCTGGAGGGCCTCAGTGGGTGGGCTCCCTTAGGACACTGTAAAGTATTGGATCTCTGAGCATGGGGTCTTGGGACTGATAATGGCAAAGGGAGAAAGTCATGCATCACCCTTTCCATTAAAAAACCAATGTGGTCCTATGCATGGGGTCCCTGATCCTCAGGTGGCTCGGGGAGAGTGACTGAGTGCCCCTTCTGTTTTTTAAAAATCATCCCCAGAGGATCGACACCCTATGACTTGAAGAGGCATGGGGAGGGAGACCACAAACACCTCTTCCTTTTTACTAATAATGCCGGCCTTGGAGATGGAGTCTCTGGAGCCATTATCAGCTTGTGAGGGGAGGTGCTATCTACCCCTCCCCTTTAAAAAAAAAAAATAGATATGGTTAGACCCTGGTACCTGGCCTCACCCAAGAGTCATTTAAAGAAAACAAAACTATGGCGTCCACAATTTTAATTTTTTTAATGTGATCCCACTTGAGAACCACGGTTCATGGAAAGAACTTTTTTTAAATATTTTTATTAATTTGCGGGCAAACATCCCTATGAAAATTGCATTGAGAAACTGTGTTTGGGGAACACCCCCTTTTTTCTTGCCCCCTGCTTGACGGGTCACTCCAAAATTTTCCAGGAAAGAGCTGAGTCAAAAAGGGCACTTTTTAAAAAAAGGTTTGAGAAGATTTGTCATACAATATCAAAAAATCAATTTCCTATGCAAAGGTGGTCTTAACTATAACTACAAAGTGGAGACCACCAGTGTTTTATATATATATATATATATATATATATATATATATATATATATAAAATATATTTTCACTGAAAAACAACAAGGTTACAACGACGTCATTGTTAGGTTCTGAATTTACTCATGCAATACCTTAGAAATCCAGCAGTTATAGTTATTTCAAGTAACTATAACTTGCACCCTAACCCAACTATAACTTGTGCACCTACCATGAACAGTTTTCTGATCAATAATTTTATTGCAAATTTTGCAGTGATAATATCAAAGATGCCCTACGGCGCGATAACCACTGAATTTCTAACGTTTTGTGTAAGTAAATTCCGAACCTAACTATAACGTCCGTGTAACCTTTGTTTTTTCAGTGAATTTTGATGTTTTTTTTTAGCACCTACAGATGTGAATATAAGCAGTGTTGCGCACAGCCAAAGGCAGTGCACGGCGGGGTTTGGCCACAGGGTCTGGCATATGGTCACGCGTAGCATGAGTTTGGATACTGTGGGTGGGGTTTTTTCCAAATTTTCTCTGGATTCGTAAATTGTCAAGTGGGTTCGTAAATCGGAATCTGTGGGTCCGCTAACTGTACAAAAAAAATAAAATGGGCAGTTTTGGCACACAAGGGTCCCTCTATGTGTCCTATGGGTTCAGGTTACCTGTATCCTGACCCCTTCTGTGTTTTTTCTCTCTTCTTTTCCCACTCCCAAGCCAATGCAACAAACAAAATGGCAGCCGCAATTTTTCTGCCAGGTTGCAGACAGACAATCAGTGCCTTACTTTCCCGAATCTGAATCCGCTAATCAGAATCCGATTCCACAGAGCTAAATATCTATATTTTTACACTCTAATGCCACAGAAACTACTAAATGGATTTACACCAAGCCACAAAAAGTGTAATCTGCAGAACATGATCTAGCTTTGTACCAAATTTGGTGTAATTCCGTTCAGCCGTTCTAGCTTTAGGCATGTCTAAAGATTGCAAAGTCCCCATAGACACATATATATATATATATGTGTATATAGTGCCACAAAATTATCTCTCTGGCTCAGGAACACATGCTTTACTTTACATTATTGTGTAAACTTATGGTAACATGAAAGACAAATTATATTCTGTTATGGGGCAAAGACATTTTTATTTCAGTGTTATGTGGAATTGCCTTATTCTTATTTAATAGTTGTAATATTTATTTGTGTGGTACAATAAAATTAAGTAACTTGTGCTAAGGGATATATAGTCTCTCTACGTTGATTCATTTTTTGACCCTTTTTCTTTACATCTAACATAGGATTATGCTGCACATATATCATTTTGTGCTATTTTTAATGCAATCAAAATATTTAGGGTACACAGTAATGAATTTTGACGTCATGAAGTAAGTTATGAAATATTAAATTATGGGATTATTGTTTTAGGATATTGATTGGCTAAGTGATATATCAGTCATTATCGACCCATATTCTAGAACTTTTTGTTAAGATTACATGATGTCTCATGTTCCTTTTGGACTGTGTGAAGGAAACCCTTATTTTTCACTTATTCACTCTGACCAGGCTTTTCTGTAATATTTTCTGTTTGTGTTTGAGTCTAGAACCTAAATATCCCAAAGTACGGTCTCCTTAGTACCCACATTTTTAAATTCTTGATAAAACTAGTTCTTCATGTGTGCTGTAAAGGTACCAATGTCTTTAGTAGCATTAGGATTCCAGAGTCTCTGGAGTTGGACTGTTAAAGTATGGCACAATTTGAATCATCAAGTGTGGTGTGGTTAAACATATCTTATCCATCAAACAAGCTGATTTAGAAATTGGAACTTCAGGAAGACAATTGTGCGGTCATAACGAGTGACCCCCCCACCCCTGGTTTTACCATCAGCTTAATTATGGGTATGAGTTATTTCTTTCTGCAAATCAAGCTTGTATGAAAGTGAATAACGGAACTATTGGTCCAATAAAATATTCATTTAAGTGTCAACCAAGCCATGTTTATGCAATGAATTACTATTTACAGCAGCTCTGGATGACCTATGCCTCCACGTTAGGTCTGATCTGTGCTAGGGTATTGTACTAAGTCAAAATCGCTAGTCCTTATTCATTTCTCTATGGCATTTTTAGAAAAGTTATAATACATTTTGGAGAAAAAACATACAAATTGGTATATGAAATCTAAATAAGTATAGGCAGGAGGAGTAACTAATTTATTTATGAAGTTAAACCACTTGTGGTATACTGCTCACATATACACAGCTGACTTATTGCTTATACGTTGTGTACATATGTCATTAATATTCAAAGTGATCATTATATCTTAATCATATTTGATACTTGAAAGTATCAGTTGCATACGACTGGCAATCTGTAAAATGAACTGCTTCAATGTAGTTGCTCACTCTATCAGCAGATTGCCACTCAAAAATGTTTTCGGAGAAAATCTTGATTGTTTATACACCTGTCTGACCATGTTTTTGAATTTTTCTCAATATGCTCTGTTTCTTACTGGGCAAAATGGTCTCATACTAACCCCCCTCGAAAGATCATTGCTTCAAGACACTTTCCTAAAGGGAACGAGTAGACAGAATCTCTATGACAAATATATTCTAAATAAAGTGATGTAAGTTTTACTATTTCAGTGAACAACCCACTTATAAGATTGTCAAAAATAACCTTTCAAGGATGATTATACAAGATGTATGTTATTACACCAATATTGGTTGTATGCAACATAACATTTAATGGAGACATCAAACCTACCTCTGTGATTTCTGAACAATGAGCAAGGATGGACTAGGCATTCTCTTCAAGATTTTACAAATCACGATATCAGACAGCTTCCCTCACAGGATCAAATGAGCCATTGGTCATCTAAGATATGTAGTTATGCAACCATTACTGAGCATAACCCTCATCAGGTTCTGCTGTTTTAGCTGTCATTGATCTTGGCGTTATTCCCTTGAAGGCAAGCCTGCTCATCCTTGTGTCTTCATGATGTGTATATACTACTGTCCTTTAGAAGGTCTCAGCCTGATGGTATTTATTAATCAACTGATTTTCCAAGTATACTCTGATGCATACTGCACTGTGCAGCACACACTCTATTTTTGAAAAGTAGTTTTTTTTTGTAGGTCTTCGAGTACAAACCCTATTCTAGACATAATGCATGCACCTTTGCACTATGACTTAAAAGTGTGTTGTGGTACTAGGCAGTCTGTTTGTACACAAGTATAGCTCTATGCTGCTCTTTCCCCATGGATCAACACAACACAATAACTTTGGCTGCTGCAATGCCCTAAGCATCCATGTGGAGAAGTGTCAAGCATGAGTCTGGCTGAGGGGGCCAGACTCCTGGCCACAGCAGATGTTGAAGGTGCCAGGATATCCACATGAGGTGGCGCGTAGGATGCCTCGCATATCAACCGCAGTTTCAGTGGACACATCTGTGAATGTGCACCCAGTGAGAACATCAACAGATCTGTGTCCACAGAAACCACAGGCTGCATGGTAAGGCACTCCTTTGGTGCACACTCTTACAAGTACCACAAGCAGTGGAAACTGACTGCACACAGGTCAATATTGGTCGAAATGTCAATGATCAATTCAGCTCAAGCTCCTACAGCAATGAGGATCTGAAATACTGTATCATGTGATCACAACAGAGATAGGCTGCTGGGAGCTCCATTACTCCACTTAGCTGAAAAGGGACAGCCATTGGATATCAAAAGAAGCAACAGCAGAATACCACCAATTAATGCCAAAGTTATTGGGAATCCACCAAAGATGTTTAAAACTAGTGAATGGATTGCTGAAGCTATCACTCCAAATACAGTCTGGGAGGTTCAAACAAATCCAGAACCAACAGCCTTAAAAAAGTGCACAATTCCTGCAGTGTTCGATGCGTTGAAAATTCTGCTCACCAACTCTCCAAAATGATTGGGGAAGGTGGTATTTAAAAAGGACTGTATCTCTGGGTGATGTCAGAGCTACATGTTTTTGGAACAATAGTGCCTTTAGTCTGCTCAGCTTGTCAAATATATATTTGAAGTAGCAATGTGTGGCCATTTCTGCTACTTCTATCTCTCGTATGGGGGGATATAACACATGGCAGCAGCAAGTTACAATTTGAGAAACCAAAATTACATATGCAATTCTAGGCTTCATTCTGCAACAGCGTTCCCTGTTCAGCATCACATAACAATACCCTGGCAATGGGGGTTAGGTTTCAGCGATGGCATGTGTTGTCCAGTTGTGTATTTTAGAAGTGGTGGTCGCAGCGACACTTTTTCCTTGGCAATAAGGCACATCTAAATCTGCATGGTGGGAAGGCTGGTCCCACCGGCATCCCTTTTACCTTTTCCGCCATCAACGTGGCAGTGTTTCGTGGTGGAGAAGGAGGTTCGAATGCAGTCTTTTGTCTATGGGACCACATTTAAATATAGATAGCAGCGGCAGCGGTTGGGTTTCCAGTCGAAAAGTCAATGACGGGACTGTTGCCACCAACATCTAAATCAGGTCCAATGTCGTATTTGTTGATGAGACAGAGATGGTACACTGAGAGCTGGTTATGCAGTTTGAACAGTCTCAGGTGTGATAGAAGCCTCATGGCTTCAAGAAGTCTTGTCTGCCCAAGCAGCTGAATTAGTTGCTCTTAGAGCATGCTGTGTTTCTGAAAGTGACAATTTTCACTCATAGTCATTATGACTTTGGTATTGCTCACTACTTTGGACAGTTATGGTCCCAGAGCAGTTTGATGACCTCTTCTGGCTTACCAGGTAGGAATGGGTAAAAAGTCTCTAATTTGTTGAATACATTACAGTTGCCTGCAAAAATTTCAGTTTTGAAGCATACAGCACACCTAAAGTCCACTGATTATGAAACATTGGGTAATGCGTATGAAGACAAAGTGGCGAGATACTGTGCCCTAAGCTGCACTTCCTTTAATAGGGAGTGGAACTATGAATCCAGTGATAAGACAAGTCAAAATTTCCTGTTATCTGATTTTGATACAGAAGTTAAAAAGTTGCAGGAAACGTGATTGAAGAGTTGGGTTAGAGCAGGTTGTGTCAAAATAGATGAAGCTGATATTGCGTTTCAAGTGGTGGAAGAACTGTGTCACTTAACAGTTTGATACCACCCATGGCTAGACACTATCATGGACAGGCTCATATAGGTTGTGACACAATGATTATGATCTTTAGGCAGACATGATTTAACACCAGATTCAGGTTGATAGCAGAAGCCATGTGTCACATGCTAGCAGATTAATGTAGGGAAATGTATAGTAGTCATACTATGTTACACAGGCAGATAAGGAGATCCCTTTAACAAAATGAAGTTAGACTTTATTGAGTTACCTGCATTCAATGGACTCAAATATATCTTGATTATTGTGTGCATTTTCTCTCGTTGGGTTGACGTCTACCCGACCAGGAGAAATGTAGCAAAGCTGTTGCTTAGAGAGTTGATACCTAGGTTCTGATTCCCGACTACTCTGGAGTCAAACTGAGAGACACACTTCAACAGTGAGGTCCTAAAATTATTATTAAGGCATTGCAAGTTGAGCAGAGACTACATTGCAGTTACAGACCTCAAGCTTCTGGATTGGTGGAACAAGTTAACGGCACTCTGAAGTCAAGATTGGCAAAAGTATTCACATCTATCACTTTGAAATAGCAAGATGATTGGCTCTTGTTTGGTGGGTATGTGCAGTACGCCTGACAGAAAGACTGGTTTATGGCCTCATGAATTCATCATGGGGAGAGCAATGAGATTGGCAACTGAGCCAGAGAATACACTTGTATATTTTATAGATGGCTTGGTACTTGATTAATGCCAAGGCCTAGCTGACGTGGTTCATTCTCTGTCTCATCAGGTTGGAGAAGCTACGGTCAAACCTCAGCAAAAGCTCTGCCATGACCTGTGCCCTGGTGACTGGATCATGGTTAAGAAATGCATGAGAAAATCCTGTTTGAGGCCAGGTTGGAAGGGGCCTCCCCAGGTAGTGTTAGTCACAACAACAGCTGTGAAGTGTGCTGGTCTGCTTACAACTTGCAAAGTTCTAGCCCCCCTAGATTGTATAGCACCTGTCCATAAAGGGTCGGTTAAAGTGAGTGAGAGGCAGCAGGTTAGTAGAACTGTTGAGCCTGGACAAGTGGCAAGTACAGCACAATTGCGGACTGAGATGGGTCTGAGTGAGTTGACAGCAGTGGTTGTTACCAAGCAGTCAAGACAGAATCAGTTGACTCATAGAAGCTCTGATTGTTGACAAAGGACCAGAGGCTGTAGTAAAAAGAGCTGTACCAGGAGACAATTGGCCAAGTGAGCAAACATTACCTGCTGTATAAGTGCCCCCAACAATTACTGAAGAAACTGAGGAGTCAAGTCAAAGTAACAGTAAACCTTTGTGCTAGGGCAAAACGTTTGTTGACTCTGTTTAAGGCATAGCCCTGTGAAGTAATATGCCACAGCAAATCCAAGTGACATAGCATACAATTGAGTTCATTGATACAAGGGATGTTCCAAATGTCAAATTGGTGAGTTGGTATCCTAGATAAACAATAGTGAGTATGTGAGCCAAAATAACTAGAAACTGGTCTACAATGGCAACATTTTTTAATGAATACATTCTATACATATGATTTCCAAAAATACATTTCAAAATCAATTTATGTTCAAGTTTGCTGATTGCAATAATGCCTTACTCCTTCACAAATATGCATATAATCCAGTCTGTTTTTTCAAACATGGTTTTGTTAGACATACATTTTTGTAAATGACAGACAAGAATGTGTACACTTTGATGACAGGGTAACACATACCCAAAAATGTTTATGTGTCCTTTGTTATGTTCAGGTGATGAACCAATGTTAAAAAGGAGAATATATAAATGAACCATTGCAGATGGACAACGTATAATGCACAAAGGAATATTTGCTAGATGTTGATTTTTGCGGCATTTGTTCTCTATTAAAAACAAAGAATGGTTACCATTGAGAGGTGTTAAACAATTCTTGGCAAAAATTGAAAATGTTTAAGTGAAATGATCAAAAATTAAACAGGAATAATGATGTGAAATTGCAAAACTGTGAGCAAATGTGTCCTGAATATGTTCCCTATATGCAGGAGGTAATTGTAAACTGTACCTAATGTTGAAAGCCTATGAGCAGGTGAAATATTAACATTAGAAACTACTTTTGTTTTTTAAAACCTCATGCACTTTTAATAAAAATGTTGTATGTATCTTTTTAGCATCTTTAGAAACAGGCAAAGGGGGCATTGGCAACGAAGGCAAGGAAGCAGCTGGCCACTGTGTGTCGGGTGGTGAGATCTCGGGCAATGATGGACAAGGTGGCATGAAGTGTTAGGGGAGTAAAACAAAGGCCGTCATCTTGTCATCTTCTTCAGAGGCCTCCACAAACTACTAGTCCCTAGGGGTGATGGACACTACAGGACCTTTACAATCTGCATCCTTGCATGCCCCTGTTATTCCGATCCCCACCCTTCCTCTTGCTCCCTTCCAGTTGGCCAATCCCACCTCCTAAAAAGACTCAGGTCTCCTTTGCTGCTGGCACCTCCCCCACTCCTGTCCTCCCAGCTGAGCTTAATGAAGAGACTACTGACCTGACACTCAGCTTTTCTGTAGGCTAGACTGCAGTTGTGAACAGCAACTAGGACCTTAGTTGCTAAATGCAACAAATGGTTGCATTTCTAGATGCTATTCATAGTTCAATATCTGGCATGCAGAGATTGCTTGCAAAAATAGCCTCTCCACTAACCACAGCCTCCCAACTTTGTGCCCAAACTCTGACCCCTTCCTCATCCCATATCCAAACTCCCACCCCAATCCCAAACACGATCACTTCTTTGCAGCCTCCAACTCTAACAGACACAAGCAGCACACCAAGACACACACGCACATACGCACAAACACACAAAGAAATACAAACATATGCTCATTCAATATACACACAGTACTTACACTACACACACAGCCACAACAACCACCAGCACACCCACAAGCACCACAGCCATTACTACACCAACCATACCTCCCACCACAGCCACAAGCACCACAACTACCAGCACACTCACAACCACCACACCCACCACCGTAACCACCCCCACACCCACAAGCATCACAACATCCTCCTCAACAGCACACTCATCCAAACAAACACACTCACCCAATCGCATACCTATATGCAGAACAATAAAGTTACTGAGAGAATTATCCAATTTGCAAATATTTTTCTATTCACAAAGTTTTTCCTGATATTTTTATTTCTTCACTAGTCATTAATTTATAACAATGTTAATTATTTAAATGTGAGTAGCATATAATCTATTACATTTATGTCAGTGAACAAATACAGGTTTTTTCAGTAACGTATTTGTACAATACATACATTAGTGATGTACATTTGTAATGAATGTGGTAATTTTGGTTCAAACATTCTTCATGTGAATGGACACTTACACCAAAATTAAACATGTGTCCATTTTTTTGACTTTTTAATAAAGGCGTATTTATTTAAAAATGATGTGTTAAAAATAAATACATATGCATTACACGTTTCAAAAAATTGAGTTAAATAAATTTTAAAGAAATGCAGAAAAGGCACTACACAGAGGGAAGTGTGAAATTGATACATATATGAGATGTTTTATGTTTAAAAGCAAAAGATCTTAGAAATCTTGTAAACAAACATTTTGCCTTGTATAATGCAAAGTCTACATTTAATTAAATGTATTTTGTTCCAATAATGTGGAATGCATATATATCTGATTTGATGGTTTAGGGAAAATTATTAAACACACTTGTATGGACATATTTTGAATTTGGGATTAATGTGATTTTTTGTGTAGGTGTCCATTGGCATGACGGCAGCTTCAACTAAATGTGTAAATTTAAATAAAATATATAGGTGTGTTTCTTTAAATTTCTTAAACAACCACATTGCATGTATTTGCATTGCACAATATAATACTATTGCTTGCAACTATGAATACAAATTTCACAAGTCCAGAGCTAATGTAAACAGATAATTTCAATGGTAACAGGTAAAAACATGACACCTTCGATTTCGGTGACAATGGGGTTGATTTGCATCGTGCTCAAGTAGCAGCAGCAGAGGAAGGACTTTTATGAAAGGGAAGTAAAAAAAGGTAAATGTCAAGCAAGCCTATATGTCTTTCAATCTGCCAGCTCAGGTGTGAAGGTTTCCCCACCACAGTTACATCTGCCCCATATCACAAAGATGCTATCTAATGTCTTGATGACTCTCCTGAGTGACACATGAGAGATCTCCTATTAATGGAAAGCAGGATTATCTATCTAATGTCAAGTGGGCCGAAAAAGTCAACAGCAGCTCTTTCCCAAACAAAAGTTTAAACATTGTCAAAGATGAACTGTCCATTACACATGAAGGCATTATCCTGAGAGGTTTGCAAATTGTTATTCCAGAGAGTCTGCGATGACAGATAATTGAAGTAGCCCATGAAGAACATTGTGCATTTGTTGCCACAAAACAATCTCTATGGTTTCCTCATCTCAGTGAAAGAGTTGAAAACGAGTTGAAGGCATGTCATTGGTGCAACTGGCTGTCATTGAAAACTACTCAACATCCCTTAAATATGTCAGAGTTGCCAAAGCATGCATGGGAAAGAGCTGCTGTTGACTTTTTCGGCCCACTTGACATTAGATAGATAATCCTGCTTTCCATTAATAGATCTCTCATGTGTCACTCAGGAGAGTCATCAAGACATTAGATAGCATCTTTGTGATATGGGGCATTCCTACAATTTTTAAATCTGACAATGGCCAACCTTTTAACAGTCAACAATTCAGAGACTTGCTCAATTTGCCTAATGTGAGGTATTAGAAGAGCACACCTCTTTGGCCACAGGGTAGTAGCTTTGTTGAATGTTCATGAGTACATTAAAGAAAGCTGTTCAACGTGCTGCAGTTGAAAAGCTCAAGACTTTCTTGAATTCTAACCTACAAGCTTAGCGTTTGAATCCTCACTCAACCACAGGTGAAAGCCCTGCAAAGTTGATGTTTGATAGAGCAGTGACGATCAGGATACCTCAGTGGACAAACACAAGATCAAGAACTGATGAAGAGACCCTTACAAAAGACTTGGATCATAAAAAGAAAATGAAGGGCTATGCTGACAAGCGACAACATGTAAAAGACATTGTTTTCACAAGAAGAGATCGGGTGCTCGTCCGTCAAACAAGAAACTATAAATCTGATGCTCCATTTGATGCAGAGCCATTCCATTTTGTAACCAGCAATGGACACATGGGGACTACCAAATGTCACACAAGGTTCCTTACATTTCAGACATGTAGAAAATTGCTCATCAGATATTGATGTCAACGCAGAGACAGGTTCAGAAAAGACAATTTGAAAACCACAGACTGCTGTTGCTCCTGCATCGTCAATGCAGATTATGGACATTCCTGTTTCTGATTCCCAGTTTCTGTAGACATGATCGGGACGAGCTATCAAAACACCAAGAAGGCTTATTGAAACACCATGATTGTGCCTATTGTAATGTCCTTCCCAGTCTGGGTACCCACCAATGACTATGCCACACACAGAACTGTGAATGACATGTCTTTATTCCTCTGCTTCTACCTGTGAATTTCAACATTCTAAATCAAGGTGCTCATTCTGACTTTGGTGGTAACTGAACCGCCACGCCGGCGGCAGTCTTTTGAACTGATTGTGTGCAGACTGACAAATAACGAGTGTGGCGGTTTGGCCTGTGCCAAACTGCCATTTTCCCATTGCTCCCACCAGGGCAGTTGGATCCACGGGGCTGGAGACGAGAATCCCGGTGGGCCACCCAATACCGCTGGCATTATCCGAGTCCCTGTTCTGAAAGGAATTCTGAGGCAGTAGCACCACCGCGAAATCCCTGGCGTAAAGGTTACCGACAACAGGAATTTGCATTCTTGTTGCAGGTAGATGACTCCCCCTTCCTAGTAGTGACCCCCCCACCACGCCCCCAGTAGGGATCCCTCACTCCCCAAGGAGAGATATACCCATACTGAACCGCTCCCTAAATACACACATGCACACCCTGACACACACTCACACTCACAATACCCTTACACTCATGCGCACACACACATGCATCACCACAATTACACACAGACACACACACACGCACACACTAACACTCCCCTCCCAACCCCCTATTCATTACACACATATACACACATATACACACTCAGATACACCCATTCACACACCCAACCCCCTCTGCTTGCAGAGGACACTTACCTCATCTGACTAGGTCCTCCTCCCTGAGGGGACGGGACCCAGCTCTCCCCCATCGCCAGTCCCACATCACCATCGGGACACCATTGTACCGTATTACAGGTCATAATACGGCTGGCGGAGTCCTTTTGGCAGGGCGGGGCCAGTGGTGGGACTGCCTCTGCACCTCTGACCGCCAGCATGACTACTAGAAGATTTCTGCCCAAATTGAGGCAGAAGTCCCTCAGTACTCGGAATATGGTGGTCGGATGTTCACCAGCACTGGAGGTCCTCTGGCGTCCGCTGACTTTGGCAGTCTCACCAGAAGACCACCGAAGTCGGAATGAGCACCTGAGTCCGTTAGGACCAGAAAGGCTCCTTCTTAAAAAATGCAAGATACTGTGTCTCCCTCTCTGTTAAGTGACAAATTAAAATGTTTGGAAAATCAGCATACATAAACATATTTACATAGAAACATGAACAACTATATCACTTTGATCAATCTCTGTGGTGCTTTGATCGTACAACCAGATCTGATTACAGGAAGCTGTAAAATGCCATCTTCAGAATGAGGGATTGCTATAGTAGGTAAGGAGTCAATAGCATTTCAAAGTCCGTCTTTCATTCACCATCTCTGGTTTAAGACAGATGAAACACAAACCTAAAGTGAGAGGAGTCTTTGGTAACAAGCTTCCTAAGGTGCTAGACAGTCACCATGTGTCCCTTGTTAGACACCACTCGAAAAGGTTCATCATTATTAGGAGCTTCACATTTTCTTTTATGCATCTATCTGTGATCACTGAATCTCCATTTCTAAATGAGATGTCCTTTGCGTGTCGTTTCTTGTCCGCATAAGCTTTTATTTTCTGCTTGTCACCAAGTCCCTTGTATGAATCATGTTTTCACTTTGTCTCTTTCGGTGGTCCATTGAGGTAACTTGGTTGTCATCACTCTCCCAAACATCAAAGATGCAGGACTTTCACCTGTGGTTGAGTGGGGTGTTAAACGATAAGCTCATAGAGTAGAATTCAATGATGTTTTCAAATTGAGCTTCTCAAGACGTGCACTCTGTACTGCTTTCTATGGTGTACTCATAAAACCCTCTATAAGTTCATTGGCCTGCGGCAATAAAGGTGTACTCTTTTGATGCTTTAAGTTCAGATATGCAAAGAACTCCTTGAATTCCTTAGTATTAATGGAAGGGCCATTATCAGACTTCACAATGCCTGGGTTGCGCCATGTCACAAATATTCCATCTAGTTTTTAAATAACTTGTTCATGAGTAGTGGATGACAGATCTTCAACCAAAGGGAAACATAAGTATTCATTTACAATAACCATTAGATGATTTTCATCAACAAGTGAACCAAGAAAATAGATGGCTATTCTGTCCCATGTATGTCTTTGGGGTTCTGACATGTTCAGAGTATGTTAAGTAACACTACTTGACAGGCAATTGCATATCTGACAGGCCTGGAGTTCCTTTTTGTCTCTTTCATCTAAGTATAGAAACTAAACCCTATCTCGGAAAGCTCTCTTTGTGGCAATGATACAACGTTGTTCTTCATGACCAACTTCAATCACTTTCTGTCACAGACTCTCCGGAATCAGGATTTTTGACCCTCAGAGTATAACTCCTTACTGACTTCTATACAATTCATCCTTGACATTTTTGTATTTTTGATATTCGCCATCATTAATGAGAGTTTGAATGTGTTTTTTCTACGACTGATGTCTAATTATGTCTTTTAACTTCGGCAGGTCACTATAAGGGCTCATGGGAGTGAAACTCTGGGCTAACAATATAGCAGCTGGTGTGCTTGACTTGACAACAAAATCAATGTAGGCTGCAGCTGTCTTGGATGAAGTACTGTGATCTTGTATAGGTACTCTCGAAAAGTAGTCAGAAGGACTCTGATCTTTTCATGGATGATGCACAATTGCATAATCATGCTCTTGTACTCGTAGTCGCCATTGTTCAATCAAAGAGGCATCTTGGCTCTTGGATTGCCAAAGATGATCGGCAAATCTTGATGATCAGTTGCCAGCGTAAAAAGGCCTTCCACAAAAAAATACATGGAAATGTTCAGAAGTCCATACCACAGCCAAACTCTTTTTCTCAGGGTGTGAGTAAGCACATTCTGTTTGGGACAAACTTCTACTAGCATAGGCCACAGTATGTTGTCAAGCATTTAAGCGTCCAATGTGTTGTGAAAGGAAGTCATCAACCACAACCTCTGTAGGAAGCTTTGGATTGAAGTATGCCATTTCAGTAGCATGTTCAATAGCATGTTTAATTCTCTTGAACATTTTTGTGACCATTCAAAAGAGACATCTGTCTTCATCAACTTCATCAACTTCATAGTGGAGCACTAACAGTGGCAAAGTCTTCTATGTATCTTGAAGAGTAACTGGCCATGCCAAGAAAAGAATGTACCATTTAAACATCTTGTGGGGGATCAGCATTTGACAGAGCTTGTACTTTTGTGAGATCAGACATCATGCCCCCATCAGAGTAAAATTGACTAATTTCAGATATGTCTTATTGAACTCAAACGTGGCTGCATTGGAAGTCAAACCTGCATCACTGATTAATTGGCATACATGTGTGAGAGCTCTATCTTTCTGTGTAGCTCTGACAAACATATAGGTCATCGCTACAGTTGTATGTATTCACCACAGATTGTATGATATGTCAAATGGCATCCTGGAAAAGTTCTGTGACTGATGACACACCAAAACTAAGTCTATTGTATCTAAACAACCCAACATGTGTAGAAAAGGTTGTAATGTACCTGCAGCTTTCAAGTTCCAACTGATGACAACCTTTATTTAAATCAAGTTGAGAAAAAACCCTAGCACCATTCAATTGTGTTATCATGCTAGCAATTCTTAGAAATGGGGTCTCTAGTTGGCAGTCAGTGTACACCCTGTCCAAGTAGAGACCCTCACTGTAGTCAGGGTAAGGGAGATCCACAGCTCAGATAACCCCTGCTCACCCTCTTGGTAGCTTGGTACAAGCAGTCAGTCGTATCTCAGAGGCACCTTGTGAAACCTTTTAAAAACACGCACAGCACCACAGTAAAAGCATCACAAAAGGACTTCACACCAGTTTAGCAAAATAGTCAATATTCATCTAAATAAACCAATACCAAATCAACAATACTTCAACATACTTAAGCGAAGATATGAATTTCTAAAAGTAAAAAGAGTCTTAATCCTTAGAAATCTATGGGTTAGTTGTTTTAGCACAAAGTACCTGGTGTGCGTAAAAAATAAATCTGCATGGGTGAGCGTGCATTGGAAGAGCAAGCAATGTGTCAATTCCTTACTCACAAGTGAGGCTGAGTGTTGATTCTTTCTCCACTGGATAAGGGATGTTTTGATTTCCCGACAAGCACCCTCAGGTCCGTGCAGTGATATTGAAGATTTTGATGCTCAGGGACAATGTGTGGAAAATTTGGACACACGGCAGCAATGCATCCCTGCTGAGCTGGTGATGTGTTGGTATCCCCGGTGCTGCATTGATTTTTCAGCCACTGTGGAGGCGCAGCATTGATTTTTCTGCTGTTCGGCTCTAGTACGTGGATTTTTAAATTGGGGTCACCAGCTTCTCCTTTCAAGGGCCCAGAGGCTGGATGTGGCACCACTTGGCAGGGTAAGGATCTCAGCAAGAGAGCCCAAGTGCTGGCAGTTGAAGTCTTTGATGGCCCTGAGACTTCAGAACAGGGGGCGAGCTCAGTCCAAGCCACTGGAGAAACTTCACAAGCAGGATTGCAAAAAGCAAAGGCCAATCGTTTCACTTTCAGGCATAAGCAGCAGCAGCAGGCCAGCGCAGGAAAGCAACAGGCAGAGTGGCAGATCCCCCTCAAGCATCAAACACCTCTCCTTGGCAGAGGTTTCTCTTGTTCCAGTGGTAATCTAAAGTTGAGGGGTCAGCAGTCCAATACTTATACTCACTTCTGCCTTTGAACTAGACAAACTTCAAAGGAGAGTCTTTGTAAAGCACAAGATCCTGCCTCTTGCTTGCCCTGCCCCAGACACACACTAGGGGGTTGAAGACTGTATTGTGTGAGGGCAGGCACAGCCCTGCAAACACAGGTTTCACCCCTCCCTCCTACTGTAGCCTAGGAAGACTCATCAGAATATGCAGGATACACCCCAGCTCCCTTTGTGTCACAGTCAAGAGTGATTGCACAAACAGTCCAACTGTCAGTCTGATCCTGACATGTATTCAGCAGCCAGGCAGAGGCATGGAACGGTTAAGCAAGAAAATGCTCACTTTCTAAAAGTATAATTTTTAAACAGACAATCTAAAAATCAACTTTACCAAAATATGTATTTTTAGATTGTGAGTTGAGAGACTCCAAACTCCAAATTTCCATGTGCTCCCACTGCAAAATTAAACTTAAAATATGGTTCAAGGCAATCCCCATTTTACCCTATGGGAGAGATATGCCTTGCAATAGTGAAAACTGAATATAGTAGTATTTCACTTTCAGGATATATAAAACATACCAGCACATGTCCTACCTTTTAAATACACTGTGCCCTGCCTCTGGGGCTTCCTAGGGCCTACCATAGTGGCGACTTACATGTAGTAAAATGGAGGGTTTGGGCCTGGCAAGTGGATATACCTGCCAGGTTGCACTGGCAGTTAAAAACTCTACACACAGACACTGCAGTGGCAGGTCTGAGATATGTTTACAGGGCTATTCAGGTGATTGGCACAATCAGTGCTGCAGGCCCACAAATAGCATTTGATTTACAGGCCCTGGGCACCTCAGGTGCACTTTACTAGGGACTTACTGGTAAATCAAATATGCCAATCATGGATAAACCAATCACTAATACAATTTAGACAGAGAACATATGCACCTTAGCACTGGATGGCAGTGGTGAAGTGCACAGAGTCCTAAAGCCAACACAGACAGCTCAGAAAAAACATAAGAGGAAAAAGGCAAACCTTTTGGGTATGACCCTTCAAAAAGGGCCAGGTCCAACAGCAATGTCTGTGCCTGGATTTTGTTTTGTTCAGTTGCTTTGTTTGGTTGATGCACAGCTCCTTCCCTATCTCTTTTAGGCACTTCGACGATGAGAGAAACCCATGATGTTGAACTAATGAAACATTCAATAATGTCAAGCTTAAGTAGTAATTCAAGTATTTTTTCATCAGCTTCTTGTAACTGAAAAGCAATTTGTTTATGTTTCTCAGCAACAGTACTGACATCCTCATTAATATGCAGTTTTACTTTCATAATCTTTAGCTTTCTAAAACATGAAACAAGGAAGGGAAACAACTTACTATTTCATGATGATAATTCATGTTGTAATTCACAGAAATCAGCCTATATCAGCAGCAATGTTGAAACTAAGTAAATAGGCACTTGACACTGTACCTTGAAGCAAATGGACTGGTGCTTGTATTTTTGTTTTCTTATGTTTCACTGTCACCTCAAATGAACCTTGACTCTTTATGGACGTTGATGCAGACCAAGAATACGCTTTGGTCTTCAACGGCATAAGGCATGGTAATGGAGACAATTCATTGTATTTCTCTTCAGGCATTATATTTATCAATGCAATAATGTGATAATGAAAGGTATAGAATAACCCTTTATTTTCAATGTGATCTTTGGACAGTATTTGTATGATTTGGTTACTTTAGCATGTCAACTTTTCTTTGACTGTCATTTTCCTTCACGTGCGACCAGTCTGACATGTGCACGTTTTCCTGAGTTAAACATTGACAAATCATGCATTAATACTCTACCAAAGTGCTAAACTGCTATTGATGTGGGTCATGTCATGCAACTATGGAAAAGAAAGGCACCCATAGCTTTACAAATATGTTGGTGTGACAAATCATGCATTAATACTCTACCAAAGTGCTAAAATGCTGTTGATGTGGAACATGATATGCAACAAGGGAAAAGAAAGGCATCCATAGCTTTACAAATATGTTGGTGTGACTGTTCTTAGCAGTGTGCATATGAAGACATAGGCAAGATGGACACTCACCATGCAGAGTCCCAGAACAAGAGTTGTCAGGTTGGCTGTGTTGAACTAAGTCCTGAGTTGGAAGGTTTCAGCAAGTCTTTTTCCACTTTTGATTTTGGTGAGCCTCCCTGATGTGTCTGCATCACATTGTTCTACTTTAGTGGTGAACAGACTTAAATAACTAATCAAACTTATCTTGTATGACCTTTTCAGTACTACTTATAGGGTCAGCAGTGTTTATTCAAGCAACACCATCAGCTCTAATGTACCTGAGACAGCCATGTAGTTTGATTTGAGTCCCATTACATTTGATTGCATTAAAGACAGATTTACAGGTCTTTGACCTAGAGTAGATTCTGGTGCACATTTGTGTCCACTTCTGGAGCTTAACATTGTTCACAACAATTGTAAAGCATGAGTAGTTAAACACTGTACTAGAATTGATGTTGCTTGCAACAGTTGTAAAACTTCAGCTTTACTGTTTTACTGCTTTACTAGAGGCTATATCTGAATATGAACCTGACAGTTATGGAAAGTTGCTGTCCACTTCGATGAGTAGTGTTAGGGCTCATCACGTTGTGACTGCTAGACTAATTGCCCCTGTGATCATAGAGGTGTAATATTTTGTGCTCTCTTTTCTGGTAAAGCTTATGAGAGACAGTGCAAAGATATTGACTTAGATAATAGCATATGAGACAGCCTCAGTGAAATTACTCAATTATTTTTCATGAAAATGTCTAGGTTATGGAAGGATGTGACTGTGTTATGGGTAATGTGGTTAATGCTCACATACCTTGGTGACATCTGTTGTTTATTTGCATTGGTGGCTGCCACTACCAGCAATACGATCTGTGCTTATGTATCAGAGGCTAGATGGCAATAGTGTCATTTAGGTCCGGAGCTATTATAAGTTACATGTAGTGAGAATGTGCCCATCCGTGAATGATATGTTTGCAAGAAGTCAGGTTATTGGCGCAATTGTCATGCCACTAGGAAAACCCAAAGTTCTTCGCTGTAACGTGTCCCTGTACTTGACTAGAGATGGCATTTCAGCACACATACCAACAGACCTGATTCAGACAAGAGACTCCTGCTTTCTGTCTTTTGAAACCAAAAATGGTGTCCTGTTAGCTGTCTCCCACCTAGAATGTCCTCTTCTTCAATTAAAGTCAATAGGAAAAATGTATCCTCCTGATTTTTGTAAAACTCTCAGACTTTCCTGTTCTGAACTGCTAGCATGTATGTTCAGCATGTATATTGTGGGTTGAAGCAACACTAAGCCAAATGTCAAACAAATAAACAAGGGGTTAAAGTAAAGGAGAACGCCTCTCTTTGCCAAATACAAAAAGGCATTGCTGACTGTGTGCCTCTCTGCCCTATAATTAGCCATATGGACGTAGTCAGTTACTGTGGAAAAGCATTAGTTCAGGGGATTCCACGGAAAATGCCCCGGGGCTGCTCAGTCGAGATCTGGTGGTCATGACCCAAGCATAACCACCAGTTCCTGGGTCTTTAAGAAGGAAATGAAGGGGAAAACGTTATCTAATGTGACAGTGCCAATAGAGGCTCAATAGGTTCATCCATTGTATGGAGAGCAGGTAGACATGGCAGAAATCAGGTCACATAGTATATATGCAGCTCCGTTATCCTTATTGATTCTCATAATTGTTCTTCCTTCAAATGGGTCATAGTGTAATCTACTTATTGTATTTATTGTGTAGTGTTATATATCCCTTCAAAATGGATTCCTGATGATTCTGATAAAGCTCTGCCCATTAGTAGTTTTAGATTAAAACAGATATTTATGTGTTTTTTTTAACCTGCTGGTATAACTCTGAGTGATTGGAACATAGGATCTCAATGGAGGTTTAGGAAGACCAAGGAGACAGTACTGGAAACAATTTTGAATTTGTGAAGTGTTCTCAAAGTACTGACATTTAATAGAGCTTCTATCACCCGAAAGGCCGTCTTGCACCCTCCTCAGGGCTATAATGAATTTGTTGTCAGTGTGGGTCACAGGAGATGGAGAATGTAGAATATTATAGTGACCAGTGGAGAAACCGATTTATACAGGTGTCTAGCATTATTGTTAACAAATGTAAGAAGAGCAAACTGCAAGTCTGCAGGGTGACATGTGGAAGTATCTGGTCTCTTGGAATTATGTGGTTCTCAACAAATACACGGCTGGTTATGATATTTTAACTTTCCTTACACTATTTTATGTTATCCTCCTGAAAGAAATCCAAACACATGCTATCCAAACACAAATTGACACAAGATTTCTGCTGTCAACCCCCTCTGTACACAAAATCAAGGGCTAATATAGAGGATTTCAAAATTGAAGTTATGAGCACCATTTTTTATGAGAAAAGGCAATCTTACAAGTTTTGCAACAAAACATCAGAATTCCATAGGGCTTTAAGGGTCACATTGTGAGGTCCCAATTGTCTCTGCTGGTAAGGGGCATTGATTAACTTGTGGACTACAAAAGGGATCCTGATGGTTCCATTTAAATTGATGAATTACTGGGGCAATTAGTCATTACAGTTCCTATTCACACTTTGATTTCTCTTTTATCTAACTACTTCATTATAAGACTCTGCCTACTTTTCTCTGCCCTGGTGGAGTCTCTGGATAAAACACACAAATATGCTAAGGCACTGCGATCATTTCCACCCAGTTTAGGATAATCAGGGACCTTTCAACAACTTATTATAACTTAAACGTATGCATAAGGCTGTCCCCTAAAACCCTAGAGGGCTACATTGCAAATTGTGTGGTAACTTATTCTTATAGAACTTCTGGCTTACTTCTGCAATTCAATAGTAAGCCAGGAGCACTGCAATAGCACCTCACACCTACTCCTAGCAAAATATTCGTGACTCAGAAAATAGATTGGGTTTGATGCAACGAGAATTTAACTACTCTTAGCTGCTGGGCTGTTCCCACCCCCCCCAGTGCTGAGCCCTTTTTGGCTATTTGGGGTAGTTCGCGCTTAGTCCTTCATAACTTTTTGTCCACGTAAGCTATCCATGCCAAATTTGCGTCCTTTTTTTCCAACATCCCAGGGATTCTAAAGGTACCCAGAGTTTGTGGTTTCCCCTGGAGGAGACCAAGAAATTAGCCAAAATAGAGCAACATTTTCGTTTTTTTCAAAAAAATTGGGAAAAAGGGCTGCCGGAAAAGGCTTGTGGTTTTTCCCCTAAAAATGGCATCAACAAAGGGTTTGCGGTGCTAAAATCACCAGCTTCCCAGCTTTCAGGAAAAGGCAGACTTGAATCAGAAAACCCAATTTTTCAACACAATTTTGGCATTTTTCTGAGACATACCCCATTTTTACTATTTGTGTGCTTTCAGCCTCCTTCCAGTTAGTGACAGAAATGGGTGTGAAACCAATGCTGGATCCCGGAAAGCGAACTATTTTTGAAAAATAAACAAAAATTCTGAATTCAGCAAAGGTTCATTTGTGTAGATCCTACAAGGTTTTCCTACAGAAAATAACAGCTGAAATAAAAAAATATTTAAATTGAGCTGAAAACAACAGCCATTTTTCTTTATGATTTACTCTGTAACTATTTCCTGCGATGTCAGATTTTTTAAAGCAATACACCGTTATGTCTGCTGGACTCTTCTGGTTGCGGGTATATATAGGGCTTGTAGGTTCATCAAGACCCCTACGTACCCAGAGCCAATAAATGAGCTGCACCCTGCAGTTGGTTTTCATTCTATACTGGGTATACAGTCAATCAATCATTCAATCATTGGATTTATAAAGTGCACTACGTACCAGTGAGGGTTCCAAGGTGCTGGGGGGGGGGAGCTGGTGTTACTGGTCAAAGAGCCAGGTCTTGAGGAGTCTTCTGAAGGTGAGTAGGTCTTGAGTCTGTCGTAGGTTGGTGGGGAGGGTGTTCCAGGTTTTGGCGGCGAGGTATGAGAAGGATCTGCCGCTGGAGGTCTTTCTTCGGATGCGGGGGACGATGGCAAGGTTAGAGGAGCGGAGCTGATGGGTGGGGGTGTAGAAGCTGAGTCTGTTGTTTAGGGAGGCTGGTCCGGTGTCGTGGAGTGCTTTGTGAGCGTGGGTAAGAAGCTTGAAAGTGATCCTTTTGTCCACGGGGAGCCAATGAAGGTTTCTCAGGTGGTGGGAGATGTGGCTGTGGTGGGGTACGTTGAGGATCAGTCGGGCGGAGGCGTTTTGGATGCGTTGGAGGCGTAGTAGGTCTTTTGCTGGGATGCCTGTGTAAAGTGCGTTGCCATAGTCCAGTCTGCTGCTGACGAGGGCCTGTGTCACTGTTCTTCTTGTTTCTATTGGGATCCACTTGTAGATTCTGCGGAGCATGCGAGTGTGTTGTAGCAGAAGGAGGAAATTGCGTTGACCTGTTTAGACAAGGTGAGGGAGGAGTCGAGGATGAAGCCCAGGTTGCGAGCGTGGTAGGTCGGTGTCGGTGGGGTTCCTGGTGCGGTGGGCCACCAGGAGTCGTCCCAGGAGGAGGGGGTGGATCCGAGGATTCATTTGCTGAAATATGAAGAGTGAAAAATAGGTATCAAGAAAACCATAGTATTTCCAAAATGGGCTCAAGATAAGATTTTGAGGAGCAGTAGTTACATGCACATCTCTGAATTCCGGGGTGCCCATTCTAGCATTTGAATTGCAGGGCATTTCTCAAATAGATGTCTTTTTTACACACTCTCTTATATTTGGAAGGAAAAAATGTAGAGAAAGACAAGGGGCAATAACAGTTGTTTTGCTACTCTATGTTCCCCCAAGTCTCCCGATAAAAATGATACCTCACTTGTGTGGGTAGGCCTAGCGCCCGCTACAGGAAATGCCCCAAAACACAACGTGGACACATCCCATTTTTTTGACAGAAAACAGAGGTGTTTTTTGCAAAGTGCCTACCTGTAGATTTTGGCCTCTAGCTCAGCCGGCACCTAGGGAAACCTACCAAACCTGTGCATTTTTTAAAACTCGAGATCTAGGGGAATCCAGGATGGGGTGACTTGTGGGGCTCTGACCAGGTTCTGTTACCCAGAATCCTTTGCAAATCTCAAAATTTGAAGAAAAAAACACGTTTTCCTCACATTTCGGTGACAGAAAGTTCTGGAATCTGAGATGAGACACAAATTTCCTTCCACCCAGCGTTCCCCCAAGTCTCCCGATAAAAATGCTACCTCACTTGTGTGGGTAGGCATAGCGCCCACAACAGGAAATGCCCCAAAACACAACGTGGACACATCCCATTTTTTGACAGAAAACAGAGGTGTTTTTTGCAAAGTGCCTACCTGTAGATTTTGGCCTCTAGCTCAGCCGGGACCTAGGGAAACCTACCATACCTGTGCATTTTTGAAAACTAGAGACCTAGGGGACTCCAAGATGGGGTGACTTGTGGGGCTCGGACCAGGTTCTGTTACCCAGAATCCTTTGTAAACCTCTAAATTTGGCAAAAAAAACATGTTTTCCTCACATTTCGGTTGACAGAAAGTTCTGGAATCTGAGAGGAGCCACAAATTTCCTTCCACCCAGAGTTCCCCCAAGTCTCCAGATAAAAATGACACCTCACTTGTGTGGGTAGGCCTAGCGCCCGCAACAGGAAATGCCCCAAAACACAACGTGGACACATCCCATTTCTTGACAGAAAACAGAGGTGTTTTTTGCAAAGTGCCTACCTGTAGATTTTGCCTCTAGCTCAGCCGGCACCTAGGGAAACCTACTAAACCCGTGAATTTTTTAAAACTAGAGACCTAGGGGATTCCAGGATGGGGTGACTTGTGGGGCTCTGACCAGGTTCTGTTACCCAGAATCATTTGCAAACCTCAAAATTTGGCTAAAAAAAACACATTTTCCTCACATTTCGGTGAAAGAAAGTTCTGGAATCTGAGAGGAGCCACAAATTTCCTTCCACCCAGTGTTCCCCCAAGTCTCCCGATAAAAATGATACCTCACTTGTGTGGGTAGGCCTAGCGCCCGCAACAGGAAATGCCCCAAAACACAACGTGGGCACATCCCATTTTTTGACAGAAAACAGAGGTGTTTTTTGCAAAGTGCCTCCCTGTAGGTTTTGGCCTCTAGCTCAGCCGGCATCTAGGGAAACCTACCAAACCTGTCCATTTTTGAAAACTAGAGACCTAGGGGAATCCAAGATGGGGTGACTTTTGGGGCTCTGACCAGTTTCTGTTACCCAGAATCCTTTGCAAACCTCAAAATTTGGCTAAAAAAACACGTTTTCCTCACATTTCGGTGACAGAAAGTTCTGGAATCTGAGAGGAGCCACAAATTTACTTCCACCCAGCGTTTCCCCAAGTCTCCCGATAAAAATGATACCTCACTTGTGTGGATAGGCCTAGCGCCCACAACAGGAATGGATCACACAAGGGTCAATGTTAGTCCATGCATTAGGGCTACTGTTAACCCTTGAGTGATCCATTCCTGAAGCAGGCACTAGGCGCAGGCACACAAGCGGGGTTGTGTTTTTATCAGGACAGGTGGGGAAACACTGGGTGGTAGGAATTTTGAGGATCCCTGCACATTCCTGTAGTTTCTGTGATAAAAAAGAAAGGAAAAATAGTGGGTTTAATCAATGTTTCACTTTTGCAGGGTAATCTGGGTAAGAAAACTTTGTTTAATACAAACATGCCACATTTACGTGGGCTGCCTTGCGTGTCTAGTTTTCAGAAATGTCTGCGTTTTGTAGGTTTCCCTATATGGCTGCAGAGCCCAGGACCAAATACTTAGGTGACTGTCTTAAAAAACTAGGCTGTTTTGTGGTAGGTAATTTTAATGTCTCCACAATCCGTTTTGGGTACTTCCCTGTTGTGGTCACTTGCCCACTCACTAAAGTGAGGCAGTTTTTCGCTGGAGACTTAGTGGAACTTGGGGCTCCCTGCAGATCCCTGGACTTCTGCTCATTGGAACGCAAGGCAAGTGTGTTTTTTAAGCACATTTTGTGATTTCAAGGGGATTCTGGGTGAAGGAAAACTGGTGAGAGCCACGCAAGTCCTGCACCCTTGGACTCCCCTGGTACTAGTTTGTTAAAGTTAACCCACCACTCAATCTGGTTGGTTTTAGCACCTCCAGAAATTATGGTTTCAAAGCATGAATACTTATCAAAGTATCTGAATATTGAAACCAAGCCTTCTGAAGGTGGGCCATAAAGCCGCGTCCAGGCACCAACCTCTTTATGGTCCATTACCAAATGCATGCGTAACAAACCTTTACTAATGACTCCTGTGACAGCCACCTGAGGCTCAGGAAGACATGTTTTTCATGTGCCTTTAACGCACTCTCTGTGCTAAATCCAACTCCTTCCAGTTTGTGGATGCAAGTTGGGGGTGTCCGAGTATGCCGTACACAGCGATTCCTCAAACTGAGTGGCCATATCTACCTTTGAAACAAAGGAAGACATGCTGGGGATTTCTCATGATGTTACCTAAAGAGAAGGTCATAGGCCAACTGCCTCCTTCTTCCTTAACATTACCAAATGCATGCATAACAAACCTTTACTAATGACTCTTGTGACAGCCACCTGAGGCTCAGGAAGACATGTTTTTCATGCGCCTTTAACGCACTCCCTGTGCTAAATCCAACTCCTTCCGGTTTGTGGATGCAAGTTGGGGGTATCCGAGTATGCCGTACAAAGCGATTCCTCGAACTGAGTGAGCATATCTACCTTTGAAACTAAGGGAGACATGCTGGGGATTTCTCATGATGTTCCCTAAAGAGAAGGTCATAGTCTATGAAAAAAGGGTAGTGTTGGCACATAGGGGAGTCCATGAGAACGTAGCATATGTCCCAGCCAACATTATGGGGGTCATTCTGACCCTGGCGGTCATGGACCGCCAGGGCCAACGACCGTGGGAACACCGCCAACAGGCTGGCGGTGCTCCCATGGGCATTCTGACCGCGGCGGTACAGCCGCGGTCAGAAACGGGAAACCGGCGGTGTCCCGCCGGTTTCCCGCTGCCCAAGGGAATCCTCCATGGCGGCGCTGCAAGCAGCGCCGCCATGGGGATTCCGACCCCCTTACCACCAGCCTGGTTCTGGCTGTTTTGACCGCCAGAACCTGGCTGGCGGTAACGGGTGTCGTGGGGCCCCTGGGGCACCCTGCAGTGCCCATGCCTATGGCATGGGCACTGCAGGGGCCCCCTAACAGGGCCCCACCAAGATTTTCAGTGTCTGCCAAGCAGACACTGAAAATCGCGACGGGTGCAACTGCACCCGTCGCACCCCTTCCACTCAGCCGGCTCCATTCGGAGCCGGCATCCTCATGGAAAGGGGTTTCACGCTGGGTTGGCGGGCGGCCTTCTGGCGGTTGCCCGCCAGCCCAGCGGGAAACTCAGAATAACCGCGGCAGTCTTTTGCCCGCCAAGCTCAGAATGACCCCCTATGTGCAGTGATGTGACTGTAATGCACTTATACAGCAAACTGAACATCTACTAAGTTCTGATGGAGGATGAACATGAAAAGCAGGTCAAACACTGACCTATACAAGTCATTCTCCTTCAGTGCTGGGATGGCACCAATGGGTTTGAATCCATAGGTGTAGATGATGGACATCTGTACTACCTTTACTATCTGCCTTCTACCTGTGCAATAACCCTGTGAAGGCACACCTACCATAAGCTTTCCTTACCCATTCATGTCTCTGTTCTCATCAGAGTCCTGGCTAATCCTGTATAATTGCCAAGTGAACCTATACTAGTTTGTGGATGCAAGTTGGGGGTTTCCAAGTATGCCGTTCAAAGTGATTCCTCGAACTGAGAGAGCATATCTACTGTTGAAAGTAAGGTAGACATGCTGGTGAAGAAAGGGTACTCCGTGACAATGTGGCATATGTTCTGTCCACTAGCATATGCAGTAAGGGGAATATAATGCATGTTAATTGAACAGAACACCGACCACGTTCTGACGGTGGATTTAGCTCTCAAGCAGTCCAAAAGGAAGTCCATGATGAAGTAAAATTCTGTGGCTCCTTGCCTAACGAAGCAGTGGCCCATGGACGTTCGGTATCCCTGCACTGCCACTGAAAGGATTACCCAATGGCAGCTCAACCTCAGTCAATTTCCCAGAACTTTGCTTTAGTATGATACAACGTAAAGCAAGTAGGGATACAGAGGCCTGGTTGTGATGGACACTGGGGACAGTAATACCGACTCTCCTGCCGCTTTCCATGCTTCAAGCACACTTTACAGCGACGACATGGACAATCCTTTTTGGGTGTTTTAGAAATGCGATCAGCAAAGTGTCGCTCCTGCAGCCTTGCCACATCCTCCAGAACATATGAGGTGGAGGCTGCTGCTGCTTCTGTAACAGCAGTGAGGCTTTCAATTACAGACAACTGGAAGTCAAGGAAAGTCATGAGTCTTCCTGTGGTTGTCTGACGGTAAACAACATACGCATTATATGTTGCCATCTGAATCAGGTGGGTAAACAGTTTCTTGTACCAAGTGCAAGTTTTACGACACGCATTGTATGGTTGAAGAACCTGGTAGTCCTTGTCCACTCCGCCCATGTACTTATTGTAATCAAGTATACAGATGGGCTTGTGGACTTCGGCCATCTGACCCCAAACTGTGATGGGAGAAGTGCTCTCATCATGAATTGTAGTGAGCACGTATACATCACGCCTATCTAAGAACTTGACTGCGAGCAGTTCGTTAGAACGCAATGAAGTACTCTGGGATTTCTGGAGCTTCTTGCAAACAAGCTCCTGCGGGAATCCTTTGCGGTTACAACGAACTGTACCGCAGGCCACAGTGCCAGCTTTGTAGAGCTCACTGAACAGCTTTACTCCTGTATAGAAATTGTCAACATAAAGGTTATAACCTTTGTGAAGAAGTGGCTGGACAAGTTCCCATACAATCTTACCTGTGACCCCTAATGCGGGAGGGCAACCTACAGGGTTTAGGGTAGATTCCTTACCTGTATACACTCTCAAGCTGTACACATAGCCAGAAGAGCTCTCACACAGCATGTACAGCTTTATGCCATATCAAGCTCTTTTGCTAGCAATGTACTGTCTGAAAAGCAGCCATCCTTTATACAGGATCAAGGACTCATCGACTGCTATATTCTTTCCAGGAGTATAGATCTCTGGAAACCTGGCAGACAAATGTTCCACGACAGGCCGAATTTTGAACAACCTCTCATGGTCTGGATGGTGGATGGCAATGCAGCAGAATTTTCATTGAAATGCAGCATGCGCTGCAGTAGCAAAAAACGATCTCTGCTCATGTATGGTGCGAAGATGGGAGTTACCCAAACCGTGCGAGTCGTCCAGTAGGACTGCAAGGTGGGTTTCTGCACTAACCCCATTTTGAGCGTAAGGCCCAAAAATATCTTCAACTCCACCAGCGAAGTGAGAGTCCACTGGCGTGCCCTAGAACGGGCCCTAGGGTGCCACCACACTCCCTCAGAAATTGGTCTGCACGCAAATTTGTTTGCAGCACAATTTCCTGAAGGAAGTCAACATCCAAAAATAAATGGACGTAGTCAACTGGCAAAAAGTTAGCTGTATCGACTTTACATCCAGCGTCACCAGTAAAAGGTGGAATTTGGGGCTGAACTAAACAGGGGGGCTGCCAAGAGAGCACTCTCTCTGCGCTTGTGGCCGCATGCACCTGCTCTCTGGGTTTGACTAACCCGATGTTGTCCCGCTGCACATGACGGTGCTTGCGAAGGGACAGCAAGGCTGTCGTCATCCTCTCCTTCAGAATCACTGGAACAGGTGTCGTCAGATGGGACTCCGCCGACTGAAAAATCACTCCCAGATTCTACCCCATTGTCCTCTCTCTCAGATGTTGTCTCAGTACCTGCTGTCTCAGTCTCTGATCCTACATCAGAGCTGTCCTCTATAACAGGAGTTAGGGCTTGAACAGCAGTCATCCAACGAGACGCCATCTCTGCTACTGGCTAAACTGTCCCTCTAGAGTACTAGCCTACGCAGATAGAGTCACAAAATTGCTCCTGGGTATGTGTCCAATAGGAAATGTTGTCACCTTACCTTAGTTTCTTCTCCAATTTGGCAGATTCTCTGAAGACACTGAAAAAACAAAAAAGATAGCATTACTTCACCTTACCACATACCCATCATCACAGCCTTTAGCGCTGGTGGCACCCAGTGCGACAGTCAGCTAAATACATATAAATGTATATCCTTTGCAGCAGGACAATAAAGCATCTGCGCTACTTTATGTCATCAAATCTGCCACTAGACAAAAGACAGATAAATATATATATATATATATATATATATATATATATATATATATATATATGTATATATATATATATATATATATATATATATATATATATATATATATGTATATGTATATATATATATATATATATCTTTTATATATGTGTGGTTTCCCTTGGGGGCCAATTGTGGCTCCCGGAAACCAACACATGAAAAAAAACACACACATATATATATATATATATATATATATATATATATATATATATATATATATATATATATAAAACACCACCCAAGACTGCCGGAATCCCAAGGCTCAATTGCGGGGCGGTCCGAGTGTGGTTCCAGCGAAGCGCGTTGTGTGAAGGCATTCACTTAGTAAAGACATTTGGATCACGCATTGGTGTCCGAGTATTCTCTAAATATTTGGGTGAAGTGTGGACTTATATATATATATATATATATATATATACACACACATACACACATCTATATAGATTTGTCATATATATATATGTATATATATATATATATATATAGATATAGATATGTATATATATATAGAGAGAGAAAGAGACTGACTCTCTACATCACTTTTTTTTTCTTCATACATGTGTGCTTTCACTTGGCAAAGCACACATGTATAAAAAAAAAAAAAAGGCCCCATAGGGGGTCAGCCTAAGGACTGACCCCCAACATTTTCTATTTTTTTTCAAATATTCCATGGGGGAGCCCGATCGCACCCCAGGGAAAACTACAACTAATTATTGGCCCAAAGGCCGACCCCGCCATTTTTTTAATTTATTTTTTACAAAAAAAATGTTGGTTTTTTTTATCTGGGGGGCGCGATCGCCCCTCAAAACATCCCCAACATATTTTCTTGCCAATATATGCTCCTGCGGGGGGGGCGGCCCATTTACACGGGGCCGACCCCCCCAAAGAAGATCCCTGGTGCATAGAGGCGTTTCCTGGCCATGGATCGCAGCCGCGCTGCGATACATGGCCATGAAACAGTGCCAGGAAGGCATCAATGGAAAGGGGAGACTCTCCCCTTTCCATGGATGCCACCCTGGCATCTGGGGAGGCCGTTTTGGCCTTTTTTCCCCACCGGAGTAGGGAGAGAGCGCTTACCTGCTTCTCTTGCTGCTCCGGTGGGGGAAATGTGACGTCAGCGCGCCTCGCGTCACGCTGATGTCACAGAGGGGCAGGAGGGGGGTGGGCGGGAGACGCGGAAGTTGTTCCGCGTCTCCCACGGGGAAAAAAAAAAAAAGCACCGGAGGATTTTTAACCCCCTCCCTGGTGTCGCCCACTAGTCGTGACCCGCACCCAAGGGGTTAAAACAATATTGTTGATGATTCTAGAGTTAATAAAGGAACTGAAACTTGTGAGGAATTCAAAATGTTCACTAAATTCAGGTTCCAAAGATTTACGCATTTCGATTATCAACCTAGGTTGAGATTCTAGGAAGTTTATCAAGTTCATCACTGGCACAGGAACTCGATTAATAAACTTATTAATCGAGAAGTAATATGTTGATGGTGTTTGAACTAACCAAGATGGCCCAGCAAAGAACTATGAAGAACTATGGCCCTCATTACAACCCGGGCAGTTGGTGATAAAGCAGCGGTAATACCACCAAAAGGATGGCGGAAATAAAATGGAATTACGACCATGGTGGAAACCGCCAACACAGACAACCAATTTAACACTCTGACCGCCACTGCGGTAGAAACAAACACCGTTGTGGTAACCGCCAACAGACAGGCAGAAGACAGTGTACCGCCCACACTATTTCAAGGCACCAAACCAGGCTTTTCCGGGGCGATCCCAACGCCATCAAAAGCACGGTGGAAACAGAACACAGAAGGGAAACCACTCACCTTTCAACACTTTACAAACAACCAGGACACCATGGAGTCCGAGTTACAGGTCTTGCCAATGCTCGCCTACCTCCTCATCTACCAGGAACATCAAAGACAACGGCGACGACCACGGTGAGTACTGCAACTAGCACACCGGGGAGGGGAGGAGGGAAAAGAGAGTGACACACACACGCTACACCCACACCCCTCACCCACAACAACAACACACACACACATATCACATCACAGATACACCCCGTAACCCCCTGGAAGAACACAAGGACCAAATGAAGTGAGTTCAACAAGTGTAATAATCGAACAATCAGACAGGCCAAGTTCACTTATAATCATCAGTATTTAAAAATATTAACAGCAAGTACACAAGTCTGTACACTGTCCCATTAAATGTCCGTGGACCATTGGTCCCAAAAAGCATGGGTGAAGCCCACACATGACACCTGCCTCAAAATGGAGAGAACACTGCATGGGCATCAGGTGGAAAACACACAGGCACTTCAGGGGCAAGGGGAGGGGGGCACCTCAGCCGGATGATGGGACGACACCACTGCTCCTCAGGAGGGCTCCATGCCCACTGTTTGCTCCTGGGGAGTGCAAAGCCACAGTCTCACAAGTCTATCAAGTGGGTGGGTTGCCCACTTCCTGGTCCTGTGGAGTGCAAAGCCACAGTCTCTCAGGTCTCTGAAGTGGGTGGGTTGCCCACTTCCTAGTCCTGGGGAGTGCAAAGCCACAGTCTCTCAAGGCTCTCAAGTGGGTGGGTTGCCAACTTCCTGGTCCTGGGGAGTGCAAAGCCACAGTCTCTCAAGTCTCTCAAGTGGGTGGGTTGCCCACTTCCTGGTCCTGGGAGTGCAAAGCCACAGTCTCTCAAGTGGATGCTGTTCTCCACTGGTTCTGGAGGGGCCTTGGTGCCCAGAATGCTGCATCCTGCTAAGGACTGGGTTTGTGGATGCTTTTCTCCACTGGTTCTGGAGGGGGCTTGGTGCCCAGAGTGCTACATCCTGCTAAGGCCTGGGTTAGTGGGTGTTTTTCTCCACTGGTTCTGGAGGTGGAAAACACACAGGCACTTCAAGGGCAAGGGGAGGGGGGCACCTCAGCCGGATGATGGGACGACACCACTGCTCCTGGGGAGGGCTCCATGCCCACTGTTTGCTCCTGGGGAGTGCAAAGCCACAGTCTCACAAGTCTATCAAGTGGGTGGGTTGCCCACTTCCTGGTCCTGTGGAGTGCAAAGCCACAGTCTCTCAGGTCTCTGAAGTGGGTGGGTTGCCCACTTCCTAGTCCTGGGGAGTGCAAAGCCACAGTCTCTGAAGGCTCTCAAGTGGGTGGGTTGCCAACTTCCTGATCCTGGGGAGTGCAAAGCCACAGTCTCTCAAGTGGATGCTGTTCTCCACTGGTTCTGGAGGGAGCTTGGTGCCCAGAATGCTACATCCTGCTAAGGAGTGGGTTAGTGGATGCTTTTCTCCACTGGTTCTGGAGGGGGCTTGGTGCCCAGAGTGCTACATCCTGCTAAGGACTGGGTTAGTGGATGTTTTTCTCCACTGGTTCTGGAGGGGGCTTGGTGCCCAGAGTGCTTCATCCTGCTAAGGACTGGGTTAGTGGATGCTTTTCTCAACTGGTTCTGGAGGGGGCTTGGTGCCCAGAGTGCTACATCCTGCTAAGGACTGGGTTAGTGGATGCTTTTCTCCACTGGTTCTGGAGGGGGCTTGGTGGCCAGTGATGCTGCACCAGAGGTGTGACAGTTCCCATTCCCCCACCTGGGTGTATGAGCCATGAGATATTCCGGTAACAGGTAGCATGATACTCCATGGAAGCAGAGACACACTCCACCTTGCGACAACTTAGGTTGCAAACTGCTGGTACTGCCAGTGCTGGTGCCTCATGTAGTGTGTGCAGGGTCCAGTACGTCTCCTGCAGCGTCTGACGGCTGCCCACTGGGGTTGGTGCTGATTTCTGCTGTAGTGGCACTTCCTGGGCACGTCGCGAGACAGGTGGCGGTGGCTGCGGCAGTGTCTGCAGCGGAGATGCTGCCGGTGCTGCCCGTGGTGCAGGTGTCTGTAGTAGTTGAGGGAGACACCAGGCCATATCCTGCAGCCTCCAAAGGCTGCCCACTGGGGATGATGCTGGTGACTGTAGTAGCAGCAGCTGCCATGCAGGTGGCGGTGCAGATAGTGGTGCAGGTGGCGGTGCAGGTGGCGGTCTTTGCAGCAGGACTCACCACGGTACAGGTTGCTGGGCTGTCTTCAGAAATGGGGGTCACCAGTCCCTCACCCGGAGGCTCCGTGCCCTGAAGTGACTTTGCTTTGCTCTTGTGTCCCTTCTCCACCTTGGAAGTCACTGCTGGGACCTTGGCACTGTCCTCTTTGGTTGGATGAGACCTTGCTGGGTGGGTGGTGCGGCTCTTCTCTTCTGCATGCTGGCCCCTTCTTTATCTTGGCAGGTGGTGGAATCGGGTGGTCCTTGGCTTCAGTAGGTAGCACACTGGCAGCCCTGATGGGTGCCCCCTTCGATACTCCCGGACTTACAGGGACCACAGTGGACGACGATTTGGTGGCTGAGGTGCTGGTCTAGGCTCTCGACAACATGGCCCTAGGGGAAGGCCGGGGGGGAGGTTTAGGGAAGAGGTCAATGGAAGGCAGGAAAAGTTTTTTAGACACACTGGGAAGGGAAGATGGAGGGGGTTTGGGAGTGGAGGAAGAGGTAGTGGTTGTAGGAGGTGTACGTCAGCTGAGTTTGGGTGAAGGTGCATGGGTTGGAGGCTGTTGTGAAGTGGATGGCTGTGTAGTGGGTGTGTGCCGGTGTTTGTGTACTTTGGCAGGAGGGCTCACAGACACACTGGGAGAGGACACAGGGGACATGTGAATAGTAGTGGGGGTGGTGATTGCATGTGAGCGGTGTGTAGTGATGGGCATGCTGGTGATGGAGGTAGTGGCTGAGGATGTAGTGCATGTAGGTGTGAGTGGAGACGAGACTGGGAGGGAGGTGGAGGACGTGGAAGAGGGGGACACAGTTGAGGCAATGGATGTTGGTATGTCTGCATGGGGATGGTGCTTATATGAGTGCCTGTGAGATGTGTGGTGCTTATGTTTGCCTGAGCCACTTTTGTGTGTTGATTTGAGTGAATGCTGGTCTGAAGGTATGCTTGGGATAGGCTGGGGTTGAGGGGATTGGGACTGGTTGGAGGAAGTTGGAGGGGAGAGGCTAGACACAGGGACAATGGCTGCCATCAGTGCTGATGCCAGAGCCTGAAATGCTCTCTGTTGGGCTGCCACGCAAGAATGAATGCCCTCCAGGTATGCATTTGTTTGCTGCAAATGCCTCTCGACACCCTGAATGGTATTCAAAATGGTTGACTGCCCAACAGTGAGGGATCTCAGGAGGTCAACAGCCTCCTCACTGAGGGCAGCAGGGCTGATTGTGGCAGGGCCTGAGGTGCCTGGGGCGAAGGAGATGCCCACCCTCCTGGGTGAGCGGGCACGGGAAACAAGCTGAGGGGCTACTGGGAGGGCAGTGCTGGTAGAGGGGGTGGCAGCTGTACCTGTTGTTGCGGTGGGCACAGAGGTGCCCGCCACTACAAAGGAGCTCCCATCAGAAGAGGAGTCACTGGTGTCCCCTCCGGTCCCTGTCGTGGAGGTCCCCTCACCCTCCGTCCCACTAGTGCCTTCAGACTCGGTACATTCACCCTCCTGGGCCATGTGGGTTGCAGCTCCCTCCTGCTCCGGTGCCACTGCTCCTCTGCCAGATGATGCTAATGCACACAAGGACAGGGTGACAAAACAAAAAGGAGGGGGAAGACAGATTCGACACGTGGTCAATGCCAGCAACATCATTACCATTGGCGGACACTACACAAAGGGAGCAGCCCTATGCACTAGGCCATGCACTAACTGTTCAGAGGGAAATCACCTGCCCATGGAGGACTATGCGTAAACCCATTTGCTGCACACCTGGAACCCACAAGAGCCTGACTGGTTGTAGATGGCCACTACCACTATTGGGGTTGGAGTGCCACAGAGCCTGCCTAACGAGGGACCTACTCTACCAAGTTCGCCTTGGCCTAGGGGAACCTACAGCCCACATCCCCCACCCAGACACCTCATAAAGCACACAGAGTGATGTCCTCAAGCGCCCATCCAACTCTGGATAGGCCACCTCCAGGATCCGGAATATCAGGGGGGTCATGGTGCGACGGGCACCCCTTTCACGTTGGGAGGCCTCTGCTGTCTTCTTGCTCCAGCGGCACAGGTCCTCCCATCTCTTGCGGCAGTAGGTGCTCCGTCTATGATAGACACCCAGGGTCCTTATGTCCTTGGCAATGGCACGCCAAATACCCTTCTTCTGGTAGGTGCTGACCTAGAGGAGAGGTAAAGTAAGAAAGGAACTTACTCCCCGTCCGGTTCGTCATACTCATTGGCCACCAGTTCCCACAAATGCTCTGACACACATACACTCACCATCCTCACATGCAGCCCCCCCAACATGTATCTACCAGCCACACCACTCCATACTTTCATGTCCTATGCATCAGCTCACAGTTTATTCACCTGTTTGTCTGGAGGACCGTAGAGTAGCGTGTACTGGGGGAGGACCCCATCCACTAGTCTCTCCAACTCCTCCACACTTAAGGCAGGTGTCCTTTCCCCAGACACTCGAGCCATTGTTGCTTCCAGACTGAGGTCACAGCAGCACCTGTAGTGTAGGTCCTCTGCTGTTGAAGATCAGGTATCAAGTGAGTGAACAGCTAGAAAATGGCGGTCACGTCCGCGGTGGTGCGTACCGTCAACGCCGGCGTACATCGTCATTGGCTCCTGGAACCCACAGGGCCCAATGATAACCAATGCTGAATTGCGTGGCAGTCTTCGACCGCCTACCGCGACGCTGCACAATACCAGCGCAGTTATCTCATTTCCACTTGTCCCTCCTTACAGGTCAGGCAGCCACCATTTCAGGGTGGCACATGGCAGGGCACCTAACTGCGTCACAGCACCTTTGGGCACAAATAAGGACAGACAACGCCACACACCGATTTAATCACATTAGTGTAAAACCCTTGTGCAAACAATGTGGTACGTGACCCTAAGCTCACCATTCTCTTCCATAGGCCTCATCCGCTGGGGCAGATGATGAGATGGCATCATCCTCCAGTGTACAGACCCCTGGTGGACCTGTTGACAATGGAAGACAGACACATCATTATCACCTACAGACTTGATCATGCCACAATCCAAGAACTGTGTGCCCAGTTGGAGCCAGACCTGATGTCAGCTATCCGCCATTCCACAGGTATCCCTCCTCTAGTGCAGGTCCTGTCAGTGCTCCATTTCCTGGCCAGTGGTTCCTTTCAAACAACAGTGGCCATGGCATCAGGGATGTCTCAGCCAATGATCTCTGACGTGTTGTCCAGAGTGTTATCTGCCCTGCTGAAACACATGCGCAGCTACATCGTTTTCCCCCAGGTGGAGGATTTGCCCACAGTGAAAGGCGACTTCTATGCCCTGGGACATATCCCAAACATCATTGGTGCCATTGATGGTACACATGTGGCATTTGTTCCCCCCAGCAGGAATGAACAGGTGTACAGAAATCGTAAAAGCTACCAGTCCATGAATGTGCAGATGGTGTGTTTGGCGGTTGTACGACGGAACACCGATTTCCTAAACAACTAGTGCCTTAACAACGAGGTCGGAACACCAACCTCGTTGCTACTACTAATGATTTTACCATGAATGCCTTAACAACGATTTTCATTGTAAAGGCATTCCTGATAAAAGCATTACTAATAGGCACCATTGACCCTACATCCCTCACCCCACCCTCCTAACCCCTCCCCAAAACCAAAAACGCCCCACCCCCCCAACCCCGCCCCAAAACCTAAAACCCCCTGACCCCCCACCCCCTCCCCAAAACCAAAAACGCCCCACCCCCCAACCCCACCCCAAAACCTAAAACCCCCTGACCCCCCACCCCTCCCCAAAACCAAAAACACCCCACCCCCCCAACCCCACCCCAAACCTAAAACCCCCTAACCCCCCACCCCCTCCCCAAAACCAAAAACGCCCCACCCCCCAACCCCACCCCAAAACCTAAAACCTCCTAACCCCCCACCCCCTCCCCAAAACCAAAAACGGCCCACCCCCCAACCCCGCCCCAAAACCTAAAACCCCCTGACCTCCCACCCCCTCCCCAAAACCAAAAACGCCCCACCCATCAACCCCACCACAAAACCTAAAACCCCCTGACCCCCCACCCCCTCCCCAAAACCTAAAACCCCCCACTTACCTTAGTCAACCCCTTGTCACCTGTGTCCTCCTCCTTCGCCAACTCCCTTCTTTGTACCTTAACCACGCATGTTCGTAGTTCAGAACATACGTAGTTAAGGCACAAAATAACGGAGTCGTGGTTAAAAAAAGCGTTGTTGCGCTTTCGTTAACCACGACTTCGTTAAAAAGACTTCGTAATAAAGGATGTTTCCCGTGTTTGGCAGACCAGTACAACTACCATGTGAATGCCAAATATCCTGGCTCTGTGCATGACGCTTACATTTTGAGGAATAGCAGCATCCCTTATATGATGGGCCAGCTCCAGAGGCATTGTGTGTGGCTAATAGGTGAGCCCAAGGTCCCCATACAGTACGAATAGGTGTCTTGGTGTGGTTTAGTCCCTAAGGGTTGGTGTATGTCTAACAGATATCCCTCGACATTTACAGGTGACTCTGGTTACCCCAACCTCTCATTGCTGACCCCTGTGAGGAATGCCAGGACAAGGGCAGAGAAACACTACAATGAGGCACATGGGCGAACTAGGAGGATTATTGAGCGGACTTTCGGTCTCCTGAAGGCCAGATTCCGGTGCCTCCATCTAACAGGTACTACTCACCCAAGAAGGTGTGCCAGATAATCATGGCATGCTGTGTGTTGCACAACCTGGCTTTGCGACGCCAGGTGCCTTTTCTGCAGGAGGATGGGCCTGATGTTGGTCTCGTGGCAGCTGTGGAGCCTGTGGACAGTGAGGAAGAGGAGGTAGAGGAAGAAGATATTGACAACTGAAACAACATCATCATGCAGTACTTCCAATGAGACACAGGTAAGAGTCTGGCACTGCTCATCTCATAGCTGACTACTGTAGGACATTGTATAAGTCTGCCTTTTTACCTCTGTGTATGGACCCTGACAGTTCACTTTGGCTTTCCTTTTCACAGATCTGGGTACCACATTCTGCTTTCTGCTATGTTTACTGCTGCCCAGCAACTGTCATACTTTGGTATGTGCAAATGAACATTAACATTGATATTTGTCTAGGAGGTTGTAATGATACATTTGTGAAAGTACAGACTGACTCCAGATAACAAGGGTGTTTATTTAAGTGTTAATAAGTAGAGGGGGATGTGCAATGGGTTGGGGTGATGGTGGCGGGATATCCATGATAGAGTCCAGTCTGTTTGTATCACAGGTGCATTGTCCAATGGGACATAGGAAGTGGAGCAATGTCAGTTCAAGGTGGACAGGGTGACATAGTGGGACAGAAGGGTGACAATCAGGAGAGTCCTATTTCCTGGAAGGGGTCTTGGCAATGTCCTCTGTCTTATGCCTGGATCGCAGGGACCATTTGCGGGGTAGTTCTCCTTCTGCAGGGGGTGGGGTGCTGGTGGCCTGTTGGTCCTGTGGCGGGATCTCATGTCCACTAGTGCTGGCGGACGTGGAAGGCTGTTCATCATTCGGGCTGGTGTCAGGGGCCCGGGGATATGCCACTTTCTCCATCATGGTGTTGGCCATGTCTGCCTGCACCCCTGCAATGGTGACCAGGGTGGTGTTAATGGACTTCAAGTCCTCCCTGATCCCCAGGTACTGTTGCTCCTGCAGCTGCTGGGTCTCCTGAAACTTGGCCAGTACCTAGCCCATGGTCTCCTGGGAATGGTGGTATGCTCCCATGATGTTGGAGAGTGCCTCGTGGAGAGTGGGTTCCCTGGGCTTGTCCTCCCCCTGTCGCACAGCAGTCCTCCCAGCTTCCCTATTGTCCTGTGCCTCTTTCCTCTGAACTGTGTGCCCACTGCCACTGACCTCAGGTCCCTGATCGTCCTGGGTTAGTGGGTTTGCCTGGGGTCCCTGTAGTGGTGGACACACTGCTGATTGACGTGTCCTGGGGACAGTGGCATGGCCCACTGGGTGGGCGCTGTGGTGGTGTGTCCTGAGGGGGAGGTTCAGTGGTGGTTTGGGACTGTGGCAGCTGAACCGACTGTCCAGAGGTCCCTGATGGGCCGGGCTGGTCATCTTGATCCAGGCGTGCAGAGCTGCTGTCATCACTGTGGGCCTCTTTTGTGGGTGGACTGGAAATGGCTGGCACCTCCTGTCCGGTAACGTTGTGTAGGGGTCCTGTTGGGGTGTAAATGCATTGTTAATGTATCTGTGTGTGCCATCTTGTGCAGTGGGTGTGTTTCCCTCTATTACTGCGCTTGCATTATCGCCTTGGCCCTTGTGTGAGTGGTGATTGTGTGGGGTGGTGGAGTTTCTCTACTGTGCATGCTGTGGTGATGGGTGTCCATGCAGGTCTGTGATGGGTGTCCATACATTGTTGTCACATGCAGGGCTTGCCATTGGGATGTGTGGGTTGCAATAGTTGGGTATCTGTGCGGTGTTGGGGTGATGGGTGAGAGGGTAGGGGTTGGGGTTTGTGATGGCATGCAAGTAGGGTGGGGGATATAGTTGTAAAGCTTTGACTTACCAGAGTCTAGTCTTCCTGCTACTCCTGCAAGGCCCTCAGGATGCATGATCGCCAAGACCTGCTCCTCCCATGTTGTTAGTTGTGGGGGAGGAGGTGGGGGTCCACTGCCAGTCCTCTGTACGGCTATCTGGTGTCTGGATACCACAGAACGTACCTTCCCCCGTAGGTCGTTCCATCTCTTCCTGATGTCATCCCGTGTTCTTGGATGCTGTCCCACTGCGTTGACCCTGTCCATGATTCTCTGCCATAGCTCCATCTTCCTCGCAATGGACGTCTGCTGCACCTGTGATCCAAATAGCTGTGGCTCTACCCGGATGATTTCCTCCTCCATGACCCTGAGCTCCTCCTCAGAGAACCTGGGGTGTCTTTGAGGTGCCATGATGTGGTGTGGGTGATGTGTGAGGTAATGGTTGATGTGATGTGTGGGGTGATGTGTTGGGGTGTGTTCTTTGAGGTGCGTGGATGGTGTATGAGTGATGGTGTTGCGTGCCTCTGGATGCTGGTGTTGTCTTTGCTTTTCTGTCTCTCTGCTTCTTCCAAAATTGTCACTGTGAGGGGTTGTGGGTAATGTGGGTGTGTGTTTTATAGTGTTGTGAGTTGTGTGGGTGTGGTGTGTGTATGTGTGTCAGGTGTGTGTATTTTGAATTGTCCAATGTGGTTCTGTTTTGTAAATGTGTGTGTATTTTGAGCGCGGCAGTGTGTACTGCCAATGGACTACCGTGGTTGAATGACCGCTGCGTTTATTCGTGGGTCGTGATAGTGTGGGTGTAGTTCTGTTGGCGTGACGGTGTGGGTTTTGCTATTGCCAGTTTATCACTGACATTTGGTGTGACAGACTTGTGTGGGTGTCTGTATTGTGGAGCATTTCTGAGTGTGGATCATAATACTCTGAGCAGATTTCCGCCGCGGACACGGTATGTTGGCGGCTGCCTGCACAGCAGTCAGCAGATTTTACCGCCAGGGTTGTAATGATGGCCTATGTAACAATACTTTGCCAACATTTGCCTATACACAATTGGCAATCATCCATTCTAAGTTACATGTGCATTCAAAACGCTGAATCATATAATGTAATTTCAAAGATCGGCCAAAATTACAGTTCTAGGATAGCTTTGAAAGTTATTTGTTTAGACAAGCTTTTGTGTTTGGTACTGTACTGCTCAGGTCTGTATATTTTGCTGACTTCGATCAATATTAATTTTTATTGGTTTATTTTAAAATTCTATTTTATTCCCATGTGAATAATGTATGTATTTTTATTTTTATGTCATTTTATTTCATCATTTATTTTGAAGTCCATTGAAATAAATGTACTGCCCACTGTACATTCTAATGATGGGAGGTATGAATTATGATCTGTTGTTAAGAAGAAGAAGAGGTCTGCAAAATATACAACAGAAAATGCTTTTAACTTCAAGGTATTCCCATCTGTACGTCGTTTACTGAATAATAGATTATGAAGACCAATTGGAAGTTTCCTCAGTGCACGGCAAGGATGTATTCGTCTTACTAATGGAATTTTATGCCTTAAGAATCTACTTTTGTTCTTCCTAGAATATTCAATGTCATCTTAATCTTTGTTGCAACATAAATTAAATAGCTCAAAGGGGCTTTGTGCAGGGGTGTTTGCTTCTTTATTATGCCCCGAGAATGTTGGGAATACAGATAGGCTCCTTTCTGTGCAGCAACAAAAAGAAAAGCGCCGAAAAGAGCACAGGAAGACAAAATGCAAATAATATGGCTGAAGGCCCTGTGAGAATATCCACCTTCATTGCAGGAATTTCAAATGGCAGATAGTTTGATAGAGGTTCTGATAAAATATGATAATATAGTCTAAGTACATGCTCTTTTCTTTTATCACGTTTAAAAATGCACTAAAGTATCTTCATAAAACACTCCTCTAAATAGTTTGGTGATCTTGAGAAACTATTCCTTAACTTCAACATATACATCGGAGTGTAAAAATATATTTTACCCTTTTCGCTTTCATAGTGCATTGTCTCAGTTGCACCTTTTCTGTGCTAAGCTCACACTGTTTCCATTTATTAAGTGTGAATTTTATGGCTGTCTGCAAATTCGCATGTCTGTCACTGCGTCAGTACTGAGTTCAGAAAATCCATTGCCACTATATCATCAAGGTGAGTATACATAGCTTTGTGTAGATTTACTATTTGTAGCTGCGCCTCTACGTGGATTAAATGTGTACATAAAATCATGGTAAAACTATATGATTTTACGAAATGGTAATGAGGTTATATAAAATACACTTCACATCAGTACTTCCTTTACTTGGTTTGTTATGCCATCCACCTTTTTCTTTTACCCTCTACAGCACGCAGCAGTGGAAATGGGTTGGCCCAGTTTAGCCAATGGCTAACTTCACAGTGAGGGACGGCATTCTACTCTTACAAAATAAGCAACATCTATACAGAAAGTTGTTCTCTTTCTGCCAGTTTGCTAAATAATAAAACTTTTAAAAAACCATGACAACGTAATACATGCATTGACAAACCCAAAAGGCAGCCAGGCACACCAGATCTGTTAGCATTGCCAATGATTCCACATTTTGCCACAAAGATGAAACGCACTTACATAAGCGCACCTTGCACTTAAATTGCGAAGGGTTGTGTGCCTTCAATTACTTTATTTTCTTTCATCTCTATGGTGGATAGAGTTGTCAAGGAAGGAAAGGACAGAGGGCTAAAGGTAAAATCTTCTAACAGGAAAAAGAGTTCATTATGATTCCAGACTTCTCGTTGAAATCCATTCTTAACAACCATTAGTGCTGTAAGGAATTGACAATTGTATCTACTTATTGCATCTCAAGTCACACTCCCTATACTCCCTGTTAGAGCCTGATAGCGCGTCCAATCCTTATAAATTACTTATACTTGGACACGCCGGAGGTCGGTGAACCTTTTGACCGGGTTGAGTTCTCCTCATCCAAGAATAGTCGGATCCCTCAAATCAATAATTAATAATCCTTTATAATCAATAACCAATACTCAATTAGTAATCAAACAACAAATTAGGAATCAATAATAATCAGTAATTTGACACACCATGACCTTTCAGTCATGAATAACCACACCTGTTTATTAAAAGTTAATGAGTTTATTTCCCTATATTAACAAAGCTAACACAATATAAGTAAGTCTCAAAATCAAATGACATGCGTATACGAACATTACTAGCTGTCCATAGCGAGGGAAGAAACGCAATCTACGCAAAATTTGGATTATAATGCACTCAGTTATAGCAATGCAAATCACTAATAAGAGTAACTGAATTTGACTAATTGCATACATCGGTCAGCATAACAAGATTTCAATTCAGCATGGTGCATCAAATGAATACCTCAACTAACCTCTGATTAGCATTGGCATGTGGGGCTTCATGCAAAACGAATTTAGTCAACATAAATTTAGAAAAACTTCTAGCTTGGGCTCTGTCAAAATAAGCAGTTGGTACCTAAGAAGGAAAACACAATACATAATACATTTTATCCTTTTATAATTACCAATTACAATCAGCATTCAAGGTAAGTCTTGGTCCTTCAGGTACCGGTTCGATCAGCATGGGGCAGACTTTGAAGGGGCAAAGTTTAAGGCAAGTTTTCCTTGCATCAACAAGGAAAATGGGGCAAAAGTGTTCGTATGGGCAAGACGGGGTAAAGTTAAAGTTAAAGTCTCTAGGGTGAGAATTCTTAAAGTCTCTCTCTCTCTCTGGAATAGAGAAAAAGCATCAAAGGGTCATCAAAATGGCTTCTTGAATCTTGCTTCAAAATGGCATCAAAGAAAATGGATGGCTTCTCTTTGTCCGGTGGGTTTAAGTAAGAAAACGTTCCAAATTCTTCAGGATCTTCCATTGGAGGGTCCATGGGGTAGTTTCTCTTTAACCAATGAATAGTATCCTTCTGTTAATGTTCACCTACGCATAAGGTGTCCTTGGAGTTTTGGAACACAAATAGCAACAAAGTTGCCAATTAATTCTGCATCAGTGTCTTTATTGTCTGCACCTGCAGAAACTGACCTTGCTTCAAAGGGGATGAAACTTGCCTAGCACGAAACCTTGAGCTAAGTGTATTAGTCATTCTACTGGAAAAATACAGCCTTAAAGTTTAAAACACGTTTTTGTTAATACAAGTGAAGACTGCGCAGTTAAAATTGAGACCAGACAACTAGGCCAAAGCCTCGGCTAAATTTAAGCTAAGCATTTAACAGCTTTAACGAGAAAATCATAAAATACATCTGCAATTATGACGGATTACTACATGGTCGATTCTTCATGATTAATCAAGCCCGTTTATACTAATGGCGACCTTCTTCGTGGGCACATTTTCTACACACATTATTTTTCTTTGCTAAAATCACATTGTCTTATACGATTTTGTTACATGATATATGAATGTTTGTTAGTCTTTCTTTTTCGAAAAAGCGGTTCAATATACGGAGCCTAATTCCTCCACATTACTTTGATTTGGAGTTTACACCTTACATTTATACCAATATAATCAGAATTAGAAACAGCTGTGATCTGGAGCTTTTACAGAGGTAAACTATGTGATGAAGTACCATTTACAAATCTGTCATTCCTTCTAGACAACCACACACAATAGGAGCTTAGATGTGATTTGATGGGCTATCCTAAGCAGGGTGGGACAGAGGACATGGACCCAGTTTCACTTATACCTGAATAGACTGTTTCCTGTCCCCACATAAAGGGCATCATGCACCCTATAATTAGTCTGGAGCCACAGCAATGATGGCAGGTCATATGTGCACTTCAAATATATGTCTTGAAGTCTCCCCCACATCAAAGGCAACTCCGGATATAAGAATTTGTATTCAGAAACCACCATTTCAGTGCATTTCTGGACCTGTGGATACTCTGCCGGAAGAAGGACTGCTGTGCTGCTGAAGGACTGTCAATCTGCTGGACTGAACTCTGCTGGACTCCTGCTTTGATGTGCTTACCTGTTGTATGCTGCCCTCTTGCCTGGGAGTGAGGACTGGACCTGCATCTCTCCAACTCAGATCCCTGAGTGACTCCAAGGGCTAGTGGGCTGGTCTCCAGATCTGAAGTCTCAAGGACAGAAAATACTTCCAACCACCCTGCTTCTGCATCTGTACTCTGTCATCTGTAATTCTACCCTGGCAAGTGGTGTCATCCCAGTCCGTGGTAGTGGGCTTAAGGTGCTTTCCAATGGAATCGATGGAGCCTCTCTATTGATCCACACATCCCTGAGGAGAACCAGTGATTTCCTTGACTGAGCAGTGCATCCTTGAGTAGAACTGATAGATCACCACTGCTGCGTGGATTGGGCCCTCTAAAGAAGACTCACATCAGTGTGCCATCCCACATCTTGGATTTCATGCAACACCATTGGAACCACCACTGTGCAATGCCTCCCTGGAGCAGATCCTCACCTCCCTGATTGATGGCAGCCTCAAAGACAATGCCAAAGTTCTGCATTCACTGCTCATTGGAACTGACACATCACCTTGGCTGCCTAATAGATCCCAGACATCTGACTTCACATCACAAGCCCAGTCAGCGGCATCCTCGATGTTGATGCAACAGGACCTCACACAGCAGCACACCGCATGTCAGAACCAACGCATTGCATCAGCTGAGCGGTGGATCCCCTAGCAGAACTGACTCAGCTCCTCGGCTGAGAGGCTCATCACCGAACAGAACCCAAACATTTCTCCCAGCTGAGCAGCACCTCATCAAGCAGAGCCCAGGTATTGCCACTGCTGAGTGGATTGGGTCCAACACAGAAAACTCACATCACTGCAGCATCCTGCATCTTGGTTTTGATGAATCTCCTTCAGAACCACCATTGCATGGTGCTCCCCTGAAGCAGCTCCTCACATCCCTTACCACTGGCAGTGTCATCAATGACTCTAAAGCTTCACTTCACGGCTTCACCGTTCGTTGGAACCAATGCACTGCCTCTGCTGCGCAACACATCCCTGACACCGGCCTTTGCATAGCAAACCCAGTCAATGAGATCCTCGATGCCAAAGCAACAGGACCTCAAACCAGAGCCTCATCGCATCTCAAAACCAATGTATCACATCGGCTGTGCAATGCATCTTTGACCCAATAACCACGCAAATCTCTTGAACCAAGATGAAGTTACTTTGTTTAGCAGGCCTAACTGATCCCTCTAGCTGGCCCACACTCCATCACTGTCGGACTGAAATTTGACTTAGTCCCAGTCTGTCACGACCAGATATCCCCTGTTGGCACTATGATACCGTTTGTTCTTTGAAAATTCATAACTTAATTTCTACCAATTTGATTTCTGTTAATTTGGTCTTGTATTTTTTATTAAATTGAGTTCTATTTTTCTAATCTGCTGTAGGATCCTTTTTGTGTGGTGTTTTCACTCTTTTACTGTTTGAAGCGCTGCACAAATAATTTACCTATTACCTTCAAATTAGGTCTGACTGCTCTGTGGCAACCTACTAGAGGGTTATCATATATTAATTTAGCGTTTGCATGCACCTTGCACTGAAAAGAATTGTGGTTGCTGCTTGACCATGGCTCACATCCCAGTCAAACAACAACCCCCTTTCTCACACACACATCCGTACACACATATGCATACACAACCACACACATGCAAACACACGCAACCTGGCACATTTTGAAGCAGAACACAATGAATAGAGCATCCCTAGCCCCCACCAGGTGAACAATAACCAAATATCTCAACCATCATTCACTTGCAGAGAGATGACATCTTTCACCTGTCTGCCAGAAAACAAATACCCCTGCAAACAACTTTCAGTGAATTATAGGCCAGTCTGTACATCCTATGTATTGTCCACTAAGAAGTTTCCTTAATTTAAGATGTGCAATAATTTACTAAGTAGCACAGAAATCATTATGTTTAAAACATCTGCACTATCATGCAAGAGCTGATACCTAACTTTGATGATTGAGGTATTTGAGGGGTGCGACAATATTGAAAGCCACATGATTTCCAATTTGCCCGATTTATTAGCTTTACCTTGACCTGTGCATATCCACAAGGTCCTAAATATTCCAAAGGAAAATCTGCATTGGTAAAACAAATAAAATCTGACTGCTGGCTGTTCGAGCCACACCAATACATGGAGACTTGAACTGCCCCAATGTTAAACTTGAGAGTAAACCCTAGCACAATCCACACCTGCAGTGCATGATATCACCCATACAGGCCAGTTGATCCACTACCCATTAAATATAAAATCCGGAAGAGAAAGAGACAATTAAAAAAAAACATCTAAATTCAGTAATGACTAGGACTGATCCATAAAAATGCTGGAAACTCTAACATCAATGGCATTAACAAATCTCCAACACAGAACCTTTCTTTTGTAGTCAGCCACTAAGAGATGTCCACAATCCTGGAAAAGAGCACAAAATGGACACATCCATGGACCCTTCCACAATATGGTATTCTTCTACTTTCTTCTACACAAACCGTAGGGAGAGAGTAACATGACATCACCACTCCTGACTGAACATTTTCCCATGGACACCAGCATCACAAAGATTAACCTCGAGTGACATAATTCAATACACCCAACTAGGCCAGACATGAGCATGCAAAATCTATGACTTCACCAGAGATTAGATACTGATTTAAGTTCACCGGATATGATTGAAGAGAAGTTCTTCTACACTTTTAGCAAAACATTAATTGCCTAGTAGAATGCAATGTGGAATGACTTATGAAGGTACTGTTGGCCCAGGCACAGCACAGTTAAACTGAGTTACTAACGAAGACTTAATACAGACCAACAAGACAGCCAGTGAAGAAGTATTTGTTCAGAGATGTTTCTTATGTCAGACACTGAGACTACATCTGAAACCTCAAGTAATGTGATGGAATGGACAGATGTTGTGACAACTAGACTCACTTGAGAACAAATCAGAGCATAGACTGATGCACAGGCATGCGTTGCCAGCAAAACTCTATTCTATAGCAAAGCAATTGGCAGGCATAATGAAAGTTAACTGGTGATTGAAAAAAGTGGTGGATCTGATCCTTACTAGTGTTTCAACACCCGTTTCTGACCGCGCAGAAGAGAGCACAGCATGACTGAGTAAGAAATAAGATATAAATACTTACAATAATGAAGCTACCGAAACGTTTGTATGTTGCAGTTGTGTAAATGTTCAGGATCCATTGCCATTCTCTAGCCACAATGCCGCACACAGAGTCTAAGTAATCTATGCCTGTCATTTATGCATCCAGTCAGCTGTGCAGTGGCTTGTAATTGCATGCCTTTGTACTTTATAAATCCACTTTATTAGTGATGCATGCCAAAACAGTGAAACTAGAAAGGTCTGTTAGCTAAAGTGTGTTGCATTGTTTAGCTCCTTTCAGATGAAATTCTCAGAGACACAAACAAAAGACCAGTCCAACGACAAAGAACATATTAACCGGTTCTGTGCCGGTGACGTAATGGTTACGTCCCACGGCACAGTGCTCCTGTGCTGGGGACGTAACCATTATGTCCTGACACCAGAGGGCTCCCTCTGTGGGCTTCCCCCCCTTCCCCTCATGGCATGGCTGGAAGGGGAATCGCTTTCCCTTCCACCCCCGATCCCCCAGACCCCCCGGACCCTCCTAGGGACGTCTGATGACATCAGCACATGATTGCGTGCTGGCCTCATCAGAGGTCACCTCCTATCGCGCTGGAAGCATGCTTCCAGTGCGGTGTGGAAGAGAAATGCTGAGCATTTCTGTTCCTGTCGGGCGGAGGGGGCCAGTAGAGGCATGAAAGGAAAGGAAATGCCCACTAAACACCAGGGATTTTTTCATTTTTAGGTAATTGTCATGAAGGAAGCGGCCCCTTGGGCAAGGGTCACTCCCCAGGGGGCCAAATCATTTTATGCCATTTCTACCCCATTGGCCTAATATAATTAGGCCGATCTGCCCCCTTGGGGGCAGAAAACCACTAGGCACCAGGGATACATTTTATTTTTGTTCATTTTTTATTTGTTATATGTGGGGAACGACCCATTAGGCAAGAGTCGCTCCCCGGGGCGCTAATATAAGTAGGCCGATCTACCCCAGGGGGCAAAAACCTCTAGACACCAGTGATATATATATATATTTTTATTTACTTTATGTTTTTATGTATGGGGAGCGACCCCTTACGCAAGGATCTCTCCCCTGGGGGGCAAATTGTACTTAGGCCATTTCTGTCCCCCTTGGGGGCAGATCGGCCTATTTATGTTACTTAAATCTGACCCAAAGGGGGGCAGAAACCACTAGACATGAGGGATTGGTGTGTGTATGTGTATGTTTGTTTGGGGGGGGGGCAGCTCCTTGGGCAAGGGTCGCTCTCCATGGAGGCACATTACTGTTGGCCATATCTGCCCCCTCATAAATGAGGGCCAAAGTTGTTCTGTGCAACGACAAGCAAGAGGACAATTGATTATTTTGGGTTTTGGTTTTCACATTTGGGCCATGAGAGCTTGATAACTCTCAAAATCATCCCACTTGGAATGGTGATGGTTGCACTTTTGTGACTTTGGGATGCTGCCATGTAGAAAAATCCACAAGACCTAGAAACATCTGAACACTAAACATCTGGTTGATTCCAGGGTGGTGTGCTTTACATGCACCCTGCATCATTTTCTTACCCACAATGCCCTGCAAACCTCCAACTTTGCTCGAATCCACACATTTTTCCAACATTTTTGTGATGGAACCTTTCCGGAATCTGCAGGAATCAATAAAATTCCTACCACCCAACATTGTCTCATCTATACCAATAAAAATTCTGCTGCACTTGTCAGCGTAAAATTGTTTTTTTTTCAAACTGCCCTTATGACCAGCTTTTGTTCTCCCTCGATTTCGACATGTTTTTGGCTCTTCCTTGTCACAGGCACTTGGCCCACCTACACAAATGAGGTATCATTTTTACTGGGAGACGGAGGGGAACGTTCGGTGGTAGGAAATGTGTCCCGGTGCGATGATCCCACACAGAAATGTGGGAAAAATACGATTTTTTTGCTACATTTGAGGGTTGCTGAGGATTCTGAATCAGAAAACATTGGGGGATCCACACAAGTCACACCTCGCTGGACTCCCTCGGATATCTAGTATTCAGAAATGTCTGGGTTTGGTAGGTTTCCCTAGATTGCTGCTCACCCAGGACCAAAAACGCAGGTGACCCCTGAAAAAACAAGTAGTAGTTTTGTATTTGATCATTTTGATGTGTCCAGATAGTGTTTTGGGGCATTTCCTGTCGTGAGCACTAGCCCTACCCACACAATGAGGTACCATTTTTATAGGGAGACTTGGGGAAATGATGGGTGGAAGGACATTTGTGTCTCCTCTCAGATTCCAGAACTTTCTGTCACCAAAAGTTGAGGAAAATGTGTTTTTTGGCCACATTGTGAGGTTTGCAAAGGATTCTGGGTAACAGAACCTGGTGAGAGCCCCACAAGTGACCCAATCTTGGATTCCCCTAGATGTCTAGTTTTCAAAAATATGCAGGTTTGGTAGGTTTCTCCAGGTGTCAGCTGAGCTAGAGGCCAAAATCCACAGCTAGGCACTTTGCAAAAAAACAGCTCTGTTTTCTTTGGGGAAATGTGATGTGTCCACATTGCGTTTTGGGGCATTTCCTGTCGGGGGTACTAAGCCTACACACACAAGTGAGGTACCATTTCTATCGAGAGATGTGGGGGAACGCTGGGTAGAAGGACATTTTTGGCTCCTCTCAGATTCTAGAACATTCTTTCACCGAAATGAGAGGAAAAAGTGTGTTTTTTTGCCAAATTTTGAGATTTGCGAAGGATTCTGGGTAACAGAACCTGCTGAGAGCCCACAAGTCACCCCATCTTGGATTCCCCTAGGTGTCTAGTTTTAAAAAATGCGGAGGATTGATAGGTTTCCCTAGGTGCCGGATGAGCTAGAGGCCAAAATCCACAGCTAGGCACTTTGCTAAATCAGCTCTGTTTTTTTTGGGAAAATGTGATGTGTCCAGGTTGTGTTTTGGGGCATTTCCTGTCGCGGGCGCTAGGCCTACTCACACAAGTGAGATACCATTTTTATCAAGAGGCTTGGGGGAACGCTGGGTGGAATGAAATTTGTAGCTCCTCTCAGAGTCCAGGACTTTCTGTCACCAAAATGTGAGGAAAAAGTATTTTTTTGGCCAAATGTTGAGGTTTGCAAAGGATTCTGGATAACAGAACCCGGTGAGAGCCCCACAAGTCACCCCATCTTGGATTCCCTTAGGTGTCTAGTTTTCAAAAATGCGCTGGTTTGGTAGGTTTACCTAGGTGCAGGCTGAGCTAGAGGCCAAAATCTACAGCTAGGCACTTTGCAAAAAACATGTCAGATTTCAATGTAAAAATGTGATGTGTCCATGTTGCGTTTCCTGTCGCAAGCATTAGGCCTACCCACGCAAGTGAGGTACCATTTTTATTGGGAGTCTTGGGGAACACAGAATAGCAAAACAAGTGTTATTGCCCCTTTTGTTTCTCTACATTTTTTCCTTCCAAATGTAAGACAGTGTGTAAAAAAGACATCTATTTGAAAAATGCCCTGTGATTCACATGCTAGTATGGGCACGCTGGAATTCAGAGATGTGCAAATAACCACTGCTTCTCAACACCTTATCTTGTACCCATTTTGGAAATAAAAAGGTTTTCTTGATACCTATTTTCCACCATTTATATTTCAGCAAATGAATTACTGTATGCCCGGTATGGAATGAAAACCCATTGCAAAGTACACCTCATTTATTGGTTCTGGGTACCTAGGGTTCTTGATGAACCTACAAGCCCTGTATATCCCCGCAACCAGAAGTGTCCAGCAGACGTAATGGTATATTGCTTTAAAAATCTGACATCGCAGGAAAAAGTTACAGAGTAAAACGTGGAGAAAAATTGCTGTTTTTTTACCTCAATTTCAATATTTTTTATTTCAGCTTTGATTTTCTGTAGGATCTACACAAATTACACCTTTGCTGCAATTAGAATTTTGTCTACGTTTCAGAAATGTCTAGCCTTCTGGAATCCAGCATTGGTTTTACACCCATTTCTGTCACTAACTGGAAGGAGGCAGAAAGCACAAAAAATAGTAAAAATTGGGTGTGTCCCGGTAAAATGCCAAAATTGTGCTGAAAATTGGGTTTTCTGATTCAAGTCAGCCTGTTCCTGAAAGCTGGGAACATGGTGATTGTAGCACAGCAAACCCTTTGTTGATGCCATTTTCAGGGGAAAAACCCAGGAGCCTTCTTCTGCAGCACTTTTTTCCCATTTGTTTGAAAAAAACAAATTTTTCGCTGTATTTTGGCTAATTTCTTGGTCTCCTTCAGGGGAACCCACAAAGTCTGGGTACCTCTAGAATCCCTCGGATGTTGGAAAAACAAGGACGCAAATTTGGCGTAGGTAGCTTATGTAGACAAAAAGTTATGAGGGCCTAGGCGCTAACTGCCCCAAATAGCCAAAAAAAGGCTCGGAGGCGAAGGGGTTAAAGCTGTGAAGGACTACTGTAAGCTCATATTATTTCATCATGATTACATCCCAGAGTTCTATTTGGCATTTCTTGCTGGTTGAGTGACACAAACTTTAAAGTAAATTCACATTAGAGCTTGTGTGCGAACAAAGGTACCATTCAAACACAGTGCAGACCAAGGTGCTGCTGGTTAATCAACTTCATAAACGTCTGTAAAGGTCCGTGGCTTTCCTAATGCATCAACTTGAAGAAGAATAAGTACTCAATGACTAAACATGACGTGTCTGTATTCCACCTTATTAAGGTGAATGTCCACATTGAACAATTGAACCTCTGATGTTCCAAAAGAGTATGCTACATATTATTCCTGTCATCTAAAATCATGGCTTCATATGGGCACACACGAAACTTGATTTTACAGCAAGAAATTAATGCAACATCCTCAAACATCATAGCAGATGAGAACACCAATATCCATGTCCGATGGCATGGCAACACCTTTACTCAAAGACAATTAGTATATGAGTATGTTCACAGAAGGTCACTTATGTAATCCACTGTTATGATGTTGCCACTGGAAATGGAGCACTCTGCTCGGCACAATGACCTTGAGTCAGATTGACGCTAACGCAATTCATACTTAAACATGATCAAAGTTATTACCAACGTAGAAACTAAGTGAAAGATGTGGAAGAAGGAAGCTTATATGAGCACCTTGACCTAAGACCTTTTTGTGCTGAGCAAATATCTAGAGTAGGCAAGGTCAGGCAGAGCTTGGATGTGATGTCCAGTATAGATACCATGATGTTGCCTTGTTAAACCCACAACTTTGTGATTGAAACGAGTAACTGGGAAATTGATGCCAAAAAGTGTCCAGATTTGCTAGTCACAGTCTCTTGCAGATAGGGTAATTATGGAAATTTGAAAGGAATTAGAAGTGGAACGTGAAAATTAAACAGCTGAGATGAATGAGCAGGCCAGCAGAGGTATTGCCCGGTTATTGAAAAAGCATGAATACCTCCTAGTCTGTTGATTGAGAGTGTCCTGACTCACTATGGGCAGATTTAAGAGCTGCTAGCGTCATGTAATGATACACTGGTGTCATTTTTTTGGTGTCCATATGACATTAAATGGCCAAGAACGCCACGCCAGATTTAAAAAGTGGCGCATTGCATGCATTGCGCAACTTTGTAATCCTTTGCGCTTCATCATACATGCACCATGCATAATGTATGCAAATTGTGCTTTCCCCCATTAAGGGGGCCAAAAAATGGTGCAAAGAAAACTAGGAGACTTATTTATTTCATTTTTTAACATACTTCTAAAGCATGCTTGGAGTAGGTGTTAAATGGAGGCACACCATTATTCATAATGGGTCTCAATGGTCTTTGCAGGATTAGCGTGAACATTTATTATGCTAATCCTGCAAAGCTCCCAACTAGTGTCAAAGATTTGGAAGCTAGTTCCCTAACTACTGCCATGTTGCGCTTTATCTTAGATATGGCGCACACATGGTGGCACTGCACTCAGTACAGCGCTACTTTTCTTAAACCTGCCCTATGTGTCTGTACTAACAAACATCAGTTGCAGGGAGTGATTTCAGTTTGTGGACTGTTCAGCTTTATCTGCTAGTGTGCACACTGAGTTGCTAAGCCCACCCACCTCACCAGAAATCTATCAAAGTGTTTTTACCTTTGGCCAGAGTAGTCAAGAGGCCATGGCATCTAGAGGGATCTTTGACTCTCTCTGTTCCCTAAGAAGCATGAAGTATTGTGGCCAACTTGGAAAGATATGCTGGCAGCAGAGTTGTTTCAAGACGTGTGCACTTAAGGCAATTGATTGAGTGCCCACATTCCTAGGGACCCCAGGAAAAGTGTTTTTGCTCTAGCACTGTCTATTTCTCTAATTCAACCACTCTCTTTTTCCCTAGTTATCTCTACCTCTGAAAGATGAACGTATATTTCAATATCGTTGGGAATAATCAGACTTGAAAATAGCAGAAAAGGGAAATGAAATGCAAGTTGTTCCGAATAGGGAGCTCCAAAATATGCCTTGTCCTGGGCCTCAAAAGTGCTTAGGATGACACTGGTTGCCAGGGATCAGGGAATTTAGGCTGTGACAATGGTAATTCTAAATGTATTGGATGTGGTAAGTGCCAGCACATATTAAAACCTTCATTGCATAGTTTGGTTTTCTTGGAAGAGCTAAATATCCAATAAGAATAATGATTTTTCGGCGTTTTCAAGTTGGTGCGGCTGTCTGAAAACTAGTGCATTAATTTCTGTTTTCCTTATTTTATTGATAACTCTAAAATACCTGGTATTTTAGATACATACAAATAGATTTTCCAGTTGTATTGACACATTACATTTGCATTTCATAACCCTTAGAATTTCTCATGTTAACACCGATCCGGACCAGCTTTGATTGTGGTAAAAAGTGTAGTCAGCAGCATATATTTTCATTCGGTTCCCCGGGTTTACAAGTCATAATAAAAAGCAGTAGATTTGCAAAAAATAAAACAAAATCAATGTATTCAAAACAATAGACAGTGTATAGACAGTTACATGAAAAGCCTATAACCAATTATTGTGACATGATAAAGAATAGTCGTTGGGAAAAATGAAACAGAATGAAACTGTGAAATATACGATTAAAAAAAGCAGAATTTAGTTTCTGCAATCGGTTCTCAGTGAGCCATTCTATAAATTGTGAGCAGAGCCATACCCATTCTAAATACAGTATCCTGAGCCATGAGTTCTGTGTGACGTGCAAGAGGCTCTGATTATGGCTATTACAATCAAAAATCAGTGACACAGGTGCTAAATGTTCATTATAATGGGACTTGAGCACACTGTATTGTCTGATGAAGTTCAGAACAATACTCTAAATATATTAGGAGACTTTCACAAAAGGAGACTCAATTGAACATGATTTTGAATGTTTGAATATTGTCTTCACAATGCGTGCCTGCGCTCCCAAATAGAGCGTTTTATCGCTCAGATTATATTGCCAGATTTTCTATTGTTTAGGTTCAAAACCTATTGTGCTTTACTATTATACTTCATTAAAATGGTGGCGTAAAATTTTGATAAACTGCATTCTAAGCAGTCTTCAAATGTTCATTCTTTTTATGCTCTTTTATCTGCTCTTAGGAAGTACTTTTATGTTGGAAATATTTTCTTTTGTTGGATTGGGCCTGCAAAGTAATCTTCAATTCTCAGAGTATTTTAATCTTTTTCCAGTGCGCAGTAGCCACCAGAATGATGCCAGCATTCTCCAGAACGAATATCAGTCATTACCATACAGACTTTTAAACACTGGTTCAGTTATATTGATGATCTTTTCATCATTTGGAAGGGTTCTGAAGTGAGAGCTAAAGCATTTGTTGCCAAAATCAACACGAATTATCTGCACCTTGTGTTCACACCGACCCTCAGCCAAACCAGGATTGAGTATTTAGACGTTGTGGTGGAAAAAATAGGGGGAAAGGTTCAAACACAGTTACATAGAAAGCCTACAGCTGGCAATAGTGTTCTCCATGCATAGCGTAGGCACCCTGAGAGTCTGAAATGGAGTATCCCATATAGGGAATTACTCAGGGCCAAAAGAAAACGTAGCACCAAAGTAGTGTTTCTGGAAGAACAAAGAATCATGGTGTCCAGAATCAAGGATCGGGGCTATCCTATGTGGGTCTTGAACAGGGCCAATAAATGAGTATCACAAGTCAACAGGGAGATGATCCTTTGGTTGTTCACACAGTAAGAAACAGCTAAAAGAGTAATTCTCGCATACAGTGGCAATTCCAATAGGATCGGACACACATTATCCAAACACTGGGACATCCTTCAGAGTGACTCTATTATTGGCTGTGAGAGAGGAGAAAGACCATTGATAACCTTCCGAAGACCTAGAACCCTTAGGGATTCATTTATCCATAATGACATTACCTTGACAAACGGATTGAAAGAACATGGCCTTCGTGGCTTTTTTCCCTGAGGCCTTTACAAAGTGTGTAGTAGTAGTCAGCCCAGGAAGGAGTTTGAGACCACTGGAGGTAAAAAACACATCAAACTATTTCTTCATTGCAGTGCTCAGTATGTTATTTATATCCCGGTATGCCCTTGCCCCTTGATGTATGTTGTGAGTACTGTCTGCACAGTTAGGAAGAGAGTGCAATAACATCTGAGGTCCTTTGATCAGTGTGATGTAAAATATCCTGTTGCCAGACATTTTTGGGAGAAACACAATAGAAATCGCACCAAATTGACCATGTCTGCTGCGGAACAAATAAGACCAAATCCCAAAGAGGGGAATTGTACACTCAGAATGAGACAAAGAAAGTCTGAACTGATTATCGATCTTGGACATTGGGCCCTGACAGCTTCAATCGCGATGAGGAACTAAGTCTACATCTACAGTAGGGACCTAGAGATATCCTGCATATCTGTACAGTGTCCTTTGTAATGGTCGTATGAGCATAAGGTTTGAGCTTGTTTTTCTGCTTAGTAACCACCAACCTGCTCATAGCTGTTTTCCATTTGTTCATACTGGTGTTTGAATCTGTCTTTAACTGTGCTTTGTGTTCTCTTCACAAGAGGAGAGGAAGGAGTTCCTCACACTTTGGAATCTTCTGCAGGATTTCCCCTTGCCTCTCTTCATTTACACAGGGGCCTGCACTCTTCTACAGATCAGAACTTTTAATTTTTTGGTGCAATTTGGTTCTCATAGGGGTTTGAGATGCCTCTAACATTGGAGAGACTGGGGAATATAAATAGATTTTTTCTTTAGATGTTCAATACAGCGGTACATGTTTATCCCCATGGAGGTTTATGGACTCAAATACTTTATGCTGCAGAATGAGGTTGGGGAATGACTATTTCTTTTTAGCTGTTTGAACTTTATCTGTTTGTGCTCCCAACGTCTGGGATTAGTAGTGGTTCTGTGGTTCCAGTGCCAGACATAGATATGCAAGTAACCTGCTATCCTTCCTAGTGGGGATTTCAAACGGGGTGATTATGTAGACTTTGCCTCCACTGGAGTCCTTGCCTTTCCCAGTCCCATTTCATATGGAGGTTACATTTGCCTACTTGGGCATGATTGATGTTTGCTGGGATTATGGGAAATCATTTGACTGTTTCTTTGGTTTTCAGTCTATACATATTATTACATATCCCAGGTATGTTGGGACAGTTTATTCTGTGATTAGCTCATATGCCTAGGAACTTTCAGGTTCCCCAGTGGGATTTGAAGAGCATGCCACAATATGATCACAGTATTGGCATTAGCACTAGCTGCAGCAGTCAGAGTTCAGGACGCTTTAGTAACGTTTTATCTGTCTGGATGATGAGGCTAATGACTAACTTTCCCCAACTATGTTTGTACGTTTTGCCACAAGTTTCAGATATTCAGTTATGATCAAGGAGAGTGATTAGTGTACTTTACTTTACTAAGTCCTTTAAAGTACCCTTTAGAGACAACCTTTGAAGTCTTTATATATTAAGAAAGACAGGATGGATTGTTTGTCCTCATATAATGAATGTTTGCTATTGTATCGAAGGGCACATAATGTGTTTCACATGGGACAGCTCATGAAATCTGTATTCATAGTGCAATGAGGGTCATATTGTGTAATGAAGATTGTATTCCAAAATATGTTTTGATGTAAAATTTATATTTTGATGTGTATATAACATTATTTAGGTGGCAAATTATTCTCTACAAGATACATGTTGTTTGTTTTCACTGTTTATGTGGTGTATATACTCAGTGTAGTGGTGCACTTTGTCATGTGATCAAGACAAAGTGGAGTAAACCTCTTCACATTGCATCCTAAATCAGTGTGAGTATTTACCCTATACCCTACATAGACGATAACCAACTTCATACGACCATGTTTAGGAAAGCAACTGTTACAAATAGTATCTTACATGGACCAAGTTTTCATCCCAAACCTTTAATCAAGAGCAGTTCGTTTTTTGAATTTTTACATACACAATATAATTTCTCAAATGATAATGAAATAGAGATCCAATTTGCAGATGTAAAACAAAGGTTCATTTGTGGAGGGTACACACAAGCAAACATTGTACTGGGTGCAACAAGAGCAAGACCAAGAACTCAACAACAAGTTTTGGTAGATAAAAAATGTAAAAAGGTTGAAGACGATAACTGCCCATGTCTGATAGTTACCTATAGTAAAAAAAAGTAAAGCTATTGTAAACATATTTAAAAAACATTGGAAAATATTGAGAAATGATCGACCAATTGCACATATTGTGGGCCACAGACCATTGGTTACAAATAGGAAATCACGTTACATTAAAGACATACTTGTGAAAAGTCATTGTGTTGCACCAACTAAAAAGAACTGGTTGAACAATGAAAACACAGGTTTTTATAAATGTAATAAATGCAAAGTCTGTCAAATAGCAAGGAATATAAAAACATTTAAAGATTATAAGGGAAAAGAGATACATATGATGCAGAGAATGACTTGTGATAGCCAGTATGTGGTTTACTGGATTGAATGTGAATGTGGCTTACAGTATATAGGCAGCACTTCCTTTCCTTTAAAGAAAAGAATACTCAAACATGTAAGAGTGAAACAACATAAATATCAGAGTTATGCCATGGCAAGACATAATATGACACAATATATTAAAGATTTGAAAAGTATCAGGTATTTTGATCTGGCACAGACAAAGAGAAATTAAAGTGGGGTGATAGGACTCTCAAATTGAGACAACTGGAAAGTAGATATTTCATCCGATTACATGCAAAGACACCTTATGGACTGAACATGGATGATAAATTATTTATTTGTTAATAAATTGAAGAAACTTTAAATTTGATAAGGAGACAATTGAGGAGGGATATCAATAATACATGTTAGGTGTTAATTTGAAGGTAATATATATGAGTTTCGATAGGTAGACAGTTGCATATTCTTTTAAGAAAAGTGAAAAGCACATTTAATGTATTGCAATCCATATTTGGTAATTATTATCTGAATATTAATAGTAAGACATATTCTATATATATGAACTCTAGCAGTGAATTGCACTAGGCAAAGAATTAATAATGGAAAATGTGATTAGGTGATTATAACAGATTTATATGATAAATCATGGATTGATTAGCACTTAGCTGTAATTAATCAAGAAATTCCTCCATATTTATGCCACTTGCATGTAGTGGAATATATATAAATTATATGTGAATTACATTTTTGCCATCATTAGGTGATTATGAACCACAGAATTTATGTTTGTTTTTACTCTGTATTTATTTTTACACTGCAACATGCAGAATCCTTCGTTGTCAGCAGTATGGAGTGATTGTATATAAGAGAAAGGAAAGAAAGATTCACTGGCCGTGAGCAAGGCTCTATAAGAATTAAAATGCGTTGGTGGCTGTTAAAGTTCAAATACAAATATTTTAATTGGACTTTATGAAGTGTGGTGAATATTTTTTTAAATTAATAAACACAATGTTGGTCTCCTCATTCACTAGCACCGGTAGTTGAGTGTGCCACCCAGTTTGAATCTGACCGAGTTGTTTCACAATATATATACATATACATGTTTCCATTGAAAAAGTGTTTTTTTGACTTGCCTATGTTTCCACGGCTTGACGAACCTTCATGAAATTTTCCAGAAAAAGTGCCCCAGTGATTCTTTTTGTTTGCACAAAGTTTCAGGTGATCCTTCAAGCTGGGGCCGAGAACAAAAGGGACGGCAAAAAAGTATTGCTTCCCATGTTAATTCCCATAGGAATTTTAGACACAACTGCAGCCCAAATCACTGGACGTACTTACACTAAATTTGGCAGAAAGCCATCTTTCAATATGCAGATTACCATTTTGTATATTTGGTGTGAATCTGTCCTGTTGTTTAGGAGATATTAAAGGGAAAATAAATTTGTACATCTAGGGCTGCGGGTCCTGCACAATGACTTTGCGAATAATGATGAGCTCATGCAGGGAAATGCACAGCTCTGATTGGCTGTCAGCACTTAAACCATGAAGTTGGGACTCTGCTTCAGTCGAGTACCTCACAAAAAAGTGCAGAAAAAGAAAGGGTGCCAAGATAGAGACACCCTGACCCCTTAGCTGTGGTGTTGAGGTCCCAGATGGACCCCGGCTGGGCAAAAAAGCATTTTTTTTAAAGTTGTTTGCTGTAAATTCATAAAATTCAGAAATGTGATGCAAACTTTTTTTTTTTTTAAATCAAGCGTGGGTTCATGCACTTGTTTTTTTTTAAAGCCCTAGGGTAGTCCAGGTCCTGGCGGCATGTTATAAATAAGGAAGGGACACACAGGGCCCCCTTCCTGGGCTGTGTATAGCCACAGAGACCTCCACCACCCAGGGACATTCATGTAACAAGTGGGGGCTGAGCAGCCCCCATGCAGCCCAGGGGACCACCTCCTACCCAGTGCAAACATGTCATTGTATGCAGGAGGGCTGTGTGGCCCCACTGCAGCCCCAGGAGTCACCACCTCCTATGGACAAACATTAAAAAAAAGAAAAGGTGGACCATTTCAGACCCCCACAGCTCAGGGACAGACCACCTCTCTGGGGCTATTTACATTGGAGGGGGACCGCACAGCCCCCCTCGAGGAGCCATAAATGGCCGTGGGGACTGCCTCCCCCCAGGGCTTTGTCCACCCCAGGGACATAGCTGTTTGCTGTGGCTTGGTGCACAGCTTCGACAGCTGCCATCGTGTCACAACAAACACACTGCTCTGAGTAAGTGAGAGCTGTCAAACAGTTATAGTTAGAGTTTTTTCAAGTAGCTATAACTCGCACCCTAAGACAACTATAGCTCACACCCTCACCATGCACAACTTTTTCTTTGAAAACTTGACTGCTAATGTTTAATTTATACTTTAAGGATGTTCTATAAGTTGTCATGACTGCTGTAATATCTGTGTAAATAGCAGTGCATGACAAGGGCATGAGTTATATTTTCCTTAAGGCGTGAGTTATAGTTACTTGAAAGAATGCTAAATTTCTGTGGTTTTGTATGAGTAAATCCAGAACCTAACTATAAAGTTTTTTTTTATTCTATTTCTTAACCATAATGTCCCTGTAAATTTTGTTTGTCAGTGATTTTCTAATGTAAAGTAATTTTCATTACTATACGTTAATCCACCCACCACTGCCAGGCCCTGCAGCTGAACCCTATAACAACCCATTGGGCCTCCCCCACACAAATGAAACATTTTGACCCGGGGAGGTAGTGGTGATGTCCGGGACCAGGGGCAATGTGGCCCCCCTGCACATATTTCATCTATCATCCTGGAGAAGTGGTGGTCCCCAGGGCTGTGGGGGAAGCCATAGAGCCTCCCATTGAAAAAATAAAGCATTTAGCCCCAGGGAAGTGGAGGTCCCCAGGGTGCGGGGGACTGCGCAGCCCCTGCACCTATTTTATCTATCGTGATGGGGAGGTGGTTGTCTCTGGGGCTGTGGGGGGGCCATGAGGTATTCCCCACATAAATAAAGAAGAAGGGGGTGGTTCCCAGGGTACGGGGCAACACAGCCCCCCCTCCACACAACATAAATCACCCCTGGTAGATGGTTGTCCCACTGCTAAATTAATCCCAGCGGGCCTATGTGCCACCTCCTTTCTGAATGGGCCTGGGACTTGGCCCACCTGGGGGACACATAAAATAAAAGGGAGGGAAACCACCTTTTTAAAAAAAATCTCAGGCAAATCCAGTGGATTTTTCTGAGACTTAAAAAAATGTTTTTTTAGCCCTGGCGTGGTCCCTCTTGGACCCCTGCTCCAGAGCTAAGGGGTCAGGGTTACTCTACCCTGAACCCATTTCTTCTTCATTGATTTCTGGAATTCAGCTGAAACTGAGTCTCAAGATGTCTGTCAACACTTCCTTGTTGAAGTGTTGACAGCCAATGAGATATCAGCAAGGGGAGAGTTGGATCCATGGAGGATCTGCATCCCTAGATAGCTGTCCCCAGTAGGTAGTTAAAGTTATGGCCTAGCTTCTATAGGAAGAATGTTGTTTGTTTTGCAAATAACTTTGGAGCCGCTTGACAAATCATCACAAACTTTTCAGAGCTTCTGACATGCAAGTTTCAGGATGATCCGTCAAGCAGGGGCTGAGAAAAATCGGGTGGTCCCAATTCGTATTATCCCCATTCACTTTTCCATAAAGTCTTTAGATATGCCTACTGTCCAAACTGCTGAACAGAATTACAATAAATTTGGCAGGAAATTAGATAGTGTTGTGCAGTTTGTGCTTTTCATAATTTGGTGTAAACCCATTCAGTAGTTGTTAGGGACACGGATCCTCTGTGAATCCACCTGTCTCTGATCTCTGATTGGCTGCCAATACTTCAACACAGAACCAATTGCAGCCATCTTGGGACTCAGCTTCAGTCGAATCCCAGAAAAAAAAAATTAAAAAAAGAAAAGGGATCGGGTGAGGGTCATCCTGAGCCCCTAGCCATGGTCTAGGGGTCCATCATGGACCCCGCCAGGGCTAAAGAGCATTTTTTTAAAAAAAATCTAAGAAAAAACTTCAGATGGATCTGTGGATTTTTCTGAGATTACAAATGAAATTTTCTTTAATGTTGCCCCCTGATGGGCCTTGTCCCGGGGAAATTGAGGGCTTTAAAAAGGAGGGTACACATATGGACCCCTTCCTAGGGTTTGTTTAGCCCCAGGGACCACCACCTCGTAGGGGCAATCACTAACAAATATGTGAGGGATGCGTGGACCCCCATGCCCTGGGGACCACCACCTCCCGGGGGTAAAAAAATATTTTGATATAGAAAACACCCATAAGGCCCTCCCCAAAGCCCATGGACTGCCACCTCTCTGGGGCTAAATGAAATATGAATTTAGGGACGGGGCAAATGGCTCCCCACAGCCCTGAGGACCACCACCTCCTGGGGCTAACTTTAAATGGCCTCCTACAGCCCCAGGGACCACCACCTCCCTGGGGCAAAGATAGAATTGTATGCAGAGGTAGAACCCCCCACAGCCCTGGGGACTGCAATCTCCCCAGGGCAAATATTAAATTGTATGCAGGAGGGGCCGCATGGCCCCCCACAGCTGCGGGGACCACCACCTCCTCTGGGCTGAAATAAAAGAATGAAGGGGATCTGTTGCTGACCTCTGACCCCAAGGACCACCACCTCCCTGGGACAAATACAAAGTTGGAGGGGGTCCGCACAGCCCCCCTCATGAGCCATACATGGGGTGGTGGTCACCAGGGCCGGCTACCAGTATTTCCCATGGTGTCCAACCCCAGGACATAGCTGTTTGCTTTTCCTGTCAGATCCCACCAAGCAAAAGCAAACATAACTCCGCTTTCTGCAAACAAAAGTGTCAGACTGCATGCAGAAAAGGGAGTTTACATCTGTTTCCCTGCATGCAAATATGTGTGCAGGGAAACAGATGAAAACATTGCTCCTACAAGCATGGAGCTGCTATTTAAAGCAGCTCCCTGCTGCACTAGCAATGCTGGCTCCCTCTGGAGTCCGGAGCCAGCTCGGACTGCGGGGACCTTCAGGCTCCCCCCATGGTCCGGTCACTCTCTCTCTCTTTTCCATACCACAGTGGGATGGAAGAAATAGAGACAAAAAGATTATTATTGCAATAGTTTCTCCATACAATAATTTCAAAGTGTTACATTGGCAAGATGTTTGGTTCAATTGATATAGTTAAGTTAAAAAAAAAAAAGTAATTTCTGGCCTACTGGTAACTGGTACTGTTGCATATTAGGTTGAAGGTTCAAGTCCTGGTATCTCATGCAGTGTGTCAGTTTATTTGCTAGTGTTTTGAAAGTTAAACATTCAGTGATGTAATATTTAAATCTTTTTCACCAACAAATTCTTTGGCTTCCATGTCAAAGTTACATTTGGACACTATACACTAAGGAGTCATCTATGGACTAGTGGTTAAGATCTCTGACCCTCACACTGAAAGTTAAGGGTACCAATCTTACTGTGTCTCTGGTTGTTTGCCTTATTTAATTTATTTTCAACTTCAAATGTTTAAGGTATGTACTGAAAGGTGATCTCACTTTTTGTATTTGACAATTACATTTTTCTTTTCAATTTGTCCTTAAATATATAATTCTAACAATATCATTTAACCTCAGGGAAGTGGAGGTCCCCAGGGTGTGGGGCAAAAGCAAACAGCTATGTCCCAGGTTTGGGCACCCCAGGACAAAGCAGGAGCCGGCCCTGGGTTGTGGCGGTCCTCAGGGACATTATTGGCTCCAACGTAATGTAGCCCTATAGAGGGCTTGGGGGTAAACAACGGATCCCCTTCACCCTTTTATTATAGCCCAAAGGAGGGGGTGGTCCTTAGGGCTGCAGGGGTTCCATGAGACCACCCCCGCACTCATTATGTTTAAAGCCCTGGGAAGATGGCGGTCCCCAGTGCAGCGGGGGCGGCTCAGCCTCCTGGTACAGATTTACAGTTCAACCCTAGGAGGTGGTGGTCCCCGGAGTAGTGGGGGCCGTGCTCCCCCCGCACTCAATGTGTTAAATTCCCTTGGGCAGTGGTGGTCCTCGGGGCTGTTCGGCCTCCCTGCACTCAATGTCTTAAAAGCCCTGGGCAGGTGGTGGTTCTTGGAGCTGTGAGGGTGCCACGTGCCCCCTCTGGTCTCATTAAGTTTAAAGCCCTGGGGAGGTGGCGGTCCCTGGGTCCACATGGGGGCCACGTGGCCCCATGCACTCAATATGATAAAAGCCTGGGGGAAGTGGTGGTCCCCAGGGATGCAGGGGGGCCAGATGGCCCTCTGGAATTAAATTAGCAATGTCCCCCGGGCTTGGCCCACCCGAGGGCTTCAGAGTAAAGAAGCGCAGGAGCCCGCACTTTTTTTCTTTTTTTAAAGTTGCCAGAATCACAGATCCGCCACAAATCACAGTGAGAAATCCCTCTGGGACCCCAGCAACAGAGCTAAGGAGTTAGGATGTACTTACCCTGGCCCCTTTTTTTATATTTTGTTCTGGGACTTGGCTTAGGCTGAGTGCCAAAATGGCTGCCAACACTTCCTGGTTGAAGTGTTGACAGCCAATCAGAGCTGTGCATTTCCCTGCACAAGCTCCTCATTATTTGCAAAGTCATCGGGGAGGATCCGCATCCCTAGGTTCACTACTTTTTTGACCCCCCCTTATTCTTGGCCTCCGCTAGACAGATCACTCTAAAACTTGCAGTTCAGAACAAGAATCATTGGGGCTCTTAGTGTGGAAAATGTTCTGAAGATTCATCTAACAGTGCCAAATGTAGGCAAGTCAAAAAATGCTTTTTCTATAGAAACATGGTCCTAACTATAACTACCTAGTGGCGACCGCCATTAGATAATATAGCTCCTGCCCTATGGTAGCTATAACTCGTGCCCCTGGTCCACTCTCCTGCAGGCAAAGAAGGGAGGTTTGCTCCCACCCGGCAAGGGATTTAAAAATGCTCCCATCAGGCTGGAGCAAACTTACATTTCCCTACCTTCACTGATGAGGGAAAGAAAACGTCTAAGTCCTGGGAGGACTTCCCTTGACACAGTCTGTCAACCAGACCTAGGAGGGTGGGGTTGCTGGGGCCTTAAGAGGCTCAGGGAGGAAAAGCTGCATTGCTCTCCTCTCTTTGAAGTTTAATTCCGCCCTAAGTGAGGATGGGACCAAACAGCCTCCCTCCCCTCATTTGTTGATACAGACCAAGGAGATGGGGCCTTTTCAGTTTCAAGGAGGGAGTCCGTGCAACTCCCATCCACTACAATTAAATACTGCACTGACAAACGGGGTACATCTTGGAGGCTTTGGGGGGGGCAATATCAACAAATATGATCTGAGAAGGTAGAGGTTCAGCAGGGCAAGGCTGCAGGAGGTGTCAGAGGAGGAGGTGCCATTGTCGGGGAGCCACTGGATGACGTCTCAGTGAGGATTTCCATGTTCAGACTTAGGGCCTGATTTGGATTTAGGCCCTTTGTCTCTTTTTTGGAAGTCAAACATCTCTTGTGGGATAAGGCTGGAGACTGTAGTTAAAGAGGTATCCACAAGTTTTAATGCCCCTTCTAGGAAGGACTAGTGAATAGGATTTGGTTCTGCACAGAGGAACATAGCCAGAGCTGCTGCAAAGTCAGGTCGATCAGTGATTCACCTCAATGGCTATCTTGCACATTTAACACTACCATTAAGTGTCCAGTACTGGAAAAGCATCACTTACGGGATTAGAATTAATTCAGGCTGTGTTCTGGTGTGAGTTCAATATGGATGCAGCCTTTCCTGTCCATGAGGTTCTGATCAGAAGGCTAGCCAACTAGCTCTTAGTCATTCTGGTAGTCCTGGGTTCCAAAATTGAAACAGGGGTCAAGCAGAAGAGCAGGCCTTTGAATGATCAAGGAAGGCTCCAGACAGAAGAGCAGGCCTTGCAGGTACAGCAAGCAGTCGACTGAATTTCACAGCAGGCCAAAACAGCAGGAGGCCCTCTGAGAGTCCTTCAACAGATCCAGAAAGTGAACTGAGAGTAGGTGTGAGGGTGTTCCATTTTTACACCTGGTACCTTCTTTGAAGTAGGAGAAATTTCTAGATAATTCCCTTTGAAATGTTTGGAATTTCCTGCCTACCCTGCCCTGGCTCCAGCCTTACTGCACAGGTATCAAGCCCTTCGTGTAAAGGCAGGACACAGCCTATTGAATTGCAAGTGGGACTATGCCCAGCTCAGCCCCCCCATCCTGTCAGTATGGCCCATCCAGGCACACCTAATCCCTCTATTGTGTGACTGACACAGAGGAATAAAAAAGTCCAATTGCCAACTACGCCAAGTCATGGGTCCCAGGAAGAGGTCACAGGCCACAGGCACCAAATAAGACAAGAAATTCCAAACTTTCTAAAACTGTTATTTTCAAAATGTTAACTTAAAATCTGACATTAGCGATAAAGCAGATGTTAAAGTACATTTTCTCAGGTATCAAACATGAAAGTCCTACTTGCTCCCAGTTAAAATTCAACACTTAATACATTTAAAAATAAGGCACCCCGATTTTCTCCTATCAGAAAGGTAGGCATCACAGTAGTGAAAAAAAATGAAATTTAGAGTATTGTTCTAACAGGACATGTAAAACATAGAGGTATATATCTAACATTTATATTGCAATGCACCCTGCTTTATAAGCTGCTTAGGGCTTACCTAAGAGGTGGCCTATTTGAAATTAAAGGGGAGTTTAAGGCTTGCCAAGGAGGTGTAATGCCAAGTCGAATTAGCAGTTAAAAATTGCATTCAAACAATTGCAAACCTGGGACATATTTTACTGGGCTACTTAAGTGGGTGACAAACTAAGTGGTGCAGGCACCCTGGTACCATTTCACTTACTGACCTTGGGAATATAATACACCACCTTACTAGGGACTTGTAATTAAATTAAACATGACAATCAGTTGTAAGACATTTATTTCGTGTTTTAGGGGGTAAGCAGAAGCACTTTAACCCTAGTTAGCAGTGCTAAACTAAACAACGCCCTAAGGCCAACCAAAACAACCTCAGAAAAAATTGGAAGGGTGAAGGTAAAAAGTTTGCATAGTGCGCAAAGTCCAACAGTGAGATAATAAGACTATACCTTACATTTAAAAATGAAAAACCTAGAAAGCAACAGAAAAAACAAAGTTTAAAAAACAAATAAGCACTGAAATTCACCAGTTGTACTTTACTAAGCTAACCATAACTTGTGGCCCCACCATGCACTGCTTATGACCTCACACTATGCATCACACATCATTGATGACATCACGGAATACATCTCAAATTACATTACTGATAGCGTCACTGAGCACGTCACTGATGACAGTCATCCAATGGATATGACAGTTTGCTATAATCTTTTCATACTGGTAGGTATTCAGCAAGAGGTGCATGAAGAAGCAATTTTCCGCAACATCTGTAGTACTAATGGGCATATAATTTTGCAACAACCAAAACATCCAGAACATAAACCATATCTCTCAAATCATCCACATTGACCCATTCGCTGCCAGGCCTTTTCCCCTTCAGGTTCCAAGCCTTTTTTTGGCTGTTTGGGGCAGTTCGCTCTTAGGCCCTCGTAACTTTTTGTCCACATAAGCTACCCACACCAAACTTGCATCCATTTTTTCCAACATCCTAGGGATTCTTGAGGGACCCAGACTTTGTGGGTTCCCATGACGGAGACCAAGAAATTAGCCAAAATACAGTGAAGATGTTGTTTAAAAAAAGAAAATAGGAAAAAAGGGCTGCAGAAGAAGGCTTGTGTTTTTTTCCCTGAAAATTACACCAAAAAGGGTTTGTGGTGCTAAAATCACAATCTTCCCAACTTTCAGGGACAGGCAGACTTGAATCAGAAAACCCAATTTTACAGCACAATTCTGGCATTTTAGTGGGACACACCCCATTTTTACTAATTTTTGTGCTTTAAGCCTCCTTCCAGTTAGTGATAGAAATGGGTGTGAAGCCAATGCTAGATCCCAGAAAGCTAAACATTTCTGAAAAGTAGATAAAATTCTGAATTCGGCAAGAGGTAATTTGTCTTGATCCTACAAGGTTTTCCTACAGAAAATAACAGCTGAAATAAACAAATATTGAAATTGAGGTGAAAAAAACAGCAATTTTTCTCCACGTTTTTCTCTGTAACTTTTTCCTGCGAAACCTACCAAACCTGTGCATTTTTTTAAACTGGACACCTAGGGGAATCCAGGATGGGGTGACTTGTGGGGCTCTCACTAGGTTCTGTTACCCAGAATCCTTTACAAAACTCAAAATGTGGCCCAAAAACACTTTTTCCTCAAATTTCGGTGACAGAATGTTCTGGAATCTGAGAGGAGCCACAAATTCCCATCCACGCAAATCCCTTCCACGCAGCGTTCCCCAAAGTCTTCTGATAAAAATGGTATCTCACTTGTGTGGGTAGGCCTAGTGCCCGCAAAGGGAAATGCCACAAAACACTATGTGGACACATCCAAATTATCAAATACAAAACTACCTGTTTTTGTGGGGGGAGGCACCTGCGTTTTTGGTCCTGGGCTCAGCAGCCATATAAGGAAACCTACCAAACCCAAACATTTCTAAAAACTAGAGTCCCAAGGGAATCCAAGGAAGGGTGACTTGTGTGGATCCCCCAGTTTTTTCATACCCAGAATCCTCAGCAAAACTCAAATTTAGCTAAAAACAATCACATCTTTTCCACATTTCTGTGTGGGATCACCACACCGGGACAAATTTCCTACCACCCAATGTTCCCCTAAGTCTCCCGGTAAAAATGATACCTCACTTGTGTAGATGGGCCAAGTGCCTGTGACAGGGAAGAGACAAAAATATGTCGAAATTGAGGGAGAACCAAAGCGGGTACAAAAGGGCAGTTTGAAGAAAAACATTTTTAGGCTGACAAGTGAGGCAGAATTGTTATCGGTATAGTTGAGATAATGCTTGGTGTTAGGAATTTTGTGGAAGGTTCCATCACAAAAATGTGGGAAAAATGTGTGATTTCCAGCAAAGTTGGAGGTTTGCAGGGCATTGTGGGTAAGAAAATGTTGCGGGTGCATGTGTAGCACACTACTCTGGACTCACCTAGATGTTTTTTTTCAGATGTGTCTAGGTCTTGTGGATTTTTCTACATGGCAGCGTCCAAAAGTCTAAAAAGTGCAGCCCTCACCATTCCAAGTGGGACAATTTTGAGAGTTAGACAAGCTCTCATACCCCAAATGTAAAACCAAAACCCAAAATAATCAAATGTCCTCTTGATTGCAGTGGATAAGATGTTTTAGTGTGCAGGGGAGAGCTGAAAGACTGCTATCCCCTTCATTTGGTATGGGGGCATAACCATGCCCATACCGGTTGGTAGCCACCACCCCACTATTTTTTTTTAATTCCCTGGGATTGAGTAGGATTTCTGCCCCCCTCCCGGGGAGTGGATTGGGGGTAACTGCGCCATCTGTCCACTGGTGGGCAGAACAACTTTGGCCCTATTTATTTGGGGTGGGGGTATGGCCAAACCTGGACCCTCTATTTAAAAAAAAAACAAAATCTTCCCTGGTCTCTGGTGGGCTATTTACCCCTCTGGGGGGCAAATGGGCCTTCCAAAAATAGGATGGTCTGCACCCAACGGGGGCAAATATGGCCAACAGTAATGTGCCCCCATGGGGAGTGACCGTTGCCCACGGGGCTGCCCCCAAACAAAACACACACCTACACACACACCAATCCCTGGTGCCTAAGTGGTTACTGCCCCCAAGGGGGGGAGAATTGGCCTAAAATAAATTTACCCCCCAGGGAAATGACCCTTACCTAAGGGGTCGCTCCCCTTGCGTGAAATTGACGTAAAAAATAAAAATCCATGTGTCTAGTGGTTTCTGCCCCTCTTGGGGCAGATTGGCCAAATAAAAATAGGCCGATCTGCCTCAGGTGGGGCAGAAATAGCATAGAGTTTATTTTGCCCCCAAGGTAGTGACCCAGCGGCGGCAGAATAGGCCTAAAAATATTTTTCCCCCCTGGGTAGTGGCCCCTGCTCAAGGGGCTGCTCCCCTTATGAATAAATATATTTTTTTAAAGTCCCTGGTGTCTAGTGGCATTTCTGCCCCCCTTGGGGACCGATTGGCCTAATAAAAATCGGCTGATCTGGCCCCAAGGGGGGGCAGAAATGGCCTAAAGACAATTTGCCCCCCAGGGGAGCGAACCTTGTCTAAGGGGTCACTTCCCACATATTAAAAAAAAATAAACAAAAAAAATATCCCTGGTATCTAGGGGTTTCTGACCCCCCCCCCGGTGGCAGCTCAGCCTAATTAGATCAGGCCGATCTGCCCCTTGGGGGCAGAAAAGGCCTAAAAATATTTTGCCCCCCTGGGGAGTGGCCCTTGTCCAAGGGGCCACTCCCCTTATGACATAATCAAAAAAACAAACAATTTCGCTGGTGTCTGGTGGCATTTCTGCTGCCCGATTGCATCGCGATCCCGCAGCAGAAATGCTGAGAAAGACATCAAGGAAAAGGAAAGGCCTTTCATTTCCTTTGATGCCTCTCTCGGCCCCTCCATGTGATCGGAGGAGAAATGCTTTTGCATTTCTCCTCCGATCCACGCTGGAAGCTGAGCTTCCGGCATGGAGGGGTAGGCCTCTGGTGAGGTCAGCGCGTGATCACACGCTGACGTCATCAGCTGCCACAGGGGCTTTGACAGGGGTGGGAGTGGACGGAGAAGTGATTCCCCTTCCATCCCTGCCCAGGGGAGGGGTGCTTGGCCATCGGGGGAACAGGGGGCCCATAGCAGGATGAGCTGGTCTCGTCCTCGAGACCAGGCAACCATTGCAGAGGGTGGGACCAGCTCATCCTGGGCACAAGTTACAAGACTTGGGTGCTCTAGTAAAGGGGCTGTAAGCTGTAAGCAGAGTACTGTAACAAAATGTTAACCTTTGTTTTTTCAATAAATATAAATATGTACATGAATGAGTGCTTAAAGCACTAAAAAAATCAGTAAAGTTCTGAGTTGTAAAGTAACTGAAAAAGGCCTGAGTGGTACTTACCTGCATTGTAAAGACTGCACAGTAAATGTACCACATGGTAAAGGCTGTGAGGTAAAAGTAACATACCTCCAGAATGGCTAACCAATATATCTGTATTATAGGTCTTCCTCATGTGGCACCTGCCTCCATCGGACATTAGCCTTCACTAAGCAGCAGCAAAGTACATCTGCCAAATCAGGAGCCCTGGTACCTGTGCTATGGAAAGCAATTTCACTGTAAACTTTCTATCATTGCTATCACTTAGAAGAGGAGTACCTGTTTTTGAATTTACAAGAGTTTATGCTAATCCATGAACATTGTTACTCATGGAAATAGTCTCTTTTTAAAATAATTCTGGAACCCTTTTATACAAGTGGTTCAGCATTGGTGTTTAAAGACAACACGCTTATATGTCATTGATAGATACTCCTAGTGAATATCTAAATATTTGTATGATTCTACACTCATTATTTTAAAGTTGAATAATCCATGTCAAAGTTTATTTAGGCACATTTCCTTAGGAAGTCAGTTTGTGTTGTCTAAGCAAATCATGAACCCCATTTTATGTTTAACTTTTTAGACAACTTTTCTGTTTTTTAGGATTGATTACAGGGTCAGTACATCTAAAATAAGGTTTTAGAGTGAACATACTATGATGTTTTTGTAACTGCGTCCCAACTAATCCGAAGCTTCCTTGAGATGTCCCATTCATAATTTTACTGTAAAATGAAATTAGACACTGAAATGGTTTAATGGTCATGGAAATGTCATGGGCATTTGATTCAGGGTACTAGAGTTCTTAAATATGATGATTATTGCTTGGACAAGTCCAAAGGACTATTTGAAAATACTTAAGAGGCACACACATGGACCCATATTTATACTTTTTTTGTGCCGCATTTGTGTCACTTTTTGATGCAAAGGTGGCAAAAACTTACAAAATACAATTATATTTTGTAAGTTTGCGCTGCTTTTGTGTCAAACAACGACACAAATGCGGCGCAAAAAATGTATAAATATTGGCCATGGTTCCAGAACAGAGTGAGCCGTCTGCATTTTTCAGTATTTTTGTACTATTCTATACTCTACACCCCTCCCTTTTCCCTTTTAGGATTCCTCCACCAAGCCTATCTTTTTGGGAGTCATAAGAGGAAATATTATACATCTGTGCCTTCTCTTTTGGTAACATTCATGAAACAGGAAGCAGCCTCATTAGCTGTTAAAATCCTCACACAGAAAGCCATTTTCAAGAAAATATATCTTCATTAGTGGGATTTCGTACTCTACCATGTGGAACAGTACCACACAGGTAAATCTGCCACTGAAGCCAAACATAATAATGTCTGAAATAGAGCAAAGGTTTGGAGAAAGAGCTGAAATCTAAGTGGAAGAGACTTTGCTTTTTTTCCATAATGCTAACACTGTAAGGAGAACTGATGAGCCCATGTTGTAAGGACGCCAGAAGGGAACACAAAAAATATGCGAAACACAACATTCCCACCCATTCCCACATTATTGCTATGACAAATCCAAAGGACTATTTCAGAATACTCAAGACGCACACACATGGTTCCAGAATGGAGTGAGCTGTTTGCATTTTTCAGTAATCTTTGTAATGTTGTATACTATACAACCCTTTCTTTCTCCTTTTGGGATTGTTCCACTGAGCCAATGGTTTTGGAAGTCATAAAAGGAACATTTTAAGGATTTTGTGCCTTCCCTTTTGGAACCTTTTATGAAATGACAGGCAAAAATTGGAAATGCAAATGGACAAAGATTTTAAAGAAGGAGCTGAAGTCTTAATTGAAAATATTTTAATGTCCCCATAATATTAATGCTGTAGGGAGAGCTGATGAGTCCATGTTGTAAGGGTGCCAGAATGGAACACTGAATAATATGCAAAACCCAACATCCCCACTCTACTCCCTACTGGAGTAGATTCTAATGAAAGTCTTGAAAGAGCCTCACCTCGGAAATCTACAAAACCTAAGCAACACAAAAAGTACTATCAAAAGATTTATTCCTGCCCAGCTAACTAAAATCTTTGCCACTGCATCAGAACAACTGGTCAGTGCGAAGTGTGGAGAAATATTTAGCACAACAGAGGTTAATGCAGAGCTGAACTGGTTGAGAAGTGTGAACATTTAAACTATTCTAAAATCCCAGTATATTGTAGAGGAAAGTGAGCATCTATGTTATTGACAACGAAAGTGCAAAGGTTCCAAAGGTAGGACTCACCAAATGTGTATCTCAGTTAAGCCCATATTGGTTAAATGATTTTAGGAGTAGAGCTACAGCAGAAAAGGTTTTTCTAAATGCAAATAAATTCCCTATTAAAATGCCATTTAGTGGTTCAGCATATATGATTGCCTTACACAAACCAAAAGTATGTGCAGCAATGCAGTTTCTATTTGACTCTGTTAGACGCTATTTAAAAGTCATGAAAAGAACTGTATGGAATTGGGGTATTAGTTGAGGTGGATGATTGCCTACCTCAAATAATAGCCACAAACATTGTCATGGTGAACCCTTAAGTTCACTAAACTAACCTAAGCTCAACCCCATGATAGATTTGGCACAGAGCAGAAAGGTTTAACTTAGAGGCAAAGTGTAACATATTAACACAGTAATCAAGCAGTAATAAAGTCAAACACAGCACAAAAACACCCAAAACAATTTAGACAAAAAGCATTAAGCACCAACTGCAGTCAGCTGGTTGCACTTAACTGATACAGAGGAGCAAGTTTAGGCTGATTGCGACAGAGCTCCGGTTGGATCCATAGACTAGGTTCGACCCAGACAGAACCTTTACCTTGTGACTTAATCTCTGAAGTTGAAGTCATAAATTATCAGCAGGGGCAAGGAAGCAGGCTTTGACCCAACACTTCACACCGTCGGTTAGCCACTGGAGGACACCAATGAAGCTGTTAACCTTTGATGGGAAAGCTACAAGGTGGGAGACATTTGAATACTATGCCCAGAGAAGATCCTTCACTGCCCAAATTCTTTTCTTGTCTTCACTTGATAAAGATTTCTACTAGATGTTTGGGAGCTTGGATACTTTCAACAGGACAAGACTGCAGACTTTAGCCAAAGAGGGTTCCACAAGGTCAGCTCTGCAAAAAAACAACCAAGCTGGAACAATCTGAACAACTCACCTCAAGTGGCAACTCACCTTTGTCAGAACAGCTTAACAGGTTGGTCCCAGTCCTCCAGTAGTCTTTTGAGCTAAAACATTTCACAGGATTCAGGAAGGGTTAGGAGGACTACACAATGACACCAGCCAAGGGAACTCCTGGCCAATTCCTAACCCAGTGGTGACCCTATCCACCTTTGCAGCATTTCCTGTGTGCCTTACAGCAAATATTCCCATAGTGCACTTCTCAAACTAAAATGTAGACCCCAAAACCTATCTTCACTGTCACAGAGCTCCTGTGCCCATCCTTGAGGTGCAGCCAGAGAAATAAGCAACTCCTTCTCTGTGGTCACTCAAAACTGGTTCTAAAAGCAGCTCATCTACTACTGAGAGTAGTGCCTGGCTGACTAGAGGGACAAAACAGGGGTCATACCCAGCAGTTAGCTTCAATTGTTGTGTTGACTACAACTCTGGTGTGGTTCAAGGACTTTTGGGTTTCTACTCATGGAGGACACAGGTGAGCTTGGATCAATGTACCATTGCTGAATGTGAATGACAGTTTATTGTAGCCCAGCAGACCCTACCCAATATACAGTTAAAGTGCAATCACTGATTTTGGGTTACTAACAATCCCTAAACTTGAATCTGTGCACTGTGGTACTGGAAGCAAAACTATTTTATTTTTCACACTATCACACACACAAATGGTACTGAGAAGAATAAACACTTTTCACTAAAAGTATTTATTGAAGCAGGGTGAAGTCTTTCTAAGACCATTTAAAATACCCAGACATAGTAACATAACAACAGCAAATAGGTATGTTGTAAACAATAGGAATAAAGTGAACATTTCTAACATATTGAAAATGTAATTTAAAACCTAATACCTAAAACCTACTTCTATGTGCTATGCTAGAAATATGGAAAGTAGAACTTGCAACCTAGATTTTCTTAGGGAGAAGCAACACACTGCAAACCTTGTTGACAGCAAAAGCTGTGGTAATATGTGAGACAGGAATGCAGTGCTCCCTGCAAAAGAAAAAAGATACATTGCAGCAGCATCTTTTCTCTTACAATCAGCTCATTATCTCTATCAAATGTGATGTAGAGTCCTCTTAGTATGATGGCAACAGTCAACGACTCCAGCAGTATCTAGTTTGATAATCTGGGAGATGGACCTCTCCTGACAAGTGGCCAAGTAGCAGTCCTTACATATTGAATCATATCAAAGATCAGAATTTCTTTAGATGGAGTCGGGCCTACTTAAAACGGAATTGGATCTTTGGTACTTGGCTGTTACAGGGTAGGCCTCTTTAAAGTTAATTAGATTGCTGGGCACAGCATAGGTGGTCACCCTGCCACAGGAACAGAATACCTCCCTATACCCAAGGCCTTTGTCTCAAGTCTTGATGCAATATCACACCTCAATGTGGGGGGTTGGTATTCAGCTCCTCGGTGACAGTTGTAGCTCATGCAAATGAGAATCTTTAGGCTTTAGGCAGGGAAAAGGTCACTTTTTCAAAGTGCTTTTTCCAAAATATTTGGTACAAATATACCTGCATCAATCATTTTTGGCTTGTAATAAATATTTCAAGAAGTTAAAGTATGAATGTTATAGCTATTTTTTTAAATCTAGAGATAGCAATATAAATGTAATGTTGTATCCCAACTACAGTGAATATAGCTTTATTTTGTACTTATTCACTGTAGGAATATGTTTAACTTTAAACTATTACATATCCTCCTTTTGAACACAATATGTCCTGATTATGACATCCCCAGCTGGGCCTTTGTGATCTTCTGGGCCCAGTGACGCAGGTCCTCCCACTGCTTCCTGCAGTGGGTGCTCCGCCAGCAATGGACCCCAGGGTCTGCACTTCCTTGGCAATGGCTTGCCATAACCCTTTCTTCTAGTGGGCGCTGACCTGATTGGGAAACAATAAGAAAAGGGGGGACATGCTGTCAATGATCACAATCCAGCAGTTAGCGTAGGTGACACACAATGAACACTGATCATGCACACTGGCACTGTCACTGTCCCACACATAGAATGTGCATGCTACAGACCTGTCCAGTCATGACATGTGAATAAGCACACACATACATCGTCAAACAACACACAACTAGTGTGACCATGGACTTTGTACTGACCTGTTGTCCTGGGGCTCCATACAACCACCCATACAGGGGTAGGACCCCTTCCACCATTTTTTCCAGCTCCTCTGTTGAGAATGCTGGGGCCCTTTCCTCTGCAGTGGATGCCATAGTTGCTCCAAGAGACAGGACACAGCAGCACACAAAGAGGAGGTCTGTATCGCCCAAATGCCAGGAGTCAAGTGAGCAATATCACACAAAATGGCAGTTACGACTGGAGCGGTCATGACCGTCACCGCCAGCGGTGATCGCCATTGGTTCCAGTCTTCCATTGACATCAATGTTAACCACTGAGGAGTTGCATGGCGGTTCTGACTGCACTCCGCCATGACAACTTCCGCCGGTGGAATGAGGTTACTTCCAGCAGTACCATGCATGCCGGACACGCGGATGCCATTTTAGCTTGTGACATTACTGTCCTGAGTTACACAGCTTCACTACCTGCCTGTCCACACAAAAACATACTTCAGGTCTGACATGATGAATATGGACACATGCAGTGCATGTCTAATGAAATGTACAGATGTGGCACAACAATTGTCAGCATACTTGACCAAGAAGGTTAAACACAGGAAAGGTCTAGGTGTACATGGCATGTGTACATCCATCCACACAGTAATCATGTGCCAATGTGTGATTGGGTATGGAGGGTAGAGGAATATGTACTGAAACATTACAGGCAACTTGCATGACTATTGCATTATGACTGTCATGTGTCATACTGTATAGCCTACATTGTGACAGACATCCTGATTGTTGTTTATATCCCTGCACAGATTTGGCCAGAATAGAGTGAGGAGGAATGCACCAATTTTCCGGCTACTCGTTGTTCTAGAAACCATGGTGGAGCACCAGATCATCCTGATCTATCGACTAAACCATTTGTTCATCAGGAAACTGGTCGCACAGTTGAAACAAGACCTCCTGCCGGGTTTGAGGAATTCCCATGCCATCCCTCCAACAGTCCAGGTGTTGTCAGTCCTGCATTTCCTTGCACCTGGCTCACTTCAAAGCACAGTGGGACTGACTGCAGGATTTTCACAGCCCCAGTTCTGTAAGGTGTTGCAGGATGTGCTGGATGCCCTACTTAGACATGTGCACAGGTACATTATGTTCCCTCTACATCAAGATTTTCCCAGTATGAAAGCAGCCTTCTACAACATCTCAAATGTTCCACATGTAATTGGGGCCATTGATGGGACTCACATTGCCCTGGTACCTCTGAGGATCAATGAACAGGTCTATAAGAACGGAAAGAGTACATATTCACTAAATGTGCAATTGGTGTGTCTTGCAGACCAATACATTACACATGTGAACACAAAATTCCTTGGATCAGTACATGATTCCTACATCCTGAGAAACAACAATGTCCCTGCATTGATGTCACAGCTACAGGGAGAAAGGGCCTGGCTCATAGGTATGTGTACTGCTCTCCATGTCAGATGTCTGTACCCCTCATGACCCAGTCAGCACTCCGCCTAGCAATGTTACCCATGGCCATGTTTCCATTCCCACACAGGTGACTCCAGATACCCCAACCTGCCCTGGCTCCTGACACCTGTGAGACATTCAACTACAATAGGGGAGAACAGGTACAATGAGGCACATGGCCGGACGAGGCGTGTGATTGAACGTACTTTTGGTCTCTTGAAAGCCAGATTTTGTTGTCTCCATGTGTCTGGTGGTGCACTACAGTACAATCCAGGGAAAGTGTGCAAGATCATTGTTGCATGCTGCATGCTCAATAATATGGCCCTCCAAAGGCACATCCCACTGTTGGAGGAGGGTGACGTTAATGCTGGAGCTGTGTTTGTGGCCAGTGACTCGGATGCTGAGGGGAAGGCAGACGAGGATGAGCCACATGACAACAGGACACAAATGATTTGTCACTACTTTCCTTGATGTACAGATAAGTCTGCATTACATATCATCAGCACTGTAGTTGACAGTGGATGTTAAAACACAATGGATGTACTTACACACCTACTGGAGTATCACAATAAATACGTAACTTGGACATCTGTGTATTGTGGACCTGTGTATAATGCATTTGTTCTTCAACATATTTTGCAATACTAAGAATAAAGAGACATGCACAATGACTTGTGAGTATAGGTGTTTATTTGGTGTAGCATTTCACAGTCCAGAGGAGTAGGATAGTGTTCTAGGTGAGAAACAGAGTGGGTGGTCAAGCTGTTAGTTTCATAGGTCATGTGACCATTAGCCTCAGAATGATGTGACCTTGGTGTTGAACAGCCAACAGGGTGTTACAGTGGCATACAAGGGTGACATTTCAGAAGAGGGATCATTTGCTGGTGGGGGGATTTGTCTTGGCTTGGGGTCCTGCAGGATGTCTTGATGGGCAACCTATTTTACAGGGGGTTCCTCAGCTGCAGGGGTAGGGGTGCTTTTGTCTTGTGGGTCCTCTGGCTGCGCCTCCATTCCAGTAGCACCTGCTGATGTTGAGGGCGGTGGTGTTGAGTGACTACTGGATGGGGGCCTGCTGTTGGGTAGAAAATGTCTGCAGGATGTTGTTGAGTTCCTTGAACTCTTCAAATATGGAGACCATGGTGGCATTGTGTGCCTTCCACTGCTGCCTGGCCTCATGGTGGTATTCCTCCTGCAGCCCCTGTGTCTCTTGCAAGGTGGTAAGTAGTAGGCTCCCATAACCCTGGAGACGGCCCCCTGGCCAGTTGTGTCATGGACCTTCCCCGTCCCTCGGGCCATGATTGTCCTCCCACTGGCCTTGGCACCCTGTGCCCCCTCCGACTGACACCAGGACAGTCATTGTCTTGGGTTTGTACTGTTGACTCCTGTCCATGTCCTGTCGGGCACACTGATGATTGTTGTGATCTTGGGACACAGGTTTAGGAAGGTGGGCTCTGTTGTGCACTGGCTGCCACAGGGGAGGTGGTTTGAGTTGTGGGCAAGGTATGGCTGATGGTGGTGGGCTGACCACTCATGCCTGATGGGCCAGGTTCATTGTCTGAATCCAGACTTGTATGTGGATCCTCCCCTATTGGTGCTGCATCCAGGCCTGGGCTTCCTGTCACTGGGCTCCTCTGTTGTGTGTCAGTACTTGGGAGACCTGTGAGATGAGAGGAATTGTATCAGATGAAGGTATTTATGAGGTGAAACACATGATTGTATTCCCTCATTAACTGTATTTGCAGGACAGTACTGGCATTGACAATTTGCTTTCCACTGCTTGTGTTCTCCTCAGTAGAAGATTGCAATGGTCCTACTTTTCTGTACAGTTTACATTTGTCTTGCTACTGTCATTGCCATGTACTGATGTGCATTTCTACCACATATTGGTGAGGGGGAGTGACATGGTGTAACGTGCAATTGTAGAGCTGTGATATGGAAGTGGCAGTCAGGCAAGGGTAGGAAGTGTTGCATTGTAGTAGTTGTGGTACTTTCTGTTGTCTAAGGCATACATGCACTAGGTTGGGCTGTGAGGGAATGGCATCAGTGGGGAGATGTGACAATGAAGTGTGGGTATGGGGCCAATGATGGTATTGTTCAGGTTCATGTGGTTTGAGGGGGTGATAAGGTAATGGGGATACATGCTGTGCACAGGGAGATGGTGGCCAGTAAATACAGTGGACTTACCAGTGTCCAGTCCAGTAGCTCTTCCCGTCAGCCCTTCTGGATGTAGTCTCCCCAGGACCATCTCCTCCCACGGTGCCATTTCTGGGGGAGGTGGTGGGGGTCCTCCACCAGTCCTCATGACTGCCACTTGGTGCTTGGAAGCCAGGGCCTGTACCTTCCCCCTAAGGTCATTCCACCTCTTCCTAATGACATCACTTGTGTGTGGATGGTACCCCACTGCCTTCACCCTGTTGACTATCCTCTTCCATAAGTTGTTGTTCCGGGATATGGATGTCTGCTGGACCAGTGCTCCAAACAGTCTCGGATCCACTTTGACAATTTCTTCGACCATTACCCTGAGCTCCTCTTCTGTGAATCTGTTTTTTTTTGTGGTGCCATGGTGGTTGTGTTGTGGTGGGGGTGTATGGTGTGCAGGGATTGTGGGTGTGCTGTTTAAAGTTGTGAATGTGTGTATTGATATGTGTATGTGTAATGTGGTGTTTGTGTGCAGTGGTGTGTTGTTTGATGCACGCTTAGTAGGATGGTGCCTGTGGTATCCAGGTGCAGTGCCTCCTTTCAGTGTGTCCTTCTCTTGCTCTCTCTGGATTTCAATTTGCAAAGGGTTCTGTGTATGTGTGGGTGTGTGTTTTGTAGTGCTGTGGACAGGTGTGTGTATGTGTTTCAGGTTGCTATGGTGTCATCCTATCTGGTGCAGTGTTGTTGCGGTGATGGCTACTTATTTTCCCGCTGCGGTTTGGACCGCCAATGGATTACCGCCGTGTTGGTTTCCCCTATGCTGATTTTTGTATCGGAATTTGGCAGGTGGCTTTTTCTCAGTGTGGTGGTGGTGCAACCACCCCCTTCTTTCAGTCCTTTGGGGCGATGGTGTTGTTTTTCCATTCAAAATTTGGCGGAGTTATGTTGGTCACTCGTAATGCTGCGGGCTTCACTCCACCATCGCTGGCGGTGTAATGGCTGCCTTTTGCACAGCGGTCTTTGGCTATGATCGCCAAACTCGGAATGAGCACCCAAATGTCTAAGTTTATCTTTGTGATTCGGGCCCCATGTTTTTTAGCACTGTTGGATTTTTATGATGTGGTTTGAAGTTGTGTAGGGGTAAAATGTGTATATTAACAAAATGCAGTATTTTAGTAACACATATATTTAATTTATTTGAAATTGAATTCAACTTTAAATCATGGCATATTAGTTTAGGTTGGGTACGCTTTTCATTTCTTACACATTTTCATATTTTTTGTATATTTTAATGTTACAATTTTTATTTTGTTTAAGTAGCCATTAAAACATTTTTATGTCATTTTCAAACAAGCATTTTTCACATTTTCAAAATGTTTGAATTTATATTTTTCTATGTATTCATGTTTTTAACTTATATATTTTTATGCATTGCAACACTATTCACACATATATTTTTATATGATCTTTATATAAAAGTGTATCCATTTTAACAAAGAAACTATTTGTTTTATAACCAATCTGTTTTTATTGAATTGTCAATGCCACATAAAGTCACAATATATATCCCAGTACTAAGCCAGATGTGAAGGGCTCATTTTATGTCTATGAAGTCTGTTACGATTATTTGAATTTTAATAAAATGAATGAATAAAAAACAGGAAAATAAAAATATATTTGTATTCCCTCCCCTCATCCCCCCTTCCACACCAGTATAGGGCTTAGCATCTCAAATCAATCATTTTTAACCACAATAATGTACTCAGGTCACCACATCCAAAGAGGATTGATTAATAGTCCCTTATTGCTTTTATGTTGAAATCTATTAATAGGGTCCCTCAAATAGGTCCAGTTCCTTAGGCCATAATGGATATGTCTACCAATGGATATACTACAAAAGATAGCTCAGCAGAGGTTACCTAAGCATTGTGTAATCTGGGGTGTTATCCATCATTAGCTTGCCAATCTCTCCGTCAACAAGAGGTTCCAGACAAGACCGGCAAGGAGTAATATCATCCATTTGAACAGGATGCATTCAACAAGCGTGACCAAGTCTATCACTATTTCTGACTTAGTGGCATTATTTTCTAAATTCTGTCACCTGTTGCAACAAGGACAAGTTGGGCTACTATTGCAGAAGAGCTATCTTGAGTTTTGTAATAGAATGTCACCAGTGAACAGTATGATTTTATGTGCTTCTTTTCTAAACCAGAGGCCTGTCACCTCTTCATCGTCCCTGGGATTAAAAAGAGTTCAATAATAGCAATTAATGGAGACAGGGACATTTTGTCTGGTGCCCTTTGTCAGCATTGTGTGGAGGTAACACCATTGAGTGAGAACAGTTCAAATTGGGCCTGATATCCTACCAAGGCCAAACCAGCCTTTTCCAGTACTCAAATAGGGAGGGACAGTCCGCCCATTGAAAGGCTTTTACCACATCCAGGCCCGTATTTATACTCCGTTTGCGCCGAATTAGCGTCGTTTTTTTCGACGCAAATTTGGCGCAAAACTAACGCCATATTTATACTTTGGCGTTAGACGCGTCTAGCGCCAAAGTATGGGCAAAGAGCGTCATTTTTTAGCGTGAACGCCTTCCTTGCGTTAATGAGATGCAAGGAAGGCGTTCCCGTCTAAAAAAATGACGGCGACGCAAATGCGTCGTATTTATACTCCCTGGCAAAAATCACGCCCGGGAGGTGGCGGGTAAAAAAACCCCGCATTTGCGCCACTTTTTAACGCCTGGGTCAGGGTAGGCGTTAAGGGGCCTGTGGGCTCAAAATGAGCCCACAGGTGCCCTCCCCTGCCCCCAGGGACCCCCCTGCCACCCCTGCCCACCCCAGGAGGACACCCAAGGATGGAGGGACCCACCCCAGGGACATTCAGGTAAGTTCACGTAAGTATAATTTTGTATATTTTTCAACATTTTTTGGGTGGCATAGGGGGGCCTTATTTGTGCCCCCCTACATGCCACTTTGCCCAATGACCATGCCCAGGGGACATAAGTCCCCTGGGCATGGCCATTGGGCAAGGGGGCATGACTCCTGTCTTTACTAAGACAGGAGTCATTTAAATGGCGTCTGGGCGTCGAAAAAATGGCGCAAATCGGGTTAAGACGATTTTTTAGCGTCAACCCGACTTGCGCCATTTTAAGACGCCCTAGCGCCATTTTCCCCCTACGTGTTTTTTTCCACGCACACCAGGCAGCGCCGGTCTGCTTGCGCCGGCTAACGCCATTCCATAAATACGGCGCCCGCATGGTGCTTCGGAATGGCGTTAGACGGCGCTAAATTTTTTGACGCTAAACTGCGTTAGTGCAGTTTAGCGTCAAAAAGTATAAATATGGGCCCCAGTGTCACCAGAATTGCTGGCATCGACCTACCTTTTCAACTAGGTGCATGATTGCCCTGATATTGCTGTGCATCTGGTAGTTTCTAATAAAGCCTAACTAATCAAGGTACATGAGTCTAGGAGAGCATTTTCCAGGTGAAATGCTAGAATTGTATTGAGGATGTGTATTCATATGTTTAAAAGCACAATATAACACAATACAATGTACACTTCCCTAGATCCTTTAATGGTTTGTGAATTAGAGTAATGATGCATTGTTTCATTGTCAGGGTCACTAACTTCATGTTGGGATTAGCAATGGTCCAACGCCCATATTTATACTTTTTGATGCAAACCAGCGCCGGCGCTGGTTTGCGTAAAAAAATTTACCGCTGGCTAACGCCCTTCCTACATACCAGGATTGACGTTAGCCGCTGCTGCGGGCTGGTCAGAGTAAAAAAAAAAAGACTCAAACCAGGCAGTGCCGGCATACGGAAAAATGGGGGTTGTGCGTCAAAAAATGGTGCAAGTCAGGTTTGAGTAAAAAATCATGGTTCAAACCGGATTTAAGCCATTTTTTGACGCACAACCCCCATTGAAATGACTCCTGTCTTAGCATGACTCCTGTCATGGCGGTATGAGCCACCAGTCCGGAGATGTCTATCTCCAGTCACCGGCCAACATAGTCCCGTCCATGGCATTATGAGCCAGCCTAACCCCATGGTTTTTGTGGCATTAGCAATGCCACAAAAACCATGGCAGTAGGCCCTACTGGTGACAGGGAATTCCTTCCCTGTCATCGGTAGGCGGTTCCCACACCCCCCAACACTCACCTGATGCCCCCACCAACCATTCATCCAAACTCACTCCCCACCAACCCAATACACAAACTAACTCCCCCACCCAACTCCGATCCACTCACTCGCCACCCCACCCCCTCCGATCCACTCACCCACCCCTCCGATCCACTGACCCGCCCCCTCCGATCCACTCACTCATCCCATACATGCAGACAACCACAGACACGCACACACCACACAACTGACCCCCACAGACACACACGCACACATCACCCCACCCCCACTACAGTCACAGTGATCCTCACCCCACACCCCCTGTCCCCGCATACACTCACACAGATTCCCACACACACCATGCATACACCCATTCACTTACACTGGCAAACACACATTCATACATGCATACTTCCAGACATACTCACACACATTCTTGCACGCAATCACACTGACATGCAGACACGCACTCACTTCACCATTCGTACATGCATTCACTCACACACATACAACCACGCAAACAACACAACATACACGGGCGCATTCACACACACTCACACATTCATGCGCACGTTCAGACACACACACACACAAAACACGCCCCATTCCCCCACCTCCATCCCCTGTCGGACGCCCGACTTACCTTGTGCGGGGAAGAGGTCATCCGGCAGGGGATGGGAAGGGCGCGGCTATCGCCAGCTGCGCCCGCAAGCAGAACACCACCAGGCCATGTTACTGGTCATAATACAGCTGGTGGAGTCCTTCTGGTGGAACGGGCGGTGCTGGTGCTAACAGCATCAGCTAACCACCATCCACCACCATGAGCACTGCCGGATTTCCGCCCTTATTGTGGCAGAAACAAAGGTTTCCACCTGTCAGCCCAGTGGGAAAGGTGCATCAGCATTGTTACTGGTTCACAATAGAGCTGGGGGCAATGCTGCTGCAAGCGGGGGGCACGAGCACCCTCAAAATGCATACTGCCTGCACACAAGACAATGTGTATTTTGAGGGTGCTGGGCAGGGGGACCCCTGCACTCCCCATGACATGGGCATGGGCAGTTTAGGGGCCCCCCTGCTCCCCCCTGCACTTGTTCTGAGAACAAGGTTGTAATCATCTGGCGGTGCTCATTTCAGCACCACCCTGGCTGATTACAATCTGCACCATTGTCAGCCTGTCGGGATCACGTTTCCTGGTGGGGATGGCGGTAAGTTGGCAGGTCTGTCCTCCAACCTTGTAATGCGGCAGTCAGACCGCCACAGCCACGGTGGTCCGACCACTACCACAAGGCTGGCGGTCTTTGGACCATCAGCTTCATAATAAGGCCCATAGTCAGATTCATCTTTATATAACACAAGGGAGGAGAATGCAGCATGCAGTAACACATTATGCAGCATGGTTTTCTAAATTATGCATCAAATTCTGAAATTATGAGGCACATTCTCAGGCACTATTAATTTCAGCCATCTGACCTAGAAACAGCGTTTTGACTTCAAACACAACCTTCTAATTCCAATCAGTGCTCATGAAGAGCACACTGAAGCTAAACTAAGTGGCCAAAATAAAAAAACAAATATATATAACAAAATGAAGTATAAACAGCACATAATGGGCAACACGGGTAACCATCTTGTAGATCTGGTGACATTTGTTTTACTATACTGTGATGACACCAGAACCCCTCTACTATGGCAAAATTGTCAATGGCAATATTCAAACATATTATGTATTAATTGTTTATAACTTGTATATAATTATATCACAGAGTGGTGACACTAACTCTGAAATTATGACTTGATCTGACTTTAAATTGAAAAGCAGCTTTTTTCTTAGTAACTTTTGGAGCCAGTCAATGAATCTGCACAACATGTTTCCCCAAAACATTAATCTGATTAGTGATCGGCCTGGCCCATTTTGAGCAGTTCTGACCAGGGGGGAAGGGGAAAGGGTGGGAGGAATTCACATAGGATCCTTTACTCTCTGATACAGAAAAAACAGCTGAAATAAATTGCTCCAATCTTGACATGAACATGGAACTTTACTCAGGGAAGTTCTGTTGCTTAGTTTGGTATAACTCTATTCAGTAGCCTTTGATAAATTAGTTTAATAAAATTGAGTTGAGATGCCAATCTAGAGAATGATATTTGATCTGTTAGTCCGTGGATTATGCACAAACCGGCATTCATAGACCACCTATGCACCCATTTAAAAAAAATAAGCTCAATTTGTTTTGGACAAGAGAGTTTTTCCTCCATTTATTCAATTTGTCTCTATAAATCCAAGAATGGTTTTGTGATTATGCTGGGATGAGATTCCTGAAAGAGATGTAAGGGGGAGGCAAAGCTTCCTGTCACTCAGGTGAAGGGGCCCCCATTTAAAAAAAATGAATTGGCCACAGAGTTTGTAGGCTGGGCTCTTTCTTAGTTGCAGGGCCCACCTGAGGACTGCAAACCCAGGATAAGGATCTAAAAAAGCCTAAGGAAAGACTTCTTGACCCTTGCTTACCCTGCTGTTTGACTGGTGGCCAATAGAAATTGAGGTTGCTGTAATAATGTAATGGAGAAATATTCTAATCAACCTATACAGCGGGGAAAAAAGTAGTATGGTATGGTATGATACGGATTACTTTTTCAGAGTCACACTTCAACATGAGCACAAATCACTGTGCAATAAATATATGAACACACAAACATGCACTGTGTGAAAAGGAGCACAGTACAATGGTGATGCCATAACTTCACAGTTTCCAAGTAAAAATAGAACATTTGATGTACACTCAATAGTTCTACAAAAATAATATTGTTAAATGTTATTTACATTGCAACTACCTAGATGTCTTTGTATATTAAAGCCATCATACATTACACAATACCCCATTGAGGAAATGTCATTTCTTTACTCAAAGCACATTTAGGGCCTGATTACGAGTCTAGCAGTCCAAAGACTGCCAGACTCGTGGTGGAGGTCGGACAGATGGGCCCAAAGCCTTTTGGTGACTCTTGAGGAATGGGTGTGTGAGTAAATTACAACATATTCCATGGCTCTTTGTTTATCTGACCCTTGCTGTCTATTTCAGTATAATTGTTTCAGAATTATTTTGAATGGCTTATGTCGTAAATGAAATGGGAAATTACAAAGGTAGTGACATCTCTACTACAGGGACTTTTCCCATGTGCATTTAAGATGTAGAAAATGATCCTAAATAGCTACCAATTGTGTTCCGCATGTTTTTATTGCTTTCATTTATTCTGTGTTTTCTGTGTTTAATGATGTAATAAGAAAATGGGCATGATATTTCTGAAAATATGGATTTTATTTTGAGCAATCTGTGAGATTCCACTGTGCCATTTTGAGCAGCTATGTTTAACGCCTGCACAGATCAGGCGTTAAAAGGGGGCACACCATTTTTTATAATGGGCCCTATGAACCTTGCACGATTAGCACCAACATTTTTGGTGCTAATCATGCAATGTACTACAAAAGCGTAAAAAATGTTGACGCTTCTGTCCCTAACATGTGCCATGGTGCGCCGTACGTTTAATACAGGACACACATGGTGGCGTTGGGGGCGCTTATGGGCACAAAAAAAGTGGCGCTTCTTATTCTGCAACTCCACTTTTCTGAAATTTGGGCCCTATTTACAATCTTTTGATGCAGGTCAAAAGTAAAGGGAAAGAACTTGCCATATCTGCAGGATACAGCACATTCCTGTCCTTTTCCCCTGCACTGGCACACAATGGGCTGCCATGAGCCAATGCAGGCACCCTTGCACCATGGTGCAAGGGTGTCTGCATTGCAGAGATGATTGTTTTTGTGCAGAAAGGGACACCTTTCTACACAATAAGAGAAATAAAGGTATTTCTCTTCGACAGTCCGTATGTACGTCTCTTCTGGGGAGGGGTATGCTTTTGACGCACTCCCAGATTTATGAAATCTTGTAAATCTGGGAATGTGTCAAATGCCATGGGTGCTACGTAGGATGCTACGTAGGAACACACACCTTAACGCCCATCGCAGGGGGAATCAACACAGTAACTTGCGCTGTGCTGATTCTGTCCATATTTACAAGACCATTAAAAGCCACACATGGCGACTTTATTTGGCCTTGTAAATATGGCCTGCAATGTGTGCCGTCAGACCGTCGCTAAAAGAGTTGTTCCAGCAGCTCAAAGGGCCTTGTAAATATGCCCCCTAGTGCACGTAACAAATATAGATGATGTGTTACAAAGTATAAACGTTTTCATAACTTCATTTTCCACAGTTCATGTGGCGTGATAAAAGTATATAGTTCCAAGCCCTCAACCTTCCATATTGCACTTTAATGTACTATATTTTGATATCATTGGAAATCCTCTAATATGCATGTGACAAGTGATAGAGGTCAATACATATATTAATATTCACTATACACTGTAATGTAGTGATCATCATAAATAAGTATGACTCTAAGAGTTATTCTTGGACTAGGGTGTGCGACTGCACACTTCATGCAAACCTGAGGTCAAGCAATGAAAATAAAAAACATCTGAGAGCTGCAGAAGTCTTCAGGATGTTTCTCCGTTTTTATTAAAAGGTGTATTGGCTGTGGACTACAAAGGCCAAGCTGTGGATCGCTTGGATTTCTTATTGCAAAGGGTAAAATCTGTAAAAATGTAGAATTAAAAAGTGATCACTTAAAAGGTTTAGCATCGACTCATGAATGATCATGGGAATTTCTTTCTGCTTATAAGCAGTAAAAAGGCACGTTCATGTTTGATCCCAGAATAGAACTTTTGGAGGAGGGATTAATATACTTGATTAATGACTCGATAGAATCAAACCTGTGTTATGTGTGTCAAGTTTCTAGGCTATTCACTGTTTTAGGCATACTTATAACTGAATGAATCTGTCTAACTTTAGATTTTAGCGATGGAAGCGAAGCAATGCCATTAAAGTCGCCCGTAATCATAGAGCTTCGTGAAGAAGTGCAGTGTTCTTTCTTGTTTGCTCTTTGTTTCAAATCAGTAGCACAACGTCCTGCAGGCAGATGTGGTGTCTAGTTTGATGGAACATCACGCTGCAGAGGAAGGTGTTTCCGCACTTTCGTCCAGGGCAGAACTGAAGGAACATGGTAAATACCATTTGGCAACCACATCATCTTTTCTAACAGTAAGTCCAGGTCCCGTCTCCTTCTCTCGCTACCAGAATTCCCATCCCTTGTAAGGGAGGTGACACTGCGGGGAAACTCGTGTCAAGACTGCAAGCTATCCGTCATTCTTGGAGATTTTATCAGATACAGAGAAAAACGTAAATTACAATGGCATTTTTTTTCTGTGATACATTAAAATAGCAAATTAAATGGACGGGGAGATACTTTTAAAAGAGCTCATGCAAAACATTCCATGGTCCTGCCTTTAATTAATCTAGTGGAATCCACGTTTTTCCATTCAAATTAATACAATTTAAGATACATGCTCAAAGTTGCCTGATATTACCCTTATTCATCAGTTAGTCAGAATACTGCCTAACCAAACTAATCCGGGGTTGTGATGTCTTTATTTTTCCCTATCAATAGCGCACCCTTGCGTTGGATGTGTTCCTACACCTTTAAAGCACGATGTGAGATAATCCTTATAAAATATTTTCTGGACTTGACTGACGTATGATATGTAAATCATTAACAGTGTGGATTGTTTCACTAAGCTCCCGGACAGACTGGGTTTGTGCTGGTGGCTGGTAGGTGCAATCAGAAGGGGTGGAAGAAACTACTGATACCTTAAATTGCTCACCTCTGATACGCAATGTCAACACAGTGCACAAATTCCAAAGGCAGACCTGGGTTTCTCTATGATCATTACATGTCCCCCAACTTTATTATCAGAAGAAACATGGACAGAGGTTCTCATTTTTTTGTCAGTTACCAAACTATCCAGTATAGTTTCATGGGAGTCAGCTTTAAACCCTTTGCATGTTATTCTATGTAGTTGATTATTTGCTTCAGTCATATGTTAACATGGCTAGAAGTCTGTTTCACTTTTGATAGTGTAATGCCATTAATTCATTAAGCAAATCTTGTAGGTTTCAGCCTGTGGATGGTGGGAGTGCAGAGGGCGGGGGAGCATGAGCAGAGAAACTGTTGGTGTCCCGAACCGAGCAGCAGCAGTGTTCTCTTTATCTTTTTCTGTCTCCTTTCTTCCCTTCTACCTTCTCCCTTCTTTCTTCCCTTCTGTCTTATTTCTTCCCTTCTGTTCTATTCAGGTTTTCTTCTATCTTTTATCTTCCCTTCTGCCTTTTCTCTTCTTTCTTCCCATTTGTCTTCTTCTGTTTTCAGCAGAAGGCTCGCCCCAGGCACTTCCAGGCAGAGGGATGTGACACAGCAGCAGGCAGGTGAGTAAACAGGTACCTTGCCTGCTAGCTGATCCCTCCTTTTATTTGGATCAGCATTCAATGCTAGGCCAATAAAAGGAGGGATCTCATTATTTGAAATTTGCGGTCCAAGCTTTTTACAAAATTGATTACTGATTTTTTTGCAAATTGCTACATCGCAAAATCCTGGAGGGTCTGCTTAGCACTTACAAAGAGCTAAACTGCCTGCTTTCCAATAGTCTTTGTCACTTCATTCTATCTTGGGACACCCTGGTGCATTGTTGTGCATTGTTACAAACACTCCTGGTGCAATCATCATCTCATTTCCACGTTTTTTTCCATGAGGGCTTTCAGAATGTTATACAAATTATATCTTATTTATAACCTACAAATGGCGGATATTACATTAAGAGAAATTAGCCAGAGTTAAGCTTTACTGTTACTTTTTTATCAGTAAACTCAGAGTATTCACAAGAAAAACAGAGCACTGGAAATATCACCAAGGACAATATTCAGCCCATCAGTGTGTTTGTGTTTTTGTTGACAACAGAACGCAACATTTAACTTTTTCACCAAGGTTTTCTCCTTCACTTCCCACTTCATTCTTTGCAGAACTAAAGTTGTGAAGTTCCTGAATTGTTCCTGCAGGCAATGTTTAATCATGAATAACTGGAAGCTTCACTGGATCTCCAGTCTAGTAAATCTAACCCAAGTCAAAACAGATTTATTGTGGGGGCCTATAAATATATATAATTGCATAACAATTGATTCATCAAATACATACCTGTTAGAGCTCCGCAACATTTAGGGCCATATTTATACTTTTTGACGCAAAACTGCGCTAACGCAGTTTTGCGTCAAAAAAATTAGCGCCGGCTAACGCCATTCCGAAGCACCATGCGGGTGCCGTATTTAATCAATGATGTTAGTTGGCGTTAGCCGCCGGCGCTGCCTGGTGTGCGTGGAAAAAAACGACGTACACCAGGCAGTGCCGGCGTAGGGGGATATGGAGCTTGGGCGCCAAAAAATGGGGCAAGTCAGGCTGAGGCAAATTTTTCGCCTCAACCCGATTTGCGCAATTTCTTTCGACTCCCAACCCCCATAGAAATGACTCCTGTCTTAGCAAAGACAGGAGTCATGCCCCCTTGCCCAATGGCCATGCCCAGGGGACTTCTGTCCCCTGGGCATGGCCATTGGGCATAGTGGCATGTAGGGGGACACAAATCGGGCCCCCCTATGCCACAAAATAAATTTTAAAAAAAATACCTACCAGAACTTACCTTAATGTCCCTGGGATGGGTCCCTCCAGCCTTGGGTGTCCTCCTGGGGTGGGCAAGGGTGACAGGGGGTGTCCCTGGGGGCATGGGAGGGCTCCTCTGGGCTCCTTCAGAGCCCACAGGTCTCTTAACGCCTGCCTTTTCCAGGCGCTAAAAAACGGCGCAAAAGTGGCCGTACGTCATTTTTTTTGACCCGCCCACTCCCGGGCGTGAATTTTGCCCGGGAGTGTAAATACGGCGCACATGCCTCGGAGTCAATTTTTTAGACGGGAACGCCTACCTTGCATATCATTAACGCAAAGTAGGTGTCCACGCTAAAAAATTACGCAAACTCCATGGACTTTGGCGCTCGACGCGTCGAACGCCAAAGTATAAATATGGAGTTAGTTTTGCGTCGAAATTGCGTTAAAAAAAAACGACGCAATTCCGGCGCAAACAGAATATAAATATGCCCCTCATTTCATAAGATCTTTAAACTACAGATCAATTTGATAAATACGATGAGTATCATTTCAAGGTATCTTAAAGTGCTATTAAGTATGCATTGAAGCCATTTAAATAATGCTGTGAGGCATGATCATTTTAATTTCTTCTTTGAACAATGAAGTTATGTATCCTAATTAAAGTAACGCATACTTCACTCTCATAGACAGCTGTAGTTCCGACATGCCTTTGTCATCAATGGACCCAAGTTTCGTACAAAGCAAGAACAAAATATCAGTATTCCTTTATTTGACGTATCAACAGAGATGCAGTTTGCATCTCAATTTGTGTCAATCAATCGTGCAATGAAAATCTCCCTTGTGCAATAAAAGACATAATTTGAAATTAGCATTAGTCCCTGAGTTAGTTTATAGTTTGTTCTCACAACTATGTCCCAGTGGGAAGCCTTAGACACTATTAACTGTCTCTGGCCTGTAGTGCATTGGAGAATAAGGGGAAACCTAGGGAATGATTCAGGAAATAGTATTAATGGCCTAGGCTTGTGAATCTTTTCCATTTATGTAGCTCGATCTTCATACACAATTTATTAATACATTAATATGAAATTAACTGTGCAAAAAGGTAATCTGTGATATAAATGCTGAGAAGAAAATTCAGAGAACCAGGATCAGCAGATACTTGTGCCTGCAGGTATCACTTTGCTCAATGGAGATTTCGCTAATAAGGCAGATTGTCAGATTGTTGAGGTGTATCTATGGAATATGCAATAACAATCTAGAAGCTGGCATGCTTGTGCACAATTGTTTTGGTCACTTGCCTACTCAGAAATGTCCCTTGTGAGTCATGCACTGCTCATGACCTCACTTATTAAAACATTTATGAGTTGTTGCATGACATTATTGATAACATTACTGATCACAACTGGAATGACATTATTGATGATAACACTGTGCATGATGAGGGTGCAAGTTATAGTTAAGTAGGTTAGCTATACTGGTGTTTCATTATTTTTTAAGTTTAAAATGATAGCTGACATTTTCACCTAAATATAACACCTCTCTAACCTTTGTTTTTTATTGATATATATATATATATATATATATATATATATATATATATATACTGAACAGAGAATACTCCAATAAAAACTACAAATATGAGGTAAAGAAACAACCTTAACTAAACATTTATTGATTGAATTCACATGGAAAATAGTTAGTAAAGAGGACAAATAGTAACACATTCCTCCCTATAAAAGGGTATAGAAAGGGAAACTTTGTGAAACAAACTGCTGCATCTGAAGCTCCCACATCAGCAGAGCATCACTTTGCCCGACTACAAATTAATGTAGAAATGCAGCAATTCAAGAAGGCCTCAAAATCGCAAAAGCAAATCTTTAAAAATAATGTAAACTAAAACTACCCAAACTATTTAAAATTATAATTGCAATATTAAACAACCCAAGTAATTAAATATAATTATATACGTCCAAATACATATATCTAGACTTAAAAAAAGTCAAACCAAATATCAGCGAGAAAAACACTAACAAAACGTAAGTTCAAAAAAGGAAATGTAAATTAATACACTAAAAAATGTACTAATAAATAAAATAAAAACTTTGTTTAAAAAATTATTCAAATGCCAACATCTGAAAAATTAGCACTCCTTTAATACTTGCCATACTCCCCAATAAACGAGACTCTCGCAATAATGAACTTCTCACCATACTAAAACAAAAAGCAAAAAAAATACAATTTTCAAAATATAATAATGGACTTTGAGAAACTCATGATAAACAGTACCCTAAAAATATGTACACACACCTCCGTATAAGGATGCTGCTACCTTTATAATCAAGCAATATGTAAGCAGTTTCCATGATCAACTCCAAATATTGATTATTCAACAAATCCACAATTTGCTTTAGAACTAAAACAATGTAATTATTTTCGCCTATGTTCCTAGCCGAGAGGTGAACAAAGCTCTTTGATTTACTTATAGAAATGCCATTTTACCAAACAAATGAACAAATTATCGAACTACAATGCAGACACTTGGGATGGATACCTACTCTAATCAGAATGCAGATGCCAACTCAAGTCTCAAATAGCATGGTAAAGTGTTTACAATAGACTAAACACAGACACATAAAGAGGAAAAGTACGGCAACTACTGATATTCCCAGAGAGAAAACAGGTCAGGGTAGGTCCAAAGATTGGAGGAAATCAAAGAGCCCAATTAAATTGACAAAGTCTGAAGATCAGGCCCTAAAATCTCGCTCGCCAGTGCTATAATGTCAGTGGTAAGAAAGAACTGTAAGGTCCAAATCTCTCACCTGATGATAAATCTAAATCAAGAGAATGCAGGAAGTCTCCAAAAGCCAAAGGAAACCGAAGTAGAGATCAATGTAAATAATCCAAATCTCCCAGACAACAAAGAAATGAATCCAAAGAAAGGAGGGCAAAGTGAAAAGATTGAGAGCCTAGGAAATCAAATGAAAAGGACAAAAAGCCAGGCAAGTCTCTCTCAAAAGATGTCTCTTTAAGGAAAAAAGAAATGATCTCCCAGTAAAAGATTTGGCCACAGCCCAAGAGGTAGAAGTTTATCACCAAGATTGCATGATAGGCCTTTGAGACAGAGCAGATCTCCTTTTCTCAATGATTGATGGTCTCAACCAAACAAGTCTCCTCCAGGAACTCATTCTACTGCATGCAGATCAACAGAAAGGAAAAGGGAAAAACCTACAAGGAAGCAACTTTCCTCTGCAAGAAAAAGTGTTTGAGATAATTGTAGGAGGCTGGCCATGTAGGAGGCTGGCCTGGTTTGTAGTGGGTACCTTGGGTACTTACACCTTATACTAGGTCCAGTTATCCCTTATTATTGAAATGTAGTAGTGTTCTAGCAGCTTAGGCTGATAGAGGTAGCTATAGCAAAGCAGCTTAGGCTGAATTAGGAGACATGCAAAGCTCCTGCAATACCACTTGTAATTTACACAGTATGTATACACATGAAAGACAATATTCAGTGTTACCAAAAATAAAGGTATTTATTTGGGTGACAGAGTACCAAAAATATCTTAGAGACAATACTCCTTCTGGAGGTTAGTATTATACACAATATATACACTAGACACTAAAATTAGACAAGTAAATAGTCATAGAACAATGCAAACAACAGGAAATGCTATAGATTGCAAGGGGGGAAAATAGGTCTAGGGGCAACACAAACCATATACTAAGAAAGTGGAATGCAAATCACGAATTCCCCAATAGACAAGTGTAGTGTGAGCAGAATCGCTGGGAAAGTAGGAATAAGGTAAAGGTAAGTAAATTACCCCACGTCCAGAGCCCAGACAAGCAGGAGTAAAGTACTATAACTTTCCTTAGGACACACTACACCTTGTGATTGGGATTATGCAGTAACCAACCACGTATGCAAAGAACAACTGCTGGATTTCTGGACCTGAAGACCTGCAAAGGAAGGGGACCAAGTCCAGAATTGGAAAGAAGTTCCAGGAAGGACAGGAGCCCCTGCCCACCCAGAAGAGAGTGCAAATGGAGAGTCCATGGTTAGTCGAGGACTACAGAAATGCACCCAGGAAGATTCCAGCAAGTTTCTACATAACGCAGAGGATGTCCCATGACGTGAACATTGTTGCAGATGTGATTTCGTGTTGGAAGTCACCAACAAGCCTTGGCAACAGCAAAAGTGTATTTTGCATCAAATGGTCCTGGATGGACCCTGGGGCCTCAACTCTATGTGACAAGGAAGAGGGGGCTATCAGCACCCCCAGAAGTCCCAGGAGATGGTGACAAAGGAGGTGCAAAACGCAGTTGATGCAGCACAACAAAGGAAGGTCCCACGCCGACGGAGAACAACTTAGTGAGTTGAGTGTCAGATGATGGAGTGCTGGGGATCTGGGCAAGACTGTGCATGAAGGAATTTTTTCAAAAAGTGCACAGAGGCCTCAGGGGGTGGAGAAGACTCAGTACACAGGAGTACCATCGCTCCCTGGGAAGGCAAGGTCTTACCACCTCCAAATTGCATCAGCAGGACTTCAGGACAGTCTATATCGATGATGACCACCCTCTGTGTCCTTTGGAGCAAGCTTGTCATTGTGAGAGGAGTCAAAGGGTACTGGTCGTCATCTTGGAAGGTGCCTGCTGGAGCAGGGGAGTGACTCTGTCACCCCATGGGAGAATTCTTCGGTCCTTCTGGTGTAGGATGAAGACAGGGAGTCCTCAGAGTGTACACACCATGGAAACTGTTGCAGTTGGTAACTTGGAGGTGAGGTCGCTGAAGAAAAGTATCTTTTGTGGATACTTTGTTGCAGTTATAGCGGTTCTTGGAGCAGGCTGCAGTTGATCCGAAGTCAGAGGATGATGAAGTTGTTGCAGAGGATTCCTGAAGAAAACGTGCAAGCAGAATCTGAAGAGAACCCTCAGGAGAGACCCTAAGTAGCCCTGAGAGGGGGATTGGCTACCTTATCAGGTATGGACCTATCAGGAGGGGTCTCTGACATCACCTGCTGGCACTGGAAACTCAGAGGCCTCCAGAGTGCCCCCACACCTTACAAAGCAAGATAGCTGAAGTCTGGAACACCCTGGAGGAGCTCTGGGCAGCACCCCTAGGGTGGTGATGGACAGGGGAGTGGTCACTCCCCTTTCCTTTGTCCAGTTTCGTGCCAGAGCAGGGGACAAGGGGTCCCTGAACCGGTGTAGATTGGCTTATGCAAGGAGGGCACCATCTGTGCCCTTCAAAGCATTTCCAGAGGCTGGGGGAGGCAACCCCTTCCCAGCCTGTAACACCTATTTCCAAACGGGAGAGAGTATAACACCCTGCTCTCAGAGGAAATGCTTTGTTCTGCCTTCCCGGGACTGGGCTGCCCAGACCCCAGGAGGGCAGAACCCTGTCTGTGAGGTGGCACCAGCTGTAGCTGCAGTGCAAGCCTCAGAGAGATGGTTTGGCAGTATTGGGTGTCCATGGTGGAGCCCCCAGGATCGATGGAATTGGCTCTCCAATACCAGATTTGGAATGGGGGACAATAGACATGTTACATGGCCATATTTGGAGTTACCATTGTGAAGCTACATATAGGTATTGACCTACATGTAGTGCACATGTGTAATGGTGTCCCCGCACTCACAATGTCCGGAGAAATGGCCCTGAACTATGTGGGGGCACCTTTGCTAGTGCAAGGGTGCCCTCACACTTAGTAACTTTGCACCTAACTTTCAGCAAGTGAAGGTTAGACATGTAGGTGACTTATAAGTTACTTTAGTGCAGTGAAAATGGCTGTGAAATAACGTGTGCATTATTTCACACAGTCTGCAAAGGCAGGCCTGTGTAAGGGTTTGTCTGAGCTCCCTATGGGTGGCAAAAGAAATGCTGCAGCCAATATGGATCTCCTGGAACCCCACTGCACTGGGTACCTAGGTACCATATACCAGGGTCTTATAAGGGTGGTCCTGTGTGCCAATTGAAATTGGTGCATTAAGCCACTAGCCCACAGTGACAAATTTAAAAACAGAGTTAGCATAAGCACTGAGGTTCTGATTAGCAGAGCCTCAGTGACACATTTAAGCACTACACAGACACACACATTAGGCCATAAACTATGAGCACTGGGGTCCTGACAAGCAGGATCCCAGTGAGACAGGCAAAAACATACTGACATACAAGTAAAAATGGGGTAACATGCCAAGGAATACTGTACTTTCCTACAATAATGTATTTGTGTGAAGGAACAAAAGCATCAAGCCCGCTTACATGGTCTTACACAAAGAGACAACTTAGCAGGTTTCCCATTTGACGGAGGTCTTGATCTCCACTCAGATGCAGCATGTCTCTGAGAAGGTGGCAACCTTTTAGGAAGGACAGACTTCAGTGAGGTAGATCTCTGGTATGACGAAGGAAGACATCATGAGGTGGCACTGGTTGCAGGTACAGTGACAGAGGAAGAGAAAAAGAGGTTAAATCAATAGGAAGTCTTTCAGAAGGAATGAAGTTTGACAAGGAGTATTCTGATGTCAATATTAAAGGCTTCAGTATGGAGGAAGATGAGGAAGCTATATCAGAGAAAAGGGAAGTGCAGCTGCAGGCAATTGTTCAAAGATTCTGATGAAGATAGGTGCATGTTGGGACCTATGAAAGGGTTAATGTAGATATGTTTGAGGTGTATATAAAAGCAAAGCACAGACTTCTGTCTGAATAGACTAAAGATCCAACAGAGAAAACTATTTTGGCTTGTGATATGTTCTCAGAATGTTTATGTTGGAAAGTGGATTATTGGTAAAGGCAGGTAAAGCACCTACACTTAGTAATAGGCCAATAAACACCATTAGGCTCAGTTAGGTCTCAATAAATTAACCCCAGCTCAACCCTTGGTAGCTTGGCAATGAGCAAGAATGCTAAATGTAGGAGACACATACTTTATACATAGCCCCTGAGATAAGCCTGACTGCTTGTGCTACCAAGGGAGTGGGCAGGGGTTATCCTAAGTGTGTATCTCCATTACCCTTACTAGAGTGAGGGTCCATGCTTGGACAGAGTGCAAACTGAGTGCCAACCAGAGACCCCATTTCCAACAGGCCCCCAGCCATTTATCAGTCATTCCCCTCTACATAAGCAGGAACAACCCCCTTTGGTAGTCTGGGACAAAACACTCCACCCATGGATACCTCATCTTCTCTGTTGCTGCCAAAATCTCTTTTTTCTTCCCTTGCCTACTTTTTCTTCTCCAATGCCAGCTTCTCTGCCTCCAAAGCTATAAATGCAAGCTGGACATCCAGATCTCTCTCTCTAAGGGACAGGTGCTCTCCTTCTGAAGGGAACCCCTTCCCCTAACTAGCTTTGGGTATGGCCCTGGTAACTGTGTTGAGTTAAGACCGACCTTCCTCCTCCTCACTAAGATTCAGGTGCCTAACCTCCACTGAGTGGTTGGAGCTGGCATTGTTCCCTACTTCTTCCTCCCCTGGAGCTTCCTCTGTGCCTACTTCTTGTGCCTCAGCCCAGGCTGTCAGAGATTTAATCAATACATTTTTCCTGAGGTTAGTGGCTGCAGGTAACCCCCTCTCAGTACACAACCCCCTAAGCTGGACTACTGTCAGTGTGGGTAGGCTAGCCAAAACAAGCTCCATGCTTCCCTAGTTTTGGGTCAACAAAAATTTGGAATCAGGAATTCAGAAATATCACAAAAATGCAATAATTGAAATCAGTCAAAATTAAACATGTTTGCTTTACTTAAAACTGTAGTGTGATACTGAACACAATTACTGGATCAAAACTGTTGGGAAGTGGGTTATTGAAAAGGACAGATAAGTACCTACACTTAGCAATAGGCCACTAGCCCCCAAAAGGCTCAGTTAGGTCTCAATAAATGAACCCCAGCTCAACCCTTGGTAGGTTGCAAACGGGTAATAATGCTTAACTTAGGAAACAAAGGCCCTCATTGCAACCCTGCCGGTTGGTGTAAAAGTGGCAGTAATACCGCCAACAGGCTGGGGATAATTACTGCCAAATGATGACCATGGCTGATAGATCTCAGATAGACAGCCACTTTACCACACTGACCGTCAGGGTGGAAACAACAGGCACCACAGGGGTAGCCGCCTACAGCCAGGCGGAAGTCAATGTTCCACCCACCATATCACGACACGCCAATCCACCACCTTTTCTGGGGCGGCACCAACGACATCAAAAGCCTGGCGGAAACACTGCACAGAAGTGAAATGACTCACCATTGGAGACACAGGTAACAATCACGCCGCCATGGAGCCCGAGCAGCATGTCTTCCCCATGGTCTTCTACGTGCTGCTCCACCACGAACACCAACGACGGCGAAGATGACGATGGTGAGTACAGCCGCCTAGCACACAAGGGAGGGGGGAGGAAAAATAAAGTGACACGCACACACACAACACACACACACACACACCCAACACCATACACACAATCAGCTACATTACAAAAACATGTTTACCCCGCAACTTGAATGAAAAATGCAAGGACAAAACTATTTTTAAAAAGTGAATGTAATGAGAGCAACACATCTAGAAACAAAAAGCCAAGAGAATAGATATAGTCATATGTACATAAAAAGGGACACAGCCCAGTCCACAATATACGTTGTCCACATGCCAAATTCCAAGGCCACACATGGCACCAGCCTCAACACGGAGAGACTACTGCAGGAGCATCAGTTGGCAAATAGGAAGGCACCTCGGGGGATGGGAGATTGGGTGGCACCTCAGCCGGGAGATAGAACAATACCACTGGTTCTAGAGGGGGCAACATGGCCTGTGCTTGGTCCTGGGGAGTGCAATAGTCTCTCAAGTGGGTGATTTACCACATGCTCTGGAGGGGGCAACATGCCCTGTGCTTGGTCATGGGGAGTGCAAGGCTACAGTCTCTCAAGTGGGTGATTTGCCCACATTTTCTGGAGTAGGCAACATGCCCTGTGTTTGGTCCTGGGGAGTGCAAGGCCACAGTCTCTTAATTGGGTGACTTGCCCACATGCTCTGGAGGGGGCAACATGCCCTGTGCTTGGTCCTTGGAAGTGCAAGGCCACAGTCTCTCAAGTGGATGTCTTACCCACTGGTTCTGGAGGAGGCATTGTGCCCTGTGCTCTTGATCCTGGTGAGGCTGGGGTAGCTGGGTGTCTTACCCACTGGTTCCTGAGGGAGCAGCGTGCCCTGTGCTTTTGATCCTGGGAAGTGCAAGGTCACAGTCTCTCAGGTGGGTGTCATACCCACTGGATTTGCCGGGGGCAGGCCTCACAGCAGCCCATGGAGGCAGGATTACGTACCATCGGCCGGCGGTGACGGCTACACAATGGTGGTGGTGGTGCTGGTGCTGCTGGTGGGGGGAGGCTCCTGCCCATCCCCTGCAGCCTCGGACTGCTGCCCACTGGAGGTGGTGGTGCTGCTGGTGGGGGGAGGCTCCATCACATTTCCTGCAGCCTCGGACAGCTGCCCATTGGCTGTGGTGCTGCTGGTGTGAGGAGGCTCCTGCCATCCCCTGCAGCATCGGACGCCTGCCCACTGGAGGTTGTGGTGCTGCTGCTGGTGGGGGGAGGCTCCTACCCATCCCCTGCAGCCTCGTACAGCGGCCCACTGGAGGTAGTGGTGCTGCTGCTGCTGCTGGACGAAGGCTCCGTCACATTTCCTGCAGCCTCGGATGGCTGCCCACTGGCGGTGGTGCTGGTGCTGCTGGTGGTGGGAGGTTCTGTCACAGTTTCTGCCCCATGGCCCCTTTCCCTTACTGCCTGCTGGTGCTGGCTCCTTGCTTTCTCTGGCAGCTGTGGCAGGCTTAGTCTTTCTGGCAGCAGCTGGGGTAGGCTCCTTTGCCTTCCTGGCAGCAGCTGGGGCAGGCACCTTAGTCTTCCTGGCAGCAGCTGGGACAGGGTCCTTTTCCTTGAGGCTGCCTGGTGAAGGCTCCTTCACCCTCAGGTGCCCTGGATCCTTTCCCACCACCAGTGGGTGTGGTGACAACTGGGCCCATGGATTGGGTAGTTGAGGTGCTTGGCTGGGTATTTGCTACCCGGGCCAGACATGCAGGATGGGGGGGAGTGGTAGGCAAGAGGTCAATTGTGGCTAGGAAAAGGTTTTTAGGGACATTGGGGTGGGAAGAGGGAGAAGGTTTGGGAGTGGAGGAAGAGGGAGTGGTTGTAGGAGGTGTCTATTGCTGATTTTGGGTGCAGGTGCATGGGCTGGATGGTGTTGTGAGGTGGATGGCTGTTGGGTGTCTGAGTGCTTGCGTTTGTGTACCTTGGGGGGGACAGACACAGTGGGAGAGGACACAGGGGACGTCTGCATGTCTGCGTGTCTGCCAATGAGGTGTGTGTTCTGCTAGGTGTGGTGGTAATGCTGGTGGTGGATGATGATGTAATGCATGGAGGTGTGAGTGTAGACGGAACTGGGAGGTAAGTGGAGAAGAAGGAGGAGGGGGACACAGTAGAAATTGTGGATGTTGGTGTGTCTGCATCTGGATGGTGTTTGTGTGAGTGCATGTGGGATGAAGTGTGGTGCTTGTGTTTGCCTGTGCCACAACTGTGTGTTGTCTTGTGTGCATGGTCGTCTGCTTGTGTGCTTGGGATAGGTCCAACCAATACACCACCCAAGCGACATTCACCCACCCCCCTAATACGAGGCCTTTTCCCACCACTACATGCATTCATGCCACATGCATCTTGCCAACAGTGTACACATGTGTTGGTCTAGAGGCCCATACAGCAGTCCATACTGAGGTAGGATCCCATCCACCAGTCTCTCCAACCCCGCTGCAGTGATAGCAGGGGCCCTTTCCCCAGTCACACCGGTCATGGTATGTTCCAGACACAGGTCACAGCAGCACATGCAGTGTAGGTCCTCTCCTGCTGAAGGTCAGGTAGCAAGTAAGGAATCATATAGAAAATGGTGGTCACGTCTGCGGCGGTGCATACCATCATTGGCCACTATAACCCATAGGGCACAATATTAACCAATGAGGAGTTGCACGGCGGTTTCCGACATCCTCCCACAACGGTGCACAGCGTCAGCGGAATTACCTCACTTCCGCCTATCCCTCCACACAGGACAGGCGGACGCCTTTTCGGGGGGGGATGGGGCAGGCCCTGGATAATTGCTGCATCACTGTTTAAATTTGGACATACAGGGAAATTCAGACTGACCCATTACAAGTTAAAAGCATGCAATGTGCTATTGATGACCCATTGTTCAGTTTGTGACCGCTTCCTGACTCTTTTGCCCCATAGATTGCTACTGCTGCAGTTGAATAGGAGATGGAGACATACCCCCGTGTACAGACCCCTGGTGTACATGCCAACAATGGAGGAGAGGCACATAATACTCACCTATAGACTGGACATGGCCACAATCACAGAGCTTTGTTCCCAATTGGAGCCTGACCTGATATCTGCTGTCCGCCACCTCACTGGGATCCCCCCTCCTGTGCAAGTTCTATCAGTGCTCCGTTCCTGGCAAACAGTTCTTTCCAAGTGACAGTGGGCTTGGCAGCAGGAATGTCACAGACAATGTTTTCAATAGTGCTGACCAGAGTGTTGTCTGCCCTGATTAAAGACATGTGCAGCTCCATTGTATTTCCCCAGGTAGAAGATTTGGCCACAGTGAAGGGTGATTTCTATGCAATGGGACATATCCCCAACATAATTGGGGTGATTGATTGAACACATATTGCATTTGTCTCCTCCCTGTCAAAATGAACAGGTGTACAGAAATTGAAACAGTTTCCACTCTATGAATGTACAGATGGTGTGCTTGGCGGACCAGTACATCTCCCATGTCAATGCTAAGTATCATGGGTCAGTGGATGGTGCCTTTGTCCTGAGGAATAGCAGCATCCCAAATGTGATGGGCCAACTACAGAGGCACAGGGTGTGGCTAATAGGTGAGCCCTGGTTACCACCCATTATAAGATGTTGGTGTATGGGAATGGTGTGGGCCATATGGGATAGTGTGTGGCTAAATGTTGTCCCTCAGTGTTGCAGGTGACTCTGGTTACCCCAACCTATCTTGGCTGCTGACCCCTGTGAGAAATGCCAGGACAAGGGCAGAAGAATGTTACAATGAGGCACGTGGGTGAAGCAGAAGGATCAGTGAAAGCAACTTTGGTCTCCTGAAGGCCAGGTTCAGGTGTCTCCATCTAACTGGTGGATCCCTGTGCTACTCACCCAAGAAGGTCTGTCAGATAATAGTGGCATGTTGCATTTTGCACAACCTGCTGCCCAGAGACGACATGTGTTTTTTCTGCAGGAAGATGAGGCTGGAGTTGCCCGTTTGGCAGCAGTGGACCCTGTGGACAGTGAGGATGAGGAGGCAGAGGATGAGGATAAGGACAACAGAACAGCAGTGATCAGACAATACTTCCAATGACACACAGGTAAGACAGAGTTACTTCACATTTCATTGTCATTATTTTGAATTTCTGTGGCACTGGCATGTTGTTATTGCCCACTTCTTTCCCCACTAACTGTACCCTTTGGCAATTCATTTTACAGATGTTGGTGCCTCACAATAGCTCCTGGTTTGATCACTGCAGCCAGCTACAGGTCATTAACATATGCACATTTACTGTACAGTTGAATTGCAATGTTTGAACCTGGTTAAACAAATACATACTTAAAAGATTTGACTTACTCCATACTTCTATTTTTTCCAAGGGTGTTTATTGAAGTGCTAAGATATTGAGGGGCAAGTGCAATGGGATGGGGTGATGATGGAGGAAAGTCTGGGGCATTGTTCCAGTCTGTAGCACAGGTGCATTGCCCAAGGGGACATAGGAAGGGCAGCAATGGCAGTTCAAGCTGGACAGGGTAACCGAGTGGGATTCAAGGGTGACAATGAGGAGAGTCTCATTTCCTGGTGGGGGTCTTGGCAATAGTCTCTGGCTTCTGTCTGGATCGCATGGAACGTTTGTGGGGTGGTTCTCCTTCTGCAGGGGGAGGGGTGCTGGTGGCCTGTTGGTCCTGTGGCGGGGCCTCATGTCCACTAGCAGCCGCAGAGGAGGAAGGCTGTTCAGATGTCTGGCTAGTGGCAGGGGCAGGCTGTTATGAGACTGCCTCCCTCATGATATTGGCAATGTCTGCCAGTACCCCTGCCTTGGAGACCAGGGTGGTGTAGATGGCCTGCAAGTCCTCCCTGATCCCCTGGTACTGTCCCTCCTGCAGCCACCTGTTCTCCTGCACATTGTCCAGGATCTGGCTCATCGTGTCCTGGGAATATTGATATGCTCCCAGGATCTCTGCAAGTGCCTCTTGGAGAGTCGGTTCCCTGGGCCTGTCTTCCCCCGGTGCACATCAGTCCTCCCAGTGTCCCTGGTGACCTGTGCCTCTGTCCCCTGAACCGTGTTCCCACTGCCACTGACCCCAGGCCCCTGATTGTCTTGGGTATGAAATGCGGCCTGGGGTCCCTGTAGAGGAGAACACACTTCTGATTGACGTGTCCTGGGGACAGAGGTGTGGGTATGATGGGTGGGTGCTGTGGTATTGTTTCCTGATGGGGGAGGCTCTGTGGTGGTGTGTGACTGGGCCTGGGTAACTGACTGTCCATAGGTCCCTGATGGGCTAGGTTAGTCATCCAGATCCAGGAGACCAGAGTTGCTGTCACCACTGTGGGCCTCCTCAGTTGGGGGACTGGATAATGCTGCCACCTCCTTTCCGGTGACATTGGCCAGGGGACATGTGGCGATGTAAATTATGTGTTATTGTTTCTGTGTCTGACATATTGTGCATCAGTGGCTTGCCCTCTTTGGTTGTATTTGCCCTGGAAACTTTCACTTGTGTAAGTTGGTATGTGGTGGGCTAGCTGATTCTCTCTAGTGTGCATGTTTTAGTGATAGGTGTTCATGCAGGGCTGTGAGTGGTGTCCATACATTGGTATGGCATGAAGGGGTTGGCATTGGGATGAGTGAGATGTGATGGTGGGGTGTGTGGGAAGTGGTGGAGTGATGGGAGTGAGGGTGACGGTGGGGGTATGTGATGGCATGCAGGTAGGGGGGGTGATAGTAGTAAAGAGTTGACTTACCAGAGCCCAGTCCTCCTCCTACTCTGGCAGGCCCTCAGGATGCATGATTGCCAAGACTTGCTCCTTCCATGCTGTTAGTTGCGGGGGAGGACGTGGGGGTCCACCGCCAGTCCTCTGTATCTGGTGTCTTGCTACCAAAGAACGTACCTTCCCCCGTAGGTCGTTTCACCTCTTCCTGATGTCATCCCTTTTCTTGGGTGCTGTCCCACGGCGTTGACCTTGTCCATGATCCTCTGCCATAGCTCCATCTTCCTGGCAATGGATGTCTGCTGCACCTGTGATCCGAATAGCTGTGGCTCTACCCGGATGATTTCTTCCCCCATGACCCTTAGCTCCTCCTCTGAGAACCTGGAGTGTCTTTATGGTGCCATGGGTGTAGTGTGTGTGGGGTGTGTGAGGGTGTGTGGGGTGATGTGTTGGGGTGTGTGCTGTAAGGTACGTGGATGGTGTATGGGTGATGGTGTTTTTTGGCTCTGGTTCTGTGGGTGCTGTTGGTCTGTCTCTCTCAGTTGGCAATATTTTTGAGTTGTAAAGGGTTGTGGGTAGTGTGGGTGAGTGTTTTATAGTGGTGTGGGTGTGGTGTGTGTATGTGTGTCAGGTGTGTGCAGTTTGAATTGTCCAATGTGGTGTTGTTTTGTATGTGTGTATGTATTTTGAGTGCAGCGGTATGTACTGCCAATAATTTATCATGGTTGAATGTCTGCTGTGGTGATTCGTGGGTCATAATGTGGTGAGCGTTGTTCTGTTGGCGTAACGGTGTGGGTGTTGATAACATCAGTTTATCACTGACCTTTGGTGTGGCGGAATTGAGTATGTGGCTGAATAGTGACGGATTGGTGTGTGTGTGTCATAATATGGGTAGCGGTAAACCGCCGCAGCAGCTATATGTTGGCATGGCGGTAAGCGGGACTTACCGCCAATGTCATAATGAGGGCCTTAATATGCACTGGCTGGCCTACAGATATCCTTTTAGGCTCTGGCCTCCAAACTGACAGCAACCAGTCACCCTTTGTCTACCATTCCCTTCCACCTTCCTCTTCCTCTTCCTCTTCCCAATCCCAATACCTTCTTCTCTGACCCAGCCAAAGCACACAGATAGACAGGCATGCATCCACCTCAACATCAAAGGTTATCTCAGACAAACATAAGCACCACAAGACACAGCAATAGAATGTACACAAACAACATTCAGAACCACACACAGCAACAGTCACACCCTGCCCTGACACCCCCACCACCCCTGCATCACAACCCACCCCTCCCACAACCAAGCCCTGCATGCAACACCAATGCATGGACACCCATCACAGACCTGCATTGACACCCATCACCAAAGCATGCACATGTGAAACAATCACCTAGCCCACCAAATCACCACTCACACAAGCCTAAGCTGCCACGGCACTAACAACCATAGAGGACAACACACCCATGCACAAGATGGCACACGCAGAAACAATAACACGGCATTTACATCCCCACAGGTCCCCCACACAAAGTCACCGGAGAGGACATCAGCACCCCTCCCCCTGCAGAAGCAGAACCACCCCACAAATGGTCCCTGCAATCAAGGCAGAAGCCAAAGAATATTGCCAAGACCCCCGCCAGGAAATAAGACTCTTCTGAATGTCACCCTTGTGTCCCACTGTGTCACCCTGTCCACCTTGAACTGCCATTGCTCCCCTTCCTATTCCCCCTTGGACAGTGCACCTGTGATACAAATAGACTGGAATTTTACCCTGGACTCTCCTCCACCACCACCCCAGCCTATTGCAATACCCCCTCCACTTATTAGCACATAAATAAACACCCTTGTAAAAAATACAAGTATGAAATTTGTCAATTGAACTATGTAATCATTTAACAAGCTGTAGACATTGCAATTCAACTGTACAGTAATGTATACAAAGGTATGACCTGTAGTTGGCTGCAGTCAACACACCAGGATCCAGAGTGGGGCACAGATATCTGAAAATAGACATGCTAAAGGGTACAGTAAGTGGCCATAGTAGTGGGAAAATCAGCTCGCCAGTGACAATATCCAACACATAACTGTCAATGGAAGGTGAAGTTACAGTGTCTTACCTGTGTGTCTCTGGAAATGCTGCTGTATGATTGATGTTCTGTTTATCTCATCCTCATCTTCTGCCTCCTCTTCATCACTGTCCACATGGTCCACTGCTGCCACACGCCCATCTCCAGCCTCATCCTCCTGCAGAAAAGGCACCTGGCAACGTAAGGCAAGGCTATGTAACATACAACATGCCACAATGATCTGACAGACCTTCTTGGGTGAGTAGCACAGGGAACCACCTGTTAGATGGAGGCAACAAAACCTGCCTTTAGGAGGCCAAATGTCCTCTCTATAATCCTTCTTGTTCACCGATGTGCCACATTGTAACGTTCTTCTGCCCTTGTCCTGGGATTCCTCACTGGATTCAGTAGCCATGAGAGGTTGGGTTAACCAGAGTCACCTGCAAATATCAAGGGATACCGGTTAGACACACACTAACTATTAGGGCCAACCCCATATCCATGCACCAACATATACTGGGTGTGAGCCATGGGCTCACCTATTAGCCACACCGGGTGCCAGTGGAGTTGAGCCATCACATATGTGATGCTGCTATTCCTCAGGAGATAGGCATCATGCACAGAGCCAGGATACTTTGCATTGACATGGGAGATGTACTGGTCCGCCAGGCACACTATCTGAACATTCTTTGAGTGAAAGCTCTTTCGATTTCTGAACACCTGTTCATTTCTCCAGGGGGGGACAAAGGCAATATGTGTACCATCAATTGCCCCAATATTGTTGGGGATATGTCCCATTGCATAGAAGTCAGCTTTCACTGTGGCCAAATCCTCCACCTGGGGGAAAACAATATAGCTGTGCATGTGTTTCATCAGAGCAGACAACACTCTTGTTAGCACTATTGAGAACATTGGCTGTAGCATTCCTGCTGCCAAGTCCACTGTCACTTGGAAAGAACCAGTTGCCAAGAAATGGAGCACGGATAGCACCTGCACAAGAGGGGGGATCCCAGTGGGGTGACTGATGGCATATATCAGGTCTGGCTCCAATTGGGCACACAGTTCTTGGATTGTGGCCCTATCAAGTCTGTAGGTGAGGATAATGTGCCTGTCCTCCATCGTTGCCAAGTCCACCAGGGGTCTGTACACAGGGGGATGTCTCCATCTCCTATTTATCTGCAGCGGTTGCAATCTACGGGGCAAAACGATGAGCGTCTGGTCAGTATTCCACATTTCCAAACAGTATACTGCATTGCATGTTGTGACTGAAACAGTATGTTGTTGGATAGGCCCAAATTGTGTCCATGTGTACTGTGATACAGTTAAGTGCCTTAGGCTGCCCCCCTTCTGAAATGGCGTCCGCCTGTCCTGTGTGGATGGACAGGTGGAAATGAGGTAATTCCGCTGACGTTGTGTGCCATTGCGAGAGGCGGTCGAGTGCAACTCCTCATTGGTTGTCTATGGGCCCTATGGATTACAGTGGGCAATAGTGATGTAAGCCGGTGGTGACAGTACACACCACCACGGATGTGACCGCCATTTTCTATCTGTTCTCTCACTTGCTACCTGACCTTCAACAGGAGAGGACCTACACTGCAAGTGCTGCTGTGACCTGTGACTGGAACCGACAATGGCTCATGTCACTTGGGAAAGGGCCCCTGCCTTCACCACTGCAGAGTTGGAGAAACCAGTGGATGGGGTTCTACCCCAAAACCGAATGTTGTATGGGCCTCCAGATCAACAGGTGAGTACACTGTGAGCACGATGCATGGGGTATGAATGCATGGAGTGCTGTGTGTGAGGGCCTCGTGTAAGGGGGGCTGGAAGGGTCCTGGGCAGCGAGCTGCATGTATGGTGGGCAATTTCTGTGCGTGAGGGGATGTGAGAGATATAGTGGGCCATGAGTGAAGGAGGGCGGATGGTGTGGATGATACATTTTTCTATGTTTATTTGTCTGCAGGTCAGCGCCCATCAGAAAACGGGTATATGGCGTGCCATCGCCAAGGACGTATGGACCCTGAGGGTCTACGGCAGGCAGAGCACCCACTGTCATCAAGGGTGGGAGGACCTGAGGCGCTGGGCATGGAAGACGGCAGAGGCCCAGGTGAGGATGGCCTCCCAACGAGGAAGGGGTGTCTGTCAAACCCTGACCCCCCTGACGTTCCGCATACTGGCAGTGGCCCATCCGGAGCTGGATGCTGGATGGGCGCTTGAGGCCATCCAGGGGGTGAGTACAGGGGTGAGTACAGTTTCCAAATCTGCAAATTGTGCTTGGTGGGGTGGTCTCCGGTTGGAGCCGTGGGCCTGTGGGTGCCCCTAGGCCAGGCAGGACATTGCATGGTAGGTCCTATGTTGGACAGAGTTCTGATGTGAAAGTCTACCAACCAAGCTAGTACGCCTCCACTACTGGGCAGGGGTCTGTGGGTCTCAGGTATGCTGCTATTGGCCTTAGGTATTCCTGTCCTAGGGCTGGTGACTAGCATTGTGACTTGTAGTGCATTGCATAGTGCGTAGGTCTGTTCCCTGTGTGAGTGTGCTGTGTACGCCAAGGGTGGAGTTGGGGCAGCCATTGACCAAGTGTATCCTTTGTCTTCCCCTCCTTTTTGCTTTTTACCCTGTCCTCGGTGCTTTAGCATCATCTGGCGGAGGAGCAGAGGCACCGGTGACGGAGGGAGCTGCATCCCACTTGGCCCAGGAGGCCGAATCCACAGACGGTGAGGGAACCAGTTGGACAGAGGATGAGGGAAGCACCACGTCAGAGACAGGAGGGGACAGTTCTGACAGTGATACCTCCTCCGATGGAAGCTCCCTGATGGTGGCGGTCACCTCTGTGCCCACCCCAACTACAGGTACAGCAAACCACCCCCGTACCAGTACTGCCCTCCCAGCAGCCCCTCAGCGGGTTTCCCGTACCCGCTCACCCAGCAGGCTGGGCATCTCCTTCCCCCCTAGACACCTCAGGCTCTGCCCCAGTTAGCCCTGCTGCCCTGAGTGAGGAGGCTATTCACCTCCTCTGATCCATCTCTGTTGGGCAGTCAACCATAGTAAGTGCCATCCAGGGGCTGGCAGGCCACTTGCAACAAACAAGTGCATTCCTGGAGGGCATTCACTCTGGCATGGCTGCCCAACAGAGATCAATCCAGGCTCTGGCCTCCTCCCTGATGGCAGCCATTGTCCCTGTCTCTAGCCTCCCCCCTCCAACTTCGCTACCCAGTCCTATTCCTCTCAACCTCAACCTATACCAAGCACCCATTCCGATCAGCATGCCCCAAGACAACACACAGCAGTGGCTCAGGCAAACACAAGCACCACACATCATCCCACAGGCACTCACACAAACACCATTCAGAATCAGACACACCAACATCCACTGCCTCCACTGTGTCCCCCTCCTCCTCCTCGTCCACCACCCTCCTAGTAGGGTCTCCACTCACCCCTGCATGCACTACATCCTCATCCTCTACCTCCATCACCATCACGCCTATCACTACACAGCCCTCACTGGCAGTCACCACCCCCACATCCATGCACACTTCCCCTGTGTCCTCTCCCACTGTGTCTGTGCCCCCTCCTCCCAAAGTACACAAATGCAAGCACTCAGACACCCAACAGCCATGCACCTCACAACAGCATCCAGCCCATGCACCTGCACCCAAACACAGCAGACTGACACCTCCTACAACCACTCCCTCTTCCTCCATTCCCATACCTTCATCCTCTCCCCACCCCAGTGTCCCTAAGAAGCTTTTCCTCTCCGCCATTGACCTCTTCCCTACCCCCCGTCCTTCATGTCGGGCCACGTTTTTCAGAACCCAGGCCAGCACCTCAGCCACCCAGTCCACGGCCACCGTAGTGTCGGCAGCTACTGCAGTGGGGGAGAGGCTCCAGGGAACCAGCCATTACCACTGACAGTGGGCCTGCACCAGCTGCCAAAGGGAAGGACCAGGAGGCACTACCAGCTGTGAAGGGCAAGGGCAAAAGAGGCACCACCAGTTGTGAAGGTCAAGGGAAAGGAGGCACCACCGGCTTTGAAGGACAAGGGCAAGGAGGCACCACCGGCTGCCAAGGTGAAGGACAAAGAGGCACCACAAGCAGGGAAGGGCAAGGGGCCTGCCTCTGTAGGCAGGAAGATCAGTCGGCTTGGTGCACAGACTGAATCTGAGCCCCCACCACGAACCATGGTGGTTCAGCCATCCGAGGCTGCAGGGGAAGGGCTGGAGCCTCCCCCCACCACGGGCATTCCCGACACCAGCACCACTACCAGCATTGCCACCAGCATCACTGCCTGCAGCTGTGCCAGCAGCAGCCGCAGCCCGAGTGGACAGCCGTCCGAGGCTGCAGGGGACGGGCTGGAGCCTCTCCCAACCAGAGCCAGCACCACCAGCAGCCTGAGTGGGCAGCTGTCCAACACTGCAGGGGATGGGCTGGAGCCTCCCCCCACCACTGCCAGCACTGCCAGCAGCCCCAGTGGGCAGCCGTCTGAGGCTGCAGGGGACGGGCTGGAGCCTCCCCCACCACTGCCAGCACCGCCAGCAGCCCCAGTGGGCAGCCATCCGAGGCTGCAGGGGACGGGCAGGAGCCTTCCCCCACCACTGGCATCCCCACCACCAGCCCCGCCACTGCCACCACTGAGCAGCCGTCACCGCTGGCGGACAGTGTGTAGTCCTGCCTCCATGGACTGTAGTGCGTCCTGGCCCATACAAATCCTTTGGGTGTGACACCCAGGTGAGAGACTGTGACCCTGCACTCCCCAAGATCTGCATCACAGGGAACAAAGCCCCCTCCAGAACCAGTTTAAGAAGGCATCCGCTCACCCCCTCCTTGCCAGGATGAAGCACACTTGGCACAATGCCCCTGCCAGAACCAGTAGAAGAAGGCATCCACTCACCCCCTCCTTGCCAGGATGAAGAACACTGGGCACAAAGCCCCCTCCAGAACCAGTTGAAGAAGCCATCCACTCACCCCCTCCTTGCCAGGATAAAGCACATTGGGCACAAAGCCCCCTCCAGAACCAGTGGAAGAAGGCATCCACTCACCCCGTCCTTGATAGGATGAAGCACACTGGGCACAAAGCCCCCTCCAGAACCAGTGGAGAAGCCAGCCACTTGAGAGACTGTGGCCTTGCACTCCCCAGTACCAAGCAGTGGGCAGACCACCCACTGAGAGACTGTGGCTTTGCACTCCCCAAGACCAAGCACTGGGCAGACAACCCACTTGAGAGACTGTGGCTTTGCACACCCCAGGACCAAGCAGTGGGCAGACCACCCACTTGAGAGACTGTGGCTTTGCACTCCCCAAGACCAAGCACTGGGCAGACCACCCACTTGAGAGACTGTGTTCTTGCACACCCCAGGACCAAACAGTCAGCAGACCACCCACTTGAGAGACTGTGGCTTTGCACTCCCCAGGACCAAGCAGTGGGCAGACCACCCACTGAGAGACTGTGGCTTTGCACTCCCCAAGACCAAGCACTGGGCAGACAACCCACTTGAGAGACTGTGGCTTTGCACTCCCCAGGACCAAGCAGTGGGCAGACCACCCACTTGAGAGACTGTGGCTTTGCACTCCCCAGGACGAAGCAGTGGGCAGACCACCCACTTGAGAAACTGTGGCTTTGCATTCCCCAGGACCAAGCAGTGGGCAGACCACCCACTTGAGAGACTGTGGTCTTGCACTCCCCAGGACCAAACAGTCAGCAGACCACCCACTTGAGAGACTGTGGCTTTGCACTCCCCAGGACCAAGCAGTGGGCAGACAACCCACTTGAAAGACTGTGGCCTTGCACTCCCTAGGACCAAGCAGTGGGCAGACCACCCACGTGAGAGACTGTGGCTTTGCACTCCCCAGGACCAAGCAGTGGTCAGACCACCCGCTTGAGAGACTGTGGTTTTGCACTCCCCAGGACCAAGCAGTGGTCAGACCACCCACTTGAGAGACTGTGGCTTTGCACTCCCCAGGACAGTGTGATGGACATGTATCCCCCTCCAGGACCAGTGGTGTTGTTCTATATTCCGGCTGAGGTGCCCCCCGTTCTCCATCCCCCTGAGGTGCCTGTGTATTTTCGACCTGATGCCCCTGCAGTGTTCTCTCGGTGTTGTTGCAAGTGGGGCCTTGGTCTATGTGATGTGGACCTCTGGCCCATGGACATTGTGGACTGAGCAGTGTCCCGCCACTTGTATATGTGTATATGCCATTTTGATTTTGAAGGGCATATTTCTAGTATTTTATCTTATTACACTCACTTTAATCAATTCCTTTTGTCCTTGCATTATTCCTGAGGGGTACAGAGTGGATATGTAATGTTTGTGCATCTGTTTTTGTGTATGGTGTTGGGGTGGGGGTATTGCGTGTTGTGTGTGTGTCACTCTCTTTTTCCTCCCCCCTCCCATGTGTGCTAGGCCGCAGTACTCACCGTGGTCATCTTCACCGGTGTTGCTATTCAAGGTGAAGAAGGAGATAGACGAGCATGTGGAACACCTGCAACTCGGGCTCCATGGCGGTGTCGTTCTTCCTGAAGTCTCCAGGGGTGAGTTGTTTCCCTTCTTTGCACTGTTTCTGCCGTGCTTTGATGTCGTTAGTACCACCCCGGAAAAGGTGGCGGATAGGCCTGTTGTAATAGTGTGCGAGGTACATTGTCTTCCACCTGGCTGTTGGCGGTTACCTCTGTGGTGCTTGTTGCTACCACCGTGGCAGTCAGTGTGTTACAGTGGCTGTCTGTGTGAGCAGTTTCAGCCGTGGTCCTAATTCCATTTTTTTTTACCACCAGCCTGTTGGCGGTATTACCGCTGATTTATCACTGACCACCAAGGTTGTAATGAGGGCCTAAATGTTCTCCAGGAAATCATTACTCTGTTGGATCTGAGTTGCAAATCCCTGGATGGCATTCACAATGTTCAACTGACCCACAAAGGTGGACTTCAGGAGGTCACTAGCCTCCTCACTGAGGGCAGCAGGGCTGACTGTGGCACAGGCATAGGTGACTGCTGTAAAGGAGACACCTATCCTCTTGGGTGAGCGAGCACGGCCAACTGGGTGGGGAGCTACAGGGAGGGCAGTGGCACTAAGGAGAGGTAGACTTAGATGGTACTGAGGTGGTCCCAGATGGGTCCGCCACCTCCAGGGACTGTCCACTGGGGGAGAATTCTCAAGATGAAGAACTTGGTCCTATCCCCCCCTTGGCACTCCACTCACCCTCCAGGACCCTGGGCCCCTTGGTGTCAGTGGTATCCTGACTCAGGGCCCCGTGGCCAGCAGCTTCCCTACTCAGCTGTGCCCCGTTTCCTTTGCCTGCCGGTGCTGATGCTGAGAAACAGAGAGAGAAGTAGGGTCATCAAATTCTTTACATACATATACATTACACCATACACAACAGTAACATCACATCTATGTGTAAAACACCCCAGGTAGGAACCATTTTGAGCCAACATAATGTCACAACAACATATTTTCCACAACCCTATATGAAAACAATGTCACACACAACATAAGCCAAGTATCTGACCACTTCTTCACCATCCTATCAGCACAGCTATAACACAAACTATTCCTGCACAAGATGATTTGTCAACATAAAAAGTGTATCCCTATACAAAGCATCACTGTGAAACAACAAATTATCAATAGGAATTAGTGTTAACTTTGATTTCAAATTCATACATACTCCAAATCTACACTTGCTCAGTCCATTACCAGATGTCATGTCCTATGAAGGTTACCTCAACATATTCCAATTACAACACAGCATGTTGCTTAGCAATCACATTCATAACATGTAACTGTGCCTATAACATTCGCAATGGCAAAAAACACAGATGCACCTACCCCATTTGACATATCCAAACATGGAATATAATAGAATTCAAATCCATTACAACAGCACATGTATCAATACCTATTCATCTTAGTCATACTCACATAGAAAACAAAGTAACGTACAGCAATAGGGGCCTCCTTAGCACACAGGATTTATCCACAGACAACACCAAGTAGCATACAAACACCTTCAATACAATGAACACCTGTCATATGCATGAAGGCCACATAAAGTTTGACTTATCATAATGATTATCAACCTCAGATTAACAATATCCAAATGGCAATATCACTGTCAGCACTTCAGACATGAACAATCTTACATCTTTGGAGTAAAGTTATACTGACATAGACAACTTCTTAAGTAGCCATTCACCTGGAGTCCAGCAAATTGATTGATAACATATACCATTGCACCAACATATGAATGTCAACTACAGCACTTGCAACTCAGTGTACATTGAGCTTAGCCATACTAAAATACTTCTAAACAGATTCAGAATAGTAAAAGTAAGTATGTCAAACTTGGATCACAAATCTTGAAAATGGCAGGAATTATCAATGTACACATGATGGCAAAAAACAGTGTATATTGTACCATAGAGGAGATGTCCTGCCCTATGTAGCATGCCCACATTACACTGGCTAAGGGAATAGCAGGCTAGCCACTTACATTCACAATACCACCCACATAGTACAAATAGTCTGAACTCACATGTCAATGATATGTCTTGCAATAGGAATGTAGAAATACCACTATGGTTTTCATCATATAGGAAATCCACCCTGATTATACATCACATTTACCACTATACAGTCCACGCATAATGATGGGGACACCTACTCACAACTCTGAGTAAGTATAGCAAGTATGCCATGTGACATTTCAGATTGAGATCACACCCTCACGTGAACTTTACATCTAGTTCACAACTCATTAATAATTGGCCTGTTTTTCACCTGTCAGACCCTATGGTGCACATAGAGCTAGATCCAGTGGAATAGGAATGGACAGAAACCAAAGACCTGGACAACTTACCAACAGGATATCTGGAGTATGGATCAGTAGTGTGAAGGATGACCCAGCAGGTTACCTATGGAGCAGTATAGTGGTACACATATGACACAGTCACATGTGCATCACCACATGCTTTAAAACAATATGGTTAACATTGGTGAGTTCTATGACCCCGTACTCAAAAGTAGTTCCACACCTGTATATCACTGTCATACCCTGTGCACCTAGGTGTTCCTAGGGGACCCTTTGCCTTTAGCACTTACCATATTATCACAGTTAAATACTTTCACATTATACACTGAACTGGCAGAGTAATGTACATGTTTGTAGGCATTACTTACCCCCTCGTGGCTGCTTTGTTGGCCTCAAACACCCATCCAACTCAGGGCAGGCCACTGCCAAAATGCGGGCCATTGGGGGGTCACAGTCTGATGGACAACCCTCCCTCATTGGGGAGGCATCCTCAGCTCGGCCTCTGCGGTCTTCCGGGCCCAGCATCTCAGTTCTTCCCACTGCTTCCTACAGTGGGTGCTCTGTTAGATGTGCACCCTCATGGCAGGACAGATTTCCTTTTTCTGATGGGCGTTGACCTGCATGGATGACACAGACAAAAAGAGAAAGTTATGTCCACCTGCACCATACCAACACAAGTGGTCAGAACACTTCAATTACAGCAAGTAACAAAGCATTCCCTTGCTTTCAATTCAAACTCCTTCACAAATTTCCATCTGCAGCTAGCCCAGGTGTGAACTGGAGTCACAAATACAACATGCATGATCAGTACCAGGTATTGACTAGACACATATGGCCATGCCACATGATTGTCCATAACATTTCTCACATCATTATTTGTGAACATGCTGCAATCCAAGGTGTGTATAGAGGAAGATAGGTTACACACTATCTACCATGTATCACTACTGTGTCTGCCTATGTACATATACACATGTCCTTGCACCCACACATGATTGCCCAATCCTTCACTGCTGCACATTTCATGTACACCACAATAAACTCCACCTTTCACAAATTGGTATACTATTGGACTCACCTTTTTCCTTTGGTGCACCATATAGCTGGTTGTACAGGGGTAGGACCTCATCCATAAGCTTGTTCAGCCCCTCACGGAGTGAAGGCTGGGGCCCTATCACCTGAAGGATGTGGCATAATAGCTCAAAGCAGCTCAGGTCTTGCAGGCAGCAGTGTCAGGAGTCAAGTGAGGGATTCTGCAGAAGATAGCAGTCACATCCGCCACGCACATGACTGTCACTGCCAGAAGAGGTCGCCATTGGTCCAGGTCCTCCAAAGGCAGCAATGTGTTCCGATGGCAATGTCTAGCACGGTTTCAACCACCTACCACCATGACGACATCCACCAGCAGAGTTAGGCCACTTCCTCATGTCCAGTACAGTAGGTTAGGTAGCTGCCATTTTGAGGCTAATATATATGAAAAAGTAATGAAAGATACGTCATTTACTATATAGTACAAAATCATTTTAAGTGCTGCTTTCATGTTTGGTAGTCTCAACGTGCATGTGAGTAGTAAAAGCTGTGTAAAAGAGGAATGGCTGATAATGGAAATTAACATTTATTCTCAACATCCTATGTGCAACGTCAGTGCAGTATAGGTGCAACAAAAATGTTTCAAATGTAAACTAGGTTGGAATCTCAAATACTGACAGTCACATATATATGCAATTAAAGTACATTTGAGGGTTTAGGGAATCTGCATCAAAGGGAACTGACATAGAATGCATAGGAATATGCTGTATATCAAATGCCATATGTTTCATATGACATCATATGGAGAATGTGTGATGTGTATATGAACATAATCAATATGTGTATATTTTAGAATACACCAACAATCTGTTTCTGTCCCACATAGTTACCCTGGCATGAGGAGAGGAAGGCAACCTCCAGTGTACCGGCTACTAGTGGACCTGCAGATCAGGGAAGAGAGACACTTTAATCAAATATGTTGTCTGAATAGGCATACAATCATGGATCTATGTAATCATTTGGAGCTAGATCTGATGCCTGCCATTCGCCTTCCCAATAGCATAGCTCCCATGGTTCAAGTCATGTCAGTGCTACACTTCCTGGCCAATAGGTCATTTCATAATACAGTGGCTCTAACTGCAGGGATGTCTCAGCCCATGTTCAGTATGGTTTTGAAGGCTGTACTGTCTGCAGTTTTGAAACACCTGGTGTCACGATCTGCTTTTCTCTTACCACCCTGGTCTGATGAACCTGGAGTATGGTCTCATTTTTTATACGTTCTGGTCTGGCTGAGATAGGGTGACCCCTTCCAGTAGCCATGGTGCTGCTGACAAGTGTTACACCGAAGCAGTCCGTACCCTCCAGAAGAAGTCCCAGAGGTAAAACCGAATTGGGAAAAAACCTCTTAAACAGGAACTCCTAAAATGAGAACAAAGGTGAATGCCAGGAAAACAAGATCTCGGAATCAGGAACTTCAAGAACTGCAGGAAAAGAGAAGCAAAAAGATACTCCACAATAACAGCATGCCCGAGCACTACCAACATGAAGCATTGCAACGCAAGGAAAGCAAGAATCTGGTGCCTTATATACCCATAGACAGGAAGTGACCTGCAAGAAGAATGAAAAATGCCATCTTGGATTGGGAATGCTTCATAGGAAAAAACAGGAAAAAGGCACTGTCTTGTAAAGCGAAAGAGAAAAAGGCAACTAGTGCATGCAGGAAAAAAGGTAGAATCCTCAGAAGAAGAAAATATGGCCCAGAAAAAGAAGAAGAGGAAATGCCTCCGCTCCAAGTCATGAGGTAAGTGAAAATAACATGGGGTGGAAGGCAGCAGGGACTCAGCAGCATCCACCAGGCTGTTCGGTGAACGCGGCTATCGGACCATGTCACGGTCAACCAAACAAGCCGCGGCCTGCAAAACAGTCCACGGTGACCCTGGTGTCTCAAAAAGTGGATCGCCAACCTGCGGCTTGAGAATGAGACACCACGGGCGCCCGCAGCATCACACCTGGACAGCTACATCATGTTTCCGCAACATCTGGATTTGACCTACGTGAGGGCAGAGTATTATGCTTTGGGACACTTTCCACATGTGGTTGGAGCCATAGATGGCACCCATATAGGCTTGGTTCCCCCAAGTGCCAAGAAACAGGTATTTTGGAACAGGAAAAACTACCACTCCATCAACATCCAAGTGGTGTGTTTGGCAGACCAGTACATTTCACAAGTATGTGCAAAATATCCAAACTCAGGGCCTCATTATGACCCTGGCGGGCGGCGGAGGCCGCCCGCCAGGATCCCGCCCTCCATTATACCGCTCCGCGGTCAGAAGATCACGGAGGGTATTATGAGTTTTTCCCTGGGCTGGCGGGCGGTCTCCAAAAGACCGCCCGCCAGCCCAGGGAAAAACTCCCTTCCCACGAGGATGCCGGATCGTAATCGAGCCGGCGGAGTGGGAAGGTGCGACGGGTGCAGTGGCACCCGTCGCGTATTTCAGTGTCTGCAAGGCAGACACTGAAATACTTTGCGGGGCCCTCTTACGGGGGCCCCTGCCGTGCCCATGCCATTGGCATGGGCACGGTAGGGGCCCCCAGGGGCCCCGCGACCCCCCCCTACCGCCATCCTGTTCATGGCGGCTTTCCCGCCATGAACAGGATGGCGGTAGGGGGGGTCAGAATCCCCTCGGCGGCGCAGCGAGCTGCGCCGCCTTGGAGGATTCTAAGGTCAGTGGAAAACCGGCGGGAGACCGCCGGTTTTCCCGTTCTGACCGCGGCCAAAGCGCCGCGGTCAGAATGACCAAGGGAGCACCGCCGGCCTGTCGGCGGTGCTCCCGCTGGCCCTGGCGGTAGAGAACCGCCAGGGTCAGAATGAGGGCCTCAGTCCATGATTCCTTCATCATGTGGAACAGCAATATCCCACTGCTGATGACATGCCTCTAAAGGGAGGGCCTGGCTGGTTTGTAAGTCATATAAGGCAGGTGTGTCTGTAAGGTTTTTCTCATGCTATCACAAATGTGCATGTCCAAGATATATGTTTGTGTTATTATACCTATTCCTTACAGGCGACACTGGCTATCGAAGCCGTCTTTGGTAATTGAGACCAATGAGGTACCCAGCCACGCCAGCAGAAGTCCACTTCAGTGAGGCCCATGGAAGGACAAGGTGTGTCATGGAGCAGACTTTTGGATCCTGAAGGCAAGATTCCATAGCCTGGAAAAATCTGGAGGTGCCCTCCTCTACTCACCCAACAAGATATATCAAAATATTGTTGCCTGCTGCATGTTCCACAACCTTGCCTGAGACGTCATATAGCATTCATATCACATGAGGGTGAGCCAGCAGAACCTGTGGGTGGAAATGCAGATTTGCCAAGTGAGGATGAGCCTGATGAAGATTAAGCTGGCGACATCAGGGCAGATCTCAACAATCAGTACTTCAACTCACTAAAGGTATGTGATGTGTTCTGAAAAGTGATATTCCATTTTGTTGTCTATAATTGATGCCTGGCATCACGCCTCCTATTTACCACCATTTTTGAGGTCTTAGGCTGCTCCAGTGCCAATGACTCAGGTATGCATGCAGATTGTTACTTTGTATTGTGTACTGAACAGTGTAGTATACGTAATTGTTGAGTTTCTGAGTTTCTGTTCGGCTCATCCTCAATGGCAAATCAGAGACAGTGTCAGAGGCAGAAGGGATTTGCAGGCAGAAATGAGAAGTGGACATGGATGAAATCAGGTGTTGAATAGCATGAGTCTGTGGAGTGTCACTAATATGGCCAGACTGTCAGGACACTGGGATGAAAGTGTGTTTTTCTTATAAGAATACCTGTATGGCACTGGAGGTGGTCAAATGGTCCCATGTGTGTGTCCATATGTGTCTGACATGTGAAAATGTTGAACAAGAGCCTCAACCATTATAATGGTTTCTGTTTTATGTGACTCACCTTGTACATATCTATCAATGTGTTAATACTTTGCAGACCAATGTGCATGTCCTTGAGGACTGACATATGTGAGTGGCAAGCCTACAGGTACCTGACTATGGTAAGTGAAAGGTTCCAGGACTGGGGACATCAGTAGTGATCTCTGTCTGTATCATGGGGTATGATTATTAGAAGGCTAAGGTGTGGGTATGTGATAAGGCTTCACCTGGTGATACAAAGGACCAATCTGTTTGCCTGCTGGCTTGTAGAAAGACTGACATCTCCCTAACTTCTGTATCCTCTAGGCTATTAGTATATGAAACCTAAGCTGACATTCTGAAGTCACCAGCAGTACTACTCCATCTACTGATTGCAAATCTACTAATAAATGTGCAGAGATGTACAAATCAGCAGGTTTGGGTCATGTCTATGTTACAATACCAATATTATGAGTCTCTTGGTTATATATGCTACACGTGCGATGTCCATAACAAAGGTTGTAAAATACAGAGGGACATATTGGGCCAAGATGTGTCATACATGGCAGTTGTACATGGTTGATACCTGACACTTACATAGGTCCTGTGTTTAAGTTTGATTTATTGTGTGGAAACAAAACACATCTGTGACTCAGAACATTACCCTCACATTAGCAGAGGTGATAGGTTTAGTCATTGTAGATTACAACATCAGGGTAGTTGCTACACCATTTGGGAACACAGGCTCTCTGTCCCTGCACCATTGTAAAATAGAGTTAGGTTTGTGAACAGTCAATAGGGTGTATCTGTGGCACACAAGGGGCAACAATCAGGAGAGAGGGTCACTTGCTGTGGTGGGTTTGGTCTTGGCATCTGCACCTCCTGGATGTCTGGGTGGATGTCCACATTTGCGGAGGGAGGTCCTCTGCTACAGCGGGTGGGGTGTCTGAGGCATGTCCTTCGCCTGGCAGGGCCACCACTCCACTAGCAGCCACAGATGTTGAAGGGGCTGATGACTCATTACTAGTGGCAGAGGCCTTATGTTGTGTGGCAGACCTACTCAGGGTAGTGTTGATGTCCCTCAGCACCCCAACAATGGATGTCAGGATTGCATTTTGTGCCTGAAACTTCTGCACAGCTTCCTGGTGGTTATCCCTCTGCAGCTGTTGGATATCCCCCATCATGGTGAGTACCTGGCCCATCATGCCTTGGGAATTTAGGTAGTCACGAAAGACTTGGGAGATGGTTTCCTAGTCAATATTGTTCTTTTAAGTCCCTATCCTCTGGCCCATACATCCCTCCCATGCACCTTGCCCCCATATACCTGTGCCCCTGGCACAGTGTGCCCACTCCTAGTGGTGGCAGGTCCATTAATGTCAGGAGTGACGAGAGGGAACTCAAGTACCTGTACTGGGGTGCACCCAATGGTAGAAAAAGTCCTGTGAGACAGGTTTGGGGGCGAATGGTTGCATGTGATGTAGATGCAACAGGGCTGGGAGGATGATCCCGAGAAGTGGCAGTGACAGCTGCTAACAATTCTCAATAAGTACTAAAAGAGAATCAGATATTTCAATACCATACACCATGCTAAGAGTTGTTAAGCTATGTTTGTAGTTATATGACTACTGATTCCCTCTTATGTTGTCTGACTAATGTCATGGGTGATAACCTTTTTTGCCTAGTGAGGTGTATGACATGATTCATGGTACTAAAAGCTTAGCAAAGCACAATAATTTGAGAGTAGGGACACAGCATAGGAGTATGCAATGGACATTGAGCTCTATCTGGATGTACTCCATGTGCATCCCCTTTGCCATCTAGATTTCCACCCCAGGTGAGTACATTTCAGTCATTGGAATCTCCTTTCTAAGAGAAGTTTGTCTGGGCACACAGCTGTGGCTGTGTTTTGCTTGTAATGATAATGGGCCATTGCATTGCTGTCATTGCCATAAACTGTTTCATGGTGGAACATTCATAATGGGTTACATTGGCTGTTAGTTTCACGTGCAGGACATCTCAAATTTGGTCCACTGTCCTGCTTTTCTTTATGGTGGAACTTTGCCTTCTGGGAGTTGTAGTGCTGTGAGTTCCCAGGACTTTAACATGCCATTCTTAAGGGCATTAGACCCAGGTGAGTTTAGTGGTCATGTGGCATGCCAGGGAGGGCTATTTGTACATTTGGCACATAGGGGTGGTGGGTGATTTGGTAATTGAGGTGGGGAAAGTTTGTGAGGTAGCAGGCAAGACAAAACATTTGGGTGACGTGAATCTTGTAGTGACTTACCTGACTCCACTGATGTACAAGACCTTCTCCTCCCAAGATGTGAAAGTAGGGGGAAGATGTAGGGTCCACAGCCAATTTTGAGCACCTCCAGCTGGTGCCTGGATGTCAAGAAACGTACCTTCCCCCTGAGGTTGTTCCACCTCTTCCTGATGTCATCTTTTGTGCGGGGATAGCAGCCTACAGAATTGCGCCTGTAGACTATTCTTTGCTACAACTCTGTTTTTCTGGCTATTGATGTTTGCTGGACTTGTGCTCTGAAAAGGTGTGGCTCTACCCTGACAATTTCGGCCACCATCACCCTCAAGTCATCATCTGTGAAACATTAATGTTTTTGTGTGGACATGATAATGGTGGTAAAGACAGTGAGGTAGTGTAACAAAAAAGTGGAAGGAAACATTAGTGATGAGGTGTGGGTGCTGTGATGTGAGTGGGTGACAGTTGTGTATTGTGTGTGATGGTGACATGTGTTGTGTATGTTGTGCAGGTGTGGGATGTATGTGTGGTGAAATGTGAATAGGTGCCAAAAGTATTTATTTTTTAAATCTGGGATAGTTCTTCCTTCTCTGTGGCTGTGAGTGGTGTTATGTTTGCAAAGGATTGTGGGTTGTGTGGGGTCTGTTATATAGTGCCGTGTGTAGGAATGTTGAGTGTGTGGATGTGTGTCAGGTGTGAGGTATTCAAACTATCCAATGTGGTGTGGTGTTCTGTTTGATGTAAGTTGAGACCGCTGCGGTTTGCTCCGCCAATGGTTTTCCACCTGGAAGAACCGCTGTTGTGATTTATGGATCATAATCTGATGGGGGGATTTTTGTCGGGCTGGCGGTGCTAGTGGTTGGACCGCCTCTTTCCCACCCTGAGAGTCTTGGTGGTTTGGGATTTTTGGCTGTTTTTTGGGCGGACTTCACAGTGTGACTCTTAATACTGTCGATGGCGGTCTTTTGGTGGCCGCCACCATGGCGGTCTTCACCAACGACCACCAAACTTGTAATGACCCTCTCTGTCTTTATTGGTGAAGTTTGTTGTGGACTTAACACCAGCCTATATGCCTAAACTATTAATGGAAGTCATGAAAAAGAAGCAGGGGTGAGGGTAGGAGGACAAAATAATTGCTTTAAAACAATAGTAGTTAACAGTTGTTAAGTACAGGTGTGCAATAGTCTTGTAGCTTGTGGTTGTTTATGTTCTTAACATATCAATGGTATAAGAGGAATTGCATTTTGTCATTGATTATTTAAGGATCCCACCCTTATTGCTTCAACAGGATCACTGCCGATTAAGACAGACATACTTTTAGAAACCTGGTATTTTCTTACTTTAGCCATTTGGTATCTGCTCTCTGCCTCTGATCACATGTCTGTGGTGTGGGAACAGCTGGGCTATGTGTATTCAACCTAGACAGCCACACACAATGGGAGCTTAGGTATGACTTGACAGGTCTTAATGGGCCATCCTGGGCAGGATAAGAGGAAGCAGCTGGGCACCAACCTCACCTACACCTGAATAGTCTGTGTCCTGTCCACACACAAAGAGCTGCAGAGGTCCCTGTAGTGAGTCTGGATCCAGGGCAGGAAGGATAGCGATGCTGTGCACTTCAAAGAACAGTCTTTGAAGTCTCTTTCAATTCAAAGGCCCAACTGGGCATAAGTACTGGGCTTCTGACTCTACCAACTCAGTACATTTCTGGACTTCTGGATACTCTGCAGGAAGAAAGACTTCTGTGCTGCTATAAGGAACTGCTATTCTGCTGGACTACTACTCTACTGGTCTCATGTTTTGCTGTGCTGATCCGCTGCCTTCTTGTCTGGGAGTGACAAGGACTGGACCTGTACCAACCAAAAACCCAGTGTGACTCCAAAGGCCAGCTGACTGGTCTCCTAATTGAAGTCTCATGTACATAAAAGACTTTCAACCAACGTACATATACACTTGGACTCTGCCATCTGTTAGTCTGGCCTGCAAATTGGTGCCACCCTAGACCTGGATCCTTGGAAGTGGGCTTCCGGTATTTGCTATAGCTGAAATGACGCATCGCTTCAGCCTGCTCCCCACATCGTCAACCTCGTTGCAACAAGGATTAAGTTACTTTTGTTCAGTGGCCACAATGAGGTCCATGTAGCCGGCCCATGATCCATTACGGTCAGCCTGAGCTTTTGACTTTGTCCTGTTCAGGTGTGACCAGATATTCCAAGTTGGTGCTTCTTGTTTCAAAGCACTATTTTACAGGTTATTCTTCAATAATTCATAACTCAAGTTCTACTTATTGGATTTTTGTCTTTTTGGTCTTGTTTTACCTATCAAAATAGGCTATAGTTATCTAACCAGGTGTGGTATATTTTTGTGTGGTCTCACTTTGTTATTGTTTGAAGTGTTACACAAATAATTTACACAATGCCTCTTAGGTTAAGCCTGACTGCTCTGTGCCAAGCTATCAGAGGGTGAGCACAGGTTAACTTAGAGTGTGTTTGTGATTTACCCTGAAAAGGAGTGTGGTTGCTGCTTGATCAGGGCTGACACCCCAGCCAAATTCTAACAGATGCCAATCCTGTTGACAAGTTCCAATGTCAGCAGTTGTTTAGGTACATTTATAACAAACATCTGTTGTGTCTGGTATTTAAACCTCTAAGTAAGAAATGGCAGGAGATATTACAAAAATATGGCAAGGACATTGTTCCCCATATAAGGGCAGTTTGATCCTATAGTCTAGAACTTTTCCTGGCACTAAAACTGCTTAAAAGATTCAATATCCTTCACAATGGTATTAACGTAGACAATACTTTAGTAAATTAAACTAATATGATTCTTCAGCTCTGTAATTTTGTTTCTGCTTCACAGGTTACAGATAATAATATGACATCATAGTTATTGAACGTATTTCATCAAGCGTCTGGGATTGTTAATGGAAAAATATGTGATAATGGGCTTAATATGTGGTCTGATGGATGCAAAATCTATGAACTTTAGAAAAAAAAAAATGTTTGCTGGAAAGTCCAATCATTTTATGTTGAAACTTGTCATGACCCTCAAAGCAAAGATACCTAACAGGATGATCAAAAAAGGTGTGTTCAAAGATCAACACTTCGATCAAAATCTCAACTTCATGGATATCAAAGTAGATAAAGTGGCAGAAAGGGAGAAAGTTATGGTCATGAGCACCACTACCCCAACCAAAGACCTACTAGCCGAATTGAGTGGATGCCAGAAGCTCCCAAGAGAGCAACATAAAAACGTGCACCACTTTAATGGCTTTTTAAATCAGATCCTCATGCTAGACCCAGCTAAACAAACTGAATGCTAAAATTCCACTCAAAACCAAAACAGCTGCTCTTTAGATGTAGCAATTGCTTTCTTTCTTTTTTTGTATTGTAAATATGTCTTTTCTTTAAGAAAGAGTGATAATAGTGGTTTCTTGCCTAAACTAGTTGAATGAAGTTGGTACTGAGTTACTATAAAGTGAAGATCATCTGCTGCATGTTAAGTGGACCATGCAGAGTTCAGTATGTGTTCAAAATGTGTCATTAGATAATAAAGTCTTTAACAGAGGCAAGCCTATCGCATGTAGCATACTACTTTACAACATTACCAAATACTAACTAATTAAAAACATTAAAATTTATTAAGTTAAGCAAACTATCCTAAACAACAACCCTGTCAACTAAAGTACCCTACAACATTGATAGAATGCATGTTCACTTGCATCAGTGAGCTGAAAAAAAAGATCTGCCATCTTGGAGGCCCGGTGGCAAACACCAACAAGGAATAATGATCAGAAAAATAGATATTACAAAATATAATAATTAGTAATCAAAATAATGGAAACATCTAAATAAAATAAAAAAATTGTATCAGAACAAATAAAACAAGTTGTAAAATTATGCAGGAAATATGAATAAAAATGCACTAAAATACTTACAAATAAATGAAATTATTTACAGGATTTCTCAATATAAAAAAAGTAACATTAAATGAAAATATATTCATTTACAACAATTCTAATGTTCTTAATGAAAATAAAAATAAAAATGTTTTAATGGATGTTAACAATTATTTCAAAATTGATTAAAGTTGTTCGTACAGTAAAAATAAATTGTGTGGATTATTAGATTACACATTTAATTCCTGCATATAAATTATTACGTAAACCTTTCTCCTGTTTCATTAAATATAAACATTTAATTTTGAAAATGAAATTGACACATTTGAAAACCTTAAATGATATTTGTAATGCTAACTTTTTACGGGGACAGATTTACTAGTCCCACACCAAATGTAGCCACAATGGGGTAATTGTAGGCCTTTGGGTTGGGGACACATTTATCATTACCACTCCAACTTTAGTTATGTAAGGGAACACATTTGTCTCTGGGAGGCAGTGGGAGAGGGCAAATTTACAATACCTACTTTATATTGTGACACATTAGGCAAAATATAGGACTCTGGGAGGTGGTCAGATTTACTATCATTACTACAAGTTTACCCACATTAGGGAAACTGACAGAAGTGAAGGTCATGTTTATTATTATTCACATTTCAAATTGTTTTACAAAGTGTTATCTGGGTTATAACATCTAGGTTTTTTTTTTAATGGGGTCTCTGGTTGGAAGTCAGTTTGCTCTCTTTCCAAGCAGGGACCCTCACTGTTGCCAGGGCAAGGGAGATACTCACTTAAGAGAACCCCTGCTCACCCCTTTGGTAGCTTGGCACAAGCAGAAAGGCTTAAATCTATGGCAATGTGTCAAGTATTTGTACCAAAACACACAGTAATACAGTGAAAACCCTACAAATGGACATCACACCAGTTTAGAAAAAAAGGCAATATTTATCTAAATCAAACAAGACCAAAATGACAGAAATCCAACATACAACAGTAAAGTTATGATTTTTCAAAATAATAGATTCTCACTCCATAGAAATATTGTTGTTACACAAAGTACCTGGTTTGCTTAAAAAATAAAGCTGCAACGGCGAGTGTGCATCGAAAAAGTCAGCGATGCTTAGTTTTTCTCACCCGCAAGGGAGCGATGTGTCGATTTCCAGACAAGGCATACTAGTAAATCAGATGTGCCAATCATAGAAAAGCCAATTAGAGATACAATGTACACAGAGAGCACTTGCACTTTAGCACTAGTCAGCAGTGGTAAAGTGCCCAGAGTAAAAAAACAGCAAAAAAATAGTCCAACGCACAGTCAAAACATGGGAAGCAGAGGTAAAAAAGATCAGGGAGACTACGCCAAGGATGCCAGGTCTAACATGTGTCCCCCAAGCTGAAAGTGTAGATAACTACCCAACCTCATGAAAATTCTCATCACTATGGCAGAAGAATCTGGACTAGCCATCCGCATTGGCATGTTCTATTCCAGGGTGTTGTTCCAATGTACAGTCCATTACCTGTAGGGAGATTGACCATCTCAACAGTTTTCGATTCTCACCCCTCATCTGCATTAACCATCTGAGGGGGCTGTGGTCTGTCTGAACCTGGAAGTGAGCCCCAAACAAGAAGGTCCTTAGCTACTTCAGCATCCAGACCACAGCAAAAGCTTATCACTCAATTGCACTCTACCTACATTCCCAGGGAAGTAACCTCCTACTAATAAAGGCTAGACTGGCCTCTTCATTTGGCTGCGCTAGTACTGCTCCCACACCATGCTCTGGAGTATCAGTCTGCATGACAAATTCTTTGGAGAAATAAGGTGCCTTCAGCACGGGTGCCATGCACATGGCTGTCTCCAGGGGACCCAAAAGCTGTCTGGCAAGCCTTGGTCCAGATAACCTTTTTGGGTTGCTTTTTAGAGGTTAACTCAGTCAGGGGAGTAACAATAGTGTAATACCCCTTAACAAAATCCCACAGCACCCTGTGAGACCTAAAAAGTCGTTCACCTCCGTCTGGGTCTTGGGAGGCTCCCAAGTCAGAATGGTGTCAATCTTTGGTTCTAGGGGTGCCACCTGGCCACTCACCACCTGGTTTCCCAAGTACACAACAGAACCCTGTCCTATTTGGCACTTACTCACCTTAATAGTGAGGCCTGCCTTCTACAGAGCCTCCAGCACTTTGCAGAAATGCTGCAGGTGTTCTTACCAGCTGGAGCTGAACACAGCAATATCATCTAAGTAGGCTGCACTGAAGTCCTCCAGTTCAGCCAGAACCTGGTTAACCAAACTCTGAAAGGTGGGAGGGGCATTTTTCACCCCAAAGGGCATCACCTTAAACTGCTAGTGCTTATTTGGGGTATAAAATGCATACCTCTTCTTGGTCCACTCAGTCAAAGCAATCTTCCAATATCGAGGGATTACATCCAATGTGCTTACATATTTGGAAGGCCCTAACCGATCATGAGGTCATCAGCTAGGGGGATGGGGCGCGCATAAGTCTTCACAGTGGTACTGAGTTCATAGTAGTCCACATAGAACCTGAGCTCTAGAGTGGAACCGGGTACAGCAGCCTTTGGGCCCAAGACTACCGGGCTCGCCCCAGGACCATTGGAAAACACAATAACCCCGAATGCTAACATCTTGAACACCTCATCTTTGAGGCTAACCCTGACTCTGTACTCTGTACATTTTCTGATTTCCAGTTCGACTGTCCCCAGTGTCCACATCATGTGTACACAGATGAGTGACCCCTGGAGCAAGGAGAACAAGGAGGCAACCTGTCCCAACACCTTGTGACAGTCCCTCTGTTGCTCTGGGGTCAGTGAGGGGGAGAGGTTCACACCCTCCACAGACCCAGCCTTCTCCTGGGCAGATAGGAAGTCAGGAAGTGGCTCACTCTTTTTCTCCACCACCTCATCTGTTGCTAGGAGCATGTTCAACTCAGACCTCTAAAAGCAAGACTTGAGGTGGTTCACATGCAGGACCCTTAATGGGTTCCTTGGAGTCTGCAAGTTCACCAGATAGGTGACAATTCTCTTGTGCTCCACCACCATAAAAGCCACAGTCCACTTGTCCTGGAGATCCCGAGGCTCCACTTGGCCCATCACCCACACTTTCTAGCCAGGCTGAAACTCAACCAGAGTGGCATTCTGGTCATGCGAGTGTTTCACTTTCTCCTGGCTTGCTTCCAGGTTCTCTTGAGTGAGCTTCCTGAAACAGGCTGTCTAGTGCCTAAAAGAAGCATGTAGCTGAATACATCCTGTGAGGGCTTACAGGAGGCCTTCTCAAAGCCTTCCCTAACCACGCTCAGAGGTCCTCTCACAGGCTGTCCACACAACAATTCAAAGGGGCTAAAACCAAGTCCCGTTTGTGGTACCTATCGTAAGCAAACAGAAGGCATGGCATAAGGACTCTAGGGCTCTGACAGGCCCATAATCATGCCTTTCAAGGTGCGGTTGAATCTCTCACTCCTTCCACAGAAACTTCATGTATTTGGATATGAAGTTGGTACTCCTGTCAGATACCACCTCCTTGGAGAACCCCATGCTTGTAAAAGCCCCCATCAATACACCTCCCACCACAGGGGCTGTGATTGACCTTATAGGTATAACTTCTGGATACCAGGTGGCATGGTCCACCAAGACCAGGATAAACCCATTGCCCATGACTGTCTTGGGATGCAGAGGCACCACAATGTCACTACCAACCCTTTCAAAGGAGGTGCTGACTATAGGAAAAGGTTGGAGGGAAGCCTAGCATTTCCCCCTACTCTTGCCACTTGCCTGACAATGTTGGCAAGACCTACACTGTACATCCGAGTGCCTGTGGCCATTAAAAGTGGGTGACAAGCCTCTCAAAGGTCTTATCCTACCCCAAATGTCCAGCTAGAGGCACATCATGAGCCAGCCCCAGTAGGAAGGCTCTAAAGCACTCGGGTACCAACAGCACATGGGCTGTCCGAGGCTCAGCAACCTTAGGCCCGCTATATAGGAGGTCATCATCCCAATAAATCAAGTGTGAACCATACTTCTTGCCAGATGCCTGGTCTGGTGCCTGACGCTGCAAACCCTCCAGAGTGGGGCATGCCTTCTGTTCCTCACAGAGTGCTTCCCTGGTGTGTCCCCCTTCCTTCTGCCACTGAGTCAGCTCTTACATCTCCCCCAGTTCAGCCACCCGTTGCGTCTCCCTCAGGTTCAGTCCCCTCCCGGACAGTGGGAACTTCTGCAGTTGGTTTCCCACACCCCTTGCCCTTCCTCTTCTGGCAGGCACCTGCACCTCTCTTTTAGGCTCCAGGGCCTACTGATCACCTTGACGGGCTGCCATTGACTGGGTGGACACACACACACACCCAGGCAGACCCAACATCTCCAAATGATACCTGTGCTCCTCCTCTTTCCAAGGGGAATCCTCCATGTCATTTCCAAGCAGACAATCGACAGGCATGGTTGGACTCACAGCTACCTTCAAGGAACCTGAGACCCCCCATTCAAAGGGAACATGTACCACTTTGACAGGCACTAGGAGTTGTCTACCACAACTACTTGATGAAATGCATGGGGAACTACCTGCACTTCAGACACCAGGTGTAGGAGGCTGGACTGGCTTGTAGTGAGTAAAAAGGGGTACTTGCACCTTGCACCAGGCCCAGTTATCCCTTATTAGTGTATAGGGTGTCTAGCAGCTTAGGCTGATAGATAATGGTAGCTTAGCAGAGCAGCTTAGGCTGAACTAGGAGACGTGTGAAGCTACTACAGTACCACTTAGTGTCATATGCACAATATCATAAGAAAACACAATACACAGTTATACTAAAAATAAAGGTACTTTATTTTTATGACAATATGCCAAAGTATCTTAGAGTGTACCCTCAGTGAGAGGACAGGAAATATACACAAGATATATATATACACAATAGCAAAAATATGCAGTATAGTCTTAGAAAACAGTGCAAACAATGTATAGTTACAATAGGATGCAATGGGGAAACATAGGGATAGGGGCAACACAAACCATATACTCCAAAAGTGGAATGCGAACCACGAATGGACCCCAAACCTATGTGACCTTGTAGAGGGTCGCTGGGACTATTAGAAAATAGTGAGAGTTAGAAAAATAACCCTCCCCAAGACCCTGAAAAGTGAGTGCAAAGTGCACTAAAGTTCCCCTAAGGACAAAGAAGTCATGTTAGAGGAATAATGCAGGAAAGACACAAACCAGCAATGCAACAACTGTGGATTTCCAATCTAGGGTACCTGTGGAACAAGGGGACCAAGTCCAAAAGTCACAAGCAAGTCGGAGATGGGCAGATGCCCAGGAAATGCCAGCTGCGGGTGCAAAGAAGCTTCGACTGGACAGAAGAAGCTGAGGTTTCTGCAGGAACGAAAAGGGCTAGAGACTTCCCCTTTGGTGGACGGATTCCTCTCGCCTTGGAGAGTCGTGCAGAAGTGTTTTCCCGGCAGAAGGACGCCAACAAGCCTTGCTAGTTGCAAATCGTGCGTTTGGCGTTTTTGGACGCTGCCGGGGCCCAGGAGGGATCAGGAGGTCGCAAATTGGACCTGAAGAGAGAGGGGACGTCGAGCAAGACAAAGAGCCCTCACTAAAGCAGGTAGCGCCCAGAGAAGTGCCAGAAACAGGCACTACGAGGATGCGTGAAACGGTGCTCGCCGAAGTTGCACAAAGGAGTCGCCGGAGACCAACTTAGAAAGTCGTGCAATGCAGGTTAGAGTGGCGTGGACCCAGGCTTGGCTGTGCACAAAGGATTTCCGCCGGAAGTGCACAGGGGCCGGAGTAGCTGCAAAGTCGCGGTTCCCAGCAATGCAGCCCAGCGAGGTGAGGCAAGGACTTACCTCCACCAAACTTGGGCTGAAGAGTCACTGGACTGTGGGGGTCACTTGGACAGAGTCGCTGGATTCGAGGGACCTCGCTCGTCGTGCTGAGAGGAGACCCAAGGGACCGGTGATGCAGCTTTTTGGTGCCTGCGGTTGCAGGGGGAAGATTCCGTCGACCCACGGGAGATTTCTTCGGAGCTTCTGGTGCAGAGAGGAGGCAGGCTACCCCCACAGCATGCACAAGCAGGAAAACAGTCGAGAAGGCGGCAGGATCAGCGTTACAGAGTTGCAGTAGTCGTCTTTGCTACTATGTTGCAGGTTTGCAGGCTTCCAGCGCGGTCAGCAGTCGTTTCCTTATCAGAAGGTGAAGAGAGAGATGCAGAGGAACTCGGATGAGCTCTTGCATTCGTTATCTCAAGTTTCCCCAGAGACAGAGACCCTAAATAGCCAGAAAAGAGGGTTTGGCTACCTAGGAGAGAGGATAGGCTACTAACACCTGAAGGAGCCTATCAGGAGGAGTCTCTGACGTCACCTGGTGGCACTGGCCACTCAGAGCAGTCCAGTGTGCCAGCAGCACCTCTGTTTCCAAGATGGCAGAGGTCTGGAGCACACTGGAGGAGCTCTGGACACCTCCCAGGGGAGGTGCAGGTCAGGGGAGTGGTCACTCCCCTTTCCTTTGTCCAGTTTCGCGCCAGAGCAGGGGCTAAGGGGTCCCTGAACCGGTGTAGACTGGCTTATGCAGAATTGGGCACATCTGTGCCCAAGAAAGCATTTCCAGAGGCTGGGGGAGGCTACTCCTCCCCTGCCTTCACACCATTTTCCAAAGGGAGAGGGTGTCACACCCTCTCTCAGAGGAAGTTCTTTGTTCTGCCATCCTGGGCCAGGCCTGGCTGGACCCCAGGAGGGCAGATGCCTGTCTGAGGGGTTGGCAGCAGCAGCAGCTGCAGTGAAACCCCAGGAAGGGCAGTTTGGCAGTACCAGGGTCTGTGCTACAGACCACTGGGATCATGGGATTGTGCCAACTATGCCAGGATGGCATAGAGGGGGCAATTCCATGATCATAGACATGTTACATGGCCATATTCGGAGTTACCATTGTGAAGCTACATATAGGTAGTGACCTATATGTAGTGCACACGTGTAATGGTGTCCCCGCACTCACAAAGTTCAGGGAATTGGCTCTGAACAATGTGGGGGCACCTTGGCTAGTGCCAGGGTGCCCTCACACTAAGTAACTTTGCACCTAACCTTTACCAGGTAAAGGTTAGACATATAGGTGACTTATAAGTTACTTAAGTGCAGTGTAAAATGGCTGTGAAATAACGTGGACGTTATTTCACTCAGGCTGCAGTGGCAGGCCTGTGTAAGACTTGTCAGAGCTCCCTATGGGTGGCAAAAGAAATGCTGCAGCCCATAGGGATCTCCTGGAACCCCAATACCCTGGGTACCTCAGTACCATATACTAGGGAATTATAAGGGTGTTCCAGTAAGCCAATGTAAATTGGTAAAAATGGTCACTAGCCTGTTAGTGACAATTTGGAAAGAAATGAGAGAGCATAACCACTGAGGTTCTGATTAGCAGAGCCTCAGTGAGACAGTTAGTCACTACACAGGTAACACATTCAGGCACACTTATGAGCACTGGGGCCCTGGGTTACCAGGGTCCCAGTGACACATACAACTAAAACAACATATATACAGTGAAAAATGGGGGTAACATGCCAGGCAAGATGGTACTTTCCTACACCAGGTGACTTCTCACAGTAGTCACGCCGGCTCCTGTATCTCTCGGAAAATCCACCCTCTGTCCATTGATGGTCACCCACTACCTGTATTTCTTAGTGTTCTTAGGCATGAGGGTCCTCCGGACCATCTCACTGTCACCTAGTGAGACAAGGGTCACCTTAGCTGGCTCCCACCCACCTGGAACCAACTCCTCCCCAAGAGCTACACTGGCCTAACCTTGTGACTGAGCACCAGTGGAGACCCATGATTTCTTTTCACTGGGGGGCCTGGGAATCCTTACCCTGGGAACTAGGTTGAGGCCCTTCAGAGAACTCCCCTTGTTTACCCTTACCCCCCACCTCTTCTGATGGGGACCCTGCCCACCCTTAGCGGAGTCTCCCCCATACCTCCTTTGGACCCTGATGCTCTCCCACCGCTATTCTTCCTGAACATGCTTTCTGGGGTCAGTCAGCTTGCTGTCAATTAGGTGCTGACGCAGCTCTGGGAAACAAAGACTATATTAATGTTCCCAAGCAATTAAATTGTACATCCACTCTTAAGTTGTCACCTTACTGCCCTTCACCCAACCATCCAGTGACCTGCAAAAAGAGGCTGCACACGCCAACCAAGTTTGGGATTCCTTCTTCTTATTGGACCTAAACCTTTCCTTATACTGCTCAGGAGTAAGACCATATCTGATTAGTAGAGTGTTCTTCATGATAGAGTATGTGAGTACCTGAGGATATGCTAAGGTTGTCAGAGTGTTCCTCCCCTCTACCTCAAAGTGCTTCCACAGACCCACCCCCCAATGTGCTTCAGGGGTCATGTCCAACTGGAGAGCAGACTCATACCCCTTGAAACACAGATAGATGTCATCCTCCCTCTTGTAATCCTTCACCAAATCATTAGGAATGTGCACCCTCCTCTCAGCTGCACTGAGGTACTGCTGCCACCATCTCTGCTAGAATGACTCCTCTGATCCAGCTGCCTTAAACTGAACTCATGAGACAAGAGCATCTTTTTCTCCTCTATGGTGCACCCTCTCTGCCTGTCTGTCCAGCAACTCCTCAGGAGTTCGACCCTTGGATGACACACTGCTACCTGCCCTGGAGACCCTCCCCAAAGCACAACAGGCACATCCACTACATTATGAACACTCTGCACCTCCTCAACCATATTCTCCTCCTATGTGTGCCTCCCCAGCCTCCTTGGCTGCCACCCCAGCCCTCAATGCCTTTTGCAGCTCCTCCTTACTGGCGGAGCTCTGGATTAGGCAGGCAGGATCCTTACGAAACTGCTTCAGTTGAGCCACTGTGTACTCCTCCACTTTCCCCAACTCGAAAAACAGCCTTTGTAGCCACAGCTGGTGCATCCCCAGATTGAGACATGTTGGTGAGTACTACCAAATGCAACGTTCCAGAAACAGTTCAGAGATTTCCCAAGAGACGTTCAGAAATCACAAAAAAATGGAAGCAGAAAACGTCTAAAAAGAGGAAAAGTAAAAACAAGCTGTATATGGTCACATAATGGTCTGCGCCGAAAACAATAGTGTATACTTAATCACTTTATGTCAAGTAAAAATACAAGTTCTATTCTTACCGCTGATCACCAGTGTTAAAAATGGGGTCTCTGATTGGCAGTCAGTTTCCACTGTGCCCAAGCTGCGATCCTCACTCTAGCCAGACCAAGCGAGATACTCACTTAAGATAATCCCTACTCACCCCCTTGGTAGCTTGGTACATGTAGTCAGGCTTATCTCAAAGGCAATGTGTAAAGTATGTGTACCAAAACACACAGTAATACCGTGAAAACACTACAAAATGGACACCATACCAGTTTAGAAAGATAGACAATATTTATCTAAATCAAACAAGACCAAAATGACAAAAACCCAACATACACCAGTAAAGTTATGAATTTTTTAAATAATAGATTCTTACTACATACAAAACAATGGCAGCACTGTTTTCACACAAACTACCTGGTTTTCGTAAAAAAAGAGCTGCACAGGCGAGCGTGTGTCTAAAAAGTCAGCAGTGTGTCATTTTTCTTTCCCGCAAGGAGGTGATGCATTGATTTTTGGACGGGGCCCTTGGGCCCCCACACGTTCACATTGATTTTGACACCCAGCAATGATGCATAATGGAAAACCACGCTGCGTGGGGTTTGCAACATTTTCAGCAGCCGCAATGCAGGGGGTGCATCGATTTCAGTTGCAAGGCAGGTGGTGTGTCATTTTTACAGACATGTTCCAGGTGGTGTGCCGACATGTTCGATTGCACGGCTTCCTGTGCATGGATTTCAGTCCTTGTTCTACCATCTTTATCTGTCAAGGGACCAGGGACTTGATAGGACACCACTTGGCAGGACAGGTGTCTCAGCAGATAGTCCAAATGCTAACAGAGGAAGCTTTGATAGTCCTGAGACTTTAAAACAGGAGGCAAGTTCAATCTAAGCCCTTGGATACACTTCACAAGCAGGAATATACCAAAAGTTCCAGCCTTCATCCTCTTTCAGGCAGAAGCAGCAACTGTAGGCTAACCCAGTAAGGCACAGTCACAGGCAAAGGGGCAGTACTCCTCCTCAAGCTTTTCAGCTCTTCTTCTTGGCAGAGGTTCCTCTTGGTTCTTTGGGTCCACTACTTATACCCCTTTCTGCCTTTTAAGTAGACACACCTCAAAGGAAAGCATCTGTTGTTACAAGATCCTGCTTTGCCCAGGCCTAGCCCCAGACAGACACCACTGGGTTGGAGACTGCATTGTGTGAGGGCAGGCACAGCCTGTTCAGGTGTAAGTGACCACTCCTCCTTCCACTCTAGCCCAGATGGCCCATCAGGATATGCAGGCTACACCCTAGCTCCCTTTGTGTCACTGTCTAGTGGTGAATCACAAACAGCCTTTGAGAAAACAGGGCTGATTGCAGATCCCCCATAACTTCTCTGCCCCCATTATTCTCTTTTTTTCTGGTGTTTTTCTCACTCTGATGGTGCTCTAGGTACTGCTAACCAGTCACAGGGCCTGTGCTCTGTATAAAATAAGTATGCAACTTAGGCTAATTATAATTGGCTATGTCAACCTACCTATAAGTCCCAAGTATATGGTAGGGCATGTAGGTTTAAGGTCCCCAGCATAGACGTTGCACCAAGAGGTGCACTGCTGAGGTGCCCAGGGTCATTTTGAAGGCAGGCCTGCCTTGCTGGCTGTTTTTAAATCAAAGTTATATGCAAATTCGACTTTGGAATTAAAAGTACTTCCAAAGTCTTAAACTACCTTATTTGTACATATACGTCATCCCTAAGGTGTGCCCTATGTTCCCCTAGGGCTGGGTGCCATGTAACTATAAGCAGGGTCCTTATAAATATAGTTTTATGAGCCCTGGTGAGGTAAAACAGCCACATTTGTCTTTCCCTCATTGTAGTGAATGGCCTCCCTCCATAGGCTAGAATGGGGAGACTTTATTTTAATTTATAAAGTCCCCTGAAGTGTCAGATTTATCAAATTTGGTATCAAATTAATTGTTATAATAAATCCCACAATGTACAATTGTCGGATTTAATATAACTTGTGCAGGTAAACAGTTTTAAACTCTCCCTAAACAGTTGCCAACTTCAGCCCTGTACTGCTATGCTCTGATTAGCAAGCCTCTGGCAGCCTGGCTAGGCTGCCTTGATGAGGTGTGAAGTAGCCTGGGCTCAGCATAAAGGAATGTGCCTGGGGGAGGAGACCTTCCCTCAGCAGATGGAGAGGCAGGAAGGGGGATGGCTGCCAAACTGCTCCTCAAAGGCAGCGAAGGGCATTAGGAGCAACCCAGCACCTCACTCACATCCTGCAAACCCAGACAATTAGGTGCCCCCCTGATTAGATTAGGAGAGGGCAGGAGAAGGGTGTGTTTACGATTTTCAGCCACACCAGTGTGTGCGCTCAGCCAGATGTAACCTCCAAAATCACTTTTAGACATGATGGTTGTTTGAGGAATGTTGCTCCCTGGGAGTGATTTTTGCCACACTTCCCAGGAAGTGGTCATCGCAGGGGGAAGGACCCTGCATCTGACTGGAGAACCAGGACCCCTGTTTTTCACCCAGGAGCAAGGATAAATATGGCAGAGCTTCACCCACACCTCAGATCCCTACCAGCTCCCTACAATGAAGAACAGAAGAAGTAGGGCTGCCCTGCTGGACCCCTGACCTGTACCTGGACACTGCACTTAGCAAGACTGCACCAGCTGCACACTTGGGGTTCACCACAAGGAGGAATTTTCCTGGCTTCAACTGGTTCAAGGAGGGATTCCCTGTTTGATACAGGTGAAAAATTGCTAACCAGAGTCCCCTGCACCAACTCCTGAAGAAACTGACCAGTTGACTAATGTCCAGTGGCCAATTTGGAGTTTGTGCCAGGTGCATTCTGGGAATTGTAGTCCACACACTCAAGGAGCATCTCAGAGCTTCTGGAACCTTGGGGTGAGCTGTGGACCTGAAAAGAACCTTAAAAGAGCATCTGGAAGAAGATCCAGAAGTTTGGAGAAGTTTTTAGAACTTTTGGAAAAAAGCTCCATAAAGGGACCGACTCTCCGCGGCAACTCTAGCCGGCTTGCCTCAACCGCGACCCGGCCTGACTTGCAGGTTCATCCTAGTAAAGAAAATCTCCAAAAAAGTGAATACGTCCAAACATAGAAAGTTGACCGGGACCTCCCAGGCAGTGTACCTGAAGAGGACTCAAGGATCGTCGAATCAAGATTCAGGTTTGCCGCGGTCGAAGGATTTTCATTTTTAAAAAAACGACTAAGACCGAAAGTAAAAATCTCTACTGAGAGCTCCACCGACACGTGTCCGAGGAAGAGTTCCAAGAGGTCGGATTGCACTGTCGACTTGGTCCTGCTGAAGTAAATCTTCAAGAAAACAACTAAGTCCGAAGGTAAACCTTTGAATGAGGCTGCCCGTGGCCTGTAGATGAGCAGGGCTCCTTCGCGGTTGGTTTTAAACTTTGACTTTGTCCCAGTTGAGGTGCGACCAGATGACCAGATTGGGGCTATTCATTTCTAAGTGCTAAAAAGCAAGAATTCTTAAAAAATTCATATCTCCGGTTCCCCTTCTTTGATTTTAATCGTTTTGGTGTCATTTTAAAGATAAAAATATTGGGGGTCATTACAACATTGGTGGTAAAAGCTGCTTACCGCCGTGCAGAAGACCGCCAACACACCACTGCAGCTGCGAAATTCGGCCAGTCATTATGACCCACAGCTCGGAACCGCCAAAATCCAGACACCCACACAAGTCCGTCACACCAAAGGTCAGTAATAAACTGGTGATAACAAAACCTCCACCGTCACGCCAACAGGAATACGCCCACACTATCACGACCCACGAATCCACCCGGCGGTCTTTCAACCGCGGTATTCCATTGGTGGTACACACCACTGCGCTCAAAATACACACACATCTACAAAACACAGCCACATTGGACAATTCCAAATACACACACCTGATACACATACTACACACACCACTCCCACACACCCAATACAATATAAAACACACAAACCCCTACGACAAAAATCCAGAAAGAAGGCCAGAGAGAGACACTATAATCTACAAACAAGCATCCAAAGGCACACAACACCATCACCCACAGAACATCCACGCACCCCACACAACACACCACTAAATATCACCCCACATATCACAACACACTTTCCCCACACATCACCCACACCACCCCATGGCATGGCAAAGACACCCCAGGTTCTCTGAGGAGGAGCTCAGGGTCATGGTGGAGGAAATCATCTGGGTAGAGCCACACCTATGCGGATCACAGGTGCAGCACACTTCCATTGCTAGGAAGATGGAGCTATGGCACAGAATAGTGGACAGGGTCAACGCAGTGGGACAGCACTCAAGAAATAGGGATGACATCAGGAAGAGGTGGAACGACCTACGGGGGAAGGTGTGTTCCGTGGTATCCAGACACCACCTTGCGGTACAGAGGACTGGCGGCGGACCCCCACCTCCTCCCCCACAACTAACAACATGGGAGGAGCAAGTCTTGGTGATTCTGCATCCTGAGGGCCTCGAAGGAGTAGCTGGAGGAATGGACTCTTGTAAGTAAAACCTTAACTACCTTATCCCCCACCCTACCTGCATGCTATCACATACCCCCACCCTCGCCCTCACCCCCATCACTCCAACTCCTCACACATGTCCCAATATCGCAAACCACCCATCCCAACACCAAGCCTTGCATGCAATCAATCAATCAATCAATCAATCACGATATTTATAAAGCGCGCTATGTACCCGTCAGGGTTTCGAGGCGCTGGGGGGAAGGGGGGGGGTGGAGGTGTGCTGCAGTTAGCGGTCGAAGAGCCAGGTTTTGAGGAGTCTCCTGAAGGCGAGGAGGTCCTGGGTCTGGCGTAGAGATGTGGGGAGAGAGTTCCAGGACTTGGTGGCGAGGAAGGAGAATGATCTGCCGCCGCAGGTCTTGCGCTGGATTCGGGGGACGACGGCGAGGGCGAGGTTGGCGGATCGAAGTTGACGTGTGGGAGCGTAGAAATTGAGTCTGGAGTTGAGGTAGGAGGGTCCGGCGTTGTGAAGTGCCTTGTGAGCGTGGGTGAGGAGTTTAAAGGTGATCCTCTTCTCCACCGGGAGCCAGTGGAGTTCCCTCAGGTGAGGGGAGATGTGACATCGGCGGGGTATGTCGAGGATCAGTCGGGCGGAGGCATTTTGGATACGCTGGAGTCGTTTGATGTCTTTGGTTGGGATGCCTGTGTAGAGTGCGTTGCCGTAGTCAAGTCTGCTGCTGACGAGGGCTTGGGTCACCATCTTTCTGGTCTCTGTTGGAATCCACTTGAAGATTCTGCGGAGCATGCGGAGGGTGTTGAAACAGGAGGAGGAGACGGTGCTGACCTGTTTGGACATGGTGAGTGCAGAGTCCAGGATGAAGCCGAGGTTTCTTGCGTGGCTGGCAGGGGTGGGTGGGGGTCCGAGGTCGGCGGGCCACCATGAGTCGTTCCAGGCCGAAGGAGAGCGCCCGAGGATGAGGATTTCCGTCTTGTCGGAGTTGAGTTTCAGGCGACTGTTGTTCATCCATTCGGCAATGGATTTTAGTCCTTCGTGGAGGTTTGTTTTGGCGGTGAGTGGGTCTTTGGTCAGGGAGAGGACGAGATGGGTGTCGTCGGCGTAGGAGATGATGCTGAGGTGATGCTGGCGGGCCAGTTTTGCGAGGGGGGCCATGTAGACGTTGAACAAAGTAGGGCTGAGGGAGGATCCTTGGGGGACGCCGCAGATGAGGTTGCTGGCTTTGGAGCGAAAGGGGGAGAGTCGGACTCTCTGAGTTCTGTCGGAGAGAAAGGATGAGATCCAGTGGAGGGCTTTGTCTTGGATGCCGGCTTCCTGGAGGCGGGTCAGTAGGGTGCGGTGGCAGACTGTGTCAAAAGCGGCTGATAGGTCGAGGAGGATGAGGGCCGAGGTTTCGCCGTTGTCCATTTGATGTCTGATGTCATCTGTGGCGGCGAGGAGAGCAGTCTCCGTGCTGTGGTTTCGTCTGAATCCGGATTGTGAGGGGTCCAGGATGGAGTTGTCTTCGAGGAAGTGGGTGAGTTGTGTGTTGACGATCTTCTTGATGACTTTTGCTGGAAAAGGGAGGAGAGAGATCGGGCTGAAGTTTTTGAGATCGTTGGGGTCGGCCTTGGGTTTCTTGAGGAGGGGTTGGATTTCAGCGTGTTTCCAGCTGTCCGGGAAGGTGGCGGAAGTGAAGGAGAGGTTGATGATCTTGCGGAGTTTGGGGGCGATGGTGGCGTTGGCTGTGTTGAAAACATGATGAGGGCATGGGTCCGTGGGGGAGCCTGAGTGGATGGTGTTCATGGTTGCCATGGTTTCTGCGTCGTCCACGTGGGTCCAGGCGGTGAGGCGGCAGTCGCGGTTGGAGACGTCGGGGGGGGGATCTGGCGGTGGGCCGGTGTTGAAGCTGTTGTGGATGGTAGCGATGTTCTGGTGGAAGAAGGTGGAGAGGTCGTCGCCGAGTTTCTGGGAGGGCGGGATGTCGTTGGCGTTGGCTTTTGGATTTGAGAGTTCTTTCACGATGCCGAAGAGTTCTTTGCAGTCGTGGGCGTTGTTGTTGATGCGTTCGGTGAAGTGGGCGCGCTTTGCGACGCGGATCCGTTGGTGGTGTTCACGGTTTGCGTCTTTGAGGGAGGCGAGGTTGTCGGGCGTGCGTTCTAGGATCCATTTCTTTTTGAGCTTCTGACAACGGCTTTTGGAGGTGGTCAGTTCGTCTGTGAACCAGGCTGGTTTTTTCTTTCCTTGGTTGGCAGTGGGCTTCTTGAGTGGGGCTAAGGTGTTGGCGCAGTCGAGGATCCATTGATGGAGGTTGATGGCGGCTGTGCTTGGGTCGGTCGCGTCGGGTGGAGGGTTTTTAACGAGGGTGCTGGTCAGTTGGTCTTGGGTGACTTTGCCCCAGCGGCGGTAGGGGGGTAGATGGATGCGGTGCTGCTCGGTAATTTTCTTATAGGAGAAATGGACGCAGTGATGGTCGGTCCAGTGGAGTTCGGAGGTGTGGCTGAAAGAGATGTGGTTGCTTGAGGTGAAGAGGGGGTCGAGGGTGTGTCCAGCGATGTGGGTGGGAGTGTTGACCAGCTGGCGGAGTCCGAGGTTGAGGAGGTTGGAGGTCAGTGCTGCGGTGTTGACGTCGTTGTTATTTTCCATATGGTAGTTTAGGTCTCCCAGGAGGATGTAATCCGGGGAAGCGAGGGCGTGGGTGCTTGCGAGGTCGGCGATGGTGTCGCTGAAGGGGGCTCTTGGTCCTGGAGGGCCGTATATGAGGGTTCCTCTGAGGGTCGTGTTGGGGTCTGTGTGGATCTGGAAGTGGAGGTGTTCGGCTGTCTTGAGGGTGTCGTCAGTGTGGGTGTGGATTTTGAGGGTAGCTTTGTGAGCGATGGCTATTCGGCCGCCGATTCCGTTGGTTCGGTCTCTTCTGGTGATTTTGTAACCGTCCGGTATGGCGATGGCGATGTCCGGAGCCGAGGAGTCGTTCCACCAGGTTTCGGTCAGGAAGGCCACATCGGGTGCAGTGGAGTCGAGCAAATCCCAGAGCTCGATGGCGTGTTTTCATGCGGAGCGGGTGTTGATGAGGATGCAGTTCAGGTGGTTGGGGTTGAGTGATTCTATTGTTGGTTTTGTCGTTCTGATGCAGGAGAAGTTGCAGGAGCGGCAGGAAAGAGGTCCTTTAGTGTGCTTCGGGGACGCCAGGAAGCACTCCGTGGAGGAGCCGGTGTTGAAAGCACGGAGTTCGTTGGCTGAGTAGCGGACGCGGGGGCGCGAGGACCAGGGGGGGTGGCGCTGGGCGCGGTCCAGGCGCGGACGGGCGCAGACGGGCTTGCCTCTGGCAGCGCCAGCCATTAAGAAGGGAGGGGGAGGGAGGAGCAGCTGGGAGGTGGGAGGCGGGAGGGAGCGGCAAATGGGGGCGCGAGGGGGGCGGAGCCGCAGGGAGGCAGCGGCAGGGATCGGGGAGCGCACAAGGGGCAAAAACACAGAAAACGAGCAAAATTAAAGGCAGTCACAATAAGAAAACCACACAATCAGAAATACAATAATGGCACAATACACGATCGGGGAGACGGCAATCAGGGGGGCACAATGGGGGCAGAAGCGCCGGCGGCGAGGCGCAGAAAAAGCAAAAAAACAACTTACAGGACGGCGGAAGCGGCACACGGGTCAAGTGAGCCCACTAGCCACCAGGGATGAGGCGCAGGAGGATGCCTGCGGGTGGAGGAGGGCCTCGAACACGCAAACGGCAGCGTGGACGGGGGACACAGGCAGGAGGCAGCAGGTTGGTGCTGCGGTCGTGGGGGGCGAGCTCAGGACCTGAAACAGGTCAGAGTTCGCTCACTCGCGACGCGCAGCGCCAGCCATTAAGAAGGGAGGGGGGGAGGGAGGAGCAGCTGGGAGGCGGGAGGCGGGAGGGAGCGGCAAATGGGGGCGCGAGGGGGGCGGGGCCGCAGGGAGGCAGCGGCAGGGATCGGGGAGCGAACAAGGGGCAAAAACACAGAAAACAAGCAAAATTAAAGGCAGTCACAATAAGAAAACCACACAATCAGAAATACAATAATGGCACAATACACGATCGGGGAGACGGCAATCAGGGGGGCACAATGGGGGCAGAAGCGCCGGCGGCGAGGCGCAGAAAAAGCAAAAAAACAACTTACAGGACGGCGGAAGCGGCACACGGGTCAAGTGAGCCCACTAGCCACCAGGGATGAGGCGCAGGAGGATGCCTGCGGGTGGAGGAGGGCCTCGAACACGCAAACGGCAGCGTGGATGGGGGACACAGGCAGGAGGCAGCAGGTTTGTGCTGCGGTCGTGGGGGGCGAGCTCAGGACCTGAAACAGGTCAGAGTTCGCTCACTCGCGACGCGCAGCGCCAGCCATTAAGAAGGGAGGGGGGAGGAAGGAGCAGCTGGGAGGCAGGAGGCGGGAGGGAGCGGCAAATGGGGGCGCGAGGGGGGCGGGGCCTCAGGGAGGCAGCGGCAGGGATCGGGGAGCGCACAAGGGGCAAAAACACAGAAAACGAGCAAAATTAAAGGCAGTCACAATAAGAAAACCACACAATCAGAAATACAATAATGGCACAATACACGATCGTGGAGACGGCAATCAGGGGGGCACAATGGGGGCAGAAGCGCCGGCGGCGAGGTGCAGAAAAAGCAAAAAAACAACTTACAGGACGGCGGAAGCGGCACACGGGTCAAGTGAGCCCACTAGCCACCAGGGATGAGGCGCAGGAGGATGCCTGCGGGTGGAGGAGGGCCTCGAACATGCAAACGGCAGCGTGGACGGGGGACACAGGCAGGAGGCAGCAGGTTGGTGCTGCGGTCGTGGGGGCGAGCTCAGGACCTGAAACAGGTCAGAGTTCGCTCAATCGCGACGCGCAGCGCCAGCCATTAACAAGGGAGGGGGGAGGGAGGAGCAGCTGGGAGGCGGGAGGCGGGAGGGAGCGGCAAATGAGGGCGCAAGGGGGGCGGGGCCGCAGGGATGCAGCGGCAGGGATCGGGGAGCGCACAAGGGGCAAAAACACAGAAAACGAGCAAAATTAAAGGCAGTCACAATAAGAAAACCACACAATCAGAAATACAATAATGGCACAATACACGATCGGGGAGACGGCAATCAGGGGGGCACAATGGGGGCAGAGGCGCCGGCGGCGAGGCGCAGAAAAAGCGAAAAAACAACTTACAGGACGGCGGAAGCGGCACACGGGTCAAGTGAGCCCACTAGCCACCAGGGATGAGGCGCAGGAGGATGCCTGCGGGTGGAGGAGGGCCTCGAACACGCAAACGGCAGCGTGGACGGGGGACACAGGCAGGAGGCAGCAGGTTGGTGCTGCGGTCGTGTGGGGCAAGCTCAGGACCTGAAACAGGTCAGAGTTTGCTCACTCGCGACGCGCAGCGCCAGCCATTAAGAAGGGAGGGGGGAGGGAGGAGCAGCTGGGAGGCGGGAGGCGGGAGAGAGCGGCAAATGGGGGCGCGAGGGGGGCGGGGCCGCAGGGAGGCAGCGGCAGGGATCGGGGAGCACAAAAGGGGCAAAAACACAGAAAACGAGCAAAATTAAAGGCAGTCACAATAAGAAAACCACACAATCAGAAATACAATAATGGCACAATACACGATCGGGGAGACGGCAATCAGGGGGGCACAATGGGGGCAGAAGCGCCGGCGGCGAGGCGCAGAAAAAGCAAAAAAACAACTTACAGGACGGCGGAAGCGGCACACGGGTCAAGTGAGCCCACTAGCCACCAGGGATGAGGCGCAGGAGGATGCCTGCGGGTGGAGGAGGGCCTCGAACACGCAAACGGCAGCGTGGATGGGGGACACAGGCAGGAGGCAGCAGGTTGGTGCTGCGGTCGTGGGGGGCGAGCTCAGGACCTGAAACAGGTCAGAGTTCGCTCACTCGCGACGCGCAGCGCCAGCCATTAAGAAGGGAGGGGGGAGGGAGGAGCAGCTGGGAGGCGGGAGGCGGGAGGGAGCGGCAAATGGGGGCGCGAGGGGGGCGGGCCGCAGGGAGGCAGCTGCAGGGATCGGGGAGCGCACAAGGGGCAAAAACACAGAAAACGAGCAAAATTAAAGGCAGTCACAATAAGAAAACCACACAATCAGAAATACAATAATGGCACAATACACGATCGGGGAGACGGCAATCAGGGGGGCACAATGGGGGCAGAAGCGCCGGCGGCGAGGCGCAGAAAAAGCGAAAAAACAACTTACAGGACGGCGGAAGCGGCACACGGGTCAAGTGAGCCCACTAGCCACCAGGGATGAGGCGCAGGAGGATGCCTGCGGGTGGAGGAGGGCCTCGAACACGCAAACGGCAGCGTGGACGGGGGACACAGGCAGGAGGCAGCAGGTTGGTGCTGCGGTCGTGTGGGGCAAGCTCAGGACCTGAAACAGATCAGAGTTTGCTCACTCGCGACGCGCAGCACCAGCCATTAAGAAGGGAGGGGGGAGGGAGGAGCAGCTGGGAGGCGGGAGGCGGGAGGGAGCGGCAAATGGGGGCACGAGGGGGGCGGGCCGCAGGGAGGCAGCGGCAGGGATCGGGGAGCACAAAAGGGGCAAAAACACAGAAAACAAGCAAAATTAAAGGCAGTCACAATAAGAAAACCACACAATCAGAAATACAATAATGGCACAATACACGATCGGGGAGACGGCAATCAGGGGGGCACAATGGGGGCAGAGGCGCCGGCGGCGAGGCACAGAAAAAGCGAAAAAACAACTTACAGGACGGCGGAAGCGGCACACGGGTCAAGTGAGCCCACTAGCCACCAGGGATGAGGCGCAGGAGGATGCCTGCGGGTGGAGGAGGGCCTCGAACACGCAAACGGCAGCGTGGACGGGGGACACAGGCAGGAGGCAGCAGGTTGGTGCTGCGGTCGTGTGGGGCAAGCTCAGGACCTGAAACAGGTCAGAGTTTGCTCACTCGCGACGCGCAGCGCCAGCCATTAAGAAGGGAGGGGGGAGGGAGGAGCAGCTGGGAGGCGGGAGGCGGGAGAGAGCGGCAAATGGGGGCGCGAGGGGGGCGGGGCCGCAGGGAGGCAGCGGCAGGGATCGGGGAGCACAAAAGGGGCAAAAACACAGAAAACGAGCAAAATTAAAGGCAGTCACAATAAGAAAACCACACAATCAGAAATACAATAATGGCACAATACACGATCGGGGAGACGGCAATCAGGGGGGCGCAATGGGGGCAGAAGCGCCGGCGGCGAGGCGCAGAAAAAGCGAAAAAACAACTTACAGGACGGCGGAAGCGGCACACGGGTCAAGTGAGCCCTCTAGCCACCAGGGATGAGGCGCAGGAGGATGCCTGCGGGTGGAGGAGGGCCTCGAACACGCAAACGGCAGCGTGGACGGGGGACACAGGCAGGAGGCAGCAGGTTGGTGCTGCGGTCGTGTGGGGCAAGCTCAGGACCTGAAACAGGTCAGAGTTTGCTCACTCGCGACGCGCAGCGCCAGCCATTAAGAAGGGAGGGGGGAGGGAGGAGCAGCTGGGAGGCGGGAGGCGGGAGGGAGCGGCAAATGGGGGCGCGAGGGGCCGCAGGGAGGCAGCGGCAGGGATCGGGGAGCGCACAAGGGGCAAAAACACAGAAAACGAGCAAAATTAAAGGCAGTCACAATAAGAAAACCACACAATCAGAAATACAATAATGGCACAATACACGATCGGGGAGACGGCAATCAGGGGGGCACAATGGGGGCAGAAGCGCCGGCGGCGACGCGCAGAAAAAGCAAAAAAACAACTTACAGGACGGCGGAAGCGGCACACGGGTCAAGTGAGCCCACTAGCCACCAGGGATGAGGCGCAGGAGGATGCCTGCGGGTGGAGGAGGGCCTCGAACACGCAAACGGCAGCGTGGATGGGGGACACAGGCAGGAGGCAGCAGGTTGGTGCTGCGGTCGTGGGGGGCGAGCTCAGGACCTGAAACAGGTCAGAGTTCGCTCACTCGCGACGCGCAGCGCCAGCCATTAAGAAGGGAGGGGGGAGGGAGGAGCAGCTGGGAGGCGGGAGGGAGCGGCAAATGGGGGCGCGAGGGGGGCGGGCCGCAGGGAGGCAGCTGCAGGGATCGGGGAGCGCACAAGGGGCAAAAACACAGAAAACGAGCAAAATTAAAGGCAGTCACAATAAGAAAACCACACAATCAGAAATACAATAATGGCACAATACACGATCGGGGAGACGGCAATCAGGGGGGCACAATGGGGGCAGAAGCGCCGGCGGCGAGGCGCAGAAAAAGCGAAAAATCAACTTACAGGACGGCGGAAGCGGCACACGGGTCAAGTGAGCCCACTAGCCACCAGGGATGAGGCGCAGGAGGATGCCTGCGGGTGGAGGAGGGCCTCGAACACGCAAACGGCAGCGTGGACGGGGGACACAGGCAGGAGGCAGCAGGTTGGTGCTGCGGTCGTGTGGGGCAAGCTCAGGACCTGAAACAGATCAGAGTTTGCTCACTCGCGACGCGCAGCGCCAGCCATTAAGAAGGGAGGGGGGAGGGAGGAGCAGCTGGGAGGCGGGAGGCGGGAGGGAGCGGCAAATGGGGGCACGAGGGGGGCGGGCCGCAGGGAGGCAGCGGCAGGGATCGGGGAGCACAAAAGGGGCAAAAACACAGAAAACAAGCAAAATTAAAGGCAGTCACAATAAGAAAACCACACAATCAGAAATACAATAATGGCACAATACACGATCGGGGAGACGGCAATCAGGGGGGCACAATGGGGGCAGAAGCGCCGGCGGCGAGGCGCAGAAAAAGCGAAAAAACAACTTACAGGACGGCGGAAGCGGCACACGGGTCAAGTGAGCCCACTAGCCACCAGGGATGAGGCGCAGGAGGATGCCTGCGGGTGGAGGAGGGCCTCGAACACGCAAACGGCAGCGTGGACGGGGGACACAGGCAGGAGGCAGCAGGTTGGTGCTGCGGTCGTGGGGGGCGAGCTCAGGACCTGAAACAGGTCAGAGTTCGCTCACTCGCGACGCGCAGCGCCAGCCATTAAGAAGGGAGGGGGGAGGGAGGAGCAGCTGGGAGGCGGGAGGGAGCAGCAAATGGGGGCGCGAGGGGGGCGGGCCGCAGGGAGGCAGCTGCAGGGATCGGGGAGCGCACAAGGGGCAAAAACACAGAAAACGAGCAAAATTAAAGGCAGTCACAATAAGAAAACCACACAATCAGAAATACAATAATGGCACAATACACGATCGGGGAGACGGCAATCAGGGGGGCACAATGGGGGCAGAAGCGCCGGCGGCGAGGCGCAGAAAAAGCGAAAAACCAACTTACAGGACGGCGGAAGCGGCACACGGGTCAAGTGAGCCCACTAGCCACCAGGGATGAGGCGCAGGAGGATGCCTGCGGGTGGAGGAGGGCCTCGAACACGCAAACGGCAGCGTGGACGGGGGACACAGGCAGGAGGCAGCAGGTTGGTGCTGCGGTCGTGGGGGCGAGCTCAGGACCTGAAACAGGGCAGAGTTCGCTCACTCGCGACGCGCAGCGCCAGCCATTAAGAAGGGAGGGGGGAGGGAGGAGCAGCTGGGAGGCGGGAGGCGGGAGGGAGCGGCAAATGGGGGCGCGAGGGGGGCGGGGCCGCAGGGATGCAGCGGCAGGGATCGGGGAGCGCACAAGGGGCAAAAACACAGAAAACGAGCAAAATTAAAGGCAGTCACAATAAGAAAACCACACAATCAGAAATACAATAATGGCACAATACACGATTGGGGAGATGGCAATCAGGGGGGCACAATGGGGGCAGAAGCGCCGGCGGCGAGGCGCAGAAAAAGCGAAAAAACAACTTACAGGACGGCGGAAGCGGCACACGGGTCAAGTGAGCCCACTAGCCACCAGGGATGAGGCGCAGGAGGATGCCTGCGGGTGGAGGAGGGCCTTGAACACGCAAACGGCAGCGTGGACGGGGGACACAGGCAGGAGGAAGCAGGTTGGTGCTGCGGTCGTGGGGGGCGAGCTCAGGACCTGAAACAGGTCAGAGTTTGCTCACTCGCGACGCGCAGCGCCAGCCATTAAGAAGGGAGGGGGGAGGGAGGAGCAGCTGGGAGGCGGGAGGCGGGAGGGAGCGGCAAATGGGGGCGCGAGGGGGGCGGGGCCGCATGGAGGCAGCGGCAGGGATCGGGGAGTGCACAAGGGGCAAAAACACAGAAAACTAGCAAAATTAAAGGCAGTCACAATAAGAAAACCACACAATCAGAAATACAATAATGGCACAATACACGATCGGGGAGACGGCAATCAGGGGGGCACAATGGGGGCAGAAGCGCCGGCGGCGAGGTGCAGAAAAAGCGAAAAAACAACTTACAGGACGGCGGAAGCGGCACACGGGTCAAATGAGCCCACTAGCCACCAGGGATGAGGCGCAGGAGGATGCCTGCGGGTGGAGGAGGGCCTCGAACACGCAAACGGCAGCGTGGACGGGGGACACAGGCAGGAGGCAGCAGGTTGGTGCTGCGGTCGTGGGGGGCGAGCTCAGGACCTGAAACAGGTCAGAGTTCGCTCACTCGCGACGCGCAGCGCCAGCCATTAAGAAGGGAGGGGGGAGGGAGGAGCAGCTGGGAGGCGGGAGGCGGGAGGGAGCGGCAAATGGGGGCGCGAGGGGGGCGGGCCGCAGGGAGGCAGCGGCAGGGATCGGGGAGCGCACAAGGGGCAAAAACACAGAAAACGAGCAAAATTAAAGGCAGTCACAATAAGAAAACCACACAATCAGAAATACAATAATGGCACAATACACGATCGGGGAGACGGCAATCAGGGGGGCACAATGGGGGCAGAAGCGCCGGCGGCGAGGCGCAGAAAAAGCGAAAAAACAACTTACAGGACGGCGGAAGCGGCACACGGGTCAAGTGAGCCCACTAGCCACCAGGGATGAGGCGCAGGAGGATGCCTGCGGGTGGAGGAGGGCCTCGAACACGCAAACGGCAGCGTGGACGGGGGACACAGGCAGGAGGCAGCAGGTTGGTGCTGCGGTCGTGGGGGGCGAGCTCAGGACCTGAAACAGGTCAGAGTTCGCTCCAACACCAAAGAGTGCAACACCAAAGCATGGACACCCATCACCAATGCATGGCCACAGCACATACCCATACACCCCCATAAACCATCAGCACACAAGGTCCCACACAGGAATGCAAGCACTGGGGTACACGGTCACCCACCCATTGCACACCATGGTACACACAGATGCAATAATCATTTTTTACACCCCTGCAGGACCCCTACCCAACGTCACCGCACAGGAGGGTCCACATATGTTGTAGGAGGCTGGCCTGGCTTGTAGTGGGTACCAGAGGTACTTACACCTTGTGCCAGGTCCAGTTATCCCTTATTAGTGTAGAAGAGGTGTTTCTAGCAGCTTAGGCTGATAGAAGGTAGCTATGGCAAAGCAGCTTAGGCCGAACTAGGAGACATGTAAAGCTCCTACTATACCACTGGTGTCATATGCACAATATCATAAGAAAACACAATACACAGAAGTACTAAAAATAAAGGTACTTTATTTTAATGACAATATGCCAAAAGTATCTCAGTGAGTACCCTCAGTATGAGGATAAGATATATACACAAGATATATGTACACAAACCAAAATTATGCAGGTAATAGCAAGAAAAGTAATGCAAGCAGTGTAAAGTTACAATAGATTGCAATATGAGCACATAGGTATAGGGGCAACACAAACCATGTACTCCAAAAGTGGAATGCGAACCACGAATGGACCCCAAACCTATGTGAGCTTGTAGAGGGTCGCTGGGACTGTAAGAAAACAGTGAGGGTTAGAAAAATAGCCCACCCCAAGACCCTGAAAAGTAGGTGTAAAGTGCACCTACTACCCCAAGAGAGCACAGAAGTTGTGATAGGGGGATTCTGCAGGAAGAACAAACACCAGCAATGCAACAACAGCAGATTTCTGGAGTACCTGTAAGACAAGGGGACCAAGTCCAATAGTTGCGACAGTGTCGAGAGTGGGAAGGAGCCCAGGAAATGCCAGCTGAGGGTGCAAGGAAGCTGCCACCTGTTGGAAGAAGCTTGGAGTTCTGCAAGAAAGAAGAGAGCTAGGAACTTCTCCTTTGGAGGATGGATGTCCCACGTCGCAATGAAGCTTGCAGAGGTGTTCCCACACAGAAAGACTGCAAACAAGCCTTGCTAGCTGCAAGGGTTGTGGTAGAGGTTTTTGGATGCTGCTGAGGCCCAGGAGGGACCAGGATGTCGCCACTTGGGGGAGGAGACAGAAGGGGTGCCCAGCAACTCAGGGAGCCCTCACAGAAGCAGGCAGCACCTGCAGAAGTACCTGAACCGGCACTTGGAAGAAGAGTGGACTGGAGTCCATGCGAAGTCACAAAAGGGAGTCCCACAACGCCCGAAGACAACTCAGAAGGTTGTGCACTGCAGATTAGAGTGTTGGGGATCCAGGCTTGGCTGTGCATGAAGGAAATCCTAGAAGAGTGCACAGGAGCCGGAGCAGCTGCAAATCACACGGTACCCAGCAATGCAGTCTAGCATGGGGAGGCAAGGACTTACCTCCACCAAACTTGGACTGAAGAGTAACTGGACTGTGGGAGTCACTTGGACAGAGTTGCTGAGTTCCAGGGACCACGCTCGTCGTGCTGAGAGGGGACCCAGAGGACCAGTGATGCAGTCTTTTGGTGCCTGTGGTTGCAGGGGGAAGATTCTGTCGACCCACAGGAGATTTCTTCAGAGCTCATGGTGCAGACAGGAGGCAGGGTACCCCCAGAGCATGCACCACCTGGAAACAGTCAAGAAAGCCAGCAGGATGAAGCGATACAAGGTTGCTAGTAGTCGTCTTGCTACTTTGTTGCGGTTTTGCAGGCGTCCTGAGCAGTCAGCGGTCGATCCTTTGGTAGAAGGTGAAGAGGGAGATGCAGAGGAAATCTGATGAGCTCTTGCATTCGTTATCTGCTGAGATCCCCAAAGCAGAGACCCTAAATAGCCAGAAAAAGAGGTTTGGCTACCTAGGAAGGAGGATTGGCTACCAAGAGAGGTAAGAGCCTATCAGAAGGAGCCTTTGACGTCACCTGCTGGAACTGGCCACTCAGAGCAGTCCAGTGTGCCACAGACACCTCTGTTTCCAAGATGGCAGAGGTCTGGGACACACTGGAGGAGCTCTGGGCTCCTCCCCTGGGAGGTGCAGGTCAGGGGAGTGGTCACTCCCCTTTCCTTTGTCCAGTTTCACGCCAGAGCAGGGCTGGGGATCCCTGAACCGGTGTAGACTGGCTTATGCAGAGATGGGCACCATCTGTGCCCATCAAAGCATTTCCAGAGGCTGGGGAAGGCTACTCCTCCCCAGCCTTCACACCTATTTCCAAAGGGAGAGGGTGTTACACCCTCTCTCAGAGGAAGTCCTTTGTTCTGCCTTCCTGGGCCAGGGCTGCCTGGACCCCAGAAGGGCAGAAACCTGTCTGAGGGGTTGTCAGCAGCAGCAGCTGCAGTGGAGACCCCGGAAAAGCAGTTTGGCAGTACCCGGGTTCTGTGCTAGAGACCCGGGGAATAATGGAATTGACCCCCAATGCCAGAATGGCATTGGGGTGACAATTCCATGATCTTAGAAATGTTACATGGTCAAGTTCGGAGTTACCATTGAGACGCTGTACATAGGTAGTGACCTATGTACAGTGCACGCATGCAAAGGTGTCCCCGCACTCACAAAGTCGGTGGAATTTGCCCTGAACGATGTGGGGGCACCTTGGCTAGTGCCAGGGTGCCCACACACTAAGTAACTTTGCACCCAACCTTCACTAGGTGAAGTTTAGACATATAGGTGACTTATAAGTTACTTAAGTGCAGTGGTAAATGGCTGTGAAATAACGTGGACATTATTTCACTCAGGCTGCACTGGCAGGCCTGTGTAAGAATTGTCAGAGCTCCCTATGGGTGGCAAAAGAAATGCTGCAGCCCATAGGGATCTCCTGGAACCCCAATACCCTGGGTACCTCAGTACCAGATACTAGGGAATTATATGGGTGTACCAGTATGCCAATGTGAATTTGGTAAATTTAGTCACTAGCCTGTTAGTGACAATTTTGGAAAGCAGAGAGAGCATAACCACTGAGGTTCTGGTTAGCAGAGCCTCAGTGAGACAGTTAGGGATCACATAGGGAACACATACATGGAACATACTTATGAGCACTGGTGCCCTGCCTGGCAGGGTCCCAGTGACACATAGACTAAAACAACATATATACAGTGAATATGGGGGTAACATGCCAGGCAAGATGGTACTTTCCTACACATGTCCACACCACCAACAGAAGAGGCCCACAGTGATGACAGCAGCTCTGTACAACTGGATCGAGATGACCAGCCCGGCCCATCTGGGACCTCGGGACAGTCGGTTCCCCTCACACAATCACAGGCCACCACAGAGCTTCCCCCCTCTGGAAACACCAGCACAGCACCCACCCAGCGGGCCCATACCTCTGTCCCCAAGACACGTCAATCAGCAGTGTGTCCACCACTATAGGGATCCCAGTCTAAAACACCACCCCAACAACAACAGGGGCCTGGGGGCAGTGGTAGTGGGCACACCGTTCAGGGGACAGAGGCCCAGGAACACAGGGGAACTGGGAGGGCTGCTGTGCGACAGGGGGAGGACAGGCCAAGGGAACCCCCTCCCCATGAGGCCCTCTCCAACATCATGGGAGCCTACCATAATTCCCAGGAGACGATGGCAACGGTACTGGCCAAGTTTCAGGAGACCCAGCGGCTGCAGGAGGAACAGTAATTGGGCTTCAGGGAGCAACTCAGATCCATCAGTTCCACCCTGGGCACCATCGTAGGGGTGCTGAAGGGAGTCCTCAACACCAAGCGGGACACTGTGGCACAACAAGGGGCCCCTGACACTAGCCTGGATGATGAACTGCCCACCACCTCCGCCGGCGCTAGTGGACAGGAGGCACCGCCACAGGACCACCACACCAGCACCCCACCCTCTGCAGAGGGAGAACCACCCCGCAAACGGTCCCTGAGATCCAGGACAAAGACATAGAACGATGCCAAGACCCCCGCCAAGAAATGAGACCATCCTGAATGTCATCCTTTTGTCCCACCTTGTCACCCTGTCCATCCTCAAACTTCCCCAGCTCCACTTCCTATGCCCCTTTGGACAATGCACCTGTGAGACTAATAGACTGGACTCTGCCATGGACATTCCTCCACCAACACCCTTAAAGCACAAAACAATATGGAGTCTGTCTGTGATTTCGAAATAGTGTATTAGCAATTACAGTGACAAAATGCTCTTTCAATTATAATGTCAACATACCTATGTCACACAGCTCTAGTCCATGAGGAAACAAAGCAGATGTCACTCAGTGGGACCCACATCTGTGAAATCGTAAGGGAAAGTGAAAACTCAGTGACCATACACTGGGTGAAAAGGACAGACAGTAGAGAGGTAGTAGTGTTAAATTACCTGTAGTAGGCAGGTTTGTCTTCTTACCTGTGTCTCACTGGAAGTATTGCAGGATAACCGAGTTCCTGTTGTCGATGTCCTCTTCTAGTGCTTCCTCGTCTTCACTGCCCACAAGCTCCACAGCTGCCACAACACCTCCATCTGGACCATCCTCCTGCAGAAAAGGCACCTGTCGTCGCAAAGCTAAGTTGTGAAGCATACAGCAGGCCACGATGATCTGACATACCTTCTTTGGTGAGTAGAGTAGGGAACTACCTGTCATATGGAGGCACCTGAATCTGGCCTTCAGGAGGCCGAAGGTCCTCTCTATAATCCTCCTAGTTCGCCCATGGGCCTCATTGTACCATTCCTTTGCCCTTGTCCTGGGATTCTGTGGGGTCAGTAGCCATGACAGGTTGGGGTAACCAGAGTCACCTAAAAAAGGCGAGGGACAACTGTTTGACACACACTAACCTGTAGAGATATCCCCAGACCCAGACAACTATTCCCACTGATTTGGTTCCAGGTGCTCACCTAATAGCCACACACAGTGCCTCTGGAGTTGCCCCATCACATAAGGGATGCTGCTATTCCACAAGATGTAAGCGTCATGCACTGAGCCAGGGAACTTGGCATTGACATGGGAGATTCACTGGTCTGCCAAACACACCATCTGCACATTCATCGAATGATAACTCTTCCGGTTTCTGTACACCTGTTCACTCCTGCGGGGGGGACCAAGGCCACATGTGTCCCATCAATGGCACCTATGATGTTTGGGATATGTCCCAGGGCATAGAAGTCACCTTTCACTGTAGGCAAATCCTCCACCTGAGGGAAAACGATGTAGCTCCGCATGTGTTTCAGCAGGGCAGACAACACTCTGGACAACACGTTGGAAAACATAGGCTGGGACATCCCTGATGCTATGGCCACTGTTGTTTGAAAAGTCCCACTTGCAAGGAAATGGAGAACTGACAGCACCTGCACTTGAGGGGGGATTCCTGTGGGATGGCGGATAGCTGACATCAGGTCTGGCTCCAACTGGGCACACAGTTCCAGGGTTGTGGCATGATCAAGCCTGTAGGTGATGATTACATGTCTTTCCTCCATTGTCGACAGGTCCACCAGCGGTCTGTACACCGGAGGAGGCCGCCATCTCCTCACAAGTCCCAGCGGACGGTGCCTATGAAGGACAACAGCGAGCACAGAGTCAACCAACTCAGAGGTACGTACACACAGCTTACACAGAACATGATTCATAATCCGAAATTAGCATGTATGACTGTTGAGGCAAGGCCTAGGCATGTGTGATGCAGTTAAAAATAGAGCCATCTGACTCCCTGAAATGGCAGCTTCCTGACCTGTAAAGTGGGACAATGGGATATGAGGTAGCTGCGCTGGTGTTGTACACCGTCTCGGTAGGCGGTCGAAGACCGCGACACAATTCTGCATTGGTTAACATTGGACCCTATTGGTCCCAGGAGCCAATGACGATGTACGCCGGCGGTGACGGTATGCACCACCGCGGACGTGACTGCCATTTTCTATCTGTTCAATCACTCGATACCTGAACTTCGACAGGAGAGGACCTAGACTGCAAGTGCTGCTGTGACCTCAGTCTGGAAGAGACAATGACTCCTGCGTCTGGGGAAAGGGCCCCTGCCTTTACATCGGAGGAGTTGGAGAAACTCGTGGCTGGGGCCCTCCCCCAGTACACGCTTCTCTACGGTCCTCCAGACAAACAGGTAAGTACACTGGGAGCATGCGGTATGGGCTATGCCTGTGTGGAGTGGGGTGGATGAACGATAGGAGGGGGGGGAAATGAGGCATGCATGAAACGACAGTGAGAGCATGTGCCACATTGCAAGGGTAGGGATGGGGGCCAATGACTGTGACGGTGCAGTTGGTAATAACTTCTCTTTTTCCCCTGTACAATTCCTGTAGGTCAGCGCCCACAAGAAGAAGGATATTTGGCGTGCCATCGTCAAGGACGTCCAGACCCTGGGTGTCTATCACAGACGGAGCACCCACTGCCGTAAGAGATGGGAGGACATTCACCGCTGGAGCAAGAAGACGGTGGAGGACCAGCTGGGGATGGCCTCCCAACGTGGGAGGGGTGCTGTCGCACCATGACACCCCTGATGTTCAGGATCCTGGCCGTGGCGTACCCAGAGTTGGATGGGCGCTTGAGGGCATCACAGCAGCAACAAGGGGGTGAGTACACTCTTATTCTGCTGATTCAGCGCACAGTGGAGGTGTCTGGATGGGGGAGGTGGGCTGTGGGTTCCCCTAGGCCAGGGCGAGTGTGCTAGTTAGGTCCACTTTTTCAGGCAGGCCCTGTGGCACCCCACCCCACCTGGGTACAGTGCCAACTACACCTAGCCAGGCTCCTGTGACATCCATGTGTGCAGATGTCGGCCACAGCCTTGTAGGCCATGTCCCAGGGATTGCATAGTGGGCCCCAAGTGTGCGGCATAGTGCAGGGGGCTTCTGTGTCTGTCGTGTCCGCCAACGGTAGCGGTAATGCATGCACTCAACATGTCTTTCTTCTGTCGTTGCCCCCCCCTTTTTGTGTTCTCCCTGTTCTTGTGTTCATTAGCATCATCAGGCGGAGGAGCAGTGGCACCTGAGCAGGAGGGAGCTGCATCCCACATGGCCCTGGAGGGTGACACTACGGAGTCTGATTTCACCAGTGGGACGGGGGGCGAGGGGAGCTCCAAGGCGGATACAGGAGCTGACACCAGTGATACGGACTCATCCTCTGATGGGAGCTCCCTTGTGGTGGTGGGCCCATCTGTGCCCCCCCCATCTACTGGTACAGCCGCCACCCCCCCTTCCAGCACCGCCCTCCCAGCAGCCCCTCAGCCTTTGCCCTGTGCCTGCTCACCCAGGAGGGTGGGCATCTTCTTCGCCCCAGGCACCTCAGGCACTGCCCCAGTCACCCCTGCTGCCCTCAGTGAGGAGGCCATTGACCTCCTCAGGTCCCTCATGGTTGGGCAGTCTACCATTTTGAATGCCATCCAGGGTGTAGAGAGGCAGTTGCAACAAAACAATGCATTCCTGGAGGGCATTCATTCTGGTCAGGCAGCCCTTCAGCGGGCTTTTCAGACTCTGGCCTCAGCACTGATGGCAGCCATTGTCCCTGTCTCTAACCTACCCCCTCCAACTTCCTCCACCCAGACCCACACCCCTGTACCTCAGCCTATCCCAAGCACACCATCAGACCAGCATGCACACACCCCAACACACAAAGGAAGCTCAGGCAAACATTAGCACCACACATCCCACAGGCACTCACGCAAACATCACACACATGCAGTCATAGCAACATCCATTGCCTCCACTGTGTCCCCCTCCTCATCGTCTCCCTCCTCCCTCCCAGTCTCGTCTCCACTCACACCTGCATGCACTACATCTACAGCCACTACTTCCATCACCAGTACACACACCACCACTCCCCGCTCACGTGCAGTCACCACCCCCACTACCATTCACACATCCCCTGTGTCCTCTCCCAGTGTATCTTTGACGCCAGCTCCCAAGGTACACAAACGCAGGCACACACCCACCCAACAGCCATCCACCTCACGACAGCCTCCAGTGCATGCACCTTCACCCAAAGTCACCAAACATACACCTCCTCCAATCACAACCTCTTCCTCCACTCCCAAACCCCCTCCAGTTACCCTTCCCAGTGTTTCCAAGAAACCTTTCTTGTCCACCTTTGACCTCTTTCCCTCACCTCCCCCACCCCGTCAGTCTCCTAGTGCCCGACTCTCCAGGTCCCAACCTAGCACCTCAGCCACGACATCAGCGGGATCAGTGGTACCAGTAGTCACCGTATTCTGGAGTGCACCAGGCGGCAGGGCAGCCAGTGTGGCAAGGAGCCACAGCACGGAGAGTCCCCCACCTGTCAAGCATCAAAAGTTGGCCAGTGCCCGCGGGAGAGGGGGAAGACACCAGCCACCAAAGCCGCTCCCAGGGGTACAGGTGGGAGTGTGGAGTCAGCTGCAACACCTTCCAAGGTGGGGAAGGGGCACAAGAAACCCGGTAAGTCTGGGAAGATCGGCACGGCGGAGAAGACCACCATCAGCCCGCTGCCCAGGAGGCGACCGCCATCAGCCCCGCTGCCCAGGAGGTGACCGCCATCAGCCCCTCTGCCCAGGAGGCGACCGCCATCAGCCCCGCTGCCCAGGAGGCAACCGCCATCAGCCCTGCTGCCCAGGAGGTGACCGCCATGAGCCCCGCTGCCCAGGAGGTGACCGCCATCAGCCCCGCTGCCCAGGAGGTGACCGCCATCAGCCCCACTGGCCCACACAGGACCACCAGCACCAGCCCTGCTGGCAAGGAGGCGACCGCCAGCACCAGCCCCGCTGCCCCTGACAGGACCTCCAGCACCAGCCCCGCTGGCCAGGAGGCGACCGCCAGCAGCAGCCCCTCAGGCCCAGACAGGGCCGCCAGCCCAGCCCCGCTGGCCCAGACAGGACCACCAGCAGCAGCCCCGCTGGCCCAGACAGGACCGCTAGCACCAGCCCCGCTGGGCCAGACAGGACCGCCAGCACCAGCCACGCTGGCCAGGAGGTGACCGCCAGCAGCAGCCCCGCAGGCCCAGACAGGACCGCCAGCAGCTAAGTCGCTGCCAAGGACACCGCCGCCACAAGCACTGCTACAAAGGACACCACCGCCACAAGCACCACTGCAAAGGACACTGCCGCCACAAGCACCGCTGTCAAGGACACCGCCGCCACAAGCACCGCTGCAAAGGACACCGCCGCCACAAGCACCGCTGAACAGGACACTGCCGCCACAAGCACCGCTGGCCCATGAGCGCCAAGAGCACTGACACTACTGAGTCCGCCACGAGCAGGATGAAGCACTCTGGGCACCAAGCCCCCTCCAGAACCAGTGGAGACATGCATCCACTACCTCTGTCCTTGGCAGGATGAAGCACTCTGGGCACAAAGCCCCCTCCAGAACCAGTGGAGAAAGGCATCAACTACCTCTGTCCTTGGCAGGATGAAGCACTCTGGGCACAAAGCCCCCTCCAGAAACAGTGGAGAATCACATCCACTACCTCAGTCCTTGGCAGGATGAAGCACTCTGGGCACAAAGCCCCCTCCAGAACCAGTGGAGAAAGGCATCCACTACCTCAGTCCTTGGCAGGATGAAGCACTCTGGGCACAAAGCCCCCTCCAGAACCAGTGGAGAGTTAAATCCACTACCTCAGTCCTTGGCAGGATGAAGCACTCTGGGCACAAAGCCCCCTCCAGAACCAGTGGAGAGTTACATCCACTACCTCAGTCCTTTGCAGGATGAAGCACTCTGTGCACAAAGCACCCTCCAGAACCAGTGGAGAAAGGCATCCACTACCTCTGTCCTTGGCAGGATGAAGCACTCTGGGCACAAAGCCCCCTCCAGAACCAGTGGAGAAAGGCATCCACTACCTCTGTCCTTGGCAGGATGAAGCACTCTGGGCACAAAGCCCCCTCAAGAACCAGTGGAGTATCACATCCACTACCTCAGTCCTTGGCAGGATGATGCACTCTGGGCACAAAGCCCCCTCCAGAACCAGTAGAGAAAGGCATCCACTACCTTTGTCCTTGGCAGGATGAAGCACTCTGGGCACAAAGCCCCCTCCAGAACCAGTGGAGTATCACATCCACTACCTCAGTCCTTGGCAGGATGAAGCACTCTGGGCACAAATCCCCCTCCAGAACCAGTGGAGAAGAGCATCCACTACCTCAGTCCTTGGCAGGATGAAGCATTGTGGGCACAAAGCCCCCTCCAGAACCAGTGGAGAGTTACATCCACTACCTCAGTCCTTGGCAGGATGAAGCACTCTGGGCACAAAGCCCCCTCCAGAACCAGTGGAGACTGTTATCCACTTGAGAGACTGTGGTTTTGCACTCCCCAGGATTGAACAGTGGGCAAACCACCCACTGTAGAGACTTGAGAGACTGTGGCTTTGCACTCCCCAGGATTGATCAGTGGGCAAACCACCCACTGTAGAGACTTGAGAGACTGTGGCTTTGCACTCCCCAGGATTGAACAGTGGGCAAACCACCCACTGTGGAGACTTGAGAGACTGTGGCTTTGCACTCCCCAGGATTGATCAGTGGGCAAACCACCCACTGCAGAGACTTGAGAGACTGTGGCTTTGCACTCCCCAGGATTGAACAGTGGGCATGGGGCCCCCTCGTGGATTTGGCGTCGTGCACTCAACCGGCTGAGGTGTCCCCCCTTTCCCTTCCCCCTGAGGTGCCTGTTTTATTTCTATCTGATGCCCCTGCAGTGTTCTCTCCGTCATGTTCGAGTACCTTGTGTGGGACTCGACCATGCAGTGTGGGGCCAGTGTTCCACGGACTTAAATGGAGCAATACCTGGACTTCTATTCTTGGTGTATATATTTGTTAATAGTGTACATATATTTTTGCGTACTGGATTTTAATAAATTACAATGGTTACATTCATTTCCTTTTGTCTTTGAATTCTTCCAGGGGGTTTGGAGGGTGTAACTGTAATGTATCAACATGTACTTGTGTGTGTGTTGTAGTGGGTGAGGGTGGGAGTGGGGGTGTTTCGTGTTGTGTGTGTGTGTCCCTGTTTTTCCCTCCCCCCTCCCATGTGTCGTAGGTGCAGTACTCACCGTGGTCTTCGCCACCGGCTTTCGTGCTCCTGGTAGGGGAGCAAGAAGATAAAGGCTGGGAAAATGTGAAGCTCTGGCTCCATGGCATCCTGGTTCCTCATGGGGTGTGTAGAGGTGAGCGTTTTCCCTTCGAAGTCCAGTTTCCGCCGTGTTTTTGTTTGCGGTGAATCCGCCCCGTAAAAGGTGGCAGATTGGTAGGTTGTGATACTGTGGTCGGTACATTGTCCTCCGCCTGTCTGTTGGCAGTGACCGCCGCGTTGTTTGTTTGTACCGGCGTGGCAGTCAGAGTGTTAAAGTGGCTGTCTTTGTTGGCGGTTTCCGCCACGGTCGTAATCCCAATTTTTTTACCGCTGGCCTGTTGGCGGTCTTACCGCCGCTTTAACACCGACCGCCAGGGTTGTAATGACCACCATAGTCTATTTTCATAAATTGGTGTTGGCTTTTTGTTGTGTTTTGTGTTTTACTTATTCACTGTTTTGTGATTTGTAAATGCTTTACACATTTGTCTCCTAAGTTAAGCCTTGTCATTCGTTGCCAAGCTACCATGGGTTGAGCCGGGTTTAATTTATTGAGACCTAACTGCACCTAAGTGGAGGTTAGTGGCCTATTGCTAAGTGTAGGTACTTACCTGCCCTTACCAATAACCCATTTTCCAACACAGCCCAACTGTCAGTCTGACCCAGATAAGGAATACACAAGTAGGCAGAGTCACAGAGTGATTTAAGCAAGGAAAGGCTCACCTTCTAAAAGTTGCATTTTCAAACTGACAATCTAAAATCCAACTTTACCAAAAGATGTATTTTTAAATTGTGAATTCAGAGACCCCAACCCCCAGATCTCTATCTGCTCCCAAAGGGAAACTGCACTTAAAAGTTATTCAAAGGCTGCCCCCATGTTAACCTGTGAGAGAGATAGGCCTTGCAAAAGTGAAAAACGAACTTGGCAGTATTTCCCTGATAGGACATATAAAACACATCAGTACATGTCCAACATTTAACATACACTGCACCATGCCAATGGGGGTACCTAGGGCCTACCTTAGGAGTGCCTCAAATGTATAAAAGGGAAGGTTTGGGCCTCTCAAGTGGGTACACTTGCTATGTTGAGATGGCAGTTTAAAACTGCACACACAGACACTGCAGTGACAGGCCTGAGCCATGTTCACAGGGCTTCTCATGTGGGTGGCGCAATAAGTGCTGCAGGCCCACTGGTAACATTGGATTTACAAGCCCTGAGCACCTCTGGTGCACTTTACTAGGGACTTACTAGTAAACCAGATGTGCCACTCATGGAAAGGCCAATTACACAGACATCACTGATCCTGGTGGAGACGGCGGGCTTTTGTTGGTCCTACAGCTGAACTCTTAATTTGACAGTTGGACCGTTAAACAGTGACAGTCCAGACCGCCACCGTGAGTCTTGCGGTCTAGTGACCACCAGACTCGTAATTAGGCCCTTAATATTCCCACTCCAAACATAGGCACATCTGGGTAAGTAATGGACTTTGTCGGGTCAAATTATTATTCCTGCTTCAGGCTTAGATACAATAGGGAAAGTATTGATCTCTAAGGGGTCATATTGACTATTGGCATTGGTCTCTGACTATTCCTACTTCAAATGTAGCCACATTAGGAAAATGCTGGACTCTAAAGAAGTCAGATTTAATGCTCCCATTCTGTATTTAGCCACATTGTGGGAGACTCAGAAAGGGTCAAATTTACTACATATTCTATAAATGTAGCAATATTGGAGAAAGTAGTAGACTTCAAAAACATCTAGTCATCTTTTACCATATCAACCGTAACAACAAAGTAAAAAGAATATACCAGGTCTTGTTAGTAGGTTTCCAGGACACCTGATATGGTACTCACGTAGGTACCGTTTGTTGTCAAATAAGAAGCAGTGAGCCACTCTACACCTTGTGTCTTGATGATTTATTTTGTTTATTTTAGTGCTGTCAGGAAATGACATTACATATATAACTTCTCCCATTTAAACCCGTAGCTAAAACATCCATCAAAATACCTATTATAATTCATCTATAAAAATACCATTAAAAATAAATAATACTTTTAAAAATACGACATTATTTCTACTAATACTAATAAAAAATGTAAATAATAAATAATTATCTGAAAATTACTGAATAAATAGAATAAATAATATGTTATCACATTAATAATGAAATAATAGAAAGTTAATTTGCAATGCTTCCTACACAGTGCCTCACAAACCCAGAAACCACTATTAAAATTTAAGTTTTATGACTAAAAATGAAAAGCATAATAATGTTCATAATTTTTAAAATATATAATTTTTAAAAAGACATTATATTGACTATAATTTTAAAATTTGTAAACTAATTATTACTGTTATTGAGTCAAAGAATTCATCGATTATCCGATTCACTTGCTAAAATTTTATTAAAAATACCAGTCTGCTCACCTACAAACTTTAAAATCTGACATTAAAAATCTTAAATAAAAATAATATATCAATAAGAAATTACATAAAATATTAATACATTAAATTACAACTCATAAAACATAGCAAAATAAAAAATAAAAATACTTGTAAAAGCAAAAAGTACATTGAAATAATTAAATAGCACAAGAAATCAATTAACCAATCAATCACGTATCAATAAAATCTTAATATGCATATATATATAAATATATATGTAAAAATATATATATATATATATATATACACATATAATTATGTATTCAAAATACTTTCTACACTACTACTCCTACAAATCAAATAACAGATCCAAAAACAATGCTCATAATAAAACATCCTATAATTCGACTAAGAAAACTAAAAATAACATCTAAACATGTTTATTCTTTAAAGAAACCGAAAACAAACACACTAGCAAAAGTAGTATATATTTTATATGTGATATTAAATCAATCAATTGAACTTACAACAATACTTCCTAAATAAATAACACTATGGCCCTCATTATAACCCTGGCGGTCGGTGTTAAAGCGGCGTTAATACCACCAACAGTCCGGCGGTAAAAAAAATGGGAAAATGATCCTGGCGGTAACCGCCATCCAAGACCGCCACTTTAAAACACCGACCACCAGGGTGGTAACGGCCGCTGGGCTGGAGACTTCGGTCTCCAGCCCTGCGGCTGCCACAATCCCACCTACTGCCATGGTTTTCGTGCCAAACTTAATGCCACAAAAACCTTGGCGGTAGGCACAATCAGTGCCAGGGAATCCCTTCCCTGGCACTGATACAGGTCTCCCCTGCCCCCTCCCCCTCCCCCTCTCCAGAGTCCTCCCCCACAATCCCCCTCCCTCTCCTGCCCCCGCACATATATACACCCGCCCGCGCACCCGTATACATACATGCACACACGCATACCCACCACCACCCACGCATACATACATACCCACACACTGCAAAACACACCAACATACCTTGTCACACACATGCATTCACAACACACAAAACTCACAACCACTCATTCACGCATGCATCCAACGCGACTCACACCCGCATGCACGCATTCCAAAACATACACACACACCCCCCTCACATACACACAACACCCCCCACCTCCCTCGCCGGTCTAGGAACCCGACTTACCTGCTTGCAGGGGGTCCTCCTGTCGCGTGGGCTCTCATTATCCTAAATGAGACTACTGGATTTCTGGGTAGCAGGGTCGTTCCTGGTGTGGGGGACTTAGTCTTACCCACTTAGAAGGACCTTTGCTACCTTCAATCCGGTTTTGCTCCGGCTAACTAGCAGTGCCTCATCTCTCCCAAAGGGAAGGGATGATTGGGCAGCCGAGCACATGACATCTTTGGAACCTCTCAGGGAAATCGTGGTCACTCAGATCCAAACCAACTCTCTCATTTACAGTATGATCTCATATACAAATTACAAAGGCAGTTTAAGTTTTATATACTGTTTTAATAAAACGACTGCATTTTAGATATTAAGGCATGAGCCGCAATAACCAGAACCATTCAACACAGTAGGATTGAAATAATCACGAGGAGAGTGAAACATAAGAATAACGCTATCATGGTGTTAATAAATTCCACTCTCTCTCAGTTAGTTATATTTCGAGCACAGCATGTTAAGTGTCTAACTTGCCTTTCAGATTCCCTGGGAAGCCATAACCCCTCATACCTGAGCAAAGGCCTGTGATCTGTTTCAGTATCTGCAACGAGGCAGTCAGCGTCTAGTTGTGGTTCCCTGGTCGGAATCTCCCTCTTTCGTGTATTGGGACAAGAAAGTGTTTTTATAACTAACATGTCAGTGTGATCACAAAATGTCCCTACGCAAAAATTCCAAAGACTAAACTCCTACCACGTCTATCGGCAATGTACCAGACTGTATCCTTGACTAAAGCACAGAGTGAACAAGAATGTGTTATTGGGGACTCCAGTGCTGAAGTAGGCTAAACAGTGTGATATAAAAAGTAAAACAAGACCGTAGAACTGGTTATTTGAAAAATAACAGTACGAAGCCGAATAAAAAAGCATTTAGAGCAAAGTGCACAGAGGCTCTAAGCTACGAGCAAAGGAATAAAATACATCCAGGGCAAAGTGCACGAAGGCCTAAAGCCTGAAGCTAACGCGCAAAGGATACATGAAACTATCCACACTACACCCTCCCCTTGTCGGTAGCAAGTGGCTCTAATCAAATGCCCCAGATACAAAAATATAAAAAAATATACAAAATACATTTCGACAAGTCCAGAGGACACCAAAGCATAAAAGTATGTTTAAATTCGTCAGCATGTGACGGGAAAGCCAAATCATTATAATGTTAATTACAAAACAAAATCCAATTCTTAAACGGAAGCCACCATTAGCAGGAGATCCTCCACTTCGACAGATGTTAACACTGGAAAATCCACGCCAAAAACTATCATGGAGCAAGTGTGTTCCAAAGCCCCAGAACCATCCAGGGCGGCACCCCGTGCAGGGTCTATGAATGAGACAATACCATCTTCCTCCAGGAAGTGAATCTCATAAACTGCCTCACGAAGCAAATGCAACCGCAGTGCACAAGTCTGGGAATGAGCCCTAATCGGGAACATCAACAGATCAGTATCAACCACTGGGGGGCGCTGCAGTGAGAGATAGAGAGCCAGTGCATGTTCAAACGAGCACCAAAGGCACCGAAACACGGGCTGCACACAATCCAAAACTGGTTGGAATGACAGAGACCAGTCACACTCCAAATGTCCCAGGAGTGTTGCTCCAAAATGATTTATCATGCGTTCACGACACAGCTGCGCTGACGGAAGCCTCAATAAGGGATCTCGTTGCGGTGGTACAGCCATTGCCGAAAAACAACAGCAACAGCAAAACACCAGCCAACAAAGCCAAAGTAATCGGAAATCCTCCAAAAACGCTTCCGAAAATAGAATGAATAGCCGATGGTATCAAACCGAATATGGAAGAGAAGGAACGAACAAAACCAACACCAACGGCTTTGAAAAAATGCGCAATTCCAGCAGTGCTGGACGCATTAAATATACGTCCCACGAGTTCACCAAAGTGGCTCGGAGAGTTAGTATTTAACAGGGACTGTATTTCTGCTGATGACCTCGCCACCTGAAGTGCGTAGGTCTCGCGAGCAGATGTAAGGGCCACGTGCTTTTGAAACAATAGAGCCTTTAGTCGACTCAACTTGTCGAAATTCACCTTGGAAGTAGCAATGTGAGGCCAGATGTCCGCTACCTCCCTAAATTGAGTGGGGGGAAACAACACATTCCCGCAGCACGTAACGGCCTTGGTGACAACGACTACGTAAACTATTCCGGCACGCATGACACAACAGGGTTCACTGTTAAGAACGACGTAACTGACGTTTGAAAGCACCTGGAAAGTGTTTTTAATTACTGGGACTGGAACTCCCTTGCACGCCCCGTGCATGGACAGCTGTTTACAAACCATGGAATGGCTGACAGAAGTTTCGCATTCGCTACCGCTAAGAAAAACCTCCCTCAAACCATTAATACATCTGTATAGAAAGGGAAGCTCCCACACCTCGTGTATGTACCTGTCTCCCAACCGTTCATATTTTCCCACCGGGATGTGCTTTAAACATGAAGTGAAATGCAGAGTGGAGATAGGCAAATTAATAACCCAGTGAATCAACCACTCAGCAGATGGAATCTCAGCAACAGTGAAAGGCAATTTCTCCAACTTTTCAATATTTAACATAACATATGTCGCTTCCTTCTTAGCCATCAGCTGTTGTTGACGAGTCAAATTAAAGGAATAAATATCTCCCTGGCACGAATGTGCTGCCACGGAACGCGACCTGCCTTCAAGGTCTGTAGAGTCCAACCCAACTGCATGACGGACCGCGTTTGACTCTGCCCATGATATAAAGAAGACATATCAGATTTAATAATGTCTATAGCAGAGGAAACAATGTTGTCAATTGTATATACACGGTCTGATAGGGTATGCATCCCATTATCCACAACAGACAAAGCTTGTATCAAATTTTCCTGATCAATTTGCCTCAACCGGGCAGCTGCTTCCTGTTGTGAAAGCTTCCAAACCTCATTATATACTTCATATAGAAAGCGTTTCTTCCGCTGCATTCTTGGCCCTGACAAAAAATCTTGCAAGTCAGTATTGTTAGACAGTAACGTGAGATGTGTCTTAACTGCATCCAGCGTGGATGACTTCAACCATTGCTGACAAAGCTTCCCCACGCTGTATGTAGTAATGATATCAGCATGTTCTGGTGATATGTAGTGAGGGTCTGCCCTACTAGTCCTGAACCCCCCCGAAGAGGTGACAAAACGCTGATGACACACATTAGTGTCTATGGGCCATAATAACCACCCGCCCGGACGTGTCAATGAAGTGTTAAGCGTACCATTCTGGACCCAGTCTATAAGCTCACTAAACGTGGCATTAACATATTGCTGCCAACTTTTCAATTTGGAAGGGACAGGTATGCTGGGCAAATTCAAGTCTCTAATTGTTGCTAAGCCTAAACAGCTAGTCTGCTGTACAGAGTCATTTAAAAAAATCATTTGGACTGGAATAATACATGCCCTGAACAATGTGTCCCTACCCTGCATTTGCCAGTTCTTCGTTCCCCAGACACTTTTCAAATCAATAGTTTTGGACCAATATTCATATCCCTCAACTGAAAGTTTGGATACAAACAAATTTGAATACAGTAATTTAGTATCAGTCAATAACATTTGCTTAGTAGTATGTGGAGTAACCTTAAAATAGTAAGACTTAGCATTCTGTTGATTATGCCCAGAAAAATATGCAAATTTATCATCATGAGTTTTAGAACTCCCCTGCAGAGGAGTCGGGCAATGTTCCCATTGCATATATTCAAATATCGTTTTCAGGCTACTGGCTTTATGAATAAAGTGGTGTCCATAATAATTGTAGCAAAACATATCACCATAATTATCTCTAAATTGGTAAGCATCTTCATTCTCATGGACAGTATAATATTGCAATTCTGTCAACATAGAATCTACTGTCTTCACATCCCAATCATCAGATACAATGCCTGGTATAACGATATGATTCATTGACAATTTGAGAACATATTGTATTTGAAATATTTCAGTGGGACCATATATATCAAACATTACTCTATCCCACACAATCCCATCTGGAATTGGTACAGCAGAAATGTTCACAAAGGACAAGTCTCTTCGGACCATGTGTGACAAAAAATGTGGTTTCAACACCTTCTCCACGTGCTCAATTTCAGATCGTTCAGGAAGAAAATGACCATGTATCACTAGAAAAAAAGTAACCACAAATCCCAGCCACAAGAAAATAGTCATCACAGTCATAAGAAGCCACAGATAGTTCCAAGGAACAACAAAATACTTGTGTTTAAGCCAACACAGCAGCTTACGTGGACCATGGGCTGATGGTAAAGAGGACGAGGAGTCCAACACGGCATCATCAGTGGTGTTGAAGCAGCCAGAGGCAGTTCTCGCAAAAGGTGCAACCGTAAACAAAGAAGCAGATGGTGGCTCTCGCCTTGGCACGCTATAAACCACATGTTCAGTAATATCATTAGAACGTACAGCAACTTGATCAAAAGATTCCAAAATATTCGCCGTCTGTGGAACAATTGTAAGATCAGCTTCCACCCTCCCCAAACACGGAGAGGAAATAGCGTTGGTGCAAATCACCTGCAGCGGGACTTATTCCCCAGTAGTGAGAGGGATTCCGGCACTACTGGGTGTCCCTCTTGGTCTGCTGTGCAGAATCGGCCACATGTTGTAACTTGACATTATCAATGGAAACAAAGCGATTTCCTTTGGCACCTTGCAACGGCGGTAAAACTACAGTTCTTGTGCCGCGGACCCCTAGCACAGGGACAGGCACCCGATAGGAAGGACCAAATTATTTTTTCACTGCGACCTTTTCACGCACTAGGTCCCCAATCCTGGGAATCCAACCAGGAGGCATCACTGGTTCATCCTTAATTCCTGTGGAGGCATCACTGTCAGAAGAGTTATCTTCATGGAATTGTTGTAAATCCTGCAAAACAGTGACACGATCATTTATATCAAAGGGCGTATCTGCCGTCTCCACACCAGTACCATCTAGATCAGGAACATACATTCGTGTTCCAAACAGGCACTCATATGAAGTACGACCCCCCAGGGACCTTCTAGGCAAGTTATTAAGTGCTCTCTGTACTCCATATAGGTGGGCTAGCCAACCACGACCCGTACCTATAACTCTGGCTGTCAAGGATTGCTTTAAATCGCGATTTAAACGCTCCACAACAGAATTTCCCTCGGGATGAAATGGAGACGAGAACTGGAGCTGGAGCCCCAACGAAGCCATGGTGTCCCTGAATGCCTTAGAGGCAAAGGCAGGGCCCAGGTCTGAATGAAAAGCCGCAACTGCATATGTATTGACAAAGATGCGCAAATCTTTAATAACAGTTCGAGCGTCAGCCGAGCGCTGTGGCCAGACCCACACAAATCTGGAGCACGAATCCACAGCAACCAATATATATTTGTATGCACTATCTGACATCAGCGGACCACAATGGTCCAAGTACACACATTGTAAAGGTTTATTTGATATGAGGAGGGGCGTCTGCTTCGGGCGTTTAGCCGTGGAAACTTTAATTTGTTGACAGATGTCACAACAAAGGGCATACTGCTTTGTCTCTTTATAGAGACCAGGCCACCAGTAACGGGCCTGTAATAGTGAAATTGTGGCTGCCACGCCTGCATGGGCAGAAGCCGCCCCCTCATGCGCTGAAGTAATTAATTGAGGTCGCCCAATTTTATTGGGAATTTCACGTACACCAACGACTGGTATTTTAACAACAGCGTTTAGCATACCACCCATACAGTAATTATATTTAGAAGGAAATCCTTTAGGAAATGGCGTGCCATCAGCCGTAGCTTTTATGGCAGCCAAAATCTCTGTGTCTGGTTTGGAACTCGAATGAGTTACTGCGGCTACAGTGGCAACTGCCGATTTCGCGGCTTCATCAGCCAAAGTATTCCCAGCAACGTGTATTCCAACGCTCTGGTGTCCAAGTGTATGCACAACATGGACTTTAGGAAGCGTTTCCTTCAGATCCACAACCTTCCCCCACAGTAATTTGTGTTTAATGGTGTTGCCTTTTGAATCTCTGAACCCGTTCAACCTCCAGTAGTGTAGATATTCATTGAAAGACTGAACACAGTAATAGGAATCACAAACCAGCAATGTAAACACTGCCGGATCCGCATGTTCCAAGGCTAACAATAGAGCTTTCAGCTCAGCCAACTGTGCCGTACAATCTCCCAAGGTCTGTGTATAAGTATGTCGGGGGTAGAACACTTCCCCCTCCATATAGCCGCTCACCACTGCACATGCAGCAGAATACTGTTGTTTAGTCCCAACCGCTGGTTGCTCAGAGCCATCGGTATACATGACCACCTGATATTGGTCAATAGGCAATGTGCCAGCGGGAACTGGGTACTCCATTTCATATTGAAGAAATTCCTGAGTCTGCAGTTTAGGGTCAAATATGTAATCTACATCAGTGGCCGTCAAAGACGTTGCCCATTGTATCCATTGCGGGTGTAAAGCTTTTGAATTAGGAACACTCGCTTTTGTAACAGCCTCTAAGGCTGGAATCGGGGAAACAACAATAATGCGTTGGCCCTGGGCAAGAGGTATTTCTTTAATAACAGCCATCTGTACAGCAGTGAGAATTTTCTCAGTTTGTGCAAAACGTTGTTCTGCAGCCGAATACAAGTGAGATTTGTATGCTATCGGGACTGTCTCACCCTCATTAAAGGTGACATATGTAAATCCAACGGCACCAGGTATAACCCTGATGACCAGATGTGTTTTATTGTCCAGTGTGTGTAAATGCTTCACCGCTAAGAGATCAGTTTGCAAATCTCGAAGAATATGTGTATGTTCAATCGTCCAAAATCTACTCGAAAAATTTGGGTGAATCAACTCGTATAATGGTTTTATACGTGTAGCATAATCAGGAATGTAAGTTCTGCCAAAATTTAGAAACCCCAATAATGACTGTAGTTTCCGAACTGTATTAGGAGGTTGTAATTGAGCACATTTCTCCAAAAAGTGAGGCGCTAAGCTCTTGCCTTAATTCGACAACTCATATCCCAGGAAAATGACGCTAAGGAAGGCAATTTTTGATTTCTTAAAATTAAATTTGTAGCCAATATCAGCAAATCCCACAACAATGCGCGCTACGCGCCTTAAATGTTGCAGTAACTCATCGTCCGTCAGATATATATCATCAACATATGATAACGCTTCAGGGTCCAACTTGTGCAGAATTTCTGTTACACGAGCCGAAAATAGTCCTGGGCTATTTTTATACCCCTGAGGCAGACGACAAAACTTTTTCTGAGAGCCAAACGCACTAAAGCTCGTATAGTCCCTACTTTCGGGCACTATATTTTGGCAGAAGAATCCATTCGAGATATCTAATGTAGTTTTATATTTCTTGCGCACAATATTATTCATGAGCGCTGCGCTGTGTGAATTTTGTATTGCATATGTGCGTGTATGTCCATTTAAATGTCTATAATCCACCACTATCCTATATGAATGGTCCGGTTTAGCAACTGGAAATAAGGGATTATTCATCGGCGAGACACAGTGTTCAATTACCCCCTGGTACTCCAATTGTGTAAGTATGTTCCTTACCGATGCCCTCGCTTAAAATTTTATAGGATATTGCGGTTGCGGCTAAAGGCTCGCCTTTAATCGTAATTACATGGTAAGGTGAATCCCTATCCCACCCCACATGATTTCTGTATAAGGCGGGTGCTTGTGCCAGAGCCCATTCAATGCTATAGGACCCTGCGAGTTCTCCCGGAACAAGTGGTGAGAACGAAGGTGTAATAACCTCCTCCCCAACTGAACAGTCACAAACAAAGTCAGGAGGCCAATCCTGTTCGGCCAGCAGAACGTCAAACAATTTGACCACACGGTCCCAAAAGATGGCTTTTATAGTACGCTCAATGTCCCCTTCTAATTGTAAAGTTACTGTACAAACTCGATTGGGATCAGAGACACGCATATCTGCTGTTTCGACTTGTATGAAGTCAAAGTTGCTTTCACCTCCAGATGCTCTTGAAGATTCCGGCGAACTATTGTGACCTCTGCCGCGCTGTCTAACAGCGCTAACACCCATGTCTTGTTCTTCAAGAGAACTCTCCTCTTGAGTGGCATGTCTTACTGAGACTGCTGCCACTTTCTTCTTTTTAAATTGCTGTTTCTGTTGGATCGGTTTCTCTTCTTGTTTGACAGAAACCACAGTTGAGCGTTGTGACTCCTGTCTTGGTTTCACGTACTCTGTTCTCCGCTCTGATCGCCCACCTCTCTCATTTCTCTTTTCCGAGGAGTCCTGAAAGGAACGGGATTGGCGTGTATCAGTATATTGATATCTATCAGGCGTCTTTAAATTTTCCCTATTTCTGAGATTATACCTATTCTGAGGGGTCTCCGGTTGAGGAGATTGTCCCCTATCTTTTTTAGGTGTCTGTTGTTTTTTCTCCCAGCGCTTTTTAGTACCCTCAGGTTGCTGTTGTTTAGTAGTATCTTTACTATTCTTACCCTGTAACTGGGGTTTCTGCGGTCTAGCCCCAAGGCTATCGCGACCGATACTCGAATATGTTTCTGCTATTATTCTCGGCAGTTCCCGCTCCTGGTTACCTTGCGGGACGTCTCGAAGACGCATAGTGCTACTGCCTCCCCTTGAGATTACTCAAAATCATAGAAGAAACAGCAGCAAAATTGCCTATCAGCTGCATCCCTAAATCTAAGGCTGGGGCAGCTCCATATTCATCCTGAATTTGTTTCAGCACTTCCGGTAGATTAGCCAATGTTGGTGTACCGTGTGCTGTAGTGTAGAGCGCGGCAAACACCGTGCCCCATGTATTACAATGGTCCACAGTAGGAACCATTCCATACGGTAAACACATCGTCAATATTTATCCTGAGGTCCCGTATGGGGAAATACTGCTTCCAGCGTATTAATCGTTTGCGCCAGTCAAAATGGAGTTTCCTCCCGTTTTGCTGGGACTTTACCCATAACTGAGTGTACAGTTGTCGGATTGACCCCCGGAACCACTGCATGTGGTTGCGCCGGAGCAGCACGCGCTGGGTTTGTGTTAAGTGTCTGCATCACAAATTGAACCAAACGTCTATATGTAGCTGTTAATTCCGTATATAAGTGACGAACTTCAGCCACTGCCAATTGAGCAACCGCAGGATGTGGTGTATATGTAGCCAATAAAGGCCAGTTAGGACCATCATTACTCAGTGGACCTAACCTAACAGGTGCTATAGTGTGGGGTAGGGTGCCATCAAGCCAATTATTATGTTCTTGATATGATAGAGGTATCTCTAAATATGCATATGCCTTGTATTGTCCAGGGACATTAGCAGGAGTATATTCGTGAAAAGTGTTTGTACCCCCATCAACTGCTGGAAATACAACCCAAGAATAAAAAAGCTCTGTTCTATAAGCTGCATGGGCGTCCACCACAAACGTGACCGGACCCCCCTGGTTCGTGGGACCATATGCTATCAGATGTCCCATGAGCGGATGGCGCATATTAAGCGCTATGTTCACTACTTGAGGATTTGCCATTATAAAAACAGCACTAGGTCAGAGAAGGCAAACCAATATCGGGGTTTTCCTTTCAAAGTTCAAGCTTGAACAACCGACCACTAAGTAATAGGAGGCACCTATCTCGTGGTTGTAGGAAAGTACCATCTTGCCTGGCATGTTACCCCCATATTTCACTGTATATATGTTGTTTTAGTGTATGTGTCACTGGGACCCTGCCAGCCAGGGCCCCAGTGCTCAGACGTGTGCCCTGTATGTGTTACCTGTGTTATGACTAACTGTCTCACTGAGGCTCTGCTAATCAGAACCTCAGTGGTTATGCTCTCTCATTTCTTTCCAAATTGTCACTAACAGGCTAGTGACCAATTTCACCAATTTACATTGGCATACTGGAACACCCTTATAATTCCCTAGTATATGGTACTGAGGTACCCAGGGTATTGGGGTTCCAGGAGATCCCTATGGGCTGCAGCATTTCTTTTGCCACCCATAGGGAGCTCTGACAATTCTTACACAGGCCTGCCACTGCAGCCTGAGTGAAATAACGTCCACGTTATTTCACAACCATTTACCACTGCACTTAAGTAACATATAAGTCACCTATATGTCTAACCTTTACCTGGTAAAGGTTGGGTGCTAAGTTACTTAGTGTGTGGGCACCCTGGCACTAGCCAAGGTGCCCCCACATTGTTCAGGGCAAATTCCCCGGACTTTGTGAGTGCGGGGACACCATTACACGCGTGCACTACACATAGGTCACTACCTATGTGTAGCTTCACAATGGTAACTCTGAACATGGCCATGTAACATGTCTAAGATCATGGAATTGCCCCCCCAATGCCATCCTGGTATTGGGGAGACAATCCCATGATTCCCCGGGTCTCTAGCACAGACCCGGGTACTGCCAAACTGCCTTTTCTGGGGTTTCACTGCAGCTGCTGCTGCTGCCAACCCCTGAGACAGGTTTCTGCCCTCCTGGGGTCCAGCCAGGCTTGGCCCAGGAAGACAGAACAAAGGACTTCCTCAGAGAGAGGGTGTTACACCCTCTCCCTTTTGAAAAAGGTGTTAAGGCAGGGGAGGAGTAGCCTCCCCCAGCCTCTGGAAATGCTTTCATGGGCACAGATGGTGCCCATTTCTGCATAAGCCAGTCTACAACGGTTCAGGGATCCCCCAGCCCTGCTCTGGCGCGAAACTGGACAAAGGAAAGGGGAGTGACCACTCCAGCTCCTCCAGTGTGCTCCAGACCTCTGCCATCTTGGAAACAGAGGTGCTGCTGGCACACTGGACTGCTCTGAGTGGCCAGGGCCAGCAGGTGACATCAGATACTCCTTCTGATAGGCTCCTTCAGGTGTTGCTAGCCTATCCTCTCTCCTAGGTAGCCAAACCTCCCTTTCTGGCTATTTAGGGTCTCTGCTTTGGGGAATTCTTTAGATAACGAATGCAAGAGCTCATCAGAGTTCCTCTGCATCTCTCTCTTCACCTTCTGCCAAGGAATCGACCTCTGACCGCGCTGGAAGCCTGCAAAACTGCAACAAAGTAGCAAGACGACTACTGCGACCTTGTAACGCTGATCCTGCCGCCTTCTCGACTGTTTTCCTGGTGGTGCATGCTGTGGGGGTAGCCTGCCTCCTCTCTGCACTAGAAGCTCCGAAGAAATCTCCCGTGGGTCGACGGAATCTTCCCCCTGCAACCGCAGGCACCAAAGAACTGCATCACCGGTCGTCTGGGTCTCCTCTCAGCACGGCGAGCGAGGTCCCTTGAACTCAGCAACTCTGTCCAAGTGACTCCTACAGTCCAGTGACTCTTCAGTCCAAGTTTGGTGGAGGTAAGTCCTTGCCTCCCCACGCTAGACTGCATTGCTGGGAACCGCGCGTTTTGCAGCTGCTCCGGCTCCTGTGCACTCTTCCAGGATTTCCTTTGTGCACAGCCAAGCCTGGGTCCCTGGCACTCTAACCTGCAGTGCATGACCTCCTGAGTTGTCCTCCAGCGTCGTGGGACCTTCCTTTGTGACTTCGGGTGAGCTCCGGTTCACTCCACTTCGTAGTGCCTGTTCCGGCACTTCTGCGGGTGCTGATTGCTTCTGAGTGGGCTCTTTGCCTTGCTGGATGCCCCCTCTGTCTCCTCATGCAATTGGCGACATCCTGGTCCCTCCTGGGCCACAGCAGCATCCAAAAACCCTAACCGCAACCCTTGCAGCTAGCAAGGCTTGTTTGCGGTCTTTCTGCACAAAAACACCTCTGCACGATTCTTCATGACGTGGGACATCCATCCTCCAAAGGGGAAGTTTCTAGCCCTTGTCGTTCTTGCAGAATCCACAGCTTCTACCATCTGGTGGCAGCTTCTTTGCACCCACAGCTGGAATTTCCTGGGCATCTGCCCACTCCCGACTTGATCGTGACTTTTGGACTTGGTCCCCTTGTTCCACAGGTACTCTCGTCTGGAAATCCATTGTTGTTGCATTGCTGGTGTTGGTCTTTCTTGCAGAATTCCCCTATCACGACTTCTGTGCTCTCTGGGGAACTTAGGTGCACTTTGCACCCACTTTTCAGGGTCTTGTGGTGGGCTATTTTTGTAACCCTCACTGTTTTCTTACAGTCCCAGCGACCCTCTACGAGCTCACATAGGTTTGGGGTCCATTCGTGGTTCGCATTCCACTTCTAGAGTATATGGTTTGTGTTGCCCCTATCTCTATGTGCTCCCATTGCATTCTATTGTGAGTATACGTTGTTTGCACTGTTTTCTATTGCTATTACTGCATATTTTGGTATTGTGTACATATATCTTGTGTATATTTGCTATCCTCATACTGAGGGTACTCACTGAGATACTTTGGCATATTGTCATAAAAATAAAGTACCATTATTTTTAGTATATTTGTGTATTGTGTTTTCTTATGATATTGTGTATATGACACCAGTGGTATAGTGGGAGCTTTGCATGTCTCCTAGTTCAGCCTAAGCTGCTCTGCTAAACTATCATTTTCTATCAGCATAAGCTGCTAGACACCCATCTACACTAATAAGGGATACCTGGACCTGGTGCAAGGTGTAAGTACCCCTTGGTACTCACTACAAGCCAGGCCAGCCTCCTACATTGGTTGTGCAGCAGTGGGATAAGTACTTGCAACTACTTACCACTTTGTCATATTGTACTTTTCATAAGAGAAAAATATACAAAACAAGTTCAGTGTATGTACACCTAACCAAAAAGTTTTGCTTTTCTCCTCTTACTCCTTTGCTAAGTGCTGAAAAGTACCTCTAAACTTTCAAAAAGTTCTTAAAAAGTTTAAAAAGTTTTTTTCTGTTCTTTAAAAAGTTCTGAAACTTTTTCTTTCTTTTTCTGTCCCTTAAACCTTTTCTATAATGTCTGGTACAGGTCAAACTGTTGATCTGACTAAACTTGCATATGATCACCTTAGCTGGAAAGGAGCAAGGAGTCTCTGCATTGAAAGAGGTTTAGGGGTAGGGAAGAATCCCTCAAGAGAACTGTTAGTTAATATGCTCATTGAACAGGATAAGACCTTAGTTGGCACATCTGTAGAGAAATTAGCTGATGGTTCACACTCTGATTCTGGGAATCCCCAAGTAAGAGTGTTGGAAGGGAACCTTCCCAGCCTGCCCCCTAGCAAGCCACCTAGCATGGCTGGTACTGATGTAAGTTCCCATCACAGTAGGAGTGTTACTTCTGTAGGCCAGAGTGTTAGAGTGCCATCTGTTAGGGACAGGTCTCCCTCTGTTCATTCACACCATTCTTCTGTGTCAAGGCATGCCCAACCCACCCTCCCTGAAGACAGGGTGTTAGAAAGGGAGCTCAATAGATTGAGAGTGGAAGAATCCAGACTGAAGCTCAAGAAGCAACAGCTGGATTTAGATAGACAAGCATTTGACTTAGAAAAAGAAAGACAGAGGTTGGGGTTTGAACCCCATGGTGGCAGCAGCAGTATTCCCAATAGTCATCCTGTAAAAGAGCATGATTCTAGGAATCTGCACAAGATAGTTCCCCCTTACAAGGATGGGTAGGACATTAACAAGTGGTTTGCTGCACTTGAGAGGGCCTGTGTTGTACAGGAGGTCCCTCAAAGGCAGTGGGCTGCTATCCTATGGCTATCTTTCAGTGGAAAGGGTAGGGATAGGCTCCTTACTGTTAAAGAAAGTGATGCCAATAATTTTACAGTTCTTAAGAATGCACTCCTAGATGGTTATGGCTTAACCACTGAATAGTACAGGATCAAGTTCAGAGAAACCAAAAAGGAGTCTTCACAAGACTGGGTAGACTTTGTTGACCATTCAGTGAAGGCCTTGGAGGGGTGGTTACATGGCAGTAAAGTTTCTGACTATGACAGCCTGTATAACTTAATCCTGAGAGAGCATATACTTAATAATTGTGTGTCTGATTTGTTAAACCAGTACCTGGCAGACTCTGATCTGACCTCTCCCCAAGAATTGGGAAAGAAGGCAGCCAAATGGGTCAGAACAAGGGTGAACAGAAAAGTTCATACAGGGGGTGACAAGGATGGCAAGAAGGATGGTAAGTCTTCTGACAAGGGTGGGGACAAATCTAAAAATGAGTCTTCATCAGGCCCACAAAAACACTCTGGTGGGGGTGGTGGGCCCAAATCCTCTTCAAATCAAAACAAAGAAAAGAAACCATGGTGCTATTTATGTAAAATAAAAGGCCATTGGACAACAGATCCCAGTTGTCCAAAGAAAAGCACCATGCCTCCCACTACCACAACCCCTACTGCTACACCTAGTGCCCCTAGTAATAGCAGTGGAGGTGGGAGCAAACCTACTATTAGCCAATCCAAGGGAGTAGCTGGGCTCACTTTTGGTAATTTAGTTGGGGTTGGTCTTGTTAGGGAGACCACAGAGGCTGCGTTAGTCTCTGAGGGGGCCATTGATTTGGCCACCTTGGTTGCTTGTCCCCTTAATATGGATAAGTACAAGCAACTTCACCTAATAAATGGTGTTGAGGTTCAGGCCTACAGGGACACAGGTGCCAGTGTTACCATGGTAATAGAGAAACTGGTCCACCCTGAACAACACCTACTTGGTCACCAGTACCAAGTGACTGATGCTCATAACAACACTCTTAGCCACCCCATGGCTGTTGTGAATCTCAACTGGGGGGGGGGGTTACTGGTCCAAAGAAAGTTGTGGTTGCCTCAGATTTACCTGGAGACTGTCTACTAGGGAACGATTTAGAGACATCAGCTTGGGCAGAAGTGGAGTTGGAGGCGCATGCAGCAATGCTGGGCATTCCAGGGCATATTTTTGCTTTGACAAGGGCTCAGGCCAAAAAGCAAAAAGGAGAGGGTGACTTGGATCCTGGAAGAATGGACCAAGTGCTCCCTAAAGCTAGGGTTAGTAAAGGTAAAACACTACCTACTATCCCTCCCTCTACAGTGGATTCAACTTCTGAGGAAGAAGAATTTCCACCCTGTGCAGGACCTACACCAGAGGAGCTGGAAGCAGACACTGCTGAGCTTTTGGGTGAAGGGGGGCCTGCCAGGGAGGAGCTGAGTGTGGCACACCATACCTGTCCCACACTAGAGGGTCTAAGACAGCAAGCTGTCAAACAAGCAAATGGGGATGTCAGTGACTCTCACAGAGTTTACTGGGAGGACAACCTTTTGTATACTGAAGCAAGGGATCCAAAACCTGGAGCTGCCAGGAGATTGGTGATTCCTCAGGAATGCAGAAAGTTCCTCCTAACTCTAGCCCACGACATTCCCTTAGCTGGACATTTAGGGCAAATGAAAACTTGGGACAGGCTTGTCCCCTTGTTTCATTGGCCTAGAATGTCAGAGGACACAAAGGAATTTTGTAAGTCCTGTGAAACCTGTCAAGCCAGTGGCAAAACAGGTGGCACTCCAAAGGCTCCCCTTATTCCACTACCTGTGGTTGGGGTACCCTTTGAAAGGGTAGGGTTTGACATAGTTGGCCCCCTTGACCCTCCTACTGCTTCAGGCAATAGGTTTATCTTGGTGGTAGTGGACCATGCCACCAGATATCCTGAAGCAATTCCTCTAAGGACCACTACAGCTCCTGCAGTGGCAAAGGCCCTCCTGGGAATCTTTTCCAGGGTGGGCTTCCCAAAAGAGGTGGTATCAGACAGGGGAAGCAATTTCATGTCTGCTTACTTAAAGGCCATGTGGAAGGAATGTGGTGTGACATACAAGTTCACTACACCCTATAATCCACAAACAAATGGACTGGTTGAGAGGTTTAATAAAACTCTCATAGGAATGATAATGGGACTCCCTGAAAAACTCCGCAGGAGATGGGATGTCCTGTTACCTTGCCTCCTTTTTGCTTACAGGGAGGTACCCCAAAAAGGAGTGGGCTTCAGCCCCTTTGAACTCCTATTTGGACACCCTGTAAGAGGTCCTCTAACACTTGTTAAGGAGGGTTGGGAACAACCTTTAAAAGCTCCTAAGCAAGACATAGTGGACTATGTACTTGGCCTAAGATCCAGAATGGCTGAGTATATGAAAAAGGCCAGTAAAAACCTTCAGGCCAGCCAAGAGCTCCAAAAGCAATGGCATGACCAGAAGGCTGTGCTGGTTCAGTACCAACCAGGGCAGAAAGTGTGGATCTTGGAGCCTGTGGCCCCAAGAGCACTCCAGGACAAATGGAGTGGACCCCACATTATTGTTGAGAAAAAGGGTGAAGTCACCTACTTAGTTGACTTAGGCACTGCCAGGAGTCCCCTTAGGGTGCTCCATGTCAATCGCCTGAAACCCTACTATGACAGGGCTGATCTCACCCTGATCATGGCAACAGATGAAGGACAGGAAGAAGAGAGTGACCCTCTCCCTGATCTCTTCTCTTCCACAGAACAAGATGCTATAGTGGAAGGTGTATTTGGCAGATTGTCTTACTGCTGAGCAGAAAGACCACTGCATAAATCTCCTGGGTCAGTTTTCTGAACTCTTTTCTACTGTGCCAGGCACCACTTCTTGGTGTGAGCACACTATAGATACTGGAGACAGCTTGCCTGTCAAAAGTAAGATCTATAGGCAGCCTGGCCATGTCAGGGACTGTATAAAGCAAGAGGTTCAGAAAATGCTTGAACTGGGAGTGGTTGAGCACTCTGAAAGTCCATGGGCCTCTCCTGTGATACTTGTACCAAAACCTCATTCCAAAGATGGAAAGAAGGAAATGTGGTTTTGTGTAGATTATAGAGGTCTCAACCAGGTAACCAAAACTGATGCTCACCCTATACCCAGGGCAGATGAGCTAATAGATACACTGGCATCTGCCAAGTATCTAAGCACCTTTGATTTGACTGCAGGGTATTGGTAGATCAAGTTATCAGAGGATGCAAAAACAAAAACTGCATTTTCAACCATTGGAGGGCACTACCAATTCACAGTAATGCCTTTTGGGTTGAAAAATGCACTTGCCACTTTTCAAAGGTTGGTGAATACAGTCCTGCAAGGGTTGAAGGCTTTTAGTGCAGCATATCTAGATGATATAGCTGTCTTTAGCTCCACCTGGGATGATCACCTGGTCCACCTATGATAAGTTTTGGAGGCCCTGCAAAAGGCAGGCCTCACTATCAAGGCTTCAAAGTGCCAGATAGGGCAGGGGAAAGTGGTTTATCTGGGACACCTTGTAGGTGGAGAACAGATTGCACCACTTCAGGGGAAAATCCAAACTATTATAGATTGGGTTCCTCCTACAACTCAGACCCAGGTAAGAGCCTTCTTAGGCCTCACTGGGTATTACAGGAGGTTCATAAAGAACTATGGCTCCATAGCAGCCCCTCTTAATGACCTCACATCTAAGAAAATGCCTAAAAAGGTACTGTGGACAGCTAGCTGTCAGAAAGCTTTTGAGGAGCTGAAGCAGGCCATGTGCTCTGCACCTGTCCTGAAAAGCCCCTGTTACTCCAAAAAATTCATTGTCCAAACTGATGCATCTGAATTAGGGGTAGGGGCTTATCACAACTTAATTCTGAGGGCCAGGATCAACCTGTTGCTTTTATCAGCAGGAGGTTGACCCCTAGAGAAAAGCGTTTGTCTGCCATAGAGAGGGAGGACTTTGCTGTGGTCTGGGCACTGAAGAAGTTGAGGCCACACCTGTTTGGCACTCACTTCATTGTTCAGACAGACCATAAACCTCTACTTTGGCTAAAACAAATGAAAGGTGAAAATCCTAAATTGTTGAGGTGGTCCATATCCCTACAGGGAATGGATTATACAGTGGAACATAGACCTGGGAGTACCCACTCCAATGCAGATGGACTCTCCAGATATTTCCACTTAGACAATGAAGACTCATCAAGTCATGGCTAGTCTTATTGTCCTTCGTTTGGGGGGGGAGTTGTGTAGGAAAGTACCATCTTGCCTGGCATGTTACCCCCATATTTCACTGTTTATATGTCGTTTTAGTGTATGTGTCACTGGGAGCCTGCCAGCCAGGGCCCCAGTGCTCATACGTGTGCCCTGTATGTGTTACCTGTGTTATGACTAACTGTCTCACTGAGGCTCTGCTAATCAGAACCTCAGTGGTTATGCTCTCTCATTTCTTTCCAAATTGTCACTAACAGGCTAGTGACCAATTTCACCAATTTACTTTGGCATACTGGAACACCCTTATAATTCCCTAGTATATGGTACTGAGGTACCCAGGGTATTGGGGTTCCAGGAGATCCCTATGGGCTGCAGCATTTCTTTTGCCACCCATAGGGAGCTCTGATAATTCTTACACAGGCCTGCCACTGCAGCCTGAGTGAAATAACGTCCACGTTATTTCACAACCATTTACCACTGCACTTAAGTAACTTATAAGTCACCTATATGTCTAACCTTTACCTGGTAAAGGTTCGGTGCTAAGTTACTTAGTGTGTGGGCACCCTGGCACTAGCCAAGGTGCCCCCACATTGTTCAGGGCAAATTCCCCGGACTTTGTGAGTGCGGGGACACCATTACACGCGTGCACTACACATAGGTCACTACCTATGTGTAGCTTCACAATGGTAACTCCGAACATGGCCATGTAACATGTCTAAGATCATGGAATTGCCCCCCCAATGCCATCCTGGTATTGGGGAGACAATCCCATGATTCCCCAGGTCTCTAGCACAGACCCAGGTACTGCCAAACTGCCAAACTGCCTTTTCTGGGGTTTCAATGCAGCTGCTGCTGCTGCCAACCCCTCAGACAGGTTACTGCCCGCCTGGGGTCCAGCCAAGCTTGGCCCAGGAAGGCAGAACAAAGGACTTCCTCAGAGAGAGGGTGTTACACTCTCTCCCTTTGGAAAAAGGTGTTAAGGCAGGGGAGGAGTAGCCTCCCCCAGCCTCTGGAAATGCTTTCATGGGCACAGATGGTGCCCATTTCTGCATAAGCCAGTCTACACCGGTTCAGGGATCCCCCAGCCCTGCTCTGGCGCGAAACTGGACAAAGGAAAGGGGAGTGACCACTCCCCTGACCTGCACCTCCCTTGGGAGGTGCCCAGAGCTCCTCCAGTGTGCTCCAGACCTCTGCCATCTTGGAAACAGAGGTGCTGCTGGCACACTGGACTGCTCTGAGTGGCCAGGGCCAGCAGGTGACGTCAGAGACTCCTTCTGATAGGCTCCTTCAGGTGTTGCTAGCCTATACTCTCTCATAGGTAGCCAAACCTCCCTTTCTGGCTATTTAGGGTCTCTGCTTTGGGGAATTCTTTAGATAACGAATGCAAGAGCTCATCAGAGTTCCTCTGCATCTCTCTCTTCACCTTCTGCCAAGGAATCGACTGCTGACCGCGCTGGAAGCCTGCAAAACTGCAACAAAGTAGCAAAGACGACTACTGCGACCGTGTAACGCTGATCCTGCTGCCTTCTCGACTGTTTTCCTAGTGGTGCATGCTGTGGGGGTAGTCTGCCTCCTCTATGCACTAGAAGCTCCGAAGAAATCTCCCGTGGGTCGACGGAATCTTCCCCCTGCAACCGCAGGCACCAAAGAACTGCATCACTGGTCCTCTGGGTCTCCTCTCAGCACGACGAGCGAGGTCCCTTGAACTCAGCAACTCTGTCCACGTGACTCCCACAGTCCAGTGACTCTTCAGTCCAAGTTTGGTGGAGGTAAGTCCTTGCCTCCCCACGCTAGACTGCATTGCTGGGAACCGCGTGTTTTGCAGCTGCTCCAGCTCCTGTGCACTCTTCCAGGATTTCCTTTGTGCACAGCCAAGCCTGGGTCCCCGGCACTCTAACCTGCAGTGCACGACCTCCTGAGTTGTCCACCAGCATCGTGGGACCTTCCTTTGTGACTTCAGGTGAGCTCCGGTTCACTCCACTTTGTAGTGCCTGTTCCAGCACTTCTGCGGATGCTGCTTGCTTCTGAGTGGACTCTTTGCCTTGCTGGATGCCCCCTCTGTCTCCTCACACAATTGGCGACATCCTGGTCCCTCCTGGGCCACAGCAGCATCCAAAAACCCTAACGCAACCCTTGCAGCTAGCAAGGCTTGTTTGCGGTCTTTCTGCACGAAAACACCTCTACATGACTCTTCACAACGTGGGACATTCATCCTCCAAAGGGGAAGTTTCTAGCCCTTGTCGTTCTTGCAGAATCCACAGCTTCTACCATCCGGTGGCAGCTTCTTTGCACCCACAGCTGGAATTTCCTGGGCATCTGCCCACTCCCGACTTGATCGTGACTTTTGGACTTGGTCCCCTTGTTCCACAGGTACTCTCGTCTGGAAATCCATTGTTGTTGCATTGCTGGTGTTGGTCTTTCTTGCAGAATTCCCCTATCACGACTTCTGTGCTCTCTGGGGAACTTAGGTGCACTTTGCACCCACTTTTCAAGGTCTTGGGGTGGGCTATTTTTCTAACCCTCACTGTTTTCTTACAGTCCCAGCGACCCTCTACGAGCTCACATAGGTTTGGGGTCCATTCGTGGTTCGCATTCCACTTCTAGAGTATATGGTTTGTGTTGCCCCTATCCCTATGTGCTCCCATTGCATTCTATTGTGACTATACATTGTTTGCACTGTTTTCTATTGCTATTACTGCATATTTTGGTATTGTGTACATATATCTTGTGTATATTTGCTATCCTCATACTGAGGGTACTCACTGAGATACTTTGGCATATTGTCATAAAAATAAAGTACCTTTATTTTTAGTATATCTGTGTATTGTGTTTTCTTATGATATTGTGCATATGACACCAGTGGTATAGTGGGAGCTTTGCATGTCTCCTAGTTCAGCCTAAGCTGCTCTGCTAAGCTACCATTTTCTATCAGCCTAAGCTGCTAGACACCCCTCTACACTAAAAAGGGATACCTGGACCTGGTGCAAGGTGTAAGTACCCCTTGGTACTCACTACAAGCCAGGCCAGCCTCCTACAGTGGTGGCGGAAATCCTCAGCCCCACGGACATCTCCGTTAACGGAACCGAGGAGTCAATATATATATGAGACCAAGAGAGTCAGCCGGACCTGAAAATTAGAGCCAGACCAATCGTTGGCGGCGCCATGTCGCGTGGGCTCTCATTATCCTAAATGAGACTACTGGATTTCTGGGTAGCAGGGTCGTTCCTGGTGTGGGGGACTTAGTCTTACCCAGAAGGACCTTTGCTACCTTCAATCCGGTTTTGCTCCGGCTAACTAGCAGTGCCTCATCTCTCCCAAAGGGAAGGGATGATTGGGCAGCCGAGCGCATGACATCTTTGGAACCTCTCAGGGAAATCGTGGTCACTCAGATCCAAACCAACTCTCTCATTTACAGTATGATCTCATATACAAATGACAAAGACAGTTTAAATTTCATATATTGTTTTAATAAAACGACTGCATTTTAGATATTAAGCCGTGAGCCGCAATAACCAGAACCATACAACACAGTAGGATTGAAATAGTCACGAGGAGAGTGAAACATAAGAATAACGCTATCATGGTGTTAATAAATTCTACTCTCTCTCAGTTAGTTATATTTCGAGCACAGCATGTTAAGCGTCTAACTTGCCTTTCAGATTCCCTGGGAAGCCATAACCCCTCATACCTGAGCAAAGGCCTGTGATCTGTTTCAGTATCTGCAACGAGGCAGTCAGCGTCTAGTTGTGGTTCCCTGGTCGGAATCTCCCTCTTTCGTGTATTGGGACAAGAAAGTGTTTTTATAACTAACATGTCAGTGTGATCACAAAATGTCCCTACTCAAAAATGCCAAAGACTAAACTCCTACCACGTCTATCGGCAATGTACCAGACTGTATCCTTGACTAAAGCACAGAGTGAACAAGAATGTGTTATTGGGGACTCCAGTGCTGAAGTAGGCTAAACAGTGTGATATAAAAAGTAAAACAAGACCGTAGAACTGGTTATTTGAAAAATAACAGTACGAAGCCGAATAAAAAAGCATTTAGAGCAAAGTGCACAGAGGCTCTAAGCTGCGATCAAAGGAATAAAATACATCCAGGGCAAAGTGCACGAAGGCCTAAAGCTAACGCGCAAAGGATACATGAAACTAACCACACTATAGTTGGAGGTGGTCACAGGCGCTGCTGCCAGCAGCAGCGCCTGCGAGCAAAACACCGCCAGGCTGTATCATTGGTCATGATACGGTCGGCAGTGTTTTGCTGCCGTGGCGGTGCTGCTGTCATCAGCGCCATCTTACCGCCATCTGCCGCCATGATCGTTGGTGGTGTTCCGCCAGCATTCTGGCAGTATACTGTCGGCAGTCATGATACACGTAGATGGCTGGTAGCCACGGCGGCGGTATGTTGTTGCCGTCGCCGTGGCGGTAGGCGGTAGTTACCGCCAATGTTGTAATGAGGGCCTATATTCTTACCTTCGGTATTTTGTTCCATTACAGTATATTGATAATCAACATTTCTTAGTGATATTTTTTATACTTGCGTTCCTGTTGTCTTTGCCATTGTTGCCTATTGGGAAAGTCTTATAAATATGCCACAAAATCGAAATAGATTTACTGAGCCTTGATTCTATCTCTTATTTTCATTTTTGGCTTAATCAATTGAGTTATTAAACATGCTCAAACTCTCCATGCCTGTATGCTTTTTTCTGATTCTATCCTGCAGAAGGCATGATCATCTATACCAGTACAATGTTTTATTAGTACAAACACCAGAAATGGTACACTTGTGCTGAAATGACTGGAAGAGTAGTAAAGCCCCAAAACTACCAGCTAAACAGCCATGTTCTCAGTGCTTCCCAGCAAATCAAAATGGGGTAGAACGAAGCTGCAAAGAGAAGGATTTCTAAAGTGAATGAACTACCTCTGAAAAGAAAAGCGCCACGACTTTGAAAAAACAGGGGAAATCTGGGAAGATGCAGAGGTATAGCAGGGGAAGAGTACATGGTGTGTAGTTGTGAATATCGAGCGAATAGCTTTTTAATCAACATGAAATGTGAACCTTTGAAAAATACTACCTGATAGCAGATCAGATCCCATAAACACGGTCCAATTAGCAACAAGTAAACAATGTACATGAGTCAGAGGAGTAAAAAGTGCTGCAGAGCACAGGACGCAAAGTACAGTGTGAAGAAATAGAGATACGTAAATATAAGACCTTATTTCAGTCTTGAAACTGTGATGGCATAAATAAAGTGTAATGGTGCAATTCAGGGGTGAAAAGAAAACTATATCGAAGTATCTAAATATGAGTCACTTAGGTAATTTGTGCTCAGCATGAAAGGAGATGGTCACAAATAAACTACAGGCTTCAGACAGTAGATACTAGCTGAAGAGACAGAGCAAAGACAAGCAGTAACCAAGGGGATACTTAGGAGTGGGATGAGTCGACCATAAAAAACATCTCAGTCTCGTGCAATGTAAGTTTTAGACAATTAGATTTTGTCCATATGCAACAGACAAAAGGAAGGTTTGGAAAGTAGATGTGTTCAAAGTTGGTTAGAGTCCATTCCTAAAATGAGCTGAGTGTCATCTGCATATGGTATATAGGCAATTCCAAATGGATGATTGGGTTTTGCAGGGGACAAAAAAGATTTGTAGGGATCTGGGTGGCTGTCTGTGGGATTGCACACATGATTTTTATAGTGGAAGATCGAAAAAGTGGTAAGATGACAGCCAGATATCTCAATGATATGAAAGACTTGGGTCAATCAAGAGCTTTGCAATGGATACTGGGCTAATGCCCCCTCATAATGAAAATGCTGTGCAACACGGTATCCAACATAGCGGGTAGAGCAAGAAGAATCTTAGCACTGATGACTCTCTGAGCCTGAATGGATCTAACTTGATCCATAACCGATATTAATGCAAGTTGGGTGGTGAATGTGCCGTTTACACAAATATGAAGGCAAATTCACTTAATTTTATCCCTGACCTGTTGAGTATGTGGTATGATGTCTTCTTACATTCTTCACCAATAATCATCATCAATGTCATACCTGCTTTCCTGGGGTTGAAACCTACCTACTCCCAATGCTAAGCCTGTATGTTTTATATTCAAATACACCATTTGTTTGCGTATTCAATGTTAGCATTCCAATCCAGTTGAATGGACTTGAGAGCATAAATATAAACTCCCGCATACAAAATTTACTCGGCAAAAAGTAATGCCTTTAGTATTTGTCACAGAACAAAGATTAAAACAGTTTTTATAATCCGCTACACGTTCACACCTTCGCATACATCTGGGGGGCATAAATGAAAACATATCATTTGAACAATCAAGTATTTAAAAGTCAGATGAATGCAAAATATTCAATTCAAGTCCACAGTCAATATTTCTGTATTCTGATAGAGTACTCAGACAGATGCATAATGGAACAACATTATTCATTACTAGTAAAATAAATCTTATCAATGACATCCAGAAAATATTTCAAACAAATCATGGCTGGGACAGGACCTGTATTTAAAGCGTGCTTTTCATCCTCATTCCATCAAAATGGTTATCCTACATCAAAATACGTTAGCTCACAACTATATTTAAACGTTATGGCGTTCTTGTGTTTGGGATTGGGCAAATTTCTACACCAAATCCAAAAATCTATATAGTATTCTTGTTAAAATATTTCCTACTTTAATAATATTAATAATGATAATAATAATAATAATAATAATAATAATAATAATAATAATAATAATAACAATATATATATAATAAAATAAATATTAATGTAATGTAATAAAATACATCTACAATAATAATAATAATAAAATCATATAACAACGCTCGCAACTGTATGTACAGCGTTGACATTACATTAGGATTCATAATTTATGTTTAACAGTAAGTTGGGAACCATTTTTAATTGGCCTAATTTTCATTGTTTTTTCTGAAGGTTGTATCAGTTCCTCTGTGGTAATTGTCAAACTTATACGTCTATATAATGAATTAGAACTTGAAGTTTGTATGCAGCATCATGAATCACATTTCCAAAATTCATTCTTCGAGGAACACAGCTGGGTGTAGACACCGTGTCACATTTCAGGATCAGCGATTCAAATAGGAACGCAATCAGAGCGGCAAAATGGAGAAAGTCTACTGCAGTTGCTGTTTTTGCTTTGGTCTTAAAAAAACAAACTCGAGAAAAACGGAGCCGTAGAAATGTAATGTTGGTGTTGAGGTGCTAAAAGCAGGCCCCGGCATTAATAGTTTTTTTTCTCAAATAAATAACGTGTTATTAAGCGCCGCGACTTTAGCAATTTATGATCATAAACAGTTGTATAGCCAATGTAGAATTGTTCTGGTACAGAACATGCAATTCTGCTGCTGTTTAAAATCCAACACGAAACTATAGTTCTCTTTCTTTGTAAGACACTAAAGTAGGATTTCCAGGGTGCTCTGTTTTTGCTCTCGGGAGAGAAGTTCGACCACGGTGCTTTGATTTGCACTGGCTTTACATTTTTTTTCCCAATCAAATGTGCTTCCAGAAGCTGAAATACACTTTCTTTAAGCAGTGATTGAAAGTTGGTTTGAAAAATCAAGATTCGCTTACTGGCCCTGGTAATTAAAGTACATATCGCTCCATAATTCCACAGATTTAAGAAGTCACGTTACTTCGGAGAGGTCGGCATGCCGGTATGTTGCTTCATTTTCGAAACATGCTTTCTGTTTATCCTTTCTAAGCTTGTTTTCACTTTGTTTGCTTCAATCTGAAAAAAACAACGCGTAATGCCAAAAGCCAGATAGAGTCGACAAGGAAAAAAAGATTAGGAAAGAAGAAAAAAGGTGGATTACTGAAAGAAGATGTGATCTAGTGATTGCGAATCTGTTTTCCGAGCTTTGAAGGCATGCAATTGATGGATGGCAGTTCAGCCCAGTTCATCTGCCGAGTCTTAAGAGAAATTGAAAAGAGCCAAGAGAAACAGGTTATGAAATAATTGCTATAATTAAAGTTTGCAAAGAAAAATATGAAAACATGAAATAAAATAGGTTAATAGAGTCTACTTAGTGTCAGAACTATAACCTAATCTAGGTTTAGAGATCCGTTTCCTGGCTACAATAAAAACGGTAGAATCAAATTCAGATAAACCACATTTACCAAAAGGTCTATTTCTATCCATAAGTTAAGTAGTATTTTTGAACCTCACACGTTGAATTTTATGCATCTTTCTTTTGCCCTCAAAACAATTGAACCGACTGTAAATGCTGGTTATTCGCAAGCAAAGTTTTTGTAGACTACCCCTGTATAATTACTTCGGCAGTGACTCCCTGCCTGCTTTGTAGGTCGATTGGCTATAATGTGTACTGGAGCAGGCTCATATACTTATCCAGTGTGTACCTACATTAAATCGATGTATCTGGGAGCCAAAATCTGGAATCTTGTTTCTAAAAACCCTGTTTCGGCAGGACAAAATATAACTGGGCCCGACATAAGCCCATTGAAAATGTGGGTACATTCACACTTACTCAAGAAACTCAATCACCAATTCTCACGTTTTGGTTCACACTCATCTGAGATTTGGTTCTGTAATCCCCCCCCCACCCACATTCGATTGACTATAGGGCAAGCAGGGGCAACAGAGCTACAGCTGCAGGTCCTGGGGTCGTTTGCCTTTGATGTTGCATGGTTAATCCTACTATGGCTCAGCAAATTGGGCCACGTACATCACCTTCTGCTCTTGATTATCAGCAGCAGCAGGCAAAAATGGCGAGCAGTAGAATACTTCTCAGGGAGATAACAACAGGCTTTATACTCAAAAGACACCCAATAGCACGATAGTTTGATTGTCCAGCTCTGTGCTTAGCTTTATAAAACGAAAGCACTTTATCACATAATAAAACTCAATACTAAAACAAAAAGTATCAAACACCCAGAATGACGACCTGAGGCTCATACTTTCTGGTAAAACTGTTCTCTCTGTCTCACTCTGTTCCCATGCACCTTTCCCTGTTTATGCTAGGGCTGCTCTGGTTTGGGTATTAATGCAGGTGAGCACTTTTCTTCCTTGTTATCAGTATTTGGAGGAAATAGCATTCAGTATCTCACCCCTGTTCTTTGGCTGAAGTGGAATTTGTGATACCCCGTTCTCTAGTTCAGACTATGGTCAGTCCAGGTGGCTGGTTAGGTTATGGTGAATATTAGAAATTGGGTCTTTGGTTGGCAGTCAGGTTACCCCTGTCCAAGCAAGGACCCTCACTCTAGTCAGGGTAAGTCACACACAATCCAAATTATCCTGTGCCCACCCTCTGGTAGCTTGGCACTGAGCATTCAGGCTTAACTTAGAAGGCAATGTGTAAAGTATTTGTGCAATAACTCATGCAATAACACAGTAAAGCACCACAAAAATACACCACACACTGTTTAGAAAAAAGTATAATATTTATCTGATAAGATGCAGGTCAAAACAATTAAAATGCAATAAGTAAATGTTGAGATATCACTGCTGTAAAAGTGATCTAAAGTGTCTTAAGTCTTTGAAAAACAAATAAATGTCTCTCTCTTAAAAACAATAAAGGTCTCTTGCAAGCACAAAGTACCTGGTCTGTGTTCAAAATCTCTGCAAGGACAGCAGAGGAGGCGATGCATGGAAAACGGGGAGGTGTGTGTCGGATTCGCCCCTTCGCACACCGACTTGCGTTGTTATTTTCCACGCAGGGGAAGACTTTGCGTCGATTTCTGGCACGCAGACTTGGTTCCTCTTCAGGTTGTGGTGTTTTCTGGCACCCCGGGATGGTGCATAGAATCCTGGGCTTGCGGAGCAAAGTCACATGCGCTGCGTCGATCCAGTGGGCGTTGCATGGAAATTTCTTCAGCGCGGCAGGCGCTGTGTAATTTCCTCTCTGGAAGTCAGGCTACGTCGTCCCGGGTCGACGGTGCTTCGATTGGGTGTTCCCTGCGTCGAAGTTCCGGTCGCAACGCAGGTGCTGCATCAAAATTCTTGTTGCAAAATCGGGCTGCGTCATTCTGGTTTGGCGTGCAGTGATTTTCTCACCGCAATGCAGGTTGTGCGTCATTTTTAGCAGGCTGTGCGTTGGTTTTTCATCACACAAGGAGTCCAGTTGCAGGAGTGAAGTCTTTTTGGTCCTGACACTTCAGGGAACTGGAGGCAAGCTCTATCCAAGCCCTTGGAGAGCACTTCTTAGCACAGCCAGAGAGCAGCTAGGCAGCAGGGCAACAGCAAGGCAGCAGTCCTTCTCAGAAAATGCAGTCCAGGTGAGTCCTTTGGGCAGCCAGGCAGTTCCTCTTGGTAGGTCTGATTCAGGGATTCTTCACCAGCAGGTTTCTTGTCCAGAAGTGTCTGTGAGATAGAGTTTCTACCCCAAGAAGTGTCTAAAGTCTGTGGTTTTGGGTCCTCTTCTTGTACCCATTTTGGCCTTTCAAGTAGGCTTACTTCAAAGGAAAGTCTCACTTGTTTGTGAAATCCTGCATTGCCCAGCCAAGGCCTCAGACACAGACCAGGGGTTTGGAGACTGCATTGTGTGAGGGCAGGCACAGCCCTTTCAGGTGTTAAGGACCACTCCTCCGCTCCCTCCTAGCACAGATGGCTCATCAGAATATGCAGGCTACACCCCAGCCCTCTTTGTGTCACTGTCTGGAGAGAGGTGCAAACAGCCCAACTGTCAAACTAACCCAGAGAGGGAATCCAGAAACAGGCAGAGTCACAAAAATGGTTTAAGCAAGAAAATCCACACTTTCTAAAAGTGGCATTTTCAAACACACAATCTCAAAACCAACTTTACTAAAAGATGTGTTTTTAAATTGTGAGTTAAGAGGTCCCAAACTCCACATGTCTATCTGCTCCCAAAGGGAATCTACACTTTAATCATGTTTAAAGGCAGCCCCCAGGTTAACCTATGAGAGAGACAGGCCTTACAACAGTGACAACCAAATCTGGCAGTATTTCACTGTCAGGACATATAGAACACATTAGTATATGTCCTACCTTAACCATACACTGCACCCTGCCCATGGGGCTACCTAGGGCCTACTGTAGGGGTGTCTTATATGTAGGAAAAGGGAAAGGCTAGGACACTTGCAAGTCGAATTTACAGTTTAAAACTGCACACACAGACACTGCAGTGGCAGGTCTGAGACATGATTAGAGGGCTACTTATGTGAGTGGCACAACCAGTGAATCAAATATACCAATCATGGATAAACCAATCAACAGTATGATTTACACAGAGAGCATACACACTGTAGCACTGGTTAGCAGTGCCAAAGTGCCCAGAGTTCAAAAGCCAACAAAAACAGGTCAGGAAAAATAGGAGGAAGGAGGCAAAAAGTTTGGGGATGGCCCTACAAAAATGGCCAGGTCCAACAGTAAACAGGCAGTTGTTGCACAGCTGTGTCCTGGAGGCATGGTGGCATACAACTGCCTTCAAATGGTGGACACCATCTGGGCAGTCAGTGTCAGAACCAGGACTGGTCTTAGGTTGCAATCAGGTCTCCTCCTTTTGGACAGGTGAATCTTGACTCAGTTACTTGGGCCTTCTAGAATAGGTGTCACTACATTCCTCTCTCAGGACCAAGTCCAGGGTCGGTGACTGGGTTGCCCCTTGGTACTTCTAGACAGCGGTAGATGGATCCGATTGGGCACACTTGGAGCTTGCGCCAAGGGGAGCAACTCAGCCACTTTGGCAACTTGAAAGTTCCTCAAAGAAGCAGCTTTAACTTTCAATGGCATTTTAAGAAATTGGGTTGTTGGTTGACTGGGGTGTGAGCCCTGGTCTAGCAGCAACCACACACCGAGTTAGGTTAAAACACAAGCAAACCCCAAATTAACCTGTGCTCAACCCTCTGGTAGTTTGGCACAAAGCAGTCAGGCTTAACTTAGAGGCAATGTGTAAAGAATTTGTGCAACACTTCAAACCACAACACAGTAAGAACACACCACTAAAGGCATCTACAACAGAGTTAGAACAATATAGTGTTTAATAAACACATTGAGACCAAAATGACAAAAACCCAATTAGAAGAATGGGAGATATTGAATTTTAAAGTTTTTGGTAAAGGTAGCACCAAAAGGCATAAAGTGCTACTGGGGATATCACATTGCTCCAAACCAGTACAAAGCCACAAGTTCAGGCCAATTCTGATAGAGTGTAGACGAGTGACAGAAACCCAGTTAGGCCGACTGAACAGAGTGGCTTAAATCTTGGTTGTGGAGCATTATATGGATCCACGTCGAAGATGCATCGTGCAGCTGGAGCACTGCATCGGTTCCAAGAGGCTGTGAGGTTGTGGCGCAAGATTCAGTTGAAGTGTCATCAAGGGTCCCATCGACGGGGCTTATGGTGCAAATTCCAGCATCTGGGATGCGATGCACAGCTGGCAATGTGTCAGTTCTGGGGGGCTTCAATGAGAAGTCTGGTGTCATCATTGAGACTGCTGTCGACAAAATATGTGAGGACCTGGGCTGTGGATAGTACACACATCCAAGTGATGCACCAGTTCCAAGAGCTGCAGTGGGTGATGCTAGTCTTTGTAATAGGTCCAATCCATGCAGCAGCAAAAATGCATCAGGTGTGCTCGAGATGCACTGCTCACCTGAAGAGATGCATCGGTTCTGCTCAGAGATGCATCACTCAGCAGAAAAAGATTCGTTGGTTCCGTTGGCAAGCACTGGAAGACCAATTCTAAAGGTCTGGGCAGGGGTGGCACCACTTAGCAGGATAGACTCAGATGGCAGAGTCCAGACGCAGATGCAAAGTTGCAGGAAGCCTGGTATGCCCCAGATGCTTCAGATTAGGAGGCCAGACAGATAGCCCTTGGAGTCACTATGGGTTCTGAGTCAAGAGATGCAGGTCCTGTTATTCTCACCCAGGCAAGACAGCAGAAGTCAGCAGATAAGCAAATCAAAACAGGAGTCTAGCAGAGTGCAGTTCAACAGAGTGGCAGTCTTTCAGCAGCAGAGCTGTCCTTCTTCCTTGCACAGTATCCAAAGGTTCAGAGGTGTACTGCAGTTGTGATGTTTGAGGTCCAGTATGTATACCTTGGTGTCCTGCTTCTAGAAGGTGGGACAAAATTCTAAACAGTGGCTTTCAAGTCCTAGAAATTCCCTAACTCCCCTGCTCTGGCTCCAACTGGGCTGGAGGGACAATACAGTTATTTTTTTACCCTTTGTGTGTGGAAAGAACACATCCTATTCAGGTGTAAGTAAGGCTGTGTCCAACTCCTCCCTCCCAGCCAGCTCCAGAAGGCCCATCAAGTCACACCTAAGCTCCGATTGTGTGTGGCTGTTTAGGAGAAATACTCAAAGCATAACTGGCAACCTTACCTAGTCATGTGAGCAGAGATAGGCTGCAGGCATAAAATGTCCAAGGAAAGAGAATGGCAACTTTCTAAAACTGCCATTTTCAGAATTGCAATTTAAAATCCGACTTCACCATAAGTTAAAGTTTTAACATGTGATTTGAGAGACACCAAACTTGAAGGAAGCATCTCTTCCCATTTGGAAATTACTGTTATAAAATCTAATAAGGTAACTCCAATATTATCCTATGGGAGAAATAGGCCTTCAGTAGTGAAGAATGACATGTAAAACTTAAAAGTACATGTTCTACTTTTGAAATACATTGCACACTGCCCTCTGGACTGTCCATGACCTATCGTTGGGGTGGCCTATATACATTAAAAAGGGAGGTTTGGACCTGACAATAGGCTTATTTTTCCAGGTCAAAATGTCAGTTAAAAAGGCACATACTCAGAGGCTCTGCAATATCGGGCCTGAGACAAGTTTATAGGGCTACTTAAGTGAGTGGCACAATCAGTGCTACAAGCCCACTGGTAGCATTTATTTTCAGGCCCTGGGAACACGTAATGAAATTTACTAGGGACTTATAAGTGTATTAAATATGTCAAATGGGGATAAGCCAATATTACCATGTTTAGAGGGGAGAGCACACACACTTTAGCTCTGGTTAGTAGTGGTAAAGTGCACAGAGTCCTAATGCCTGCAAAAGAAAGGTCAGAAAAATGGAGGAAGAAGGCAAGAAGTTCAGGGAAGACCACTCTAAGGCTGACAGGTCTAACAGGCATGGTCCACACAGATACACAATCATCAAGTGCTGGGGCCTAGCAACAGTCTTACTTCATTAGGTAAAAGTGGGTGAGTAAAAAGCTTCACAGGTTCTCTTCTTCTGTGGTGCTTACTGCTTGGGTACAAGTGGGCAAGTGCCACACAAATGATGGTGTGACTCCTCAGGCACACAAAAAATGTCCACAAGTCAGGGATAGCCCCTTTGCCAGCAGCACAGAAAGCTGGATGAGAAATATGCAAGTGCTATAGCTGCAACAGCTGGGTTTATGGACAGCTCTGCTCTGACACAGTTCAACAAAGCTGAGAATTCTCCGCTTCAGCATCAGTGATGGCTCCGAGTTGGGAGCACGCTAGTCAAGCTCTTCAAGAGTGACGGATGGAGGAACCCCCAGCACAGGGGACAACTGCTTTTGCCCTCACCAGCAGTAACATACACTGGACTGTCATAAAATGGAGTGGCATAGAATGCAATAGCACACATTGTAGTGGTGTATAGCAGACTGACATAGAGAGAAGTGAGTTACAGTGGAGTGGTGTACAGTTGTTTAGTGTAGAGTGGAGTGGAATATAGTGGAGTGGCGTCAAGTGTAGTTGAGGACAGTTGAGTTGAGTGGCATAGAGTCTAGTGGAATACAGTGGAGTGTGTTAATTGAAACTGACATAGCGTCAAAGTGAGTTAAATAGATGTGGATGTAATGTGCCTGGAAAATATAGTATTTGGTGCAAATGGTTACTTCTGGTAGCATGTGAGAATAGTGTAAGCAGTCTTGAAGTTATAACTTTCAACATACTTAGTTATATTTTGTTCCAAGGTACACCAGAGTAGGTTTGTGGTATACTGCAGTACATACACATGATGGCGCAGCATGTGATTTGGAAATGGCTGCATTTACCAAATGTAATTGGCAGTCATGTCTTTTTCAGTACATTTTGACAACGGTCTGCATTTTGCTGTGATGAGGGTTAGGATCTTAGATCTAGGTAAGTAGTAGGTTTTATTTAAATTCCCTGTCTATTACTGCTTTATTAAATTGCTAATAGGTAGAGAAATGTGTACATAATTTTGTATGTATTTTTACAGTAGTTTGGGGGAAATGTTCATTTGTTAAAATTTTTTAAAGTATGACAGTAATTTGTAGGTATTACCATGCTACGCTATAGACTTTTTTGTGAAGATTTAAATATGTGAAAATATAAAATACATTGTAAACCACTATAATTGCAAAATAAATAACACTGCAGTGTATGTTTAACTCCATACTTTAAAACAAATATATTTGGAAACTTATAACTAGTTTTCCCTACCTATTACCACTTATAAAATGTAGTACTTACCTACATCTCGAAAGACAAAGCAGAACTGAGGCAAAGTGTACCTACAACTGACATGACTGCCTTAATATTTTGTAAAGACAGTGATTAACCAATCACATAATGACTTATCTTTGCAATGTACTGCTGTACTTCGGCAAAATACCACAAAATGTAATGAAAATTCCACAACAGATATCACTAAGCTAAAATGCCTTGTAACTAGAAAAAATGCTTATCTGTAGACCCCAAAAGATTATCTGTGCACCATAATGTCTAATCGTATGCCAAATTGAATGTAACTCTATTCAGCCATTTTCGCGCTATGTGAAATACAAAAGTCCATTGAAATTGCATTTGTGCAAAAATGTGCGTTGACAACCCTCTATTTTCCATGCATCTATAGTTTTGTATGAGTAAATGCAGAAGCTAACTATAACGTACCTTTCACCTTTGTTTGTTTTCAGTAAATGTCTATGTTTTTTTAATGTAAAGCAATTTTAATTACTATACATTATTTAACCCCCGCCGCACATGGTGACAAGGCCTGGCTGCAAAGCCGAACCCCACGCCATGCACGTCCTTTGGCTGTGGGTAACGCAGGTTGGCCACAGGGCCTGTCTTTGACAGTGGATCTGTGAGTGGGTGCATGAGTGTTTGAGTGGGTCTGAAAGTGGGTGTGTGAGTCTGAGTGGGTGTGAGGGGTGTGCATGAGTGTCTTAGTGGGTGTATGAGTGTACGCATGAGTCTCTGAGTGCAAGTATGAATGAATGAATTAGTGTATGAATGAGTCTGTGGTTTTTCTTTCAAATATTTCCATATTTGTCAATAATTTGTGAACATTAGCGAATTTTCACAAATATCAGGAATGGTGATGCAAAATTATTTCAAACCAATAATATTCACCTAAAACACATTGTATCACACCTCTGGGGTCAGGGTTCCTTCACCCTGACCCCTTATACCACTTTCAATTTGGATTTTCACCCTCAGGGACTGTGTCCTGTGAAATAAAATGGCAGCCGCAACTTTGTAGTCATGTTGCAGTCTGCCACTTGTAATCCTTCTTTTCACACGCATATTTGTGAAATATTTGTGAATTTTGTGAATTATTCATGGCCAGAGATGTACAAATTTATTTTCCAACAAAATATCTCAAAAACTACTGAACAGATTTACACCAAATAAGCGCAAGTGTAATCTGCGTACCGACAGCTAGCTTTCTGCCAAATTTGGTGTAATTCAGTCCAGTGGTTGGGCCTGTAGTTGTGTCTAAAGAATCCTATGGAAATTAACATAGCAAATGTATTTGAACCCTTTTTTTCTTGGCTCCTGCTTAAAGGATCACCGAAAGCTTTTCATATGCAATAAGAATCACTGCAACACTTTTTTGCGGAAAATTTTGTGAAGATTTGTCAAAAGGTACTAAAGTTATAGGCAAGTCAAAAACGCTTTTCCTATAGTAACATTCTCCTAACTATAACTACCTAATGGTGACCACTACTAGGTAATGTATATATATATATATATATATATATATATATATATATATATATATATATATATATTAATATGAAACTACAAAAATAGCGGAGCACACCAAGAACAGCTAGAACACTATTGGTTCTTGTTAAATTAAATCTATGCAAGAAAATATCAATAAATTTCACGTTCATGGAACAATGTATCCAAAGGCAGGAAAAGGGTGTCCATTATTTTTTCTATAAACAAACAAACATATGTAATAATACAATACTAAAAATATTTAATGTGATCACGTCTCTCAAGGAACGAATTCAGGAACATATACGCTCATTAAAAAATAATGATGTGACATCTCCAGTGGTACGCCATATGGCAAAAATGCATCCTTTCTCCGAGTTACCCGTTATAAAATTTATGGGTATCAGTCAGACTCCTGTCAATCCTAGGGGTGGCAATAGAAACCTAGAATTAAGGAGAAATGAAACCAAATGGATTTTTAGACTTAGAGCCATAGAACTTGGAATGAATTTGGATGATGAAATGTACCACGTTTTGTAAACGCATCCATTGTTTATATATTGTTCATTTATTGAAAGCTTTTATATATAAGCATTTGTGAATGACGATACACAAACCTTTCTGTTCATCTATGGGTGATATGGACATTGGTGTTCATCGTGCACACTAATATGCAATTACTATGAAATAACTACATTAATTAACACATTATATGACTAACATACATTTTGGAATAATTTGCTTTTAAGATGAAAGTTTGATTGGTGATATATATTGCTGTATTAGGTCTACTGGATGACGTAATGTTGAATAGATTTTTTGCTGTGAGATGCATTATTGACATTGTTACAATGATTTTAGGGACATTGAGTAATAATGCAATATGCGGCCGCCGCATTGGTTTGGAATGAGATCGGTATTAAGGTGTCTAAGGTAGTCTTATTAATATTGCGCATCTAATGGGAATGGTGGCTCAATGTTTCATTTCGCCACAATCATGTTTATATAACATGACTAATGTTGGCGACTATAGTACACATGATAAGGGCTGTTATATTAGATGCCCCAGAATTGGTGTTATTGTATCACCGAACAATATTAAAATGGACGCCGTGTTCGGACTTAACAAGACTATTTTTATGTCAATTACGGTCATGGTGGTTTCTTTCTGACTTGGAAACATACTAGCAATATGGCGGCTATCGTTCATACGTGTGAAGAACGCAAGGTATTATTGGATAATTGAAATGCAGAGTAAAAGAGGTCTTTCCTATTTAAACGACTTTGAGATGTAGTACTTGTTTCTGCACGATTTTTCGTATGTTCGCGATGCCGCTTATCGGAAACATTCACACACAGGTATTATCGCTACAGTTTAATAGTTTCTCTGTTTAAGAAAATAAAATAGGATGCTTTGTTTTGTTTTAATAGATAACTTATATGGATCGTTGATGATAAAAAAAAATTGGGTTTTGGTTTTGGCCATATTTGATAATGGAGCTTATAATTATAGTTATGAAGTCAAGTCAAGTCAATTAAGGCCTTGGAACTGAATATAGGAATTATTCTAAAGGTGCATGTTTAGCTTGAAATATTAGCTATAGTGACCTTTAGTAGATTTAAAAATGTGTTTGTGCTTTTAGATATTAAACAAAAAGGATTATTCCGTGGGTGTGCTGGAGTGGTGTATACTGAACTGACCACATACGAAGGTCCATACCATATTCTGAACGGGTGGTTGAGAGGATGGACAATTTTTATTTGATTAAGATATTTCCTTCGTGGACTCTTTGTGAAAGAATGGTATGTAGAATCACACTTGGCTTTTAAATTTAGGTATATTAGCCACGGTTATGGTTCTGGATCTAAGACTATTCCTGTTTATTGCAGGTTTGATTTATAGACTAAGGTTAGTTCCAATAAATTAACTAGGGGCTATGCATGGACTCTGGGTTTTACTAATCTCTAGGTTTCTGGATTGAATTTTATGGGTGTAATATGGAAAGGTGTGCTTTTTGGTTACATGTTTTGCTTTCCCTAAGACTCAACTTTCCCTCACATGTTGGGGTTGCATGTTTTGGGATGAGACTTTTCTGGTTTTGAATTACACATTATGCACTATTGAGTTTTTTGATTTGGTGAAGGATATTGGGTGTTCTTTCCTCTATGATTAGTGGTTTTCCTTGGAGGTTCCATACAGTGGAAGACTTTTGGTAACAAAAGTGGACCATATTTGATAAGTGAAGACAAATTATGTATTATATTGAGTGCTGTAATTAATTTGAGATTTCTTTATTGGGTTTTATCAGTCTTGAAAAAGTCCATCAGTGGCCGAAACACGTGTTGGCTGAAGCAGTGCTACAAAAGGGTTGAAGTGTACATCGTTCTGCCATTGTCCAAAGCAATTTTGTAATTATTTGAAAATAGTTTGTTTGATATATTTATACGTTGATGTTGTCTTGTACTTATTGTGCATATGTAATATGTTGTTGTATATGTTCATAAATTTATTGTATTTTTTTTGTATGGTCACATTAAATATTTTTAGTTTTGTATTATTACATATGTTTGTTTGTTTATAGAAAAAATAATGAACACCCTTTTCCTGCCTTTGGATACTTTGTTCCATGAACGTGAAATTTATTGATATTTTCTTGCATAGATTTAATTTAATAAGAACCAATAGTGTTCTAGCTGTACTTTGTGTGCTCCAGTACGCACATTTTGGTAACAAAGTGCATTAGTGTATGAGCACCCAAATATAAAAATATGATACCACATGCATATAAAATTGTTGGAATGTGCATTCTTTTGTCAGTCAGGGTTGTCAGTCTTTTTTGATTTTGGACATATATATATATACGTGCATGTATATTTATATATGCATTTTATGAAAAAAACAAAGGTTACAGGGGCATCAAAATTTAATAGAGTTAAAGAAAAACAATACAAATTCACTTTTCAAAAAACAGAGGGTACAGGGACGTTATAATTAGGCTCACATTTTTAACTTAAAACGTACAAAACCATACAAATTCACCAGTTATAGTTAGAGTTATCTCAAGTAACTATAACTCGTGCCCTAAGGTAACTATAACTTTTGCCCTCGCCATGAACAGTTTTTTCCTAAAAATGTTTACTGCAAGTATTTACATTGATATTATTGGTGACGTTATCAAAGATATCATGAGTGCCGTAATTTGTGGGGCAGTTAGCAGTTCATGGCAAGAGCTTGAGTTATAGTTACCTTAAGGCATGAGTTATAGTTAGTTGAGATAACTATAACTAGTGAATTTCAATGGTTTCGTATATTTAAAATGTGAGACTAACTTTAATGTCCCTGTATTGTTTTTTAAGTGAATTTCAATGTTTTTTATTTCTGTTTCCTAATTATAATGTCCCCATAACCTTTGTTTATTTAAGTGAATTTCTATGTTTTTTTATTAATGTACAGTAATTTATATTTCTATATGTTAATCCAAGCACCGCTGCACACCTGCCCTCCGGCTAGGCCCTGAGGCCAACACACTTAGGCACCCAACATTGCACTATTCACAGCCTTCACCCGTGCGCAGCAGGGGCTGCCTGCAAGGGCTGGTCTGCAGCCAGTCCTTGCGGCCAAACCTTCTTATCACCCAACCCCATGCTGTGAATGTCCCTTTGGCTGTGCGTGGTGCAAGTTGGCTGCAGCCTCTCTGAGTGTCAGAATAGGTGTGAGAATGTGTATCTGGGGGTGAAAGTGGATGTGAGAGTGTCTGGCTGGGTGTGAGAATGCATACATCAGTGATTTAGTGGCTGCATCAGTGTGTGCACAAGACTGTGAGTGGGTGCATGAGGGGATCAGTGGGTCTGTGAGTGGGTGTGTGAGAGTCTGAGTGGGTCTGTGAGTGGGAATGTTACTATCTAAGTGGGTATGTGAGTGGGTGTATGAGGGTCTGGGGCTGTGAGTTGGTGCCCAATGGTGTGACTGCATCTGTGAGTGGGTACGTGAGTGTCTGAGTGGGTCTTTGAGTGTGTACGTAAGTGTCTATGTAGGTGTGTGAGTGGGAGAAAGATATTGAAAAAGAGAGAGAAACAGAGAGAAAGAGAGTGAGAGGGAGAGAGATATAGGTGGTCATTACAACTCTGGCGGACGGTGTTAAAGCTGCGGAAACACCGCAAACAGGCCGGCGGACCAAAAAAGGGAATTATGACCCTGGCGGAAACCGCCAACAAAGACAGCCACTTTAACACACCGCCCGCCATGGCGGTGCAAACAAGCAGCGCAGCGGTCACCGCCAACAGACAGGCGGGAGACAATGTACCGCCCACAGTATTACAACCCGCCAATCCCCCACCTTTTCCGGGCGGATTCTCTGTGGATAAAAACACGGCGGAAACAGCTTTTGCTATGGGAAAACGCTCACCTGAACACATCCCACGAGGACTCCATGGAGCCGGAACTCCAAATACTACCTGCCCTTGTGTTTCAGCTCCTCTACAACCAACAGCTACGTAGGCGCCGAAGACAACGGTGAGTACTGCACCTACGACATAGGGGAGGCAAAAGTTAGGGGGACACCCACCAAACACCCCCACCCTCGCATATTACAACATACGCACCAATGCATACACAAAAATCACAGTAACAACCCACAATCCCCCCGGAAGAATGAAAAGACAATGCGAAATTCGGTCAAACATTGTGATGCGGCAATATACATGTCATACAAAAATATACAGATATATATTTGAAAATCAGTCAGAATTATATACAATACGAGAAGTAGTGCAGATATGTACACAACAATGTCCGTGCACCAACAGTCCAAAAATGCATGGGCGAGGCCCACAAAGGATACCTGACCACAATCGGAGGGAACACTGCTGGGGCATCAGATAGAAATACTACAGGCACCTCAGGGGGAAGGGAAGGGGGGGCACCTTAGCCAGATGACTGCAAAGCCAGATCCACAACGGGGCTCCATGCCCATTGATGTATCCTGGGGAGTGCAAAGCCACAGTCTCTCAAGTCTCTACAGTGAGTGGAGTGCCCACTGTTCCATCCTGGGGAGTGCAAAGCCACAGTCTCTCAAGTCTCTACAGTGGGTGGGGTGCCCACTGTTCCATCCTGGGGAGTGCAAAGCCACAGTCTCTCAAGTCTCTACAGTGGGTGGGGTGCCCACTGTTCCATCCTGGGGAGTGCAAAGCCACAGTCACTCAAGTAGATGCAGGTCTCTAGTGGTACTGGGGGGGACTGGTGCCCAGACTGGATGTCCCAGCTGCACATGGGATAAGGATGCCTGATGTGGCGGCCCATTCATTCCTACCCAGTCTTCGCCCTGTTCAGCGGTGCTTTGCCATGGCGGTCTTTGCCGTGTTCAGCGGTGCTTTGCCATGGTGGTCTTTGCCCTGTTCAGCGGTGCTTTGCCATGGCGGTCTTTGCCCTGTTCAGCTGTGCTTTGCCATGGCGGTTCTGCTACGGACATTGGTGTGTGGCATGACGTTCTCTACACTGGGCATTGCTGTGTGGCATGACGTTCCATCATTGCCCAGTGGGGCTGTGGCAGCCGGGGCCCTCCAGGGCACTGATTCCGGCGGTGGTCTCCTGACCAGTGACGATACTTGGGCCCTCCTGGGCTGTGACTCTGGCGGTGGTCTCCTGACCAGTGACGATACTTGGGCCCTCCTGGACACTGACTCTGGCGGTGGTCTCCTGACCAGTGACTATACTTGGGCCCTCCTGGGCTGTGACTCTGGTGGTGGTCTCCTGACCAGTGACGATACTTGGGCCCTCCTGGGCTGTGACTCTGGCGGTGGTCTCCTGACCAGTGACGATACTTGTGCACTCCTGGGCTGTGTGTCTGGCGTTGGTCTCCTGACCAGTGACGGTACTTGGGCCCTCCTGGGCTGTGACTCTGGCGGTGGTCTCCTGACCAGTGACGATACTGGGGCCCTCCTGGGCACTGACTCTGGCGGTGGTCTCCTGACCAGTGACGATACTTGGGCCCTCCTGGGCTGTGACTCTGGCGGTGGTCTCCTGACCAGTGACGATACTTGGGCCCTCCTGGGCTGTGACTCTGGCGGTGGTCTCCTGACCAGTGATGATACTTGGGCCCTCCTGGGCTTTGACTCTGGCGGTGGTCTCCTGACCAGTGACGATACTTGGGCCCTCCTGGGCACTGACTCTGGCGGTGGTCTCCTGACCAGTGAAGATACTTGGGCCCTCCTGGGCTGTGACTCTGGCGGTGGTCTCCTGACCAGTGACGATACTTGGGCCCTCCTGGGCTGTGACTCTGACGGTGGTCTCCTGACCAGTGACGACGGTGCTGGCGGTTGTATGTCGACCGCCGGAAATGATGGCGCACTTCTCCGCCGTGACACTCACAACAGGCTGGGCAGACTTCCTCTGGCCCTTCCACAACTTTGGTGGAGTCACAGCTGACTCTCCAATCCCCTTGGAACCCATGTCAGTTGTTTTCCCACCAGGAGTCTTAACACGGTCCCGTCGTCCACTCTCCAATTTTAGAGCCTTTACAGGGGGTGGGCTGCCAGTGCCTTGGCTCCGGGTCCTACTGCCTGCCCTGGTGGCCGGTGCACTCCACAAACCTTGAACAGGCACCACTGGTATTGGAGGCTTTTTGGCTGAGGCGCTACGACGGGACTGATGAATTGGAGGGGGTGGGGGCAAAAAGGTCAATTTGACAGAGGGACAGTTTCTGACGGACACTGGGATGGGTAGCTGGAGGGGGTCTGGGAGTGGAGGAAGAGGAGGTGGTTGTAGGAGGTGTCACTTTAGGTGTTTTGGGTGCAGGTGCAGGTACTGGAGGCTGTCGTGAGGTGGATGGATGTTGGGTGAGTGATTGCCGGCGTTTGGGTACTTTGGGAGGGGGCGTTACAGACACACTGGGAGAGGACACAGGGGACGTGTAAATGGCAGTGGAGGTGGTGAGTGCAGGTGAGCGGCTTGTGGTGCTGGGTGTCCTTGTGCGATTCCTGGTGCCTGTAGATGTGGTGCATGCAGGTGTGTGTGTAGACGAGACTGGGAGGGAGGAGGGAGAAGAGGAGGAGGGGACACAGTGGAGGCAGTGGATGTTGCTGTGTCTGTACGTGGGTGAGGTTTGCGTGAGTGCCTGTGGTGTGTGTGGTGCCTGTGTTTGCTTGAGCTACTTCGGTGTGTTGACTTGTGTGCATGCTGGTCTGTAGGTGTGCTTGGGATGGGCTGGGGTACAGGAGATTGGGTCTGGGTGGAGGAAGTTGGAGGGGGGAGGCTAGAGACAGGGACAATGGCTGCCATCAGTGCTGAGGCCAGAGATTGCAGGGTTCGCTGAAGGACAGCCTGACCAGAATGAATGCCCTCCAGGAATGCATTACCGTGTTGCAACTCTCGTTCTACACCCTTGATGGCATTCACAATGGTAGACTGCCCAACAGTGAGTGACCTGAGGAGGTCAATGGCCTCCTCGCTGAGGGCAGCAGGGGTGACTGGGGCAGGGCCTGAGGTGCCTGGGGCGAAGGTGATGCCCACCCTCCTGGGTGAGCGGGCACGGGGCGAACGCTGAGGGGATGCTGGGAGGGCGGGGCTGGTAGGGGAGTTGGCGGCTGTACCTGTAGAGGGAGCCACCACAAGGGAGCCCCCATCGGCGGACGAGTCCGTGTCGCTGTTTGGTGATCCGGTGGCCGACGTGAAGCTCCCCTCGCCCTCCGTCCCACTGGTGCATTCAGAGTCTGTGGTGTGGCCCTCCATGGCCATGTGGGATGCAGCTCCCTCGTGCTCCGGTGCCACTGTACCTCCGCTTGTTGATGCTGATGTACAAAAGGACAGGGAGAGCAGAAAAAGGGGGGGAGACAGAAGAAAGAGAGTTTTAGTGCATGGATTACCGCTACCGTTGGCGGACAAGACAGACGCAGCAGCCCCCTGCATTACGCCGTGCTCCTGCCCTCTGCACATGCAATTTCTGGGATATGGCCTACATGGCAATGGTGGACATCTGCGCACATGGATGCCACAGGGACAACTGTACCTCGACTTGGCACTCTGCTGAGGTGGGGTAGAGTGCCACATGGCCTACATTACGGAGGGGCCTTGCCTACCTAACTCATCCTGGCCTAGGGACACCCACAGCCCACCTCCCCCACCCAGACACCTCCACTACGCGCAAAGTCAGCAGAATGAGGTTGTACTCACCCGCTTGTGTCTGCTGTGATGCCCTCAAGCGCCCATCCAACTCCGGGTAGGCCACCGCCAGGATCCGGAACATCAGGGGGGTCATGGTGCGACGGGCACCCCTCCCACATTGGGAGGCCATCCCCAGCTGAGCCTCCGCCGTCTTCTTGCTGCAGCGGCAAATGTCCTCCCATCTCTTACGGCAGTGGGTGCCCCGTCTCTGGTGGGCCCCCAGGGTCCTGACCTCCTTGGCGATGGCACGCCAAATGTCCCTCTTCTGGTGGGCGCTGACCTACATGACATGCAGAAGGGAAGAAGAGAAGCCATTACCAACTGCACCGTAGATGTAAGTGTCCCCCCTCCCTACCCTTGCCATTTGGCACATGCATTAATGTTCCCTGAACTCTGCCCCCTTCCCTCTTCCAACCAGCCCTCTCCACCCAGGCCTAGCCCACACAACATGCTCCCTGTGTACTAACCTGTTGGTCTGGAGGACTGTAGAGTAGCGTGTACTGGGGGAGGACCCGTCTACCAGTTTCTCCAACTCCTGTGCAGTGAAGGCAGGGGCCCTTTCCCCAGACGCAGCAGCCATCGTCGCTTCCAGACCGAGGTCACAGCAGCACTTGCAGTGTAGGTCCTCTCCTGTCGAAGGTCAGGTATCTAGTGATTGAACAGATAGAAAATGGTGGTGACGTCCGCGGCGGGGCGCATCATCACCGTCGGCCAACCTGTTCATTGGCTCCTGGGACCCATAGGGTCCAATGTTAACCAATGCAGCATTGCGCAGCGGTCTACGACCGCCTACTGCGACGGTGTGCAACGCCAGCGCTGTTACCCCACAATCCAATTGTTCCAGTTTAGAGGTCAGGCAGCCGCCATTTCAGGGGCCCACATGGCTTCAATTACTACTGCGTCACACATAGCTAGGCCTACACTCGACACACATACAGGAAGGGTTTTGTGAGCGGTGTAGTCTTGTGTGTAAATGTGGGTACATACCTGGAGGAATACTGACTGGTTCTTCGCTGTTGTCCTTCGTAGGCACCGTCAGCTGGGACATATGAGAAGATGGCGGAATCCTCCGGTGTACCGACCGCTGGTGGACCTGTTGACAATGGAAGAGAGACATGTCATCGTCACCTACCGGTTTGACCGTGCCACAATCCAGGTACTATGTACCTAGTTGGAGCCAGACCTGATGTCACCAATCCGCCATCCGACTGGAATCCCCCCTGACGTGCAGGTGCTGTGAGTGCTCCATTTCCTTGCAAGTGAGTCTTTTCAGACAACAGTGGCCATGGCATCAGGGATGTCCCAGCCTATGTTTTCCAACCTGTTGTCCAGAGTGTTGTTTTCCCTGCTGAAACACGTAAGGAGATACATCATTTTCCCTCAGGTGGAGAATTTGCCCACAGTGAAAGGCGACTTCTATGCCCTTGGACATATCCCCAACGTCATCGGTGCCATTGATGGGGCCCATTTAGCTCTGGTCCACCCGCACAGGAGTGAACAGGTGTACAGGAACAGGAAGAGTTATCATTCAATGAACGTCCAGATGGTATGTTTGGCAGACCAGTACATCTCGAAGGTAAATGCTATGTTCCCTGGCTCAGTGTATGACGCCTACATCCTGCGGAATAGCAGCATCCCTGATATGATGGGTCAACTCCACAGGCACCGTGTATGGCTATTGGGGGACTCTGGTTACCTCAACCTGTCCTGGCTATTGACCCCAGTGAGGAATCCCAGGACCAGGGCAGAGGAACGGTACAATGATGCCCATGGGCGGACTAGGAGGGTGATTGAACGCACCTTCGGCCTCCTGAAGGCCAGGTTCAGGTGCCTCCATATGACAGGTAGATCCCTATTCTACTCACAGAAGAAGGTGTGCGACATCATCATCGCCTGCTCCATGCTCCATATTTTGGCATTGCGACGCCAGGTGCCTTTTCTGCAGGAGGATGATCCAGATGACGGTGTTGTAGCAGCTATGGAGTCTGTGGAGCCTGTGGACAGTGATGAGGATGATGCTGAGGAAGAAGACAACGACAACAGGGAGTCAGTCATACAGCAATATTTCCAGTGAGACACAGGTGAGAACATTTTCATTTTTACCATTACATTAACTTTCACACGTCTACCTCTATCCCATTTCTCGTTTTAAATCACTATTTGGAAACTGAGTTGTACCCTTCCATTACGGTTTCACAGGTGTGGTTACCTACGTGTCAACTGCTTGCATCATTCAAGTGTTTGTGATGTGTGACATAGGTATGTTAGCCTTACAATGGTAAACCCATTATGACACTGTCATTGATAATACATATTTAGTAAATCACAGACTGACTCCAGATTGTTTTGTGTTTTAAGGGTGTTTATTGAAGTGCTCTGAAATGTGAGGGGTTTGTAAAATGAGGATGGGTGATGGTGGAGGAATGTCCATGGAAGAGTCCAGTCTATTAGTCTCACAGGTGCACTGCCTATCTGGGCATAGGAAGTGGAGCTGGTGCAGTTTAAGTATGGAAAGGGTAACAAAATGGGACGGTGGGGTGACAATCAGGGTGGTCTCATTTCCTGGCGGGGGTCTTGCCATCTTGCTCTGTCCTGTTCCTGGATCTCAGGGCCCGCTTGCGTGGTGGTTGACCATCTGCAGGGGGTGGGGTGCTGGTGTGTTGGTCCTGTGGCGGGGCGTCCTGTCCACTAGCGCCGGCAGAGGTGGTGGGCAGTTCATCGTCCTGGCTAGTGTCAGGGGCCCCTTGGAGTGCCACGGTGTCCCTCAAGGTCTGCTGTATGTCCTTCAGCACCCCTACGATGGTGGCCAGAGCGGAGCTGATGGTCCTGAGCTCGTCCCTGAACCCCAAATACAGTTTGTCCTGCAGGCGCAGGGTCTCCTGCAACTTGTCCAGGACCGTGGCCATCGTCTCCTGGGAGTGGTGGTATGCTCCCATGATGGAGGTGAGGGCCTCGTGGAGAGTGGGTTCCCTTGGCCTGTCCGCCCCCTGTCATACAGAAGCCCTCCCAGTTCCCCTGTGTTCCTGTGCCTCCGTCCCCTGGACCGTGTGCCCACTACCACTGCCCCCAGGTCCCTGTTGTTGTTGGGGTGGCGGGTTATCCTGGGTTCCCTGTAGTGGTGGACACACCGCCGATTGACCTGTCCTGGGTAGGGAGGTTTGGGCCCGCTGGGTGGGTGCTGTGCTGGTGTTACCAGAGGGTGGAAGGTCGGTGTTGGGCTGTGCCTGTGCAAGGGGAACCGACTGTCCCGAGGCCCACCATGGTCCGGGCTGGTCATCAGGATCCAGTAGGGCAGAGCTGCTCTCGCCACTGTGGGCCTCTTCTGGGGGTGGAGAGGCTCTTCTGGGGGTCTGGACCCTCTGGTGTGGTGACGGTCCTTTGTGTTCCTGCAGGGGCATAAGAGCATGATTATTGCATGTGTGTGTGTTATGGTGTGCAATGGGTGGGTGTCTGTGTACCCCAGTGCAAGCATTCCTGTGTGTGGGTTTGTGTGATGATGGTTGAAGGTGTGTTCTGGGTATGTGCAGTGGGCATGCTTTAGTGAGGGGTGTACATGCTTAGTTGTGTCATGCAGGGCTTGGTGTTGGGATGGGTGGTTTGTGTTATGGGTAGATTAGTGAGGAGTTGGAGTGATAGGGGAGGGGGTGAGGGTGGGGGTGTGTGATATCATGCAGGTAGGGTGGGGGATATGATAGTTACAAATTGACTTACCAGTGTCCCATCCTCCACCGACTCCTCCGAGGCCCTCTGGATGCATGATGGTCAAGACTTGCTCCTCCCATGTTGTTAGTTGTGGGGGAGGAGGTGGGGGTCCGCCGCCAGTCCGCTGTACTGCAATGTTGTGCCTGGAGACCGTTGAACGCACCTTCCCTCGTAGGTTGTTCCACCTCTTCCTGATGTCCTCCCTATTTCTTGGGTGCTGTCCCATGGCGTTGACCCTGTCCACTATTCTGCGCCATAACTCCATCTTCCTGGCTATTGATGTGTGCTGTACCTGTGAGCCAAATAGCTGTGGCTCTACCCGGACGATTTCCTCCACCATGACCCTGACCTCCTCCTCGGAGAAGCGTGGGTGTCTTTGGCGTGACATGGTGTGTTGTGTGTGATGTGTGGGGTGGTGTATGTGGTGATGAGTGTGGTGAGTGTAGTGGTGTGTGGTGTTTTGTGCATGGATGTTGTGTGGGTGATGGTGTTGTGTGCCTCTGTGTGATGGGGTTGTCTATTCTGTGCTCTCTCTCTGGCCTTCGTTCGTGTTTTTTGGTCATAGGGGTTTGAGGGTGATGTGGGTGTGTGTTTTATATTGTGTTGGGTGTGTGGGAGTGGTGTGTGTATGTGTATCAGGTGTGTGTATTTGTAATTGTCCAATGTGGCGGTGTTTTGGAGATGTGTGTGTATTTTGAGCACGGCCGTGTGTACCGCCAATGGAATACCGCGGTTGAAAGACCGCCGCGTGGATTCGTGTGTCGTAATAGCATGGGCGTGTTTCTGTTGGCGTGGAGGTGGAGGATTGGTTTCCGCCAGTTTATCACTGACCTTTGGTGTGGCGGTGTTGTGTGGGTGTCTGAATTTTGGCGGATTCAAAGATGTGTGTCATAATAGCTGTGGCGGACTACCGCCGCAGCGGCGGTGTATTGGCGGTCTTCTGCACGCGGTAAGCACCTTTTACCGCCAATGTTGTAATGACCCCCATAGACTTTTTAGGCTTTGATGTAATATGTACATAGAATGAGATATTTTTGCACAATTTAAAAAGAAAAATGTATTTTTAATTTAAAAAAAGTAAGATGACCTCTCATATGATCTTTAAATATTTTTACTTAAAGAATGGAAATGAGTCCAGCTGGACTCGAACCCTCAGTGCTCAGTGTGGAGGCCTGTGACATTGTTTTAGCCCTTTATGGGCTATCTTAGACTGCAGGAGAGCCATCAAAGGCTCCCCCACGGTCCCTACATGTTTTTTTTATATTTTATAATCTGCCCTTTATGGACTATGTGGGACTGTGGGGGAAGCCACAAGGCCTCCCCTGTGGTTCCATTGCTCCAACAACCAAAGAGCTGCTTTTAAGAGCAGCTCCATGGTTGCTGAAGCAAATCTTTCATCTCAGTTCCCTGCATGCATACCTGCGTGCAGGGAACAGAGATGAAAGCTCTGCTTTTTGACAGCCGGACTTGTTTGGCAGGTCCCGCTGTCAGAAACCAGAGTGTTTGCTGTGGCCTGGCTGCAGCTTCAAAGATGCCACAAAGCCTCATCAAGGAGCTACGTCCTAGGGGTGAGCACCCAGGGACATAGCAACCCGTGAAATGATGGTCCCCAGGGTTTTCAGTGGCTTTTCTATGGAAACACGCTAATAACTATAACTATCTACTGGCGACTATATATATATATATATATATATATATAACTAGTGAATTTCTACGTTTTCTATGAACAAATTCAGAACCTTACTATAGCGCCCCTCTAACCTGTTTGGCGAGCCCTGGGGCAGCAAGGGGCCTCGCGCCCCTCCCTTGTACTCAATGTGATGTTTGCCCTAGGAAGGAGGCAGTCCACAGGGCTGTGGGGGGGCAGGCAGCACCCCCCACTCTATGTGATGTTTGCCTCGGAAAGGTGGTTGCCCCGGAGGTTGCAAGGGGTCGCATACTCCTACACACCAAATGTGATGTTTTCCATGGGGAGGTGGCAGTCGTCTGGGCATTGGGTGGGCACAATTGGCCCATTCCCTTTAAAACATAAATAAGTCCCAGGTAGGTGGTAGTCACCAGAGCATAAAATGCCATAGATGTGGAGCCCCATGTGCTCCCTCCTCCATTTTCATATGCCCCAGGAGCTGTTGCTTCTTCTTTTTAAAAAAAAAACATTTTTGCTGGATCTGCAGATCTGCCTTGACTTGCCTTGAAAATTTCCCCCAAAAAGCTTTCAGATGTTATCAAAGATGCCATGAGTGCTGCAGTTTGTGGGGTCATTAGCAGTGCAGGTTGAGGCCGTGAGTTATAGTTACCATAGGGCAAGAGTTATAGATAACTCTAACTATGACGGTTGAATGTCTATGGTTTTGTACGTTTAAAATATGAGCGTAACTATAATGTGATGTTTGTTTTTTCAGTGAATTTCTATGGTTTATTAAATTGTATTTCCTAACTTTAACGTCCCTATGACCTTTGTTTTTTTTCAGTGAATTTCTATGTTTTTTTAATGTGGTAATTTTCATTACTATATGTTAATCCAATTCCCACTGTGCACGGCCAAGGCTGCTGGGCCTGGCCTAGGATCAGTCCCTGTGGCCAACCCCTATAACCGCGCCCAACCTCATGCTGTGCACATGCTTTGGTTGTGCACTCCTGGGGTTGTCTGCAGGGTCTGGCCTGAGGCCAGTCCCAGCGAACAACCCCTATAACCACCCAACCCTGCGCTATGCATTGCCTTTTGCCATGTGCAGCAGGTGTTTGCCGCAAGCCCTGCGGCCAACACCTATAACAACCCAAATGTATTTTCTATCTTTTTATACATTTTCCTAATTTATTTATTTATTTGAGGTGAGAGGGCCACTTGGCCCATCCTGCCTGGGCTGATCTCGAGCTCATGGACCCCCATCCTACGGGGTCTGACCATGTGACCTGGGTGTCCCCCTAGGGCAACCAGTCTCGGTGTTGGGGACCGTGGGGGATCCTGAATGCCCCCACGAGCCAAGATGGCTCCCAACCTCCTGTGGGAGCCAGCATTGCTGTCACAGAGAGTGAGATGCTAAAGTCGCTCCCTCCCTGTGAGAGCAGTTTCGTCTGTGTGCCTGCCTGCATCTCTGTGGGCAGGCACACAGAAGAAACCTCCACTCCAATGAAGAAAGAGCTGTTTGACAGCTCTCCCATCATCAGAGCAGAGTGTTTGCTGTGATTTGGCAGCAGGTTAAAAGCTGCAGCCAAGAAACAACAAATAGCTATGTCCCGGACACCCTGGGACATAGCAGGAGCCAGCCCTGTGGGGTGGCAGTCCCTAGGGCCATCAGTGGCTCCATTTGGGACCCTCCTCCAACACAGAATAGCACCAGGGAGGTGGTGGTCCTAAAGGCTGCAGGAGGTCTAAAACTGTACCCCTTTCTATTGGATTTAGTGTTTGGCTCTGGGAGATGGTGGTCCCCGGGGCTGTGGAGGGGGGCCCATGACCCGCACACCAAATGTCTTTAATGCCCCTGAGAGGTTATGGGATGCAGGTGTCCTTACCCTAGCCCCTTTCCTGTTCTTAACACATTTGTTGGCTACCAACACTTCCTGGTTGAAGTGCAGGCAGCCAATCAGAGTTGTGCACATCCCTGCATAGCTCGTCATTATTCACAAAGTTGTCAGGGCCAGAGATAGACAAATTTGGATTTCCTTAACTTTCTCAAAAACTACTAAATGGATTCACATCAATTACATGTAAGCGTAATCTGCATACCAAAAGCTACCTTTCTGCCAAATTTAGTGTAATTCCGCCCAGAAGTTCCAGCTGCAGACATGTTCAAAGGTCCTATGGGAAATAACATGGGAAACGCAACTTTTATAATGCCCCCTTTCTCTTGGCCCTCGTTTGACAGATCACCCTCAAACTTTCCGTGCGCAACAAGAATCACCGGCACACTTTTTTGGAAAATTTTGTGAAGGTTCTTCAAATAGTACCAAAGTTGTAGGCAAGTCAAAAAACGCCTTTTCTATGGAAACATGGTACTAGCTATAACTACCTAGTGGCAACCGCCACTTTTAATATATATATATATATATATATATTTATATATACATATTCATATAAAGCATATGTTTGTGTTTTTATTTGTGTTTTTGTTACAGTATAACATAGCAAATTCAGCACAGTAGGCAATTCACTTATTTTCCTCAAAATGATGACAATAGGTCAACTCCATGTTGTAAATTTTACATGCAGATATTTTATTTTTAATTGCAATACTTTCGATTATTGGTGTCCCTGTTGTCCAGATGCCAACACTGTCACTGAAAGTGAGTGTTTCAATAATTAAAAACCTATTACTTGCTGCTGACCACTTCATTCTGAGGCTGGGCCGCAGTTAGTGCTGCGTCATGACTTCATGCCTCATCTATCATATTCTGGGCAAAGTAACCATCATCCTCCCGTCCACTGCTCTAGTAAGATTAATGGTTGTGATCTGCAGGGCCTAGCTTCATTCCGCAATGACGACAGACTTAGTCCAACCAAACTTTAATTCTTAATAAATTAGAGGCGACTTCACTTTTCGAGAAAAAACACATCCGTGAATTAGGTCTGGTGACATACTTTTCTATTTAATCATCCCGGTTCATTAAACATTTAGAACTTATATAGGGAGTAGACAACTTTCTGGGGAAATTTGAAAGAAGAAAAATGCACATCTTTAATAATTCGAATAAAACGAATTGCTGTATGTGTAAGCATTTGAAGAAGGAATCTGTGGATAGGTTAAACTTTGAAAATGGAACATTCACCAAAGACTCTGTGATCATACAAGAAAAAACGGTACTATAGAAATAATTATCCCAGTTGCAACAATAGTCACAAAACTATTGAAAATAAATTCGCAAAATAATTTCTCTCAAAGATAGATCCTGCTTCGTAAATTACAATGTCACATTATGTATTTCCACTTCTTGTTCTAGAAGTAGAGCTCCTAATAGCATTCCCGAATTCGTATGCAAGAAGATGATCGATAGAAAATGTGTGATATAGAGTACAGGTGAGAGAAAATGGGCATTATTTTCAAATGTCACCCTGCGACTTGTATGACCACGTTTTCTCATTGTCAACGTATGGAGTTAAGAATTATATATATATTTTTTGTGGATTTTTCAAAGAATGACTGATTAAAAATATTTTTCGGTTGGTGGTGCTTTCAGTGTATACTGGTGTTATATATGCTGCAAAAATACATGATGCATGATAGCTGTCAGTTTAATCATGTTATGCTATGTTAAGTTGCGTCACTTTATGCTATGGTATTTTACGTTATGCTATGTTATGTTATGCTATCACTTTCCAAAGTTGGAAGTCTCCAAGCACTTTAGATGTGACAGAGAGCCTTCTTCCCCCCGTGCAAACATACTATAACTCATAAATTGTTGGCTAAGTGTTTACTGTGGGAGGGGCTGCCATTGGCATGTTTTAAGTGGAAAGAAAACGTAGGGAAAGGTCTCAAAAAGGTGTGTGGTGTAGAAGTATACATAGGAATACTTTCCAAGAGGCATGGCCTATGTAATTAAGGGGGTGTCTTAAAACACGTAAAATAAAATCCTTGCTTCCCCTAGTGTGCAGCCCCACCAGTGTTTTGAATCTTCTCTGTGACATTTCTGTTATTGCATGCAGACATATCACACAATAACAAGCCAGGCCTATTGGCGTTGCCAGTTCTTGTTAATAGTAACAAATAAATAAGTGACAAGAGTAATTTTTTGTGAATAATTAGAATGGAAAATGATTCAATTCTGAAATTATGAGACTGTGATTCAAAAACTATTAAGTGGTCTTTGGAATGTCTCAGTCACTTTTGTTCTGTTATGTTATGCTATGTTATGTGTATTCAAGAGTCAATATTCTGGGTTCTTGAAGCTTAGGAGACATATTAACCTCTGATAAAACAGTAAAAAACAGCAATAATGACTGAACAGGGAAACAAAGACTTGTGGGTACCCACCAATATTTCTGACCATGAATTATTTTTATGTTTAAGAAACAGTTATTCTAATCACATGGAACTTGGTCAGCATACACTATGCAGGCCTCCTGTAACCAAACTATAGAAATTAAGGGGCTGATTTAAGGAAAGTCTCGCTGCACTGACACTTTCCTTGCACCCCTTAGCAACCTCCTACCTCCACCATGTGTGCGCAGTATCTAAGAGACAGCACACCATGGTGCAGGGTAGTGGGCAATAGTGTCAACATTTTTTACCCTATTGATGTACTGTTCAGGGTTAGCGCCAAAATGTTGGTGCTAACCCCGAACAGTACATAGGGGCCTATTGTGAACAATGAGCACATTCATCTTTTTATTTTTGTCTCTGTAGAGGGGTAATATTTCTCCAAGGAAAAACCCTTCCTTCTGCACCTGGATCAGTGTTGGTAGTGTTACTTTGTAATGTCCATTCAGAACCCAAATTTACACATACACTTTACAGTAGTCAACCTATAGCCATAGTATGGTGGGAAACAACCTGGAATAGATTTCAGAACCTGCAAGGTTGTGGGGGTTCTCAGGTGTTTGGAAGTTAACCCCCTGGAATGCCTAAAACCGTAACCCTACAAGCAGAATTGCTTACAGCAAAACTGTTCACACTGTCAGAATTTCGAAGTGAGTAAGCTATAGTTATGAGGGAGAAATCCTACCATTGCTGATTCTTTGAATCATAAATGGTATTTTCCTTCATGGGCAGTGCTATTTCTGACTATAAGTTATTATTTGGACATGCACATACTATTATGAATGTATTTCATTTTATTTTGCTGGGGATGTTTATAAAGTACTGTAAAACTCCATTCAGCCATAGAGTAGCTTCAGATTGATTTGGGTAGCTTTACAGGAGGTGAAATAAGTTCCATTGCAAGAGTGGAAAACAAGGAGTCTGCTACCAAAGTTTAAAGTGTCTTCTTAAATAGTTGAACAATGTCATTAGAAATCTAGAATTTTGAGGCAATTGCCAGTTTTAGGTATCTGACTGGTGACCAGCTAGGTCAGGTGAGGTGGGAGAATCAATATTCAAAGGCAAATGAGATGAATCATATGCCATATTAACCAAATATGTTTTTAAGGACTTTCTGAATTTAGGAGTTCATTCTCAAGTCCCAGGTGAAACAGAGGGTAGTTGTCCATGAGGACCCTTGTACGCGAATAGATTTTCCACAGGCTTCCTTGTTCCAGGTTGGCCAAATGTAGGGTAAATTTTGGTTGGTCTGCTGTCGGCTTCTGGTTGGAGTGTAACAGCAGGCAGCTTGAAGAGATAGCATGGAGTGTTGCTGTGTGAAAGAACCAGAGCTTTTGAATTCTTTTGATAACATGCTCTGAGCCAGTGCTCATGTTTCAATGCTAGTGTAAGGTGGTCATGGAGAATTTTGAGAGTGATATCCTCAGAAACCAGTATAGAGGCCGTTGCAATAACTCAGTCTGGACCTTATGACACCTAGAATAAGGTTGACGTTTTCTTTTTAAACCTCAATTCGTTGTTTGCCTCCAGAATTAATGACAGGAATCACAAAATATCGATTACACTGATAGAATATGCATGCATATTTTCATATTTATTATAGAAAGTCCTACAGAAAAATAAAATGCCTCGTACCCTTCAGCCACTTTTTCAAATACCTCAAAGATCAGTGCACAGTTTTCCAAGTTTTCTACTTATATAAAGTCCTACAGAGAAACAAAATACCCTTCAGCCATTTTTTCAAATACCTCAAAGATCAGTGACTCTATTGCATTATTACTTCCTCTTGAAACATTTTGTTAAAAATGCTCTTTCCCATTGGCTAATGACCTTCTAAGTAAACTTCAGTCACACTGGTGAAAGGTGTTCATTGTGTAAGAGATGGGAATCAATGCTCCATCACACTTTGCATGCAATTTGGTCAGTGTGCCAGATACAACAATGATGGGGACAAAAAGTTTTATATCAGAGGAAGTAACTTATCGATGTATGGTGGTGCTATGAGGCAGGCATAGTAAAGGAGGGGTGTAAACACTTATCCCAGTCTCTTCATGGATGACAAGGGATTTGTGCAAGAGGTCTGTTTGCCTAATTTCTGTAGCAATATCGCATGCATTTCTGTTTGAGTGTGGTCTAAAATTATGGTCTCTGTCCCAGCTTTAGCCAAAGTGTGGCAGGAGGCTCAGGGTGCATGGTGGGAAACTATGGCTTGTATATATCATTGAGTCCACCCGCATTGCTTCTGTGGTCTTTTCCATCTTGTAGATTTAGGGTCTCAAGTAGGACCTATGTCTTAGAATAATAATTTGTGAATTGAAGGTTATGAGTTATTCTCTATGTTTCCTCACCTTTCTGACTATTTTTTGCCATTGGCTTATGGTGGCTACAGTATTGGATCTCTATAGGTGAGGTATCCATTTGTGACAAAAGTATTTCTCCCTCCTCATTGCGCAATGCTAACACCACCCCTGGGGTGGCATTCATTTTTGGTGCTGTCTCAGGTTTATGATTCTTCATAAATCATGGGCAGCATCAAAATGAAATGGGTGTTGCAGTGGAATGCCCACAGCAACACCCATTGCACTCCCCTTCGTCGTTAAGTGATGCATGTGAAGGGGCTGTATTTACCAGGCAGTGTCAATCCACAGAAAGTGGCTTAACACCACCTTGTAAATATGGTGTAAGGCATTGCACCAGTGGAGTGTCGCTAAAAATGACACTCCAGTGAAACAAGGGCCTCGTAAATGAGGCCCATAGTGTCTTAGATGACATGGGGTGACAAGTGCTATAAGACACATAGCAAGGGCATGCTGCAACTGCACACAAGCCCACACATTACGCCCACTTTACCTTTTTCTTTAAGGGTTTGAGTTTGTTTTATTGCGAGGCTTGTCCTTTTTGGGTAGTTGGGGAGAGTGTTTGCTTAAGAGAGGAGACACGCAGGACAGCCCAGTTGGCTTCTGTCTTGAGTTGCAAAACAGTATATCCTTCTATTTCAGTAGGTATGGGGTAGGAATTACAGTTTGAGGCGAGGCTGAGGGTTTTTTTCTTTTTTTTTTACCCATTGCTGATGCTCCACACACAATTGTGGCACACTGGACACAAGAAGGAGTTATACCAAGATCACTCACACTGTTGCACTGTGCCTGGAGGGATAGAACATGCAGATAGTGTCCAACGACACGCTTCCCCAGTCTGCTCAACAAGATCAAGCGTGGGGCAGTGCTTAAAGCTGCCCATAGGTCTGGTTCTGACATCCTCATGCTCCAAGAGACACAACTTCTAGGCAATAAATGCCCCTTTTTGACCCATCAGTGATACTCACAGATCTATCACTCGAACTTCCACTGAGGCCCATGGGCATGGCCATCCTGGTTCTGAAAAATATCCCTTGGTAGTGTACAAGATGTGGCATGAAAGTCTGGGCCACCATGTGGTGGTGACAGGTACACTGCAGGCTATCTCAATCTCACTGGTTTGTGTATATGCCTCCCAAACTTTTAATGCTGAATTTTTTAATAATCTGGGTAGTCTTCTCAGGAGCTGCCCGATGCTCCTTGGATCCTGGGGAGTGACCTCAATGGGATAAGCAATCCCAGCTTGGACGATTTCAACTCTTCTGTTGTGTCTGGCCACAGCCCAAACCTGCTGTCCCCCTTCTTACAGAATGTATCCCTGATAGATGTATGGAGGGTACACCATCAGACCAAGTGAGGGTATACCTTCTACTCTGGGGCCTATCCATCTTTTTTTCATTTGAATTACTTTCTTATGCCCTGCAGTGAGGGCCACCATGTACTGGCTAGGGGCCTCTTGGACACCTTGCCAGTAGCTGTAGACTTGGCATGGGGTCCCCCCTGATTTGCGTTGGGCTGGCACTTGAGCCAACGGTGCCATCAGGGAGAGGTGTTCCAGGAAGCTTGCCGGAAAATGTGTCAGAGATTCTTAAAAGAGAACCAGAGGTCGGTGGACTCCTTTGGGAGCTCCAAAATGCCACTCTTCAGGGCAACATTATTAGTTTTTGTAAGGGGGAGCAAATCACATTCAGCAGGGGGTGAGAGACCTCGAGGTGTGCATGCTGGATCTTGAGTCGAATTACATCGTCGCTGGAGAGGACGCTCTTCTCCAGGACTCCTTGCATGCTCAAACTGTGCTCAAAGAAGAGCTCACACAGGAGGCAATGGAGGCATGGTTGGCCATACATAGCGGGGTCTATCAATGGGGTGACAAAGCAAGTAAGACATTACATTGGTTATGTACCCCTGAGATGCTGGTGCTCCTGTAGGGTATCTTGAAACTGAGATAGGCACCCAAATGGTGGGTAGTGACGCCATAGCAACTGCATTTGTGTCCTATTATAGTGGTCCATATGGCTCTGACCCCATGGGCCAGCGGACAGACCTTCCTCAGTTGGTGAGGGACGTGCAGGCTTGGGCTTGCCCTCAATGAAGCATTAGTCCTTGGAGGCAGAGGTCAGTGGTGAGGAGCTTGGTACGGCTCTTGAGCAACTCAATGCAGGGAAGGTGCCAGGCCTAACAGCTTCTCAACTGAATTCTGGTGTTTACTTTGGCCCCACACTGGCCCTTTCTTGTTGAACACTTTTAACAAGGCTCTTAAAGACGGTACATTGCCTAACAACCTCAGAGTGGGATAATCCCAAAACCAGGCCCTGCTGGCACCATATGCAAAGACTTCTATCCAATCTTGTTACTGAACTTGGAGGTCAAAATTTGGGCGAAGATGCTGCCTAACCAGCACGTGAGAGTGATTACTCATCTCATCCACCTACATCAATTTGGGTTCAAGCCTCACCAGACCACTCAGCGTGACATCCACAGCATCGACAATGCCATTGAGTTGAACAGTAGGTTAGCTAGCCACTAAGCCCTGCTCATGATCGACTTTCGGAAGGCATTCGACTTAGTCGATTGGGATTATTTGTTTGCCTTCCTGGGTGGATCCAGCTTTGGCCCGTGGTTCACCAGATCAATACAATTACTTTATAATAACCTCATGAAGCAGGTGTGGGTTTTGGAGGCAGTCTGGGACTGGCATAACATACAAAGAAGTGTTTGTTAGGACTGCCTCTTCTTCCCCTGCTTTTTGCCTTGGCAATCGAGCCTTTGGCAGCATGGATATGTGTTGATACCTTGTTTTGTGGCTTTCAATGGTCTCCAGAGGTAAATGATAGGATCTGTCTCTACATGGACAATGTCCAGTTGTTCCTAGGTACCCTACAGGAGACAGGACCTCGGGCCCGCTAGATCCTTGGATCTTTGGATCCTACTGTGGCCTCATTTTGAACAAGGCCAAATACTCCATTTATCCCATTGACTCTTACTGGCTACTCATGCCATAAGTGCTGGCACTACATGTGCTCTCGACAGGATTTACATATCTAGGGGTCATTATAATAGCTGATAGGGCCTGAGCATATGAGTCCAACTTGCAGACTCAGCTGGATGGCCTTACTAGAGGCGTGAAGTATTAGTCCACCTCCCTCTCTCCCTGCTGGACTGTTTTTAAAATGATCCCCTTTATCGAATTCAGAACTATCCCATTCTGCTGAGCAGAGCCTTTTTTGACATGGTTAATGACCTGATTTGCATGTTGTTATGGGGTGGGAGTACCCCTAGATCTACCTGGAAATGTGTTTGCACCCAATGATTGAGGGAGCATTGATACACCTGACATACTTCAGTATTACAGAGCAGTGCATCCCTTTGTCTTATATGACCCCGCCTATGAGATGAAGGGATGGATCATGGGCTGCAGCAATCTCCCGCACTTGCTCTATGAGGCTCCAGGTCAGCTTCTCTGCCCACCACCATAAAAGTCATCTTGTCGTTGTCGTTGGACATACTGAAATATATGGGCTATGTGAAGGAGCTTACACTAGAGATGCTGCTGTAGGGGGGGAATCAACTCCAGCAGGTTGTGGCTCTCCACAGTTTTTCTGCATGGGATACTATAGGTATCTCATTCCTTGGAGACGTGGTTCAAAATGGGTCACTGAAATTGTGCCAAGACCTGCAGGTGGAATATGCTGTACATAAAACCCAGTTCTTTTCGGTGCCTCTATCTCTGACATGTGCTCACACCATTCCTACAGGCTGTGGTGGACATCCCTAAATTCTAGCCTCTTGAGGCCAAGCTCCTGCTTTCTAATATTAAAAAGTTATTAATAGTCCTCTATTGGCTGATTCTTCGCAACCTGCCGAACCGGATAAAGGGATTGAGGGAGGTGTGGGAGTGGGGCTTAGGCCCATTAGGGGAAGATGAGGAAAGGAGAGAGGTGAAAGCTGCCCCCAAGCAGGCGGTGATAGCTTCTCAGTTCTGACTAATCCAACTTAAAGTTTTCCATCACACCTAATTCACCATGGCATGTCTAATCATCACAAACAACTGTTTACAGTGCACTGACCCTAACATGCGTCTGCTACACACATTTTGACATTGCCTTGTCATTTTGTCCTTCTATAGAGGGGTACTGGAAACCCAAGATGAGTTTTTGGGTTGGAAGATACCCAAGAACCCCAAGTTGATTTTGCTGCATGTTACGGAGGGCACTGACTGGAGTAGATCTCAGAAGGTGCTGCTTTGATTGGCTTAGTAATTGCTAAACAGGATATAGCATGGGCCGAGATAGACATAGAAGCTTCGTCTGTTGAAAAGTGAGCTGTGGGTATAGACCTTTGCAGGGGAATTGATCGCCCAGTATATATTGCCAGATAATGCCCCTAGAAACACCATAAATTTGGAAGGGTTAGGCTGACCTAGATTTATTATGCTGGAACCTTGCAGGCCACGCTGTAGTGCATGAATGGGATCACGTTCTTCTACAGAGAAGTTTCGGATGGCTTATGAGGGGTGGGAGTGCTTGAGGGCACCCTACTGTGCCAGATTGAAACTGAGTATACACTGTCATGGCAAAGTACTGTCATCCTAAAATGTGTTGTTATGTCATTCTGTCCCTTGACATTTGCATTCTACCTACTGTGGAAGTTGAAAAATAATGAAAACTCAGTGAAGTTTTCTTAAAAAAAAGAAAAAAGCAACAATCTTAAGTCTTGACAATTGGATTTCTGCCATATACACAAGATAGAAACTGCAATACCTCTTGTCCCTGACAAACTGAGATTGATCTCATGCAGCCCAAAATAATTTGGCTGTCTTTCCTTAGATCTATTTTTTGAACCGCCTGGAAAAGTTCATATCTCAGACAGCTGTATGTGCAAGTGGTATCTGCATGAACCCTATGTAAACTGGAATGCTGTAATATCTGATATACAGGCCTGTCAGATTTATTCTTGGTAAAATATCATAGAATTCAGAATTTGAAATTATAGGCAGTCTGTGGGCTAAATAAATTTTTATCATGCCACTGCTTCTAGGATAATGCTCCACTGACTTCCAGTTAAACAACATGTGAGGTTTACTACTCTTTACATAATCCATAGGAGATTCTGTCAGGTCCACAACTCATTTTTGTTAACCCACCATCTTTCTACTAGACCAATGTGCTCTAGTGTACAATTCCTTTTTATATTCTCCTGGGAAAATATTTGTGTTCTCTGTGATTCCCCCTCCTCCCCAATGCAGAATAACCATCTTCGTCTATTCTTTGGGTAAGCTCTCTTTTCTAAAATGTTTATCCATTTAGTATTTAATATGATTGTGTCTTAGACAGAGGTACCTATTCTAATGAAATTTTGTATTAAAATGTAACTGTAGGGGCCAGTAGATCCATCCCCTCATCATTGCTATTGCTGATCCTATGACCAGCATGCATTGGGCTGTGAAGAAAGTTCTGTTATGTGGACAGAAGCTTTGATGGTAGTATTCCCCAATCTGGGTCTAGATTAAAGTACCAGATCTGAAACTGCAGGATAAGTACTCAACTGTGTTACTGCTACAAATCTGTGAACCATCTGTGCTATCCCACATGCTTCTCTACACACTACTCTTCTCCCTACGACCTCAATCATACCAGACAAAAGTGTTCTGCTCTAATGGAAACAAAACAGTGCAGTACATGTCTACAGGAAATTTTGCCAAGACAAACAACTACATGGGTCAATTGACCACTGTGACTTGTTTTGGGCCCTTTCTTTGCCCAGTCTGCTCCCATATTGTTTGCTTTCAATAGAAGCCAGTATTTTTACTACTAAACAGATGCTTCTACCTTTCATTTGCTAGCATCACAAACTCCTGGCTGGGCTACCTTTCATCTTTCTATCATTTAATTGTATTTGGGCTTACATCAGTAAAATTCTACAACACCATAATGCCTATTTGCACATCACAGCATAACAAATGAGACTCAATTAGAAGCATACTCAAGCTTCTGGACATCTATCAGAAGAGAAAGTCACCACAGAGAGCACAGTTATCCAAAGGTATGTGAAAACCACATCTGATGGCATACATGTTACAAAGGGGAAGGAGGACAACATAGGTTAAACCTTGTACAAAATACAATGGTGGTCATTATGAGTCTGGTGATCACATGACCGCCAGAATCACTGTGGTGGTTGGACCGCCGCCAATGTGGCGGTCCAAGTGCCACATTATGACTGTGGCGGTCGTGCCACAGTCGGACCTCCAGCACCACCAGGATTAGTGATTCCGGTGGTCTGGTGGTTGTAGTGCTCCTAATCCTCAAGGGCAGCACTTCAAGCAGTGCTGCTCTAGGGATTACAACCTTGTTTTCTGCCAGTGATTTCATGGTGATTCCATGAAAAGGCTGGCGGAGAAAGAGCTCAGAGGGCCCCAGGGGGCCCCTGCATTGCCCATGCACTTGGCATGGTCAGCGCAGGGGCCCCCTGTCCAACACCCTCTTTTTTAAGCATTCGATATATTGAAAGGATGTATTGTAGATTTCACCAAAATGAATTTGCTCATCACTGGAGTTCAATTGTTAAGACAATACAAACTCCAAAATCAAATTACCTCCCGTCAATTGTGCATAATGGGCATGTGACTCTTTGCAGACTTTCCTACCCTCTGTTGAATCATGGGACCCCCATAGCTAACATCACTGTGATAGGTTATGCTAGATGTATATCATTCCTGGTGTTAGCAACTAACTTAAAGGGTCCAAGCACGTGGATCTATATCATCATTTCCTGATTTCAATCACAATTATTTTGAGAAAAGTGAAACATGTATTTGTGGTCATTGGAGGAGAGTTGAAGAGAAATTGAATCAAGAAGATCATTAAGGAGGATGTCATCCAGAATTCTTTTTTTCCAGAGGGCTACTACAGAGACAAAAGTGACTAGAAAAGAAAGATTTTGTTAAATGAGTATATGTCACTCAAAAAACCAACAAAATATTTAGGTACGCCGGACAAGGACATTTCACGCATAAAGGAGGAGCCACTGAGGAAAATCAGCTCATGTGGCCAAAATCTAAAAGAAACAAATTAGCTTATCAACTCAAACCATTCATAGAAAACCTACAACCATAAAACCTTCAGCAAATATGTCAGTAGTGAGTGAGTCACAATTTGGTTTCAGATCCAGCCACAGCACTGAAACTGCTTTAGTTGCAGTGGCAGAAGAAATTAAACTGATTATGGATAATGATGGGAAGGCTGCATTGGTCCTTTTAGACCATGGATACTGTGAGTCATGTGGTCATACATGAGCAGCTAGCTGAAACTGGGATCACTGGTTCTGCTTATGACATGCTCTCGTCGTTTGTAGAATATTGTCAGCAGAGGGTGAGTCTTGGGGACTTTAATTGTAGAGCCTTTAGTTCCTCCACAGGTCTTCCCTTAGCCCTGCGCTGCTCAATTTAAATGTGGCTCCTTTAGCTAAAGATATTTATACATTTGGTTTTACCACCATAGCACATGGGGAGGATTCTTAGATCGCAGTTTTGATCTTTGGCAATACCAAAGAAGTGACAGACTGACTCAACAACTGCATGCAGGCTATTGTAAATTGGATAAAAAAGTAATTGTTTAAAACTAAATTCACATTAAAAACAAAAGTTCCTTTATCTGGAAAAGATTGCACTTTGTGGATTCAATCTTGATGGCCCCAGTTCCTGAATTGTCCCCCTATGTCAGCTCTGAATGTTAGGAACTTAGGTATTATTTTGGATGCAGAATTATCTTTTGTGGATCAGGTAAACAAACTGTTGTCCTCCTGTTTCTTTGTTCTAAAAATGGTAAGGACAATGTTACCTTTTATTCCAACAGAGCTGCAAACATTGGTGGTCATGTCCCTAGTGTTATCTAAGTTAGACTATTGTAATGCCACATATTTTGGAATTAATCAGAGACCATTAAATAAGCTTCAATTACTGCTAAACTCTGTGTGTTGCCTGCTTGAGGAAACTGCCAAAGCATCATTCAGCTAAGGAAGTTTTAGCAGCTCTTCACTGGCTCCCTGTCAGAAAGAGAATTGCGTTTAAAGCGCGATGTTTCGCACATAAAGAACTCTATGGAAAACATCCTGAGTACCTCACAAAGAAATGTACGTGGTATGTGTCACCAAAACCACTCTGATCTGCCACAGCAAGAACAGTGCAGATTCCTAGGCTTAAGAAGCCTGCCTGATGAGGTCATGGTTGTATTCACATTACCGGTCACCTGTGGAATAGACTGCCTCTTCCACTTAAATGCCAAGAAACTTTACTCTGCTTTCATAAGCAGTTGCAAACATGGCTGTTCCCAGAATCTTTATAACCTCGGCATTTCAAATACATTTTTTGTTGCTGTTGGGCGTAGTAGGTTGCTAGCACCAAGATGTCCTAGGGCATTCGCTCGCTTTATAATTTCAAAAATTAAAACTAAATCAATAGTGATAACATCATGTAGATCTGCTTCAACTATGCTACCTCCAAATGTCTCAGTTTGCTCAGCAAGAGAAAATATGACCAAGGGGATTGCAACTTGAAATACTACCAGGAAAACGAACTGTGAGGTATTTGAGTTGCCCCCACCCTACCACTTAAATCCAAGAGCGCATGCCTACAATTTCCCATCACAATAAAACACTGAGAAAAAGTGTTTGCTACTCAAAACATCAATAACACCCATACATGGAAAACCACAAAGTTTAACAGAGGACTGACATAGCTTCCTGATTACCAATGTTCTGAAATCACAAAAACTTGAAACCTGTTAATCCCTACAACAAAGTTCTAGAATGACCGATTTAAAGTCACAGGACATACACATGACTGCAAGATTTGATCACTCTGAAAATAATGTTTACTGTTGTTTGGGACACAAGAAGCGATTACATCATGGTAGTCTGTGGAAAAGAGAATATCTGTCAGGAATCCCTAAGGTGCCTCTTGCGTTATCTGTCAGCATCCCCAGGGATTAGGGTTAAATCATATCTCTGTTCTCGGTTAAACCTTCATGTTTCTAAGTAAACATAATGTGCTGTGTTACACAATTGGTTTTATCAATGCTTGTTTACCAATGCAAAATAGTTTTTTAATCAATGCTTGTTTTATCAATGCTTGTTTGCTAATGTGAGCAGGTGTAGACATGTGCTTCTATTTGGGTGTGTTGACTCATCCACATGTGGAAACTTAACTGCTTTCCTGATTGGCTATAAATAGCAGAGTAAAGCATGCCTCCCCGCTTGGTTTTGTTTTGCTTCCTGATCCCAGCATCTGATTTGGCAGTCCAGCCTCTGCTGTCATCCTCGTATTCAGGACTTTTGAGGCAATTCTTTTCTTCTTTCCTGTACCAGCTAACACCAGGCATTCCTCCAACACTCCGGAAAAGACTGCAGTTAAGTGACAAGTATTCTCCAGGGAGTTTGTTCTTTGAGCGCTGCGCTTTCCTAGAACAGCTGGTGTATTTCAGACCTTGTATTTTGCTTATCTTGAAGAGACAAATGCATTTCTGAACATTCTACATTATTATTGTAGTTACTTGCCTAAATGTGCTTCAGGAAATCTGCTTGAGCTTAAGTACTACAAAAAGTGAAAGAGCAATTTTAAAAGAGCAATTCCGTGACTTTTCTTTTTCTCTAATAGCATAACTCTTGGATTTAAATTGTGTAATTCATGCCTGTATTTCAGGTTTGATGAATTTGCTTTTGAAGGGTTTTCAAACACACAGTGAAACCAAACCAAACTGTGCCACCCTAACTGTTTAAACCCAGAGTGGACATTTGTATTTCTTGGATTGTTTTTGTTCCTTTTAGTTTAACCCTATGCATGCAGGAAAGTTATATGTGATATAATTAATGCCCTTGTTTGTCTTTTTTGTGCATGGTAAGTGCAACCACAGTTCTAATTGTAGTGTGCAACAGTGAATCTCTGTGAAGCCAGCCCTAGTGTCACAGTACTTATTGTTATGGTACTCAGATTGGGTTTTCGGTAAGGCAGTGTTTGTAATTGCACCAGCAGTTATTATTATCCAAGAAAAGTGCTGGAGCATCCCAGTGTTCTTCAACCGCTCCCAGGCCCATATCAGAAAGAGAGATTCAGTGTCAAGGAAGTTGAGTACACTAACTCTACTATCACTCTGTCAACAACAACCTGCCCCCCCCCCCGAAGATACAGGTTGCCTGGATAGACCGGCAAGGCGTGGCAGTGTTTTGTCTCTTTCTCTTCCACTCACCCTTTCCTTTTGGGACACCTGCCGGGGTTTCTGTGTCCAACAGGAAGTGCCAAGAGGTGTTCCAGGAGGTCGGGGACATACCATCGCTCCTGCAGAAGTCCTGCTTTTCCGGTGAGTGGCCCTGTCTCAACCGTATCAGGCAAGGCATGGCTTTCAGCAGAAAATAGTCAGACATCAACCTATTTTGGATCAATCCCTAATTAAAACAACTGTCATTTTCATCTGTTGAAGGGGTCATCAGTGAATATCAGTGAAATGTCCTAAAGTGGAATGCTACACTCATTTATCTGAACAAACTAAAATCTTAGGCTCTCCTGAACACACACAACTATCAAAGTCTGAATTATCTCTGGGAAAAATGCATCAAATTATTATTGAAATACAGCCTTGTTTATGCCATCCTCTCTTATCTTCCTTCCTTTGTAAAATGTTCCTTTTCCCAAACTAATATGCAGTTGGGTATGTCGATTTTTACTGTTGTATGTTTAGATGTATGATATATGTGTTTCAGTGTACTTGCACTGTACACCAAAGGCTAGTGTAGCTGCACTGTATTAAAATAAATTAGCTTTCTCTGTCTTCTTTAATCAAAATCTTAGGCCTTTCTCATAGCAAGTCTATTCATTATCTTAGACGCTCAGTGATCCAAGTGAAAGAGTGGACTAGCTCACTAATGAGCATATTGGGGACAAGAATGGTTAAATGACTCTTTTTTTAGAACTTGTAATGAACCCTGCAATATTATTCAATTAATTACTAACAAGGTGTATAAGGAAATCTCAAGAGGTATGTATCAATAAGGTCTTATGTTGGAGCGGCCTGGGCTATAGAGGTATAACTTGTTCAGTCGAGAACCTAAAGAAGTATCAATTAAATTTTAATTTGTTTACCATGCACGATCACTGGATGGCATTGTGACACAACCACAATAATTGTTGGAAGATCAGTTTCCTAAAGAAAGTGTGTTTATAATCTCCTTGGTTCCTCTTACAGTCCAACGTTGTACTTAAAACACTGCTCGGTCCATGAGAAGAATACATCCTTTACGATAAAATAGAGGTACAGTAAGGAGTGTTGTCTATATCAGAAATCATTGTTTTGGCACAGTTACTGCAGACATGAACTGCACAGATCGACTGCCCTGCTGATGTTTTGTCTTTTGGAAATATCCTGACATTCTCAGTGTCTCATTCATATTGGCATTAGGGTATACTATCAGAGAAACAAGTCACCACTGAAATGTTTTCAAACTGTGGATTATTCCAGGGAAGAATTAAATAGATAAACAATTAATAGTTAAAAGAACAGAAACGATCAGTACTGCAGTGATGAAAGTGGATTTAACACAATTGGATTTTAAGTATGGGCAGTCACAACCACAGTCATGACAATGCTTTGTTGCAGAAGCTTTTTGTAAACAATAATTGCTCTAAAAAGCACTGAAAATAATCGAATTATAAATGTGTATCTACCAAACAAGAAAGAACTATAGACCTGATCTACTAAGAAAAAGGTAACATGGACATCTCATAAGTTGTTTATATAGCTCTCTTATGGCATTCATAAGGAGTGATTCAATTATAGAACACAGTTCGATCCTGTTACGGCGTATGGAGGAGGGAACAAAGTAATAATATGAGCTATAAAGTAAAATGCAAAAGGACTAAAATCACTGTGAAAGAATATCTTACTTTCCATTGCACATATACTTATTTCTTCTCAGCAGATCACATCAACAATTTAAATCAGTTGGACACCAATCTACATTTATATTTGACAAACAAAAAATAAGAAAATGTTTAAAAAAAGGCAATACACATTCCAAGATGGTCTCTACTAACAAACATGAATATTCAACTGATTTTTCAATTTGACACAAATATACATTGATATTTAACACAGAAAAAAATAGAAAATAAATGAAACTGTAAATAGACAATTAATTCATAAAAGAAAGGTATTCAGTTTGAATTTGAATCTGCCTTATCTGCCATTTTATTCCCCAGATGAGTGTTAATATTTTTTTTTAAACTCAGTCAATTGATGTAATAGTATCTCGTTTTTTAGAGGGTCAATGTCCCTTATTGTTAATACACTTCTCAAAGTATTATACATGCCAGCGCATTTCAACTTCCAACATGTGGGACATACTTCAAAAACAAAGGTCTTTCTCTGGGCCAATCCCTATTTTGACAGGAAGATCCTGAGTGCCCCATTGACAAGAATCTGGTGCCTTGTCGCGTCAGATTTCTTGCGCCTGCTGCACATCCGGTTACGACGCCATGGATGCACTGTGTTTACAATGCAGAGCTAAATTTTGCATGTTTTCACAGATGTATCAGAATTTCAGACGCATCTGTTGGCAATAAACTGATACATTGCTGGAGTTGTGCCATTAAACTGACACAACCCCAGCAATGGGAGGAGAGTCCCATATGAAAAAGTCCTGTGTAATGTTTATGCCTGCTCTGAGCAGGGAGAAACTTGAGACAGTGAAGTTACAGAATGGCGCAATGAAAAGTTGTACATTTCACTGCATCAGTTCTACGTGGCTTTTTCTGAGGGAATGCCTACTAGGCATACATTATACATGGCATAGGTAAAATGTGATGCAGGGCTTTACTAACGGATGCACTGGGCCCAATGGGTCAGATTGTAAATATGGAGTGGTGTAGTGCACTGCTAGCGCCTCCGACTTCAACAAAAAAAATGAGGCTGCGGTGGTGCAAAGGGATTGTCAATGAGGCCATGAATATAAATACACACATTTGGAGCCAACTTATATACAAACATATCTCTGTGATGGTGCCAATATCAAACAACTATAGTAAATATCCAATGGAATCTTTTTCAAAAAGCTTTTGTTCTGTCAGTAAAAAAAAGAGTATTAATGGGCCTGTATAGTACTTGTAAACAACATGCATTGTACTCAAATGACACCATTACTGCTAGAGCAATTCATCTAATCTAATTCATATTGTATTTCCCTGCAAAGTCACAGCTAAACTTAAAATTCAGATAGGCCCATTTCGTATTATCTTGTTTAACAAAACCCAGAAACGTTTTTCATGTTCTCAGTATCTGTGATGCAAGTACCTTGTCCTACCTCTTCTGTTCAAATTGGCCTTTTTGCTGTGCTTGTATTGGGTACAGTAACGATTTGAACATATAATTTATAATAACAAATATCAAACAGTTAATTTGACAAATACACATACACACATATCCACACAGTGGTCTTGAAGAGAAAGGGCAATTTTCTTGGCGATCAGGTTTAGTTTTAATGTCAATATCCTTGTCCTGGATAGGTTTACTGGGTTTGACACAATCATCTGACACTTAAAAAGGACAAATGTTATACCAATTTTGTATCTGATTTTTAGCTAAGTATGTCATACCCACTGTCCAGTAAACATTTAGCACCATCACATTTGCATAAAGATGGCAGTTGGTAACAATGTCTACTTCTAAAACAGATATCAAAGGAATAAGCTGTCAGTGATACAGCCTTCTTAAAAGCACCACTGCACATTACTATACGTTTGTGATGTGAATATCCAACACTCTTGCAAATTTGAAAATAGGGGTTAAAAAAGCAACACCTTTTTTATTAATTGAGAATATGTTTGTACAAACCAACCTGCCTTAGCTTTGTGTGCATTAGTGGCATGTATCAGACATTATACATCAGCATGCACTTTTACCAGCATTTGTATGCCACCCTGAAGGACACACCTATAAACCCACAGCTGAAAAAAATGATAAGATAAATGTGTGGAATAAAGCAAAACCAGCAGAGCCCTGGAAACATGCCTAGAATGTATTTTGTTATAATGAGAAGAAAAATGCAGCAAGATACACAGAATACCAATAATGCCAAGAAAAAGAGCAGAAATGCTCCACATTTGCTAATATTTTCCTTAAATTACCACACCACATGCTATCGAGCACCAATGCAGGCATTCTTGCAGCAACATGCAGCATAGTGCAGCATAGTGAAAGGGTGCCTGCATTTTAGGCAGGATTGTTTTTTGTGCTGGAAAGGACACATTACTGCACAAAAGTAATTCTTAGAGGCATATTGTTCTTTCTATGTGCGCTGCAGAATGCAGTACATATGAAAGGAGGAAGTAACAAGGCTAAATAAAGCTATTTCTCATACTTACTCCTCTGTCAGCACATCATTTGGGCATAAACTCAGTTTTACAAATCTTTGTAAATCTGGGTTCACATCAACATACATGGGTGAATGCATGGGAACGTCCATGCTTTACCCATGTAACGCCAAATTAACTCAAACTAAGGCAAGGTGCTGCCTTGCATTGCTTCGTATTTACTAAACCATGCAAAGCCACACAAATTAGCTTTGCATGGCTTAGTAAATGCCAAAAATGAATTTGCATTGAGGATGTGCCACAAAAGTGACGCAACCCTGACACAAAACCATAGTAACTATAGGCCTTACTTTATGGAAGGAGGTATTTATTAATACTTGTGCTGTGCTAGGAGGTCATAATGCTGCTCTAGGACATAACATTGAGGCCTAGCAGGCAGAGACAACATGGATGTGTGTCAATGTCCTGTTTCTTTCAGAAATTAAAGCAGACACAACTTCTCTTAATCACCATTAGAGGGTCGCCCTTCTGCAAAAATGTACAATTTGATACGTACATGTTGTTGGTTGTTGTAAAATGCTGCCTTGCCTTTTGTGCATCAAGGCCTCTATAAGTGCCAGTGGAATATTCATCCTTAATAGTGAGGCACAAATATCCACTAAGTTGTACAGCTATGCAAAAACAACCAGTGTAGATCAAGCCATCAATAAACAATCAAAATAAGTAAGGCAAATCTAAAGAAGGATAGTTCAAGGGTTAATTGAACAGCACCTGAACAGCATCTTGGATGCACAAAGGGAATTATATGAAAGGTCTAGTTAGTGAACATTGCAGAAGGCTGTTGTTATCAAACATAAATTAATCTAGTGAAGCATTCACTTGAGTAGATCATAGTGTTGTAAAGACTGAGGCTGTCATTTTAACTGGGAATGCTACATCAATTTTTCTGCACTTGGAAATACAGGTGTCACTAACGGGAGGCAGAAATACTGCTGATTTCCAAATAGGCCCCTGAGTGTCCTTTTAGAAATTAGGAATTGCAGATGGACTTGTCATAACTGCACCTCTTCCTATGGTAAATGTCCGCCTTTAAGCTAGAGAAATGTTGGGATGATAAATACTAAGATTGCAGTTTTTCCCCATTTGTTGTACTTCGATTGAGCCAATAATCTTACCAACAGATTCAGGAAGAGCAATCCACTCTTATTAATAGTGGCAATAAACAATGAATCATTGCTTTTTCTATAAGTGTAAGGTGCAGATTTTGGCTGCTAGCTTTCTCTACTTACTCGTGGTTAGTGAGCAACAATGCTGTGTTATGCACATTCTCTTTTATAGTAGCTATTACAGGGCTGCAGAACAGTGTTTGATGTGTCAAATGATAAGTGTTGGTGCACAAAGTGTTATTCAGAAGCATAGTTGTAATCAGGTTGTAATCAGCGCCGCCCTGCTGATTACAACCTTGTTCTCTGCCAGCCTTTATATGGCAGTTCAACCAATATGAAAATGCTGGTGGAGAGCAAGTGTGGGGGGCTCCTGCCCAGCACCCTCAAAATGCACACTGTCAACTGCACAGACAGTGCGCACTTCGAAGGTGCTGGAGTGCCCTGCGAGGGGCAGCATTGCCACCGGCTCTATTAAGAGCCGGCAACTATGCTGCTGCACCTTTCCCATTGGGCTGACTGGCGGAAACCCTGGTTTCCGCCAGTCAGCCCAGTGGGAAAGTCATATGTGGCCGGCAGGGAGGTCGCTAGCATGGCGGCTAAACTCCTAATCAGCCTCAAAATCTCAACAAGTCACTAAACTAATTAACTAGGAACGTAAAACTAACCAAATCTACAGAACTTGCTATAAAAATGAAACTCCACCCAGCTATTAAAGAACCTTTAATTTAATTAAAAATCATCCTTACCTGAACCCGAGAACCACGGTCGGGAGCCACCATGCTGAAGATCTATTATCAAACTGAAAAGAGAAAGAAGGTCTACAAAATACAATCACCAGTAAAAATATGGCAGAATAATTCAACTAAAACAATTTTCTCTAGTTTATAAAAAATAAAAAAAGGCCATGCATAATATATTAAACAAAATGATAATAATGCTACTAATATGTAACAAGTTATCTACAAATATGTAAATAAATATTGCAAATATGAGAGAAACTATATCTTGAAAAAGACTAATAGAAGTTATTTTATTTACAATATTTGTAAATATATCTTTTAAATACTGAAATAACTGATAGGGATTGTAGAAACAACTACAGCCCAAACCACTGGAAGAAATTACACCAAATTTGGCAGAAAGGTAGCTCGTAGTCCAGAAAGAGTGCTTTTTGTTATTTGGTATAAATCCGTTCAATAGTCTTTGAAATATTAAAGGGAAATGAAATATAGATATCAAGTGGCGCAAAGGGTTCGCTAATAATAACAAACTCGTACAGGGAAATGCAGAGCTCTGATTGGCTTCAACACTTCAACCGGGAAGTGTTGGCAGACATCTCTGGAGTCCCCTTCAGGTGAGCCCAAAAAAAAGGAAAAAAAAGAAAAGGGGCCAGGATAGGGACAAACAAACCCCTTATCTCTGGTGCAAGGGTACCAGAGGGAGGCAAATATGCATGCAGGGAAACATCAATGCCAGCTCCTGCAGGGTGTGGGTAGCTAGCAAGGACCGGGGGTCTAGGGGCTCTACCTGCAGTCCTGTCACTCTCATAATGGGATGGAAGAGACAGAGAGATTCTTATTGTAATGGTCACTCCATACAATGACTTCAAAGGGTCAAACTAGCAAGATGATTGTAGCAAACCGTGTAGTTATGTTTTCATGGACAGCAGACCAGGGTCAATTCTGGCCTAATGGTAAAGCTCTTGGACTGTCAGTGGGCTGAAGGTTCAGATTCTAGTATCTCATGACAGTGTGTCTGTTAATTATCTAGTGTTTTGACCGTTAAACATTTCTAGTGATGAAACATTGAAGTATTTTTCCCCTTAATATCTGTGTCATAGCTAAGTTTGGACACTGCACAGTAAGGAGTCTCCTCTAATCTAGCGGTTAAGGTTTCAGACATGCACACTGACTGTTTAAGGGTTCCAGTTTAGGTGAGTTTGTGGTCACTTAGTGCTTTAGTTTCTTTTCAACAATAAATATTCAAGTTACATACTGAAAGGTGATCTCACTTTTTTTAATTGACAAAAACATCTGTCTTTTCGAGCCCTTGCCATGCACTGCTAATTACCCCAGATATTACAGAAATCATGACATCTTTTATATCACTATTGATAATATCACTGTTGCATTTGTTGCAAAATGTTTCATTAAAAAAACTGTACATGGCTGGGGCACGAGGTGTAGTTAATGTATAGCACAAGTTATAGTTACTTGAAATAACTATAACTACAACTGATGAATTTCTAAGGTTTTGTACAATTCAGAACCTAACAATAACGTCCCTATTTCCTTTGGCTTTTTAAGTGAATATATATATATATATATATATATATATATATATATATATATATATATATATATATATATGTACATATGTATATATATATATATTATCGATATACATATATATATATATATATTTTTTTTCACACTCACCTTTTTCTTCTACAAAAAGGATTCGGTACTATGCAATTGTTATATAATAATTTAACAATTGTGGAGTGCCGAATCCTTTTTGTAGAAGAAAAAGGCGAGTGGGATTATTTGACGCAGTGGTGCGCGTCTGATACAGGCACCACCGGCGATTAGGAGGGAAAGAGTGAAAAATTAACCCTTCAATATTCTTGCCATGATGATGTTTCTTCCCCAATTTTGTTTCCAAACAATATTTTTACAATACTTCAGTCACACACAATCTCAAATAAAGCACCATTGAAGCTTTCTTAACAAAGAGATTTTTTCCCCTTCAAGAGGAACAGGTGTTTTACTGCTGGGATTTTCCAAGAGCTCTACTAACGCCAGCCATCTTTTCTGCACCTTTCCTGAGTATCTTGTTTGTGGAGACATTTACAAGCAATCACAATGTGCATGGTCTACCATTTGATAGCAGAGAGAACTATTGTTCCAAGGAAAGAACATCATTGCTCACAGAGCATCTCAATCCTGACTTGCCATATGAAGGGTTGAGCTACTGGTATAGAGACATTATGGATTTTTCTGATCAACATAAAAATAAAAAATCCCATTCTCCTGGCCATGCCTTAGTTTGAAACTGACATTGACAGATACACCTGATGCTAATATGAGGTACGTAGCTCTGTTCGGGGTTAGTCTCATTTTTAGCAAGCCAATCTGCTTCCATAAACAAAACTGCACTGAACCATCAAGTGGCTGTTTTTTGGATGTATTTGTCTCGACTTTTTACAAGTTTTTGTAATTCTGCAGAACCTGTACATATTCTGTCATATGACACACACTATTATGGGGCAGACAGCAAAAACATGTTGATCGTGGAGCTTCATTTCTGTACGGAACTACAATATCACCTGAAGTGGTGGCAATGCTTACTCAATTAACAAAACAGGTCCACCACCAGAAACGATAGGGTAACTTTCCCCATTGCTTTCCACCAACTAGGTACAGCACGGGCTGGAGAAAGGGTGAAGGAGTTCCCCAAGTAAAAGCAAGTGTAGCAGGAGTAGTGACAGTGACAGTGACAGCTTTCCAGTGGCCAAAACAGGGTAGGGATGAGGCACAAATGGAGCAAGATTCCCCATATAAAACATCAGGCACAATAAGGGCACTGGTGACATGAGGTTCCCCATGAATAGAAAAGCACATCATTAGCAGTAGAAGTTCTTTGTGCACAAAACCGGGTACAATGTAGAACAAACTGTAGAAGGTAATGTGCAATACAGGCTGAAAGTGCAAGGTTCATTGATACAAGCAGTAAAATTGTTATGCACAAAAGAATACAGCAAAGGTAATGTTAACGGAAGTTTGATAACATTGCAGCTTCCATTAAACTTAGGAAACATGCAGTGTAAGTGCAAAACGTCCACATGCAGTGCAGTATGAACCAAAGTAGTGTACATTGCCAAGGTACAGTGCTGCACTGACAGTCAGTCCAAGCGACTCTCAAACAAACACATAAAATGCACACTAAAAGAGTATGTTTTTTGCATGTAGCAAACCAGCCTGCATGCAGAGAGGGTACTGAAATAGTTCGAGTTCTCACCTTTATACAATAGTATCGTACATTGCCAGTATTGACAGCATAAGCATCACAGGATACAGTGTGGTTCAGTTTGTTATAGCACAAGAAGTCTACACACACATTCATCAGACATAAGGTAGGTACATCAATCACAGTAGCATGGCAAACTATAATCATACATCCTGAGCAGGTTTTGCACAGTCACATAATTTAGTGGTTAATAAAAAACTATAAAGATAAAGATCATGGGGTTATGCGTTTGATTGCTCCACCGGTATGGCATTTTAATCCATAAAGTCTTTAGATCATAAAAAGCAATGTTTACTTAGGACCTAATGTGATAAAAAACATATCCTTGACCAGCCATTGTAAAAGCAAGCTGGCTAAAGCCGGATCTGTTGGTTTTGGCTTTTTCTATTTATTAGAGCCCAAGAAAAAAGTGTTTGATCCCCAATGAAAGTTTATACTGCAAGAATCCCTGTAATTGCACGTTATACTACTATTGTACAACCACCTACCATGATACCAAAATTTCAAAAAACATATAATCACAACTGTGGAAGGCATATTTTGACATTCGACTATCAACTCCATTGGAAATTTTAAGATTAGAAATTAGCTTGAGCATGAAGAATTTACTCAAGCAGTTTGCTTAATTTATCACCTCTCAAAAGTCTCTGGATCGCCATTGAACAGATTCATTTGGGTTGAATTATCAAATTATTTTGAGGGAATTTTTTATTTAGTAGATGAGTCATGAAAGTGCCTGCGTATGGTGATCGCAAGAGACATAAGAGCTAGTTGTGAAGCCACGTTGGAGGAATCTGGTTTCGGTTCACGGCAGAGCGGCAGCAGCAGCAGGGCGAGAGAGCTGCGAGGGAGCCGCGCAGCGCCGTGGGAGAAGTGAGGGCGAGGACTTCAGCCGGGAGCCACGGCACTAGGCATAGCAAGAATTACAGAGAATTACAAAGTCACAGCAGGGGGCCAGGGGGCCTGTAGTACCGCAAGACGTGGATAGGAGCCAACGCTGAAGCAGCGAGCACCACACCACAGGCAGGGAAGCAAGCGACTGGACAGGACAAACGGGATGGGATCAGGACAAGGAAAGCTACGGTAAGAGGCAGAAGTGCCGCTTGGGTGTTCTCCTGCTCTCCTGCTCCCCAGCATCCCCCCCACCTTTGCCCTACCTGGCCCTACGTGACCTACTTGCAGGCTGTAGACTGTGGACTGTAGGCTGTAGCAAGCCACACTTCCGCCTCTCCTTTGGCACCTGAGGGCCCGAGTATAATAGTGTACAGCCTGTCAGCACCACAGCACGCAAGACTGTTAAGATTCAGGCTGCCCACCCTGAATGACATAAAGACGCTGAACTTCAAGCTGGGAGGCCTAGCTACCCAACCAGATGGCAATCTAGCTCTAATATTAAATGCTTAAAAATTAAAAGACTATTGAGATCCCCGGCGACCCCAAGGGTTCCCCAGAGTTCCAGAGGGGTGGTTCCATAAAAGAGAGTACACACAGGAGTATTCAACAGAGTCTGGTCAGAAGAAGCACCACGGATCTCTGTGGTGCGGTTTGCTGACTCAACCACAGACTCCCTTTAACAAACTCTGTGACCTGAAACGTATTTTTGCTGGGATAGTACCAGAAGAGGACTACACGTGTTCGTGCCCCTCAACACAGAGGTGTGGTGGCGTGTCTATCCAACAGAAAAGAAAAAAGGAAAGAAGATTGCTTGGACTTAAACAGGAGCCAGCAGCTCTTTTGGGAAGCGGAAGCGGCCACGGATCACCATGGTGCGGTTTGCTACCTTAACCACAGACTTCCTTTAACAAACCCCTCTGTGACCTGAAACTTATTTTGGCTGGGATAGTACCAGAGGAGTACTACACGTGCTCATGCCCCTCAATCCAGAGGTGTGGCGGCGTGTCCATCTGACGGAAAAGAAAAAAGGAAAGAAGACTGCTTGGGCCTTAATAGGAGCCTGCAGCTCATTCTGGGCAGCATTTGAAGAGGATCACGCGTGTTCCTGCCCCTCACCTCTGAGGTGTGGCGGTGCGCACTGTCAGATAAAGTAAGGAGGAATATCTAAAGGAAATCTTCACAGATGGTGAAGATGAGGTCAGGGAAGTAAAGGGCATTTCAGCCGCAATCCACGAGAAACAAGAAGCAAATGAAGCCCATACTTTCATCATTAATACCAAAATGGGAAGGGAAAATGAAGACAAAGCATCAATCCCTGATCTCCCCTATAACCGCTTTCTTCAGCAGGCCTCAGAAATCGGTAAGGGTCCCTTAAAATTGATTTTTTAAAGGCCCCTTTGGATGCAATTTTTTCTCTACAGAATGGCTCTGCGACCCTACCTCATCCAATTTCCCCCATAAAAAGTGAATGCAGCCTGCTATATGACCAAGATGATAAAAGTAGGTTTAAGGAGGAAGGGCAGTCTGGAAAATCTACCCTTGGAAAAAATAACAATCAAATTGAAGATAATCCTAAAGAAAATGTTTGGGGCTCACTTAACGACATAGAATTACTGACCCTCAGGTCGTCTTCACCTTCCCCTGTTACCTCCAACTTTCCATTCCTGGAAAATCAAATTAACTTTCCCTATTTAGGTACTCAACTTCCATTTGAGGTAAATGTGATTATCAAAGGAGCAAATGATTCTTCCTCAAGTGAACCTGCTGTGAGGTCACAGGAGCATGGCAAAGTGAGGAAATTGAGCAATTCGTCGCGATCTAATCATATTTCTGAAAATCTCAATAATCTGGACTCTTTAAACCTAAATCTTTCTTGCCAAAATAGCCTTTTGAGCCCCACCACATACATCTTTAACAAGCCGTCTTACAAAGATGCGGGAGTATCCCTGCAAGAAGATAAAATTGCAGTCTCAGAAACACAAACGGATATCTCGGTCTTTAAATATAGATCCCTATTAAATGAAAAAACAAGTGAATCTGAAGGTAAGGAGGAAATTAAAGAGAACTCACTGCAAGCACGAAATACCAATAAGCAACTGGATCAAAATGCGGTATGGGATATCTTTTTTAAAACCTCACAACTAACACTGGATGCTCTGTCCTGTCAGTCCTCTAAAATGGATGTCCAGGTGGATATACTTAATGCCATGGCTAAATCAGTAGCAGGGATTGACCAGAAATATGGCAAATTTAAACAACTTGATTAAGTGAGCACAGAATCTTGCTGAAATGTTAATAACAGAATGCACTTGCGAGACGATAGTTGATAAGTTGGACACCCTCCCAGAAGCTCTAAACTCATTGATAACGAACCTCAAAGAAAATTTAAATATGAGTAATTTATAACAAAAGGATCCCCCTCGTATCAGAGGGAGGCGGGGGGAAATAAAAACTTGAGGAATAGAGGGAATTGTGTACAATGAAATCAAAGGACAAAGAGATAGAATCTCTCGAAGAACCTAGATGTGATCAGGAAGGAGCATGTAAAGAAATTATAGGCTCTTTTGTCCCTTTCAAATCAGTGGGGCCCCCGTTTCAACCATCAAAGCTACCCACTAAAAGACAGAAGAAAAAGCAACGAAAAGCGAGGAATAAAAAAGGGGTGGCCTCAATGGGCCCCCAGGCTATAAAATGTAATCCCTCCTCAAGCCAGGTCACAGGAGATGATATGCCAATGTCCAAAGATCTCGTGACAAACACAAAGAGTACTTCAACGGTAAATACATTGTTTCCATTATTTAACACTAGTGCAAGGGCCCCTATCATCCAAAACCAAAAGGGGCAAAATGAAAACGGCCTACACTCCAATTAGGGGGATATAAAAAGTAATGAGCAAAGTACTATGGTATTCTAGATGATATAGGCAAATCAGAGCAGGAACCTCAAAATATTAACTTACATCAACTGGAGACAAAAGCTGTAACGAGTCCTAGTCCTATAATAAACAGGAGGCCTTTTGAAGAAGAGGGTATAACAATTATGGTCGCAAATTCTGAATATGCAGGGAACTACGTGGCTCAAATTGGAGTCCATTCGGACAAACATCAAGCAAAAAAAGGAAGAATGCCAAGACCACACCTGGAGGAAGAATATCTAAGTAAAGCAAAAGGCTATAAAGTTAGAAGGGTCTGATAGAGAGCCACCGTCAGGGAGTCAGGTAATAGAACATCTAAGGGCTGCCCAACTAGATGAACAGGTGGATACTATAGGTAGTTCCGAATTTGCTCTGCTAAATGATTTTTTACAACTAATATTGGAACCACAATACCAATCTAGGGGACGATTTGATATCTTAAATAGGGGAAATATATTAAAACTATTGCAATATATTCCTGCACTAAAAGATATAACATCTACTGATATTGTCTCCATAGAGTTGTTACCAAGGGAAAGTACAAATGAAAGAGGTCTAAACTAATTTACCCTTGTAACCTGGAGGTCATCACATTTAATAAAAAGAGTTGTTAAAGAAAAACACTCCTTCTTAAAATGGTGAATTAATTTCAGCATACCTAAACAAGTAGGCTATTCTGACCCGTTAGGGGAACAGATTAATTTGCCTAAACAATATAAGCTAACAGAGTCGGATAAACCTTTCTCTGTTCTTAGATCGGCAAGTGGAAGAATGGAAGATTTCCCCTTAGGGCGTACCATATCCAATACACGCTTACCACAGCTAGATTTAGGCTGGATATCGGAAATAATCCACCTAGAACAACGTCAGTGACTTATGAGTAGTAGGGCGCACAATAAGTTGACAATTTTGCATCAAAACCCTCTCCAAGTTTGCTCCTGGAATATAGAAGTGCTGAGATCAAATACAAAACAAAAAGATCTATCAAGCCTACTAAAGAAATTTCAAATTCTTCTTCTTCGGGAGACCTGGGCCAACTAACCTTTTTGAATTGATGGATATATAGGTTTTTGTTTCCCCCAGCAATAAAGGAGAAAAGGTATGGACATCCAAAGGGGGGGATTAACAATTTTTATCTCAGCAGGATTAAACATATTATGTACTCGATTATATGAGGAAAACACTGATTTCCTGCTAGCAAAGCTAGACGGGTGGAATAAGGAACATTCCAGTCCACTCCTGTTAATTAATGTCTATATCCATCCAGATGCACAATCCAGAAAACATATATCTTCCAAATTGATAGATACAATTTTAACTGCCCATTGGGATTTAGGACCTCTGGAGCTTTTAATAGACGGGGACTTTAATCTGAAATTATTAAACCACTTTTAAAGGGATACACAAACTATCTTGCAAGATCTAACATGGGCAGTACCACAGTAGACCCTGGGGGTAACAGAGAAATTAAAAACCAGGACAGTAGCACTCTCCTTAGTAAAAGATCTTGAGGCTCTGGGGCTTAGACTTTTAAATGGAAGATATCCGCAAGATACTCCGCCAGCATCTACCTGCTAAGTCACTGAAACCCAAGCGACAATTGATTATACTGTGGCCTCCTTATTTTTGCTTACGCTTATTACAAAATGCCATATTGTAAAATCAGATATGCGTGACCATGGCCAGCAATGTTTGGAGATAGGATGTGGTCCCCCTAACTTTAACCCTGCACTAACTACACCCAGGGATATTAATACAACAAACTATAAAAAACTTTGATGGACTGAAAAGTTAAAGGAATCCATTGATCGACCAATGTCATATGGACATAACTGGGGACCCAATAGCGATCTGGTCAACATTCATAGATAAGTTTGTGGCTATTCTTCTCACAGATCAACCACAAAAGAGGTATCAAAACCAGGGGTGAGGTGCGAAGACAAAAAGGAATATACATTTTTCAGCAAACATGATAAAATTAAGAAAAGAACGAAATAGAGCTTTAGGATTATATAATAAGAACCCAACAAACTTTTATCTTAAAGCTGACCTAAAAAATCTAAACAACATATATTGGAAACAAAGATGGGAATACAAGCATCAGGAAAACCATGATTTTTGGGCAAAGGCCCTATTCTTAAGTAAAAAATAAGATGCACAAGATTTTTGGAAAATGGTGAATGCCCTGAATAAAGCCTTGATGACCCTGACCAGCTCTAATATCTCGGAAGCCGTCTGGTTTGATTACCTAAGTCACCATTTGGGAGAGCAAAAGAGAGCCAGCAAAAATTTAGAAGAGGAAGCAAAAAAGTTAAGCCTAAAAAGAGTAAAAGTAAAACCCCTCACACACCAAAAGGAAACCAGAGAAATAATATTTACAATGGCCGAAATTATGAGCTCAATAAAAACCAGCAGAACTGGGGGTGCTCCTGCTCCAAATGGGATCCCAAATGCCTTTTTTAAACTGAATCCTGCCTTTTGGGATGAAAAATTGGCGTTGACTTTCAACCACTTTATGGCACTAGGAAGTATTCCAAAATCTTGGAGGTGGGCGATAATTCATCCAATATTCAAAGGTGGTATTAAATCACAAACTGAGAGTTATCGATTAATTACCTTAACGGATGTAGAAGCTGAATATTACGCAGGGATCTTACTGGACCATCTTTACAGGTGGGAAATCAAAAATAGCATAATTCCCTCCAATCAGACAGGTTTTGTTAAGGGCCTGGGTACTGCCACAAACATTTTAACACTATCCGTGATTATTGATAAGTATAATCAAAAAAATCAATTGTGTATCTGCGTTTTGTAGATTTTAAATCAGCCTTTGACCTAGTACAGCAACCCTTTCCTATGGGAGAAATTAGTCTCCTGGGGGATACCGGAGAATCTGTTAAAGGCAATTGAACAGCTATACACAGATACATGGGTAAGAGTTAAGATAGGGGACGGAACTTTCCTTTCAAGGGAAATTAAAACAAAACAAGGACTGAAACAGGGCTGTGTGCTGGCACCATATCTTTTTAATCTCTTTTTATCAGATTTGACTGCGGAACTAAATAAGGTAAATTCGCACCCCACAAAGCTTGGTGATATGACTATTTCAAACTTGCTATATGCTGACGACGTAGTACTCCTGAGTCAAACTAAAGTAGGGCTATGGTGGCTTATTATAAAGATATTTGAGTATGCAGAGCAAAATGGATTGGAAATAAATCAGAAAAAAACTAAAGTAATGGAAATTAGCAAAAAAACTTCGAAAGTTAAAAAATGGAATACACCAAGGGGTGCTTTGGAACAAGTAAACCAGTATAGATATCTGGGTGATGAACTGGGCTCTTTTCTTCCCCAGAAACAGGAGCTATACAGAAAAGGAAATGTTTTACTGTTCGCTTTCGGCTCCTTAAAAAAACAGTGTACTGGCCCTATTTACCGGTCGTTGCTTCAAGTCTTTGCAGCCAAATTAATTACAACTTTAGGATACAGAAGCGAAGCCCTGTGTGGACAAGATACTATTATCCTAAATAAAATCACTGGGGAGATCTTTAGGTGCCTATTCCAGCTACTTGGGTATTCCTCCCAAGCACAAATTAGGCTGGAATTTGGTTATTTAAACCAATGTATAGATAGGAAAGCCAGTTACGTTAAAGCCTGGAAGCATTTACAGCTAACAAAAGAAAATCAGCTCTGCCAAGCACTTTGGAAGGAGATTAGTTCACACTCTAAAGCTAAATCTCAACAGTACTTAGATCAGGCATTAACAGACTTGGAAGTAGTGTAATTAAGGGACTCAAACCTTTCCTACTTTGCTTTTAAAAAAATCCTAAACCGAATAGCAAGAAAAAGATCAGTGATTATGGATAAGAGTTTATTGGCCTCCAGGTCGCATTCCTGGATGATAATAAACAAGTATAAACTCCTGAAATGTCAGCCTTACTTGGAAGCTGGGTGAACAAAGTCAGACAAGGATCATTTCATCAAATACCGATTTGGCATCATTCCTGGTGGTGCCCATCTAGTCTTGTGGGAACGCCCCCCAACAATCGCTCAGTGCAGGCCGTGCGGCCATAGTCAGGAAGATATCATCCATTTGATCTGTATTTGTAATAGCCTATGAAATAAATGCAAATCCTTATTGAAGGCAGTATTCAATCAAAGGAGGATACAGACTTGCAGGCAAGCGGTGATTGCCTGTTTTAAACCTTCTGACGTTGCTCTGAATGCCAAATTTTTGACATTTAATATCACTAATATTTTAAAAATAAGATCTTAATTAGAATTTATATAAATGTTTTTTTTAATTCTCTTTTAAAAACAATAAATCACTGTACAGCTTTCAAGAAATGATCTTTAGGCTAGTTAAGTAAGATAGTAAATGTATATTCATCATAGTCCCTTAGAGTAAAACCCACAAGGGTATGGGTAATTTGCACTGACCTCGGAATAGGAAGCATTTATTAGAAAAATTCCTAAATAATATTTTATCTATGTATATTAAAATGTATAGTTGATATTCTGGACTGTCTATTGTATGTGATGTGATGTATTGGTTTTTATTAACTATGCATTGAATAAATAAACTTGAACTTGAAACTTGAACTTGTGTACTTTTTTCTAACCTCTTTGGACATAATTATATAAGATAGGTTTAATTAAACAAATTTGATAACATGGATCTAAATCGGGTAAGTTTTTTTATCCAGAATTATTAACCGAACAAGAATATACCTTTATATCTTTGCTCAATGTACACACCAAGTCGGAATCTTTATTTGTGTTAATTTATCCAAAACATTTAATACTTGTTGAAGACTACACAATCATTTTATAACATTGTAATTATAAATTATTTTTTATTGTGAATGGTAATTTTAGGACTGAGTAATATTTCTGTGGAAATGCTATAATAAGTAAATAAATATAACCACCAAATAGGAACAGCACAGATAGCAGCAGCTGGGAACTGCAAGTCATCAAGCCTGCTATGAGTGCAACTGATATATTGACTTCATTTTAGAAAATCACTTTGCCAGATCAAGGACTTCAAAGCCTTTTCTTGGGTGTGGCAGGTAATACATTGCTAATTTGTGAGAAGTAGTGTTTGCCACGTGTTCAATGACATTGATATTTCTCATTTTATTCAGATAACCTCATGTGTTAAGTACTAAGATGTCTAATGTCCTTTCTGCAAAACCTTGCAGGAGAGATCTGTGTGTAAAACCTTTTTAGATTAAGGCCCAGATTTACGAACAGTTAACATAACACATGGCAGCAAACAAGTTGCAGCACTGCGTTGTGCGAAATGGAGAAATAATATCTTCTTCGTATCTACAAAGAAGTGCTGTAGTTCTCTCTGACTGCGCTGGTGCACATTCAACAGCCTTGCACCAATGCAAGAACAATAGTGCCATAGTGCAAGGGGGTTTGCATTGTGGTCAGCATCGTTTTTGTATGGGAAAGGGTTTCTACCTGCACAAAAATGTGTTTTAGGGCAGAATGCAGCACAAAAGCAAAGAGGGAAAGAATGAGGAGAAACAAAAATATTTCTCCATATTATGCCAGCCTCAGGAAGGCACATGATTGTTTCAAAAATCGAAGTCTGCAAATCTTTGTAGATTTAAATTTGTATCACAATTCATGAGTAGATGCATGGGAATGCTCATGCACCACTAATGGAATGCCCCAATGATGCAAAATATTGTAGGGCAAAGCATTCTGCTATATTGTGTTACCTTTGATTAAAAGAAAACAATTCAAACCACCATTTGTGTAAAAACCAACCTGGATTTTGTGTCAGGTCTGCAATAAAAAAGTCATGCATATTCACAGAAAAACTTTCTAAATCTGGGCTAAAAGTAGAAATTTGGAGGTAGGAGATGAGAGATGAGAGATACTAAACACATCACAAGATGTATTTGTAAATATGCGCCTAAGAGTAGAAATCGGGAGGTGGGAGATGGGAAACTCTAAACACCTCACAAGGTAAGTTACATTCTACAAGAGTTGGTTTCTTGGCACACCCATCCTTCCACTTACAGAACATCCCCTTTCTGGCTGCATGGAAGACAGCTTAAACATAACGGTTTGAAGTGTGTCATATTAATAATCCTTATTTGTAATGGCACCCAACCATCCATGCACTCTTATAGCTATTTTTTATTAGCCAATCGGCACATTACTGCCGTCCTCCAGTCATGCATGTACACAACATCACACACAAGCACACCAAATAACGGAGAAGCACTTATATATGTAAATAGAAAAGGCTTTTAAATCTGACTAAGCTTGTTAAATTTGTATTGTCCTTTTTTGTCCTTTTCTTTATTTCGGTAATTTCGGTTCTCTTTTTTCATTGTTCATCACCCAAAATAGACTGGCTCTGGTAGATCTTGGGGTGAAAATTCTTCCTGGTTTGCTTAGGCAAATAGACAGGAAGTGATACTACTCTCGCCTAGAATAGTTGTGCACATTAATGCTCCAATTACCTTATTTTATTCCATGTTTTTGTTAAATGGCCTTGCACCTGTTTATTTGGTACACAGCAATAACACAATATTGTTTTTTTTATTAAGAAAATACAAAATACATGTTCTGAGAGATAGAGACATGCTGCTAACACCTGTGTGTTTTAAAACCGGGGTCATAAGTAGAACCTTACAAGGACTCTCCAACAGGAAAAGTATTAGATAGAGTAAATAATGGATTGTTACCCTGTTTCCGGTAATAACTCTGGAAAACATAGTTAGAAATTCTTTCTTACTTTGTAATAGGTTGCCTTAATACCAATAAACAAAGAATTGACATAATGGTTGAACTAAACAGTGTCCCCTTCAGGGAAAGTTTGATCACTTAGGAATCATAAGGAATCATTTATGTTTTAGTAAAGATTTTCATTAAAACCTGAAAAGTTCAGCAGCTCTTCTAATAATCCCGAAAACATGTTCAACATATTGGTTACTCATGGAATCATGCACGTAAGAATATAAAGGCAAAAGGTAAATTTCCTATTCATCCATCGTCGCCAATCCAGACTTGATCCTAGCTGCTTGCTAAGCCCTGAAGAGATGAGCCGACAGGTGGTAGAATTATTCAGCATTGGCCGAGGTGGAAATCACAGCTTTTGATGACTATGGCACGTGTAATTCCGGTGCCCTGTGCTTACATTCCCAGATAGAAGTTATAAGAAGAACATCAGACACTTTGAAAACCACTGATCTGCCTTCATTTATAATTCTATGTGTACATGAAAGAGGTGTAAACCGACTACGCGTCTGCTGTGTTCTACGTTGTTCTTTTTAAAGAGTTATGCGGTTTAGACATTGTTAATAAGTGTTAAAACGTGAAAGCAAGGTCTGGTATTAATTCAATTAACGATTTTAAATCCAAGCTGCCTTTTGCCTTAAGAAACTAGCAGCCACTCAGTATTCATCAGAAAGTTCAAGATAGCTAACGCTATATAATTTACTTTTTCTTGTATGTGAAATTTATGGCTTCTAGTTTGCCCGCTGTGACATTTGGAGAATATTTTCATTAAATCGCATATTTTTGTACACAAATATAAAACCTTTCCCACGCAGCCCTTGGTTGATTTGATGTTATTGATTGAACAAAATGTCAGCGTGGTTGCAGCTTTTCAGAGTGTAAAGGACAAGCATGAATACTAAGAAAAAAAAGATTTCAGTGGAAGGAGAGGTTCGCAGTCCTGTTTTCTTTAATAAATGTGAAAGAAAATACGTAGGCTCCTGCCAAGAATAGAAAATAAACGATTAAAGATGATCAAAAGGGAGCTACGGTGGAACATCGCCTCTCACAGAGGGCAAGGAAGATCCTGTGGGTTAAAAGTAGCACACTGCAAGGAATTGCATGCTGGAAAGGAGAGCGAATAGAGGCAAGAGACTTATTGACAGAGATGAAGTACGCTGTGATGTTGGTAAACAAGAACAGACCCGGGGCGTTGTAAAGTATTGCCACTAGATAACATTGAGAGTTTCTTTTCCACAAGGCTGCAAATTAAACAGTGCTCCACTGATCAATTAATTTAATGGCCTTGCTTTAATCTTCTCTAAACTGAGAACACTCTGACAAGACAACTTTTTAATTCCACAGTTTATATTTTTCAGAGTTCTATTGGGCATTCATAGGCGCTTATTTACAAGCCCCTTGCGCCTCCGCCTCCGTAGCATGACTTTTTCTTGACGCTGTGGCTGCGCAAGCAGTCCCCTACACTGTGCCACATTCACTAATTGGTGCAATGGGACCATTGTGCCAGTTTGTCAAGCGTTGCACCATTTTATACCTGCACCAGGTATAATGTATGCAAGGTAGGCTTCACTGGTCAAAAAGCCATGCAAAACGTGTGCAATAAAATGTACTACTTTTCAATGTGCCGTTCTGCGACTTCACTTTGTCAGACATTTAACTCCTGCTCCGAGCAGGCGTTAAACTGACTCATAGCTTTTTTAACATAGGAGCCTTCCTTGCACTGCTAGAGTAGCGCCATTTTTTGAAGCTAGTCCAACAATACCTGAATTAGCGCCACTGATGCATCAGCATTTTTTTAACATCTGTGGAAACATGCACCATGGAGCTCTGTATGGTAAATACAGTGTATCCATGGAATAGTTAGGGGGTCACGGGGCAGCGAAAGTAAATGAGGTCCAAAGTGTCTAAGTTCACTTCTGTAAGTTATGTGTGGTCAACAGAAATGGATCTGACTCATAGCAAAATATACCGAATACCATTCGGATACATGACAGTAGGACTCCATCATACTTAATGGCTCTAAAATTAACATATACTGTTAATATATGTTATTTTGCGACTATTTTCCACATGTTCACAATATGGCAGTTTTTCTGAGCATTTTTGCAAGGGATGTATGTGATGAGAAACACAGCAGAGTCTAGCTTTTATTTTTTGGAAGAAATTTCCTTTAGGAGATTGAATTGTTTTCTGAAACTAATTTCTGGGTTAAGGAGCTCACAAAAGAGTGTATCAAAGTGTTTTTCACTTGAACTGTCACAAATGCATATGTATAATATGTGCATGGCCAAGAGGAGCAAACAGCTGATATTAGAGGCATGCTTTTGTCATGTAGACAGTTGAGATGAATGCATCACTGATGAGAGGTACTTCAGAGCACTGTCATGCAAGTATTTCTATGCTAGTGATAGGGCTAATACTCAATCTTCTGTATATCAAAAGCAGGGGAGATATTTCAGTGCATTTGCTCAAGGCACAATAGAGGTCACAGTGTGTTATCCTTTCCAGCTCCCTCAACATTGTGCAAGTGAGAGTCCCATAGGCATGGTTGCTGTAGTAGATCCAAGATAGGGTCAAAGCAAAAATGAGCCCAATGCAGTGGTAGATCATTTGGATGGGAATGGCCCCATTGAGGCAGCAATAATACACAATGGAACCAATGAAACAAAAAACAACAATTCAGAGTACAACAGTACACCCAGATTAGGGACCAAGCTAGCTGGTATCACTGGATTCCAAAGGTGATGGGCAAGTGAAGTGGAAACTCTGTTGAGTTAATGGCAAGCTCTAGAGACCAATTTGAACAATTTGATAAAAAGCATGGTGATTTCTTGGGATCTTTATGACACTAAAGAGCACAGAGAATAGCAGTTTCTCTTGCAGCACTATGCAGAAGAAAATAAATGTAAGTATTTATGTACGTGTGTGGCATTTGTATAGCACAAATCTAGCCAAAAGGCAGTGGAGCACTGTAGAGGGTGAAAAACAAACATAATTTCAAAGAGTGATAGGAGAGGTAGAATGTCTATGGATTGTTAATGTACTGTGATGTGCTCTTTAAACAGAGTCTTCTTCCTCTAACTGGGGCAGCATGGGGCTGATGGATGCGGGCATATTATTCCAGATCATGGGTGAATAGATGGAAAAAGCCTGCAGACTTGGGCCCATATTTACAAGCAGCCTGTGCCACCAGTGTGTCAATTTTAGTGATGCACCAGCAGGGCATGATGCTGACCCATATATACAAGGCCACACAAAGCTACTCTGCATGGCTTTTCATGGCCTAGTAGATATGAACTAAGGCAACGCAGCACAAGTCGCTGCATTGCCTTACTTTATGTAAGGGAGGAATTTCCATGGGTGTTGCGTGGGTGTTTCAATGCAATATCCAGAGATTTTGACATATTTCCAGATTTACAAGGTTTTGTAAACCTGGGAATGCATCAAAAAACCTACTCCACACCAGGGATGGAGTAAAAGTGACACAACAGAGGGAAATAAATATTTCTCCCTGTTTTTTCTCTTTCAATGTGTGCTGCATTCGGCAGCAAACATAGAAGGAGGAAATGCATCCATTGATTGTTTTTGTGCAGGAAGGTGTTCATGCCTGCACAAAACAATCATCCCCACACTGCAGGCACCCTTGCACCATGGTGCAAGGCTGCCTGCATTGACGCTAGGCAGCAATTTGTGCACCAGCACAGGGGAAGAGGACAGAAATGTGCCAAATCTTGTAGATACAGCACATTTCAGCCCTTTTCGCAGTGGCTCAGGGTGGTGCAGTGGAGCATGTGCTGCGCCGCACTGCATCACAGGGCCTTGCAAAAATGGCCCTTGGCTTTTCCCCTTTACTCTTCTTAGTCTGCAATCTGATGATGTTCGTGATGCAGGTGTGCAGAGAATCACAGGAGATAGTGAGCTTATCTGCAAAAAAAGTGGGGGTCATGGTCATGATGGCTTTGTAAATGATGCAGTTGGTGTTGAAGAATTTGCAGTCCAATAAAGCAAGTCAGTGCAGTTCCACCATGATGTGGGTTTTCAGATCATATTTCTTCTGGTCCTCGATGGGATGTTCTGCAATGTTTAGTATTCTTTAAGGGGTTCCAGTGGCAATCTTGGAGGCCATAGAGCAGGCCCTTACCACCATCCAGATGCAAGACTATTAGGTCTTGAGCATTAATTATGAAGATGGTGTCTGAAAATCAAATGGATTCATTTAATTACAAAAGAGAGCTGGTACTAGGCTGATTATGCTTTTTGGGCATTATGTTCCTTGTGGGAAAGGTCGGTGTACATGATGAATCATAGTGATTTGACATTCAATGAAAGTTCCAATTAGAAGCTGTCAATGTTCATTTCATTGGCCCAGTTTGTACTTTCTCTTGTTTGTTGTTCATGACAAAAACATGATTTCTGTCTTGGTTGGGCTGAGCTTTAATTAGGTACTTGACATCCAGGTGTGGATGATGTGCTGGCAGTTTTTGAGGCATAACTTGTCTAAAGCAGAGGAGACTTTCAAAAAAAGAGTTGTGAATATTTGGCATATTGGTGAATCCTGATGATGTTATTAGTGAGTAGGGTTCTGTGTGGCTCAATATAGAAGTTGATGACAACAAGAGGCAGTATAGTAACCTGTAAGGCTTAGCATGTGGTGGGGATATTTTGGGGCCTGGAGGTGACTGTGGGAACAAGCTGGAGCAGGTTGGAAAGGTAGGAGGAGAAGAAGGGATGAACAATGCTACTTAGTTCCAGTCCAGACTTCAGGATGCCTATGATGGTATAATAGTCAACTGTATTGAAGGCATCTAAAAGGTCCAGGAATATCTAAATGCAGGGCTCATCTTCATCTGTAGTCAAGGAGATCCGTAAAGGATCAGTCTCAATCCTGCAGAGTGATCTGAATCCAGATTGCTAGGCATACATGATATGGTTAGCATTAAAGTGGTACTGTATTTGAACAAATATTTTGCTTTTTACGGATCTTGCTGATGAGTGACAGGTGATTGTTTGGCCAGTGGTTGTCATTGTCATCTGGAAAGTTTAGGTTTATTTATGAGTGGGAAGCTCTGGGCTATCTTCAGAGGGTTTGGGAAGATACCCTAAGTGAAGGAGGCATTGACAATTGTAAGTAGGGGTGAGGGAGCATCCCCAGAGACAGTTTTGATGAAATACAAGGACACCTTTATTTTCAGGGAATTTGAGGAAGCTCAATACGTCATAGAGATTTTTAAAAAATAGTAGTTTCAGTGATGACCTTGGTTGAATTCTAAGAGAAAAGGGGAGTAGGAATGAAGCAGACTCAGGGTTGCTGATATGCTGCCAGCTGTTCTCACTGAAGAAGAGGCTGATGGAAATCACCCTTCTGTGGAGTGAGGAATAGGTGGGTGTGACAAGGGTGTGTTGCAGTGCTTGATTGCTTGATTGATTGAAAAATGTCACCTTTTGAGTGATCAAGCCAATTTTCCTGGAATGATGCTACTGGCTTTTGAACTTTGTGTACTGAGGTACTACTGCCTAGTTTCTAGTGTAAGGGGTCTGGCCACTAAAACATGGGAAAATTTACTGATGTCCAACTGGCATATTTACATTTCTAGTAAGGTCACAGTATATGGAATAAGAAAACACATCAACCTCATATGAAGGTAAATGTCACTTGTGGACTTTAGCACCTGTTGTGCTATTCACTAGGCTGACATGGAAAATATGCTTTAGTGCCTACATGCATAGCGTGACTGCTGCAGCATTTAAACCTCCATGTAAATATCTCAAAAACCTTTTTGACAGGAGGAAACCCAACTTTTAGATATTAAGTACCCCAAAATGGGCCTTGTAGCCTACAAGGTAAGGTGTCTGGTAGTTAAAAGCAGAATATGTAAGAATGTAATATTTGCATGTGTTCACTCTTAGGGCTATAGCTGTCTCTATGAAGTAAAAGAAAAGTTACAGTTAATGTGTTCATTCTCTGCCTTTAGTTTTTATATTTATTCAAAATCCCATTTAATTGTGAAGTAGGATTATTGATAAATATACTGGAAAACTAACATAAAAATGTATTCTTTCCCTGCTTGAAGCCTCAGCAGATAATAAGCATTATCCTGCCTACAGCTGGCCTGTCAGTGTTGCTTTGATGAGATGTGAAATGCTGCTCTCAGAGCAGAAAAATGGCGTGGGCCTGACAAAGTAGCTTATGGAAGGAATTGGATAAAGTGGAACACAAAAAGGGCAGTTAAGGAGGGCTCAGGAACTTCACTGACGTGAAAAGAACCAGAGAAAACATATACTTTAATAGTTTAATGATGAGCGAAGCCTGAAAAAAGAGGGTTCTTTTGCTCTCAAAGTACTTGTTTGCCTCCAGGCTTCAGCCTCAGAGGAGGAAAGAGCTAGTCCCATAATTAGTTTGGAGTAGTTGGGATGAGAGAACTGCTCAGTACTACAGAAATAGCCCTAGATAAGCCAAATGATCATTCTAAGTGCAGAAAGATTATGTCATGATGGATTGTATTGAGAATGGTGGAATGTTCTTCAGTGAGGCAAACAGGATGTTCCACAGGTGTTTAGGCAGAATATTGCAACCAAAAAGATTGAGACTAGATATCGTATCAAGAATATTGAGGACAAAAATATCAGGAAGGTTGTTTTCTATAGGTAAGTCAAGTTTTACAATATACAGCTCCACATGTACGGATCTTGATGATATATATACCTTCAAGGTACGCAGATGTTGAGTTAAGAATAGTAAATCTATACTTACCTATTTGTACTTGTCTTCTGATTATTTTGGTCCTCAGTAGTTTGCATGATCTTATGTCCATACAAAATTCTTGGGTCTGATTTTTTGTCAGTGATCCTATTCTGCTAAAGTGGGAAGGCTTGCCTTTGAGAACTTTTTGCCCATTGGTTAGTGGGTGTCCAGGATCACCCCCCACCAACTAGCTAGTGAATTAGAGAAAGGTACCATCTCACCACAGCTTCTCTGAACACCTTCTGGACCTGTGATAGCACTGAAGAGGACTGAACCTCTTCTCTGTAACTTGTGAGGAAGCCTGAAGGGATGGACCTGCTGCCATTTGTGTCAGGGCTAGGATATAACTCCAAGGGTCAATTGGCTGACCTCCTGTGTGATTCAAAATGCATCAACAGCAAACATAGGCCTTTTTCCTAGAGTGAACACTTACAACTAGACTGGACCTTGCTGCTAGCCTCTGATGCAGTATATCCAAGCCCTTAAACGCTATCCCTGGGGTCCTGGAATCTTTGGACCTTGGAACAGTTTTCGACTTGCAACACATCCGTTTCAGCAGGAGCTAGCAGCAAAGGTGTCAGATTGTGAAAGGATTTTGTTGGGCCCAACTTCAGGATTTCCCACTGGATTTTGAGTACCAAAGAAGAGGCTACGTCTAGAGTTAGAAATCTTGTCAGGACTGAGGTGAGGAAATTATCCAACTTCTGAGAGGACTTAGGCGGATGAACATTTTGAATTTCCACGCTCTGAGTTGTTCCCACCAAAACCAAAAGGCTTCAAAAGACCTCCTGCCGCAGTAAGCCAGCTTTAGGGGGACTTTGCTAGATACTTCCTTCAACCTTGCCATACTAGAGGATTTTGACTTTCACAAAAAAGACTAAGAATGTAAAACTTTGATCAGGATGACGTTCAGACTATCTGGTATCAGCCTTCTGCTCCAATGTGGTCAGCCTAAAATTGCACCTAGGTACAGGTCAACTGTGAGCAGTAATTTCTGATTTATTTTTTCTTTTTCTTGGTGCTTTTGCATTAAGACATAATGATTCATATCTCAAATTCTGTGCATTGGATTTTAGTCCATTTCATGCCATTTTTTGTATTAAATTTTTCTTCATTTTTGTAAATTGGTGGTGGAATTTGTATTGAGTTGTGTGATAGGACAGGTCTCTTTTTTTATGTGCAGAGTCTTTGAAATGAGTGCGTCCCTGCAATCAAAAAGATGGTACTCATAAAGCTTGTTTGTGAATGGCAGAAACATGTATATTTACCTTTGTGAATCAAGCTCATGTGTTAAAGAGGTGGATGGACTAATCTAAGCCTCGTATCTAACCCTCAGTTGTTAAAAAAATATCATTTTTTGTGACTGGTAAACAAAGAAAAAATAAAAAGGTTTACTGCCAAAACAAAGATAAATAGCAAGTGAATCTAGCTCACACAAGGAAAGAACAAATGTTGTCAACGCCAGTAGATTTGGCAATGCATGCAGTGTTAACACATTAGAGAGAAACAAATGAGGGCGAGTCAACAGGCGGAGACAGTGAAGGGCAAGGTTGGAATGTAGTCCCTCATGCAATGCACTACAAGCAGCAAAGTGGAGACAGATGGATATACATGAACATCCATTAACGTTAGGTGTGGAATGAATACTCCACTAGGCTGAGCCAAGACGTAATCGACAAATCTCAAGTTAATGGCTAAAAGGCACCAGTCATAGAAAGCCAGTGATAAAAGATGTAGCCCCAAAGTCATCTCTATATAAATTATTTTTTCAATTTTGGTATTTTAGTTGAGCATTACTAACCACCCAAATTCTGACCTGTGAAAGCTCCAGTAAAATCAAATGAGTGATTGAAAGGTAATATGTAAGGTAATGTGTGCCACACAGGCCATCTACTAAGGTGCTGTTTGGTTGTCTCAATAAAGCGTTCATACCGATTTGGGGATGCAGAAGTCCAGAGCACTGTTATAAATAGTGGACCAGCCATAGCCACCTGGCCGGTAGGACGAGGTTAAAGCTGCAAATTGCAAAGTCAACATTATGATCCCAATGCCAAAGTAAACGGTGTATCTCCAAAGATTTCATGTATTTAAGGTAGTCATTTTCAAGTCTCAGATGGATGAATAGTGAATTTAAGAGGAAGGAGGCATGGTAGAGACGGGAGTGGCTTCTGTATCTTTTGTATCTGGAGACTCAGACTGACAGCAGACCACTATTAACTGGCCTGAGGTTTCAAGTTGGTCTATACAGAACAGAGGCTAGTAATGTAGTTTAGCATTCAGTCATGTATTTAACTAATGTCTTTTCTTTCACAGTCAGTCAGTGGAGACGTTTTAGTGCGGGGATAATTTAATTGTGGCATTTTTGCCCAAGTATATGGTGAGAAGCCTAATTTTGTACTCATTGGAGCTTAGGAAGCGATGTGGTGGGAGGCCAGTCTGGAGATCACTGTAGTAATGCAAGCAGGACAAGACCCTAGCGAGGCTCAACACAGTTTTCTATGAGAAATGTAACAACGGCAGAACCCCTTTTAGTTTGCACAGGGGAAAAAGTGGATTTGAAAACTGCATTCGTCTGTGGGGTAATGATAGTTCACTGTTGAAGATCACAATTGAATGACATGCATAGTTCAAAGGAGTGGGAGGGCACACGGTTCTTTTTGCTAAGATCGGGGGCACATCCATTTTTTCTTCATCCAGGAGCGCCCGTGAGCTAGGAATGTGAAAGTGTGGGAATGAGAAAGAGTGGAGGTAGGTTTTGTCCACATACATTTGATACCCAATATTATGGTGACTCTCAAAGGGGTAATTTAGGGATACTGGGTGGTTCTCAAAGGGACCATATAGACATTAAATAAGATAGGACACAAAGTGGAGTCTTGAGGATCACCACAGTAGATAGTTTAACAATAATAATAATAATATTTAATCATATTTATTATTATTATTTGTGGTGGCAATAATAGTAGTAGCAGTATTGTCATAATTGTTGTTGTTTACATTGTCATAGCCTGACCCTAAAAAGGTGCGGAAACTCTACTCAGTGTATGAAAGAGAAAAACACGCAAGTATGAAAGTAGTATAGCTGCCCTGTGGAACTGTAGAAAAGGCACCAATTTTTCTTTTGTCATAACCTTATATGTTTAGTATTCCCTGCCAACAGTGGAATGCATGATACTTGTCTATAGGATAAGGAGTCAGACTTTAGCTAAGTCACTCACTATTGAATACAATAGTTTCAATGGATAATATGTTAACTCCACGTTATTCATAGGTTAACTTAGAAGTTTCTACAACCTATATAAATCAGTTGTTGACCCTGTAGAAGGGAAACATGTCAGCTCCCATGCATTCATTCCCACATTTATTACAAATTGCGTTTATGAATAAATACTCTTAAGCCAAAGAGTGCATCATCGTTTACAATTATATTCTGCTGATGTTCTAGCGAAAAGCACAAGAACAATGCATCACCGGCGATTGATCCTGATTTGAGTGTCTCATTTGTCTTCTCCTTCATGGTTTTGACAAGTCTGACCGCGAATGCCAAGCACCCTATAGCAGAATTCGCATGCAGATTACCACATGACATGAAAAACAGCATTTTCTATTTGCTGTCAATGTTATGTTTTGTTACTTCAGTAATGTGCAGATAGCCAGACATATAGAAAAATTGCCAGATGGTTCCGACTGTAGAAGGTATATGACATGCTTCCAGTACTGTACATTAATATCTAATGTCTTCGCATTGTATGTCCGTGCAGTTCCATATTGAACTTCCTACGACGCTGAATATAACCCAAGCACACATTCACATGCCAGATACCTGAATTACATGAATGAAGAATGCAGAGCAAAGTGACAACAATAGAAGGTTACACATAATTATGTTCGTTATGAAATAATGTGTATTGTTGGGGCCACTGACAGAAATTTACACAAGAGAACTCATTTTGAAAGCGTTTCAATAGCCTTATCTGTTATATGAGGAAGCATTAGCTAGAGAAGTATGGATTAAATGAGGGAGAATAATCTCAAACGACCCGGAAAATAATCTGTTGTGAGCCGTTTCATGGTACATGATAAGAGGGATCTATAGGCCAATGGAACTGTAAAACTGAAAGTGTATTCTAACTATTATCTCTGTCACTATAACCATCTACAAAAGAGGTAGTAAGGAGTTAAACACAACTCTGACAAAATCTAAAGGCGTCCTGCAGATAATTTTGCCCTGCAAAAGCTGTGTTTATTCACACAAAGGATTTGCAACCACAAAACAGTATTTTGAAATGTACAAAAGTTTTTTAATGAATAGAAAAATCCTTTCTGACTTACCAAGTAACGTTTACACTCCCGGCATAGGAGGGGGCTTGAAAGAATGTATTTGTGATTGGAATGCAATTGATCAATTGTCAGTTTTATGGGACTCAAGTTGCAAGCATTGTTAATATCAGTTAGTGACCCTAGAGTTGGATTGGCAACTGATTCGCAAAGGAGATGTCCCAGAGGATAGCCTACCCATTAAAAAGCGTGTTGAGTGGCTTCGGAAAGAACATAGGGCCAGATGTAGCACAATCCGTTTTTGCGACTTGCAAATTGCGAGTCTGAGCGACTCGCAATTTGCAAGTCACAAAAACGGATGCAGAATGGTGTCTCAGACACCTTCTGCGACTCGCTATGGGGTCGCAAAGATCCACCTCATCAATATTCATGAGGTGGGTCGCATTTTGCGACCCCATAGCGAGTCCCTGCACTCACAGGGATGGTGGCCTGCTGTAGTCAGCAGACCTCCATGTCTGTAACTGCTTTTTAAATAAAGCAGTTTTTTTTTTTTTCATTTTGCAGCCCGTTTTCCTTAAAGGAAAACGAGTTGCAAAATGAAAAATAAACCAAAACCATTGGTTTCGTTTTTTTCAGAGTAGGCAGTGGTCCATAGGACCACTGCCTGCTCTGAAAACATATTTATGTCGACATTCACAAAGGGGAAGGGGTCCCATGGGGACCCCTTCCCTTTTGCGAATGTGTTACCACCAGTGTGATGCGAGTCGCATATAGGAAGGGAACACCCCTTCCTATTTGCGAGTCACATTCCCAAATTGTGAGTCGGTACCGACTCGCAATTTGGGAATGAGCATCGCGTGAGGCCGTTTGCATGGCGGAAACTGCGTGCTACATCTGGCCCATAGAGTGGTCCAGGGTTGTGGTTCACGCCCCCTTTAATATCCCATTAAGAAATACAAGATGTTCTGTTCATGTGAGTGGAATGTGTAAGCGAGGTACGAGGTCTACGGTCACCCAAGAACTGCGACCTAACGTTCGTAGGCATTTTTAGGTGGTCACAGAAAGCTTCCTGCATAATTAATATTCGTTATGCAGGAGTTTTATGACCACCTGTGAACCCACAATTTGCAAGGTTGCATAGCAAAATTAAACCGAGGACTCTGTATGGGTCGGAGTGCAAATTGCATGTACTGATTTGTAACCTGTGTTTTGTATATCGGGTCCTTACTGTTTTTGTCTCCTGCTGAACATTAGCACATTTACTTTTCCAAGATCGTCTCCTTTACCCTTTCCTATGTTTCCTTATTGACACTGCTGCACAGGGAAAATGATAAATGTTATTTTGCATTACACTTAAAGAAGTGTAAAGGCACAATTTGTGCAGGAACAGTATAAACGTTGTCTAACTTATGAAAGCGAAAACACCCTGTCTGATCCCCAGCATGATCGTCAATTCACCTAAATGCCAGGGGTAGCGGAAGTGACATCAGACGCGATGTAACCTTTACTTTCACTCACACACACACACTTACATATACACTCACATTCACACATACTGTTTATGGCATACACACACACTGTCGCTCACATAAACATACTCTCACCCCGCAAACACGCACACAACATACATTTAAAAGCATTTTGTACTCACCTCAGCTGCCAGGGATGGCCATATTCCAGCTAATTGTGCTCCATTCTTAGCATGAGCTGCCATCTGTTCCCACTACAGTTTCTGCCACATCTGAGGGGAGGGATCCCCAAGGCAGTGCCAGGGGTCGCAATGGGGAAGGCAGGGGGTCGCAACTGCGACCCCTAAATGACGTCCATGACCCCCGTGCTTGGAGCAGTTAAAAAAAATGTAGAAAACTGGTTCTCAAAAATGCGGATATCACCACATTGATTCTGTTAACGTGATATGTTTTTCAGGTTGGCGAAGCGTGCCAGGTGGGAAGCATTCTGGCTTGGTTACATTGCCTCTTTATTTGAGTTTGCACATGCTCTTGAATTCCAGGGAGTTAACATGCTCGAGATGGTACAACGACCATTGCTCTCCAATCATTTAGACTTCGTTAGTTATTCATATTTTTAAATATTTCCTTTGCTATTTACAACTTTTTTGTTATTCGAGGAAAGTAACTTGTCCTTTAAATAAACTACTTAGGCATTTAGGTCAGCTTGTTGGGGTGTGATTTATTATCTGAAATTGATGCTGTTGGTGGGCAGAGGGTCCTTTTATTCCTGAATTTGAACTTGAAAGCTGTTTTAGCCAACTAATTTTATTGAAACTGTCTATGCACTTTATAAAGAAAGCACACTTTTGTTGAGGATTTGAGCTCTCACCCGGGAATTTTACAAGGTCGAACTCCTTTGATTCTGTGGACTGATGAGTACCTCCTATAAGAAGATGTCGTGGCGGGGATATGCTAATCATCTAGGCATTCATGTCAGCATATTGAGCTGTAATTAATTATCTGAAATTGATACTGCTATGTGGGGGGGATTTTTTTTTTTTTTAAATGTGCTGTTTTACATGAACTTGAAGTTAAAAGTTATTTTAAGCCAACTCATTTTATTAAAACTGTCTATGCGCCTTCTCTGCAAGTCATCTTTTGTTGAGTATTTGGGCTCTCGACCGGAACACATACAGGACCCTTTTGCAGTGTCACTCTCTATTTTGTCTGTGGGACAATGAGAACCTCCTCTAAGAAGATGGCCACGGCAGGGACGTGTGCAGCAGACGTGCACAGCAGGAGTGCTGCTGGCACACTGAAGGCATCACCAGACACCATGAGGGTTTCAATTTAGAAGTAAGTCCTAGGATTGTCTATGCTGCAGCAGCGCTGAGAAATATAAGCACCACTACTGTGAATGTATGTAATCTAGTTCTGCTAAACTGTATGGGCCTAGCCTGCTGTGTGAAATGTAAACTCCTACTACATTTTCTCAATACTGGTGTAAAGGGGCCGTAAGGTGAAGTACCAAAGGGGGTTCCCTGGTTAGATGAGCGCAGCTCATGCAGGGAAATAGCTACTGTAGAAGAAATCTAAATAACGAGCTACAACAATTTACCTGTAGGATGGATATTCCTCAGGTACTGTATCAATATAGATATCGATAACCATAGTGTTGTATGTCAAGAAGAGGCCGTAGGACAGTATAAAAGAACAGGGCACACTAAATGCACCCTTAATCAACATTCTCTCTCTACATAAACATGCTTGATATTTGCGAACTTAGATGATTTCCAGCTAGACACCCTTTTAATGACTGACACATGGATGAGGAAAGACTCTTGTCCAGATTTGCAGCAAGCTTTACAGGAAAACTATGTAGGTACCCCTGAAGACAGAGTGGATAAACATGGTGGGGGTCTAGCCACAGCATTTAAGAAGAATGTTAAATGAACTACATTCCAGCTGGAAGATGTGAAAGATGAAGAAGCATTGGCCTTCTGCATTTGCCCCTCCGAACAATGCTCTTTTTGGGGGTTTTGTTCTGCTGCTCCCAGGTTATGCTAGATGTTTTGCTAGCACAGGCCCTAGAACCTAAGATTGTTAACTATGCACATTTCACAGTCTTTGTGACTTCAATATTCAGATGTATAACACTGCAGATGCTGTAGCCAAGTGTTTTGCAGAGACACTAGCAGCTCTTGACCTTTTTATGTTACCTACAGGGTGCACTCACAGGGCAGGGAATGCCATTGATGTTGTACTGTCAAATACCCAGATTTGGAACAAAATCCCTAGGAAAGTATTCTGGTCTGACCAGAGACGTTTTAAGGCATGGGCAAAGAGGGGTCTGGCCCAGGGCCCCCAGCCATTCAGGCTCCCTCGGTAGTGCCAGCTCTGTTCTGCTGAGAGTATTGCCCTTATGCACTTGACTAATTCTTAAACAGCTCTGCTAAAAGTAACACTTTCCTTGAATCTATTTTTTATGTGAATTATGTGATAGATACTATGACAGACATTTTGAGTTGAAAAGTATTTATGTTTCATGCAACTTCATAAAAAAGTTTCATATGAAAAATTGGAGGGTGTCACAGAGATTATTTGCAGTAATATCCATTAGCTGCTGTTGTGTCACAATATTAAAAGAGCGTTACTACCCCTGAATATTATATATAAACGCATTTCAAATTTGAAGTTGCCTGTGCACTGTCAGTGACCAGGCCAAAGTGGACATGAAAGAGCTGAAATTGAATCATAAATCCAAGGCTGTTCTGAACAAGGCCCCCAAAATACGTTTGTCTCACAGTCCCTAAAATCTTTAAGATGTCCCTGGGTCTGACCACTATTTAATACCTTTCTCCAGGCCCTTCCCCACACTAAAGGGGAGCGAGCTATGTGCTCCTGTCACCCCTGTTCAAGTCAGGATTAAAGTAGGAATTCCAGATCTCAAAGAGTGTTCAATTTCTTCCAGATCTGTAATAACAGAAGATGCCACTAAAGATGACACTGTAGTGGGCAAATGCCTCACTTGTGTGACCTATGTGGTTGCATCAACAAAAACCATTAGGAAGAAAGACGCATCTCTTCTGCTCACTTGAACTTGTGTTGGAAAGGATAGCCTGTTAATCCTGGACACAACACTACAAATAGGAGGATAAACTTTGTTACAAACAAGCTGTGAACACTTATCATCAAAATCTGTAATCTACCTGCAGTGCTTTTCCTCTAAATTGATAAACAAATCAAATAATTGTTCCAGGGAGATTTTCAAAATTGTCTCAGACTTCACTAATTCCAAGGCTGCTGATCCAACTTGTGAAGTTAACAAGAACCTATGTATGCGGCTGAGTGGCTTTTTTGAGGACAAAATTATGAGGATTCAGTCAGATTTACTGATGTTAAATTCAGTTCCGACTGAAGCACTCGCACATATTCCTGGGATGCCACTGCAAACTTTTACAACTTTTACCCTCCCCACTGAGGAGGAGTTGAAAGACTGCTTCTGTAAGTGAAAATCTGGCTCTCCACCGGACCCATACCCTCTGTTTATTCTAAGGCACATAGCTGGTCCTATAGGTCCAGTGTGTCTAAAGCTTTTCATGGCTCTTCTGTAGTGGGGGTTGTACCTAAATCACGGAAAAGGGCAAATTTCACCCTTCCTTTAAAAAAACAAATGCTGACTCAGAAATGCTTTAAAATTTTAGACTGATTTCCCTCTTATCAGCTACCTCAAAGATCCTTGAAAAAGATTGTTAACGGGCAATTCACAGAGTTTCTATATACTTTCAATTTAATGCATCCATGGCAATCTGGTATCAGAGCTTGTCATAGTACAGAAACTGCCCTGCTCGAAATTACTGATTCTATGAAGTTAAATCTTTACTTTGGTAATAACATCACCTGATTTTGTTAGATCTCTCAACAGTATTTGACACCATCTGTCATTATATTTTACTACCAAGGGCTTCCAACAATTCTGGTGGGGGGGATCAGCACTGAGATGGTTCAGCTCCTTCTTGAATTATAGAGAACAAGGAGTGTGGATGAAACTGTTTTATTCAGAAGTAAAGACACTAAAGTGTGGCATGCTACAGGAATCAGCATTGAGCCTCACTCTTTTTAACATTTATATGTCTCACCTTGCCTTTTTATTACAATTATTTAGGCTCAACATTGTCTCATACACTGATGACACTCAGGTATTGCTCTCCTATGAGGGTGTTTTCACCTCAGGTTAGGAAACTTTTTCAAGATGCATAATGGCAGTGATGAAATGGTTTAGAGTCAACTGCCTACAGTGTAACTGAGGCAAGAGTGAAATTTTGCTTTTTGGCCCCATCCCACGTCAAGGCTGGAGAGTGTCCTGGTCTGGTATCTGTCTACTCCCCCATCTATGGAAGTGGCAAGGAACTCGGGGATGCTATTTGATGATCACCTCTCAAAGCCCAGATTTCCTGTGTGGTGACATCCTGCCTCTGGATACTAAGAATGTTGAAAAAAGTTCATGGATTTTCTTCCTTGGGAAGCTCAGAAGTTAGTGGTCCAGGCACTGATATCACCCAGCCTGGATTATTCTAATGCTCTCTGCAAAATGATTTATTTTAAAGGCCTAACTATTGCACACCAAGCCTTTTACAAGGTTAGTCCCAATGATCTCACTGACAGGAACTGAGAATACTGCTCTCCAAAGGCCTTGCACTCGAGTGATGCACAGCTGTTGGCAGTTCCACATTGAAAGACACTGGGCCCCTCCGCTTTCTCTGTCCTCATTGCCACAATTTGCAATCAGCTCCCTTCTCAACTCAGAACTGTTTTAGATGAGTCCTTCCTCTGAAAATTGTTAAAAACCTACCTGTTTAGTTTATAATCTGGGTGTTTCCGACCAGTACCTGTCCAACTCCAGGATACTCTTGAGTAGCTGTGTGCTTTACAAATCTACTCATTCATTCATTCATTTATTTATTCATAAACGGCTCTGATTGTTATATTGTATCACATGGGAGAGCATTTTAGTTTTCATATTTCTATTTCTCAGAGCACATATATTTCCTAATGGTTAAGATCAGTTCCATTATTGTTTGCCTGACTCTAATATTGTTTTTCCATTGTTAGATCTGTGCAGGTTCCTCTATTTTTCCCATTTTGTGGGTTGGGTTGAACAGCACACTTTGATCTAGGTTTCCACATTGGGTCTGCCACCATTTTTTCAATTTGCTGCCAGACTCTTTTCTGTAGTTCATGTGGTGCAAACTAGAAGCTCTACTTACAGAGAGAAAGTAGACATTGGAAGATCTCTCTGCTGTTGTTTTCTGATGTCTACGGAACAAGAAACTTTGAGAAATGACCTCGTACTGTCCTGCTTGAACTCCAAATTGGCATTCCCTTTAGCCAGGAGGGTGAAAAATGTGTTGTGCCCATTTGCCAGAATTCCCTGAACTGGGGAGCGACTGGGATCCATCACCAAAGTGCATTGTTTCTCAGAAAGGCAGATATCGCCTGTCAGTTCTGTCACTGTTAGATGCTCTAGGGTGGAACAGCCAGTATTGAAGAGGTTAAGGATTGGAACTATCATCAGTAGAAATCAATTTTTATGCTTTCTGTCTCTTTCAGATGGGAAAATCCACTGACAATGTGTCGGTCACATATGGTGCTCAAGTATTATCCTTTTTCAGGATTTGAAGACCAGTTTGGATCGCTGTTTGAGAATAGATACAGGTTCAGTGTGAGAAATCGGGCTGTAGGTTAACTGGGGTGTGAGCCCTGGTCAGGCAGCAACCACACTTTTTGTCAGGGTAAGGCACAAACTAACACCAGATCAACCTGTGCTCAGCCCCCTGTTTGTAAAGTATTTGTGCAACACTTCAAACAGTAAACAGAAAACATAACACAGGTAGATTAGGTTAAAATAATGGAGATTAATTTAATAAATAAAGCAAGACCAAAACAACAAAAGCCACTCAAAGTCCAAAACAAATCCAATCAGTTGAATCAGAGTTATTAATTTAAAAAAAAGTAAAAAATACCTAAAAGTATGAAACACATAACACAACTATCTCATCACGCTGTACCAAGTCAAAGTCAGAAGTCAAGGCTGACTGCAACGGATTGCAGGTCAAATACAGTACCAGATTAGTCCTGCTTCTGAAGTTTTGTGCTACGAGTCCTGTTTACATTGGAGACTGTCACCAGGAGCAAGGAGAGCAACACAGTTGACGGTCGTCACGGCAGAAAGACCAGGCATGTTATCACAGACAGGTCTGCTGGAACTTTGCACTGGCAGTCCCACGCCTGCTCTCGATGCTGCTCTGTGAAGAGATGGCATGGCGGTGGCTCTCGCTGGATTTTAGTGTGAGCAGTGAGTTGTTGGTGTGAACAGGCCAGTCCACAGTTTCAAAGATCCCCAAAACTTGATTTATGAGCCTGTGAGCCTCAACATGGGTCCAGGACCTGAGAGTCACCAGTTGAGGGTGAGGAACTCACTGCAACTTGGTACAGGAGCTTGTTGGGGAGCTTTTTATTTCCCTGGGGCAGCTCAGATCAGGAGGCCAACAGACTAACCCTTGGAGTCACTCTGGGGTCCTAGGTTCAAGATGAAGTTGCAGGTCTAGTTCTTCTTACCCAGGTAGGAGGTCAACATGCCAGAACAACAAGGCAGCAGTTCCTTCAGAGCAACAGTCTGGCAGAGTGTAGTTCTTGTAGCAGCAGAGCAGTCCTTTTCCTGGCAGAGTATCCACAGGTCCTGGAGTGTACTGAAGAGTTGGTGTCTGGAGCCCAGTATTTATACTCAGTTGTGCATTTGAAGTGAGAGAGAAGCTTCTAAAGATTACCCATCAAAGTCCCCAGGCATCTTGCCTCCACTGTCCTGGCACCAGATGATGACAGAGGGTATGCAGTGGTTTGTGTTGGCAGGACACAGAGTATTCATGTGTAAGCGGGGCTGTGCACCATGCTGTTCCCTCCCACCGTGCCAGAAATGTCCCATCCAGGCACACCTAGGCCCTCCATTGTGTTTGTCTGTCTAGGAAGAATGCACAAAGTTCAACTGTCATGTACACCCAGACATGTGACCAGAGAGGCTACAGGCACTAAATGGCTAAGACAGCAAAAAAGTCAATTTCTGAAAGTGGCACTTTCAGAATTATAATTGAAAATACGACTCCATTGTAAGTTCAGGTTTTAAATTGTGATTTCAGAAACACCAAACATGAACTCGTAACCCTTTCAATTTGGAAATTACACTTATAATATGTGTAGTGAAAAATGAATTTCAGAGTGTTTTACTATCACTACGTGTAAAGCTTAAAAGTACACGTCCTACTTTTTAAATACATTACATCTTGTGATGACCAGGGCTTACTCTAGGGGTGGCTTATATGTATTTAAAAGAAAGGTTTATTTTTTTAGGTCGAAATGGCAGTTTAAAACTGCACACAGGCGGGCCTGAGACATGTTGGACCACTTAAGTGGATGACACAATCAGTGCTTCAGGCCCACTAGTAGAATTTAATTTACAGGCCCTGGGTGCATGTAGTACCAGTTTACTTGGGACTTATAAGTAAATGAAATACATTCATTGGGTGGTAGCCAATATTACCATGTTTAGAGAACAGAGCACAAGAACTTTTAATGGTTAGAGTCCTAAGGCCAGCAACAATGAGATAAAAATGGAGGAGGAAGGCAAAAAGATTGGCAAAAGACCACCCTAAGGTTGACAGATCTACGAGACAGATTTATTAATATTTGACAAATCACAACGAAACACAGCTTGCTGCACTTTGCTGTATCAAATGAAGAGAGGAGGAATGTTCCTTATTTGCTAGCATTTGACACCTTCCTGCTCTCTATCTGAGCTGGCACACTGTGTGCACTCCAACATCAAATCAGGCAACCATGCACCATAGTGCAAGGGTACCTGTGTTGCAAGCAGGACTGGTTATGTGCACAAAGGGTCACCTTCCTAAATAAAAACAATCCTTGGAGGCCTTTTCCTCTTTCTAACTATGATGCAGAATGCACTACACGTAGAAAGAACCTAAGGAGAATTAAAGGTATTTCTCCTTGTTGTGCATTTATTAGGAAGGTGTACACTTTTGACACATTCCGATGTATACTTGCCTTGCTAAACTTGGGCCTGCACCAAAATACATGGGGGAATGAATGGTAGCTCACACTTTCTAACCATGCAACGCCTTTGTGGCGCAACGTAACGCAAGGCAGTGACTCGCGCTGCCTTCCATTAGTCTGTTTTTACAAGCCAGACAGGGCCATGTAAGACAGCTTTGTGTGGCTTGATGAATCTGACTTAAGGATTGTGTTGCCCTTGCGTCACCTTGCATAATGCAAGGAGCAATGCAATCTATGATAAAAGCTGGCACTTATTGTTTTTCTTTTCTGCTGAAGAATGGGTGGGGCAATTGAGTTGGTTCTTGTTTTGGGGTCAGTATACCATCTGCTTGTTGAGCCTTACATAGCATGGTATGTGGGTCAAATGATGAGGGACTGGGATGCGAAAGAAAAGGAATTTATGTGGCCCTGAAGAAACTTATATTAAGCATTTATGTATAATGACTCATCTCCATGTGAAGTGATGCACTTTATTTTCTCATGGGTTCTTTTTGACCTCAGAAGAGGCCGGTAATAAGAACACTTTGTAACTACTCAGACGTAATAATTTACAACAAGTATGCTGTGCTGTCATAGCGCCATGTCCCTTTGATGACACTTTGGCAGGAACTCTCCTTCACCCATCTCTGTCACCTCACTCACAGAGGCAGGGAGCCCTATCATGTTGCAGCAACAGTTTCCTCAGTAGTGGCAGGCACTTAACTTGTCCATCCGACCTCCTTCAGTTTATGGAAAAATATTTATCTGCTGATGGGCTTGGCAAACACCAGGTCATGTGCACTTTTCTTTCCCGTGTTCTCGAGGTCCACCGATGGCCTCCAACCACTTGCCTGCCAGACACCTTCAAGTTAGCTGTAAAGAGGGGCAGTTTTCTCAGTACTGAAAAGCAAAATATTATCATACTGTTTTGGATAAAAGGAGAAAAACGCATTGCTTAACCCCTTGGGTGCCGAGGACGTAACAGTGACGTCCTCAGCTGCACCGCTCAGGTGCAGAGGATGTAACCATTACCTCCCAGACCTAGCCCACGGGGGATCGCTGGCACTCCCCCCCTTGGGCCTCCCATCCTCCTCCCCTGGGAAGGGATGGAAGTGGAATCGCTTCCCCTTCTACTCCCCTCCCCATCTAATGATGTCACTTCGTAATTGTGTGCGGAGATCATTAGAGGCCGCCATCATGTTGGAAGCCACTTGCTTCCAGCGCGAAAAGGGAGAAAGAGGTAAGTTTCTCCTGCGGCCGGGGTGGATTTTCTGTAAAAGGGGCATCGGGGAAAAGGAAAGGCCTTTCCTTTCCCTCTATGTCTCTTCCACCATTCCTGCTGCCCAATCGCACCACAATCGGGCAGTAGGAATGCCCACTAGACACCAGGGATTTGTTGTTTGTCAGTTTGATATCATGGGCATGGGTTGCTCCCCTTTGGGGTGCAATATATTTAATGCCATTTCTGCCCCCCTTTGAGGCAGATCGGCCTATTATTTTTTGGGGGGCAGAAGCTACAGTGACACCAGAAACTGTCTACTTTTGTTTTTTTGTGTGGGGGGGTGGCCCCTTGGGCATGAGTCACCCCCAAAAAGGTGCACTCTTGGCCATCGGCTAATTTATTTTAGGCTCATAACTGCTTAGGTACCAGGGATCGTGTGTGTGTGTGTTTTGCGTGAGGGGGCCGCCCCTTGGGCAAGTGTCACCCACCAAATGTGAAACATTAATGATGGCTTTTTCTGGCCCCTTTGAGGGCAGATCAGCCTATTTTGTTAGGCTCATCTGCCCCCAAGACAACAGGGATTTTTTTAGTTTTGTATTTTTTGTGGTAGGGCACGCCATGGGCAAGGGACGCCCCCCAAAGGGGGCACACAACTGTTGGCCATTTCGGCCCTCCTTGGGTGCAGATTGTCCTATTTTTTTAGGCCCATCTGTCCCCAAGAGGGGCAGAAGCCACTAAGGCACCAAGGATTTTTTAGTTTTGCTTTTTTATGTAGGGGGACCCCATGGGCAAGGGTTGCCCCCCTAAGGGAATACAAAACTATTTGCCATTTCTGCTCCCCTTGGGGGCAGATTGGCCTATTTTTTTAAGTCAATCTGTCACCATGGGGGGCAGAATCCACTACTGTGACAGGGATAGTTTTTGTTTGTGTTTTTTTTGTGTTTGGGGGCGAGCCCCTTGTACAAGGGTCACCCCCCCCAAAGGGGGCACATAACTGTTGATCATTTCTGCCCCCGGGGGCAGATCCGCCTAGTTTATTTAGGTCCATCTGCCCCTGAGGGAGGCAGAAACCACTAGACACCAGGGAAAATTTCTAAATGTTTGGTGGCGGTGTGTTTGTCAACTGGTGAAGTATTTGCATTTATGATCAAAACAGTTTATTTCTCCTTTTTTTCTAGTTCAAAACTTTTCCTTCCTTTGCTGTGACTCCTTGCGGTTTTGGCAGTAATTGACCTGCAGTTTGCGTAGTTGCATGTTTTAGGTAAGAAAAAACAATGTACCGGAAATGAGTATTGTTGTCATGTATGAATGGCATTTTTGTAAGTGTTGTACTAAATGCAGGATTGTGTGTGAAATTGTCCTCCGATTTGTGCACAATGATATTTGTATTGTCTTATGTCTAATTTTCTTTTCTTTTTTCATTTTAGTGGGATATTATTGATGATTGCTGTGTCTGTGCAGAGTAGTTGCCGGTGAGTCTAGCTCTTTCAGGCAAATGGGGGGTATAGTTTTTGAGTGCACAACTCTTTGTGATAAAGCCACACTTTGTTTATTACTTATTCTAGACAGTGCTGGTTGTTGTTGGCGCACTTGTCAAGTAAATTTTCTTAGAAAGGATCATGGCTAGCCACAGGATAACCACTCAGCAGGTTGTTGGTATACTTTTTGAGTCATCTTTTGACCATAATTATGAGACTGACTCTGCATCTGAGGCAGAGGAGGAAGTGCAATATTCTGGCAGTGAATTTTCTGTCCAGGATTAATCGCCTGATGAGAAAGCCTCTCTCAGTGCAGATGAAGGGCCTGTTTTAGAGGAGTGCAATGATAAGCCAGTAGCAGCCTGGGGCTAAAAGGTTTCCCCTGGAAGACCTCAACTCTGGGTTGCCCTAAACATGGAGCAACCAGAGTTGCCTGCCTTTACTGGTCTCCCTGGGTGTAGAGTCAATACGGAAAACGTTTTGCATATCAATTTCTTTCAGTTGTTTATGGACAATGTATTTTTGGAAGAGGTTATTGAGCAGACTAAGTTGTATGCAGAGCAGTATTTGAGGGACAACGCTGCCAGACTTAAGCCACACTCTAGAGCTACCCAGTAGATTCCCACAAATCTGGAAGAGAGGAAAAAGTTCTTGGGTTTGACTTTTTTGATAGGATTGATAACGAAGCTGTCACTGACTTTTATTGATCTACTAGTCCCTTGATGGCAACAGCTATACTTACTGCAACCATGACTCGTAATTGCTATTTGTTTATTCTTCGGATGCTGCCTTTTGTTGACAATGCTTTAGCCTTGCCACAAGATCACCCTGATTCCGATCGCCTTTTAAAGTAAGGCCTGCCCTTGATAATTTTGTAGATAGGTTTTCAGAGGTCTATGTTCCAGGCAAAGAAATATCTGTAGATGAGTCTTCTGGTCCTGTTCAAGGGCCATTTGGTTTTTAGGCAGTACATTCCTAGCAAGAGGGCACGGTATGGAATTAAGATGTATATTCTGTCTGAAAGTAGTATGGGATATGTATATTATTTCCGGGTCTACACTGGTAGGGATTCCAATATTGACTCCCCTGGTTGTCCGCCCAGTTTTGGAGTTAGTAAGAAAGTTTGTGTGGGAATTTGGTAGACAACTGTTTAACAAAGGTCACCATTAGTACCTAGATAACTTCTACACTGGAGTGCAATTGTTTAGGAAATTTTACAGAGTGGACACTGTTGCTTGTAGCACAATCCGCTCTAACCGGAAAGACTATACAAGGGAGCTTGTGTGTAAAAAGCTTGAGAGGGGACAGTCCAGTGTGTTGCATTATTATGAGCTGCTAGCTGTGAAATTTGCAGACAGTAGGGATGTCTACATGCTAACTACCATCTATGATGAGAGTGCTTCCCATGTGAATGTTTGCGGTCAGGTTGCCTAAGTATGCAAACCTGCATGCATTTTGGCCTACAATAAGCACATGGGTGGTGTTGATAGAGTAGATCAGAGGTTAGAACATTATGCTGCTGTTCGTAAGTCTTACATTTGGTATAAAAAGTTGGCTATACATTTGTTCCATTTAGCAACTTTCAATGCTTTTATTGTGTTCAAGGATTGTTCCCCTGAGTCAAGGATGAAATTTGTTAAATTTCAGGAGTCAGTGACAGAGAGCCTTGTTGTGGCAGAACAGGCAAGAGTTCCAGGAGTAGCAGTGGTGGAGGATGTGGCTAGATTGAAAGATCGCCTCTTTCCTGATCAGATTCCTCTCACACCCAAAAAATACTTTTCTGCTAAGAAATGTAGAGTCTGTGTCCGAAGAGGTATCCGGAGGGAGACTTGTATGTACTGTCATATTGTCCTTCTAAGCCTGGGAGGTGTGTGGCCAGCTGTTTCAGAAGTTACCAAACCCAAAAGAATTATTGGGAACTACCATGAGTGTAAACTGCCTGTTCTTCATTGTTTTATAATTATTGTTCAGTTTCACGATTGCATTACTGCCATGTATTTAGTTAAAGCTTTTGTGTTTGCAGTTTTGTACTCATAATTAGTTAGTGTTTTCTTTTTTGTTAAAAAAAAGTAATATCAGTGTGCGTGGAGTGGTGCTTGACTGGCAGTGTAAATAGTGACATTGCTAGCCAAATGCCAGTCCACAGACTCCGTCAGGAAGTGTGAATACTGTGTAAGGCATGTGGGCAAATGGAAGTGATGGGCCCTTGAATGGCGCTGTCTGTTGATGTGAGTGTTGTAATGTGCTGGACTCGTGGCTGGCAACATGAATGGTCTTATGAATGTCATGTATGAAAGGAGTGTGAATGGGCTGTAAAGCGGTTGGTGCCTTGTCGTGGCTTTACAGCTCACAATCTGTGAATCATTGGTTCAGTTTTTAGGACTTTCAGATATTAATAGTAATTTTTGGTTCAGTTTTTAGGACTTTCAGATATTAATAGTAATTTTTGTTAAATCTCTTGTTAATAATATTTGATCTAATGAACCATCACTCACCCTCATGCCAAATCCAACCAGTATGTTTGATAAAATTAAAAATGAAAAAACCCGTTCTGCTGTAATCAGACGTCGAAGCACACCCGTGACATGCTAGGTGTCTCGGGTGGGACCCCGATGATGAAGCATGCCACCAACAAAGTTGGTGGGTGAGGGGTCTTTTTAGAATAACGTAAGGGCATTTCTTTTCACAATTTGAATGTCTGAAATATCACAGAAGGATGTGGACAACTACAACACAACCTGTTTTTGCAGGGGGGCACCTGTGCTTTTGGCCCCGGGTGCGGCGGTCATCTAAGGAAACCAACCAAACTCAGAAATTATTTAAAACTATACACGTGGTGGAGTCCAGGGAGGTGTGGCTTGAGTGGATCCCCCAACATTTGCGTACCCAGACTCCCTGCAAACCTCCAAATTTACTTTAAGAATCACATTTTCTTCACTTTTCTTTGTAGGATCATTGTTCCGGTACAAATTTCCTACCACCCAATGTTCCCCTATGTCTGCCGATAAAAATGATACTTCACTTGTGTGGGTGGCCCCGGTGCCTACAACAGGAAAGGGGCAAAAAAGTGTAGAGATTGAGGGGATAGCACAGCAAGTTGATAAGCACAATTTTTTTAATACATTTTTAGGCTGACTCAGTTTTGGGGACCCACACAACTGAGGCATCATTTTATTTGGGGGACTGAGGGGAAGGCTGGGTGGTAGGAAATTTGTGCTGGCACTGTGAGGAAAAGTGAGGAAAATATGCTTTTTTAAGCAAATGTTGAGGTTTGCTGGGAGTCAGGATAAGAAAATGGGGGATCCAAGCAAGCCACACCTCCCTGGACTCCATCGGGTGTCTAGTTTAAAAAAATGTCTGGGTTTGGTAGGTTTCTCCACTTGACCACCGCACCGGGACCAAAAATGCAGATGCCTTCCCCATGCAAAAACTGTAAGTTTTGTAATAGATCATTTTGATGTGTCCACATTGTGTTTTGGGGCATTTCCTGTCGCAGGCACTGAGTCTACTCACACAAGTGAGGCACCATTTTTATCAGGAGGCTTAGAGAAATGCTTGGTGGAAGGAAATTTGTGGCTCCTTTCAGATTCCAGAACTTTCCATTACCAAAATGTGAAGAAAAATGTTTTTTGCCAAATTTTGAGATTTGCAAAGGATTCTGGGTGACAGAACCTGGTGAGAGCCTCACAAGTCACCCCATCCTGGATTCCCGTAGGTGTCTAGTTTTAAAAAATGCATAGGTTTGCTAGGTTTCCCTAGGTGCTGTCTGAGCTAAAGGCCACAATCCACAGCTATACACTTTCCCAAAAAACACATCAGATTTGAATGTAAAAATGTGATGAGTCCATGTTCCGTTTTGGGGCGTTTCCTGTCGTGGGCAGTAGGCCCACCCACACAAGTGAGGTACCATTTTATCGGGAGACTTGGGGGAACGCATAATAGAAGAACAAGTGTTATGGACCCTTGTCTTTTTCTACATTTTTTCCTTTCAAATGTTAGACAGTGTAAGAAAGAAGTCTATTTTAGAAATGCCCTGTAATTCACATGCTAGTATGGGGCTCCCGGAATTCAGAGATGTGCAAATAACCACTGCTTCTCAATACCTTATCTTGTGCCCATTTTGGAAATACAAAGGATTCCTTGATACCTATTTTTCACTTAATATACAATAAAAACCCTTTGCACTATGCAGCTCATTTATTGGCTCTGGGTACCTAGGATTCTTAATGAACCTACAATCCCTATATATCCCCACAACCAGAAAAGTCCATCAGATGTAACGGTATATTGCTTTCAAAATTCTGCCATAACTGGAAAAAGTTATGGAAGAAAATGTGGACAGCAATGAATCTTTTTTCACCTCAATTACAATTATTTTTTTTCATTTTAGCTGTTACTTCCTGTAGGAAAACCTTGAAGGATCTACACAAATGGCAACTTGCTGAATTCAGAATTGTTTAGCTGTCCGGGATCTAGCACTGGTTTCACTCCCATTTCTGCCACAAACTGGAAGGATACTAGAAGCACAAAAAATTGTAAAAATGGGGTATTTCCTACTAAAATGCCAAAATTGTGTAAAAAAATAAGGTTTTCTGATTCAAGTCTGCCTGTTCTGAAAGTTTGGAAGATGGTGTTTTTAGCACCACAAACCCTTTATTGATGCCATTTTCAGGGAAAAAGCCACATGCTTTCTTCTGCAGCACTTTTGCTGTATTTTTGCTAATTTCTTGGTCTCCTCCAGAGGAATCCACAAACTCTGGGTACCTTTAGAATCCTTAGGATATTGAAAAAAAAGTTCACAAATTTGGTGCGAATAGCTTATGTGGACAAAAAGTTATAAGGGCCTAAGAGCAAACTACCCCAAATAGCCAAAAAAAGGCCCAGCATGTGAGGGGGCAAAGGCCTGGCAGTGAAGGGGTTAAAGTATCCCTGTGTCCCGTTTTGAAATGCCTCTTATTACTTGGGCTGAGATACCTCATTTCATTGCAATTAACCCTGAAACACTGGGTTGGAGTCACTGGAAAAAAATTTTACAGTTTTTAATGACCGTTCTGGGTCAGAAATGAACACTGAGTCCCTCATTTCAACCTCAACGGTCTTTTTCCAAGACCGCCGAGGTTCCTCTGGGTGAAAGACCGCCAGTGGTGGCAGTCTTCCCCCAACCATATCATGACTTTTGGCAGCCCTCCCCCTTTTTCGGATGGAGAGCCGCCAGCAGCTATACTGGTGGTCGGCGGTGAAGTGGATGCTCCACCGTCACCGCCACGTCATCAGAACACCGCCCACCGAATTACGTCCCAGTATTCGGCGTGGCGGTGTTCTAGTTACGGGGTGCTGGCGGCAGTGCAGCCCCCATAGATCCCATTCCTCCTGGAGGATCACCGGAACAGGTAAGGTGATCGTCCGTTAGGGGAGGGGGGTGGGGGGGAGTTGTGTGTTGTGTGCGTGCATGGGGGTGTGTGTGTGAGTGTGTAGAGGGGTTGTGTGAGTGTGTGTATGCATGCTGGGGGTGTAATGTGTGTATGGGAAATGTCACATGTATGTATGTGTGCATGTGTGCATGTATGTGTGCGTGTATGTGTGTGAGTGGTGTGAGCATGCGTGTAGGGGGTGTGAGGGTGTGTGTGGGGGTTTCTGTGGGTGTGGGGGGGGGAGGGGGTCCTACTGCCTGTTGGCGGTATTACCGCTGCTTTCACACCGACTGCCAGGGTTGTAATGAGGGCCTGAATCCTTGTAGTTTTTAGTTGTTGTTGCATTCTGTGGTTTGCAGCGTACAAGACCCAGAACAACAAAAAAGCACGTCCGATTAACATGCTGACGCTTAATGACGAAAGGTTTAAAACGCAATGTAAGACTGGAAGTGGGGCTAGAAGGCTTGTAGAGCAATCTGATAAGACAAAGGTGGCGAAAATTCCTGATTGAGATGGAACGAGTGGATGAATGTGCATTTACCACATTTTCCAGTGCAATGCATATACTATACAACAAACGTTAAACTATCCTCTAATGGCAGTCAATGAAGTCTTTTAATTGATAGTTTACATATTCATGTTTTTATAGATTCGGGCACAGTCTACGAGCCTGAATGTGTGGTTGCTGCATTGCTTCGGTTGATTTATTGGAAGTAAAGTAAATCCCATATTACAGTAGTCGAGCTGTGTCATTACCAATGACCCTGTCATTTCCACAGGATGGGTGAAGGGGAATTGGGCGAGAATCTTGCACAGCAAAGACAGCAGCAAACTGATACCCTTGCCCACGGTATTGTTTAGCCTTGAAAAAAAATGTCAGTGTGAAGTAGGACTCCCCGTTTTTTCGTCTTTGTTTGATTATTTAAATGGCAGCCATGTGAAGTAGGCAGATTTCTTCACTGTTCCACAAAATGCGGTGCATGGATTAGATGTACAGATAGGATGTGTGAAGTGAAATGTGTATAACTCTGTGTCTGTATGATCAAGAAGTGAGTTAAGTGGGTGCATTTAGATCTGTAACGTTGTACATATGTGAGCTAAGAAAATGAGTGATGTGAATTACTGTGTGAGAACCCGTTTTTAAGGGTTACTGTTAGACCTGACAGCCTTAGGGTGGTCACCCCTTACTTTTTGCCTGCCTCCCTCCACTTTTTAGACACTGTTTTCGCTGGCTTTTATACTCTGTGCACTTTACCACTGCTAACCAGTGCTAAAGTGCATATGCTCTCTCCCTTTAAACATGGTAACCTTGGATCATACCTGATTGGACTATTTAATCTACTTATAAGTCCCTAGTAATGTGCACTATATATGCCCAGGGCCTGTAGATTAAATGCTACTAGTGGGCCTGCAGCACTGGTTGTGCCACCCACTTAAGTAGCCCCTTACCTTGTCTCAGGCCTGCCATTGCAAGGCCTGCGTGTGCAGTTTCACTGTCACCTCGACTTGGCATTTAAAAGTACTTGCCAAGCCTAAACCTCCCCTTTCTCTACATATAAGTCACCTCTAATGCGTGCCCTAGATAACCCATAGAGCAAGGTGTGGGTTGGGTGAAAGGCAGGACATGTACCTGTGTAGTTTACATATCCTGGTAGTGTAAAACTCCTACATTCGTTTTTACACTACTGTGAGGCCTGCTCCCTTCATAGGCTAGCATTGGGGCTGCCCTCATACAGTATTGAAGTGGTAGCTGCTGATCTGAAAGGAGTAGGAAGGTCATATTTAGTATGGCCAGAATGGTAATACAAAATCCTGCTGACTGGTGAAGTTGGATTTAATATTACTCTTCTAGAAATGTCACTTTTAGAAAGTGAGCATTTCTTTGCACTTAAGTCTTTCTGTGCCTTACAATCCACGTCTGGCTGGGTTTAGTTGACAGCTCATTGTGCATTCACTCAGACACACCCCAAACACAGGGTACTCAGCCTCACTTGCATACATCTGCATTTTGAATGGGTCTTCCTGGGCTGGGAGGGTGGTGGGCCTGCTCTCACACAAAGGACTGCCACACCCCCCTACTGGGACCCTGGCAGACATGATTGAACTGAAAGGGAACCTGGTGCACTTCTTAGCCACTCTTTGAAGTCTCCCCCACTTCAAAGGCACATTTGGGTATAAAACGGGGCCTCTGCCCTACCTCATCAGACACTTGCTGGAGAAGAAACCTGAACCAGAACCTGCAACCCGCCAATAAGAACGGCCTGTCTGCCTAAAGGACTCACCTGACTGCTTTCTACAAAGGACTGCTGCCTTGCTGTTGCCCTGCTGCCTTGCTGAACTCTTGCCTTGCTGCTGAAGTGCTCTCCAAGGGCTTGGATAGAGCTTGCCTCCTGTTCCCTGAAGTCTCAGGACCAAAAAGACTTCTCTTTTTCAACTGGACGCCTCGTGCGCCGAAAAGTTCGACGCACAGCTTGCTCCGTGGTAAAAAATTCACTGCACGCTGATCCGGAAAGATGCCACTCGACGCGACGCCTGCGGTGCGACTGGAACTTTGACACACGGCCTCGCCTGGACAACGCCGCCCGACTTCAGAGAGGAAATCGACGCGACGCCTGCCGTGAGGGAGAAGATTCCACGCACAGCCCACCGGAACGATGCGCAGCCGGAAAACAAGCCTAGGATTCCACGCACAGACCCCGGGACATCTGGTAATCTCGTGAACCACAGAAGGAGACTGCCAGCGTGCCGGAAATTGACACACGACTTCTCCGTGTGAAAAGTAGCGACGCAAGTCCGTGTGTGAAGGGGCGAAACCGACGCACACACCATTTTTCCACGTATCTCCTCCTCTGCGGCCCTTTGCGGAGATTTTCCACTTTAAACCAGGTACTTTGTGCTTGAAAGAGACTTTGTTTGCTTTTTAAAGACTTAAGACACTTTCTATCGTTTTCCAGTGATATCTGCACAATTTCATATTGCATCTTTATTCGTTTTGACCTGCAAATATCCAGATAAATATTATATATTCTTCTAAACACTGTGTGGTGTATTTTTGTGGTGCTATATTGTGTTATTGTATGATTTATTGCACAAATACTTTACACATTGCCTTCTAAGTTAAGCCTGACTGCTCAGTGCCAAGCTACCAGAGGGTGGGCACAGGATCATTTGGATTGTGTGTGACTTACACTGACTAGAGTGAGGGTTCTTGCTTGGACAGGGGGTAACCTGACTGCCAACCAAAAACCCCATTTCTAACAATGGTGATCAGCGGTGAGGATGGGACTTGTATTTGTGCAGTAACATACAGTAGCTAAGTATTTCACTACCTACCCACAGTTGAGGGTCAACTTGATTTTTATCTCTTTTTCAAATTCATTTTTTTCCTGACAATTTTCTAAATCTAAATCCTCACTCAACATGTCTCTGGCTGTGTCTCAAGCAGGAGATTTTGACCTAGCCCTGTTGGATACATATACTGTCAAACAGCTAAGAGGGTTCTGCAAGCTGATGAAAGTACCCACCTAAAGGGCCTCCAAAAAGGAGGACTTTCAAGTGGCGCTGAGGGCCAGGGCAGAAGCCCATTTAGAGGAGGATGATGAGGAAGAGGAGCCAGAAAATTGCCCCTCAGAGGATTTGTTGCTATCAGTAGGTGATGTTACCACTGCAATTGTGCCCCCTTCCAGACCAGGGAGCAATGTATCTGTGCAAAGCCTGACCGCAGAGGAAAGGAGAGAAGAAAGGGAGTTCCCATTGCAAATGGCAAGACTGAAAATTGAGGCTCAACAGGAGGAAAGAAGGGCAGAGAGAGAAGCCAAGCAAGCTGAGGCTGAAAGAGCAGCCAAACAGATTGAAGCTGAAAGAGCTCAAGCTGCAGCTGAGAGAGCCTTGGCTGGAAAGAAACTTTTGTTGGCTCATGAACTGAGTCTCAAGGAGCGGGATCTCAAGGCAAAGCAGTCTGAATCCAGCATTAATGGTGGCAGAATACAGACAGGACCTGCTGGAGAAAAGAAGGTTCGTATACCCAAAAATGTGGTGCCCAGTTTTGTGGTGGGAGATGACATAGATAAATGGTTAGCTGCTTATGAAGTTGCACTAAGGGCTCATGAGGTTCCTGAAGGCAATGGGGTACAGCTATGTGGTGTTATGTGCCACCTTTGGGGAGGGACACACTTCTCACATTGGACAAACCGGATCAAAACACATACCCACTTCAGAAAACCATTTTATTAGCCAAGTTTTTGCTGACCCCTGAGAAATACTGTCAGAGGTTCAGGGACAGCACCAAACTATCCACACAAACATGGGTAGATTTCTTTGACTTTTCCAGTAAGGCACTGAATGGATGTGTGCGGGGCTGCAAAGTAGATGATTACACAGGATTGTATAATTTGATTCTGAGTGAGCATATGCTCAGTATTTGTTTTACAGAGTTGCACCAGGACCTAGTTGACAGTAAGCTAACTGATCCCAGGAAGCTTGCTGAGGAGGCGGACCTCTCGACTAGTACCAGAGTGTCCAAAAAGGTATCTGGGGGGGACACCCACAAAGGTGGTCAGGGTTCCCATCAGAAGAAAGAGGGGGGAGAAAAAATTAAAAACAAGGAGTTCTCAAAAGGCCCCCAAAATAGTTCTCAAGGGAGTAATGGTAACCAGTCCTGGTCTGATTCTCAAAAGAAAGGTTTCACTGACCATAAGACAGGGAGGTTTGTACACCACTGTTCAGAGTGCAATAAGTATGGGCACTCTGAGGGCGACTCCAAGTGTCCTAAGAGGGCACAGCCCCCCAACGGAGGGCAGACACCTGGGTTGGCTAGCGTAGTGCTCGGGGAGGAGATGGTCCCAGACAGTTTTGGAGTGCAGACAGAGGTAACCCTAGTGTCCCTGGGGGATGCATAGATGGTGCCAAAAGCCCACATGCCTGCCAATACTTCCAAGTATAGACAGTGGGTCACCATCAATGGGCAAAGGGTGGAGGCTCTGCGTGACACAGGAGCCAGCATGACTACTGTCAAGGGTCAGCTGGTGTCAGCAGAGCAGGTCATCCCCAATACATTTCACCAGGTCATAGTCACTGACAATTGTGAGAGCCACCCACCGGTAGCTCTGGTTCCCTTTGAGTGGGGGCGGGTCTCTGGTACTCTGAAAGTAGCTGTGAGTCCTGCCATGTCTGTAGATTGTCTGTTAGGCAACGACCTTGAGCACACTACCTAGAAGGAGGTGGAGCTAAGGTCTCACTTGGAAATGTTAGGATTGCCTGAGTGGGTCTGCATGACCACACGGTCCATGGCTGACCGGCAGGGAAGTCAAGGGCGTCTGGAGCCTGGAACAATGGCCCAGACAACTGCAAAGAGGAGGGGCAAGGGGTGTGGGAAACCGGTCCCAGAAGTTCCCGCAGTGGTTGACGGGGTTCCTGAGGAGGAGGCCCCTGAGCCAACTGGGAAAGACATTGCCGCCCTACGTGATCTACCTGAGCTTGCTGGTTGGCAAGTTGAGAGTGGACCCACCAGGGAGGAATTCTGCAAGGCGCAGAAAGAATGTCCCACACTAGAGGGCACGAGGAAGCAAGCCTCAGCCCAGGCAGCAGGTGAAGCCTCTGGCGATCACCACATATATTGGGAGAATGATCTCCTCTACAGTGAGCCTAAGGTTCCGGCCATTGGGGCAGCACATGCGCTGGTGGTCCCCCAGTGTTACCGAACCTTCCTACTGGGTCTGGCTCACAACCTTCCCCTGGCAGGATATTTGGGGCAAGACAAGATCTTTGACAGGCTTGTCACCCACTTTTATTTGCCCAGAATAAGGACAAACTCAGATACGTTCTATAGATCCTGTCCTACCTGCCAGGCCAGTGGTAAAACAGGAAAAAGGGTTAAGGCCCCCCTGATTCCACTTCCTGTTGTTGGCACCCCCTTAGAAAGGGTGGGCATCGATATTGTTGGTCCATTGGACCCCAAAACTGCCCCAGGCAACATGTTCATCCTGGTTTTGGTGGACCATGCCACCCGGTACCCAGAGGCTGTCCCTCTGAGGACCGTAACTGCACCAGTGGTGACCAGAACTCTGATGGGGATATTTACCCGTGTGGGATTCCCAAAGGAGATAGTGTCTGACAGAGGCACTAACTTCATGTCTGCATACATGAAGTCTATGTGGCATGCGTGTGGTGTAACCTACAAGTTCACCACACCCTATCACCCCCAATCTAACGGTCTTGTGGAGAGATTCAACAAGATATTGAAAGGCATGATTGGTGGCCTCCCTGAGGCCCTGAGGTGAAAGTGGGACGTCCTCTTACCATGCGTTCTCTTTGCTTACAGAGAGGTACCCCAGAAGGGGGTAGGGTTCAGTCCCTTTGAGCTTCTCTATGCGTACCCTGTCAGGGGACCCTTTATCATTGTCAAGGAGGGGTTGTAGAAAGCTCCAAAGGCACCCCCTCAGGATGTGGTCAGCTACACGTTGGCCCTCCGCAAACAGATGAACCGCTTCTGGAAAGAGGCCAAAAGTAACCTTGAGGCCAGTCAAGAGGTAATGAAATGCTGGTATGACCAGAAGGCCACCCTGGTAGAGTTTCAACCTGGAGACAAAGTGTGGGTAATAGAGCCAGTAGAGCCTAGAGCTCTCCAGGACCGATGGTCTGGCCCATTTGAAGTAAAGGAGTGGAAAGGGGAGGCCACTTACCTAGTGGACCTCCAATCCCCTAGGAACCCCCTATGGGTGCTCCATGTCAACCGACTGAAGCCTCATTTTGAGAGGTCTGAAGTCAACATGCTTCTGGTCACAGATGAAGGAATGGAAGAGGAGAGTGAACCTCTCCATGACCTCCTCTCTGCCCAAGAAGGTGATGGGTCAGTAAGAGGTGTCATTCTCTCTGACTCCCTGACTCTAAACCCGAGAGGAGACTGCTATGAGCTATTGGAGCAGTTCTCCTCCCTGTTCTCCCTTACTCCTGGACTGACCCACTTCTGTGTTCATGACATTGACACAGGTGACAGTCTCCCTGTGAAGAACAAAATTTACAGGTTATCGGATAAGGTGAAGGCCAGCATCAAGGAGGAGGTCTCCAAAATGTTAGCTTTAAGGGTTATTGAGAAATACAGTAGTCCCTGGGCCAGCCCAGTGGTGTTGGTCCCTAAGGCTACTGCCCCAGGTGCGAAGCCAGAACTCAGGTTCTGTGTGGACTACCAGGGTCTCAACTCAGTCACACGGACTGATGCTCACCCCATCCCCCGAGCTGATGAGCTCGTTGACAGACTAGGCGCGGCCAAGTTCCTGAGTACGTTTGATCTTACTTCAGGGGACTGGCAGATGGCCCTGACTGAGGGGGCTAAAGAGAGATCCGCATTTTCCACACCTGATGGCCATTACCAGTTCCGGGTGATGCCATTTGGGTTGAAAAATGCCCCCGCTACCTTCCAACGGTTGGTTAACGGGGTCCTAGCTGGCAAGGATGCTTTCTGTGCAGCCTACCTGGACGACATAGCTGTCTACAGTTCCAGCTGGGAGGAACACCTGCTTCACCTCAAGGAGGTGCTTCAGGCCCTGCAACAGGCAGGCCTGACCATCAAGGCTAGTAAGTGCCAGATTGGGCAGGGTTCCGTGGTGTGCTTGGGACACCTAGTAGGTGGTGGCAAGGTGCAGCCACTCCAGGCCAAGATTGAAACTATCAAGGCCTGGCAACCACCTAGAACACAGACTGAGGTGAGAGCCTTTTTAGACCTCACTGGATACTGCCGCAGATTTGTCAAGGGCTATGGTACCATTGTGTCACCCTTGACAGAACTCACTTCCAAGAAACAACCTAGGTTGGTGAATTGGACAGAGGCTTGTCAGAAAGCCTTTGACTCTCTGAAGGAAGCTATGTGCATGGCCCCCGTGATCAAGGCCCCTAACTACTCCAAGGAATTTATTGTGCAGACAGACCCTTCAGAGCATGGCATAGGGGCGGTCCTAGCACAGCTAAATGAGGAGGGCCTACACCAACCAGTAGTCTTTATTAGCAGAAGACTATTACCACGGAAACAGAGGTGGAGTGCTATTGAGAGAGAAGCTTTTGCTGTGGTCTGGGCACTGAAGAAGCTGAGGCCATACCTGTTTGGGACTCACTTCCGGGTTCAGACAGACCACAGGCCCCTCAGATGGCTCATGCAGATGAGGGGTGAAAATCCTAAACTCTTGAGGTGGTCCATTTCCCTACAGGGGATGGACTTTACGGTGGAGCATCGCCCAGGGGTTGACCACGCCAATGCTGATGGTCTCTCCAGATACTTCTGCCTTAGCGATGAGAGCTCCCAGGAGGTTGGGTAGCTCTCCCCACTTTCAGCTGGGGGGGGGACACATGTTAGACCTGACAGCCTTAGGGTGGTCACCCCTTACTTTTTGCCTGCCTCCCTCCACTTTTTGGACACTGTTTTCGCTGGCTTTTAGACTGTGCGCACTTTACCACTGCTAACCAGTGCTAAAGTGCATATGCTCTCTCCCTTTAAACATGGTAACCTTGGATCATACCTGATTGGACTATTTAATCTACTTATAAGTCCCTAGTAATGTGCCCAGGGCCTGTAGATTAAATGCTACTAGTGGGCCTGCAGCACTGGTTGTGCCACCCACTTAAGTAGCCCCTTACCTTGTCTCAGGCCTGCCATTGCAAGGCCTGTGTGTGCAGTTTCACTGTCACCTCGACTTGGCATTTAAAAGTACTTGCCAAGCCTAAACCTCCCGTTTCTCTACATATAAGGCACCTCTAATGTGTGCCCTTGGTAACCCCTAGAGCAAGGTGCGGTGTGGGTGAAGGGCAGGACATGTACCTGTGTAGTTTACATGTCCTGGTAGTGTAAAACTCCTAAATTTGTTTTTACACTACTGTGAGGCCTGCTCCCTTCATAGGCTAACATTGGGGCTGCCCTCATACAGTATTGAAGTGGTAGCTGCTGATCTGAAAGGAGTAGGAAAGTCATATTTAGTATGGCCAGAATGGTAATACTAAATCCTGATGAATGGTGAAGTTGGATTTAATATTACTATTCTAGAAATGTCACTTTTAGAAAGTGAGCATTTCTTTGCACTTAAGTCTTTCTGTGCCTTACAATCCACGTCTGGCTGGGTTTAGTTGACACCTCCTTGTGCATTCACTCAGACACACCGCAAACACAGGGTACTCAGCCTCACTTGCATACATCTGCATTTTGAATGGGTCTTCCTGGGCACGGAGGGTGGAGGGACTGCCACACCCCCTACTGGGACCCTGGCAACAGGATTGAACTGAAAGGGGACCTGGTGCACTTCTTAGCCACTCTTTGAAGTCTCCCCCACTTCAAAGGCACATTTGGGTATAAAACAGGGCCTCTGCCCTACCTCATCAGACACTTGCTGGAGAAGAAACCTGAACCAGAACCTGCATCCTGCCAAGAAGAACTGCCTGGCTGCCTAAAGGACTCACCTGACTGCTTTCTACAAAGGACTGCTGCCTTGCTGCCTTGCTGTTGCCCTGCTGCCTTGCTGAACTCTTGCCTTGCTGCTGAAGTGCTCTCCAAGGGCTTGGATAGAGCTTGCCTCCTGTTCCCTGAAGTCTCAGGACCAAAAAGACTTCTCTTCTCTTTTTCAACTGGACGCCTTGTGCGCCGAAAACTTCGACGCACAGCTTGCTCCGCAGTGAAAAATTCAACGCCGCCCGACTTCAGAGAGGAAATCGACGCAACGTCTGCCGTGAGGGAGAAGATTACACACACAGCCCACCAGAACGACGCGCAGCCAGAAAACAAGCCTAGGATTCCACGCACAGACCCTGGGACATCTGGTAATCCCACGAACCACAGAAGGAGACTGTCCGTCTTGCCGAAAATCGACGCACGACTTCCCCACGTGAAAAATAACGACGCAAGTCCGTGTGTGAAGGGGCAAAACCGACGCACACACCATTTTTCCACGTATCTCCTCCTCTGCAGCCCTTTGCGGAGATTTTCCGCTTTAAACCAGGTACTTTGTGCTTGAAAGAGACTTTGGCCCTCATTCTGACCCTGGCGGTTCTCTACCGCCAGGGCCAACGGGGGCGGGAGCACCGCCGACAGGCCGGCGGTGCTCCCTTGGTCATTCTGACCGCGGCGCTTTGGCCGCGGTCAGAACGGGAAAACCGGCGGTCTCCCGCCGGTTTTCCACTGACCTTAGAATCCTCCAAGGCGGCGCAGCGAGGGGATTCTGACCCCCCCTACCGCCATCCTGTTCATGGCGGGAAAGCCGCCATGAACAGGATGGCGGTAGGGGGGGTCGCGGGGCCCCTGGGGGCCCCTGCCGTGCCCATGCCAGTGGCATGGGCACGGCAGGGGCCCCGTAAGAGGGCCCAGGAAAGTATTTCAGTGTCTGCCTTGCAGACACTGAAATACGCGACGGGTGCCACTGCACCCGTCGCACCTTCCCACTCCGCCGGCTCGATTACAAGCCGGCATCCTCGTGGGAAGGGAGTTTTTCCCTGGGCTGGCGGGCGGTCTTTTGGAGACCGCCCGCCAGCCCAGGGAAAAACTCATAATACCCTCCGCGGTCTTCTGACCGCGGAGCGGTATAATGGAGGGCGGGATCCTGGCGGGCGGCCTCCGCCGCCCGCCAGGGTCATAATGAGGCCCTTTGTTTGCTTTTTAAAGACTTAAGACACTTTCTATCATTTTTCAATGATATCTCTACAATTTTATCTTTATTCGTTTTGACCTGCACATATCCAGATAAATACTATATATTTTTCTAAACACTGTGTGGTGTATTTTTGTGGTGCTATATTGTGTTATTGTATGATTTATTGCACAAATACTTTACACATTGCCTTCTAAGTTAAGCCTGACTGCTCAGTGCCAAGCTACCAGAGGGTGGGCACAGGACAATTTGTATTGTGTGTGACTTACCCTGACTAGAGTGAGGGTTCTTGCTTGGACAGGGGGTAACTTGACTGCCAGCCAAAAACCCAATTTCCAACAGTTACCATTAAAGGCTACCTACTGGAGAAGATGCCACAACGTTTACCCCAATTTAGGAAGAAGTATACAATACATTAGGTTTTCTGCAAAGGACAATTGAACACCACATTGGGGCTGACATTTGCGTACTCAGATTGGCATGGTTTGAGCTGTTTTAGGTGGAAGTTGCTCTTATACTTTATATAAAGGTGGAGCTTACAGATATTGTTTAGAGTTGGGTGTAATGACAAACTGCTATCTAAATGTCTGATGAGTCTGAGAGTGCCAGAGGTGATGCCATATCTCATTATTGTGTTTACTTGTCACTCACCCGTAGGTGTCTTTTGAGGGTGGGTGTGAGAAAGTAGCCTCTTTCTAGCCTTGTTACCCCCACTTTTGGCCTGTTTGTGAGTGTATGTCAGGGTGTTTTCACTGTCTCACTGGGATCCTGCTAGCCAGGGCCCAGTGCTCATAGTGAAAACCCTATGTTTTCAGTATGTTTGTTATGTGTCACTGGGACCCTGCTAGCCAGGACCCCAGTGCTCATAAGTTTGTGGCCTATATGTATGTGTTCCCTGTGTGATGCCTAACTGTCACTCTGCTAACCAGAACCTCAGTGGTTATGCTCTCTCTGTACAAATTGTCACTAACAGGCTAATGACCTATTTCACCAATTTACATTGGCATACTGGAACACCCTTATAATTCCCTAGTATATGGTACTGAGGTACCCAGGGTATTGGGGTTCCAGGAGATCCCTATGGGCTGCAGCATTTCTTTTGCAACCCATAGGGAGCTCTGACAATTCTTACACAGGCCTGCCACTGCAGCCTGAGTGAAATAACGTCCACGTTATTTCACAGCCATTTACCACTGCACTTAAGTAACTTATAAGTCACCTATATGTCTAACCTTTACCTGGTAAAGGTTGGGTGCTAAGTTACTTAGTATGTGGGCACCCTGGCACTAGCCAAGGTGCCCCCACATTGTTCAGGGCAAATTCCCCGGACTTTGTGAGTGCGGGGAACCCTTACATTATAGCTTCACAATGGTAACTCCGAACATGGCCATGTAACATGTCTAAGATCATGGAATTGCCACCCCAATGCCATCCTGGCATTGGGGAGACAATTCCATGATCCCCCGAGTCTCTAGCACAGACCCGGGTACTGCCAAACTACCTTTCCCGGGGTTTCACTGCAGCTGCTGCTGCTGCCAACCCCTCAGACAGGTTTCTGCCCTCCTGGGGTCCAGCCAGGCTTGGCCCAGGAAGGCAGAACAAAGGACTTCCTCAGAGATAGGGTGTTACACCATCTCCCTTTGGAAAAAGGTGTCAGGGCTGGGGAGGAGTAGCCTCCCCCAGCCTCTGGAAATGCTTTGATGGGCACAGATGGTGCCCATCTCTGCATAAGCCAGTCTACACCGGTTCAGGGATCCCCCAGCCCTGCTCTGGCGCGAAACTGGACAAAGGAAAGGGGAGTGACCACTCCCCTGACCTGCACCTCCCCTGGGAGGTGCCCAGAGCTCCTCCAGTGTGCTCCAGACCTCTGCCATCTTGGAAACAGAGGTGCTGCTGGCACACTGGACTGCTCTGAGTGGCCAGGTCCAGCAGGTGACGTCAGAGACTCCTTCTGATAGGCTCTTACCTGTGTTGCTAGCCTATCCTCCTTCCTAGGTAGCCAAACCTCCTTTTCTGGCTATTTAGGGTCTCTGCTTTGGGGAATTCTTTAGATAACAAATGCAAGAGCTCATCAGAGTTCCTCTGCATCTCTCTCTTCACCTTCTGCCAAGGAATCGACTGCTGACCGCGCTGGAAGCCTGCAAAACCGCAACAAAGTAGCAAAGACAACTACTGCAACCTTGTATCGCTGATCCTGCCGCCTTCTCGACTGTTTTCCTGGTGGTGCATGCTGTGGGGGTAGTCTGCCTCCTCTCTGCACTAGAAGCTCCGAAGAAATCTCCTGTGGGTCGACGGAATCTTACCCCTGCAACCGCAGGCACCAAAAGACTGCATCACCGGTCCTCTGGGTCCCCTCTCAGCATGCACGACGAGCGAGGTCCATGGAACTCAGCAACTCTGTCCAAGTGACTCCACAGTCCAGTGACTCTTCAGTCCAAGTTTGGTGGAGGTAAGTCCTTGCCTCCCCACGCCAGACTGCATTACTGGGTACCGCGTGATTTGCAGCTGCTCCGGCTCCTGTGCACTCTTCCAGGATTTCCTTTGTGCACAGCCAAGCCTGGGTCCCCGGCACTCTAACCTGCAGTGCACGACCTCCTGAGTTGTCCTCCGGCGTCGTGGGACCTTCTTTTGTGACTTCGGGTGAGCTCCGGTTCACTCTTCTTCGTAGTGCCTGTTCTGGCACTTCTGCGGGTGCTGCCTGCTCCTGAGTGGGCTCTTTGTCTTGCTTGGTGGCCCCTCTGTCTCCTCACGCAATTGCCGACATCCTGGTCCCTCCTGTGCCACAACAGCATCCAAAAACCCTAACTGCAACCCTTGCAGCTAGCAAGGCTTGTTTGTGGTCTTTCTGCGTGGGAACACCTCTGCAAGCTTCTTCACGACGTGGGACATCCATCCTCCAAAGGGGAAGTTCCTAGTCCTCTTCGTTCTTGCAGAATCCACAGCTTCTACCATCCGGTGGCAGCTTCTTTGCACCCACAGCTGGCATTTCCTGGGCATCTGCCCACTCCCGACTTGATCGTGACTCTTGGACTTGGTCCTCTTGTTCCACAGGTACTCTTGTCCAGAAATCCATCATTGTTGCATTGCTGGTGTTGGTCTTCCTTGCAGAATTCCCCTATCGCGACTTCTGTGCTCTCTGGGGAACTTAGGTGCACTTTGCACCCACTTTTCAGGGTCTTGGGGTGGGCTATTTTTCTAACCCTCACTGTTTTCTTACAGTCCCAGCGACCCTCTACAAGCTCACATAGGTTTGGGGTCCATTCGTGGTTCGCATTCCACTTCTAGAGTAAATGGTTTGTGTTGCCCCTATACCTATGTGCTCCCAATGCAATCTATTGTGACTATACATTGCTTGCACTGTTTTCTATTGCAATAACTGCATAATTTTGGTATTGTGTACATATATCTTGTGTATATTTGCTATCCTCATACTGAGGGTACTCACTGAGATACTTTTGGCATATTGTCATAAAAATAAAGTACCTTTATTTTTAGTATATCTGTGTATTGTGTTTTCTTATGATATTGTGCATATGACACCAGCGGTATAGTGGGAGCTTTGCATGTCTCCTAGTTCAGCCTAAGCTGCTCTGCTAAGCTACCATTTTCTATCAGCCTAAGCTGCTAGACACCACTTCTACACTAATAAGGGATAACTGGACCTGGTTCAGAGTGTAAGTACCCCTTGGTACCACTACAAACCAGGCCAGGCTCCTACAGTGGGGACTAAGAGTGGAAGTCTATTTACCTTACAAGAGAATCTGTGTGTAAACTTTTGAGGTTTTAGTGTTGATAGGGATTTGTTTCACAGCAGCACACTCTTTTTTATGGTCTGGCTTAACAGTGCAGCTGTCACCAGGCATTTCTATCAACATCTCTAAAGAGTGAATTTGATTCCTTCCACATGTTTGGAGCCACGAGTAAATGTGATTGGGCAGAAGTTGTGTGTTTCCACAAAAAAAAATGTTTGCCCTCCGCACAACTATGATCATTTTGTTTATTTATCCAGCTGCCTAGGCTTGAACTTTTAAAGGAACAAACATAAAACTGTAATGCTTTTGAACTGCCTTGGATAACAAGAAAAATTATGTGCACTTCTCTGACAGCTGCATAGATTGGACAAGGGAGTGATTAACCTAGATGTATTTTTAGGTCTGGCTTTAGGTCACCTGACTTTTTAACCTACACCAATATTATTTCACAGTTATTTGGTTCCATATAAATACATATCCATTTTCATGATATCTACTTGTAATGCTTCACATTAACAGTGCTTAATTTGTGAGTAGAAATGTGCCGATGACCAAAACTCTCCTTGAAACACGCGGCTGCTGCATTTAAATGGGTGAACATAGAAAACTGAGGCAGCGTAATCCTAAAGCCATCTCTGGTCTCTTTAATCCATTTACAGTCACTCCCCACCCCTTCATTTCACTCTTGCAGCTTTCTGCTTTCTCCCTTTGTGACACTTTTTCATTTTTTCCTTCCTCTGTCTTTCCCATTAGTGTATTTTGCTTGCTGTAAATACCTGAAAAAGAAAACTAAGTGCTGACCCTCAAAACATAAGTTCTGGTGCCCTGAACCGGAAACCACTGCCTCAAATTAATCACTACATTACCATACAAAAATGTTTTTAAAAGCCAGACCCAAGGGCATTGCCAATGCTTGTTTGGACTGGCTCTCAAGGGTTTTTTAGGCACTGGTTTCTGAATTCTATTTTGGGGCAAGGCTATTAATTAATGTTTGCTGACTATTCAAATTCTTCCTTTCAAATCTGGATATAGAGACTCTTTAATCTCCTAGGGATCAAATTGCAGGACACCATTCTCCCTAGGGCCAGCTATTTCTTCACCTCACCACTTGGTGAAGCTGGTCTTCATTTAAAGTATGGCTTATATTGCACAGGTAAATTCCTTACTTCTAAACCAAGGCATTGGCCTGAAGCGTTTTATTTCTTTCTACTTTGGTGTGCTTCACCCAAATAGTCTTCCTCTCTATTCTGTAAAGCCACTCCCTTGATGCAATATTCAAGCTCCAACCTCAGCTTTCTCTTTCCCCCCTTCTCACCAGTAGCACCCACTATAGACCACTCATTGTTTACAACAGTCAAATGCTTTATGGGTAGATGTGCAATATGTAAGTCACATCGATTCATAATGCAGAATACCATTTCCTCCACATGGGCGTAGGGTTGCCATTATTCATTATGTGTAAGTGGGTGAGGTTGATTATTTTGAATGTCTATGTATTACATTGCAAACACTGTGGAGTGCCTCTTCTAGGTCACTATAAACACGATGTTCCAGTACCAAGCAAGAGGACCAAGATGTGCGAAAGGAGGTAGTACACAACATTCTATATGTGGGGTGCACCGTACATTGTAGATAGAGGGAAAATACTTGCAAATATGTATGAAAAAAATCATTGTGCGGTATATCAGTCGCAAAAAAGAGTGAAAGCATTTTATAACTTCATATCAACATGCAAATATTCATTTTACATTGTTGGTGTGTAATTATCTAGCTATGGAACATTAAAACAAAACATTTCATTGTGTATTTCCTCATCATTAAATCTGAGTAAATCTAGAAGACAGTTTGGCCCTCATTATGACCCTGGCGGTGTTGCACCGCCAGGGCCAACGGGGGCGGGAGCACCGCCGACAGGCCGGCGGTGCTCCCTTGGGCATTCTGACCGCGGCGCTTTGGCCGCGGTCAGAAATGGAAAACCGGCGGTCTCCCGCCGGTTTTCCGTTGCCCATTTGAATCCCCCATGGCGGCACAGCGAGCTGCGCCGCCATGGGGGATTCTGACACCCCCTACCGCCATCCTGTTCCTGGCGGTTCGCCCGCCAGGAACAGGATGGCGGTAGGGGGTGTCGCGGGGCCCCTAGGGGCCCCTGCAGTGCCCATGCCAATGGCATGGGCACTGCAGGGGCCCCCGTAAGAGGGCCCGCTAGTATTTCACTGTCTGCATAGCAGACAGTGAAATACGCGACGGGTGCAGTAGCACCCGTCGCACCTTCCCACTCCGCCGGCTCGATTACGAGCCGGCTTCATGGTGGGAAGGTCGTTTTCCCCTGGGCTGGCGGGCGGCCTTTCGGCGGCCGCCCGCCAGCCCAGGGGAAAAGTCAAAATACCTGCCGCGGTCTTGCGACCGCGGTACAGTATTTTGACGGCGGGACTTTGGCGGGCGGCCTCCGCCGCCCGCCAAGGTCCGAATGAGGGCCTTTATCTTTTTCCATCAAATTTTATAAAGCATGAACTAGTTTTGTAGTGTCTGAACAAAAGATCTTACAAGGGTATGCATCTTTACACTATTTATATGTTCAATGCAATAAACTATAATGCTTTCAGGGTGTTCTTGCAATAGATTTCTCATTTGCCACTGTAATCGTGAAAAGGTGGTGACAAACAAATAACAGCAATCAACACTGACATAAACCCCTTCACTTCACGCGCCCAAAATTCCTGTGTACACAATAGGACTCGCATACTCAAATTTTAAAGACATTAAGAAATTGGACTTCAGTGAGACTAAGAGATTTGCGCAGCCTTTCAGACATAAAAACACATTCACTGCCATTTCTAATGGGGGCTTACAGTATCTTCTCTGTGCTGATGGTTGCAAGATGTGTATAATCTGAATTGCTTCCTAAAGTCTACGGATTTAATGGAGACGGACATTGAATGCATCTGCCGTTTTGCTGATTGCCGCTCAGACACTCAGGATGATGTCGCCTGCATTAAAGCAAGCCTCGCACCCGGGAGTTGATGGAGTGTGCAGAGAATGGGATATGACAGAGACCAGCCTCCTCCCAAGTATGTGCAAAAGGGCACTTTGTCTCAAAGTACCAGCTCTGCGTCCATGAATTGCGGAGATTCCGACTTTTATTTATCTTTTTTTAACAATGTCGAAATATTTGCTTAACAATTTAAATATATATTTTTTAAATCTCCATATATTGTTAACTTGTTTCACTGCATGCAGTCAGGATCATTACCAGAACAAGTGGCGTGGTAAGCAGTGTTTAGATGTCCTTCACTAAAGCAGAGTTCCTTTCAGTTGTGTATTCGAAATAGGTTAAGTACTTATCCTGCGCATACAACCTCTCAGAACGTTGCAGCTATTTCGATGGCCCGTAAATATTATTGAATTGATCTTTTCTGTACCTTGCAGAATTTTCATTCAGTGGGGCACACGTCCAAATGAAAAGGGTGGATCCCCTGCATCGAACATCATTGGGAATCCAGAGTATCAGACAAAGGCATCGGACCAAATTAAGGGGCATATTTATGGTTTTTGATGCAAAACTGAACTAAGGCAAAATCCTTAGCACCATTAAATAGCAGCAACCGTGAGACATATCTATGGAATGGTGCAGGCAGGTGCTAAGGATAGGCTAGCGTCTAAGAAAAAGACGCTAGCTGAGGGGGGTGGCAGTAGGGAAGAAGGTGCTAGTGGGACAGAAATGATGCTAGGCTGGTTAACAGCAATAAATATGCCGGGAACGCTTAGCGCCATTTTTGGGGTCCACCTACTCCGAGCGTATCATTTCTGTGCTGAAGAATAAATAAGGCGGTAGAAGGTTAGCATCATTTTGTGGACGGGAACACCTACCTTTCATCTAATTAGCACAAGGTAATTTTCTGCATCCACAACAAGACGCTAACTCCAATATTTTGACGCTGGATGGGTCTAGCATCAAAATATAAATAAGGAGTTAGCTCAGCACTGTTTTGGTGTAAAAATTATTGGTGCTAAAATGGCGCAACCAGAGTATAAAAATGCCCCTAAATTCACCAGGGCACCTGCTTGTAATCTTATCAAAGTCCATAAGGATCATCCTTGAATCTTTGGTGGCCGGAGAAAAAACTATGGAAAAAGCTTAATAATTCACAGAATTTTCCTGAACATATTAACGAACCTAAGGATCTAAAAGTTGCATCCAGCTGTTCAAACACCTAGATGTATTGCATACCCTTAATTAGGTACTTCCTTTACAAACTGGTAAGTTATTCTAACAGTAACACTAGATAGATTTAGTAATAGTCCACCATTCAATTAGATGCCAGATGTACTAAGAAATGGTGCATTGTAGTGCAGCAAAGTGCTGCCCTGCAACGTGTGAAAGGGAGACAACAGCACAACGCCTAATGTATAAGGAAATGGTGCTGCTACTGTCATCAGCTGTGCTGACATACTTTAGGCTCCAATGTTACACACAAACACACACACAAATACATATACCTTGGGTGCATGATACCTAGCATAGCCTTTGTACTCAAAGGGCACCCTTTGTTTGTTATGCTTGCTGTACTTTACAGCATATTAGCAAAGACAGAAATGTTTAGACAAAACTAAAAAAGTTTCTGAAACATTACACCTGACTTAGGGAGGCATACATTTTTGGCATGAAGACCTGTCTACCTTTTATAGTTTAAAGGTATTTGTGTCCAAATCCATAGATTGTTGCATGGGAATGCCCATATACCACCCATTGCATGCCTCCTTGACTCGATGTAGGGCAAAGTAGCACAAAGCACTACTTTGCATTACTTGAGGGATACTTCCCAAGGCAAATCAAGATTAGTGCTGAAAAGTAAGTCCCTTTCAGGACTATGTAGCACTTTGTTTCACTTGTTGTGACACTGCACCAGTGCAGAGCTTTGATAAATCTGGCCCTGGGTGGTCTTAAAATGGAAGCCCAAAGGCCTCATCGCTATTGGAGGTTAAATTATTTCCTGAATACCAAAACAATCTATTTGATTAAACTGAAGAAACAGAAAGTAAGAAATTAGGATGCAAAAATGTATTTCATCAAGAACATAACATCAGTTAATAATATCTCCAAAGAACTCTTTGAGGTATAGTAATTAACTAAATGCTTCAGACGCTGCAAAATTGTCTCTAACTACCACAAGGAAACTCACGAAGATGAAGCAGTCAGACCTACATTGGAAACTGAGGACAACTACTTACTATCCAGTCAACAATACAAGAGGGTCCTTCACTTTTCCCTATGTGTTTTCTCATTAAGGTTAGTTGTTGCCAGACACATTGCAGGTCTAGATTCTAGATACATTTTCTGTTGCCTTAGATAGTTTCCTAAATGTGGCTATCAAGGCAATTCCACTCAGGTCCAGCTTACCGATCAGGGGAGAGTGGGCAGGTGAGATTTCAGGCTTATTCTAAAGACTAAATCAGCAGTCTCAGTGAAGAGAAGATATACCACTAATTGTTTGAAACTACTTGCCTCCAAAACATAAGGACAACAGTGGTACATACCTATGTTTGGTAAGCTTTGGTGTTGTTGTTTAGCCACTTATCATTACACTGATTGAGTTGGTAGGACCTAATAGCTGCAAAACCTTGTAGATAAAAAACAGTCCCTAAAACATTATCCTTGAAATCATAGAAAGCTAGTTTCTTGGAAGCATCAATGGGAAATATATTCAAACTTATTGTAACATATATTGTCTTTGCTGTAGCATTTTGGGAGTTTTTAACATGGCACAAACTTAAGCATGACTCTGCATTTATGCCACTTATCGGTAAAGTTGGGGTCAACATTGTTGTGTTAACAGTTCCACGTCTCCAATGCATGATAATTGAAATATGCTAAGTTGGAATATTGCGAGTGTTGCAGCTAAACTAAGTTTGGAGAACTGATGAGAATTGATTCATCAATGTGATATTAGTATTGTTAAAGCTATCAGTGTTAAGGAGTCTTCCCCCAAACTTATTTTGATGGATTTTGTTTTTGTTGGCCTTAGCACTCTGTGCACGTTACCACTGCAGTGCTACAGTGCTTGTGCCCACCCTCCTAATAATATTTTGTTTGGCATATACCTAATTGACATATTAATTTGCTTATAAGTTCCTTGTAGAGGGGAATACCATGTACCCAGGATCTATAAATTAAATACTACTGGTGGCCTGCAGAACAGACTGTGCCACCCACTTAAGTAACCCTCCAAAACATGTTCAAGGTCTGCCATTGCCTCCTGTATGCAGTTTGTACCTGCCATGTCAATTTGTCATTTAACTTCTCTTGTGAAGCCTTAAACTCCCCTTTATTACATATAATTCACCCCTAGGGTAGGCCTTAGATAGCCCAGAGTGCAGTGAAATAAAAATGTTGGACATGTACTTTTAAGTTTTATATGTCCTGGTAGTGAAAAACTCCTATATTTGTTTTTCACTACTGTGATGCCTACCAATCCTGTGGGGCAACAAAGCATTTGTAATGGCCACCGCCAAATATTGGAACAGGCCCACCTGACTATTAAGAAAGAACACAACTTCTTGGCCTTCAGGAAGCAGTTGAAAACCTGGCTCATTCCTCAGTAGCTCTCCTTTTTCTCCCCCTTGTTTGTTCCCTGTCACCCCTCATACTGTTGCCCAGCGCTTCGATGCTACAGCCGGAATTTGCTTTATAAATACACATACATACACACATACATACATACATACATGCATAACATTGGGGATTCCTTAATACAGTTAATAAGATATAATTCCTATTTGAGAGCAGGTAGAAATGTCATGTTTGGTACCTATGAAATTGTAATGATTATCCCTCTTTAATGGTTGTCAGATTTTTCATTACAATTTAGAAAATGTCACTTTTGGAAAGTTGGCATTTTCCTGGCCTTAGCACTTTTCTGCATGTACCCTGGCCTAGGTCACATGACTGGGTATAACTTTCCGTTAGGCTTTGTAAATTACTCCCATACAGTCAGATAGTAGCAGGATTATATGTGCCTCTTGCACAGGGTCCTGCCCCAGCAGGAGGCCCGTATGTTTTACTTCTCCGATCACCCATTTTTGGACTTTTTACTGTTGGTGAATCTCAATACTGGTGTCTCACCTACAGTAATTACAAGGTAAACTGACTGCTCATGTTTATCGCTGATGCCCACCTTTTAAGATAAGACTGCTGCGATGCAGCAAGTGTAAGGGGCAGTTGGCTAGTTACATGTTGTTAGACCTGAGAGTCTTAGGACGGTCATCCCTCAACTTGCCAGGCCTTAAACTCCCCTCTTTCTACCTATAAGTCACCACTAAGGTAGGCCCTAGGTAACCCTAGCACAGGGTGCTATGTAGGTAAAAGGCAGGACATGTACATGTGTGTTTTATATGTCCTGGTTGTGGAAAACTCCTAAATATGTTTTACACTACTGTGAGGCCTGTTCCTTTCAAAGTCTAGCATTGAGATTGCCCTCGTCTCCTGTTTGAGTGGTAGATTTTGATCAGAAAGGGATAACCAAGCCATATTTACTATGACCAGAATGGCAATAGAAAACCCTGCTTATTGGTGAGGTTGGATTTTTTAGCACTATTTTAGAAATCCCACTTTTAGAAAGTGAACATTTCCCTGCACTTAAAAACCATCTGTTCCTTACAGCCTGTCTCCAATCAATGTCTGGGCTCTACTAGTTTATAGTGTCCTTGTGCATTTCACCAAGACAACCACAAACACAGGACACTCAGTCACACTTACACTCCTTGGCATGCTGCATGAGTCTTCCTGGGCTGGAAGGGTGGAGGGCCTGACACTTACATTTCAAATCTAGTGGCCTGCCCTCACACAATGGACTGCCAAAACCCCTACTGTGACCCTGACAGACAGACCTGTACTGAAAGGGGAACTTGTGCACTTCAAAACAACTCTTTGAAGTCTCCCCCACTTCAAAGCCATTTTTGGGTACACAAACTGGGTCTCCAACCCCACCAGCAGAGACACTTCTGGATCTGAACCTGCAACCCATCAAGAGGAACTGCCTGGCTGCCCAAATGACTCATCTGGACTGCTTTGCTGAAAAGGACTGCTGCCCTGCTGTTGCCATGCTGCCTTGCTGCCCTCTGCCTTTGTTGAGAAGTGCTCTCCAAGGTCTTGGATTGAGCTTTCCTCCTGTTTTCTGAAGTCTCATGGCCAAAAGGACTTCATCTTTTCAGGATAATCCTTGTTTGCTGAAAATCAGTGCTCAGCCTGCCAGAAATGATGCACAACCTGCCTTGCAACCGAGACATCGCCGCTTAGCCGAGCCGGAACGATGCAGCTCGACTTCCCGAGGGGTAATCCAATGCAGCACCTGCCTTGCGACAGAAAATTTGATGCACAGCCGAACCAAAATGACACAATTTCTGCGACTTCTTCCAGTGCGCCCAGGAGTTTCCCTGCATCGTCCCTGGACATCAGAAAGATCCCCGGATAACAGAGAGCAACCACGGTTGCAAGCCGCAATCCCTTTGCACAGTGGAAAAGAACAATGCAACTTCTGTGCCACATCAGAAAATCCAACACACACCTTATTTTTCCATGCATCTCCTCCTCTGCAGTCTATTTTTTATGCAAACCAGGTGCTTTATGTAATCAAGAGACAACTGTTGATTTCTGAGATTTAAGACTCTTTTTAAACTTGCAAAAGTGATATTTCAACTTGTGTTTATTGAACCTTTAAATGTTTTTGACCTTATTTTATTCAAATAAATATCTTATATTTTTCTAAACCTATGTGTTGCATTTTTGTGGTGTTTTCACTGTGTTACTGTATGATTTATTGAACAAATACTTTACACATTGTCTTCTAAGATAAGCCTGACTGCTCAGTGATAAGCTACCAGAGGACTGGCACAGGATAATTTGGATTGTGTGTACTATGACTTATTTTACTTAATGCTTATTCTTGTTATCCCTCTCTGCATTATCTTTTTTTCTATCTTTCTTGTTTCTGTAGCTATCTTCTCCTATGTCTGTACGTGAGAAAACAGGGCTGATTGCAGAGGCCCCATAACTTTTTGCCCCCATTTTCCTCTTTTTGCTGGTGTTTTCCTGACTTTGATGGTGCCCTGGGTACTGCTAACCAGTCCCAGGGCCTGTGCTCTGTGTAAAATGGATATGCAAATTAGGCTAATTATAATTGGCTAAGTTAACCTACCTATAAGTCCCTAGTATATGGTAGGGCATGTAGGTTTAGGGACCACAGCATAGGTGGTGCACACCTAGGTGCACTGCTGAGGTGCCCAGTGTCAGTTTAAAGGCAGGCCTGCTTTGCTGGCTGCTTTTAAATTAAAGTTATATGCAAATTCGACTTTGGAATTAAAGGTACTTCCAAAGTCTTAAACTACCTTATTTTTACATATAAGTCACCCCTAAGGTGTGCCCTATGTGCCCCTAGGGCTGGGTGCCATGTAACTATAAGCAGGGACTTTATAAAAATAGATTTATAAGCCCTGGTGAGGTAAAAACAGCCAAATTCGTTTTTCCCTCATTGAAGTAAATGGCCTTCATAGGCTAGAATGGGCAGACTTTATTTTAAATTTTAAAGTCTCCTTAAATGTTACATACCAAGAATTTGGTATCAAATTGATTGTTGTAATAAATCCCACAACTTCCAGTTGTTGGATTTAATATAACTAGTCCAGGTAAAAAGTTTAGACTTTACCTAAAAAGTTGCCAATTTCAGCTCTGCATTGTTTTTGCTGCTGTGCTCTGATTGGCCAGCCTGCAGCAGCTTCTGCCAGGCTACCTTGATGAGGTGTGAAGTGGCCTGACTTCACACAAAGGAATGTGCTTGGGGGAGAGAATCTCCCCTCAGCAGATGGTGAGGCAGGAAGGGGGAGGGCTGCCAAACTGGTCTTCAAAGGCAGAGAAGGACATTTGGAGCACCCAGCAATACCCCCACATCCTGCAACCCCAGACAATTAGGTGCCCCCTTGATTAGATTAGGAGAGGGCAGGAGAGGGGTGTGTTTATGATTTTTAGCCACACCAGTGGGTGGGCTCAGCCAGATGTAACCTCCAAAAATCAGATTCATCCATGTTGGATTTTTAGAGACTGTTGCCTTCTGGGATGGATTTTTGCCACACTTCCCAGGAAGTGGTCATCACAGGGGGACGACCCTGTCCCTGATTGGAGAACCAGGGCCCCCCTGCTTTTCACCCAGGAGCAAGGATAAAACTGGCAGACCTGCACCCACACCTCAGATCCCCTCCAGAATTCAACAAGAAAGGAACTAAAGAAGAAGAAGGACTGCCCTGCTGGACCCCTGGCCTGCACCTGGACCCTGCACTCAGAAGGACTGCACCAGCTGCACACTTGGGCTTCACCACAAGAAGGACTTTGCCTGGCTTCAACTGGTTCAAGGAGGGACTCCCTGTTTGCTACAGGTGAAAAATTGCTAATCCAGAGTCCCATGCACCAACTCCTGAAGAAAGCGACCAGCTGACCACTGTCCAGTGGCCAAAAAGGAGTTTGCGCCAGGTGCATTCTGGGAGTTGAAGTCCGCACCCCCCAAGGACCATCACAGAACTTCTGGACCCTTGGGGTGAGCTGTGGACCCCAAAAGAACCTTAAAAGAACATCTGGGTGAAGCCCCAGAAGTTTGGAAAAGATTTGAGAATTTTTGGAAAAAAGCTCCAGAGAGGGACCGACCCGCCGCGGAAATTCTAGCCGGCTTGCCTCAACCGCGACCCAGCCTGACTTCGTGGTTCGTCCCGGTAAAGAAAAACATCCAAAAAAGAGACTAAGTCCGAACGTAAAAAGTTGACCGGGACCTCCCAGCCATCGTATCCGAGAAGGGCTCCATGGACGTCGGATCAAGATCCAGGTTTACCCCGGTCGAAGGATTTTCACCTCGAAAAAACGACTAAGTCCGAAGGTAAAAGTCTCCACCGAGGAAACCCACATCGCGTATCCGGACAAGGGCTCCAGGAGGTCGGATTCAACTGGCAGGTTCGTCCCGGTGAAGAAAAACTTCAAAATAAAGACTAAGTCAGAAGGTAACTTTTTAACCGAGGCCTCCCGCGACCTGTAGCCGAGCAGGGCTCCATCGAGGTCGGCCTGAAAGTTTGACTTTGCCCCGGTCGAGGTGCAACCAGATGACCCGATTGGCGCTTTTTGTTTCTAAGCGCTAGAAAAGTAATAATTCTTTAAAAATTCATATCTCCGGTTCCCCTGAACCGATTTTAATCGTTTTTGTGTCATTTTAAAGATAAAAATATAAACTATTTTTATAAATTGGTTTTGGATTTTTAAACTGTTTCCTGTGTTTTATTTAATTACTGTTTTGTGATATTTGAATGCTTTACACTTTGTCTCCTAAATTAAGCCTTGACGCTCGTTGCCAAGCTACCAAGGGTTGAGCTGGGATTAATTTACTGAGACCTAACTGTACCTATGTGGAGGTTAGTGGCTTGTTGCTAGGTGTAGGTACCTACCTGCCCCACCAATAACCCATTTTCCAACACTGTACTATTCTGTTCCTTAAGCTTTCTTCTTTTCTTGGTTATGCTGTACCTCTTCCCTGACTTTTATACCAAGCGGATTGGTACTGTAAGATTAAGACAATAGATTAGGTAGTCTACTCTGAAGATTGCAGAGTTTGCAAAGGGGGAGTCTCTGTGGTGGCAGGGACGGGTGATGGTAAGTCACATTGCTAGGTTATTGACAATTTTTAGTATATTCACTGTATTTGTTCAGGGAGGCAAATCCCACCCATCATTATTAATGACTTCCCTGCCTATGGCACTTCGTGAGTCTTGACCCATGGGCCTTGACTCCACCGAAATGCAGCATGAGTCAATCCAGCACTGCAGTATGGGTTTGCAATGTGTGTCTGCTTTGTTAATGTGGCATTTACAAATGTTTCAATGGAATGTAAACAGAAAAAAAAACAATGTGTTTTTCTCTTTCCTCCCAGTGCTCACACAATCACCTCCTAGTACCACACTCCCTTATCAGTTCCTAAGTTGTGTCTCATCTGACCAAAAACATTGAAATAAAATAATAGTGGCATGTGCCACATGCTACGGGACAAGTGGTTCATATGGCTGTCATAATGGATTTATGCCTGTTCAAATATGACATTCATCAACATATTACCTCTGACGAGCAAGCCCTTAAACTGTCTTAGCCTCCAAAGTTCACCCAGTTAGATTCAAGGCCAGTGGTGTCTATATGTTACCCACAGCATTTACACTAACATGAACAGTAGAGGTTTAATCATTGGAACTTGTCTCTTCCAGCATCCTCACATGGACTGGCTACGAGTGAGGCCTCCAACAAAGGTGTTCTTTTCAATCTCATGGACATAGATCACTGATCTCCACCAGTTAGCCCAAGTAAGAGGCTCCAGTTGGGACCACCTCCTACATATCTCTCTCCTTTCAAAAAGGAGCAAGAGGAAACATAATTTGCCTGAATCAAATTCATACGGGGCCCATTCCGCTGCATCTCCCAGCATTCCATATAATATCAACTTAGGGCTTACTTCTACTGCCCTTCTAAGCATACTTCCAATCGTCTTACCAACCAACTGCCAAAACTGAGTCAGAGCAGTTAATAAACATGCGAATGTCATCGGCATCCAAACTTTCACATCTTTTACTCCCTCACTATTCTATAGCAAAACGTCTACCATACACACCCAGCCTTTTACCTGTCCCTTACCCAGCTGCAGCAGACTAAAGGTCTGATTTTGAGTTTGTCGGAGGGGGTTACTCTGTCACAAACATGACAGATACCCCAGCCACCATATTATGATCTCATTATAGCCTATGGAGATCATAATATGGCTGGTGGGATATCCATCACATTTGTGACAGAGTAGCCCCCTTGCCAAACTCTAAATCAGGCCCTAAGTTGATTTTCTTTCCCTTACTGCCAAGCGAATGTATTTGATTTTAAAAAAATGTTTGAGAGTGAAACAAGGAAGTAAAATGGGATTTAGTGGGTCATTAGGAGTTTGGCGGACAGAGACATCCATCTGTTGAAATCCCATTGAGGAGACTGCCACGGTGCTGGAGGTCTCCCAAACTGGCCAATTACAACTTTCCCACTGGGCTGACCTATGGAAACCAAGGTTACCGCCAGTCAGACCAGTAGGAGTAGTGCAGCCGCATTGTTCCTGGCTCATAAGTGAGCTGACGGCAAAGCTGCCACATGCAGGGAAAAAAAAGCCCTCTTGAAATGCACACTGTCTGCACAGCAGGGTGTTGGGCAGAGGGACCCCTGCACTGGCCATGCCATCAGCATGCATTGCAAATAGTCCTTCTGCCCCAGAGACCCAAGTTATTAGATATCTAAATGTTCTGTCTTCTAGGTTTGAAAAAAAACTAATTATGGGGGAGTGATTTGAACCCCATATTTCTAAAAATATGATTGTTAAAAGAACAATTATACTGTACTGCCGAATTGGGTGGTGCATCTGCATTCTGGAATGTTTGTCATTCTTGAGTGCCTGCCTGGACCGGTTCAGTAGGTAAGCAGGAGTGTTGAGCCCAGCTTTAGCCTTTTGTTTGTGCAGGAGAGGAGAAAGCGTGTAGATTCTAAAAGAGAAACTGTATTGTATAGTCAATGACAGAAGGAAGGTAAGCTGCATGAAGAGTGTAACAAGAAGACCCAGAGGCAGAGCAAAAAACAACAGGACTCAGAATTTAATGTTTGCCACCTGTGCAACACACAGACTCAGCAGCATTTTCCAAATCAACACACAACATTGCTCAGTGCTAGGCTTCAGAGTCATGGTTTCTCTTTGCAGTCAATAACTTCCTTCTTCTAGTTATTGATGAGGTAGTCCCAGCCTGAGTCCTTCCATCCTCCTCCTGACTCCGAGTAACTCCGTCTTAGTCCAGACCCAAGTGAGATAGACCTGTAGTGTGTTGCTGTTGAAGAACAAGTAGAGAAACAGCATTGCAGTATTTTTCATGAATTTGTGTTTGTGAACTAAGATAACTGGTCTGTCTGATCTCTGAAGAACCAGAAAAAAGGAGTGGACTATACAGGTACCTTTTTGCCCAATACATTTCTAAAGGCCAATCAACTTCATGAAAAATGATCACCCACCAGGTGCCAAACATTGCAATTCATCAAAATTATGTTTGCCATCAATTGAACACCCTACTTCACTGTCTGCAACCACATATATCATCAATCATCACTAACAACCACTCATTGATTGCTGCAACATTTGTAGTTAGCTCTTCCAATCCAAGTTTGGGTAGGCTAGGTAAACAACTGTATCTTTGAAGCAGGCAGTACATTTGAATTTGGTATTGGCAATCTTGTAAATCACTGATCTTCTGGAGCAGCCCTACTAAGAGATGCAAAAATGAGGATAGACATGTGAGGGAGGCCTGCATTGTCTCCAATTTTATGAATGAATAGTGGAGGCTTCTTTATTTCACACTGGTACAATTCCAATCCAGCCATATATGTGACAAAAAAATGATGGGGCAACATAAATATGACACAAACATAATGTTCCACTAGCTACTTTTTATGCAAAGATAGAATTTTATCAAGAAATTACAAAAAATGTTTTATGGTGGCACTGGCATACTTTGCAGTCTGGGAAGTAGAGTTAGTCCTCAAACTCAGGTGGTTCACCCAAAATTTTGTCAGCTATCACATTTGAGTCTGACCAATCATCCTCCTCCTCTTCTTGTGCTGTTTCAGGAGCGGTGTAATCGTGTGCCATGAAATGTTGGTTCATTTTGATCACTGTCAATCTCTCCACATTTTGAGACAAGAGACTGGTCCTTCTCAATGTGACATCTATTCCAGCTGCACAGAACACAGAATCAGCAGACACACTGGCTACAGGACACTCCAGATACTTTTGTGCCAGCTTACTGAGCTCTGTCCAGTGCTGCATTTTCCCATAGTAATACACCAATGTATTTTGATCCACATAGACCTCTTTTGGGTCATCCAGATACTCCCCAAACACCCTCTGAACGGTCATTAGTGCTGCCACTTCCTTGACGTCTTTTCCCTTCACCTTTACACTAGACATAAGACCTTCCACTTCAAACCTAGCCAATGAACAGGTTGGGTCCAATTCTTCTGTTGCTGTTGTTGCTGGTTTTCTTATTGCTTTTGTTGGCTGCTGTGAGATAAGGCTACCTCTCTGGAAGTTGAAGGCGGCACCCTAGAACTGCAGTGTGGGACTCTAAGTTGCAGCCATTTTTCTTCTAGGTCTCCGGCTTGCTCAACATTCTACCTCTTGTATTTTGAAAAATCTCCTTCAGAAAAAAGGAATGAAAGTGGGCAGAATTCTTTTGCATCATGGATCAAGTAGTGTGGCACAAATGCAGTCTTCCATTACAAGCCAAGTGAAAGATTAAGTTCTCAAACAAGGCATGCACTTCTGGGTTTTCATTAGCACTTGTGAGTGCAAACCTTTTTGACACCATCTTTAGCTGGTCTTGTAGCAGATGCAACAGCGGGATAGCTTGGTTCATCGTACTGTCCTCCTTACTAACTTACTGTGTGAAAACCTGAAGAAGGAGTAGCATCTCTGACAGACATTTGACTAGGCCGCATTTCCCCATTTCCATTGTCATATCTGTCCCAATTGCATTAGTTCCTCTTTGAATGACAGAGTCATTGATCTGTTTTTACTGCTCAAGCAGACATTGCAGCATATAATAGGCTGAGTTCTAATGAGTTGACACCTCCTCCTCCAAGGCTTTAACAGGTGCTCTATCAGCACACCAAACCTGTTCTGGGCTTTAAAAGAATAGCTGAAATGAGTGCAGATTCTTCTTCAGGTGGTCAGTATGTTGCTGACTATGTCTTCTTTTTTTAGAAAGGCTTCCACAACCAGGTTGATTCAATGTGCTAAACACAGGACCCTGAAACTGCTACCTTTTGCCATGGCATTTACTATGTTACTGCTGTTTGTCCTTGGACACCAATCCAACTCTCAGACCTCTGGGTCGCAGCTATTCAGACACCTTGCTCGTAAATTCATCTAAGATGTTTGCAGCTGTATGTGATTTCCCCATGAAAAACATGGCTATTGTTGCATGTAGCCGAACGCTCTTAAACGTTTCTTTAGGGCTATAGAAAGCTTTTGCTTTACCCTCACAAAAGAGATCCAGCATGCACTGATGCACATGTAATTGGTCACCTGACAACTGGTCAACATTTCAGATATCAGGTGGATAGTGTGAACAATGCTTTGCTACAAAGCTTGTCCAACCAATTGCAGTACATCTTGATGCAGTGCTGGAACAGCAACTCTGGCAAAATAGGTCAACTTGGAATCTTCCATTTAGGGCAGATGACTGCCACTAGTGCTAAGAATCCTACTCCTTACACAAAAGTAAAAGGGAAGAGGTCTAACACTAACATTTTTGCCAGCTTCCCTTTGTGCAAATGTGCTGTTGGGCGGTGCGTCGTAGGCCCGCTCCTGCCTAAATATGCCTGTAAGAGTAGCCTGGATTTTCTTCTTTTCTGGGGCTACTGACACAGGCAACATCCAAGAAGTATGTGGTGGTAAAATCAATGTGCATCATGAGGCAATCACTCTATGTTGTGGTGTTTCCATCTGACTCTGAGTCTTCTTGTGCCATTGTGAGGTCGCTAAGGCAGGTGATTCTGGTGCACTTCTAGAGAAAGAGCTGCTTTGCATGAGGATGTCACCCTCTTTTTCCTCATCACCTCCCACTTTAGTTGGACTTGTAGCTGATGTTTTCCAGCTCACCTCACCTTCACCACCATGACCACATTCAGAAAATATTTTAAAGGTGCTGTTTTTTTCATATAGGTTGTTTGGCCTCCAGAACCATAATGTGAACCATTCTTATCTTGACGAACACTTGTGTGGCAAATGGAGCAAATTGCAATGTTCTCCTCCTGTTTGCTAAGCATAAAAAAAGTACTTTCTTAGTTGGCCACTGACAATGCTTGAAGAAGAACTGGAGGTAGGTGGGTGTGTCGTCTATTGCCTCTCTGCAGTGCTTACTTCTACTGAGATAGGGGGTTGGTGCAGGTCTCAGCTGGGGCTTTACAAATATGGGAGCTGGTGGTGCTACTGTACCACATCTCTCGGAATGGGATAAATATGGGCAGTAATGTCAGATTCCTCTGTGCCAGCTTCAACAATGACTGGCTCATCACTGTAATCATCCCCATACATACTTTTGAGGCTTTGTGGAAATGTTCTTTTCCCTTGCCACTCCATCTACCTATCATCATCATCAGAAGTGGTGCTTGCAGAAGATGGTGGATTAGTACCCTTCATTTCACTAGCTGGAGACCTGGGAGCCAATGATTCTAAAAGAGGATGTTCTTGCTTGGCCTGAAGCTCAACCTCCTGTTCTACTCCAGGTTCAGGAAGATCTACTAATGCTGGCTACGGCTTCTGTTCACTTTGCTTGGTATCCTGAAACAATTAGATACTACTTTACAAAAGGAACAAATCAAATTTAACATCACTGCTTGTCGGCATCGCCATGATTGCAGTGGCTACCTCACTGACAAACATGGTCTTGGGTTTAGGTTGTGGTTTTGCTGTTGATTTGGGATTGCTGCACCCAGGTTCCACCCCAGAGGCCAGAGTGGCAGGCACACATCTCCTTAAAAAGGTTGCGGTCAGCATGCCACTGATGGAAGGGTGTTTCTTCTCTTTGACCACTTAGTAGCACTTTCTTTGGGGCCATCTTAAAGCTCTTGGTTGGCAGTGGCTCTAAACTGCACAAGAGACTGGAGTACTGACATCACTGTACAGGCCTTCTGTATGCCAGTACTGCAAATGATGTCTCTTCTTCTCCTGTGCACCTAAAAGAAAATATTTAGTGAAACGTGGCAGTGATGCTGTTTGAATTAGTACCATCAAAGGCAATATTAGTGTGGTTGGTTCCTTAGGTAATAAAAATATCATCCACTTTAAAGTCAAACCATACCACCATACCATAAAATGTAATTTCCAATCAGGATAATACAAATTACAGATATAGCTCTTTGCTTTATGTCCATCTATTCTAAAGAAGATACCTGGAGCAGTCAGGGAGGTGCATGGATAGATGGTTAAAGTGAACTTATGGCCTGCAAGCAAGGTGGTTGACAGAGAATTTGAATAATCATTGAAAAAATGAATGATGCTGCGGTGTCTGCAGTGCACCGCAGGCAGGGCATAAAAAAAATCAAAACATCAAAATAAAAATAAAAATAATAAAAACTTTACAAAATAAATAAATTAACATTTAAAATATACATAAAAAATAATAATAAATAAATAATTGCTTATGTTTGTATGGGAGTATTAGAAGTAACATATTGTGAGGCAAGGAGGTTCAAAATAAATAAAAAAGAATACATGTGATATAGGCACTGTTCATCAAAATCATATTCATAGTATACATATACTACAATGATCCTCAAGTATGTTATTTAACTTAATTCACATCCAGCCATGCAAGTCTATGGCATAGTCAGGCTGGCTGGATGCACTAAATTCCCCACTAGCCACATGGTGAAAAAACAACAGTGAGCAAGGAGGCTTGGTGAATAAAGAACACAAGCAAGTCTACAGCAAAAATACACTAGCTGAATGCAAAAAATAGCTACAAGCCATATGGTCAAACAACAGCAGCAGGCAAGGAGGCAGGGGGAACAAAGAACACATGCAAGGCTATGGCAAATATGGCTGGATGCACAAAATGGCTGCCAACCACATGGTCAAGCAACAACATTGAGTAGGGAGGCATGGAGAACAAAGAACATGCAAGTCTATAGCAAACATACTGATGACTAACACTGGACATACTGGCTGGATGGCCCATTGGAAGTCTAGGCCACATAGAAAAATAAATTAATATTGCACATGTAACAAACATAGAGAAAAGGTACTGAACTGTGCACCATTTTCCCTTTACCAAAGGTGAAAAATGAATGTAAAAGAAAAAAGGCCCCTACTTAAACTCCAGGCCACTGACTACAATAAAATGTAAAAGTCAAATAAAGTATAAAGGAATACTGGTGCATGCCCTATCAGACAAACAACACCCTTCTACAGTAGTTTTGAACTTATTTGTGTGATATCACAAAAGCAAAGGCCCTCATTACGATGCTGGTGGTCTTGAGCCAGTGACGGTCTGACTGTGGCACTTTAGGCGGTCCAACCACCACATTATGATCCCGGTGGTCAGACCACCAGGGGACCACTGCCAGGAACAAGGTTCCTGAATGGCTGACGGTGGGCGGACTCATGGTCAGCCACAGTGATGCTGAACTCAGCACTGCAGTGCTGATCACAACTCCTGTTTCCACTAGCTTTTCCATGGCAGGGACCTTGCCATGGAAAGGCTTGTGGAAAATGCAGTGCAGGAGGCCACAGGGGGGCCATTGCACAGTCCATGCACATAGCATGGGAAGTGCAGGGGCCCACTGACTAGCATCCTCCAAATGCGCACTGTCTGCTTTGCAGGCCATGTGTATTCCGAGGGTACCGGTGTGCTACATTATTGGCCTCATTTCCCTTAAGGAAGCTGAGATCCATACCGTAGCACCGTTCCCACTGGTAGGACCAGCAGGAACATCATAATTTAGTGTTCCCACCAGTCAGCCGGGTAATAACATCATAACATGACCGTGTCTTTGGTGCTCGGACTATTCCCACCACTAAAGTTGTAATGAGGCCCAAAATCTTTAAATCCAAACGTATATATCCTTCAGATAAAAAAGTGATCCTTCTACCTTGAAATCCAAGTGAAAAGTGATCAAGAAATGGCTAAAGCAATGGGAGAAGCCTTCTAGTCAGGAACAGGAAGTTCAAGTCTCTGGGACACTTACTTTCTGTTGGAAAAAAGTAAAAAATAAAAAACATGAATATAAACAAGACCTCTGATTAAAACCAGACGGAGGAATTCAGGAACTCTGCATTACTCTATGTAGCGCCGAGTGCCCAAATTCCAAAGACTCCGCAACCGGAGTGGAGTATTTCTTCCAGGGCCTACCTGTAATCTTAGTTTTTTTAGGAATTTTCAAGGTTTTTAAAACTAACTATAATGTCCTTGTAACATTTGTTTTTTCAGTGAATTTCTATTTTTCTAACAAAAAGTAATATTTATCATATGGTATTCCAACTGCTGCTTAAGGCTGTGCGCTGCATGGGGTTAGCAGGGGCCCTGTGGCCAATCCCTCACATGCAGCCCCATGCCTTTTACAGCCATAGTTGATGCATGGGGAGGGGTGACCACAGGTCCTGGTCATGGCCAGGCTCTGCAGCCATCCCCCCTCATTCAACCAACCTCCTGCATCAAACCAACCCCCCCCAAAGACAGCCATCCTGTGAGGGGGGCATGCAGACTGTCTCCCTAGGCCAATTTCAGCCCTAGGGACCCCATCCCCCAGAGCTCAACACATTGCTTTAGGGACGAGGGTACGTAGTCTTCCTTGCAGGGCCATATGTGCCCCTGGGACCTTATCTCCTGAGGTAGGCCATATTATAAATGGGGAGGGGACAAACAGCCCCCCTCCCTAGGCCGATTATACAAATGTGGAGGGGGCAGTGTGGTCCCCGTCCTGGGCCGATTTTGGCCCCAGGTAGCCTATCCCCCTGGGCATGGCTGCGTTATGAACTGGGCAGGGGGCACACAACCCCTCCTGGGCTAAAATTGGCCCATGGGACACCATCCACCAGGGCCTGGCCACTAAAGGGTAGATGCCCTGTAGCACACCCAGCATGCCCACTATATTATTGTTGGTGGCTGCGGGGTACACCAATGCCCACGCCGCCCCACCCAATCCCCCACCTCCAGCAGGAGCCAGCACTGCTCCCACCTGCAGGAAGCAGCAAAATATGCTGCTCTCTATGGAGTAGTTTTTTTATCTGTTTCCTTGCCAGCTCCAGTGCATGAAAGAACACTGATGTAAAGTCTGCTCCCAGCAGGTGGGAGCATCTCCTGCCTAATGAAAGTGGACTCAATTGTGGATCTCACTTAGAAGTAGCTTTAAAATTGCTCCCACCAAGCAAGACCAAACACCCTATGTACCAGGGGTAGGTACCCGGGGACACAACAGGAGCCTGGCCCTGGGAGATGGGATCCTCAGGACCATTAATGGCTTTGTAAAGGGGTCCATATGGTACCACTCCATTTTATATGTACAGCCTGGCCGTGGGTGATGGGGTTCCTAGTGTCAAGCATTTGCCCTGGAAGTGAGGCAGCACTGCCAACTTTCCTACTTTGGTTTAAGGCCCGGTCCCAGGGGATTGGGGCCCCAAGGGGCAAAATCAGCCCAGGAAGGGGGCCACGCAGCTCCTATTGAAACATTTGCCTGGGTCTGGGAATAGGGTCCCCTGTGCCAAAATTGGCCTGGGAAGATGGGACGCATGTGTCCCCTCCTTCTTAATATTAAAAATATTTCTCCTCTGGGACCTGGGCCACACAGGTGGCAAAGAAAAGCAAGCATGGACAACTGTGCTTCTTTTGTCAGGATCACTAGGCCTAGCAGGGTCAGGGTATTCCCGCCCTGCCCCTTATTTCTTGGCCTTTTTTTCTTGGGATTCGGACAAGTCTGAGTCCCAAGATGGCTGCCAACACTTCCAGGTTGAATAGGTGACTGCCAATTTACACCAAACTTATTAATTTACAATTAGGTGGGCAGAAATGCAATAGTCGAAAATGGAGAGAAAGGCAGAGTATTAATATACTTCACATAAAATCTTGGTTGTCGTTGACTATACCAGACTGGTTCAAAACAACACAAGTCATTCAAACATATACATCACATTTTCTTGGCAATGAGATTTAATTAACTGCTTCTTTACACAAATACACTAAAAGTAAATTTTCAGAAGAAGAATTTTCAGAAGCAACTGAACAATCATAGGCCTGGGAGGAAGTTGTAAACATCCTCCATGGGAACAAAAGAACTGAAATAACTGACCAAGTGCATCATCTCTGGTCAAGGGAGACCAGGCTGAAGGAGCAGCATCAGAGATCCAGGAATACGTCTCGCTCCAGGAAACAAGTGGGGCAAAAGCAATTCTTTCAGGGGGTCAATGAAGAATGCTCGTCACACGCTTGTCAAGCTTATAATAGATGGAAACCAACAACAGTTCCCCACCACATAATCAACTGTCAATAGTCATGGATATGGACACAGTGATGATTCACTAAAATATAGTGGAGGAAGCATTAAAGGAAGGTAAGGAAGCATGAGGGTCACCCGTAGATGACAACAAGTGGGACATCAAGCAAGATGTGAAGATGTACTACACAGATCTAACAATAAAGAAATGAAAAGACAGGGATAGGTAATGGAGAACATTTTATGGGAACTGAAGCACAATAAAATGGTATCATTAGCTATTTGAAAATCTGATATGTAGCCTTACCATCCATTTGCTTTGACTGTTACCAGTTAGGAACAAACAAAGAAATGTCACCTGCACAATGAAGAAGCAGCCTCCACAGGTGGACCAATCCCATGTATTGATGGTGTAGTGCTGGAGGAAGGAGTTTGTCCCATTGAGCTTCAGAGGCAGTATGGAGGTTACCTTTGTGTCCTTGGGTGATAGAGAGATGGTACCTAAAGCTAACATGTCTAATAACACAGGGAAGTACTGACAGCGGTTGACTTACCATCAAATGGTGAATGCTTTGAAAGACACAAGAGTCACCTATAGTTATGTGTCATCTGGTGTCTTTAGAGCAGGCTAATCCCGATGTAGTCTACCAGGATGTAACAGCTGACAACATGATCAGCCAATAACCTGTGGGTTTGGGTCCCCTGGAGTGGGTTGGGTGTATGGTTCTCTGAGAGTTGATGTGAGTCAAGCCATGCCTGAAGTTTGTCTGCTGGGGATGACCTAAAGTACACTATATAAAAAGAGTTGGAATTCAGGTCCCATCTGGAGATATTAGGATTGACTGAGTGAATCCTCATCATGACTACACAGTCTGTGGCAGCCAGTCAGTGGAGTCAGAAGGACATTGAAACTGAAACAGTGGCCCAAGTGCCTGTCAGGAAGAGAAGGGCGTGGGATATGGGTGAACTGGTCCCAGAAATTCCTACAGCCTGGGAAGAGACTAGGCCTGAGGGCAAGGTCCCAGAACCTACAGAGGAAGATATTGTTACCCTGGGAGACCTGCCTGAGGTGGCTCATTGTGAATGTAAAAGTTTTCTTCAAGAATATAAATGCAAAACTCGCATAATTCCATGTTGTGTAATCATGTGGAATTACTCAGAAATTCTGCAAGACTACGCAGAACTGTATGAGTAGAGTGATTCTGTGTTTAGCACTACTTCTTAGTGCAAAAATTCACCCTCTCATCTAAAATGGATACGAGGATGCACTTAGGGCTAAGGAATAGCACTAACTGCAACAGAACTAGGCCTGGGTATAACTCGTGGAGTTTCACTCTGCAGAATTCCACGGAGTAACAAAAAACTCCATGAGATTCCGTGAAACGCTGCAAATGGGCAGAAAATACTTATCTGGCTGTTGGTGCTGATTTTTCAGGCCAGTAGTATGTTCTGCACTGAAAAATTAGTGCCAGAGCATGGCCATTTTGTTTTGCCTGGTTCTGTTCCTCTTTACTTGCTGGTTGTCTTTTTCCTCAATCCAACTCAATCCAACCCCATCTGCTCTTTCCGCTTCCCAATCCCAAAATTGTTATACTTTTTTGTTATTGTTTAATTTCCCCTTTGTTTTTTTTTGTGTTAATTTTATGTTTCGGTGACTTTCTGTACTTTAACTTTTGTTTTCCTTTCTTGGCCTCTCCTCTGTCTGTTTCTCTACTTTTCTTTCTGACTCCAGTCCCATTCACCTCAAAGGCAGAAGCAGGCAGCACTGGTGCCACCCACACCCCATGTGTGTTGAAGAAGGGCAGGAAAGTGGCCCCTCCCAATCTTCAGTGAGGCAGAGGAGGCTACATTAAGGCCCATATTTATACTCTGTTTGCACCAGATTTGTGTCATTTTTTAAATGCAAATCCAGCGCAATCTTAATTCCATATTTGTTCTACGCCTCCCCTACCTGGTTAGCGTCATTTTTTTTTTACAATAACTGGGCCATAGCACCAGCTTGCGCCATTTCTTAAATGCGGTGCACGGCTGGCATACTGGAATGGCATTAGCCGGCGCTATACTTTTTGACGCAAACCTGCGCTAATGCAGGTTTGCATAAAAATGTATAAATCTGGGCCTAAGTCTTTGAGTGCAGCGTCTCCTCTCTGACATGCTGGCAGCAGGCCCAGCAAGGGTATACCCTGTGTGAGCATCAGGCGCTCTTGGGGTGAGTGTGGTGATGTGTGCTCCAAACCAGAACAAGACCTGCTAGCCCTGCTGGGTATTGAGAATGCGGTGCTCAGTTAGTAAATCATATTTTTGTTCTCTAAAAAAATGTTATTACTGTTTTTTCAAGTAACATGATCACAGGTAAGGTAAATTAACATGATGGCTTTGATATTACCACTAGTCCTTCTCAGTAAGTAGTTACAGTTAGGTCTGCTTTTCCAAAGATAGAGCATTTTTGGTTTGCTAATGCCTTTGTCCATGTTTGATAAATCTTCACAAAGCTTTCTAAATAAAAAAAGTTCATCCACCTAAGCTCTTTCCTGAAAAAGATTTGAGATGATCCATCAAGTGGGGGGCTGAGAAAAAAGGGGTGTCCCAAAACATAAAATCCCCATGCATTTTACATAGGCTTCTTTTGACATGGCTACAGCAGAAACTGCTGAATTGAATTACACTAAATTCAGCAGTGATCTGCAGATTGTGCTTTTTGTGATTTGTTGTAAATCCGTTCTGTAGTTTAAAAAAAAATTAAGAGTCAATAATATTTGTATATTTGGATGGCTAGACTCATGAGATTCCCGCTGGATTCCCATGGGACACAAAATTTAAAAATGGTGCACTGTGATTGGTCGAGGGGCCCATTTTTAAGGGGGAGTCAAGACAGGGAGTTTTCTGATCTGTGCGATGCTTCCAATATCGCATTGAGAAAACCTTGCACTCGCGAGAGGCAAGCACAAGAGTCAGTGTTTTCATAACAAGCCTAGTGGGCCACAATCCCCTTCTGTAGGAGCAGAGGAGGCAACAGTGCCCTGCCACACTCACTGGACACAGGGAACAACTAGGAAATGAGAGAAGGCGGTGAGGAGGTGAACGAGGTGCAGTTCATCTTTCCTGGCAGCTGGTGAACTGGCGCAGGCAGGGTGGGCTGGTGCCTCATGAAATGGGATTCCTTCTTTGCGAGCTCTGCTGCACGTGCGCTCAGCATCTTTAACGCTGATCCTACCTGAAGAAGCTTTGGGATGGAGGCACACCACTGGGCGGTAAGCCAGCACCTCCTTCCCACCATACTACTCTGCAATACTGGTGAGACCCATCTGCCCTCGAGGCCCAGTGCCTGCCTCTAAAATGGCAGCCCTGCCACATGGCGCCTTTTGATACTTATTCAGCAGCACACTGATCCCATAACCTTGTGGGTGAGTGATACTTAAGCAAGCAGTATATAGATTCCCTTGGCCTCTGCTCCCTAGCAGTGCACCTGCCCTGATACCTTGCCCGACATAAATTGGAACTTCAGCATAACCCAAAACCCAGCAGCCACCTGCTAAGGCTATTCTTCTTCTTAGTTGCTGTTCATGTGATGGTCAGAGCAACCCCTAATTTCACTACGATAGTTTGAATGGAAGGATTGGGGGGCTCACATTACCCAGTACTAGCAAGGCTGTGTGCCCACCTATTGCACTTGCTAGATGATGAAAGCTTGCTCCAAAACTGCTGACTCCCCACATGGACCCATCTACACCATGACACTCTTAGGGGGACACTAATTGGAGACAGAGCTTCCCAAGATTAACACTACTCTTCACCTCAATTTTGCCTTAACTGGAGTATACAGCGGATGATCTAATCCTTTAATCTACATAACCAGCTTACCTTGTATTGCAATTTCAGTCCATGCAAAAAACCTATATGGGCTGAAAGGCAAACATAACTTCAGATGGACTGTAACTGGTTCTCGAGCGGTGGAAGACCTAAAAAAATTGCAAATTTTAGCATGGACTGAAATTCTTTCTTTTGTGGTGGAAGATTCATAAAAATTGACGAGTAGGGCTCAATAGCCCATTGGATTCTTGGTTTTCACTGAACTTTTGGGTTTAAAGTATTGAGTTGATCATTACATTCAGGTACAGTTATTCATTTTGCAGCATTGTTTTGGGGTAACTCTTATGTGTCTTTATGATATTAGGAGAGGATATTTCAATATATTGCACAATGTATTTATAGCTAATTTATTTTAAAAATTGTAGATAACAAATATATTATCTCAACACCTTAATGATTTTTTCTTCAAATGTTCGTTACATTTTGATCTAATTCCCCTTTTTTATGGCTTCATTGATTATTATAAGAGGGTCCTAGATAGATCTTGAGTGCTCCATTATATTTTATTTTTCTCGTTATTTACTGGTTTTTGCTTTGGTGATTCCAGGTTACACATGGTGGCAACACATGTGGTATAGTGTATAGTGTTTGAGTACTTTGTATAGATATTCTGTACAATTTTTTAGATGTGCGGCTACTTTAATCACTGTTGCCTTCTTTTGTGTTGGAGAGGATGTGGCATTCTGGGGGAATTCAGACCTATCTAGTGGTACTGTTCGACCATTCATCCCTTTTAGATGGAAATACTTACTCAAATTAAAGAAATCCTGGGCTATCTCATCCTAACTTCCCCCTCTTGACACTATTGGGCCTGTGAGATGTCTCACTTAAGTGCCAGACGACTGGATATAAGGCAATACTATGGCTTTGCCTTGGCAGAGCTAAAATTGTCATATCGTCTGCATGGAAGAAAAAAGAAGCCCCATCCCTAACTCAATGGCACACACAATTGTGGCAAGCCATTACCATGGAAAGAATGCCAGATATTTTGATATGCGTAAAAAAAAAATTAATACACTCAGTAGAATACCCATTGAAGGGGCTTCCTTTGTTTGCATGACTCACACATACATGGGCACTCCATCTCTTCCAGTTTTAAACATTAGTGAAGACTGTCTTTCTCCCTTTCATCACTACCTCCTCTACTATACAAGATTCCCCTCCCTGGACCTATTTGATCCCCTGCCGTACTCCGTACTACCATTTACACCACCCAAACACTTTAATTTGTTTATTGGGGTGTTTGTTGGGGCGTGGTGCTTATAGGATATCCACATTAAGTTATTGTCTGTTTTCCGATCAACAGAAAAGCAATATGTCAAGATATGTTTGTATCCAATGACACCTTTCCATTATCGAAACTGTTATGTTGCTCTAGCTCCTAACACATCAATGGTATTAGCTAATGCCTATACTGTTGATTACCATGCTATACATGGAAAACTGCTAAATAAAGATTGTCAAAAAAGCTACATAAAGTGGCAGCAGAAAGGCATGCTGTCCCCCTAGATGTAGTGAGATGGTGTCTAAGGGATAACTACTGTGAAGAAAATAAATGTATACTACTTTTAACTCATTTTTATGATCTTGGGGGGCTCTTGCAAAATTGTGAGTAGTAAAAAGGGGTAGATGTGTTCTGAATACACATAAATAGCAGGAATGCATATTGTAGTCCTTGTTGTTGAGATGATGTGTGTAAGAAATTAATAAGTGTGATGAGTAGATGGTTAATTCCTATGTTCCAAAAATTATATAATATTGCAAGACTCCCATGGGATCATGAATAGTAGAAAGGAGTAGATGATCTTTTAATAGACTATAAGTAGCACACTTGCTACTGTAGGAAGGAATTTTACTAGAGATGGTGATTGTTAGAGTATACTATTTATGCTCATTGGATTTGTGAGAGTTGTGAGTAGAGTGCAGTCTCTTCCCACAGCCTACTATGCACATCCATAATCAGAGAGAGAGGTGTTAGCAGGAAGGACAGTCCCTGGGCAGGGCATATTATGCACACCTGTCATCAGAGGGAGAATTCTCACTGGAAAGGCAAGGCTGTCATCTGAGACAGAATTGTGACAGAAGAGGTCAGTCTATATACATGGACTAATAGGCACACCAGTTATATGAGACAGGGGTCTCACTGGAGAGATCAGTCTTTCTTCACACATCCTACTATGTATACGTTATCTGGGAGAGAGGTCTGGGAGGAGAGGCTAGTGCAAGTACACACCCTATTACACACAGCCATCATCTGAAACAAAGGTCCGAGTTGAAGAGGCCAGTCAATGTACACATCCTAATCCACACACTTGTCCTCTGAGAAAGAGGAGCCTCTCTCCATACACCCTAGTACGCATCTGGGAGAGAGGTCTGGAAGGAGAAGGCAGTCCATGTACACACCTTACTATGGACGCACACTATCTGAGGAGGTGTGGAAAGAGAGGGCAGTCCATGCAGACACCCTACTATACACACCTCTCATGTAAGAGAAAGGTCTGGTGGAAGAGGCCAGTCTGTCCTCACACCCTACTATGTACACCCATCATCCACTTCAGGGGTCTCAGTGGAAAGGCCACTCTCTCCATACACACTACTAGGTACACCTTTCATCTGAGACTGAGGTCTGTGTAGGAAGGCCAGTCTCTCCCCACACCCTACTACACACATCTGTCATTTAAAGGGTTGGCCTCAGCAGGGAGGATACTCCGTCCCACATACTACTATTTTCCTAAAATTGTGTGGTAATCCTACAAGACCCTTGTGGAAGTAGCTCACAAGCTTCAGGAAGTGAAGCTTGTTGCATTTACATGTGGCATCTCACAAGAGGCTCACGAGACGTGAAGTAAAATTACTGATCCTATTATGAGGTGCTTTACAATACGGCGAGCCTCTTGCGAGAGCATAAAATGAAAAACTTTCTGAAATGCAACAATACATAAACTGTTTGTGTACTTTAACCAACTCTTCTCATGTCTTACTTTCTACAGAGCTACAAAAGTACACAGTTCTGAACTTTATTCCAAATGTACCATCCCACGGATCGAAATAGCAGGACAGGAAGTACAGCCCCCTTGTAGTTTACACAGGGGAATGGGTATTTGACTCTTGCAGTAATCTTGCAAGAGCAGTAAGTTTGTAAACAAAATAATAAATACATTATACATACTGTACTGAGTTTCTTATTAAAAAGTAGCATTCAATAATAACTGACCAGATGAAAAAGAACTCTGTGCAAAGGTTTCAACACAATGTATAACTCTACTACCTCACGAGCCTCCCGAAGGAGCGATCACACACCGTAAAAATAAATGTAAATGTAAAAATAAATGTACATAGTAAAAATATAAAGCTTACAATTTAGGAAAAACTGATCAGTTTCTACTTTTAATATAAATATGATGTTTAATTAAAGATAGATACAAAGACTATGAAAACAATTATGGATTAGCTACAAAACTAAGAACAATTGTTGGAGTGGTTTGTTTCTCAGTATTTATAAATATATTTTTATTTTGTTAAACATAGAAATTCTGTAAAAAAGGTAAAGTAACATTATAGTTAGGTGTAATAAAAATATGTGTTTTCAATCTAAAAAAACCTTTGAAAGTCGCTTAAAAAAACAACGGTTAAATTGTAGGTGTAGGGTGATTTTTTATGTGAAAATGTTAATGTTCTGAGCTAAAAATAACACAGAAGTTCACCAGTTATAGTTAGCAGCACTAACTATAAATTGTCCCATGCCATGCACTACTTTTGACCTCACATATGACATCACTCATATGTTCTATGACATCATTTATGACATCACTGATGACATTCAAATGACATCATTGATGACAAAATTATAAGTTTGCTGTAGCATCTCAACATAAGTGAGCAATATTGCAGAATCTTTTTATTTGTAAAATATTATTTTTTAATGTGGTACTATAACCAGTCTTCCATAGATGACAAACATGTAAAACACAGACAAAAATGTGCAGGGTAGTAAGCATGTTATGACCACTAAGATGGTGCCTCTGTTTTGTGAACAAGGCTGCAGGGCAGCCAAAATGCATCAAAATGGCTGCACAAGAGCATTTTTTAATAAAAGGCCAAGAACAACACATCAGAGCGTCGGCACTTCTTGAAAGATGATATTTGAGGAGGCAGTGATGTAATACTGCGGAGAGTAAACCAACACACCCTTCGGTCAGGTGCACAGCAGTGGCCAGCGGACTTTGGAAAAGTGATACATTTTTGCTGCCAAGTTCCTTGCTGGAAGAAACTATTGACGGAAGAGTTGGAGGGAGAAGCTCAGTAGCCTTTAAGTCGGAGGACCCCTGGCTGTTGAACAGGACTTGTCAAGTAACTATTAAACAATTGAAGTATGGAGTGTAAGCAGGAGAAAGGAATGCTGAAGAACTAATGAGGAATTAAGACTCAGAGCTTTGTTTTGGAAGTATATGAGGTGTTGCATGTAAATACTAGTCCTAATCAACAATGTCAGCTACCAAATTAAGGGAAAGGGAAGAGGCAATGCTGAAGTTATATAAAGAAGATGTGTCGGATACATTGCATGACCAGGCAGAAGGCGGGTTACTGGACTGAGTTGATGATTTAATCACACAATTAAGATGTTTGGAAAAACTACAAAAAAGCAATATATCCAAATGGTGGGAAAGTAAGTCGCGGCAGTGCTATGTGGAAATTGGGCGCATCCCAAAAGGACTGAGAATGCTAATTGTCCCAAGCTATGAGAACCTGGCGATGCTGTGAGAATGGGTAGACAATAACAATGAAGCCTCTAAGCAAATGCTGGGAATTTTGATAAAATATGCAGACAAAGACAGAAAAAGAATAATGGAAGAGATTGAAATGCTGAAATCTGAAACAAAGCATGACTGAAACTAAGAAGTTGTGTGTACATTTATGATAGAATTGAAAGATAGAAAAAAGAAACTGGATAGACGTCTTTAGGATTGTGAGATCTATGAAATTAAAGACATTTTTTATGATGCAGCCAGATTATAAAACTTGCGCACTAGATAACTATAACTTGCGCCCTCACCATGCACTGCTAATTAGCCCACATATTACATCAGTCTTGACATCTTCTATGGCACCTTTATAATATCACTGCAACATTTGCTGTGAAATTATTGATGAGAAAACTGTGCATGGCGATGGCAAGAGTTATAGTTACGTTAGGGAACAAGTTATAGTTACTTGAAATAGCTCCAACCAGAAGTGCTAAATTTCAATTGTTTTGTACAAGTGAAATCTGAGCCTAAATATAACGTCCCTGTAACTGTTGTTTTTTTCAGTACATTTCTAAGGTTTTTAAAGTTTTATTTCTTAACTATAACATCCCTGAAAACTTTGTTTATTTAAGCGAATTTCTATGGTTTATTGATGCTATTTCCTAACTGTAATGTTCCTGCAACCAGGGTGTATGAGGGTGTGTGAATGGTTGAGTAGGTGTGCAAATGGGTGGGTGAGCATGTGGTAGGTGTGTGAGTACATGTGTGACTGGCTGTATGGGACTGTGAGTGGATGTGGGCGTGACTGTGTGGCTGTGTGAGTGGCTTTGTGGGTGGCTGTGTGGGTGTGTTAGTGGTTTGTGGGTTTGTGAGTGTGTGTGAGTGACTGGGTATATTAATAGCTGTGTGGGTAGTTGTGTGGGTATGTAAGTGGGTGTGTGAGTGGGTGTGTGAAAGCTGTGTGAGTCTGTGAAAGGAGTATGAGTGGTTTTGAGGGTCTGTGAGTGGGTATGTGAGTGGCTGCATGGGTGTGTGAGTGGGCTTATGGGTATGTAAGTGGATGTGTGAGTGTCTGAAGCCCCACAGTCCCACAGCCTCCTCTACCTCAAAAATATGAGAAGTCCGTTCCATTCTAGCAATGCTGCTAATTTCACTGAAATTAAACCTCAACAGAAAGCGCTTACAAATATAAATGTAGCAGGTGCCCCAGTTGAAGCTCCACTTCTGGAAAGGACAAATCATCCTTACTCCTAGGCTTCGCTAAGGAAAGCAAGTGTGTTTACTCCCCTATTCCTTATTGAAAGATGATCTGAAATCCTTTGTGAAGGTGAATACATCTTCTATCTATTGGAGCACAATCAAACATTCTCGCACTCACTCTCACACCCACAGAAACCCTCTACCACTCACTCCAACACGAACACCAGACAGAACTCTGAGAGCCACTCTCACACCCAGGCACACCCTCTCACACCTATTCTCACACCAAGGGAAACAGGCCCTGTGGCTGAGGTTGGGTGGTTAGGAGTGTTGGGTGGAGGGACTGGCTGCAGGCCAAGCCCTACGACCAGTCCCTGCTAGGCATGGGCAGAGGGCATGTGCGGTGCTGGGTTGGGTGGTTATAGGGGGTTGGCTGCCGGGACTAGCTGCAGGCGGTACATGGTGCTGGGTTGGGTGGTGATAGGATGCGGGCTGCAGGGTCTGGCCACTGACTAGGCCCTGCCACCAACACCCACCATGCACAACCACCAGAGGCCCTGCGGGGCAGAGGTTGGATTAACATATAGCAATGGAAATTACTTTATGTTTAAAAAAACATAGAAATTCACTGAAAGAAACAAAGATTACAGGGACGTTATGGTTAGAAAATAGAATTTTAAAAAACTTAGAAATTCACTTAAAGCACAAAGGTCACAGGAACATTATAGTTAGGTTCACATTTTACCCATACAAAACCATAGTACTTCTGCAGTTATAGTTCTCTGAGTTATAATTAGAACACCCACAATGCACTGCTTATGACCTCACATATTACATCAATCATGACATGGTCAGTGATATCACTGATAACAACACTGATGACATCTCAAATGACATCACTGATTGCATTATTCACAGAACCACTCACACCCACACATACCCCCATCCAAACTCTCATACATCCACACACACAGCTGCTCACATACTCATTCACAGACCCATAAAACAACTAACACAAACCCACTCACTCACTCACACTATGGCCCTCATTACAATCCTGGCGGTAAATGCCATCTACCGCCGTGCTGATGGCTGCCATGATACTGTGAGCGCGGCGGTAATCCGCCACGGGTATTATACCCACACATAGAACTCCGCCACTATACAGACACCCACACAAGTCCACCAGACCAAAGGTCAGTGATAAACTGGCGGTACTAAAACCCATACTGTTACGCCAATAGGAATACGCCCACAGCATCACAACCCAGGAATCACCGCGGTGGTCTTTTAACTGTGGTAAACCATTGGAGGTACACACCGTCACGCTCAAAATACACACACACATTGGACAATTCAAAATACACACACCTGACACACATACACAGACCACACCCACACAATCACACCACTATAAAACACACACCCACAATACCCACAATCCCTTACAGTGAAAAAAAAGGAGACCAAGCACAGAGAGACAAGCAAGGAGCACCCACTCAATCAGAGGCATAGACCACCGTCACCCATACACCATTCACGCGCATCACAGCATACACCACAACACATCACCCCACACATCTTCACACATATCACTCACACCACAGCCATGGTACCCCAAAGTCATCCCAGGTTTTCGGAGGAGGAGCTAAGGGTCATGGTGGAGGAAATCATCCGCTTGGAGCCACAGCTTTTCGGATCACACGTGTAGCAGACGTCCACTGCAAGGAAGATGGAGCTATGGCGGAGGATCGTAGACAGGGTCAATGCCGTAAGAAAGCACTCAAGAACCAGGGATGACATGAGGAAAAGGTGGAACAACCTACGGGGGAAGGTGCGTTCCGTGGTATCAAGTCACCAGATTGCTGTACAGAGGACTGGCGGTGGACCCTCACCTCCTCCCCCACAACTAACAACATGGGAGAAACAAGTCTTGGCGATCATGCATTCTGAGGGCCTCACAGGAGTAGCAGGAGGACTGGACTCTGGTAAGGCAAATCTTTACTATTATTTCCCCCCCACCCTACCTGCATCCCATCACAAACTCCTACCCTCACCCCCATCACTCCACCAACTCACATATACCCCACTATCACAACCCACCCATCCTAATACCAAGCCCTGCATGCAACACCAGTGCATGGACACCCATCACAGACCTGCATGGACACCCATCACCACAGCATGCCCAGTAGAGAGACTCACCGTGCCCACAAAATCACCACTCAAACAAGGGTAAGCCGACAGAGAAATCACAATCAAAGTTGGAAACACACCCATTCACAAAATGGCCCACACAGATACATTAACAATGCATTTGCATCCCAACAGGACCCCTACTCAACGTCACCGGAGAGGAGATGCCAGCTACATCCAGTCCCCCCGAAGAGGCCCACAGTGATGACAGCAGCTCTGCACGCCTGGATCAGGATGACCAACCTGGCCCATCGGGGGCCTCTGGACAGTCAGTTCCCCTGCCACAGTCCCAACCCACCACAGAGCCTTCCCCCTCAAGAAACACCAGCAAAGCACCCACCCAGCGGGCCCATGCCACTGTCCCCAGGACACGCCAATCAGCAGTGTGTCCACCACTACAGGGAGCCCAGGCAACCCCACTAACATAGGACGATCAGGGACCTGGGTCAGTGGCAGTGGGCACACGCTTCAGGGGACAGAGGCACAGGACAACAGGAAAGCTGGGAGGACTGCTGTGCGACAGGGGGAGGACAGGCCCAGGGAACCCACTTTCCACGAGGCACTCTCCAACATGAGGGAGGACCTAACAAACATCTACACCATCCTGGTCACCATTGCAGGGGTGCTGGCTGACATGGGCAAGACCATGAGGGAGGCAGTGGCACAACAAAGGGCGCCTGACAGTAGCCAAACTGAGGAACAGCCTTCCACCTCTGCCGTCGCTAGTGGACAGGGGGCCCCACCACAGGACCTACAGGCCACAATCACACCACCCCCTGCAGAAGGAGAACCACCTCACAAACAGTCCCTGTGATCCAGGCAGAAGACAGAGAACATTGCCAAGACCCCTGCCAGGAAATATGACTCTCCTGATAGTCACGCTTCTGTCCCAGTTTGTTACCCTGTCCACCTTGAACTGCCATTGCTCCCCTTCCCATGCCCCCTTGGACAATGCACCTGTGATACCAAGAGACTGGACTCTACCATGGACTTTCCTCCACCATCACCCCAGCCCCTTGCACATACCCCTATACTTATTAGCATCTAAATAAGCACCCTTGAAACAAATAACAATCTGGAGTCAGTCTAATGATTTACAAATGTATTAGTACAACATTATTGTTAGAAATGGGGTCTGACACTCAGGTTACCCCCTGTTCAAGCAAGGACCCTCACTCTAGTCAGGGTAAAAGAGAATCACCCTCAGCTAACCCCTGCTTACCCCCTTGGTAGCTTGGCAGAGCAATAGGCTTAACTTCAGAGCGCTAGGTGTAAAGTATTTGCACCAACACACACAGTAACTTCATGAAAACACTACAAAATGACACAACACCGGTTTAGAAAAATAGGAAATATTTATCTAAACAAAACAAGACCAAAACGACAAAAATCCGACATACACAAGTCAAGTTATGAATTTTTAAAGATTAAACTCAAAAATAGCGCTTAGAAGCAAAAATGCTTCGATGAGATGTTAACAAGGCGTTGTGACGGAGTCGTTCCCAACAAGCCGACACCAGCGGCGCCGGACACGGAGTTGTGTAGACCCCCAAGTACAGTACCTTTGGTGAAGAGTGAAAACAAGCCGATGCGCGAAGTCGGGAATCGCAGCGTCTGTGCGAAACGTTGAATCCGTGCACTTCGAGCGGCGTCGGTCATGACGTGGTGCGGCGACTTCCACGGAGTCACGGACTTCAGTGGGGCTGCTGCAGCGTCGGGCCTGGGAAGAGCATCGCGTTCCAGCGAAGGTCACGGCGTCAGGTGCAGGCGGCGTTACCGGATTCAGCAGCGGCGTCGGTCCGGAGTCGTCCGAAGACGATTTTCTTGGATTTCCACCAGCTTTCCTTTCAAGGGCCCAGGGACTGGATAGGGCACCACTTGTCAGAGCAGGAGTCTCTCCAGAGACTCCAGGTGCTGGCAAGGAGAAGTCTTTGCTGTCCCTGAGACTTCAAACAACAGGAGGAAAGCTCTAACTCAAGCCCTTGGAGATTTCTTCACAAGATGGAAGGCAAACAAAGTCCAGTCTTTGCCCTCTTACTCTGGCAGAAGCAGCACTGCAGGAAAGCACCACAAAGCACAGTGACAGGCAGGGCAGCACTTCTTCCTCAGCTATCAGCTCTTCTCCAGGCAGAGGTTCCTCTTGGTTTCAGAAGTGTTTCTAAAGTCTGTAGATTTGGGTGCCCTTCTTATACCCCTTTTAGTCTTTGAAGTCACCTTTCTTCAAAGGCGACTCACACCTACTTGTGAAATCCTGCCTTGCCCAGGCAAGGCCTCAGACACGCACCAGGGGGTTGGAGCCGGCATTGTCAGAGGCAGGCACAGTCCTTTCAGATGAGAGTGACCACTCCACCCCTCCCTCCTAGCAGAGATGGCTAATCAGGAAATGCAGGTTACACCCCGGCCCCCTTTGTGTCACTGTCTAGTGCGAGGTGAAAAACAACCCAACTGTCAAACTGACCCCGACAGGGAATCCACAAACAAGGCAGAGTCACAGAATGGTTTAAGCAAGAAAATGCTCACTTTCTAAAAGTGGCATTTTCAAACGCACAATCTTAAAATCAACTTTACTAAAATATGTATTTTTAAATTGTGAGTTCAGGGACCCCAAACTCCACATGTCCATCTACTCTTTAGGGGAATCTACACTTTAATCATATTTAAAGGTAGCCCCCATATTATCCTATGAGACAGACAGGCCTTGCAACAGTGAAAAACGAAGTTGGCAGTATTTCACTGCCAGGACATATAAATCACATTACTGTATGTTCTACCTTATCCATACACTGCACCCTGCCCTTGGGGCTACCGAGGGCCTACCTTGGGGGTGCCTTACATGTAAGAAAAGGGAAGGTTTAGGCCTGGCAAGTGGGTACACTTGCCAAGTCGAATTTACAGTGTAAAAATACACACACAGACACTGCAGTGGCAGGTCTGAGACATGATTACAGAGCTACTTATGTGGGTGGCACAACCAGTGCTGCAGGCCCACTAGTAGCATTTGATTTACAGGCCCTGGCACCTCTAGTGCACCTTACTAGGGACTTACTAGTAAATCAAATAGGCCAATCATGGATAAACCAATTACATACAATTTACACGGAGAGCATATGCACTTTAGCACTGGTTAGCAGTGGGAAAGTGCTCAGAGTTCAAAAGCCAACAGCGACAGGTCAGAAAAAAATAGGAGGCAGGAGGCAAAAAGATTCAGGATGACCCTGCATAAGCAAAAGTCCAACAATTATCAAAGCATTGCAACGTATATATGTACAGTGAAATATACTACAGGATGACCTTTGGTGGGCAGCAGTACATATAGCAGGAGCCCCATTGGGGCACAGTGATCTGAAAATAGAGATCCCAAAGGGAACAGTCAGTGGCCATAGACGTAGGGTAGGAGGCTGCCTTGTACAATGCACAGTTTACTGAAAGTTAAGTGGAGTTACAGTCTCGTACCTGTGTGTCACTGGAAGTACTGCTGTATTATGTTTGTTCTGTTGTCCACATCTTCTTCCTCTGTCTCCTCTTCGTCACTGTCCACAGGCTCCACCGCTGCCACAGACCATCTCCAGGCACATCCTCCTGCAGAAAAGGCACCTGGTGTCTCAAGGCCAGGTTGTGCAACATACAGCATGCCACGATGATCTGGCACACCTTCTTGGGTGAGTAGTACAGGGATCCACCTGTCAGATGGATGCACCGGAACCTGGCCTTCAGGAGGCCGAAGGTCCTTTCTATAATCCTGCTTGTGTGCCCATGTGCCTCATTGTAACGTTTCGCTCACCTATTAGCCACACCAAGGGGCATATTTATACTCCGTTTGCGCCGAATTTGCGTCGTTTTTTTCGACGCAAATTCGGCGCAAAACTAACGCCATATTTATACTTTGGCGTTAGACGCGTCTAGCGCCAAAGTATGAGGAAAGAGCGTCATTTTTTTGCGTGAACGCCTTCCTTGCGTTAATGAGATGCAAGGTAGGCGTTCCCGCCTAAAAAAATGACTGCGACGCAAATGCGTCGTAATTATACTCCAGGGCAAAAATCACGCCCGGGAGTGGGCGGGGCAAAAAACCCCGCATTTGCGCCGGATATTAGCGCCTGGGTCAGGGCAGGCGTTAAGGGACCTGTGGGCTCAAAATTAGCCCACAGCTGCCCTCCCATGCCCCCAGGGACCCCCCCTGCCACCCTTGCCCACCCCAGGAGGACACCCAAGGATGGAGGGACCCATCCCAGGGACATTCAGGTAAGTTCAGGTAAGTATAATTATTTATTTTTTTCATATTTTTTTTGGCATAGGGGGGCCTGATTTGTGCCCCCCTACATGCCTCAATGCCCAATGGCCATGCCCAGGGGACACAAGTCCCCTGGGCATGGCCATTGGGCAAGGGGGCATGACTCCTGTCTTTACTAAGACAGGAGTCATGTAAATGGCGTCTGGCCGTCGTTAAAAATGGCGCAAATCGGGTGGAGGCGATTTTTTGGCGTCAACCTGACTTGCACCATTTTAAGACGCCCTAACACCATTTTGCCCAACGCCGGCGCTGCCTGGTGTACGTGGTTTTTTTCCACGCACACCAGGCAGCGCCGGTCTGCTAGCGCCGGCTAACGCCATTCAATAAATACGGCGCCCGCATGGCGCTTCAGAATGGCGTTAGCCGGCGCAAAACTTTTTGACGCTAAACTGCGTTAGCGCAGTTTAGCGTCAAAAAGTATAAATACGGGCCCAAGTGCCTCTGGAGTTGGCCCATCACATATGGGATGCTGCTGTTCCTCAATATATAGGTGTAATTCACAGAGCCAGGATATTTGGCATTCACAAGGGAGATGTACTGGTCTGCCAAACACACCATCTGCACATTCATCGAATGATAGTTTTTTCTATTCCTGTAAACCTGTTCATTTCCCCGGGGGGGACAAATGCTACAAGTGTACCATCAATGGCACCAATGATGTTGGGGGTATGTCTCAGGGCATAAAAGTCAGCCTTCACTGTGGCCAAATCCTCTACCTGGGGAACACGATGTAGCTGCACATGTGTTTCATCAGGGCAGACAACACTCTGGTCAACACGGAGAACATTGGCTGGACATCCCTGATGCCATGGCCACTGTTGTTTGGAAGGAACCACTTGCCAGGAAATGGAGCACTGACAGTACTTGCACTAGAGGGGGGATTCCTGTGGGCTGGCGGATAGCTGACATTAGGTTTGGCTCCAATTGGGCCCACAATTGTAGGATTGTGGCACGATCAAGTCTGTATGTGATGATAATGTGTCTGTCCTCCAATGTCGCAAGGTCCACCAGGGGTCTGTACACCGGAGGATGCCACCATCTTATATGCTGCCTCAGCGGTTGGAACCTATGGAAGAGGACTGTGAGCAGAGGGTCATCTTTTCACATCTATTACACTAATGTTGATTTTTTAACTTTAAAGAAGCAGTATGTGAACTTGAGAGTTAGTTGATGTGCCAGTGTCTGCTGTGACGTAGTTAGGTGCCATGCCCTATGCCCCCCTGAAATGGCACCTGCTTGACCTGTGAGGAGGGACAGGTGCCAATGAGGTAACTGCGCTGGCGTTCTGTGCCGTCGCAGTAGGCGGTCGATGACCGCCACGCAACTTCGCATTGGTTATAATTGGGCCCTATGGGTTCCAGGAGCCAATGGCGATGTATGCCAGCTGTGACGTACACACCGCCAAAGACGTGACTGCAATTTTCTAACTATTCACTCACTTACTACTTGACCTTCAACAGGAGAGGACCTACACTGCAAGTGCTGCTGTGACCTGTGTCTGGAAGCTACAATGGCTCGTGTGTCTGGGGAAAGGGCCCCTGCCTTCACTGTGGAGGAGTTGGAGAAACTGGTGGATGGGGTCCTACCCAAGTACACTTTACTCTACGGTCCTCCAGACAAACAGGTGAGTACACTGTGAGCCTGATGCGAGGGCCATGAACGTTTGGAGGGCTGTGGATGTAAGCCACATGTTGGGGGGCGCTGAGGCGTCCTGGCCAGAGTGCAGCATGTAAGGTGGTCAGTGTATGTGCGTCAGGGCATGGATGGGAACTGGTGGGAAATGAGTATGATGGTCCGGACGGGTGAGTAATGACCTTTTCTGCTGTCTTTTCCCTCTAGGTCAGCGCCCACCAGAAGAAGGGTATTTGTTGTGCCATCGCCATTCCCAGGCAGGTCGCTCCCCTCACCGCCACGCAGCCCCCAGTGTGACCGCTCTCGCTGCCGTGCCCTGACTGCCTGTGCCTGCCTTCTGTGACCGAGCCCCAGTGTCCTCTCTGATTTTGTGCCCCGAGTGCCTGTGTCCGCTTTTTTTATTCTGTACCCCGAGTGCCTGTGTCCCTGGTATTGTTGCCCTGATTTGTTCTCCCTTACTTTTGTTGCCCTGACTGTGCTCCCTTTTACTTTCTGTTTCCCTCGTCTCGCCACGTCAACCCCTCGCCGCCCGTTTTCCTGCCGCCGTGTCCCGGTAGCTCCGCCCCCTTGCACCCCATTGGCCGCCCCGCTCCCACCTCCCAGCTGCTCCTCCCTCCCTCTTCCCCTCATATGGAGGCCGCGCAAAGGCAATCCCGTCCGTGCCCGTCCGCGCCTGGACCACGCCCAGCACCAGACCCCTGGCCCCCGCCGCTGCCAGCCTACCCGCCGGACCTACGACGCCGCCACCCTCCTCGCAATCAACACCAGCCGGATACCCGGGTGCTGCAGAGCCACCCCAAGATGCACCCACGGACCCTTCGCCTGCCAATCCTGCAAGTTCTCCTGCATCCGGACCCGCACCGCACCCGTCAAGCCAAGCACCAGCAGCAACCACCTGAAGTGCATCCTGCTCAACACCCGCTCCATCCACAGACACGCCGTGGAACTCTGGAACCTGCTCGACACCACATCTCCAGACGTCGCCTTCCTCACAGAAACCTGGATGAACGCCTCCTCAGCGCCCGACATCACCATCGCCATCCCGGACGGATACAAGATCACCCGGAGGGACCGCGTCAACCAGACAGGAGGAGGCATCACCATCGTCCACAAGCACACCATCCGCATCACGACCAACTCCGACGACACCCTCACAGCCGCCGAACATCTTCACTTCCAGATACACACCGACCCCAAGACCACACTCAGAGGCACCCTCATCTACAGACCCCCAGGACCCCGCACACAATTCAGCGAAGACATCGCAGACTTCATCAGCCCACACGCCCTCCCTTCCGCTGACTACATCCTCCTAGGGGACCTCAACTTCCACGTGGAGAACAACAACGACAACAACACCACCACCCTGCTGGCCAACCTCGCCAACCTCGGACTCAAGCAACTGGTGAACACCCCCACCCACTACGCCGGACACACGCTTGACCCAGTCTTCTCCTCCAGCAAGTACATCTCCTTCAGCCACTCCACCGGACTCCACTGGACAGACCACAACTGCGTCCACTTGAGCTTCAGAAGAACCACGACTCACCACCACCCACAACAGGCTCCCCGCAGGAGCTGGAACAAGATCACCACCGACCAGCTCTCCACATCACTGAGCCAGAACCCTCCCGCCAGCTCAGCGGACCCCAACCAAGCAGCCAACAACCTCACACAGTGGATCACCAACTGCGCTGACAACCTCGCACCTCTGAAAATCCATCCCATCAGGCCCAACAGCAAGAAAGCCTCCTGGTTCAACAATGACCTCAAGAACTCCAAGAAGCACTGCTGCACCCTCGAGAAAGCCTGGCGAAAAAACCCGACTACAGACAACATGACCGCCCTCAAGCACGCCTCCCGCAAACACCACCAGCTGATCCACACCACCAAGAAGACAGCATTCAAAGAACGACTAGACAACAACGCACACAACAGCAAGGAACTCTTCAGCATCGTCAAAGAGCTCTCCAACCCCAGCGCCGGAAACAACGACATCACTCCCTCACAAGACCTCTGCGACTCACTCGCCTTGTTCTTTCACCGCAAGATCGCCGACATACACAACAGCTTCGGCGCACAGACCACGCACCCAACCACCAAACCGACGCCCCCCAACACCACCCTCCGCGCCTGGACCCCGGTCAGCACCAAAGACACCATCCATACGATGAACACCATCCATTCCGGATCACCAACCGACCCATGCCCCCACCACGTCTTCAACAAGGCCGACTCCGTCATCGCACCCCATCTCCGGGACATCATCAACTGCTCCTTCAACACCGCCACCTTCCCGGAGAGCTGGAAGCATGCCGAACTCAGTGCCCTCCTGAAGAAATCATCAGCAGACCCCACCGACCTCAAGAACTACCGCCCCATCTCGCTCCTCCCGTTTCTGGCCAAAGTCATCGAGAAGACCGTCAACAGACAGCTAGCCGCCTTCCTTGAGACTAATGGATCCCTCGACCACTCGCAGTCCGGCTTCCGAGCCAACCACAGCACCGAGACCGCCCTCATCGCAGCCACTGACGACATCCGAGCCCTTCTCGACAATGGGGAAACAGCGGCCCTCATCCGCCTGGACCTCTCCGCAGCGTTCGACACTGTCTGCCACCGCACCCTAGTGCAGCGCCTCAGCATCGGAATTCAGGAGAAGGCACTAGAGTGGATCATCTCGTTCCTCGCCGGAAGAACCCAGAGAGTCCGCCTCCCCCCATTCAGATCCGAGGCCACCGAAGTCATCTGCGGCGTACCACAAGGATCATCACTCAGCCCCACCCTCTTCAACGTCTACATGAGCCCCCTCGCAGCCATCGCACGCCAACACAACCTCAACATCATCTCCTACGCCGACGACACCCAGCTGATCCTCTCCCTCACCAACGACCCAGCCACCGCCAGAACCAACCTGCACGAAGGGATGAAAGACGTAGCCGAGTGGATGATGAACAGCCGCCTGAAACTGAACTCAGACAAGACGGAAGTCCTCATCTTTGGATCATCACCCTCTGTCTGGGACGACTCCTGGTGGCCCCCTGCCCTGGGCAGCGCACCCAAACCAACGGACCACGCACGCAACCTGGGCTTCATCCTGGACTCCTCCCTCTCGATGACCAGACAAGTCAACGCCGTCTCATCATCATGCTTCAACATCCTACGCATGCTACGAAAGATCTTCTGATGGATCCCCACCAAACCAGGAAGACGGTCACCCAGGCACTCGTCACCAGCCGACTGGACTACGGTAACACCCTCTACACCGGAACCACGGCCAAACTACAGAAAAGACTCCAACGCATCCAGAACGCCTCCGCACGCCTCATCCTTGACATCCCCCGACACAGCCACATCTCCGGACACCTGAGAGACCTGCACTGGCTCCCCGTCAGCAAGAGAATCACGTTCCATCTCCTCACCCACGCACACAAGGCCCTCCACGACCTGGGCCCCAGGTACCTCAACAACCGCCTGACCTTCTACACTCCCATCCGCCAGCTACGATCAACCAGCCACGCCCTTGCCGCCGTGCCACGCATTAGAAAAGCCACCATGGGAGGAAGATCCTTCTCCTACCTGGCAGCCAAGACTTGGAACTCCCTCCCCATCCACCTCCGTCTGACCCAAGACCACCTCTCCTTCAGGAAGCAACTCAAGACCTGGCTGTTTGAGCAGTAGCGGTTCCCCCTCCCCCAGCGCCTTGAGACCCTCCGGGTGAGTAGCGTGCTTTACAAATTTCTTGATTGATTGATTGAAGGAGGTGCGGACCCTGGGGGTCTTTCACAGGCAGATCACCCACTGCCGCAAGAGATGGGAGGACCTGCGCCGCTGTTCAAAGAAGACGGAGGAGGCCCAGGTGGGACTGGCCTCCAAACGTGAAAGTGGTGTCCATCGCACCATGATCCCCCTGATGTTCTGCATCCTGGCGGTGGCCTATCCGGAGTTAGATGGGCGCCTGAGGGCACCACAGAAGCCACAAGGGGGTGAGTACATATTCTGAAAGCTGACTTTGAGCATGTTAGGAGGTAGCTTGGTGGGGGATGTGGGCTGTGGGTGCCCCTAGGCCAGGGAAGTCATGGCAGGGTAGGTCCATTGTTGGGCAGGCACTGGAGCACTCCTACCCCAAGGTGTAAGTGGCCATCTACCACTGGGCAGGGTCCTGTGGGTATCTGGTGTACTGATGTTGGTGTTAGGCAATGTACCCCATGGGCTGGTGACTGTCTCAGTAAATGGTTGAGAATGGCCTAGGCACTGGCAACGGAGGGAGCTGCATCCCACATGGTCCTGGAGGCCGAATCCACCGAGGGTGAAGGCACCAGAGGGATGAAGGGCAAGGGGAGCACCACGACAGAGACAGGAAGGGAGACCACAGACAGCGACTCCTCCTCTGATGGAAACTCCCTGGCGGTGGCTGACACCTCTGTGGCCACCCCAACAACAGGTACAGCTGTCACCCCCCCTACCAGCACTGCCCTCCCAGCAGCCCCTCAGCTTGTTTCCAGTGCCCACTCACCCAGGAGGGTGGGCATCTCCTTTGCCCCAGGCACCTCAGGCCCTGCCACAGTCAGCCCTGCTGCCCTCAGTGAGGAGGCTATTGACCTCCTGAGATCCCTCACTGTTGGGCAGTCAACCATTCTGAATGCCATCCAGGGTGTCGAGAGGCATTTGCAACATACAAATGCATACCTGGAGGGCATTCACGGCTGGCCTGACGGCCCAACAGAGAGCATTTTAGACTCTGGCCTCAGCACTGATAGCAGCCCTTGTCCCTGTGTCTAGCCTCCCCCTCCAACTTCCTCTACCCAGACCCAATCCCCTCAACCCCAGCCTATCCAAAGCACACCTTCAGACCAGCATTCACCCAAATCACCACACAAAGTGGCTCAGGGCAAACAGAAGCACCACACCCTATCTCACAGGCACTCACACAAGCAGCATGTCGATGCAAACACACCAACATCCACTGCCTCCAAGGTGTCCCCCTCCTCCTCCTAGTCTACCTCCCTCCCAGTAGCGTCTACACTCACACCTGCACGCACTACATCTTCATCCACTACATCCATTACCAGCACGCCCATCACAACACAGCCCTCACGAGCAGTGACCACCCCCACAACCATGCACAAGTCACCTGTGTCCTCTCCCAGTGTGTCTGTGACCCCTCCTTGTAGGAAAGTACCATCTTGCCTGGCATGTTACCCCCATTTTTTACTGTATGTATGTTTGGTTTTGCCTGTGTGACTGGGATCCTGCTAGCCAGGACCCCAATACTCATAAAGTATGCCCTGTATGTGTTCCCTGTGTGGTGCCTAACTGTATTACTGAGGCTCTGCTAACCAGAACCTCAGTGTTTATGCTCTCTCTGCTTTTAAAATTGTCACTGCAGGCTAGTGACTCATTTTACCAATTCTGATTGGCACACTGGAACACCCTTATAATTCCCTAGTATATGGTGCCTAGGTACCCAGGGTATTGGGGTTCCAGGAGAACCCCATGGGCTGCAGCACTTCTTTTGCCACCCATAGGGAGCTCAGGCAATTCTTACACAGGACTGCCACTGCAGCCTGAGTGAAATAACATCCACGTTATTTCACAGACATTTTACACTGCACCTAAGTGACTTATAAGTCACCTAAATGTCTAACCCTCACTTAGTGAAGGTTAGGTGCCAAGTTACTTAGTGTGTGGGCACCCTGGCACTAGCCAAGGTGCCCCCACATTGTTCAGGGCAATTTCCCCAGACATTGTGAGTGCGGGGACACCATTACATGCGTGCACTACATATAGGTCAATACCTATATGTAGCGTCACAATGGTAACTCCGAACATGGCCATGTAACATGTCTAGGATCATGGAATTGTCACCCCAATACCATCCTGGTATTGTGGGGACAATTCCATGCATCCCCGGGGCTCCAGCATAGAGCCTGGGTACTGCCAAACTAACTTTCTGGGGTTTTCTCTGCAGCTACCGCTGCTGCCAACCCTCAGACAGGTTTCTGCCCCACTGGGGCCTGGGCAGCCCAGTCTCAGGAAGGCAGAACAAAGTATTTCCTCTGAGAGAGGGTGCTACACCCTCTCCCTTTGGAAATAGGTGTGAAGGGCCTTAGAGGAGTAGCCTCTCCAATCCTCTGGAAATGCTTTGAAGGGCACAGATGGTGCCCTCCTTGCATAAGCTAGTCTACACCAGTTCAGAGACCCCCCCAGCCCTGCTCTGGCTCGAAACTGGACAAAGGAAAGGGGAGTGACCACTCCCCGACCAGCACCTCCCAGGGGTGGTGCCCAGAGCTCCTCCATTGTGTCCCAGACCTCTGCCATCTTGGATGCAGAGGTGTGAGGGCACACTGGACAGCTCTGAGTGGCCAGTGCCAGCAGGTGACGTCAGAGACCCCTCCTGATAGGTGCTTACTTTTCTCTGTAGCCAATCCTCCTCTGAGGGCTATTTAGGGTATCTCATCAGATAATGAATGCAAGAGCTCACCAGAGTTCCTCTGCACTTCCGTCTTAGACTTCTGCCAAGGATCGACCACTGACTACTCCAGGATGCCTGCAAAACCGCAACAAAGTAGCAAGAAGACTGCCAGCAACACTGTAGCACCTCATCCTGCCGGCTTTCTCGACTGTTTCCTGGTGGTGCATGCTCTGAAGGCTGTCTGCCTTCACCCTGCATTGGAAGCCAAGAAGAAATCTCCCGTGGGTCGACGGAATCTTCCCCCTGCCAACGCAGGCACCAAACTTCTGTATCAACGGTCCTCTGGGTCCCCTCTCATCTTGATGAGCATGGTCCCTGGAACACAGGAGCTGGGTCCAAGTGTCCTCGATAGTCCAGTGGCCCTTATGTCCAAATTTGGTGGAGGTAAGTCCTTGCCTCCCCACGCCAGACAGTAATCCTGTGTACTGCATAAACTGCAGCTGCTAGGGCTTCTGTGCACTTTTGCAAGACTTCCTTTGTGCACAGCCTAGCCCAGGTCCCCAGCACTCCGTCTTGCATTGCCCAACTCGCTGAGTTGGACTCCGACTTTGTGAGACTCCCTTTTGTTGTGCTGAGTCGACTGTCGTGCTCAGATCTTCTGAACACCTGCTCAGGTGCTTCTGCAGGTGCTGCCTGCTTCTGCATGGACTCTCTGTATTCCTGAGCTCCCCCTCTGTTGCATCCTCCAAGGGGCGACCTCCTGGTCCTTCCTGGGCCCTGGCAGCACCCAAAACCTTCAACCGCGACTCTTGCAGCTAGCAAGGCTTGTTTGTGGTCTTCCTGCAGGGAAACAACTCAGCACGCCGTGGGACATCTTCTTACTAAAGGAGAAGTTCCTGACACCTTCCGTTGTTGCAGATTTTTTGGCTTCCTCCACCCGGAGGCAGACGTTTTGCACCTTCATCAGGGGGTTTAGTGGGCTCTTGCCCCCCCAGGACACTTGCGTGACTCTTCGATTGGTCCCCTTCCTTTGCAGGTCCTCAGGTCCAGGAATCCATCATCAGTGCTTTGCAATCAGTTGTTATCCTTGCAGAATCCCCTATCTCGACTTTACTGTCTTTCTGGGGTAGTAGGGTAACTTTACTCCTTATTTTCAGGGTCTTGAGTTGGGGTATCTTGGACACCCTTAGTGTTTTCTTATACTCCCAGCGACCCTCTACACACTACACAAGGCCCGGGGTCCATTTGTGGTTCGCATTACACTTTTGAAATATTGGGTTTATGTTGCCCCTAGGCCTATTGTCTCCTATTGCATTCCATTGTGTTCCACAGTGTTTGCACTACTTTTCTGTTTACTTACCTGATTTTGGTTGTGTGTGTATATTTTGTGTATATTACTTTCCTCCTAAGGGAGTGTAATCTCTGAGATACTTTTGGCATATTGTCACTAAAATAAAGTACCTTTATTTTTAGTAAATCTGAGTATTGTATATTCTTGTGATATAGTGCTAAGTGACATAAGTGGTATAGTAGGAGCTTTGCATGTCTCCTAGTTCAGAGTATGCTGCTCTGTTATAGCTACCTCTATCAGCCTAAACTGCTAGAATACCTATAATCTACTAATAAGGGAAAACTGTACATATTGTAAATATTTGCATATACTGTTTTTCTATCTTCGTAAAGTATATCTGCATATTTCAAAATATCACTGATTTAAATCAATTCCTTTTGTCCTTGTGTTCTTCCAGGGGGTAACGGGGTGTAATTGTACTGTAGTTGCATGTGTTTGTCTGTATAGTGTTGTGGGTGAGTGTGGGGGTGGGGGTGTTGCATGTTGCGTGTGTGTGTCACTCTCTTTTTCCTCCCCCCTCCCCTGTGTGCTAGATACAGTACTTACAGTGGTTGTCGCCGCCGCCTTTGATATTCATCGTGTGTGAGGAGGTAGACCAGCATGGGCAGGACCTGCAGCTCAGACTCCATGGCGTCCTGGTTCTTCGTTGCTTGTCAAGAGGTGAGTGGTTCCCCTCATCATCAGAGAGTGCTTGTAGTGCATCCACTGTCTTTGTTCCAAAAGGAGTATGGGCATGGTGCAGCAATAATACACCACTGTTTATTCAATACAATGCTGAGTGCACGAATAGCCAGTGCCAAGAGTTATAAAAAAATCATGCAGAGGATCAAGATAACTTGTTACGCTGGCTTAAAGAGAGAGAGCAAGAATATTTATTCATTAAGATGTTTCATTCCTGCTCTCTCCCTGTGCTGCCACACAGATTGCTACCTAGAACGCCAATGCAGGTACCCTTGCACAATGAGGAAGCAAGAGTGCCTCATTACATGGCACAGTACCCTAGATAGTGTACTTCTAACCACTCCTCCCTGCACAAAAACAATCCCGATAGGCAAGGAAAAAAAACGTTTGATGGAGTACAGTAGTGGTGCATGGTGGTAGTCTGTTGGGGAGGATGTATGAGGTTAGAAATGTAGGAGGACAGTGGAAGTCAAGTGAATGATACTGTCAGGATTCTCTTCTAGTGTGAGCTAGGCAGGTGCTTGCATCGGCTGATTTGAGGCATGATTGTCAACTCATCATTTCACTCATTCTTCATGTCATAATGATAGAATATCAGGGGTGTGGCATAGTTTGTGTTCTCTGTTGGTTTATGTGGCTCATAGTCCCAATCCTCCAGATGTGCAAGGCGCAAGAGGGGCCAACTTGACTCATCAAAAAGGGGCAGAGAAGCAAAGATCATTCTATCCAATATATTAAGCATGAATAGTTCAAAATGTTATTGTTTGAGGTGTAGGATAATGAAACAAGGAATAGGCTATCCGATTTGAAACTTTCAATGCTGTGCCTGTCAATCTTTTGTTTTGTTCACAGTACCACCAATCATTGTTTTTATCTTCCTTCTTAAGTACCCAAGGACAAGAGGGCATCTCGGCTGGCTGCCACCAGCACTCTTGCTGGTGTGACTGGTACCACTACTACCACCAGCTCCAAGGCTGATGTTTCTGCTTCCCCCTGTGAGAAATCTCTATTCCCCACTACTAAAATTATGCCCTTGAGTATGCTTACTAGATTTTTGGCATTAGATTTTGTTTATTATTCCTGCATTTCCCTCTGTTTTTTTCTATATTTCCTGTTTCCGCTGATTACTTTCTCCTGGCTGTACCTTTCTTCTGCTTAATTTTTTTCTCAAGCTTCCCTGTATCCCTCTTACTTGCCGTGTTATGTAGAACTTGGAGGAAAAAAGATTTTTCATAAGGTGAAGAGGATCACACAGCCAGTCCCAAGTAGTACTCTAGTCACCAAACATGTTGGTGGTTTTCCTGATCAAACAGTCAAAAAGTACAGGGGAAGAGACAGAGGGCCTGATTCTAACTTTGGAGGATGGTGTTAAACCGTCCCAAAAGTGGCGGATATACCACCTACCGTATTACGAGTCCATTATATCCTATGGAACTCGTAATACGGTAGGTGGTATATCCGCCACTTTTGGGACGGTTTAACACCATCCTCCAAGAATCAGGCCCAGAGTGGTTATTATGGCCATGGACCCCCAATGTAGTCTTACTGTCATTTTCCATGACAGTGCAGCATGGCAGGAATAAGATACTACCTACAATGCCATCTATCTTTTGCATTCCCTTCTATCCCTTACCTATTCATAGCCTTAGGTTATGCCCTTCCCTTCTTCCTGAATCTGAATCCTGATTCTTTCCTATCCCTCCGTTAGGGGAAAAAGCTTTGGTTGACTCAGTGACTTTTTAAAATGTTGTCAAGCAATAAAACAAACCTCCCAAAGAGATTATTTTCGACACAAGAAGATACTTACAGATAGTTAACCTAGCTGTAGTGAGGCTTTGCTGTTGTACATTGTGCAAAATAAATACTGAGGTGGTATCTAAAATGGGTGTATTATGTTTTTAAACAGGACCACAAACCACCAGATGTGCAGTCGCAGCAGGAACATTGGTGGAGGTGCTGGCAGCCTCAGGAGAGGGAGAAGTCCCACTGGTGGCAAAGACTAGTGGTAAGTCACCTTGCTTTCTTATTGACAATATCGTATTGAGTCAGTGAGGCAGATATTTTGCCCATCACTTAGAGTCCAGCCTGCAAAGCACAAAACAAAAATGAAACACAAGGTGTGTTTCCACTCCATTGCCTAGTAGTGCTTCAATTCATCATTCTGTCTTTCTGTCCTTGAGTTTCGTAAAAGAGTAAATTCTAGCTCAGCATGTGATGTCTGTACCACATTTTTCTGCCCATGTGAAGTTATATAACATTTCTTCCAGTACAGATTGATGGTTCCACTATGACTAAGAAAAGAAAGAGTAGTATGTGATCAATGACACCCCACCATTCCATTGCTAAGCCTCTAACTAGCCCAATCCCTGGGCTACACCAAAAATATGTTGGAGAAGAAGCATGTCTACCAGCATGGCTCCATTAATGTTGCACATTCAAGTATTAATTGTGCAGTTTATGAGATATATACATATCTCTATATAAAACTTACTCATTAATGGCAGGTAATTAATTAACACACATATTGTCTGTTCAGTTTCACTATAATATACTTTAAACTAAATCATGGTTTAACTATTCTTTTCAGTCAGTGCTATAATTGATTACCTACCTATGATGTAATACTTGGGCAGAACTAACTTGGCCCAGGCTGTGTGTCTACTACATCATCAACCATCACATCCAAATTGACTTCCTATGGCCCTAGGGGAACAGCAATGTTCTGCTCTGTACTCTAGATGGTATAAACAAGCTTTCGAGCTGTACATCACAATTTGTGTTTTTCTGTTTTGTTCTTCTTACTTTTTTATACTGCTACTTCTACTGCTGGAGTTGTTGATACACAGCAGCTGGTACAGGTTCCAACTCGGTAGGAGACATTTATCTAGCTGTGGAAGCAGAAGTTGGAGGCAGTGGCAGCAAAATATCATAGGCTGATGTTCTTGGAGGATGAAGAAGAGGAGGCACAGGGCTAAAGTTCTGTAGGCCTCTAGAGGCCTGTCTCCAACTCGCTACACCACCCCCAACTGCAGGCAAGGCCCACTGCCACCCGGAACACTACCAGTCTTTTCTCAGACTCAGCAGCACGCCTCCTCCACTGTGTCTTATGAGAGTTGGCACACCTCAGATATGAGAGGGGCCAGCTTAGGCACAAGACGGCACTACTTCAGCATGGGTACCAGCACTTGGCATGGGCAGAAGAACTTGGCTTTGGAAATGGATTCCCTCAAGGCACTTTTTATACATTTTATGTTTGGTGGCATGGCATGTCAAGGATGGAGAGAGTGGGAAGGACTGAAAGTTGGAATTCATTGGAACTGGAATTCAAACTTTATGGAACATTTTTTGGCTTGGCAAGGGGAGTAAGCCTGTTGTGGACAGTAAGGGCGGGGCCTAAAATTAATGGGCTTTACTTTTTTTCTTTGTCATCATCAATATCTGTCTTTCCATTGCTAGTTGCCATAGTAAAGCATTGATGAGTGTTACTGTTGATACAAGATTGCAAAAGAGCTGCCCTCTGAAATTGTCATAGACTTTCCATACCTGAAGTTCCTTGCCATGTATGTAATCTTCAGTAGGTTACTTGCCTCTTCCGTCTGTCCATTAATTAATTATACCCTGCCATCAGAGTGTCCAGGAACAGAACAGTGATTACTTTAATTCTGTTTCACTTAATGGAGTTTTGCCGCACCCAGGTCCCAATCAATTATACAGTATTATATTAAGTATGGTAACTGCCCTTGTCCTACCCTCTGTAACTATGGGGGTCATTCTGACCCCGGCGGTCTCGCCGGCGGTGCCCCGCAGGGCATTCTGACCGCGGCGGTTCGGCTGCGGTCAGATGCGGAAAACCGGCGGTCTCCCGCCGGTTTTCCGCTGCCCTTGTGAATCGTCCATGGCGGCGGAGCACGCTCCGCCGCCATGGGGATTCTGACACCCCCTACCGCCATCCTGTTCCTGGCGGGTCTCCCGCCAGAAACAGGATGGCGGTAGGGGGTGCCGCGGGGCCCCCGTAAGAGGGCCCCACTTTGTATTTCAGTGTCTGCTATGCGGACACTGAAATACGCGACGGGTGCCACTGCACCCGTCGCACATACCCACTCCGCCGGCTCCATTCGGAGCCGGCTTCCTCGTGGGGAGGGGTTTCCCGCTGGGCTGGCGGGCGGCCTTCTGGCGGTCGCCCGCCAGCCCAGCGGGAAAGCCTTAATGGCCTCGGCGGCCATATGGCGGTTCCCGCGAGGCGGGCGGCTACCGCCGCCCGCCTCAATCAGAATGACCCCCTATGTGTCCTGTAAGGGGTCTGCCAGCATACCCACAAATTTACTATTTACTATCTCTTCTTGCAAAAGACAACTTCACTACTAAGGCATCACATTCAAGTTTGCTTACCTGAATTGATTAAGCGATGGTACCTCTTGCAATATTTGCAAGCCTTATTGCAGGCTTTCATAAAAGAGACTTCCTATTAATGCTGGTGGTATTATTAATGTTCTTGTGCTAACGGGGAAAACAGTACAAGACGAAGTCCCACTCCCACCTATTCAAAATGAGGTGAACTCAACCTGAGGGATAGTCAGATATGTTCATCACAGGCAACTAGACTGAAAGAAAACAAAGAGTTAGAGAGTTATTAAAGACTGAAACCAGACCACCATGACACAAAACTCTTATTTGAAATCCAAGCAGTAGTAACTTCTAAGCAATCCGGGGTCTAATAAAAAAAAAAAAAAAAAGAATAAAAATAAACTTACAAAATCATCAAGTCAGGAGTCAGGACTCAAGTGGAAATTAGTTAGTCACTGAATGTCGAACAGATTTTGTAAGCAACACAGGGAAGGCTTGATTCACAAAGGTAAAGGTGCACTTTTGGTGTTAATTAGCTGACTCTTGCAGTGTAACTTTATGACTAGTAACTTTTCCATCAGTAATTTAATGAGTAGTAGTGTTGCAGGTATTAAGGAGATCCTGCAGTGAGTTGGTGTTGCTTTCACCACATCTGGCCTACTAAGTGTGTGATCCACTTATAGTGTAAGTCCCACCCCAATATACCACACAGCCTGGGAGAAGAGGGTTAGATGTTTGAGGAATGGATGAGAACTGGGAGTTGGGGAAAGGTGTGACAAAGACAAACACTGCACAACAATAATATTTGTCAAGTCGATGAGCAGCATATCATCATCATCAAATCTGTTCAGGAAGGAAAGGAGGGAATGACACAGTTCAGTTTATGTATTGCAAATAGTCCACTACTAAAGACTCAAGTTATCATTTGATTGTTCTGTCATCTAGCTTTGAAAAATACATATATGGGAGGAGTGAACCCACACAGTTCTAAAATATTATGATTGTTGAAAGAAAAAATATACTGTACATAAATGCCAAATTGGGTGGTATATCTGCATTCTTCTTGGGATGTCCATCATGGGTTCATGGCTCAATAGTACTGGTAAGGTAAGCAGGATTGTTGGAGCATTTGTGCAGTAAGGGGCATATTTATATTCAGTTTGCGCCGATTGTGGGTCAAAACTTTTGACGCACAATCATCGCAAACGTTGCCCCGTATTTAAACTTTGATGCCCGAGCCCGCGGACGACAAAATTCCGCCGTGTGCGCCATTTTCTGGATGCGGCATCTTGCCCTGCGTTAATGATATGCAGGCTAGGCGTTCCCGTCCAAAAAATGACAAACGGCTGTGCGTCATATTTATGCTTTCGGGCAAAAATGACGCACGGCCGGGAGGCGGAGTGAGAAAATGACGCACAGCCCAATTTGCGTCAAAATTTAACGCCTGGGTCAGGGCAGGCGTTAAAATGGGGCAAACATGCCTGTATTTAATCAGAATACACAGAACAAACAGCAGAGCAGCAGAGCAGCAAAAGGGAGACATGGAGGTGATTCTTATCCAGCGTGCACGCAGACGCTGAGCCCAGCAGCAACAACAGCAGCTACAACAACACCAGCAGGGACCCCAAAGGCAGCGCAGAAGGCAGGAGAGGATATTCTGCCCAAGAACCACCCTTCAGGGCCTCAGGGAACACAACATCATACAGAGGTACCGGTTGAACTGGCAGCCCATACAGCAGCTGCTGAGAAACATTGAACAGCAGTTGGCCCCCACTTTGGTGACACCCCACACCATACCAACAGAAACAAAGCTGCTTGCTGTACTTCACATGCTGGCAGGTGGCTCTTTTCAAACAACTGGTGCCCTGGTTGGAGGAATATCACAACCATCATTCCCCGCATTTCTGCCCAAAGTACTGGATGCCATCATTCTCCTGACACCCCGCCACATCTGCTTCCCTAACACACCGCAGAAGCAGCAGGAAACTAAACAGGGGTTCTACGCAATCAGTGGCTTCGCACACATCCTTGGTGCAATCGACTGCACACATGTACGCCTTGTGCCACCTGCTGCAACAGAACACCTCTACGCAACAGGAAGCACACACATTGAATCAACGTGCAGGCCATTGTCGATCACCAAGGAATGTTCACCAACATCGTGGCTAAATATCCTGGGAGTGTCCATGACTCATTCATCTTCCGTCACTGCACCATCAACCAACACTTCCAGGATGAACGGTATGGCAATGGACTACTTGTTGGTAAGTACTAAAACTTACTAATATACACACTGCACAGCAACCCTCTAGGACACACAACACATACACCACAACAGCAACATCTAGACAGGAACACACTGAGGTCCTGACATCACTAGCCATGTTTCTTAAGTCACCATTGAACCTGTCACACATCGGAATTTACTGTACAGCCTAATGTGAAGACATTAATGAGTGTGGTAGCCGAAATGTCACCTTGCAAATTGTAAGTGTCCCAATGACCTTTACATTAATACACTGTCTAAGTCTAAAGGTAGGGGATGTCCAGGGTACTTTCATATGAACGTGCTAACAACACTTATAAATGAAACTCTACATTGAACTATCTACTCACCCCAAATGAAGACACAAGGACACCTGTATCACAAGTCACAATGCTAAGGAGGGCACACTGCACTGAAAATCCCACAACATACTGATGACAAACTGTTAGCAGACAAACACTTGCTCAGCCAAGGAAACAACACAATGAAGATGGTATAGCCTACAAGTATAGGCTGTCACATTAGTACACTCAATAGTCACAGACAACACAAGACAACTACTGCCATTGAAGGTCTTTTCAATAGTGCAAGCTACATCAACATGATCCCATTCTTTTTCTCTTTCAGCTGATCAGGGGTATGGCACCCAGCCATGGATAATGACACCATTTGGCAACCCGAGTACTGCTGCAGAGCGGGCATACAAAGACGCCCATAAGAGGACACGCAGCATTGTGGAACGGACCTTCGGCATCCTCAAGTCAAGGTTCCGCTGCCTCGACATCACTGGTGGTAGCCTACTATATTCCCCCGAGATGGTCTGTAGGATCATCCTCACATGTGCAATATTGCACAACATTTGTGTCAAAAGGAACATTCCCCTCCTCGAACGAGACCCATACATGCCTGAAGACGAGGAAGAGGAGGATGCTGGCCTGCAACAGGAGGGGGAACAACCAAACACGGCTGCTGGAGTGCATAGGCGCCAACACATTGTGAACAATTTCTTTTCATAATTATCACCATCACCACTTAATGAACTATTGTAAATAAACACGGATAACAAACACCATATCATGGTCTGGCTATTCATTTCTGCACACCTTTAGCTCTAAATATCAGAAGAAGAATGTCGTCTCATGGAGCATTAATGATATAACAATCAGGACACAGAAAAATACACTACAAATGTAATGCCTATCATACAACGGTCACACACACACACAATGTAAATGACTGACATCCTGTACAGTTCACCTTTCAAGGACAATAGCTGAGGACCACACCTATTACACACATACATGTAGGAAAAATGGTTCATCGCAGCAGATGGCACACAACTAAAACACCATCACTCAACTAGGGGAAAACAGGCCTCATACATCAGGCAGTTGACATGCTTTTGCTTCAGGAACAGGAATGTATTACCAGACTCTTGGCAGCAGTAATTCCAACTAGTTACAATCTTTGCAATGACTATCTGTCACTAGAGTTACACATAAGCAGAACATACACAGCACAAGTGCCACACATATGACAAGCATCCAGCACATCACATCCCATCTACATGTCAGCCCTTTTCTAAAAACCTTACACACCAATGCGGCTGGTCACACCCCACCTGTCTGAAGAGGTCCCTGGAATGCTGATATGTGTACCCTGAGATTCCCTCATCTACATAAACACACTCACAAGAGTCATCCAGTGTGCCACACCCTTTCCTATGCCTACCATTGTCATAGTACCATCTCACTGCATGGAACTCAGCTCATATAATACACTGGCTTGGAGTTTTTAAGGCCTGGCATCACCTGTAGATTGATTCTCGTGTGAAAGGTACTGTAGGCCATTTTAAAGCAAATCTCATCCGACAGGACTAGTGAGACAATGATGGAGGCCACACCAGTGATCCCCTCCATGCACACCATCCAAATTTACATGCCCCGTCCCTGCTGATGCCTCCTACAGCATAGATGTAGACATTTGGGCAATTAAACCACTAAGCATTGCTACTAATGTTGCCGTGTAACACTTTATCAGGGTTCATGTGTCACCTTCAAGACAACACAGGACATACACAGTGTGACATGTCAACTGTCTACTCCTCCCTCTGACCAGTCCTAGTCAGACCACTGATCATGTATTTTGTGAAAGAGCTGGCTCCTGATTGACCCAGCATCCTGTCAGCCTGACTGGCACCTGTCCGTGGGTCACCCTAAAGATACCCGATGTCCACCTATGGACCACAACTGCTGTCCAAAACCTCTCGCACCTCAGAGGCTAATTCGTCATTTGCCTCATCAATGTATACTCAGATACATTGTATTGCATCATCTGACTGTTATTTGTATCATATTTGTGATAGTGCCCTTGAATAGCTAAATCATGGCCCTTCCGTTGTCTGGGCCTCATTAATGCCTAAACTACAAAGTGTGACAGTGTACCTGGCCCATAGCGTTTGATGGTGTACGTGGCCTCCAGCAGAACCAGCAACCTCAGATAATGTCCATGAAAAGTCAACACATATGAGGACCCTGACAGTTCACACGCTGAGTAACATTGTTCAAATAATAGAGATGAGTCGTGTGTGCTGAATACCAGCCATTTACTTCTGCACAGAGGCTATGATGTTTCCTGATGCATTTCCATCCACAGAGGCCAACTTGAGTACAAATGTTGCAATGACACATGCCGGATCCAGACACCTGAGACATTCTCTCACTCAGCACACCACGGTTGCCCAGATGAAAGTCTCATTACACGTCTTCAGTGACAGGGTGGGACCATCCATGTGTAGGTTACCATGTCCTCAATGACTTTAGTCACATTTAGCTACAAACGATACTCATTAGATACATGATTAGCTGCCAATAACTCATGATGAGACGTGGACGTTACAGTGACAACATACACCTTAACAGTTGATACTGGATCAACATTGAACCACACACATGTACATGTACCATCCAATCAACAAAATGGTTGCAAGCAGCCTATCACAGTAGTGTCCCAGTTGTAACCTAGCGGGAAGAAAGAAACATGCCACTAAACCAGGTAATGCATAAAGGGCCACATACATCAACAACCTATTTGCTATCATGACATAAGGAATGTTGAGATTTTGCTGTTAAATCAATGCTAAATGGTATGTCAGAATTCTCCAAAAAATCAATAGGGCAAACGTCAAATGGGCAAATGGGATTACAGATTAGCAAACGGAGAATCAAACTTAATTTCCTTCCATGGACCTGCTGCCAATGGTTTAGCATTACTGAATTTGGGAAAACCTTGGATAAAGTTGCAAGTCAGGAACAGCAAACCCCAGGGTGCTGGGGGCCTAAGTCCCCCTCTGCTGCACCCCAAATATAATTTTTTTATGCACATTTGAAGCACACACATGCATAAGGCGCATGTGTGCCCTACATGTCAATAGTGAAACACATTTTAGCTACATTAACTCGTAATTAGGACATGGTTACCCCCAAAAAAGGTTTAGGTGAAAATTGCATTACCTATTTGGCCTTTATGCAATTTGGAATAGCTTGATACATGCGCTCACAATTTTGCTAAAGAATATATCCTGGTATCTCTTTCATATTTTGAAATTTGCAATCAGCAATTACCTACATGTGTGCACAATTATGAGTAATATCCATTCTGGCCAATCATTACTATTGCACTGTGAATACCTTCTATACATCCTATAAGGGACATTTGCTATAGCTAACCCTAAAGTTTATCACTTAGCACCGTTTGGTCATGCAAAATTCCATTTCTCATTTGGACAAATGAAATACATATTTGTCATAACGCGTCATATTTTCACGCATACAGCTTGTGCGTCATAATTTTTGACGCACAGGAGTGTAAATAATGCAGAGTCAAAAATATTTTTCATAAATAGATATCATAATTGGCTGCGGCTTAATTTTCACCTCTAGAACTGTAAAATATGCTGCAAACAAATATTAATTCCCAATTATGAAAAATATTTTGACTCTGCATTATCTGCACTCCTGTGCGTCAAAAAATATGACGCACAACCTGTATGCGTGAAAATATGGCGCATAATGGAAAAAAACGGCGGCCATGTTATGCAGGATGTGATGTAATAGGATATCCTGTTTACAGATTCTGTACAGTGGGTGTACTTTCCCTTTCACTTTGCAGTCTCTGATTATTCTAGACTGTGTGGCTGTGTGCAAAGTGTTGTCCTGTGTATTAGTGCTTTTGTGTCCAGAGTGCCATCTTACTTGTTGTTTTGTCATCAATATATTGTTGTAGAATACTGTCTGAGTCTGTGTTGTATAAATGTGTCCAGTCCAGTGTTGTATTTATTGTCTGTGGGAGTCTGTTGTGGGTACTGCGATATAGGGGATAGTTGGGCTCTTCTATTTGTTAAGTTTTCTTTGTATTTCCTCACTCTAACTTTCCCCATTTCCCCCTTTTCTTTTTTTCTACTACTTTTTCCCCTTTTTCAGTGCTTAAATGTCTGGTAGGCCACGGCTTTCCAGGATGGGTGAGGAGGAATTGGGGGGGTTTATATGGCTGGTTTGCCATTTGCTCCCACTTATGCTGGAGGCTGGGGGTAGGGTGATACAGGGGTATCACACGGATGCCCGAAAAGTCAGGTGGGGGAAGGTGCGCCATCACTTGGTGGGTCTGTATGGGAGCCAACGGAATGACCATTAATTGAAGCACCGCTGGGCTGACCTGATCTCCAGGGAGCAAGATCTGCTGGACCACCTGGGAATCAGGATTGATGGCCATGTTGGTGAGTACAGATCATGTAAATGTGCACAATTTAAAGCTGTGTAGTGACATGTGATGATTGTACCCAATCTGCCAGATAAGTAGCTGACTGTGTGTAATGCTAGGGAAACATACAGGATAATTGATGCACTATGTGAAGGATGACAAATGCTAGCAGTCAGGCAGCTCATGTTTTCCACACATACAGGTTGCTTGTAGCAGAATGTAATGTAGTGCCGCCTTTGTGTCAGACAAGCGACACATTAATGAGCCAATCAGGACTCTACAGGTCACAATAGCCAGTGAAGTATGTATGTAGTAACATCATACCTACATATGTTGACGCTATAGCTAGACTGACATTTGAAACCCTACATGATGCTGAAAATATGTGCTGCCTTCACGTTAATTGAAGTTAGCAATGTGGCCCACACATATGTCACATGTGTGTCTGGTTAGTGTGTAGGGAAAGTGTTCACGGAAGTGCCATGCCTGTTCGTGATAAATGTGCTCCTTCACATTTTATTGATACATGCCAGATCTGAACATGAACCATATTTGTAAAGGACTCAGGTGGCCTCAGCTAACATATTAGACAGGTATTTATTGTCACTTGTGCCAAAATCCGAATAGGGATGGCAGTCCAAAGGTATGGACTAGGGTACAAACATCTATGTTTGGTGCCAATCACCATTGTTTGGACACATCAATTTATAACACTGTAACAAAATGAGGTATTGCCAAAGTACCTGGCCCTCTGTACCATGTACCTAACTGTCACAAATGTGTCATGACCACATAGGCTGTTTGACAGGTCATGCAGTCCTCAAGTAACCAGCTTTTGGATGTCTCTCTTGGATGCACATGATGAGATGAATACACACCTATATTGTTGCTGCACACTAATGGAGGTGCATGTTTGCCACCACATGACAGTCCAGGCCACTGCATGTGTGTAGAAGTGTGTGTAACTGTAGCAGAAGACCCATCCTATGTAAATGTTGCACAGGAATTATTCCATGCAGTATGAGCATGTGTGAAAGTGTTTCATTACTCATGTCAGATTATCACATTGTGTTTGTATTTGAAATTGTTTGTCAGTGCACGGATTCTGAGCATATTCTTCCTTCCATGCTTTACAGGTGGACCTGCACCGTACACAGTGGGAGAGGTGGCTCATTTTGAGGACCCCGACATCTACAGTGAGTGTTGACATGGGTGGTATGTTTTGTGTTTGTTGGTGATGTGTGATGGACTACTGTGTGTTGAACAGATTGCAAGGTTTGATGCGCTGCCCAATCATTAGTCTTGTTCCATTAGTGGGATTTCAGTTATCACTTCATTTTGAGTTGACCTATGCTTATCCATTTGTCTAATCTTGGGTCTGTAGGCCATTCCTGTAGGGCCCGCTAATGGAAATGGGGTGAGTCATGTGGAATACACTAGTTTCTTTAAGAGTTGCACTGGGACTCGTCTCGGACTGAGTCTGCATGTCAGACTGACATTCTCCCAGATAGCTTCTGCAAATGGCTTGTCTGAAATCTGCTGCTTTCCTATTAATCGATGTACTGAGTACACTGTAGGTTGGATCTTCCGGGAGCATGTACTTCCACAAGTTGTACTAGAAGTGTGTGGGACTAGAGTGCAACGGCCTAGGTGTGCATGCTATTCATGATCATGGGTGTTCTTGCTCCTCTGTGTCTTTAGAAAAATATGCCTCACTGGAAGTATGTGATGTTGGCCTAGGTCAGTATATTTTGACATGTGTGGACCTTGGATAGGACAAGATTTAGCTGACTCCAATTTGTTGATAGCCCTTCACTGGTGGTGTGTGTGTGAAGGCAAAAACATGTTGAGCTTTCTATACACTCCTGGGTGTGCATCTATTTTGGGATTGTTTGTTGTTCTTCCCACCCCCCCCTCAAAGACAGGCATGGGTTTGTGAATAGGGTACCTAGGACTGAAGCAATCAGTATGTTACACATACTTGTGATTATATGAAATATGGTTTTGAACCTAGTGTACACACTCAGTTATGGCACATGAGTTCTATACTAGCAAATCCCATTACAAATTGCAGATCTTGAAGTTTGTGATTGTTATCACATAGACTGACATATGTAGTCCAGGCAATAGGCGGAGGAGGTGCAGCATGATTGTTAGCTGCAACTGTAATTATTTTGATGACAAGTTATTGGCAGTTGTTACCCATCATGTAGATTATTGTATATGCTATGTGTGAGATGACCTTTGTATGCAGGCTTCCCATGTACTTCCACTGAGACTTTCAATGATCTGTATGGTGATATGAGCTGTTACAAGTACAGTAAATATATTGTCAGATTGACCACTTGTGCTGTTCCACAAAATGCAGTTCCTATGGTAAATAGTTGCCCTTTGTCTTCACAGCTGCAAACATGAGTGCCACACAGAGGCATGAATTTGAGAGGCGGGCCATGAGGTACCGACACAACCTGCAGGTGCAGTTGGGGTTCCGATGGATGGCCCATAAATACCAGTCGGATCGGGCCTCCGGAGCATGGTGGGCTTCACCACAGGGTGGCCCAACGTTGCCTACTACAGCCACCACCACCACAACCACCGGTTCTCCCCAAGTGGCCCCAGCCACAGCGGGGACAGTTGTCCCTGCCTCTGCAGCACAACCAGGACCCAACAGTGTGACAGCTGCAGGACAGTCCAGTGGGATAGGCTCAACACCCACACAGAGTACCTCTGCTGGGACCCAAACAGCAGCAGCACCTCCAATCGACCCTGCGGCATTCCAGGCTTTGGAACGCAAAATGGACAAATTTATGAGGAAGGTGAACAAGCTTAGCCAGGATGTGGCCTACATCAAGAAGCAGGTCAGGTCTATCAGGCGGACCCTCCGGAGGGCCAACATCTAGGACTGATATGTTCAATGTACATAATTCTCTCCCCTCCCTCCTCTTTCCTTGTTATCATGATTAGTGGGCTTGGGGGATTAGTGTTAGGTTAGTATAGGTTGTTTGCTTAGTTTGTGTTAGAGAGGAGGGTGGGGGTCCTGATTCTTTCTACTTTTCATTATTAGGTGTGTGGGTGGGTGGGTGGGGGTCAATGTTGGGGTTCCTGTGTGTTTAAAAAATAAAGAAAAAAAATAAAAGAAAAAAAAATGCAAACAATTTACAAAAAAATATATGATTGTTTAGGATAGTATAGTGTGTGTGTAGGTTAGTATGTGTTGTCCTGCATGTGTCCTGTCTCATAATGGTGGGTGGGGGGGTTGATGTTTAGATCGATTCGTTATATGTGTAGAGTAAGTTTAGCTCAGGTTAGTTAGGGACAGTTGTGGGTAATGAGTAGTCAGGTTAGATTAGTGTAGGTATGACTTTTCCCTTAATTCTGTGTTAACTGCTACTTGATCATGGCCTTGCCATCAGTGTAGGTGATTGTTGTTCTATGACATTTGTGTCCTATGCTACAAACCAAAACAAACTGAGGTGTAAAATGGCAGCTACCCCTGTGCTATCTTGGTAAGTATCCACCATTTGTTAGAACCACCAATCTGAGTTGACATGGATCACAAAGGATTTGTGTCGATGAGTATGTTTTCTACGTCACAAAGTGTGCTTCCAGACTTGGTATTGTGGGGAAATTTTTAGGTCAGACTGCAGTGTGATGTTCAGGGACATCTTTGAAGATGAGGTCTTGTTAACACTCTTGTCTTCATAACTGACATTGATCATTTGTGCTAAAATTCTGCATGATTACCTATTTGGATGTTTACTCAGAAAGGTTGATTGATGCTGTGTTTTGTAGTGTTTGCTTAGATTAGACTGCATAATTCAATATGTTAGTATTGCATGGTGACAACATTTATCAGCCATTATTAGTTGACTTTGATTTCTCTTGATGAAGCATTATTCTGTACAACACAGCATGATTGTGTGTGGTTTCTCCCTTCATCAGTTATTCTCCTCAGGATGGGCAGCCTATGATGCAATCCTGGCCACTGCACAGATGTATCTGACTACATGATGTCAGGGCAGTTCTATTGACAAGCTACATGGTTGTCACACAGGCACATTTGTGTTATCTACTGCACAGTTGATGTGTCAAATTACACAGAGACATATTTGGTGTGCGAGTGCAATTTATTGATAGGTGCTGTAGTGCAATATGTACATTGTCCATGTTTGCTGAGTCCGTTCTACTGCAATCCTACATGGTGATCCTACAGAAGGGGTGTGGATAATGCTCCTGACATGCTGGGGTGATGTTACAGACAGTGCAGAGGGACAGGATTTGCCGATTAGTAGGAGAGAGACATTCACTGGCAATGCTGACAAGTTATACAGTGGTTAGCAGAACAGTCATTGAGTATAGTTGTAGTAAGACTGGCATTTGACAAAACGTAGGACCTTGGTCAAAGTAGGCCATGGTGCAGGGACTAGTGCTTCCGGGTACTCTTCCGTGTGAATGTGATCTGTTCCATGTCTTCTTCTTCTGATGTGTGTGTTGCCTGCTTTGTCCTTGTTGTTGTTGGTTGTGAAGGGGCAACACACACCTCAGTGTTAGAAGACGTGGAGTCAGACATCCCGGTCGCTGCTCCCTGTGAAGGTCTTAAGGGCAGTGCTGCAGCAAGGAGGGTCTGCTGGTTTTTTAGAATAGCAGCCACATCATGATGGTAGGCAGGCAGGTCGGCACTGAGGGAGTCATGATTGCATTCGTGCATGCAGTGGAAGGTTTGGGGTGCGAGGTGTTGTGGCAACTCCCTTACTGCAGTGGTGAATTCCTTGACAGTTTCTTGTAGTCCTTGAAGTATGGATGTTAGGGCTTGCATAGCTGCTGCCTGATCTGCAGATGACATCATGCACAAGTGCACCCCCTCAAGGCTGGCTGCCATAGATTGCATCCCCACCGCACCTCCTTGGCCAGCTCCCGCTGTACTCCAACTACAGTTCTTTCAAAGCTGGTGCCAGTGTCGTCAGAGTCCTCAGCTATATTGGAGCTGGCAGGTCTTGCAATTGGGGTGGTGGGTGGTTCTTCTGTGATGGCTGCTTGTTCTGTGCTCCTCCTTGTGACTGAAGGTGGGGTCTGGAGGGTTTCAAGGACCTTTTGGATGGTCTCCTGGGGAATGTTTATGGGCTCGTCATCCATGTCATCAGGGAAATCTGGGACAGGCATATTGGCAGGTGATCCATCTTCCTCTGCAATGAAACAGGGTACAATTAGTGTGTCTGTGTTGTGACAATTTTGACGTGACATGCCTGCCTTTTGATGAATTCACTTTGTGATCTTGTATGGTATTGGTATCTGCTGTCCTTCAGATGGGCATTGTTATAGGCCTATGGCCCACCTGTGTGTCACATGCATGTTATTGAGTTATCAGACTTGTCAGCCTCATCGCCTCTAGGTGTTGCTTTATACCAAATAGAGAATAGCCACCTTTTTGTCCTACTCGACCCTCCGTGTATATCCATTCTCATGGTGAGACCTTTCACTGGCTGTGGGTGTTCTGATGGTCCTGGCAGCACAATTGACTCTCAGGACATGCCCCAATCCCTGATCGTTCACATTGACTTAAATGTAATTGACATGTAGCATATCCTATGCATGCGAATGTTATGATGTGATATGGATGTTGATATTGTTAATGTGTCCTGCTGATGTTGGGTAATGTGTGTTACATTGGATTGCCCTGATAGTCGTATCAGTGTCCTATTTCCCCCTCTGACTGTGCAGGTGTATTTCAGTGACCAGTTCCATGTGTCCCCTCCTCAATGCTGTTGTCTGAGCAGTATGACTTTTGTGATGTTGCCTTGTTTGCCAGGCACAGGAAGGACCCTGACATATGCAGCATCGGTGTGTCCTTAGTGCTGTGTCACTCCTATTGTTGTTTACATTGGCTGATGTTTGTGACACCTATGGGCATTGACATTTGTGTGTACTGGGGCCTTTGTCTTGTTTCAGGAGATTGTTGCAGATGTCATCCTCACCACCTAATTTAGGTATGTATGTTCCATGGGGAGGTTACTGCCATTGGCTACTTGAGCTGCACACAGATCAGAGGTGGTAGTGTCAACTGTTGTGGCAGTTACATTGCAGTTGTCGTTTTTGCTAGAGGATTGCTAATAGGGCCCTAGTTAATGTAGGAGATATTTTGGCTGACGAGTGCCAGGATGTAAGTTTGACGTAGTGGCCTTCCCTCCTATTGAGGCTTTACCTTTGCTCCATTGTTGGCATGACAGCATGCCCCCAAAGGACTGTTGTTGGTGTAGTGTAATGTTGTGCCCCAGCTTCTGTCTGTGCAGGCCATGCCCCCCTGCCGTGCCCCTTTACCCATGCCACTCCATGTATATGATGACTTACATGCAATGTGTAGTAGGTATTTCCCCCCTGCTTACAGTCAACATTATTGTATTTTAATTCCCCATGCGACTTACTCTGCATGTGTGTTGTCTCGTGGTAGTCTGCGCTGTCCTGTCCTTGAATCCCTGTGACGATCTCCTCAGGGATGACGGCTGCGACCATCTCCTCCATGTGGCCCAGGGCCTCCTGGTGTGCTGGACTCCCACCTCCAGTCTGCAGTGCTGCCTTCCTGTTCCTGGCCATTTTTTCCTTTGTCCTACGTTTGCAGGAGCCGGCTCCTGTGTTGCGGCCTCATTCCCGCTTGGCCGGCGGGCGCTAACATGGTTAGCGCCCGCCAGCCCAGCGGGAATGTTGGAATGGGGGCAGCGTTATTTTGGCCGCTTGGCGGTTCCCGCCTGGCGAGCGGCTACCGCCGCCCGCCAAGGTTGGAATCACCCCCTTTGTCTTGTTTCAGGGGATTGTTAAAGTTGTCATCCTCAACCCACTAATTTAGGTGTGTATGATCCATGGGGACGTTACTAACATTGGCAACTTGAGCTGCACACAGAGAGGAGGTGGTAGTGGCAACTGTTGTCACTGTTACATTCCAGTTGTCAGTATGGCTAGAGGTTGTTAATTGGGCCCTAGTTAATGTAGGGGGTATAGTGGTTGATGTGTGCCGGGGTGTCAATTTGACGTTGTGCCCTTCCCTCCTGGTGTGCCTTTACCTTTGCTCCATTGTTGGCATGGAGGCATGCCCCCATGGGACTGTTGTTGATGTAGTGTAATGGTGTGCCCCAGATTCTCTCTGTGCATGCCATGCCCCCATGCCATACCACTTTATCCATGCCACTCCATGTATATGATGACTTCCATGCATTTTGTGGTCGGTATCCCCCCGCTTACAGTTGAAATTAGTGCATTATAATTCCTCATGCGACTTACCCTGCATGTGCGTTGTCTCCTAGTAGTCTGCGCTGTGCTGTCCTTGAATCCCTGAGATGATCTCCTCAGGGATGACAGCTGCGACCATCTCCTCCATGTGGTCCAAGGCCTCCTGGTGTGCTGGACTCCCACCTCCAGTCTGCAGTGCTGCCTTCCTGTTCCTGGCCATCTTTTCCTTGGTCCTGCGCTTGCAGTCATGCCAGCGTTTCTTGCACTGAATGACTGTTCTGCGTACTTCTGCCACACTATTAATCTTGTCAACAATTTGTTGCCATATTGTCTCTCTCCTACTGATTGGCAACTTTGAGGTGACAAACAGTTGGTGCTGGTGTTCCGTCACCTCTTTAACCAGAATTTCCTGTACCTCTGCACTGAAGCAACACTTTCTTTTCTTCTTAAAACTGTCCTGGGTCTTGTGTGGGTCCTCCTGGCTGGTTCCTGGTCTGTTGTCATCTTCTTGGGGTCTGTACAGGCATCTGGGATCCATTTTGGCTCTCCTCTTATGAAATGGCTGTGTTTGTGGGGAATTTTGACGCTATTGCCTCAAAAACCACTGCATATCCTGTGTGCAGGGTCATAAATCGACCCACAGTCATTTCCGCCGCGTTAACGTCGTTTTGCTTTACGACTTGACACTGCGGTGTGCGTAAAAATAAATTACTTACACCTGTGGTTTGCGCCGCTGGGTGTCAAAGTATAAATTTGACTCCCGCACAGCGCACCGAAATGGCATTAGCCAGCGGTAATATTTTTGCCGCAAAACTGCGCTGTTTTGCGTCAAAAAGTATAAATATGGGCCTTGGAGGCTCCGTGACAATTCCTTTCTGTTGAAAAAAAATATTTGCACAAAAAAAACAGGTTACCACAAGAAAGTATGGGGTTCACCGATGATGTGGAGCTCATTTCACGAGAGATTGTCCGTGGGCTCCTGGACCTCGCTGGGTTTAGAAAATGTGCGGTGTGGGTGCTATGTCGGGACGGGGAAGGGGGATATTTCCTTTTACGGACTAAGTGATCTCACACACTATATAGTGTCATGCTTCATCATTTGACCACCTAGCCCCACCCAGGTAGGATAGTACCACCTGGGCGGACTCAACCTCGCCATTAAAGAACGGGAGGGAGTGCGTAAATACAAATCTGGAGATAATGGGATCCAGCTAAGCTACGGGGATATAAAAGTCCCTAGGCAGTTACCTGTGTGTAGTCTACACTTTTAATAGTGGTAACTGCTGGTGCAACTAAAAACGGGGCGGGACACCACGGTGAGAACAAGGACTCACTGGGTCACCTCACTAAAAATTGGCCGACATGTTTCTGCCCTCTACTAAGAGCCGTGGAAGGTCTAGGGGCATTCTTCAGGGCCTAGGATCCCTAACCATCATGCAAGGTGCAGATAGATGAGCCTCCCCTCGAGACAAGGGGGGGGATTTAATATATTGATAGAGTGGGCCTACCTGTGGCAAGGGACTACCTCGCGGAGGCCCTAATGATTGAGGCAACTGGCCTCAGATTCCAGGAGGGGGAGTGTCCCCTTATAGTCACTCTTACATCAAAGGAGGCGCTCGCTCTGCACCTATCCCGACCCCTCGCTGGACCGCTTGAGGTCCAGCAAAGGGTCAGGATAGGCTCACAGTGACCTGGCCTGTTCATTTGAACAGAATATCAACTTGAAAAGTAGTTTTGACTTGATTTAGCTGTTTCTCGAGTAGAGATCCTAGTCAAGAATCAGCCACAGACTCTGGTGACTGCAAGCATCACAAAATGGTGCCGGGAAGCTCTGTGGTGACAGGATATCATACTAGCAGCTGGCAAATCTTGCTTGCACTCATAAACATGTGTTATGAAGCATTGTGTTGTTCATGTGAACATCTTGAGGTGCCAACAGGAAAATACTTCAGCCATGAGAAGATTGGCAGAATTTGGCAGGAACTCCACGTTACATGAACATTGTGATCATTAGCAGCCCTTGCACTCACTAAATTTGGTCTTGGAGAAGGATTTTCCACACTGTGCACCTGACATTTTGCACTATTTTCGTAGTGCAAAGTGCCCCTTGCATCCAAAATGGAAGTGTGTTGCTTTATGCACTGAAGCAGGGGGAAATGCAGCAGAGCATGAATAAGGAGTGTGAGAGGCCACTTGTGCTCGCTAAATGTGTTCTTGAAATAGGACTTTTTATCCCAAATTACTCTTAATCACATCATGTAATTAGCTTTACTCTTGGATCAAATCAATGAGTAATGTGGAATTACCAAAATTACTTTGGTTACTCTGGTGTAATCGAAGTTACACACAGACCTAGTAACAACCACCTTTACTGAAAGAATGATCTCTTGTATTGTAAGCCACAAATCCTTGAGCCTGTGTCAAACGTTGTGTTGGTGAATGCCAAGTACTGTAGTGCCTTCCTACCAGAGATGGCTCACAATACATCCCTTGCAAGACATCTGGGGAGGGCCAAAACCTTCGACCACCTGGTTACCCACTTTTATTAGCCCCAGATGAGATCTAAATCAGATGCATTCTTTAGTTCCTGTGTTACCTGCCAGGTCAGTTGTAATTTGAAGCTAAGGTTTAAGGCTCCCCTGCAACTTTGCCCATGTTGGGAATACCCTTTTGGAAAGTTGGGTGTGGATATTGTTGAACTCTGGACTCAAGACAGCCTTAGGCAACAGGTTTGTCCTTGTCTTGATGGACTATGCCTCAAGGCATCCTGAGGCAATCCCTCAAAGAACTGTGACTGTGCCCATGGTGGCTAGGGTACTGATGGGGGATCTTAACCTGTGTGGGTTTCCACATAAGGTTGTGTCTGATAGGAGCACCAACTTTATGTCTGCCTACATGGAACTCATGCAGGATAAGTGTGGAGTAACCTACAAGTTCTCCACTCCATACCACCCCCACGCAAACGGACTGAAAGGTATGATCATGGTCCTGCCAGTACGCCCAACAATTGGATTTCCTGTTATCATACCTGCTAATTGCATACAGGAATGTGCCACAGAAGGCAAAGTGTTTTATCACCTTTGAAAGCCTTTTTTGCCATCTACCTTGTTAGAGGACATCTCAGCATCTCAGTTAGGGGTGGGAGCAAGTTTGATGAAAACAACAATAAGGTGTAGTAAGCTACATGTTAGCCTTCAGACCTCAGATGAAATGCTTCATGAAGGAAGCCACTGTGAATCTAGAGGCTAGCCAGGAGAAATAGAAGCAATTGTATTATCAGAAGGCCACTCTGGTCAAACAGCCTGGCTAAAATCTATAGGTGATAGAGCTCATTAAGCCCACCACCCCTTGTAGGACTGATGGACAGGACTCTATGAGATCAAGAAGTGGAAATGGGAGGTCGCCTACCTGGTCAGCCACCAGTCCTCCTGGAATCCTTTAATGGTATTACAAATACATTTCTTCAAGCTACACCATGCGATGCCTGAATTGACACCGCTCATGAGGGCCGATAGTAAGGAGAAGGAGAGTGAACCCCTCTCAGGTCTACAGTATTCCAATAAGCAGGATAGGTTAATTGAGGGAGTTGTCCTCTCATCCACACTGACAGCATAGCACTGTAGAGACTGCCACCAGTTACTGGATACTTCTCATTTCTATTCTCCTTTAACCCTGGGCTCATCAACTGATGTATCACTGATACTTACACAAGGAACAGCATACCCATCAGCATACCAAACAAAAATAAAACATACACGCAGACAAATAATGGGAGGGTAAGTATCAAGGATGAGGTTACTAAGATGCTAGAGCTGGGGGTGATTCAGCCCTCCTATAGCCCCCGTTCTACTCTAGTAGATGTACTACCAAAGGCTGTACCCTGGGTACCACCCCAAAACTGAGATTCTATATAGACTACAGAAGCCCTAATTCAGCCACCAAGACTGATGCTTATTGGCAGGTCATGGACTGCCAGAGTCACCTTTGACTTGACATCAGGATATTGGTTGATTACCCTAACTGAGGAAGCCAATGAGAGTTATTCATCTCAGAAGTGCTCTTCCAATTGTGAGTGATGTATTTTAGGTTAAATGATGCCCCTACTACCTTTCAGAGTTTGATTAACCAGGGTATATCTGGACTGGAAAACGTCAGTGCAACTTACCTGAATGACATGCTTGTTTTCAGCATGACCATCTGTACCACCTCAAGAAAGTGCTTCAGGTCCTGCAAAAAGCAAGTCTGTCTATAAAGGCCAGCACGTGTCAGAAAGGTCAGGGATCAGTGATGTATTTTGGCCACCAAGTTGGTGATGGCTTGTACAACCTCTCCAGCCCATGATACAGATCATTGTGGCTTAAGGCCCTCCAAAGACACAGACCCAGATGAGAGCCTTCTTATGCCTCACTGAATGCTAGAGGAAATTTGACAATGAAGTATGGCACTATTGTTACCCCCTTGACTGAGATGATTTTCTAGAAACAACCAAAGTAGGTAATTTGGAAAAGATGTGGCAAAAGATATTTGCCATCCTGAAAGATGCCATGTGTTCAGCACCAGTACTCAAGACACCATACTTCAACAAAGAAGTCCTTTTTCAGACATCTACTTCAGAGCATGGCACATAGGGTATTGTTTCCTAGCCTATATCATCAGCAGGAGGCGACTAGCCTAAGGACAATGTAGAGTCCCATTAAGAGGTAAACATTTACAGTGATCTGGGCATTGAAGAAAAAGAGACCATATACGCTTCAGATGCATTTCCAGGTTCAGGCAGACCACAGACCCTTCAGATGGCTGATGCACATGTGAGAATCCTAAACTGTTGATGTGGTTTATCTCCCTTTTATGGTAATGACTTTATGGGTGGACATTGCCATCAGAGAGACCACACCCATGCTAAAGGTCTTTCAAGGTTTTTACTCCTTATTGATGAGAATGCCTATGGGGGGGGGTAGCTCACCCTGCCTTCTGCTAAGGGGATCTTTGTTGGAAATGACTATCTTTTGCATAGTGTGTCCTTAGATTTTTGCCTTAACTGCTGGTAAAGAAACAGGCCTTTTCCGAGGTCCCCCCCCACTTTTTGCCACAGTTTGCATAACTAGCTGCTGTTTTTTTTTACTTTGAGAGTGCTCTGATGTCGGATATTCAGACCTCAGTGACTGCGTTCTAACCCCTTACATGTTAAGCATATGTTCAATTGGCTATTCCCAATTGGCAAGTGCTGACTTAAATATAAGTCCCTTGTATATGGTACCCGGGGTACCGAGGGCATGTAAGGCAGAGTGTCCACCCTGTTCCTTTGTGCAAATCTTGGTGCTCGAACTATAGCTACCCAGGGTTGAGCTTAAGATGTGGTGCCAGGTTCCTGAAGGGTATTGTTCCTAAGTTTGAAGAAGGGGATGTCACAGACAAATGGCTGGCATCCTATGAGAGAGTTCTCAGAATGAGAAGAGTGTGTACTCTACATAAGGGATCCTTATCGTTCAAACTCATTCCAAAAGTAGAGAGTAATAGATAGATGACACGAGGGTGAGGTGGCAGAGTCGTCCATCCACATGAAGGATGCACCACTTGAGCTATTTGGTCTCACCTCAGAAGAATACAAAATGATGTTAAATAACACATACAAGGGTTCAACACAGGGATGGGTGGATTTGTAGGTGCCAAGGTGGATATCTATGAGGGGTTCTATATTTGGTGCTATAGGAGCCTGTTAGACCTGTGAGCCTTAGGTTGGTCTTCTCCCAAAATGTTTTCCTACTTGCCTCCCATTTATGCTGCATTTTGCTTCTATTGGCCTCAGGACTCTGCATGTTACCACTGCTTACCAGTGCTAGAATGCTTGTGCTCACTTCCGTAAACATGGTGTAATTGTCATATAATTAACTGGCACATTTAATTGACTAATACATCCCTGGCAGAGTGGTATATCATCTACTTGAGGGCTACCAGTGGGCATGCAGCACTTGTTGTGTGACTCCCCTAAGTAAAACTACTAAATTTGTCCCAGGGCTGTCATTGCAGCCTGAATGCAGTGTCATGCTATCTTGTAGACTTGGCATTTAAAACCCCTTACCAAGTCCTATACTCTCCTTTTATTACATGTAAGTCTGCCTAAGGTAGGGATGCTGTATAATTAAAAGTGGGACATGTGATTTTAAGTTTTACATGTCCCTGTGGTGAAAAACTCCTAAATTCATCTTTCACTTCTGTGAGGCCTTCCCCTCCCATAGGATATCATTGGGGATTCCTTATTACATTTTATATAGTGTAATTCCTCATTGAGAGGAGGTAGATATCTCATGGTTGGTACCTATGGAATTATGATGATAACCCATCTTTAATTGTAAAGTCAGATTTTTGTCACTTTAAGAAGGTTGCCATTTTCCTGCCCTTTGTGTCTATGACTGGGTGTAGCTGAGATTTAGACTTCCCACTCTGAAAAGTAAGAGAGGGTCCAAGAACCCACAGTAGCTTTCATATACACCTGTCAGTATAAAGCTCAGGATGTGTTCTGAGCACTGACAGCTGTTAGCAGCCTCTGTTGGGTGCTTGCTTTAATGGCAGCACTGACTTGGCATGGGAGTCAGGCCCTATGATGGGAAGTACGGTAGGCCCCCTGTACCTGTTTGTCATGGTGGGGTTGGTTACTTAAGTGCTGGGTGAACTCTTTGAGTCAGCTAGGTAGTGTCCAGGCTAAGGTAGGGTTAGTAGAGGTAGGCACCTCACAACCCAAGGGAAATTATATATATGGTAAAGACACAGTTTCAGTTAAGGGCCAGTTTAGGTTGGGACATGTAATAGTTGAGGTGGGTCAGCTTTCCAGAGGAAATAACCCTGGCAGAAGGATATAAGGCAGAGCAGGCCCTGCAATGGCCAGCCAGTTCTCCTCATCCTTCCTTGCTGAATAGTCAAGGAGTGTCACCAACAGTGGGGCTGAGTTCTCCTAGATGTATTAGCTAAGGGGGGGTTATAAATAAGTAGGCTTTTTGTATGACCCATTTAGAGTACTAACTGCTGTTTTTCACTTTGAAAGTATAGTGAGGCGTGCTCTCAGGGGCAGTGTTTTAACCCCGTACAAAGTCTATGTAGAATTGGCTCTCCCCCGTTAACAAGTGCTGACTTACTTATAAGTCCCTAGTATATGCTACTCACGGAATCAAGGCAGCATGTCTACCTAGCACTGATTGTTCTACCCCATACATGACAAAGTATAAAATGGCTCCCAGCCATCCACTGAAGACTGGTAGAGCAGTGGTAACATTGGTAATTCCACTTTGCTGTTCAAACTAATGACAAAGTAACAACTTCCCATAATGATATTTGTAAGTCTCCCATAAGGAGGGCCTATAGAGCCCTTAGGCCAGAATCTGTATATTATTAAGTAGGGCATGTATGCTTATATATGTCTTAGCAGCAACACACCTAAAATTGTTGTTTTGCTGTAGAAAATCTATTATCTCCATTGGGAATTCCTTATTACATTTAATGAGCTGTAATTCCTAAATGAAAGGAGGTAGATATGTTAAGTTTGGTACATATGAACTTGCAATTGTAAATTCTATTTAATGGTAAAGTTGAATTTATCATTAGAAGTTTGAAAATGCCACTTTTAGAAAATTGCCATTTCCTGCCTTTAGCCCTCTGTGCCTACACCCTGTCTTAGGAATATTGGGATCACCTGATCCTCAATGGGCAATTAACTGGTTTGATCGGTGGGGGGGGGTAATACACAGCCCCACTTGCACCTGAATAGGCTCTGTCCTGTCTCCTCACAATAGGCCTAACAACCCTGTATTGTCACTGTAGCCAGATTAGAGCCAGGGCAACAGAGGCAGCAAACTCCCAGGGCTTTAAAGCATCATTATAGGCTCTTCTCACACCTTCTAGGAGCACGGGACCAGGGTATAAAAATAGGGTTCTCATACCCATTTTTCACTTCACTACTGGACCTGCAGAAGGACTCTTAAAGCACTGCTTGCTGCTGTAACATGTTGTGCAATCTGCCAGACTGCGGCTGTACCTGGAAGGACTGCCTTGCTGCCTGGAGCCTGCCTTGAACCCTCAGAGGCCACCCCTATTGTTGAGATTTGCATCTTTACCTGCACTCAGGACTTCTAGGAAGTGACTCCAAGGGCAGATTTGCTGGCCCCCTGTTAAAAGCTGCAGGGAGAAAACAGGCTCTGACAATAGTGATCCTGCCCCTTTAGTGAGAGCTGAACCCCCAAAAGGTCTCCATCCACTCCTTGGCCCTTGGTTGTAGTGCTAAAGATGACCAGATGTTTTCAGTTGGCACTTTTAGCTTTTACGTGTCTTTTTGAACCTTAAAATCTTTAAATTCATAACTCTGGTTCTACTGATTGGATTTTTATTTCTGTGGTGTCAAATAATTTTTCAAAACGTATGGTATATTTCTAAATTTGTATGGGATTTTTCTTGTGTTGTGTTTTCACTTTGTTACGCTTTGTGTGTTGCATAGATACTTTCTACATTGCATCTAAGTTAAGCCTGACTGCTTCTTGCGCCAAGCTACCCATGGATAAGCACAGGTTTAGTGACAATTTAGTGACTTTTTATGGTATGCCTTGCAAGGGATTTTTTCTTTTGCTTGACCAGGGCTCACACCCCAATCTACCAACAACCCAATTTCTCACAGGTGTCATTTTATTTATTAAAATGTACTCTGTTTCTCTAAATTCATTTGGGATTTTTCATGTGTTGTGTTTTGACTTTATTATTGCTTAGTTACTGCCTAAATATACCTTGCCTCTAAGTTCAGTCTGTCTGTTCAGTGCCATGTCTCAGGTTAATTTAATGACTTTACAGATTTACTCTAACAAGGATTGTGGTTAATACCTGCAGTGGGTACCTACACCACCAACTAAAACCCAGACTATTTACGGGGAAAAAAGGGAATGACTTGGGTAATACTGGTAGATGGGTAGAGTAAGCTTGGGCTTGATGATTGTGACAAGGAGCATGCATAGTGGGGACAAATACAAGAGGTGATTGCTGGAATAGGAAAGTCCCTTGCATTTTGACGGATGTACTCTCCTGCCCTGAGAGCCCCAGCTGCAATGATGTTTGGCTCTCTGATGGGGATTTTTGTTGTCAAGGGTGAAAAATGATCATGCGTGTGCATGAGACATAGGCCAGCCTAATGGACTTGGAGGGTGCCCAAAGAGCATTCCTCATAGTGGTGAAAGCCCTACTGCCTTTGCCAGGAGTTAAGTAGCACAAGTAATCTAGTGGAAGCATACTGTGTAGTGATCTGTAAAAGTGAACAGGGATTTTTACCTGTGTCACTAGATTAAGGCTCACTCATGTAAAGTTCCATTTCCATGTGCTTATCACACCCTTGGACTACATCAAGCTAATATACAGTGCTGTGCAGTAAGCCTGTGGTTGCAGCTGTGTTCTGTGTGTATGTGGCCTGTGAATGGTACAATACACTGAATACTCTGGGTTCCATTTTGGGAGACTGAGGGCTGACTGGAGGGGGTTGAGAAATCTCCCAGACAGATGTGTTGATTGCTGTATTCCTGTGAGCTAACTTGAACATACACTTGAGGAAAGAGAGGCAGACTCTTCAGTACACTTCCAAGGGTGCTAAGTCACTAGCAAGGGGCTTGGGCACAGCTGAGGAAGGAGATGGGGCTGATAAGAGGGTCATAAAGAGTAGGGCTGGGGTCCTATGGTAACCTATTGATGCACATATCACTGGCTGACATCCAGGTATGAACCTCAGCATTCAATACATGTTTTGGGGCATTTAGATTCTTGAGAATGCTGTTTGGCTTGGCTTCTGCCGCTTCTGTTTTTCAAAAACTGATGTTCAAATTGTTTGGAGAATGCAAAAATGTGTTTGGTTTTCACAATGATATTCTTATCTTTTCTAATACTACTGATGAGCATTTGTGTATGTTGAGTGATGTTCTGAGTATTCTTGAGAAGAATGGGTTCACAATCAAGAAGGAAAAATATACGTTTTTGGTTGAAAGTTTAGAATACTTTGGGCAACATATTTCTGGAGCAGGGATTGTGCCTAAGGCAGATCTGGTAGAAGCCATCTACAAGAGTCCTAGACTTGGTTACAAAGACCTATTAAGATCATTCTTAGGATTCTGTGATTATTATTCTTGATTTATTCCAGACATAGCCTCTTAGGAAACTGCTGCAGAAGAGTGTGTAATTTGTCTGAGAGAAGGCTAAAATTTGGAGGCACCTGTGTTGCATGCATTTAGTGATGATGTGCCATCTATTGAAATAATGGATGTAAGTGGGGTGGGCCATTGAGCTGACCTCACACAAATTGTAGAAGGTAAAGAACGTACAATTGTTTTTGCTTTAAGATGCCTCTCCACCAATGAACCGAAATACAGCACAATAGAGAGGGAGCCGTTGGCCTGTGTTTGGGCAACTAAGCATTTGGAGACTTTTCTAAGGGACATATCATAATCCTCTAGCGTATTTGATGTCTGAGAATACTCACAATAAGTTCAGACAAAGGCTAGTAAGATTACTGTCTCAAATATATGAATTTAAATTTGTAATAAAGAATATTCTGGGCGGGAAGAATTCCTGTGTACATTTTCTTTCCAGCTGTCCTATTGACATTATGCAGAGTAATCTATCTGAAGAACAGGTTGGATGCATGGTTGGGCTGGTTAATGGGTTGGAAGTGATAGGGAGAACTATCAGCAAACATGAGAGGGAGGAGTGTTCCCAATGTGATGAGTCTCAAAAGAAAATTAAGGAACTCATTGCCAAGGGTTGGCCCGAGGAATGAAAAGTATGTGATGGTTTTCAGTCTTACTATAAGGTTAACAATGAGTTAACTATTGAGGATGATGCAATCATGAAGGGAAACTAACTAGTCCCTTCACTGCAATTAATATCAAGATTAATTACTCTTGGGATGACAGGTATTATAAAGTCCCTAGGCATGTATTATTGGTGGCCAGGTATGGAAGCTGAAGTAGAGACACATGTGGGCAGTTGTTTGAGTTGTTAGGAAGCAGACAAAACAGTGTGTATGCATAACACTATTCTGTAGCCAGTGAAATTTTCCAATGGCCCTTAGGAAAAGTTGATGATGGATTTTGTTGGACCAATGTATAACCTGAAATCTGAAATGAGGTATGCATTGGTGCTAGTAGATTATTATTCACAATGGGTTGAGTGCAAGTTTTTGAGAGAACCAACCACTTTATGTCACGACTTGAATGCTTTTTACCGATAAAATCAGCCATTCTCTGGGCCCCAGTTGGTTTCTTGCTTGTTCTGGATTGACCAAGGTATGGGTAACCTTTTCCAGTAGCCATGGTTCTGCTGATAATAAAACAACAAGTAGGCTGTAACTTCCAGAAGGAGTCCCACAGTCAAAAACCCAACGTGGGAAAAACCTCAGAATCAGGGACTCCTGGAAAAAGAAGAACCAAAGCACAAAAAAGAAGTGAAACAAACTGCAGGTGGAAAAAGAACAAGAGAAATCCAAAATCACACAATATTGGAGCGAGGAGCACAACCATGAAGAAAGTGTTTGCAACGCAAGGAACAGAAAACTTGTGCTTGTATACTGAAAAACAGGAAGTGACATACAGGACACATTGAAGACACCATCTTGGATTGGAAAAGACCACATTCAGGTGAATGGAAAAATAGCCATAGTATAGAAAGGTAAATAGCAAGGCATGCAAGGAAAGAAACACAGACTCATGGAAAGAAGAAACATGGCTAAGGCAATGAAATGAGAAAAGCAAGAAAAAAGAAGAAAAGAGGAAAACAGGTAGAACAAGTAAACAACTAAAGAGAGCAAGAGCGAGGGCAGCGTAAACAGTGCCCAAAGGGAATGTTTAGCCAAAAACCAGACCATGGCAGAAATGGCCGTCCAAAATGCAGACCACCGATCTGACTGCGGCCCGTAAGTGAGGTGCTGACGGTCTTCGCGGTGTCACACTTTATCAGTGAAGGTGCTCCTCAGATTCTGGTTGCAGACAATGGAGTCCAGTTCAAGTCACAGATAATGCAATCATTTTTTAAGTTATTTGGAGTGAAACACCTGTCTGTGGCTCTATATAGCCCACAGGGTAATGGCACGGTAGAAATAGTGAATAGGATGTAGAAGGAGACAATTCAAGTGGATGTTGTAGCAGGTCTGGATGTGTCAGAAGCTGTCCAAGAGGAGCTATCACAACACTCAACACTCTCTCATGGGAGTTTCTCCTTTTGTCTTGCTTAAGGGCAGATATGGATCTTGTAAATCGAGTGCCAGTTGGGTATTGGAACACACCCCAAGCATGGACAGGTTACCGGGATCTGGAACAGGTATGCAACAAGGTGGAGAGTGCTCAGTTGAAAACTAAAGCGGGCTACGATAAAGATAAAAAAAAGGTCTGGGAAGTTTACTTTCGGATAGGCAATGTGATCAAAGTGAGAAGAGCTGTTTGTGCTAAGAAGAGTACTCTGAGTTTTTTCCTAAAACAGGTATTGTCAAGGTCCCTAAACATGCAGTTTTGGTATAAAATGGAAAATGGTGGAACAAGAGAAGTGTGGTCCTAGCAGGAGACAATGGAGGTGCTAGACTGGATGATGACAAGGAGGGACCTCAAACAGAAGGATGGTGGTTGGTTGAGTGGAATGTACCTGGACAAGACTACCTCAGATGACTGATTTTCATCGGTGTTGGGTGTAGGTGACATGATTGGAGAGGCTAGGGTTGAGGTGCATGAGAAGCAGCACTTGGGTGTTCTTTTCCTTCAAGGGAAAACAGGAGAATGGTTCTTTCTCTTGAGAATTTGATAGGTGATGTGTTGGCGTGATGTGCTCATTTTATGCAGTTTTAGGGTGTTTATGGGATACTGAAAGGTTCTAAGTAGTACATTATTGGGGAGTTTTAAAGGGAGTTTTGTTGTTGGTGTTGGTCTAGTCTGTGTAGGTTTGTGTTGTGCACATTCTGTGTTGCATGTTCTTCTGTGGCCTGTTCTAGGAGTGTTAGTTTGTTATTTAATTGTTGTGTTGTTAGGGGGAAGATGTGTTGTGTTGTCAGGGTATTTCTTAGGGTAGAATGTGGAATAAGAATGTGACGAAAAAGGATTTGGATGGAAGGCTCCAATGCCGTCAATTTATATCTGATGCTTAGAGTAGGTTGTGGTTTTGTCGCTGTGCTGTTTTAATCTTCTTAATAATTCAATGTTTCTTCATCTTCATTTCATGCATCTACTTACTGCCATTTGGAAGAACTCAACAAACCTGTTTTCCATAGAGTTTATAGAAAAGCCATAAATCCTGCCATTAAGCTAGCTTTAAGCACTACTCTGACTTGCTATCCATGCAATTATGCAAGATAACTTTGTGTCCTTTAAGATATTTAATTGTAGGTTTCACAGATATTTCCATACCTCTTAAGACAAGCCCCTAGGGGGGTCACATCATTTCTTCAACCATTCTGAAATTACCTACCAAAGATTACCTATCAAAGAAACATTTGCACCACTTCTCAATATATTTAAGGCTTTGCTCAGGCAAGTCATATTTAGCTCATATTTCCATCATCCATAGATAACAATGGGTGTGAATTACCTTCCACAAAATTGTGGGCTTCCGCCACGGGTGAGGCCCAAAGAGGGTGGAGTAATTACCACCTATTAATGCCCTGCAGTTAAGGGAAATAAGGCTATTGGCACCCCTCCTCAAAAATAGGGGACACTGTGGGAGCAGAAGCTCTCTTTTACCTGAAAGTTGGGGAAAAAAGGCTTGCTTCTATCACAGCGCTCCCTCAGCTCTTCAGAAGCAGCCGTCAGTTTACAAATGGCTGTCCAGCTTCTACCCTTTGATTTTGCAAATGGAGAAGCTCAATTGCCCACCAAAAGTAGAAGAATAGAAAGACCTACTTACATTTTCTATCTTTTAACTCTTCAGGTCCTTCAAACTCTCTCTCAACAAAAACAAGGGTGGAGCCTAGACAGCTGTCTGTGAACCAGCAATGACTTCTGACAGGCTGAGAGAGTTCCCCTGGAAGATGGAGATAATTTTTTGACATATCTTTCAAATAAGAGATAGCTCCTGCTCCTACAGTGGTCTCCGGACCTATAATACACCAGAGGGGCATTAGGAGACATAGCACAGAATTGTCCCTTTGAGGGTTATTGTTAATAGCTATAGCCCACAAAGAGGCATTCTGATTGGCTGGCCAGCTTCCAAAGTCCCACTCACGCTGCTAATATCAGATACTCTCCAAACAGAAATGACACTGTCTGACAAATAAAACACCTTATTTACTAACGATGAAGCCAAATAACAAAGCAGGAACCATCTACTATTTCTCAGAAAACTAAGAGAAAATGCAAGTAGCAGATCTATTCCAACTGCCTTTACCATAATTATCACTAAAGCTATGAATGCAACCACAACCAGGAATGATAACCACCTTATCACATTCTTATGTGTTTCCTGCATCCTCATTCAATTATGCTTCTTTGAAGCCTTAAAGATTGTTGCACATCATGCCCTCTTCAGCATCTAAGAGGTGCACATAGGAAAGTCTGGTACCATACTTCACTGGTATGCAACCTATTTCTTGAACCAAATAAAACTGGTACAATAATTGCTTGGATACCTATACATTCCTTATCCTTGTCTTGACTCTCTGAATATTGTTAGTACTGGTCTTCAAATTTACCTATATTATATACATTATTCAATTTCATCTGTTAGAAGCTTTTGACTATGAAAAATCTCTGCAAAGCATTTAAAACATTTTGTTGATTTGAATACAAATCCTAATTTTGTAGCTGTTGACTAACCATGAAGCCACTAGTAACAAAAAAGTGATTTATAAGATAACCTTTAACATTAAGGGCCAGATTTACCAAGCCTTTGCCTTGCAAGGCAAAGGCTTAAGTGAGATTTACTATATCTTGCAGAGCCACATTGTGTGGTTTGGTGTGACTTAGTAAATCTAAAGTAATGCAAGATAGCTCAAATTGCTGCCTTACACTACTCAGGGTTGCTGAAGGCATTTATAGGTTGAACATTGGTATTCCCATGCATCAACCCATGCATTTTGACACAATCCCAGATATTCTGCAGTACAAGTAGAAAAAAGAAAATATCTCTAACAACTATTTTTGTGCAGGAAGGGACACCTTCAATCATGCCTGTAACACTGGCACCCTTGCACCATCGCAAAGAGGTGCCTGTGTTGGAGCTAGGCAGCACTCAGTGCACCAGCACAAAGAGAGAGCATGAATTAGTCATATCTTAATAGATATGGTGTATTCCTGCTCTCTCTGTGTCACGCATCTCAGCAAATTGTCTTGCTGCGTTGCATGACATTTTGATAAATCTAGTCCTAAATGTGTTGCTTTCGTCTGATGCCACTAACGTCTACAGGGAGTGCAGAATTATTAGGCAAATGAGTATTTTGACCACATCATCCTCTTTATGCATGTTGTCTTACTCCAAGCTGTATAGGCTCGAAAGCCTACTACCAATTAAGCATATTAGGTGATGTGCATCTCTGTAATGAGAAGGGGTGTGGTCTAATGACATCAACACCCTATATCAGGTGTGCATAATTACTAGGCAACTTCCTTTCCTTTGGCAAAATGGGTCAAAAGAAGGACTTGACAGGCTCAGAAAAGTCAAAAATAGTGAGATATCTTGCAGAGGGATGCAGCACTCTTAAAATTGCAAAGCTTCTGAAGCGTAATCATCGAACAATCAAGCGTTTCATTCAAAATAGTCAACAGGGTCGCAAGAAGCGTGTGGAAAAACCAAGGCGCAAAATAACTGCCCATGAACTGAGAAAAGTCAAGCGTGCAGCTGCCACAATGCCACTTGCCACCAGTTTGGCCATATTTCAGAGCTGCAACATCACTGGAGTGCCCAAAAGCACAAGGTGTGCAATACTCAGAGACATGGCCAAGGTAAGAAAGGCTGAAAGACGACCACCACTGAACAAGACACACAAGCTGAAACGTCAAGACTGGGCCAAGAAGTATCTCAAGACTGATTTTTCTAAGGTTTTATGGACTGATGAAATGAGAGTGAGTCTTGATGGGCCAGATGGATGGGCCCGTGGCTGGATTGGTAAAGGGCAGAGAGCTCCAGTCCGACTCAGACGCCAGCAAGGTGGAGGTGGAGTACTGGTTTGGGCTGGTATCATCAAAGATGAGCTTGTGGGGCCTTTTCGGGTTGAGGATGGAGTCAAGCTCAACTCCCAGTCCTACTGCCAGTTCCTGGAAGACACCTTCTTCAAGCAGTGGTACAGGAAGACGTCTGCATCCTTCAAGAAAAACATGGTTTTCATGCAGGACAATGCTCCATCACACGCGTCCAAGTACTCCACAGCGTGGCTGGCAAGAAAGGGTATAAAAGAAGGAAATCTAATGACATGGCCTCCTTGTTCACCTGATCTGAACCCCATTGAGAACCTGTGGTCCATCATCAAATGTGAGATTTACAAGGAGGGAAAATAGTACACCTCTCTGAACAGTGTCTGGGAGGCTGTGGTTGCTGCTGCACGCAATGTTGATGGTGAACAGATCAAAACACTGACAGAATCCATGGATGGCAGGCTTTTGAGTGTCCTTGCAAAGAAAGGTGGCTATATTGGTCACTGATTTGTTTTTGTTTTGTTTTTGAATGTCAGAAATGTATATTTGTGAATGTTGAGATGTTATATTGGTTTCACTGGTAATAATAAATAATTGAAATGGGTATATATTTTTTGTTGTTAAGTTGCCTAATAATTATGCACAGTAATAGTCACCTGCACACACAGATATCCCCCTAACATAGCTAAAACTAAAAACAAACTAAAAACTACTTCCAAAAATATTCAGCTTTGATATTAATGAGTTTTTTGGGTTCATTGAGAACATGGTTGTTGTTCAATAATAAAATTAATCCTCAAAAATACAACTTGCCTAATAATTCTGCACTCCCTGTACTATATCAATGTGAATGGGCATTACAAAATTATTTTTGTTTCTAGATTTAAAGGGCTGCTTTCTGCTTACCCTACGCATATCATTAAAGTAATTTAATGTATGTTGCTTTTTATTGCGTCAGAGCTCTCTTTTTCCCAGTGCATTGTTTGTTATCTACTCAGGATGAACACAAGAATTGTGGCTTTCCTTTAACCACAAGTGCGAAAACAGAAAACATGTCAGATCAAATGATATTAATGTGGAATTATGACATGGTTGTTGTTATTTTTCCTTTTTCCTGTAAACCACCTTCAACAGCAAGCAATGTTTGCAATGTTTTTTGCTCTAGAGTCTTTTCAAACTGTTGGGCAGAGGGAAAAGTGATTAATTGGATCAGCATTTTTTTGCAAGTCAAACTTAGACTGTAGTATGAAGGCCATATCAATAAAAATAGCTGCTCCTGATCTGGGGTGACATAGTTTAGTCTTCTCTGGCCATATTACAGAATAAGATGCACTTTCCTTGTTTGCACCAGGCACACCTTTCAAAAGGTGCACCAAGCACAAACAAGGAGAGTGCACCATATTATATTGAATGCGCAGCCCCCAGGCCAAACGCTAACTTGTGCATTTAAGAGAACTACATAGCAGCTGTTTAAAAGCTGCTCTGTGTTTCTCTGTGCAGGCAGCACCCCGCCTGCACTTTTATGGGGGATTACAGACCCCCTTGGAGGCAGGTGCAGTGAGTGACAGCACCCGTTTGCAAGGGGATGTCTGAGGGGTCCATGGGACCCCTTTTCTCACCCCCCACGTGGCTACATTTGTGTGTGCACTTACAGTGTGCCTTCTAAAGGCATGTTTGCTTCTGCACCCACATCCATAACACGGCACGAGCACGGAGGCCATGTGTTTCCCTCATTTGCATGGGGCCACACCCCCATGCAAATGAGTGAAAGCCCTCCAATGATAGTGCTGGCACTATATGTGTGCCAGCGCTCTCTGTATTACAGAAGGGACCAAAAATAGTTTGTGGCCCCTTCTGTAATATTAAAGTGCCCCAGGGGGCATAAAGCCGGTGCAAATGCTCATTGTGCTCCTGAGTCACTATTATAATATGGTCCCCGGTGAGCACCTGTCTGAACAGCTGGTTGCTGCATTATGGTATGTGCTCACTAAACTCATTTTAAGAGAAATATCAAATTAGTAATTTACAAACTAATATCTGCACGCTACTTGACACCACATTTCTGTAAACTAATTCTAGCCCAATGATGCTAAGACAGAGGTCCTATAAATATTACTGAAGTCCAAAATACCAATGAAAAAGTATTGTTTTAGGGAGGTTCATTCCAAAAGAGTTAGGAATTGACCACATTCTTAGGTGTGGGACCTAATATGAACTACCAGCACTCAATCTTCCTCCTCTTTAGTAAATCACTGTTAATCCCTTGACACACTAAAATGACTAACTAAATTAATGGTAATGCTGATCACCTTATGTTGCAACAAATTCAGAATTCAGACACTTCAGCTAGTTCTTAGTCTCACTCATTGAAAACAAAATTATCCTACCCTCATCAGATCCACCGTTTAAACATTAGGTAATGAATATAGGTGAAATATGTGTGTATCATTCACAAAACGTTCCACCAAAACAAACATTGCACCTTGCCATTTAACTAAACTAAAATTTCTCAACAGCAGCAACCAACCTAAAGCTGTAAATTTCATGACACTGTTAGCAACAGAAATTAATTGGCTGGTTGTTCCGGGTGTTGCCCCATTATGTACCACTCTATCACTACACATCATCTGATGGACTTTTTCCCTTTTGCGGAGTCATCTCCAATCTTTTTATCTCATTCTTCCTATTTGTTCTGAACTGTTTTATTGCCTTTAGGACTCTGGGCACTTTACCACTGCTAACCAGTGCTAAAGTGCATATGCTCTCCGTGTAAATTGTATTGTTGATTGGTGTATCCATGATTGGTATATTTGATTTACTAGTGTGACCCTAGTGGAGTGCACTAGAGGTGCCCAGGGCCTGTAAATCAAATGCACTAGTGGGCCTGCAGCACTGGTTGTGCCACCCACATTAGTAGCCCTGCAAACATGGCTCAGACCTGCCACTGCAGTGTCTGTTAGTGTTGTTTTAAACTGCCAATTCTACTTTGCAAGTGTACCCACTTACCAGGCCTAAACTTCCCCTTTCTTACATGTAAGACACCCCTAAAGTAGGCCCTATGTAGCCCTATGGGCAAGGTGCAGTATATGCTTAAGGTAGGACATATACTAAGGAGCCCGTGCAGTGTTATTTTGATTCTACCCAGGTACTTTTGTACGCTAACAACGTTCTCACTGTTTCCTAAAGGATTTAAGACTCTTAGGGCCAGATGTACGAAGCCGTTTGCATGTCGAAAACTGCGAAAACGCAGTTTGCGGCATGCAAACGGCCGACCACGATGCTCATTCACAAATTGCGAGTTGGTACCGACCACTGCCTACTCTGAAAAAAACAAAAACAAATGGTTTCGGTTTAGTTTTCATTTTGCAGCTCATTTTCCTTTAAAGAAAACGGGCTGCAAAATAAAAAAAAAACTGCTTTATTGCAAAAGCAGTCACAGACATGGAGATCTGCTGACTACAGCAGGCCACCATACCCTATGAGACACCTTTCTGCATCCAAATTTGCGAGTTGCAAATTGTGAGTCGGTCAGACTCGCAATTTGCAACTCGCAAAATTGGAGTTTCCTACTTCCGGCCCTTATTCTTTAAAAATTCATAACTTGACTTGTGTGTGTTGGATTTTTGTCTTTTTGGTCCTGTTCTGTTTAGATAAATATTAACTATTTTTTAAACCTGTGTTGTGTCATTTTATAGTGTTTTCACTAAGATACTGTGTGTGTTGGTACAAATACTGTACACATTGCTTCTGAAGTTAAGCCTGCCTGCCTGCTTGTGCCAAGCTACCCAGTGGGTGAGGGGGGGTTAACTGAGGGTGATTCTCCTTTACCCTGACTAGAGTGAGATTCCTTGCTTGGACAGGGGGTAACCTGACTGCCAACCAAAGACCCCATTTCTAACATCATCCATCACTTTTTAAGAAAAAGCTGAAAAGTCACCTGTACTTCCAAGTGTATTATGAAACATCATTTTTTATTTCACTATTGTTCTTTCCTTTCTGCCACTCAAGAGCTATTGAATAACTTCTTTTGCTACTCTTACAACTGCAGGTCAGGTTGACAAGTACACTTCATTCACTTTTGATTCTATGATTGTCTAGCTATAGCACTGTTGTTCTCCATACCATATCTGCTAATTCTGTTCAATGTAACAAAACTATTTACTGGTAATAGCTTAATATGAAAACAGAAACATGAAATAAAAACTCCCATTTGATCCTCAAGAGTTTTACTCTACAAATATTTTAGCTCCACTCCTTACATGTCATCTTCCATCGTATTCTACACTAATTAACCTAATGTTCCACCCTACACTAGTTGTAATACGTTCCTCTGTTGTTATTGCGGTGGTAAGATGATAAGGTAAAAGATGCACACGTATGCAAAAGTGGAAAGTATCATGTTCTGAAAGTGATTATGAAAAGCGTATGTGAAAATTACAAGTAACTTATTCAATGGGAATCTTTAAGAGAATGGGATAACATTCCTTTCATTTAGATTAAAAACAAAACATATTGGCAGGGATGTGTATCAATAAACAGTCCAATTTCCATATGTTAGAAATGGGGTCTCTGGTTGTCAGTCAGTTTGCACTCTGTCCAAGCAGGAAACCTCACTCTAGTCAGGGTTACTGAGTCACACTCCTAAGACAACCCTTGCTCACCCCGTTGGTAGCTTGGTACAAGCAGCCAGGCTTATCTCAAAGGCAATGTGTAAAGTATTTGAACCAACACACACAGTAATACAATAAAAACACTAAAAAAGGGACAGAACACCATTTTAGAAAAATAGCCAATATTAATCTAAATCAGACAAGTTCAAAGCAACAAAAATCCAACATACACAAGCAAAGTTAAGAATTTTTCAAGTACAAAGAGCCTTAATCCATAGAAATCAATGGATGCGTTGTTTTTACACAAAGTACCTGGTTTGCATCAAAAATAAAGCTGCACGGGTGAGCGTGCATCAGAAAAGTCCCCAATGTGTCAATTCCATACTTTCAAGTGAGGCCGTGCGTCATTTCTTCTCCGGTCGTGTAGGCAATGTGTCATTTTTCTCTCCTGCAGAAGAGCGATGCATCAATTTTCAGACGCGCAACCTCGGGTCTACGCAGCTTCACGGTGATTTTGACACCCAGCGATGATGCATGAGAAATCCTGGTGCATGATGGTGAAGAGCCACGCTACATGGGTGATGCGCCGATTTTGACAGCTGCAAGCGGGTATTGCATCATTTTCCCACCCCCAATGCAGGTGGTGCATTAACTTTTTAGCCGCAAAACAGGTGCTGCGTTGATTTTCCTGTCGCTGGGGTTCTGTGCGTGTATTTCAATCTTGGTTTCACCAGCTTCTCCTTTCAAGGGCCCAGGAACTTGATTGGGCACCATTTGGCAGGTAGTAGTCTCAGCAAGAGAGCCCAGGTGCTGGCAGTGTAAGATGTCGATGGCCCTGAGACTTCAGAACAGGGGGCAAGCTCAGTTCAATCTTTTGGAGACACTTCACAAGCAAGAAAACACTGCAAAGTCCAGTCGTTGTCCTCTCTCAGATAGAAGCAGCAACTGCAGACAAACCCAGCTAAGCACCCTCACAGGCAAAGGGGCAGTACTCTTCCTCCAGCTCTTCAGCTCTTCTCCTTGGCAGAGGTTCCGATTGATCCACAAGTAATTTAAAAGTATTGGCTTTTGGGTTCACTACATATACTCCTTTCTTCCTTTGAAATAGGCAAACTTCAAAGGAAAGTCTTTGTTGTTCACAAGATTCTGCCTTGCCAAGACCTGGCCCCAGACACACACCGGGGGTTGGAGACTGCACTGTGTTAGGACAGGCACAGCTCTTTCAGGAATAAGTGTCAGTTCCTCCCTCCCTACTCCAGTCCAGGACATTCATCAGGATATGTAGGCTACACACCAACTCCCTTTGTGTCACTGCCTAGAGGGAATTTACAAACAGCCCAACCTTCATTTTGACCCAGACGTGGATTCCACAGGCAGAGACACAGAATGGTTAAGAAAGAAAATGGCTTCTTTCTAAAAGTGGCATTTTCAAACTGACAATCTAAAAACCAACTTTACTAAGGGGGTCATTCTGACCCTGGCGGTCAGTGTTAAAGCGGCGGCCAACCCGCCAACAGGCTGGCGGTCCAAAAATGGAATTCTGACCCTGGCGGGAACCGCCAACACAGGCCGCCGCTTTAACACTCCGACCGCCACGGCGGCACAAACAAACAGCGCGGCGGTCACCGCCAACAGACAGGCGGCAGACAATGTACCGCCCACACTATCACAACTCACCAATCCACCACCTTTTCCGGGGCGGGAGCCCCGCCGATAAAAACACGGCGGAAACAGACTACGAACGGGAAAACGCTCACCTATACACACTCCACGAGGACGGAGAACAGCATGGAACCCGAATTAAACATCCTACCAGCTATTGTCTACCTGCTCATCTACCACGAGTACGAACGCCAGCGCAGACGACAATGGTGAGTACTGCACCTACGACACAGGGGAGGGGGGAGGAGGAAAGCTTACGTGCACACACATATGCGACCCCCCCCAACTATCTACACACCAATGCAGAGCACCAAGTCACAGTGACACTACCCAAACCCCCCGGAATAATCCAAAGACATAATTAAAGTGAGAATCAAAATTTATGTATAAAAGAGGGTCATTGAAGTCATGGTAAAATAGCAATATGAATTCAAATAAATCAAGTAAGAACCTTGCGAAACCGATAAACATAGGCAATAAGTCCTGCACAGTCACTTAAATTTCCACTGTCCGTGGGCCAAAGTGTATCAACACATGGGCAAAGCCCACACAGGAGACCTGAGTCCGTTGGAGAGAACACTGCTGTGGCATCAGATGACAAAACTACAGGCACCTCAGGGGGAAGGGAAGGGGGGGGCACCTCAGCCACATGAGTCCACGACGCCAGATCCATGAAGGGTCCACCATGCCCACTGTGCCATCCTGGGGAGTGCAAAGCCACAGTCTCACAAGTCTCTACAGTGGGTGGTCTGCCCACTCTGCCATCCTGGGGAGTGCAGAGACACAGGCCATCAGGTGGATTACAGACTCCACAGGTAATGGAGGAGGCAGGGTGCCCCGAGTGCAGCGCGAACACTAGCTCGACACAGAACCGGCACTGTCAATGGGCCAGCGGTGCTTGACAGGAAGGGGCCAGCGGTGCTTGACAGGAAGGGCCCAGCGGAGCGGTGCTTGACAGGAAGGGCCAAGCGGAGCGGTGCTTGAGACGGCGAGGCCCAGCGGAGCGGTGCTTGAGAACGCGAGGCCCAGCGGAGCGGTGCTTGAGACGGCGAGGCCCAGCGGAGCGGTGCATGAGACGGCGAGGCCCAGCGGAGCGGTGCTTGACAGGAAGGGCCCAGCGGAGCGGTGCTTGACAGGAAGGGCCCAGCGGAGCGGTGCTTGAGACGGCGGGGCCCAGCGGAGCGGTGCTTGAGACGGCGAGGCCCAGCGGAGCGGTGCTTGAGACGGCGAGGCCCAGCGGAGCGGTGCTTGAGATGGCGGGGCCCAGCGGAGCGGTGCTTGAGACGGCGAGGCCCAGCGGAGCGGTGCTTGACAGGAAGGGCCCAGCGGAGCGGTGCATGAGACGACGGGGCCCAGCGGAGCGGTGCCTTTCTGCCCGGCGGGGCCCTCTTCAGCGGTGCCTTGCTGCCCGGTGGGGCCATCTTCAGCGGTGTCTTGCTGCCCGGCGGGGCCCTCTTTAGCGGTGCCTTGCTGCCCTGCGGGGCCCTCTTCAGCGGTGCCTTGCTGCCCGGCGGGGCCCTCTTCAGCGGTGCCTTGCTGCCCGGCGGGGCCCTCTTCAGCGGTGCCTTGCTGCACGGCGGGGCCCTCTTCAGCAGTGCCTTGCTGCCCGGCAGGGCCCTCTTCAGCGGTGCCTTGCTGCACGGCGGGGCCCTCTTCAGCGGTGCCTTTCTGCCCGGCGGGGCCCACTTCAGCGGTCCTTGTCCAGTCAATCAAGGGAGCCAGACCTGGCCAGGACTCCCTGCTTAGTCGCCCTCCGACAGTGCAGTTGCTGGACCCTTCTGTGACGGAGTCCTGGGCCCGTGGGTGTCCTCCCTCACACCCGGGATGGGGCTTGTGGGTCCCTCCTGGTCCGCGCCCCTGCTGGCTGTCTTCTCCGCCCTGCTGCCCTTGCCCTCCTTCGATGAGGCTCTCTTGCCCTTGCCTCCCCTGGATGTTGTGGCAGGTGACTTTGCTCCTTGGGGGCAGCCGTGTCAGTCTTCTCGCGGCGGCCCTTGATTTTACGGGTCCTCTTTCCAGGGGGGGGGGTGGCTGTCCCCTTGCTGCTGGCCGATGTATCAGTGCTGGGAAAGGGTGGACTCCAAAACCCGTGCACAATGCTGACACTTGAAGCAGGGCTGGTGGTGGCTGAGGTGCTCTTGGGACTCTTAGCAGATGGAGGGGGTGGGTCAGGTGGGGCAAAGAGGTTAAGTTTGGAGAGGTAAAGTTTTTTAGGACCAATGTAAAGGGTAGGTGTAGTGGGTATGGGAGTGGAGGAAGAGGATGTGGTTGTAGGAGAGTCAGGTGTGCTGTCTTTGGGTGCAGGTGCTTGTGACGGAGGCTGGCGTGAGGTGGATGGCTGTTGGGTGGGTGGCTGCCTGCGTTTGTGTGTCTTGGAAGAGGGGGTGACAGACACAGTGGGAGAGGACACATGGGACGTGTAAATGGCAGTGGGGGTGGTGACTGCACATGTGCGGGCTGTACTGGAGGGTGTGCTGGTGATGGAAGTACTGGCTGATGGTGGTGTGCATGCAGGTGTGAGTGGAGACGTCACAGGGATGGAGGAGGGAGATGAGGAGGAGGGGGACACAGGGGTGGTAGTGACTGTTGGCATGTCTGCATCTGGGTGTTGCTTGGGTGAATGCTTGTGTGATCTGTGGTGCTTATGTCTGGATGAGCTGCACTTGGGTGTTGAGGTGTGTGCAGGCTGGTCTGATGGTGTGGATGGGATAGGCTGAGGAACAGGAGACAGAGACAGGGTGGAGGCAGTCAGAAGAGGGAGGCTGGAAACAGGGACAATGGCTGCCGTCAGTGCTGAGGCCAGAGCATTGAACGATCGTTGATGGGTAGCCTGACCCGAATGAATGCCCTCCAGGTATGCATTGCTCCGATGCACCTCCCTCTCTACCCCCTGGATGGCATTCAAAAGGGTAGACTGCCCAACAATGATGGTCTGTAGGAGGTCAATGACCTCCTCACTGAGGGCAGCAGGGGTAACAGGGGCAGGGCCTGAGGTGCCTGGGGCGAAGGAGATGCCCGCCTTCTTGGGCGAGCGGGCACGGAGCGAAGGCTGAGGGGCTGCTGGGAGGGCGGAGCTGGTGCGCTGGGTGGCGGCTGTACCTGTAGAGGCGGGGGGCCCGGATGTTGCCGCCACCGCTAGGGAGCTCCCTTACGAGGACGTGTCGGTGTCGCTGGTGTCACCACGGGTCCCCGTTGTGGTGCTCCCCTCGCCCTCCGTATCACTGGTGACCTCGGTGTCTGTACCATGGCCCACCGGGGCCTTGTGAGTTGCAGCTCCCTCGTGCTCCGATGCCAATTCTCCTCCGCCTGATGATGCTAATGCACACATGCACAAGAAGATAAAGAAAAAGGGTGGGGGGAGAAATAAAAACAGGTTGAGTGCATGCATTGCCAACACCGTTGGCGGAGAGAACAGACACAGAAGCCTCATGCACTACACCGCGCAATCGGGGTACACTACTCAGTACTTGTGACTAGGCCAACAGGTCTATGGACAACAAATGCGCACATGGGTGATGCTGGACCATGGATTGCTGTACTTGGCACCCTATAGAGGTGGGGGGCGGGGGCACAGGGCCATGCCTAAAGGAGGGGACTACACTACAGAAAGCGGCCTGGCCTAATGTCACCCACAGCCCTCCTCCCCCACCCAGACGCCTCCACTGCGTGTAAAGATAGCAGAATATGCTGGTACTCACCCCCTTGTGTCTGCTGTGATGTCCTCACGCGCCCATCCAAATCGGGGTAGGCCACCGCCAGGATCCGGGACATCAGGGGGGGTCAAGGTACGACTGCCACCCCTCCTACGTTGGGAGGCCATCCCCAGCAGTGACTCGGCGGTCTTCCTGGTCCCGCGGCGGATGTCCTCCCACCTCTTTCGGCAGAGGGTGCCCCGTCTGTTGTGGACCCCCAGGTCCCGGACTTCCTTGGCGATGGCACGCCAAATGTCGACTTTCTGATGGGCGCTGACCTATTTGACATGTACAGGGTGGGAAAGAAAATTTAAACATTTTCTGCATGTTAGATATGATTGCCCCCCCCTCCCCAACCCTGCCATGTGGCACATGCTCTCATCTGTTGTGCCTTGCACTCCTCATTCGCTCCCCACCCCACCATCTTACATCCACCATACACAACCCAGGCATAGCCCATTCAACGTGCACCCAGTGGACTTACCTGTTGGTCTGGAGGACCGTAGAGTAGCGCATACTGGGGCAGGACCCCATCCACAAGTTTCTCCAACTCTTCTGAAGTGAAGGCAGGGGCCCTTTCCCCAGTCGCAGCAGCCATTGTCTCTTCCAGACCGAGGTCACAGCAGCACTTGCAGTATAGGTCCTCTCCTGTGGATGATCAGGTCTCGAGTGATTAATCAGATAAAAAATGGCGGTCACGCCCGCGGCGGTGCGTACCGCGACCGCCGGCGCACATCGTCATTGGCTCCTGAGACCCATAGGGTTCAATGTTAACCAATGCTGCTTTGCACCGCGGTCTTCGACCGCCTACCGCTACGGTGTGCCAAGCCAGCGCAGTGACCTCACATCCCACTGTCACACTTCACAGGTCAGGCAGCCGCCATTTCAAGGGCCCCCATATCTTAATTTCTACTGCGTCACACAGGCCTAGGCCTTGCATTGCCACTCATACAAGCCTTTCAATGCATAGCGATTCGTGTACTGTGCAAGCTGTGTGAACGAACCTGTGGGTTGCTTGACTCTGTGCTCCATGTTGTCCTTCCTAGGCACCGTCCGCTGGGACTTGCGAGGAGAAGGATGAATCCTCCCGTGTACCGACCGCTGGTGGACCTGTCGACAATGGAAGAACGACATATTATACTTTGATACCGACTTGACCGAGCCACTATACATGAACTGTGTGCCCAGCTGGAGCCCGACCTGATGTCCCCCATCCGCCAACCCACAGGGATTCCCCCTCTGGTGCAGGTTCTGTCAGTACTCCATTTTTTGGCAAGTGGGTCTTTTCAGACAACAGTGGCCATGTCATCAGGGATGTCTCAGCCTATGTTTTCTAAGGTTTTGTCCAGAGTGTTGTCTGCCCTGATGAAATACATGCGGAGATACATTGTTTTCCCTGAGGAGGGTGATTTGGCCACTGTGAAGGGTGATTTCTATGCCCTTGGACATATCCCCAACATCATTGGTGCCATTGATGGGACCCATGTGGCTTTAGTACCCCCAAAAGACAATGAGCAGGTGTACAGAAATAGAAAAAATTACCATTCGATGAATGTCCAGGTGGTCTGTTTGGCTGACCAGTACATCTCCCATCTAAATGCAAAGTTCCCGGGGTCAGTGCATGACGCGTATGTCATGCGAAATAGCAGCATCCCTTATGTGATGGAACAGCTACAGAGACACCGTGTGTGGCTAATAGGTGACTCTGGTTACCCCAACCTGCCTTGGCTATTGACCCCAGTGAGGAATCCCCGGACCAGGGCAGAGGAACGGTACAATGAGGCACATGGCCGAACTAGGAGGATTATAGAACGGACCTTCGGGGTCCTGAAGGCCAGGTTTAGGTGCCTCCATATGACTGGTGGATCCCTAATGTACTCACCAAAAAGGTGTGCCAGATCATCGTGGCCTGCTGTATGCTTCACAACCTGGCTTTGCCGCGCCAGGTGCCTTTCCTGCAGGAGGATGGTCCAGATGGTGGTGTTGTAGCAGCTGTGGAGCCTGTGGAGAGTGAAGAGGAGGAAGACGACGGGGACGACACGCACAACAGGGACACAGTTATACAACAGTATTTTCAGTAGCACACAGGTAAGAATCACCCACGCCATTTTACATTTACTTCTGGCCTCCTGCATCTCTACTTTCTGTGTTTCCCCCCAGTTCCTTTTCACTGATTTTTGACTTTCCCTTCCCTTTTCAGAGCTGTATGACCCACAGCATGACCTCTGCTTTGTTTGCCCATGGACTAATGCTTATTGACACTGGTATGTTGTCATCACAATGTAAATGAACATTATTGCACCGTTATGTGTAATACATTTGTAAAGAATACAATCAGACTCCTGACATTTGAAGTGCAATTGGTGATTTATTTAAAGTGCTGCATATAGGTCCATGATAGTAAAACGGTGATGGGTGGGGGTGGAGTAATGTCCATGGCAGAGTCAAGTTCTCAGTAGCACAGGTGCATTGCCCATATGCCTGTGGAAGGATGGAGCAGGGGCAGTTCAAGGTTGGACAGGGTGAGAATGTGGGACAGTGGGATGACATCAGGGGGTATCTTATGCTGGCGGGAGTCTTGGCATCCTACTCTGTCTTCTTGTGTGATCTCAGGTTCCGCTTGCGGGGTGGTTGTTCTTCAGCAGGAGGTGGGGTTCTGGTGGCCTGTCGTGGTGTGGGGGCCTCCTGTTCACTAGCGCCGGCGGAGGTGGTAGGCTGTTCGTCGTCCGGGCTGGTGAGAGGGGCCCTTTGGGGTGCCACATGGTCCCGCAATGTGGTGACTATCTGGTTGAGGGCCAGGACGATGGTCCCCATTGCGGTACCGATGGTCCTGAGTTCGTCTCTGAACCCGATGTACCGTTCCTCCTGCTGTGCCTGGATCTCCTGGAACCTGGCCAGTACCGTCGCCATCGTGTCCTGGGAGTGGTGGTATGCTCCCATGATGGTGGTGAGGGCCTCTTGGAGAGTGGGTTCCCTTGGCCGGTCAACCCCCTCTTGCACAGCAGCCCTCCCAGTTGCCCTGTTTCCCCGGGCCTCTGTCCCCTGGACGGTGTGCCCACTGCCACTGCCCCCAGGTCCCTGTTGTTGTTGGGGTGTTGGGTCAGCCTGGGTGCCCTGTAGTGGCGGACACACCGCTGATTGACGCGTCCTGGAGACAGAGGCATGGGCCCGCTGGGTGGGAGCTGTGCTGGTATTCCCAGAGGGGGTTGGGTCTGCTGTGGCCAGTGTCTTTGTGTGGGGAACCGACTGTCCAGAGGTCCCCGATGGTCCGGGCTGGTCATCAGGTTCTAGGTCGACAGAGCTGCTGTCATCACTGGGGGCCTGTTCTGGGGGCGGGATGGACAAATCTGGACCCTCCTGGCCGGTGTGTTGGCGTTCGGGCCCTGCAGGGGTAAAAGAGTATGGTTATTGCTTCTGTGTGTGCCATGGCGTGCGATTTGTGGGTGCCCTTGTCACCCAGTGCTGGCATTCCCTTGTGGGAGGAGTTGTGAGGGTGGTTTGTGAGGGGGGATGGGTATGTGCAGTGGTCATGCTTAGGTGATGGGTGTCCATGGTTTGTGGTGGCATTCAGGGATTGGGGATGTGTTGGGTGGGTTGTGCTGGTGAGACATTGGCAGGGAGGATGTGTGCTGGGGGGTTGGGGGTGAGGGCAGGGGTGTGGGTTGGCATGCTGGTGGGTGGGGGGGTGAAGTAGTTGAGATTAGACTTACCAGAGTCCATTCCTCCGCCTACTCCAGCGAGGCCCTCAGGATGCAGGATGTTCAAGACCTCTTGCTCCCATGCTGTGAATTCGGGTGGAGTGGGTGGGGGTCCGCCGCCAGTCTTCTGCACAGCGATGTTGTGTCTTGACACCATCGACCGCACCTTCCCCCGTAGGTCGTTCCAGCGCTTTCGGATGTCTTCCCGGTTTCTGGGATGCTGTCCCACAGCGTTGACCCTGTCGACGATCCTTTGCCATAGCTCCGCCTTCCTAGCTATTGTGGTGTGCTGCACCTGTGTGCCGAATAGCTGGGGCTCTACCCTTATTATTTCCTCCACCATGACCCTGAGTTCTTGGTCCGAGAACCTGGGGTGTCTTTGGGGTGCCATGGGGTGGTGTGGGGTGGTGTTTGTGGTGATGAGTGTGGTGTGTGTGGTGTTTTGTGCGTGGATGTAGTGTGGGTGATGATGTTGTGTTCCTGTGTGTGTTGGGTTTGTCGATAGCTGTGCTCTCTCTCTCTCTCGCCTTCTCTCCGAAATTCTAGTAGTGGGGGTTTGTGGGTGATGTGGGTGTGTGTTTTATAGTTGATTGGATGTGTGGGAGTGGTGTATGTATGTGTATCAGGTGTGTGTATTTGGAATTGTCCAATGTGGCTGTGTTTTGTAAAGGTGTGTGTATTTTGACCGCGGCGGTGTGTACCGCCAATGGAATACTGCGGTTGAAAGACCGCCGCGTGGATTCGTGGGTCGTAATGGCATGGGCGTGTTTGTGTTGGCGTGACGGTGGAGGTTTGGCCATCTCCAGTTTATCGCTGACCGCTGATGAGGCGGCCTTCCGTGGATGTCGGGTTTTTGGCGGTTTGGCAGTTGTGGGTCAGAATGCCCGTGGCGGTTTACCGCGCCCGCGGCGGTAGAATGGCAGACTTCTGACCGGCGGTAAGAGCCTTTTACTGCCGAGGTCAGAATGACCCCCTAAATGTTGTATTTTAAAAAATGTGAGTTCAGAGACTGCAAACTCCATATCTCTATCTGTTTTCAATAGGAAAATAAAATATTTAAAGGCAGTTCCCATGTTAACTTATGTGAGAGATAGCCTTGCGTTGATGCAGTTATGCTAATTAGAAATTATTAATGAATGTTTATGTGTTTTGATTAATGAAAAGCTCATAGAGAAATTAAAAGTGGAAAAAAATAATGTGCACATATGAAAATGTGCCCACAGGGTATGGCAGCCACTTATACGAAGGTTTTGCTAAAATAACTAAAAATGTGTGAAATAATGAAAATATGTAGGAATAATGTAGTAATATGTCATATTGAGATGTATAACCTATGTTTTGCATTAATTTGTAGAATTAACTTAGCTGAAGTTATGACCTAGTCGGGCCTCACACAAGGAGCTGAATTTCTAGCGCACTGCAGAGAAGCTGATGTCTTAGCCTGACCCTGAACCACCCCTTGTTAAAGCTACTTCTGCAATGTACCGACAGACACTAGATGATGAAGTCAAATTGATACAATTCTGTATAGAGTAGGCTAAATGTACTTTCCCAGGACTTGAACAAAGGGAGCACTGACTGAAGAGGAGCATGCAACATTTTCGATACCTGAAGAGCCGGATGATGAAGACGTCGTACAGTAGACCAATGGACCAATCTGTGAGAAAGACAAAATATTAGAAAATATTAGAACTCATAGATTTGAAAAATTAATATTGTAGGTTAGAATCATATCTACTGATTGACTGACCAATTAGGAATTAGGGGATGGACTGAAAAACCCTAATAAAAAGTCATGACAAGAGGCTAAAACTCCAGATGCCGGAGATGCAAAGGGAGAATTGATGACGTCAGGAGAAGCCGTTCGAGATTCTGACATTGGGCTCATACTCTTGAGAGCCTGATGTGTTGCTGATCCATTTGATGACCTGAAGACGAAGACTGACTTTGGTGCTGATCCTTTCTGTGGATAGATAGCTATGAAAATGTGACTGACTAACTTTGTGCCTTTTTTTCTAGGTACCAACTGCACTGTTTATAGTTTTTCTATTAGCTAGATGTTTTCCAAATTCACGTTTTCTAAATTGTTTTGCATGAAGTCCCATATGCTAATGCCAATCTGGGTGAGTTAAGGGTCTTTCGGGTGACTTGACAGTGACAAATAATTGTCGGACTGATTTGCTGAACTCTATTATTAGTGCTGCTTTATTCATCTTTATTGGCTTATGTTGGAGTATTTGAGCATATGTTTTCTCAAGTTTTGATTAGATTGTGTTATTGGTGGTTGTTAATAAACTAATTCTGAGCGAATGAAATAAAGTTTGAGTTAACCAAATGCATTAAAATTGTAATTAATATGGAAATAAAAATTGCTTAATGCTTCATTGAGTTGTGGTTATTCATGAAATGATGGTTATAATTGTTCTGGTGACTAATGATTCTCTTAGTGGTTTCTGATTGAATACATTGATTATTGATGCCATTGGTCATTACGTGATTAGGATACTCCATGCAATCCAAAAGGTTAATCGACCTATACGCGTCCCCTTGTAAGTTTACTTATTAAGGACCAGGCGCGTCAGCACTTGTAATAATGAAAAACGAATTTGGCAGTATTTCACTATAAGGACATGTAAAGCACATCAGTACATGTCCTACATTTGACATACACTGTACCCTTCCCATGGGGCTACCCAGGGCCTACCTTAGCAGTGCCTTACATGTAAAAAAAGAAAGGTTTGGGCCTGGAAAGTGGGTACACTTGTCAGGTCGAATTGAAAGTTTAAAACTGTACACACAGACACTACAGTGGCAGGCCTGAGCCATGTTTACAGGGCTGCTCATGGTGGCACAACTAGTGCTAAAAGCCCACTAGTAGCATTTTATTTGCAGGCCCTGGGCATCTCTAGTGCACTCTACTAGAGTAAATCAAATATGCCAATCATTGCAAAGCCAATTAAAGTTACAATTTACACAGAGAGCACTTGCACTTTAGCACTGGTCAGCAGTGGTAAAGTGCCTAGAATGTCAAAAACCACCAAAAACAAAGTCCAGCACACAGTCAAACATAGGAAGCAGAGGCAAAAAGACTGGGGAGACTACGCCAAGGATGTCAGGTCTAACACCATATTTTTTAAATGTCTGTAAATAGCATGGTGCTTAGAAAGCTCAGTATTACATATCTTAATATTACAGTACATGGTTGAATGTCGTTCGTCTTTCGGAAAGTTCAGTAACTTTTTTAATCTCTAATGCAGTGTATGGCAGACAGTATGGAATGAAGTACAACCTGCCATACATTTTACCGATATTGCAAATCACTGAGAAGTTCCAATACCACATAGAGGAATGAGGCCTAAGGCAAGGGACACTTAAATCCTTATACTACATGGTCACATCATCACCCTTCCCACAAACTGCTAGTTTCCTGGTCTGCTGCTCTTTCATAAGAAATAGAAATGATGATTGCAGACATAAAGTATAAGCATAAACTCGGTAAAGGTAAACACATTATAACGCAGTTAGATATTTGTAGCAAAAAAGATACTAGATCAGTTTAAAACAAGTGAGCTTTCAAAATGGCAGTAGCACAGAGCAGGTAGAAACATGCACATCCTTCGTGTAATTACCTAAAGCATGCAAAAATAAAAATGTTGCCATAAACACCACCTTCCTGTTGATCGCTGTTCATTTAGTAAAAGAGAGCAGGTGAAGGAAAAGACAGATTTTCGAAACTGCAGGTTTAATTGTGCTTCGTGTCTGCCATTGCACGACTGCTGTCTCTCGCAGGAGGCATTATGATGTCAGAAATTAACTGTAGTTCCAAGCTACAACTTTGTTACTGTATTATCATTTTATAATTTGTGATCCTCCTGTATGATACCACGCACTTTCTGGGTTCATCCTAAATGGACATAATTTCAACATTCTTTAATTTTCCTGAAACTTTGTATTCTGTCTGCAGTTGCCATGGCCATGTTGTGACGACATTTTCCTCTGCACAGATTGATTAAGGTACAGATTCACGCTGTTCTGCTTGCGCAGGCTACCCACTGTCAGGCACACGCCTCCATTCACACAGTAACCTTTGAAGCATGTCCCATGCCAAGTTCTGCCACATTTGCTGAGATTTGAAATTGCTTCATTCACAGATAAATATGGTATTTCATCTTGTTCAAAGCGGGGGTTAGTGAACTCTCACCTCGCATTGCTGATTTCTTTATAGCACTCTCCTTGTTGTATGTAAGGCTTCTAATAAACCTCATAGTGCCAACTACTAGGCAAGATTGTTTGGGCGCTCCAGTTCCCAGTTCAGTCTGTTTTCCAACTGCGACTTTTAAATCTTCAGCATCGTAGGCTATCTCTGCACACACCAGACCACAATAGTAGACGGTCTTACAAATAGAGTAATAATCATGGTTGCTTCTCTAAGTTATTAAACTCGAAATGCTTTAAGTGCAGTAATATGTGATTTACTAACCAATAAAATAAAGAATTTGTCACCAATTTTACTTCACAAAGTGTATGCAAATGAGCAAGTTGGCTGTAGCCAATTTCCTAAGATTTAAAATATTTCCCCCAGGGCACTCGCATTAATCGATTGTGATGTATTCCTGTTATATTTACTGGTATACTTCCAGGTAAATATCAACTTTTATGCTATTGACCAAAACTTTGTGGTTTTCTAGTGGAACTTGTAGGTTTTAATGCGTGTTCCAACAGCCACTCAAAATATACCGCATGAATAAATACAGCATAGCTGTGTACCATATTTTTTATTGTACTCCAAATGCAAAATATGTTTTTATATACAGAAATTACTTCCCTTCTATGGTCATGGGTTTCTGAGGGTAAAGCCTCGTTCTCATTCCTGAGCAAATTTACAACTGCCTTTTATGGAGGAATATTCCATGTTCTTCCAGCGTGGAAATTACTATGTGAAACATTTCAAAATAACCAGAAATATGCAGGCTCTGAGCGTAAATATGAGTCTCCACTTTCGCCATTTCTGTTCCATTTTCACTCAATCATGACTCTTAGAATGTACATCTTAAAACCACAATTTAATTTTTCGTTTTGTGTTAAAGATATTTTAGTACTATGGCCCTCATTCTAACTCTGGCGGGCGGCAGTTGCCGCCCGCCTGGCGGGAAGCGCCATTTGGCCACCACGTGGCCAAAATACCGCTTCCCGCATTCTGACATTCCCGCTGGGCCGGCGGGCGCTAAGCAAGTTAGCGCCCGCCGGCCCAGCGTGAATGAGGGCCACAACACAGGAGCCGGCTCCGAATGGAGCCGGTGGTGTTGCGGTGGTGCGACGGGTGCAGTTGCACCCATCGTGCTTTTCACTGTCTGCTAAGCAGACACCCGTTTCCCGCCAGCCTCTTCCTGGCGGTGAAAACCACCAGAAACAGGCTGGCGGGAAGGGGGTCAGAATCCCCAAGGCAGCGCTGCCCTGGCGGATTCGCCCAGCCGGGGGTAAACCGGCGGGAAACCAACGGCCCCGGTTTTCTGACTGCAGCGGTAGGCTAGGAAGCACCACCAGCCTGTTGGCGGTGCTTCCGTCATTCGCGGCCCTGGCGGTCTTTGACCGCCAGGGTCGGAATGACCCCCTATATCTATATATATGAAGTGTCAAAGCTCTATTCCTGTTACAAAACAAGCATTTATTGTATATCAATCAATCAATCAATCAATCATTGAATTTGTAAAGCGCGCTACGTACCCGTGAGGGTTTCAAGGCGCTGGGTGTGGGGGGGGGGTAGAGCAGGTGGTACTGGTCGAAGAGCCAGGTCTTGAGGAGTCTTCTGAAGGTGAGTAGGTCTTGGGTCTGTCGCAGGTTGGTGGGGAGGGTGTTCCAGGTTTTGGCGGCGAGGTATGAGAAGGATCTGCCGTCGGAGGTCTTTCTTCAGATGCGGGGACGACGGCGAGGGCGAGGTTAGTGGTACGGAGCTGACGGGTGGGGGTGTAGAAGCTGAGTCTGTTGTTTAGGTAGGATGATCCGGTGTCGAGGAGCGCTTTGTGAGTGTGGGTAAGAAGCTTGAAAGTGATTCTTTTGTCCACGGGGAGCCAGTGAAGGTTTCTCAGGTGGTGGGAGATGTGGTTGTGGCGGGGTACATTGAGGATCAGCCGGGCGGAGGCGTTTTGGATACGTTGGAGGCGTAGTAGGTCTTTTGCTGTGATGCCTGTATAGAGTGCGTTGCCGTAGTCCAGCCTGCTGCTGACGAGGGCCTGTGTCACTGTTCTTCTTGTTTCTGTTGGGATCCGCTTGTAGATTCTGCGGAGCATGTGGAGTGTGTTGTAGCAGGAGGAGGAAACTGCGTTGAACTGTTTAGACAAGGTGAGGGAGGAATCGAGGATGTAGCCCAGGTTGCGAGCGTGGTCGGATGGTGTCGGTGGGGTTCCTAGTGTGGTGGGCCACCAGGAGTCGTCCCAGGCGGAGGGGGTGGGTCCGAGGATGAGGACCTCCGTCTTGTCCGAGTTCAGTTTCAGACGCCTGTTTCTCATCCATTCGGCGATGGATTTCATTCCCTCGTGGAGGTTGGTTTTGGCGGTGTTGGGGTCTTTGGTGACTGAGAGGATGAGCTGGGTGTCGTCGGCCTAGGTGAGACTGTTGAGGTTGTGGTGTCGGGCCACTTGAGCGAGGGGGGCCATGTAGATGTTAAACAGCGTCGGGCTGAGGGATGAGCCTTGGGGGACGCCGCAGATGATGTTGGTGACTTCGGAGCGGAAAGGGGGGAGGCGGACTCTCTGGGTTCTGCCGGAGAGGAATGAGGCGATCCAGTTGAGGGCTTTACCTTGAATTCCGGTTTCGCGGAGGCGTGATTTCAGGGTGCGGTGGCAGACTGTGTCGAAGGCGGCAGATAGGTCCAGGAGGATGAGGGCTGATGTTTTGCCGTTGTCTATTTGGCGTCTGATGTCGTCTGTGGTGGCGAGAAGGGCGGTTTCGGTGCTGTGGTTTCAGCTGAAGCTGGACTGGGAGGGGTCTAGGATGCCGTTGTATTCAAGGTGGCTGGTTAGTTGTGTGCTGACGATTTTTTCAATCACCTTTGCTGGGAAAGAAAGCATCGAGATGGGTCAGAAGTTCTTGAGGTCGTTGGGGTCTGCTTTGGGCTTCTTGAGGAGGGTGCGGATTTCGGCGTGTTTCCATTTTTCAGGAAATGTCGCTGTTTCGAAGGAGATGTTGATGACCTTCCGTAGTTGGGGGGCGATGGTGGAGTGGGCTTTGTTGTATACGTGGTGGGGGCAGGGGTCTGACGGAGATCCTGAGTGGATGGAGTTCATGACCATGCTTGTCTCTGTGTCGTTCACGTTGTTCCAGGAGGTCAGGTGGTTTGCACAGGTGGAGTGTTCGGGGGTGGGGTCTGGTGTGGGAGTGGCGTCAAAGCTGTCGTGGATGTCGGTGATCTTCCGATGGAAGAAGGTGGACAGTGCGTTGCAGAGTTCTTGGGATGGAGGGATGTCTTTGATGTTGGCACTGGGGTTGGAGAGTTCTTTCACGATGCTGAAGAGCTCTTTGCTGTCATGTGCGTTGTTGTCCAGGCGGTCTTTGAAGTGGGATCATTTGGCTTGTCTGATGAGTTGGTGGTGCTTGCGGGTGGCGTCCTTGTGGGCTGTGAGGCTGTCAGGTGTGCGTTTGAGGAGCCATTCCTTTTTTAGCTTCCGACAGTCGCGTTTGGAACTTAGGAGCTCGTCGGTGAACCAGGCGGCTTTTCTTCTGGCTGGGTTGTCAGTGGGTTTTTTGAGTGGCACAAGGGTGTTGGCGCAGTCGTTGATCCACAGGGTGAGGTTGTTGGCGGCGGTGTCTGGGTCGGTGGAGTCGGGGGTGGGTTCAGGGCGAGGGTGTTGGTAAGCTGGTCTTCCGTGACTTTGCTCCAGCATCGCTGGGGTGGTTGTTGGGTTCGGTGGTGCTCCGTAGGTTTCTTCTAGGTGAAGTGGATGCAGTGGTGGTCGGTCCAGTGGAGTACGGTGGTATGGTTGAAGGTGACATGGGTGCTTGAGGAGAAGATGGGATCAAGCGTGTGGCTGGGGATGTGGGTTGGTGTGTTGACGAGTTGTCTGAGGCCGTGGTTGGTGAGGTTGTCGATCAGGGCAGTGGAGTTGGTGTCGTTGTTGTTCTCCAGGTGGAAATTTAGGTCCCCGAGGAGGATGTAATCCGTTGAGGTGAGTGCGTGGGTGCTGGTGAGGTCGGCGAGGGATTCGCTGAATGGTGCTCGTGGTCCGGGGGGTCTGTAGATGAGCGTTCCTCTGAGAGTGGTGTTAGAGTCGGTGTGGATGCGGAAGTGTAGGTGTTCGGCGGTCTTGAGGGAGTCGTCAGTGTGGGTGTCGACCTTGAGGGAGGATTTGTGGGCGATGGCTATGCCTCCTCTGGTTCCATTTTTGCGGTCCCTGCGGATGATCTTGTAGCCGTCCGGGATGGCTATTGCGATGTCGGGCGCTGAGGACTCGTTCCACCAGGTTTCGGTAAGGAAGGCTACGTCTGGGGCGGTGGAGTCGAGCAGGTCCCAGAGCTCGATGGCGTGCGGAGCGGGTGTTGAGGAGTATGCAGTGGTGGTGGTTAGCTTCGGTCTTTGTTGGTTTCGTTGTTCTGTCGCAGGTAAATCTGCAGGTGCGGCAAGCGAAGGGTCATTGGGTGTTCCTTGGTGAGGACTGGGAGCATGCTGTGATGTGGCCGGGGTTGAGGGCGTTGAGTTGGTCGGCCGTGTAGCGGCGTCTGGAGGTGCAGGGGTCTCGCGTACCAGGGGGGGTGGTGCTGGGTGCGGTCCAGGCACGGACGGGTGCAAACGGGCTTGCCTTTGGCGTGCTGGGTACGGCCACGCCGCGGCTGGCATAAGAGGACGGGAGGGTGGGAGTGGCAGCTGGGAGGCGGGAGGGCCTGTCCAATGGGAGTGCTGGGGGGAGGGGCCGCAGGGGGCACAGCAGCGGGAAACTGGCAAAGCAAGCAGTGAGAAGCGGGATGGAGCGCGGAAGGCGGAGCGGGGAGTGACCTGCCTGCAGTAGCAGGGTCAAAGGTTGCTCCCTGTCACCGCGCCGCAGCTGGCATAAGAGGAGGGGAGGGTGGGAGTGGCAGCTGGGAGGCGGGAGGGCCTGTCCAATATGAGGGCTGGGGGGAGGGGTCGCAGGGGACGCAGCAGTGGGAAACTGGCAAAGCAAGCGGTGAGAAGGAGGGGGGAGGGGCCGCAGGGGACGCAGCGGTGGGAAACTGGCAAAGCAAGCGGTGAGAAGCAGGATGTAGCGCAGAAGGCGGAGCGGGGAGCGACCTGCCTGCAGTAGCAGGGTCAAAGGTATATAAAGCGTGGCTGCAACCAATCATCCTAATCCTAATGCGTTTCGGCTCCATAAAGCCTTGTTCACAGATCCGAGGATTGCAATCTATAACCAGCCAGTGCTTTTCAAAATCATCTCATCGTGTGCCTTCATTTAATCCTTCAAGTCCCAAAGTGCACCAGAGTTGCATCGTAAATTGTTTACTGAACATCGATATCATAGTAATGCTTAAATAGCAACAGTTTTCCAAAATACATCACAAATATTATAGTTCCAATGCATCAATCTCTTAAAACTCAGAAGCACATGAAAATCAATTTTGTCTTAAGTCTCAAATAACAATTGCAGGCCTCCTAAAGTTATTTCTTACTGCTGCCACATTGAATGTTTTTCTGCAGTCATCAAAACAAACGAAGAGAGATTTAACCAGGAATTTACGTACCGAGGTAAGAAAGCGTGAGAAGTGGGATATTTATCTCTTTTTTTTATTCATATTATTATATATATATATATATATATATATATATATATATATATATATATATATATATATACTTTTCCTTGACAGTGGAAGCACAGCAAAGAAAAGCCCCTCCTGATGAAACCGTCAGCTGACCCCAGTGAGCTCAAAAACTACTGCCCCATCTCGCTCCTCTCATTCTCTGCCAAAGTCCTGGAAAAGGCCATCAACCATCAAGTCATAGGCTACCTCGAACATACCAACATGCTCGACCTATCCCAATGTGGCTTCGGGTCCAATCACAGCACCAAAACTGCCTTGATCACAGCTATTGGTGACATCAAGAGCCTCCTCAACCTAGGGGCAACAGAGGTCCTCATCCGCCTTGACTTATCAGTTGCCTTTGACACAGTTTCACACCACACTCTCATCACCAGACTCCACAGCATTGGCATCCAAGACAATGTACTCAACTGGATCTAATTTTTACTCTTTCGCTGAGCATAAAGGATCCTTCTCCTTCCCTTCTCTTTTTGTCTAGATTTAGATGCATCTTGAGTAGAAAGTCTGCTCCAAGTGCATTCGCAAGCAGGACTGTTTTGGTAACTGTTACAGGCAGAAGCAGAACAAGTTAACATAAAGTCTTGTGTACACGGCTGGAAGCAGTGCGATTTAACGCAAAGTCTTGTGCATGTGGCCATAAACAGTGTTCTCGAATTCAGTCTTGAATGTGCTCACAAGTGGCCCATGAGTATCACAGCACTTGTGAGCACCAAAAAACAAATCTTGCATGTGCAAATTAACTCCGCTCAATGCCAGATGGTGTAATTCGGGAACTCTGTGCTACTCTGTGTAGGGCGAAGTGCCTAAATTCCGAAAACTCCAACACCGGAGCGAAGTTCTACACCTGGACCTACTCCACATGCACTATGGATGTCACCACACAATATTTCAATTTGGAAGCTTCTTTTGTAGATACCTCTCTGTAGGTCTTATCCTCAAGTGCCTATAAGGCAGAATCCACTCCTACAATCCTAAAGATGAGAGAGTATAGCCTGGTCTCAACTTCCCTTACCCTCAGCTCAATGCCACCTGCCTTCCTGTAGAGCATTTCAATGAATCCAGTAAAGGGTGCTCCCCTGCAGTGGGATGGGAAGCCTCACTCACCTTAGGGATTGAAGGGCCTGGAAAATCCTCCAGAGGTCTGTACCTGCTGTGGAATTCATTCTCTAAAGCTGCATGAGTGTTTGAAGAGTGCATCAACAGAGACAAGCTATTCTCCTTCAAAGGTATGCCTTCAGTGGACTTTTCCATTATAGGCTGCCCAATTATTGTCATATTTTATAATCTCACCACAGTGTCTGCTCATGCTAAAACGAGGCTTCAAGTTACTCCATCCTCTAAAAACAAAAGAATAAAACACTCCACTGGGCGTGATGGTGAAGTCACTCAGCAAAGCAGACCTCTTGAACAGGAATTCACACCAGAAGTCTGTGTCATGCCAGCTGGTTGAAGCAACAGTGCTAAGAAATATGTGCCTCCCCGTTCAATTCCTTCCTTTACATCACCAGCATGTTCTTACCTCTACCAAGGCTTCACCAAGTAGATGCATATATTAGCCATCACCATCTTGGTCTCCATCAGTGTAATATGGTAGGGCACTTCTAGGTTGCCATTGTTAGAAGGTCTGTACTGACACTAATCCATGAAGTCCAGGAGTGTAGTTCTGAGGGTGTAACTGCCTGAAAGAGGCTTTGATGAGTTTCTGGGATGATATATCATGCCATTGAAGGCAGATGAAGCTTGCAGCTCAGAGAGAAATGTCCTGTCCATAGCTCGCTTGACTATATCCTGAAAATAAACTTTTCTATGATATAATTCTGAGTTTTTGCTAATTTATAGTAAATGCCAGCATTAAATCGCATATCATCAAGGTTGTATCAGTTTCATAAAAGTAAAAGACTTTATAGGTATTTTTAACTTGAGGAATTTGCTAATAGGATCATAATAATTCCATAGTTCTATTAATAATAAAATAATATTTGTCTTTCTCACTGGAAACTGGAAGGCTAGCTGTTTTACAAAGTAACAAGTTATTTTGATAATAATGACTTTGCAGTATAAATATATATATACATATTATTATTATAATTATTACAAAATGTAAATAATATTTCAAATTTAAAAACCTGTTCTTCCCAATTTGAATCATTAGAATTAAACATATAATTTTCATGTTCCATTACAGAGATTGGTGTCTGCTTATATGTGCCATAGAAGCATCCCACTGTTTTATTAATCATTAATAGTATATAGGTGTTTGTTACTATTATTTTCCTATTTCAATTTTCATAGCAAGACACAAACAGGCAAAGTTTCAAAAGTAATTCATACAGAAATTAAGGCATGACCTGAAATATCAGTTTTCTTGCTTCTTAGTTTAGACATCAAATGACTCATATTCCTACAAGAAAGAAAATAAGTGATTTTGGAATTTGTGAGGTGAGAATTAGAGAAGAAAAGTGAATTTGGACTTTTTAGTTAAACACATTTTGAAATATGTACACTTTTTGTGTTATTAAAAAGGCTCAATATAAAGTGATGGATTTTGTGGGCTTCAATTTAGCTCATGATAGTTGATGTAGTAACAGGTCATGAATTAGTTTAAAGTTTCCCCTTCAACATAAGAAGTACATTTCCAACAGTACCAATTGCTGAGGTTCCTTCCCTCCAAATGGAGGATCACCAGCTACAGGATAATTAAATATACTGTAAATATAGAATACATTTGTCTTATTTAACAGTAACATCAATTTATCTTCCCTCAAAATCATTATGAGGACTGATAAATTGAATCAGAGGTTTCTAGAAAAGAGGATAGCAGAACCATTTTTTCTTATTTTAGCTGTTGAAGAGATCAAATGGAAAATCCAACCATTAGCCAAAGGATAGACTAGATGACAGTTTATTCAGAAGTTGCATGTCAGCTTTATGTCTGGTCAGATGATCAGGAAATGTCCATCTCTTAACAGTATGAAGTGGACCTTCAACAAGGTAATTGCAAGTTTATATACCCAGCCATACATAAATTACAAGAGAGGACCAGTGAATAGTAATTTATCTGATTATTGTCCAAAAACATAAAAAGTTTGCCCTTATGAGAGAGATAAACACGACAAACACCACATAAAGAGTACCATATTAGTAACAACCTAACAAAGGTGTGTAGCTTGTTGACATCATCAAAGAATCTCACACAGCAGCTTTTGGCTGTTCAAGTAGTATAACTGTTCAAGGATACTTTAGTGATACCCTATAAGATAAGAGGTATAATAGTGAGCCAATCATAGATTACAAAGGTTTTGAGAGTTCATTTAAATATAACTGTACATTTTAAAATATGCAATTCAATCAGTATGTGAATTAAATGATTTTCAGACAATGTTTTTACACATTCTCAATGGGGATGGATAAAATAGATTGCCTTGAAAACCAGCATCCTTGAGCCCAAGCCTTAAGACAGCAAATTACATTTGAATAACTACAGTCTCCTTAGCAAAGTCCTGATGGATTTTTACTTTGTTCCTTTCTACTGTTCTGGAGGGAATCTCTCTGGTAGCTTTCCTGATCCTTAACAGATAATGATATTGTAGAACTTTGCAGACAATCTGCCTAGGCTAACTATTGATAGGAGTCATTTGTAAACTAACAAGAGTAATTTTATTAAAATTAAATTTTTGTATGTTATTTCAATCTATGTTATACCTCAGAGGCAAGCCAGCCCTATCTTTTTTAATAAGTTTTGTATCTAGCAAACTGTGTCATATTTGCATGAACAGCATAGTTTTCACTAAAGATTCTTGAGACTCCAGAGCTTTAGATGTAATTAGTGGTGGAAAGGACTGAGATCATTTTGAATAAGGGTGGGCAGAGCTCGCGGAGTTCTTGTCTGCAGAATTTTGCAGAGATATCTAAAAAACTCATGAAATTCTGTGGAGTTCCGCATGCAGTGGAATGCCGCCTGGTCCTACTAAACTTCCCCTCACCTACTGCCCTCCTTCGCAAACTTGCCATGGATGGCCAAGCACACGTCCTGTCTTGCAGCATTCTTGCACACACTTCTTCTGCACTTACACACAGACTCCAAATGGCCTTCTTTAGGGCCCAGCACTAGCAGCGACAAATCAGCTTACCACTAGCAGCTGGGTGTTTTCACAAAATTCCTAGCCTTGCTTCTTACTGGGTTCTAAGGCACTTACTCAGGCTATACACATTTCTATGTGGAGGGGCTGCCGGGCTACCACCCAGCAGCTATTGCTTACCCGGTCTCCAACTCTCTCTGCTGAACTCAGCACCATACCCCACCACTCCATTTCCTTTCTGAGGGACTCCTGGGAGACAGGTTCTTCTCAAGTTGAGCTCTTGCTGCAAGTGTCCTTTTTTTCTGAGAACAGATTACCCCCCAATATGCAGTTAATGTCCAGGCCACGTTCCCATCCCTGTGTGCATATAGGAGAGAAACCGAGACGAGGGCCTGGATGTTAGCTGAGTCCAGAGTCCCTTTGCCAGGGACCTGCCTCCCTCCTCGATCTGCCCCCTGCTCCTAGACTGCTGAGGACAGTGAAAGGAGGGATGCCGGGAACAAAGCTGGCATTGGTGCAGCCCCTTAGCAGCAGCCTGCTGTAGCAGCAGCTCCACACCAACTGACAGAGAGCAAAGCATTAGGTAGGAGTCCCTTTGGCTGTTGTAGGGCAAATTATGTCTTCATTTTGGGCCGATTGTAAAGTGCAACCCCAGTTGCAATTTTCCTTTGGAAAGCCAAGGGCTGCATGAATTTTGATGTAATTGCTGTGTTTTAATGTATTTTGTCAGAAAGGAAAAAAGAGTAAAGGAAATAAGAAAAAAAAACGTGTATTTAGCAAGGAAGATGTGTAATTGAGCTGCGGACGAGCACCACCTACTATCAATGAGATGCAAAATTGCTACAGCACCTGATATTCCCAGGTGGTCTCCAATCCTAATACAAACCATTAAGAAGAGTGCATTATTGTTCTGTAAATTTTACCTGACCACATTTTATCTGTTGATCATTCTTCTTGGCCAAATAAGAGATGACAACTATGCCCATTTCTGGTAACAGCCTCAACTGATGTCTGGTGAAGCACGCTTGCAATAGAAAACAAATATCTTAAATACTTAAAATTAAATACAAACTGAGTGGAAATAGTGATGAGCCGTAAAAAAATGTTCCACTACTCACACAAATAAAAATTAACATTGCTGACTCTTCTTAAAGTAGTAGTTATTTCATGATGTCACTCAGTTTAGACGAATCACAAACATGTTATACCTTGTATGATCCAGTGTCTTAAACATTAAAGTGCTCCAATAAAGACACATAATAAATGCAAAACTATTATACATTTCTGCAGGCAGTTTTAATGGTGAAAGGGAAATGTGACGAAGCATGGAATTTCTCAAGTAGGCATTTTATTTTAAGTCTTGAGTAAAGGTTTGCATTCTGTTGAATTTAGTGTGTTATGATTATAAATAAATTATGTGGCAATTGCGTGCAGGGTGTAGGTCCAGCAAATAATAAGTAAATGCTCAAAAAAAAAAAACAAGTTTGAACAAGCGAAAAACTTAACTGTAAGAGGCACAAGTAGCTGGCTGATGCATACATAGATAAGTAAAACCCTAATAGCATGCGAAAGTGGATGGGGCAAATTGCAAATTACACATCTCATCAACCAACAATTAAGGCACTCGGATGTTTGTTTTGTTAGACCTATGGACATGGATGTATTACGCTGGACAGAAGGGGTCTCAAAAATGATCACTCTGTGTAAGGAGGTTGGGAGGTTAGTGGTAAAGTACTCAAGCACTACCAATGGGGGCTTCCTCAGAGTGGCAAATTGACCAAAGTATAATTTTTACATCCTAGGGAGGTTTGGGGGTTCACAGTAATAACTGCTTCTCACTGGGCCTCGTTGGGTGTTGACACTGGTTGCCATGGTACCAGACAGCAACTGACCGCTCAGACCCTTGGATGCTCCAGGCTTGTGGAACACTCTACCCCAGAATGCCTCTCTTAAAGCATCCGAATCACTTCCGGTTCACAGGGCTAATCCTCCTATTTACTTTCTTACCATCTACTCCTGTCCAGTGATGTGCTGGATGTTTTAATGCACATGCCTACTCAGACTTTCACATCAATTAGGGGTGAGTGAACGGCACACCAGTGAACTCTGCTCTGCTACACTCAAATTGCTCATGTTATTGATTAAATTCTCAAATTTGGACAAGATATCTAGAATACCACGGGAATAGAAACAGCCCTGGAAATCGCGACTGGGCAGCAGAAATGCTGAGAGAGACATTAAATAGAGTAAAGGCCTTTCCTCTCCTTTCATGCCTCTCTCGCCCCTCCACGTGATTGGAGGAGAAATGCTTCGCAAGTGGTAGGCCTCGAATGAGGTCAGCGCGTGATCGCTCTCTGATGTCATCAGATGCTACAGGGTTGTTGGGGGAGCGGGGATGGGAGGGGAAGCGATTCCCCTTCCATCCCTACCCAGGGGAAGGGGGTGTGAAGCCCCCAGAGGAAGCGCTAGCGCTTCCTCGAGGGCCCCTACTTGGATGTAACAGTTACATCCTGGGCACCCGAGCAGTGCTGCCCAGGACATAACCGTTACGTCCGAGGCACCCGAGGGGTTAAAAAAGAAAGTGGCTTAAATAAAATTGTAAATGGCTGCCTCAACACATTGTGCAACTTTTCTGTAGAGATAGCTGTGCAAACTGATAATCACTTCTTTTTGACATATTTCTTATGTAATGGACAGATTCATTTGACTATAAACCAACGTCTTTATCGCAAATCAATGTTTTCTTAAAGTGAATTTAGTTTTTGATATAAACCACTTGGATCACAGCTGGGATTCCCAAATTCTGATCATTTTGCTTCTAAAAGGGGAATTTTTACCCAGGAATCATTTCTTAACCTTTCTTCCCCGAAGATATATTTGTCCTGTGGTGCATAGTGCTGCACAGAAGTGTTATAAAATGATGGCCCATATTTAAGGAAAAGTAGCGAATCAGTGCTGATGTACCATTTTTTCTGCAGCCCCTTACCGGTACGTAACGACACCATGGTTACACCATATTTATGATACAGTGCACCTTGGTGGTTGTTAGCACAATAGCATCAATATTGTTGACTCTATTGTGGCACTTTGCTACACTAGCATCAAAAATGTTGATTCTAGTGTAGCACAGTGGAAGGAGACCCATAGGTTTCTGTGGGTGCGTCATTTTAACCTCTGCTCTGAGCAGGCATTAAAAATGACACCACAAATGGTGCAATTAAATCTGTTAAATTTCACTGTGCCATTTTTGTGGGCCTCCTAGCTCCGTAATGTCCCCTTGCATACATTATTCCTGGCACAGGCATAATGTGACGCTAGGGTTGACGAAGTGGTGCAATGCATGGATTGCATCACTTTCTAAATATGGTGCTGGGAAAAAGCCACTTTAGCGCTGAATTAGCTTACAAATAAATTAGGCTATGGTGGAACTAGGGGTTCTCGAATATACCTCACATTTCTTAGACAATTTCAACAATTCCTTTGTAACATCTGATATAATTAATTTTAACTGTATAAGCTGCAGCTTCTGTCATCAAAAAAGAAGGTCAAAGAATAAATGTGACAAGAGCACTATAGATATTCAGGTTTGCAGTATTGTCTCTTACCATCAGACAAATGAATGGTTAAAGGGAAATGGTCTTTGCTTAGATTACTATGACGTGTTACAAACAAAAATGCCTCTGTAAGGCATCACCTGAAGGGAAACTTTTGTTAGAGTTTAAACTCTACAATCCACCAAATACAAGGGATACAGTTATCAATGTAATTATAATTTTTCCCTTGTGCACCACTCATGCCCTCCCACAAGACAGCACAGTTGACATCACTAGTGGCCTTACATGCCACATCCCAATAGGCATACACAATGATATTAATGAAACCACACATGCTTTTTTTTCATAGCTCTGATTTCAAGCAATGAAAATGGAACCTTTGTAATTATGCAATGTTTGCAGTGGCCTAAATTGGTTTTGACAGGCTCCCAATAAAAATAGTGTCGTACTGTCAGGAAGCTGCTTTCCCTTAGAGCTGTTTGCATTTTATGAACAGGTTCATAAATCACCAGGATCTCATCCGCTATTTAATGTTGACATTTTATGCAATCCACCATTATGGTAAGTAAGTAGCTGATTAAGAAAAATCAAGCTGAATAACAGTGTTCCATGCCAGAAACGTTGTAGTGGGCATGTCATATTAAGGGAAGCAAACCTAATGCCCATGCAGAGTGAATGCACAACTCAGAATGGTGATAACTCCATTTGCACTTTAAAATTTCACACTTTTGACCCAGTGATCGCACACCAAGCAAGCTTATTTGAAAACCAGAAAATGTCATTAGAAGCTGGGTTTCAAACAGGTTGCATAAACAGGTGAAGGGCTGTAACCTGGAGTTAAGGTAAAACAAACTATATTCAGAGCCCTGGAAGAAAAGGGACCGTGGGGAGGATGTGACCATTGCCCTCTGAAGGCTCGTCATTACAAAAGGCTGTTCCCTCACCATCTGGTTGTGGAGGGACAGGGCACTTATCCATGCCTGTATGCTCTATGTTCTATGTTTCTGTGAGCAGAGAGACTGGTGGTGCAGTTTCACTGAAGACTTTTCTCTGTGCTCACTACCCATTGTGCACAGGTGAAGTTGCCATATGAGCTTTGGAGTTGGGGATTTGAGAATTGAAATGGCTTGGAGCCTGGAGCCTACATCGTGCAAAGGCACAAATTAAAGATGGTCCAGATATCTGGCACATAATGCATCTTGGGCACTCTCTAAGGCCAGGCAATACTGTGCACAACATTTGGTCATGACCTGTTGGCTCTGGAATTTGAGGAAGTGGTGAAAGATTGCACCCTGATTTCAGAGTTCAAGGACACAGCCAAATGGCGTGCCCTGTGGATTTAGCCCCATGTCCTGGGTGCAGGTTATGGCTTAACACCTCAAACACTGCTGGGAATGGCTGACAAACAATTGAAGTGGAATCTAGTGAGTTAGGTGCTATGGAAAATGGCAGAAAACAGTGCAGATTATAAAGCAGATTATAAAGCCATGGACCACACTTTGCATGAAGAGGGAGCGTTGCATTGCAAAGTCTATGGTTTATTTTCTCTAGGTACTATGAAGATTGGGAACTTGTGGCAGTCGGAGGTCAAGCATTATTTACTGTGTCCAGAGCCCAGGGTACTTTGGGAATGAGTTGGAGATGGATTAGAACCAAATCAATAGAATTTGCTATAAAAACCTTTCAATTCAGAGATTGGCCGGCATCTGACATGCCAAGGGAGCACTGGACTACCACTGGCTAAATTTTGAGATCTCTGATGATAATGTTTGTTGCAGCTGCCTAGCAATAACAAAACTTCAAAGTGGAAGTTTGTTTTTGTAAAACAAAATGCTAATAACCCTGACAGGCTGGGAGTTTTCTCCCGGGCGTGACGCTAATTTTAATTTTTTTAATGTTCAAAGATTGAGAGACAGTTATATACATGAGGTGTGGGAGCTTCCCTTTCTATACAGATGTCTTAATGGCATGAGAGAGGTTTTTCTTAGCGGTAGTGAATGCAAAACTTCTGTCAGCCATTCAATGGTTTGTAAGCAGCTGTCCTTGCATGGGGCGTGTAATGCCTCGGTTGCAAACTTGGCTTGCTATCTAAAGGGAGTTCCAGTCCCAGTGATTAAAAACACATTCCAGGTGCTTTCAAACGGCAGCTACGTCCTCCTTAACAGTGAAGACTGTTGTGGCATGCGTGCCGGAATAGTTTACGTGGTTTTGGTCACCAAGGCCATTACTTGCTGCGGAAATGTGTTATTTCCCCCCGCTAAATTAAGGGAGGTGGCCGATATCTGGCCTCACATTGCTACTTCCAAGGTGAATTTCGACAAGTTGAGTTGACTAAAGGCTCTATTGTTTCAAAAGCATGTGGCCCTTGCATCTGCCCGCGAGACCTACGCACTTCAGGTGGCGCGGTCATCAGAAGAAATACAGTCCCTGTTAAATACTAACTTTCCGAGCCACTTTGGTGAACTCGTGGGACGTATATTTAATGCGTCCAGCACTGCTGGATTAGCACTTTTTTTCTAAGTCGTAGGTTTTGGTTTTGCTCATACCTTCTCTTCCATATTCGGTTTGATACCTTCGGCTATTCATTCTATTTTCGGAAGCATTTTCGGAGGATTTCCGATTACTTTGGCTTTATAGGCTGGTGTTTTGCTGTTGCTGTTGTTCTTCCACAATGGCTGTCCCGCCGCAACAAGAGCGAATGTGGGCGCTCCCATCGGTGCAGCTGTCTTGAACACATGATGCAGCATTTTGGAGCAACACTCCTGGGATATTTGGAGTGTGACTGGTCCCTGTCCTTCAGGCCAGTTTTGGATTGTGTGCAACCTGTGTTTCGGTGCCTTTGGTGCTCATTTGAACATGCACTAGCTCTCTGTCTCTCACTGCAGCACCCCCCAGTGGTTGATGCTGATCTGTTCATGTTCCCGGTCAGGGATCATTCCCAGACATGCGCCCTGCAGCTGCGTTTGCTTCGTGAGGCAGTTTACGAGATTCCCTTCCTGGAGGAAGATGATATTAACTCGTTCATAGGCCCTGCACGGGATGCCGCCTTGGATGGTTCTTGGGCTTTGGAACACACCTGCTCCACGATAGTGTTTGGCGTGGATTTTCTGGTCTTGTCATCTGCCGAAGTGGAGAATATCCTGCTTCCCGTGACTTCCGTTTGAATTGGATTTGTTCAAAATTGACATTTTTATATGAATTTGGCTCTCATGTCACATGCTTATTTTTTAATTTAGAGTTTTGTGCTTTGGTGTCCTCTGGACTTGTTGAAATGTGTGTTTTGTAGATTTTTATATATAGGGCATTTATTATGCTTCGATTAGAACTACTTTCTACCGACAAGGGGAGGGTGTAGTGGAGCCATTTTTATGTAGCTTTTGCACGTTTGCCTCAGGCATTAGGCCTTTGTGCACTTTGCCCTAGATGCATTTTATTCATTTGCTTAAAGCATCGGGCCTCTGTGCACTTTGCTCTAGATGCATTTTATTCACCCTCGTACTGTTATTTTTCAATAGCCAGTTCCACTGTCTTGTTTTATTTTCTTATATCACACTGGTTAGCCTACTTCAGCACCGGAGCTCTCAAATAATACATTCTTGTTCACTCTGTGCTTCAGTCAAGGATACAGTCTGGTACATTGCCAATAGATGTGGTAGGAGCTTAGTCTTTGGTTTGTAGACGATACACATCCTTACGTAGGGACGTTTTGTTAGTACATCGAGATGTTAGTTATAAAAACACTTCCTAGTCCTAATACACATAAGAGGGAGATTCCGACCAGGGAACCACAACTAGACTCTGACTGCCCTCTTGCAGATGCTGACCCAGATCACAGGCCTTTGCTCAGGTATGAGGTTTGATGTCTTCCCAGGGAATCTGAAAGGCAAGCTCAGAGCTAAACATGCTGTGCTCAAAATAGAACTTAATTAGAGAGAACGTAATCTGTTAACACTATGATAGCGTTATTCTTATGTTTCACTCTATTCGTTACTATTTCAATCCTACTGTGTTGTATGGTTCTGATTATTGCGGTTCAAGCCTTATTATCTAAAATGCAGTCATTTTGTTAAATTGATCTATAAAACTTAATCTGCCTTTGTCATTTGTACATGAGATCATAATGTATATGAGAGAGTTGGTTGGGATCTGAGCGACCACGACTTCCCTGAGAAGTTCTAAAGATGTCATGCGCTCGGCTGCCCAATCATCCCTTCCCCTTGGGAGAGATGAGGCACTGCTAGTTAGCCGGAGCAAAACCAGATTGAAGGTGACAGGGGTCCTTCTTAGTGGGTCAGACTTAGTCCCCCACACCAGAAACGACTCTGCTACCTAGAAATCCAGTAGTCTCATTTAGGATAATGAGAGCCAACGCGACACCACCAGGCTTTCTCTGGCAATTCCAAACAGAAAAAAGTTTATCAGACTGTCTACTATACATCGGACTTACTGATGTACTTACACTCACAGGTTCAATCCCAACTAGTCATCGGTATAAGGTTTCCTCCAAGGGCACCAAGAGGGACACTGTTGGAAGAAACATGATGGTTCACCCAGCTGCAAATAGAGCAGGCAGACTATCAGTTTGGCAAATAAGGTACTACATCATGCTTGTGGCAGAGTACTCTGTCCAGAAAACTATAACTCAGTCCCTAGGAGTTCTAAGAGCATAAAACATTGTTTTTAAAAACAAGCCATCCGAAATACAAGATGTATAAACTAGTGAAAACCACCATTCATCATAAACTACTCAAACATAGTTCCATACTGCACCTTTCATCAGCTTAAAAAAGGTCTTAAAGATAACATTAGCATTCAACAACTATATGTATCATCACTTATCATATCACTATTGACATCATTGATGACACAACTGAGTTACATCAATTGGAAACAGAAATGAAAGTCATCAATGAGACGATATCAGTATTCAGAAAAGAGGCTACTCATTTATTGATCCTGTTAGAAATGGGGTCTTTGGTTGGCAGTCAGGTTACCCCCTGTCCAAGCAAGGACCCTCACTCTAGTCAGGGTAAGTCACACACAATCCAAATGATCCTGTGCCCACCCTCTGGTAACTTGGCACTGAGGAGTCAGGCTTAACTTAGAAGGGAATGTGTAAAGTATTTTTGCAAAAAATCATACAATAACACAATATAGCACCCCAAAAATACATCACACAGTGTTTAGAAAAATATATAATCTTTATCTGGATATTTGCAGGTCAAAACGATAAAAGATGCAATATGAAAATGTAAAGATATCACCGGAAAGTGATATAAAGTGTCTTAAGTCTTTAAAAAGCAGCAAAGTCTCTTTCAAGCACAAAGTACCTGGTTGGAGTGAAAAATCTCCGCAAAGGGGACGCAGAGGAGGAGATGCATGGAAAATGGTGTGTGCGTCGGTTTCGGCCCTTCACACACGGACTTGCTTTGTTATTTGTCATGCGGGGAAGACTTTGTGTCGATTTCTGGCACGCGGACGGGTCTCCTCTTTGGGTCGCGGGGTTTTTAGATGCCCCAGGGTCTGTGCGTAGAATCCTGGGCTTGTTGACCAGCTGCGCGTCGTTCCGGTGGGCGATGCATGGAATTTTCTCCCTCACGGCAGGCGTTGCGTCGATTTCCATTCTGGAAGTCCGGCGGCGTTGTCCAGGAGGGCTGTGCGGCGAAGTTCCAGTTGCACCGCAGGCACCGTGTCGATCTTTTCCTTGCAAAGTCGAGCGGCGTCTTTCCGCTTCGGCGTGTGGTGAATTTTTCACCACGGAACAAGCTGTGCGTCGAAACTTTCGCAGCACAAGGAGTCTAGTTGCAAGAGAGAAGTATTTTTGGTCCTGAGACTTCAGGGAACAGGAGGCAAGCTCTATCCAAGCCCTTGGAGAGCACTTCTGCAGCAAAGCAAGGGAGCAGCAAGACAGCATGGCAACAGCAAGGCAGCAGCCCTTTGTAGAAAGCAGTCAGGTGAGTCATTTAGGCAACCAGGCAGTTCTTCTTGTCAGGAATCAGGTTCTGGTTCAGGTTTCTTCTCCAGGAAGTGTCTGAGGTGGTAGGGCAGAGGCCCTGTTTTATACCCAAATGTGCCTTTGAAGTGCACCAGGTCCCCTTTCAGTTCAATCCTGTCTGCCAGGGTCCCAGCCGGGGGTGTGGCAGTCCTTTGTGTGAGAGCAGTACCTCCACCCTCCCAGCCCAGGAAGACCCATTCAAAATGCAGATGTATGCAAGTGAGGCTGAGTACCCTGTGTTTGGGGTGTGTCTGAGTGAATGCACAAGGAGCTGTCAACTAAACCCAGCCAGGCGTGGATTGTAAGGCACATAAATATTTAAGTGCAGAGAAATGCTCACCTTCTAAAAGTGGCATTTCTAAAATAGTAATATTAAATCCAACTTCACCGGTCAGCAGGATTTTGTATTACCATTCTGGCCATACTAAATATGACCTTCTTACTCCTTTCAGATCAGCAGCTACCACTTCAACAATGTATGAGGGCAGCCCCAATGTTAGCCTATGAAGGGAGCAGGCCTCACAGTAGTGTAAAAACAAATGTAGGAGTTTTACACTACCAGGACATGTAAACTACACAGGTACATGTCCTGCCTTTTACCCACACACCACCGTGCTCTAGGGGTTACCTAGGGCACACATTAGGGGTGACTTATATGTAGAAAAAGGGGAGTTTTAGGCTTGGCCAAGTCGAAGTGACAGTGAATCTGCACACGCAGGCCTTGCAATGGCAGGCCTGAGACAAGGTAAAGGGGCTACTAAAGTGGGTGGCACAACCAGTGCTACAGGCCCACTAGTAGCATTTAACCTGTTCTGTGCCTTGGACGAGATGATCTCGTCCAAGGCTACAGTTCCCCTGTGCCCCCCCCGTGCACCCCGCAAGCCGGGGATGGAAGAGGAAGACCAAATGGATATGAAACAGGGCAGAAAGGTCTGTGTCAGAAACTAGGTTATGAATTTGGGAGTAGGGTAATCCTAACAACTCGATAAACCCACTCTGGTTAGATCAAAACACTTGGGCATATTTATGGGGATAGTGACACAGTGCAGAAAGTACCCTTGCTGTGCTGCAAAGTGTGACAGGGAAAGTGCAAGAATGTGCAGTATTTGGGAGAGTACAGTACATGCATACATTTCCCCTACACTGGTATGCTTTTCCCTGCCTAGCGCCAACACAGGCGCCCTTGCACTATAGTGCAAGGGTACCTGCATCGCATACAAGATTGTCACCTTCCTGCACAAATATAATTCTGAGATGCTTTTTCTTCTTTCTATTTGTGCTGCAGAATTCATCACCCAGAGAGAGAGGAAAAATGAGCAGAAATAAAGATATTTCTCCTCGTTATGCCTCACTTGAGGAGCTGTATGTTTTTTGGCAAATTGTCAGGTTTACCAGTTCTGGTAAATCCCAGAATGCATCACAATCCATGGATGTTTCTTGGAAGTACCCCTGCAATATCCATGGAAATGCCTCCCTGGTGCAGAGTAATGTAACACAGTGATTTGCAATGCATTGCATTACTCAAGATTCAAGAAACCATTCAGGGCCATGCACTTATGGTTTGAGTCACGTATGTACCACGTTGCCTGGTAGTAATGACAGAAGCAGCAGGCAATCCCTAGAGAAGTGTTTCTTAGTTGCAAACAGTGTCAACAATTTCAACACAACTCAATGAAATTGTGAAAGTAATGTAGGAATATAGAGAAACGTCTAATTAGCAAATAGAAAGCAATGTCATTTAAAAGTAAGTTCAGGGGAACCAGAGTTTAAAGCAGTTTAGATCAAAATGTGGCAAGAAAATCTAAAGCAGTAATCAAAAATCACCATTTACGGTTGACAAGAACCAAGGTGAAATTCATGGATCCTGACAGAAAGGTCAGAGACAACAAGCTGTTCTTCCCAGTCAAATGTTTTGCCTTCTGATGTAGTCTTTGTTAAGGAAGTCAAAATGTTCCAGTGAAACAAGGTCCAAGACTATGGCTGGTGAAGGTTCCTTGAAGATTGACATGTCTTTTAGCTCTTGTTGGCTTTAGGCCCAAAGCTCCAACCTGAACAAACTAGGATTATGTGGCTATAATTAGTGACTTTTTTGAAAGTCAAAACCTTCCATCAGGGCCATGCTTAAAGCTATAACCAATAATTGCTCCGCAAAATCTAGATATCTTTTTAACAAGGTTCCCCTGAGCCAGTTCATATCATGGCAAACAGCTCTGAGGTTGACGAACCTGATTGTCTTGTCTGTCTTGGATGGAACCTCCCTGGGCATGCTTCAGCAACCATTCCAAGTTCTCCAAATATGCTGCAAAGTTTCCTCCTGTTCAGTCCAGCAGCACATAGCTTCTCAGAGCAGTCTTTTCTGCAACAAGTCTCTCGCCATTCAGGTCACATGCAGGTGTCAGTTCTTTGTTGTCACTGGTGTCTTCGTAGAATCAGATATCCTTCTGCTTTTTGTGTCTGTGAAGCAGCCAATAAGAAGTCCACATATAAAAAGATAGGGGTGTCATATGCTTTTATGTGCAGAGTTCACCGCCCAGACTGCGGAGTCTTCACAGTTATAAAGTTACTATTAAATTATACTTTTGTGAATACTGAAAAAGATTAAACTTACACAAATGTGTCTGTTTACCTATGTGAAACAGGCTCTCGAAGTCCAACCACTTGGCAGTCAGTTCACGTCTCTGGGCATCACAGGAGTCCTTGATTTCTTGTGTGAGTTATCTTCTTTTATAAGGAGTTAGGAGGTGGCTGTCTTCTTCTAGCAGAGCCATCTTCTTCAATGTAGAGTCTTTCAAGTTCCAATAAATTTTTGTTGAGGTCGTAGTTGAAAAGCCAGAGTTATCCTTGATTCTAGTCAGTGGATGAAACAATTCAATCACTCAAACTAAACTATTTTCTTGCAGTCCATCAAAAATCATGATAATGGTATATCTTCTGTCAACTGTCTCAGTCTACTTCCATATAGCCAGCACCTGCTATGTGGCTCGTAGGTAGGCTATTGTCCTCTGAATTAGAGGTATTAATTCCACCTGCCAAGGAGGTGGGGGCATTATGAGTGGTAGAACTAGTCTTAAGGCCATTTTGGCTCATGCAGCCAAGAGTACATTTGTACAAAGTTATTTTCTATATAGGTTATCATCAATCTGGTTATACCATTAACTCAGATTTTGAAAATTATATGGGTTATACATTTGAAGTATTTTTCTAGTATTCTCACCAGCGAATATAGGAAATAAAGATTTGTATCCAATTTAGGCCTCCTCTGGAGAAATTATAGCAAGTCCTATACACTGAAATACTTTTGGGGTTTAATTTCACAGTGGGAGCACACATCCACAATTAATGAGTTCCCTATTTTTATATATTACCACCCTGCCCTTGGGCTTACAGGACACAATTTAGGAGTTAGCGAGGAATATGTAAAATGCGGTTTCCATTCATGGCAGATGCACTTTTTTCTGCTATATGTCATTGAGGTGCATTTAAGCTAAAGCTACGCCAGAGACACATTTTCCATGCCATCTACAGTGTTGTTACAGGGCAGACTAATTGGCTAAATTAATGTTACAACTACCATATTAGGGCCAGAGCACACATACTCTGTGAAATCTATTAGCAGTGTCACTGGGCACAGAGTCCAGATACCAGCAAAAAAAGGGTCTAGTAAATTATGAAACGTCTGAAGTGGCCATGCAGAAGTAGATGTATTTGCTACTGGCATTGTTCAAGATCTGTATCCAGAGCTGAAACATTATGCCAAAAGCTCTGATTCTTACAATCTTGGTCTAAGGGTGTTGAGTTCAGGTCCTGGCCTTAAGCAGAGCCTGTGTTGAGAGCCTTGCACCTAAAAGATAAGACCACTCAACTCAGGGGTACATAGCATGGAATGGCTTGAGTGACACCTTTGGATGGCAATAATCATGTAATGTATGACACCATAGATTTGATCAATTCTGTCACCTGTAAAATCATATGTGAATTCATGCGTGAGATCATGAACAAGGAATTGAGAGCAGCCATGGATTCTTACAAGATGTCACAGGTGAAGATGTCATAACAAATGATATTGTCAACAATATCACAGATGTCTTCACCATTGACATCATCATTTACATTGATGAAGTCATGGGTGGTGTTAGAAATGGGGTCTTTGTTTGGCAGTCAGGTTATCTCCTGTCCAAGCATAGACCCTCAGTCTAGTCAGAGTAAATCACAGACAATCCAAACGATCCTCTGTGCACCCTCTGGTAGCTTGGCACTGAGCAGTCAGGCTTAACTTAGAAGGCAATGTGTAAAGTATTTGAGCAATAACTCATGGAAAAACACAGTATAACACCACAAAAATACACCACACAGTGTTTAGAAAAATATATAATATTTATCTGGTTAAATGCTGGTCAGAACGATCAAGCTAAGATAAGTACACGTTAAAATATCACTTTAGAGAATGATTAAAGGAGTCTTCAGTATTTAAAAAGCAACAAGTTTCTCTTGCAAGCACAAAGTACCTGGTTCGCGTTCAAATTCTCTGCAAGGGACCGCAGAGGAGGAGGTGCATGGAAAACGGGGAGGTGTGAGTCGGTTTCTCTGGGCGCACACAGACGATGTGTCAATAATGTTTCACGCAGCGAAGGCTTTGGGTTGATTTCCAGCGCGCTGACTTGGATCCTCTTTGGGTTGTGGGGTTTTCGGACGCCTTGGGGATGATGTGGAGTAATCATTGGCGTGCAGGATGAAGTCACAGGAGCTGCGTTGATCCGGTGGGCGATGTCAGGAAATTTCTGTCGCATTGCAGGTGCTGCGTTGATTCTTCTTGCAGGAAGTCGGGCTGCCTTGTTCTGGCTTGGCCATGCGTCTATCCAGTGGTCCGTGCGTCAAAGTTATGGTCGCAACGCTTGCACTGCATCTATCTCCTCTCGGGGAGCCGGGCTGCGTCGTCCCAGTTCGCCATGCAGTGATTTTCTCACCACAATGCAGGCTGTGCATAGTTTCTGGCAGGTTGTGCATCCAATTTGCACCGCACAAGGAGTTCTTTGCAAAAGGAAGGAACAGGAGGCAAGTTCTATCCCAGCCCTTGGAGAGCACTTCTCAGCAGAGCCAGAGGGCAGCAAGGCAACAGCAGGGCAGCAGTCCTTTGCAAAAAAGCAGTCATGAGTCCATTCGGCAGCCAGGTAGTTCCTCTTGGCAGGTTGCAGGGCCTGGTTCTGTGTTTCTTCACCAGTGATATCTTGTATCTTGTCCAGAAGTGTCTGAGTTGGTAGGGTAAGAGGCCCTGTTTAAATAACCAAATGTGCCTTTGAAGTGGGGGAGACTTCAAAGAGTGGCTTAGAAGTGCACCAGGTCCCCTTTTAGTTCCATCCTGTCTGCCCGGGTCCGAGTAGGGGGGTTGGCAGCCCATTGTGTGAGGGCATGCCTCTGTCCTTTCAAATGTAAGTGTCAGGCCCTCCACCCTTCCAGCCCAAGAAGACCCATTCAGTATACAGATGTGTGCAGGTGCGACTGAACATTCTGTGTTTGGGTTGTCTGAGTGAAATGCACAAGGGAGCTGTCAAGTAACCTAGACAGACGTGGATTGTAAGGCACAGAAGGATTTGAGTGCAGAGAAATGCTCACTTTCTAAAAGTGGCACTTCTAAAATAGTAATATTAAATCCAACTTCACCAGTCAGCAGGATTTTGTATTACCATTTTTGCCATACATAATATGACCTCATTACTCCTTTCAGATCAGAATCTATTACTTAAACAGCATATGAGGGTAGCCGTAATGTTAGCTTATGAAAGGAGCAGGCCTCACAGCAATGTAAAATGAATTTAGGAGTTCTGTACTACCAGGACATATAAACTACACACTGCCTTTTACCTACATAGCACCCTGCCCTATGGGTTACCTAGGGCCTACCTTAGGGGTGACATATATGTAGAAAAAGGAAGCAATAAAATGAAATGCATCCAAATAAGCCTAACTGTCAAAGAGGAACAAGGATGATACATCTTTTTCTAAAGGTGTATAGAGGATAAGCAACTGTTAGCTCCCTAATGATGGCCATTACCATTTGGCTATCCCCATGTCCAACAGTCAGTTTACCAAACTGACTCCAAATTTTACAGCTGTTCAAAAATGATACCTTAAAGTTGCTCAAACTTATATCCTTCAGAATGCATCAACAACGGTTGAATTTCTTGTCCATTTGTTTACAGTTGATGCAATTGTGGATTGCTAGCACAGAGTAGTCAAAGGACAAGCCATCAGGAGCCCAAAGAGTATTACATGATCAAAATACACCTTATCCTTCTCAATACGTTGATGATGGTCTAGCTGCTATACAAAAGAATATTGGTCCAACAAACATTCTCTCACTTCTGTAAAGCATCACTCAAGGATTGGATAAACCCACGTGGCATTTCTTTATTGGCAATGGACACACACTTGTGAATATTCCCTTGATAAATTGGAAAAATGGTACATGTAGAAAATTACATTTGTATGTTAGAGCTATTCAGCACCTGATGCAGCATTAGAATGAGCAGCTCCCACTTTGCCTTATGTGTTTTCAGGTGTTTAGTCCAACCATGTTTAACATCTTTACTTTTCTAGAGATGAAGAGATCCTTAGGTTTATAATTAGCCTGAAAGATGAAGATATTTCTGAACCATTGTAGATAGATTAAATCAAAGATCTCTGATTTACATATGTTCAGAAACTACCTACAAATACGTTTTTCCTGCACTGAAGCAAAAGAGAGATAACCGTGATGGACTATACAATGGGAATGTTTTAGAATGCCCTACTCTTCCTTTTCAAACATTTTAAGGGTTCCTTCCTATAGAATCTCTGTCTTCCCCCGCAATGGAGTACATTTGCTCTCTGTATTTTTTTCCAGCTTCTTAGCCCAGCATTAATATCATTGACACCATGTACACAGAATTTAGAAAACTGATGTTTTTTAAAAATGTTGGGTTTAGACAGGTTTTTATATACATACACATAAAACCCATGTTCCTCAAACATCTCAAGAATGGAAGCATTTTTTGTAAAATAACCTTCATGATTACTGATCTATGAAATAACAAGGGCATGACTAGAAGGGTTCATTTTCCTACTCTTGAATGCTCTCTACTCTCTACCCAAACTCACACAAATTATACATAATGCAACCCATAAAGCTTTATTTTCCAAACACATTTCATTTACTTTTTTTTAAAAAAGTTATTCTCAACGAAGCAGTGTAAAGTGTGAAATAGGAACTAACATTTCAGGTGTACTGCCATTTATATTATATTTTTCCAAACAAATGGATTTATATTGCCATTTTCCCCTGATCATTCATGTTGAAAAAAACATGTAACCATCTCTTAGTCAAAGCATAGCTGCTATTGTGTTTGCAACTCAAGAGTTCAAATATTAATAGGTTTAAAAGTAACGCTAATATAGAAATCAGGGGGTGGAGACTCCACACTGTCATTGATTTGGTACCCACCACCAAGAGAACAAAATGTATCTCCCATTAGGTGGTCTTACTTAATTCATCTTCCTCAGTTTTATAAAGAGGGCTAATGGAAGTGGGAATAAGGAGCACCCCTCCTATTCCACTGTAGAATATTTTCACCAGTAAGAATTAAATAGGCCCCGGTACAGAGAAAACAATAATCCTGGTGAACTTTGGTGGGAAAAAGTTCCCTTTATTATAACAATGAAAAATTCCCATTCTATATCAACAGTCTTCTCTGTATTTAGAAAGCAAACTGTCAAATGAGTCTCAGTATTCACAAATAGACCACAGATGTCCATTAAATAATGAGAATGAGTGACAAAGAGCACAATTAAAAAAGCTAGCTTATGTTTTTAAAGTTACCAGTTTGAAGCCTCTGCACTGCATTGTGCAGTGTGGAGAATCTGCCCAAAGTGCAGAGACTCCGTCCCAAGTGCAAGACTCTGCACTCGGTGGAGTTTCTGCTCTGTAGTGCAAAGATTCTGCCCCGACTGCAGAGACTCCATCTAGAGTGTAGAAATTGCATATTCAGAACTTTACTACACATAATTTAGCCGTGTGAATTGGGCCCTAAGAATGGACCTGGTATAAACCCAGTCTGATTGAGATGCATAACTTTATGTATTACACTTGTCAACCAGTTACCAAAACCAGTCAGTAATATATTGTATTCAGTAGTTAAGTAGTAATGTCACTAGGATACTTCGAGGCATTGATCTTTCTGAGACTTCAGATATTTTTTCCAATCTGAACAATTTTGGTGGTATAAAGAGGGGGCAAGCCATTGCTCATTCAACATAGAAACATGCTTAGGAGTTAGTCTATGTGGAACTACGTACATAATTCATTAGTGGGGCCTTCCCCCTATATTAGCCTTCTCTGAATGTGTGGATATAATGGTGCTACACATTGCTTCATTAATGATTGGAGAACAAAAATGTTACTCCTACTTCCATGGGACACATTCCCATTTGCAATGCTGAAAAATACTTCAGTGTCAGCCCCAGTCTGATTGAGTGTTTTCTATAAAAGTAATGTACAAAAATAAAAAAGACTGTGGTGATAGAAATTGTCCCTGAGATCAATTGGCTACTTTCTGGGCTAAAACAAATTCTCTGCTGGTAGTGTTGTTTGTGAAGCAAGGTCTTTGTCATTCTTGCTCTCTTGTAAGATGACTTGTCAAAAATGGCTTAATAATTGAACATTGTTTGCACTATCAACATTAGGCACAGACATTCCTGAAGTATTATTAAGGTAGTTACATTCAGTATAAATGTGGGGGCAAAATCATCTCTCAGAGAAGAACCAATTATTTTGTTAGAGCAGTATGTTCAGCTCTTTCCCTAGCCATTCTCAGTTACAAATATGCCAAGCAGCCAAGTCATAAAATCATCCTATATGACTGCTTCTGAGATGATATCTTTATTATTACCAAAATAGTCGGCAGGAAAACATCTCCCTTGCACAATACCTGGTACTGTTAATAAAAATAAATCAGCCCTCCCTTTAGGCTGTTGTTGTATATGTAGCTTAGCCAAGAAATGAATTGGAGAAAAGGAGAATGGACTGATAAAACAGATGAAGCAATTCTCATATTTGTACCGCTTAATACACTAAAAATTTGAACAAAATCAATTCAGACATGACTTTCGTAATGCTAAGAGAAGACGTTATTAGCTAATGTTTCTCTGTCATCTTCATTATGGGCTTAGTTTATTGAGCAATGTTCTTAAAATCTGAGCTTGGCTAAGAATTGTAGATAAGTTAATGAAACTTTAAAATCCTCACCTAAAATAATCAGAGGATAAAATCTGGAAAATTCCTGAATTGTTTTTTTAAGAGCTCTAGAATCATGAAGTATTAAGATTATTAAGTCTTAAATATTAGGTAATACGTCTTTATTTTTGTTTTACCACTGCAAGGTCTACCTCTCCCGTAGGGTAACATTAGGTTTCCTGGTTACATTTAATAAGTGAAAACTTCCAATTTGGAAAAGGTAGACAGGTCAAGTTTGGTGTCTAAAGAATTGTAATTTAAAGTCTTCTATAATGGTAAAGTTGGGGTTTAAGTCACAATTCAGAAAATGGCCCTTTTCGAGAGTTGGCATTTACTTGTTGCAACCATTTGTTTCCTGCAGACTATCCTTGGGTCACATGACTAGTTGTCACTGGTAGTTGGTCCTTGTGTATTGCTTCCAGACAGTAGGACAAAAGGAAGCTAGGTGCTGACACAGTGGGCCACTCTGACTTAACAAGGCAAAGGAGCTGTCACCTACAACACTTCCATATCAGAGAGGATCTGCCTGAATACACTCACAAAGAGTTTGTAACTACACTTTTAAGTCCCTATATAAGTTGGGTCCAGCATAGGAAGGAAGAGGATGCCTGACACCGCAGGAAGTTGAAACCTCCAGAATCTTCTTCTACATCAAAGTGAGCATGAGGTATAAATAAAGGACCCCCAAACTTAGCTCTTCAATACATATCTGGCCCTGTGGAAGACTGCTGTGCTGCTTTGCTGCAGGAAGGACTGCCACTCTGTTCTGTGATGCTGCCCTGCTGCCCTTCTTCCTGTCCTGGGAAGGTCTGGACCTGCATCTTGACCCTCAGGACTACCAGAGTGACTCCAACAGCAAGTTGGCTGGCCTCCTGATCAAAGCCTCAGGGACAGAACAGGCTCCCACAACATTGTACTCAGTCCATGGACTCTGACAGCTTTGCCTCCTGCCCTCCCAAGTTGTGCCACCCCAGTCCTGGACGCTTAAAAGTGAGAGAGTGAAGGTACTCTGACAGCCCAGCTGTGGTTGAAGCAGAACCAATGCCGCATGACACATTGCCACCCAAACCTCTGTATCGAAACTGCAGCACGATTCATCATCTCAGAAAACTTCACATGAGAAACACTACAGAACGCATTCCTGATACAGGACTTCTCATCAGAGCCCATAGCCTAGTCGGAATCACCACTGGGCAATGCGTCCTTGATGCAGGTCTTCTCATCACAAGCCCCTCATTGATGGCATCTTCGATGATGACGCATAACTCTGAATCATAAGCCTTGCAACTTCTTCAGAACCAGACTGTGCACAATGCATCTTTGATGCAATGCTTTGCATCTAAAGCCCTTCAATGACGGCATCCTTAATGATGATGGAGGACTTCACATTACAGTCTCACAGCTTCCCAGAACCGTTGCTGTACTACACATCTCTTCACTCGGGGCCAGATGTACAAAGCGTTTTGCATGGTGCAAACAGCTAAATTAGCTGTTTGCACCATGCAAAACGGGCATCGCAATGCTCATTCCCATTTTGCGAGTCGGTAACCTGGTTACCGACTTGCAAAATGGGAATGCAACTCGCAAATAGGAAGGGGTGTTCCCCTTCCTATTTTCAATTCGCATTGCAATGCAGAATTGCTTTGTGATCGCGAACGCGGTCGCAAAGCAATTTGCAGTTAGCACCCATTACAAATGGGTGCTAACCCATCTGCAAAAGGGAAGGGGTCCCCATGGGACCCCTTCCCCTTTGTGAGTGGCTCTGAAAAAATGAAACAAAAAAGTTGTATTTTCTCGGGTGTATTGCAACTCGCTTTCATTTAAGGAAAACGGACTACAATACAACAAGGACACCATTCTGCATAAGGGTTTGCGAGTCGCAATCCCAAACTTACCTACATCTGGCCCTAGGTCCCTAGATTACCTCAGCTGGGGGACTCGTGCTCTGAAATGTATCTTGCAACACCCCTCAACCAGGATTTTAGGTTCTCTTCTTCAGCAGGCCTAACTTGGTTACTGTATATGACCCACACTCCATTGTGGTTGGCCTGAACTTGTGACTTTGCCCCAATCTTGCACAACCAGATAACTACAGCTGGTGCTTTGTGACTTTTGGTGCTATTTTCACTCAACTCTTCAAAATTGCATATCTCTGGTTCTACTGATTGGATTTTTGTTGTTTTTGTCCTAAATTATTTGTTACATTTTACTAAATTGGTGTGGGACTTTTTTTTTGTTTGTCTTGTGTTTCCCTTCATTACTGTGTGAACTGCTGCATACACTTTACACACTGCCTCTAAGTTAAGCCTGACTGCTCTGTGACAGGGTACCAGAGGGTTGAGCACAGGTTAATTTTGGGTTGCGTTGTGACTTCAACCTGGCAAGGAAAATGGTTGCTGTTTTCTCAGGATTTCATAACAATCCAATTTCTTACAGTAGCTATTTACTAATAAGCACACAAAAAAGGAAAAGTAACAAAAAATAATTCAAACAATGTACTCCAAAGACATATTAAACAATTGCATTTTCATTTATTCTCAGTTTCTTTCAAATAATCTTTCATATTTTAAAAATGTCAGACCACTATCCCACATGCCTGTTTAGCTTTCCCCACTGTACCTCCAAAAAATTGCCCACTAAAAATATAAGAAGTGCATCACATTTCCTACTAAGATCACAGTACCCATGCCTGTCTGTATCACGTATGCTAATTGCATCTACAAATAAAAAAGTTAATTTCAATATCTGCTCAAACAATATTCTCTCGTGATTGTTTAACTGCAATTGAAATTATCATGTTTGATTCAAGTTGTTATTAACAACTTATCAAAAAAAAATTCTTGTCAATAATACTGTGTGACACAAGTTAAAAATAAATACATAAAAAAATACCCATATTGGCTCTCTATTTCACAAGTTATGTAAAATATCAAACTCAGACTGGGACACCCAGATGTTTGAAAAGGGGCAGTGATGCACTTGGGCTTTAGTGATGCACTATATGAGTAAGGTGTTGTATTCTGAATAGAAAAACACACAGGCACATGCTAAAAATAGGGCCCATATTTAAGAAAACGTAGCCCCGCTTTATTTATAATTTGTCACTAGACCCGCATAGTGACAAAACTTCAGAGTTAGAGCCATTGTTTGGGAGTGCCACTCCAACTTGAGTCATTTAGTCACAATGATATGCAAATTAAGCATTCCCTTTAAAAAAATGACGCTAGGCGCCCACCACCATATTTTCTGCCATGCACAAAAATTATGCATGTTAAGGAACCGGTCCCAAAAATAACATAAAGTCCTATTAGCATCAAATTTTAATGCCTGGTCAGACCAAGCATTAAAATGAGGCCCACACACTACTACATAAGGAAAATACAATGAAGAAGCATTGGCAACCCCCTGGACAAATGGATCTGTTAATGCTCCAGCTTGGCACATGCTGCAAATTACATTTATGGATATGAAGACCCAAACACCCAAACAAGTCTGCCAACCCAAAGGTCAGTGATAAACTGGCGGTACCAAAACCCACACTGTTACGCCAACAGAAATATGCCCACAGCATCATGACCCATGAATCACTGCGGCGGTCTTTCAACCGTGGTAAACCATTGGCAGTACTCACCACTGAGCTCAAAATACACACGCCCTAACAAAACTACACCACGTTAGACAATTCAAACTATACACACCTGACACACATACACACACCACACCCACACACCCAATCCAATATAAAACGCACACCCACATTACCCACAACCCTTTACAATGAAAAAAATATATTGCCAACTGAGAGAGACACAAGCCAGGAGCACCCACTTAATCTGAGCCACATCACCCATACACCATCCACGCACCTCACAGCACACACCCCAACACATCACCCCACACACCCTCACACATACCACTCACACTACACCCATGGCACCACAAAGGCACCCTAGGTTTTCAGAGGAGGAACTAGGGTCATGGTGGAGGAAAATCATCCGGGTAGAGCCACAGCTATTGGGATCACAGGTGCAGCAGATGTCCATTGCAAGGAGGATGGAATTATGGCAGAGAGTCATGGACAGGGTCAACGTCGTGGGACAGCACCTCAGAACAAGAGATGACATCAGCAAGAGGTAGAATGACCTACGGGGGAAGGTGCATTACGTGGTTGCAAGACACCAAGAAGCCGTACAGAGGACTGGTGGTGGACCCCCACCTCCTCCCCCACAACTAACAACATGGGAGGAGCAAGTCTTGGCAATCATGCATCCTGAGGGCCTTGCAGGAGTAGCAGGAGGACTGGACTCTGGTAAGTCAAATCTTTACAACTATATCCCCCACCCTACCTGCATGCCATCACAAACTTAAACCCCTACCCTAACCCCATCACTCCACCACCTCACATATACACCACTATCACAACGCACCCATCCCAATACCAAGCCCTGCATGCATCAACAATGCATGGACCCCCATCCCAGACCTGCATGGAAACCCATCACCACAGCATGCACACTAGCGACAATCACTTAGCTACCCAAATCAAAACTCACACAGGCCAAAGCTGCCTTGGTAATAACAACCATAGAGGGAAATATACCCATGCACAAGATGGCACACGCAGATACAATAACACTGCATTTCATCCCCACAGGACCACCACTCAATGTCACCAGGGAGGAGGTGCCACCAACATTGTGTCTCTCCACAGAAGAGGCCCACAGTGATGACAGCAGCTCTGCACGCCTGGGTCACGATTACCAACCTGGCCCATCAGGGACCTCTGGACAGTCGGTTACCCTGCCACAGTCCCAACCCTCCACAGAGCCTCCCCTCAGGAAACACCAGCACAGCACCCACCCAGCTGGCCAATACCTCTGTAATCAGGACACATCAATCAGCAGTGTGTTCACCACTACAGGGACCCCAGGTAACCCAACAAACCCAAGACAATCAGAAACCTGGGGTCAGTGGCAGTGGGCACACGCTTCAGAGGACAGAGGCACAGGACAACAGGGAAGCTGGGATGACTGCTAGGTGACAGGGGGAGGACAGGCCCAGAGAACCAGCTCTCCACAAGGCACTTGCAGGGATCCTGGGAGCATACCACCATTCCCAGGAAACCATGGGCCATATAGTGTACAAGTTGCAGGAGACCCAGCGGCTGCAGGAGGGACACTACCTGGGGATCAGGGAGGACCTCAAAGACATCCACACCACCCTGGTCACCATTGCTGGGGTGCTGGCACACATGGCCAACACCGTGAGGGAGGCAGTGGCACACCAACGGGCCCCTGACATTAGCCAAACTGAAAAATAGCCCTCCACTGGCGCTAGTGGACAGGAGGCCCCGCCACAGGAACAACAGGCCATCAGCCCCCCACCCCCAGCAGAAGGAGAACCACCTCGCAAACGGTCCCTGCGATCCAGGCGGAAACCAGAGAACATTGCCAAGACCCCCGCAAGACTCTCCCGATTGTCACCCTTGTGTCCCACTCTGTTACCTTGTCCACCTTGAACTGCTATAGCTCCCCTTCCTATGCCCCATTAAAATATGCCCCTGTGATACCAATAGACTGGACTCTACCCTGGACTTTCCTCCATCAGCAGCTTAGCCCATTGCAATACCCCCTCCACTTATTAGCACATAAATAAACACCCTTGGAACAAATACAAGTATGGAGTCTGTTAATTGATTCAAATATGAATTTGTTTAATAAGCTGTAAACATTGCAATTCAACTGTACAGCCATGGATACATAGGTATGACCTGTAGTGGGCAGCAGTAAACACACCAGGAGCCAGAGTGGGGCACAGATATCTGAAAATAGAGATGCCAAAGAGTACAGTAAGTGGCCATAGAATATGGAAAATCAGGCTGCCATGTACAATGTCACACAAAACTGCAATGGAACGTGAAGTTACAGTGTCTTACCTGTGTGTCACTGGAAGTACTGTTGAATGAGTGAACTTCAGTTGTCCACATCTTCTTCCTCTGCCTCCTCTACCTCACTATCCACAGGCTCCACCCCTGCTACAAGACCTCCCCCAGGCTCATCTTCCTGCAGAAAAGGCGCCTGGCGTCTCAAGGCCAGGTTGTGCAACATGCAACATGCAACAATGATCTGGCACACCTTCTTTGGTGAGTAGTACAGGGATCCACCTGTCAGATGGAGGCACCAGAATCTGGCCTTCAGGAGGCCAAAGGTTCTTTCAATTATCCTCCTTGTTTGCCCATGTGCCTCATTGTAACGTTTCTCTGCCCTTGTCCTGGCATTCCTCACTGGAGTTAGTAGCCATGAGAGGTTGGGGTAACCAGAGTCACCTGCAAATATTTGAGGGACACCTGTTAGACAGACACTCACCCTTAGGGACAACCCCACACCCATATACCTACATCAATTGGGTGGGGACCATGGGCTCACCTGTTAGCCACACCCGGTGCCTCTGGAGTTGGGAAATCACATATGGAATGCTGCTATTGCTGAAGTAAAAAAAATTGTGCACAGAGCCAGGATACTTGGCATTCACATGGGAGATGTACAGGTCTGCCAAACACAACATCTGCACATTCAGAGAGTGAAAGCTTTGCCTATTCCAGAAGACTTGTTCTTCCTCCAGGGGTGGGGGGGACAAGTGCTATATTTGTACCATCAGTGGCACCAATGATGCTGGGGATATGTCCCAGGGCATAAATGTCAGTCTTCACTGTGGCCAAATCATCCACCTGGGGGAATACGATGTAGCTGCGTGTGTGTTTCAGCAGGGCAGACAACACTCTGTTCAACACGTTTGAGAACATAGGCTGTGACATCGTTGATGCCATGGCCACTGTCGCTTGGAAGGAACCACTTGCCAGGAAATGGAGCACTGACAGGACCTGCACAAGAGGGGGGATACCTGTGGGGTGGCGGATAGCTGAAATCAGGTCGGGCTCCAATTGTGCACACAATTCTTGGACTGTGGCCCTATCAAGTCTGTAGGTCAGGATAATGTGTCTGTCCTCCATTGTCGCCAGGTCCACCAGGGGTCTGTACATGGGAGGATGTCTCCATCTCCTATTCATCCTCATCGGTTGAAGTCTAAGGATCAAAAAAGTGAGCAGGGGGTCATATTCACACATATGTCATAATAATAATGCATTTATTCCTTTACAGAAACATTATGTGAATTCGAGAGTCATTTGATGTGCCAATGTCTGCTGTGACACAGTTAGGTGCCATGGCCTGTGCCCCCCTGAAATGGCAGCTGCCTGACCTCTGAGGAGAGACAAGTGGAAATGAGGTAATTCCGCTGGCGTTGTGCGCTGTTGCGGTTGGCGGTCGACGACTGCTGCTCAAGTTCGCATTGGTTATCATTGGGCCCTATGGCTTCCAGGAGCCAATGCTGATGTACGCTGGTGGTGACGGTACGCACCGCCTTGGACGTGACCGCCATTTTCTATCTGTTTATTCACTTGCTACCTCACCTTCAACAGGAGAGGACCTACACTGCAAGTGCTGCTGTGACCTGTGTCTGGAAGTGACAATGGCTCGAGTGTCTGGGGAAAGGGCCCCTGCCTTCACTTCTGAGGAGTTGTAGAGACTGGTGGATGGTGTCCTACCCCAGTACACTTTACTGTATGGTCCCCCAGACAAACAGGTGAGTACACTGTGAGCATGATGTGTGGGCCATGAATGTATGGAGTGCTGTGTGTGTAAGCCTCATGTAGGTGGGGCTGAGGGGTCCTGGGCAGAGTGCTGCATGTATGGTGGTCAATGTATATGCATAAGGGGATGGGAGGGATATGGTGGGCCATGTGTATGACAGTCCGGACGGTATGACCAATCCCTTTTCTGCTGTCTGTTTCCTGCAGGTCAGTGCCCATCAGAAAAAGAGTATTTGGCGTGCCATCGCCAAGGAGGTGTGGACCCTGGGGGTCTTGACAAGCGGAGCACCCACTGCCGCAAACAGTGGGAGGACCTGCACTGCTGGGCAAGAAAGATGGCAGAGACCGAGCTGGGGCTGGCCTACCAACGAGGAAGGGTTGCCTGTGGTGCTCTGACCCCCCTGAGGTACGTCATCCTGGTGGTGGCCTACCCGGAGTTGGATGGGCGCTTGAAGGCATCACAGCAGCCACAAGGGGGTGAGTACAGATTCTGATTCATGACTTTGCACGCGTTAAGGTTGTCCCTGGGTGGGGGGTGTGGACTGTGGGTGCCCGTAGGCCTGGGCAAAATGTCAGGATAGGTCCCTTGTTGGTCAGGCTCTGAAGCACTCCAACCCCAATAAGGTTGGTGGGCATCTACTACCGGGCAGGGTCCTGTTGGTTTCAGGTGTGCAGCTAATGGCATTAGGCATTGTACCCCATGGGCTTATGAGTAGCTTTGTAACTGGTAGTGCATGGCCTAGTGCATAGTGCATAGGGCTTATCCCTGTGTGTTGTGTACGCCAACGGTAGTGTTGTTGCTGGCATTGACCAAGTGTATCCTCTGTCTCTCCCCCACCTTCTGTTTTGTCTCCCTGTCCTTGTGTGCATTAGCATAATCTAGCAGAGGAGCAGAGGCACCGGCAATGGAGAGACCTGCATCCCACATGGGCCTGGAAGCCAAATCCTCCAATGGTGAGGGCACCAGTGGGACAGAGGGCGAGGGAGCACCACAACGGAGACAGGAGGGGACACTACAGACAGCAACTCCTCCTCTGATAGATGCTCCCTGGTGGTGGCGGACACCTCTGTGCCCACTGCAACAACAGGTACAGCCGTCACCCCCGTGCCAGCTCCGCCCTCCCAGCAGCCCATCAGCGTGTTTCCCGTGCCCGCTCACCCAGGAGGGTGGGCATCTTCTTCGCCCCAGGCACCTCAGGCCCTGCCCCAGTCAGCCCTGCTCCCTCAGTGAGGAAGCTATTGACCTCCAGAGATGCCTCACTGTTGGGCAGTCAACCATAGTGAATGCCATCCAGGGGATGGCATCCCAGATGCAGCAATGGAATGCCTTCCTCAAGGGCTTTCACAGTGGATTGGTGCCCCTACAAAGATCGTTTCAGGCTCTGGCCTCTTCACTGATGGCAGCCAGTGTCCCTGTTTCATCTGTCTCCCCTCCAACTACCAGTATCCTTATCCCCAACTTATCCCACGCACACATTCTGACAGGCATATACCCAAAACAACACACAAGACTCTCACAGACATACACAGGCAGCACACTTCAATCCACACGCACTCACACAGCCAACACCCAGACGTATACACAACATCATCCACAGACTCCACTGTCTCCCTCACCTCCTCATCCTTTAAAATTCATATCCTCACTCACAGCTGCATGCACTGCATCAACAGTCCCTGAACATGACACCTGCACTACCTTGCCCACAGTCACCACAACAGCAGAGTCGCAGACATGCACACCACTCACCACAGGTGCAGTCACCACCACCACCATCACCACCTCATGCAGCACACCCACCTCACTTACAGACACCACCACAACATACATCCACACTTCATGTTTGTCCTCCTCCACCCTGTCTGACCCTCCTCCACAGACACACAAATGCTTGCACTCAGACCCCCAACAACCATCCACCTCACACATGCACACTGTTCAGGCACCTGCACCCAACTCCAGCACACCTCCTCCTCCTAGAACCACTCCCTCTACCTCCACTCCCATCCCTCCTCCCACATCCTACCCCATTGGCCCTAAGAAGCTTTTGCCCACTTTGACCTCTTCCATCCCCCTCCCCCCTCCTGGCCGTAGGAGGATGGTCCTACCCCCACAGCCCAGTACCTCGAAGGACCGGTCTGACAGTGCTCCACTCCTTAAGTCTCCAGCTGCAACTAAGGGGCACATGAGTGCAACGCCGCCCCCGCACCAAGGACACTCCCCCCAAAACAGAAGGCTAAAGTGCCAGCCCGTTTCAAACATACTACCAAGACCATGGAGCCACCTCTAAAACCTAGGGCCAGGAGGCCCCACCCAGATCCAAAACCAAGGAGGCTCCACTGAGATCCAAGGCCAAGGAGGCACACCCAAATTCAAAGCCAAGGAGGCCCCATTCAGATCCAAGGCCAAGGAGGTTCCACCCAGATCCAAGGTCAAGGAGGCCCTAGCCAAGACTGAGCTCTAGGAGGCCCAAGCCAGAACCAAGGACAATGAGGCCATAGCCAAGACTGAGCCCAAGGAGGCCCCAGCCAAGACCAAGGACAAGGAGGACCCAGTCAAAACTGAGCCCAAGGAGCCCCATACAGAACCAGAGGCCAAGGAGCCCCCTCAGTAACCAGTTGGCAAGGAGTCCCCTCAAGAACCCCCTCAAGAACCAGTGGGCAAGGAGCCCCCTCCCAATGATATGACCCCGACTCCCCCTTCGCCAAGGGGGCCTGCCCATTACCAACATGATGGCCCTAAACGGTGGAGTCACGATGTTGTCAGGAGTCAAGTTGGAGGTTGGACTTTGCCCTGTGGGCATTTGTGACTTTGGACTGGCCTTTGGTCCTGCATGTATGTATATATGCAGTTGTGTATGTTTTAGCATTTTGAATATTCGTCCATCAAGAATACAGTGGCTGGAACAGAGGCATGTGTCCTAGCTTTCTCTGTTCGTGGTTTCTCTTACTTTTGATTTACTCTGCAGCTGGTTCTGGGTGTATGGTGTGTGTTGTGGTGTGTGTTGTGTGTGTGTGTGTGTGTGTGTGTGTGTGTGTCACTCTCCCCCCTCTTCCTTGTGTGCTAGGCGGCTGTACTCACCATCATCGTTTTCGGCGTTGGTGCTCCAGGACCACCATGGCATGGTATAGCATCAGGAAGACTTGCAGTTTGGATTCCATGGGAGCCGCCGACTCCCGTGTGTCCCTGGAGGTGAGTGTCTCCTTTTATTGGATGTGTTTCTGCCAGGCTTTTGGTGTTGTTGCTACCGCCATGGATATATTGGCATGTGATGTCATAATAGGTCGGGTTGCTCCTTGTCTTCTGCCTACCTGTAGGTGGCTACTGCTGTGTTCAGTATTCGGACCACGCTGGCGGTTGGTGTGGTACATTGGCTGTGGGAGGGATCACCGCCTTGGTCATTATTTGGCCAAGGTCATAATGACCACATAAGTGTTGCATTGCATGCTTAGTGCCACATGAAAACATGGTGGGCTGAGTTTAGGCTTGAAGGGGACTACATTGTCAATACAAATTACGCTATTGTGGTGCAAGGAGGTGGTAAGTTCAACTAACACTAGGACACATCCTCAAATATGGACAATACAACACATATTTTGTATGGTTGAACTGTCAGTCCAGATTTAATTTGACAATACCCAGTTCCCTGAGGTATATCCCATGATAGTAATGCCCACCACCACACACCAGTGCAACCATTAAAAAAAAAACAGGAACACGCATAATACCAGATGCAAGTCTGAGTCACCATTCCACCAAAAAACTAACATCTGCCAATTCCACATACGAAACCACAAATATGCATGTCAGACACATGTTCTCACCAAGGTTACGGCATCCAGCCATGGGTGATGACCCCTTTTGGCAACCTGACAACAGAGGAAGAGTGGGCATACAATGAAGGCCACAGAAAGACACAAAATGTGGTAGAGAGGACATTTGGGCACCTGAGGTCAAGGTTCAGGTGCCCGGCCTTGACAGGAGAAAGCCTGTTGTATGTACCACCCTGGTATGCAAGATGATCCTTGTATGGGCAATCTTGCATAACATATGTATTCGGACTAATGTCCCCTGGGATGAACTGGTATATGCCGCCAATGAGGAGGAGGAGGGCAATGGTGTAGCATAGGTGAAGGGGGAACAACAAACACTGCTGCAGGGCTTCACGGGAGACAACAAATTGTACTGAACTTCTACCCCTAGACACTGTACAACAAAAATCACCCTGTAACTATCACCATTAAATCACTTTGCACTAGAGTGTCCATGGCATACGTATTCTCTGCGTTATATACCATTGGAAAGTTGGTCATACCTCAGAGAAAAGGAAGAAAAAACCCAACTGTTACAAAGAATGTCGGAACATATATTGTGATTTAAGAGGGTCTAGCACCTCCATGACACACATCAGCCTTACATTACTCTTGCTCATTTGGCTCATGAAGGCCTAGATCCACACACCATAAATACTAAATGGCATGATGTATGCATTGCACCAATTCCCAACCCTTGCACCACATCATGCCTACGCCAGGCAAGGTGTATGGAAGGGCGAGTACATACAGTAGGGATGGTTTAAAAATGGTGTACTTGAAAGGAAGGGACTAAATCTTTTCACATTTCAGGCAGGCAGCTGTAACACCAGCACAGAGCAAGTGTGACAAGGGGGAAAACCATTGGTATCAATGGACCATCATGTACTGGTCAGGGTTAGTGCCAAAAGTTTGACCCTAACCCTTCACTGTATTTCAATAGCATTATGAACCGTGAGCGCTATTAGCCACAACCCTGCCGCATGGTGTGCTGTCTCTCAAATACAGCGCACACATGTTAGCGATGGCACTTAGGTTTGCAAGACAAGTGGAGCTGCTATGGGTGCTGATCCACTCTCTACACACATGCCCCATAGCCAGGAATGATCAATAAAATGGGAGAATGCACCATCACATGAATGAGTGGGTGGAATGTAGGCAGGGTCTGTAGCACTTCCAATGTACATTCTTACACACATCTCGCACAATTGTATTGTCTTGACATATGCCTGCTGCTAATTTTGAAATACATGTGAAGACTGATGTTCCAGTGAATGGCCTAGGTAGGAAATGGTTAACAATTACCTACAATGGTTGGTGTGTGTCTGCAAGTTTACCCAGTAAAGTCTGTATGATACAATCACACACAACATATGAAAACACACCTCTCATTGACACGCACATGTCTGACCAAGAGAAAGTGAACTCCTGGGACCAAAACCCTAAAATGTCTAGGTCTCCCACATGCCAATCCGGTTTGGGATGCACATGTAAGTCTAGCAATGTCCAAACATGTATCAGAACCATCCAAAATTGTATGGATGAAGGAGACAGAAATGTTGCATCTGGCATTTCACGTTATCATAGTCAATATGACTGATATGACACACTAAAACGCTACACTCATGGTGAAAGTGACTTAGGTTGTGGAATGCAGATGTGGTTGCATGCCCATGAACACCAAAGGATGTGAAAGAACAGCTGACAGACCCCCTCAGACCCTTGGAGATACAAAATAAGGAGGTCACCCAGACACTGCACAAGTGCTGTGGCTGGTATGCTGTCATGTGCGTGTGGAAGTCATGTAATCTAACAAAGCCTGGAAATGGGAGGGATACTATCAGTTGAAGAAGATGTGTTAATTTACGAAGTACACAAGTTTTTTTTTTCTGATAATTTTTATTTTCATTTCAGGTACAAGTATTACAGAAAATAGAGCAGAAACTATACATAAGTAGCATTCAGCAATAACGCGTCATTTTCTTCAGCTGGTTGCTTCACAATATCCTGTAATCCCTTCGTTTTGGCCGATCACATGTATTTCTAGGAAATGTTTGTTATGCTTCCTTCGATTGTAAAAACCACAACACACTCAGAACAAACCTTTGATCACTTTGCGATATATAGACACATCCTAATTTTGATCATTGTGTGTAAAGTTGACATAATATTAATGAGCTGGTTTTACTTTAACTCCCATTATTCCTACTGGCTACGTAGCCTTACTTTGCTTACTATTCCAATAAATACTGCCATATAGCTGTATATCTTTTTATACTCCTGATACTTTTTGAGCAGGTCTCCTCATATTTCTTGGCTCTTACCATCTTATCGCACCAGCTTGCAGTGTAGAAATATTTTGGGTCTGCCATAACTGCAATAGCAAGGATCTAGCTACTGCTAAAACAATCATTGTGAAATATTGTTCATATTTAGCTAGGTGACGTGTTGTCTGAGATACTCCAAACAGAACTAAGCTTGGCTCTATTTCAATACTTAAGTTAGAGCTGTAGTTTATTACCTTGTTTATCTCGGACCAAAGAAAAATTATTTTGGGAAAGTTAAAAAAAAAATATGTAGCCAATTACCCTGTTCCTCCTGAGGCAGGAAAAGCATTGATAATAAATTGATGGAAACATTTTATGTATCATCTCTGGGGTGCAGTAAGCCATCCATGTGGAAAGGAAAAACATTATTTTCTAGTTAGCTGCCCTCAAAGCTTTGTAACCAACTTCCAAAATAACTCTCCAATCTTCGCTGGTAATTACATATTGTGTTGTTCTGAAAATGTTATCCCTAAAGTCTGCAATTAATTTAGAGGTGGATTGACCAACTAGCAATCTGTACCAGTTTTCCATCCCCACTACTTTACTCTTGATTAGAGCCCTCCCTATTGGTTGTTCTAGGGTAATTGCCAGGGGTATATTAGTACTAAGAAAATGGGAGATCTGGAAAAAACTCAAAATGAGTCTTGTTGCCATATTTTCCAATCTTGTTGCAAGCTCCTCCCAAGCAATGTATCTGCCTCTAAGCAGAAAATCCCCAGTCTCTTTGAACCCTTTGTTATTCCATTGAGCTATCACCATTACTGGAAGGTGTAGTCCAAAATATTTGCACTCCTGGAGCTGCAAATAAATATAACCTGATGTTATTTGATGCATTTAAAAAAAAATATCTGCTCTTTTACTAAGATCGCGAAAATACTTATATTGAGGGTTTTTTGGAAGTTTAATGGTTTTAATAAATACAGGGAGACTTATTGCTGATTCTGTGATCATCATATTGACCAATAATGTTTCTAGGGTTTCTCTGCTATCCAAATATTGTACCAGCATACCCTCCAATGCAGCCTGATAATAAACTTGAAAATTAGGAAGTGCCAAGCCCCCTTGGTTTTTATCGAGCTGCACAACTGCGAGCCTCACCCTTGTTTTTTTTCCCTCCATATCATGGAATCCAATTCACGAAAATAGGAGCTATTTATTCTTATTGGCACATTATTAAATAAAAAAAGAAAAAGCAGGAGAATAGACATCTTGATTAACCGGTATCGGTGCCTTGGACGAGGTGATCTCGTCCAAGGCATCGGTTCCCCGGTGCTTTTGATGAGATTACCTCATCCTGCACGCGGCCCATGGGGTGGAGGGCTAGCACTCCCCCGTTGGCCCCCACCCACACCCCTCGGTCGTGGATGGAAGGGGAATCCCTTCCCCTTCGACCCTGACCCCCCCCCTCGGCAATCTGATGACGTTGGCGCGCTCACAGTGCGCCAACGTCATCAAGTATTGCCGAGGACGTGCTGGAAGCCATTTGCTTCCAGCGCGTCTGCAAGAGAGGACTCAACAGATGAGTCCTTCCCTTTTTGGGGGCTTAGGGGTGGAACCAGACACTGTTTTCAGTGGATTCCTGCTCCACGATTGCGGGCGGGGCCCGCGATCGTGGAGCAGGAATCCCCACTAGGCACCAGGGATTTCTTTTTATGGTTAGTTTTGGGAGCGACCCCTTAGGCAAGGGTCACTCCCATTGGGGGCTATTTTCTTCCTATTTCAGCCCCCCCGGGGGAAGAAAACCACTAGACACCAGGATAATTATTTTGGGCATGTTTTTTGAGAGCGACCACTTGGGAAAGGGTCGCACCTATTGGGGGCTAATTTTGTATATGATTCGGCCCCCCCTGGGGCTAGATCAGCCTGGTTTTTGGCCGATCTGGCCCCCGGGCGGTCGAAACCCACTAGACGCCAGGGATTGTGTGGTGTGTGTGTGTGCTTTGTGTGTTTGGGGGCACCCTTTGAGAAAGGGTCAACCCCCCCAATGGGGGGAAATTTCGTATTGGCCATCTCTGCCCCCCCATTGGGGGCAGATGGGCCTATTTTTGTAGGCCCATCTGCCCCCAAGGAGAGCAGAAACCACCAATACAACAGGGATTTTATTTTTGTTCCCCTTTTTTTGTTTAGTGCCAGGGTGCCCCCTTTTACCCCCTTTGGCAAGGTTCACCCCCCTAAAGGGGGCACAGAGCTGTTGGCCATTTCTGCCCCTATAGGGGCAGATCGGCCAATATTTTTTTACGCCCATCTGCCCCCAAGTGGGGCAGAATCCACTTAGGCACTTGTGTGTGTTTTGAGTGGGGGGGCAGCACCTTTGGCAAGGGCCGCTCCCCAAAGGGGGCACGTTAGTGATAGCCATTTCTGCCCACCTTGGAGGCAGATCAGCTTTTTTTTTTTTAGGTCCATCTGCCCCCAAGGTGGGCAGAAGGCACCAAGATGTCAGAGATTTTATTTTTGGGTTCCTTTTTTTTTTTTTTTTTTTTTGCTGAGGACACCCCCTTCGCCCCCTTTGGCAAGGGCTGCCCCCCACCCCAAACGGGGTACAGAGCTGTTGGCCATTTCTGCCCCTCTTGAGGGCAGATCAGCCTATTTCTTTTATTTTTAGGCCCATGTGCCTCCTAGTGGGGCAGAAGCCACTTAGGCACCTGGGACAATTTCTAAGTTCTTGGTGGCGGGGTGTTCGCCAACTGGCGAAGTATTTGTATTTGTGATTATAACAGTTTAGTTATTGTTCTAGTTCAAAGCTTTTGCTTCCTTTGCTGTGGATCCTTGCGGTTTTGGCAGTAGTTGTCCTGCGGTTTGCATAATTGCATGTTTTAGGTAAGTGAAAGCAATTTACTCCAAAGGAGTATTGTTGACATGCATGAATGACACGTTTGTAGGTGGTGTACTAAATGCAGTATTGTGCGTGAAATTGTCCTTAGATTTGAGCACAATGATATTTGTGTTGTCATATGTCTAATTTGTTTTTTTTCTTTTTTCTTTTTAGTTGGATATCATTGGTGATTGCTGTGTCTGTGCAGAGTAGTTGCTGGTGAATAGCCTTTTCAGGCAAGTGAGTGGTATAGTTTTTTAGTACATAACTCTTTGTGATAAAGCTACACTTTGTTTATTACTTATTTTAGTGCTAATTGTTGTTGGCAATCCATTTGTTGTTAGTGAGGATCATGGCTAGCCGCAGAGTGACCGCTCAGCAGGATTCGAGTCGTCTTCAGACCATGATTACGAGAATGACTCTACATCTGAGGCAGAGGAAGAAGAGAGAGATTCTGGCAGTGAGTTTTCTGTCCAAGAGTATTTTTCTGATGAGGAAGCTACTCTCAGTGCAGAAGAAGGGCCTGCTTTAGAGGGGGACATTGATGTGCCAAGAGTACAGCAGCCTGGGGCTGGAGGGTTTCCCATTAGAAGACCTGACACCTGGATTGCCCCAAACATGGAACAGCCACAGTTACCTGCATTTACTGGTCTCCCAGGGTGTGGAGTAATTACGGAAAACTTTTTGCCTGTCCATTTCTTTCACTTGTTTATGGACGATGTATTTTTGGAAGAGATTGTGGAGCAGACTAATTTGTATGCAGAGCAATATTTGAGGGACAATGCTGCCAGACTTAGGTCTCAGTCTAGAGCTACTCAGTGGGTTCCCACATATCTGGAAGAGATGGAAAAGTTTTTAGGTTTGACTTTTTGATCAGGAAGCCGTCACTGGCTTCTTATTGGTCTACTAGTCCCTTGATGGCAACGGCTATATTTCCTGCAACTATGACGTAATCGCTATTTGCTTCTTCGTATGCTACATTTTGGAGACAATGCTTTAGCCTTGCCACAAGATCACCCTGATTGTGACCATCTTTTTAAGATTAGGCCTGTCCTTGATCATATTGTTGATCGGTTTTCAGAGGTCTATGTTCCAGGCAAAGAGATAAGGGCCAGATGTAGCAAGTTCTGATTTTGCAAATCGGAAATTGAGAGTCAGTGCGACTCGCAATTTCCGATTCGCAAAATCGGATACAGAATGGTGTCTCAGACAACCCTTCCTATTTGCGAGTCGCATTCACAATTTGCGAGTCAGTATCGACTCGCAAATTGTGAATGAGCATCACGATGAGCATTGTGCATGGCGCAAACTGCGATTCTCGCAATTTACACCATGCTAAATATTTCCTACATCTGGCCCTAAGTGTGGACGAGTCTTTGGTCGTTTTCAAGGGGCGTTTAGTTTTTAAGCAGTACATTCCTAGTAAGAGTGCACGGTATAGGGTTAAATTGTATATGCTGTCAGAAAGCAGCACAGGATATGTGTATAATTTGCGGGTCTACCCTGGTAGGGATTCCAGTATTGACCCTCCTGGTTGTCCGGCCATGTTTGGAGTTAGCGAAAAAATTGTGTGGGAACTTGATAGATGACTGTTTAACAAAGGTCACCATTTGTACGTAGATAATTTCTACACTGGAGTGCAGTTGTTCAAGGAGTTGTTTAGAGGGGACACTGTTGCTTGTGGCAAAATCCGTTCTAACCGGAAAGGCTATCCAAAAAAACTTGAGAGGGGACAGTGCAGTGCCTTGCGGAATAATGAGCTGCTAGCTCTGAAATTTTCAGACAGGAGGGATGTGTACATGCTATCTACCATCCATAATGAGAGTACTTCCCCTGTGACTGTTTGGGGTCAGGTTGCGGAAGTGCGCAAACCTGCGTGCATTTTGGACTACAATAGGCACATGGGTGGTGTTGATAGAGTAGATCAAAGGTCTTAAGTGTGGTATAAAAAATTGGCCCCACATTTATTTCATTTGGCAACTTTTAATGCTTTTATTGTGTTCAAGGATTGTTCACCTGAGTCAAGGATGACATTTGTTAAATTTTAGGAGTCAGTAATAGAGAGCCTTATTGTGGTGGAACGGGCCAGAGTTCTTAGAGAAGAAGTAGTGGAGGAAGTGGCTAGATTGAAAGATCGCCACTTTCCAGGTCACATTCCTCCCACTTCCAAAAAAGACTTGCCCACAAAGAAATGTAGAGTATGTGCCCGGAGAGCAATCTGGAGGGAGAGCCGGCTGTACTGCCCCGATTGCCCTTCAAAGCCTGGGCTGTGTGTGCCTGGCTGTTTTAGAAGTTACCACACCAGGAAAATGTTTTCAGAAATATCTTGAGCGTAAATTGCCTATTTTATATTTTCATATGTTCAGTTTCACGGTTGGCATTACTGTCAGGTATTCAGTTAGAGCGTTTGTGTTTGTAGTTTTTTACTTATTTTATAATTAGTTAGTGGTTTCTTTGTTGTTTATAAACAAAAAAAAGTGATGGCGGTGTGCGTGGGGTGGCGCTTGGCTGGTGGTGTGCGTGGGGTAGCGCTTGGCTGGCGGTGTGTTTGGGGTGGAGCTTGGTTGGTGGTATGGGTGGGGTGGCGCTTGGCTGGCGGTGTGCTTGGGGTAGCGCTTGGTTGGCGGTATGGGTGTGATGGCGCTTGGCTGCCAGTGTGCTTGGGGTGGTGCTTGGCTGGCGGTATAGGTGGTGTAACGCTTGGCTGGCGGTGTGCTTGGGGTGGTGCTTGGCTGACAGTGTGTGTGGGGTGGCGCTTGGCTGGCAGGTATGGGTGGGGTGGCGCTTGGCTAGCAGTGCCAGCCAAACGCCAGTTCACACACTCATCAGCTGGTGTGATTGCTGTATCAGGCATGTGGGCGTATGAAAGTGATGGGCCCTTGACTGGCACTGTCTGTCGATGGCTGGCGGCGTGAATGTAGGAGGTGTTCGTTTGGTTACTTTGGGTGAAGGTGCATGGGCTGTAGGCTGTTGTGAGGTGGATGGCTGTGGGGTGGGTGTGTGACTGTGTTTGTGTACTTTGGGAGGAGGGCTCACAGACACACTGGTAGAGGACACAGGGTGTGTGTGAATGGTAGTGGGGTTGGTGAGTGCACGTGAGTGGTGTGTGGTGATGGGCGTGCTGGTGATGGAGGTAGTGGCTGAGGATGTAGGGCATGCAGGTGTGAGTGGAGACGTGAGAGAGAGGGAGGAGGGAGATGTGGAGGAGGGGGAGACAATGGAGGCAGTGGATGTTGCTATGTGTGCATGGGTATGATGCTTGTGTGAGTGCCTGTGGGATGTGTGGTGCTTATGTTTGCCTGGGCCACCCTTGTGTGTTGATGTGTGTGTATGCTGGCTGATGGTGTGCTTGGTATAAGCTGAGGTACAGGGGATTGGGTCTGGGTGGAGGAAGTTGGAGGGGGGAGGCTAGACACAGGGACAATGGCTGCCATCAGTGCAGAGGCCAGAGCCTAAAATGCTTGCTGTTGGGCTGCCGGGCCAGAATGAATGCCCTCCAGGTATGTATTTGTTTGTTGCAACTGCATCTCTACTCCCTGGATGGCATTCAGAATAGGAGACTGCCCAACAGAGAGGGATGTCAGGAGGTCAATGGCCTCCTCACTGAGGGCAGCAGGGCTGACTGGGGCAGGGCCTGAGGTGCCTGGGACGAAGGAGATGCCCACCCTCCTGGGTGAGCAGCCACGGGACACACGCTGAGGGGCTGCTGGGCGGGCGGTGCTGGTGGGGGGGTGGCGACTGTACCTGATGTGCGGTGGGAACAGAGGGGCCCGCCACTGCAAGGGAGCTCCCATCAGAGGAGGAGTCGGTGTCGCTGGTCTCAGCTCCTGTCCCCACCGTGGAGCTCCCCTCGTCCTCTGTCCCAATGGTGACTTCAGACTCCATTGTCTCACCCTCCAGGGCCATGTGGGATGCAGCTCCCTCCTGCTCCAGTGGCACTGCTCCTCCGCCTGATGATGCTAATACACACAAGGACAGGGATGCCACAAAAAGGGGGGGAAGAAAGAAGATAGACATGTTCAGTGCATGCAATACTGCTACAGTTGGCGGACACTACAGACACAGCAGCCCTCTGCACTAAGCCATGCACTTAGAGTTCCCTAATTAATCACAGGAATATGGGGTACAAGGCCTATGCCCGATTGCTACACACATGGAAGTCACAGGAGCCTCACTAGGTGTAGATGGCTCTTACCACTGGTGGGGTTGGGGTTCCACATAGCCTGCCTCCCAAAGGGTCCTTGCCTACAAAGCTTGCCCTGGCCTAGGATAACCCACTGCCCACGTCCCCCAACCAAACACCACCTAATGCGCGCAGAGTCAGATGGATGTGACGGTACTCACCCCCTTGTGGCTGTTGTGATGCCCTCAAGCGCCCATCCAACTCCAGATACGCCACCGCCAGGATCCGGAACATCAGGTGGGTAATGGTGCGATGGGTACCCCTCCCACGTTGGGAGGCCATCCCCAGCTGGGCCTCCGCCGTCTTCTTCCTCCAGCGGCAGTGGGTGCGCCGTCTGTGGTGGACCCCCAGGATCCGGACGTCCTTGGCGATGGCAAGCCAAATATCTTTCTTCTGGTGGGCGCTGTCCTAGAGGAATAGTACAGGGGAAAAGGAAAAACCTTAACCGGTCGGACCGTCACAGTCATTGTCCCACGTTCCCACCCTTGCCATTACACACATACACTCACTGTCCGCTCATGCAGGCCTCAGTCCCCACCGTATCTTCCATCCATACCACTCCAAACAGGCATTGGCCATACAGCATGCTCACAGTGTACTCACCTGTTTGTCTGGAGGACCGTAGAGTAGTGTGTACTGGGGAGGACCCAATCCACTAACTTCTCCAACTCCTCCGAAGTGAAGGCAGGTGCCCTTTCCCCAGACACATGAGCCATCGTCGCTTCCAGACACAGGTCACAGCAGCACTTGCAGTGTAGGTCCTCTCCTGTCGAAGGTCAGGTATCAAGTGAGTGAACAGACAGAAAATGGCAGTCACGTCCGCGGCGGTGCGTACCGTCACCGCCGGCGTACATCTTCATTGGCTCCTAGGACCCATAGGGGCCTATGTTAACCAATGCAGGATTGCGCTGCCATCTTCAACCGCCTACCGCGACGTTTTACAAAGCCAGTGCAGTTACCTCACATCCCCTTGTCCCACATTACAGGTCAGGCAGCCGCAATTTCAGGGGGGCACATGGCATTATTTTTAAATGCGTCACACATATCTAGGCCTTGCATACACACAGAGACAGGCACATAGCGGATTGACAAATGTGTGCAATAAATTCTTTTTTTACTACCTCAGTGTTGGCTGACTCTGTGCTCGCTGTTCTCGTCCATAGGGCACGTCCGCTGGGGCTGGTGAGGAAATGGTGGCATCCTCCGGTGTACAGACCGCTGGTGGACTTGTCGACAATGGAAGAGAGACATGTAATATTCACCTACAGACTTGATCGTGCCACAATCCAGGAACTGTGTGCCCAGTTGGAGCCAGACCTGATGTCAGCTATCAGCCATCCCACAGGAATCCTCCCTCTAGTAAAGGTCCTGTCAGTACTCCATTCCCTGGCAAGTAGGTCTTTTCAAACAGCAGTGGCCATTGCATCAGGGATGTCCCAGCCTATGTTCTCAAACGTGTTGTCCAGAGTGTTGTCTGCCCTGCTGAAACACATGCGCAGCTACATCGTTTTCCCTCACGTTGAGGATTTGCCCACAGTGAAAGGTGACTTCTATGCCCTGGGACATATCCCCAACATCATAGGTGCCATTGATGGCACACAAGTGGCCTTGGTACCCCACGCAGGAGTGAACAGGTGTACAGAAACTAGAAGAGCTACCATTCAATGAATGTGCAGATGGTGTGTTTGGCCAACCAGTACATCTCCCATGTGAACGCCAAGTTTCCTGGCTCAGTGCATGATGCTTACATTCTGAGGACTAGCAGCATCCCTTATGTGATGGGGCAACTCCAGAGGCACTGTGTGTGGCTAATAGGTGATGACAAGGACCCTATACAGTGTGAATAGTTGTTGGGTCTAAGCTTGTCCCTACGGGTTAGTGTGTTTCTAACAGTTGTCCCTCGACATTTGCAGGTGACTTTGGGTTCCCAAACCTGTCATGGCTACTGACCCCAGTGAGAAATCCCAGGACAAGGGCAGAGGAACACTACAATGAGGCACATGGGTGAACTAGGAGGATTATAGAAAGAACCTTCGGCCTCCTGAAGGCCAGGTTCCGGTGCCTCCACATGACAGGTGGTTCTCTGTACTACTCACCAAAGAAGGTGTGCCAGATCATTGTGGCCTTCTGTATGCTGCACAACTTGGCTTTACGACGACAGGTGCCTTTTCTGCAGGAGGATGGTCCAGAAGGAAGTCTTGTGGCAGCTGTGGAGCCTGTGGATAGTGAAGAAGAGGAAGCAGAAGAAGAGGATATAGACAACAGAAACAACGTGATCCAGCAATACTTCCAGTGAGACACAGGTAAGAAGACATCACTGCCTCCTACATCTCATACAATTGTTAGACCTATCATGTCTGTCACTTTCACCCAGTGTATGAACCCTGACCTGTCACTTTGCCTTTTCATTTCACAGATGTGGGTTCCACTGTGTGACCTCTGCTATGTTACCTCATGGACTACAGCTTTGTGACATAGGTATGTTGACAATACAATGGACATTGCTATTTTCCTCAGTTATTGCAAATACACATTTGTGAAAGCACAGACTGAGTCCAGATTGTTTTGTGATTCAAGGGTGTTTATTTAAGTGCAAAATAGTGGAGGGGGTTGTAGAATGGTCAGGTGTGATGGTGGAAGAATGTCCATAGCAGAGTCCAGTTATTTGTCTCACAGGTGCATTGTTCAAAGGGGCTTGGGAAGTGGAGGTAGGGCAGTTTAAGGATGGACAGGGTGACGAAGTGGGACAGAAGGATGACATTCAGGGTGGTCTCATTTCTTGGCGGGGGTCTTGGCATTGTTCTCTGTCTTGTGCCTGGATCTCAGGGACCGTTTGTGTGGTGGTTCTCCATCTTCAGGGGGTGGGGTGCTGGTGTTGTGGTTCCATGGCGATGCCTCTTGTCCACTAGTGCCGGCAGAGGTGGTGGGCAGTTCATCATCGAGGCTAGTGTCAGGGGCCCCTTGTTGTGCCACAGTGTCCCTCCTTGTGTTCACAAGGTCCTTCAGCACCCCTACAATGGTGACCAGGGTGATATGGACTTGAGTTCCTCCCTGGTCCCCAAATACTGTTCCTCCTGCAGCCGCTGGGTCTCCTGAAACTTGGCCAGTATTGTTGCCATCGTCTCCTGGGAATGATGGTATGCTCCCATGATGTTGGAGAGGGCCACGTGGAGAGTGGGTTCCCTGGGCCTGTCCTCCCCTTGTCACACAGCAGTCCTCCTAGTTCCTCTGTTTTCCTGTGCCTCTGTGCCCACTGCCACTGCCCACAGGTCCCTGATGTTCTTGGGGTGGTGGGTTTGCCTGGGTTCCCTGTAGTGGTGGACACACTGCTGCTTGACGTGTCCTAGGGACAGAGGTATGGGCCCGCTGGGTGGGTGCTGTGCTGGTGTTTCCTGAGGGGGGAGGCTCTGTGGGGCATGTGCCAGTGTGTGGGGAACCGACTGTCCGAGGTCCCAGATGGGCCGGGCTGGTCATCTAGATCCAGTTGGACAGAGCTGCTGTCATCACTGTGGGCCTCTTCTGTGGGGGAGGGTTGACATGTCTGGAACCTCCTGTCCGGTGACGTTGAATAGGGGTTCTGCAGGGGTGTAAAGGCATGATTATTGCATCTGTGTGTGCCATTGTTTGCAATGGGTGGGTGACTCTGTACCCCAGTGCTTACATTCTTGTCTAGGACCTTGTGTGATATTTGGTTTGGGGATCTGTGTGGGTATCTGTAGTGGACATACTTTGGTGATGGGTGTCCATGCTTTGGTGTTGCATGCCCGGCTTGGTTTTGGGATGGGCGGTTTGTTATAGTGGGACATATGTGAGGTGTTGGACTGATGTGGGTGAGGGTGAGGGTGGGGGTATGTGATAGCATGCAGGTAGGGTGGGGGATGTAATAGTTAAGATTTGACTTACCAGAATCCATTCCTCCAGCTACACTTGCGAGGCCCTCAGTTTGCAGTTTAGCCAAGACCTGTTCCTCCCATGTTGTCAGTTGTGGGGGAGGAGGTGGGTGTCCGCCGTCAGTCCTCTGAACCGCAATGTGGTGTCTTGAGACCACGGAACGCACCTTCCCCCGTAGGTCGTTCCACCTCTTCCTGATGTCATCCTGTGTTCTTGGATGCTGTCCCACTGCGTTGACCCTGTCTATGATTCTGCACCATAGCTCCATCTTCCTAGCAATGGAGGTGTGCTGCACCTGTGATCCAAATAGCTGTGGCTCCACCCCGATGATTTCATCCACCATGACCCTGAGCTCCTCCTCAGAGAACCTGGGGTGTCTTTGCGGTGCCATGGGGTGGTGTGGATTATGTGTGAGGTGGTGTGTGTTGTGATGTGTGAGGGGATGTGTTTGTGTGTGTTGTGTGAGGTGCGTGGATGTTGTGTGAGTGATGGTGTTGTGTGTCTGTGGATTCTAGTTTGTTGATGGTGGTGTCTCTCTCTGTGCTTCATTCTCAATTTTTGTCATAGGGGTTTGTGGGTGATGTTGGTGTGTGTTTTATATTGTATTGGGTGTGTGGGAGTGGTGTGTGTATGTGTATCAGGTGTGTGTATTTTGATTTGTCCAATGTGGTTGTGCTTTGTAAATGTGTGTGTATTTTGAGCACGGCAGTGTGTACCGCCAATAGAATACCGCGGTTGAAAAACCGCTGCGTGGATTCGTGGGTCATAATAGTGTGGGCGTAGTCCTGTTGGCGTGACAGTGGAGGTTTTTTTATCACCAGTTTATCACTGACCTTTGGTGTGGCGGACTTGTGTGGGTGTCCATATTTTGGCGGATTCAGAGCTGTGGGTCGTAATAGCTGTAGCAGAATTCTGCCGCTGCAGCGGTTTGTTGGCGGTCTTCTGCACGGCGGTAAGTGGGATTTACCGCCAATGTTGTAATGAGGGCCTGAGTGTTTAAATGTATAGGTTTAGATTAGGGTACATAGCTGTAGGGGTAAGTTTAGATTAGTTAGTATAGGTTAGTTTAGTGTAGGATAGTGTCTAATTTAGGTTTAAATAAGGTGTTGTTTTAAGTATCATTAAATCAGGTTAGTTGTTGATAATTAGGTATTTATGTTGATTGAGTGTCTAGGTGTTCTCAGGTGTGCACTGGCCACATTAGAGAAATGTCTTAGGATATGCTTTCTGTATTGATGTACATGTATGACTGTGTGTAACCCCTATGACCAAGGACCTGTCAGACTGGCTGCAATATGACATTAGCTACTCTAAACAGTTGTCTTCCACAGTTCCTGACAATCACATTGTATATGTATATGAAATATTTGACAGGTAAGAATGGAACATCAACTTTCATCGCTGAAGTCTGTCACAAATAATCTTGTAAAGTGTAGCACATATTAATCCACCTTATTTGGGGTATGTATCCTCGCACACTGACAGCTGCCCGTCACTGATCAATTTTGCCTCTTCTGTTCCACACATATTAGTTCTACTGGTTCTCTCATCAGGGAAAATTCAGGACCCATACATACTATATGTCAAGTTGCATGGATATCTGTACAATACATGCTTTTAAGGTTCTGTAAGTTGGTTGTAGCCCACAACACTATCAGTCACCTTTTTTATGTTAGAGTCTTAGTGTGTGGGCTTTAGTCTGACAGTAAGCCACATATGTAATTATGTTCTGTTCTCATTGACAAAGCTCCACATAATGCATACATTTAGATGAGTTGATGGATCACAGTAAAAGATGACATGATACATGTGAATATGGATATTTATTTACACGGGCAAGTGTATATTCCAGTGCAATACAATGTCCAGTTAACAAACCCCATGATCGATCTTGAGCCATGTTTTGTGCATTCATAGTCCAAGGGTGAGGGACATGTCATGAGCCATGGGTAGAAGTGTGCAATGGTGAGGACGTGTCCAAATTGACAATAGGTAGGAATAGAGATAATGTCAGTCTATAGCAGATAAATCAACTGTGGTTGAGTGAAGAGGGCACATTGCCAGCTGACACATACCTGGCATGATCTTCAGCACAGAACTAAGGCAATACTGTCACTGTGGCACCGACGGGTGATTTTATTGTTGCTCCTTCCACATCTTCATCCTCTGATGCCTCCTGTGCCATAGGTGATGCTGTCATTGAACCTGAAGGGGCCACACACTCATAAGGTGATAGAGATGTGGAATCAAAGGATCCGGCAGCTGCCATTTGTGGGAACACATAAGAAAATCACTGCAACATGGAGGAACTGCTGATTTCCCAACATTGCAGCTACATCATGGTGGAAGGCAGCCAGGTTTTTCCTGAGGGAGGCCACTTCCTGTTGTACGGACTCCAGGGCATTTTCTATTGCCCCCAGTCTGTTATCCATCATGCTGCTGCCACTTTGGGAGGGCAATTGTTGAAGCCTCAGCCTCATGGCAGCAGCTATGTTGGCCAGGGACCGCTGGAGTCCACATAGCGGGGAGTGGGTGCCTCTGATGGCAGCTGAGTTATCCTTATTTGGACTGAGGCACAGCTGTACTTCCTCTAGGCTGCATGCCACGTCTCCATCCCCACCCACACCTGCTTGGCCAGCTCCCGCTGGACTCCTACCAATGTCCTCCAAAAGGAGATGTCTGGGTCCTCGGAGTCCAGGGCTGTAGCAGGACTAGTTAGTGCTGTATGTCAGTAGTTGGGTGATTCATGTGGAGACCCCGCAATGCTATGTGTCCTCACTGCAACAGGAGGTGGTGTCTGGAAAGAACCCAGGACATCCTGGAGAGTATTTTCATTGATGGTCAACAGCTGATCATTGATGTCATCTGTAAAATACAGGGCAGGCAGGTCGGCAGGAGGTAAGGCATCATTCTCTGAAAGGGGATAGTGAAATATCAATCTTGGAATTTAGTGTCTGTTGACATGGCTCATGATTTACTTTCTACTGGAAGCTCAGTGACCTATTACAGACCCCAGGTTGTGGTGGTTAATTATGAGTTTGTGACAAAACAGGGCGGATTCCAGAGGCCCCCCTAACTTTTTGTCCCCATTTTTCACTTTTAGCTAGTGTTTTCCTGGCTCTGATGGTGCCCTGGGTACTGCTGACTAGTCCCAGGGCCTGTGCTCTGTATACAATGAGTATGCAATTTTGGCTGATTATTATTGGCTATGTCAACCTACCTATAAGTCCCTAGTATATGATAGGGCATGTAGGTTTAGGGACCCCAGCATAGGTGCACTGCCGAGGAGCCTACTGTCATTTTAAAGGCAAACCTGCCCTGCCGGCTGCTTTTAAACTAAAGTTATATGCAAATTCGACTTTGGAATTAAAAGTACTTCCAAAGTCTTAAACAACCTTATTTTTACATATAAGTCACCCCTAAGGTGTGCGCTATGTGCTGCCATGGTTGGGTGCATGGACCTTAAAAGATTGTTTTATAAGTCCTGGTGAGTTATTATAGCCAAATGTGTTTTTCCCTCACTGCAGTGAATAGCCTCCGTAGGCTAAAATGGGGAGATCTTATTTAAATTAACATAGTCCCTTTAAGTGTCAGATACCTTGAGTTTTGTATCAAATTAATTGTTATAATAAATCCCACAACTTACAATTGTTAGATTTAATATAACTAGCTCAGGTAAAGAGTTTAGATTTAAAACTCTCCCAGAAGGTTGCCAACTTCAGCTCTGTAGTGCCCTTCTCTGATTGGCCAGCCTCTAGAAGCCTGGCCAGGCTGCCTTGATGAGGTGTGAAGTGGCCTAGGTTGAACACAAGGAATGTACCTAGGGGAGGAGATGTACCCCAGCAGATGGGGAAGCAGGGAGAGGGGAGGGCGGCCAAACTGGTCTTCAAAGGCAGGCAAGGACATTTGGAACAGACAAGCACCTCTCTAACATCCTGAAACTCCAGACAATTAGGTGCCCTCTTGATTAGATTAGGAGAGGGCAGGGGAGGGTTATGCTTAGGATTTGTAGCCACACCAGTGGGCGGGCTCAACCAGATCTAACCTCCAAAAATCACTTTTAGCCATGTTGGATGTTTGAGGAATGTTGTTCCCTGGGATTAATTTTGCCACACTTCCCAAGAAGTGGTCATCAAAGGAGGAGGGAGCCTGCCTGTGATTGGATACCAAAGACCCCCACGTTTTCCACCCAGGAGCAAGGATAAATCTGGCAGAGCTGCACCCACACCTCAGATCACTACAAGGAACAAGACAAAGAAAAATAAGGACTGCCCTGCTGGACCCCTGACCTGCACCTGGACACTGCACTCTGAAGGACTGCACCTGACCAGCTGCACACTTGGGCTTCACCACTAAAAGGACTTTGCCTGTCTTCTACTGCTTCAAGAAGAGACTCCCTGCAAGCTACAGGTACGAAACAGTTGCCCAGAGTCCCCTGAATCCAGTCCAGCAAGAAGCCCAGCTGACCAGCATCCAGTGGCCATTTGAGGATTCTGACCAGGTGCGTTCTGGAAATTGTAGTGCCAACTTCCAAGGAACAGCTCAGAGCTTCTGGAGCCTTGGATCAAGTTGGGGACACTTCAAGTATCCAAAAAGTACCTCTGGAAGAAGAGACAGAAGTTTGGAGACGTTTGGAACAACTCCATAAGGTGAAGAGATGCTTTGTGGGAGTTGCAGCCTCAGACCCCAAGAGGCAAACCAGAGCCTCTGAACTCTTGGCTGGTGCCGTGGACCACCTTCCTGAATCAAGAAACACTTCTGAAAGTAAGTGTAACAGTGTTACCTCATGGGTGGCCTGAACTCTATACTTTGTCCCTTTTCAGTGTGCCTTTTTTTAACCCATTGAGTGCTAGTTGCTTCTATGCACTAGAAAATATTAATTCTTTAAAACTTCATATCTCCAGTTCTTATCCAATTTTAATCATTTTGGGGTCATTGATAAATATATAATAAATTTGTATAAATTGGTGTTGGATTTTTATTGTGTTTTTAGTTTTATTTATTTACTGTTTTGTGATTTTTAAATTCTTTACACACTTGTCTCCTAAGTTACGCCTTGTCGCTCATTGCCAAGCTACCAAGGGTTGAGCTGGGTTTAATTTATCTAGACCTAACTGGGCTTGGACTGGAGGTTAGTGGCCTATCGCTAAGTGTAGGTAATTACCTGCCCTTACCAATAGTCCACTTTCCAACAGTGTTGCATTGTGCATCACACATGGGGCAACCTTTAAAGATATTTTGTGCATTGATCCCATACCACTATATTCCTTCTAGGTCCCTTACCCCAGCGACTGACACCATGGTAGCACGTCATTTACATTCCGATTTTAACAGTGGTGGACATTCCCACAACAGTGTCATGAGTGTTGTGACTATTTTGGTACTTTACTGTATTGGCACCGTGAATGATGGCACTAATGTAGCATAGCACAGGGATGTTCATTGCTTACAATGATTGTGTTAATTTGTCATCTGCCTTTAGCAGGCCACACACGTGCTAATTGGATGGCGCAGTGCAACCATAATGGATTGTCAACTCCATCAGTTTGTCCCTCCCTAAAGTAGGGACATTTCCTTGTATATAGCGTATCTGCCACAGGCGTTTATTGGCGTAAGGATGTACAATGTGGATCAATGCATGCATTTTGAGAGTTTGTTAATGTGCCACAAGGGGACTGGGAAGCTTGGATCCACATTAGCAACAATTGGTATGATATGTGTTAGAAACTGGCTCTATGGTTGGCAGTCAGTTTGCACTCTGTCTAACCAGGGACCCTCACTCTAGTCAGGGCAATGGAACTGCACACTTAGATAAACCCTGCTCACTCCCTTGGTAGCTTGGCACAAGCAGTCAGGCTTATCTCATAGGCAATGTGTAAAGTATTTGTACCAACACACACTGTGACAGAGTAAAAAGCCTACAAAATGGACACCACACCAGTTTAGAAAAATAGCCAATATTTATCTAAATCTAAATACAAAAAGAAAAGAATGACAAGAATCCAACATACACAAGTCAAGATATGAATTTTTATAGTAAAAAGAGTCTCACTCCTTGGAAAACAATAGAAACAATGTTGTTACACAAAGTACCTGGTTTGTGTAAAAAATAAAGCTGCCCGGGCGAGTGTGCGTTGAAAAAGCAGACGATGTGTCATTTCTCACTTGCAAGTGTGGCAGTGCGTCGTTTACTGGATGAGGCACCACGGGTCACTGCAGGTTTACGTTGATTTTGTTGTCCAGCGATGATGCGTGAGAAATCTGACCGCACAGTGATAGAAAACAGCACTGCGGGGTTTGCATCATTTTGAGCAGCTGCAAACAGGTGTTGTGTCATTTCTCCATCTGCGATGTAGGTGATGTGTCAATTTCCTAGCAGTGAGGCAGATGGTGCATCAACTTCATCCACAAGGTGGGTGGTGCACCATTTTTTCAGCTGCGTTGCCGGTGGTTCTGGTTCCACATGGCTTCCGGTGTGTGGATTTCAGTCCTTGTTCTATCAGCTTCACCTTTCAAGGGCCGATGGACTGAATAGGTCACAGCTTTGCAGGACAGTGGTCTCAGCAGAGAGTCCAGGTGCTGGCATAAGCAGTCTTTGATGACCCTGAGACTTCAAAACAGGAGGCAAGTTCAGTCCAAGCACTTGTAGATTCTTCACAAGCAGAAATATACCACGAAGTCCATTCTTTGGCCTCTTTCAGGCAGAAGCATCAACCGCAGGTCAACCCAGCAAATCACAGTCACAGGCAAAGGGGTAGTACTTCTCCTCGAGCTCTTCAACTCTTCACTGTGGCAGAGGTTCTTCTTGGTTCCAGAAGTAATCTGAAAATCTGTGGTTTGGGGGTCCACTACTTATACCCTTTTCGGCCTTTGAAGTAGGCAAAATTCAAAGGAAAGTCTCTGTTGTTCACAAGATTCTGCCTTTCCCAGGCCTCACTTCAGACTCACCCCAGGGGGCTGGAGCCTTTATTGTGCGAGGGCAGACACACTGCATTCAGGTGTAAGTGATCACTCCTCCCACCACTCTACCCAGATGGCCCATCAGGATATGCAGGCTACACCCCAGCTCCCTTTGCATCACTGTCTAGTGGAGATTCGCAAACAGCCCAACTGTCAGTCTGATCCAGACAAGGAATACACAAGCATGCAGAGTCACAGAATGGTTTAAGCAAGAAAAGTCCACTTTCTAAAAGTCGCATTTTCAAAATGACAATTTAAAAAACAACTTTACCAAAAGATGTATTTTTAAATTGTCAGTTCAGATACCCCAAACTCCATATTGTATCTGCTCCCAAAGGAAAAATGCACTTAAAAGTTATTTAGAGGCAACCCCCACGTTAACCTATGAGAGACATATGCCTTGCAACAGTGAAAAACGAATTTGGCAACATTTCACTGCTAAGACAGTTACAACACATCAGTACATGTTCCACCTTTAACATACACTGTACCCTGCCCATGGGGTTAACTAGCGCCTACATTTAGGACTGCCTTACATGTATAAAAAGCGAACGTTTGGGACTGGAAAGTGGGTACACTTGCCAGGTTGAATTGGCAGTTTAAAACTGCAGACACACACACACACACACACACACACTGTAGTGGCAGGTCTGTGCAATGCTTACAGGGCTATTCATGTGGGTGGCACAATCAGTGCTGCAGGCCCACTAGTAGCATTTGATTTAGAGGCCCTGGGCACCTCTAGTGCAATTTACTGGGACTTACTAGTGAATCAAATATGCAAATCAGGGATGAAACAATCACCAATACAATTTTGTTAGACTTTTCATCTTTGGTGTGGTCTCCCTTAACTTTTTGCCTCTGTTCCCCAGGTTGTTGATGTGTGCTGGACTCTGATTTTACTGTTTTTGTTACTCTGGGCACTTTACCACTGCTAACCAGTGCTAAAGTGCAAGTGCTCCTGTTTAAAATGTGTATGTAATTGGTTCTCCATGATTGGCATATTTGTTTTACTGTAAGTCCCTAGTAAAGTACACTAGGGGTGCCCAGGGCCTGTAAATCAAATGTTACTAGTGGGCCTGCAGCACTGGTTGTGCAACCCACACAAGTAACCCTGTAATCACGTCTCAGACCTGCCACTGCAGTGTCTGTGTGTGTATTTTTACACTGTAAGTTCGACTTGGCAAGTGTACCCACTTGCCAGGCCTAAACCTTCCCTTTTCTTACATGTAAGGCACCCCTAAGGTAGGCCATAGGTAGCCCCCAGGGCAGGGTGCATTGTATGGATAAGGTGGGACATATAGTAATGTTGTTTATATGTCCTGACAGTGAAATAATGCCAACTTTGTTTTTCACTGTTGCAAGGCCCGTCTCTTTCATAGGATAATATGGGGGCTACCTTTAAATATGATTAAAGTGTAGATTCCCCTAGAGAGTAGATGGACATGTGGAGTTTGGGGTCCCTGAACTCACAATTTAAAAATACATCTTTTAGTAAAGTTGATTTTGAGATTGTGCGTTTAAAAATGCCACTTTTAGAAAGTGAGCATTTTCTTGTTTAAACCATTCTGTGACTCTGCCTTGTTTGTGGATTCCCTGTCTGGGTCAGTTTGACAGTTGGGTTGTTTTTCACCTCACACTAGACAGTGACACAAAGGGAGCTGGGGTGTAACCTGCATTTCCTTATCAGCCATCTCTGCTAGGAGGGAGGGGTGGAGTGGTCACTCTCATCTGAAAGGACTGTGCCTGCCTCTGACAATGCAGACTCCAACCCCCTGGTGTGTGTCTGAGGCCTTGCCTGGGCAAGGCAGGATTTCACAATTTGGTGTGAGTCCCCTTTGAAGAAAGGTGACTTCAAAGACTAGAATGGGTATAAGAAGGGCACCCAAATCTACAGATTTGAGAAACACTTCAGGAACCAAGAGGAACCTCTGCCTGGAGAAGTGCTGATAGCTGAGGAAGAAGTTCTGCCCTGCCTGTGACTGTGCTTTGTGGAGCTTTCCTGCAGCGCTGCTTCTGCCAGAGTAAGAGGGCAAAGACTGGACTTTGTGTGCCTTCCATCTTGTGAAGAAATCTTCAAGGGCTTGATTTAGAGCTTGCCTCCTGTTGTTTGAAGTCTCAGGGACAGCAAAGACTTCTCTCTGCCAGCACCTGGAGTCTCTGGAGAGACTCCTGCTCTAACAAGTGGTGCCCGATTCAGTCCCTGGGCCCTTGAAAGAAAAGCTGGTGGAAATCCAAAGAAATCGACTTTGGACGACTCCGGACCGCCGCCGCTGCTGAATCCGATGACGCCGCCTGCACCCGACGTCGTAACCTTTGCTGGAACGCAACGCTCTTCGCAGGCCCGATGCCGCCGCAGCATCGCTGAAGTCCGCGACTCCGTGGAAGTCGCCACACCACGTCATAACCGACGCCGATCGAAGTGCACGGATTCAATGTTTCGCACAGACGCCACGATCCCCGACTTCGCGCATCGGCTTGTTTTCACTCTTCACCAAAGGTACTGTACTTGGGGGTCTACACGAGTCCGTGTCCGGCGCCGCTGGTGTCGGCTTGTTGGGAACGACTCCGTCACGACGCCGTGTTAACATCTCATCAAAGCATTTTTGTTTCTAAGCACTATTTTTGAGTTTAATCTCTAAAAATTCATAACTTGACTTGTGTCTGTCGGATTTTTGTCGTTTTGGTCTTGTTTTGTTTAAATAAATATTTCCTATTTTTCTAAACTGGTGTTGTGTCATTTTGTAGTGTTTTCATTAAGTTACTGTGTGTGTTGGTACAAATACTTTACACCTAGTACTCTGAGGTTAAGCCTACTGCTCTGCAAAGCTACCAAGGGGGTAAGCAGGGGTTAGCTGAGGGTGATTCTCTTTTACCCTGACTAGAGTGAGGGTCCTTGCTTGAACAGGGGGTAACCTGACTGTCAACCAAAGACCCAATTTCTAACAAATTTACTCCAAGTCCTAAAGCCAACAAAAGCTGTTCAGAAAAATGAGAAGAAAGGAGGCAAAAACTTTGGGAATGACCTTGCAAAAAGGGCCAAGTCCAAAAATGTTACTGTTGCATTACGGGCTAGTGACATTGTGCCCATAGTGCAACACTGATGCCACTTGTACCTGTTCTTACGCATGAAGGTGTCCCTTTATGCACCACACCATCCATCCACACAACACAGACAACCTTGTTACATGGTGAAATTGAAGCTATTTGTACAGCAGCACAAATGATGATCACAGACATGCCCCATATGTAGTGTAAGTTCACTTTTGTTCCCATTCCCAAAAGGTGCATGGAGGTGTGTAAGAGTTGTTGTCGGGCCACCCTGTGAGGGTTGCATAAAACATGTTAAACACTGAGGCCCTATTTTTTTCTTAGGTGGCGCAGCTAGGTGCAGCAGCAAAAATAGGTGTATCATGCTGCACCACTTTTGTAACTCAGGGATACACTGTATTTTCAGGTATACAGCACATCCATGCTTTTTCCCCAGCACCTGTGCAGATTTAAGCTCCCTGCACCAAAGCAGGCATCCTTGCACCATAGTGCAAGGGTGCCTGCTTTGAGGGGATAGATTGTTAATATATAGGAAGGATTCCCTTCCTGCACTAAACAATCTATTATGGCAAGGAGGCATTTCTATGTGTGTTGCAGGATGCAGCACACATGTGAAGGGCAATGACATGAGGAGGATGGAAAGCATTTTGCCTTGTTGTGCCATCCTGACACCACCCCTGGGGTGGGGTTGACTTTAGTCACAGTCTGAGGTGAACATGTTGCCTTGGATCTAGAGTAACAACAATATGCCCAGGTAGCGATGAAACCTTTTCATTCTGGCCCTATGGGTCCCGATGCAACCCTTTTGCATGCATTCACTGTGTCCTATGTGCCTCCCCCTTCTGCCATTTGTGAAATTTCAGATAGTCGCCACCTGCAACTTATCATGCATTTGTGGTAGTTCTTAGTAATCTGCGCTGTCCAGCAATTGCAGTAACCAGCTCCTCCAGGATGATGGCTGCCTCCATCTACTCCAGCTCATCCAGGTCCTCCTAGGTAGCAGGACTTCAAAATTCAGCCTGCAGTGCTGCATTTCGGTCCCTGACCAGTTTCTCCTTAGTTCTGCACTTGCAATCATGCCAGCATTTCTTACAATCAGTGACAGTCCTCTTCACCTCTGCCACACTGTTGACGTTATCTACTGTTGCCTGCCATATAGCCTCTCTCCAACCTAATGGCAATGTGGAGTTCATGAAGAGCTGGTGCTGGTGCTCTGTCACCTCTTTGATCAAGATGTCATTCTCCTGCTCACTAAAGATACACTTCTGCTTTCCTACTCTCCTTCTTCTGGGTCTTTGCTGGACGCTCCTGGCTGGTCCTAGGCTGACTGGGATCTCCCTGGGGTCTCGCTTGGCCTACATTCTCCATCTTGTCTTCCATTTTTTTTTTTCTTCCTGACACATTTTTTTTCACACTAATGATGTTAAATATGATGCTAACATGTTTTACGGCAAAAACGTGCTGCAAAACATTCTAACGCCACTTTTACAGCATTAGAGTCATTTTTACTTATGCATGTCGCAGAAGTTAGCGTAATTTTTTTTTAATTCTCACTGTTTTGTTGAGCACTTTTGCTCAGAGCTCCTAGTGCACGTCTCTGTACCGTAGTATCCTGAGCATGTATTTTTCTGCACGTCTGATGACACAGGTTTTCTCCTTCTCTAAAGCTTTGATTCCTGACAACCATCTTCTTTGCCAGCCTGAAGGCCGCTCGAAGAAAACACATTCGAGACAAGAGTCTAAAAAAAATTAATAAAAAAAACGCAGACATAATATAATGCAAATCCAAAATAAACCCAAATGCACGAATAAAAATGCCTTTCACCAAACAAATAGACACAGAGTCTGGATCTTACATCCACATGTTTTAACCAATAGTCCACTAAGAACAATATCATCTTGCGATGCTACTGTGTGAGGAGTGCAAGTGATTCTACACTGAAACTTTGGTTAATGCAATAGTTGTGGATTTTTTTCTCCATATTTACATTTTGCTTAGATTTTTAAAACACAAGGCCGTTTGCTCAGAAAAGAACAACTTCAACTCAATTTTTACCAGAAAACATACCTTCTAAGCACTGATAATTAGAAAATGTTCTCCTTGTGGCTCCGGCAAAATGTTCTCACTTATTCAAAGTGGCCTAAGCAAACATTTGCACAAAATGTACGACACATTTATGAAGATGTTTGTACAACCACTTTCGTATACGCATGTCTGTGTGCGCGAGAGAGAGAAACCTTCAGCTATTAAAATTATCTTTCATGCAAGATTTTCTTAGAACGACTGCATGCGTGTCTTCCATAATTATGTGTTGATTTCTGGTTATCTTCTATTTTCCTGTTACATTTTTACAACTTATTATTTTTTGCAGACAGAGGAGTAACCTATATGATCAATACTAACTCTCTTAATACGTTCTCAGCCTTGTAATGAAATACTGCAATTGCAATAGATCATTTTTATCAAAACTGTTCTGCAGACACTTTACTTTGATTCAAATGTCTTCACCTTCGAAAGTCCTTTCTCTGAATTCACAACAACAGCAATAACTTTTTATGATCCATGGAAGTATACTGATTTTCCCTCTTTTCTTTGAAGATCAGTCCCTGGCAGGTTGCCCTAATGGCTGTCCATCTTTCTTTCACTTGTTCCCATTATCATCCCTCTTGAGATAATAATTTGTGGAAAAAAAATAACACTCCTGCTGCCAGCATTTAACAAGAGATGTTAAATATTTCAGTCGGAATCCACTGTCATCAAGGGACTCCTTGCTGAAAATGCTAGCACGCATGAAGGAATTGGCAGCTCAGTTAACATTTGCATTGCTATTGTTTTAATGAACCTTTAAAATACCCTTAAAAAAAACTATAATATTCAGAAACACAGTATGAATTCTCACTCACACTGAGAAGCAAAATGACCCTTTACCCCTTGTTTCAACATATAACCTTCTCAAGAAGATTATAAATAAATATTTGTAATTAGGGATGTGTTTTGTAATATAAATTGCAGGCTTAGTTGTTATTGGTTAAGTAAAGTTTTGACATTCTGATTGAGTAAAATTAGCAACCTGTAAAATAACAAAAACATTTTGACAAATTGTATTTTTTTTTCTATGAAGCGAGGAACTGCATGGGAAATAATGCAGTCCTATTTTGCCTTGTTTTGTGTGGCAGATACCCAGAGTCACACAAGTTGAGTAAAGATTATGGGCCAGATTTATTAAGGTTTTGAGTTGTGGACGCGGAAAACTAATGCCCGTATTTATACTTTTTGATGCAAATCAGCGCTTGGGCAGATTTGTGTCAAAAAGTTTACCCCCGGCTAACGCCATTCCAACGCGCCAGCCGGGCACCTTGTTTATGGAATGATGTTAGCTGGCGCTGAGGCCTGGTTAGCGTCAAAATAAAATAAATGAAATTACTTTGATGCACAACCCACATGAAAATGACTCCTGTTTTAGCAAACACAGGAGTCATGCCCCCCTGCCCAATGGCCATACCCAGGGGACTTCTGTCCCCTGGGCATGACTGTTGTGCATAGTGGCATGTAAGGGGGCCCACGGTAGGCCCCCTTATGCCACTTAAAATAAAAAAATAAATTATATTTACCTGCACTTACCTGCACTCACCATGGATGGGTCCCCCATCCATGGGTGTCCTCCAGCGGTGGGCTAGGGTGGCAGGGGGTGTCCCTGGGTGCAGGGAATGGCACCTGTGGACTGCTTCCATTGTCTCCCACCATGGAAAAGAGCCCACAGGTCCCTGACCCAGGGGTTCATTTTTGACGCAAATCATGATGTATGTCATTTTCCGGCTCCACCTCCGAGCCGTGCACCATTTTTGCCCAGTTGGATAAATATGGCGCATGGGTGTTTAAGTCATTTTTTGAGACGGGAATGCCTACCTTGCATGTCATTAACGCAAGGCGGTTTCACGCATCCAGAAAATGACGCACAGTGAGATATTTTGATGTTAGCCGGGTCTAGCGTCTAAGTATAAATATGGTCTTTTGTGCCGAATTTGCGTAAAAAAATGATGCAAATCTGGTGCAAGCAGAGTATAAAAACGGGCCTTAGTGACATTCATCAAGCCATACTAGGCCACCTTATGTGGCCCTGCTTGGCTTGATAATTTTGGAGTAACGTAAGGCAGTGCAAAATGCTGCCATGCATTACTCTGCCCCATGGGGGTGATACATGGGTGGAGCGTGGGGGTTCCCATGCATCTATCCATGTATTTTGACACATCCTCAGATTTTCCATTAGTGGTAGACTTAGGAATACATTAAAATCCTACGCCTCCTCGTTATTTCCTCTTTCAATGTATCCTGCATTTTGCAGCACACATAGAAAGAAAGCGCCTCAAAAACAATTCTGACTCTAATGCAGGCACCCTTGCTCCATGACACAAGTGTGTTTGTATTGGGGCTAGGCTAGTAATTGTGAACCATTGCAAGTAGATGTGTTACACTGCATGAAAGTTTGATAGTTGTGGCCCTATGTGACAACATGACTCAAGTTGTTAGTACAAATTCACTTATTGTATATTCATTTATAAATGATTTTTTCAGATGTATTTTGCAATATTATAACGGGTCAAATATAATCCAAAGAGCTGGTTGTGGATGCTCAGGAAACAATCACTAAAAATAAGTAAACACCAACAAACTTGCCTAGTTGTGGTATTTTTTCTGTTATTCATGCTCACCCTGAATATCGGTGAAAGTTTTCTCTCGAGAAGGACAAGAGTAAAGAAATGTTATTGACTTGTATAGGGCATACTCAAGATAACAGATGATGGTGCAGCAGAAGGGGTTCCTCACAAATAAATTATGATGCAAGTGCGTTAGATTGCATATTTATAATAGAAAAATATTCCCCTAGCTATTTCATTTGTGCATGGAAAATGGTTTTATATAGGTGTACCAGATAATTCACAGAACAGTTCCAGCACTACTCCCAAGAAACTGCGACTGTTACAGCTTCCCGCAATATCTTCTAGAATCAACATTAAACACAAAAAAATCTGAAATGTACTCCAAAAGTAAGCATTAGCATAAGCAACAACTTTTAAAAAAGTTTAAAAAATGTTTGAAAAAAAATTACATGATAAATGTTCCTGAAATATTCATTGTACAGCTCTTAATAGGGGCTAGCAAATGTTTATTTTTGGAGGAGACAAGTAACTTGCCATTCTTAGGTGCTTAAGAAATCGATTTGAGTATGGTACATGGGATCTACAAATCATGCGCATCAAGCCTTCTGTATTACTCATGTCTTGAAATGGCTGTGCTCTTAACCTTACCATATTGAATGACCAAATACGAATGATTTATTTTTTATTTTAGATGTGAGAAATAATATTTATCGCAAAAGGTTATACTGAATGTTAGGAAAATCAAAGTATTCCATACAATACCATGTGGCTTCTGGACGCTCTTTAATAAGAGTTTTTAGACGCATCTTTGAACATCCTATTATAAACCAATATGAGCCCTACACAGAGACATCTGTAGGCCATCCCTTAAAAGAAAAAATAAATTCTCTAGAAAACTTTATGTGTTTGTGCAGCTAGTTCTAGGTTTTTCTGAAAGTTATGCTGAAGACGGCAAATTGAAGTGCAGGAGGATTAAATAGGTCCAAAATAGGCCTTTTCAGATGCCAAGACATTCACTCACACAGGTCCTGAGCTGTGCTCCCACTCTGCTGCTCACCAGTTGCTTCTTCGCCCTGCTCCCGCCTGCTGCTGGGTAAGCCGCCTGCCGTGCATTGCCTTGTGCTCTGCCCGGCCCATTCTCCTCTAGTTCTCTAGTTGTAATCTGCTCACCTTCTTGACAGTCTTGCCTTTTCCTCTGTGTTTTTTGCCCCGTTTTCAGTTTTCTGTTTTCCTTCATTGTTTTTTCCCCCATTGCATCCCTAGCCCCCAGGTATTGTTTTCTAGTGCTCTCCTTCATTGTTGCTCATTGTCTGGTCCTCTGTTGTCTTTTGCCCCCTGTTTGTCCTAGGCCCCTTTGCTATTGTCTTTCAAGACCTCCATCACTGTTGGTCTTCCATTATTACTGTAGTCTTTGGGATTGTCTTGAGATCTCAGTTTGTCTCATTTTGGTGATTTTTGCTGGTGCTGTGTTCCTGATGCCTCAGCCCCTGCCACCTCTTGCTGATGTTTTTCACTGCCCCAATGTCTCCCCCACCCTCCGCATACTGCGACTCACTGCCCCAGGATCTACTTTATGGCATTGCACTACAGCATGTAGAAGACAAGCCAAAGGTAAGCCCATCTGCACCTATCCATGCCTGGACCATGCCCACGCAAGGTACCATGGATCTTCCACTCAATGCCAATAACTTTGGCTGAGATCCTAAACCTCAGACCAAAGACCCAGGACACCAACTGCAGCATTGCCTCACCAAGATCCACAAAAGGTCCCTTCTCCTGCCTCAACTGCCAACTCTCCTGCAACACAGAAACCACAACATCCCGCTCACCACCAACACACAATAGAAACCCACAACTCCACGGTGCACGGCTCAACATTCGATTCCTCTGCAAGCATGCCATAGAAACAATGGACACCATCACCTCCCTCTCGTCTGATTTAATGTTAATCACTGAAACAGGGCTCACCCCTGCATCGACCCCTGATATTGGTACCGCAACCCCTCCCAGATATAAGATAATCTACCATGACCGCCCCCCCAGACGATGAAGGCATCAGCATCATATGCAAGGAGTCACTCCACTGCGTCCCCACTGACAATGAAACCACCCCTCTCATGAAACAACTGTTTTACAAATCAAACCAGATGACAACACCACCATCAAGGGAACCTCCTGGCCCCTCCCCAACTTCTTCAATGCAATACTAGACTTCACCACCCTCCTTGCAGTCAACTCCAACCACTTCATCTTTTTAGGGGACCTCAACTTCCACTTAGAAGACTCCAACAACACCAACTCCATCTTGCTCTTCGAAAACATGAAAATCCTTGGCCTCCACCAGCAAGTCACCACTACACCCACAGCACAGGACACAACCTGAACCCCATCTTCTCAGACAGTGACAGAACAAAATTCTCCCACACCACTGAACTGATATGGATGACCACCACATTGTAAACTTCTCCATCAACCTGCCACACGATGCCTTAGCAAAACACCCACTCACTGCTGCTACTAGAGTAAAGTCGCAAAACCCCACTGGATGACTACCCCGAACAACACCAGCCCCACAGATACACACGATCTACACGTGCAAAACCAATTCAACTGTATCCCCACTGAAAAAGTCCATCAGCAACAATCCCTCCAAGTAATCGGCATTGTTCACCCCGGAACTCTGAATGCTTAATCAACACTGAAGAAAACTAGAAAGACGATAGCGCTCCAACAAGATCCCTGCCAACCTCAACTCCTTCAAATCTGCCCTCTAAGTGTACCACCTCCAACTCAGAGAAACCAAGAAAAAAGCCCTCACCACCCACATTTAATCCAACACCAACCAAGCCAGAGAACTCTTCGGCATTGTAAGAGAGTTTGTCTGCCATTCGGCCACGGCAAACACTATCTACCCTACCCAAACTAGTTAATGGACTGTTTCCACCATAAAATTTCCCATATCTACAGAAACCTCGAGACCTAGATCTCTGAGCCCAACCCCCGACATTGACCCCCACACCGACCCCAGAACTCCGAATAGAACAAGCTTGGCATAAAGGACACCGTTGCCATCATGACCTCCATCCACTCCGCTTCCCCCTGACCCCCTGCCCACACCACCTTTACAAACGAGGAAAGAAAGAAATTGCAGCAATCCTCATGGAAATCCTGAACTCCTCCATCAACACAGCCACCTTCCCCAAAACCTGGAAAAACGCCAAGGTCAAACCATTACTGAAGAAACCCTCCGCTGACCCCAGCAAACTCAAAAAAGATTGCCCCATGTTGCTCCTCCCATTTCCTACCAAAATCATCAAGAAACCCAGCTTACTGATTACCTCGAACACAATAACCTACTTGACCCATCCCAATCCAGTTTCTGACTGAATCATACCACTGAGACCACCTGATAGCAGCCAGAGATGACTTCAGATGTCTCCTCAACCTTGAGGAAAAGCCGCCCTCATCCTTCTCAACCTATGAGTAGCATTCAACAGTCTCCCACAACACCCTGATAAACAGACTCCACACCTTCTGCATCCGAGACGACACATTCAACTGGATCTCCTCCTTCCTCACCACTCAAATACAGACAATCCTTCTCCCTCCCTATAGCTCTGCCCTGAAAGACACCATCTGAGGTGTGCCCCAAGGCTCCTCCATCAGCCCCACCCTCTTCAATGCCTACATGACCTAGCTAGCCTACATCGCTCATACCCACGGACTCAACATAATACCCTATGCCTACAACACCCAGCTTTCCCTCTCCCTTGCAGACTATGCCACTGCCATGCAATCCAGCTTCCAGAATACCATGAGTGACATTACCACCTAGATGAAATCTTACTGCCTCAAGCTGAACTCAGATAAAAAGGAAATTCTTAGCTTTGGCAACAAGCCTTCCCACTGGGATAACACATCGTGGCCCCCACCCTCAATCCCCCCCACACCCATCAGCCACGCACACAACCTCAGGATCATCCTGGACACACACCTGACCATGAAACAAGAGATCAAGTCAGTCTCCTCAGTCTGCTTCAGCATCCTCCGCATGTTTCATAGGATATTCCGTTGGATATCCATCAACACCAGGAAAACTGTCACCCATGCCCTCTTCACCAGCTGCCTCAACCACAGCAACTCACTCTACGTCGTAACCATCAAACAGCTTCTAAACAGCCTCCAGATCATCAACACCTCAGCTAGGCTCAGCCTCCACCGACCGAGACAGACCAGCATCTCTTCCCATCCCAGAGCCCTTCACTGGCTACCCGTAAATCAATGTTGCCACTTCAAGCTCCCTATCCATGCCTACAAGGCCATCCACAATGCCGGACCTGCCTACACCAACAACAGCCTCACCCTTCACCAACCAACCAGAAAACTCTGGTCTGCCACGCTCTCCCTTACTCACATCCCTCACATCCATTGTGACCACCGAGGTGAATGCTCCTTCTCCTACGTCGCTTCCAAGTCATGGAACAACCTCCTTCTCCATCTGTGCACGGCACCCTTACTAAGTAACTTCAGAAAGCAGCTCAAAACCTAGCTCTTCGCCCATCACCTCTGCCAGAAGGGTGAGACTTGCGCCACCTGGTCAGCATCTGGAGACCCACAAAGTGACAAGATCGTGCTCTACAAGAACCCCCTGAATTATTGATTGATTATCACAATAATGCCCCTGAAACAATAAATGCCTCAATTATGTTGAATTCTTTGCAGAAAAATAGATAATGCTGGACAAATCAATGTTATCATCCATATCTAAAAACACTATGGAGGCTTTATTTCTTAATCTTACAAAAATCCCTTACATCATATAACACTTCAGTTCTCTAAAACACGACTATGAGTATTCAGAGTCATGTTAGCCCTTCAAACCATAGATTATTCTTATATACAAATATAGATGATCAGTCACCTGAAAAATGAGGACTTTCTAAACAGTCTAAGGCCCAGATTTATACTTTTGGATGCAAGACTGCGCAAATGCAGTTTTGCGACAAAAAGCTTAGCCCTGACTAGCCTCATTTTTAGTTCTGTCTGGGTGTGAAATTTATACCATAATGCAAGACGGCGCTAAAAACTGGTTAGAGTCAAATTTTTTGATGTTAACTATTGCAGCTTGTCGAAAGGCAAAATTATGTTAACGCCGCAAAATTACTCTAACCTGTTTTGGGGCACGCAAATTTGACACAACATGGATATGCACCATTTTTAACAGCATTAGCATCAACTTCAAACGCTAATGGAGAAAACATTGCAAAAGGGGAGGCAAAATGAACCCAGAAAGCCAGGAGAGACCCCAGGGTGACCCCATTCAACCAGGAACTAGCCAGGTGGGCACCCACAAGTCCCAGGGTAGGGAGAAGAAAAACAGAAAGTGTTATTTTAGTGCAGAGGAGCATGAAATACTTGTGAGAGAGGTGACGGAGCACCAACATCAACTCTGTGTCACCTCCAAATTACCAATTGGCAGGAGAGAGGCAATCTGGCAGCAGATAGTTGACAAGATCAACAGTGTGACAGAGGTGAGGCGAACAATAACTGAGTGAAAGAAATGCTGGCATGATTGCAAGCGAAGGACAAAGGAGAAAATTGCAAGGAACACAAAGACAACACTGCAACCTGGAGGTGGTAGTCCAGCAACACAAGAGGACCAGGACAAGATGGAGGAGGTGGTTGCAGCGGTCATCCTGGAGGAACTGGAATCACAGGACAGGACAGCGCAGACTACGAGGAAACACCACAAATGCAGGATAAGTTGCATTGGGGAAATTAATGCTAAATTATCAAGTGTAAGAATGGGGAGGAACACAAGACACACTCAATGCATGTCAAAGGAGCGCAGAGGGACACATTACACATGAAGCAAATTGCACCATTCAAATGTAAGCAACACATGTACATACGTTTTGGCAGTGCCATGAACCACAACACTTACACAACCTGGACATATGTCAATCACCAGGGCTAAATACCTACATGTGCATATGCAGCATGTGAGAAAACAGGGCTGATTGCAGAGGCCCCATAACTTTTTGCCCCATTTTCCTCTTTGTGCTGGTGTTTTCCTGACTTTGTTGGTGTCCTGGGTACTGCTAACCAGTCCCAGGGCCTGTGCTCTGTGTAAAATGGATATGCAAATTAGGCTAATTATAATTGGCTAAATTAACCTACCTATAAGTCCCTAGTATATGGTAGGGCATGTAGGTTTAGGGACCACAGCATAGGTGGTGCACACCTAGGTGCACTGCTGAGGTGCCCAGTGTCATTTTAAAAGCAAGCCTGCCTTGCTGGCTGCTTTTAAATTAAAGTTATATGCAAATTCGACTTTGGAATTAAAGGTACTTCCAAAGTCTTAAACTACCTTATTTTTACATATAAGTCACCCCTAAGGTGTGCCCTATGTGCCCCTAGGGCTGGGTGCCATGTAACTATAAGCAGGGACTTTATAAAAATAGATTTATAAGCCCTGGTGAGGTAAAAACAGCCAAATTCGATTTTCCCTCATTGAAGTAAATGGCCTTCATAGGCTAGAATGGGCAGACTTTATTTTAAATTTTAAAGTCTCCTTAAATGTTACATACCAAGAATTTGGTATCAAATTAATTGTTGTAATAAATCCCACAACTTCCAGTTGTTGGATTTAATATAACTTGTTCAGGTAAAAAGTTTAGACTTTACCTAAAAAGTTGCCAATTTCAGCTCTGCATTGTTTTTGCTGCTGTGCTCTGATTGGCCAGCCTGCAGCAGCTTCTGCCAGGCTGCCTTGATGAGGTGTGAAGTGGCCTGGCTTCACACAAAGGAATGTGCTTGGGGGAGAGAATCTCCCCTCAGCAGATGGTGAGGCAGGAAGGGGGAGGGCTGCCAAACTGGTCTTCAAAGGCAGAGAAGGACATTTGGAGCACCCAGCAACACCCCCACATCCTGCAACCCCAGACAATTAGGTGCCCCCTTGATTCGATTAGGAGAGGGCAGGAGAGGGGTGTGTTTATGATTTTTAGCCACACCAGTGGGTGGGCTCAGCCAGATGTAACCTCCAAAAATCAGATTCATCCATGTTGGATTTTTAGAGACTGTTGCCTTCTGGGATGGATTTTTGCCACACTTCCCAGGAAGTGGTCATCACAGGGGGATGACCCTGTCCCTGATTGGAGAACCAGGGCCCCCCTGCTTTTCACCCAGGAGCAAGGATAAAACTGGCAGACCTGCACCCACACCTCAGATCCCCACCAAATTTCAAGAAGAAAGAACTTAAGGAGAAGAAGGACTGCCCTGCTGGACCCCTGGCCTGCACCTGGAACCTGCACTCAGAAGGACTGCACCAGCTGCACACTTGGGCTTCACCACAAGAAGGACTTTGCCTGGCTTCAACTGGTTCAAGGAGGGACTCCCTGTTTGCTACAGGTGAAAAATTGCTAACCAGAGTCCCCTGCACCAACTCCTGAAGAAAGCGACCAGCTGACCACTGTCCAGTGGCCAAAAAGGAGTTTGCGCCAGGTGCATTCTGGGAGTTGAAGTCCGCACCCCCCAAGGACCATCACAGAACTTCTGGACCCTTGGGGTGAGCTGTGGACCCCAAAAGAACCTTAAAAGAACATCTGGGTAAAGCCCCAGAAGTTTGGAAAAGATTTGAGAATTTTTGAAAAAAAGCTCTAGAGATGGACCGACCCGCCGCGGAAATTCTAGCCGGCTTGCCTCAACCGCGACCCGGCCTGACTTCGTGGTTCGTCCCGGTAAAGAAAAACATCCAAAAAAGAGACTAAGTCCGAAGGTAAAAAGTTGACCGGGACCTCCCAGCCATCGTATCCGAGAAGTGCTCCACGGACGTCGGATCAAGATCCAGGTTTACCCCGGTCGAAGGATTTTCATCTCGAAAAAACGACTAAGTCCGAAGGTAAAAATCACCACCGAGGAAACCCACATCGCGTATCCGGACAAGGGCTCCAGGAGGTCGGATTCAACTGGCAGGTTCGTCCTGGTGAAGAAAAACTTCAAAATAAAGACTAAGTCAGAAGGTAACTTTTTAACCGAGGCCTCCCGCGACTTGTAGCCGAGCAGGGCTCCATCGCGGTCGGCCTGAAACTTTGACTTTGCCCCGGTCCTGGTGCAACCAGATGACCCGATTGGCGCTTTTTGTTTCTAAGCGCTAGAAAAATAGTAATTCTTTAAAAATTCATATCTCCGGTTCCCCTGGACCGATTTTAATCGTTTTTGTGTCATTTTAAAGATAAAAATATAAACTATTTTTATAAATTGGTTTTGGATTTTTAAACTGTTTCCTGTGTTTTATTTGATTACTGTTTTGTGATATTTGAATGCTTTACACTTTGTCTCCTAAGTTAAGCCTTGACGCTCGTCGCCAAGCTACCAAGGGTTGAGCTGGGATTAATTTACTGAGACCTAACTGTACCTAGGTGGAGGTTAGTGGCTTGTTGCTAGGTGTAGGTACCTACCTGCCCTTACCAATAACCCATTTTCCAACATAATTGGAAGCAGCGACGGGATCCTGTACTTGTGTTCAATATCACGTTACAGTTTTAGGTAAAACAAATTAAAAATCCTTTAAATTGTCCTAGTGCAAAAATTGTTTTTAATTTTTAATTTGGATTAATTTCAATTATTTAATTTTTGTAATTTTTCTAAATTCCTGTTTCCAATTTTTGCAAAAAGTTTTTGTTGACACAAAACTAGGGAACCATGGAGCTTGATCTGGCTAGCCTACCCACACTGACAGTAGTCCAGCTTAGGGGGTTGTGTATTGAAAGAGGGTTGCCTGCAACCACTGATCTCAGGAAGCAAATCCTGATCACATCCCTGACAGCATGGGCTGAGGCCCAAGAGGTAGAGTCAGAAGAAGCTCCAGAGGAGGGAGAAAGAAGGGAGGATGCAAGCTCTAACCACTCAGGGGAGGGAAGGCATCTGAGCCCAAGTGAGGATGAGGAAGAACGGTCCTCAGTAAATACAGTCACTAGGGGCAGATCCAAACCTAGTGGTGGGAAGGGGGTCCTTTCAGGAGGAGAGAACCCATCTATCAGAGAAAGAGAGCTGGAGGCCCAGCTAGCATACATAGCTTTGGAAGCAGAGAAGCTGGCCCTAGAAAAGAAAAAGTGAGCATACAAAGAGAAAAGAGATGGAGGCAGCGATAAAGAAGCTGAGGTGTCCATGGGTGGGGGAGTTTGCACCAGATTACCCAAGGGGGTGGTTCCTGCTTATGTAGAGGGGGATGACATAGATAAGTGGCTGGGGGCCTTTGAGAGGGCACTCCAAATGAGAAGGGTTAGGCCTCAATACTGGGGTTCCCTTTTGTGGGAGTTGGTCCCCAACTCAGGGAGGGATAGGCTTCTGACCTTAAGGGGGGAGGAGGCAGATTCATACCCTAGTATGAAGAGGTGCTTAGCCAAGAAGTTTGCTCTGACCCCAGAGCAATATAGAATGAAGTTCAGGGACACTCAGAAGGTCAGTACCCAGTCTTGGGTTGACTTTGTGGACATTTCACTAAAGGCACTAGAGGGCTGGATTATTGGTAACAAAGTAGAAACTTATGAGGGGTTATACAATCTGATCATGAGAGAGCACATTTTGACCAATTGTACCCAAGAAAGGTTACGCCAGCATCTAGTGGACTCTAAGCAGACCAACCCTAGAGAGCTAGGGGAGGCAGCTGATGAGTCGTTGAGAACCAGGGTGGTTGTCAAGTCCCAGGGGGGAGACTCCAAGAAGGGGGGGACAGGTCCCCAAAAACCTAAGGAGGGAGGTGGTAAGCCCACCACAGAGGCTCCCTCTGTACCCCAGAACCCTAAGAAGGAGGAGAGTAAATCCCACTCTGACCAGCAGAGACAGTTAGACCCAGGGTTAAAAAAGCTCTTGGACAGTAGGGCTTGCTTTGACTGTCAGCAGACAGGTCACTTCAGAGGAGATGCAGCCTGTCCAAAGAAGGTGGTTAGCACTGGGCTGTCCAGTGTAGCCATAGAGGAGGATTCCTCAGATGATGAAGTCCTCCTAGCATTGAGCTGGGAGACAGGACCAGATGGTAAGCTGGTGATCCCTGAGGGTGGGAGTAGGCACTTCCACCACATTCAAGTGAATGGGATCCCTACCACTGGCCTGAGAGACACCTGTGCCAGTCACACTATAGTGAGTGACCGGTTAGTGACCCCAGACATGTATGTCCCAGGAAAGACAAAGAAAGTCAGGATAGCCACAGGGGAGGTCACCTCCAAACCTGTAGCCATAGTGCCCCTAGAGAGGGAGGGTATCCTTGACTGGATTAGGGTGGTAGTCAGTGCTGACCTTCCCCTAGATTGTATCCTGGGCAATGACCTCCCAGAGGTGAGTCTGGTCACAGATGGGGTGGTCGCCCAGGGCGCCCCCCCAACCCAAAGTCCTGGGGAGTCAGTCCCTACAGTTAGGAGACAGGGGTCCCCAAGAAAAGGAAAGAAGAAAAGGAAGGGTAGGCCACTCTTAAAGAGAGTTCCAGGGAGCCAAGGGCCTTCTTCCCCAGTAAGGGGGGAGCCCAGAGTTGGCACTGGTGAGGCCTCACCTGACCCCAAGGAAGTCCTGAGTAGTCAGGCAGCTGTCCAGATGCAAGGTGTTGCCCCTGCACTGACAGAAGGGAGAGTGGAAGGAGGGTGTCTGCCACAGGAGGTGGTAGCCCCCACTCTAGACAGCAAGAGGGGTGCCAGGACCCCAAAGTTGCCCCTAAAGCAGCTCAGCCACCTGTCAGTGGAGAGCTTAGGGTGTGGTTCTGGGTACTGACAGCTGTCAGTAGCCTCTGCTGGGTGCTAGCCTTCCTGGCAGCAATGTACTTGGCCTGGGAGGCAGACCCCAGGGCCAATAGCAAAGTAGGCCCCCTGACCCTATTGGTCATGGTGGGGTTGCTCAAGTGTTGGGTGACCTCTTTGGGTAAGCTAGGTGTTGCCCTAGCAAAGTTTGGAGTAGGGGAGGTGAGCACCTCACTACCCAAGTTGGCAGAGAGAAAGGAGGTAGACCCCCCAGAGGAAAGTTTCAGTTTGAGTTGGGTCCTTTTACTGTTGGGATGGCTTCACTACCCATAGGGAGTTACCCTAACAGGAGGATATAAGACAGAGTAGGCCCTGCAAAGGGACAGCCAGTTTTCTTCACTGTCTTCCTCGCCTAACAAGCCAGGAAGTCTCTCCCAGGGTTGGGCTGAGTCTCCTGGGCGTGTGGGCTGGGGGGGAGTTGTGTGAGAAAACAGGGCTGATTGCAGAGGCCCCATAACTTTTTGGCCCATTTTCCTCTTTTTGCTGGTGTTTTCCTGACTTTGTTGGTGCCCTGGGTACTGCTAACCAGTCCCAGGGCCTGTGCTCTGTGTAAAATGGATATGCAAATTAGGCTAATTATAATTGGCTAAGTTAACCTACCTATAAGTCCCTAGTATATGGTAGGGCATGTAGGTTTAGGGCCCACAGCATAGGTGGTGCACACCTAGGTGCACTGCTGAGGTGCCCAGTGTCATTTTAAAAGCAAGCCTGCCTTGCTGGCTGCTTTTAAATTAAAGTTATATGCAAATTCGACTTTGGAATTAAAGGTACTTCCAAAGTCTTAAACTACCTTATTTTTACATATAAGTCACCCCTAAGGTGTGCCCTATGTGCCCCTAGGGCTGGGTGCCATGTAACTATAAGCAGGGACTTTATAAAAATAGATTTATAAGCCCTGGTGAGGTAAAAACAGCCAAATTCGTTTTTCCCTCATTGAAGTAAATGGCCTTCATAGGCTAGAATGGGCAGACTTTATTTTAAATTTTAAAGTCTCCTTAAATGTTACATACCAAGAATTTGGTATCAAATTAATTGTTGTAATAAATCCCACAACTTCCAGTTGTTGGATTTAATATAACTTGTTCAGGTAAAAAGTTTAGACTTTACCTAAAAAGTTGCCAATTTCAGCTCTGCATTGTTTTTGCTGCTGTGCTCTGATTGGCCAGCCTGCAGCAGCTTCTGCCAGGCTGCCTTGATGAGGTGTGAAGTGGCCTGGCTTCACACAAAGGAATGTGCTTGGGGGAGAGAATCTCCCCTCAGCAGATGGTGAGGCAGGAAGGGGGAGGGCTGCCAAACTGATCTTTAAAGGCAGAGAAGGACATTTGGAGCACCCAGCAACACCCCCACATCCTGCAACCCCAGACAATTAGGTGCCCCCTTGATTAGATTAGGAGAGGGCAGGAGAGGGGTGTGTTTATGATTTTTAGCCACACCAGTGGGTGGGCTCAGCCAGATGTAACCTCCAAAAATCAGATTCATCCATGTTGGATTTTTAGAGACTGTTGCCTTCTGGGATGGATTTTTGCCACACTTCCCAGGAAGTGGTCATCACAGGGGGACGACCCTGTCCCTGATTGGAGAACCAGGGGCCCCCTGCTTTTCACCCAGGAGCAAGGATAAAACTGGCAGACCTGCACCCACACCTCAGATCCCCACCAAATTTCAAGAAGAAAGAACTTAAGGAGAAGAAGGACTGCCCTGCTGGACCCCTGGCCTGCACCTGGAACCTGCACTCAGAAGGACTGCACCAGCTGCACACTTGGGCTTCACCACAAGAAGGACTTTGCCTGGCTTCAACTGGTTCAAGGAGGGACTCCCTGTTTGCTACAGGTGAAAAATTGCTAACCAGAGTCCCCTGCACCAACTCCTGAAGAAAGCGACCAGCTGACCACTGTCCAGTGGCCAAAAAGGAGTTTGCGCCAGGTGCATTCTGGGAGTTGAAGTCCGCACCCCCCAAGGACCATCACAGAACTTCTGGACCCTTGGGGTGAGCTGTGGACCCCAAAAGAACCTTAAAAGAACATCTGGGTGAAGCCCCAGAAGTTTGGAAAAGATTTGAGAATTTTTGAAAAAAAGCTCCAGAGAGGGACCGACCCGCCGCGGAAATTCTAGCCGGCTTGCCTCAACCGCGACCCGGCCTGACTTCGTGGTTCGTCCCGGTAAAGAAAAACATCCAAAAAAGAGACTAAGTCCGAAGGTAAAAAGTTGACCGGGACCTCCCAGCCATCGTATCCGAGAAGGGCTCCACGGACGTCGGATCAAGATCCAGGTTTACCCCGGTCGAAGGATTTTCATCTCGAAAAAACGACTAAGTCCGAAGGTAAAAATCACCACCGAGGAAACCCTCATCGCGTATCCGGACAAGGGCTCCAGGAGGTCGGATTCAACTGGCAGGTTCGTCCTGGTGAAGAAAAACTTCAAAATAAAGACTAAGTCAGAAGGTAACTTTTTAACCAAGGCCTCCCGCGACTTGTAGCCGAGCAGGGCTCCATCGCGGTTGGCCTGAAACTTTGACTTTGCCCCGGTCCTGGTGCAACCAGATGACCCGATTGGCGCTTTTTGTTTCTAAGCGCTAGAAAAATAGTAATTCTTTAAAAATTCATATCTCCAGTTCCCCTGAACCGATTTTAATCGTTTTTGTGTCATTTTAAAGATAAAAATATAAACTATTTTTATAAATTGGTTTTGGATTTTTAAACTGTTTCCTGTGTTTTATTTGATTACTGTTTTGTGATATTTGAATGCTTTACACTTTGGGGGTCATTCTGACCCTGACGGGCGGCGGAGGCCGCCCGCCAGAGTTCCCCCCTCCGAAATACCGCTCTGCGGTCGAAAGACCGCGGAGGTTATTCTAAGTTTTTCCCTGGGCTGGCGGGCGGTCGCCAAAAGACCGCCCGCCAGCCCAGGGAAAAACTCCCTTCCCACGAGGATGCCGGCTCGTAATTGAGCCGGCGGAGTGGGAAGGTGCGACGGGTGCTGGTGCACCCGTCGCGTATTTCACTGTCTGCCAAGCAGACAGTGAAATACTTGTAGGGGCCCTCTTACGGGGGCCCCGCGACCCCCCCTACCGCCATCCGGTTCCCGGCGGGCGGACCGCCGGGAACTGGATGGCGGTAGGGGGGGTCGGAATCCCTTGGAGGATTCAAAAGGGCGGCGGTACACTGGCGGGAGACCGCCAGTGTTGCCGGTCCGACCGCGGCTTTACCGCCGCGGTCAGAATGCCCTGCGGGGACCGCCGGCCTGTCGGCGGTGCTCCCGCCGACCCTGGCCCCGGCGGTCTAAGACCGCCGGGGTCAAAATGACCCCCTTTGTCTCCTAAGTTAAGCCTTGACGCTCGTTGCCAAGCTACCAAGGGTTGAGCTGGGATTAATTTACTGAGACCTAACTGTACCTAGGTGGAGGTTAGTGGCTTGTTGCTAGGTGTAGGTACCTACCTGCCCTTACCAATAACCCATTTTCCAACACAGCACATAGGATTGAAGGCATATCTAATGACTGTGCCTCTGGTTGTGCCATCACAACATCCCTTGCATGTAGTCAAATAAACCCTACCAACACAACCAAGACATCAGAGCCTAGGAAGTCAGTCAATAACCATTCCTGGGGTTATGTTCATTGCAACCTTTCCCAACAGTACCCAGACATGTGCCGGTAGCACCACCACCCCGCACATTAACAACACATCCATATAAGGCAGCCACCACTCCATGATGTAGTAAGGATGCCCCTCTGGGTGCATGGAAAAGTAATCTGGGCAGGCGCTGGGAGAATAGCATGGTGGTCCTTTATCACTGGAAACATGCCACTACCCAGAGCAACTAAACTGCTATAGTGTGGAGTCACACATTTTGACGATGATCATAAATGTGCCACTACAGTAAATATGTACTAGAGATTGCAAATTGTAGGTCACAACAAATACAAGCTGAGCCCACAACTACTCTGACACAACCATGTGAGACACATAGGAATGGGGAAATAACCACACATACAACACATGGTGTATGACTGTGAACATAGTTTCAAATTTCACATTGACAGGTGGGGGATGGTGCATGGGCAAGTCTGGTGTTGGTAAGACTGCCAGTGCAGTGTACCCATTGCGGTTGGCAGTATGAGTCAAACATTGAGGTGGAGGGTGGAAATCTGTTTGCTCGTGGTAGCTCTTTGAGGCACTTACCACAACATTGTTGATGGATCAAATAGAGTCAGTGACAGTCTTGGGGTACATTGGGTGTGACAGGACACGTTGCTCTTAGCCCTGCAAATCAGGCAGTGGAAAGGGCAAAGAGGCAGGGCATGGGTCCCCCCGCACTCCCCATGCCAGGTGCAGGGACACCGTGGGGCACACCATACCACATCACCACCAACCTTTGCATGGGGGTTTCACCGCCATTCAAAGGCTGGTGGAAAAGCAGGACCTAGATGGTAGCGCTGATCGTAATACTGGTCTAGTGTCACAAGACCAGTGGCATTGCTAATCTGTAAGCTGCTGGCAACCTGCCAGTGCCAGGCCATCGGCCCATGGGGCATTACCTGTGGACAACATATGCCACTACCACCTGCGGTGTTGGGGACCGTCATATGGACAATGGCAGTCAGGTTGTCATAGTACTGCCGGACTTGCAATGACGGTCCATGTATGCACCAGTATGATTACCTGTAAAATCACCATCAAACTTGAGGACCCTGAAGTTCAACTTAAGTTAACTAGCTATGTCCATTAATTAATTTACCATCAGGCATTGTCACATAGAAAATGATGTACACAGCAAAAATGGATACTCATGCTGGCCATCCCTGGGTCCACTCCTGTGCATGTATCAATTTAGCTGCACTGCCACAATGCTGCATCTCTTGCATCATAGTGCAAGGATGGCTGCATTGAGGGGGAGATCATAGTTGAGTAGAAAGGAACACTTTCCAGCACAGACAGAAAATTAAATGGAAATATGCTTTTTCCATGTGTGCTGTGCAATGTAGCACAAATACACATGCATCAACATGAGGAGCTATCAAAGGAAACAACAGCATAGTGTCTTGGCAATGCCATCCCTGCGGTGGCGTAAGGTTTCAGTACTGGCCAGGTGTATGTGAAACACGTAAGACTGGTACAGGGGCATATTGCAATGAGTGTTGCTGTGGCTTGACCACTGCAACACCCATTGCAAGGCCCTACCATGCAAATGGATGCATAGGGAAGGTCCACAATAAAAAGACTGTGTCAAGCCACCAAAAGGATTTACATCACACCTAGTGGATATGATGCATACAATTGTGTCATCTGAGCTTCCCCTCATGTGACACTCAGGTGGGAAAAGGGCTGAGAGACTGCAACCATGATGTACAGGAACAATGTTTGGGAAGTAAGATGACTATGAGCCTCCAATAGCAAGTCTGTGACATGACATGTCAACTGCCACAACACAGAAAGATTGATTTTTCACCATCTCATTGCAGAGGACAATGGCTCTTCTGCTGATCTGCCTGTGCTGGAGTACCCCGATGACCTGGATGACCAGCTGACAACCATCAGGCAAGAGACCCTCAAAGAAGTCCTGGTATCCCAACAGGCACTACCTCCAGTTGCAAGGAGGACAAATAATGTAGCAGCCATCCCAGATGCCCCACCCAAGACCCCAATAGTACAACCTGCCAGCACTGACACAGCCGAAGACTTTGAGGACCCAGGGACTAGCTTTGAGAGGACAGTGGTAGGAGTCCAGCAGGAGCTGGCCAAGCAGGTGCGGGTGGGGATAGAGACTGTGGCAGCCAGCCTAGAGGGAATGCGCATGTGCCTCGTTAAGGCCAAGGAACATACTGCAGCCAAATGAGGCACACTCCCCACTGGATGGAGTCCAGCAGTGTCTGAGGGACATAGCTGCTGCCATAAGGGAGAGGCAACAACAACTGCCCTCCCAAACTGGCAGCAGCATGATTGAGAAAAGCTGGACTCCATGCGGCCGGAAGTGGCCTCCCTCAGGACAGACATGGGTGCCTACCACCGGGATGTTGCTGCTATTCTGAAAAATCTGCAGCTCCTCCTTGCTGCAGTGATGACATATGTTGTTCCACAAATGGCAGCTGCAGAGATTTGGATTCTACATCTTCAACCACTAAAGTGTGTGTGGCCACCTCTAACTCCCAGCCACCACCATCGAGGGCAGAGGAGACACCACACACATCAGAGGAAAAAGATGTGGAACAGATCAGCTTCATCCATAAGAGTTCCCGGTAGCAGCAGCCCATGCCACATTGACAGTGTTCTCTTTTGTCCTGTGCTTGAGATGATGACAGTGTTAGAACAGTTGGATATGTGCACTCTTCACCCACACACTGTTGACCTGTCTGCTATGGACTGTCATTGTTTCTCACTTACCAATTGGCATCTTCTTGTTCCACCTCACTTAACAACAATTCACCCAAGCATGTCCCATGACATGTCCCCCAACCCTGAACTTGTGTTGTGTCACGATTGTATGGATTTCACAAATTGGGTCACTGACCTCGACATTGTAAATATCACACTACAACACTTGTAATTAAACACCATCTACACAAACAGCATGTCTGTGTGTATTGTGATCCATCTACTACGCTTAGTAATTGTGATGTATGCAACCATGTCATTAGTCACAGAATATCAGTACAAGAGTGCAGGACTGTGGGGCCACATAGCTACACACAAGGTCCCTAACATGACAAATGTTAATGCTGGCCTCATCCCCTACAAGCAATTCACTTAGTATGTCACAAACGAAGAACACATGTATGCTTCACTCGCTACATATGGCAGGAATGGCTGTAAAACAGTACTGAGGCAATATTGTCAGCTGGGAGTACCAGTAGAACACATTGGTTTGATACAGAGGTACCTAACCTCATTAGTGGATGCCACCAGTCAGTTTTGCAGGATAGAGTTCCAATTTAGGCTGTTGTCAGAGGTGCCACAGTTCCCGACATTCCTAAACAGGACCCCAACACTGATAGCTGAAGTACCACACCTACCTGTCCAATACAAAGTAAACATAGTCACCTTGAGTGGTTGGTACACTGGATGGCAAATGCGTATGCGAGTCAATGTGTTGTTGCTGCCAGTGTGACAGCTCAGTTGTCAATAGGTGATGCACATGTCAAGAGAGGTATTTTGAGGCAGGCGCGGAATCCCTAGGCCAACACACAATTTGCACTGTGTACTCATGGGAAGACCCTGAGCCACAAGAATATAACACAAAATGTATAGGAGTACGCAAAAATGTTTATTAAAATTTCAACTAACCTAAAAAATTAATAATACCTACCCAATCCTGAGCTAACCTATTCTAGCTATACTTATCTAGCAGCTAAAGCTATCTACCCTATGCTAAGCTTAACTAACACATTTAACACACACTCTAAACATTTCCCCCAGCCCCTAAAGTTACAAGACACATGCAGGACTACATATACTAATACTACACATATGCTAACTAATCCTAAACACAAATATATTTTTTGTATTTTTTTATATTTAAAAAAATATATATATATTATAGGAAACACATAGATACCCCAACATGACCCCCACTGACCCACCCACCAATTAACACATCATAAGTAGAAAAAAACACCCCCCAAATCCACTTATCCTATATAATCTATATACCTACACTAACCTAACACTAACCCCTAAGACGCACAATAAAATATATTAGAAATTCAGAAGGGAGGGGACAGAACTTGGAGGTGGCAGATCACAGCTGAGCCAAAGTTTTGCCTTCTCTATTTTTGTTTATGCATTTCAACATCTTGGTGTTAGCGGCGACCTCTTCCTCCAAGCTGTCCAAACGTTTTAGTACAAGGCTTAAGTTCCTCTGCAGATCATGCATCAACTCAGTGTCCATGGCAGCAGGTGGTGTGGGCTGTTGCACAGATGTGGATACAGTTGCAGCCGATGTAGTGGGTGTGGTGCCAGCTGTGCACCCCTGAGCTGCTGATGAGCTAGGGGTCTGCTGAGCTTTCTTAGGCTGTGTGGGACCCCTTGCGGAAATGCCCACCATTTCCCTGTTGCCATCTCTGCACGGTAGCAGCGAGCCATTCGTCTGAACCTAGACTCCACTGCCAGGGTATGGCGGTACCTCACTGCCCTCTTCTGAAACGCAAGTTGCTCATCATTGGTCATACTGGCATTTGTAAAATGGGGACAGGCAACCATCAGTGTCAGCATTGTGTGGAGTCTGTATAGAATAGTAGCTTACAATGCCACATCTAATTACACATGCACTCCAACTCTCATTCCAGAAAAGACAATGGCCCTGATAAATGTAACGTCAACGCTGCCTTAGCATTATATATTTTGATGCTATAGCGACACAAACCTAGAAAATGAACCAAACTTTTGGAAGTGTGCACCACTTTTGCGTAAAAAAATAATGCAAAGCCATCGCTAAATTTACATAGATCAGGCCCAAACTTCTTCATCATCTGTTTCTATTTCCAACCATACATCACTAGTAACTTGGACATGTCAGTTGGAGGATGGGATGCTGTTGGTAACCATAAGGCGTCAGAGCTGATAGGTACACATGCAAGCCTGATCAATATGACTGTCACCTACACTGTAAGCATCACATCTCCCTACACATTTGGTATTCCTCTCCCCCTCTCCCTCATCTCAACTGTCCTGGTCATCGACCAAGGCCTGCCCACTCATACATGGAGTTAAGGAGTGGACCATATTATAGGAGGGCTGACAACTAGGAAGCTGGTATCCATAGGTCTATCACATCTACATTCATGTATCCAGGTGTAGACACCCATCAATACCAGATCTGTCACTACTATTCCTTTCACACTCATTTCCATGCCAGCTCATGTTTGGCCTTGACCTGCATACATGGAGTGCAAAAGACAAAGCGCCATGCTGGGGGACAATTGCCAGCCCAGTCTTCCATCTTCATGACAATACAGGGATTCAATATGGTGCATCCCTGTGTTGTAAGAATAATGGAGTGCACCACTACCAATTTTCTCACAGCTATGCACTCTGTCATTCTTAATCACATATGGCCCTACATCTGGCTTGTCACCACCTTTGTGACGATCTCAATGCTTCTTACCGCTGTTATCTGTCAATCTCGAGGCACCACCTGGTCTCTTGCTGGTTCTGGACTGACCAAGGTAAGGGTGATAGAGTAACACCAGGTGGACCGTGACCTCCAGAAGGAGTCCCAGAGGAAAAAACATATCCAGGGAAAAACCTCAGAAGCAAGGAACTCCTAAAAATGAGATAAGAAAAAAGAGAAGGGTAATATGAATTCGAAACAGCAAAAACTGGAGACAAGAAAAAACAGGAGAACTCCCAGTTACAGGACGAAGGAGCACCACCAGAACGGAAGTGATTGCAACACAAAGAACAGCAACCAACTGGGCTTATATACTGGCAAACAGGAAGTGACATGCAGGAAGTTCTGAAGACACCATCTTGAATTGGGAAAAGCCACATTAGAGTGAATGGAAAAATAGCCATGGTGTAAAAGAGGAAGCAAAGCATGCAGGGAAGGAAACACAGACTCCTGGGAAGAAGAAAAGATGGCTAAGAGGGAAATCACAATGAAAGAGAAAACAAGAAAAAAGAATCAAAAAAAATAGTTAAGAGAGATTATAAGAGCAAAAATGCGGGCGCAGCGCAAAACAACGCCCAAAGCAAGATGTGTCTGTCTTGCTGTGGATCGAAAAATAGGCCATGGCCCGAAACGTGGATCAAAACGCGTACCACGGCAGAAACGGACATCCAAGACACGGACCACCGATCTGACCGCGGTTAGCAAGTGGGGTGCTGCAGGTACTCGCGGACTCACAACCTTGTGTATACGATGCTGGCCATTGTGCACCATGAGCCTCACAAGACGTGACCCTCTGGTGGTGCTTGAGGATCCTTTAAATGGGCCATAATTTCACCATCCAGCTTACTTTGATATCTGATCATTGGACAGCTTATCACATCTGGTATTGACTTCAACACACATGACTCACACCAAACCCTCGATTACTTCACAGGACACACACTATCACACTTACTGGATACATCTGAGTCTTCAAATCGTGCCACTCTGCCAATCGTGTAGGGGGCTGGTCCTCCTGTAAGACATGAATGGTAAACCATGCTTAGTGTCAACTCATAGTCACTGCGAGTGGACAACAAATTTCAGTGTGAACTAGTTGAGAAGAGTGAGCTAGTTATCCTAGTGGAAAACAGTGCAACAGACACACCACTACGATCACACAATGACGCAGACACTCAGGTGAGTTAGAGCCACACATCTGAACACTAGCACTGGGCAAGTGACTCATGTAGTGCTACACCCTGCAACAACCATATGTGACATTGTCACACAGCTGTCTTTGGGCACAACACCTCCATTGCCAAATGGGACTGCTTGATAATGTATTTTCCATCTGAGGGCCATGCTATGGTTGTAGCAGTGGCAGGACCATTGTCACACCCATAGCATTTCTGCCTATCACAGATGTAGATAACAACTATTTCATCATCATAGCTCACAGACACGCTACTACCCTGGGGTTGTATGGGAACTGCAAGCTGTTGGAGATTTGTATTATACACCCTGCAATGAACAGAGTTGAATGTGTGTGCCATCACAAGACAGACACATTTAAGGAATTGCCACGGCTGTGGATATGTGCAGTTGTTTTGTCCTCCTGAATATTGACTGCATTGTGACATGTATGTATTGCAAATACTGGTTGGCCTGCTACTGTTGCCATTGTACACTATTGCTGCATCATTTTCACAATGCAGGAATGCAACATGTGTTATATGTTACAAGGCAGCCCTTTGTTGTCCCCTGCGCTGGTGCCTAATATGCAACCATGCACCAACACTGCCAACCTTGCACAAGGGTGCTTGGTTGGCTGCATTGTGGAGGTGGATTTATCTGTGCAGGAAGGGACACCTTCCTATATATATAGGGGGTCATTCTGACCCGGGCGGGCGCCCGCTGGCCCAGCGGGAAAAGCCCTGCAACATTGAAGCCGGCTCCGAATGGAGCCGGCGGTGTTGCAGGGGTGCGACGGGTGCAGTTGCACACGTCGCGATTTTCACTGTCTGCAATGCAGACAGTGAAAATCTTGCTGGGGCCCCCAGGGGCCCCACGACACCCGTTCCCACCATCCTGTTTCTGGCGGGGATTCTCCCAGCCGGGGGTAATCCGGCGGGAAACCGCTGGACCCGGCTGGGCGACCGCGGCTTTACAGCCGCGGTCGGAATGCCATAGGAAGCACCGTCAGCCTGTTGGCGGTGCTTCCGTGGCCCTCCACCCTGGCGGTCATAGACCGCCAGGGTTGGAATGAGGCCCATAGTATTTTAATGGGCAATTAGCTCTTTCTGTGTGTGCAGCAGTATGCAGCATGCATAGGTGGCACATTCATATGAGGTCAAATACCAGTCAATTCCCTTATTGCAACCCAGGGTGGTGTTTCATGTTGGCAGTGCCTCAGATTTTAGGTGACCCCTACATCTGAGTCAGCATCATCATGCTATGTATCTTGTGGTGATTCCCCTACTGCAACACACATTGCACACCCCTTCCACGCAAAGCGCAGTGTGGGCGGGCCCTATTTCCAATGTGGCTTCAAGTAAAAAAAGAGTGGTCATCCGCCAGCTTGAACATACAGGGCAGGTCATGTCAATGCACTAGGGGCTCTTACATATGTCCCATAGTGATCTTGAGTGGCAGCCGATGTTTGTGCCAGCCATCAGGTGTCCAACAGTGTGTTTCCCATTGTTTTTGGGTAATCTACATTACTACCAGTGTCTCTCCTATCTTTCAATACATGAATCATCATTTACACTGTCTACACATGCACAATGGATGGGGCTCAGCTATTTCGCAAATGTGTCCCTTAGCACGATACATGCAATGTCAGTGATGTCCTAAATACTCCTACAGGGTCCAACTATAGCATCCATGATCTGCACTGTCTAACAGTGCCTCTGCCCCTTGTGGGCCATTTATTGTTTACGTTATAGACATGATGGTGTTGTAGGTCAGTAAGTGGTGCATGTGAGGTGGCACTACAGTCGGTGTGGTGCCACTTCTCACAAATTGGGCACATGGTATGTGATGGCCATTATATTATATTCCTATGTGTGTGACTCAATGCATCAGGCAGATGTATATGCACACTACAGGTAAGTCAAGTATGTGTTGATGAGATGTAGTTGGTATTGGCACCAGTTGTCTGGCACCCGGTGTTTGTTCTAGCAGAGACTTGCATGGCATGAATTAAAGGTTCTGTGCCTATGTGCGACTTTCGTTACATGAGTATAGTGTATGACATTGACATTGCTGTGCCATTCTTTGTTTGGTGTAAATTGTTTGTGAAGGGTATGTAGTGGTCAATCTGTGGGCACTTGTAGTGGGTTGTGAAGATCTTCTATTAGCAAAGGATACATATTTCCACCTGTCATTCACGTGGTGTGCCTGTCAAGTTCAGGGTATGTTACATACATATGGATGCATTTGTTCGTGCTTTGCACTGATTGTGCAATACTGCAGCATGATGCATATGTATTTTTACCTGCTCATCTGTGTAACCATGGCCATGTGTTTTTGGAATGGTATATGTCTTGTGTGTCCTGCTAGGTTGGTGTGTTGTGTGTATATTGCTAGGTTTGTTGACTTACCTACAAGTAGGCCATTGCCATATTGGCCATCCTGGAAGTGTTCATTGATCCTGCTGTGCCTCAATATGTAGGTGTTAGAAATGGGGTCTTTGGTTGGCAGTCAGGTTACCCCCTGTCCAAGCAAGGACCCTCACTCTAGTCAGAGTAAGTCACACACAATCCAAATTATCCTGTGCCCACCCTCTGGTAGCTTGGCACTGAGTAGTCAGGTTTAACTTAGAAGGCAATGTGTAAAGTATTTGTGCAATAAATCAAACAAAAACACAATATAGCACCACAAAAAAAAAATATAGAAATATATATATTATTTATCTGAATAAAAGCTGATCAAATCGATTACAGTTGAAATAAGCAAATGTATGGATATTACTGAAAGTGATATCAAGTATCTTTAGAGTTCAAAGATTACTGTACAAACAACAAAAAGTGTCTTAAGTTCTCCTAGAAACAACAAGTGTCTCTTGCAGGGCAAAGTTCGTGTTGAAAAATACTCACAAGGGACCGCAGAGGAGGCAATGCATGGAAAACGGTGAGTGTGCGTCGGTTTCGCCCCTTCGCACAAGGACTTGCGTCGTTATTTTCCACGCAGGGAAAGACGTTGCATCGATTTCCGGCGTGCGGACTTGGATCCTCTTCGGGTTGAGGGGTTTTCAGATGCCCCGGGGATGATGCGTGGAATCCTGGGCTTTTGGAGCAAAGTCCCAGCGGCTGTATAGATTCCGGTAGGCGATGCGTGGAATTTTCATCCGCACGGCAGGAGCTGCGTCGATCCCCTTGGGCGGCGTAGTTCTGAGTCGGCTTGCATCGATCCAGTAGGGCTGTGCGTTGAAGTTCCGGTCGCGTCGCTGGTGCTGCTTCGATCTTCTGTTGCGAAGTCAGGCTGCGTCGTTCCGGACTCGGTGTGCGGTGAAATTTTCACAGCTAGCAGGCTGTGCGTCGAATTTTCGCCACACGGGAATTTCTGCTTCAGGAGATAAGTCTTTTTGGTCCTGAGACTTCAGGGAACAGGAGGCAAGCTCTATCCAAGACCTTGGAGAGCACTTCTGCAGCAAAGCAAGATAGCAGCAAGACAGCAGGGCAACAGCAAGGCAGCAGTCCTCTTCAGAAAGCAGTCAGGTGAGTCCTTTAGGCGGCCAGGCAGTTCTTCTTGTCAGGGTGCAGGTTCTGGTTCAAGTTTCTTCTCCAGGAAGTGTCTGTCTTGGTAGGGCAGGGGCCCTGTTTTTATATCCAACAGTGCCTTTGAAGTGGGGGAGACTACAAGGAGTGACTCAGAAGTGCACAAGTTCCCCTTTCAATTCAATCCTGTCTGCCAGGGTCCCAGTAGGGGATGTGGCGGTTCTTTGTGTGAGGGCAGGCTACTGTCCATTGTCATGTAAGTGTCAGGCCCTCCACCCTTCCAGCCCAGGAAGACCCATTCAAAATGCAGATGTATGCAAGTGAGGCTGAGTATCCTGTGTTTGGGGTGTGTCTGAGTGAATGCACAAGGAGCTGTCAACTAAACCCAGCCCGGCCTGGATTTTAAGGCACAGAAAGATTTAAGGGAAGAGAAATGCTCACTTTCTAAAAGTGGCATTTCTAAAATATTAATATTAAATCCAACTTCACCAGTCAGCAGGATTTTCTATCACCATTCTGGCCATACTAAATATGACGTTCCTACTCCTTTCAGATCAGCAGCTACCACTCAAACAATGTAGGAGGCCCCAATGTTAGCCTATGAAGGGAGCAGGCCTCACAGTAGTGTAAAAACAAATTTAGGGGTTTTACGCTACCAGGTCAACGAAACTACATAGGTACATGTCCTGCCTTTTACCTACACAGCACCCTGCTCTAGGGGTTACCTAGGGCACATCTTAGAGGTGACTTATTTGTAGAAAAAGGGGAGTTTTAGGCTTGGCAAGTGCTTTTAAATGCCAAGTCGAATTGGCAGTGAAACTGCACACACAGGCCTGGCATGGGAAGGCCTGAGACAAGGTTAAGGGGATACTTCAGGGGGTGGCACAATCAGTGCTGCAGGTCCACTAGTAGCATTTAATCTACAGGCCCTTGGCACATATAGTGCACTCTACTAGGGACTTATAAGTAAATTAAATAGTCAATTGGGTATGATCCCATGTTACCATATTTAAAAGGAGAGAGCATATGCACTTCAGCACTGGTTAGCAGTGGTAAAGTGTGCAGAGTCTAAAAACCAGCAAAAACAGTGTCTAAAAAGTGGAGAGAGGCAGGTAAAAAGTTAGGGGTGACCACCCTAAGGCTGTCATGTCTAACATTAGGCATCATGGATACCTAGCTAAAATGTTTGTAAATAGTCCACGGTGGTCCAGTATGACCTGTACATTTATAAAATGTGCATGCTTCCAGTTTCTGTATAAATGTTCTGTTGCTGCAGGTAGGACAAGTCAGATATGGGTGCAGTCCATTGCACCCAGAACATGCAGGAAGCCAGCAAATTGGTAAAATCTGTGTTTGATCTCCTGCTACATTTGCTGGGTGTTGGGGAAGCAGATGTGGCGGGGTGTCAGAGAGATGATTGCATCTAACACCTTCAGCAGGAATACTAAGAAAGACAGCTGTGACTTTCCAGCAACCAGTGCACCCGTTGTCTCAAATGAGCCATTTGCCAGCATATGCAGGACAGCTAGCAGCTTTGTGACTAGTGGTATATTATGTGGTGTCTGCAGGCTGTGATCTGTGGCTCAGTGTGGTGCAGCAGGCATAGTATGGCTTGTTGGTTGAGCCGGCATATCCTAATGAGTTCTTGTTCCCTGAGGCCAAGGAGGGCTGTCCTGTTACTGAATGTCCACTCATGTCTTCTGCATTGCCTTTGTGGGTGGTGTAGCAGTAGTTATGGTTGCTGCAGTAGTGGTCTTGATTGCTTTTGTGTATGTTGTTCTCTGCGTTATCTCCAGAGCTGGAGCAGTAGCACTTCCATCTTGTCCTGTGGGTTGGTAATGTTGCTTCTGTGTGTTTTCTTTACGTAGTGGTGTGTGGGCCTCATTTTAACACATGGTCTGACCCAGTCATTAAAATTTGATGCAAATTGGGGTGAACTTTGCCCTGAATTAGTGTAAAAAAATGACGCTATTTCAGCGCAAACTGAATATAAATATGGGCCTAAGTGCATAAAAGTGTACTTGTCTTGCAAAAGAAACACAACCAGCCACACTTAACTTAATGATGCATGCATCATCTTTGTCTCTGGCACAGATTAATGAATAATCAAAAGGTATATAATTAGCCAAACTACAGAAACAAAAACTCAGGCAAGGCTTTAGGCTGCAGGACAAAAATCTCCACCTAGAATGTTGTACATGCATTGTACATCTATGAGCAGTGTGAGGTACATTTGATGTTATTTAGTGCTAGGCCCTAATCTGAATCACAGAAGAAATGATGGAAGGTGCAAGCAATCAAGAACTCAAATGCAATCATCCAAAATATTGAAGACTGATGATTCAAAGTAAGCTCATAAACAAGAGTCATTTTGAGGAAACATGTGATTTTGAAATTGGACTTGCAAGATGGAAAGAGGATTAATGGCATGGGCAGGTAAGTACCGACACTTAGCAATAGGCCACTAACCTCCACTTAGGTCCAGTCAATTCACGATAAATTAAACAAAGCTCAACCCTTGGTAACATGGCAATGAGTGACAAGGTTAAACTTAGGATACAAGTGTGTAAAGCATCTAAAAATCACAAAACAGTAAATAGGTAAAACAAAAAACACAATAAAAACCCAACACCAATTTATAAAAATAGATTATATTTTTATCTTTAAAATGACATAAAAACTATTGAAATCAGAATCAGTTAAGGGCACCCATATATATGAATTTTCAAAAAATGAGAGCCTCATGAGGGCCCTGGTGGTCTTTTGACCGCCAGGGTTAATGTGCCAGTATTACTGTCAACAGTGTGACGGTACATACTGCCACATTATGAGATTGATGGGCTTGCTGCAGCCAACCTGCCACTTCTCCACTCATACCGCCATGGCGGTATGAGCCACTGAGCCTAAGATGTCTATCTCCAGCCCAGTGGCGACATAGTACCACCCATGGCTTTGTGAGCTGGCCTACCACCATGGTTTTCATGGCACTAGCACTGCCATGAAAACCATGGCTGTAGGCCCTACCGGTGACAGGGAATTCATTCCCTGTCTCCGGTAGGTGGCTCCCTCACCCTCCAAAACCTATCTGACACCCCCCACACCCCCTCCATCCAAATTCACCGCCTGATCCACAAACTAAATCCAATCCACTCACTCACCCCCATACATACACACCACCTGCAGACACGCACACACCACACAATTGACTCCACCCCCAGAGTCACACACGCACACCTCACCTCCCCTCCCCTACCCCACTATATTTACAGTGCCCTACACCCCATATCCCCCGCATACACGCACACAGACACAAACATGCATTCACCTATTCACTTACACTAGCATACACACATTCATACACGCATAATTCCAGACATACTCACAAACATTCTTACACACAATCAAACTGACATACAGACACACACTCACTTCACCATTCTTACACGCATTCACTCACACGCATACAACCACACAAGAAACACAATACACACAGACTCATTCACACACACACTCACACATTCATGCACACACTCAGACATATACACAAAACACCCCCCACCCTCCCAAACTCTTTACCTTAATTAGTTATATTAAATCCAACAATGGCAAGTTGTGGATTTATTATAAAAAATTTATTTGATTCATAGACATCCCATAAATATACTTGTGAGACTACAGGGCTGACTGCAGAGGCCCCCTAACTTTGTGCCCCATTGTCACTTTTTGCTGTTGTTTTCCTGACTCTGAATGTGCCCTGAGCACTGCTAATCAGCACCAGGGGCTGCACTCTGTGTAAAATGAGTATGCAAATTAGGTTAATTATAATTGTCTATGTCAACCTTCCTACAGTTCCCTAGTATATAGAAGGGCATGTAGGTTTAGGGATCCCAGCATAGGTGGTGCACCCATAGGTATACTGTTGTGGTGCCCACGGTCATTTTAAAGGCAGGCCTGCCTTGCTGGCTACTTTTAAATTAAAGTTATATGGCAATTCGACTTTGGAATTAAAAGTACTTCTAAAGTCTTAAACTACCTTATTTTTACAAATAAGTCATATATATATATATATAGAGAGAGAGAGCGAGAGAGAGATAGATTGATATACACATATATATGTATGCACATGTGTATGTATGTATATATGTATATATGTGTATGTAGATAGATAGATAGATATGTAAGTAAGTATATATAATTGACCTGCAGTTGAATATCAAACCTGTTCCTGGGAGCTCAGTGATTAATCTAATAATTTTTCACAGGAATGTGAAAACAGATAAGTACTGTAAAAATAAGAAACCTTATGAGTTCACTGAATCTTTAACTTCACAAACCTCACTGGGTTAGGATAGTGGCAGAATGGAACATGATATGTATTATGTGATAAGTGGAATTCTTCTGGACCATCAGGTCAGAGGTAATGAGAACTGAACCCGTTGACCCACTTATGATTTTTCAAACACATACTAACAGCATGCTTCCATAAGATTTGATTTCTTTTTCAATATTTTCCTTGCATAACTTTACAATCTATTTTTTGGAATAATAAAGGCTGTCTGCCCATACTACTCTTGGTCAGTTAATGAGAGGAAAGTGTAATTTCTACTTTGGGAAATCTATATGTAAAACAGAAAAACAGCAAAGTTGCAACAAACTTAAATTACAGTTTTCTCTGTTACATATATGTACATAAAATGATTCATGCAAATGGAGAAATTAGTTATTCACTTGTAAGACTCCTGTTTTGTGGCCACTCCCATTATCTGTTTAGGGCACAATTATTAATTAACCTAGGTGGTAGTGACAATGGATGAACCATTAAAGCAAGTAGTAAACAAAAAGTAGATGGTGTGTACTTCAAATGATGTGATAATACCTACAGCTGTCCCCCACCTCCACTGTAGTACTTGCATTTGCAAGTTTGTATAGGTTAACAGTGGTTGTTAAATGTGTATCTGATTAGTGGAGGGTGCTCAACAGAATGAGGGGTAATAAATGATTTTAAGAATTTCAGTGTCTTGACAGATGCTGCTCTCCCGTCTTGAAACAGGGATACTTTGATAAATTAGGCACCTGCTGTTCAATGAATTGGTGCTTCTGGTGCCCCTGACAATGTCATTTGTAACTGTCTGATACCCAGAGACTACTGCACAACACTGCTTTCTAGGCTTCAGAGCCAGCATATCATTATGCAGCCCACATATTGCAGCATCTGGCGTAGCCGTCTCAACTGGTTCGAGGGAAGATTGAATACAAGGCAGAGAAGTTGCAGTAATGAGACCTGCACCCTTATTTTGAGTGTACAGGATGAGTGTAGGCCAATTCAGTAGGTCTATTATAAGCAATAGCTCCCAAGCAAGACAATCAGTGCCCCCAACCTGCAAATTTGGCAAATGAAAATCCCCCCAATCTCTAGCACTGACGTGAAGTCCGGAGTCTGTCGGGTTTCCCTCTTAATACTTGAAATCTTCACTAACTTCAGCATTTGTACTACTGCCAGAATTACCAGCAGGTTCTGCCTCAGTTATACCAGAGACCTCACCACATCTGCTCATGTGACTGGGCTGTGGCTCTACCATGTTGTTTCTACCAGCCCTCAGCATGACCTCCCATAGTGGCCCAGTCAATAGAGACAGTTCAGAGGCATGGCCTAGCTGTCTTTCCTTGCCTGCAGGAAAGCTTTTAGCCATAGCAGGGGCTTTGAAAATGTCTGCAATCGAGGGCTGAGTACCTCCTTATGAGACATTAGATTGGCTGCTTTCTGTGCTTTCGTGGTTTTATGTTTAGGGCACGGACGATATCATTAGGGAGGAGGGTCCTTCCCCGTCCATGCTGCTATAACCCCTGCGTGGGGAATCGCTAATGGAACAGTACGGAGGAAGGGGCCGCAGAAATAAAAGGGGCATGGTGCTCAGCAGTATGACACCAAATCAAATGTGTGCAAGTTTTCTGTACTTTACGCATTGTGTTTCCCGTGTCAGCTCAACTGGGAGAACACAAAACATTGGCGACAAGGGTGGTAACTTTACCCTCATGGAAGCACTGCTCGGTGAGCGTTTCTCTACAGCGCTCAAGGGCATCTACATCAGGCACAGCGGGGTGCTGTTTTTCTCTGGCCGGCTGCAGCATGCCTCTTAGATTGTGCTGGCCCTGCCCCCAGTTTGTCTCTCTCCTGATGCCTACCATGTGCAGACCACGTGGTGGGCAGTGCCTAGGGCTGTCTGTTCGCCCTGAAAAGTGCCTGGGGGAGGAAAGGTGGCTCAGGCTGCACACAGCACTCCCCACTAGGCCCCATCAGGGGTAGAAGAGGTGGGTGACAGCAAAATGGTGGTGTGATTACCTGTTGAGGGATCTTCTCTGCCCCACAACACAACAATACTTACTCAGCGAGCAACCCCCTACAGTGTCCCTGCATGGTGCTGGTGGCACACTGGCCTGGTTATCGCAAGTGAGCGACTGTTAAGGGGGATCCTGTCATTGGACGTGTGTCTGTTCCTTGCTGGTGGTACTGATGGCATCCATACCGACACTAGAACCCGTCATAGTTGATGGCCAGCCGTCCACACAGGCTGCAAAGTGGAAGGAATGGTTAGAACGACTAGAGACTTCGGTGGTCATTACAACCTTGGCGGTCGGTGTTAAAGCGGCGGTAAGACCGCCAACAGGCCGGCGGTAAAAATTTAGCAATTACGACCGTGGCGGAAACCGCCAACAAAGACAGCCACTTTAATACTCCGACCGCCACAGCGGTACAAACAAACAGCGCGGCGGTCATCGGCAAGAGACAGGCGGAGGACAATGTACCGCCCACAGTATCACAACCTACCAATCCGCCACCTTTTCCGGGGTGGATTCACCGCGGATAAAAACATGGCGGAAACAGGATTCTGAAGGGAAAACGCTCACCTCTACACACTCCACAAGGAACTAGGACACCATGGACCCGGAACTCCAAATTCTCCCTGCAATAGTCTTCCTGCTCCTCTACCAGGAGCACGAACGCCAGCGGCTAAGACCACGGTGAGTACTGCACCTACGACACAGGGGAGGGGGGAGGGAAAAACAGGGACACACACGCACAACACGCAACACCCCCACCCCCACCCTCACCCACGACAACACACACACTAATACATATTAATACATCACAGTTACAACCCCCAACCCCCCGGAAGAATGCAAAGACAATAGAAAATAGAGTGTAACCATTGAAATATATTAAAATCAAGTAGGCAAAAATATATGTATACACCATTAACAAAATTTACACCAAGCATAGTAGTCCAGGTACTGCCCCAATTAAGTCAGTGGAACACTGGGCCCACACGGTATGGCAAGGCCCACACAAGATCCCCGACCATGACGGAGAGAACACTGCAGGGGCATCAGATAGCAAGAAAACAGGCACCTCAGGGGGAGGGAAAGGGGGGGCACCTCAGCCGCTTGAGTGCACGACGCTAAATCCACAAGAGGGCCACATGCCCACTGTTCAATCCTGGGGAGTGCAAAGCCACAGTCTCTCAAGTCTCTACAGTGGGTGGGTTGCCCACTGTTTCATCCTGGGGACTGCAAAGCCACAGTCTCTCAAGTGGATAACAGTCTCCACTGGTTCTGGAAGGGACATTGTGCCCAGAGTGCTTCATCCTGCTAAGGACAGAGGTAGTGGATGGATCTCTCCACTGGTTCTGGAGGGGGCATGGTGCCCAGAGTGCTTCATCCTGCTAAGGACAGAGGTAGTGGACGGATCTCTCCACTGGTTCTGGAGGGGGCATGGTGCCCAGAGTGCTTCATCCGGCTAAGGACAGAGGTAGTGGATGGATCTCTCCACTGGTTCTGGAGGGGGCATGGTGCCCAGAGTGCTTCATTCTGCCCGTGACGAACTCAGTAGCATAAGGGCCCTTGGCGCTCATGGACCAGCAGTGCTTGAGACAGCGGTGTCCTGTTCAGCGGTGCTTGAGAAGGCAATGCCCTGTTCAGCGGTGCCTGAGACGGCGGTGCCCTGTTCAGCGGTGCTTGAGGCGGCAGTGCCCTGTTCAGCGGTGCTTGAGATGGCGGTGCCCTGTTCAGCGGTGCTTGAGACGGCGGTGCCCTGTTAAGCGGTTCTTGGAGCGGCGGGCTCCTTTGCAGTGACTCAGCTGCTGGTGGTCCTTAATGGTCCAGCATGGTTTGTGCTGGCGGTCACTCTGTCCCAGCGGGGCTTCTGCTGGCGGTCCTCTCTAGCCCAGCGGGGCTTGTACTGGCGTTCCTCTCTGTCCCAGTGGAGATGACGGCTGTGGCCTCCTGGGCAGCAGGACTGGTGCTGGCGGTGGCCTCCTGGGCATCTGAGCTGGTGCTGGCGGTGGCCTCCTGGGCAGCAGGGCTGGTGCTTGCTGTGGCCTCCTGGGCAGCTGGGCTGGTGCTGGCCTCCTGCGCAGCAGGGCTGATGCTGGCGGTGGCCTGCTGGGCAGCTGGGCTGGTGGTGGCCTCCTGGGCAGCGGGGATGGTGCTGGCGGTGGCCTGCTGGGCAGCAGGGCTGGTGGCGGTGGCCTCCTGGGCAGCGGGGATGATGGAGGTCTTCTCCACCGTGCAGCTCTTCCCAGACTTGCTGAGTTTCTTGTGCCGCTTCCCCACCTTGGAAGGTGTCGCAGCTGACTCCACACTCCCACCTGTACCCCTGGGAGCGCCTTTGGTGGCTGAAGTCTTCCCCCTCTCCCGCAGGGCACTGGCCAACTTCTGATGCTTGACAGGTGGGGGACTGTCTGTGCTGTGGCTCCGTGCCACACTGGCTGCCCTGGTGGCCGGTGCACTCCAGATTCCGGTGACTACAGGCACCACTGGTCCCGGAGATGTTGTGGCTGAGGTGCTAGTTCGGGACCTAGGAGACGGACTGGGTGGGGGAGGTGTGGGAAAGATGTCAAGGTTGGACAGGAAAAGTTTTTGGGAGACACTGGGATGGGTACCTGGAGGGGGTTTGGGAGTGGAGGAAGAGGTTGTGGTTGTAGGAGGTGTTAGTTTGCTGACTTTTGGGTGAAGGTGCATGCGCTGGAGGCTGTCGTGAGGTGGATGGCTGATGGGTGGGTGTGTGCCTGCGTTTGTGTATCTTGTGAGGGGGCGTCACAGACACACTGGGAGAGGACACAGGGGATGTGTGAATGGTAGTGGGGGTGGTGACTGCACGTGGGCGGGGTGTGGTGGTGGGTGCGCTGGTGATGGCAGTAGTGGCTGTAGAGGTAGTGCATGCAGGTGTGAGTGTAGACGAGACTGGGAGGGAGGAGGGAAACAAGGAGGAGGGGGACACAGTGGAGGCAGTGGATGTTGGTGTGTCTGCATGGGTATGATGCTTGCATGAGTGCCTGTGGGATGTGTGGTGCTTATGTTTGCCTGAGCTTCCCTTGTGTGTTGACGTGTGTGCATGCTGGTCTGTAGGTGTGCTTCGTATTGGCTGAGGTACAGGGGATTGGGTCGGGTGGAGGAAGTTGGAGGGGGGAGGCTAGACACAGGGACAATGGCTGCCATCAGTGCTGAGGGCGAGTCTTAAAAGCTCGCTGAAGGGCCGCCTGACCAGAATGAATGCCCTCCAGAATGCATTGGTTTGTTGCAACTGCCTTTCTACAACCTGGATGGCATTCAAAATGGGTGACTGGGGCAGGGCCTGAGGTGCCTGGGGCGAAGGTGATGCCCACCATCCCCGGGTGAGCAGGCACGGAGCGAAGGCTGAGGGGCTACTGGGAGGGCAGTGCTGGAAGGGGGGTGGCGGCTGTAACTGTAGATGGGGGTGGCACAGATGTTGCCGCCACCACAAGGGAGCTCCCATCAGAGGACGAGTCTGTGTCACTGGTCTCAGCTCCTGTCCCCGCCGTGGAGCTCCCCTCGCCCTTCGTCCCACTGGTGAAGTCCGATTCCGTAGTGTGGCCCTTCATGGCCATGTGGGATGCAGCCCCCTTGTGCTCCGGTGCCACTGCTCCTCCGCCTGATGATGCTAATGCACACAAGAACAAAGAGACAACAAAAAGGGGGGGACGACAGAAGAAAGACATGTTGAGTGCATGCATTACCGCTACCGTTGGCGGACACAACAGACACAGAAGCCCCCTGCACTATGCCGTGCTCTTGGGCTTCTATGTTCAATTCCTGGGAAATGGCCTACTAGGCTATGGACGACATCTGCACACATGGATGACACAGGGGCCTGACTAAGTGTAGTTGGCACCCTACAGAGGTGCGGTGGGGTGCCACATGGCCTGCCTTACGGAGGAACCTTGCCTACGGAACTCACCCTTGCCTGGGGAAATGCACAGCCCACCTACCCCACCCAGACCACTCCACTGCATGCTAAATCAGCAGAATGAAAGTGTACTAACCCCCTTGTGGCTGCTGTGATGCCCTCAAGTGCCCATCCAACTCCGGGTACGCCACCGCCAGGATCCTGAACATCAGGGGGGTCATGGTGCGATGGGCACCCAGCCCACGCTGGGAGGCCATCCACAGCTGAGCCTCCGTTGTCTTCTTGCTCTAGCAGCGAATGTCCTCCCATCTTTTCCGGCAGTGGGTGCTCCGTGTGTGGTAGACCCCCAGGGTCCGGACGTCCTTGGCGATGGTACGCCAAATATATATTTTCTGGTGGGCACTGACCTACATGAGTTGTACAGGGGGAGAGGAAACTTATTACCAACTGCACCGTCAAACTGATTGGCCCCCATCCCTACCCTTGCCATGTGGCACATGCACTCACCGTCGTTTCATGCATGCCGCACTCTCCCCCCTTCCTTCTTACATCCACCCCTCTACACACAGGCATGGCCCATACAGCATGCTCCCAGGGTACTTACCTGTTTGTATGGAGTACCGTAGAGTAGCGTGTACTGGGGAGGACCCCATCCACAAGTTCCTCCAACTTCTCCGATGTGAAGGCAGGGGCCCTTTCCCCAGACACTCGAGCCATTGTCTCTTCCAGACCGAGGTCACAGCAGCACTTGCAGTGTAGGTCCTCTCCTGTCGAAGATCAGGTATCGAGTGATTGAACAGATAGAAAATGGCGGTCACGTCCGCAACGGTGCGTACCGTCACCGCCGGTGTACATCGTCATTGCCTCCTGGGACCCATAGGGTACTATGTTAACCAATGCAGCATTGCGTTGCAGTCTTCGACCGCGTACTGCGACGGTGTACAACGCCAGCGCAGTTACCTCACATCCCATTGTCCCACTTCACAGGTCAGGCAGCTGCCATTTCAGGGGCCCACATGGCTTCATTTTCAACTTCGTCACACATACCTAGGCCTAGACTCAACACACATACAGGCCACTTTTTTGATTATGATTGGTGTTCTGTGTAAGCTGTGGGTACGTACCTCTGAGTAGTTTGACTCTGTGCTCGCTGTTGTCCTTCATAGGCACCGTCCGCTGGGACATGTGAGGAGATGGCAGCATCCTCCGGCGTACCGACCGTTGGTGGACCTTCAACAATGAAGGAAAGACATGTGATAATCACATACATGCTTGACCGTGCCACAATCCAAGAACTGTTTACCCAGTTGGAGTCAGACCTGATGTCAGCTATCCGCCATACCACAGGAATCCCCCCTCAAGTGCAGGTGCTGTCAGTACTCCATTTCCTTGCAAGTGGGTCATTTCAAACAACAGTGGCCATAGCATCAGGGATGTCCCAGCCCATGTTTTCCAACGTGTTGGCCAGAGTGTTGTCTGCCCTGCTGAAACACATGCGGAGCTACATCCTTTTCCCTCAGGTGGAGGATTTGCCTACAGTGAAAGCTGATTTAGATGCCCTGGGACATATCCCCAACATCATAGGTGCCATTGATGAGACACATGTGGCTTTGGTACCCCCCACAGGAGTTAACAGGTGTACAGAAACCGGAAGAGTTATCATTCGATGAATGTACAGATGGTATGTTTGGCCGAACAGAACATCTCCCATGTGAAGGCCGTGTTCCCTGGCTCAGTGCATGACGCCTACATCCTGCGGAATAGCAGCATCCCTTATGTGATGGGTCAACTCCAGAGGCACCGTGTGTGGCTATTAGGTGAGCACCATGGAAGCTAGTCAGTGGGAATGGTTTTCTGGGTATGGGGATATACCTCCAGGTTAGTGTGTGTCTCACAGTTGTCCCTCACCATTTTCAGGTGACTCTGGTTACCCCTACCTGTCATGGCTACTGACCCCAGTGAGGAATCCCAGGACAAGGGTAGAGGAACGCTACAATGAGGCCCATGGGCGAACTAGAAGGGTGATCGAGCGGACCTTTGGCCTCCTGAAGGCCATGTTCAGGTGCCTCCATATGACAGGTGGATCGCTATTCTACTCACCAAAGAAGGTGTGCCAGATCATAGTGGCCTGCTGTATGCTTCACTACCTGGCTTTGCGACGACAGGTGCCTTTTCTTCAGGCGGATGGTACAGATGAGGGACTCAGTGATCCAGCAATATTTCCAGTGAAACACAGGTAAGAATACAAACCTGCCTACTACATGTACTTAAACACTACTACCTCTCTACTGTCTGCCGTTTTCACCCAGTGTATGGTCACTGAGTTTTCACCTTCCCTTATGATTTCACAGATCTGGGTCCCACAGTGTGACATCTGCTTTGATTCCTCATGGACTAGAGCTGTGTGACATAGGTATGTTGACATTACAAATAAAAAGAGCTTTTTGCCACAGTAATTGCTAGTACAGTATTCCAAAATCACAGACTGACTCCAGATTGTTTTGTGTTTTAAGGGTGTTTATTTTAGTGTTAAAAATTGGAGGGGGTAGCAAAATGGTGAGGGGTGATGGCGGAGGAATGCCCATGGCAGAGTCCAGTCTATTAGTGTCACAGGTGCATTGCCCAAATGGGCATAGGAAGTGGATCTGGGGCAGTTTAAGGATGGACAGGGTGACAAAGTGGGACAGTAGGATGACAATCAGGGTGGTCTCATTTCTTGGCGGCGGTCTTGACATCGTTCTCTGTCTTGTTCCTGGATCTCAGGGACCGTTTGCGAGGTGGTTCCCCCTCTGCAGGGGGTGGGGTGCTGGTGTGGTGGTCCTGTGGCGGTGCCTCTTGTCCACTAGCGCCGGTGGAGGTGGTGGGCAGTTCATCATCCAGGCTAGTGTCAGGGGCCCGTTGTAGTGCCACAGTGTCCCTCCTGGTGTTGAGTACTTCCTTCAGCACACCTACGATGGTGCCCAGAGTAGAATTGATGGTTCTGAGTTCCTCCCTCAAGCCCATATACTGTTCCTCCTGCAGGTGCTGGGTCTCCTGAAACTTGGCCAGTACCGATGCCATCGTCTCCTGGGAGTGGTGGTAGGCTCCCATAATGGAGGAGAGGGCCTCGTGGAGAGTGGGTTCCCTGGCCCTGTCCGCCCCCTGTCACACAGCAGCCTTCCCAGTTCCCCTATGTTCCTGGTCCTCCGTCCCCTCGACTGTGTGCCCACTACCGCTGCCCCCAGGTCCCTGTTGTTGTTGGGGTGGTGGGTTAGCCTGGGTTCCCTGCTGATTGACGTGTCCTGGGGACGGAGATATGGGCCCGCTGGGTGGGTGCTGTGCTGGTGTTTCCAGAGGGGGGGAAGCTCTTTGGTGGCCTGTGACTGGGTGTGGGGAACCGACTGTCCCGAGGTCCATGATGGGCCGGGCTGGTCATCTAGATCCAGTTTGACAGAGGTGCTGTCATCACTGTGGGCCTCTTCAGTTGGTGGTGTGGACATGTGTGGACCCTCCTGTCCGGTGACGTTGGGTATGGGTCCTGCAGGGGTATAAAAGGATGTTTATTACATCTGTGTGTGCCATGGTGTGCAATGGGTGGGTGACCGTGTACTCCAGTGCTTGCATTCCTGTGTGGGACCTTGTGTGATGATGGTTTGGGGGGTGTATGAGTATGTGCAGTGGGCATGCTTTAGTGATGGGTGTCCATGCTTTGTTGTTGCATGCGGGGCTTGGGGTTAGGATGTGTGGTTTGTGATGTTGGGACATTTGTGAGGAGTTGGAGTGATGGGGGTGAGGGTGAGGGTGGGGGTATGTGCTGGCATGCAGGTAGGGTGGGGGATGTAATAGTTAAGATTTGACTTACCAGAGTCCATTCCTCCACCTACTCCTGGGAGACCCTCAGGATGCAGAATTGCCAAGACCTGCTCCTCCCATGTTGTTAGTTGTGGGGGAGGAGGTGGGGGTCCGCCGTCAGTCCGCTGAACCGCCAAGTGGTGTCCTGAGACCACGGAATGCACCTTCCCCCATAGGTCGTTCCACCTCTTCCTGATGTCATCCCGATTTCTTGGGTGCTGTACCACTGCGTTTACCCTGTCCACTATTCTTCGCCATAGCTCCATCTTCCTTGCAATTGAGGTGTGCTGCACCTGTGATCCGAATAGCTGTGGCTCTACCCGGACGATTTCCTCCACCATGACCCTGAGCTACTCCTCCGAGAACCTGGGGTGTCTTTGCCGTGCCATGGGGTGGTGTAGCTGATGTGTGGGATGGTGTGATAAGTGTGCTGATATGTAGTAGTGTGTAGTGTGAGGTGCGTGGAAGCTGTATGGGTGATGGTGTTGTGTGCCTGTGGATGCTAGTATTGTTGATGGTGGTGTCTCTCTCTGGCCTTCATTCATGATTGTTGGTCGTAGGGGTTTGTGGGTGATGTGGGTGTGTGCTATATATTGTATTGGGTGTGTGGGAGTGGTGTGTGTATGTGTATCAGGTGTGTGTATTTCGAATTGTCCAATGTGGTTGTGTTTTGTAAATGTGTGTGTATTTTGAGCACGGCGGTGTGTACCACCAATGGAATACCACGGTTGAAAGACCGCCGCATGGATTCGTGATAGTATGGGCGTATTTCTGTTGGTGTGACGGTGGAGGTTTTGTTTTCGCCAGTTTATCACTGACCTTTGGTGTGGCAGACTTGTGTGGGTGTCTGAATTTTGGCAGATTCTGTGCTGTGGGTCATAATGGCTGTGGCGGTTTTCCGCGGCCGCGGCGGTGTGTTGGCGGTCTTCTGCACGGCGGTATGCGGCTTTTACCGCCAATGTTGTAATGACCGCCTTATTTTGCAGCTGTTGCCCTAGACATGGATTGGCGCTCTCCCATGTTCTTACACCTGGGAGGGGCAGCCATATACAAGATCGGCAAGTCCATCACAGAAGAAGGACCGCTGTTCACATACAAGTCGCTGAAGAGGGCAGTTGCAGCCATTTTGAGCCTTTAGCCAACCCAGACTAGGAACGTTTCCTACTACTCAGGCTCGACAACTTCCAGAGGAATCGGTAGACACGTTCTACGCACGATTGCGGGAACTAGTGAGCCCCTGTACCCTACTAAATGCGGAGGATGAAATTAGGGCCCAGTTTATACAAGACTGCTACTCCATCAAACTTTGTGAGAACATTTTACAAGTCCCAGGGATGTCGATGGCCAACATGCTCACGCTAGGGAGATCAAAGGAGCTATTGAAGGCTGGGCAGCTCACATGGAGGCCGCCCTGAAAAAAACAATCAAGACAGAACCGGTGAATGCAGTCACCACAACTTCAGGTGATCGGAAGAAGTCACGAGCGAAACCGGGAACGCAGTCAGGGGCATGCTACATGTGTGGTGGGTCCTACCCTCATCAAGGGCAGTACCCGGCCCAAGGGAAACGACGTGCAAATTGCAACAAGTTACATCATTTTGCCAAGGTATGTCGATCAGCATCATCTAAAAAGACAACTCCGCATAAGACAGTACAGGCGGCCCAAATACATACCTCGGACGAAGCTGAGGGGGGCATGGATGACGATAAGTCAGAAGGAGTTATACATGTCATACATGCCATGCAACCTGGAGGCAAGCTCAAGAAACAAGTCCCCAAATGCAGCATAATAGTGGGAGGCAAGCCAGTGACAGCATTAATAGACACAGGAGCGTCCATCAATATCATGGCTCTGCGGGTGCTGAAGAGCTTGCAATTAAAACCGACCCTCTGCCCCACAGCCACCAAAGTATTTGCAGTTGGGTCGTCCACTCCGCTCCCTCTGGTGGGAGTGTCACAACGGACATTCAACATGACAATCAGATGATCAAGACCAATATCTACGTCACCAAGGATGGGTCTGTCATGCTGGTGAGTTGCCGAACAGCCGAACTGTTGGGACTGGTGTCATTTGCATTCAGTGTTCATTGAGAAAATATTGAGAGCTTGATAGCAGAGTATGCTGAGCTGTTCGAGGGGATATGATGCCTGAAAGGAAGGTCCATACATCTTCATATAGACAAGTCAATACAGCCTGTGGCCATGAAACACCGCCAGGTTGCTTTCCATCTGCGTCCCAAAGTAGAGGAGGAATCACGCAAACTGAAGACCACAGGTATAATCGAGAAGGTGGAAGGACCTACGCCATGGGTCTCGCCCATTGTGGTCACCCAGAATCCCAAGCAGCCTGGAGAAGTGAGAATTTGTGTGGACATGAGACTCCCCAATGCAGCAATACGGTGGGAACGCCATCTGACACCAACCATTGATGACATTGTGTCTGAAGTGAGTGGATCCAAGTGGTTCTCAAAGATGGATCTGAGGGCAGGCTATCATCAACTCATGCTTCACCCGGAGACCCGAGCGATCACCACATTCTCGATGCACGTGGGGCTCAGGAGGTACACACGCCTCAGCTTTGGAATTTCCAGTGCTGCAGAGGTTTTTCAGGACACAATCAGAGGTGTGCTGGCAGGTCTGGAGGGTGTCATCAATATCAGTGATAATATATTAGTACATGCACCCACCCTGGAAGGACACTTGGACCGATTGCGAGCAACATTCATGCACATCCAAGAACACAGACTCACCCTACACAGAGAAAATATATTATTTCTCTGACAGAGGAGTAATGCCAGACCCGGAGAAGGTACATGACATTCAGACACCTGCCCCCACATCAGTCACAGGGGTCCGCAGCTTTCTGGGTATTGTCACATACTGTGGCCAATTTATCTAGAACCTGGTGTCCATCACAGTGCCTCTTCGTGAGCTGACAAAGATCAACACTCCCTGGGAGTGGGGATCTGCCCAGGAAGAGGCCTTATGTGCCACCAAAAAGGTGTTGTCAGGACAAATCATTCTCAGATACTTTGATCTGGCCAAAGAATCGGAACTATCGGTCGATGCAAGCCAGGGAGGACTGGGCGCCATTCTGTTACAACGTGGTGACCAAGGTGAGTAGACCCCGGTGGCCTATGCTAGCCGAGCCCTAATGGAGACTGAGCAACGATACTCCCACATCGAGAATGAGGCCATCGCTGTCCACTGGGGATGTCGTCACTTCCACCTCTACCTGTATGGCCAGCCGTTCACCGTGGTGACAGATCACAAACCGCTGTTCCCCCTTTTCAACAGGTCAACTTACACCTCTCCTTCCAGAATAGAGAAGTGGATCCTACAATTACAGGTCTATCAGTTCATGGTAGTATATCGCTATGGGGCAAAAAATCAGGCGTATTTCTTGTCACGACATGCCAGGCCAGTGTCCGCACAAGAGGAGGAGGTGGCTCAAGCTGTGGAGGCATATGTTCAACTAGTAGTTGAGCATTCCAGACCCTTGCCAGTATCCATGCAGGAATTCATGGAGGCCGCCCAAGACGATGAGTGATTTCAACTGGCCATTAGAGCGGTTACACAGGGAGGTGGCATGAAATGACACACAACCAAGCCAGATGAACTGAGGAAGCGGGACACACACTAGTTACTCTGCACCAGATACGGCATGAGCTGTCGGTGCCACCAGATGGATGTCTGCTTCATGGATTGAGGTTAGTGGTACCTCGATCCCTACAATCTCGGATAGTGGATCTAGCCCATGCTGCTCATCAAGGAGTCATCAAAATGAAAGCCCGACTGCGGTGCAAGGTATGGTTCCCCAGAGTGGATCAACACCTTGAGAGAGTGGTGTGCATGTATCACTCCTGCCAGATCGTGGGACCATGAGAACATCCAGTCCTGATCATCACAGAGCCCATTCCCTCCAAACTCTGGAAGTGCGCCTGCGCTGACCTAGGGAGTTTACCTGACAGCCGTCAAAAGCTGGTGATTATTGATGACTTCTCAAAATATCCAGAGGTGGAAATACTGGACACAACCACGGTGGTACAAGTCATCCCTTGCGTTGAAAAGATCATGGCCACTCATGGTCTTATTCATGGTCTACGAACAGACAATGGTCCACCTTTCTCGAGTCAGGAGTTCGCGGATTATCTCGAGTGGCAGGGAGTTGTCCGTAGAAAGATTACGCCTTGCTGGCTGTATGCCAATGGTGAATTAGAGCATTTTATGGGGACCTTAAATAAAGTGCTAGGAATCATGGTGGCGAATGCCCACAATGTTGACTGTGCTTTGTATGCATTCCTATGGGAATACAGACTCACTCCGCACACCACCACAAGGATAACCCCAGGTGCTCTGTGCATGAACTGACCAGTAGAAGACACAATTCCACAGTGTGATGTACCTACACCGTTGCAGGAACAGGCCAGTCAAAGACTGCACCAACGCAAATCTGCCAATGACCGAGTTTCACGGAGGAGGAGAGTGAAGTCGGTACCCATCCAGGTGGGAGACCAGGTGTTGGTTTGAAACAGTCATCCATGGTGAAAATTCTGACTCCCTTTTGAAATGACACCCTGGACGGTGGTGAGGGGAAAAGGCACTCTGGTCATTGCACAGAAGGGCCGTGAATCGGTAACCAGGAACATATTGTTTTTTAAATTATATCAATCGAATAGTGACACCACTGAGAATGACCTCTTGCTACCACCCATGGACGCTGATGGTGGAGAGTCGGAAACCAGTCATGTTGACACGTCAGAGCAGGATGTTCGTACACACAGCGGAAGGTGTGTAGAAAATCAAGGTCGCCCTCCGGGGATCACCCTGGAAGGACGGAAGGGTGATGATCTGATTGAGACCTTGGAGCCCGGCATCGGGCAGGAGCGTGCAATGAGTACCCCGCCCCGTGGTGGATCAGAGAGATACCATCTGCGCCCCAGGCTGCTGCCATCCAGCAAGTTGCGGGACTTTCTGTTCAAGTGAAGAGAGAGGGGGGCGATGCTAATACATCGGTGTGGTGGACATTTGGAACTTGAAATCATTATGTCCAGCCAGTGATGAAAAACATGTTGCGTATTTTGTGTTGCTTTGTTTTGGTTTGTTTGGGGTAAAGGAGGAATGTTATGTTTAGGGCATGGACGATATCATTAGGGAGGGGGATCCTTTCCAGTCCATGCCGCGATTACCGCTTCATGGCTGAGGAAATAAAAGGGGACGGCGTGTGGCGCGTGGCAGTCTGACACCAAATCAAACATGTGCGAGTTTTCTGTACTTTACGCATTGTGTTTCCCACTTCAGCTCGACGGGGAGAACACAACACGTGGGTGGCCGGCTATCCCCACTCCTCAACCCTTCTCTCAATGCTAACTCCTCCTCTGTTCTTGCCACAAACATGCCCCCCCTTGGATTCACTGCAGAAAGACTCCACTGAGCCAGCCTTGAGGGCCTCCATGCCAGCATGGGACTACATTGTCCAGGCATTCTTGAGGACCATTCCAGAAGCAAATCACCTTGGAGTTTGCATGTCTAGTGATCACAACTCCGTCCAAGCTCCGCCAGGACCTCCTCAAAAATGAGCCACAGTGAGTATGCTGAGTATTAGTCTGCGAAAGCACAACTGCATTGGGGCTTCTGCTCTCTGCAATCTGTTCAACCCATACAATAGCTCAGCACAGCAGCTATTTTCCTTCACAGTGCCGGGCTACATATTTCTCTCATTGGAATCACGAGTCACTCAGGAAGGGAGAGGAACATGCACATATCCGATCAAGTGGCCACTATCCTGCTCATCATCATCACCTAAATACAATAGCACTGATGAAATATGGTGTCTTCACATTTTCTGGCTCATTCTGAGAAAAAAATCCCCATTCATTATATTCTTCACAATGTTAAAAATAGCATTCATACTATGGGCTCAGGTCAAACAAACAGCATTATATGCAGCTGATTGAAAAATTTTACTATATGCTAACCATCTGCAATAGACTACTAATAAGATGGATACAGCAAGCAGTTTTACTCTTTAGTGATTTTGATTTCTCTAAAAGTCAGCCAAAGGAGTACAGTGTATGTCATCCTGACTCATCTGAGAGGCAAATCATTCTGAAATAACTCTTAGATCCTCATTAGAAAGTCAGCCACAATAATATCACTGAGATGATATTGCTCTGCCTAACTTCGAGTCTTCCTAGGATTCTTTAAGATTCCTAGCAATGCATTATGCTAGCTTGTCTGGACCTGGTTGTCCCCTACACTGTATCTGAGTTACAACTTGCTGCGTTTAAGATTGAGGTCATCTGTATATATTTCTAAGCCTATTTAATTAACTTAAACCATTTTTAAGCTTTTTCTTTATTTGTAATTTGAACTGTATCAGTAAGGGAGGAAGAAAAGTAGAGAAGTGTGAGAAAGTGCCTTTTTTTAATGGCCATCTCTTTTTTTGTTGACTCATGATGTTGGTTAATGACTCCGTGCACTGGGACACTGTGAACCAGGCCCAGGTTTATGTGGTCTGACCACTAAAACATGCTAAATTGAATAGCACCTAATTGGGATATTTATCTTTCCTATAGATCTATAGTAAATGGTGTCTAAAGTACACCCATGGCATGGAGAGTTTAATTTCACCTATGGATTACATAAGTTTAAGTGTGTCTAATTGAATCATTTTAGATAGGAGAAACCCTTCCTTTAAAGTGTTAATAAGCCATCCCTATTTAGAATTTTTAGTGCACAAAGCAGAGAGCATGTATTGAAATGCATGGCATGTAAAAATGTAAAGGTATCATGTTACTACAGTGACTAGCATCTAAAAGCTATTTTCACTGTAGGAGGCAGGCTGGCCCTTGAGGAAACACTGGAAAGCAATATTAAGGATTACTTTCACTCTCTCAGGCTGTAGACCAGGATTTTTAATTAATACTGGAAAACAGGAATTTTAGAATTTTAGATTGTCTCTGCTTGAAGCACAGGAAAGCCGATTTGCATTAGTCTATCACTTGTCAAGCTGGTGAATAGCCTTGAGGGGTTGTGAAAACTGTTCCCATAGCAGGGAAAATGGATTGGGTTTGGGGGAGATCTTTCATTCCCCTCTGGCATGAAGATCATTTGGGCAGTGATCAGGGATTCAAAGAGGTCTCACTAGCTCACACCTGTTCAGGCCCACCCTTTGGTCCTCTCAGTAAGACAGGTACCCACAAATCTGGTTTGGAGTGAACAAGGAGGAGGAGCCCATGCATAATACCGGCCAAACCTCTAAGTGAGCATAGAGGTTCTGCACAAGGGGAAAAGGGGTTTTCCATCTTGGAATTAGTAAGAGAGTAGCACTGTGGGATTGTTTGAATTAGGGCACACAGCAACAGCAGCAAACATAGCTGGGGTTACCTCCGGCAACTTTTTACCTATTATTAGGGAAAAGCCAGGAGATACACATACATAGAAGCTGGTGCTCAGTATAAATGTGGCTTACCCTATCACCTTCCTCAGAACACTCTGGACTTAATGAAAAAAAGGAGGATTGCACCTGCTGTCTGAGGCCTGTGGAGAGAACAGAATGGGATGGATCTTCTCCAGCTTCCTGAAAGAGCCCAACTCACCAGTTTCAGCAGCACCTGCCCTGCACCCTGCTGGTGGCCTCTGTAGGAGTGACTATTGATCCCCAGTTACTGTTCCTGAGGTCCTGGTAACCTTGAATGTGTCAAAGAATACCCCTTGAAACATTCCTGAAAAACCTGGGACTCAGAAAATGTTTGGATAAAAGAACCATGGAGAGCCAGGAAACATGCACCAAGCCTATCTGCCTGAGGTTCATTGCAGTTGGACCAAAGATACAGGGTTTCACCAGCGGAGTATTTCTGCAGCAAAAAATCCGATACAATGTGTTATCACTAAGAAGGTATCCCACCTTTTGGACCCCGCTTGCCATACAGCCCATAGCCTGGCCCTGCAAGAAAAAGAGACTAAATCCAAAGCTAAACTTCATGAGTGGGTGAAGAGGACAAAATGATATGGCCAATTAAAGGACTTCCCTGAGATCAAAATTTCAATTTCTCCTTCTTGTAGCTTTTCCCTCCAATACCAACAGTTTCAGTAGGACCTGGTCCAATGTCTGTCCGATGGCCTGGAGCCCTCTTCAGATACAGCCTGCTGCCCTGCTCCACTGAAGGAATTTGAGTTCCAGAAAACAGACCCAAGTGCCCAAGTAAAACCACCAACCTGGTCGAACCTGGTTAGAGTGTCTGGCCCACAGTCCAATGCAGCCATCCTGGAACTGCACTGAGGCCCCTGTCTACCATAATCATTGACTGCCATTGGCACTTTGGGGTTTTTAGTGCTAATGTTTACTCAAAACATATAAAAATCATGTCTCTTGTTCTCCTTATTGGATTTCTGTCATCTTCTTCACTATATAGTCATCTATTTTTATAAATCGGTGTAGTATTTCCATTGTGTTGTGTTTTTGATTTTTTAACTCTATTGGTACTTCTAAATGTTTTACACATATTCTTAAGTTATATCTGTCTGCTTGATGCTATAGTTGCTAGAGGATGTTCTCAGGTTAAAGTAATGAAACCTTTAATTCAACCCAATAATATCATTGACCTCATTAATTGAGGCGGTCTTCAATCTAGCCAATAAATAATTACTTTCTCAGAAGGGGGGTGTTCATTCTGCATGTGCTTTACCGTGTGTGCTTTTAATGGGGATATAGCTGACTTGTGTGAAGCAGGCATTCATTTTTCCTCACTTGCTAGGCATTTCAGTGGCAGTTTTTGCTGGTCAACTATCTAGCTTTTCTATACCCTCCCATGTGTGGGGGCAGAGATAAAACCAGAGCCAATGAGCATCCGTGCAGCTGGAGCTCTGATAGAATGCCAAAAGCAAGCCCACCTGTGCCCCTCTTCAGCAGTATGAAACCAGACACCAGGAACCCTGACCATTCCAATAGAGACCCACAGGTGAGGCTAACATGCTCAAGCTCACTCTTTCTCTCTTTTAAGAGCCCCTTTTTGTCCTGTGTTAATTGATGTAAGGGCACTCCTGTTACCACTGAAGACCCATTTTCCTGATGTGTTGCAGACCTGATTTTCACTTTAGCAACATCCTGCAGGAAGCTACCACCACCTTCAGGTAAATCAATAACTTGCCAATGAGTCAGGTGGCCTCTAGGCTAGGGTTCCCATCCCCTAAATTAGGTGGACTGAATGACAGGTCAGTCTCCAATGGCCCTTACTTTGCAGGGCGGCAAGAGGGGAATAATTGAGTAGTAGTCTTTGTCTTGATTAACCCTAAGGTCCATCAGTATTTGAATGTGGTGGGTAGAGTGCTTTCTTTGAGGTAAGAATACTCCATAACCAATAATTAAATCAGGCCCTTAGTCGTTTTTAATGCTAGACCATTCACTAAGCATTATATGCAAGTGTGGTATCTTGTTCATAATTCCTGACAGATCTATGCATTGTTACAGAAACGTGATTCAGTGTCTCAACAAACCCAGACCAAAGGGGTATCACTTCATCAAGCTCAACCCTTCTTACAAATTGGGCATACGGTTTGCTAAAAATTGTAATCATCAATGATGATGTAATCTGCTAGATACTATGTTCACAGCTACAAAATCCTCCTGTTTATTATACCTTTGTACTCTCTGCTTCTCCTGAGTGAAGTGTTCCTCTATAGAGCCCCACTAACAGAGAGTTTAGCTCTACCCTAGAAGATATATTGACCCCCTTTACCAACAAGTATGACAGTTGTCTCATCGTAGGAGACTTCAACTTTTATTACGAAGACCTAGAGGGTACTTCTACCATGGCTCTTAGGGGTACCATTGAGACTTTGAGCTGTTTCAAAACTATTGGGCCCCACTCACTCCACAAGATATAACCTTGACATCATTTTTCCAATTCCTATGCTGTCACAATAGATTACCCCCTGGCACTTAACTGACCAACCAAAACCTTCTTAATTTCACACTTTCTTTGAGTCACAGAAGCCTTAAATCTCCTCTTAAATCGCATAGCACTTGATCTCCATCCTGGAATCTCATAAATAATACTGATGACACATTGCACTTTCATTCACTTGGACTAGCAAATATTATTATTATGGTGGACACTAAATTTAATGCTGCCATTATTTAGAGCAAGACAGTACAGCTCCTGTGAAAGCTTGTAAATCAGGCAGAAGATTTATTGCCACTAAATGCCATACTCCAGAACTAAGGGAAAACAAAACACTCAAGAAGCGGCTTGAACATATCTGGTATCCCTCTGTGAGAAAACAGGGCTGATTACAGAGGCCCCCTCACCGATTTTGATTTTAATTGTTTTGGTGTCATTTTAAAAATAAAAATGTAATCTATTTTTATGAATTGGTGTTGGGTTTGTATTGTGTTTAGTGTTTTACTCATTTACTGTTTTGTGATTTTTAAATGCTTCCACACTTGTCTTCTAAGTTAAACCTTTTCGCTCGTTGCCAAGCTACCAAGGGGTGAGCTGGGTTTAATGTAATGAGACCTCACTGGACCTCAGTGGTGGTTAGTGGCTTATTGCTATGTGTAGCTACTTACCAACCCTTACAAATAATCCACTTTCCAACATCCTCCAAGCTCAACAAAACAATGACCAAAGTAGCACTTTTGTGTCTATCACAAGAATGTCACATGAGGAATCTCACAGCATGGATTGAGCAAAACAAACATTTCTCTAGTAAAATATATAAAATAGTTACTGACCCCATTCTATGCTCTCAAAACATTCCTGCATTGCAAGCACTGTGTAGCATTCTACCCACTTTCTTGACTGATAAATCAGAAAAAACTACATTATTTTTCTACCCAACTCCTTCCTAACTTTCTCTCCCACCTTGTAGATCTCCCAGGCTGGATGCAGTTTTCTCACTGGCTAGGTTTCAGCAGTTTAGTGTGTCGCAGGTGAAAGGTGAAGACTTTGATGCCTAAAATGAGCTCAATATCCCCCATCTTGAAGTGGCATAGAGTAGAATGCTGTAGAGTATAGTGGCATATTGTAGACTGGCATAGAGTGGAGTTGCATTTGTTAGAGTGCTTTAGAATGAAGTGCCTTAGAGTGAAGTGAAATAGAGTAAAGTAGCATAGAGTAGAGTGGCATAGAGCAGAATGGCATTGTGTGGTGTGGAGTGGAGTAGAGTGACATAGAGTGGCACTGTCTGGAGTGCTGTGATGTAGCAGACAGTGGAGTGGTTTAGAGTGGGTGGCATACAGAGCAGTGGCATAGAGCAGAGTGCATTGCCTTAGAGGGCAGTCGCATAGAGTAGAGTTGTGCAGAATAAAGTGGTGTAGAGTACACTGGTATGGAGTTGAGTAGCATAGAGTACAGTGGTGCTGAGTAGAGTAGCATCGAGTGCATTGGCATAGAGTGCAGTGGTATAGAGTGCACCGGTGTAGAGTATTTGTAATTGTAGTTATATAGCACTTAGTACCACTAAAAAGGTGTTGAAGTGATTTTAATTGAGTACCATGCTACTCGGAACCCAATAGGATTAGTGGTGGATGAGTATGGGGCAATATGAGTTAATTTGAGCAGTGGACATGTGAGATTGTTATATGGATTGAATAGAATAATAGAGGTATAGAAGAGCAAAGAATCTAGAAAGTGTCAAACTGGAGATCATAGTAGTAAGATGAGGTATGGGATAAGTAAAAGGAGAGATGAAGGAGGAAAGCGTCTATAGAAAGGGATTAGGGAGATCATGCAAGTGAAATGAGATTTTGGGATGAGTCAGAGGAGATATACATGAATGAAGAATTTGGTATGGTTGTTTGGGAGATCATAGTAGTAAACTGAGGTTTGGGATTATTAAGCGAGTGGTGATAGAGGATAGATTGAGATAGGTATTGGGTGAGACAGACTAGTGCATTTGAGAGAGTGGATTGTTTTTCACTTGGACAGTGGGAGTAAAGTAATAAATATATAGATACATGATTACAGAGAAAGGAGATATATGTAAGGAGGATAATATATTGAAGTTTAAAGTTTTGTTATATAAACACAGACTTTTAAGTGTTGCTGTATTTGAGGATAATTTAATTGTGTGTTTTTTATAACCCAATGTTTTTTCTTATATTTTAGCTTTTCCTCAATATTTCAATGTGAAATGTGTGTGTAGATAAATAGTAATGATAGATAAACAAAACAGAGACCCATAAGTATGTAACCAAACAACTTATATAAAAACTATGAAATTACCTATGAACATGTTAAGCATATATATATATATATATATATATATTGAAAAGCCCAAGATTACAGGGATATCATCATAGTTAGGTTCACATTTTAAACATTCCAAACCATAGAAATTCACCTGTTAGAGTTATCTCAAGTGACTCTAACTTGTTCCCTAAAGTAACTATAACTTGTGCCCTTGTCATGCACTGTAATTACCGCACAAATTATAGCACTTGTGACATCTTTGATAATATCATAGATAATGTCATTGTACCATCTGTAGTAAAATAATTGATCGGATAACTGTACATGGTGGGGAGGCCAGTCCATCTGAGTTTGGACATAATTTTTCAGATTTTGTGATTCTTGCTGGGTTTGGCTCACATGCGTTTGTCTGTTGGTACTTTGAGGATTCACTAAGCACCAATTACGGCATTTTGTCACTCTCGGAGTATTCTGGATGACGTAGTTGGGCTGCTGCCTAGGTTTTTCCAACAGTTCTTGCCTTTGTTTCATGGAATGGACATTCTTTCCTTGGCTGGATTTTGCGGTTGGTGTTGTTGCCCTTCCTACTGCTCTATTTGTGCCCCTTGTTCGGGTTAATTGGATGCTCTTAGCTTTTCCTCCTTGTTTTTGGGCGGCCAGTATGGTGGATGATTTTCAGGAGACCTCAGTGGTGAGTATTTCTTGGGCTGCACCTTAGGCTACCCCTTCCACTTCTGTTTGTCCCTTTTGAATTGCATCTGGATTTTGTGTTGGGTCACAGAGTTTTTATTCTATGAGGGCATAGAGGTGTTTCTGTGTATGTTTTGGGCTCTGGCTTTCATTTGGATTTTTCTGACTCAGTTTTCCCTTTATGTTTCACTTGTTATGTCTCATTGGTTAAGAAGGAAGGCGAGGGAATAATGGGAGGTAATGCGTCAATTACTTACTGTCAATGGCATTGCTCCTAGTCCTCCTCCCTCACCGTCCCTCAAGGTCCCGCCCACCCTTCCAGTATGGAACAACTAAGCATCTTGGTTGGTTTGTTTACATACAGGATGAGGAGGAGGCAGAGGGCATTTTTATTTAGAGGCGGGAAGGGTCTATTAGAAACTAGGACGCCTCATTGGTTAAGAAGGGAGGAGGACTAGGAGCAATGCCATCATCAGTAAGTAACGGGTGCATTTAGATCAATCTAGACATGTACCTGTTTTATGTAGAAATATACAGAAGAAGGTGATATGGGATAGTTTCAATTTTCACTGAATATTTAATGGTTTCAAATGCCTGTACTTTATGTGTGACGATTCGTTCCTAAAGATATTCTTTTGTTGCTTTTCTTCTGTGGCTTTTTCTTGTGTCAGTTTTTTTGACAGGAATCTGTAGAATCTAGTTTATTACTAAAAGCTGCAGAATGCAGCATTTACGAAATTCAGTCTGTATTTCTGGGGACAAAGTTGCATTTGCTTAAATGTTACAGAGACAAAGCGTGATTTATAATATCTGAAAAATTCCATAAAAGTGACAAATATTCAGCACTGACAAAATTGCCTTGTCGATGCAGATTATGTAAGAGACCAGCAGCATCAGTGAACACATGTGAACCTGAAGATATTAAAATACATAATCTCAGACGATGTTCAAACCAAATATACTAAAGGATCAGAAAATAGTTATGAACCAGTTGCAGACATTGTGATTGATTCACTTCTTCTGTTCTGAAAGATTATCTAGCCAAATTTGAATTAGGAGAACAAACTGAAATTGTGTAAGCATGCAAGATTCTTCAGACCAGGATTTGTTAAGCAGAACAGTGGTAAGACTTGCATCTGTTTACATTGTGTTATAGTGGGTAAACAGTGTTTCCGGATTCCATATATTGCAAATTGTGCCCCTCGAATAAGAAGATAGATGTGTTTAGAGTTTGATGCTGTGACTGCAGAGTCCCCCTTGTAGTAAAACATACTATTACCTCAGAGTTTGTCAATAGCAAAAAAATAGTATAGTTACCCAAAAGCGTAAGTTTAACTTTGCAGGCCCTCAGTTATTTCAAACGTGCAGTGTTTGAATACGGAAAAGAGGTTAAGTTACTCGAAAGTGCAAGTTACCATACGGTGTCTACAAAATAGACTGTTTTTAATAACCCTTTACTAAAAGGGGTGCATTATCCTTAAAAGTTAACAACATTTTAAGAAACTATCTTAAAAATGTAACAAAATATGTGCAAGTTAATGTAGCAGATTGACTTTTCAAAATATGATTTCCTTAAAAAAATAAGAGCAGGCAGAAGGAATGATAAGGCTATTATTATGATTTTTAAAAGTGTTTTTCTCTAATGATCAGAATTTTAGACACCATAAAAATGAAATGCCAAATGTCACCCAGTGTTTTTTTTTTTTTTTAATATAAAACATGATTCTTCTTTTCTTGTCTAAATCATTTCTTCTCCCTGTAGTATGTAACTTTTTTTTTAATCTTCCTGAATGAACCCTTCAGGACTTTACCAGCACACCTCGTGGTAGAACAGATTGGGTTTCAAATTAAACAGATTGAACTAAAGAGTATAATTTTCAAGATTGTTCTTACCTTGTTGTACTGGAACCTGTTAGTTCAAAATTTTCAACATAAGTTATTTCTTCATGACCATTGGAATAACATATCGATGGCCGCGGGAGCTCCCGCCACGCTTCGCGGCTAATCCTCAGATGCAGAGAGAGCATGTTGGAGTCAGACGCGCTGTGTGCTCCGAGCGGTTTCCAGGACGCCGTTGAATGCGGAAGTGGAGCCAAAGTGGTTTCCAAGACGCCGAGGACGCCGAGGACGCAGAGTTTAGCGGTCTCTAGGACGTGGAAACCAAGCAGTTTCCAGGACATTGAGGGCGCTGAGTCAGGCGGTTTCCAGGGAGGCGAGTTAGCGCCGGTTGGGCTGAGCAACAGAGTGATTGACTGTGGGGGCATACAGCACAGAGGTAACCGGGACACAAAGACTTACACGTCCCAGGGGAGGCAGCTGTAAACATTACTTTGGACTAGCCGATTTGTAGTAATATCCAGCAACTTAACTCACGTATTATGGGTATCGAGCAACCTGTTTCCGACCTGGAGGATGTCCGTGTGACTATAGAACCACCCCTGGCAAAATGTCAAGCTGACCTGTTAGATCTACAGATTCGACTCGACGACGACGAAAATCAATCACATAGATCTAATTTGCGATTCACTGGAGTCCCTGAACGCCTTGAAAACGGCCAGACAGTGATAGATCTGTTCACTGGTCTTGTTAAAAGTCATGTTCTGTTAGGACAACGGACAAGCATTCGGATCTCACTATCATGCGGGCCCATCGGGTCCCTGCAGTCCAGCCACCAAACCCCAAATATCCTCGCACTATTCTAGTGAACTTTGGCGATTTTCGTATCAAGGAACAGATTCTCCAATAAGCAATTAAGACTAAAACCTTCCAGATTCCCGGAGACTATGCGCTCAAGATTTTCTCAGATAAGTCGGTGGTGGCTGCGCATCGGAGAAGAGAATTGAAAGGGATGATTCCGGCATTTCAAAAAGCAGGGGCTCAGGCTGGACTTGTGCAACAATCCAAACTTAAAGTGTTTTTTAAGGGTCATTCAAATTTTATCCACACATTGGATGCTGCTAAATCCTTACTACATGTAATTCAGAATTCTGAGCAGTCAGGACGAATAAGGGGTGGTGGGGCCGTGGCAAAAAAAACTTAATAAGAGACTATTAGGGCAACATATTGGACCATGAGGATAATGATATTGTAGGAGAGTGTGACCCCTTTTTCTTTTGTTCTGTTTGCTTTGTTTTTGATAACGCCCACAACGCATGTGCAGGCTATTTTGGTCTCTCTAGTTTGTGGCTTAGGGTGCTATCACAAGGCACCACGCTTGGGAAGGATGGGGGCAGAGGGTGTGGGAGGGGAGTGGCCTTAGTCTGTCCAGGCAGGAGGGCTCCAGGTGTGGGCCACTGAGGGTGAGGGATGGGGGGACAGGGAAAGGGGGGAGTTGGGGGAGAGGTATGGACACCAGGTCCGTCTTTGTCATTCTAGAGGATTGTTATGTCTATGGTGGTGATATTTAGACTAAGTATAGGCACAAATCAATGACAAAATCTTTTTTCCATTAAGAATACTTTCCCGGAATGTTAATGCATTAAATAACCATAGGAAAAGATCCGTAATCGAGTTAAGGGTAACTGCTTTAAATCCCTCAGTTATACTTCTTCAGGAGACTCATATTCCGGTTAATAAAGTCCTGGATTTTCACATATTCCAAAAAATGGCTGATTTCAAAGTAGTGGCTGCAGCGTCAGTGGCTCACAGAGGTGTGGCAGTCTTTTTAACCAGAGCCCTCAACGCACAACCACTGGATTTTTTTCTGACCCTGATGGGCGCTGGTGCTGGGTTCAGTGTTTAATTGCCAAGGAAGGATTAGTCTTTGTTCGTTTTTATGCTCCTCTGTTAGACGACCCAGCCCCTTATATAGGCCTGTTTCACTCCCTCTTGCAATTGACAGGCAAAATTATTATTGGAGGGGATTTCAATTTCCTTCAGGATCCAGTTTTAGATACCACGGTAGGGGGTAAGAGACAGCACAAACCCAAAGTTGCAAAAATCTTCAAAGATTATGTTAAGGTTTTAATGCTTGTGATCCCTGGAGAACGAACACTACTGATGCGAGGGAATATACTTGTATTTCCACTCGGTTTAAAAGCTCCTCACGTATCGATTAGTTTCTGATATCAGAAACATTGTGCTATGGATCTCAGTCGGTTCAGCACTCTGGTCTTTCAGACTATGCCTCTCTGCTGCTGGAAGTGTCTCTCTATTCCACAGCTTATACAGTTCAGACCAGAAGGTGGATTTTTTATCTTCAGCTCCTTTCGAATGAGGGGTGGGTACAGACAGACTTCACAAGCCGAAATAAGGGATTTTTTCCAACGTAATCAAGGATCCTCAACTCCAGTGGTAGCTTGGGATTCATTTAAGGCCTTCTTTAGGGGCTGGGTAATCTCCAAAGAGGCAGCTGATAAACGGTTCTTGAGACAGCAAATTGCTGTATTCGAAGATGCAGTTCAAAAGTGTTTAACTGCCTATCTATTTGCCCCCTCGGACACTAATAGGAAAACAAAGACAGGGAGGATCGAAACGCATATCGTCCAATTTCATTGTTAAACTCAGATTATAAAATAATCACAAAACTTTTGGCCAATAGGCTTAATGGGATAGTTAATAAACTTGTTCATCCCCATCAAAACGGGTTTATAGCTGGCCGACAACTGGCTACAAACACACATTTCTTAGCTGAGGCTCTTGATTACTTTGCTTCTAATAAAGTCCGTGCCATTATTCTTTTGTTAGACACGGAAAAAGCATTTGACTTGGTTGTTTGGGACATGCTTTTTTCAATTCTAGCTATAAGGTACCCTCTCAGGTCATCGCACTAATTCAAGGGTTGTACTCCAACTCAGAGGCCATTATTATTATAAACTCAAAGTGCGTAGGCCAACTTCAAATACAACGAGGGACTAGGCAGGGTGGTGCTTTATCCACCATTTTATTTGCCCTTTTTATTGATCCTCTAGCCATTAAAATTAGACAACATATTCAGATCCAACCTCCGTTAAAGTCAATGGGAAAGATTAAACTTTATGCGGAAGACATCATCATGTTCTTAGATATAGAACGTTCTTCTCAGGAAGCGGTCCTTAATGTATTTAATGAATCTGAGCAAATTGGTGGCTATAAGATCAATATGAGTAAGACTGATATTATTCTTTGTGGCACTTCTCCTATCAATCTTCTTCTTGAATTAAGAGGCTGTGTAAATGCCAATCCCAAGAGATATTTAGGGATTTATTTCTCGGCCAATATAGGAGACCTGTACAATTTAAATGTTGCTCCTTTACTTCAGAAAACACAGGCTCTGCTAGCTTGTTGGGGGTCCCTCCCCCTCTCTAAATTAGGCCAAATTGCGTTAATCAAGATGTCAATCTTGCCACTCTTCAATTTCCTGTTTGTGGCTATTCCTTGTGTTCTAACGCAATTTCAAAAAAATAAACTGGAATCTCTATTTCGCCAGTTTATTTGGCAAAACCGAAAGGCTCGAGCCGCTTTAAGTATACTATATGCGGATAAAGAAAAGGGGGGTTAGCTTTGCCAATTTTCAAAGATTATTATTTTGTTTTTTTCGCGCGTTATCATGCCAGCTTTAAAATGGATCATTCGGCAGGCTCTAGGTTTTTTATTGATTTTCGGGTATTAATATGTAGGGAGCATAATAGTCGGAACCCAGCACTTTTGGTGAAATCGCCTAAAAAAGTTTGTTATAAGATTTTTAAATGGCTTTTCAAGAGAAGATCAGACTTCTTTAGAAAATATTCAATCCCTTTTTTACATTTTGACACTCCTCTTTCACAGATTTTGCTGCACTCTGGTGCTCAGCTTAATGAAGATTTAGGAAGGAGGTGGGAGCTCGCTGGATTCAGTAAAATTGGGTATTTCCGTGCCATGGGGACCGGATATCCTGATATGTGTTTTCGCTGTAAGGAAGTAGGAGTGACAAGCTGGATCCATGTGATTGCGACATGCCGATATATACAGGGATATTGGGAGGGAATTTTTGCGATGTTAACAACTATGGTGCCGGTATCTATATCTCCCAGCATTCGGTTAATGAGCTTGGGCTACGATCCTGAGGCAAGGCTCTCTTCTAGATGGGAGAAGCTTGTATTTATAGCCACTGCGGTTGCTAGGTCTCTTCTGTTGAGAAATTGGCGTTCTGAGCTGTCTCCTACTAGTCAAGACTGGCATTGTAAGATGACACTAGTCAGGGTTCAGAAGATGAGATACGGTAGAAGAGTAGGTAGCGCTAAAAAGTTCTCTCTGATCTTGGGGGAATATTTCTTAGAAAAGCCTGGCTGATTTTGTTTTGTTTCTCTTTCTGAAAGTGACAATGTTTTTTGTTCTGTTTTGGTGTTACTCCATCCAGGTAAACAAAAAAAAAAAAAAAATAGTTCTTCGTAGTACTTAATTTGGAAATAAATATGTGCCAGTGCCCAAAGACCTCCTCTTAAATATGCGGCTGCTGCATTTAAATGTGCGAGCTCAGAATACTGAGGCAGCGTAATCCTGGGGCCATCTCTGGTCTCTTCAATCCATTTAAAGCCACTCCCTGCCCCTTCAGCTCACTCTGGCAGCTTTATGCTTTCTACCTTAGTGGCATTTTCTCGTTTTTCTCTTACTCAGTTTTTCCCATGTGTGTCTTTTGTTCCCAGCAAATGCTTGAGGCAGAAGAATAAGTGGTGGCCCTCAATAATAAGTACCGGTACTCAGCACTGGAAACAATAAGCACAAATTAAGCACTGGTTCTTCATTTACATCTCTTAGAAATGCCTCTCTTGATTATTCCTTTCCGTCTCGAAGGCCCCTTGCACCTCCGTAACGTCATTTGTTTTATGCTATTGTGGCACAAACCCGTCCCCCACCAAGCGTTGTATTTACAAACTGTCACCATTGTGCTAGCTTGTAAACCCTTGCACTGCATTATACCTGCACCAGGTTTAATGTATGTAAGGAAGGCATTCCTCCGCAGAGAGGCCCAAAAAAACGGCGCAGTGAAATCTAAAAGATTTCACTGTGCCATTCTAGTGTCATTTTTTAACACCTGCCCTGGGCAGGCATTAAGCTGACGCTAGGCTCTTGTCAATGGGCCTCCCCGAGCTTTGCTGGACTAACGTAACATTTGTTGATGCTAGTGCAGTATAGGGCCACAACTGTGTCAAAAATGTTGATGCAGTTGTGCTAACGAGCCACCATGGTGTCGTTAGGGGGCACAGGGCGATGCAAGGAAACTGGTGCATCAGAGCTGATGCTTTAGTTCCTTGTAAATGAGGCCCAGAGTTTCTCTAGTTACATGTCGTGATTTGCTGATTTCTGATTGTTTATTGCACACTATTTTCCAGTACCTCTCTTTTCACTTCTTTTCCCCTTCCCCTCTTTCTTTTCCTTCCGTTAAACTTTCATCAGGGAACCTGCCTGCACTGTGACCCATTCTTGGGTTGTGGCCTCAGATGGTATAGCTCCTGTCTTCCTCTTCTTCATGCTTATCCGGTTTTCCCTCACGTTGCATATTTTAGTAGTATGTTTCTGGTTGGCATCCTCACTACTGTTGGTCTGGTGGACCATTTTTCTGCTGGGATTGCTGCTTCAACATTTTCTTCCTCTGGGACTAGATATCCGGCATCTTCTCCCACTGTCAGCATCTTTACAGGTGTGATTCTGGTTTCCTACTTCGTCCTTTGATACCACCTTGCCTCTGTCACACGTTAGGCATATTTTTTAAGATCTTATCTTTTCCTCTTTCAACTCAACTTCTGATTCACTCGACTTACTGGCCTTTTCCATTTTCCAACTTAGGGAATATTGACACTGTCCCATATATATTGCATCTCCTCCTTGTCTTTGCTTGATCAATGGGAAGGATCAGAAAAAATACACTGTCAGACACCCCCATCCCAGGATTTTGCTGGTGAGGCAAAAAAGCAAATGGAAAATAGGTCATTATTTTGAAGTTGATAATCTTTAAAAAACACTTTGAAGCAACAGCGTTGGTCGTGATACATTTTTTGCTATTCTAAGCAAAACACTGATTTGTTTTGGTTTTGCAGACTCAATTGCAACCTACCAAGGAGAACCCGGATGCCTTATGGACTGTAACATACAAACCAACGGAGCAATACATGAGAATGTTGTGTTGTGGGTAACCAAGAGTCCTGTGGGACTTATAGGTACCTTTGTTGTTAGTGAGTCCCAAACCTCTGCTCACCATGAACAGACAAAGTCAAGCATTTAATAAGAATATGTTTTTTACAATGTTATTAGAACCAGTTTCCTACCCTACTGCTTAAGTATAGTTGTAAGTATAAAAAAATAGCAAAACAGTGGCAACAGTGGCAATGAAAATGATTAATAAACAAAATATGTAATAATTTTCCACAAACCTTCGCAAAGGGTGTCTTCAGGTTCTTCTGCTCGATCTCTGTCTCCAAGGTAGTCAAAGCTGCCTCTCTGCCTTAAGCTTTTCTGTATCAGCCTAAATACACTTTTCTAATTATGTTGGAAAAGACAGGCACCACATTGTATTGTGTCAAATTCAGCAATTAGCATATTATTATTGCTGCATCTTCAATTAATTATATAAAACTTCATAATGCATGTTTCTACATATATGTGACTGATACACTATCAAACAATAGTAAAGCAAATGGTGTGCATTATACATGTTAAAAACAAAACCAAATACAATAAATATTTATAAACAAGAAATAAATGAATACATGAATTACAGTGGGTATACGTATGCAGATATTTATAAGATTATGTCCTTCTCAAGCTGGAACTAATTCCTTGGACCCAGCTCATTTGGGATACTTCCCAAGTATTCCAAAAAAGTAAATAATCTGGATTTTAGATTTGGCCAAGACTAAGCCATGAACATTCATATCCAGAAAATTAATGCATCTTGATTTGTACAGTTAGGTACAGTGAGGACAAATCTTCCTTTCCTCTATTAGTACATATGAGTGGCTCTACTCCATGCCACTGAATTATCACACCTTCAATATTAAAATGACCATTATCTTGGCTTCCTTGAGTCTTATATTGTTAGGCTGCAAAGATTCAAAAATATTGAATCTCATTTGTTGGTCAGGCACTCTGGAAGTTTGAGTAGGTATCAGAGACTCACCATAATCTAATCAGTAGCTATTTTAGAGAAGAATTCATTTTGACCATTTGTACCTTCTGCTAGTTTTCTGGGTAAAATGATTGAGAAAGACTTTGCTGTTGGGGTTTGTGTATTGCCTTTAAACAGTAAGACGAAGGGGCTTAGGTGTGGACAGGATGCGTCTTTTTTGTAGGATGACTGGAAGGGCCTGTACTCAACCCCATTAACACTTAAAAGGATTTTTCCAGAAATAGATGTCAGTGAAGGACAAGGAGACTTGCCACATAAAGGCCCAAGGCATAAATATTGGACCTCCAGAGTCGCTGTTCAACACACTGCTGGACCTGTGGAAGTTATAGAAGAAGGAATATCTACCAGCAATACTTGTCCAGTTTTTCATACGACAGCAATGACAGTTTATGATTCTCAGCCTTGTCCTCTTCAAATGTAACTACTCATGCCAAACCTAGAAGGTAACTTTTCAGCTGGAATAATCTGGTCCCTGTGTCCAACTTGCACTCAATAGTGATCCGCCTGACGTTGTTACTTTCCCCAGGTCTCGCTCAACTAGATGATTGCGAGTGGTGCTTTGTACTTTTAGGTGCTAATTACACAGAAGACTGTAAGGGCCATAATTACAAGCCCCTTGCGCCACTGGAGCATCACTTTTTGTGATGCTCTGGTGGCACAATTCCATGTGCCATATTTAGGTGGCGTCAAGTAAATATGGGCTGCCTCAATGCAGTTTTCTACGGCAAAGGAGCATGCAATAGGTGCTGCTGTGGTCATACTCATGTAACATCTATGGCTTAATGACACTGCTCCCGTCTTACAAGGAAACGTAAATCTGAGACAGCACCAAAAACTAGTGCCACCCAAGTGGTGGTGTTAGAGTGGTGCAACAAGGAGAAATACTTTTATTTCTCCTAATTTTTTCTCTTTCTATGTGTGCTGAAGGAGAAAATCATCATTAGTGATTGTTTCTGTGCAGAAAGGGACACCTTCCTGCAAACAAACACACCATGGTGCTAGGGTACCTGCAGGCAGCTAGGCAGCTAATTTAGCACCAGCGCAGGGGTGCATAATACGGTGCATCAGTGCATTCTGTAAATGACACAGCTAGGCACAGTAAGAGCACTTGCGGCACTGCACTGCATCATTTCCTTGTAAATAAGCCCTAAATTTGAATACCTCTGGTTCTACTGATTAAATTGTTGCCATTCTGATATAATTGTATTTATTAGAAGGTATGTTTCCCTATGTTTCTAAATTAGTTTGTTCTTGTTTGAATTTTAGCTTTAATACTGTTTGTATACTGAAAATAAACTGTACACATTGCTGCTAAATTAGGCCTAATTTCTTCATGCTAAGCTAACAGATGGTTAGGCACAGGATAATTGAGTGTCTTTTTTTGGTTGACTCTGAGAAGGATTGTGGTTGTTGCCTCTACGCTTCTTTTTAAATGTTTTATTTTTTGGCTTCTACCTCCCACATTAGTGGCCTCTGAGTGCTCATGTTGGTCCAAATCAATGAGCGGGATGCTTCATGTAGAAAAATGAGACCCACAGAAGCCATCTACTAGGATGTTGTATTATATTCTTAATAAAGAGTTCATACACCTGTCAAAGCCATGAGCATGGTGATGTTCAGAACCCTGTTTAAACCCTGTTTAAAACAGCTGAAATGTATGTTGGAAGTAACATTTCTGGCTAGTGCCCTCTTCCCTGGGGCTATGACTTTGGTACTTATCCTCATGTCAGTAACCTTGCAGGCCTTGGCTCTCTCAGCCAATTTCTCAATTGGGGCTGGAATTGCAGGTTTGGTTTGTTATTTGACTGGGTTTGGAGCTCCTGTGCCTTCCTCTACTATCAGCATCCGTGTTTCTGTGGCTCTGGTTGGGTTCTTTAATTGTTTACGCACTTGCAGCAGTTGGTACAGCTTGCTGCTCCTTCTTTTGATCCAACCTTGTCTTCACCATTAAGTAAACATGTTTTCTTCTTTCCCATCTTCTCCTCTTTCAACTCCACTTCTGCACTGTTGAAGTTGTTGGCTTCTCCTGCTTTTGAACCCATGGATAACTAATGCTCTCTTGAGGAGCTCTCTATCTCATTACTCATATTTGCTTAAGGAAATAAGAAAGCTGGAGGGCCACCTGTTATTAATCCATAAATATACTTTTTTAAATGCACTTTTACTTTTGCTTATTGACTTGAAAATAGATATGACTTCTATAATATGTGCATTTCGAGAGTACTTGTTTTCTTTTTTGGTAACTAGTGAAACCCGTTTATGCTAAAAAAACAATTCTACAAAGTCAGTAGTGTAAATGTATTCATACAAGCCATTAAAGTCATTTTTTCATTTTTTTAAATCTTTTGAAACCCATTTATCGTTGCATATTATAAAATTAGTATTGTCGGTGAGTCATATAAGAATTCACATCAGTTGTTTCTTAAATGAAAAGTGAATGCCTGATACTTAACATTGTTGTGCAATTAACCAGTTTCTCCTGAACATGGTTTACTTCTGTGAAACCAAACAAGCTCATGTTGTTAGCAATAACGCCAATGACAAGCAAGATAGTAAGAGGTTTAGTATAGCATCGACCGGGGAAAATAGGCGCCTTTTGGATTATGTAGTCTATGATAAATAGTTTCACAATAGGCCTTCAGCTGAGCCATACATCATCAAACAAAAGGACATTTCAAAGCTATTAATGTTGTTGATTGTTTGATATGAATCCAGAGTATGTTTGGCAGAATATCATCTGACATACATATTTTGTTTCTAAATATAATTTAGAGAATATCATCCCACTGGAGTTTAATAGGGGAAAGTCTACACACAAGATGACCATATTTCTGTAAATGATATTTGGGTCATGATATTTATGTCAGACAAAATTTCTGTCCACAACATTTAGACATACAACAGATCATTGATGATGTGAGTGTAGGTGGGGGCACATGTTTTTTTTTCTTTCCACTGGATGGTATCTTTATTGTGACTATTAGCTCTAAGTGCATCTCTATCAATGGCAAGGCAGAATGTGGTATGCAATGATTTGGGATTGAGGAGATAAAGGGGTGATTGAAGATATAGGTCAGTAGTCAAGGGAGGAATGATAAGCATGTGGTAAAAGAAGATGTCAGATGGGGAAAGGGGATGGCCACATTGAGTTAAAAGACAGAATAGAGAATGTGGACAAGAGGATTGCCATTAAAGTTGAAGGGCAGAGTGTGGACATTGAAGAGGATGGAGCTTTAAGGAAGTTACATGAATAAATGTTTACATGAAGGGTTACTAGGGTTGATGCTAGAGTCAAGCAGTGCGAGCACAAGTTTGTAGAAGGTTGAATAATTTCAATTTCCTCAAATAAGATTCCTTTTCGGCCACTTAAACAATAGAAAAAATAACATCCAGTGGGGTAAGTGCTTGGAAGATAACAGTGATGCCCTCAATATATTGAAGCATGGCTGTCCTGGTAGCAACTTTAGTCTGAACGTAGCCCAACACCATAGGTAGTGGAATGTTTTTAATGAATGTTGCATGGTACTAGGTGTAGCTAGGCGGTATTTTATGACATAAGATTCTGCCACGCAGTACTTAAGTGTCATATTTATTTAGATGCTTTATACTAAATTGTGTACACACGGTTACAAACACATCAAACTAAAAGTTTTCCGGCAATTGAAGCACCCCTCTATTATTCAATTCTAGACAGATATGGTGGAGTCAAGGAAATACACAAATGCATGGTTTGTGTGGTTGGCCAATAGCCATAAAACTGCCCAACATCTAACCAATGCTTATGTTTATTAAGAATAAACGTCTGGCTACCTATAGTAACAATTCAAGTACCAAACTGACTAACGGAAGATAAACAACCAACCATTCGAAACTTGATTGGAGCATTAGTAGACTCATATATTAGTGTGTTTTTTTCCAGATTGAAAATGGGGCAGAGTGTTTTCAGGGTCTGAAATGGAAGAACAATGGGAGTCTGAAGGAAGGGATTTTTCACTAGATGATACATGGTTCATAATGAGAAGCAACATATATACTAGTCTAGAAATCCCCCACATGTAATCTTATGGACAGTTCAGAGGAACAAGATTAACGGAAGGGAAATACAAAGGAACATCTAGCATGTCCACACATTACCAAGCATTCTAGAGTAATAATTCTCTGTTTTTGACTGCGTTTTTCTGGTCTGCAGTATGTCCCTTAATCACATCAATCAGAAAAAATAAAAATGGAAACAGCTGCAGAAAGTAATCTTGGGGAAAAAGAATGGTAATGCAATGATAAAAAATGAAAACAACTGTCCAATAGATTAAATAAAATATAATAGAAACCAAAGCAAATTACCTGCACAGGGAAATTAAGCAAAACTGTTCTAGAAACACTGTTGAGACAACACAGCTTTTAAAATGTGAAAGTGGTAGTTGCTCTATGTAATACTACTGAGATACAAATGTTAGCAACAAAGCCCTGATAGTGCCAGGCATAATACTATGGGGGTCATTATGACCCTGGCGGAAGGCGGAGAAGCGGCGGTAAGACCGCCAATAGGCTGGCGGTCTTTTCCTTGTGTATTATGACCATGGCGGTTACCGCCATGGTCATCCGCCGGTTCTCCCTTCCGCCCGCCAGGGCGGAGACGACCACCGGGCTGGAGACCAGGGTCTCCAGCCCGGCAGCCGTCACTATACCGCCGGCGGTATTTGGACCCGGCTGACCGCCATGGATTTCATGCGGTTTGAAACCGCCATGAAATCCATGGCGGTAAGCACTATCAGTGCCAGGGAATTCCTTCCCTGGCACTGATAGCGGTCTCCCCCATCCCCCACCCCCACTCCGACTCCCTCCCCTACCCCCCCTGCCGCCCCCCAAAGGTGGCAGGACCCCCCTCCCCACCCCGACCCCCAACATAACATCACTCATACACACACAACACGCACGCAGGCACCACCAACACACATACACGCACACACACCGACATACATGCCAACATCCACACACACAGTTAGACACGCACACCCACATTCAGACATACACGCACACATCCATACAGACATACCTACAGACATACACGCACTCATTCCAATACACACAACACCCCTGCAAGCATACACGCACTCACACACCCCTTCTACATGCACACACACACACACCCCCATGCACACACACAACACACAACACCCCCACCCCCCTCCCCTCACGGACGATCGACTTACCTGGTCTGAAGATCCTCCGGAAGGGGACGGGAGCCATAGGGGCTGCACCGCCGACACCACACCGCCGACAGAACCTCCACTTCCCCGCCACCCGCCAGTATGGCTGTTGGCGGCTCTCCGTCCGTAAAAGGACAAAGTGCTGCCAACGGTCATAATAGGCCGAGCGGCAAACCGCCACCAGTGGTGGTCTTCCGCATGGCGGTCCCTCGGCGGTGTTGGAAAAAGACTGGCGAGGTCAAAATGACCCCCTATGTATTATGGGGGTCATTACAACCCTGGCGGATGGCGGAGAACCGGCGGTAAGACCACCAAAAGGCTGGCGGTCTTACCTAGGTGAATTATGACCAGGGCGGTTACCGCCATGGTCATCCGCTGGTTCTCCGTCCCGCCCGCCAGGGCGGAAACGACCGCCCGGCTGGAGACCTGGGTCTCCAGCCCTGCGGCCGTCAGTATACCGCCGGCGGTATTTGGACCCAGCTTACCGCCGTGGATTTCCTGCGGTTTGAACCGCCATGAAATCCATGGCGGTAAGCACTATCAGTGTCAGGGAATTCCTTCCCTGGCACTGACAGGGGTCTCCCCCACCCCCACCCTGACTCCCTCCCCTACACCCCCCACCACCCCTGCCACCCCCCAAAGGTGGCAGGGTCCCCCTCCCCACCCCGACCCCCAACATAACATTACTCACACACACCGGACACGCATGCAGGCACCACCAACACACACACGCACACACCCCGACATACATGCCTACATCCACACACACATTCAAACATACACGCACACATCCATACAGACATGCCGACAGACATACACGTACTAATTCCCATACACACACCACCCCTGCAAGCATACACGCACTCACACACCCCCCTACATACACACACACACACACACACCCCCATGCACGCACACAACACCCAACACCCCCTGCCCCCCTCCCCTAACGGACGATCGACTTACCTGGTCCGTCGATCCTCCGGCAGGGGACGGGAGCCATGGGGGCAACTCCGCCGACACTGCCACGCCAACAGAACACCGCCACAGCGAATCACAGGACGTGATTCGCTGGGCAGTGTTCTGTTAGCGTGGCGGTGGAGGTGGAGCAACCTCCACTTCCCCGCCACCCGCAAGTATGGCTGTTGGCGGCTCTCCGTCGGAATAACGACGGAGAGCAGCCAACGGTCATAATATGCCGAGCGGCAAACCGCCTGCACAGGCGGTCTTCTGCACGGCGGTCCCTCTGCGGTCTTGCAAAAAGACCGCCGAGGTCGTAATGACCCCCTATATCTGGTGTAGTTTAGAATCTTTTCATAATGAGAGTTAAAAGACACCAAGAACAGCTTTGTTTTTGTTCAGAGATATCTCAGGGCTGCATGTTCTCTTGTGTCCTCAGTGAACACAATACACAAATTGGCCCCATGGCAGAGACATGGTAATTTGTTTATGCAACACAGCACAGCATTCAAAGTGTCTCTGGTGTTCAAGGAGGAAAAGACTGTCACAAATCTAAAAAGATTTCACCACTGCTGATGATCGCCCATATGTTGGTGTTCAACAAGACTGCCTTGGGGAGCACAAAGCCGTGCACCTTGATGCAGAAGTCAGAGTGAGCTGACTAGCATGGGATTTGTACTGGAGGCATACCCATTCAGTACAAATTCCTGTATGTAGACAAACTTAGGAGGTTTTAAAAATAAAACAATACATATCAGAAGCCTAAAGTCTGGGTGACTTGCATTTAATTAGCAAGTAGTGCAGAAAAATCATTGAAAGACAATGTTCATTACAGCTGTTCAGAGCTTTTTCTAGAAAAGGAGCAAAATGCTAAAATACATATCTTTTAGAAAAGTTTATACATGCTTTTTCTCATTACAAGTCTATGGAACCTAATCATGTCACAGAAATGTGTTATATTTTTAGCAACAATGAATCTAAGGGGCAGTTGGCAGGCTCTTCTTCCAAAGGAACTGCAGATCTCTTTGAGGAGAAGATATCAATCATTAAGACAATATGGAGCTCATTGTTTTCCCAAAATTCTGCTTTCAATTTCCATGACTGAAACCAGGAGTTATTTTTTTGCAGAAATGAACAAATGTACCACCTTGAATAACATTTCAGCTGGGCCTACTAGAGGCATGAAGATTAGCAAGCATAATTGAGGTGAAAGGACAGTTAAGATCAATAATAAATGACATGCATAACTGATTATAAAATACATCAAAACTCACAGTACTATGGTAGTTTGCGTGTGTTTGTGACCTCCACAGTCTTGAAGTCTTACAGGACATGTATGTGCAGGATGTGGTGGTGCAGATATGCATATGGCCAGGGATGGGCTTCTTCTTTTATTCCTGGCCCCACATTTGCCTCATCTGAAGCTCAAAAATTGTAGCCTGCATCACCTTGCTGCCTTTCAGCTGCAGTTTTGTAGTCTCATGGTTGGACAGGACCAGTTGGGCATGACCAGGTCAGGCCAGGCTTCAGGGAGAAAATCAATTGTAAGTGCATCAGTGTGTAGGCACCAGGCAGCAACCCAGTGAGCAGAAGTGGCCACCATTAGGACGGTGTAGCTTGCCACCGGTTGGCTTCCTATACCATTATACACAACCTAGAAGACGCTATGAAATGTGACTGTTTTGGCTATTGCATGGATACCTACAGCATGTTTGCTGTCTGTTTGTTTGCAACCTTCTAGCTGCTGCCTGTTGCCTGTTCCAGACTTTTAGTCTACTTTTCTGATTGCCATCTTGTTAACTGCCTTTTTGAGCTGTGGGCTCCCTTTGGCCCTGTAGAGTTTGGGTGGAGGAGTTATGCAGGTATGCTTGTGCCCTTTCCTGGTCACACATGTTTATTCAGTTTCTTGTAAGGGAACTTGTGGCAGCTTTTATATTTGGTCTCCATAAACCATTTTTGTGGAGCGTCTTTCAAGAGACTATAGGTGCTTTGTCAGCCCTTGTATTTTGGCCCTCTTATCTCCTTGTAAAAACTTTTTGAGTGGCCTGAAGGAGGCTTGGCTCCCAGTGGGAGATTGTTACCCTACATCGAGTGCAATGGCTGAGCAGTAAGGTAGAACAAATGTCCATCATAAGCTGTCTGTCGATGACTGGGTGTGGCTTGTGAGCCTCTGTGTGCTTCAGCTCCCTCCACTCCTCTAGCTTGCCATATATATCATCCTAGTGGCCCACTTTTCTAAGCACGCTCTGGTGGAAACACGACTACGAAAAAGTCGATCAGGAAGAACATTCTCCACCAGACATTATCAAAGAAACTAAATCTAATCTAATCCAAATAGCAACAAAGTGCCTCATTTGGGAACTCTTAGAGGAAAAGGGATAATCCCTTCTTATTTTCTAAAATCATATGAGGAAAACTCGACTCCTAGTTCAGTTGCGCAGTTAGGGATGAATGCAAAGTCAGAAGTGGAGGAGGCTCACCAGTTTGTATCTACAGAGTACATGTTCAATACCCCAAATCAACAACTGAATCACTCTTGCGGTCTAAAAATAAGTTCATCCCAGGATTGTTCACCAGATGCTATTAGTAAGGAGGCTCAACAAAATTCACAGGTCCCATCATCTCCAATCATTTTGGATTACATCCTACTGGACATCTCAGCTTAAAAACCCACTTTCTTGTCAGCAAGCATAGACATGGAGTCACTATTACCCTTAATGCCTATATCGCAGAAGAAGTCAATGGACTTGTTTTCCAATACCCCATCTATAACACTTCTGTTTCGTCAAATATTTTGGTGACCCCTGAACTGTCGCTGAATACACCTGTTAGTATTTCATCAAACGATGTGTGTTTTTCTAAGTTGTTGAAAAATCTTGAGTGCAATTAATCTTCTATTATGACTTTACTGGAAAATTCTACAGACAGCTCTCATCAAATTCTGGATATCCAAATGGTGATATGGAAAGACTTGCCACTAAAATCGGTTGGTGAGGTTAATATGAAGAATTAAAAAAGTCCCATAACCAGTTCTGTAGAGTCCGGTGTTCAAGTTGGGCATCTTATGCCCAGCCTACAGATGAAGGTCAAAAGTTGTGTCCCATCAGTTGATTTATCTCATCTGGAAGATCTATTTAACCGGTTCTGTGCCTTGGACGAGGTGACCTCGTCCAAGGCGCCAGTTCCCGTGTGCCTTGGACGAGGTCACCTCGTCCAAGTCCCAGGAACTAGGGGGAGCGCTAGCGCTCCCCCCCTGTGCTCCCCACCCACCCCCCCAAGGTAGGGATGGAAGGGGAAGCCCTTCCCCTTCCACCCCCGACCCCCCTGAGACGTCAGCGCGCGAGCGCGCACTGATTTGTCACAGGGCCTCCCCCATCGCGATCGAAAGAGAAATGCTTTGCATTTCTCTTTCGATCACGTGGGGGAGGCAAGGAGAGGCTTAAAGGGAAGGAAATGTATTTCCTTCCCTTTGAAGTCTCTCCAAGCGTTTCAAAAGCCGGATTGGCTTTTGAAACGCCCACTAAACACAAGGGATTTTTTTTGGGTGGAAATAGTCATAAGGGAGCGACCCCATGGGCAATTTTTTAGGAAGGCCTTTTCTGCCCCCCTGGGGGCAGATCCGCCTATTATTAGGCCGATCTGCCCCCAGGGGGGCAGAAACCTTTAGGGCTCCAGGGATCATGTTTTTTTTTTTCTATTTGTTTTTTTTTTTGTTTTTTTTAGGTGGGGAGCGACCCCTTAGGCAAGGGTCGCTCCCCTAGGGGGCAAATTTTATTTATGGCCATTTCCTGGCCTATTTTGATTAGGCCAATCTGCCCCCAAGGGGGGCAGAAACCACTAGACACCAGGGAGGTTTTTTTTAAATGTTTTTGTGAATTTCACGCAAGGGGAGCGATCCCTTAGGCAAAGGTCGCTCCCCTGGGGGGGGGAATTATTTTAGGTATTTCTGCCCCCCTGGGGGGGTAGATTAGCCTATTTTGATTAGGCCGATCTGTCCCCAGGGGGGCAGAAACCTCTAGGGCTCCAGGGATCATGTTTTTTTTTTTTCTATTTGTTTTGTTTTTTGTTTTCTTTAGGTGGGGAGCGACCCCTTAGGCAAGGGTCGCTCCCCTAGGGGGCAAATTTTATTTAGGCCATTTCTGCCCCCCTTGGGGGCAGATTGGCCTATTTTGATTAGGCCAATCTGCCCTCAAGGGGGGCAGAAACCACTAGACACCAGGGAGTTTTTTTTGTTTTCGTGAATTTCACGCAAGGGGAGTGACCCCTTAGGCAAGGGTCGCTCCCCTGGGGGCGGGAAATATTTTAGGTATTTCTGCCCCCCTGGGGGGTATATCAGCCTATTTTGATTAGGCCGATCTGCCCCCAAGGGGGCAGAAACCAGTAGGCACCGGGGATTTTTTTATTTTTTTTTGTTTTACAGATGGGGAGCGACCCCTTGGACAAGGGTCGCTCCCCTGGAGGGGGAAATTGTATTTATGCCATTTCTGCCTCTTTTGGGGGCAGATCGGCCGTTTTTTGCTACGCCAATCTGCCCCCAAGGGGGGGAGAAACCACTAGGCAACGGGGATTTTTTTTGGGCGCCAATGTCACGCAGGGGGAGCGACCCCGTAGGCAAGGGTCGCTCCGGGGGGGGGTAGAGGGGGCAGGGGAGCAAATTTATTTTAGGCCATTTCTGCCCCCGGGGTGGCAGAAACCTTTAGGCACCAGGGCAAAAAAAAAATTTGTGTTTTTTTTTTGTTTGTTTGTTTTTTTAGAGATGGGGAGCGACCCATTAGGCAAGGGTCGCTCCCCTGGGGGGCAAATTGTATTTAGACCATTTCTGCCCCCCTTGGGGGCAGATTGGCCGATTTTAGGTCAATCTGCCCCCAAGGGGGCAGAAACCACTAGGCTCTGGGGATTTTTTTTGGGCGCCAATGTCATGCAGGGGGAGCGACCCCATATGAAAGGGTCGCTCCCTTGGAGGGGTTTGGGGGGTGGGTGAGCAAATTTATTTTAGGCCATTTCTGCCCCCCTAGGCGGCAGATCAGCCTATTATTAGGCCGATCTGCCCCCGGGTGTGGCAGAAACATTTAGGCGCCAGGGCAAATTATTTTTTTGCGTTTTTTTTTTGTTTGTTTGTTTTTTTAGAGATGGGGAGCGACCCATTAGGCAAGGGTCGCTCCCCTGGAGGGCAAATTGTATTTAGACCATTTCAGCCCCCCTTGGGGGCAGATTGGCCGATTTTAGGTCAATCTGCCCCCAAGGGGGCAGAAACCACTAGGCACCGGGGATTTTTTTTTTGCGAAGGAAATTTGTGGCTCCTCTCAGATTCCAGAACTTTCTGTCACCAAAATGTGAGGAAAATGTGTTTTTTTAGCCACATTTTGAGGTTTGCAAAGGATTCTGGGTAACAGAACCTGGTCAGAGCCCCACAAGTCACCCCATCTTGGATTCCCCTGGGTTTCTAGTTTTCAAAAATGCGCTGGTTTGCTAGGTTTCCCCAGGTGCCGGCTGAGCTAGAGGCCAAAATCCACAGGTAGGCACTGTTTTCTATGAAAAAATTTGATGTGTCCACGTTGTGTTTTGGTCCATTTCCTTTCGTGGGCACTAGGCCTACCCACACAAGTGAGGTACCATTTTTATCGGAAGACTTGGGGGAATGCTGGGTGGAAGGAAATTTGTGGCTCCTCTCAGATTCCAGAACTTTCTGTCACCAAAATATGAGGAAAATGTGTTTTTTTAGCCACATTTTGAGGTTTGCAAAGGATTTTGGTTAACAGAACCTGGTCAGAGCCCCACAAGTCACCCCATCTTGGATTCCCCTAGGTCTCTAGTTTTTAAAAATGCACAGGTTTGGTAGGTTTCCCTAGGTGCCGGCTGAGCTAGAAGCCAAAATCTACAGGTAGGCACTTTGCAAAAAACACCTCTGTTTTCTTTAAAAAAAATTGATGTGTCCACGTTGCGTTTTGGGGCGTTTCCTGTCTCGGGTGCTAGGCCTACCCACACAAGTGAGGTATCATTTTGATCGGGAGACTTGGGGGGACGCTGGGTGGAAGGAAATGTGTGGCTCCTCTCTGATTCCAGAACTTTCTGTCACCAAAATGTGAGGAAAATTTGTTTTTTTAGCCAAATTTTGAGGTTTGCAAAGGATTCTGGGTAACAGAACCTGGTCAGAGCCCCACAAGTCACCCCATCTTGGATTCCCCTAGGTCTCCAGTTTTAAAAAATGCACAGGTTTGGTAGGTTTCCATAGATGCCGGCTGAGCTAGAGGCCAAAATCTACAGGTAGGCACTCTGCAAAAAACACTTCTGTTTTCTTTACAAAAATGTGATGTGTCCACGTTGCGTTTTGGGGCGTTTCCTGTCGCGGGCGCTAGGCCTACCCACACGAGTGAGGTATAATTTTTATCGGGAGAATTGGGGGAACATAGAATAGCAAAACAAGTGTTATTGCCCCTTGTCTTTCTCTACATTTGTTCCTTACAAAAATAAGAGAGTGTGTAAAAACGACATCTATTTGAGAAATGCCCTGTAATTCACATGCTAGTATGGTCACCCTGGAATAACCACTGCTCCTCAACACCTTATCTTGTGCCCATTTTGGAAATACAAAGGTTTTCTTGATAGCTACTTTTCACTTTTTATATTTCAGCAAATGAATTGCTGTATACCCATGATAGAATGAAAACGCACTGCAGGGTGCAGCTCATTTATTGGCTCTGCATACCTCGGGTTCTTGATGAACCTACAGGCCCTATATATACCCGCAACCAGAGGAGTCCACCAGACGTAACGGTATATTCCTTTCAAAAATCTGACATTGCAGGAAAAAGTTACAGAGTAAAACGTAGAGAAAATTTGCTGTTTCTTACACCTCAATTTCAATGTTTTTCTTTTTCAGTTGTTATTTTCTGTAGGAAGCCCTTGTAGGATCTACACAAATGAATAATAATACTGGGAATGCCCTTGCTGATACAAAAGAGTCAGCAACAAGTTGCAGGAAATTCCATAAGTCAAGGGGAAACTATGATAAGTGAATCCCTCACTAACTGATGAAGGCAATTGCTGCAAACATAGCAATCTTTAACTTCCATGGTATTTACAGTTTCTTATAATAATTTGTAATACACATCTGTATAATGTCACCTCTGGAACCATCTGCATGTAAATATTTATATTGAACAAGAACATTTTGTTTGCTATAGGGCTTACACTCACGGCACTTGTGGATTTAACTTTTTCTGAACTAATAGGTAGGCCTGAGCAGAGTTCTCAGAGTTCTGCTACGTAGAACTCCACGGAGTGCAGAAAACATTCTGCGAATGTAGAGTTGTGCTTGTCAACTAGTTGTGCTGATTGGTGCAATTCACTCACTCCACATTGCAAATATGAGCGGGAATGGCTCCACACAGTTGCCCACACACTCAGCCTTCCTGTTTTTCCAATTCTGTTCATCTTGCTGGGCCTACTTCAATTCATATTTTATCTCCACCATTGTTCCTTTATCCAACTAATCCTCCCATGTTTTACATTTATTTCCTTAGTTTGTGTATTTATGTATGTGTATTTTATGTTTTCGTTTTTTTTCTGCTTTCTGGGACTTTTTCTCCCTTTATTAGTTTTCCCCTAACTTCTACTAACTTAATTTCTCCCTCTGTATTCTTTCTTTTCCAAGTCATTTTTTTATATCACGCCCAGCGCAATGGCAGAATGTGAGGGACAAGGCAGCACCAGTGCAGGTGGTGCAGTGAACCGCACACCCAGTGGTTGCCAGTGCCACCAAGGGGTGCAGCCTTGCACCATTTGTAGTGAGGAGTAGGTAGCCATACCTGCTTTTTTGTGAAGCACTACCTCCCCTCCATGCTGGCAGCAGATGGCAGGCCCTGCAGTGGTTACTGCCTGCAGAAGTGTCAGCTGCTATGGGGAAGGGTGTGCCCTTGCGTCAGCGGATGCATTGGGGTTCTGTGAACCCAACAGCAGCTGATGCCCCGCATGACCAATATCATTGACCGGGAGAAGGACCATATTGACTTGCTGGGCGCCCAGGTTGCAGGGCTTGATGAGTACTAGTAATTAATTATAACAAATTTTGTTGTGTCTTGTCTTGTAATGCTATTTTTTATATTTAAATAGCACGGTACTCACACTCAGAGGTAAATTAATTTCACTTAACATAACAATACAAATGTTATATGATGAAATTTGAGCGAGCCAGGAGCTCGGAGTACATAGTTCTGCTTGTTGTTTTAGGCGCTCGCTTGGGCTGATGCTGATTATGGTTATTATGCTGATTCCTCTGTCTTCCTGTCACTAAGAAAGTGGTACTGTGGTAGTAGTAGTAGTAGAAGTAAATAATATGCATCAGTGAGTTAGCATTCTCAGTGACTTTCTTTTTATGTAGCTCGTACAATCCCAAGCCTTTTTCCAGTGATGTATGCATGCTTCTGTCATTGAAAAGGGAAACTGACTGAATTGTCCCATTAAAGGTGGTTTGCAAATGTGATTGTGAAGCCCATTAGTATTTCCAAATATAGTTCAGGAAATTGAAAAAGGGCTTAGGTAAGGTGAAATTAAGAATAGGTCAACTCAATCATACATGTATTAGGCAATCCGATTCTGAAAAAGTACAATGTCAATATATCACTGTGTTTGACTGTCAAAATATTTTTGAGGAGATCAGCTGTACCATTAATCTATTTTTGTCATCTTCTTTATTTCATACGTCAGCTTCCAAGGGCAAGAAAAAGGCATTAGAGGGTTAGGCCAAGAAGGGTGCTACCACCTGTGCTTCAGCAGGTGGAAGTATCACCACCACCATCTTAGCAGGGGCAGATGGTTGCTGCTAGCCCAAGTAAGTTTGTGCTAATATTTATTTCTCTAACCTTTAATTGTCTCCAATTCAAATACGTTTTCCTCCTTTCTTTTATTGGGTGACTCTTTTCACTCTGTTCAATGTTTATTTATGCTATCCCATCCTGCATTATCCTTTTTACTGTATTATTTGTTCCCGTAGCTGACTTCCTCCTGTTTCTGAAATCTGTAGCTTACGCTTTCTTCTGCTTGGTTATGCTGTCCCAACCATCTAACTTTACCCTATGGACTGGTACTGTAAGGCTAAGACTGTAAATTAGGTAGTTCTATGTGAAGATTGATGAGGTTTGAGACCAAACCAAGCACTGCTTGTTTGTTCAGAAGGCTTTCTATTTCTTGCTCATGCTCAAATGACAAGACAGTTATCAAGTCTATGGTAAACCTCCCCCAATGCTGTGTTGTATTATTCCAGCAATTTCGATGACAGTGCAGCATATTCTACCCCTTCATAACGCTTTAAATGATTCATAGTCATCATTCTATTTCTGCCCCTCCATCACAGTTGACTTGATTACTAGCTTTTCTGAGATTGTCCACAAGCAAAATGCCCAAAGTGATATTTTAGATAGGAAGGGATATACAGCAAACTTAACTGTAGTCATGTGTTGTGGTTGTATTTTATTTTTAAAAAGGCACAGGTCTATGTGGCATCTCAAATGTGTAATGTTTTTTCTAGCCATGCAGACTACCAGTGCCGGGGCCAGCACCAGTGCACCAGAAGCAGCACCTGAAGGGGGAGTCTATGCGCCGGCAGGGACAGGTGATGACAAGTCACATTACTTAGTTGTTGACAAATACTAGTATACCCACTGTATTTGTTAAGTCAGGCAGATTCCACTCATCCAACATCATCCATGACCTCTATGCCCATGGCACTTCACAAGTTGTGAGTACAACCCAGGGGCCATGATGTAATGATGATGACCCCAAACAACTGAAGTGTGGTTCAATCTAGCACAGCAGTGTTGGATGTGCGATGTATGTCTGCTTCTTTTAACCCCTTCTGTGCCTTGGACGAGATGATCTCGTCCAAGGCTACAGTTCCCCTGTGCCTTGGACGAGATCATCTCGTCCTAGGCACAGGGGAACTTGGGGGCGCGCTAGCGCGCCCCCCCCGTGCCCCCCTTCCCCCCAGGCGGGGATGGAAGGGGAAGACCTTCCCCTTCCACCCCCGCCACCCCACGGCAATCCGATGACGTCAGCGCGCGCGCAGCGCGCTGACGTCATCTAGTGTTGCCGGCGCGCTGGAAGCCATTTGCTTCCAGCGCGTCTTCGGAGCAGGAGCTCAAAGGTGAGTCCTCTCCGTTTTTGGGGGGCAGGGGGGTTGAGAAAACAGACACGGTGGGAAAGCAAATGGTTTTTCCTTTCCCCCTGTGTCTGTTTTCTCAAGATTCCTGCTCCACGATCGCGGGCAGGGCCCGCGATCGTGGAGCAGGAATCTCCACTAGCCACCAGGGATTTTCTTTGTGGCTAAATTTGGGGGCGACCCCTTGGGCAAGGGTCGCCCCCCCCCGGGGGCAATTTTTATTTGGATTTCGCCCCCCCCTGGGGGCAGATCAGCCGTTTTTTCGGCGGATCTGCCCCCAGGGGGGGGCGAAAACCACTAGACACCAGGGATATATTTTTTTATGTTTGTTTTTGGGGGCGACCCCTTGGGAAAGGGTCGCCCTCCCCGGGGGCAATTTTTATTTGTATTTCGCCCCCCCTGGGGGCAGATCGGCAGTTTTTTCGGCGGATCTGCCCCCCGGGGGGGGGCGAAAACCACTAGACACCAGGGATAACCTTTTTTATGTGTGTTTTTGGGGGCGACCCCTTGGGCAAGGGTCGCCCCCCCCGGGGGCAATTTTTATTTGTATTTCGCCCCCCCCTGGGGGCAGATCCGCCGATTTTTCGGCGGATCTGCCCCCAGGGGGGGGGCGAAAACCACTAGACACCAGGGATATCTTTGATTATGTGTGTTTTTGGGGGCGACCCCTTGGGCAAGGGTCGCCCCCCCCCCGGGGGCAATTTGTATTTGTATTTCGCCCCCCCCTGGGGGCAGATCCGCCGATTTTTCGGCGGATCTGCCCCCGGGGGGGGGGGGGGCGAAAACCACTAGACACCAGGGATATCTTTTTTTATGTTTGTTTTTGGGGGCGACCCCTTGGGCAAGGGTCGCCCCTCCCCGGGGGCAATTTTTATTTGTATTTCGCCCCCCCCTGGGGGCAGATCCGCCGTTTTTTCAGCGGATCTGCCCCCGGGGGGGGGCGAAAACCACTAGACACCAGGGATATCTTTGTTTATGTGTGTTTTTGGGGGCGACCCCTTGGGCAAGGGTCGCCCTCCCCCCGGGGGCAATTTTTATTTGTATTTTGCCCCCCCCCCCCGGGGGCAGATCAGCCGATTTTTGGGCTGATCTGCCCCCGGGAGGGGGCGAAAACCACTAGACACCAGGGATTTTGTTTTTATTGTTTATTTTGGGGGCAACTTCTGTGGCAAGGGTTGCTCCCCTGGGGAGCTTTTTTTTCTGTTTCGGCCCCCCCCCGATGGCAGACCAGCCATTTTTTGGACGATCTGGCCCGGGTGGGTGGTGGAAGCACACTAGGTGCCAGGGATTGTGTTTGGTGTGTGTTTGGGGGCACCCCTTGGGCAACGGTCGCCCCCCTGAGGTGGGGAAAATTTGTATTGCCCATCTCTGCCCGTAATTTTGTAGGGCCATCTGCGCCCAAGGAGGGCAGGGATTTTTTTTGTTTTGTGTTGTGCTGGGGGTGCCCCCTTGGGGAAGGGTCGCCACCTGAAAGGGGGCACAGAGGTGTTGCCCATTTCTGCCCCCCTTGGGGTCAGATTGGCCAAATCTTTTACGCCCATCTACCCCGAGGGGGGCAGGATCCACTTAGGTACCAGGGACAACTGCTAAGTTCTTGGTGGTGGGGTGTTTGTCAACTGGCAAAGTATTTGTATTTGTGATTATAACAATTTATTTCTTCTTTTTCTTCTAGTTCAACGCTTTTGCTTCCTTTGCTGTGGATCTTTGCGGTTTTGGCAGTAGTTGTCCTGCGGTTTGCATAGTTGCATGTTTTAGGTAAGTGAACGCAATTTACTCCAAAGGAGTATTGTTGACATGTTTGTAGGTGGTGTACTAAATGCAGTATTGTGTGTTTGACATTGTCCTTAGATTTGAGCACAGTGGTGTTTGTGTTGTCATATGTGTAAATTTCTTTTTTCTTTTTTCTTTTTAGTGGGATATCATTGGTGATTGCAGAGTAGTTGCTTGGTGAGTAGCTATTTCAGGCAACTGTGTGGTATTGTTTTTTGTAGTACATAACTCTTTGTGATAAAGCTACACTTTGTTTATTACTTATTTTAGTGCTAGTTGTTGTTGGCAATCCATTTGTTGTTAGGATCATGGCTAGCCGCAAAGTGACCGCTCAGCAGGTTGTTCGCATGCTCTTTGAGTCGTCTTCAGACCATGATTACGACACTGACTCTGCATCTGAGGCAGAGGAGGAAGCAGGAGATTCTGGAAGTGAGTTTTCTGTCCGAGAGTATTCTTCTGATGAGGAAGCTACTCTCAGTGCAGATGAAGGGCCCGTGTTAGAGGAGGACATTGATGTGCCAAGAGTGCAGCAGCCTGGGGCTGCAGGGTTTCCCATTGGAAGACCTGACACCTGGATTGCCCCAAACATGGAGCAGCCACAGTTACCTGCATTTACTGGTCTCCCAGGGTGTAGAGTTAATACTGAAAACTTTCTGCCTGTCCATTTCTTTCACTTGTTTATCGACAATGTATTTTTGGAAGAGATTGTGGAGCAGACAAATGTGTATGCAGAGCAATATTTGCGGGACAACGCTGCCAGACTTAAACCTCAGTCTAGAGCTACTCATTGGGTTCCCACATATCTGGAAGAGATGAAAAGGTTTTTAGGTTTGTCTTTTTTGATGGGGTTGATCAGGAAGCCGTCACTGGCTTCTTATTGATCTACTAGTCCCTTAATGGCAACTGCTATATTTCCTGCAACTATGACACGTAATCGGTATTTGCTTCTTCTTCGTATGCTGCATTTTGTAGACAATGCTTTAGCCTTGCCACGAGATCACCCTGATTGTGACCGCCTTTTTAAGATTAGACCTGTCCTTGATCATTTTGTGGATCGGTTTTCAGAGGTCTATGTCCCAGGCAAAGAGATAAGTGTGGACGAGTCTTTGGTCCTTTTCAAGGGGCGTTTAGTTTTTAAGCAGTACATTCCTAGTAAGAGGGCACGGTATGGGATTAAATTGTATCTGCTGTCAGAAAGCAGTACAGGATATGTGTATAATTTCCGGGTCTACACTGGTAGGGATTCCAGTATTGACCCTCCTGGTTGTCCGGACACTTTTGGAGTTAGCGAAAAAATTGTGTGGGAACTTGCTAGACGGCTGTTTAACAAAGGTCACCATTTGTACGTAGATAATTTCTACACTGGAGTGCAGTTGTTCAAGGAGTTGTTTAGGGTGGACACTGTTGCTTGTGGCACAATCCGTTCTAACCGGAAAGGCTATCCAAGGGAGCTTGTCTGTAAAAAACTTGAGAGGGGACAGTGCAGTGCCTTGCGGAATAATGAGCTGCTAGCTCTGAAATGTTCAGACAGGAGGGATGTGTACATGCTATCGACCATCCATGATGAGAGTACTTCCCCTGTGGCTGTTTGGGGTCAGGTTGCGGAAGTGCGCAAACCTGCGTGCATTTTGGACTACAATAGGCACATGGGTGGTGTTGATAGAGTAGATCAGAGGTTAGAACCTTACACTGCTCTTCGTAAGTCATATGTGTGGTATAAAAAGTTGGCCCTACATTTATTTCATTTGGCAACTTTTAATGCCTTTATTGTATACAAGGATTGTTCACCCGAGTCAAGGATGACATTTGTTAAATTTCAGGAGTCGGTGATAGAAAGCCTTATTGTGGTGGAACCGGCAAGAGTTCCTAGAGTAGAAGTGGTGGAGGATGTGGCTAGATTGAAAGATCGGCACTTTCCAGATCACATTCCTCCCACTCCCAAAAAAGACATGCCCACAAAGAAATGTAGAGTATGTGCCCGGAGATTAATCCGGAGGGAGAGCCGGATGTACTGCCCCGAATGCCCTTCAAAGCCTGGGCTGTGTGTTCCCGGCTGTTACAGAAGTTACCATACCCCAAAAAAATTCTGGGAAATACCTTGAGCGTAAGCTGTCTGTTTTATATTTTCATATGTTTCACGGTTGGCATCTGTTGTGTATTTAGTTAGAGCTTTTGTGTTTGTAGATTGTGCTTATTTTATAATTAGTAGTTTCTTTGTTGTTTATAAATAAAAAAAAGTGATTGCGGTGTGCGTGGGGTGGCGCTTGGCTGGCGGTGTGCGTGGGGTGGCGCTTGGCTGGCGGTGTGCGTGGGGTGGCGCTTGGCTGGCGGTGTGTGTGGGGTGGCGCTTGGCTGGCGGTGCCAGCCGAACGGCAGTCCACACTCCCATCAGCTGGTGTGATTCTTGTATCAGGCATGTGGGCGTATGTAAGTGATGGGCCCTTGAGTGGCGCGGTCTGTCGATGTGAGTGTTGTAATGTGCTGGGCCCGTGGCTGGCGGTGTGAATGGTCTTGTGCGTGTCATGTATGAAAGGTGTGTGAATGGCCTGTAAAGCGGTTGGTGCCTTGTCGCGGCTTTACAGCTCACGAGCTGTGAGTCATTGGTTCACTTTTTTGCCTTTCAGTTATTAGCAGTGCATTTCATTTTTGTGAAATCTCTTGTTAATAAAATTTGATTCACTGAACCATCACTCACCCTCGTGCCAAATCCAACCAGTACGTGTTGTAAAAAAAGACAAGACCTGCTCCGCTGTAATCAGGCGTCGCAGCACACCTGTGACACGCTAGGTGACTCGGGTGGGACCCCGATGATGAAGCATGCCACCAACTTGGTTGGTGGGTGAGGGGTCTTCTTCACATAACCTAAGTGTGTTTCTTTTCACAATTTTAGTGTTTGGCACATCACAGACGTATGTGCACACATCAAAGTGATATATTCCAAAAATGCCTGTGTTTGGGGGGGGAGGGCCCACTTATGTTTTTGGTCCAGGGTGCGGCTGTCATGTAGGGAAACCTACAAAACCCAGAATTTTTTTAAAAATAGGCACCCCAAGGAGTCCAGGGAGGTGTGGCTTGCGTGGCTCCCCCAACTATCCCTTCTATCCCTTCAGGTTTTGGGCCTTATTCTGTTCCAGGCACCTGGCCCACCCACGCAAGTGAGGTATCATTTTTATCGGGAGACTTGGGGGAACGCTGGGTGGAAGGAAATTTGTGACTCCTCTCAGATTCCAGAACTTTCTGCCACAGAAATGTGAGGAACATGTGTTTTTTCAGCCACATTTTGAGGTTTGAAAAGGATTCTGGGTAACAGAACCTGGTCCGAGCCCCGCAAGTCACCCCATCTTGGATTCCCCTCGGTCTCTAGTTTTCAGAAATGCACAGGTTTGGTAGTTTTCCCTAGGTGCCAGGTGAGCTACAGGCCAAAATCCACAGATAGGCACTGTTTTCTTTAAAAAAATGGGATGTGTCCACGTTGCGTTTTGGGGCGTTTCCTGTCGCGGGCGCTAGGCCTACCCACGCAAGTGAGGTATCATTTTTATCGGGAGACTTGGGGGAAAGCTGGGTGGAAGGAAATTTGTAGCTCCTCTCAGATTCCAGAACTTTCTGCCACAGAAATGTGAGGGACATGTGTTTTTTTAGCCAAATTTTGAGGTTTGCAAAGGATTCTGGGTAACAGAACCTGGTCCGAGCCCCGCAAGTCAGCCCTCCTTGGATTCCCCTAGGTCTCTAGTTTTCAGAAATGCACAGGTTTGGTAGGTTTCCCTAGGTGCCGGCTGAGCTAGAGGCCAAAATCTACAGGTAGGCACTTCGCAAAAAACACCTCTGTTTTTTCCCAAAATTTAGGATGTGTCCACGTTGCGCTTTGGGGTGTTTCCTGTCGCCGGCGCTAGGCCTACCCACGCAAGTGAGGTATCATTTTTATCGGGAGACTTGGGGGAACGCTGGGTGGAAGGAAATTTGTAGCTCCTCTCAGATTCCAGAACTTTCTGCCACAGAAATGTGAGGGACATGTGTTTTTTTAGCCAAATTTTGAGGTTTGCAAAGGATTCTGGGTAACAGAACCTGGTCCGAGCCCCGCAAGTCAGCCCTCCTTGGATTCCCCTAGGTCTCTAGTTTTCAGAAATGCACAGGTTTGGTAGGTTTCCCTAGGTGCCGGCTGAGCTAGAGGCCAAAATCTACAGGTAGGCACTTCGCAAAAAACACCTCTGTTTTTTCCCAAAATGTAGGATGTGTCCATGTTGCGCTTTGGGGTGTTTCCTGTCGCCGGCGCTAGGCCTACCCACGCAAGTGAGGTATCATTTTTATCGGGAGACTTGGGGGAACGCTGGGTGGAAGGAAATTTGTAGCTCCTCTCAGATTCCAGAACTTTCTGCCACAGAAATGTGAGGGACATGTGTTTTTTTAGCCAAATTTTGAGGTTTGCAAAGGATTCTGGGTAACAGAACCTGGTTCGAGCCCCGCAAGTCAGCCCTCCTTGGATTCCCCTAGGTCTCTAGTTTTCAGAAAAGCACAGGTTTGGTAGGTTTTCCTAGGTGCCGGCTGAGCTAGAGGCCAAAATCTACAGGTAGGCACTTCGCAAAAAACACCTCTGTTTTTTCCCAAAATGTAGGATGTGTCCATGTTGCGCTTTGGGGTTTTTCCTGTCGCCGGCGCTAGGCCTACCCACGCAAGTGAGGTATCATTTTTATCGGGAGACTTGGGGGAACGCTGGGTGGAAGGAAATTTGTAGCTCCTCTCAGATTCCAGAACTTTCTGCCACAGAAATGTGAGGGACATGTGTTTTTTTAGCCAAATTTTGAGGTTTGCAAAGGATTCTGGGTAACAGAACCTGGTTCGAGCCCCGCAAGTCAGCCCTCCTTGGATTCCCCTAGGTCTCTAGTTTTCAGAAAAGCACAGGTTTGGTAGGTTTTCCTAGGTGCCGGCTGAGCTAGAGGCCAAAATCTACAGGTAGGCACTTCGCAAAAAACACCTCTGTTTTTTTCCAAAATTTAGGATGTGTCCACGTTGCGCTTTGGGGTGTTTCCTGTCGCCGGCGCTAGGCCTACCCATGAAAGTGAGGTATCATTTTTATCGGGAGACTTGGGGGAACGCTGGGTGGAAGGAAATTTGTAGCTCCTCTCAGATTCCAGAACTTTCTGCCACAGAAATGTGAGGGACATGTGTTTTTTTAGCCAAATTTTGAGGTTTGCAAAGGATTCTGGGTAACAGAACCTGGTCCGAGCCCCGCAAGTCAGCCCTCTTTGGATTCCCCTAGGTCTCTAGTTTTCAGAAATGCACAGGTTTGGTAGGTTTCCCTAGGTGCAGGCTGAGCTAGAGGCCAAAATCTACAGGTAGGCACTTCGCAAAAAACACCTCTGTTTTTTCCCAAAATTTAGGATGTGTCCACGTTGCGCTTTGGGGTGTTTCCTGTCGCCGGCGCTAGGCCTACCCACGCAAGTGAGGTATCATTTTTATCGGGAGACTTGGGGGAACGCTGGGTGGAAGGAAATTTGTAGCTCCTCTCAGATTCCAGAACTTTCTGCCACAGAAATGTGAGGGACATGTGTTTTTTTAGCCAAATTTTAAGGTTTGCAAAGGATTCTGGGTAACAGAACCTGGTCCGAGCCCCGCAAGTCAGCCCTCCTTGGATTCCCCTAGATCTCTAGTTTTCAGAAATGCACAGGTTTGGTAGGTTTCCCTAGGTGCCGGCTGAGCTAGAGGCCAAAATCTACAGGTAGGCACTTCGCAAAAAACACCTCTGTTTTTTCCCAAAATGTAGGAGGTGTCCATGTTGCGCTTTGGGGTGTTTCCTGTCGCCGGCGCTAGGCCTACCCACGCAAGTGAGGTATCATTTTTATCGGGAGACTTGGGGGAACGCTGGGTGGAAGGAAATTTGTAGCTCCTCTCAGATTCCAGAACTTTCTGCCACAGAAATGTGAGGGACATGTGTTTTTTTAGCCAAATTTTGAGGTTTGCAAAGGATTCTGGGTAACAGAACCTGGTCCGAGCCCCGCAAGTCAGCCCTCCTTGGATTCCCCTAGGTCTCTAGTTTTCAGAAATGCACAGGTTTGGTAGGTTTCCCTAGGTGCCGGCTGAGCTAGAGGCCAAAATCTACAGGTAGGCACTTCGCAAAAAACACCTCTGTTTTTTCCCAAAATGTAGGATGTGTCCATGTTGCGCTTTGGGGTGTTTCCTGTCGCCGGCGCTAGGCCTACCCACGCAAGTGAGGTATCATTTTTATCGGGAGACTTGGGGGAACGCTGGGTGGAAGGAAATTTGTAGCTCCTCTCAGATTCCAGAACTTTCTGCCACAGAAATGTGAGGGACATGTGTTTTTTTAGCCAAATTTTGAGGTTTGCAAAGGATTCTGGGTAACAGAACCTGGTTCGAGCCCCGCAAGTCAGCCCTCCTTGGATTCCCCTAGGTCTCTAGTTTTCAGAAAAGCACAGGTTTGGTAGGTTTTCCTAGGTGCCGGCTGAGCTAGAGGCCAAAATCTACAGGTAGGCACTTCGCAAAAAACACCTCTGTTTTTTTCCAAAATTTAGGATGTGTCCACGTTGCGCTTTGGGGTGTTTCCTGTCGCCGGCGCTAGGCCTACCCATGAAAGTGAGGTATAATTTTTATCGGGAGACTTGGGGGAACGCTGGGTGGAAGGAAATTTGTAGCTCTTCTCAGATTCCAGAACTTTCTGCCACCGAAATGTGAGGGACATGTGTTTTTTTAGCCAAATTTTGAGGTTTGCAAAGGATTCTGGGTAACAGAACCTGGTCCGAGCCCCGCAAGTCAGCCCTCTTTGGATTCCCCTAGGTCTCTAGTTTTCAGAAATGCACAGGTTTGGTAGGTTTCCCTAGGTGCAGGCTGAGCTAGAGGCCAAAATCTACAGGTAGGCACTTCGCAAAAAACACCTCTGTTTTTTCCCAAAATTTAGGATGTGTCCACGTTGCGCTTTGGGGTGTTTCCTGTCGCCGGCGCTAGGCCTACCCACGCAAGTGAGGTATCATTTTTATCGGGAGACTTGGGGGAACGCTGGGTGGAAGGAAATTTGTAGCTCCTCTCAGATTCCAGAACTTTCTGCCACAGAAATGTGAGGGACATGTGTTTTTTTAGCTAAATTTTGAGGTTTGCAAAGGATTCTGGGTAACAGAACCTGGTCCGAGCCCCGCAAGTCAGCCCTCCTTGGATTCCCCTAGGTCTCTAGTTTTCAGAAATGCACAGGTTTGGTAGGTTTCCCTAGGTGCCGGCTGAGCTAGAGGCCAAAATCTACAGGTAGGCACTTCGCAAAAAACACCTCTGTTTTTTCCCAAAATGTAGGAGGTGTCCATGTTGCGCTTTGGGGTGTTTCCTGTCGCCGGCGCTAGGCCTACCCACGCAAGTGAGGTATCATTTTTATCGGGAGACTTGGGGGAACGCTGGGTGGAAGGAAATTTGTAGCTCCTCTCAGATTCCAGAACTTTCTGCCACAGAAATGTGAGGGACATGTGTTTTTTTAGCCAAATTTTGAGGTTTGCAAAGGATTCTGGGTAACAGAACCTGGTCCGAGCCCCGCAAGTCAGCCCTCCTTGGATTCCCCTAGGTCTCTAGTTTTCAGAAATGCACAGGTTTGGTAGGTTTCCCTAGGTGCCGGCTGAGCTAGAGGCCAAAATCTACAGGTAGGCACTTCGCAAAAAACACCTCTGTTTTTTCCCAAAATGTAGGATGTGTCCATGTTGCGCTTTGGGGTGTTTCCTGTCGCCGGCGCTAGGCCTACCCACGCAAGTGAGGTATCATTTTTATCGGGAGACTTGGGGGAACGCTGGGTGGAAGGAAATTTGTAGCTCCTCTCAGATTCCAGAACTTTCTGCCACAGAAATGTGAGGGACATGTGTTTTTTTAGCCAAATTTTGAGGTTTGCAAAGGATTCTGGGTAACAGAACCTGGTTCGAGCCCCGCAAGTCAGCCCTCCTTGGATTCCCCTAGGTCTCTAGTTTTCAGAAAAGCACAGGTTTGGTAGGTTTTCCTAGGTGCCGGCTGAGCTAGAGGCCAAAATCTACAGGTAGGCACTTCGCAAAAAACACCTCTGTTTTTTCCCAAAATGTAGGATGTGTCCATGTTGCGCTTTGGGGTGTTTCCTGTCGCCGGCGCTAGGCCTACCCACGCAAGTGAGGTATCATTTTTATCGGGAGACTTGGGGGAACGCTGGGTGGAAGGAAATTTGTAGCTCCTCTCAGATTCCAGAACTTTCTGCCACAGAAATGTGAGGGACATGTGTTTTTTTAGCCAAATTTTGAGGTTTGCAAAGGATTCTGGGTAACAGAACCTGGTTCGAGCCCCGCAAGTCAGCCCTCCTTGGATTCCCCTAGGTCTCTAGTTTTCAGAAAAGCACAGGTTTGGTAGGTTTTCCTAGGTGCCGGCTGAGCTAGAGGCCAAAATCTACAGGTAGGCACTTCGCAAAAAACACCTCTGTTTTTTTCCAAAATTTAGGATGTGTCCACGTTGCGCTTTGGGGTGTTTCCTGTCGCCGGCGCTAGGCCTACCCATGAAAGTGAGGTATCATTTTTATCGGGAGACTTGGGGGAACGCTGGGTGGAAGGAAATTTGTAGCTCCTCTCAGATTCCAGAACTTTCTGCCACAGAAATGTGAGGGACATGTGTTTTTTTAGCCAAATTTTGAGGTTTGCAAAGGATTCTGGGTAACAGAACCTGGTCCGAGCCCCGCAAGTCAGCCCTCTTTGGATTCCCCTAGGTCTCTAGTTTTCAGAAATGCACAGGTTTGGTAGGTTTCCCTAGGTGCAGGCTGAGCTAGAGGCCAAAATCTACAGGTAGGCACTTCGCAAAAAACACCTCTGTTTTTTCCCAAAATTTAGGATGTGTCCACGTTGCGCTTTGGGGTGTTTCCTGTCGCCGGCGCTATGCCTACCCACGCAAGTGAGGTATCATTTTTATCGGGAGACTTGGGGGAACGCTGGGTGGAAGGAAATTTGTAGCTCCTCTCAGATTCCAGAACTTTCTGCCACAGAAATGTGAGGGACATGTGTTTTTTTAGCCAAATTTTAAGGTTTGCAAAGGATTCTGGGTAACAGAACCTGGTCCGAGCCCCGCAAGTCAGCCCTCCTTGGATTCCCCTAGGTCTCTAGTTTTCAGAAATGCACAGGTTTGGTAGGTTTCCCTAGGTGCCGGCTGAGCTAGAGGCCAAAATCTACAGGTAGGCACTTCGCAAAAAACACCTCTGTTTTTTCCCAAAATGTAGGAGGTGTCCATGTTGCGCTTTGGGGTGTTTCCTGTCGCCGGCGCTAGGCCTACCCACGCAAGTGAGGTATCATTTTTATCGGGAGACTTGGGGGAACGCTGGGTGGAAGGAAATTTGTAGCTCCTCTCAGATTCCAGAACTTTCTGCCACAGAAATGTGAGGGACATGTGTTTTTTTAGCCAAATTTTGAGGTTTGCAAAGGATTCTGGGTAACAGAACCTGGTCCGAGCCCCGCAAGTCAGCCCTCCTTGGATTCCCCTAGGTCTCTAGTTTTCAGAAATGCACAGGTTTGGTAGGTTTCCCTAGGTGCCGGCTGAGCTAGAGGCCAAAATCTACAGGTAGGCACTTCGCAAAAAACACCTCTGTTTTTTCCCAAAATGTAGGATGTGTCCATGTTGCGCTTTGGGGTGTTTCCTGTCGCCGGCGCTAGGCCTACCCACGCAAGTGAGGTATCATTTTTATCGGGAGACTTGGGGGAACGCTGGGTGGAAGGAAATTTGTAGCTCCTCTCAGATTCCAGAACTTTCTGCCACAGAAATGTGAGGGACATGTGTTTTTTTAGCCAAATTTTGAGGTTTGCAAAGGATTCTGGGTAACAGAACCTGGTTCGAGCCCCGCAAGTCAGCCCTCCTTGGATTCCCCTAGGTCTCTAGTTTTCAGAAAAGCACAGGTTTGGTAGGTTTTCCTAGGTGCCGGCTGAGCTAGAGGCCAAAATCTACAGGTAGGCACTTCGCAAAAAACACCTCTGTTTTTTTCCAAAATTTAGGATGTGTCCACGTTGCGCTTTGGGGTGTTTCCTGTCGCCGGCGCTAGGCCTACCCATGAAAGTGAGGTATAATTTTTATCGGGAGACTTGGGGGAACGCTGGGTGGAAGGAAATTTGTAGCTCTTCTCAGATTCCAGAACTTTCTGCCACAGAAATGTGAGGGACATGTGTTTTTTTAGCCAAATTTTGAGGTTTGCAAAGGATTCTGGGTAACAGAACCTGGTCCGAGCCCCGCAAGTCAGCCCTCTTTGGATTCCCCTAGGTCTCTAGTTTTCAGAAATGCACAGGTTTGGTAGGTTTCCCTAGGTGCAGGCTGAGCTAGAGGCCAAAATCTACAGGTAGGCACTTCGCAAAAAACACCTCTGTTTTTTCCCAAAATTTAGGATGTGTCCACGTTGCGCTTTGGGGTGTTTCCTGTCGCCGGCGCTAGGCCTACCCACGCAAGTGAGGTATCATTTTTATCGGGAGACTTTGGGGAACGCTGGGTGGAAGGAAATTTGTAGCTCCTCTCAGATTCCAGAACTTTCTGCCACAGAAATTTGAGGGACATGTGTTTTTTTAGCCAAATTTTGAGGTTTGCAAAGGATTCTGGGTAACAGAACCTGGTCCGAGCCCCGCAAGTCAGCCCTCCTTGGATTCCCCTAGGTCTCTAGTTTTCAGAAATGCACAGGTTTGGTAGGTTTCCCTAGGTGCCGGCTGAGCTAGAGGCCAAAATCTACAGGTAGGCACTTCGCAAAAAACACCTCTGTTTTTTCCCAAAATGTAGGAGGTGTCCATGTTGCGCTTTGGGGTGTTTCCTGTCGCCGGCGCTAGGCCTACCCACGCAAGTGAGGTATCATTTTTATCGGGAGACTTGGGGGAACGCTGGGTGGAAGGAAATTTGTAGCTCCTCTCAGATTCCAGAACTTTCTGCCACAGAAATGTGAGGGACATGTGTTTTTTTAGCCAAATTTTGAGGTTTGCAAAGGATTCTGGGTAACAGAACCTGGTTCGAGCCCCGCAAGTCAGCCCTCCTTGGATTCCCCTAGGTCTCTAGTTTTCAGAAAAGCACAGGTTTGGTAGGTTTTCCTAGGTGCCGGCTGAGCTAGAGGCCAAAATCTACAGGTAGGCACTTCGCAAAAAACACCTCTGTTTTTTTCCAAAATTTAGGATGTGTCCACGTTGCGCTTTGGGGTGTTTCCTGTCGCCGGCGCTAGGCCTACCCATGAAAGTGAGGTATCATTTTTATCGGGAGACTTGGGGGAACGCTGGGTGGAAGGAAATTTGTAGCTCCTCTCAGATTCCAGAACTTTCTGCCACCGAAATGTGAGGGACATGTGTTTTTTTAGGCAAATTTTGAGGTTTGCAAAGGATTCTGGGTAACAGAACCTGGTCCGAGCCCCGCAAGTCAGCCCTCCTTGGATTCCCCTAGCTCTCTAGTTTTCAGAAATGCACAGGTTTGGTAGGTTTCCCTAGGTGCCGGCTGAGCTAGAGGCTAAAATCTACAGGTAGGCACTTCGCAAAAAACACCTCTGTTTTTTCCCAAAATTTAGGATGTGTCCACGTTGCGCTTTGGGGTGTTTCCTGTCGCCGGCGCTAGGCCTACCCACGAAAGTGAGGTATCATTTTTATCGGGAGACTTGGGGGAACGCTGGGTGGAAGGAAATTTGTAGCTCCTCTCAGATTCCAGAACTTTCTGCCACCGAAATGTGAGGGACATGTGTTTTTTTAGCCAAATTTTGAGGTTTGCAAAGGATTCTGGGTAACAGAACCTGGTCCGAGCCCCGCAAGTCAGCCCTCCTTGGATTCCCCTAGGTCTCTAGTTTTCAGAAATGCACAGGTTTGGTAGGTTTCCCTAGGTGCTGGCTGAGCTAGAGGCCAAAATCTACAGGTTGGCACTTCGCAAAAAACACCTCTGTTTTTTCCCAAAATTTAGGATGTGTCCACGTTGCGCTTTGGGGTGTTTCCTGTCGCCGGCGCTAGGCCTACCCACGCAAGTGAGGTATCATTTTTATCGGGAGACTTGGGGGAATGCTGGGTGGAAGGAAATTTGTAGCTCCTCTCAGATTCCAGAACTTTCTGCCACAGAAATATGAGGGACATGTGTTTTTTTAGCCAAATTTTGAGGTTTGCAAAGGATTCTGGGTAACAGAACCTGGTCCGAGCCCCGCAAGTCAGCCCTCCTTGGATTCCCCTAGGTCTCTAGGTTTCAGAAATGCACAGGTTTGGTAGGTTTCCCTAGGTGCCGGCTGAGCTAGAGGCCAAAATCTACAGGTAGGCACTTCGCAAAAAACACCTCTGTTTTTTCCCAAAATGTAGGATGTGTCCACGTTGCGCTTTGGGGTGTTTCCTGTCGCCGGCGATAGGCCTACCCACGCAAGTGAGGTATCATTTTTATCGGGAGACTTGGGGGAACGCTGGGTGAAAGGAAATTTGTAGCTCCTCTCAGGTTCCAGAACTTTTTGCCACAGAAATGTGAGGGACATGTGTTTTTTTAGCCAAATTTTGTGGTTTGCAAAGGATTCTGGGTAACAGAACCTGGTCCGAGCCCCGCAAGTCAGCCCTCCTTGGATTCCCCTAGGTCTCTAGTTTTCAGAAATGCACAGGTTTGGTAGGTTTCCCTAGGTGCCGGCTGAGCTAGAGGCCAAAATCTACAGGTTGGCACTTCGCAAAAAACACCTCTGTTTTTTTCAAAAATTTAGGATGTGTCCACGTTGCGCTTTGGGGTGTTTGCTGTCGCCGGCGATAGGCCTACCCACGCAAGTGAGGTATCATTTTTATCGGGAGACTTGGGGGAACGCTGGGTGGAAGGAAATTTGTAGCTCCTCTCAGATTCCAGAACTTTCTGCCACAGAAATGTGAGGGACATGTGTTTTTTTAGCCAAATTTTGAGGTTTGCAAAGGATTCTGGGTAACAGAACCTGGTCCGAGCCCCGCAAGTCAGCCCTCCTTGGATTCCCCTAGGTCTCTAGTTTTCAGAAATGCACAGGTTTGGTAGGTTTCCCTAGGTGCCGGCTGAGCTAGAGGCCAAAATCTACAGGTAGGCACTTCGCAAAAAACACCTCTGTTTTTTCCCAAAATTTAGGATGTGTCCACGTTGCGCTTTGGGGTGTTTCCTGTCGCCGGCGCTAGGCCTACCCACGCAAGTGAGGTATCATTTTTATCGGGAGACTTGGCGGAACGCTGGGTGGAAGGAAATTTGTAGCTCCTCTCAGATTCCAGAACTTTCTGCCACAGAAATGTGAGGGACATGTGTTTTTTTAGCCAAATTTTGAGGTTTGCAAAGGATTCTGGGTAACAGAACCTGGTCCGAGCCCCGCAAGTCAGCCCTCCTTGGATTCCCCTAGGTCTCTAGTTTTCAGAAATGCACAGGTTTGGTAGGTTTCCCTAGGTGCCGGCTGAGCTAGAGGCCAAAATCTACAGGTAGGCACTTCGCAAAAAAACACCTCTGTTTTCTCCCAAAATTTTGGATGTGTCCACGTTGCGCTTTGGGGCGTTTCCTGTCGCGGGCGCTAGGCCTACCCACACAAGTGAGGTATCATTTTTATCGGGAGACTTGGGGGAACATAGAGTAGCAAAACAAGTGCTATTGCCCCTTGTCTTTCTCTACATTTTTTCCTTCCAAATATAGGAGAGTATGTAAAAAAGACATCTATTTGAGAAATTCCCTATAATTCACATGCTTGTATGGTCACCCCGGAATTCAGAGATGTGCAAATAACCACTGCTCCTCAGCACCTTATCTTGTGCCCTTTTTGGAAATGCAAAGGTTTTCTTGATAGCAATTTTTTACTCTTTATATTTCAGCAAATGAATTGCTGTATACCCGGTATAGAATGAAAACGCACTGCAGGGTGCAGCTCATTTATTGGCTCTGGGTTCCTCGGGTTCTTGATGAACCTACAAGCCCTATATATCCCCGCAACCAGAGGAGTCCAGCAGACGTAACGGTATATTGCTTTCCATAATCTGACATTGCAGGGAAAAGTTACAGAGTAAAACGTAGAGAAAAATTGGTGTTTTTTTCACTTCAATTTCATTATTTTTCTTTTTCAGCTGTTATTTTCTGTAGGAAACCCTTGTAGGATCTACACAAATGACCCCTTGCTGAATTCAGAATTTTGTCTACTTTTTAGAAATGGTTAGGTTTCTGGGATCCAGCATTGGTTTCATGCCCATTCCTGTCACTGACTGGAAGGAGGCTGAAAGCACAAAAAATTGCAAAAATGGGGTATGCCCCAGTAAAATGCCAAAATTGTGTTGAAAAATTGGGTTTTCTGATTCAAGTCTGCCTGTTCCTAAAAGCTAGGAAGCTGCTGAGTTTAGCACTACAAACCCTTTGTTGATGCCATTTTCAGGGGGAAATCCACAAGCCTTCTTCTGCAGCCACTTTTTCCAATTTTTTTGAAAAAAACGAAATTTTCACTGTATTTTGGCCAATTTCTTGGCCTCCTTCAAGGGAACCCACAAAGTCTGGGTACCTCTAGAATCCCTAGGATGTTGGAAAAAAAGGACGCAAATTTGGCTTGGTTAGCTTATGTGGACAAAAAGTTATGAGGGCCTAAGCGCGAACTGCCCCAAATAGGCAAAAAAAGGCCTGGCACAGGAGGGGGAAAAGGCCTGGCAGCGAAGGGGTTAATGTAGCCACTACAAAGCTTTCAATGAGGTGCAAACCAAAACAAAAACAAGGTTTCTTTCTCTTCCACCTCGGCCATCTCCCCTCATACCACACTATCAAGGGCATTGCACCACCAGAACATCACTTTTACCAATGTTACAGTAGCACAATGCCCTCCCCCATATTTACAAAGTATTGTAAAGCCACTTTTTGTGGCTTAATGCCGCTTTGTATACAGAGACCTTTAAATGCATCACTTTGCATGAAAGGGGCGTGCAATGGGTATTGTTATGGGTGTTCCACTGCAACACCTATTGCATTTTGATGCTGCCTAAGGTTTACGAGACCGGAGGCAGCGCAAAAAACTGACAGCACCCCAGGGTGGTAGCAGCATGGCGCAACGAGGAGAAATACTTTTATTTCTCCTTGTTTTTTGCTTTTTCTTTACGTGCTGCATTTTGCAGCACACATACAAAGTGCAAAACACCATGAATAATTATTTGTAGCAAATGACGCCTTAAATGTTCCTAACTTCTGTCCACATCAAGAAAAAAAACATTTTTGGCATGTGTCACTGTTGCAGCCCAGTCAAGTGGCTCATACTTCTAATGGCTTCCATAATGGATTTACACTGTTTAAATTTGACATTTATCAACTTTCAGTTTCAACTACAGTAATTGACTAAGCCTATATGACATCATCAGTGAACCACCCCTCCCCACAAGCATTCTATTGCAAAACCTCTATCATACCTACCCAGACTTTTCCCTGTACCATACCCTTCTGCAGCAGACTAAGGGCCTGATTGAGAGAGTTTGGCACAGTGGGATACTCCTTCACAAATTTGAATGATATCCCATCTGTTTTAGTATGAATTGTAATATGACAGTCCGGATGTCTGTCACATTTGTGATGGAGTAACCCCTCAGCCAAAATAAATTATCCCCTGACTCATTTCCTCTCCTTTTCCTTCCCTCCTGCCAAGAGAATGCATTTCTTTTAAATAATGTGTGCTTGAGGTTAAGGCCAGGAAGTAAAGTGGGAGTAAGGGCCTCATTTACAAGGCCTTTGCTCCACCATTGTGTCATTGTTTTTACACAGTAGTGACACTAGCAGTGATCTACATTGCTCCAGATTTACAAACTGATGCATTGGACCCAATGTGTCAGTTTGTAAACCCTTGCATAACATTATACCTGCAGCAGGTAAAATGTATGCAGGGTAGGCGTTACCAATGGAAAAGCCACGCAGAACTGATGCAGTGAAATTTACAACATTTCCCTGCATCATTCTACAACTTCACTGCATCCGAATTTTACTGCCTGCTCAGAGGAGGCATAAATTAGACACAAGGCTTTTCTCTATTGGGGGCCTCCTCCCATTGCTGGAGTAGTGTCATTTTTTTTACACTAGTCCAGAAATGAGTGAGTTTAGCGCCAACAGATGCATCAGAATTTCTGATGCATCTATGAAAATGAATGCAATGGACCTTTGCATTGTAAATACCATGCATCCATGGCCTCGTTTGGGGATTGTAGGTCAGAGCAAGAACTCTAACACATCGGGCCAATGTGTTTGATTCTTGTAAATGAGGCCCTAAGTGTCTGTCATTTTGTCTTTTGCAGATGGGACACTCTGTGGTGAACATGCCCAAAAAAATCAATATATCTTGTTCCTTTCCATAAACTGCAGTGCATAATTTTTCCTACTGCCTACTTGAGACCCTATATCTATTGTACACATGTTATATATGATGTTTTTGACATATAATCACAATTTTTCTCTTGTAGTCAGGGTAGAATTGAAAGGCATCTCGAGAAGAGCAGGGACATTAGAATGAAAGATATTTTTGTGCCCATTGCAGATGCCCCAGCTGCAGATTGCAGACAGTAGAAAATTTGTAGTGCACCAGATGTGCTAGCTAGCGAGCATGCTTCCAGTCATTACACACAATCAGAATAGAATAATTGTACTCCATAGTGGATGATGTCTCACTCATTAAACAGAGATCTTTTTAGTTTTGCGGTTTAATGTTTTAGGAAATCCATTACCATAAAAAACCACTCTGTTTTTTTATTATCATGATGCTTCCTTTCAGCCAGTCAGTGGCTTTCTGAGGCATGTGTTGTAATCACGTGACCCTATGACAGACTTTTGTAATCATCACAAAAACTCTGATGGTCCTAGGGGACCAGTAGCAATGTAGTTATGCTCTTATGGACATTTGCTGCACAGTTATTTTGGACTTGGACATATATATAGGACATTGGTTGGGGATGGGGAAAGATGTGGGACAGGGCTGGACCTGTTGTGGGTGAAGAGGGTGGGTTTTACAGTGTATTATTCATAATTTATATGTTAGAACGGGGGAATGTTTATAATCCACTTTATGCCTGAAGTGTTTTAGTTTAACTTTGCACTGATGCCTTTTCAGGCAGCCTGCCTTTTTAATCTATATTTCATTACGTGTATACTAGTTTATTTCTTTAAGTGTATGTCGGTTACGTCAGTATGCTGCCATCCCCTATATTGCCTAAAGAACCATAATAAACAACCAAGCACTTATATCAACTGCAGTATATGATGAATTACCTACTAAGTTAAGTAGTTCACTTCACCCCATATTTTTCTTACCTCAAAAGATGATGTGATGGGTAGCAGCTGCTCCCTCTGTCACTCTTCTAAGTTACAACACATTAATGAAGGATTTCCCAACATGCCTTCATTATGGTAGTGGTAGCGCACTAACACGTAAGGCACCACAATGAGGTCCCAATGCCACCCAGGTGATCTGGAACTGTAGGGTTCATCAAAAAGATCACAAGCAACACAATTGAAAGAAAAACTGAGTTAATAGGTACATTTATATTATAGCTTTAGAAAGACTGAGGACAGACTACTACCATCATGAAACATCAAAAAATATCTCATATCAAAAACTATCAATAGTAAAATATTCAGAGAAATGGTGAGCATGGAATTTGAAAACAAAAGTTATGAAATCTTCATGTCTAAAAAAAGATGTGCTCAAAGACTGTACTCTGTAGTATATAGTCAACAAATTAAGCAGTTTATTGATGCATAACAAAGATCTGAATAATGATGTGTTGACTTTGAGGAATGACGTTCGTTCTTACTAATGCGTGGTTGGATAAATGGGGCTATTGCGCAGGTAATAGATGATACCGCTGTGACTTGGTGTAGTATTTAACAACATCTGCACCACCAAGTGTTGGATCTGTTTGGTGTATATTAACTTAAATCACACCTCAACAAATCACACAGCCCTCTGGAAGAGGGTTAGGGATTTGATGAATGGGAGAGAAAGGGGATTTGGGGAAATGTGTGAAAAAGACAAACACAACATAACAACAGCATTCAGCAGGGTGATGAGCAGCACATCATTGTCATTCATCAATCAGTTCTGGAAGGAAATGAATGAAAGAATGAGTATGACACAGTTCAATTAATTGTATTGCAAACATTACTTCTGTCCCAGAGACACAATGTATAGAATAGATGTCCAAATGTTCGTCATCTAGATTTGAAATGGAGAAACACATTGAGCATATCCATTTCTAAAAAATTTGATTGCTAAACAAAAAACTTATACTGTATTGTCACATTGGGTGGTTCATCTGCATTCTTCTTAGAATGTCCATCATTCCTGGGTGCCTGTTCCAAGACTGGTCAGGTAGGTAAGCAGGAGTGTAAAGCTCATCTTTCACCTTTCTTTCATGCAGGAGAGGGGAAGGCATGCAGACTGTGAAACAGAAACTGTATTGTAGAGTTAAGGAGAAGGACAGAAGGAAGGTATGCTTCATGAGGGGTGTACCAAGAAAACTCAGAGCAAAAATAAGAGGACTCAGAGTTTCACTTTTGCCCTTGGTGAAATACGCACCCATTTCACAAATCAATGCATATCTCTCCGTTCAACATAGTTGGGTTTCAATTTGAAGTCGATAATGTCCTTATTCTAGCTGTTTTTGATGAGGTCATCCTTCTCTGAGGCCTTTTATCCTCCTCCTGACTCTGAGTAACTCCATTCCAGTCCCTACACGAGCAAGATAGACATACAGTGCACTACCGTTGAAGAACAAATAGAGAAATTGAATTACTGTAAATTGTTTAGATATGTGTCTGTTAACTTAAGTGACTGCTCTGTCTCTGAAGAACCCAAAAAAAGGAATAGATGATTCAGGTAAATTTTCACTCGGTAAGTTTGTAAAGGCCAATAACCTTTAGAAAAAAAATATCACCTATCAGACAGCAAACATTGCAATTCAACAAAACTAAGTTTACTATTAACTGAGTACACTTCTTCACTGTCTACCCCCATATAAATGATCAAATCATCACTCACAATCACTCACTCATTGCTGCCATAGTTATACTTACCTATATGTACCACTTCCAACCCAAGCACGAGTAGGTTAGCAACACAATTCAATCTTTGATGCAGTCAACACATTGGATTTTTGTTTTGGTGTTCTTGTAAATAATGCATAAAAAGGATAGGCATACAAGGGAATCAGGCATTGTCTCATATGTCATGAAGGTATTGTTGTGGAGGCATCTTAACTCCACACTAGTCCAACTTCAATTCAGCCATACATATGACTAAATAAATTGGGGGGTAGCATAAAATTAAATCCTGAAACAAATAATCTTTGCCTAGCTTGTCTTTTTTGTGTGAAATAATTAAAAGATCAATGGAGGCACTGGCATTTTTTTTAAACTCAGGTGGTTCACCTAGAAGTTGGTGAGTTAACAAACATGATTCTGATCAATCATCCTCCTCCTCCGTCTGTGGTTTTTTCAAAATGGTGAAATTAGGTGGGATGAAATGTTGGTTCATTTTTATCATAGTCAATCCTTCCATATTTTGAGGCAAGAGACTGGTGCTTCTCACTGTAACAATTGCAGAAACTACATTGAACACATGCTCAGCCCAAACCCTGACCACAGGATAAGCCACACATGTTGTTGCCAGGCTGCTGATCTATGGCCATTGGCACATTATCCCATGCCAATGCACTGATGGGTTTTGATCCACGTTTGGGTGATCCAGATACTCCTGGAACATCCTTTGAATGGTCATTAGTGTGTGATTTGCTCAACCTCCTTTTTCTCAAGACTTAAGACCTGCCACTTAAAACAAAGCCAATGCACAGGTTGGGTCTGTTTCTCCTGTTGCTGTTGTTGCTGGTGTTGGTTGCTGTGAAACAAGACTGCCCTCTCTGTAAGTTGAAGTTGGCACCCCAGAGTTGTGGAGTAGACCTCTAAGCCCCAGCATTCTTTTTCCAGGTCTCTGCCTTACTCAACAGTCCAGCTCTTTGATTTTGAAACACTCCCATTAGAAAAAGGAATTTAAGTGGGAAGAGTTTGTTTTGTTGTGAGGATCAAGTAGGGTGGCTCAGATGTACTTTTTGGATGAGATGATTTCATTATGCAGCCTTGCATTACAAGTTAAGGGCTAGCTTAAGCTCTCACCCAAGGAATGGCTCTTCTGTGTTTCAGTGTACACCTGAGTTTGAACATATCAGACACCCTCTTTAGCTGGTCCTGCAGCAGATCCGGTAACGGGCCCTCCTTGCTAGCTTCCCATGTGTAGACCTCAGAAGGGTGTAGCATCAGAATCAGGCATATGATTAGGAGCCATTTGTCAGCATCCTTGGTCATAGCTGTCCCAATTGCACCCCCTCCTCTTTAAATGACATAGGTCCTCATTATGACCCTGCCGGTGATGGCGGTAAGTTCCACCAAATTGTAACCATGGCGGTAGAAGACAAAGTACGACCTACCATATTAAGACACTGCAAACTGCCACCTTTTTCAGGGTGGTAGCAATGCCATCAAAACCCTGGCAGAAACAGAACTCAGAAGTGAAAGCACTCACCATTGGAGACACAGGGAAGAATTACGCCGCCATGGAACCCGAACTGCAAGTCTTCCCCTTGATTTTCTACTTTATGCTCCACCTGGAACACAAACGCCAATGAAGACGACGACGTTTAGTACAGCACCCTAGCAGACAAGGGAGGGAGGAAAATGAGAGTGACACACACACGTACGACACTCACCATTCACACACACACCATACAAAGCAGCTGCACAGTTAAACCAATGGCAAACAACACATGATATAATAAAACAAGGACCAGATTTCGGAAGTACTGACAATGTATTAGCATAGCAAATCCCACCACATGAACCAAATATATACAAAAGTTCATAAACGGCCAATGCCCAGTCCAAATTCACAAGGGCACACAATGCCACAGGACAGTCTAAGGCCCAACTTGTATCTTGACACATCCAGAGAGAACACTGCAAGGGCATCTGTTTGCAAGTGGGCAGGCACCTCATGGGGATGGGGGGGCATCTCAGCCAAATACAGGAACTTCCTCACTGGTTCTGGAGAGGGCTCCATGCCCATTTCTCAGTGCTGGGGAGTGCAAGGTTACAGTCTCTTAGGTGGGGAACTGTGCCCACTGCTTCTGGAGGGGGCCCCTTGTGCAGCAGTCCCTGGCGGGTGGCCTACATGTCCTCTGCTGGTAAGGATAGCTGCACTGCCTCAACTGGTGGGGAGTGCTGCTCTGTGGCAACAGGTGACAGTGCCTCCTGGCCTGCCTTTGCTGGCGGTGATAGCTGCACTGCCTCAGCTGGTGGGGAGTGCTGCTCTGTGGCAACAGGTGATGGTACCTCCTGGGCTGCCTCTGCTGGTGGTCAGGGTTCCGTGACCACAGGTGGTGCCGTTAGAGCTGGTTGTTTCACCCTCCCAGCCTGGATGTAGTTGTTGTGGACTCCTTCCTCTTCCTGGCTGTGGGTGTTGTGGGTTCCTTTCCCTTCCGGGCTGTAGGTGTTGTGGGATCCTTTCCCTTCCTGACTGTAGGCGTTGTGGGCTCCTTCCCCTTTCTGGCTGTTGAAGTGGAATCCCTCAAAGTCCTGACTCCACAACTAGGAGGTGTCTCCACTGTCCCCGTGGACTGTTTGGCTGAGGTGCTGGACTGGCTGGTTGGCACCCTGGTTCTATGGGCAGGACGGGTGAAGTGGGAGGAAAGAGGTCAAGTTGAAAATGTGTATTCAAGGAAAAGCTTTTTAGGGACGATGGGACGAGAGGAGGGAAGGGGGATCGGAGTGGAGGTTGAAGGAGTGGTTGTTGGAGGTGTACATCAACTGGACTTGGGTGCAGGTGCATGGGCAGTGTGTGTGTGTGTGTGGGTTTGGTGGCTGTTGAGTGTCTGAGTGCTTGTGTTTGTGTCCTTTAGGAGGGGGGCAGACACGGTGGGAGAGGACCCAGGTGACACGTGAATGGATGTTGTGGAGGTGTCTGCTAGTGAGGTGTGTGTGCTGCTTGGTGTGGTGATGCTGGTGGTGGGTGTAGATGCAGTGCATGCAGTTGGGAGTGTGGATGTGACTGGGAGGTAGGTGGAATAGGAGGAGGAGGGGGAGACAGTGGAAGTAGGGATGTGGTTGTGTCTCCAACTGTATGGTGTTTGTGTGAGTGCTTGCGGCTGCCTATGACACTCTCGGTGTTGTCTTGTGTGCAGGCTCATCTGTATGTGTGCTTGGGATGGGTTGGGTTTGAGGAGAATGGGACTGGGAAATGGTAGTTAGAGAGGGGACAGTAGGAACAGGGACAATGGCTGCCATCAGTGAGGAGGCCAGAGCCTGAATCGATCTCTGTTGGCCCGCCAATCCACTGTGAATGCCCTCCAGGAATGCACTGCATTGCTGCATCTGAGATGCCAGCCCTTGCATGGCATTCACAATGGTTGATTGCCCTACAGAGATGGATCTCAGGAGGTCAATAGCCTCCTCACTCAGGGCTCACTGGGGCAGGGCCTGAGGTGCCTCGGGCGAAGGAGATGCCCAGCCTCCTGGGTGAGTGGGCATGGCAACACGCGGAGGGGCTACTGGGAGGGAAGCGCTGCTATGGGGGTGTCAGCTGTACCTGCAGCTGCGGTGGTGACATAGGTGTCCGCCACATCAGGGAGCTCCCATCAGAGGAGTGTTGTCTCCTCTAGTCTCCACGTAGTGCTCCCCTTGCCCTCTGTCCCACTGGTTCCCTCGGCATCGGTAGACTTTGCCTCCAGGGTCCTGTGGGATGTAGCTCCCTCTGTCGCCGGTGCCCCTGCTCCTCTGCCAGATGATGCTAATGCACACAAGGACAGGATGAGAAAAACAAGAAGGAGGGAAACAAAGGTTACACTTGGTCAGTGACTGCACCAACACCACTATTGGCATGCACATCACTGTCACACACAGGGAACGGACTTAAGCACTATGCACTGCACTACCAGTGATATAGCTAGTCACTAAGGCAAGATGAGGACCACACACCGCCAATGGCAGCACACCTGGGACCCACGATGCCCTGCCTGAAATGGACTGATAACAAGCTAGGTTACCCTTCAGTTGACCCAAGCTGCAATATCTGGCCTGGCCTGGCCTAGGGGCACCCACTAACAAACATCCACCACCCGGATACGACCCCACCAGCCAAAATATGCAATGAAACCCACTGTACTCAACCCAGTGTGGCAGCTGTGATTCCCTCTAGCGCCCATCCAGCTCAGGATAGGTCACTGCCAGTATGCAGACCATTAGGGGGCGTAGAGTCCGACGGGCACCCGTTCCTCATTGGGAGGCCATCCCCAGCTGGGCCTCCACGGTCTTCCATGCCCAGCGTCTCAGGTCCTCCGACCATTTCCGACAGTGGGTGCTCCACCTGCCATAGACCCCCAGGGTCTGCACGTCCTTGGTGATAGCACGCCATAATCCCTTCTTTTGATGGGCGCTGACCTGCACGGGCAACACAGACAGAACACCATTAAACAAACAGTCCAGCCTGTCACACAAATGGCCCACCATACCGATTTCCATCACCATTGGCACGCACATAGGCCAGCACATAAAATGTACACCGACAACAGACAATCCACCCTTACTTGATGCTTTCACACACATCTCAATGCATCTTTGCCACATGCTTCGTGCCCAAAGTGTACTCACCTTTTGATCTGGAGGGCCATACTGCTGTCCGTACTGGGGTAGGACCCTATCCACCAGTCGCTCCAGTTCCTCCAAAGTGAGGCCTAGGGCCCTTTCCCCGGTCACACGGGCCATGGTAGGCTCCAGACACAAGTCACAGAAGCACACGCTGTATAGGTGTTCTCCTGTTGAAGGTCAGGAAACAAGTGAGGAATTAGATAGAAAATTGCAGTCACGTCCGCGGTGTTGTACACGGCACAGCCGGCATAGATCCCCATTGGCCACTGTACTCCATAGAGCCCCATATTATCCAATGAGGAATTGTACAGTGGTGCAAGACCGCCTTCTGCCACGACGCCCAACGTCGGTGGAATTACCTCACTTCCACCTGTACCTCCATCCAAGACAGACAGTCACCATTTCAGAAGGGGGGGACAGGCCTATCGACAATTACTGCATCACAGATTAGATTGGCACCTATTTCGCCATTTACACTGTCCCAATACATAATTGCACCATGTGGACTGCAGTTGTGGTTTTGTTGTTCCAATTGTGACAGCCTACTCACTCTTGTGTCCCTTAGATACCTACCGCTGCGGATGAATAGGAGGTGGAGACGTAACCCCATCTATAGACCTCTGGTGGACTTGGATACACTGGAGGACAGGCACGTAATACTGACCTATAGACTGGACAGGGCTACAATCACAGAGCTGTGTGCACAGTTGGAGCCTGACCTGATATCAGCTATCTGTCATCCAACTGGGATTCCCCCTTCTTGTGCAAGTTCTATCAGTGATCCATTTCCTGACAACTGGGTCTTTCCAAGTGTAAGTGGGCTTGGCAGCAGGCATGTCACAGCCAAAGTTCTCAATAGTGCTGGCAAGAGTCTTGTCCGCCCTATAAAACACATGTGCAGCTACATTGTGTCTCCCCAGGTGGAAGATTTGGCCAATGTGAAGGCCGGGTTTAAGCAATGGATCATATCCCCAATATAATTGGGGCAATTGATGGTATACATATTGCGTTTGTCACCCTCCCAGCAAAATGAACAGGCGTGCAGGAATCGTAAGAGTTTCCACTCCATGAATGTGCAGATGGTGTGCCTGGTGGGCAAGTACCTCTCTCACGTCAATACTAAGGGGGTTATTCCAACTTTGGAGGAAGTGGTAATCTGTCCCAAAAGTGACGGTAAAGTGACGGATATACCACCAGCCGTATTACGAGTCCATTATATCCTATGGAACTCGTAATACGGCTGGTGGTAAATCCGTCACATTTGGGACGGATTACCACCTCCTCCAAAGTTGGAATAACCCCCTAAGTATCTTGGGTCAGTGCATGGTGCCTTTGTTTTGAGGAATAGCAGCATCCCAAATGTGATGGCCCAGCTACAGAGGCAAAGGGAGTGGTTAATAGATGAGCCTTGGTCCCCACCCACTGTATGTTAGAGTATGTCTCTGGTGTCAACCCCATAGGAATGTGTGTGGCTAAATGTTGCCCCTCAATACTTGCAGGTGACTCTGGCTACCCAAATCTATCATGGCTGCTGACCCCTGTGAGGAATGCCATGACAAGGTCTGAAGGGGCACATGGGTGAACCAGACGGATCATCGAAAGAACCTTCAGCCTCCTGAAGGCTAGGTTCAGGCGCCTCCATCTGACAGGTGGATCCCTGTGCTACTCACCCGAGAAGGTCTGCCAGATAGTAATGGCATGCTGCATGTTGCACAACCTGGCCCTCAGATGCCATGTACCTTTTCTGCAGGAGGAGGAGACTGGAGATGCCCCTGTGACAGCAGCGGACCCTGAGGACAGTGAAAATGAAGATGCTGAGGATGAAGACAAAAGAACATCAGTAATTCTTCAGTACTTCCAAGACACACAGGTGAGACAGTGTAAATTTAACTTTCATTGGCTGTTGGTGTATTATGTGTGGCTGTGGCAAGATGGCATTCATTTCCTTTTATCTCTACTTACTGTCAACAATGGTTTGTCATATTGCAGATATTTGTGATATGACAACTATGTACGGACGTGCTGACTACAGCCAGCTACAGGTCATTATTTCTATGCTCTCACAATGTACAGTACATTTGCAATGGATGTAACTGTTTCCATGAATACACATTTTCAACACACAACGTACAAGTAGTCCAGTTGTGTCCAAGGGTGTTTCTTGAAGTGCCGCAAATTGAGGGGAAAGTGCAATGAAATGGAGTGATGATGGAGGAAAGTTCAGGGTATTGTTCTAGTCTGTTTGTAGCACAGGTGCAGTGTTCAAGTGGCCATAGGAAGGGAAGAAAAGGCAGTTCAAAGTGGACAAGGTGACAGTGTGGAACACAACGGGGACAATCAGGAGTGGTCTTTGCAATTGTCTCTGGCTTCTGTCTGGGTCACAGGGAACGTTTCCGGGGTGGTTTACCTTCAGCAGATGGAGAGATGATAGTGGCCTGTGGGTCCTGTGGTGGGGCCTTCTGCCCACTAGTGCCAGCGGGATTGGAGGATGTTAGATGGACTGGCTAGTGGTAGGGGCCCGCTGGTGTGCTGTTGCATCCCTCATGATGTTGGCCATGTCTGCCAGCACCCCTGCTATGGAGATCAGGGTGGTGTTGATGGTCTGCAAGTCCTCCCTGATTCCCTGATATGGTCCCTCCTGAAGCCATCTGTTCTCCTGCATGTTGTCTAGGATCTGGCCCATCATGTCCTGGAAATTTAGGTAGGCTCCCAGGATCTCAGTGAGTGCCTCCTGGAGAGTCAGTTCCCTGGTCCTGTCCTCCCCCTGGCCCACAGCAGTCCTCCCAGTGTCCCTGTTGACCTGTGCCTCTGTCCCCAGAATGGTGTGCCCACTGCCACTGACCCCCAGGTCCCTGATTGTCTTGGGGGCGAGGTGTGGCCTGGGGTCCCTGTACAGGTGGGCACTCTGCTGATTGATGTGTCCTGGGGACAGAGGTGTGGGTACTCTGGGTGGGTGCTGTGGTGTTGGATCCTGATGGGGGAGGCTCTGTAATGGTCTGTGAGTGCGCTTGGGTGACCGGCTGTCCAGTGCTCCCTGATGGGCAAGGTAGGTCATCCGGATCCAGAGTTACTGTCATCACTGGGGCCATCTTCTGTTTGGGGACTGGATAGTCATGGTACCCCCTCTCCACTGACATTAGATGGGGTACCTGTGGGGATGTAAGTGATGTATTATGCTTCATTTCATATGTATGACATATTGTACATCCCTGGCTTATCCTCTATTGTTGCTGTTGCCTTGCCACTTTTTGTTTGTGTATGATGATGTATTGTGGGATTGTTAGTTTCCCTATGCTGTGCATGCTTTGGTGATGGTGTCCATAGAGGGCTGGGACGGGTATCCATGCATTGGTATAGCATGCAGGATTTGGCACTGGGGTTAGTCACATGTGTAGTTGCAGTGAGTGGGTTGTAGTGGAGCGATGGGAGGGAGGGTGAGTTTGTGAGATGGCATGCAGGTATGTGGGTGATAAGATGTAAATGTTGACTTACCATTGTCCAGTCCTCCCGCTACTCCAGTGAGTCCCTCTGGATGCAGTAATGCCAGGACTTGTTCCTCCCATGTTGTGAACTATGGGGGAGGAGGTGGGGGTCCACTGCCAATCCTCTGTATGGCGAGCTGGTGTTTTGCTGCTATGGAATGTACCTTCCCTCACAGGTCGTTCGACCTCTTCTTGATGTCATCCCTTGTTCTTGGGTGCTGTCCCATGGCATTTACCCTGTCCACGAATCTCCTCCATAGCTCCATCTTCTGGCAATGGAAATCTGCTGTACCTGTGCTCGAAACAGCTGTGGCTCTACCATACCAATTTCCTCCACCATGACCCTTAACTCCTCCTCAGAGAAACGGGGGTGCCTCTGTGGTGCCATGGGTGTGGTAAGTTGTGTGTTGGTGATAGTGTGTTGATTGATGTCGTGGGGTATGTGAAGTGAGGTGCGTGAGGGTTGTATGGGTGTCAGTGGTATGTTTGTAGTTGTATCTGTGATGTTGGGGGCTAACTTTTGCAGTCTTTTGGTGTTGGTAAATGATTGTGGGTACTGTTGGTAAGTGTTTTATAGTGCTGACTGTGTGTGGGTGTGGTGTGTGTATGGATATCAGGCGTGTGTCTTTAGTATTGGCCAATGTGGTGTTTTTTTGACTGTGGGTGTCCATTCTGAGCACAGCGGTATGTACAGCCAATGGTTTACCACCGTTGAATGTCTTCCGTGGTGATTCATGGGTCATAATGTGGTGGGTGTTGTTTTCTTGGCATAACGGTATGGGTGTTGGTACCCACCACTTTAGCACTGACCTTTGGGTTGGCAGATTTGTGTGTGTGGCAGTATTCTGTCGGATTGGTGTGTGTGTGTCATAATATGGTTAACAGATATCCACCACTGCGGTGGTATGTTAGTGGCTGTCAGTGTGGCAGTAAGCAGGATTTACCACCAGTGTCATAATGAGGGCAATAGTCAATGATTTTTCTGTACTGTTGAAACAGATGTTGCAGGGTATAATAGATTGAGTTACTTGTTGGCAACACCTGAATCAGGCTTTAACTGGTACACTATTAGCACACTGAATAATCTGCAACTTTTTCCGGGCTTTCAAAGAATGGCTAAAATAAGTTCAGGTTCATCTGCAGGTGGTCAGTATGTTGCTGACTATGGGGGTCATTCTGACCCCGGCGGTCATGGACCGCCGGGGCCAGGGTTGGCGGGAGCACCGCCAACAGGCTGGCGGTGCCCCGCAGGGCATTCTGACCGTGGCGGTTTGGCCGCCGTCAGATGCGGAAAACCGGCGGTCTCCCGCCGGTTTTCCGCTGCCCAAATGAATCCTCCATGGCGGCGCAGCTCGCTGCGCCACCATGGAGGATTCTGACACCCCATACCGCCATCCTGTTCCTGGCGGTTCGCCCGCCAGGAACAGGATGGCGGTATGGGGTGTCGTGGGGCCCCTGGGGGCCCCTGCAGTGCCCATGCCAATGGCGTGGGCACTGCAGGGGCCCCCGTAAGAGGGCCCCACTTTGTATTTCAGTGTCTGCTTTGCAGACACTGAAATACGCGACGGGTGCCACTGCACCCGTCGCACCTTCCCACTCCGCCGGCTCAATTCTGAGCCGGCGTCCTCGTGGGAAGGGTGTTTTGCACTGGGCTGGCGGGCGGCCTTTTTGGCGGTCGCCCACCAGCCCAGTGCAAAACCCAAAATACCCTCAGCGGTCTTTCGACCGCGGAGCGGTGTTTTGGAGGGGGGAACTCTGGCGGGCGGCCTCCGCCGCCCGCCAGGGTGAGAATCACCCCCTATGTCTTCTTTTTGGAGAAAGTCTTGAACAACCAGGTTGATGTAATGCACCAAACAAAGGACCATGAAATAACAGCCATCTAACATAGCCTTGACTATGTTACTCTCATTGTCCGTGGCATCAAACCCAATTTAAAGTCCTTCAGGTTACAGCCATTCAGACACATTGCTGTTAAATTCACCTAAGACGTTTCCAGCTGTACATGATTTCTCCATGGCAATCATGGCTACTTTTGCATGTATCTGAACACTCTTAAAACATTCTTCAGGGCCAAGACCTTTGGATAGTTTTTGTTTTACCCCTGCAAAGAAGATCCAGTGTTCAATTATGCATATATAATCAGTCATGTGACAACTGGTCCACATGTCTGTCATCAGGTGTATAACATGGACAACACTTTGTTGAAAAGCTTGTCCAACCAATTGCAGCACATATTGATGCAGCGCTGGAATAGCAACTCTAGAAAAATAGGTTCAACTTAGAACCTTCCATTTCCAGCAGATGGCTGCCATAAATTCTAAGATTCCCACACCTTCCATAAAAGAAAAAGGGAGGACATTGAGTGCTAACATTTTTGCCAACTTCTGATTGTACAAACGTGCCATTGGGTGGTTTTGGTCATAGGGCCCCTCCTGCCAAAATATGCCTGTAATAGTAGCTTAGATTTTATTATTTTCTGGGGCCAATGGTGCAGGCAACTTTCAAGAAGAAGGTGTTTTAGACTCAATGTGCATTGTGGGGCAGTCATTGTATGCTGTGGTGTCACCATCTGAGTCTTCCTGGGCCATTGTGATGTCGTTGAGGAGGGTAATTCTGGTGCATGTTCGGGACAGGGCTGTTTTGTGTGAAGCTTTCACTCTCTTCTTCCTCACCTGCCACCGTGATTTGTCTAGTAGTAGCTGATGGTTCCTCACCTTCACCACCATAACCATGTTCAGCAGATGTTTTAAGGTGCTCCTACCACTGGATTGCATGATGTTTTATCATATGGGCTGTTTTGCCTCCAGTACCATAATGTGTACCAGGCCTACAAACACATGCATGGCAAACTAATGCAAGGTTCTCCTCCTGTTTTTCTCATTAATGTGCGCAGTGGAATGCAGCACACTTTTAGTCCTGAAAAAACACAAAGATAATTGCAGATGATCTTCCTTGTTATGCCTCTCCTGGGTAGGCATGCAGTAATGATATCTTGCTGGTTTATATAGTCTTGCAAATCTTGTAAGGTGTCAGTACACATGTTTTTTGTTTTGGAACAGCAAGAGCAATGCACATGAAATGCCTCCATGACGTAGAGTATGGCTCTGCTGTGCTTTGCACTGCCTTGCCTTACTCCATACCTATGAAGGCATGCCATCCATGCAGGGTGGCTTTGCATGGTCTCATGGATATGATTAAGAGTACTGAAGCACTGGAGCAGTTATTATTTTTCCCTTTACTTTCATATTCTTTCCTTCCTTCCTTCCTTCCTTCCTTCCTTCCTTCCTTCCTTCCTTCCTTCCTTCCTTCCTTCCTTCCTTCCTTCCTTTCTTTCTTTTTCCTGTTTCTTTTCTTTACCCCACCCAGTACCAATAGCAGAGCAGGGTAATCAGGGAAGCAGTAGCACAAGCCCACCCCAACCCCCCCTGAACAGCCAGCAGCAGCAGCCACATACCTTGCAGATGGTGGTGCCACCAAGAGGTCTACAATGCTATTTTTTTTTGCTGCTCACACTCAGAGGTATGTTATGCTTAGTTTACGTTAAGAATATTATGATGGGATCCATGTTTTGCTAGGCAGGTGCTCGGTGCTACCTAATCGTACTTGTGGATGCTCGATTTTACTGATTACTTAGTAAGCTATTCCTCCTGTCACCACAATAAATTAGTGATACCAGTGAGTTAGTGTTCTTTGTGACTTTCTTTATGTAGCTCATACAGTCCGAAATAACAATTTCACAATGATGTGTAGTACTAGTATGCATCTTTGCATTGCAAAAAAGTGAGACTGACTTGGTTCATCACGGGGAGGGGGGAGAAATGAGAATAGAATCAAAGATCATTCATTGTAATGCATTAGTTCCACATATGGATTTTGCTAAGGAAATTTGGAATAAGGATTTTAGGATTTGTATGACTAGGAAGGAGGTGCCGACCACCAGCACCATTGCTGAGGGCTCTGCTCAACAATCCAGTAAGTCCTATTATTGATTAGTATTATTATTTCCGTAACTTTAACCTCTGCCCACTATTCTGATACTTTTAATGTTGTCATGTTTATTTTTTTATACTGTCTCCTTTTTTTCCAACTCTCATACCCAAGTTTTATATAATTCCTATTATCTTTGTATTATCTTTTTCACTTATTTCATGTTCATTTTGGTAGCTTACATTTTCTGGTCTGTACTAATCTGTAGATTGTTTCTTCTTGGAAATTTTTCCCCTCTCCTACATATCTTTTAGTACTCTAAGACTAGAACAGGTTTCTGGGACTCTACTGTTTGATGTGAAGATTGCAAGCCCAGATAAGGTAGTATTATAAATAATATCCCCATGTTTGTTTGTTGAGAAGGATTTCTTTTTCTTGCTCAGCCTCTAATAACTAACAAGAGAGTAGCAATTGTCATGGTCAACCCCCCCACCCCCAATGCAGTGCTGTGCAATACATTTCTACAGTATACCAACAGTTCCAATAACAGTAGAGCATGTCTGGAAAATATGAAGAGTATTTGCATTTGCCAACTAACACCATATATCTTTCACTGACCATTATTATTCTACCCCTTCATTGCACTTCAATGATTCATATTCATAATCATCATAGACTATAGCTCTGCCACTCTATTATGAATAGTTTTTTGTTGGCTTGACTGCCTGGCTTTTCTAACATTGTGAACCAACAAAATGCCAAACTGATACTTTTGATTGGAGATACTGTAGTGCTAACCTAACTATAGTGATGTATTGCAGTTGTATTTTTTAATTTAAAAAAATGAGATGACGTATATCTGGCATCTAAAAAATGTATAATGTATGTATAATATTTTTTCTTGCCTCACTGACCACCAGTGCTGCCCTTCTCGGATGCGCTGTGGGTTTTTAAACTGCTCCCTGTGTTTTATTATGTTACTGTTTTGGGAAACTTGAATGCTTTACACACTTTGGTGGTCATTACAACCCTGGCGGTCGGTGTTAGAGCAGCGGTAAGACCGCCAACAGGCCGGTGGTAAACAAATTACAATTACGACCGTGGTGGAAACCGCCAACAAAGACAGCCACTTTAACACTCCAACCGCCATGGCGGTACAAACAAACAGCGCGACGGTCACTGCCAACAGACAGGCAGGAGACAATGTACCACCCACACTATTATGACAGGCCAATCCGCCACCTTTTTCCGGGGCGGATTCACCACGGATAAAAACACGGGGGAAACAGGAATCCCGAAGGGAAAACGCTCACCTCTACACACCCCACGAGGAACGGGGACACCATGGACCCGGAACTCCAAATTCTCCCTGCAATAGTCTTCCTGCTCCTCTACCAGGAGCACGAATGCCGGCGGCGAAGACCACGGTGAGTACTGCATCTCCGACACAGGGGAGGGTAAAAACAGGGACACACATACCCAACACCCCCACCCCCACCCTCACCCACTACAACACACACACTAATGCATATCAATACATCACAGTTACACCCCCAAACCACCCGGAAAAATGCAAAGACAATAGAAAATGAGTGTAACCATTGTAATATATTAAAAGGAAGTAGGCAAAAATATATATATACATCATGTACAAAATATATACCAAGCATAGTAGTCCAGGTAGTGCACTAAGAAAGTCTGAGGAACACTGGGACCACACGGTATGGGCGAGGCCCACACAAGATCCCCGACCATGACGGAGAGAACACTGCAGGGGCATCAGAGAGCAACTAAACAGGCACCTCAGGGGGAGGGAAAGGGGGGGCACCTCAGCCGCTTGAGTGCACAATGCCAAATCCACGAGGGGGCCACATGCCCACTGTTCAATCCTGGGGAGTGCAAAGCCACAGTCTCACAAGTCTCTACAGTGGGTGGGTTGCCCACTGTTCAATCCTGGGGAGTGCAAAGCCACAGTCTCACAAGTCTCTACAGTGGGTGGGTTGCCCACTGTTCCATCCTGGGGAGTGCAAAGCCACAGTCTCACAAGTCTCTACAGTGGGTGGGTTGCCCACTGTTCAATCCTGGGGAGTACAAAGCCACAGTCTCAGAAGTCTCTACTGTGGGTGGGTTGCCCACTGTTCAATCCTGGAGAGTGCAAAGCCACAGTCTCACAAGTGGATGATAGTCTTCACTGGTTCTGGAGGGGGCATGGTGCCCAAAGTGCTTCATCCTGCTAAGGACAGAGGTAGTGGATGGATCTCTCCACTGGTTCTGGAGTGGGCATGGTGCCCAGAGTGCTTCATCCTGCTAAGGACAGAGGTAGTGGATGACAGTCTCCACTGGTTCTGGAGGGGGCATGGTGCCCAGAGTGCTTCATCCTGCAAAGGACAGAGGTAGTGGATGGATCTCTCCACTGGTTCTGGAGGGGGCATGGTGCCCAGAGTGTTTCATCCTGCTAAGGACAGAGGTAGTGGATGACAGTCTCCACTGGTTCTGGAGGGGGCATGGCGCCCAAAGTGCATCATTCAACCCATGACGGACTCAGTTGCGTCAGTGCCCCTGCCTCTCATGGGCTAGCGGTGCTTGAGACGGCGGTGCCCTGTTCAGCGGTGCTTGAGACGGTGGTGCCCTGTTCAGCGGTGCTTGAGATGGCAGTGCCCTGTTCAGTGGTGCGTGAGATTGCGGTGCCCTGTGCAGCGGTGCTTGAGATGGCGATGCCCTGTTCAGCGGTGCTTGAGATGGCGGTGCCCTGTTCAGCGGTGCTTGAGATGGCGGTGCCCTGTTCAGCGGTGCTTGAGATGGTGGTCTCCATTGCAGGGTCTCAGCTGCTGGCAGTCCTTCATGGCCCAGCAGAGCTTTTGCTGGCGGTCCTTCATGGCCCAGCGGGGCTTTTGCTAGCGGTCCTTCATGGCTCAGCAGGGCTTTTGCTGGTGGTCCTTCATGGCCCAGCGGGCCTTTTGCTGGCGGTCCTTCATGGCCCAGCGGGGCTTTTGCTGGCGGTCCTTCATGGCCCAGCGGGGCTTTTGCTGGAGGTCCTTCATGGCCCAGGTGGGCTGGTGCTGGCGGTGGCCTCCTGGGCAGGTGGGCTGGTGCTGGCCTCCTGGGCAGCTGGGCTGATGCTGGCGGTGGCCTCCTGAGCAGCTGGGCTGATGCTGGCTGTGGCCTCCTGGGCAGGTGGGCTGGTGCTGGCCTCCTGGGTTTCGGGGATGATGGTGGTCTTCTCCGCCGTGTTGCTCTTCCCAGACTTGCCTGGTTTCTTTTTGCCCTTCCCCACCTTGGAAGGTGTCACAGCTGACTCCACACTCCCAACGGGACCCCTGGGAGCAGCTTTGGTGGCTGGAGTCTTCCCCCCATCCCACCGGGCACTTGCCAACTTCTGATGCTTCACAGGTGGGGGACTGTCTGTGCTGTGGCTCTGTGCCACACTGGCTGCCCTGGTGGCTGGTGCACTCCAGATTCCGGTGACTACAGGCACCACTGGTCCCGGAGATGTTGTGGCTGAGGTGCTAGTTCGGGACCTATGAGATGGACGGGGTGGGGAGGAGTGGGAAAGAGGTCAAGGTTGGACAGGAAAAGTTTTTTGGACACACTGGGACGGGTAGCTGGAGGGGGTTTGGGAGTGGAGGAAGAGGTGGTGGTTGTAGGAGGTGTACGTTTGGTGACTTTGGGTGAAGGTGCATGCGCTGGAGGCTGTCGTGAGGTGGATGACTGTTGGGTGGGTGTGTGCCTGCGTTTGTGTATTTTGGGAGGGGGCGTCACAGACACACTGGGAGAGGACACAGGGGACGTGTGAATGGTAGTGGGGGTGGTGACTGCACGTGAGCGGGGTGTGGTGGTGGGTGTGCTGGAGAGGGACGTAGTGGCTGTAGAGGTAGTGCATGCAGGTGTGAGTGTAGATGAGACAGGGAGGGAGGAGGGAGACGAGGAGGAGGGGGACACAGTGGAGGCAGTGGATGTTGGTGTGTCTGCATGTGTGTGATGCTTGCGTGAGTGCCTGTGGGATGTGTGGTGCTTATGTTTGCCTGAGCTTCCCTTGGGTGTTGAGGTGTGTGCATGTTGGTCTATAGGTGTGCTTGGGATAGGCTGAGGTACAGGGGATTGGGTCGGGGTGGAGGAAGTTGGAGGGGGGAGGCTAGAGACGGGGACAATGGATGCCATCAGTGCTGAGTCCAGAGTCTGAAAAGCTTGGTGAAGGGCCGCCTGACCAGAATGAATGTCCTCCAGGAATGCATTTGTTTGTTGCAACTGCCTCTCTACACCCTGAATGGCATTCAAAATGGTAGACTGCCCAACAGTGAGGGACCTGAGGAGGTCAATGGCCTCCTCACTGAGGGCAGCAGGGGTGACTGGGGCAGGGCCTGAGGTGCCTGGGGTAAAGGTGATGCCCACCCTCCTGGGTGAGCGGGCATGGGGCAAAGGATGAGGGGCTGCTGGGAGGGCGGTGCTGGTGGGGGGGTGGCAGCTGTACCTGTAGATGCAGGGGGCACAGATGTTGCCGCCACCACAAGGAAACTCCCATCAGCGGACGAGTCCGTGTCACTGGTGTCAGCTCCTGTCCCCACCGTGGAGCTCCCCTTGCACTCCGTCCCACTGGTGAATTCAGACTCCGTAGTGTCACCCTCCAGTGCCATGTGGGATGCAGCTCCCTCATGCTCCGGTACCATTACCACTACCGTTGGCGGACACGACAGACACAGAAGCCCCCTGCACTACGCCTCGCTCTTGGGCTCCACTGTTCAATTCCTGGGAAATGGCCTACAAGGCTATGGATGACATCTGCACACATAGATGACACAGGGGCATGACTAGGTGTACTTGGCACTCTACAGAGGTAGGCTGGGGTGTCACATGGCCTGCCTTATGGAGGGGCCTTGCCTACGGAACTCGCCCTGGCCTAGGGAAACCCACAGCCTACCTCACCCACCCGGACCCCTCCACTGCGCGCAAAGTCAGCAGAATGAGAATGTACTCACCCCCTTGTGTCTACTGTGAAGCCCTCAGACGCCCATCCAACTCTGGGTAGGCCACCGCCAGGATCCTGAACATCAGTGAGGTCATGGTGCGACGGGCACCCCTCCCACGTTGGGAGGCCATCCCAGCTGAGCCTCCGCCGTCTTCTTGCTCCAGCTTCGAATGTCCCCCCATCTTTTCCGGCAGTGGGTGCTCTGTCTGTGGTGGACCCCCAGGGTCCGGACGTCCTTGGCGATGACACGCCAAATATCTTTTTCTGGTGGGCGCTATTACCAACTACACCGTCATAATAACTGGCCCCCATCCGTACCCTTGCCATGTGGCACATGTATTCACTGTCTTTCATGCACGCAGCACTCTCCCCCCTTCCTTCTTACATCCACCCCTCTCCACACAGGCATAGCCCATACAACATGCTCCTTGAGTACTTACCTGTTTGTCTGGAGGAGCGTAGAGTAGCGTGTACTGGGGAGGACCACATCCACGAGCTTCTCCAACTCCTCCAATGTGAAGGCAGGGGCCCTTTCCCCAGACACTCGAGCCATTGTCTCTTCCAGACCGATGTCACAGCAGCACTTGCAGTGTAGGTCCTCTCCTATCGAAGATCTGGTATCGAGTGATTGAACAGATAGAAAATGGAGATCACGTCCGCGGCAGCGCGTACCATCACCGCTGTTGTACATCGTCATTGGCTCCTGGGACCCATAGGGTCCAATGTTAACCAATGCAGCATTGCGCCGCGGTCTTTGACTGCCTACCGCGACGGTGTACAATGCCAGCGCAGTTATCTCACATCCCATTGTCCCACTTTACAGGTCAGGCAGCCACCATTTCAGGGGCCCACATGGCTTCATTTCCAACTGCGTCACACATACCTAGGCCTAGACTCAACACACATACAGGCCACATTTTGTGTATGATTGGTGTTCAGGGTAAACTGTGGGTACGTACCTCTGAGTTGTTTGACTCTGTGCTCGCTGTTGTCCTGCATAGGCACCGTCCGCTGGGACATGTGAGGAGATGGCGGCATCCGTCGGTGTACTGACCGTTGGTGAACCCGTCGACAATGGATGAGCGACATTTGATTATCACATACAGGCTTGACCGTGCTACAATCCAGGAACTGTGTACCCAGTTGGAGCCAGACCTGATGTCAGCAATCCGCCATCCCACAGGAATCCCCCCTCAAGTGCAGGTGCTGTCAGTGCTCCATTTCCTTGCAAGTGAGTCATTTCAAACAACAGTGGCCATAGCATCAGGGATGTCCCAGCCTATGTTTTCCAACGTATTGTCCAGAGTGTTGTCTGCCCTTCTGAAACACATGCAGAGCTACATCGCTTTCCCTCAGGTGGAGGATATGCCTACAGTGAAAGGGGATTTCTATGCCCTGGGACACATCCCCAACAAAATAGGTGCCATTGATGGGACCCATGTGGCTTTGGTACCCCCCACAGGAGTGAACAGGTGTACAGAAACCGGAAGAGTTATCATTCTATGAATGTACAGATGGTATGTTTGGCAGACCAGTACATCTCCCATGTGAATGCCAAGTTCCCTGGCTCAGTGCATGACGCCTACATCCTGCGGAATAGCAGCATCCCTTATGTGATGGGTCAACTCCAGAGGCACCATGTGTGGCTATTAGGTGAGCACCTGGAGGCAAGTCAGTGGGAATGGTTATCTGGGTCTGGGGATATCCCTCCAGGTTAGTGTGTGTCTAACAGTTGTCCCTCACCATTTGCAGGTGACTCTGGTTACCCCAACCAGTCATGGCTACTGACCGCAGTGAGGAATCCAGGACAAGGGCAGAGGAACGCTACAATGAGGCCCATGAGCGAACTAGGAGGGTGATCGAGCGGACCTTAGGCCTCCTGAAGGCCAGGTTCAGGTGCCTCCATATGACAGGTGGATCCCTATTCTACTCACCAAAGAAGGTGTGCCAGATCATCGTGGCCTGCTGTATGCTTCATAACTTGGAGGATGGTCCAGATGGCGGTGTTGTTGCAGCTGTGGACAGTGAAGACGAGGAAGCAGAGGAAGAAGACATGAACAACAGGGACTCAGTGATCCAGCAATATTTCCAGTGAGACACAGGTAAGAGTACAGACCTGCCTACTACATGTACTTTAACACTACTACCTCTCTACTGTGTGTTGTTTTCACCCAGTGTATGGTCACTGAGTTGTCACTTTCCCTTAAGATTTTACAGATGTGGGTCCCACTGTGTGACATCTGCTTAGATTCCTCATGGACGAGAGCTGTGTGACATAGGTATGTTGACATTACAATTGAAAGAGCATTTTGTCACTGTAATTGCTAATACACTATTTCAAAATCACAGACAGACGCCAGATTGTTTTGTGCTTTAAGTGTGTTTATTTAACTGCTCACTATTGGAGGGGGTAGTGAAATGGTGAGGGGTGATGGCGGAGTAACGTCCATGGCAGAGTCCAGTCTATTAGTCTCACTGGTGCATTGCCCAAATGGGCATAGGAAGTGGAGCTGGGGCAGTTAAAGTATGGACAGGGTGACAAAGTGGGACAGTAGGATGACAATCGGGGTGGTCTCATTTCTTGGTGGGGGTCTTGGCATCATGCTATGTATTTGTCCTGGATCTCAGGGACCCTTTGGGGGGTGGTTCTCCCTCTGCAGGGGGTGGGCTGCTGGTGTGGTGGTCCTGTGGCAGGGCGTCCTGTCCACTAGCGCCGGCGGCGGTGGTGGGCAGTTCATCGTCCATGCTAGTGTCAGGGGCCCCTTGTAGTGCCACAGTGTCACTCCTGGTGTTGAGTACTTCCTTCAGCACCCCTAAAATGGTGCCCAGGGAGGAGCTGATGGTTCTGAGTTCCTCCCTGAAAACCATATACTGTTCCTCCTGCAGCCGCTGGGTCTCCTGAAACTTGGCCAGTACCATTTCCATTGTCTCCTGGGAGTGGTGGTATGCTCCCATGATGGAGGAGAGGGCCTCATGGAGAGTGGGTTCCCTTGGCCTGTCCGCCCCCTGTCACACAGCAGCCCTCCCAGTTCCCCTGTGTTCCTGTGTCTCCATCCCCTGGACCGTGTGCCAACTACCACTGCCCCCAGGTCCCTGTTGTTGTTGGGGTGGTGGGTTATCCTGGGTTCCCTGTAGTGGTGGACACACTGCTGATTGACGTGTCCTGGGGACGGAGGTATGGGCCCGCTGGGTGGGTGCTGTGCTGGTGTTTCCAGAGGGGGGAAGGTCTGTGGTGGCCTGTGACTGGGTCAGAGGAGCCAACAGTCCCGAGGTCCTTGATGGGCCGGGCTGGTCATCTAAATCCAGTTGGACAGAGCTGCTGTCATCACTGTGGGCCTCTTCTGTTGGTGGTGTGGATATGTGTGGACCCTCCTGTCCGGTGACGTTGGGTGGGGGTCCTGCAGGGGTATAAAAGGATGGTTATTACATCTGTGTGTGTCATGGTGTGCAATGGGTGGGTGACCGTGTACCCCAGTGCTTGCATTCCTGTGTGGGACCTTGTGTGAGGATGGTTTAGGGGGCTGTATGGGTATGTGCAGTGGCCATGCTTTAGTGATGGGTGTCCATGCTTTGTTGTTGCATGCAGGGCTTGGTGTTGGGATGGGTGGTTTGTGATGTTGGGACATATGTGAGGAGTTGGGGTGCTGGGGGATGAAGGTGAGGGTGGGAGCATGTGATGGCATGCAGGTAGGGTGAGGGATGTAATAATTAAGATTTGTTTTACCAGAGTCCATTCCTCCACCTACTCCTGTGAGGCCCTCAGGATGCAGAATCACCAAGACCTGCTCCTCCCATGTTGTTAGTTGTGGGGGAGGAGGTGGGGGTCACCGCCAGTCCTCTGAACCGCCAGGTGGTGTCTTGAGACCACGGAACGCACCTTCCCCGTAGGTCGTTCCACCTCTTACTGATGTCCTCCCGATTTCTTGGGTGCTGTCCCACTGCGTTGACCCTGACCACTATTCTTCGCCATAGCTCCGTCTTCCTTGCAATTGAGGTGTGCTGCACCTGTGCTCCGAATAGTTGTGGCTCTACCCAGACGATTTCCTCCACCATGACCCTGAGCTCCTCCTCCGAGAACCTGGGGTGTCTTTACCGTGCCATGTGGTGGTGTAGGTGATGTGTGAGGTGGAGTGTGTGGTGATAAGTGTGCTGATATGTAGTGGTGTGTTGTGTGAGGTGCGTGGAAGTTCTGTGGGTGATGGTGTTGTGTGCCTGTGGATGCTGTTGTTCTTGCTGGTACTCTCTCTCTGGCCTTCTTTCGGAATTTTTTGTCGTGGGGGTTTGTGGGTGATGTGGGTGTGTGTTTTATATTGTAATGGGTGCGTGGGAGTGGTGTGTGTATGTGTATCAGGTGTGTGTATTTCGAATTGTCCAATGTGGCTGTGTTTTGTAAGAGTGTGTGTATTTTGAGCGCAGCGGTGTGTACTGCCAATGGAATACCGCGGTTGAAAGACCACCGGGTGGATTCGTGTGTCGTGATAGTGTGGGCGTATTTCTGTTGGCGTGACGGTGGAGGTTGTGTTTTCACCAGTTTATCACTGACCTTTGGTGTGGCGGACTTGTATGGGTGTCTGAATTTTGGCGGATTCCGACATCTGGGTCATAATAGCTGTGGCGGAATTCCGCGGCGGTGTGTTGGCGGTCTTCTGCACGGCGGTAAGCGGCTTTTACCACCAATGTTGTAATGACCGCCTTGGCATCCTAAGTTAAGCCTTGTTGCTCATTGCCAAGCTACCAAAGGTTGAGCTGAGGTTAATTTAATGAGACTTAACTGAACCTGTTGGGGGTAGTGGCCTATTGCTAAGTGTAGGTCCTAACCTACCCTTACCAATACTCCACTTTCCAACATGGACTCTTCACAAAGTATTGTCTCCTAACTAAACTCCATATTTTCGAATGGTGAGCTGCCAACATACTTAAGTAATGAAAGGTGCTTTGACACACTTTCTTAGATAAGCATTCTAATGAATGTCCTTGTAAATTGGCATGCTTTCTAACTTTGCATGGATCTCATCCTTGCAAAATAGAAAATATTCTGCTTGAAGTTCTGTTTCGAAATTTACTTTCAAAAGTCTTCAACAAATCAACTGATTTCTGCAGAAGACTATGAATACTGCTACAATTCCATTTATAGGGGGTTATTACAACTTTGGAGGAGGTGTTAATCCGTCCCAAAAGTGACGGTAAACTGACGGATATACCACCAGCCGTATTACGAGTCCATTATATCCTATGGAACTCATAATACGGCTGGTGGTATATCCGTCACTTTACCGTCACTTTTGGGACGGATTAACACCTCCTCCAAAGTTGTAATAACTCCCATCCACAGGAGCCTGTCTGTGCCTTCCCTGAACCTCTTCTGCTACCACCTTTTTCACATTTCTATGAACAATCTCTTCTCTTTCAATGGGACTCCCATCCTTCATCTCATAACATCGACCAGTTAAATCCTCTGCATGCACTAATGTGTTCTCTTGTGAATACCCTTCTTCATTAAAGAAAAGCACTGTACTGCAGGTATGCTTCAATTCACATCTAACTACTTTACAAAAATTACTTCTATTAACCACTCCTTTCCTTTGGCTACATTTACTCATACATAGCACTGTTTAAACCAGTGTTCCCATTCTTCTCGGAATCAAAAATAAAAAGATTTCTCTTTAAGGCAAATGCCATATCAGGTACAGCTTCAACATGTTGTTTTTGTTTCAGCACTTCCCTTCTATTTTTGTACTTCTTCATATTTTTAAGACGATTCTGAATTACCTTGGCACAAAACATTCTAATTTCTTTGAACTGTTTCTGCCTTCTGTTTAACCAATCTGCTTTCTTCAATGATTTCTTACTGTTCATCTCACAAGATTTTTGTACCTTCTTCATTGACTTCTCACTTTCCTTTTTATTTACATTAATTTGTAACAGTTTGCAGTTGTTCACAAACAGTTTTAAGAAATGTGCTACTTCTCTTACCAGTAGCTGTCTTCTTCTGAAACACAATGTCTTCATGTTCTGCTTTTTGTTTCTGTCTTGCAAGTAGATAAAGGTTTTCCTCTGATTTCTTTTGATATCACTTTTTGTTGGCAAGAAAATCTGAAAAACAAAACAATATAGCAAAAGATTTAAATGTGCATATCATTACAATATACTCCTCAAACATTAAAGTACATAACACAGTTGTAGGCACAATTGAACTTGTTTTAATTGATTGCCTGGTTCTTTGCTTCTAAGGGGCATATTTATACTTGTTTTGAGCCAAATTTGCATCATTTTTTATGCAAATTCAGTGTAAAACTAACTCCATGTTTATACTTTAGTGTTAGACCCATCTAACACAAACTTTATGGAGTTAAAGCCATTTTTTGAACAAACCTACTTTGCATCAATGAGATGCAAAGTAGGCATTCCTATGGGAAAATGACTCTATGGCCTTAGCGCCATATTTATTCCCCTGTGCTAAAATCATGCCTGGGGGAGGAGAGTCAAATAATGGTGCAAAGCTTGCTTTGCGCCAATATTTATTGCCTGGGTTAGGGCAGGCTTCAGGGGACCTGTGGGCCTATTTCCATGGTGGAACACTCCTACCCACACCAGAGGGATAGCGGAGGATGGGGAACCCCATCCCAGGTAAGTACAGGTACGTATAGGTAAGTATTTTTTATTTTACTAAAAGTGCCATTGGGGGCACAAAAGTGGGCAACCCTACATGGCACTAGTGCCCTGTGCTGCCCATTGGGGTGGTGGGCATGACTCCTGTCTTTTCTAAGGCAGGAGTCATGTGGTTTGAATGGTTTTGCCTCAGAAAATGATGCTAGGCTGGTTAGAGTATTTTTTTTTTTTTTACTCTAAACTGCCTAACGTCATGTTTTGGTGCAAAACCCCCTTCTTCCATACTGCCAGTCCCACCCAGCTATTCACGCTAGCCTTCCCTTTGCACCGGCTTGCACCATTCCATAAATATGGTGCCAAGCTGGTGCTCAGAAATGGTGCAAGGGGGTGCTAAACATTTTGGTGCAAAACTGTTTTGGAGCAGTTTTGCACCAAAAAGTATAAATCAGGGCCAAAGTGGCTTTTTTTTAAGCAGGAACATCTATTTCTTTCTCTTAGTGGCTACATGAGTGCCATGGTCAACATGACATTGCATGCAGTACTGTCTACCTTCTAGTGTTACCCTATATATCAATGTTTATCATTCACAACTATAAAAAAACATTTGCTTATTTGCTGTCCTGCACTAAGGAAACCTTTGTTAGCAATAGGTAGCAATTAATGTCACAGTGCAGGGTGAGAGAACAGAAAAGCAAAGTATCTTACAGGTACAATACATTTTTCTCCTTTGCAGGCAGTACAGGGCAGAAGAATAAGACACTTCTTGCAGCACCGTGTACCATGGGCCTCATAAATGAGACCCTTTATGTTTAACACTAATCATTTATATGCTGATACTGTTAAGAGTTTTCTAAAATATTAAATACATTTGTAGGTATCTGAATGGAACTTTCAACACCTTTCTAATTGTAGATCACTTAATAAAGTTGTATTTATATCATATAGAATCATATCACACCTATTTACAAACATAGCTTGCTTTGAAACTAATACTTTTGGTCACATACCTGTTAATAGCTGCTATTGTTAGGTAAAACGCTATCACACTATCACTTTGGCTAGTTGTCTGTCTATGATAATGAAATCTCAGAATAAGAATAAAACACACTCTTGCTCCAAGTAAACAGTAATGGCAACTTGTTCACCTTTGCTCTCAGTGATACTAAGCAAGTTAGCAAATCACATAGGGCCAGATGTAACAAAGGGTTTTACCCATTCTGTGTCTATGGGAAACTGTGTTCCTACATATGGCCCAACGAGTGTTTATTTATGATATCCCACAGGTGAATGATTAGTAACTCTTAACTTTTTCTCATGCTTTTGGAAAGTATCTCAATTTGCTACTATGTGCTGCTAGAGTCGTGACTCCTTCACGCCCCTCACCGGGGCCCCCCATGTAACATCCACAGCCCAGAGGGAGAGCCGCAAATTAAATATACATGCTCCAAGGAAAGGCCCCATATTGCCTTGTGAGGCACAACATTTGGCCCCTACTCAGCTTGTGGTGGCCCATGGAAGATGGGGTCCCCATCAACATGTCACTAATGGATGGAGGGGCTGCAAGAGGAAAACAGCCTCCCACCAAGCAGTTGCCCAATGTCCTCACCCTAGTTTGGGTGGGACATAGAAATGATAACCCCACAAGGGTACCTACATGTGTTAAGCTAGAACTTTTGTTCCACAATGAGAGTGGGAACTGTCCCCTCTTGGAACTAATGGTTGTAATTATAGGTGTCTTTACAGTAAGGACATCTTTATAATAGCATGTTATGGTAAATGTGTTATTAACAATGTATGGACCCCGGATTGAGGTCAATGGTATTACTTGAGAACAGTCATATGGCAAGTAATTCTCTAGTAGTGAAGGATGGTGCTTCACAGTGTTTAACAAGAGTAATCTGAACATAATCGGAGAGTAAAGATAACAGCACAAATCATTCAATAAGGCCTCCACATGTTTCTTGTTCATGCTTATTTGAGTAATGACTCTGAGAGCCACCAGTGATCAAAGTAAACGTAACTCATTGCCAGTATTAGGTGCTCTCATTCCAAGTTGCAGTCAAATGTTCCATTGGAAAACTAGTTGAGGTTTTGCCATTTGGGTTCTTGGATTATATTTTCCCTCGGGGAAGACGAGAATAATTACGCAATGTCATCCAAAAATAGTTCCATCAGATTGTGTATATTTGTAAAATGTTGCATAGTATTGAGTATTGTGTATAGTAAAAAACACAGACTGGGCAATCATTTACTGAGTGTTATTCTTGTGTGCTTGTTAATGGTTATTACTAGCCTGTCAAGTAGGTTCTCATTATCCTAATGAGATTACTGGATTCGGATGGCAAAATCACTTGTATTGCAGGGGACTGAGTCTAATCCAACACCAGGTGACACCTGTCGGACTAATCCAGGTTTTGTTCTTGCTAACTAGCAGTGCCTCATCTCTACTCAAGAGCAGGGATGATTGGGCAATTGGGTGCATGGCATAAATAATTCCTCATGGAAAATGTGGGCACTCAGATCTCATCCATTTCTCTCAGTTACATTAGTCTGATATATGCAAGGACAACCAGAGGTGGTATGTAGTTCAATAAGGTTTTATTGAAGAAACTTCCATCTTAGATAATAAAGCATGTATTGTAATAAGTAGGATGATGAAGCATAGCAGGATTAAAATTGTGACAAGGAAAGTGAAACATAAAAACAACACTACCAAGTTGTCACTACTATAGTTCAGAGTAGTTCCCACCTAGGCTGTTAAAGCACAGCATGTTAAACTTTAATTCTGCTCTTTAGGTTCCCCTGGGAAGACATCATCCCTCATACCTGAGCAAGAGGCCTGTCGTCTATATAAGCAGCTGCAGCGAAGCACTCAGCAATCAGCATATAGTCGTGGTCATCTGGCTGGAATCTCCCTCTAACGTACATGGGTCAAAGTAGTATTTTTATAAGAAAACAGCTGATGTTTCAAGAAAGGATTCCCACGTAGGAGTGTGTATGTTTCTGTGAACATTGGAGACAAAACGTACCACTTTTGTCTGCAACCTATCTTACTGCAGCCTTGAGAAAAGCAGCGAGTGAAAGAAATGTCTTGTTTAAGAATGCAGTGAAGCCAAGGCGAAGAACAGCTAGATAGAGAAAATAAAACAAGACCTCAAATGTGGCTTCTGTTAAAATAATATAACACAGCTAGAATAAAACATATCTAGGTTAAAGTGCACAGCGGCAGGCCTAGTTTGCTAAAAGAACATGTCTAAAACTATAGCTAAAATGGCTACACAATAAGCCCACACCACCACCCTTGAGTAAACCTTGGACTGCTCTGCAACATTGTCCTATGAGAATCAAGCACAACAATAGGGTGTTTGGTTCAAAGTGGTGGTCGAGTGCAACCAGGCAGCCATCAGGCATGCAGACCACTGAGCTGAGAGCCAGGAGGAATCTCTGAAAAGGAGAACCAGTCAGGGAACAGGGAAACAGACCATGGGGCTGGGAGTCTGGAGAAAGCAGTAAGAAGGAGGGACAGGCATGCAGCAGGCACACACAAAACCTGGCAGAGAGAAAGGAGAAAGCATTGATAAGTATGGAAAATCAGGCATGCAGACCACATAGCTGAGAGGAAAGAGAAATCTGTGAGAAGGAGGGACAGACAGGCACGCAGAACATGGGAATGAGAGTATAGAGAAAGCAGTGAGAAGGAGGGGCAGGCAGCAGGCAATCACAAAACCTGGCTGAGAGGAAGGAGAAGGTATTGATAAGTAGAGACAAGCAGACAGCAGGCATGCAGATCACAGGGCTGAGAGTGAGGAGAAAATAGTGAGAAGGATTGACAGTCAGCCAGCAGACACAAAGACCATCGGGCCAGGAGTCTGGAGAAAGCTGTAGGAAGGAGAGATAAGCAGGCAGATGACGTGCAGACTATGGGGTCTGGAGTCACAAAAAAGCAGAGAGAAGGAGGGAAAGGCAGGCAGCAGGCATGCAGACTACAGGGCTGAGAGGAAGGAGAAAACAGTGAAAAGGAGGGACAGGCAGGCAATAGGCAGTAGGCATGCAGACCACAATGCTGAGATAGAGGAGAAAGTGGTAAGAAAGAGTGACAGGCAGGCAGCAGGCATGCAGACCACAAGGCTGAGAAGGAGGAGGAAGCAGTGAGAAGGAGTGACAGTCAGGCAGCGGGCACACAGTCCATTGGTCCAGGAGCCCAGAGAAAGTGGTAAGAAGGAGGAACAGGCAGGCAACAGGCATGCAAACTATTGGGCCTGCATTCCAGAAAATGTTATAAGGAGGGATATCCAGGCAACAGGCATGCAGACCACGTGGCTGAGAGGATGGAAAAAGCAGGTGTGCAGGATGAACAGGCAGGAAGCAGGCAAGCAGACCATGTGGTTGAGAGGAAGGAGAAAGTTGTGAGAGGGAGGGACAGGCGGACAGCAGGCATACAGACCACAGGGCTGAGTGGGAGGTCATAGTGGTGAGAAGGTAGGAAAGGTAGGAATGCAAATTATGGGGCTGAGAGGAAGGAAAAAGCTGTGAGCAGGATGTACAGAGAGGCAGCAGGTATGCAGACCATGATCAGAGGAAGGAGAAAGAGGTAAGAAGGAGGGACAGGCAGGCAGGCAGTGGGTAGACAGATCACGGGGATGAGAAAGAGGAGAAAAAGGTGAGGAGTAACAGTCATGCAGCAGGTATGCAGACCATGGCACTGTTAGCCCTGAAAATGCAGTGAAATAAAGGGACAGGTAGGCAGCAGGCAGGCAGACTACGGAGCCATGTACCTGGAGAAAGCAGTGAGAAGGATGGAATGACTGGCAGCAGATACACAGACTATTGAACTGAGTGGATGGTGACGCAGTGAGAAGGAGGGACAGGCAGGCAGCAGGCAGCAGGCATGCAGACCACAGGGCTGAGAGCCCAAAGAAAGCAGCGAGAAGGAAGGCCAGAAAGACAGCAGTCATGCAGACTATGGTGTCAGAAGCCCAAAGAAAACCGTGAGAAGTAGGGACAGGGAGGCAGCAGGCATGCAGAGCACAAGGCTGAGAGGGTGGAGAAAGCAGTAAGAGAGAGTGAGTGACAGGCAGCAGGCATGCAGACTACAAGGTCAAAAAACCCAGAGAAAGCAGTGAGAAGGAGGGACACGCAGGCAGAGGGCAAGTAGACCACAGGGCAGAAAGAAAGGGGTAAGAAGGAGGGAGAGTCAGGCAGCAAGCATGCAGATCACGGGGCTGAAAGGCAGGTGAAAATGGTGAGGAGGTGCAGGTAAGCTGCAAGCACACAGACCACAGGGCTGAGATAGAGTAAAAAGCAGTTAGAAAAAGGGACATATGGGCAGCAAGCACACAGACCATATGGTTGAGAGGAATGAGAAAGCAGTTAGAAGGAGGGACAGTAGTGGAACAGGAGAGCAGACCGGACATATGAGAGGGATGAGAAAGCAGTGAGAAGGGGAGGCATCAGGCACATAGACCACGGGGCTGAGGAGAAAGAGAAAGCTGTGAGAAGGAAGGACAGGCAGGCACCAGGCACGCAAACCACAAGGATGAGAGGGATGAGAAAGTGGTAAGAAGTAGAAACAAACAGGCAGCTGGCATGCAGAATGTGGGGCTTAGAAGATGGAGAAAGCAGTGTTAAGGAAAGCTGGCATGCAGACCACAGGGCTGAGAGGAAGGAGAAAATGGTGAGAATGGGGTACAGGTAAGCAGCAGACAAACGGACCACAGGGCTGAGCTGGAGTACAAAGCAGTGAGAAGGAGGGACAGATGGATAGCAGGCATGCAGACCATGGGGTTGAAAAGTCAGAGAAAGCAGTTGGAAGGAGGGACAGTAGGGCAGCAGAAGAGGAACGACGAGGATGAGAGAAAGGAGAAAGTGATGAGAAGGAGAGCCAGGCAGGCAGCAGGCACACAGACTGCAAGGCTAAGAGCACAGAGAAAGCAGTAAGAAGGAGGAACAGGCAGACAGCGGGCATGCAGACCACAGGGCTGAGAGGAAAGAGAAAGTGGTAAGAAGGAAGGAGAGGCAAGCACACATAAATCAGGGTTGAGAGGGAGGAGAAGGTAGTGAGAAAGAGGAACATGCATGTAGCAAGCATGCAGACCACAGAGCTGAATGCAAGAAAAAAGCATTCTGGGGGGAGGCAGGAAGGAGGCACACAGACCATGAGACTGAGAGCCCAGAGACAGTGGTGAGATGGAGGGACAGGCAGGCATCAGGCACACAGACCACAGGTCTGAGATGAAGGAGAAAGCAGTGAGAAGGAGGGCCAAATAGGCAGCAGGCACACAGACCTCTAGGCAGAGAGGAAGGAGCAAGCATTAAGAAGGATAGACAGGCTGGCAGGCCTTGAGGCTAAAGGCAAGAAGAAATCAGTCAGAAAAAGGGGACTCCAGCAGGTCAGTTTCACAGTCCAGGATATCAGCCCATTGGAGCATTAGCTGTTGTTAGGTCTGCCGTACCCCAGAGCTGCGCCACACAGCCTGTTGCACCCTCTCCCAGCGTTAGTGGCGCTCCTGGAGGCTGTACCCACTTCCAGGCCTGCTGACAAGGTGGAGGGGAGGTGGCACTGAACATAAAAGACCGATTCAGCTACCTCTTAAAAAATGGCACCAGTCTGCACCCCTTTACGGTGGCGCTGCCCACAAGAAAGGCGGCTGCCGGCTGGTGGTTGGGGCCCTGCTGCTGCCGCTCCCCTGCCCTGACATGGCGCTGGGGACTTAGGTGGGAAGAGATAAGAAAGGAAGAAAAGAAAGGAAGAAAAAAAGAAAGTAAAGCAAAAAACGTAAAAAGTAAAAAAAAAAAAAAAAAAATTGGAACAAAGTTAAAATATAAAAACACAAGAGAGAAAAGGTATACATTAAACGCAAATTAGGGGAAAATATGTTTTGAATGTGTGGGATGGGACAGATTGAAGAGAGATAAAACTAGGCCACAGCACCATAACAAAGCAGAACACAAGATGCTGTGCCCATCCGATCCTCGTGGTGGTGTTCGTGCAATAATTCCAACGCAAGGGCATGCTTTGCATTGCCAGTGATGTTAAACGTAACATGAAGGGTGCAGCAAGAAACTCCACCCACTAGCGGAACTCTGCATAGCACGCCTGAGGTTTTTTTGCAGCTTTGCGTAGTTCCACATAGCATGACTACACAAACTCTGCCCAGGCCTAATCTCTCATGGAGTGTATTATGGTACTTTATGCGGAAAATATTTGTTCATGTATATTGTATAAAGGATAATAAATAAGATTTTAAAATGTGCCTATACTGTATGTTTGTTGTAGGCCTGAAAACGTTCTCATTGGCCGAAACATGTTGGCTATGTTTAATACACCAGGTTAAAAGGAAAGGAGAATTTTTTTTTAAAAAAAACTCTGTTGAATGGAGGATAATATGAAATAAAGGAACTGAAGTTTTGAAAAAATTACACTTGGAGTCTGTGCATCATACTGTATGTTAACTAACCATAATAGCAGTGGATTGTGGGTGCTGTGCTATATGTTGGAATTGTGCCGGCAGTTCAAGCCTGATCTCCTGCCTCACAATATAAATCCAACAGCAATAACTTCAATAGTAAAACTCATGGCAGTACTGCATTTTGTCGCCACTGGCTCTTTTCACTAAACTGTGGCAGTATCAAGGGGCATGTTCCAACCAAGTGTGGCATTCTGGTCATAACACTGTTTCATATCTTCCTGGCTCTACTTTTTCTTGAGCGAGATTCCTAAAGCGGCCAGTCTGGCTCCTAAAAGCCAGCATGTAACTGAATACATCCTGGGGGGGCTTACTGGAGGCCTTCTCCAAGCCTTCCCTAACCAGACTCAAAGGTCCCCTCACGGGGTGTCCATACAACAACTCAAAAGGGCTAAATCAAAAACCCTTTTGTAGCACCTCTTTTTAGGTGAACAGAAAGCATGACAAGAGGACTTCCCACTTACGCCTCAAGGGCTCTGACAGGCCCATAATCATGCCCTTCAGGATGCGGTTGGATCTCTCAACCAGACTGTTTCCTTGGGGATGGTAAGGAGTCGTAAACCTTTAGGTTACCCCACACTCTTTCCATAGAGACTTCATATATGTGGATATGAAGTTGGTATCTCTATCAGATACCACCTCCTTGGGGAACCCCACTGGGTAAACCCCCTCATCAATGCCCGCTCCACCACAGGGGCAGTGATTGATCTCAAAGGAATGGCTTCTGGGTACCTAGTGGCATGATCCACCAAGACCAGGAAAAACCTGCTGCTCATGGCTGTCTTAGGATTCAGAGATCCCACAATGTCAATACCAACCCTTTCAAAGGGGAGCTGACAACAGGAAAAGGTTGGAGGGGAGCCCTACATTTCCCCCCACTCTTGCCACTTGCCATGCAAGTTAAGCAAAACCTACAGTGTGCCTCGGAGTGCCTTCGCATCTGGGGCCAGTAAAAGTGGGTGACAAGCCTCTCAAAGGTCTTGTCCTGCCCCAAATGCCCAGCTAAAGGAACATCATAAGCCAAACCTAGTAGGAAGGCTCTGAACCACTGAGGTACCACTAGCACACAGGATGCCCCAACTCAGCAACCTTAGGCTCGCTATATAGAAGGCCTTCCTCCCAACAAATCAAGAGTGAACCAGACTCCTTGTCAGACACCTGGTCTGCAGCCTGCTGCCGCAAATCCTCCAAAGTAGGGCATGTTTTAGGTGCCTCACAGAATGCTTCCCTGGTACGATTGCTGCTGCCACTTAGTCAGCTCCCCAGTAGGCTCCAGGGTGCCTCCCTCAGGTTCAGCCTTCTCTCAGACCATGGGAACTTCTGGGTCAGTTTTCCCGCACCCCATGCCCTTCCTTCTTCTGGCAGACACCTGGGCCACTCTTTCAGTCTCCAGGACTGGGTCAAAAATGACAGTAGGCTGGTTAGCGGCAATAAATATGCCACTAACCAGCCTAGTGCCATTTTCTGATGCACTAGCACCCAAAAATGAGTCCTGTCTTAGTAAAGACAGGATTTATGCCCACCATCCCAATGGCCAGCACAGGATACCAGTGTCCCCTGGGCAAGGTCATAAGACCCAGTGCCAGGCAGGGGGCCCCATGTAAGGGGCCCCCAATGGCACATTGAAAAATATATATATACTTACCTATACGTACCCATGATGGGGTCTGCCATCCTATGGTGTGCCTCTGGTGTGGGTAGGTATGTCACTGGAGTTTGGGGTGGGTATCTGTGGGCCCATTCCATGGTGTTTGGCCATGGAAATGGGTCCACGGGTACCCTATCGCCTAGTCTGACCAAGGCATTAATTCATGGTGCTAAGCAGGCTTGGCGTCATTATTTGGGTCCACCTACTCTGTGCATGTTGTTTCTGCACCAGAGTATAAATAAGACAGTAGGTGGTTAGCGTCATATTGTGGACAGGAATACCTACATTGCATCTAATTAGTGCAAGGTAGTTTGCTACATCCACAACATGATGCTAACTCCAATATTTTGATGCTAGGCGGGTCTAGCATCAATTTAGTTTCAAAATTATTGAGGCTAAAATGGCACAAGCAAAGTATGAATATGCCCCAGTGTCTGGATCTGAATGATGATTGCCTGAGGAGTCATGTACAAGTACAATTGAGTGTGGCTGAGTAAAAAGATTCGGGGGACTCTGCAGATGAGCATCTTGGGCTCTGAATAAATGGCGGACCTTCAGATGTTGCATATTTGCAGTTTGGATGTTGGCAATCCCATTCATAGATGGGGTCAGTGTCTACTTTTATGTACTTTGGAGATAAATATGTGTGCAAGGAAGATACTGGATATCAAAATAAAATTGAAGTATTGGACATATACGTCTTTAACCATTCTTGCAGTGTAGCAATGTTGCTTACTGCATAAGGTTACCTGGATCTGTGAAACATATGATGCTTATGCCACTTAATTTGTTATAATTGTATGCAAGACAGTACAGCAAGACAGATATTCGTTGTTTACTTGTGCAAGGCAGCTTGTAGGATTATTTATTAAACATAACATAATAACATGACTTGGACACTGCTGTGGTATTCACTTTTGGCTAGAAGGTATGCTGGTGCTCTAGTAACATAGCACAATGGTCTCAGACATAGGTTGAAGAACCTAATGAAACATCAGTGTAGGCACTGACCACATAAATGATGTTCAATGTGAAAAATGCTTATTACCTGCAGTCACTCTTTCATGCAGGGAATGCCAGCTAGCTGCCAAGCTGTTTTGTGTGACATTAAAATAATACTACATCTTGTTCATACAGAGGTAGTCTCATCAATTTTAAGGGTTTGCCATGTGTAAGACACCAAAAGTCTAGCATGGCCTCAACTACTTCTAGTTATATGTAGTGGATATCCATGTGCATTTGCCAAATGAAAAAAAGCAGTACGAATGTCAGCAAAAACACTTATGTCTACATATATGGGGGAATCAATACTGGCATATTCCTATCTCTTTCCAGAGAAATAAATAATACCTCCTGTAGAGCAGTCTATCCTTGATGACCAATCTGTTAAAGACACCATCCTGCCCCTACATGGATGATGACACTATCCGACAACTCCTGAACTCTATTAAATCTCCTCCTCTGGTCTTGTCAAATAGTTGACAATGTTGCAGGGTCTCTAAAGGAACCGCCATGCACATGACAGGCCCCATCTAGCTGTATAATCCCAGCTGAGGACTCCGAGGCCCCCCAAGTTGAATTTCAATGGTGAGTGGTAGGAGTCCAGCAGTGAACAGCTGATGAGGAACGTCTGATGAGGAACGGAAAACTCTAGAAGGAGTCTATATGTGTCTAAGACCTAATAAGTGTGTGGCTATAGCCATTACAAACACCTAAACTTGGTTCCATTTGATTGATGAGTACCTTTGTGACATTGCTGGTGTCATGATGCAGAGGGTACAATATCAGCACACTACTTCTGACACCAGTGAAGCTGCCATGCGGCTGGGGGCCACCTTGAACATTATGGAATCCATTGAGTGCAAGTAGGACTCTGACATAACAACAATGGGTGTCCTTAATAGAAACATTGTTGCTTTGTGGGTGAGCCTCCAGAACCTTGTCAGGGATTTCCAGGCAGCCTTTCTGGCACTGATGAATGCCCCTGGGGACAGGGGAGCCAGATCTTTGTCCCATGAATGTGTGTGTACCTCAAATGCCTCCCACAGAAATACTATAATTTGCAGGGGAGGCACCAAACCCATCAGAGGAGGACAATGTAGACTTCACCAGTTTTCAGCGGTGATCTGCCCGATTGCATTTGTCAGTGCCTCCAGGCCAGATTCATAGTGGTTCTGTGTTTGACATCATGCCACCTCCTTTGTCACTCAGTGTTGTACTCTTTGTTTGGGAACCTGTTGATTTTATCCACTTTTGGACTTTGAAACACTCATAGCTTCCCTAGTGGCAATTTGCACCTCCTCACTGAAATTCCCCTTACCTCTACATGTCTCATGACATGTCTCCAAAATGGACTCTGTCTGGTCATCTATGCAATCTATAACTGTTTTTGTTAGTCAAAATAGGAAAATTGGACTAATGGCAAAGATTGTGAAGGGCAATCAATCTGCAGTAAACTAATGGCTATACACAAATTGGTACAAAACCTCAAATTGAATTGTCTTTTTTGCTTTTTCGTGGAGGAAGAATACATTCATATGCACTTGCTCACGTCACAAGAAGAGTGAGCAACACTCAATTTCACATGCTGTCTTTGGGTATGCAACTCCACTAGTTATAGCTACGGCTATGGTCTAATCAGCAATGTGTTGTCTCCCAAGCTAATATAAGTGTGTAAAATCAATCAGCAGTCAATTGAGTGACACTCAGTGAGACTCTGCTAGAAATAACATTAATTATTACCATCTAATAGTGTGAAATGTGATCCCATAACACTGTTCTGCTCATCCATATAAATGTTGCTCTGTAAATATGTCAACGTCATCATCCTAAATTTATAACATCAATAGCTATAATGAAGAGATTCTCCTGTAAAAGCATCTGCATGGCTGTACCAATAATAGGCAGATACTCATGCCAAAATTCATAATGAATTAGCATCATACTCGTGCCACGCAAGGTGGAGCAAAGAACATTAAATATCCTGATTGTCAGTAACAAAGAATTGCAAGTGCTCTATGTTGAGGACCTGTGCCATCTGATACTTGATAAAAAACGCTGTTTCACTGGAGAAAGAAAATGAACTGTGTATCTCTGCACCTGAGAGGCCTAATATATGTCAAGCATGAGTGTAACCATAGATTTCTGATAAATTGTACATACATTTATCCTATAAATGCCAGACCAGAGAATCAGAAACAACCCAACAACTCCCCAAGGGGAGAGCAAATGTGGGATATATGGGCATTCAACTCTGAAATGACTTAATCAAAGTGAATTACATGATGTGCCACACTTAGCTAGTAGGCAATGGCAATGATTATGGACAATCTCCTGCAGCTGTAACTACATACACAATGATTATGTTGCAAGGAGGTGTGCTGTAGTGCAAGACACAAATGTGTGTTCCTGTGTAGCTAGGGAGTAGCAATTTCTTTTATTGAAAAAACATTCCAACATATGCAATGCCCTAGCACTTTCATGGAGGATGCAAGACTAGGAGACTATTTTTGTTGTGTTGTGTGTGAAATCTCAAACCGTGTCCCACTTACATTGTCCAAATTATTAAAAAAATTCCAGAATTTGTTCAAATTTGAGTGAGACTAACAGTTGTCCTTTGATATCTAAGAAAACTACATATACCTTCATAGAGCATAAGTCATTTGCTGCACTACATATGCAACTCATCTTAAACAATGGTGCAAACTCTTACAGATGAAGTGATGATGAGCTACTGAAAGTAGAAACAAATTTAATGTATTGAAAATATTATTAAAACATATAACTACCTACCCTACATTAAGTAAGATAATACTAGCCTGACATACCTACAATAATCTTAAACTACCTAAACTCATTTTATACAATCTAAACTGATCTTCAATTATGTTAACTGATCTTACAGTATCTTAACTACCATATACACATAACAGGTTAACCATCAACCCCACACCCCCCTTAATAAACAAACATAAATTGATACAATACAAACATCAACTACACATAAACATATACTAACTATACATGTAAAGATAAACAAATAGATATTTTCTGGTCTTTTCTTATATATATATATATATATATATATATATGGTTAACTAAGCATCAACTTCCCCAACTAAAAAACAAAATCTATCTAAACACATTTATTAAAGATTAAAGACTACCTTTTACAAATTCTTTTAAATAACCCCTACCTACACTGTACCTATACTAAGCCTTAACTAGCACTATTTATACACCATACCTATAATAAAGCCTTAACAAACACTATTTCTAATGACTATCATATAAAACCCTTTGAATGAAAAGGAAAAGGGTATTATATAGAGGAAGACTTGCATAAATTATGTAACCTGCCCTATTGCATCTTCCAGGTCATTCATCTGTTCTTTCAGGCTGGCCTGATCCTTCTGTACTTGGTACATAAGCTTGGTCATTTTTTTCAGCTCCCAGAGAATGAAGTATTTAAAAACATCAGAGCCTCGTCTTCTTTGCATTTGTCTGGGCAGGGCAGGTGGTGGCTGTAAGGATGCAGATGTCCTTGGAGTTGGGCTGGTGGCTGCTGCTGCTGCACATGTTCTGACTGATGTGGGACCCCAGATGCACCTTTTTATTCTTGTGTGTGGCTCCTCCATGACCCCACCACCTTGGTCTTCTCATAAAGTTAAGCAAATTTTCTAAAGGCTTTTGAGACATACCTAATATGGTGTTAGTGTTCCAGTCTTGCTCAGTAGGTCTTCACCTGGTTAGCTGTCATGTAAGCTAGGGAGGTGAAATAAAAAAAACACAACTTGTAAGTGTACACAATGTACTAAAAAAAACTGACAGTTTTATACAATATTGTGGGGCATATTTATACTCCGTTTGCGCTGAATTTGCGTCTTTTTTTTCGACGCAAATTCGACACAAAACTAACTCCATATTTATACTTTGGCGTTAGACGCGTCTAGCGCCAAAGTTCATGGAGTTAGCGTCATTTTTTTGCGTGAACACCTTCCTTGCGTTAATGATATGCAAGGTAGGCGTTCCCGTCTTAAAAAATGACTCCGATGCATATGCGTCGTATTTATACTCCCGGGCAAAAATGACGCCCGGGAGTGGGCGGGTCTAAAAAACCCGCATTAGCGCCGGATTTAGCGCCTGGGTCAGGGCAGGCGTTAAGGGACCTGTGGGCTCAGAATGAGCCCAGAGGTGCCCTCCCCTGCCCCCAGGGACACCCCCTGCCACCCTTGCCCACCCCAGGAGGACACCCAAGGATGGAGGGACCCACCCCATGGACATTAAGGTAAGTTCAGGTAAGTATTTTTTTTTTTTGTGGCATAGGGGGGCCTGATTTGTGCCCCCCTACATGCCACTATGCCCAATGACCATGCCCAGGGGACACAAGTCCCCTGGGCATGGCCATTGGGCAAGGGGGCATGACTCCTGTCTTTGCTAAGACAGGAGTCATTTCAATGGGGGTTGGGAGTCGTAAAAAAATGGCGCAAATCGGGTTGAGGCGATTTTTTTGCCTCAGCCTGACTTGCACCATTTGTGGACGCCCATACTCCATTTTCCCCCTACGCCGGCGCTGCCTGGTGTACGTCGTTTTTTTTAACGCACACCAGACAGCGCCGGTGGCTAACGCCGGCTAACGTCATTCAATAAATACGGCGCCCGCATGGTGCTTCAGAATGGCGTTAGCCGGCGGTAATTTTTTTGGCACAAAACTGCGTTGGCGCAGTTTTGCATCAAAAAGTATAAATATGGCCCTGTGTGTCTGTTCAGATCAACTTTACTCGATGAGATAGAGCTATGGACACTATACCTTCAGTACAAAGATACCTCCTACTTAAGCAAGGCAAAAATTAGTTAAGTGCAGTCAGTGTAGATGAACAATATGGAAATGCAGCCACAATATGATTACAACCATATGTTTTGAAATTGAAATTGGACATAAGGCACACACTTTGAAACTTAAGGTGTTGGACTTGCATTATGCAAGTGAGCAGACATTTGGTCATCTACACAGGTTAAACTTGACAGGGTAAGACAGCCAAGGTAGTTTGTTGTTGCATTGTATCACTAATCATGAGTCACACAAGGAAGTACACATTTCAGACTTTACTCAGTGCCAGGTCAGTAAAACATGGATTTGGGTAGTGGTTTATCACCTAAAATACACTACTTTTGTACATTTCACAAATTTAGGCTCAGGTAAACAGACTACAATCTGACTAATAAATTCTGGTATACATGTGTCTCAAAAACATGTTGCTTTTAACTTATCGATATGTCTGTACAGTCATTCTTCCAGCACAACATTCATCTTTAGACATTTTTTATAACACAATGCATCTCAGTAGTGTCTGTATGCAGGTAAGTGTACTCATCTGGACACAAACTTTGTGACATTGAATGCTTGAAACTTTGCACCATGTTGCAGGTTGACAACTTTGGTGCTACACAGTCTAATGTAAGCCACCAGTGTGTAAATTCCTGCATTTAAATTATTTTCACAGTGTTGCAACATTAGAAATAACTTGTATTGTCTGCATCCCTATCAGAAATATAACAAAAGGGATATACAAGGAATAAGTTTGGGTTTAAAATGCCAAACCATATGTAGACTAGTGCATTTGTCCAGCTGGCAACACAATGCCAATTAGACTGATTCAATGATTTGAGGCATGGTGACACTCCTTTGCTTTTATACCAATCTCAATAGCTAAAGGTGTTTAGAAAAACGCACGTTGCACAGATTTCAGAAACCTGACATATAGTTAAGATCTGCCAAACAATAACACCAAGCACCTACCATGTGTACATCAACACTCACAATGTGCATCAACAAGTCAATCAATCAATCAATATCTTTTTCGATCACATAAATGGATCATAAAAGAACACATCATACAATATACAGTAAATGAGATAATAAATGCAAAATATTACATAAAAAAGTGAGGACCACATTGTAAAGAAGAAAATCAAATGCATAAAATATGCCTTCAAAAATTACTAGAAAACATAAGAAAGTTAAAATGAGATAAAACCAAGAATTCACGAGCAAGACTAACAGACTGTCAAGGACCAATAGCCACCACAAAGAACAGCAACAATCTCATGCAAAATCAAAACTTTATACCGCATAATCAAAATACCATTCAATTCATCAACTGTACCACACGTTTTGAAAAGGATCCAACTTCCATATATACCAAATGCCCCTCGAGTTGCTGCAAAAAGACCACTGCAATGCTGCGTCTCGTAATCTGTTGGTGTTGTAAGAGTGGGATCAGGTACCGTCTGGTCAGAAAAGAATATAACGTATAAAAAAACAAAAATGCTGTAACAACTGGGAGGGGGAACACCATCACAGGGGCATAATGAAATATTAATCGGAGCAAATTGACCCTTTGGGAAGCACAACATCCATCTGATTGAGCCAGAACAAAACCAGGCTTATGAGACATTTTTGTAGGAGTTCTTAACAATCATTAGGTAGGGTGCTACTACCCCCACTGTTTGAACAAAACACAAATCCTTAACAGTGGATTTCATTATCTCTGCCATTTCTTGGTGTTCTTTCCTGTATGCCAAAAAGCAAGCCTTCAGCCACCCTTTATAGTTTTTGTTGATTGATGAGGGATTCTCAAAACTCCAAGGACACCATAAGACCAAAGTGATCATCAGTCAGTCATTATGGTAATGAAGTAGACAATACCATGTGTACCTAGAGTAACAGGCCTGCAACCTAACAGCCTCCCAGGCATTTGTGTCAATGTTCTTTTTTCACACCATTTCACATATTAATAATATGAGGTAATATGAGGTAGCCTGGTACCTGAATTACAACAGCCATAGTTTGGGTTAGTGTGTGAAAGTTTTATTTTCCAAAGTCTGTAGGATAATGTGCTAACACCTCTACTGAAACACATGTTGCCATGTTTTGTAATTTCAGATGTGGCTCACATCCAAGATTTATAATAACTTAGCCCTATCCGAACAACATGTTCAACATCTATCATAGTTAAAATCAATTAAGCTTAATGGTTACCCTGCTAACACCGCCCTGCATTTTTGAACAATAATACTTTAGAGTTGCACACAGGCGCAGGGACAGGTATGTGTGTACACACATTTTCAGTCTTTCACCCCAGATTTATTTTGGCACACCTATGATCAGTCACCCTGGAATTATGTTGCAGGAGAGCTCAAATGAATGCAGCATGTATGAGCATAGTATGCTGCATTAAGTATTATGTGTGTCATATTGACACACATTTAGTATTACTATGAATTTGTGATACCTTTCTTTTCACAATTGTTAACAGTGTCTGTATATTAATATTGTACCTCATCAGCACCTGTGCCATACACAAGTTTGCACATATGCAACATAACCTGGCACAGATAAGAACAACCAAGTTCAATAGACTTACAGAGTGCATATGTTGAACCATGATACGTTATGCTAGTGCTATATCCGGTACAATCAAATGTTTTTGTGTTAAATACCTGCAGATTATGCACCAGATGAGGGCCCCTGTGCCGAAAGCATTACAACTATAGATATGCTAACCTCACAACTGATTTAAAGATGTTTATAGAATGTGGGCCTGCTTACATTGACCCTACATTCACAATGACATGCGTCCATGTTCTGTGGCCAAGTTCTGTTGTGTTGGCACACTGATTGAAAGCTGGTTATAAGTAAACCATACCTCCCAAAAGCCATCACAGTGCTACAATTCACATAAATCACATAAATCACTCACACACACACGTCAAAAAGCTATATATATTACACTCACTGGTAGCATTCGGGTCTCAGAAGCTATCCACCTTACTGTAGGTATATGGGAGATACCCACCAAGAAGACAACGTTTTGGACATTGCATTGTAAGTGGTGCAGTCACACATGGTCAACATTAAATGCTAATAATGATGTCATTCCAGTCTATCAGATATATACAACACTCTTGACATGCATATTTATTCATTGTATTATTATGTGATACAGCTATTCATCTTGCTGGGCTGAGCTTGATGGATGTTGAAGGTCAGAGGTATATTTCATCATATGCCTGAAGCATGCCTTAGGCATCTGTATTTTATAAACATGCTGGTCAGCATCATGTCAGGCCCCGTTGCACCATGACACATGGGTAACACCTTTGGCACTAGTCTGAATAAGGATAGCTGTGATGTGAAAGGACATGTATACAGTGTATTTGACATCTTCAAGCCAATATCATATTTTTAACAACAGTGGTGCACAGAGTGCTGAATATCAGAAATTGAATGTACATTTGTAGGTTGTGCAAGGATGTTTGCCTTGAAAGCAGTTTTTTGTTCTTTCTTGTAAGCCTCACATTTCTGCACAATAACATCTGTCAGAAGCATATTAAACTGCATATGTGTAGAGCACAAGGTAGCACACATGGAACATTAAACAATGATGGATTTACAAATATATTTTCTCCTTAGCCATCAATGGTGGTGCACTGTCATTTTGGGAGCATTGCCTGGTCATTCACATATGTCAATGAAGGGATAGCTCATAACTCCTTACAATTTAATTGTATACTACCATCCACAGACCATTGATCCCCCCTTTGTCCCAGGGTATGTCAACTGAGCTACAGCCACTGGTTTGATTTATGCTGGGTTAATGTAGGCAATCTGAGGCAGTCAAACATCTCTAAAGATAGATTGCACATGTGGTATTTGTCCCTAACATTGACTGCTATAGCTACATTACAACATGCAGATGGTATATACAGACATACATACATACATACTGGTCCGGGAATCTCCGGTCTGAGCAGGCCCACAAGAGCTTACTCCCTTGCCACCACATGTGCCCAACAATGTTTGATTTGGACAACAGTCCGACCGTGGCCAAAGTACTTGTTAACGTAATAGCAGACACGCTCCCACCTGTCCATTCCGTCTTTGGGTAGATACCCCTGCCTGACCACACCCCCAGAGGCCAGCATTCTGGGCAGATAATCGTATATTAGTAAGAGGAGCCCCCCAAAATTCTTCCCCCTCCCCTTCCTGACATGACCCTATCCTTCAATGATAAACAAAATCTAAAACAACACCCTTTAACACTATCTCTACTTCATATTTACAACTCCCCTAAAAAGATAAACACCCAAATATACAAAGACAAAAATTCAGACAATACAATATTAAAAGACACAAAAGCTATATAAATCTCACCACACAGGGGCAAATCAGACACCAACAAGACCAAAATACAATATCATCCACAGCCACTCTCCAAAATACCTCAAACTACAAGCACAAATGAATAGACTGTAAGAGAAAGTGAAAGTAACTTGCACACTTCCTAGTATGCAGCCTGCCACACCCAATGCATAATTTCCTGAGTGTATCCCACCTGGTTCTGACAATTCTGTCCTTTTTTATGATGCATTGCTAGTCCAATGGCCAATGTGTGATAGCTGCACTGCGCAGTGGCACTTCTGCAGTCAGTTCCATGCATTGGTATCAATGTGCAGCTATTGACTGGTACAACTGGTGCAATACACCATTATGACTCATGTAAATGGCCTAATGTGTGGGATCTACTGGAGAGGACTGTGAAATTCAGGATCACACACCTTGGGCCCACTTCCATTGGTCCTGGATTCATAGCGGCCAATTGTTCAGTTTGTTTATGTGTGACATTATATTGGTCATAGTGTGCTTATGTGTGACATTTCAAATTCTTAGTTTTGACATTTTGAGTGACACTTTATTGTGAAGGGAACAAAGTATTTGTTGTCATGTAATGAGACTAATTATAAAAATGTATTCCTTTTGTGGTTTGTCTTAGTCTTTGGTGGACCTAGGTACCTGCTGTGATGCAGGGATTTATTCAAATGGGTTAGCATACTCTGATTTGACTCGTACTTGGCAGAGCTGTGGACTGGGGTGGCACCAGGTCTATGTGATAGAGGATAGTATCCATGTGCAGAATCTTGGTGGTTGTATGTTTTTCATGTCCCTGTTACTTCATGACAGATGGGTTGGCACATGGGCTGTGGAGTCAGTCTGGGTTCAAGGAATGCATGTGCGTTCCTCTTCAACCAGTTAGGGGAACAGCAGCCATCATGTCAGCACAGCAGGAATCATGAGCTGATTGATCACACATCAATTGTCACAGCTGTCACCAGGGTACACACCTAAATATCCCCCACACTCATATATGCATTTGAATATTGCTCAAGGGGCCTATGTCCTACTCTATTGTATTCCTGATTCTTCCCAATCTCCTTATGCATGCAATGTGTCAGAATTCCTTTCATGTGACGTGCAACTGATGCAACACACACTTGGAGAAGCACAGACACCGGCAGGCTCACCATACTACAGTGTATGTGCCACCCAGCTTTCACAGTGACTGGACTTTCTTAATCTATCTGGTGTAAATCGAATAAAGTACACACAGTTCTCAGGCAGCCATGTCTTACACTCAAAGCTAGACAAGGTCCTCCATGTAATGTGGTGGCAAAGACACTTCTGAACTCAGGGCTATATCTATGAACTAATTAGTGTGGTACTTGCGAAACAGGCCATGGTAAATGGGCAACACAAATCTATTCTCATATTTGTTGAGCCACCTGAGGTCGTTTTGTGTAACCCTGAGTAGTGTCCTTAATCTAGAGTGACACAATGCATTGTAATGCACTGCACTGCCTCATTCTGCACCAGAGAGTGGTTCGATGACCATTGCCTGGGGGTACCCATTCACATCCCATGGTTTTAGATGCATTCCCAGACTTACCAAACCAGGTAAACCTGGGAATATACCAGGAAGCTCATCATCCCAGGAGTGGTAGTACAAGGAGTCAGAACTTTAAATGTCCTTGTTGCTTCATTTTACAATGTGTGCTGCATTCAGCTAGCTGAACATACAATTTGTATTTTGCCACTGAGGCCTGATGTGGTATATATGACAATCTGAATTGACTCAAAAGTGTAGTGTTTTTGAGGATCCCCCCACTTACATGTATGCCTTCTTTGCACACAACATCATTACATGTACACATGATACTTGGCCTTTGTCCATGACAACTGCCACTCATGATCTGTGATGTTATGTGCAACAACATTTGGTCCTAAAAAGTGGTGCAATTCTGCATGCTATCACATTAGTGAGACACATTGCAATAAGTGGTTGTTCTGAGCTATGGACATATTGGGTGATTTATGTTCCAACATTCAATGAGTACCATGTGAAACACACTTTGCTGATGCAGACACCAGCAAGAATGTGTAGAACTGCACTACTCAAGTGCATGAGGACAGGAATGCACTATTTAGATGTGGATATGTAGGAAGCCTGTCCTGTCCCTTTTATGCAGTACACTGCATCACATTGCACTGCTGCATTGGTTGATTAAATATTTTGCTGCCTGGCCCTTCCGTACAGCAAAGCAGGTGGCCGACTCTGGCCACCTGCAACTTCATGGATTGTTTTGCATCCAGCCAAAAATAAAGATTCTTTACTATAGATGACAGATCTTTCAAATTACCCAGAGCCTCAGGCCAGGGCTGAACACCCCATAGAGGAGGGGCTGTTTCCCAAGACCATAATCCCAGTCTTATCCCAATTAGGCATGAGTGAGTTTGTACTCATCCAGAGAGAGATCATGCTCAAGCATACGTTAGGGGTTCCGGTGCAGTTTCCTTGTGCAGATGCAAAGCGAAGATAATCTGTGTGTTGTCTGCCTGCATACAAGAACAAGTTAAGTCCGTAGCTTTCCACCACCTTTGCAAGAGGGTGGACATATATAGTGAAAAGCGTTGCTAACTGACAAGACCTGAAATGAGGGGTTTTCAAGAAACAAGGTCATCCAAGCTAGTGATGTGACCTGCAAACCTGATGATGTGAGCAGGAGAGTGGGATGAGAGAGTGTTTGAAAGCCACACTTATGTCTAATAAAATCAGTGTGGCTGTACAGCCCTCATCCAGGAGCCATCTAAAATGTTCTGTGACCCATAGGAGAGTGGATTCAGTGCTGTGTGCCTCCCTACTGGGGTGGCATGGTGAGCAAAAGAGCGATGGATTAAACCCAGATCTGTGACTGGGGGTGGGTGTTTGCATTGTTCAGCACTCTTTCCATCATCCTTTTGTGTTGCTAAAGTTGCCCTAAGTGGGAAGGGTATGCCCAGATGTGGGTTCTTTGCTCACTGTGCCACTGGATTCAAGCTAGCCTGGCTGATGGTCCCAGGATGCTTGTTTCCAGTCCAGGGAGGACCTGGCCTGGCAGTTCAGGCTGGATTGTCCCATGAGGAACAGGGTCAAGACTGATTTGCATATGGCTGGGTCCAAACTGGGGTGGCGTAGAAAGCAAAAAAATGATGGATTAAACCCAGATCTGTGACTAAGGGTGGGTGTTTGCATAGTTCAGCACTCCGTCCATTATCCTTTTGTGCTGCTAAAGAGTGCCACCCTAAAGCATGACCGTGATAGATGCAGATCATTGCACTCCTCCATAATAGTAGGAAGTTGAGAGTTGAAATGTTTCTTCAGGATCTTACAGAGAATAGGCTGCATTGAAATGGGTCCAAAGATGTACCAATTAGTAGGGTCAAGGTTGGGCTTTTTTAGCAGCTGTAAAATAGTTTTGTGTTTACAAGCTGCTTGAATACACCCTTCTCTCAGTAAGAAATGTAAAATACCCACCACTATTAGGAGTAAATCAGGGTCCATAGGATTAAGTTTGGCTGGCAGAAGTGGATCCAGTGGAAAACCAGAATTAATCGACTTTATTGTGGACAAAAATTTGTGTAAGGTGCAGCAGGGTCATTAGTTTTGTTTCCTGTTCATCTAGGGTCACACTTGGTGAGTCATCCACTCTCCCTGTGTGGTCTTCCTTAATACAACTGTGAATGACAGTGCTAGACATCTGTGCATCTGCCTTTGGATCATTTGCAAGATGTAACTGGATGTCAACACCCTTTCTAGCAAAGAAGTTGGCCAATTCTTCACAATGGTCCTAGCACAGTAAAGGAACAGGAGATATTATAGCTGGGTCCAAAAGTCACTTGACCACATTAAACAGCATCTTAGAGCTATTTTGGGCATCAGCAATTTTATCAGAACAAAATTCTGCTTTAGCGTCCTTGCAGAGCCGGTGGCAATGTTTCAGGAACAATTTGTGCTTTGCTTTTAGGCCCACATTGTATGATTTCCTCCACTCTTTTTCACAGCCTTTGCAATATTTGGCATGCCAATGGGTCTATTGAGGCCAAGCACACTTTTGGGCAAACTGGCCTAAATGTTAATAGTTGTTCTAAGGAGAAGTCAAGTATTTCTTGCTGGGGATGCTACAGGGTACCTGGCCCTTGGACCAGTCCAGATGCAGAAGGGTGCAGACAAGCTTGCCTTAGGCACTCCTTTGATGCACCAGCGATCACCCACTGTGTGCATCTGCTGAGCGTCCTTGCCAGGGCAGTTGTTTGTAGGCCAAAATGAGAGAAAGCTATACCGCTAACTCAATTGGGCACACAGCACAGCAAAAATGGCCACCCTGGTAAAATGAAGCAGCGCTTGAACAAGCCCTCAGTATTTCAATTTAAAAATTGTGAAAAAAAGAACTAAAAGGGCCCCGGGACCCCACACAAGTATAATTACAGTCTCATACTGATTAAAAGACAATGGCCCTCATATTGGCGGTAAAAACCTCCTTCTGCCACAGTGACGGCCGCCAAAATACTGCCACCACGGCTACCATCCATCCGTAATATTATAAGCATTGCCTGACTTCCGCCACAATAAGGGTGGAAATCCAGCAGTGTTCATGGTGGTGGACTGTAGTAATCTGGCGATGCTATCACCATGCCAGTAGAACACCGCCAGTCGTATTATGACAAGTAATACGGCTTGGCGGTGTTCTGCTGGCCGGGTGCTGCTGGCAATAACAGGGCCCTTCCTGTTCCCTGCCAGAAGACCTCCCCACCCAAGGTAAGTCAGGTTTCCAACAGGGGATGGGGGTGAGAGGGTGGGGGGTGTTTTGTGTGTGTGTCTGAGTGTGTGCATGAATGTCTGAGTGAGTGTGTGATTGCATCTGTGTGTGTTGTGTTGTTTGCATGGTTGTATGCATGTGAGTGTGTGCATGTGAAAGTGAGTGCGCGTCTGCATGTCAGTGTAATCGTTGTAAGAATGTGTGTGAGCATGTCTGGATGTATGTGTGTATGAATACATATATGCCAGTGTGAATGACTGGGTGTATGCGTGGTGCGTGTTTGCTGGTGTGTGCATGTATGGGGGGTGGTGTCTGAGGATCGGAGGGGTTGGGGCGTGTGTCTGAGGATCAGAGGGGGAGGGGGCACCTGAGGATAGAAAGGGGTGGGGGGATGTTTGGGTGGACAGGAGTAGGGGGTGTCAGATGAATGCTGGGGGTGGGGGAACCACCTACCAGTGACAGTGAAGGAATTTCTAATGCCACGAAAACCATGGTGGTAGGCAGCTCATAATGCCGCTGGCAATGCTATGCTGGCCGCCGGGCTGGATATGCACATCTCTGACCCGGCGGCTCATACCGCCATGGTTGTATGAGTGGACAAGTGGAAGGTTGGCTGCAACCATCCCTCCAATCTCATAATGGCGGTATGCACCGCCAGCCTGTTGGTGGTCATACTGCCACATTAACACTCATCGCCGGGGTCATAATGACCCCCAGTGTCTGATACAGTAGTGTTGCGCTGCCTCCAGAGACACCCTAACTGCATCCGTCAAATCCTCACCACGGCCTCTGTTTAACGCCCAGATCAAGAGAAAGGTGCACTGCTAACTCAAGTTGGACACAGACCTGGACAGAATAATTTAGATGTTCACATGTATGTATATGATTTTACCTTTGGGGGGATTCTACTTCTATGCCTTGATTCTGCCATCATTGATGTAGCAAGAGAATGTTGAGTTTGGGATCCTGAGCATAATGTGATTCCTTGCCTTAGTTGCATTTCATTCTATGATATTTACTGGTGTATAACATGTTTGGCAGCATTGTATTTGAGTTCGTGATTTTAACAATGATAGATTCATATGCAAGGAATGTGGCCAACGTACACCACAATACTGGTGATCTATCACATTGGTTTCATATATCAATGTGGCTTGATACCTATGTGTACGTGTGTACCTACACTGTCAGTATGGCTGACAAATGTGTGTTTTGTACTGATGGTATCACATTTATACATAATTGTGGCCTACACTTACATTGCATGGCACAAAAGGTACTTACAACTACGTCTTTAGTGTCGTTCTTGAAGCTTTGGTCAACATACAATTATACTGCCATGTGTGACACACTTACTAAAGATTACTTGATTTGTTCACACTACATTAATTCAGTGGTACTTTAACTGATACAGAGAGTAGGTATGCCATTAGGTAATGCGCACCTCACAGTAAGCCATCAGGTGCCATTTGTACTGATATTGATTTTTGTCTTGATTTATTAACCAGTGCAGATGATGTGGTTCGGTCGATTCACACAGTGTGAGATGACAAAATACAATGCACACATGTTATGTTGGTACTGCCATTGCAAGACTAGTGAGGGAATGACACAATGGAAAATCATTGTCTACATGTTGCAGTAAGTTGTTCCCACTATGTCCACATGACACTAGGGGTCAGATATTTAGCAAAGTGGCACAGTGCAGCACAGCATGTCATCTTGCTGCGCTGTGCTGCATCACTGGGAAAGGGAAGGAATGCACAGAATTTAAGCCATACAGCACTTTCCTATCCTTTCTTTCTGCGCTGGCACAGAATGTGCTGCCTAGTGCAAATACAGGCACCCTTACACCATGGTGCAAGGGTGTCTGTATTGAACGCAGGATTGTTTTTTGTGCAGGAATGGGCACCTTCCTACAAAAAAAATCCTTAAAGGCATATTCCTCTATCTATTTATGCCTCAGGATGCAGCACACATGGGAAGAGGAAATAACATTGATGAATTAAGCATTTTATCCTTGTTACACCGCACTTGAGGAGGTATATTTATTTGGTGCATTCCCAGGTTTACCTGGTTTGGGATACATGACATGCATCATAAATCATGGGAGTTCCATGAAAACACCCAAACAACACAAATGAAACACCTCCCTTACACACAGTAATGCAACACAGCATTTTGTGCTGTGTTGCATTACTCCAGATTTTAGATGCTTTTCAAAGCCATGCAAAGTGATTGTGCCTGTCTTCCAAAATCTGACTTAGAGGTTTGCATTACTATGTACCATGATGCATGGTGCAAGCATGAGGCAGACCTCTTGTAAATATGCCCCTAGCTCCATAGACAAACACAGAGACGGCTACTATGTCTTGCATTTCAAATTTTTAGTTAGTATGTTGTACACTTCAGATTTCCTTACCAACAGGTAGCCCATTCCCTTATTGCCCATTCTGGAAGAGCTCATTGATGATACTGTGTCAGAAGATGTAGGCATCATGCTCGCTTCTGGGATATTTGGACAGCATCATGATGATCACCCCAAATGGTCCACTATAACCAGTGCATTGATGGAATACATGTGTTTTGGGTTTCTGTACAGGTGTGATGTTTTAGCAGGGGGAACCAAGTGCGCATGTGTGCAATCCATACATCTAAGACACAGGGAAATCCCACAATTGTATAGAAACCTTCCCTGGGATCCAGTTGTTGTTGCTGTTGTTGTTGTTGTTGTTGTTGTTGGGTCATGGGAAGAAGAGATACTTTGGTGTGAGTCTGATTATGGCATCCAGGACAGAGGGTTGGAAGGCAGAAAATGATGCCTGAGAGATTCCTGACACTCTAGTTGTTGTGATCTGGAAGGAACCACATGCCATCATGTGGAGGACAGTCATCAGTTTGAACATTGGTGGAATGTAAGGGGGCCTGGCAGTTAGTGGCTGGTGATGACTCAATCTTGTGGAAAAATACAATGATGGACTCCCTCCTGAATCTGTACAATTTGATGACCTCCTTGTTGCTGAAATCAATGAGAGATATGTGCAGCCGGAACACATGCTCTCTTCTCCTTCTCAACCTACATGGTGGTGGTTGTCTCCTCAGGACTTCTAGCTGCAGGATTGCAGCCTTCATGTGTGTAGTTGACCTTGCCAAAGTGTTTTATGATGTTCAGGTTTTTATGCCATAACGACTGCATCATCTCCTACTCAGGGGTTGCCGATGCACCGATTTTGTTACACTTTTCAGGCTTTCCGTGCTGCATCCTAACAATGCCTCACACATTGTCAAACCCATAAATATAACTGCATTAGATTTTGTGGGGGAATGCCTACCCAGCATATTTTTTTTTTTTTTTATGGCCAGCTGATTTAGGTGCAGATTTTGACCAATGCAAATCTTAAAAAATGACTCATTTTGCCATCCTTCCAGATCAGCTGACTAAAAAAGTGGAGGGGCAGTTAATCTGGCGTATTCCGCCATGAACCTTTCTTTTTGTGTTGATGCCTATGCTAAGTACATTGTCCAGTCCTTATCTAACTTAAAGGCTTTTTGGAGGAACTGGAGGATGGTGGAGATATTTCCTCTAGATTATCTTTAATAAAATAGGAGGTTTGGTTTTTGTTGGACCTTACATTTGACTCTACTTTCAACAGTGGCGTCGGCAGCACATTCAGTAGCTGCATTTCAATGGCATATTTGGATGACATCCTGGAAAGTTATTTGGTCCTCAACTGGTGGATATGATGAAAAGATCAGCATAGGATCATTAGCTGTCAACCCCAGGTAAATTTCATTTGGGAGAGTAGATTTGGGTTTTGCAGAGCCTTTTGAGAATTTACCTCAAGTACGGGTTCCGGCCAGCTCTTGCAAGCATGGCAAGTTCTTCTAAAAACAAATCTTGGTGTCAAACTCCAGTTGCTCCCATCCAGTCAACCTCCTTCAAACCTACAGCGTGGCTATCAAGGATCAGTGGGATGTTGCCTTTTTCCTGTCTTTCTTCTTGGGAAATAGATGTGACAGATATTTGGGTTTTTCAGCTGGTAAGGGAAGGTTAGCGAATAATTTTCTCTTCCTTTGCAGTGGAACTGTTCATAGAGACCCCAACACAAAACAATCCATGGAAAGGAGAACATTTGGGAAAGGAAATTCAGGAACTTCTCAACAAAAAAAGCCATTATGCCAGTCTCAGAGAACAAGTGGGGACAAGGCTGATATTTTCCGATGGTTTTGATTTTCGGCCACTACTGGATCTCAAGCATGTGAACCTTTTCATTTGACACCAGAGACTCAAAATGGGGAGTCTTCAGCATATCATTTCTCTCATTTTCTCTGGGTGCATATTGATGCATATTCCTATGCATTCCTCTTCTCATAATTTTTTTTTTACGCTTTGCCTTGGGGTCACTCTTCCAGGTTTGTGCCCTTCCTCTTGGTCTTTTTACTCTCCACCTCATGTCATTACAAAACCTTTGGCACCTTTGGTTGGCAACCTTCAGTCCTATCCTAGGGGATGTTTGTGTTTCCATACTTGAATGGCAAGTTAAGCTGTGCCAATAAAAATTTCCAAGGGTTTCGATGCAGCTGGTTCTCAACTGTGTGTCTCAGCACAGGTTCCTTTTCAACAACAAGAAGTTCAATTTGGTGCCTGCACATGAGATTCAATTCACTGGAGCCCTATTTGATTCATGGGTGGGGAAGGTGTTTCTCCCTCCAGATCATCGGCAGAGACTGATGACATGTCTATGGAACCTCTTGATCCTTCAGCAGGTGCAGGCAAGAGAATGGCTTTGGGTGCAGGGTGAGATGTCAGCCTCAATTTTTCTGGTTCTTTGGGGTCAACTTCACTTATTTCAGTGAGAAAACCATCCCCTGTCCCTGTGGGATCCAAGTTCACATGACTGTGAATTTCTGGTTCAGGTTTCACCAGACATAGGCCTTCATTACAACCCTGGGGGTCAAAGACCGCCAGGGCTGTTTTGGAGGTTGTACCGCCAACAGGCTGGCGGTACAAACTCACGGATTATGACCGCAGCGGAAGCACCGCGGTCGCACCGCTGGTACCAGCGGTTTAACGCCATGGTTGTCCTGGTGGTTTTAATTCGCCAGGGATTACGAGTCCCCTTCCCGCCAGCCTTTCCATGGCGGTAGGAACTGCCAAGAAAAGGCTGGCGGGAAGGGGACTTGGGGTGCCCCTGTGGGCCCCTGCACTGCCCATGCACTTGGCATGGGCAGTGCAGGGGCCCCCCAGGCACAGCCCCACACTGCTTTTCACTGTCTGCACAGCAGACAGTGAAAAGCGCGATGGGTGCAGCTGCACCTGTCGCACAACCGCAACACCGCCGGCTCCATTTGGAGCCAGCTCCCATGTTGCGGCCCACATCCCTGCTGGGCCGGCGGGCAGAAACTCTGTTTCCGCCCACCGTCCCAGCGGGGATGTCAGAATGGGCAAGGCGGGAGTGCGGTTACAACTTGTGAGGCCCATAGTCTGGAGGTTGCATTGGTGACTGACTCCTTCAAACCTGGCCAAAGGTGGTCCACTAGTTGGCTAGTCTTCATTGACAATCACAATAGATTTCAGAAGTTTTAGATGGGCCATAATGTTGGGGAACCTATCAGCTCAGGGGCTGTGGCTAACCCCAGAGTTGGTGAGATCTTCAGATTAGAAAGAGCTTGCATCTGTATTCAAGGCCTTTCTAACATTTGCTCCCCACTTTCGCCAGGCTTATATCAACTATCTGGGGGGGGGGCACCCAATCTCCGTGACTGGCTGCTCATGGGCTGAGGAGAGCTTGCTGCCTCTGACAGCAATTTATCTCCAGGGAAGGAGAATGGGAATGCAGACCTTTTGAGCTGCACCTTCCCCTCCTTAGTCATCCTGAGTCTGCCTCCCTACACATTTTGGGTGAGAGCATGGAGGTTCGGCACTACTTGGCTCAACTGTTTGCCATCTCCCACAAATGCCCTTCTTCTCAACTTTTGCTCCCTTCTTCCATCTCAGACAGCATGGACAGTTGACCCAATGCATGTGCAGTGGCCACTGGCTCTCTTGTAAGCCTTTACCCCTTTTTTCCTGATTGGCAAGGTCTTAATAAAGATCTTTTGGAAAGTTTTCTGCTGGTTTCCTTTTACAAGATGTGCCCATGGTTCCCATTGTTAATCCATTTGGTGGTTGAGGTCCCATTGGTTCTTTCCCTGGTTCCCTCTCCCATCCGACACACCAGTTTTCCAGAGGTATCCCTGCGGCACCTGTGCTATCGGGTATGGAGGCTGAAAGGCGGCAGCTTCCCCCGCTAGGTTGCTTCTCGGAGATTGTTGTCTCTGTTTCTCTCTTCAGAATTCCAGAAAACTAGTAGCCTTAGGCTGTATGAGAGGCATTGGGGAAATTTTTCTTTCTTGTGTCCAGCCAGGGGTTGTCATTCAGTAATATGTAAAGGGTGTATTCTAGAATGCCTTTGGGATTTTTTTTGTTGGGGCTGTTAGTTTCTACCCTCTGTAGTCAATCAGCACCTATGTGAGTTTTTAGACGTTCCTCTCTGTTGTAGGTGGATCCCTTGGTTTCCCATCATTTATGGAGTTCTTGCCTGAAGAGACAAGCGATTCATTCTCAAGCACTATCCTGTCATCTCTCTTTTTTTCTAAACACCCTTCAGGGTCCTCCCTGTGAGCCTCTCCCTTCTGTTTCTCTAGAGTGTCTAATTTTGAAAGTAGTTCTTGGTGGTTGTTAATTTAGAAAGACAGCTGGAGAAGATCGGGGCTCTTCTTTTTTATTAACCGTTCTTCAACTTCTTTCAAGATAAAATAGTTCTTTATACATATCCTGTGTACATTTATAAGGTATCCTTGGGTTTTCATACTTCTCATGATTTGTTTTTTCCTGCTTTTTCACCCTTTCCTTTATCAGATCAGGAAATGGCATGGCATATTCTGGATTTAGTCAGGGCCTCTCTATGTATTTAGAAAGGACAGCTTAGTTCAGAAAATCACGCTTTTTGTTTGTTTCCATTGGACTTGGTAACAAGGGTCACTAGCTTTCAGTATCCACCCTAAGCAGATAGGATGAGGCAGTTATCATCCTGGCCAATCAAGCAGCTGGTTCTGCCCTTCTTGAGGGTGTACGTGGTCACTCAACAAGAGAAGATTCCTCTTCTTGGGCTGCCTTCAAAGGGGTTTCCCTCAAAGAAATTCATGAAGCTGCTACATGGGCTAATCCTAAAACTTTTATTTTTCATTATCAATCAACAATGGGTGATTTCTCATCTTGCAGCAGCCCTATCACCAGTACAATAATGTATGTTCTTCTAATTTGATGGGTTACACCTAACATGTTCAATAAATTCATGGAGTGTTGCATCTAACATTGGCGCATATATAAATTTCTGTGCCGCTTGGTTTCTGACGGGTGTTTCCTCATTCTGTTAGGACTATTGCGAGGATGATGGACGAGGTAGGTAATGATTCAGTAATTTACCAGTAATCTTCATTTCTCTGCAGCATAGTCTTCCTCACCACTGTCCTACCTTCCCTCCCATCCCTCTATGGGGAAGAGCAATAGGGAAACTGATGTGTGTTTATGTGTTTTGCTTGGGTATGACAGGAATTGCTGTATGTACGCTCCACCTGTATGCCACCAAGGATAATAATAGCTTCCCACCAACTTCACTTTCTGGGAAATACTAAACAAAGAAGCTGGTCCCAGTAATCAACTATTATAAATATACTTAGGGGACTTGTCTGCAAACTGTCTATGGCACTCTGGGCCCACCCAAACACCCCTGTGCCCCGGCCACCAGATGCACCACTGATCACTTTGTCCCTGACGTACACCAGTTGGATTTTCCACCATTAAAGTATCTGCTTGGTGTAGGGTGAAGGTTACTTCCTCAACTCTACAAAAGTGGTAAGTTTTGAAAAATCATTTTTAGGCTTTACCAATCAACCCTAAAATTAAATGAACAATTATTGTTAAGGAATTAGTTGCAGAGCTTCAAAAAATGTTAATTCTCATTCGACAATGTACCCTTGAACAACCAGCAAATGTTGAAAATAAGAAAGGGCGGTGTAGTGCCAGTAACCATATTTACCTGCCTCAGTGCGATCTGTGGACGTTGAGACATTTCATAGTCTGTGGTCCAGTGCCTCTGAGTACACCATTACTTAATAAAACTTGTATGAATTCGTTCTGAAACTAGACTTGTAAAAAAAATATATATATATATATATATATATAAAACAAAAAAGCCACTGTTCAGTTCTCCTTTTAGGGTCAAGCGCATGTATATCACTTGCAAGACCCTGTAGTAGTTTAAAAAGGGCTCGTAGCCGCACCCATATCACATCAGTGTCTTTCATTGGTTCGTGGGCTTGCCTTTTAAAATCCACTTGCTTTTATTAGTGGAAGGCATGTATACATCATGCCTTTACCGGTGGTTAGCCCTCCTCGAGCACAGCGACCAAGTGCTAAAAACATACGAGGCTTGTTGTTTTCCGGCCGGTTTGTGGACTAATTGTTCTCTTTTTTCGCAGCGCGATCTTGCTTGGCAGAAGTCGAGCGCTTTGTATGACATCGACCCTGAGACGTTTCTATTTCCATTTCTATTTTTTAGCAGTACGATTGTGCTCAATTATTTTCCATTTAATGAGGCAAGAAAAGTCAGGTTGGGAGTTTACAACTGCTTATAGCTCTATTCGGAGAAATGCGAGACCCATTGCATTGCAAATGCTTGTTTGTCATGTTTATGTTTTGTTCAGTTTCTTTCCTACAGAAGGGACAATTAAAGCAGTAATTATGATCCTTTTACTAAAAACAACAGTCATGCCCCTGTTGAATATTTGTCCCCCGTGACTTTATTATGACATTGGGTGGAAACTGGGCAAGTTTCAACATGCTAGAAGTTCAGACATATCTTCATCAGCAGGGCATTGCTGCTTGAGATTTTGCAGCCCTTCGATTGTTTGAGTTATATTTTCCAAACATCTGTTCAACTGAGCCTGTGAACGTTTTCGTATAGTTTAAGTTTAATAGCTAATATATGTAGCAAAGCATTGAACGAGAACAAAGCAATTTATTTTCAAATAAGATATCTTATTAAATTGTAAAATCTCTGTTTGTTCTTAATATATTACATTTTGAGCAAAAAAGTGCTCCATGTCTAGGAGACATTACTTGTGCCATTTATTTTCCGTTGTTTGTAAAAAGGTAAACATCAAGATAATTTAACTTCCAGAGTTGTACAATTCCACCTTTTTCCCTTCTTTCTTTTCGAACTCACATTGTTAGGCGTGCACCTTAGGGATTAATGTGAAGGCTGCGCGTGTACAAAAGGCCTTTCTTCTAAGTTCCTGAATTACTTTTTCAAACACTCAAAAATTGCTTGGCGCTTTCATTGAAAATATTGAAATTTTGATTGGTTTTAGACATTTTATTAAATGTTCCGTTCCTTTGAGACATAGCAAGCAGTTTGTGATGGATTAATCCAAAGTAATTCCTCTCTGCTCGTGGATTTCACTGTCAGCAAGATCGGTGGAGGAAGACAGACCCCAAATTACCTAGTTTATCATATCTGTTATCCCGAGACTGTCACTCCGAGATACCAATAATAAAGCACCTTCTGTCCTACAAGACTCTGGTTTCTATAATACTTTGTACCGGCGGGTGGGGATGCACATATTTAAACTAGACAATCCTCATATAAGTTTGTAGATAGCATTTTAACATTTGGTCAGAAAGCCTGCGTTTTGTGTTGCGCATGCTCGTTTTAATTTATAGGGGCACAGCATTTCGAGAATAGTTACGCAGTACATTGTCTATGCCACTAATGATGTCAGAGGAAAATAGTTCTGTGTTGTATGCACAGCCAGCACAGATCTGTCAGAAGCAGACCTTGAATCTTGGCAGGGGCTCTTAGCACCAGAAGCTTGCATCCCATTTAGTTGCACTTGCTCGGCCCTTACTCGCTGAAGTTGGTTCTGGCCGAGTAATATCCCTTTCCATAGGAAAATAAGTTGTTTTCAGCTTTTGGAACGTTTTCAGTTTTTGGATCTGTTATTTGGAGGGAAACTCGCCTTCACAATATCAAATTGATTTTTCTGTAATGGAAAGGGGAGAATAGAAGACTGTCTTATGCCTCTGGTTTTGCAGATCTTTTCTTTAGGAGAGACAAGGGAAGTAGAAAAGTAGTAAATCTCAGCAGTACGCAGCACCCCTTCATGTATGTGATTGTTTTATTTATATTGGGGTGAATATCTGTTCCGGATTTTCATCTAACACCCTAATTTATTTTATGAGCTGCAGTTTTGAACTAAAACGAATCGAAACAAAAATTTGTAAACGAGAAAAGATGGATGTTAACTAAGCTTTTTTGGTGACAGAGTCTTCTGCTAACCTTGCTGAATGCCTCCGTTCATAGTTAACAATATCTCTATTTAAAAAATCCAGCCTGCCCTTTGGAATTTAATTACCCAATGTGTATATAATGTAGTTATTTTTTTCTTTAAAATATATTTTTTTGTTTAATAATGCTTTATTGAATAAGTTACAATAGGATAAATACATTGTAACTAAAAATAATAATAATCATAAAGATAATTATACCTATAAAAAGTATTTGCATACACAACCAGACTAGAATATTGTACCATAGAATAATAGCATTTCTTGTTATGTTTTAGTAAAGAAAGAAAGAGAAGAGATAAAGGAAATAAAATAAAAATGTAAACAATGCAAATTAAAAATCACATATTTACAATAAAGCAACCAATAAGTATTAACAGTAGTATGAAAGGCCTTGTGGTGCGAAAGAAAAGAGGTGAGAGGAAGCCAAAGCACGTCCCTTTTAATTAACAGTTGAGTAGTATTAGCATTTGCTCGATCCATTCTGTGACTATAACAAATCAGATTCCACCAAGCTACAACAGATATTTTCGTGGTATCTTTCCAATTACAAGTTATAATTTGCAGTGCACTAGCAATGAGAAAATCAGCCAATTTAGCAAGCAGTGGTTGGAAATGTCAAATAGATGAAGTACTACCCAAAAAAAGATGTAATATATTGAAAGGTACATTGATGGACAAAATCTGATTGACTTTATCCCAAACGTGTTCCCAAAAAGTATGAACTGAAGGGCACTCAAAACACATGTGCATATAATGGCTGTTTTCTTTAGAGCAAGACCAACACTTGCTATCTGTGGTGAGTTTAAATTTATAAAGATCTACAGGAGTATAGTACAACCTATTATAAAAGTAAAATAACGTTTGGGTTGTAGATGCTGAACGGGATGTTGTATGGAGTTTTGACCATATTTTTTTCCATGTAGATATAGGAATGTTTTTATTGAAATCCTGCTCCCATGCTAATTCAATTTTAGACTTTGATCTCACAAGACTGGCATGTGTAAGGGTTCTGTAAAGGACACTGGGACTTGTGAAGAAAAATTATGAAGTTGGAAAATAGGCTGTGTAGAAGAGGGAGCCTCCAAAGATTGAGACAACAAGTTATAGAGGATAGCAAAGAGAGTTTGGTAGTGCACAGTGTAAAAAGGTGGAGATATGAAATGTCCGTTGGATATCGTGAAATTCAAGTACAGCATTATCTAAAATTAAATGATCTAAAGTTATAATGCCTTTGTGCATCCAGTCTTTCCATACTAAACTTCTATTATGAAATTTAATATCATTATTGTACCATATAGGAGTTTGCCTAAGGTTCTCATATGAGTAGTGAGAGGCAAGAAGTAATGGCCTGGCAATAGAAATAGAATGAGTTATTATCGGCGAGAAAAGAGATTTAGGAGGTTTTGAAAGCCGAACTCCATCCCTAAATGTAAATGGTGTAACTTGTGAGTCTTCCAATTAACTCCATTGAGAGGTCCCTTTATGAAAAGTGGGAGAGAGGGACAACCATATTTGTTTTAAAACAAATTGTCAGGAAACTTCAATTCGATTTCCTCAGAAGCAGAAGATAACTCCTCAGTCCCGACCGGAGCTACTCACAACAAATTTTAATCCTTCGTGCTGAGTACCCCGGAGGGGGAAAGGGGAATGGGATTGTAGAGAGACTGCCACACAGATGATGAACGTCAGTACTCAGTCTGCCTCTTCACGTCTAAGATTGGATGCAGCACCTGCAAGAGTCACAGTCGCAATTACTAGGGACATACAAGATCAGTTTTACACTTTCTAGTCTTAACACTTAATTCTCTTTAATTCTATTATTTCTTCACTCACCCTGAGTTCTCTGTAGCCTTGCTTCTCTCTTAAAAATGCTTATTACTGATTCTGGAAGAACTTCTCAACCTTTGTTAGAGATTGGTTTTATGTTGCTATATATATATATATATATATATATATATATAGTTGGTGATAATGCGTTCTCCAGATCAGCTGATGTTAGTTGGTTTCTACTTTACATTAGAGAGTTCAATTACGTTTATTGCATTGGTAATTTTTGCTTGTGAAAGTTTGTTTCTCCTGTCTTATTTTGACTTCTGTCAATACTTGTATTTGTAAATGCTTGTTTATTAAAGTTTGCTTTTTCTTTCTTACTTTGACATGTGTTGATAATTTGTATTTGTAAATGCTTGTTTATTAAAGTTAGTTTTTCCTTTCTTACTTCGACATCTGTCGATAACTTGTATTTGTAAATGCTTGTTTATTAAAGTTTGTTTCTCTTTTAAACTCTACTTTGGTTTATTACTGTTGCATTTGTAAATGCTTACTTGTTAACATTCATTTCTCAGTTAAACTCGGCCTTCGTTTATAACCTTGGTATTTGTAAATACTTGCTTGTTAAAGTTCATTTTTCTTTTGACTTTGGTATCTTAAACAGGAACCTTGTAAACATAAGGTTTATTCATACATTAAACTCTGTAGCCTTGCCAAACCTCCACTGGAACGGTCTACTTTCAAACTCCTCAAATAAACCTTGACAATATTTATCATGTTTTCTGTAAAATAGTCTTCAAGTGTAATTTTACCTCACAGGAGTTTCTGCTCTGAAGCGCGCTCTCTCTCCACACAGCTGATTCCTGTCAAACCTTAGTTGAAGTGCCAAGCTTCCAGCTGGTGAGCTTGTAACTTAGCAACCAACTGATTGCAAGACTAGAACTGTAACTAACCTTCAGGACTCACGACGGCCATCTTGAATCTTCTCTTCTTGATTCTTCCTTTGAAATAGGCGCAAGATTACTCTGCAAACATTCTCCCATTTTGGACTTTGCTGTCTCCACTGAGGATATCTCTTTGCTTTTCTCGAGCATTTCTTTGATTTGATTTGGCAAGTTTGTGTGGTCATGACACAAATGCAGAGTGATATCTTCTAAGGCATGGAAAATTGACACCTCCATTATCTCTAGGTTCCTGCAGTTTGACTAGAGATATACGCATTTGTTCCATAAAAATTTCATAAATAATGCATTTCTAGTTTTTAAAAAAAACTAGAAGGATGTTTAACTGGGAGCATAGATGAATAAAAATTTTAAATGGACAACAACATCATTTTAATTGTGGCCAATCCTCACCACCATGTTAAATAAAGAGGATACAATCTTTCAAGTAATTTCAAAATCTTTGACTCTACCTCTTTGAGATTAGTTCCAATAGTGTCTTTAAGATAGTTGGAATAGGATATGCCCAGGAATTTGATATGCTTAGAGTTCCACATAAAACCAGTATCTTTAAACATGTCTGGTAGACAATAAGCATTTAATGGCAAAACCTCTGATTTGTCTACATTAAGCTTATAACCTGAGACACTTGACTATTCTTGTAGTAAGTTAAAAAAATCCGGAATAGTCTTTTGAGGATTAGAGATAAAAAGTAAAATGTCGTCAGCATAAGATGTGAATTTAATCTCAGTGCCTTTATGCTTAAAACCTTAAAAATCAGATGACCTACGTATTTTCTCTAAAAGGGGTTCAAGTGCTAATACAAATAACAGAGGTGATAGAGGACAACCTTGTCTAGTACCTCTGTGCAGGGGGAAGTAATGGGATTGTTTACCATTAACTAAAATTGACATAGAGGGTGAAGAGTATACAATTCGAATTAGTTTAATTTTATGAGGACTAAAATCATGCCATTTTAATGCTCCAAACATAAAATCCCAACAAACTCGATCATAGGCTTTTTCAGCATCTAGACTTATGGCAGCTATAGGGTTCCTGGACTTAGAGGCAAGATGGATAATTTTGAATAAAGTTCTAGAATTATCCGATATGTATCGCCCCTTAACAAAACCTGACTGATGAATGTCTATTAAGTCTGGGATAAAATTATTAATTCGTAAGGCTAGGACTTTTGCAAAGATTTTACAGTCAACATTAATAAGGGATATAGGTCTATAATTACCACATTTGGATAAATCCTTATCCTTTTTAGGAATCAAACACAACATAGCTTCAGAAAAAGTGCCCTTTGCTTGATCTTTTGATATGAAATATTGTTTAAGTGTTAATAGCTTTGGAACTAAAATAGATGCAAAAGTTGAATACATTTCTATTGAAAAGCCATCTGGGCCAGGGGCCTTATCTTTAGGAAGCTTGGTAATGGCATTTTTAATTTCTGTTTCATGTAGGTCAGAGTCTAATAGTGACAAATCTACTTTTTGTTTCAAAGGAATAGAGTGGAAGAAGGTATCTACCTTAGTCATATTAGGAGTATTTTCGGGAGTATATAATGTGGTATAATAGTCGGTAAAACATTCCAGGATTTTTGAATCTTTAGTGTGTATGTTTCCAAATGTGTCTTTATGGCCCCCGGAGTCTTTACAACCATTAGAATTAGAAACAGAGGATACAGAAATTTTTGAAGTGTGAGGACTTCCATTTCAGCTACACAGTGTGTATTTAGTACAGCAATTTAGTTGAAATTACTGCAATGTCGATTAGGTCAGCTCAAAGGACAAAAATGTAAAATTATATAAAAAAAATCTGAATAAAATGTCAATAATACCTTCAAAAATGACTTCCAAGAGTGTCAAAAAAAGTATTACATTCTCCACATTAGTTAAAATCACCGAAATATAAAAAAGATTTTTTTTTGAAGCAAGTGAAAAAAAAAAATATATATATATAATCCTCTCAAAATGGTGGCCGCATTCCTGTCAGAAAGGGAGCAGCAGGTTAAAAAGATTAAACTGTGTACAATACCAGAGTTTTAACACAGTAAAAAACTCACCATACTGCTCCCTGCACTTTCCACCATCGAAAGCTGTGGAAGAAAAAAACGTCTGCTGTCAAAAATGCCTCCTTCCGAGATGAAATGTCCTCAGCAACTCGGGAGCGTCGTTACCGAGCGGCCATCTTTGCTGCTCCGACGCTCGATCTCCTTTTAAAATCCATTCTGAAAAATTGTGAAAGGCACTTTGTTGGGGTGCACACACACACAGGCACACACACTCCTCTCCTCCGAGAAAACTGGAAATCTCCAGCCTAAATGTAGTAGCCGAACGTTCCCTATTTTCTCTGACAGCAATTTCTCTACCACCTTCCAACATACTTCTAGGATAGATATTCTGGAGCAGGAAATGGCAAAGGAAAGGGTTGCACTGTCTCACTGAACACCAGGAGGTTCTCGGGAGTGCAGATGGAGAAAAGGCAGATCTGGTCATAGACTCCGAAACCCGTTGATTAGGGTAAAAGGCCATTTATTAGGACAGGTTTGCTCATCATGATAGTACATCAACATATCTGGAACTTTAAATGAACAAATTTTCATCTTTGGCCTTGTAACTCCCCGTCTTCCATCTTCACTTGAATTCCACCACTCATGCTTCGCTCACCCAGTTTCTACTTCCATTCCCATACATCCTCCCTTTTCTTTTTATCCCCTGCCTGACTCGGGCCTCTCCCAGTCTGTCATCCCTCACCTGCTTATTTTTCCCCCTGGAAGGGTGGACAAGCCTGCATCTGACTCTCCACCCTCCCCTATCTACTGTCCGCACCGAACAACCTGCACCAATACTGGCAACGAAAGTCTCCACCTCCCTCATGCACAGTCACACCGGACCCAGCCTTCTCCTCTTTCCTTCATTTGGGGCGGGCAGGTGGCCAACCTCTGCGCAGCGTGACTAGCTGGCGCCGAATAGGCTGATCCTCCAGCCCTACTCCCTTTATTACCCTTTCCTAAAGAACCTTCCCTCGCCCACTCCCCAGCCTATCCCCTTCCTGGCTGTCTGCATCCTGCCCGAAAGCTCCGGTGGAGAGACTGGACTGCGTCCTGCTCTCCACAGGGCCCTAATGGTGTCATGGAGGGTGAGCATTAGGGGGAAATCATCAGTGTTAAATAAACGCAGTTGACTGAATCACTTTGAGTGTGTTCAATGTAGAAGGTGGGGACTGAGAGCAGTGAACATTGAGGATGTCTGCTGATTGGTGCCACTCTCCTGATTTGGTCTTTTTTAATTAGGGAGAGGTACACACGGTGCACAGCTACACTTAGCCATTAAGCTTCGCAGTTTCACAGACCATTATTATGAATTGCCCACATGCTCATGTATCCTACATCACAATTTGAAAACAGCTCTTTCTCTTCCATCTTAAAATGTTCGTATTTTTACCTTGGTAAATGGAAAACCTTGAATCTAACCACAGACTTATCAGGTGACCAAAAAAAGTGATTGCTTGCAAATCACTGTAGCTCAAATCAAACATTTGTGTAATGTAACTAGTACCTGTTTATTGTTTCTAGTACTGTTACAATCACACACAATAATAATGCATTCAATAAATCCAACCCTAATAACGTTTATAGGGCATTTACTGTTCACAACAAACAGGATGTCTAGAGAGCGTTGCTGCCCTCGACATATACGCATAGAGCATACCCATGTCTGGAGTATCTCCTGAAAAAGGGCTTCTGGAAGTTGGTGGCCAAATGTCAGAATATAAAATGCTTTGAACCCCAGATCCATTTTCCATCTTCATACTAATTAGCCGTTTTTCAGCCTTATGTTACAATAATGTTGTAACCCCTGCTGAGAGATTTTTAATGCCATTCTATTGAAATTTTACACACTGCCTTTTATTCTAGAGAATGTCATGAATTCTAGGACCACCTTCCTAAGAGGTAGGTCTGCTGGCCCGATAGTCACCCAGTGGATGTTTTTGTTCATGATGTAGAGTTTTGTACTGATTACTTACTAATCCTAGCAAATGCAGTTGTTTTGGGTGCTCCCATTCCTGAATCGTGGCAGAGAGCTGAGGTACTTTCAGTGTATAAAAAGGGTGAGAAGGGACTCCCGGGCAAATATAGGCCTATTAGCCTAATTGACTGTTTACAAAAAAAATTCTCTGGCATGGTGCTAATGAAAATCCAGCACTGGATTGAGATGAAAGATATTGTAGGCCTGCTAAAGGCTGGCATTCAAGCAAAAACATTAATCATACACCAGGTTTTCCGATTTGCTGTAATTTACTGGAAGACGGTATTGATCGGCAAGGGCAACTTATATGTGGCCTTTGTCAATCTTAAATCTGGCTGTGGCCTGGTTCCACTCTATGGCTGGTTCTTAGATCGATGTAAATGCCTCTTGATTTGTTGATTTATTGCCCCTGTTGATTAGGGTACACATCATGAACTTCGCTCAGGTGTGATGGGGTTCACAGGTCCAATTGACAAGATTCTGGTATTGAAGGGCGTCCACCAACCATGTGTCTTGGCCCCTACCCTGTTTACTTTATATTTAAATAGCTTTTAACACCATCTTTCCGAGGTTGTGGCTAATACCCTTCAATAGCTAACATTTTGACACCAATACTGTTGTTTGCAGGTGACACCTTATACATTTTGAAATCGTAGAGTGGCTTGCAAAAAATTTTAATCATTTTTAATGTCTTTAATTCAGAACAAGGTTTAGAGATTAATGTAGTCAAAACTAAACTTATGGCATTTAATCATTATAAAAAAATGTAAGTGAAACCTATCACTGGGGGACCAGGAATTGGAGAGAGTAGATTTCTTTGCTTATTTCAGAATTAAACTGAATTTATCAGGGGGCCCGATATTAACATGGCAACAATAAAACATAGACATCTGACACAATTTTAAAAGAACAGTGTGCCCCCTATACAAAGCCTGTAGCACCAACTTTGAAAGTCTATGGGGGTCATTCCAACCCTGGCGGTCGGTGTTAAAGCGGCGGCCAACCCGCCAACAGGCAGGCGGTCAAAAAAATGGAATTCTGACCCTGGCGGAAACCGGCAACAGAGACCGCCACTTTAACACTCCGACCGCCACGGTGGGACAAACAAACAGCGCGGCGGTCACCGCCAACAGACAGGCGGGAGTCAATGTACTGCCCACCCTATCACAACCCACCAATCCGCCACCTTTTCCGGGGCGGTAGCCCCGCCAATAATAACACGGCGGAAACTGACATCACAAACGGAAAACGCTCACCTCTACACACTCCATGAGGAATCTGAACAGCATGGAACCCGAACTACACATCCTACCAGCTATTGTCTTCCTGCTCCTCTACCAGGAGCACGAACGCCGGTGCAGAAGACACCGGTGAGTACTGCACCTACGACACAGGGGAGGAAAAAAATTACGGGCACACACATACGCGACACACCCACCCCCACCCTCACCCACTACAACACACACATCAATGCATAGCAACACATCACAGTTACCCTCCCAATCCCCCGGAAGAATGCAAAGACAAAAGGAAATGACCATGAAAATAGATTTATATTGTACGGCTAAGTAAAATTTTTATGTCAAACATCTAGAACTCTATATACATATTTAAATTGTACGGTCCAAAATGGGCATCAGCTATTGTTCCTGGGCCAATGGGCCTAAACACATGGGCAAAGCCCACACAGGAGACCCGAATCCATTGGAGAGAACACTGCAGGGGCATCAGATAGCAAAACTACAGGCACCTCAGGGGGAAGGGAAGGGGGGCACCTCAGCCAGATGAGTCCACGACGCCAGATCCACGAGGGGCCTCCATGGACACTGTCCCATCCTGGGGAGTGCAAAGCCACAGTCTCTCAAGTCTCTACAGTGGGTGGATTACCCACTGTACCATCCTGGGGAGTGCAAAGCCACAGTCTCTCAAGTCTCTACAGTGGGTGGATTGCCCACTGTACCATCCTGGGGAGTGCAGAGCCACAGTCTTTCAAGTCTCTACAGTGGGTGGATTGCCCACTGTACCATCCTGGGGAGTGCAAAGCCACAGTCTCACAAGTGGATTACAGACTCCAATAGTTCTGGAGGAGGCATGGTGCCCAGAGTGCTTCGTGCAGCCCTGCCCGACATAGATGCGGGCCTGCCCCTTCTGCCAATGGGCCAGCGGTGCGTGACACGGCGGTGCCCAGCAGAGCGGTGCTTGAGAGGAAGGGCCCAGCGGAGCGGTGCAGAGACGGCAGTGCCCAGCGGAGCGGTGCTTGAGAGGAAGGGCCCAGCGGAGCGGTGCTTGAGAGGAAGGGCCCAGCGGAGCGGTGCAGAGACGGCGGTGCCCAGCGGAGCGGTGCTTGAGATGAAGGGCCCAGCGGAGTTGTGCTTGAGATGAAGGGCCTAGCGGAGAGCTGCTTGAGAGGAAGGGCCCAGCGGAGCGGTGCAGAGACAGCGGTGCCCAGTGGAGCGGTGCTTGAGATGAAGGGCCCAGCGGAGCGGTGCTTGAGAGGAAGGGCCCAGCGGAGCGGTGCTTGAGAGGAAGGGCCCAGCGGAGCGGTGCAGAGACGGCGGTGCCCAGCGGAGCGGTGCTTGAGATGAAGGGCCCAACGGAACGGTGCTTGAGAGGAAGGGCCCAGCGGAGCAGTGCAGAGACGGCGGTGCCCAGCGGAGCGGTGCTTGAGATGAAGGGCCCAGCGGAGCGGCGGTTGAGAGGAAGGGCCCAGCGTAGCGGTGCAGAGACGGCGGTGCCCAGCGGAGCGGTGCTTGAGATGAAGGGCCCAGCGGAGCGGTGCTTGAGAGGAAGGGCCCAGCGGAGGCGTGCAGAGACGCCGGTGCCCAGCGGAGCGGTGCTTGAGATGAAGGGCCCAGCGGAGCGGTGCTTGAGAGGAAGGGCCCAGCGGAGCGGTGCAGAGACGGCGGTGCCCAGCGGAGCGGTGCTTGAGATGAAGGGCCCAGCGGAGCGGTGCTTGAGAGGAAGGGCCCAGCGGAGCGATGCAGAGATGGCGGTGCCCAGCGGAGCGGTGCTTGAGATGAAGGGCCCAGCGGAGCGGTGCTTGAGATGAAGAGCCCAGCGGAGCGGTGCTTGAGATGAAGGGCCCAGCGGAGCGGTGCTTGAGATGAAGGGCCCAGCGGAGCGGTGCTTGAGAGGAAGGGCCCAGCGGAGCGGTGCAGAGACGGCGGTGCCCTGTTCAGCGGTGCTTGACTTGAAGGGCCCTGTTCAGCGGTTCTTGTGACAGCGGTGCCCTGTTCAGCGGTGCTTGTCTTGCAGGGCCCTGTTCAGCGGTTCTTGAGACGCGGTTCCCTGTTCAGCGGTGCTTGACTTGAAGGGCCCTGTTCAGCGGTGCTTGTCTTGAAGGGCCCTGTTTAGCGGTTCTTGAGACGGCGATGCCCTATTCAGCGGTGCTTGTCTTGAAGGGCCCTGTTCAGCGGTTCTTGAGACGGCGGTGCCCTGTTCAGCGGTGCTTGACTTGAAGGGCCCTGTTCAGCGCTTCTTGTGACGGCGGTGCCATGTTCAACGGTTCTTGACATGTGTCTCCAGTGCACCAGATCCGGCCATGAAATGGACTTCACTCACCACCAGACATGTGGCTGCCGGGCCCTTCGTGCACATCTGTCTTCTCGCTTGCGGGGCCCTCCTGTGCTGCAGTCCCGGGCCCGTGGGTGTCCTTCACAGCTGGAATGGGGCTGGAGGGGCCCCCATGGGCAGCTCGGCAGCTTCCGGACTTCTCGGGCGTGCTGCCCTTGCCACCCTTCCCTGCTCCTCTGTGGCCCTTTCCTCCCTTTTTGGGTGTGCCAGGTGGCACACAACTTCCTGACGGTGCCAGGGTAGTGTCTTTGGAGCCTGCTGTGTCTGGCCTCTTGCGCCGCCCACTTGGTTTCTTTGGTTTTTTTCCTGGGGGGGGGGAGCTGGCTGTCTCTTTACTGCTAGCCGAAGTGGATGGCCTTAAAGGTGGGGGACTCCAAAATCCTTGGACTATTGTCCTTGTAGGTCCAGGGTTTGTGGTGGCTGAGGTGCTGATTGGAGACTTATGAGTTGGAGGGGGTGGGTCAGGTGATGGGAAGAGGTTAACTTTGGACAGGAAAAGCTTTTTAGGAGCAGTGGGAAGGGTAGGTGTAGTGGGTATGGGAGTGGAGGAAGAGGATGTGGTTGTAGGAGAGTCAAGTCTGGTGTCTTTGGGTGCAGGTGCTTGTGCTGGAGGCTGTCGTGAGGTGGATGGCTGTTGGGTGGGTGGCTGTCTGCGTTTGTGTGGTTTGGAAGAGGGGGTGACAGACACACTGGGAGAGGACACAGGGGACGTGTAAATGGTAGTGGGGGTGGTGAGTGCACGTGTGCGGAGTGTTCTGGTGGGTGTGCTGGTGATGGACGTAGTGGCTGATGATGTTGTGCATGCAAGTGTGAGTTGAGACGTCACAGGGAGGGAGGAGGGAGAGGAGGAGGAGGGGGACACAGAGGAGGCAGTGGCTGTTGGCATGTCTGCATGTGGATGTTGCTTGTGTGAATGCTTGTGTGATGTGTGGTGCTTATGTCTGGATGAGCTTCCCTTGGGTGTTGAGGTGTGTGCAGGCTGGTCTGATGGTGTGTCTGGGATAGGCAGAGGTACAGGGGAGTGGGACTGGGTTGAGGAAGTTGGAGGTGGGAGGCAGGAGACAGGGACAATGCTGCCGTCAGTGCTGAGGCCAGAGCGTTGAACGATCGCTGATGGGCAGCCTGACCCGAATGAATGCCCTCCAGGTATGCATTACTACGGTGCACCTCCCTCTCTACACCCTGGATGGCATTCAAAAGGGTAGACTGCCCAACAATGAGCGTCCTCAGGAGGTCAATGACTTCCTCACTGAGGGCAGCAGGGGTGACTGGGGCAGGGCCTGAGGTGCCTGGGGCGAAGGAGATGCCCACCTTCCTGGGTGAGCGGGCACGGGGTGAACGCTGAGGGGCTGCTGGGAGGGCGGAGCTGGTGCGCTGGGTGGTGGCTGTACCTGTTGTTGCGGTGGGCACGGATGTTGCCGCCACCACAAGGGAGCTCCCTTCCGAGGACGTGTCTGTGTCGCTGGTGTCACCACGTGTCCCCGCTGTGGAGCTCCCCTCGCCCTCCGTCTCACTGGTGAAATCCGAGTCGGTTGCATGGCCCTCCATGGCCATGTGAGATGCAGCTCCCTCGTGCTCCGATGCCACTTCTCCTCCGCCTGATGATGCTAATGCACACATGAACAGAAGACCATCAAAAAAGGGGGCGGGGGAGAAATAAAGACATGTTGAGTGCATGCATTGGCGACACAGTTGGCGGAGAGGACAGACACAGAAGCCCCCTGCACTACGCCGCGCACATGGTGTACACTACTCAATCCGTGAGACATGGCCTACAAGCCTATGGACGACAACTGCACACATAGATGACACAGGGCCATGAAAACCAGTACTAGGCACCCTACAGAGGTGGGGGCCAGGGGCACAGGGCCATGCCTTACGGAGGGGACTAGCCTACAGAAATCGCCCTGGCCTAGGGATAACCACAGCCCTCCTCCCCCACCCAGACACCTCCACTGCGCGCTAAGATAGCTGAGTGTGCTTGTACTCACCCCCTTGTGTCTGCTGTGATGTCCTCACGCGCCCATCCAAATCGGGGTAGGCCACCGCCAGGATCCGGGACATCAGGGGGGTCAATTGACGAGTGGCACCCCTCCTACGTTGGGAGGCCATCCCCAGCAGAGCCTCCGCGGTCTTCCTGCTCCCGCGGCGGATGTCCTCCCACCTCTTGCGGCAGTGGGTGCCCCGTCTGTTGTGGACCCCCAGGGTCCGGACGTCCTTGGCGATGGCACGCCAAATGTCGATATTCTGATGGGCGCTGACCTATGTGACATGTACAGGGGGAGAAAATAAAATATCATCATTTTCTGCATGCTCGATGTGATTGGCCCCCCATCCCCACCCTTGCCATGTGGCACATGCTCTCATCTGTCGTTTGATGCATGCCTCATTCGCTCCCCTCCCCACCATCGTTCATTCACCCCACTCAACCCACGCATTGGCCACAAAGCATGGTCCAAGTGTACTTACCTGTTGGTCTGGAGGACCGTAGAGTAGCGCATACTGGGGGAGGACCCCATCCACGAGTTTCTCCAATTCTTCAGAAGTGAAGGCAGGGGCCCTTTCCCCAGTCGCAGCAGCCATTGTTTCTTCCAGACCGAGGTCACGGCAGCACTTGCAGCATAGGTCCTCTCCTGTGGATGATCAGGTCTCGAGTGATTAAGCAGATAGAAAATGGCGGTCACGCCCGCGGCGGTGCGTACCGCGGCGTGCGTACCGCGACCGCCGGCGCACATCGTCATTGGCTCCAGAGACCCATAGGGTTCAATGTTAACCAATGCGGCTTTGCGCCGCGGTCTTCGACCGCCTACCGCCACGGTGTGCCACGCCAGCGCATTGACCTCACATCCCACTGTCGCACTTCACAGGTCAGGCATCTGCCATTTCAAGGGCCCACATGGCTTAAATTCTACTGCGTCACACATACCTAGGCCTTGCATCAACACTCATACAAGCCATTCAATGCATTGAGAATCGTGTACTGTGCAAGCTGTGGGAACGTACCTGTGGGTTGATTGACTCTGTGCTCCATGTTGTCCTTCCTAGGCACCATCCGCTGGGACTTGCGAGGAGATGGAGGAATCTTCCCGTGTACAGACCGCTGGTGGACCTGTCGACAATGGAAGAACGACATGTCATACTAACATACAGACTTGACAGAGCCACTATACAGGAACTGTGTGCCCAGCTGGAGCCTGACCTGATGTCACCCATCCGCCAACCCACAGGGATTCCCCCTCTAGTGCAGGTTCTGTCAGTACTCCATTTTTTGGCAAGTGGCTCATTCCAAACAACAGTGGCCATTTCATCTGGGATGTCACAGCCTATGTTTTCCAAGGTGTTGTCCAGAGTGTTGTCTGCCCTGCTGAAATACATGCGGAGCTACATTGTTTTCCCTGAGGTGGCCGATTTGGCAATGGTGAAGGGTGATTTCTATGCACTTGGACATATTCCCAACATCATTGGTGCAATTGATGGGACCCATGTTGCTTTGGTCCCCCCCAGCACGAGTGAACAGGTGTACAGGAACAGAAAAAGTTATCATTCCATGAATATCCAGGTTGTCTGTTTTGCTGACCAGTACATCTCCCATGTAAATGCCAAGTTCCCTGGGTCAGTGCATGACGCCTACATCCTGCGAAATAGCAGCATCCCTTACATGATGGAACTACTTTAGAGACACCGTGTGTGGCTAATTGGTGACTCTGGTTACCCCAACCTGTCCTGGCTACTGACCCCAGTGAGGAATCCCAGGACAAGGGCAGAGGAACCGTACAATGAGGCCCATGGGCGTACTAGGAGGGTGATCGAGCGGACCTTCGGCCTCCTGAAGGCCAGGTTCCGGTGCCTCCATATGACAGGTGGATCCCTAATGTACTCACCAAAGAAGGTGTGCCAGATCATTGTGGCCTGCTGTATTCTTCACAACCTGGCTTTGTGACGCCAGGTGCCTTTCCTGCAGGAGGATGGTCCAGATGGTGGTGTTGTGACAGCTGTGGAGCCTGAGGAGAGTGAAGAGGAGGAAGACGAAGAGGACGACACAGACAACAGGGACACAGTAATACAGCAGTATTTTCAATGACATACTGGTAAGAACCAACACCGGCATTTTAGATTTACTTAAAGTCTCCTGCCTCTCTACTGTCTGAGTTTCCCCCCAGTTTATGTTAACTGAGTTGTGACTTTCCCTTCCAATTTCAGAGATGTGGGCCCCACACCGTGACCTCTGCTTTGTTTCCCCATGGACTACAGCCGTGTGAAAATGGTATGTTGTCATCACAATGTGACTGGACATTTTGGCACGGTTCTGTGTAATAAAATTGTTCACAAATACAGGCAGACTCCAGATTATTTTTGTGCAATAAGTGAGTTTATTAAAGTGCTCATTTTTTGGTAATGGTTACAATTTGGTGAGGGGTGATGGTGGAGGATTGTCCATGGCAGAGTCCAGATTTTCAGTCTCACAGGTGCATTGTCCATATGCCTGTGGAAGGTGGAGCAGGGGCAGTTTAAGGTTGGACAGGGTGACAATGTGGGACACTGGGATGACAATCAGGGGGTATCCATTCCTGGCGGGGGTCTTGGCAGCTTACTCTGTCTTCTTCCTAGATCTCAGGCCCCGCTTGCGCGGTGGTTCTCCTTCTGCAGAGGGTGTTGTTCTGGTGGCCTGTTGTCCTTGTGTCAGGGCCTCCTGTCCACTAGCGCCGGCGGAGGTGGTAGCCTGTTCTTGGTCCATGCTAGTGACAGGGGCCCTTTGTGGTGCCACATGGTCCCGCAATGTGGTGACAATCTGATTGAGAGCCACAACGATGGTGCCCATTGCGGAACTGATGTGTCTGAGTTCTTCCCTGAACCCCATAAACTGTTCCTCCTGCAGTACCTGGATCTCCTGGAACCTGGCCAGGACCGTCGCCATCGTCTCCTGGGAGTGGTGGTAGGCTCCCATAATGGAGGAGAGGGCCTCGTGGAGAGTGGGTTCCCTGGGCCTGTCCCCCCCCCTGTCGCACAGTAGCCCTCCCAGTTCCCCTGTTTCCCTGGGCCTCTGTCCCCTGGATGGTGTGCCCACTACCACTGCCCCCAGGTCCCTGTTGTTGTTGGGGTGGTGGGTTAACCTGGGTGCCCTATAGTGGTGGACACACCACTGATTGACGTGTCCTGGAGACAGAGGCATGGGCCCGCTGGGTGGGTGCTGTGCTGGTGTTCCCAGAGTGGGGTAGGTCTGCTGTGGCCTGTGACTGTCTGTGGGGAACCGACTGTCCCGAGGTCCCCGATGGGCTGGCTGGTCATCTGGATCCAGGGAGACAGAGCTGCTGTCATCACTGTGGGCCTCTTCTGGGGGTGGGATGGACATTTCTGGACCCTCCTGGGCGGTGTCGTGGCGTTCGGGTCCTGCAAGGGTATAAGAGTATGTTTATTGGTTCTGTGTGTGCCATAGCGTGCAATGGGTGGGTGCCCGTGTACCCCAGTGCTGGCATTCCTTTGTGGGGGCTGTTGTGACGGTGGTTTGGGGGGGGATGGGTATGTGCAGTGGGCATGCTTAGGTGATGGGTGTCCATGGTTTGTGGTCGCATGCAGGGCTTGGTGTTGGGATGGGTGGGGTGAGACATTAGCAAGGAGGATGTGTGATGGGGTGGGGGGTGGGTGGGGGTATGATTTGGCATGCTGGTGGGGGGGGATGAAATAGTTGAGATTAGACTTACCAGAGTCCATTCCTCCGCCTACTCCTGCGAGGCCCTCAGGATGTAGGATCGCCAAGACCTGTTCCTCCCATGTAGTAAATTCTGGGGGAGTGGGTGGGGGTCCGCTGCCAGTCTTCTGCACCGTGATGTTGTGTCTGGATACCATGGAACGCACCTTCCCCCGTAGGTCGTTCCAACGCTTCCTGATGTCATCCCAATTTCGTGGATGCTGACCCACGGCGTTGACCCTGTCCACTATTCTTTGCCATAGCTCCATCTTCCTGGCAATGGTGATGTTCTGCACCTGTGTCCCGAAGAGCTGGGGCTCTACCCGAACTATTTCCTCCACCAAGACCCTGAGTTCAGCGTCTGAAAACCTGGGGTGTCTTTGGGGTGCCATGGGGTGGTGTGGATGAGGTGTGTGGTGGTGTTTGTGGTGACGAGTGAGGTGAGTGTGGTGTTTTGTGCGTGGATGTTGTGTGAGTGATGGTGTTATGTGCCTGTGAATGCTCTGTACTAGCTGGTAGTGTCTCTCTCTGGCCTTAGTCAATAAATGGTGGTCGTAGGGGTTTGTGGGTGATGTGGGTGTGTGTTTTATATAGTATTGGGTGTGTGGGAGTGGTGTTTGTATGTGTATCAGGTGTGTGTATTTTGAATTGTCCAATGTGGTTGTGTTTTGTAAGTGTGTGTGTATTTTGAGCGCGGCGGTGTGCACCGCCAATGGAATACCGCGGTTGAAAGACCTCCGCGTGGATTCGTGGGTCGGAATGGTATGGGCGTATTTCTGTTGGCATGACGGTGGAGGTTTGGTCATCGCCAGTTTTTCGCTGCCCTTTGGTGTGGCGGACTTTTGTGGATGTCGGGTTTTTGGCGGTTTGCCTGTTGCGGGTCAGAATGACCGTGGCGGTTTCCCGCAGCCGCGGCGGTGATATGGCGGTCTTCTGACTGGCGGTAAGCGCCTTTTACCGCCAAGGTCAGAATGACCACCTATGTCACTGAAGCCCTAAGAGTAGCTTTACATGGTGCTGAGTTATGGAGTTTTATTGACATTTAAGACCTGGAGAAATCTGAGAACAAAGTTTTAAGCTCATTAGCCTCCGTCCCACATAACACCCCACTATACCCCCTATTTCTGGTTATGGACCAAAAAAGGTAGCGCTTAAAGCCCATTGCGCTCTCTGCTTTATTAATGGAGAATTTGGGTGACCCTGGAGGTGGTGCATTATGCAGCTGCCCCAGAAAAGATACTAATGGCTAACAAGGCAAAAAAAAATCCATGACTATCCTCAAAGAGCTGCTGAACAATCTAGGTTTGGTGGTCTTTGACATCATCCTATTATAGACAAAATTCCATTTAAGGGTGCGCTGAAAAACATTATTGGGCTTTCACTCTACAGAAGGAGGAACATAAAGTAAGGGGTACTACCCTGCCTGGGGAGTTCCTGGACTTTAAGGCTTCATATGGTCTAGAGCAGTACAGGGACCTGATGACAGTTCTACTAGCCAGGAAGCTAAATCAGTTTGAAGTGTGGTCACTCCAGTGAAGTCATTTACATTAAGGTGGGTGGGCGCAGCTTCAGAGGATTGTTCCTTTTGCGAAGGCCAAACTCAGTCCCTACCGCACATGTCCTTGGTATGTCTTGCATATTATAACCTTCACTCTTGTTGGATTAAACCAGTCTGTAGGCAGCTAGGCACCCCAAGTCAACGTGCAGCATTAAGGATTCTAAGAGCTGATCCTTCTTCTTTACATGCTTGTGCTGTTGCAAAATCTTTGGGACTGATATGGGCAAAAAGAAGAGCTGCTATTGCTATTCTGTGATTTAATATTGTAGTATATTGGACTATGCCCCCATTTTCTATCAGCTGGTAATTGTGCTTTGTTCTTTATATTAAAAATACTTCAACATCTCCTACGATAATTTTAACATATGCATGAAGCTAACCTGTTTTCATGGAGATGTTTTCAAATGCTTTATTTATTTATTTATTGAACACTTTATTGCTGATTCCGTCATAAAGTTATATTTGACTTGTTATCTCAAGTAACTATAACTCTTGCCCTAAGGTAACTATAAAATACACCTTTGCCATGCCTCCTAATCAATATAATGTAAAATGTTTCAGTGATATTATCATGTCATGATGTCATAGAAAAAGTAATGAGTATGACCAAGCATGCATGGCCTTCAGCTCACCTGGAGCTGGTCCTGCATGAAACCCATTAGCACAGCCCCACTCTGCAAGACACTTCAGGATCTGAGGACCTCATTCACTTGGGCCTTTTTTTATTGAAGGTGAGGGGAAGCATGGGTCACATTCGAGACTCTTCAGGCACCAGGGACCCCACCCAGAGCCTTTATTTGATTAAGTGTAGGAGAGCACATTGCCCCCAATCCAAAAGTGGCCCCGAGGACCTCACCACCTGGCCTTTTGTTTCTAAATTAAGTTCATGGAGGCACAAGGTCCCCTACTCCTAGCCTTAACGGGCCGTGGGGAATCAATCTCCCATGCCCAAATTCCACTAATAAGGGGAGGGGACATACCGCACCCTTCCAGAAGCCTTAAGAGGCCTCAGGGAACCCATCCCCAGAGGTAGAATTCCATTCATGAGTGGGGGATACACATCCTCCCTCTCCAAGCCTTAAAAGGCCCAAAACCCATTTTTGGGGACCCTAACCCTGGGGCAGAATAAGGTGAAAGGTGTCACATGTCTCCCCTGCCTGAGCCTTCATAGACTACAGGGACCTGAACCCCCAGGACCAAATTCCTTGGAAATGAGGAGGGGGCTGCTTGAACCACTCCCCAGCACTAAAAGGCTTCAAAGACTCCATCCCCTGGGGCTGCTGTTAACCTCAGGGGAAGGGGGCTGCGCCACTCCTCCTCAAGCATATTGTGGCAAAGGGACCTCAACCCCTGGGGGCTATATTTCATGTAGGTGGGTGCCTCAGTGCCCACCCAGGAAATCCACCAAACTACAAGTTAGGGTTGCAGGAGGAGCCCTAGAGCTTCTGAGGCCCCATCCAGATCCCTATATGCTAAGTTTTTTGTTTTCTCCCATTGGGCAGGAGTGATGTATATTTCCCTCCCTTTCAAATTTGGTTGGCAATGCATACCTTGCTTGGTGGGTTCATAGTGCTGGAGTAACGCAAGACAGTGCAAGTCACTGCTTTGCATTACTCTGTAGCTAGAAGACGTTGGGGGAAAGTGGGTATACCATGCTTTCACCCATGTATTGTGGCACATTCACAGATTTACCAAGACAGATAAACCTGGGAATATGTCAAAATCTTATGTCTTCCAGATAGAGGCACAACAGTACTTCTCCTAATTCTTCCTCTTTTTAAGTGTGCTGCTTTCTGAAGCACACTTGGGGGGTTATTACAACTTTGGAGGAGGTGTTAATCCGTCCCAAAAGTGACGGTAAAGTGACGGATATACCACCAGCCGTATTACGAGTCCATTATATCCTATGGAACTCGTAATACAGCTGGTGGTATATCCGTCACTTTACCGTCACTTTTGGGATGGATTAACACCTCCTCCAAAGTTGTAATAACCCCCTTGGGCCCATGTTTATACTCTTTTAGCGCCACATTTGCGTAATTTTTTTCTACAAAAGGGGTGCAAACTTGCAAAATACAATTGTATTTTGTACGTTTGCGCCACTTTTGAATCAAAAAGTGACGTAAATACAGCGCTAAAAAAGTATAAATATGGGTATTAGGGGGTCATTCTGACCTCGGCGGTAAAAGTCGCTTACCGCCGGCCAGAAGGCCGCCATAACACCGCCGCGGCCGCGGTAAACCGCCACGGTCATTCTGACCCGCAACTGGCAAACCGCCAAAACCCCACAAAAGTCCGTCACACCAAAGGTCAGCGGGAAACTGGCGATGACCAAACCTCCACCGTCACGCCAACAGAAATACGCCCATGCCATTCCGACCCACAAATCCCTGCAGCGGTCTTTCAACCGCAGTATTCCATTGGCGTTACACACCGCCGCGGTCAAAATACACACACCTTTACAAAACACTACCACTTTGGATAATTCAAAATACACACACCTGAGACACATACACACACCACTCCCACACACCCAATTAAATATAAAACACACACCCACATCACCCACAAACCCCTATGACCACAATTGCGACTGAAGGACAGAGAGAGAGAGCACAGCATAGAGTACACCATCACACAGAGGCAAATCACAACATCACCCACACCACATCCATGCACAAAACACCATACACCACCACACTCACCACACTCTACAACACATACGCCACCCCTCACCTCATCCACACCACCCCATGGCACCCCAAAGACACCCCAGGTTCTCTGACGCAGAACTCAGGGTCATGGTGGAGGAAATAGTTTGTGTAGAGCCCCAGCTCTTCGGGGCACAGTTGCAGCACACCACCATTGCCAGGAAGATGGAGCTATGGCAAAGAATAGTGGACAGGGTCAACGCTGTGGGACAGCATCCACGCAATCGGGACGACATCAGGAAGCGGTGGAACGACCTACGGGGGAAGGTGCGTTCCATGGTATCAAGGCACAACATTGGGGTGCAGAAGACTGGCGGCGGACCCCCACGTACTCCCCCAGAATTCACAGCATGGGAGCAGGAAGTCTTGCACATCCTGCATCCTGAGGGCCTCGCAGGAGTAGGCGGAGGAATGGACTCTGGTAAGTCAAATCTTCACTACTCCATTCCCCCCACCCCACCTGCATACCAAATCATACCCCCACCCTCACCCCCACCCCCATCACACCAACTCCTTGCAAATGGCTCACCATCACATCCCACCCATCCCAAAACCTACCCCTGCGTGCGTCCCCAAAGCATGGACACCCATCCCCAAAGCATGCCCACTGCACACACCCATCACCCCCACAAGCCACCGTCACAAAAGCCCCCACAAGGGAATGCCAGCACTGGGGGACACGGCCACCCACCCATTACACGAAATGCCACAAACAGAAGCAATAACCATACTCTTATACCCCTGCAGGACCCAAACGCCACCACACCGCCACGGAGGGTCCAGAGATGTCCATCCCACCCCCAGAAGAGGCCCCCAGTGATGACAGCAGCTCTGTCTCCCTGGATCCTGATGACCAGCCCGGCCCATCGGGGACCTCAGGACAGTCGGTTCCCCCCAGACAACCACAGGCTACACCAGACCTAACCCCCTCTGGGAACACCAGCACAGCTCCCACCCAGTGGGCCCATGCCTCTGTCTCCAGGACACGTCAATCAGCGGTGTGTCCACCACTACAGGGCACCCAGGTTGACCCACCACCCCAACAACAACAGGGACCTGGGGGCAGTGGTAGTGGGCACACCGTCCAGGGGACAGAGGCCGAGGGAAACAGGGGAACTGGGAGGGCTGCTGTGCGACAGTGGGGGGGAACAGGCCCAGGGAACTGACTCTCCAAGAGGCCCTCTCCTCCATCATGGGAGCATACCACCACTCCCAGGAGACGATGGCGACAGTACTGGCCAGGTTCCAGGAGATCCAGGTCATGCAGGAGCAACAGTACATGGGGTTCAGAGAGGAACTGAGGAACATTAGTTCCGAAATGGGGACCATCGTCGTGGCCCTAACCCAGATAGTCACCACATTGCGGGACCATGTGGCACCACAAAGGGCCCCTGTCACTAGCCTGGACCAGGAACAGCCTACCACCTCCGCCGGCGCTAGTGGACAGGAGGCCCCCACACAACGACAGGCCACCAGAACCCCACCTCCTGCAGAAGAAGAACCACCCCGCAAGCGGAACCTGAGATCTCACAAGAAGACAGAGTAGGATTGCAAGACCCCCGCCAGCAAACGATACCCCCTGATGTCATCCCACTGTCCCACATTGTCACCCTGTCCAACCTTGAACTGCCCCTGCTCCATCCTTCCACAGGCATATGGACAATGCACCTGTGCGACTGAGAACTGGACTCTGCCATGGACATTACTCCACCATCACCCATCCCCATTTTGCAATCATGTTCCTTAAATTTAGCACTTGAAATAAATCACTTCTTGCACTAAAAAAATCTGGAGTCTGCTTGTATTTTGAACAAATGTATTAGACATAACGGTGCCAAAATGTTCAGTTACATTGTGATGACAACATACCACTGTCACACAGCTGTAGTCCATGGGCAAACAAAGCAGAGGTCACGCAGAGGGGCCCACAGCTCTGAAAACGGAAGGGAAAGTCACAACTCAGTTAACAGGAACTGGGGGGGAACTCAGACAGTAGAGAGGCAGGAGACTTTAAGTAAATGTAATATAGCGTGGTTAATTCGTACCTGTGTGCTACTGAAAATACTGTTGTATCACTGTGTCCCTGTTGTCTGTGTCGTCCCCGTCGTCCTCCTCCTCTTCACTCTCCACAGGCTCCACAGCTGCTACAACACCACCATCTGGACCATCCTCCTGCAGGAAATGCACCTGGCGTCTCAAAGCCAGTTTGTGAAGCATACAGCAGGCCACGATGATATGGCACACCTTCTTTGGTGAGTACATTAGGGATCCCCCTGTCATATGCAGGCACCTAAACCTGGCCTTCAGGAGGCCGAAGGTTCTTTCTATAATCCTCCTAGTTCGCCCATGGGCCTCATTGTAACGTTCCTCTGCCCTTGTCCTGGGATTCCTCACTGGGGTCAGTAGCCACGACAGGTTGGGGCAACCAGAGTCACCTATTAGCCACACACGGTGTCTCTGTGGCTGTTCCATCACATAAGGGATGCTGCTATTTCGCATGTTGTACGCGTCATGCACTGACCCAGGGAACTTGGCATTTACATGGGAGATGTACTGGTCAGCCAAACAGACCAACTGGACATTCATAGAATGATAACTTTTTCTGTTCCTGTACACCTGCTCACTTCCACTGGGGGGAACCAAGGCCACATGGGTCCCATCAATGGCACCAATGATGTTGGGGATATGTCCAAGGGCATAGAAATCACCCTTCACTGTAGCCAAATCTCCCACCTCAGGGAAAACAATGTAGCTCCGCATGTATTTCATCAGGGCAGACAACACTCTGGACAAAACCTTAGAAAACATAGGCTGAGACATCCCTGATGATATGGCCACTGTTGTTTGGAATGATCCACTTGCCAAAAAATGGAGTACTGACAGCACCTGCATCAGAGGGGGAATCCCTGTGGGTTGGCGAATGGGGGACATCAGGTCTGGCTCCAGCTGGGCACACAGTTCATGTATAGTGGCTCGGTCAAGTCTGTATGTCAGTATGACATGTCGTTCTTCCATTGTCGACAGGTCCACCAGCGGTCTGTACACGGGAGGATTCCTCCATCTCCTCGCAAGTCCCAGCGGACGGTGCCTAGGAAGGACAACATGGAGCACAGAGTCAAGCAACCCACAGGTACGTAACCACAGCTTGCACAAAACACGATTCGCTATGCATTGAATGGCTTGTATGAGTGGCAATGCAAGGCCTAGGCCTGTGTGACGCAGTAGAAATTAAGCCATGTGGGCCCTTGAAATGGCGGCTGCCTGACCTGTGAAGTGTGACAATGGGATGTGAGGTCAATGCGCTGGCGTGGCACACCGTGGCGGTAGGCGGTCGAAGACCGCGGTGCTAAGCCGCATTGGTTAACATTGCACCCTATGGGTTTCAGTAGCCAATGAGGATGGGCACCTGCGGTCGCGGTACGTGATTAATCACTCGAGACCTGATCATCCACAGGAGAGGACCTATACTGCAAGTGCTGCTGTGAACTCGGTCTGGAAAGACAATGGCTGCTGCGACTGGGGAAAGGGCCCCTGCCTTCACATCTGAGGAATTGGATAAACTTGTTGATGGGGTCCTCCCCCAGTATGCGCTACTCTACGGTCCTCCAGACCAATAGGTAAGTACACTGGGAGCATGTAGTATGGGCTATGCCTGTGTTGAGTGGGGTGGATGTAAGATGGTGGGGAGGGGAGCGAATGAGGAGTGCAACCCATGACAGATGAGAGCATGTGCCACATGGCAAGGTTGGGGAGGGGGGGCTGCGCACATCGACCATGCAGAAAAGTGATGATATTTATTTTTCAACCCTGTACATGTCACATAGGTCAGCGCCCATCAGAAGATCGACATTTGGCATTCCATCGCCAAGGACGTCCGGGCCCTAGGGGTCCACAACAGACGGGGCACCCACTGCCGCAAGAGGTGGGAGGACATCCGCCGCGGGAGCAGAAAGACCGCCGAGGCTCTGCTGGGGATGGCCTCCCAACGTAGGAGGGGTGCCAGTCGTCAATTGACCCCCCTGATGTCCCGGATCCTGGCGGTGGCCTACCCTGATTTGGATGGGCGCGTGAGGACATCACAGCAGAGACAAGGGGGTGAGTATCAGCACATTCCGCTATATTAGCGCACAGTGGAGGCATGTGGGTGGGGGAGGAGGGCTGTGGCTATCTCTAGGCCAGGGCGGTTTCTGTAGGCTAGGCCCCTCCGTTAGACATGGCCCTGTGCCCCCGCCCCCCACCTCTGTAGGGTGCTAAGTACAGCTATCCATGGCCCGGGCTCACCTATGTGTGCATTTGTCGTCCATAGACTTGTAGGCCAAGTCACTATCATTGAGTAGTGTATCCCGAGTGCGCGGCGTAGTGCAGGGGGCTTCTGTGTCTGTCCTCTCCGCCAACGGTGCCGCCAATGCATGCACTCAACATGTCTTCCTTTCTTCTCCCCCCCCTTTTTTTGGTTTTCCTGTTCATGTGTGCATTAGCATCATCAGGCGGAGGAGAAGTGGCATCGGCGCACGAGGGAGCTGCATCTCACATGGCCCCGGAGGGCCCTGCAACCGACTCCGAGTTAACCAGTGAGACGGACGGCGAGGGAGGGTCCACAACGGGGACCCGTGGAGACACCAGCGACACCGACACGTCCTCGGAAGGGAGCTCCCTTGTGGTGGCGGCAACATCCGTGCCCACCGCAACAACAGGTACAGCCGCCACCCAGCGCACCAGCTCCGCCCTCCCAGCAGCCCCTCAGCTTTCGCCCCGTGCCCGCTCGGCCAGGAAGCCGGCCACCTCCTTCGCCCCTGGCACCTCAGGTCCTGCCCCAGTTACCCCTGCTGCCCTCAGTGCGGAGATCATTGACCTCGTCCAGACGCTCATTGTTGGGCAGTCTACCCTTTTGAATGCCATCCAGGGGGTAGAAAGGGAGGTGCATCAGAGCAATGCATACCTGGAGGGCATTCATTCGGGTCAGGCTGCCCATCAGCGATCGTTCAACGCTCTGGCCTCAGCACTGACGGCAGCAATTGTCCCTGTCTCTAACCTCCCCCCTCCAACTTCCTCAACCCAGTCCCACTCCACTGTTCCTCTGCCTATCCCAGACACACCTACAGACCAGCCTGCACACACATCAACACCCAAGGGCAGCTCATCCAGACATAAGCACCACAGATCACACAAGCATTCACCCAAGCCACATCCACATGCAGACATAGCAACACCCACTGCCTCCACTGTGTCCCCCTCCTCCTCGTCTCCCTCCTCCCTCCCTGTGACATCTCCACTCACACCTGCATGCACACCACCATCAGCCAGTACGTCCATCACCACCACACCCACCAGAACAGTCCGCACACGTGCAGTCACCACCCCCACTACCATTTACACGTCCCCTGAGTCCTCTCCCAGTGTGTCTGTCACCCCCTCTTCCAAACCACACAAACGCAGACAGTCACCCACCCAACAGCCATCCACCTCACGACAGCCTCCGTCACAAGCACCTGCACCCAAAGACAGCACACTTGACTCTCCTACAACCACATCCTCTTCCTCACTCCCATACCCACTACAACTACACGTCCCTGTCTTTCTAAATTGATTTTCCTTTCCAACCTTGACCTCTTTCCAACAACTGACCCACCCCCTCCATCTTGTAAGACTCCAACCAGCACCTCACCTACTCGGACCATCGTTCAGGGCTATTGGAGTCCACCAGCTCCTAGGGCAAGAACATCGGCCAGCAGCAAGGGGACAGCCAGCCCACCCCCTGGGAAAAGAAGCAAAAAAGGGAAGGGCCGGTGCCACAGGCCTGAGACGGCTGCCCCCAAGGACACCAGCCTTGCACCGTCACCTGCCCCATCCACCAAGGGAGGCAAGGGCCCCAGAGATTCTACCAAGGAGGGCAAGGGCCCCAGAGATTCTTCCAAGGGAGGCAAGGGCCCCAGAGATTCTTCCAAGGAGGGAAAGGGCAGCAAGGCGAAGAAGTCCGGCAGCAGGCGAGCTGCCCAGGAGGGCCCCACCAGCCCCATTTGGGGTGTGACGGAGGACACCCACGGGCCCAGGAGTCCAGCACAGGAGGGCCCCGCAAGCGATAGGTCGGATGGCGACTGAGCGGGAATGATTGCCCAGATCTGGTTCCCTAGGAACACAAGAGAAGCACCGCTGAACAGGGCCCCGCCATGAGAAGCACCGCTGAACAGGGCCCCGCCGTGAGAAGCACCGCTGAACAGGGCCCCGCCGTCTCAGCACCGCTCCACTGGGCCCTTCATCTCAAGCACTGCTCCGCTGGGCCCTTCATCTCAAGCACCGCTCCGCTGGGCCCCTCCTGTCAGGCACCGCTCCGCTGGGCCCGCCGTCTCAGCACCTCTCCACTGGGCCCTTCATCTCAAGCACCGCTCCGCTGGGCCCCTCCTGTCAGGCACCGCTCCGCTGGGCCCCGCCGTCTCTGCACCGCTCCGCTGGGCCCCTCCTGTCAGGCACTGCTCCGCTGGGCCCCGCCGTCTCAGCACCGCTCCGCTGGGGCCTTCATCTCAAGCACCGCTCCGCTGGGACCCTCCTGTCAGGCACCGCTCCGCTGGGCCCCGCCGTCTCTGCACTGCTCCGCTGGGCCCTTCATCTCAAGCACCGCTCCGCTGGGCCCCTCCTGTCAGGCACCGCTCCGCTGGGCCCCGCCGTCTCTGCACCGCTCCGCTGGGCCCTTCATCTCAAGCACCGCTTCGCTGGGCCCTTCATCTCAAGCACCGCTCCGCTGGGCCCTTCATCTCAAGCACCGCTGGCCCATTGGCAGGGCCGGATCTGTGTTGGGCAGGGCTTCACGGAGCACTCTGGGCACCATGCCTCCTCCATAACCAGTGGAGTCTGTAATCCACCAGATGGACTGTGGCTTTGCACTCCCCAGGATGGTACAGTGGGCAATCCACCCACTGTAGAGACTTGTGAGACTGTGGCTTTGCACTCCCCAGGATGGTACAGTGGGCAATCCACCCACTGTAGAGACTTGAGAGACTGTGGCTTTGCACTCCCCTGGATGGTACAGTGGGCAATCCACCCACTGTAGAGACTTGAGAGACTGTGGCTTTGCACTCCCCAGGATGGTCCAGTGGGCAACCCACCCACTGTAGAGACTTGAGAGACTGTGGCTTTGCACTCCCCAGGATGGTACAGTGGGCATGGAGGCCCCTTGTGGATCTGGCGTCGTGGACTCATGTGGCTGAGGTGCCCCCCCTTCCCTTCCCCCTGAGGTGCCTGTGGTTTTATTATCTGATGCCCCAGCAGTGTTCTCTCCAATGGAATCGGGTCTCGTGTGTGGGCTTTGCCCATGTGTTTATGCACATTGGCCCACGAACAATGGCATGTAGCCAATATGTGCCGGACTTTTGGACTATGTATACATTGTTCATGTTGTGATTTATTTGTTTTAAAAATCTCATATTTCACTTAAGTTCAAATATGCTTTAATATACTTCGATTTTAATGATCATTTTATTTTGTCTTTGAATTATTCCGGGGGGGTTGGGGGGTGTAAATCTGACTTGTTGCTCTGCATTGGTGTGTGGGGATTTTTGGGGGGGGGGGGGTGTCGCGTATGTGTGTGCCCGTACTCTTTTCTCCTCCCCCCTCCCCAGTGTCGTAGGTGCAGTACTCACCGTTGTCTCCTGCGGCGGCATTCGTGCTCCTGGTAGAGGAGCAGGTAGACAATCGCTGGTAGGATGTTTAATTCGGGTTCCATGCTGTCCAGATTCCTCGTGGAGTGTATAGAGGTGAGCGTTTTCCCGTTCGTGGTCTGTTTCCGCCGTGTTTTTATCGGTGGGGCTCCCGTCCCGGAAAAGGTGGCGGATTGGTGGGTCGTGATAGGGTGGGCGGTACATTGTTTGCCGCCTGTCTGTTGGCGGTGACCGCCGCGCTGTTTGTTTGCCCCGCCGTGGCGGTCGGAGTGTTAAAGTGGCGGGCTGTGTTGGCGGTTCCCGCCAGGGTCAGAATTCCATTTTTTTTACCGCCTGCCTGTTGGCGGGTTGGCCGCCGCTTTAACACTGACCGCCAGGGTCGGAATGACCCCCTTAGTGCTGATTATGACCTTAGAGGAGGGGATTACTCTGTCACAAATATGACAGCTATCCAACCCACAAGTTACAAGTTCCATAATATCCTATGGAACTTGTAATACAGAGGACAGGATATCCGTCACATTTATGGCAGAGTAATCCCCTCCGCCACGATCATGATCAGGTACTTAGAAAAAGGAAAACACCTCTCATTTCCTGCACACAAAAAATCCTGCTTTGCAGGCACCCTTGCACCATAACACAAAGGTGGCTGCATTGGTGCTAGACAGAATGTAGGCCCTCATTATGACACAGGTGGTAACTCCTGCTTACCGCCACGCTGACGGCCGCCAACTTACCACCGCAGTGGCAGATATCAGTTCACTATATTATGACTCACACACACCAATCTGACAGAATACAGCCACATACACAAATCTGCCAGACCAAAGATCAGTGCTAAAGTGGCGGTCCCAAAACCCATACCGTTACACCAACAAAATAACGCCCACCACGTTATGACCCACGAATCACCACGGTGGACATTCAACGGCGGTAAACCATTGACGGTACAAACTGCCGCACTCAGAATGGACACCCACATACAAAACAACACTACACTGGCCAATACCGCAAAAACACACCTGCCATTCATACACATACCACACCCACACCACTATAAAACACCCACCCACAATACCCACAACCCCTTACAAGCAACATTTGCCGTCAGGAGACTGAGAAGAAGAGCACAGAGACAACTAGACACACACACCACCTACACCCATACACCCCTCATGCACTCCACATCACACACCAACCCAACTTACCCAACACACCCTCAGCAACACACATCACACAACACAAATGGCACCACAAAGGCACCCCTGTTTCACTGAGGAGGAGTTAAGGGTCATGGTGGAGGAAATTGTCAGGATAGAGCCACAGCTGTTTGGAGCACAGGTACAGCAGATTTCCATTGCAAGGAAGATGGAGCTATGGCGGAAAATCATGTACAGGGTCAACACCGTGGGAAAGCACCCAACATCAGGAAGAGGTGGAACGACCTATGGTGGAAGGTACGTTCCACTGCAGCAAAACACCAGCTCGCCATGCAGAGGACTGGTGGTGGACCCCCACTTCTTTCCCCACAGCTCACAGCATGGGAGGAGCAGGTACTGGCAACATTGCATACTGAGGGACTCACTGGATTTGCCGGAGGACTGGACACTGGTAAGACAATATTTACTACCTATCACCCCCCATCTCACACCCACACCCTCACTCCCATCACCCCACTCCATCCCACACACTGCAACCACACATCTCACTAATCCCAATGCATGCCATACCAAAGCATGGACACCCCTCTCACACCCATCACTAAAGCATGCACAGCATAGGAAAACTAACAATCCCACAATCCATCACCAAACAAAAGCAAAAGCTGGCAGAGTAACACCAACCATAGGGGGGATGCTACAGAAGTACAAATGTCATACACTTGAAGCATAATATATAATTTACATCCCCACAGGTTCCCCAGCCAATGTCAGTGGGAGGAGGCACCACCACTATCCAGACCCTCAACGGAAGAGGCCCCCCCATGATGACAGTAACTCTGGACTTCTGGATCTGGAGGACCTACCTGGCCCATCAGGGACCACTGGACAGTCGGTCACCCAAGCCCCCTCACAGACCACCACAGAGCCTCCCCCTTCAGGAACCAACACCACAGTACCCACCCAGCGTACCCACACCTCTGTCCCAAGGACACGTCAATCAACAATATACCCACCTGTATAGGGAACCCAGGCACACACCTCACCCACAAGGCAATCAGGGACCTTGGGTCAGTGACAGTGGGCACACCGTTCAGGGGACAGAGGCACAGGACAACAGAGACACTGGGAGGACTACTGTATGCCAGAGGGAGGACAGGACAAGGGAACCGACTCTCCAGGAGGCACTCTCCGAGATCCTGGGAGCCCACCAACATTCCCAGGACATGATGGGCCAGATCCTTAACAATGTGCAAGAGAAAAGACAGCTGCAGGAGGGACAGTATCAGGGGATCCGGGAAGACTTGCAGGCCATTAACAACACCGTGATCTCCATAGCAGGGGTGCTGGCAGACATGGCCAACATCATGAGGGAAGCAACAGAACACCAGTGGGCCCCTACCACTAGCCTGTCCATCAACCAGCCCTTCACTTCCACTGCCACTAGTGGGCAGGAAGCCCCCCACAGGACCCACAGGCTACCCTCATCCCTCCTTCTGCAGAAGGTGACCCCCTCAATCATTCCCTGTGACCCAGACAGAAGCCAGAGACACTTGCCATGACCACCACCAGGAAATGAGACTCTCCTGATTGTCCCCCTTGTGTCCCACTCTGTCACCTTGTCCACCTTGAACTGCCATTGCTCCCCTTCCTATGTGCCCCTTGGAGACTGCACCTGTGCTACAAACAGACTGGACCAATACCCTGGACTGAAAGAAATGGGTAATGCCAACATGCCAATGCCACACAGAATACAACAATAGTCATAGAAATGTGAAGTTGCACTGTCTCACCTGTGTGTCATTGGAAGTACTGACAGATCACTAATGTTCTGTTGTCCACATCCTCATCCTCTGCCTCCTCATCCTCACTGTCCTAAGGGTCCACTGTTGCCACAGGGGCATCTCCAGTCTCCTCCTCTGGCAGAAAAGGTACATGGCATCTGAGTGCCAGGTTGTGCAACATGCAGCATGCCACTACTATATGGCAGACCTCGGATGAGTAGCACAGAGATCTACCTGTCAGATGGAGGCACATGAACCTGGCGTTCAGGAGGCCAAAGGTGGTCTCTCTCAATTATCCTTCTGGTTCACCCATGTGCCTCATGATAACGTTCTTCTGCCATTGAGCTGGCATTTCTCACAGGGGTCAGCAGCCATTATAGGTTTGGGTAACCAGAGTCACCTGTAAATTTGAGGGACAATATTTAGCCATACACTATCCTATTTGGCCAACTGCATAAGTGTCAGACTTTTTTGCTTATGCAGGGTCATCCCCAATCTTTTTGCCTCCTGCCTCCCATTTGTTCTGCCCTGTTGCTGTTGGCTTTTGAACTCTGAACACTTTACCACTGCTAACCAGTGCTAAAGTACATATGTCCCTCTGTGTAAATTGTATGGTTAATTGGTTTATCCATGATCAGTATTTTTGATTTACAAAGTAAGTCCCTAGTACAGTGCATTAGAGGTGCACAGGGCCTGTAACTCAAATGCTACTAGTGGGCCTGCAGGACTGGTTGTGCCACCCACAGTAGTAGCTCTGTAATCATGTCTCAGACCTGCCAGTGCAGTGTCTGTGTGCAGTTTTAAACTGTAAATTTGACTTGGCAAGTGTGCCCACTTACCAGGCCTAAACCTTCCATTTTCTTACATGTCAGGTACCCCTAAGGTAGACCCTAGGTAGCCCCAAAGGCAGGGTGCAGTATATGGTTAAGGAAAGACATATAGGGGGTCATTCCGACCCTGGCGGTCCGGGGACCGCGGAAGCACCGCCAACAGGCTGGCGGTGCTTCCTGGGCCATTCTGACAGCGGCGGTAAAGCCGCGGTCAGAAAATAGCAAATGTCGGTTTCCCGCCGGTTTACCCCTGGCCCAGGGAATCCTCCATGGCGGCGCTGCTTGCAGCGCCGCCATGGGGATTCATACCCCCTTCCCGCCATCCTGTTCCTGGCGGTATTTACCGCCAGGAACAGGATGGCGGGAACAGGTGTCGTGGGGCCCCTGGGGGCCCCTGCACTGCCCATGCCACTGGCATGGGCAGTGCAGGGCCCCCCTAACAGGGCCCCATAAAGATTTTCAGTGTCTGCTTTGCAGACACTGAAAATCGCGACGGGTGCCACTGCACCCGTCGCACCCCTTCAACTCCGCCGGCTCCATTCGGAGCCGGCTTCATTGTTGAAGGGGCTTTCCCGCTGGGCGGGCGGCCTTCCGGCGGTCGCCCGCCGGCCCAGCGGGAAAGCCGGAATGTCCGCTGCGGTCTTTTGACCGCGGAGCGGTCATTCGGCGGTAACCGCATGGCGGGCGGTTACCGCCGCCCGCCGCGGTTGGAATGACCGCCATAGTAATGTGTTTTATGTGTCCTGACAGTGAAATACTGCTAAATTAGTTTTTCACTGTTGTAAGGCCTGTCCCTCTGATAGGTTAACATGAGGGCTACCTTTAAATATGATTATAGTGTAGATTCCCTTTGGTAGCGTATAGACATATGGAGTTTGGGGTCTCTGAGCTCACAATTTAAAAATACATCTTTTAGTAAAGTTGATTTTAAGATTGTGTGTTTGAAAATGCCACATTTGGAAAGTGAGCATTTTCTTGCTTAAACCATTTCTGTGACTCTGCCTATTTGTGGATTCCCAGTCTGGGTCATTGTGGCAGTTGGGCTGGTTGCACCTCTCACTAGACAGTGATACAAAGGGAGCTGGGGTGTAGTCTGAATTTCCTGATAAGCCATTTGTGCTAGGAGGGAGGGGAAAAGTGGTCACTCACACTTGAAAGGGCTGTGCCTGCCCTCACACAATGCAGTCTCCAACCCCTTGGTTAGTGTCTGGGGCCTGGCCTGGGCAATCAAGACAGACTTTGCTTTGAAGTAGGCCTACTTCAAAGGATAAATTGGGTATAAGAAGGGCACCCAAAACCATAGACTTTAGAACACTTCTGGAACCCAAGAGGAACCTCTGCCTGGAGAAGAGATGAAAAGCTGAGGAAGAAGAGCTTCCCTGTCTATGACTGTGCTTTGTGGACCTATCCTGCAGTTGCTGCTTCTGCCAGAGTAAGAGGGCGAAGACTGGACTTTGTGTGCCTTCCATCTTGTAAAGATCTCCATGGGCTTGATTTAGACCTTGCCTCCTGTTGTTTGAAGTCTCAGGGACAGCAAAGACTTCTCTCTGCCATTACCTGGAGTCTCTGGAGAGTGTCCTACTCTGCCTTGTGTTGCCCATCCATTTCTTGGCACCTTGAAAGGAGAAGCTGGCAGCCTAAGAGGAAGAAATCCATGCACAGAACGTCGTGCGGGGAAAAGATCGATGTGACTCGGATCTGCGGCTGAAGAACTGACACGCCGCTGGCTTTGCGGCTGAAGAATCAACTCATGGAGCTGGAGAAATGACGGGCAGCATTGCTGACGGAGGCAGGTGACATCGCAACCCGCACTGCGTGGTTTTCGGATCATTGTGCAGCTGGATTTCCGACGCAAACACCGCTGGGCATGTAAAAACAACGCAAGGCCTGCCCGGAACCGAGAGTACTGACCTGATCGACGCATCGCTCTCCTACAGAGAGAAAAAAACGGCATGCCCAACCCGACAAAAGGCAAAATGCTGCAAGGGCTCACAAGTAAAATCAACGCATCGCAAGCCCTTTTTGCCACACACTCACCCGTGCAGGGTTATTTTTAACGCACCCAAGGTACATTTTCATGCTAACAGTGTGAGTGTGTGTTTAAAATTACATGAAGGCTTTTTTTGGTTTTTAATTGATAATTTGACTTGTGTAGTGTTGATTTTTGTTGTTTTGATCTTGTTTTGTTTTGATAAATATTTTCTATTTTTCTAAACCTGTGTTGTGTCATTTTGTAGTGTTTTCAGTAAGTTACTGTGTGCGTTGGTACAAATACTTTACACCTCACACTCTGAAGTTAAGCCTACTGCTCGTCCAAGATACCAAGGGGGTAAGCAGGGTTAGCTGAGGGTGATTCTCTTTTACCCTGACTACAGTGAGGGTTCTTGCTTGGACAGGGGGTAACCTGACTGCCAACCAAAGACCCAATTTCTAACAATAGGCATACACTAACATCCACTGGACTGGGTGGGGACCAAGGCTCACCTATAAGCCACACCCTGTACCTCTGTAGTTGGGCCATCACATTTTGGATGCTGCTATTCCTCAGGACAAAGGCACCATGCACTGACCCAGGATACTTAGTATTGACGTGGGAGAGGTACTGGTCCACCAGGCACACCATCTGCACAGTCATGGAGTGGAAACTCTTATGATTCCTGTACACCTGCTCATTTTGCCGGGGGTGACAAACGCAATATGTGTACCATCAATTGCCCCAATTATATTGGGGATATGTTCCATTGCTTAAACCCGGCCTTCACATTGGCCAAATCTTCCACCTGGGGAGACACAATGTAGTTGAACATGTATTTTATAGGGCGGACAAGACTCTTGGCAACACTATTGAGAACATTGGCTGTGACATTCCAGCTGCCAAGTCCACTGTCACTTGGAAAGAACCAGTTAACAGAAAATGGAGAACTGATAGAACTTGCACAAGAGGGGGGATCCTAGTGGGATGAAGGATAGCTGATATCAGGTCAGGCTCCAACTGGGCATACAGCTCTGTGACTGTGTCCAGTCTATAGGTGAGTATTCTGTGCCTGTCCTCCAGTGTAGCTAAGTCCACCAGTCTAAAGGTGAGTATTATGTGCCTATCCTCCAGTGTAGCTAAGTACACCAGGAGGTATGTCTCCATCTCCTATTCATCCACAGCTGTAGATATCTAAGGGACACAAGAGTGAGTAGGCTGTGACAATTTGAAAAATTATACACAACAGCAGTCCACATCGTGCAATCATGTTTTGGGACAGTGGAATTTAAAAGTATGTGCTTTTTGTCCTGTAACACAGCAATTATCGATAGGCCTGTCCCCCCACCCCAGAAATGGTGACCACCTGTCCTGTGTGGAGGGATAGGTAGAAGTGAGGTAATTCCGCCGACATTGAGCGCTGTGGTGGTAGGCGGTTGTGAACCGCGGTGCAGTTCTTCGTAGGATAATAATGGGCCCTATGGGGTACAGTGGCCAATGGGAATGGACACCGGTGGTGACGGTATACACTGCCATGGATGTGACCGCCATTTTATTTCTCAATCATCACTTATTTCCTGAGCTTCCGCAAGGAGAAGACCTACACTGCATGTGCTGCTGTGACCTGTGTCTGGAACCTACCATGGCGTGCGTGACCAAGGAAAGGGTCCCAGCCTTCACTTCTGAGGAGTTAAAGCGACTAGTGGATGGGGTGCTACCCCAGTATGGACTGCTGTATGGGCCTTCAGACCAACAGGTGAGTACACTGTGGGCACAATGCATGCGGCATGAATGCATGGAGTTGTGTGTGAAGGCGTCGTGTAAGGGTGTTTTTTTTTTCCTCTTGATGGAGTACATGTTGTGAGCTGGCCTAAGTGTTTTGCAATGTTGATGGGATCGGGTATGGTGGGCCATGTGTGTGAATGGCTGGACTGTTTGTTTAATTGAGTTCTCCTGTATGTATTACCTCTGCAGGTCAGCGCACATCAAAAGAAGGGATTATGGCGTGCCATCGCCAAGGAGGTACAGGCCCTGGGGGTCTATGGCAGTGGGAGCACCCACTGTCGCAAACGGTGGAAAGACCTCAGGCGATGGGCACAGACGACTGCGGAGGCCTAGCTGGGGATGGCCTCCCAACTAAGAAGGGGTGCCCGGCCGACCCGGATACCCCTGATGGCCGGCATACTGGCAGTGGCCTATTCTGAGCTAGATGGGCGCTTGAGGGCACCACAGCAGGCACAAAGGGGTGAGTACAGTGGGTATAGTTACAACTTATGGCTGGTGGGGTGGTAGCTGGGTGGTGGTTGTTTGTTAGTGGGTGCCCTAAGGCCAGGCCAGACATAGCAACGTAGGTCTTCTGAAGGGTAAGGGTTGCATGGCAAATACAGGTAACCTGGGGCCAGATGTAGCATTTTTGCAAATTGCGACTTGCAATTTGCGAGTCCATCCGACTCGCAAATTGCAAGTCGCAATTTGCAATGCAGTACGGTGTCTCAGACACCGACTGCGACTCGCTATGGGGTCGCAATGACCCACCTCATCAATATTCATGAGGTGGGTCGCAAATTGCGGCCCCATAGCGAGTATAGGCACTCGCAAACATGGAGGCCTGCCGACGTCAGCAGACCTCCATGTTCGTGACTGCTTTTAAATAAAGCAGTTTTTTTTTTTTTAAGTGTAGCCCGTTTTCCTGAAAGGAAAACGAGCTGCACTTAAAAAAAAAACGAAAGCTTTTGTTTCGGTATTTTTTCAGGGCAGGGAGTGGTCCCTTGGACCACTCCCTGCCCTGAAAAAATATTTTTGGGTCCAGTCACAAAGTGGAAGGGGTCCCATGGGGACCCCTTCCAATTTGCGAGTGGGTTACCATCCACTTGAAGTGGATGGTAACTGCGATGCCATTTGAGACCGCGTACGCGGTCGCAAATGGTATTGCATCCCACTGCGAGTCGCAAATAGGAAGGGAACACCCCTTCCTATTTGCGAGTCTGAAATGCATTTTGCGAGTCGGTAACGACTCGCAAAATGCATTTCTGCATTGGGAAAAGCGTTTAGCGAGTCGCAAACGGCAATTTTTGCTGTTTGCGACTCGCTAAACGTTTCCTACATCTGGCCCCTAGCTTGTTAGTATTCACTTTTATGCAGGGCTGCATGGGTCCCAGGTATGCTGCAGTTGATGGTATGTGCTCTTCCTCATGCCTTGGTGACTAGCCATATCACTAGTAGTGCAATGCATAGTGCGTAGGCCTGTTTCCTGTGTATGAGGGCGCTGTGTACACCAACAGTGGTGTTGGTGCAGTAATTGACCCAGTGCATCCTTTGTCTCTCTCCCTCCTTTCTTGTTTTGTCATCCATTCCTTATGTGCATTAGCATCATCTGGCAGAGGAGCAGAGGCACCGGTGACAGAGGGAGCTGCATCCCACAGGACCTTGGAGGCAGAGTCAACCGACGCCAAGGGAACTAGTGGGACAGAGGGCGAGGGGAGCACCACAGCGGAGAAAGGAGGGGACAACACAGACTCAGATACCTCCTCTGGTTTGAGCTCCCTGGTGGTGGCCGACACCTCTGGGACCACCCCAGCTGCAGGTACAGCCACCACCCCCATACCAGCACCCCCCTCCCAGTAGCCCCTCAGCGAGTTGCCTGTGTCCACTCACTCAGGAGGTTGGGCATCTCCTTCACCTCCGGCACTTTAGGCCCTGCCCCAATGAGCCATGCTGCTCTGAGTGATGAGGCTATTGACCTCCTGAGATCCATCTCTGTAGGGCAATCAACCATTGTGAATGCCATCCAGGGGCTGGCATCACAGATGCAGCAATGCAATGCATTCCTGGAGGGTATTCAAGGTGGTTTGGCGGCCCAACAGAGATTGATTCAGGCTCTGGCATCCTCTCTGATGGCAGCCATTGTCCCTGTTTCAACCTTCCCCCACCAACTCCCACTTCCCAGTCCCATTCTCCTCAACCTCCACCCATCCCAAGCACACACACAGATGAGCAGGTACAGAAGGCAACACCCAAGAGTAGCACAGGCAAACACAAGAACCACACTTCATCCCAAAGGCACTCACACAAACACAGTTCCGTTGCAGACACAACAACATCCACTATTTCCACTGTATCTGCCTCCACCTCCTCCTCCACCTCCCTCCCAGTTATGTTCACACTCACACCTACGTGCACTACATCAACATCCACTACCAGCATCACCACACCAAGCAGAATACACACCTCACTGGCTGGCGCCTCCACAACATCCATGCACATGCCCCCTGTGTCCTCTTCCAAGGTGTCTGTCTGTCCCTCCTAAATGACACAAATGCAAGCACTCAGACACCCAACAGCCATCCACCTCACATCAGCATACAGCCCATGTACCTGCACACAAAGCCAGCAGACATACACCTCCGACAACCACTCTCTCATCCTCCACTCCCATTACTCATCCCTCCTCCCCCCAACATCCCTAAAAGGCTTTTCCTTTACCAACTTCACCTTTTCCCTACCCCTTCCCCAATCCTGCATGTATGGGCAGGGTATCAGGGACACAGACCAGTACCTCAGCCAAACAGTCCAGAGAGACACTGGTAGCACCACCTACTCATGGTGGTAGGTATACAAGACCTACTACACTGAAGGGGAAAGGGGCCAGCACCACCAGTGATGAAAGGGAAGAGTCCCACACCAGCTGTGAGAAAGGGGAAGAGGCCTGCACCAGCTGTGAGGAATGAAGAGCCTGCACCATCTGTGGAGAAGGGGAAGGAGCCTGCACCACCGGCCAGAGAGGGGAATAGCCCATCCACTCCTGCCAGGAAGGGTAAGGGATCCCCGACCCATGAACAGGAGGAGAAGAGGCACTCTACGTCAGTGGAAGCTGTCAGGCTAAAACCGCCAGCTGTGGGTTTGCAGCCATAAGTGAGTGCAGGGGCTGCCCAGGAGCCTCCCCCAACCATCACCACAATGCACCCATCAGTAAGTGCAGGGGCTGCTCAGGACCCTCCCCCAACCACCACCACCACACAGCCATCACCACTGACAGACGCCATGTAGTCCACCCCCCAGGGGCTACTGTGTGGGATGCCCCCTCCAGAACCAGTGGGAAAGACACCCACTTGAGAGACTGTGACCTGGCACTCTCCCGGACAAAGCGATGGGCATGTTGCCCTCTCCAGAACCAATGAGGAAGTCACCCACTCCAGAGACTGTGGCCTTGCACTCCCCAAGACAAAGCAATGGCCATGTTGCCCTCTCCAACACCAGTGGGCAAGCCACCCACTCGAGAGACTGTTGCCTTGCACTTCCCAGGACAAAGCAATGGGCATGTTGCCCCCTCCAGAACCAGTGGCAAGTCACCCACTCCAAAGACTGTGGCCTTGCAGTCCCCAGGACAAAACAATGGGCATGTTGCCCCCTCCAGACCCAGTGGGTAAGTCACCCACTCCAGAGACTGTGGCACTGCACTCTCCAGGACAAAGCAATGGGCATGTTGCCCCCTCCAGAACCAGTGGGTAAGTCACCCACTCCAGAGACTGTGGCCCTGCACTCCCCAAGACAAAACAATGGGCATGTTGCCCCCTCCAAAACCAGTGGGGAAGTCCCCCACTCCAGAGACTGTGGCCTTGCACTCCCTAGGACAAAGCAATGGGCATGTTGCCACCTCCAGAACCTGTGGGCTTGTTCTCACATCCGGCTGAGGTGCCCCTCCACCCCCTGAGGTGCCTGCCTATTTGCAAACTGATGCCCCTGCAGTGTTCTATCCGGATGTGCTCAGGATTCAAGTTGGGCCTTAGACTGTGCGCTGTGGCCATGTGGGCCCTTTGTACTTTGGACTGTGCAGTGTCCCTTTTTTGTACATGTGTACATATCTGTTTCATTGCCAAATCAAATTATTAATTTTGATGTTGATCTGATTACAATCAGTTTAGTCAATTCCTGTTGTCCTTGCATTATTCTGCTGTTTTTCGGGAACAAATTGTTTTTCTTGTGCAGCTGGTTTTGTGTATGGTGTGTGTGTGTTGGGTGTGTGTGGTGCGTGTGTATGTCACTGTTGTTTTCCTCCCTCCCTCCCATGTGTGCTAGGCGGCTGTACTCACCATTGTCATCTTCGTTGGCGTTGCTGTTCCAGGTGGAGCATAAAGTAAAGATCATCAGGAAGACTTGCAGTTAGGGTTCCATGGCGGTGTGGTTCTTCCTTGTGTCTCCTATGGGAGTCCTTTCACTTCTGAGCTCTGTTTCCGCTAGGGTTTTGTTGGCATTGGTACCTCCGGGAAAGGTGGTGGTTTCCTGTGTCACAATATGGTGGGCGGTACTTTGGCTTCCGCCTGGCTGTTGGCGGCTACTGCTGTGGTGGCTGTTGTTTCCGCCCTGGAGGTTGGTGTGGTATATTGGCTGTCTATGGGAGATATCACTGCCATGATCACAATTAGGTGGTAATTACTGCCAGCCTGTTGGCGGTATTGCCGCCACTTTATCACCCACCGCCAGGGTCGTAATGAGGGCCATAGTGTGGCTAGTGCAGTGAGAGAGCAGAAATGCACCTTATATTGTTAAATAGTGCACATTCCGACACCCTCCATTTGATGCAGGACAGAACAGCAAATGGTCTTGTTGTGATACATTAAATAATGATAAATCCAGGCCCTTGCATTTTCTGAAATCAGGCAAAAGGTGCACATTACGTTCGTGTGGGCAGGCATTTTGTTCCCCTGATTTTTAGGTTATAGATACTTTTATTCACAATGTATGCTCTTTCCTTCCATTACTGCCTTGCTATCATGCATATGCTTCATCAATCTGTGGACATGACATTTTCATCTCTTTGCAACTCGGGCCACCATTTTCCAACTCATCTATGGGCCTGTTAGATAGAACAAGAGCTACACTGGTGAAGTCCCGTAACTCCTCATCACCGCATCCATTTGACAAGCCCACACAACACTTTTGCATGACTGCAACCACACACATAATGCAAGCTAAAAAAAACAAAGTACACCCTCTTCAATCTCATCAGCACATGCAACATGGTACAGCATGTCACACAAACAGCACACACCTGATCTTGTCTTCTCAACATCACTGTTAAACCACATAGCCTGATAGTCATCCCCCAACTTTTTGCCTCCCTCACTCCACTTTTCTATCACTGTTTAAGGACTATCTGCACTTTAACAGTGTTAACCAGTGCTAAAATGTATGTGCTCTATCCCTTAAACATGGTAACATTGGTTCATACGTAATTGGCATATTTAATTTACTTGTAAGTCCCTAGTAAAATGCACGCATCTGCCCAGGGCCTGTCAACAGGGCTCAGACCTGCCACTGCAGTGTCTGTGAGCGCAGTTTTAAACTGCCAATTTCACTTAGCAAATGTACCCACTTGCCAGGCCTAAACCTTTCCTTTTTATACATGTAAGGCATCCCTAAGGTAGGCCCAAGGTAGCCCCATGGGCACAGTGCAGTGTATGTTAAAGGTGGGACATGTACTTATGTGTTTTACATGTCCTCACAATGAAAGACTGCCAAATCCGATTTTCACTGTTGCAAGGCCTATCTGTCTCATACGTTAACACAGGGCTGCCTTTAAATATTATTAAAGCAGATTCCCTTTGGGAGCAGATAGACATGTGGAGTTTGGGGTTTCTGAACTCACAATTTAATAATACATATTTTAGTGAGGTTGGTTTTTAGATTGTCTGTTTGAAAATGCCACTTTTAGAAAGTAGACATTTTCTTGCCTAAACCATTCTGTGAATCTGCCTGTCTGTGGATTCCCTGTCTGGGTCAGTTTGACAGTTGGGCTGTTTGCACCTATCCTCTAGACAGTGACACAAAGAGAGATGGGGTGTAGCCTGCATATCCTGATGGGCCATCTGGGCTGAGGGGAGGGGAGGAGTGGTCACTTACACCTGAATGGGCTCTGCATGCCCTCACACAATGCAGTCTTCCATCCTGGGCAAGGCAGGATCTTGAAAACAACAGAGACTTTCCTTTGAAGTAAACCTACTTCAAAGACAGAAAGGGGTATAAGAAGAGCACCCAAAACCCCTGAAAATCAGATTACTTCTGAAACCAAGAGTTATCTCTGAAAAGGAGCTGAGGAAGCTGGAGGATGAGTCCTGCCCCTTTGCCTATGAATGTGCTTTGCTGGTTTGACCTGCAGTAGATGCTTCTACCTAAGAGAGGACAAAGACTGACTTTTGTGTGACTTCCCATTGGTGACGAATCTCCAAGGGCTTGAAACTGGGCTTGCCTCCTGTTGTTGAAGTCTCAGGGACAGCAAAGACTTCTCTCTGCCGGCACGTGGGCTTTCTGCTGAGACTCCTGCTTGTCAAGTGGTGCCCTAATCTGTGTCTGGGCCCTTGAAAGGTGCAGCTGGTGGAAAAAGACAGAAATCCATTGAAAGACCACAGTGCGGGGAAACATTTGATGCCCCACCCGCTTCATGGCTGAAAAACGACTCACCGCCAGCCTCACTGCATAAATTGATGCTCCACATGCATCACAGTTGGGAGATTGAGGCAACGTGGCTGGACAACTGACGTGCAACACCCGCAGCAGCTGCTGTTAATGACTCAAGCCCCCACGCAATGATGTTTCTTGACATCGTGCGACCGGATTTCGACGCAGCATCGCTGGGCGTAGAAAATCAATGCAAATCCTGTGCGGACCTGAGGTGCCCATCCGGATCGATGCATTGCTCTCTTGCGGGAGAGAAGAAATGACATACGCTGACCCGACCGGGGGAGGAACGACGCACGCTCTCACTTGCGAGTGAGAAATCGATGCATCGCTGTCCTTTTTAGGACGCACGCTCGCCCGTGCGGCTTTATTTTGATGCTACTCAGGTACTTTTGTACGCTAACAACATTCTCACTGTTTTCTAAAGGATTTAAGAATCTTTTGCTTTTTAAATTCATAAATTGGCTTGTGTTGTTGGATTTTTGTTGTTTTGGTCTTGGTTTGTTTAGATAAATATTATCTATCTTTCTAAACCTGGGCTGTGTCATTTTGTAGTGTTTTCACTGAGTTACTCTTTCGGTTGGTGCAAATACTTTACACCTTGCTTCTGAAGTTAAGCCTGTCTGCTCATGCCAATCTACCAAGGGGGAGAGCACTGAGGGTGGTTCTCCTTTACCCAGACTAGAGTTAGGGTCCTTGCTTGGACAGGGTGGAACCTGACTGCCAACCAAAGACCCCATTTCTAACAGTCTCTCACTTTTAAAACGTGATTTATTCCTCCATATGGGGAAATGGAGAGTCGTTGAGAGTACTATCTTAGAATCACCTCTCAGTTCTAAAAGTCTGGGTAGGCCAAGACCTTCATAGGTAACAGCAGCTTTTTCTAGGAAATAGTTGTGTCTTATGTTTTATAACCAAGGGCTGGCTGGACCAATTTACTGGTGATACTTCTTGGGTCATCTTGTTGGGAATCCATTTATGTGAAGCCCTCACAAGTGAAATAGTAATATGAGAAATAATACGTCCTGGCGGTGTTCTGCTGGCGGGTGCTGCTGGCGGTAGCAGCACCCTGTCTCGTCCCCTGCTGGAAGACTCCCTGGATTTGAGTAGGTCAGGTTTCCGACAGGGGATGGTGGTGGGGAGTGTTGTGTGTATGTGTGGCTGTGTGTGTGTATGAATGTGTGAGTGTGTGCGTGCATACGCATGAGTGTGTAGTGATGATTGCATGTGTGTGCACATGTGTGAGAATGCGTGTATGAATGCAAATGTGAATGAGTGTCTACATGTAAGTTTGGATGTGTGTAAAGACGTGTGCATGAATGAATGGATGCATGCGTGTTTGAATGCGTGTATGCTTGTGTGAGTGACTGTGTGGATGCGTAGTGTGTGCCTGCAAGTGTGTGTGTATAGAGGGGATTGGAAGTGGGTAGAGTGGATGGGGGTAGTATGGGGAGTGTTGGGGGGTGGACCTCCTACCAGTGACAGGGAAGGAATCCCCTATCACGGGTAGGGCCTACCGCCATGGTTTACGTGGCGTTCCGAATGCTACAAATGCCATGGTGGTAAGCAGGGTCATAATGCTGCTGGCGGTACAGTAGCGACCGCTGGGATGGACATTGGTATCTCCAGCCCGGTGGCTTCTACTGCCATGGCAGTTGGTTTGGTACATTTGCGGGTTGGCTTCATCCAACCTGCCAATGTCATAATGTGGCGGTATTTACTGCCAGCCTTTTGGCGGTACTACCTCCACATTAACATCAACCGCCAGGGTCATAATGACCCACAAAGTCTCTTCAAAAAACAAAAAGTGTATTTCATTAACATGCAGAACCATTTTACTTTAGTACAACAGATTAGATCAGATTGTATCGGATAATTGAGAATTATTTTTCTTAAAGTGCCAGGTTTCAAACATGAATTTACCAACGCTAATCCCCTCCTCATTCCAACATAAATGCCAATAGTGCAATAAGAGGCAAGTCATGTATGTTCACTCTTTCGGGGTCTGGTTTATTACCATACATGAACAACATTATAATGTATTAAATCAAACACTGGAAGAGGTGTTTTACAGCATACATCCTGAAGTCATGCATTTCAAGGTCATCTTATTTATGAGAATGAATTAAAAGGAGGAAAAGTGAAATAAGGCAATTGTTCAGGATCACACAATTTGGTGAAGTGAAGAAGCCAGGATCAGTTCCATGTTTTCTGGTTTCTCATTGTGCAATTCAGCCGCTGGATGTATATGCTTCACAATCCCCCTCTCCTCCTGATTCCCAATCACCAATGCTGCCACCAGTGTGGCTCTCAGTCACGTCACATACCCACATTTTTGGCTCTTGGTAAAATGTCTGCTTAAAACAGCCAAGAGGATTCTTTTTCAAGGAAATACAGATAGTAAGACACTGTTACGTTACGTTGATTTATAAAGCCCACTAATCACCTCTGATGGCCTCCAGGCACTAGAGCAGGAGTAAGGTGAGGCTTCTATGCATGGTCATTTGAATAGCCAGGTCTTGAGTTTCTTGAAGAAATTGAGGAGTGAGGCGAAAACTGATGTTCTGACAGAGAGATTCTTCTAAGATTTGGGTGTGATTTAGAAACATGTGTGCCCTCCTACTGTGCTTTTGAGAATATGGGGTGTGTGTGTGCAAATGAGAGTGAGGCTGAATGTAGGTTTCTGGCTGCCTGTTGGAATTGTAATCGGTTTTGTCAGGTATGCTGGTCTGGTGTTGTTAAAGGCTTTGTATGTGTGCATGAGGAGCTTGAACTGAAAAAGTTTGTGAATGGGGAGCCAGTAGAGCTCTTTGAGGTGAGGTGTGGGTACTGCATGGGAGGATAAGGAAGAGTCTTGCAGTGGAATTCTGGATGGTCTAGAGTCCGATGTAAGCTGCTTGGATATTCTGTTATAGAATGTTTTGCCGCAGACAAGTCTGCTGGTGATTAATGTTTGTGTGAGGATTCGTCTTTTGTTCTGTGGAAGCCATCTGAAGTTCTCGTGGAGCATTTGTAGGATGTGGAAGCAGGCATTGATTTGTGCTATCATGTTGAGTCTGTTGTCCACGGTGATCCCTAGGTTTGTTGTAGTCTCTTGCTGTTGGTCCTAGCTCGGTTGTCTACCAGGTGACATCTCATGAGAAGGCCTCCTTTCCAGAGACCAGTATTTCTGTATTGTTGGAGATTTTTTACCTAGTTGGTTCTCATCCATTCTGCTATCATGGTCATGCAGTATGTGAAGTTTTTTCTGGTGGTGTTAGTGTTGTCTGTCAGGGAGAGGATGAGTTGTGTGTCATCTGCATAGGAGATGAAGTTGATGCCTTGGAGTCAGATGGCGTTGGCAACAAGTGTCATGTTGATGTTGAAAAGGATAGGACTGAGGGATGATCCCTGAAGGACTTCACAGATGAGGTTCATTGAGTCTGATGTGAAGGGAAGCAATCTGACTTTTTGGGTTCTTCCTTTGAGGAAGGAGCAGATCCATTTGAGTTTGAGTCCTAGGATGCTGATTTTGTGGAGACCTGTGATGACTAAGCAGTGGGAGACTATGTCAAATGCTGCAGAAAGCTCAAGCAGGATGAGAGCCATTGTCTCTTCTCAGTCTAGAATGGTCCAGATGACATCTGTGGCTGCAATGAAGATGGTCTTGGTGTTGTGTTTTTTTCTGAAACCTGATTGAGTGTTGTCAAGCATGAGATGTGGTTTGAGGTAGGTGTGACCTGATTGCTTATGGCCTTCTCTATCACTTTGGCTGGGTAGGGGAGCAGTGAGATCAGACTGAAATTATTTAGCTGGTTTGGGTCAGCTGATAGTTTCTTGAGGAAGGTATTGACTACAACATGTTTCCATTCTTTAGGGACTGTGGCAGACGTGATGGAGATGTGATGATGTGGGTGAGGGTGGTGCCTATTGATGCTGCTCCCAGATTGTAGATGTGATGGGGCAGGCATCTGTAGAGGTCCCTGAGTAGATGGGCTTCATGATCATGGTTGTATAATCTATGGTGAGTTTCTCATGGTTGTCTTGGTTGGTGATGTGCAGGCTGGCAATGAGAAATCTTGGGCTTGGTTGGTGAGTGAATTTGCTTTGATGCTTGCGATTTTGTTGTGTAAGGGGTTTGATAGGCCATTTCAGTGGTCTTGGGAGGGAGTGACACTGTTGACACAGGCTGGGGATGTGGCAAATTCCTTGATGAGCGAGAAGATCTCCTTGCAGCTGTTGCTGTTCCCTTGGTTGCGTTCAGTCAGTGCTCTTTTATTTGTTGTTTCTCACTTGATGTTGATGTTAGTACCAGAGCACAGCCTCCATTTTCTTTCTAACTGGTTTCAGTGCTGTTTGGAGTCTTGGAGGTCCTCTGTGTTTCAACCAGCTTACTTTTTGGTTGTTCATTGCTTGTTGAGCTTGATGGGAGTGAGGGAGTCTGCACAGTTCTTGATCCAATTGCTGAAGTTGGTGATGTCTCTGTTGAGTTTATATGTGGGGTTTGGTTTCTTCGTGCTGAGGATGTTAAGCCAATCTGCCTCTGGGATTTTGCCCCAGCTGCAGTTAGGCAGTTTGGCGCTGGTGGGCAGGTTGATTTCCAGTGCATTGATTTGGATGTGGGAGGATGGAGTGGTATGTGCATGTGTGTGGTGATGTGGAGTTCTTCATGCTGTCTTTGTTGGTGAAGATAGGGTCCAGTATGTGTCATGCAATGTGTGCTGTTTCTGTCAGGAGCTAGGTTAGTCTAATGTTGTTGAACCTTTCAATGGGTGCTGTGAAGCAGGGGTTGGTACTGTCTTCTAGGTAGAAATTGAGGTTGAAAAGGATCATGAAGGCTGCAAAGTCAAAGGTGAGGGGGTGTTGAAGTTGGTGATGAGGTTGGTGAAAGAGATTCAAGGTCTGGGTGGTCAGTAGGCATGAGTTTTATTAGGATGACATTTTTAGAGCTTTTCAGTTTTAAGTTCATTAAGGGCTGGCCTTTCAGTGGACGTTGAGCACTTGATGGAGTCTATGTTGATCTTGTTGTGTGATCTTGTAGTCCATTGCAGTGTGGATGTCGGGTGCTGATGTGGGTTTCAACCAGATTTCTGTTAGGAAGAGAAGGTCTGGTGCATCGCTGCTCAGCACGCTCCAAATTTCCGTTGCATCTTTGCTGAAAGATTATGTGCTGTGTAGCATGTATGTAAGTGAGTTTTGCAGAGGCATGTGGTGTCGAGTGGAGGTGTTGTAGGGTTTGCTTATGCTTGCATAGGTTGTGCCAGTACGTTGTTGCAGGTGAACTGGTAGTGGATGCAGGTAAAGGCTTCAAAGATGGTGTGGGGTGCAGCACAACATCTGTGGGGAGAGTGACATAATAGGTTGGGCAACCAGAGGATCCCTGTGGAATATTGTTGGGGGTGATATTCTTGGTGGTGGGTGCAATCGATGTCCAGGCACAGATGGGTACAGAGAGGCTTGCCTTTGGCACACCTTTGGTTGCAGAGCAGGCACATAAAGGAAGATCCTAGAGGGAAAACTCAGGCAGTGAGCAGGGCTGTTAAGGCACAGGAATAAGCAAGTAAGGATCAGGGCGAAGTGGGGAGTGCAACAGAGGGGCAGAAAGCCAGAAACAGGTGAAGGAGGCCCATGAACTGAGTGGTAAGGTAAAATATGCACAAGGGTTGACATAGAAAGCATGCAGGAAACAAATGCCGAAAAGAGTGTCACAAACATGTGAAAAAGAACACAGAGGCACAAGATATGAAGAGGGCAAGCAAATATGGGCAAAACAAATACAAACATTAGTGAAACAAGGTGCAGAGGCACAGGGGTTGATAAGAGATCAAGCAAATAGTGGGTGAAAAAAGGAGTAAGGCAGGAGCCTGGAGACAAGGAGTAAGGTTTGGCAGGGTCTTGACTGGTTGGAGGAACGATCACAGGTTAGTGGGGGCTCCTCCAAGGTATCTGCTCCTTTCCATTACTAACTAAATGCTTTTGTCCTCTTTTTGCCATGTCAGAGACATAAGGTTAAGTCTTTATGAGATGTTGAGTAAGCATGAGTAAGAACAGCTTGAGCCCAGCTCCGACAAATGGTCTAGAGGAGGTGTACAGTTGGCTAAAACAGAACTTTCTTGTCTTTTTAACCATTAGGGATGGGTTATAGTGCCATATACTTTAGAGCATCTGCTCTCTGTGTATTTGGGGTGTGTTGCACTTCAATGGCCTAATAGAATATACAGGAGTGGTATGACCATCAATACATTTCTGTATTTAGGATATACATTCCTGGACCATTCTCATATATGTTTGGATTTAATTACACTGTCCTGTCTCTGGGAAAAAAGGGTAATTATGTCAGTCTGGTCACTGTTGTGTCTATGTATGCAACCTAGGCATTAACTGTCAGCATATAATGGCACCTGACTATTTGACCTGATATACATGCAAACAACTCTGCGAATTAATTTAATAACTTGAGGAAGGTCCCAAAAAGGTAGATAGTGGTAAAGGAAAAACATACTAACTGGCTCCATACTAACACAGTCTCAAGGGGTATTTAGTCTAAGCTCTATGTCTAACCCATAGAAAAAAGGGATTCCTCTGTACGATGTGTTGTATACTTCAAAGATGCCTTGTGAAAGATCAAACTGGAACCTGGTGCTTTCAGCAAAGGGTGGCTCTTGTCCACATCTTTTTTCCTTTATCATTGGATTATTACTGCAGCATTATTACTCTGTGAGACCCGTGAGAGTTACTGCCTTCCTCTAGGTTTCTACTTCAATTTTGTTAAAGAGGAAAGTAGTGTATCCTCCTTAGCATCATTAGAAAACAAACAAAGGCATAATGCTATCTTTATATACACTTACAGTAGGGACCATTTAAGTATCCATCCTTGACCATAGTGGGTCACATGGATTCAAAAACAAGCTTGAAAATGTTAAACAAGATTACATCTTCACTGTAGGATATTGGAGTATTAGTTGAAGGGGGTGAGAACCCAGTACAAATAATAATCACAAGGTGGGTTAAAGTGAAGCAAAGCCTGTGGTCAACCCTCTGGAAGGTAGGCACAGAGAAGTCAGAATTAACTTGAAGGGTATGTATAAAGTTTATAAGTAGTACTAAAATAGAAAAATAATAAAGTGAAAACACCACACATGAAAAATCATAAACCAATGCAGGACATTAGAAAATAAATTAATAAATAAAATGACACAGAAATGAGAAAAATGCCGTAAGTAGAACCTGAGATATGAAATTTTAAATCTTAAGTTAAAAATAGAACGTAAAAGCACTGTAGGCCAGACATACATTGCTTTTTTTTGGTCGCACATGGCCCGTTTCACACAATCAGGCTGTTTTTATGATTCTGTACTCTTTTTACTGAAATTGCAAAATGGGTTTGCCACTCACTATTAGGAAGGTGTGTGCCAAGTGCCTTCCTAATAGTGACTCGCAGTGATATGTATGATGGTTTTGTTATCATAAATGAGGTTGCAAAGCATTTGCAGTTACAACCAATTTCAAATTGGGGATAACCCATTCACAAACAGAAAAGGGGCCTCCAATGGACCCCTTTCCCTTTGAGAATGCATATAAAAATTTATTTTAAGAGCTGACGGTGGTCCCAAAGACAACTGCCTAGTTTTAAAAAATGAAACATTTCATTTTTTGCTGTTTCAAAGCATCCCATTTTCCTTTAAGGGAAAACGGGCTGTGTTAAAAATAATTGCTTCATTTGAAACCACTCATGGTGGTCTGCTGGCAAATATTCCTGTGCTTTTTATGATTTCCAGTGGGTTGTAAATAGCAACCTACCTCATTAATATTAATGAGGTAGTTCTATTTGTGACCCACTGGAAATCACAAAAGAAACTCAACAGAGTTTTGTACCTTTGGAATTGCGATTTCCTAATTGCGATTCACATGGAAGCGCAATTAGGAAATTGCAATTCCAAATGTTCATACATGTGGCACTGATAGCCAACCATGGTCATGTTAGAATAGGTCAAATTCAAAAGATAATGCTGACTGATATAGATCATTTAGGTGTGTGTCAATTTTCCCATTTTAAAAGGGAGAGCACAGAGGTCTATAGCCAAGGAAAATGGGTTCAACAACCAAATACAAAAATCTAGGAGAATACCAATGATGGTCATTGCAGGACTCATTTACTAGTTAATGGCATGCTTCGTCACTGAGCGTCTGATTTAGATCTCAGCGGATGGGTTACTCCTTTGCAACAGTGACCTATATCCCATCCACTGAAATGTAAATACCATTGTTTTCTATAGTATTTAGATTTCAGCAGAGGGGATATCCATCACTGTTACAATGGTGTAACTCCTCCACCAATATCTAAATCAGGCCCTGAGTCTGCTCTTGAATGCCGAACCACAACAAGACAGGATATGTTATGGAGTAGAACTGGTAATGTCAGAGTCAGTCAGGGATTGCCTAACTATTAATCAGGCCCTCATTACAACCCTGGTGGTGAGTGATAAAGTGGCGGTAATACCGCCAACAGGCTGGTAGTGTATACTGCCAAATTATGTCCATGGCGGTGATAACTCCCATAGACAGCCAATGTACCACACCAACCGCCAGGGCGGAAACAACACTCGCCACGGCGGTAGTCAACAAAAGCCAAACGGAAGACAAAGTACCGGCCACCATATTAATACACTGCAAACTGCCACCTTTTCCGGGGCAGTACCAATGTAAACAAAAGCCTGACAGAAACAGAGCTCAGAAGTGAAAGTACTCACCATTGGAGGCACAGGGTGGAACCACGCGGCCATGGAACCCGAACTGCAAGTCTTCCCAATGATCTTCTACGTCATGATCCATCTGGAACACCAACGCAGACAAAGAAGACGACGGTGAATACAACCGCCTAGCACACAAGGGAGGGTGGGAAGAAAATAAGAGTGACACACATACACATAACACATACCCGACACAGACACACACCTTACACACAACCAGGTGCTCAGGTAAACAAATCGCACACGACACACGGCATAATAAAACACAGATCATAATGCTGGAGTAACGACTATGTATTAGCATACCAAAATCCACCACATGAACCAAATATATACAAATGTCCATAAAGGGCCCAGTCCAAAGTCATGAAGGCACACAAGGCCACAGGGCACAGTCCAAGGCCCAACCTGTTTCGTGACACAGTCGGAGGGAACACTGCTGGGGCATCATTTAGCAAGTGAGAAGGTACCTCAGGGGGATGGGGGGCACCTCAGCCGATTACGGGAACGCCCCCTCTGGTTCTGGAGGGGACAACATGCCCATTGCTTTGTCCTGGGGAGCTCAAGGCCACAGTCTCTGGAGTGGGTGACTTGCCCACTTATTCTGGAGGGGGCAAAATGCCCCTTGCTTTGTCCTGGGGAGTGCAAGGCCACAGTCTCTGGAGTTTTTTGACTTTCCCACTAGTTCTGGAGGGGGCAACATGCCCATTGCATTGTCCTGGGGAGTGCACGGCTACAGTCTCTAGAGTGGGTGACTTGCCCACTCGTTCTGGAGGGGGCAGCCCGCACAGCAGCCCCTGGAGGGTGACCTACATGGTGTCCGCATCTGCACTGTGGTGGTGGTTGGAGGAGCCTCCTTGGCAGCCCCTTCACTGTCCAATATCTGCACTGTGGTGGTGGTTGGAGGCGCCTCCTGGGCACCCCCTGCTCTGTCTGATATCTGCACTGTGGTGGTGGCTGGAGGAGCCTCCTGGGCAGCCCCACCACTGTCCAATATCTGTACTGTGGTGGTGGTTGGAGGAGCCTCCTGGGCAGCCCCTGCACTGCTTGATATCTGCACTGTGGTGAAGGTTGGAGGAGCCTCCTTGGCAGCCCCTGCACTCCCTGATGGCTGCACTGTGGCAGTGGGACCCCTTGACAGCTGGTGGTGGTGGTGGCGATGTTATCCTGACAGCTTCCGCTGGCATATAGTTCCTAGTCTCTTCCTGCCCATAGGTCGTGGATCCCTTACCCTTCCTGGGAGGGGTGGATGGGCTCTTCCCCTCTTTGCCTGGGGGTGCAGGCTCCTTCCCCTTCTCCACAGTTGGTGCAGGCTCCTTCCCCTTCTACACAGCTGGTGCAGGCTCCTTCTCCTTCTTCACAGCTGGTGCACGCTCCTTGCCCTTCTTCAAAGCTGGTACAGGCCCCTTCCCCTTCTTCACAGCTGGTGCAGGACTCTTCACACTCTTCCCTGGAGGCGCAGGACTCTTCCCTTTCTTCCATGGTGGTGCTGGCACTTTCCCCTTCTGTTATTTAGGTCTGGTATCCTTACCACCACGAGTAGGTGGTGCTGCCACTGTCCCCGTGGACTTTTTGGCTGAGATGATGGGCTGTGTCGTTGGTACTCTGCCCATATGTGCAGGAAGGGGGAGAGGGAGGGAAGAGGTCAATTTGGGAAAGGAAGAGCTTTTTAGGGATGTTGTGGCTGGAGGAGGGAGGAGTAATGGGAGTGGAGGATGAGGGAGTGGTTGTTGGAGGTGTATGGCTGCTGGACTGGTTGCAAGTACACGGGCTGTATGCTGATGTAAGGTGGATTGCTGTTGGGTATCTGAGTGCTTGCGTTTGTGTCCTTTAGGGAGGTGACAGACACGGTGGGAGAGGACACAGGGGATGCATGCATAGTTGTTGTGGAGGTGTCTGCCAATGAGGTATGTGTTCTGCTTGGTGTGGTGATGCAGATAGTGAATGTAGCTGTAGTGCATGCAGGTGTGAGTGTGGACGTGACTAGGAGGGAGGTGGAGGAGGAGAAGGAGGAGGGGGAGACAGTGGAGTCAGTGGATGCTGTTCTCTCTGCAACTGTATGGTGTCTGTGTCAGTGCCTGTGGGATGAAGTGTGTTGCCTTGTGTGCATGCTCGTCCGGTTTTGTGCCTGGGATGGGTTGGGGTAGAAGGGAGTGGGACTGGGAAGTGGTAGTTGGAGGGGAGACGGTAGAAAAAGGGGCAATGGCTGCCATCAGGGAGGAGGCCAGAGCCTAAATTGATCTCTGTTGGGCCGCCAATCCACTGTGAATGCCCTACAGGAATGCATTGCATTGTTGCATCTGGGATGCCAGCCCCTGGATGGCATTCACAATGTTTGACTGCCTTACAGAGATGGATCTCAGAGGTCAATAGCATCCTCACTCTGGGCAGCAGGGCTCTCTTGGGCAGGGCCTGATGTGCCTGGGGCGAAGGAGATGCCCACCCTCTTGGGTGAGCGGGCACAGCAACTTGCTGAGGAGCTACTGGGAGGGTGGTGCTGGTACGGGGTGGTGGCTGTACCTGCAGCTGGGGTGGTCACTGAGGTGCCTGCCACCACCAGGGAGCTCCAATTGGAGGAGGTATCAGAGTCTGTGTTGTCCCCTCCAGTCTCCGCCATGGTGCTCCCCTCGCCCTCTGTCCCACTGGTTTCCTCAGGGTTGGTGGAGTCTGCCTCCAGGGTCATGTGGGATGCAGCTCCCTCTGTCGCTGGTGCCCCTGCTCCTCCACCAGATGATGCTAATGCATACAAGGACAGGATGACAAAACAAGAAAGGGAGGGAGAGAGACAAAGGATACACTGGGTCAATGACTGCACCAACACCACTGTTGGCGTACCCATCACCCTCACACACAGGGAACAGGCCTACACTGTATGCGTTGCACTACCAGTGATATGGCTAGTCACCAAGGCATGATGAGGAGCACACACCGCCAACTGCAGCACACCTGGGACCCACACAGAGCTGCCTAAAAGTGACTACCAACAATCTAGGTTACCTGTATTTGCCATGCAACCATTACCCTTCAGAGGATCCACGCTGCAATTTCTGGCTTGGCCCTAGGGGCACCCACTAACACACAACCACCACCCGGAAACCACCCCACCAGCCAAAATGTGTAATGATACCCACTGTACTCACCCCCTTGTGGCTGCCGTGATTCCCTTTAATACCCATCCAGCTCAGGGTAGGGCACCGCCAATATGCAGGCCATCAGGGGGGTCAGGGTCCGACTGGCACCCCTTCTTCATTGGGAGGCCATTCCCAGCTGGGCCTCCATGGTCTTCCATACCCAGCGTCTCAGGTCCTCCCACTGTTTCCATCAGTGGGTGCTCTGCCTGCCATAGACCTCTAGAGACCGCACCTCCTTACCGATGGCTAGCCATGTTCCCTTCTTTTGATGGGTGCTGACCTGCAGAAGAAATAAAGACAGGAGAACACCATTAAACAGGCTGTCACACACATGGCCCACCATACCCGTTTCCATCACCATTGGCACACTCATTGCCTAGGACACGACATGTACACCACCTACAGATAATCACCTCCTTACACAATGCCTTCACACATCTCCATGCATCAATGCCACATGCATTGTGCCCACAGTGTACTCATCTGCTGGTCTGGAGGCCCATACAGCAGTCCTTGCTGGGGTAGGAACCCATCCACCAGTTGCTCCAACTCCTCTGAAGTGAAGACTGGGGCCCTTTCCCTGGTCACACGGGCCATGGTAAGTTCCAGACACAGGTTACAGCAGCATATGCAGTGTGGACCTTCTGCTGTGGAAGGTCAGGAAAAAAGTGAGGAATGATTTAGAAAATGGCAGTCATGTCCGCAGCTGTGTACACCGTCACCGCAAGTGTACATCCCCAGTGACCACTATACTCCATAGGGCCAAATATTAGCCAATGAGGAATTGCACAGCGGTTCATGACCGCCTCCCGCCACGACGCTCAACATCAGCAGAATGACCTCACTTCCACCTGTCTCTCCACACAGGACAGGAGGTCGCCATTTCAGGGGGGGTGAACAGGCAATATCGATAATTGTTGCGTCACAGGATAAATAGGCACATACTTTGAAATTATGCACAATGTGGACTGCTGTTGTGGTTTAGTTGTTCAAATTGTGACAGCCTTCTCACTCTTGTGTCCCTTAGATACCGACTGCTGCAGATGAATAGGAGATGGGGACATACCCCTGGTGGACTTAGTTACCCTGGAGGACAGGCACATTATACTCACCTATAGACTGGATAGGGCCACAATCACAGAGCTGTGTGCCCAGTTGGAGCCTGACCTGATCTCAGCTATCTGTCATCCCACTGGGATCCCCCCTCTTCTGCAAGTTCTATCAGTGCTCCATTTCCTGGTAACTGGTTCTTTCCAAGTCACAGTGGGCTTGGCAGCAGGAATGTCACAGCCAATGTTCTCAATTGTGCTGGAAAGAGTCTTGTCTACCCTGGTAAAACACATGTTCAGCTACATTGCTTTCCCCCAGGTGGAAGATTTGGCCACTGTGAAGACCGGATTCTATGCAGTGGGACAGATTCCCAATATTATTGGTGTGATTGACGGAACACATATTGCGTTTGTCCGCCCCACCAGAATGAACAGGTATACAGGAATCGCAAGAGTTTCAACTCCATGAAAGTGCAGATGGTGTGCCTGATGGACCAGTACATCTCCCACGTCAATGCTAAATATCCTGGGTCGGTGCATGATGCCTTTTTCCTGAGGAATAGCAGCATCCCAAATGTGATGGCCCAACTACAGAGGCACAAGGTGTGGCTTATGAGTGAGCCTTGGTCCCCACCCGGTGTATGTTAGTGTATGCCTCTGATGTTAACCTAATAGGATAGGGTGTGGTTGAATGCTGTCCCTCAATACTTGCAGGTGACTCTGGCTACCCAAAGCTATCCTGGCTGCTGACCCCTGTGAGGAATGCCAGGACAAGGGCTGAAGAATGTTATAATGAAGCACATGGGTGAACCAGGAGGATTATTGAGAGGACCTTCGGCCTCCTGATGGCCAGGTTCAGGTGCCTCCATCTGACAGGTGGCTCCATTTGCTACTCCCCCGAGAAGGTCTGCCAGATAGTAGTGGCATGCTGCATGTTGCGCAACTTGGCCCTCAGATGCCATGCACCTTTTATGCAGGACGTGACAAGAGAAATGCTCCTGTGGCAGCAGTGAACCTTGAGGACAGTGAGGATGAGGAGGCAGAGGATGAGGATGTGGACAACAGAACATCAGTTATCCGTCAGTACTTCCAATGGCACACAGGTGAGAAAGTGCAACTTCACATTTCTATGACTATCGTATTTTGTGTGGCAGATGCATGCTGGTATTGCCCACTTGTTACCTCTGCTTACTGTCACCTATGGATTATCATTTTACAAATGATGGTGATATAACAACAATGTCCTGATGTAATCACGATAGCCAGCAACAGGTCATTCTTTCTATGCTCTCACTATGTACAGTTCATTTGCAATGGATGTAGCTGTTTCACTCAATAGAAATTTTCAATACATGAAATTCTAGTAGGCGAGCTTTTTCCAAGAGTAATTATGTTAGTGCTAAAAAATAGAGGGGAAAGTGCAATTGAATGGGGTGATGGTGGAGAAAAGTCCAGGGTATTGTTCCAGTCTGTTTGTAGCACAGGTGCAGTGTCCAAGGGGTCATAGGAAGGGGAGCAATGGCAGTTCAAGGTGGACAAGGTGACTCAGTAGGACACAAGGGGGACAATCAGGAGAGTCTCATTTCCTGGTGGTGGCCTTGGCAAGTGTATCTGGCTTTTGTCTGGGTTGCAGGGGATGTTTGGAGGGTGGTTCACCTTCTGCAGGGGAAGGGATGCTGGTGGCTTGTGGGTCCTGTGGCGGGGCCTCCTGGCCACTAGCAGCAGCAGAAGTGGAGGGCTGTTCAGTTGAATGGCTAGTGGTAGGGGTCCGCTGATGTGCTGTTGCCTCCCTCATGATGTTGGCCATGTCTGCCAGCACCCCTGCTATGGAGATCAGCGTGGTGTAAATGGCCTGCAAGTCCTCCCTGATCCCCTGATACTGCCCCTCCTGCAGCCGCCTGTTCTCCTGCACGTTGTCTAGGATCTGGTCCATCGTATCCTGGGAATGTTGGTAGGCTCCCAGGATCTTGGAGAGTGCCCCTGTCCCCTGAACGGTGTGCCCTCTGCTATTGACCCCAGGTCCCTGATTGTCTTGGGTATGTGGTGTGGCCTGGGGTCCCTGTACAGGTGGGCACACTGCTGATTGATGTGTCCTGGGGACAGAAGTTTGGGTACGCTGGGTGGGTGCTGTGGTAATAGTTCCTGATGGGGAGGCTCCGTGGTGGTCTGTGAGTGGGCTTGGATGACCAGCTGTCCAGTGGTCCCTGATGGGCCAGGTAGGCCCTCCAGATCCAGAAGTCCAGAGTTACTGTCATCACTGGGGGCCTCTTCTGTCGGGGGACCGGATGGTTGTGGCACCTCCTCTCCACTGACATTGGCTGGGGTATCTGTGGGGATGTAAGTGATGTATTATGCTTCAAGTGTATGACATTTGTACTTCCCTAGCTTCCCCTCTATGGTTGGTGTTGCCCTGCCAGCTTTTGCTTGTGTATGGTGATATATTATGGGATTGTTACTTTCCCTATGCTACGCATGCTTTAGTGTTGCGTGTCCATGCAGGGCTCAGAGGGGTGTCCATGCATTGGTATGGCATGCAGGGCTTGGCATTGGGGTTAGTGAGCTGTGTAGATGCAGTGTGTGGGATTTAGTGGAATGATGGGAATGAGGGTGTGGGTGTGAGATGGTATGCAGGTATTGAGGGGGTGATAGGTAGTAAATATTGACTTACCAGTGTCCAGTCCTCCAGCTACTCCAGCGAGTACCTCAGGATGCAGTATTGACAGGACTTGCTCCTCCCATGCCGTGAGCTGTGGGGGAAGAGGTGGGGGTCCACCGCCAGCCCTCTGTATGGTGAGCTGGTGCCTTGCTGCTATGGAATGTACCTTCCCCCATAGGTTGTTCCACCTCTTCCTGATGTCCTCCATTGCTCTTGAGTGCGGTCCTACGGCTTTGTCCCGGTCGACGATTCTCCGCCATAGCTGTTGTAGATTTATGGGTCATGAGTTAAAAATAAAAGCAAAGCCCAATTTAGCCTATCATCCTTATGAAGTTGGTAAGCAGGGAATCATTGAATACTTAGGGGTATATTTATGTGGATTTGGCATATGGGAGTGCAGCACGTCATCTTGCTGCACGGCCATATGCTAAAGTGAAAGGGCAGGAATGCAACGTATTTATGCAATATGTATTCCTGTCCTTTCACCCTGTGTTGGTGCTATTTTGCAGCCTAGCACCAATGCAGGCACCTTTGCACCACGGTGCAAGGGTCCCTTTGTTGCATGCAGGATTGTTTTTGTGCAGGACAAAAACAATCCTCAGAGTTGGTTTCCTCAATCTATGTGTGCTGCAGCATGCATACAGGGAGAGATAAAAAACAAGAAGAAATAAAAATATTTCCCCTCATTACCCTCATCTCGGGAGGCCTTAGGTTTTGGCTCTTCCTGTGGTTTACATGATTTGTAAAATCTGGGGCAGCATCAAAATCCATGGGTGTTGCGTGGGAAAATGCACCACAATGGCCATGGAGAGCCTCCCTGGTGCAGAGTAAGGCAACACAGCGACTTGCTCTTCCCTGCCATACTCCCTATCTATGAGGCCATGCAAAGCCATACAATGTGGCTTTGTAAGGCCTCAGAGATATTATTATGCAGTCTGCACCACTAGAGTGTCAAATAAACGTGATGCTTTGGAGGCGCAGGGGGGGTTGCTCCCACAAATCCATCTGAGGATGCCAACTTAATTTTTAGCCTCCAGTTTCCAAGTTCCTTCACATTTAGGGAATGTTTTACATCTTTCAATTTTACATTTTGCTTCTTTATTTAAATGCAGTTCAATAATCTGTTTATATTATTTAATTTTCCAAGAAGCTGCGGACACCTACAACTAAACTACAAATATCTTAAATACTAATATAAATGAGATGCTCCACATGATTGATTGTGTATGGAGTAGTTATGCATTACTCCATTAACACTTACTTTGAGCCAACACAGTTCCCCTCTTCAGGAGCTTTGCAGAACCCAAAGGGAAAGTGTCTTGGGCCTTTAAAAACATTTAAATCCATGCATACTAATTAGAGATGTCCTGGATTCTTTGCAATAATTTGAGGCCTTTGATTAGTCAGGCAAATCTCTATGAAATATTCAATGCTACCCAGCTTGTCTTGAATGTCCTGATGCAAAAGTAGGATTGATTATGAAGGAGGATGTTGGCACTTTATTAATCATTCATTACTCATCCGCTGAGGGCCAATGAGGGACAGTGGTGTTGAAAAAATGTTCAGACTGTGGTTGCTGCCACCAACATTACTTCACTGAAGTCATGGGAACAGAGACAAACACAAGCATCACACAAAAAACAAGTGTAACAAACAAACCATGCCCATTCCGCATGAGAGGGGTAAGGGTGTTTTGTATGCACAAACCTTTCTCCAGTGGTTTGTTACACAGTGGTGTGTATGCTAACACCACTACAGTGGTTGTATGTTGTAGTAGTATTAGTAAATTAGGCCTGGGCAGAAAGGAATTCAGGAATTTAGTGCTATGCAGAACAGTGCAGAGTTCCTGGATTCCACCATCTGGCGACAAACGGAGTTAATTTGTTTCCATACCCACATGCAAGATTTGTTTTTGGTGCTCACTCGCGAGTGCCACGATATTCTCAGGCCACTAGTGAGCAAGTGTAAGATTAAAGCCCTGATGGTGTCGAAATAGTGCCGCTTACAAGCCTGAATGAACTTGAAGTCAATTTATACCTCGAGAAACAGATAAATCTGTTCAGAAATAGGATTTTGAGTGGATATTCGTCTCCAACAGACGATTCAAATTGTTTATTAGTATGTGAAGCCTTTTTTAAAAACATTTTTCCCAACAGGAAGGAAGTGCCCCAGAGACTCCATCCTCTAGGTCCTGTCCAGCAGACACCTCCCAGTGCTTTGTCCATCTCCTGGTCACTTTTCACTTGGATTTTGGGATGGAGGGATCATTTTCTTTGTCTCATGCAGTGTGATGATCTGACAAAGGCTTGCATGTGTTCTTTGTAATCCAGGCATCCCTCTATACTCTAGGCACGGAGAACAAAGAACACATGCAAGCCTTTGTCAGATCATCACACTGGCTGGATGCACAAAATAGCCCTCAGCCACATGGTCAAACAACAGCATAGAGAAGGGAGAGATGAAGAAAAAAGAATACGTGCAAGTCTATGGCAAAGGCACGCTGGCTGGATGCACAAAATGACCTCCATCCATATGGTCGAACAACAACAGCGAGCAAGGAGGAATGGAGAACAAAGCACACATGCAAGCTCTATACTGTTGTTTGACTAAGGTGCTAGCAGACATTTTGTGCATCCAGCCAGTTAATGGTTTTTCCATAGGCATGCATGTGTTGTTTGTTTTCATGCCTCCTTGCTTTATGTTGTTGTTTGAACATGTGGCTAGTGGCCATTTTGTGCAACCAGCAAGTGTGCCTTTGCCATAGCCTTCCAGTGGGAACGGTATGCCCAGACGTGGGTTCCTTGCTCACTGTGCTACTGGATTCAAGCTAGCCTGGCTGATGAAGTGTGATACACACTGAAACTGGTCCCAGGATGCTTGTTTCTGGTCCGGGGAGGACCTGGCCTGGCAGTTCGGGCTGGACTGTTCCCATGGGGAACAGGGTCAAGACTGATTTACATATGGCTGGGTCCAAACTGGGGTGGCATGGCCAGCTAAAGAACGATGGATTAAACCTAGATCTGTGACTGGGGGTGAGTGGTTGAAAGGTTTCAGCACTCCGTCCATCAATCCTTTTGTGTTGCTAAAGTTTCCTTAAGTGGGAAGGGTATGCTTAGACGTGGGTCTCTTGCTCACTGTACTACTGGATTCAAGCTTGCCTGGCTGATGAAGGGTGATACCATGAAACCGGTCCCAGTGATGCTTGTTTCCGGTCCAGGGAGGATCTGGCCTGGCAGTTCGGGCTGGTCTGATCCCATGGGAAACAGGGTCAAGACTGATTTGTATATGGCTGGGTCAAAACTGGGGTGGCATGATGAGCTAAAGAACGATGGATTAAACCCACATCTGTGACTGGGGGTGAGTGGTTGAAAAGTTTCAGCACTCGTCCATCATCCTTTTGTGTTGCTTGACCTAACAGCCTTAGGGTGGAATTTCCCCAACTTTTTGCCTGCTCTTCCCATTTTTCTGCTCTCGTTGTTGCTAGGTTTAGGACTCTGCACTCTTTACCACTACTGACTAGTGCTAAAGTGCTTGAGCTCTCGCCCCTAAACATGGCAACATCAACTCATACCCAATTGGCATATTTAATTTACCTATAACTCCCTAGTAAAGTGAGTAAATAGGTGTGTGAATGATTTTATTGATGTAGGTCAGTTACTGTTTGGCTATATCAGTGGTGGGTACATAAGTGGCATTTTGAGACTGTAACTGAGTGTATGAGTGCCACCCTGACTGTGACTGGGTTCAAATTATATACTTTAAAATTATATACTGTAATTTATAACCCACATTTACTTCCAAATACACTCGTTCATAGTAGCTTAATGAACAAACTATATTTTCTCTATAGACATTTTTCTTCCTGAGCTGCTGCTCAATGTATGTTTACTTAATTTCCTCATCACCCTGGGTTTTATTTTTCCCTTTTCTGTTCTACAAAACCTACACATTTTCTTTCAGCTTATATACACCCATAACTTTTCATATACAATAACTTTTCATATACAAGTACTGTTTAAAAGTGCACCCTAGTTCACATACTTGTGAAATCTGTTTGCTGTTCTCCAATTTCTATTTCAGTAGCACTTAGAGTCTCTTATCAGTGAAAACCTCAAGTTAGAAATATAGGAAATGTGATCCTCTCTCAGAACAAAAGAACCAATAATGGCAACCCTTCCCTTTCCACTGTGCTTTCACTGATACTGTTGTGGTTGGCAATTCACAACCTTCCATTTTTTTGTTTTTTTATACCACTTTCAAGTGGACAGTATTTTTAACCCTTTCTAAGACTCCTATAAAGAAGCCCAATTTGGTACTGTTTTTGAGTGGATTCACAGACCGCTGTGGCACCCATCATGGTCCCAGTGTAAACTCTTAGCGTATCCATGAATTCCCACATAAGCAAGTAAAACCATATAACAATATACTGTGAAAGCTTTGCATTTATATTTTAAATTGTAAAAAGCACTGAATGTGAAGCCAGGCACTCCCTAATGAGCAATATTTCCATGTCACTCTGCTTTTCAGTTTAGCAGTCAAGACTTTTTTGTTCCCTTCACACCCATGCACTTTCAGGACATTTTTTTAGGAACCATGTTAGGAGCACACTCTGCATACATGAGGTCAAATGATCAAAATACTTTCTTTGAGTAGCATATTAGCTTCAAATTGAACTGTAGCAGGTGAGATTGACTGTTTAGAATTAGAATTACTTTCTTATTTTTAAAAAAACAATGAAACATTTAGTTACTATATTTCTCAAAACCACTACATAATTCAGATACCTCCATATTTCCCCCATCCAATCAAATATGTTAACTGACTTTCATTTTGAAACTTCCCACATTCAGATGCAGCCTTCTCATATGTACTATTCCAGATTGTGTCCAAAATGGTCAGAGTGCAGATTGTGGTCATAGTTTTGTGTTGTGGGCCAGGGAGAGATTGCTAGGAAGAGTGACATTGACAGGGACTTAACTATTGTAGACATCACTTGGGTAGGCCAGAGAGGGTTAAAATGGCATTAATTGCTGTCTTTGGTTGAAAGCATTGTGGATTTCCAACATTCAAACTGCATAATGGTGCACTGTGGTGGCCATGACCTATCCTAATAAAGGATACCTTTGGTGAACTTGAAGTCAATGGTAATTGCACAATTTGCATTTAGGAAATGCTTTTTACATCTGATTAGGAATCGTAAATAGGTAATCCCTATTTGTGATTTCCTATACAGAGGATTGAAAATTGCAATTTCTACTGGGTAGAAATCGCAATTTGAGATTCCCTAAAGGGCTTTGTACAGCTAAAAAAAAAACATTTTGCATTGATTAATGGCCCAAAATAGCAATTCATACCATTAAGAAATGCAAAATGGCTTTGTACAGCTGGCCCTGTATATCACAACAACTTGCATGAATGGAATGGAATGGAATATATAGAAATGATGGAGTTAATTTCACATAGAAAGGCAACCGTGTATTACTCAACAACTTGACAGACTGCATCCCATTCTATGTCAAATAATCATCTAAGCACCATAAACACAAAGGCTGTTTGCATGGCCAACCCTATTTTCAAACACCAATTCATTTTCTTTTCAAACTCTTTTATTAATTGTCTCACTCAGATCCATAGACTCATCATGGATACCAAACAAAAAGCACACATTGAACAAAAAATAGTAATGTGTTTGGGCTCTGCAAAGGCTCCCCGGATCTGTTCCCAACCAAAAGAACTCATTAAAAGGTGTGTGAGTGGAGTTGGATCCACAGATCTGCAGTGGATTTATACAGGGCCAAGCTGAGCACCACAGCTGATCTGTGAGGTCCCACATATAGAAAAAAACATCTTAGGGCAATGCCTTTCTCATTAGGGGTATACTTATTGTTGGACTTTTCATCCTTGGCATGTTCCCCAGGTTGTTGATGTGTGCTGGACTCTGAGCTTGCTGTTTTTGTTACTCTGGGCACTTTACCTCTGCTAACTAGTGCTCCAGTACAAGTGCTCCTGTACAAACTGTATATGTGATTGGCTTATCCATGATTGGCATATTTGGTTCACTAGTAAGTCCCTAGTAAAGTTCACTAGAGGTGCCAGGGCCTGTAAATCAAATGGTACTAGTGGGCCTGCAGCACTGGTTGTGCCACCCACATAAGTAGCTCTGTAATTATGTCTCAGACCTGCCACTGCAGTGTTTGTGTGTGCAGTTTTAACTGTAAATTTGTTTTGGCAAGTGTATCCACTTGCCAGGCCTCAACCTTCCCTTTTCTTACATGTAAAGCACCCTTACGGTAGGTCCTAGGTAACCCCAAGGACAGGGTGCGGTGTATGGTTAAGGTAGGACATATAGCCCCTCATTACAATCCTGGCGGTCGGTGCTAAACCGGCGGTAATACCGCCAACAGGCCGGAGGAAAAAATGATGGGATTACGACTGTGGTAGAAGCCGCCAACATAGACAGCCACTTTACCACTCCGACTGCCACGGTGGTACAAACAAACAGCGCAGCGGACACTGCCAACAGACAGCGAGAGACAATGTACCGCCCACCCTATCACAACACGCCTATCCGCCACCTTTTCGGGGGTGGACCCAACGTAAATAAAAACACAGTGGAAACAGTACACAGAAGGAAAAACACCCACCTCTCCACACCCCACGAGCAACCAGGACGCCATGGAGCCCGAACTGCAGATAGTGCCGGCGATGGTTATCCTGCTCCTCTATCAGGAGCTCCAATGACGGCGGCGACGACCACAGTGAGTACTGCACCTACAACACAGGGGAGGGGGGAGGGAAAAGAGAGTGACACACACACACACCACAAGCAATATCCCCACCCTCACCCACAACATCATACACACAAACAAATGCTGCAACATCACATATACACCCCCCCCCCAACCCCCTGGAAGAACACAAGGACAAAACTAAATGATTTGAACAAATGTAATCATGTGAAATATCATTATTCAAATGCAAAATCCAGTATATACAATTATGTACACCAAATACACAAGTCCGGATAGTGCACCGATCATTGCCCATGGACCACTGGGGCCAAAATGCATGGGCGAGGCCCACTCTAGATACCTGACTCCAAACGAAGAGAACACTGGAGGGGCATCACATAGAAAATATACAGGCACCTCAGGGGGAGGGGGGGCACCTCAGCCTGATGAACGCACGATGCCACTGCTCCACGAGGGGGCTCCATGCCCACAGTTTGGTCCTGGGGAGTGCAAAGCCACAGTCTCTCAAGTCTTTCCAGTGGGTGGTTTGCCCACTGCTTTATCCTGGGGAGCGCAAAGCCACAGTCTCTCAAGTCTATCCAGTGGGTGGGATGCCCACTTCTTTATCCTGGGGAGTGCAAAGCCACAGTCTCTCTAGTGGATAACAGTCTCCACTGGTTCTGGAGGGGGCTTTGTGCCCAGAGTGCTTCATCCTGCCAAGGACTGAGGTAGTGGATGTATCTCTCCACTGGTTCTGGAGGGGGCATGGTGTCCAGAGAGCTTCATCCTGCCAATGACTGAGGTAGTGGATGTATCTCTCCACTGGTTCTGGAGGGGTCATGGTGCCCAGAGTGCTTCATCCTGCCAAGGACTGAGGTAGTGGATGTATCTCTCCACTGGTTCTGGAGGGGGCTGGGTGCCCAGAGTGCTCCACGTGCAGTGTGGCCGGAACAATACACTTGCATGGGTGTGTGGACCACGAGATTGCCGAGGTACAGGTAGCATGATACACCATGAAGACAGAGACATACCCCACACTGCTGCGGCTTCGCATTCCATATGCAGGTGACAACTGTGATGACAGTGATGCTTCATGGAAGCTCCCCAGGGTCCTGGAACTCACCACCAGCCTCGGACAACTGATCACTGGGGATGGTGGCCATGTCAGTGGTGGTGCCACTGTCTGAGGACATTGCGGGCCGCTGGCAGTGCTTGCGGCGGTGTCAGTCGCGGCAGTGTCAGTTGCAGCGGGGCTTGTGGTGGGGTCTGTGGCAGTGGTGCTTGCGGTGGGGTCTGTGGCAGCGGTGCTGGCTGCGGGGTCTCTGGCGGCGGTGCTGGCTGCGGTGTCTGTGGTGGCGGTGCTGGCAGCAGGGTCTGTGGTGGTGCATGTGGCGGTGCAGGTGGTGGTGTTCTCCGCTGTACAGGTTGGCGTCAACGTGGACAGAAGGTGTGACACTGGTCCCTCAGTTGGTGCGACCATGCCCTCTCCTGACCTGCCCTTCAGTTTTTGGCCATGCCCACATTTGATGGCGGCGCAGCTGTCTTGCCACTATCCCCTTTCATTTTCCCTGACCCCTTGGTGGCAGGTGTTTTTGGCTTCTCCCTACAGGATGTGGGCACCTTTTTCACCTTGGCAGTGGTGGAATGTCCTTGCCCTCGCTCTGTGGCACACTGGCAGCCCTGATGGTTGGCACACTCCATGACCCTGCAGTTGCTGGCACCACTGTGCCTGGGGATGTGGTGGCTGAGGTGCTGGGTTAGGATTTGGAAAGCCTGGCCCTCGGGGAAGGATGGGGGAGGGAGGTGTAGGGAAGAGGTCAATGTTAGCCAGGAAAAGTTTTTTAGACATACTGGGACGGATAGATGGCTGGGGTTTGGGAGTGGAGGTAGAGGTAGTGGTTGTAGGAGGTGAACGTCTGCTGAATTTGGGTGAAGGTGCATGGGCTGAAAGCTGTTGTGAGATGGATGGCTGTTGGGTGGGTGTGTGCCTGTGTTTGTGTACTTTGGGAGGAGGGCTCACAGACACACTGGGAAAGGACACTTGGGATGTGTGAATGGTAGTGGGGGTGGTGAGTGCATGTGAGCGGTGTGTGGTGATGGGCATGCTGGTGATGGAGGTAGTGGCTGAGGATGTAGTGCATGCAGGTGTGAGTGGAGACGACACAGGGAGGAAGGAGGGAGACGTGGAGGAGGGGAACACAGTGGAGGCAGTGGATGTTGGTATGTGTGCATGGGTATGATGCTTGTGTGAGTGCCTGTGAGATGTGTTGTGCTTATGTTTGCCTGAGCCACTCTTGTGTGTTGATGTGTGTGCATGCTGGTATGATGGTGTGCTTGTGACAGGCTGTGGTACAGGGGATTGGGTCTGGGTGGAGGAAGTTGGAGGGGGGAGGCTGGACACAAGGACAATGGCTGCCGTCAGTGCTGAGGCCAGAGCCTTAAATGTTCTCTGTTGGGCTGCCTGGCCAGAATGAATGCCCTCCAGGTATGCATTTGTTTGCTGCAAATGCCTCTCAACACCCTGGATGGCATTCAGAATGGTAGACTGCCCAACAGTGAGGTATCTCAGGAGGTCAATAGCCTCCTATTGAGGGTAGCAGGGCTGACTGGGGCAGGCCCTGAGGTGCCTGTGTGAAGGAGAGGCCCACCCTCCTGGGTGAGCAGGCACAGGACACACACCGAGGGGCTGCTGGGAAGGCGGTGCTGTTAGGGGGTTGGTGGCTGTACCTGTTGTTGCGGTGGGCACAGAGGTGCCCGCCACCGTAAGGGAGCTCCCATCAGAGGAGGAGTCGCTGTCTCTGATCTCTGCTCCGGTCCCCACCGTGGAGCTCCCCTCACCCTCAGTCCCGCTGGTGGCTTCAGACTCCGTTGTTTTGCCCTCCAGGGCTAAGTGGGATGCAGCTCCTTCCTGCTCTGGTGCCAATGCTCCTCCGCCAGATGATGCTATTGCACACAAGAACAGGGAGACCACAAAAAGGGGGAGGCGAGACAGGAGAAAGGCATGTTTAGTGCTTGCAACACCACTACCGATGTCAGACACAACAGACACAGCAGCCCTCTGCACTACACCATGCACTTATAGTTCCTAGATTAATCACATGCCCATGGGGTACAAGGCCTAAGCCCGATTGCTGCACACCTGGAAGTCACAGGAGCCAGACTAGGTGTAGATGGCACTAACCACTAGTGGGGTTGGGGTGCCACAGAGCCTGCCTCACAAGGGACTTTGACTACCAAGATCGCCCTGGCCTGGGGGAACCCACTGCCCACCTCCCCACCCAGACACCTCGTAATGCGCGCAGAGTCACCTGAATGAGAGAGTACTCACCCCCTTGTGGCTGCTGTGATGCCCTCAAGCGCCCATCCAACTCCGGATACGCCACCGCCAGGATCCGGAACATCAGGGGGGTCATGGTGCAACAGGCACCCCTCCCACGTTGGGAGGCCATCCCCAGCTGGGCCTCCTCGGTCTTCTTGCTCCAGCGGTGCAGGTCCTCTCATCTTTTACAGCAGTGGGTGGTCCGTCTGTGGTGGACCCCCAGGGTCTGGACGTCCTTGGCGATGGCATGCCAAATAGCCTTCTTCTGGTGGGCGCTGACCTAGAGGAATAGTACAGCGGGAAAGGAAAATCATTACCTGTCTGGACTGTCATACTCATTGACCCACGTTCCCACCCTTGCCTTGACGTGCATACACTCACCGTCCGCACATGCAGGCCTCAACCCTCCCCCCCATTTATCTTCCATCCACACCACTCCAAACAGGCATTGCCCATGCAGCATGCTCACAGTGTAGTCACCTGTTTGTCTGGAGGACCGTACAGTTTTGTGTACTGGGGGAGGACCCCATCCACTAGTTTCTCCAACTCCTCCGAAGTGAAGGCAGGGGCCCTTTCCCCAGACACATGAGCCATCGTCACTTCCAGACACATCTCACAGCAGCACTTGCAGTGTAGGTCCTCTCCTGTTGAAGGTCAGGTATTAAGTGAGTGAACAGACAGAAAATGGCGGTCAGGTCCGTGGCGGTGCATACCGTCACCACCGGAGTAAATCGTCATTGGCTCCTCAGACCCATAAGGTCCCATATTAACCAAAGGCTGGATTGCGCTGCGGTCTTCGACCGCCCACCGCGATGGTGTACAACGCCAGTGCAGTTACCATATATCCCCTGTCCCACCTTACAGGTCAGGCAGCCGCCATTTCAGGGGGCCACATGGCATTAATAATAACTGTGTCACACCAATGTAGGCCATGAATACACACAGTTACAGGCACATTGCGGAATAATAAGTGTGTGCAAATAACATTTTGTGATACCTCAGTGTTGGCTGACTTTCTGCTCGCCGTTCTCCTCCATAGGGCACGTCTGCTGGGGCAGGAGATGAGATGGCGGCATCCTCCGGTGTACAGACCACTGGTGGACCTATCGACAATGGAAGAGAGGCACATAATAGTCACCTACAGACTTATTTGTGCCACAATCCATGAACTGTGTGCACAGTTGGAGCCAGACCTGATGTCAGCTATCCGCCATCCCACAGGAATCCCCCCTCTAGTGCAGGTCCTGTCAGTACTCCATTTCCTGGCGTGTGGTTCCTTTCAAACAACAGTGGCCATTGCATCAGGGATGTCCCAGCCAATGTTCTCTAACGTGTTGTCCAGAGTGTTGTCTGCCCTGCTGAAACACATGCGCAACTACATCGTGTTCCCTCAGGTGGAGGAATTGCCCACAGTGAAAGGGGACTTCTATGCCTTGGGACATATCCCCAACATCATTGGTGCCATTGATGGGACACATGTGGCCTTGGTACCCCCCGCAGGAGTGAACAGGGGTACAGAAACTGAAAAGCTACCATTCTATGAATGTGCAGATGGTGTGTTTGGCAGACCAGTACAGCTCCCATGTGAATGCCACATTTCGAGGCTCAGTGCATGACGCTTAAATTTTGAGGAATAGCAGCATCCCTTATGAGATGGGGCAACTTCAGAGGCACCGTGTGTGGCTAATAGGTGAGGACAAGGACCCTATACACTCTGAATAGGTGTCTGGGTATGGGGTTGTCCCTAAGGGTTATTGTGTGTCTAACAGTTGTCCCTCGATATTTGCAGGTGACTCTGGTTACCCCAACCTGTCCTGGCTACTGACCCCGGTAAGAAATCCCAGTACAAGGGCAGAGGAACGCTAAAATGAGGCACATGGGCGAACTAGGAGGGTGATTGAACTTACCTTCTGCCTACTGAAGGCCAGATTCTGGTGCCTCCATATGACAGGTGGCACTCACCAAAGAAGGTGTGTCAGATCATCATAGCCTGCTGTATGCTGCACAACCTGGCTTTGCGACGCCAGGTGCCTTTTCTGCAGGAGGATGGGCCAGATGGTGGTCTTGTGGAAGCTGTGGAGCCTGTGGACAGTGAGGAAGAGGAGGCAGAAGAAGAGGATATCGACAACAGGAACACCATAATCATGCAATACTTCCAGTGAGACACCGGTAAGAAGAAGTCACTGCCTCCCATATCTCATACTATTATTGGAGCTAGCATAAGTCTGTCATTTTCACTCAGTGTATGGACCCTGACTTGTCAGTTTGCCTTTCCATTTCACAGGTGGATTTCCACTTTGTGCCCTCTGCTTTATTTCCTTCTGGCCTACAGCTGTGTTACATCTGTATGTGCACAAGTAAATTGACATTGCTATATTCCATGGTTATTTCAAATACATGTTTGCGAAAGCACAGACTGACTCCAGATTGCTTTTTAATTGAAGTGTGTTTATTTCTGTGCAAATAAGTGGTGTGGGTTGTCAAATGGGCAGGGGGGATGGTGGAGGAATGTCCATGGCAGAGTACAGTCTATTTCTTTCACAGGTGCATTGTCTAAAGGGGCATAGGAAGTGGAGCAATGGCAGTTGGAGGATGGGCAGGGTGACAAAGTGGGACAGAAGGGTGACATTCAGGGTGGTCTAACTTCCTGGTGGGGGTCTTGGCAATGTTCTCTGTCTTTATTCCTGGATCTCAGGGACCGTTTGCAGGGTGGTTCTCCATCTGCAGGGGGGGTGCTGGTGTCGTGTTCCTGTGGCAGTGCCTCCTGTCCACTAGCACCGGCGGAGGTGGAGGGCTGTTCATCATCCAGGCTAGTGTCAGGGGCCCCTTGTTGTGCCACATTGTCCCTCCTGGTGTTGACAAGGTCCTGCAGCACCCCTGCAATGGTGACCAGGGTGTTGTTTATGGACTTCAGGTCCTCCCTGATCCCCAGATAGTGTTCCTCCTGCAGCCTCTGGGTCTCCTGAAACTTGGCCAGTACCGTTGCCATTGTCTCCTGGGAATGATGGTAAGCTCCCATGATGTTGGAGAGGGCCTCGTGGAGAGTGGTTTCCCTGGGCCTGTGCTCCCCCTGTCGAAAGCAGTCCTCCCAGCTTCCCTGTTTTCCTGAGCCTCTGTCCCCTGAACCGTGTGCCCACTGCCACACCCCTAGGTCCCTGGTTTTCTTGGGTTGGTGGGTTTACCTGGGCTCCCTGTAGTGGTGGACACACTGCTGATTGACATGTCCTGGGGACAGAGGGATGGGCCCGCTGGGTGGGTGCTGTGCTTGTGTTTCCTGAGGGGGGAGGCTCTGTGGTGGCTTGTTCCAGTGTCAGGGGAACCAACTGTCCCGAAGTCCCTGATGGGCCGGGCTGGTCATCTTGATCCAGTTGTGCAGAGTTGCTGTCATCACTGTGGGTCTCTTCTGTGGCAGGACTGGATATGTTGGTACCTCTTGTCCGGGGACGTTGGGTTAGGGTCCTGCAGGGGTGAAAAGGCATGATTATTGCATCTGTGTGTGCCATCATTTGCAATGGGTGAGTGACCCTGTACTCCTGTGCTTGCATTCATGTCTTGGTCCTTGTGTGATATTTGGTTTGGGGTCTATGTTGGTATCTGTAGTGGACATGCTTTTGTGATGGGTTTCCATGCTTTGGTGTTGCATGCAGGGCTTGGTATTGGGATGGGTGGGTTGTGATAGTGAGGCATATGTGAGGTGTTGGAGTGATGGGGTGAGGGTGAGGGTGGGAGTATGTGATGGCATGCAGGTGGGGGGATGAGGTAGTAAAGATTTGACTTACCAAAGTCCAGTCCTCCTGCTACTCCTGTGAGACCCTCAGGATGCAGTATTGCCAAGACCTGCTCCTCCCATGTTGTTAGTTGTGGGGTAGGAGGTGGGGGTCCACTGCCAGTCCTCTGTACAGCAATCTGCTGTCTGGAGCCCACGGAACTCACCTTCCCCTGTAGGTCGTTCCACCTCTTCCTGATGTCATCCCTAGTTCTTGGATGTTGTCCCACTCCATTGACCCTGTCTAAAATTCTGTGCCATAGCTCCATCTTCCTTGCAATGGAGGTGTGCTGCACCTGTGATACGAATAGTTGTTGCTCTACCCAGATGATTTCCTCCACCATGACCCTGAGCTCCTCCTCAGAGGACCTGGGTTGTCGTTGAGGTGCCATGATGTGGTGTGGGTGATGTGTGAGGTGGTGTGTGTTGTGATGTGTGAGGGGATGTATTGGTGTGTGTTGTTTGAGGTGCGTGGATGTTGTGTAAGTGATGGTGTTGTGTGTCTGTGGATGCTGGAGTTGTTTATGGTGGTGCCTCTCTCTGGCGTGGTTTCAGAAATCTGGTAGTAAGGGTTCGTGGGTGATGTGGGTGTGTACTTTATATTGGATTGGGGGTGTGGTGTGTGTATGTGTGTCAGGTGTGTGTATTTTGAATTGTCCAATGTGGTTGTGTTTGGTAAATGTGTACGTATTTTGAGCGTGGCGGTGCGTACCGCCAATGGAATACCGTGGTTGAAAGACCGCCACGTGGATTCGTGGGTCGTGACAGTGTGGGCGTATTCCTGTTGGCGTGACCGTGGAGGTTTTATTGTCGCCAGTTTATCACTGACCTTTGGTGTTGCGGACTTGTGTGGGTGTCTGGATTATGGCGGATTCCGAGCTGTGGGTCGTAATAGCTGTAGCAGAATTCCACGGCCACAGCGGTATGTTGGCGGTCTTCTGCACGGCGGTAAGGGGCATTTACCACCAGGGTTGTAATGAGGGCCATAGTGATGTGTTTTATATGTCCTATCAGTGAAATATTGCTAAATTTGTTATTTACTGTTGCAAGGCCTGTCCCTCTCACAGGTTAACATGGGGGCTACCTTTAGATCTGATTAAAGTGTAGATTCCCTTTGGGAGCGGATGGACATGTGGAGGTTGGGGTCTCTGAGCTCACAATTTAAAAATACATCTTTTGGTAAAGTTGATTATAAGATTGTGTGTTTGAAAATGCCACTTTTAGAAACTGAGGATTTTCTTGCTTATACCATTTCTGTGACTCTGCCTGTTTGTGGATTCCCTGTCTGGGTCAGTTTGACAGTTGGGCTGGTTGCACCTCACACTAGACAATGGCACAAAGGGAGCTGGGGTGTAGCCTGTATATCCTGATGAGCCATCTGTGCTAGGAGGGAGAATAGGAGTGATCACTCACACCTGAACGGGCTGTGCCTGCCCTCACACAATTCAGTCGCCAACCCCTGGTGAGTGTCTGGGGCCAGGCCTGAACACGGCAGGATTTCATATTCACAAGAGACTTTCCTTTGAAGTACACCTACTTCAAAGGAGAAATTGGGTATAAGAAGGGCACCCAAAACCACAGACTTTAGAATACTTCTGGAAACAAGAGGAACCTCTGCCTGGAGAAGAGCTGAAGAGCTGAGGAAGAAGAGCTGCCCTGCATGTGACTGTGCTTTGTGGAGCTATTCTGCAGTTGCTGCTTCTGCCAGAGTAAGAGGGCAAATACTGGACTTTGTGTGCCTTCCATCTTGAGAAGAAATCTCCAAGGGCTTGATTTAGAGCTTGCCTCCTGTTGTTTGAAGTCTCAGGGACAGCAAAGACTTCTTTCTGCCAGCACCTGGAGTCTCTGGAGAGACTCCTGCTTTGACAAGTGGTGCCCTATCCAGTCCCTGGGCCCTTGAAAGGAAAGCTGGTGAAAATCCAAGGAAATCGACTTCGGACGACTTCAGACCGACGCCGCTGCTGAATCCGGTGACACTGCCTGCAACCGACTTCGTGATCTTCATTGGAATGCGACGACCTTCGCAGGCCCGACATCACTGCAGCCCCGCCGAAGTCCAGGACTCTGTGGAAGTTGCTGCATCACGTCGTGACAGATGCCGTTCGAAGAGCGCAGATTTAATGTTCGCGCAGACGTCGCGGTCCCCGACTTCGCGCATCGGCTCGTTTTCATTTCTTCACCAAGGTACTGTACCTGGGGGTCTATGCGACTCCGTGTCCGGTGCCGCTGGTGTCGGATTGTTGGGAACAACTCCGTTACAATGCCGTGTTAACACCTCATCGAAGCATTTTGTGTTTCTAAGCACTATTTGTGAGTTTAATCATAACTTGACTTGTGTATGTCGAATCTTTGTTGTTTGGTCTTGTTTTGTTTAGATAAATATTTCCTATTTTTCTAAACTGGGGTTGTGTCATTTTGTAGTGTTGTCATTAAGTTTCAGTGTGTGTTGGTACAAATACTTTACACCTAGCACTCTGAAGTTAAGCCTACTGCTCTGCCAAGCTACCAATGGTGTAAGCAAGGATTAGCTGAGGGTGATTCTCTTTTACCCTGACTAGAGTGTGGGTCCTTGCTTGAACAGGGGGTAACCTGACTGTCAACCAAAGACCCCATTTCTAACACTGCTGAATTCAATTCTGTTGGAAAAGCGTTTCTAACTTGGCTATATTTCCGGTGCCACTGGTGAACTTTTCCAGAAAAAGTCCTGTTGGCTCTTGATTTTGGGGTGATCCGTCAAGTGAGAATTAAGAAAAAAAGGAGGAGGGCAAAAAAAGAGTGTTTTTTTCCATTGAGATTTTAGACAGATTGCAGCCTGGACTGCCGAACAAAATTACACCTTATTTGGCAGGAAGGTAGCTCTTGGTTGAGAAAGTACACTTTTTGTTTTTTTCGTTTAAATCTGTTCAGTAATTTTTGAGATATTAAAGAAAAAAATTAATTTGTATATATAGGCAGAGCGTAAGCATAGATCTCATGTTCAGATCTAATTGGCTATCAGCACTTCAACCAGAAAGTGATGGTAGCCTTCTTAGGACCAACATACATGATAGCACTCTATTGAAATGCATTCCAGTGAATGGCAGGCTCGGAGGGTCACAAAAAGGAGACCATTTAAAGGGTGATCATAGATTTTAGATGTTATATAAATCATTTGTTACTAAGATGATTTTACTCTGTGAAAAATCCTTCTGCTGTCATTTCATCAATCACGTTTGAGAGAAAACTGTTCTCTCATGATTTTCCTAGAGCAGTTCTGCAAGGTGCTCCAGAAGCTAAAATGAGAGCACATTTTCAGTAAATCCACACTTTCTCAGTCATATGACAAGGAAGTTTGACATTCTGAGTAAAACATATTTCCAACAGGAGCAGCCTGTCAGTTGATTCCCTTGTGTTCTACTGCACTCTCCCAGAGTTTTCCAAAGAACAACTAGAGTGCTAACAGTCTCACTTATCACAAAAGGGTGGCACACCTGAACCCATCTTGATTGAATCAAACTTGTAAAACTTAAAACATTTAATTTAGAAAGCAACAAAATGAGGGGTTTCATTTTGTCATAGAAATGATGGTTAGTGCTGTAGAAAGAAAAAATAGGACACATTTTAACTGAGTTTTCAAATATCGTCTTCTTCTATTTCATTAAAACATTCCGAAATCTAGACTAAAACATGCACTTTCAACACCAGCAGTAGAATGCCAGATAACTCCTTGGTGATCTGTAGTTTACTCAGTGTTCAAATGAGCAACTAGAGTGCTAACATTCTGAATTTATGCCAAAAGTGTCTGACCGCGATCTTGATGGAATCAAAGTGGAAAACTGAATTAATTTTCTACTGAAGATACGACAGTAAATGAGGAGATTACAGAGCTTCATAACAAAGGAGTCTCCCAAGATGGCCACCAGAGAAAAAAGAGTACAAATGTAGCACACATATCACCCAACAGTAGCCCAAGTACAGGTCAATGCAGAAGTGTGCAGTTTTAACCAGCGCAAACCTGAAGTTAAGGTATTAGAGCTGTTTACATGAGCATCAGTTACATTACAGAAGGACCTTCTTTTGACCGCGGTACGGTCTTTTGGCAGTCAACGCCTGGCGGGCGGCGCCCGCTGCCCGCCGGGGTAGGAATGACCCCCTATATCTCATGTGGTGCTGCCAGATATGAAATTAAGGCCCATGTTTATACTCTTTTTAGCGCTGCATTTGCGTCATTTTCTGATGCAAAAACAGCACAAACTTCCAAAATATAATTGCATTTTGTTTAGTTTGCGCCGCTTTTGCGTCACAAAATGATGCAAATGCGGCACTAAAAAAGTATAAATATGGGCCTAAATATTATGTTGTGGTGGTGTGTTTTAACTTTACAATGTTTGATTAGAATGGTACTCATTACATAAGTAACCAACCACGCTACGATTGTATTTGTCTGTACTATTTCAACCTGCAACAATGTCATGTTTCACTAACTACATGTTTTTCTTGCTTGGTTGCTTTTTGGTGCACAACAGAATAGACCTCTCACTATCCTCAACCTCATCCTCTCCTCTCTGTTCTTATAATTAGTGCAGTGCCAGGATACCAGTTTGGTCACAGGGCACTTTACAAATGGTATACATACATGCATACATACATACATACATACATACCTCACGTCACCCACAGTACTGCCAAAGAGAAGTCCTTACAGATACTTCGGTCCTCCAAACTCTTCAGCTTTTGCATCTTAGTGTAACTGCCAAATTAGAGTTTAAGATGGCCTCAAAGAGAGTTCACCCAAGGTAGTGATCAGTGAGAAGAAGCAACTTTCCTCCAGTGGCATGCCAACTGCAACTTTTTTTGGGAGACCTATGCCTGTCACACCATTCTCTGGGGAAGAACCTGTGATCAGCACTCCCATGTCAACAGCACCACCCTAACCTAAGCTCAAAACCATGTCTGACAGTGAGGCAGCCACTGCAATCATGGCGATGCCGACAAGTAGTGATGTTGAGTTGGAATTGTCCCCGTCGCTCCGCCTTACCCAATCATTTCAGGAAGCAGAGCTAAGTGGACAGTAGCCACCGCCAGCAATAGTAGATCTTCCCGAAGTTGAAGAAGAACCGGAAGTCGAGCTTTCTGCTGAGCAAGAACTTCCTCCTTTAGAATCAATGGCTCCCAGATCTCCAGCAAGAAAAAGGAAGGGTACTACTCCACCATCTTTTCCAAGCACCACTTCTGATGACAGTGAAAGGGACATTGGGTGGACCGCAGCAGAGTCTGATAGATGCCAGGAGAGGCAAAAGGAAAATAAAAAGTTCCCGGAACCCTTAGAATCATGGGAGGGAATGATAATGAGAAGGATAATGATCACAAGCCAATCATTATGGAAGCTGGCATAGAGGATTCTGACATCACTATTCAGCCTGCTTGGAGGGATGTGGCACAGGCAGCATCTTCAGCTCCCATATTTGTAAAGTCCCAGCAGAGACCTGCACCAACCCATACCTCAGTAGAAGTACACACTGAAGAGAGCCAATCAACACACCCACCTACCACCTGTTCTTTTTTAGACACTGGCAGTGGCAAAGATAATATTCCTCCCGTATTTGGGACTTTTTTATGATTAGCAAACAGGAGGAGAACATTGTGATATGTTCCATTTGCCACACAAGTGTCTGTCAAGGTAAGCATGGTTCACATTACAGTACATGAGGGCAGATGACCGATATGAAAAAAAATCACAGAATCCAGTGGGAGGAGCACCTTAAAAAAAATATCTGAATGTGGTCACAGTGATGAAGGTGAGGAGAGCCAGGAAATGTCAGCTTCATCTGTTCAAATCACGGTGTGTGGTGAGGAAGAAGAGGGTGTCATCTTTACACAAGGCAGCCCTGTCCCCAGCAGTGGAACAAAATCACCCACAATGGCAGAGGAAGACTCAGAGTCAGAAGGCGACACCATGACATACGGTGACTGCACCATGACGCACATTGAGTCTACCACCACTTACATCTCAAAGGTCGCCTCCATCAGTGGCCACAAAAGAAGAAAATTCAGGTGACAATTACTGGCATATTTAGGCAGGATGAGCCCTATGAGAGCAGCCACCCAATGGCATGTTTGTACAATGGGAAGCTGCCAACAGTGTTAGTACTGGATCTCCTCTCCTTTTCTTTGGTAGAAGGAGTGGTGTTCTTAAAGTTTATGGCAGCCACATGCCTGAAATGGAAGGTTTCAAGTCATACCTATTTTGCCAGAGTTGCTGTTGCAGCGCTGCATGACGATGTGCTGCAATTGGTTGGACAAGCTTTTTAGCAAAGTGTTGTCCACACTATCCATCTGACGACAGAAATGTGGGCCTGTTGTCAGGCTACTGATTACAAGTGCATCACTGCACACTAGATCTCTTTTGTAAGGTGTTAGACATGGGGTCTTTGGTTGGTAGTCAGGTTACCACCTGTCCAAGCAAGGACCCTCACTCTAGTCAGGGTAAGTCACACACAATCCAAATTATCCTGTGCACACCCTCTGGTAGATTGGCACTGAGCAGTCAGGCTTAACGTAGAAGGCAATGTGTAAAGTATTTGTGCAATAAATCATGCAATGTCACAGTATAGCACCACAAAATACACCACACAGTGTTTAGAAAAATATATAATATTTATCTGATAAGATGCAGGTCAAAACGATTAAGCTGCAATAAGTATATGTTGAGATATCACTGTAAAAGTGATATAACGTGTCTTTAGTCTTTAAAAAGCAATAAATGTCTCTCTCAAGCACAAAGTACCTGGTATGCCTTCAAAATCTCTGCAAAGAACAGCAGAGGAGGAGATGCGTGGAAAACAGGGAGGTGTGCATTGATTTCTCTGGCTGCACAGCAATGCGTCATTTCATTTTCATGCAGGGATGGCTTTGCGTCGATTTCCAGTGCTCGGTCGTGGATCCTCTTCAGTTTGCGAGGTTTTCGGATGCCCCAGGGATTTCTGGCTCCGACAGGGTGAAGTCACAGGGGGTGCGTCGATCAGGTGGGCATTGAGTGGAAATTTCTACTGTACGGCAGGCGCTCCATCGATTCCTCTGTGGAAGTCAGGCTGGGTCGGTCCAGCTCGGCTGTGCGTCGATCGCGTGAACCATGCATCAAATTTCTGGTGGATCTCCTTGTTGCGAAGTCAGGCTGTGTTATTCAGGTTCGGCGTGCAGTGAATCCTTCACTGCAATGCAGGCTGTGCATCGTTTCTGGCAGGCTGTGCATCAATTTTCCCCACACAAAGAGTTCTTTATGTAAAGATCAAGGACCTCATTACAAAATTGGCGGTAAAAGCTGCATACCACCGTGCAGAAGACCGCCAACACACCGCCGCGGCTGCGGAATTCCACCACAGCAACTATGACCCTCAGTTCTGAATCCACCAAACTCTAGACACCCACACAAGTCCGCCACATCAAAGGTCAGTGATAAACTAGGAAAAACAAAACCTCCACCGTCACGCCAACACTATCATGACCCACGAATCCACGCGGCGGTCTTTTAACCGCGGTATTCCATTGGCGGTACACACCGCCGCTCTCAAAATACACACACATTAACAAAACACAGCCACATTGGACAAATCGAAATACACACACCTGATACACATACACACACCAATCCTTCTGCTGTCATTTCATCAATCACGTTTGAGAGAAAACTGTTCTCTCATGATTTTCCTAGAGCAGTTCTGCAAGGTGCTCCAGAAGCTAAAATGAGAGCACATTTTCAGTAAATTCACACTTTCTCAGTCATATGACAAGGAAGTTTGACATTCTGAGTAAAACATATTTCCAACAGGAGCAGCCTGTCAGTTGATTCCCTTGTGTTCTACTGCACTCTCCCAGAGTTTTCCAAAGAACAACTAGAGTGCTAACAGTCTCACTTATCACAAAAGGGTGGCACACCTGAACCCATCTTGATTGAATCAAACTTGTAAAACTTAAAACATTTAATTTAGAAAGCAACAACATGAGGGGTTTCATTTTGTCATAGAAATGATGGTTAGTGCTGTAGAAAGAAAAAATAGGACACATTTTAACTGAGTTTTCAAATATCGTCTTCTTCTATTTCATTAAAACATTCCGAAATCTAGACTAAAACATGCACTTTCAACACCAGCAGTAGACTGCCAGATAACTCCTTGGTGATCTGTAGTTTACTCAGTGTTCAAATGAGCAACTAGAGTCCTCACATATGTCCCAACATCACAAACCACCCATCCGAACACCAAGCCCTGCATGCAACAACAAAGCATGGACATCCATCACTAAAGCATGACCACTGCACATACCTATACACCCCCCTAAACCATCATCACACAAGGTGACATACAGGAATGCAAGCACTGGGGTACAGGGTCACCCACCCATTGCACACCATGCCACACACAGATGTAATAAGCATCCTTTTATACCCTTGCAGGACCCCTACCCAACGTCACTGGACAGGAGGGTCCACACATGTCCACACCACCAACAGAAGAGGCCCACAGTGATGACAGCAGCTCTGTCCAACTGGATCTAGATGACCAGCCCGACCCATCGGGGACCTTGGGACAGTCGGTTCCCATCACACAGTCACAGGCCACCACAGAGCTTCCCCCCTCTGGAAACACCAGCACAGCACCCACCCAGCGGGCCCATACCTCCGTCCCCAGGACACATCAATCAGCTGTGTGTCCACCACTTCAGGGAACCCAGGCTAACCCACCACCCCAACAACAACAGGGACCTGGGGGCAGTGGCAGTGGGCACACAGTCCAGGGGATGGAGGCCCAGGAACACAGGGGAACTGGAAGGGCTGCTGTACGACAGGGGGCAGACAGGCCAAGGGAACCCACTCTCCACGAGGCCCTCTCCTCCATCATGGGAGCCTACCACCACTCCCAGGAGACGATGGCAACGGTACTGGCCAAGTTTCAGGAGACCCATTACCTGCAGGAGGAACAGTATGTGGGCTTCAGGGAGGAACTCAGAACCATCAGCTCCACCCTGGGCACCATCGTAGAGGTGCTGAAGGAAGTACTCAACACCAGGAGGGACACTGTGGCACTACAAGGAGCCCCTGACACTAGCATGGACGATGAACTGCCCACCACCTCCGCCGGCGCTAGTGGACAAGACGCCCCGCCACAGGACAACCACACCAGCACCCCACCCCCTGCAGAGGGAGAACCACCCTGCATACAGTCCCTGAGATCCAGGACAAAGACAGAGCACAATGCCAAGACCGCCGCCAAGAAATGAGACCACCCTGATTGTCATCCTACTGTCCCATTTTGTCACCCTGTCCATACTTAAACTGCCCCAGCTCCACTTCCTATGCCCATATGGGCAATGCACCTGTGAGACTAATAGACTGGACTCTGCCATGGACATTCCGCCGCCATCACCCCTCACCATTTTACCACCCCCTCCAATATTGAGCACTTAAATAAACAAACTTAAAGCACAAAACAATCTGGAGTCTGTCTGTGATTTCGAAATAGTGTATTAGCAATTAAAGTGACAAAATGCTCTTTCAATTGTAATGTCAACATACCTATGTCACACAGCTCTAGTCCATGAGGAATCTAAGCAGATGTCACACAGTGGGACCCACATCTGTGAAATCGTAAGGGAAAGTGACAACTCAGTGACCATATACTGGGTGAAAACGACAGACAGTAGAGAGGCAGTGGTGTATAAGTACATGTAGTAGGCAGGTCGGTGCTTTTACCTGTGTCTCACTGGAAATATTGCTGGATCACTGAGTCCCTGTTGTTCATGTCTTCTTCCTCTTCTTCCTCGTCTTCATTGTCCACAGGATCCACAGCTGTCACAACACCGCCATCTGGACCATCCTCCTGCAGAAAAGGTACCTGTCATCGCAAAGCCAAGTTGTGAAGCATACAGCAGGCCACGATGATCTGGCACACCTTCTTTAGTGAGTAGAATAGGGATCCACCTGTCATATGGAGGCACCGGAACCTGGCCTTCAGGAGGCCGAAGGTCCTCTCGATCACCCTCCTAGTTCGCCCATGTGCCTCATTGTAGCGTTCCTCTGCCCTGTCCTGGGATTCCTCACTGGGGTTAGTAGCCATGACAGGTTGGGGTAACCAGAGTCACCTGCAAATGGCGAGGGACAACTGTTAGACACGCACTAACCTGTAGGGATATCCCCAGACCCAGAAAACCATTCCCACTTTCTTGCTTACAGGTGCTCACCTAATAGCCACACACGGGGGTCATTCTGACCCCGGCGGGCGGCGGGCGCTGCCTGCCTGGCGGGAACCGCCATTTGGCAGCACCGCGGTCAAAAGACCGCTGGTGCCATTCGAACTTTCCCGCTGGGCCGGCGGGCGCTACCCAAGGTAGCGCCTGCCGGCCCAGCGGGAAAGAGGCCTGCAACACTGAAGCCGGCTCCGAATGGAGCCGGTGGTGTTGCAGGCGTGCGACGGGTGCAGTTGCACCCATCGCGCTTTTCACTGTCTGCTAGGCAGACAGTGAAAAGCATGCTGGGGCCCTGTTACGGGGCCCCTAGACACCCATTACCGCCAGCCTCTTCCTGGCGGTGACAACCGCCAGAAACAGGCTGGCTGTAAGGGGGTCAGAATCGCATGGCGGATTCGCCCAGCCGGGGTAAATCCGGCGGGAAACCGCCGGACCCGGTTTTCTGACCGCGGCTTTACCGCCGCGGTCAGAATGGGCAGGGAAGCACCGCCAGCCTGTTGGCGGTGCTTCCGTCATTCGCGGCCTTGGCGGTATTTGACCGCCATGGTCGGAATGACCCCCACAGTGCCTCTGGAGTTGACCCATCACATAAGGGATGCTGCTATTCCGCAGGATGTAGGCGTCATGCACAGAGCCAGGGAACATGGCATTCACATGGGAGATGTACTGGTCTGCCAAACATACCATCTGTACATTCATTGAATGATAACTCTTCTGGTTTCTGTACACCTGTTCACTCCTGTGGGGGGGTACCAAAGCTACATGGGTCCCATCAATGGCACCTATGATGTTGGGGATATGTCCCAGGGCATAGAAATCACCTTTCACTGTAGGCAAATTCTCCACCTGAGGGAAAAGGATGTAGCTCCGCATGTGTTTCAGAAGGGCAGACAACACTCTGGACAACACGTTGGTAAACATAGGCTGGGACATCCCTGATACTATGGCCACTGTTGTTTGAAATGACCCACTTGCAAGGAAATGGAGCACTGACAGCACCTGCACTTGAGGGGGGATTCCTGTGGGATGGCGGATTGCCGACATCAGGTCTGGCTCCAACTGGGTACACAGTTCTTGAATTGTGGCACGGTCAAGCATGTATGTGATAATCACATGTCTTTTCTCCATTGTCGACAGGTCCACCAACGGTTGGTACACCAGAGGATGCGCCATCTCCACACATGTCCCAGCGGACGGTGCCTATGAAGGACAACAGAGAGTACAGAGTCAAACAACTCAGAGGTATGTACCCACAGTTTACACAGAACACCATTCATACACAAAAAGTGGCCTGTATGTGTGTTGAGTCTAGGCCTAGGTATGTGTGACACAGTTGAAAATGAAGCCATGTGGGCCGCTGAAATGGCGGCTGCCTGACCTCTAAAGTGGGACATTGGGATGTGAGGTAACTGCGCTGGCGTTGTACACCATTGCGGTTGAAGACCGCGGCGCAATGCTGCATTGGTTAACATTGGACCCTACGGGTCCCAGGAGGCAATGACGAGGTACGCCGGAGGTGACGGTATGCACTGCCGCGGACGTGACCGCCATTTTCTATCTGTTCAATCACTCGATACCTGAGAGGACCCACACTGCAAGTGCGGCTGTGACCTTGGTCTGGAAGAGACAATGGCTCGTGGGTCTGGGGAAAGGGCCCCTGCCTTTACATCGGAGAAGTTGGAGAAACTCATCGATGGGGTCCTCCCCCAGTACACGCTACTCTACGGTCCTCCAGACAAACAAGTAAGTACACAGGGAGCATGATGTATGGGCTATGCCTGTGTGGAGAGGGCTGGATGTAAGAAGGAAGGGGGGAGAGTGCGGCGTGCATGAAACGATGTTGAATGCATGTGCCACATGGCAAGGGTAGGGATGGGGGCCAATCACTTTGACGGTGCAGTTGGTAATAAATTATTCTTCCCCCTGTACATTTCATGTAGGTCACGCCCACCAGAAAAAAGATATTTGGCGTGCCATCGCCAAGGACATCCGGTCCCTAGGGGTCTACCACAGACGGAGCACCCACTGCTGGAAAAGATGGGAGGACATTCGCCGCTGGAGCAAGAAGACGGCGGAGGCTCAGCTGGGGATGGCCTCCCAACATGGGAGGGGTGCCCATCGCACCATGACCCCCGTGATGTTCAGGATCCTGGCGGTGGCCTACCCGGGTTGGATGGGCGCTTTAGGGCAACACAGCAGCAACAAGGGAGTGAGTACACTCTCTTTCTGCTGACTTTGCGCGCAGTGGTGGGGTCTGGGTGGGGGAGGTGGGCTGTGTGTTTCCCTAGGCCAGGGCGAGTTCCGTAGGCAAGGTCCCTCCATAAGGCAGGCCATGTGGCACCCCACCCAATCTCTGTAGAGTGCCAAGTACACCTAGTCATGCCCCTGTGTCATCTATGTGTGCAGATGCCGTCCATAGCCTTGTAGTCGATTTCCCAGGAATTGAACAGTGGAGCCCAAGAGCGCGGTGTAGTGCAGAGGGCTTCTGTGTCTGTCGTGTCCGCCAACGGTAGCGATAATGCATGCACTCAACATGTCTTTCTTCTGTCATCCCCCCCTTTTAGTGGTCTCCCTGTTCTGTGGTTATTAGCATCATCAGGCGGAGGAGCAGTGGCACCGGAGCACCAGGGGGCTGCATCCCACATGGCCATGGAGGGCCACTCTACGGACTCGGACTTCACAAGTGGGACGGAGTGTGAGGGGAGCTCCACGGCGGGAACAGGAGCTGAGACCAGTGACACAGACTCGTCCTCTGATGGGCGCTCCCTTGTGGTGGCAGCAACATCTGTGCCAACCCCATCTACAGGTACAGCCGCCACCACCCCTTCCAGCACCGCCCTCCCAGCAGCCCCTCAGCCTTCGCCCCGTGCCCGCTCACCCGGGAGGGTGGGCATCACCTTTGCCCCAGGCACCTCAGGCCCTGCCCCAGTCACCCTTGCTGCCCTCAGTGAGGAGGCCATTGACCTCCTCAGGTCCCTCACTGTTGGGCAGTCTACCATTTTGAATGCCATCCAGGGTGTAGAAAGGCAGTTGCAACAAAAAAATGCATTCCTGGAGGGCATTCATTCTGGTCAGGCGGCCGTTCAGCAAGCTTTTCAGACTCTGGCCTCACCACTGATGGCAGCCATTGTCCCTGTGTCTAGCCTCCCCCCTCCAACTTCCTCCACCCCAACCCAATCCCCTGTACCCCAGCCTATCCCAAGCACACCTACAGACCAGCATGCACACACATCAACACACAAGGGAAGCTCAGGCAAACATAAGCACCACACATCCCACAGGCCCTCACGGAAGCATCACACACATGCAGACACACCAACATCCACTGCCTCCACTGTGTCCCCCTCCTCCTCGTCTCCCTCCTCCCTCCCTGTCTCGTCTACACTCACACCTGCATGCACTACCTCTACAGCCACTTCGTCTCTCTCCAGCAGACCCACCACCACACCCGCTCACGTGCAGTCACCAGCCCCACTACCATTCACACGTCCCCTGTGTCCTCTCCCAGTATGTCTGCAACGCCACCTCCCAAGATACACAAACACAGGCACACACCCACCCAACAGCCATCCACCTCACGACAGCCTCCAGCGCATGCACCTTCACCCAAAGTCAGCAAACAAACACCTCCTACAACCACCACCTTGTCCTCCAATCCCAAACCCCCTCCAGCTACCCGTCCCAGTGTGTCAAAAAGACTTTTTCTGTCCAACCTTGACCTCTTTCCCACACCTCCCCCACCCCGTCTGTCTCATATGTCCCGAACTAGCACCTCAGCCACAACATCTCCGGGACCAGCGGTGCCTGTAGTCACCGGAATCTGGAGTGCACCGGCCACCAGGGCAGCCAGTGTGGCATGGAGCCACAGCACAGACAGTCCCCCAACTGTGAAGCATCAGAAGTTGGCCAGTGCCCGGCATGAGAGGGGGAAGACTCCAGCCACCAAAGCTGCTCCCAGGGGTCCCGGTGGGAGTGTGGAGTCAGCTGTGACATCTTCCAAGGTGGGGAAGGGCCACAAGAAACCCGGCAAGTCTGGGAAGAGCAGCACGGCGGAGAAGCCCGCTATCATCCCGCTGCCCGGGAGGCCACCTCCAGCACCAGCCCAGCTGCCCATGACAGGACCGCCAGCATAAGCCCAGCTGCCCAGGACAGGACCACCAGCACAAGCCCAGCTGCCCAGGACAGGACCGCCAGCACCAGCCCACCTGCCCAGGACAGTCCCGCCAGCACCAGCCCACCTGCCAAGGACAGGACCGCCAGCACAAGCCCACCTGCCCAGGACAGGACAGACAGCACCAGCCCACCTGCCCAGGACAGGACCGCCAGCACCAGCCCACCTGCCCAGCACTGGAACGCCAGCACCAGCCCAGCTGCCCAGGACAAGCCCACCAGCACCAGCCCAGCTGCCCAGGAGTCCACCGCCAGCACAAGCCCCGCTGGGCCATGAAGGACCGCCAGCAAAAGCCCCGCTGGGCCATGAAGGACCGCCAGCACAAGCCCCGCTGGGCCATGAAGGACCACCAGCAAAAGCCCCGGTGGGCCATGAAGGACCGCCAGCAAAAGCCCCGGTGGGCCATGAAGGACCTCCAGCAAAAGGCGCACTGGGCCATGAAGGACTGCCAGCAAAAGCCCTGCTGGGCCATGAAGGACCACCAGCGAAAGCCCCGCTGGGCCATAAAGGACTGCCAGCAGCTGAGTCCCTGCAATGGAGACCGCCGCCTCAAGCACCGCTGTACAGGGCACCACCGTCTCAAGCACCGCTGCACAGGGCCCCGCCGTCTCAAGCACCGCTGAACAGGGCACCGCTGTCTCAAGCACCGCTGAACAGGGCACCGCCTTCTCAAGCACCGCTGCACAGGGCACCGCCGTCTCAAGCACCTCTGCACAGGGCACCGCCGTCTCAAGCACCGCTGAACAGGGCACCGCCGTCTCAAGCACTGCTGATCAGGGCACCGCCGGCTCAAGCACCACTGAACAGGGCACTGCCATCTCAAGCACCACTGAACAGGGCACCGCCATCTCAAGCTCCGCTGCACAGGGCACCGCTGTCTCAAGCACTGCTGAACAGGGCACCTCCGTCTCAAGCACCGCTGGCCCATGAGCGGCAAGGGCACTGACGCAACTGAGTCCGTCACGGGGTGAATGATGCACTCTGGGCACAAAGCCCCCTCCAGAACCAGTGGAGAAAGGCATCCACTACCTCTGTCCTTGGCAGGATGAATCACTCTGGGCACAAAGCCCCCTCGAGAACCAGTGGATATTGCCATCCACTACCTATGTCCTTAGCAGGATGAAGCATTCTGGGCACCATGCCCCCTCCAGAACCAGTGGATAAAGGCATCCACTACCTCTGTCCTTAGCAGGATGAAGCACCCTTGGCACAAAGTCCCCTCCAGAACCAGTGGAGAAAGGCATCCACTACCTCTGTCCTTAGCAGGATGAAGCACTCTGGGCACCATGCCCCCTCCAGAACCAGTGGAGAAAGGCATCCACTTCCTCTGTCCTTAGCAGGATGAAGCACTCTGGGCACCATGCCCCCTCCAGAACCAGTGGAGACTGTCATCCACTTGAGAGACTGTGGCTTTGCACTCCCCCGGATTGACCAGTGGGCAAACGACCCACTGGAGAGACTTGAGAAACTGTGGCTTTGCACTCCCCAGGATTGAACAGTGGGCAACCCACCCACTGTAGAGACTTGTGAGACTTTGGCTTTGCACTCCCCTGGATTGAACAGTGGGCAACCCACCCACTGTAGAGACTTGAGAGACTGTGGCTTTGCACTCCCCAGGATTGAACAGTGGGCAACCCACCCACTGTAGAGACTTGTGAGGCTGTGGCTTTGCACTCCCCCGGATTGAACAGTGGGCATGTGGCCCCCTCGTGGATTTGGCATTGTGCACCCGGCTGAGGTGCCCCCCTTTCCCTCCCCCTGAGGTGCCTGTTTAGTTGCTCTCTGATGCCCCTGCAGTGTTCTCTCTGTCATGGTCGAGGATCTTGTGTGGGCCTCACCCATACCGTGTGGTCCCATTGTTCCACTGACTTTATTAGAACACTACCTGGACTACTATGCTTGGCATATATTTTGTACATGATGTATATATATATATATATTTCTGCCTACTTGCTTTTAATATATTACAATGCTTACACTCATTTTCTATCGTCTTTGCATTCTTCCTGGGGATTTGGGGGGTGTAACTGTGATGCACTGATATGCATTAGTATGTGTGTTGTAGTGGGTGAGGGTGGGGGTGTTGCATGTGTGTGTCCCTGTTTTTTCCCTCCCCCTTCCCCTGTGTCGTAGGTGCAGTACTCACCGTGGTGTTCGCAGCCCGCGTTCGTGCTCCTGGTAGAGGAGCAGGAAGACTATTGCAGGGTGAATTCGGAGTTCCGGATCCATGGCGTCCTCGTTCCTCGTGGGGTGTGTAGAAGTGAGCGTGTTTCCTTCGGTATTCCTGTTTCCACCGTGTTTTCATCTGCGGTGACTCCGCCCCGGAAAAGGTGGCGGATTGGCCTGTTGTGATACTGTGGGTGGTACATTGTCCTCCGCCTGTCTGTTGGCGGTGACCGCCAAGCTGTTTGTTTGTACCGCTGTGGCGGTCAGAGTGTTAAAGTGGCTGTCTTTGTTGCCGGTTTCCGCCACGGTCGTAATAGCAAATTATTTTGAGCCGGCCTGTTGGCGGTCTTACCGCCGCTTTATCACCTTCCACCGGGGTTGTAATGACCACCCAAGTCTTTTTGGTCTTGAGATTTCAGGGAATAGGAGGCAAGCTCTATCCAAGCCCTTGGATAGCACTTCTCACCACAGCCAGAGAGCAGCAATGCAGCAGGGCAACAGCAAGGCAGCAGTCCTTCACAGAAAGCAGTTTGGTGAATCCCTTGGCCAGCCAGGCAGTTCTTCTTGGCAGGATGCAAGTTCTGCAGGGGCAAAATAGGAACATTAAATCCAACTTCACAAGTCAGCAGGATTTTGAATCACCGTTCTGGCCATACTAAATATGACCTCCCTACTCCTTTCAGTTCAGCAGCTTCCTCCCAAACAGTATATGAGGGTAGCCCCAATGTTAGCCTATGAAAGGAGCAGGCCTCAAAGCAGTGTAAAAACTAATTTAAGAGTTTTACACTACCAGGAGATGTAAACTACACAGGTACATGTCCTGTCTTTTGCCTACACAGCACCCTGTCCTATGGGTTACCTAGGTCATACCTTAGGGCTGACTTATATATAGAAAATAGGGGGTTTTAGGCTTGGCAAGTACTTTTAAATGCTGAGTTGAATTGGCAATGAAACTGCACACAAAGCCCTTGCAATGGCAGGCCTGAGAAAGGGTTAAGGAGCTACTTAAGTGGGTGGCACAAGCAGTGCTGCAGGCCCACTAATAGTATTTAATCTACAGGCCCTGGGTACACATAGTGCACTTTACTAGGGATGTATAAGTAAATTAAAAAATCCAATTGGGTATGATCCAATGTGATTATGTTTAAAGGGAGAGAGCATATGCACTTTAGCACTGGTTAGCAGTAGTAAAGTGTGGAGAGTCTTAAAACCAGCAAAAACAGTATCTAAAAAGTGGAGTGAGGCAGGCAAAAGGTTAGGGGTGACCACCCTGAGGCTGTCAGGTCTAACATAAGGGTAAAGCAAACGCTATCTACAGGGACTGTCTCTGAAAAATGTTTTAAAAGCCTTCAGCAGCATGCAACAGTAGTCATGTTTGCAATGGAGAAATCACACACAGCTGCAAACATCTTGGACAAATTTAGTAGCAAGGTATATGAATGGCTGTGACTCAGAGGTCTCTGAACTGGATTTGTTGCCACAGACAATGGCAGTAACATAGTCAGGGCCATGGCAGATGGTGGCTCTTTCAGGTTCCTGTCTTTGGTACACTGCATCAACCTGAATGTGCAAGACTTTCTACAAAAATAAGACATATTCAGCAACATACTAACTATCTGCAGAGGAAGCAGCACTCTTTTCAGCCATTCTTTTAAAGCCTAGAAAAAGTTGTGGATTATTCATCATGTTAACAAAGTACCAGTTAAAGCCCTGATACAGGAGGTACCAACACATTGGAACTCAACCTATTATTTGTTGCAATGTGTTTGAGACGTAGAGACAGATCAATGGCTATATCATTCTAAGAGGAAGAGATGCAATTGGGAAAGTTATGGCCATGGACCAAATTAGGCCTAGTCAAATGCCTAATACAGATCCTCTCCCTTTTAAGGTTTTCGCACAGTAAGTTAGCAAGGAGGACAGTGTGATGGCCCAAGCTATCCCATTGCTGCATCTGCTAAGGGACCAGATAAAGAGGGTGTCTGAAAGGTTCATACTCGAAGGTGTGAACAAAAACACAGAAGCACATGCCTTGGTTGAGAGTCTAAGCTATCGTTGACTTGTGATGCAAGGCTGCAAAATGGTATTATGTCATCTAAAGAGTGCGACTGTACTTTACCCACACTACTCAAACATTATTTCTTCTTTCATTCCTTTTTCTGAAGGGGATGTTTCAAAATACAAGAGGTGGATTGTTGAGCAAACTGGAGAACTGAAAGAAGAGTGGCTGGAACTTTAAGTACCACTGGAGACCACCTTCAACTTCCAGAGATGGCAGTCTTGTCTCACAGCAGCCAACACCAGCAACAAGAACACCAGCAACAATACGATCACAAGAATCAGACCCAACCTCTGAATTGGCAGGTCTTAAGTCAAGTGCAGAGGTGAAGGCAGAAGTGGGCGAGCAAGTGGCAGCACCAGTGACACTTAAGAGGATGTTCCAGGAGTATCTGGATGACCCAGAAGAGGTGTATGTGGATCAAATCCCATTTGAGTATTGGTATCGGAACATGTGCCAATTGCCACAGTACAGCAGGCTTGCAATAAAGTATCTGTCCTGTCCTGTAGCCAGCTTGTCTGCTGAATGTGTGTTCAGTGGATATGGTGAAGGTGTTACAGTGAGAAGGACCAGTCTCTCACCTCAAAACGTGGAGATATTAACCATGAACAAAATTAACCAGCATTTTAAACCATCTGATTACACTGTCCCAAAAATACCACAGGGGGAAGAGGAGGATGATTGGTCATAATCAATTGTGTTTGCTGACCAACTTCTGGGTGAACCACCTGAGTTTAAGGACAAACTCTACTTCCCTGGCTGAGTATGCTAGTAAAACCACAGAACTTTTAAATTGTTTCTCGTTGAACTTCTTTCTTTCTTTTTCTTTCTTTCTTAATGTTTTTCTTTGTTTGTTTGATTCTTTCTTTCTTTCTTTCTTTTTTCTTTCTTTCTTTCTTCCTTTCTTTTTTTTTCTTTATTTATTTCCATTTTTTTCTTTCCAAAAAAAACCAATTGCTAGTGGGACATTATGTTTGTGTCAAATTTATGCTGGCCCACCATTTTCTAGTCATACAACTTTGCCAGGTTGGAGTTGGACCTGTTTCCTTCAGCACATTGGAGACAGGGATCGTCTGTGAATCGCAACAATTCTTTAAAAAAAAAATGCTTTTTAGCCCATGGCTCCGTTTGGGACCCCAGCACCAGGGTGTGCATACCCATGACCCTTTTGTGTTTTTGTCCTTTTTTATTATGGCTGCCGTCACTTCCTTGTTAAAGCGTTGGCAGCCAATCAGATCTCAGCATCCCTATATATACAAATTTTGTGATCCCTCTTTTTTTTCAGCCCCTGATTGATGGGTCATTCCGAAACTTTCCAGACAGCAGTTGAAGTGAGTGTCGTATTCTCTTGGAACATTTTCTGAAGATTCATTACATACCGCCAAAGTTATTGTCAAAACAAAAAAACACGATTTTTTATAGAAACTAGGTATATATATATATATATATATATATATAAATATATAAATACACACACACACACACACACACACATATATATATTTATGCATACATATATAGGTATATATGTGTTTATATATATACACATATATGTACTAGATATATATACATATATCAACTATACGCAGAAGGCAAGATATACCAGGGTGAAGCAGGTCCAGTAGCACCAGGGCCTGAAGGCTAGAGGAGGGCACTGCACTCTGATAATACCTGTAGTTTGCAGTTCAAATTGGAGACTTATTTTCTTTCTTGCATAGGGCTCATGATAGACTGATTATCCCACTGACTGCTGCCAGAGATAAAGACTCTTGGAAGTGAGGCTTTTTATGTTTTTGTTAGCTTAATATTATAGCTGAACACTGTAACTTCTTCCTTAACTACAAGAGGTCTTGTGACATGGAATACGGTGCACCTTCTCAGGACCACAGTGGCGTCAGCAGACTAGTGTGATAGGATCACCTGGACCCTGATGGAACCAGATCATTCCCAGTAGCGTAACTTTAAATGATGGGTCCCCCTGCAGAAGGTGATGAAGGGAAACTGAGTGGCCCACATCTCTGATATTCATTACCCTTAGCATGAATGGGGCCCTCCGTAGCATTGAGACCCCTTTTTAGGTTGAGGATACCCCTTCACCAAAAGACTGCAGACATCTGGTTACACCTCTGAGCATTCCATTCTAAGCTATAACTTGTGTGGAAATATGCAGAATTAAGGTGCTCTGAGACACAGCTCTCAAATTTAAATTACAAAAAGAAAATAGGAGTTTATCAATGAAAAGTTTGACTCAGCGTCATCAGTAGAACAGACAAGCTATGATCAGCTTTTTTGGGCTCTGATTGTTCGATATACACAGATCATTTAATGCAGTATCAGTGTTTATCATTTGTATGTTATTGTACACTGGGGTGGTCACCTGCTTCTGGAAATGATGCAAATGCAGCGCTAAAAAGTATAAATCGGGCCCTTAAGCTCCTGCAGTAAATGGCAGATTTAATATCCTTGTGAAAGAGGCAAACAGCCTAAAGTTGATGTAGGCTGTTCTGTGAGCCAGTTGCAGGCCTGCTGCTTGTAGTGATGAGCTGCAATTGGCTCTACTCCACAGCCAGTATCGGTGCAAAGTGTGTTGTGTAGTTTTACTAATAGACTAAATGAAAGATTAACCCACAGTGAGATACCATGAATCTGATGGCTGTCTGCTAAGTTGCCCCCAATCAGCTTCAGGTCTGCCTTGGATGAAAGGTGTCATCTTGTTGAGGAACCTCACCTTGAAATTATGATTACATGGCATCCTGAATCTCATGGGACAGGAGCTCTTTGGAGGTAGACCTTGGTTACGCTAGTTTACCAACTTCTCATGGACCTTCAACATTTGAACTCAAGGGTGTCTTTAGCACATCTCCACTTTCTCAGTGTCTCGACTTTGCCACCACTTCTTACAGATTTCTGTTATGTTCACCTACTCTTGCTTATCTTCTTTACTTCTTTTACCCAATTGTCTAAGATGGTAAAAATGTGGTTTAACACTTCCCCAAATTCCTGTGCAAAGGACAGGAGGATTGCAGACTAGAGAGTTGATGATTTCAGTGTCATCTCCAGCAGTCCTGCCTTGGCCCCATTTCATTTAGGAAGCTTTCTAGAGGTACCAGAGGCATTCACCAGTGTGTAGGATTACAACTTTGCTCCTTGTTAACACAGAAATTGTTTCCATTTGTACGCCTTAAACTCATAAATCATTCGTATTTAGTGTTTGTCTAATTAATTCAATTGAAACAATCTCAGACTACAACACACAAAATGCATCTATCCCTATACCACTATTCATCCCATCATCCTAAATTACCCAGACATCCTTTTACCACTGCCCAACCCTAAACCCTAAAATTGCCCTTATCTCAATTTACTACTACTCATCCCTAAATACTATATTCACCCTTACATCCTTTTACTACAACTCACCCCATAACTCTAAAATTAACATTAGATCAATTTACCACTACCCTCAAACAATCAATAAGCCAGTCAATCAGTATTTGTAGAGTGCAGCACAGTCACGCCTGGGGGTATCTGGGCACCGGGATGCAAGTTCTCCATTGAAAAGCCAGGTCTTGAGTTTCTTTCTGAAGTCTGCAAGGGAGGGTGCTGTTTGAAGGTGGAGTGGCAGGTCGTTCCAGGTCTTGGGGTGATGTAGGAGTGGGAACAGCCAACCATGCAGCTGAAACAGATGCAGGGGGTGTGCAACGGCTACTGAGGAGAAGCACAGTTGTCTGGCAGGTTGATGGGAGTTCAGTTGGTGGTTGATTGTGTAAGACCTTGTATGCGTGCGTGAGGATCTTGAACTGGCATCTTTTCTGGATGGTGAGCCAGTGGAGATTTCTGTGGTGGGGTGATGTGGGTCTATTTGAGGAGGTCCCGGATAATTCTGGGTGCAGTATTCTATATGGTCTAGAGTCTTTTGAGAAGTGAGGTGGAGATGCCTGAGTAGAGTGTATTGCTGTAGTCAAAGTGGCTGGTGATGAGGGGCCGGTTGATATTTTTTCTGGTGTTGACTTGGATCCATCTGAAGATTCTGTGGTGGATGCAGAGTGTGTGGAAGTAGGAGGAGGCTGATGAAGGGTGATACCCTGAAACCGGTCCCGAGATCCTTGTTTCCGGTCCAGGGAGGACCTGGCTTGACAGTTCGGGCTGCAATGTCCCCATGAGGAACAGGGTCAAGACTGATTTGCATACGGCTGGGTCCAAACTGGGGTGGCATGGTGAGCAAAAGAACAATGGATTAAAACCAGATCTGTGACTGGGGGTGAGTGTTTGCATTGCACAGCACTCCATCCATCATTCTTTTGTGTTGCTAAAGTTGCCCTAAGTGGGAAGGGTATGCCCAGATGTGGGTCCCTTGCTCACTGTGCCACTGGATTCAAGCTAGCCTGGCTGATGGAGGGTGATACCCTGAAACTGGTCCAAGGATGCTTGTTTCTGGTCCAGGGAGGAACTGGCTTGGCAGTTCGGGCTGGCCTGTTCTCATCAGGAACAGAGTGAAGACTGATTTACAAATGCCTAGGTGCAAACTGGGGTGGCATGGTGAGCAAATGAATGATGGATTAAACCCAGATCTGTGACTGGGGGTGAGTGTTTTCATTGTTGAGCACTCTGTCCATCATCCTTTTGTGTTGCTAAAGTTGCCCTAAGTGGGAAGGGTATGCCCAGACATGGGTCCCTTGCTCACTGTGCCACTGGATCCAAGCTAGCTTGGCTGATGAAGGGTGATACCCTGAAACTGGTTCCAGGATGCTTGTTTCTGGTAATAGGAGGACCTGGCTTGGCAGTTCGTGCTGGACTGTTCCCATGAGGAACAGGGTCAAGACTGATTTGCCTATGGCTGGGTTCAACTGGGATGTTACGGTGAGCAAAAGAACGATGGATTCAACCCAGATCTGTGACTGGGGGTGAGTGTTTGCATTGTTCAGCACTCCGTCCATCATCCTTTTGTGTTGCTGAAGTTGCCCTAAGTGGGAAGGGTATGCCCAGACGTGGGTCCTTTGCTCACTGTGCAACTGGATTCAAGCTAGCCTGGCTGATGAAGGGTGATGTCCTGAAACTAGTCCAAGGATGCTTGTTTCCGGTCCAGGGAGAACCTGGCTTGACAGTTCAGGCTGGACTGTTCACATAAGGAACAGGGTCAAGACTGATTTGCGTATGGCTGGGTCTAAACTGAAGTGGCATGGTGAGCAAAAGAACGATGGATTAAACCCAGATCTGTGACTGGGGAGAGTGTTTGCATTGTTCAGCACTTTGTCCATCATCCTTTTGTGTTGCTGAAGTAAGAGGAGGTGACTTCATTGATTAGTAGCTTCATGCACTTGCGGGCATTCTCCTGCATACCCATGTTGCAGAGTCTGTTGATGAGGGTGTGGTGGGATGCAGTGTCAAATGCTGTCAAGAGATTGAGGTGGATCAGGCTGTAGTCTCTCCACAGTCAAGGCGGGTTCTGATGTCATCTGTGGCTGCGATTAGTGCTGTCTCCGAGATGTGGTTTGTTCAGAATCCTGATTGTGAGATGTCATGCAGATTATTTTGTTCCAGGTATTCGGTGAACTGTTGGTTGGCCTTCTCGATTACTTTAGAAGGGAAAGGAAGCAGAGAGATCAGTAGATATTGTTTTAGTTCCCTGGGATTGGAGGAGGGTTTGTATCGGAGGGCCTGATCTCTGCATGTTTCCATTTGTCCAGGAAGGCTGCCGGGGTGATGGAGGTGTTGAGGGTGCTATTTTGATTGGTTCCGAGGTTGAAAGAAATAATGGGGTCATAAGTCAGTGGGTGTTCTGGAGTGGATGGATGACATGATGGCACTGGTGGTCAGTGTGGTGAGCGGGGTACATGTAGTGATCAGTTGGCTGATGTGCATTGGCTGGCCGAAGCTGTTGAGGTGGAGAATGTGGGTTAGGGTCAAAGTTGTTGTAGATTGTGGCAATCTTGCTGGGGAAATAGTCTGAGAGGGTGTCACAGATGTCTTGGGAAGGGTGGATTGTGTTCTATGTGGCTGCCAGGTGGGAGTAATCGTTGACTATTTTGAACAGTTCTTTGGTGTGGTTGGCTGCTTAACCCTTGTGTGCTATAATGGCTGCTTTCTTGGCTTCCTTGATGTGCAGGTGGTAGTTGCTGAGGGCTGCTTTATGAGCAGCTCTGTCTGAGGGGTTTCTGATGGTGCACCATTGTTTCTTGAGTGGGTAGTAGGTGTGCTTGGTGGTTCTGAGCTCTGGGATGTACCAGCTGGCTTGTCTTTATGGTTTTTGGTTCTCGCTGGCTTCATTGGGGCTACTCTGTCAGGGCATTTGCTGATCCAGATGGAGAAGTTCTGGACGGTCTGTTCCATGTCTGATGAAGCTTCCGGTTGGGTGGTGCTGAGAGCCTGAGTCCACTGTGTAACAGTTGCCTTGGCCCGGCTGTGGTGGGAGGGGCTGTGATGCCTGGTTATGGTATGCTGGAGATGGTGAAGTGAATGATAGGGTGGTCACACCAAGTGATTTCTCTGATGTGGCTGAATTTGACTCTTATACACGCTCTGTATACACAAAAAATCTACAGTTGGTTTTGTGGTGCCTGTTTGGAAGTAGATATGATGCAATCTAGGGTTTGTAGATTGCCTTCACAAGTGACAAAAACGTAGGCATGCCATGGCTCACCCGAATGCACCCTTGGTTCACCCAGATGAAAATTCTTGTAGTCAGTCCTGAATAAAATGCAGCTGTTTTCTCTACTAGATAATTTGTCCACCCATAGTTGGTTTCATTTAAAAATCTTCGGTCGAACTAGGCTCTGTTTTTATGATTTTTTTTTAAGCTTCTTACAAGTTCCTAAGGTCATAGATTTAACAACTGAGTGCATTTTAATCCTATTGATAGAATACACATTTAATGGTTTCTGTTTTTTCCTCCTAAGTAGAATGATAGAATTGATTATCAACCCTTTGTTTTCTCTTCTTCAGAATGGTACAAGCCTTTCTGCTACTCTGGCAGTTCCCAAAGGTCTGCAGGTGCTGCTTTCAGAGCAAGCAAGTGTGTTATGAACCAACCCTACCCTGGTGAACCCATTCTACTCACAGCCTTTCGCAGTGTTTTGCTAGTCTGAACATTTCTTGCTCTTGTTCCAGGTCAGTGTGTGATCATTTAAAAATAAATACCAGCCCTCAAAATCGAATATCGATGGGCCCCACCTGCAACCACCTGCTCAAATTAAGCACTGCTCCTTCCATTTTGTAAATGTCATTGCCCGGGACCCTTTCTTATTCCATTCTTTAGTTGTAGTGTTCCCACATGTTCTCCTGTGCATATCGCCACTAGAGCCGACCCATGATAATGAACAATGAGATACTGTCCACAACTTACCCTTGTGTCTTGCCAGAGAATGGCCCTGAATGCCATGAACTCAAATACATTTCAACAATCTGCTTACGAATAGGTTAACCAAATTAAAAAAAGAATTTCGACGAGGTCTCCCTTACTTTAGCCTTCTGTGCAGGGAGGCAGCAGAGCAGGACAAGCAATCCAGAGCAAACAAATATAAAAGATGATTTGATAAGCTGAAGACTTGGGGGCATATTTATACTCCGTTTGCGCCGAATTTGCGTCGTTTTTTTCGACGCAAATTCGACGCAAAATTAACTCCATATTTATACTTTGGCGTTAGACGCGTCTAGCGCCAAAGTTCATGGAGTCAGCGTCATTTTTTGGCGTGAACACATTCCTTGCGTTAATGAGATGCAAGGTAGGTGTTCCCGTCTTAAAAAATGACTCCCAGGCATGTGCGTGGTATTTATACTCCCGGGCAAAAATGACGCCTGGGAGTGGGCGGGGCAAAAAACCCCGCATTTGCGCCTCTTTTTAACGCCTGGGTCAGGGCAGGTGTTAAGGAACCTGTGGGCTCAGAATGAGCCCAGAGGTGCCCTCCCCTGCCCCCAGGGACACCCCCTGCCACCCTTGCCCACCCCAGGAGGACACCCAAGGATGGAGGGACCCATCCCAGGGACGAAAAGGTAAGTTGTGGTAAGTATTTTTTTTAATTTTTTTTGTGGCATGGGGGGCCTGATTTGTGCCCCCCTACATGCCACTATGCCCAATGACCATGCCCAGGGGACAGAAGTCACCTGGGCATGGCCATTGGGCAAGTGGGCATGACTCCTGTCTTTGCTAAGACAGGAGTCATGTTAATGGCGTCTGGGCGCCCAAAAAAAATGGCGCAAATCGGGTTAAGACGATTTTTTTGCCTCAGCCTGACTTGCCCCATTTTGGGACGCCCTAACGCCATTTTTCCCTACGCTGGCGCTGCCTGGTGTACGTCGTTTTTTTTCACTCACACCTGGCAGCGCCGGTCGGCTAACGGCGGCTAACGCCATTCAATAAATACGGCGCCCGCATGGCGCTTCAGAATGGCGTTAGCCGGTGCTAATTTTTTTGGCGCCAAACTGCGTTAGCGCAGTTTTGTGTCAAAAAGTATAAATATGGCCCTTGGTCTTCATAATGGTGTTGGCAAATGTAGAAATCTAAGCAGGAAGAGAAGCGGAAATGTAGTGGCGACTATCATAAGTAACCTAAGTAAACTCTGATGAGATTTTGAAGAAGTTGCTTCCAGTTGACACATTTTGATCTGACTCTGCACCGGTTCTTCGTACAAACATAGCCTTTGGCAACCGACTGCCCAACAGAGAGACACACTGAAGCGGCATGCACATCGCCAACTTTCTTTTCATAGCTGATGAAGAAGATCTTCCTAATTATTACATCTTGACTTTCAGCGACACCACAAGCTGAGATTCGAGAGGAACCAAAAAAGACGGGAAAAATCCTCACAAAGCATAGGCTTCAGCTTACAACAAATATTATTAAGAAAGGATTATTAATCTTTAGTCGAGAGGGGATGTCTCAGCACAGCATTTCATTGTTTGTGTGCTAACCAACCGGTGGTCTGCCTACTTGGACTCAGTGCTGAATAGAAAAGATCAAAGTAAAAGACACAATTCATGTTTGCCATCCTCACAAGATAAAACCCCTTTCTTTTCTGGTGTCTTACTGAGTTTCAACCCTTTTTATAAAACATTATTATGCACTGAACACTGCAATGCATATAGATTCTACCCCATGACCTAGCCAAAGGCAGCATAAACAACAGATTCATGATACAAGCAGCACTTTAATGAAGAGAGAGATGAAAACAGCTCAAGCACCTTAGTGGGATGAGTGGGCATGCACACAGAAATCTAAACACTTCAGATTGTAATTAGTTTGTTTATTCTGTATGCCATGCAAATGCAAAATTCACTTCACATTATGATGATTTGTGTAAAACACATGCTCTTCGATCTTTACGACTTTCCACTTGAACTAAAGGTTATTGTTTTTTTTCAATGGTTCAACTTATTTTATTTTGGATAACTTGTTCAATAAATTATGAAAACCTCAGTAGGACAGATGAAATAAGAGAGCATACATGGAAGATGCACAGGGAAACTGTGATGAGTACAAAAGTACAGTTAGAGGTGTAAAAAGAATAGATGTGATTTAGGAGTGTAACATTTTCCAAAAATATCAAAACAGAAAATATAGGATTACTGGTGAAACCACGTTGTAAACACACATCACCAACATAATGGCGCTAAAATAAATAACAGATTATAGGCTGATGTATCGATGAGAAACATAATCACAACAACAAAAACTTTCCAGACAGGTGCAGTGACGTCGTGCCTTTGAGGTGAGGCAAGACAGTAGCCCTACCAGCAGGGTCAATATCTGTAAAATGTACTCATAGGGGAACTGCCGAAGTCTATGACTGCCAATGATTTCCATCAGTACATTGTGAACCCCATGAAATCTGGAGAAGTTTTCTAATGTTAAAGTCCGGGAAATGTCCCTGGGAGCATGTGCATGTAAGGTGGAGGAACATCCACCAAAGGCAGCTTCAAAACGGATGTGCTAAGTCATTTGTGCTAGTGCGTACAATGCTTTCTAAAGCAAGTAGAGTTGCTATGATGCATATTAAAGGCCTAAATCTAGGGGTTTACAAACAGGCCAATATTTATCTATGATTTGTGTCACTCTTATGCCATGCAAGGGTGACGCAAAACCTAAATGGGATTTATCAAGTCACACAAGGCAACCTTGTAGGGCTCTGCGTGCCTTGATAACTCCAGAGTAATGCAAGACAGTGCAAGTTGCTGCCTTGTGCTACTCTGTGGCAAAGAGTAGTGCTATGGTTGGACCATGGGTGTTCCCATGCATTCACCCATGCATTCTGACATATTCTCAGATTTATCCCCACTGATAGATCTGGGAATGCGTCAGAATTGTACGCCTCCCCACTAGAGTTGCAATGAGCATTGCTTTCTTTTTCTAAGGGTGCTATATTCTACAGTACACTTGGAAAGAGGAAAATGCCTCTGAGGACTGTTTTTGTGTAGGATGGCCTCTCCCCTTGCACAAAAGAAACTGGCCACGAAGGAGGCATCCTTGCATCATCGTGCAAGGGTGCCTGTGTTAACACTAGGCAGCAGTTTGTGTGCAAGCACAGGCAGAGAGGAGGGATGTGCCATAAAATGCACTGATGAAGTTTGTGACCATATTCATAACTTGCACTTTTAAAAAACACTTAGAACTGAAATTTTGCTAGCTCGTAGCACTGAAAAAAAAACTGTGACTTTTACTCAAGTGTAGTCTTTATTTTGATATCAAGAGGATGATAGACTGAGTTAGCCCTTTGGTCTGTAGTCAACAAGCAGATCTCCGGAGTCGACATTTTACACACCAGTTTTTACTAAAACTTAACTTTTACAAATATGTAACACAACAAAACTGCACTTTATGTTATAGTGTGGTATGGAAATATACATTTTTGGACACCAGCTTTCATCATTTTCATAACTGTATAGCATGATAGAGAATGCAGACAAATACACTATTCACTATTCACTCTGCACACTGCATTGAAACTTTGTTCATTCACATCGCGACAACAGCGTTTTACCCATACAAAGCTTGTTACAGAAGTATACAGCACACTGATTCTCCATCGTGATATTCTATTTATTGTTGTACAGCCGTCAATGTTGATGACATCAAACAGCGTGTATCCTTTCAAGGTTCAAAGTAATTTTGGTTTATTATGTCACATGCAAAAAACATATTTTACCTTAGAATGGTTATTTATTTAATATACCACATTACTTTTCTGGAAGCAGAACGTTTTTAATTGGCCTGTTAAAAGTATGACACATTACAATTTCTACTTTGTTAGAGGTTTTTATTTGGTGGCAGGGAGAGATGCCATACTGCTTTCTGGCAAAGAAACCGCAGTGCAGTGCATGCAGTATCGACTGGCATAAGTGCAGTGAAGGACCTGCAATTAAGGGCCGTGCTCTGGGTCGTTATACCAATAAGACTTTATGAAGCAAGTTCTGGGAAAAAAGTCAATTTCATTAATTAGTACCACTGTAATTTGGAAACAAGAATTTTCGCTTGACTGAATTATTTTGCAAAATATACTGATCTCGAAATCAATAACATTAGTTACAATACTCAAACAATAGTCAACATATTCATACATATGAGATGTTCAATTGAGGGGGGTTGTGCAGTGCCGAAGCAAGAAGATCCACAAGAGGAACATCGATACATGTTGGGAAACAGACAAAACAAGTTGAAGTGTCGGCCTCATATGTAGTTTTATTAACGGGGTACTTCATTACTAAATGATTTGGTCATCAGACGTATTGACCAAGAAAGCTGCCCCATCAAAGTCTTTGGAAGTTTTGTCTCATGGTTAATAGGTATGCGGGTCTTCAACGGGACAAGTGAATAGTCATGGGGCACTTGAAATATGGGTATTCGTAGGAAAATGTTCAATGCGTTGCCCACAAAGCATTTCAAGTATTTGCTGAGTGTTAAAATAAAGTCACAAATGACCCGAAAACCAGAGAAAATTTAGACTCCAGGTTTAATGTAGACACATAGATTAGGCTATTGTAGACAATTTAGACAGAGGAGCGACCGTAGACATTGGTCGACATGATGCACAGAATCCAATGCTTTCACTGTTTTGCCTTTCTCTTCCTTCTTTGCTAATAGGTTTTACTTACACCCAGCACCACTTTGAACCAGATCATTTTTCCAACATTGCCACGGAGTGGACAATATCAAATAGAAATATATGTGGACAGTTTTTTCTAATGGTAAGAGCTTTTCTGTGTGCCGAAAGAAAAATAAGGGAACTGTACCTTCATTCTAAACTGTTTCTGCCATTGTTTACTCCTAGTTTACTACTGGATATGTTGTATTACTTGAACCTGCCAGTGAAAGATGGCCTATGGCCATGGATAGCTTGGGATCTTGATCTTTGGGTTCTGCTACTAGGTGGCTCACTGGAGAATATGTTTTGGAGCCAAGCTTGATGCTTTATTTGGCTACAGCATTTTCTCCTCTGCATTTTCCATGTAAGGTCCAATGTCCCAGTAAGGATGCTAAATATATTAGATTAACCATGGATGTATAATGCTGATGGGAGAAAGGCATGAATGCAGCAATGGTGACATATGCACAGCTACTCAGAAACACTTGAATGCAGCAAAATATCATGTGCACAAATGCTTTTTTTAATTTGTGCTGTCTCTCAGGGTTAATACACACTACAGCAAAGTATTCAGGGTGAAAAGGGGAGTCTCTATTCTACTATCCCTCCTAGCCTGGTTTAAGTAAAAGGAATTTTCTAAGAATGAATGCCCTCACCGAATCAAAGGGTGACATCATTCATCTTTGGACTCCTCCTTCCATATGCTGTGGCGATTACCAATGTGTGCTACATGTGTAGTAGTCAGTGACATAATGCCTTGAAGTGCCTAAGAGTGGGTACCACACATGGATGTCCTTGTTCTACAGAATAGTGGGAAAAGAGAGTGGAGATGTGAGAAAGTGCCTCTTGGTCACTCCTATCTTTCTGTGGACTGATGCTGCTGATCTGCTGACTATGTGAAATGCAACACTGATAAACAGGGCAGAATGCAGGTGCTCTGACCCCTAAGACATTGAAATTTGCTCACTTCTTATTGGCATATTTAACTTTCCTATAAGGCCTTTGCATCTGGTGTCCCAAAATACCCCCATTGCATGGAACGTTGTATGTCATGTATGGGCTGCAACAGTACTGTGCCATCCGCTAGCTTGACAAGACAGACATGACTCCAAGCCTAATAACTGCTCAAATGTACACATTTTAATAGGAGACAACCCACATTTTTAACATTATTAAGTCACCCTTACTGAGGCCTTGTAGTCCACATGGTGCATGATATTCAATGGTAAGACATGTAGAAATTTAAAGTTAACATTTCCTTAAAGTGACTAGCACCCAAAATATATTTTTACTCTAGGAAAGCTGGATGACCTCTAGAGTAACACCTGGAGCTAATATTACACATTAATTCTGCGATCCAAGGCAAAGGAACGGCTAGAAAAATGAATAAATGTCTATTTCTTTTTTAAAAGCCCAACTTAACAGGGCATTTAGCAATGTACTTTTATCCTGCCTGAAACTCCTCAAGGCTAATTTGCATTAGCCCTCCAACTGTCACCCAGCTAGTGAAAAGCCCTGATGAGATATGAAAACTGCTCCCAGAGCAGAGCCAATGGCTTGGATGTGGAGAGGTGTTTTTGTTATCTCCCTGGCAGGAAGACTAGTTGAACTGTGCCCAGGAGCTTAATTTACTTCAAAGGGGCTACTCCTGCCCCAAGTGGATGTCAGATGAGCCCTGAACAGACCTCTTTCTTTATACCCTCAGCCAGCAAACACAAAATCCAGTGTGGGAAAAGCTGCCCCAGAACTGCTTTTTTGAGTGACCACGGAGAAGGGCTGCTCCTTACCCTTACTACACCATTGGGTGTATAAAAATATATAAGGGGTGACCAGTATTCCTGTGATCCTGGGTACATAAATTTAAAAAGAAACAATGGTTCCCATGAGAACCATTGTTTCCTTTTACAATTATACACTGCTAGATGGGAACACCGGTTTTCCACAAGGGGAGAACAGTTTCTCCATCTTGGATTTAGTGGATGAGGGGCACTGTGGGGTTGTTTGCGTTAGGACACACAGGAGCTGCTGCAAAAGAAGGTAGGGATGCTCCTGGGAATCTTTACCATATTGGTTAAAGATAGTCACTCCTACCCACAAGCCAGTGGCAAGCATACATGTGACACTCCAAGGCACCTTCTTGAGAACATTAAGGACTAGTGGAAAGACTGTGCCTGCTGTTGGAGACCTGCAAGGAGACCTGAAGAGCTAAACCTGCTTTCATTTCCACACCAGACAAAGAGCTGACCTTAAAATCAGTTGGGTACATGGAAACAAAAAGCAGAAAGAGGCCTTTTTTTCGAAGGGTCCAGCTAGCCAGTACCAAAAGGACCTGCCCTGGACCCTACTGATAGCCTCTGCTGTAGTGAATCTTAAATCCCAATTGCTGTTCCTGAGGTCCTGGGACCCTTGGCTGTGTCTAACTGAATTTCACCTATCACCTGTGAAAATCTGGCACTTGAAACATTTTTGGACTTCAAAACTTTTGTAGGCTGAGGGCAAACTTGCTAAGTCAATCTACCATAGGTGTGACTCCCTGGGCTGAACAAGCAGGTTCCCCCACTCAGAGCTTCTCTGCAGCAGCAAATGTGAGTGAGTGGGACATCCGCAAGAAGGTATCTGGCCTTGTAGAGCCCTTGTCAGAAAGAGTCAACAGCCTTGTCCTAATGGAGGATTCTGGGCTATAAAAAAAGAGACTGAGTCCAAAGGTAAAAATCCTGACCAGGTGAAGGTGGCAAAAGTATCCAACCATTGACAGGTCTTTTCCGAGTGTCAAATTTGAATTTTCCCACTCCATCCATTTTCTACCGAACCCAACAGCTTTAGAGGGATCTTGCCGAAGGCTGATCTGATGTCATGGGGCGCTCCTGAGATACAACCTGCTGCCTTGCTCTGCTGAAGGACTTAGACTTCCACTTTCAAGACTAATTTCCAAGGTAAAACCTCTGACTTGGTGGAACCTGGTTGATGTAGAAACCCATGCTCGATTGTCACTGGCCTGAAATCATGCATATGACAAGGTCTATCAACACCCGTTGCCTCACATCGGTGGTTATTGTTTAATGTAATGTTTTGACACTATTTTTACTTACATATGTAACAATTAATGGCTCCCCTTCTTGGCATTTGTCATTTTGATGTCATTTTGTGATTAAATTATTCTCTATCTTTATATATTAGGTGGGATTTTTAATAGAGTGTATTTCACCAGTTTTAACTGTTTTAGTCTTTCTAAATGCTTTACACATTTTCTCCACTTTAAGCCTGTCTGTTCTGTGACATATCTACCAGGGGTTGAGCTCAAGTTAACAAAACCTTTAGCTGGAACTATCAAAATATTGAACTTATTATTTATGGTGTACTACCATCAACCCTGGTTAATAATTCACTTTCTCACGGGAAGAAATATATCTAAAATTGCCTACTGGTGGATTATTCATTTTATTCTCTGTCTCTGTCTCCAGTAAGTAAGATGAAAACATCATAGGCTGGGCAGAGTCTGGTCACCAACAGTGATGGTCACTTTTGTGTGAAGCTTCATGTACCCAGGGGGAGAGGGGCTGCGTATGCTGTTTAGGAAGTGCGTTCACACCATTGAGGAAAAGGCAGCATGAGAATGGGGGGGCACAGATGGAAAGGACCCCTGAACTTGGAGATGCACTATCTCCATGGTGGAGGCAGCTGGCACAGAGCCTGCAACACCTTCTGCATATGCAGCACACAACTCAGTCTGAGCTGCAGGATGACAGCAGGATGACAGCGGGTGTACGGCATCTTGATGAGTGGTGGGTGCAGTTTCTCTGACCTAACTCAATATTGGAGGTTGGCAACAGAGTCCTATGGCTTGGACTGGTCCCCAAGCAACTAGAGGATATCAAGTGTCCATACCTGTATGTGACAGCAGCCTGTGCAGTGAGCAGTTTGTGAAAAACCTCATGGGCAGTAGTCCCATTGAGATCCAGAAATGTGACCTTGTGGCACAACCCAGACCAGGCCTTATCAGACCCCGTATATCCCAGTTACTATCAAATGACTTGTTTTGAGACTGGTAGGAAAAAAAAAACTAGCAGACACTGCTGTGCACAGGAGGAACACTCTGAGGCATGCCTTCCACCTCCTGTAGATTCAGAAGCACCAAATTATTAGGAGGAAAACACCTTCTCTGCATTTTCTGTCTGCTTGGACCACAGGTTCTATGTTTGGTGGCTGAAGAAGCTGGGTCGGCAGGGAACTTTCCACTTTTATTTCTTCTGCAGCTGTGCAATTCTGTGACCAGGCCCATTAAACATTGGGTACTGCAGAGGACAACTACTGCCAGCGAGAGATGTGGCTCCAAGGTGAGGGGGGGCTAAGAAGGGGACTGGACATTGTTGCGGTACTCATGCCAGAGTGGGGTGCACTTTTTTGTCTGTCGCTGCCCAGGACATGACAGGCGTCCTTCACATCTTACAATATAATATTGGCCTCTAAAGCCCTCTCTCTCCACCCCTCCACCAGGCTTTCTCAGAAAACACCCCACCACTGCCAGATCAGGCTGGTTCCTTTGTGCAGAACAGGCCTACTATTACTCACATAACTGTGAGGGAGTCACAGTGACCAGTGCAAGGAGGAGGACAGCCAGGGCCAGTCTGGTGTATGCCATGCCGAGAACAGTCCATTTGTTGCTGTGATTGGTGCCAGTTCTATGTTCTCAGCACAGTGATCTAAGACCTAATTTTCTCGACAGTTCCAGGGCAATGGCACACACCATTTGCCGTTCACAGATGTAGCTGGGGGCAGCAATCAAATGTAACATCCCATCATAGAAAGCCACCATGGAGCTTATTTTTGAAAATGTCTGCATTGGGCACAAAGCTTGGATTTATAGATGCCAAGATTTCTGAGCTTGCATTGGAAATGTAAATGCTCCTCAATGACGTGGTATCCTTTCTTCACAAGGTGGAGGCATTGGAAAAACATGAATTCCCTCTTGGCAGAAAGAATAAATGATAGGAACTCCTGGGGCACAAATATATGACATCTTAAGCAGAAAGTGGTAGACTTCGAAGACAAGAATTTTATGGGATACCAGCAACAGACTGCTGGTACATTTATTGCTCATACCGACATGACTTACTATCCCCTCTGGAACTCTAGAGGCCCCACAGGATACGGCCCAGAACATAACTATGGCGTTACTCATCCACAAGCAGGCCAATTATTGCCTTTTTCCTCAGGAAGAAGCGTGCCTAAAAAAACTATCCACATCCCTGATTCACACTCCAGAGGGCCACAAAGTGCAGATCTCTGGTGACATCTCAGTGCAAGCCAACACAATATGGAAGGCATTCCTGACACTGCAGATCCAACTACTTAAATGGAACATCAAATTTGACTTCTTAAAGCTGGCAACAATGTGGATTACAATTGACAGCACATCAAAAGACTGCATGGAACTGGATGACCTGGCTATATTCCTGGACAGTCTTGAAGACCGAAGGATGAACTTTACTCCATCACCCCTAATGGATGTGGTGCCTACCTCACCGCACCATGGCAGGAAGAACTTGCAGAATAGTAGGTAGCTTCATGACTGTGGCTCCCACAGAAGATGGGTATTAAATGCATGGGGGAGCTCACACAAGACATCTCAAGGGGGTAATCAAGAACATCCCTTAAAGCACCCCAGGGAGTGACTGAGGAATCCAACGTTCAACATTTGTCAGGTGTCTGAGGAAAGCAGATGAGTATTTACAAGAATTTTATTTCTATAAGAACTTTTTTATTGCCTGCTTATGTTTCTGTTGGTGTCTCATCATGCAATGCCTTTTCACCCCAAAAATTGACTAATGAGATTGCTTTTTCTGTCTCTGACCTACTCCTCCCCTGATTGTCTTCCGTGTCTCTCCATCTTTTTAACTGTGTCCCTGTCCTCTCTGTGACTGAAACCCATTGTTGGTATCATCACCCCCCTTGCACAACAAAGCAGATAGGGGGCATAACTCTTTTAGCAAGTTCTCTCCTTTCCACCCTGTCCATGATGATACTGTCACAAGGGAGCTCCTTATCCTGACTGGCACTTCAAACCATTCCCCCACTCTGTTGGAGGGATTGAGGTGCACATTAGACATCATAGAATCAAGTGCACCTCCACCACATGGAGCTTAGTAATGGGCTAGTAGTGAAGATCCACCAACAAAGGAGTCGGCCAGATTAGCAATTCATAGGACCAGATATAGAGAAAAAGAGGGACTGGGAGTAATCAAAGTCCAGCACATGCACTCCGACATCTATTGTAGTTAAAAAACAATGTAACGTTCCTAAGTAATGTAAGGGTTGACACCAATTGTATAACTTAATCTATCTTGGGCATATGGGAAATGTAAAATATCAGAGCAAGAGCCCTCACCTATCACTAAGGGGCAGCATACTTCATCACTGGGCTAGCTCCTTGTTGAGCCGGTGCTGCAATGGCCAATGGGCCATCTTTGCCAGAGATCTTATCTCAAATTTGACTTGTGGGATGGGCACCAAGTAATGACTAGAAAGGTAGATTGGCTCAAATCAAATAATATTAAAACTAAGAAGGTATCACTCAAAATCACTTTATTTGAATGGTCCCTGTCAAAGGTTAAAAATGAAAGAAGTGGGATATACAATTTATAATCTACCCCTTTATTCCCCTAAGGGGTTGACATGTTTCATGCCTGGTGCATCTCAAAAGATCAATGATAATTTAGTGCCAAATTACCTAATCTACAGTTAGAGGGGTCCTATTCTGTATCTACATAGTGACCCAAATGACTATATCACCATTATTAGTGAGCAAACAGGTTTGATTCTATACCTATACAATGTGATTGGCCCCATAGGCTGCAGCCTGAAATAAGTCAATACAATAGAATTCCATAATTATTACCAGCACATCTCAATTTAATGTGCTGATAATTTGGGCAATCATGAGGGTTAAGCAGTCAATTGGTAAGATAGACAGACATGCGTGTAGAAGCATTTAAAGAACATAGGGCCAGATGTATCAAGCTCCCGGTTTGCATTTCTTAAATAGCGAATTTTAAGAAATCGCTATTTAATAAATGCAAAATGGGATGCATCAAAATTACGAGTCGGTAATATCGATTTCGTAAAATTCGCAAACGCAATTTGCGAGTTGCAAATACCGAAATGCAAAAAAATAGCGAATCGGTATTTGAAAATCTCGAATTATCAAAATGGCAAACCGGAATAGCCTGATGACATCACAGCCAGGAAGTGAGTTAGCCCATGCTGTTTCCAGGAGCCACACCACAGGAGCAGGCAAAGAGACACAGCCCAGCACCAGGGAGGCAGCCTTGTGATTCAGCCAGGACCAAACAGCAACATGGCCAATGATGGGAATGTGAAGGAGAAAGGAGACAGGAAGTGCAAGCTCAAATTCAGTGAGCAAGAATTGGAGGTGCTCACTGAGGAGGTGGTCAGAAACCACAACAAACTTTTCGGGAAGAACTCACTCCAGGTAACTGAAAGTGAGAAGAGGAAACTGTGGTCAGGCATCCAGACCAAAATATGCACAGTGGGTGTTGTGCAGCGCTCTATTGAGGAGATACGTAAGCGATGGTACGACTTGCATTCCCATGCCAAAGAGAGGGTAGCCAGCAGGCTAAAGGAGGCAAGGAGCACCGGAGGAGGACCACCCACCCAGACACCGTTCACACCAATGGAAGACATAGTGGAGTCCACACTGCTTCCTGAAGCTGTCAGTGGTGTCACTGACATTGACACCTCAGGGACACCCAGCACCAGCAAAGGTAAAGGCAGTAATGATGTGTATCCCCATATGTGCATGTACAAATGCCCCCTAAAAATTAGCCATTAGCTCGATGCAGTGTGATAAGTAGTCCATGCCACATCTTACATACAACGCAACAATGCCTTATGGGAGTGGTAGTCCTCACCCCTAAAGTGCAACTACCACATAAATAGCATGATAGTGTTCAGCTAGATAGAGAAACAACACAAACGACTCATAGTGATACGATGTTAGTGTACATTTAATGCTATTATGCAACATTTCGTGAAATATTCAAAAATGACATGCTGCACATTGTCTTTGTAAATGTCCTGGGCCCTGCCACAGCGGAAGGTGGAAATGTGGGGGATAGCGAAACACAGCCACAGATTGACTGAAACACCAGTGTGTCCTTCATTATTGCACCAACTAAATGCAAGGCAAGAGTGTTACCTCTCCCAGAGTATAACCTGGATTCTGATGAAATGCCGGATAAAGTCCACAGCACCCCCAGAGGCTAGCTTCACAGGAAGACAGCAGTCCCTGCCCCGGCGTTAGTCCACCCCCCTCAGGAGGCGTCACGATGCAGGCAGACAGTACACTGATGAAGGAGAGGGCCCATCACTTTTTGGGAGCCTTGAAGATTCCATGCTGAAAGTGGAGCGCCTACAATGCAAACACATGAGGTCAATGCACAGGCAGTTGGTGTCTCACAATGACAACATGGGAGTACGCCACAAGCAGTTGGATGCACTCAATGAGAACATGGGATCAATTCCCTAGCAGTTGGAGTCTCTGAATTAAAACATATGCAAGCTGCATGAGGGACAGCAAACAGCAGCAGAAAACACAAGGGAGATGACAAATGCCATTAGGGAACTCTGCACTGAGATTCAGCAGGAGTGTGTCAGCCACCATAGGCGCCATCACCAATTGATGGGCAGGTTGGATGGCTTCTGCGGATCAGTCAATCGGCTCGCTAGCTCAACTGCCTTGATATCACGATGTGCTGTGGGCATACAGGTGGAGATGGCACATTGCAGTCGGGACATTGTGCAGGGATTGGTGCAAATCACCAATGTTCTGGATGCAATGCAGACAGCACGTAGTGCTACAAACAGTGAACTGGGTTGTGGGGATCGTGATGAGCTCTCTAGCCTCAGCAGTCTCACAGCCCCTGTGATGGATACTAGGTGTCACAGTACCTGACACAGTACTGTCTTGGAACCCGCTACATGAGGTGCCAGCGAGACCACTGAGCACTCAAGTGGGGTACGTGGATGTAGGAAGTAATGTTGAGGGATACAGGGGACTAGCTTAACATGTAGCAATACAGTTATACCATGATGCTAATTGTAGGAGGCTGGCCTGGCTTACAGTGGGTACCTTATGGTACTTACACCCTGTGCCAGGTCCAGTTATCCCTTATTAGTAGAATAGAGGTGTTTCTGGCAGCTTAGGCTGATAGAAGGTAGCTATGGCAAAGCAGCTTAGGCTGAACTAGGAGACATGCAAAGCTCCTACTATACCACTTATATCATATAGCACAATATCCCAAGAAAACACAATATTCAGAGTTACTAAAAATAAAGGTACTTTATTTTTATGACAATATGCCAAAAGTATCTCAGTGAGTACCCTCAGTTACAAGGTAAGTTATATACACAAGTCATATGTACACAAACCCAAAACAGGTAAGTAATAGTAAGAAAAGTAATGCAAACAGTGTAGAATTACAATAGGATGCAATAGGTGAACATAGGTCAAGGGCAACACAAACCATATACTCCAAAAGTGGAATGGGAATCACGAATGGACCCCAGACCTATGGGAGCTTGTAGAGGGTCACTGGGACTGTAAGAAAACAGTCAGGGTGTCCAAGATACCCCACCCAAAGACCCTGAAAAGTAGGAGTAAAGTACCCCTACCACCCCAATAGGACACAATAGTCAGGATAGGGGGATTCTGCAAGAACAACAAACACCAGCAAAGCACTGAAGATGGATTCCTGGACCTGAGGACCTGCAAGGCAAGGGGACCAAGTCCAAGAGTCGCATTAATGTCCAGGGGGGGCAGGAGCCCTGGAAACCCCGGATGAAGGTGCAAGAAGGCTGCCTCCGGATGGAAGAAGCCTAGGATTCTGCAACAACGAAGAGAGCTAGGAACTTCTCCTTTGGATGGAAGAAATCCCACGGTGTGCTGAAGGTTGCAGAAGTGTTTCCACGCAGAGATACCACAAACAAGCCTTGCTAGCTGCAAGGGTCACAGTAGAGGTTTTTGGTTGCTGCTAGGGACCAGGAAGGACCAGGATATTGCCCCTTGGAGGAGGAGACAGGGGGGATGCTCAGCAACTCAGAGATCCCCCACAGAAGCAGACAGCACCCACAGAAGTACTGGGGCAGGCACTTAGAAGACTTGTGAGCTGGAGCTGGCTCAGAGTCACAAAGGAGGGTCCCACGACGTCGGAGTCCAACTCAGAGGGTTGAGAACTTCAGGATGGAGTGCTGGGGACCCAGGCTAGGCTGTGCACAAAGGAATCCTTGTAGAAGTGCACAGAAGCTGGAGCAGCTGCAAATCACGAAGTACACAGGTTTGCAGTCTAGCGTGGGGAGTCAAGGACTTACCTCCACCGAACTTGGACTGAAGGATCACTGGACTGTGGGAGTCACTTGGATAGCATTCCTGTGTTCCAGGGACCACGCTCATCAGGATGAGAGGGGACCCAAGGGACCGGTGATGCAGTGTTTTGGTGCCTGCATTAGCAGGGGGAAGATTCCTTTGACCCACACGAGATTTCTTCTTGGCTTCCAGTGCAGGGTGAAGGCAGAGAGCCAAAGTAGAAAAAAACTACTACAGACGCTACTAAGATAGCCATGAAGATACCATCATCTTCACGTACCAATGATGTGGTCTGAGATGATACTAGCTATATATGACTGACCAGTAGTATATTTATAATATCAGGCTACTCAGTTTAGGTACTCAAATAACAAAATCCTATTACATGATTGATACAAACTTATTTTACAAATATAGATATTTTATTATTCCATGATGATACAATCATAAAAAATATATACATTAAATCAAAAAAATAATAACAGAAACATGCATACAAAGCACCTAAGTCAAACATACCACATAAACATTGAATAATTCAAATAAGAAAACGTGTCTTATTTACAAGTGAACCAGCACATTAAAAAACGAATTCAAGTAATGTGATTGGAACAATTTAAAGTAATAAGATTATACAAATATAAATTGTTCTAATATATTAGTCCTAATAATCTGATACATAGCCAAAACAGGCCAATATGGGCATGCTTCTGTCACAATGATACCATAGGGACCGAAGGCCTACGCGCGTTTCGGTGTTATAGAATATAGAAGACAACCTTCCTCAGGGCCGTTCCCAGTGGTACTAATATATAATTCTCGAATCTTGGCAGCCAAATCTTCTGGTCAGATCAATTGTAAATTTGTGGTGTTCTTTTTGATAATGTAGTCCAAAAGGCAGAGAGCCCCCAGAGCATGCATCACCAGGAAACAGTCGAGAAAGCCGGCAGGAAGAGGCGCTACAATGTTGCTGGTAGTCATCTTGCTACTTTGTTGCGGTTTTGCAGGCATCCTGGAGCAGTCAGTGGTCGATCCTTGGCAGAAGTCGAAGAGGGAAGTGCAAAGGAACTCTGGTGAGCTCTTGCATTCGTTATCTGACGAATACCCCAGAGGAGAGACCCTAAATAGCCAGTAAAAGGAGGTTTGGCTACCAAGAAAGGAGGATTGGCTACCAAGAAAGGTAAGAGCCTATCAGAGGGGGTCTCTGACGTCACCTGCTGGCACTGGCCACTCAGAGCAGTCCAGTGTGCCCCCAGCACCTCTGTTTCCAAGATGAGAGAGGTCTGGGACACCCTGGAGGAGCTCTGGGCACCACCACTGAGAGGTACTGGTCAGGGGAGTGGTCACACCCTTCTCCTTTGTCCAGTTTCGCACCAGAGCAGGGCTGGGGGATCCCTGAACTGGTATAGACTGGCTTATGCAGAGATGGGCACCATCTGTGCCCATCAAAGCATTTCCAGAGGCTGGGAAGGCTACTCCTCCCCAGCCCTTCATACCTATTTCCAAAGGGAGAGGGTGTAACACCCTCTCTCAGAGGAAATCCTTTGTTCTGCCTTCCTGGGCCGGGTCTGCCCAGACCCCAGGAGGGCAGAATCCTGTCTGACGGGTTGGCAGCAGCAGCAGTTGCAGTGGAAACCCCGGAAAGGCAGTTTGGCAGTACCCGGGTTCTGTGCTAGAGACCCGGGGGATCATGGAATTGTCCGCCCAATACCAGAATGGTATTGGGGTGAAAATTCCATGATCTTAGACATCTTACATGGCCATGTTCGAGGTTACCATTGTGACGCTATACATAGGTAGTGACCTATGTATAGTGCACACTTGTAATGGTGTCCCCGCACTCACAAAGTCTGGGGAAATTGCCCTGAATGATGTGGGGGCACCTTGGCTAGGGTCAGGGTGCCCACACACTAAGTAACTTGGCACCCAACCTTCACCAAGTGATGCTTAGACATATGGGTGACTTATAAGTTGCTTATATGCAGTGAAAAATGGCTGTGAAATAATGTGGACGTTATTTCACTCAGGCTGCAGTGGCAGGCCTGTGTAAGAATTGCCTGAGCTCCCTATGGGTGGCAAGATAAATGCTGCAGCCAATAGGGATCTCCTGGAACCCCAATACCATGGGTACCTAAGTACCATATACAAGGGGATTATATGGGTTTACCAGTGTGCCAATGAGAATTGGCAAATTTAGTCACTAGCCTGCAGTGACAAATTTAGAAAGCAGAGAGAGCATAAACACTGAGGTTCTGGTTAGCAGAGCCTCAGTGATACAGTTAGGCACCACACATGGAACACATACAGGGCACATACTATGAGCACTGGGGTCCTGCCTAGCAGGATCCCAGTGACACAAGGGCTAAAACAACATACATACAGTGAAAAATGGGGGTAACATGCCAGGCAAGATGGTGCTTTCCTACACTAATAGTGTGACAATGTTACTTGCACCTGTTTGTCTATAGTGCATAGCTATGTCCTATTCACACATATGTTACCTGATGTCAAGGTAATAAAGATGCTACCTACAGCAATACATATAATTGACATAGTATTGTCATTACTTACATCAGAAATGGTTGCGTGTGATGTCAGCATGTCTTTGTCTGCCCTCTGCTGCGCTGCTCCTGTCTACTGGGTGAAGGGGTGGTAAGGGATCACCATCCTCATCTGAGTCCAGCTCGGTGATTTCCACAGGTATGCCCCTTGTTTTTGTAATGTTGTGCTACATAGCACATGTAGCCATGATTTTGCAAGTTGTTTCAGGGCTATATTGTAGTGCACCACCACTCTTTTCGATGCACCTGAAGCAGATCTTCAGGAGTCCGAATGTCCTCTCGACAACACTGCAGGTTGTCCTATGAGAAGCATTGTACCTCCTCTCGGCTGGCGTTGCAGGACTCAGGTATGGCATCAGTTTAAAGGACTGCACTGCGTAGGCACTGTCTCCTGGAATGAAATGAAAGTGAAATGAGTACTTGTTATATCTTAAGTCACATTTACACGAATGCAACATTGTCAACTATTACATTACCCAGTAGATATCCTTCACCAAACTCCAGAGCTAGTAGTCTTGTGTAAATTCCACTGTGGCGAAAGATGTAGGAGTCATGTGTGCTACCTGGATATCTGGCCACGAGATCGGTTATGATGTTGAAGGCATTGCTAATTACTTGTATGTTCATGGAATGTGAATCTTTACGGTTCCGATAAACATACTCTGTGGCCAATGGTGGACAGATAGCTACATGTTTCCCATCGATGGCACCTATGACATGTGAAAATTGGCCAATCTGGTAGAAATCGAGTTTTGTCTGTTGTAATTCCTGTGGGGTGTTGGGGAATCTTATGTGCTGTTGAATTTTGTTCAGCATGCCATTGAGAAATGCATTGAAAAATCATGAGAGGGCACTCTATGAAATCCCTCCTGCTGCTGCTATAACCCTTTAATAGCTCCCAGAGGCTAATAGGTGCAGGGAGCATAATACCTGCATATGGGTGGGTACACTATTGGTCCTGTGTGTTGTGCGCTGCAATATGGTTTGTAGATCAGCTATCAGGTCAAGTATCATGGCTGAGCTTAACCTGTACTTCTCATATATCTCCTCCTTTGTCTGGTCAAAAAGGGTTATGCGCACTCTAAAAATGCACTCCTGTCTCCTCCTCCCTCTCCTCAAACCTGCCAGGATCCTCATCCTCATCGCCATCCCGTAGAGTGCAGCCATTGTGGAAAAGAGGCTGATTCACTCTGGGCCTCTTTATATAGGTTGCACCTGGTTACCACCTGATTTCAATTAATGGAAAATTGCATGTGCAAAAGGCCATTCTGTGAATATTCGCTATTTGCAAAAAAATGTTATGCATAGCATTGCGAGACGGAATTTGCGTGTTGCACACTGCGCATCCCAAATAGCGACATGAATTTGCAGATCACTATTTCAGTTTGCGACACGGAAATGAATGTCGCAGGCACAAGGAATCACTAATTTAGCGATTCCTTATATTTGCACTGCGATTGCCTTCCACACATCGTGAAAGCCATTTTTGCATTCACAAATGGACGAATTTTGCGATTTGCACCGTTTGCAAATGCAAAAAGGTTTGATACATCTGGCCCATGGAGTGAGTGACTTGGTACAGGTAACAAGATGTGATTCAATAAAAGCGAGAATGCATGAAGTTTGATATTGCTCACCTAATCCTTACTCAAATTAGGCCTCATGGGACTCATGAGAACTTGGGCCTTCTGTGACTATTACTAAATGCAAAAGTATTTACTCGGGTAAGTATATTCCTTTATGGTTCTCAGATAGGCAAAGAACAGAGAAACCATTTTACTTACTGCCTGTTTTGTGAGGACGATCTCAATCACCGCTCCCATCTGCTTGGTTCCGGAGGTAGGAGTTCTTCAGCAGCAGCTTGTATTTGAAATCCTGTCACTGCAGGAACTGCCCAGTCACATGACTCACAGGAGGCATGGTCACATGATCTGGATTGACACCGAGCAAGCAATCTCATATTTAGAAAAATAAATCCATTACAAGGAAGCACAACGAAGTCAGGTAAATTGGCTTTGCTAACACCTATTTTTTTGAAAGGAGGTCCTTTCCATGCCTTATACTTTAATTTTACTCTGTCTAATAAAAGCTTGGAGTCAGTAAGGCCAATCCCAGCACCCTGGTATAACAATGTATATTGCTACCTCTTTGAATACTAGATTTCTTCTTTCTTAAAGAAAGACTGTTAGGAATAGGCAGAATCTTTTTATGTACTTTTTTCCCCAAAAAGCTGTGATGTAATGTTCATTTGTGATAGTTTTATGTGGGGGATTTGTATAAAAGTATGTTTTTATTTTGTACATATATACTTCGAGAGTCATTACATTGCAGTCATTATATCGGGAACGCCTTTACGGTGTGCAAATTTACAACAAAAATGCCTTTTCTTCACATGCAGTGTGTCCTCAAAAATGATGGGATTTGAGATGTCATAAGTATTGTTATAAATGCTATGATTTCAGTTGGTATATATGATGTAATATGAAATGATATAAGCAGTGCATTGTAGGGAGGTGAGTTACTGTTGTGTGGTTAGCAAGATGATAACAGTTTGTATGAAGGAGCACTAGTGATAATTATGTGATGATGGAGCATAAATAATAAATTTAAGGTAGAACTGTAACTTTTAAATTTGTAATTTTTGTGTACTTTGAGTATGAATTGTATAGAAAGAAGAAAGAAAGTTACAGTAATTTAAATGTGATGTGTACATTATAAATTTAAGGTATAATTATAACTTTTGAGTTTCTAATGTTTGTGTTGCTTACATTTGGTTGGTAGAGAAAGATTAGAAAGAATATATTAAGTTTCCTAATTATAACTAAGTTTTAATCTTTGGTTACTTAATTGATAGAAAACAAAGGTTACCGGAACGTTATAGTTAGGTTCTGAATTTACTTGCACAAAACCTTAGAAATTCAGCAGTTATAGATAGAGTTATGTCAAGTAACTATAACTCACACCTTAGTTACCTAAGGTAACTATACCTCACACCCCGCCATGCACTGCTAATTACCCTATGTGGGAAAACTGAGCTGATTGCAGAAACCCCCTCACTTATTGCCCTCATTTTTCACTAATATTGGTGTTTTCCTCTGCTGGTGTCCTGGGCACTGCTAGACAGTCCCAGGCCCTGTGCTCTGAGTAAAATGATATATACAAATTAGGCTAATTATAATTAGTTGTGCCAACCTATCTATAAGTCCCTAGACTTATATATGTATTCACTTACATAACCAAAGGTTACAGGCATGTTATAGGTAGGTTCTGAAGTAACTATAACTCGTATCCTAAGGTAACTACAACTCTTGCCCCTGCCATGCACAGTTTTTTCTTCATTAATTTGATTGCTAATGATTCATTTATACTTTTAATGATGTTATGGATGTTGTCATGTAATATCTGGAGTACTTAGCAGTGCATGGCGAGGGCGCGAGTTATAATCACAATAGGGCACAAGTTATAGTTACTGGAAATAACTCTGACTATAACTGCTGAATTTCTATGGTTTTGTCCATGTAGTAGTGGAAAATTATTTTATTAGTTAATTAAAACCATTAAAAGAAGAAGTACATTGAGAGGGTACATCAAATACATCCAAAGATTGACCTAAAGCAAATGTACAATAAAATATACACAGCATTAAAAATAAATGCTAAAGCTGGGGTAGCTGAACTAGCACTACACAACGCCAACTATTGTCAGAAGGTGCCTTCAGGGTGGACCGAGCCCCTACCTCACCGATAGCTGGTAACCACAGGGGGGGGTTCTAATATTATGGGAGCAGGCAATTGACTTTTACTAAACTGGATGTGCTGGGGCCGCCAGGGATGTGAAGATTCTCAGAAACTGGATTAGTCTGGTATTCAGTTTCCCGTTGCTTGGGTCAAGGGCTTGTAGAATGGCCGACCTGCACGACCGGACTCCTAAGATGTTGAATTCATTCCTCAGCAGCTCCCTTCTCTGGCATCCCATGACTGGGCAGATGCAAACCACGTGAATTAGGGTCTCCCTGGTCTGATGGCATAGTCTGCAACCTGTATTTGCCATCCTGCCTCTCTTTTCCATTTCGGAAGGAAGTCCAGAGTTGGTAAGTCACCCAACCTCATCCGTAGGAGGGCCAACCTAGTTTCCCGCGGTAATGTGGTGGATAGGATCCGAGATTCCTTATCCCGCACAGATGAATTAGGGACTAAACATCCATGCGATCGGTTTGATAGCGCCTCCATATCTTCTAGTTGGCATAGGATCTTAGCCGATTTATTGGGTCCTTATCTGAAGGCTAGTGCTGATACTGTGCTACCCCACAAACCACCCAGTTTAAGCCGGGCTTTGCTTTTTTCCCAGTGGGCCTTAAAAATATTGTTAGCCCTCGCAAGGGTGACTTCATGGCAGACTAGGTTTGCTAAAGACCCCATGGGCGTGGAATAGAGTTTATAGCAGCTGTTTGCAAAAGCTGCTAACCTTGCCAAATACTGCTTTGTTAGGGAAAACTCTAGTCTGACGTGGGCCGGAGATGCTGATCTAGGTAACTGGAAGAATTGCTTATAAGATTTCACTAATAACTTATCCAGTCTGGCTACCTCCACCCCCCTCATGATTTCCGTCCCATATGCAAGGGTTGGCAATATTTTCGCTCACATGATCATTGCCATAGGTTTTAGGGGCCGCCCAAGGGTGGATTTTGATAGGGTACTAAAAGCCCGATTCAGAGCTTGTCCCTTCTCTATTATTGCTCCTTTGTGTGCTGAGAATGAACCCCTTGAGTCGTATCTGACCCCTAAATAGGTATACACCACTACCTCCTCTTTGTAATGCCCATTTAACAGCCACTTACGGCGTGAGGCCGGTTTGCAATTAAGGGGGATTATTTTAGACTTCCCATAATTAATTTCTAAGTCGTTGGTTAGTGCATACCCTCCTAGGCAGTTTAGGATTTTCTGCAAGCCTACCCTAGTATTGCTAAGCAGCAGCAGGTCATTTGCGTAGAGTAGGTTGGACAACTGACGACCCCCTAGGGTTGGTGGATGGGCTGACTGCTCGTCCAGAGCTGGGGATAGGTCTGATATAAACAGATTAAAGAGAAGCGGTGCTAATACACAACCCTGTTTCAGGCCCATAGTGGTTTTGATGGCCCTAGATAAAAACAAACCGCCTCCCAGTTTATTTTTAAACCAGGTGTCAGAGTAGAGCATAATGATAGCATTTAATAAATTTGTCAGTAGCCCCCACTTCTGTAGTTTTAACCATAATTTTTCCCTTTTCCTTGACGCAATCAAATGCAGCCTTAAATTCCACAAAACACATGTGAAGGGGTGTCCCTGTAGCCCTTGCCCTATTTATTAACAAGCTTAAAGCCATGAGGTTTGTCAGCGTACCCTGTTTTTTTGTGAAACCTGTTTGATTAATCGGGAGCCTCGCCTTATCCATAGCCCACCATTCTAAATGCTGCAGGATGCCTATTAAGAAATATTTCAGGTCTACGTCTAGAAGAGCAATTAAGCTGTAGTTGGAAGGTTGGGAGGCCTTCCCTCCCTTATAAATAGGGTGAATTATCAAACCCTTCCAACTAGCTGGCGCAAAACCTATTGTTAAAATATAATTGAACAGTATGGCAAAAAAGGTCACCCATTTTCCTGCCTGCTCTTTAAATAGGGCCTGAGGAAGGCCATTGGGTCCAGGCGCACAGTCTTGGTGTGATTTTTCTATTGTCTTACCTATTTCCGAAGGCTTCATACAATGGGCCCTCCTGTTCCCTGCTGACCTTGTATTCCTCCAAAGAGGAGATGTTAGCCTCTGTCAACGTTTTTCCTTTAAAATGGGTTCTCAAATAATCCACCCATTCCTTCTCCGTCACATTTGCATTGTTTGTGGCTCTGGGACCTTTCTCGATATTATTGATCAGGCTCCAGAACCGGCTCGAGTTTAACAATGTTAATGCATAGTGAAGTTTATCCCATAATGCTTCCTGCTTTGTTCGTCTAAAAAGCCATATGGCCCTCTTTAGCAGTTTCCTTTCTTGTCGTAGAGTTTCTAAGATTAGTTAATCGGTTGGGTGTCTCTGTGCCAGTCTCAAGAGCCTTCTTACTTCCACTTTCCTGCTCTGTATTGCCTGTGGCATCAGTATGGTCTTTCTATGCCCCAGGGGAGCCCCCCTTGCCCTCCCCTTCACAGAGGATTGCTTTACCAGGCTTTCGGTGAATGACTCCCATATGGCAACTACTCTTAATGGGTCATTGGCCCTCTTTTCCAATTTCCCTACAGCATCCTCAGCTTGAGCTGCGATCGTTGACGAACTCCATTTTAACCGTTTAAAATTTTCAGTACAAAGCTTCCCGTTTTGCTTCTTCTTGGGTAGACCCCTGGCTCCGGTTCGTAATTATTTGTGGATTGTGATCGCTTTCTGTATGGGCTTGAATTTTAAAGTCTCTCGCCAATCTGAATAGGAAGGAGTTTACCAGGGTATAATCCAAATATGAGACAGCCTTTCAGTGGCTCTTGTCCAGGCCGGGAGTATATCAGATGGGAGCCGCCCATTTAATACAAAGAGGCCTGCTAGCTCACAGCTCTTGATTAGCCTTAGGCCCACTTTATCCTGCTTTCTCCTAGGGGGTAATTTTTGATTGGGTAATGGAACCCCTAATAGTACATGGTCCTCGCCTGGTTCATGAAATAGATTAAAGTTGAAATCTCCTGATACTAACCAGTAGGCCGGATTGTATGTGTTTAATATCTGGAGCAGATGTTTTAGCAGGATATCAGCTTCCAACTTTTTCTTTTTAGGGTTAATATACACATTGATCAGGATTAGGGGGTCCTGTATGTTTTTTGCTCAATTGTCCAAGCGGACCCATAGGAAGGGCTGATCACTCAGCTGCCCTCCAGATATTTTTGCCTCTAGCTTGGTGTTGATATAAATTGACAGCCCTCCTTTTGCTCTTCCAAACGTGTTTTGTTTAACCGCCAGAATGTTGTACTCGTCGTAACTAATTAAAGGGAGGTTTGTAAGTGCCCATGTTTCCTGCAACATTATGATATCAAAGGTGCCCAGGAATTTGGTGATCTCTGCATCTTCCAGTTTCGATTGTAGACCCCCTATATTCCATGAGCAGATAATTAAGGATTCTTGTGTCAGGAATGATTGATGAGTTGTTATTCAGGCTTTTTGTGTCAATCTGGGGGCTAGCACTGTTGGAAGCCAGGCCCAATTGTCTTGTAGATGATTATCGGAGTCTTTCAGGATCGTAGGTCTAGCCCATATCGTTCAGCCCTCCAGTATGCTGACGATTGGAGACAGTGGTAGGGGTGGTGGAATGTTACTTTTACTCTCCTTCTGCTCTCTTCTCTGCTCCAAGACCGGGGCCTGGGGGAGGAGTGAATGAAGCTTCGTAGTCCTGCTTGTTATTCAAAAGTAATCCGTTATTTTGTGGAAAAGGCTTCTCCCGCGGCCAGGGTTGTGGGGGAGACAGCCCACCTGGCCTGGAGATTACAGACCTCACTGCCAGTCTTCACCATTGCCATTTGGAATGCGGGATCCTGTGGTGGCAAAGGCTCCATAAATGACGTAGGGGGACTCAAGGGGCTTGTTCAGTGGGCCCTGGGTGATCTCACCGGGTGAGCTCCGCCAACTATACCCGCTCTTCTTATTTGTTTGCGTTCCCTCAGCCAATGATTCCTCCTTTCTCTTTCTTTTATTTGTAAGTGAGGGCCTGCCTCTGTGTTGCCTGATCTCCTCTCTACTGTTCGCAGTTGGGGCCGGTGTAGACAGGTAAGGATGATTTTGCTAGATGGCCAGACCGCTGTTACAACCAAGCTTGCTGCTGCTTAAATTTTTTATGCTGGTTGTATGCTGTTTATAACTTGTGAATTTCTTATGAAGTCCTTGTAGAGTTCAGTGCTTGCTTGCTCGAGGCTTGCGTGCTTGCTAGCTCTAGCTCTATGGGACCCTCCGACTGGGTGGGATGTGTGCAGGGGTGCAGGGCAAGCAGGGCCCGCGAGCCTACCCCACAAGCTGCCCCCAACCCAGCCGGGCCGCTTCGGCAGAGAGGCGGGGCACACACTCCGCAGTGGAGACTAACCCACTGCACTCGCCACACACATGACTCACTGCTCCCTGCTCCCAACTTCCTCACTGACCTCACCGTACGCTCCTGGGCTCCTATGCTCCCGGGCTCCAGGCTCTAGTGACCAGCAACGACCAGCCACTACCACTCGCCTCCAACAATCTGCCTCCAGCAGTGCTCTGAGTGCTCTGTACTCATCTCTCCACTGCGTCCCCTGTGGTTGCTGTGCTGTGCTGTACAGGTAGTACAGGTTGATGTGCAGTACAGGTAGTACGGGCTGCACAGACTGAGGTCCAGTCCCAGCTGGCCCTTCTCCTTTTCAGTGGTCAGCGGGGTTGCCCCCCACCATTTGCCCCCCTGCAAGCCGCACCCAGGCGGGCTGCTTCTGGAGGGGTCCGCGAGGGGGACAGCGAGAGGGGCGGCTCACCCAGCTGGTGGAGTGTGCTACTTGCGCTGCCAGACATGCTGTGCTGTCGTGCAGCGCTCCAGATGCCCCAAGCGCTCTGGAGCTCAGATGTAGAATACGCCGATCATCGGGGCCTTGGCTGGGGGAAGGTTCTGGGCCCTGGGCTCCTGCGGGAAAAGTACCTCACACCGCCGGGCCGCTGGGCCGCTCCGGCTCCTCCTGGATCTGGCTCCTCCTGGCTCTCTCGCGCTCTCTCTCCTGGTGGCGTGTTTCTGGTTCCGGGTACTTGGCCACTTCCGTCTCCCGAAAGATGGTCTCCTCGATCCAATGGTTTTGTTCATGTAAATTTAGAACCTAACTATAACCTTTGGCATTTTAAGTGAATGTCTCTTTTAAAAATGTTGTTTCCTAACTATAGCGTCCCTGTAACCTTTTTTTCAGTGATTTTTTTAATTTTTTTTTACATAAAGTAATTTTAAATACTATGCGCTAATCCAGCCACTGCCACGCTAGGCTTTGGCCTTGCATGGTGAGGGTTGGCCTCGGGGCCTGGCCTGTGGCCAAGTCATGCTGCCAACACCCTGTAATCACTCAACTTCATGCCGTGCACAGTGGAAGGGTCTGTCTCTCTGGGTGTGAGAATAGGTGTGATAGGGTGTCTCTGAATGTGAGATTGTCTGGCAGGGTGTGAAAGTGTGTGTGTTAGGGTCTGAGTGGTTCTGTGACTGGATGTGTGCCCTTCTGAGTGGGTCTGTGAGTGGGTTCATCAGTGTCTGAGTCGGTCTGTGAGTGGGTTCATTAGTGTCTGAGTGGGTCTGTGAGTGGACGCATCAGTGTCTGAGTGGGGCTGTGACTGGGTGCATGACGGTGTGAGTGGATCTGTGAGTGGGTGCATGAGTGTCTGAGTGGGTCTCTGTGTGGGTGCATGAGGGTCTGTGTGGGTCTGTGAGTGGATGTGTGACGGTCTGAATGGGTCTGTGAGTGGGTGCGTCAGATTCTGAGTGAGTTTGCGAGTGGGTGCGTCAGTGTTTTAGTGGTCTGTGAGTGGGTGCACAAGCATCTGGGCAGGTGTGTGACTGGGAGCAAGAGATTGAAAGAGAGGAATTGAGAGAGAGAGAAAAAGAGAGTGAGGAGAGAGATAGAGAATCGTTTAGACTTTGATAAATAATATACTTAGAATGAGATATTTCTGGACAAATTGAAAAGAAAAATATATTTATCAAGTAAAAATGCTAATAATACCTTTCAGAATGTATCTTAAATGTTTGAAATTGAAAAGAAATTAAAGAAGAGAAATCACCACTGATACTCCTAGAGTGGAGCGCTCAACCTTCAGATTGAAGATTTGGGAACTTAACCACTAGCCCACAGATGTCTGCCTGCATTCTCCTGTCCGGACTTGCCTATGACATTCTATCCACACATTCTGATGGCAAAAGAAGTACATGTTCCATTAGTAGGAAGGTTTAACATTAACAGCAGGAGTAAATAAACAGACTCAAAACTATTAGATACCAGGATTTCAACCTTCTAAGTGAAAGTCCAAGTTCTATCCCAGTAGGCCAGATTAGACTCTGTTCTACTCTGCAGCAAAAAATATCTAGAAACATTAAAACCAAACATCCTGCTAGAGTGACGCGTAGAAGTAATTGTGTGACGAGACCATTGCAAAACCAATATCTCTCTCTCTCATCATCCCATCATGGGATGGAAGAGAGAGAGTGACTGGACCCTTGGGGAAGTCTGAAGCTCCCCTGGGTCATAGCCAGTTCGCCGCATCCTAGAGTTGCCAACATTGCTCCCCCAAGCAAGGTGCTGCTTCAAGGAGCAGTTCCCTGCTCCCGGCAGGGAAGACAGATGAAAGCTCTTACTTGCTGAAAGCGGAGTTTATTTGCTTTTGCTTGGTGGGAGCTATCAGCTCCCATCAAGCAAAAGCAAACAGCTATATTCTGGGGGTGGGCACCCTAGGACATAGCAGAAGCTGATCCTGGGGGGTGGCAGTCCCCAGGGCCATTACATAGTCCCCCCAACACAATTTCCCCCTGGGAGGTGGTGGTCCCTGGGGCTCGAAACGGCTCCACTTATTTTTTCTATTTTAGCCCCGGGAGGTGGTGGTCCCTGAGGCTCCGGGGTGAGGCCATGCACCCCCTCACATACAAAAACAAAGAAGCCTTTGGGAGGTGGTGGTCCCCGGGACTGCGGGGGTGAGCGCACGGCCCCCCATACAGATTTGTAATGAAGCTCTGAGGAGGTGGTGGCCCTGATAGTTGCAAGGGGGAGCACAGATATGGGCCCCCCAGCACAGATTTGTAATGAAGCCCCAGTCAGATGGCTCTCCCCACTGCTGTGGGAAGGATTGCATGGTCGCCCTGTACAGATTTTTAATGAAGCCCCGGTGAGGTGGCAGTCCCGGAGGTGGGAGGATGTGCCTAGATACACAAATTTATTTTCCCATTAATATCTCAAAAACTACCAAACAGATTTACACCAAATAAGTGAAAGTCTACTCTGCATACTGAAACCTAGCTTTCTGCCAAATTTGGTCTCATTTCATCCAGCGGTTCGGGCTGTAGTCGTGTCTAAAGGTTCTAAGGGAAGTAACAAGGGAAATGCAACTTTTTTGACCACCCATTTTTCTCGCCCCCTGCTTGATGGATCACCCTGAAACTTTTCATGTGCAACAAGAATGTGCGACCGCCAGTAGGTAATAGATAGATAGATAGATAGATAGATGTGCAAAGACATTTAGATATGTCCATGTTTAAGTATATATTTTTATACTTGTAGATTAAAATGGAAGTTCAAAATAAACTTATAGTAATTTATCATTATAGATATGTATATTATATATCATTTAAAAAAGTAAATATATATATATATATATATATATATATATATATATATATATACACACACACATAAATATACATACATACATGTACATACACATGCATATATTGAACACTATTTAAAAAACATACATTTGCATTAAAGACTTATGTTTGAGGTAATGGGCTGTGAATTAAAATATTTAAACACCTTCCTGATATGTAACCACTCCTGATGTACTTAGCTGCTGTGTAACTTCACACAAAGTAAAAACCACGAAGCATTGGCATCCCACTGTTCGAACATTTGTCAATGGCATGCATTTTTTTGTATTTTTGGCCCAACTTTCAGTTTTGGATTGTTTTCTTGTATCCACGTGTGTAATCTTAGTCTTGGGTTCAAATCTATAGTCATTCAGCAATTTCACATACAAGTTTTAATTCTTTTAGGTAGTAAAAAATATGTGTAAAGTGCCCACGTGTTCCAGCAGACAGTACGGTGAGTAACGTCACATCAGGGATTATTGCTCTTATATTGTACTGCCTCTTCATTTGCTATCTGAGTGAAAACTTCAGGTCACAAATTCAGATCCGGATGGATCTTCTCATTCTTTCTTTCTATTGAGACTGGTAGCATTAAGCTTGTGAGGTAGTAGTTTTCGACTTCTGTTACAAATATTGTAGAGCACATAAACCTCTCTAAAATAAAATTGTGTAATACAAAGATAAAGCTAGATGGCATTATGAAGACTTTAACAAATATGACACTATCAGAAAATATTTCAGTTGTGTGCGAAAGTATTGGCTTCAGTAATATTTGTAAAGCCAGGAAAGATAGATTTACCCCAAAAAAGAAATGTAATGCAAGGCAGCTGCTTGCCGAGCCGTACATTACATTTCAAGCTTGGAGCTGTCTAACTGGTGGAGCATAGGCAACCATGGATTGTGGAGCATTCCCAGGTTTACTAAATATAGTAAACATGTGAATGTGTCAGAATGCTACAGTTCCTCATTGAGGTGCAACCTGGAGAAATATATTTATTGCTCATTATTTCCTCTTCCGCACTCAGTAGCACATGTAGAAAGAGGAAAATACCTCCAAGGATTGATTTTGTGCAGGAAGATGACCCTGCACAAAAATAATCCTGCCTGAGATGACACTAGGCCGCACAAGATGCTCAGCACAAATAAAGAGGAGAAATGCTTCATATCTTTGTTTATATGAAGCATTTCTGCTCTCTCTCTCTTTCACTTAACACAGTGCATAATCTTTGGTTGCTACTGTACATTGGGCCAGATGTATCAAACTTTGTTGCATTCGCAAACGGGTGCGACCTTTTGTGAATGCAAAAACGTGGTCTGCGATGCATGAAAGGCATTTGCCGACCAAAAATAAGAAATTGCAACCTGTTTTTGCGAGTCACATTTTACGATTTGGTATTTCCAGTAGGAAATTGTGAGGCGCAAAATGCGAATCGCAAAATCCAAGTCGCAATTCGATGCACTAAAAAATCGCAAATTGCGATTTTTCGCAGAATGGCATTTTGCACATGCAAAATACCACTAAGTGAAACCAGGTGGTAACCAGGTGCAACCTATATAAAGAGGCCCAGAATGCCTCAGACTCTTTTCCACAATGGTTGCACTCTACGCAATGTTGCAATCTGTCCACCATCAGCCACAGAGTATGTGTACCGCAACCGTAAATACCAACATTTCATGAACATACAGGTGATATGCAATGCCTCCAACATCATAACTGATCTCGTGGCCAGGTACCCAGGGAGCACCCATGATTCATACATCTTTCGCCATAGCAGCATTCACACAAGACTGCTAGCTGGGGAGTTTGGAGAAGGATATCCACTAGGTATTGGCCCTCTGTACACTAGCGCATTGTTGGCGTGCTGATGTCAGATGGCTCAGTTACTCAATATACCCTCTGTCCCTTCCAGGAGACAGTGCCTACGCAGTGCGCACCTACATGATGACGCCCGACCTAAATCCTACAACACCTGCTGAACGGAGACACAATGCAGCACATAGGGCGACCTGCAACGTGGTGGAGCGCACCTTTGGACTGCTGAAAAGTTGCTTCCGGTGCCTCCACAAGAGTGGAGGGGCACTACAGTACAGCCCAGAGACGACATGTAGATCAGTGGCTACTTGTGCAATCTTGCACAATATAGCTACCACCAGGGGCATACCTGTAGAAATATGTGATTCTGAATCTGATGAGGACTATGATCCCATACCACCCCTACAGCCAGCAGAGAGGACCAGTGCAGCAGAGGGAAGGCAAAGGTGTGCTGACATCACACACAACTATTTCAGATGTAAGTATGAACAACACAAATCCACTGACAAATGTACCTGTAGTGAGTAAATTTATTACCTTAATGTCAGGTAATGTTAGTCCAACGAATACCAACAAAAGTGAATTTAACGAAAAACAAAAGAAGTCCACGGTAAAGCACTATTCCTGCATAGTGTACTCATGACCCCTATGGCCACCACAGTCACTTCTTGCGCCAATGCATGACACTCGGGTGCCCATTGCCTCACTGGCACCTCGATTGTCTGCCTCTGTGGCAGTGCTGTGCCTTGCACTGCGCCGTCTGGTGTCCATTGCGGGCACAGCTAGGCTGCTGATGCTGGATGTGTCCTCCGTGTCCCCCAGTCCCAGATCACTAGGTGTGGCAGACCTGTTTGCCATGATGTTGTCAATCAAATTTGTGATTTGGACGAGTCCGTGAGCCACATCCCTGCTGCTGTGTGCTGCCTCCACCTGTGCAGCCACTGCACGACGTGAAATTTGGGAGGTGGAATTAGCCAGCCTAGTGACAGGGCGACAAAATCCCACGAACATGTTCATGAAGCGTTGCTCCTGCCTGCGGTGGCTCACCCTATCATAGCGCAGCTCCTGACATAGTTGCCGCACAGCACAAGTGAGCTCCCTTTTGTCCTGCGATGCCTGCATCTGTCCCTCATGCAGCTGTTCAATATTTGCATTCAGGCACTCCAGCTGGCGATGCAGGCCCCCCATGTTGGCATTATGTTGCTGCATCTATTTTTTGTAATGCAGTGACCTTTTGATTCTGCAGGCGCTGCTGCTGCAACATAGCCGATTCAAGGCCACCAAAGAAGGAGGTTCCCTCACCTGCCTCATACGCCTGTGCACCTGCATTTGTAGCCATCCTGCGGGGTGCTGTGGTCTGCTTCGAACTGGGCTCCTGCATCTGGGTGCATCAGCCAGTTGGGGATGGTGTATGTGGGCCTTTCTGCAGCTCATTGGAATCCTGACTGAGCTCTGGCAGTAGCAGTGCCCTGGGCCTGCGTCGGAGTGGCGCAATGGTCAGAGACCCACTCGTGTTGGAGTCAGAAGCTGGATGGGTGTCAGTCTCCCCTAAGCTGTGGCTTCTGGGCCTGGCCCACCTGCAATAACAATATGCAGCATGTCAGTTATGTTTGTTACAATTACGGTCACACAATGGTAATAAAGGTACAGGTACTTCTCTTCACTGTGTTGTGGGTGTTGTGTTCCTCTGGGTGTCGCTCTACTTAATTACATTGTATGTGCTACTTTCAGCTCTGGGTTGTGGACTGCCACTCCCATAATGCATTGTTGTGCTGCTACTAAGATGTGGAATGGGCTACTTCTCACAATGTTTTACATTACTTGCTAATTCCTATGGAGCTTTTGTGCATACACATATGGGGTTACAATTCAATATTGCACTTTCCTTTGCTGGTACTTGGTGTGCCAGAGGTGTCTATCTCTGTGACCCCACTGACTGCTTCAGGGAGGAGTGTGGACTCCACTAGGTCCTCTAACGGGGTGGAGAGTGACTCTGTGGGTGGTCCGCCTCCTGTACTCCTCGCCTCCTGCAGTCTTCTTGCCACCCTCTCCTTGGCACGGGACCACAGGTCGTACCACCTCTTCTTAATTTCTTCAACCGAGCACTGTGCCACTCCAACAGCACAGATCTTTGTTTGTATGTTTGCCCAGAGTCTCCTTTTCTCACTCTCAGGCACCTGGAGGGAGCTCTTGCCAAAAAGCCGGTCATGGCTCCTGACCACCTCCTCTGTCAGCACCTCCAGCTCTTGCTCGCTAAATTAGAGCTTTCGCTTTCTTTCTCCCTTCTCCTTTCCTTGGCCTGAGGTGTCCATGGTTGTTCTGGTGTGCTGCCTCCTTCAGAGTGTTGCTCAGTGTGGCTGGGCTGACTCTCTCTGGATGCTGGTTTGGGTGTGGCACCTGAAACTGCCTGGGATGACTCACTTCCTGCTTGTGATGTCATCAGGCTCCTCCAGGTGTTCTTTCTCGCAATTTCTCACAATTAGCGATTTTCATTTACCGAATCTCAATATGCGAAAACGCAAATTGCGATTCGGTAAATCGGCCTCGCAAACCACAAATAGCGATTTTTAAGAAATCACTATTTCCGAATCGCAATTATGATACATGGCCTATTGCGACACGGAAATAGCGATTTCTTAAAAATCGCTATTTGCGATTCGCAAAGCCATTTCTTCATATATATGGCCCATTGAGTGAAAGATTAGTAAATATGCCTCAAAATGAATACATCCAGACTGAATGTAGACTGATATCATAGATCACTTGGTTAATAGACCTATTGTGTAAATCCCTGTGCAGAGGCACTTAATTCCAATAGACTTGGTGTTGGAAAATGGGTTATTGGTAGGGCAGGTAGGTACCTACACCTAGCAACAAGCCACAAACCTCCACATAAGTACAGTTAGGTCTCAGTAAATTAATCCCAGCTCTACCCTTGGTAGCTTGGCATCGAGCGTCAAGGCTTAACTTAGGAGACAAAGTGTAAAGCATTCAAATATCACAAAACAGTAATTAAATAAAACACAGGAAACAGTTTAAAATCCAAAACCAATTTATAAAAATAGCTTATATTTTTATCTTTAAAATGACACAAAAACGATTAAAATCGGTTCAGGGGAACCGGAGATATGAATTTTTAAAGTATTATTATTTTCTAGCGCTTAGAAACAAAAAGCGCCAATCGGGTCATCTGGTTGCACCAGGACCGGGGCAAAGTCAAACTTTCAGGCCGACCGCGATGGAGCCCTGCTCGGCTACAAGTCGCGGGAGGCCTCGGTTAAAAAGTTACCTTCTGACTTAGGCCCTCATTCTGACCTTGGCGGCCTTTTCGCAAGACCGCCGAGTTACCGCCGCGGTGAAGACCGCCGACCGCGGCGAAGACCGCCGACCGCGGCGGTATGCCGCTGTGCGTATTCCGACCGCTGGGAGCGTTCCGCCGGGAAACCGCCAGCAGCCACACTGGCGGTCGGTGGGAAAGTGGAGACTGGTCAACCTCCACCGCCACGCCAGCAGAACACCGCCCACAGAATTACGACCCACATATCTGTGTGGTGGTCTTCTGTTGGCGGTGTTCTGTTGGCGGTCACCTCCCCATGGCTCCCGTCGCCTCCCGGAGGACCAACGCACAAGGTAAGTTGATCGTCCGTTAGGGGAGGGGGTGGGGGGGTGTTGTGTGATGTGTGCGTGCATGGGGGTGTGCGTATGAGTGTGTAGAGGGGGTGTGTGAGTGCGTGTATGCGGGCGGGGGGTGCTGCTGTGTCTATGGGTAATGTGTGCAGTTCGGCGGGTGCGCATGTCTGCATGTATGTGTGCGGGTATGTGTCCCCGTTGTGTATGTGTGTGTGTAGGGGGTGTGTGCATGTCGGGGTGCATGTATGTGCATGTCGGGGGTGGGGGTGGGGAGGGGGTTCGTACCACCTCTGGGTGGTGGCAGGGGGGTGGAGGGTGTGGGGGGAGGACTCGTGGGAGGAGGGGGAGACCCCTATCAGTGCCAGGGAAGGAATTCCCTGGCCCCGATAGTGCCTACCGCCATGGTTCGCATGGCGGTTCCCGACCGCCAGAAACCGCGGCGGTAAGCAGGGTCATGATACCGTTGGCGGTCTTGGGACGACCGCCGGGCCGGAGTGCGCAAACTCCAGCCCGGCGGTCATGACCGCCGTGGCGGTCGGAGTGGGGAAGTGGCAGTTGATCGCGGCGGGGACCGCCGCGGTCAGAATGCCATTTTTATGACCGCTGGTCTGTTCGCGGTCCGACCGCCGCCTCTCCGCCGACCGCCAAGGTCAGAATGAGGGCCTTAGTCTCTTTGTTGATGTTTTTCTTCCCTGGGACGAACCTGCCAGTTGGATCCGACCTCCTGGAGCCCTTGTCCGGATACGCGAAGTCGGTTTCCTCGGTGGTGATTTTTACCTTCGGACTTAGTCGTTTTTTCGAGATGAAAATCCTTCGACCGGGGTAAACCTGGATCTTGATCCGACGTCCGTAGAGCCCTTCTCGGATACGATGGCTGGAAGGTCCCGGTCAACTTTTTACGTTCGGACTTAGTCTCTTTTTTGGATGTTTTTCTTTACCGGGACGAACCACGAAGTCAGGCCGGGTCGCGGTTGAGGCAAGCCGGCTAGAATTTCCGCGTCGGGTCGGTCACTTTATGGAGCTTTTTTTCAAAAATTCTCCAATCTTTTCCAAACTTCTGGGGCTTCACCCAGATGTTCTTTTAAGGTTCTTTTGGGGTCCACAGCTCACCCCAAGGGTCCAGAAGTTCTGTGATGGTCCTTGGGAAGTGCGGACTTCAACTCCCAGCATGCACCTGGCGCAAACTCCTTTTTGGCCACTGGACAGTGGTCAGCTGGTCACTTTTTCAGGAGTTGGTGCAGGGGACTCTGGATAGCAATTTTTCACCTGTAGCAAACAGGGAGTCCCTCCTTGAACCAGTGGAAGCCAGGCAAAGTCCTTCTTGTGGTGAAGCCCAAGTGTGCAGCTGGTGCAGTCTTTCTGAGTGCAGGGTCCAGGTGCAGGCCAGGGGTCCAGCAGGGCAGTCCTTCTTCTCCTTGTAGTTCCTTCTTCTTGAAATTTGGTGGGGATCTAAGGCGTGGGTGCAGGTCTGCCAGTTTTATCCTTGCTCCTGGGTGAAAAGCAGGGGGGCCCTGGTTCTCCAATCAGGGACAGGGTCGTCCCCCTGTGATGACCACTTCCTGGGAAGTGTGGCAAAAATCCATCCCAGAAGGCAACAGTCTCTAAAAATCCAAAATGGATGAATCTGATTTTTGGAGGAGAGATCTGGCTGAGCCCACCCACTGGTGTGGCTAAAAATCATAAACACACCCCTCTCCTGCCCTCTCCTAATCTAATCAAGGGGGCACCTAGCTGTCTGGGGTTGCAGGATGTGGGGGTGTTGTTGGGTGCTCCAGATGTCCTTCTCTGCCTTTGAAGACCAGTTTGGCAGCCCTCCCCCTTCCTGCCTCACCATCTGCTGAGGGGAGATTCTCTCCCCCAAGCACATTCCTTTGTGTGAAGCCAGGCCACTTCACACCTCATTAAAGTAGCCTGGCAGAAGCTGCTGCAGGCTGGCCAATCAGAGCACAGCAGCAAAAACAATGCAGAGCTGAAATTGGCAACATTTTAGGTAAAGTCTAAACTTTTTACCTGAACTGGTTATATTAAATCCAACAACTGGAAGTTGTGGGATTTATTATAACAATCAATTTGATACCAAATTCTTGGTATGTAACATTTAAGGAGACTTTAAAATTTAAAATAAAGTCTGCCCATTCTAGCCTATGAAGGCCATTTACTTCAATGAGGGAAAAACGAATTTGGCTGTTTTTACCTCACCAGGGCTTATAAATCTATTTTTATAAAGTCCCTGCTTATAGTTACATGGCACCCAGCCCTAGGGGCACATAGGGCACACCTTAGGGGTGACTTATATGTAAAAATAAGGTAGTTTAAGACTTTGGAAGTACCTTTAAGTCGAATTTGCATATAACTTTAATTTAAAAGCAGCCAGCAAGGCAGGCTTGCTTTTAAAATGACACTGGGCACCTCAGCAATGCACCTAGGTGTGCACCACCTATGCTGTGGTCCCTAAACCTACATGCCCTACCATATACTAGGGACTTATAGGTAGGTTAACTTAGCCAATTATAATTAGCCTAATTTGCATATCCATTTTACACAGAGCACTGGCCCTGGGACTGGTAAGCAGTACCCAGGGCACAGCCAAGAGTCAGTAACCACCAGTACCTATCCAGAAAGAGTGGGGGTGATCAGGCAAAAAAAAAGGACTTTCCTACACTGCCCCCCCCAGATGAAAGGTGATGGGTACTAACCTACACCCTGGTAGTCCTCATCAGCTAAGTGGAAAAACCTGGAAAGGCCATCTGCATTGGCATGAGCAGTCCCAGGTCTGTGCTCCACTGTGAAGTCCATCCCCTGTAGGGAAATGGACCACCTTAACAGTTTTGGGTTCTCCCCCCTCATCTGCATCAACCATCTGAGAGGTCTGTGGTCAGTTTGTACACGGAAGTGAGTGCCAAACAAGTAAGGCCTCAACTTCTTCAGGGACCAAACCACAGCAAAGGCCTCCCTCTCAATGGCACTCCATTTTTTCTCTCTGGGGAGTAGTCGCCTGCTGATGAAGGCAACTGGGTGATCATGGCCCTCTTCATTAACTTGTGCTAACACTGCCCCAATCCCTTCCTCTGAAGCATCTGTTTGCACTACAAACTCCTTGCTATAGTCAGGGGCCAGTAACACTGGTGCTGAACACATAGCCTGTTTTAGGGTGTCAAAAGCTTTCTGACACTCTGGGGTCCAAATGACCTTCTTGGGTTGTTTCTTGGAGGTAAGCTCAGTCAGAGGGGCCACTATGGTCCCAAAATTCTGAACAAACCTCCTGTAATACCCAGTCAGGCCAAGAAAGGCCCTGACCTGAGTCTGGGTTTTTGGAGCCTCCCAATCCAGGATAGTCTGGATCTTGGGCTGGAGAGGTTGTACATGGCCTCCACCAACAAGGTGGCCCAGGTACACAACAGAACTTTGCCCTATCTGGCACTTGCTTGCCTTGATAGTCAGGCCTGCTTGAAGCAGGGCCTGAAGCACTTCCTTCAGGTGGACCAGGTGATCCCTCCAGGTGGAACTAAATACAGCTATATCATCTAGATAAGCTGCACTAAAAGATTCCAACCCAGACAGGACTCTATTCACCAACCGTTGGAAGGTGGCAGGAGCATTTTTCATCCCGAAGGGCATCACCTTGAACTGAAAGTGGCCCTCTGGTGTGGAAAATGCTGACCTCTCCTTAGCTCTTGGACTTAAGGCAATCTGCCAATATCCTGAGGTCAGATCAAATGTGCTCAGGAATTTGGCAGCCCCCAACCTGTCAATGAGCTCATCAGCTCTAGGTATGGGGTGAGCATCAGTCCTAGTGACTGCATTTAGACCTCTGTAGTCCACACAGAATCTTAATTCTTTCTTCCCACCTTGGGGATTAGCTTTGGGCACCAGTACCACTGGACTGGACCAAGGACTATCAGAGGGCTCAATTACCTTCAGGTCCAACATCTTAGCCACTTCAGCTTTGATGTTGGCCTTGACCTGGTCAGACAGCCTGTACAGCTTGTTCTTGACAGGCAAGCTGTCACCAGTGTCAACGTCATGGACACACCAATTGGTGAGTCCAGGGGTCAGGGAGAACAGACTAGCAAACTGTCCCAAGACTTGCTTACAGTCTTGTTGTTGCTGATCTGTCAATTTGGGAGAGAGTACCACTCCCTCCACTGACCCATCTTTTTCCTTTGAGGACAGGAGGTCTGGCAGAGGTTCACCCTCCTCCTCCTTCCCTTCATCAGTGACCATCAGCATGGTCATGTCTGCCCTGTCCTGGTGGGGTTTCATCCTGTTTACATGTAGGATCCTGTGAGGATTCCTGGGGGTGCCAAGGTCCACCAAGTAGGTGACCTCACCTTTTTTCTCTAGTATTGGATAGGGCCCAGTCCATTTAGCCTGTAGTGCCCTAGGAGCCATGGGCTCCAAAACCCACACCAGCTGTCCTGGGTGATACTCAGGCATAGTAGCCTTTTGATCATGCCAGAGCTTCATGAGCTCCTGACTGGCTTCCAGGTTTCTGCTTACCTTCTTCATATACTCAGCCATGGGAGACCGCAGGCCTAGTACATAATCCAGCACATTCTCCTTGGATTCCTTGAGAGGCTTTTCCCAAGACTCTCTCACCAAGCACAATGGGCCTCTTACAGGGTGCCCAAACAGTAACTCAAAGGGGCTGAATCCAACCCCCTTCTGTGGCACCTCCCTGTAGGCAAACAGCAGGCATGGGAGGAGGACATCCCATCTCCTCCTGAGTTTGTCAGACAAACCCATGATCATGCCCTTCAGGGTCTTATTGAATCTTTCCACCAGACCATTGGTCTGTGGATGGTAGGGTGTGCTGAACTTATAAGTAACACCACACTCCTCCCACATGGCTTTCAGATAGGCTGACATAAAGTTTGTGCCCCTATCTGAGACCACCTCCTTTGGGAATCCCACTCTGGTGAACACACCAAGTAGGGCCCTAGCCACTGTGGGAGCAGTGACTGTCCGGAGTGGAATTGCCTCAGGGTACCTGGTGGCATGGTCCACTACCACCACAATGTACCTGTTACCTGAAGCAGTTGGTGGGTCTAGGGGACCAACAATGTCAATCCCCACCCTCTCAAAGGGAGTCCCAACCACTGGCAGTGGAATCAAGGGAGCCTTTGGCTTGCCCCCTGTCTTGCCACTGGCTTGACAGGTGACACAGGAACTGCAAAACTCCCTGACTTTTTCTGACATTTGGGGCCAATAAAAATGGTTGACCAGCCTGTTCCAGGTCTTGGTCTGTCCCAAATGACCAGCTAAGGGGATATCATGGCTTAAGGTAAGGAGGAATTCTCTATACTTTTGGGGGACCACTACTCTCCTAGTAGCCCCTTCTTTGAGGGCCCTTGCCTCAGTGTAGAGAACTCCATCCTCCCAGTAAACCTTGTGGGTACCACTGGTATCCCCTTGTTCTTGCCTGGCAGCAGTCTGCCTCAGGCCCTCAAGAGTGGGACACTCTCTTTGTCCCTGGCACAAATCTTCTCTGGTGGGCCCACCTGCCCCTTGCAGTTCTGCCAAGTCAGGCAGAGTTTGCAGGGAAGGTGTCCCTCCCTCAGAGTTCAGATCCTCCCCCTCAGGGTTGGATTCTTCCTGACCCTCTGTACTTGTTGGGGCTGGCAAGCCAGACCCAGTGCCTTTTCTCTTTTTCTTGGAGGCTTGGCCCTTTGTTCCAGGGTCCAAGTGTCCAGCATTCCCCTGTTGTGCCGCCTGTGACCTGGTCACAGCACACACCCATTCAGGGAGGTCCAGCATCTGTGCATGGACCCTTCTTTCCACTTCTGACCACTCAGATGCTTCAAGATCATTCCCCAGTAGACACTCTACTGGAAGGGCAGGAGCTACAGCTACTTTTTTGGGGCCAGTCACACCTCCCCATTCCAGACTCGCCATGGGATGGAGTTTGGTTCTGGTATCTGCATAAGTCACCTGGTGGAAGACACCAGGTAAGACCTGCTCTGGAGAAACCAGCTTTTCTGCGACCATTGTCACACTGGCTCCTGTATCTCTCAGAGCTTCCACTTCAGTCCCATTGACTTTAGGCCTCTGCCTATACCTCTCCATGATGGGAGGTAAGGTGGCCATAGTTGCAATGTCCACCCCACCCACGGATACTAAGGTGACCTCAGTGTACCCTGATTCCACCCCCAACCCTACACTAGAAATCCCCTGGGATTGCCCACCAGTGGGGGGCTTCTTGGTGCAGATAGCATCTCCTCTTTTATGTCCTGGCTGATGGCAGTCAAAACACTTGCCGGCCTTAGCAAGCTCCTGAAACTTTCCTGCTTTAGCAGGATCATAATTCTTTCCCTGATACCCTTTCCCTTTAAAAGTGAATTGGCTCGGGGCTCCCCCTCCCTGAGAAGTTTTTGGGGACTCTTGTGAGGACTCTTTGGGTTTTTTGTCATCTTTCCCCTGGTTCTTCCCCTGAGAAGAACCATGTCCTCCCTTTTTCTGATCACCCCCTGGGGGTTTCTGGTTAACCCTAGTTCTTAACCAGTCATCTGCTGCCTCCCCTAGCTCTCTGGGGTTGGTCAACCTAGAGTCTACTAGATACTGGCGGAGCCTCTCTTGGACACAATTAGTTAGAAGGTGCTCCCTCATAATCAAATTGTACAGCCCCTCAAAGGTACTTACCCTGTTGCCCTGTATCCAGCCCTCCAGTGCTTTTACTGAAATGTTCACAAAGTCCACCCAGGACTGGGTGCTTGTCTTTTGGGTGTCCCTAAACTTAAGCCTATACTGCTCTGGGGTTAGACCAAACTTTTTAGTCAAGCAACTCTTCATACTGGGGTATGAGTCTGCATCCTCCCCACTCATGGTTAGGAGCCTATCCCTCCCAGAGTTGGGAACTAACTCCCAAAGGAGTGAACCCCAGTACTGAGGCTTGACTTTCCTCATCTGGAGGGCCCTCTCAAAGGCCCCCAGCCACTTATCTATGTCATCCCCCTCTACATAGGCAGGAACCACCCCTTTGGGTAATCTGGGGGCAAAACCCCCACCCAGGGACACCTCAGTTTCTTTCTCGCTGCCTCCATCTTTTTTTTCTTTGCTTGCCCACTTTTTCTTTTCTAGGGCAAGCTTATCTGCTTCCAAAGCTATGTAGGCTAGCTGGGCTTCCAGCTCTCTTTCCCTGATGGATGGGTTCTCTCCTCCTGAAAGGACCCCCTTCCTACCACTAGCTTTGGGTCTGCCCCTAGTGACTGTATCCACTGAGGACCGTTCCTCCTCTTCCTCACTTAGGTTCGGATGCCTTCCCTCCCCTGAGTGGTTAGAGTTAGCATCTTCCCCTTTTTCTTCCTCCTCTGGAGCTTCCTCTGTCTCTACCTCTTGGGCCTCAGCCCATGCTGTCAGGGATTTAATCAGGATTTCCTTCCTGAGATTAGTGGTTGCAGGCAACCCTCTTTCAATACACAACCCCCTAAGCTGGACTACTGTCAGTGTAGGTAGGCTAGCCAGATCAAGCTCCATGGTTCCCTAGATTTGTGTCAACAAAAACTTTTTGCAAAAATTGGAAACAAGAATTTAGAAAAATTACAAAAATTCAATAATTGAAATTAATCCAAATTAAAAATTAAAAAGAATTAAAATTAAAAATTAAAAACAATTTTTGCACTAGGACAATTTAAAGGATTTTTAATTTGTTTTACTCAAAACTGTAACGTGATATTGAACACAAGTACAGGATCCCGTCGCTGCTTCCAATTATGTTGGAAAATGGGTTATTGGTAGGGCAGGTAGGTACCTACACCTAGCAACAAGCCACAAACCTCCACATAAGTACAGTTAGGTCTCAGTAAATTAATCCCAGCTCTACCCTTGGTAGCTTGGCATCGAGCGTCAAGGCTTAACTTAGGAGACAAAGTGTAAAGCATTCAAATATCACAAAACAGTAATTAAATAAAACACAGGAAACAGTTTAAAATCCAAAACCAATTTATAAAAATAGCTTATATTTTTATCTTTAAAATGACACAAAAACGATTAAAATCGGTTCAGGGGAACCGGAGATATGAATTTTTAAAGTATTATTATTTTCTAGCGCTTAGAAACAAAAAGCGCCAATCGGGTCATCTGGTTGCACCAGGACCGGGGCAAAGTCAAACTTTCAGGCCGACCGCGATGGAGCCCTGCTCGGCTACAAGTCGCGGGAGGCCTCGGTTAAAAAGTTACCTTCTGTCTCTTTTTTGATGTTTTTCTTCCCCGGGACGAACCTGCCAGTTGGATCCGACCTCCTGGAGCCCTTGTCCGGATACGCGAAGTCGGTTTCCTCTGTGGTGATTTTTACCTTCGGACTTAGTCGTTTTTTCGAGATGAAAATCCTTCGACCGGGGTAAACCTGGATCTTGATCCGACGTCCGTAGAGCCCTTCTCGGATACGATGGCTGGAAGGTCCCGGTCAACTTTTTACGTTCGGACTTAGTCTCTTTTTTGGATGTTTTTCTTTACCGGGACGAACCACGAAGTCAGGCCGTGTCGCGGTTGAGGCAAGCCGGCTAGAATTTCCGCGTCGGGTCGGTCACTTTATGGAGCTTTTTTTCAAAAATTCTCCAATCTTTTCCAAACTTCTGGGGCTTCACCCAGATGTTCTTTTAAGGTTCTTTTGGGGTCCACAGCTCACCCCAAGGGTCCAGAAGTTCTGTGATGGTCCTTGGGAAGTGCGGACTTCAACTCCCAGCATGCACCTGGCGCAAACTCCTTTTTGGCCACTGGACAGTGGTCAGCTGGTCACTTTTTCAGGAGTTGGTGCAGGGGACTCTGGATAGCAATTTTTCACCTGTAGCAAACAGGGAGTCCCTCCTTGAACCAGTGGAAGCCAGGCAAAGTCCTTCTTGTGGTGAAGCCCAAGTGTGCAGCTGGTGCAGTCTTTCTGAGTGCAGGGTCCAGGTGCAGGCCAGGGGTCCAGCAGGGCAGTCCTTCTTCTCCTTGTAGTTCCTTCTTCTTGAAATTTGGTGGGGATCTAAGGCGTGGGTGCAGGTCTGCCAGTTTTATCCTTGCTCCTGGGTGAAAAGCAGGGGGGCCCTGGTTCTCCAATCAGGGACAGGGTCGTCCCCCTGTGATGACCACTTCCTGGGAAGTGTGGCAAAAATCCATCCCAGAAGGCAACAGTCTCTAAAAATCCAAAATGGATGAATCTGATTTTTGGAGGAGAGATCTGGCTGAGCCCACCCACTGGTGTGGCTAAAAATCATAAACACACCCCTCTCCTGCCCTCTCCTAATCTAATCAAGGGGGCACCTAGCTGTCTGGGGTTGCAGGATGTGGGGGTGTTGTTGGGTGCTCCAGATGTCCTTCTCTGCCTTTGAAGACCAGTTTGGCAGCCCTCCCTCTTCCTGCCTCACCATCTGCTGAGGTGAGATTCTCTCCCCCAAGCACATTCCTTTGTGTGAAGCCAGGCCATTCACACCTCATTAAAGTAGCCTGGCAGAAGCTGCTGCAGGCTGGCCAATCAGAGCACAGCAGCAAAAACAATGCAGAGCTGAAATTGGCAACTTTTTAGGTAAAGTCTAAACTTTTTACCTGAACTGGTTATATTAAATCCAACAACTGGAAGTTGTGGGATTTATTATAACAATCAATTTGATACCAAATTCTTGGTATGTAACATTTAAGGAGACTTTAAAATTTAAAATAAAGTCTGCCCATTCTAGCCTATGAAGGCCATATACTTCAAAGAGGGAAAAACGAATTTGGCTGTTTTTACCTCACCAGGGCTTATAAATCTATTTTTATAAAGTCCCTGCTTATAGTTACATGGCACCCAGCCCTAGGGGCACATAGGGCACACCTTAGGGGTGACTTATATGTAAAAATAAGGTAATTTAAGACTTTGGAAGTACCTTTAATTCCAAAGTCGAATTTGCATATAACTTTAATTTAAAAGCAGCCAGCAAGGCAGGCTTGCTTTTAAAATGACACTGGGCACCTCAGCAATGCACCTAGGTGTGCACCACCTATGCTGTGGTCCCTAAACCTACATGCCCTACCATATACTAGGGACTTATAGGTAGGTTAACTTAGCCAATTATAATTAGCCTAATTTGCATATCCATTTTACACAGAGCACTGGCCCTGGGACTGGTAAGCAGTACCCAGGGCACAGCCAAGAGTCAGTAACCACCAGTACCTATCCAGAAAGAGTGGGGGTGATCAGGCAAAAAAAAAGGACTTTCCTACACTTGGTAATGCTATATTTTGTTTGTCTTGCTGGATTCGTTGCATGGCGATGTATTGCTGAATTGAATTTTGTAATCATTGTACAGCCTGGGGTCAGCAGCTGTCTTGGCTGGGTTGCAAGACACCTTGGCCAATATTTATACTTTTTTAGCTCCGCATTTGCATAATTTTTTGATGCAAAATTGGCGCAAACTTGCAAAATACAATTGAATTTTGTAAGTATGTGCCGTTTTTTGCGTCAAAAAGTGGCACAAATGCGGCGCAAAAAAAGTATAAATATGGGCCCTTGTGTGGAGCTACTGGTCCTGTAGAAAGAATTAATTTCCTGCCCATGCAGTGCAGCAAGTACCCTAACATGGGCATTGATTACATGAGAATGGCCTTTTGGCGATATTGGCTGCAAAGGAGGTCCCCCAATCATGTCCAAGATCACGTGTGGAGGGAAATGATATCTTCAATAGAGCTGTTCTTCAGCCATCCCAAATAATTTGTTCCTTCATCTGCATATCCTCTCTATCTCACAGTTTTGTTGGTGATGATTAGAGCCCATGCCACCTAGCATTCCCAAGGCAATTCAGAAATCAGTTTGGATTGGGGGTTCTTTACTTATGGACTGCTCTACTATTTGAATATGTTCTACATATGCGGGATTGCATATATGAGGTACCCTGTATGACAAATAATTGATCACTCTCCTTTTTCTCATTGGTTGTGTGGTGGTTATTTGAGGTTGTATATCAGCAATACCATTTGCATGATCACATGATGCTGTGTTTATCTGCGTGCCTATAATGTGTATTATTCTATGTTGACTTGTATAAATGTGGAGTTGTTATTCAGACATAAGGAGCGGCATGGTCATAACAGGTGATTTATTGAATGTATTGGCTACTCTTGGTGAACCCCTGTGTAACTCCTGGAATTCATGAATGAGCCAAGACTGCTACTGAAGTAATTCAAAGCACAGTCTTTGAGGATTGGACCCAATATATTGCTTATATATGGTATAACATTATGCACATGTAAGAACTGCTGCATTTGCGCGTAACTTTCTTGAATGTGGAATAAATTCGAAAATGGAATGTAATGCTTATTACCCAAAGCGGATGTACATCTTGGTTATTTTCTGAATAGATATTTTTTTATATTGTGACTCTGGCCATGAGTGGTTAAAATGAAATTTCCAGTATAAAAACCGTTTGCATAGAATGAACTTCTTCTTCAACTCAGTAAAATCACCTAACTTTTACATGAAGTCAAAAGGCCTTCTAATTAATTTCACAATATTAATGTATGAATTATTGTTGATTATTCAAGACAGACAAAAATTCGACATAACATCTGTGCTTGTGATACTGTCTTATAAAAAACACAAATTATGTAGTAGGTCTTGATTGACAGTGCAGTTGTCTGCTAGACGTATTGATATCTATTTTGCAAAATATACATAGGTTCCTTTGGTTGCCCACCCTCTCAGAGGAGTATTGTTCTCTCTCTCATGCTATACCTATTTGGTTTATAATTCCGCCTTCCAGGGAGTACTTCTATTGGACAATATATGTATGAAAAGTGCAATTAATCAAGCAACATACTGTTAATCACATTCAATTCTTTGTGTCGTATGTCCATTCTATAAATAAAAACATTCTTGTTTGATACACTTTCCCCAGCCTTGGCACAGCACATAGGGCAAGGTTTAATGTAGCAAATAACATTTTTGCATGCAATGCACATAACCATTTGTGAATGTCTATCTTCACATAATCTGGACTATTAAAGGAAGACTTGTAGGCTATACCGGGGCTTTTTTCGCTCTTTTCAAAAGATTCACTCTTGGGTTATTCTTTTTTTAAGCGAAAAAAAAATGATAGGATGACAAAAGATTTAATACAAGAACAGGCATAGAGTTGCTTAAATGGCATGTGCTACAAAATGCAATTATAATTGAATCAAACTTTAAACATGTAATGGATCCAAACAGCCATACTCTGTCAGGGATGTCTTTGTTTTCAGCGACAAGAATAAGTGTCATTGTGGGTCCATACCCATTGACATTAACATTTTTTATGGCATGTAAGTGCATTGAAAACGCTTTAGTGTCCTCTATGGCTAGGGAGATTCATGTAATTCAAAATTGACACGAAAGAAGCACAATGCTGAGAACTGAAAACGTGGCACAGCAAATGGATTTGAAAGATAAGCTACTTTTGTTCAAGACAAAAGGAACAGAGGTTGTGAAATGTGTTACACTCATTGATCTCAATTCAATGATCTGCTTACAGGTACATGCAGTCAGGATCAATGGCCTTGATGCTTGAATCATAAATGTTGGAAATGTACCCTTGTTGCACGGTTCCCCAGGATGTTTCTGCCTATTCATTGATCATCTTTTTTGTTGACTGTAGAATTCTGTTTACTTTTTTAACATGGTACAGTCGGTATACCCATGATTGCCACATTTAATTTACTTATACGTCCCTTGTATATGGTACTACACGTATCCACGGCCTGTAAATTAAATGTTACTACTGGACTGCAGCTCTCAATTTGCTGTTCTGTAACCCAAGGCTCTGACTTAGCTCTACAAAGTTTTCTTTCACACCCAGGTATGCCTGAAGTTAGTTCAGAGCACTAATGTTTGAACATGAAAGTGCACCTTATTGTGCCCCACACAATCCCACTCAATCCATAGTTGATATGGTGTCCATGCTTTCTGGATTTCTGACTGAACAGTACATCAATAGCGTCAAAACTTCTGATGCTATTGCCCACTACCGTGCACCATGGTGTGACATATTTTAAATACGGCTCACACATGGTCACAGTGGGGAGTGCTAAGGGGCACAACAAAAGTGCAGCCCCTCTTTTCTTAAATCTGCCCCTTTATGTTTAAAAGTGTTTCATTGCAACAGTCTCATCCAATTGCTTAGCAGATGTAAAATAACCACAGATAATATTATTAATAGAACACTAAGGGAGATATGAACATTTCCACCATAGTGGAAATATCATCTGGCAACCTAACACCCTAAGGCATACTTCTATGTGTTATACTACAAGAGCATGGAGTAGTTTAACTTGCATCTAGAGTTTTCTAGGCAGACTCAACACAATCAATACCTGTTTACAGCAAGAACAGTTATCAATAACCCTGAGAGAGTGCTCCCTCAAGGGAAACAAATATCAGCTGGACCCTGCCTTTTTTCTTTCAGTTGGCTAGCTATCAGCTCTTCATTTAAGGTGGGATGCTGTGGCCGTACAGCAATGTGAAAGTTTCTGACAGGATCTTCTGGCAGTCTCTTGTGCAATAACCTGGGTTAATGACCTCTCTAATCCAATGGCCACTAGATAAGCCTTTCATACTGTTGATCACCGATCTTATCTGAATTGGGACATTTTTGTGGAATTTCTGACATAACCTGTGTGCATTAATATGCTAGTCTTAGACACATCACACATAAACAAATATGGTAAACATACGTCAATTCATGCTACATTGTCCATGTTATTATTCTTAGCTGACTTAGAAATATAGATAACAAGAAGTTTGCCCAGACTGATGTCTCATTAGTTGTTCTAATCAATGTCATTGTTTGGATGACTTAATATCTTTACAGATTCTTAGAAAGATAAGGACAGAAAGTGTAGGAAAGTACCGTCTTGCCTGGCATGTTACCCCCATTTTTCACATATATGTATGTTTGTTTTTGCCTGTCTCACTGGGATCCTTCTAGCCAGGACCCCAGTGATTATAGTTTGTGACCTGAATGTGGGTATCTGTGTAGTGACTAACTGTGTCACTGAGACTATGCTAACCAGAACCTCAGTGCTTATGCTCTCTCTGCCTTTAAAATTGTCAATATAGGCTAGTGACCATTTTCACCAATTCTAATTGGCACACTAGAACACCCTTATAATTCCCTAGTATATGGTACCTATGTACCCAGAGTATTGAAGTTCCAGGAGGTCCCTATGGGCTGCAGAATTTCTTTTGCCACCCATAGGGAGCTCAGACAAATCTTACACAGAACTGCCACTGCAGCCTGAGTGAAATAACACACACATTATTTCACAGCCATTTTTTACTGCACTTAAGTAGCTTCTAAGTCACCTATCTGTCTAGCCTTCACTTAGTGAAGGTAAGCTCCAAAGTTACTAAGTGTGAGGGCACCCTGGCACTAGTCAAGGTGCCCCCACATAGTTCAGGGCAATTTCCCCGGTCTTTGTGAGTGCAAGGACACCATTACACGTGTGCACTACATATAGGTCAATAACTATATGTAGCTTCACAAAGGTAACTCCGAATATGGCCATGTAACATGTCTAACATCATGGAACTATCCCCCCATGCCAACTCTGGAATTGGGGTGCCAATCCCATGCATCCCCGGGGCTCCACCATGGACCCCGGGTACTGCCAAACCAGCTCTCGGGGGGTTTCTCTGCAGCTACCGCTGCTGCCAACCCACAGACAGGCATCTGCCCTCCTGGGGCTGGGCAGCCCAGTCCCAGGAAGGCAGAACAAAGAATTTCCTCTGAGAGAGGATGTTACACCCTCTCCCTTTGGAAATAGGTGTCAAGGGCTGGGGAGGAGTAGCCTCCCCAAGCCTCTGGAAATGCTTTGAAGGGCACAGATGGTGCCTTCCTTCCATAAGCCAGTCTACACCGGTTCAGGGAACGCCCAGTCCCTGCTCTGGTGCGAAACTGGACAAAGGAAAGGGGAGTGACCACTCCCCTGCCCATCACCACCCTAGGGGTGGTGCCCAGAGTTCCTCCAGTGTGTCCCAGACCTCTGCCAGCTTGAATCCAGAGGTGTGAGGGCATAGTGGAGTCCTTTGAGTGACCAGTGCCAGCAGGTGACATCAGAGACCCCTCCTGATGGGTGCCTACCTGACTAGGTGCCCAATCCTCCTCTGAGGGCTATTTAGGGTCTCTCCAGTGGGCTTTTCCTTAGATAACAACATGCAAGAATTCCGCAGAGTTCCTCTGCATTTCCCTCTTCGACTTCTGCCAAGGATCGACCGCTGAGTGCTCCAGTACACCTGCAAAACTGCAACAAAGTAGCAAGAAGACTACCAGCCACATTGTACCACCTAATCGTGCCAGCTTTCTCAAGTGTTTCCTGGTGGTGCATGCTCTTGGGCTGCCTGCCTTCACCCTACACTGGAAGCCAAGAAGAAATTTCCCGTGGGTTGACGGAATCTTCCCCCTGCTCCAGCAGGCACCAAAGTTCAGCGTCACTGGTACTCTGAGACCCCTCTCATCCTGACAAGCATGGCCCCTGGAACACAGGTGGTGGACCCAAGTGACCCAGACAGTACAGTGGTCCAACTGTCCAAATTTAGAGGATTTAAGTCCTTGCCTCTCCTCTCCAGATAGTAATCCTGTGTACTGTATGAACTGCAGATGCTAGGGCTTCTGTGCACTTTTGTAAGGAATCCTTCATGCACAGCTTAGGCCAGGTCCCCAGCACTCCATCCTGCATTGCTCAACTCGCTGACTTGACCACCGACTTCGTGGGACCCTCTTTTGTAGTGTTGAGATGACCACTGTGCACAGTTTTCTTGAACCCATGTTCAAGTACTTCTGTGGGAGCTGCCTTCTTGTACGTGGGATCTCTGTGTTGCTGAGGGCCCCCTCTGTGTCCTCTTCCAAGTGGCAACCTACTGGTCCTTTTTGGGCCCAAGCAGCACCATTTTTCTTCAACCACAACCTTTGCAGCTAGCAAGGCTTGTTTGTGGTTTTTCTCCAAAAAAACAATGCTGTATCCTCCAGCACTCCGTTGGACATCTTCTGCACAAAGGAGAAGTTCCTGGCACCTTTCGTTGTTGCAGAATCTTCAGCTTGTTCCAACCATAGGCAGCTATTTTGCACCTTCACCTGGGATTTAGTGGGCTCCTGCGCCCCCGGACACTTTTGTGACTCTTGGTCTTGGTCCCCTTCCTTTACAGGTCCTCAGGTCCAGGAATCCATCTTCAGTGCTTTGCAGTCTGTTGTGGTCTTTGCAAAATCTCCTATCACGACTTTAGTGTGTTACTGGGGAAGTAGTATCACTTTACTCCTACTTTTCAGGGTCTTGGGTGGGGTATCTTGGACACCCTTAGTGTTTTCTTACACTCCCAGTGACCGTCTACACACTACACTAGGCCAGGGGTCCCTAAGTGGTTCGCATTCCACTTTCTTAGTATATGGTTTGTGTTGCCCCTAGGTCTATTGCATCCTATTGTATTCTACAGTGTTTGCACTATTTTTCTAACTGTTTACTTACCTGATTTTGGTTTGTGTGTATATTTTGTGTATTTTACTTACCTCCTAAGTGAGTATATCCTCTGAGATATTTTTAGCACATTGTCACTAAAATAAAGTACCTTTATTTTTAGTAACCCTGAGTATTGTGATTTTTATGATATAGTGCTATATGATATAAGTAGTATAGTAGGAGTTTTGCATGTCTCCTAGTTCAGCCTAAGCTGCTCTCCTATAGCTACCTCTATCAGCCTAAGCTCCTAGAACACTACTAATCTATTAATAAGGGATAACTGGACCTGGCACAAGGTGTAAGTACCTTAAGGTACCCACTATAAGCCAGTCCAGCCTCCTACAGAACGCATCTACAATAAAGGTAGACATAACAATGATCAGGCAGAAAATAGTGTCTCGTCTGCTCAAAATGGAGTGTGGCCTTATTGGCTTTACAGCGGTGTCACCCAATAAAGTAGCGCTGTAAAACATGTCTCCAGGACTGCCAATGCAGCATGGGTGAGCAGTTTCAAACTGCCAATTCGAGCTAGCAAAACACACATTTATCAGTCCTAAACCTCCCTTTTTAATACTGAGAAGTCATCCTTAAGGTAGACCCCCGCAAAGGCTCATCAAGAAAAGTGCATAGTATTTATAAAGGTAGACGTGTATGTTTAAGTTTTACATGCATTGACAGTGAAAAACTCATAAAGTTATTTTTCATTTTGAAAAGGCTTCCCATAAACTAATACTGGGTTTCCTAGTTACACTTAAAAAGTAAATAATTCAGCTTGGGATTAGATGGAGAAATAGGTCTTCTTCTCATTTGAATTGTAACTCAAAATCTTTGTTAATTGTACAGTCCTTTTTTAAGTTACTATTGTGAAAATAGCACTTTTAGAAAGTTTGGATTTTTCTGCTTAAACCAAATGTGCCTTTCTGCCATTGCGCCTTTTTGCCATTGCATGACTGTTAATGGCTCTCCTGTGGAGTGTTATGTATTGCTCCCAGACATGGGGACAAAAGGGGACTGGATGTAGAGGAAGTGGGCCTTCCTACACTCTGACCTGTACCAACTAGACTTGCCTGAGACTTGCTGCTGGCCTCTACTGTAGTGAGTCCTGATCCCTAAGGGGTGCCCCTTAGATCCTGGAGTTTTGGCTGGCATCTGATTGTATTCCTCCTGCCTCAGGATAGAATTACAGGTGATAATCCAAAAGTTTTGGTCTCCTTGTGACTGTGAGTGGATGTCCTTCAACACTAACCTCCAGTGATGACTTAACTTTAGATCAGCTATGACCAGTAATGGCCACCGCATGTCCTGCTAATGAAAGCTCCAGTGATAGCCTGCTGTTGATGCCAAATAGGGACTGCCCACATCAACTGCCAAAGCAAAGCTCCAGCAGTAACCTGGCACTCCTCACAGCCCTCACCAGAACATAGCTCCAAATGAAGCTCCATTTGTGGATTGTAAAAATGTAAGCTCTTCATCAGGACAATCCTGCTCCTTTTATCTGACCTGCACTCCATTACAGTCAGCCTGAACTATTGACTGTGAACATAGGCTAACATTTGGAGGCTTTATTTAAAAATAATAAAGTCTAATTTTCGCACATCCAGATACTCACAAGTGGTAATCTGTGCATTTTGGCACTATTTTCACCTACAAGTTCAAAGTCCAATTCTACTTATTGGTTTTTGGCTGTTTTAGTGTCATTCTATGTATTTATTTTTACTCTATTTCTCAAAAAGAGGTTTGGGAATTTTCTTGTGTTCTGTTTTCACTTTGTTACAGTTTGAGTGATGAATAGATACTTCACACATCAGCCCTAGGTTAAGCCTGACTGGTTTTGTGCTAATCTACCAGAGGGTTAAGCACAAGTTTATCTAAAGACTTTTGTCATTCACTCTGACGAGGATTGCGATTTTCACTAGAATGGGGCTCATACTCCCATCTCAACTAATGATCCAATTTCTTACATTTTGTTTGTGACAAATACTCTGTCATATAGTGGTCTTTAGAAGAAATGACGTCAATGGTCACCAAATTAGTTTTAGATTTGAAGGTAGAAGTGATAATCCAGTGTTAAAATCAATCTGTTTATTACAATATATAAAGGAGTTAATCCATTGTGTATATTTTGGAGATCTCCCCCTTTCTCTGCAACAGGCAACCAATCTTTGGCTATTAATAGTGCCAGGGCATTGCAGTGAAATTTCTGTGTGACATGGGGATCTCCCACACTCACCCCAATATAGCAAATCTCTGGTCAGATGGTTCCTATGAGAAAGTAATCCTTTTGGCCCTGATCACCCACAGACTTTGTGACTGATACTGGTGGTTACTGACTCGGACAGTGCCCTGAGCACTCCTAATCTGTCCCAGGGCCAGTGCTCTGTTTAAAATGGTATGTGCAAATTAGACCTAATTATCATTGTCTCTGACAACCTACCTTTAAGTCCCTGGTATATGGTAGGGCATGTAGGTTTAGGGACCCCAGTGTAGTTAGGCCACCCATGGGTACACTGCTGTGGTGCCTCATGCCACTTTAAAGGCAGGCCTGCCTTGCGGGGTCCTTTCAAAATACGAATAACCCATAATTTGCCTTTGGAATTAAAAATACTTCCAAAGTCTCAAATTTCACACTTATACTTACATATAATTCACCCCTAAGGTCTGCCCTAGGTGGTCCAAGGATTGGGTGCAGTGCAAACAAAAGCAGGGACTTATGTGTTTTAAGCCCTGGTGAGGAAAAAACAGCCAAGTGAATTTTACACCATCATAGTACATTATCTCCATAGGCTAACATTGGGAGGCTTTATTTAAAAATAATAAAGTCTCATTTCCAAGAGATAAGAGCTAAATATGTCATGTTTGATATCAAATTAAAGGTTAGAATAAATCCAACAACTTGACAATGTTGGATTAATTAAACTAGTACCCAAAAAGGGTTTTAGAACTATTTATTAAAGTTACCAAAATCAGCCTGTAGTACCCTTTCCTGTTTGGTCAGTCTCTGGGCAGCCTGAGCCACGCTACCTTAAGGAGTTGTGAAGTGGCCTATGATGAAACAAATGAAGCATCTGGTGTGAGAATTGTTGGAGCAGATGACAGAGCAGGAAGGAGGGTGGAGTGGCCAAACTGGTTTTGAAAGAAGGGAGAGTCACCTGGGACAGAAACTAGAACCCCAAATGTTCTGCTCCTCAGCCAGATTGGAGCCCCAGTAATTAGATTACGAGAAGGGCTGGAAAGGTTTTTTTAGGGAAACTTGGCCATACCAGTGGGTGGGCTCAGCCAGATGTAACCTTCAAGGAGAAATTTTCTCCATCTTGGATTTTTAACGAATGTTGCTTTTTGGGATTGATTTTTGTCAGACTTCACTGGAAGTGGTTACCTCAGAGAGTGGCACCCTGCACCCTATTGGTTAGGGGCAACCTCTGCTTGCCAACCCAGGAGCAGGGATAAATATGGTAGAGCTGACCAGCAGTTTAGATCCCTGCTGGTAAAAAAATACTGGAGAAGAAGACGGCCCTGCTAATCCCCTGGTCTTCACCTGAAGGACTGCATCCACAAGGACTGCACTAGCTGCACACTCCGGGCTTCACCAAGAAAAGGACTGTGTCTCTCTTCTTCTTCAACAGGAGTGAACTCCCAGTAAGCAACAGGTACAATGGAGTTGACCAGAGCCCCCTGCATCAAGTTCTTCTGAGGAGCCTAGCTGACCAGTGTCCTGTGGCTATTTGAGGAGTCTGACCAGGTGCATTCTGTGAACTGTCAACACAATTTTCAAGGAGCCCCTCAGAGCTTCTGGAATCTTGGATCAAGTTTGTAGACACTTCAAAGACCCAAAAATGACTTCTGAAAAAGATCCAGAAGTGCAGAGAAGTTTGGAGCAACTTTATGGAAAAGCTCCATAAGGTGACTGACACATCGAGAACAGTCAAGCTGCAACGTCGAACCGTGACCTGGCTTAAATTTCAGGTTTAGCCTGCTGAAGCTCCAGAGCTGTTCTCTATCAATGAGATTTCCTGGAGTTGACTGGGAGAAAAAAAAAAGACTAAAATGACACCAATCCAATCAATTGGACCAGAGATATTAAGGGCCTCATTTACAAGTCCCTAGCAGCACACTGCACCACCAGAGCATCTTTTTGTTTGAGGCTCTGGTGACGGATTGTGCCAGCACACGTAAACCCACCTTGCGTGGCTTTTCATAGCCTTGTAAACATGGACCCCTTTCATGCATAACCCTACGTGTTACATAGGTGTTGCTGTGGGTGTTATCATACAACACCCATAGAATCCGATAAAATCTGATGTATTCCCAGATTTACAAGTCTAGGAATGTGTCAGATTCCAACGCCACCTGAGGGGGGGGAGGGGCATTAAAGTGGCACAACAGGGAGAAATGACATTATTTCTCCCTGTTTATTCCTCTTTCTATGTGTCCTGCAAGCACACATAGAAAGAGGAAAACACCATTAATGATTGTAATAAAGGTGTACCTTGCTGCGGACAAACAATCATCCCTGCAAGCACGGCACCTTTGCACAATGGTGCAATGGTGCCTGTGTTGGCCCTAGGCAGCAATTTGTGTGCTAGTGCAAGAGACAAGGAATGTGCCGTATCTTATAGCTACACATAGATCCACAGGTCCAGAAGGGTACTGAAGAGATGGTGTCTGAGGTCCAGTATTTATACCCAGTAGAGTATTTTAAGTGTGAAAGAGACTTTCAAGTGTTTTTCTTCGAAGTCCTCAGGCATCCTGCCTTCTCTGACCTGGCACCAGACTACCTACAGGATGTATGCAGTTGTTTGTGTGGAGGTAGGATACAGTCTGTTCAAGTGTAGTAGGGCTAGTCCCAGCTCCACCCGCTCATCATGCCAATGATGACACCTTAGCTCTCAATGTGGCTCAGACAAGAAAATACTAACTTTCCAAAAGTGGCATTTTCAAAACTGTCATTTAAATTCTGACTTCACCATAAATTAGGATTTTTTATTACAAGTCCAAAGACACCAAACATAAACTGGTGACCTGCTTCCATTTGGAAATTCCAGCTTATTAGATGTAATAAGGTAACTGCAATGTTATCCTATGGGAGTAGTAGTCCTAGTAGTAGTGAAAAACAAATTTAAGTGTTTCCGTTACCAGAACATATAAAACGTAAAAGTACATTTCCAGCTTTTTAAATACACTTCACCCGGTCCTCTGGGCTATCAAGGGCCTACACTAGGGTTATTAAAAAGGAAGCTTTGGCCCTGGCAAAAGGTTTACTTTGCCGGGCCAAAATGGCAGTTTGAAACTGCACACCGAGGCTGCAATGGGTGGCACAATAACTGTTGCAGACCACTTGTAGCATTTAATTTACAGGCACTGGGTACATATAGTGACACTTTACTATGGAAATAACTAAATGAAGTATGCTAATTGGGCATAAGACAACATTGCCATGTTTTAAGGAGTAAGCCCATGCATTTTAGCACTGGTGAGCAGCGTTAAAGTCCTATGGTCAGTCAAAAGGAGATCAACAAAACTGGAAGAGGAAGCACATTTTGGGGGAAGGCAAACCTAAGATTGATGGGTCTAACACTTTCCAGTTGACTCTTATATTGTGTTCAAACATATACCAGCACCCCACCATATTATTATAATTCAGTTTGGACAACATGGCGAAAGATCCCATCTTCTTGCATCCAACCGGGGTGTCAGACAGGGCTGCACGTTGGCACCTTTTTTATTTCTATTGTATATAAATGGTTTGTATAGTTATGTAGCCCAAAATGGCAAGGATTTCCCAAAGATGATTTTTAGACAATTGGCAATTTTATTATACGCCGACGATGCCGTTTTAATTGCCCGCACGGCTAATGGCCTACAGTCCCTTTTGGATCTTTTTTTAACACACATACAAGAGCTTGATCTGAAAGTTAATTTAAAAAAATCACATGTTATGATTTGCGGCCCTAAAAACACACACACTAAATGTTTTATAATGGGGGGAAATGTTTTAACAAAGGTAAAAGATTTCTGTTATCTAGGTCTGTATTTAAGTACCACTTTGTCATAGAAATTTCATCTGAATTTTAAGCTCCAACACCTGGAAAAAAATGTTAAAGCAATTTTTCGCTTTGCCTGTAGATTAGGCCATAGACCGGTCCATCAGATCATTACGCTCTATAAATCTAAATGTGTTTCAGCTGCGATTTATGGGAGTGGCCTCTGGGGATATACCAGTCCAAGCGTATTACAACTGGCAGAGAATACATTTCTCCATCGGCTACTTATGGTGCCCAAGAACGTAGCAAATATCACATGCCATGAGGAGTTGGGAATCTGTCACATTACAGACCTGATAGATATTGCCCCACTGCTGTTATGGATAAATGTATGGTCAAATCCGGTGGCCATTTGAACACATGATTGTATAAAAGACTGTATTTTGTTAGCAAATTTTAATAAAATTCCATGGTTAAATTCTGTTCGCAATGGCTTTCGAAACTTGGATTTGGAGTATATGTATCTCAAACCAGAGCTTTTGTCTGCCAGTGCAAAGGAAATTGTTAAACTCCGACATAAAGAGCATGTTATGAACCTTAGATATCAAGTGGCAGAGAAACTGAGTTATTTTAATTCGTATGTACAAATTTCATCTTTAGATTCGTTAGAACCTTTTGTTTGGTTCCCGATTCCCTCCTTATACTCTTTACTTGTACTTTTTAGATTTAACCTGATCCATTTTAGAGTGGCGTTTCCAACAAAATGGGTGTGGGAAAAAATATTACCACCATGTCCTTGTGATAATTTTTCAAAACAAAGCACTTGCCATTTTATTTTATTTTGTACACTTTACTCAGCTCCTAGGAACATTTTTTTATTACCTATCTTGCGTAATTTGCATACCCTTTCCTATAAAGAAGGACTGATTGGCATTCAAAGCCTTTCATCCAAACAAATGTGCAGCTCCATTTTAAGTTTTATCAAATCCGCTCTCACCATTAGGTAAATATGGTAAATAAGAGACAAAAGAGGGAGGGAGGGAGAGAGAGAGAGAGGAACAAGAAAATGGTAGAGAGAGACATACAAAGTCAGAGAAGGGGTGGGGACAGAGATAGCAAGAGGGAATGAGAGAGAGACCCAGGATAAAAAGACATGGAGAGATAGGGAAAGCAAAAAGAGAGAGGCACAGAAGAGAGAGATGTAGAATGAAAAAGAGAAAGACATGGACAGACATGGAAAGACAGAGACAAAGAATGCCAAGAAGAGAGGCAGAAAGATAGATAGGCTGAGAGAGATATAGGATAAAGATAAAGACAGCTAGGTAAATGCATGGAAAGTCCGGAAAAAACAAGGAGAGAGAGGGATGCATAGATATGCACAGGAAGACCAAAAGAGAAATAGAAAGCCAGCAGGACACTCTGGGAGAAGGATCGAAAAAGAAAGGTTGAGATAAGAACATGAAGAAATAGTAGGAAAGAAAGAGTGAAAAACTACAAAAGAGAAGTCATGCGGGTATGAAACAGTGAGGAAAAGTCTGAGATGGACAGAAAAAACAGAATGATAGCCACAGATAGATGTAGAGGGTAGTAGTTAGGGACTTTGAAAAACAGAAAAAGAGAAAGACGGAGAAAGGAGGGGAAGAGAAACACAAAGGGGGCTGAGACACAGAATATGATAGAGCTGCACAAAAAAGACAGGATGCAAGGGAAAGAAAAGGCAGTAAAGGCTCTCCCTGAACTCACAACCCTGAATGTGTTTGTGGTTGTTTTTAATATAAAAACTTTGTGGATGGTGTTGTTGATGAATCCTGCAATGCTTATGATGATTACCTTTGAAAGTCTTTATTTTCCTCATTTTTTTCAATGGTGCCATAATGACATATGGCTTAATTTATTAATGTAGATACCCTGACAAAGTCATTAGGTCTATCTTATTGAAAATTACACACACTTATATTGTGATATTGCATCTGGTATAGTTGAGAGTATTGTGATGATGAGGTTCAGGAACCATTAAGGGAGTAATCTGATATGGTGAGGTCACCAAATGCCTTTCCATCCAACTTATGTATGTATTTATAATTTAATGCATAGTATTCAGTAGTCTGCTCTACTGCCACTGAGTAGGCCTTGGACTGCTCTGCTTCGCTTCCCTGAAAGAGTCAAGTGCTACAATGTGGTACTTGATTCCCAGATAATAGATAATTGCAGACTTAATATTTGTGCAGGATCCACATCCTTCATAACTAATTACCCCATTTCTTACATTGAATAGGACCAACCACCCAGATATCACTATAGTTGTAGCCCTTTCACGAGTATCCTGATCACCTCTTTCAATGTGAGTTTATCTACAATGGCTGAACAGATTTCTACTAAATAAGAAAAAGCAAGCTTTTTGAGTAAAGTCAAACTTTTTGCCAAATTTAATGTAGTTTGATTCAGCCTTTTTCCTGTATCATTTCCCATTGGAACTAACATGTTTAAGGGCACCCCATTTCTTTGACAAATGTTTGTGAAGATTTGTCAACCAATGTCAAAGTTAATAGGAAAACAAACAGGCATGAGTAGAGCCAATAGGTCACCAGCCTTTTGGCTTTTACAGTTCTTGCTTTGTTCTGTCATAGTTTGTGCAAAACTTTGTCTGGGAGGTGGCTGGGCTCTCATCAGTCTAAAAAACATAATTCCCGAAAGACAACAACATTTGTTGGTTTAAAAAGCACACAAATTACGATGGTAGCTCCTGACACAGAAGGGTACTGCTTGGTGTGTTCATTTGTTCCTTGTGAAAAGGCAGCAGGCTGTGTCTCAAAGTGAAGTCAGCCTAGTTAGTAGCTGAAGTTTGCTGACCAATTGCAACATAATGCATGTTGTAGAGGCTGGATGAAAATATAAATGACATGTCACAACCCTCTCTTGCACCCTCTGTGCAGTGGGTCTGGTGCACAGGGATCATGTTGTATTTCCTTCGTGGCATTTCATGGCCTCCTGTGACACCAGGATAAACACCCTTCAAGCACCATGGTCCCACTACACTGAGGGCCACTTGTAGGTAGCTTTTTGCACATCGCAAACTGTGAATTTCGCTGTTTGCGACGTGCAAAAAGCACATTGCAATTCACAAACCCCGTTTTGCGATTCAGTAACCTTGTTACCGAATCACAAAACGGGTTTGCGACTCGCAATTATGAGGGGGTGTTCCCTTCCTAATTGCGACTCGCAGTGCAATGTAGGATTGTTTTGTGACCGTGAACGCGGTCGCAAACCAATCGCATTTTGCACCCATTTCAAATGGGTGCTAACCCATTCGCAAAAGGGAAGAGGTCCCCATGGGACCCCCTTCCCTGTTGTGAATGTCACTGTAAACATTTTTTCAGAGATGACTCGGACCACTGCCTGCTCTGAAAAATTTTAACGAAAACGTTTCATTTTTTGTTTTTGTAATGCATATTGTTTTACTTTAAGGAAAACAGGCTGCATTACAAAACAAACCCTACTTTATTGAAAAGCAGTCACAATCAATCAATCAGGGTATTTGTAGAGCGCACTACCACCCGTGAGGGTCTCAAGGCGCTGAGGGTGCTGCTACTGCTCAAATAGCCAGGTTTTGAGCCTCTTCCTGAAAGTCAGCAGGTCTTCGGTCTGTTGTAGGGGCAAGGGAAGGGTGTTCCAGGTCTTGGCAGCGAGGTGGGAGAAGGATCTGCCTCTGGTAGTCGCTCTCCGGATGCGGGAGGACGATAGCGAGGGTGAGGTCGGCTGAGCGGAGTTGGCGGGACAGGGAGTAGAAAGTGAGTCGTCTGTTTAGGTAGGCTGGACCAGTGTTGTGGAGTGCCTTGTGTGCGTGGGTGAGGAGCTTGAAGGTTATCCTTTTGTTAACGGGAAGCCAGTGTAGGTCTCTCAGAAGGGGGGTGATGTGGTTGTGGCGGTGGGCATCAAGGATCAGGCATGCGGAGGTGTTTTGTATGCGTTGCAGTCGTTTGAAGAGTTTGGCCGGGGCTCCTCCATAAAGGGTGTTTCCGTAGTCAAGTTTGCTGCTGACGAGGGCTTGGGTGACTGTTCTTCTTATATCTGTGGGGACCCATCTGTAGATCTTGCTGAGCATGCGGAGGGTGTTGAAGCAGGTTGAGGAGACAACGCTGACTTGCTTGGTCAAGGAGAGTGTTGAGTCGAGGATGATGCCCAGGTTGCATGCGTGGTTGGTGGGTGTTGGGGCTGCTCCCAGAGTGGTCGGCCACCAGGAGTCGTTCCAGGCTGACGGGTTGGCACCGAAGATGAAGACCTCTGTCTTATCTGAGTCCAATTTCAGTTTACTGATCCTCATCCATTCGGCGATGGCCTTCATTCCTTTGTGGAGGTTGGATTTGGCGGTGAGGGGGTCTTTGGTGAGGGAGAGGATCAGTTGGGTGTTGTCGGCATAGGAGATGATGTTGAGGTTGTGCAGCAGTGCGACGCCGGCGAGTGGGGCCATGTAGATGTTGAAAAGTGTAAGGCTGAGGGCCGAACCTTGGGGAATGCCGCAGATGATCTTGGAGGCTTAGGAGCGGAAAGGGGGGAGGTGGACACTATGGGTTCTGCCAAAAAGGAAGGAGGTGGTCCACTCCAGAGCCTTGTCCCGTATCCCTGCGTTGTGAAGGCGTGTGTGTAGGATAAGGTGGCAGACGGTGTCGCAGTCACAGACATGGTGGTCTGCTGTCCGCAGCAGGCCACCATCCCTGTGAGGGCCACCATTCGCAAGGGGGTTGCAAATTGCGACCCACCTCATGATTATTCATGAGGTGGGCATTTGCAACCCCCTTACGAATCGCAGATGGTGGCAGGGACACCGTCCTACATTCGGATTTGCGACTCACAAATTGCGAGTCGCTCTAACTCGCAATTTGTGGGTCACAAATCTGAAAGTTGCTACATGTGGCCCAAAATCCCTTGTTAATCCCTTCCCAAACCCATGAAGCAATTAAAACATTCTGTTATCATTGTTCAATTATATTTTTGGCTTGCACACTTGCAAGGAACAGACATGTGTTTTCTGTTTATTGGCTCCAACGGCCATGACCATTTGACCCCACCTGCACCTGCTAATGTCAATTAATTAAACTTGCTTCTGTTTATTGGTTCCAGCGGCCATGACCTATTGACTCCACCTGCTAATGTTAAATGATTCCACCTGCTAGAATTAAAGGTCAAAAACATTCGGTTAACAGATGTTTTCTCCCAGGGTCAGTTGGAACCTTCCTGTCTCCGGTGTGAAGTGACTTTCAGGAATCAGCCACACCCATAGAATATTTAAACCGCACCTGAAACTTGAGCCAGTCCTTGGCCTTGTTCCTGTGCTGAGCAAGCATCATCCCTGCACTCACCTCCTGAATCAACCAGAATCCTCCAACACTCTAAACTTCCTCAGCCCAAGCATCCTTGCAGCTCCTGTGATCCTGACTCTGTCAACGTTTCTGTCATCTTCACTTCCAGTGCGGTGATTCCTTTTCCTCTTTGGTTCCCTGTGCTACAGCTACAAATACTTGCTCAGATTCACGTTTTAAGTAGGAGAGACAAGGGTAAGTACTTGATCAGAAGTTTGTGCCCACTAATCCTTAGATTAAGACTATCTATAAGACTGTGTTCTGAATGGAAAAAAGTCACTGTCCAGAAATTGAACACTACATTTGTTTCAGTACCTTCAGTGCTCTGAATTCCTTTACAGAGTGGACACTCCGGACTTGAATTATATCAGAACTGGAATTGGTCCACCAGTAATTCTTGGCAAATCATTGTAATTAGAATGAGAGAGGACTTATTAGAGCACAATATACATGTATACAGCCTTTACAGAGAATTGAATGTAAAGTGATTCTTAGGAGTGCCGAAAACTCCAGTCTTAAATCATTATTTGTACCTGCTTTTGTGCAATACTAGTGGTGAAGATTGTTAGTTTACAATAATGTGAACAACTGTGTAAACTTTGTATGCTGAGGACTGTTGACAAACGATTCTTCTTGTTATTACCAGTGCACTACATCCACAGAAACACAAAAGGTCCAGGGATTGCAGAACCTCTTATGGCGTGTTGCAAGGCAGCAGAGCAGGACCTGTGCTGCAAGTCTATCTTTTCATATTTTGTCCCAAACCCACTTCTCCTCAAGGGCAGAGTATGATTTAAGGGTTTCAGGTTTCTTGATCGTGGACTGCACTCCGGGGGGGATGATATGTCCAACACCACCTCCACAGTCTGAACCAGGTGAGTGTGTGATATGGCACAACAAAAGACTAATGGATGAAGTATGGCTGAAAACGTTTATAAGTAACTATGTTATACAGAACATTTTAGCAAAACCAAAAAGGTTTTTAAAATTGTTGTTCAAATAGAGAGGCTTGTAAAAACATATAGATAGAGAGGCTTTGGAAAAGAGACAGATAAGGAAACTTGCAAAGACAGAAAGACAGAAAGACATAGGGACTTGAAAGAAGGACACAGAGGATTTGATATATTGATATACAGATTTGTATAGCTAGAGCTATACAGATAGAGATGTATAGATAGAGTTGTGATAGAGTTGTAGTCATAGATAGCGCTATGTAGATAGAGTGGTATTAATAGATTGAGTTCTATAGATGGACCTTTATAGATAAATATACTTGTATAGATAGAATTGTATAGCGATGTATATATTGCAAAACAATTGTTCTGAAAAGCTGCGCACTCTGCTGTTGACATATATGTATATATATACATATATATATATATACACACACACACACATACATACATACATATAATATATATATATTTATATGTATATATGTGTATATATATATATATATATGTGTATGTATATATATATATATATATATATATCTCCACACAGTATCTAGTCAAACATAGATATGCCCGTACACAGACATCACAGGTTGCACTCGTGTTTATGCATGTATATTTATATATGTGTGTGTGTGTGTGTGTGTGTGTATATATATGTCTATACATATAGATAGATGGATAGATAGATAGATAGATAGATAGATAGATAGATAGATAGATAGATAGACAGATAGATAGACAGATAGATAGATAGACAGATAGATAGATAGATAGATAGATAGATAGATAGATAGATAGATAGATAGATAGATAGATAGATAGATAGATAGATAGATAGATAGATAGAGTTGTAAGGTAACAATAACTTGCACCCCCGCCATGCACAGTTTTCTCATCAATAATTTCATTTTCAATTTCATTGCAAATCTTGCAGTGATATTATCAATGGTGTCATTAGTTATGTAATTTGTAGAGTAATGAGCAGTGCATGGCAGGGGTGCAGGTTAGATTTATCTTAGGGCACGTGTTATAGTTACATGAGAAAGCCATAAGCATAACTGGCAAATTTCTGTGATTTGTTATTTAGTTTAAAATGTTACATTCCTACTGAAAATTTCACCTAACTATAATGTTACTGTAACCTTTGTTTTTCAGGGAATATCTAGGCTTTTTAAAAATAAATTTAAGTATTATTTCATTACCATCTATAAAGCCAAAACCTTGTCACATACAGCCTGCTGCTAGGCCCTGCTTCCTGCCCTCCGCAGGCAGCCAACCCCACACTGCGCACAAACTTTGTCTGTGTGTGGTCAACCAACCTGGAGGCAACAAACCCCATGATGTGCACAAGCTTTGGCTGTGCACTGTGAGAGGTTGGTTGCAGGGCCTGGCCAAAAGCCAGGCCCACTAGTCAATCCTCCAACAGGCAGCCAATCCCATGTTTCTTATGGGCTTTGGCCATGAACATTGGTGGTTTGGTCAGGCCCTGTGGCCAACTCACCAAAAGGGAGTCAACCCCCCCACCCAGCTACCAACCCCACACATAGCCTTTGGCATTCATAGTGTAGGGCTGGCCTTTGGGCCCAAGGGACTGTATTCCCTGGGACCACAACTAATATAAAAAAGCAAGGGTTCCTTAATTGGCCCACCCCCTAGGGCTAAATTCCAAACAAAAGAGAAGGGGCCATATTGCCCCGTCCTCAAGCCTTAATAGGCCCCTCTAACCCAATCTCCTTGGGTTGAATTCCATTTTAAAAGGGAGGGCAGCCAAGTGCCCCACTCCCGAGTCGATTGTGGCCCTGAGGACAACATCCCCAGGGACCTCTCTAAATTATAGGTGGGTGCCCCTGTGCCTATCCAGATACCCAACAAGAAACACATACTAAGGGGAGCGGGTGTGCGGCCCCCTTGCTCAAACCTTATTAGGCCTTGGGGACCACACACACCATATTCAAATTATTTAAAAAGAGAGGGGTATATGAGGCCTTGTAACTCGAGCCTTTTCAAGGCCGGGGTCCTCATCCCATAGGGCATCTCTTTATTATAAATAGGTGCCTCAGAGCCCATCAAGGTCCTCCACCAAGCAACATGTTGGAGGCAGCAGAGGGAGCCAGAAGGCCCCATTGGCCCCTGCCAAATTTGCTATAAATCCATTTAGTGATTTGTGCTATAGCTGTGACTAAAGTTCATATGGAAAAATGAATGGGTAAAACACACTCCTTTTTCTCAGCTCCCACAGATCAACTGAACCTTTCCATGCTCTAGTCAAAAAGTGGCATTTTATTTGAAATTTTCATGGATATTCTTCAAAGTGTGCCATAGTTATTAGCAACAAAAAAGCCAGTTCCATTGGATACATGATCCTAACTACAACCACTCAGTGGTGACTGTTCTTGGAGATTGGAGTACTTGGATATTGATCCCTTCAGGAGACCTGGCCAATATAATTATATTATTAAAAGATTTCATGTTTTGCAATTACTAAGGGACACATTAGTAAGGCACAAATAACCATTTATTTTCTTTGTGTGATTAGTGGTTTTCATCAAAGTACATAGAAGTGAAGTAGACAAAACTAATATATATATATATATATATATATATATATATATATATATATATATATATATACATATATATATAACATTTTAACTTTGGTGGGAAGCGGAAGCTGGCCGCCAAAGTCCTGCGTCGGGATGACCGCATATGCTTCTGTGTCTCGGCAGTGCCTATTACGAGTTTCCTTCTGGGCCGGCGGAAACAGCATTTCCACCCACCAGCCAAGAGGGAAACACACCACAACATTGATATTGGCTCATAATTGAGACGGCGGCAATGTTGAGGTGTGTTGAGTGTGACAAATTCCTGTAAATTGGGCAGTGAAAAGCACAACGCAACTGTCCATGCAAAGTGCATGGGCAGTGCAGGGGCCCCAGCACCCCCTTTCTACCAGCCTTTCCACGGCGATGGGACACCCATGCAAAGACTGATGGAAAGGGGATTCGTATTCCGGAAGGCAGCGCTGCCTTGGCTGATTGAGACTGGCGGCACCGCCAGGCTTTCGCTGGTGCCAACCTCACGGTGCTGGCGGTTGGACCATGGTGGCCCCACCACGGTCATAATAGGGCAGTTTGACCGCCCCTTTCGGCGGCTGTCCGAGTGCCACAGCGAGTCTGGCAGATATGGACTGCCAGACTCATAAAGAGGCCCAAAGTGTGTAAAGCATTCAAGTATCACAAAACAGTAATAAAATAATACACAGGATACAGTTTAAAAATCCAATCCCAATTTTTAAAAATAGGAAATATTTTATCTTTAATTTGACACCAAAATGAGTAACATCAGATAAGGGGAACCGGAGATCCACATTTTTAATAATGTTTTCTAGCGCAAAGAAACAAAAAACGCCATCTGGTCATCTAGTGGCACCTAGACCAGGGCAAAGTCAAAGTTTCAGGCTGATAATGATAGATCCCTGCTCGGCTGCAGCAAGTGGGAGGCCTCAGTCAAAAGTTTACTTTCGGACTTAGCCGTTTTCTTGAAGATTTTCTTCAGCGAGAAGAATTCACCCATCTGATCCAACATCTGGAGCCCTCTTCAGATACGGGTCGCAGGAGACCTCGGTGAAGATTTTTAAGATCAGACTTAGGTGGTCATTACAACCCTGGCAGTCGGTGTTAAAGCGGCAGTAAAACCGCCAACAGGCCGGCGGTAAAAAAAATTGAATCACAACCGTGGTGGAAACCGCCAACATAGACAGACACTTTAACACTCCGACCACCACAGCGGTACAAACAAACACGGCGGCGGTAACCGCCAACAGACAGGCGGAGGACAATGTATCGGCCACACTATTACAACCCACCAATCCGCCCCCTTTTCCAGACGGATTCACCACAAACAAAAACACAGCAGAAACAGGACATTGAAGGGAAAACGCTCACCTCTACACATACCACAAGGAACCAGGGCGCCATGGAACCGGAACTCCAGATTCTCCCTGCCTTTAACTTCCTGCTTCTCTACCAGGAGCACGAACGCCAGCGGCGAAGAACACGGTGAGTACTGCACCTACGACACAGGGTAGGGGGAGGGAAAAAACAGTGACACACACACGCAAAACTCCCACCCCCACCCTCACCCACTACAACACACACACTAATACATATTGATACATTACAGATACACCCCTCAACCCCACCTGAAAGAATGCAAGGACAAAGGGAAATTAGTTGAATAATTGTGATATATTTAATTACATAAAACAAAAATATTTACAAATATATACATTTATACAATATACAATTACATACACCAAGAACACAAGTCCAAGGGATTCCACCATCATAGTCCGTGGATCACTGGGCCCAAAAGGCATGGGTGTGGCCCACACTCAATACCCAAACAAGACAGAGAGAACACTGCAGGGGCATCAGATAGCAATAAAACAGGCACCTCAGGGGGAAGGGAAGTGGGGGCAACTCAGCCGGTTGAGTGCACGACGCCAGACCCACGAGGGGGCTCCATGCCCACTGTCCAATCCTGGGGAGTGCAAAGCCACAGTCTCTCAAGTCTCTACAGTGGGTGGGTTGCCCACTGTTCAATCCGGGGGAGTGCACAGCCACAGTCTCTCAAGTCTCTACAGTGGGTGGGTTGCCCACTGTTAAATCCTGGGGAGTGCAAAGCCACAGTCTCTCAAGTCTCTACAGTGGATGGGTTGCCCACTGTGCAATCCTGGGGAGTGCAAAGCCACAGTCTCTCAAGTCTCTGCAGTGGGTGGTTTGCCCACTGTGCAATCCTGGGGAGTGTAAAGCCACAGATTCTCAAGTGGATAACAGTCTCCACTGGTTCTCTAGGGGGTTTTGCGCCCAGAGTGCTTCATCCTGTCAAGGACTGAGGTAGTGGATGTGAATCTCCACTGGTTCCGGAGTTGGCTTGGTGCCCAGAGTGCTTCATCCTGCCCATGGCGGACTCAGTAGCGTCAGAATCATTGGCGCTCACTGGCCTGCGGTGGTGCTGGTGGCGGTGTCCGGGGCAGCGGTTCAGCTGCTCGCGGTCTTGTCCTGGCCTGCAGTGCTGCTGGCGGCGGTGTCCTGGCCTGTGGTGCTGCCGGCGGCGTTGTCCTGGGCAGCGGTTCAGCTGGTGGTGGTCTTGTCTTGGCCTGCGGTGCTGCTGGCGGCGGTGTCCTGGGCAGCGGTTTATCTGCTGGCGGTCTTGTCCTGGCCTGCGGTGCTGCTGGCAGTCCTGTCTTGGGCAGCGGGACTGCTGGCGGTCTTGTCCTGGCCAGCGGGGCAGCTGCTGGCGGTCCTGTCTTGGGCAGCGGGGCTGCTGGCGGTCTTCTCCTGGCCAGCGGGGCTGCTGCTGGCAGTCCTGTCTTGGGCAGCGGGGCTGCTGCTGGCGGTCCTGTCTTGGGCAGCGGGGCTGCTGGCGGTCTTCTCCTGGGCAGCGGGGCTGCTGCTGGCGGTCCTGTCTTGGTCAGCTGGGCTGCTGCTGGCGGTCTTCTCCTGGGCAGCGGGGCTGCTGGCGGTCTTCTCCTGGCCAGCGGGGCTACTGCTGGCGGTCCTGTCTTGGGCAGCGGGCTGCTGCTGGCGGTCTTCTCCTAGGCAGCAGGGCTGCTGCTGGCGGTCCTGTCTTGGGCAGTGGGGCTCCTGTGGGTCTTCTCCTGGGCAGCGGGGCTTCTGGCGGTCTTGTCCGCCGTGCTGATCTTCCCAGACTTGCCGGTTTTAATGTGCCCCGTCCCCACCTTGGTTGGTGTTGCAGCAGTCTCCACACTCCCAACTGTACCCCCTAGGAGCGGCTCTGGTGGCTGATTTCTTTACCCTCTCCCGCCGGGCACTGGCCAACTTTTTATGCTTGACAAGTGGGGGACTGTCCGTGCTGTGGCTCCTTGCCACACTGGCTGCCCTGCTGCCTGGTGCACTCCATAATCCGGTGACTAATGGCACCACTGGTCCCGCCGACGTTGTGGCTGAGGAGCTAGGTTGGGACCTGGAGAGTCGGGCCCTAGGAGACTGAAGGGGTGGGGGAGGCGAGGGAAAGAGGTCAAGGCTGGCCAGGAAAAAGTTTCTTAGGAACACTGGGAAGGGTAGCTGGACGCGGTTTGTGAGTGGAGGAAGAGGTAGTGGTTTTAGGAGGAGTACGTTTGGTGACTTTGGGTGAAGGTGCATGGGCTGGAGGTTGTCGTGAGGTGGATGGCTGTTGGGTGGGTGTGTGGCTGTGCTTGTGTACCTTGGGAGGTGGCCTCACAGACACACTGGGAGAGGACACCGGGGATGTGTGAATGGTAGTGGGGGTGGTGACTGCACGTGAGCAGGGTGTGGTGGTGGGTGTGCTGGTGATGGTCGTAGTGGCTGAGGCTGTAGTGCATGCAGGTGTGAGTGGAGACGAGACAGGAATGGAGGAGGGAGACGAGGAGGAGGGGGACACAGTGGAGGCAGTGGATGTTGGTGTGTCTGCATGTGTCTGATGCTTGCGTGAGTGCCTGTGGGATGTGTGGTGCTTATGTTTGCCAGAGCTTCCCTTGTGTGTTGAAGTGTGTGCATGCTGGTCTGATGGTGTGCTTGGGATAGGCTGAGGTACAGGGGTGTGGATCTGGGTGGAGGAAGTTGGAGGGGGGAGGCTAGAGACAGGGACAATGGCTGCCATCAGTGCTGAGGCAAGAGTCTGAAAAGCTTGCTGATGGGCTGTCTGACCAGAGTGAATGCCCTCCAGATATGCATTGGTTTGTTGCAACTGCCTCTTTACACCCTGGATGGCATTCAAAATGGTAGACTGCCCAACAGTGAGGGACCTGAGGAGGTCAATGGCCTCCTCACTGAAGGCAGCAGGGGTGACTGGGGCAGGGCCTGAGGTGCCTGGGGCGAAGTTGATGCCCACCCTCCTGGGTGAGCGGGCACAGGGCAAACGCTGAGGGGCTGCTGGGAGGGCGGTGCTGGTGGGGGGGTGGCGGCTGTACCTGTAGATGTGGGAGGCACAGATGGGGCCACCACAGCAAGGGAACTCCCCTCAGAGGAGGAGTCCTTATCGCTGGTGTCATCTCCTGTCCCCACCGTGGTGCTCCCCTCGCCCTCCGTCCCACTGGTAAATTCAGACTCCGTAGTGTCGCCCTCCAGGGCCATGTGGGATGCATCTCCCTCCTGCTCTGGTGCCACTGCTCGTCCGACTGATGATGCTATTGCACACAAGAGCAGGGACACCACAGAAAGGGGGGTAAGACAGAAGAAAGACATGTTGAGTGCATGCAATACCGCTACAGTTGGCGGACACAAGAGACACAGAAGCCCCTTGACCTACGCCGCGCACTTGGAGTCCACTATTAAATCCCTGGGACATGGCTTACAAGGCTATGGCCGATTTCTGCACACATGGATTTCACAAGAGCCTGACTAGGTGTAGTTTGCATTGTACACGTGGGGTGGGTTGCCACAGGGCCTGCGTAAAGAAGGGACCTTGCCTACTAAACTCATCCTGGCCTAGGGGAACACACAGCCCACCTCCCCCACCCAGACACATACAATGCGCTCTGAAACACCAGAATGAGAGTGTACCCACACCCTTGTTGCTGCTGTGAGGCCCTCAAGCGCCCATCCAAGTCCGGGCATGCAACCGCCAGGATCCTGAACATCAGGGGTGTCATGGTGCGACGGGCACCCCTCATACGTTGGGAGGCCATCCCCAACTGGGCCTCTGTCGTCTTCTTGCTCCAGCGGCGATTGTCCTCCCATCTTTTACGGCAGTGGGTGCTCCGTCTGTGGTGGACCCCCAGGGTCCAGACATCCTTGGCGCTGGCACGCCAAATATCCTTCTTCTGGTGGGCGCTGACCAACAGGAATAGTACAGGGGAAAAGGAAAACCTTTAACAGTCAGGAGCGTCACAGTCATTGTCCCACTTTCCCACCCTTCGTTCATACAGGCCTCACCGCCTCGTATCTTCCATCCACACCACTCCAAACAGGCATTGCCCATACAGCATGCTCACAGTGTACTCACCTGTTTGTCTGGAGGACCGTAGAGTAGCGTGTACTGGGGGAGGACCCCATCCACTAGTTTATCCAACTCCTCCGATGTGAAGGCATGGGCCCTTTCCCCAGACACATGAGCCATCATCGCTTCCAGACTGAGGTCACAGCAGCACTTGCAGTGTAGATCTTCTCCTGTCGAAGATCAGGTATCAAGTGAGTGAACAGACAGAAAATGGTGGTCACATCTGCGGCGGTGCATACCGTCACGGCGTACATCGTCATTGGCTCCTGGGACCCATAGGGCCCAATGTTAACCAATGAAGGATTGCGCCGCGGTCTTCAAGCGCCTACCGCGACGGTGTACAACGCCAGCGCAGTTACCTCATATCCCCTTGTCCCACATTACAGGTCAGGCAGCTGCCATTTCAGGGGGCTACATAGCATTACTTTTAAATGTGTCACACATATCTAGGCCTTGCATACACACAAAGACAGGCACATAGCGGATTGACTAATGTGTGCAATAAAATTGTTTTTTTACTACCTCTGTGTTGGCTGACTCTGTGCTCACTGTTCTCATCCATAGGGCACGTCCGCTGGGGCAGGTGAAGAGATGGCGGCACCCTCCGGTGTACAGACCGCTGGTGGACCTGTCGACAATGGAAGAGAGACATGTAATAGTCACCTACGGACTTGATCGTGCCACAATCCAGGAACTGTGTGCCCAGTTGGAGCCAGACCTGATGTCAGCTATCAGCCAGCCCACAGGAATCCCCCCTCTAGTGCAGGTGCTGTCAGTACTACAAATTCCTGGCAAGTGGGTCTTTTCAAACAACAGTGGCCATAGCATCAGGGGTGTTCCAGCCTATGTTCTCAAACGTGTTGTCCAAAGTGTGGTCTGCCCTGCTGAAACACATGCGCAGCTACATCATGTTCCCTCAGGTGGAGGATTTGCCTACAGTGAAAGGTGACTTCTATGCCCTGGGACATATCCCCAACATTATAGGTGCCATTGATGGGACACATGAGGCCTTGTTCCCCCCGCAGGAGTGAACAGTTGTTCAATGAATGTGCAGATGGTGTGTTTGGCCGACCAGTACATCTCCCATGTGAACGCCAAGTTTCCTCGCTCAGTGTATGCCGCTTACATTCTGAGGAATAGAAGCAACCCTTATGTGATGGGGCAAGTCCAGAGGCACCGTGTGTGGCTAATAGGTGAGGACAAGGACCCTATACCCTGTGAATAGTTGTCTGGGTCTGGGTTTGTCCCTAAGGGTTGGTGTGTGTCTAACAGTTGTCCCTCGACATTTGTAGGTGACTCTGGTTACCCAATTCTGTCATGGCTACGGACCCCAGTGAGAAATCCCAGGACAAGGGCAGAGGAACGCTACAACGAGGCACATGGGCAAACTAGGAGAGTGATAGAAAGGACCTTCGGCCTCCTGAAGGCCAGGTTCCGGTGCCTCCATATGACAGGTGGTTCTCTGTACTACTCACCAAAGAAGGTGTTCTAGATCATTGTGGCCTGTTGTATGCTGCACAACTTGGCTTTGTGATGACAGGTGCCTTTTCTGCAGGAGGGTGGTCCAGAAGGAGGTCTTGTGGCAGCTGTGGAGCCTGTGGACAGTGAAGAAGAGGAGGCAGAAGAAGAGGATATTGACTACAGAAACAATGTGATCCAGCAATACGTCCAGTGAGACACAGGTAAGAAGACATCACTGCCTCCTACATCTGATAAAATTGTTAGACCTCTCATATGTCTGTCACTTTCACCCAGTGTATGGACCCTGACCTGTCACTTTGCCTTTCCATTTCACAGATGTGAGTCCCACTGTGTGACCTCTGCTATGTTACCACATGGACTAGAGCTGAGTGACATAGGTATGTTGACAATACAATGGACATTGCTATTTTGCTCAGTTATTGCAAATACACATTTGTGAAAGTACAGACTGACTCCAGATTGTTTTATGATTCAGGGGTGTTTATTTAAGTGCAAAATAGTGGAGGGGGTTGTAAAATGGTCAGGGGTGATGGTGGAGGAATGTCCATGGCAGAGTCCAGTTATTTGTCTCACAGGTGCATTGTCCAAAGGGGCATAGGAAGTGGAGCTAGAGCAGTTTAAGGATGGTCAGGGTGACAAAGTGAGACAGAAGGATGACATTCAGGGTGGTCTCATTTCTTGGCGGGGGTCTTGGCATTGTTCTCTTTCTTTGTCCTGGATCTCAGGGACCATTTGCTGGGTGGTTCTCCATCTGCAGGGGGTGGGGTGCTTGTGTCATGGTCCTGTGGTGGTGCCTCCTGTCCACTAGTGCTGGCGGAGGTGGTGGGCAGTTCATCGTCCAGGCTAGTGTCAGGGGCCCCTTGTTGTGCCACAGTGTCCCTCCTGGTGTTCACAAGGTCCTTCAGCACCCCTACAATGGTGACCAGGGTGGTGTTGATGGACTTCAGTTCCTCCGCTGGGCCTCCTGAAACTTAGCCAGTACCGTTGCCACCGTCTCCTGGGAATGATGGTACGCTCCCATGATGTTGGAGAGGGCCTCGTGGAGAGTAGGCTCCCTGGGCCTGTCCTCCCCCTGTCGCACAGCAGACCTCCCAGTTCCCCGGTTTTCCTGTGCCTCTGTCCCCTGAACCATGTGCCCACTGCCCCCAGGTCCCTGCTGTTCTTGGGTTGGTGGGTTTGCCTGGGATCCCTGTAGTGGTGGACACACTGCTGCTTGACATGTCCTGGGGACAGAGGTATGGGCCCGCTGGGTGGGTGCTGTGCTGGTGTTTCCTGAGGGGGGAGGGTCTGTGGTGGCTTGTGACTGTGTCAAGGGAACCGACTGTCCGGAGGTCCCAGATGGGCTGGGCTGGTCATCTAGATCAGTTGGACAGAGTTGCTGTCATCACTGTGGGCCTCTTCTGTAGGGGGGGTTGACATGTCTGGAACCTCCTGTCCGGTGTCGTTGGGTAGGGGTCCTGCAGGGGTGTAAAGGCATGATTATTGCATCTGTGTGTGCCATTGTGTGCAATGGGTGGGTGACCCTGTACCCCAGTCTTACATTCTTGTGTAGTACCTTGTGTGATAATTGTTTTGGGGTCTGTGTGGGTATCTGTAGTGGACATGCTTTGGTGATGGGTGTCCATGCTTTGTTGTTGCATGCATGGCTTGGTGTTGGGATGGGTGGTTTGTGATAGTGGGACATATGTGAGGTGTTGGAGTGATGGGGGTGAGGGTGAGGGTAGGGGTATGTGATAGCATGTGGGTAGGGTGGGGGATATGGTAGTTAAGATTTGACTTACCAGAGTCCATTCCTCCAGCTACTTCAGCGAGGCCCTTAGGATGCAGTATAGCCAAGACCTGCTCCTCCCATGTTATTAGTTGTGTGGGAGGAGGTGGGGGTCTGCCGCCAGTCCTCTGAACTGCAATCTGGTTTCTTGAGACCACGGAAAGCACCTTCCCCCGTAGGTCGTTCCACCTCTTCCTGATGTCATCCCATGTTCTTGGATACTGTCCCACTGCGTTGACCCTGTCCACGATTCTGTGCCACAGCTCCATCTTCCTAGCTATGGAGGTGTGCTGCACCTGTGATCCAAATAGCTATGGCTGTACCCGGATGATTTCCTCCACCATGACTCTGATCTCCTCCTCAGAAAACCTGGGGTGTCTTTGCTGTGCCATGGGGTGGTGTGGGTGATGTGTGAGGTGGTGTGTGTTGTGATGTGTGAGGGGATGTGTTTGTGTGTGAGGTGCGTGGATGTTGTGTGAGTGATGGTGTTGATGGTGTTGAGTGCCTGTGGATGCTAGTTTGTTGATGGTGGTATCTCTCTCTGGCCTTCTGTCACAACTCTGGTCGTAAGGGTTTGTGGGGGTGTGTTTTATATTGTATTGGGTGTGTGGGAGTGGTGTGTGTATGTGTATCAGGTGTGTGTATTTCGATTTGTCCAATGTGGTTGTGTTTTGCAAGTGTGTATGTCTTTTGAGCTAGGCAGTGTGTACCGCCAAAGGAATACCGCGGTTGAAAGACCGCCGTGTAGATTCGTGGGTCGTGATAGTGTGGGAATATTCATGATGATGTGACGGTGTCGGTTTTGTTATCGCCAGTTTATCACTGACCTTTGGTGTGGCGAACTTGTGTGGGTGTCTGGATTTTGGCGGATTCCGAGCTGTGAGTCGTAATAGCTGTAGCGGAATTCCACCGCCGCATCTGTGTGTTGGAGGTCTTCTGCACACCGGTAAGCAGCATTTACTGTCAATGTTGTAATGAGGGCCTCAATCTTTTACATGAATAGTGGATACCAAGCAGTTTAAAAATAGAGTTTCCCATACAGCAAATGTTGAGAGTGAGTAGGATCTGCTCCACAGATGATGACTTTGAAATGGAGGCAGCAAAAATTATTGAAAAATATATTCATCAAGGGTATCCACTCAGTGTATTAATGGATGCCAAGGAAAGGGCTAGTAGGAAAATTATTGAACAAACGCTGTATCAAAGAAGGAGGAATTTGGCTAGCAAGAAGGGTGAGACAAAAATACTTTTTGGGGGGATTCAATTCAGATCAATCAGGTGTCAAAAATAATTCTTCAAACAAATTGGCACATGTTGAGGGATGAACACTTACACTGGGTCATTGATAACAGCCCTAGGATACCATCTAAGAAGACAAAATCATTGGGGGATATCCTCACATGAAGCTACCTGGAACCTAAAAAAAAATATTGATTGGTTGACCAACATAACCAGTGGCTTTTTCAGATGTAATTCCTGTTAGGCCTGTGAACATAGATTGAACTAAAAACATTTCGGAATTATGAGGGCCATGTCATCCCAAAACGAGACAGGATAATGTGATACTGGCCACATGGTGTATGCTGTACAGTGTGATTGCAATAAACTGTAGATTAGCAGTACGATCAATAGGTTGACAATTAGGATATTACAACACATGCAAGCCATAAAAATGGTGATAAAAGTTATCAAATGGCCAGTTACTTTGAAAAGTACCATGACCTCTCCTTTGTTGGGTTAAAATGTTATGGATTAAAACGCGAAGAAACATGCAAGAGGAGGTGACAGGGGAAAGTAGATGAGGAGAGAGGAGTCAAGACTGATTGTGATGCTGGCTACTGAGGTCCCACAGGGCCACAATACAGATGCAGAATTGCACATACACTTATAAGTTCTGAATAATTTGGGTAAATGTGGAATCTCAGCAATAACATCAAACTGGTCCTAATCACCGCCTATCAGTCCATGGGATGGGGTGCTCATGTGAATTACTCACCATAATAAGAATTGGTTGATTGTTTGATACTGCCTGGCTGAAAGTTTGCTAGAATCATGATTTGAATGTTTGCACATTCAATACCTTTTTGGGGATATTCGTATAGAGGCTGATTGTGTATGCAATTGGAGGATGTGCTATTGTACTGTAATTTTTAGTTTGAAGGTCAATATATTCTTCCATAATCATTGTTATTATTAAGAGGTCCATATACTTGCACTTTAACATTTACTATCTCAGAGCTTAACAATTACTTAGTGAGGCGACTGAATTTGAGTCCCCTTGAGGCAGGATCTATATGGTGAACAATGTGTATTTGGGTGCTTAGATGAAGATTGGGTCCAGTAATCAAAAGGCACCTTATAATATATTAATATATCTTAACAGGAAGGATGAGTGGCCATAAAATTCTAGTGTACTTGCACTTTAATATAGATTAATCTTCCGTGTTCCAATGGATGGAGTTAGAGGCACCTTGGGAATGGAGGAATTAGAAGGATGAAAAGTAGTGTGCCTTTGTTTTGTCCCATGGTGTAGGCTATTCCAATATGCCCCAATAAACAATGTAACAACATAGAAAGCTTTGGGTATCGAATATTATATAAATACTCTCTATAGATCGAACAAAGATGATAGGATGAATTGTAACATTACCCATAAAACATTTGAGCACCTCACTTTTTTGGTCCATCGAAGTGAACAACTAGAAATAATATATTGCATTTGCACTTTGGCACGTGTCACTTTCATTTATACACTAGTGTATGAAATTACAGGAGATGATGCAATTGGAACGAATAAACAACATGGACAAATAATAGAAGCATCTGTTTTTCTCCTATGGTGCAAGCTACTCTAATATGCTTAAATTAGTAATATACCAACACAGAAAGCCCTAGGTATACATAATTACAAGAACAGTCCCCACAGATTGAACCGAGGTGGTTGAAGAAATAGAATTTTATTTATAATGCATTTCAGCATATGTCATTTAGTTCATCGAAATGAGCAGCTAGACCTGATATAATGGACTAGTGTATGAAATTATAAGCGATGATGCCTTTGGAATGAATGATCTGTATGGATAAATAATAGAAACACCGATTTGCACATGCACTACAGTACGTTTTATGTTATTCACATTTGGGGAGACTTAGCCATATGATTGTGATCAATGGAGGATGTGCAGTATTTTGAACTTGATGAATATTGTATTAGGAAATGTGGAAAAGAAAAATATGTGCAAAGAATGTTCCACAGAACAATCGAAAAATGATGAAAAGTCTTTATGAACATGAGAAAAATGTATAATCAAATTTCGAAATGCCCATTGAAATCCATCATGTTGCAGTCATAATTAAGATGAAATTCCCATGATTCATTCTTTTAATTTGGAGTAGACAACTGCACCAATAAGTAATGAGAACGTGAAATTCTATGGTGGTAAAATAAGTTCACCGCAGCATGAATTCAGCCATTCTAGTGATGAACTGGGTAATGAAGTGGAGAAAGGACAATGAGCATAAAGTGAAACATTGTTCGACATAATGGTTGTATAGGCCTAGTAGAGGAAGACGGCTGTGGAATTATCCCTTGACTGCTTGGTGCTACTGCATTGCAGAGTTGTTAAGTAACAAAGTGGACAAGATTGAACTGTTAATGCTCCAGCTTGGCACACACACACACATATATAGGTATATATACACGTATATTTATATACATACACACACACACACACACACACACAGTGCTTGATCTGTAAATAAAAATGTGCCAGTGCCCAAAGCAATTTTGAACATGACTACAGTCCAAACTGCTGGTCACAACTATACCAAATTTGGTAGAAAAGTAGGTTTCAGTATGCAGATGATGCTTTTGCATATTTGGTGTAAATCAATAGAGTAGTTTTTGAGATATTAAAAGGAAAATAGTTTTGTATATCTAGGGCCACAGATCCATTGTGACGATTTTGCAATTATGCAGCAAATTCACAAATGTACACACCAACAGGAATGCTGTGATTGACTGACCACAACCTGACCAGAAAGTTGCAGCTGCCATTATAGATAATGGGACATGGCCCCCAGGGCTAAAAAATAACATGAAAAGTGGAATAAGGGGTCAGGGTGAAGATACCCTGCCCACAGGGCTGATATAGGGGTCTTTGAGTGTCAAATTATGACCTTAAAAATATTTTTTTCACACTGTGGATATTCGCAAACACATTGCAATGTTCAACATGACCCCCATGAACCAGCATGACAAATTCATGAATTTCAGCAAAAATTCTCACATTCATTCATACAGTAAATCATTCACTCATAGAATCATTCACCCACTCCCAGACCCACTCAAACACTCATGCACCCACTCACAGACCGGCTCAGACACTTGTGCAACCACTCACAGTCCCACTCAGACCCTGACACACCCACTGACAGACTCACTCCGACACTTATGCACCCACTCACAGACCCACTCAGACCCTCAAGCACCCATTCATAGATCTACTCAGACACTAACGCTCCCACTCACAGACCCATTCAGAGACTTATGCACCCACTCACAGACTCACTCATGCCATCATGCACCCACTTACAGATTCACATGGACCTTGGCACACTGTAGGAAAGTCTTCATTTATGCCCTGCTCACCCCAAAACTTTTTGGACAGATAATGGTGGTTACTGACTCTTGGTGGTGCCCTGGGTACTGATTAGCAGGGAGAGTGCTCTGTCTAAAATGGATATGCAAATTAGGCTAATTATAATTGGCAGTATCAACCTACCTATAAGTTCCTAGTATATGTTTGGCCACGTAGGTTAAGGGACCCCAGCAAAGGTAGTGCACCAAAAGCACTGTTGAGGTGCCCAGTGTCGTTTTAAAGGCAGGCCTGCCTTGCTGGCTGCTTTTAAACTAAAGTTATATGCAAATTCAACTTTGGATTTGAAAATACGTTCAAAGTCTTAAACTACCTTATGTTTACATATGTCACTCCTAAGGTGTGCCCTATGTGCTCCTAGAGTTGGGAGCCATGTTACTATAAGCAGGGACCGTAAAAAAAAATGTTTTTATAAGCCCTGGTGAGGTAAAATGGCTAAATTTGCATTTCCCTCACTGTAGTGAATGGTCTTCATAGGCTAAAATGGGGAGACATTATTTTAGTTAATAAAGTCCCTATAAGACACATTGAGTTTGGTATCAAATTAATTGTTATAACTCACACAACTTACCATTGTTGGATTTAATATAACTAGTTCAGGTAAAGAGCTTTAAAACTCTACCTGAAAGTAGCCAACTTTAGCTCTGTAGTGCCCTTCTCTGAGTGGGCAACCTCTGCCCGCCTAGCCAGGGTGCCTTGATGAGGTGTGGAGTGGCCTGGGTGGAACACAAAGGATGTACTTGAGGGAGGAGATCTGCCTCAGCAGATGGTGGAACAGGATGGGGGAGTGCAGCCAAAGTGGTCTTCAAATACAGGGAAGGACATTTGGAGCAGCTAAGGACCCCTCCCCCCATTTCCTGCAACCCCAGACAATTAGGTGCCCTCCTGATTAGATTAGGAGAGGGTAGGACAGGGGTGTAATTAGGAATTTTAGCCTCACCAGTGGGTGGGCTCAGCCTGATCTAACCTCCAAAACTCAGTATAATCTGTGGTGGATTTTTGGAGAATGTTGCTCCCTGGGATTGATTTTTGTCGCACTCACCAGGAAGTGGTCATCGAATGGGGAAGGAGCCTGCTTGTGATTGGACAATCGGGAACTCTTGTGTCCCCCCCAGGAGCAAGGATAAATATGACAGAGCTGGACCCACACCTCAGATCCCTACCAGGAAGAACATCAGAAGAAGAAGGACTGCACTGCTGGACCCACCCCTGACCTGCACCTGGTCACCGCACTATAACGGACTGCACCAGCTGCACACTTAGGCTTCATCACAAGAAGGAGTTTGACTGGCTTCAACTGGTTCAAGAAGGGACTCTCTGCTTGCTACAGGTGAAAAATAGAGAGCCACCTTCATCAAGTCTTGAAGAAACTGTCCAGTTGTCTTTTTGGAGTCCGAGCCAGGTTCATTCTGATTGTTGGAATAGTAACTTTCAAGGAGCAATTCAGAACTTCTGGAACCTTGAGGTGAGCCGTGAACTTCTAAAAGACCTTCAAAGACCATCGGGAGGATGATCCAGAAGTTGGAGAAATTTGGAAAACTTTTGGGGAAAAGCTCCATAAAGGGACCAACCCACTGTCGAGAGTCAAGCTGGCTTACGTTGAGTGCGACCTGGAATGACTTGCAGCTTTGGCCGACTGGAAAGCTCTGGAGCCCCAGAATGCCAACATTTCACCAGGGGGTCCTGGAAAGGCAATCCGATGATGTCGACTCAAAATCATCTTACTGTGGGGAGTTGTCCGACGTCGGAGAGAAAACGCTCCAAAAAAATCACTAAGTGCGAAGGTAAAAAGTGTATCCGAGGAGGGCTCTAGGGACGTCAGATCAAGATTCCGCTTTGGCCTGGATGAAGATTTTTATCCCTGTAGGAACGAACCATCTTGTCTGGCATGTTACCCCCATTTTTACTTGTATGTATGTGTGTTTTTGTCTGTGTAACTGGGATCCTGCTAGCCAGGACCCCAGTGCTCATAAAGTATGCCCTGTATGTGTTCCCTGTGTGGTGCCTAACTGTATCACTGAGGCTCTGATAACCAGAACCTCAGTGTTTATGCTCTCTCTGCTTTTAAAATTGTCACTGCAGGCTAGTGACTAATTTTACCAATTCTGATTGGCACACTGGAAAACCCTTATAATTCCCAAGTATATGGTATCTAGGTACCCATGGTATTGGGGTTCCAGGAGATCCCTATGGGCTGCTGCATTTTGTTTGCCACCCATAGGGAGCTCAGACAATTCTTACACAGGACTGCCACTGCAGCCTGAGTGAAATAACATCCTTGTTATTTCACAACCATTTTATACTGCACTAAAGTAACTTATAAGTCACCTATATGTCTAACCCTCACTTAGTGAAGGTTAGGTGCAAAGTTACTTAGTGTGAGGGCACCCAGGCACTAACCGAGGTGCCCCCACATTGATCAGGGCAATTTCCCCTTACTTTTTGAGTGCGGGGACACCATTACACGCGTGTACTACATATAGGTCAATACCTATATGTAGCGTCACAATGGTAACTCCGAACATGGACATGTAACATGTCTAGGATCATGGAATTGGCACCCCAATATCATTATGGTATTGGGGGGACCATTCCATGCAGTCTAAGCTGCTAGAACACCTATAATCTACTAATAAGGGATAACTGGACCTGGCAAAGGTGTAAGTACCACAAGGTACCCACTATAAGCCAGGCCAGACTCCTATATTGGTGGTGCAGCGGTGGGATAAGTACTTGTAACTTCTTTACCACTTTGTCATTGGTGCTTTTCAGAAGAAAAACATATACCAAATACTTCAGAATATACAGAATAACCTAAACAGTTTAACTTTCCTTCTCTAAAAAATTCGAAAAAGTTTCTGAAAACTTTCAAAAGTTTGAAAAAGTTTTTCTCTGTTCTTTCAAAAGATCCAAAAACTTTTCTCTCTCTCTGTCCTAAACCTTTTCTATCATGTCTGTAGTAGAACTTATTCCCACAGTTGTCCAGGCAACATATGGGAATCTAAACTTTAAACGTTTGAGGGGTCTCTGCATAGAAAGAGGTTTAGCAATTGGTAAGAATCCTACAAAAGATCTTCTCCCCAGTCCCCTGAGGTTGCTGGGGAGGGTTCTTCTAAGGACCTGTCAGCTAGCAGGCCACCTAGTGACAGTGGTAGTAGGATGGGGTCACACATTAGTAGGGCACCCTTCACTCCTAAAGGCCAGGTTACTAGAGTCCAGTCAGTTAGGGACAGGTCCAACTCTGCCAATTCCCACATAACTTCTGTGTCTCACAATTCTCAAGCCTCCCAACCTGAGGATAACTTATTGGAAAGGGAACTCAGAAAGCTGAGGTTGGAAGAGGCCAGGCGGAAGCTTAAACAGTAGCAGCTGGCCTTAGACAGGGAATCTCTAGAGGTGGAAAGAGCAAGGCAGAGGTTGGGGTTAGTTCCCCATGGTGGCAGCAACAGTGTTTTTGATAATCATCCTGTTAGGGAGCAAGATTCCAGAAACCTGCATAAGATAGTCCCCCCTTACAAGGAGGGAGATGACATTAACAAGTGGTTTGCTGCACTTGAGATGGCCTGTATGGTACAGTTGGTCCCTCAAAGGCCGTGGGCTGCTATCTTGTGGCTATCTTTCACTGGTAAGGGTAGGGATAGGCTCCTTACTGTCAGAGAAAGTGATGTTAATAACTACAAATCTTTGAAGGATGCACTCTTCAATGGATTTGGCTTAACCACTGAACAATACAGGATTAAGTTCAGAGACAACAGAAAAGAGTCCTCTCAAGACTGGACAGACTTTGTAGACTGTTCAGTGAAGGCCTTGGAGGGTTGGTTACATGGCAGTAAGGTGACTGACTATGAAAACCTGTATAATCTAATCCTAAAAGAGCATATTTTGAACAATTGTGTGTCTGATTTGTTGCACCAGTACTTGGTAGACTCAGATCTGACCTCTCCCCAAGAATTGGGAAAGAAGGCAGACAAATGGGTCAGAGTAAGAGTGAACAGAAAAGTTCATACAGGGGGTGACAAGGATGGCAAGAAGAAGGATGGGAAGTCTTCTGACAAGGGTGGGGACAAAGATAAAAAACATTCTGGGGGTCATTCTGACCCCGGCGGTCATGGACTGCCGGGGCCAGGGTTGGCGGGAGCACCGCCAACAGGCTGGCGGTGCCCCGCAGGGCATTCTGACCGCGGCGGTTTGGCCGCGGTCAGAAGTGGAAAACCGGCGGTCTCCCGCTGGTTTTCCGCTGCCCAAATGAATCCTCCATGGCGGTGCAGCTCGCTGCGCCGCCATGGGGATTCTGACACCCCATACCGCCATCCTGTTCCTGGCGGTTCTCCCGCCAGGAACAGGATGGCGGTATGGGGTGTCGTGGGGCCAATGGCATGGGCACTGCAGGGGCCCCCGTAAGAGGGCCCCACAAGTAATTTCAGTGTCTGCTCAGCAGACACTGAAATTCGCGACGGGTGCAACTGCACCCGTCGCACCTTCCCACTCCGCCGGCTCCATTCGGAGCCGGCGTCCTCATGGGATGGGTGTTTTCCATTGGGCTGGCGGGCGGCCTTTTTGCGGTCGCCAGCCAGCCTTGTGGAAAACCCAGAATCACTGCAGCGGTCTTATGACCGCGGAGCGGTGTTCTGGAGGGGGGAACTCTGGCGGGCTGCCTCTGCCGCCCGTCAGGGTTAGAATCACCCCCTCTGAGTCTTCATCAGGCCCACAAAAATCCTCTGGGGATGGTGGGTCCAAATCGTCTTCTCACAATCAGAAACAGCCTTGGTGTTATTTATGTAAAGTAAAAGGCCATTGGGCAAGTGATGCCACTTGTCCAAAGAAAAACACCAAACCTCCCACCACCACAACCCCAACTGCAAATTCTAGTGCCCCTAGTAATAACAGTGGTGGTGGGAAGTCTACTACAAATAGCCAATCCAAGGGTGTAGCTGGGCTCACTATTGGCAGTGTAGTTGGGGTTGGTCTTGTTAGGGAGAACACAGAGGCTGTTTTAGACTCTGATGGTGGCATTGACTTTGCAACCTTGGTTGTTGTCCTCTTAATATGGGTACGTACAAGCAACTACCCCTAATTAATGGTGTTGAGGTTGAGGCTTACAGGGACACAGGAGCCAGTGTAACTATGGTTATAGAGAAACTGGTTCACCCTGATCAACACCTACTTGGTCAGCAGTTCCAAGTGACTGATGCTCACAATAACACACGTAGCCACCCGATGGCTGTTGTGAATCTCAACTGAGGGGGTTACTGGTCCAAAGAAAGTTGTGGTAGCCATTGAATTACCTGTAGATTGCTTAATAGGCAATGAGTTGGAGACATCAGCTTGGGCTGAAGTGGAGTTGGAGGCTCATGCAGCAATGCTGGGTATTCCTGGGCATATTTGTGCTTTAACCAGGGCTCAGGACAAAAAGCAAAACAGACAAGGAAACTTGGATCCTGAAACAATGGACCAAGTGCTTCCAAAAGCTAGGGGTAGGAAGGGTAAATCCTTGCCCACTATCACTCCCTCACCAGAAGATTCCCCTTTTGAGGAAGAGGAATCCTCTCCCTGTGCAGAACCTACACCAGATGAGCTGGCAGCAGACACTGCTGAGCTTTTGGGTCCTGGGGGGACTGCTAGGGAAGAGCTGAGTGTGGCACAGCAGACTAGTCCCACACTAGAGGGTTTGAGACAGAAAGCTGTCAAACATCAGAATGGGGATGTCAGTGACAGCCATAAGGTATATTGGGAAGACAACCTCCTGTATACTGAGTCAAGGGACCCTATACCTGGAGCTGCCAGGAGATTGGTCATTCCTTTGCAATACAGAGAGTTTCTTCTTACCTTGGCACATGACATTCCCTTGGCTGGGCATTCGGGCCAAAGTAAAACTTGGGACAGGATTGTTCCCCTGTTTCACTGGCCTCATATGTCGGAGGACACCAAAGAGTTTTGTTGCTCTCGTGTGACCTGCCAAGCCAGTGGCAAGACTGGTGGCTCCCCAAAGGCTCCCTTAATTCCAGTGGTTGGGGTGCCCTTTGAAAGGGTAGGGGTTGACATAGTTGGCCCCCTTGACCCTCCAACAGCTTAAGGCAATTGGTTTATCCTTGTGATAGTAGACCATGCCACTAGGTAACCTGAAGCCATCCCCTTAAGGACTACTACAGCGCCTGCAGTGGCAAAGGCCCTCCTGAGAATCTTTTCCAGGGTGGGTTTCCCTAAGGAAGTGGTGTCAGACAGAGGTAGTAACTTCATGTCTGCATACCTCAAAGCAATGTGGAAGGAGTGTACTGTAACCTACAAGTTCACTACTCCTTATCATCCACAAATAAATGGTCTGATTGAGAGGTTTAATAAAACTCTCAAAGGTAAGATAATGGGACCCCTGAAAAACTCAGAAGGGGATGGGATGTCCTGTTACCTTGCCTCCTTTTTGCTTACAGGGAGGTACCCCAAAAAGGAGTGGGTTTTAGCCCCTTTGAACTCCTCTTTGAACACCCTGTGAGAGGTCCACATCCACTTGTTAAGGAGGGTTGAGAAAAACCTTTAAAAGATCCTAAACAGAACATTGTGGACTATGTACTTGGCCTAAGATCAAGAATGGCTGAGTACATGAAAAAGGCCAGTAAAAACCTTTAGGCTAGCCAGGAGCTGCAAAAACAATGGCATGACCAGAAGGCTGTCCTGACCCAGTACCATCCAGGACAGAAGGTGTGGGTATTGGAGCCTGTGGCCCCAAGAGCACTCCAGGACAAATGGAGTGGACCCCATCTAATTGTAGAGAAAAAGGGAGAGGCTACCTACTTGGTAGACCTGGGCACTGCCAGGAGTCCCCTTAGGGTACTCCATGTCAACCGCCTGAAACCCTACTATGACAGGGCTGATCTCACCCTGCTCATGGCAACTGATGAGGGACAGGAAGAAGAGAGTGACCGTCTCCCTGATCTTTTCTCCACCACTGAAGCTGATGGCTTAGTGGAGGGAGTCGTACTGGCAGATTGTCTTACTGCTGAGCAGAAAGATAACTGTGTAACTCTTTTCAGTCAGTTTTCTGAACTCTTCTCACTTGTACCAGGTACCACTCATTGGTGTGAGCATACAATCAACACTGGAGACAGTTTACCTGTCAAAAGTAAGATTTATAGGCAGCCTGACCATGTCAGAGACTGCATTAAACAATAGGTTCAGAAAATGTTAGACTTAGGGGTGATTGAGCCTTCAAAAAGCCCATGGGCTAGCCCAGTGGTGCTGGTTCCAAAACCTCACAGTAAAGATGGAAAAAGAGAGATGAGGTTTTGTGTTGACTATAGAGGGCTCAACCAAGTAACCAAGACAGATGCTCACCCTATACAAAGGGCAGATGAGCTGATTGATAAAATGGCTTCTGCCAAGTATCTGAGCATGTTTGACTTAACTGCAGGGTATTGGCAGATCAAGTTATCAGAAGATGCAAAACCTAAAACTGCATTCCCAACCATTGGAGGGCACTATCAAATCACTGTGATGCCCTTTGGTCTGAAAAATGCACCTGACACTTTTCAAAGGTTGATAAACACAGTCCTGCAAGGGTTGGAAGCTCTTAGTGCAGCGTATCTAGATGATATAGCTTTAGCTCCACTTGGGATAAGCACCTGGACCACCTCTGGAATGTTTTGGAGGCCATGCAAAAGGCAGGCCTCACTATCAAGGCCTCAAAGTGCCAGATAGGACAGGGGAAAGTGGTTTATCTGGTCCACTTGGTAGGTGGGGAACAGATTGCACCACTGCAGGGGAAGATCCAGACCATTATGGAATGGGCTCCCCCTATAACTCAAACCCAGACGAGAGCCTTTTTAGGCCTCACAGGGTACTTTAGAATGTTTATTAAGAATTATGGCTCCATTGCAGCTCCTCTTAATGACCTCACTAGTAAAAAGATGCCTAAAAAGGTATTGTGGACAGCTAGCTGTCAAAAAGCTTTTGATGAGCTCAAACAGGCCATGTGCTCTGCACCTGTCCTAAAAAGCCCTTGCTACTCCAAAATGTTCTTAGTCCAGACTGAGGCTTCTAAATTGGGGGTTGGGGCAGTGCTATCACAGCTCAGTACTGAGGGCCAGGATCTGCCTGTTGCTTTTATCAGCAGGAGGTTGACGCCTAGAGAAAAGCGTTGGTCTGCCATAGAGAGGGAGGCCTTTACTGTGGTCTGGGCACTGAAACAATTGAGACCATACCTGTTTGGTACTCACTTTATTGTTCAGACAGACCACAAACCTCTACTTTGGCTAAAACAAATGAAAGGTAAAAACCCTAAATTGTTGAGGTGGTCCATATCCCTACAGGGAATGGACTATACAGCGGAACATAGACCTGGAAGTACCCACTCCAATGCAGATGGACTCTCCAGATATTTCCACTTAAACAATGAAGACTCATCTTGGCAAGGTTAGCCTTATTGTCCCTCATTTTTTTGTGTAGGAAAGTACCATCTTGCCTGGCATATTACCCCCATTTTTACTTGTATGTATGTGTGTTTTTGCCTGTGTCACTGGGATCCTGCTAGCCAGGACCCCAGTGTTCATAAAGTATGCCCTGTATGTGTTCCCTGTGTGGTGCCTACCTGTATCACTGAGTCTCTGCTAACCAGAATCTCAGTGTTTATGCTCTCTCTGCTTTTAAAATTGTCACTTCAGGCTAGTGACTAATTTTACCAATTCTGATTGGCACACTGGAAAACCCTTATAATTCCCTTGTATATGGTATCTAGGTACCCAGGGTATTGGGGTTCCAGGAGATCCCTATGGGCTGCAGCATTTTGTTTGCCACCCATAGGGAGCTCAGACAATTCTTACACAGGACTGCCACTGCAGCCTGAGTGAAATAACATCCATGTTATTTCACAGCCATTTTACACTGCACTAAATTAACTTATAAGTCACCTATATGTCTAAACCTCACTTAGTGAAGGTTAGGTGCAAAGTTACTTAGTGTGAGGGCACCCTGGCACTAGCCAAGCTGCCCCCACATTGTTCAGGGCAATTTCCCCTTACTTTTTGGGTGCGGGACACCATTACACACGTGCACTGCATATAGGTCAATACCTGTATGTAGCGTTACAATGGTAACTACTAACATGGACATGTGACATGTCTAGGATCATGGAATTGTCACCCCACTATCATTCTGGTATTGGGGGGACAATTCCACGCCAGATAGTAATCCTGTGTACTGCATGAACTGCAGCTGCTAGAGCTTCTGTGCCCTTTTGCAAGACTTCCCTCGTGCACAGCAGAGCCCAGTTCCCCAGCACTCTGTCCTGCATTGTCCAACTCGCTGAGTTGGACTCCGACTTTGTGGTACCCTCTTTTGTTGTGCTAAGTTGACCGTCACGCTCAGATCTTCTGAATGCATGTTCAGGTACTTCTGTGGGTGCTGCATGCTTTTGCTTGGACTCTCCGTATTGCTGAGCACCCCCTCTGTCTCCTCCACCAAGGGGCCACCTCCTGGTCCTTTCTGGGCCCTGGCAGCAGCCCAAATCCTCAACCGTGACTCTTGCAGCTAGCAAGGCTTGTTTACGGTCTTTCTGCATGGAAACATCTCTGCATCCTCCAGCACACCGTGGGACAAGCTCTGACCAAAGGAGAAGTTCCTGGAACCTTCTGTTGTTGCAGAATCTTTGGCTTCTTCCACCCGAAGGCAGCCCTTTTGCACCTCCATCCCGGCTTTAGTGGGCTCCTGCCCCCCGGACACTTGCGTGACTCTTAGACTTGGTCCCCTTCCTTTGCATGTCCTCAGGTTCAGGAATCCGTCTTCAGTGCTTTGCAGTCAGTTGTTGTCCTTGCAGAATCCCCTATCTCGACTTTACTGTCTTTCTGG